>NW_028288742.1:0-10000000 GCF_059628265.1 Tinamus guttatus | reverse complement strand
GTATGTGAACAGGAGATTTATTACAGTTGGTGATCTGTTAACTACTTCAGCCTTAGCTTGAACCTTAATTGCCACTAACACTCCACCATAAAGCAGTACTGCAGTGATTCCACTTAAACACAGAACTCCTACCTTCACAACTCAGACTTGCTTTCTTGAAAGAAAACCATTGCACAGAACATTCTGAATACTTGAAATGGACCATCTGGGGGACAGCTATCTTTGAATGAAAGATACTGCAGGCTAAGAAAATGTGAGCTACAAGCTGCATCTTTACAGACAGATGTTAAAGAGCAGCAGTATGTTCATATTTGAAATTCTGAATGAAGACAGGAATACAATTAAAACACAATCAGTTAGCTCTTTAACCACTTCTAGTAACCACCTCCAGTAATTAGGAGCAAAGGAATTACAACCTAAGCAGATAGAGTTTACCTCAGAACAAGAATAGCCCAGCATAGCTCTGGAAGACTTGTGGCAATGGCTAGTAGAGGAGTAAAGGCATCTATGAAATGCTGAAATTTAAAGTGATAAATTCAGTTCTTGTTTAATAACCTTAATATCACAGGAACTAGCTCCCCTCCATATAACTCCATGTTATTAATAAAGCAAATCCTCCTAGTTACTTGACACCCCATATCAAACTGCCAAACCACTCTCCTGAATCCTAGATACAGCTAGTCTGTCAGAGGTATTTAAGGACATAGTGCTGAGAACAGCCTCTTCAGGCCAGCCTACAGTGGACAAGTTTTTTCCTTCTTCATAAGGAGAGCAATGCAAGGGGAAGATTACTCTCAGGCTGCACAGTAGAAGGTAGCCTAACAGAACATTAACTCCAAAATACCCCAGCTCAAAGTCAGTCTAGGAACAACTGTTTCTGAGGCATCTCAGCACCACAGCTGAGTCTTAAATGGCCTCATATTCAGAGCTAGAACTCCTATTCCCACCCACATGCAGTTTAATCAAAGTTTCTTTTTTTTTTTAAAAAAAGAAAAAAAAAGAAAAAAAAAGAGTATCATTGATTCTTTTCCCAGCCAACAGGAGCTTAAAACCTAAACATGACAGCTACTACTACTGCAAAATAAATTCTAAATAGCTGTCAAATGCCTAGAGAACTGCAATACACTAAGTAACAAGGCATAAAAAATACACCCTGCATAAGTCCACCAGTTCAGAAAGTCACTTTAGGGGAAGTTGACTAGACTAGCAACATTAGGACAAAAAAAAAATTTTATTTTCTGACCACCTAATTTACTAGTCCAACTTATTTTTAATGGAAGGCTTAACCAAAGGGACACCTATTTGTCTTGGTAACTTTAATCCTTACAATATGTGAACAGTAGCTGCAGCTTCATTCAGTACCTAACTTTCAAAACCAACACCTTCTATGAAAGATTAATCCTGTGAGGTCTTTCACCTTGAACTTCCACAAACAAAAGCTTACGCCTTACATGACTAGTGCATTCCAAAGTTAGTTTATGCAGCAGAAAATATAAAAAACCTTACTAGAATCTACCTGTACTCTGGTGCTTCAGAACCAAGGTAGAAATAAAAAGTATTAAAAACATGGTAGCTTTAAATACTGAAGTAAATGTAGTCTTTATTTTACTTTAAAAAAAAAAAAAAAAACATAAGCTCTCCTCAGGTCAAAAGTTAAATTGCTTCAAAGAAGCTGAAATGGATTAGCAGGAGCTCAAGCCTTTACCACACGCTTGAATCTGTGTCATACATACAAACTGCAGCACTGACAGTTTTTCCGCCCCCCCATGAGACTCAGGACTAAAATAGCAAAATTAAGCAGAATGCTTAAATAGCATCCATTCCTAAACACTGGAAACCACTCCTGCAAAATATTTGGGAGTTCCCTAACAAACCACCAACAAATTTATGTCTTTACATCACAGTGATAGGTTTTGCTTGCATACACATTTGCTCAATGAAATACAGGGGTTGAACTGAAAATGGCAGACCACTTTCCACCAGAGACTGATGCTAAACTGTAGTTTAGGTGAAAAAATATATTCAAGTATTAGCAGCTGATTTGCATTCACTGCCACAGTATTCACTGTCAATCATTATTGATTAGCTAACACTTGGACTAACTAACATTGTTAATAAATTCTTTGTTTATTATTCCATAATTAACTATACTAATAAAGCTTCTACAGTTAAGAATGATTATTGAAGAGTAGCAGCATGCAATAAAGCCCGTTTCAACTGAAGCGATCCCAGAAATCTGTAGAGCTATGTAGGGCACTTACAGAAAAATCTCAAGTCCAACTAGACTTGGCTTGCGCTTACTCATAGGCAGTTCCATGGCAACAAGTAAACAGACTAAGGACTTTCCACACAACCATAATTAGTCTCTTATGAGTTAAAGCTACCTTCTAATGACCAAAAGCTACAGAAGAACATTCTTATGCTTCAAATTTGGCAATTCTGAAAAAATAAAGCAGGTCATTATGATACTTGAGTGTTAGTTCAGTGTTAAAGAATTAGACCATCATTAAATAGCACTATCTTTGAATCTATATCTGATTGGGTTTCATTAATTGAATCCTAACACCCTCTAAAATCACTTCACATGACACTTCCACATTTCTGTTTAACAAGACACTTGCCCAGTCAATCCACTGAAATGTTTATATCCATCAAAAGAACGAGTTTTACATTACCAACATACTGCAGCTTTAAGTCACATCAACTATTGAAGTTGAAATCAATCTTTGTAAAGCAATGGCAGATAATCACTTGTGCAGCCTGCATGGGCACGAAGTATAACCAGAAGTTTGAGTCACTAGTAGAACAGTTCCTGCACACTAGAACTATTGTGGGGTAAAGGGAGCAACTCTAGAATTTTTAGAGCTGCCTATTTCAGGAAGCATTTCAGCAGTATCAGACCCTCAGAAATGCGTAGAGGGCATTTATGTCCAAGCACACAACACTTCCAATTATGGCATATCAGCTCTTGGCCATCTTGAAACCAGTGTCTTTATTGCCATCAAAAAGAGCCAGAAAAATCTGATGTACCTCCATTGACAGCAGAGAGCAAAGCAAGTTAGTTCCAAGGTTTTTGCCTTCTATTAAGAAGCATACAGAGTACTTGATTCCAAGTCTTCAACACAGATATCCCCCTGACACACTCTTAGAACTATAGCACACTCCAACCATTTTGTAGTTAAGAGAAAGAAGAGTCCCAAGTCCATAATCTACTGAAACATTAGACATCCTTTATAAGAACAGCTCAAAAAGGAGTTTCACTGGATTATATGGGATGGTATTAATATTGCAGTTTTATCTTTGTAGGAAAAAAGTCTTTTCATGGCTAATAATAGCTAGCTATGAGGACCATCTAATTAACTCTGGAGGACAAAATGTCAGATTCATTGGATCCAAGGTTTTTTGACTGAAGGCAAGCCTTTAAGATTTAGCTGACAAATTAAAGCATTCCACACTAGTTGTTTAATTATAAGAAAGTTAAATGTCTTGCATATAAATAACTTGCACTGTCACTGGATTAAGAGATGTGCCAGGTCAAATAAGAGTATCAACACTGGGTGTAAAAGTCTCACCTGCAATCTGCTCTTCTGTCAGTTGGTCAGCCTGCAACAAGAAGAAAATATTATTACAGTTTTGCAAAAGATCAGAAGTAGATTTTGTAGAGGTTTCCAAATAAGGTAGCTGCTCTTCACAATTTATCTTTCATGTTCAAAAATAGTCCTGAACAGACCTCAAAAGGCATCAGGATTGCTTACTGAGAACTAGCAAACTGTCTTCATTTACTGATCCTGTAAGTACCAGGTACACCCAAGTAACAAATTATAATATAAACAATTGCTCAACCAACACAACCAACCCCAAAGCATGACTGTCCCTCTAGGTAAGTTTAAAAGTAAATGAGCAAACAATAAACACTCATCAACACAGCAAACTAACACTTTAGTAAACAGTCTCAGCTTTAACAGTAAAAAACTTCAGGTTTAAGATTTGTCACAGAAGCCCCCAGAGCTTAAGGGGCTCTAGTCCATTAAACTATACAGCCATAATCATAGAAACATACTCTTCTCTCTAGAATGAGGTGATCCCTTGATGGACATGAACTTTCATGCTCAAGATCCAGCAGTAAGAACAGAGTCCATATAATCAGTGCTAATAGCTTCAGAACAAACTGGTAATTTTAATGTATTTTTAATATTATCAGAGACCTGATTGGTGTAAGTTTACAGAGATACTGAGAGATATATTCATCCTTTTTGCATTACTAACTCAGTATGAACCAATTCATACTGGACACTTGAATCAAATGAATTGGCAGCAGCTGGAAATATAGAATTGTTTTCAAACAAAAAATCCAAACCAACTCTTAAGAGTATAAAGGTACTTGAAAATCCAAGAAAAAAAATGTTTCCATTCAAGTCAGCTGATTCTTCAAGCAAATTCTGGATTGCCTCAGCAGAATTACAATAAGGGTCACATGTTTCTTCAAGGAGGCACCTTTAAGCTTTACACTCCACAGACCACCTCTGAAAAGGTTAAAAGACTTAAGATGGAGAAAACCAAAGAACTCACTCAAACACCAGTATTTTAGTTCTTATGAGAACCACCCTATAGCCAACTTTTCACTTTACAACTACTGCAATATTGACCATTGGCACTATTTTCAATTATTAGTTTTCATCTCTGAAAAGGTTTGTCTACACATGCCTTTTCTCAGTGTTGCTTCAGATGGCACACTTGTGTGCATCTGTCAATTTTAACTTGACTAATTTCAATTTGAACTACATTTCTACACCAAATACAACCTTGGGAGTTACTAGCTTCTGGTTATTCTGTTCAAGAGGAATTAGGTTACCACTTCAGGCAACCATAGCAGGCTAGAATGCTCTAGAACAAGCTATACATGCAGTGACAACGCAAGACTAAGGCAATAATCAGCCATTTCTCAGGCTGCCTAGTAGTTCACCTACTCTAGAAGGATTCAGGGCATGCTAGTGAGCAACTTCTAGAGCTGAATAGTTATACCACAGCAATATACTCACTTAAATTTTTGTACCTCTAGGCAGTATTCACATAGAGATTCAACATCTTTTAAAGAGATACTTGAGAGTATCAGTAAGACTAGCCAGAATCCATCATCAATTCAAAACTAAACTGAGACACAAGCCTCCTGCTAGTCACTCAAGGGAAGACTCACATATGGTTGCTTTGGAGTTATTAACACAGGCTCAGACCTTTGTGTGTTTATTTTTCTGTAAGATATTTATATCCACAGAAAGCTGCCCATCACATTTAAGGAGCAAGAACCCTGTTTATTTAGGTCAATACCTATGGGTTATCAAGCTGAGTCACATACTGCTTTTAATAAGCATTATTTAGAGAGCCATTATGTGTTATTTAAACTGCTAAGGGAGAAACTGCTTGGGCATCCCAACTCCTCCAGTGATTTAAGCCACTACCCATAAAAATGGATAAGCTCTGTCAGTACCTGTAATGGGTACAGTGTTTGAGAAGAGCATGAGGACTTGCTAGAAGCCACAGGTAAAGGGCAGTTGCAAGATAAGCAAGGAGGTGGGGCAAGGCTGAACAAACACCATCTGTACGCTGCAGTGCTCGGCTCTGCAGGGGCTGCTGCGCAACAGCAGCAGGAGGCGGAGCCAACGCGCCTGCTAGAGCTGCCTTCGCCATCACCTGCACAGCATCTACCCGCCCCAATCCACACATGAAGCTACAGGCCACTGCAGTCTCCTTACTGGGGGCCTTTACAACTTCCTCTTCCCGGTTTTAATGCAGTTATTCACACAACACACATCACACAGTATACAGGCATTCTATCATTCAACATATCCAAATGTATATTTCTGAAGCTAACTCATAACCCTAGCTTGTCTGTGCTGCAGCAGCTTTGATAACCCCTTTCTTTTGTCAAGGCTGACCTGAAAAAACTTCTCTGCATCTTCCAAAGAGTCCCATTTTAACCAACATCTGTGAAGTCTAAGCATCCAGAAAGTTTTTTTTTTTTAATCAACAACAGAATCAAGGGACCCATCACAGCTTTCATGATACATTTTCTCATCTGCTTAGCTGCAGTTCCATTTTTACTACAATAGCCTCCATTGCTTGCACAGATTATGCTACATGCCTGTCAGAATTTAAGCTTCCTAGAGAAGGGCAGCTTTCCATGTGCAGCAATTTCAGCAGCATAACCAGCCTCTAGAGGAAGTGCTCCATTTTAGACAGAACAGCTACACAGAAGGCAGTCAGGAGTCCCTCAACAGATCAACATCCAACACTGCACAACAAATCATGACAAGCAAAACACAGAACAGATGACACTGTTCTTCCCCCAAAACTTGGGGTTTTATTCCATTTCACAGGTGCCAAAAGCTGAATAGACAGTTCTGTTCTGGCAGCATCAGCTGCAGAACAGGAAGTACGAAGACTAGCATATACAAGCTAAAAATCATGCTTATAGTACATTAGTTTATTTTGAGTGCAAAGCTTTCTGCTCTATCCAGCATATGCAGCATTGGACAGCACATATTCACAGGTTTAGCCAGTCTGGTCTGTCAGGGCTAACTATAACCACATTCAAAATGCCCCTCTGGCTTCTGGACACACCCATTTCTATGTAGATCTTGCTTGAAGATATTCCTTTTTTTGGCTCTGCACAGAACATGACTAAAAACAAAACAAAAGTCTTCTATCAGATTCACTGCTTCTTTATAGAGGGTTTGCTACGTCAGTTCAAAATGCACATAAAAGACCAAATTCAGGCTCCTAGTCACCTCTCCTCCTCACCCATCAAGGAGTAGGCTTCAAATTTAAAGGACCATGTTTGACATTAGACATTTTGAGTTCACTGAGATTTGATTCCTTAAAAGCACTGTAATGAATGAAAAGGCAATCCCACTACACTGCACCTTGTTCTAATGCAGAGGAAACACCAAGCGGTCACTAGCACTGCTTTAGTCGCAGAATTGTTCCTTTCTGTATACGTCAACCTCTGCTTGCTTTAACAAATAAAACACAAGCCCACATTCTTTAAACCAAATTAAAAACAATCCTCCAATTCCACTGAAGATGCCATTAACTCAACAGTTGACTGAAATCCTAAGAAAACGTAATGCCATGAAAAATAAACAGGACTCGATCAGAAAAACACAGTACTGTCCATCGCAATGACCAAAACAGGGGACATTAAAAAAAAAATACACGGCGGGGCGGGGGGAATAAAACAGCTGGAAAAAGCCCGCGTTCCGTAGGGCGCCCAGGAGCGAGGCGGCACCTCGCAGCGGGCAGGGCGCCGGCAGCAGGTCGCGCAGGGCGGGCGATGGCGCGGCGGCCGCAGCGCTCCGCAGCGCACCAGCGCCAGCCGCCCGACATCTTGGGCGCTCGCAGCGGCAGCTCCGCGCGCGACTCGCGAGGGAAGGAAGCGATAAGAGCAGCTGCCATCGTGGCACGTTTCCTTCCCTCCCCGCCGCAGCACCCACCCCACGCGCGTCCCCCCGCGCGGTGACCGTTACCCGCCGCCCTGCTGGCCCCCGGCGCGCGCGCGCACACACACCTCGACAAAGCGTCATGGCGCCCGGGCCGAGTGGCAGTTTGAATTCTCAATCCGCACCAACGCCCCGGGGCGAGAAAGGCACCCGGGCGGGATTCGTCCATCCACACTTCCTCCTACGCACCCGGCGCCGCGGTGCGGGACCCTCCTCGCCAGCCCCGCCGGGAAGAGCCCCCCGGCCACACGAGGGGCGCTCGCCCCCCTGCCCCGACCCCTCGCCCCCTACCCCGCAAGGCGACCTCGCCCCGCACCCCCACATCCACAGGCGACCGCGCCACCACGCAGCGCCACGCTGCCGCCGCCAGCCCCTCGCCACGCACTCACCATGGTGGCCCGGCCTGGCTGCGGGGTGTGGTGGCAGGTAAGGGCTGCGCGGGGGCACTGCAGCTACCGGCCCGCTCCAAGGCTCGCCTCACACTGAGCCCAGCCCGGCCGCCAGCGGCGCCTCATAAACCTCCTCACAGCCCGCGCGGATCGCTCCGCGCCCCGCTCCCTCTCCCCCCTCCCTTTTCCCTTCGACAGTGAACGGGCAGGCGAAAGAAGTGCCGGCTCGCGGCGCTCTTGGCGGCGGCGCCACCCGCAGCCCCGCCGCGCCCCGTCCCCGCATCCCGCGCCCCCAGCCGCGGCCGGGCAGGGGGCAGCGTGCGGGGAAGGGGCGGGTGTCACCGCGGCGGGGCGCGGGGAGGACGCGGGAGGGTTGCGGGGAGGAACGCTCCGGGGGGCACTACTTTTCCGAGCGGAGGAGGATTTTAAAAAGAAAAATGCCGAGGCGTGCAGGGGCTGCAGAAGGAGGGCGCTGATTGGCCCGTTCGTACCTGCAATGCGTCACTCGGACATGCACAGTCTGCGCTGGGGAGCCGTTACCCCTCCCCCCGCCCGCAGTGCGCGCCGCGCGGCCCGGCGCTAACGGCCGCCCGGCGCTAACGGCCGCCCGCCCGCCCGCAGCCCCTGCGCGCCCGCCCGCGGCGGGGCCCGAGGGGCGCCCGGAGCGCCCGCTGCGGCAGGCTGTGCGCCGGGGCGGCAGCGCCCTGCTGCCGCTGCTGGCACACGTGCGATGCGCGGCGGCCGCGGCCTCTGCGGAGGTGGCGCTGCGGGGAGAAGAGGGGCTGCCGGGGGGGTTTCAAGGCTGCGCTGAGGGGCAAGCGACAGGCTCGGAGTGAGCAGCCGCCCCGAGCTGCCATCCCAAGGCCTTTGCCGACCCCTTTGCCCACCGGGGCTGGGGACAAAAGCCCAACGTTGGCTGGCGTTTCCCTTAATGCGTTACCTCAGGGCTTCACCGTCTGACAAACACACCCGTGGGAGCACCTTACTATTAAAAAATGTCCTTTCCCCCCCCCCCCCTTTTTTTTTAATGTCACCCTTCCTGGTGCTCCAAAAGGCCTCACCCACAGAGCTGCTCAATGAGACTCCCTCTGGATCCAGCACAGTCCGGAAAAATCCACACCTCGCTCGATACTGGGGCGATACCCCGTGACCTGGGCGCCTCGCTGGAACCCAGGGGCTCCCTCCTGTCCCACAGAGCAGCGAGGCCCTTTCCTGTGTGCCAGGGTCCTGTGCCCAGGGATCTTGCGTGGCCGGCTACTCTCTGAGCTGTCATCCCAGGTCATCATAAGGGATTTCTCTAGGATATTTGCTTGCTATTACTTAGTCAGAATTTCCACACTGGCAAGTAGAGGCTTTGAAACGCGCGTTAGTGCGGCTAAAACCAACAGATAACAAATAGCCGCCACCTTCACTGAGTTCAGTAAAATGAGAGCTACCTCTGAGTGCCACAATGCTTATTTGGGGACTGTAAATATATTAATTCACTTTGACGGCCTGAATCTGAATTTTCTGAATTGTTAGGAACAAATTACCAATCGTGGCATGATAAAAACAATCTGTTTCCGTTCTGTGGCTATTGCCATAGAATTGTCTAACTGATACTTGTACAGTACTTACAAATTTATACCTATCAAGGCATTTTCAAAAAAAAAAAAAACCTCCACAAAAGCAATTGCTCTCGCTTTATAAACTAAATCTGTTTTACTCACCACTGCTCTTTGTAGGCTTTCTTGAACATGAACTGAAATTCTCAGGCCTGCTCTCCATCCGGAATTGATCTTATGTCCTCTGAATTCAGGGCTTCAAGGAGAAAAGCAGGACAAGGCCTTGCTTGCTGAAGTATTTGGAGACGCCTTGTTCAGGACCAGAAGCTCTCGTCACCCTACACTGTGATTGCAGGGAACTCAGCAAACAACATAGTGGGTTTTAAATGTGGCTTTCAGTCTGGAAATCCGAACTTACAATTTTGTGACGCTTTTGCTTCTTAGCCCTCTTTTCCACTTAAACATATTTCTAGCTGTCCGAAAACCAAGCGCATCTTAACTATGGCCTTTTCAAACTAAAATGTGGAATGTATGATGAGATGAAAAACATACTCCTAGGGAGAGCAGTAAATATCACGGTGAGTTATTCATGTATCCGTATGCATCTGCAGTATAAAACAGCAGCAATCCCTTTGCTGCGGTCAGACTGTTCTCAGGGCAGCTGGATAACGAGAATTTAAGCCGTTTTACTCCTCCCCATGCCCCTTTTTGTAGAGTTGTATGGATTTCTCTGGTGTTCCCAGCTTCCCCACAACTCCAACAGAGGCGTGAATCACTGCTGGCAAATTCTTGACCGAAAATTCATCGCCCACTCGAGCTCCGAAGCAGCATCGTGCGGGGGACCCCTGAGCCGTGCACTGAAGTCCAGAGCGGAGCTCGCTCGCCTGCACAGCACCTCCGAGGATGTGCATGTCCCAAGGCAGATAGCTGTTTTATGTTTTATCTATATGTTACCGTATGTTTTATCTAAGTCCTGTGCCTGGAATCGCTGAGTGGCTGCCTCTAGGTCTAGAAACAATGAGGCAATGGGAGACATGAGGCCTAGGGTTTAAATAAAATTTATGCTCTCCAATTATGGCCTAGAGAGTCTGTAAGGGAGCGAGGACTTGGGTACAAGTATTCCAGGCCTCAGAACCTGACCGCTATACCGTTTTTCTTCTGTCCATTAAACGATTGGATATGAGTCACCAAATACCACCATAACGAAGATATGATCATTATAGGATCAATACTTTCTGCCTAACGGTTTCGCTATGGTCCTCTGCTTCCTGATCTTCCGCTTTCCCTGTTCTTATGTGTCTCCTTTTTTCTTTCCCATCTGCATTCTCCTTCAGCAGTACCCATTTCCTGTGGGCGGGCTTCATTACCACCTCCCATCCTGATGCCTCTTTAAACAACCAGAGCAGTGAAGTTAACTTGCGATTATGCTGGCTGTGAATTACACCAAGAGTTAAAGCAGCATCACTCGGTATTAACACAAACATCCCCCCGGAATAAGTGGGAGAGAGAGGAGAGCTGGTCCCTCTCCCAGACGGGCTGTCCCCAGTCTCAGGGAGCAAAACCAGCAGCTCCTCGTGTAGCGAGGCCGGTGTCCGCTCCCAGGAGCCACAGGCAGCCAAATTGCTCTGGAGGAGCCCAGCAGGACCCGCGTGTGCCACGTGGGGCACGGAAATACAGCCAGTGCCGGGGCGCGAGCTGCAGCCTTGACACCTCCGACAGCAGTAACGGGAAACGACCGGAATGGCTCTGTCACGACGGGCCAGAGCAGCTCTGCCGACTTGGGCACTTTAACGCGATCGTTTCTGTTCCTGGTATGTAATTTAATAGATTTGTCGATGCTTCTGTGGTGTAGATTTTTGTTTTTTTCAGGCAGAAATACAGCCTTATATAAGTCCAGTTCCAGGACTGTGGCAACAAATTAGAGAAGCAGCTTAAGGCACAAGGCTGAGGGAGCTGTATATGCCAGCAATTTCTGCAGTCAGTTTATAGAGTACATTTAATATTGTGTACATCCAGTTTATAGTTTTAAAAATATCTTCATGGGTTATGTTTAATGATGTATATGGAGCACTGTGCCACAGCATAAAAGGCTATGCTTGCCTCCTCAAGTTTTGCTATGTCGTTTCTGCATAGATTATAGTGATAATTTGAACAACTCAATTAGAAATTAATTGCAAATTGTATATGTGAATTTCTCTGATAAGGCAAAAAAAGGGTTCTTGGAGCGAGTGCTAAAACTTAACTAACTTCTGCATATAGAAGAGCTCATGACTGATTTTGCATAATGGGACTAATTTTTTTTTCAGCCTTGTCTGTAATAGAGATAGAGCACCTGCCACCCTGAGAAAGGGCTTTATCTCCAGTTCCAACCTTAAATCACACAGACAGTGCCTTGTTTGTATAAAACTAGAGTGTAAATCAACACACAGCCCCTCAGAGGTGCTTGGAAGACCCATTCAGTCTTCAGCAAGGAAAAAGTTCTTTGCTGTATTCAAAATTTTAAGGCACTGAAGGAGAAGTTCTTCCTTCCAGCCTTCTCACAGCACATACTGATCATACACGATCTGAAACCTGGGAGTTTGCAGGACTTGGGGCAACTGCTCGCCCAGCTACCCTTGCCTCACCTGGATGGTGGCGGCTATGCCAATAAAGTACAGCTTCGTTGACTGCATTAAGTGGAAGACACCACCTCTAATGCAAACACAGTTGTGGGAACAGCTGGGCTTTCCTTACGTGTTTTAACACCTGGCTTTGTGCACCGTGGATGATGCACGAGCCGTTCACACCTAGGCTGATAGCTCCTACAGGCCACTGGGAACACAGTCTTTTTGGTAGGGATTCCTCACAACACTCTGGCTTCGGCAGGAAGCTTGTGGATAAGAGCAGGAGACTGCACCTCGCCCCCTTTGTTTAAAGAGGATAAAAACTCCCATTTTATGAAGATTTCTGGTGCAATATGGTCCATTAGCTGCAGTGTTCTCTGGATTTCTTTAGGGAAAACATCACTCCAGGTTTCCTTTTCACCAATATGTAACTCTGGAAGCCAGCCCTCAGGGACGCAGAATATGGAAAAGCAGGCTTTGGCAGAGGCAATAGGAGATGCCCTTTCAAAACCATGTCCTGAAGTATAAAAATTAATCAACGCAGCAGCACAATTTACGAGCAGCATCCGGCCTTTCTCTTGCTTCAGATTGTAAAATACCTTAATAAGAGAGAAAGCAGCAAAATTATATGTGCTCCAAGGTAGCAGAAAAGCGCCCACTAGAGATGCCACAGTTGTTACCTATGGGTAACAGGGGCTGGACAGCATAGCACTTGCAAGAGGTAGTTATAACATGCAGTGTATTCCAATTCCTTGGGCTTCTGCCAAGGCTTATTTTTCTTTTGTTTGAAGAGATCTGAGAGAAGGTCTTCAAGTGTCACCTGCATCACACGTGGACCAGAAACCTTCCTCCTTGGGGGCTGCTGCACGGTTACTGCTGTCGCGGAGCGTGAGCTGCTACCAACCTTTGTATCCAATGGGCGCTCTCTTCAGTACGGTGAACACAACTTGCAAAATACTTAAAAATGAGCATGGACTCGAATTTTGTCATTTTCTGGAGGAAAATACATCAAATAGGCTTAATCACCGGCCAGACTGTGCCGTTGTTGCAGGTTGGTTTCATTTTGCCTAAACCTGGGCCCACAAAATACAGAATGAAGAAAGGGTACAGTGGAATTGGCAAACCTGACAAAACGCTTCCAAATAAGTAGTCTAAATCACTTATGTAAAATGTCCGATAGTGTGGAGAACCAGGAAGACAGGGATCAATACGAATGTTGTAATTCTCCATTTTGAGGGCAAGAGATAGCAGGAGGGAAAAAAAAATGCGTTTCCTAGTCTGGAGACGGTTAGTTTTAGTTATTTTCTACATGAGAGTTTTTCATCCTACCATTTTTCTTGACTTTAACAGAATCATAACAGAATAATAGCTAACTTCTGTTAAATAACTACTGGGGGAGGCAAAGCAGTGCTTATAATAGAATTATTGGTACAACCCAAAATAGGGCACATTACCAAGTACCTCTGTGCTGAAAACCAACATGATATATTAAATACATAAAATTGTAGAAACATCTCTATATAATACTTGTATACAACAAATTTATATAAGAATGTTTTCCCACTACTTTTTATTGGGGAAATGAAATGTCACAAAACATTTGGTGCGCTTCCTGTGAGAGACACCTGACTGATTTACAATAGAACATTACAAATTTCTGCTTAAAACTGGTGTGCAGACACTTGCTGGGACTGAAGGTTAGAAAATGTTTTCAGTTCCTACCGACAACAATAGGTGAAGCATTAATACTTAGTGACTATACACATTTGAAGTATAGTAAAGTCTGACTAGGCTAAACAGTGTTTCTGCTTCCGTTTTTTTTTCAGCTAAATAGTTGTTCTAGTTCACCTAGACTGGAACTGCTCTCGAGATCCAAACCACGTCTTTGATTCTTGTGCCCGAACATCCTGCTCTTTGGAAGTGATGTGTTTTTTTCCAAGCGGTGACAGTTGCAGAGCTCTACCTCTGTTGAAGACGGGAGTTTTGCCAGCTTTCTTTCAGTGGGCCACATCCTGAGCATCTTATTCAGTTTTTCCTTTATCTGAAATGAGACATGCTTTTATAGGAGTTTATCCATGTAAGGACTGACCGAACACTGAACAAACAGTTCAGAATTTGGCTGTCTTTTACAAATAGTGATTCAAAGGTTTGGTTTAGCTACAGATGAGCCTGAGCCATGAAATCTGAATCAGGATCCTACCTTTGGCAACTTTACATGGCAGCGATTTTCTTTTTCCCCCAACATCTTTTATTTCGGCCAGAGCTTGGCCTGGAAGCTCCTGCGTGAGACGAGCTGCGGAGCAGAGGCACGGATCCCTGCTCGGGACGGGGCGCGAACCAAGATAGCCCGCAGCCGTGTGCCAGCTCGCCACTGACCTTTCTCTGCGCAAATAGTCGTGACCTTTGGGCTGCTCAAATTAGCGCTAGAGCCGCTCGAGCCGTCGAGTCTCAGCGCCCCGCAGCGCTCGGGCCCCTCTCGTGCTCTCGAGCCGCTCGCCCGGCTCCTTCAAGGAGGTGCGGGTGGACGGAGGCCTGAGGCTGCTTCCGTACCCCTGTGGACATCTCCGCATCGAAGGGGGTCCACGAGGAAATGGTAAACTGGGACGGAGCCGCACGGGGAAGCGGAGCGGGGGACCCGCCAGCCGGTGCTCGGGCTCTCCCTTTCTGGGCAAGCACCAAGGAAGGAGCTCACCCGCTCTCCTCCTCTCATTATCTCATGTTGCTTCTAAAATAAGTCCCAAAAGAGTTTTAAAATCACAACAAATTCGATAGTTTGCTTTAAAGCTGTAGTATTTCACTAAAGCACAGATCTCTCGCTCACATTTAAAGTCTATCTTTTTTTTATTCAGTGGACTGTTGTGTAGGGTTTAGTGCGCATGATTTACTCAGTAGACCAGAGCTAGAATGCTCTCTCATGTAAATAAACATTTAGTTCCATTTCAAAATACATCATTTGTATCCCTGAAACCTCAACAGTTTTAGTAATTCTTTTTTTGAAATAACTATTTGCACAGTTTTTCACGTTGTTTAAAAAAGACCCTCTGGCTACATAAACGACAACATGGACTAGGCCTGGAAAAACAAATGAATGCAGTACTTTTAAAGGTATGAAGGAAAAAATACAAACACTAATTTCTTTTTGCTCTATTTCAAGGAGAGTTTCTTATGCCTAAAATTTGCCCCAAAGCTATTGTTTTCTGATTTCCTATAACTAAGGATTTGGGGGGATTTTATAGCCACATGACAACTGATTTTAACCATATCTTTCAACATGGTGTAAACGTTACCTGCATGGGACTGTAATAATTCAATTTGTCTCATATTAAACATTCTTTAACAAGAGACTTTTAGAGACTTTCTTAATTGCACCAAGGAAAGTTGTTGGGTAATTGCCAGGATAACATACAAGTAATCCTTCTGTTTCTAAAACTACCTTTAAGGAAGCCATCCTGCAAATAAGAGCACATGTAACCATGTGCTTAAGCACATGGTTACATTCTTTGGCAAATGTGTTGAAAATTACCCACCAGTTTTGCTGCATCAGGTCCTTCAGCTCTACAGGAGTGTCCAACCCAGGCATTCATGGGGTGATTTGGGATGAACTGGATATCAGTTTTAGGGGTATCCTCCAGGAAGGGCTGTTATGGCACCCGCATGTGCCCTGTATCCTTGGTCAGCCATCCAAAGAGCAAGTGCTGAGCCCCTCTCATACGAGGATGATGAGGACGAAGGCCATCGAGACCTGGGTACGACCCAGCGGGATGCAAGACCTGCAGTTACGTCTCTGCTGCGCATTCGTGGCGGGCACACGAGAGGAAAAGGCTTCTTGCTCCTCCTGCAGTTGCACGGAAACAACTTTCAAAGCCTGGCTGCCAAATGAAGGTGCCCCCTACTCTTTCCCGATGCCTAAGATAGGGCATTTCTGCTTCCCCAAGGGAGCAAATCAGCAGAGGCCTCGGCTACACCCTCCTGCTCCGCAGCCACTTTGCGCCCAGGCTGCGCCGCAGCTGCGGGGAGGAAGACATGTGGGCTCCCCTGGCCGAAACGCTGGCAGTACATCCATGTTTACAGCTGGAATTCCTGCTGCCAGCTTTCACCAAGGACAACTTGGAAGAGGAATAGGAAACTTCACATGATTATGAGGTCAACTTTTTTTTTTTTTTTTTTGCTTGCTTGTTCGGTGCCCCCAGCCTAGCGCAAAGCTGCTGAAGTTAAGATTTATGTTTGCTTGCAAAAATTGAGCTTGAGCCATGACTTTTAGATGGTTCTTTTGTGTTATCTTTTACAGCAATTCCAATAACACATTCAGTTGATTTTTTTTTAAAAAACAATTTGGTTTGCTTTCATTTGTGCCTCATTTCTTTCAGCTATCCCGCCTAGATTATCTGTGACTGTACCAGGAGCAATTTTAACTTGAGACATTCCTGAGTAAATGAGAAGTCACCACGTGTGTTTGCGAAGCATGTTTAACTTGTGCCTTTCATCTGTGATTAATATAAATCTATTGAGCTACATGAATAAGTAATTTGCTTACAAACTGTCAAACCAGTAAGAATTTCTTCCCCTCAGGATTTACAACGCTGAGGTATCCATTTTTATTGCTTTATTTCCTTTTGTTTACTTGGAGATAAAAACCAGACTGCCGGACAACTTTCTCTCACAGGAAAGCAAGGGCTGCTCAGTTGCTGCTCTCCTTTGTCCATAGTCCACTATGTACAATGCACATCTGCTCCGGATCTGCAGAAAAATGTAGAGAGGGAATAAAAGAGCCACTTTGCCTGTGAGCTGTGTCGTGGTGGTTTGTGCATGTGAAGTAGACTCCTGCTCGGCCTTCTGGTTTGCATCAGAGCCCTGTGAAATGGGCATCATTCCTACCCAGAGACTAAGGATCTGTTTCTGTTCGCATGCAAATGAAATTAGCAGAGTTATATGAGCATAAAATCAGGGGCAAACGAGAGGAAACTTGCTCGCTCTTTTGTGCTTTTATGGAGTTGTGCTCCTTAAATACTAACAAGGCAGCGTGCTCGGAAAGTGTGTCAGCAGCCCCCGGCCTCCAGAGAGCCATCCACAGCACTGCAGACGTAACCTTTCCACGCCATGCAGTGCTAGGTCTCAAAAGGAGGGTTTGGAAGAAAATTACTTGGGACTTTTCTTTGGAAGAAACGTTCGGAGCGCTTTTCCTCACAACTCGCCCGGCATCGTTTCCAGTCTAGGGAGAGAGGTGCTGGTCCTGGACTAACGCTCTTTGCCTGGGTGAACTCGCCTCCCTCCATCACACGCACAGCCCTGCAGATGCCATTGTAGTCTCCGGGAACTGGGGGTGGAGAGAGAAATTGAAGAAATCTTGTAGCAGAATATATTTAGCTTCCATCTCTTCCAGGATGATCCTTCACACCTCTCAGTTAAGCTTACCCAGCCCCGTTTTGAGCAGTGAAGTGTAGAAAGCTGTGCTGGGTTTGGTGCATTGGCGAAGGGGCCTGGATTTATTTTTCAATAAAGCAGCTTCAATACTGAGAGCATAAAAGGGACTCCCCAGTTATTTGACAAAGGACATTGTAAAAAACAATCTAGGTGAGAAAAGCTAAGTTAATTCCTAATATAATTTAGCTACACTGAAAGGAGCGTAAAATTTTATGGCTGTGCAGAAATCAAAAATGGGATCACAATCTACTAACAGGATCTGCTAAAAGGGCAGAAATCACATTCACTAAGCTGCCTTTTCTCTGTCATGTTTGTTCTTTACTGTGCTTCACTTAACAAGATTGCAAAACACATTACTTAAAGAGTGCTATTCTATGTAGAGAGTAACCAGATTGTGGCTATCTGCCATAACCAAAATGCTGACATTTCTAAATGGACATTATTTATTTCAACTACTTTGACTATGGCCATTTCACGTGGAAATAATTAAGAGGCAGGACGCCTCTTAAATAATATCATTACAAAGGAATGAGAAGAAAGATCAGGAAATACCAGCAGATTCAATAATTTTCTAAAAATGGGTACAGTAGTTACAGTTAGTGATTTTAATACATCTAAGATTTTAATAAATCTAAATTACCACAGGAGAGTAGACATTCTTATTCTTATGCAGTCTAAGAGGAAACAGTTTAGGTTAATGATTAATATAAAATTTAGGTCCAGGAGGAAAAAAACCCATCTTATTTCATATGCATACAAAATGGTAGGAATCTGAAAATAATGAGTATAAAAAGTGGTAAAAACTGGAAATTACAGAGATTTAAAATGCAAACAGGAAATCAAAACCATGTAGTCTGTATGGATTCCCTTAAAAGCAAGGGGAAAATGTAAATGTGCATAGAACAACATTCACAGAGATTTTCACATTCTTCTTGAGATCAATTTAAATGCAACTGGAATATATATATTAAAAAAGGTAATGAACAAAATCTATTTCTAAAGCAGTCTTGCATACAAGAAATACTGGCATGGAGGAGAAAATTTTTGCCACTACTAGCAGAGAATGAGTAAGGTAATTTTTGGAATGCATATATTGTAATAAAGAATTCTGAAGCCCCATCTAATTCTTCTTTCTGGTGAAGTAATTAGAGGAATAGAATATCAGCTCTAAACGATATGAGACAGACAAGACACTGCATCCATCATTACAGCTGGGGAGCCAAGATGTCCATGTCATTCGGGGCCTAAAATAGCTCTCTGTATGTGCGAGGAAGTTTGGAGATCGCTCTCGGTAGGTAGCAGTGGGTCTCTCTGCGGCTCTGCGCCGCACTGCTCTGTACACGGAATTTCAGCATGGCCCAAGGCAGGAGGAAATTTAGCTGGAGCCAAGTGAGAGCCAACTGCCCTTGCCTCCCGCCGGATGATGCCCGCCGGGGAGACTGAATGAGCCTGGTGGCACCCAGATCAGTCTGAGTTTTAAAACTGACCTCAGCAGAGCCAGGATTTGGCTGAACATCCAGGTGGGAGCAGCTAGGGGTTCAACTGGCAGTCGCTTGGAACTGCCATCAGGCAGCAGGAGAAATATTTAATGCCTTGAGGCTGGGTGAAATGTCACATTGGTACTGTCAGCTTACCTGCAAAAGGGGATATCGGCTGTTAATACATTAATTCCTATTAAACAGCCCGATTTTCCCCTTAATAACAGGAATTACCAACAAGAAGGCACCTGACCTCTTTAGGAAGCAGAGAGTTGTACAAATGCCAAGTAAAGGTGGCCACTATGTGCAGAGCAGAGAATGGGTAGAGGTCCTTCACTACCGACGCGTGGAAGGGGCAGTGGGGTATAACGTGTGGCACCACCACCCCCATCCTGCTGCACCTCAGCTGCCCTCCGAACTCGCAATATTTAACAAGGGCCCTTGTCTGACGATAGCACAGCCCCAGAAAGCTGCCAGGGCAGGGGGGCTTGGCCAACAGCCCTGTCACTGCTGCTGCTTCTCCGTGCCCGGAGCTTCCCTCGGAGGCAGGGAGCGCCCAGAGCAGGGGGCCGGAGCGCGTCCCTTGCACCTCCCGTGCCTCTCCTGAGGCCTCCATCTTCAGCCAGGCCAGGCCACCGCTGAGCTTTCCTGCTGGAAACGCAGGGAATTTCCATCCCTTTCCCAACGTTGGGAGTTACTGAAGAGTAATAGAGTATCCCAGGAAGCTAGGAATCAGGGCACAAGCTGTATTAATCTACTGACTGTCCACAGAAAAATACCAGTTGTATAAAGAGCAATCTCGGGTGCCACTGACATTTGGGAGAGCGCTGCACACTTGACATAGTTTCTGCTGAAGATCCCTTTAAATAGTAAAACTTTCGCACATTTGTATCCAGAGCTCTTACAATTTTATTTTTAAAGGGAATGTAGGTGTTCATGAGCGGTGGGTGTGAGACTGACAGCACTAGACCAGAGCCCTCCATTGCAGAATACCTGCTGCACAGACTACTATACTGCTGACTTCTGCAATGAAAATATCAAGGACTGAGTGGGTCTTTCCACCCCTGTGCTTGTTTTTGTCCTCACAGCTGAAGCTGATTCCCTCTGGGAATCATGCATGTGTGCGTGCGTGTCCGAGCACTGGCTCGAGCAGACACAAGGTTATCGAGCCTTCCAGACAGTAATTACATCCAAGCTTGAGCAGCGCATCTGGACTTTAAACTCCATTGCCCCAGAAGGAGCTTTTAGCATGAAGTCACAAGTTTTGAGACAGACACTTAATAGCATGCGTGGATTTATTCTTCCTTTATTTGTCCATCGTTTGTTCTTAGAAATTAATAGTGTAGACTCAGATACCTGCCCCTGCCACTGGAGATGCCAAAGGTTCCCATCAGGTTTCTGAGCATTGGGATCTACCTGAGAGCAGAAATGCTGCTCTTTGGAGGAGATCATCCTGCAGCACCCCATTTTCAGTAGCTGGGGACAGCTTATGCCTCTAAGCCTCATGTAATAAAGGGCTCCACAAATGAAAATGCTCACATGAGGCTTCTGAGCCTTTCTGGCATTTCAGTCAACCCAGAAACACCTTCTGAAAAAAAAAATCTGAAACTCTCTATTTTTTTTTCTCCTTCTTATCTGTTCTTTGAGCCACCTATTCCTCCCAGGATAAGGTCAGTGGTGGTATCAGTGTGGTGTAGAAACTTACCCTTTCTTTCAATATGCCAAGTATATCTAAAAACTAAATTAAGTGACTTCACACATTTTCCTCCAAGATTAGAGACATGCAATTTCCTTCAATCTGTTTCACTGAATGTGCCAGTTCTCAGATGTTACCCAAATGCTGTAGCTTTTCGCTCAAGCTATTACAAGGAATTCTTCTTTAGCCTATATTTTATTTCTTTGCTTCTTTTGAATAAAGTAGGGTCAAGCTATATATATATTTCTCACTGGCTGTAGTCTTACACAGAGCAGGACAAAATTCGTGTGCGAGAGATCTCTCCCCAGCTAATTGGAGTGATCTCATGAATATGCTGCGTTTGTCTGCTCAGCCCTCTGCTAACCAGCCTGGTTGTCTTTTCCTTGCACATTCAAGAGGCAAAAATCAGAGGTGGATCAAAGCAGCGCGCCAGCTCCGCGCGCTCGAGCAGACGTGGGCAGGGGCGCCCCGACACAGGGCTTCTTTGAAGGCGTCATCTGCCTGTTAGATTACACAGGAATATTTCCTCAGCAGGTCAGTCGGGTAGCACCACGGAAAGGCCAATGCCTCGTTCCTGCCTTTTCACATTCCGTGTAGGAAGTGAGAGGAGTTTTGGATTTAAATCTCCCAAGTTTGCCAGCTTTCAGTGGTAGAAAATTCTGTCAGAAAGACCTTTATGCAGACAGATCAGTCCTGAAGCAAGCCGAAGGACTAGGCCGAGGATGATCCGAAGGCTGCCTCTGCAGAGGAGATTTCCACAAAACTGCAACACGACCTCTTGTGCTGCGAGATCAGCAGAGCCGCCTCGTTCACGCTCTGTGGCTTATGGCAGCATCGTTCCTGCTGAGGTCCAGCTCTGCCTTGCTTCTGTTCATTTTGTCAAAGCACTCCTGACGTAGCCAGTTCTCTGAAGCACCCAAAGGTGCTTCAACAACCTTCGGATGATGGAACAATGGAGATTCCGGGTTAGAGTGACTGAACAATGCGGCCGCAGAGGAGTGATTGTCATCGGGGCTAAAGGATTTGATGTGCTGCTGGTTATGAAATGTACTCGGGAAGCCCAGGTTCTGCACCAGATTGATACTGGGTGTCACTGGACTCGACTGGCCGTAACTGAAAGCGCTTGGGCCGCTCTTGGGAAACCGCCACCTCCCTTTCCCTGAGAAGTCCGAGCTCATGAAGACGGGCAGCTTGGCAGCCCCATCCTCCCTGCATCCACCAGCACTAGTTAGGGGAAGCAAAGACAAGGCAAGTTTCCCCGTATTCAATCCCTGATAAGTCAAATTATCTTCTCAACCTCTAGGTACTGCATGTACTTTATGTTACCAGCAACACAGAATCATAGAATCACAGAAGGATTATGGCTGGAAAAGACCTTAAAGACTGGGCCAACTGTAAGCCTATCACCACTCTGCCTGTTAAACCACGTCCCTAAGTGCCTCATCTACATGTTTCTTGAGTGCTGCCAGGGACGGCGGCGCCACCACTTCCCCGGGCTGCGAGTACCAACACTTCACACCTCCTTCCGTGTAGAATTTTTTCCTAATATCTAACCCGAGCAACAACTTTGCTTCTAACACTTCAGAGGATATCAGCTCATGTTTCCTCTCCCCACCTCTCCTCATCCCCGTGACCCCAGCAGCAGTTCAGTGTCTCTGGAGGACACCAGGGCACCCGTGCAGCTTCCCTCAGACTCCTCCTCTGTTCACCCACCAGTGGCCTATTTCTTTGTGGCAGATATCAATATTCGAGGTCCTTGACTGGCACACTGGGTAAAGACAAGCTCCCAGTGCAGGTGGAGTCTGAGGGGGCTTGTGAGATTGGTGAAGTAGACCAAACTGGGATCCAATCCAAATATCTGCCTTTCCACACAAGGAGAATTCCTGTGTGACGCCTTGCAGCACAGTTATGGTCACTATGTAGTATTAGGAGAATACAGGAGATTCACACTGGAGGACAGAATTTGACCCAAATAGAATCATTTATTTGTTACCATTATGGTGCTAACAGTCATTCAATAACAACTACGACGTTAAGCTCTGGCCTGTGTGACCCTCCTGGCTTAGTCAATACAGGTACGTGATAGTCCACTGTGTTCAGAAATCCTGAATTCTCTCACATATGTGTCACAGTTAAGTCATAAGAAAACAACTTGGGGCTGCATTTTCTATGCATGTTCTTGTCTTAACTTACCTAAAATGTTCCTGGGATAATGGGGAACAAGTGCCAGTGACACTTCATTTGTTAAGAAGAAAAAAGGAAGTTGGTGATGTGATACATAGATATTAAAAAAAAATTAAAAAAATAAAAAACTTGGCATTGTAAATTGAAATCAATGGACTGCAAAATTGTATTTGTTCTAGCTGGATAGAATACTTGCTGAGTTCCAAGCTGTTTATCCCTTTCTTAGAAGGGATAGTGTCTGCTCTGTTTGTACTGTAATTGCAGGGCTATTGTGAAATAAGGCTTGGAGCTTTTTATCTATGGAAGAATTTGTGCATAAAAAAAAAAATCTCACAACATCCCATGAGACACAAATACTAGTCTTCTCTTACTGAAAGAATGAAGGGAAAATGGATATTTTGTCCAAAGTGATGGAGCAAATCACTAATAGAACTGAAATTTTTGGCCATCAGTCTTTTACTGAGAACATTTGACTATCTCTGCCTTGAAACTCTTTCCATATCTATGAACTGCAGGCAGCATAGTATCTGAATAATAATAATACTTAATAATAAAGCAATGTAGTGGATTAGGACAGCAGATATATAATTGAACTCTATTTCCATATGACACCTGAGTAGCTGTAACTTTTAGTAGGACTATCACAGACAATGGTATTGTTCTTCATTTGCATTACAGTCAACTCCACTGCTTTTCCCCAAACCTGATTCATCTTCCAATAAACCTTAAGAAAACCTTATACAATCTAGAAATCTGCTCAATTGAAATATTTGCATATTATAATGTGGAATAAACATGCCCTATTCTGAGTAGCTTATTAACATCGACGTGTAGACAGTATCTGCTTTCTGTATTCTTACTCCCTACTCTGCAATGTTGATGATGAATCATACCACGCATATAAACGAACACCATTGCTTGGTGTCTTGGTATGGCCGATAACATCCTCATTTACTCAGTGAGAGTGTAACTACCATATAAAAGCCAAAATATTTTAAGGATTGTTATCGCACAGAACCGTGTGGATCAACACCCCCTCCTCCCAATACTCTTTTCCCAGGCTTTTCACAGGTGCAGTACAGAGAACTAAAGTTTTCATTTCACCCTCTAAAGACCATGCGGTTTTTACACTCTTGAGCTTAAGGATGAGCAACCAGCCCAAAATACTTTCAGAGGCTGGAGAGGATTGTTTGCAGGTGGGAGAAGGTACAGCCAGACAGGAAGCCTGGGAACCAGGATAAGACTCACCAAGGTCCGCCAACAGGATAAGGCAAAAGCTAGAAAGAAGAGACAGCTCAAATAAGCACATTTTATTCCTCGAAATTTAAACCAATGATGGTTGAATTGAAAACAATGCAATAAAAGATTTTTTTATAGCTTAGTCAAATCAAATATTTTGCTGACAAAAAGCCTGGAGCTTGCAAGATTTGCCTCTATGGCCTTGCAGTGTTCAGTTTGCAGTAGGCACCTGTACTAGCCGCCAGGACCGGCCTACCATGGTGACATATCTTTAAAACACTTCTCCAAAAACCAACCATATGGAATTACGCTATGCAAAGCAGTTATCAAAAAATAGATACCAGCTCTGTCCTTGATATTAACTATGATCTTTTGGATTACTGCAATCAAATATGAAAAAAAACCCAGCATTCATTATGAATGTGATTTACATCTTCTCAATTGCAGAAATTATCAGCCGAATATCTTATTTAAATCAGCATTCTTTAAATAAGTCTTAAAAATTGATTGGAGAGTAATAGACTAACCAACTCTTTGCTGGCTTGAACTCTTACATGTGTTTCCAAGGTCTTTAAGATAAGAATTTTTCATTAGAAAATATATAGCCACCATTATTCTTTCCAGCTCATACCAGCTACTCAGTTTGTGGCAAGAGTTAATTTGGGTTTGGTCCCTCAGGATGAGAATGTGGAGGGAGTCAGGTGATCCTTCAAATCTGTGTTTTTGATGAAGGCAGAATGCAGAAAGCCCCTTTTCCCTTGAACATTTCAAGCAAAGGTTGAGCAAGAGGCAGGGGATTTGCTTGCAATTGCAAGTGTCTCTGTGCAAGTGCTGTGCCTGACGTGCCCCTCTCCGCTCGCTGTCCTGCTCGTCTGTCCCACAGGGAAATTGCCGTGCTCCAGCTGACCTCTGCGTTAATGGGTACATCAGCCCACAGTCAAACCACCCCGTTTACTCAGTTCGGATTGTGTTGTTTTCTGTAAACAGAAGAATTGCTAATTAGTCTGTTTTGTGGCAATGGAAGTTCATTGCACACATCAGACCCAGCAAGGCTTCCCCAACCCAGAAGATATACCAAACATGCTCTGAAGCAGTGTTCAGTCACCATCATTTTAAGTGCTGCCCCACTGCTACTGCCACTTACTGGCCTTATGGCCCGCAAGCGGAGACTCCAGCATCAATCACTTTTATCCACTTTTACACACACGGCTGTCATTTGGAGTCATTACTTCTCAGAAGGAGCAGTGCTAGGCCATGGGGAGCTATTGGGAGCCTGACTTCACTGCTCATGCTGCTATCTTGGCTATTAACTCATATTACCTGTGGTGGCTTTTTGTCCGTCTATGCCTCCCCGATGTGCACAGCTGATACCAAGGTGGAAACACTGGTAAATAGAACTTGTCTCAGGGTCTTCCTGCTTGGGCAGTATCAGGACCAGATGCCACCTGCCATGAACTCAGGTACTCCTGAACGTTGCCATCCTCGCCCAGTGATGCACAGACTATGGATAATGCTCTTCAATAACAGTTGGCCTAAGAACAGGAAAATGAGTGTATTTTCTTTAAGTATGAACAAGCTCTGGCAGTCAGCATGAAACATTCATAGAGTGCTTGCTGAAGGGAAACGGACAATTTCTGAGGGACCCTGGTGCTTCCCCTCCCGCCCCTCCAATGGTTTCTTGTTTAGTTTCTTGCCCATTAGCAAACTAATCTTCCATGTATTTCAGGGAAAATGCGCTGAGTGACACGTGGTGTGACAAGGTGGCAATGAGATTTGAGGCCAGCCACTCAGCTGATGGCAACAAATGGCTCCATGGCTTCCTATACACTAAGTAGCCAAGCCAAGTGATCTTTGGCCCCTGTACAACCAAATGTTGTATGTACACTCACATGCACACACTGGCAACAGAGGAAGAAGAAAGCAAACACAGAGCCCTAAACTACAGCACTACAAAGATTACAAGTAACTAAGCAGAGCAAAGGTCTACCCCGCAGTGCTAAGGAGCAGCGTAACTTTTGCTTTTATGGCTGATAACATTTTCTGCCGCCCATTGTTAGGCAGAAAACTTTTTTCGAGCAGAACCAAGAGTAACAATTAGCTTTTATGGAGCGAATCTGATGGGAAAAAAAGTCAAAAAGTGCTTTACAAAGAAGGTCAATACGGTTATCTCCATTTCACAGAAAGGAGAGCTGAGCAGCACGAGCTGCGATGCCTTACTTAGAACTGTGCAGCACGAGTGTGGAAGAAGACTTGGTCATCTGAGACTTCCTGAATTTCAGTCCAGAAATCAGAAGTGATGATAAAAAAAAAAGGCCAACCTTGCTTTACTCGAGCAGCTACACACCCTGTACCACTTGTAATACAAATGTTTCCTAAATGCTGCAAACACTAGTTCAGCTCCACTATGTCAGGAGCGCGGGTGGCAGCCGGGATCCTATCCACGGCGAGGCGGCGGGCGCACGAACACGTTACTGCACAGTCAGCGGGTGTATGAAATTACAGCACCTCAGCTGCTTTGCAGCCAGCGCCACGCGGGCACTCGTGCGCCCCGGCGGCCACGGGGCTTTCAATGAACGTGATGCAAGCGCCGGTGACGCGGAGGGCAGCTGCAGGGCGCACACGGCGCGAGGAGGAGCAGGGGGAGTTGGCTGAACCTCTCGCTGTTCCTCTATGCCACCAGTATCTGCTTGACGCTCTTCTACAACGTCAACATGAAGGTGGGAGCCGGGGCACCGCAGCCACCGGTAACGCGGGCCCCAAGTACCGTTGGGCACGGCCCAAAGTAGAGCCGCTCTCCAGACCCCGCCATGGGGCTGGGCTTTGCTCAGGGACCCACATCCTGCTCAGGAAGCAAGCGCCCTGCACGGGGACGTTCAATGTCTGCTTTAACATGAACCTGAGGGAGCAATTAAATACGGCAGTAAACACCGGGGACGGTGAAAGAGGAGATAACCGCACACAAACAGGGCGAGAGACAAGCTCCTTTTTGGGTCCTGGTCTTGATTCTTTGCCTCTGAGGAATACAGAGCCCATGTGGAAAAGAAAAGGTTGTGTATGGCTTGTATATGTTCTTTGCTAGGCCTGCTGAACCCGATTTCCCATGCATTCTTGAGAAGCAGAACACACACGTAATTCTGTAGAATTCTAGACTTTTTATACAGTTTCTATAGCATTCACCACATGGAAGAGAAGACAGGATTGCCCTGCTTTCACTTGGCATGCAAGGGGGAAAAAACCTCCGAATAATTCATTAACCCAAATTACTGTTGGTTCCTATCTAACTCTGCTAGCTCTGCTGTCAGTAACAGCTTTTTGGGAAGACTTTGAGAACCCCACAGATGTCCTTCACAGGGATGTTCAGACTCATCAGAGATGTAGCCAGATACCCTGTTGGTCTGCCTCCCAGCCCTAGACTGATAAATAAATAAATAAATTCTAAGAGCAGTTAGTCTCCAGATAATGATGTATAGCAGAATGTGCATCTATATGTTGTCATGGAGATGCCATGGGATACATCTTAGATTTTTGCTGGCTGGAGTTCTTCTGTATCACATACTCTAGCAGAAATTAGGTTTTTACTGAAATATACTATTCAAGATTCTCCAGAGCTGAAGTGGAACATAAATCTGTGTCAGATCAGATCAGGTCACCTTATTCACAACAACTTGCATGGGCCTTGCTGATTTTTTTTTTTCCATCTATGTCAATATAAAAATCAGAAGCAATATAACATCATTGAGTTCAGAGAATTAAAACAGCCTAAAATGATTGAGAGGAAGAAGAAGCAGGCTGCTGGTTTTGAAAGCAACAATTCAAAATGCTAGATAAGATAATTTAATAATTTAACAGACTTCAGCAAAAACAATGGGTCTAGAAAAAACAACTGGAAAATTGCCCTTAGCAGTTAAACTGAGACAACTGAAGCTTCCTTAATTTTCTGTCTCTACCCAATACTTTTAAGGGAGGGAATTTTATTATTTGTGTACATCTCACCTTTCTATTAATATTCTAACAAATTTAATAACAGGTATTTTCAGTGAATCACATTAACTTTACAGAATACATCCTAATAATAATAAAAGCTTTAGAAGTAGTAAGATTTATCATTTCTAAGTTACACTGTCCATGAAAAATAAACCTTACAGCCAGTGAAAATCCTAAATAGTGCAGTAAATGCCTATAATCAAACAGGCCAAGGACCTACCTGATAACTGCGTAATCATAAGCAAACTTCAAAAGCCGCTGCCACCTCACAACTTGGACACCATTAGAGCATTTTTAAGAGATCATCTTAGAAAAGCTTTTACCACAAACACGGTATAGAAAAGCTATCTATCCATAGCTATCTATAGCTAAACCTCTCACCTATCCAAACTCTTGCCTAGTTGAGCTAGGTACTTTTTTTCTATTTTTTTAAACTGAGCTTGGAAGTAACTATCAGAAATTGGCCTCTTTCTGGAGTTATTCAGCAGATTTGAGATTCCTCAGGAGAACCTGCTGCATTTTCACACCGCTGCTAGGCTGAGCTAGTCACGCTGACGGAGAAGAGCTCCCTTGTGTCTGTTGACATGAATAATCCCCAATGTTTTTAATACAGGCCGTCTTTGCCAGTTGGCTGACCCTCGCGCTATGCCATGAATAAAAGCTATTTGATGACAGTTGAAAAATGGAAGTGCGGCACTTGCTGCTATATTTCCTCTGCGCCACGAGAGATACTCCCTATTGTTTGTTGTGTGCAGGTATGTAGAGATGTTAGACTGCAGCCAACAAGGGTATGATGGCACAAGGCAATAGGAAGAAGTGAGACTTAAAACCTGTGGTAACAGTCTGCCTCTTATTTATATTCCTGGGATAGCTTTGTTGCATACAGGAACTTTAAACATCCCTACGTTTAAATAACATGCATTTTACCAAGCTAAAGTGGCCAAATTGTTCCCTAACATCAGCATAGAGAAGATTCCTCTTTTTGCCTCAGTAAATGAAGTTCAGAGTGTTCAATGTATCATATAAACCGCAGAATTAATATTGAATGATTACTTACCAGTGAAAGCTGCTCTTTGGAAAGGTCCTCGTGTATTAGCATTGAGGCACGCACCGTAAGAAGACTATGAATTCCTGGTATGAAGGAGGTGCAATCTAGCAAACATTACACAGGACACAGCTCAAGCAACTCAGTGCGAGTGCACCTGGGAGAGTGTGTGTTTGTGTGAGAGTGTTTGTGGGGACAATGATTAGCAAGGAAGAAGAAACATTAGGAGAGATTTGAGTTGGATTTAACAGAATGAAAAGTGTTTGGTTAATAGGAAATGAGAGAAGAATCTAGGTGTCAGAAGAGATTGAAGGAAAAAAAAATTAAAAAAGGTGGAACCATCCAAGGACCAGATTAAATGAGCAGAAAGTAGGGAGGACTGGGAAAATAAAGGCAGGAGAAGGAGCAAGAGGGTGAGATCAAAGACCACATAGCGTTATGGAGGGCACTGAAGGGGAAGACAGGGGCAATTAATTGGATGCCAAGAGAGACATGAAATTAGTGGGATTTGGGAGCAGCAAGGTCACAGCTGTGGGATTTTAACAGGAGAGTTGTGAGCAAACGGGAATGAAGGAAGGAAGAAAGGAAGGGAGAGGAGAGGAGGGGAAAGGAAGGAGGACCCAGCATAAACCTCTACAGCATGGATAAAAGTCTTCTGAAGATAGGTAGCAAGGAAAAGGTAGACTTTAAAGAAGATTTAATACATTGTAATATGCTAGGAGATAAAGCTTACAGATAACTAACTAAAGCTCTTTTATAAAAAATGCAGTCAAGTTTAAAGGACTAACAAGAAGAGAGAGTTCAGAGTATACTCAGCAGCCGAAAGTGCTGAAGAAACACTTATCCAGTGGATTGCATAAAGAAGAAAAAAAAGGAAAAAAAAGTTATCTACAAACAGAATGCTCGCTAACTGATTAGAGTCCAAGCTGATCCTTGCCCTGGGTTTTGCACCGATTGCACTGAAGTAAGAATGAGCGAATTTACAGGTTAGTCTAAGTTGTCACTGCCGAGGCTTTCTCCAGAAAGCCCTCCAAAAGCCCTGAGAGCTGCTCCAGGCTCCCTTGCTGTTGGGTGAGAGTTGGAGCTGAGACACTGCACCTGCTGCAATGACTCACTGGTAACGACCCCGCACCTTCAATATAAAGTTTCAGGCAGCCGACGTTAGAATGACACAGGCAGGATCTGCAATATCTGCAGACGGGCCTAGGGTTTTGCAGAGCATTAAGCAGGGCACTTCAGACCTCAATAGCCCTTGATAGTCTAAGGCTTCAAACAAGAAAAGATCAGAATATTCTGCTTCCTAGCAAGGCCTGTTTTTTCCATGAAATGGTTGAGTCAAGCATCTCCAGGAAAGCAGCTGAAGCAGTACGATAGACACCAGAAAACAAAGAAAATTTGCTTCTCCCAGAAGAGAGGAAAAAATGGTGCACATGCAGAAGCAGCGTCCGGGTAATTACAAGGGGAGAGAGGGTGACAGAGCGACAGCATAACTTCCAGATGACATGTCGAGCAGAAGGTGCTTTGGAAAGCTCTGTTAGCCAGATCAGCTTGTGGGTAGTCTGACTAGCAGAAATGGTCCATACTAATTGCTTTTTGCGTGGCACTTTTTACAGTTCCCTTCTGATTATCACTGGAGTGCGTTTCTGGCACAAAGTACCTGTGCACAGTGTATCTTCACAGTATCCGAGGCCAGCGCTCGACTCCAAGCGAAGATGTTAAAAAAGCAGTATATCATTTGCCGTTGCAAGGGAGAATCTAACAATTAGGCCATCTGCTACACCCGGCACCAGCAACAGCTCACGCTCCTGTGCTGGTAGCTCTGGGGCTGGCAATTAAACCACAGCCCTTCCTCCCTGCCCTTCCCTCACCTCCGCAAGCATATCCGTTCCTGCAGCTCCGCAGCTCCCCTCAGGCAAGTCCCACCACAGATCTCCTTCCTTGCCTGAAAAGCAGCAAGCCGTGCTGCTCCCTGACGTGCATCTCCCCGCTCATGCCCCGCAGATGCTCTGAGCCCCTCTCATTTTGCCCTCCTCACATGTCTCACATGGAGCCCAGCCCCTGCCTTGGGTAGGGGTAGAAGGTGGGCTGGTGGTAAGCAGGTGATGCTGCTCCTGCTTAAACACGGGTTGAGGCTTTTTTGGTGTAAAAATCTGTTTCTTTTGTTTTAAGCAAGATGATGTCTCTAGAGTTCGTAATTTTAATGTCGCCAAAATTCATAACCCTGTGATCAGTGCAATCGTTGTATTCAGCATCTGAGCTGCTACATCATACAAACGGTGGCGTTCTCTGAGGCACAGTGTTAAACTGGGAGCAGATAAACACATTGCATACAGTTCATAAGCTGCAGAGATCCAGAGCAGCTCTGTGCTCTCGGATATAACGATTTGCCAGTTTTTTGGCACATCAAACATATTAGCGCATTTCCAACAAGAAGTGCAGATCCAGACACAAGAGTGTAGACCTTGGGTTTAACTTCATAACTACTTTTCCTCTGATAATTTTGCAGAAAGCTCAATATTCATGTATGCTAATTGGCATGTGTTTCTTTAAAAGGGCTTGTTCTCTATGTGCTAATCTGTGCTGAACTGCCAAGTACCCTGCCAGCTTTTTTGCTTAACAGCATTGGATGAAAATCACCTGTGGGGCCGTTGCTTAGTGCAGGAGTCTCCGCAACACTTAAAAAATGATAAAGTAAAAAGCCACAGCAAGGCTGCCCAGCCCATTTTCGTGAACTGCATTTTCCACGCCAGGCTCTCCGGGCTGGGCAGATATTTGAGGCGGGAGGTGGTCCGGGTGCCGATGCTCGTCATGGGGAAGAGGAAGCGCCCGCGCTGCCAGGCAACGCGCTCCGCAGCGCCGGTGCCAGTGGCTGCAGACACCTCTGCAGAGGCAGGTCTTGCGGCGGAGCGGCCAACCCGGGGCCGCTCGCTGCGGAGGGCCGCGCCGCCGGGGGACGCGTGGCCGCTGCCAGCGGGCAGGGGCAGCGGCTGCGTTCCCAGGCGCCGGAGCCAGGTACCCGCCACGCTGCTCACGCGCTGCCTTCCCTGCTGCTAGCGATGGGGTCTGTCCTTGCAGCCCAGCTCCCGCCTGCAGCCTGCCCTCCCGGCCCACGGGGCAGACCCGCACGTCCTCGGGCGCTCTGCCCTCCCGCTCGGGAGGCTGCTGCGCGCTCCGCAGCCCTGGCCGCTCATCCCTCTCCATCACCGCTTTCCTGGAGAGCTGGTGCCGTTCAGTCATTCCGTCCCTCAGCCCTGTTTCATGCCCTATTTGTGCCCCAATGAACACCTATTTGTGCCTTCTCATCATCCTCCTTGTTCAAACTGCGAGACATGTCTTCACGTCTCCACTGGCCCCAGGCAGGGCAAAAGGATGGGAGGCGAGAGGGCAGCAGCCCCGTGTTCGTATCGGCATGGGGCTATTTCAGCTATTTCAGTTGCTATTTCAGCTCGCGGGCCATGAAGGGAAGTCCAGGGCTCCACTCTTGGGCTGTAGAGACCCCGATCATTAATTTCGTCCTCCAAGGCCTGCTGCAATCCTCCAGGCGTAGCTCGACAACGGAGGATAAAATGGATTTTCTCATGACAGATATGTACATATATGTACATACATATATGCATGAAAAATTAATTTAGTAGGATCAGTTAATATTACCTTAGGATGGGGAACGTAGCAGCGCCAGCCACTGCAAGCATTCCCTCTGCTTACTCATTTTGATAAACTATGTTGATTCCTTCTAGTCTTTCCATCCAGGAATATTCTCGAAAAGACAACATGGAGAACTTCAGATTAAGAGTTTTGAAAAGTTTTCATTGTTAGCACTCTTAGACTTCTGTGTCTCCTGGAGAAGATTATTAAGATTATTATTTTTTCTTTTTAAATTGCAGATACCTAGAATGCCAAGGAATAAATCCTGTGCCATCCGGCTTTGTCCTTCATGGGCAGGGGTTGGCCATAAGTGCGGTGGGAGAGGCATAACTTATTCAGAAACACGCAGCTGACGTGTTCTCAGCACTTCACGCAGCTCACACCCGAGAAATGCCAACGCGAAGTGAGAGCAGGTGAAGAGAAAGGCAAGACTGGATAATTTATGGCAGCTCCCTCCTATGGTAGCTACAGATAACTCTTCAGGGATGAAATATTGTTTTCAGAAGAAGTTTGAAGCTGGGACATCGGCTCCCTTCCTGGGCCCAGGAGCAATTTAACGGCAGCGCAGGGGTAGGCCCCGGATGCAGCGAGTGCCCCCCAGGCGCAGCAGCGTGCGCCGAGGGCAGCTCAGACCCCGCGTTTCCCCCTGGAGCTGCTCCCGCTTTCCCCGTGTCCCTCCCTCCAGCTCGCAGCGGAGCAGGTGGCACGTCTTCCCGCTGCAGACGGCCGCGGGAGGCCCAGCTTCGCCGCGTCCAGCGCCCACGGACGCGGGCCCTGGCAGCAGAGCCCGTCTCGGCCCTGCAGAGCGCTGCCTCGTGCCTCGTGCCAACTCTTTCCCCATGGGAAAACAGAAAAGATGAGGGAACGGTATCAGCACCCCGCAGACCCAATTTCCCATAAGCTGACTCTTTTAGAGTCCCTGTGCCCCTGCTTAATAGGAACATGGAAAAGCTGCCAGGATAAAAGCCTTTAGGGATTGGTGTTAGGAGGTGCAAAGCAAGGATTTGGATTCCTGCCTCTATTTCTTGTCAGTCTTATTGGGGGAAGGGGGGTGAGCTTCAGGACTGTGCTGCAAACTGGGTCTTACCATGGCAATACAGGGTGCTACCAGTAGGCCACTGGGCTGGGCTGGAAATAGCTTTTTTAGCAGAGTAAAAATACCTGACTTTGACAGCCAGCATGCTGGTTTGTGTATGCGTAATTTGCTGCGATCATGTTATAAATCAAGATGAGACTGCTAAAATTATGTATGACCTCATTTGATAGATTATCTAATAAGGAATTTGCTAATGTAGTTTATCACTTAAAAATCCATACGACTGCTGAGGATGAGTACTTTGCTGCAGCACATTTAAACCTAATTGTCAGAGGAGAAAAGCAAGCGGATTTCAGAGGTGAGTTAGAAGAGCATCCTTATGAGGATGATGTCTTCACTAAATCAGTGGTGCAATGCAGCAAGCAGGGTGGAAAGGAGTCTCCTCTGGAAAAAAGGGTACAGAAAGCGAGACAAGGCTGTGCTGTGTGTGGATACTGCATGGAGTGACTGACCAGGAAAGCCTCCAGAAGTGTAAATAGTCATATCCTAATCGGCATGCTTGATTTTATTGTTTGATTTAATGTTGTCTTTTATTATTGCAACATTTCAGTTCTGTTTCACTGTCTTGCAAGCAGATCTAAAATCCCTGATTCACTGAAAGAAACTATCAGCCTAGATCTCTAGCTCTAACTAGCTATTCTGGTTATCGTGTCTGTCAGAATGAAAAGAGTAATTGTTTTGCTGCTGTATGTTACCATCAAATATTTTTGTTCCTCCAGTCCTGTGACTCATTTAAAAAAAGATTGAACATCAGTACCACATACACAAACAGAACTATAAAGCAGCTCAAGGCCAATGAAACAGAGCTCGTCTTGCTGGTTTGTTAACCAAGTATTTTGTTCCCATCTCAAATTTATGATTAATATAAATGTTTTTTTATTTACTGATGATTCTATAAAGCTCATTCGAGGGAACATATATAGTCATTGAGACCTGAGATACTTGATACTATAACTGTTCAAAGATTCAGAGGTAAACACTGAACCATTGCACAGCTCGGGGGTGGGGTGGTGTCTAGTGCTAGAAAAATGAAAATTTTGGATTTCATTTTAGATTTGAGCAAAACGAAATGGAGACATGAGGCAGTTTGCAAAAGGTCACACGAAAAATCATTGGCAGCTAAAACTCAGGTTTCCCCGATCCGCACCTAGTCTCCAGACTCCCTACAGCAAAACTGATGAATGCCCCTCTTTCTCCCCACCGCTCCAGTACATGCTGCTTCTTTGGCAACCCTGCCCAAAAGACGTTGTTTGCTCCTTTTTGTGGGAAAAAAGTAGCTCATGGTAAAAATGGGGAAATTTGGCATTGCTTTACAGAAAATAGGACATATCACAGGCATAGGAAGGCAGTAGCTAATTTTACAAAATGCTAGCAGGTTAAGTGAGTAAATAATCATTTGGGTTGTACAGGAGCTACTGTTATCACAAGAAAAAACAAGATAAAGATATTCATAAAGCGCTGTAAATCCCAGGGACTGGGATCAAGGAGTTGAAGAAGCACATTTTACTTGTAACTGAGCACTACACAGGGGGAATCCTCATGATATTTGCATAGGAGACACACCTAAATATTATTATGCCTATACTAATAACATAGTCCCAGTTGAGTAGCTGGGACTATTCCTGAGAGAACTGGAGTCTGTGCTTCTGCGTGAACAAACAAAACACAGCTGTGTGTATACATCTGACTGGAATGATTTATCTACAGAGGAGGAAAATGCAAAGTAATGGCAATATCATCTGCCTCATTAAATGGCCCAGCTCTAAATGGGAGAAGCCACTTCAGGGGTAGGAGCGTAGTTCATCACCACGCCACATCACCATTTGCGGTTCTCCTCACTGACGTTAATTGATACAAACTGACTTAGAGGATTTTTCATTGAAGACGCATCTCCACAGTAAGTGGGACTCAGAGCACCTGCTCATTCACCCTAGACGGTCAAATAGGCACCCACAGACAATTTTCAGTCACAGCTGACAGAGTTTAGGTAAGTTTCACTGTAAAGCAGTCATTAGTTGTTCCTTGAACCATCCAGCTTCATGAGTTCTTACTACTAACAAGGTAAAATCTCTGGGTAACAGAGACCTACCCGCGGTTCAGTGACGCAAGCAGCAGCAGCTGGTGAGAATCTCCTCCTCTGCATTTCATCTCCTGACAGCCCTCAGCAAGACAAGGCAAAAACAGCTGTTCTTGGCCCACATTATTCCTATAGCATAGAGATTCCAAGTAATATGATTATGAACCTCATTAAGACAAAGGGAGAGCTAAGAGAACTAATAAGAGTCCTAAGCCTATCCCTCTGAAGAACACATTTTTCCAGTACACACCTATATAAAATATTTGCTCTTCATTCATAGTGGGCAATAAGCTTTGCCATGTACTAAGTGTGGCCATATGGTTGGTGATGCATTACGAAGCTATACATGTTGTAAAAATAGTACTTTGTTGAATTCTCCTTAAAACATCATTTATGGTCTAAAAATATTCTCTAGAAGAAACAGACTGTGAAAGTACAGACTGAGGTTGCTATCTGGTACAACAGGCAAGTTCTCCTGCTGTGCAAATCGAAAAGGAGGCTGCTTTGAAAACATGAGGTAAACATTCCTAGAAGGGCAGAACTCAAATGCATCACAGCAACTACAGCTAAGCATCCACTGACCTGCACTTAGAGGTTGCTTAGAGAAGTGCAGGGACATGGGAAGAGGGCAAGGCCACATCTGAGGACCATGTTACACAATTTCAGAGGATGGCAATCCCACCCCACCATGCCTTCCTCCAGATCATATGGGAGATCTGCAGCTGAGTCACCTTAGAATAGCGATGTAGAAATCTGCAAGGCTGTAAGCAGTGAGGTTTTACAGACATCCCATTATTCTTAACTTACATAATCTGGGTACTTACTGCTCAGATAATAAAGGCACAGAGCTCTATGGAACTAAAAAATAAAACACTTCTCTCAGATGTATGGTAGGAATGAAATTAGATTGCTCAAAAATAATCCATAGAGTAGCTGTAATTTTTATGTTAGGCTTTATAGCACATTTCCAAGAGGGACTTGCTGCAGCAAAGATGACACCTCTGCCCCTATAGCACGGACAGCATTTATGAGGTACTTAGACTTCTCAAAACAATGTCTCGCTTTGGGGCAGAGAAGCCTCTAGTCACTCAGAGCAACAGAAAGGCAAGGGTTGGGGTTCAAATAATCTTCTTAAGAGTTTATTATTGTCCTGTTGAACTGTGGGATTTCTATTGACTTCATCGTGGATTCTTAGTCTTTTCCATATGTTACACCAACATTTTGCAAAATCTTATCTCCACGTACCCTAAAGATAAATCCAAAAGTCTTGCACAAGTCTGCAGAGAGGAACTGCAGCTAATGAGAAAAACTAATGATGTGAGCATGTAATATACAGAAATATTTCTTCCCAGATCCTAAATTCTTGGTTTATGTTTATGTTACATAAAATACCCAGGAGTTAGATCCTCCACTGACTTCAGTCATAGCTCTATCAAAGCACATGCAATTATATTGATCTGTATAAGATGATCATATGTTTGAAAAACATATTTTAGCCTAGACGACTGATAGACTCTCAGAGGGGCTCTCTAGAACAAGATAAAGGGAGTGGAACAAAATAAGCCCTGTTAGAAACTAACACTGGTATACTGTAGTGAGAAGAATGTCTTACCCAGTGAAAAACATACCTTGTTTTCACTTGTATAAGCCACATGTCAGTTCTAACAAAATAACAGTTTATGATCCAGAAATAGGATGTATATGTATTTGGATAATACCAGGGGGTGTTCACCCCATAAAAGCCCCCCAAATGCAAACATTGCCTTTGATGCACTGCCTGCCTCCTTTTCTGTGTTAGCACCGTTGCTGGTTCAGATTGCACGCGGGTTATCTGAGGACTCCTTTTCAAATACCAGTATACTTACAGGGACATGGTTTATCTGAAGGCCAGGCGGCACAAATGAACATACAATAAACTTCTGCAGTTCCGCTCTAAAGATTATTCTTCCATTGCCTGTTGCAAAATGCATCAGCAGTCTTCAAGCTGGTATGTAAACTTAACATGCCAAGCAGAGGGTACACAAAGGACATCTGTAGCTGAATAATTTCCATGTTGGGTGAAGACAATATTCAAGCGAGGGTGGAAAACCTGGTTTACCAACAGTCAGGCCAGACAGACAAACACAGAACTGAAAAGATAAAAGGAGCACTACCAGAGGCAGACCTAGCTTCCAACCAAATATGTGTCATTAAAAAGTGGCTTACAACAAAGCCAGCGTTTCCCCTGTGAAGTCTTGTATCCTAACTAGGGATGAGAAGCAAAATATCAAATCCTTACCTATTGATATGAAAGAGCTGCCAATTCTTTGCAGTGGTAGCAACAAAAGACCAGTGATGCTACTGTTGCATAGACTTGCTCAGGGTATTGTATTGCTTTCTGTGTTTGTTTATTTCCAAGTGCTATTTTTTTGGCAATAGAACTCTTGGATTTTGTGATCCATACTAATTCTTCTAGCATCTGGGTGTTCACAGTGATGTTAATACTCAGGAATACTGGAATAGATCAAAGATAAATGTCCTACTGTCACCTTTGTTGTGTCCTACACATTAACTACCAGGTCAGGGTAAAGAAATGTTAGATATTTGACAATCAGCTGTAGAGCAGGCAAGGGAGATCTTGCAGTGAAATAGTGGGAGTTCGCTGCACACAAACAGAATGGAAAATAAATCAAAGCTGGTTTTTAAGCCTGAAATTCTGCAGCACATTCTGTTTGACTTTGCATCAAGACTCAATGGAAAAGCAGACACTCAAGAATCACAGAATTGATGAAGTTGAAATGGACCTCTGGAACTCATCTAGTACAACGCCCTGACGAAGCAGGGCCACTATAGCAGATTGTCCAGGACTTTGTCCAGTTGGGTTTTGAATAACTCCAAGAAAGGAGACTCTATAATCTCTGTGGGCAACCTGTTCCAGGGTTTAACCATCCTCACCATAAAAAAAAAAAAACAGAACTTCCTGTGTTTCAGTCTGTGCCAGTTACCTTGTCCTGTCACAGGGCACCACTGAGAAGAGTTTGGGTCCTTCTTCATTACACCCCCTCATCAGATATTTATACACAGAGGAGATTCTCCCCGAACCTCCTCTTTCCAGACTGAAGAGGTGGAGCTCTCTCAAGGGAGGTGCTCCAATCCCTTAATCATTTTAGGGACCATAGGAAGGACTCACTCCAGTATGTCCATGCCTCTGGTCCCAAGTGCCTTAGATTTCTGAAGCTGGTCTTCCTAGTAAAGCCCGAGGCGGAAAAGGAATTGAGTACCTCAGCCTTTCTCATGTCCTTGTCAGTAGGTCATTTAGCATTCAGGCCCACCTTTTCCCTTGCCTTCCTTTTACTTCTTATATACTTGTAGAAGTCTTTCTCCCTGCTGTTCTTGCCCCTTTCCAGGAGGAACTTTGTTTTTCCATCCCCGTCCCTGCCTCAGCAGCCTCTCCTCAACATCCCATATGGGAGTCCCTGGGAAGCAGCAAACCTCCATAAACATCTGGCCAATACAGGGCCACACGTCCCCCACAGCAGGGAGTCTCCTGCTACTGTTTTCAACAGTGTTCCCAGCTCTGTGATGGCAGTGAATCTCTTCCATAGCTGCAAATCTTCACATGGAGCAAAGCCCTTCCTCCTGCTGCCAGAAGCACCCAGCTTGCAGTCCACACCATCACAGGAGTTTCCCCTTTCCAACCTGATAGGCAGAGCCTCTGCTTGCCCCTCTCCTGCCCAAGTCCCTTGTGTGATGCACTTACACAGGCCTAAACCACTACCTAGGCTTCCCGTGCAGCAAAGGTGTTTTTTTTTCTTTTTTTCTTTTTTTTCCAGCATTAAATAGGCCAAGATGAACATGTGCAGGCCAGATAGGATTGGAACTGTTTTTCCATCCCAAGGAACAGCATAGCAAACCTCTCCCCCAGGAGCAGCCAGCCCTGCTGCTCAGTATGTTTCTGTTGACCCAGGTGGCTCAACTTGAGCGCTCATCATGCTGCCCTTCTGCTGCTCCCAGAGGACGTGAAGGTGTACCCTCACATGCTATAATTTAGCTCTTTCAGACCTCAGTCCCATTCACCCATGCAAGGACATGGAACATTTAAAGCTGAAAAAGCTAAAGAATATATTCAAGAATCTATGCTAAAAGCTACAATTTTATGCACCATGGAGCATCCATCAAGAAAATGCACAGAGCTAGTGCCACAAAATAATTACATGTGCAGAGTCCATTGTAAACACAGCTTTTATGTACATCAGCACAGCTGGGGACAGTGTTTAAAAATATAATTATGTAATGCATTTATGTAGTCTGTGAGCCATTCAAGTGATACCATCAGTTCAGCAAAATTACATGCAGCATTTCTGTGTCTACTGGCCTAAGCAAAGAAACATTTTCCGAGTCTTATTTTTTTCCTGCCATGAAATAGATTTGTCTCTGATGCCTAAGGGAAATTTCTGTCCCTGTCATTGGCCACTTACTCTCCTCCTTTAACCAATGAAGGAAAAAGAAATGGGGAGTTATTTTTGGCCTTGTAACAGACTTAAGCAGCTACATCAGTTAGTTCTGGATCCACTTGGTTCCATGAAAGTTGCTTTATAGACAAGAAGTTTGCAATGTTTGACTTTTAGAGGAAGGAAACAAGCGACTGTTGGTGGACAGAACAGCAAGGTAGGATTAGGACACTGTATAGTGAAGCAGGGACTAGCCCTTAATAGGACGAGTGCAACAAATAATGAGTCATGGCTGGGGCACAGACAGAAGAGACTGTTACTAAGCCACAGATAGACTTCAGTGTAATGGGTGACCTCTATTGCCATGCACAGAGAGAACAGGCTTAGAGTTATACATATTTCTGAACCTCCCTATTTATTTTATATCCTTGCAATGCTCATAGTATACCAGCCTCAGAAAATGCAGAGGAAGCTTGGCTTTTCTCCTCGTTTAACCGAGTTGCTGCTGAGCTGTGGGGGACGAAACAGTGACATTTTGGAGACAAGGCTCAAACCACTGATGATAAATGATAGCAGCAACATGCACAGACATTTATCTGAGGAAAAAATAGAAGCTCATAGGTGCTATGTAATGGCCATTTTAACACCCCAAAGCTTCCCCTGCTTCATGCACAACAGTTCATGTGTCTTGGCCAAATCCCACCTGGAAGACAGTATTTGATCTATCAAATTCTAGAAAATCCTGCAGATTGCTTTCTCTTATTTAAAGACACCATTAAATAAATCTGGACTTAGCTTCATAATATGGGATTGATAGCTAGGAGTAGCTGGGTTACATTAGTGAATGATACAGAACCCTGTGCAAGTATGTAAACAAATCCCTCTTCTGCATGCACAAGGGTTGGATTTAAACCACGTTGTACATAAAAGAACAGTATTTCATGCCACTTTACCCAGTGAAGATGAATTTTTGCATTTATACTTACACATACAGTGCATGGATACTAAGTAGAATTTTTATACGGTATTGAGAAAGACTGGTTTGGTGGAGGACAGAGTAGATAAATGGTTTCTGTAACTAATTTTTAGCCAAAGCAAACTTTGCATTTTTTCCATTATTCAACATGCAATTTTTAAAGTTGCACACAGCAGCTGATTCTTTCAAGAGAGGTTTTATCAACCAAAACAGTTATTGCTTTGCAGCACAAAGCAGATGATGTAGGCAGTTAAAATTAAAGCATTATTATCTCCTACCATGCAAACAAACGGAAGGTAAAAATAAACAGTATTTTTAAATTAACTTGCTAAAGAGAATTGGTCAGAACACCTCACTAAGAAATATTCCAATATGTGGTACAGCAGTGAATGTGGGAGTTTTGCCTTTTTTTTTTCCTTTTTGTGTAATATGCAACAATTTATTTTTTTACTGGAGTTTGTAATTGTCAGCTTGGATGTGGTTGATAGCGTTGGATAGGACATATCTAACCCTTTGCTGGTACACAGTGAGCTGGATTTTCAGAAGCACACTGTTGAGCAAGCACCTACACAAGGTTGTACCTCTGGAGTTTGGTTATGCAGAAGGTAATGCCTTTGAAAGTCTGGCTCGGGATGTGTAATGCCAACACGTAAACACCTAATTCTTATGTTTCTATTCCAATCCAACTGGAACAGTACAGTTTTGGAGCCTAAAATGTTATATTTACTATATTTTAAGGGAAACAAGTTAAACAGAGTACTGTCAGCAGATAAGGCTTGGGGAAGAAGCAGGAATAGACAAGCAATGTGACTTCCTCGGGATCACATAACAGGTTTGTAGAGGAATTCACAACAGAGCCCTGGCCTAGAGTTGCAGTCATTACTAACAGCTTCTCAGTGCCAAACTGCTTGCAATGTTCATTTCTGTAAAAATATAATAACGCTGCACTATCACAGGAGCAGCAGAGATCATTTTGATTGAGCATTTTGTTAAAAAAAATAATGTTTTAAGGATCTGAATGCAAAAGCTACTTATAAGAATATGTTCTATCCAAGTACATTCAGCACAAAACTAGGGACCAAATACTAACAGCAAAATGACTGCTTCAGATAAAAACACATTCAAAGGGAATCTATTTTGTATGGCTAGGATGAATTTTCAAAACGAAAAAATCTAAATAATTCATTTCATTACTTTGAGAGGAAACACAAGGAGTTGTAAAATTGAATGGGCTTGTGGCAATAGAGCAAATCCCCATCTAAGTGAAATGTGGGTGTAAATTCTGAGATAAAAATGTACAGGCAACACATTGTGTCCTGGAAAGGGAGGAACGATGCCACTTCTACCTTTACCATAGAAAGGGGGACCCCAGCACTGACACCTAAGTGTGGGAGAAAAGAGGTGAAAACACAAGGAACCTTCCTCTAATGAGTTAATACATTAAAGTAAAACTATGTCCCCAAATATTCAAGAGCAGCTGCTGTTTAGTGTATTTATTGGTTAGCAGCATAACCTACATGTAACTAAAACTCTGATCCCCTGAAACCAATCAATCATTCTTAAAATATGGTACATATGTGAAATTATTACCTCTTCCAAAACAGACAACTGTCTTGGCACAGCAGAGCAAGTAATACTGCAGAGTAAACAGTGGATTTGGTCACAGGTTCAAAGGAGCGTGATGCTGTCTTCATAAAGAGAGCCATCAATCCCATGCCCTTAAATTCCTTCAGTGCTCTTCCTTTAATCCCTCATACTAATGTTATTTATACAGTGTTTATTAAGGCCTCAAATTAAAGGTGGTTTCTAATTTCAGGTGACTCAATTAATTCACCCAGCTTCTAGAAGTACTGGATGCTGAACTCCATCTTTATTGTAATGGAAGCAATGACAACGAACACAATCCTATCTAATTCCCTGTGATCATAGTAGTAACACTCCCACTCTTTCAAATACCATTGCTCAGTCACATGGCTACTCAAGCTGTGTTTCCTTAAAAAGGTGGGATTTGGGGGAGCAGTGAATATTTGGGACTTTAATACAAAATTTTATAGGTATGGAGGTAATAGCATTGGACTTTGTGAAGGAAAAACATAGATCAAAATGCCATAGCCAGTCCAAACATGGCAATATGTGAGATTTCACACATGTGATATTGAGACCCAAGTTGTAACCACTCCTTGGTGCCACCCAGTTCCAGGTAATAACCGCATTCACAGGCCCAAACCTCATAAGCTTACCTACCCATGAAATGGAAAGCTGAGAACACCATCGTCTTGACTGGCAGACAGAACAGGTGGAGAGCAGTTTCCAGCTACTTGGAAGCTGCCAAAGAGATCTGGCCTTTGGAACACTAGGTGCTAGTGAGCTTCACCTGTGATGGCCCTCCAAAGCACCTGGCCATGAAGATATTTCCTACTAGTCACTGTTCACCACAAGACAAGTGGTGGTATGTCCTCCTCTCATCAGCATCCTCCAAAGCACCTGGTCATGAGGATATTTCCTGCTAGTCACTGTTCACGGCAAGAGAAGTGGTGGTATGTCCTCCTCTCATCAGCAAGGGGGGCTCTTTAAGGACAACAAGAAGTTGATAGTCAACTTTTACCTGCAACATTGTCTGAGAGGACTGAGAAGGTTTCTTTCCCTCATGCAAAGAGTAGATAGATGCGGAGAATGTTCTACAAAGGTTCCTACCACCATTGTATCCTGAGTTTTACAGAATTCAAGGCTGTTGGTCTAGACCTAGACCCAGGATTGAATTTGCTTGATATTTGCTCGTCTGACACATGCAAGCGAGGAATTGATTCAGAGAGTTTAAGGCAACAAAGGACCATTACAATCGCCCATTCTAACCTACTATAAACCTACTACGTTAAATTTCACTCAGGTAAAGAACTAAAGCCCATCTATTTAATGAAATATTTGGCTAAAATATCTCTTCTGGAAAGTTATTCTGACTCGTTTTAAAGATAAAGTTATGAAGACTCACTTCCTAGGAGGTTTGTCTTTAGGAATTCACACTATCAAAGTATACACCAAATTTCTAATCTGAGCTTGCTTAGCTTCAGGTTCCTGAACGATGTACCACTCTCCAGTTAATTCAAGAATTTTTTTGGTTACCAGTACAGTCTTACCATGAAGGCTTCTTTCTAATAAACAGAACAGGCTCTCCACTAAAGATTCCAGGCCCCAAATCCTTTTTGTGGCTTTCTATGCTGTCTGCAGCCAATACTCTAGTAACAAATGTACCCATTATAAACATTCACATCAAAACAAAATGAAAATAAAGAAAAAGAGAGACTGTAATAAAAAAATGTTCATAGGAACATGTGCCCTATGCCTGCTAGGTCAGCAACATTACAAAGGATAGCATTCAAGCTTGGACTTCATCTGTAGTGCTTGGTGGCCTTAGGTTCAAATGTGAGCTTTAGATCTCCGGGCTACACAGGCAGAGGAAATGAGAGAAATCCCTGCAGTTTGAGGGCAGAGGATTGCCTGGAGCTGCAGCATTCCTCGCAGAACGGGGTGGCCGCGGCGCCTGGCAGTGCTGGGACAAGGGCTGTGACTCGGGATGCGCGAAGCGGGTAGCCAGGACGGCAGGGACCCGCCAGGCTGCAGCGCTGACCGAAGGGGAGGCTGCAGCGGCGCGCTGCATCCTGCTGCCAAGCGCGCGCTGGCACTGCTTCCACGCAGCCCTGCTGTAGGTCATCTCTTCTGACCTGGAACAGAGCACTGATATTTAGGCTTCGGGCTGTGGCTATTCGAGGACTGAGTTCATATTTGCTAAGCTGTTAATTACTGTGGAGGACTTAGTTTAATACCAATGACACAGCAGGAAGTGTCCCAAAGTCTGCTCTTTACCACTATCCACCAGTATCATTGGGAGCATATGTCACATCTTATTTCACGTTAATTTTACTGATATGTCTTTAAAAATTATCAGATCACAGTTTTCAAAAGAAACCACCCCAGGAATGGCATATATTTTAAAGAAAGGCAATTTCCAATTCCCACTTTCATTCCCACTTTCTGTAAAAGCCAGGGATCAGATTCAATTACAATGCACTTTGCAATCTGTTGGTGCTCATTCCAGCAGAGGTCTATTAAATACTGTCCTGCTGGAGACCTTCAAAATGTGCTTACCTACTGAAAAAAAGGAGGGTCTCCTTCAGAGCCTCACCACAACTTACACCAGCAAAAGCCCTGCCAGCTACCACCCTCTGCTCAGAAACTCCGCTAAAGCAAGGAGGGCATATTGCCCAGGATATGGGTTTTGGCCCATAAAGGAACCTCGTGGGCTACTGAGCGTTGTTAGTATGCCTCCAAATTTGAAATATGAATTCACCGCAATATGCAGACCTGCCATTCAGACGCTGGCAGGCACACTGGCCTATCATTTACATGCTTCTAAATGCAGAACTTGAGCGTCCTCCTTCAATTTCCCGTTTTTGAGAATCAGGCCCTCCTGGCTTCACAGCTTGGTTGCTATTGCTGGGCAGGTCAGACCTCTGGGAGGAACAAGACGCATGTGCCCGCTGCCTCAGAGCTTTGAGACACGTGGCCAAGGTCCTTACACAGGTGAAGGGCGCTAATGAATGCTCAGGTACATTGCTAATGGGAATAGTCGCACACAAGGCGAGCTGCAAAATACCTAGGACCACAAGGGCCCTGAGATTCCCAGGCAGGTGTCCTTTACAAGCCTCTTCTCATATGTACAATGCAAATCATCCCTTAGGAATGCTGTTATAAAATCAAGGAGCAGTGCTAATGCCAGTAGAATTGCATCAGTTCATATCAGATCAAAATTTGGCCCTCTTTAGGAAACCATACACAAAGTGATATATGATGCCGTGGTGGAAGTTACCAACACAGGATAGCAAAAATTAATGGCTAGGGCAAAATACAAAGTGACTTGTGACCTGTTACAACAAAGCAAATTCAAAATACACCATTGGGAGGCATAACAAAAACATTTACAAGAATGGAAACATGTTACGGTTCCAAACTTCTCCCAGAACCAAAGGCAACAGACTCAGAGATTCGATTCTTCCCCTTTTTCTTCACATCTACTTATGTAGATCATCAGACAACAGAAAATATGAAAGTAAAAGCAGAGGGAAAAGAAAAAAAGACAAAGAAACAAGTATTCAAAGATGAGACTTAATTTTCTAACACAGAAACTGCCAGAAACACAGAACAGATCCTCTAACAAGGCGGACCAAAATGATCTACCATTTGTTTAGTGGACTAGATACCAACCAGAGTGATTTCCATTAGATCTTGCCTATTAACAATAGCATAGTGTGAAATCAGCACATGCTTGAATGGGCCATTGACCTTATATTGTGGTTATTTAACCTCCTGTGTAATGGTGCACTGCACCATGACAAAATGCAGTTCAAAGTGCGCAGCTGCCAGTGTAGATTTAGCTTTTGTCCTCAGATGAGTCTGTGCAGTTAATTTACATCTATTTCCTATAAATACGGTGACCTCTTTGCTCCCCCTTCATCCGCATTTCCTTTATTCTAAGCTTGCCTTATTGGGTGTTAGTATATTTTCCACTTTGGTTTTGTTTTGGGGTGTGGCGGAAGCCAGAGATCCGTATCTCCCTATTGTTCCTACTAACAGTGAACGGCACAACCAGGCACTGGCTAAAGGGGTCCCGTGTGATCAGGATAAATCACAAATATTTCAGCGCAAAGCACGGAGTCCAGCTCAGCTTGCGTAAGCTACTCCCAAGTCACAGGAGGAACCAGGTCATGTAGCAGGCAGCAATCTAAAACCTCCATTTGAATGGATGCCAGCTGACCCTCCTGCCATAGAAAACATTCAGAAGAAAAAAAGCAGACAGGGAGGCTGAACAAGAATATGTCTTGAATGAGCGGTAAGTGCAACAGCCACGGGTCACTCAGACATCAAATGCCTGGGAAGAAGCACAGCGGCTTCCAGGCTGTGCGATGTTACCTCTCCTGCCCTTGGGGAAACACGGGAGAGTGCTGGGGCCCGATGCAAAAAGGTGTTTTGTCCCTCAGAGTTGGAGCTAGGCATTTCCCAAGAGGAGAAGTTCACTCTGGCAGCCTTGAGGAGAACCTCAAGGCACTTCTGGGGTAAAATGAGGGGAAAGCTGCAAGTGAGACAAATTTGGAAATGCAGCAGCTGCCTCAGCCTTTTAAAAGAAACCACACAGAAGCTAGGTATGAACTAAGAGCTTTTGAGCTACAAGTACCATTAAGAAAAGGAGCTTGAGTACAAAGGGAGCTCAAAAACTCCAGATTGAGGCAAACAAAGTAAACGTTAACACAAGAAGCTGTCACAAGAAGTTGGCTTCTGAAAGGAAGAACTTTCCCTTCCTCCTCCGAGCAAGGCAGCGGGCCAAGGCGAAAGCCGCTGATCAAAGGTCACTGGCTGCTCCCAAATCTCGCTAGTTATCAGGATTGCTGCTGGGAACAAATGCTTTCACACTGCGGTTGAGCACATTTAGAAAGGTTGCTGAAAGCTGCGTTTCAGTTAATGCAGCAGCGATACACACGGGGTGGGGACAGCAGGAGTATGTGAGGTATTTCGAGTGGCGCTGAGTCAATCCTCTATTGCTAGCGGCTTGGCAGGGCACTCACCACCGGCAATAGGGACTTTGCTACACTTGGCCCCCTCAGGAGAGGGCCAGCACGACAAAGGGCACGCTCCTGCCACTTGCACTCTGCCAGGCTTCTCAGGTAAGCAGAACACTTTGGTTCCCAGGATTATCAGCTCAACACCACGGCTAGAGCTCTGCCGTTGTGTGAATAAAAGTACATCTCAAATCTGGCTTCAGGAAAACCCAAGCTTCTGCAGATGAAAGGCTCCTACTTGAATTTTGAAAGCTGAGTTTTGTTTGTGTTACTCAAACAGCCCTCCTGACAGTCGTTAAGGCCTGCCTGTATACATTCCCCATAACATTAGCATCTCTCCACTTCTGCTGAGAATTATTTATACCACTTCGAAAGGGTCATGCAATAAGGTCACAGAAGTAATTATTTATTCTTAGGGAAGGAAACCCACAACATTTCCCATTTCCTGCATGAAAGACCCTTCATTTTTTCTTGATTTGGGTCTTGGCTACAAATTGCATTCCATTTTTTGACCTTGAGTTGTTGGGAAGTAGTGTCAGGATTAGACAATTGACAACAACTTGAGCCTCTACTTGAGTATTTGTGTGGGGTTGTGCACCCATGCCAGGCCTATTGCTGGATAAGAGCCTCTACTACCTGTTGGAACTTTTCTACATCTCTCAATTTACCCTGATATGAATAAGGACTTTCATCACTGCCCATGAGAGGTACTCATGAAAAACCCTAGAAAAATTACTTAAGCATCAGTTTGAAAGGCATCATGGTGGTTAACAAAAAGGCAGGGAATAGGCCATTTTGCCCCTCAAAATTGTGGCTGGCAACTCCATCCTGTTAGATCACATATGTATACCAAAGGTCTGCTAGCAAACCAAGTCAAAGAACAACATAACACAAAAAATGTTCATACAAAATCATGCTTCTCTTTTCTCCTAAAATGACGCTGAAGAACAAAGGAGGAAAGAAAAAGACAATATATCCACAAACATTGATTAAGTTGTAGTTGCTTAAAACAAAACAAAAACTTTTCTTCATTGAAGTAGTAGTTGGGGCTGAACATTACTCAAATTTAATATGCCTCAAACAGATTTTTTTTTTTTTAAGTGAAATTTACTTGGCAGAGGGCTGGCACAAACTCTAAGCAGAAATCAGGACCCCTTCAATTCATAAAATACAACTTAAAGTCATAGACATTTCTCTCTTCACAAGAGCTCATTTTATCCTTCTACAGGCTGAGAAAGAAATGGGAATGTTTTTCTTTCTGAGAAAGAAAACCAGTGCTAATTCACTGGAAAAATGCAGCTCAGTGTGCTTCATTAATTTTTTTTCTTCCTTTTAAATAATTGTGGCATTTATTCCTCCACACTGTGTTCAAGTTCCTTGAATGTTCACCACTTCAGAAAGAATTTGACAGAGTGGTGTGGGAGTGCATAGCAGAGTATGTGATTTAGATTACCTACAGCTTTCTCCAAAAATGTACATTTGTTTCTACAACAGTTGATTTTGGAGACATGCCAGTTAAGTAGGTAATACATACAAGAAAAGCAGCAGTCTTTTTTTTTTTTGTCTTAGCAATTACCACTTTAATTAAAATTAGCAGCAAGATTTTCTAATCTTTGTCATATTGCCGAAACATGTTCAAACACAAAATCGCTTGGTGTGTGGGAAATAATCTGTACTTTACGCAGTGTTTAAGGCCCTAAGGTAGCAGAAATCTCTGCATAGGACTCTTCTGAACTTTTATAGAGCTTCCTGGCTTCACTGAGTGCTACCGACTTCAATGTGGTTCTGGAAAGATGTGGAGCTTGCTGCAAGCAGAGCGCACACATCAGCAAAAAGCATCAATAAAATTCTGCAGGTCAGAGATGAATAACAACGGAGCTCTATGTACCTTCCTTGCCAAAGCAGTGGAAACCGTGGAAAAAAACTGAAATGAAAGGGGCAAAGTTTGCTTTCCTACTCTTTATCAGAGCTAGGAAAAACTGGCTTTCACTTGCTGCTTTTCTCCCAGGTCTGCCTATTCAAGCTGATCTTGGGAGGTGCAGAGATCATAGTGCAAAAAGCAGCACTGGGTTCAGCTTTCTTGAAGCACCTGCTTTCCATGTGAAGTTTAACCTCTTTATCAACAACTCTTCACTGTCACACATGATAGAGACCTTGAAATCTGTAGGCTATCAATTAATCACTGTTTTAACTTCCACAGAGTACTTAGTACTGAAACAAAGCTAGTTACATTTCTTTGGAGGTTTGTCACATCTGATTCTGCAGATCTAAAAATTAAGCCATCATGTATGCCAAATCCATCCATGATGGTTAGTTATTTACCTACAACTCTTGATGTCACCAGCTGATGTGTATTCAGCATTTGTTTTGTGCACAGAAATGCAAACCCCAACCAGAGTCAGGCCCCGCTGAAAGTTCTGACTCATTCTTATGAATTCTTCGCTTTAGGCCCTACCTTTCTTACTAACCATTATATTCTTTAAGAAAGAGTATCTAAGAAAAATATCTTTTCCCTCATTTACATGCTAGTGAGAGTAATAGCTTTCGTTCACAGTCTTTATATAGCATCACCTCCACTCTCCTCTGGCTTTTCCATGAAATAGCCTACTTTGTCTCATCAGGACCCACCAAAGCCAGATGAAACATTTCTATGGATTCCAAGGGGCATTGAAATAGGCTCTTAGAAAATTAACTTTTGTAGTTTTACCAAAATCTGTACTTTCTATTAGGAGATCCTTTGAAATTAAGGTTTTCATACTTACATCTATTATGTAAAATACAGAACAAGCCATAAGCCCATAGATGGCAAAGTAAAAATAAATGCAAATGTTCTTTGAAATCATGCCTGCCTCTCGCCCTGTTTCTTGTAGCTTTCTACAACAGGGTGGGAAAGTACATGTCAGATTTGACAGCCTGGTGACCAGCATTAAAACCTTTATGCATATCCAGTTACTCTGGTGGGTAGTCGGTCAAAGGGAGAAGGGGGCAGTCTTCTTAGCAGTCTACTCCCCATAGTGTTGGCTGTTTTAGAGTCTAGCATCCTCTTACCTCTGACGGATGCACTAAGAGCCGTCTCTGGAGGTGCATGATGACTAACTCTTTTTTCTTGTTGTTTTTTTTAATCTATTTGATTTGATCCTATAATCTCAGGCAAAAAGTCTTGCACACTGTGTACCTGTGAGATCAGGATACTAACACTCAATGTCTGTTCCCTCTGCTGGCACAGCTTTTCATTTGAGCGTTCTTACTGCCACTGCTCATCCTTCTCCCTGCCTCTAAAATGTAGTTGCTGCCTGCAGCACACGAACCAGATGTTCAGCAGCAGATCAGTATTTCAGGAGGCTCACGTTTTTAGCACAATTTCCTTATCACATGATTAAAGTACTTCTCCCCGTCCCCCATAGCATATCAGAACTCTGGATATGTTGACTACTAGAGCTGCTACGGCAGTGCTCGCATAGCAAGTCACTCTAATTTGGCTTGCTAAAGCAAAGCCTACTATTCCACTGAAGAGAGACCAGTTTTCCTAGAACAAGGGATGACTGACTCCAGTCTTAGGGTCAATTCATGCCCATTTTCCCTAAAGGGACACAACTCAGCTGGGTTACCTTAATGTTAATCTGCAACTCCCAGAACCAAAATCCCAGCAGAAAGGAAAACCAACCAACCAAATGACAGTCACTCTTCACACCTAGACCCTAGATAGGCACAGAGTTTTTCTTGGGAGGGAATTCCAACTTTCTTCACTAGATTCATTTTCCTTCTTCATACCCTCCCCTCCTCCCCAGCAAGAAAAACAATGTCACCTTCTTTGGGAGCTGAATAATAGAACCCCTAACCCAGGGCTGAGCCCAGCAGCCTGTTCTTCTAAAGCATCAGGCTCATTACCCCCGACCACGCTATTCCAATGTTGTTTCCCACAACTTCTACCTAAAAGCCCAGCCTCAGGCTTTTGGGCCCCATACAAAATGCTTGCTTCAATAACAGAACTTTTACTGCCAGATCTTCAGTCCCAATCCTAAACGATGTCTGTATCTCTAAGCAAGCATATTTCCCTTCTCATGTGAATTTACATCCAGTCCCTTCATCTAGGATAGATGAAACAGAAGTACGTTTGAGTCTCCATTCCCCAGAACACCCGCCTGAATGCAGATCCATGCATGGGACAACACAGACCAGTAGAATGGAAGTGTTCATTTTACCCAAGCTTCCGGGACACTGACTGTGCATTAGTGAAGCAGAGAGGCACATTTAACTTTAAGCATGAAAAGAGCACCAGTAAAATCGAACCTCTATTTGTGTAGTGACATTATCAACTCACTTACCTACTTAAATACTTAACTACACAAGAGCTGATGTGACCTAGCTTTGGTTCTGGATTTAAACTCTCTGATTGCCACCTGTGGCTTTAGAGTTGCATAGCAAACCTCCTTTTTAGAGATACTGAACTCCAGCAGGTTTAGGCTACACCAGGGGAAATCATGAGCCCTTCGGAAAACTCTGAAATTTAGGCAAATTATGTGCAAAGGAAGACTGTACACATAATGCAGCCAAATAAGTAAATTTTGGCAATAAAACAGCCATTTACTGAGTAAACAGCATTCAAAGAGGAGAAATTAACTGGGAAGTGCTCTTTTGAAAAATTACCTTATTTGCCCAATTTCCATGTAAGCTATCAGCCAATCTTGGAAATGACCATAGGGGTTTCCAGTCGCTGAAGCACTGTTGCCAGATATTTCCATGCCATGGCGATGACAAAGACCTATTGAACAAACCTCCCTTCTTCCATGCTGTTTTTAGGTTCCTCTCCTGCTATTTTCTAAGTGGTGACATTTTTAAGCACGAAAATCCCATCTGGCACCCTGTCCTTCGCTCTCGCTGTTGCTGAAGCACGGTAGGATCTGTGATTCACCGTTGCTATCTGCACAGTACAGCGGGGCAAGCAGACAGGCCCCTGGAAAAGCCTCGCGCATATGGGGCCTCTCCAGACATAGAGCCAGCAGCACCAGCTCTGCACAGCCCCTGCTGTGCTCGGCTCTGGAGACCGGAGAGAGTCACGAAGACTTAAGGAGAGGCAGGACAAGGCTGCAGCTCTGCCAGTCCTCCGGAGATTCACTGGAGCAGGATGCTAAGTTAGGTCACCATTTAATTTCCACATTAGCTCAGATGAATAGGATCAGGTCAGACAAGCGCTGGTACAGGAGTAAGCCTGGCCTGGCCAAAACCCCGTATTTTGACACAAGCATGAACATGCAATGGTAACTACCTCATTTAAAAAGTTACATTTCTTTCAAGCATAGAGTTCTCATCTCCAGGGCAGCAGCTGCCATCCATAATCTCTCCATCTCAAGAGATGAATAGTTAGTGTGACAGTGAGATCTTACTCAATGAAAAGATACTTGGGTTTGTCCATGCTTTGATTCATGAATTCTGCACAAAATGTTTTACGGAACATAATACATGCTAGCTAAAGAGGTGTTGTTAAAGAACACAATTGTTTTATGAACAAATAAAAAATGGAAAGTCAATATAGAAACCCTATTTTAATAAAATAAAATAAAAATTTCCCAAGAGAACCAGAGCCACAAGTGAATTTGTTTAAAAACTCTAGCTCCATGTATTCAGATGGTATTAAATCAAGGCCCTTGCTCACTCTAGGCTTAACTTTTTTTTTTTTTTCTTCCATCAGCTGAGGATGAGACCTCCCTGGATTTGATTCATCATTGGATATAAAAAATAACTTTGCTAACATCAGCAACATAATACTGATACAAAACAGGAAAAAGGTAGGGGAGAACTTGCCCCTCTCTATGAAACACAGCGTACATCTGAGACAGGTTTTGCATTTTCTGAAGCAAGTCCTAATTAAATCATCCAGCAGTAAGTGGGTGAATGGACATTTTTTGGCTGAGCAATAGGCAGAAGAGCTTAACAGTCTGTTAAAACATTTTATCCCCTGCATGGCCATTTTCAGTCCATCTACAGCCTGCCTTTTGAGGTATCTCAATGTTAAAAATATTCTTCCCTGAAGGTATTACGACACTGCAGCAGATGTCACCGACTTGGCACTGTTTGAAGGATCTATTAAAAGTAATGCAATTAATTACTTAGATTGTCATCACAGCACTGCTTTTGAGATGTTTAAAATGGTTTATTATTGATAGGCTAATCCTGAAAAGTGCTGGGCACCTTCACTCTCAACCACTGAAGCTGAGAGACGGAGAGCCTGCAGCGAGCTCCCAAGTCATTGGACATCCTCACGTCCTGAGGACACTAACGTAGCTCCTGACGTTACTTCTGAGCAGGGCACTAAGCATGGGAATGATGCCATGGCTTCAGAGGGACCTCACCCAGCACTAAGCACTTTGGCCAGCCTTGGGCATTTGCAGTCATTTGTAATTGATTTGTTAAGTATTTAAGAAAAGGTTCATCTATTTCATATGTTCTATAGGAGGAAATAGCAACCTTAAGCAGCCAAGACCTCATGTAGACAAACGTTGAATCATGCGCAGGGAACTGGGAGCTACAGTGTCTAGAGAAACCTCAATGAAAGGCAGTGGCTCCTAGTGTCTACTGAGTACTGACCTCAGCTGGAAGTACACCTTTGCTATACTGCTTGGATGCAGCTTATTTCTTCCCGAGGAAGCGTCTCTTGGGTTCTGCTAAATATCTGCCAACACATTTGACTTCCATCTTGGGACAAAGAATACAATATAGCACAGCATCCTTGAGAAATTGCTGAGCTCTGCTCAGCGACAGTAATGACAGCATCTATTGCCAATAAAACGAAAAGGAACAAATGCTGAACGGAAAAAGAAAATCTACAGGCATACAGAGGATACACAAGTAAGAGTAATCTCCTAACTGGGTCTCTGAAGCACAAATTTTCAGTTCATTTCAGTTGCTGATATTGCTGTTCTTTGCTTCCTAGCACCAGCGGATGAAAGGGAAGCATCTGATATAGGTTTAGATTACAGAACACAGCTTACATACCATTTACTCTCAAAACATATTCAAATTTTCTCAAGATATGAGCCAGGTCATGCAAACTAAAATCTGCCTAAGCACTATTAACAGTCAGAATAACTATGAAAAAAGGCAGAAGTCTCCAGGCCCCTCCCTCTTCCTCAGCATTTTTGGTGACACAAAAGACAGTAAATGGCACATTAACAACATTCACATTCACTGTCACATTGGAACGTTTGTCAAGAGCTGCCAATGGCTGAGAAATATTGCAAGGACAGCAATAGAATGAGTATGGTTAAACCATAAGGAAAACAATACATGCAGATTAAGGACCTCACCCAAATTTTGTTGGATTTGGAGTAATAAGCCCTTGTTCAATGATGCTTTAGATCTTTGTGACGTCAGAAAAACTCAAACTTATATTTTTCTTTTCTTTAGGAAAAAATATCTAAACCTGCAGACACTCCTGAAAGTCAGACATGAATCTAAGAAGCAGCAAAAGTGAAAGGGTACAAGAAGGGAAAGCAGGTAGCGAGCTCAGCACGGCTATTCTATGCAGTCTGACAACCATGCAGTGTAATATACTTTGGACTCATACCCATAACGTCATGGGATGATGCATGAAGGTACCAGGCTAGCTCTGCCCGAGGCAGTTGTGTTACCCAGACCTCTATGGCCACGCTGGTTGGCACCTCTCGTGCTGGGAGGCAGGATGCACAACCTCTCATCAGCAGGCAGCGTTGGAGCAACCTGCTAGCACAACAATACTGCACCCCAAACTCAGACTGTCTGCTTTTCAGGTAAGATGCTGCATTATGGCCTCAAATCTACGGATGCTTTCCCAGCTGTTGCAGTAAGTAAAGCTGTTGCTTTTAGTGGCTGCCCTCATTTGAATGGCTGAAAGATTCCTTGCAGCAGCTAGAAAAGCTGCCAGATGCTGCCTGCCAGGCACAGGAGCATCCCCAGTGAGGTGAACTCTCTGTGGGAATAGGAAAAAGCTGCACTTGATCGCGAAGCAGAGCCTGCAGATGACCAGGCCGAATTTATTCTGTTTGAACTCTGTGAAAATAGAGCGGCTCCCCATTTCAGTGTCTTGCTGTTCTGCACATTTCTTTTTTTCTTCTATGAGTTGAAAGAAGTGATTCACTGGAATTCAGGTGACCTTCTGTTGTTTAAGACTGAGTCTTGTTACATTCATACAAGGTGGCATAAAACTAAGCAGATGTCTAACCTGAACAGGCAGGATTTTATGTTATGTAAAGCGTAAGCAGATTTCAAAGCAAAGCTACTATTAACCTCTGCTTAATTTCTTCTAAAAGGATTTTTTTTTAAGAATTTTAAGCAAGGGCAAAGTGAAAACTCTGTTTCAGAATACGGCCTGTTAAGCAAAAGCTAGTGAGATAGTACATGGCTCAAGCACATTGCAATGCTTCCTTCATCTGTCTTTTTCATTTAGGTTGAATCTTTTAGCATCAGGTGGTCCCACCTGCCCTATATACAGGAGTCTCTGAAACAATGAATCCTTGATCCCAGGAGCCTCCACATATTTATGTAATAGTAATAATCATAACTATTCTAAGACAGCAGAGGGAGTAACTTCAGGGAAGATTAGCTCATGCTGTTGATCTTAAGAGTTTACAGCTTGGTTTGGGAAACATCTATTGAATATAAAGGAGCAATTGTGCTGCTTTATTCTTCCTTATACATGGGCTAGAAGTTTGTATTCAGGATATCCAAGTGACCTATGTAACAGGCTACTGCCTGAATGCTTTTGCTTATAGACTCTGCTGTAACGAATCCCTCCATCATTCCTCCCTTTCTTGCCCAGTAGGACAAATCAGGTGCACACTCCTGCTCTTCCCAACCTCTTTTTATTGCCTGCCAATCTGAAAAGGGTCAACTATGGATCGCAGACACACAGGAATGAGGAGGATCTATCAAGCATCTCTCTCCTTTATAACAATAGGACTGTTTTCTCTTGGTTGAGGCTACTAGCACATTGTCTTATCTTCAATAACTGGGTGCTCAACTATTGTCAAGTTCGTTCCCCTGTACTTGGACCAACCTTGTCTTTTTTGAATCTTTCCTCAGATTTCTGTATCCACAAGACTTGATCAAAATTCAAAACTCCCTTGGTGATGGTCCCAAGACCCTGCACTAGAATTCTGAACGTTTCTAACCACCCTCTGGTTCATAATGACCTACTGGTAGGCACCTTCATAATGAACACAGGTAGCAGCTGTTCATAAAAGGTCTGACTAAAATTAGACAGCTTCAGGATGAGGACTTGTTTCTCTATTTCCTTATAACTCCTCTATTAGAAAGCATGTAGAGCTGTGAACTGACCTTAGCACCTGTGCAAAATATTGACCTTAGTTGGTATTGACCTCCAAATAGATTTCTAACCCTCTCTGAAAGAGGTCAGATGTTCAAATATACTGCACAATTAGAAGTACAAAAAGGACAAATGCAAATACTGAAATTAACTGTCAAAATACTTTGTTCTGACTTAAATCATATACAAACATTCATAATAATAGCAGTGAGATGCTTTTGATTTATCACATCAAAAAGGTTCAAAAGCTTTTTAACAGAATGTATGCATTTGTGTGAAATGCTTCCCATTTACTGGATGGGAATTTTCTTAGATTTGCTTGTTTGAAAATATTCATCTATTTTGCCCAAATAATTTTGCTGTTGTCCTTCCAAGAGCTGATTAGAATAAAATGTTGAAAATAATAAGAGGCACTTAAACATAAGCAAAGTACCACTGCACTGTGATTTCACAGGAGAGAAATTACCTCACCACATAACATGCAGCCTATGTGAAAGAACATGATTTAATGTTTCCTCGACTCTTTCAGTGATTCTAGTCCTCCAAGAAAGAGATGAACAGAGCCAGTACAAATACGTCCAAAAAAAAAAGAAAAATAAAAGAAAAATAAAAACCTATTCTGACAAACAAGTTCAAATTTAAATCCCAAACTATGCTTCTTGTCTGCTTAGTCCTAGTGCATCTCACATGAGTCAAACATTCAGGCTCCTGACATCGCCACTGAAGAAGACATCCTCTTGCCATCTTGCCACCTACCTGCCCCGCGGGCTATGCCAAGAACAGAGGTTCATTTCAAGCTGCACTCTTCACATGTTCTGTCTGCACAGCTATATTTTAGGGGAACAATCATTAACTTACTTGCAGTTACAGATAATGTCACCAATGTCTTGAGTTGTCACTTTGGAGGGGACTGTTTTATAGTTCTGTTAAAGCAATCTTTAGACTTATGCACTGTGAAGCCAGTTACCAAGAGGAATTTTGTGGAGACGTTTAACTTCAAAAGTATAGAGCCTAGTAGAATTTCTATTATCAGATAGTATATTATTAACAACCACTGCTTACAACATCATCTTAACTCCCAAGCCCTACATGTACCAGTGGCTTAGCCTAAAAAGCTTAAGTGTTTCTGCTTGTAGATATATCTAAGCGTTCTGAAGATCCAGACTTAAGTTTTAAGAAGGAAAATGTCACAGGAACATTTATCTCAATATGCTATTCTTGGTTTACAGATAAGGGGTCCTACTTTGATCTCACATGCACTAGGCGGATGGGATCTGACTTTGACTTGCCTTCAAAAGCTTGGTCTGACATCTGGCTGAGGATCCATTTGCTGAGACGGTGTTCTCTGCATGGTACCTAGCGGGCAGTCTCCATATCGGAGCATCGCGGGTGCAATGCTCAGAGCAGACATTCAGCACCCCCTCGTACCTGGGGGCACACAAGCAGGGAGTCCATGCAAGGCTGCACTTACGGCAGTGCTACCATGTGGCAAGCTACAAACACTGACAAAGCAGGAGGCTTGAATAATTCATTTCCCTGACTCTCCTCCTGCTGCTTCTCCTACCAGACAGTGAACTTGCCAAAAAGGTACTTTACCTGGCTCTTAATATAAGTAATAGGGAAAGGATGATATAGTGGAGGGCGGTGGCTGTGAAAACTGCATCTCACCTCTGTTGTTTCTTGCATTCGCCACCCCTTGGACAGCTCGAGTAGTCACACAGTGAGCGGCCCTTGTCCTCTGCGGATGGCCCTGGTGGCTGGGTCCCTACTTCAGTGGCTCCTTCACCAGAGTAAGGGCAAAAAGAAAAACTATCAAAAAAAAAAAAAAAAACAGCCAAGAGACTATTTCGATTTAGCAAATGTAAGTGCGAGAACTATGCCCTTCTACAGACAGCTGTGTCCATGGGATCCCTATGCACTGCCTGGGTAATTAGCAGTGTGTTTTATCTGTCTTTGAATAAATCTATCTGCCCATATGCTCTAATTATCAGAGAGAAGAGTTACATCTTATGTGTAGCAAAAACGTAAGACACCCTCACCAGTAGCCTGGGAAATGAGTGAATTCCCCACTCTGCACAATTCTTCTGCAGCGCCAGCTCCCTCCTTCCCACACACGCAGACTCCGCGCGCCTGGCGAAGGCAGGGGGCGGAGGAAAGCTGAGCTTTGCTATGTTGTCTTGAAGCTGCTCAGACCTCGGCTACTCCCCATCAAAGGAGAGAGGGAGCAAATCCCCAAAGCCTCCGCTGATCCTAGCCAGGAACTGGCACCGTGATGAGATTCTCGCATGCGTTGCTGAGGTGCGAGTTCCCTGAGCCGAAGAGGGTGCAGGCACTTGCCCCTCTCAAAGACATAAAACCAGGATGGGAGGTAAACCCCAAAGCTACCGAAACAGCTTGCACTACTGGATCACTGTTGGAAGTGACAGGAGGCAAAGGCAATCAAACCCAGCAGAACTGCAGTGGCAGAAGATGCTGAGCATGGGCGAGGAATAAAAAGAGGAGATGCACAGAGCAGAGGTAATCGTGGTGCTGTTGACACCATTTGCTGTATAGAGATGAAAGGTTTCCAGCTGAAGCTGCTTTGCAGCATTGGCTCTCTCCCTCCCTTGGCAAATGCATGCATTTTTAAGACTGTTTTATAGATGCTAGATACTGTACTGGGGGCTTGAGAGAAAAGCTCTGTCCAGGGAAGGCTTAGGAGACTTTAGTGAATGGCAAATAGAATATGCCAGAGAATGAGCTGTATAGTTTATTACATCAATTTCCCTTTCCTAAGCGCTGTTGGACTTGCCAAGACAAAAACTGCCCCAAAATTCTAGGTCTGTTTCAGCCATCGACGTGGGCCTGAAATCTTCGCAGGATAAATCACATTTGGAAAATCAGTTCAACCTCTAGAACGGGATCTATAACCATAGATGTTGCATTCACAGAGACTGTGACAGCAGTAGTGGCAGCTCCCCACTATCATCTTTATCCAGCCCTTGAATATCCTTATAGAGGGGAAGAGGAAAGGGGAGAAAACAGGCAATTGCAGACTTGTGACACACAACAGCTCGAAGCCTAAGCAGATTCTTACTGCCCTCTGCTGTAACATGCCTAGAAAACCTCTAAGAGAGAAGTTCCAAGCAAGATAGTCTAACACACATACTAGACCTGCAATTCAGATTATATTAAGACTGAAGTAAGTGGAACAAGGCAGCTTTAAAAAGGACTTTGATTTCTTGCTTCTTTTAATTCTTTAAGTGTCCTAAAACAACTTTCTTTGTACACACACAGAAAAATGACTTTAGACTGATCTCTTCTTGTCATATTTTGGTTTATGATACTATTTTGGATTATTATATGTCCATATAACACAATTTCATAGGATACAGCCTTTACTGTATCATCTTTAGTTTTTTTTTTCCCCTGTTTGCTTTAGGGCTTATGAGATGTTGACTTGGACTAACAAATTACCTCCCAACCAAGCACTTTGACGAAGCAGGTTGGAGTGTCTATCCCTCTACACAAGCAGCACCAAGATCATACCAAACTGCTAAAGTGTAATTGTAGTTGTGCAGACACTGACATGCAATGCAGTTTATACACATGTATAAAAAAATCCTGGCCTACAGACCTATAATCAAACTCATTATCTTAAAATTAGATAGTGATAACACTCAGGCTATGAATAAATAAAGAGGGCTGGTCTCTATATTATGTTGATACTCCTTTTTGCAGGTTCATTCCCAGACAGTAAATTCCTCTCTGCTCTCATTTCCAACAGGTTTTAGATCTTCTAAAGTTTTGTACCTTGAGACTTTTATACCAAAACTTGAGTAACTTTTTCTTCTGCTTACTTTTTTTTCCCATGCGTCTCTTCCTTTTATTAATCAAATATTATCAGACTAAATTTACTTAGCAATTTGCTAAGATATATGGTTCTCCTTTTTCTCACTTCTGCTGTTCATGCAAACAAAAAGCACTTCCAGTGTAAGAGGAGTTATGATTAGAAACAAGAAACAAGGTGCAACTACTCCATTTCATTTTTTTCCTCCTGAAATAAATCAGACATCTCAGTAACAATAGTTTACAGACACTGCATGTGTGAAGGTGTGCTTATATACATATATGTTATTATACACACAAAGGCATGGATATATTGGATGACTAGTTTCCCAGTTAAAAAGAGGAGGAACTGGACATCCAAATCACTTAAGCAAATTTGAAAGTCTTCTCTATGAAGAGTTTGAAATGCCAGTATATCCCCTCGCTTGCACTTTCATTCTAAAAATCTTTTCATTTTCCCTACAAGCAGCTATACTTAAGGAGGAAGTGGAACTTTGGAATCAAGGTTGCGGCACATGGCCCAGGGAACACTCATGCAAAGGACGGTCCCATCGTGCAGGTGTTGACTTGCATATCTGCAACATCATTAGACTAACGGGATTCAGTGCTTTTCTGTTATCCTCCCTGAGCTTTGGAACAGTTTCCTATATAAGCTGCTATGCCTTCAGAGGGAAGGCTAACTCTCTCACACGGTTCCAGTCTGTTTGCTGCCCCCCTACCCTTTTTTTAGGGCTGCATTCAGTTTTCATGCAAGGCACAAACAGTAGCTCATCAGGCATACGACTTATGGAAAACCTAGGAAGAGACTGCAGAGCAGAGCCTGCAGGCAGCTGCACAAACATTAGAGAGATCAATAACAAAACATATTGGAAAGGGCCAGAATCTCTCACCTGCAGGGCACAGGAGTCAGAAGCTTTGCAGAATGTCCAAATCCTGTTTGACTTTGACTCTTAACTAGTGGCACGCAGGACAGAAGCTACTATGTCACTGTAGATATATTTCATTGATCTCAGAACCAAGTCTCCTTGGGTGAAATAGCACATAAGAGAATCCATTCTTTTCCCAAGTGCAATCCTGTGACTCCACTGAAGTCAGATAACACTGAAGAAAACAAAAGCACAAAGCCAACACCCAGAACCCTGATTCTTCTGAAGGACAGACGCGTGGAATACGTAACAAAATGCTGCTCTGCTAAGCCCAAGGGGACCACTAAGCTGTTTAAGAAAGGATCAGACAGGTACAAGCTCAGTCTACTACCTGGAAAAGAATGCATGAGCAGGGAATAAAGATGAGAAAGAGTTAATAAGAGATTAAGGCTGGCATTAAGATACTTTACTGTCATGTCAAAGAATCCTTTCTTATGATCCTGATTTGGAAAAGTGCCTGAAGTTTTCCTTGAAGTTTGGTATGTAAATAGTCCCCTTGATTGAAAGGGAACTACTGCTGGGCTTAAAATTAAGTACACACTTAGGTGCTCCACTGAATGAGTCTTTAAATGGATTACGAACTGCTAATCCATTAAGAAGTTTTTTTACCTTATCTCTCTGGAGAACACCATCTAATTAATTGATTTGAAGGGGATGATGTATACTACTGCTCTAAATCACTGTTCAGTAGTGTAAAACTAACATGAATTTGAACCCTTACATGAATAAGACCTATGGGTCTCGCTGCTTTAAGAAGCAGCACTTGAAGTACAGGATGGTAGCATGGCTTCAAATTAGAAAACACTTGTGGTTTCATTCTAATCTCCAGTTAATTCTCAAGTTTGCACAAAGCCTCCTAATTTGTAACATCTATTCCACTTTCCATAAGAAAAAGGGATATAGCAGAACACTTCAGATATTATACATCCTCTTCCATACTCAGGTTAGTCTAATTGATTAAACATTCACCTTGGGATCTGTTAGCTTCTATTGACTGCACTCTGCAAAAGGAAAAGGCAACATTTCTTTGACAGCAAATTATCAAGTCCCCAAATAATGAAGAGGGCTGCAGGATAGCATATGCATGATCTCCAGGCACACTTTCTACTTCCACTAGCACAGCTCTATCCTGTCAGGGCTATCCCACACCACCCACCAGAACTCACCTTCACTTTCAAGGAGCCCCCCTCCTTCCAGGAGAAGGCAGCAAGCTGCTCTCCTGAGGCTATTGCTAAGGAGGAGGTAGCAGGGTAGCTACAAGAGCTGCTGACAAAGGCTTGATGGGAAGTTGCAAACAATTTAGGACAAAACAGCACAGGTTTGGTATCACCACATCATGCACCTGCCTTTTAGATGCCTGCACTAATTAGTCTTGCAGGACTCAAGACCACAACTTTATTGGCAAACCAAAGAGGGCTGGGGAGGGAATGAAGCACTAGCAAACAACCACCATCCTGCTAATTTTTAGGACACATCCTGACACAATCATTCACCTATCTCAAATAGCTCTTTACCAGGCAATGTCCATGAGCATCCATTCTGTCTGACATTAGAGAGATCTGGCAATAAACAAAAGCTACAGCAAGGGCAGAGGATTTCTGTTATCTGAATTTCATACTTCTTGCTACAGACAGCTTTTCTGATAAGAAAAAGACTGAGGTGGAGGCTTGATCTGAACAAAACTGTTGGGGTATCTGTTAGAGGAATTAACTATTTAGGGTAGTTTCATATATATGTAGTAAAGGAGAAATGCTTCTCAAGCATGCCATGCCTTCTCACTGAAATCAAGAGGACTTGAAAATATCTGAAGACTCTGACCTACTCGCTAGAAAGTTTACATCTAACTTGCCCATTTGCCTCAGTGGAAAACCTAGAGAGAAAGGCAATGAGCATAGATGTAGCTGCAGAAGCAGGGATGCATCAGGATCTGTGGCAAAGCAGCAGCTCTAGAAGGAAGAGGCTGTTTCCAGGACAACTGAGTGCAGGGAGCCGGCGTCTCCACAGACCAGGCCCTGCCAGGCCTCCCCGCAGACCAGGCCCTGCCAGGCCTCCCTGACAGACACTGCCTTTTTTTCCTCTTTTCCTGGCATAAACCTGAGGGGGGACAGGAGGCTTTACCACTGCCTGCCCTCCGCTGGGGTGAACTATTCCTCTAGGGAAGGGAGATCTGATGCTAGAAGCAGTGTAATGTGCACCTCAGCTGCAGCCAACCAGACCCCATTTCCCATCAGCAGAAGTTTCAGCTGCTTTCAGAAATCCCTGCAATAGAGTCCAAGCCAAAAGAAAGGCATCCAGAACCTTCCCTGTAGTTTTGCTCCAAATTTGTAACTGTAGCCCTTTTACTTGCTGCTTTTTTTTGCCATGATCCATGAAAGGAATAGCAGCTTAGCATGTCTCTAATGGTAAATGGCCTGACAGGCTTTACCCTGGGATCCAGTAAAACATGGTTCGCAGCTTGAAGTCAGACTTATGTTTGATAAAAGGTTTATTCCACCCATCAGTGGATAAACCTTCAGCCCAAACAGATGGCTTCTGTATGGTCTGAGGGGGGACCTTGGCCTTCCTGACTTGACACCACTTATCCATGGTGGATTCTGGCCAGAAAGGTGACTCATCAGCTTGGTCGACCTCAAATTCTAACCATCATAGCTTTCACACCAGGGAATGCTTCACACTGAAAATGAGCATTTTTCAGTGCTTAGGGCACTTAGAAGCAAATGCTGCGCAATTTAAGCTATTTTAAAGGCTTTCTTCCATGCTCCTTCAACAAAATATTTTCTGAGTGCCAGGACTCAAGAAAAGTACAAGCTCACAATTTACCTTTAGTGCCATTTGGACCAGTTCCTCATAACTTCAAGACTGATGCGCCTGTGGTTTCTAAAATGAACCATAAACAAGTATGTTCCCCTTGTTTAAACAAGTAATTTCAGGAATCAACTTAAGCTCTTTGCTTTTGGAGTAATATTTGTTATTGTTAATGAAACAGTATATCAGAAGAGTGAATAGCTACAGAAATATTTTGTTTTGGGATGCAGATGTATAGTGTATGGTATGTCAGTGAAATGAGTATAATGATTCTGAAATCCATGAGCACTTTATATAATTACTACAGAAACGTCCAAATTAAGACTGCTATGAAGGTAATTACTTTGGTCAGACTGGAACGTGATATAGAGCAGTCTCCTATGAAAGATATCATTTGCTTAAAAATCAATACAGAATGATGTTTTGTCAGAGTTAAATCTCTCAACCTAAAAAGCCCGGGATATCGACACAAGGATCTTCAAGAACATGGTCATGTGCCCAGGAAGCAGCAATAGATGGTCCATGGCTGCAACATGCAACATCCTCATCTATAACAGTCTGAGGTTCTATTAAAAATGGTAGACATGAGATCCAAGGCATTGCCATTCCCACTGATTCATCCCCCTCAGCATCAGAGCAGGATACACGTCTGTCCCTCAGCTGCTCCAATTCACCATCCCATAGCTGAGCGCTACCCCACATCAGTAACGGGCTGCAAACTAGCACAACTGAAGCATAAGCTGGAAACATCCTAAAATGTTTTGCAACCTTTTAGACAAGGAAGAAAGGAAAGCTTAGCAAAGTGCTAATTTCAGAGCATGTGCACTGAACTATTTATCTTTAGACCGTGGCTCAAACCTCTCTCATCACTGCAGCATCTCAATAGCTTCCTCAGCACATCGCCCTAGGAGAAGAAAAAGCCTTCAGTACATGATGCAGCTGCAAACAGCCTTGCTGTTTACTTTGTTTCCAGATGTTCTTATGCAAGTGACTATCCTTGTAGGTCAGTGAATTCTTGGAAACAGTTGATATCAATAGAAGAGGTCAAATCTTCCCTGGTGGAGAAATTGGAAAAAGACCTGATGTAAGTTATATTAAATTGTTACACAGTCTAGAGAATTCAACCAAATAATTCCTTTTAGGCAGCAACTTCTTTAAGCAGAAACTTCTACATGCTTTTTTCCAAATTACTTCTGCACAAATTTAGGTGTGAAAAGGCATATCCCTTTCATTCTCCATATGAAAGACCACTTTATGTCTACTCTTGTGGCCAGGAACACAATCCATTTCAAAGATTTATCTGTCCTTGAGTTTGTTTGCACTGAGTTGTATTGTTTGTTTATAAAAATACTACCATCATAAACAATCATAGCCATCTGCGGCAAGACAAAATATCCTCTAAGACAGGTAGCTTGTGTACCAGTAATACACTTGCCAAAGAGCAACAGAGCATGCAAACCTCACAGCAGGGTAAGCTGCCTTCACTTTGTTGTTGCTGTTAGACTGCTTCTGACAACCGCACTTTTTAATGAGCATGGGTGCCTAGTGGGATTCAGGGTTGATGGACTCTCAAACTGGCTACCCTAATTCTCAACTATGGCTCCTGACTCCATTTCTTTGCTTCCCAATACCTGTAATGAGAAGATATCAGCAGGAGCCATAAACCAATAAGCACAGAGGTAATAGCGTATTTTTAGGAAGGAAGAAGTGGATACATAAAGATAAAAAACAAAGTCATAAGTGGGTAAGAAGCTACATGCACAGCTTATTTCCCACCAGACTTACAAAGCTTAGCATTCCCAGAATGGAAACCCTAAAGCTGGTTGAAGTCTTAGACATAGACAATTTTCTTGCCAAAAAAAGTTTTATTGAAGCAAGAGGTAAACATCAGCTCTGCAGCACACCATTTCTCTTCCTTTAGGGAAAGGCAGAAAGACAATTGACTCTGTAGTAGTATTTCAAAGAAATATGAGCGGTTTCCAGTAGGAGCTATTTGCAGGTTCCAGATGCCAGTTTCAACTGCACACATATCACTTGAAGGTTTTTTATTCTCTGAAGTTCTCCTTTTCCTGGTAAGCTGTACATAGACATGGCTGCCACCTTTTATAGATACCTCTGTCCTACCACCAGCAGGATACTTCCTTGTAAATTAAATATGCTCTTTTTCTAAAAAAAGGACATGTACAGGAAAAGTATGAAATAAGGGTTTTGGAGAAGCGCAGCCAGACAAAGCTCATTGACTGGGACAGCAAAGTATTTCAAGTTTCAGGACACACTCAACTCATGGACATGTTGCTCATGGACAACATGTTAACATCAGATCCTCCAAAGCTGCTAAAAGCCACAGGATATTAGCAAATGAGTCCAATGGCAAGACAACTGCTGGCTTCCTCCCCACCCTTTGCAGAAATTAACGTTCAAGTTAACATAGCAAACAGTCATCCTGCATAGCAAGGTTACCCTTTGCTAAGGGCTGGTAATAAAGCTGAGCAAGGATGGTGATTTTTTCTTGTCTCATGATGGTACTGCTACTTACTCCTCTGTAAACTGAAGATAACTGTTCTAAGTAGGAAGAGGTTAATGTCCAGTAGCTACCAGAAAAAGCAGATCAGGAGCCAACTAATCCAGGGCAACTGGAACGCAGCATTAACCCTGCAGTAGGTAAGTCCTACTGTCATTAGGACACCACTTTTGAAGGACTGCCATTTTCCTCAGCTACTCGCTTCATAGCAGCATTAATCCTGGGCCAAACACATGGGAACAAAGCAGCATCCCTGTTATGGGAAAACAGTCTATAAAAAAAGGAATAAAGAAACTAGAATAAAACAGACCAAAGCATGAACCAAACTTTTGGAAGGGTTCCAAGGAAAAAGTACTATCCTTTATTAGGAAATGCTGGCCACGCTGCCTGCACTACACACAAGACATTAACTATCTTCAAGTAGGACACCAAGCCTGACTACAGGCCTGAGTCAGGACCTTTCACATTTTAGCCTCTGTCCTCACATGCACTCCAAAAAAATCCTTTCACATTTGTTATCTACAATACTCATCTCAAAAGATTGAGGCGTGTATTGCATAAATATTTGTGGATTTAAAATTACTTTGACATGAGAAAGGGTAGGAATACATTACATTTGCAGCACTCAGAGTAAACACTTCTTTATTCAGAGAGCACAATAGCAGCTACTCTAGTGTTCTTCCAGTCTTCAAACAGAGAAACACTTAAAAATCAGATTTCCCTGAGGGAGGGATGCCAGTGGCTCACAAGATGAAAGCTACATACATAAATTTGCAATCGCACAGATGTAATTTGAGTAGTTATATATGAAAGTTTAGACATCAAATCACCCTAAAAAGAAAAGACCAAAATGCCTGGAAATCAGTCAGTTTTTGACTGATATCAACTACACAAAAATACTGCACTTAAAGTATGTTTTCATAGACATGGGCAACTAAGCAAGCACTGAAAAAATAATCTACTATCTCATAGAAAAGCTTTTTTGTGGTACAGGATGCCACCTCATGGGCATTTTCATAATTCAGATACTTCTATACCAGCCAGCAAGTGACAGAACTTTTCCTAAGGAGACACAAAAATTCATCTGAGTGCTGAAAAACTTGAGTCTCATATGAGGATTTCTGTAGTTCCAGTTGCAAAAACAAATATGGGATGAACTCTGACAGGTTTATGTATATGAAAACCTGGTTCTTGCCCTCGTTACTGCCTCCAAGCTTGATTCTCAGAGGTGCCCACCACCAAACCTGGATACTGCCTTTCTTCCCAAAAAGTCACACACACACAAACTGCTCCCTTGCCTCTCAGCCTGCTTCAGGGCCCTGGGTCACTGTTCCCAAGCCCTAAGGACACAAGCCATTATTTGTGCTTAACCAACTAGATGTTTGTAAAAGCTGAATGCATACCTGAAACAGATACAGTTATATTAGACAATTTCAGACCAATAATTCAACCAGAGAAGTATAATAGCTACTTTTGTTAATAAACCAAGGCTCTGTGCTTCTTCACAAAATTGATTCTCACTATATATGTATAAAACATTCTCAGTGAGAAACAAAGGATGAAACAGATATAAAAACTAACCTAAATTCAAATATCTAGCTATTACCCTTCTCAAGTAATCTATAGACACATAAAAGCACTGATTTGCATTCTTTGTATTGCCCCTGTCACCATGTGTGAACACCTGGGAAGTCCCAGGGAAAGTGCCACCATCATGAAGGAAAGCACTTGGAAAAGGGGAACAATTAAAATCAGGGACTGAAGAGACTGGGATCCTGGGGCGCATTAACAGCAGCGTCTCCAGCAGGTCGAGGGAGGTGATCCTGCCCCTCTACTCAGCCCTGGTGAGGCCACATCTGGAGCATTGTGTCCAGTTCTGGGCCCCACAGTACAAGAGGGATGTGGAGCTGCTGGAGAGAGTCCAGCGCAGGGCTACAAGGATGATCAGGGGCCTGGAACATCTGTCCTACGAGGAGAGGCTGAGGGAGCTGGGCCTGTTCAGCCTGGAGAAGAGAAGGCTGAGAGGGGATCTAACCAGTGTCTATAAGTACCTCAAGGGAGGGAGTGAGGAGGATGGTGCTGGCCTCTCTTCAGTGGTGGCCACCGACAGACCTAGAGGAAATGGCCACAAACTGAAGCACCAAAAGTTCCACAGAACTTAAGGAAAAATTTCTTAACAGTGAGGGTGACAGAGCACTGGAACAGGCTGCCCAGAGAGGTTGTGGAGTCTCCTTCTCTGGAGATCTTCAAAACCCCGTTGGATGCAGTCCTGTGCCACATGCTCTAGGTGACCCTGCATGTGCAGGGGTGTTGGACTAGATGATCTCTAGAGGTCCCTTCCAACCTTAAGCATTCTATGATTCTAAGAAGTACAGAAAGGGCAAAGTAAAACAGAAAAAAGGGAAAGGATATTGATGGAAAGTGATGGGCAGATGCAAAGCAATAGTGAGACTCAAGTGAGATTGTTGACAAAGTGTCAGAAGGGCAGATGTCACCTTGACTCTGTTGAGAAGCAAGGTAGTTGTCACACGAGCTCCTGATGTTTGAATCCATTCTAGCAGTGCATCCACGCCCACCCAACCATCCAGCTGGGGGGCTTCAGATCAGTAAGGCCCACGTGGTAGCTGGGATCCATCACCCCATTCATTAGGCATGAGTAGAAACTCCTTTTGTATGAAACTCAACCAAGAGATCTAATCTGTATACAGTGGCATGAGCTCTACAGACTAGCCAGTAAGCAGGGACAGATGGATTCACTTCAAAAGTGCTCTAAGCCACTAACAGACACAGCTCTTCAAGCACAACCCATTGCAGGCCACCACTGGGACCTGGCTAGACCAAGTTATCAAGGAATTCTCCCAAATCCTCCCAAAAGCCTTACTAGTCTCTTTGAGGTTATATATGTCTGTGATGCCAAGCCATAGGTAGCACAGAGGAAGAGATAAATCAACAGCAACACAAACACAGCAAAATTCTGGGCAGCCCTACTCTGATAGCATCTCTGACTCTCTACTTCTAAGCCAAAATTATCATCCCCCCTCAGGAGAGTTATACTGATTTATACCAGAGGCAAACATACTGTGCTTCCTACAGACTTTCTAGTGGTTGGAGAAGAATTGATGAACAGTTACACAAGGAATCCTGCCTTACTTAAATTTAGATGCAAGAGTAGAAGATTCTAGACGCAGGAAGCAACTTGGAAACAGTCATGAAAGACTAAGCCTATGGTGGCTGATGCTCTTCTATAACTTTCATGGCAGTTCTGATTTTATTAAAAGAAACAAGCCATCCAAGAGACTCCATGAAGCCTGCCAAATTTAAGTGAATTTAATATGAACTCTTCACTGAAGTAAGCTTAGTTTCAACAAGGCCAGTTCTGGGCTATTACAAAGCATGTCCCACGAATACGTGTCACTACTGGACAAAAGAAAACATTCCCCCACTAGTCAAGTCAGACAATAGCCAGACTAAAATGCCAGTTCTGCCATAATAACGTTTCATCCCTTGGTCTTCAACCACTAGATGGCGACCACAGGCTAGGTCAGTTCCACCACGAGGACATGGCCACAGCCACTGCATTAGGTCCTCTGTTAAGCAAGTCTTTAAATTATTCTCACATGCAGGTGAGCTAGACAGACCAAGGGCAGAAAGTGATTGAGGCACCTTCTTACCCTAGCTGGTAGAGGCAAAGAAAAGCCTTGAAGGACAATGTCAGCTTGCTGTTGTACACGTTAGGCAAGAGCCCTGGGTAGGCAGGATTTAAATAAGGTGATTACTCTTACCTGCTTCCACAGGCCCGGGCCTCAAGTCTTACAGCCCCTTACTCTTAATAAGGTCTCCTGTAAAGCAAGCACTGCCCTTCTAGTTTCCTTTGGAAAACTGTTTGTATAGTACTCAAATCCCCCAACAGAAAGTATTAACTGCCTGTTTTTCTTTCTAGTTTTAAATACTTACCCATTAAGACATACTTCTCACAACATGTTCCTCCTCAACAGTTCAAGAAAGTGACATAGTCTTGTTTTTACAGAAGGTGCAAGAAAACTCAGGAATGGCAACCTGAAGTGTAAAAATGTATTCTGGAGTAGTTAATGGAGAATTATTCATTTCTATACTCCCAAAGACTATACTTACTCAACAAGACACTGAAGAATTTAGGGAACTGTGAAAATGCTGCTAGGAGGCAGCCAGAAGGAATGATGTGAAACACCTGCAGCTTTCACATCACTATGTTTACTGGCAGTTCAAAGCCAAGTGACAGAAAAAATATCACACTGGGAAACACCTACTAGCCAAGGTTAACACCCTTTATTTATGTGCTTCTCCACTTCATGAGCCACACCAGATTGTTCTTAGGATGCTGTTGGCCCTATCGGAAGTATTTTCTCTTGCATTCAAAAGATTCAAACCTTTAAAACACCACAAATAAACAAGTGACTATTTGTCTATTTGCTGAAAAAAATCAGTGACTTAATGTTTGGGGTTTTTTGTAAACATTTCAACTTACGATTTTTGAGTATTAACTTGCATTGACTATCTGTAAGAGACGAGGGAAAACTACAGTCCCATCTGTTTATTTTACTCCCTGCATTTGACAGCAACTTGGGTTAAAACACTGAAACTTAACATCTGGGCATGACGATCATTTGTCAACAGGATTTGTATGTGGTACTTGTTTCACAAGTTCTGCCTGGGAGTGCTACACTTTCCACTCTGAACACAGAACTTACATCTGTGCCTGAAGTTACCAACTTGTTTTTGCAGCCCTTAGCAGCTGGATCCAGTTAGCATCTACTTTGACATGACTGCTCCTATAGTTCAAGTTTGCAGTAAACTAGGCAAAAAGCTCAGGCTGCAGTTTGTTAAAATAAGACAGCAAGAACCCAGGAAAGGGGCCATGCTAAGCCACATGTAGTACATATATGTTGTTCAAAGCTCTACCTATTAAGACTATTTTGAACAGCAACAAGAGGAGTTTTCCTTAAAAGATACAACTAGCTACATAATAGAAATGGCTTGGGGAAAACAATTACTTTGAATCACATGGGGTTTTTTTTGTTGATTTAATTCTCAGATTTTAAGACATAAGAGTACACAGATCAATCTGAGTTTAGACAAGACACAAAACAGAATGGAACTTTGTCCTTCCTAGCAATTAACATAGAGATTAAGTATTTTAACATGGCGGACTAAGATATAAAACAGGTACCCAGACAGCTTTGTTAAGTCAGCAGCTTGAGAGATCTGTGAGGAAGTTGCTCAGACACTATCAGTTCCAGAAAGCTACTCAAGACAAGCATCTGTCAGACCCATAATAACAACCAGTACAAAAAACCCTATGTCTCATCTTGATAACAGATTTATCTACTGTCCCAACACCAACTTACTGTCACACGGTTTTCCAGTGTTCAGTCCAAGATGGTTTGAGGTTCCTTCAGCTTTGATCATCTGATAGAAGCAACGAGAAGAATACTTGGTTATATGCCCAGGAGTGGTAGGCAGTCACCTGGTTAGATGCTGTGTCATCAAAACCTTGTGCAACCTTTGGAACAAAGCCAGCAAAATCACTGTGTGATCCAGGAGAGAAATGTGTTCAGCTGCACTGTAGGATTGCTTCAAAAGTGTTTCTCATTAGCAGAATAAAACAGATCACTGCACAAAAAATATCTGTGGCCATGCCTAAATAGCACATCCTTAGGAGACCATTCCCACAGCAGCCAGAATCCTTCAGACATACAAAGAACCAGAAACTTAAGTATAAAAAGAACAGCAATTTCATCTTCAATCTATTTTGTATAAAAAGACCACAATGCTCTCTACAGCATAGTAATAACCCTTTGTATTGCCTTTTCTCCAATCAATTTGAAGCAGTCACGTTAATCCCCACACACACTACAAAGGAGACAAGCCAAGTCAGAATTGAAGTTTAAAGTAAGCACAATGTTGACAGCACCAATTTGCCTTTGCTCTTTACTAGCTGTAACGCTACCTGCCAGGCTGGTACAGGTGTTAGTCTCCCACAAACCTGACAGCAGGGAATTTTCCAGACAGAACAAGAATGGATACTGCACTGCCAGTTTATCAGCAAGGAAAGACACATTAAAGGCTTGCCTTCTGCAACTCTTATCTATGCAGACCTTTAAAGAGTATCCTCTTCTGTCAACCTTTGAGCTTTAGGCCAAGTAGCAAGCACAGGGTACCCATGTTTGTCATACGTTCTGCAAGCTCCACCTACCCAAAGCTGATCTATTCTCAAGTCACTTTCAGATTAGCCATATTGGATCGCAATACGTCTTTTACAAATCTCCACAATTAAAGAGCTGAAAAATGCGTGTGTCAATCCCAAATCCACTACACCTACAACTCCAATAATCTAGGGTGACAGCTTCCACAGTGTGCCAGCCATACCCTTTTTGACTTATCTAGATCCTCAGATGCTCAAAAGACAGGGCACAGACAGGGACTTCCTCATCGAGGAGATATTTGGTCTACTGCTCCTCCACTGTTTCCATCATCTTATGGCAGAAACACAGCAGAGGACTCCAGACCCCAGGAATTGTTGATGTCAACTATTGAGGTGAGCAGGATTGCCATCTTCAAACAACCTCAAAATAGGGATGCAGCATGTTAAGAAGAAAAACAATTCAACAAGTCTGAAGAATTTCCATCCACGACGGAGCAACGTGCTGGGATATGATGAGCCGTGTCATATGTTTCTATCAGCTTCTCTTGATAGAAAATGCAATGCAAACAGTCTTTGTTTATAGCAGGATCATGAGACTGACACCTTGAAATGCATTTGTAGTTAATCACAGTAAGCTAAAAGCAAAGACACAAACTCAGATTTTAATGACCATGAACACCTCTATGTCTAGACTCAGCAAACTATGTTCAACTCACTAGTATGCAGGTCCTTTCAGTGTTCTCCATGATATTCTACAGAATCTTCTGGAAATATATAAAATTTATATAAACAAGTCTACCTAAAATGAAGTGTTCAAGGTGTTAGACCAGTGTTATTAACCACAAAGGCACACTGGAGAAATTTTTGTTTCGTCAAAGCAGCCAACAATTACAAATATTTTATGCTTAGAAACATATCTAACAACTAAAAAGCAAAAAACCCTCCTCTCCCCTCAACAAAACACAAGAATCTCTGAACAACGCTTAGTCAACATGAATGGACACCAATGCAGTGGCATGGCACATTTCATTAAAGGTCAAGGTCCATTATTTCTCAAAGTACTAGTAAGGACAGGATGCATTTATATGCCTTTCTACATTCTTTTTAATCAAAAAATTCCTAAAGAATTTGAAGTGTGTATTTGGTGTTTTTCATTTGTTGCCAGCACATAACAGTATTTCCCCCAGTACAGGATGATGAGAGGTGTTATCTAGTCCCAACCCTCCAAAAGTCCAGAAGTTAAATCAACACTTGGGTTCCTTGCAAGTGATTGCTACCATACAAAATAAATGGCACTCCTCCAAGATACCAGCAAATCCAGATTTCTAACGCAATAAAATTCAATTAAGAATCTCCTATTTCTCCTGGACATGTGAGAAAGCTGAAGATCTGATTTTCCTTTTGATGGAGCATTGGTAGTTAGGTCAGCATGTTGACTGCTTACAGTTCTATTCACAGACATTCCATGATACAGAAGGCTTTGCTTCAGGAACTAAGGAAACAAATGTTAGTGGTACCAGGCAGATGGATTAATACATCCACGTCTTATACGAGAGGCTGACACTTGATAAAAACATTTTGAAAACTCGTACAACTATATCTCAAAGAAAAGCTGACTTAGAACCGCAGGTTACTTCATTTGTGCTCACTGAATGCACACTTCATCTAATACCTTGTCAAAAACTGAACTCACTTACACAACTGTCATCACTGAATTTCATGACTAAATACCTTTGAGCAATAGCAGAAATCTATTTCTACGTTTTATGCCATATATTGGAATCCTGGTGTAAATCAAGCTGTTCAAAACAATACATACAACAATCCAATAAAAAATCAACAGCAAATACGTATATTCTACAAAAGCTTCTTTGTAAACAAGAACTCCACACTTGAGTAACAAAATGTTAAAATAACCAGTCAGACTTCAAATGAATTAGACAACTTTTACTAAATGAAAAAACTACATTTAAAATATGCATTTAAAACAAAATGGAATTAGAAAAGAGACTTAAATCCATTTTAAAGAACTTGTTCACTGTGTCAGAAATCAATATATCTCTTGCATTAGATAATGTGCCTGTTCATAAAATGTAAGTTACTAGAATCCTCGATTTTACATTTTCAAAGACAATATTGAAGTCAAGAGTTTTACATCTACTGATGCACATTTAGAATGGTATAAATCTGAAGCCTTCCCCCAAAGAATCTTACAAATTTGATAGTATTCAATAAAAGCTTTTATAGTTATATTCAATAAGTATTGCATCCTAATGCATCACAAATCTGCGCCCTTCATTTACCCTACCACAAACCTTTTCTCCATACCTTCCCATTTGTCAGTGTTAACCCTTTTAAGAAAGGGGAGAACTGGAAAGAAATACTGCATAACTCTTGATCATGTACAGAAATTATTGCTACTATAGTACACTACAAAGCAGGTCTATACAATAGTATATGAAATTTGATCATGAAAATCCAAGGAATATAAGCCTTTAGTGACAAAAGCCTTACAATCATGTGGGACATTCACATAGCAACATTAGCTCACCACTTGTCAGTTGACTTACTGTTCATTGATGAACACCCCTTTAAATACACCCTCTTACAAAAAAAAAGAATGTCGGCTTCCAGAGGCTTATCAAATCAGGATCTTCATGTTTGGTGGAGCTACGCAAGATGAATTTTGATGCAGGTACGACGTTACCTGGAAGCTAAGCATGCCAAAGGTGTCTCATGCTAATAAAACCTAAAGCCAAGGTACCACATAATCAAGTTACCAACTAAGAGGCAATACCATTTTTGTCATATCCAAGTTAAATGAAGTGCCACAGCACAGTGTAATGCCAATAATTTAAAACAGTGTAGTGCACAAATTCATTCTGTGGCAGTTTAAAATGTCAAGACAAGTTTTTCTGTCTCAATTTATGTTGGCTGTCAAGCTGTCCAGTCTAGGCATTTTTAGCTTAGTTTGTCTTTTAATCATTACCATACTATGAATTTCGTATTACAATGGGGCACACATTTGGGCAGCAATATTATGAACAGGGGCAAGGGGGAAGATAAGAGATCACTGGCTGTTCTAAAAAGCCCCTTCCTTGTTTCAATTCCAAAAAGTGTGACAGGGAATATGACTAAATACCATATTCGCATCATTCTAGCTACAAAAAAAGTAAAAGCAATCAAGCAACAATAAGACCACATTACACAAATGGAACATCATGCTCTCATCTGGTTTAACTATTACATCAAGTTTTAACTGGGATGTTGGTCAACTTTAAAAACCGTGGTAAGTGTGAATATGTAGTCGCAATAGTTTTTTTTTTTCCTTTTTTTAAACTTTCTACTTTATGCTGGGTATTAGAACTTGGAGCTATACTTGTTACAATACAGTGTCGCACATCATCTACTAGAAAAAAATTAAGATCCTTTACCCATCTCTTTAAGTTAAACGTGTGACATCATAAAGGGTGTCAAATGGCTGGATGGTTTTACAGTGCACACTTATTATATACTGGAATATGGAGTTTTGTCCTTGACAGATCTGATGATGTTTCTACGTTATTCCTTTCTTCACCTCTTCTTCGGTGGATTAGCTGTGCGAGGTGGAGTGACTGGGCGCCCAGAATTCAGTCCACCATACTGGTACTTGGCTTTCTTTTCAGATGGTTTCAATATCTTAGGGAAAATAAAGAAGTTCTTTTGAGTCAGTGATAGCTGAGAATATGTCAGATACTGTTAAACCAACACGAAGCCTCATTCAGTAAAAAAAAGAGGGAGGGGGAAAAAAAATAGTACATGACCATCCTACAGATTTCTTCATCTTCCTGCTTCATTTGAAGTGATAAAACATCAGGTTATGCTAATTCTAAATCCTTCTGTTTATGCTGCTGTATGTTAGAGGGTGGAAATGGGAAAAAAGGGGTGAAAGCATGATGTCCACAGTGAAGGAGGGAATAAAATCTGAGCAGAGGAACTTAAGTAGGATGCCCTTAGACTGAATAATCACGTATTCTGACCACTAGGTAAAACTAAAAAAGATTTTTGATTAAAAAGTTTGAATTAATGATTTGAAGAGAGAGAATAGCTTAGCGTTCAGGAGCTTGGAAAATGGCAAAAAAAAAAATCATAGGGCTCTCTGGAGAATAGCTGGTTGGCAGACATTTTTAGCTCCCAGACACCAGCCTGCTGTACAGCCTTTTCTGTAGCTCATGTATTTTAACTCAAGACTGACCACAAGCACATCAACAAGTTAACTAAAACAGTTTGCATACCCTAACATCTTTAGTGTACAACTTTGTACACATTTAGTACACAAACACATCATACCTGAAAGGAACACATCAGCGTTTCATCCACACTCATCATGCCCCCAGCATTATCAAACTCTCCGCAATAATTTGGGGCTGAGAATAAGGTGACCAACTGCCGTTTAGCAAAAAATTCATATCCATCTTCAACCACCTGTCAACATCAGAGAAATCAATAGGACTCAAGCAACAGAAAGATCCATTTTGTCAAAAAAGGTCAGTTCTAAGGCAAACAGGACTTGTATTAAAGTGATGACAAGGACACATTAAAAAGGTATTTATGTTTTGACTTGGAGACAGGACTGGCTCAGTCCTATCTGGACTGTCCTATCTGGATGTTGAATGCCAAATCAAACAACTTAATCCACAACATTGCCAATGGTAAAGATGCATCAGTTTGACAGTTTAACACTTTCACACTAAGTGTAATTACATACGGCCAATTTGACTATTTTCAGCATTTCATAGCCTGTATATAAAATTCAGGTAAGTGTGAAGTATTAGCAGCCAGCACGCAACGTCTGGATATCTATTTTAGCACAATTGTTAACAACTTTCACTTGCAGTTTGGTTCTAATCAGAGAACCCTGTGAAGTGTAGGGATTTTTACAATTCTGATGCTCTAAGAGCAAGCAAAGTGGTTCTACCATGATTCCTAAGAACACAGTTAAGCTTCTGAACAAGTGAGTGTGGAAGAACATGCCAGCTCACAATAAATCCCCTTCCCCTCATCTTGTAATGTAGCAAAATCAGTGCACAACTACTTGAGTCTAGTGACTACATTATCTTTAGAAGATGCCAACTTTTTTTTATAAAAGACTAAGGTGATTGCATGAAAACAGGAATGTTGGTAGCAATTCAGAAAGCTTAACATCCATTCCAAACACTGACTAATACCATCTAATATTTAAAGCAATAAGTGGAAAGGTGAAAAGTTGAAGTGTTCTGAAAAAGCACCCAGGCCTAACAATAACACACAAGAAAACATTTTTGTTTCACAGCAGGCCACAGCTTCAAAAACTGCCTATATAATGAAACAAATGTTGTACAGGAAATTGAAACCTTATGTTCACCTAGCTAGGAGACTTGCTTAAAGCTTCATAAAATCTGCAAACAAAGTATTTTAAAAGATTCTGTTCACACCAGAGGTAATCTTTTCTGCACATTTCAGTAAGTCAAACAAATCTGTGCCAAAGTACTCTAGATAACTGAACCAAATGTAGGAGCAGCAAGATATTTTTATGCACAAACTTGTTGGTAAAAACATTTAAAAAGCACCAAATATTTGCAAGAAATCAAGTACAGAATTTAAGTCAAAATTGTCAAATGAAGTAATACTGAAATAAGACCCTGAAGCCCAGTTTTAAACTTGACTTTAAGTATCACATCACAATCTTGACACTTCACTATTGTTCCTATATACAGTAGTCTAAAAGAAAAAGGAGTATACATTACAGAACGAAAAAAATCACATCAGATAGTAATCTAATGTGAATATTTTACTTCACAGATACTAAATATTCAATTCGAGTCAATAGAAAGAAATCACACTACCACAAGCTTAGGAGTCCCTTTACAAATATTTTTTCTTTCTTTAAGATAAAGCAAAACAACATAAGTATTAAATGCATCATGAGCAATACCAACAAAAAGGTAAAAAGTCTAGAAGCAGAGGTTTTACAAAGCAACAGCAGTGATTCATACCTGGTGAGCTCGACAGATCAAATCAAGATCATGGCGATTCAGAAATTTGCTGACCACATCAGCACCAAAAGTGAAAGAGACACCACGATCATTTTCACCCCAGCCTTGCACATCTTTGTCTGGGTCTGACCACAGCAGGTCACACAGCAAGCCTTGGAAAAATACAAGATGGTAGTCTTAGAAAGTGTCATCCTATAATAGAGTTATCAGAGATCACTGTATAATTACCAGACCAGCTCTCCTTTAGAAAATAAGCCTTGACACCAAGTTGAGCAATATTTAAACTACTACTCAGAGAAGGTGCAGCCTGCACAGCAGGATTTCCTCACAAGTGACAACATCTTGTGAAACAAATCAGAGAATTATGATATCTTCAGTCATACTTAAAGTATTTTGACTGTTTACAAGTACAATGATCAGTTGAGTTTAAAAATCTGTTTTAGGAACTTTAACAAAACTCTCCAGCAAATGTGTTCCATCTACGCAAGCAAAATGAAACCATGCCAAGTAAATTTTCAAATGTGGGATGTCCGCCATTGCAATGGTTCAGGTGGACCTTTAGCGTACCAAAAGAGCTGATGCCAGGTAATACAAAAGATGAAGCTACAATTTCCTGAAGAGCAAATAGTAATGCTCACCAAAATGAGAATTCATATCTTAACTTTTTAATATTTGCATTATGTGAAGTCACTAGAGACAAGTAGCTTACATTAGAATACAAAGTTAGACTTGAGCAAATGGCTTCCAAAGTCCACAGAAATACTACAAAATGAAAGAATTTTTAAAACAGCAGTTAAAGTTGCAATAGTTTCTCTACCATACATCAGGCCTGAAGAAAACAGCATAGCAATCTGCTTGCAACAAGTATGTTCTTTGATAGTTTAAGAGGTTTGGATTTACCTAACCAAGGCCAGGAAAACAACTAGCTGCTTAGTTTCATCTAATCTTTCATTAGATTACATTCACTTCAAGGCATTCTTTGATGATTTATCTTAGGTTGTTATGACAAGCAGCAACATGGTCAATGACCTCAGATAACTGACTTCGAGACACAAGATCAATGCCCTGAACAGAAGTGAGGGGGACAAACAGGGAACATTCTATTGCCAACAGAGAATGCTTAAGGAAAGTCTTAATTGTCTTTACATGAATGGATATCTGTTTCAGGATCATCTTTAAGGACCATTTAGAGTAATATTCACCTGTGTCAGGAACATCTGTGGGTCTCATAATTCTCCGAATCTGCTCCATTGATTGGAGATCTGGAGAGAGTCCTATAAATAAGAGAAACAAGCAACTTATCTGCATATTTTACTTGTAAAAAGGGTTCAAGTGAATACAAAATTAGAATTTAAAAGTAATACAGCATTCATTGATCCTACTATAATGTAAACAAATGGCAGTTTTCTGTTAAATAATGTTCCTGAACACAAAGGGACACAATACCAAGCAAAAACACAAAGACTCTTTATGTTCATACCATCTTTTAGCCATATAGAAGCTGTTTGTTCCTAAAATTTTAGGAAGGTATCCCATGAAGAATGGCATTCCCATTATTTTATCTTTAGTTCCCAGAAAATTAGTTGACTGCACAAGAAAACACCACCCAAATGAAAGACCACATGCTGAAGTAGTCTGCAGTTATAACTGCAATGACAAGCAAGTGGTATTGTTGTATTTCAGTATCACACAACCACTTGAGCTGCAGAAAATGTTTTGAATTAACACTCAACTTTGCACCTGCAAGAAACTTAGAGTACAAAGATGGTCCATTATCATTATTCAGCTCACTCGTCAGCATAACTTGATTGTTCAAACAATTTTATCTCAGATGGCTTTTATGCACAGTTTTTCCCATATAAACATATAATTAAAACCAAACTGTCAGATGCTTAGAACCATTCAAACATACATTCCAGAACTTTTTAGTTGAGATATATGGACATGAAGAGTCTCTAAGACTCTAGTATCTTTACATGATGTTAACTGAAGATCACGGCATACTATCCAATACAAAATTAAGATTATCTTGGCCCAAATCATTTAAGTGGGTAGCAAATTTAAAAATGGAACTCAAAGTACTAAGCTTTATCAGAGCACACTCCACTAGCAATCCATACCTTGGTTACTCAGTCCAGAAATTTAAACCTGTCACTGGGAAGGAGTCACTGTAAAATATTTTAATCTGACATCCTAGTTAGGACAGTGGCAAAGTATGCGCTCCATATCAAATGCACCAGAGTCACTGTACCTAAGATCTTCAAGTATTAACAAATACTCTGAAACCTTAAGGAGGTCTTTGTTATAAAAAACTTCTCTTCTGATCAGGCTCCTAAACCCAATCTCATTATCACCTTGAGTTAAGGTTGTGAAGGATGGCAGAGATTAGATATTTAAATACAGTATCAACTATTAAAGTATTAGATACAGTATCAGAGGGGTTTTGGTTCTACTCATTAATAGTATATATGCTGGTATTATCAGTAATCAGCTTGAACTTTGACCAGCCTATCACTTATTCTTCCTCAAACCTGACCCAATTGCATGTGGATCACATGCATGTATATTCCTGGATCCTATTGCAGTACTGGAGTAGGATCCTACACCACAGCTGGAGATACAGGAATGGGCAGCCCCAGCTACACAGTTTGTGACCTTCTCAGAAAACAGCTCACAGCATTTCAGGTTACATCCAGAACATGAAGAAAATCACACTCCTGCAAATACATGTGTCTCAGTCTCACAGCAGTTACAATTACTGCACTAGTTTCACAGCTTGAAAAATACTAACCCCTCCACAAAAATTACCTGCATGTTTGCAGACCTATCTTTCTGTAGCTTAAAAGCACCTCTTCCCTAAGAGAAGACAGGTAGTAAGTTGTCCTTACTACTGAAATGTTCAAATTCAAGCCCTAGATCTACATCACACTCTGGTCAGGCAGAATTGGTAAAATATGATTGTTTGTTACATATTAAAGTCAGAAGCTCCTCAGGTCTTTTAGACACTCTGCAGGAGTATCAAGCAGACACTTCCCCTCCAAACAAAATCCTAGCATATGTCTCATGTCAGTAATGTCAAAAAAGGGTTCCAAGCATTTGCTATGTTTATCTTTGCTATGTTTATCTAAATTAACCTGACTCATCTCAGAACTTAAATTTATTGTGAGCAGACCAATATGTTCCATCAACATGACAGAACATGAGCTTAATTTGTAAAAGCATCACAGTAAGTTCTAAGGATCGGAGGTACAGAGTGCTGTCAAGGATAGAAGGAAAGATGCCTTGATCTCAAACACTGTAGAAAACACAAAATAAAGCAAAAAGGAGAATTTAGGAATGATTATAGAACAACTTTTATGATCCAAGATGAAGGGGAGAGTCAGAAATAAGCTGAGAGTCTTAAAAGGCAAAACACGGAGCTGGATGAGCTATATGTTAAGACAGTGAAAAGGTCTGGCAGGGAGATGAGAGCAGGAAGAATACAGTGAAAGATCCTTTCAAGAGTTTCAACAATTGAGACAGAGTTGGCAAGGGAGGCTTGATTTGAGTTTAGGTGATAAAAAAACATCCCAGAAAAAAATCAATCAGAATTTTAGCCACTGTAGGTAGTCTAGTGGGGCAGGTTAGGTGCCTTGTTTACTATGTTATGCGGTTTTGCAAAGTTTTATTATATATCCCAAAGGACAATACTTTTAAGATAAACTATGCAAAAATGCGCAATATAGTAAAAAGGCACCTACCTTATTTCTATATGCTGGCTTCAACCTCCAGCAGAGCTGTATTGTTTGTGTTGCTGCCTCAGTGCTTACTATAGTAGTAACACCAGGAAAAAAAACGTTGTATTTCATAACTCCAGGGGATCTGGAATGCAGTTTGGATAGTGTTGGAGAACATGAGGAAAAAAGGGTAAAGCTCATCTAGATGTGCTAAATATCCAGTTTTTATTTCTTATGAAGAGTGCAAAGCACATCCTGTAAACTTTCCAGTTTATTTCACAGCTGCAAGTCAGTTTTAGCAATTGCATTTACAGCTGAAAGCTTTGCAAGTTTCAGGGACAAATAACATTCCTTAAGGAATCAAGTACTACTTTTCATATAGAGATCCTTAGAGCATATCATGTATAAAAAAAGTTTTCAAGCTTCATTAAAGGAGAGGTTAATTCCCCCATCACATTTATGTCTTCTAGGCTTCTTGCTGCTACCTCTCAGGTCTCAAGTTCACATGCACAGACAAGAATCAGTTTTGTTTCAGATCACAGTAATCTACTTACTCTCCCTGTTAAACATCTTTGATGCTTTCCCAACTCCTAAAGTTTGTTTGCTGAAACAACCCAATATTTTATCATTTGTCTTCTATTGTATTTTGTTTTCTTTGGAAAACAAGGGGCTGTACATAAGTAAAAGAATAGTTCAATTAAGCCAATTTTGGGAGAAATAAACTCATACTGCAAAAGTGTTCTTATTTTACATTCTTAGAATTATGAAATCTAGCTTTTATGACAGGTACCAGAACTAAAGACACCCGCATACACTGAAGGAGCTCAAGGGATACCCTGAGAGAAAATAAGCATTTCCCCTATCATGCCAATGATTTAGACTGGCACTGACTCAACTATCTGTCACTGCATTAATTCTGTATTTACAAGATGCTTCAGAAGATGCTTCAGAGGCTGCTACCAGCCTAGAGCACAGGTTACACTAGCAAGCACTAAACGTGGAAGCTTTCAATATTAGATGCAAGAAAAGCCAGAAACATTTTACTGTATAAACAGAGATCTTGTAAAAATGCTCGAAAACAGCCAAGGCAAGATGGCAGCCATCAATATTGCCATTGGGTAAAACCCAACTCCAAGTGGAGCTGTTCAAATCAGGTGTAGTGCTCATTTCCACAGATCTGCAAGCACCTCTTACAGCCAATGCAGAGATACCTAATACAACATCCCAGGGTAACTCAGTGTGAGGCAGCAGGCTACTCAAGAATGGAAGTAGTTGCAAAGGCAGCTGCAACTACTGCAGCTGCAGAAGCAGGATGGCTATGACTTCTACTGCAAAAGAAATTTGTAATTCATATGATGGGAGTTCTGCAAGGTCCTGAAAAGCCTGTGAGCATTGCTTCCTGGAAAAGCATAGGTAGTCCTTTCTTCAAAGGAAGACTCCTGAATAACTTCCAATATGAAGCAGAGTCCCAAAAGCCTCTGGCAGATCAACACTAAACATCTTTGTCACTCCAAGAACAGTGCAGTACAGGTTGATCAGAGACTGCAGATCTCCATCTGTGAAGGTCATCCAGAGTCAGATCCACATAGCCACAGCTCATCTGACCTAACAACCTGTCAAGTCAGAAATCAGGTGGCCTCAGATATACCTGCCATCACTGCTAGGAATCCTAACATTAGCTAGGATCGCACTGATGGATATGTCCTGGACTTGCACTGAGTCAAAATTCTAGCATTCAGCACCCCTTACAGAGGGATATACAAATGCAAATATGTATAGATGCACTTGTCCCTCAGGCATAGAGAGCATTTATATCACAAGGCACCTGCCTGATTCCACATGCATAGGGAAGTACAAGGCATAACAGTGACGTTTACAGACATCTGGATAAACATCCGCTAAATATGAGATATGTATGCTAACACTGAACCAGATATAATATTAACTCCGAAAGTAACTTAGACACAGCCTTTAAAAACAGTTACCAAGCTTACCTCCATGGCAGCAGAAGATCTTCTCATCTACAATGGCTGCAATAGGCAGACAGTTAAAACAGTCTGTGAAGGTCTTCCAGAGCTTAATATTAAATCTCCGCTTGCCTAGAAGAACAGTATGAGATTAGGAACAAAAACCTGTTGTGGTTTTCTTTTTAAATAATCCACCCAAACACGTATCACAACCAGACCGAGCTTTATTTCTCTGAAATGCACTCAGGTTTCAATCTTCTGCAACATCATTTCAAGGACAACCGAGGTACAAACAGTAATACTCTAGAGTGACTTCAACCTCATTTTGAGATGTACTTTTAGAAAGTTTCAAAAGTGAGTCCACAGAACACTTAAATCCTTGCAGCACAGGAGTCACATCTAGAAGTGCTTGGAAAACACATTATAGCATGATTAAACTCAAGTCATTCAGAACAAGTAGGTTTTGCTTACATTCATCATAGAATCCATAGATCCGATTGATGCTAGCACATTCATGATTCCCTCTTAAGAGAAAGAAGTTTTCCGGGTACTTGATTTTATATGCCAGTAGTAGGCAAATTGTTTCCAGAGACTGCTTGCCTCTGTCCACATAATCTCCCAGGAAAAGGTAATTTGCTTCTGGTGGGAATCCTCCATATTCAAATAATCGAAGCAAGTCTGTATATTGACCATGAATGTCACCTGAGTAAAGAAAACGGTTACCAAGGATTAGTGCAACAATCAAACCAAAATGTTAATCTAATTACTCTTCATTAATGGTAATTTAAGAAAAGTGTTAACATTTCCTTTAAAAACAGACTGGCAACAGGCATCTAATGGGTGACAGACACATTAGCAATTCAAACTGATGCACTCATTACAAGGAAATAACTTAATCTTTGCAGAACTGCTATGTCAGTTATGAAAACATCCTGAACACTAAAAGTTACAGAAATTCCAATTGAGCTGAAGCTTTCTAAAAAAGTCCTAAATTGTTCAGATTAAAACAACAGTAGAGAGACAATCTAACTGAGCAGTTACATGGCCAGGAAACCAATATGTTATAATAAAAAGTCAAGTCACACTACTTACTGCAATAGCAGATCCGTAAGGAACCTAGACAGGGAGGAGCTGAACACTGTGCTAGCTAGGAATGCTTACTTAAAAGGGCAGCTGCTTGTCCTCCCATAACATTGCAGCACTCTGATCTCCATCCGCCTGCATTTAGGATAACTCCTCCTTTGAAGCAATTACATATACAAATACAGTACAGAGACTAGGAGATTAGTGTTTCCTTACAAGTTATTCAATCCTGCAAGTAAATCTTTGGGAAAATAGCTGTCATTCATGTTACTCCACATGAATTTTTGCAATGCTTCCCAGATTCACCTGCTACCATTCATCATACTGCCAGCTTTCAAATTAAGCAGGCTTTCCATTAAAAAGAGCTCTGGGTAGTAACTATGACAGCAGAGCAAATCATACAAGACTAACCTGAAGTAACCATCTGAGAGCTGCATGTAAGGCCAAAAAGGATACTAAAGCTCTCTGCCCAGAGAGGTTGTGGAGTCTCCTTCTCTGGAGATCTTCAAAACCCGCTTGGATGCAGTCCTGTGCCACGTGCTTTAGGTGTCCCTGCGTATGCAGGGGGGTTGGACTAGATGATCTCTAGAGGTCCCTTCCAACCCTAAGCATTCTATGATTCTATGATTCTAATTTACACTAACTTGTGCAAAAATGCTATATATTCCTGCTGCCTGCAGGATTCTTTACCAAAATGACTGAGTGCAAAAAGACTACCTAAAAAACCCTACAATACATGCTGTATCCTGTTTAAATTTACTACTTTTCTTTCTATATACAAAGTGTTTACAACTGCATTTTCACTTTTGCTTTCACTTTTCAGTGATAAAATCTTTGTTAAACACAGCTATCCTCTAAGAGCTATTGGAAGACAAATTAGCTTCCACAGCCTAAGGAACACCTGTAAATTTTTCCATAATCCAAAATTCCCACTACTGTGTTCTCCAGCTCAACTGTGAAAGCAGAAAGTGACAACAGGTGTATGAAGTTACATTCCTTATTGTATTCATGAAAAATGCAATACTTTTTCTTTAGACAATATTTCTCCATAGCCTGTTCTCAGAAGATGACAACTTCCCAACTTTCCCTTTCTAAATGGAAAGATCATCCATTCCTCAAATCCAGACACTCACTTAATGCTGAGTAATAACATTGCCATCTATGTGGCAAAAAGCGCTACTGCTATTCTGCTTGGTATTTAGAGATCTCCAGATCATGACATGAAGGAAGACACATCAACAAGTCACCTTTGAGACCAATACTCCAGAACTACACTATCAACATTCCCAGAGTCAATCAGCAGCAGAATTAGCTACCAATTAAGTATCATATCAGAGTATCACAGAATAATTACTGCAATTATTCTGATCATTGCCTGGAATTATTTTCATTACACACACGAGCCACAGAGACCAAGATCCTTAAAAGCTAAGCATTTTGTAGAAGCAATTTTTGCAAAGGGATCAAAACATTTAACATTCTATTTGAGATACCTGGCACTTAAAAACACTGCTTCATGTAAGCACAGGCTGTATCAATGTCCATCATCCAGACACAAGGCCTTACAGTCAAAACTACAGTTTACATAAGAACATCTCTCACCTTATATTAAAGCATAGCATTCAAGATGTAAAAACTTATTTTAACTGACATAATTATAAGGAAGGGCAATTCTAAAATGGTTCCTCAAGCATTATATACATATTATATTTTATATATATATAATGGCTCCTCAACACTCTAAAACAGTAGTTCAAAGCTGTATAGTTACATATTTTGCTTTTGGTATAAAGTGATCCTCCATCCTCCTTGTCTATCCAAATGTTTTTGACAAGTGCTCTAATAAATAGTAAATTCAGACATATCTGACACTTCCTTGCCACAGAATCACCGAATGGTTAAGGCTGGAAGGGACATCTAGAGATCATCTAGTCCAACCCCCCTGCATAAGCAGGGACACCTACAGCATGTGGCACAGGGTGGAAAACAACCCTGCTAGGGCTGTCCTACACCACTGTTTGGAAATCAACAAAAAAATACCTAATTTCACTGCATGTATGCTACAGTGTTACTGTGCATGCAACAGTCATTTCAATTGTCTGGATTTAAACAAGAATGTGAGACTCCGGCTTCAGTTGAAGGAGTCTAAACATACTTTGCAGACCTTGCAGAACAATCCAAGCTGAGCTTCCGTTTTTCTTTATCTAGGAGTAGGAAGACACCATTGTAACATTTTTTCAATGTAGCATAAACACGAAAAGTGATAAGGCTGAATTTCTACCTTTGGCTTCATTGATTAAACAAGCTGTTTTTTTTTGTTGTTGTTGTTTGTTTTCTTTTCTTTTCCCCTCCCCACTTTACCAAGCAATTTGTCGCATAAAATGTCTTTGCCATTAGTTTAATTGGTAGCATCCTCTTGATGTAAAAATATTGCTACATCAGGTCTGCCAGAAGGAAGCTAAGAACCTAGCCTATCTTTGGGCACACTGATACCAGTATTATTTAAAGATTGCTTCAGTTCTAAGACTGTGAAAGCTTGGTTACTTAAACTGTGTGCTTTCTAAGAATGCATCTGCTGTTAATAACTTGGAGAATTACAAACCAGTATTTGCAAAACACTTAAGCTTTCAACAAGCTTGCATACTGATTAACAATATACTTTAAGCTTTGTAACAGGTCTTCAAAAGTAATACAGAACAAATAAGAGTTTAGATTTACCTGCATTTAATAGCAATAAGTCTGGCAAAATTCTCTATAAAACTTAAGGCATTTTACATGGTAACTAATCCTAATTTGGAGTTCACATCCTTCTTTTTTAAGTCAAAAGACTAAAAGCAAGCATTGTATCTTCTTAAAAAATTAATTCATGCGAACTTCAGAAATGATCTGAAGAATAACTGTCCTTGCAAAAGGTCCACGGGGACTACAAGAGGTAGGTTGTGAAATCTGCACTAGAAGAGACCACAAGCAACTTATTGTCAACAGTACTTGGTCCAGAACACTGCTGAAAGCATCAAAAATTCATCATCATCGTCTCTTATTAACTTAAACCCAAGTTAAAGACTACCTTGAGACTGTACAGACCTAAATCACTAATCTGATAGCACTCAGATCAAAGTCATTCTCCCATTCCCCCAATCTTCATTGACCTTTTGGCTTCACAGTCCAAAAATATAATTAACTTAAAAATACCATAACACACACACACACACAAACTCTACATACCACAGATTTTCAGAGGTGCCTCTAATTCCAAGAGAATAGGCTGGCTAAGAAAGATTTCCCGTGACTTTATGCACAAGCCCCGAACTTCTGCTTCCGTCATTTGGACAATCTTCCCAGGACGACATCCTCGTACTGAAACGAGACGTATTAACAATTGAACTATATCATAAATACACAGTAACACACAAACGTAGATGATCTGCATTTGAAAGCTGTATTTGATAAAATGCCAGCAACGCACTCCAACATACGTACCAAATGTTCCAGAATTAGGCATTCTAATTAATGCCAGAATCCCTCTGATGCAGTGGTAACCAATGCTTAAAGGTTTGTGTGCATTCCTGTTAAATCAATTCCTCAGAAGAAAACAGTCTGAGTTTTGCTTTAGTCTGTATTTGTAAAAATAGCAACTTCAAGTGTTTGAAATCAGCAGTCACATTGCTATTCATAACAAAATCCTGAGAATATAAAACCTGAAAACACTTTCCCACTACAAAAAGCACATCTTTAGCTAATCATGTTCAACTCTGCAGGCCTAAAGACAATAACAACAAACATGCTTGCACCCTAGCAGATGAAATTGTCCGTATTAGGAGTTCACAGTAAAAACAATTATGATTTCAGTGTTGATGATTTTTTTCCCATTATATAATAGATCTAGTGTTACTGGAACCTTTACATCCAAAGACACTATAATTAGTGCTAAACACAATTCCTAAAACCACAAATCAGGTACTCGGATCTATATTTAGCATTCTAAGTTTTGAAAGCCTTCAGATGCCATTGCACTCCAATCAGCATCCTCTGGCAAGTCTGTCTGCAGCTGCTCCTTTCCACAAATAACCTTATAATTCCTCTGTCAGAGGCTTTCACGTGTACATGAAGCTGTGAAAGACCGCACTTTGGCTGATCCAGCTCAGTCTAACAACTCAGCGTAAATCAGTCTTCCAAGTGCAAACTAATAAACCAGAACTTATCAGCATCTACAGCAGGCGAACAACCTGTTCTGCCATCTGCTTAGACACTCAGCACTAAACTATGGCAGTAACTACAGGAGAAGATATACGAACGTGCAACAGTCTGAATCAAGGGATTTCAAAACCAAACACGGTAAGACATCACCTTGTAAAAAAATTTAGCTGCACCTTCAGAAGTCTAGTAAAGATAGAGTTGCTGATAAAACAGCAAAGATTAGTTAGCAGCTAAGAATAGAAGATTAGCTTACAACCTAATTAATTAAATCTGTGAGGAATAAAAGAAGCTAATGAAATGAACGTAAACTCCACCCCACTTTTATTTCAACCAGCTCCTAAATAGCTCAAGATGATTTGTAGGGAAGATCAGCAGCATTAACAATATTGTACAAAGGGGAGATGACAACTTTCCTTTGGACTATAGTATAAGGTGACCTAGGCATGAAGCTCAAAAAGCTCCGCTCTGGTTATCATTGCATGTTCCCAATACGACTGTTCATCTGATCACTTCAACACTGCTCTGTCAAATATTAAGGTCTAACATGCCTTGTTTAGAATTGTTTTCAAAGAAGAAAGGTTAGGAAGAAGTCACAGGAACAGAAGGCCAGATGTGCAGAAAAGTTTTGCAACTAGATTTCAGAACAGTCAGCAAGTGCCACAGCAGCAGGCAGACTAAACTATCTGCAGGGAGGTTACACAAAGGAGATACTTAGCTCACTACAATCCCACAGAACCAAGGCCTTTCTGAAGTGGCATAGTGAAGAATACCAGTGGTGTTTACCATATGACAAATCATATCTCTTGCTAATTAAATTTTTAACTATATTTTAAAAATGCAACTATTTAGTGATACTTCTTGTCAACACATTAGCATTTTAACTAGCATTAGAAAAATACAAGGCCAAACATTAACCACAACAAAAGGGGCTGGAGAACAAATGCCTACAGGCCTCCATGTCACATCTCAAATGTCTGCTAGGTGATGCACTTAGATACATCTTCAGCCCCAGCAGCATCACCAGTGAAGAATCTCAGGCCCAAGAGCTTTGCATAGTATTTTATCTGATGTGGGGGACTCTCGTTCCCACCTTTTCAAGCCCTAGATTTCTGGTAGTTTACAGACATCCCACTCCTAGATGAGAGCCTAATTACTCCAGGCACAGACAGTCACTGTACTCAGAGTTCCCACCTGAAAGAACATAGTATAAATAATTGTTTCAATAAAGACATAGCTATTGAAGCTGATAAATTACACTTTAAACTCAAAGCTGCGAGATGCTTGTAACATTGAGGTCATGTTGAAGAGGCTTGCTGTACACACCTAGGTTTTCAAACACATTTTTCTGCTAAAAATTATTTTAATCTGTTTCAATAAACAATGAAAGTTTCCTCCACGTTTAATTACTGGCACAATGCTTTGTTGGTTTAAGCTGTTTATGTAGCTTATAACCAAGAACTTAACTATGGATTTGCACACATCCTGCATCTATACTATTTCTGGAATTAATAGGAAATATAGGAAAGCGCATCATACCCCAAAAAAAATGTTAACATAAGCAGTACTAGACCAAGCACAGAGCTCAAACCCATGAGACAGCAGTTCAACAAGAGCTCCAAACAGTACTTAGATCTAAACCATATTTCTTATAATAGAAGTCTTCAATTATGGCCAGAGGGAACTAAGTTTGATACAATTGCTTTAGGAGAAAAGGATGAAGGCTTTGAGTGCTGCTCGATTTTTGCACTAGAAAATACAGTGAAGATGCAGCTTATGCCTTGAAATTCAGCTACTGCCATAGTTGTTGCACCGAATCTGTGTACTGTTTCTTTCCTTCTTACACCACATTACAAACCCAGAACACGTAGACCAACAACCCATTACAACACTTTGGATTCTCTAGATAAAAGAGGTTTCTAAAACCAATTTCAAAAGGAAACACCAATAATGAAAATAAATTTCCCCCCACAACTCTCTGGTCATCACTAATGGTACTACTACATATTGAACAATGAGAAACCACCATGTCCATGGGAACTTTGGTACTTAACTGGATTCACTTTCAAACGGACTGAAAGGTTAGCCCACTAATCATCTGAAACAGCTGTGCCATAGCTGTGGCTAGAAGTACATAAGCAAGAATAAACACATCTTTCACCAGCTTGCACCACAACTGAAATTTGAGTTTTTCTTAACACAGATGGGTATTTTAAGAACTGCAAGAGAGCATCCCTCATCATATCTGCTTTTCTTTCAAAAGCCTAATCTTCAAGAACAGATTTAAGAAGTTATTAAAAAAAAATGTAAGTAGTAATTCTTGGATTTATTTGCAACTGTTTGCTATATCTAACTGTTCTTAAAATATGCAAGTAAAAGCTGCAAGCACTATAAAAACTGAAGCTCTCAAGAACTTCAGACAAATCATTTATTTCTAACAACTACTCCTTAGCCAGGGCAGGAAAAGCATCTCAGCATTAGACATAAATTAATTCTCATATAATTCTCATGTCTCAGATATAGATGTTGTAAACAAGCTTTGATTTACATGAAGGTCTCGGGTAAGGACAGTGACTCTTATTGTAACACCATCCCACGTGTGCAGTGCTATGCCAGAGCATCTCTCTCCTGCAGGAAGCTTAAAATAGTGACACAGCAGGGAATAAAGAGATTTAACAGTAACTCTATACATTGTACTGTCAGTAGTTCCTAAATTAATCCAAAAGCCGTTCTAATCAATATTAAAACAGTCTCAACTTCATGACCCCTAATAAGCAACCCTAACACATCTACTACAAGCAATGAGCAAACTACAACCTGCACAATAGCAGAATATAAAACAAAAAATAGATTTTTATCCTTCTAAATTCATGACAAACTAGTAGATTATGTAAGGCAATCCTGGAGAGGAAGAAAAATACTAAGTAGTCAGGAAACAGCTGTTCAAAGTTCTGTGAACATTACTCCTTTTGCCATACTTTCATGAACTGGAAGCACACATGTATTTAACTATACTGTCATAATATTTCTGTCACATCTTCCACTAAGTAACTAAGCCTCTTATTTCGTGGTATCGCTAATAGAAGTAACTTCAACTATTACATCAACTAAGGCAGGCACAGCTGACCTAAGCATTTATTCCACGTTCTCCAATATCATTCATATCCCATTTACTGGGCAAAACATATGCAGTTTTAGCATAATATTAAAATCCTTCTGAGGTCTCAAATATTTTTGGGTCAGCATTATTGCTAAAGAGTTGCCTTTCTTTCCTCAAATCTTTTCTTCACATACACATTTGCATGACCACATAAACTATATTAGGGAATTATTCTTAGCAAGTCATCACAAAAAAATTAGATAGCTTCCCAAGCTAGAGAACACATCCACAGTGATGTGGGGTGGGAATGTGGAGAAAACAGAACAAAAATCCATGACTGAAAGCATGCCCCCCATCCCATATCAGCCCCTGCAATTTTTAACAAATGACTTAACTATGGCACTTGATAATGAATAAGCTTCTCAACAGCAGGAGCCAAACATATTTGGAAAGTAGATACGGCATTACCTATGCTATGCAAAAAGCCTTTTCATATTTTGAGTTTTGGAAACATGTTCTGATAATATCTACTTTCAACATCTTAAAAATTTAAGTGAGATGCTTCCACAATTTGGTTAGGAATCCAGGGTTTTATTTACGCAGCATTCTTCATTTGGAATGCAAATAATCTACTATTTTAAAAATATTTTCTGTGTTTAAAGTTGTACATATGCCATCCACAAGTAATCACTCTCCCTGTTTTACAGGGAAATACTAAGAGCTAAGCTAGCAATGCCAGTTTTCGAAGTTTCAGAATAGACATAACGAGATTAACCTTAAAATGGCTCTCATGTTACACTATAGAACAATAATACAAAGAAGAAAAAAGTTAACAACTCCCTCCAAAGCTTTGCTCAATACAGTAAGAAGCTGAACATGCAACCTAGAATTTCAGCTTCTTTTCTCAAAGTTTAATTTTCTTTTCCTCTAATGCATTTCTAACAAAATTCCTAACACTGGAGAAAGGGAATGGCAAACTGCAAAGTTACTTCCTAGCTCCTGCAAAGTAACAAGGAGAAAAGTTAAAAGTTGTAATACAAACAATAAAGGGCTTAATCTTGCACCTTTTCAATTTCTTAGCCACTGAAGACAACCAATATGCTTGTTGTGTTGAATATACACATGCAAAAGTTCTGCCCCAAGCTTGCTATTAAATTGTCCAAAAGAGTCCATAAATTTGCACTGTAAAACTAAGATGATCCACCCTACGCTTTCAATACAAATCATGCAATAAGAGTATGAGAAGTCAATGAGCAGGGCTATTCCTATGTTAAAATTATGAGCAAGACATACATCGCACTAGAAATACTCTGGACTCCCGTTACACTTGGACTCTTCCATACACACACTGTTCATGGCTTACAGTGTTCACCTTCACTGAATAGCCAAATATAGTATGCTTGACTCAAACACTGCAATGCTCAAATTTAACTTTAAAAAGCCAGTATGTGTTAACACATACACTTGTAATGGTCACTGACAAGTACTTCTCTACAACCATCAAAAGATTTAAAAGGTGTCTTGCTTGCATAAAATAAAAGTAGTGCTTTCTTTTATACTATGATTTAGCTGTACTCTGAGCAAGAAACGGAAAGAGTAAAGTCAAAAATGTTCTTTATATGCTGCAGAATATCCAAATGAAAGAGTTACTGAAACCTGCAAGATTCGAAGCAGGAAAAGCAGTGGAGAAAAAGGAAAAGCAGCATACATTGTGTGGCACTGGGCTCTTGGCTTCTGGTATAACTTTTCCAGCCAACTATTTGATTCGTCCTGCATTTCTAAAGCCAAGGATAAACCAACGGGTCAATCTGTGCAGCACTGTGCAAACTAAGAAACAAATCACATGCTTACATCTCTTCTCCCTGTTTAATACAATACCTGCTCTCCTAGCAACTACTCCTCCTTTTCTCTAAAATAAGAGATTCAGAATTCTGCAAGTGTACATCTCTTTTCCAGAAATTCCATTTTACTTGCTGTTGTTGATTTTTCTAGTAGTAGGTTACCCAGTGACTCCACACTGAAGCAGGTGGCAATCTTCGCTTCCCTCAAGTTATTTTTTTAAATTATCCTGCAATGGGACATTTAAGTATTTTTCTCCTTTACATTTCTCCCCTCTTGTCAATATCTGTTTTGAAGCGTGCAACTACATGCTTTACTACTGTATTATAGCAGGCCACCAGGCTGGCTAGGTAGGCTGCCATTTTTAAGACACACTAACCAAATAAGAAACAAATTAATCATTCATAATACATTAGGCCAGTAGCTGAGTAGCAGAAAAAAAATAACGAAAATAATTCCATTAGCATTTCAAATTCAACTTCGTTCTAGAACTATTCTTACTTCAGTGTTTATCTGAATCTCTAATTCTCTGCAATCAGAGCACATTGAAGTTTTTGTTCTTTCTTAAAGATAAGACATTATAACTCAAGTAGCTTCTATTAAAGCAAGCATAAAATAATACACCTTTTGCTATGTTTAACGAAAGTCTGGCAATTCCCCTACAGGTTAAGCGTTTCCCAAATTCCTCTGTGGATCCAAACTTCCTTTGGATTATCACTACTAGCGGCCATCCTAGCCTCACTGAAAACGACTTAGTTTTAGAGCAGTTACAAAATAAGTTCCATTAATTGAATTCAAGTTGTTCATTTGAAGTAAGTTTAGCTAGACCTAGGCCATCAACCTATAGACAAGGTGAGCTTGTTTTGTACAGGCACACAAGTAAACTCATCACAGAAATACAGCTTGCATTTAAGGCTACATATCCGCTGCTACCATGTATCTGAGTTTCCCCAGTACATCCTCTCTTCCATATGGTAATTCCCTCAGTGCTTACCAGAATAGATACACCTATATTTCTAGAAATGCACTCTGGTCCTACTGAGCCGCCTGATACTCAGAAATTCTAGAAGACCTTTACAGAAGGCAAACAGCAAGTCCAATACCCAGTCAGAAATACAATAGTCTTGCTTAAAACCTTTAGAGTATTCTATACAAGAGAGGGGAAACATATTCCTGCATCCTTGTGGTGAAACACAAATCATTACCACATATCATCAAACCTTAAGTTAGCTGAAATTGAATTAGCCGTTTAGAGTTTCACGCAGCAAACTCAGTGTTCCTTGTTGCAGCAAAACCATCACCTATTTCACACCTGTTGCCTTAATACTTCATTATATATATTCCTGTGCTGTCCACAGCTAGGATGGACTGGGAAGATCTATCCACCAGATGGCATAGCTGGAAAGGCAGGAAAAATGTTTGACTAGAAAAGAGCATACTGAATGAAGCTAAAAGAGAACCAATAATATTTTTGTAAAATGTATTACAATCAGGGCTGACCCACTACTAAGAATTCTGCATATATACAAAGGAAACAGTCTTAAAAGCAATCCATTCTACTCACTTGCGCAGTCACACCAGGCTACAAGCATTTTAGCTACACTTAGGGAATTGTGCATCTCTACGTGCCCTACATCTTTGCAATTCTTGTATGAGTGATTCCTGTAACAAATGTAATCTTACTATCAGCCATAAAGCATCTCCAAGATCACTCAAGAATCCATCTAAAAGCATTGGCATCTCTTCCAGTAAAGAAGCAAGAATAGGAAGTCTAGAGGTAGGGAAAAAAGACAAAGCACTGTTATGTTCAGACTCTTAAGCATAGTCTACTCAGTTTTATTTTCTACAACTACAAGCTATTTATAGGGTACCAATATCTAGTAACTGTTTACATTACAAAAGAAAGTAAATTCCAAACAAGGTCTTATCATTTCTAAGTTTATCATTCATGTAATAAAGAAAAAGTCTAATATTGTTTACGTAAGAACATCAAAGTTAAAGTTAATACCTTAAGAGATTCATCATGAATTACACTATGGCTTCTGGTATTCAAACAATCGCTTTTAAAGTAAGAGTACATTTAGGATAACTGTGTATTCACATGTACTGAGGGTTTGGAGGATATTTCCAGTGAGTTTCCCTAAGAAGCTCTTGGCTACAGGCCTCCTTATACTGATAACTAGGGGAAAAAAAAGGAAAAGAAAAAATGTTGTGCGCGCAGACACACACACACAGGGTAAGATGACCTAAGTAGGTAATTCCGATCAAAAGGCAAGTCAGTGTGTCACATAACCTGAATTCCAAGTGGTCTTGAGCAGCAAGGGCAAAAACAGTTAGAGCAATCCAATTAAAGGAGGAGCAGGGACTCATGACAGCTAGTGTCACAGCCTAGAAACAGGTGTCCCCAAACAGCAACTCAAGGGCATAAGGAACTTTCCTGTTGCTTTGGCTTTCAATAGGTATTTGCTACACATTAACATTTACGAGCAGCAAAAACTGAGACAATTGGAGACTGCTGTTTAAACTTGAAGACACACATTTAGCACTACCAAAAGGACTAAATATATATCACATCCCAACATTTCATTAAAATGTATTTTGAATATTATAATCTGCACTTTTCTATAATTCAAAATCCATGATTCCTCAGCATTTAAGTCAGAGCTGAAGTGGAGGAAATGCACCCTAAAAGGAAAAAAAAACAACTTATTTTAAACTAATTAATTGGTCCAGAGTAAGAGTTGATGGAAATTTTTCCAGGCTGCTCGGGGAGGGCCACACGCACTCACTGACAGAAGCAGTTTCTACTCGCTTTACCAGAATAAGTCAGCTAAGCAAAAAGCACAAACACCAGAGCTACAAAAAGCTTCACTGTAAAGACTAATACCTGAACCACAGCATAAGCTGCAATACACCAACAGAATAGGAAATAAATGTGTTCAGCGTAAGCAAAATAACATATATCATATATCATATAATATCATATATCTCATATATATAAAGATTAATGCACTATACAATAAAAAGTGCAGATTATGTTGCTCAGATTCAAGATATCTAACCATAAATCAAAAGTACTAGAAATAAATGCTTTGTATTGCTGCATATAAAAGGCAAGGAATAAGTATTTCAAAAGTCTTTCATAAAGAAATAGATAAGTAGCATGGCATTTACAGTAACTGGCTGCTGAACAGTAAAACAAGTTGCACAGCAAAACACCACAGAATCACTTATTCTCAAAGCAACCCATATTTAAGTAACTACACAGATGAGCAAGAAAAGAGAGGCAAAGATTTTTGCCCTTCAAAGATTTTTTCAAGCCTATCGCTTTTTAACAAAGATAGGCTGACACATTTTGAAAGTCTAAAAAAAAAATGTATCAGGAAGTTGGTATTTACTATGTTACTATGCGGTTTGTCTTGAAAAACTGCCTTCATTACTAACCTGGGTTTTGAGGCGCAGAAAAGGTGAGATTTATTGGTATTGGTAAACAGAGATGCACTTTGCTGCCTGATGATACCCGCAGGGTCTCCTTGCCTTATACTACACTGCAGACCTCTCAAGGCATACATGAGTGCAACTGGACAGGACCTTAGGTATTTTTAAAATACCTACTTTCACCACTTAGATTAACTGTCCGTTTCACTTTTTTATAAAAAAAAGATTAGCTAAAAAAAAAAAAACCACACAAGAACACTGCAGTAACTCTGTTAAACAAAACATTCAGACTTGTTTTTTCCCCTGTCCCAGAACTGCACGCGCTCCAAAAACTGCTTCCCGAAAGCCTTCGGCTGAGTGACCCAGACACGCAAGGGCAGCAAGCGGGTAACCCCCTGCGGGGCACGGGGCGCCCGCTGGACGGACAGAGCGTTAACGCGAGGAGGGGCCCGCGACCACATGCCCCAGGCACCGCTTGGGGAGAGGAGAAACGCCGGGAGGGACCCCCGAGCTTCTCCAAAGGCGGCAGAGGAGTCAGCACCCTCCTTACTCCAACGGGAGGGTCCACCGCTGAGCACACGCGGGCTCCCCCTAACACCCGCAGCCAGGAGCCCACCAGGGGCCGCAGCCCCTCGGCTCCCCGCGAGGCTGTCCCGGAGCTCCCGCGCGAGGCGAAGAGCCCTCTGAAAATAAATAAATTTTCTCGCTGCCCCCTCGGACAGGGCGCGCTCCCCGCTCACCCCGGCGCGCACGGGCCGCTTCAAAGGCCGCCACGTCCCCCCTTCTCCGCGCGGGGAGGCGGCGGGCAGGGCCCCGCGGCCGGCAGGGCCCCGGCGGGCGCTCACGCACCTTCGAGCAGGCGGGTGATGAGGCTGTCCACGTTCAGCTCCCCGTCCGCCATTTTGTGGCCACCAGCCTCGGTCCCGGGCGGCGAGAGGGCGCTTCGCAGAGGAGGAGCGGGGCGCGCGGGCGGCTCCCTCCCTCCCGGCCTCCCTCCCTTCCTCCCGCCTCTGCGCTGCGCTCCCCGGGGGCCGCGCGGCTCCTCCCGCGCCGGCAGCCGAAAGCGCCGCGCCGGCTCCGTGCGCGATTAATGGGGCGGGCGGCGGGGGAGGGAAGCGCCGTCCCCTCCGCCCCGCCCCCGGCGCCGCCAGCGCGCACGCGTCGCCGCGCCCCGCCGCGGCGCACGCGCGGAGCGGGCGGGGGGGGGAGCAGCGCGCATGCGCGGGGCGTGCCCGGCGCGGGCTGCCCGCGCTTCGCCCGCGCGTCTCCTGGCAACGGCCGGGCCCGCCATGGCGGCGTGAGGCGGGCGCGAGCTGCCGCCCTCCCGCCCTCGTCCCGTGTCTCCCCGTGACAGGCGGGAGCGGCTGTGTTTCCTGGCATCGGTTACAGGGTGGCGGGGATAAATAAATAAATAAACAAAAGCAAGAAAATGAGTCCTGGCAGGTGACACGCAGGCTGTGTGTCACCCCTGCTACAGCCTGGCGTGCGCCTGCGAAAGCTTGTGGTTTGTTAAGTGAAAATAGGAAAGTCCCTCAGAACTGGAATGACAAGGTGTGCACCTTGTAGCCCTGCTTGGAGGCGGCTGTCAGGGGGAATCACCCAGCCAGCACAGCTTACATTTCATCCTGGCTACAACTTACAAAAATACTTTTTGTACCTCCTAAAATAAAATTTCTGAATGGTTTCAAAGAAGAGTGCTCAAGAGCACAGTGGCACGCATGCCCTCGCCGGCAGACGCGTGCCCAGATGACCAGAAAAGCGCTTCCATGAGCGGTTGCAGAGAGCTGCTTGTGGACGGGGCCAGCACATTGACACACATATCCGTACACGTATATCCATACATATGGCAGAATACATCCCTTTTGCCACAGACACTGCAGGTGCTCCAGAAAAACCAGGGCACTTATTCATATTTATATAGATGTTGATTTAGAAGCATCTCTGCACACTGATTTTTTTTTCTTACTTACTTAAGCCAGCAAAACCCTCTCACCTTAAGTCGTTGCAAAACCCAGCTTTTTATCTCATGATTAGAAAAAAATGTGTATGAGCAAAATGCAAGTAATTAGGACAAGGCGAGGCAATGATTAGATGACAGATGATACTAGGTGGCCAGATAGCCTGGTAGAAGAACACTCTTTGGAAATACATAGGTAGTGATAATAAGTTTCACTGGGCACCTTGAAGGAAGAAGAAGAACCTCTGAGGAAAAAAAAAAAAAAAGGTTTGTATCTCCATTTGTAGGCAATATATATGAAAATAATTCTGACTCATCTGCTGAAAGCATCTATTTCTTTTCAATTTCTTTTCAAGTAGTGAAAATCTGAATAATGCTTTAATTTTTTTTTCAAACTAGGAAAAGTAATTATTCAGCTTTTAAAAGGATGTTCTTTATATTGGCTATTTTATTGCTGCCAAATTTAATAGCAATGCAGTCCCTCTTGAGTTTTTAAGAATTGTCCCAATTTCATTTCACATAACTAAAGGACCGAGGAAGTTATTTTAAGACAACATAACATCAAGCTTAGACATAATATTATGTAGTCATAGAACATTTTGTATTGACAACAAAAGAGGAATATGCAATAATCTCTCACTATGTCATAGCGATACAATTACGTTGTCTCCAAGAACTCTGGATGATATTAAACTTTGAGATACGTTGATATATTATAATCCTATAATAACTGTTTTTACTAAGCATGTCAGCATGTTCCAGAAACAATTCAGTGGCATATCATAATATCAAAATAATTTAATAAGAAGAGATGCTGCGGAACAGAACACACTGCACAAGGGTTGAAAAAACACTACTTTTTGGTTCCTAGATTCTGTGCCAACGTCTTATTTAATTTTACCATATCACATCTGAACGTATGTTGACCTGCACAACTCATGCCCTCACATTCTCGAGGAACTCTGGCAAATACGTTCAGTTTGGTTTTCTGCTCTGTTTCGGGGCTTTTCAGTTCTCCCGGTGTTTGTGAAGGCAACAGGGGAAGCGTTGCGCCGGGTCACAGGATGAGGAAAGGCCACGTGCACTACTTGAGATCCTGGAAGAAGGAAACCTTCCAGGATTCCTCACAGCGCAGGTGGATCTCAGCTGTCCCGCTGTGCCGGCAGCTCTGGAAGTCTGTCCCTGCGAGCCTCGGAGCGCGAGCAGGGCACGAGCACACGCGCCTCCTGCTCAGCGAGTCAGACTTGGCAGGTCTCGTGATCCTTGCTGGTGTAATTCCTTGCAACAAATAGAATTAAAAGATCAGAGAGTGAGGCTCGTTGTGTTTTGTGATTCAAAGAGAAATATTTAATGTGGACTGAATGCATTTTCTTTGATCAAGGAGAATTGCTAAGTAATTTTTGACATTCTAGCATACACAGGTATATGTACTAAAGACATCCAAGTGGTGACTTAAGTAGCAGAAGCTGAACATTGTGATGCCTTTAGCAAACTCTCTTAAATAATGCTCATCTTTCTAAAGTTCTTTTCAGATATTTTGAAATTTCCTCTTACGTCCACAGACGTGTCTTTATTTCTAACTTTCTCCCGCTCAGTCTCATGCCGCTTACCCTAACTGCTCTGTGTGTCTTGTGCTTACTCACATGCTGCCTTGAGCTCTCCTTTAAACTACTGTGGAATTTTTAAGGACAGAGATTTCCAACGGAGGTGGCAAAAGATGGTGTGGTAGTACGTGACATTCTCCAAGCGTCTCACGTGCCCTGCTGCCAAGGCTGCTGCATCCCCAGCTGCAGAGCATCTCTCACGTTATCTGCTCTTTCCTAGCAGCCTTACCTTGCTTCAGCTGGTACGTCCACTACCCCGGCACCAACTACGTGCTCCTTTGAGTTACTTGCTATGCTGCTGCAACTGCGGTTTTCCCAAATCGTGTCCCCAGCACCACTGTCTTCCTAGCTCTATCATCAGTTCTCTTGCAGAAAACACAGCGTTATTTTACTTTACAGCGCTATTCAAGCACTGCAGCTTGTTTCTCAGCTCTCACTTTTGCTGAGTGTCTCTTCTGGCAGCTTTTATGCAGACGGCAAGAGGAGGAAGCAAGGAGAAGCCCTAGGCCCTGGGGTGAGTCACGCGATGAGCAGCACGTTCGCGCCAGGCAGCAGCATCTGCAGCACTGCTGCCTCCTCGCTCCCCCTGCCCGTCCCGGGGCTGAGCCACCTCGAGCGGGTTTTGAGCGCCTTGCTCCGTTTCCCACTCGGCTTAGTGATCGCAGTGAGCAAAAATCTGTGTTTCCTTAGAGTAATTTATGCACACAGTGTTCACAGGTCCTACTTCTTTGTATGGAAAGGGTAAGAAAATCCATCAAGGCAATCTCAGAGTATATAAAGACTGCAGATAAATTTTAACTATTTTCTTCCAAAAATTGAGCCGTTTGAGTTTGGAGGCAGTTCTCCTAGGACTTTGAGAAACTTTTCTCTGAATTTCTGCATCCTAGGCAGGGCTCCCACTATCGTTTTTTTGTACTGCCACTCTTTGCATAAATAACCAAATATCCCTTGGAGCAAATATTTGAGTTTGGATCTGTTACACGTCAGATGCTTGCCCTAATCATTCAGCTAGAGAGCTGGTCCGTCTCCCTTGGCATAGCACTTACAGTTTGTATAAATAATAAAATATTAATAGAAGCAAAGAGAGGCTATTATTAAACTAATACACTGTAAATATTCTACTTCTATTTTATACTTACACTTTCCACTTCAAACAGCTAGTAACTCAGATTCAGATGCACCGGGTTCTTGTCATACATTTGCTCTTGATTTGCTCTTCAGCAACTTGAGTGAGCTCTCAGGTTTAATTCCCACGTTTATAACACATGTGAACCTCTCCCAGGAGTCAGGAGACATAACTGAAATATTTGAAAAACATTTTGAGATCTTTAGCTGATATACAAATGTTTCCACTATGATCATGATAACTTTAGAAATGATTTTTTGAGAAGATGATTTTGGTTTTCATATATTAGCACTACCCTTTGATTCCTGTGAATGGCATATGTCCTTTTTAAGTCTTCAAAGAAGACTTAAGAAGAAGATACAGGGTGGGTCTTAATGTTCCACTATCTTTCTGGAAATAAAAAAAGAAAAGAGATTATTATGTCAAGCGCCAGCACTGAAAATAATAATAATAATAAAAGAGATGCACTAAGTATCACCTAAGAACATCTCTTGCTGCCAAGGGCAGCCATCCCTGCCCCGTCCCAGCAGATCTCCATAGGTTGGAGAGACCGGACCAGAGACATGGTAGGGAGGTCTCCGGGAGCCCTGTACAAAGCAAGGAGAAGATAAGTCATACCCTGTGGTACCTATCACAGATTACTGCATCTCTCAGCATCAGAACTATTTTAAAGTGTGAGGAGTTTTTCTCTTTTTTTTTTTCGTATTATTATTTTTCTTAGCGTATGATACAATCTCAGTTCCTCTGTCCTAGTGCCCACAAGCTAACAGCAACATGCAGCACCTGCTGTGGCGTTACTCTCTCCGCCAGGAAACGGGAAGGACTTTGGAAGAAAACAAGGCAAGTAATTTGGGCCTGCAGAATTGGCAGATTTCCAGTTTCTGGCATGTCGATCACGCTTGCTATCCCTTTGCTTGGGAAGAAAATAAAATGTTCCTGTCCTGTCTCCCAGGAAGGAACAGCTGTGGAAGTGAAATGTCTGCCTCCATTTTTCCTAAGTAAACACAGGAATATTTAGTTTCAGCAAAAAACAGATGGTTTGTGCCCTGTGAATATGCTGGCATTTGACACCAGCAGCCAGAGTTTCCCAGACATAAAACATGGGCAGAGCACTGGAAAGAGCTCTTTTTAAGCACAGGGACTGAACACGAGTCATGTAAGCTACCAAGGTTAAGAGTAACACTTCCAAAAAACATCTTTATCCAGCAGTCTCAAAATGTTCTCCAAATGTTACTAATTAGGCTACGTAACAGTCCATGAAGTAATTAGATTTTGTTGCACCTTTCTCACAGAGGGATAAATTAAACAAGGGAAGGTAAATGAGTTTCTTCAGGTTAGGCAGTGAGTCATGGTCTAGTCTCCAGGGTTATTAGCCTGTGTTCTCTGACCACCTATTTTTTTTTCCTCGCCAATGCATGTCCCGGGTGCCGTGTCCTCGCCACGTTCCCAGGACGCAATGTTTATGTGCAAAGGCACCAGTGTTGGTGGCACAGTGACAGGCCTGTGGTGTACGCAGCCAGCGTTGGCCCTTCTGGGACATCGGCGTGTTCCGTGGGGAGTTTATAATATGTTGAAGAGATTGGTGGACAAGTCTCAAGGCTCTTGCTAATGGCAGCTGCAGTGGGCATTAGGTGTTTGAAGATGGCTAATTATTTAGTGGTTCATATTGATTCGTACTGTTATTGCTTCACGTAGCTCTGTGGCAATAAAGCACCTCTCTTCCAGCAGTCTGGACATGTTTAACAAATGGTGAACACCAAACTGTGCAACCGAGAACTGTTTTACTGGACAATGGGGTGCTCAGAGTCAAGCCAGGCTTTAAGGGTGAGGCTCAGACCAGGTCACTGATGGCCACAGCATGAGCACCCACATCACATCCCAGACCGCTGGCTCCCGCTGGTGAAAACGAGCTTGGGAAGGGTTTCCTACTCCTTGTGCATCCAGAGTGAAAAAGCAATCCAAAGCACGTCCATTTTCTGGATCACGTAATGTAACTCATACTCGCCCGGAGCGCCGGGTGCTGCTCCCACGTCCCCGCACACGATGCGGAGCCCCCGCGCGTGCCAGCCCAGGACACAGCGCGGGCTAAGCCGGCCCCTGCGTCCCCCCTTCCCTGGTTTTCCGCGGAGGAGCCCGGCGACGCTCTGCTCTGTCCCGCGGCCGCAGGGACGGAGCGTTGGGCACCGAGCGCCCTGCCCCGCAGTGCGGGCAGCGCTGCAATTTAACGTACTTCATGATCAGCACTTTGAGAGCTTGGATTTGCTATTTCTGCATGATGTAATTACCTAGTAATAATAATAATAATAATTTAACAAACACCATGTAAGTGTCTGGAGTTCTGCTGCTGCTTCTTATGTAAATCAGGAGATATTTAGCAATATGTTACAAAATGGATGCGTGTATTTCAGTGCTGGATGCAAGAGGTTGTTTTGATTCATGGGGGAAAAAAAAAGGCAGCTGTTGGGAAAACCTATTTCATAAGAAATAAATATTTAGCTGTATCTTTTCATCCTGTGGCTTATTCGCTAACGTGGAAACTGCAGCACTTCATGCTATTGAAATTAAAAAGACTCATAGTATTATTATCTTTTCAGAGAAAATTAGATATTTAATTTAGATTCAAAAAGTGAGATGATATGTGTGAGAGGAGTTTGAAGCTGAATTTAGGAGAAGTAACCATGAATCACTGTTATTAAAATATGATGACATATCTAATTTTTAGGTACAGAAGAACATTTATTTTAGCCATTAGTCTGCTTATAAGAGTGGATATTCCTTATATTTAAAGTACACTTTGGGAGAAATAGCAAGAAATTTAGAGTCAAATTTAGGAATCAAAACATGCCAGACAGCTTGGCTTAGACCAAACTGTCAAGATGGGGTGATCTTTCTTATGGGCTTATTTGTGTGGTTTTTTTTTTTTATTATTGGCTATCAGGTAATCCAGTTGATGCCGGCTGATCCTGAAATAGCTGCTCTGCAGGCAGAAAGGCCGGAAGGAGCCGGAGAGCGTGCCCAGGGCCCGGGCTGCAAACCCCAAGGCGGCTCCGCTCCCGCGGCGGCGCGGGGACCAAGATGTGAAGTGCAAAGCGGGGAGGGGACGGGCGAGCGGGTCCCCGAGGGCCGCCGGAGACCTCGCGCAGCCCTGGGGGCACCCGGAGCTCCCTCAGGCCACGGCTGCCACCTGCAACGCAGCGATAACAGGGTGCAAATAGTTCCACGGGATGCTGCAAGGCTTAGCTGGGGTTGATAACGTAGTCTGGACTCCTTCCGTGATACACAAGGGCTGCCTTTAAGGTACTGCCACGACGGAGCACGTTGCCGCCTGCCTTTAATAGTCCCTGCAAACCTGCTCGCTTCCTACTTGCTTTCTTATCAACACTCAGCCTTGGTGTCCGTGTGTTGCTTGGACATCTTCTAATTTACATTTCATATTTTGATTCCTGGGTGATAACTTCAAACACCAATTTTCCTCTGCCACACTGTACAGCTTTCTTTTTTTCTCTTGTTTTTTAATGAAACCTGGCAACCATAATGTAAATTGAAAATAACTACAGCCCATTAGACTGTTGAAATCCCCACAGATTTGAATTATTCACTATTAACAGAACTCATATAATTATAGGTTAAGATATCACTTAGGCATTTAGCATACATCATCTCCACTGATAATTTTTAGCTCTTGATTTGTATTAGTAATCTCAGCTTGCTAAATTAAAGGAGATGCCTCCAATTAGCCTAAATTTACTATTCAGGAACACATCCCTGGCGGGATGATGCTCCTAAGTTTAGAACATCCAGGCAGTTTCAGCTGAGTGATTGAGGCTTTATCACAACTGGAAGATAAGATACTTTATTATCAGAGCTTCCACGGTTTCCAGGTGGCAGAAGTAGAAGGATAAAACTGCTTTTGTACCACCCCAAAGGCACGAGGGGTGGGAGCACTGCAACCTTCCGGCCCTGGATTAGGTCTTGCACCCGGCATATGGGCAGCTGAGTCAGTGAATGGGATCCAGAGAAACAAGATACACAAAACTGAGGTAGATATGGAGAGAGAGAGATGATGTAGCTAGTAAAAAAACAAACAAATATTCCCCTCCCTAAGACCTTTGCCTCGGTTTTGCATTCTGGAGTTAGGACACTTCTGCTTGTCCCTTTAGACACATACGGCAGTATGGAAAAGCAAGGCCATGTGCTTGACATGGCCCTTCCAAGTGTGACGATTTGCAAACGTTGCCCTTGCCGAGAGGGGTTTTGGAGCTAAGCCATGTGAACCCACCTTCCAAGCTCAGCTCCTTTGTGGGCTGTCCCCCTGGACCTTCAAAAATTAAAGACATTACTGAGCATCCTAATTCCAACTGGGTGACCAGAAAAGCTGGAGACATGGATAGTTTCATGGTGTCAAATATGAGCACGTTGTTAAAATATGAGCGCTCCCTAATCCTAAGGAGCTTTCACTGGCTGATCAGGGATCGTGGCAGCAGGCTTTCCTCAAGAACCACGCAGTTTAACTCTTTCACAGGGGTCAAAAATACCACTGCAAATTCTCTGCTATGACTCAGCTTTGTCCTTTTCTTCTGAGTTAGCTAACTTTGTTTGCTAAAGTGTACAATAAATTATTTTTCTCACTCGTTTAGGAAGGGAAGATTCCCACTAGCCATCTGTGTATTTGTTATGCCTTTTGGTACTTGCTGTAGATGATTAGCTCCCTCTGCATAATCTTAGGTAACCACATTTTAGATTTGGCAAGCCCTTTAAAAATGGCTATGCCTAGGAAGATGTTTTGTGGTTTTGGGCAGATATTTATGATTCCATTCCCAGGTGTGAGGCTGCAAGTTCAACAGTTTTTGGTCTTGACCAGCCACGGACAGCTCTGACATTGCCCTCTTTTCTACACATAAAATCCAATAAAATACATTTCAGTAAACAGCAGTGAATTTGTTAATGAAGAGAGATGCAGTGCATCTGGTAGCTGCACAATTGTGTTAAAAATAAAATTCCCAAAGCAATTGCTCATATCACCAAATATCTGCATAGGAAAGCCCTGGGCAGCAAGAAATCCTCTTGTCAGGTTATAATGGCAACCACAACAGAGAAGGAAGAAAGCACTAAACTGGAAAATGCTATTAGAAATTGTAGTAGAATACAAATTATTCAAAGCTTAGTCATGACTCATGCAGCAAAGCTCGTTGCAAAGTACGGATTTTACTGAAAACAATCAGAATCAAAAGATTACGCTGCTAATACCTTGCTTTCTGTTGAGCCCAGAACAAATGATAAAAGGCAAACACGGAAGAAAAAAAGGCATTTTTAGATTACAGTGCATTAAAAGCTTTTTTTTTTTTTTTTCAAATTTCTTCCATCAAGCAGATTGAACTCCATCACATAAAACCTTTTGTCCTGTAAAACAGTCACTATAGTGCGTATATGCTTATGGTTAGACCTCCAAAAACACGTAGGTGCCTCGGGCTTGCTCTGCTTCATGGGAATCGATGCACTTATCTTTCCTGTGTCCGTATTGCTTATCCCTGCTGCCAGAATTATTTAGCATCTTATATAAAGGGTCTGCTGTCTGATATAAGACACACAAACAGCTCTGAGAGTCGAGGACGGCAGCCAGGGGGCTGCTGCCAGGCCAGGCCGGGCCAGGCCAGGCCAGGCCGGGCGCCTCGGCCCCTAGCGCAGGCCCCAGCACAACTGGGCAGCCCCAGACACGCGCAGGCCGCTGGCCACAGCGGCCCGAGGAAACATCTCCCTCGCTCCCAGGCTGCAGCCTCAGCACTCGGCTTTTAGCAACAGGCACGAGTGCTCTCCTTGCTTATCTCAGAAGCCCTGCGGATTTCTCTTTAGAGCTGTCAGATGTTCAGGAGTTAGGATTTCCCTCATCTGCTCTGGAATTCCAACTTCAATTATTCAGAACAAAGACTTTTCCCGCTCTAATTAAACACCTTTTGCCCAAAGTTTTGGCTATCTATATCGTTGCACGATCATTTACTTCAGAAACTGTAAAAGCCTTTTCCTCACACGCTGACTTGCGAGTGACAGCCAGTCATGTGCTTGCATCTCCTCTCTTGCTAAACCTAAGGATTTCCAGAATACCCATGGCACAGTCTGAAAGATATCTCTTGGTTTACCTGCCTACATGATCCCAAACACCCACTTTTTAATATAGAAGCTGCAGAGGTATTTCCCTTTTGTCCCCATGGCACCCACATGCTGGAGAGTGTCAGAAGTCATACGAACGTGGAAATAAAAGCAGGAAAAGGATTACTGTTTGCATGGTTCTGTACTTCCTCCTGGGTTGCTTCTCTCGTTATTCTGCCCTCTTGTAGCCAAGCAGCCTGCAGAAGGCCCAGCCGCCTTGCGCCAGCACCTGGCAAACCTCCGGCACTCCCGCCGTGGGTGGGAATCGGGCCCAGAGCGCGAGCAGGGAAGGGGAGGCTCGGGAAAACAAATTTCACCTTCCCGCATGGTTAAAGACACACTGACTGGCTTAAATAACAGCCGAGCTGCTGTTTACACTTGGAAGTTTTGTCATGCTGGCGGAGCTACTCCAGCAAACTCCTCCTACGTCATTAGAACGCTTTCTGCCTGGAAAATGTGTTCTGGCTTGGCAAGCCATATAAGCCATAACATCAAACCCCGTTTTGTGCTGGCATAACTGCATCCACACTGGGGCTTTTGTTGCAGTGGTTAGGTCATAAAAATCTCTTGACACAACACAAAGCAATGAAGTGCAAAGCGAAATCTCCAACGTTGCCTACCCCACCGGCTGTCGCTGCGCTCTAACGCGGTTACGGGAGGCCTGGGTAGGTTTGCTGGGACGCGCTGACCACAGCTCAGCCGTCAGCACAGGCAGAGAGAATCCCATTCAGCATCACAGTACCTGCCATGCATCTGGTGTCGTGTGATCTGATTTGCTTTCTGCATAGTTGTGGTTGAGCTGGGGCCGTTCTATGCCTTAAAATATACCATGTATTAACAGGGGCAGTGGCGAATTTGCTTCACCTCAGAGTATTTTTCCCTGGGCCTTACCTCCATATTTCTTCCAATATATATTATGTGGTTGTCTTCTCAGTAACATGTGTTAAGTGTAATTTTTCCTTTTAAATTTCTCATATTCATTTTCAATTTTTGACACCATGAAATGTAAACATATCTGACCTACCCAAGAGAAAATGTCCATCACTTTGACTGATACTTTGTTAAATCTTTAAATATTGTCTCCCTAAAATTTCCTGAACAGCTTAAATTGAACTATTTGCAAGCACTAACATAGATAATTATTTAAAAATGACATTAATGTATCTTCTTGTAGAGAATCAGTTGCTAAGGGATATCATTAGAGACACACACAATAGTTTCCCCCAGTAGATTGTAATTCAGCCTTGCATTTCCAATAGTGTACCTCATTTAAATTATTTTTCTTTTATAAGACTGTTGCTAGGTTCCCTCAAAAATGCAAATGGTCCCCATCCAGAAAACAACAACCAACGTTTTTAATATTGACAGGGTTAGCACCTCAAGAAAGTTTCGTGTTAAATTATATATGGAAACATTCTCTAATTCTCCTAGCGGATTTTATCCCCTAACTCCAAAGCACATCTGCTAGTGAAAGGCTGCAACCAGATTCGCCCTGGAAGCTGCGACAATTTATTACTGAGGCTGGAGGAAGCAGATTTAGGTTTTTCACTGCGTGGAAGAGAAGCTTCATCCAAGCTGCAGCTAATTCTGCGGTGCAACGCGGAGCAGCTCGGTGGGCTCTGCTCGTTTGGTAGGTTGGAAGTGCCCTTGGTTGGGCTCTAAGCGCTGCTGAGCAGCTCGTGAACAGAGCATGCTGTGTCCTGGCGACCACCAGCAAACGTGAATAGACAAAGTGGTTATCCATGTCGGAATTAAGCTGGGGCACTGCATCCTCATTACAGAGAGTATCAGGGGATTCCTAATTGCCCGAGATTGGGATTGTGTCTCGTCCAGGGCAGGTACAGCAGCTCATGAGGTGTTTGTGCAGCACCCAGCACAGAGCCTTGCTAATGTTACTGTAACCTCTGGAGCTGTAAATTAGAATAATCGCACGAGAAAGCACCTCCACCAGCACCAAATGCTACAAAACAGACAAATCTACAGGCCAAAGCAGGGTCCAGAAGTGCAGGGGAGCCCTGGCAGGTGCTTTTGCTTGAGGGACACACAGCAGACTCCATGCACGGCGAGGCTTTCAGAGAGAAGAAATATCGCTCTACTTTAACATTGTTTTTTGACCGCAGGATCACTAAAGGAGTGGCTGCTATTCCACTCCAGGCCTCAGAGTCTCATATTAAATAATGAAATTCTTGCTTCGCTGCTCAAGCAAACAGACCCAAGAGCATTTTTATAAAAACAAACAAAAGTGATGCAAATGCAAGTTTAATGCTAGCACTCAGCCCACATGCATACTGCACCCATTGCTTTTGCTTTGATGGCAGGCTGAAACCAGAATATAAATAGGCCCACACAGCCGTTTAAGGTCAATCCTGCTAAGTTAACAGTGGGGTTTTCTCTGACCATGTATTTACCATTTATTCGTGTCAATCAATATCACCACAGGAGAATATCATCTCCTCTTTGCTCTAAGTGTCTGTTGTTATCCTCTGCAGCACCAACTGATTTCCCAGTAGAGATAATAATAAATAACACTCCTAGCACTGATATAATGCATCTGCAGTTTTCTAAAGGGGGAGGGGGTGGGAAGCCTATAAAAGGCAGGAACTGGCTTATTAAAAGAATGCTCAGTACTTTTGCAAAATATCTTTAAACATCATAATTAGATGAAGAAGCAGGAACTTGATTTCTTCGTGGTTATGTCCCTTCTACCTCCAGGCTGCTGTTTGAGTCTAGAGCAGGTGAGCACTGACCGAAGGTTTTTACTACCTGACAGACAAGGAAAAAAGAGGCAGTTTGCAGGTATTTCGTGAACTACTGACCTCAACGCCAAGCTCCAGCACTGAGCATTACATGTGGATTAAATACCTCTTCCAGCTTCTACCAAGAGGCGAGACCTTTAGATAGAGCAGGGAGGGAGAAACATGGGCACTTCAGCCATTCTGTACCTGTCTTATCAAAAACATGTACAGGCAAATCATCTGCCTGGAGAAATTGTCAGATTTTGGGTCATTGATTTCAGAGCAATTACCCTCATTTACCCTGCAGAGGAGTCTACTAATAGAGCTCATACACAATACACACCGATGTCAGGCTGGAGCTCTTGAGCGCTGCATATATTTCTTGAACATGACTTTACTGCAGATTAATTGTCCCATCTTTTAAAGTTACAAAATAGGCTTCTCAGATGAATTGCATTGGATTTTTCCCCCATTCTCACACTGTACCAGACTTGAAATTCATTTTATAGTTTCATTTATTGGAACATCACAGATAGATTTCTTTATAGTGCTTTATGTCATTTTTTCCTTGAAAAATACTTTTAAATGGTCTTGTTTTTTGATCATTTTCCTGAGCCTTTATTCACTAATACAGCCCCAAATTCTGATATTTTGTCCTTTTCAATCTTTGGGAGATATCAGCAGAATACACCACAGTAGAAAGAGAATTCCCATTAACTGTAAACTTGTAACTTTCAGCTATTCTCCTAGTCATCCATTCTCCTAGTAGTGTAAGATATATTTTCCCAGTAAATGACATGCTAGATATTAAATTCTAAGGCAAAAACACAAGAAAAAAACGCATGTCATTGCCTACTAAAAATATAGAACTTAAAAAAAATCCAAAAAGGAATCTCTGTTGCAATCTTATTGCAAAATAATAAACTCTTCTATTGCTCCACAGCAGGTAAGCACTGAACAGACTTTGTGATTACCAAATTTAACTAATTAAAACCTTCTCCAACCTGATATGAGCACTTGGTTAATCAAAGGAGTTGCTTGATTTTCATGTTAAAAAGCGTCAAGGGCTACTGTAATGAATTAAAAGTAGTAATAAATAATTCATTATGTCTGAGTTTTACATATATTCCTTGAATATTTAAACATTAGATTTTAAAAAAACACACCATCCTCCAGATCTTAGCACAACTCCCCCGTTTCCCTACCCCTGGTCCGTGCCAACCTGGCTCTGAGTGCCATTAGCACTTCGTATTAACAGGCTGCCACATACCTTTTCATCCACCCTGAGTCTTTAAGACATAAAACATATTAAATTATATGTTTTTATATATACACTACATATTTTAGATATAAATTAACCCCCAAGCCCAGAACATCTCAGCCACAGTGGTAAGTGGCTTCTTGACATTTACCCAGCTTGTATTTTTCCAGCAAATAAATATTTCTCTGGGGGAAAGAGGTAGGGGAAACTTACTGATCTACAGACTTTACTGACAAACGATGTGAGTGATCACGCTGAACTCCCCAAAGCCGCTTTATTGCTGCCTGCCCTACTTTCCCAGGAGCTTAGCAACCTGGGCTCCTATCAGCAGGTTCACTTGAGGAACGGGCAGCTTTTTCAAGAAGCCACTTCTTTTGCAGACCTCTATCTCCATGACTAGAAATTCCAGGCTCCTTAGTGCCCTTGGCTGCACCATGGGCCAAATTCACATTTGTTTGTGTTAGGAACACTGGGTGTTTTTATAAGTGGGTGAAACAAAGAACTGACTTTGGCTTCAAGGGAAAAAGTTCACTCAGCCAAAATCTCATGATTGTGATAGAGAGGAAAGTAAATTTCACCTGTGTTGAATGCTGGCTTTGAAGAAAAGAAAACATAAAATATGCCTTGGCTTGAAGAATAACCCATGATGTGTTCTAAGGAAAGCTGCTGCATCAGATAAGCGTTCGTGTGGATCTTTTTCAGCCAGCCTCATGCAGAGGAATTTCCTTCCTTCTGTACTGACCAGATGACGCTGAGATCAGCTCTGAATCTCTGGTGAGAGCCCTGCAGCCAGCTCTCCAAGCACCCAGTTCTCTTCCAAGATCAGGGTCCCAGATGTGGCTCTACTGCAAAGGATACCTCAGTAAATAACAACAGTAATGGGGGAAATGCACATGGCAACAGGGAGGGAAAGCCGTTGCACCATTCTCATTAACCTGACATTTTAGTCTATTTTTTTCCCTTTTTCCCTCCAATTCTCCATTCTTTTTCTCCTCTCGTTCTCCCTCGTAGACAGCATTCCTTTCCACAGACTTTGAGTCTAGTCCTATGATGCATTTCTATTCCTTTATACTTTTAAATCTACTTGCTCTGCAACTTTGTGCTGTATTTTTCTCGTTCAGGTGAAGCCATGACAAAATTTGGCTCTTTGGTCTCATTCCAAAGAGGGAATGATCCTCTGCCCCTGCCAGGACACAATGGCCAGCTCAGCACTTTAGCCCTTAGAAAGCCGGGTTCCTTTGTGTGCAGTTTTTCCCTGCTGTTATGCAGCTACGTTATACAATATTTCTTGTTCCTAGAGGGAATTTTAATCACAGAAGGATGCTGAACTCTTTGCTTTCTCAGGAAGCTGTGTCAGGGGCGGGGAATGTTTTTATGGTTTGATGTGCTTGCTTTGGTACTATTTTGTGACAATACGTAAGTTCTGTATATTCACTACATTTTAGGACCGTTTACTTTTCGAACTGTGTTTACAATATTTTCAGTTTAATCCAGGCAAGACAAACCTGTGACTCACAGCCCCTGCCCACATGAGTCCCAGGGCCAGTGTATTGAAAGCATTAGGGGAGTCTAAATGTGTGGCTCAGAGTCAGTATTTGAAGAGCCCATTCAATTTTCTGCAAGGAAAAGGTCCTCCTCTCCTCGTTTAACCAAGTATGGAATAATAAAGAAACAAACGAGAAGGAAGAAAAGAAGAATTTGAAATAAGTTTCTCCTCAGCAAACAAAAAGACTATTAAGAGACTCTGCCAAGATTATTTACGTGAAGAAGAAGCTGGCATAAACAAGCAATATGAACTCCCGTGTGGCAAACAGTGAAAGTAAAAACCTGGAGCAAGGAACCTTGTCCGTATGTGCCAGATGTTGGGCTATTTTATCCTGAACGCCATGAGCTTGAAGAAGATTTGAAATTGTGGTGGATGATCAGCCCCTGAGATGGTGCTTTGGCCAAAGAGATTTAATCAATGATTAGAGGAATAGGGAAGAAATCAAGTTAAGGGTGTTCCTTTTCTGCCAAATTGATCAGTACTAAAATACTGTACTCAACTTTAGACACCAAAAGGCCCTGAGCTTCATGGAAACTTGGTGCCCATGACTCTGCACAGTGATTGTTTTTGTAGCTCCACAAAAGCCGGCTCACTGGCAGGGCCTAGAGAAGGCTCCAGATAAGGGATTTTGCAGTGGGCAGAACCTAAATAAACAACACAGGGGCTCCACTACACCCATCTCACTTTCCCCTCCTGCTTTTGACTTCTGATTTGCTTTGGAATCAAAGACCTTCACCTTGCCCTACCCAAGTTCTGGCTTGTTACCTTGAACTCCTGCACAGATGCATTCAGCCCCTGAGAATCTCAAGGAGGCACGGATCTCCCTTCTCCTTTACAACTTTAATACTTTTGTCTCCTCTAGTGGAGCTGGACTGGAGGAAGGCTGATTTCAGCACTATCCAGAGAAAGATTAACACTTCCCAATGATAATACTCTCAAAGCAGGGTGCTCTAGGTCATTGCCTAAAAAACACAGAACCAAACAACAGAAAATTCCCTACACAGGGCAGAATATTGCACCACAAGCAGGAAATGTTCACCCATGACAAGCGAGTCTCATCTGCAGCAATTCCTTCTAACTGTGTGTGCCCATCTTGTCATGCAGACTCTCTCTTTATATTTGCTAGGAGTTTTATGAATATCTGAGCCTCTGAGCAGATTTTCCCTTCAAAACCTGTGGCCCAAATTCTCAAGAACACATTATGGTCCCTAAAATGGACAGACGTGTGCGCATGTGTTCCCTAGTCTGAAATCACAGCTGATGAGCTAAGTTGTGATGCCTTTGCATATGGATCAGTGGGAAGCTACCTTAGAAAGACCAACAAAAAAAGATGCTCCATCAGCTTTCTTGGCTTGCTGGCCAGTAGCTACCATGCAGGCAATACTGTTCATGTTGGTTAATTCTGCCAATAGCACACGCTAAGGAGTTAAAAGCCTAGAATTCAAGCCAGCAGCCACATCTCTGGCCTCCTCAGGTCCAAGATGCCTCTAGTTATGGCAGACAAAATCTCTGCTTTTTGATCATTTAGATGCAAGAGCTTTTAGAAATGCACAGAGTAGCTACCATGTCCAAGGAAGGTTTCTCATATGAGCTTTTTGGCTCAAATGGCTGTCAAATGTGTATCACTGATTTAAGGCTGCAATGAAGTGTCTAAGCTTCTTCAGTGGCTGTATATATCCATACTGCTATTATTGTTCCATCCAACCAGCACAACAAGTCAATGGATTATACTTAGGAGTTTGCTGTATGCTTGTAAATTATTACACTGTCATCCGTTGGAAGAAGTATCGCTGAAAAAGAATGACATGGTCCTTTTTTTAATTTATTGTCCCAATAAAATTAATTACCCAATATCCAGCTCCTAGAAAACTCCTCAGCAGAAATGAAATTCTAGAGTTGATCTATTCTTATCAATGGTAAATGGAGTAAGGAGTGAGTCATTGCACAGGCTTCAATACAAAATACAAATGACCTTGGAATAGCAATCAAACTTTAAAATTCATTTTTTCATAGAACCCATCAAAATGAATAGTTGGAAGATGTTGCATTGATTTGAAAGTATCCCCATGCTTCTAAGTAATTTTTGCTTTAATGTAGTTTGTGGTTGTTCCAGGATGCATGAGACAAGGAGTGCCTGTCCAGGGCTGTTGCCCTGGTTTCTGATCTAGGCACAGAGTTGCATGTCCATCACGTGTCATTGCCAAATGAACGAAAATGCAGAAAATCTAATCCAGCATTTGCTTTGGGTTTGGCACCCATTAAAAAATCAGTTCCAAGGAAGATTATGACACTGAACCATGATGTCACATGGAATCAAGGGAAAATTCTCAATAAATCAAATTTTGCCGTCGCTTAGCAATTCAGGGCAGAACATCACCATTATGGTTACTGCAAAGTACCCGGTAAATGTAAAGAGGATGGGGAAGAGCCTTAGGCTCCTGGACACAGCCATGAATACTAAGATGGTTCTTCTCAAATGCTTCCATCTACGGAGCCTGCTGTACAGGGGAGATTCTGCAGCACCAAAGGGCAGGACCGCGCTCCTTCCAGCGCTACGAGCGCTGCTCGGCGCGGCGTGCGCGTTCGCTGCGGCACAGCGGGGAAGCAGCTGCACCGCCGCGTCACTGCAGCAGGCAAAGACGGGCTTTACAAATGCTGATGAGCAAAGCGGGTCAGCCACTCGGGTTTCATTTACGCCCTTCAAGCACGAGGAAATTGAGACTTGAAAACTCAACAGCCTTAACGTTTCCCAGTGTTTCGCAGTTATTTTCAAAGAGTTTGGAAAGGAAAAAAAAAAAAAGCCGGAAAATTTAAATACTATTACACCCTCTATCCAAGTCCATATACATGCCATAAGAGATAGACCAAAGCTGTTCAACTCAGTGTATAAGGACTGCGATGTTTAAGAGTCTTTAGAGGATCTGTGGAAATCCAGAGCACCATCATAGCTTTGCTGCTAATTTGCTGGGGTTAAGCCACTTACACTCCTTGTTCTCCCTTATTCCCACAGGTAAAAGGAGGACAATTTTAATGACTGCTCTTCCTACGAAAACACTGAAAGATTTAGTGAGCTAATGCTTTTTTTCTCCCCACACTATTCACATGTATATAAACATACAACATTTGTTGAACAGTTATCATGAGGGAAAGCGCACTGGAGGATAGTGAGAGCATGAGCACTTATAGCAAAGGAAGGGACAGGGTAAAGCTGTTTTATCAGAGATGGAACTGACGTTCAAATGCATTTAATCTTACAAGCCAATTACGGGCTCACAATTGCGTGTCCTGGCACTTGCCTAAGACCTCAGACATCGTGGAGTCACACAGGGCGTTTGCTGCCTTTCAGACCCTGAGAGTACGACTCCCTCATCTCCTCAAACACATCTCATCCTTGCTTTTATGGCTTCTTCGCACACAGTTTGCCATTATGTATTTTTAAAATGTCCCTTTATGCCAGAGGCACTTAATGAGGTCAAATGTCTTATGGTGGAGAGCGTTAGAGATTGCTGTGCTTCAAACCAGGCTGGTTTTCCATGGCAGTTTAGCTGATAAAACCTACCAAAAATGATTAGAAAATGGAAGGCAAGAAACTCAAGTAGTATAAAAGCAGCTTCAGTTGGCCCAGAATGATTTATACTTTGAGGATCCTGCCATAAAAGAATGCTTGCCAAGCACAGCTTTACCTTGCAATCTGTGTTCCTTACAGAAGTCAGTCCAATCCCTAGTAAATGTCCTCTATTAAATCCCCTTTCAAGCTCAGGAGTTCCTTCCTTTTGCAAGAGCAGTAGGAAAATGTGCCCAACAGCATCATACCCATCTGCAAAAGCAAGTTAACTGCCCAAATCTATTATTATTATTTCAATTTGCGTAATGTACTTGTCAAAGAAGCTTGAGACCCATCTACAATTCATAAGGAAACGTATTTTTCAAATCCATCTGAGTTGACATGTTTAGTAAAGAACACTTTCTGACTCATTGAAATCAAGATTCTCTTCAGCAAAAGAAAAAAGACGTGAGAAAAATAGGCTTTGCATCTTACCCAGAACATTAATAAGCTTCAAACAAGGGTAGCACATGCACTGATCAGCAGCCGCCTAAGCTCACAGCATGGCATCAGCAGCTATCGCAAGTCTCATCCTTGCAGGAGTTTCAAACACATCCATCATTTGTTCCTTTCATTAATCGAACTATTCACATGAGTAAATGTGCACATGTGATCAAATAAACCTGCATGGTAGGGTCATGCCACTGTACTGGAGTTTGCAAGATAGCATTGCTAACCACAGGTTTGCCAAAACATGCAACTCTATGCTATTAACTGATATACACATGTTATACATTTTTCCACCCATTTTAACAAACAAGCACTGCTAACAAGGTTATATCTGTACTCTGACATAAACATAATATTAATAACACATCATTAATAAGCTTTCAGCAGAAACCCTTTATGTGTTTGCAGCTATTTAGAAAACAAGCATTAGTTGTAGAAAGGTGCAGTTGACATGTTGGGGGTCTATCTTTCCCTAGAAACCTCATGCTCCCCAAGCTGGACTGGTCCTCTCCTGATTGCCACCTCCTTGGCCAAGCCTGTGACCCTCTGCTGTCATCCCCACCGTGTGGGCTCACATTAACCTTTCTTATTGGCACCTCTGTCATAACACGCAGGCCCCCAGGGAGCTGCTAAGTGATGGCAACTGTCATGGGAAAATGCCCCAGGCAGACACAGAAATACATGCAGATGCTCAGCCATGGCCAGAGCAGAGTTTGTGTTTGCTCTTTGGCTTGTGGTCACTAAGGGGCTCGATGCAGCAATATTTTTCCTATTACTCTCTGCGGCATTGAATTTCATTAGGTCTGTGGCTTTCATAGAAAAATAGAGTGCTAATCACAGATGAGAAGAATATACAGCATAACATTTCAGGACCATTTTTAGGCACCACAGTCTTCTGCTTATAAGGCAGCCCCCTTGCACCCAGGGTTAGGGCCGCTCAAGGGGCCCTCTCGAGGCACAGACAGGCCCCACCACAAGCCAAACCGCCCAGGCCCATCAGGTCAGTGGCACAGGAGGCCCCATGGCGCAGGGGGAGGCCAGCGGTGGCCCCGTGGCAGGGCAGCCTGCCAGGAGCAGCCGGCAGCAACAACGGGGCCAGCAGCAGGGGTAGGGGCTGCTCCAGGAGGAGAGGCAGCAGCAGCAAGGGTAGGAGCGGTGACATCCACCCCCCCGCACTCCAAAACCTACTAATTAAGAAAAGCATAAGGTCAACATCTGCTCAGGCTGGTACAACAGAGGAACACCAAGGAATTGATCTCTCCCATTTCTCCTGATACCAGCTCTATAAGAGTCATTTACTTAACTACAACCCTGGCATACAAATATTTTGGCCTCAAAAACTTGTTAGCAGCTCCAGGCACTCTTTTCTCAGGGTCAGGTAAGTATATACCAGTTTCTACCCTGGCACGAGGAATCATGTCATTTGATCTCAGTCTCTCTACCTTTTCTAGCACTTTGTCTCCCCGGCCTCCTCCTGTTACCCAGTGTGCAATATGCTCTGTAAGGTACCCAGGATGCATAGTCTAGGGAAAGCAGCAATTAATTATTAAACCTGTCCCTATAACAGCCTTCCTGGTGTTGAGACAATCTGTAAGCTAAGCACTGATGTTTATCTCTGTAACATGGCACCAGTCCATGAAACATGACAGGTGAACTACTGCACAAGGCTTTTTTTTTTTTTTTCTTTTAAGAAGTCTCTTGCAGTGCAAAGGAGCCTTTCTGCAAGAGAGAGGAGAAAAAAAAATAGAAGCAGACAGAGAAAGAATTAACCTTGCACTGACTTTCAGTACTACACTTATCTCTTTTGCTCTGTATGCCATTAGGAGCCAGAAATCTTGAGCCAAGTTTGGATCTGTTACCTGCCATTTTGAAAACAGTTGATTTTTTTAATTATTTTTTTTTAAATGGGCGTTACCCATGATTACGTGTCATCTCACCCCTTTGAGGAATTTGTCCCTGGAACAGGGTAGGAGAGAGCTGGGAATCTGGCATTGACAGGGCATGAAAAGCTAGGAGGAAAATTTTGTGTTCTGTGGGTTCTCAAGTGCTGCAAAGGTCAGATGAGCTTATGGATGATCAGGCCTCCTCAGTTGCACAGATCTGGGTAAGAGGCAGCCAGGAAAGACATTATTCCCGAACTGTCATTCTGGTGGATCCCAATGATGTGACATGGAGATTGCCCTTAGCCTCTAGAATCCAAGTTGTAAAGAGGTACCAGGAACAAAGAAGAAAACCCAAACGTCCTTCCGAGCCCTCTTATGCCACCATTTCAAATGAAAGCAAAATTAGAGCATTAAGGCTGAATAAGATTTTTACAAGACAGTGCCAGAGAAATCTGTAGGGAAGTGCCAAACTCAGCAAGACTGCAGAAAGATGCTGCCCTGAAAATACCCTCTTGGATGGAAAACACATTAGCACACGCTGCCTTTATTACTATTATTTCATAGTCCACAGTAACACATCTAAAAAAGTCCAGGTTCCTTATGGCTTTGTGTCTTGTGGTCATTTGCAGGTACAAACTGAGGTGCTTTCTTGAATTTTCTTGACATTTATTATATCTCTTCCTTATGAATTCTTTGGTGTCTACTAATCTTTTGCCTTTCTGTTGTGTGACTGCATGGCTGCTCTCTCCCTCCAGCCAGCTGCCTCCTTCCACAAAACTTGCAGGAATTCAATTACCTTTGAGCCCTCTTTCCATCAGCCAAATGACACCAACCAGTGCACTCAACAGTTATCTGAGGACATATGTAGCATTATCGCAGAAGCCTCATTTCCTGAGGAAACCAGACTAGCAATTCCTGCTTCTAAGAGCTAATCACTTGCAATGGATGCATGCAATAAGTGGGGAAACACAAACAGAGGATGGCAGAAGGGCTGGAGCTACAGCCCATCACTGACAGCTGGCATCAGCACAGCATCCTGGAGAGGTGTCCAAATGGAGCACAGGAAGTCAGGATGGAGGCAGCAAGGTGCCTTTTTGTCCCAGATTTTCTAACAGGTGTAAGGCAGCATGTTAAATACCTGAAGAGTTACCTAGCACGAGTGAAGGGCATAATGTGAAATCAACAGCAACCAGGCCTTTCCCGCTGCATTTGGTCATGCTGGGCTCCCTCCAGCCTCTCCCATTCCAAACCATCCCTGCCCCACACTGGTGTTCTGGGCCCCGGTCCTCCAGCCAGGCTCCTGCGCATCTTCCTCCTGCTTCAGCTGGAGCTCATCCTCACATGAAGGGACTGACTGTGATTCTACCAGGCAAGAGGGGCAGAACCTTTTCCACCCCCCAGCTGCTGGGAGAAGGGGTGTCTGTCCACAGCCTTGGTCTGGGTGAAGCTGTGCTTTCAACACCTTCATCACAATAGCACAAAGCTTGGATTTTAATGTGTAGAAGGGGAGGGAAGAGATCCTTGTGTTGCAACACCTCCCAACACATTGTTTTGTGGCATTGTTTTTGTTGTAGGAGACTGTTAGGCTCTCACCTTTCCTTGGGATGGAAAGAAAAAGGTGAATTTAAAGAAATATGCTAAGCCTGTGGCACGCTTTGGCTGACAAGGGTTTGGTGAGAAGCAGCAGACCACCAGTCCCGGTGGTCAGGTGGTGGCAGGTATAGGCCACGGTGACCAAGAAAGGTGGGAGATGGGCTAGATTACAGGGGAATATCAGACTCTCATGCTGGGACTAGCTGCCAGTTTGTGCAAGATTCTGTTAACCATAAGGCAATGTGAAGTTTTACATTTGGTCATTTGGAGGAAAGCCTGAAATGGATAAATCTGCAAATTATTAGCTGAAGCTCTGAAGAATCAGACATATGCTCTGCCTCTAGAAAACCTTCTGCTCTCCTTCCTCTGCTCGTTATCAGGAGGAGATGACAGACTGATCAGAGAGCCCCTCTCCAGCTTTCTCCTGGCAGAGTTACCTTACCTTGTTCCAGGAGATTTTTTCCACTGGCTAAGCCCAGTGCTTTAAGGCCCATGCAGGCTTTAAAGCTGCTTACAGACTGCAAGTGACCTTTTAGACTGGGGACTGAGACCTGCTCTAAGAAATGCTGAAAACAGGGAGCAAATTTGCTTCATATTTCTCAACTATCTCACAGTCATTAATTATAGACTACAGTTTACAGAATGTATATTCAACTTACTAAAGAATACTCAATCTCTATAAAAAGCTTTTTATCTTAAAATATTTTCCGCCTCAACCAATGTCTCCCTTGACCTCAGGACCATGTACGGGTGAAGAGGAAGAAGGGTAAATACAATACCTTATCCTCTTACTGGTGAAGGCAAGACATAGAGTAGGCCAAGGCAAGCAAAGTCAAACCAAACACGGACAGACTCACACACGCAGTGGCCGTGGGGATGAGTCGGGACCCTGCAGAAAGGCAGGTGCTGGGTGGGCAGGATAAACTTGTTTCCCTCTCTCCATACCAGCTCACTAAGTTCACATCTAGCACACCCCTGCTAGCAGCTGAGCCCAAACCTCAGTGTCTTCATATGGCCGAGTTCATTTGCTTTCTTTTCGAAAGTTTATTTACCATCTCCTTACTAATGAGCTTGGGCTTCTTCTGTGATCTGCAAGACACGAGTGTTGCAGGCACACAGGGGCCTGAAGCAGCTACGCTGAGCACTGGGTATTTCAAAGGGCAAGCGTTTCATTAACAGAAACAAATAAATAAATTCAGGAGCAGCCCAAACACTGAGATTGTGACCAACAGCAAAGCACACAAGGGTTAACCGGCAAAGGGCCACCTGAGCTTTCCTGCAACGGGCACCTAGGGTTTACCAGCACTCCAGCAGAAGACAGCTTCAGTCACTAAATTACACAAAGTACTTGCAAATTTAATACAATAAACTGATATTTTCCCTATCTTAAAGTAAAAAAAACTACTCCCTTGTGAAGTGTAGAAATATGTAGTTCTTACAAATGCCCATTTTTCCTCCAAGAAAAGCATTAATACTATGAATAACCCCACAGGCATCTCTGAGATTAGGAAGAACAAGGGCATCCACCTTGCTTTTTTTGTGCCTTCCACCATAAACTGCCTGGAGGCTCTTTCCCCACTTTTCCCTCTACTCTCCTCTGGGTTGTTTCACCTTCTTCTTGGGAGGGAGCAAACATTACCCACACACACAACAGACACAATGTGTTTTCGCCCATGCCCAGCACTGCTGGCCATGCTGGAAGTTCCTACAGCAGGGGCTCGTGGGGAACTTGCCCACGCTCCTGCTGGTGCCCAGGAGCTGTGGGATACCCATGGGCTGCCCCTGCTGCAGCAGGTCCACCTGGGAGCCTGTCAGATATGGTACATTACATGTTCTGCTGTGTGCTTAAACTGTGATTATAGGACCGAGACAGCCAGGCCCTAAAAATATTAAATCCACAGCCATTGAAAGACTAAGGCTCTCCTCGATCCCTGTAAAGAGAAATGAAACTGCTACAGTCTTCAACTAAATCTTGTAAACTCAGTTAGGTCTATAATATTCAGCAGGGCCAGACTATCCCTGCAGTTAGGCCACGCTCTTTGTATTCACCACACAGCTAGACAGACACAATCAGGAGCAAATCACAGATTGGCCTTTCAGATTTTACTAAACAGGTCTCAAAGTAACCTTACCTTTATAAATCAAGATTCAGCAGCATGACATCAGAATGAAGCTAACATAAAATAAGACAGAATCAGCCTCAAAACACCCAGAGCTCATGAAAAATCAAAGCATAAAGAAAAGACTTAACTGCTTCCCCAAGCTAGAGTGAATGACTGAGCTGTTACACCACTTTTAAACTCTAACCTCCATGCATCTCTGACCATAATTGGTCACAGCTGGGCTCCCTCTGGTTGCCTTCAGCTAGAAGCAAGTCTGGAGTACGAAACAGAAAACATATGTGAACTACAGACCTTGTTAAATGAGTCGCAAGCAGCATTTTTCATTCTTGATGTGGTGGCATTTTAAGGAGCATTAGAGTGTTTTTATTGGGATTGCAGCTTCCTGGGAAAACGCTCTTTTTAGTCATCCAAACATAATTTATACAGCCATAGCACACGCCCCAGTGGCTAGGACATAGGGATAACAACAGGTAGCCCTGGTAAACAAACCAACAGAGCAAAACGTGGTGGGCACGGTACCTCCGTGGTCAATGGAAGCATGTGTAGTCATATTGATGTTGACTCTTGGGCCTGAAGTAAGTTATTTACTCTCTGAGCTTAGGCTTCCCAGGCGGTAAGAGTTTTCATTTAAATTTACCAATTTGTCAGTGGTATTTCCAAAAGTTGGGTACTGTATGTAAGACGTTCTCAGGATAGGCATTTTGCATTCTGAATTTTATCAGAACAGTAGTGCCAGAAGCAGAACTTAGGTGTAAGAAAGCATGATGCATTGCAGGAATGCTGCTGCCTATTCCTTGCACAACTGACATACAAGGGCAGAGCAATATTAAGCACCACATAGTCAACAGATTTGCTTATGCATGCAAAACCACTTCTGCAAATTTGGGCAATGTCTATACCCATTGTGCAACAGGGTAAGCTGTGAGGCAGGTTGCTTTTTCTTTAGAATTGCAATTAGATCCCATCTCTTCCCCCCCTTTCTTTGTTAACTATTCTACAGAAATCCAAACCAGCAGCAACTTTCTTCTATAAACCAATCCAATTAGTAGAGATCGTGGACAGATTCAGACTCCATAGAGAAGTCTAGATGGAAATTGTTTAGGTTACTTTTCATTAAAAAGCAATCAAACGCATAGAAAAGAATCAAACGTTGCAGTGCCCTTAACTTAGGGTTTGGTGGGTGGAGACCCCCACAGAAAATTGAAGGTTTCTGCTTTATTATCACTCTTAGAAAAGGGAAGGTCATTCACCCCAAGCTATAACCAATTACAGGCAAGGGCAGGTATGCAGATTGCTGTTTCATATAGAAAGGACCTGAGCAGTGGCCCACATGCAGTGCCTTGGGTGAGAGGAGGATGCCCAGGCACCTGCAAGTAGAACCCTTGGACGAGGGCTGTCCTGGTCCAGGACAGCCAGACCAGGGACCACAGTGGGGCCCACAACCTGAAGGAGAACCTTGTGCACCTGCTCCTGCCATCTTGGCTCCTGTTAGGAAGGAAAAACTCCTCGATGAAGAATTCTTAGGATTTTGGAAAGCCAACAAGAGGGGGTGCAAGCAGGTGCAGGGGGTAGGCAGGCAGGTGCACGTACAGCGTGGGTGATTCCTCCTGCTTGATCCTACCCTGTCTGGAGTTCTGTCATCCAGAAAACTGGAGACCAAGAATGGAGGAAGGAGCAAAGACCTCTCTCCTGAGGCATGCGATACAAACTGGGCGGAGAGCAGGGTGGATACGACGGTTTCAGACGTTTGTTTCTGAGAACGGGTTAGGAGAGCTCGGAAAGCAGCTCGCAGCGCAGTGAGTCACCAGCCAGTCTGCAGCTCCAGCCGGAGCACTTCCGTACCTCCTAGACGTGGAAGCTGCCAGCGCAGGGAATGGGCACAGCAGGCTTGGAAAGGAGTGTGCGATACCGCCCCACAGGAGCGGTACCTGGCAGGAGTCAGGGAGGGTCAGGAACGCGGCTCCTCTGCCGCTTACCCACACGATACCAGCTTATCAGAAACCTTTGCCTTCAGTGGGGCTGTCTTCTAATCGAGACCAAGCCTTCAGCTGTGGGACGAAATGTGCGTTCGCAACTTACCTTCATTTCACTTCATCCTGGGAGAAAAATCTGAATGTTGCAAAATTCTGAAAAAAAAAATCTTTTTTTTTTTCTAGAATTGATCATAATATTTCAGGTGAATGAAATTTGTTCGATTGCTTGTTTTTGTAACCTGCCTTCTGAGTATTTCTATGACATTATGAAAACAAGCCTTTCGCGTAGAAAACTGAAATGTTTATTCCAAGAAAGTCCCTGAAAGTTAAATTAGGACACTTCACCATTGTCCAAAATTGCAAAAAAAGTGGGCTCCTGTGGAACTCTATTTCCTGTTGGATTGCAGCAACCGTGGTTGGTTATTGCTTTTGTGTCTAGTTCTGATCAATAGAGCAATATCCAGCAAATGTATAAAGAAAAATCACATCATGTTTCTGTAGAAACCCTACTTTTGAGGTATTGATACTGGGAAAAGAATGTGTTTCCTTGGGTAGCTTATTTCACATGGGGAGCTAATGTGAAATAGTGGCAGTAAGCTGGTTTGCAGTAGCTGAGCCTTGTCTGGAAGAAGTGCTGGGAGGGTCATACCACCAAATCTTTCCTAGGGAGCAGGAGGCTCTATCAAATTTCTATACTGGGGCATGTTGGTCATTTTGAGCAACATTATTTCAAAAAAGACGGGCAAAGCGGCAGGTTTAGAGAGACCAGGAAAACAGAGTCAGGGTTCCCTTGTTAGCAAGTCAAATCGTGGGCTGACGTCAGCAACAATGTGATGATTTTATCACGAATTTCACAATATTTGGTGTTGTTTATATGGCCCTAGCTTCTGCAACTCCCATTACATGAGAATTGCTTTTCTCATCTAAAAGTAAAAAAAACGTTTCCAGCCTCCAGAGTTTAAAAACATTAAGCAAGCTTTCCAAATCCAAAAAGGCATACAAAAAAAGCACCTCAAGCTAATTATTAAAAACCCCAAAGCTGTGAGCATTTTCCAGGGGACAGCTCGTGCTGTGTGGTGGTCTGAATTTAGCCGATAGCTGCGGGCTGTTCGACTCCAGGAGTAATTTTGGTTTCCTTGAGGGGGAGGCAACTAAGAGGGAGTATCTGTTTTCATAAGATAAGAGAGTAAAGTGTGGTGGCTCTGTGGTTGGTGTTCTGCAGGATCGACCATGGTTTTCGTGTTTTTTTGGTGAGACAGATGGAGCTGGGAGAAAGACCAAGAATGGAGTCTAGCTGAATCTGTAATGACAGTGTTTGCAGTTGCTCCCTCTCTGTCTTTCCTACCTAGCACCACAGAAATTTTCATATATCTGGGAAGTGTTCACTAACTGGGAAACGGAGGTATATATTTTTACACACATTTTCGAGTATGCATGCGTACATGTGTATGTTTTAAATGCCTTCAAGCCTCTTAGCCACCTAAGGCCTTGTAAGAGGCAAGAGCCACAGCATGCAGGAACCGTGAAGCAGAAATCCAGCCGCCACAAATCCATCCGTAATCCTCCTTAATTATGCTGGCGAGCAGGGCATTAGTGCTGAGACAGCTCTCCACGGCAGCGTGCTCCAGGAGGCACAGAGGAAGCGGCAGCAGCACCTGATGACGCACAGCACTACAGTATGGAGGCTAAAGCAAAGGCTATAATTAGGAAACCACTTTATTGTGAAGCAGGCGGTCTAATGAGAGCAGCTGATGGGGCCAGCTGACTGCATTTACACTGACAGCAGCCTGCTAGTATCGCTAGTATCTGTCATCCTCCCCCTTCTTCTCCAGGACAGCTCTGTTTGGAGGGCGGTAACCTCCCTGCACCCTGAAATCCCTCTTCAAATTGCACCACCGAGATCCGTCCTGGCTCGTGCATTGTGGCAGCTATTGTGCCGGAATCTCACATATAGGCACACCTATGGCAAAGAGCCAAGGCAGGGTGGCTCCGCCGTACTCTTGCTTCCCACATGCTCACACACAACATATGCAGAGAATATAACTGCTTGGAGTACATGAGGAGAAACAAGAACCAAGTCTGCTAATTTTCAGCACTTCAGGTGCCTCATAAAGACATTCAGAGGTCCCTAGGTCATCTGTCTCTGATGTCTGCTGCCCTATACATGTTTTTTCCAGAGCGTTTTGCCCAGTTTTGGCTAGAGGGGCTATCAGTATTACTGCAAATAGTGGCTGGACTAGCCTCTCATCTCCAGCTTTCAGTGCAGGTGGAAATATATAGGGGAAGACACCGGCCCTTTTGCTCTCCTGACCGTACCTAGGCTGAGCCGGCAGGAATTCAGATCTCCAGGCTTCCCAGCCTAGCAACTTGTAGAAGCATTACCAGTTTACTACTCCTCTAACCAGTAAAGACACTAAATCCCTGTTGCCATAAATGCTGATGTTTGTGCAGTGAGGCTGCGGAGCGCGCGAGGAACGTTCCCCCCGCGGTGATTAAAGCGCCGGCTTGGGGAGGCTGACGTCAGCGCGTGCTTTCGGGGAGGCAGAGCCCTTTGCGCTCATCCTCTCCTTGTTTGGGCTCCAGCTGGACCAGCTCCAGGGGGAAAAAAAAAAAAGAAGAGAGAAAAGGAGAGGCTAATGCCTTTCTAAAACGCTTCTGGATTCCTTCAGCTTCCCGCAAGGAGAAGGTCCCGAAGCACCTCGCTGTGATTGCCCAGCTCCATTAGATAAAAGAAATCAAAGGCAGCTGGTGCCGGTGGCCAAACTAAATCGTAATTAGCCTGCCATGGCAAACAGGCGGCTGGTACAGCTCCAGGGATGACTGAAGGAAAGCGCCCGGGCAGATCACATAATCCCGGGATTCAGTAATTTGCAGAGGCAAACCTGCTTCCTGTCACCCTGAGTCATCCCACCTCACAACTGCTTTCGTACAGAGGCCTGAGCATTCAAGAAATAAAAAGCTAAAAGGAAAGTATGAGGTTTCTGCTGAGAATGGTCCGAGGGGAAAGCGGGAGGAAGCCCCTGAGCAGCTCCCAGGTGGTTGTTTGGAGCCCCTGATCCCATCCCTGGCACTGGGTCACGTGGAGCAGTTTGCTGGCCAGGACAAGCTGCAGTCAATGGGCTGGTGGGTCTGTTTCCTCCATGTACCAAGAAAACAGACAAAAACTCTGAGGATGGGTATTTACTCACAACTCTCGGGCTCAGGGAGCACAGCTGGATCCTCACCTCGAGCTGGGCGGATGCTGAGCGCGTCTTTTACAAGATGACTTTGAATCGGCTGAACTTTCCTGAAGAAAAAGTTTTCCTTCTGTTGGCACACACTGACATTTTAAAATTAGCTCCCATTTCAAAATCAGGATGGCAACCCACAAAAAAATCAAAAGGTCCTAAAGCACTAACATTCTTCAACTGTATGTTTTCAACTGGAAAAATAAATCCAGAGGCAAACATCCTGAGCTTCTAAATATTCTGAAACCCAATAGGCTTTGAAATATCATTCTGAAATGAAAAATTTCACTTCAAGTGAACTTTTCCTCACCATTTTTCTTCCACAGAATTAAAAAAAAAACACAGACTAATAACCTTCTACAAGAAAAAAGGTCATCCCTTTCAACAGCATCATTTTTTCCTCCCAAGAGAATACTTCTCTGAGGGAAAGAAAAGTAAAAATTCAATCCCACAGGATATCGCTTGCCCACATACAGCAGATTTGAGAGCGTGTCAGGGCACCCCGGGGGGCAGCCGGGTATCACCTTGCTGGCTGTGGAGCCGTGCACGGGAGCTCGGCCCACGAGCAGGTCGGTCGCTTCCCCACGCGCTCCCTTCCCCTGCGGCCGGGGTGGGTTGGGGCCCTGTCCCGGTGCCCCATGCGCATGGGGGATGTGGGGGCTCTCGGGGTCCACGGACACGGACCGGCAGCGCTTTGCTGCGTTTGCCTTCCAGCCAAGGGGCAAGGAGGCATTAGGTCGGTTCAGCTACGAGCGCGGCTACGCCGGCGCTGGAGCAACGTGTTGTGTCTTGGTTACACAACTGGGCTGTGTCCGTGGAGCCAGGAGTGCTGGGTTTAATTTCCTGCTCAGTCACTGACTCATCACAGAGCCCGGGGCACATCACTTCACCTCTCTGCACACAAATTTCATCATGTTTAGTGTGGAGGTAATAAGACTATCTCCTAGGAATGCGAGGACACAGAAATTACCCTCACGATCATTTGCAAAATGCTGTAGATGATACTTCAACAAAGGCATCAAGTATTTCACTACGGAATAAGAAGCAGCCGGGGGAATGTCCCAGTTGCAAGGCTGGCTTATTTATGTACCTTGCACCATTGGTGCATGTCCTAAAGGACGTGTCCATTGGGGAAAAGGGTAAAGAGGTTGTAGAGCTACAGCCATATAAGCAGCAGCAGAAAAAAAAAACAGCTTGTGCGTAATGGATAAACATTATACGGAGGGAGCAGTGAGAGGCATTTGTGTGGTATTCATACAAGTGTTAGAGAAAATGTTTTGTAGTGGACTCTTAATGATGGTGGGGTTGAGACACCTAATCCTACACGTGCAATTCACAAAAATCCATGTAACTTTTTCAGAATCCATAGACATTGCTGATTTCGGGTTTGGAAAGTATTCAGGCAGCACAAGTTCTGCTACTGCACGTCACGACCTTGCTCACAGGGACCATCTCCTTGTCTGTCTGATGTCCGAGGCCATCTGGGATTCACAGTCCAGCTGTGCTAGTGCCTCAGACTCTCAGGGGAGCTGAGCAGAGAGGGTTATTCGGATCGTATCTGAAATACGATGTTGGTGTTAAGTTTAGGGCAGCCTCAGGAGTCAGTGACCTTTGCTCAGAAAGAGGATGGGGCGTTTCCACAGTCTGGCTCTTCCCAGGAATTAAGGAATCCACATGCAGTGCTCCATTTAATGCAAATTCAAATGGACATTTTATACGTGTTGGAAGGATGCTCTAGACACCAGGCTAGGCTGAAAGGGGGGTGGTAGTTGGAAACCAAGCTACTATGCAGAAACCAATGTAAAACACACGTAGAGAGGGGAGAAACAGACTATAGTCATGGGCTTCTCTTCTGTTTCTTCTCATCAGAGGGTATTGCTAGGTTCTAGGCCCCATTCCCACCATCCCTGTATTTTAACTTTAATCTGTAACACATAAGCAGTCCTAGGAACATACTAGTCATCCCCTGGTACCTTCCAAAGAGGTAGTGTAGGCCAGCAATTCCATCAGTAGCCTGTCACCTCTCCTTTCCCTCATTCTCTGGATTTTGCAGGAATTGAGGCTCAGCTTTGCAACCTGTGAAGTCTCCCTGCTGTTTCAATACTTTTCCTTGCCTCACCCCATGTGATGACCCAGTTTTGCTGTGGGATGGTAAAGGGTTGCTGCGCTCCTGCCCCTAGAGGCAGTATTTGCCCAGGTGAGTTTTCTGGCCGTCCCATGACAGCTCTCAAGTGATGCAAGGGCGCTGCTGAAAGCAGAGCAGTATACAGAGAAACCTGAGAAATCTTCAGAAGATACTTGACTTGTGCTATCTAACCTACCTAGAACGTGTCTTCACCACTATTGCAACTCCCCTGGTTTACTTTGATCCAGAAGATGATTCCAACGAGGATACTCGTGGGGCAACCTGGCAAGTGCACACAAAGCTCTGGCTCCTGTGACTAGCAGAGAGCACTGACTGCAGAACCATGTTGGTTTAAGAAAGTGTATTCTGCGTCACTCACCCACTGTGAAGCTGTGAAATGTATTTTCCTGAAGGGCCCATGTTATCTGCTGCTCCTAACCCAAAGCTCGGCCAAGCGGCTGCAGCAGCAGCTTTGCTCTGGGCATTTTATCCTGTTGCAGCCTGAGGCCCTCAGCACCCACTGGTGGGGCTTCCATTCCCCTCCAGCCTCCAGGGGAGCATAGGGTTAAAAAGGGCCAAAGAGGAATTTAAAAAAAAAATCCTTGAAAGCTGTAACATGGACACCTTAAAGGTAATAGTGCACTTTCCTTCTTGCCATCAATTACCATTTTACACAGATGAGGAAACACTAGTAGGAGCAGCCAGTGTCTCTAACTGAAATAACTCACTCCAGGGCCAGCCTGTGGATCAATAGCAGAATACACTTTTTGGTGCTTGCTGACCCACATCCACAAACTCTGCTAGTCCCAAGAGGCTAATAAATCCTTCCTATAAGAATGTATATTCATGGGACGCAGCACGACACTTTCTCCCCTTCAAAGCAGAAGTCTTGGAGAGCACAAGAAGCCGACACAGAAACACGTTCACAGATCCCGAACTCCTTCTGATACTGCTCTCCAGCACAGTTTCTTGGCAGACTTCGATAAATCCTGCTAGCAGGCTCTGATTGGAAAGGAAAGCACAGCTCAATTAATTAGTAAGGGCCTGATCCCAGAAAGATGAAGTTTCTCAGTAAAATCCACCTAAGCAGATAAGCCATTTTTTTTCTCTTCTCCCTACCCTGTTAAGCAGGTATTGATATTGATAGCACTGGGTTTCAAAGTGTGTCAGAGAACCTTACTGATTTCAGATAGGAGTCCAACAAGCAAAAGATGGTGTCACATATGGTATGCAGAAAAGCTAAGTTGTGGTGAGGACGGTCAGTTATAGTTAAACAGAAGCCCGTGCTAAGCTGAAGCACAACCACCTCTCTCCTCTCTTCCACCACCCTATTTTCCGGCCACAGGCTAGTGCTGATACAAACGCCTCTCCCTTCGTTTCATTCCAGTAACTTGCAGGTCACTCTTGGAAGGACCTTAGTCTCACTCCTTCCCAAATCCCAGGCACCTCTGGAGACACTAAAAATGAACAAGCAACAGCAAATTCTTTAATTTCCGCAAGGAACATCGATCATGTGATTGCAGAGCTGTGAGAACCTAGAATTTTTCCATACCTGTGTGGCGAAATTCCCGAAGTCCCTCTCTCAGGGATGGAGAGGATTGTTTCACCTCAAAAGTTCAGCTAAATTCCCCTTCAAATAACATATCTCCTGCCCAGATGTCCCAACATCAAACATGCTGATAAACAGTTAAAACTGAATACTTGCAGTTATTTTATTTTTATCTAACCAGCCAGGACAGATTGTTATATATGTTATCTAGGAAATATCAGCAATTGCCAAAGTGATGCAGAACTTTTCTTTGCAGCTACTTTTCAGAGTTTTTCCTCTCTCTCTCCTAAGCTTGCTGCGCATCTAAACTGGATTTTGGGGCAAACTGATGCTAGGTGAAATTCTCTCGCACCATTTGATTATGCAAAACAAAATGCAGACACTGTACCATTACAATAGGGAGGTCCATCAGCAGTGAAAAGGGGGCTAGAAATTCAATTTCTATCGCTAAACTCCACTGTAAGCAAGCTATGGCAAACATTTGTGAGGCTCCATCTCACATTTGAAGTCTGGACTACTTCCTAAGGCAAAAGAAGAGCGTAGCACTTGCTCCTCCACCCCTTCACGATGAACTGGGCCAGGCGGCGAGGCCTGTACCCTAAAACATGCTGGGAACAGTTCTTGCTCCCAAGGATGGAGCTGCAGGTCTCCTCCAAAGCAAGGGTCCATGAAGCAGGTTTTTACAGGAGACTGCAAAATCACTGATCCCTCTGAAAAGATGCTTTTCCATAGCAGGTAAAAATCAAAAACAGCCAGAACATAATCCTGGGCTAACGTAGTGGCTATTTAAGGCATTTTTCCATAACAGACTCGGAAGGTGCTTCTAAGCACCTCTTCTTGTTTTGTTTCATTAGTCAGTGTGGACTATTTAGCAGTCCAGTGAGGGGAAATGCCATAGAGCAGTTGAAACAAAAGACAAGCTATTATTAAAAAAAAAAAAAAAAAAAAAGGAGGGGGGGAAGGGAAATGAAGAACTAACACATCAGGAGGCATAGATTACATTCTGATTTAATGTTGCGCTGAATGAAGTTGGACTAAGATTGAGACCCAACAATCCGTCATTCATTCCAGCTTAATGTTCCCTCTACTTAATGAGCACGGAGGGAATGCTCTGCTTCAGTATTTTCAAGAAAACAATTTTGCTTGTGAAGCAGCTGCAAACTGCATGACTCTCAATTTTATTTTTAAATGTCAGTGCAGTTCATCACTTCAGTCTATACAAGCAAAATGCCAGAAGGTATTTCTGGAGACTAAATTATGGGGCCCACCAATTCCTGCTTCAGTTCCTATGTGGTGCAGTAGGGCTATGCCACAGCCACAGAAACTAAACAAAACTGAAGGAAGAGTCCTGTGTGCTGGAGAAGCATGGAGCAAACACAAGATAAGCTCTATAGGATCTATAGAGAAGACATTCCTTGCAGAGCTGGCTGCTGAATGGAACTGACTACTTACAGTCTTGCAGTCCCACACAAGACTTATTTCCACTCTGGGAGGAATCTGGACTTTAGGATGTTAAGGGAGCTGGGAGCCTCCTATTCTCTTCACTTCCCAACAGACTTCATCTCTGATATTTTGGCTTTCAGAAGCTGAGAACAAAATAAAGCCTTTTAAGAGCGGAAACAGTTATTCTAGCAAGGGACACCAGCATGAATCCCAAAGCACTCTTGTACCCATCTCCAGGAGGCAGGAAAAACCCAGTATGAGAAACTGTATAATATTTTGCAGCTCTGACTCATGCTCTAAAACTTCCGTCCTACTCCCTGCACACACGAGCACATCCTTTAGAAAGGTAAATCAGCACTGAACTGTTTGAGCTTACTTGGAGATGCCCAGTATTGATGAAAGGTTCTGCAGAGAATGGTATCTTCTTATTTTCCTCCCAAGGGAAGCGCAGCACAAGCAATGCAAATGGGGACAGAAAGGGCAGGAGAGATGGGTTGCCTGAGCTTATGCCCAAGTTGTATGTGGATGCTTCTGTTTTGCCTTCCAGGTGCTTCTCTGTTAGGGCTGCGCATAGGGCTCCCAGTGAAACTCCCACACACACCTCCGAGTAACATTTAAGCAAACAAAATTTCTACTAGTAAAAGCCCAAGCTGAGAGAGCAGATCAAATTAATGGCAAATGCATCTACAGTTCCTGAAACTCAACTATATCATCTGCATTTTACTCACTCTTTTTTATTATTTTTCTCCTCTCCTCTCCCAGCAAAGACAAAGATGAGAGTGAAACTGGAGAATGGTCTCCAAATTACCGTCTGTATGCACAATGAGTAGATTTAGGAATCTTGGCACAATTTTTTTCCCTAAAACCATTTAATTTTCAGCTCATTTGCATTTCTGAAGTGGGAATGTAGCACGCTCCACAAAAATCACACCAGAACAAAGCACGCTTTGGCTTCAAATTTAAAAAAAAAAAGACCACAGTATTTATTAAAACATAGGAAATTACAATGATATGAGAAAACAAGACTGCAGAGAACCTCTATCAACCTCAAAGTATAAGACAAGGAAGGTCTAAATTCCAGGAAAGAGCTCTTCTGAACTCCTAATCAGAATTTTGAAAGAACTCAACAAACTATTTCCTGGAGAACAACCAAGGAGACTCCAGTCTGTGGGACCTGAAAACGCTACAAAACCAGTAAGAAGGGTCATGCAGTGTAGGTGCCGGTCAGGTACCTTACGCTTGTTTAGATCTCTTAACTTCAGGCTTGTGTCAATATTCCTGAGGAATCATTCTGGAACAAGTACAGCCGTGGCCAAGGAAAGACTGGACTAGCACAGGCTACTTAGTCCAAAGAAAGAAGCTGCAAGTGGAGCACAGCTCCATTCTAAACCCAAGTCGACAGAACCCAGAGTCCAAGGCATTAGTGCCCAGCACTGCACGATGGTTGCCACGTGGATGTTCTAGGTTGTTCACAAAGTGGCTTGAACACCTTGTCATGACTTTGTATTTTCCAGGTAAAATGACCATTTCTCATGAAATGGAGAAAGGTATCCCATCATGAAAGGTATCCCATCATGAAAAAGTTTTAATGCTTTCAGCTTCTGGCTGATCTGCAGAAGTTCATGCTACAGTATGTTTCTGATTAAAATGCTGGACCCACAAATCACTGGCCAACAAAGAAACTTGATTAATATTCAGCATTTTTTTCCCTGCTGCTCTCTGCATAACACCAGAGCAACCTCAATGGAGACAGATATTCATTCCCCTTGCCTCAGGTTCACAGAGGGGTTGATTTCAAATTCATTGCTGTGCCAGCCTCATGTAGGAATCTCTTGGCTCTTCTTGCTGACACAACCCAGATGAGCAGCGAACCTGCCAGGACTCCTGCCATCGCTGCCACGATGACAGCCCAGTAGGGAACTGAAGGTTCAGCTTTTGCCAAGGTGGGAACTGCATTTCGAAATCCACTGTTTCTTACTGTGAAAAGAAAGGGGTTCTCCTACAAAGAGGTAACAAAAGAGTTTTACTGACCACAGATGACTCAACAGGCAGCATTCACACAACATGCCATCACCCTTTCCCAAAGAAGAAATGTCAGTCTTCGGCAGATTATCAACCATTTCTCCTTCTGACTATTTTAGCCCAAAAGAATTAAAACTATTTGCTACTTTGTAGGCTGAAAGCTCTTGAAAGAACAAAAGAGGAGCTGCTTTAGAACCAGCAGCGGTGGCATCAATTCCCAGTTCGCTTGCTGCAGTCAAATGGAAACACACAGACTAGGTAAAACAGGCTTAAGTGAAAGGCTTTCCAACACAGAGAGGAAGATTTTTTTTTTTTTTTTTGCATTAAGTCTTAAGTAGTTTTTCCCAAAGACCTCCCATGTGATGTTCTGTTATAGAACAGGAAGGTATTTTTGCTGCTTTAAACCTTCAAAAAGATACTCTTTTAATAAAGACTACCAACAAGGAGAAAGGAGAAAAAGCAAACACTCCCAAAGGAGTATGTGCATCTTGGCCTTTACTTACCGGGGTTGGACACTTGAGTTTTGATCTGTCATGGACAAAGTCGTTGTAACTCTGCTTCTCACCAACTGGCTCCAGCTGAGGAATAGAAAAGCAATAGTAAACATAATGCTGATGATTGCTTCCCCAAACTCTCATGACTTGGGTAATTACAACTTCTTATCCAAACTTTTAATGCTTGGAACAATGAAGAAATGTGGGAGAAGGTAGACTACAGGAAAGTTTCTAAATGTTCTGGCACTTGTGAACCAAAGACACTGAGAATCTGCCTGTCTCTTGAAGAGTTCCCTAGGAATGAGGGGCATGAGAAACCTTCCTTTTGTGCCCCATGTAGGAGAAAATAACACTGAATATAATGTACGTGAAATATCCTGCTATTTAGCAGGATACAATCGCTACAAGCGATTTAGTTTATACTCAGTTCTCCCTTGACACACACATCCCAAATGACAGTAAAAGCCAGAGGGAGCCAACTGCGGGACAGATGTCAGTTATGTTACTTAGAACAGCACTGAAAGAAAGACGCTTAGATGCTTCAGAAATGATACAAGGTTATAGAGGTGGGACAAGATAATACCAATCTTTGCAGCTTTTATTCAGACAAGAAATTTCCTAGCGGCTTTAGCTAAGGCTATGTTCACCACATGGAAAGAGCTGCATTAGGCAGAGCCTTTCACGTTATCAGCTAAGCTGCACTCTCTGACTAGGGCTCACCCTGAGTGCATTTCAAATGCAGAATAAAGCAGGTCCAGGCATTCGTGGCTGGCTGGGAGCACACATGCCATCAGTTACCATGGCTAAGCCAGCAAGCAGCAGCTTGCTCAGCCGTGTTAGCCAGAGTGTTTACAACTGTGTACGAACACGCCTCAAATAAAGACTTCAGGAGTGGTCTACAGAGAATAGCAGAATTGTCATCCAGCACTTCAGGGAATCCAGTGCAGAGGAGTGCTGTTGCCTCTGCTTTTATCTATACAGGCATTTACTGTCCTCAGGAGATTAAAGCATCAGCTGTATGCTGAAAAGAAACAGTTTCTCCACTACATACACTGTGGGGAAGAGGAATGCCTCACAGAGAAATTCTACTAATAAGATTTCCCTATGGAAACACTGGGAATACTCTCTAGTCTGGTGATAAAAAAAAGTGGAAGTACACCCTGAAAACAAAATGAGAGCAATGAAACTAGATGAGATGTGGAAGGTAGCATCTTTTATATGAAAAATGTAAGTAGGGAAAGAAAGTTAACAAATGTGGAAAAGATGAGATGCAAAACAACTGTTTTGCCGATTGCCACGGAGTTCTGCTGCTGGATAAAGGCAAATGCAGCATGAAAGTCATAACAATTCGACATCCCTGCTAGCAAATGTTGAGAAGGCTGAATGTGGTAGCTTTGTTCCATCTTAAAGGGAACAGCCAAAATTCTGGTATTATTTGCAGGCTACATGGCTTGCATCCTACAGCGTTCTGCCTGCAGTCCAACTGGTTATTTGTAGATAATTGTAACACTTCCCATGCCAAAGCATTTGGTAAGGAGTCTGGCGTGGAGCCCAGGCAAGGATAATAAAGGTGCAAAATTCTGTAGCCAGCATTTGCCTCTTCTCTCTGCACCCTCTACCTCAGAGGCATGAGCTTCTGCCCTCTGAGGATAACTGCCTCACCAAGTCCCTGCGTTTAAAGGATAATTTTTGGAAGAAAGCAGCACGCAGCTCCTGCAGAGCCTTGCAGCAATCCTGGAGATAAATGCAAGCTAAATGCACTGTCCATGGGCTCTTCTCCTCGGCCAGTAAACAGAGGTGGGCATGCGACCGGTGGGTCCCTCAAACAACAGGACCTTCGGCCTTGTAAGTGTTTTGCTGTGCGTGAGGCAGGGCAGGGCAGAGACCACGAGGGGAAGGAGAGGCCCTTTAAGGCATCGCCATCCCTGCAGGCCCACGCCACGGCCAGGCACAGTCCTGCCCTTTCTGTGCACTGTCACTTGGCCGGGAGCCTGCAGCCTGCTGAGCTTTCCAGGGAACAAGAAAACAATGCAGCCTCAGAGCACGCCTGCACAACCTCTCCGTACAAGGACGGCGAGGGAGAAAGCAGAGATGGGCTACCAGAACTGCATTTAAATAATAAACAGCCAAACCTTCAGCTAACGCGGATCAACAGAGCTCTGTTGGAGTAAATAATTTTGCTTTACATTAGTACGAAGCTGGTTCCCACCACCCCAGTAGAAGGCTTTGTATCAATATTCTTATGTGCGTAGGAAATGAGTGACAGCCTGGACAGGATAAACCTTGGGTGGCATAGAAAAGGGACTGATCATGATTCAGGAATGAGTAATGGCCAGCAGAAACACCACGTGGCAACAGAAGCCCAACTTACTGCTACCAGATGCCTAGGTACTTTTTTTTTTTTTTTTTCCTCCTTCTTGACATCTACAGCCATGCATAATTCGAGTGTTTTCTACATTTGTTTGGGGCTTTCAGGCCACTGTTAGCCCCAATGCCAGCAGCCTGACAGGCTTTACTGTGCACCTGGAAGCCTAGAGAGTGAAGGTTGACATGGAAAAATAGGCAGATTTGTGTGTGCACAGATCAATGGTTTACTGCAAGTGCATGCACTGTCCACATATTGCTTCCTATAACCTGGGCCCTCTGCTAATATGCTGTGCTGAGCAACTGCATGGATTTCTGCTCTGTATTTCCCCATCCTTGAGCTCGAGTTCACTCCAGAGGATCCTGCAAGTTTCTTGTCTCACTCAACCTTTTTATTAAATTGAAAAGCAATTCGCCTCCAATTCTGCCTGTTTCTTGCATTATCCAGGGTACAGGACCTATGACACCATGCACAGTGTGTTTGCGAAATAGTGTTTATGAGAGAAGAGGAAGAAATGCAGCTGCAGCATAAAAATGCCATAGTATTCCTTCCACAGTGGGAAAAAATATTGCTCTGAAAGCGACTGCAACCTTGGAGTCGCCAAGTTCATCATATGCCCTTCACACACACTGCCAGTACTACTCAAAAACTGTCATTTCCTCCCCAAATGACAGAAGGGATGTGACTGCAGAGGAAGCCTAGGTGCAATCTCAGCTCACCATTAGTTTCAGTGACTACTAGAATCGCCTCAGTTGCTAGAGTGGGCGGTACAACACGTCCATACTATTAATGGCAGCAAAAATTTAATCGCGTGTATGTCTCCTGATAAATCTAACAATTCACTGTAGAAGGGCAATTGAACATTGGCATTTTTAGGAAACCTGCAGGATTGAATATTTGGCTAGACTGAATCTGATTTAATGCAGAACATTTGCCAAATCAGGACATTTTCTTAGAAGCTCAGGATTCCCCCTCCTTATATTCCTTATCGTTTTATTCCAAACACCTTTCTCATGATCTTTTTGTGGGGACTCCGATCACAAACACACAAGGTTCTATACTGTAATCTCTTACCATATTATTCCAGAGAGCCGCAGCCATCTCAGCATAGCCTCTTTCACTGAAATGAAAGCAATCTGTAGAAAAGAAACTCAAATCTGGCTTTCCATTCTGCAACAAAAAGTGAAATAGTTTTCTCAGCACTTATTAAACTTAGACATCTGACATACTGTATCTAAAACCACGCTGAGGTTGGTATATTCCCATCGCTATTTTAGAATCTTCTTAGTGGCAATATATTCTTATTTTGACACTGTACATAAACTTAAGTACTATCTAACCACAAGCTCGGTGCTGCATCTTGAGACCTTCTGTGTAACGCAGGCTACTCGACTTCAAACAGGAGTTTCCATACCAAAACTAAACTTGTCATTGAACTGACAACCATAGCTCTTACAAGGACACTGCCATTGACCCGTAACCCACCCCACAAAGAACTGGTAAGAAACTGGATGCTTGTTTTCACTTGGGTTTCTATAGCTCAGCCTCAGAATTTGAAATTTGTGCTGTATTTCAGGTGAATGTTCAAAATTGTGGGCTTATCCAGCTGTGGCAAGTGTCTTTCCTAGGGAAAAAATGCCTTATCACTGTCAAAATGTTGCACTTCAAGTCCGCCAGAACACAATGGTAGTGAAATAACAAAAGAATTATGCACAATTGGGTGATTTGAACTAGGGTTCGTGTTTAGTCTGTGTTTACCAAATGGCACAGCATACAAAGTGTTAAGGCTCAAGAACAAGAGAATCAGGCTTAGGTTCCAAAGCTGCTTCCTATTTCTATGATGGGACAAACGATATAGCATTTTCCAATAAGTGATCTGGTCTGCACGTGAAGAAAACACAAACACATTTCACAACTTAGAGCAGAAGGGAATTCTGGCATATACCAGCCCTAGTCCCATATGCAGGCCACAGGGGAAACAAAAGGGGAATTAAAATATAATCAAGATTAAGCCACAGAGTGCTCCTGTTTAATGCATGCACACGTTGAATGTTTCCCAAAGCCATGTTAACTCACAGGAACTATAGTCCTTCCTATTTTTTCCCCTTGTTACCCTCAGTTGAACTGCTAGACTATGCAGAGAAGAGGACAACTCAGTCCTCATTCCATGGATCTTACTAATTTAAATAGAACAAGAAACTGGCCCCTGAATGATGAACAAGAAAAAACACTCACACTATCCAGGGGCACAAAGGTGTTTCGGAAAAATGGTTGCATGACAACTGCAAAGTCTTCACGCTGTTCGTATCGACCACTGTTGACCATCTGTGAGGCTTCAGCCTGTGTGGAGTTGCATGGCCAAACGCAGAAAAGTAACTTAGAGGGTTCGTCTAACTTTTGTCAGCAATCACAAAACCATGCATATTACACTTCTCTCACTGTAGACAACCATAAATCATTCATATAAATTCAGCTGGATAGTGTAAAGCATTCCAGAGTGTGGCAAAGAAAATAAATCTGGTTCATGAAGAGATTTTTCATGAGGAAAATGCAAAGAGCCTATGATAATTTATCTGAAATGTAGGGATGACATTTTTTTAAACATAGTTTATAGCTTATAAAACCAGTGCTGCACAACTGTGCAACAAGATTTAAAGTTTATGGAGAATTTAAATAGAGGAATAAATCCCCCCCCCCCTTTTTTTTTAACAGTTACAAATGAGTTCAGAGTGTCAATCTGAGACTGTAGAAATCTGCCCACTCCTTCAGAAAGCAAAGCAAGCACTGAAGTCAGCTGCTACTTTTTAAAGTTATGGCCATGGACATTCATGCAGATAATGAAAGCATCTCATTACTACTTGGCAGTTTATGGGTATAAGCTCTCATGCTTCTGGTCATATCTCCAAATATTCTCAACTCTGCTTCCTTAGCTAAGAAACGTCCCCCTGGGCAGGGTTATATGAATATTTTTAGGATGGATTTTTTGAGCATTGTCAGACTCATCAGGCAACATCCCCTGCTAGAGACAGAACAGTGAACTAGAGAACATGATTTGACCTGATACAGCAATTCCTGTGTTCATATGAATAATGATGAAAGATTCTTCTGCTCCAGCAGCTACTTAGAGCTTTTGTTAGACTGGAGTGCATCTTATGCCTTAGGTTATGACAAGTTACTATCAAATTACAAGCTGACCCATGGTAAAATATCTATGCATACACTTTCAGCTCATGTCAAAAGAAAGGAGTGTCAGGCTAGTTCAGTTTGTTTCCCTTACTAAGTGTTACCACAAAACAGCTGATGCAAGTTAATTTGTCACCCTTATAGTGATGTGTTAATTCACGAAAGCTATTCATCAGATTCATGATGGACAAAAACACATAACAAAACAGATGTTGTCAGTAAGTCCCTTTCAGCTGCCCAAACAGTAACCGGAAACAGAAAAGGTCTCAGTTGGCTTCCATCTCAGAACTGGGGTCAAATAATAAGGCAGCACAAAGATTTGTACTGCTGCTAACCAGGTAGCTTGCTGGGGTTTTGGACTGGAGCCACACTTAACCCTACCCATCTGTACTACTAAGGTATGTTTGAGAGGAACAGAAATGAGGGAAACAGTTTAAAAAAAAATTAAATGGAGACACAGGTGAAGGTGATCAATTACAGAATTAAGGTGTTACCTGAAAATCTCTGTTGACTCTTTTTATTTCTTGCAGTTCAGAAGAGTCTTCTTTGGGGGTTAAGAAACAAGGGCAAAAATTCCTTCAGAGAAAGAAATGCTAAAATTAATAGTTAACATGGAACAGTCTATGTTTAGCAACATATTTGGTTTCAAGAAGCTCACAACAAGGCTCAAAAGCTCAGATAGAGGACAGTCACCCCACTGGCTTTGAGATAGGCAGACAGATCAGAAAAATATCCCTATTGAACACCTCTCCTGTCCAGTTAAAATAACTAAGAAATGCACGATTAAGAACTCTTGAGAACCAGGAACAAAGTGTATATTGTGTCACACATTACTAAATCACTACATGTTAGAATGAGCATATGATATGAAACAATAATAATAAAAAAAAACTACTCTGCTTACAAGAGAATTTCAGAAATTTAAAGTTTTAAACGTTAAAGAACGAAGGTAAATTGTTCATGAAGTCTGACTCCTGAAACTACTCTGTTTCATTCTGTTACCCCTGTATCGAGGGATAATTATGTCTGCTTGACTGAAATGTATACAGAGAGGGGGATCTCGTATTAATGTGAAGACATCAAGCAGGACAGTCAATTCGCCGTTTTCCTTTCTACTGTCTTCCAGGAGTTAACTGCTTTCATTATAAAATGTGTGCCTAACTTCATTAGGCATCAGCTTCCAGCCACTGGCCTTTGTTATACCTGTCTCTGCTTCACTAAAGAGCTTTTTCATGCCTGTACTGGCTCCCATGAAGTGACCACTGCTCTGTAAATCATAACTCAAAGAAGACTGAGAGAGAAGAAGTCTTCTTTGAGTCTCCTCCCTTGGGTGTGAAAAGCAGCTTCTGGTTCTTCATTCTGCTGTACTGAGCACAACCTGCACCATAGGGTAGGCAGCGCTGGAGGGAATGCCAGCCTTTATAGCTGAGCAGCAAATGCCTCTGTGAAGAGGCTTTGAAGCTTAGTAAAATGACAATTATGCAACATGTACCTCAGAGCTGAGAAGAAAAGTGATGATGTACAACTAGAGTTGCATGCCTTTTAGCCAGAGTATTGAAAGAAGCAATAGTAAGTTGGTGGGAACTAATGCATTCACTTAAAGGCAGCAATGAAAGCAGCTTGAAAAGCTCAGTGTGGATGTCCTGCTATAGCAGTGGTTTAGATTGTTTAAAAAAAAGAGCCTTTTGAAAGGTGAAGATCTGTTCTACTCACTCACATTTCTGCCAAGGCACACTCTGAAGAGCTTGCTGCTACCTGACGCAGCCCAGACAGCTCTAGGATCTCCACCATGTTGACAAAGACTCTGGGGAGCTGCAGGGATTAGAACAAACAGTCAGAGCGAGTCAGTGAACGCGATATCGCTACGAAGCGAGGAAGAAGTGAGACGGGTAGGTCAGAGCATGGGTGCAAACTGCACCGAGTGCACCCAACGGCATGTGGAAGGGTAACGTACCAGGGCGAGGAGGTAGTGGCAGCTCGTAAAAACTGGCTGAAATGTGGCTTCACTCCCTGGGGCATTTCCATTTTCCCTACTGTAAGTAACACCTTGGGCAGTTGGTCTAGCCATCAAAATTGGTAGTGGGACATTAGACTCACAGCAAAAAACACTGTGAAACACAAGGGTTTTTTTGTTTTTGTTTTTGTTTTTCCTGAAACAGCAGCCCTCTTTCTCAGGACATTATTTAACATGCTTGTTAGACTGTTCCTCAGTGCTGCATTACAACTGCAGCTATTGGGAAGATGACCTTGGAGGAAACACAAGCACTGACAGTCTATTGGGATGAGCCAAACGTCACCAAGCTTGCCAGGAACATGGCCTGCTAACATATCTTAAAACCTTACCTCCTCGTAGAAGATATCCAAAGTATCCTGAAGGTGCTTTATATACTTTTTTACTGAATAGGTTTCCTGTGCAAATAAAAGCCAACAGCAACAAAAGATCAGTCTCCTTTCAGTAATCAAGGAGCCTAACTGCCTGAACTGAACAGAGCCCCGTGAGAAGATACACTGATTCAATGCTCCTTTATGTCTCTGATAGCATAGATAATATTTTTTTGGATCAAGAGATTTATTGCCACACACATAGAGGTTATATAGTGTTTGTTTTTCCAAGTAACTAAGACATTCCCTTAATCTCTGCAGACCCATCCCCCCCAGGTTTATAATAATTCTTGGCAGAGTCTTTCCATGATGAATGACTCCATAAATCACACCTCGCGATTTCATGGTGTCTTTCATGGGGCCGAGGCCAGAGGTATTTGGTTTATGAACAAAGTCATTTTTTTTTCCTTAAATTGTCAATTTAGGGAAGTGGAGATGGAGACAGTCAGGCCCCACAAAACTCTTGGGCAAAACAACTTTGTGAGGGTAGCTGTGGAGCTGTAACTGAATGGGGAAGGGGGGCAGAAGTGCACGTTAGTGTCCTCTAAAGGAAAGAAAAGCAAAACTGACAGAGCAATACGTGTCATTTCCATGGGCTGGGGTCCAGGCCCACAGCCTGCGCTAAGTGAACCTTTCTAGAAGGGGTGATAGCTGCCAAAAAGTCATGCTTTTCCCTAGGAACTGTTGAGTTTTAATGGGTGTCATTTTGATGCAATAACCAAGAATTTTTGCATGGAGACTCTTTCCAGAATAAAACCTCATACATGTCTCTAAGAACACACATAAGACACCATACTGTCTTGAATGCTTTGCCTAGCTAGGCTGGGAGATCTCTTCCCTTTATACTCTGTGTTTTGTTCAGTATGGTGCAGATTTCTGGCTCTTAAATAATGCATCAGCCCAGAGCTATATAGCCCCAATACTAAACGCTGCACACTCCTTTCTGGTACAATACAGATGAAAGGAACAGCAGGTCTAAGTGCTTTTTTAGACAAAGAGGAGCTTTGGCTGACCGAAAGAGAAGCAGGCTAAATTTCCAAGGCTGGTCACCTGCCAAGTGCTCGACTGGCATGCCTGATTCAGAGATACCAACCTTGTCCAAGCAGTACTGACACAGGTCGTTGCTTCCAACAAAGACAGTGATCAGCTTCCAGTCCTCCTTGAAGTTAATTTCCTAGTGGCACATAAAAAACAGATTGCAGTCTCTTCCAGGCTCAGAATTGCTTAGCCATGCAGAGGTAACATTACAACTAGGGTGAAATAGGCTACAGGTAGCAGGTCAGAACAGCAGAAAGGAGGCTCTGAGTTAAGAAGGCAGAAGAAAACAGTCCGAGGGGAAAATATTAACTGTTCGCTAGGCCTGGCCCCAATTCACTTTTTCTTTCAGAAAGAAATTCCCCTTGGCAGACAAAAAATTGTCAGGGTAGCCGAGGCGGGAGACGCGTTTCTGCGCGAGGAAGCCCGCCAGGACAGATGCTCGCTCCAGGACAGGGGTGGCCAGGCGGGATCCGCCAGGCACGGGCAGACACCGCCGGCAGCGGCGCTGCACGGGGCAGGGAGCGGGCGCGCGTGACGCACGGGAGCTGCCGGAGCTGCCAGCGCTGCGCTGGCTGCCAGGGAGGGAGAGGGGTGCCCCGGGGGACAGGCAGCTGGATGGAAATAGAAGAGCGGCCAGGAGGCGGGTGACTTCAGCCAGCTCATATAAGGGCAGCTGCAGCATCCACGTCAGCGCGGCTAACAATAGGAGAGAGCTGGAACCCGGGGTGTTTTGTAACGTTCAGCACGAAGCAAGGACTCCGAGGCAACTATTTTTGGAGTGGTGCGTTTACATAACAAACATCTGTGAGAGGGGCCCACAAATAGAGGAAGGGCCTGGGAATTGCCTACTGCTCCGAATCCTCCTCCTTAACCCCAGGCTGTGCTCAGGAAGCCTTTTACAAGGGGCAAAGTGCAGCAGGGACTTCCCCCCACTCCTTTTGGGCCAGCAAAAAAAGCAAGGAATAAAGCAAAGATCCAACACTACCTATTCTTTTACTCCAGTGCCAGCTCCCCTCACTCTGCCAGAGAGTCAGTGACGTGCAGTAACTGACAGTGGGGCCAGCACGCAGCATCTGTCAAGCGTGCTGGCGCCGGGAGACACGTGCTTCGACGAATCCTGCTTATTCACTACCTTCCTTTCCCATTCAGCCTGCGCCAAGGAGCACCAGGCACTTCCCTCCCTTACACAGCCCTGTCCCTGACCCAAAAGATGACACCCAGACAGCCATGTGCTGGGCCAAATGCAGCCAGCCCTTGTGGAAGCCCACTGAGGCTGCCCTCCATGTCTCACCCTCAGGACTCTGCAGCCCTTACCGATTCCCCCAGACCCTGTGTCATTGCAGGGATTCAGCCCTCACCCCAAACATCTTGGTCAGGGATTATGATTTGCCAGGTAAGGACCAGGGTTCTGGGGGTCCTACTCTCCCAGAGGGGGTTCGGTTATCTGCCTCCCTAGCATCGCCATTCCCCAGACCCAAACCCAAAACCAGGTGGTATTGGTGTTGGTTACCAGGTCCCCACTCAAGCAGCCTTGTGCTTAGGCTTTACAACTTCCACTTTCAAGGCTACTGCTAACCTGTACAGTCCTATGATTTCCTCCATCTTCTCATCCTCCCCTCCCCCCACTGCAGTTCTTACAATCCCTGGATGAATCACACAAGTCTCTGCCTTATCCCTTTCCTTGTGTGTGCTTGCACACTACCTACATGGATGTATATAGGTAAATTCTAATCTCCTAATGGTAGCGACTGATCCATTGTGCTTTCACATTGGAAGGCACACCAGAGAAAAACACCATTTTTTTCCCCCTCTGTAAAACACTCTTTACCACTCAAATGCCCCATCAGTTACGGTTATCTCCCAGAGACCACATGATCACTGAGTGGTGCTTTGAGTTCCCAACCCTGATGGCCTAGAGGAGCAATCCGCTTACCGAGCTGCTTCTCATTAGCTTCACCAGTTCACGTGCTTGGGATGACATATTGCTGCAGAGAGGGGAGAGAAGTGCTTTAGATGCATACTCTGAAAGTGCAACATCTTCCTGCTCTCCCATTCCTCCTTTCAGGGAACCTTAAGAGCAGCAGAAATCAGTACAGGGAAAGCAATGCCTCAAGAGAGAGTGCAAACAAACAGGGACTAAACACAGCAGCAGCTGAACAAGTGAATAATCTGACCTGAAAGGGCTTCAGTTAGGATGGCTGCCAAGTGGCAGGGAACTGGAGTGAATTCTTCCCATTTCAGAATTTGCTCAAGTCTATCTTGTTTGAAGAAAATCACTTAGCCGTAGACACAGAGACATTTAGCTGCATAACTTCCTTCGAAATCCAGAAAGGGAGTTTGATGCTTACTCCTAAGCTAGGGACCTAAACAGCTTTCTTGATCTACCCTTAAATTTTTATGCCTTAGAGCTGGGAGACAGCACTGTGAAACTTCCCAGCTGGAGAGTCCCAGCCCATCTCAGAGGAGGATGCAACATCCATGGAGTGAACCACAAATCATTTTGAGGCAGCAGGTGGAAACCTGACATATTAGCAGGAGAGAGACACTTGGCCGAACAAGCCCTGCCTCTCTCCAGCAGCTCTGCAGATGTGGCTGCACTGGTTTGCAGTCCTAGAAGCACACTGATTGACCCAAGTCCTTGCTCGGTACATCCTCAAAGTATTTCACAACCACACATGCTTTGCTAGCTACCCTGAGACTCTCTTACAGTAAATGCAGTGACAAAGTCTTGGAAACAGACTCCACGAGCATCCATAGGGGAGGTACAGCATAAGCAATTTAAATTCTCATGTACTTTGGCTCTCAGACTAGCAGAGCTCTTCTTTAAGAAGAGAAAGAAATCCCAACCGCTCATTCTGTTCTGCTTTGCACTGCAAATTAGGGCAGCAGTGGGCTTCTAAGTGATAATTTGAGGCACATGTCCCAACTGAGAGATGATCATGAATTTTGTCCAATTAAAGACATGACCTGACAGTGAATGAGGAACCCGCATACCAAAGGTGGTGTAGAAAAAGGGACTGATAGAATTAGAAGCATATTATCACTAAGGCATTGGCTTGGAGGTGCTGGGCAGAAGCCAGGTGATGGGAGGTTTCTCTCTGCCCCTAATTTAGAAAAAGATGGAAACAAATCTCCCAATTTTTTAATTAAAAGACAACAGTCAGACCACAGATACACACACAGGACAAGATCATCAGTATTAACTCAGCCTTAACATGCAGCTCAAAGATAACCTGCCAGTCCATGGGTTCTCACCCCTCTTTGCCCTCCCTTGGTTGCACTCATGCTTACATTGCTTTGGCACCACTCTCTGCTACATTGAATCCAGCTGTTTCCTTAGTGTTGCCAGTGGAAAAGCCAACGAGGTTGGGATTGAATTTTTTCAGGATATCTGAAAAGGAGCAGAAGACAGGATGGTTAGCCAGCTGCAGTACAGCATTGCTTCGCACAGGAGTGCAAACCAATCTTGTGCTGAAAACACAGGCCTGGGTTTTCTCTTGATTTGTTGTCACCTTAACTCAGCTAGAGACACCCCTGCCTTGGGGGCTCCAAACCGCGTCCAAGCTTAAGTGCTGCAACAATATCTCCTTAAGGGTCTCCCAAAGGCCAGGATCTGGCAGACCTGGAAAGTCACGTGTGCCGTTCCTCAGTATGTGTGCCGGAGTGATCACCACTATCTCCCTTAATATTTCGCTTCATTCAGATGCTCTGAACACAGAGATCTGCCTCACGCTTCTCCAACTACCCATATTTAATGCAAAGAAGTCTTATCTTGCATTTAGAGATTTCCCTGAAACCCTCCGTGGGGAAGCATGAAGTAGCTCTGTCTGAAGCCTCTTTATAGTCATATTTACAATGTTGCATACGTAATAAAATGTGCCTTCTATTCTTCTTTAGACAAAGATGCGTGTGATACAAGCCAGAGCATAAGAAATTATACTCCCAACAATGACAGGTATTGTCAAGACCACTTCACAGCATGGATCACATACAAAGAGATGAACTGTTGTGAACCAGGTGCCCTCTAATTTATGGTCACGCTGGCCACTTACAGTTTCCATGGCAACTGTACAGCCACTGGTTATGCAGAACACTAGGACAGGAAATTTATAGTAATTTTAGATTTTTTTCAGTGCAATTTAGCAACTTGAAATTGTTGGGAGGAACCATAACCCTGTCAACAGCCTTCACTAGATGGACCACTAATTGCTTCACAACCCTTCATTTGCCCACAGTCATTACCATCAGACATTGGAAAGCACAAGCCAAAATAAAGGAGGGGCAGGTCTGCCTTGAACTTCTATCACCTTTCAGCACATTTGCTCCTCCATCAGTTTTGCCAAAAAGATGTTACAATTACATGCAGATCTCTAGTGTGGCGGAGTTTACAGCTAATAAGGTCAGTCTGTGTTGCAGCTGTGACTCAGATGATCTGCTTGTATCCATAATTGTCAGGCATCCCACACTGTTTGGGAGGAAAGCGTGACCATTCCCAGATGTTTCCTAGCATCTGCCTGAACTACTTGCAAAGTAATACATGCCTTCCTCTTTTCTCATGTTGGTTTTCCAGGATACTCACTGGGTAAAGTAGTCCGGGTCTCCAGGGTCCCATCACCTCCAATACTACAAAGAGAAAGAACAGAAGCACTAAGTAAAACTAATCCTGCAGCCATCTGTCTTATTGTCACCATATGTTGTTGCTGTAGCAGCCAAGAAAGGAAAAGACAAACCTTGAACAGGACTAAGAAGATAAACCACAACACCAATAAGAACTCAGGGAAAGTACTGAAAGGAGATTTTGGATTAAATCAAACTGCTAAAACAGACACTATGACTACACCCTAGCAATAGAAAATGCTGTGAGAAATAGCTTTCTCATACACATGTGGCGGGATCCCATCATTAAAAAAAAGGAAAAAAATACCCACATCTTGCCCCCTCCCGAAGTATTTCCTCACCAAAGTTACTCCATGTGACCTTGTGACCTTCCTGCAAAAACACTTGCTTAGGAGACTGCATTAAATGCTCATTAATGACCTATCTGGGAGCCTGAAATATAGATTATGAAAAAAGCTTCTGCTTCTACAGTTTAAAGCTTGTCTATGTACCTGTCTGCATGAGCAACACATTTCTATACCTCCCTTATTAGGCTCTCCTGAACAGACCTATCTCTGCATTATACACATAAGGGGGGAATTAAAAAAAAAAAAAAAAAAAAGAGAGAGGAAGAGTGTATGTATACATGCATGTGCTTTTCTATGTACTTCTATACATAGTAGAAAGAAACTGCCACTGCCAAGGAAACACACAGTGGAAGAAAACTGCCTGCTATCAGAGACGTCGAGGTTTACACCTACCTAGACATATATTTGACCACTTTGCAATTACCTTCAAACAAATTTAGTCATGAAACACACAAGACAATTATTTATTTTTTGAATATACATGTTCTGAATATACATGTAGTGCTCCAGGACAATCCACGCTCATATCCATTATCTCTATTATTAGACATGGCAGTAGATAATCACAGTATCAGGAATGTTTTGAATCACCTCCAGAGGAATCAGCAGGAGGCTGAAAACACACTAGTATTAATAATCTAACACTATCAGACTGGGGCACACTGACAGCAGTCAGACCTAGTTGAGAACCATCTCCTGCAAGAATCTCTCCTCTTCCATCTAGTCTTGACAAGCAGCTGTTTCTTTCTCCCTCTGCTAGTCTTCACCACGCAATACTTGCTCTTAAACTCCTATCCCCACATTTACTCTCTCTAGGTAGGCATTGGTTGCTAGGAGAAGGATTCAGTTACTACAGCTGTGGCAGCAGGTCCTTATTTGGGACATCTCATTCTCATCTTCTCACGTATGTGACTACATACACTCAGGTGACTCATACTTCTAATTGTGTCTGTGGACAAAAATACCAGAGTGTTTTTACCTCCAAGAAACTCCCCTCCATTCTCCTAGTGGGTCCATTGCTTGGGCTCCTACAGCAGCCTGAAAAAGATGGGAAAAATTATTTACTACTAGAAGGAAAAAAAAAAGAAAAAACCACCCTACAGATGTTGTGATTTTAAAGTGCAGAAAGCATTTTCCCTCCGCGTTCAGCAAAGCTTTTCGAGTACTCATTGGGGGCTTACATACTCCATTCCCTGGTTCACCAATATTCTTGGCCCCTAGGCAACCCTATGTCTCCTATGGTTCAAATCCATGGTCTTCTCATATGCAAGAGCAGCTCAACTAGATAACAGACCATCAGAGGAGATGCAGTCCCGCCACAAGGCATCAGACCACAAGATCAGGAACATATAGCTTGGAAATTACTCCTCTAGTAAAGCTATTTCATCAAGCCAAGGGGACTCAAATATCAACAGCATTTTTTCCCTCCTAATGGAAAATGCTTTGATTTGGCATATCCTAGAAAGAAAAGCTGTTTTGAACAAGACTTTATAATCCAAAGAAGGAAAAAAAAAATCCCAGTCAGAGGAGTTGTTTTTTTAATCTCCCAGAGAAACAAATCCTTGGTGTAAAATCCACTTTTCTCTGCTAGATCCAGTCTGCTAGTTTAACCCACAGACTTGATGATGTATAAGTGGGATTATGTATATATATTTTTTCCAATAGTGTGGGCAAATCTATTGTGTGTTGACAAATCTATAGCTTTCACTGTGCACTAGAGTACTGAAAAGTCAAAAACAGACACACGCTCCAGCCAGTTGCATGACTAAATTGCTCCACATTTCATTAATCTCCAGCTGCACCCAGACTTAGACTGGCCTTCCTGCAGCGTGAACTTCAATATCTCTTCTTTTAACAATGGAAAGACATCAAAACAGAAAAGATAGGTGATGGATTTGAGTAACTCAAGGGCTTTTAAAAGATACATATATATATATATATATATATATATATATATATACACACACACTTAATTTAACCTCTAGCAAGGTCAGCACCTTGACTGTATTCAGGACAGAAATCATGCAAACAGGATCTTGCAAAGCTTTATAGTTTACTAGGTTTCACTTCATTTCATACTCTTCAAAAAAACATGGTGCAAATGCAGTCATAAACACCGACTGCATTCAGGGCCCTCAGGAGACCTGTTAATTTCCACCTCCCTCTGTGCCAGTAAGTGTCAGTAACACTTAAATTCCTAAACAAAAGTCCCAGTCACATTGCAGTGACAAGTGCCAGGTGCAGCTGGCAGGAGCAACATGAAATACAACAGCCACTTTCCACCCAGAGGGGTCTCGCTTGCTCTCGAGACAAGGACCTCAAGCACCAGAGTCTTGGCCCTCATGACTGTGGCACACTCAGATGTTTCTGAGTTTAAGAGAATGAAAATTTAGAAAAGACATGTGCGCCGGTGGGAGGAGGTCAAGCAATTAATTTTAGGAGTCGTGGCAATTGATAGGAGGGAGGCTCACAGGGTCACTGCTGAGGTCTTCTAAGAAAAGCTCAAAGCTCATCAGGGGGCAAGGCCAGGGTTATCTCAGGTCACACACAAGCAGTTATCAGAGCTAATGGGGAGGTGAAGACATGCACACCTGCTTGTAGATAAGCCTGATCATTTGAGGGCCTCAGTCCCTTCCACTCCCTCTGAACTCCACCAGAGCTGAAGCTGCTAGAACAAGCACTGGTTTTGCTCAGGAGGCAGTCATCAGGACTGTTAACACCAAGATTTCCTTTCATCCCATGCCAGAACAATTCTATACTGCTGGGCAATTCTGAAACTTTTTCCTTAAAGAGCTTCAGCGCAGATCTGCAGTATTCTCTGCTGTTCTTTTTCACTGACTCTTTTCTGTGACTGTTGTTCATTTTGATTTGCATTTTCTCAGTACACAAAATATATCAGAGTTTTAAATGGAAGGTGCTTAACCGCAGAAGCAATATTTGAATGCAAACCTCTGAAATACTTAATGTCAGAATGATCTTACATGAGAAACATTCCATCTTGCAGTCAGTTATTTCCACAGGAATTTTCATGAATATTTTTCATTGCATGAAAATTCCCAATTGTTTGTTCTTGATTTTATTTCAGAAAAGATTATTCCTTCAAACTGGACACTCCTTTTTTTTTTTTTTTCAAAAACACATGAAAAACCTCTTGAAATACAAAACGTGATACCATTTCTGCTATAGCCCAAGTTATTCATTACTGGATTACACAATTCCCAAGTCACTCACCTCCCTTCAGGCTGACTATTTCTTTTGTGAAGGGATACAGGTGGATGAGTTTTGCTTTGCCAAGTCAAAGCAATGTGCTTTTTGAGTGACAGGGGTCTGACATGACAAAAGGTGGAAAATAACTCCCCTCCTACCTCTTTCCTTGTTTTCAACTTAGGAATACGGCAGTACTCACAGTCAGAGAATCTCCCAGTGCTCCTATGACTTTGATGTCAACAGGACTCAGCTCATGTACTAGAGTAGGGGGAAAAAATAAAAAAGGCAGAATTATTGCTAACTAACACACAAAATGCTGCTCATCAAAATAAAGAACCAAATCATCAGTTCCAACCTGACGATATTTTTTTACAGATTTTTAAGGAGAATAAGCCTAAAAATGTTCCATCCCTCAACTAAGCAAAAGGCATTGCAAGCAAATTCCAAGAGCTTATAATATCCTCAACTAACAAGAAAATAAATGGACCTTAAAACAGCTTCCACATGTCATGTTAGGAAGAAATGAAAACAGATTAGATGTATTTAGAGATGCATACATCCATTCTCTTTTAATTGCTTTTAAGGTTTGGCCCATAGATCAATATTTCCCATTAGCTATATTCCTGCAAAGCATACTAGCTATGCAGAGTGCATCTTTGGCGCTGCTCAGCACGGTGGGTTGGCCAGGTAGGTCAGGCTTGCCAAGCCACTAACTCGCCTAGGAGACTTTAATCATACTGCTGTATGATGGCATGTATGCATGCAGAAACACCTGCCAGGCTGCAGAGCTTGCAGTGTATGGCAAGACAGACTTCCTTGCCATGCTGCTAAGGGTGCCAGCCTTTACTGCTTCCCTTCCGTCTAGGATTTGCAGCTTCAAGACCTTACTAGTTTTAAAAATAAAATGAGAAATCTTTGCTATTTTTGATTTTGGCTTACAAGTTCTTTCTCACCTGATGTTGGGGCAGGTCTGGATAAAGTCTGGTCAAAACACAGCAGGTCGCTACCCCAGTTCTGAAGTGATAAATAACAAGCCTGGTCACTTTATGGTTATAAGATTATATGAAATATTTATGCAGTTGAATTTCACAATTAAGAGCAAAACAAAATCAAGATGTATATTCTAGTTTGGTGCTACATAACTGAGAGTCCTTCCCTTTCTCTTTGTGGAGTACTGACCAAATATTAAATGCCTTTGGTGAAATTTTCCAAACATACCATTTTCCAGCGTCAAGCATTTCATCTAGATGCATCTTGCTTATGAAAAGTTTGTCAGGAGTGATAACTTTTTTTTCCCCTCTTTAAAGACTGGAAATTTTGTCCTTGTCCTAGGAGGTTGGGACTCCACATTTGAAGTCCTGTTCTGATCTGAGGAAACCTCAGATTTCAAGAAACAAGCAACAACAAAAACAAAAACTTTCTGCAAAGCTCTATTATTTCCCACATACCTTAATAGGAGCCTCCTCTTTACCTGGAAACATTAAAAAAGTGCACACAGTCTTTTGCTCTAACTTAATATTATTTTTTTTTTTAAAAAGCCTCAAATGTTTCAAATAGAGCTGTCAACCTCCAATCAGATTTAGTAATTATAATTTACTATATACTCACAAATGATATCATAGCTATTATGCTTACTCCACCAATGAGGAAACTGCAGAAACATCCTGGTTCACACAGAGGCAGCTGATGAATGTCCTACCCTACACTCTTTCATAATGACAAAAATAATATTAGCTGAAAACGTCACAAGGGAAAAATTGTGATTGTTGTGAAGGGCAGCTCCCTGTAGGAGCAGAGAAATCGGTTCATTCTGATCTTAGAGGTGACTCTGCTTCGAGCCAGACGTTGGACTAAGGATCTCCTGAAGTACTTTCCAACTTGAGTTATTCTATGATATGATCATTAAGACAAAAGCTACACAGACTAGTGGTCTTCAGTAAGTGTAAGAGTCTCATGAGTTTAGCATCAAAAGAGGGGGAAAAAAGCCAAAAAGGTTCTTATATATAACACAATATAAGAGACTATGCAATCAACCATCTAGTTAAAAGCTGCTTCAAGAGGCTAGAATCGACAGTTGGGTTTATTTTTAGATGAGAGGAACCTTCTTCTTACTGTCTACTGTGTCTCAGCTTTATCATTCTCACTGTCTCAACAATAGTTCTTGAAGTGCAAGAATTAACCACTAAAACTAACTCCTGTTAGTTCCCCAATAAACACTGCAAATTATGGCTTGCTGAAGTTTGTTGTTCAACAGATAACTGTTGTTCTTCATAAACTCAAGGCATAAAGAACATTTCATAATTTTGCTAGACAGCAAAAACTAGCTAGCCTAAGCCATTTGGACAGCCATCTCCAACTACTACTACCCTCCAAAAAATGGCATCCATTTGCAGGAATTCTGCATGCCTGCAGCTATTTATCACAAGCAAGTAGCTTCCCTGTTAAGTCCCATGGAAAGTGTGTTCCAGCAGTTTATCTTCCCTGTGCTAGTTGCTCAGTCATGATGGAAAGTGAAAAGCTCCCTGTGAGAGTGGATCCCTGCCTGTAGATCCCTACCACTTCCCTTGCTGTGGAAAACATGTTGGATAGACATGAGTGACTGCCCTCTACAGGCTCAGCCCCCTTCATTGCAAGCCAGTAGGACACAAACCTGTGTACATTGTCTGGGGTCTCACGGTTCTAAATCCTCTTCCCCCTGTTATGAGCAACTTATTTTTTGCTATGGTGGTGCATCCCAGACTACTTCCTGTTGAGCACCAATTGCCCCATTCAATACAGTGGACTTTACATGGTTTTAGATTAAAAAAAAAAACAAAGAAGAGTTTAATGAGAAGAAATGCTATGTAAGAGACACACCCATATCTCAAAACTGGTAATAAGTTATCTTATTTATAAACTCAGAATGATGTGAAGTCCCTACACAGGGGCAGTTTTGCACAGTTTGTACAAACCCAAGCAAAAGAAGCTACAGTTACCTCAATTGGCCTGGTTGTAGTATCCACAGTGGAGTGCGTGTAGTTGCTATTCTTAGAAGTTCCCAGGAAGGGGATGCTCTGGTGAAAGCAGACAAAAAAAAAAAAAAATCAAATCAAGCAATGAACATATAGCACAGCCCAAAGCAAGTGACATCAAGACAGAATGTAACCAAAAAAATAAAGAAACAAAAACAAAAACAACCAAACCACCCACATAATTAGTAATTGCCTAAGCTGAAAAATTGGAATCTAGATTTTTAAACCATGCTCTGACCTTAAAATTCACAAGTGAGATTTTTGTTTAGCATATTATAGTAAGAATGACATGTACCAGACATTCAGATCCTGCATAGCGATCTAACATTCCCCTCTCTCCCTCTCTTAGCTTTTCCACAAATTACTTTGGCTTAATTGGATGCCAAGTCCTTCCAAAAGACATCCAGATGTAAAACCCAGAAAAAAAACTGGGCAGATCTGCCTGCATCAGAAAAGGAGTAAGGAACATTAAATCCCACAGGACTGACTTATCGCCTGCAAGAAAGACTGTATAAATTGCATGGTTATTTCTGCCCCCTCCTCCTGCAGGATTCATGGAGATATGTACATTTTATAGGCTAAAATCTTCACTGGGATGCCCACTGACCTCAGACAAGAGCAATTCCAGTCATAGCAACACAAAATACTAGAATCATAAAGGATATTTAATTGACTGTAAATGCCTCTGACCTGCTATAGTTATTTTATCCTACTTTAAGTTGTCTTAATACAAATAATTTTTCTTAGCCTGATAGATCATTACAATCTGGCACATTCTGTATTTTCATGAACACCTCAAGCATTAGTTTATTTATTTATTTATTTTAAGAAATTATGGGAACAAGCAATGGATTTGTGTGTATCAGAACCTGAAAATTGTTTACCATGCCCTGAAGTAGAATTCCCTGAAAACAGCCAATTCTGTTGCTTTGCACTTTTATAGTCTTTACCTTACAGCCCTCTGAGTAGGGAAAGCTATGGTGATTAATATTAATGCCTTTTTCAAAGCACTGTGGGCATATCATTTCTGAAAATAATGTCTATATATTATTTGCAAGGGATGTAAAAACTTTGTGGCTATTTCTCAGCAGCACCATCACCTCTGAATGGGATTGGATGAAAGGCAAGAAATATAAAAACCCACATTATTTGTCACTGAAAACATCAATAAGTAAATTTAAGATCCCTTAAAAAAAACACACACACACTATACTGAAATAAAGATTTAAGTGAATCTGGGAACTTTTAGAAACATGTTCATTAAAAACCCAGTAGATCTTCCTTTACCCGCACAATGGACATGATATGGACAAAAATCCCCTTGTATGACGTAAAAGTACTTGCATCTTTAGTACTGCCTTACTACTAAAGAACGTAGCAAAACAAAATCTGCTGCAACTGAAGACACACAAATCAGCACACTATCCATCAGTATTAACTGCACAGTTAAAGAGCAAGAAACACCAGAGCACCTGCTCACACAGAGTTAAGCAGCGAGTGAAAATTTTAGCAGACTTGTTCCAGACATACCCAGTTCCTGCTCTCTGCAGCAAGCACAAACACAGAGAGCTGATACCTGGCCTCCACAGTGTGGGGGTGTTTACCTGAGTTGGACAGCTGAGGGTGATGCTAGATGTGAAGTCAAAGGAGTCAGTTTTCTGTCCTACAGGTTGCAACTGGAAAGGAAGACAAAAAAAAGTCTGTAGCTGTGTCTTCTCATCTTACATTTGTATAAAAATTCTAACCCTTAGAATTTAGATTCTAAAAGAATCTAAATACACCTTTCAAATTTATATAAAGCCGCCTGTATTTACAGATCTTGATTTACCCAAGACTGAAATGCATCTGCTTCTCAGAAAGAATATGACAACTGTATAATAAAACAGCAACTCTAGAAAGATGTTTAAAATGGGAAGTGGAAAACTACACTGCATCAGTTTAAACTCCACAGGAGGATTTTGGCAGGCACATGCAATTCTTTTGGAATTACGCCAGAATACAAGGTCATAAACTATCCTCTCCTGCACAAAAGATGGTACTAAGAGTCCCTCAATTTTTATGGCTGAGGAGAATGTTACCAATTCCAAAAAAAAGGCTGTCTATCCACAGAAGATAGAAACAAATTTATTTAGAGGTACTGCTTGACTGCAGGCAATCATGTTAGCAATTTAAGACGATACACACAAACATACAGAAGTTACCCTCCAAGATCTGAAACACCATCTCTAACTGCACACACATTCCTACTGCACTGCAAAATCGGGCAAATGGGTTTGCTTAAGCAACCTTTAACTTAATTGAGTTTTACTCATTAAAGACACTTTAATTCCTAATGAGAAAACCTAGGTTTTAAAGCAATTTCAGCAACCCATTCTAAATTGGCATACATAGTTAGGATTCCTTTTTTGTGCTTCCCCCAAATGAATCCACTAAAACATCATTCTTGATAAGCATTATCTTACCTCTAGTGACAACTGATGAACTAAACTGGAAGATACTCAGTTGAAATCCTCAGAGACTCAGATGATACACTTGTACCACCTCTCCCTATCCACTTTCAGAATCAAGACCTTCTAGGTTGAGTTTATTTCTAAACTTGAAGGCATCTGACTAGTAAACTAGAAACATAAACACTGAGAGCTCATCACCAAGATCCAAAGTTGTCTTGGCCTTCATTGTAATGTTTATTACATTAATAATTACCTAAAGGATGGTAGTAGTTCTAACTAAGGCCTGTATTATGCGCCATGAACGTCCCCTTACCATAGCGTTCCAGAGAGCCCTGGCAAGCTGAGAGTGACCTTTCTGACTTGGATGGAAACAGTCAGGTGCAAAGTAGGAAATGTCTGGATTCCCATCCTGAAAATGAAAACATAAGAGAACAGCTGAACGCAGAAGAAGCCACAGGGCTCCAACTTCAGGCCAAAGCAGAGCCACCAATGAAAGCTGGACGCTATGTGTGTTTAATGCTTCAGTGCAGAGAGTCTCCTGTTTATCTAACAATACAAAGTATACAACAGCTGTTAGAAATGCTTAGTCTCTGTGCCTAGAAGCTGAAGTTCTTTGAGGTACAATCCACACAGAAACAGCAAAAAAAATGAGATTTGGAGCTTGGTGGTTATTCTCTTAAGGTTCTCCAATAAGGATGGGTTCTTCTCCTTGATACTGCTCTATAGGCAACACTACGCTGTGCAGTTACTTTCACATGGTAAACAAGCATATTACTGATGATGTACCAGAAGGAACAGAATCCATCCCATTTCTCACAGCTGTATCAGTTCTGAAAGAAGCAAAAAGCAACTAAAATGCTTTTGAGTGAAAGCAGCCAAAATGACTGAATATACCAACACAGTTTCCTTTTGAGTACAGCTGTACGTTAATACAGCCCCTGGGACATCTGAAGGACTTACAGTGCGGAAATTTAAATATCTTGACTTTTATGCAAGTCTACCAAGATGAGAAAGACTAGATTACATATGGCTGAAATGACATTTTTTTCAGAGCATTGCTTCCTCAAATCTTAGCAAGTTTTGACCCAGTATGTTTGGGCTAGCTCATTAGAAGTCTACTACCAAAATTTGGATCCATATTTGATCTTCTGCCACGCTGAAAGGCAGAATTTTCTGTTTGGGAACATCTGAATTTTTTCTAAGGTATTAAAAACAAACAACAGAAAAAGCTTTCTTAAACTATGAAAAATAACTGTGAGACTAAAAAGTTCAGGGATATCTTTCTCCTCCCATGTTTTGTTTCTGTGTTCTTTTGGTACCAAAACTCCTGAGAATGAATTATGCATACATCTATCTCCATTAGATCTTGTATAAACTTCTCTTTCTGTACAGACACAGAAAAGTAGGTTAGGGGACATGAAAAGGAGGTGATGATGTAGTCCCCAGTGAGCACCTATGTTGCTCTTCATCTTTATTAATCATGTTATATTTTCAGAAAGAAAAATATTTACAGAACCTTGAAAATGGGCAGAGAACAGGCTCTTAATTCAAGTTTCGATTCATATTTCAAAGCAGTAATTCATAATGACAGCCTGATGTGTAAAACAAAGAAATGATAACCATACGAAGAAGCCTGATAATCTATTATACCAAAAATCAACAAACTCTAATAAAGATTAATCATGACAAGCTGAAACTATGTTGTATATCGAGCCTGGATACTTGCACTTAGTCCTTTTCATGCAGTGTCTTCAAACCATACCTGATGAAGAGGAATCTTGGAATTTCGAAGGAAAGACTGAACTACCACTGTAAAATTTTCATGAGTGTCATATCTGCCAGATTCAACCAATTCCTGAATGCCAAGCTGCAAGAAACAGAATTGACTAGTGATAAATCAACATTTCTCCATCATCATTTTTCTTTGAAATTGCAAGTATCAGTGGGAGGCATTTGCTTTTTAGCTGAAATACCAAGGGGCACTGACAAAAAGGAGAGCCTTTGCAGCGTGCCAGTACACTACTGCGACTGATTGCGGGGGGGACAGGATTTTGTTAACTAAAATCTCACCTATCCATCTGTATCAGGGAACAGAATTTTGCTGAACAGCTTTGCTGCTGTCATATGATATTTTGGATAATATCGAATTATCCCCTGGATAGCTTACAGGGCCCATTTGGATAAAACATTGCTATGATTTGCAATCAGACAGGTTGCTGGGCTCTCCTCATCTGAAAGTAAAGTGATTGCACCACTCCTGATGAACGTACCTGATAAGCTCTGGTAGCTTCTCTCACCATTGTCACATTTTGTGAGTTTTCTTCTCCTAGGAGGACACAGTTACATAGGTAACTGAGGGAGAGGTTAAAGGAGTGAACAGAAACAGAGACAGTTAAAACCTGAGAACACAGAAGTCACCCTGTGCCACCCAAAGCCCTCTAACACAGGAGTAACAAGATCTACACTCTACTGTTTCTGTGAAAGTGTCTGATGGTCCTTGCCATCTTTCAACATTTCAAGCCTTTTTCTGCCTCACATGAGTGATGCTGCTCTAATATCAGTTTATTTCACCCCCAGGCATATTGAGATAGCGATCACTCTACTGTGCCAGTTTACGTCCCATTCATTGCATCCAGGCATCCAAAGCCCCTGCAGCCCGACAGACACGCATTGCCTCTGGATCTAGAAGACAGATCTGTAAAATTTACTGGCTGCATTGCCTCTGAGCCTTTCCAGGCAGCAATTCCTTTTGCATTCCTGAGACACAGAATGTGTCGTTGTCTAGAGGGACAGCAAAAAATGCAAACTACCCATCTCAATAAAGTCTCTGAGAGAAACCTGCCTACTCTGCAAATACTTCCCATTTTCTCAAAAGGCCTGAAAATCCAGATAATCCTACATTTCAATCCTGCTTCAAGAAACCTTGTATCAATAACTTGAACCCAAGCCCCATAAGTCTACCTTATGTATCACAAGAAGCCTTCCATAGGAAGATACTTCACATACATCTCTAAAAACCCTAATCTAAGTCACAGGCATCTATAATCTTAGAAAAAGAAGCATAGTTCATTATAAACTGCTCTAGTGTGGCAAATTCTGTTCCTTTGAGACCTATAATGCCACAGCAGCCCTAACTCAGAGAATTCTATTTATTCAAATGCTAAATAAAGATTATTAGGTGAGTGAAGCTTTCCTAAAACTAATTGTCTGTGGAGTGCTTAGTTTGCTAGTCTGAGGTCACAAAAATGGAATGGCCCCAGCTCTTGTATCATGCTTGAAGGTGAAACAGCCCCATAAGGCTTTCAGCCAGAAAGGGAATGCTGATCTACAAATCAAATCTGCCCCCATCTTAACCAAAGATGAAGGAAATATTATGCAAAGCCTAACTTAACCAGCCTAAGAAGGTGCTCCTAGTCTGACCTGGAAGGGAACACAGCAGCCCAAATCAAAACATAGTTATACAAGGGTAAGCTACCTTTAATAAAACCCTGCCTTGAGTCTAAACTTGTTACACCAATCCTTGAGCAAAAAGTTAAGCCTCACCCCTTCTGATCATATCAGGCCCACTTTCATTCTTTTGACAGGGGACTCGACCACTTTGCTCAAGTTAAATACTGTCTCATGCACTGCCTTAGCCAACACCTTTGGAGTCACAGAGAGATCTGTAACTTTCAGGCACAGTTTAGTAGTTTAGACCACTGACCTCTAACAAGCCTGGTTCTGGCCCTAACCCTGTAAATCCCTCTCAGGCCCTAATAAAATGCAGATAGCTCCTCTCCAGCCCCAGCCCTTAGTTTCAAGCAATCCCTATTATCTACGACGCAAACTCCAGATAGGGATGCTTTAATCTCCGATCGCCACCTTTTCACCCCTAGTCTAACCCAAGTATAACCATAGTCCAGGTATCTAAAACTTCTGCTACCTTAATCATAGCCCAAGGTGCCTTATATGACCCAGCCATAGCATCAGGAGTCCTCATGCATCCCAGCTAGAAATTCCAATCTACTATTTAGCACAGATAATTCAACCCTCCAGAGCCATAAACTTTTCCAAAGACCATGTTCATGCCACTGTATCAACACTGGTCCAGAGTTGCTTAAACTCTGTAACTCGAATTAGTATAAGGAGCAGCCTGAAATAGCTGTAGAAACTGTATTTGTTCTTGGGAAGTGTTCTTTTAGGTGAAAAACAAGAGAGGCAGCTTCTTCAGACAGGATGGTGTTAGTAGCGAATGGGATGTCCATAGGACACTAATGCTATCATTGAACACCAGCTCAAACAAGGAGAAAAATGGAACAAGAATGTGCTTTATCATCACAGACAGTGAGGGCACTAGGAAGTACAGCAAGCCTTACTCTGCCAAGTAAGTGGGGCACTGAGCTTGAGTATCCACAAACAACTGCCTCAGAGGTAGGAGGTCCATTACTTCAACCAGATTCACTAGAGCTTTGGGAACCTGAAAGGAAAATCAGACCTTTGCTTAGAAAGAACTATTTAGACAGCCTTAAATGCATTCATTTTATATCACCAAGTACAAAGATTCCTCTCTCTTTTCTTTTCTGACTTGTGAGAGAAAAAAAAAAAGTTCAACTTCTCCAGTCCAGCTGTTGATCCTTACCCAGCCCCACGGTCCAGTATTCCTGTCTGTCTTTTCAGACAGCATCTCACTACCCTCAGGTGGACAAAATAAAATGTTTTTATGGAAGCCAATAGAATATATTTGGTACTAGAATGGAAGGAATGACAAATGCTAGTCTCCAACAGTTATATACTAGTAAAAGCTAGAATACCAGGACAGTTTCACAGCACTTGCCTGCTCATGCAGAATATCAAGGGTTTCTTGAATTCGTCTGGTGAAATTTACAGCTGAGTAATGATCCTGTTTTTTAATAAATAAATAAAAAGGTTACTGCTAACAAAGATAAGACATTTGGGTTGTGAGGATGGAAATGCACATGAATGCCCTTTTTCTGTGATACAGCAAGCAATATGTTTAGTGAAGCTTTCTTTTTCCTTTCTAGAGACCAGGAGCTTTAAGCCTATCAGTTAATCTAAAATGTTCAAAGTCTCCGTTATTTGGGGGTTTAAATTAAATCCCCTTGAAGCACTGGGTCCTTCATGTAACAATGGAGGAAGGAACCTTATGCAAGACATGAGGCATAAACCAGACATAGGCATGCCCACAGCCAACTGATAAGCTCTCATAAACTTAGATGAAATCTTTACTAGGCAAGGACACAGCAATAAATATAGCTATAATTAATATTTGGCAGCAGCAACAAAAACACCTATCAAGGCTCCTACAGAAGAAGGAAATCCCCCAAGCGCAACAGCTGCAGGGGAAATGAAAGTGTTCACAAGTTGGAAGTTAGTGTACAGAAGGAGAAAGAGCAAGAGCTGTCAGAGGAAAGTGGCCTCTCCTCAGCATCTGCCTATTCAGCAGCGATGATCTCCTTAAGACAGTCCTCCAGACAGCCTAAAGAAGCATCAGCTCAAAGGGTACTGAGCACCACAGCAACTTTCAATACACACCTCACCTGCTCCTAGCAGCTCCTGCACTGAGTTATCAGGCAATGAAAAACATTGCTGGAATGGACTGTTAATGGTTCAAAGCAGCATAATTCTTTTTTGAATGTCTAATGAGGCACGGCTGTCAGGAGAAGAGTTACTGTATTAGAGGAATGGAGGTTTTCTTCCCTTTAGCCCTTCCATTTTTTACTATCTTTTATGACCATGAGCAAAGACAGTTTCTGTCAGTGACTATTTCCACATCAGGCTACTGTCAGCAGCACCCCCATCAAAACACACACTACATGCAGCACATGATTGTCCCTGTTAAAGGCTCTAAGGATCAACGTGTTTCCCGCAAGGTCTTTCTACATTAACATCATAGTCCCACTACTGCTTTACTTACTTAACACTTTCTACTACTTACAGGGTTTTTGCAATAGTTGCACAGATCATTGCCTCCAATATTCACCGTTATGATCTTCCAGTCAGCACTGAGGTCAATTCTCTGTGTAATGAAGAAGAAAATAACGAGCCTGATTTTCTTTGATGGTATGTACATGGTATCCTTAAAGATGAATCTATCATGAGAAGTAACACATGTTTCTTTTCATGCTGTAACATTCAAGTCCTAGATAACTTACAGGATCAGCTTTCATTAGTCTCAGGAGAGTTCTGGCTTGCTCAGGTAAATGCCTGCGAAGAAAGACAATCAATAAGTGAAAGAAACACTCTTAGGTAGAGGGCAAAATTATGTTCTTCGGATGACTTAAATTCTATGCATTATTAGATATCAGATGAGTCAAGTGAAGAGAAACTACAGTTTCCATTTCACAGTTATCAAATTACATGTTTACATTTTATGGAAAGTAAATGTCAAACTGATTGATACAGATCTTGTGCAGATTCAGTAGTTAGTCTGGATTTATAATTTTTATACTTTTGATTTATAGTAAGATCAGCTTATTACGGTGTTTAGTGCCTACAACAGCTGAAATGCCAGACAGTGCATAGCATCCTGTATGTTTGCAGATGGTCTGATTAGAACTGGGCTGCTATGATTTCTCATGGACTAAATCAAAAAAGGAGTTGCATGAGTTAACTGGCCTCCTGAGCAAGTTTATGCACATGCAACTCTGTGGTCTTCTTGCTTTCTGGAGCTTGCACCCAGAGTCAATACCTAAACTTTCAGCTGTGTACAAACACCTTTGGGCACTCTGTTTTTCTAGCCTATTTCTATTTTTTAATAACAATCCAAGCAACTTTCAAGATTCCTCAGATAAGCTGACAACTTTGCTATTTTTGCAATAGCCATGCAAGCACACTCTCTCTCCCTTTTACATGCATACAAACATATATAAAACTGCCATAAATTTTGAATTACTAGACTGAGCACTTCAAACTTGTCCTCTGCTCCGATACATCGGTCCTCATATATGCATGAAGAACATGTCTGGAAAGCTTTAGCCTTCCAGGTAGCTCTGTGGTCTGGGATGTGCAGCATCGCTCTCCTGGCTGTTATAAACACTTTGCTGACTGTGTATCGTTTCTGGAAGCCCATCAGCTGACGTTGATAAGCATGACACACTTGTTTTGTACGGTAACCAGAGCCCAGCTCTCCTTCGCGATGCTCTATTTATTACAGAAGCAGGAGGTATTTCTCACCACCTCCCTTCAGCTGAATATTGATCTAACACTAATATAAGCCTATTTACTGGAGAACAAGCCCTGGCATACATCTATCTGTGACAGAGACACTGTATGAATCTAGTAGTTTTGTTCACTCTTGCTTTTGTCCAATGTCTTAACCTACTTATTTATGTCCCAAAACTATCACAGGCCACAAGCTGTCAAGATATTCTTTCTGTTCTCCCTGCAGAAGCCCGTAGGTTAAGGCACTGATTTCAGTAATCACCAAGAGGAAACACTGCATGTTGAGCAGACAACCTGCAACACCTTAGATTTCTCATGCAGTCATTGAACTGTTGATATACATTCCGAGTCAACAGTCAATAAGTATCCAACCTGGATACTTGGGAAGGGATAAGACTAATCGGTATGGACAAGAGACAGTCGTCCTTTGAATTAACATCCATCAATTAATTTAGATAGTAATTCAGCAGCCATTTTAACAGTAATGCCTTGGTTGCTACTGATAATAATGGCATGCATATTGGTGACTTGAAATGAAATACTATCCTCTTTCAATCCTCCTCCCACTCCAAACAGCCTCTCTAGGTTTTAACAAATGCAAAATGCAAGGCAATCACCTATTTCATTCCTTCCTATAACAAACAAAATCAGAAGTTAACATGGTCCATATAGCACTCTGTTCATGTATTCTCATGAATGGCTCAATGACAGCCATAATCCATGCACGTATTTCACTAACATGAACTGAAAAAAAAAATCTGTCACCACCACAAAATGGTACATTCAGATACAGAGGCTGTTTGATACTTCAGGGCATCTAGCACACACTTTCTGTCCAGAAAAATAAACATTTCCTGAGAATGGTAGTATGACTCACAAGTTACTCAAGGACTGCAGAAGAGCCATAAATAATACCTGACAAATCCTAAGTGACATCACTCAGATGCAGCAAACTCAAACATTTCACTTGGCTTCGGGATTTGACTTCCAAGAGCTCTTTGGAAATCAAGAGGATTTTATATATATATGTACGTATGTATATATACACATACGTACATATATATGTATATGGAGAGCTGAGTTTCATCAACTAACAGTGTCAAATGCAAGCATCCTCTGCCAGATCCCCTGTCTAAACTGTCACTGAACCCCAGCAACCATCTGCTTTTGTTAATTAAACAGCAATGACTCTTTCAATAAGAAGCCAGGCATTTCCATGATAAGTGCATTATCAGAGTACAACTTACATAGGCTCCCAGGTATGATTAGAAACAAAGGGCCAAATTCAGATGACTGCAAGACATTACATACCCAATAAATTGGCAGAGCTGCCTGCAACTGCACCAGGTCTGCAATGCACCAAAACCCAAATGTGACTATCAGCAATTCTACTTTCTTCATATTCCAGTCTGCAACTTCTTCTTTCTTTTTTTCTTTTCCCCTCCCTGTCAATCTTGCCTGTCTCTCCAGATGCCTGAGGCCGGGATTATGGAAGGTTTCACTGAGATTTTCTTCTGTCAGTTCTTTACCAACTCACTACATGCTTATTTTCTTAAAACATCCCTGCTCGCAAAGATTTATCAACACTGAACATAAAGGATAGAAACCACCACCACCAGTTTCCACCTATTTCTGGCTCATGGGGCATATAACCAGGGCTGCTGGTTTCATCTGAAAGTTGAGTTAAGCCCATGTTTCTGCACCGCCTCAACTGGTTTTGCCTGCTGTTCAGAGCAAGTCATGACAGCGCATGAGGCCCCTGGAAGGGAATTAGATGAAACATCCACTACCTGAAAGGTGAAACAAAGAGCTACATACTCAGCCTCGGCTCCAGGGACTGCCTGGTTAAGGAATGCACCAGATTCATTTGCATGTCCTGTCCCAGTTGAATAGCCCGTGATCTCGGCATTGAACTCTCGAAAGAGATCTAAAAAAGAGGGATAGCAATGAAAGGAAAATGACCTTATCCATCCCCTTCCTCCTGGGACCAGGGCACATGAGCACATCACATTCTTGCTTATGGACAGCATAGTACAGCCACTGCAGTCTCCATTTAACTAACACCCACCAAGCAGCAGCAAAAGGAGCAACCAGCGAGCAGTGACTCAGACAGCACGGGGTCACCCTGCATGTCCTGTATTGTCACTAGCGAATAAGATGAGCGGAATTCAGGATTTTGTTGTGTGCAGCTATCTTCCTTGTTATAGTGGGAAGAGCCCGAATTAAAACCCGCTCAGTCACCTGATGGGAACTTTGTGCAGCAATTCTGAAAGGGATATCAGTCATTGCAGGAGCAATAAGCTCTAGGCTTCAGCTAGAGATTTTGGGTCAGCCCTGTGGCTATGCAACATTTGACAACACTATTGACAAACTCAAAGAAAACTCCCGATGCATGGTTCAGAAGTGCTTCCACCTTGCACTGTCATCTCAACAGTAATTTCTAGGAGGAGGTAGGCAGCAGCATTCTGAGCTGATAATGAAAACAAAGCCACATTGTAAATTTAACCTCCATGATTCAATTAAACTTATTTTAATGATTTAAAAAGGCTTTATCAAAATAGCATCTATAGCTAATAGCATCTAGTGCTCTAGTAATAGCACCTAGTGAAACAATCAATTATTTAAAATTGCTTATTAGTAAGATATTCTTGTTAAATTCTGCTCATAATAATGAGCAGAGAGGGACAGTTTATTGACCCTCTTCAAGTAGAATTTATTATTATAGCTCATCCAAAGTGGCTTTACTGGTGGCTTTACATTAACAACAAGCCAAGTTAGGAAAAGTTGTGGGTATTAGTAAAAAGAGAGTTAAAATTATTGTCCTCAGATTACATGTACAAGTAGTATTTACCAAAAATGCCGATGCCTGTAAACATACATCTTGCGGGCAGGGGGCAGACAAAAACCCTGTGCTAGAAATTTATTAAAAGCAAACACTAATTGCATAACAAATATGGACAAAGTGAGCTTATTTAGAAAGTCAAGTAACACCCATTAAGCAGTTTCGAAAGAGGGGAGAAAAGGTAGGGATTTTGTAGTTTCTTCTCAGTATCACTGATGAAGCAAATGTTTTTTTAATTAGTCTTAGGATATTGTTTCTTTGAAAGGAATATCTTGTGAATTACTCTCCAATACGTTGAAGGCATTTAGAAAGATCTCTCTACAAACCTACCACTTGGCCCATTCCCTCTTTTTAATTTCAGTAGTCAGGTCTAAAACAATTTACTTACTAGGTAGAGTTGTCACATCTTTTAAGGAAGCATCCCCTCCAATACTAAAAAGAGAAAGAGAAATGCCAGTCAATTATGTCTTAGCTGGACACAGTCTAGCTTTTTATGGCCGTGTGTGTGGCATATGGTAAAAGTTCTCCAGTTATCCCTGGTCCAACAGAAAGTTCTGGAACAGCAAGCCTGAAGGGGAATAGCAAACTACTACTTTGAGAATAAAAGCCAAAAAATATGACTTGTTTGTCTAGTGATTTTTCTCTAGTTCTGTAGATCTCCAATTTCCCCTCTCCACACAGAGAGACAAACTGTTATGAGCAGCCCAAAACAAAAGCATGAGAGGAGCCAAAAGGCTGGCTGAAAGTCTATTGCTGAAAGCTCTTCATGTGGAACCACCTTTATAACAACACCAGAACTCTTCATAAGAAATGCTGGCCGGATAAACAACTCTTTCCACTGTCTGTCATATGAAAGTTCCATGGAGAAGAGAACAATACTTTTAATGGCAGGGGAGACATATCTCCTCATCACCTTGGACAAAGGCTTACCTCCAAGAGAGTCCTCGGTATTCAGTGCTCAGATCTGTGAGATTATCTGAGGCAATTCCTGTACCAGCCTGGACATTAGTTTTCATTAACCAAATGAAAGGAAAGCACAATTATTAATACCACAGTCATTCAAAGTCACTTTATTCATTTCTGAATGGGTCTCTTCAAAAGCTTTAGAGGCATCCGGCTTCTCCCAAAACCTCCTCCCCGCAAAATGCATCAACTTCTTTTAAGCTTATTCACAAGTATTGTATTGTGCATGATGCACAAGATAAATGACAAAGCAGAGGTTTGAAGGCTTTCTTCACATAGCTCTAGATGAAGTGAATAACATTTATAGCTGTATTAGTTATGAAAGATGAAAACATCTTAAACTCATAAGAAAATTCAGGATAACGACACAACATGAAGACAATGCAGGCAAGAAAAACAGGTATCTCAGAAACAAGAAGTCCTGTAATAACATTATCCTGTTTTCAGAAGTGCTGTGCTACACAGAGAAATTTATAATAGCATTACAGCAAGGAAGGAAGCACTCTATACTTGCAATGAAAATGGGGACAAATTGACAGTTACATCCCTCTCAAAACCACCAGAACTCAAAAGGCGAGTGATTGCCTGCAGTAATACTACGGTGTCATATTAAACGCGAGTACCTGGGTAGTACTGCAGAACAGCACAATACCAGGCAGACTGTCCATTGCTGCCTCAGATTAAACAGTGCTGTAGAACTCTCCTACACACGAGCTTTGTCAAATAAACACACAGTCAGAGTTCAAAATGTCTGTGTATTGGCCAAATGCAGCCCAGACAGTAACGCGCAAATGCTGTTTCTATGAAAAAGGGTGTTACTCTCAGTTCCCGCATGCTATACTTAGAAGCAGAAACACCTGTAGAGTCCTGGTTATCATCATATGGCAACCGCAACCAGATACTGACCGTCTCGTCTTTGTCATTATTGCAGTTTTGCATTCAAATACGTCTATTTATTTCAGTAGCCTCTTGTGTGTAGGAGTTTCAGCATCATGCCTGCCAGATAGTTATAAAGACTTCATAGTTTGTATGCACCATGTCTTTGTTATTCAGGCTCAGAACTGGGGAACCTGGATTCCAGTTACATCTTTCTGCCCAGCATTTCCTATGGGCTGGCTGTAGGATTTTGGAGGCTTTAGCCAATGGTAAATTAGGCAAAAAGATGTAATCAGAATTCAGGATGTCTGACTTGATACAAGTTCCTCCTAGCCTACCAAACACGGTGAGATTCCTCAGGGAGAATTAAATCTTAGGAACAAACTGGCTATGAGTTAGAACAGGAACAACAGAGTGAATAATTTCTGAAATGGGTGAAGCCAGAGCACTCTTTCTTTGTAGATACATATCTCATTGTCCAACATCTCTTAGTCACACTGTTCCTGAAAGAACTGAGGCAAAAGGACAGGTTCACTAGTTCTTTCTTATTCAGAAAAATAAACAAAAATACACACGCACCACAATAAATAAATAAATTAAAACACACAGTAACTTAAGGCTTGTGAAAAGTCCTATTAGTTTCCTATTAGCTTCATCCGATCTCTTCTGTTTCCTATTCAACGAACACTTTAAGCATGTCCTTAAATTATTTGCCTGTGTTCAAAAGTACATGAATATTTGCCTGAGGGAACAGAGTGCTGGAGAATTGATACCTCTTTCTTTTCTAGCTCCTAACTCTATCATCATCCATGGATGAATGAATCTTTACTTCCAGGACAACAGCTATTTCCGTAACACCACGGCAGGTGTATGTTGGCAGTTTTACCAAGAAAACAGTAAAAACACCATCGTCTTACCGTCAAAGAGTCCCCAAGGGCTGCTATGACTTTCACATCAGCTGGCTTCAGGGCATGCACTGTAGAAGGAAAGAGGTGCAGTTGAATACGCACAGGAAATAATTACGCGTTTTCACCACTATCTGTTTGAAATCTGCCATTGTATATTCTGGTGCTCAGTTACATTGTTTTTGCAGTACCCAGATGATGAAACAGAAGCTTTCTCCAGCTCATTTTACATGGTTAAAGCAGCATCATATGTGCATTAGTTATCTTTTTTAATGGCTAACATTGCTACCCAAAACAAGACAGAAGAGCAAGGAGAAAAATCACAACACATTGTAAGCAATATTGAGCACTGAGATGAGAGTGAAACGCTGCAATATCAGACAAAGCAGGATGCCATACTAAATGCTAAATTCAGAAAAAGACTAAGGAGACAGCTAGATGGTATTTTTTGAAAAACTGAGTCTTGTGACATCCCAGACTAACATGCTGGAAGCTGGACTTCCAGCCCCCATCCCAGAAGTGTTGGTGATGACATTTATAGGCTATGTCATCATGCAAGTCTGAATTTTCTCATATGATATTTTGAAGCTCTCTACTATCAGCAAGTCAAGAGGAGCTCTTTAGTCAGAATGTGTCCTTGTGTGATCAATTGGCATTATATCTATTAACTTGTTGCTGAAAAACACTACATCTTGCTGAGCAGCATTTTTCATGGCCCAGCAGTCATTTCAGCAAAACCAAAAAACATTCTAGAAAGACAGTTGAAAGTATTTCAATCTCTAGACAAAACGGGCAAGACTACCTGAAGCTGGAGAAGGGGAGGAAGGAGTCCAGTCTTCACATAGCAGCTCACTTCCATAACTCTAAAGAGGAGAGAGACAGAAGAAAGCTGAATAGCATTTAGCTAGGAAATAGTCAGTAGTAACTACTTACCTCTTAACAGAGAGCAAATGGGTAAACCAGAGCAGGTTTACTATGTAATTATATGAGACAGACTTTGCTTCACTAGTCATAGTCAGTATCAATCAGACTAGAGCAGCATCCTGTCCTGATCATTGTGCCACCTGAACATGTGCTTTTACAGGTCTTACAAATGCATTTTACCTAACTCAAGGAGCACTTTCCTGTTCTGTGCTGTGCTCTTCACCTCCCGAAGACCAATTTTGCCTGTCATGCAAGACATGACTCATCTGGCTATCACACAGAAACATGTGCTGCAGAGCAGCAGTGGGATGGTGCTGTTGACACTTACTGGAGCTTGGCTAGGGTATGTGTAATTACTGTTCTTATACGTCCGCAGGAATGGCTCAGCCTGCAAAGCAAGACAATCTGTGTCAATGTGAAGCATCAGAACAACAAGTAGAGATTTGTTTCCCCACTGAAGCAATGCCATTCAGTACAGATACTGAAGTCTAAGTGGTCTAAGCAGGCTGGAGACCCTGCCCCGATGTTTCAATCAATCCAGGCACGGCTATCAGGAAGCTTATTCCTAGGAAGAGCCTGTCCTCCATCCTGTGGGGTGTGGGAAGGGCGATTATACTAGGTGGCACCAAATACTCAGGGGAGAAACTGAGACCCCTCTGGAGGGCAGTACTCCAAGCTGCTGGCAAAGACTCACCCAGATAACGCAGCCATTCCCAGCGGCACTGCATATAACAAAGCACAAATGCCCTTATCATTTACCTCACTTGGACATTTGAGAACAATTTCCTCTTGTACTTGTTGATTATCTGTCTTCTGACCTACAGGTTCCAGCTGTGGGGAAAACAGGGGGGAGGAAGAATAGAAGAAAAGCAGATGAGTATTGGCCAGCAGAGGTAACCATTTTACCAACCACTGGAAATCATCTCTACAGCATAGCAAGAGGATTACCATGCTGTGCCTCTGCCTGACCACCCCCTCCAATCACAGTACCTGATGTCCCAAGATTTTATCTTGAAAGCTGTTTTCACATACTAAATGGCCTATCCTATTCCCATGATATGTCAGGAATGTGCTGTAATAATCAAAATACCAGGTAGGCATTATCTCCTGAGAGAAGTCCAACAACCACAGCCTTAACATGTTCTGGGATGTGTTATTTTGATATGGGTGGTTTCAGGTCGCTTTCCTTCAGGTGAGCCCTCTTTTCCTTTGCAACCACCACTGTCAGTTCAGAAAAGATATGGCTATCCACATAGTGCTGCTCTAATTCTTTTTCACTGCCAAAGGCAAGACAGGAAAGATGAGGAAAAAGCAATACAAGGTTTAAAATCTTACCATGTTATTCCACAAACCACGTGCAGCCTGAGAATGAGCTTTCTGGCTGAAGTGGAAACAGTCTGGGGCAAAATATGAGTTGTCAGGTAAACCTTCCTAGAGGAAGGAACAAGGGTTGGATTATCCTCTCTTTATTCCAATGCAATATCCCAGTTGACTTTGAACCAAGAAGCCACAAAGGCCTTATGGATGAGGAGAACTGAGCTGGACCAGAAAGCTCTAGAAACTCAGAGATGAGAAGCCCTTTAAAGGTTTTTAGTATACGATTTCTAGAGTCATTCAATATTTACTGCATTATTATTTATGATTGCAAGGGGGTGGCTTCAGTGCCCCCAATGGTGTCTTCAGGGCCCATTTTTCTATTTCTCATTTTCTCCAGGCTATGCCCTAAGTGTTTTCTGCAATTTTGGATGTTAGCTCTACTGAATATAGTAGCACCCAGAATAATGCTGGTCACATTTGCAGCCAAGGTAAACTTGAAAAGTCAGGGGAATGACACTAGGATTTAACATAGGAGTTCTTCTGTTGTTGCTATTTTTACCTCTGTCCTTGGCAAACTTATATTCACCAAAAATGGCTGCAAAACCACTGTGAAGTCTTCCTTGGTGTCATACCTTCCAGTCTCCACTAATTGCATAGTTCTCTCCTAAAGAGTTAAAAAAAAAAAAAAAAAAGTGTCACTACTGTTCCTTCTCTCTCATTGAGATCACTGGGGCCCTCTAACTTACAGCTCATCCAGAGATTCCCCCATCCCAGGGCAGGAGCCCCAAAGTTACTGTGACTTACAGCCTGTGCTAGGCAGCAAATGCAGAGGTTTGAAAAACTCATGGAAGATTTCTTTGCAAAAAGGCAGCCTGTGGCCTACTACCTGACACAGGCAGCGCCCTGCTCATTAATTAGACTTTGTGTCAAAAGAGTTTCTTCCAGAACCACTAAAGGATTTTCAGTTTGGCTGTCATCCCATCCCTGAGTTTCATTCCTGAGTTATCAAGTTCTTTTCTTTGACTTAATCTGATTTCCAACAAGATAAGTTGTCAAAAAACTGCTGGTTCCCTGACATACACTACTCTTCTATGGCTCTTTAACAAATTGCTTCTTATCTGCTTTGTTATTTTATTGAACTGGAGTTGTAAAGAACTTCAGCAGTGCAATTACCTGATAGCCTACACCCATCTTCCTCCTCCCCTCCTTTACAATCACTGCTGCAAAATGTCATTAAAGTGAACAGAATCTGTCCTCCAACTTCAAATACCTGCTCAGTGGTCCCTTGATAAAGTCATTTCCAACAGACCTGGTATTACTAATAAAACTGCCTGCTCATTATTCCCAACAGAACAAAAAGAGACTATTGCTAGGGAAGAAGGACTATATTTACTCTTAAAATTCCATTTGTCTTACCTGATACTTTTTATTCAAGGAGAGAAACATCTCAAATTCACTGGAATTGACATCATAGTTTAACCCACAAGGGCATAACATCCTGCAGAATAAAACAATAAAACAATATGCTGAGATTTTTTTTTGTGCTCCTTTTCACAGTTGAAAAGCTGCAGAGTAAAAAGCTTCTCTGAAGGGAGATTTTTCTGAATGACTACTCACTGACATTAACTCCCAGCTTTGAGTTTCTGGAGATTGAGCAGAAGCATTTTTAGGGACAGATTCAGGAATATAAAATAAGGAAAATGTTACATGTGAGCACAATCTAATTTTAGGTGCATCTGTGCACCTTGTTTCAATAGAATTATATGAGCATACTTAAGGATGGAGCTTCCACAAGTTTGCTCTAACCTGTTTGATGGTCACAAGTTGCAGTGAGTTTCATGCTAAGGGTGGTGGTGCCACAACAAGTGCCCAGAGATGCTGGAGAATCTCTGTTCTTAGAGGGATCACAGCTTGACCAGACAAAGCCCAGAGCAACCTGCTTCACCTTTGAAGCTGACCGTACTGCACTCAGGGGTTTGGGAGGAGACGACCTCAGATACGCCTTCCAACCTGAGCTATTCTAAGTTTTCATGAACTAGCAATGACCACCTTTAACATGCCTTATAGTTTTGACCCTTCAAGCACTTGAGTGTTTTTCTCCTGCTTTTCTCCCATTCTGGGCACACCTCATTATCACTTGAGAAACCGAAATGAGAACTGAACACTTAATAAATAAATAAATACTCCTATATTGGTGCAGTTATGTGTCAAGAATATATGCACCTCTGCCTGCAAATTGACAAGTATTAATGGAGAGTAATTAACAAAACAACATGATTTATTTTCATAGGACATCTATATGAAAGATAGAACAACACTAAGTAGGATATTCAGAAGTATTTTGGTGAGTAAGGCAAAAATGGCAGGGACTTTATTAAGGTTATTGGCTATTCTCTGAAATTAAGACACAAGCTTTCAGGCACAAGGCTCTTCAAATCAGCTCCATGGCATTTATTTTTTCACATAGAGCCAGTTCAGTATATATATTTGTATATATTTGCTGCCAGACAAGAACATGTCAAATTCAACCTGACACTAGAAATGATAAGGGGAAGGTTACAGGTATCTCATGATAATCTAATCCTCCAGGCTCCTCTAACTACATCCCTGCCTGATGACTAGATCTTGAAATATGCATGCAACCTAGCCAGTGGCCTTATCTGAAGAAAAATCACAACAGCCCAACTGAAGCACCAGTATTCTGAGTTGAGGAGCTAATTCGCCGTCCACAGTCACCACAGAGCCCTTAAATCGCAACAAGAGATCTGCATCTGTGTTCCTCCTGTAAAACCACCTTCTTCTGTGAGACCCTTGAGATGTCTTTGCTAGCCCAGCCAGGGGCTGTCAGCCTGCAGAGGCCCTTGTAGCTGATGGGACCCAGCCAGATGACTGCCAAGCTGATGTCGTAGTGGGGTGGCTGGGTTCAAGAGACCCTGCAGCTCTTCTGTGACTTCTAAGACTCTAGCCTCCAAGCTAACCACAGCTGTCTGCTCTGCCCAATATCAGACACAAGCTTGTAGATTGTCCTGCAGGTCTGCCTAGTGAAGTGCAGAGTTCTTGCTTTTCTGAAACTAAGAAAATCCAGTCAGGCGCCCATCTCGGTGGTAGGTAGGAGCGGCTTTTACCAAGGCACCTTGGGGAGCAGACATCCTGGCACTGGCTATAATCCCACACAGGTTAGCTACAGTCACAGCAGCTACTAGCTCTGTTTCACAGGGCATTGCATGAGTAAAGAGGGCAGCAGAGCTACAGCTGTTTCATGGCCACCTGTGATTTGTTGCTTCAGGCAATTGCCTGGTTCCCCTGTGTTTGGACTCTAGTCTTCCCTTCCCTTTCTTTTTTTCTCCCTCCTCTTGCCCACAGCCAGGAAGGGAGCTCATCACAGACCTGCCACCTGCCCTGGACATTTGTGTTGACCTATGAAGATCATTCGGTCTAGGAGCAAGAGCACAGCAAAGTGTTGCAGCCGTCTACCCAAGAGACTAACTAACAATGTAGCTAATAACCCACAAGGGGATCACAGAGATCAGAAACCACATAAGCAAGGGGAAAGTCTTAAGTTCCATCAATTAAAATCCTGCATCTGAATATCTTTACTGTCTTTCCCCTGCAAGTGCACAGCTGAACTCCTTCTGCTTGGCCTTGAACTCCTGCAGGGCAAATGATGAGTCACTGAAATGGCAGTTCCACAAAAAATGATAGCAGCAGGGCTCACAGATAGAAACAGACAGGTATTTCTAAATGCCATTTTTAAATGAACATGCGGATACACACGTATACATAGAGAAAGGTGTTCAGTGACCGGGAATACTAGAGCCTTTCCCCTTTAACAAGAAAGTTTCCCGAGAAGACCTTGCAGCTATTTGTGAGCAACAAAGAGCTGTAACATAAATCATCTTCAAACCTCATGAGCAGCCTTGGGCAGATAACGCCCTTCTCCGCATACACTTCTTGGAGGCTTGATACAGAAGACATCACCGCCAGATTCACAAATGTCCGTGGAACCTGCCGAAAGAAGAAGCAATCCCCGAGCTGGCATTGGGAGCACCAAGTGCCATCTTTGCCCTCCCACTGCCACAGAGGACTTCAGATTGCTGCTAATATGACAGGCCTGCTGAGTGAAACAGCTTGTGTTGTTTATAACAGGCACATGTGAACTAATACTTAATCCCACACAGCCAAAACACTAAATTACAGCCTCTGCCTATGCAGGCTCATTCTAGTTCCAATATTTGTGGTCAGACATTTAGAGATGATGGTTTCAGAAAGATCCCAACGTGCTGGTATAGCGGTTTCTGTACACAGCTCAGGCACTTGCTGACTCTGAGCGGTCTCACCACCAACTTCACCCTCGTTTTGAGCATCAGAGCCTCTCTCAATGATCAGCGAAGCACTGCCCAAATATTGTATGTTTGTGCATTTTTTTTTTATTTTTTAAACACAATTTGTCTGCAGCACATCAGCTAGAAATCAGCATCTCCCTATGTTTTCTGTGACATACTTCCAGGGTGCCCCATTACCAGAAAAGCTTATTTTACCTCTTTGTGAAGCATGTCCAAAGCTATTTGTATGTTATAGGTGTAGTTCTCAGGAGAATAACGTGCCTGTGGAAACAAGAGGATTGCATTACCATCAGTTGGCTCATTCAAGCAGGCCCAACAACATCTGGCTGGAGCCTCTCACTCATAACTCTTGGGTCAAGAGTAACACAGTCCTGAGTACCACTGCCACATCTCTGCTTTCAATCCAATAGAATTTGAATTCTTTTTATTTCACATGAGGAGCAAAAGACAGCACTCTGCAGTCAGACTTCTGTGTTAGATTTTTTTTTCCCTCCCCTTATTTTCAGGCTTACTTCTCCTTGATTTAATTTCATACATATGTTCCTTGTGAACCCCATTGGTCTACTCTATAAAGTTACATAGCTCAGATCCCCTATGTATTTCCCAAATCACCAGGAGGGAGCATTGCCATTGTACTGTTGGCAGCTGTGCAATATAAAGGAAGCATCATTTTGACTTTTGAATGGCATCCCCCTGACATTTATCTTTATGTGCAACAGTCATTTTTTTTGTCCGAGTTGGGAGCAGAAGGTAGGAATGGTTAATACACTCATTCATTGCTTTAGGGTCATTTTTATCATGCTGCTTTGGTGGTTTTCCCTTATCTGAAATTAATAGTGTGGAATGGAAATCATGTGCTCTGCTGCTTTTAAGCAGGTAAAACAATAAGGTCTCATCACTACATGAGACATCTACCACAGCTTTTTACCCCCCCGACCAATCACACAGAGCAAAGGTTATGGGAAGGTTTAGCAGCATCAGCATGAGCTGCTGACAGATCCACCCCATAGTACTTAAGCCAGCATGCTGGGAAGCCTCCAAGCGTGCCTTGGGCCAAGGAAGAGAGCACAGCTGTGACAGTCCCTATCTACAGGTGGCTGATCAGCCAGATAACAGAAAGTTATCTTGAGTTAACAGCCAAATGCAGCAGGCACAGTTATGTAATCTGCAGGGGCCTGGAAGTTATCGCTGCTTTTATCATAACAAAAAGTTGAACGACCTGAAGGCCACAGAGCAATCACGGAATGGTTGAGGTTGCAAGGGACCTCTAGAGATCATCTAGCTCAGCCCGCCTGTTCCAGCAGGGTCACCTAGAGCACGTGGCACAGGGTGGCATCCAGGCCCGTTTTGAAGATCTCCAGAGACGGAGACTCCACAGCCTCTCTGGGCAGCCTGTTCCAGGGCTCTGTCACCATCACAGTAAAGAAGTTCTTCCTGATATGGAGAAATTTATTTTAATTTATACCCTTTACCCCTTGTCCTGTCACTAGCCAGCACCAAGAAGAGTTTGGCCTCATCCTCTTTACACTCTCCCCTCAGGTATTTGCACATATTGATCATATCCCCTCTCAATCTTCTCTTCTCCATGCTAAAGAGGCCCAGCTTGCTCGGTTTTCCCTCGTGAGACAGATGCTCCAGTTCCTTAATAATCTTTGTCACGCTACGCTGGACCCTCTTGAGAAGTCCCACGTCCCCCTTGTGCTGAGCTGCTGCACAGCTGCCTCAGTCTGCCCTGGTTTAGTCCCAACCCTGCTGCGTTCTGCCCTCCCACGTGCTGCAAGGCACGTGGATCCAGTTACCCGCCAGCCCTGCTCACGGCTGAGGACTTACTGGATCCTTGCAGTATCGGCATAGGTCATTTCCTCCTATGAGGAGCGTTACAAGCTTCCAGTCGGTCTGAAAATTTATGCTCTGCACACACACAAAAAGAATAATAATAAAAAGAGATGCAATGGAAGTTATGAAGGGAAAAAATTAGCCAGGCAACATGCTCAAGAGAAATTTAACATTTCTTTTGAGTCCAGCTATAGCTTTCTAGATGTAGTCGCAACAAAATGAATTTACAGTCGTGACTGTGAGAAGAAACCACTATGCTATAAGTAAATCTACAATTGTTGCTTCATAATTTCAGTCATACCATGCAAAACTATTGACTTCAGAAAAAAAATACTCAAGGTCATTCACTTCTTTTAGTAATATCTTATGTATACATTGACCAACTCCTCTAGCAATTCTGGTAATATATCTTCATTGCAAAAAAGATGGCATATGTTTCATTGCCTAATAAATAATGCAGCTGTTCTGCTGGAAAATTCTGGAGGACTTTTTTTTTTTTTTTTTGGAGACTGCAAAGAAGGGGGTGGTTTCAACTCTATCTAACAATATTGGCAAAAATTACAGCACCTTTTCTGTGGCGGGATTTCGCAAAGGACAGCTAATGTATAGCAATTACAGCACAGTAAACACAAATGATCTTGGTTATGAACAAAATTACAGATATGCTTAGTACTGTGCACCTGATGTGGTACTCAGTATCTTAACACTTGAACTTCAGTGCCCAACACAAGCAGTAACAGTATGAGAGCCTCAACAGAGCAAAAAGTACCTATCTTCCAAGACAGAATACTATCTATCCCAGCTGGTAAAACCCTTCTCTAGTGGTTTGGTCTCAAAACTTACTTAGGAATTTCAAGCAGTCTGAGACTTTCTCTCCTGGCATAAACAGGTGCTTTAAAAAGAGGATAAAAAGCTCTAAAATCAAAGATATGTCACTTCTAATAGAGCACTCTCTCTAGTTAATTAGTCAAAAGAAAAAACATTTGCGCTTATTATTCCATGTGTTGTTTTCAAGCTAATAAATATGACAGAATACAGCTTAGAAGCCTCAAAGGAAAAACATCCAACTGCTTAGCTGTTAACTGCTCTCCCCTTTATTCTCATTTCAGATACAGCCACGAGAGTGAGATCTTGTTTAAAGAAAGTACACTGAAAAGAAAGGTACTGCAAACACTTTTGCCAATATGTTTTCACCAGGATATTTGTCTTGGACACGTACACAGAGTTATCTTGAAAGCTTTCTGGCTGCCTTCCAAATGCACGCTAGGGAAGCCAAAATAATATCGTGTAACTTGGGTCACTGATTGCATCGCATGTTTGTCTAGTTCCAAACAGTAAACACTCCCAGCCACAGTTGAGGTGAAAAATCTGTAGGCAATCCTCAGCCTGATGTATGTTTTACAGGCCATTAATCAAATGATTCCTAACAACAAATGCGGATGTCAAAAATCAGCTGCTGACTCATTCGCAAAGACGGGGTTGAATTGTTTTTAAAGAAAACAAGCCGTTCGCTTCACACACTGAATCCATACGATTACAGTTTGGAAAAGTTGTCCTCAGCATCACAGCTAGCAAAAACATATGCTTGCATGGCAATTAAGAGCATCACAGTAAAATCCTAGCAGACAAAAGCTTCTGTAGTCTTAATGGGTGAGGTGGCTTGGGTGGGGATTTATTGAATTTACTGGTTGGCTCATGATAGAAAATGATTAGTTAGCTGGATTTTGTAGCAAGATAACTATCACATGCTTGTAACACAGCTAGTTAAGACAAAGCTATAGGTGAGAGTGTGTTCAGGCACGCTCAGCACTGAGGACATGGTACCGCACACTGCTGTGTGCAAAGCCTGGTTTGGCATCTACTGCTGGTCTGTTACACTGTTAGAAAATCATGGCACCACTTAACTTTGTCCTCCTAAAGGTATCTGTGACATGTTAAACTCACTCACAGTATCGTTCTTCATTCGGTCCACCAGGCTTCTAACCTGTGCCGGGAGATCCCTAAACATAAATAAATAAATGAAAGTTAAGAAACTTTACACAGACAGCAGGGAAAGGAGAAAAGCTTATGTAAGGGAATCCTTCAAATAATAGCTGGAAAAAAGGGGAATCTCCAGTTACTTTTGTCTGCGGGATGATAGATATTATTAATGAAAGGATATATTTTAAGCTATCAAGGGAGGGGAGTGAGAAAAAAAGAAAAAAAAAAAGACATTTTAGCATCTATCAGGCACTAGACTAGACCACTTTGCAAATAATGCATAGCTGCACTTTTACAAGTTATAGCAGAAAATATGCTGTGCTACAATACAAGTTTACTTTGCTTCTCTCCAATGTCCCACTTACACTATTGATACGCATATCACCGTGCAGCATATATGTGTGTATGGCAATATCAATACATAGCATCAAGCCTCGAGGCATGTTTTGGAAAATGTCTTCCCAAAGGGGAAAAGGTTGATAGGAATTTCACTGATGACTCCTTGTGGCTGCTTCTGCTTAATTTCCAGCTTTACTGTAGATTGACCATACGTAAGTCATACTTAGTCTTAGTTTCACCAAATGAAATCTTGGTGCTACCAATATCAGGATTTGAATATCCTTCAGAGTCCTCCTGTAACACATGGATTGTTTTTCTCTACCTCAAAGGGATGCGAGTCTTTTTGAGTGCCCTTTGTAAAGTATCTTGAGCTTCTTGGAAGAAAGTGCTAAATAAAATAACAGCCATGGCAATGCATTATTTGGCAAAGATGAGAAGAGCTGCAAAGCTCCCAGAGCATTTCTTAGTCTTTGTCTTAAATATGGGCTGAATAAATACGTTTAGGTGTGCCTATCAGTCTTAGAATCCTATAATCATTATGGTTGGAAAAGACCTTCAAGATCATCAGCTCCAATTGCCTTATTGCACTCCTGCTGAAGGTCAGCATTTGGTCCTTTTTCAGTTGTAATTGATTTTTAAAGAAAAGTTATTAGAAGAATTCTTCTATTAGAATAATTTTCCTCTTACTCTGCCTGAGCCCCTGTCACAGCTTGGTTGAAGGCAGCGTTCTCGGTAGTCGCCTTCCCAGTGCCAGTGGAATATCCTCTCAAGGAAGGATTGAACGCACGAAGGATATCTGCAGAAAAAAGTATCCCAAAATGCTGCTTGCTTCAGCAGGTAACAAATCATGTTATAAAGATTAGACCTTAATAAAAGATCAGCTTTATCAGATACCTATCAAAAATAAACCTCTGTGTACACTAAAGGTGGAGATTCATCATGACAATGATTTTCTTGCCCTCAGCTTGCTCGGTGGCACGAACTCAGATGCTTGTGACTTAACATGACCATCTCAGCCAGCAATGCCATTTTGCCTAGTAAGCAAGGTAAAGCAATCCTATACCCAGGAGACTCTCATGCTGTCACGCAAACTGCAGAGGGATTCAAATCAAATCTTTTAGTCTGATTGCCCCAGATTTATTAACCCCAAAGGTCTAAATTCACTTCTAGGTTGCAACTTCTAGGTTCACATCTTAGGTTGCAAACAAGCCTTACAAGCACCCTAGATCCAATAATGTCCCAATCTCTAAAAGCATGCAAAATCTGATCTTGTAACTGATGCTACTTAAACCAACTTTTCCTTACAGCCAAAATATTTCCTTTAGACTATGAGCTAAGATATTTGATACATCTACAGTTTGGGCAGAATTATAACCAACAGAAATATGCTGAAACCACCAACTCCCCTGGAAATTACAAACTACATTGTTAAAGTCATGCACAACAAATTAAAGTCTGGCTGTTAAGTAACTTCTGCTCAGCACTCAACACTGAAAAAAAAAAAAAAAAAAAAAAAGGGAATTGGTTCTGCCACGCTGCAAATTTTCCCTCATCTTTTCTATGAACTAATAGACAACTCCACATACGTATCAAGTTTACAGAAGAAAACACTTACTTGCTAGTGTCGTGACTGTGCTTATGTTCTCATTTCCTCCAACACTGTTAAAAAGAAATAAGACAAATATTCCGAAATTTGATTGACTTTTTAAGGTAATGGAAAAAGTAAGAGAGCTCCCCCTTATGGTGTTTCTGTATATATACAGTTAATACATAGGTGTATACCTCCTTCACCTCAAATCACAAGATTTTAAGAGCCAGAAAAGAAAGTAAGTCAAAGCAAGTTCTTTGTGTGCATAGCAATGGGATCACAAGCTTAGAAACTCTTTCATAATCATGCTAAACGTAGATATTCATAAAGAACTTTCGTAAAGTTCTAAAGGTAGATATTGTAGAGCGATAAGCGTTCTGAACACCTTTTCCCACTCCACTCCATTGGAAGAATACTAGACTGGAAAAATTCACCATCTGTGTGTTCTTTATCCTTCCTCATATTATAAAGTAATGCTATTATATCTGGTTTTCCACTGATATCAGTGAAATACTATTAAAGACTGAAATACAAAGAGCTGGAAGTATCTCTATGATATTCCTTTAATTTAAAAAGGAATAGTTTGAAGCACTCTAGTGCCTGTTTAAACCTCCATAAAGCTGCAGTGTCTCACATGAGTAAGAAAGGAGCAGAAAAATCAATTTGACAGTGTAGCGTTAGGTCACACAGTTGCAGAATAATAAATGAACATGACTGTCTATGGTACAGCTTTTTGACCTGTCTAATCAATTTCCACATAAGTAGAAGTCTGCTGACCGATGAGCTGTTCCATGTGATGTAAATAAAACTGGTAAAAGGTCAAGAAACTAGGGACTGTGTAGGAAACAGCAGCGTGAGTCCATTTGGGGACTCTGTAGCCCATTCAAACAAGACAGATACAAAATGCTGGCCATGACTGGAAGAGAAGCAGGAGCCTCCATGCAAGGTGTGAAGTCAATCTCATTCTGACTCACAAGCCTGTGTTTGTTACCAGAATAAACAAGCGTATCATGAGCCAAGAAAATGGAGACTTTTCACTCCCCGAAACAAAGGGATTCTGGTTGGGGGGAATTCTGAGGACTCACCTCCAGGAAAGACCTCGGTACTGAGTGAGGACATCCAGAACGTCATAGCGATTTGATCCTGCCCCATTACCTGCCTGCAAGCAGAAGAAGAGTTCAGCTTCAGAAAATGAGGCTTGCTACAATACCTATTCTCTCCAGCTGATCACAGAAAAAATAATTAAAAGAAATGTAAACAGGGCAAGCTACACAAATATACTAGATTTCTGTTCTTAGGAGGATCAAGGCCTGAGGGTATTTCAACTCTGCTCCAGTGCTCTTCTATCAACTTCTTGAGTAGATTAAGTGGCAGAAAAGTCACTGAGAAAGTTTGAAAGGTTCAAATAACTCTAAATTTACATAAGGAATAAATAACATAGCAGTGTTCTGAATTTATAATTTATTATAATAAAAATGTCATAAAGTAATACAGTGATTTTCCTGCTTCCCACTCCCAATTTCCTTGAAAAAAAAAAAAAAAGATTACAAGTATTTAATGGAGCAATTAGCACGAAACATAAGAAATGAGAACTACGATATGAGCAGTGAAACAATCACTGATTGGAGAATTGCAGCCAGTCTAGGAGTAAACACTATAGATAGCCTAGGAACAGTGCTAAAAAAATCTCTAGATAAGTTACACTTAGTACACATGATGATCTACTCAAATTTGACTCAAATATTTAGTTAACATAAATGGGCATGGTTTTATAGGCTTTGGTAATATAGCTATACCTGTTAACTGCAGAAATTGTTCTTTCTATTTACGCTGCTTGCTAATAGCTTCAAAGGCAAATACCTGGGGAGCTGCCTAGAATCAATAACGAAAATCGACTGTTGCAAGTTCACTCTAGTAGGCTGTTTCTGCTGCTATAAAATCTAATCTTGCAGCTTTTCTTGTGCAGCACCCTGGTGATCTTTACATGGGAACTGTGCACACAGACTCATGAACTGATTAGCTGTTGATCGAGGTGGAGCAGGGAAAAAGAATGCATGAGAACACGTTTGGCCCAATAGGGCCGCATTCACTCTCTCTCTGGTTAATATTCAAAACTGCTTTTTTATTACTTGCCTACATCATAGTTACTGAGTGATCTTTACTTACTGTGAGGGAGTCTCCCAGCGCAGCAATCACCTGAATATCTGCTGGTCTCAAATTATGAACTTAAAAAAAACATGGTATAAGTAAGGGAGGAAAGAAAAGAAATTTTAAATTTTGGTGCATATCAGAACTTTTCTTCAGGATAAGCAGAAAGCATTGCAAAAACTATATTTTAATATTTATGATGGCATCAGCTTAGAGTGACAGATACTGACAGTCATCAAAACAGAGATGACCCTTTGTCCCATAGCTGCACGTTAGCTACAGTGATAGGGAGTGCAGCGAGATTTCGCTGTCATATCTACATTCACTCAAGTTTGTTTTAAGCTGTGGAAATAGCTAAAAGGGAGGCACAGCTGCAGTGACAGTGCAGGGTGAAATTTTCTAGACCATTTCAGTTTATCTAAAGGAAGACAAATGCACCTGAGACTAGATTCCCCATGGCTTTTTTTGCTTGACTGACAGGAGTACCAAGTCCCTATTCTATACTTTCCTCAACAGCATGGCTATCTTTAACTGATCATTAAGGATCACATTGCCAATTAAGCTCCACTTCAGAGGAAGCATGGAAAGACATGTTATTTATAAACAAGGTTGCCTGAGAGAACTAGAAACCAGCCCTCAGGAGCTCCTACTCTGAGGGATCCCAAATTGCACTGATGCCTGAGAAGGTCCACACTGTGCTTTGAGATCACCGAATGCAGGAGCTGGGGTCATACTCAGCTTCATCGCTTCCACACACACTTCAGCTGAAGTACCCAACTCCCTTCTGGCTTTTCCACTGTCCATTTATTTATTTATTTATTTATTTTTGCTCATACATAAAACATGCAGCTGCATAAGCTTTCACTGTCCTTGAAGGAAGACTTGAATTCTACTATACCATTATTTACACTGCTCAAAAAGCATTTTGAAGATACAATAGACAAACAAAATGCACTGTTTAAAAAAAAAGGTGACAAAACCTGACCAAAACCAGTCCTTACTCCCCTTCTATTATCGGTTGAAGGGTTTCTGTAAAACAGTTGCATAATGCTTTACCTGATGTTGGAACTGTAGCAGAGGGACCATGGCCAAAACAGGGAATATTTGTTCCATAACTCCCTTCCTGGAAAGACAGACAGTGCAAGACTTTGTATCAGACCCTTTACACTCCGGTTGTGACAAACCACTTGTGCCTCATAGCATTAGATTAATGGATTTCCCCCGTAATTTGTAGACATCCTCCCAACTTGGCCTTTCCTCAGGCTGTGTGAAACCACACAGTGATAGCAGCGCAGCCCTGGTTACACCAGACACCTTGTCCCACTTACACCCAGCTGCGACACTTGGCACAGGCCCGTACTTATTGAGGCCATGTCTTTCTGCTAACAGCTTCATGGGCACCCCTGGACGACACCAGCACGAAACCACCCCGTTGCCAGCAGGCTGCTTGTCTGCCTGCTCCACACGCCATGCTCAATCGCGACCGGCAGGCTGGACTCGTTGGCAGGAAAGTGCTGGGCTCCAGTCTCCACGTGCTCAGGTGAGTGGACGTGGCACAAGACCCAGGGACACGCCACTCCATGGCAGGTAGGTTAACTTGCCTGTGGAGACTCTTGGCTCTTGCCCCAGTTCATCTCTTTCTTCCCTGCCTCAAAACACAGTGCTGCTTATCATCTTGCATCACAGCTAGCATTAAGAATAAGATCAATAGGGACTGTTGCCCCATATGCAGGTCTGCATCATAACTAAACAGAGAGTTACATCAAAATGAGTGAAGAAATGTACAGTGCCAGTGCAATGTCATATATGCAGCCTACCTACCATATCTAGGGGCATAAATACAATAATGTTTCATCTTCATGCAGTATCACCCCCCTGTGTAGCACCAAATTCTCCTTATACCTCATGACAGAAAACATGCTTTTTATCTCTAAACAACTACAATTATCTCTTGAAAAACTAAAAAGTGTATTCTTCTGTTTGACTAACAAGCAAAATAGATCAAATGAGACCCACATAGCGGTGTCATACTGATCTGATCTAGCTTCCTGCACAGCAAGACTCAAGAGCCCTGTTCTCACTACCTTCTTATCACAGGGAAGTTAACATTATTATTCAGAAGATTAAAAAAGGGTTCTCAGCCACAAAGAAAAGACTTCATGCTGACTGAAGACATCTACCTTGACTCATACTCTACAAAATCCGTCAAGAAAGCATGCTGTTACATGTCTGTACTATGCATTTAGTGACTTACAAGCATTCAAATAAGCAGTTTGAGCTCTGTATTCTTGTTGCCAGCATCAAACAAACAGGCTTACTCTACCTGAGATGTTGCTTTGGTGTTTGACACGGGTAAAGATGAGTAGTTACTATTCTTATATGTGAAAAAATATGGATTTTTCTGCAGAAACAAGAAAGTAATTTTATCAACAGTAGTAAAAATACACTCAGCTTTACGCTGAAGTCTTCTAGACAGTTTTTCTGGGGGAGGGGAATATATATATATATAAAAATATAATTTTTCAATGAACATTTTGCTAGTGAATTAAACTGAGTTAAACCCAAAGATTAAGTACTGGTAAGACCTGGGAATAGCACTACTTCTTGCCTGAAACCTAACATTGAACAAAACAGATAAATAAGTTTCTTATATTGTAATTGATTGTTTACTTTAATTGTTGTTCAGTGAAGGTTTAGATACCAGTAATGCTTTATCACTATCAAATTATTGAAGTCTGTGCTTAGATGCAAAAAAGCTCAAGACTCATGTTTAAATCTGAAGACAGCACCACTCTACTAAATGCTCCTAGGACTAAAATAGTCAAATCTGACAGAAGACAGAGTCAAGTCACACACAGCCCAAATATATGAAATTCGCGGACTCGACTTTATCACTGAAAATGATTTTAATTCTGACAATGCTTCCCTGATATTCACAATTAATTAATTCAGATTAACTGATCATTTTTTTCAATCCCCTCCTTCTCTGCCCTCCCCTCCCAAAATCTTGCACAGTAAGCCTTGTCAAAATTTTGTTTGTTTTCCTAAAATTTCATCTTTATAAAGTAAAAGATGAAATACTACTTTATAAAGTAGTCAGGGAAATTCAGTGATAATAAATCTCTAATAGTGGGAAAGTGCACACTGCAAAACTTCAGAATAAGGCAACAATATCTGAAAACTTGAAAGTTCTATAAAGAGTAAATAAATAATTTCAAAGAGATGAAAAAATTTACCTGAGATGGACACTGAACTTGAAACGTTTTTGTAAAACTGTAAGGCTTCTTCTGTCCAACTGGCTCCAACTGGGAAAGGACAAAATGCAAGAATTTTACATGTTTTATCACAGAGAAAGAAGGGAAAGCAACAATAATTCAAAGACTTTAGGGCCTGGAGTTTTCCATCGGTTCATACGTATTAAAACTTATTTTGCTTATGATTAGTATTAATCTATGCACAACTGCCACATGCTTATCTACAAAACAAGGAAGTGAAAATAAGGCCTCTCACATGATCCGACTGTCACTCCACCAGCATTAAAGCCACCATCCACATTACTAAGGTTGTGATTTTATAACACCTTATTTGACTGCTTGCCATCAAGTTATTATTTATCAGCTCGAGTGCGGTAAATACAGACACCCTCTAGAGTAGCTTAAACCATCTCTATAATTAGTTTTCACGCTCTTACAGCATGTAGCTTAAACTCTTTGGGGATTAACAGGTCAGTTTTACTTCCCTAGTTGGTTGGGTACAAGCAAGCGTAAGAAGCTGGCAGGTAACAACTCTTGGCAGCCTCCCCCTTGTCCTAAACCTCCTCTGTCACACACTTTTTGGCTACCCCTAGGCCATGAAAGCCACGCTCAGTAACGCAGAGAGAGAAAGACGTAGTTAGGAGTCCTTGCTTACTGTGCGGTTTTAATATAAAAATATAAAAGAAAGTTATGGACTTTGTGGGGGAGAAAGAACAATTTTTAGTAGGTTGAAATTTTGAAGAAAAACAATTTTATTGAAGGTCCTCAGAAAATTCAGGTTTAACTCAGTTTGTACTTTGAAAGTGTGGGTAAGTCCACACTTCTTTACCTGGAAAACCAAAAGCACAAAATCTCCAATATAAAGAGAAAAGCAAAGCAAAAAAAAACCCAAAACAACAAGAAACCAAAACAAAACAAAAAACAACTTTCATTTCATGATGCAGTAAGTCTGTCTTTCTGTCTTGGAAAGATTATCTTTTTGTAACCCCTTTGCTGCAAACTGCTTTTTGCAACAAAACCAGAAATGGAGAATATAACAGCGTAAATGTCTCTCTCAAAAATACACACTGATCCTGTGGCAACTGCAGCATACTTAGCTAAAAGCTTGCTAATTTATTCCACTTGCAGAGCTGTTTACCTGCTTTTTTATATGTATTAGACAACACGTGCACTCCAATCCTGCGCAGAGGATTGATAATATTCATGTTTGTTGGCCTTTGTTTCTCTTCCCACAAGAAGGTGAGGGAGGTTGCTCTTAATGACAAATTATGGAATGACTCAAAACTCACTACTGACAACACAAAGTGGTAAAAACTATGAAGAATCTTTTCATCTGCTCTTGCACTTTGCTGGGTGCCAGTTAAATTGCAATCACACCCAAAAGATCTGGGCACTGTTTTAGATTTCTCAGTGAATCTCTATTCCATTCGCACCAGCAGCTGCTGCTTCTAGAAAAACAGACTACATAAGAAACATGATTGAAGGCACTGCAAAGTATGGCAATAACAAGCTTGACGTCACTGATACATTCTGGGCAGGAATATTATATTCTATTTCGGTTGTTCCATCAATGAAAATAACGGAAAAATTCAGAGACAAGTAGAGAAGAGGTTTACCAAATTAGATTTTTTTTTAAAGAGGTATTTGAAGAAACTAAGACTGTGCTTTTTTTCAAAGCAAGAAATAAAAGTAATGTCAGTGAGAGTTGCAAAACAAACCCCTAAAGAAAAGATACACCAGGAAATGGTACTTCCCTGTCCTCACAAGACAGAGTTGCTATTTAATGACATTCTTAAAAGGAAATCTTCTTCTTCCTGCAGAATGAACCCACCAACATGGGACTACAGTGTTTTTTTCCTGGCAGGGGATAAATATCAAGCAAGACAGACATGTAGATGCTGCTAGAAGTTGGGTGATGAGAATGGATTTCTCCAGCAGGCAGTTCTCCCCCTATCACTCAACACTACTGTTTTCTCAGGACACAGAGGCACTCTCAGCTCGCATGCAGCTCATTTCTCATAGGGCAGAGGCAGAAGATCCTGGTCATAGAAAATCAGGTACTGACTCTGCGTTGAGCCCTGCTAAAGTTTACCCTGACATCCCACACTTGCCGTACAGACCAGGTGCTAGCCCAGTGCTCCAGTGCAGCGGTGAACCCCTGAGCCCAGAGATGCACACACAGCCTCTGGAGGGAGCTGCAGGAGGTGCTTGTTGATTTCCTACCCAGGCTGTTTTGGGGGATTTATTTTTTTTTCCATTGCATGAAAGACCTTCCAACCCAGGAAAAAAAAGCAGCTTTGTCTAAAGCTTTTGCGCACATGAAAGGAGCTTCGCCTCTGGATATATTTCTAGAGAAAAAATTGTAGAATTGCCAAAATTAATTAATCAGACCCTGTGGTCACATCAAAGTTCCCCAAATAAAAAACCAACCCCTCTCAGCATTGCCCAACTCCTCAATGGCTTGTAGCAGACTCTTCTCCCTGCAGCATTTCCCCTGCAAGAACCACACTGCCCCTAATTTATTAAGAATGCTGCAGTATCCAGTTATATCTAAGCCAAAACTTCAGACAGCCCAGCTTCTTTCCAGGAAGAGCAAATTTCAGTGTCAATTGCCACTAGATTTCCAAGGTTCTGCCCTTTGGTCCATGGGCAGGTAATCATTCCAAACGGGAGGCTGGTGCCAAGTCTCAGAGCAAGCACGGCCGACAAAGACGGCCTGGCAGCCTGTGGGAGGAGGGAGATATTTTGGATGCAGTTTGTGTGTACCTCCTCGCACTGCTGTGTTTGCTGCCTGACTTGATCTGCCGTGATCTTGCTCTCACATCACTTCCTAGTGATTTCTTTCTTCTCTTTTTTCTTTTTTTTTTCTTCTTCTTTCTCCCGGAGAGCATTAATCGCTGTTATTCTTAGCTGTGCTACAGTGTGTCTTACCAGGTAAGTGAATCTGCCAGCACTTTGTAAACCAAAAGCGTCTCTTTCATATCATGTGCTCTTGTGCAAGGGCTGATTGCCATCTCAGGTAGGTAACGAAGCTCCCCAGGGAGGTGCCTTTCTGACAGTCTCCACCTTTCCTAAGAAAATTCCACTAACAAGACAGGAAAGCAGGAAAACAGAGGTGGGAGAGAGTTGTCCAGGGAACTCCACCATTCCTGCAGCCTCTCTTTCAAACCAGAAGCAACATGCCGTTTTGCTACATCTTGCTCTTCCCTCGGCTCACCCAGGCTGCTGCTTGAAAGCACCTCTTCATTTGGCTTATAAGTCTTTCACTTCCTGCTTCCACAAAATGGGTTTTAAAGTGACAACAGGGTAAGCCACCAAAGAACGGGTCACTGAAGGACAGAGACCAGCAGATTAAATAATGTCAGGGCAGAAAAGGGTTCATGCAAAACACGCAGAAAAAAAATGGTGAAGCAGAGTGGAAAAGGAAGGTTCTTCCGATGACAGAATATGCAAAGAAACAACACCATCAGAAGGGACAGGAGTTTGCTGCAAGAAGCATAAGAATTCAAGGAGCAAGAAAAATCAGTGTCGAATTAACTGAATGTGCCTGTATGAGTTGTTAAGCTCCAGGAATCAAATCCTTCCTACAGGGATGGGATTTTGAGGAAGCAATAAAACATTTTCAGAATGGGAAGGGATACCACCATAATTCCTTGTAAAGAACACAAAATCCCTAGCACTGACATGCTACATAAATCGATACCAGAAAAGCTGAGCTTCAGGAGGCCACAGAGAGAAAAGAACTATAGGCTAGAGTTATGAAAATAAAGCCCATTAGAAGAAAATGGGCCCTGCTAGCTGAAGAAAGCGGTAAAAGAGAAGGACAGTACTCAGAGCTGAAGGGCAGGCTCAGGCTGATAAGCCCTAGAAAACACGCTGATCTATTGAAAATTTAGGTTGATCTATTGACATAAGTAAATAGAAGTCCTGATAAATTTGGCTCAGCTGACCCCAAAGAATTTCTGCTGGAAAAGCAAAGTAGGATAGTAAAGTGACAGTACTTTAGTCCCTCTCCAGTTAGAAGTATTGATATCTCTGCACTAATAAACAAGTATATATACTCATCATTTCAGAAATTTGCTGATAAAAAATTACCATGGATAAGCAGATGTAAAGCAACATTTTTGACACCGATTTGGACATTTCTACTTCATGCAAGTTGCTTCTAAGTTTAAGATTTGTAATAGTTAGTATCTGAGGAAGATATGCTGTCTTTTTGAAGCATCTTACAAATCATGCTTCAGTGATGCTAACAGCTGGGTGACCTAGGTAGTTACCACCACCACCGATGGTGACCCTGTGACATGGGCAGCTCAGGCAAACAGCCCAGTTTCTGAGAGACCTTGAAGATTCAGAGACGCCACATTCAAATCAGAATTCAGGAGCCTGACTTGAGTCTCAGGCTTGCTCATTTAACCAGAGAAGCGAGTTGCGTGGTGAAAGTAAGGCCAAATAATGATAAAGGAGTCAACGTGTATCTATCTTATCATAGCGTCTGTTTTACAATACAGTAAAATAAGGAGATGGGAACTTTGGCATTATTATGAGGAATGTTACGGGCAACAGTAAAGAACAAGATAACTAGATGTGGCGCGCTCGTTCCAAGGTTATAGTTTCAGAGGATCAATTTTTAACTCTTTAGCTGCTACTACCCAACTAAAATGGCAGGTCTATAGAAAGAGGTAACACCGTTTATAAGGCAATTTTTCTAGCTATGTCATTTGGTTTAATAAGACACAACCTCTCATTGTAAACCCAACTTCTCTTGTCTTTAAATTACGAAGGCACCAAGAATTATAAGAATTAGCTTAAGAAGCAACAAAAACCTATTAATCTGTATGGATTCATTTTAAAAATCTGTTTATTAAAATACTGTTGCACTAGATCCTTTTTTCCTTCACACACATGATAATCTGCACAGACACAGAAACAGTGGGTGCTCTCAGAAAAGCTTATTAATAACTCGCCTTCAAAGCAAGAACAAAAGTCTTATTTTTAATCTAACCTCATTTCCCACTGTGGATTTTTAAAATTCAAATAAGATTACATATGCTTTTTCTCATAAATATCTTTTTAGAAAATGGTTATTAGGAAAACATAGGAAATTTCTGAAAATGTCTAAACCAGAAATAATAATAATAGTTTAAAAAGTTGTCTTTAAAAAACACTGGTATCAGGGGACATCGAACCACGATATGCACTAAGCAGTAACATCTTAATTTCCTCTGGGAAATTTCTACAGAAGAGATATCGTGACTTTTCCTGTTAGTACACAGCAGCATCTCCACACAGCAGAAAGGAGAAGTTATGGGACAACTCTGCTTCTATATTTTTGCTTCCCTCCTTGCTACTCAGAGCCTGGCTAGCAGGGAGATGTATCTGTACTAAGGCTAGTACAGGTATCTGTACTAAGGCTAGTAAGCACAGCATGTGCAGTACTGCTCACCATGTTGTTCCAGAGACCCACAGCCATGAAAATATAATCTTCTTCCAGAATTTTCATTTGTGTCTTTGATATGGTATTGAAACCATCCCTTTCCTGAAAGAGAAAGCATTTTAGAGCATGATAAAACATTTAGAGTACAAAGAGATGAGATATTCATGATGACACTAAGGGCCATATTTCATAAAACAATATTAATATCTGCAAGGATTTGTCTCTGGTATTCTCAATAACTCATTGGTTGCTGACCTTAGTTACTGCTGATAATGTCAAGACAGAACAAAAACTGTTTTTGTAAGCAACTCTGCACCTACCACTATAAGGCCACAGTGAAGGGACAGTGGGAAGAGCAGAGCAACAAACAGTTACAACAGTGACATGCAGGAGATCAGAGAAATATGCAGGTTGCGATCAAATGAACAACATGGAATAAACAGCACTTTCTCTAGCTGACAAAGGCATTAAAAATCAGAGCATGATGAATTTGTCTAAGTTTTCTTGTTTCTTTTAAGAAAATGACTGGAGAATTCAGTATACTGCACATAGCAGCCTTCAGATGTATCAAAAAAAAAGAAGTAAATACTGTGGCTATGATAAGAGATGACATCTGAAGCAGTAAGAGCAATCCATTAAAAACAATATTGTCACAAGAACTAAGTCTACTACGTGTTTGACAGGCAAGTCATCCACGAAACAAGCCCAGCTTACAAAGGCACAGAAGCAAAGAAAGGTTTTGCAACACAGCAAATCCCAGCCAATACGGAAGAGAAATTTCTTTCTCCCAGTCTCCTTTAGGCTGACTCTGTGCTCTGAGGAGCAATTCAGCGAGCTGTTATGATGCTCAAGGAATGGACTGTGACCTGCCACCAGCTCATTTTATTATAATCACCAACGGTTAGATGTTGACAGATTTTGATCCCTTAACCTGAGTGAACTATTCTCCAGAAAGTCACATTTTCAATTTCCATTGATGGGTCTCAGACAACCGTGACACTTTCCTTTTAAATCATCTGTGGCAAAATGCTGTCTGAAATCCCAGACAGCCCAATCCATAGATGCTCCACACCACATACATATTCTGGGCAAAACATGTTCCCAGGAACCTAGACTGCATTAGTCTCAAAGGGTTTTCAGAGAGGCAACTCTACTCTGCAATATGTTTTGCAAAAATCTTTACTTCTCTCCCACGCACCACCTATTTTAAAGTACTTTGTTACATCTTTTTGGCTTAGTTTCCACTAATCACAGTCAAATCTTCTGATTACAAACACGAGCTGCAAGTTTAATCAGGAATGAGTAAATGACCAGAGGCATAATAAAAAGTTAGCAAAGCTGATTGATAGTTTCCAGACTCTTGTGACCTAACGTACAGCAAAGGCGTGAGTTCAGCTTTCCAGGAACATAACATTTAAGAATTAAGGATCCCTGACTGACAGTGTTTGCAGTGAGCTCTGCTCTCAGGACCTCTCTTCCTCATCCTGAGGCATGTTCTGCATGCCTGACTACCCTTGCCTTCTGGCACTGTACACAGACTAGACAGGAAAGAGACAGCTGAATATCGCACACAGTGTCACCAAACACAGTCTAGGAAAAAAAAATATGGAGCAACAGGGTTTTGCTCACCAGTCTAAGCAGCAGATTTACTTCTTGGAGAGAAGGCTGAAGAATAACAGTGAAGTCATCCCTTTGATCATACCTCTCAGACTCCAGAAGTTTTTCCCAAGCATCCTGAAAAGATAACCATTTAATCAGATGGGTATTACTATGGAGAATGTGTAATATATATGCAATTCACCAGGGCTTAAACTCAGCTAAGATTATCCCCATCCATAATAAGCCACAATAATCAAATCCTGTAATCCAGAACAAAGAGAGTAATTTAAGGGAATCTTCTTATGCAACAATTGGAAAAATGCTCGTGGCTAGGAGAAAGCTACATGGAATTATAATTTTCTTTGGAAGAACAGCAAGTTTGGCAAGGCAATGAAGTCTCATGCTTACTGCCTCCCTGTCGTTTTTAACATAATTCCAGCACAACCATCCTTGCTATATGGAAAAATTCCTTCTTCTAAAACATACGACATCCACATCCACTATCAACAGGCTACTGTACTAGATAGGTCACTCCTCCATTGGGATATGACAAATCATAGGTGGCCAAGAGCTATATAATCATTAGTAATTACAAAGGATAATGGAATTACTCAGATATACAGAATAATCTCTACAGAGTCTCTCCAATGCTTCCAATGCCAGAAAAGGGGTAAAGATTATTGTGGACATGTGGTAAAACGGCTGTCAGTACCAGTAGAGTAACTACCCACTTCCGGCTACCTTGAAAACAGACAGACCCACACCTCTCGCAATGCAACAGTCAAACAACACAAAATACACCATACCTGGTAAGACCATCTCAATATGTTATTATCTACAGCAGCAGAATGTTCACCCAAACAATTGCACTGCTGCCTGCCTGGATTGCTGCAGAGGAAAAAAAAGACAACATTGTGAACTTCTGCAAGTTAGGCCTGTAACATGTACTGTTATAAAGCCACTGACAAGCACACTTTTGAACACTAATTTGTTGCGTACATTGCCAAATATATATGGAGACCACAGATTTTCAATACAAAAATCACCAAATGCTATTTAATTCCATGTCCAGTGCTTTGGGCAGCGTCTTGGCCTAAATGCCTATTTGGCTGATGAACGTGCCAAACTTGGGTTAGCTCAAGGTCTCTCAAGCTAGTAGCATACTCAAAAATTAAAGGAGCTGCTGCAGTAGATTTGCAAACATTTACTTCTGCAGACACATCAGAAAACCAAACACTTCAGATATCTTCTGCCTTAGTATTTGGTGACAACTCTCCATCTAGAAATGTGGATAGAAGCCAGGCCATGCACTAACAGCTAATCTGTTTCAGCCAAGTTCTTGACCTGTAAGGGCATATCACATACTCCAGCAACTGATGGGAGAGGATATGAGTTTCTGTTAAGTTGCAGACAGGAACAATACCAAGCGCATTTGAAATTTGCCTGGTTTCAGAAAAGCTACGCTTGGTTGCATGGATGGAGCAGAATCTGAGGAAATTCCAGTGACATGTGCAGGTGTAAGTGCTAAGGGGCTGTCAGGATCAGACTCTTCCTCCTTTTTACAGAACTCTGGCTAAGCCTGGAAGCTTTTTGTTAATGTGCTTTTATTGTTGCTATCTGAGATGAACCCATAAATGTAATTGAATAGTCTAAAATGCAAGATGTGCAAACTTGTGGAACAGTTTGTCCAAAGACAGCTACAAGAGCACAATAATGAGATAACAATAATGAAATAGATAATGAGAAAGCTGATCACCTAAAATTGAAAAGGAAATGTAAGAATGACCCAAGAAAAGATATAAAAAAAAAAAAAAAAAAAAAAAAAGATTTCAATATATGGCAAGGTCCATATTCCCTCTTCCCACATCTCATCTACCTGCCTTACTTCAGTGCCTGTGCAGGAGTAAATAAGCTTGCTGGAACGCTCCATGCAATTGCTTTTAGATTAGAAAAGATTCTCTGCTCATACTTGTTGTTAAGCACATGGTTAAGCAGCAGCCAGACTCTCCCCTTTACTGATGGAATATCTCTGAAGCTGTATATACACAAAACATGTGAAACTTCAGGATGACTATATTAGCATGCATGGAGTCTTATGCCATAGGCACAGGAAAAAAAATTACTGTGGAGTAAGATGGAGTGTAAACTTGTGGGCTGTAAACTATCATAACTGTACATGTGCACACTCCTACTCCTTGCTAAATTGGGATATGAGCTATTTGCACTACTGAGGGAGATGGCTAAAAAAAACACACACACACACATATATATATATATATGCAATTACCACAGAGGAATTGACAAGTCACAAGTTCCTCATCCTACGATTCTTTACGACCAAACAGCAGTGTTTTCAGAATCATAGCATAATAAACTGTTTTGTTAGATATTTCTTTTGTGAACCTTCATATCTAGAAACTTAAGCTTTTTTTTTTTTTAAGAGACCTAAGATTTTGCTGAAGAATCTTCTGAAGAATTTTCTGAACAATTTTGAGAATTGTTACTAATAAAGAAGGAGTAGCGCTAAATAAAAGGGTAGGTGTGGACTGTACAGTCTTATGGCCATAGCCACAGTGTGCAGTACTGAAACACATCATCCAAATGGGCAGAGTTAAAAGCACATACTCTTCCCAGTAAATGCCTACCTGAGAGAGTATATGAGAAAAACATGGAGATCTAAAATCTGTACATATTTTTAAGTATGTATAAAGGGCAGAAGACCCTGATTTATAGTGACAATGTCAATAAGTAGCATTCTAACTAGGTATCTGAACACCAGCAGGAGACTATGAGGATCAAGCAGTTTAAAGGAACCTCCATTACCTGGCATTATGATGATCCTGGCATATATGAGAGGAAGTTGTGAGCTCTGTGGAATCCACCAGATTTACAAAGGCTTTGGGAACCTGCAGTGATGGAATAGAAAAAAAATCCCACATATTTTCAATTGGAGATCACAGAGTAGTGATAATGGTAAGCAAGGATGCCTGCAAAGCTGTGTGTGTATTATCTGACCTAGCACTCTGGCTTTACAAAATCAAGGATTTCAGTTTTGTCAATTCACTCCTGAACCCTACTCCTGTATCTGCCATCTACAATGCTAGTGATCATCCATGAAGTATCCGTGACCATACTTCTTGACTGAGAACCAGCAGTTCACTTTACTTTACTCAAGGGGCCACCAGCTGAAAGCTTTCAATTACAGCTAAATTAAACTCAAATGAACTAGGAACTACCCTTTATGTGGTAATGTACCAATGCAAAAGCTTGGAGATGAAAGATCCTTCGTGATAGCACAAGCAGTTCATTTTCATATATCCTGCCCCACCTGCCCCCAAAGCAGAAGGCAGCTTTCCACTCACATAATATTTTCACTTTTACAAGTGTACATATACAAATTCTAAAAATCATAGTGGGGAGAATCTGAAGAGAATGTGTGGGTGGAATTTCACCCACAGACAACACTTTCAGAAGAGAGTCTGAGAAAAATGAGTGGATGTGGTCTGATGCAATCAAAATGTGCCTCGCTGAGAATACCCTTTAGGCCTTCACTTGAGCAAAACAAAGTTCTTAAGGGATACTATTGAAATAATTTAGATAAACAGGTAACAATCTGCTTTAGCAGTGATACATCATCTATTCTACTTTTTACAAGAGCACTCAGGCTCAGAGCATTTCCCAGAAACCAGTCTAGAGAAGCTGATGAGTTCTAGCTCTGCCAGCTAGATAAGCCTCACAATAATCCTAAGATCTTAAAAGGAACATTGGTTAGGAAGGAAGACCCACTATATATATTTTTAATGGGTAACTGCCCTAGTATGTACAAATTATCACTAGGTAGTTGTCTGTCAGTACATTGGCTAGGTAGCTGCATGTATCCAGTAAGCAGATTTTTTTTTTCAGGCCTCCCCATTCAACAAAAATGAATTTCAGGCCTTGTAAGTGGTTTGCATTAATAATGGAGTACATCTGTAGTCCTAAACACATCGATTGAGTGATACATCAGCACGTTACGAAGCTAAGCAGTTACTTGTTCACTCATCATGCTTGCATGCATCAGCTTTTAAAAGCACGAATAAAACACTTATTGACAGCAGATAGAATCAGTGTTCTAAGTCACTTGAACTTTGCCACAAACTGTAGCCCTGCAAGGGAGACTGAGATAATCAGCAAAGAATTCAGGTATTCAAGGTTGATGAATAAGTCTTACTTGTTGATATAAAAAGTCCAAGACCTCTTTAAGTTTTTCTAAATTGTCCAATATGCAGTTCTTCTGTAAATGAGATGAGAAATACAATCAAAACTAGCAGGGAAAAAAGTTACAAGGTTTGTTACTTTTGACAAACTGATACGTGGAACTCTGTATTGATATGTTACTAAGAACCATCACATTCTAGATTCAGCCTTGAACAGCACCAAGGACAACCATGGAACTTGTCACACACTTTTTTTTTTTTTTTTTTATCATCTGGCAATTTTATCATGTTTAAAAAAAAAAACCACAAGAATAAGGAGAGAAAAGTATCCATAGACCTAAAGATGGAAGAGTGCTATTCCTTTGCTAGGGAATCACAGACTGGTGGCTTCAAATTAAGTACACTTGTTCATAAACACAAAACATTTTTTTGCCAAGGAGTTACATCACTGCATAGAGTAATCCCAACATCCAACACTAATGATCTGCTCCAACTGCTAAACCACCCGATGGAAATCTTACCGGTTGCGCAGAGGCGCAGGAAGAACATGGATTTTCAGCACTAAAGAAAACTGTGATCAACTTCCAGTCATTTTGAAAGTCCATCATCTGGAGGGAAATAAAATAGAAAATAATTATGATAACAGCCCTATTTGTATTTTTTTCACTTTTTTTTCCACCCAAGGTTCGTTATATGTTTATCTCAGCATGATTAAGCAGTAGCCCATAGCCCAGCTCTGGGCACACTCGTGACCTTCACCTGACTCAGCAGAGGAGACAGCAAAAGGTTGTTTAGGCAGGAAATGTTACCATTAAAGCTGAATGTACACCAATAAAAATCTCAGGTTAAAAACAGAAATTGTTACTGCCATTGTAGAACCCGATGGAGAAGATGGGCATGAACACTTTGCCCAAATTCTGATGCTGCTTCTTCCCATCACTGCTGCAGACTGAGAGGCTTAACTGCCTGAACTGTTGCACCTGGGTCACTCTAATGGGATGAGGACTGGAGCAAAAATCTGGGAGTCAGAGGATTGCTCAGCTACACTGGGTACATTAGACTCCAAAGGCGAAGAGCATTGGCTGAAAACATTCAATTCCTCAAAATCTTACACTAAATTCATTCATGTTCAAGTAGTTCATTGGGCTCCCAGTGGAGGAAAGAGTTATGTTAGCACCGTTTTACAAAACTATAACATGCCTCAGGGGTTTAGGATACAAGAAAATCAAGTGCATAAAACTTTAGGGTAGGATTTTCAAAGCACTCAGCCATGAGCAATAACCAGTGTTAACCACTGACAACAGGCAAAAGTCTATTTAGATCTTTACCAGCGTTTTGGAGACTAACATCCTAAAAGACTAAGAAAAAACTAAAGAGACATATTAAGCATTATAATTTTGGGTGGCTTCTCAGAAATCCTGGTGCAGTTAAAGAGTATAATTAGTAAAGGTCTTGCATCCTTAACCAACAGGAAACAAAACTGCTTGTTTTCATGCTAGGCTCTTCAGCCACTCTGGCTAATGTATACTAGGTGGGATAGTTTCAAGAACAATACTCCATACTTTCAAAAATGTGCAGATTTGAAGTGAAACAGCAAAGTTCATTAAATTTAAGAAACAGCATGTTCTATTTTGAAGAGGTCTTTGAGTTGTCTTTAAAGTATTTCATTGTATTTTCCCCTTTTTCTGCCTCAGATCAAGCTCTCTAAATTGTGCTGTGCTTTACACAAACCTGATTCTCTTTCATGACCTTCAATATTTCTTTAGCTTGATCCAGCAGGTCTCTGAAAAAACAGAAGTGAAAGAAGAAACTGTCAAGCTATCAATAAAGATAAAGCTTTGGCTGATATTTACCATTAAATCAAACAGTACTTGAGACTTCAGGTGGGATTAATCTGGTCTGTCTTAAATGCAGAAAGATTAGATACTTGTCTGAGCTGCACAGGGAGACTGGAGTGATTAGCTTGTATTCTGACATCTCACTTTCAAACACGTGCAGCTCAGAGAGATGAAGCTGACAGACATAGGTTGACAGGCATATCACTCATTCCATTTGAGCCCAGAAAAAAAAACATGTTTTGCAGCTATAAAGAGGGAGACCTAATGTTAAGTCAGATGATCTAGTCCCTGAAGCACACAGTGGATCCAATTCCTCCTGCTCCACACTCCAACCATAGTGGTAGGGTCCATCTCTGGAGCAGCTTGTGACCCCACCACCAGGGCTCAACATATCCTGGGTCCACTGAAGTGCTCCAGCAACAAAGGCCTCCATCCTACACCTTTCCAACCCAAAGCAAACCCCTCAGCCAAAAACCTCTCAGACCTACCTGGCTTGACTTTCTGATTTTGCTTCCTTTGTGCCAAATGGAGGAGACTGCTGCCAGACCGAGGGATTAAAACTGCTAATGAGATCTAAAGATACACAGAGGTTAGGCTGTTTCTGCATACAATGGACTGCTACTCTACAACTTCACTATAAATACAGTGGAATTAAGCCAGCCAGAAACAACAAGACCCAAGAGCCTCTTGCCTGGCATTACAGGTGCAGCCTGTAACCCACAGTAGCCATCCTCACCAGCTTTGTTCCTAAGTATTGTGAGTTCGGAAGCAAAGATTTGAAATATGAGTTTGCCTGAACACATAGTAACAGAAAGAGTACTGAGTAAGAAAACCCATGCAAGATTTCACTTGGGCAGCATGACAGCAGTCAGAACGAAGATGTGTGGTGTGGGTAGCAGTATTCCTGGTCTCTGATGGGCATGCAAGACCCCTTCTTTACTGCAATTTATCTATGCCGAGGGTCTGCTTTAAGCAAGCATGGATATCCTATCCTGCACTCATGTTCCCTGCATACACATTTCCTCAGGCTTCCCCTACACCCTTGCCCAGGAAAGCCCTGGATCACTTATCAGCACATCATTCAATCAATTTGCTCAAGTCTCAGTGTGACAGCAAAACGCACCTGCTAAAGTTTCCACGCTCACTTCAAAGAAGCTCTTTTCTGTGCTACAGGGAAGAAAAAGAAAACATGAAGTTGCTGTGATCCCATTTCTCACATAAAAGGCATATTACAACAGAGTCCCAATTTCTTATTAGCTTAGAGGATGTATTCACAGCAGCAGATAAAATTACAAATGGGGCCTTTCTGTCTCCAAAACAGACATTCATGTCAGCACAGCTGAGTGGGAACAGTGCACTGGGTCTCAGCTTCTTGTCTCTGTACATGCTGCATGCTGCAGTAACTGCATTTACACATAGGAATTAATGCAGCATTGTCTGTGTGCACAGACATACAGACAGGAGTGCTGCTTCAGACATTCAAAAAACATCAGTCCTTCAGAGTTTGCCTATGAAGTGCTAGAACCTCAGCCAGGGTCTATGCTACAACTCAGGAGCACTGAACAGATCTGCAACTACAAAAATTAGCTGCAGCTTATTCACAATGTAGTTCTGATAAGAGGGAGTAGAAGACAAAAATGCTGTAAAACTTGGCCACAGAGCACTGGTAATCAGCCAAGCAGAGGGCAGGTTATCAGATCTCCTGAGTTCTCTTTGGCAAATCTCTTCTTTCTTAACTAGCGCATGATATTTATTGTACATGGCTCACCATGTAGTAATGAGGCTTAATCAAGGTTATTGCAGTTCTAAGATAGCTGCACATCCGGGATAGGACACACATTGTAAGTGCAAAGAATTTCTGCTAAGAATGGCAAAGGAGTCAATGGCTCAAAACCCTTTATATCTTCATAGAGGCCTCCTCCTCTCTAAATGGCAAAAATAAAAATTGCTTGGGCCTCATTCCTACTCTGTAGCACCATATAAATTTGTGTCTTCACATACATCAGTGCTAACCTTAAAAATTCATTGTTACCTTTGGAGTAAGTCTTCATGATGCATGCTAGATCCTGGTGTCTGTGAATGAGACAGCAATAAAAATACCATTAAACAAAGCACAGACTAGCTCTGTGCACTGTTGCCCTGTTGTACTCAACTCCTTTTCTCAGTAGCATCATTTTATATGTATCCTTTCTTCAATGTATTGCAGTTACCTTATTATTTTATTACAATGTTCTCAAACCAGCAATCTCTTGTTTAAATATAGCTTAAAATAAAACTTGACTAGTTGATATCAAATTCAATCCAATGAATTCATTTTCCAAACAGTATTGAATTTCTCTGGATCTGCTCTCTTTTGACACAGGATATGACCTAAAATCATTTAGGTAATTTGCATGAATGGGACTCACTGGCATCTGTAAAAAGATTAAAATTAAGATAAACAGAGGAAGTTCATTGATTTTAGAGTCTGAGGAGGAAACAGTGGTAGATTTTTGCTCCAGGAAAGTAGACGTTTCTTAAAAACATTTATACATTTTTGCACAGCACTACCCACAGGTAATAAAGACATTTAAAAGAAAAAAAAAGGGGGGGGGGAGGGGGAGAAAGAGGGGATTGCTCTAGAGGACCACTCATCTGATATGGATGAAGCACCTTTGGGTTTACAAGCCCTCTTTTCTGAAGAGGGAGGCTCAAAAGAGGCTCTTCTGAAGAGGCTTAGCTCAAAAAAAATGTTTGACATTGTTGTGGATACTTCTTTATCACAAAACACTCTCAAATTTGTGTTGGTATTTCCTTCATTTATTTGCAGTTGTAGTGCTTACAATGACTCCCATTTTTTGTCCAAAGTATATTTCTAAAGTTCCTCAAAGGTTAAGGATTCTTATTAAATGCTTCTAGTTGGGCTTCACTTATCTTTCTAATATTTATTTCTTATCTTTCTAATATTTATTTCTTAAGATCAGTAACATTCATCCAAGCCTGACTGTGCTAAAACAGGCACAGTTACTCAGTGATTTCAAAGGTATAACTTTGTGATTCATCTAGAACTCTGGTTTTTCAGATTGGAACACAATCTCTAAAGAAAACACTTCATTAGGGTGGAAATATCTACTTTACTCTATGATCATTACTCTAAAGGTGAGCACCCAAATTACATATTTTTTTCCTCGATTTGAATTTTCCCAGCCTCTTCTTCCAGTTATTTATTTGACCTGTCATGCTTACTGCTAGGGAAATCACAGCACTCTAATCAAAAATTATCCTTTCCTACAAGAGCCCTGTGATCGAATTTACTCCCGCATGAAGTCACCTGGCAATTTTCAGACTCACAGTATAATAGAACAACAAGCAGCAGTTATTCCCAGTCATTTCTCACTAGAAATCTTTGATGACTGTGGGAAGTTTCAAGTGCTGAAGTTCTGTATCATCAGCTCAGTTCATCATCAGCTCATCAGAGTCAGAACTGAGGAAATGGGTCTCATACTTCATCGTTGTACTTACTGTTTGCAAACTTCCTATTGCAGTGACTGCTTTTATGTCCGCTGGCCTCAGGGTATGCACTGTAGAAAAGTGAAAAGCATCAGGTTAGAAGACAGCAGTAACTTTAAAATTAAGAAGTCTGTACTGATTTTGTTTTATCAGCTGTTTTAAATCAGCCATAGAGAATGTAAAATTTTTCTTCAGTGTTCAGTAAAACATTTAGGTGTCTGCATTCATTGAAGTGTTCAACCATCAATCAGTAAGAGAGCACAAACACTATTTTGTATGACTTAAGTAATAGCAGGATCCTCAGTTAGCAGCTGAAGAAACTAAGATAGAAAAGTAATTACAAATAGAACTAAAAACTTGGGCATTTCAGAGGACTGACCCACTGTGACTTCAGCTAACTCCCACCCATATACATCCCCTCAACAGCTGCTCCCTGCCCTCCTGTTCTCAATAGTTTTGAGATAGAAAGTTGATATAAGGGTAATGTTGGACACAAACCTGAAGATGGAGTCGATGGGGTCCCAGGTGACGTTGCCTGCTGACACGAAAACTTGAAACTTCTTAGATCCTTTGACATAAAACAAAAATGTTGATTGCTTAATTGTAACAAGGAAATTTGGAGTTCATACAGGTGCTAAACTGAGGAGCCTAAGACGGGGTCTCTGTTCACAAGCAGGGTCATAGCAGGGGCAGCAGCAGCAGTTAAACCTCTGCTAGAAAAACATAGGAATGCAGATGACGGCTGCATTTTCACATCCAACTCTTCCAAAAGTGTACACCTTTCTCAAGCATTCATAGAATGCTTGAATGGGGATTCATAGAATGCCCATAGAATTGGGATGGAAGCAGTTCACATTCAGCACATTTTACTGTTATGTTCATTGTTGCAGACAGTGAATACTTAATCTGGAAGAGTTCACAAGAATATCTACTCCCTGCATCTTGACATGCTACAAGGCACAAAGCATAAAAAGAAAAGCCACAAGTCCAATATGCAGCAGGCAAGGCAGAACAAGCCTAAAGCATCAGCTGCACTCTGGGACCTTGGCAACAGGCAGAATTTCTGTGTAATGATAGAATGCACTAAAGGAGCGGGGTGGAAAGAAGCTAAAATGAGTTGGGTTGATGCAAGGACATGAGTGATCTGAATGGAGTGGTTTAGGTGCACTCTGCCACTGGTCATTTTATTCCTTTGGCCTGTCACTCTCGCAGAAGCTTCCTTTGTCACCTGGGAAACTTTCCTGAGGCTTTTCTCAGCAATATAACCAAGTGTGGCCAGTTGGCTGTCACTGGAAGGTACGCTACAATTTGCACTGTGTCAAGAGCCACCACAGTTCCTACACTACTCCTCCTTTGGAGGACTTCAGTGGTGTCCACACTTTGCACTGTTATAGCACATGGATGAGTTTAATCTTGCCTTTCTAAAAAAGGGCTGTCCAAGAACAAGCGCTAACAGCAGTAGGTCTGTGTACAGGATACGCAACCTAAAAACAAACGTTGCTCAGAGAAACCTTTATTTCCCTGATTCAATTGGGTTGTCTTGCAACAACAATGTTACATTGCTGACTCATTTGCTTAGTATTTCTTTTTGCAGAACTAAACAGTTTAGACCATGGAACTCTATTTTTCTCTCATTTGTCTCAGAGGAAGTTACAGCTAGACAGAGGCTGATAAATACCGAAATAAAGAAAAAAGTTAAAGACATCCTCATACTTTACCTTCAAAGGCTTCTGTTCTTCCTGGAGTTGATCTGCATTACCTTAGATAAATAAATAAAAGAATGAATTGCACTTTTTCCTTACCTTAGAAAAATATTTCAGAAGACACAACACCCCTACAAATACACAGTACTGAAAAGCAGGTAACCCTTCTCCTCTACCCTACTTTCCAAAAGTGATGCTTATTCCAACAAATCTATTTCGGCAGTTTTTAGTTTACTGGAATAAACTTCTGGTTGTTATAAGCCGATGAGGTCTGCTGAAATGAGTGGAATAGAACACAGCTACACACACGGGTGAAGGACCACTTGTGCATCATCTACCAACCACATATGCCACAGGCCTAAAAAAAGCTTTCAGTTTTGTATCCACTTTCCTCTTCAGCACACAGCTTTTCTGTTGTGTTATGACTGAATTTAATTATGTTTCTCAGAGATAGTGACCTATTTGTTATGTGAAGACAATATACTTAGGGCAGCAAATGAATGTGTAACTTCCAATTAACAAAAGGAGATTTTGCAATCAGCAACAAATATCTGCATGAGTCAGACCTAAATTTTTAGGCATTAAGAGTGCACTCTAGGCTTATTCTATAAAAAAAAAATAGAACGATTTAAACCTATACATGGTAGAGCTCACTGGAAAGGAGCAATTCATATTAGTCTACGTCTTCCACAGACAGTGAGCAATATCAACGTTGTGAGAGCTTGCTGAGGCCATACAGCAACTGCTGCATTTTCATCTCTTGATGAGAGCTGACAGATAAAAGAGCCCATGGAGCCAGAAGCCAAGCCTGCAGCTATTTGAGCTAGTTATTCTCTTTTTTTTTTTTTTTTTGGCATATACAAAGCAGTCAGAGCCGCAAGGCTTTATTCCACAGCCCACCAGCACCTTCCCCCTCACGTACCAGAAAGCGCACACACCGTGGCGGCTCTACCAAGGCACCAGGGCCGCTTTCCTGAGCGGCCCCATGGCCTTCCCACCTCCCCTTGCTGCAGCTTTGTCCTGCCGTGACACTGCCCAAATACGCGAGCCCTATTGCATGATTTTGCTCAATGCCAGTAACTTCTATGAATTCCCCCCCCACACACCTTAGGTTTCAGCTGAGAGCTATTTGAGAATTTTTATTATTTTTACTGTACTTGATGGACAGAGACTGCCACTGCCAGGCTGTGTAATATTTTATCCAGTGCATGTTTATATTAACTGTGGTTTTAGATGATAGTCAATTTTGGACAATAACCAGAATCCCAGCTCTGTTGCCCGAGATGCTGAAAGTACATGATAGGCAGATGTGCATTCTGCTAACTTGTCATAAAAACTCAGCACCTCCAAGACATTTAACACCGATTAACACAAACTTCAACCATATCTGTTGGGAGATGCATGGGTTACAGTGGGAGAGAAAGAGGGTCCATGCCCAAGTTCTAGGATTAAGAAAAAAGAAAAGACTGTGCCTTTCTTAATATTTCAAATAGACAAGAACGGCTGTTCTATGTCAGGCTTCAGGACCATCTGACCTGGGCCTCTATCTTGGACAACAGCCAGAACTGATGCTCAAGGAACTAATAAGAAAAATATAGTTTGATGCTATATCCTCTCACGTCCCAACTAGCTTCGCTCCTGGGTCTTCCTGAGCAAGCAATCAGTTTGTGTTGAAGAACCTTCACTAGATCTTTCTTCTGTGAAATTCCCTATTTGCTTACCAGTTCATTCACATGAGACATCCCCTCAATCCTGTAGCCAAGGATCTTCAGAATTAAATTACATGCTGAGAAAAAAATATTACTCCTTATTGGTCAGTACTTTGATTTGGTGCTTGGTTGAACTTTCATGGAGTAGTCATTCTCATTTCCACAGAACCCATGATGTGGCATACTTCTGTATGCCTCTATCAGCCTCATCCGTCTTTCTTCAAGGTTGAAGAGTCAATCAACCTATTGAATCTTGCCTCACGTTAAGAGATCAAAGTTATGAGGCAACTTTTCCTTTAACCTTCTCTCAGTTATTTTTTTTTCAAGGTGAAAAGACTAGGTACAACAGGGTTGAACTGTAGACTTACACACAGAATGAGAATTACATTTTAGTGTTCTCTGTTTTTTCCCTTGGTTCATGAAATTGTCAACACACAATTTTTCCCCATATACATTACTTCTGAGTTTTTATTTTGAATATCCTGGATAATTTTGCACCAGCATGCATGTTTGCCCCCTTATCTGGATCCTTTCTGAAAATCTGTGTCCCAGCACAGATTACTACAAGACTTTGCTGATTCTCTCCCCTGTCTTTTTTCCTGTTTGAAAACTTACATGCTAGTCTGATTTTTAATTCCCCCATCCTTAAACTAGGGCCCCATAAAAGTCCCCATCACCCTCATCCCATTAGGGTCTAGCTTCTTTAAAAGTTTCTGGTCAAAAGAATTTTTAAAACCAAACCTCAGCTGAACTATCCAGGGACACGTGTCCACAGTCATGTGTTCTCTTCTTCAATTCCACAACTAAGCTTTCCCACTCTATCATACCTACCCTCAGCGAGCTCATGCTCTTCTTTAGTATCACCAATTTGCCTTGTGCAGAAGTCAACCTTACTAGTGCACAACTACCACTGCAGTTCCCCTAAAGTGGCGGCAAGTTTAAACACTGGTTTTCCATTTGCCATCTTCCTCTCCTGGTAATAACACTCATTCAAGAAATAGTTTGCAACGGAGCTAACAGTTTGACATGCGCTCTTGAGTAAATGTCACCTAGTCCTGGCAGTCTTTTTCCTCCTGTGTTATCAATCTGTTCAAGGATTTCACTCTTTCTCACGCTTGTCCCCTACACAGAAAGATTCCAAGTGCAAAGCCTGTTTCGAACTTATTTGCAGAGGACTCTAAAAAAAAGTTTTCTGCTGGGCTTGGGCTTTCTTTTATACTTCATTCATCCTATGGATTGCCCATTGTGTATTTGAAAAAGGATTAGCTTTCATTCCTTCAGCAATGATTCGTTCTTTCACTCAGACTATTTCTTTGGCTTGCCTGAGTATAGTTAACTTACCAGAGCACATATTCTTCAGCTTTTCTTGTTTAGTCAGGATTTATGTTTTCCATAGGATATCGTTTAACTTCTACTGATCCCAGAATGACAGTTACTCCCTTACTCTACAGTCTAATAATTCTTCCAGCTTTTGATTTTCTTGACTATTCCCCAATAAATGTATTTCTCTGATAATTTTTCTGAAAGAATAGAGAAAAATTCTTGCTCTCTTCCCTCCCTTACTCTTATAGCAAGAAATAAGAACTATAAGGCTGCTAGTAGTCACAGGTTTTTCACGAATCAAGTTTTCACAGCCCCGCCAGTCACCACGTATTTTTTTCCTCAAATTAAATTAGAACCTCTTAACAGTTTTTTATCGTAAGACTTTATAATCCTCTGAAGATATTTATCCTCACAAGCTACTGGTGAGATAATCAACTACTATTGCATATCGCTTTCTCACAGATGGAGGGTGAAGCACAGAGCCAATAAGCATCTTCAGTACTACAGCACCTACAAAGTCAGCATCTTGCTCCAAAGGGTAAAATAAACAGTATGGGTAATATAATTTTTGTTTGGCTACAGTAATTTGCTCAAAGCATACAGAAAATCCAGGGGAAGGCAGGACTCAAGATGCCCTGAATGCCAGGATACTGTCTAACCTATTTAAAGTCTTCCATAACTGAAAAAACAAATGGTCATAACACAGGAATTCAGAGATCTCCAGCACTAGCTTATTCCTCTGTCCCATTTTGGGACATACCTTATTACTAGATTATTTGATATTTTTCTCCACAGAAAAGGTTAGTGCCTGCCTTAGGTGAAATCAGTCCCCACAGCAACACAATTCAATGCACGTATTTGTACCTAAACTGAACAACCGTAACCAAAGCAACATATAAGATCAGTTTTACTCACAGATTTTCTTCATCCCACTTCTAAGATTTCTGATATACACTACCCTTCAAAAATACATACATAGCATACATAGTTTCCTACATACCATGTAACTGGTATGTGTTAGGTACATTGAAACATGAAAAGTTTCAAAGAACCGTTCAAATCTTACCTTCTGAGGAGAGAAACTGAAGGAAAAACAGGCTTAACAGTAGCTTCATGATTAGTGCCTCTATGAATTGATAAGCTTAGCGTGCTGTTCCTTAAGCTCTATTACTGTTTGCAAAGAACTTTTTTTCCCTCCTTTATATTTTACCAGGTTGATAACTCAGCAGCCATAAATTTTATTAGCCTCTTCACCTTGAGAAAGCAAATTGACAGTGATAACATTTTCATACCTTGTTTCCAAAGATGTGTAACCAAGTTTATACATTGCCAGGTCAGAGGAGCAGAACTGGCACAGCTTCTCCCACCTTTGCCCTCTGCTATGCACTTTCTTTCCCATTCTGCTCATCCTTCCTGCATGTATCAATGAGAAATGAGCCACGTTGTTTATTGAGCAAGTTATGCTGTGGTCACAACTGAATGTAGCAGTAGTTTGAGGGCTGCTGCCTCTGGAGTTTTTCGTTAAAAAAAACTCCAGAACATGACAAGCATAGCAGGTGTGTTTTATTGCTCATGCAACACATGAACTCTTAGTAAAGCAAATGCTCAGTGTAAGTGTATGCTACCCTAGTCTACACTTTCAGTTTTCTTGTATCACATGACACATACCATACAAACTCTCTCATGGGAAAATAATGAAATCAGGTGTCCTGCTGAGAATTTGCCTTGTTTTCAGAGACAGTTGGCCACTTCACAGGGGTAGGATCACCAAATACAAGCACCCACATCAGTAAGTCATTTTCCAGCACAGTGAAGGCTCCTCCAGGCCATGTATTACACCCAAGGTTGGCAGCAGTCTTTCGCTATTAGCCATGGAAGGAGACTCTGCTCTTGAGGTTACAGGGGTAGCTGAGCCTTTTGAAACAACCTGCATCCACCTAAAAGGGGAAGGTTCTGCTCCTCCTCTTCTCTCCTTTCCTGCCTCTGCTCCTTCCTCACCTTCATGCAATGGTATGCTAGTCTCTCCTCCATCAGTTCCAGAGCCACCAGATCCATTTAAGAATTGATTGAATTCACTGAAGCTGCAAAAGCTAAGTTTAACTGACTTCCAGAGAGGTGTGAAGCACATCAGATTCAGCACAGGTGAGCATAGAAAGCTCATGAATAAGCCCTCCTGCCAGAGCTTAAGTCAGCTGTTGTGCAAGGCAGTGCTACTCTACCCTGTACTATGAAACCTTGCTCTAGAGCAAGACAGTATAAATACCTCTCTCAAAATTGAGGCCAAGAACTTATTTAGGGATGCATTACCACTCCTAAAGAGCCTAGAGGTGCTTCTCTGCTCAGTGATCCCCTAGGGTTATCTGTACCACTGGAACCAGCAGAGCAAGCACCAGCAATCACATAGAAGAAAGCCCTAGAAAGCAGGGCAGAAGGTTACCTTTCTATCACTATCTGATGTGAAGAGGAAATTTAAAGCTCCTAGAAATATCCTGAGCCCACATGATTCTCAATTGTGGGAGAAGAAACAACGAGGTACTGAGAAAAGTAGCACAAAGCCCCAAGGGCCACCAGTCCCAGCAAATTAAACATGACTTCAGTAGCTCCAGGTGAAGGTACAGCCCATGAGAGATGAGCAGATCTGGTTCTGGAGAATTTTTCTATAGTGAGGCATTCCTCACAAATCATTTTAAAGATAGACTACCTGCCCAGAAGTAGGGCAAGTAACTTTGTCTCCATTCTACCAGAGAATTTTCTACAAATACCAACTTTCATCCTAAACTGACCATAAGTTAGTACAGTTTTAAAGCCTGAGATTATCACACTCATGGTAAAGTTTCTGCAGACAAAACCAGCTCCACAGCCTCTCAGTAAAATCTCAGTAAGTGTAGCTGAGGACTTACTAAGATTACAGGACATCATAGTCACAGCAAGCAGTGCGTAAGAGTTCCTGCATATGCACTGAGCAAGTCCATAGGTAAAATTGCACATGTTGCTTGTACATAGCAGCATGCCTAGATCTCCAAAATCCCAGTTACATTGCTGCAACAATAGCCTAGTCACTTCTGCAGATAGAAAAAGTCTACACAAATGCTAGGGAGACTGTAACATAACACCCTCAAGTGAAACTCCACTACAACACTACAACTCCACTACAACACTACAACTCCACTACAACACTACAACTCCACTACAACACTACAACTCCACTACAACACTACAACTCCATTACAACACTAACATCAAGCCTCTGAAAAACACCCTGCTGCCCTCACATAAAGTCTTGTAATGTCCTTCCTTTCTTCTGAGCCTACTGATACCCTTCTGAAGTTCCTTCACAGGTTTTTGGTGATGACTTAAATAAACAACTTCAAGTGCTTAACTAAACCTCTGACAGCTGGTGACTCAGAAAATCTAATCCACCCTTCAAAGGGCTGATTCTCCTGGCTTTTTGTTGTTTCTTGACTGAAATTCATTGTTTAAGGGAATGCATTGGAGATTGACTTTATGCTGAATTAACTTTTGACAAATGAGAATGCAACATTGATTGTGAACATGCCTAAATATTATTTAGGGTAACATTTAAGCAGCGACCTGTCAAAATAATGGAAAAACTTCCTCTACTTCCCAAGTCTCTAGTTGCATCCCAGGCAAAGCACAGTGTAGGCCTCATCACTGCAAGCAGCTGCTTCCCAGTGCCATGAGGCCAGGGGCTGCCTGTGGCAGGGCCAGTGTCAGGCACCAGTGTGGTGGGGCTGGGCAGTTGCCCCAGTTGGAGTTGGGGGTCCTGGCCATGATGCTCTAAGTGGTGCCAGGCTCCATCCCTGGACTGGGTAGACATGCAGCCTGGGGTGGTGGGGAGACCCCAAGGGCAGCAGGGACAAGAGGGGGCTGGGGCAGAGCCTGAACATTCAACTTTGGGGCTCTTGATGCAGTGTTATGCACTCTCGTTGTAAAAAGATATTACTTTTTAGTGTTTTTCTGTCATTACATGCAAGTGCCCATGACTCCCCTATGTTACTCCTCCAGAGAAATCTCTAGTTATCAGGGTGTCTGCGAAACAGTCTCCTTAGGGAACTGGAAGTGCCCCAAATCCCAGAGAGAAAGCTCCTCTACTCACTGTACATCAGGCAAAGGGTGGGAAAGAGGGGAAGGTAGAATTCATACATTTGCAATAAACCACAGCTCCAAGAGGATCTGTTCAGCCACAAAGGCCTTAATGGGCCTGTGACCTGCTCCAGAAGGGAAGCGGCACTAACAGCAAGGCCTGTAAATCAACACACCTTCCCAGTGCTCAAGTGTCAAAACAGCTCCTCCACCAAGTAGCACATGGCAGGTAGAAAGGAAAATGAAAAAAAAAAAAGTTTGCAAATAGAAGATGATAAAAAATCATCAGGGAAAATCAGATGATAAAAAATCTTCAATGCAGAAGGTATCAGAGGTGGATCAAGACTTTTGCCTTAAAACTCCACTTCCTGAGACAGTTCCCAGCTGTCTATTCAGGAACGAGCACCCTGGGGAATCGCAGCCATGCAGCTTACGGGATAATGATTTGCACAGGATGTCCTCTGCCTTCCCTGAGCCACCAGTGCTGCCCAGGCAGGACATGGCAGTAGCTTGACCTGGTGTCCTATCCCACCTGGCTCCTGTGATTTCCTTTGCCATCCACCCCGGACAGACAAAGCTGACAAGGCACCCAATGCAGAAGGACTCTGCCTGGAAGGTGGTGGCGAAGAACAGCAGTCTGGTGCCTTTGTATATTCTTAAGTGAATGTGACCACATCCCCGGCTCAAGTGTCTAGGCCCAACAGAGCGTTACACCGCAGAAAGCAAAACTCAGCGCGCTCTGTCAGCTCTGAAGGAAGGGACACCCAAACACATATTCAGTTACATGCACTCAACCATGTTAGCCACACTGCCTGACTCATTACTGCCTTTCTAGGTAACTGGTAATACACCAGTCCGTCACTAAGTATCACAGCTATAGTTGGGAAAGCCCATGGATTCTCCTTTTCGTCTTCAAGTTTCCCCTCAGCTGCTCACTTCAGGAGAGCTTTTTTTTTTTTTTTTTTTTTTTTTTTGCATTTCTTCTACTTTTACAGAATATTGAAAAACAGTAACTCTGACAACCAATTTATGTCTTCAACTATGGGACTAATGTTTTACAATAAAAAGTAAAGGATCTATAGTTGTACATTAAAAAAGATCCCTTAGCACTCAGCCATTTATTACTAAACCTGCCAGAAGAGCAAACCCTTTCCCATGTACACTGAGGAAGCAGTTCTTTCAGCTGCTAACAAGCGGAGGCGATATATCAGAGGATAATGTTTTGGCACCCACCAAACTATCCTATTACACTGGCATAGCAGAGGATTACTGCTAAAATATAAAGCAGACCAATTCTCCAGCTCCTTGGAAGATACAGGGTGTCTCTGGGAATGCTTCAGCTAATCCTACTACCTAGACAAGGTCTTAGATCTTGGCTTTTTTATTATTATTATTATTTAGGCAGCACATTCCTGCATTGTTCCAGCTATTATAGCACCAAGCAGAAAGAGAAGGACACTACAGCACAGCACCATGAAACAGTGTAAGAATCATATTACAACAGTGAGATCTTCCCCTTCCCTTGTGCAGTTATGCCATTGCCTCCTGTTTCTACACTTCACACTGACGGTAAATTTAGCGCTCGCCTGGGCCCTAAGCAGCATTTCTTTCTTCGTGAGCAGATTCTGGCATACAGCAGCAGGGTAGAGGATGATGTGAGACCAAGGGCAGCCAGGGACATTTATCCTAGCACAGGAATTTTGCAGCTGCAGGCAGGAAAGCTGCTGCAGGAGATTGCTACCACCTGCTGGAGAGAATGCAAATATTCAGTGGGAAGGGAGAAACGAGCGCTGGTTAAGTCATTTTGTGCAGGAGCTGAATACTGCCACTCTGGATGAGGTTGAAGTCAAATGGCCTTGGTTCCTTTTTAAAAAACAAAACAGGCTTCTGGAGTCGGTGATTATAGGAGGATTATAGCTGTTTATAAAATGCCTTTCAAAAGCAAACTCCAAACACAAAGCTATGAATGCACTTTACAGTGTATTTTTCTGAACTCATCACATTACTGGAGCACCAGACTCTTCCCTTGGATATCTGGTGTTGGCAGAGCTGCTGGGAGACTTGAGCTGTGGCAATAAATAAGTAACTAAGCCAGCTCACCCCTGAAGCTCTGCCCATGTTTTGGCTAAGCTATGAAGTAGCAGCCACCCAGCAGTTGCTGCAGGCAGCAATATTGCAGTGATACCTCCGGTCCAACGCTAATAAGTCAAAGTCAAAGTTTTTTTCCATGTGCCTGCAGGAGGGCACAGCCTCCCACACAGATTGTGTCTCAGTGCCTGGCAAGGACCCAGGCCCCTTAGACGCTGACCTGAGGCTGGCAGCAAGGGATCACACACGCGCTCTCGCCACGGGCTGTGCCAGGCCCTGCATGAAGGCTGGCGCTATCCCAGCGTGCGGAGCCAGCACAGGGCCCTGCCTGGGAGGCGGCTGTCCCTGTCCTCTGTCACAAAGAATGTCTAGCAAAAGCTGGAGAGCTGGAGTTGCTTCTCACTGCCTCCTGTAGCGGGTTCTGGGCCTTTCATTTAGTCCAAGGTCAATAAATGGCTGAAAACCAAACTTCACATCCAGAAAGACTGAGGCAGCTGGCCCAGGAGAAAAGTTTGAGACTTGAAGTAAGGAGGTATATGAAGAGCTACTGTGTCCCCCTCCCAGCTGTCAGTCCGGAAAGGTTGTCACTGTGCTCACAAGGAAGGCGAGGCCTGGGCATCTCACTCAGCAGGTAATATGAATCCTTTCCCGTGTTCTGATCCCAAGGAGGGATCAGGGAGAAGAAAGAGGGGAACAAGGCGGGTGGGCTGCCATCCCACTGGTCACTGCCTTTCTGCGGGCCAGTCGGAGCCGAACGGTGCGAGGGCTGCAAGCCATCTGAGGGCTCGAACACCCTGAGAACAGCAGACCCCAAGGTTCAGAGATCCTCAGCAAAAGCTCTTTACTCACTTTACTGCAGCATAAAGATATGTTTGGGTCTGTAGGGAGCAAGGAGCTAGGCAGCAGGTACTTCCTATGGCCTCTTCTTTAGATGGCCTCTCAGATATCAGGAGCTAATACTCATGTCCACAGAGTCTTGTTTGCAGCCACAGTCTTGGGAGAGGCAGCCAGTGCTAAAGAGTCATGAGGGAGCAGCAGTGGTAGGGGGCATATAGGAAAGGAAAGCAATCTTCCTCCGATATATGCAGTGACAGTGTTAAGAGTAGGGACCTCAAAATACAGATTCTCTTCCTGTGAGTCTCTGTGCACATTAACCGACTCTTAAATCCAGAGTACCTACTTTTCAAAGATTTTAATGAAAAGTAATGAATTTAAGCCTACATCTCAAAGTGCTGTGATTCTCTGTAAGATGGAAACATGAGTATTTCCTTTCTCCCATGAAACTACAAAATTCCCAAAGCAGTGCCCACCGTTCACTATTTGTGCTCACACCACAAAGCAGATTTGTTTTCACCCAAGGCCTTTGAGCACAGCTGTAACTGTAGCAACGGTGTGGGAAGGCCCTGCTTCTTCTGAGCTCCCTGAAGCTCTCCCCACATGAAGGTAAGACCCACAGACTCCATGGGGTCAGCCTGGCTGGCTGCCACCTTGTCCCAGACTTGCTAACCCGTCTGCGCACACCTCAAAAATCCTCTGTTTACCTGACTCCCCCGCACAGCAGTTTGCTCCTCAGCCTGCCCGTACATGTTGGAAAACATATCCCTTGACCTCGATGAGCCAGCCCCAGATGTGCCATATTCGTCTTGCATCTTAGAAAAGAGGAAACTGGCAAATAACATAGTGGATGGGATAAGGAAAGAAAGAAAGGCCACTTTTCTTTTGTAAGGGATGAAGCCTTTTGATCCTTTGGCTGCAGTTGCACCAAACAATTATAGATCCTCTCCTCCAAAGTCCCTGAGGCTGATCATTTTTTGTCCATTCCTGGCAGCGGACTCTGGAGCCAGGGGCTTACACTCAGCATGCTCTCTTTACCTGCTTTATACACTACAAGTTGTGGCAAACACATCCACCATGGTGTTCACTGCCTATGCAATGTTCCAAGCTGCTCTCACCTATTTTGTGGCTAACAGAACCAAACATGGGCCATCTGAGTGCTTTGTGTCTTCTTGCTCACAAGTTTCCCTACTGAGTGAGTGGAACTGCATTCAAGCAAGCCTGGGGATAGTGGAGTACCTGCAGAGAAATGAGTTAAAAGGCCTTTGGAGATAGGCACAAGTATTTTGCTTGGGAATCATGTAAGAGCAGGTAGCAAAGGCTTTCATTTAGTGTGCCGAGGTATATACAGAAGCTTTCCTTTTTTTTTTTTTTTTTCTCTCTCTCTTGTTTGGACAAAAAAAGTTTGAAAAGTTGAAAAAGTGAGTTTTTGCAGTTGAAAAGCAAGTGGACACCATCACGTCAACCCCAAACTCACAATCACACATACGGCAGCACTTCAGAAATGGGAGTGGCTTCCAAGGCCTAAAATAAATAGGAGCAGTGACTGTACAGGAACATGAGAAGCCTAACTGGAATGAAAATACTTACAGTGCAGGCTGCAAAGGAATATCTAGGCTCTACACAGAGCACACGGCCTAGGTAAAGGCTGCTCTTTAGACTAACAATTTCAATTTAGAGGGGTCACACTTGCTTTTTCCAGATGTAACTCTCATAGTTGCCACCAGAGGACACCAAATTCCTACTACATTTTCGCTCCCGAAAACAGTCTAAATCGAAACTCAACAGGGACCCTTCAGCTAATTTTATGGCATGGGCCCTGTAGCTATCCGTAGGAGGGGAAGCCCTCGGGTTCCTTGATGAAATTTCTGTAGAAGCAGGAAACCTGTGTGTGGACACAGCTACACAACAAGACCACGAGGAGGAAGGAAAGAAGATAGATCTGTTGGCACAGTCCTACCACAAATCCTCCTTGGCAGACATGATCTACACTTTCTTGTTATGCAGGAGGGGGAGGAATACATCTAATTAAACAAGTCAACTGGTCTATGCACCCAACATCTGCTAGCAACTACTTTAACAAGCCTCAGTGATCTGGTTGTACTACTGCACAACCACAACTCAGTATCCTACTTCACAGTCAGAAACCGATGTCAAGCTCGCATATTTCCAGGGGCCTGAATGCTTTGAAGACCAGACCAGTAACAATAACAGAAAATACCCCTGTTTCAAACCAACACTGGATGATCAGAGACCAAAAGGCACTGCCAGATGAACAGATGCTCTTGTTCTTTTTTTTTTTCTTTGAAAGAGCCTTCCAAAACTCACAGCCTTGCCAGGCTTCATCCTGACATTTCAGCTGAATATTGCAAGAATGCCATCAAATGCTATAGGCCTTTGTTTTTGAGACAGAAACACTGAGCTCTGGAACCAGTTATGGGTGCAGGCATGGGCTTGTGCATAGGGTTTTCTGAACAATTAATCTGCACATTATTATTACAAGTAATCTCAATAAATTGCAAAAGCTGCTTAAAATCAACTGGATAGAATTCAAGAAAAACACAAGCAAAGCACTACGTTTGGGAAGGAGAAATTCACAAATGCACGACATGGAATAATTGGCTAAGCAGCAGTACTTGCACAAAGAGGATCTGGAGGAATTAGAGTGGATCGTATAATAAACATGAGTGTAAGGTACGCTGCCGTTGCAACAAAAACAAACATTTATTTTGGGATACATTAATGGAGTGTCATAAGTCACACAAGGTCATTACTATGCTTTATCCCAGAAGGCTGCTCACTGGCGCTAAATGTTGTGCCACATTTCTGCACCTTGCACTTTCAGAAAGAGAGAATCCAGCGTAGATCAGCCAGCACAGTAGGAAGTTTAAGAACTCCCAAGGACACTGGACTGACTGGGGCATCTCTTTCCAGGAGGAAGAAGGATGAGGGTGGCCTTCCCAAGGCTGTTCTAGCAAGCAACAATTACCGCAGATCTGTTTTTTCCTGGTAGACCAATAGGAAGAGTCACAGATCAGTGTGAAATAAAGTAAGACAACAAACAGCAATAGTCTGGATTTCATTCCATCAACAGGCAGCTCTTAAGTCTCTTACATAAGCAAAAAGGCATGCAGGTGGGAGATAGGAGGGGTCACTGACTTTGATGTGACTGTCAGTGACAACCTGGAAAGGTACTTTGAGGTGAAGAATGGTCCTTTTAACACAACAAAGTGGCACACCCAGGAGCGCATACACAGACCACACCTACTGCCAGTTTCCATGGGGTTGTTTGTACAGCAAGCAAAGACAAAAATAAAGGTTGGAGGTGAAACTTCCTTTTTGCCCATTCTCCCCACAAATCAGCCTCGCCTCGTGAGCAGCATGGCAGAGCTGTTAACAAGTCCTGCTTTCTGCAGCTCCCAAAGACTCTTACAGTCCTGCTAGTCTCAGGCAGCTATTAGACTCCCTCCACTTCGACCTGGTTTCCACCAAGCATGTAAACAGATATGGGCATGTCCCCAATCACCAAAGTCCTTAGGCTGAAGCTTAAATTTAAGCACGAGCTTCAAACTAAGAGCGTATTTAAGTGCTTTTGCAAACAAGGCCTTAGCCTTAAAATACATACATAGATAAAAGACTGTCTCACTCCAGCTCTGTTCAAATGCTTTACTAAGACGCATTTAAATGGTGTAATGCCTCAGTGCCACAGAGATGGCTGCCTTGCATAACAAGACTCTCTTGCTTCCTCTCTGCTGCAACTCATCGGCTCTTCCCTGCTCCAGGGCACGTACCTCTAAGGACTGATGAGATCTATGGCTGTTTGTTACTACGCAGAGCTAGATCCCTGAAGCAGCGATAAAGGCCCTTGCACATCCTAGCTTGCTCGCGGATACTTCCCTTTTCTGTGGAATTCTTCCTGCCCTCCCGCCCTCGCTCCCTTCCCCCTGCCCGGGTTGCTCATACTTCTGGAAAGATGACTGAGGGCTAACGAATGAATAAGTCGCTGCCGCACGTCATCGCCTGTCTGCCGCAAGAAGGGGTGAACAAGTTCCTTTGTCCACAAGTTAAAGTGAGGTTGCCGTCCAAACAAGGAGCATTTAACTGGGAGACCAAGGAGTGGGACGCCTGGACTCTCCTCTGTCTCAGATGGGGCATTTAATGTCTCTTGCTTTCCTCCCTGCACATACCACTTTATGCCTGCACTACAACTTTCAAGCAAGGATCTTAGAGGACTTCACAGACCTTAATTAAACCTCCCAAATCCCTAATTGATAGATGAAAATTCTGAGTCACAAAAAGGTGAAGGGATGTGCTCATGGTGAAGCCATGAGTCAGTGGCAGAGCTTGGAGCGGGCCTCTGGCATTCCCAGCTCCAACTTCCTCCCCCTTTGCCTTACATTTTATGAGATACTTTGAGAGCCCTGGAGAAGGTCTGGAGGTGCCCGGCATAGCTCCCAATGGCCACTCGGCCACCAATGAGGCATAAGCACCTATTGCGTTAGTAAGCCTGGGTCACCCTGGATTCTGGTGGCCTGTTTGCACGCCCTCTGTTTAAACGCAAGATGAGCAGACCATCCCAAGGGCTTACCCGCTGAACTGGCAGCGCAGGCCTTGTGCACACAAAGGGGCGAGCCACCACGAGGCCTTGCACAACAGTGCCCAATGGCTTTTCCATGCACCAGGTACAGGAGTTGGCCACCAAGGCCTGGGGAGCCCAACATGGGGGAGAAAATGCTACTAGCAGAGGCAGAGGCAGGTGGCTGGGAGGGCTGCAGCTGGGGAGAGGGTGGCCTGGGCTTTCCAGCACCCAGCCCAAACATCCTGACCCAGCTTGTAGCTGTTGGGTGGCCCCGGGCAAGTCCCCTTTTGTCTCCGCGTCCCTCCCTGGCCTTTTGTTTTCTTTTATTTAAACTGGGAGCTGTGCAGGGCAGGGACAGGTCTCTGGCTGGGCGTTTGCAGTGTGCCCGCCGTGTAATGAGACTCTAATCTGGACTGAGGCCTCTACCTGCTGCAGGAAAGCAGCTGCTGAGCAAACACCAAGGTCGGCTGGTGCGCCAGGCGCCTTCCCGCTGGCCCCTCGTCCCTCCACGCAGCCCACGTGCGTTTCAAGAAGCTGGTGCCATTCGGCGGACGTCGTTATATATTGCTTTCCAATTATAGCATGTCAGGGTTGCAACGGTGTTTAATTGTCTGGGAGTTTTATAAACACTGAATTGTCTTGGCTAACGCCTCAGTTAATGATCCCCTGCAGAAGCGACTTTGGCCTGTTGGCTCCAAGTCGAGTCTTCACCACACCCACCAAAAAGACTAAATGAAAAAAAAAAAAAAAAGGATAAAAAATGCAGAAATATGACTTGAAAGATGATGCTACATCTGAGGAAATGACACATAACTCCCTCTTGTCTTTGACTGACATCTGATACTGCAGCTTCGTGGATCTTTCCTAAAGACATAAACAGTAACATCCCTGCCTCTCCAAATCCACCTGTCTGCAATGGCAGCACAGAGTGACATAAACTTTCCACTCCTCCTCCGGAGCAGCCCTTCTTGCCATCCTGGTGGTTTCCCCGGGCCAGGGCCCCAGACTGGCACAAGACCTAGCGCTGGAGAAGCAGCTAGGCTCACCTCCAATTTCAAACCTGTATTTTTTTTCCACGAGTTTTTGTAGTTGTTGTTGTAAATATCAACCAAAAAAAAAAAAAGGCAGAATTATTAAAAAAAAAAAAGGCAGAAGGGGAAATAGTCAAAGCTTTTATGTTAATGCAAAAGCTACTGGCAGCATCAAAACAAAGGGCAAATCGCTGGATCGAATTTGCAACCCATGTAAACAAGCTGACTGCATTCCAGTGAAGAGCACTGATCTTCCCCTGGGCGCGTGCGTAGTTCCACATACTTGCTCCCCTCGGCCCCCTTTGCTAAGAGATCCCAGCTGAGCACTGTGGGCTGCCTTGGAATGGCTGCCGGTACCGCCTTGGTACCGTTTGCGCCCCTCCAAGCCCAGCGCTTGCGTTTCAAAAATGAGGCAAGTGTGGAGCCGCGAGGGCGCCTGGGTAGTTGTGCAATGCTGGGAACTCTTAGGTAGTTAATAATTACACGCAACCTTCGGTCTAGTTCCTAACAACACCCCTAGGCGTGTCGCTCTTACAGAATAAGGGCACACGCCCTGCTGTGTCTCCTTGCTTAACAGGAACACAAAGTACAGTAGTAGGAGGTGTTTCCTTGAACTCTGAACAATTGGACATTTAAGGATTAATTACTGTTAAGGAGCTTTGGACTGGCAAACACACTAACTCAGCTCTTGGCTGCGTCTCCTGGCTAAGTTCTCTCAGTCATCCTAATTAGACATTCTGATACAATCTTTAATTATATGATCTCACATGCTTTATTTTATTTTATTTCTTACACAGAACCCCTCCCCCCCATCTTATGCAGCAGGGGGAGGAAAGCGCTTTTCTCCAAGCCGTTTCCCCCCCGCTCCACCGTCAGCTCACTGGCTGCAGACGTGAGAGGGGGTGTGGGAAGACAAAATTGGGATCCAAGCTTGCCACGTCGAAAGCAGCAAGCACGCGGCATCTTTCACAACAGGCAGGGAAGGTTGGAGCCCGCTGCAGCTCCTTTGCTGCCCTGGGCAAGACGGGACCCATACTGTATTTGTCCGTATTGACTGCAGCCCGCCTGGGAAATCCTGCACTGGGTGGTATCCCGCGCCAGCCACAGAGTGTGCGTGTGGATGTACATGTACATACACACACTCACACACTCTCCCGTACACACCTTGATCTTGTTGAAACAGCAGGAGGGGCCTGGTGTGCGTGTGATTAACGCTTTTCCCCTGTGCAAACACTGCATGGCTCAGGCAATATGCCTGCGTTGCCAGTCGCAGCGCCCGGCCGTGCTCTGGGCCTGGCGCTCTCCCCACCCCCTTGTGCCGCCTGGCTACAACGCGTGCCAAAAGCTGTTGAAATTACTTTACTAAGTTTAAGCTGGTCTTCTTGGCCTGCAACATCTTTCCTAGGAAGCAACCTGGCTATATCCAGGAGTCATGGGTTCCACAGCATCTTAGCATCCTTCTGCTCCCTTTTACTGACCTCCCCCTCCCTCCCCCCCACCTTTAGGTGGCATAAGCTTTCAACTGAAGGGCTTCTCTGCTGAGCTGGAAACTCAGTACCCTGAGGCCAGCTGAGGTTCACCAAGCCAAAGAACTCCATAAATGGTGCAGTCTTAAAAGCATGTGCTCCTGGTCTGTCCATGGAGCATGGGCATGGGGAGGCAAGTTCCCCCCCAGGACTCCTTGCTAAAACTGCATCCTCAACCCTGAGAGCGCAGGGGAATGAGGAGCGCCGTGGCGTCTCCTCCCTTTGCAGTAGGCAGCCATGGCTCCAGTCTCTGTGTTTTGCCAAGCACCAGCATGCTCCCTTAGAAATGACTCCAAGATCCACCCCTCCCTCTACCTGCCAGCAGAACTGGTTGGCCTCAGCAGGGAGGGTGTGTGGCACCCATGCTTGCCCTGTGCACTGGCAGCTCCGGCAAGTCCTGCCAGAGGCTCTGGGCTAGCTTGTGTCCATCAGTACAGCGTGGTGCTTTGCCTCATGTCCCAAAAGTGGAGGGAGAAAAGGGGGACCTGTCTGTCTAAGGCAGTCAGCACTACTCCGCACAGGGAGGAGCCCTTTCCTCCCAGCTCCTTGGCGTTTCTCGCTGATTCAGAGTCAACATAATGGGACCGAGATGGCGCCATTAATCCTGCTGGGCAGGTGGAGCCAGCACACAGTGGCGATTAGTAATGGCTTTCTTCCCCTGTGGCATCAGGTCACAGGATTCGGCCCTTCATAGAGGCCTTGTGGGAGGCAATTCTCCTCCCTTCCCACCATCAGAAACGTGCCTGTGGAGCAGCCGCTGGCCCCAGGGAACAGAGCAATGGGAGCAAGCACACAGGAATGTGAAGTTAGAAGCTAACGCTGAGTGAAAAAAGGGAGAAAAAAATAGGAACCACATTGTCATTGCAGATGGGAGATACCCGGCCAAGATCACCAACCATAGCACTCCCTGTGGGAGTCTTGCCTCCAGACCCCTAGGACAGGTAGGCCCATGAAATTGTGGACCTCACATACTCAAGGTGTGTCTCAGGGGAGAGCAATAGGTCATTCATTAAGACTTTCACTCTACAACTTCTTCTGTTCTGCCTCACCACTGCACACCCTCCCTCAGTTGTAGCTATCTGGAGAAGACCCAGTGAGCAGTGACTGCTCCTCCAGTAAACCCTCACTTCCATTACAATTACACAATAAGAAGGCAGGATGAACTCAAGGATTTATTGCCCAAGTGCCCACCTGTCTCACTAACAGCTTTTCCACCTGCAGTGTCGGCAGAAGCGGCAATGGAAGAGTTTAAAGCCAATGATTTGAAGTGTCACTCTCCTCACCTATTTCCTCCCCTTCACCTCAGACACTCTCACAGACAGATCTTAATTTCCTCAATTGCCAGAAGTGGAAAAGGTGATTAGATACCAGCAAAACCTCAGAACATTACTTGGATTAGAGATTTAATCACAGCCCTCATCGCTCATAAACACAATGTTCAATATGTACCTACAAAAGACTGCTAAAACCTCCCATCACCCTGGTTATCTGTAAAAACTAGGGAAGGAGCGGAGGATTGCAGCCTCTGTAAGGTATCATCAGCCAGGAAGCCCAGAATGAGGACTGAGGTCTTGCCCCCTGCTGGGTTAAGGTCCTGATGTTACTCATTGCTGACACTAATTCTCTGCCCTAAATTCTGGCTTTGAGAGGCCAGAGCAGGGCTATGCCTGGCTGGATCACAGGACAGTGTAAGGTACAGAGGGATCATGAGCACACCTTTTCCTCTAGATTACTGAAGACATCGATGGATCCCTTCCCTTTTAAGTCCACAGGCTGACATCTTCTGCTTTAGCCTTATTAACATGAGATGAACAATTTCAAAACTAAGTCAAGAGCATTTCAGAATAATAATATGATGTAATCAACCTAAATATGAATTCGATGAATGTGTTTTTCTGGCCACATTGGAACATCCAGCACATGAATAACTGAGCTGCTCAAAAGAAAAGAGTCAAGAGCAGTGAACACACTAAATATTGATATTCTCCCTGACCCAGGAGCACATTTAGGATCACTGCTTGTAGATCCATTTTTACCTTTCCATGGAACTGGAAAAAACAACTTCTGCCTGAGAGAGGAAAAATGATAGGAAAGCCCACAAAAAAACTAGGAGACAGTTACTGGCATGGCTTATGGCTTTGCAGAAGGATGCAATCCTTTGTGGGATCCAGGGTCTAGTTACAGCCATGTAAGGCCTGTCTCCTCTTCCCTCCTGCTAGTCTGTGGAATGAAGCATGCAAAATAAAAAAAGAAATTTGAAGCTCACATTGGCATGCTGAACAGTTTACATTCTTGTCTGCCATGATATCCTCCTCCCAGCTTAGTTCTTATCTGTTTGACCTCGCATAGCCGGCATCAAAAAAGCTGATATTTAGTACAGAGGAATTCTAGAATTCAAATGTGATAACACTGCAGTGGGGAAAGAGATATGCTTGAAACGTATTGCGACGTGGAAAGAGACAGCTTTTGGACTGTGTAAATTCAGAAGCATTTCACCGACTTGCAAAAGGACTGAGGTTGGAAGGAACCTCTGGAGAACATTGATTCCAAACCCTTGCACAAAGCAGGATTAGATAGAACAGGCTGCCCAGGACTGAACATCTTCAACGGTGAAAACTCCACAAGTTCTCTGGACAACTTGTTCTAGGGTTCAATCACCTTCCTAGTTATTTAAACAAACAAACAAAAATGTTCTTTTTTTGTTTAAATTGAATTTCCTAGTCAGACTTGATCTCCTTTCCTCCCTCCTCTATTAGGTATTTATGCACATAGATAAGATCCTCCCTAAACCTTCTTCTCACGAGGCTAAGCAATCCCAACTTGCTCTGCCTCTCCTCACAGCTTTGTCCCATCTTCTTCAAGGAAAAACTTCCTGAGGTGTCTTATATCTCACTACACTAGAACACACATGAAAAACTTTCTCTTAAATCCTCAGCCTTGTTAGAGTTCTGCAGCAATTTCCACACAGATTAATAACCTATATATTTTGCTGCTGGTGGCAACAGTAACCTGTGGGCTGTGCGAAATAGAATCCTCACTTGCCATGTGTGGCAGAGCAGAAAACACTGGACTGGCATATGTGAAGTTTACTGTGATGACGTGAAACTTCAGGAGGATCAGGTCACAGCCATCAGTAGGAGTAGGACCGTAAGGGCTTTTTTTTTTTTTTTTTTCCTCGTCAAATGCATCATTTGTTCCACTTTGGGGTATCTGATGCAATACCCATGTCACACTTTTCCTCTGTCACATCCTTCCCACATCAAAGTGGAAACATCACTTCAAACCATCATTCTGGATGCTCTCCTTTCCCCCACACTCCCACTCCAACTCTGCTTGCCATTAAGCTTTCTTAAAGTTTAGCACATGCTTATTCTTTCAATTGGCTGCAGAATTTCCACAGTGTTCCTATGGCTGCTCCTGTAGATTCTAGATTAACTTAAAAGGAAGAACAAAAATCAACTTGCAGCTGCCTTACTGCTACATTCAGGTCACTCCTTTGGGCTACAGCTTTGTTCTTGACACAGAAGTTCTGCCCCAGGTAGGGTCTTTCCTACAGTGAAAAACCGCGGAGAGCACCGGGTTAACTACACTCAACATATGGAAGGAAAACTCTGAATTTTTAAGACCTGGCTACCCTTAGATGCTGCCTAGAGAGATCAACCATTTCTTGGTACTTCACTAAGGAATGTGACAGTAGAGAAAGTTCAGAGATGGTCTCTCTAAATGGGGAGGGGACAGGCAGAGGAGAACTAGGAGTCGCTGTTAATTCTTTTGCACAACAAGATGCCACTGAGCCTTATACGAGCATGGATGTTCCTAGGGTCTTTTCCTTGCATAAGGGCTGAGCTACCTCTCTTCCGGCATGACTCCACACAGGAACAACCACCCTCCTTATGATAACACGCAGATCCCTCTCTTGCACAACAAGGTGTATACAGCTGGGCAGGGTGTGTGTGGACTGGTGTGAGAAAGAGGGGAAATTCCCTTGGTGAAGCGGAGACCTAAAACAAGGTGAGAATGTTGGGGAAAACATTTTCAATAGTAATGTGGTCAAATTCAGCTTCCCACAGCTAGTCCGTTGGTGAAAAATACTTGGCTCTGCTGTGTAATTTCAACTTTCAGAGCCAAATTATAGTAAGAGCACGGACATTCCAGTGTCTGCCAGCTAACGATGGTGAAAGACAGTCACAACCAGTCAGTGCCGGGAGGAAATCGGGTGGGAGGGCTAACTGTGAAACCAGCATTTGGAGACAAGTAACATTAACCCCTTTGGAAGAGCACTGTCAGCAACCAGGAGGTTAGGGAGCACTTCAGGTTGTTGGGAGGCAAGCAGGAACACATCCTTCTGCTACCCTTTTCTTGGTGGGGGGGAATATGGTGCCAAAGGAGCCGGTTTGACAAACTCGAGGCTGGACGCCTCTGTGCGGCAGCATAATGGGAAAGCCCTTCATGAGACAGGCAGGCACTTAGGCAGGAAATCCTGAGGCACTCCCCTTAAAGAAAGCTTGTACAACAAATCAAATGGGGACTCCCCCATGCCCGAGGCCCCTTGGAAAATAGGTATTCGAAGATGATGCTCTTGGGTTCTTCAGCATGTTTGCTTGTAATAGGCACTCCCTCAAAATAGCCCCACCAAGACCAGTGCAACTGAAACAAGCCTCCCAAAGGCTCTTCCCCCAACCCCGTGTCATCCTTGACCCCAGGGGACACACTAGAGCTGGCTCCAGCTCTACAGCCCACGCCGTCCTGTTGCTCCTTCATGTCAGCTCTCTAACAGAGTGGATTCCTGACCCCTGAGCTCACTTCACACAGGCGTGTGCATGTATTCCTCATTCTGGTGACTGATACTTCCAGCATTCCTCATGACTTCAGAAATGTTTTCATACGTTAGCCACAAAACTTACTCCAGCATCTCTTATCTCCTTCCTTCCCATGCCGTGAGAGCGCAGTGGAAAAAAGCAGCTTCCCAGAGAAGACAGGGACAGGGACCAGCAGGAAGCCGGAGTAGACATTACTCCTAAAGAAACCACCGAGTAAACGAGTAGGTTGGCCAGATGCCAGATTGGCTAATCATGATTCATCTACCAGCTCCCCCACCGCCACCACTATATTTTTGCTCAAATACAACATCCTGCATTCCTAACCTGGAACATCCGAGCCCCTTCCACTCCAGAGACTGCAGCTATTCCCAGATAAGCAAGGCAATCCCATTTCATTCTCCACCTTGTTGCTAGTGAAGAAACCACCCCAGACCAAACTTTCAGAGAAGCTTTCAAGTCCTATGGCTGAAGAGATGGTTTAAAACAATACTAATAATGATGAATTCATCTCCTCATGTGTTTTCTTAGCTCCATCCCTTTCTTTTTGGAAGGGAGATGACAGGATTAATGCGTCACTTGCCTTTTGGCCCAGGTGCTCTGCTCGCTCAGCCTCTGCCCCATTTAGCACTGTGGCAGCTAACAGCTGTCTGCGTTGCAGCTGCTCTAATGAAAGAAGCTCTGAAGTGTGTTAGGGTCCAGCACCTGGCAATACTGTACCCATTTGCTCAGATTGAAGCAACATGCAAGCTTTTAATTGTTCATGGCAAAGGGAGCTTTTTAATGACTTCAGTTAACAGAGAGAGGACTCCAGTTAGCTCTTGCTATACAAAAGTGTCCACAATGTCATTAAAACAGGATTTACAAGTGTCATAACTCTCAGCAGCATAGTCAACAATACAGCCAATCATTACAACTGAGCACCAAAGGAGAAGGGGGGAAACATCACACCACCGAGGAACGGAAGGAAAAGAAGGGAGGATGAGAGGGGAACAAGGGGAAAGTGAGAGGAAGAAAGAAAAGTCTTTTTTTTTTCTTCTCAATCTAAATCAATTTTATTCTACAAAATGCTACTCAGTTAAAATTGTAAAAGCAAAATCATTTTAATATGTTCTTTCTTTCATAGCAGCAAGCTTTCTCTAACAAGCTTTTTGTTTTAGTGCAAATACTGTAGGCCTGTATTACAGTAAAATAACAAGAACAGAAAAGAGACAACACCAGAGAGAGCACCTCAGAGCTGAGATTCTCCAGGACTGCAAGAACTATATAAAGATCACAACGAGCAAAGAAGGGTCCCAATTCAACAGTCACCTTTAAGAACCTCCTCAGCAGAAATTATTTCACTGCAAACAAAGAAAGAAAAACTGTGATCTAAAACTTCTGAGGAAAATAAGACAACGGTGCCCCCAGACTTTCAGTAATCCTCATTGGTTGCACATTAATCACTGAGGTTGCACATTAATCACTTGATTTTACCTGACACTTGCTTTGCAGCAGTGAAACACTATTGATGCTCTCCATTTACCCACAAGAAAGTGGACTGAAAATCAGGTTCTTTTTGTACCTGAGGATCTTAAAGTAGACTTTAGTGACACTAGTAACTTATCGCTCTAATAAAGATGCACTATCCCTTATTGATGTTACTTTGAACTACACGGTATATCAATATATATACAAAACATTTTATCCTCTCACTGAGCAAAAACAATTGGATATCTATTTTCTACACATCTTAATATGGTTTTAATATCAAGTAACCACAAACAAGAAAGTGGAATAACCCTTTAATCATACAGGATAGGAGGGAAACAATTAAAACAGGATGGGATTTTATTATTATCTTGTATTCTGAGATTTGTCCTCGACTCCACCTACTGTTCACAGAGGAATGATAATGCATCTTTAGAAACATATCTCTTTATACATTTTATACAGACAACAACAAAACCCAAAATCTTTTATTTAAAGAATTGAAAAAAAAGCCTAAAAAAAAAAAAACAAAAAAGAAGATTTGAGTATTTTTAATGCTTTCTTTATTATATCCAAGTCTTGAACAGAAAAAAAGATGTAAACATGATAAATAAATAAGAAATAAAATGTAGATTGTTCCCCCCACCTCTTAAAATGTTTGACTTGGCCTTCCTAATGAAAATGAACTTGTATCATAATAATATAGTTTCTTAACATTTCAGAAGCCTGTTTTAGAATGAAAAAAATTAACAAACAAAAGCAAAAAAAAAATCTCAATAACAACAACCACCGAAAATTAGGAATGCGAGTTGGGAGGATGTTAAATTAATGGCGGGCAGATCTGCTGGAACAAGCTCAAAAAAACTGCCTGCCAATAAATAGATACTGGGGAAATGCCTTAGGTGTGTTCTCATTTTCTTTTTGTTTTGTTGTTGTTGTTGTTTGTTAGTTTGTTTTTTCACTTAGGATGAAGGCCAGGTGGATCCTACATACAGTAAGCAGCAAAATTAAAGGTTCAGATGAACTAAATAGATCATTTAAATAATAATTATAAAAACACAGAGAGCTACTGTCCCCAATATGTTGGTCCCAAATCCCATTACACCACAAGCAGTTTGAGACTTACCCAGTCTCCTTACCTACAAGAAAGGAATGGATGAAGGCAAGGCCAGAGCTGGGAAAGGGGGAGGAGGAAGGAGGGTAAAACCGGAATGGCAAACGTCACCTGGAAGCTGCGTGTTTCCTTCAGTGTGGCTGCTATTGCTCCTCCCAGCTGGGCACTGATCAATTTATTACTCCTTCTGTTATTAGGGGCTTCTTTGGGCCAGTCACAAGGGCCAGCTGAATGACCCAGTTGAAGTGGTCACCTAATACCAGCTGAAATTCTCCAGGCATTTTTCTACTGACTTCAACAGCTTTTGGTGAGACACTAGTACAATAGCATCTGCACCCCCATTGCGTGTGGGATGTGGAGACAGTGAACATTGAGGAATCATCGGGGGAGGTATTCATGGAAAACAGCATCTGTGAGATGGGGAAGACTGTCAATTCTCTAAAGCACATCAGTACACTTGGGGGGGGGAAAAATCCAGGGCCAAAACAGCTGGACAGTTCAAGGTATTCCTGCCTACTAGAAACTAAAGGTAATGCTAATCCACAAAATTCAGAAGGCAGGAGATTGGCGATTCCAGCACAGAAATGCTCAGAGAGGACTGAGGGACAAGACAGGCAGGCACAAGGCACTCGAGTTCTTGCAAATAATCAGCATCTTCCATGTGTAGTTTCGAATTGCTCCCCTTGGCATCACAAGGCAGAAAAGGGGATGGTTCTGTCTCACCTCCAAGATGATCAGTGACAAGCCAGTGGGCAGGGGCCAGCTACAGCTCCTTGAGGCAATAGCTCAGTGAAAACAAAGTAAAGGTAAAATCACCTTTGTGTGTGATGGGGAAAAGGGAGTCCCTGGTATAAATGGGTAACAACAGCCCATATTTAAAATATTGCTAAGCTGAGGACTTCATACGTGGTTTAAAAAAAGAAGAAAAACTTGAGAGCGATTTGGAACTATCACAAAGAACTGAGCCAAATACAAGAATAAACATCTCAGATTTCTGGGATGGCTTTTGCAGGCTGGCAGCAGTAGCTTTTGCAGCAAAGGCCACACCTAAGGGTGTTTTTTGGGTTTTTTTTGGAAATGCAGTTGGATTTTCCCACCTGCCTACTCACCAGAGCTAGATAAACCTTTTCCTTTCCAAAAACTACTAAACTACACGGCTAAAAATGCTTGTTTGCCTTGGAGACAGACACACAGCTGATGAGGTGGTCAACATAACTGAACTGCAACTGGAAAGGGGACAAGTCACTGTGTTAAAAATATCACATCCTTTCCTAAGGACCAGCAAGACTTAAGAAGAGATTTTTGTTGTCCTGCTATTATTTGAGTTAACTCAGGTTTGGGGTGGCATTTCCCAAACTCCCTGCTAGGAACGCTTTAGGTACATCAGCTGAGCCTCGATTCAGGCCCAGGGATCGCTCGCAGGCCTGTGATGAGCTGGCCTCAGAAGTAGCTGCCTGACTTCAGGCCTCACCACTTGTCAATGTTGCATTCCTCCCACAATAGGTGTAATGAGATGTAGAGACATTTTATTGAATAGCTATTGTACTATTGGCCTCTAAATCCAGATTGGCCCAAGCCAGCATCTGGCATTGGAGGTGATTAAACCAGCCACAGTTTCTCCTGAACTGACATAATCTATGTAAAACCGTATGAAAACAAGATCAGCTGTGCTAACTACCAAAAGTTTAGTATCTACTTCATTAAAAAGGAAGCCCTGATGCTCGTGTAAGGACAAAAGAACTCCCTTATCAGCTTTACTTGTTGCATAAGCTCCATTTCAAACCTCTACTATTGGTAGAATGATGGAAATGTTTTTAAAAAAAAAAAAATCACTGGCAGTTTTACAAGGGAAAAATAACACTATCTTTCTATTTCTGGCAAGTTTGGTAAATATCAGGGCAGGAGGAGGGAGAAAAAAAAAATCTACCTTCAGAGTCCAAGTAGTCTCGCTTTGAAATGATTCAAGAAGTGGGGCAGTGGCCAAGGTTGGAGGAAATCCAGCCCTGCTGAGTAAAGGTCCAGTTCCACAAGACTGAAGTCCACTAATTCTCCATGGAGTCAGTGGGATCTGCAAGAGTCATCTGGCAGGACTGGCCCTACCATTGCATACTGCATTTCTCCAGGTCTAGCCTAACCAAAAATTATTATTTTAAAAAAATACCACACCAAAATAAATAGCTGCCACCACAGCTTCAACAGACTGGAACAAAGAGCTGCCTCCTAAGCAGCTGACAAGCTGGGCAATCTTGGGGTGTACAAGGCCCACTGCTTGTCAGTGCCTCAACATTAACAGGAGCTGAGCTGGGGTCTAGACAGGGGTAGGTTAAGCATATTGCTGTTTTCAGTAGTGATCATCAGCATTAGAGCACCAGCTTGTGCCCTCTGGTGCCTTCAGTACTAGCAGCCAAGATCACGGGTTGGAGGAGACCAGGTCCCAGGGCTGGGGGCAGAGCTCTCTGGTTTGTTTCTGTTCTTCAAGGCAAATCAACCCAAACGAAGCCAAATCAGTTACAGAGAAGAGAGGGGAAAGGAGGGAGAGAAAAAAAAAAAAAAAGTGGGAGGAGGTCAGAGACTGAGGTACAAGTAATGGTAATCAATTTTCCTTTACTGTTGAATTATCAATCACAACCAGAGCTTGCCGAACAGGTCATTGCTTGGAGCATGCAATGCCTGGTCCGAAGTGCCTTGTGGCCTGTGTTGTACCTGAGGTTACACCTTCCTCCCGACCTCAGGAGCTGGGAATCTCGGAGCAAACACCCCCTAGCATCACTTGCAGGGATTGGAGCTGCTTTGCTTGCCAAAGGAGAAGCCACAGAGGGGACAGACAGATGTTTCCACCCTCTTATCTACTACCAATGTCCCTCCTAGATTTATATGTGTGTGATACCACCTCCTCTTCAGTGGCACACTCTGCAAAGACAGCCAAGGGGAGGGCAGGATTTGCTAATAGGGAGAGCTCAGCACCTGAGTCAGGAGCTGTGATGGGAGGAAGGTGTAATGCTCCCTAGACAGCAGGCATCCAGGAAAAGTAAACAAAGGAGTCCAGCAGCAGATTGGTAACTACCAAATGGGGGTTAAACCCTGCCAACAACACTGGAAATGCCATCCCAGCAGCTCTTCTGATGCTACTCTGACCCTGAGCTGTTAACTTGGGTTTTGAGGAGACCAGCAGGATAAACATATCTACTTAATAAAGAGAGGGGAGGAAGGAGAAAAAAAAAAAAAAAAAAAGAGAGTGAAAGAAAAAAATTAAGAGTTTCCCTATGTCACATGAGCCTCCTGCTGTCTCTGTTCACTATGTCTGTGCCACAGGCCACTGAATTACCAGCCCTGCTCGCATTGCTAAGCCCTTGCACTGCTCTCAGGCCCCTGCTGCCCTCCCAGCAGTCCCACTCCTGCCTTGACAGCCCCACCAGTTTCCCCACAGCCCTTCCCAAGAGGATAGATCTAACAAGCCTTTAGAGTTCAGAGCAACTGGATGAAATGTCATGGGATCGACAACATTGGAAATGATAAACAGAGAGAGAAAGAGGGAGAGAGAAAGGCAAGGCAAGAAGTCTAGTAAAATTAACTAACCAGATAGACCTAAGCACAGAGCATAAACCGATCAGATCAATTCACAAAGAAGAGGGACGACTAGCGACTGTCTCCAGCTCGCCTCCAGTCCCGGTCAAGAGTGTTTCCTAAGTCCACTATGGCTGTGAAGAGGTTTCCATAGGCAGTTCCTACAGAGGGGAGATCACCCTCTCCAAACAGTCCTGGCGCGTCAGTCCCACCCTTGCCGTTTCCTGCCTCCGGGGAGCTGGCGTTGGTCCTCGCTCTCCTCCCTGGAGCCGCAGCACTTCCCCATCCTCGCTCTTGCTGCCCTTGTGCTCGCACGATCCTCTGCCTGTCTCTAACACCACAGAGTGGGGCTGCCCCCACAGTGCTGGGGGAGATGTAACACACTGGCAACAGGGGGCTGCGCGGGGATTACAACGCCAGCAAGGTGGGAGAGTTCAAGGAATCCGAGGACTGGTCACCACTGCTGCTGCTCCTCCGGTGAGCTTTGGAGCAGGACTCAGATGGGGAGAGAGGAGACTCCTGATCCAACACATTGGGATAGGTGAACACCAAGTTGGAGGAGCCAGGAGTGATGGCTGGTGTTGAGGTCACCACGATGGGAGTGTTGAGTGCCTCCTCCCCATAAAAACCTCCGGCAATGCTGATGGGCTTAATGACAGACCTCTGGGCTTTGTCAAGGACCAAAGAGGAAGATGGGATCTCTTCCTCCACAGGCTCTTGTTTCACCACCACCGCTCCGCTCGCTCCAGTCCGAACGCTCTGGAGGCTGCTGGACGGTGGGCTCCGGCGGTCCTCAGGGCTGATTTTGCACACAGGGCTGTGAGCCACCAGCATGAACTCCAGTTTCTCCTTCTCTTTCTGGAGCTCAGCAATCTCCTTTTGCAGCACTGACTTCTCCTCCTCCAGCACTTCAGTTTCCTGCAGACAGAGGAAGTAGTAGTGAATACCTGAGGCTCTGACACTGCTCCTCATGCACAACGTAGCCATCAAGCCCGGTCCCCTGCCACCACAAGCAGACACACCACAGTCCCTTCGCAGGCCATTTCTAGTTTAGCATTTTGCATCTCCATCTTTCACTGGGGAAGCTATCCCCTGACTTTACTAATCTAAGGGTTACAAAAGGTCTTCTTACCACACTGCCTTAATACTGCCCCCATGTTCTCTGTAGCATTTATTCTAGATGAGGTATGACCTGAGACCTGCACAAGGGACTAGAACTTTCACCTCTGCTGGATCACTCCTTTATGCAGCCTAGGATTATTGCATTTACTTTTCCCATGGCCACATCAAACTGATGGTTCATAGTCAATCTGTGAGCAATTAGTATCTTCCTGTGTGAGGAGCTCATCTTTTATGAGAAGTTCTGGCCCTAAGTCCTTCAGGATATGACTTCCCACTTCTTACTCATCTCATTTCTATTAATTTAGTCATGAGGATTCTTAAATTCTTCCTGTATGATGCCCTTTCCCCCCCCCAACACTGAAAATACCTCCCAGTTTTGAGTCAGCAGCACATTTCACTGATGGGCTTTCACTATTTCTGCTGTTAATAAATTCTGATGGTTAAAGTCAAACACAAGCAATCCCAGGCTGGTTCTTGAGGAGTGGAGCTGGAGCTTTCCCTCTAGCCTCCTACCCCCTAGCCCAGCTTGTCTTCTTTTCAGCCAGTTCCTTATCCACCCCACAGTTCTGGCACCGCCCCCCTATCTTTGCTAGCAGAAATAGTAATTTCCCTTGTGACACTGGGCCACATATCTCCAGGAACTGCAGACCAAATATATCTATGGTGTTTCCTTTGTGCAAAAGAAAAAAATGGTTATCTCTAACCAAAGAAAGGTTAGTCTAAAGGATGTGGCTTTAATGTGTACACATAATGTTTGCCTCATTTTCTACTTCTCTCAGGTGACCTTACAGTACTTCTGTCCTGAAAGCACACATTTGAGGCACGCAGCATCTTGGCTTCTACTTACAGATGGAGCCCAGAGCTAGGGAGACTACTACTAGGAGGCATGCTGGAAGACTGGAGTTGCTACGAAGCACTGGGAATTTAGGCTCCTGAGCTGCAGTAGGGGCAACACCACCGGTCAGCCTCGGCACAGAGACACCCAAAGGCAAAGGCAGCGTGCATTTTGCAGCATCTTCTGCTAGCATGTTTGAAGAGGGAAAGCAGTGCCCTGCGCGTTGGTCCGAAGGGCAGGCGACAGGGAAAAAGGAATGCATGCGGAGCACGTACCGCCTGGAGTTTCTCTGTTAGCTCTCGACGCCTGTTACGACACTTAGCAGCTGCTAGCTTGTTCCTCTCTCTCCGGATCCTTCGCTTCTCTTCTTCCTCAGGCGACAGCTGTGGGCAAGTGCCAAGAAAACCCACAATCAGATCTGAGCAAGGCATTCCTTGAAGTTTGCGAGGATTTAACCGCAGCACAAAGGAAAAAGGCCTGATCCAGCAGGATGCTCCGCACTCCCCCTCCTGACTGATGTCAGCAGAAGATGAAAGCGCACAGTATCTCTGCTAGCACCGGGTCTCAGCAGAAGGGTGAGGAGAAGACAGTGGGGAGCAGAGCGGGGGGAGATTGTGTAAGAGGACAGTGAATCTGCACCAAGGCCAAACAGATAAAAGATGCTCTGATTGTTTCACAACTTGGGTGGTAACATTAAGCAAAACCAGAGCACGATGTTGTAAGTGCCTCTTTCTTGAAAGAAAATATCTGCTCCTTCCCACACAAAAATAGTTGTTGGCTTGAAGGTCAGGGATGGGGCGGGGGGAGAAAGGGGGAAATCAGCAGAGCTCTCACGAAGTCCATGAGGCAACAATGATTTATACCACCCAAAAAATCTGACCTCAGGTTTTCGGGCACTGAGCGAGATAACGCACTGTGCTTCTTGCATCAGCAGGCAAGGCTCCAGTGCTATCAAGGGCTTCCTGAGGCCAGCTGACATCCTCGCTGATGTAAATCAGGAGCAGTTCCATAGAAACCCGTAGAGTTTACGCTCTTGCGAAACCAGAGGAAGTGAGCAGGAGCCCACAAGACCCGGTCAAGTCAAGCTTAGCGTTTTAGCTTTCAGACAAAGTTTCCTCAACATGGGCAGTGGAAGATACGCTGGTATCATTGCAAGCAACAGGGGAGCAAGTCCTGCAGTGTGAACAGGGCCAGCAGTGCTAGGGGCACTGCTGCCTACCCCCTGCTCACAGGAGCCACTGCCAACAGGTTGGTGCAGGGATGCATGGCCCAGGCTTGGGCCTTTGGCTCAGTGACTGCAAACCAAAGTGAAACAAGAGGTTTGGGTGAAGCACTCTGATCGCATGTATTCGTCAGTAGAGAATGGAAAAAACCCTTTCCTTAAAAGCTTGCAGCTTAGTATCTTCTGGGGCTGTTGCTATCACAAACAAGATAATCACCATTTTACTATCTCTTCTTTTCAGTTTTATTTTTACTCTAACCTCACTCTGTTTTGTTTTATTTCCTTAGTTTCCGTCTTCAGTTTCAGAGCGCCTATTTTAATCCCTGGGCATTCCCCTTGCCCTGTTCTGCTTTTCTCCTGGACGCTACACATCTGCCATTTCAGCCAGACACAGCGCACGTCCCTGCGTGAGCGCTGAGCGGCTCAAGCCCATCTCAGACTAACAAGAGCGGGCAGCTGCCCCTGCCTCACTGCACAGCAGCCGCGGTTTGGCACGTGCACCCCGGCAAGGAGCCCCCTCCAAAGGGCAGCCCCGGTTCCTTGGAGCCGCTCTGCTTGCTCCATTTCCAGCCCGTACATGCGCGTATCCTCAGCACGGCGCAGCGTTGAGCACGCCCGTAAATCCTGTGCTGACCTGGGGCCTCTGTATTCAATTTTCAAGTGCCCTTTTATGCTTTACAAGCACAGATCTCATTGAAATGCTTGGGCAACAAAATTATTCCTCCCAAGGCCTTCAGTCATTTTTATATTAACCATATCAGAGGTTATGCTTTTTAAAAATCTCAAAGAGACAGGACTGAAGACCCTAATCTGGGCATGCTTAACATTATAATGCCTCTCAGATGGAATATTCCATACGCAGTTGCTGGATTTATTTGAAAGCAGTTTGATTTGGCACTCTCCATGCCCCTGCTGCATGCATTATCTGTGTTCTGTCCAAGTCCAATATGTGCATTCGCTGGCATCAAAACAGGCTCTTTTCATAAAACGTTACACAGTGTTTTCCAAAAGGTACTGCAATTCCGCGTCCACAAGCACCAACAGTGAAAACCTGAGCCAAAGAGTCACGGTAAACAGCCTGGGCACTGACTTAACACGTGCCTAATCAAAAGGACTTGGATTTGAATGACCAACAATGAATGGCTTGCAAACAAGCCACCGGCCAGGAATCGCTTGGCAGGCATCCTTCAGCAAATAGCTCCCAACAACAAGTAAACTGGAGGATATGGCGATCTCTTCACGGCCAATTTGTGAACGTAGAGGCACCATTTGTCAAACAAATTAGTTGTTACTAATTATTCTCCCAGTTCTTGGGAGAGCTTGCCTTGCTTTGGACACGGGCCTTGCGCACAGGGAACTAGGAGGTAACAGGCAGGGGGAAAAAGAGCTGGCACCCACTGTAGGAACCACATCTGCCCCACGGAGGGTCAAGCTCATCTTTCCCTGTTAAAAAAACAGGTACTAAGTGAGCCTGCACTGGCTCCCTCAAAAGAGGGGCAGCTTTCTGGAGAAGCGCCTTTAACCCCTTCCCTGCCTTTCGGGTCTGTAAGACAGGCAGTGACTCCACATAAAGTATTAGGACTGAGAATCAAAACAGATGACGTGGAAGCAAAAGTAGGGCTGATGTGCCTTATTAGAAACAGACCTCGTGCTGCAACGTGCTGAGGGCGTGCAGGGCGTCTCATTACATTTCTCTGCAGCGACCCACACAACTGCTGCTTGGGAACAATTTGGGGAGATCTGTGTTATTCATATCTTCTATTAACAAAACGTTAGCCTAGCAGTGTGGATAGATATTCAATAGACAGCCCCAGAGAAGGCGGTTGCTGACAATGAGAGATTCACAGGACTGAAAGGAATTCAGGGTAAGACATCTACATTTAGTCCACCCCCTGCCTCAGCACAGAATCTAGGGTCCTGCTCTGTAATAAAAGCCGAAACTGAGCACAGGCATCAGTGGTACAAGCTACTTCACCCCAGCTATGAAAATGCCACTGTGACAGCAATGGAAAGAACTCTGCTTGGGAGACCTTCACCACGCTGCCCTAAGAGATCGGGCAACGGTATCTTTGCAGCAGGAAGGTGGATTCGATCCCAGACGTCCAGAAGGCTCTTTCTAACAGGCTTAAGGTGTTGCGTGGAAGCTGCTGCACAGTTCTGGTGGGACTGGTGGTATCATCCAAAAGCGAGACTAGAGTAGGACTAGCTGCCACAGAGCATACATAAAATACCAGTTGATGTACTTAGGTCATTTACAAAGCTAACAGCCAACAAAACTCTTTTGTTGACTCAGAGGTTTCCTTCTGCTCGGGGCAGCAGTCAGAGACATTTAGACTGAAACCCAAGGCTCAACTTCAGAGTTTCACCTGCTTTTGATACCAAGCCACAATGTGGCCCAGTGGTGTGAAGTGTTTTATGGAGATTGGTTAACTCTTGCCATATGATGAGGAAGCAGTAATAAAAAAAAAAAAAAAAAACACCCTCCAACTCATACTGCAGTCATACTGAGAAACCCCAGTGCATGTCCAACACACAGGACAGACCTCAACTCTCCCACGTGAGGCTGGGAGATCCTGTAAGGGGCAGCAGGGGACTCCCCCTTGCACAGGGGAGCCTCTGGACACCTGTTTCTGGGACACCCCGAGTCACTCTTCCCCACAGCGATTACCTGCTCGTCTCTTCGTCTTCTGCCCACCGTGGTCCCAATGGTCTTAATGACGCCAGGTCGCTGAAGTGCCGTGTGTCCGGCCACCGAGGACAGCGGGGGCAGCGGGTGGCTGTAGGGATGCGAGCGAGAGTACGGGCTTGACATGGAGGTGATGACCGTGGGCTGGACCATCCACTGCAGGTCTTGGCTGGTTGTGATGGCGTTGATGGTCGGGATAAAAGCACTGCCTGATCCTGGCATATCTACGCGGAATTTCTAGAATTCGGTAGGGGAAGAAGGAGGGAGAGAGAAAGAAAAGAAGAAACTGTCAATGAGAGCAGTACATGAGGGATTGCTCAGAGACCAGCCAGGCCCCAAGGAGCAGTATCAGTGAGCATCAAAGCAGGAGCCAGAACCTGCTCAGAAGCATCTGAAAAAAATATATTAAAAAATAAGAGTCTGGTGACAGCCTTGGCAGGATCCAAGGCCGCTCCCCGCCATCGCGACCCTCTAAAGAGCGAGCTTCCCCTCTGGGTTAACCTTGTTTTCTCTCAACCTCCTCTCTCCCCAGCATCCCCATGCCAAGTCTTGCTTCCCTGGGAGTGTCCCCACTGCTGCCACCTCCCCCCACCACAAGCCCTGGCATGGGGCAAAAGGGGAATTAAAGAGTTTCTAGCAAAACACTTATTTGCCAATCCAAATAAAAGGAAGAGAAACTTCAGTTCTGAAATGCCTTTCTACCCAGCAGTGCAAAGCCTTCTACCAAAGGATGCCCCCGAAACTCTGGCTCAGGCCAAGCAAGGTTTCCATGGCGAGATCAACAGTTTGCTTCTTGTTCAGTGGCTCTCTGCTCGCCACACACACAGTGCAAGAAACCCAGCCCTGGGATGGTTACGTGCGAGGATATGTATTTTAATAACAGCCTATAAAATAGGTCTTAGGATTCAGATCGGACAAGTTCCCTGCAGCTCTCCACACTGTCTAGACAAAACAAGGCAGCAGTAAAACCAAGGCAGTAGGTAATGATCTCCTCCAAAATGCATGTACACCTTGTTTCAGACAGAGGTAAATCCATCTGGATAATGTGTTGGCACTAAACAGCAAGGAAAACAATCACCTGTCCCCGGAGGGGGAAGCAGGAAAGAAAGAATGCTTTTGTCTGCAAAGAGCTCCCGTCAGGAGCCTCCTGATGGTCGGGCTCCATCCTGCAGACGAACACGCTTCGCTCCAGCACTCTCAGTGCTCACCGCGCAAGGGATGGGCTCGCAAGGCCGGCTGCGATAGCTTTGTGACCCATGAAATGGTCCCGGGGAAAATGCACATTCCCAGGTCAACGAACTAACTTCCCAGAGAAGCGAAAACCCTTGCATCAGCCTGACCTCAGCTCAGGTAAGCATCCAAGATAAGGCACAGCCCTTCATAGATTTCCTTTTCAGGGTGTGCCTAGTCAAGCACCTTGCTCTGTTAAACCAAGGCTACTGCAAGGAGTATTCCACATTCTGAATAACTACAGCATTTTGGACCATTATTATCCAGGAAAAGTCCAATTGCCAAAACTTGGAGACCAAAAGACCCAGACACATCCCAATCTATACCTCTGGGCAGCTCAAAAAAATAGCAAAGAAGGACAGGAGAGGGATGAATTGAGTCGTGGAGGATTAGGCAGACAGGATAACAGCAGCACCAAGGCCTTGGCAAAATCCCCACCAGAACCTCAGTGGAACATCTGGAACTTGAATCCAAAGCAGGTTCACACTTCATAGCAAATCCCATCTTCATAAGCGCTCCCAGGTAGAGAGAGCTGGAAACTGGAAACACGACAGAAGGGTTGGCAGGTGAAGTTCCCCTTTTGTGCTGTGCCCATCACCAGTGTAGGCTGTGACCACACGGCTTTGGAACGGATGCCTTGGTGCCTCTACAACCCGTGGTGTTATTACAAAGGGATCTTAACCTTGGAAAAAGGAAGCGTGAGACTTGTTAAACCACAGGTGCTCAAGTCAGGAGAGGCCAGTTCTGCTTCCAGTTCCACAAGCGACTTCTGTCATGACTTCTCTCTACCTGTGCTGCTACTCCTGTACCCAAAAAACAGAAGAAAGAGTCCTACTCTTTTTGCATGATTGCTAGAAGGCTACAGTTGAAAGACATAGTGAGATTTTGGCGCCTCACCGTGCAAAGTTGCTGTTTGCATTCCAGAGGAAACACCCTTGCAATACCTTATTTTTGTAATACCTAAAGACCTGCTCAAAGCTCCCATCAGAGATCAGGAAAGTCAAACGCACCGAGACCAGCTATATAAAAGCCAGATACAAGTGCCTGACACAGAGATCAGGCTTCGAGTTATTCGCTGAGTGACTATTTCCTCCACTTGCAGTCACGCTCGTGTCTGGCTTTGGACTTCACTGTAACACCAGCCCGGGGACACGGAAGGGGAGCTGCTCAGTTCAGCCACATCTTTCTGCAGCTCCCCATCTGTGCCATCTCAGTCACAAACTTCCTATCTAACCCTTTGAAACATCCGAAAAACCTCTCCGAAATGAGGGCTCGGCTTTCCCCACCCCAGATATCTACTAAAGGACAGGTGCCTCTGTCGGGCTGCACCTCAGGACACGCAGCCTCCTAGCAGATGAAGCGTTGCTTCCCACCGGCCGGCTTTTCCCCAGGGATCTCACCTCCCCACCAGGACACGGTGCTGCCACCCGCCCCCACGCTCTGCCCAGGGCTCCCACACTGCCCTTTGCAGCACTGGGTCCCCACAGTCCCACTGCCACCTCCCCTCGGGGCACCCACCTCCTCGCTTGGGAGCCGCAGGCCTCTCCCGGTGCCTCCCTGCCCCTCGGACACGGTGCCCAGGAGCAGCATCCCACATCCAGGCACTCCAAGGGGGAGCTCACGGGGCCACAGCAACACACGGTGAGCACCGGGCTGCAGCACAGCCGCCGCTCTCCTGACTCGAGCAGCACACAGGCAACAGGATCGTTAAACCAATATAAATAAAATAAAAAGGCTAAATAGAGAGAGTTCTATTATTAACAGTGCAAAGAACTGAGATGGGTCTCCTCTCTGCCCTAAAATAAGGGGTCAGAAAGCAACCTTGGAGATCCCAACTCAAGAAGCCTCCAGTGAGTCCCACCACGGCGAGGGACAGAACAGGCCACAAGTCAGACACAGCCGCAGGGGAACGTTCCAGCCTACGGCTCCACCGTTTCCCTTCTCCATCTCGGCAAGGAGTTTCTACAGGGTGCCACGTCGCATCTCTGCTCCCCTCCAGACCTCCAGTTACATTTGGAACTGCAAGCACTGAGCAGCACCAAAAACCAGCTAGAAAAGGGCAAAATAGCCAAGGGAAAGGAAAGAGGGGAGGGGTGGGGAGAAATCAAAAGTTGATCTCCAACAAATCCTCAAATACATATCAAGGCTGGGGGGTATATCTCCTAACAAAAAGCTCCCGATAGTTCTCCCATGCCGAGTGTCTGTTTGAAGGGAAACTGGACATAGGACTAGGATATTTCAGGGAAAAGTCAACTGGTCTGAAGGAGTATGCAAATTAGTCCCATTAAAGCCTATATTTGCCACATGGCAAGTCAGCAATTAGGAATATAGCATATCATGCAACTTAAAAATGTTCCAGTGCTGGACTGGATGGGAATAATAAAAAAAATAAAAAATAAAAAGCATCAGAGTTTTGACTCAGAAACATAGTTTTCCCCTTAAACATGTGACTTATGCATCTTTTTTTTTTTTTCTATTTCCCAAAGCAAGAAAACAGAAAAGTTTCTACATCGCATACTTTCTTGAGCGATAAAGCCCTGCAGATCTCCGGGGCCCGGGAGCGGCGCCGCTGCTGGGGTAAAGGCAGCGCTCGCGTCCGATTCTAATCTACAACATCTGCAAGGATCAAGGGGAAGAGTGGAGCAGGGCCTTGAGAAATCTCCCAGCTTCTTAAAGAAAACATTTCTGCCCTGGCGAAGGCAGCGTCCTGCTCAAAGCCCCGTTAAGACAGTAGCCCTAGAAACTCCTCTGTGGCACCCGTATCGGGCGCTGCACACGCGCGTGGCCAGGCAAGACGCACACGGCCAAGGAAATGAGAGGAGGAAAAGCAGCTCCAGCCCCTTTGGTGCAGGGGAGCACAAACACTGAACACAGCCAGAGTTTCACAGCCTCTCGAAGAGGCACCTCGACCCAGAGCATCTGCTGGAGCTGGAGGGAAAGGGAGGGGATGGGAGCGCAGAGGAGCCGCAGCTCGCCCGGCCGCTGCCCCCGCCTCGGCCCACGTTTACTGTAAAGCGGCGAAGGATCCGGTCCAGAACTGCAATCCCTGGAAATCTTCGTCCTCGGAGCAGCCCACAGAGGGCACCAACGAGATGTGTTTGGAGCAGGCCGGGAAACGCGGAGAGTCATTTCTGGTAAAACTTCTTTAATGTGAGGAATGTCACGGGCTGGTACGGTTGGCAAAGTTTACTAGGGCACTTTTTTTTTTTTTCTTTCCTCTTTTAAACGATCCTATGACTTCTTGATGCGCAGACAGAAACGCGCTCGCTCTGCCAGCCCGCTCATAGGAGCCACACAAGAAATAATAATATTGGGGGGGAGGGGGAAGGAATAGGAAGAGGGGGAGAGCACAACTGCGAAGAAGAAAAGGAGTGAGGATAGGCCAGCTGATGTAAACAAGTTATGAAATAACCCAGGTTTGTATAACTGGCCCGATTGTGTAATGCCTTCCCCAGAAGTGGTGGATTTAGTCTATGTAGGGATATAAGCCATTCGAGATGTTTTCTCAGGAAAAATGAAAAGGCTTGTTTAAACAAAACAAAAATACTGGTCTTTTACATCCACGAATTCACGCAGCTTCAACAGGAAATATCTTCCATTCTTCAAGTTCCATTTATTACTCAAGACCAGAAGCTCGCAAGAGGAAAGCGGTATTATCCCAGAGTGGAGCTAGATCATGTAAGCCTCATGAAAGAGGAGAAAAGGAAAAAAAAAAAAAAAAGACAACAACAACAACAAAAAAAAACCAAAACTTGCATTCAGAAGGCCAAGAGAACAGGAAAACCGATCAACAGCTAAATGCCAGCAGCAGCTCCCGGCTACCAAAGGACTGTCTGGGGAGCAGGAAAGGGCAGCCTATGGCACCGCCGGCGCTTGGAAGCTCTCACTGATGGGAAACGTAAAAACAGTTCCACCCGCCAGACGCGAAGGTCGGGGGGCAAAAAGCAGCGGGTCCCCGCGCGTCCCCTCGGGCACGGCCCGCTCGAGGGCTGCCCGCGCGCGTTTGGCAGCGTTTTTAGCGGCGCCGGGGAACCTCACGAGCCCTCCGAAGGGCAGCGCTCAGCGAGGGCGCCCGGAGCGCTGCGCGGCGGCTCGTGTGAGCCCGCCGGGCCACCTGGAGCACGGCGAGGAGAGGAGGGAGAGATGAGAATCCCCATACGCGCGCATACAAAACACAGGCGCTACCTAAGGGAACAAAAGCGGGTCGGAGTGAGGAAGCCCCAGCCCCACACTCGCATTTCCACCACCCTGCATGGAGGACACGGGGGGAGCCCCCGGCCGCGCGGGGCGGCCCCTGCGCCGGCTCCCGCCGGGACGAGCGCCCCGCGCGCGGCCGGACGGGACGGGAGGGACCGAAAGCGGCGCAAAGTGCGCGCAAGTGGCGCGCGCGGGCCCTACCTGCTGCGCGGCGCCGCTCGGGTAGGTCTCGGGGTGGCCCGGGGAGCCGCTGCTGCCTCTGGAGGAGGTGTCGAAGCTGCCGGGGTAGTCCTGGTACATGGTCCGCGGCGGGGCCGGGGAGACGGACGGGCCGCCCGCCTTCCCGCAGCGGCACCGCGCGCCCGGCGATCCCCGCCCCTCGCGCCGCCCGGCCTTTTATTCGCCGCCGCCGCCCCGGCGCTCGCCGAGGGGCGGAAAAAAGAGTAAAAAAAAAAAATTAAAAAGATTTTTTTTAATAAAAAAACGCTTCAGGCGGAACAAAAAAAAATGAAATTTTCAAAGAGGCGCAGGCGGCGCCGGACGAGGGGCTGCGCGGCCCGCGGCGGGGGGCGCAGGGGGAGCCGGCGAGGCGCGTGCGCTGCGCACCGCTCCGCTCGCGGCGGCGGCACTGCGGGCGCGCTGCCCGCGGAGCGGAGCTGCCCCGGCGCGGGGGCTGCAGGCGGAGCCGCCTCCCCGCCCCCGGCGCCCCTTTATAAAAGTGCCGCCCGCCCCGCCGCGCCGCTGCTGCGCTGCCGCCCGCCCGCGCCGCGGCGGCTCCGCGCGCCCGCCGTGACTCAGAGCAATGGCAGCGCCTCGAGCCCGCGCGCGCGCTTATTATCCGCGCGCCGCCGCCGCCGCCGCACCATGTGCACTCGCACACGTCAAAGCCCCGGCGCGCCGGGCCCGCCCCGCCGCGCGGGCGCTCCCACCTGCCGCCCCGCGGGGGGGGACGCGCCGCCCCGCGCGCCGCCCGGGAGGAGGGAGCGCGGCCGCTTCCCGGCAGGCGCCGCCCCCCCGCGCCGGGCAGCCTCCGCTGCCCCCCCCCGCGCCGCCGCCGCGCTTGGTCGCGCCCATTGTCGCACGTTGCCAAAAATGGTCATTTGCGTCGCACTACGGGTTTCCTCGCTGCCGGTGACGTCGCTGCGAGAGGGATTCCCTGCGCCGCCGGAGCCGCTCCGCGTGCGCTTAAAGGGGAAGGCGCCCGCCGCCCGCCTGGGCGCGGAGCGCGCGGTGCGCGGGCAGCGGCGGCAGCTGCAGCAGCAGCAGTGACAGCGACGGCCCAAGCGCCGCGCGCCCCTGCGCCGCGACCCACCCCGGCGCGCGGCCCGTGTCGTGCCCCCGCCCCGCCGGGTTGACCTGCTGGCCCGGCCCGCAGCGGCAGGGCCGGAGCGGAGCGCGGTGCTGGGGCGGGTCAGCGGCTGGGTGATGTACCGGGCTGGATGCGCAGCTATTTTGACCACTTTTCTTCCCCCCTTTAATTTATTGGTTTATTTATTCTTGTTTCTGTGTGTCTTAGCGCTTCCCCCTGTCCTGCTGGCTGCAGAGCCGCTCCCGGCCACCGAACCGCAGCCGGTCATCACGGCGGCGGTAGGTGAGGGAGCGAGGCGGGTTTACGGCCGAAACTCCAGGGCCAGGGAGTGGGACGAGCCCTTCCAGCTGGGGCCGCGCTGGGAGCCGGGCGGGACAGGGGCAGAAGCACGCGGGGCACATCTGACCCAGCGGAGAACAGGGGCTTTTGGTGAGCTGCAGCAAATGCAGCAATTACACGAGTTTACAGGTTATTAAAATGTTGCTGTTAAAAGTGCGATGTTTATTTTTCACGCTTCCCCACCTCCCCGCCCCGAGGATGCATCCAGCACTTAGTGTCTTTCCGCTAGTGGGGAAGAAGTCATCCCGGTTCAAGCTGCACCACCCCAGCTGAGTTGTCTCCTGGACAAGGTGTTCTCTCACAGGAGCTCATCGGGGTGCAATGGGCTTTTTCCTGCTCCCACTGTCGTCCTGGTGGAGGAAAAGGCAGGCCTCGTGAGAGCTCCAGAGCCTGGGGGAAACCTGAAAGGCAGCAGCGCTGCAAGCTGGGCGCCCAGGAGCAAGAGTCCTGCTGATGCTGCTTGGTCTTCAGCACCTTCATTTTCCAGGCAATTTAAATCCTCAATCCAAATTAGCTGGCCTATTTTGTGCCGCATCTAACTCGGGGGAAGGAGGGGCCAGTGCTGTAAAAATAAACTCATGCCTCCGATTTGCATCGCATTAGGAGAGAGGGGCTGGGGAGGGGGAGAGCTGCTTTAATAGGCACCGTGCAAGCGTGACGCTGTTTCCCGCTTTGAGCGTACGTCAAACAGATGATCTGCACATGCTTGGTTCTGCTGGGAAGAGAATTAGTTCAAGATGCGAGAGGAATTAGCCTGCAGTTGTTGAGAGATGAACAGAGAAGGGAAAACACACGCTCTAATAAAAATAACCTTAACGAAAGGTTTTTATTTTTGGCCGCTCACCTCTCCTCAGGTCCTGGCTACTGGCAGTGGTGGCATCTACCACATTACATGAACCATGGCTCTAATTGGGGGTAATAAACCCTGGGGTCGCTCGTGTTTTAAATCAACCAAGTGGTCTTGTTGAAAGGGAGCTACTGTGCCGCCAGGAATGCCAAGGTTAATCGGTCCAGAAAGACGAGCAGAAAACAGGCGAGAGTGGGGGAAGAAAAGACACTGTAGCTTTAGTTCCAGGCCATTTTGCTAGTAGGGAGATCAGGTTTCCGGTCCTTACTCCTATAATTGTTTTTCATAATCTTCTTCTACTCATTGTTAAACCCCAAATACCTGCTTTCCTCATACCTCAGCTCCAGTACAAACATTTCAAGTGGTGTGTTTGAATATCATTCCAGCATGACTTTGGCACATCTACCATGTCCTGCCAAATTTGCATTGGACCTTGTCTGGGAAAGACTCACTTGAAACGACATTCAAGCGCTGTTTTAGTATTCGGCTACAGTTAATGTGGATGCAATTAGTTGACACTTGTAAATCCTCACGTTAAAAAGCCCTGTAAGAAGTGTAGGAAGTTGAACACACACCTGAGGCCAAACCCTCGCTTAGTGTCAGTCAGTGAACTTCTATGGCTGGATCTGCACCACCTTACCCTCAGCAAACACCTGACCCACAGCCTTTAGATGAGGCGGCGAAGTAGGCAAGTTTTACAGTGTATGTACATTACTTTTGTTAGCGTTGCTTCTGACCTGGGAGCATAAAGTCTCACACTAAGACAGCACCACATGTATGAAAGTGAGCAGGAAAAGTGAGGAAAGTAAGCAGCACCATGGAGACTTTTAATTCTGGGGTCAGCCCCTTGTCATACTTTTTTTTTTCTTTCTTTTAAAAGGTTTTTATTTTATTTATTTATTTTTGCTTATTTTTTAATCAAAGTAACATAGGCTAGCCTGCCTCCCAGTGCCCCAGACACATACATTTTAAATCCACGTACAGACCAAGCTTCGTTGTGCAATATGCTCCCTGCTTCCAAAAAAACAAGAGATAACATGTATGTCTGCCTAGTCCATTCTTGCCTGAGCCATAGACAAATTAAGACCAACCCAGGTTCCAGGGCAGGAGAGGATCATTGTAAGGCAAATGAGACTACGGCTGCCTGCACTCAGCTCCTGCAGTTCTGTAGCAATTAGGAGGCTGAAACCAAGACCTGGGAATGCTGCTTACGGTGTGCTTGCAGGAACGAGTGTCAAGGGTGCTCAGTAGAGCCTTAGACTTAGCCCTTTGGCAGTGCATGTCCCACATGGGCCCGATGTTAAAACTCCCAGCTCTCCGACTCCCTTTCCAGGCCCTGCTCTGTCAGTCACACAATGCCACCTCCTTAAAGGCACAACAGTTGATAGGAGATCAAAAGGGAAAAAGACACTGATGTTCCTCCTTCTCCTTGCACCTCTCTCAAAATCTTTTGGACTTTGCCTACAGTGAAACACGCAGTAATGCCCTTGTCCCAGCAGTGCTGTGGCTTTCCTGCTCCGGGCACCACGCAAGCCAAAGCCCCGGTGGCCTGTGGCGCTCCCAGGCTGGGTAGGGGAGTCGGGCTGCTCCAGGGCATGGAGCAGTGATACAATCTCTTGTGACTGGTGGGTTACAGGAAGTTGCAGAAGAGCCCAAGAAAGGGTACAAGCCTCTTTTTGTTTACGTTTCCCCCTGTTTTAACCCTCCCTCCAAAAGGGCACTATAGCTATGACCATTCATTAAAAAGCACTTCTACTCTATAAGCAGTTTATCCCTTCCTGAGACTTTTTCCTCCTCTGAAGAACCAGCATACATGTTTCCAGGGCTCTTCAGTGCTTCCCAACAGCTCTGCTTTCATCTGCGCAAGCAGCCTGCTTTTATATTGTTTCGCTAAGTGCTAAGAGCAAGTGTTTTGATGTTAACTTCTGGGAACGAGCTCTTAAGCTACCACCTCACACTTAATTACAGTTATTTATTAAGTACTCCAGTGTATCCAAGAGAGAAGGGAGGTTTTTCGGCTTCAAAGTGCTTCTGGACATAGCTCGGCAAACGCCTCTCAGCGAGCGCAGCGCTTTGCCCAGCCGCACACCACAGGTCACTGGGCTTTGCCGCTGCGGCCATCGCGCTGTTTGAGTTAGGCCGGGCTGGGTGCAGGGCCCCGTCCAGCCTTATCTGGGCAGTGGTGACTCACGCGCCTCAGCTGCTCTCAGGTGAGGGCCGCGAGGCGCTGCGTGTGGTGGGTGCGCGCCGCCACACCAGGCCGCGCTCCTCATGGGGCCGCTGCTGCAATACGGCGCCTTCGCCTCAGCGACGCAGCTCCTGCTGCTCTCCCCCCAGCCTGGCGACAGGCTCTACTTTAACGCTTTTGCACCCACTAAAAGCCCGGGATGAAGTCGAATGCTAGAATGTACTCAGCCATTTGCACAAGGGTTCGGCAAAGCTGGGGGTGAGGACACCCGTCTCTCTCCCCATATTAGTTCCCTATACCCCAGCCAAACTGGTGCAACCAGGGGTCTTGGGCATGGCTTTGAAGGACTTAACCCCACAGTTGAGGCTGCAGTGCCCCACCAATCCAAGCCCTGCTTTTCCAAGCACTCCTGGGAGCCCTTGGTGAAACCTTTCCCTCATCCTCTTTCACGCCAATTTTCTCCCCTCAGCTTTGTTCGTGTGGAAGCTTTGCTTTTTTGGGCATCTTCCCTAGGGACAAAGAGGCTGGTAGCTGGGCAAGGGTGGACGCTGTGCTCCGTAGGGAGAAGGCAGCATGGGGCAGCAGGTGAAGGCTGCTGTGGGGCTAGCAGCGCTGAGCGCTTCCAACACTGCCTAGCACCCCATCCACACAGGAGAACACGTGCCTTGGCCAGCAGTCCTGCTGGCTCTCTGTGCAGCATCAGATCCACGGCAATCCCAGACGTCAGATGAAGCCAAACACTACTTCAAAGCAGAAGCAGCTCCAGCAGCTTAAAGTGCTGCAGAACAAAGGTGCTCCCTACCCGCTGAGAGGCAGGTGCAAGAAATGGATTGGGACCAAGGGATTATTAAAAGTGACCACGACGCACAGTTTATGGCATTTTGCTGGTCTAAGGAAGGAAAATAGCTGCAGGAGACACCAGCCAAGCAAGCTGCCTTGAGCACATAGGATGCAAAAGATGTGAATAGAGATCCTGAGAGCCAGGCTCTAGACACCCCTTGGCATACAATGAACAGTCTTATCTTGATACCTATATTTGTTTTCCCAGCTCAAAACCTGCCTCTGCAGCATGAGAGCTTGCCTTGCCTTGCTCTGGCATCCTGGCTTAAGCAGTGATACCACCTCATGTCGCAGAGGTCATACAGCCCTGCTGTCACAGCAGCCACCAAGGCTAAAATGCACTGACCTGGAGCAGCCTTAGCTGGGACATGGCCACAACCTACTTGGGCTTCTGGCATCTGATGGGCAAAGCTAGTCCCAGCTGTGCCCACTGAGGAGGGCAGGGCACGCAGCCCCTCAGCCCCAGAGCCTTCCCTGCAGGGAAAGAGGGACATGCTCCCTCACACACCACTTATGAAACTCTCTGCCACTGACGGGCTCAACCGCAGGCACCAGCTGCATGAGGACAAACTGTCCTCGTGGCCACCAGAAGCATTTAATGGCAGGGTGGTGAGCTACGTGGTGGCTCTGGGAGCTAATTCCTTCTTCATTACATGGTTCTGTGGGGGACGCGAGTATATCCTCATTTTACACCTACCTTGCTGCATTTTGCAGATGGGCCTGCCGGCTCCAACAGGAGCTTGGCAAAAGACCTTATGTCAGCGACAGTGTTGGAAGGACCCTAAAACCTGCATTAGGAAGAGCAGAAAGAAACCTGTTAGGGCTCCTATGGCTCATCCGAGCCAAGGCTGGGGAAAGCAGGACCCCTCGAAATGTGCATGCCGGGGCACGACCAGAGGCAGCCCCTCAGCCACCCTGAGGAGAAGCACTGTGCTGCGCCGCACCGCATGCGTCTGCGCGCTGTCAAACTCCCAGCATTGCGCTCCACAGCACGCGGCGCCAGCCAAGCCCGTCACCCAGCCACGCTTATCGACAGCTCATTGCTCCCGTCTCAGTGATTCAGCCCCCTCCAAAGCGTTCGGCAACGGTGCAGCGAGGAGGAGGGTGGCGCACGGCACAGTCGCTGATACTCCTTCCGATAGCAGATAAACACATGCGAGATAACGTCTGAGCTCAGACCTCGCTCAGGCAGCTTGACCTTTCTGCTGCTAAGCTTCCCTTGAGTTGACATGAGAGGGTTTGACAGGAGCACTCAGGGGAATGTGCGGCCAATAAGTGAGACTTACTTTTTCTAGCAAGTAGTATTGATTAGTGCATCGCCTGCAGATATGGCTCGAGGGGGTGACAGCAACTCAGCATAGCTAATACAGGGAAAAATCAGAGGGGGTGGCTGAGACATGAAGCATAAACTGCCAGGGTAAAGTAATTTGTTGACTGAACCCGTAAAGTGTCCTTTCCATCACTTACTGTAGCGACTTTTGCACTCCTGGGCTAAATGCCTCAGAGGGAGGGTGAAGCCCTGCAAAACCTGCAGCCTGGGCAGTGTCTCTGTGAGCTGACCGAGCTTGCTGCACGGCTCACTCCATCCCCATCCAGATGGACGTCGTCTCCACGATTGAGTGGCTCTTCCCATCTTCCTGGACCATTTCTCCCTCTGTTTTCTCCAGCAAAGAAACATTGGTTAGCAGGACTGATGATTTTTGAGAATTTGGGCAACTGGGACTGGAAGCGGGTCAAAGATCTACTTTAGCGTGAGAGAGCACTTTTAAGTTTGCCCAGGATGGGCTCTGCCCCAGGCACCTAGCCATAAAAGGCGTCATACAACAGTGACCATGGCTGGGATCTTGCTGCACCCAGGGATGCTCTGGTCAATTTGCGTCCCAGTAGGTGCCCAGAGAAGCTTGGCCAGTCCTGGTCCATCATCTTGCTGGCGGCTCCATGAACCCACGTGGTGCTTTAGCAGGCTGCTCACCCCTTCAAGGCTGCCTCCCTAATGGTTTTGAAGGAGGCTACCTACTTCACAGAGCGCCTTTTTAAAATGTTGCTCTTAGCCTTTTAGGGTAACAGAGAGATCAAACTGCACAGGAGCCTCTACTGCATCTTTGCCCCAAGTCCACGGAAAGCCCAAAGAGTCACGGTAGGAAAATATGAACTACCCAAATTGTTGTAGTTGTGTATTTATCTTGATGACTCCTAAGGAGCTGTAATACCAGCCAAATTCTCTGGGACATGAGGCGGAGACTGTTATTATGTAGTATTTCTTAAATGCCCAAGTCTAAATGCCTCCCATAATAAACTGTTGGCTTGCTCATGAATGTAAAATGAAGTTTTTGAAAGCAGCAAGATGACCTAGAAGCTCAGGTTACACATAACGCATGTGCAAAAGCAGTCCCAGTTCCTGTAAAGCAGCACATAGCATTACACCAACACAGACACAGAGGGCAGGAAAACACACTGAGCATTTTTAATGCCAGGCAAACTTTTAGAAGTCTACAAGGATACTTTTTCCCAGGATGTTTAATCTTTCCACTATGGTCTGGTCCTTTTTTCCCCCTCCTTACCCTTGCTGCTATGTAAGGAAATGCAAGGAAAAGCAGAGCTTTTCCATCTGCGGCTGCAGGGCATGTCTGGGAGGTGGGTGCTCTGGACCAGGGCTGCTCCATGAAGCCGGCCCCATGATGGTTTCTGCGGTGCTAGTATTTACCCACCTACCTTTCCTCTGGCTAGGACGTGATGCGGAAAGAGAGGCTGGTGGCCTCTTGCTTTTCAGCTGCGCGACAGTGAGCGCCCGCTTGGGCTGCTCGTCGCGCGCCGGCGCTCTGCAGCGGAGCACACGCTCGGCTTGCGTGCCGCCATGCGCGCCGGGCGGCCTGCCAGCGCGGCCCACACCCCAGCCAGCCCCTTTCCGAGGTGGCTTTAATAGCACGCATTAAAATGCCAGAGGATTCACGGTAAGCGAGGTTGTTTGTGGATGCAAGTCAGTTTAAAGAGCGATCGCAGGAGCGAGGCTGTGTGCGACGGCAAGCACCGACAAGCCCGGGTGGCCCTGGGACACCTGCTGGCTTGCCCGTGGCCGGCAGGAGCAAACCCCGTTTTGTGGGCCCCACAGTCCTTCAAAGGCACAAGTGACTTGGAGACCTTCAGACCTCCAGAAGAGCCAGAGCTTGGCTGATTGCTCTGCTCTTTTTGGTGCTGGGTCTTGGTGAGCAGGTAGCAAAGCCCCAAAGCCAGGGAAATCCTCTGCTCCGCTGCGCTTTCCTCTGCTCCGCTGTCACCCGTTCGATCGCGCTGTGCTGGCAGTTTGCAGAGCTGTCTATTATCAGCGCGTTAATAATCTTTCACAATGTTTAATTACTTGGAAAGGTAATCAGCGCTCTGGTAATTATTTAAAAAGCATGCCCATTTCACTTGCTCTTGGCAAAGACCTCTTTTTTTTTGTCTTTCATTCCCGCAGTACATACATTACAAGGGCTCCAGCTTCAAAAGCCTCTACCTATTTGTGAAACAAAGAGGAAGACGGCGCCGTGCCTTTCTGGATATCAGCCGTGCAGCAGGGTGGTGCGCCGCAGACCTCTCCCTGCCAACATTACTGTGTGTGCATTAAGGAGACTATCCATAGTATTATTATTCCTTTTTAATGGCTTCTCATTTTAGGTGCCTGGTTGACACACGGAGCCAGATTTTTAGGGGCAGACTCTTTAGCTTAAGCAGGGGAGCTGGCACACACCACCAGCTGCAAATAAACAAGCCGCACAGAACCTGTAAATGAAGAGCCGAGTCCCCTTTGTGCAGTGCGGCACAAGCGGCCCTGCTCGTGGCTGCCCTGGAGCTGCTGGCACCAGTGTGGGTGCCAGAAGTGGCTGGCACACGGGTGGGAGCAGGGGGAAGAGCAGAGGCACGTTGCTGGGCAGGTGACCGTGCTGCAAGGCTCCCTCCAGAGCCAGTGACCCACCGTAGCTCATGGGCCAGGGCTCACCCGCACTGCAGGACACATCTCCGCTGTGTTTGGTGCTCCCAGGGACAGGAAGGACACGGGGAGCTGCTTCAGCCACGAGGGAGCGGTTGGTTGGACAGAGTGAGTGGTGGCACCAAGGCACCCTTGTGCACCCCATGGGCAGCCCCTGTGCAGCTCAGCTGGGGATATTGATCTTCAGCACAGCACCTCAGCACGGTGGTGCTTTGGCTCCACAGAGGCCATCATCTTGACAGAGATCCATGAGCCCCAGGCTCCTCTTGCTGACTCCCCCCTCCAATGTCCTGTGGCTCCACACCAGGGTTTTGAGAAATAACCCCAAACCACCTCCCAGTGCCTTTGGCAGCACCCACCACCGTCATGGCAAGGGGTCACTGCCCAAACCACTCCTGCATGCAAACATCTGCCATCCTGGCCATATCATGAGAAACCCGCACCCTGCCAGTCTCTGGAGCCACAGAGCCCATCTTCCTCCCCAGGACTGATGACCTGGCTCAGCACCAAAGACCTTCTCCAGCGTCTTGGTACATGCCGCAGCTGGATGTGCAGCAGGGGGAACTCCCAGGGACACTAATGTTAGCAGCTGCCCTCGGGGAGGCTGGCAGCCAGAGAGGCTCAGGGCTACAGCTCTTGGCTGTGGAAAGTCTTGGGCTATGTTGACTGAATTTGTCCTTTTCTATTGCTAAACACCATCTTAAAAGCCATTGTGTTTCACTTAAGAGGGTGATGTACTCACTTTTGGGAGAAAAGCATAAAACAAGGCAAGAATAAAATATTATTCATGACAGATGCAAATGCCTCTATCATATTTTTTTCTTCTCTTTTCTCCTTAAGCATAAATCTGTTGAAGAACAACAGCAACAACACCCAGTGGCTCTCAAAAGACCAAATCTCGGCTTGCAGTTTTCCCCAAGTGTAGGTATATTCAAAATCCCAGTGGTGAATCCCACAGCCCACCTATACTTATGTTTTCCTTATTTTCTTGGAAGTCTTGACAGGTTTGTTTTTATTTTTCTTCCTCCCTTCCTCCTCCCAGAGCAAGAAAGAAAGAAGAGGAAAAAAAAAAACAAACCCAAAAAACAGCTTTTAGCAGCCCTGGGGCAGAAAGCTCACACTTGCTAAATCACAAGGTTTGCCACATTGAAATGTAGGGACGTGCCCACAAACGAGAACTGGCTGTCTTAGCTTTTGTTCTTGAATGTTTGCCAGAACCCTTAAAACAACACGAGTAGGTTCAGCCACCTAACATCCCTGCACTTAGGGGAGCCTATAAATACTACATTAACATATCAGACACCCCCGGCGCCTTTGCCAGCGGTGCAGGCATCCCTGCTGCAAGGCTGCGCGGCGAGGAGCGGCAGCAGCGCCTGGAAGCACCGACTGTGTCTCCTTCCTGGCAGCCACGAGAGGTTGCGCTGACCCGGGAGCCAGGGTCACTTCAGAGCTCCATGCTGACAGGAGAGCCATGGGTTCGGGTGCATCGGGCTGAGCCAGAGGAGAGGCGGCTTCTAGAAGGCCCTTCATCTCTCGCTGTCATCTGTCCAGAAGCCCTCCCGGCAAGGAAAGGTGTTGGTAAAGCCTCTGCAGGGCACGGGCAGAGAGGGGCTTCGCTTCACACATCAGAAAACAACCTGCAGTGTTTCAACGTTAAAAATAAACTTATCCTAGATTCTACACTCGTGAAATTTGCTGTCCTCTTGCTGCCCCATCAGCAAGATATTGACAGGAACTGGATTTGTGTCAATAACAGGAAAGATCACATCTCCTTTTTATTAAACCCCCCCACCACCACCACCAACAAAAAAACATAAACAACCCCCCCGCCTCCCAAACCTCCCTCTCTCCTGCGGCTTATTTAAAGAACCGTGATTTGAAGGAATAAGGAGGGGACAAAAAACTTAAATCAGAAAAGTGAATCAGGAAAATGCAATTCTTAAAGACACACATCCAAAAAAAGCAATGTATAGTACAGCCAACAGCAATAGGGCGCTTCCTCGGCAAGGACCTACCAGCGAGCTTGGGACCTAACCCACAGCTCTCCATATGATTCAAGAGCTGTATATGCTTATTTAACTTGGACAGCACACCTCTGTCCTCAACTATAGATATATTTAGACTTCTATTTCAGTCAGACTTGGAGAGGGACCAGGTGTACACCTCAGACCTTGCCTATAGTCATTCCTTGGCCACTTCACTGTTCTGCTAATGTTTATTTAAACAGGTTAGAGGTGGAGCATGATCCAGCAAGTGACTGAGAAGCTCTCCTAATTTTTATCCCTGGCCAGCCACCTCATTATGACATTGTAGCCTGAGAAATCCATAGCAGCACTTATACTTGTGTATAGGCTCCCACTTCAAGTTACTTGGAGTCTCAGCTTCCGTTTTGCTGGCTCCAGACTCTCCTTTCTCTGTTCCAAGCAGGACAGGTCTCACACCTCAGAGCGATCTAGTGTTTTGACAAAACACACTGCTTGCCCCACACTCAGCAGGGCACAGACACCACAGCAGGAGCCCCCAGAGTTTTACCTGCAAATCTCAGGACCAGCTTTATAGCATCTCTCCTCCATGAGTCTCCAAGCACCTTTGAACCATGAACTCCTTTCTGTTGACTAGGAACCTCAAATTACCCTTTCCTCAAGGTGTCAGATGCCCATTTACATCTCCCACAGCAGAGGAGCTCTGCTGCACTGGGGCTCAGATCCCGCACACACATCTTTTCTCTGCTCTTTCTGACCATTTCCCCAAACTTCATCCCTTGTTTGGTTGCCCACAGTCTCCTATTACTTGATGCCCTCTTCCCTGGCAAACGCCCCTACCCTCAAACTGGATCTCTTTAGCAGAAAACAAAGCCCTCCATCTACAGCACCTGGGCCAAACTTTGGCACTGACTCAGTTTCCACCACCTGGGAAAAACTAGCAAAGCGCAGCTGGGCTGATCTGCCTCGCTCTGAGGCTCAGCCTGCCCTGTGAGAACATGTGAAGCACATCTTCAAGTTTCCAGGTCCCATGAAGTGAGTGAGCAAAGCCCCGTGCAGCACCAAGCTCTTCCCTTACAACGTCATGGCGTCAAGTTATAAAGTTCAGCTTGCAAGAAACAGTCCCGCCCACGATTTCTTTCCACATAATTATAGCTAGCTAGATACCAGGAAAAGGAGAGCCCCTGCCTAAGCTGCTGACGTCTTTTTCCTTTCAGGTTCAATGGCTGTTTTATTGTGGTTGAGCTCTCTTCCTTTTTGCTGCCCTGTCCTTCTTTGACTGGAATCGTTCCCCTTTGAAAACTTTGTGACTTTTGCTGAAAAGCAGTTCTGCCACTTCTTTAGAGAGGCAACTTTTACAAATGACACCAGCGGTAGTTACGGGATGTGTGGTTTACCTCAAGACGTCACATCTCCTCCCCCAGAGAAATCAGAAGGGTTATTGCTCAAATACGGCTTCGGTTGTACAAAGGAAAAAAGCCCTGTGACTTTCACTACTAGTTTTAATGTTCTAAGAAACCTTCGCGCATGTTTCCCCGAGGTATTTCAAAGCACAATTAGCTGGGGGAAAAGATACTGCTTTTGGGTAAAACATATGCATAGTAACTGTGTTAGAAAATCCTATGAATCAAGTTTCAGTAGTTCCTCTCCAAGCAAAAGAGCTGTTGATTTGGTTGAGGGTGTTTTCTAAGCTAAGGTTGGATAGAAACCAAGTAAGAAATTTGAGTAACAGATTTACTGCTTCCCCCTTTCCATTAAATACTTTCGAGGAGTAGAAGAGGTGACATATCTGACCTGCCTTTTTTATTGCCAGCCCAGTAATGCTTGGCTGGAAGACAGTCCCTTGGAGACTGTCACTGAGAACCACTCAGGTCCATACTGGGAAGGGGGCCATGACCACGGCACTTACTGGGTTGATCACTGTGCTCTGCCGAGGAAAACCCAGCTCAGCAAAAGCTGCGATCCTCTTTATGAAATGAAAGCTGTAAGATGAAGACACAGGTGGGATGGCTGGCTCTGCAGCACTGAGCACGCACTGCCACCGTGACTGCATTAGCGCACAGCTGAGAGGGCACTGGGAAAGGAAATCAGCAAACCGAATCTCCCTGCTCAAGCTAAATAAAACGCAGAAAGTAGACAAATGTTCCTGCCAAAACCTGTTCTGACCTTTTTCATATCTGCAGCATCTCTATTGCTGGATGGATAAGCTGGGATGTTGGAGCCTCAGTCAAAGACACTGATGCAGGCTGAGCTCACCGTGATGCAAGGTAGGGGCTCAGCTACTGTGGTCTGCCTGTGTTTTGAGATTTTCACAGGTTTGCTGCAAGACATCCTCTTCTCTATCCCCTCTCCTTCTCTTCTCCTTCTCTTCTCTTCTCCTTCTCTTCTCTTCTTCTCTTCTCTTCTCTTCTCTTCTCTTCTCTTCTCTTCTCTTCTCTTTCTCTTCTCTTCTCTTCTCTTCTCTTCTCTCTCTTCTCTTCTCTTCTCTTCTCTTCTCTTCTCTTCTCTTCTCTCTTCTCTTCTCATTCTCTTCTCTTCTCTTCTCTCTCTTCCTTCTCAGAAGCCACTTTAATAATTCTCAGGTTTTAACAGATTTTTGTCTCTCCAGACCCATGCCAAGGTGAACTGTTATAAGCAAAGTGCTGTGAACTCTCAGAGTGCAAGTTTTACTCCTACGCCAGATGATGTATGGAATTTCCCTGTGTTAAAATAATCAGTTCTGCTTTGCAATGTGAGTGCCCTGGACGGGGACCCTGAGACAAGAGGAAACTTCCCTTATTTTTACATAAAGTTTCTGTGCTGTAGTTAATGACTAGAGGGTTAACTCAATGGTGTCTTACTCCACATGTGAAGTACCGTGCCTTGGACCTGCCCAGGAAAATGTAGTTGGTTTCCTGTCGGGCAGTCGCACAGCATTTCTTAGATGAAGAACTTGCTCACCTGCAGATTGCTTCAGTGCAATAACATCTACCCTTTACATAGCAGTTTTTCATCTTCTGATGAAAACGACCTGTCTGAAATCAGGCAGCGGGTAGCTCGGCCTCAGTCTCCTGAGGCCGTAGGCCAGACTGGTTCCTCAACCAGCTGGAGCAGATGCCACAGCAGTGCACCTCGCCAGAAAGGAGAGGTGGGAAGTGCTGTGATGATGAGCAAAAGGAAACTATTAAGACACAAACAGATGGAGCGCGTGTGTCTGTGTGGCAACGACATTATCTCATGGCACTGAAGGGCGAGAGCGAAAGGAGTCCCCTTTATCAGCCAGGCGACTGGTGAGGGCAGGTTGCAGTCTGACGTGCGCCGGGCAGGAATGGACTTTGGGACCAAGCATGTTCATGCTGGGCCTCCATATCTGTGATCTGGCCAGCAGGCTCCTTGGGCCAGTTAATTAACCCTTCAGCTGCTGGGGGACCTCAGAGGACATTAATTTGATGGTCACCATAATAATATTTTGTATGTCAACAGTGCCTTTCATCAAGGATCTCAAAGGGCCTCACAAGTATTAATTAACCTCCCCCCACCCCCAAGGTAAGTATGAATAATTATCCTTATTGAACAGGAAAATTGAGGCCAACTTGCCCAAGACTGTTCTTCAAGCGATGCAGATGAGTACAGAAGAACAATTTCCAACCACAGTCACTAGACAGCACACCCACCCTCCTGAAGAAAAGAGCTTCAGCCTGTGAATCGGCTGTGTCTACTGTGCCCAGTTCAAGGGTTTCTGCCCACAGAAGATCATATGCTGATATAACAGAAAAAAAAAGTTATTTTAATTTTGGAATACAAAGTAATGACTTCACTTAAATGAAATTTAGACACACACATGAAAAAAGGTATGAAAATATAAACTTCTCATATCATATGAAAACTCTCTGGATAACAGAAATATTGTTTCATTTATCCCAGTTTACTGTTTCATGTAAGATTAGCAGTTTCTGAAAGTCAGGCTTGGTAAAACAGGCATTGGAGAATTAGGGAATAGAATTTAAGGCATATTTTAACCCAAAGGAGTTAAACCTTCACTTATATGTCATCTACTATTATGAATTTCAGGGCTTGGATTACTTTGACTGTCCTATGCCTGCAAGCATTCAATTTTTAAGGAGAATCAGATCATGACTACTTAGATTGCAAGCTGAGGTTTATTTTAAGGTGACAAAAAAAAAATCACTGTTATTATCTAGTCTGAGCTCTTTCACAGCCGAGTCCAGAGGAATTCATTTAGTTGCCCTGTAGCTAGCCCAGCTACTTACATTTATTATTTGCTAAATTTTCGTGGACGCATGCGTAACTGCTGAAGGGACTCCTAAGTTTCTCCACCTTCCAAACCTTGCTCCGCATTGCTGGAGAGGCTCCAGCACTGGGCTTCTTGCTTGCAAATTCCTTACCTACAGGAATGTTGTGGGAATGAATATACAAATATTGTGAGATTCAAAGATAGCACAGTAATAGGGAGGGGAGTCATAAATACACCTCACGTAGATAATAGCGGCCATAAATTCTATTGCCTTGATCTGGCTTGGCATTGGTGCTTCACACAACTACTTGCTCTGTCCATGGCAGGCTTCGTTATTTATTATTGATATCGCTATGTTATTAAGGCCTTTGCGTGAACTGTTCACGATAAAAGTAGCCCTTCCAGTCAAATTAAATCCTTTCCAAAGCAGTATCACCTAAACTGAAAAATATTCATGTGAGGGATGTTACTAAATTCATGATTTGTCTTGCACCAGTACAACTGCAAGTATCTCTTCGATGTTTCTTCAACCTTGGAGTTCAAACCTTGCTTGACATCTTAACTGCCATACATAGGGCTCTGAGATAGGAACACTAGTCAGAGCTGAGAAACTGGATAATTAACTCCTCTTCTTCATCACAGAGGAGCCTCCATTGCAATGACTGGCCTGGAGACGATGAGCACTTTCCCCCATGCAGAGCAGGTCTGAAGGTGGTCTCCTAGAAGGGGCTCCAACGTGGCCCAGTGGTAAGGTCCAGGAGGCTGTGAGGAGATCTCCCTCCTCCTCCCCAGGCAAAGGGGTGCTTCCCTGTAGGCACCAGCTATGCCGTTATGCTGCTGGTGGCAGCCTGGGCTTGGCTGTGGGTGATGTCTTTTGGGCGCTGGGGTGAACTGGACCTCCTGACCTTTGCAACACAGGCATGTTTTTTCCTTTCTGCTGAGTCCTTGGGCAGCCTCAAAGAAAACTGAGACACACTGTGGCAACTGTTAGGGCACTTCTGCTGCAGGGTCTCCAGGTGGGATGTTAAAACCGCACCATCCTTGAGCCCCTTTGGCGAACGGCAGCCTAAACATGAAGATGCAGTGGCAGCAGCATTAGAAAGCCACATCCATCGCACTTGCTATCAGCCTCATCCAGACAAACACCATTCTTTAGGCAGTTTTCTCACAAGATCTGCGACAGCATGAAGACCAAGCCAGCTGCTAGCCACGTAATGGGTTTTACAAGTGTTCGGATCCTGTGCCTACTTCTGTGCCTCCAACCCTGCATGCGGTCAGCTTCTCTGTCGCTCCACAAGGAAATGGGCTGGCGGCACAAGAGGCCGGATCTCTGCGGGCACAATCTGTACGTTTGGGGGCCACGCACGCCCTGCGGCTGCACGTCGCTGAGGCGGCGGCCGCGCGCCGAGCCCGGCGCCGCCCGCGTGCAGGCCCCAGCCACCCCCATCGTCTGCCAGCTGCTGGGAGGAGCCTGCAAACAGCTCTGGGCAGGGACCATGTCTTCAACACTCGTAAACTGCACCTACCTCGCGCCTACTTGCCAGTGAATTAGGAAGCTTCTTTTAGGAGGGGACTGGTAACCTCATCACTCCAACTGCTTATAACCAAACTGGGCTCACATATTCAGCATGGGTGCCATCTGCATCCAATTACGTACAAGAGTGTTTCTCAAAGAAGAGCCAAATTCTTGATTTATAAGTATTTGGACAGGGGAATGCAGTGTTTTACATTATCTCTAAATCAGCTCTTTTTACTGGCTGCTTGTAACAAACTTGCAGCGTCTCATGCAAATCTTTCTTTAGGTTTCCCTCCATTCAGATGCTAAGAAATCCTTCAGGAAAGCTCAGCGTAACTGCCTCCATATCTGATGGATAAGTTCATCCATCCCACTGTGCTTGGCTTTTTTTCTGGGATGGCAACGCTCATTTTCAGAAGTGGAAGGACAGTGTCCCACGGGAGGTGGACAAGCAAGCCCCGAAATGAGGCTCAGGCTGATGGTGTGCACATTTGCTACCCTTCGAGCCGAACCTCGGCATAGGCCTGAGCATGCACACTAGCTTACAGTTCACAGAGGCAGCTGAAGGTGGGATGGGGAGCTGGTCTGTTCCTCCGCCACTCCTTAGGCATTTGCACACCAGGCAGTCTTCTGGCTTCAACACTGCTACATTGGCTTCCCATTTTTGTGTAGACATCACATGGACTGAGGATCTTTACCCTTGTCCCCAATACAAATTCACTCTATGAAAATTACTTCAGGAAAATGGTATCCTTTGTGGAAGAAGAATGCTCAAATGCAGCGAAGAAGAGTTTTATGAGCTTTGCTTCTATACTTGTTGTGCAACACCCTTACGGGATTTCATTATTTATGATTTTATCTAACTACTTTCTATGCCTAATAGCTCGGAGGTGCTGTTGATTAATTTTTTCCAGCTCTTTGATGTACCGGCAATAACTTGTCCATACTTCTCTGTGTCAGGAAGGTGGAAATTGCTACAGTAAAGTCAAGGTGTGGTATCATGAGGTGGCCAAAACTGGAGTAGCAGCCCATTTCCACTGCAGGATGGAGATTCCCCCCAGCCACACTCTTGCCCCTTGCATTGCTCTTGGGCTGAGCCAAGAGCGTCATAAACCAAGTTGGCTCATTAAAATGGGGAAAAAAACCTAACCCAGCCAAAAAACATAAATGTAATCCAAAAGTTGTATAATATGTGTATATAAATATATATTTTTTTTCTGAGTTGAATTTTTTAATCAGATATGTATGCAAGGCAGTGCGAAGGAAGAGACGAGCCATCAGTCAGTGGGGAGTGGAGGGAGGAGGACGAGCGAGCAGCAAGAGGAAGAGGAGGGAGAAGGGCAAGTGGGAGCAGGCCGTGAGCTCAGCTCTTCAAACCACACCCTACGCGCGGACACGGCCAGCCTAGCGCCCGCTGCGCCGCTTCCATGCCTGGTGTCGTAATCCGTTCCTGCGAATCTTTTGCATTCGGACGTCATTTATGGGTTAGTGGGGTGTGTTTGGACAAGCTCCAATGATAGACACGAGCTTCATTACCATGCTGAGCTCTGTCGTGTTGCCTGCAATGCTAAGACATGACATTTTTTCTCCAGGAAATGAATCTTTTTCAAAGTGATTATAAAATTATATGACTGGGCTAACAAGTGATGTAAATCTACCCCCTTCCAAAAGCTTCAGTGCAGTTACACCATTTACTTTAAAATTTTTAGCTAGGCCAGCACATTAAGCTGCTGATTAACTGGAGGTCTTCCTGAAAAGTGTGCATTTATCAGCATAAATAGACCTCTTTGTTCCCTTATGTAGAGGTTTTCAGTCTGCCTAAGTTAAAGGGTTTGCCAATTCAAAATTTATTATTTCTTGTCATCACTTCTCTTATAGTCATCACCTCGCTGGTATTAGTCCAATCCTGTGGATTTGTCAATCACCACCACAAAGAAACCCTGAGCCAAAATAAACCTGGCATGACTTGATTTCTATATTACAAATGTACTGGCACAAACGTTATCCACAAAAGCTCTCATTTCAGCAAAGTGCTTGAAATCCCATTGACTTCAATTAATAAGTTAAGCAAGTGCTTAAATGCTGTGTTTGAAGTGGGCCTGAAAACCGTAGCTTGGCCAACTGATTTGTTGCTGTTTCTTTCTTTTTTTATATACTTACACAGCTTTTAGAGGCATTTCCACATTTGAGTTCAGTCAAGACATCAAAAGCTTTGGTGAGATCAAGGAAAGCTGAAACCAGATACTACATTTTCTTCTGACGTTTTTCATCTAGTAACTGATCGTAGTAGGTTCTGCATTAAAGATTCAAGGACAGTGAACAGGACAACGAGACAGTCTTCTTGGACACTTCCCTCTTCTGGAAATTATAGGGTCAAATCTTAAATAAAAAAAAAATTATTCATGAAAAGCTACATGAGCAAGAGTATTACTACCACATAAGAAAAAGCCTTCAGATTCTGGACCACTCTGAACACACTTTACTTCGTGGTAGCTGATGGTGTCTGGCAACTTTATATTACATGCTACTCCTGTTCTCCCTGTATGCAATTACATAGGCATATCAGTGTAATACATGCTTATTACAAAATAACCACAACATGCTGGGAAGAACATTTTATGCTTCTTAGTTGGACAAGGCCCATCTGGTCTTAATCTTTTTTTTTCTTTTTTTTTTTCTTGAGGAACATAATCTATTTTAAGGTTTCCCTCATTTAACCAATGGAATCTATGTTAATTTGACCTATATTAAATCAACTTTTTTTCCCTATTATTCTCCTTGCTGATCAAAGAGCTCCCAGACAGCTTCATGAGAAATAGGCATACCTCACAACTCGAGCAGGAAGCCAGAGTAATAGCATGCAAATGCTCCCCTACCTTCCTGGTGTTGGGAAAGCCAGTGGAGAGCCCGGCCGCCTCTGGCAAGCTTTTCGCCTTCGGCCACTGGCCTGCACAGTCCCCTTGCCCTGCTCCTCGCTAACCCCACGGCACGGGGCTACTTCCCTTGGGGATTGTGCAAGGGAGAAGAAAAAGCCAATTGGCTCCAGGGCTTCTGAGAGCTGGACACTGGGAGGTGTCCTGTCCCCTTGGGATTCGGTGTTGGGCGCTTGGTTCTTGCAGCATCGCCCGGGAATCTCCACGTATACGTACAGCACACACCTATGCACAGACGTATGGCACACACACACACAGCATAGGGCAGGCTAGGCGCTGGCGGAAGGGATTCGCACCAGGCAGGCAACGTGCGTGACACGCAGTGCCTCGCCAAGGTGAGTAGTGAAACCAGAGGTGTGCCTCACCCCTGCCCTTTCCCGGGCATGGACATCTTGCTCCCCATCCGCAGGAAATGCCAGAGGGACTTGGGAGTTTCCCGTGGTGGCTGTGAGGAGCTGGTGCCCAGGCAGCCACGTCCCACTCTGCCTTGTGCCACTCACGAGCAGTGCCACTGCTCTTGGCCTCGGTGCCTTGTTTATAAAATGGACATAAATACTTTACAGGGGTGTTGGGAAACCTAATTAATTAATACCTGTAATACACTTTGATGTCCTTGGATGAAAAGTGCTATACAACTACAAAGCATTTTTAATGTTATAAAGCAAGAACTTCTTGCTGTCTTGACTTGGCAAAGAGGCTGATTAGATGTTATCAGTTTTGCTGTTTACACTTACAGAAACTGCTGCCGTATGGTTTTGTGCGTGTTTCGCTTTTAAAGACTACCATATGAAAATGACAGAACAGTTAATTTGGGGCCTAACAATCACCTGTTCCTCCATAGCTTCAGCAAATGGCCAGAAGTGATTTTGGTTCTGCTGTCAATGAAATACAACAAGCAGTATAGTCCTTCTCCAAAAAAACCTAACAGCACAAAAAAGCTGATTTATTTGTGCATACCAGTCTGCCCTGATCACTCCTGTTTTAACAACGACATTGAAAGACACCCCGGTCCAGGCTTGAAGAGGAAACCACAGCAGAGCAGCTCTTAATCCTGTGCTTAAGCAATTTAACACATTGAATTTGACCGGCCAAATGTTGTTAATTATGTTCTTCTATTCTCACAATAAGATTGTCCTCTTTGCAATTTTACCACTTTAAGTCATAAAGATGCAACCTTGCGATTGGACTGAAAAGCACTGATTCCACCTTTACGATGAAACACACGGGGGTTTCATGCCAGCAGGCACCCTGGTAGAACCCGCGCTTCTTGTTATTTGCTGTCACCATTTGGTAAGTAATGCTAAAAAAAAAGGACCATACCAGGCTTTATGGGTGTTCATTTGGTGTACTCAGTGACGTAAGTGTATTTATAGGGGAGCAATGACAGTACAGCTCTTTTAACATTTAAAATGCTAAAATTCCAAACAGACCTAACTAGCGCTGTGTCTAAAGACACAGTAATAAGTTAATTACAAAATATAAATGCACTGACACCCATAATTTAGAAAACTGGAGCCGAAGGAGTTTTAATAATCTTGCTTTTCTCTCCCAATTAATGCTGTTTACTTTTTGCATTTTCCTGACCTTGAAAAACGATCGCATGCAACTCTCTGCATTTGGTCCCATCTTTAGCCTGAAAATCACATGTGCAAAACTCAAGCCGCACAGCTCCGCATTTTGTCTTAAACTGGACTGCAAAACTAGAAAAAAAGACTCCACGTAAACACTCACTCCAGGTTTACAGGGCAGATTTTGGAGCCAGTCGTCCCGGCAGAGAAGAGTTTTGCTGCGTGTGACCCTGCTTTGCCAGCGGGATGGGAGCTCCCGCGCGGTGCCGGGGGACAGCGGGACACCTTCAGGTGGCCGCCACGGGGGGCAGGAACACACACAATGGCAGGAAACCAGGGACGTGGCCTTCACAAAGCCAAATAAATCACAAATCTGGAAGAACGGCCCCCCCAAGAAACACGGCGCTGCAAGAGGGAGGGAAACCTCTCCCGCTCCCTGCCCCGGCACCTGCCCCGGCTGCAGCGGCATCTCCCCAAAAGGGTGGCCGGATTGGGGCGATTCCCTGCCTGACTGCAAATAAACAGAACCCCAAAGGAGTGTTTTGCATTCAACGGTTAATCACACTTGGCTGCATGTTTATATTTTCCCTCACTGTAAAGGCATTCTTGGTCGGCCTCCCAAACTGCTTGTTTTGTCTGCGAGATTTAATCTTGAGTGGCAGGACCAGGCGCAAAGACAACCCCCCAAACAATTCTCATTTTTCCCTAACAAGATGTCAGGATGTAAGCAGCTAACTTTCCTGAGAGCAGGCCCCTGGGTTGGCGTGCGCAGGGCTCCGTGCCGCCGCTTCCAGCCCGCCCCGGCGCTGGGTCGCACGCAGCGCTCGCTCTCGCTCCGCTTTAACTCCTTCCTGTTTGTGAGCCGCTCTTCAAAGAGTCTCCTAAAAACAACAAAAAAACACCCAGAATTCTAGGCACATTGGACCAGTTTCCCACCCAGGCCGAAAAGAAGCGTGTTCATATATAGAAAGCACTGGCTTGAGATGCCCAGCTTCCTTCCAAATCCAATTGCCGTTTCTTTCAAGGCAACTACAGGGTAACTTTCAATAAGTTAAAAACAAAAGGATGATAAAATCTGTCTATATTGCTTCAAGCAGGGAAACAACTTTGTTCAGGAGTAGCTCAAAGAGTTCTCCACAGCTCTCCACCATGCGGGTATCCACCTCACTTGAAGCAGTCCCCACTAAGAGCACAAGCAAGTGACCGGGCAAGTTCTGCGTTTATGTCTTTGTACTTGTAAAGACCCAAAAACTGTTACAAATAGTGAAGTTTTGAAATCTCACCAGCTCTGCTCCTTGTTTGCCCTTGCCTCTGAATTATCTTTAAAAGCAGACTAATAGCTAGCTGAGGTTAGAACTTCATCACAGTTTCTAAAAAAAAAAAAAAATAGTAAAAATCAAGACATGTTGTTTGAAAGGGAGGTTGGCAGGTCATTTAGTCCAACCTTCTCCTTGAAGCAGCACTATCACCGACACCAGAGCAAGCCAGAGACAGCTTTTTCTAGCCCCGACTCGAAGCTCTCCAAGCATGTAGACTCCACTGCGCCTTGGGACATCCGTTCCTTGGTAGACATATTCCCTCTCCTAGTCTTGGTATCCTGGAGGTTTTTGCCTATGATGGTGTTGCTTTTGGAGGAAGAATTTTTGACAAGAGGGTTTTGTGTAAACGTAGTCCAATAGAGTGTGAAGGAAGGAGTCATGAAACTTCCTATAAATTCACCTTAACAGCTTTTTGCTGTTCCCTTAAAACCGTATATAAATGCTCCATGTAAATGCATACTACTGTTATGTTTGTGCTGTGTATACTTTAAGAATTGTAGAAATTGTTCTTTGCAAGGATCATGTCTACACAAAATAACATTTTCAGTCATGCTGGAAACCTCTACAGCGTTGTCAGAAATTTTCGGAGCAGCCTTCAAGTATATGACCTGCTTCCAGTACCTACTTCATGGTGTCTCTGGAGCAGAGAAAGTAAATAGCACTTCATCCATCATACAGCACAGCTCAGGCACAGACCTTTCTGCCAGATTATGTCATGGTGATCGACCCTTGTTGAATTTTCAAAGTGGTCAAATGCCCCATTTCTAAAATCCAGTCATAAAAACTACCGTAGCGCCGACTGTAACAAAACGACCATTACAAATACAGGCAAAATGCTCTTGTAGCCCTTACAGACAAGCTTAGGAAGCAGCGGGTTGTATTATTGACACTGTGCTGGAACCTCACTGCCTCAGGATGCAGCAGCGACAGGAAGTTGGTTCTGACTGAGTGATGCCCCAACAGACTTTCCTTCCAAGCAGGCACCTCTGTGGCTTGTTGTTTGGAGCCTTTCTCTTCCCCAGGAAGAGAATTAACCCGCTCTCCAGTGAGCAATCTCCGTCAGCGCTGCACAACCAAACCCTGGAAGCAGGATCAAGTTTTTGAGGGTTTTTTGTGCAACCTGCCCATAATTAGCCTTGAGCGGTGGCTGAGTCACCCTGAAGAGTCAAAGGTGCTATTAGCACCAGACACACTATGGCCCAGCTGAAAATTATACAATCCGCCACTGTGCAGAAACGGCTCCATTAAGTTACCTGACCCCATTAGGTGGGAGCTGATGCTTCTCCTTGGCTAGGAGAGCAGCTGGTGCTCTGAAGAAGGTAAGTCCAGCTCCCACAGAACAGACTCATTCACCCAACTCACCCAACTCACCTCTTTCTTGCTGAAACCAGCAAATGCCATCCTGTTTGCTAGTTCATCCACAGGTTCCCTGAGCTCAGCCCTGCAGTCCTGAAGTAAACAGAGATGCTGAGACACAGCATTGACCACATGCAAAGGGTATGTCAGTGTCAAGTAGGTCAGTTTGCTTCCCCCTTTCATAACTATGATTATAGAAAAGCTCAGAATAAGTTGACTGCTAATAGGACAGTGACTCTTCTACATGCACCTAGGGCTGGAGATGTGAGGAAAACGTTTTCTGCAGCGTCCACTCTCTGGTGGAATTAGGGCAGCTGAAATCATGGCAGGCTCGGTTGGCCAAAACCCACAAGAAATCATCATTAGCTGACAGGACTGTGCTTGAGCTGCAGCTGGATTTCACAGCTGCCCTTCCCTATCAAGACATAAGAGGAAATGCCCTGCTTCAGCAACAGCAGCAGGGTGCAATTGCCCTCTGGCACAGCTCCTCCGCCGGGCACAAAAGTGATTCCAGCTCCAATTTACTAGTAACCAAAACACGTTACCTTCTGCTTTCAGTTATCTCCCAAGTGGTGGGACTTTGGTCCAGCGAGGGTGAGACAAAGGTACGTACGGTAACCGAACAATCCCAAGTTGATTCACTTAGCCCCTTGTTTGCAAGCCGGGGATAAGGAAAAAAGGCGAGAGTTTCTGTCGCTCTTCGTTGCTATCCTGTCAGGACAAGTTCAGGTGAGGTTTGCTGGGAGGGGTGCGTGATGCTGCCACGCTCCTGCTGACTGTGCAGGTCACAGAACAAACACGGGAGTCCAACCTCCAGAGATGCCACTCCGACACCCCGGCTAAACTTCCTTTGAAAAATGCAAATAACGTCAACACCTCTTATTTTTAGGCGAGTTTTAAAAAACCTCCTAGCTGCAAGGGGCAGTGGAACAAAAGAAACAATATGTCAAATTATAATCAGCTTGAATCACTTTGAATAAACACCGCACAAATAAAATGTACCCTATTTGCTGGCAGGCTGAATAGCTTACGGAGTGCTCACTCCACCAAAATCAAATGCTTGAAATGGAGTAACAGTGGAATAAAAACCCCTGATAGCATAAGATTTGCTTTTCACAGGTACCATGTTGCCATCCTCAGGGACAGAAAAGGCATCATTAGGGCTTAAATAGAGTTTGATAAAAACATGCAGCACCCCAAGGATCAATTTTCACAACAGGCAGCTGCAGCACGAGGCATTAATTCTTCAGCCTTTCTGGTGACAAGAGAAACCCAGAGAGCGGTAGGCACAAATAACATTAGGCTGCTAGTGTGTATTTTCCTTTTCATGCCTACAATTAAATGCTTGCTTTACTTCCTGTTGTTTAATATTGCATTTATTCTTTATTGCTGCAAGAAAAACCTCCTGTACTTTTTTTAATTTGCACTGGGGACACATTTGAAGGCCCATATTGTAAACTCAGCAAGTGGCAGGGAAGCCGCCAAACCTTGCTTCCTTTGTTGATTTCTTGATGATTTAAGACCTATTTTCAGCAGCTGATCCTAGTTTTCCCCCTGCCTTTTTGCTTGGTAACTACCACTTTAACAAAACGGTGTTTGTGCAGTGCCTTGGAACGGAGAATTGAGCTTTTAAACATAGACAGTGAATAGAATAGGAAAAGCAGGACTAAAATCACAGATGCCCTATGAGTTTTTCGAGTCCATGTGTTTACAAATATTACTCCGCAAGATCTTAAGAGTTTTACTACCTAGAAGACTGCTAGTCTTCAAATTTATCTATAGCTAAAATATTTGCACCTTTCTGATATCTGCCCAAGTTGTTCACCTCTCTCCAGCGCAAAGTTTGAAATTATTCTCTGAATCTACAGAAGTTAGTAAACCTAATTACCAAGGAGTGTTCTGTTGATGTATACTGTTCATAGGGACAAACCTATGGTCTCAAGGCACAAGCAGGAAACAATACAACCCCATCAATGGTTTATAATTTAGGCACAGGCTTCCGTCAGAAGGGGAGGATATGCTTTTCCCCCTGTTGATGCTAGGATGTTAATGAAACTGTGTTTTGGTGCAAGGAGATGTATACGATGGCATCGGCAGAGTTACTGAGCTGAAGTATGAACAGTTTTTACAGTAGTACTGATTCGTTTTACAGCAAATCATTCTACTCTGAAAGCAGGCCCATAAGACACCAGCATGCGCCTGAGTAGCTACTGTTTGCCTTGTTAAAACACAAAGCTAAAATTTGCAATAAATAGCAAAGGTGAAGCCAAATGGACTCAGAACATTATAGACACCTGAAAAAAAAATACTCCAAAGGACACAAATTATGGGATTTTTCAGTAACATTTAAGAAGTACAAAGCAATACAAAGCAATGCTACCTTTAGGTTTAATGAGTGCTACAATTCATCAATTACAGTGACATTAGTAATTGAAGGGAAGAGTAGTAGTCTGGTCACAGACTTTGTTGGCTTCATCAGTAAAGGACAGCACCCTGCAATTACCAGTCATGGTCCGACGCTGTGGCTAGAACTCACTGGCTTCTCGCGGCATTCCTTATCCCCCTGGCTGGACAGGCAGGAGATTCAGCTTTGCTGCTGCTAGAGGACTCCACATACTGCTGTTCTTTCAGGTTCATACATCGTTCCTGCTCAGACTTGGTATTAAAAGCATATTTCCAAACCATTAAGAGTGAGCCTCACACACTAGCACAGGTTTCTATTGCCTGCTGCTTCTCCCGTTGTGAAGGCTGCTGCCATAGAAGAGGAAAAAAGGGGATATTTAAGCAGCAAGCCTTACCACTTGGCAGGTTTTGACCTCTACAAACCCCCCAGCCTTACATTCAGGTGCATGGAAAGGAGGAGACTTACTCCATTCTTTCCTGCTTGAGAAGTCTCCTTGTGCAAAATCACCTGAAGTAAGATCCACAGTACTGCACTTCATCGCTACTCCTATATTCCTGACTGATTCGCAGAAGATGCTCATTGCTCTGTGTGGATGACAGCAAGTACAGAAAAAGCCAAGCCTGGTGAAGCTTTAACAATAGACAGCAGACCCGTGCTAATTCCAGTAATGATTGTTTTTTCCTCAAAAACGGAATTAAGTCTACTCCATAAATGAGGAGGATCCTTAAAGACACACATGATGCCGACAGTGTTGCTGATTCAGCAAATGAAACATGCTGATCAACACAGCCACAAGCAGCACGATAGATCAAGGACAAACAACACAGAATACTGTTTTTTTCGAATTTAATTTATTTGTTTTCCAGATGTTTATCCAGGCTTTTCAGCAAGCTCACAAAAAGTCTAGCTTTGAATCTGTATGATTTGATATTGCTTTTAGCATAGTGGATTACATACATAGATGAATAAATGCTCAACTCTATTTTTGAACTTTAAGGACTTTTTGGAAAATTGTGCATTAATGGAGTCTCATCAATAGAGATTTACTGCATTTCTTCAGTTAAAACTCTGAGAAAGCAAACAAGCTTTCAGCTATGTTCATAATAGTGCTATTTTGCTCGTGTTTTGTGGTTCTCAAATGACAGAAACTAACTTAGGTTTCACTGTTCATTTTAATTGCATGTATCATATATGTAGGAAAGACCTGGAAGTCACATTCCCACAGAATTGTCCAAAATTGGTATTAGAGATACAGAGATATTAGAATAAACTCCAGTTTACTAGATTACAACCCTCGTGTTTAACTTAATTTGCTTCAATAAATATTTGAATTGATACAAAACTGTTCGAACCAATTCTTTAAAATTGTTCGAATTGTCAAAATTATTCAAATTTTATCTTTTGTTTTAGCATTTGTATATAATCTTCCTTTAGAAGAGAAGAATTCACTCATAGCCATGTGTTTCCTCCTACTATCCCATCTTTACTGCTTAAATATGTATTCTTCTTGGAATTGTCAGGAGCGATAGGTTAAAAAGCTTAGGAGGGCTTTGAAATAACAAGGATGTTCATTATGTTTAAGAAAAAATGCCTTTTTTCTAATGTGAGAATTGAGAAGCTTGCAGACTTTATTTCAAACACAAGCAATACAGTTTCTCACCTTCTACATTTTTGCTAAATAGTGACAGTGGTATGAGAGAGTTGAACACTTGGTCAGGTAAGATAGCACTGAAACCACTAGTTTGTTTTTACCTGTGCTAGCGAGAAGTTGATGAAACACCAGTTAACACAACCAGTGGTTGGTTTGGGCTTTTCATATCCTCAAAGTCTTTTCTTACCAAGCTTCTGGAACACTTGGAGTTTAATAAAGCAGTCTTTTGTCCAGAGTTCCTAAGACTGAGGTGAAGAATGCATTTTTGGTTAAAAATGTGAACAATGAAAAATGGACTTCCGTATTAAATGCTCTGTATTTGCCAGCCTTTTACAAGATCATGGTAATTACTGAAAAGATTAAAAAAAAATGTGATGACAGTTGTATTTGTATTACAGGCCATCAAAAACCTAAAGCTAACAGTGTATTAACTGTAACTACAACACTGAGTGAAACGCTGCTATAAAATGTAAGATTCCAGGGATCTACCCATGAAACCTGTTGAGATTTATTTTTCCTTTTGAAAATACTAGAGATGGTTTCTATAAGATTTTGAATGTTATGAGAACAAATGTTTTTCATTAGCCCTCCTCTTTCCTTCCCAGTCGGTCACAAGAGGAAGCTTTTTCTTGAACGTGTAACTTTTACCTGAAGAAATGCAGATTTGAGATTTGTCTCATATATGGAACCATGTCTGGTTTTAGTCATCTAAGGTTGCTGAGTTGCAGTTTTACTAGATATATAAAACCAAATCCCTCCACGCCTGCTGTAAGTCTTGGTTCATATACAAAAGCCCAGCACGAAGCCTCCTCAGAGAGAACACAGCCTCAGACCTCTGGAGCCATCAACTGTCCTCATATAATGTAGCCAAAGCCACAGGGGGACAGGTCAGAAGACAGAAAACACCCCCCTTTTGGCAGATTTGAAATAAGGCCTCTGATTTTGACTGCGGCTTAATTTCCAGTCAAGAAATTCACTACAAGACACAACCTAAAGTTTTGTGTATAAGCTAGCTAAAAATATCTGGGGTTTCTAGGGTCAAGTTATTTGCATATTTTTTTAATTATTAAGCATCAATGCAAATAATCCATATTCCTTGGGTGGACATTCACAGAAAAGCACTAATCATAGTAAATATCTCAAGTGTCAGAAAGGCTAAAGGAATAATGCAAATCAATTAATTTTATGTGATTTCATTTTACAAATAGATAGTAGTGATACAGTGAATACTTTCAAATCGGATTTTTTTTTCAATGCCACTGTATCAACTTCATACAATTCACTTAGTTCCTTACATTTAGCAGAAGTATGGTACATTTTCCATATGCCATTTATAAACAACATACACAGTTAATTTTATTCCTTACTGGAAAGTACCCTTGTCTATTTACAAATTAATTTGGGAAGTGACACCATGAGAGCTGGCCGTGTCTGGTGCGCCTGACACACAGCATGAAAGGAAGGATGAATAGGCAGGATTTTGTATTTGGCATTTCAGAATTAGGGGAGGTAATGTTTCCAGTCATATACACTTAAAATAATTTCTGAAAAGACATGCTGAACTTAACTATTAAGCTAAATACATCTCTAGCCCTGTATTATTCTATCAGTTGCATTCTACAGCAACACTCATTCTTTTGCTAAAACTTTGCTTCTTGATCATATTTATCTTGGAAGAAAAATTTAGGTCTAGTGAAGAGCTTTATTTTATTATGCTAATTCATATAGCTACTTCCTTGTGCAGTGGTACTAAAGCAGTAAACTTTTTCATAACAGAAAGGAAAAGTCATTAGAAAAATACTGGATGTGTGTAAGTGGAAATAAAAACAAAGCATAAAAACATAGCATTTAATACAAGATGAGCTTTCAATTGAAATATAACAAAAGAAAAAAAAATCCCAAACCCTGCCATATTACTATCAGACCAACTCGAAAGGCACTGAGAATTGAACTGCACAACTCAAATCCATACCTGTGAGAGTAACAGCCACAATTAGATACAATCACCCACGGCAGAATATGGCACTTTGCAGTCCATTAGGCATTCCTGGTACACATGGCAGTCTTATATGTTTTTAGGATAAGCTGGAAATATTAACTAAATATACAAAAGCTCAAAACAGGCAAAATATTTCTTGTGGAAAAAAATAAAAAAACAATTAATGCTATCTGAAGACAAGCAGTTCTGAAACGAGGCGTAACATATATGACATTCTTGGCACAAGAAAATGGTATCATATCTAAACAGGTACATTTAAAATGAATCCAGTGGATACACGAAGAAGTGGTGGTGGCAGAAGCAACGGGATAGGGGTGAATATCAAATACTTGGTTTTGAGCATATTAGCTGAGGTCTGTGTTTCATAAATCAGACAAAAACTGAAGCAATAAACCCATATCTGAGGCAAGAAAGCGCCTATTGAGATGATCCAACTTACTTCCAGGAATTCTTGGGGGCTGACAGATGCAGACTGAAGAATCTGCCTGGTATCACCTCAATGCCCAAGGCTGTCTAAAGCTTTCCATTAGCAAACGCTGCCTCCTGGAATTGAGGGACAAATGTTTTGAAATATGCCCTAGTGAAAAACAGAAAGTTCATGGTTAGGAAAGAACAAGCTTAGAGCACTGTATGTATAACAGAGAGAAGCACAAATTTATCACGTTCAGTCCATTGTTAGTTCGCAAAAATAGGTAATGTTTTTCTTACGAGTTTTTAATATACATCAGATCTGTAGACTTCAGCCTTGTAGAGGTGGTAGTATAACCCATATGGGTGTTCCCACCACAAAGACCAGGCCGTGCTGCTTGATGGGGTCAACACCAGTAACATGATTCTGAGAGGAATGGCCTGAGGTACCTTCCATATTTTATCCAGTACAAAGTTGCAAAGATAAACCATACTGTATACATATGGCATCAATGGTCTAAAGACGAGCAAGTCAGGGTAGCAGAAAGATCATCAAGGAAGTTCAGAATACTTGCAGGAGATAAGCTCTTATTTATCTCCTTGGAAAGTCCTTGATGTAACCCAGACTCTCTGTTGATGGCAGCTGTTTGCATAAGATGTGGCTAATTCTCTGTTGTACATAAATACTAACACCGTGGATGAACTAGACTCAAATTCAGAATGTTATTCTATAAATTGAGGTGTTCATTGTATGTTTTGGATCTTGGTCTATCTTCTTAGCAAAGCATGGAGTGACTCATAAGCCCATAAAAAGAGTTGATACTAAGCATCCAAAATTGAGTTTGAACTGTGGTGAAGTTATAATTTGATGTAGAAAGTGTATAAATGATCCAGTGATTTTAGTATGGGAAAAAAGAAGAAGTAGAGAAACTGAAAGGTGAAAATGCTTCAGAATTCTGTTCCACGTTATTTTTGCCTGTACCTTTCGTACACTCCATTTTCACCTTTCAGTTTCTCTACTTTTCTTTTTTCCCCTACTAAAATCACTGGTCTTTATAAATTTCTACACAAATTATACTCACACAGTTCATACTGGCACACGTACATAAACTAGCTAAGAGGGTATGTTTATCATCTGATTCTCAGGAGAGAATACAACTTCTGTATTTATGTTTCTATAGCATACATTTGAAATTGCGGGCCAGTATGTCCCACTCAGCTCTACATTCTGTTCCCTCATTGAATATTCTTTGCACATTGTCATCCACAGAACCTATCGTGCTTTTATTTCTCCTTGCATTACAGTCCCAAAATTTAATTAAATTCCCTCTTCTTGCTTATTTTAAGTACCCTCTTTCTTCCCCTTTGATAGCTTCTCTGTAGAGTCTTTAATGTATGTGCCCCTCTTAACTTGATAAATGTTACTTAGAAATTCCCTCTTACATTTTCCTAAATTGTAAAAAGTCTTAATTATTAGATTGAATGTAAGCAGAAGCACTTTCTTGCATTTGGTTTCTTTTCTGAAACATCCCTTTCATGTGCTTTATATGAATATCGCATTTACTACATTTCAATCACCTTTCTGTTAGGTAAATTCCAAAGCCAAATACTTCTGACTCTACATACACACTCCTGCTGTTTCTTTATCCATGTGACTATCCTTTCTTTTCAGCTGATCCCTTTAGTGCAGCTCATATTCTTTGCTGCAATACTAAATCAAACTCCTCCTTAGAATCTGATTGAATGTAGTATTTTAAAGAGGATCTAATTTCACCTGTAGCTCATATAAACCTCTTGTAGATGTTTCATATGCTACAAAAATCATTTTAGTACTCCATAATTTTTAAGTGCCTTTTTTTTTTCTGTACTATAAAGTACATGCTAGGGCTTCTCCTTATCACTTGAGCTCTTGTCCAGAATGCGGTAAGTGTAATACTGAGTGTTTATCCAGAATATGTTCCTCTATTTTGCCTACTACCCTACACTTTCCAGTGTCTGAGATTAAAGAAATAATGGATCATCATACTCTTAGCTGATGCTAAAGTGGAAAAAAAAAAGATCTAGCAATGAGATTCAAAATAGAATATACTTGGAGAACTATATTAGCTATAGTATATTTAATAGACCAAAAAGGAGAGATGGAAAAGTAGGAGAATGTAAGTTAAGCTACTTTGATATTAATGAACACCACATACCGGGAGAGAATGGCCAGTGAGAGAAATTTTACAAAAGTACCATGATTTACTTTGAATTTCTATATTAAGGAATAGTTCAGGAAGCAGGCATGTTAGTCATTATTATAGCCTGTTAGGACTTTTGTTAATCACATGCTTTTTCAATGGAAAATGATGTTTTTGCAAACTTGAATATATTTTTTATGGAAATGCTACTGATTTTGTAACAGGAAAAGAAGGAAAAGATGACGTGCTTTGGTTTGGCTTGACCTGCATAGAGACATTTTGATTTGTAGAACTAGGTCTGAACATTCAATCAATTTGACATTAACCTGTTTTTCTGTAGCCCAGCATCACAAAGATGCCAGACAAGGGCCTGGCACATCAGAGGATTCAAACCTATAACCATAACAGCAGAAGTAGTCTAGTTCAGGAACCCATCATTTTAAAAAATTAGTAATTTGGGTACCGGTTAAATCACATGTGAAGCAGCAGAAAGCAAACTTTGCTTCTTGATCTCTATTTTTTCTAGGCTGTATCACACTATCATACTGAAGGGAGCAGTTTCTGATCAGCGTTTTTTTTTTTTTTTTTTTCTCCTCCCTTCTGAGGAAAAAAAAAAAAAAAGAAAAAAAAGGAAAGAGTTCCTTCCTTCCTCTGCTTTACTCTGGCCTGTTCTCAGTGGGTCCATGTCACCGTGACCTTGCACAAAGCTAAGAACAACTGCATAAAACGCTCCTTCAAGCACAGAGAAAACTGGTCTGCACAAAGTCCACCGATACTCTTCATGTGAGTGTCGAGTACAAGGGCGCTGAATCCCTCTCATAATGGTTTAGATCTTAGCTTAAAAAGTGTAGAGAGTTGCTTTCTTTTCAGCTTTGAGTGGGTGCCAGTCTTCATAGAGGCACATATATACCTCTCTGTTAAGTATCTTTCTGTAAGAATATTTTGGCTTTTGTCTCTTTTTATTCTCTCAAACAGTCATTTTCCAAGTTCAAGGCAGTAAACTATAGGGTTTCTATGGAAATTTTTCTTCAGCACTCCAGAAAACAACACATTTCTCTGTAGTTAACCACTATGCACATACTCGATATGGTACATTGAATTTCAGGTGCTGTGTACATTGAATTTCAGGTGCTATGCTCAAGGACATATGTTGAGAGTAAAGCACTTATCTTTCCTTCACCTCATTATCTGATGGAAAGAAAGTCTTGCTCTTACAAATGGTAAGTATCTAAAAGATGGTAGAATTGGATCCTTCTTTGTTTACATGTTTGCAGTATGTAACACTGACTGTGGTACAAGGTCTCTGGAAGTCTATATTGATATATGTCTAAATCCAAGGTACAGGCTTACAGTGCTTAAAACATACTTGACTCGGTGAAATTTCACAAAAGCATATGAATTCTAAGTGTAATATTTCTGAGTATAGCTTAGTGATGGATTTTTACAATACAGTTGATAGAAAATCGAGCATTGACCATCTGATAAAACCTGCTGGCTTTTAGATCCCAATGCTGAAAGTTCTCACTGAAGATTTTAAACTATGTAGCTATAAATCTGCCATCAGATACCACCTTGCACATTTATTGTGAAAGCATTCTATCACTGAAATAAATTTATCTTCTCTTGCTATTGCCTTTGTTTAATTAGTGTTATAGCTAAGCTGTTCAAAAGTACCCTTGTTACTGTCTGTTGTGTAACAGTGTTAGAAGAGTTGCACAGGTGTTTCCATTTCCCTTAAAACCTCAGTGAGGGAAATTCTGAGCAGAACGTTTCAAACACTGTGAGGAAAAAATTGTATAAAATGCCATACCACTCTGATTTCTTTTTTTAGCATCTCGGACAAGGATATTCATCATAGGAAGATGATTCATCGCTCTAAGTCATTCACAAAACTTCAAACTCCTCTTCTCAAGAGTGCTTTGATGCCAAGCTTTCCAGCACTCTCATCTCAAAATCATGCGTGTTACTCCTATCTGCAGTAGTTCCAAGTGCCTTTTCCATCAAGAGATGATTTGAGAAAAAGGAAGGGAAAATCCTGATGACCAATACCAATAGCAAGTACAGATTTGGATGCCATGTAACATGTCCACTATGAGCACAGTGCACTCCATCTCTGCACATTCTTCACTGAGAATTGAAAGCTTTTGGGCAAAAAGCTTGATCTTTACGAAGATACATTGGCTGTTGTTACCTTCTCTTACCTTAGCAAACATTTGTACTGTGTTCCTTCTCATCAGATAACAGCCTTGGATTTTTTCCTACTATTGATTTTGAGAGCAAATTCCATTCTCATATATTATTCATTATTTCAAAATTTTAACTCAGTCTTTTTTTTGAAAGTTTTAGTATCTAGTATGACTAGGGTTTAACATCTTAAAATTCTGAAAGTATTAGGCTTTGTTTCCAGCACATCCTTCATGTTTTCAAAATTATATTAGCTAGTACATTTAATAAATACAACCCTTCTAGACTTAGCAAGGCCAGTAGGAAAAAGTAGGGTTCTTTTCCTTAACCTTTTCAAGCCAATATATCTGACTAGGACAAGTACTCCTACAGTGCTGGGGGTCTCTGAAAAGTTCTGTGTAGCATTTCCCAGTTTTCCAGAGCAGAGTGTGTAGCTAAGACACACTTCTCCTCAGTAATCTTCCACTGTCCGAAGTGTCCAGTAGAATTAACAGTGAATATACGTTGGAATATTCTGCAACTGTTGTTAAATGCTCAGAGAAGGGGGTGAGGACTGAATCATACCCCATTCAGCCGTATGGAGCACAGCTGAGAATCTCAGGCATTTACCCCAGCTACTGTCCATCTCTTTTAGAGGATCTGCATCTCTCTGATTTGCATCAGTTTGCATCTCTTTCTCTTCTTCTTTGCCATAAAGGAACTGCTGCAACACATCTACAAGTTTCTTTGAATCCACAGAATCTTGACAGAAAAAAAACTCTAGGCCAAAGATGACTTTCTTCATAAATCAGAGAGAAGAGCAGAGATTTACCCTCTTCCAATTAAATTAGGCGAAAACAGGAACTATGAAGGGCGTAGGTCAGAGTAAAGAACAGCTTGAGACTTCTTGATGTCTTTGACCTATTCCTCTCAGACTAATATTATTATGCTGACACTTTGCAACAAAATCTTGTTATATAAATTATTTCAACAGCATAGCCATATTAGAATCATAAAAGAGCTTCTCCAACTTTTATCAACATCACCTGATTATTCACATTTTGAAGTACCAAGCATGTGCGCACAATATACATATATGTGCATATTGTAATTTTGTTTTCCTGTTGCAACATGCTTTGACACAATGAAAACTTGTTTGGAAAATGCTCAACACCCACAACAACCCCTTTTTGGGTTCCAGGCAATAGGATTTGTCCTCTTCTGACTGTACAGGTACAGTTAGCAGGCTGTTTTCTTGAAACCCTAATAATTAACCTTCTTTTTTATTTTAAATAAAACTTGCCTTCTTTTTAAATTCTATTTGTCAGGAGCTAATTTGTTAAACAATGTTAATGATGTTGAATGAAAGGAACTTGAAGTAATGAAGTGTTGTATTTCTCCCACTAGTAGGTTTGTGTTTAGGGAATATTTCCTAAGAGTGCTCATTAGATCTTTAACAGGTGGTTATATTCTTCCTCCTGTATCTTTATAGCTTGCATTTAATAATAACTCAGATTAAAAGAATTCAAAGCTACTGAAAGACCATTCTTTCCATACACTTCATACCAATATTCTAGACATTTTTTTTTGCATTGTAAACTCAGATCTGAGACATTTAAGCATCTTTGTTATTTTTGCTATATATATCACATTAAAAACATATTATAATTGGGTGAACCATGTTATGGTATCTATTTTCAAGCAGTTCCACAGCATTCCTCACCAGGCTAAAGATACACTAGCACTCGTGACAGAACGGAACAAGAAAGTCTCCTTGTTTTGTTGCAACGGTGGAGTAATAGGTGATTAATTTTATGCTAGACGCTTTATGACACAGCTATTAGGAGAAAAATGACTGTTAAAACAAATTACTCTGCAGCGCTAAAATACTAGAACATTTTAAGTGACAACCATTTCTCATCAGAACGACTTTTGGATGCCTAGTTTGAATCGCACTGTAATCGGCAGGCCCACAAAATGGATGCCTTCCAAATGGCAGAGACTCAGAACTAATAAAAATCAGACCTATTATGGCCAAGCTAGACATTCAAAAGGCAACAGAAATTCTAAACTATAATTTGAAAATCACAAAAAACGTTATCCAAGTACAGCAGCAGAACCATAAAGGAACCTTCCAGGATTTCTTTATCTCTTCAAATGTACATATGGATACTTGGAATGTGTTCACATTTCTGAATTAAGCTTCTCTGCGGTATGCTTTAGGGGATGTGGTTTATAATTTCCTTGCTAGGCAGCTTTATCTATAGCAAATATTTTGCTTTTATGTGAAACATGATGTCTACAGTTCTCCACTTTAGGCATCTCCAAAATTGGCAATGTAAAGCAAACATTCAAAGTGTTTATATAACAGCAAAACAATAGTTCTCAAGTTACTACTACTGCAACTAGCTAAACTCTCAAATGTGCAAAAGATTCAGTGCACAAGGGCATTGTGCTGCCGGCAATTTTTTTTCTGGGTGCCAAAAATATTCATCAAATAATCCTGTTCTAATATTTCTACTCTCTACCTTTTCTCCCTTCCAACCTACTTCCTTCACTGTGAATTCCCTACATGGAGTCTAACAAATTTCCTAGGTCCCCTTCTACCTGTCAGTCTACAGAAAGGCACTCTGTGAAAATCAGTCTGATGAGCAAGACAATAATCAACCATCAATAGAGTTAGGGGTCTGCAGGAGGCAGCTGTCAAAATACAGACTTTTTAAAAAGTACTATTGCCTTCAGCTCACTCCATAATACTGCACGACAGAAAATAGTCTACAAGATTACAAACAAAACAAACCGTACTACTGAAACTGTAATAGGAAATAAAAGCAGTAGAACTGAAACTAAACACAACTGAAGTTTAAATTCACTCACTTCAAAAAGCTGCTTTCTGTATTTTACTCAGGATGCCTTTTCCCCCCAGAACTTCTTGCTGTAGTTATTGCAAGTTCTAGTTCAAGTCACATAGAAAGGTACAATAAATAGCTATATTTAGACACATCTTTTCAATGGTTTGCTGATTACAGAAATAACAGGCAGCTTTCCTATAGATGATGTAATCAGAAATAAGAATTAAATTTTAATTTGGTAATGCATTCCATTGGGTCTCTGTTCCAACTACTACGATATTCATTCATTTTTATAAACAAAGCCAAAAATTCTGCATAGTTCTGCTGTAAAAATTAAGATGACTTTGCTGCCTAACTTACCATAAAGCAAAATGAATCTCAACATCCTGTTCAAACAACAAAACAACTATAAATATAATAACCTGACCGAAGGTAAAATCTAAAGGAAGGGGTTCTAAGGAGCTGGGGGGGAGTCAATAGCTCAGGATGCACACTGGCAAACAACATTTATGTTAAAGAAACGTAGGATAGGTAGGATCACTGCTTTCTCAGTGATGACAATTTTTGTTTCAAGCACAAACATGTTCCCCAATGCACGGGCCTTTACTGACAAATGCAGAAGTAGCAGCTGCAGGACATCATCAAAATCCACGGATTGCAGCAGATTGAAAACAGTAACTACAAAAGAAACTTATTTGAATCATCTGGAAATCAGGACTTGGGGATTTATTCTTCTGTAGATGTTTGATAAAGATGTTTGTGAATTTACACAAGCATATTGCATAAAATACCCTATAGACACAGTGACACGCAACAGAACAAACCTCTATTTTGAAAGTGTTATCAATGCCTTCTGCTTGCCAGTTCACGAGACATTTCACTTCCTTCACCTTCTCTACAACGTACAGAAATAGACTTGTTTCATCAGATGAAGGCTAGTGGCCTTAGCTCACAGCGATTCTGCTTCTGCTTTCTCAGCTTCCATTTTCCCCCAGGGATTACTCAGTGCTGGGGTACCAAGGGTCTGCAGCGACGGCAGCACTGGAAGCTCTCTGTCACAACACCATCGTGCCATTTCCTCGCCAGTGGATCATGAGAATGATATTCCAAGGTCATCATGGAAAAATTCAGACTTTTTTTTTTTTTTTAAATACAACGCTAACTCGCAAGAAGTTTCCAGTCCCATGAGCTGCACTGTGACAAACTTACTCTATTTTTCCTATCTGCTGAAGTGCCACAGCCATCTTTTTCCACTTTAGGTAAAGGTTAACTTCTTCAAGACATATTGTTTATTCAAGATAATTTTTTAGGCTAGGCTACTGCACATTGAACTGTGCTACTGCAGAACAGTTATTTAGTAAAGTATTTAGTGGATTTGGAGAAAAGAGTTGATGCCAGAGAAGATACAACTTGGAATCTTTTCCAAGTAAAAATGGCAGAGTGATGCATAAAGTGATATAGGGAGGGGAGAAAGCAAGCACGATATAAGTAGTAGGAGAAAGGACAGAAGACTGGAAAAGACCCCATTGAGAAGCAAGACTTGTAAGGAAAGGAGACAAAAGGAGAGATTCAAGAAGAGAGAGTAGAGAACAAACAGCATATGAACCAGCTTCAAAATATTTCGAAGCCCTTAATAGCATTTCAGAGGCTGAAAAAAACTTATCCGCCTTCCTCCCCAGGAATGAAGGGCTACACCACAGATGCATCCACAACGAGTCTGAAAAGCAGCATCCCAAAAATTAATTTTGCTTGCAGGTGAAAGTAGCAATTTCATCATGCCATACACTTTGCTTTGCCAGATCTCTTATCAAAGGGGCCAAAGGCAACATACCAAAATGTAAGAGTCCTCTTTGGATATTCATTAAGACAAACCAGTCATAAGGAAAGGAATGAGGTACCATACATCTGTGATTATATAAAACACATGAAATAAGTTCCTTCTCTTCTCTATTCGTAAGATATGTGTCTGCAAGTAAGGGGAAATACTTAAAAGTCAGAGATGTTTCCACAGGAGGAAAACCAGACAGGAACAAACTCTGAAAACTTATATGTAAAAACAGAGTAACACAAATTAAAATATAGTTTGAGGAACAACTCAATAAACATATAAAAACTACTAACAAACACATTAATTTAGCATTTGTTAAAAATAAAATGCCATGGCTATCAGCTAACTTGGCCATCCATCTCCAAACCTGTCAAAGAGTACAAAAGTAAATTAAAAAAATAAAAGGATTGTCCAGAAATAATAAAAGCATAAAGAAAACTAAAATAATTTGTGTATGACCTTCACCACAGAGGTGCTTAACAAGGTTGTCATAGCAGAACTCTTTAAAAGGGAGTTACTAAAATGCCTGACTAAACTAGAAATGTTGGCCAAAAAGTTAAAGAATAAATCAAAAAAAAAAAAATCTGCTAACAAATCAGCTGGCCCAGATGCCATAAAAGCCTAAAAATTCTAAAGAAACTCAGTTATGAAAAAGCTTAATTCTCAATAAAAACTCACGAAAATGAGAACTCATTCTCCACAAAGCTCTTATTATGTATGACTGGATAAAGAGTAGATCAAGGTAACAAAAAAAAAAGAAAAGAAAAAAAAAACAGAATGAATAATGAATGATAATGGGGTAGGAATTGCAAAAATGTTATTTTGACCTATGTTGTTCTTCCTACATGACCTGGAAAATAAGAGGGCAAAGTTTGTTAATAATAGAAATATGGTCAAGGAAGGAAAAATGAGAGCCAATTAAGAGGAACTGCAGATGGTCCTTACAATACTGAGAGAAATAGCAGGTGCAAAGTCAATACTGACAAACTTCAGAGGTAGGTATGTGATGCAAACATTAATTTTACATGCACAAAAACCATGGGCACCAACACATTGATAGTAAGGAAAACACGTTGTTACCATGTCAGGGTAATGCTCAGTAGGAGACAGAAAAGCAACCCAAACATTATTAGAAGCAGAATAAAGTTTTAACCAGACAATACTATTACATATGACATAAATACATGGTGATCATATCAAGAAAAACATGCAGAGTTCCTTACCTCAGAAAGGATAAAAAAATGACATAATGAAGTGGGACAAGGATGCTCAAAAGTATGGAAAGCCTTCTACAGAAGGACAAAGTGAACAGACTATGAGAAAGGGTGACAGAGGAGATGTCACAGAGGAGATGTGGCAGAGGAGATGTCACAGATGAAACATTATGGAGGAGATGAGAAGAATAACTATGGGCTGCCTCTTCAAACACAAGGGCTACAGACAACAACTGGAGTTATCAGGAGTCAGAAGCATAAAGAGATGACAAAGCTAATTCTTCATACAACACATAGGTCATTTGGGCAACCCCTTGCCACAAAATTTTGTAAGGTTAAAAATGTACTTGAGTTCAAAAACAGTTAGTCAACAAGGGCTATTTAACATAACATCAGTCTAGATGTAGAAATTCCTGAAGATGGTAGGATATGCCAGGAAAATATCATTATATGCTCATCCAGGCTCTTCCATGGGCATCAGCTACTGACTGACTAACAGAGACATGATACTGGGCTAAATGTTCAGCTTGTATGACTGTTCTTTGTATTTAACAGAACAATTGCAAATATTACCCTAAAGACAAGACAATGTGGCCTACCTACTAGTTTCACCTCAGTGCTTATTTTGTAATTGAATGAGTCACAGTATCAGATCTGGCCTAAAACCCAACCACTTCCAAAAGCCTAGCTTTCTCTCAACCCTTCTCTCAAAAGCAAGGGAGAATATTACTTGCATCAGGTGCTCTAATACAACTTAGCAACTTTGATAAGGGTATACATGGAGTTCTCTAAAGAAACAAGAGCAGTCAGTTGATCATAGTATTTCTAGAACAACACCTAATCCTGGTTATCTAAGAACCACCTACATTAAATTCTAGCCTTTAGTACTAGAAAGCAGCTGTTTACCAACGAAGTGCTGTAATATTCCACTTCTAGCAAACAAACTCCTCCAACCTATTCTGTGCATATCTCTTGTCAATGTATGACAGAATCCTTTCTTTTTTTTCCAGAAAGAATATTTACTGAATATTTAAATACACATATGAACAGATCACTCCTCCATATGTCTATATAAACACATCAAAAAAAAATTAGCCTAGTAGATATTTTATTTCTGAACCCTACAATCGTACCTAAAGTCTTCATCTCTAAGTACTTGTTTTTCTTTTCCCACAGTCAAAGCTTTAATGAGAAGTGACCAGAAACAAGTACCCCAGCCCTTCCTTCTTGGCTGAAATCCATATAATGCATGACAGCACTGAAGATCCCTGGCAGGCACCTGTCAGAAACTAACATACCATATCCTAAGAGTCAGACTTAATTATCGAAGGAGACATTTAAAGAAAAGAACATGAAAAATACAACTCAGGAAGTGTGACTTTATCATGCATATTCACTGTACATATGTGCAAGAACAATGTACACACTAATCTATGAAAATCCTAATTAAAAGCTACATTTATTAATATTTTGCCTATTAGATCTTATAATCAAAAATATTTTGCTATTAAAGTTTCCTAGTAAATCTACTACAGAATGCACTCCAAAGACAAATGCAATCTTAAAACACTTGAACAAAAGTATTTTAACAAAATATATTCTCTCCATTTACCTTTCTACTTTGGGTTTATAATTCTGACTGGATGAAGTCTCCTGAAGAAAATTAGAGTTTTGATTTAATGATCTATAAAATCAAATTAACTTCTTCGCAAACTTCACATGGCTGGGTCATCACATCTCTTCTCGCTACAGCTGTCAGAGCACATTGGCCCTTTTGTGCTCTGAAAAAGAGTCTACCTGGGGCAACAAAGTGCCTTCCCTACTTGATTGCGGGCAAGGAAATCACTTTTGTACAGTTTTTCACACAAGAGCCTATTAAGAATCAAAGAGATTACAAGTGAACCAAGCTTGGCATTTGACCCCTGAAGAGAATCCATGAACAGAATTCATTGAAACTTCCAAATGTCCCAAGACACACAGTAATGTAAGGAAGGATGATGTCTCTAGGTATCCAACACACAGTAATACAGGGATAAATAATGCCATTAGGTATTGCACTTCTTTTCCCTACTCTCTATTTTCTAAACTTCATTCTAACTATATGGTCAGGTTGTAAGGGAGTTAAAGACAGAAACTCAAGGGGAGAATGCATTTGAATACAAACAAATTAATTATTGGAAATTCACCATTAAAAGATGCCTAATGTATGAGAAAGAATTCTGTAATACATGTAAAAAAGAACTTTTAACTTTTATAGGCAGGGAAAATGCTGTAATACAAACCTAATTATAACAAAGAATTATCTTAATTAAACCTGTGAAGGTGAGGAGATTGTAATAAAGGTGTAATGCTTTTCTGTAAACTTATTAATGACATCCAAGTTGGCACAGACAGAAAATAAAAGTTTTGAGGAACTAGAGAAACTTGTGGTTTTTAAAGAATGCAAAATACTTCAGTGGATATTCTGCGGAATGTGGAAGAACTAACTTGAAAATAAATGTGGAAGAACTAACTTGAAAATAAAAAGTGGATCAGTTGAAAAAGTGGCTGATGTCAATATAAAAAATCCACTGGGGCACTCATATCCAAATATACTGAATATAAAAGCAAGTCACTGACATACTACCCTGAATGTCTTTAAACAGCAACACAATCATGGGCCTTCTTAGCCTGAAGTTCTCTCCTTTTTCTTAAATATCCCTTTATTAGAACAGCTGCTACTTCCTTTCCTTACAAGGGAGCATTAAAGCTTAAAGCAGTGATTTCGGCCAAACAGCAACTCAAGTCTTTGCATGACACCCACCCTCTCTTATGATATTGAAGGAGGAGGTATGGAGGAGGCTGAAGGTGCCAGGCCCAGTGCAGCGGCCTGATGCTTCCCCGTCACCTCACGCTTGCTCCTGGCATCGACCGCTGCAGCAGCAGCACCGGGGAGATCTACGTAGCTCCCACACGAGGTGTCTGCTTCTAATCTTAAACTGCACTTAACCTTATGGCAGAGCAACAGCCAACACAGAACTGAGAGCACTTGAGCCCTTCTAAGCTTTCCCCTTTCCAGAGCACATGTAAAATTAGCAAACATCAGTGCTAACGTTCAGCAAACATCAGTGAATGGCCAGTGTCATTCAGCAAAGTTATTCAGGAATAAGCTTTATCAGCCAACCCAAAGAATGAACATGAACCCTAAGGTCGCCTGTTTATTATGACAGCAGTTCTCTATGCTTTTGCTATTTTTTAATGATAGGTAGCTGTATTTAGGTAGGATGAAAGAGTAAATCGAGCCCTAACTCGCACCCCCTGAGGTATGACCAAAGCCTACAGGATAGTGCTGGGTCAGACAGAAACTGGCCGGAGTGCATCTAACAACTGAATTTAATTTGTATAAACAACTAAGCTTTATTTACAGTATTCCTTCAGAAAATCCCAGGCTTAGAGTCTGCCTGTTCTTTAGAGGCTCCATTTTTGTACTCTTGAATGCCTATTTAAGCAAAAAACAGAGCTTTCCCATGGAAACCACACAGAGATGTTTTACTTCACACGTACACCACAAACAAGGCTGCTAACTTTCCAGAATTTACTATATTTTCTTTTTTGCTATTTTTTGCTTTTTTGCTATTTTGCTGTTGTATTTTAAGACAAAATCTTTTGGTGAAGCTGCTTACATGCAGCCACAGGCGTATAAATAAATGACCTCTGAGAGACATAACCTGAGATGTGAACTGAGAAGAAACACTGTCTTGGCAGCCTGGAAGAGAGTACTTTATTATCATTTGTTTTTGCTTTTTATTAGACAGAGAAACAGGTTAAAAATTTGTGTTCAATTGAGAAACAAGAAAAGTGGAGGCATTTGGACCACACTGTTTAACCTGGACTTGATTCTCTTAGATTAAATCAAGCCCAAAGACAATCCTGTGGCTAAGACAAGAGTAAGCTTCAATTTCCAGGCACTGTCTTTCAAGGACGAATCTTCTTCAGTGGGTTTCAGAGCAACTTGGTGATTTTAAAAAAAGCTTAAGAGGACATGGAGAACACGAACAGAAACTGAACTACACTGAATTTAAGCAGGTATGGGCTGCTCCATTGATGTCAGAAAAATCACGTGCACTTTTATGCACACTTTTTCTCTGTTATTGAAGAAGATACTGCTAAAATGATATTCTGATTTGAGAATTTGCCTTTTAGATTTAGGTGATGCGTGTGTAAGTACAATTGCATATAATCTACATCTATATGTATGTATTTTAGGGGAGTAATTTTTCTCCTACTTATAATTACCCCTGATTGTAGCAGTGATTGCAGGCTACCACAGAAGGTTAAATCGTCACTTCAAAAGAGATGCCTAACTTTGCTCTGGGGGCACAGGCTTCAAATACAGGCCAGGCTTGCTAAAACTGAGGATGAGAAAATCCCAAAGGGACCGTATTCTGAAATTCATGGTGGTTCTACATCCTATGAGCTGTTCCCACACATGCCTTGGTGTCTGGCTGGACAGCCAATGAGTCCATCTGGCTCAGAAGAGCAAACAAGAGCCAACCTTGACGGTGTCTCAAGCTGTAGAGAGGAAACTGGTGTAAACTGATCCCTCAGGTGTCTGAGAATAAGGGAGCAGAATTTGGTCAGACCCCAGGACTCCAAGTGGGAGATCCTGTGACCCTAGAAGAGGAGGACCAGAAAGAGATTTTTTTTTCCCCCTCAAAGAATGCCAAGCTGCTGGGAAACTACTCAGCTAAAAGGGAAAGAAACTACATATAGGCACAAGCTAAGAAATTTAAAACACACTGAAAAGAAGGAAATTGTTGCTTATTCAGGAATAAATTTACTTCAAATGACCAGAAATACTTTGCTTCTGGAGTCTGTACCATAATTCTGCGTATATTTTTTTTTTTTAATTTTTTAATTGGGATGATTTCACTTGGTTCCTTAGATAATGCATTCATGAGAACACTTTCCCATACACCTACATATATTCCTATATACCTGGCCGATAACGTGGAAGCAGCAAAAATAAAATAGAATGAAACAAAAAACAGTTACTTGTTTTGAAACATACTTTGTCTTCTAAGAAATGTTTGCAAACATATAAACACTGATATTTACACAAGATAAGTTGCATCAAAAATCTTTAAAAAATGCTAGCATTTACACAGTTTTCTTGATACAGATTTATTTACGAATCCTATTCAGAAATCACTAGTTGGTCCTGCAAGAAAAGTGTTTTTTAATGACAGTAATGCCTGTTTGCAGTTCAAAGGCAGTTATTTCAGATATTGCAACACACCTTCTTTCCTGCTTCTCAACATCTTTTTCACGTTACGTATCCAGTCTAAAACTCAAATGCAAAAGCTCAAATACAAAAGTGTATTTTTGCAAAACAAAAACAAAAACAAGCTTACACGTGAGAGTAAGTGAACCCATTTAGTGCCTTTTAGAAGAACTGTTACAATACTTCTAAATTTCAAGTGCAGGGCAGAGAAGCCCATCTGTGTATGCCCACTCATAAATGAATGCACTTAGCAGACAGACCATAGGTACTTGTACGCTTACAGCTGCAAAACAAGTGCATTTTACAGTACAGCCCTAAAACAAGGCGCAGTGATGCTCCCAGTTAGTTTATTTATTTATTTTTTTTAAACAACGGACACATAACATTGTGTTAGAAAGAAGAAACAAGTCCACTAAAACAAAACATATTTGATCAAGAAATGGACCCTCTAGATGGTGTGTTCCTAAAACCAAATACTAGCAAAAATAATTTTATTACAATAGATCAAAATCTAAAATATTCCTTCATGTTCTCTATAAAATTCAAAGCATTATAAAATCTGCAAATGCTTCAGTCATTTATTGCTTGCTTCCATCATTTCCAAATCACAATCAGTGTATGACCATGCCATTTATTTGATTTTCTCAGCTTGAACTATTTCCATTTGTCTCCCTTATTTATGCATCTCTGCTAATTTGATTTAATCTGCCAATTGTCATTCAAAACGTTCACTCCAATATGCCACGTTACTTATGCAATTTGATGCCTTTATGTGCTGAACAACTGAAAACCAACCTGCTTAAATTTTGTTGCTGTTCTAACATTTGGGGTTTGCAAAAACCTAAACACAGCAGCAAGGTCTTTGCCCATATTGCTCCATTCAGGTGAAATCTGTTTTGCTTCATTAGAAGTCAGGGTAACAGAGAATATATGAAAGAACTGCTGCCTGCATGAGCCTGCTATTGCAGCAGAGATTGCCCTGGCATCTTTAGCTAATGGGGATAATTGGATTGAAGTAGTATTTCCCCACCTTGAAATGATGGGGAAATGCCCTTGAAATGAGGGCACATAGGAAAGGAGAGGAAGCAGCCAGAAGCCAACAGAAAAAGCAGTAAAAAGAAGCAAGAGTTGAATTTTTTGCAGCTCTGACAGGGTTGCCTCCACGCTGTGTTGACTGGCCACTGGACTATCTCCTCCTATTCTGCTGTGCCTTATTCCACACATTTCAGGTTTTTCTTCCTTGCTCTCTCCACCTCACATGCTTTCCTTCAGGGTCTCCTCTGCACCCACACAAGGCCGTGCAATTAGCATGATTGGCTGCTATCATGCAGATGAGCCCTGCTCTGGGCTATCTTGTCTATTCAGATCGGAAATGCTTTGGAGCAGAGACTGCCACTACCCTGCGCTTGCACAATGCCTAGCAAAGCCTTGTTCTGATCAGTGCTCTGGCACTACTGCAAGGGAGCAGGATTAATAAAGTGTCTGCCTTATATACGGGGATCCTAGGACTGTATTAGAACAAAACAGCTTCAGGTTTCAGACTGTTGGAAATGTACAGATAAACCCATCAAATCTCTACCAACCATAAAACAAAAGGACTTTTAAACATGAAATAGCAGCCAGACTTACTTTGCTCTCTTGGCCATTTCATTGCCATCCCAGCGTGGGCTGTAAGGGTAGTTCTTCTGGGCCTGGGAGTAGAGCTGTCCACTGTTGGTGAAGTGGTAGACTGACTGAAACGTTAGGGTTGGTTGGTCTCGGGGAAAGTACAGGGGTAGGTCAACTGAAAGAAAGGAAAAGGGTGTCACAAAAAAAAACAGACCATTCTGTTTTTTCTTTCTATTTTTGCTGGGTACATGTTGTTCCTTTCAATTGATTTAAAGATGAAGGAGAAAATTATGATTAATTCCAACATATCCTCATGATTTAATTGTATTTCTGTACGAACCATTCTCCTTTATCAATTTCTTTTTGTAAAATATATATAAAAAAAGTTTTGATAATGTATTATAATCATATAACCATAATGCTTATGCCATGACTATTTTGTTACAGAAAAAAAAGGCAATATCATCTTCCTTTTATAGTGAAATTTTATGGTTCAAAGGAAATCAAAACACATTCTGTTTATGTCTTCCATTCAAGAAACAAATTCCTCTTTATCAGCTTAGGCAATTCTTTTCATTGTCCCCATGGACATCAAAAGCATTATCATTCTCATTTTACAGCTAGGTAAACTGAGGTTTAAAGATGTTAAATGATCTGATAAAGGATGCAGAAAGAATCAATCACATGAGTTAGAACAAATCTCAACTTTCAGTTGAGACTGAAAGTCAATGCACAAAAAAAAGCCACAAACCCCAAAACACACTACAAAGTCATTAACACCAGAAATATCTCACTAAAAATAAAAATTCCAAGTTCTGCCTTAGTTCCTTTTGCTTATTACAGTTGCATGATCAGCTAGATTGGCCAACAAAATAGGATAGTCTAAAACTGTTAAATTTGTCAGAAACTATGTTTTAACTTAAGTATAAATCTAACAATGAAAAAGTTAAGATTTTATTGGCCTACTTTTAATTTCAGGAAACTTAAGAAACCTCTAGTTGCACTGAGAGTTATGACAACAAACCACTGAATTATTTACTTCAAATGCCTAAACCAGGACTAAGACAGAAAAAAAAAATGAATTTTTCAAAGATGTAGATTTATTAGGCACCTACAATCAAACCCTTCGCTATTCCCCACGCTGCAATTCTTTAACCATGCAAGATGAAAGGAACAGTATTTCCCTGTAAATCCTTAAGATTACCATCCCATTTGGTGTAATAACTATTGAAATAAACTGCTAAAATTATAATTCATCATGCAAGCCTGGGATCTGACTAGTCTTTATTTGTCACTTCACAGTCCTCTTTAAAGAGAAGTAAAGGATCCTAAGTTAATGAATAGCTGTAACAGCCAAAGGAAGAATCAAAGCAGATTGCAAAATTGCTACAAACAACAGAGCTTCAAGGGAAAGGAACATGACATCATTAAACCTGTCCTCATGTGGAGCAGAATCTCCTGTCTCAGGCATTTGGTAATGCATTACATTTTCTTCTTTTTAATACTTCATGGAAGAGCAATTCCAGCACTTCCTTTGAGATCTCAGTCCACAGATTGAGACATGAGTTTCAAAAAATTTTTCTTTATTCAAATTCCTTCACTTTCCTTCATTCTTCATTTTTTTTTTTCTAAACAGGTCTGAATATTTAGATAGGCTTTTAGCCAAATGATAGCTCCTTTTTCCCCAAATCACCCTGCAAAGTCTACAATTAAATATGTTTGCAGCAATGAAGCATACCAAAATTAACTGCAATATTCCAGCCATAGTCTCAAAATAAAGCAAATTACCGAAGATCACAGCATTCGCCCACCTCTGTGATCCAGTTGGGACAACTCTGAAAGTGCTGATGACTCAACTTGCATAGCAGCTTCCAGCAGATATTTAAGCAGTAACGACATGGGCAGAGTTCTGCCAGTTCAAGGGTAGATCATTGCTATAATAAATGTTAGACACTAAAGTAGTTCTGTCAAATTCCTCTTTGTAACTAAATTATTGAAGAATAACTTTGGAAAACACTGCCATCTCTTCAGCACATTATTTATCTTCCTTCTAAAGCTATCAATTCCTTGAAGGAAAACTACTCTGTATACTTCATATTTTCATCACTATGTAAAAATAACAACAAACTTTAGTAGAAAAAAAAATCCAGTAATAGTCGACTCTGAATACATAACTTCTTTTTGAGAATTTCTGACTTTCATGAATTTTGCTTTGAAAATCTGTCTACATAAATTGAGCAAGCAGCATCATTTTTCTTCCCACATCTGGTGACCAGCAGTATTATCCGAATTTCAAGTTTAATTTTTTAAAATTTGGCCTGCTTTTGACTTTTAAAACTATAATTCACCTAAAACCACCAAACTCCCAGTTTTCTAAACCAAGTGTTCCTTTAAATGCAAGGTGTGAGATGGGTACATACCAAGTAAAAAAACCTGTCCCTAATTTTGGAACATAACCACACCTAAGAGGCAAGTAAACAGGAAATAGCCTTGACTTGTAAAATGTTATACATATCTCAAGGTAGCCAGCTATTATTTCACAAGTAGGAAATAAAGGCAAGAATTTACTTCCGGCACAGTGGATGAAAATCCATTGACATTGTAAGAGTGCTTGGAAAACTAAAAAACTAAAAAAAAAAAAAAAAAAAAAATGCAAACATCATAAAAATAATCAATGTTAGTAAGAAGGTCAAAATGAAAGGTCAAATTCTACTTCTAGCCACAATCACGTCAGGTGACACAGGTTTGATAATAAAAGTTTTTATTTTTACCTGCTCATATATGCAAATGGACTTTGAATCTTCGTGCATTAATGCCAAATAAGAGCTACCTTTATGTGATATATGATGCAGCAAAGGCAAGCATTATCCTAATTACAACCCAGAAAACATTTCTACTTTATCATGAAAAACATCACAGCTAAAAACAACTCGGTTTGCAAATCAATACCTGAACCATAAGAATTGCAAAAACATGCTTGATTTGGCATGCTAGTTGCCAAATACTTAAGAACTACAAAAAACGTATTCATGTTGCATCCAAGTGCTATTTCCAAATAACAGCTGACTCACAAAGTACCCTGGTGATACGTCTGCACAAAATAAGCAGATGACTCATGTCTGTAAATTCCTGAAAGTACCAATAGACCCCTTGCTTAGTCATCTTTTGCTTGGATGCTGGGTTCACGAGCTCTGTAAACTGTAATGAGGGATCTAGCTCTTAGCAGGTCTCTCTCTCCCTCTCTGCCTCTCCTTCTCCTCTCCCCTAAACAGTGCAAATTATCTCTATAAAAATAACTTCATCTACGTAAGTGAGTCACTTCAGCTAGCAAGCTTACACAAGTCATGCAGTTAAACAGTAATATTTGGTTATGAAGGTAAAAAGCTTGCTGTCAAACCTGGTTTTAAAGTTAAAATTATGTCAGAGGAAGTTCCATTTACCTCTTCTCTCACAGAAATAGAAACATTTCCTTTGGAAAATTTAAACAATTAGCTCATTCAGGAAAGTAAAGCTTTCTAATTCAGTTCCAGCTCAAGTAATTTAATCACTATGATTTCTTACTTTGGCTTTTCTAAGCATCACATTATTAACATAAGAGTAATTCAAAGAAATAGACTGCAGAAAGAAGCTAATATCATGCTAAAACATTAGCTTCTCCTATACTACAATTTGCAGCCTTTTTTTTTAAAGGCACATTTTAGAAATTTACCGTGGAGGGAAAAATCTCACTTTTATGAAAGCCCTACATGAGCAAAACTTGGATAGATGTTTAGGGTAATTAAGCATTGAGTAAATTCTTCAGTGATTGAACCCTAATTTTCCCACACAGTTCATAAGAAAGCGAAAGAAAAAGGGATTTGCTTATTGAGAATGAGTCACATTTTAAAGAACTTAATTACAGTTCATAAACAGTTGAAGTTGGTCTCTTTTTGAAATACAAGAAGCTATCAAGAACTAACATAAATTTGTTTCTCTTGACTTAGATTGTAACGCATACATACACACATTGAAAATTTAGTTTTCTAAAAGTCAAAATCCTAACTCATTATTAAGAAAATTGTACACTGAATCAGTAAAATGAATTGTTCTTTTTCTTAAAGAATAGGAATACCAAGATCTTGATCAGGTTACCTACATGGTTAAACTTACATGAAGAATCGCGGAATTGATTTAGTCCAATATTTGGACTAAAATATTTGGATATTAAGTCCGAAATAATGTTTTTAGCATCTCAATTTATAGCTTTTTAAACAGTATATGAAATGAGAATGGGATGTCTTGGCAAAAGCACATGCAAGTGCTGCTGTTGCATTTCTGAAGGTTAAATGTTGAGGAAATAAGGCCGGTCTATCATAGTGCGCTCCTTCCTCCTTTACATACTAGGGAGGAGAGAAGGAAAAACAAAACTATGCATGAAATGCATCTGGATCTTAAATATTTCAAAGGATTTAGATGGCAATATTTGGAAATTTTTCCATAATCTACTCCCCTCTTCTAGAGAAATGAAAAGTTTAGTCTCCTTTGTAAAACTTGGATAAATCTAGGCATTTATTTCCATGGAAGTCAGCAATCACTCTCTTGACTGCTTTCGACTATTTAAAAGCTTGGATGATATTATACTGGTCATTTTATTAACCTTCTGAATGCTCAAATCTGCTGCAGCTTATTGCACCTGCAACTTGCTCTTACACTTCCATAGCTGGCTGATTTGGATATTTTATTGTCAAGATTTCTATGACAGTGCCTGTACAACTTTAATTCAATCTACACTTGTTTTATGAAAAAGTCTTCAAATACAAGATAATTAAGTATTCTTTACAATTGGGTTCCTATGCTGGACAGAACTCATCTGCTTTATCCTCTATTCTGCTTTATCCTCTCTGACAGATTTTACCCCTGTGTATTTATTTACTGCCTAACATTCAAGCCTCGCTCTGATTAAATACTGACTCATTTCTTCTTGGACTTTTCAATGTGATGATTCCAATCACTATAAGGTATGCTACCTTTACCAACACCTTTATGAGGTGAGAGACTATTTAAAAATGCTTTTCCAGACGAGGAAGGAAAGAACAAAGAAAAGACAGTCAACAGGTCTACTGATGTTTTGTATGCCCAAACCCAACTCTCTTTCATTTTAGTTGTTGTAGTAGGCACTTTAGAATAAACAGAAGACACATTTAATTAGTTTTTCCAGAAAAAAAGGGTTTTAGCAAAGACATGCTACAACCAAATCTCCAGCCTTAGCCAGGACACTCTTCCTGAAATCCCCCGATTCACTCCTTATTTGTTGAGCTTTTGCTTTGCATTCAAGTATTTCTGATAAAGCAAGCAAGCCATGCTGGAATCAGGAAATTCAGTCTTCTGGACCATCTGCTTATTGGTTTATTTTCCTCTTGGTTGTTCTTTCTTTGGTTCACTGAATTTCATATTCTGCCTGCTAGCCCAGACCTTTAGTTGCAACTCGGCTTACGCTGCCGGGAAGAAGGACTTGTGAATTTGAACCAACACCCTCTATCTGAGGAGTTCCTAGAATTCAGACAAGCATTCGTGTGGACAAGACACAACATGAATCTACCAGTTGAAGGGCCATGTTGCATCATGAAATCTGGACTGGTGGTAACACAGACATCATGTTATAAAATTCTCTTATGTATTCAGTTCTACTTTAAAAAGATGTTCTCTCTTAGATTTTCTGACAAATTCTCCTGCAGGGAAGGCTGCACCAAGCATCTTATGTGGTGGATGAGCAATCTTCATATAACTTCAGGGAAAACAGCTATCTCTGCTTTTTACATGGAAGTGCAATTTGTGAAGGCCCTACAGAAATGATTCCAGTCACTGTACCTACACAGTAGCCTGAACAGATTTAATCACAAGCACTTTGGGGACTGTAGTAGGTAGCACAAATCGCTGGAGGGGTAGGATTTTGCCTTCCTTGACTCTTCTGTCATGAAGACCTTTAGCACAAATTCTTCCATAAAAAAAAAAGAAAGGGTGAATTTGGCCCAAAATAAAATGGCAAAATGCCACAGCTTTCCCGCTTTGGCAGCAGTACTGAGGTAGCCTTGTAAGAATAAGAGAGGAAGGATGACAAATAACATTCCAATGCCATTAGTGTGGGACTTTACATTTGCAGAACACATTCATACAAGTTTATTAAGTATATTAGGGATAATAACCCTGCTGCAGAAAAACAGGTTCTTTGCAAGAAGATGCTACTTTGAAACCAACATTTCAAAATTTAAAATGTGAAATGAAAGGCTATTTCTGGAATTTTAGCAGAGACACGCATGGCACTTAAGGTGTACTGGTAATCACAGTTGTTTGTGAACTAATTAAGTCTGCCACTGCTATGTGAAATAGCCCCACCATCAGCAAACATTTACGTAGTAGATGAGGAGATGAATTACATACAAAATATTTCCAAATATATAAATACTATCAAAAGAGAGACAACTGTTTTGCTCTTAACTGTTAATGTGTTACATATTAACTCAATATAAAACATTAATCAATGAAGAAAGAAAAAGAAGTGTAATTGGTTGTTTGTAATAATGGAACAGCAGCAGTATTTGGGATTATGGGGGTTTATTATATATAAAATTTACAACTCCCTGTGTTGTGCTAAAAATGATGACAGAACAACTAATGAGTCAGTCCTGTAACAGGATTGGCATAAAGATTGATCCTTTTAACGTCAGCATAATCATTTTGACCTTTGCCAATAAGAGTAATATTTAAGAAAAGGAAGAAAGTTAGGAATCCAAGGAGAAGTTTAGAAAATAATGTTATTAGAAACACATCAGGAAGAATTCAGCTGGGATAAAAAATGAACCTTCAGTATCAGTTGTAACACATTATCTCCAGAATGAGAGATTACTCTCAGTTATCGGTTATTGAAACTGCTGGCAAATATTCAGTATGAAATAATAAGCATGATGTTCATTGTGGCCTTAAGAAACACAGGAAACTGTTTTTTTTTTTTTTTTTTTTTTTTTTAATTGGAAAGGAATGACTTTCAGTTACTGTCAGTCAGGACTAGATTAGCAAATAACAGGAATCAGGAGCTGGTGCTTCTTGCTCCAGATACTTAATTTTTTCAAAAAAACCCAACAGTACGTTCCTTTTCCTAATGTGTTTTCTGAACACATAGCACCTTTTTTTTTTTGGAAATAGCCAACTTCAAATACAGAAGTGGTTATTTTTAAATCCAGTGCTCTCATATAGTCCATGAATCTTTCTGAATAATGGAAACAATGACTTGTGATGGAATAAACTGTTCCTACATATTATAGTGGGTGGATCTGTTTATCTTGTGGATTGCAATGAGACTGGAATAAATGCATTGCTTAGAATTTTTATTTTTTAAATATGTAACCCTTCTTATTTGAAGGCCCTGCTGTACTTATCTTGTGGTTCTCATTCCACTGATAATAGGAACTACAATATAGAATAAGCACAAATAGCCATGAGAATTTTTACAGTTACTATTGTTCTGATTTTTTCTGGATATAGGGAGGTTGCATTACTTGCAAAAACATGCCACTTCTTTATCAGTCTACATCTTTGTTTTTAAGTACCCACTGATTAATACAAAAATAGAATTAAAAGGTGACTTTTCATTGTTTAACTACCTTAAGTTACATTCATATGCTGCATGTTTAGTCTTACGGAGGAACTAGGTTATAGATCAAACAGATTCTTCAAGTAGTTTCCATTTATACGGTCAGAGACCATGACAAAGTGATGTAAGCTTAACCTGAAAGCTCCTTTATAATGCAGTTCTTTGGAGTATCATCTCCCACCTCAAGTAAATCTCATCCTTCTACAACAAGACTGGGTGACCTGCTAAAATTATGCCAGAAAATATCCTACGCTGAGCCCAAAGAATTGACATAAAGACCTCACAGATCTTTTCCTTCTCTAATTCCTGTAACTATAATCATTTTAACTAAAACAAAGGCTTTTTATTTTCACTTCACTCATTCCAGTTCATGACATCCATAAGTCTCATTTTTACTTGAAATTCACAGAGATCTTCCTCCCCTCCCTCTTATGTTTTTATTTCCTTTTATTGTTTCTGCTGTTAACTGTTACTATAGAAACTTCTCCATTTGTGATGAGATTGATGCTACTAAAAGCTGCCTCTTCCTTATCTGAGGTTATACTTGAAGATTATACTTTAAATACAGAGGTAGATGCTATCAGCATAAAAGCAATTTGTGCCCGCTCTTGGTCCATGCTAGTGACCATAGTTGCTACTGGAGGGAGGACAAGATCTTTTCCTCTGCTCTCACAGCACAGAGACATTCTGATAAATGTTGAGACACTCTGAATTACATCCCAACAGGATATGGAGACTTTCAAAGCATTTTTTTTTTGTCCCTGAAAAGAAGCTATGCAAAAACATTGGCTTCCCTCACTGATACTTGAATAAATTATTATTAAATTTTATAAAGTTGTAAGTAGCTCTCTTTTTTTCTTCCCTGTTTTAAATGCTACTTGGGAGTTGAAAGGAAACTGATTTATTTCACCTTCATTTGTGACCACTGTTGAAGTTTCCCGCAAGCCAAACCAACCTTTGTTGACACACATGCTACCCTATTTTTTTTCAAACTCTACTCCACAGTCTTGCAACTTTCAAGTTAGAGACCAGTTTAATCTTGCCCAATCCAACTGTCTTCATACTCCAGTCCTAAAAAACTTCCTCTCAGCTCTCGAATCTGCACACTGAATTTTGAGTCACACCTTCAGCAGGGCACTTCTTTGAGAGTTGGCATATGTTTCAATAAGCAAGATTTTAGCTCTACGGTTAGATTTAAATTCACAATTCCATTGCCAATGTAAAACTTAATTCCTTTTTTTTTTCTAGAGATTACAGGAGAAGAATAACGTGTCTATTATCCCCATTGAAACCACAGGAAATAACACTGGAAAGGACCCTGATCACTCATACATCCCTTTGACTCAAACCAGCATCAACTATATTTAAAACATTCTTGGTTTGTTTTTGCCTAAGCTATTCTCTAAAACTTCATTTGGTGTTTCTGAACATCCCACTCTAGAAATTTTTAAAACCAAACTGAAATCTCCTTTAGCACCCTCTAAGTCCACAGCTCCTATTCTACTCTGAACTACTATAATGTTATAACTTACCATTTTTCTCCTTGAAGTGTATCTCTGTGCCCTCCCTGCATCAGTGTGCATGGCAGAGATTATGGAAGACAGGGCTAGTAGTGTACAGTGAAATACAGAAGCTCCATTTAAACATCAGAAAAACAATTGCTTGAAGTGTGTTTGTGGGGTGGACTGCAAAATCTTCAGAGGTTCCTTCCAACCCCAATGGTCCTGAGATTTTCTTTTTGTTCTTATTCCTATGTGTAATATTTTGCAGTATTTTCCCAATGTCCATTTTAATGAAGTTCCTATGCCTAACAATGTCTAACTTTAGACAGCTGTAATTCCTCTATACTACAGGGCTATATGACCACTGGCAATGTGCTGTGCTCTATAATATATGAGAAATGACATTAATTATCCAAGTTTATTTTAGAAATATGACCTATACTGGTATGCTGGGCCCTTGCGTTATAGGCTATTTCTAAGCTCTTAAACAAAGCTTGTTTTTACAGGCTGACAGACAGTATCAATATGTTGTAGTTCCAGCAGCTCAAGCACCCTCTCCTGCATTTAGGCAGATCTTTGTGAGCAGCTCCATCTCTAATACAAGGTATATTTGTTATCATTCAAAAGAATTATTTATATTTATTTATTTCACAACAAGCCTGTAGCAGTCATCTTTGTGTGCAATTACTGCAGTACATATGGATACCTAGATAAAGCTTATTTTGATGATAAAATAATTATCACTGTGGAGAAAGAGGAAGGAGAAAGGGAAGAAAGTAATGTTCTTTTTTTTTTAATTAATGAAGCTCTTATTTCTAGAAATTTTACACCTCTAATAACCATATGGTGTACTGTATCACTCTGTTCTTTTCTGAAAATATTTCCTGGTATTGAACCCAGGACAAATCCCTGTGAAATGCACGCTCACCATCCCCTTCCAGATTGAAAACAAAATATTTGTTTTCTACTTGCTATTCCAAGTAATTTTTCAACTTGCTCTATAACACAGCTTTAATGTAGTTCTTATCTAAAGAAAAACTTCACCTGTGAATGCCAGGTGAGACAATGCCAAAATACAGAGACAGATGTCCATATAGAGCAAGAAGAAAAAGTACTAAAAAATATCTGTATTTGAGTCCCATCTCTGCTAGGGACTTTTTATGTGGCCTATGTAATTTTTCCAAAATTAAATACATAAAATCATATCATCAGGCACATTTTGTGAGAATTTATTAGTAAGGTGCCACATACTTGGGTACTTGGTAGCAGTATTCTAGCTAAACAGAACTACTAAATAAGTGACAGCAATAGTTCACTTCTCTGAGAAGTGTAACTTTTAAAGAATTTATTAAAAATACATTTCAGTCTGTTTGCTAAAGTGCTTCAAGTTCCTGGAAGAGCATCATTTAATCTCTACAGCAATATAATACACTTTTAAAGGTATAGCAAATATATGTGTTTCTCAGAAATTAAAGATACTGTCAAACTGCAAAGTAACACTGAAAAATGCTTTATCACTCCACCATTATAACAGATTAACATAATATAACTGCAAAATTTAGTTTTCATAACTACGGTTGTTTGTTGCTGTTTATATTGAGTTTTATAGTATATCCTCTCTCTCTCTAGTCTTTTTTTTTTAAACAGAATTTAAAATACGAGCCTAACAGCAGCTTAGAGTCAGTGACAACATTACAAAATGAACACAGTTAAATAGAACAAGAAGAAGAAAAAGCACTTCTATTTGCAGCTTTACTTATCTCCATTTTAAATAACAAAAAATGGCAAAGCTCTTTCAGCTCATATAAAAGTAAATATCTCACATGGAACCAGAGGAATATGATGTTTGAAATATACTTAGATACAAGAAGTATTAGATTTCAATATAAACTTCATAATAAATCTAGTTGGCAGTCTCCCTTTAAAGTAAAGGGAAAAAATAAGCAACAGATAAAAATAATCAGCGAAAAAGCTAATTCATTTGCCTAATGCTGCAGCTGACTTCTGGGATGTGGTTGTGACTATCCCTAGCTAAGTGCCAAGCTGTGGGCCTGCGACTCAAGCTCTCTCTCCACCACTGCCTAAGCCCCACAAGTGCAAGATATCTGCAACTTCCATTGAACTCAGTGACTGATGCACCTCACTTAAATGCCACACAAATCTTTACCTGTTTGAATTTGTTGGGATTATGACAATGTTTTTGGAAAAGAAAAACAAAACAAACACAAACTTCTGCTCCAGGGTGGTTTTTGCTCTAGACAGAACTGCATGTGATCAGGAACTTTCAAAATGAGATTCAAAAAAATACATGTTCTTAGTGCAGTTCTCAGTACTGAAAGCACTGACAGAACAAGAGAAGATAACCAGCTTCATACAAAACACTTCTTAAACGGTTAACGAATTACTCTGAAGCCTAAGATCTTAATGACTTGTCACTTCTACCAGGCACAGTTATACACAACTGAGGCTTTGATAGAATTCAGTATTTGTCATCTAAGAGTGAAATGGCTTCTCTGTTCAAAGCTTGCAGACTTTTGACTTTTTAAAAACAGTACTGAGTGTTTCATTCTGGACTCCTGAAACATTTATTTTTTTAAGCTTGATATCTCTGCTGCCTTTTTTTTTTTTTTTTTTTCCTGAAATGACCAGACTGTTCTCCTATACCTTGTGTTATTTAAATTGTCACATGCTCTCCTTTTTCCTTCCCTCTTGGTTTCCATACAGTCATACATTCCCATTCTCATTTAAGGAACAACGAGAATAATAAAAAAAGCACCATTCAGCAAGCCAAAACACCTCTTCAGAAAAAAGTCCGCCAAGCCATCAAAACACATATAAGCTCTCTGATGTAAATACTCAATGCTTAGCCCCTTTTCAGAAAAATGACTGGGGCAGAAAACAGTCTCTTCTCCCATACCTTTTCTCATAGAGGCTTCTTTTTTTTACAATCAGACTAACTCCCTGTAAAAAAGTAGAGCAAATGAAGTCTTATTTCCCTCCAAGTTTTTTTCCTGAAATTTTAAGTGTTGAGCATAATCACTATCAGGCGCTGACACTGATCAGGAGGAGCTTCCAAAAGATATATGAGCAAGTCTAGCCTGAGAGAAAAAACAATGACAATTCTCTAAAGCTACCAAACCCACTCAAATGATTATTCACACTCTAGCAGCACAGAGGGGCCTCAGCCATCGAGCACATTCCTACTGCACTAGGCACTACATCAAAACAACAAACACAAACTACTTCTAACATTCGCATTTAACATGACCTAAAGGTCCCTACACAGGAGAGGACTTTAGAGCCAAAACTATTGACAGATAAAGTTTACTAACACGTTTAGAGGAAATAGTCTCACGCCTGGGGTTTCGAATTACTCAAACAATGCTTCCTTAAACACTTTTATTTTCTCAGCAATGCTGGAGTTTGTATGGTAGGCATGTGATTTTTGAAATGGGAATCTGCAGAAACAATTTCAGAAAGGAAAATAATAAGTACAATCTTGTATGAAAGAAAATGCTATTGCCTTGTCTCATAAGCTCTCCTAAACCCCAATACCAAACATTAAGCGATCAGACACATGTTCACCTAGCAAACAGCTTCCATTTAAGAATTTACCAAGCCTCCTCAGTAGCAATTTACTACTACAAAGTTCACTGGTTTATTTAAGCTGCTGCTGGAGGAGGAACTGAAGTGGCTGATGAATGTTCACTAGTACCACCCAACCCACTTTCCAGATAGGGGCAATCTGCCTCAAGAGGCAGGTAAAATCTTAACCCGTATCACCTATTGGAAAAGTTAACCGGCATCTTCATTCTAAGGATTACTGCTGCCCTAGTGATTAAAACTGTCTCTGAGGCATCATGGCTTATCTCTGTTTCAAGACGATACTGAGTTGGTGCTTCAAAGTAATTCTGTTTATGTACAATGAGTGAGGATGCATTGCTCTTTTTCTGAACACTCCTGGAATAAGCTGGTTTCCTTGCACAGTAGTATAACAAACCTGTCTTCCCAGCTACTGATGTTTCTCCCTGTAAACTCTCCCTCCTCCACCTCCCATCAGCCTCATGTGACAATATGGTTACCAAAAATCCTTTGTGCTTTTACTTTTTGAGCTGCTTTCTGCTTACTTTCTGAGACTCCAGAGAGATGTGCTAATCTCGATCCCGGGGGGTTTATGTGAGCAATCCCCACTTGCTTAGCTCAGGCCATCAATGCAAACCACAGGAGCTGGCTCAACAGAGCTGTCACAAATTGTTCTGCTGACAAATTTGTGCAGAGAGCAATATCCAAACAGGAATGTATCAGAAGCTGTCATTGATGGCAAAGAAAGGAAATTCAGAAGGGCTGTCTGCCCACAGCTTGACAGATACAACCTCCAAATAATACTCTAGGCCTTATGCTTGCTTCTACTTCCCAGAGGAGAAAAGAAACACATTCTTTTGAGATGCCTAATGCTGCCCCTTTCTCCTATATTCTTTAATACAGGTCACCACGATAAGTGCACAGAGAGCTATGAGGGTGGACAAAAAGCTACTTCAGTTGGCCCTCCCATAGCGAGGAAGCACGATAACTACACTTTTGCCTTTCACATGACCACATCTCAGACCTCCTTGTCACTGGTATTACTGAACACTGAAGTCAAATACCCCTGCAGTTAGCCAAAGGAGCAAGGGCTCCCATCAGGTTCAGCCAGCTTGGAGATTGTATATAAATTTAAGATACGAAGAGTGGCAATTTCCAACATTCCCCATCCCCATAAATACTGTGCATTGAAACAAAACTTTTTTATTGTAATATCTGTCTTTTTCAAGATGTCTTGCACAGTATTTTAAACAGCAATCATTTCAACTGCTGTCAGAGTCTTTTGTGCTGATATCCTAAAAATCTCATAAGATAAAAATTGAATTTGAAAACTCTACTTCGAAACTAGTTTGAAGTCCTATTCTTGTGTCCATACCAGTATGACTATTTAATTCTTACTTGCGCATAGTTATTTGTGTTTACATTTATATAAGGTATACACAAATACTCTTTGCAAGAAAAATCTATCATATGTCAAGAAATGATTCATAGCTGATATATAATTAAGGAGAGAAAGGAATGAGCAGTACATTGAAGTTTACTTACAAAACCTCTTACTGAAGTTTACACATAAGCAATACCAATACCAAAAGCATTAAGCCTGATTAACGACTTCCTCTTCCACATGAACTCGAGAGCTTCTCTGAATGTTCGTTGCTTCTGCTGTATTTTTGAAAGCACTTGATTAATCTTAGAAGTAAACCACTAAAACAATAGTTCCATTGACTACTCTTTGATCTAATAAAATAACTTAATCATGAAAATAACATACCAGCTAAAGTTGACAATTCAATAATTCTCCTGCTCTTTAAGGTAAGGGGGAGACTTTGCTCATTCTGTAATTATTGAACAAGCCACTTTATTTATTTATTTATTATTTTAAGCAGGAGAAACTGTTCTGAGATTTCTGGACTTTTGCACTCCAAAATCCTCCAGTGTATTTCCAGTTTCTGGAAATCCTCCTTTTCTTTAACTCAGTTCACTCACTAAAACTATTCTGAATGATTTCATCTCTTTTTAAATATTTTTCACTTCCTGGTTTCTGAAGAAAACTCTGATTAAAATATTTGAATTAAAATAGTCACCCATAAATATATAAACAGGGTTTATATATCTCATAATCTCACCTTAAGCCTAAATTTTTAGCGTAAATTAAGGTGCCAGTAAAATTCATTATGGTTCCTTTCACTTGATTTGCCATGGTGCTTGCAGTATATGACCTATTTATTTTTCTCTGAGTACTTTCTCTGCATACTAGTGGATAAATAAAGGAGAACAGTTTCAACTCATGGCTATCTCTCCCAGACATTTTATTAGACGCTTACTAAATATTCAACCATAATATACATGGTAATGTCAGTGGTTAAGAGATGAAAGCCTACATTACTTCACTCAGGAAATGAAGTGCAGGTTTCAGTCCTTTCATTGCAATATCCTTTAGAACATGAAACATAAATGTTTTTGCAGAGGATTGTTCAACAAGCAAGTGATGCAATGGCTTACAGAGCTAAGCTACTGTATGATTTTTAAGGCCACAGGGTTAATACATAGTGATAAACCATTCAGTTATAATTGTAGCTTTCATGGGCTTTATGCCAGTTAAATTGAGCACTCTGAATATTACTTCACAGTTAAAACCTACTCTGTTATCTAACAGACATTTGAATTTTCACTCCCCTGAAAACTAGCTGCTTCACCATTTATGAAGTTATATTATCCTGAGGCAAAATCAAATCCACAATTAACACCAATAAATTTAAACTAAACATAATGGGGACTAAATTAGGAAACTTCAAGAAGGTTGTACAGAAAGAAAAGCAGTATCCCCTGGAAGGAACTGTATGAAAAAAAAAAAAAAAAAAGAAAAAAAGATGTAAAAAGGGTGATTTCTCCAACTATATCAGTTTTATTTTGTGTTTTCCACAATGTAAATCATATTAATACATTGGAAACTAATTTCAAGGTTGTGCTTTTTAGACCTCCAAAGAACAGAATTCTTTACAGTCTGAAACTCTTAGATAATAATAGGAAGAGGATCTGTGAAACCATTTTTGGATTTTCTACACAACATGGCAGAGGACTGAATAACAGTAGTTCTCATTTCGTGCTCTAAAAACCTGGTATAAATTAAGATGTCACTAGTTTTTCCACATGGAAAGCTAACCCACAATCAAAACAAATGTAATTTGAAATATTCCAGAACTAAAGCATGAACAAACAACAATGTTGCAGATACCTATTTTGTATTTTAATTACTTTAAACAAAGAGATAAGAACTGTAAGGATCAAAAATAGTGTAAGATGGTCAAATTATCCAAAACCAAAGTAAAATACCTCTGAGAGCTACGATTTTCACACTAGTGTAAGGGGGAAAAAAATACTAATTTCTGCCTAAGTTAACATATGTAAGGCAGCAACAGAACCACACTTACTAATTTCTATATAAAGTAATTTCTATGTATTTAAGTAACAGCATCTTTTCAAAAAGAATCCAACCTCGATTCAGAGAATTCAAATGACTGAAAATCTGGCTACCTATTGTAACAAACTGTTCCAAAGATTAGTCCTCAGTTAGAGAGCTTCAATCTAAGAGTAAACTTTGGCTCCTAACCACTGTACCTTGTTATCCTTCTTTTTTTCCTTCAGGGACCTGGACAGACTGGACAACCAGGCGGTGAAAAACCTCATGCAATTCAACAAGGCCAAGTGCAAGGTCCTGCACCTGGGGAGGAATAACCCCAGACACCAGTACAGGCTGGGGACCGACCTTCTGGAGAGCAGCTCTGCAGAGAGGGACCTGGGCGTCATGGTGCACGACAAGGTGACTATGAGGCAGCAGTGTGCCCTCGTGGCCAAGAAGGCCAATGGGATCCTGGGGTGCATTAAGAAGAGCGTCTCCAGCAGGTCGAGGGAGGTGATCCTGCCCCTCTACTCAGCCCTGGTGAGGCCACATCTGGAGTATTGTGTCCAGTTCTGGGCTCCACAGTACAAGAGGGATGTGGAGCTGCTGGAGAGAGTCCAGCACAGGGCTACAAGGATGATCAGGGGCCTGGAACATCTGCCCTATGAGGAGAGGCTGAGGGAGCTGGGCCTGTTCATCCTGGAGAAGAGAAGGCTGAGAGGGAACCTGATCAGTGTCTATAAATACCTCAAGGGAGGGACTGAGGAGGATGGTGCTGGCCTCTTTTCACTGGTGGCCACCGACAGAACTAGAGGAAACAGCTGGAAATTGAAGCATCAAAAGTTCCACAGGAACTTAAGGAAAAATTTCTTAACAGTGAGGGTGTCAGAGCACTGGAACAGGCTGCCCAGAGAGGTTGTGGAGTCTCCTTCTCTGGAGATCTTCAAAACCCGCTTGGACGCAGTCCTGTGCCACGTGCTCTAGGTGACCCCGCGTGTGCAGGGGTGTTGGACTAGATGATCTCTAGAGGTCCCTTCTAACCTTAAGCATTCTATGATTCTATGATTCTATGTATTTTCCTTACACTCAAGAGTCACTACTATCCCTACCAATGTATTAACTCTTAGCAATTATACACCATTCTAGGTATTCCCTGATCACACATCCTCATTATTGCTGCACTGTTGACAGCTTGACAGGAAAAGTTACAACTGTGATCTTAAGTCTGGGTGAAGTTACTAGAGAAAGTTCCCAGAACGCCTTTAGTTTTCTGAAAAGCAGGCAGAATGTGCTATCCACAGAACTCCTCTCTCTTTCGCCAAGCATGACCAGGATTTTGTGTTTTCGAAGTGTCATGGCCACATCAAAAATACATTTAAGTGCTGGATAAAAATAGCTAAAACTTTTAAATTGTTTCCTGTAATTGTATTTTTTCCCTTTTGAACTCGTATCTTCAAGAGGATAGAAATTTATGCCTGAGGCAGAATTACTCACTGTGAACAAGGAAGCAAAAATCTTTCCACATCAGCAATAGAGTAAGTTTTGTGAAGCCTTCTGCATCATATTCCACCACACCACTAGCAACAAGAAATACAAAAAAAATGAATGCCATTTTTACCTAGCATGAATTCCAATACTATGCAATAAAGATGTAAATCCTGGATTATAGGTTTTTTTTTTTTTGGCTTGTTTCTTTAGAAATTTCTGATATGAATTTTATTAACTGCAATAATTTTGTAGCCTAACTTCAACTAAACTTTTAAGCTTAACAATTTTCTTATTTATGCTGCTGTACTGGAGGTCCTTTACCTGATAAAAAATCATATTCAATTTACACAAATACATTTTAGAATATAACAAGAGCTGCTACTGACATTTGCAGTAATAAATTGTTGATAAGTGTTCGTTAGTCAAAAATTCCCCGTATGTTACTCATATGAAGATAAATTATCATCTCTGCAGTAGAGAACATAACATAAAATGGAAAATGCAAAGGAGTAGATCTTAAATTTGAAAATTCAAAAGAACACATGTAAGAAAAGCCTCAGCATAAAAGTAGACAAAAGAGCAATAAAGGATGAATACTTATTCATTACAAAAATCAAAAACCTCAGCGATCAGAAGGTGGCATTTGCTAGAAGTGTGAAGTAATATCAGAACTCTCAAACTGCTTCACAAGGAAAATAAAAAGGTGGCATAAGAGAGGCACACCTGGACCATTTCTGCATTCTAGAGTGAGTCAAATAATTCTCAGAAGAAACACATTACTTGTCCAGGGTCTGCATCACCTTTCTAACTACTCACATGTCTAGGTTCAAGTCACTGTTATCTACCTACAGCTGCATAAAACTTGTGTGCATGCCAAAACTCCTTTTCTATTCTTGTTTGAGAGACTTGAATTTCAAGTGTTCCTGATATTCACAGCATTTGAAATCACCAAGGAGAAGCCCTTCCTCACAATGTGGCAAGATATGGCTGATCAGGTAATCCACATCACATCAGCTCCTGGACACTTCCTGAAATCAGAATTTAGAGGGAAAACCAAAGCTCCTCCCTTTCAGAGTGATAAGGCACGCCGATCAGTTGATCGGTGACTCTGATGTGCCAGTCAGCATGTCAGGTATGTCAGGCTGTGGACCTTCCTACTACAGGAATTCAAGAGGAAATGATGGCCCCTTCCCTCAAGGGATAAGATGCTGCTGAATGTATGAGAGCGGATGGTCTGACAGCCTTTATGCCAAACCGCAGGTTCTGGCTCCTGCTAGGTTTGGAACTGGACCCCACTTCTCTATCCCTAATGCACTTCAAACACTGCCTTTTACTGCAAGACCTCTCTAATCACTTTTTAGGAGGGGGAAAAAAAAAGGTTATTTTGCACAGGTTTTCTGAGTAAAATGAGATTGGCAGCTGACACTTAAGTGAAGTAATATTTCATATCAATTTTACTACCTAGAGAGAACACATACACATCATTCTGAAAAAAAAAAGGCCAAATTTCAAATTACAGAGTAGAAATCAGTTACATAATCAAAGACTATGTGCAGAAAATAACACCTTTTCCCATACTACAAAATATCCATTAAAAGAAAACTTACGTTCCAAAGTGACTCAGGAAAGCTGCGATATACTCTCTTCTCTTGTGGTATCCCTGAATAACATACTGTACCTTAAAGAAAAAAAAAGCCAAAGCTATAAAAACACTAAAAAACTCAATGTTCTCAAATTGTCATATATTCCTTGTTAAGGAAGATTTATTGTTGACATGGCAATAATTCTGAATCCTACATTTAGCTTGCATGATTTATCGTAAAATAACTTTAAACCAAAGAGTGGATCTTGTACACGGAAAATCTTGCACATACAGGAATCTCTTCACTCACTTCTATGCAAAAAATAGTATTTCACAATACACTGAAGCACTGTTTAACTATGCAAGTTAAAGAGTGAAGAAAAGAAGAGCACCGCCTTGCCTACCTGAAGTTGGAGCACGAAGCCGAGACAAGCAAAATATAATTACCTGTGTAAGTGTCAAAATAACATTCTGGTTATAAGAAAAAAAAAATTCACAGATGTGATCTCAGGTGTCTTCTGAACACTGAACCTCCAACAAAATCTCCTTACACTAAGCTTCCTCACTGGTTTCGTGCTGACTCAGGGAGCCACCTACTCAATCGTGAGCATCAAGTTCTGAGGCATTCGGGGTTTCAAAGGGCTTCCATCCTGGCTCAGACAAAATCCAACAATGATAAATTTAAAAGACTCGAGGCAAACTTCTCTTTGAGCTGTGTTTGTTTTCTTATTGATTTGAATGGGACTGCTTAGCAGGATAGCACGAAAAGGGTATGACCCATGACAGAAACGACACACACGTTGCCGTTACCAGGTTGAAAGAGCATCTGGTTTACAACTGGTTACTTAAGAGTACGTACAGAATGGTTCCATACTCCATTTCTTATGTAAATCCCTCTGCCTTCTAGAATGAAAGCTAACATTTTAAAAGACTTCTTCCCCACCGAACATGAAAAGGAGGAATATATGCACATGTTATTTTCCTTGGCTATGGTAATACTAGAATTCCTTAGCTGGCAAATGCTTTCCTAAATTTTTTGAAAAAGCCTTGATAGAATCATTGCCGAGAGCTACGTTGTACCCCTTAAAGTAAAATCATTCTATTTATAAAACGAGACTTATTTCATTTTATAAAAACTATGATTATTTTGAAGGCTTTGTGTGGGATCTGAAATGTTATTTTGGGAAAAGGAAAACATATGATAAGTTTGCTTAAGGGACTTTGTTTAAAAAAGGATAAAAACAGTCCTGTGTGCATGCAGATTTTAAAAACAGAAAGTAATTTTAACAGAAAACCACAACAAAAACAACTCTAAAGATAGATTCCAATATAATTATGGAAGCACATTTTGAAAAACTTTTTCTGAAAGATAATTTTATTTTTCTCCTTTGGACAAACAGAAGTAAAAATCATATATAAATACAAATAGGAAGTCTATAATAGGCAGATTCCAGGATGAGGGCTCCTAAGCTTTGTATTGAAAATTATACTTAAATAATAGAGAAGATCTCAAAATATTTATTTTTTCTTTTTTTCTCAAAACATTAGGACAACCAGAACACAAACTTTTCAGTACATGCAACAATAAGTGCCTATTACTGTATAAACATCCTAGTAGACTGCTGATTAAGTTACTTTGGAGTAAATATCCAAGATGAAAATCACTGAATTGTCTCCTATACCGTCAAAATCTACAATGATGATTATGGTACAATACTTTAGATAGAGATTTAAGAGATGAACTATACTTCTGCATTTTCTAGCAAAAGAGCCACCAAAACATTTTACTCTAACTGTAACAAATCATAGCTAGAAAATCAAATCCAGGACCTGATACAAGAGAGACTTATTTACCTGAAAGATTCATTACATTCACCACACGCTTTTGGTGCTCAGCTATTACCCTGGAAGTTACTCCTTGGATTGCTTATCTTAAATACACCTTACTTGAGCCACTTGGCAGAGGAAAAACATGCCTATGGAAATGGCGTAGTGTGTTATTACAGTACAGTACAACATGTAGGGCAAGGTAAGTTGCAAGCTTACCTTGTTTGTTAGTAGCTGGCACACTTGGGGCACGTAGTCGATAAGACAACCTCCACCAGGAAAGGCTGGGATGTGAAGGGCGGACGATCCTCCAAGAGCACTGGAAAGAAGTTTATTTAGAAGTACATCACACACACAGCCTTTAGGATTTGATCTTTACATTTTCTCTTCTTTCCCTAAATTGAAAAATGAGTTCCATAACAAGGAAATGTATTTAGTACGCCATGGTGATACAATGGGTATTGGTAATACTGCCTATAAAATAAGGTTATCCTAACTTCTCCCCACTTTTAATCAAGAATATCATTAATGCAAAGCATTCTCCCAAGAAACTGTTTTTCATTGTCAACAGTTAATTTTTTTTAAGTCCTCTTCAACAATCATTGTAGTTAAGACATCTTGTTAGACCTGGAAGGAGAGGATTTTGATTTTCTCATACATCAGGCACTGGAAACATCTTTCAACTTAGTAACTTAGCCACAGTCCATCAAGTTATTCAGTAACACAGTTTCTAGAAGACCAAAGAATATTTTCCTCAGGCTCCTTCAAATTCCTTGGAATTCAAATCAATGCCTTTAGGTCATTCATAACTGATTATACAGATGATCATTTGTATCCCTATGGATGCCCAATTATTTTATTTTCAAATCCAAAAGCCTAGCGAGGAGAAACGAAACCTGTCCTGAATGAGCACCTTTCAACACTCTTTTTTTGACGTACTCTTCATCTAACAGCCTTGATAAGTGAGCAATCAAATACTGGCTGTGGTACCTACATCTTTGGAGATACCCAAAGCTCCACTGAGCAAGACTGTGAGCAATCTCATCTAAGTTTGGCCTGCTCTAAAGACGAAGCTCCAGAGGTTTCCTCTAATCTAAATTATGATTATAGATTCTAGGATTCTGTTCATCCCAAGGAGGAAATAATACAAACAAAGAAACTAACTCATTTCATGCACAATATACAGACCTGGAACCCAAATAACAGAAATAAGGGGATTCCAGAGATGCATTTATGCAGCTTAATCAATTGCCTTTACCATAAGCAGGAAGATTGAAAGATGCCCACTATTGCTGAGGACAACAGCTTCTTCAACATGTAAAGATCAAGCACTTTTTATTTAAACTGGATTGTATAAAGCTACAACTGAAGTCCACTATGTTTTCTTTTGGCGTTGTTGACCTAAATCTTTCTTACAGTCTCCTGCCAATCAAAAGGGACATCAATTTGCATTGCATGTTGTGCCTTACATCACCCACTAAACATCCAGAACCTTGTTGGGTACAATTAAAAATCTTCAAAAGCTAAATGACTTAAGGCTTCCTGTTTAAATGCTGTTTCCATAAAAGATTGAATTGGTTGGAAACAAGCATCCTCTCAGCCAAGTAAGTCTTTTATTCTCTAACAGGACCTGCTGGTGTATTTTCCTCAGTTTTTGGTAACGTATCACTTCAAGAGGTATAAGGGTCTACAGTGGTAAATATCCCTCCAAAGGAAGACAGTCTAAACAAATACCAAAAAAGTGCCTCATAATGAGATATATGGAAATCTGCTACTCAGGCAAAACAGTCTGGGTTCAGCAGACTGTTCACCACATGGAACAGTTCTGCAGGTCTGGATTTTGCATATCCAAATGAATGATGAATGAAAGAAAAAGCCTTGAGTACACAACAGCTAAATTAAAAAAAAAAAAAAAGGCAACACACACACATACACTTTTTTCTAAGAGAAGCAGGCCTTGAGAGTTTTCTTTTTCTTTTTTTTTCCAAAACAAAATTGTTTTCTTGATGTTATCCTTACTAAAATTACTACCAAGAACATAAGAATATAATTTTGTTCCTTGTGGATGTTCAAAGACAGCGAAGCATACCTATTAGATTATTAGGAAGTTGTATCATTTCTGAAACAGTACTTTGCTATTAGAAACCTAAAAGTAAACTGGGTCAATCAGTCTTTAGTGTTGAAGAATAAAATATTACTCCCTCCTTGTGAGTAGCTTGTAAAACGCACTTTAAGTCAGTGGTTTTGAATTTATTAAACTCCGTAAGTGTTAGTGTAAGTACACCCATAAAATGTTTCCAATCACCTACATGGAGCAAATGGCATTGTCCAGGCCACCTTGCCTCATTTGTCATGAAGAGTCAGAGGGAATGGGAATTCCCTGAAGATGCTCAGATTACAGAAAAGAAATCATGGGCCCCCCTTTTGGCTACAGTAGACAGTAGCAGGAGTTACCTCTACTAGATTTCAGAGTCAAAAAAGATTCCGTTCCTGTACTACATGTTTCCAGTGTATCTTCCAGACTGAATTATTACCGTTTGTGACTAAGGGCTTCCCATTTTACCTATACCCGTAGTTGCAAAAGCAGTCAAACATGTTGACATAAATCATGTCAATCCTGTAGAACTCTCTTCAAATGAAAAACAGACTGCTACAAGGTGTGGGTTTTGAGACAGATCCTTACACAGAAAGGAGGTTGAAACTTCTAGGATAATTATCCTCTGTAAAGAAAAGACTGTACCTAAGGTAATTATGTTCAGTAGAAATAATTATGGGTAAGGAAAATTAAGACCGGACAGGTATTTTTTGTTCCCATTACTGAGAGAATTCACTTATTAAATATTTTAATAAAATATTGCATTCACACAAGACCTTGCCTCTGATAATCTTGAAGCATTCTACAAACATTCATTAATGAAGCTTCAACTATGTATGGAACTCATATTGTCCTTCCTTTATTTTTTAAATTCATGAGGAAATGATTTTTCAGTATTTGACCGAACTGTATTATTGAACTGTTTGATTGAACTGAATTGTGCTGTATTATTGCTCTGCCATGTCAAAAGGAACCCCCTTGCACTACCTCACAAACAGAAGACAGGGCAAAGAGGCCCTGTCACCCTAAATAAACCTGCACCTGCAGAAAGAAGCAGCAACTGATTCAAATAAGCACCTGTAAAGTTAAGCATGGAAATGTGCAAAATTAAGAAAATTTGCCAAAACATAAGGTATAAAAAAGTCAGAACAATTCTATTTGCCCAGAGATTCCATCAGTGCAAGCTAAAGCTTCCCATGTTTCAGCCCTACCTTTCAAGTAACTGGGTCTTTTAGAGAATACATCCTGCATGTTTTATGTTTGCAAGTAAGCTTCCTTTTTCGGTATCACCATGTTATATACTCCCCACAAATAAAATGCATTTCTATATTCAGAAATAAAAACAATTATAACTGTAATTGTAGCAGGTTTGGTGACATTCATTTTCTCAAGAAGCATGAGGAGATCGCAATAAGGAAATTACCTTGTTTCAAACATAGTCAAATTGATTAATAACAGCCCCCAATAACTACCAGAGTAAATCCAGTGGCAGGGCAACCAATCCAAATGTGTCCAAATTTTTTAAAAATTGACTAAGCTTTTAAAGGCTAGAATTTTAACAGATTCTGATAGTAATCTGTTAACTTTCACAAAGCAGCAACCTCATTCAATGACATTGCCCTAGGAAGAAAACATTGCCCAAGACTTGTATCAGATGAAGATAAATACAGGGCATATCTAACCCTTGCCTCTCAGACCGGCTGCAGATGAACTGTTTGTGCTGGAACACAGATAGATGTGTTGGCCCTGTTCTTCTCCTCAATTGCTATAAGAATAAACTACTCAGCTCTGCCTTTATACATCTTATCTTAAAATGAACCATCACGTTCCTGCTTTCCTGGGTTTCTACAACGTCAGACACAATTCATGGTTGTGATTCCTGTTCTGCGAATCAAAATAATTTTGGGGTGGATTTGGTGTTGAATTCAGTAGCAGCAGCTAGGCCATACTAGCAGTACTTTTTGTCTTGCAACTCTCAAAAATACAGGTGCAGCAAGCAGAGCTGGAGTACGTGTGCATTTCTGCCCTTGGCTCATGCATGCCAGATTGCATGCCACTTGCTCTATATTTCTCTCAATGGATCTATTTATTCAGGCCCACATACAGAATTCAAAGTTCTTTTCCATTTTTTTTTGAGAGCTTATAGTGACATTAAAACTTCTTTCTTGAGAAATGATCTTCGAAAAACGATCAAAAGGCATAGTCCTAATTCACAGGTCTACAGAAGGGACTGTTGTTCCTGAATATTTCTGTGCAATGAAACCGATCAGTTCCTCTTCTTCAAACAGACTGGTTTCCTGGGGAAGAAGGAGGCTGCCTCCAAGTCCCAAGCTCAGAGGAGCAGCTGCTCAGCCGAGGCACACTCACAGGCCTAAGGAAGACACTTACACTCCTGCACCCATTCCTTCAAGGGCCCCCACTCCTTCCCCGCTCCCCTCGCAGCCTCTCTCGGAGCCCTCAGGCTTCCCAGACTCCTTTCCCTTCACCCCAGCGCCTCCCTGCAGCCCATTTTGCTGCCTCTTCTCAAAATACAAAGATGCTCATTCTTCTACATTGCAGGAAATCTTTGAGCTGGGTCCAAAATGAGGATTATTTCAGATTACACCTAACCTTCCAGGGTCCCGCAAGAATAACATTAGTTTACTAAGTTATGTGATAACACAGGTTATGGAACTATAGATGAACATACACATACAGTACTGTCTTTATATTTTGACCTTAATGGTTTTTATCTGTTAGTCTTCCCCATCTCCAAACTTCTGTGAGCTTTTCTTTGATTATTATAAAGGAAAGAACATCTAGGAATCTATCTAAGAGATATCTTTGCATAGCGGCATGTATTTTTGCTCCAAGGGAGAAAAAAATCAAAGAAAAAAAGTTTGTGAATAGATCGCAGCATTCTAAGAAGAATAGTACTTACACACTTATCCATCTATGCAGTATGAGCATCTTATAAAATAGCTTTACATCGTAAGAAAGTGGTACATAATACTGATTGTACTCAACAGTGCTCCTAGTCCTATGCGTTCTTCTTCCAAAAAACACTTGGGAAAAAGACAATTTGAATGGCTGTGAACCATATGGCTGAAGATTTGTCTAGCTTTGAAAATGTAAACAAACACAAAACTTGCCTCTACATGGAAAGATTTTTCATATGAGCCTAAAATAACTTAGAGTCTCAGCATGGTCAATGTTAAAACATGTTAAATCTACTTATTAGCGATGAAAAGTAGACTTGAGACTTTACAGACTATAGAATTTCCTTCACTTGGATACACCCTTCTTAACTCTCTGAATGTAATTTTTCACCTGCCTTATTCTGAAACTGAAGCACATTTCAAACCTACATGAATAGGAGTGCTATTAGTCAGGATGGTCTAAGCGAGAGTAGCCTGAAGCATGTGGAAAGAAATGCCCATCTTTTCACTCTTTTTTCCTGTTTTGAGACACTCATATTATGGGGCTTTGATCTCTTTCCCTGCTCCCTTTCTCCTTTGTGGCTGAAGTAAATAGTTCACTTTTCCTTTTTTTTTCCCCTTTTCTTTTGCAGTTTCATCACTTTAGTGCATTACACCACTTGGCACAGGAGACACCAGGAACCACATCAAACAAAAGCACGTGACCACAAAAGCTGCCTTGAGGACCAGGATCCCAGAGCCGTTGTCAATTTACCATTTTGCAGACCCATAACCTAATCCTGCCTATCGCATCAGCAGTGCAGAGCTTTGCAAAAGCTCTGGAATGTTGCTGCCACCAGCACTACGGAGCTGACCGAAAAATAACAACAATTGTTCCTGTTTCTGAGAAATCGGCTAGGGTTTTTTAGTCTTTCTCGCAATGCCTTATTTAAAACAAATTCAATTAACATACTGTCTGTCCAATCAATCTACTGCTGGCTAAACTGTATCCAAAAAAAATCTATTACAGAAAAAATGCAGTCAAGCTTCTATTTTTACAGGGACAATTTCTACCTACAATTATTTCTACTTCCGTGTAGGTAAAACAGATATGTACGACTCCAACTAGCCAATATAACCTGAGATAGCTACACTACTCAGAGTGGAAACAAGATAATAGAATTACAAATTGACCTGGAGGCGAAACTATGCCAAATTTACTTACTTGGAGGAAGAACGTGCGCTAAAAAATCTGGCCAATAAAGCAGAAACTTCTTACTTGACCTACCAAAGGTTGGGGGTAAACACCTCTGAGCCCCTCATGACTGGTGAGTGGAAAAATATGAAATAATGACTGTACAAAAAAACAAAAAACTCAATCCTTTTTAGTTTCATGGACTGTGCAGAAAACTGCAAGTCAGGCTTGCTGAGCTTTACTCGTGGCTCTTCTCCTGACTTCATGTGTAATCTTCAGGAAGTTATTGCAACCTCTCTGCTTCTATGCTTGCCCACCTATAACATTCAGAGGTTGACACTGGAGGTTCACAGACTGAGATGAAAGCCGAGTGACAAGGTCATCTATAAGCACGAATGATTCTGTTTTGCTCAGGTCATTCCCACTCTTGTAAGTTAAAGTTGTCAAAGTACTTCCCATTTTAGATGAGGCAGCTATACCAACGAAAGATTTGCATTAATTGCACCCGTTCTAATAAACTTATAGGCTTACACGGACAATAGCTCAGGTGATAAAATAATGAAATAATTTGGGGGCTAGAAGCTCTATCTCTAGTAATTTACTCTTCCCCTTGAGGAGGAATAAAAGTCCCCAAGAAACATAAGATGACTGGATAGTTGACCTAATAACTGAAGTTGGAATATATTTCAATTCTTCCCTTTCTTGATGAGACTCAGAGCTAGAAGTGGAAACGATGGATGACCCTGCAGTATAAAACTTATTGCAACTTGAAAATATAGAAGTCTGAAGCCATGGAAATGCTGGCATTTTCAGATAAATCAGGATCGAAGGGATTGCCTGTGCTAATTGTGTCTTTATATCCATAAAGAACACAAAGATTCTACTTCGCTACAAGTTTTCCACAGATCTTTTAAACGCTGAAAATTTGGGATGGCAGTGATGGAAAAGAGAGCCCTCCACATTCCTTGGATCTTGCACTCTTTGAAGAAACAAAGTCATGTAAGGATCTTTATAAACCAGCTCATCAGGCTCATCATTCGTGTTATATAGCTCCAGCATACTGTATAGTACTGTATAGCACATCTACAACACAGTCATAATTTTGTTTCATTTTTTTTCATGTAAGGGAACCTACATTTATAAAGAAATCCAAAGCAGCCCAACAGAATCAATTACCCTCTGAGAACCCTATTACACCTGAGAACACAAGGTTCAGAAACAGAAGAAGTTCAAGGAAGTAAAACATGAATTATCAGGAAGGCTTCCATGTGTGCAGTGGTTTAATTCAGGCTATACTTAACCAGTGGCAACAATACCTCTATAAACTTTACACTTGTTATGCACAGTGTAAAAGCTTTGGTAACTTATTCACTTTGACAGTATGAAAGCAAACAGACATATATAAAAGCCCTGTATTTAAAAAAGATTAAAGTATTAACAAATCCCTCACACCTAACCTGTGGAATTATCTTCCATAATGGGGTGTTAATAGGCTCAAGAAAGTTCTCCATTACAAGACACAAAGCTTCTCACCAATGCTGCTTTAGGTTGAAACTTGCTATATTCCACCCCCCCAGTTTTTCCACAGAAAAAATTACAAGGTGTATTATGAATTCAACATGCCTAATCATTTGGAGCAGCTTGTTTTCAGAAAAGATACAAATTCATATTCAGAAATTCGCAATAAGTGTCAAGAACTGAATTTAAAGACACTGCAATGACTTGATTTTTTTTTTGTTTTCAAAAAGTATTAATCACTAGTACTATGTATCTGTCAGCATAGCTTTATTTAAAGAAAGTAGTTAAAATACATGAGAAATTTGCTAGACATCTCAGTTTAAACAGAAAGACATAGTTCCTGTCCCAGAGAACTTAACAATTTAGCATCTTGCACTACATGACACGATGACAAACTACACAGAATGGTAGAGCACACGGTAGGGGAGGAAGAGCATGGTTTGCAGTAAGGAGATTATTGTTCATCAGAAAAGACCTGAACACACTGGAGAAATAGAAATTTGCAAATCATTTTGCTTATTTCTTAAAGGAACCTTGGCAGCAAATTTAGGAGGCATATTAATGAGAAGTAAAAAAAAAAAATGTTAAGGAAGAGAATTTCTCAAGAGAATTCAACTCCAAGAGGAAGTAACAGCAACTCCCCCTTCCAAGAAAATCATAGGGAAAAAGCCAGCAAAAGATCAGCAGCAAATATCACTGGCCAAGCAGAAAAAGGTACAGATAAGATAAGAAATATGGGCAGAGAAAGAGAACACTATGTAGTCCTAATGAAACGAAGCTGAAAGGGCAATATATGACGACTAAAGAAAGGATTCAAGATACCAGAAGAAAAGCTCTGCAGCCTACACTAGTGTGACTGCGTTCTGCACTGAGCCGAGGAAGCAGAGTATGTGCGAGACATCCAGGACTCGTCACAAAGTAAGGCAGAACAGGAGTTTGATTAAAAATAAATAAATTTTAACCTAACTCACTGTTTTTTTCTTCACACTGCACCAATTTGCAATACCAGCACAAAGATGGGAAGTTATTCAAAAGACGCACTATCCCCCCTTCTCCTTCAAATGGACTGTAAAGACAGAGAAGTTGAGACTGTTACCTGAGCATTTACTTTTCAATTTCCTGTACTTTACAAATACACCTTTAACAGTATTACTGATTTTACACATCTATTTATATCCACCTTAATGATGAATATCAATAGGAAGAAAATATACATAGGAAGAAAAAAATTACTGGGCATTGATTCAGGTGCTTCAGGTGAGCCACCTTTAGCTTTTCTAAGAAAATCACACATAGCATAAAGAAAGGATTTGGGAATTAGACATAAACAAAACGAAATTAAGAATCAGAAGGCTGGTACGCCATGGCCAGTGCACCCCTCTCAAACAGTAGCACGGAATAAATAAACGAAGGGATTGACGAGTTATTTATGGGGAGGAGTGCTGGAAATGCTGCCGCACGGGAACACGGCGGCAGGTTACACAACACGTGTCATCCTTGTGCAAGATGCTCATCTGCTGCTTTATAACCCACTCCGCTTTAGTGGGGGAGACCTCCCAGCAACCTCCTTGAACAGAATACTTATGACAAATGTATGTATATCTTCTCTTATTATCTTGCCATAAAATGGATGATGTAAATGAGAAACTGTTTTAAGATGGATACTGGTTAAATTTACAAAGAATATGCCCTATATGCCTAACATTTTTTTTAAATCAATCTTTGGACATGCACTCAATACTAACTATGCATATTACAGTTGTTGGTATATATCACGGTTGTTCACATGACAGGCAATTTGCTAGCACTACATGCATCTAACCACCAGTGTCTTCTTTATGAAGCATAAAATGAATCTCAAAAACTGTACGACTCCAGCATATTTCTTTCCTACTTTTCTCCTCTATTTTTCTTACAAACATTGACATTAATTTCCTATAACTTGCAGCCTTTTTTATGTTTTATGACTACATCTGCTTAGATTGTTCATTAGTTATTTTTATGTGTTCCCTAATCTATTAGCCAAATTACAGTAATCAAGCTTTCCTGTTAATCTTTTCTTCATATTGCTTAATGCCTAGCACTTTCAGTGACACAGCATTTTCAAAAGTATATGATTTTCCTGTCTCTGTGCTAAAGCAGAGCCATGTTGTAGACTCTTCATGGATATTGATAAAAACTCTTTCATTCTCCTTAGACCAGGCAGTAATCCTCGCTTGTGGATCCTTTCTCTGTTGCAAACATATTTCTTCTAAGAAATATTCTGTTCCTTGCATACTGGATTTCATTACCTTAGATGAGGAATCAAAAACGCAAAGTGCTGCAAGGATAGAAAAACCTTGTAGACATATTTTCAGAAATGAAACAAGCAACACGCTGGAAAACTTCTGGAAAGGATGTTGAGAGCTTGGGTCACCTATAGGAATGTCAGGTGGGGGCAGAAACTTAGAGGGGAAGAATGTTTTTCTTTCATACGTCCGGCTTCTGACACCGCTTTCCATGTGTACGCAGCATGATTGAGGGGCATTCCTGCTCAGATCTCGAAACTGGCTTTATCTTATGTTCACAAACCATGTGGAATGCTACAAGTCTGGTCTGGTGTTTCAGCTAAATTCTCCAAGAGGCCATGGGAACTCGGGCTTTATGGAAGCTAAATATATTCACATGTGGACTCAAAGCAAGAGAACAAGATAAGTGCTTCGTGTAAACACAGCCACTGTGGTTTGACAATATAGTAAGAACCATGTTAAGCTCCTATTCACTTAATAAGATGATATGAATCTGCCTGGATGGTTTTTACAACCCTTTTCAGAATCTTTACCACACGCATTTGTATATATGTGTTTTGTTCTTATGAACATAAACAATTCAGTATTCATCTTAATATATTATCTTTAAAATAGAGGGAATCAGGACTACGAGTATTGCGTAAGAGAGGACAGCAGCTTTGGTAACTTGGAAGACAGGGAATAATTCTTGCAAGAAATCTGCTTTATATCAGATATAACAAAGTCTCCTTCCGTAATAAGCAAAACACGGATTTCTTTTAAGAAGGAAAGGTAGAGAAAAAAGAGATCAGTTATCTACACAATGTTAAAAAATGCAGACACACACATGCACACATGTGAAATTGGAAAACTTCATGACTTGCAACTTAGAGCTGCACTTAACTGGTGCCAAGGTGAACAAGTGCGTACCTGGAACTTGTTTTTCACTCATGCCTGTCTTTTCACAGAGCAGATTCAATAGAGCACATGTTGAAAGACAAAGCCTGGACTGAAATAACCTTTTCACACAATTTTTAGATTATGAGTGCATATAACATACATACATACATAAAAGACACCCAAGTAAAGATATACACTTGTAAGTATACACTTTCATCCCCATAATCTCCCTTTAATACACATCTTTTTCCTTTAGAAAGTGGAAACACTCAGACATTCAAATTCATCTTTATATTGGAAAAAAATCAACTTTGTGTTAGTACACTTTCAAGTTTAGTTTTACTACATTTTTAGTTTAATATTAAACCAAAAATTTAGCTTAATATTACTTAAATGCTTAAGGGCTTGACTGCACTTGGAAGCTCACTACTTAGTAATCTAAAGTGTATCTGAAAATAGATGTATTTACAAATAAATATAGGAAGTTTTGAAAAACTGGACCTTGTAAAGGAAGAATCACATTTAACTTTCATATTTTCATATCTTGTAATTTTCATAGTAGTAATTTGTCAGCCATGGCAATGCAAAAAGTACTACTGATACTCTTTAAAAGAATGACTACAAAAAGTAAATTAATTGAAATGGGCACATTCTATAAACTAAAATCAATATTCACCACAGAAGAGAACTTCTTCAAAGAAACCTCTTTTGCCAGTGGCTTAACTTATTTTCAAGTTAAAGATTTACCACTAGTCACCAAAGATTTATCAAAATAAGTTGTACCACATACCCCATTATCCCCATGCATCACTTGCTTGAAGTTTTTGCCACTTAGTAACGTACTGCTATTATATCATGATTGGCAATACTGAAAACTCTGCATGTCTTGCCAGTATTTGTATATATTCACGTTCTTTTTTTTTTTTTTTCCTGGAACCTTCTTTTGCTAAGGAATAGGGAATGCAATGATTTTATTTTTTTTAAGTTCTATATCAAATGCAATAGGTTCTGAAAAATACCAGCTTACATCTGTAATTGTATTGTGTATGTACAGATATGTACAGATGTAATACTGCAGAAGTATTACATCTGTAATAACACAATTAACTCTAAGAAAATTCTTTCTCCATTCAAACCATTTCAATAGTTCATCAGCTTTTTCCCCATTACACAATACATGCAACTAAAATATTATTTAATAAATCATAACTACAGTGGCTGCTAAAACCATGCATCCAAGATTAGAAGCTGCTATAATTATCTTGTACGGCTAAATAACAGAATGCCTATTTTACTACTTAATCTAATTTTACCTATCAACATGAGTTGCAGAAGGAATTTATGCCCAAGGTGAAAACAGTCCAAGTTTTGGCTGGGGATGCTTGTATTCTTATCACATTTTTTTTTTTCCTGTCAGCAATAAATACTAGCATAGTGTTGTAATCTTGCACATGTATGGGAAATACAGATACTTGTATGTTCTGTATTTTGTTACAATAAAGAGATTATGATACTAAAACAGTTTGATTTTGCTCACCACCTCCATATCCCTTTCACTCAGTTACACAATGACTTCTGCACCCTCCAGCTCGCACGATGAACTTCTTCCAAATTGTGTTCATGCCACTGGATAAATCACCAACACCACAGAACAAGTGACAGTAATATATTTAAAGCATAAGAACTAAAACTGATTCCTTTCTCTTTTAAATGTCGTCTTCACACTGAAAGTTAATAATCTTTTTGATATCAAGTCACTAAACACACTGCCCTGGAAGCCCTGCATTCTATTTTTAAATCCAAGTCTTTGAATGGTGTTTTGGAATAAATTAAGATAAATGACCATAGTGCAGAGATCGCTTCAAATCCATTCACTATCATGTCGATTCATGACAATTTATGTCAAAGGATGAATAATAATTTATGTTCCTACAAGCAAAGTAGATCTCATGACTACTTCAGAAGCTGAGTGTGATCAGTTTCTCAGGAAGGTCGTCAGCACCTTTCCAAGCAAGGTTTATTAAGTTTTTCTTTCTTCCGTCAGTGAATGATGCCACTTTGTCAGTAATATCCTTTACATACCAGCTGCTGATGCAGGTTACTCAATTCATTTCCTCACTTTACAAAATTCAAAGAATTTGTACATTGCATACACGATTCCTATATAAATATAGAAACTTGTGATTGTGAACCCAGAAAACTTCGCATGCTGCTGCTTTGTGAGGATTTGTTTTTGTCACTCTCAGAAGTTATTTTTGACTTGACTGAAAAATGTCAAAAATAAAACCTTCAGTACTGTTTAAATCTATAAATAGTATTTTAGAATCCTAGTTTGTCTGCTGGCCCCAGGGCAGGAATAGCTGATGTGAGGCTTCTACATGGTTAGTTTATTATTTTGTTCTGAAACCTAAACTTCCAAGAAATCATATGCACTTTGCCTTTTCTTCTATTTCCTGCCTTCAACAAACTGGGCATCACGGAATCTCTTTAATTTATGACGAATGTGTTAGCTTATGAAGATTTTAGGTCAGCTGCAGAATTGGAATAAAAAAGAAAATAACAGGCTGACCCTACAACAAGAACAAAATAGAATTCTGAATTTAAATCTGAACCTTCCTGTCTGGAACTTCTGTTCATTTGCCTTCTTTCTTCCAAATGCCTGGAGGCCTTGCCTTTAATAACTACTACTATAGTTAGTGCTTCTTTGGCTACTGGTCAATATTAATTTTCCTTAAAAACTGCAGTGGTTACACCCATATTGAAGTCTTAATGAACTCCCTCTTTCAGATTCTGCATCTTTCATTAAGAGCTCAGAGTGAATACGCAATGCCAAGAAGCTATACATGACCAGTTTCATTTTAGATTAAGGATCAGCCACGGGGGATTTAAAAAAAAAAAAAAAGTTGTTTTGTAATGCAAATGAAGGAAAGATATATTTGGTCCTCCTTTATTTAAGCAAATCTTTACCCACCTTGTTAAAAAAAAAAAAGCAAAAACAAAAAAAAATCAAAAACAAAACAAAAAAAACTTACTTATAACCACAGACCACAGGATTTGGAACTACTGTACTACATAATGTACTGTTCTGGTGCTGAAAAAGAATGCAAGAGGCAGATGATGTGTCTCAATAAAATCTAATTTTTAACTTAGGCAAGTAATGCCTTTTTTTTTTTTTATAATGCATTATATACAAGTTTATTTTTTATAAATTTGAATCCAAAGGTCCTTATCTGAATGTCTGTTTGAACTCGCATCCCTAGTAATTTGGTCTTCTTATGCACATGGTTATTACACCGAATACCAATGTAAATGCCATAACAATAACATGCCTAACATGCTAAAGCTTGGTGAATTATTTCTTTAAATTGCATGAGCTTTATGTGGGGAAACTTTAGCTATAACATTCCAATGATGTAGTCTCTGTATTTCATTTATTCCAGAATTTCTCCTAGTCTACATTTATCTGCCTGTAAACGCTATGACCTAAGAGCTATCCACCTATAGCATAAATAAGAAGTTCATTGGTAGCACAACTGACACAATTTGGTTTCCAGTAGACTTCTGTACTGTATGTTAAAGCCACAGCATGAGTTCACTCCCTATTAAACATCAGAGAAACCACACAGGAAAGATATTCTGAACGCCTTTGCCAAAGGAAAAGCTTCAAACGGCCTTGTAAGACACCAGTGAATACATTCAGGACACAGGTTTTGAATGCAGATAGTCTTTTTTCCCCCCGATAATAAGCGCTAATTCTGACTAGAATTCTGCCTAGAATTGGAATATTCACAATCTTTTTCCTCTATATTGATTCTCATACACCTAGAAATAATTATTCAGAGGCTTCAGCCTTTCCTTCAGGTGGCAGTAACAAAATCTGTCTCTTCTAAATGGCTTAGGAAATCAGACTAAAAAACTACAACTGTTTCCCATCATACATGGGATCTAACATGAGATTACAGCTGAAGTCACTAGCAGAGCTTATGGCTAGAATGGGACCGTGACCTCATGGTCAGTCTGGGCAGAAAACGGTAGCATTAAAAAAAAAGTCTTTCATTAACTTAAACACTTTAAAAATAAGTTAAAGAGTAGCAACTGGTTAAGAATAGCAACTGGATAAGCTCATCCATCAGCTCATGCAATTCAGATAGATGAAAAGATTTTCTTTAAACACTTCCTGAATAAAAGTAAGCCCAAGAAACTTCATGTCACTAGGTAATCATTTGCCCAAGTCACTGTTGCTGGAGTTTTTACACATCTCCTCTTGAACTACAGGCCCTGGATGGACTTCTAGAAAAGCACTAGCAACTTCTGCCTTCTTTACCATTGGATTACACAGGTGCAGGCTCAAAGAAATGCACACTTGAAAGAGAGCTACGCAAACCTGAGAAGCCAAAAGAGAGTGAAACTACGCAGTGACAAGAAGAAAAAAAAAGTTACTTCTAATGAAGGGAAATTATAATAAACAGACAAAAATGCTACTCCTAAGAAAGCTTAAAAAAAAAGAATATTTTTTAGCGGTTATCAAAAATGGAAAACTTTAGTCCAAAAGTTTCAAAATATAAGAAACAAAAGGAAACAGTTTATAATGGAAAATATGAGGCAATTTCCAATTGCAGCAATTTTCAAAGGTTTCTTAGCTCTCCCAGCTTCCAGCTTTACTGGAAAGCAGGGCTTGCTTAATAGCTCTGAAATATCTGACAAATTCTTTTCAGTTAAAATTTAGAGATAGAGCACTTTTTCGAGGGTCCAGAGCCAGCATCTGTTAGTTTTTACAATTTAGTTTTAGACATGCTATATATTTATTGTTTACTTTTTGGCAGTACCCACACCATAATATTTAAAAATGTCTATCGGTCATCTTGTCTATATTAATTAGATAGAGCAGAAAATATGGAAGCCTTGACCCCATTTCCTAAGTCAGAAAACGCTTTTGTATTCCCTGTTTCTTATCCAGTTGGAATCCAAAAATTATTGCAAAATGCAAATCTCAGGGCAGGATTTGTTTTTCCAAGAACCAGTTCTCCTCATGTATTATCCAATACAAAGCAATTTGAAAAATAATAATAAAACGAAATGTTGTATGTCCTTGCTGTTCTTGTTTCTTCCACCACGTGATTTATCAGATAACTCTGAACAGATTTTTCCGTTCCTGTACACTGGAGAGGGGGGGCAGGGGGTAGACTTGCTCTCCAAGATCTGTGCCTAGCCAGGTTTCCTAGGAAAAGATACTCAACATTTGATTTGATACCTATTTACTGTAAAACAACTGCCTGTTATGCAAAGACGGCAAACTGTTTGAGGACAAAAATCCTCCAGCACAATGCAGAAATGCTGCTGTTTACTCACTTGAACTATTACAAGAATTCCCTGGACTTTCAACTCTGCTTCCATTCTGACGAGGGCACAGGATTATTCCCTGCTGAATGTGGGTTTATTGCTTATGCTTTTTTCCCTCCCTCCCCTGACTTTCTCATAAGGAAGGCTGAAAAGATGGGGCACCTCTTGACAGAGTCAACACAAACATCTCAAGCACCACGTTCTCTCTTGTCACTGATGAAACACAGGACAAGGGAAAACCAGATAGAAAGAACCCGACATTAACAAGTAGTGATGTAAGTGTCACCTGTAGTCTCTGGAGTCTCCAATACTCCTTTCCAAACATAGCAAAGATAAGGTTTTCCACTCAGAGAAAAGCAAGGTAAAGAACAAGAGCATGTACACGACAAAATTCAAGCCCGTACAATAACCACACACCAATATATATTGAAAATCAAGGACTAGCAAATAAGTACCTTATGGAGGGAGGGAGATATTCCTCAGCTGTACATACAACTGCTTTAGTCCAAAGATACTAGTAAGACTGCTTTGTCTTTTATGGGACAGCCTGTCCCATAAAACACAGCACTGATAGCTCGAAAAAATGCAATATTTCTCTAAAATTCACTTCTGTTAAAAGAAGTTCTTTTGGATCTGCGATTCAGTACTTATTTTACCTACTGGTACAGAGTTTCACAGTGTGGAAGGGGCCTTACACATACAAGAACACCGATGGCAAAGCATTTCCCTGGACTCTGAGAAGACAAACACCACAGGATTGCTACGTGTCCATCACGCCACATGCACCACAGCCTCTCAACAAAGGTCTCTCCAAAAGTAAGTTTCACTCCTTCTGCACAGTCTTCCCTAAGTTGCAGACAAAACAGTAGCATCCTCATTTTGGAACCTTCTCTCCAGCATATACGGGTATGCAAAATATATGTAACAATTCTTCTTCAGCAAAGGGTAGGGCCTTCTCTCACAAACCAAGTGCAGCTCTTTGAAAAGTCAAAGAGCTATGGGATAAAGGTGATCCATCTGAGAATGCTTCCTCATAGATTTGGAAAAGACTCCTCTTTTCCAAAGGCTCTTCACAAAGTCTCCACAAAAAGCTCTTACAGAAAGTCAAGCAGCTGTGACACCTTGTATGGGTAAGTAACTGTTATAAGATGGAAACAGATGCATGGGTAAATAATATGCTCTAACAGTGGAGATAATTCAGCAGTACAGTTCAGTAGTGATCTATGATGTTCAAAATATTTATAAGTGACCTGGAAAACATGCAAGCTGTTAGGTGACAGTTCACTGATGATATGTTATTCAGGGTAGTAAAGACAAGGTCCAAAGATGAAGAGTTGTAAAAGGGCTCCAAAGCAGAATAACTTGATAACTTAAAAGATTTAATATAGATAAATACAAAGTGATGCATGTGGTAAAAACAACTCCAACTTAAAATACAAATTGATGGACTCCAAGCTGAACATTCAATTGATCTTGGTGTATGACAGACAGTTTGTTTTAGAGCTCAGCTCAGCACTGAATTAAGAAAAACACAGAAGTTGAGAATTATCAGAAATAAATAGAAAACAGGAGGAAGACCTTTGCTTAAAGTGGATGCTTTAGTTCTAATAAAATCAGTGAAACACCAAAATAAAGAACCTCCTTTTAATACCAAGCCTTTATGTAGACCCTCACTTGTACGTACACAGAAACGGTGGCCATACCAATTCTAAAGCAACCCCGCAGTTCTGAAGCACTGACCAGACTTGTCTGACATTAATGTAAACTGGGTGGGACGTCTGAGAAAGGATCCCATCTGAAGGTGTGGGACCCTGCCCTCTTCAGCAAGTACAGGTGATGTGCCAGAGATCACAATGTTTTTAAAAATGCACAGTGCTGCAAAACGTACTGTGCTTGCTTTCCCACCCCAGCTTAAAATGCAATCCCTCTAACAATACCAACAGTTGCTTAATGCTACATTTCACATACCATCGTGATTTGGATGGCATGCGATTCTTTGAAAGAGAATTTGAAACACTAACATGATGTTTCATGATGATGAAGCAAAGAGAGAGGGAGAGAGAGCGAAGGGGAGAGAGGCTTAAGGAGAGCGAAGGAAGTAAATTGAGAATCAAGGTTACAAAACGGCTATATTCATTCCACCCTTGAGGTGAAACAGTATAAACAAGGGAACCAAACCCAAAACACTATTTACTTTGGGAAACAGAATATGTCAAAGTTCTCAAAGTAGGAGGAGTCAAATAAGGGCACAGTTGGCTCAAAGACTCGAGCAGCAAGATTCCCATCCGATCTTAAGTATTTAACTTAATGTGGCTCCCTCTCTGGCACTACCGTTTGTTCACTGCATAAAGATATGACTCTGCATAGGTGCACTTGCCCCTAAGATCAGTTGAGAAGAGCACAATAAAAATACATTTTTATTGATGCATTTTTGGAGTAGAAGTATCAGAGAGCACAACTAGACTTACTTAGTCAGAACTCTGTAAATATTCTTCAACACTAAAAGCAACAGTCATTGAAATGTGTTTCCATATGAGCAGCAGTAACAGAAGTACCTCCATTCGGGCTCTCTGAATGCAAAATAAAACCCCAGAGGAATCCTTTTAAATTATGAGAAGTAATTCAGTAGTTATAAACAACATCAGCTATCTCACTGGGAATTCAAACATGATTTTTCAGAATCGCAGCACAGAAGGGACTATCAGAGTGCAGATCTGTACATTAGGAATTCAGAGATCACCACTTTAGCTGTTTTAGTTCCTTCACTGCATTAAAATCAGATAAAAAAAACCAACTACTTCTAGATACCCCAGCCTTCCTTTTGTTATTAGCTTGCCACCATTCCTGAACACTCTAAAAGGCTGGGGAACAGATGCCACCTTGTCAGGGAGAGCAAAGGTCCCAGGAGCAAGTTGCCAGAAATTTTGTGCTAGGGAAGTACAAAGCTTGTGCCCAGTTATACCTTACAAGGAAGAACACAGGTTGCATATCTAAGCACAAGCAACTTCAGATGAAAAACAGCAAAGAAAATGCTACAGGATAAAACTGTACTTTAAGTTTATAATTAAGAAAATGCCAGAAGATCAATGCCATTCCATAGCTGCATAGGCCAGAGGCAAGAGGGGATCACTCTGAGACATTTTAGATTTGCACTTATCGTGAAACCCCGAGCTGAAGGGTTTGAAGAACAAAAGAGTAAATGACAGAGGAAAATGGAACAATCTCTTTCTTTTATGAAAAGCAAGTTTCCTGAAGAATTGGTTAACTTGGGGCACTTGAGCTACACAACCAAAGACACGCTTCTCCAACATCTAGGAAATAATATGCATCTTTCAGACTGCCCTGACAGAGTAGCTTTTAGCCATAAATTCACAATTGTAACAATATTACTGAGGACACTGATGGCCCCAGTTGTATACATTACAGAGTCTTCAACTGCTGCATATTAAATTCCTTGTGATTCATATATATATAATTCTTAATTTCCAAGTTTGCTGAGGTAGTGACACGCAAATGTTACATTTGACTTACTTGACCTGATACAAGCATCCATAAGATTGTAATATAATAGATAATAGATTCTAACATAATAGGTACATTTTCATAACATGAAAGACATAAAATTGGTTGGGGGAACATCTAGTTTACATCTTTCAACTTGATAATGCTCATATAAAATTTAAAATAATGTCTGAAATGCACAGTTAGTGGCTTCAAATCCAATGAATTAGTTTGAGAAAAAGAGAACAACTTGACATGTCAACTTAAAACTTCTTCGTGTAGCATCTGATACAAATTTCCTTTTCTGTGAAGAGCTACTTTGGAAGTCGACCTCATCTAAGGCAGGGACCAACACCTGAAAAAGCTATCAAACATGCATTTATTCAGTGTCTAATCAGTGTCTACCTGCAGAACATTTATGCCAACAAACTTGGTCAGGACTAAAAATAACAAATTGTGGCTCAGTGGGAGAGGTCAGAAGTCATGCCCAATATATGTTACAATTTTACAAACTTTGCAAAAAATAAAAAGGCATCAGATTTAAAAGCAAGGGAAGTCTGGGGAATGAGCTACTACAAATGATTGTTTTATTATCCAGTGCAAAAATCAAGGCTGATGCAAGATCCCAAAGTTGTTGTTGTTGTTGTTATTTCAAATTCAATTAAGAATTTCTATTAGTTAAAAGAACTAAAAAGGGACTTTCGGTCAAAGTCTGGCAAGACAAGAGGAGCGTGCCACCATGAACAAAATGGCAGAGAAGACAGATGTCTCCAGGATAACAACTTTGAAAACATGAGGAAGGGAGGAGGTGCATAGAAGAGGAGGTTTCTGGGAGCACTGGAGAAATTAGGAACACATCTGCCCATTAAAAATAAACTAACATAATGTGATTCCATGTTTTCTTCATTTGTAACTTTACTTTACACTCACTGGTGTGATTCCAAAGAACTGATTTAATTTCAAAAGACATTTGTCTTTTTTTTTCCTGAGTATTTAGGTAATAAAAAATTACAAGCTGAACTTAAAAAGACCTGCTTCTGCTCTCTAAGAAGAACTAGGAACGAAGAGGAGCTCATGTCACTAATTAGCAACTAATCAGTTTGGTTCTTCTCCATTTCTGGCACTGCAAGATTCATGTTCTGCTCTCCAGTGCACCTGGTGCAATGCCATCTTGGGCAGATCTAGAGCTACACATAAACAGCTTTTAAGACTGCACGAACAGCAATGGCCTTTTGTGATAAGAGAAACTTTTCTGAACGTCAGCTGGAAACTGGCCCTTGTAACTCCAGTATCAGACTATCCTGCTTAGATTTCCTCAGAGAGAAAAGAATGGTCACTTATTAATCAAACATGGTTAACAGCTTGGGCTGCTTTGGTAGTATGGAAAATCATGAGAGATGCTGACATGCAGGAAAAACAAATCAGAAGTTACTGAGGCTTTTAACCCAGGACATAAACAAGCTCGAGATCACTGCATTTTGAGTAGCAGCACTATAGAGCAATGCAAAAGAACAGATTAAAACTAGAGGCATCTTCCTCTACCTAGTGAAGTTAAAAGGCCAGCCTAAAGCCTGCCATTTAACTCTGAGGATGGCCACTGTGCGTGGTTTCCAGATACACACACAGGATTGCTAGACAAAATACAGGCAATAAAAAATTCCTCTTTTTTTAAGCTTCTTTTCAAGAGCGAACCAAGATGCACATTCTTTATTGGCAACTGTGCTATGGAATAAGCTCCATCCCTACCAGGATTTTGTGCTTCGCAGAAAAACCCGGAAAACCTTCAGGCATGAAGGCACACTCGAACTCAAGGAAGGTGTTCTTCCAACACACACAGAGAAGACAGAGGAGATGGACAAGGCGCTCGTTAGGTATGAGAAATGTCAGTAAGCAAAACCCTCAACATCACTGCCTTAATATCACAACTGCTCTTTCCAAATGTTCAGCATTTGCTCCTTTTGAGCTCTTGGAACATAACTTTGCTCTCTGGAGTGTTAGTTTTTAATGCTATTCCAACACAACTTTATAGGTACCAAAAAGCAAATTTAAGTTATAGATGTTCACAGGTGTTCAATTTAATGGTGCATACCAAAATGTAGATGTGCTAATTGAACATTTTGCAAGGTTATGAAAAATGAACAAATTGACGTCATGCCTCCTAGTAACACAGAATAACAAACAAACGTGATTTCCATGTGCAGCACTGATTTTATGATTAGAAGAATTTATCTTTTTTTTTTTCTCTCTCTCTCTAATAGTAACACCCAACTGATAAACCAATTTTACTTCAGGAACACTGCGCATGAACCCTCTGTTTGGAAAACCTGCATTTTCTTAAAGTATTCCAGTTTCCAAAAAGGGCAGTTTGGGAGATTCCAAATGCCACACTAGACAAAAAGAATGTAACTGTTTTTAAAAAGAAACATTGTAAGAGGCAGTACTCTGGAAGCAATTGCTGAAACTTGATTGCCTGTCTGGTTTCCAGAGATCCTTTCTGGCCTCCTTTAGTACTCTTCCTTTCCTCTAGGCCTGAAAACCAGAAACAGATTCACCTAATGTCCTTCAACGTTCAAGAGTAACTTGTCTATCTACTTGCTGGTACAGTAAAAATGAAAATCTCTCTCGAGAACCTTACTACTAAACTGATTTAAAAATATTACTATGGAGGCTAGCAACAGTTTCTATGTTATTAATCCAATCAGACAGGTTCATGCCTGTCATCTTTGCCCAGATTTGAACTCCTGTTGCCCAAGAGAATAGAAATTGGTGATGCAGGAAGAAATGCTTAACTGTACAGCATTATTTGCTTGTGGCTCAGCAAGCAGTTAACCACATATGTGAAGCTCTGCCAAGATGTCCTCCTACAACAAAGGAACTTAAAAAAATAATCTACTGAAGACAAACACAATCATCAGCAATTGACATATTTTGGATAGAGCACTATTTACCTAATATTAGTTCTCAAAATAGAATCCTTTCTTTTTGCAGGTTTTGAGGACCGAATTAAATGTAAAGATTTTTTGCTTGCCTTAACATATAATTATAACCAATTTGACAATTGCAATATCTATTTATCTTTACATTACTAAGACATCTTGGCAGGGCTCAAAGCTGCGAAATATATTGAACTATTAAAACCATGTTTTCCCTAGTGGAGAGAAATGCACTTTGGTCCGTATTGAAGTTTTTGAGTCATTCCCTGTAGAGCACCCTGCTAAAATGGCAGTAGTGCAGATGCAGGGAGAACCTGCCCCCACCAGTGCACACGAACGAGCATAGCCTCAAGACAGCCTGTTTAGCTAAGGCAGGGCAGTGGTTTATGAGAATCACTAAGCAGGAAAACATCATAGGGACAAAATTTGACTACAAAAGAACAGAGACCAAATTTCTAAGCCTAGATAAATTTAGTTGGTACTAAGATTATAAAGAGAGATTCTCTATTTGATTTTAATTTCCTAGTAATGAAATCTCATGGACACATGCACATACAAAAACACGTATCTACAGTATTTAGTAGTAATTTATGCTAGAGAGATACTATGAAAATAAATGCGTTAAAATTTCTGAGAAGTTACAGATATTTAGCTAAAAAGGCAATAAATAACTGCAGAGCATTTTACCACTGGAATATCATTAACAAAATGGTGCATACAAATGCTCGAATAATTTCAAATCAAGCCTCAACAAAACATTTGGAGACCTGTAAAAAAAAAAAAAATCCCTGCTGGCTTAGTAAAAATTGAGACTTCTGTGGGATGTCCTGTTGTCAAAAATAAGGGAAAAAGAGGTTGCCATTTTAAACATTATCCAATTTAACCACCCTAAAAGAATGAGTTCTCTCTCTGTCCCACAAAAACCAGCAGCTTGTACTGTTAGAAAAGACTTTCTCTCAAAATCTTACTGGTTTAATTCTGTAGCTTAAGAAAGCCATTTCATTGTATCACTTATTAAAGGACTGTGTACTTGCAGTGCAAACAACATGCCCAAGATAACTGGAAAGGAAGAAAAAACAACATATGCAAAAAAAACCCCAAACCTAAACCACCTTTTTTATGCAGCACGTCAGCTGCATAAAACACATGGCTCTTACAAGGCTTCAGCAAAGGGTGCCATAAATTCTGAACACCTCTACGTTTTTTACTTTAAAGGGAGTCAGCTGGAGAACCCTGTTAGATATTAATTAACGAAAAACAGGGAGTTGCCTTAGTGAAAAGTAAACAACATTCCAATTGCACAGTCTGATGTAACATGGGTGGCTGCATCTAGACTCTGCTATTAAACTGTTAAATAAAATATGCTGAACAGGTTGGGAGAAGTACAAAAATAGAAGTCTAGGCATTCATAGCATTAGTATAATGACCAAACCCAGGGTCAGTCCTCTCCTCTGCCCAAACATTTTAAGGGTGCTCTGCTGTACGTAGAGGAGACTCAGCAGTGCCAGCCACACTGCCAGGAGCATTCACTGTTTGTGACTAGGGGATCTATTACATTTTCTTTTCTTTTCTTTTTTTTTTTTTTTAATTTTGGCTCTAGTATATGACATTTAAGAAAGGAAACACAAGGAAGACTTGTATGACTGAAAAGAAACTAGAATGTATATGGAGTAAAAACAATAAAGTAAAAAAAAAAAAAAAACCCAAACCCCAACCTTCCTGCACTAACTGCTTTGGTGTTGCAAGGCATTACAGTGCTACTAATCATGGTATTGATGCAGATTCATTCATTCTAACTTATTATTTTTCTGCTCTGTATTGCCTTATGATGCTCTGAATTATGTCAACCAGCAGCTGGTCCCAAAAGACCATGCACTGTCCACCCTTGCCAGAATGCAGCAAACTCAGCCCTTGCTCCTCACGTCACCTCTCTACGCGGAGCAAGATGGGAATCTAACTTTGTATCAGCTTCTTACGACTTTCAGGGAGAACAAACCCTAGCTGGCAAGATATCATGAAGATCTGACCCTTCTGTGTTGCTGGAGAAACATGATGGGACTAATTAAAGAGCACAAGCTGTAATTTATGGAGAAAGCAAATGGTGCTAGAATAGCTTGTGTTAAAAGGAAGTTGAAGGAGAAAAATTGTGGTGCAAGGGCAAAAGGGAAAAAGGTCCTGATATGATACAATCATGATAAATAGAATATGACAGAATAGTTATGACATTAAATGATACTGCTACCACAAGATGCAAAGTTTCAATCCCGTGGGAACCTCATGGTCTTAAGGTGTGAGCCCATGGAAGCCTTGGGATGCTCCAACTGGGCTTTCAGATGAGCTCCTCTAGGAGGGTGGCGCAGTCACAGAACAGGTTCCTCAGAGAGGTCACAGGATCTCCACTGTGGGAAGTTTGTAAGACTCAGCTAGACAAAGGGACAGCTATGCAAAATCTGATCCTCTGCTGGCACGACTCCCATGCCAAGCAGGAGGCTTGGACTTGATGATTCACAGGGTTCCTTTCCAACAAACATCTCTAGGACTCTCATGTGAAATATGCCACCTCACCTTTTACTTTTCACCTTTTTTTTTTTTAAAAAAAAAAAAAAAAAAAACAAAAACACTACCATATCTATCATGGGCTATGGAACAGGATACATTTTTTTAAACAGAAGTGGCCTCCAAAATTGTAATGTAACACTAGAACAAACAAAATTCTGTTGGGACACACACACTAAAGAGAAAACTCTCATAGATGAAAAAAAAGATTGTTCAGCTATATGTATATAGATGTAGTATGTTATATTTTGACAAACACAATAAATTGGAATTTTCTTGCTTTCACGGTCGCACAACAGTATTGAACAGTTATGTCTCCTTTTAGAAAGTGTTAGTTCTTTCGAAGAAAAATAATGCTCTTTTCCTAAAAAAAAGTTCAAATAAATATTTTGAAGTGTTTTAAAATAATGTTAACATATTTTAAAATAAATATTTGAAAATACTATGGCATTATAATGGAACAAAAATAGAAGCAAATGTGAAAATCTGAGACAGAAAAAAAAAGACTGTTTTGAATATGCACCGATTCTGTATACCAGACACTTAAAAGAGCTGTTATATTTGCATTGCTAAAGTTTTCATTGCTTAAACTTTAGATAAGACTTTCTTTGTTGTGATATACATTCATCACTCATCTCTTCTGTCAGCCTGTATGTATACAGAGCAGGAAAAAACTGTTAACCTAACTTACAAAAATACAGAGACTATTACTCTGTGAAACAGAAAAAACATTTCAGGAGATCTTTGCAGAGTCAAAAATAAACGGCCCAAGAAGAAGACAGAATATCCTGACAGATCTTTTAAAAAAAGAAAACACTATCAGAAACCTTAATAGTAGTTTAGTGAGCAGAAAATAAGAGAGTATAAACTGCAAACAAAAGGATTTGATGCAGCAGAAATAAAGTCATAAAATCTTCATTACAACTGCAAGAAAAATAGAGACAACCTTTGAGCTATGGAACAAATTAACAGGATCACTATGTAATTTCGTGCACATGCCATCTAACCCTCTCACCACTGCAGCACAACAGAAAAACAAACACACGCACAAAAAAAGGAAAATGGGGAGCCAACCAAAAATATGAGCAGAAATCATCACTGTAAGCTCGACTTTCTAGAGAGGGAAAGAAGGGCTAGAGAAGGGCACGAGGCCGCTGGGGATCTCTGCAGCCTTCCAAGGACACGGTGAGAGCAAACGCTGCGCAGCTGCCAGGGCCGTTACCGAAGGCCCCAACAACGAGGGGAGAGGAAGGAAAGCGGCGGCCGCTCTGGACGGCAGAGCCGCGCTTTGCACGCAGGCCTCAGCATATGGAATAAACAGGGCCGAGGCAACACAAGGGACCAATTAGTCTAAACGGTTTTGTAAATATCTTGGACAAACACCAGAAGAGAATAATACTGTGGGAGACACTAATTCGGAGGGGCCCCTAGATGGCTTCTCTGGCCTCCTTATGTCCTTACATGCCCTGTATTTATATTTGTATGCTTGCATTACCCAGCATATAGGCTATTTAAGGTCAGAAAAGCATTGCAGCAGCATAATCGCCTCCAGCAAGTAGTGCTTGACATCACTAAACCACACAGAGGAGCACAGCCCTTTTATTGGCTTAAACAGCAAATATCTGCAAGCAGAATTGTTTCGCTCTATTTGTACAGGTTTTTCCACTGTACTATAGCGCATGCAACTCTGATACTAACACAGTTTTTGTGCACTGAATGTGCTGTTAAACACTACAGGTTTCTTCCTTGAGTATTATCAGTGATCCCTGACTAGCGATCAGCTCTAAGAATTTTTTCTTTGCTCTGAAATTCCAATTATTGCCAAATTTAATTTGTATTCCTTGGTAGGAAGTGATACATTCCACACATAAATATTAAATGTCACATGAGGTCTGTGACATTAATTCTGTGATAGCCTTTGTTGATATACATGCATATTCTTCAACACATACACAAAATATTCCAGATTTTTCCATTAACACACCACTTACAGAATTTGTAGATATATAAAAGGCTGGAATTTACAGTCCCACAGGAATAAAAAGATTTCAAAACACTATTACCCTATGCCATGTTAGGCAGAGACCTTAAAAAGGATTTCCAAATTTTCTTAGCTCTTGGCTCTTACTTGTCTGGATTAAAAGACCAGTTGGAGCACACAAGAAGCCCCTCCTTGTCCTAAGGCTCGGGGTTTCTTCCTGCAGAAAGCCAGGTGGGTGAAGAAATGGGATGTTAAACATCCAGGTCTTGTCCTGACATCAGTTTTGAATTTGGCCAGGGCACAACCCCAAATCTCCAAGGTAGCTTAGCTGTATCCCATGACACCTCAAACACAGCACTAGAATTCATTAGTTTATAGTAGAATAGAGCAGGGAACAGCAATCCTCATTTGGTACAGGATGAGATAAAAGGGGGCTAGAGATACAAGAAAAAATTATTTCTACTCAATTGAAAAAAAAAAAAAAACCCTCTCCCTTAAACGAGGAGTATCCAACTCCACAAACATAGAGCAATAGCACGTAGGCCAGCTCTCATTATCTCCCCACGACTCGTCCAGTTTGCAGATTAACTGGGTCCTGTCATTCCCAAAAAGTGCTGCCTGCAGGACGTGCTGCCAAATTAAAGATATTTAAGGTAAAGGACTCGCACGCCTGGTTCTGCAGTCATGTTTTTAGCTACTTCTGCATTCTGCAAAACACAGGTTTACACGTTTTTTGGAAAGGAAAAGTACAAAATAGAGAAACTCCACTCCATTCGAAGAATGACTTTGCTAAGTTGCCTACAATCTGCCCGTTTAGTCAAAAACAGTAGAAGCTTACAACACTTACAGGTGTCTGTGTTGCATTTGTAATGCCACAAATCCTTATAATTTGATAAGGAGGATTCACAAGAAGAAACACTCTTAGGAAAAAGAAAAGTTTCCAATATTTCTGAAGAGGGAGCTATTATTTGGAAAACATTACTCAAGCAAAAAGCTTCACTTGTGGGAATATGCCTTACATACATATTCTTCAGGTAGGTCCGATATACAAGTGCAGACAAGAATTCACACAGGGTTTCATCCAGCATTCACATGAGCTTAATGGCTCAAAGGACATACTGTGGCTGCCAAACATGCCTTAAACCAAATCAGCAATAGAGTGAATCACATTCTTGACAATAATTTAGGAAGAAGAATGTACCCTTCCCCCAAACCTCATTAGTCACATTTGGGAAAATGGCATCTCTTACTACAACAGAAAATTGAGGAGGTATTAAAGCTCCTTCCATGAAGCAAGTAAATTAAAAATGCCTCTGCTTACTGGCAGGAAACAGGAAGGCAGAAATTGAAGAAAATTAAGAGGTGGCTCTTGGTACAACTGCGAGATGGAGGAGAGGTTTCTGGGGAGATGATGAAGACTGTGAACGCTGCGAGTCCTGAGTGTCTAAACGTGCTCCTTGCGCAGTTTAGCTAGCTATGCTGGGACATGTTCTGTCTGTTTGCAGTCGTGCACAGGATAGAAAGATCGGGTAGCCAAAACATGACCCAGTGCAGGAAGCCATGGACTAGGAGACAAAACACTTGCCTTCTCTTAGTGGCCCTGCCACGACCTTCCTTGGCAACGACAGCAATTTCCATTACCTGTTTCTCTCAAAAAGTATACTGAAAATGACTGCGGGTGTACAGCATAAGTGCTACACATTATTAACTAGCTACACATACTGAATTTCTGATCTGTACAAATTACCACCTCAAAAATTCTGTTGTTGATAAAATTTACCACCAAATCGGCCACAAAATTTAGAAAGATTACAATTACAGAGTCCTTATCAACTCTAGGTTGAGATGGCCTAACTACATTTAGTGCTCTTCAATGGTGCCTGGTTCAGCACAGCTGGAAACACATAAGTCATTAAATCCACATCCATGCTGGCAAGTCATGGCCAGAAAGCCCTCCGAACCACTACTAACACAGCCTACAAACTCAGTGCTGAGCAAAGAAACTCTGGTAATCTCCAAGCACAGATTTCAGCCCCTCTTGATCAGGCATTAGGGATCTTGGGCCAAGGCTCCTTCACCCTTTCACGTACGGTCTCCTTCCTGCCCAACGGTTTCTTTGTACACATCAAGTTTTAGAAGTTTATGTTTGAAAATCCTTAGCTCTTTATTTCCCACTTTTCAGGGATTCGGGCATCAATGAACACAACCAGCTGGGAGGAAGCGTGAAAAAGGAGCTAACTTTGTTAACTGTTCTAAATAAGAAAATAGAAAAAGTCAGAAAATAGCACGCTGTGAAGTGCAGACTGCAATTAGAGGGAAGTTATTCTCTGAAAACAAATGACTTAGTCACCACAATCAGAAAGCAAGCCACATATCCCAACTATGCAAAAATCAGCATCAGTAAAGTGTTTTCTGTCAAAAGATGATATCATGCTCTGTAGTAGTGGGTTTGGATTTACATCAAGAGCTGAAAAGAAGCACACACAGCAACAAAAACAGACTCAAAGGTTACTCTAGGAAAGTTATTTCTTTTTTTTTCATAGTTGTTGAGTAAATGTGCCTTTTTATACTCAGTGCATTTGCTGTGAAGACAAATTTTAATCAACTTATATCTACTGATTGTCAGTTTTGATATTTATTATACAAAATAGATATAGAGGAAGAGCTCAGTTTCAAGTTTAAAGAAAAACACCTTTACGACCCACTCATGTGCTCACATTTAAAGATAAATTGGCAGAATTTTTAGACTTGTTGGATAATTTTTAAATCTGAGGCAGTCAGTAATTTTGAAGTATTTTTCCTCCATAAGGAGAGGTATTTCATTCCAAAAAGACAGTCTGTGGAACTCAGCATGCTTCACACAGACAAACTTCACTGCTTCACTGTGATTTTCTAACAACTCCATATTTAATGTGTTTCTTTTTTTAACAGGGTATTTGACAAAGACATGCTATCCATTAAACTGCAATTCAATTAGTGCTAGACAAACCCCCCAACTAAGCTTCCCTATGTATAATATTCTACAATTTACAATTAACCTTATTTTTACACTGCATTTGAAGAATATTCTAGTTAGGACTTCTCAGGAATTTTAACTAATTCTAGTGATAATTTCTTAGGGAACATTTAAAGCCAGTGAACACACCCTCTTGCTTGCTCTGTTCCTGTCATATTCTAAACCACAGACTAAAAAGGATGACACTTGTTTCAAAATTTTCTGGTCAGTCTGACTACTTTTACGGAAATTACTTCAGGGAATTGAAGTTGGCCCTGGAGTGCTTCACATAGTTCCCTAGAACAAGAGGTCATATGTACAAAAACAAATAAAATAAAACTTTCCAGCTAAGTCACAGGTAAGAAAAAATCCTGACAGACAGCTTAGTGTTACTAATACGGATTGATTCTGCTCAGCAGCCTTCCTTTCTCCTACAAAAATTTCTTCAGAAAAGGAAGATAAAATCTGTAGTGTAAATTCTAATGGATTGAGGAAGTATCTGAGAAAGGCACTGAAGTACTTTATCTGGGAAGCGAGAATGGCAATAAAAACACCCCTCAAAGCCACAAACCCTATGACCAACACAGGCAATAAAAATGCCAAAAATGTTCAATGTATCAAGAAAAAAATGAGTGCCTTTACAAGATTAAAATGAATTTAAGTGCCAAACTAAAGGTTTAACAACTTAAGAAACTTCTAGAAAATAACTCACAAAAAGAACAATTGCAAATGAAGCCTAGGATTTCTAAAGTACTTTATATTGGCCTAGCTATTCACTGAGAAAACAGTAGCTTTTCAATGTCCTTCCTAGAATCCATTTTGACTCTCTGCTGCTGACAATCTCACCGTACAAGGATACAAGCCTAAAGATACAGGAAACAAAGGAGAACCAAGAACACCTTTATGAACAATACGACCCGATGTCCAAAGGAAAGATCATTGTTTACTTTCCTTCTCCATAATCATCACTCCTTCTAGGAGAGAAAGTCCCTGAGAAACAATGAAACTACTCCAAAATGCCAAAGAGAATATTTTAGAAAAACAATTCTATAATAGTATTTAGAACTGCCTATATAAAAACAGGGGTTATTATAATGAAAGATAGTACAAATGTAGTATATGACAAAATAATATGAAACAGAACGGTATGTTTAATTAGGATATCCTGAAAGAAAAGGAAATATATACAAGTGAAAAAATACAACATCTTAATGGAAAGATTCATATTCAAAGGAAATAAAATTAGTTTAAAATTACTGTAATTTATGTAGAACGTTCCAAACTGGTCAGAAGGATGCAGAGAAAGGGAGCTGGAGAGGGTTATCTTTAATCAAATTTCTGTTGGCTTTTGTAATTTCTTATTTATACTACTTTCTATATATTTTTCTGCTATGAAATAAAATTATTTAAGGGATAATCAAAAAATATACATGCATTACATCTTTAAGTAAGCATACATGCAATCTGTCAAGTTGCCCAGTCTTATCAGTAAAGAATGACTTTCCAAAAGAAACTTAACAAAATCTATAGAAATGAAAAGATAATCTATATCTACTACACTTTTAAACACAGAATTTAAAACACATTATTGATAATGATTCCCACCAACAGCCACACGCTGTCAGTATTTAATACCATCTGTATGTCAGAAACACGTAACTACTTAGAAAGAAGGCTGTCCCATCTTATTGAGAAAAAAACATCTATAACTTCAATCACATTAATGAAACCCTTCTACTCTTTAAATCTCATTCACAGTTTCTCTCCCTGATGTTCAGCTCTGAAGTTTTGCTCTGAGAAGAGTGAATCTGGATTGCTACAAAAAAACACAACTGCCTCATCTCATACATAAAGGAACTGATACCTCACTACCTAGCAACAAATTCAGTCCCACAGAACTGTCTCAAATATTTCATATCTCAATGATTATGTGTAATTATTTAGTCTCTAAATGAAATAAAATCAGTAACTAAAACAATCATCAACATACCCAGCACTAAAGTACCATTCCAATGATAGAAACAGAATCTTAATTCTTTTACTACTCTCTTTTCCCTGAGTGCTCTCAGAAGGACTGGAAGGAACTGCTGCTCTGGTTGAACAGAGGTGACCACAATACGAGTGAAGCTCTGGGATGCAGGAAGAGTTGCAAAGCAGAGACAGCCTGGAAAAAATCAGGTTATGGCACTGGCTGCAGTTCAAGAGGATCCTGACGAGGGCTGTCTGGCAAGGGCAGCAGGCAGGAGCTACCCCTGCCCAGACATTACGTGGAGAGACACGACCAGGCTGGGCCTCATGGTAGATGAAGCCTTGCTGAGCAACAGACATTCCCGCTTCCTGTGTCTGCAAAGATGCTTTGGAAACTGAAGGAGAAGTCATGGACTGAGTTGATGGTCTATTAACAGTCTGACAGAAACTGTCAACTCAGATAAACAAACATATTTTGCGATGCCAAGTATAAGACCTTCTCACTTCTGCCTTCTATAAAGTCAGACAGAGAGAGACCTAGCATGATCAATCTCCTCAAATGAAGTGCGTTATCCAGCATGGCACGCCAACATTAAAGGCAAAACCCTTCAAAATACTCCTACCACCTCCCCATCTCGAATTTAGTGAAAGCAGCTCTAGGCAGCATTGTAAAATAAGTAATATTCTGTGAATCTCCTCCTCCAGGACCTGTAGAAAAAAGGCTGGGTATAAGACAGGAGACACAGAAAAGGAGAGTCAAATGGCTCTAAGAGCCACCATCTTAAAGCAAATACATACTTTTTTTTTTTTTTAAATTCTCTTCATTTTTTTTTCCCCTTAGTGAAAAAAAGAGAGGGAAATGTTTAAAGTCTGAAAGTTACGACTAGGTTCTCATGATTTTCCTCTGCCCATATGAAAGGTTAAGTGCAGTCACCAAACTTGGAATTCCATCCGCAGTCACGAAGAACCCTCTGGCACAGCTCCCAGAGCAGTAAAAAAATTACCATTTCAGTCTCTAAGCATGGAGCCTGAGCCATTAAAGCAAAACAAGTTCTACTGACAGCTGGTTTTCTTAGCATATTCACGTCTGCGTATATATCAGAGAAAAGCCCTCCAGGACAACAGTGTTTATTAAAGGATTATTTCTGTGAAGCCAGGGAACACAGTATTAACTGAGCAACTGTGCTTCTACCGTGGTATCTTCTTTTTTTTTTTTTTTAATGTGAACCAAGATAGACCAATTTTTATTTTCTTTACCAAAAACATTAATGATGAAAAACATAAAAAAAAAAGTGTTTTAAGAACATTTCTAATCTTTATCAATGCATTCTAAGCATTAGTACAGAAATAAGCTGTTCAGTTGATTTAGAGTCTGGTGAATTTCAAGAGAATGGAAAGCAAAAACATGATCCTTTTTAAAGAAATCTTCCTTTCATACAAATATCTATAACGCTTTCACTGAGAAAGATAATTCTGAGCTAGCAAGAAGTTTTCTACCAACAGAACGAAGATTTTATGAATAAAGCACAGAAATACATGACAGAGACATAAGGGGTAAATAGCACCGCAGTTAGGTACAGAAGCAGCCTCTGAATCCCTAGCAGTGGGAAGAGGGAAGCGGTCGCGTGCATGGCAAGCAAGTGGACTCAGGTACTTCTGCTCCTTGGCTCTCCGAGCCTATCCCCAAAGCGGAACCATCAGCTGGGGAGCAACCTGGGACCGGCTGCTTTTCCCAAGGTTCAAGTTCATTTCAACTCAAATCCCTTTTGGCAATCATTAAGATCATTAAGATCACTAAGTTGCTGGTACTGTATCTGTTTGTTGATGCAATACAATAAAGAACACGAGGAATTCACACAAATAACTTTTAAACAAAAGGTATGTTGTGAATTAAAAAGTTTTAACGAAAAAAAACCCAAATTTTACAGAGTGGTGATCAATTATTGCTGAGCTTTTTTTTTAAAAAAAATCAACATAAATACCTTATTTATTTGAACTGTAAGAACTGCACTTAACACTCGCAGCCAGACTCTCCACCAGGGAAGTCAATGGAACGCCGACGCTGACGTGAGAGCCCCACAACACTTTGCTGCTGCACTTTTGCATCCTTCCTTAATATGGGACGTTTTCAAGCCACCTGATCTTAGAGTCTTTATCCCAAATTATAAAAAGCATGTATTTCCCTGATTTTGTAAATCTCTTTTGGAGTCTATGTCAAAATACATAGAGCACTCAAAGTCCTACTGGCATTAAGTTTACCATACATCTAAAAATAGACCAAATGTGCTTTACAACAATTCAAAGCAAAAACATTATATTCATATTGTAAGGGTTCAAATTCGCTGACTATATCTGTGGGTAAGCAACGTATTTTTAGAAAATGCAATGTGGGAATGTGTGTTTATATGGCAGAGCACAAAAGCCTTGAACTTCTTGAGAAAGTTAGGGATAATTCATTTACACAAACAGACCTTTTACTTCTCTCTAAAGTCGAAACATTTGTATCTGAAAAAACTTTTTCATGCGCACTTGCTCATTCTTCCTACGGTGAAAAGAGTTAATATTAACAGAATAATTGTGGAAATTTGGTATTTTTTTCCTTTTTTTTCATACACTGTGGAATGTTATATGAGGAACTGTCAATTATTACTTACTCCACCTTGAAATTTGCTGCATAGAAAATACACTGGTAATTTGCTTATATGGCTTTTGTAGATGCAATTGTTGTTAGCAGAAGGAAAGAACATTTATAGCAGAACACAATTTAAATGTAACATGCCATGGCCTCATGTCTTTAAGCTAATCCTTAGGGCTTTTTGAGGCTTTTTGTAATTTTGGCAAAAAGTATAAAGAAGAATGTATTGTTGCTTCGGTTCCCAAACACTGGAAGTTAAATATCTGGACAGTCAGACTCAGCTAAACAGAAGAGAGATTTGGGGAACAAACAAATGGCAAATATCTCTTTGTTATTAAAACTCAGGCAAACAAGCATTGACAATCTAAGCTTTCTAACACCCCATGAAGAGTAGCCAGCAGAATGAAGGAAGAATCACTAGCTCAAATTAAGCAAATCTACATACACTGAAAAGGGGAGAATTATGTGATAAAACAAGAGAGGCTGATTAAAGTAAAACTGAGGTAAGTTACTACAAACAGTTAGCAAAGGAAACGAGATCTTAACTGCTTGCTCACTCTTGCTTTTGCTCCCTTTCTCAACCGTTAGGTATTTTACAGATTACCAGTGCCTCTCATCCATGATGCACACCATACAAGGGACACACGAGGACAGAATAAGTTCGATCTATGCTTTCTGATTGCATTATCTTACTGTGGACACAGAGATTGCATGAAGAGTTATGACACTGAACTTCAGGGTTTACTGGAATGATTTTAAAATGACTATACGTGACAAAGCAATGAATGAGTTATGTCAGACATCTCACACATCACCTTGGGATGTTGCCTCCACATCACACATTTAAAGTCAGACATACGTAAGGGTAATGAAAGGAACCTACCATTCTTAGGAAAATAAAGAATGTTTTTCTACTGACACTCCACGGGTCTCAAGCTGCAAATATTTTTAAAAAACACTACTGGAAAGGGGAAAATATGCAATATATTCATTAGCATGTGGACCACCTAGTTATACCTGGATGATCTGAAGTACAGTTAGGAGTCAACATGTGACTAGAACTGAAAATACTATGGAAACTGGTGACAGCCCATTCCTATTTCCTAGCAGCCGAGCGGAAGAATAATTTTCCTCTATGCACTGTTTGCATGTGTGTGTAACCTACATTTTCTTAAATAAATCAAACCTTTATCTTCTTTTTTTTTTCTTAATTTGCATCTTTTAATTTATCCTTTTGACAAAAATATCATGATATCATGTCCTTTTACTCACACTAGGCATTACTACTGAGATACCATAAAACTGTGGAAGTCAGCAGTATTCTATCTTTTCTTCTTTACCAAGAAGTGTTTTCACCAGTTCAAAGGAAGTAATTGTGGTACTGACCAGAAAAACAAATTATCACTGAAATCAATGTTAGCTTGACTGCTGCATACTCAAAAAGTCTAATTTAGTTACTTTTTTGCAGTAATATAAAGGAACAAATATTAAGCAGCAAAGCATAACTGCCTTGCTTTTTTAAGAATATCAAATAAATTTTTACAGCTCAGCATCCATCAGATTTCCTCAGTGCATATTCCACAATTGTATTTGGGCAAGCATTTCACCCTTTCCCACATAAAAACAATAACAAAAAATTTCAATATTTCTCATTAAGACTGTTATGAATACTAGAAGCTTTCTTCCAGATATTAAACATGGAAAGCTCCATTGTTAGGTGTGGTGCAATGTGGTGCAAAATGCAGCCTTGCACTATAGCAACTTCCTACTTATCCCTATGGAAAAGTCGCTTGAAATCTTGAAGCCACTGTGATAACACACTGAAGCAACTATAAAACTAAAATACTGGAGGAGAGGAGGAGCACTGGGACATTCTTAATTCCAGAAATGGAAAAAGACAGATCTAATGAAAGCAGGCAGATTTCTCATCCTGACCCTTCCATTTTAGGAGTAAAAATTAGCTTAATAGCAAATCTGTTTGCCAAGTGTATAGTCCAAGGATATTAAAACGGTATACTGAGATCCTAGAAAAGTTAAGTTACCAAAGCAGCAAATTCCAAAAACAATTAATAAAGCCCTTTGGCTCCTGTGACAATTTTCTATTCAAAAATGTCACTTGCCTATGTGTATATTTAATATATCCTCTATAAAATAAAAAAAAAAATCCCCCACTAAAAGCACTTAAAAATTAAATTTTCCTATGGGTGCTTAGAAAGCATTCAGAATATGTCGTTACAGGAAAACACAGAGTGGTTTTCCTCGAACAGTATGCAAAAGAATATTAAACGTAGCCAATGACTTTTCTTCATTCACAAGTGATCAAGACATTATCACTTATCCAACATTTCTTAGAAAATTAAAAAAAAAGAGCCTCAGAGAAGAAATGAACACTCCAGAAAAAAAAAAAAAAATCAAACTACCACTTACTGTTCAATACGTGGGGAGAGATACAGCTTAGGAAAAACCTGAGTAGCTTCTGCATCCTCAAAACTAACTGAAAGAAGTGCAACATCTTCTCCAGGATCTTCATTCACATCCTGTACACAAAAAAAATATATAATATATATAAAGTGCCAGATAACAAACTGAATTCTCTTTAGCTTACAGGTAACTAACTATAGTCAAATACAAATTCAAGAGACACTTGAGGGAGGACATACAAAGTGTGTCCATTTGAAAATAGGTTGCAAATATATAATTCCTTGCTTTATTAGTACTTAGAAGACATTCTGAACTGTTCAATTTCCTTTAAAATATCAAAATAAAGTTGTTGCATCAGGAAGAGTATGCCATGTATCTCTTCTTCCACTGGCAGAAATACACTTTTCAGTAAAAGTACAGATATTATTACTAAAAATTTTAGATTTAACAGAACAACTAAAACACCAAAAAACATTTTTGTTATAACATCACTGAATTACAAACTCAGATTTTGTATTTGTTAGTTTTTCAAAGCAGTATATGGCCCAAACTTTGTTGTACTTGATTCCTACTTCTGTTTGGAACAGAGAAGATTTTTGCAGTAGGAAATTTCTATCTGGAAGTCATTGTTCCTGAGCTTCCTGCATATAAAATCCCTGCATTATTTTCGTAAAAGACTGCATAATCTAAGTAGTACTGCAAAAAACAATCCACGCTAAACAGCACAACAGGCAACCTCAGTGCATTCACAGTTTAGGCCTTGTTTGTATCACAACCACCAGCTATAATTTTGGGATCAGGTAGAACAAAGTGTTTCTACTTATGACCTGACATCTCTCCGACTCATAAATCATACACAGCACAAACAACCAAACTTCTGCTACACGCAACCTCATTTCAGCTCTTGACCTCTAGTTAGAAAGCGATGAGTTAGCAACACAGTGACTTTTATTTACGACAAGTAGCACGGTGCCATTTGCAGCTCACAAACACAACCCTTCAATGTATCTCTGCATATACACATAGCAACTTGCCAAGATGTTTTTATCCGTTTTGGAAAAATATGAAAGGAAATAGATAACCCAGCAGATATGTACTCAAAGCAGGATCAACACAGTGCCGTGTGCCTTGATAGGTTCTGTCACACACACAGCTGTGAGGAAGGAACGTGCAAACCACTTAAACATTGTTAGGAGATCCTGCCCAAGCCAAAAAGGAAAGCAAAAAAAAAAAGAAAAAAAGCAACTGTTGAATGTTTCAGGAAGACGATCTCGTGCCACTATAAGCTCTGGCAGGACTGAAATGGTTCATGTCTAGAGAGACTGGCTGCATATTAACTATATTGTGCAAAACACAAAAGCTTAGTGATAAACTGTAGGGAAGAACGGGTCTTAAAGAAGCCTGATTGCCTTATGTGATAAATGAGATGCAACTGACTATTTTTTTAGCCATTCTGATGGCTAAAATAAAGATGTAGGCCTAGGACATACACAGACTGGAAGTCAGATTGTGGTGTTAAACATTCAAGCACTTAAGTTGTGAGACAACACTCCATGTGAGGACAAAAACTTAATGGTTTGCCCGGTAAGGCACAATTAGCTTATTATGGATCGGATTATAGGACATGGTTGCCTGTATTTTCAAGGGAAAAAACCTCATGGCCCACAATGTTACTTTCAATATCATGCTTCCAAGCAATCACCACAAATTACAAAGCCCTTGCCAAACACACAAATGCACATCCAAGGAGCACAATCCTGACAACCTTCTCCCATTTCATGTATTTTCCAGGTTAATAAGATTTTATAAATAAGGTGCAACTTTCACTCCTGAAGCTGAGTATGGTAATAACAGTCTTTTCTCCATTAATTTGCTGATTTGTCAATCAAATAAATAAAAAAGTACTAAAACATTAAGCAGTAATGCTAATGATTAAAGAGATTTTAACAGGCATTCCTCAAGTGATGACAAATATAGATAACACATTTGCCATTTATATGTACTGTTCTTCCAAGAGCATATTTTTTAGCTTGTAAATTCTTTTCAAATAACTTTTTCTAGTGGAAAATAACAAAATAACATACATGCTATTTACAAGCTGCATGGCCTAACCAAATGTTTTTAATCTTACACTTAGTATGAATGCTTATGATGACGCACAGTTTTTGTACAGACACAGTTTGACATTGTGGTATATAACCAGTTTCTAGAATACCACCCAAGCGCTTACCGATCAAAGAGATTGCATAAATATGTGAAAACGACATGTGAAAAAGACTAGAACAACATCCAGGATCCCATACACTACTGTTACGCTGTATGCCTGCACTTGGTAATGGCTACTTTAATACAGAGGCTTTTGCTGGAAAAAAAAAAATCTGAGATATCTAAATGACATCGTTGCATGCTAAGCTGCAACAAGCTGCTGCCAGCAATACAGACAATAACACGGGACACGTAACATTTTTCACATATGAAAATAACACACAACAGCTTAACTACTGCTGCCAGCACAGCCCTGCATTACAAACAATTCATACAGCTGCTGTTCAATGCAAGTGTGAGTAAAGAAACTGGCATTCTTCTATAGCCACTAGTTTTCAAATGGCTACATAATCTCATTAAGGTTTTTTTAAAAAAAACGCAGGGCCACGAATATGAAGCCCATGAAGCATGTCAACATCGCTGCTCAGCCAGCCACAGATACACACAGATTTATGATTAAGTTCTTTTCTATTTGGCACTGTACTATATTTCCTTCAGAACGCACATTATTACTTTTATTTAAGCAAGAATCTGCTTTGTAGAACTGTATTCAATCTTAGTATGTCTGTTACAACGGCCGTTTACAAAACTAAATGGAAAACACATGACAGAGATAAACTGTGGAAAGCCTTTTAAATTAATAGACATTTTTGATGTTGTCTGTGCCAGTCCCAATTTAACTCTTTCGGTGATATCTCAGTCATCTCTAGCAGTGTGTTAATGACTAGGCAAGATGATGTACCTTTGTATTACTAAGCAATTACATTTCCCAGAAGAGAGGCTGATACCCTTCTTTTGCCCTTCAAATCCCAAGTCAAAGATTGTATCTTCCTTATCATCCTAACAGGATGGTATCTACCTGTTTCCAATTTCAGTAGATGTATTTTACCTTAAAAAAAAAAAAAGCTAGATGAAAAAAAAAAAAAACCAGAATCATCTCTATTCTTACTTTTTTCCCTAACTGCTTCAGAAGAAAAGAGTTGCATCCAGTTGCTTCTTCAGTATTACTCTCACAAAAGCAGTTTTCAAACTCAAATCACAATACATTTTTAACATTTAAGCAGTTATAATCCTTTTCAAATTTTTTATTTAACCCATAGCACTCACATTTATTAAAACAAATAATTTTAAGTTATACATGAAAAATAGCTTAGGTACAAATTAAGAATGGCTATTTTATGTGAACATTAATATCCAAGGTTGGAGTTGTCAAGTTAAAGCACCATTTTATACTCATAGAACATTTTCCACTCAAAGCTTTACAGAAGTACTGTTAATACTGAACTTCAGGGGAATGGAGAACATCCTGGGCCACAGAAATTTTGAGGTTTAAAAATTGAATGTTTGTAAAAATATTTGAAAGCATTAGTTAATCTTGTGATAATGAATACCTATTACATTTTCCATAACAGCCTCGTGATTGCTAGTAAAAGAAACCCTAGCACAGTATAAAAAAAATCAAATTAGAGTTTTCAGGATATCTTTCTCTGATCTCACTATTGCACACTTACTTTTAAAAATCTTCCAGTCAAACAAAGAAAAGACACAGAAAATAGTGTTCTGTCACAAGAATTGCAAAGTTTCTTCTCTGTTTATAGAGTATTTTTCACAGTACAGGCTGATCTTTAACTAAGACCTCCAAGCTGCTGTGGAACTGCAAAAGAATTAATGAAAATGCAAAGTGGTGACAAATGCAGAAAATGAACTAGTAGGTATATTCCAACTCATAGGTATTTTCTATTGCAGAGACCTTTTAGTCACAGCTTACAACAATAATTAGCACATTCCACAAAAAGAGTAACATTTTTTAAAGCTTTCAAACACATTATGAAAAAACTACTTTCATTCTAATTTGCCCTTTATATCCAGTCAGCGCAGATGAAAGCGTCATTAAATATGTATTTTAGAAACTCAAGAACAAAAGGCCGTGTGAAAATACAAATATAGCATGGAACAGACGAAAGCATAGCTGTAAGACATAAAGAAAATGTTTTTTTCCTCAGAAGCTCAGGAAAGATCCCAGGTATTACAAGACTCAGAGCAAAACTAAAAATCTTACTTCTAGTTGTATCAGTTGGCATTGTTTAAGCAAACATTTTTGTTAGCTCTCATTCATATTAAACTAAATTTACACTGAAAAACAAACTTCAATGTTTACTGCTGCTTCCTTTACAACATACTTCATTCTTTCATAAAGTTAGTATAGGTTGTGTGTTAGAATTATCAAAAACACTTTAAGTATACCATCTAAAAGGCATTGTTTTCTCGTATCCTACCTACTGTAATTGAAAACTGGGAATTTACTGGAACTGACAACTTATTATGAGTCAGATGGTTGATAGCCAGTCCAACCAAAACATCTGCTCTGCTCAGTCACAACTGCTATAACCCATTTCCTCTTGCGTCTGGAGTCTAACCAAGTTGCACATTAGAGTTTCTTTTCCTTAAAGATGCAGATCTGGAAAATCAGTTATTACCTTTTGTTAGTTAACAAAAAAAAAAAAAAAGGAACCTTTGATTAGTATAGGCTTTCAAAAACAGGCATTTCCATATGTGGCACTTAGTTTGCTTCTCTGCACTGAACAGCAGCATGTGAACTTTTAAGAGATTGCATGCTGTATTTGTAGTCATTTACCTAGCGGCCCTTTCCTCATGTGAGAGGGCAATTCTCGCAGTTAGGACCTACTTTCAACTGAGAAAAGTGAAAGATTTAAGAGGTAGGGGGCTTAAAAGTGGGGGGAAAATGTGGAATGGGGTGGTATGTATGTAGCCTAGGGGCTAAGAGTCTGGTTTAGTGGAATTAAATGTGAATTAAGAAGGGGAGGAAAAGTAATTTAGTTTGGTTGGAAGAGCAGGAAAGGATGTGCAAGAAGAAGGAATCGGTATCACTTGGGATGGTCAAGCGGTTTCTGACCTGGGGACATAGTGAGAAAGGAAGCAAGGGGACAAGGCTTCTGGTAGGACTGCTAATTCGTGCTGTAAGCACAAACAGCAATTAATTTGGGGGGAATGGTGAGGTAAGGAAAAAGGCAAAAAACTGGTCAACATACTAAATGTTTCTTTGGGTACAAAGAGGTCACAAAGAGAGTTAATATTGTACTTAGCTGGACAGAAATCTCCTGGAACAGATTAGCTACCAAAAAACCCCACAACTCCATGCTGAGGGCAAGTCTCCTTCAGGAGGCTACTAATCCCAGCTTCAGGAGGCTCCTAACCCCAATTTATCACTTCAGTCTTTTTGTAGAGGTTTTTGACCTCTCAGTTCTGGCAACTGATGAATGTTTTCCTGATATGATTCCAGTTGATTGAATGGAAGCCTTCAGCAGACGAGGAAGAGATGAGATTGCTTAACACAGTATAAAGAAAGGCTAAACGCCATTTCCCACTTGAGTGACGTAAGAGAAGTGGAGAAGAAGGTGGAACAAAAAGGCAGAATAGAGTTAAGGGCACAGAGGAGTGTGAAAGCATTGATTCCAACATTGTGTGTGTGTGTGTGTGTGTATATACGTATATATATACACACAGGGGGGAGTATATATGTATGTCTGTATGTGTTCATATATATACAATGTTTCTTAAAGAAAAAAAAAATCTATATATACTAGGGGAAAATAGACTAAGGAATGTGAAGTGGCAAAAGAGCCTGAGAAATAGGCTTCACTCCAGGGAGAATATGCAATTATTCCAGGAAATTCTTTCTTCTGTCTTCCAGGAAATCCACCAGGTCTGATCAAGGAGTGCAGATTCTTTAAATAGATCCTTTTATAAAAACAAAGGCAGTTACCTTGCATGCACTGCCCAAAGGATTGATATCTTCCAAGAGCAGTCCTTCTCCCAAGGTAATATACTAAAACATCTGCCTAAGTCTGGGCAAAGACACACCAAGGAATATGTTTAAGCCCAGAGTAATTCCTTTTGTAAAATTTCTATGAAAATGGCAGTTTGGGAACAATTTTGCAGAAGATAAATAGCTTACCTAGGGGACAATATACTGGATTTTATTCACTGAAACTACCGAGGAGTAAATAAGAGCTCCAAGGATACCAGTTGGCATCAATAACTGAACATGAAAATAAACACATTTTTCTTTAAGTGTGAGCAACACTCCCATTATTTTTGCTGTTTAAGTATTCATATAAATCTACTATGCTACTCAAGACAATAAGTTGAGGTGCGTGGTGCCTACATGACTTTCTTTTTTATGTTCATGGCAACTATTTACTATTTTCACGATAAGAGTCAGATAAAGCACTCTGATAGAAACGGCAAGAAAAAAAAAAGACAAAAAACGAAAGAGATATTCTTCTCCATGAAAATACATACTAGAGTTCACAACTTTCAAAATTAATACTTTGCAAGTGGATAAAAGTTAACTTATTTGGCAGCTTCATAAGTTGCACAACTTTACTGCTTGCTTAGGTCAGAAAAACACAATCTCATTATGAAACAGATTCCTTTAAAGGTCAAAACTATGATTTGTAAATTCTAGGACTCAAATTTGGAATAAATAACTTGTGTGGCATGCTTGTTTTTTCTAAAACTGATATTAGGGTAATGTGTAAATATAATTGATTTCAACTGAGCTACGTTTTTTCCCTACATTAGTTTTTTATACACAAGAGGTACAAAGTACAACTGCAACAGAGGATTGTTCCATCATACTTTAAGTCACAGAACAACTGCATTTATTCATTTAATTAATTATACTGTAGTAGGGACATTTTATGTTTTAGAGTCGCATGTAAGGCTCCTGTTATCTTAAATTTCAATTCACTCAATGTAACATATGTACAAGTATATCAGAGAAAGCACTCTACCTGCCCTAATATCGGGCATCATCTTCAGATTAACATTTACATAGTTTTATACATATAGAATTCCTCTATAATGAATTACACGTAGTAAAAAATCTTCTTCTCCTTACAGGACATTCATGAGAAAGTGCTGCTGTTTCCTAGGATGTCAAGTTAACCAGCTCTAAAGAGGGGGGCTTAACTTCCTCCTCCCATGCACCCTTCTCTCTATAGGTATATAACCATAAGTGATATTAAAACACTACAGTTTTCCTAACACATAAGTTTATCATGATAGATCCCCTATTATTCTGAGGAGCTCTATAATCAGGAAAGAGGTCCCAACACCATCATATCTTTCCTAAGGTGTCAGGCAAGGCAGTTGCCTGTCCCAGGCATCGACAGCTAGTAATTGGCTGCATAAAATGGTCAGAGACTCCGAACTCAGTTCTTAGAGAAGCCACTCTGGGTCTAGGGTGTCTGCGCCTTTAAAGCAGAGTGGTATCTGTGGACTCAGCCCAAACTCTGCTGCCATGTCTTGGCAAAAAACATCTCTCTTTAAAGCAAGAGCACCATTAAGACAGCACACAAAAATCAAGACTTTGTTCCTTCTACCAAAACACATTAGAGCAGCTAATTTACTGACATCGGTGCCACTTCTGGCAGAATAAAGGACACAATGTGAGCAAAAGTATGAGGATTTGTCTGAAAGTACAACATTGAAAATGTAAATGTTTCCTTATAAGAACACATCTTGGATAAATGACACTTCGTAACTTGGTTGTAAACAATGACTGATTTCTTGACAAAAAAGGATACATAAAGCTTAATCACACTTTAAGTGCTTTAAAAAGCAAAAATTGATTAGAAAGTTATAGGAAGTGATGGATAAAAATGTAGTAGAATCTTTACTTAAACCAACATCATTATCATCATCAATCAGGACTCCTTTGGAGAGGGTAGGCAGAGAAAGAGGAAGCAGCATTATTTTGTTCAGTCAGGCTTTAAGTGTATTAGTGAAAACTAAAATTGTTTGAATTCAGTCATAGGTGTATATATATATAAGCACATGTGTATTTATATTGTAGATAGTACCTCATTGTATGGAGGACCAATTTTCATCATTGTTTTGTGTTATCTGTTTAGAATTTTAATCAGGAATTATCAATAATGAAGATTCAGAATTTAGGGATATAATTAATTCTATTGTTGTCAGCATTCAGGTGCTCTTGCTACTTACCAAGGAATTCCCTTGCTAGCCATCAAAGATGCCCTTTCTTTCTGCAAGATCCCTTGCTTGTATCAAAGATGATATTTACTTCAAAACCGTATCGGCACTGCTACTTACTTTCAGCACTTTGAATATTTCAAATTGTATTAGGAAATGCAGATCATTTCAATTTTAGAGGACTCTCATGCTCACATATTATGGAATACTTAAAAAATAACATAAAAAGAAAGTGCATTTACAATATTTGTAAATGTAAAAATGTAGTTCCAATGCACTATGAAACAAGCAAAAAGAAATTAAAAGGAAACACTGAAAACAACATATTTAAGTGACCTGTGTCAGGTCATCTCCACACGATTTCCTTATAAGTGTCCCGAAGCTATCAAGCTACTTCCTCAACAGCCAGTTATGATTCTTTCTTTTTTTTTTTTTTTAGTGTGTTCTTAAGTTTCCTTTTACAGAAAAAGATTAAGATTTGGGGATGTGCAACTCAGCAATCAAATCCCTCATTGGCATTTCACTTAAATTTGAATCCTTGAAGCCCACTACTATAGATGGCTGGCCCATAATTTATTCAGAAGGCAATACTTACACTCTTGCCCCAAATTAACAAATTAACTTCTCAGCTCTTCGGAAATTCTAATGCCCTTGCAGAGGCCAAGCAGCAGTCATCTCATGCCATAATGGACTCACTTATAAATGACTAAGTACTTAACTTGACTACCAACAGGTCATTAATCCAGTTTGAAATAAAGTAACTTTCATGCCACACCAAAAATCCAAACCTCCAAGTATAGCCTTTCTATGCATAGATATTTAAAGCATACATAAGTAAACTGACAAGAATATAAATAATGAATTAGTTTACAAAGCTTAAAACTGAGAGCAGATTCAGGAATATATACTTTGAGGGAAGATTGTAATGAATTTGTGGAAGTAATGATCTTAAGTACACATGAAGTGGCTTGCCCATACAATTAATAAATCTTGCAAGAAATATAAGAGTAAAAGCTAAAATGTAGTATAAGATAAACATACATGATAGTTATTTCTGTAACTATGCTTTGATTGAAGGTCAAGATATATTTCTTTTAAATCAATCCCACTTTTCAATAAAATCTTTTTCCCCTCTTCACATACTCTTCTTACAGGTTCTTGGTTCAGTGAATATCACTTTGCAGAATCAGATATTTTATAGATTACATGGGTCACAACAAGAACTCCAGTGCAATGCTGTTTTCTGAGCTACATATCTTCAGTGAACCAGGAATTGCCAAGAAAATTTCACAGATGAAAAAGTGAATAATCAAAATGTAAGATGAAAGCAAGGAAAGTTGCACTTGTTTAGTGTTCTTTCTCCACTGCAGCTTAGTATTGCCGACTTGCTTTAAAAACATGAAACATTTTCTTTTACAGGAAGGTGCAAATATTAACAGTATTAACCATTAAGAGTTTTGTCAATTGTAGTTTACTGAGAATAATAAATAAGTTTCTTATTAAAGTCCACAGCAGTTTTGATTATCAATACTTCACTATTAATAATTTTAACTATACTATTCATAGATCTTTTCAAGAGAATCTTATTCTTTGGTCTCAATATTTATGTCTATGGGTTCTAAAAAAAAAGAAATGTTGCTCCCCTCCCCCTTTCCACTTTGTACAAAAAATGTGCAAATTGGAGCACTCTGTCCCCTTGAGCCCTATGTGCAAACTTTTATCACTACAGCAAACAGACCCTGGTACAGTGATGTGCACAAATGTCCACATGCACAGATGACACTAACAATATTTTAAAAACCGGTTTCTCTTTTTAAAAAAAATTTGATTCTTCTAGCAAGAGATAAAATGTAGCATTCTTCTCACGTGTGAGGTGACAAGCAAGATGCTGGAATAGCAGACATAAGTTCCCATAGTCAAGAATGATTAAAATGTTGCTCTTTCAAAGTTTGCACCTGTGCTAGTATGTAAATCAGATGCAAAATATCATAAAAAGTTCTCAGAGTTATTCTGTTTTACAAAGATCAGAAAGGTCACGGTCTATGTTCACAGGTTTTATACATTCATACCCTTGCAGACAGATGGTAAAGGATCAGACACACACACAGAGTGAGCCTTAACATTCAGTGGGAGAAGGATGCCAGTCGACTGGCAAACATATGATGGTGCACTGTAGTTCTGCCTTAAATATCCCCCGCAGCTGAAATGATCCGACGTTTTTAAAAGGAAGTTATATCCAGAAGAAACGGGGAAACAGAGGGTTTAGGGTAAGAAGCGGGAAATACTTCAGTTCAGAACCAGTAAGTATAAAAAGAAGGCTCTGAAAACATACGGTACATACTGATTTTTCTCCTTGGATGCAGAATAAACAACCATAAAGAAAACTGTTTGAGCTGATTGGTGTGGACAGATTATTTGTTTATATAATCTAACTGGAAATTCATCCTTAGGTTATAACATTCCCTTTTCCTCTGAAAGGACGAGAATCATAGCTTAGGGTCTTAAATCAATCTACAAGTGGAAAAGCACACCTGTTTTCAAAGGGTAGAGTTTGAACAGAACAATCATACCATAGGCAGCAATACATAACTTCAGCCAAGCACTCTCATGGCAGCGCCTATACCATTGTATTCACACCCCAACTCAGGTATTTGGAGCCACTTGTAACATCATTCTGATCGCTGCTTGACTCATGGAACAGTCCTCCATAGTCTTGTGTAAATTTCTTGATGAGAAAGGATAATTTGCAAGCAAGCAGTCTGATAATTAGAAAAGTGGAGAAGAACAAGATAGAAGAAAACACTATAGCCCTGAAGAAATCCTACTTCTTTCAATGTATTAACCTGGATCCATTTGTGTTTTCCATAGACTGGTGATCTTCCTAGTGATCAAAGATGAGGATGGAGTAATGTGTTCAAGGAACAATGATGTTGGGATGGAAGGAAGTCATGACTTTCAAGGGGCTGTGTTACCTTAACTGAAAGAACTGGAAAGAACAGGGTGTTGTGCAACTGATTGTTTAGTAGCGCTTCTAGAGGCTTTTCTGCCCCACTTTATGACCACAATCACTATCACCTAGAAGGAGAGGCTCTGATCATCTTGGAAATCATGAACAGCAAGCTCGGGGCTCATGACAGTGGTGGTACTTAACTTAAGCGGTACTTAAATTAGCTTAAAACAGAGTTTGCTCCCATCTCTCTGTTGCTCTTCAACTTCCATTTGAGTGGACAGGATGACCCTCCTGGAAAGCAAATAAGATTTCTGGAAGATATATGATAAGACAGTAACTCTTCTCCTTAAGGATGCTGCTCAAGTTAATGGTGAGTAGCATGATAAACATCTATCACTGTTTACCTTGCTGCAGTCAGTGCCTAAAACATACAGCGCCCACTTCAGAAGCAGTTTCAATGACTTGAACTGGTGGTTGTTAGAATCATATATTTCCAGACAAAAGATTAACTCCTTCATTACGATGGTGACTTGATTATTGACTTAACATCTATTCAATAGCTTTCTTTACTTCTTTGAAGAAGTGAATTTAAGAACTTAAGGACTAAATTCTTTGCAGAAATATCCAGAAATCATGAAAGCTGGGTATCTAAGAGCAATTTGCTGGATGATTTCATTGTTTTTCATTCTGTTGTTTTAAACAGTGTTTCAAATGAACTTAGTCCTTAGTTTGTAAGGTATAAGGACGTATACAGTGGGACCCACAATAATACTTTATCAAAAAAAAAAAAAGGGAAAAAGAAAATATTATGAAAAAAAGGGCTATTTAAAATGAAGATTTGGACACCACTAAAATCAAACTGTGCAAAAAAACCATAATGGCTGCCACAAAAGAATGAGAAGCCATTCCTATTGACATATCACATTAAAAACAGATTAAAAACTGTGTTTACCAAGTAACAATATTTAAACTCTTATGTACACCAGCACAATGCAAGTTAAAACCAAACCTTTTCCAAGAAGCTACATACAGACAGCCCTGTGTTTACCCATGACAAAACTGCTGTGAAAAGTTTTTTTTATCATTTAGATATACCCATAGCATATGCAGGTATGCGTACACATGCACATGTATTCATGTATTCAAGTTCTCTAAAAACTTAAGTTTTAGTTACTGGATAAGCAACAGAAGTAATCAAATTAACATAAATCTCCTTGTTTTGTTGGTTCATTCAGGATCCACACCACAGTCTTCCTAGGACAGATGATGAGATTTCAGCCCTGTTAAACATGCCGTAAACAAGAACTTCCATTAGCTTTGAAACTCATACTTTTTTCCCCCCTGTCTACATAGCATACTCTATTGGTTCACACTAGAGGCCACTTCTCCCTCTACTTGGCACAAAAGCAACATCCAGAAAAGTCTACCTAGGTCAAAGCTTCAGTACTCTTGATAGGTTCCTAAACTCTAGGGTAATATTAAATAGAAATTGTTAAATATCTTTGGAAATAATCGCTGCATCACGCCGCACTTTGTAGCCCCTATGCTTTCTGTGAGCCAGTAAATATCAAAACTATTAGACTCTTTCAGTTTTCAAACAACTCCACTTTTGAATCTGTTTTCACTAATGACAGTAGTTGTACTGTGGAATTTTTAACTTTCCTTCTCCTCTCTGAAAAAATATGCACTTTCCTTTTACGCTCTTTTACATTCATTCATCATTACTCTAAACTAACTAAACGAATTACTTAACAGCTTATTTCCATAGCATATCTGATCTGTCTTTTATCATATCAAAAGTTTCAGCTGTTTGAGCCCCTTCAGCCTGAAACACAAGCTGATCTCTTAAATGCATTCGTATTGGTTTTCATTCAGACCAGCAGCACTGCTTTGCACTAGTTTAAGGCTATCCTATGTCTAAATAGATGCTGTTAAGGCAGTGGTTTCTTGTTTGTTTTTAATAAATGTAAGCAGACATGCCTTTCCACTGGGACAAGTCAGAATCTACACATTTGTATCTGTATCTATTTTCTGTTTAATCAAGGATACTGTATTCCCACATTAATATTCTCTGCAGCTATTTTCATATCTATGAACTTGACTTCCAAGATGCTTTACATGAAAACTTTAATCTTCTCAAGACTACTATAATTATTAGTTGCGCTATAATAACTGGTTTTGTGTCAACCATGTTTGATGCTCTATTGTAAGAAAAGGAGCAGTCTATTTTCTAAGCCTTTACTATCTAAGAGGCAGAAGTAAAAGGATATCTGGAAAGTCCAGACACAAAACTAAACATTCTAATTTTTCTTCTTGTGTTTTTTTTCATACTGAATGGAGCCACATACATGATCTATTGCCACACACAAAAATTAAAGAATAAGTTGATAAATAACTAGCAGATTATACATACATACAGAAAACTCATCTCAAAGAATCACAGTACATAAAAAAGGTTCAGTATAGATAATGTCTATGCAATGACAGTTGGTTTAGGATGAATAGAGAAGTCTGTGGAGCATAACAAAGCTCTGTCAAAGCTTGCACCTTCTGTGGAAGGCTGGACACTGGGATAGTGTCAGGCAAAGAGAAGACCAGATTAAGAAGTTTTTGAGAAAGGCCCCAAGAACATAGCAGGCCCTTGGACGATGACGCCGTTAGGGCAAGCTTTAAATGAGTCAGCGGATTAAATGCAAATGTGGAGATTCTATGTTCTAAGATAGCTCCATAAGTCACAAACTGCCTTGGATATTCTTCAGCATTGCTTAATGCCATTGTGATAATATACATAAGGTAATATACATCTAAGGGTGTTTCCTTATTCCTTTTTTCTTTTTTTTTTTTCCCGCTTCATCTGTTCCTTTATCCCCTAAATCACCTAAGTATTAAAAATCCACCTTTCTCTAATGTTCTTCATGATACACATCTGCTACAGGAGAATTTCTGATTTTCCCTTTTCCTTGACTGTGTCACCATGCCACTGCCTGGCAGTGGCAGTTAGCCAAGCAAAGTATATATAAGAATTCATTTTTGTTTGCAGCTATTTCAGTGGAAGTGCTATTTTAAGTATCTCTTCCCATAACTTATTTTTCTAAGACTGTATTTTTTTCAGATTTGGTTGGCCAATTTATTAAAAATTATTTGGGAAGAGATCATAACAGACACACTTGGACAGTCTATTCACTTGTACTTTAAATTCTTAGGACATCAATGCAAAAACTAAAACTAAATGAACAATATGATTTCTCTGAAATTCTGAAATATAGTAAGGAAAATCTTGACATAAAAATTTATATTGTGGAAATGTGTTCAGTGGATCTGTCATTATCATTCCATCCCTTCCAGATGCTGTTCTTTTTAATAGAAAAGTCACTCTTGAGAAGGAAAGATGAAAGTCTACATGTCATTGTGCATGCAGACAGATGACTCTGAAGGGCATTCACAGCAACTCCACAATAAGTTTCTTTCTGTAAGTTTAGAAAGCAGAGATTCAAGAAGTGAAATGACTGTCATTTGCACAGCTCTGCAGAAAAAAAACATCATCCTTTCAGCTTCTGAAATACAGTGGCAACAGTTTAAGACAAAACATTTTCTTAAGATTCAAATAGCAATATTCAAATGGAATAGGAAGATTCAAAACAAACAGAGGCAAGACTGAAATGTAAAATCTCCAAGTCTGCAAACACTACAGCTGTAATTGGGGGAAAGAATTTATGTTGTTGTTTTACTTTGATTTTAATAAACTTTGGAAAAAAAAAAGCCTTTAAAGGAAGCAAAACCAAGAAAAAAATATAAAAAATAACCATAGACATTTCTGATTTTTAACTTTGGTTATAAGGTAGTCTTTGAACAAGCTGATTATTGTTTGTGGAGGACAACCAAGACAATACTATTGAACACTACCTTTTATGCATTGTGTTACTTATGTTTGTAACCAAACAGTTGCTTAGAAAAGTCGCTGCCAGACTGCAGCAAATGTCTGCACTTGAATTAATTTCTTATTTGTTTTGGTTCAAATAAAACAGTCTAGTGCAAAGGTCCTTAACCTGAACAATAAAACCTTTTAATTCTGGAAAACACTTCAGGTCCACTGTGGTTCCATGAAGACTCAAACAAAAGTTTGTTTCTAGGTGTAGTCCATGAATTTCACAGGAAAACAAAATGATCACATGCTTCTTCTGTACTTTCATTCACTCATTCAAAAAAAGAAAAAATATGGAAAATGTATAATGGCAGGAGAGCTACCACAACTCACTTTTGTGACAAGGGAGATACATAGCACAGACACACAGCATAAGGAGACACACAGCAGAGGCTGCTGAGAAAGGCTCCTACAAGTATTCTTTGGCATATTCTGTGAGGCTCCCAAGGAACTTCAGGTAAATGACCATTTATTCCCAGAGAAATATGTACATTCCTGGTGACTGAAACACTTCTCTTTAATCTTACATAATAAAATTACAATTGCTGCAACGTCCAAAGGCCAAAATGAGAAATCCTTATTAGCGGATTTTTTCTGGGGGGGAACCTAAGGAATGGAAGCAAAAACCTGATTTTTAAACGGGTGCTGTCACCAATTTAGTTGCTTTATCTGGAAAAACCTTAAACAAAGTTGTAACTACCTAGTGTCTATCTACTAGAGTAGACTTTGACTAATCTTTTTATAATCCTTAGGCAGTTTGTAAATAAATCTTTGCACTAAATTCCTATGTAAAGAAATCCAATTTAACTAAAGAAACATAGAATGTTACAGTTTTCATCTGAAGGATTAAGATGTGGCATCATCCTGATGAAAAGAAAGTTTAATAGGTATTTGCTGACCTTGGCACCATCCTTTGCTGTGAATGTTACTATAAAAGCAGTGGGCAAGCATAAAACACTTTCATTTCACTGAAGTTACCAACAAGGACACTATATATTTTGAAGCACTGATTATTTTTCTGACAAACAACATGAACATTCACTTAGAATACTTTAACCAGAAGATAAAAAAGATGTTAAATCTTTTGTTTCATATTGTTTCATATTGTAGTACCTGGAAACCTAATCATTATGTGATCTGAAGCTACCCAGCCATGACACTGAGAAACTTAAGTTATCCTCATTAGTTAACTAAGAAAAAGCATTGAGGAAAGGAAGAAAGAAATTTCTGGCAGCACTATCAAGAATAAGGTTGTCAGGAGTAAGACTTTTCTGATTTAGGACCTACAGCACTGTTTTGTGTTGAAAAAACTGCATTTGATTTTAGTTCTGAGTCTGCAATAGGAAAACAAAAATGGTTTCATATAACACTGAGTACAGAAATTCGAAGGACACTGCAAAGATTGCACAAGTGAACCAAGTAGCAAGAACTCTCCTCTCCATCACCACTTCTGAAAGCCTAGATGTCTTATTTTTTTCGTTTGCCATTCAAACAGATAAATTAAACATAACACATTTCACACAGAAAGGTCTTGCTCCTTTTGACATAGCAAGGACATGGTAGCTTCCAGTCTCAGGCAAAGCATGAAAGATGCAAAGACGGACTAGATGATCTCTAAAGGTCCCCTCCAACCTTAACGATTCTATGATTCTATGAAAGTCACTGACTGCAGAGGAGCAAGTAGTATTGCGGCACTCATCCATCAGACCTCTGGTGCTAAGGTTCCAGTGCTGAAGACAGCTAGTGTTGCAGGGCGAGTTGGCTGGGGCAGAAGGAATCATGATATGTTTTGCAATCTTGATGGAGCCAACTCTGGAGCTATCAGAAATCTAGATGTTGGTGACTGGCAACTCAGCACAGACCATACTAGTGTGTTTGTGCATTGGGTAGCTGGCATCATAATAAAATTACTTAAATTAAGTTTCTTTGGAGAAGTTTGGGATAACTGAGACAGTAGCTAATGACAGAAAGAATTGTAGTCACGTAAGAGGCACAAAAGCACTTACAGTGTAAATGTCATGCAACATGTTTATAAACTTAAATTCACACATACCTATATTCTTAATTGCTGGAAGCAGCTTAAGCTATATATAAAATAAGATTAGAACAGTATGTTAAAAATATTCAACAACTAAAACAAATCTTCCTAAGTAAAACCAAAATTTTAGGCCTTTTCCATTTGGCTGAAATTTTTAAAATCCCTCATTTCCTCTCTCCTTTCAACATTAGTGTATTTAGGGATGTTCGTCCAGACCTAAAAGCATCTACTGAATGACAGCTCCTTAAATTATGTAAAGTTCAACCATGATAAACAGAGACTCAAAGGGACAAAGATTAGCACATAGAACAGCCTGTACTCACCTATTAATGAATACTGTACTAAATTTAGGTCAACAGACATAGCAGCATTAGTCAATAAAATAATTACTGTATTTGATATTCCATGGCTTAGAAGTCCAGACTACTAGAAGTGATTTCTGTTCTGTTCCTTTACAACACTATCAAGACTTAATAAATAAGCTTGCAAATTTTAAAATTTTGAGATTAATATATTTTATCAGTTATGGGAAAATTCTGGCAAAGGAAAAAAAATAGAACCTCTACCTTAATTCTTTTAATCAGAAGCAACTGCTTCACAAAAAAAACAGGGCAAAACTTCAAGTTGCAGAGCCATTTCCAGTATCAGACGGCTTTTACAGACAGCATAAAAATCTTTTAATAGAAAAAAAAAAAAAAAAAGTAGTTCCCATGATGAGCCAGATTTCAGACTGACGCTTTTATAAAAGTAATAAATCCCTGAGAATAGGACTCATAATATCGATGGAGAAGTATTGAGGCAAACTAAAAACTATTAATGGTACAAAATACACCACTTCAAATGCTTATACCTGTCTGAACCGGTTTTACTGCCTTGACACACCCTCAATTTTTGTATATATTTATCCCTCTGAAGCACAGAACAAGCATGTAACACAAAGCTGCCTTTTTATGTAATACCATATAATTACCTTGTGTATTTCAGAGGTTTTGAAAAATCTGTGTTTATGAAAATAGTTCTCCAATCACATTCCTGTTAACTTCAACAAGAGAAGAATACATCTCATGGAATTAAGAACTCTGTTACCTCTCAAGTGACCTAAATTCCATGAATGGACCCATTAGAGCTGCCTCAGTATAAAAGCACCTGACATACATATTTTAAAAAAATCACATGCCACTGTTTTCATAACAGGATTCATAATACTTATTGCCTTGACCATTTTTCAGGACTCTAAGCCTCTTTTTTTTTTTTTTTTACTAACATATATATATGGAAATGAATGTACTATCTAGTCCTTTTCTCCCAGTGTGAAGTATGATGAACTTTACTTTGCAAAATAAGAAAGAAAATCCACCAACTGTAATGTGTACACTAGGTAGTTAGACAAATGATCCATTTAAAACTAGAAATCAGTTACTGCTTACCATAGATGAAGATGGCAGGATATTCTTATTTCCAAAGGTAACCTGATTCTCATTATTTAATAAAACAAATGCAAAGCTCTGATTAACTACACTAATATTTTCAGAATTTGTGAAAGAAAAATTAAGAAGGCAGACTCTGTAAGCCATATCATCATTCCAAAGAAAGATCTGACGATATAAATTCTATACTGTACATTTCTCTATATATTGCTTTGCAGAAATTCTTAATTTATTGATTCAAGTCTACATTTTAAATTCATATTTGTAACAACACATTTAGCTTCCTACAAAGTACAATCTTGTAGAATACAGCTAAAAAATTAATTTTACACTTATTCCTCCAGTACTTTTCAGAAAATAAAAAAGGAACACAACAAGCTCTTTTCTGAATCTTTTTACAGTTCTTAAACTGTAAGCGCCTAGTACACACGCACATTTGTTTAAAAGAAGCCTAGCTGTCCTCTCAGCATGTGCCTCAAAATAATTGGAATGGTTGTATAACCAGTAATTTACATTATAGAAAAAAATTAAGATCGCAATAAATAAATAAAACATTGCAATCGAACTAAATTGTATATAATTCAAAAGTTTACTTTTTGAGTCTTTAAAACTGTATTTTTCATTTTTTAAATGAAAGCCAAAGAGGCTATGTGACTTGTCCGCATGCATCACATTGAATCTCTTTATGGACTTCTGTGGAACTTTAAACAGAACAAAGTTGTGTCAGTTGGGTCTTCACGTTGAGATGTGTTTTAATCAATTTGAGATACAGAAGAAGAGAACTCTGATGCTCATTCTTCAATAGTAAAAGGTACTAATATGCCTTGGGTTTATGTACAAAATCTTAGAAACATCCAAGCTCCCAACAATTAATGGTACAAGTGTTATGCACTTGCACAAAACATACCTGAGTATCATCCACAGGGAAAAAAAAGGAAAAAAAAAAATCTTCCTCTTATTATGCTCAACACTTTGGTTCTTTAAAGGTACATTTAGGAGCAAGAGGAACTACATTAATACTAACAAATTTAAAATGAAAATATACTCTTAAAAATGGAAATCACACTAAAGAAATTAAAAGCAGATATTCATTTTGAACTTTAAAGATTTCACAATTTCGTAAACCCAAATATATCATTTTCACAATTATAAGTAATATAGATGTGCAGAATTTCTCACCATTCTCAAAGGAAAACTAAACCATATTGAAGGGCTGTAAATAAAAATTTTGCTAACAATTACATCTGTACACCACCAGGACTGAACAGCTCTGTAAACCTCTTCTCTCTATATGCAGATTGCAGGGAACACACAGTCCTATGTTTTAGTTCATGTTTTTTCTCTTTTTCTTTTTCATTTTACAGATAAGGTTTTGACCACTTACATTTGCTATCTGTCTGTAAATATGGCAAACAAAAACATCAGTCCTAGCACCCAGAGACACACTTACATGAATAGATGAAAAAGAAAAAGTAGATCTCTAAAAATTAACTTTTTAATCACATTTTTGCAGTTAGCCAAATTTGAATTTTGTATGTATTATTAATCTTCAGCTAACACATTTATTAGCAAACATATGCAGTTCATATTATTGCTTCCCCTGCCAACAAAATATTTTTTCAGACACACTATTCCTCCATGTACTGTTTGGAGGGAAATAGTTCTCTGTAATAGAAATTCTTCCTGCATTTTATTTTTCATCCCTTCCAATTTATACAAAGCAAAAAAGCATAACACAAATTCTTTTATGGTTAAAAAGATCCTGACCAGGGTTCTTAATGTTCTTGGACAAGTGATGCCCACATTACCACAATGTTCCCTTGACTTAACACAGTTTGAAGACGAGGATGATGTCTTACATGCTCCAGGCTTAACAGATTTGTTAGGAAGACACATCCTGACAGATGTGCTTACCAGAATAAGGTCATTGATTAATCAGGAAAGGAGTCCAATAGAATCATGGAATTAATGTATTTGCAAATAGCTACTTATCAGAACACTGTCAAGGTATTTTTGCCAGTTTTTAATCAATGTTGATTGAAAAAGGAATATTTAAATGCTTTGCTGTATATTCATCCAGCTTTCAGCATATTAGCAGCTGGTTTGCAATTAATGGCTGCATGAAAAGCAAGCAAACAGTCCTGAACAATTTGTTTATATAAAAATAATTTGAGCATTTTTAGATACTTTGTTCTTTATGTAATAGTTTTGCAATGATCTGAACCCACAGTGATCTGTACACCGCAAACAAGTCAAAAAGTGGAGACTAGACTGAAAGTTTCAGAGCCATGTTCATAAAAGTTTGCAAGTTTAAAAAACTTTAAGCACAATAAGGTATGTTAAAGAAACTGAAGTTAAAACATAAACAGATAAAGATTTGTTACAGCTCTTTCTCTATGATTCAAATAGCACATCAAAATGTTTTCTATAATTGTGCCTTACTTGTCAGTACTTTCTCACATCCCTTTAATTTGAAACCACAAAGGTCATCTTTTTTTCCATAAATTCTTACTTTTTTATTCCTGTCATATCCCAATACACTTTTTCCTTCCAAATATAAATGCCTTAATATTTAAACCAGGTGAACTCTTTTATTACTGATTCTACAAGCTCACGCATAGGGAAGAGAAACTCCCATTGCAATAACAGCAATGACTAACCCAGTGGAAGACAAACTTCACCTACCACAACTGTTTGTGCACTCATCAGCTGACTAAGGACTTGTTTTTAAACACATAAACCCTTCCATGGGCATTATTGAATTGATTTCTGTGTTGACAGAGGCTTTGTTCACAGGAATGAGTTTACACACAAATTCAACCAATTTTCTCATTGCTAATCAAATATAGATACTCTACTTGAGCTGTCCTCCCTACAGAGAGAAGTTGTTCTAAAACTTTCCAGGTGATCAAATCAAAGTTTTAAATAACAGCAAGGTTTTTCTTTATGATCTTTGCACATGTTAATGATTTTTCCCTTTTTAATTTAGTTTCCTAACAAAAGGAGACTAACGTTATCAAAGTTACAGAATCCTGCCCTGCTCCTCTCCCTTCCTCAACCTCTTTTTAGCCTCAAGAATGACTAAAGTTCATAAAAGCTGCTTGAAGCCTGCCAGTCAGGCGGAGGAGGGAGAACACCGACTACCTCCCTAAAGAGCCTGTCTTCTCACGTGGTAACTTGTTACACAGCACACATGGACTGTATGGACTCTGCAAATTCAGTTGCACAGCTTCTCATGGAACATGCTATTGTAGTCAGAAGAATCCCTCTGGTAGTTTTGCTCCTAGATTTCTTTTGTTTCAGGGGAGTTTAAAAGCATGCAGTTTTGAAGTTTCATATTGCTAACACTGCACTCCTTTAGACATATCAGATAAGAAGCATGAATCTTTGTCATTGATCTTGATGACAAGTACCCTGCCTGCTCTAAAGAAGTATTAACTATTATCCAGTATCCATCCATTAATTTCTAGGACTTGAAACAAAGTCTCAGTAATGATTTTAAATTTTAAATACAACAATCAATCTGCTTTTACAAATTTTGCTTTGCCATTTTAAAATGAATGCTTAATGCAAGATAAACAGCTCTTCTGTTCACTAGCACTTAAGCAGTTTTGGGTAATTGCACAGAACAAAGCCTAAACATTATTGCCATTTTAATAGCATTTTAAATATGCTGTCAAAACACAACATGCAGAACACACCAAAGAAAAAGATACATAAAGAAAGGCAGTACTACCTGTACAATTGGTATTCTATTTGAAAACAAAGGTTGAAAAGGATGTAGAGATCCCAGTGTAAAGGATGATAGTAAAATAAAATTTTATCTTCATTTTAATTCTTCTCACCCAGAGAGGACTAGCAGCCAGCAAGTGATATTACATGTACTCTGTTCCTTGCCCTATCATTCAGTTGCTTTCAAGCGCTCATTTCAAAAAAAGTTACAGCTTTCTATAATGCAGAACACTCCTGTGCTGTGGGAAATTTGGAAGAAATGTAGTGTAGAAGTACAATAAGAGATGTGTCCTGTTTCATCAACATATTTACAGGAGCCCATTCCAGAGAAGTGGTAGGTACTCAAGAACAATTCACTGCTGCTGAAGTCCATGGCATCAGGAAGAATCTCAGCCCTTCCAGAAACTGAAACCAAATGTTTTTTTATTGCTTAGTCGAAGAGTTGGAATTCTGATTCTAGCCTTTTTACTTCCTATCAATATTATATGCTGGTATACCTGGATATTATTTATACTCCAGTCAGTCCATTATATAACTGAAAACCAGTATTTAATTCATGGACTACTTTTTGCTATAATTCTGATGGGTTGATAAACTGTGTATCTAATTGCATACAGTGAGGTGAGAGTAATCCTCCTTCCTGCTCCCCACCTCTCTCATGGACTAGCCATTGGCAATCACTACAGGTCCCAGCACAGAAAAAAAACGTTTCAGCATGAAGACATTAAAATAAAGAAATATGTCAACAGACACAAATTTATCTTTCAGTCTCTTACTGAGATGCTGCTGAACAAGGCAGTCTTTACTTTTCCAGTCTAGAAGTCTTCTAAAGAAGGAAAGCCATGCGGCTTATGTAAACTATCGAACACATTCCGAAATAGAAGATACTACAGAAAGGCAAAGATTAGCAGAAAAATGGCACATCATTGAGCAGTGATTAAAGGAGAAAATGATGTGCTTTCTCTCGGTAACATGGAGAAAAACAGCAGAAAATCCTAGACCATTATCTTTACCTCATGCTTCATGTTACCATAACCAACGGTATTGTCAGCATCCATTACACTAAAATAAAAGCGATGGATCATCAGCCAGTCCCAGAATCCTTATGCTGAGAACAATTGTTTCCATAGTAAAGAAATATTTTTTACTAAAACTACCAAAACTATGAAAGTAAATAAAAAATGTGAGGGTCAACAGAGGAAGTAAGACTGAGAGTAAATGGTAGGAGCAGGACCGAGGGCAAACAGGGGGAGTAGGACCAAGGGCAAACAGAGGACGGAGGGTCTTAACTCCCTCCGCTTACCCTCAGGCCTAATCCCAATGTTTATCCTCGGTCCTGCTACCAATATTTACACTTGGTGCAACTCCCGCTGTGTACCCTCAGTCCTACTCCCTGTGTTTAACCTCAGTTCTACGTCCCCTGTTCACCCTCAGCACTTCTTCCAGTATTTATCTTCGGACCTACTCTCGGTGTTCGCACTCAGTCCTACACTCTCTATTTACCCTCAGTTCTACTTCGCCTGTTTACTCTCAGACCTACTCCCCTCCTTTATCCTCAGCTCTACTTCCGCTGTTCACCCTCCATCCTACTCCCCGTGTTTATCCTCAGTCCTACTCCCCATGTCGACCCACGATCCTAAACCCTCTTTTTACACTCGGTACTACTCCCCTGTTTACCCTCAGTCATACTTCCCCTGTTTATGCTTGGTCCTACTCCCAATGTTTACCCTGGGTCCTACTGCCCCTGCCCCTGTCTACCCTCGGGCCTACTGCCCCTGTTTACCCTGGGTCCTACTCCCAATATATAACCTCAGTTCTACAACCCTGGTTTACTCTCATTCCTACTCCCTCTTTTTACACTGAGCCCTATTCCTCCTGTTTACCCTCAATTCTACTGCCTCTGTTTATGCTCGGTCCTATTCCCAATGTTTACGCTTGGTCCTACTGCCCCTGTCTACCCTCGGTCCTACTTCCAATGTTTATCCCCAGTTGTATTTCCCGTTTGCCCTCTGTGTTACTCCAGTATTTACCCTCACTCCTACTCCCTCTATTTACCCTCAGTCCTACCCCCTCTGCTCCATTTACTCCTGATTCTATTCCCAATGTCTACCCTCAGTCCTACTGCTCCTCTTTCCCTGGGTCCTACTTCCCCCGTTTACCCTCAACGCTACTTCCAATGTTCACCCTCAGGCCCACTCTCAATCTTTACAGCTGGTCCTACTCCCCTTGTTTACCCTCAGTCCTATTCCTTCTGTTTACCCTCGGTACTACACCCTCTGTTTACCCTCGGTCCTACTTCCCGTGTTTACACTCGGTCCTACTCCAATTGTCTAACCTCAGTTCTACTCCCCCTGTTTACCATTATTCCTACTCCCTCTGCTTACCCTTGGTCCTACCCCTCCTATTATTTACCCTCAGTCCTACTCCCCCTGTTCACTCTCGGTCCCAAAGCTCTTCTTTACCCTCAGTCTTACTCCCCCTTTTGACCTTCGGTCCTACTCCTTCTTTTTACTGTCAGTCCTCTGTTTACCCTCGGTCCTACTGCCATTCTTGACCCTCGGTCCTACCCCTCTGTTTACCCTTCTTGATCCTACTCCCTCTGTTTCCCTCAGTTCTACTTCCCTGGTTTACTCGCAGTCCTACTCCCCCTGTTTACCCTCACTTCTACTTCCCCTTTTTACCCTCGCTCCTGCCACCAATGTTTACCCTCCGTCCTACTCCCCCCATTTAGCCCCAGTCCTGCTTCCTCTGTTTACTCTCAGTTCTACTCCCCCAGTTTATCGTTGGTCCTACTCCCAATGTCTACCCTCAGTTCTACTTCTCCTGTTTGCACTTGGTCCTACTCCCTCTGTTTACCCTCAGTCCTATTCCTCCTGTATACTCTAAGTCCTACACCGCCTGCTTACCCTCAGTCCTACTCTCTCCATTTACCCTCGGTCCTACTCTCAATATTTACTCTCAGTCCTCCTCCCTCTGTTTACCCTTGTCCTGCGTAGGAGTGAGGGTAAATACTGAGAGTAGGACCCAGGGTGAACAGTGTGAGTAGGACTGAGGATAGGCATTGGGAATAAGACTGAGGGTAAACAGGCGGAGGTGGACTAAGCATAAACATTGGGAGTAGGATTGAGTGTAAACAGGGGGAGTAGGACCAAGGATAAACATTGGAAGTAGAAAAAAGGGTGAAGAGAGGGAGTAGGACCAAGTGTAAACAGGGGAAGTAGGACCAAGTGTAAACAGAGGAAGTAGGAATAAGGGTAAAAAGGGGCAAAAGAACTGAGGTTAGATATTGGGAGTAGGACTGAGGGTAAATAGTGGGGCGGGGTAGGACTGAGGGTAAAAGGAGGGAGTAGGACTGAGGGTAGACATGTTTATCCTCGGTCCTACTGCCCCTTTTTAAACTCAGCCCTACTCCCAGTGTTTGCCCTCGGGCCCACTTCCCCTGTTAACTTCCTGTCCTCCTCCCACTATTTACCCTCACTCCTACTCCTCCTCTTTATCCTAAAGTCCTACTCCCTCTTTTTACCTTCAGTCCTACTCCCAATGTCTAACTTCAGTTCTACTCCCTCTGTTTACCCTTGGTCCTACTCCCAATGTCTAACCTCAGTTCTATTTCTCCTTTTTACCCTTATTCCTACTTCCTTTGTTTACCCTCGGTATTACTCCCAATGTTTACCTTCCATGCTCCTCTCAATGTTTACCTCCGATCCTACTCCCCCTGTTTGCCCTCAGTCCTACTCCCAATATTTATTCTCAGTCCTACTGCTACTGCTGCCCCTCAGTCTTACTCCTTCTGTTTACCATCAATCCTGCTCTAGTTGTTTACCCTCCGACTTATTCCCAATGTTTACCCTCAGTCCTAGTACCCCTGTTTACCCTCAGTCCTACTTCCCCTCTTTACCCTCGCTTCTACCACCAAGGGGTATCCTCTGTCCTACTCCCAAAGTTTACCCTCAGTTTTACTTTCCATTTACCCTCTGTGCTACTCCCAACGTTTACTCTTGGTCCTACTCCCTCCATTTACACTGGGTCCTACTTCCCCTGTTTACCCTCAGTCCTACTTTCCCTGTTTACCCTCGATTCTACTCACAACGTTTACCCCCGGTGCTACTCCCAATGTTTATTCTCGTCTTACTTCCTCTGCTTACCTTCAGTTCTACTCCTCCCGTTTACCCTCAGTCCTACTCCCTCCCCGTTTTTTCCCCTCGGTCTTACTCCCAATGTCTATCCTCAGTCCTACTCCCTCAGTTTACCTCGGTTCTACTCACAATGTTTGCCCTCGGTCCTACTCCTCCTGTTCACCCTCAGTTCTACTGTCCCTATTTACCCTGGGTCCTACTCCTCCTGTTTACCCTTGGTCCTTCCAGTCCTTGTTTAACCTCGTTGCTAACCCAATTTTTTACCCTCAGCCCTACCTTCCCCCGTTTACCCTCAGCCCTACCTTCCCCCGTTTACCCTCAGCCCTACCTTCCCCTGTTTACCCTCAGCCCTACCTTCCCCCGTTTACCCTCAGCCCTATTCCCCCCATTTACCCTCAGCCCTACCTTCCCCCATTTACCCTCAGCCCTACCTTCCCCCATTTACCCTCAGCCCTACCTTCCCCCATTTACCCTCAGCCCTACCTTCCCCCATTTACCCTCAGCCCTATTCCCCCCATTTACCCTCAGCCCTACCTTCCCCCATTTACCCTCAGCCCTACTCCCCCCATTTACCCTCAGCCCTACTTGCCATGTCTACTCTCAGTCCTACTCCTGTTCACCTTCCATCCTACTCCTTCTGTTTACCCTCCATCCTGCTCTCCCTGTCTATTTTCAGTTCTACTCCCTCTGTTTACCCTTGGTCCTACCTCCCCTGTTTACCCTGAGTCCTACTTCCAGTGTTTACCCTCAATCCTACTCCCTCTCTTTATCCTCAGTCCTACTCCCACCCCGTTTTTTCCCTTGGTCCTACTCCCCATGCTTACCCTCACTCATACTCACTCTTTTTACCCTCGGTTCAACTGCCACTGTTTACCCTCGGTCCTACTATACCACATAGTTACTTTTCAGTTAATGGAAAAAGGTTACTGCTGCAAATTACAGAAACCAAAACAAGAGTGACTAAGAACCTCATGAAATCAATCAGACATACAGACATATATCCATGTTCTCAAAAAATATACATAACTTAGTAACTTGAAAGCCAGAAAGAATTCAAATGCTGAAACAGTAATTAGCTCACACTTGTGTATGTAAAGCTGACTTTAAGAACTTTAAGAAATACAAGCTACTGGAGGATTTAAGTCCAAATCTGCAGACTGCAAGAAGACAGCTACTATCAGAAAAAGGGTGTGGACTAAGCAGCAAAATATACTTCTTATCACCATGCTTTAAGTATTGTTTATACTTTCAAATGCAGATTTGCTGGGTAATGAACTTAACAGATTATGCTATATTCCTATTATATCCTCTACAACTCCTTAAAGAAGTTTTCTGTTAAAGAAGAAAACGTAACAAGGAACTAAAGTTAAAAATATTCAAGATCAATTTAAGACTGCTGTGTACTGTACTGTAAAACAAATGTGTTTGTTTTACATACTATGGGTGGACCGTGGCAGATAAAACAAGTATCATCATTATGTAATAACCTGCAATTATTTTTATGGCTATTGAATTCCATTCTTCCTAGGCAATAGATATAATGCAAATGTAAAGCAATAGTACAAATTACAAGCCCTAACAAGGCAATAAATCTGAACCTAGTCACGCAACGTAATGTGCCTATGAATATTCCCACCAGATACAACAAAGCCTTTCAAACTTCATAAGTTGCTGTTCTTGTTTTTCCTCAATTTTTTTAGAAAAATAATGAAAAAAATCTTTCTACTCATATCAAAATGGCAAACTAATAGTTCTATTGCATTAGGAAAAAGTTCAAATAAAGATTTAGTCTAAGAGTAGATGTAGCACTCCTTTCCTTCACTATTCCTTTATAAAAATAAAATGTTTAAATATAACTGTCATTAGAAATATAGTTGATTGGAGATTATGATTCATATTAAGATCATAACCTATAAAAATCATCAGCTGCGCAGAATGACTTGTTCCAGTTGACAGATCTTATTAAGAAAATCTGCCAATAAATTATAGAAAAAGCTGATTTAAAATATTCCTGTTGGCTTTCAACATATGGAGGTTAGATGCTCCCAACGTTGACATATTTTACATCATTTTAGCAACTAGTCACTATAAACAAATCAAGCTGCTATGAAAAAGTTCATATTAATAGAATTTGATAAAACCTAAGGGAGTTGATCAGTTTATAAAATTTAAACACAACATGTTCTAATTGTAAGGGTTTTGCTTGCTTTGAACTGTGGACAATAGATATTAGAACAAATTCATTCAATAGATATTAGAATAAATTCATTAAAGGATGACTCATGTGCTGTCTTTTCGGTAAGCATTCCTGGAGCTTCGTTGCCAAATGCTACTTTAAAACATAAGGGTACAATTTTTACCACTGAATTATAGCAGTAGTATTTTACACCTAACTCTCCAGTGCCAGAAATACTCCAAAATCAGCAGAGTCCATGACAAAGCACAAAGGACTTGATTTAACTGTTATGCAAGTAAAAGAAAACTGAATAATTACTGTAAATTGAGTAAAACTAAAAATCCAATATCATAATGGAGAACTACATTTGCTAGGTTCAGAGAAAAAACTCATGCATGAGATCAGTGGATTTTGATTTATTATTTGTTATAGATTAGAAAATCTATATATATTAAAAAAAGGTATCTTCAGCCACCAAAACAACAGTTTCCAAGTATCCTGGATTCCCAAATATCTTCTTTGGTACACAGTAAAACTCTGTAAAGTTAGTAATTATAACATGGTCCTTAAAACTAATGGAACTCATGGCTTGTTTGTTATCACTATGCAAATAATCACCTAAAAAAAGTGCCTTTTTTTTTTTTTTTTTTTTTTTTTAAGTTCTACAGCAATGGCTTAAACATTTCATGTTGTGCACAGTTCTTATTTGACCACAGTGATTACACAAGTCCTCCTACTTGAATTTTGGTGCTTTTGGCTCCACAATGGTATTTTGACATTAGCCAGAGTTTTGGTAAAAATAAGCAATTTTTCCACAGCAATATACTTGATATCTTTTAAAGAAAAACGCAGACAGCAGAAGTTAAATGTAGATTTTGGGTTCAGTCTCCACTCTAAGATTTGTAGTGACAGGTATCGACGACATCTCTTCTTAATAAACGTCTGCTGTACACACAGGCTACATTTATTTTCATGGTTTTTAGACTGTACAGCCTTGACTACTATAAACTATTTGTTTTCGACGTTACCAGTAGGAACTTGCACAGACACACTTCTAATCTAAAATCTCTATTGCTCATTATAATTGTATGTTATACAGCTTGCCTTTAAACTATTAACAGAACTCATCTAAGCAATGCTTGATGTTTCAATACTCTGCTTAAGTAATTTAAAGCTAGTGCAGTAAATCTACTGTAGAGCACACTGTCATCTCCTACTAAAATTTTAAACTGTTTGGTCAGAATGCTTACATAGGTCCCAAGAAAAGCAAAGCATTATAGAAGGTAGTTCAGGAAACTAACTTGGTGCCTCTAATACCGTCCTGAGTAGTAAAAGATTAAAAATATATGTTTTAAAGATACCTATAGAAAGCATGGTCACAGTATTCTGAATGATGTGACCTAAACATTACTTGAACAACTCATATAAACTGCTGCCCTGTCTGCAGAAGAGGTAAAATGACAGTGGACTTCATGGACATGACAAGCATTAGATGCACAGGTCTATCACTCAGAAAAATCAAAGGATATACATAAACTTATGGGAACACAGACAAACACTTTACCTTGCATAATGTTCTATGCTATTTTGAAAGCAGCTGCTCACTGCAATGTAAAATAGCCTAGTGTAAAAAAAAAAAAAAAAAAAAAAAGGCAGATTCAGGATTCTAATTCCTTCTTGCCAGTGACTTTGTGACCTTAAAGCACTATGGACCTCATTTTAGCAAGTCAGCTAGCTAGTCAAGTAAAACTTTTATTCAAGGATATTCATGTTTTAGTATTTTTATCAATTTTAAACAAGCCTTAAATATTGCCAAGCAGATCAAACTGCCAAATCACAACAATAAAGAAACAAACCCTGGAGGGGAAAACAAAACAAACCAAAACAAAACTCTTTGTATATTATACTTAACTTTTGTTTGCTGTCTACTGCACTTGATTACTCAAACACATACAAGTTATAATCTTTCAGAGTACCTGGAATTTGGTATACTTTATAAACAAAAGTTGCACTGAAGTCTTTAACAAAGATTTCTAAATGATGAAATCACACTACTTTAATAAACAAATATGTTGTTATCTTTCAACTTGAACTTGAGGATAAGCCTTTCCTATTGACAGCCCTATTCACAACTGTTTGGCCCCTGGCAGAGTGTCTAGACAATGCCTGTTTTTTGTTTCGGTTCTCAAAGATATGCATTTAAATATAGCAGTCAGCACAAAAGAAAGCTCTCCAGAAAAGTCTAGTCTGAAAATTTTAAAAATCTACAAAATATATATGTATGTGTCGAATACTTCCTTTGCATTTGCATAATAATAAATTACTGGAAAGCTCTTTTACTAGAGCTGGTGACATCATATTTATACTGCTCCATATGCTACCAAGACACAACCAGCAGGTATATAAGTGTAGGAAATGAATGCATGAAAATCTGCATTTAAGACAGAGATGGTAAGCAGGCCACATCCTACCTAGCTCTTTGGGTCAAAACTCAAAACACGTGAAAATAAAAGAAAAATACCCAAATACCTCATATCCAGCAGCATGACTGGCAAAATCCTCTGAGGCATGTTCATACAACAGTCTCATAGTGTAGTACAGTTTGCATACTACTGAGCTGGAGACGTTTATGGAATTATCAGCATGGTAACCCAAGTCCCTACAGCTGACCAAAACTACAGAGATAAAAGAAATTTGGATGAAGTATTTTAGATGGTTAGCCCATCACCTTTACCATGACTGTGGCATGCATTTTATCTGTAGACAGAGATAAATATAAAGATCGAATTTCAAAATTTGTATGCACAGTGAATAGTTCCATTTATAAAATATTGTGGCCAAATTAAAAATGCTGTAGTCGAAAGAAAAGAATTTCAGTCCAAATGGCTGTGTCAATTAAAAGGCTCCCTCTCCAAAGATGGGAAAGGATAAAAGCAAGAAGATAAGGATGTAAAGATATTGCTGAATTAAAGCTACGTTCATCTCATTTAAAACCAAAAAATCAAAACTCTTGATGAAAGACTGAGCAGTAATGAACCTTGCAGTACATATTGAACGATCGTGCAGTTGTTAAAACATTTTTTCATTGATGTGAAATAAATTTGCTTTAGAAAAAGCAAAAGTGGATATGAAGATCCACATCCAAGTCAAACCTTCAAAAATAAAGTATAAATTTGTGAAAGGAAAAAAAATACGAAAGGCTGTTTTTTCCTAAATGTCATTTTCAGCATAAATCAACATTTCTTTTTGAAGAAGTTTGTTTGTTTAGAGAAGGAAAAAAAAAATTACATTCAAATATGAACAAATGTGCCAAGGAAAAAAATGACAAGAGATTTATAGACTGCAGCTATTCCCATAATAAGCTTCAAATGTTTTCATATAAATAATATCTGACATCTATTTAAAAGAACTCAAAAATATGAAGGGGAGGAACAGTGTATTTATTCTGTGATATACTTTTAGCCGTTCCTGATTTTCTTTGCATATCCAACTACTTTCCCTTATAATGAACACTCACTTGAATTGAATTTTAAGACATTAAAGGACTTTAATATAACGTAGTAAAACAGCCTTTTTGGTACCTAATAACCCGATTTATGTTACACTTCTGAATTTTTGTTCTCCACAGAGAGAGGAAAATATTCTCACCACCACCAAAGTTGAAAGGATAAGTTCTAATGAAACCGTAGTATATTCTCAAGAATGCCTAAGATTTTTTAACACTACAAAACACATTCACTTAAGAATTCACTTATTTAAGAATACTTCCTTAAATCTGAATATTACCTTATTATATGAAGCTTAACAGTCACACTTGTAGTGTAATTACCTACTGAAATCAATGAAAACTCAGAAGAGCGATACAAATTGCTGAGGGACTAAGAATGTTTAATGAGAAAAGAATAATGGTCTTTAAATATTTCAACAGATTTTAATACTAATCGTATTAATTAAACCTAAGAAAAGAAATAAAATTCTATGGCTTAGAAGGTATAACACATGCTTGTACTTGGCAAATCATTTAAGAGAAGCTACTGTGCACTACAAAGCTGGCTACAGATTAGAACATTCAAACATGGCATTCAGCTCTCCAGTTCAAACATTCAGCTATTTCTGCACCAGCAGCCTTCAATTACTGACTGTTCTTCTACCTTTCAGGATAATATATTAACATATTTCCTCCTACATCAATGGATTCCCTACCATGTGTCATAATTCAGGAAAAAGAACTGTAGACAGGGTAACTGACAGACATTATAGAAAATAAATTCACATTTTATTATAAAATTCCAAGATTTCTGTCAAAAGTGCCAGGCAAAAAAAAAAGAAGGAGGGCGAGAAAAAATATATTGCTGGCTTGAAGGCCAAAATTCTTATAGGTTAATGAATTTGGAGTTCCAGCTCTACCTGAATTTACACTGTGGCACTATGAGATGGCGTTCAGATAGCTCTAGCGTCATAAGACAAAGAGTCAAAGGCAACAGGGGCAGAATACTGACGCTAGCTACAGCGCTACAGCCTGCTACGTGCACTCTCTATCACAGGCCAAACTCCTCACATTCTCCTGCTGTCAACAAGCACTGCCAGAATAAAACCATAGTTCTTCTGTGTCTCTTCATCCAGGTTAAATCCAGTCTCCTACCACAGACAGTTAGCCTGCTAGTTCAGGTAGCAAAGTCTGCAAAATCAGCCCATCAGTGAGTATCTGCTGTTTTCAAAATCCAGGCAATTACATATAGAAAACTTGCTAAAGATTATTAAAACTGCTATGACATTAGAACTTTAGAAAGGTCAAAATAAAGGTAGACTATGAAACTTGGATTCTGCTATATTTTGCACATGCTTCTTCCCACAGTCTATGCGCATGCAAATACACCCATGTTTTCCTTGGGACTGCTGATTCATTCATGGCACAGGGTGAAGAACACTTTGGGAATCAGTTGTGTAGTACTAATGATTTATCCACATTTATCACATTTCCTTAGTGAGCATGGAAGATGGTTAGTGAATATGGGCTAGGGAAGTACAATTAAAAGAAGAGTATGCTTTCATGCATGAGGCAGTAAAATGCTACTCTTCAGAAATAAAGTAGAAGCTGTTTCTATCACAGGATTCCTATGTGATGACAGCTACTTATATAAAACATATACCACCTTCTAGGCTGAAAGTCATGTAATTTCCTCAGAGGCAGAAGAGAATTGCAAGATACAGTCCTGTGGCTGAAGCTATTGAAAACATGGTGTATGCACAACATGTTCAAGAAATTCTTGAGCAATTTAAAGTTGTTCCTGGAAAAAATGGCAACCCAGAGATCTGGCAGGAGCTGACAGCACAGTTCATGTTAGCTATATTCAACCTCTTTCCACCCCTCACCCCACAAGGCTCCTCAGAAGGAAGCCAGGAGTATGCTGCAATCCAGGTAAACTGCTGCTGCATGTTGATTCTGACACCATCATTGCTGAAGAACCCTTAGTTGCCCCCTTACATGTGACGGGAAATGTGACCACCAAGCAAGGTCAGAAGGCTCTGATGAAAGACAGAAGCTGGGAGAAGGATTCTACCATGAAAACAACAGCAGACTGAAAATATTTGGAGGCTTTGGAGAAAGTTGTAAAGGGCAGGTCAATACCCAAACAGCTAGCAGTCCACAGAAGGTGAGGAGACCATAGGATACACAGTTCAGACTACAACCAAATATTTCAGTTAGATAGCAATTGTGTATGCCTTTATTTTCATGGTCCTTAGCTCAAGACATCTTATTTGAAGAAACCATGCAGATTCACACTTGCAATTGTGATCTAACAACAGCTAAGAGTTAAAACACAAAGGTGGAAAGAAGATTATGGAATCTACATTGGCATTTTCATTTCATCAAACTAGGTGCTAAGCACTAAATACCTATTCGTCTCCTTTTCAAATATTTAAGAATAAATATCTGAGTAAACAGCCAAGCATGTTGTTTAGCAATGGAAAAAAAAGGATGGATGTTGGCAACACTGGTTGACTCAAACCTTGACAGAAACAAGCATTCTGGCACTTTGTGCCAGTAATGACACAGTAAATGCAGATTTATCACAGGTTTCTCTGAATACAATAATATGGACCTTATGATGAGCTTCCATAATAACTGCTTGAAATTGTGACTGTCCATAATGGTAGTTTTTGTCACAACGTGTTTTTTAAGTAAGGAAAGGATTACACTTTTACAGCTTACACCAATACTCATTAACACATACTTTGTTCTTACGGTTCACACATTCTTGCAAAAATTAAGTATCTTGTCAAATTAGTGTTTATTGTAAACAGTGAACAAAGTAATCATTGAAGCCCTTCAGCCTGTGTCATCACTAATTGCTTTCACTGTTAAGAAATGTTATCACATTTAGTTCTACTATCAAGATCACTGGTACAATCTGACTACCCACAGGAAGGGAGGACGGGAGGTGAATAGAACACTTACATAGCACAAAATTTCACAAATTCACATCAGAAGAGCTTATGGGGAAATATTCATGCTTATTCCCTATAAGAATGCCTTGGGTATGATTGAGAGGTTGCTGCCTATCACGTTTCTACAATCCCAGAATACCTGTGCTGCATTAATCTTCAACAATACAAACCTGCAAGGTCCTTCAGAGTGAGAGGTGTGTATTTAGTATCTGTTAAAATGTCATGCAAGGCAGGACATAATGCCACCTTTCCAAAACCTAATCCTATCACATTTAGATACTGTGGACTTTAAGTCTCTTAAAGAGGGTAAGACAGAAAGTCAAAATAGTTAAGAACATTTCAATAATTCATACTGCTCGCAAATACTGTCAGTTTAGACATTCATTTTACCTTGAGAAGGTATGTGGGAATATTGCTGAAATCTACAGGCAACTTCAAGAGGAAGCGAGCTGAGAATTCACCGGTCTGTGGAGAAAAAGTAAGACTAATGAGACCTAGTGTCTTAAACAGAATCACGGATTGAATGTACTGGACATGAAAAACAGAAAATTTGCAAGAGTTCCTATCAAAAGAAAGGACTGAGAATTAAAGTAATATTTCTCAAAAGGACTACTGAGAACTAAAAAACATTACAATCTCACAGACATGATACGAGAACAAATATATTAATGCATACATCAGGGCCAGTAAGTCAACAGTAAGAAGTAGTCAAAGGGCAACAATGTGCAAGACAAAAACAAAATAGTCTTTGTTAGGCCCTATAGATAGATACATCTTGTCTGTAGTCATTTCCGTTCAAAGGTCTGGTGGGATCTGCAAATAGTTTAAAAGCCAAAATACACACACACACACACACAAAGGAACATATAAAATACGGGAATCTTCACAAACATAGGAGATATATGTAAGAGGAAAAATTTCAGTTGAGTGAAGTAGGAATGAATAGGAAATATCCTTTGAAGTATAGAAGAAAGTACCAAACTAGAAGTTTTTATGCAGTATCTTCTCATAATTATGTGACTCTTAACACCTAGTCAACTAAAAACTTGCCAAGTATCCCCTATACATAGCTGTTTATGCATAAAGTGTTTGCAAAGGAAGTGAAAAGGATTTCCTTTCTGTTTCATACACTTCCTCAAAACCAGACTACTCACCTACTATGAAGCAATTAAGTTTGTTCTTTTTGAATAAAATAAATGTCTGCCTGATTTCCATCACCTTTTTTTTTCTGCCTAGAACATGCTTATTTTGTAATTCAACAAAGTACCTATACAGCAGCTATATTTATCTTTTGAATGACCAATACAAAAAGGATTAACATTATAATAGAAAAAAAAACAGGACCTCTTGAGACAAGGTAATACATTCCTTTCAGTTTTAACATTGTCCTAAATTTGCATACAAAAGCTACTTATTAACTGAACATACCAATTTTTAAAATACAGTACTTGATTTTAACAGTATTAACAGGAGGACAAATTAAAGCTATGCAAATATTCAGTATTCATTTTGCCACTGTGACATATATGTATTGCTTTAATACTCACTGAACAGTTATCTGCACCTAATTTTCATTTTAATATTTTAAATCTTTTGTGAAGGCAGAAAAGGCAAAAAAATATTGCAAACAAGTGTACAATACACAAGCTTAAACAGTGCGCATGTATCTGCGGTATTTGTATTAAAATTCTCATTAAAATGGTGAATGTAAATAGTATATAGGTATAAATAGAATCATCTGTGTTATATATGTTTGCCACAGACACAAGACCTTGTGGCAAGCAAAAGCCCGTAAAACACCCAAAATAATGAAAATATCCTTTCTGTAAGATGCAGTAGCAACACACTGAAAAGAAGCAGAGGATCTTGACAGCAGTGGTGAGCAGAGAGAGCCTCTTGAAATAACTTTTGTAAATATCTGCAGAGGGAGAGTGACTATTGCCTGCACCTCAAATTCAACCAAAAGCTGGAATTGCCAGTCAAATGCTTATAATCCATGCAGACATCAGAAAGATGCCTTTAGCTTTGCTACCTCTAGTGGATGCTATCACGAGAAGTCTGCGTACCTACGGGGACAGCTTTTCAAAGGTATAACAACTTCTCAAAAAGAATGCAGTCAGTCAGGGTCTTTTAGCACCTGCACCAATAGTGAAAACACTAGAAATCCACTTCCCTATGCACTCCTAAAGCTTGTAAGCAAATATGCATATATAAAGCTTGTAGGCATGCTTGACTCCCCTCTCAATTAGTTGTGCTAATCCACGGATTGCTCTGAGCCCAGCCTGAGGTAACACATGAAGGTTGTCACCACTGGTATAACTATCAGAGCACACGTCCACAATGAATGTGGGGGTGAGAACGTGGAGATGTGGTGATGACAGACAACACTGTTTGCTACACATACTGATTCAGGAAAGAACCATCTGACCAAAATACTGAAGGAAACCAACAGGCAGCTGCACAAGCCTCACTCAGAACATATTTGAGGTCAAGGGGGTGCTGGAAGGTGGGAATGGGCTTCCTAAGATGACCTGGTTAGATGCTGTGCTGGACAGCTGAGGAACACAAGTCATTGTTTGATGAGTCCTTTCTCTTCTGCAACATTGCTACACAATAAAACTGAGGAAAAAAAATTACAGAACTAGATACCTTCATTTATTTCATGCCTAAATTAAAAAAAAAATAATGCGTATGATTAAGCACATACAGGGAAAAATGCTGTGTTAGATAGATGCAGCATAGGCAATACCAATTTGTTCCTTGACCTATGCATTAGGAATGAAATGGAGATAACTTATTCTAGTTCCAGTCACTAAACAAGAAAAAGCAATTCTTCAACATAATCAAGATCCTGATCCTGTGTGTTTTTAATGCTGTGATCCCTTCAGTTGCTAGTTTGCTCAGAAGTGCCCTTGCAATTTGTCCCTGACAAGCACACAACAGATGCAAAGTGATTACACATAGAAACACTAAAAACAAAAAATAAGCACATGAAGTCAGGGCCAAAACTCTTCCTGATGACACTAATATTAGGGGCTAAATACCAACCTGCTGATGTTGTGTTACACATGTGGAAAAATCACTGACTTTTTGTGTGCTCAACACATGACTGCCATGATGAGTCACAGTGCTCAGTTTTTACTCAGACAAAAATGGATAGTATGGACAGTGCTACTTCTTTGGACTTACAAGATTTGCCAAAAAAAAAAACAATTTCTGGTAAAATACCAAGCCTGATGAACTGTGGATGGCCAGTGAACAGACGAATGGCCTCTGAACAAAATAACAGTTTCTCAGATGTGGATGTAAACAAAGACTTGCAGCCTAGATCTTTTGTGTCATTTTCATCCAGATTATTTTGCAATGTGTTACTGCAAAACATTTGCTAAACCTGTATGGAACAAGTCCCTGTCCATGGTGCTCAACTACCCAGAAGCCAAATTATCTGAGTCAGATGGAGGTCCTGGCCACAGGCACTGAGAGATCAGATTCAGGTAATTAAAGGGCATCTCTACCAGCTTGTAGCTATCGGCATGAAGCTACTGGACTAAGTGAGGGTTTTTCTCTGTTCTGGGATATTACCTCAGAACTTTGGAGATATTGGTGTAAAGACATATAAGGAAAATTATTCCGTTTTGAGACACTGCATGGAACTCAACATTTTTCTGGAGTTTCGTTTGATTGTTTCAGGGGTCTAGTGAGCAACCATTGATTCCTGAGAGAGAGTAACAATTACTTTACTTTGTTTTGACAGCACAAATTTCAATAACTTCTAGAAAAAGGAGGTAAGGTGCAGTTACCTGTTGCTTTTCAGATAAACACTGCTATTGTGCTAATTAACAAGACAGCTGGCAGCAACAGGAAGGAAAACCACACAGTTTCAGGCAACTCGCACACAAGGTTCTGTCACTTGTGTACCAGGTTCACCGAATCTACAGTTGGTCTAAATGTGACCTTCAGTCCTCTTGACAGATGACATAAGTTTTAAAAGCAAAACAGACAATAGCAAGGCATCATACAGCTCTGTAATGATCATAAGGATTTGCCTTCAAACCTATTCAAAGTTTATTTTATTGGGATATTTTAAATTAATATTTCCAAAACCAAAAGAAAATAAATTTTCAGTCACCAAAGATAAGAAAGATTCCAAAGTACGTATGGCTTATTCCATAAGAAAGGGCGGGGGGGGAGGGGACTGGACTTTTTTTTTTTTTTTTTTTTTTTTTAAACAATCTTGACTACAATTTGGCAGCTGCCAAGAATAATGATAAAATCTGACTATGGTACAGAGACCTTCTGCATTTCCATAAAACATTCTGATGATATTTACAGATGTGATGAGTTGTTTGTGATGCCAGCTACAGAGAATAACACTCAAGAACAAATTAATTTCTGTGAAATATACTGACTTATAAAAATAAGACAGCGATCTGAGATTTTATGATAAAGAAATTTTACTTGGCTCAAACTAAAAACCTGCCCAGATGACAAGAAAAACAGAGGAATATATGTATTGCTAGTTGTACTGTAAAAAACTTTGTGTCACCTATAACTTCAGGATGATGAAAGTGATATAAAGCTGGAGTTCCAGGCCTCGGCAACTGGAATGCTAAAATTTCATAGGTTTTCAGACTGCATGCGTTTCAGAAGGCACCACTTCTAAATGGCAGTATAGGCTGAGAGTATGCTGTGGCTGAAAGCAAGAGGGGCATGTGTTCAACATACGCACAACTACATATTTCCTGATACTTCTTACACCTGGTTTCCCAAGATAAATGTATTAGCAATGGCAAAAAATGAATTTTGCAAGGCTTGTCTGTGACACGGTGAGATCAGCTCAAAAAAAAAAAAAAGGGGGGGGGAAGTTGCACACTAAAGAAAGTGTCTACATAATCAAGGAAGGTTGAAATGAAATGCATACATGCGATGTATCTTTATAGCATGACATCCTGCCCAGGCAAAGGATGCAATTTCAGGAAATAGATAAGCCCTTTTAATGTCTGATTGTTATGTAAAGAACACAGGCCTACAAATCCACCACTCTGGGCAGTCTCGGCTCCTCATATCCTCCTACCAAATATTAGTCTTTCTCTCCCTCAGCTTAGGTCCCTGGAAAAACTCAACTTGGGTTAGATAAATGCCAGAGAGATATATGCAAATACAGCTAATAACTACATCATTATCACTCATAAGGCAGAACCACACCCTAATACAACCTGCTTCTCAGCAGGGTTCGTTTGCCTGGGCAGAGTGTCATACTAAGGAAGCTACACTCGAATCTTAAGCTAACTCAAACTTCCACATAATATTGAATTTTGCCCTGTAAACATAGCACAGAATTTTCAACAGCTTATCAGTTCATCTATAAATAATATGAACCTACAGGTTGAAAAACAGAGACTTACCTGGAAAAGAGGTTCAAGCAAGGTGGTGAAATGAAAGTAATGGACAAAAACAGGGTGTATAGAAAGTGAGCTGGAACTTTCTCTATTGGAAACATTAAGCATGAATACAGCACAGAAAGGACTCATTTTTATCCAAGGCAACAGCAATACTTGCACAAACTAAAGGATCAATAAAAGCATTTTAGTCGAATTATTCTTAATAGCTTACCCAGTTGTTCTTTTTGCCAGCATAGATTTCCATATTTTCTCCATACTGGGGCTCTTCAAGCAAAGTCTGGTACTCAAACATGAGACGAGAGCTCTCACGCAATCGGCTGCATTGAAATAGGTGATACTGCTGGACAAGCTCTTTCACAACAAGCAGGAGGCATTCTGGATTTGAGGGATTCCAAGAAGCTAAATTCTGTTGAATTAGAAAACAATAGAGGCCAAACTCATTTGCAGCAATAAAAAGATAGACACTTTCTTCCATACCAGAGACATACATACAAGTGGAAGCTGTGGGATAAGGCTAAAACATAACATTAAACAGAAATTATTTAACACTTTGGAAGGAAACCAAGTCAAATAGCATTCAAGAGCTTTAATGTGAAGTGTCTGTACAGGAAGCTACCATGAAACAGACACCAGGGCCACTACCCTGTGTAGACGGGCCTAAATTAGCACTCTATTCTTCCTGAGAATTATACTGTTGCCTTTGAGGACTTGGAAAGTTTGAATTAAAAATAAAATAAAAAAATAAAAGCTGATAGGAAACATATGTGGATCAGATAAGTACCACGCTGTATAGCATCCGACTCGATGAGCAGTCCGCCAAGTGATACGTCAAACTGACACTAGCTGTGCAAACCAATCTGTTCTGTTATTCAAGCAATAGATACCACACTGACAGTGACATGACAAATGTGCTCTCTTCTGTCGCCTCAACCTGAGGCTTTACCTCACCTTGACTGTTACTTCACTGGAGAGTGAACTTGGCTCTTTCCCTTAACACTAGTGCAATCCACACACAAAATCTCCTCAATCTGTCTGGCACAACTTTTAGTTATAAGCTTGCCACTCTATCTAGAGACACAGAGTACAGTAATACCAAGCAAAATATTAAGACAATTGAAGATAACCATGTCAGAAACATATCAGTAATATTATCTCTCAGTGTGACTAGTTTATGATGGTTTAGATGCGTCTTCCATGCAAAATAAGTTTTATTTGGGCAGATTTTCTATTTTACAAAGTGTTAGCTAACATGATGAATCTTGGTTGATCTTACCTAAAAACAGGCCAAAGTTAAGGCCAGATGAAAATTCACCCTGTACTCAAACTAATATGACATGAGACCATTCTGATGCAAAAGCCAAAAGAGAACTTGAAACAGTTGAAAATCTTGTGTGCTTTGCACCCAGCACCTCAACAGGTTTTCAAACAGCTTTTGGTCAGCTTGAGTCAGCAACTATCTATGTATCACTCTCTTCTGCAAATAGGATGAAAAATATATTCATCAGTCAACTACGAAAAAGAAAATGGGTGGGAGAAAAGAGTTTTGGAAGAGATTCTTGATCTTCAGAAACACACACTTTATTTTTGCATTCTCAGAATGTGGGTGCAACACTTACGGAGGCAACTACCTCTCAATTATACACACTCTCAAAAGACCAGTCATTTATAGGCCAGAGATCCACTCGAGACTGATGGGCTCAGCTCTAGAAACACAACAGAACATATCCCCAGTCACAACCGGCTTTGTTTTACAGGTATCAGTGAACAGCAGACAGAAGAAGCTATTGCCTTTATTCCACTCCTGAATGGGATGCTGGAAGAGGCCTGTCCAGTTTGGCTCAGATGCTACCCTACAGCTTCTTCCTGCAGAGCCTAACACAGTACGTTCTCACACATTTGACTCTTGAAGCAAAAATTCTCTGTTGGCTTCTAGAACGTTAGCACTGTCATATCTCAAAAGGCAAATTATATTACAGAGGATTTGGCAAATTGCTGAGACGGAACGAGCTTCATGTAAGGTCCTAAAACACACTCTACAGAAAGCCTCTGTCTTCCAGTTGCAACTGGCAAGTATTTTCTGACAACTCGAATCCATTTAAGCTTATCCTATTCTACCAAATAATAGAGAAAAATTGTTTGGAAGAAAGTCTTCTAGGAAATGCACTTTGTACCACGCAGTCTGAAAACAGACTGTGTACAACCTCAGATTTCCTGTTCCCAAGCTCCTGCTCAAATAAAGCACTTCCAGAAAGCTGGAGGATGTAATATGCCAGTACGTACTGATATCAGCCAGACAAGTGGGAATAACCTTTCCTCCTAATGACATGGGTATAACACAATAGAAGTGCTCTGTCAAAGGAAATGACCAACGATATTTTAATAACTAACCTAAATGCAACCGTACCTTTTGTTTTATAAGTAACATTGCACCAGAGAACAAAAAAAGAGCAAGAGGAAATCCATTGTCACTGGTTTCGCGTGAGCGGCAATACGGCAGCTGCTCTCTCCAAAGGGCTCAAGAGCACTGCATCCCAACAGCATCTACACTGCCCACGAGCCTCGGGATTTGCATGACTCCAGGTTTCTAATTAAGCCATTTTCATTCAGTAGTTAAAGATTTTATAAGAAAACAAGGTATGTACCATTACATATATGTGTGTGTGTGTGTGCGCGCGCACATAAATAAATCACCTCGAGAATAATCCAACTACTTAACACAAACATGAATTGTGATGGATTCTCATGGATTAAAAAAATATATATCCATAGCTACATGATTTTTTTTGTAATAAAGTTCTTCTTTAAACCTCCAGTAATTCCTGAGTTTACAGCGTTTTTTATTGCAGCGCTTGTTCCTTAGCAATCGGTCGATATATTTCTAGCCATCTCATTAACTTTAAAAGTGCAGCGCTCATAGGATCTAACTGTTAACATTAGCAAAACCCTAAAAACCCTGACATGTTTCTATATGAATTTTTTTCCTCCATACCTTTGCCAGAAGCACTAGACTAGATCATCATAAAAACTTAACTTTTCAATCACTTTATTATCATTCAGTTTCAGCGTCACATAAAAATTTGGCTATGATGTTCTGTATTTGAAATATTTCACATATCGGCCTCTGTATTTTATTTTCTGTTTGGTTTGTCTGAAACACTGGCCAGTACAGCTTTTGTTTAAAAAAAAAAAAAAGTATCTCAAAATATTTAAAACATTAAAAGAATGAAGAGAAGTTCCTGTGTTTGCATTCTGTGGCTGCATGTTTTGCCACAAAATTCAGGTCTTTCGTAAGAATTATGCTTTAAATGCGAGTTCAAAATCATGAGTTTTAGTTCATATTGCTTAAGAAGAAATCCTGAAAACACGAAAACAAACAAACTCATTTTCTATAGCCAGATTGTTGAAGCTTGTCAGGTATGAGAAACCCAACTGAAGACGCATCCTACAACTACATAAAGCAAAAGACATGTTGCTTTCCTTAGCTTCTCTTGTATCAAAATCTCCTTCTAGTTCTCTTAGCAGGGCTTTGTGTTTCATCTCTGACAAAATGTGCACGATCACTTTAAAAAAAAAAAAAAAAAAATCTCATGTATGCAGAAGAGTCATCTTTCAAATGAAAATTGCTCTGAATTTTATAGCAAAATAAAACAAGAACACTGAGTGGGGAACTGACAGTATCTTAGGAAATATATCACTCAATAAATGTTTTCTAATTTGAAATGAGATTTCTGCAGACTTTTCATAGGGTTAACCAGAATTTACAGAATAATCAGTACTATGCTTAAAATAAAGAAATTCAGATCTGAATCTGACCAATTTCCTGACCTGTTTGCCCACAGGAATCTTTAACTTAACCCTGCAGTGAAAACTCTTAAGTTATTTAAAAGCTGGCCAGATAAACTGAAGTAGCCTAGTATAAAGCAATAAAGAAAATACGATCCAACTCAGTTTGTGAGACACTGCTAGTTCTGCATACCTCATACAAAGGACAAGATGCACGTCTCTGAATGGTTGAAACTACTTTAAAAACTATTAGCATTTTTTTTTTCAGTGAACTGTAGGAGGACTTTCTTTTCTGAGCACATGGAGACTCAAAAAAATCACTTGACTGGGCACTACTCACACTTCTGTACATGCTCTCCTCTGCAACCAGCAGGACTCAATACTCTGGTTGGCTCTTAAGACACTTGTTCCTCATCTTGAGCAGTTTATTTTACTAGCAGGTTGGCGGCATGAGAAGGCAACTATATATTTTCTTATATAGAGAGACAGAAACCTGGTAATAGTCAATGTTATTTGTAATGACTGGCTAATTCCCATTTTTTTTTTTGAATTAGTGACTGAATTCCAACAGTGGAACTAAACTTGGTCTATACAAAAAGAAATAGAGTTGGAACTTCAGTAAGGCAGAAATCCAGATTTTCAAATGCCAGAATTGTTATTGTGCACCACAAGTAGGTACTGCTACACAGAAGCCGGCCACTCCCAACTATTTGCAAATCCATGACTATACAGTTCATCGTATGAAAGTTGAATACTCTGTTGTGACAGAAACCTACCCCACAACTGCTGATTTTATTCATTAGTGAAACGAGTTTCAAGAAGGGTTTTTTTTTTTTTTAAGATTTTAGAGGAACTACTAATAGAATGTACATTGATTACCTTCGCCCTCCACCTTACACTTTATGACAATATAAACAGAGAAAATCAGGTACTAGTAGACCATAAGCAACCATTAATCTATGTCTATACCAACTAAACCCCAAATGATTCAGTCACTAACTTACATAAGTTCACTGAAGAGCGTAAGTTTCACTAACACGTATATTCCTGTCAGTTTTTAGGGGTGCAAAATTTAACCTAGATTCCTTGGCTTTTTATATTGTCATCTTTCAGAAGATTGCTACATGATAAATGAACAGTTTGACAGGGAAATGTTTTTGGATCATCAGACAAGTCCACAATGCAGAGTAAAGATAATATAAGGCCAGCCACAGAGAGGGCAATGTAAGCTATTTTTTAAGTGATTCATTTAAATGATCACTGGCAATGATATCAGCTAGATTCCAAAAAAAAAGGAGAAAAAAAATGCAGCTGAACAATATCAAACTTAATATAACTTTTTAAAAGGTGAGGCAAGTCATTAAAAACCCCAAAGAAGCTTTTCAGTACTTTCAGCTTTACAGAGTAACCATAATATTCAACTTTTGGCAAAGCAACCATGTTTAAGTTCTGTTCTGGAACATGTTGTGCTCTGCAGTCTTTCGCTTACACTTCCAAAAAATTTACCAAGACCCTATGCAAACTACCCAATGTCAGCATCTCCCCTCATTTTCAGAACATAAAGAACCTTGTGTTCTATAAGCAGCTAATTCAAAGCCTTCACAACAGCATATTGCCTATTTCTTAGCTTCAGCCCGTATCTGTAGCAAGCTATAATTTGACACTATCGGAAGGAAAATAAGATCACAATTTCTAATTGATCCGAAGTTGTTTTTCTTTGAAATGTGTTTAAATATCCAGGTTGCCAGAATATCTTCCAGGAATGTGATTTTAAAGAAGACAGATTGTAACTGTTTTTCCTGGCTATACTACAGGAAAAAACAGCAAGATCTTATTTTAAGTTAGTGTACTTTTATATTTCTAAGCAAGAAATTAACTGCAATCACTTTCACAAGAAAACGTCAGTAAACAAAATCTCTCAAGTCCATCACAGCGGTAACACATTTCTACAGTATCTTGCATCCAGCATTTTCATAGAATCCATCATCCATCATTTTCAAGAATAATGCATGTGCAGATTTGAATTTTGTTTACATCTCTGCACGCCACATGTACACACTTCATGTACTATGATAACTTTAAACCAGCACCAGTGTGAGTTTTGCTTTACCTGAAATGAGAAAGATCTTCGCGCTGCAACATCAGCACTTATGCTCTATATGAACACATTCAGAGGAGGTAAGAGTCCAGTAGCTACAACATTAGTCCAGAAACTGGAATATCTGCATTCAGCTCCTGCTTTGCTATAGTCTTCTTGGGCCACCATGGGGAAATCATTCACAGGAAAAGACACAGGACAATTACCTGCCATATGCTCATATCTTTCTATCAACAGATATTTTTCACAGTATTCACAGGGCTGGAGCGTTGCAACAACTTTAAAGGCTTCAGTTTCTTAGCAGCCAGCACTTAAAACATCCTACAGGCTGCAGTTTCACATCAATCACTGTAAACCCACATGCCATCTACTTGTCATTTTATTTTCACAGGTTCTTCTCATCCCTCTCCCCCAAAGCACCACTGGAACAACTTTCTGGAGTAATCTACTTGAAATCACAATTTTGGGGCACAAGCAACCAGCAAAGACTTAGCAATTCATGTAAACGGTTCAGCTCAAGAATACTTTTTTATGGCAAATAAAACGGAACAATTTACAGACTCTGTGCTCTATACTAGCTATTATGTATAACAGATAATAAAGTTCATATATATGAAAATTTGGGACACTCAGATTTCTTTTTTTTTAATGAATGTAGAAATTGAACACAAATTAGTACATAAATGCTTAGCTGAAATCTCAGATGCTTGAAGTTCTTGAAATGGCAAGGTAAGCAATATTCATCCATTATACTGAAATCTAACTCTGCTTTAAAAAAGTGGATTACATTTAGTAAAGTTCCCCATTATTTTTTCTGCAGACCACACGATGTGATTCTTGATTAATAATTACATACCTAAAGCAGTTCTAAATAAAGACTATTTTCTTCTTTACAAAAACATATACACAGAAGACTGTTCAACATTTGGCTGGAATCAGTACTTCAAATGTCATCATCTAAGAAAGAAGAGAGCTCTTCCTCCAGAGTTACTACAAATGACTCCTATATTCTGCTGCAGAAGCAGTAAGGGACAGATGATCTTTGTATATTAATGGCCCTCTGAAGCTGTAGATCTCTGCAGCTCAATAAATAAATAAATAAGGCATGATATGCCTGAGAAATTGAGATGGAAGATAACAGAGAAACACAGACACAGAAGCACTTAAAGAATGAGCAAAATAAGGAAAGGCTTTGAAAACATTAGGCTTAAAGTCAGATCAGTAAAGAATAAGAAAATATAGATTGAGCTCTCCTCCATTTGGGAAAATGAGTATTTTCTTTGACAATTACCATGTGTGCAAGATATTCCTTTGCCCCATCAGTATCTTGTGAAGAAAAGAAGCTGCAGGGCCCCAAACTTAAGCTTGGTAGAAAAAAACAATTATAATTGTAACACAATTCACAGCCTAGAATTTAATCAAATCTGCAACAGTATTATCAGACAGAATGCTTATTTCTAACTGACCTTCTGTAATCAGCTAATTTAAAAGTCTGTTCTGCTTGCATATTCATAAGCAATGACTGACTTGCTACAAAAAAATGAATTATCATGGCACAACAACTTGAATTCAAAGGGCACAATACAATGAATTTAAATGTATTCTCAATTCAGGAAGGTTGTGCTAGATTTGATCTTCTCTTTTTAAACCTTGTAAATGGATTTCTAGAAAGCTAACAAGCTGCTGCCTTCAAGCCAAGACATTTCTTACTATTCTGGATTCTCTGTGAAAAAGTGGAGCATATTCTGCCAGTAACTTTACACGCAGGACCAGAATCATTTAATTTTTGCTTGTTTCTCTAATAACAACTTTTTTTTTTTCAAATTTTACTAAGAAATTGAATAAAGTATAATTATATTTTGATTAATTGAAGCAAAAAGTTAGCTACACTGATTTTATCAGCTCACTGGCTCCTACTAAAGTATTCTCAATACCAACAGGGGTATTCTGCTCCTGAGCTTCCAAATAAAGAAGAAAATTTTACCTTCATATGCCTGTTAGGGATAGCCAGCTTTACATTTTTGGTTTAAAGGAATAACGTCTCAAAAAAAAAAAAAAACTCTAAAATCACTAAGATAAACTAGAATTTATTCTACTACCCTTAGCACTTTTTCCTGCCAAGGCAGGTATACTATATAAATAACATGAACACATCTAGCCATCAGTGTCCAGTACTGGCAATCCGTCATGATGCCAGAGCACACACTTTCGTGACAATAGCATGTTATCTTTTAGGGCTTCAGCCTGAAGAATCTGTCAGTTGGGATACATGTTGGGAAGAGACAGTAAAGTAGATGATGGCGTTACAAAATTAACATTACTGATGCCAAAAAAAGTATTGCTGACAAAAGCGTTCATAATCTTAATTGCAGTGTAATATTCTAATAAAACACTGTTTTTCTCCAAGTGTTTTCTGTAATTATCTTTCTCACAATCTCCCTTTAAGTCCTCATACAGAGTAATAGTATGTCCTAAAAACACAGGACAAAGTACTAGATTTAGATGTCTCTAGAACAAGAAGTGGAATATCTGTCAAGCTTAGCTTCTTAAACGACAACTGGTACAATATATCTGAAAAATGACAGGAAAGACAAGGCAAAGGAACAGCTTCTGTTTTGTCTTTCAGGGCTGCAAGTTGCCCTTGTGAAGACATTGAGCAGCATGAACAAATGATGTCGGGGGCAACAAGTCACAGACCCAACCGATTCCTTGCTGCTGAGATTATTCACAGATCCAGCAATTCCAACCACCCCTTGAAGAACACCGAGGGCCCTTTTTCCTCATATTTGATGGCTAGCATAGCCACGCAGTTCATGAACTTACATTTTTCTCTTGTTCATGTCTCAGTATTATCCTCAAGGCAAGATATATTAGTACAGGGTAGAGTGCCACTGTATCACTGCACAATCAGCAGCCTCCCTCCAGTTTTCTCTTTTCAAAGACAGTTAGGAGGAACAAGAGAGATGGTTCACTGAACTGGACTCCAAGGCAACATCCTCTTTTTGAGAACACAAAACCGGGAAAACACAGGAGCAGAAAATTCTCCCTCTGCTACAGATATAAAGGTGCCACTTTAGGTGCATTAAAATCATTAGACTGTGAATTTTTGATCCTCTGTATTTGACTATTCTAATTCTCTGTTTTTGACTAGACACAGCAGGCTATCAGAAGGCAGTTTAGTGAGGTTTAGTGCTCGACACAATCCTGACTTACTTAGGCACCACAAAAGGAAGTTTCAGGTAGTAACACCTAAATAGGGGAAGCAATAGGAAAGCAGAACAGGTGATAAGCCAGGCATTTGGCACTTATTCATCAGAAACAAATCTCCACATTACAGCAAAATGGAGCAAAAAAATTACCAGAAAGCTTGCATCAAGTTAGCTAGGTCATTCATTCACCAACTAGAAATGTGTCTCCCAGATTTCCTTAAGGAATACTGATATAATTGAGACAGCTCATCTTGCCAGGCACAGACCTGACTTCCACATCCCTAAAACACTTTGGTTATTCTCATGGCCTACCAATAAGGGGATTGAAAGATCATCAGGTGTCAAAACGTGATTCCATAGGATAAATAAATCCTGAAACATTCTGGGATAAATCCCAGAATTATGTGCCACTGATTGCCCAGAATGGCTAAAGTTAGAGGGTTTGCACATAAAGTCAGGCAAAAGCTCTGGAGAACTGGGAAGAATACCAGAGAGCTGAAAATGGAGAGCATCTAATGTTGCTTGTAAATAAAGCGCAAAATTAAAAAGATTTAAGAAGTGAAACAAATATGAAATGTGTTCGAAGTTCAGCTATACAAAGAACTGATAATGAATGATGCATGAAAAGAGCAAATGAGCAGTAACTACCTCACAGGGCTTGGACTTGATAAAAAATAGAGGTTTAGGCAAAGCCTAAGCTTTTGGCTTGTGCCTCAACTCACTGACTACCTGCCCAGCTTAAGCCCTTAAGCCCCCAAAAGATGCCAGCCTGCCCTACTTTATCTTTTAGGTCTCCAGGGACTGTAGGGCCAGAGCAGAATGAGGTTGCAGATGAGCCTGAGGTCTACGCTGCCATGCACGAACTCTGGTTACTGAGAGACAACAGATGATTTTGTTAGTGCTCATACTTCAGCTCTCAGCCAAAACTAACACCCACCTGTGTAAGTGTTCATCTTAGGCTAATCTATGTAATTTGACATCAGAGTAAATGATAGTAATCATTCAAGCAGGCACTTGATTTTAGTAAAGAGACAGCAGACACTTTTAAGACCAGTAGCAGCTATGCCCCAGCAAAGAAATGAAACTAAATTCAACCGTATTCAAAAGGAGATCCAGAAGCTCAAGGAGCCAATGCACTGGGTTCAAGTTTACATCAGACACGGCCTGCAACAAACATTACATTACATGTCTTTTTCAGTCCTTGCATTAAAATTTAAGTGTTTTGTTATCATGCTCCAAAATTCTGGCCCACTTAACTCTGATCATGGAATGAAATGGTCATGCTCCTGTAATGGGTGAAAATAATCTTTTAATTGCAATACTACAAATAAAAAGCCATGAAATCATTTTTCTTCATTTTACTAGTGCAGAATGATTAAATTTCTTATCAGATATATATTAGCTTGCATGGCAGCAAAACATTTTCTTTCACTTGCATATCCCTGAAATCAAATGCATCCATGCACATTCTCAATACTTTCCTAAATCTAGTATTTCCTGAACCAAAAAAAATAGATTTTTTCAAAATAGCTAATGTTCTAGATTTTACACATTAATTGATAATTGCATTATCAAACACAAATAAGCCTTTGCCAAAAAACAAATGGAACATTTTCTTACTAAGGCGTTTAGTGAGAACAAATAGAATTCATTTTGCACTCTACGTTAATGAGCTTTCAGGAAGAAAGGCAGGCCTACCTGGCTTACCAGATATTTTCTTCCCTGCCCAAATTAAATAAAGACACTTGTACCGAACTGTGGATACTTACCCATTTTTGGATTAGAAAAACTGTTAACCCCGATTTTAAGGGAGCTAAAAGCTAATAAAAGCAACTACGGCACTGGATAGCTGCAATTTTTTAATTAATATCTGACAGACACAAGAAGTAGAGAAACTGAAGATAAAAAGCAAATACTCAACATTAAAAAAATACTGATGAAACACCATGAAAAAAAGCAAAAACCTTTGGATTAAGTGAATGGAAAAAGAGTTAGGAGGTATAATAAAGAAACTACTTGTGTTCAGGGGAGCAGGCATAAGCTTTGCAAATAAATACAGCTGCATCAGAGAAAAAAATAATTTTCTTCATAATAACAGCAAGTAAGAGTCCATAGTTTTGGGCAATTGCTTGCTAACAGAAGATCTATGAGAGAGCACTTGCTCAGTGATGGTACCACTTGCACAGAGAATACACCTCAAGGGTAAGTGCACTGCAGCAAGGCCATAAGCTTGTAAACAGGAGGACACATTCGGGCAACGTCACGTACCGATGCTACACACTTGTTTGCAGCAGCCTCCTGCCTCCCAGCAGATGAGGCCAAAGCAGAGCTATTCACAGTGAATCTTCTTTAAAGAATGATTCATTTGGGCCTCTGAGTCCCAGGGAACATTCCTTTACTTTCCATGGAGTGTGGGCAGGAGAAAGAGATCCACTTAAAACTTTATGATCAACTAAAACAGAACTTCAGAGCTCAGCAGATTTCTCTTCTTCCTACACTTCGGAACAGAGAGCCAATTTTTCTAAGTTAGCCTAGGAAGTGATGATGAACCCTCGGAAAAGAGAAATGAGGTAAGTACATACAAAGATTTTTGCATGAGTAGAAAACGAAGCAGTGCTGTACGAGGTAGCTAACCTCTCTCAGCTCCATAAATATTAACAATTCTGGACAAAGAGAGGAGAAATAAAAGAAGATAAGAAGAGAAATTCAGAAGACTGAACAAAGGAGAAAAAGGAATACTCTACTGAAGCAAAAATGCCTTGAAGGAAGAAGAGCTGGTGAGGGGCAAAACTGTCCTGTCCTCTTCTTGCAGTCTTGCTCCCACGCTGTTTGCAGGCCCTCCATCCCCACCGCACTGCAGTGCGGGCCCCGCGGAGGCCGCTGGCCCTCATCCCCTCGCACCTTCCAGAAGGATCCGCGCGACACAGACCTCTCCATCCTCCCGCCTGCAACTCCTGATCTGGGGGGGGTGCTTCACTGAAAACCCGTGTGGCAAACGAAACCTGGGGGTTGTCTAGGATATCTTGTTCTAGTACAGCCACAGAAACAAAAGAGGAAAAAGGAAATACTAAGGAAAAATACTAAAAACTAAGGGAAAAATACAAAACTAAAGGAAATACGTGGAGGTCAGGCATTCAAAACAGACAAAAAAGACATTCAAAATAAGATTACTTCTGATTTGATCTATATGATGGCATAAAATGCATCTTTACGTAGGGAGGAGGGCTACCAGAACAGCCACGGTGGTGTATCCAGGCCAGACAAACCCCAGCAACTAAACACATATAAAAAATCTAGCCCTACATATCAGTTACCCTATACACACACATCCCCTGTGTACACACGGATAGGCAGGATTGATGTAGAAGGATAGGAACAAAAGGATCCAGAATTCACACTGGTTTTAGAAAATTCTACAGTGAATAGCACTGAATTATAAATAATCTAACACATCATCACCTAAAGTCATGACATGACTGCAAAGGAAACACAAAAAATGTGACTGTGAAAGATTTCAAAATAAGAAGGAAGCTTCTAATAGAATAAAGGATCTGATTCTGCATTGTTTCACTTGAAAACTCCCCATGTTCAATTAAAAAGTAGATAAATAAAAGCTTTTAGAATGAGTGTAGCAGGTGAGTGGTTCAAGAATAGAATCTTCTGCTGACATCCCAAACGCAGCAAGCACAAGAAGCAGTAACGCTAAAATACTTTAAGCTTTCCTACACATTTCCTGGATAAAACACAAAAACTCCCCTTGCTTATTTAAAGTAATGTTCTGAAAACCACCATGCTCAACTACCCTTACTTAGCAGCTTTCACACTAGAACATGTGAGAAGCATCTGCATTTTTGTCAACTACACAACAATCTTTTTAGAACAAAATAGTATAAATAGCATTACTTAATGCAAGGTTATTTTTTTAAACTATGCTGTTAAGCATCTGTGTCATGCACCTGATAGTGGAAGAAGAATAGTTACAGAGGAGCAAGATATTTGGAGGAATCACTTCACTACCCATTAAAATCTAACTCAACAGGACATATTACAAAAAAGTAATAATAAAGGTTTTGAACACAGGCACATATAGCCATATGACAAACATCCTGGATTCCAACATCTACGAAGACATGAAGAATTTAAAATAAACACAAAACATTCTTATATAACATGACAGCTAATATACTTGAGTAGAACTATTAGCTGAATCAACTGCCCCCAAAACGAAATCTGTACTCAGTATTAGCAACGAGACCATCTTCCCAGTGCCGTGCACAGGACCCAGAGCGGTGCTGGAGCCGTGTCAGAAGGCCTGTGGTGGCAACCGCTCCTCGCCGGTGCCCGCAGCAGGAAGGGCTCCCGCGGATCCCAACCCACAGGGACGGACTCAGCACTCACCGGGTTTCAGGAAATGCCAACGTCCTCCTCCCTCCATCCCCACTAGGGCTACACGGAGCCTTTCCAATAGCAGTAAGGGGCAGAACCATTCTGGGGCCACTAACTAGAGCTCTTAAGTAGGAGACTTAAAAATCCTTAAACTGACAGGTAGCTTGCCTATGTTCCTATCGTCTCTCCTTAGCCAAACAGAACATACTTCTAAAAAAACTTTGGAAAAGTGGGGTTAACATTTTTGCATAGGCACTTCAATCATTAACTGGCTCACATTAACAATCAACTGGGCTAACATAACAAACAATTCTTGTTACTCAAACTGGCGTCATTGTAATGAGCTCCAAATTAATCTCATCCGTACACAATCACTAATCTTGTTTTGTGCCAACTGAATTTTTAATCAGAACAGAATGAATCATAGGTTGTTTTTAAAATACATTTCTAATACTTGCCATCCAAAATGAATAAACACTAGAGAGGAGTAGAACTTTTCTATTTACATTTTAGGAAGCTGGTTTTATTTATGCATACTATACACACACAAGTATTGAATGCATACTATTACTGAGGAAATTTTTAATGAAAATAAAAAAAATACATATGTTTATTTCTAGTAATGCTTTGAGCGTGAATAAATTCACGCATTCAAGGATTTTGTCCCTTTGGTACAACAGAATTACAAGCTAAAATAAAAGGAACTGTTGTACGTCTGAAATATAATACCAATCTTGACATCATTCTAAAAAATATCAGGATATACATACTCATAACACAGTATGACCAATAGAGTAGTTACTTTTATGGAGCCTGCAAGAAAATATATATTTTGCAGTGCTGAACTGAGACTCAACTAGGTTTTCAAAATGATTTTAGCATTTGCGCAATTTACAGAAGCAAGACTGAGTTACAAATCCTTTGACTCGAATCTTTAAATTTTCATACCAATTTAACAAATCAGTAGATTAGCTGCTAATATATATGACAGGAATACTCAAGGCATCACACTCCTTTTTTTAAAAAAAACAGCCCCACTTAATTAGATATTATTTGAAGAAAAAAAAAAAAAACTACAAAGTGTTCACCTTACCGCATCTCCTTTTCAAGTGCATTATTTCAGACATCTTATTTCAGCTGTCCAGCTGCCTGACTAAACACCTGCTACGGCCCTTAGATAAAACTCAACTTGAAGGTCAGCCTCCAGTTACGGAAAGTGAAGGAAAGACTGCAGTTATGGGCAGTGCAGCCATTCACACTTCCTTGGGAAGTCTGGGGACAGCCTGCACTAAAGCCACACAAGCGACAGTACCTGCTACTCGGACAGAGTAAAGTGATGCCTAACAAGTCACATAGCAACATGTGATGACTTCTCCTTGAAAAACAAGACTTTCAAGAAGTTGAGAACAGTGCAGCAAGGCTTAATGTCAGAACTCCCACAGATGCAGTTGCCATTTGCTACATGCTTGGAGACTCTCTGGACAGTGTTCTCATTTTAATACAATCTACATGCTTTTATGAATTGTAGATTCAGTTTCAGTTGTTAATGAGTACATCTGAAGTGTACGAAGATTGCTCAAGATTAAGAGCACTAAATCATGCTCAATATACTAATCAATTTTTACTTACAGTTAGGAGAAAAATGTTAACACATCAAAAATTCTACTAATATTTTAGAATTCAATTATCGTCATTAAATAGCTATGATAACTGTGGAGAGTTATTCAAATACATATCACGGTAAGAAAATTATTGTTAATGGAACATTCTAGAGAAAACAAGTTTGCAACCCATGTTGAACGTGAAAAGGCAAGTGCAGAAGTGAAAATAACAGCATCACAGCTGTAAAAAGGAGGTGGCAGGCTCTGGTAACATCAGGAGGGATTGCAGGAGAAAGACCAAGGACCTTATCAGAAAGGTTACATTTACATAGGGAATATTAATATTCCAAGGCATAATTACTAAAGGAAAGATATTAAGTTGAAACAATCTTGGTTTTGGATCATTTTAAGTTAATTTTAGAATAGGTTAGTTGGTATCTTATTATGCATCAAGTGGCAAATAACTCTTGAAGCTGTTTTCTAATGAACAGGAGAGGAGACTTCAGTGATGACAGAAGAAAACAGCGTTTATGAACAAGGTAAGAATGAAAGAGAACTAAGGATGTTTTTAATTCTACAGGTTTCTCAATAGATCACTAAGAATAGGCCCTCTCTTCACTTGAGAAACATAGCACTACATCACACTTAGCAATCTTCTTCATATGAATGGCATTTCTGCAACTTCCCCAAACTTCTCGATGAGTAATTGCTAAGTCCTCTGCTATTTGTTACTCATTTCAGCCTTTCTGAGCATTACAAAGATATCCCTCTTCACTGAAGAACTGCAAAAACAGGTGCTACTACTGGGTATGCTTCCCAGGAAGTTGTAACATTGTGAAATAATAAAACGGGAAAAGGAGAAAATAAAAGAGCAAGCAAATAAAAGATCGTGACAGCACTTTTAGAATGAAATAAAACTTTTTGTGTAAATAAGACTAAAGAGATAGCCATTTGGCAGTGCCACAACAAAAGGTAAAGCATATATGCTGTTCAGTAATGTGCCGTAGGAAGAAAGATGGAAAGGCAGAGGCACAAGGCTTTCCAAAGGCATTTGCTCAGCAGCTGCAGGCACGTGCTCACAAGCTCCACACCAGGAGAAGCCCAATCGAAAGGCATCCCAGGTGCATATTTTTGCCAGGGACTTATATTTGCAGACAATATAAAATGCGGTTACTTTCCCCACCTGCTGCTCAAAACCGCACATGCCAATACTTGGATTTTTTTTCATATATACATTTTTCTTATCTGTCACAGAGCAGGAATTACAGTAGAGCTCTACCGCAGGGGCATACCTGTCGAACCACCACTAAACTCCAGACCATAACCACCGGATACTGGCACCCGATGGCAATTAGGATGAAAACGCCCAAACCCTGCTGACACCTGATACTGTTGACCCGGAAGAGAGGCCTGCAGGTCTGCAAAATAAGCAGCAAAGTGCCCAGGGACAGGAGAGAGAAAGAAGGGAAAAAGCTCTGGGTGTCAGAGATATCTTGATAAGGTGTTAGTTGCAACTAGTAACTTCTCAGACAGAAATATTTTAAGCACATACCTGGTATCAGCTTCTTCAAACAAAGCTTTACCTATCAAGGCTCATTTTGAGCAGCCTACACTATGTCTGGTTTCAGATTGTGCTGAATTTTCTTGCATATTAATAAAAATATGCATCTTTTTAATATAACTAATTTTTGACACTGTCACTTTTTCAAAGTGCATTTCTTCTTCTTTACAGCAGCACTACCTCATACGAGTAGATAGCTCTTCTTGACAGACTGATGCCAACAACCAGGTTTACCCTTCCTCATGGAAAAACAAAGCTGTCAACACTACACAAAATCAAATTTCTTTTTCTGACTAAATCCTTACTGAAAAAAGGAGATCTTTTAAAACAGTCAGATGTTAAATAGAACTTCTTTAAAGGAACTCAGAATAGTGTATTAAAAATACCATCCTGTCTTGATTAAAACACTATGAAAGTAAGATCACATTTATATATTCAACATTAAACCATGTTAGAAGACAATGGGTTTACATTCACACAACAGTGAGTTACCAATTTGCTTTCATCTGCATTGTTAGCACATTCCTATTGTAGAAGTTATTCTCAAAAGCCAAGTGTCTTTGCATGATGTAAGTTTCTCAAACAGCAAAATACTCACATGCAAGGCAGAAGGATCTGGCAAAAATTCAGCATCTTCTCCAAAGATAAAATCTGGTGGCAGGTCAGGATAGTGAGCATTGAAAATTATATCCCCTGAAAAGCAGTAAATAAAAACATTGTTTGTACCTTTGTATGTGTGTGTGTGCTTATAAACACATAAATATTTTATGTAAGTGTATGTATAAACACATATGTGTATGTGCTTGTGTGTGCCTGTATATAAGCACATGCACATACATATATAAAAAAAATCCCAGTATCTGTACTAAATATATTTTATGTACAAGTCTACACTTCTTTTTTCCCCAAAAAGATTCACATGCAAAACAATTACCAGATATTTTAGGGAATTAAATTAACTTCTTGAGGCACTGCTTCTTCCTCCTCTGCAAGCATTGAAAAGATGAAATATATTATTGCTTCAGATCTCAACTAGTAATTCAAACACTATTGGGGGTTGCCTAAAAATTCCAAGTCATAAATGCGATCTCAGTTTAAAAAAGCACCTGCTTTAGAGTGTGGTGCTTTGCCCTTTAAATAAAGCTCAAGTGTAGACTATCACCAAAAATAGAATTTTCAAAATACTGGAGCCTTAAAAACTAGCAGCACTTACTCCCTCTTCTCCTCCAAACTCCCGAACTCCCAACACTTAGAAGGAAGAAAAAGCAGTTCTATAGGAATCATGCCAAATATCAAAATTCTGACAACAAGCAATATAGTATTCTGCATTTAAACTTAGAAAATAAAGTAAAAATATAAAACTTCATCATAGTTTGATGCTAAGTTCTCATCCTGCCAATGTCACAAAAGATACAATTACTTACTGAGGTGATAGTTCAAAAATAACTCTGCAAATAGCACAAAGGAAAAGCAAAGTCTGTGATTTAGGAAGCTAGGATAAAATGGCTGTATCTGTGCTTTTATCATGAAGCTCTGATGTTATGCTAAATAACTCATTTAGCCCATAGTTTTCTTATTAAATTGATAATTGCATGCTCTTCATTCTCCGCATGCCAACTTTAAGAGAGCAAAGTTGTACATGTACATAAGTACAACACTGCTCACCAGAAACTACCTCTTCTCTATCATAGGTGATAAATTGTGTATTTATGGTAAGCTCAGAAAGTCTTCACTTTCTGAATTAAACACAGCACTCTATTAAGGGCAATAAGCTTTTGACCATAATACAGTTTTACTCTTCTAGTTTAAAAAAAAAAAAAAAACCCTCAGTTCAATTCTCTGGTAAGCCTCACATCAAAAGACACTCAGCCGGTTGTTACTTTTTCTCCTTCTTTTAGTATCTCCTCTTTGATAACACACATTCACCTATGTTTAAAGTTTCTGTATCATTTCTGCTTATCCCTTCCTCTTCCATATAGATTCTTTCATGTCTTGTCTAGTTTATGACACCAGGACACAAACAGTGACATCTTCGCCTCAAGAAACCAACAAATAAGCATAAGCAGTTATATTTTCAGAAGCTTTTTATTCTCATTAAAATCTACAGTTACAAGTCAGATTAAAGGATGAGGGGCAGCAATACACTATTTCAGTTTTGCTCAAGTTCTTGATATTTCTTAGCACTGAAAACCCAGAGAAATTTAAACTGCAATTAACAGTTAGCATGGCTATGATATTGAGCATAAAACAAAAATAATTCTTTACATTCAAATACAAGACACTCAAGCAATCATAATGGCACAATTCACAGCAAACACAGCTTTAATTGGTGTAAGTATTAACACTAGTCTATGCAATGAGTTTACCAAACGTAAGGTGTTCAACACTTAGAATCACCAACACCATTTTATCACGATCTAGCAAAGTCATGCAATTTTTGATGACTAGGGTTGTTTGTTCATTCCATTATATTTGTGATTTGCCCTCTTCAGATATAATTATGTGGGGTAAAAACAAAGTTTTCAACAGTAAAATTACTTGCAAAACTAGTGTGTTCAGAGTTTGAGAATAATTAGCATTTCATTTTGAAAACAAAAATATGAAAATTGTAACACTGCGCTCCTCACTCCACCAGAATGAAACATCCATCTCCAACACCTGAACGTGTACTTCCACATAACTTCCAACACTTTATTCACCCCGGTCCCCTGGCAGAAGGCGAGATGTGCAGCATTCTGCAAAGGCACTGATGACCATTCCAATTTAAGAAATGCAGGAAAAGCCTCAGATCACATTTATCTCGTTGTCAAATCTATAAAATCTTACCTGAAACAGTCCTGACTCTCTTCACAGGTAGAAATGAAATCTAAAGTTATCTAAACTTTTATTCACCATGATTTATAACCAAGGTACCAACTGATCACAGTTGGCACTACAAAAGGCTTTAAACTAACTCATGTAGCCTGCTGACTTGTCACAGGAATCAGAGACTTTTCCTCTACATGCCTTAAATCAAATACAGCAGTCAGTAGGATACTTGTGGAATCCCTTATTAACTGGTTAGCAAAGAGGAATAATTCTCAAAACAGCAATACACACACAGCCTTAGCAAACACACAGCTGCCGTCAGAAAGAGATACAAGAGTGGTTTCATTTTTCCTGTAGTGCTGCTAGTACCAAGCTCTCTCAATACTCAATTATGGGAAGACTAACTGTGCCTCGGAAGCTGCTCCGAAACGCTCAGCTGAAGCCGGAGTTGTGCCCAGGTGGGAGGACAGTCACCCTCACAGGGCATCTGGAGAGGCTGTGGCACCTGCCCACTCACCTTCAACAGTGATGCTATCAGAGTAAACCAGTTATAGCTTAAACCTTTTCACAGGTTTTTCGGTGAAAGACAGAAATATTCCTGAAGCTGACACAGCACCTGGCAGCAAGAAGCTGTGATGATTTAAGCTTGGCTTTTGCCTTTGCATGTTAATCAGAGACTCAAAGACAAACTTGTTAATAGAGAGCATAGGAGAAATTTAATAGGAGAAATATATGCAAAAATATACTACTACAGTCTGGAAAAATAATCTGTAAATTACTTGCTCAAGAAAGGTCCAAAACACAAGCAAAAGGGACAGCAACAAAAGGTAGAAGCGAGTCCCCACCCCAAGAACCGAGAGTGCAGGGGGGCACAAGTCACATTTACCCCGCACAAGCGCAGTGTTATCAAACTAGTAAAATCTCAATTAAAGCACCCAAAACATCCTCTCTGTGAGAACCTCTAGAAAACCACAACCTATGCAAAACGACCTAGCCTTGCACAAAAGACACACAAGTTCACCGCAGCAACCCTGTCATGCAAATCTGCAGGCATACAATAATTCGCAAAAATCGTTGTTACATTTACAGGTAAACATTGGTGCTTACTGGCACCATAAACCGTGATTAGCAAATAACCAATAAAAGCAGCCTTTAGAAGAACAACAAGAAGGTCATGCACTCGTGTATATTTTTTATTTTGCTTCTAATTACTTCCTTAAAGTAGAAAACCACAGGAAGATAAGATGAATTTATCAAAATAGTTCCAAAAGCAGAAAAACAGATAAAACACTATACGGAATGTTACCGGAATATTCCTAAACTACCCAGTGGGCCAGTGAAAGAGTGACTTCCTGTTCTCAGGCCCATAACTAAAAACATATAAGAAACCAGGAAACAGAAATCACAAGCGAAAAAAAAAATGTCTCAAATGAGACAGAAGAATCACTCTCAGATAAAGGAAATCAAACAAATTGGTGACAGTAGAACCCTGAGCTGTAATCCACTCACATAAAAAAGCAGCTAACATCAGACAAAAGATGAAAACACTATAGCTCAAGAGGCCCCAGAGAAGAACAGAACCATCACAAGGGCAACACATTGTTTAATCACTGTTAAATTCCAGATGACAGTACTCAGGGACTCAGAGAGCAGTGCCTGGGAAAGGAAAAGGCAAAAAAATATGTGAAGGGAAGGGGAAAATCAGGCTCCTTTAGCCACAAAAAGCAGCGGAAGCTTGAATGAAAATTTCAAGTCAGAAATGAGACACAGATTCCAGGGCAAATCAGAAAGAAGACATGGACTGCAGGGTTCCTTGGACCACGAGTATGTTCAAGAACTCATTCTTAACAGCATATTTTAACTCTGAATATAAGCAACACGATTAAGGCTTACAATTCTGTTTATACTGAGAACTAATGCTTTGACGTTTACCTTGATGTTTTAGCAAGGAAGACCAATAGTGCCTGCAAGAAGCACAAAACACTTTGCCTCAAAGAAGGACACTGACCTGTACTCAATAGATACAGTTGTTCAGTGAGCAATAAAGGACATACTTGCTTACCACCAAGAGCAAGCTTTGTACTTTCAACGTGGATTCAACCTCCTACTAGACCTTATAGTCTTAACAGAATGCCATAGGCATTCAGTCTTCTTGGAGTTAAAACTCCCTTTAATGTTATGGAAAGCAATCAGGACAACACACCAATTTATCTCTAGCATTGATGTTTTCTCCAACATAAAAACATTGAGATCTCCAAGGTCTTATCTTGACTGGAGCTGAGTAACTGTTCAGTATAAATTGCCAAAAGCTCAGAATCAATGTAAAAGGTGAATACGACATCTGAAAAAAAAGATAAAATTCCTAATTGGATCTCAAGAAAATGTATTAACATTACAGACGAACCATTCTTAACACACAGCTAAGAAAACAAAACGCTTTACAGGGACCAAGCTACTGCATTGCCTGCATGTAGGTCTTCCCTTTTTACAGAAAACAGCAGTGAATTGGTCTTCTGGAAAACAGGGCAGTTAGACTTCCCTAAAGCAGTACACCAACAGCTTTTAACACACTGGTATTAGTATTAATAAGGTGTATAAACAGTGGCAGCAGTTATGATTGATGATACACAAAGATCTCATCTGTTGCAAAGAGGATGTAGCACAAACCACAAAGGAACACACACTTCAGCCTGTAGTTGGCTCCTTATAGTGAAGATCATGCACTGGAGATCCTTAACATTTTCAGACACTCTCTTTATTCTGGTCGATTTCACAACTTTCCTTTGCAGCAATATTCTGCCCTTGAAAGATAACATATCCTAAAACGGAGCACCTATGGATCTTTGGTTGCATACCACAGTAGTCTTCCATGACTATCGTTGCACAAGACAATTTGTAAAATTTTCTTGAATCTGCTGGCATCATATTTATTCCACACTCAGTAAGATTGAATCATGCAGATCATTTTCAAATGTGCAATGCTGAAATACAGAGAAGAATTATTCCTTGAATTCACTGCTATTATTAGGTACCTCTGGAGCTTTTTTTTTTTTTTTTTTTTTTTTTTTTTAACTTCACTATTCAGTTGGTCATAAAAATAAAATACGGTGCATGACTAAACTAGGTGATTTTGTTCTTTGGAAAGGTGGGAAAAAAGTGCTAGAATGCTTTTTCTTTTATTAATTGTTTATGTGATATTAAAATCATTGAATTTGGATTAAAAATCATAATAAAAGTAATAAAAAGTTGTTTTCTTGATAATGAAGTCTAATGCATACCAAGATTTCTATATAGTGCAACTACTGTCACTTAACAGTCCAGTCTGTATGCCCATGTCCTCACACAGGGACATTTCAATCTATTGTTTTCTTCTATGAATCCAACAACAATTCTAGCCTCTACAGAAAAACAGATTAAAATTTAAACTCTTAAAATACAAGAATAGGATCCCTTATGTTGATAAATAATCCCACAGGAAATAGGCATTCTCTACGCCAACGTGATCAAACGAAGCTTCTTCATTCCATCACAAGTGTGGCCATGGAATGAGTCTAAAGTATCACTGGCTATACATTGTGTATACATCAAGACTTTAAAACAGGTTGAGGCTGCTACTTTATCACTTTTATTTTTTTCCTTATTTAAATGTGGAAATAAATCTACCCATCAGAGTAGCTCTCTTTATATAACATAGTCCTTACCGACTGAAGGATCTGAGTAAATTCATTACCATGTTTTCCTGTCTTTTGATTTTTGTAACTGCTAGGACCTAATACGCCATTTTTATCTTTTGGAAAAGGACTATTAGTAAATATATCAAGGTATGTTTTGGTACTTTTAGAACAGCTAAAACACTCACAGGAATCTGACACTGGAGTCTATGTGATCTCTCATATAAACACATAAATAATTTTTCAGACCAACTTCTAGGAAAGACAGCTTTCCTTAGAAGTGGCAAATGTAGCTTTAAAATACTTTTAATGACATACAAACTTGACTGTTGGTTTTCATCCAGTTTAACATGTAATATAAAGAAAAACTACTGTAGAAGGAATACAACATAATTCTTATTTAAAATGTCTCAGAGAGCTATAGTACGTGTGATACAGTCTCTGTAGATACTATTAAACCAGTAATTTTTTTTAAATGTTGAACGTTTCTGTACACAGTAAGAATCTGCATCTTTGGGCAACATCTTTTCACAGAATCACCAAATCACTGAGGTTGAAAAGCACGTTTGGAGATCATTTAGCCCACCTTTCAAAGGATCATTGATCCTCCTTTCAGAGCAGGGCCAAGCAGACCAGCCTGCCCAGCACTCTGTCCAGATGGCCTTAGAATATCTCCAAAGACGGAGACTCCACATGCTCTCTGAACAAACTGTTCCACTCATTCTTAGAGCAAAAACAGGTTTTTCTCATGTTTAAGTGGAATTTCCTGTATTTCAGTTTGTGACCATTTCCCCTCATCCTATCGGTAGATACCACTAAGAGAAGTCTGGCTTCATTTTCTTTATTCCAATCCACCAGGTATTTACACACTTTGATAAGATTCCCCTGAGATGCCTCTTCTGCGGACTGAGTAGTCCCAGCCTTTTGTCATATGAGATGACCAAGTCTCTTGATCATCTTCAGGGTGTTTTCCTGGAGGTTGTTCTAGTACGTCCCTGTCAATCTTGTAATGAGGGGCTCAGAATTGGAAACAGTAGTCCAGATGTAGTCGCACCAGTGCTTCTTACATCTCAAACTGGTAAGTTGTAAACTTCTTTTATTTGATTTTTACACTCCCTCATATTTCAAGTGTTAGAGATAAAAAGGGTTAAGTTCAATAAACCCAGAAGATAATAATCAATCGTCAAATAATGTCTGCATTAAAACTAATATACTCCACTAACTCTCCATCACAAAAATCCATGCTATCCCCAAATTGCACTCTTTTTCAGAAAAAAAAAAAGTTGCAAAGGCAAGGAAATTCTAAACAGGTCTATGGCCAATACAGATTACCTGTTACTGTTCTAAGTAGATCAACAGAACTTTACTATTTCTCCTATGTAGATAATGTTTAGAAAATAATTTTATATATCCTAAAAACATAAAAAAGAAACGTTATTCTAATACTTTGAACTAAACCACTAACTCTATCTAAACACCAAAACACAGACTAATTGAACAGTGGGCAAACAAGCTTCTCCAGAACACCCTAGAATAAGGAAGATTTAATTATCGTACTAGATCAGAAAATCAAATTGACATTAACCTGGGAAACTATACCAGCTGAACTTCAGAGATACCCATAAACTGAATAGACTGACTTCTCTTGACAGAGCTGAATAAAGAATCCTCACTGAAGGATGAAGAAGAAAGAAAGAAACAAGAAGAGTATTTAAGTCACGAGTGAAGCTAAATAAAAAGGACATGAGATTGGCTTAGTTATAATGTTTTAATTTTTTTTAAAAAAGCAGTGGCCGGTGGAGAACTTGTGATGTCCACATTTCCAAATTTTTCACTATATTTAGGAAGGCTATAAACATCTTAAAAAAAAAAAAAAAAAAAAGATAATAGATATTTTCACAGGTTGCATGTTCTTGCTGCTGAAGCCTTAAAAGAAAACAGGTATCTCACTCTTAGAATAATTAGACACTCTCAAAAAAAATAACCTGATAAAGAACACAGCTGCTGAAATAAGGGCCAAGATGCAATAACAGTAGTTTTTACTTACATTTGAGTGTTTCTCCAGCATAAGGTATATGTAGTTTAAACCGATCACAGCTAGGTCCAGGAGTCAAGGATGTACATCTAAAACAGAAAATAAGAATTTGCTAAGATGGTAGTGTAAAAAAACATTATTTTACAGAGTACAAGTGACAGATGCAGTAAAAATTTGTGAATACATCTTTATAATACTGGAAAAGAAGAAAAGGTGGGAAGGTTGCTTGAGGCCCAATCTCCTCTGAGCAGCATTTCTCACTACAGCATGAGAAGCTTCAAAATCTGTGCTAAGAAACTTCTTTCCTATTTTAATGTAAGAAACATACAGAAAATCCCTGTTTTTAAGATCACAGAAACCACAGAATGGTTAAGGTTGGAAGGGACCTCTAGAGATCATCTAATCCAAGCCCCCTGCATAAGCAGGGACACCTAGAGCATAGTGGCACAGGCGGGTTTTTGAAGATCTCCAGAGAAGGAGACTCCACAGCCTCTCTGGGCAGCCTGTTCCAGGGCTCTGTCACCCTCTCAGTAAAGAAGTTTTTCCTCATACAGAGATTAAACTTCCTGTGTTTCAACTTATCCCCGTTACCCCTCATCCTGTCACCGGCCACCACAGAGAAGAGCCTAGCCCCATCCTCCCTACAATCACCCCTCAGGTACTTGAACATGTCGATCAAATCTCCTCTCAGCCTTCTCTTCTCCAGGCTAAACAGGCCCAGCTCGCTTAGTCTGCCCTCATACGATAGGTGCTCCAGTCCCTTAATCATCCTTGTGGCTCTCCGCTGGACCCTCTCCAGAAGCCCAATGTCCATCTTGTACTCAGGAGCCCAGAACTGCACCCAGTACCCCAGGTGCGGCCTCACCAGAGCTGAGCAGAGGGGCAGGATCCCCTCCCTTGACCTGCTGACAACGCTCCTCCTGTTGCAGGCCATGATCGCATTGGCTTTCTCAGCCACGAGGGCACATTGTTGACTCATGGTTAACCTGTCATCATCCAGGACCCCAAATCCCTCTCCACAGAGCTGCTTTCCAGCAGGTCAGCCCCTAATCTGTAGTGGTGTCTGGGGTTATTCTTCCCCAGGTGCAGGACCCTGCACTTGTCCTTGTTGAATCTCATGAGGTTCCTCTCTGCCCAACTCTCCATCCTGTCTAAGTCTCTCCGAATAGCAGCACAGCCCTCAGGAGTGTCGGCCACTCCTCCCAGTTTGGTGCCATCTGCAAACTTGCTGAGGGTGCACTCTGTGCCCTTGTCCAAGTCATTGATGAACAAGTTGAAGCGCACCAGGACCAGTATTGACCCTTGTAGGACACCAAGGCCACAGGCCTCCAACCAGACTCGGCCCCACTTATCTCTGCCATCCATCCAGTCCTCAATCCACCTCACTGTCCACTCGTCCAGTCTATACTTCCTGAGCTTCCCTTCCTGAGCTTCCCTATGAAGATGTTATGGGAGACTGTGAATGATGTGGGAATGGCTATGAATGATTATGGGAGACTGTGAAGATGTCATCAGAACAACTTATCAGTGAAAGTCATCAGTGATTTATCAGTGATTATCATCAGTGATTACCATCAGTGACTTATCAGGGAAGTCAAATTACTGACGTTGTATACACTATTTTTCACATGACAGTTCTTTATCTATTCCATAGCAAGATGGTTACGTGCTGAGTATCCCTGCCTATTTTACCTACTTTAACATTTACTTTTCCACTTGCGGAAAGTCTCACAGTAAGCTTCCAGGAGGTTTTAAAACCTAGTACTCTAAGCTATGGCAACTCAGCATCTAAAGTTATGATCTGTGAACATTTCCGACCTCATGCTTGTCTGAAACACCATGAGTCCTGACTGAGGCGATGAATGAGCATTTCGCAAGAATACAAGTGTCACTGGAAAGGTTTCCAGCCTCCAGGCCAGAGAAGCACAACTTTTTCTCACCTTACAAGCTACGTACCCAAATCTTTGAACGGCAAAGAACCAAAAAATCCCAGATGCAAGAACAACAGCTGCCAGAACGGTTCAGCAGTCCTGGGGCTCTCATCACTCTAGGTTGGTGGCACAACCGGTCCCAGCAGTGTAGGCCTCAGAAGCCCTTAGGGGTTCACTGCTTTCCTATTACCCACAGCTAATCTTGCCAGACATTTTCTTGCTCTTCTAACACAGAGCTACACTTGTTGCAAGCTACATAAAGCTCAAAGCTAAAGACTTGCTAACGCTAGACACAACCAACACTGGGAAAAAAAGGTAGACAGAGGTAAAAAAAAAAAAATGCCTAAGCTCATACACCTGATCAGGGTTGTACTACAAACCATATAATAAAACAAAAGCCATGTTACAGGGCTATACACATGGCCAGAAAGAAAAAAAATAGAAAACAGGTAACTGGTCTTGCAAATCAAAGGGAAGCAATGTACATCCTGTCTTCATTTTGGAAAGGTTTTGCCATGCCTTGTGATAACATAATGCAAAACAATCTAGAGAAACAAAATATAGATACAATTATCAGATGTGCACAGAGCTGGCCAGAAAGCTAGTTTCAAAAAGATTAGTTCAAAATTTTTCATCCATGAATAATGCACAGATTGGGTAACCCAAACAGATTGGGTTTTCTTCTAATGAAGTACTATTTAGCATTTCATTAAAAGTCTTTGATGATGAGAGAGAGACAACGTTTATTAAATCTGCAGGTGATGCCAACGCGAGAGGGAACACAACACACTGGACGACAGGACCAGAGCTGAAAACTATTTTGATGATACAATGCTCCATACTCATTTTTTCAACTGCATCTAGGTAGGGCTTAGCAAGAGCAGTGAGTATCACTAGCCTTACTAGGAACAAAATCAGATTTCTTGAATTTTTTCGAGAATATGCAAGTCTGAACCCCCCAAGGCAAATGAAACAGTAGGTGAGCACAACAAAACAGGAAGGAGTACCCACTGCCAGAGGATTTTAATGGCTGCAGATAAATTTAACATCTACAGGTATGAGATGATCATCAAGTCATTTCTAAGGTTCGCATCACATAAGGCTAATGGTAGGCAGCACGCTAAGAAAGAAGGAAAAAAAAATCCACCTGCTACCACCACCAAGAACCTTTTACAGGTTCTGAAACATCTCTGCAACACCAGTTAATATTTAATGGAAGTTTCCCTCCAAGTCTCACAAGTCACGGTTTCAGGCACATTTTTCAAATACCACCAAAATAACACCATTATAAGCTTTTCAACAGACACAATTTTTGGATCCTACGAATATGCTTCAATCTTTTCTTTTAGCACAACAGGCCATTTGGAAATACTTAGGGAAAAGTATAATATTCTTTAACGTTAAAATAAAAACATGATTTAATGGTAAGTGTCCCAAAAAGCAAAACTAAGTACTTTTCTTAGATTATTATACTCCACTAGAGAGGTTTTAAAATTTTACTGCTCTAGAAGTGATGGAAAGTGACGGCATTCACAGTCATTTTTTTGCCAAATTACACTCTTCAACTAGGCTGCATGAAAGACTTCAAAAACTGCAGTAGGCTGAGCAACCAAGCAAAAATCTTACATACGTCCACTTGAAAGAAGCTGGTTTCTTTTTAGTATAAACAGGGAAAGACGACGACTCCTAAGGGACATTGAAATGCTGATACAAATTCTAGCAGTCTGTGTGTGACCTTATTTTGCCAGAACGTCATATCAAATTGTCTGAATACAGACAACAGTGCTCTCTCACTTGAATTTCCTCAACACATTCATTGATTGAAAAGGTGTCTGACCTACCCTCTCTCAAAAATACCTTTTTTTCTTTAATACATTTGCTGATCTTGGTTAAAGTGTTCCACATAAAATTATGCTGTGATAAGGTGTTTTAGGGATTACTTTTTGTCTGATCTTACTAATAGCAAATTAGCAAATCAGATGAAACTGTTCACCTACCTGAATTAATTTCAGAATCTGACTTCACGTTACAATGAACAGATGTGCCACCTCCCTGCTTATTAATATTCATGGTGAATATTATACCGGAGCACATACCTCAATTTAAGTAACCACTATTTTACGTAGGAAAGCATCCATGTAGCCCAAGATCTCCCATAATGATTTATCAAAGAATCATTAGCTTCATAAGTTGCAAGGACAAAGGAATATCCTTAACTACATACAAAAAATATATATAAATTCCAAGCAGAAAACAAACAGAACATAAGCCTTTGTTGAGTGTTTGGTGCAACTTGCGGTTGGGATTCTCTGTGACCTTTGAGGAAAAGTAAATTCACAGTAAATAACTCATATAAACTAAACCAGTAAGGACAGAAAATAAAATGTTTCTTCTTTCTTCTAGAGGCAGAACTTGACCATGTTTTTCTGTTATTTGTATACTTTGGTAGAAGAGAAAACCTTGACGGGAAACTCAACTTGAATCACTTTTCGATTCTTATGCCTTTAGAGTCTTACTTTTTCCTGTCTTTATAGATGAAAACCTGCTCCTTTGTTCCTTAAAAACACAATATTTGATTACATTTAATTAAGAATTTATTGCAGAATTCACAACTACATATCAATATATGGTGGGGTGAGGGGGTGGGGAGAGAACAGAAGGAAGGTCAGGAAGTGATTTTTTATTTTATTTATTTTTTTAAAGGAAGCATCAGAAAAGACATTTTAGAAGGCTATTTTCTACTAGTAAAAACTTGTACCACACTGGAACTCTCTGTCACGTTGCACAAAGCTTTACAGGCTGTCAGAGGCCTGCAAATACACAGGAAAATACTGAGCAGCTGCTGCTGAAAAACAGCAGATCTAACCAAAATTCTGTCAATTGGGCAAATTCTGAAATGAGAAAAATAGTCCAGTCAACAGTTCCCCTTTTTATATCTATATAAATAGAGATATATAGATTTTACATTTATAAGATAAAGGAACTTGCATTTAAAATATAAAGCCACACACCACTGCTTTGCGGAAACATAAAAATCCACTTACATTTAGAGTGTTTGCTGTTTGCGTGCATATCTTAATTTTAAAATCTGAAAACCAAATACATAATTATTTCAATTATTCCAAATACCTGCCCAACAGTTAAACCCATTGGTTTCATAAAACTCATTTCCATCCAAACTGGTTTGTTTGAACTTCAAGAACTGAACAGTATACAGTGACAACTTAGGTCCTGCAATAGAAATGTTCTTATTAATTTTGAATCTTGTTAGTACTGCTGATATGCCTTAACTGCAACAGCATTTCAATCCATAGTTATTTGATAACCCCCAAGTGCCTCCAAATGTCAGACATATTCCAAAGAACTTCACCTTCTATAAATTCTGATTTTCCTGTAGATAAATACTTACATTTAATTATATGAAGTACATTATGCTAACAGGAATTGAGAAGACTAGGATACGAGGCAGAATATACAACCAAGAAAATAACCCTTCAATCTCCTCCTGCACCATGGGCATATCTGTATTTTGTAAAGACTGAAGCTCAAATAAGTATTTAAAAAACAGCTGATAGCTACCTGCTTTCACTGGCAGCATGTACAAAATAATCTAATGATGACCATCATTAATAAAGCAAATTAGAACAGTTGCATCTTAACAGAAAGAATTTGCCAAAACAGATGTGCCAAGTGGGGAAGTTTCCCACTTCTGGAACTGGGACTTAACCTCAAACTTATTCTGCATCTGCGGGAATTTCTAGTGGGAGAAGTCCCGCAAACTCCTGAGCCTCTGCCAACCACAGCCATTCAGTGTATCTTCAACAGGGACAACTGCAGAGGTGGAAAAAGAGGAACCTATTTTTGTACATACATACACCTGTATGGATTTTGAAGCCATCTCAGAGAGTCTATGCCAAATGCTAGCCGGTACAAAACCACATGATTGGGATTCGTTTGGTATCACAGGTTCCCTGTTGATTTTGCCTAGGAAAGCTTTCTTTAGAACAGTGCTTCAATCACAACAGTAATGCAGGTTGGAAAATGCCACCATGAAAAGAATACGAAGACAGAGTTGCTAATCAACCACATTTTTAACATGCTTACAAGTGTATTAAAAAAAATATTTCAAAAGTTTGTGCTGGTAAAACCCCTATGATTTAGGATGGGAGATAAATTTTGTTTTTGATGGGCCTCAAAGAGCTAATTATGACAAAAATTAACAAAAATAAATAGCAAGTGACAAAAGACAGCTATCAATAAATAGGCAGTTTTAGAAACATATACTATAAGCAAAGTTGTTGCTTTTGTTAAGAGTTTTATACTTTTGCAATTGCCTTTAACTCCTCTCAACAACTATACGTGTACATATACTCTCCAAAAGAATATGATAGAAACAGTAAGGGGAAATTCCATGAAAGAATGACTGAAAAACTAAGGAAAAAAAAGCAAATTACAATGGAATAATGATTGTAATACACACTCCAGTAGACTACACTTCAGTTAATAGACAATTGAATTAATATATACTATTAACATTTACTATCTTTCTGTCATGAATTCGGGCCAAGAAAATGCACGTGTAATGTAAAGACCACCTGGATCCCAAATCCTTGGAATACACGGGCAAAATTTTAGAGAAGCATATGAGAAAGCTGAAGATATGCCCCCTGGATTTACATTCTTTCCTTTCCCTCCTGTCAAATTCAAACTCCTGTTTGGTATTTTCACAATTGCCACTTGATTACCTATTAACTGTAACAAGGGAGAGCCTGATAATCAGTCATGCACTATTTCTACCCTTCACTAATGTGAATTCAATTTTTGAAGAAAAAAAATCAGACAGGGAATATTTTTGCTTTTAGGTCACTCTAAAAGGGAACCATTCTTTGTCAAGTATGAAATTGCAGTCTACCACCTGCAGTTTCAGATCCTTTCAGTGTTCACAGGAAGAACATATTCATACAGAAAGTTTCAAAAGCTGACCTATTATAAGTAAGATTTTTAAGTCTGTTAGCATTGCTCTCAATACCACCTTTAACAGCTATTACAGCCCTCCACTTAAGTATTTTTTCAAGAAAATAAACAGTTCAGATGTGAAATGCCATGAATAGGTACTAGGAAAGCATAAGGACTAAGAGCATAGCCCATTTTACATATTTTACCATTTAATAAACTGATAAAATGATTAAAAAAAGAGTCCAGTGACCATATATATTTTCTTTTTACATCTCCTTTTGAAGTTTTTTCCTAATTGTATATTTTTAGAGCTTTCTGGTCAGGTACCTCTACATATTTGATTCACTAATTTTAAACTCTTAGAAGCAAGTAATACACCAAGCATCAAGTTAGCAATTCAATTAGAATCATAGCAGCCTAAAAAACAGGGAAGACAGCAATATATTAGTACAAAAAGTTCTTATTATAAATATTGTTATTGCAGAACATAATATATTGTATTTTCCTGCTCCAACGAAAATAATCAATGGCAGAACTGCACAAGTTGTAAGCCAATTTTTATTCAGGAGATTGAAACAAAAAATATTAAAGATGAAAAGATAGTTCTGTTTCCATACGATTCTTTTAAACTTAAAATAATTTAAGTGTTCAGCCCTAATAACCTTTCCTTTGTTCATTCAACTATTTACTGAAGAGTACAAAGGAGAAAACAAACAAAACACCCACTAAGGCAAACCGCTCGGGAGTTTAGGTCGAAGACACCCAACTCCTTTCTCTCAGACGGGAGGAGACACAAATGTTCTCTTTTAACTGCTACTTTTTCTTTACCATGGATTGCACAGGATGTTCACCTTTAACCTCAGAGACTGAATTCAGCATCTTCAATAAAAATATTAACTTGAAGCAGAAGAAACTCTGTTCTCTTTATAAGTTCCATTTTTTTCATATGTGTGCTTCCAGTTTGACAGCTGTAGCCTCAAGGCTTATCTTCCTGTGCAATGCTGCATCAAGTAAGTGTCCAAGCTAAATATCTCAAGAAAGAGTAAAATAGCTCAGACATACCACTGCATAGATGGGCCTACTCTATTTCCCATAGAACTGTTATACCTACACTGCATAATTCAGTGCTGGACAGATCCACTGAACTGTCACAAGTTCATATAACCCTCAGTCAAAAAAAAGAGCAGCACAGCTGACGGTTCAAGAAAATCCAGGACATAGATAAGGGAGCACTCAAAAGGGCAGCAGTAGATAGACTCCAACCTACCTGTTGGCCAAAGAGACTGCTAGGACAACGAAACTTCCCTTTGAAAATTTCTATGGAAATTTGCACAGCCGACATGTCGTAAGAAAAGACTTGAACAATTATTCATTTCCCACACTGTCAGAGAATGAATGTGCAGTTGGAAAACAGCATACAGATTCTGCTTGCAAACTTCCATGGCTTGCTTGCTTTCCTGTCGCTGACTCGCAAGAGGGGTCTATAGGAGCAGCCCCCTTGACTTAACACCGGCTGTAATGTAAACATGGTATAACCAGACCTTCCACAGTCAGGACTGTGGCAGCCTGTCAGGACCAACTCTCTGATCACTTCCTATGCTTTTAAAATTCCTGAAATCATCAAAAGGTTGCAGCGAACAGGCTAAAAACTAGATGTCAAATGATCTTTTGTTTCAGTTTCACTACAAGTGTGCACTAGCTCTTTGATGTCATGGCACACGCAGAAGTCAGACACACATGAAGTGTAATTGCAAAGCTCGAAGAACTTACCAACCAGTAACAACTTCTCTGCTTAGAAGAACCAAAGAATTTTAAAGACAGTTGCTGTCCTCAGCTTATTTTCAAGTGCATCATGCATCCACAACCCATGTTATGCTAGAATCTGTCGAGCTTAACTAAAAAAAATGATTGATCTCTAAGGTGTGAGAGATGTGAAGGTGTTTGGGAGAGGGAGAAATTTTGGAGCAGGCTCCCAATGAGATTTCTGATGTTCTCCTCATAGAGAGGATTTGTTTACAACAACAACAAAAAAGCAAGTTTTATGATGAGTTTTTACCTCCTGCAGCGATGCATAATGCTGGGAACTATCACAACAGCAGAAAGTCCTGGACAGAAATCGGCAGTATATTAATGTAAGTGTGCAATGAGTTAACAAGGCACAGATAGCCAAAATATACATTTAAGTAACTTGTTACAGTATTTCTTTCCAGCTGTACTTGGCAGGTAAATTAGTACTACATCATGTCAAGCTCTCTTGAAACAAATTGGGAAGGAAACAGTTGGCATGTGTACCAAATAGTTTCTTTTTTTTTTTTTTTTTTTTAAATCAAAACACAAAACTGACAGAAACTGCATTCAATTTTTGCAAGATCAGGCAAGAAGTCACTCACTGTCCCAATCTAAAAATATCAGCAGAGACACTGCGCAGTATAGATCTTCATGAAAATATGTAGTCTTTCAAACCCGAGGCAAAAGTTAACAAAATTAAGTAATGCTGCCCTGACTTTTTTAAAAAATTATTTGTTTATTTGCATCTGACTTTACTTGCATATTTGTTTGCATCTGACACTAGCAAGCACTTATTGAAAAACTTGAAGCACCTTGTATAAAAATAGCAATAAAATGCCAACACATTTCTGAAGAACATTTGCAAAACCACCAACACATGCACTACCCTGAAAACTGAATCTTTATCAGGCAGATATTTTCACTTTGTTTTTCCAACAGACAGAAACAAAACCACAAGAACCCAAATGCAGAGACAGTCCCTCTTTCTGGGACAGCAGAAAAAGTGCTGTTCCAAGTGCTGTTCTGCAGTGAAAACTGTCTCGCATCGCCTCATCAGAGCTTCACCTTCTTCTCCCTGTTCAGTTTTCCTTGGGAGTGTCAAAAGCCTCATTGCTTATAGGAAGTTTTCTTGAAGAGAAAAAATACATCTGTTACTAGAAACTGGAAGGAAACTGCCTACTCTATGCAAAATAAGTAATAGTTTATAACTTATTCAATATAGGAGTAAGACTCAAGAGACCGTATCTTTCCTGGAAGCCATCACATCCTTTCAAGCATACATTACAACTCAGAATACAATTATTTTAAAAAATAGCTTTTATAATAGCAATTGCATTCAGAAAAGTCAGACTGATTAAACTTTATATTTACACAAAATGTATGTTAAAAATCTACCTATAGATAACTATGAATGGAATGCAAATTTTCTCAACTAACTTAAGCAGAAACTTTCAGTTCAAACTAATCAAAGGCAAAACAAAGCGAAACTTTTGAACGTCTGCTGTACTACTGTAAATTTTGCTTCTTACAGTGAAATACTTTATTTCATGAAATACTATTGTAAAATGTGTATTTACATTAAAAAGGGGGAAGCGCTCGAATGAAAAGGAAGTATCGAACATACTGCATACCGTTATCAACTACTTGATAACACAAAACCCAAATCATTACTGCTCATGAGGAAGCAGGGCAAGCTCTAAGCATCTTACTACAACTCAAGAGTTCCTTTGCAAGTAAAAATATGCTCCAGACAGTACTACATTCTTTTGATCACTTTTTATATAGGTTTCTTTCAGAAACAAAAGAAATTGTAATATAATTTAGTATCAGAGAGCCTGGAATAATAAACAGGCAGATGCAAAGAACAAAACACAGTATTACAAACTAATCACGTAACTTCACAACTGATCTCAACACAAACATCCAACACCTACCAAACAAGTTACAAACAAGTACGAAAGTTACAAATTTGCTGCCAGTGGGGACCTAGGAATGAATATTCATTCCTTAAGTGAATAAAATAACAGAATGAATTTTTATCACTGTATTCTTTTGGAAATTTTGCCTGCTGCAACACATCAATCTATTTTTAAAAACAAAGTAATGCAAGAGGCCTGCATCATAACTTAAGGTTCAGACATGGGCTTTGAGGGACAGTTGTAGGAAGGGGGGGGGAAAAAAAAAAAAAAAAAAAAAAAAAAAAGCATTTCCAAGGCAACTACCAGAGATTTAACTTTTGAGTCATTGTCACAATGACTCTTAAACAAATTCTATGTTATACAATAATTAAATATCCTTTTACGTCAAATTAATCTAATTTTGTCTATTCAATATCTTTCCCATGATTGTATGCATAAACTCTAAGAAAAATACATTTGTCATAATTCAGCCAGCTATAAGTAGATTTTAATATCTAATTAAGATGTCATTATTTCAGAGACACACCACTGGAGATACTGAGCGACAGTTTATGGCATTGACTCAAGGGGCAGCACAATTTTCTTGGGATCTGCAGCAAGTTAACACCCTGTGCAAGAGTTAAATGCTTAGATCCATTCTGACTTCTCAAAGAATACCTTTTATCAATGCAACAGAGAGGCTTTCCAAGGCTTTTGTATCACCAGAGTCAATGCTGCTAACAGCACTACATTTCCCAGGTGAGCTAACACCAAGGTTCTATTTTTGTTCGCTGCAGGGTCCACAGCCCTTTTTATAAGAAAAAAAAAAAAAAAAAAAAAAGCTTTGCAAACTTGATAAAAATCTACCTTGGTAACTCTGTACCACTAAACTTTTGATTACTACTGCTATTGAAAGGTTTCCTTCTTTCTTGTCATGCCATATTGCTAAGCACAGCTGGTGGGTACTCACACTTCTTCCTTAGGCGCTCTGCATTAACAGGAGTCATATAATTCCTGTTAATAGGAATGGATCCTCAAGGCCCTACTCATGGATGTACACGCATGTAAATTGCCTGATAAGGCTGTTTAAAAAGTTTGTAACACACACTGACATCATGGAACTTTAACATATTATTATAGTATATTTATACACCCAAGCACTGAAAAGGGGTAAGAGTTTTCCCTTGCCACCATTATTTCAACCACATTTCCCTCCGACTCTCCCAAGCAGAGCAAATTAACATAGCACCATACTTCATAGTTTTAATCAAGCATAAGTTCTTTAATACTGTTCATAAGGCAAAACAAAACTAAGTAGTCAGTAAATGAAAACAAATACAAAAAGCATTCTGTACTGAAAAGACACATCATTTTACTTTCCAAACATAATCAAGACTTAAAATAGATCTTAAAACAGATCCAAAAGACTTAAAACACATGATTGCATTTACAAACCAAAATCAATTAACAGAAGCTATAAACCTGGAACTCAGTCTTGCACAGGAGAAACAAATGGGAAATTCATTCCACTTGGGGGCTGGAGAACAACAAAAGCAAAGCACCAAACAGGCAATGCCTTGGAAATGCTACTATATTCAGAATATTACCATCATTCCTCCCCAAACACAGTTCCAGCTTCTCAAACCTATGAAACTGGATGTGATGGACAATAAAAAGATACAAAGCCTTTGCCCTTTGGTTTTATACGCACTGTAAAGCGCTGGGGAAGCGCAGGGAAGCGAGGCACTATGCCAATCCCTGGTTTTCTATCAGAATTAACAGGGTGGCACATGACACTGGAGCAATCAGGCAGCTGCTCTCCTTGACACACTCATCAGTGAGAGCACATCCAGAAGCTTCTAGAGGTCTTCATCTTCATAGTTTTTACCTACTGAGGAGATTGCCTTAAGGACTTTAGCTTCTTAAAAGTTACAGTAGAATTGTAATTTTTTATTCTTAAAATTCCACATATAACAGTTTAGAATTGTTTAAATCATAAAATATTTGCAGGTTCTATAATAATTTAAGCCAGCCTGAGGTTAGCTTGTCTCTACAGATGCTTTCATATGCGAATAAATGCACAATGACTATTTAAAACTAAAGTTGAACGAAACACTAGCATTTACAAATGATGATAATTAATTCATTCACCCAAAAACTGCTTTTTAGTCACTTTCAACCCTTTAATCCAGAGCCTCTTCCTTACCTTCAAGTTTCACCTTTTATATGTAAAGCCTGAGTCAGCACCACTGCAAGTGAAGGGAGTTTTGTAATTAACTTCCAAGACCTCATTCCCATTTTTCTGCCTTAACTGCACTCCTTTTTCCTTCTGTTTATGCCCCACTTCTCTGTCCCTGTATTTCTGTTTGTTCAGAAAGTTACCACCTACATTAGGCTCTGTTTTCTGTTTCTTCTGCATTATTACTTTTTTTCATGAAAGCTTAAGGAAATTAAGAACTTTAAAGAGTTAATTGCAGGATGTGATGTGAGGGAAGAAGGATGGATTAAGCCAGTGATAGTTTTTGTTGTTGGTGATGGTTTTCTTTTGACTCTTCAAGACCCACATTTTTTGGAGGCAGTAGCATTAGAAAACAAGATGGGTTTTCGCTTGCTAATCCCTTTCCTGAGCCTCGCAGGAACAGTCTATTGAGCCCCAGAACTCCACTGACTTAAAGATCCCTGAATTAGACCATGAGTTATGGAAGAAACTTTTCTATAATTCTGTGATATGCCCATATTATGCTCTAAGTAGCTTCATATCGTCTATCTGCTAAGTTACATCATAAAGTAGTAATTTGCAAGGAATTTGTTCATTTTTTATTTCCACAGTGACAAGCATTTTCATAAACTAAAATTACATATTTATAGCAAATACATATAAAAAAATTTCTGCAGATACAACAAAACCTCTTCTGTGAACAAGATGTCCAACTTCAATGAAATGACAAGGAATTATTTGCTAATAGATCTTGTTTTAAAATAATGTTTAAAAAATCATTTGCAAAAAGTTAAGAACACTTTAAGAAATAATTCTCACTAACATAGAATCTTGACTATACCAATTCCAAATAACCTCAACCCATAAACAAGCCTGAACATAAAAAAAAAGAAATGAAGCACATACCAAAGTATTTATGTGTTCCAGAACAAGATAAAAATTTAACATTGCTAGTACTTGCATATAACAGAACCTATTCCTTTAAACATGATTTGGGACAACCACCCTCAGGGGCTGTACCTTGTGTTCTAGACTCCATGCTCAATAGTTACTGAAGAATTTGAAATATTGGGTTGAGGGGGTGGTTGGAGTGTTTTCTGGTTTTTAGGTTAGCCTTTCAGAAAACATTCAGGCTTTATCAAAGCAAACTCAAGGTTTTTCAATAACATCACCAGACAAAAACTTTTTAATATCTCCGAGTCAGCTGGAAAACACTGATTTAAATTATTTTAACCTATTTTTAAGGCAGACAGCACAAGCAAATCAGTGGGCACAGAACAGAATGTTTTCTCCCACCTCATCAGCCTATGCCTTCATCACTGAACTACAGCTGTGTTTTCTCTCTACCTTTTGCATTCATCTTTCACAGCCTCATTAGGAGAAATGTGGGATAGCTCTCATCTCAGCCTTCCTAGGAGACTAATTCAAGAGAAAACAAGGTCTAGCATGAATGGAGAGCCGCAGCTGCATAACTGCTCAACCTGTGTCATGTACTTTGTAAGCCTTAATGCCAAACCAGAGAGAAGCAATAACAAGGTTATAGCTTCTTAGGCCTCCCAGTAAACATGAATTCAGTCACAGCACCTTACGGGTATGGCAGGAGGGAACAATTCTTTTCACACTAACCATAGCACAGATTTCAGACCTTTTTCCTGAAAAGGCAACAAAACTGTTCAACAACAATAATAAAAAACACCTACAAAGCGTTCATGAAACCATAATAAAGCAGCCTAAAAAAGCATATTACACACAGTTTTCAATACTATTTTCAACCAATGTTTAAATAATAGTGACGTGAGGTAGTGCTCCAGATACTAAAGAGTGGCCACAGTTTATTGGGGAAAAATGTTGAGACTTACTGGATTAGTTTTAACATTCCAAAACAGGCACCAGAAAAGTACATAAAAACAAACAAAAAACTAGTAGTCTCTGCCAAAACAGTTATTTAGACACCTAGAGCCAAAATAATTTCATGATTTGAATTCCATTCTCCAGTAAGAACCTGAATCAGGGTCAGGTGCTCATTTCTAGAACAAAGGTATTTCTCACACCTTCCATCTTTTGAATTCTTTATTGGCCACCTTGGGAGTCTCCTTACACGGCAGGGCACCCAAAGAGAACTCTACACCTAGCACTTCATTTCGCCCAAGTTTTATTTATGGCAGTTAAACAGGGTCCTTAAAAAAAAAAAAAGGCATCTCAAACTTTATTTCTCTTCTGAAAACCATCAGGTGCCCTTTTAGACTGAGAAATAAAAAGAGTAACTTAGCTTAATTCTAACATTTGGCTCCACAGCCAGCTGTTGCTGCTGTTGTTTTCTTACTTAGCATATTCACATCTACAGGTAATGTCATACAAATTTATCTTGGAGTATTTAATTTATAGAAAAGATCAAGTAACCTAGTGATAAACAGAAAGGAGTATTCATAACTCTAGCTCACTGCTGAAAAACAGCACTATCATGTGGCAGTGATGAAAGCGTTTTAACAAGATTATTATTGCCAACAATGTGACAAATTAAATCCCCACACTAGAAAATGGTAGTAAGACAAAAAAAGAAACAATATAGCTAGTATGTCAGCTACAGATGCACTGGAAATCATATTGACCTAGTAAAATCCAGTCCCGTGAAGACATCTTGAACTGCTGCTTTGGAGTTGGGTTTTCTTTTTCAATAAGGAACTCGCACACTTACCCAGATTTCAAGTCTGTAATCCGTAAACAATTTGTAGCATCCAATCCTACTTTCCCATTTCTGACCACGCTGGAAATAAAAGGTGAGAGTGCTGGCGAAATTCTGTTCAAGGCAACTTCAGGCGACATTTTAAGGTGTTCCTCTTTCCCGTGGTCTTGAGCTGCATAGGAAGGGCAAGGGAAAAAAAAATCCTTCTTATTTGATATAAATTCACGTATACTGTGTGCTTATCAAAGGAAAAGTTTATGGATTCAAATGCTCAGGAATGCAAGGCATCTGAAATGTGAACAGGTTTATAAAGGAAAAATGAACAGGGAGTAATTTTATCTTGCCACCTCAGTAACAATCAAGGAAGCCTATTTATCCATTATCAATGTAAAACCAGACTCACTACCTAGACTCCTGTAGTTAGGATCCTATATCTAACAAAAAGAAGGGAAAGGGAGTCCACCCTGACCTTCCACAGTGGTTATTGAGGAGATTTTCCAGGCAGAGTCTGGATAGCTTTTCTGCTCCCTCTGAATCTGACTTCTGCTACCACTTGTGATGGGACCAGGATTTGAGTCTAATCCAACTACCATTAGCATAACCATAATCACCATTATTTTTATATCACTTTGTTAAGTAGCTATATAAAGTAATTCGTATTTATTCTTTAAAGGCTAACACACAGCTTTTCTTTAAAGGGTATCGCTGTACTCTTTTAAAGACATCATTCAAAAAACAAACTTCAAGCACAGTATTTTCAGAGGAGCTTACAACCGTGCAACCTATCAGTTAAACCATTAAGGCTTAAGACTAAAAATCTGTTCTGAACATACGCGTATTCCAGCCCATTGGAACACAAAAAAAAAAAAAAAAAAAAAAAAAAAAAACCTAGACAATGTGGACAAACAGAAACTGCCAGGAGAAGAGCAAGTAAGGAAAACGGTAACTTACTAAAATATTAGCTTTGTGTGCATCATACCTTTAGGCACTTCATTCCATCTGAAAATTAACTGAACTTTATAGAGTTTTATAGAAATATAGACACAAATGTCTCAAGGTAATGTAAATACAACACTCACAATTTGGGTGGAGGAGCCTATACCTTAAATAGGACCATTAGAGGATACTTTAAAAAAAAAATCCATGGATTTGAAAAACACCAATTAATACAGCATTTACCCTCTTACAGAATAACTCTGGGCAAGCCTTCACAAGCATTTCATTGCTCATTTTTACTCACAAATAATATGGATTGCTGTATTAGTAAATTTTCTATAGAGCGTGAACAATTCATTGCAATATTTGCAACTCAAATTCCTAATACAATATTTACTCAGTTCAAGTATTAGTAGGCAACTAATGGCTTTCCTAAAACCTGATAGTTCTCAATAATTGGTAGCAATTATATACGCTGGATTTATAAATATATCTCCTAAAAAATTAATTCACACTGAGGTACTGTGAACCAACCCTCAAGAAAGCAGGATTATCCTAGCTATTCTGAACGTATTTGAACAAAGCGAAAGCACTTGAAAGGTAAATTAAAATACCACTACAGGAAGATTTCCTAACTACAATAATTATCTTGAATAGGCTGTTTTTTACATTTTACAGCAGCTAAAGAAGCAGATTAAATATCTGTGTGTGTACACACATATATATATTCTCTTTGTATTGATAGATGTATCGCAATTGACATTCAGCAACAGCATAGGCTTGCTTAGCAAACCCCAGTAGCAGTTTAGGATGATTCTTTCTGTTTGTTACTTCTTTCCTACCAAAAATTACTGCCCACTCACCTTTATTCTTCCCCAGAGGAAGTGGCAGAAGAGAACGCAAGCCCATACTTGACCTATTTCAAAGCAAAGTCCAGTGGCTTAGCTTGAACTATAATAGGTTTAAGCTAAACTGATGGATTTTGCTGAAATGGGGCACCCATTTCACTCTGCCAGTTCTCTGGTACAAAGAAAAACTTCAGTTCTTAACCCAGAGCGATGTGAAATCATGCTAAGAGACCAGCTCTCTTTCACACTTTTGAAAGGACACGTGAATGTCGTAAAATACGTTTTGATAGCGTGACACATTTTAGGGGTGATAACCACTAAGAGGGCAAAACTTTGAGACACGAAAGATGCACTTGACGAGCAAAGCTGGATACAGACAGGCACAATGGACTATGAGATGACATCCCTTACCCTTGCACTAATAAAATACATAGATATTATCAAAACAAGGTTCAAGGAACTCCTAAGCATTTTTCTTTTTATTTCTTGCACCATGTCTTTCAGACCTGCAACCACACAGCAAAGTCTCACTATCAGCTAGACTCAGTGATTTGTTTTGTAAACAAGGGGATTTACAAACTGTAACACAAGCAGCAGCATCCCCTTAAGTTCTAGTTCTCATGCACATGTATTTTTTCCTGCAGTGCTGGAGGCAGAACACAAACATACCAAATTAACCCAAGGGAGTAATAATAAAAAAACTGAAATTCACTAGAGTGTCTCCCTCCCAAAACAAAGTATTTGCAAAGAGCAAACAAGTTAGCAGCGTAATCCTTCTGGACTCACAGCCTACAGTAACTAGCTGAGCCCTGCACGTTACAGCCCTGCCGGCCACGGAGCCTGCGCTTCACGGTAACCTGAGCCCGGGGGCCGGCCCCGGGCACCCGGCAGGGCCCACGCGGGATTCGCTCGGCCCGGGCACCGCGGGCCGCGCCGCTGCGCAGGAGGCGGCGGGACGGGGCGGGCTGCGAGACACGCGGGAGCCGCCCGGGGCAGCCCCGCTGCTCTCCGCTGGGCCCGGGCCTTGGGGCTTCTCGCTCGCCGAGGGCGCCGCCGCCTGCGGGGCCGAGACAGGCACCGGCGCCCGGGACTCGAGCACCCTCGTCCGCCCCCTCCTGCCCCGCGGCCCTTCCCACCGCCAGCCCGAGCGAAGCGGCGCCGCTCAGGGCCGCCCCGGGGCCTCCCGCGGGGCAGGACAGGCCGCGCCCGCCGGCATCGCGGGAGGCCCGGCCCCACCGCCGCCTCCGGGCCGCGCTCGCCCCCGGGCCGGGCCCGTCCCGGCGGCGCTGCCTCTCCCGCCCCCCCGCCCCCGCCATACCTACGGCGGCCGGAACGCAGCCCCGGCAGCGGCCGCGCGCCTCACGCAGCCGCCCGCGCCCCGCCGTGCGCGCCCCCGCCGCCGCCGTGCGCGCTCCCTCCCCCCGCCGCCGCCGCCCCGGCTCCCCGGGCCCGCGGGGGGCTTCCCGGCCTCGCTGCTGGCGGCCGCGGCGCTGCCGGGCCGGGCTGGCAGCGCGCACGCGCAGAGCGCCCCGGTGGGGGGAGCGCACCGGGGCCGCGGCCTCCTGCGGCCCGAGCGGGTGGGGGGAGGCAGGTGTTGGCGCGGGCAGCAGGCGCTCGCCGGGGCACCCCCGCGCCGCCGCAGGACCCCCGCGCGTTGCCCCTGGCAACCCGGGAGGCGGCGGGCCCGGTGCGGCCTGCGCGGGCCTGCCATGGCCGCCGCGGTGGTGGTGGTGGGATCCTGCATGACCGACCTGGTCAGGTTAGTGGGGCAGGAGCCTGGGCCGGCCGCGCGGAGCGGAGCCTCCCCGCGCAGCCTCCCGGAGCCGCGGGGCAGGCGCAGCGGCGGGGGAGGCAGCGGGGCCGCTGGGGCGGCGGCGCCGGCTGATGGGAGCCCGGGGCGGGGAGTGCTCGGGCCGCACCGCGGGCTGCGCCGCGGGGGCCGTTTCGGCGCTGCCCGCTCTGACAGCGGCGTTTGAGCGGTGTGAGGAGGGCGAATAAAGAGGGAAGTCGCAGTGGGTGCGAAGCGCGTGTCCTCGCTGGAAGGGCTACCGGGAAAGTGCCGTCCTCTGAAGAGACTGCGGTGGTCCCCGGTAAAGATGGTTCTTTAGTTTCATGGCTTGTAGGCTACGTTTTACCTGGCGCTTCGGAAGAGGAGTGAGGGAGACAGGGAAGAACTCCCCCCGCTTCGCACCTACACAGATCCAGAGGTGGAAATGGGACCCCTTCCCCCCCCAAAAAAGTCCCTCTGCGCCCCAAGACTGGCTTCAAGATAATGAAAATTAATGAAAAATCTCCTTTTTTTTAATGAATGGATTAATTCCCTTTGATTCTTCTAGGCGTTTTCCTTTTAGGTTTAGGCACCATGGTTTCATCGTCATTTTTTTTTCCACATAGGTAGAATTAAGCAACTCTGAAAAACAGAAACGGAGAAGCTTGTATATGCTCTTTATTCCAGCTGCTAAGTGCTGTAATAAATACTATATATCAAAAGGCTTCAAACAACATTGCAAGCATTGGCAGCGAGGCAAACACTGACCTAAGCTGTTTGACTTTGTCAGCACCAGTAGACTAGTAAATCAATCCTTGATTTGCACTTTTCTAAACACATCTGTTTTAAAACTATATATGCAGACTTGGTTAAAACAGGGCTTAAAATATATATCTGTCTGGAATGCATCAGCTTGTCCTGCTGGGAATTCTACTGTAGAAAAACAAGCAGTTTCTCAATCTGAATCAGCAGACAATTATATCAAAGCCCGTGAGTCAAGACAGGGTAGAATGCATGGTTAAAAGAATATTATGAGGAGTAAGTGCAATCTAGGCATAGATGTGTATTCCAAGAACAATAAAAATCTCAAATCTTCCTAGATCCTGTGTCATAAAGATTCAGCGTTTTATGTAATCTGCAGAACACACTGACAGTTATCCAAGAAGAATTGCCTTGTAAGTCAAAGGAAGATCTTGCAGAACTGATATTAGCATATATATGAGTGATCAGATGCTTGTGACATATCTTGAAATATAAACGGAGGTGCATAAGTCTCAAGAAGTTTCCTTTACTTTCCCTCTAAAATGTGGAAAAGCTCAAAGAAAAATTTAATGAGTTTAAATACTATTGACAGCTGTAGTTTTGGGTTCTTTCTTGATTATTAAAAACAACAACAAAACATACCCTCACATTTTTTGCTGATAGAAATGTGGTCATTTGAAGCCCTGTTAAGTGGCTTCACTGTAGCTGGAGATTAAACTGTGGATTGTAGTCACAGATGCTGTTGTACTAAGATTAAGGGGCTGAAAGCAAGATATCTACACTGAGCTGAGAGGGTTTCTTAAATGGTACAAATGCTGTCAGAAGAATGTGTCTGACTCACCGTTATTAGCCTGTACTTTACTGGCTTTTTAGTTGTGATAAGATAATTTGATTCAAGGGGAAAAGAGTGGACTACCTCATTCTTTCTGTTAATAACTCAGGACTTTGGGCACTTCATAAACTAGGGAAAATAGTGGGTTTGAATTTATTTCACAAAAATTCAATCTCACTGAAAACTCTACCTAATAGCAATTTACGTTTATCCTGTGATGCAAAACCCTTGGTAAGATACCTGACAATCTTGTAGGCTATAAACTGAGATATCCCTATGTGGAAAACAAAAAAAAAAATGACCAGAGAATGACGAGTAAAGCTTCCTAGATGTAATAAAAAGTGCCAAATTAGGATTAGTATAGATGCCAAAAGGGCGTCTTGACTGTCTTTAGGTCTGGGATTTAGTGGGGGCTGTATATTCTAGATTTAAAGCTAGGATGCATTTTAGCGGGGACCAAAGATGATAAGATTTCTGTCATTTGTGCTGTTTTTTCAGTAAGGAAAGGCAGTGAGAGCAATGATCATGTTAAGCACTTGTCCAGCATCTGTTTGGAAGCCATAGAGTAGACAGCATTAAGAGTGAATGCCAGGCAAGTTAGGGAGGCCGCGCAAGCTTTGGGGCGCATGTGTTTGGTCGGCTTCTGCACCAGGCAAGCCTGTCTTTCCTAGAAGATAATTGTGTTGGTTGCCAGGGCTAGGCAGTGCTATGTTATAGCTCAAGCTGATAGACCCCAGTCTTGGCCCTCTGTCTGGAAAACTACAAGCGAAGAGTGGCAAAGTGGTAAGCAAAGGTCTTTACAGGAAAGGTACTAAAAATCTGAAAGATAAGCTTAAAGCGGCCACCAGACATATGGTAGCCAGAGTCACAGTAGAAAAAAATACCAATGGTTTTACTCAGCACAATAAACTAATGACTTAAAGAAGTGTAACCACTGTGCAAAACAGAAGCGCACAATTTGCTATGAAATTTGCTCAGTGAATAAGAAGGAAAGAGAAGGTACTACCTTCTGATGAAGATAATATTCAAGTAGAAATAATCAAATTCAGAAGAAGGGATGATGTGCCTACATATTCTTTCAAAGGGAAGAGGCTTTGCTTTATAAATACTATTCTCACTGGAAATTCTTATTGTCCTGTAGCGCTGCAGTGGCAGAATGTGGGTTTTCCAAAGTGAATTTAGTATAATCAAAACAACCTCACGTACATACATGCAGCAAACCACACTCTTTTGGCTTAGTAGGACCAGGAACAAAACATATTTGTGGTCACAATCACAATCAACACTTCATTGGCAATAGCAAGCAATAGTAGTAGAAAACAAAAACAGCATTATTCTGTATGATCTAGATATCAAACCAGACGGGTACCATCCATAGTATTATTTAAATAGTTTCTGCTCTGACTCACATTTGCAGACTGGTTGTGGCAGTGGCGTTTTAATTCATATTAAATCAGGACAAGACTAAACATATAAACCAATGAGGGTCAGACACACTAAAACAATTAGAATAAACAAGAGAAACTCTGGCATGACAATTGAAAACAGCAAAAGCAAAGAACAAGATGTAGGATGAAAAAAAAAGTCTTTGGATAGTCACAACAGCAACAGTTCTTCACTTTAAGAGAATGAGGCCACAGCATATTGGAAAACTACGCTTGTTAGGACTTTCAAAATTTGAAGTCTTAGTTTTGAGTGGACATTGTTCCTCCGCTCAGATTGCTTCATTCCCTCCGGGGAGTAGAACTAAAAGTTCTGGCTTTCAGCCCCCTGTCGTAACCACTGTCGTTAATAATTATTACAACAAGCGAAGTGACTGACTGGAAGCGCTCTGCAAGACAAGACAGACATGGCAGGGAAAGCAGAGAGCTGCGAAGCAGCGTGCTGCCAGGCTGGAGAGAGCAACAGTGACAAATCTAGAGTTCACATCCCAGAGTAGCCTGATGCGCAAGGACACAAATGTCTTTGGACTTGGAGAAGGCTGGCACAGTTTGGCTCCTTGCTATAGAGCTACTTTGTGTAAGATGGCAAAGGTACCTCTGATAATGAGATTCTGCATCTTGCTCTTAATGGTGATTATTGGTTGTTGAACAAAATATTGGCCTCTTCTGGTGTGGAAATGGCCATGATCCTAAGCTCTGTCTGTAGTTTCTCTTTTTTAAAGTGTAATATCTGGGACCGCAATTGTATGCCTTTCTGGGGAATATGTAAAGGAATTTTCTTATGTTTGTATTTTGAAGGAGCAAAGAAAGTCTCACGTGTAACTTTTTCTTCTTTGCTTTGTTTCCAGGTCTCCCTCTCCCACATGTGCTCATTTCCATCACTTCTCATGCATGCACAGTCACCACCTTTTAATATTTTTTCTTGCCTTTTTTTTTTTTTTTTTGCTGCTTCTCGGCTTCTCCTAGCAGCAGAGAGAAGTGGTCTAGAATCTTTCAAATCCATTTAATTTGTGTGTTTGTTTTTAGCTGTAATGCTTCCCCCTGCAGCAGCCACTCCTCATTCTAGTCAAAGTGCCATTGCCAGCAGCATGGGAAAGCGCAACTGCGAAGGAATACAAGCTTAGTCCAGTTGAGGAAATTAATCTTTTGGATCCAGAGAAGGCATCAAGGCATGAGAGAATGTGTCATCTGTGAATTGTTTGGTTTATGTAATAGTCAAAAATCTGGGCTTGATTTCAGGGCCTGTACTATTCCCTTGTCATCTTCTCTGACCTAGCAAAGTTTGGATGTTCAGTAAGTGCAGGACATGCAGGACGTATTCCGCCTTGATTCTTTTAGAGGATCTAAGTATGGTTTGAGAAACTCCCCTCTGCCTTCCCTTCTCTGGCAGAAAGCAAGCTGTTATCTAGCTCATGTCTCCCCGCTACCATCCAAGTTAAAAAACAAGTTGATGAAATCTTCAATATTGAATTTCAGAAAACTGTGTTCTCTTCACATGCAGCTTTTGAATATGAGAAATGTCCCAGATGTTTATAACCTCATGTGAGGCCTTCTACAAAGCTCATTTGGTTCAAAAGAGGTATTAATCACTGTGAATGGTTATTAAATTGCTCCCACCTCCAACATCTGTATGACCAGTCTATTTTAGGGTGTGAAAGCAATCTCCAACTTAATGTTTTAATGTATTTAAAATAGTGGATATTGTACTCTCAGCAAAGTTCATTTAACAGAAGATGACCAAATACGAAAGAGGGAAAAGAGGAGAAAATGTCTGCCTGGATGTTACTTAAATTAACACAAAATATCTAAGGCCACCAGTCACTTTTTTTAACCCATTACAAAAGCTGCTTTTGCAAACAAGTTTATGAACTCCAAGTCAGAAACAGTGTGCCATTGATCTCAGCTGGCACTCTGTGAAAGAAACTCTTGTTTGTGTAACAGAGGATGCTGTAGGTTGTATCTAAGAAGCTCTGGTGGTGTGTAGAACACCTGCTCAACACTTGTCTTTGGCTCTTACCCATAAAACCTTTTATTTTTTTGTCTTAAATCAAGTTTTGGAAGCTTTAAGAGTCTTGGGAAATATAAATGTGAAATTGACCGCACAATGTCATTTAACTTAAGAGTAGGAAAAGTGTTGCTTTCTGGGTTCTTAATTAAAAATCTCGCTACTCTTTCATTTGGTGTCTTCATTTTGTGACCTATAATTAGGCACTGTCTTTCCTTCCAGAAGCAGTTCCATTTCAGGACAGAATAGTTAACATGACTCTTGTTCTTTTAAACTTGTTTATTTTATTTATTTTTAATACTACATATTTGGTAGTACTTTGGAGCTAATATTATTATAGTCAGGCCTGTGCTGCGTGAATAATGCCATGGCTGAAGTTGTGGCTTCCCAGGAACTCAGAGGCAGCACCTAGTATTTGTCTTACTGTGCACTTGCAAAGCATTTTGGAGATTATGAGTGCAGAGTCTGCTTGGTAGGAAGACAAAAGAAAGGTAAAGAGAAATTAAAGAAGTTTAAAAAAAAGAGAAAAAAAAAAGTGAGACTGGAGTTTTTACTGCAGAAAGTGTGAGTATACTATGGATTTGGGATTGAGATAAAAGGGAAACTACAGTTTTAGGATTGTCACATAGTGACAGCTCCCCAGCTGTCCCTCTGCTTTTCTGCCAGCTCTGTCTGCCTGCTCACTTTGTGCAGTTTTCTCGTGTGGCTGCATGGCAAGGATCAGGGAAAAGCTTTGTTTTAGGATTGGTATCTTCTCCCAGCAACAGCATTTTGCGATAGGACACCCAGTCCGTAGTCTTTTACCTCCTCCTTCCCAGGAATGAGTTCTCAGCTGTCTGCTTCTGTTCCTACCAGCTGCAGTGTCTGGGGCTGTTTAAGTTGGTAAATTGCTTTGAGATCCTCCAAGATGAAAGGCTCTACTTAAGTGAGATCATTATCATCCTCTACCTTTCTCCACTCCCTCCTGTCGGCCCAGGCTCCTTTTCTCAAGGCAGGGTCTTGCACAGGACTCTACATTCCAGGCTCGCTGCAGTGCGTAGCTCACACGCAAGTTATAACTTCCAGACCTGGAGTTGTTTGACGCCTCTCAGTGCTTAAAAGCTGAAGGCTGAATATATATGTTTGCCTGAGCTGATGCCAAAATACTTAGCACTCGCCACATTGAGATCTTGCTTCTGAATTTGTGTCTAACTTCATGTTGTTTTGTGTGCTTGGAGAAACTGTACAGTTCTCTTCCTCCCACTTCTTAAGTACTTACTCATTCTAGGAAGCATTCCAGCTATAATGTTGTTCTATGATCCTACACTGTATTCTTATAACCATACTTTGTTCATGTGGTTAAACTGTAAGCCTGTCAGGGCAGGGATTTCATGCCTGTCTGGTGTAGCAAATTTAGGGAGCAGAACCCCAGCGTGTGTTCAGAGCGCTCTGTAATTCAAAATCTGTAAAATGGTGTTTGGACAGGAGAATCTCTGCTTGTTTAGCTGCACTTCTAGCTGTCATCCTCACCTTCCATATTTTAACCAACTACTGTATTGTTGTTTTTTCCTTGTATAGTATCATTTTTTCCCCTGTATATCATCTTTGTGTGTTTATTCCCAGTGTCATTCACATTCCACAGAAATTTCCCTTTTTTCTACTAAAGTGAGGTCATCTTAAACCTGTGTTTATGATATTGCAGTAATTTCCATGGCAGTAGACTATGATATCATCAGTGGAGGATTATGCCCTTCCTATGTGTGTTAGCAATTAAAAATTATGGTTTGTGAGATAAAACTTGTGTTTACCAGGCTTTTAAGTTTACTCCATATGAGGCAGGGAAACTATTGCTTAATTCTCAGGAGAGTTCACTTGGGTAATGGAGTAAATGAATTAAGAAACGTTTTGAGCCTAGCAGGTGATAAGTTATTTGGGGTATATTTTTGATGGCAGGAGAAAATCAGCTGCTCCATCTTGTGTTCTCTCACCACGCAAAGCACACTCGTTGCACACACCATGATGGTCCTTATTGTTTTATGTTATTCAGAGCTACTTAATAACTTAACTTTGAAGATCATAATTTTCCCGTCTCACCAGACAGGGATTTTTCCCCTTCAAAGGTCAGTAAACTTTTCCACACTACCCACAAAAGTGAAACAAGTACTTACCAGTCTTTGCATCTCCTAGTAATGGTGCCTATTTGCTGGCTATCAGTAGCTGAATCTCTTTGGTAAGTCTCCCTAGGTATGTACATGCTTTCTTATGGGCTGGTGACAGCGTTACAGCAATTGTTAATGCTACAAAATGAATATGGTGGATTCACGGTGTAATTTATTTCATCCTTGAAAGTACTTCAGATTTTAAAGCAAAAGAGGTAGAGTTTTCCAAGCAAGCTGAAGTAAAAAGGGAGGGAAGAGAGGCTAGTTAAAAATTAAAATATAAAAAAATGAGACTATTAGTCTAGGTATTCCAAGACAAGACAAAATTTGCAGCCATTTTTAGTTTTGTAGTTTAATTATAGAAATGTACTATTACTGTGCACATTTCATCCTGTTTCTTTTCCCAAGCACTAGAAATAAACTGTCATAAAGTATCTGTTTAAATAAAGTGAACCATTTAAAATAAAATTCAAAAGGACATCCTCTCACTAAGTACAAGACTTATGTGTGTCCATTTGCAATGGTGGTCTGGTATGTAGCAAGGAGTTCCCTGAAATTATTACTAAGTTAGGAGCATTACTACGAAGAAACTCCTTCACCCATTAAAATTCATGTATGGAAACAGAAATAGGCTGGAATGGAAACAAGGAAAGAAAGACTGAGTTATTATATGCAGGTTTTTGGAGACTTGAGATTACTAATGCCCTAAGAGATCTGGCACGTATTTACTAAGCATGCAGTCAGCTGATAGGGCTAACATCTGACTGTGCAGCTTCTCTTTCATTCTGCATTCATGGTAAGGTCTCTCTGGGCCCTGCCAATGCCCAAATGAAGCTTCTGAAGAAAATGAAAGATCAGGAAATAGTAACATTACGATCACAGAAGAGGTTGTTGGGAGAATTGCCAGTGTCCAATATCAACATCAGAAGTGAAGGGTTTGTGTTCATTTCTGCTCCGGCAAGATGCCGTTTTAATTCAGCGATGCACAGCAGCATATGGTCATTGCTTCACATTGTGTCATCCCATTTTCCAGACAGCACAACTGCCGTCTTCTGCTTTCTGGAGCATTCTTGGGCATCTGTGCAGTTGCAAGAAAATAGAACGTACAAAAGTAATAAATTGGGCATTGCCAATGCTTCAGGGTGTTTCTTTGGCTTTTGCTGTAACATAATGATTCAGATTGAATATTATGTTGTGTTATTAATAAATCTATGGTTGTTTGCCACACATAAATTCCTTCCACATAAATTACAGAATTTTGGCTGTTTTCCTGGCTATTATTGGAATATGGTGACTATTTAAGTTAATACATCTCTCGCCTGCTCAGTCTGGAGATATTTGCTATACAATATTCCTAATAGTCAAAGGGGAAATTGTCTGAAGAAACTCCTTTGAAAATATTTGTTAAAATAAATACAGTTCTTAGGTATTATACTGTGACACCCAAAACTGAGAACATTTTATTTTCTTCTCCTTTATGAGACACAGAATGCCATGATGAGTTCTCTTCCATCTTATTAATGAGTTATTTGATGGCCGTACTGTTAATGGAAATACCTTCTTCCTAGATATATTTCTAGGCAAAAACATCTTTGGGTGAATTTTAGTACTTGTGACAGTAAGGAGCTGCTGGCACAAATCAAAAGCTGCAGTAAAAATCTTACAGAGTTGATGGTAACGAATTTGTGTAAAAGCACTCTGGGCAGGCATATATATGACGTTGCCTGCAGGAGCTGTCTGAGCTGTTCTCTCCATTGGAGTTTACCAGAAAGGTTTTGTTTTGCCTGTTTTTATGGTTCCAGTTGCTAGCCCCTATATCAAGCAACAGTAAGTTATGTGATGCTGACATCCCTGCTTCCTTCCAAGCCTAGTATCACATACTTCGAGCCTAAAGAAAATACAAAGTGATTTTTCACCAGCGTGTTGCCTAAGTAGGTGCGGCTGTATAGAACACGTTGATCTTTGTGGCAGCTAATTATAAAATAAGAAGGTGGTAATGTTCCAGAATGTATCAGTTGTTGCTCTCCTATGGGTTTTATTATTCTTTCTTTTCCTTTCTGACTTAGACCATTTTTAATTCTGTTTCCTGTACTAGATCAATAGCATGTCATCCCTGAACCATCTTTGATTTCCTCTTTCTTGCCTCCACCTCTCATTGTTATCTTCCTACATCATGTTCTTATAGTGCTGTTTTCTGGATTGTTTTTTTCCTGTCTCTCATCTTTCCAAAATTAACTCCTGCTTCCAAAGGACCATAATTCCTTTTTGCTGATTTACCCCATCCATCACTTCCTATACCTCCTATCCTCTGTCAGATTCCTCTTTACAAAATGCAGAAGCCTTCGTAGTATAAATAGGTAAAAAGGATAAAAAGATATGTTGGACAGAGCTTAAACATAAAGGATAGAAATAATTAGGGAGGATGGGTTATGTTTAGCACTCAGCTGGCTAAACAGGCATTTTTTGTGTTCATGGCCGTAATAAGACTGAATATACCTTCTTCCATCTCATTGTCTGAGCCTGCTAATATTTTTCATTGGGAATATCCTGTTAGTGTTTAGTGGTTTTTTTTTTTTTTTTCTCTACAGGAAGGACCAAAAAGAAAAATGACCTGTTGAGAAAAGCCACTGGTACTTTTGCTGGAGCTTGGAGGCCTCCATGTAGTGAAAATGAGCAAATAGTCCATCCGTTTCCACTCCCTGTTGCTAATGAAATTCTAAGCATTAATGAAGACATTGGCTTGGATTATCAGCTGACTTCACAAGTCAGTGTTGTACAGATTTGTGTCTTTCTGATATTTAGAGATCTATGTTCCCCCCAAGAGAGCTTAGATAGTGAAAAGGTACTTGAGGTACTTGCCTAGAGGAGATTCCTGCTTGTGACAGCTGAGTTAACCTTGACCAGGAAAGCCCAAGCACCCCACCACACACACTGCAAATTTTCAGCGTTATGCCAAAAGCTTTAGTGTTATATTAACTTAAGATTTTAATAGATGGCTTTATAATTTGATTGTACTTCAGATAGAAATTATTTTTTTTAATAGTGAATTGAGGATGAATTTCAACATAATAACCTGTCTGCTGAAACCATTGAGAATTTGGGATATTTAGTTTAAATATATAACTTTCACCTTATGGTGAAATTGGCCCACCCCCTCCAACATCTTATTTCCACACTGTTCAATGTTTTCTGTTAAATCTTGTCTTTAAAAGGTAGAGAACAGATAAATTGTCTCGTTTATCTTGATCCTTGAGCACGTAATTATCAGTATAATTATCTTTGCTAGGATTGCAAGGGTTTTGTGTTTTGTTTTGCTTCGTATTGCTTTTCACTTTAAGCCTGGTATTTCATCATGATATAATTCAGTTCAACATAGGAACTGTAGGCAGCCTTCTTTATACTGGGTGAGCACAGTATGTCTCAGAGACAGCCTATTCTAACATCCACAGCAGAGCGCCTTAGAAATAATTATGTAACTACAATCCAAAAATAATGTAATTGAGAGACATCAATGAAGATCAACGTGGGAGGGAAATAAAGTCAGAGTAGTAATTTTGAAAATTTCCACAATCTTTCTTAAATATAAAACAGATGTTTGGTAAGAATGATGGAATGTTTGCTGAGACTTAAATATCTTTAGATAGATTCATATTTGTGTTTTTTTTTAATAAAATCTCTTCACAGCTTTGAGTTGAGAATTACCTGTACCACGGATTATGAAACCACCAGTGCTGTGCCCACCTTTTCCCTAAAGTCTAACTGCTGCTGATATAAGGAAAAGTTATACATTTGTTGTGCCCTGAGAAAGCTTTTCACTTTAGGAGATAGTCCAGTAAACAATTCCTTTATGTTGAAGGTTTCCTACCGCTAAGAAATTCAGGAATTCTGTCTTGATTACAACCTTCTTTCACCAAAGTGCACTACTGTGTGTTACCATAAATGTCTAAGGACATTCACCTGGATAGATCATTCATGTTGGCTTTGCTTTTTAATACCTGGTAGGGTAAAATTTGCTTCTGTGCAGAGGATCAGCAGAAATACTCACTGAAGTTCCTCTTCGAACCTGATTTTGAGGTCTAAAGTGGGATTTGAAGAGCTCTGGAAGTTTGTTCTCATTCCACATGGTATAAATTCTTGTTATCTTAAATTGAGGTTGTAGTGATACAGTATTATTTTGGAAGAGACAAAACTCTCATAAGAAATTATTGCTGTACTGTCCTTCCTACCTGTAGTCTCAGCCATTCATTTCATTTTCTCCCTTGCTAGATATTCACACCAGCTGTGTCAGTTCAGTTGTTTACCCACTCAGTAATGAGAGAGTCTGCCTTAAATAAATAAATAAATAAAACATTTTTATTGTGTGTTTGGTATACGTATTTTCCCTGGTGGCAAAACTGATTGAAAAGATTCCTTCTGCTCTGCACCAATTCATCATTCATTTGTTTGTGCTGTGGAAACAGATTGTAAATTATATAAAATCACATGGGTCAGTATCTTCTGACTGCTCCTTAATAATTTTTTCAGTCGTTAATGATCAGAAATGAGACTAAGCACCTAGAGCTGAATAGGCTTACCCAAATCTAGCCAACTGTTTAACTAAATAACCAAACCATATTAAGCTGAAATCCTGAGGTAGTCTCTTCACAAATACTGAAATTTTTCTGTCTTCCGATAAGGTATTTTAGGGAATTATTGAAAGGGATGAAAACATAAAGAAGTCACAAACATCAGATTTTAAAAAGAGTTGAGGTCTTTTTGTCTCTGTGTTATGGATCCTTTCCCATAGCACATGATCAAGTCTGCAAAATATTAAGCTAGACAAAAAAGACCAAGGCTAAACCAAAAAGTTAAGCCAGATCCAAAAGAGGTCTGGGGCTTTTTCACCACAACATTTTACTGATATTCCCAGTTAGGGGCAAGAACTGTTTTTTGCTTTGTAGTTGTTCTGTGCTAAGAACCATGAAAGCCCAGTAAGTTCCAGGTAGTGGACAGTGACTAGTTACAGCTACTCTGGTATCACAGGGATTTTCCTCATCCTGGGGAATTCCCAGGAGGGGAGAAAGAGCCAGTTTTGTTCAGTCATTCAGAGGGAATGAGTCAAAGCAGTAGTCTAGGCCTTCTGCTATATTCTTCTTTATTAAGATAGTTTTAAATGTAGGAATTTTGCTTCTGTTTGTATTGATGTAGTGCCTAGAAAACAAGATTTTCTCATATTGAAGATTGGACCAGACGTGAAAATGTTAAAGACACAGATTGTAAATCATGTAAAATCACACAGGTCTCAAAAAAAAAAAAAAAACTCTGATGGAATAATGTGGCCTAAGATGTAGAGATCGCAGCTCCTAGATGGTCTTCACCTCTCTTCTGGTGAAAAAAGAAAGAAAATGCCTGAATGTTTCTTTTAGTACTAGGTAAATGGCGATTATGTTAGTTAATGCCTCACTTCTGATCTAACATACAGATTTGCTTCCCCTCTGAATTACCTGATGAGGATTTATTTATTTAAAGAAAAATGGTTATGTACTTTTCTATTTGCTTGTGCCGAAGAGAACATCACGTGTCACAAATGCAGGAATACTTTCTACTTTTCCTCAACATTTCTAATGAGCTAGGTATGCTGCTCTACTTAATTCAAGGAGTATCGATAGTCAAGTAGCAGCTTCACGATCAGCCGAGGGCAGTCGGAGTGTCCTGCTGCCGGAACAGGCCCTTTGCTCCTCCCCTGGGTCCTGGCTGCAGGCTAACTGTGATAAGGTGCCTGTATGGCACTTTCATGGGCTGAAAACAGGGAATAGATGCTGGTTAATTGTCCGGTTTCTTTAAAAATAAACCATGATTTCTTTAAAGATAATTTCTGCAAATGCTGCTCATATATTTCCCTCCCTTTCCTCTTCCTCCTCCTTCAGACTCTGTATCTATGATTTTGATCTAGTCACTGCTTAGAAGAGAGCTTTTCAAGAAAATCTAGAATACCATGCAAAGTGGCAGTGGTGACTCACTAAGTTGCACCTTCACTTCTGATTTGGTGCTTCAGCAAGTTGGTGAATCTGTAATAAGGTCATCCTTCCTGAAGGATGGCTGTCTGCAAGCAAAAGTGCTGATCAGCTGTAGCCCTTAAGGGCACTTCTGCACATCCGTTTTGGAGGAGAGGGTTGAAGCCGGCACAGTGGTGAAATTCCAATTTGGGTACTTTTGTTTGTCTCAGACCTCTGAAATTTAGCTGTTTGCAATATGCTTCATTTCCTGCGCAGAGGTACGGGCAAGTGTTGCTGTGTGCCCTTATGTTTGCTAAATACTGTTTTGTGAAAACGCTGCTGAAATTCGGGCGTAGTTATGTTCCTTTATTTGTAATGTCCAAAGTATTTTAAGGTGTTTAAATGTGAAAGTTTCTCTGTAAGCATGATTTTTTAATCATTTTATTTTACTTAGTAAGTGTTGGGAGCAGAATTTTAAATTTAGTTTCTGGTTATTCATTAGACATAAAAGATCAATACATTGGTTATATACTTTGTACCATTCTCTGAAAGCTGAGCAGAGTTTTTCACATCAGCTCAGAGCAGAAAGTTGGATTGCAACCCACGGTAGGTTTTTCAAGTTAATGTTTTCAGATTACGTCAAAGTAGTAAATGACTTTACAAAGCATTTTATGTAACAATGCTGAAAGCCAGTGTGACAGTTTTTCTAATTAATTTATTTAGCCTAGTTTTTGGAGTAGCATTAGCTGTTTCATCACTTTTAGGATATTATGAGTGTTCTTTGTGGCACCATCAATAAGCCAAGAATTTATAGGGTTTCTTAATCATACAGATTACTCATCATTGCCTGCTCATAGCAGAAGCCTACAATGCTCATTAAAATTGTCTCATGTGAAACAGAGTTCAGTAATCTTGTATAGTTGCAGAATTAAATGACAATTAAATTAGAATAGCATTACATTAGAAAAATATGTGTTTCTTGAATACCTGTTTCAGTGAAAGTGAACTGTCCAGATTTATGCATAGATCAGTGATCTGAATTTGTTTAATATGAAGGATAAAAATAGGCTGTGGGAGTGGGGAATTGTTCCCAAAGGATTTGCCATCATGCTTGAAATTTAATGATTTTTGTTGTTGTTGTTTACAATGAGCTACAGGAACTTGCCACATGTTCTTGCCTACTCGGTTAGCCTATTTTTAAAATTGACTAATTATAAATCCTGTTCCAACTCGATCCTTTGCCCTTTGCTTTGTACCTTTTCATCAAAACAATGAAAAAGGTCATCCTCCCGTCTTCAGCAAGCTGCCTGATGCCCACAGGCAGCTGCTGCGCCGTGCTGCTTTAAACGCCGAGGCCTCGGTTCCCATCTCACCCCGCTTGTTTTTTTGCCGGTAAAATTACGTTGCTTTCACTGGAGTTGCACTTGGATGCCAACAGAAGTGAGAGAAGAATCAAGTCGTGGTCTAGTCGCTGGTAGGATAGGAATATGCATGGTGGGAAATGCATATTGACTCCAAAAGCAGCACTATCAACAGGTGTCTTCTGAAAGGTTGCAATCGCTAATCTTTGTCTGAAAATATATTCGTGCTCGGTGGAAACATTCTGTTTGGAATAGGCAATAATCTTCTCAAAGCACCCTAAGGAAGGAAAATGCTTGGGGACTTGATACCTTTTTCTTACTGTGGAATCTAAATGAGAAGACGTCATGACCTGTTGGTTGGAGTTGAGCTCTGGTTTTGGTTTTGTCCCTGGCTCCTTAGTTGACCTGAGGCACAGAAAGGCAAAAGGACTTGCCAAAGTTCACACCCACAGAACAGGGATAACGACGCTGTTCTTAATGAGATCTGTGGATGAAATGAATTATACAGGAGCTGCTATTACTATCTATTGCCAAGGCTGCATGAAATAACTATTCTTTATGGAGTGACACCCAGTTTCAGAAGTGCACATGCACGACCCTGGCATTGACTGAATAGGAGCTTCCTTGCCAGAGTCTTGTGGCCTTCATTCTCAGTTCCACAACCGTCATTATTTTGCCTTCTAATGGCACAGGAGCTGGTGAAAATAGCAATAAATTACAGATGTTACCATTAATAAACAATATTTATCTGCACTCATTACACCTTGTTACCTGAAGCCTTAACAGTCGCTCATTGTTATAAACAACCTGCCAGGTGCTACTATGAGGAAACAGATCAACCTTAGTGACCCTTTCCATATATATCAGGCACTGAATATAATTGTTTTTTAAAGGTGGTATGTTTTTATTTAAAGTGACATAAACATTTCCCAGCAGAATGTTCCCAGATCTGTCTCTCTGGAAACAAAGCAAGTGCCCCGAGCTGTGTGCGTGAGCCCTCGGGGCCTCCTCCGTGGTCACCCACACAAACTAGGGACCTGCTGCTCCCGTTCCACCTTCACAGGAAAAACTGGACTGCGGTGTTAGCAAATAGTCGCACGTACAGTTTGCATCCTGACCTGCATGTCTGCAGCTTCTGACGGAGCCATGATCTGCAACAGCTCCTATAAAGCACAAAAAAATATATATTTCTGGAGATTCAGCACTAGTTTAGCTCCAGTAGTTTTGTTTCAAGTTTTCTCAGTTTTGCAGTGATCCTAAAACTTAGGATTGATGGATGCTGAATTGCAAATTAATAGGAAGAAATGCTTGCCTTTTCCTGATTTTTTTTCAGCTAATGTGGATAGCAAAACCTCTGTTATGCCGTTATCTCCATTAATTGTTCAGCAGACAGGAATGTGCTCAGAAGTTGCAGCACAAATTCAGCTTGCAGTGCACACGCATTTTGCATATCCTTTCCAAACGCACTCTGCACTGCGCCGCTGGTGCGGAAGCCTCCCCAACTCACCCCCTCTTCAGAACTGGAGGCCTGGGAACTCTGAACCTGTTCTAGGATTTATTGGCAAAATAGTGTTACGAAATGACAGACCAGAGCTGAAGCTAAACCCTAAACTCTTCCTCCCTAGGACAAAGTCCTCTGTATTCTTGCAGACTCCTCTTTTCTCAGTGCCCCTTTTCTTCCCTGCAACTTTTGGAAGGCTGCCTGGGCCAGCTGTCACTTGGCTGAATGGGTGGCTATTGCCTGCTAGGAGGCCGTCCTTCCACCAGTGACATGAACTTGCCTGTTAGCGAAGAAATAGAAGAAAATCAGTTTTTAAATCCCATGCCTGCAAGGCATTCTTCAAGGAGGCAGAAATTTTGGTAATTCTTGTGTTGTAAAGACAGATTTGAGTTGTACCTTTTTAACAGAAACGGCAAAGAGAAGGTAGCCTTCTGCATTCAGAGAAATTCTTCATATACTGTCTCTGGTGCATTTTATTTCTTCTGTCTTTTGCTCAAAATACCAAAACATCTGCTAAGCTTTTCAAAAATTACATTTTTTTTTCCAAAATGGTAACTAAACCAGACACTTTTGAATACAGATGATGGATCTGCACTTGTATTAGTGCATCTGGTTCTGGGCACCCATCCTCAGAAAGATGCAAATACATTTGGAGCGAGTTCAAAAAACACCAAAATGTTGAGAAGTTGTAAAGTTTGATTTATGAGAGAGAAAAAAATAAAAAACTTAAATATGTACAGTGTGAGTGACAGCAGAGGGGAGGAAGGTTTTGATAATGATCTACAATTTCTGATGGGTGTGAACACCAACAAGGTGAAAAGTTAGGGCGGTTCAAGGAGACATAATTAGATGCTATGAAATTAAATGAACAATATGTAAACTTGAGCTGAACATTACAGAAAAACAACATAAGCAGTGAGATCTATACATTTATTATTTATCTGTATTGTGCTAGCCCTGAGAAATCCCAGTCAGTTCAAGTGCTCTTTTTCTTGTAGAGACACAAAGCACAGACAAAAGAAACGCAATCACTTGGTTGAGTAATGAATGAGAAGCTTGTCTGGCTGGCATATAGGGAATAAGCTTAAATTGGTGATACCTGAAGTAGAGACCCTAAAAGATCTTTTTTTTTTTCCCTTTTTTTTTTTTTTTTTGTATTTTGGCTGGCTGTTGTACCATTTAGTGTTGTAAGAGTGTAATTCTTATTTTGAAGATGCTTGCTATTTTCACTCACTAATGTATGTAAATGTCGTTTTAAATTGGACTAGCTTTACCACTCGATTGCCAAGAGCTGGAGAAACTATCCTTGGACATAAGTTTCTCATTGGTTTTGGTGGGAAAGGGGCCAACCAGTGTGTCCAGTCGGCTCGACTTGGGGCCAAGACCTCGCTGATCTGCAAGGTAAGCACTGACTTGCTCTTGGATTGCAGCTGCACAGTTCATGCAAGTTCCAGTTAAACTTTAGATGATTTACAGAAAAGTTGTCATTTTTCTTAATCTTGCTCTTACTCTCTTTTCTTTTCCTGATTTCAACCATAAATTTAAGTGTGGACTATGGCCAGGAGGCTGTTTTTACAATATTAAGAGCACCACCAGACCCAAAGAATGGCTAGAGATCTGCCAGAAATTGCATACAATCAAAGATTGCAAAACCCAGACTGATGTGCCGTGAAAAGGAGATTTAGGGAAAGTCTGAAATGTTGAAAATTCAAGTGAACTTGGTTAGCCCCTCCTCTTCATGGTGCCAGTTTTAAAGCTGGTGATGACATTCAGTTTGCTATGTGCCATAGCCAAGTGAAATTTACTCTGTCAATGATTGTAAATCAAACACTGACCATGGGTCTGTGTTTATGGGTTATATTGGTTATTATGGGGTTTGAGTGATCATTACTAAGGCTAAGATACACTTTTTTTTGTCTCTTCAGTCTTAGTTTCTGTCCCATGATAGCTGTGGACAAAACTTGACACTCTGGCCACACTTTGTTATTGCCATAGCTGGGGGAGGATGCTAGATTTGTTGGATCATTCATCATCATCAACTGTATTTTTTTTTTGAAAAGTACTGGAAATATATCAAGAAATCCTTCTTTACTGTTTTTCCAGTGTGATATTTATGCTAAGGAAGGATAGCTATAAAAGTAAATTATATCTACAGGCATTTATGTGGGTCACTATCACTATCTGGTCAGTGCTCTTTCATACTGAGGGTGTTTCTGCTTTGAGAGTGATGTGTATTTGATCATCTTTGTATTCAGAGCAATCAGATTCAAGCACAAGATGAATTGGCAATGAATTCTCTGCTAACATTTCTTGTTAAATGTTAAGGGGTTTATTTCCCCTGAAAGTGTGAATTTTGTTTTATTTTTTAAATGGTCTTGACTATACTCTGCCAGTGAATACATATTTCTGGAAAGATTTGCATTCTTAATAAAATTTCATAGTTGGTATTACTGCTAATGGCTTTACAAAACCTTTTTTTCCTTGTTCTAATAAAACCTAGTCCTATTTCTTTCTTTCTGTTGTGTGTTTATTGGTGAGGAGAAGCAGGAGAGAATAACACGTTAGCATTTGGTATTTTTTATTAAAAAGTTAATATTTACTTTTGAAATTAAGAAAAAGTACTTCATAGCTTCAAAAATAGTCTCACCTCAAAGCAGTACAATCTTATATCTGCATGGGCCAATGGGATAGTATAAAGTCTCTCACTGGATATGACTAAGAACAGCTGGGTAATAACAAACCATTACAGTGGAATTATTTTGACTTTAACAAGTCATCTTAAGGATTCAAGTTCTTAAAGTTAGATTCCCTTCCCTTGCTTTGTGCTTAAGTTAAGGTGCAGCAACTGCTTCTCCCACCTGAACTTCTGGGATTTAAGTTGGTATTAACTTAAGAGCCAGAGCCATGTTCCACAGGAGGGTGACATCTTTTTATGAGAATTGCAGCTTAGGGGAGTAGATGTAGACATCTCAGATCAAGTGTAAAATCATCCTTCACACCCTAGCGCTTTCAAATACAAAAGAGATCCAGCAACCATCAGCTGAGGGTTGAAGAAAGAGAGTTTTAGGATGATTTACAGTTATGACTAGAGCTGCCATAGAATACTGTGGATTTTAATTTAAAATCCAAATACTGTGTTTGGCTTGTAGAAGTGACAAACATCATGTTACTTCTGTCTGAATCTGTGGAAATGGCTGATGTTCGTCTGCATTACCAATGTGTAGCACAGTATCACTCTTAAATTCCCCTTCTCAGGTTTGCTCAGTGTGCTAAAATAACACAGTGATGGATTAGTTGCCACTTCAAAAAGACAAGAAAGACACAGGTAGAGAGCAATATAGAAGATTGTAGTCAGGCTACTAAAGGACTTCAGAAATTAAATGAATAGCTCATGGTCATACAAGAATCCTGTGGCAGTACTGAAAAATGCACAATGGTCCTTGAGGGTTCCAAGCTCCCCCGTTGGCCATTACCAAACCTTTTAAACTTGGAAGATGAAGATGTTGGAGGAAAGCCATCTGAAGGAAGCCGTATGCGCTGAAGAAAGTCTGGTAAACAATCTGGGACATCATTGCTGGGCATTGATGTCACTGGCTTCATCCTGCATATACTAAATTTTACTGAAGCCCCAGCTGCATGTGATTATTGCTGAGGAAAAGGAGTGCTCTGTTACTCTTTATGTAGGCAACGATTTTTCTCTCTATAGTTCCAAATGGTCAAAGACACACGGATGGTCTGTAAACCAAATTTAAGAGAACACACTGTAAGCCTGAATGCTTACTTCATTTTAAGAACATATGTATATCTAAATGCAGCTCAGAGTATCACTGATATCTTGCAAATTTTTGTATTATTCTCTCATACTTATTGCTAGTACCTGTTTAATTTGTTAAGCAAGGAAAGGAGTAAACACACTCAAAAATGCACATAGAATAGATGAAGCAAAAATGGTCAAAAAGTACATGTTTTCATTCTAATTAATTTTCAGGAACAGACTGAGTTTAATTCTCTAAGCTGCTAGCATTTTAGCTGTCATATCCATCAACTCTGCTAGCTAGCCATAGAAAACATTTTAGGAAGCAGGGAAAACCCAGGTTGAAAAATACCTAGGTAATTGCACTAATTCTAATTTGAAAACTATGTGATGATAATCATTGTACAAACTGCTATTGTTGTTAAGATCTTAAGAAAGAAAAAATGCTATTTCAGCACATAATGTGTTCTGTGGTCAGCAGACTAAGACATTTATTTTTCTGTTTATCCAATATTCCATCTAGCAGGGAATGAGAAAAAGCAGAGAATATTTAAAACAATGTTATATAATTTGACATGGTCAGTAAATGTGCCTTTAATCTAAAACGAGTCTGATGCCCAATTCTGTGTCTCCCTTGGGGGCAAAGCCTGAATGGAAAGATAAGCCCTTCAAATGCTCTAGGATTAACTGGGCTGGATGCTGATGAACTAACATGGAAAAAACTTTCCAGAGGAGAAGGACCTCCACAGAGACCCCTCTAAGGGCTTCCCTGCAGCACCAAGATTTCTTGCTGTGAGCAGAAATACCAGGGCTGATCTCAGTTGTTATGACAGTTGAACAATAAGGGATGCCTGTGTCTGCTGTGTAGGACCCAGACTTGAAGGAAGTATGTTTTGGTTCCCTTTTTGGAAAATGGTTATGAAATATTTCCCCACTGAAGCAACTGAACAAATGCTGAGATTTCTTGTAGCTGAAGCTTTGTAGCAGCCTGGAGAGGGAGCAGATGATCCCTTCTGGGGGAATTCATTCCAGCAGCAGTAGTAGTTCGGTTGCAAAGGTGTGCGTAGCTCAGGTCTGAAATTGCAGAGAGCTTTAGTCATCCAGCCAAAAGCTACCAGGAGCTGCAGCTTCTGGCAACCTGCCTGCCCTGTCTGGAAAGCTGGGAGTAGTCGAAGATGCCGAAATGTTGTAATGTGCAAACAATGACACATTTACTGACCAAAGTAAATGCTATTTTCACTTGTTAGTGGAACAGTCCATGGGGTTGGGCTACTTTTGACCTAATGTGCTGTCATCCTTTTGTAAAAGATGGGGATCACCCTGAATAATGCTTATAGATGATTCAAGAAGTGAAGTATTCTTCAAAACATGATTATGCAATAGAATATGTCGGGGGAAAGGGTATCCATCTGTGACACTTTGTATTTTAGAATTCTGAGCTGCAGGGTTTGATGTTTATGATCCATAGTTAGTACTCAGGCCTTCTCCAAGCTTCTCACAGTAGGCAACAGAGGCAGCTGCTCTGGGCTTCCTAGTAGCTCTACTGCAGGTTTACTATTTAGTGCTCTTTTATGAGGAGATGGATCATCAAAGCTATATAGACTAAAGACTATAACCAGGATCTTGATTTAACTGCTTATCTGAGAAATACCTTCTTTTCTTTTGCAAAAATGCTGCAGTATTGGTCAGACTTGATAGTGCTCCTGGAAGTGGGAACACAAGCTATACATGTGGAAAACATGGATTAAAACTGGTGAATTTGGCTGGCTTTATAATAAATTTATACTGAATTGTTATTTTGTCATAAAGCAAGTTGTACCATTTTTTCTCCATATACCTCTATTCAGCTTTTGTAATGTGACAAAAACAAATGTTTATCGCTCTGAATAAACAGCAAGCGCAACGGATTAGTGGAGCTGAAGTTACAAGCTCTTTAATTTGCTGTTAGAAAAACAATAGAGCATAGCTTGACTCTCTAACTCCTCTTAGCCTCGTACTGCTGGATGAAAACAAGCAAAAAATGTGGGTTACAAACAGTACATTTAGTACTGAGAAATTATAGAAATCAGCAATCTTATGCTTATAGTCAGTTTCTAGAACATAACCACAGTTTGATGCTTTTTCCACTGGGGAAACTTAAAGCTAGAAAAATCAGAATATGGAGTTCAGTTAGGAAGGACATTTAAATTGCTATTAATGCTTTCAATTTGAAACTGAATAATGTTCCAGAAATACACGATTCAGTAAACTTCCAGATATTACAGTCCCCAGAAAGCTTCAATGTCAAGGGAATAAAGTGGTCGTAAGAGAATGAAATTTTGAATATAGGGACATGGTTGGAGGGGGGAGTTTTGCAAAATTGCATGAGAGATTTGGAGAATCCTGTTCTAATAAATAAAGTGCAAAATAGAGTGCTGTATTCTAATTAAATTTTAGCATTCTGGTGACTAAAGCGGATCCATCTACCTATTTTTCTTTTTTTCTACTAAAGACCTATTCTTTTTCTTTTGTACAGGTTGGGAAGGATTCCTTTGGCAATGATTATGTTGAAAATTTGAAGAAAAACGGTATATCTACAGGTAAAATTTTGTTTTTAAAGAATTATTTTGATTCTTTTTTTAAATTTAATAAATAGAAATGGAGGGTTTTTTAGCTGATTGCTATGGCTATGTTGGTGCAGAAATAGGAATATTTCCACTCATCTGCTCTACATGATCAGCCCTAAGAAGAGCAATGAGTATCTGTTACCTATTGCCTTTTCTCATGTGGAAAAGACAGTTTCCAAAGTGTCCAGACTGGCCAATTGTGCCTGTTCTGCAGTTGGGCCAATATATCTATTAAAATTATGTATATTAATAACTCTTGAGAATTCTGACTGGGGTCCTCTGGACACTTCTGAAGTCAGTTGTACTACTGAAGATAATAAAATGTAATGTCATTACTTCTGAATCTCAGAAGATTATAGTGTAAGTCACTTGAAGATAGTGCAATTGAAAGTATTTATTTGAAAGGTATTGTGGTATAAAGGATTTAGGCTGGCATTAATAACAATAATGCCTGGTAAGAAATGGAAAAATCCTGTGTTATTGTCAGAGCAAACATGTATTTGTTAACTCCGTATTTCATCTTTATTTTATGAATTGACATGTGCAATCATTTTATAGGCTGCAGCTATGCCTTGTTAACACATTCATACAAAAATCAATATTAAAAGGCTTTCAGGAAAAAGGGAAAAATAAGCATTCACGATATTCTGTTGCCTCAGTAGCTTTTTTACTCCATCTTGTGTGAATGTATTTTTTGTATGCTAGTTAAATACATGAACACATTTTTGTCTACAAGACCCTTGTCTCCTTCAGCATGGACAGGATGGACAGATGCAATCACTACGCAGAAGTTTGATATTCTGTTTATCTTTTCTGCTTAATATGCAATCACAAGCTTCATTTACTCTGCATTATTCAAATCCTGCTTTGCAGACAGAACTATCAGTATTTTGTGGGCTTTTTTATTATGCCTATCAGTATAGCATCTGAATATTTCACAGATGTATATAAAGAAGTATTCATTGCATAACTTGCAGCTTAAACAACAAACAAGACAAGGCAGGATACCATAAAACATTGCGTCTGCTAGCGCGCAGTGCGAACCCTCTCCAGACCAGGCCTACCTGGTGAATAAAGCAGTAATCCTTGTGTAGTGAAATCGCCTTTGATCATGTAATTAAAGCTATCGAAGCGCACTTAATGAAAATGAATATTCCACAGGCAAACTCAACGCATGTTTTTTGATTTAAATGACTGACCATGCAGTCTTAACATAAATTTTAAATATCCTTTATGGCAGCCAAAGGAAAGTGAAGGGAAAAAATCCCATATTGTACTTCATTGATCACTAGATCAACTAAAGGGTTGAAACATGTCCAAGGTAAAGACTTCTTCTGGTTGAATTTAAAAATATTAGGGTATTAGATTGTCATCTGCGGTGTTGATCTGTCCTGGAAGGAGATAGGGTGTTCTCCCGGTGAGGCTACTATGGGATCCTAAGCTGCATTCCACAATTTTGAGGCAAGGGTGATCCGGTGTGGCTGATCGCATTGCTTTCCTTAACTTGATCCTAGTTCGGTCTCATTTAGTCCCTGTTTTTCTCTAAGTCTAATCATTATCTAGCCAATCCCTGTTATTGCCAGTAAGGATAATGGGTGCAAGATGAAAAACCTTCCTATAACGCCAGGTCTGTCCACTTCTCCTTCACATCCTGGCTCATTTGCCTATGGTTTTTTGTTCCTTGTACCACCTTATCCTTTTCCCTTTTTTTTCCCCTATTCCCTAACACTGTGTTCTGCAGGAAGAGCGTTGAAAGCACCGAAGACAGAACCTCTCTGCTTTCAGTCCTTGTTTGTAGGGCTAGCACATGATGAAAAAAAATCTATAATTTCAGGAGAGTTTTGCTCTGCCCTTGTTAGATCTCTAGCAAATCTGATTAAGTGTGATATTCATTTTTTTATTGAGTCATGTTCAAATTGGAGCAGATTTTAAATTGGGCACAAAAGGTACATCTTGGTGAAAAAAGCCTTGCCCAGCATGAAGCCTGCAGATTAAAATGTTAGAAGAGTTTCTACAGCTTCTTAAAGAAAAGGTCATCAGAATTTATCTCAGCTGAAGCGGTACCAATTTCTCATATATCATTCTCAACAAAAACTGAACTGTACTGACAGTTTTCTACTACAGTTCTGCCTAAATAAAAAATAGAATCATAGAATGTTTTGGACCATTGGTTAATACTCAAAAAATTTACTGACAATGAACACAGCTCTGTATAGTAGTAAATATTGAACGCTCTCCATAATAAACAGCGCTTCTGCCTCACTCCCAGATAATTTATCTAAATAAATAATCCAAAGAGGAAACATACAGTCTCACCCCTACCTTTATAGCATATTTTAATATTCCTGCTGAAATGCAAATCTACAGAGAATTAAATGCTCTTTTATTTTAATGTTTTACTTTTCTCCAGCCTTGAGTCTATTGTTTCTTTGTATAAAAGAAATACTTACATGTAGGAGTAGAATGCCTGAGAAAGCTGTATAAGTAACATGCCTTCTCTGAGGCAGAGATGTAGCCAAATTAAAGAATGTTGGACTCGCGTTTCTGTTTTGTGGGTGTAAATTAACACTTTTTGTTGTTGTTAGCTTCTCTGGCATTGTTGCACATGAAAGAGTAATTAGCATTTTTAAATTGCTGGAGGTTATGGGTTCATTTTAGATTTAATTCAATTAAACTGAATCACATGCTATTGGCTGAAAGTAATGTATTGAACTAATGCATGCTGTAACTTTTCCCTTTCTTAGCATTTGTAGGTCAGACTACAGATGCTTCTACTGGAACCGCTTCAATAGTTGTCAACAGTGAAGGTACATATTTCTGCTCTGAATTGTCCTCTTGGTTCTGCCTCTTCAGCCATAAAAGAAACCTTTGCTTTGATGGATTTTTTTTTACATCTTTCATCTTTTACATAGCATTATTCAGACTCTGTTGCATTTCCTCTTATTACAGACAATTTTGTAGACGAGATGGTAGCCATAGGTTAAGCTGAATCAAGCCCTTATATTAGCAACAAGATAGCTGTAATTCAATGAGCCAGTTGATCTGCCTAGTTTTACATCAGCCTGTACCCAGTCTATCAGAAGAAGGTTAAAGCTCTCCTTTTCCACCACAAGCTACCTAGCACTTCTGCTATGAGGAAAGGGTTTGCCTACCGAGCAGGCACACTAGGTGAGTCATTATGTCCTGAATCAGGAAAATAATTGTCCTTAATATAAGTATTTGGGTTGTTCTTACAATAGCACCGATATTCTTTATCAAGTTACATCTGTAGTAATGCGCATTCACTGAAGTGGCACATTTGCTTGCTCAGTGTTAATTTTCCGTAGCTGCTGCCTGTGCTCTCATAGAGGAAAACAAAAAGAAGGATTTGCTTGTTTTCATATTGTTTTCAAACTGCTAAATTATCCTCTTCTGAAAGCATGGTGTTTATCTTTTCCTCAAGCAAGTTGTATCCTTATTTATAGAGCTCTTAAGGGAAGTGCTTGTGTCTAGATTGAAATTTAGAGCTCAGGACCAATTATGTTTATGCAAACATAACAAATTAAGTGTGATTGAATTAGTTCACTTTTGGTTCAGCTAAGAATCTTCATTTCAACAGTTACCATAGCTCAGCTGACACATCATCTCAGTAAGTCCCTGTGACACTTGATGGTTTATCTGGGCTACAGCTCAGAAGGGGAAAACGAACATTATTACTACACTCCAGGAACAAACCTAGAAAGGAACTGTGACTAGAGACAAGTCTGCACAGGAACATTCAGGAAAATTAAGCAAATTAGTTGGAGATCTCAGTTTAATTTTCTCTAGCTGAAATTAATCAAAACCTTGTATGACAGCTCTAGTTGAGAAATAGAGTAACTTTAATACATTGAATAAACTGGATGCCTGCCTGTCACTTCTTCCTCCTTCTTGGTCAGCAAGTAAATTACTTCAGTAGCTCTTGAGAACTTCTTTCTTATGCCATAGTCACATATAATAGCAACTTTGGCTATTGTAAGCAGGAGATATAGAGATATTTCCAGTAATACATGCTGCATAGGCCTCCCTCTTCTGTGTAGCAGCCATGTTGTGAGCTAGGTTTGTGGTCCAGAATAGTTCAGTAAGAAACAGAGTCTTAGTTCTTCCTAGTCCACACATGTGGCTGGCTAAAATAAACTCAGTCTGTAACTGAGTGGAGAGGATGTCCTGCTGAAGTTAAAATACCATGAGCTGTTTTGAATGACAAGGAGCAAAGCCATTCTGAGGATCTAAAACTTTTAAAGGACTGGGAAACAGACACTGAGTATCCAGTGCCAAGAGGTTATCAGTCAGCGCTCTCACCCATCGCTGTCAGTGTTAATGGCCTCAGTGTTAATGGCCTTGTCATGCACATAGTGAGTGGCCTGCACTCAGGTTCTTTCAGAAACTGAAAAATCCTAGATTAAGCTATTTCATCTAAAAGTGGCCTCCAATTTCATTTAAAATCTACTACAAGAGCAAACCTGGTCAGAACTATGCTGTAAAGTAAGCATATGCACAGAATTGGTAATGGTTCTGGTTGTTGCTTCTATCTACAACCATCTGGCGCCTGAATTGAGTAAATTGCAATAAAATAGCACTACTTATGTGCTTTGCTGTTGCAAGAGACACTATTTTTTTCCTTGTAGAAACCTGGCTGATTTGACCTAAACAGGTTTTACAGCACGTTTTAAAGGGCTTGCCTACACAGGCAAGTTTTACCACAGGAGTTGTGCTGGCAAAGTCGAAGCACCACAATGTGCAGCACAGACGCTGGGGTAAAGCAGCTTCTGCTAGTTCAGATTATAGCTAGAACGGAAGCATTTGAAGGGGAGGGGGTTGTTTTGTGTTAAGATAACAAGAGACAAATAAAAAACCATAGATATCATCTCTTCAATTCGCCAAGTTTTAATTGCTGTATTCTCATGCACCTAACATGCACTTCATAGTGGTGAATTGGGAAAAATACCAGCTCCCATAAACTGAGTAAAATCACAGGCAGAGGTGAGAGAGGTATTAAAGAACAGGGAACAGGCTACGATGGAGAAGTGAAGGCAGAGAAAAAGGTGGTTATGAGACAGCAGAGTCAGGGAAGGCGCTGAAGTAAACTTTACCTCATGTTACCTGTGCCTGTCTAGCCTGCACAGCTGCTGAATTTCTGGGAAGATTTATACAGATTACTGAATTGCACAGGTATAAGTCATCCATTATTTTAATTGGCAATGTAATAGTCCTTTGAAAATTATCTGGTGCATTTGATATTCCCAAAGCTGCATTATATTCTGCCACAGTACGATGTATTTTCAATAAAAGATTGAGAATTTAAATCACTGCTTTGAATGCAAAATGGTGGCAAGATATTTCCAAGTGAAAAAGTGCACCCCAAAGAGGCTGCAAGGCTTCGTTTTAGGATGGGCTCAGAAGTCTGTGTTTTTCTGGAACTTCACATTCCTTCCAGCAGGTCTCCATTATGTGACTATTTCTTCAAATAGGGTCAAACAAATGCAAACTTCTTCACTTACAATCTTTACTTCTCTCCGTAAGGTGACTAGCTAGTACATATCTTCTTTTCTGAACACACCTGAACACAACATGCATCTGCCCATCTTTGAGGGGCGTTATTCCACTTTGAATCCCATTTTTTTCTCTCCCCTTTCAGCCTTCCTACCAATAGCTCTCTACCTTGTCACAGCTTTATCTAATGATGTGTTGTTATCAACGCAACGTTGATGCTATTCGGTAGTACGAACTCGATGTGTTTTGTGCTTTTACATAAGCGCATATAGCAGAAAGAAGCTTTTTTTTCTGAATAAATTCTTACATAATTACCCGTGAGGTTTTTTTTTGCAGCTTTGCATGTACGCGGTGCTGACTGTTGACAGAGCCATTATGCTGGCCTGACTCAACTGGTGGCTTTGAACCAGGCCAGCAACTTCCATGTTCAAAAATTCTGTTAAGGGACTACAGAGATTGGCAGGTCATGATTAACATGCATTGACAGAAAAGATTTGGAGCTCTTGATTATTATAAATTGGAGCCTCAGCTCACCTGAGATAACCCTCACTTGTGATAGGCATTATGCTAACTTGAAGGTTCAATTTTTAACCATTTCATGAACACTTAATAGACATTATTTTTTTCAGCGAATGTACCATCAATATCAAAGCATTAATGGTGTAAAAGCTTTCAAAACATATGTTTAGATAGGCTAAATAAACAAGGCAAGCATATTCAGAGTACATGTGCCAGCTTGATTGAGGGATACTTTCCAGAGAGTCAAGCTTTGTTTGAACCTTCAGGGTTACGAAAAATTATTACCTGAATGTATATAGGATTTTTATATATTGACATTCATCATGAACTTTAATATTTTGTGTACGAGACCATTCAGTGCTTGTGCCAAGCAATTGCATAGAATCTGTGATACCATGACACACCCCAAACTTGCCCTGATGTTCCTGGACTGTGTGACTTGGCAGTCATGTCTTTCTTGTTAGATTCTTTCATGGTCACAGATATAATCTTTTTTTCCTATGAGTTATTATGCAGAAGCTCTGCAGCTATTGTTATAAGTGTGTTGTTTGAGGTATTGAATTCTATGTCCTACTGATGGCTTTTAGGTTTTAAAAAGTAAAGCAAAAATTATTGTGTCGTGTTGTTTACTGCTGTGCCTTTGATTCATCCACTGGCACCTCTCATCTGGTGACATCTATAAAAATGACTTATCCATCTTTCTTAGAAGTGACACTGACAGGTTTAGAAGCCTAATTGAGAACAGAATTTACATATTCAGCATTCATGCTGTTTTGGATGAACCCAATCCCCATCTGCTGTGAGCTTTCATACGTTTATCAACTTCATTTAGCTGTTCTAGCTTATACCAGCTGTGAATGTGGCCCTTAATAGTTTAGCTGATGTCTGCAAAACTTACTATTGTATAGGTGCACCTAACAAAACTTAAGTGAAGATATTTTGGCATAACTAGCACATTAAACTCATTTTCCTCATTCTCAGTGTGGAAAATATTTTGTCTCAGTTGACCTGTTTCAGAGTAAGGTGTGCACTTTAAGGCTTCTTTTCAGTTTAATAGATGGGCACCTCCAGACAACAGTTTCTCTCTCCCTCAAACAGATATCTAAGATATGTAAGAGGAAAAAAAATCTGATAGTATCTGTTTGTCTCAATTGACTGTTGAAGTAACCTAAAAAGCTAATTTCTAGAAATTAGTTTTCCTAGAATTGTATAGGATACAGACTCTCTTGAAAACTAGTTGATATTGGGCAGGATGAATCCCACCCCTGTTTGCCATCTGTTTTTAACTCTGTTGTTCCTGGTGCTGGGTTTCCACCTGACAAAATAGTTGCCCTCAGCAGCATGGTTTGTAGAATCATAGAATCACAGAATCATTAAGGTTGGAAGGGACCTCTAGAGATCATCTAGTCCAACCCCCCTGCACACGCAGGGTCACCTAGAGCACGTGGCACAGGACTGCGTCCAAGCGGGTTTTGAAGATCCCCAGAGAAGGAGACTCCACAACCTCTCTGGGCAGCCTGTTCCAGTGCTCTGTCACCCTCACTGTTAGGAAATTTTTCCTTAAGTTCCTGTGGAACTTTTGGTGCTTCAGTTTGTGGCCATTTCCTCTAGTTCTGTCGGTAAAGAAGTAAAGTGGTTGCGAGTAATACAGAATTATGGCATTAGCTGTGAGTACTCTGGGTCAGATTCTGCTCTCATGCATGCTGATATAAATGTGTGGTGACTGTTGTCATTCACAGTTAGTGTGTAATACGTAGCTAAGAACAGAATGTGGCTTTTTTGAACATTTTAGGTCAAGTCAGGCTGGGCTGTTTTGCAGCAGTACTAATGTGTTTCTGTGGCAGGTTCAATCGGTTTGAAGGCGGACCATAAATCTCTGACCTTTTGTAGTCAGAAAGACAGTCTTCTGACTGTGATCCAGGGCAACACTGTTTACTTTGAATTTGCACATATAGGTTTAAGCAAACAGCCTTCCTTAGTGCCTTGGGCCATTAACTCTAAAGCCTAATAATAATATGCATGTCAGTACAGCTAAATAGTTCAGCAAGATAATGCAGCAAGACATGTAAATAAAGTCCAGGCAGAAATTATTTTTCTTTCCATCGATTCCTTGTGTTTTATTGCTGGACCTATCAGTTTAAGGGATACGTGCTTGGGAAAATAGGTGCAACTTGGCCAGAATTCAGGTATCTTTACAGTATTTAGTTGTTGCAGAAGGTTTTTTTCTTTTTGTTTTTAATCCAAGATGCCCATCATTGTCTGTTGAAAAGCAGGGCGTTGGCCCTAAATGCTGAGGTTTAGCTTTTCAAATGCAGCTGTTCTGTACCAAACCATTGACAGCAGAATTGCTTTGGAAAGCTCGGGCCCCTCCCTCTGAGATCATTATATTATTCTTTCCATTGTCCTGCTTTCTTTTCAGAACATATTTAGGGAGACGAGCCTTGCACGTTGCTTATTCAAAGGACTTTGAAGTCTTGTTCAAGAAAAATAATGTATTTAAAAACATAAATATTTATTTACCGAGTAATTCAATTCATTACAGAATTGGTAGCCTCCAATGATTGTCAGTCCTTAAGGAATCTTCAGCGGGGGCGGGCTGAGGCTGTAAATCAAGGAACAACTGACTTATTGAATTTAATACCTTTGTGATTAATAATAAATTTTAATTTGTAGGCACCCATGCCTGAAGGTTTCTAAGGTGTTGTAACAAAGATTAAAAAAAAAAATGAAAGAAACAAAGAAACAGCAATAAAAGAAGGAAACTTGCATGTCTGAAGAAAAGCAAAATAATATTTGGAACATACATAAATGAATCTCTTCACTTAGCTGTAAAACAAACTCCTGGAATGAAAAGGATCTTAGAAATACTCTGAGATAACTGCCATGCTTGTGCTATATAGTATGTCTTTGTTTAGAAATTTCCACTGACCAGATTTAAGTTGGAAAGAATCTGCCACCCACCTTCTTTGCCTATTTCTGATAAGGTTTTTCTTAGGCACAGTCACTAGCTTTTTTTTTGTTGTTGGCAAGCTGATTTCTGGTTTTCATGATGGTTAGGGGCTCTCACATGACTTGTCTTAGGTATAAGGAGCAAACCTACTTCTCTGAAATTTAATGGACATGCATAATTTTCATAGTTCTGTTTTATATTCTCTGTTTTCAGCTGATGGGAAAATGAAAATTTTGATTTCATTTTAGGCATCTGAAATCAGCAATCACTTTGACATTCCTTCTTTCAGGAAGACACAGGTGCCAGGCGTAGTGTGTATCCCACATCTCAACAGTGATTAGTGCAGTGCCTCTGTAGGGTTAAATGAAAACACCAGAACAAGACTGTGGAAAACCCAAGTGTGAGTTATCCTAAAGGCATATGTACTGTACTGGAGGTGAAACACAGCATTTATTAATCCTTTAATCTTTTTTATTATCTTCTGAAATATTTGGGTCTTTGAAATGCCAGAAGTGCAGAAGTTTTTTTTTTTTTTTTTTTGGAAAATAAATGGCAGTCCTCATCTGAAAGATACTAGAGAAAAGCAAGGAATTGTTTTACTTACTTCACTGGAAAACGTTGACATAAAATCACTGCATCTTCTTTTTAGGACAGAATGTTATTGTCATAGTCCCAGGAGCCAATCTGCTTTTAAACTGTGAAGACCTGAAGAGGGCTGCTGATGTCATCTGCAAAGCCAAAGTGGTTGTTTGCCAGCTGGAAATAACGCCTGCTGTTTCTCTCGAAGCTCTGAAAATGGCACATGCCAGCGGAGGTAATTTAACATAAGCCATTCAGGGTCCCTCATTTGTGTCGCATGAAAATACTCTTTGTTTTGCCTTCTATACAAAGATCCTGTGATCCTGATTTCTTTAATCCTAGTTGTATTCACAGATGAAACAATAGGGAAGAAATTGATGCTGAATTACAAAAATTGAATTTAGTTCTAAAATTGTGCAGTCATTACCATGAATGATTATGAACCCATATAATGCCCTTATAAATATCCTTATAATCTCCCCATGCATGTGTGGTGCTGCTTTTGCTCATTTTGTCACATTGGACTGAATACAGAGTTGTATCTTTACATCAGGAACTATGGCCTTGACCCTGTTTTTTTTCCACTGCGGAATAAGTGTAATGAATTCAAGTCAGTAAAGTCCCACACACAATAAAGTGAATGAAATTACCTTAAAAAATTACTTTTATCCCTGTTCTCCCTGTAAAGCATTAAGTATGACTGTGTTTTTCTGTACAGAAGTTAATATCCTCAGAGTAAAAAAAAAAAAAAAAAAAGCCTTTTCTCTTAGTCAGAATTCTTACAGTGTGGCTTGGTGCACTGCCATCAAATAGGCAGTCATGGTCTGTGAAACTATCTGTCCTTGTTACTGTGCTTTTACCTGAAACCACTTTTGCTGCAGTGCTGCTGCGCATGGCTCTGCACCCGAGGAACAACTGACCTTGTGCTCCGCTTGGATCCAGTTGGATGGGGGTTTGTGCCTGCCGGGGCGCTGTGTTGTTCAAATGTGTGCGATGGTTTTGGTTCATCAAGCCCAACTACCACAATGTTTGAACAATAATAAGTAAATAGCTAGGCAAGGGAGGCATCTTAGGAGATGAAAAACGCGTTGTTTGTGCAGAAGATAAGGCCAGGAGAGGACAGCTCCTAGTGTGGTCAGTCAGGGATGGGGCTGGGATCAGCCCGAGTGATTCTTCACAGCTAGACCCAGGCCTGCCCCAGTCCGTGGTGGCACCTGGGGGCTGTTGGCTTTTGGTCGCGCTCCTGCACTCAACGCTGTTGTGCACCTGTGGTGATCCCTAGGGCTGAGCACACAAATTGAAGGGTAGAATCTCTTCCACATATTTAATGCAAATTTAAGCAGCTATTCGTGCAAGCCTGGGAGAGAGCAGCTCTGAACTGTGGCAGTAATAGTCATACGCAACAAAAACAGAACTCCGCGCATGGGGAGAATTATTTTGACCTCCATTTGAAATGCCAAAGCTGAGTTCATGCAAATACAAATAAAAATTTAAGACTTCATGTAATGAGGAAGTGCCTGGGATGCTTAAAGTGGGGAGAGGAGGAGGAGAAGGAAGTTTACTGTATTTTCCCATCATACTATGTGAAAATGGATGAAAGTTTCTTAGTGTCATGGTTAAGGGAATATTATTAAGTCAAAAATTGTGAATTATGTTGTTGCTACTCTTTGTAGCCCTTTTACGCTAGCAAGATGCCAGCCAGTTATAGAATAAAAAGTATGGAATTTTTTTTTAAGTAAAAATTTTAATAGTCCAAACCTGATACACTGAATAGACATGCAAGCGTTTAGGAGCTGGACAGCACAAGGAACTGACAAGACACTGTAATAACTGTGGGACAGTTACAGTTCTGCACCCTCAGCCTGCTGTTGTTGTGCAACTCTTCTACCAGGAGAGGTTTGGTTGTTTGTGCTTTAAAACAATAGGCTACACATGATCAAATGCCATATGCAGTCAAATCTAAGAAAATGGCTCAGACTGTAGCTGTAAAATTTATACTGAGCCAACTGTAAAATGCAGTTTCTCTTGGTTTAGTCTGCAGTACCCTCATGTATAATGCAGTATTGTATGTTGGGAAGAGCTACTAGACTATTTTTGTTTAGCAGATGCACATCCAGATGCCTCAAACCTCTGTTTCAAGTTTTGTTGCTTGATCTTCTCCACTCTTATTAAAACAAAAAATAAGATGGAGAAAGAATATGGACAGGCAGGCAAGAGCCCGTTTCTCTTCAGTGAACACCACTTTGATCTGTAAGCTGGAGAGGGACAACTCATGTTTTGACATCCTTTCATTGTGGCACTGATTATTAGAGATCTTGTGACAGTCTTCGGGGGAGAATAATTACATGAAGTGGGTATAAATTGCAATGGAAATCTGACTGGAAAGTTCCAGGGTTTTCTTGCTGGCCACATACTTTGAATCTGCTGCTGCTTCGAAGAGGGGGGCTGGTTCATTGATGGGCGAAGGGTTATTATGTATTGAAGTGTGTAAAGCATTTTTGGGGCTTCTGTAATGACAGACTCTATAAAAGACAGTCTAATAATGTCCAGCCTAGTAATATTGTAGTGAAGAATGAAAGCGTATCATAACCAGGGCTGGAAGCAGCCTCAGTTACTAGCATTGCATGTCGTTTCCTAATAGAAGATCTATTTTTCAGATGCTTTAACTTGGGCTGCAATTTTCCATACCAGCTGTTTGTGTGTGGTTGAATTATTTGAAAATTTCTGCCAAAACTGCTCAAGTATTGTGGCTACAGAAACAAGGCTATGGAAAAAATACTCCCCCGTTTAAAGGATGTACACTGGCAACATTAAACTTACTTAAAACTTGATAGCAAGGAAGATTTAAAAACATGCCTTTATAAGGGTGTGGAAAACTGCCCAATTTTAACTGTATTACATACCTTGAGAGCAAAACAGCACCTTTCAAACAGACTTAATACAGAATTTTTAGAGCTTCCCAGCTAACTTCCCCGGAGAGTGTGTCCGCACCAGAGAGTGTGCCAGCTGGACAGCAGGACTTTCAGTGGAGCTCCTAAATCTGGGTTTAAGCAACTTATTTCTCTTACGTCGTTGACGATGCTGTGTAGGCCTGGGAGGTACAGGGAGAGGCTTGCTTGCTTTGAATACAAAAGAGACAAAACTGGTCTGGAATGGTGGGAAGGAGAAAAGATTTCAGATGGGGGAATTTGCTTGGGCTTTGGGGTGGCAAAGAAAGAAGAAAGGAGCTGAAAGGGGAATCATTGGGGAACCAAGTATAGGGTGTGTTAAACAGAGATGGTCCTGGGGTCTGGGAGAACACTGGCCCTGTGGCACGTTGGATGTGGGATGAAGCACAGGACAGGGGTGGACAAGAAACAGCTGTGATGAAGCTCGAGTGAAGAGCTTTATGCGAGGATGCCTGAAGAAGGGGTTTCCCACCCCGGTTAGCAATGCATCTGTATTACTAAAAACCCAGGTTGGAGCAGCTTCAGGGCTTTGACTGGCTCATGTGTGTGGCACTACGATGCTGCATGCAAGAGTGCATGCAATTTTCCAATATGTGCCCTTTGTTTTATCTGGGAAGTGTACCTAAAAGATTTGTGCTGGGAAACTTTATTAGGTTTGCAACTCAAAAAATAGGAAATGCAAGAGTTAAGCTTGCCTGTGAAACCTTAATTTGTCTCCTTTCTGCATATGTATTATGTTGCAGTCTTTAATTATATGATCACATGCTGTTTTTCAGTGGTATGTGATCATATAATTAAAGAGTGTATTATAATGCACACTGTATTGTAATAATATAAGGGAACCAAATTAAGATTTCGATGGAAATCCTAATTCTGGCATTTTTTGTCTTTTGAGTGAGTGCTTTTATCAGTTGAATAATATTGTTTTTAATGAGACACGTAGAGAGACATGATAAAGTTGTACATTCATAGGCTAAAATTTTAAAAGAGGGTTAATCATAAAGGTCATCACCTAAACTTTTCTGTAGTCAGATTTAACAAGTCTTTGAGTGTCTCTGGAGAATGAAGAGGGATGCAGAAGTGTTCAGAGTGCCTCAATATTACATGCTTAGGAATCTTACTAGAGCATTAGGACTAAAATTCAGCCACCCAAATTGGAAGATTTGGCCACTTACTCTAAGGAATATTTAAAAGGCAAAAAAAAGTGTGTTTCATATAAAAAGGATGGCCTTGTGGCTAAGGCACAAGTATTAATCATAAAACTGGCAAAGTGAGAACCTAAATCTGCAGACTTCCTGTGTGAACAGTGACTAAGTCACTTCTACTATCCTTAAGACAAACCTTTCCTGCTGTTATACAGGGCCTTAGGCTAGGATTTCAAGTTAGGTTAACTAACATATTCTACCACATGTTAAGTTAAGGTCGAGCTCTGCCAGATAACATATTAAAAATATACAGTGCCTTGTCTACACTGTAGTATTGCCATGTGGCAGTTGGAAGATGTTAGGTAACACACTCAGAAGCACCTTTAAACCTTTGTCTAGACATGCCCTTCGTTACTCCATGCCCCTGTTTCTTATGTGTAGGATGAGTTTAAGATGGAACTTAGAATGCTTAAGGTTGGAAGGGACCTCTACAGGTCATCTAGTCCAACCCGATGCAGGTAACAATACATATTCTAAGCAGAACAATGCATATTCTAAGCAGAAAAAAAATCTAAAACTAAATTAATTCCTGTAAAATTTATTAAAATTCTCAAAAAACACCATAAAAAATTATTGTCTAAATTCCATGATTGTCCAAATCTTTTTTTGTTTTTTTTTTAAGTTATTTTCTTGATTATTTTCTATTACTCTTCTGCCATATTTCCACATGAGATTGCACATTAACTGAAAGGAACTTTAATAAAACTCTTATCATTTCTTTAAACTGTGGACACAGAAGATGAGAGACTTCTTTGTGTTAGTATGAAACATTGGGAGATGTGAATGCAATCAGAACTTGGAAGATACTAACCATAACAAATTTTCATGTTCTAGATTATGGTTTATGAATTTGAAATACTAAAGATTTAGACTTTCTTTTTTTTTTTTTCATTTTTTTCCAGTAAAGACTTTATTTAACCCAGCTCCAGCCCTTGCTGACTTAGATCCAGAGTTTTATACCCATTCCGATATCTTCTGCTGCAATGAAACTGAGGTAATGATCACACATCGCGTTAGAGTCTTAAGCAGTAAAATTTCAGGGGGATTCAGTTCTCAGCATGGACAGCAGGAAAGCTCAGCCAGCTCCTTTTATATAGGACCTCTGGAGGCGGCAGTTTTCATCCATGACATACTGAGCAAAGAAGAGTATTCTGAAACTTGGCATTAACAGCTTCTAAAGGGAAAGTTGTGTCCTGCCTTCTCCTTGCAAGTAGATGAGTAAAACAGATCCATAAAAGGACAAATTTAAAATGTTAGCAGTGACTAGTGGTAACTATTAAAATAAATCCTTGTCCTTTTGCTGTGGTCCCTTGAAACGTTCAGCAGGAATGTGCTAGCCACACACACGTTTTAAACTGGCCTGCCAGGGGGTGATGCAGGCCTGCTGCACTCCCTGGTAAATAGCAGCTTCGTGTACTTCTTCCTGTCAGAATTGTTTGCAGTGAATATCCCTTTCTCTGTCCCTTCAACTGTACATTTCCATTTTGTTCTTTCTTTGCCTCTCTAATTCAAGTGTAGTATTGCTTCTAAAGCAAATTTTTTTTTGTCACAAGGGACAAATTAAGCTCTTGTCCCATAAGGCCTTTGTTTAAGTTTCCTATTTATTAGTGTTAAGCATGCTGTGTTCCTTCCCCTCACCCTCTCTTTATATAAACAGGAATGTGTGAGAAGTAACCTAGCGGACAGAAGCCATGCCCTGAACATAGTTCAAGTTATCTCCAGCAAACATGCTTTCTGCAATGCATATGACACGCTCGGGTAGGGAGGAGGGGAAGGAGCCAAGCAGGCTGCTACTTATTGCAGGGTTTCTCGTAGGATGACAATGTCTGTCATTTGCCAGCAAAAGCCCTTCAAGGCTCAGTTAGCCTCCTCTGAACTTTCTGTTAAAATACATCCCCAACCGTATCAGAAAACCTTAGTTCGTGAGTCTTCTGGCATTGCAGGCACCCCAGTGCGTTCCCAGATTTGCAGAATAGCTGTTTCCTGCAGGGTGGTGCTGGGCTCCTCTCCAGAGGGTGAAGTTTCCAGTGTAACTGGCAGTGACACCCTCTGTGGGTTAGGCACTATCTGTCAGCCGTGGAGAGGGGATGGTAAGAATGATAAGGCAAAGTACTTATTCTTGTTCAAGAAACTTGCAGGACACCCATATGGTGATTTCTTCATGCTTTCAGAAAACACTTATGCCTGGCCTATGCCCTTGGATAGGCTGAATGGGGCGATGGCACACATTTCCTCTGAGAACACCCATTCTCTCCCACCAATATAGCAAATGTCATTTGCTGTTTGCTTTTTTCATAATGTCACTGCTTGCTTTTTGTCTTTTTTTTTTTTTCTTTTCCCCTGAGGAAACTTATTCCCCATATGTTAGAAACAAAAACTTTGTTTTTTATTTCTTGTCTCCTTACGATTTTTTTTCTCGTTGCTCTTTGCAACGCACATGTTAAAGTTTTCCTGTTGTTACAGTTTATTGCTAGAGGACAATCTTTACAGAGATGTTCTTTGAGACGTTAGCTTGCTGGAGCCAGGGTGTGTTATTATTAACACCTTAAGGAGAAAAGAAAATGACTTCTATTTGGAGAACAAGAAATACAGGTGTCTAATTATAATAGACTCCTGCTCCTTCATCCACCTTTCCTGCAGAGCCGAGGGTACAGGCTGCGCTGCCGTTTGAAGATAGCAGGGATCACTTGTGCCAGTTAGGAGAGGAAATGCACGCTCTGGTGATGAGGAGGCTAATTTCTTCTGAGTTGTGGGTATGATAGAACTGTGGCAGTTCCTCCAACCATTTCATAGGAGTCCAGACCCAATTATGGGAATCCTACAACATATTCTGCCCACAAGAGTTACACACAAATAGCTTTTTTTTAACAATGAAATCCATTACATTAACAGGAGTGTAATGATCAGTTTTATTTTATTTCATCCCCTCCATGGATCTGATTTGTTATTGAATTATTTTCAGGAATCAACCATTTCCATTGTTCATTTATTTTTGCTAAGAAAAGAGGAAAAATGAAGTATTTGCCCCAAGTTTTCATTTTTTTTTTAGTAATTGTTCTATATTCATGTGCCATCTGTTTTCTATTTCTTTCTTGACTTTCTATAATTTCACATCACTGTTATATATGCACTTGTGAAGTTTGATATAGAGATGAATGTTTACGTAACCAAATAAAGGTCACCAATTGCTTCTCTGCATAGCACCTAGAAGCAGTAAATTATTTCGACAAATATTAAGGATAATACTGATTTTTCTTTTAAAATATTTAAATGTTATTCCTTCAATAAACCCCAGCTGTATTTTCTCCATCTTCTTAAATGGGGATGTCCCAAAATCTTTGGTGAGCCAGAATATATACTGGGAAAATGTCTTCATATATATGCATATATGTGTGTATATAGAGAAGAGAGTTGTTTTTTTCTTTTTTACCGTCTTTCACTTAGTGTCTGCTAGCAATCACTATCAAAAGCTGGAATTGGGTAAGATGAACCTTTGCTCTGAGCCACTGTGGTTATTCTTAGTTTATGGCTTTGGTTTTTTTATGCTCTACAGCCAAACCTATTCAATATGCTGCCTATACCTGGTGTTTTGAGATTCTCTACTCCAGCTTCGTTCTCCTTCCTATTTGTTATTGCTAAGTCTTGAATAACTTCCCTCTAGCTAAAACCTTTATGTTGCAGCCATATTCCTTTTGGGAGACCTTTTTTTTTCCCAAGAAAACAAGTGGTATATTCTTGGTTTAGCTTTACTAAGCCCTTTAGCTAGTTCTTAATAAATCTTCTCAGATTTAAAGACTAACTCTTTAGAGCTATTTAGTTTAACTGTTTCTAAAACATTCCTTGTTCAGGTTTTTTATTCTTTTAAATTTACAAGCATTATCACATGGTTGTGCCAAAATGTCTTTATCTTTGTTGTTCCTCCCCAAATACCAAACTCCTGCAATTTGTGAATATCAGTGCATGGTATGTTTGTAACAGAAGACTATGATAGCAGTAGAAAGGAAACTTAGACGTTTAGATTAAGACATTTCCTAGGCCAGCTGGAAAGTTTGTATTGTTTAAAATGATTTAAAAAGGGGATCTCCCTTGTGATTAAGTCAGTTATTACTGAGTCAGAAATTTCTGTTTGCTTCCATAAAGGTCCACGGTTTTGATTTGTGATGCCTTTATCACAGAGGGAAAGCTTAAAAGTGCCAGTTACAGTCTCAGACAGCGATAGTGTGTCAAGTCCCAAATATATAACAAATGTTACTTTACACTTTAACATATATTAAACGCTTCAGGTTTTAATGCAATCACATGCAGTATCTGATATAACAGCACAGCTTGTTCTTATGGATTTATGTGCTAGGGAGAAGCAAACACAATTATACTATCAGTGAATTATCTACCATTAGTTTGTCTAGAAGGCTCTTCACAAGCTGTTCTTTTCAGTCATGCTTACTTCAATAATATTTTTTTATGTCTGTCATTACTTTCTTTTTATGTGGTTCATGAACAAAAAAGCTCTGAACAAAACTTGTAAGGTTATCAGTTCTGTCTTTGCTTACCCTGTAGTTCAGTTTTATCTTTTCCCAGAAAGATCAAGCTTGTTGAGACTAGTTTGTTAAATCCCAGATGCAGCACAGCCTAATCCCTGAGGTTTGGGCAGGAATGTGCTAGCTCTCCATTCCCTTAATTCTTCTAATGAAAAATAAATGTATCAAATGTCATTTTAGCAAAAACCAATGGTTTTTCTTCTCAGTTGTCTGTAAATGCTGAAAAAGAGACAGCCCCTTACAAGATGAGTTCTTCAGGATACTCACCATTTTTTTTCCCACACATTTGTATAATTCCTTGCTGTAGTTTGGCTCCTAAGCATGACCACGACGTCAGTGCAGCTCCTGTGTTATTTTTGTTATTTAGTGTGTGGTGTGCCTGCACTTACATAGCCCTGCAGGGTTGGAACCAAAATATATTGCACAGCAGTGATTTGAACTTGGTCCTAAGTATTTTGAAGAAGACCTGCCTCTCTGTTCAGGAAGTTCTGAAGAGCCCTTTAGGAGAAGGAAAGATCCAGACTGGCAGCAGTGTGTCAAGCTATTTTGAATGCAACACTTAGAACTGCTTTCTCCTGATATAAAATGAGTATCAGGCAAATTTTAGTTTAATGCTAGCAGAATACTGTGAGTTTTCAATAGTAGAAAGCAATATATCCAAATTACAAATACAAAATTTGTCATTAGTTTTGTTAAATAATACTGCAAGACATATAAGAATAGTAAAGAAAATGAGATACTCTCTCATTGTTTCCTTTTATGTATTTGTGTCTATTAGGACAAACTAAATCATATTTGGAGTAAATATTAATTATGGAAAGTTTTATTAGCATATCCAATAACCAGAAACAGTACTGACATTTACAAGATTCAGAGAATATTGTGATTATAAAATTGCATCTGGACTCTTGGATGGACATTTAACATGTTGCTTATTACTACAGAGAGGTTAAGAAGAAGGATAGTCTGTACTGAGAATTGATTTATCTACTACACAAATCAACAAAAGGTCCTTTAGAATGTAAAATATTTCAGAGCATCTCATGATTTGGCCTTTTTGTTTTATATAGTAGAAAAGTATTATTGCTCCACGACATAGAAGTTGCCAGCAATTCACAGTATATTTTAATTTGAAGTCCAACTTTTTTCTAAAGTATATTTTATCAGTTGCTGGAAACTATGAAATTTCCCATGCAAAGTCTAAAAAGAAAGATATTACTTTTGGGAGCAGACGGGAATGAATAGCTTCAAGCCAATTCATTTCAATCAGTTTTTAATTATTCTAGCAGGATAAGTATTTCTCCCTGTATGTATGTAAAAAATTTGAAATTTGAAACAACTGGAGCTAATCTGGCTTGTGACCTGATCTTGCAATTACTTGTACACCCTATCTGTCTCAGTAAAACTGGCACAGTTTCATTATCATTATTCTTTATTTCTATTCCAGCAGTACCTTGAACTATTTTTCATTTGCAAAGTTGCTGTTGTACTAGGCAATATGTGGACACTTAAAAAAAAATGGGCTGCAAAAAATAAATATGTCTTGTTATTGTAATAGTTTGTGTATTTTGAGGATCACAGAAGGTAGGACCAGACCTCTGGAGGTCTCTTGTCCCGCACCTGGTGAAGCAGGGTGGCTTGGATCAGCTTGCCCAGGGCTGGGTCCAGTCAAGTTTTGACATCCAGGATGGAGATCTCACACCTGGTGCCACCCTCCTGGTGCAGCGGCTTTTCCTGATTTCTAATCAGCATTCCTCACGTTCCAGCTTTTGCCCATTGTCCTAGTCCTGTCACCACGAGCCCTCAAGAAAAGTCTGGCTCCATCTTCTGTACATCTATCCGTCAAATAGCTGTAGGCAGCAATTAGATCTCCCCATGACCTTTTCTTCTTAAGGCTGAATAAACCCAATTCTCTCAGCCTCCCCTTGCATGTCCCGTATCCCCTGACCGTGCAGGGACCCCAAAACTAGACTCATCCTCCCTTAGAGGATCCACTCCCATCATCATTTCATTCTTGCTTACAGACAGTGTGAACTGACACTGCAGTTGAAAGAAATCGCTTTGTTTGGGGGTTAATTTTAACACAGATCTGCCTTACAGTCCACTCCGTTGCCTGGCCTGGCACAGGAGAAGCCACTGTGTCCATGGGAGAAGAGGGGACAGGACCATTTTTATGTAGCAGCGCTGGGTTTTGTCAGCTTACTGTGGCTGGACTCCTCAGTCTATAGAGACACAGAGACTTAACTAGGATTAGGGAGGAGTATAGCCAAGAAACTCCAGAGCAATCAAATGAAAAATCTCAGTTAAATACTCTTCTACTTTTATAATCAAAATTAAGAAAAAAATGGGTGCATTAGTTAATAATATCCATCATAAATTTATTCTGACAAATTTTGTGCAATGCCCTCTCGCTTTAATAAGTCCATGTAAATGAGGAGTTTTATAAGACTAGCTGCAGAAAAATAGATTTCTCCATTGCAGCTCTTCTGTGGAGTACTATGGCAAATATCCACACTGAACTTTTAGTATTGTTATTTAATTTTTTCTTTACATAACCATTAGTTATTTCCTTCAATTGTACCACAGCTTGTTTGTTTTTTAAATAAGATTTTACTGAAGGGAGGAACTTAAAAACTCACCACAGTATTTAACATCAGTTGACATTTACCGCAATCTCTTAATTATTGGCACAGAATCAGTCTGGCTTCTGTTGCTTTTATGGTTCTTCCAGCTTGTTCCAGTGTTTTTTAGTTTTACCATCCTGCTGTAAATGAATTTTATGATAGTGGTTTCAAGCAGCTGAAGGTCTGCTTTTATACAAAATAACTCTGTGTATTATTATAAGCAGTGTAATGATGAAACGAAAGATTTCTGTAAAGCCTTACATTTATCAGTCCCAAAACAATTTTTCACCCAGAAGCCAAGCAAAAAATCCTGTTAAGGTAGGACATGGCTATTACAATGAGTACAACATTAATACTAGGCAGACAAATGTGTGTTTCATTATGAAGAATATTACCATTTTGTGATCGTTTATTTTGAGTTCTGTGGGCTCAATTTCAAGAATGGAAACATTTGCAAAATTCAATATTGATACTTTTTGTGATTATTTAAATAATTCATCTACCATGATCACGACATTACAGAAGTGTAAAGACCAGCTAAAACAAACCCAAATTAATCGACTATGTCTGTATCAAAACCAAAAGCACTTTCTTCCTGGAGGCTTTGCAAAATGCCTCGAATGTTTGGAATTACTACCCATTGTGAAGTAGATTAGAAATTCATTTATCCAGTTTCATTCAAGGATTTGTGTGTGCACTTTCCTAATCTATTTTTATTCTTGTAACATGATGTGCTAGGTGTGCTGAATATAGGAACACATAGTTCCTGCTCCAGAGATCTTCAAATTCACAAAGACTCACAGACTTTGTAAGCACTTGAATATTAGAATAGAATATTCACCACATTTCAATAATACTTGTTATCTATCCCTATGTCCTCCAAAGTGATTTTTGGGTTGCTGATTTCTTGCAAAAAGATCACAGAATCACAGAACGGTTCAGGTTGGAAGGGACCTCTGGATATAGTCAAAAAGTTTTGTAAGGTATTTTTTGAAACAAATTATCTTGTTTGCAAACACTTTTACACCCTTAAAAAAAACATACATAGGTTTCATTTGCCTAAATAATTTCTACTGCAAGAAAATTTTGAGAAACATAGTGACATTGCCAAAGGGAAAAATTGGTAGTTTTAGTTGCCTCTTCAGTACTTTAAAATGTACAATATTCTGGCGTGGCATCATTGTGGCTAAAAAAAGTTGTTTTTAATGGTGCATATTTGCTCCGGCAGCGCTCGAGTTTATGCAACGAGGGTGGCCACGCCGCAATCCGCTCGCCCCTAGGAGATCAGCAACGCTGCGAGTCATGCGCGCGTTTCCAGAGGAGGGGCTGCAGAGGCTGGTCCTGCCAACGCAGCACTCGAGGCCCCCGAGCAGCACGTTAACACAAGCAGGCCCCCGAGCAGAGCGTTAACACCAGCTCCAGGGCACTATGGGGGGCAGGCCCCCGAGCAGAGCGTTAACACCAGCTCCAGGGCAGTATGGGGGGCAGGCCCCCGAGCAGAGCGTTAACACCAGCTCCAGGGCAGTATGGGGCGTAGGCAGACGCTGCAGAGCCTCTGGGTGCTTTTCTGCTTCAGGCCAGAGTGAAGCACAGGAAATGACGGGCACAGAGCGAGGCCTCTGACTCACGGCTGGGGGCGGTTTACTCGGGGATGGCTGTAGTAGTTCCTGTCCCCAGCTGCTTCCCTGCCCTGCTTGACCACAGGGATGGCCTTTACTCCATGGAGCAGTGGCTGAATTGCTGCAGTAATTTACAGGCCGCTGTACCAAGGAATCGTGCACAGATTTCAGTAAGACACGAAAAGGTAACTTGAACTATTTCAGCAGCTATTTCCCGAGGAGTCGAACTGTCTGTGCGGCTGAGGGCAGGAAGTGTAGCTGGCACAGGGAGCCCAGAGTAATCTTTCAACTGAAAACAAGCCCTAAGAGTGTGGAAGTTATGTCCAAGAATAGCTGAACATACTGCAAGCTGCATTTTTTTTTCCAGGATGCAGTTACCTTGTAGTGTAAGATAGAGTAGGACTTCCCTCTTCTAGGGCAAGCAGGACAAGATTTAGTAAAGACAGCTACATTTGCTTACTTTTACTTAGAACTGAAAGCATGCTCTAGTAGGAAGCAGCAGGACTTCCTGGTAGAGTGTATCAATCAAACACAGTTTATTTTCTTTCCCCTTTCTTCCTGTTCCTCTCTTGTCTTCTCTTTCTGCCAACAACAGCGACGAAGTGCATAGCATGGACAAATATTGTACCAGCAAATGTATAAAGTGGGGGAAAGGTTGTTTTATTCTGGAGTCTTCACTGCAGGTTTTGGGGAAATTTACTGAAGACATATATTGAATTGAACACTGTGGGCAAAGCAGAGCAATGCTAGATTGTTAGAGAGATTTTCCCCTAGTAATTCCTCACTAGCTGAACCCTGAGAATTCAGAAGTTTCTCACTTGGCGGTAGATATCCCTCAAGAATACTGACCAAGTTGCCATGTACCATTTTTCACATTAGACCGCAAAATACTTTTGGCAAGAACCGCAGTGCTGTCTTCATTTCGCATACACCGAGGCACATGAGAGAAATGTGATTTTACTAAAGGTTGTGATCCAGGCATGTTGCAGAAGCTGGAACAGAAGCCGGGCCTCCTGCGTCTCCACTGCGACTTTGCGCTCCGTTAGTCTGCAGTGCCTGAAGTGCATGCTGATTTCAAGCACGGAGGAGCAACGTGTAGTTGAATACCAGTGTAGGAAGTGGCTTCAGGATCATCCTACAATATGCATATTAGGAAGATATTAAATACTGTTTTGAAATGCAACTGTTGTCCAAAAATGAATACTGTCAAATTATGTTTTTCATTTGCGTGGGTTATTTTCCAGGCAGAAATTTTAACGGGCATCCCAGTTGGCAACCTTGAAGATGCTCAAAAGGTGGGACGCATGCTGCTAGAAAGAGGGTGCAAGCTTGTGATCGTTACTCTTGGAGCAGAAGGCTGCATGATGATATCAGGAGAAGAACCTATTCCAAAGCACGTTCCTGCTGGGAAGGTCACGGCTGTGGACACTACGGTACGTTTTTGTGGTTTAACTGTCTTGCTTTGGAAAAGACTACTTAAGCACTAAGGGAAAGCAATGAGTAATCAGCCAAATCTTTGGGCACTAGTACAAAGGCTAATTTATGATGTGAAATAGATATCTTGCTCCCAGCCTCTTGTATATTAAATATCAGTTCACTTGAATTGTATAGCTGTGTTGCAGGCATGCTAGAATTATTTTAAATAGTGATAGTATCTTTGTGTTCCTTATTTACTGAAGTCAGTACCTGTCTCTCTCTCACTGAAATGTGCGGTGCCAGTCGCTTCAGCTGCAGTCCTGTTTTTTCACCTTTGCCCTGTCACGTAGTTTATCATCTCTGTAACTTGAATGCTGTGGGAGAGAGGAGGTATTTACTGCCCTCATAGTCTGAAAGTGAGTGGTTGGCAGTTCTGACACAAGCCTGAGCTGCTTACTCAGGCAAATCCTTTACCAAATCTAGTGTAAGGTACATTGAAGACGTAATTTTTGCAGAATATAGTGGGGAAAAAAAAAGAAGTATCTGCTGCTTTGTGACTGAACTGTTTTGTGATGGCAGATAAGGAATATTTGCTCAGAGGCATTTTCATCTTTGCCATTTTTAAGGTTTTTTTTTTTTTTACTGCTTACTCAAAATTAAATTAGCTTTCTCTAACAGCTAAACTGCTAGATACAATGCTCCCAGAAAAAAAAAAAAAAGGTAGAAAAAAAAATCAGGAAAGGCAATAGTTAAGATAGCCTTGCTAGGAAAACCTTACCACATTGCACATATGGGGCTATTTTGTGTTCCTAGTATTATCTGACATAAATCCAAAATGATTCCAGTGGAGTTACTGAGAGCCGAGCAGGTCACGTTGTATGTACTAACTATACATTTAAATGCCTGTTACAATAACGTCATATTACATATGTTCTGTTACAATAATTCATTAAGATCCCGGAGATTTTACCATCTGGTGCATTCCATATTTGAATTGTATTAATAATGATTAGTTCTTCTAACATGTTTTTTATCCATGGACCTCGTACTGCTTTACAAGAAGGAAAGTTACTGCTTATAAGATGAGGAAAGAGGGGTGCTGGAAACTGAAAGGATCTAGCTGAGCAGCCTCCAGTGGCAGAACTGGGAGTAAAGTCTAAAAAACACAAGATCAGTGACAGATTTGCACTGTGATGTGTTGATACTATGGAAGGCTTTGCTTCACTTTTAAATTTAATCCCTCTCAGTTTAACCCTGAACAAGGCCTACTTGGTCTTTGCCCCCTTTTGCCCCCTTTTGCCATTTAGAAGTTTCTCCTAGAGTTAGGGTTGGTTTTGGAATGTCCAAAAGTTCAGCTTAAAGAAGGCACCAGAAGAAGAAGGAGAGGAGCCGCCGAGCTCCCCTGCTCGCGCTAACCCCAGAGGCAGGAGCGCCAAGAGAGGGAAAGACAGAACTCCCAAACCGGCCTTGATGCCTGCCCAGAAGCAGGGTTTATTAGCCTGGCAGCAACACCTCGTGAATGTGGCTGTATTGCTGCTTGCCCTGAGTTGGTAAATCCACCGTTGCTATCAAATCTTAGTGTTAGAATTTTCCCTTTTACTGTACATCACACAGAAGTGATGAAGAAGAAACATGTGTGAACTGCTTCTTCAAAAGAAGCATAAAATTGCTGCCAGATCAGCTATTGTTTGATTTATAAAGATATTTGCTGCTGTTGGAATAAAACAGCAATACCAAAACCACACACTATGGCTGAAAAGTGTTTTTTTATCTATTGCCTAACAGTTCTGAGTTTCATGACTTAACTAATTTAACCCTCTTAAAAAAAAAAAAAAAGAAAAAAAAAAAAGGAAAGAAAAAGCAATTTCTTTGAGTTTATTGAATCCTTGCCCTGCTTGCCCTGCCTCCTTGTGGCCAGCAGGTTATTGGCTTTTGTATAGCAGAGGATTTTCACAGTTAATTTTGTTAATCTATTTAAATGACAGTGGGTTGTTTTCAGTAAAACAGCTGTGCTCAGTTACTCTTGCAGACTGAATGAAAAAAGATGCGTTGGCCTTCTGTTGTAAAAGACTTACAGTAGTTAGACTGATTATTGCTTTGCTTGAAAGTGAGTGGCTCTCAAGCAACCCTTCTAAACACCAGTCAAAATAATGGAAAGTTTTATTGCAAAAATAAGGACTGAAAGTTCTAGTAGGACACTTTATCGAAATTCATATCTGCAGGAGATCCCCCCACCCCACAAAGGGATGAACTTAAGTTGTGACAGCTTTGCAAGTAGCCCCCCATCCGCAGAGTAGTCTGAGTTGTTCATGTGCGTGCTCCTAGATTATCATTAAATACAAAATAAAAATTGCTGTCTGAAACTCCCCTCTTACTTCAGCTGAGAGCACATGTAACTGAAGGGAGTAGGCAGTATTTTTTAAGCTGCAGTAGCAATCACGTTGGAGTGTGTGCCCATATCCTTAGTGGGGATCGTTGGGACCTGCAGAGAGTTAAATGGTGAGTATAGCCCCTCATAGGGTTAGCAAGCTATTACAGTGCCGTATTAGTCTGTATCAAAAGGGAGTTTACAGTCTAGAAGTTATACATGTAAGATACAAAATGAGCCTCAGCAGCCTTCTCCACCACAGAAATTTCCTCACAGCTGCTGCTGCTGCCCAGAGCCTCCTCTGCCTCCAGGCTATTTCCCCTGTGAACCACAGCTGGGAAGAAAATTGGGGAAAAAATAACTGGATAGATACAGCCACAAAAAATGACGTGTGCCTTGTCCCGTTCCCAGTCTTCATAGGTTCATCAGAGATGAAGGATCAACAGCACACGGAGTCTGAATTTTCCCCCTAGTCCCTGGGATAGTTAATCTAAGAGTTTAGCGGTAGAGCACTGGGAAAAGCTGGCTCCATCTCCCACTCCGTGGTGGGACATGCATCTTCAAGACTGAAAATCTGGCATTTTCCACCCACACTACATCAATACTATAAAGAAGAAGAAGAAAAAAAAAGCTTGCTGATCTTTTTTTTTAGTGCTAGTTATCTTAATGTGGGTTTTACTAATGTATGCAGTGCTTCCCGTGACTGTTAGCAGAGCTCTCCTTACACAGTCTAAAACACGCTGAGCATGACTAGTCGTTCAGAAGGAAGTTTTGCAAGACACGATATTGTAAAGCTGAAACATCTGTTTCTCCTGCTATAGCCAAATAATGCAACAAGCTTCTACAAGAAAATAAGCTTTCCCTTCATTCTCCTGGTTTCTGTATGCACCAAATTTTTTGGTGCATTATTGAAAACTAATCGCCAGATTTTCAGTGTGAAAAGTAAGTAGTATCTGATTAAGCCCAGTAGTTGTAGCGCTTTGTATTTTAAACATGCTACTTACGTAAGAGGTTTCTGATACATGCAAAAGAAAATTACAATATAGAGATAATATAAAAAACTAGGGGATACATTATGATCTGTTTTGACTACGCTAAATAGTTGCTTTTAAATCTGTTTGACTACACGTGTTGAAGTATATGCCTTTATTTTTAGTGGAAGCGAATTCCGCCGTACTTGAGGTTGGGCGCACGAAGCCGCGGTGCAAGAGCCGTGGAAGGTGCTTGACGTAATTCCGTCCTGACACGGCTTCACCCGGTGGCCGCGGCTTCGCCGGCCGCCCGCAGGCCCCATCGCCAACGCGTAGCTGTTGGGTGGCCGCTCGCTGCGCCGGGCGCTCGCGCGGGGCCCAGGGCCGCGTCGGGGGCCGCAGCCGGCGCCGCCACGAGGCCGAGCGCAACGAGGGCGCCGAGCGCAGCGAGGGGGCCGGTGGCTGCGGCCTGCACGCGGGGAGGGCCCCAGCTCCATCCCTCCTCCTGGAGGAGACGCTCTGCTCCCTGTGCGCCCTCCCTCCCGCCGGGCTCCTGACACTCACGCACGGCGTAATTTACAGCACTGTTTACATCTATTTACATTTACTAATTATATTCCATTGAAACTGCCAAGGAGAATTTGTCAGATGAATGTAATTACCCAAAGCTGGAATCTGGCCAGCAGTGAGATTAGCTCCCTTCCATTTTGCTCCATGCGATCTCGGAGACCGAGATCCTCGAGTGGCAGCGCGGAGGGCATGGAGCCCCAGCCGAGGTGCCGGTGTCCAGCCGGCCGCGGGCCGGAGCGCAGGCAGCCCCCTGGACGTGGGGCCGGAGCTCGCGGGGCTGCCTGTGCCGCCTCCCGCAGGACGTGGGCCAGGGCAGCCATCGGGGCCTGCGCGCGCCAAGGGCCCAGGCTTTGCTTTTCCCTGTCGTTACCTGCAGCTGAGGACAGGTCATCTGCCTAGGGGTCAGGTAGGAGGGTTGGAGCAGGCAGAAACACCCACTGTGCATGGGCTGTAGTGGAAAACAGGTGCCCTTTGACTGCAAAACGTCACGTCCACTGTCGCTCCAGCGGCTCCGGCACGGAGATGGCTCTGGGGCCAGTGTTTGCAACCCCTGCTTCACTCGGGCTCCCAGCTTGGATTAAGACACAGAGTAACAGCTCTGTATGCGCCGTACCAGTTAGGCTGACTATCCAACTTCCACGTGTTCTTGACCTTCGAGTTTGCACAAGTAGGTGTTGTGTGCACAAAAATCCTGCATTTGCACACTCAGAATCAGGTAATCAGGAATCTGCATAGCACTCAGGCACACAAGGTTTAGATGCAAATTTGGAATCACTTTTTGCAGAGGTGCCCTTAGTAATCACAGGAAGTCCATGTTACCTCTTTCAGATCTCACAGGAGACTCAGGATGTTTAACTGCACAGTATTGCTGTGACTGCAACCATTAGATTTCCCATATTTCTGGTATTACCAGCAGTTTCCTTGTCTTACCAGTGCCTTTCAGGTGCACAGTATGCACAGCCCGCTGGCAACAGCAGAGGAGGTTGAGGTGACATGATTACAAACAGGAATCTTATTTATGAGACACGATCAAATTCAGAATGCAATCTACTCAAGTTATGCCTGAAATTTGACACAAGTGTATAATTTATTCTATACAGTCCTTCTCTGTACCCCGTTCTGAGAGACGGATGATACATGCTGTTTGTCAGAATCGTAAATGCTACCATTACTCTTTCATGTCAAATCTGCAAGAGGAAGGCTCATTGCTACCGTATGAATTTGTCATCAAATGTTTTATGTTCAGATCCTATTAGGTTTTTCTCTGATTTCTTATTACAGTGTATTAAGTCTGGCTCTTCTGCTATAGAAAAGAATTAAAGAGGCTGTTTTTAAACAGCAGAGTACTCACTGAGCAACTTTGTGTTGAACTCTGAAGATGTTATACAATCTTCATTTTAAAAAGCCTGATATAAAGGCATAGCTATATAATTTTAGATATGTCACAGTATTCAGGCCTGTACAGTAATTGTGGTCTAAAGAAGGCAGTGTGGTTTAGTCATTTGGACAAAGAACTGAGTAAGATTTCCATGGCTCTGCCAAAGACTTGCTGTAAATCCTTGGAAGAGTTACTTGTCCTCTTTGTATCCCAATTTATCTATCCATAAATTGGAGCTGCTATTAATGTATTGCATGTAACCATGAGAAGTTTGTTAGAGACCAGAACAGAACCTGGGAGGCCTTTTTCCCAGGCTTGTCACATAACCTCAGGCCTGTTGTGCTTCTTTGGGGGCTTTACAAACTCATTGAAGTTCTTTTGCTTGAAGCTGAGAGGTCTTGTCTGTAAAAATATGGTTTACACTAAAATTTCCAGACTTAGCTGTACCTTCTGGTCTGGAGAAGCCTGAGCCAGAGGAGAGAAGTGGACACTGAAATAAAGCCTTAGAATATAAATAAATCCAAAACAGTCCTCCTAATAACAGCAATTCTTTGTCTCCTGACTTTGTGGCATAACGTCTGAGGCTCAAGGGGATATAAATACAACACTCTGTGCAATGACTAATTACTCAAAATTCTGTGCATCAGCAGAAGTGGGACTTGTGGTTGACTCTAATATTATCAAATGCCTTTGCTATTTAATAATCTTGTAGCCATATATTATTTAGCATGCTGTTTGCACAAAGAACAGTGATTTTATTTCAGCTATCTCTCAACAAAGTAAAAATGCAGCTGGTAGTAAATGAAGCATTTGGCAGACAATGTGTCTGATGTACAGTTCTGTAACTTGCTCAGGAGAGAAGAACGTGGTTGGGTGTTTAACCTTTTCTTCCCCAAAAACTCAGGAGAGTAAAGGAAGAAAGTGACCACAAAGGGCAAGGGCTATTTTTTTCTTTTTTCTTCATCCTTTTCATTTTGTTTTTCTTTCCCTTTCAGGGAAGGAGAAGAAGTTACTATCGGGCAAACAACTTATCTATCAGTGGGATTTATTCACACACCAACACAGAGTAATTATGCCGAGCTCCCACTAATGTCCCACAAACCAACAGCATAATAGCTTCCTTTCTTTAACTTGCAACCAAAATAGGTTAATAAATAAGTTTAATTCCAGTCATAGCCCACTTTCTGACTTAGCCTTCTGCATAGCCTCATTTACAAATATGGAATCCATTGAATTTTGGAATAGAAGAACCGTGAGGTATAAGTTGATCTGCCAGACACTCCAATCAGCAATCTGCGCTGTAAATCTATTTAAAGATGCATCTATTATGTTCTGAAGTTCAGCTGAACTGTGAAAGGGCACATGACTGAAATCACTACATTTGAGTTGACTCACAGTTAAGGGGAGCTGGGAATTGCTTGGCTCATCACAAGCTGCTTTTTTTTTTCTGATCCAGGCCTTCTAAGCACTCTGAAGTTTTCGAAGACTTGGTCGGTGGCCTAAGTACGTGTAGGTATCCCGTGACGAAAGGAATTGCAAATGTTTTGTATCCCTTTGCACTGGCTGTCAAATGAGAGGAGGCTATTACTGTTGTAGACCTCATGCTCCCTTTCCTCACTTTGAGAATGGAAAACTTTATTATCCCCATTTTACAGATAGCAAGAATGGAACAGAACATGTGAGCGATTGGCTGCTCTGAAGGGCTGGTCAAAAACTGCCCTGCTGCTTGACACGCAGGCAGCTGGTGTGATACAGCCCAAAATGAAGCATGGGGCCATGCTGCCCCATGCTGCCCTCCGAGCTACCAGACAACATTGTCATGGGAGGAAAGGCTGTTTATCTGCCTAGTAACTGTCTATTTTAATCTGTAAGAACAAACAATGTAAACAAAATGAGCAAACAGGAGCAAGCTTGTACGGCACAATTTGCAGCCTTGTTTTCCAGTGGAAGATTCCACAGACCACCCAGGCTTTGCTCTCGTCCTTTGCTCAACCACTGAGCGTCTAATTAAATCCCTCTCCATTCCTGACTCTAAGTGGAAGGGAGCTTGCAGTCCTGTACAGTTTCTTTCCAGATGGAAATGCATAATTTAACAGAGATGCAGCTGACAGCGAGAAGTGGGCCCAAAGCAGTATTAGCATTTGCCACAAATTGCATTAAATTACAAGGGGACACTTAATAAAGACATAGAATAGAAAATAAGGGTAAAAACAATATTTAGTTTTCTGAGGTCCTTCTAGGGTTTCAGAGTGCCAGGCAACAAAAACCTCACAGTAAAATTTAATTTCTTTCTAAGTTACTTGAGGATACCAAGAATTACTTGGTTTTGGTGCCAAGGTACACACTGTCGGCATCGGAGTATGGCATGTTGTCCTGTCTCCTCCCACCACCTTGTTCAGCATATATGTGTGCACATATTTAAAGTTGCTGAGCACCTGGCATTACGGAGTATGTTCGCACTCACAGCACGAAGTGAAGTACTGTTCTCACCTCTGTTTTGTAGATGGGGCTTGGCTTGTGCTCTGCTGGTCAGGTGCAACCTGTGGACGGTGGGCCTGCTTCCCTTGCTATATCTTGACTGTTCCTCTGTGCTTCTCTTAAAAGAGCAATTAGAACTGGAGGAAAAAGTGTTGTCAGAATGATAGCTGTGACCGCTTAGGGCTATCATAGATATCCACTAAATGAGAAAAGTAGCCAGTAGGGTAGGAGCTGCTTTGCATGACATGTTTCTTGGAGAAACCAAAAGAGTTTGTGGATCATCCTGTGAAGAGAGAGGCTTTGGCTCGGCCGTTGTTATACTGGGAAGTTTTCCAGTTTGGAAGCTAACCCACTGGTGAGTCTGGACAGAAAGGAGCAGGGATGCCGGCAGCATTTCTTTGGTGTCAGGCCAGAGTGGGAGAAGGATGCAGCAGCAAACCTGTGGGCCTGGGATCATGTTCTGGTGACTGGATCTTGGGCAGCAGAGTTCAGCAGTACCTGACGCTCTCTGTGCCATCGCACTTCGGGGATGGCTAAGGGACTGATGCATCTGCAGAGGCTGAAAACAGAGTAGGGCTGGCAAGGCTTGCAGCACAAGTCAGAGTCTTTGCAGCAGAATGTGCCGCATCCCTCTTCACGATTTGTACTCCTCTCCTTGCCTTTGTGATGAGCCCAACACAGAGCCTCTGCAAAGAGGTTGTTTTGGGCCAAATTCCATGCCGGATTTGCAGCTCCCGCTGTGTCCGGAGCAGATACCGCACTCCCAGCTCGTGCATGCAAGAGAGCGTGAGTTACAGTGGCATGAGGCAGTCTGAGTTACCTGGTGTGCCCAAGCTGCTGAGAGGAGGGAAGACCAACAGCTGTAGCCATGCTTGCCAATTAAATTCCTGCACTTAAAAATAACTATTAGAAGCCGGTGCTTCTGGCACATCATGAGCAGCACCTTCCCAAGTGTCTTTTTCTGGACAGAGCAGTAGGAAGTTGAAAACAAGATCCACTGTGTAATAGTGTAGAATAACCTTGGCCAAACTGCTCACCATTTTTTACTTCTTTTATTTATAATTAGCCTATGAAAAGCTTCCTTTTCCTCTCTAAAGCTAATTTCTGCAGAACCAGGTGCCATCCAAGTTATCATAGTACCTGTTCTAACCTATTCTTTTCCTCACTTCTGTTCACATCAGTTCTGATTATGGTAAGGGAGAAGGTAACCTGGCTTCAGGGCCTTTTGCCTGCTTCGGTTACATGGAAATGCCAGTTGCAATAATGTTGACAGAGAATTAAAACCTCATTTCTCCCAACGGAGTGTTCGCTGGTAAATAACTTTGGTCACTTCGGAAACCAGGCAGGTTTGTGCTGGTTGGTGATATTGCATAATTAGGTTTTCAAAAGTACGAGAACAGAGAAATGAGAATAATGGGGAAATCGGGCTTCTTGCTTTTGCAAAATCTAACCACAGAAAATGCCAGAAGTTTTATTTTTTAATCAAAAATCAAGGAGGTAATCCTGCTTAGCTCCCTAGATGGAAAATATTTTACAGTCTTAACTAGCTAAATGAAGGGAAATGAAAAACTTAAGTTTCAGTGAGCATAGTAATAACCTGTGAGAATGGGTGGTTAAGAGAGAGATTTTAGTTGAAAATGCCAATGTTGTCACTTTTCTCAGGGGTTTTTTCCTGCCTGCGTGTAGGTATAAAATCAGCTATTCTAGAAAAACTTAACTGTGGAAAAGCAGATTCCCAGATGCTGATAGTGATGTTGCCAACTGCCCAAATGGCTAAAGGAGATATTATTTGTATTCATTTGAAATCACAAATAGACGGGGAAATACAGAGAAAAGGTAAGTCTCTGGAAGTTTGAGCTTCATTCATCTGCCTGTGATTTTGTTCCTGAATTATGTTCTTTGGAAAGATCTCCCTTTTGGGAATGCTGCAAAGGATGTATTTGGGGTCGGAAGTTGTGGCATTGTGCCGAACTGCTGCTCGCAAGGGAGCAGAGATCCCTGTTCTTCTCCAGTGAGTCCCGGTCGCGGCCCGCGGCGCTCGTGACCCGCAGGTGAGGGCTGCAGCTGGGCCGGGCCGGAGAGCACAATGTTCCTGAGCGGGGCAGAGCGGCTGCCTCCCCGCTCACGCGCTGCCGAACCTAGAGGAGATTGGGCTGGAGTGCGCAGCGAAAACATGAGGTGGACCCAGCAGGAAGGAGAAATGCAGGGAGCTGGCAAGGGGGCAATGCTAGACTGAGCACAGACAAAAAAAAAGTCAGGTTTTTATTTTTTCAATTTTTTTTCCGTTTTTTCCAGGATGTGTAGTCCAGAGGTAGGCGGGAGCTGTGGCCAGCCAGCAAAGGCTGGAGACTGCGGTTTGCAGAGAGGCATTTGAGCATATGGAGCTTTCGTGAAAAAAAAAAAAAAAAGTTTTTTTGATTCGTTCCAGGCGAGATGGCAGTTGTGTCATTCCGAGTGCATCTCACCAGATTAGACGGGATCATTGAGAGTCTTTTGGCATTTTTTTCAGTTTGAGAGAAAACAAAACAAAATAATCCTCATGTGGCTATCAAAATTACTCTTAAGCAATTCCTCCTTTGGGCTTGGCTGTTTAGATTTGAGGCTCCTGAAGCCGTATCAGCCCCAGCGTGATACCTGGTGACACAGCCCCTAACAGTGTGGCCTGTTCCCTCCTCGTTCGAGAGCCCGGTGCTGGCGAGGGAAACCCAAAGCAAATATTTGCCGTGTGCTGCGAGCACGGCGTGACGTGCGCTGGGCAGGGCTTGCCTGGGCTCTGGCTTAGTTTGTTTATTAAATGAAATTTGTAAATTAGCACATAAAGCGTGAGCTTTGTGAGGAAGAAATTAGATGCTGGTGTGAGTGCAACGTGAGTAATGAGGGGAGTGAAGTGCTGCTCAAGGAAGTGAGATAAGGGAAGCCTTTGATTAGAGCCGAAGAGTAGCTGTGTGCACTCGAGGCTGGATAAACCAGTTTGAGAAGCACATTCAGCTTCATCCTGGGAAGCTGCTATATTTAGGGCTCTGCTTCCACGCTCTCTCAGCTTTGGGAAGGTTACAAGCAGCTCCCACAGCATTTCCAGCTGAAAACCCATCGTGTTTCTGGCAGCATCGGCCACCTGCATGCTTCCCTGACACTGGCATGACACAGATCTTGGTGTGTGTGCTCCTCTCTGCAAGAGTGCCACCAGGGAGATCTGTGTTGAGTCAAAGTGTCATGAGAGTTGTCCAGGGCTGCGTTTCCTATGTCACAAATGTTTCCGATCTGTACTCCCACAGAAAACAAGCTTTTGGGGGGTTTCCTCTGCTGTTCTTGAGTTTCCCTGATCAATATAAAATTTCAGAAGAAATGAAGTCATGGATCATAGCTCAAGTGTGGAACCAAGGAAGAAGCAGGTACCAAGGCCAAAACTAATTTTAAACTGTCTGTTTACACTGAAATGTATCCTAAACTGAAATATTCATTGCAAAAATGCCTCAGTCGCCCTGGTAGCACAGGAGTGCTGAGTTGTTTGGTTGTCAGGAGCATCGTAGGCTCAGCCAGATGAACCCCCTGTTTCCAGAGCGGAGCTTGGAGTTACTCCATTGTGTAAGGAAGAAATCTGTCACCTCCCATTATTACTGTCTGCAGCCGAAAGGAGTTTATGTGAGCATCGACACACTGGCTTGTTCTGATGATTCAGAAAATAGAGTGCTCCCTGTGGGTGAAAACTTTGCCGGATTTCTGGATTTAGTCTGCAACACTGATAGAATAACTTGTGAGGTGTTAACAGTTTCCAAGTTCTTTTTCCTCTCCTGCATTGGGTGACAAAGCAGGATATTATTATCCCAGAGAAGAGAGCTCTCCCTTGTCCTCTCCTGGGAGTGCTGCTATTCCCATCCTGGGGGAGAGCCTTGCAACTTGTGGAGGTTCCCAAGTAGTTCCTCATTTTCAGAAGATCATGGGGCTCCTATTGAAGTCCATGCAAGATCTGAACTGAGCCCATGGGTGGCTCTGAGCAGGTGTTTCCCAAATTCTTGGTCTTAAATTCATTTCCTGTAAGGAGAAAGGAGAGCAACACTACCTACCTTCAAAACAGATGCTATATAAGGGCTTTGCGAATGTAAATCAGGACTGTGTTCCCACATATTACCAGATCTCTGGGCACTTTCAGCTGTTCCTTTTAGATGACATACGAACTAAAAACTTCAGAGTTATGAATGCTGTATGCTTTATTTCCAACATTCACCACAAACCGAATTACTTTTCAGGGGAATTCATTCCTCTGTAACGTTTGTGTCTGATCCGTTTAGAATCAGTGAATAACCCAGCATAGTAGGATGCTTCGGAGAGGAAAGAAAATGTGTGCAGGAGGCCTTGTATCAGGATTAATCTCTCAGGAATGCAGGGGGTTAACGGTCAGGCTGATTAATCACTGTTAATGAACCATCAGGAAATCTGTCAGGAAGTGGGTACGAATTCCTGGTGGCTGATGCGCCGCGCCGTGCGCTGCTGTGCCCTGGCTGCGATGGCTCCCGGCCGACGGGCCCTCGCGGGCGCCGCGCGTTGCCTCTGCGCGGGGGAGACGGGCGGCGCTGCCAACGGGTGAGCGCGAAGCGGCCCCCGCGCGGCTCCGCACGCAGGAAGGGCAGGGCCTGCTCCTGCCCGTGGCCTCCCAGCGCAGGGTCTGCGAAAGACGGAGGAAGGAGGCGCGGTCGTCCCCTCCTTCCTCCCACGCGAGCCACGAGGCGGGAGTGGGACGGGTCGCTGCCGCTCTGCGAGCCGGGAGCTGGGCTGTGGGGACGTGGGTGCGCAGCCGAGCTCGTGAATCCCCTCGTGTTGAGCGAGGGTGATGTTTCAGCGCTGGCTTCAGCTGAGGCAGGGCCACGATGCCGCCGCAAGGGTGTTTCTAGCCGCTTTCTGCGTCAAGGCCGGCTATGGAGTGGCAACGCGGCAGCTGATGTGCTTGGTCAGCGTTGGTGGCATGAGTCCTCAGGCAGCTCGGAGACCTGCCCGGCCTCCCGCCTGCTGCCCAGGCGCAGGGCGGCCTGTGAGGAGGGCGCGCGGCGGGTGATGAGCCCCAAACGTCAGCGCCAGCGCCAGCCTGGCCTGCTTCGCGGTACCGCTGCTGCGAAACGGCGCTTTGGATCACGGAAAGTAGGAGCGCTCCCAGCCTGCCGCGAATGCACATTCAGATGTGTTAGCTTGTGCTGCCCCTATTACACCTTCAGACAGGGCTAAATACAGCCAGCTTGCACATAGCTACCAGGAAGGAGGGTAGGGAGGGGAGCTACATCAACAGGGCTCCGTCACTTGACCTGGATGGAGCGCGTAGACAACATCGGGCAGTTTCCATGTGCGTTTGGGAAAGGCAGAGGGGAAGCAGAAGGGAGCAGGCCAGCACCACTAGCATGGACGTTCACTGTATTTTTCCTTTGGCAGCAGCAATCCAGCAATCCTTCCATGCAGGATCAGGAACCTCAGACACCTCTGCAGTAGTCACCCTTGTTAGGCCTAAAGCTTAGAGAATAATTTGAACACAGTCAAGTTAGTTTAATTTGAGCCATGTCTTAATTCCAAATGCCCAAATCTCTGTCCAGTGAAATGAAAGCCCACAAAATCAGTCAGAAAAAGTATAGCATGGGCAGATGAATGCAAAAGTCAAAAAGAAAAAAAGGCCAGTAACATTTTCCAAGGGAAAAAAAAAAATCTCTGTCACATAGAGGCTGAACATGGGCTGTTTTAGAGAGAAGTAAATTGTAAAAAAGGAAAAGGCTCTGTAGCTGATTCAGCTACTGTTACCAAGGGGTATTTCACTCCGAGCATTTTTCTCAAATTATCTCTAGCTTCCTTATAGACCCTCTTGGCACACGAGTGCCTGGATGTGTCCTGAAGGCTGGAGCTGCTCCTCTGGTCCCGCTTGTTACCTCGCCTCGAAGCAGAGCCCAGCGATTCCTGCAGGGAGACGTCGGCGTTCCCTCTTTCCGGGGGAGCCTGCTGGCCGCCTCTGCTGACAAATACTCGTGTTGTTCAGGGTCGCTTGGGTACAGCAGCGCAGCGCTCCGGCATGCACTGTTAACAACCTGGCACAGCCGATACTGCAGGGATACGGGGTGGTATAAATAAACCAGGAATTCTCCAAGGCCCAGATCCTCCAAGAGAGATAGGCATATCTTTACTGCTGGCTGTGTAGACGGCACTAAATCAGAGTAATCCTCAGGTTTCGTTTGCTTTTGTACTGATGTGAATGCTCCCAGCAGGCTGGAAGCCTTATTGCAAGAAAGGTTCTTGATTCTACGTTGTAGTGCACTTCCCCGTGATTCTTGGATCAGTGTGTTGGTTATCCACTAAATGAAGAGCTTATAGGCAAGGCTCGTGTTTCCGTTGCACTGCTGCGCAGTGCATCATTTCTCTGAGGCTTTGCTAAAATGCCCTTACAACGTATTGAGTGGAATCTGTGCATGAACTAGGACTTCTTGAAAGTCACCCAAGCGATGTTTCCTGAGATTCAGCAACAGTGCCAGGCTCGGGGACCCAAAACCGCCTCCCCTCTAGCCCAGCTGCAATTACTCTTCCCCAGAAGAACAGGCTGCGAGGGGAAGGGTGAGCGAGAGGTCACCCGGGAAAGGGCCACGTGGCCCTGGGAGCCCCGGGAGCCCTGGACGCAGCCTCGCGGCCTCTCAGGATTTAGGGTGGACAAGTCATCCTGTTGTACAAGTGAAATGCGTCCTATTATTCCAAGCATGATTGATTGGAAAGTGCTATTCTTGCTGGAACTATTAACTGTTGAACAATATAGTTTCCACTTACAAAGCACTTTCCTTAAAAAGCTTCTCGGGGCAGCGTCATATAAAAATAGTTAGTTAGACTAAAGCTGTGATCCAGCTTCTGACAAATCAGGACTAACAAAAGCTAAGGTATAAATAGAAGTGTTTTTGTGGGTTTTCTCTTCTCTAGAGGCACAGAATCTCTATCAGTACTGGATTGTAATAAACAAAATGCCCTTTTCTAGACACGCAGGAAAACAAGGACCTTCCAGACTAGTGGCACAGAATATAAATAGGTCTTAAAAATGCTTGAAAAAACATAAAATTTAGTTAAAACCACATCATTTACATTTTAGAAATTGTCACATCATATCAGACGAATTTTTTTATGTAGTTCATTATTTTATTTCATAACAACAAGCATCTCCTGCTTTAAATAAGAGTTAAATCAGTTATATTTTTGTAGCTACAGAACAAATTGTCCCCGGGCACTCAGTGGTATGAGAGTTATCTCAAAGTCTGCAAAGTATTAGGATTTCTGGAAGACAAATGCTGAAGAATGTAAAATATTAGGACTATGGTATCAATTCTGTGTTTGCATTTTGTTAGTGAGTAGAAGAAATGCATCTTACTGGTCATTTTCAAAACTCATTATTTTTTGCAAAGTTGTATAGCAGGTTTTGAAACAGCTAAACATAAAACTACTGTTTGCCAATCCAGAGTCTGAATAATCTTTATTTGCTGTAAGAGATTGTTCCTTCTGTTCTGTGGTGACCTTTTCTAAATCTCACAAACCCAACATAGTTTAATCCACAATACCAAGAGGAAAGGTCTGCTTCTGTGGGCTGAAAATAGTTCTTACTGCAGCGGAATCAGTTCTGCTCTTGCTCCTCTAGTCCTGCTTGGCAATTTGTGTCTGCACAGATCAGAAGCAGGGCTGAATTGGGCATCTACAAAATCAGCCTCGTACATGCAGCTGTTTTCAATGTAGGAGCTCCTATAGTGAGGACACTCCATATACACAGAATATGTTTGCTTATCAAAGCCTGCATCCAGGATTCTCTTGGGGTCTATAGTAGATGTTCCTTATAAAGTCTGCCTAGCTCAGCCTGTGTATGGAAAGTAAAGATCGTAGGATAAATTTACCGGCCTCAAATCCTTTTTGTAAATTCTGCAGTCATTCTGTACAATCTTTTCTTTTGAAAAAAAAAACAAAAAAACTTTTTTTTTTCCATTCGACATGAAAATCTGCTGTTCGTGCCTTTTCCCTTTTTTTTAAGTCCTTTAACATTGCTGAGCCCCGACCAAGAGCTCAGCAGCAGTTTCACGTCTTCAGAGCATCATCCACAAGCACCGTAGCCTTGAGGCGAGCTAAGTCCATCCAGCTGTCATCCGAACTGAAACAGGGGTGCTTGTTAGTGTGGTTAGTGTTTTGTGCTCAAAGAGAAAACAGTGCAGCAATTACTTGGGGTGGTATTTAGGTATCTCAAAAAATAAAAGATTAAGATCAAAAAGGTAACAATCTGTCCTGTGCTGCTGCCAAATGGAGTTCGTGCTGGGTGACACCAGATGCTAGGAGTCCTCCTCACTACAGTAATGCTTGGCTCTTCCGTCACCCAGTGATCACTTCCTGAGGAATACTGAAATACTTGGCGTGGAAGGTGACTTTTTTTTCCTGTCAGAACTGTAGTGTAACAGCTCGGCCTGCTTGAATTTTACCTCTGTGTGTAGCAGCAGCGGCAAAAGCGCTTCAGTGATTAATCACACGCACTATTGGATTGTGAACCCTGAGCTGGGCCCGGGATTTTTGCCTTATGTGTCACACAGAAGACGCTGGCAATGCTTAACTCGCAGCCACCTCTCGCCTGCCGCCACAGGAGCGCTGGGGAAACCAGAGCAGAGACAAAAGCCCCTAAGGAACGGGTAGGACCTTCATCTGCCGGTTGTGTTTCCAGGGCCAGGGAGCTGTGGTGACAGGCGCCTCCTCAGCTGCGGCCCACGTGCGGCGGGGCCGCTAACCGGCCGCTCGCCAGCCCGGCGCTCGCAGCCACGGCGGAGGGGCTGCCCCACGCGTGGGCACCAGGGCACGGGGCAGCCCGGGGGCTGCGCGCCTAGAGGCCGCCTCAGCCCGGGCCCTGCCTCAGGCGCCGGGCGGCCACTCGGACTCGGCTTCCATGGAAGTGGCGCGCGCGCTGCAGAAATGGTGTTTTCTGCAGCTGACTGGGGCCTCAGTAGTGAGAACCACTAGAACACGGAGTTGGGGGAGATGTAGTCCAGGGGGAATATAGTCCGTGTGATGGTTCTTGAATGAAATCAGGTATATATTACCCTGTGCTCAGCATAGCTGGTGTTTTACTCACGTACAAGTATCATATTAACAAAATAAGGGACCCTCAGAACGAGCTCCACCATAGCCACAAGGATCCTTCCCAGCCTGGCCTTGGAAATCAAGACACTTGCAAGGGAGCAGAGGGAAGGAGGACACTGTGGACACTGCACTGGGGGATGCTGAAATGGCGCAGATCAAGTTAAAATACAGTTAAGTTTTGCCAGTTGTTCAAACTATACTACAGAACACCACAGAGCACAGTAGAGCTTTGAGCGTAGCAAAGCAGGAGCTGTTGTTAGGAAGCCATTGGGAGGGAAACTCTTGTCACTCACTGCTGATGAGGCCCCCAGGTGCGCTGTGGGGCCGCAGGACAGAGCATGGAGCAGCTCCTGTGCCCAGTGAGACCAGGGAATGGGTAGTTCGGAGGGCCCTGGCTGCCAAGAGGTCGAGTCGAATGACGCTTTCCTTCCTCTCCTGTCATCCAGCTCGGCACAGGTGGCAGAGCTTCCCTGGGAACGAGTGCTTTAGATGTTGCACACTGCAGAGACCTCTGTGATGGGCACTTTTTAATGAAAACTGCTAAACTCTGGAGGCACCAAAATGTATCATTCTGCAACTAGGAATTTGCAGATACCACAAGCCACATGGCTTATTTTTTCCCCTTTTCTCCCTCCCTTCTATGATTGCTCTTTATGAAAAACAGAAGTAAAATGAGAAAAAAAAATAGATTTAATGGAAGAGGTTGAGAAATCAAAATCAGGCACTCCAACAACAGGAAGTTTCAAAAGCAGCATTTACACCAACGTGTTAACTGAGCGGGAAAACACTTGTATTTTTCTTCTTTTTTTCCTTCAAGTTTAAGCCATGTTATAGTGTGTACCTTGGTCCAAGGGTTGGAGGAAAAGAAAGGCAACAGCATGGCGCTAGCTTTGCACTTCACAAGTTCCTAGGTGTAGAAAACTCAAACGAACTCAATTCCTGAAGCATTTCCTGACTCCTCCAAGAAGTGCTGCAACTTTTGTGTTGCTAGTAAACTGCTTCCCTCTGTGAATAAACTTGTTTCCAGTAAACTGCTTCCCTCTGTGAATAAACTTAAAACTTGTTTGTTATTTTATTCTAGGGTGCTGGAGATAGTTTTGTGGGAGCGCTGGCCTTCTACCTGGCTTACTATCCCAAATTGTCCATGGAGGAAATGATCAGGAAGTCTAACTGCGTTGCATCAGTGAGCGTCCAGGCACCAGGAACGCAATCTTCATATCCTTACAGGAAGGACTTGCCTCAGGACCTTTTCTAATCGACATTGTCTAGCTCAATGTACTGATTTTATCTTATCTGAGGCAGCATTATTCTCCTAACTGCACAGAGCTTCTCCTCCGCTACATGCGGAGACTTTTTTCTTATTTGAGAAATACTGTTAATTCCTATTCTACAATAGCAAGGGTGGTGGAGGGTCTTTCAATCGCAGGACCACAGGGCTCTCTCTGGTCGACCATCATGCCGCTGGTGACCCCGCAGGATACATTTACGCTGTGAGAGGTGCTCGGGGCTTGCAGCAGAACATGGGGAGGGTGCCAGGCTCCCCCAGGTTAGCTTTGATAATGTCACCTTTGTCCCTCACCTCGGTCGTCAGCTGCAGGCCCCAAGTTTGGCGCTTATTTAGGGTGGTTTCAGTGGGCCTTTTGGGAGCAGCTCTACCCACAGGCACTTGGCTCCTGCGCAGCCTGTTCGGCTCTTAGCAGGGCACCGTACCCGCAGCCCTGGCCTGAGTGCCCCTGGGACGGGGCTGAGCACTGCGCTCTGCCAGCCTGGGGGAGGTCCCCTGTGTGGGACACGTACGAGAGCACTTCTGGACTAGGCTTTATAAAAACGATTCTAACCATGTTGCGCTAAACATAAGCGAGATATTTAAAGAAGAAAAACCTCCAGCAGAAGTGATCAGAAAACTAATGTGACAATCTGCTATTTTCACACTTAATGAAAATCCAGAAATTCAAAATATGGCCAACTTACCTTACTTGCTATAAAGACCTTTTGACTCTGGTTCTAACTTCTGCAAAAGCTCATCTTATTTCACCAGGTTCCCCTTGTTCCTTCCTTACCCAGGAAGGAACTGGTACAACACTACCCCTCCAAGGAGTGACACCAAGTCGTGGTCACTGCTGTTGAATTTGTGGCTGGTAGGTTAGAACAACTTGCAGTCCTGCCATTGAATTCCTGCTGTGGAAAATGTTAATTTTTATTGCCTTATAAAACAATAGTTCCTTTGAAGATTACAGCCTCTTTCACAATGGAAAATACAGACAATGGGATTTGCTATTTAATTTTTTTTTAATTGAGGACTGTAAAAATAACTCAAAAGATAAATAAATGTTACTGTGATGATCTATGTCCAGACATTAAGAATTTTCTCTCTCTACATTGTTTTATTCACAATGGCTCTCAAATCACAGGAGACGGTGATCCCAGTTCACTTCCTCTCTTTTCAGCCCATGTTGCAGGATTTCAGAATCAGCGTTCACCCGCTTCTCCCCCCAGCCGTCCTCTCCTCGCGCGTAAATCAAGTCCAGTCGTTGTTCACAAAGAGCGGATTTTTCTCTTCTCTGTGAAGAGGACACGCTTTTTTGCTAGAGAGGGGCAAACAGAGAGAAAAAGAACAATTTGTTAAGGAACCTCAAGGGTTAAGATTCAGTTCAACGAGCCTACATCCCTTTCTCCTGACTGGCTTTGCTGCTTAAATGAACATAGAACAACTATGACTGGCTTGGTGCTCTTGTCAACCAACTCTGGAAGGAGTCTAGCAGTGTTTTCACTTTACCGCATGTAATTTTTAGTTCCCAAGAGGTCTGTTTTTACCTCTGAAAAATAGATAGCGGAAAGCTAAGTGCCTCAAAATATTCAACAGCCGCCCCCTGTGACTATTCTGAGTCAGAACTCTTCAATATAGGGACAAAAATAGGTTTTCACCACATTCTACTACTATTTGACTTCAGAATCCAAACAATTACAGGTTTCAAGCTGGACCTGATTGGTCTTAGGTACCAACAGAAAAATTAATTGACTGTCACGTGAACTTCTCAATGAGCTACAAACTCAAAGTCTGCCTCTAATGCCTGGTGATGTTAACGAAGTCATTCCACTTATAGGTCAGGTATAATTGATGCATTACTGCAAAAGAATCAACACACAGACTTAGACAAAGTAGTGTTCCCACTGAACCTCACTGCATTATTTCCAATGAAAGCTATACACAGAGAATCCACAAAACAGAAATATTTCCCTCACAAATGTTTCACTTTAAGAAATACCGCAACTTACTAAGCATTCTGTTGCAGTTATGAGGTAGTGAAACTTCTGTGCTGCTCCCACTACTTCACTAAAAACCTTAATTCTGCAGTGATCTTTTTTTTTTCCCCAAAAAAAGTACAAAGCACAAAGTGAAAATACGTGCCAAGTAAAAACACTTCCTAACATAGTCCTGATGTAAGCTGATATTCAGGCCCTAATTTGCTTTCCTTCACACATGCATCACCTTATTGCACCCTCTCACTTGTCTCCTAGTACAGGCTACAAAGAAAATCAGAGATTTTTTGTCTTCAGTATTTCTATTTTCTCTGACTTCAACAACTTATCCCATGTTCCACAGTAAACTACTGCGTAGTGTAAGCTCTCCATCCTCCTCACATTCCTAAAATAGTGAAAATGCTGGAGGACCATTTCACACATTTTTTGATGTAGTAAAGGGAGAAATAATTTAAACTTGTTTTCTAATTGAAAAAAATAATCCCATCAATCTGATTCTCATTCTGTGTGAAGTTTAGAAAAGTTCAGAAGAGCAACCACTTTGGTCAGCATTAACACTTTGATGCATCATACTGTTTCTTTGGGAGCTAGTCTCACCTGACGTATAGCTCCGGTACTATTAGATCAGAACGTAAAAGGTTAGTCATTTAACAAGACTAAAACCAAAAAAGTGAACTACATAACCACTGGTCATACTTTATGTTAAACACCTGGAGCAGCTTTATGCCCTAGACATAAATAAACCTTCTCTGCATTAACTCTCCAGTGCTATTTGAGTCTGATCTTGTTTATCTTTTAAGTTTCCCCAAATGAGCTCTTTTTTTAGATGTTAGCTACAGACTGCATTCTACCCCAGAGACTGGAGTTCTAAGTCACGTTTCAAAAGGCTTTGTGAGCAAGAGGCACTCTTGTGCTACAAGCCTCCACCAAATCATTCTTAGACTGAAAAAGTTTGCAAGGACCAGAGGAACAAGAAAGAACAGGCACTTGGGGAACACTATTGTTTGCAGGAGAGGAAAAAGGGAGAACTGGTGTTCGTGTCTTTAAAAGAAGTCCATTTTGTGAGCGATGGTCAAAGCTTACTGTCTGGAGGACCCATGGCAGCCTAGCAGAGCATGTCTATTGATGCACGCTTCGAGGCCGCTCATTCGAGGTGACACGACGCAGCAAACCACACAAAGAAACGCAATGAAAGGCCTCCTGTGTCACTTGGCTTTGCCACTGGCATGTGGCATGGCTGTCATCAAAGACACTGATGTCTTGGGCAAGTCACTACTTTGTTTCAGTGCCACAATCTGTAAAATGAGGGCAACGTTTACTTCCCACTGGAATGTCATAAAGAACAGCAACTGCGCAGTCATCCGAGTATGAAGCATGTCATGACATATTCTGTTTAGATTGGAAATGTTCTTCAAGCCTTTCACACTGCACCGTCAGAGGGGCTCATACAAAGCAGTCCAACCTCTTCTCAAGCTCTTACCGAGAGGATCGTATCTGAGCAGGACCAGTTTTTCCTGTAGCCGGAGTCTCCTGACATTGAAGCAGAAGCCCGTCTCTGCCGCGCTGGCCATCCTCACCAGCACGTACCTAGAGCCACACGAAACATCTCTGTGTCAATGACCACACACACAACCATGGCCACTGGGTGTCTGTCAAATGTAGTAACTTTTAACATCGACCATTTAGCACAATCACAAAATACAGTTCAACTTTACGGATATTCTGGATGGGAGCTTTAAAACTTTCCATAACTCAGAGAGCAACACACTACAAAACATAAATTTCTGTATCAAATTTAAATAAACAAGTGCTAAATAGAATGAAAGACCAAAGAAAAGGAGCTCCTTCACAAAACAAAGGGGAAAAAAAAGAAGAAAAACAGGAAGGAAGGATGACAGGAAAAAAAGAACTCAACAGACAACTGAGTCACTGTGGCTTAAGAGATAATGGGAAGAGGGGAAGGATGACAGTAGCTGAGGACATTCAGGCTGCAGATAACAGGCCGTCACTTCCACACGCAGAGAGGAAGCGCAGCAGCTATGCTGGAAGAGGCGGCCTGTGAAAGAAGAAGCAGAGCTCCGTGGCACTGCTTTGCCCTCTGGAGACCCAGGGACACAGTTAACCTGTTACCCTGCTGCACAGGGAAAGCCTGGAGGGCTCCGTTTGCAGAGCAGAGCAGAAGCAGCTCTGCAAACTGGGGTACATCTGGGGTAGGGGAAGCAACACGTGTGAGAAGGGTCCCTCAAGTCCAGGAGAAGTCAAGATCTGTGCAACTCTTCAGAAACTTAACCTCCCTCACTTGTGCAGCTCTCACCAACGTACTTCTTCAGGCTTTTCAACTCTACCATCTATTTTTTTAAGTTTCTTCTAAATAAAAAATAAGGGCACCAAACTCCCTCAAACAAACCAATCCTGCACGGTCTAGGGATTATCCCTGATCACTGTCCGCTCCCGTACACTATGGCAGGTGAGATGTGGAACGGCACTAACCAGCCAGACTCCTTCCCCTGCACCTCACCCACTTCCCCAAAGCCTCTTGGTACAGTGTTCCCCCTTTCTGGGCTGGTGGTATCAGTATGACCAGCTTTTGAAATGCTTATTACCTAGGCCAAGTCCTTTCTGAATAGTATACCTTGCTCTGGAAACTTGCTGCCCACAAAGAAATGCGCAAAATGGAAAAAAAAAAGAACAGCAGAAAGCTGAAGGATAAACTCAGGAACGGGGAAGAAAAAGAACAGGGGGAGCACAAAAGAAAAAAAAAAGAAAAATAGTGCAAGAAGAGGGCATATTCCCAAAGAACGTATGAGGAAAGAAAGGAACAGCAGGCGGTGGGGTGGGGAACACCTCAAGGAAACCTGCTCTGCTGTGCTCATTTCTGCAAGCAGGTAATGCAGGATGCTGAGATGTCAAACTGCTCTCTTCTGTCAGACACATACTTGGAAAATACATTCCTAATTTCAAATGCTGACAATTATGCGGGAATCCTGTAGCAGCAGAATCTCTTTAAATGCAGTAATGGTCGGTTATCAGCTCTGCTTGAGGCCAATTTTTAAAATGTTAAAAAAAAAATAAAAGTACCAAAGTTCACAGGATTCCTGGGAAAGTACCAAATACTATATGGCTGCAAAAAAAAAGCAACTTCAGAGAATCAGAAGTGAGGGAAGTATTGATATTTATCCCTTCAGCACATTAGCTTTGTAACTGTAAGATTGCTAGTGTGCTGGACATGTATATTCCTTCCTTTCCAACCCTTAAGCACATTGTTTTTCTTTCCAGGTCAAAGGACTGTGGTCCTTTTTTTTTTTTTTTTTCCTCCCCCTAGGGCCTGCTGACATCTTTCCTGAGCTCAAGTAAAGAGCAAAACAAGACACGCACAATCCTGACTGCTGCCCTTCCACTCTTCACGTATCAACATGCACATGTTAAACTCAAGTCTATCTATCAGAAAAGCAAGTTTCAAAACACCTGCCATTAAATCCTACCCACAAGAACAAGAAGCCCCAGGATACACCTCTGTAGCCTTCCTCAGCTGACAAAGCAAGAAAGGCAAACAAGAGGAAGAGTATGAAATTACCCTGTAGCCTCTCTTTAATCATGAAAACAGAGATGCACCTCCCCTGCACAAAGTACTTGGGATATTATTCTTGAGCCACACACGACTGCCCTGCAGGACAAACACTACCTGTGCTGCCGTTTTAGCACCCAAGTGTTTCTTCCCAGTGCTCTGCGCTCACCTGCGAAACAAACAGCCTTGCAGTGGGGGGACATGGAGGCAGCTGGAGGTAAAGACTGCCTTTGCCTCACATCAAAACATTGCAGACAGGTGCAATCTTGTTAAGTCATTTTGGGTGCTGGCAGAAATCAAAAATGGGTCAGTAAAACAGCACTTACTTAGATTTGCTCTTGGCCACTGGTTTTTGCAGCATGATGAGGAGGGAAAAAAAAAGAATCAGTTATTATCTTATCTTGTTTCCTGTACATGCAACATAAAAGATTAGAGTTTTCCGCACTCTGCCTTCGTAGTAGCCCAAACAGTAAATCTTTTTTGCACAATCTATCACAAAAGATAATCTTCTTGTCCTTGTACCTGTGTACGTCCAGTTGCCTGCTCGCTGTTTCATCGTACTGCCTTTAAAAGCATCTGTGCAAGTGCAGTGTCTAACACAACAGTGTTTACCTGTTTTTCAATATGAAGCTGCAACACTGAATACACTAACGTTTCACAGTCACTTAGAGCAGGTACGATCCACATTGCTGGCCATGGCTGCAGCACTGTCCTCCCCTACTGCTTACAGCCACCTCTCCTTTGCGCCAACACAAGTGTTTGCTTAACCTGGCAGCGAACAGGAGCAGGGCGCCGATTTCTGATGAAATTATTCTGGCCAGGTTAGTTTCAACTTTCACCCTAATTTGGCCCATGATACCTCAAGGAAAAGTTACTTCGTGGTCTGGCCCTGCCAGGACTAGCTGCAGAGCTACCTCCTCTTGTGCAGGTCCTTCTCCAAGCGCTGCAGGGCCTCGAGGGCCTCGCTCGGGGCCCGCACTCCTCCTCCTGGCTCCTCTGCTGGGTTCCTGTTTTTCCAGTCGACCCCTGCTCCTTAACCCCACTCGCAAGGGCTCTCCACTTCTGCTTCCCTCTGCTTTCTCACCTCGGGCCCTTATCGCAGCCATCTCGCACGCTGCCAACGCAGGCGCTGCTATCTACTTCTCCCACCAACCTACCAACCTGGCTCTTATTTCCCTACACCAAAAAAAGCACCGAAACTTCCCGAAAACAGCCCCTTCCGCAGATCTCTCCTCAAGGCACACTTTTACGAGAGGAGGGACACTGACCCACGCTTGGTTTGGGGGGAACAGGGAAGACCGCGTTAACTCCCTTCACTCGAGGGCACGAGGCAGCGTGTTGGCACGCGCAACGCAGAGGAACTCCCAGCGCACGCGCTTTGCCTTTTAACGCTGCCCGGGCGAGTTCCCCCGCGGCCGAGGAGGACGGCGCCGTGCGGGCTCCCGCTCCCCGCAGCCCTGGCCGCCCCGCCGCCATCATGGCGGCTCCCCCTCCGCCAGCGGCGCGCGGCGCGCTGGGAAATGTAGTCCCGGCAGGGACGGGACGAGAAGGTCGAACCGGGTCGGGCCGGGACCGCCGCCCGCGGCCCTGCGCCCGCCTCCCGTCCCCAGCACCGGCCCCGCGGCCCCGGCCGCCTCCCGCGCCCCCGCCCCGGCGCCACTTACGCGCCGCCACCGTTAGGAACATAGCGGCGGTGCCGAGCGCCTCCCCGCCCCCGCGCGCCGCCGCGGCCCCGCGAGCGCTTCCGGGACGGCGGGCGCGAGCGCTTCCCGCGGCGCCGGGGCGGGGCGCGGCCGTTGGGGCGGGGCGCGGCGGCCGTTAACGGCCGGGCGGCCTGGGAAGGGCGGTTGAGCTGCGAGGAGGCGAAACGGGGAAACGGCGAAATCCGAGGGGCTCGCGGGGGGTGGTCTGTAGGCTCGCAGGAGGGCTGCTTGTGCAGTCTCTGAGTCGAGCTGTCCCTGGGAAAGTCAACAAAAATAAACTCGGGCCGTGGTAGCTGGTGGTGGAAATGCTTAGGACATGAGCTCGGGATCTCAGCCTAAAGGAAAGAATGTGGTGTTTATTTATTTAATTCTCCTGAAGTCGATGTTAGGAAATCATGGGCCTGGCCCTGGCTCTGTTGGCACTGCGGCTGGGTCAGAGACGTGTGAGGGGTCCTGCGGCACCAAGTCACTTGCCAGGACCAGCCCCGTGCAAGGGCACCGTGTCCGTGCAGCTGCCCTCGCTGCGCTGCGTGCAGCCCGAGGAGAGCTGCCCTGGGCTCACGGCCATGCGTGTCCTTGGGCTGACCTTCGCTTGCCTTTGCTTCCTTCTTATAAAGCAAGGACGCTGCCATGTCCTTGAAGTCCCTGAGGTGTTAGACGGTTACAAGTATTTGATACCCTGAGCAAAAGCAGTGGGGGGATAATAAGATGCACTGTGGGAAATTTTGATGTTTGTCTCATCAATCAGACAGTGACCTGTAAATCAAGAGTTATTATCCTGTGAAGAAAACACCATAGATCCATCATTGCATCTTCCCCCTCTCCTGCCAATTAGATAAACTGCTAATGAAGGAATTCAGGTCCTTGAATATGTAACAATTAGTATGGCAATAAAATGTCAGCTTGACATACTTAAATGGAACGCAAAACTTATCAAATAAGATGCAGTTAATTTCATATGTTATGGCATGAAAGCAAGTGGTTGACCCTATAAAGGATGGGAGCTCTATGACATCTCAAGGAAAGCAGACTTCTTGTGTCAAGTGTTGTTTCTTGTTTCATTTAAATTATTTCCAAGTACTTCCTCTTAATGATACGAAGATTTCAATCTTTCATTATTCAGTCTTCAAAAATATAAATCTAATAGTTACATAATCTGCCCATGAATATCACTTGAGAACATGAAAACATTCAGGAAGGTAAAATGTTAGTGCTGTAAGACTTCTTTTCTTTGATCTGTATTATTGCCTTAGTCAAAGCACAGACTGAAATGAAATAGATTTGCCAGCCTCCTGCCTTTACTGCCAGGAATATAAATCAACATTAAAGATGATTTTTAAATTAAATAGCAAGTTAAACATTTGTACAAACACATCATCAAATAGAGGTTATACTGCCTCTTTTTAAACCTCTCGCCTGCTGGCAAAAACAAAACTGCTCCAGTGACATTTTCGCTGCGCTATGTGACAAGGGCCACATAAATATAGACATCATGGATTAGAATAGACTTCAGCAACTTTAACTTCCTTTCCTACAGCCTTTTTTGTAGACAGATTTCCATAGCTATGGGTGAAAACGGGGAGTTTAAAACTGGTATGTATGGCTAGTTGGTGATGCTGATGGCAGGAGCCGTAGCCAAGCCTGGGGATGAGAAGTGCTGGTTAGAGGAAAGGAGAGGGAGTCAGGATTTCTGACCCCAGCTTTGATACGCATTTACTGTGTGGACTAGGATAAGTCATGCACTCCGAGATCCATGGTGGCATGTTCAAGCAAATGTAATTTTTTCCTTCAACTTTGCCTAGAGAAAGCAAGACGTGTGATAAGCTGTAGTGCCAGCCTGGATAATTCTGACGCTTACTAAAAAGAGAAGTCACTCATGTCTGCAGCAGAGAAGCTGCTGGTGCCAAAACAATCAGTGTCACTCAGAATCAAATGCTGCTTTTTTTTCCCTCTTCTCCAGCTAGAAAAGCAACAGATTATCACTTAATAATCTGAGTGATTCTTCCCTTTTTTTTTTTTTTGCTGCCTTTCAGTCTGTGCTGAAGCCTCTTATCTTCAGAAAGTGAGGAGATTGCTTGTATCCAAGATTGGCAGGGATGATGCTTCTTCATGTGCACATGACAGTTCAAGTAAGTCATCACTTGAAAAACCCATAGGGAAGGAGAGAGGGGCAGCAGACTAAATGCTTGCAAGGTAAATATCAGCTTGGCACCGTATTTTGTACATGAGTGACTGTCAATTACAGTGCACAAAACCAGTAGTGGAAACGAGAATAACACTCTAAACTCCGGGAAAAGCTCCACCAGTCCTTCCTGGTTTCCCACAAAAAAAACAGACAAACAGCTAACTAAGCCAAAAAATGCACTCAGTTCAGTGGACGTAGCTTTAAAACAGCCGGGCTATGTTACCTTCTTGCTTTCCATCTCTCAGCTTGCTACAACTTAGCAGGGGTCTTGCTCTCAACAACACTAAACAAACACTCACGGGCACTACTGTGCAAATCACTGAACCCAGATAACAAATGGATTTTTACATTCTTTCTGCATATCTGAATCCATTATCCTAAGAGGGCCCAGAAGAAGGTGGGCATTAACTTCATACAGCCCTGAAAGAGGAACTGTCCAGGAGATTAGGAATAACAGCAAGAGCCTTCTAAATTCCTAAATCACTTTGAGCCAATGAACAAATCCATTTCAGCTGCTGGCTATTTATTGGCCTGTTTGAAGTGAGCTGGCAATGGCTCTTAGCCCAATTCCTAAAGGTGTCTGTGTCAAAATATCTGTTTATTTGCTGACAACCTCAATAGAGAAGCCAAGAAGTTCCTTGGGCTTGGACGGTTCCCTTCCTCCCGCGGGAGCAGATGCGCCCAGATCAGCTGCAGAGCACTCTAGTATGGCAGGTGAGGGCACGGTTCCATCTTCAGGGCTTTCTGTGTGCCCTGCTTGTTCTCTCTAGCACTGGTCTCGGAGTCTCTTGCTGGAGCTCTTTTCCCTGATACTGGCATGATTCATACATAAAGGGGGAAGAACAAAGACAGCACGCGCCTGTTTTCTGGTGTGATTTTTCTACACCCGTTTCCCAATCCCAACGTCCAAAGTAACAACATTCTTTCAAACCGCCCCCTCTTGAAATGCCACAGTAGTCAAACAGCTGCAAATCAAAACACCTTGTAAACAAGTGACTGAAATCCCGTGGGATGCCCGAGGGCTTGGGCACGTCTCAGAGTGATTATAGTTCCTGCTATACAAATTGGAGTCCATGTAGCAGGGTTCGTGCCAACTCCAGGCTCTTGCTTTTTATTTTTAGTTCTGTTTGTTGAGGGGTTCTCATGATAAAAGGAATGATGTGCGGTATCAGCAATACACAGATAAAATTAGATAGTAGCCGGAAGTGATCGTAGGAATAATCTTCCCCGCTAAGGCTTCTTTTTTTTTTTCTTTTATCACGGGATTTGACATCCTATGGGCCTCAAGGACAGCTTTTTTTTTTTTTTTTTTTCCCTGGGTGAATCTCCCCTCTCATCTGCAGGCAGCTGAAAAATTGAGCTCACGTGGGGCATATGTGGTGAGACACATGCTAAGAAGCGACTGTCATTGTCAGTGCTTCTGCCAACGGCTGGGACCGTCCGGGACACTAAGGCCAACATTGTCTAGATGTGTACAGCTGATGGAAGGCTGTTTCCAGCAAGTCCCTGGGCCCTCTTCCCTCCTCAGGCCAGCAGAAGGCAAGGCTGTTGCCTTCTTTGCATGGTGCGGTGTACACAGAGCAGCCTAGTCATCCCCAGAGCTTTGCAGCCCCTCAGACAAAGCCACCCACCCTGAGGCTTCTTTGGAAGAAGAGGCTGCCAATCGGGAAGAAAGGGTGGGAAGTACCCTTTAGATTAGATTGCATCTCTAAAGATCTGTCAGGGGAACAGGGCTGGTTGTCCTTTGTTTTGGATTTTATCTGCTAAAGTTTGAATTACTTTTGTTTTTCCTGCACTTTAAAATGAGAAAATGCAAGTGGTGAACTAAGCAGCAAACCTTTTCTATTGCTTAGAAACATATGGCATTCAAACAGGCAGAGAATTTTCCACCATGAAATGAGGATGAGATTGGTTGCAATGATGTGGCACAAAGGCCTTTAGAATAGCAGCTGTGACACAGTGGCAAAGAAAGAGTGCACCAAAACCAAAGCTGTGAACCCACAAGGCCAGACGATCTACAATTACCCTTAAACAGAATATGTAAAGGCAAAGGGAGAGGATAATTATGTAATGTGAAAATGGTATGTCACAGGTAAAGGGTGTAATTTTTTGTCCCTGTAGCTTACTGAAGGAGAATGGCTCCCGTGCCTTGATACAATCAATTTTGTGCCAAAAACCTGTTGCATCATGAAATGGGGTGTTAGGTCTCCCATCACATATAGGCAAGAGATCTTCAAGTCCTAAGCAAGAGGGACCATCTCTAGGGGAGACGAAAGCAGATCTAATTGCGGCAAGTGGATGTGGTTCTGCCCATATTTTAAATTTCAGAAGTAGAAATATTTTCTCCTAAAGAACTAGAGGAAGAATAAGGCTTTACATCCCTAAACACTTTCTACTTGAAAAGAGGTCATAGAGTTCAAAGTTACTTCACAACTGCTGCTGTGTAGTATTGCCTCAATGTTGTGCATCATTATAGACAAGTTATTATTTCTGCCAGTGTTTTGGGAAGTTGGACAGGAAGAATAAAGCCAGAGCTGCTCCCTCCCTTATCCCAGCAGGTTCTTTGGTGAGCTGCTCATGAGCTGTACCCGGCCAAAAAAAGCCTGTCAGCATCTGAGTTGTACTAGAGCACAGCTCCAAGCATGGGGGGGTGGGAAGGTGGGGAGGGAACTAAATGTTGTTTGATGACTGAGAAGCCCCCAGGGCGGCTTTCCTGCAGGCACTGACTGCAGTGTCACTGCCTTCCCTACGGTGTTTGGTTCTGAAGCTGGTCAGTCACCAACACCTGATGGGATAACAGGAAAAACAAATTAAGCAAGACAGTGCTCCATTCACATCTGTCCATCTAGCTTAGATTTGAAATGGAGCTTGATTCAATATTAAAAAAAAAAAAAGTAATCATTGTAAAGGAACAAGTGGAAGAAATGAAGCGCAACAAGGGCAAATGTGAAAATCAGTTTGAAGCCATGGGCTCTTGCATAACTGGCCCTGCTTAATTGCTTAAACTTCCTTTCATCTTCTGTAGTCTCCCTAGACTTATTTTACCTAATAGCATACAAGTAATTTGAAAGTCCTCATGATGCAGTATGACTATGCTATGACCTTTGCATAGTCTTTACCAAAAGATTGTCTTTCCTCTTTCTATTTCACAAGCACTGTCCATGTGGCCTTGCCCTGCCACATTCCTGGATGTGAAGAAATATCCTCCCTCCCGTGGAAAAGAGGCAGCCCATTAGGTTGAAAAGAGAAGCAGTAAAAAAATATATTCATAGTGGCCTGTTACAGGAGATTCACTGGTCGCTAAAAGCATATGTACACTCCAGTCACTTCTCAGCACATGTGAAACTCATTGGCTGTCAGACTACTTGACCAGATAATTTAAAACTAGCTCAAGTTGTCTGTGCTTGAGTTCCTCACCCCTCTGGTAAATAGCCAAGGTTTGGCCTGACTGGCAGTATTCCTTGCCTGAAGAAGAACAAGCTATTTTCCCCACATCAATAGATGGATCAAAATCCTTTTCAGCTGCCCACAAAGCATAGCTATATTGAATCACATGTTTCCTGCAAAAGTTACCCTGCCCAAAGGAACCAGAAAAGCCCTGTACCTTCCTCTTTTTTTTTTTTTTTGTTATGCTTAGAAGATGGGCTTTAGCCTCACTATTACAGGAAAAGCTACTCTTCCTAAAAAGGAAGATTAATAAGAGAGTAAAAATTACTCCCTAAACATAACAGATCCAGTAAATTCAGTCCAGTTCTTTAAAGGTGCCTCAATCTGTCTGACCTCATTCAATATCCAGAGGGCAGAGATGGCTGGAAATCGTGATGAAGATCTGGCCTGTAGCATCTAATCTTCAAAAACTTTCTGTCCAAACATTCTGCCTGCTAAACAGCCCAGTCCATATTCCAGATGGAGTAGGAGATGGCTGGAGTAATATTCCCAGCCCTAGCTTCTGATGACCTAGTTCTAGGTAACTAATGAGATCCAGATCTCGCTGCATGCTTGGTACAAAAACACTCTTGCATCACTCCTGAAATCATGATTCTCCATTGAAGAGCCCACATACTCCAGTGTTTAGCTGACTTAATGACCTTGTGCTCATATGCAAAATGATGATCTGGGCACTTCATGCTGCCAGTAAATCAGAAGGGCTTCCTGGAGAGGGACTATCCACAGGTCTGTATTTAAAGTGTCGTCACAGTCAAATCAATTTCCCCTACCCCCACCTTTTTCTAAGCTGCTGAAGAATCAGAGGCTATCGTTGCACTTCTCTGTGTCCAGTTCCAGCCTTCTATTTCTAGGCAGGAACCATCTTCTACATGTATATGTAGAGCAGCTCCTCTTGCAGGGTCCCACTCCATCAGCATCTCTGCACCAATATTTTGGTGTTGGTGCACATCCATTTTCAGGACATTCTGCAGGACACATTCCCAGCTGGCCGCCTCGTCTATGAAACCTGTGGGTGAAATGCAGGCAAATGCATTCAAGTTAGACACAGATCTGACGCCGACTGCATCTGGCAACTGCTGTGGCACTGCAGAGGACAGCCCCAGGATTTCTAGTTATTTATAATTCAGCATCAGATTGGACCCAGTTGCTCCTGGTTAGAGATCTTTTTGCAATAACAAACTAAGATTACATGAAGAGCTTAAAAAAGAATTTCACCCCTCCAGGGCTCAATTATTTCCACTTATATACAACTGTCATATCTTTAAAGGGCAAACCCAGAAAGCTAACAGTGAAAAATACAACTCTACAACTGAGATTATCTGCCTGCCCTCTCTAGACAATCACATGTCTTATATCTGTAAGGTCCTTCATAGCAAGGAACCCAAATTCAAGCTAAGTGGATGGAAGATTTACATACAAAGTAAGAAACAACAGCTTGGGAGGAGGTGTAGTCGAAAGCTAGAGCCAGCTACAAAGACAAACCTCAAGCACCATGCGACTGCTTTTACCCAGCATCTCACTCACATCTGATAAAATCATTCAGCGCTCGCCCAGACTTTGCAAACTACTCGTCACCAGCTGAGAAAGGCATGGTGACGTACAAGCTACGAAAGCAGCCAGCACTGCCAAACAATCCACGTCCATATGCAACTCCAGGATCCAGTCCATACATGTTATAACTGATGAATTTTACATTAAAGGGAGGAATAAAAGCCCTATATTCCAACTTGCCTTTCTTGCAGGGGGGTCTCATGCCGATCAACTCACCTTTAATGAATTTAACCAGTAGTGTAATCACAGAGGAACATGAAGAGATCATATTTTCTCTACACTTTTTGTGACTATTCCCAGTAATATGGCGAGAGAGCAGTCACCCTTCACACAGTGGCTATATTCAGCCCTCATTATATACCTGGGTTAATAGCTAAAGCACTTAATCCTAGGGGCATATGGATTTCACTGAAGAATACAGAAACTATGGAGTGGGAGAGCTCAACATGAAATGTTAGGATGTAGAGCTACATTACAGCCCTTTGTTCAAAAAATTTCCTATGTAAAATATTTTACTCTCCCCATAAGGCAGGGGGATCCAGGCTATATTGTCAATTTTTCTCTTACTCTCTTTTCAGTGATGACATGGAGAAAAGTGGGAGAGGATAAAGGAGAGATGAGAAAAAGTAAAGATTTTTTACTGCTTCTAATCTGTTATTTATATAGAAAAGTTTGGGTTTCAGGTTTTCATCCAAAAAAGGAAAATTTCCATATTGTTTTTCTATTTCCATTTATGTGAAATACTCTCTTTTTCTGTTTGTTTCATTTTTCTTCTCTTTTTCCTATGAAGTCATTACCCAGCACTCCATTATGTCCACAGAGCAGCACACTGAGAGCAGTGACTAACCAGTACCCTGACAACTCTTGACAAGTGCCTAGCCCGTTCTTTAGCCACAATAATATTTTACATGTGCAGCAGCTATAAATGCTTGGATGGCTCCTGCCAGGATGGGGCTCTGCATGGTCCCTTCCAGCAATGATGTGTGAACAAACTTTCAGCACGAATAACTGATCTCATTGACTCCACAGTAAATCCTGAAGCTGTGTGAGGTAGAGTGATAGCTCTGCCTTGGACAGAGGGGCTGGGAGGCAGAGAGTAAATGATGTATCTAAGGCCTTTGGTCAGAGGAAAGTTTAGAAATTTGACAGTGCCTCCCCACTTCCTATGGCCACACCACTTGCAGCAGCACCCCTTTCAATAAACCACAAAGTTTTAGAGAGGGTGGGTTGCTGTAAGCCTCCTAGGTTCATTTGGTCAGACAGATTTATCATTAAACATTTTGAAGCCAGTTTTGACTTTTCATTTCTCGGTCGCAGAAATGCTGAACAGAAAGGTCAGATAGTATAAAATATAACAAGAAGCAAAGGTAATTTTAATGATTCTGCTTTTATTATTATTATTATTATTTTCCTCGTGAAAGGGAAAAGGCCCCAAGCAGCGATGCAAGCCGGGATGCGCAGGGCACGTAATTGTCCTTACCCTGCTGCGATCTCAGGTTCCCAGAGAGGCCGGGCAGCCGCTGGCTCCATGTGCTCACCGGCGTCGCTTCCCGCGAGGCCCCTTTCAGGAGCCCGTAACTCACTAGCCGATGGGCAGAAATTGGGTAGGAGGGGCTGAGATTCTTGAAAGAAACTACCAGTTTTCCAATAGAGCTGTGGCTCTACAGAAGTAGAGCAGTGCATCCATAGATGATTTTCCAGTGCATATGCACTGAATCCTTTGCCTATAGGATTCTGGAAGCTTTGGAACTGTTTGACAGACTTGTATGCGAGGCTCAGAGATGGCACTGGTTGCATCTTCCCAGACTTTCTCTCCCACAGGAGATGACACCTATCCGCAGTCAGGCTGAATGAAATAGTCCTAGTGAAGACTTTCACACCATCAGCTGCACTGTTTTTAAAATCCCATCTAAAATTCCCAAAAGGAAGTGTTAACCACCAAGGCCTGGATCATCTGATGCATGGCTTTCTTCCAAGCTCATTGGCATCCTCGAGATTTTTTCCCATTGGTTTCAGTAAGTTTGAAATTCAGACTTTAATGGAGAGAGCTGCAGCTAAAACAAGGATTAACAAGGTTGAACTCAGGCCCTAATCTCATCCATTCAACCTGGGGTATTTAAAGCTTTGCTAACCACTATAGTCAACTGTGAGGATAGGCCCATCCAGACAGCAGATAAAGCCCCCATTTCCTTCCATTAGGCATAGACTGGTGTGGGATCTGCAGTTTAGGTCTCTTAGACAAGTTCCTTATGTTGGATGGTCTTCTGTGTGATCTCAGGCAGTTAATTTTCTCTGCCCATCTTGGCAGTTCCAAAACAAGGCCAGTTACAATTCTGTTTTTACCTCCTGGCAGCTCTACGAAAAGGACTGTTGTATCTCGCTCTATACAAAGAAGCTGTAGGTCTTCAAAAAGCAGCTTTGTACAAGGAATTATTATACTTCAACAAAGGGAACCCGCTGTCAAAGGAATCCATATACACAGACTTCGGTCTTCACAGTCCCCCTCTTCTATTCCAGTACAACCACATTACCCACTCTGACTGTCACTCTTGAGCATCCTAATCATCGTCCATGCTTATTTATTTCAGCTGCAACTCTCAGTGTTCAGTCTAGAAGCTAAGGGCTTTCTACAAGATTGGGTTCAAATAGATATGCAAAGAAAGGCAGCTGGGCAGTGGGTCTACTTCCCTTCTGGCAGCTTTTGTTATGATTTTCAATGTGAAATCCACTGATGGTGTGGAGACTGAACTGATTTCCTCAACAGCCTTATTCACTGCTATAAAAACCTCCTCCCTTAAAATGAATCAGACCAAACACTTATGATATTATCCCATGACCCAAAGAGTGGCTTTGCATTTGGCCACAAGAAAAGCGGCATTTTTTTTTAGCTACATGGAGCTGGGAATGTTTGAGTCAGTGACTCTATTCAGAGAGTGATACACAGTCATGACTGGAGCAACTTTTCATTTCCCTGTGAATTACCAGATAAGCTGCCTTGTCTAATCCCTCCTTCAGCCTTCAAAGTTGGGATGCTTTTTACGTTTTTTTTCACTTCTGTGCCAAAATCTATTTTTAAAGTTTAAAGCTGTTATTGCAGTCACTACCAGATGTGAGGAGGCACGTGCCTTCCCCCACTTGTTGTTCGAAAGAAGTGAGTGGAATCACTGAGGCATAGACTGCGTGTCCCAGATGAGATCCTAAAGCACTGTGCAGTCAGAAGGGAATTAAACCTCACAGATCCTTCCTGAGTTAGTGAAAAGTTAGGGAAAAAGTAAGTTCTTTTCATTGATGGGAAGCAAAGAGATAGAGCAAGGGACAGAGAATCTTCAAAGAGGAGTTTGATTCTGTGAGGAAGAAAGAGTGGTAGAGGTATCATGTACGTCTGACTCTAAGTGATTTGCTAAAGGTGACTTTTGGCAGTCTTTCCACAGGTATCTGCTGAGCCTCAGGTGCTCTGATGGCCAGTCCATCTCTTTCCCCTCAGTCATTGCAGCCTTCATAAGCCGAGCTTGCTGAAAAACATTCATGACTGGTATATTGGTATAATCAGCACCTAATTTTTGCTATGAGCTGTTGAGCAACTTGCTCATTGATTCAGAGATTACAAAGCTAGAAGAAGCCAGAGTCATCGTTAGTCCAAGTTCTTGCATACCATAGGCTACGGGATCACTCTGAATTGCTTTTCTTGGAGCTACAGAGTAGTTTTCAGGAGGAAATCTCTCTTTTTAAAAAGCTATTGCTCATGAATGGAGAAATCCACCATCTTACATAAACTGGCTAATTACTCTCACTTATAAAAAATGGTGGTCTTTTCTAGTCATGATTTCAGTTTCCTAGTTTCAGTTCCCTATCATGGTTTTATTTATTCGTATGCCAGCTTAAAGAGCTCTCCATTACCAGATCTCTGTTTTTTTATAGACTTTGAGAGACTGATCAAGTCAATCCTTCACCTGATGTTTGTTCAAACAGATGGTGCTCCTGGAGTCTTTCACAGTAGGGCATACTTTCCAATCCTTTAATCAGCACAGCAGCTCTGATTTGTACTTCTTCCAATGTGCTATCATCCTTCAGGAATTATTCACAAATAACCTTTTCGTTAATCATGCCGTGCTTCAGATAGTTGAATAATATATGCCTGATAAATTTACAGTAACTTTCCTGTCAGCTGGTTATTTTGTTTGTGAATTGTTAAAGTGAACAGCTGCAGAGGTCTCTCCTACAGCTTCACTGGCCATAGGAGATATTCTCATGTACTGTTGGTCTGCCATCAATTCCAATGAGTCGTGATAAAAAAACAGCACACAAAAATGTTCCTGTGTCCCAGGATGGAAAGGGACATAAAAGCAACCACTCTTGTGTTAAGTCAGTCCTTCTCTTTGTTTACTACAGATTGCCAGAATCATTTGGTATGCAAGAAGTTCTGAGTAGGGATTCCTTATTATGTGTCAACCATACAAACAAGTTGTAGTGACTTATTGGGGAAATCATGAAAACAAGTATGTTTATCACCACAAGAAGCTTCTTAAAGGGCTGTTTCAGTGAATCCTTTTTACTGTACCTGTTGCTCCCTAACCTATCACTCTCAGTGATTTGTCTTAATTACCAGGCTCTTTGGTTATGGAATGACACAGTGGGATGGTTGTGAGCAAACAGAAGGTTGGGGTGTCTTCTGGGCAAAGATTCAACAGCAATAGATGGTTCTCTGCTCATGAGAATGTCCTCAGTCATTCTCATCTGCCAGTGAAGGAGCAAGATGCCCACAAGAAATCTGTATCTATACATACCTAAACAATTTTTGGTTAATTGAATATCTAAGTCTCTTCTTAACTGCAAATTACCTCACTCCGTTCCCCTCAGTGGCAATGTTTTGCTGTCATTTGCTGCAGTGAAACGGGTGGTGGAAGTTCCCCTTTGGCTTTTCGTTAGAAAGCCACTTGTTCAATTTCATGTTCTAGGCTTCAGCTGAACTCTCCTTTCTTGCTAAAAGATGTTTCCATTGAACACACAGCTTGGTGAAGAAATATCCCCTTCCCTATCCTGACACTTCTCCGAATCCTACTTAAACTAGACTGGTAGTTGTGATTGGTTTTGTTCTTGGTCTCATTGAAGCCATTGAGGTAATACAGCCTAAACTCTCTTCCAGGCACATGACATTCAAACCTTTTCTCCTGCCCTCCAAGGGAAATTCAGGAAAACAGGGAAGTTGAGACTTGCATCCTTGAGTTCGACTCTCTGCAGTTTTGGGCCTTTGGAAGCAGCCCTCAGTGCTACCAGTATGGAATAAAAGTGCTACTTTCTGCTACTTTCAATTAGAAGTTCAGCAAACATTAGCCTCTCTCGGGCTCTCAACCGCTTGATCCAGAGTCCAAGGCAACTTTTGTTCCACAGACTATTTGGGTTCAACAGCCACCCTTTTGGGTTCAAGAGGTTCCTCCTCCCTGTGCTTTCCCTCTTCTTTTCCCCTCAACCCCTCTCGCTCCCCAGATCATTGTCTGGCTGTCTACAATCTGATCATCTCTGCAGGAGAAGCCGTGTGTGAACTTGTGCTTCACAGGTCGCTGAGACAATGCAGGAGCAGAGGAAGCGGGCAGGCAGAGCCCAGGTGATCTGACCCTAGATGTTGAGACAATGGGCTTTCCTGCCATTGTTTCTCATCAGGCTGCCTCACCGCTGCGGCTCATGCACACTCTGTCCTGGAGGCTAAAAATGCCCGAGAGCAAAGGGGAAGGGCCACTTCAGACATCTGGGGCCAAAGAAGAAGCAATTTGTTAGCCACGTGTAGCCACAAATGAAGCTTTGAGGGAGGGGCTGCAAATAAATTATTTCCAGATGTTCAAAGTCAATTCAAACATGCCACCTACTGGCCCTGATCTTGGAGACTTGGTAGAGATGAGACAAAGGGCACTGGACTTGGTAGTGATGGGACAAAGGACACTGAAGAATCAGCAAAAATGAGTTTCCCAAAGACTTCTGGTAAAAGATGGTCCACCTCTCACCTCTTTTGGACTCTGGACTTCACCCTCAACCCTGCTCTGCAAAGTACCTTCATATAGCAAAAAGCTAAAGAGAGCAAGGCAGAGGGCATGCAGAATTTCCCCAGAGTCATTTTGCAGAAGCAAAACATGTTACAGAGCTACAAGAGCACAGACTTCTGAACATGAAAGTCTGGATTCTGCCTCCCACTGCTGCCAACGCCTGCTCATGTGATGCAAGTAGGGTGCATTTTTAAATCTGTCCCCTAGTCTGGGATCCTCCAGCTAAGGAAATAGTGGCCAGTGGTTAAGAAGTATGGAGAACTCTTCACAATCATTAGCTTTCAAATGGTTAGTGCTCAGCTCTTCAGAAGGTTTTCATGTCTGTTTCTGGGCCTCTGAGGTAGCAATGAGAGAGATGATGACAGAGAGGAAGGTGGATCATTTGTCCAGGCTTTTTGTTGTTGTTATGGCTTTTTTTTTTTTTAAGGTTGACAAGTCTGTGACTCCTTTATGCATCCCAAGGTAGTGCAAGTCACCAGTAGTGACCCTGAAGCCCCAAGCCTGGTAGATGTTCTTTCACACTTAAGTGCCACCAAAGGCAAAATATTGCCATTACAAAAATAGCTGTTACTTGTTTGAATCCCTCTCAGCATTTAGGGTACTTAACTTCAGTCGTTTATGTTCTGGTTCTCTCCTAAAGCTCTGCCACAGGGTTTTGGGCAGGGGTTCAAGTACCTGGCAGCTGGAACCATGTCCCTGCTAAACCACCTAAAGACAGACATGCCAGAACTCCCCTCATGGAGAAGAGCCTTGGTCTTCAGGCTCTGAACTGAGCTTCAACATCCTCAATACAAAGCCTATCAGATTTCATTGTTAACAAGTGAGGAAATAAATTTGTTTTAATTACTCTATGAAGAGTTTAGATAGAATTTTACAGGGAATGATCTTTGCCTATGGATTACAAGAGCAGCCAGTACTCCCAGATTATATTTTTGATTCTGCACCTAATTCACTGGTTAACGCTGACTAAACCTTAGATCTTGGTTTCCCAGTCGGTAAAAAGGAGTAATCATATTGAATTGCCTAAATGTTTTGAGGCTTAATTAACAGCAGTAAAGAAATCTGAGCTGTCAAGTGGAAGATGCTGTAGTAATAATCAAATAAATAATTTTTACAGCCTTTAGTATATGGCATTCTCATTCTTTTTCATGTGTAGATGACACATGAATGAAAAGAGAACACATCCACTAACTGATGACTGCACATTAAGGAAAACTGGTCTGTAATTGAGTAGTAAACTCACTGAACTTTCATTGCTTCTCAGGCTGTGAAGAACAGGCAGATAGACTTTGGCTCAACTACTTGTTAGTCTAAAATATTCAATTAATTATTCTATGCAAACAAATCTTTGTATACTAACTGCAAACTATTCACTGTGACACTTTTTGGAGTAGTTTCTACATGGGCAGAGCATTTGGTGAAACAGAATCACAACATGGTTGAAGTTGGAAGGGACCTTTAGAAATTATTTAGTCCAACCCGCCTTTGCAAGCAGTGTCACCTAGAATAGGTTGCCCAGGACTCTGTCTAGGCAGCTTTTGTGTATCTCCAAGAAAGGAGACTCTGCAACCAATGTGGGAAACCTGTTCCATTGCTTAATCACCCTCACAGTAAAAGCGTTTTTCCATATAGATTCAGACAGAATTTCCTATGTCTCAATTTACGTGCATTGCCTCTTGTCCTGTCACTGGGCACCACTGAAAAGAGGCTGTCCCTCTTTACACCCTCTACCCACATTAACTCACATGGTATTGTGTCTGCTCCATAAGTGGATAATATTCTGGCAACCAAAGATATTTCTAGTTCCTACGATCTCAGATCATTCAGATTGGAAGGGATATCACGGGAATCTCAGGAGGGCTGTGTAGTCCAACCTTCTGCCCAAAGCAGGAGGAGCCCAGCTATAAAACCAGAGCAGGTTACTCAGGGCTTTATCCAATTAAGTCTTGAAAACTTCTAAGGACGGAAACTGTGCAACTTCATCAGGCACCCTACTCACCTGCCTGCCTGTCCTTGTGGGGAAAAATGCTTTCCTTATATCCTGAGATTGAACCTCTCTTATTTCACTTTATGTCCTTTGTCTCTTGTTCTCACACCAAGCAGCATTGTGAAGAGCCTGGCTTTGTCTTCTCAATAACCTTGTAGGGAGGCCACTATTAGCCCCGCACCATAGCCGTGTCTTCTCCAGGCTGAACAAGACCCACTTCTTCGCCTTCTCATTGCAGGCCAAGTACTCCAGCACACAGCCATCTTGCCAGCCTCTGCTGGACTTACTCCAGCTGTCAATATCTTTCAGCTGGAGGCCCAAACCTGGATGCAATATTCTGTATATGGCCACATAAGTGCCTCTCAAAGCGAATAATCACATCTCCCAGCCACCTGGCTATGCTTCCAGTGACACATCTGTGGATGCTGCTGGCTTCCCTTGCACCGAGGGCATGCTGTTGGCTCATGTCCAGCTTGCTCTCTGCCAGCATCTGCAGGTCCTTTCCAGCAGAGTATCTCCCCAGCTCATTAGGCCCCAGCCTGTGTCATTGCAGGGGGCTCTTCCTTCCCAAGTGCAGGACTTTGTTCTTGTCCCTCATGAATGTCATGAGGTTCCTGTCAGTCCACTCCTCTACCCCATCTAGGTTCCACTGAATAGTGGGTGGTCCTGCACTTAAGCAAATCAGCTGTCCCTCCCAATTTGGAGTCTTCTACAAACCTGATGAATATGCATTCCATTACCTCTTCCAGACCGTTCATAAAGATGTTAAAACAGGGTAGGCCCAAGAAAGATCTCTGCAGCACTCCTCTTAGCAGCCTCCAGGTAGAGCTTGACACACCAACCACTTCTCTAAGCCTGGGACCATCTGAAGCAGTTTTTTACCCATCTAGTAGTTCACCCGTCCAAACCATGATGTCCTAGCTTAGATACAAGAATATTGTGGAAGACAGTGTCAAAAGCCTTGCTAAAGTCATGATAAAATGGCTGCCAAGGAACTGCAGTATGAATATTGTGTTAATAGTTGTGTTAATAGTAAACACAACACATACGTTGTGTTTACACGTTTGTGTGTGTTTGTGTGTATGTACACACTTTTTGTAGAGGGAATCATTAACCACTCTTAGCTCATAGTCTAAGAGTCAGTCAGCCGGTAGTGATATGAATTTGTGTTTGAGAGTACAGTGTCTTGAACCTCTACTCAAGTGTTTTCTACTTTATGATTTCCATTTTACCTTTGGTCAGGATTTTTTAAGGCAACTCTCTTTGTCCTTACATCCACCTCCAGCTCATGAGTCAAAAAGGACCCCTCGATTTGACCAGTTGAGCTACTTCTATCCATAAGTCTCTGAAGATTTTCCCCCTTCTAACTTCAAAAGAAATTCTAATCTGTTTAACCTCTGCTTTCCCCAGTAAATATCAAACATATGGTCCACAGGAGATACGGACCACCAACAAATCAGGAAGCTCGTGGTCTTAGCTGAGAGCATGGATCTGAGCAAGCCACTCCAGTAGAACAGCACTGGCTCGCTGCCCAGCCTGCGTAGGCTTGACAACATAAGCAGTATGGATCCCCCCTATCATCTGCTCTGTGTATGTCTAGGTTTAAAAACTAAACAAGAATTCCAGTGTCAGTAATCATGTACTTGCTACTGACACTGCGCTCTGTCCTGTGCCTGTTGTCCTATCTCCTGTTGTTTGGAGAAGTTGATTGGAGAAAGGTTTTCCCCAGCAATTAGGAGGTGGGAAGGACATGAAAGAAGTTGGGTGTGCTCTTCCTCATGTCTCCTTCTTCCAGATGGCAATATTATTGTTCTGATGAAGTTAAGGATATGCTCTTAGGACTGCAAGGTGCAGAACTAGGACAGGCATAAAAGAAGTAGGGTTTTGGTCATTGTTTATGGGGTTGGGGAGCTCACTGTCTCAAAGCTTTGAGCCACTCAAGAAGGATGGGGCTTGAGGGATCTGCTCTGCTGCAAAATTGGAGTCAATGCTCAGTCACTAAGTGGATGTTACTCAACTCTGGTACAGCTACACTCAAGACTATGGTTCATAGTGTGCAAATGGATACCACCAACCTGTTACATACCTGTGCCATTCAGGTAGACACTGAATTGTAACTAGCTGGACAGAAAAGACTTTTTGAAGTCAGCATCCAGATGCTGACTTTGGCTCAAAACAATTATACGCGAGAGCTGGTAGCAGGGCAGCCAGGACTGATGCTAGGAGACAGGCCTCACCTCGCTTCATACCAAACAAGTTTCCCAAATCCCATGCCTGTGGTTTCGTCTAGTTTTCCCTCCTTGGACAACATAGGGTATGCAATGACATCCAGCCAGATAACTATAGAAAACAAGATTTGTTTTTGTTTTTTTTTCTTCAAAGTGGCATGTTAGCTAGCATTAAAGACCAGTATTGGCTAGTGTGCCAGAGATGCACTTGCCTAGGAGTCAAGCAACACAACAGTGATGAAATAAAGCCAGTCAAAATTACCATACGCCAACAGTGCAGAGGTTGATACTGGCATCTGACAGAGCCAGTGCAGCTGGCCGAGCTGATGGCTGCCTGATGTTGGTGGCTGGTCTTCCACTAAAAATGCACCAAGGACCTTGCATGTGGCTAACTTCCCTCCATTTCCTTGCCACTCCTGCAGCTGTCATGGTAATTATTGGTTCAATTTGCCAAGAGCTGCAGTTACTTGCCTAAGGGCATCCCTTGAGTTGTATCACGGCCCTGCGCTCTGGCTCCTGGACCCCTGAATTTTCTGTGCAATCAGAAAGACAGCAATCCTTCCCGTACCCCTTCCATGACACAGCACTCAGTGACAGTCCCGCAATACCTGAGTGGCTTAATGAGCCCTCTGAAGCCCTGGGGAGAATGGTTGAACTTCCTTGGGGATTTTCCCATCTTGTTTTCTGGCAGACAATAAAAAACAATCTCTTGTAATGATATTAGCTGTAAATATGGAAATAGCACCCTTTTTTTGGCTGGGAGGGGAGGCAATTTCATTGCACAGCCTTCCCACCCATGCGAGGATGTATCTGCGTTAAGCATTCACTGTCTTGAGCTGGCTGACCAGTTATGTTCCCTGTTTCCCTTCGAGGATGACACCAGCACCACTAGGTTTCAGTGTCAAAGCTGTTATTTTGCGAACAGCTGAAGATGCTTCCCGCATTCAGGGACAGGTGCTGATCTTTTTGTACTGGGGACTGTGGATGGTGTCCTTGCTTCTGCTGTGATCTGATGTGAGTGTGGTGTCCCTGTTGGACGTAGCGCAGTAACAGTCGGGAAATCCCGGGAAGCCACGGGTGTTTATGTCACACCACAGATACTGGAAGTTATTGCCCGGACGTGGCTGACGGGAAGAAGCCAGAGCCCTCCTTGCCCTCGCTGCCTCAGGAACGTCGCTCCCCACGGCCCAGCCTGCGTTGCCATGGAGACACGGCCTGCCTTGGTGGCCCTGGAATTCTGATCATTTCAGTGGAACTAATTTGACACAACCGGGAGAGACGGGGCGCTTGCACACATCCGCACAAGTACATGTGCTCCTGCCACCATCTTCTTCGTGCCATGATTTCTGCGAGCAAGCAGGCAGGTTTCCTTGTAAAACACAGCGGCCTGTCAGACAGCAGGAATGGTTACAAACATGGCTTTCTCCAGCTCACATTAACAAGGCGTCCTCCTGCTGCTTGGAACAATGCATTGTTACCACAACACGACATCAAGTTGAATAAGAAAGCCAAGTTACATCCACCCATGCTTTAAAACTTTCGCCTTCCTTTCACCAACAGACTTTTCTTATCAGGCTCCGATTATTTGCCTCTGAGTTCTGGAAGAAAATGTTTATCTGTCTTGTATTTATTTGCTGCCCACCAGAAGGTAGATCTGGGAAACAAACATCAGGGGGTCCAAGCAAATGACATTGGCCTGCACTAAACTTTTCTTAGAGAGGTGAGTGCTGGTGGTATTTGCTTTGTACAGCTCTGCTGTCACTCTGCTTCAACATGGGCTGATATATCTGGACTGCATGCTTTAATTTCAGTTTTTAGTGGACAGAGAGACAAAACACAAAGCCAGAGGCAGCATCACCCAGGCTCGGTGGACAGATCGGCCACCTCTGTGCATCTCAGCTCATAGCTGAGGGATGCTTGGAGGCAGGAGGACAGGCAGGGGTGCTTGCTCTAATAGTGCTCTTGCAGGACTCTCCAACATACTTGAAAGTGAGACAGTGGATAGGTGTTGTAGAGAAGTTCAGTCTGACGATCTGTCAAGTTCAAAAGTTTCTCCAGCTTTCAATTTTGTCTAGAGTTTTCCTCTTAAGACTCCCCCCTTCTTCAAACAGAGCCTCAACTCTGGCTGGGTCCCAGAGATAGATACCAAATGGTGCTTTTTTCCCTTTCTTTTGCTCTTTCTTCCTTCTCATGAAGCTGGCAGACTCTCCAAACACACATCCAACCAACGCACAGTGCATTCGAAAACAGGCCATCTGGCTGAGCACTCCTTGAGAATGAGAAGACAAGAAAAACAACCCTCTTGGAGCTGGCAGCCGAAAGGCAGGCAGCCCGTACGTGGACTTGATCTTGTGGTGCAATCCAAGAGCCATCCAATCCAAGGGCATTGCAAAAAAGCTCTTTCCTAATGAGCAGAATACGGCTGTCTCCAGAAGCAGCTCCAAGTCAACAATTTGAGTGGGATGCTGTAACTCTCCTTGCTGCACATGTGCTCGTTAATTAAAGCCACTTTGGAAGATGCCCCTGACACCCCCACTGGGGCTGCCAGCCTAGCCTCCCCGAAGTCCTGCCTGCTGCTTTGCAGCCCCCTGCTGGGCAGGGAGCTACAGAGCCCCAAGGCAGCCCCAATAGGGCCCCAGCATCCAGCTCTCAGCCATAAAATGGACCCATTGCTTTGCCGAAGAACAGCCGCACAGGAAGAACAGCAGTGGAAGGAAGTTGCAGTGTGTTTGCTTTGATGTCATTTCTTCCCCCCTTAGCTTGGTAACAGCCAGAGTGCTCCACTCTGGGCAGGTTGGTGTGTGACAGGAATGGGAGTGAGCTGGGCAGTCCAACCCTAAGAATTATTTTTTGATTCCTAGATATTTTGCTGGTGTTTATGGATTAGTTTCAGAAATCAGGAAGGCTCTGGCTGAGGTGACTGTAGAATTGTTGGTAGCCAAATCCCTTTGTCTTCATGTTTGTGATGGAGCAGACAGGGAGCAACAACAGCTCAGCCTTTAGGAGATCCAACACCTGTGGCTTGGCCACATCTATGCAGATTTCTAAAGGCTAGTTACAGCTCTGAATAGCCACTTCCTAGGTTGCTGTTATGGCTGCTTTTATGAAGTTGTGTTTCCAGGGTCAGGAACTAAAACTCTTGAACTTTTGACTTGATTAACTCAAGAGTAGGGTTCTGTAGACTGAAAAAAAAATGCTTTGCTGCCTTCAACTGTTACTACAAAGGTTACTCAGCACCAAGGCAGGTCTGCAGAAGTCCTCTGTTTCTTGTCATTAAAGCATCAGAGACATTCAGTGTCTTTTCCTTTTATCAACATACAATTTAATTGACCCCTATTGACAAATGTGAGGCCCAAAAATGAGATTTTGTATCATTATTTTTTAAATCTACTTCTTTACAAGCTTTAATTCAAGGTAGGTATTCCTAGACTGAAAAGAAATTTAAAGGTAGGGGTTTTGGTTGAGTTAGTTAGTTAAATATGCCTCTTCCTTTTCTGTGGCTAAAGTGACATGGGATAGAGACCAGCTGTAAACTGGAACAAAATCCAACAGTGCAATTTTTAAATCAGAATGGAGTGAATGTTAAGGAGTAACTGAAAAGCTCCAGTGCTAAGGAGGGGAAAGGCACAAAGTATTCGAAGGGACTTCTAGGTTATTGAATTTACTCCTCTGCTGTAGATTAGAACTAATCAAGATCTGTCTTAAAATAGTTACTTTTTTTATTCCTATTGGCCTTATTAGGAGGCTATTCTGAACCTCACTCTGGTGATGTTTTGGAAACTCCTAGTTTGCAGCCTAAGTTTATTTGTGACAAGCTTATGCCCATTTTAAAATCTTGAGTTTTAAACTCTAACCTGCTATCAGCCACATTTGACAAAAAAATAGGGCATAATTCCTTCCCTACAAATATATGTGTCATGTTACACTAACAATGTCCCTGTATTTATTTATGTTATTCTTATTTTTACTTTACAGGAAAGCAGAATAATATGCAAAGACAAGATGAAACAGATATTTCAGGTCTACATTACAATTCAGACAGGATCATATGAAGACATCGGAACAAAATGCTTGCAAGTGTTTCTGGGCTGTCAGTTACTCAAGGGATAGTTACAGGTAATACACATTTTAGTACACATTTTTAGTACATGTTTTCCTTATAGCCTTTGATGAGATCTTATGAAATGTAGATTCCTTTTAAGAATGTGTTCAGAGCTTGAAGGCAAGTCAGCTGGAGCTTGGCACCTTATGAGAGTAGATTCCAAACTTGCTTGAGCTATTTGTGTGAATGTGACTGTTGACAAATACAGAACATCAAGATTTATCTCAAAGTCGTGCTGTGAGAGCGTCATTTGTGCTTTATAATTCAATAAAAGATTTACGTTTCTCAATTAGGTTTTCTTCAGGTCAGTTCCAAGATTAGATGCAGTGAATGACCAAACTAACCCAAGTGAAAAGGATGCCAGTTGGAACCCTTTTCTAGTGAAAATATGGATTTTGAGAGAACAAATATTTTCATAGAAAGTGTCTTCTTTCCTCAAAATGTGTCCCCTGTTCCCCAAAGCCTTAAGAGCAAACGAAATTTGGTTGTGGGCAGTTTAGGGATTATACCCCTCCCTCCCCCCCAGCATTTTTCCAATGGAAAATATTCAGGGTTTGGGTTTTCAGCCCTTTGCTGAAATGTCGACATTTTCCAAAGGGTGAAGGAGAGGAAAAGAAAAGAAAAACATGTTGTGACCAGCTCCAGTCAGAGCCAAATGGCTCAATACTGGATTTGGTCAGGGAAGTATGCTGGAGGGAAGAAAATGGGAGTGTCTTGGTTCTAAGCACAGCCTGGCTGGGCTGAGGACTGTGCATCACAATCCATTTGTATGAATCATTCCAGTCGACGTTTCGCCAGGGGAGAGCGTGTGGTGGCTTTTAAGCACTTCAGGTCAATATGTTACTTGCAAACACAGTTTTGTTGCTGCTGTGGCCACGTTGGCTCTTTGTGTGTATGTGGGATGCACCCAGGCCCACTCTGTTCAATTCAAATCTTCTGGTATTTCCATGACATCTCCAGCACAAATAGGCAACAATTACACCTGACACCAGGTCTGAGAATTCAGCTCTCCTCGTTTATAAAAGAGGAGGGAAGAGAGCACGTGCCTATAAACATCTGTGCTTGCCTGCGTCCACCGCCATGCTGATGCTGTCATGTGCTCTGGTACGCCTGGAATTCAGCCTTCCAAAGGCACAGCCAGCTATGGAAGGGCTGGCCCTACATAGCGAGGAACCTGGTGGAGAGCAGCCGTAAAGGCTAGTACCCTACACATGCACATGTACTTGCTTCTAGTGGAAAAGGAGTGACTTTGTTCATCCTATGCACTGCAGATCCCCAGCTGCCACCTCAGCCTCAGAGGAACTTTCCCAGCACTTGGGTACCTTCAAATCTGATGAATACTACGGCCATCTTTGCTTTTGCCTCTCCTGAGTTTTATCCCACAGGTGGGGAATCTGGTAGTCAGATGTATATCCAGAACAGGTCTTTGTCCCCCTCTAGTGACTTGACTGCAAAAGAAGTTTGCTGAGACCTACTCCCTCCAAACAACATGGTCATTATTTTAGGTCAGAGTGTTGTATGGTTTCCTGTAAGCCAACTGGACATCAAGGCACCACTGGCAGGCCATATATTTATATACACTCAGGTGTTATCCATTATCACTGTAAACAGTAATTAGGAGCTTGACTTTCTGCTGTAGTTCTAAGGGGGTTCTGCCTCCCTCCTCTTGGCCACATATTTCAGGCACGTGTTCCTGCTTTGCTCCCATGATGGAAGGCAAGCACAGACCGAGGTGACAGCCTGGTTTTAGTTCTGTAGGGGACCTAGTCAGGTCCAAGGATACCAATGCAAGAGCACATGTACCCGGCCTCTTGTAACCAAACACTTGCTGAGTCACAGCGTAGTCACCCATACACTTAGCAAGTCGCGTCAGCCATCTGTCACCAACACATCCTCCTCACTGCTCTGTGACTCCATGGCGAAAACAACAGGAGGCAGCTTACGTTCAGCCAGGCTCTCGTGCATCTTGGCTCTGAGTAACCCCTGGCTTGCTTTTGAACCAGCAGCACGGCCTTTGGCTCCTGTTAGTTTGGCCCTCTGTCAGCAAAGAAAGTGACATTCGGGTTCAAATGCTGAATGCTTTGGCTGACTAATGGCTGACTCCAAATAAAGCATGACTCAAGCAGGACATGGATATAATTGTGCAAATTGTCCCTGCTATTAGCCAAAGTCACAGGTTTCTCATCTACACTGACTTCCATGCTAGTGTTCTCCAATGGCTTCTCCAGCATCAGGGTGCTTAAAAATAGCACTCAAATACAGATTGCCCTACTTTCTACAGCCTTGTCTCATCTCTCTCTCCTTAGTGTCAGCAAAAGGGTTCAAGAGCAGGGATCCTGTTGTGTCTCCTGCCCTACTTACCCTCTCATGTTTTCTTTGGGTTCAGCTATGTCCCAGGAGAGCAGGGCACTTTTGAGGACCCAGCAATGACAGTCGCTGTGTTCCTGCATGACTCACCACATGAAGAGCTGCCCGGGTAGGTGAGGCACGTGGGGGTGCGTAGGCAGCTCGGAGGACTTGTGCTGCATTCCTTCACACGGGATTTCACAAACTTAGACCCTCAACTGCTTACCACAGCCTTTGTGGCCTGGGCTCCCGGGTCTTCTTCCTCATGTGTTTGAAAGTCTGTTTTTCCCATTAGCTCCCCTCAGGGACAGATCACTCCCACCAGCAATCTGACCATCATACTTTATTCTTAGGCGATGAAAAAGTATGGAGGAGATGTAGTCTTTTTTGTTCTGAGGAAAAAAAAAAAAAAAAAAAAGTGAGCTCAATGCCAGGCACAGATCCCAGGCAGTATAGTTCCAATCACACTCAGAGCACATAATTCCCATTTGTGCTTGTATACACGCAGGGCAGGGGTGGGGGCTAGCAGGGGGGTGAGTATAAGAATGTAATTGTCATAATTTAATCCAAAACTACTTCTTGGAAGAAAAAAAAATAGGCCAACACAAAACAGCATGTTCAGTTATAAACACCACATGAAAGAGCCGTATTATGCTCTACTTGGTAACTGACATCTAACTTTAATGTCCTCAGCTGCCCACTACTGGGCAAAGGTCTTTCCAGCACTCCCCCTCCGATGCAAACAAAAGCCCCCAGCCACACGACAGCACAGATACCGTTTTCTGAGGCCACAGTGAAATTCCACATAGAAAGTTCATTACGGGCAGCGGATGCAGCCTGGTAGCTGCAGGGGCACAGAGCAGATCTAGCCATGTGGGATTCGCCGTGCTCCCAGCTGCACTGCACTGGGGAGAGCGCACGCAAACCCCTCACAAAGCAATAAAAAGTTGGCATGTGCCATCTCAGCTGCAGTTGTGGCTTTTTTTTTTTCCTTTCCTCTCCCAAAACTTCCCCTCACAGACCAGCTTATTCACAGAAGGAGGGTCCTTGGCGGCTCCCTGGCTGCTTCTTTCTGATTGACCACAGTACTCAACTGAAAGCAACAGCAGCCAAACAGTTCTGGTATTAGGGCACTTTGTACCCTTCCCTTCTCCTTCCCGTCTTTTAGCTGGAATGAGTCATTTTGTGTAAAGGAAACACACTCATCCAGGCTCAGACCCTCAGAGGGACTTGCATTTAGCTATGGATGATGGTGTTAGACCCAAAAAGCCCCCAGGAATGCCAGTGACCATATAACTGACTCAGTATTCCTTCTCTCCCCTGTGGGATTCACCTGGCTGAATCTCCCTTCCTGGCAGTGGCACCAGGAAACGATGAGGAAATGTCCTCAGGAAAAAAGCCCTCAGAGTGGTGGCTTTTAGAGCCCTGTCCCAGCAAGAGGTTCTGCGAATCATCTGCTGGAGCCGTTGCAAGAAGATATCACAGAATAACTGCCTTCTGCTCAGAGAATATGTTTTTTAGCTTCACACTAACCTTTATTTTTCATGGGGCTGGGTGACATTATTAGCACCAGTGCTTGCTGCTGAAGTGAAGCATCTTTATTGTAGCGTGGGTGGGAGATGGGTTACAGTCAATATGGAGCAGATCTAGAGAATGGCTTCTGTTATTTACTTTTTTGCCATTCTTGTAGGACATGTGACACTGTTTAAGAAGCTCTGCTCAGTAGAATCCAATTAAAATCTGAATTGTCACCCAGGCACCCTTGGGAGATTTTGCTTGCTTCAGCTGTGCTGAGCATGCTGCTATTTCACCAGTCCAGCACAAGCCTGCTCCAAAGGGACAGCCAAACACAGGGCACTGGGCTGAGGGAAAAACACTGCAGTGAAAACATTCGCTTTGCCCAGATGTCCAAATCCAACCATGAAAGTGTGGAGATGCACCCTGTTCGGTGCCCAGGGGGAGGGGGACATCAGAGCGGCCACACGAATGGGGCACAGAGCCGCTCTGCAGGCTGGTGGGTGCCAGCACCCGGGGTTGTTAAGCCAATGTTATCAACGGCACCTCTGCCAGCGTAAGGACGATTCAAGGCAAAAGGACTTCCCTTCTCATGGGGGTCCACCCCGGCCAGCAGCCGTTAAATGGTTTAATTTAACGGCTACCTACCAACCAGCCAGCCCGCCCGAAAGGTGGAATTGAACCACTCTGTCGCTAGACAGCTACAGGTTTGAAGCCTGCACCCCAGACCACTGAGGGTCATCCGGGCAACTGCCACCGCCCGTTGCTGCGGTATATAAAGCCCCGGGAAGCCGAACCCTCCAGCCTATGGTGACCCCTGTTGGCAGTACCGCCCGTTCGCCCTCCACCCTCTGCGCGACGAGACACCCCGCGCGCGGTGCGGCCGGGGCCGCCTCGCCTCAGGCGCGCCGGGAGGGCGCCCGCCGCCGCCCGCCGCCGCCTGCCCAGAAGCGCCCGGGCGCCGTATGCAAATCCAAGGACAACGATTGGGCGCCGCCCGCGCGCGGCGGGGGGTGCGGCTGGCCCGCGGCGGCGGGTGACTCACGCCCTTCCCGGCAAGAGCGGGCGGCGCCTCCGCGGCTCTGCGCGTGCACGCGCCGGCCGTCCCCCCGGCCCCGCGCCGGGCCCTTGCGCCATCGCTGTGTGCAGCGGGGCTGGGGGCGCCGGCGGGACCGGGCCCTGCGCGCGGGGCCGAGCCCCCGCGGCGGCGCGCGTGGAGGTGTCCCGGGCGGGGCGGCTGGACGGTGCCCGCGGCGCGAGGCCGCGCAGCCCCGCGCACCGTGAGCGGCGCGCGTGCCCGCGGCCCGGCTGGGTCTGCGTGCGCGCGCGCGCGCGGCCGCGCTTCGGCAGAGCCCGGGCTGGCGCCGGGCGCGGCGCGGGGCTGCTCCTCACGCACCGCCCCGTAGCGCCCTGGCTCAGACCCGCTTCCACAGACGGGGTTTGTCAAAGCGCAGGTCTACGTTTTCTCTTTGTAGGGCGCCAGTGGGGCTGCCCAGTACCTCCCAACCATATAAATGTGACACACAGTGTTTATCAGAGGGGAGCAGAGCAATGGCTCGTTTTGAGAAGCATCTTTCCTTTCCTTTTTTTTTTTTTTTTTTTTTTTTTTTTACAGAAGCTGATGCCAGATACTCTGGAGGAAGACATGCGTCTCCCATGAGATACCTCGCAGAACAATAATATCCTCTGGGAGGAAATTCCTGCCTGACCCCCAGCTGAGTATCAACTTATGCCCTGAAGTACAAGGATTGAAAACACTTGTAACTTTATCCTAGCGAGTGCAACTGTGGAGGCTATTTTCATAAATGTCTGAACCCTCAAAAAATTACTAAGTTATTTGCCTCGAGAGATTTTTCTGAAGTGGAGCCATTTCTGCAAATGCATGTGGTTTCCAGTGATTTTTAATTAGCTGATTCTTCTTGGTGTAAGCAACAAATAAAACCATAGGCCTGTTTGCCCTCTTGCTTCCCTCAGGGAAGTTCAGACTCGACACTGGTAGTTGGTGGAGTAACACCAGGGCAAAGCCAGTGCAGAACGGGGCCGGTGTTGGAGCAGGTCTGCGGATGTCGGCGAAACAAAGCAAACAGTATACAGGGGGGAGGGCTGTTCCCACTCCCGTCCGAGCAGCTCTGCTGCGCACACAGCACTGCTTTCAGTGCGTCACTTTAAGTCACGAGTTGCCCTCCTGGAACTTCACCAGCATTGGTATCATCTGGCCCCTACTGGCTTCCAGACACAAGCATGAGGGGATCTGAGGATTCGCTATTTGTAGCAAACAGTTTTTTAATGACTTAAACGTGATTTTGGAAGCACTTCAACCCAGGAGTACGGTTTTATCAAAAAGAGCTAGTTGGAGCAGTGCTGCTGTTCATTGCTACTATCAGACAGAAATCTTCTCTGTTTTTTTTTTTTTTTTTTAAGGAGGGCCTGTCCCCCCTTGTACATTCCCGTCTCTATCTGACCCTTACACCCCTAGCAGGTGGCATAATATGGCAAGTTTCTTCTGACATAAAAATGCACGGGGTGAGGTAACCGGGGGTGTGTGTGGGAGGAAGTGCAGGGAAATTAGTCACAGGGAGGAAGAGGCTAGCACGGGGTTTGAGGAAATCAGATGGCCACAGCAGTCCCTCAGGCTTCCAATGAGCCCATCCTGATGCCTTCTGGGAGAGGCACGTCAGCTCAAAGATATGTTCCTTCCAGCCCCGCGACATGTGACCCTGCTGGCAGATTCAAGCTGACTAGGAATGGCTGCCAGGAGCCCGAGGAGAAATTGCTAGCTCCTGTATCTCTCTGAAGCCCCAGCTTCAGAAAGTCTTTCACTTTCTCTTTGCTTTTCTCTCTAGCATCTACCTTTTCGGGTTTGTTCCCACTGCAGGGATCACTTTGTGGGAGGGCAGGCTTCTTAGTGTGAAGATACCACATTCATCTCTTTCAGGGTCCCTCAGTTTTTTAAGCAGATGTATCTGTCCTCGTCTGCTGATCAATCTCTCCATGCTTTCTAGGAAAATAAAAAACATATTTGAACTTATTCAAGTCCAAATAATAATAATAAAAAAGAGTCAGCTAAAATATGCTAGAAAAACTGACCAAACAACTCCTTGGAAAGGCCAGGTCCCCACACTGGTTAATTTGCAGGAAAGGGACATGCTGAGGGAAAGAAGGCAGCATCCAAAGATCAAGCAGTAGAGGAATATGCCACAAGAGGGACAGGAAAAATCTAGGAAATGATGCAGGATCACCAAGTTGATGGGGAAGTGGTAGCAAAGAAGTGTTGAGAATTTCTCTCTGGACCGGATGCTGGTGTGAGTTGGGAGCTGCCCAGCGGATGGCAGCTGTGCTGGCCGCTGCCCTCCCCAGCAGCGCTCGCAGCGACGTTTCCAGGGCTCCCTGTGCCTGTTGCTGAAGGCCCGTGTTCCCCCAGCCCATGGCGACGCTGGCAGGTTGCTGCCCCTGCGCGAAGCTGCTGGGTCACCTGGTGGAGGTGCTGGTGTCCCCCACGCAAGGGGCCGGCCGCAGCCCCGGGCAGCGGTGAGTGCAGGAGCTGCCTCTGCGTGTGCCTGTATGGCAGCCCCGCTCCATGTGTTTGTGGTTCATCCCCATACGGTTCCTCTCGGCCCCAGCCGTCTGCAGCAATGCTGAGCGTGCGCTGGGACGGGGAAACCAGGCTGATGCAGGGCTGCTAAAGCCCCAGACTCTTAGCAGGGGTTTGTGATTTACCACCAGATTTAAAAGACTACTAAAAATGCCAATAGATACCTACTGGGACTTTCAAAAACACTCAGGTTAACAGAACTGTTGTTAGCAAAGGCTCCTCAGCACCTAATTTTCCTTGAGACATTTTTTTGAAATCGTTTAAAAAGCTTCATGTTTAGACCAAGTGTCTTTGAAAATCTGACTCTTTGCCATTAAAAATAAAGAGTGAAGTCAGTTTATCAGTTTAATAATGGAAAAAAAATCCCTATCTCTTTGGTAATGCTCTTAATTAAAGCATTTCTCAGTGTCTTTGGACCTGATTTGCTACCTTATGCAGACATCTCCACTACGCCAAATGGATGCAAAGCACTGCCAATTTAGGTTTGATTCAGTGCCCATTCAAGTTAATGGAAATCCTCCCACGGAAATCAATGGAATTTGGTTCAGGCCCCAAAGTCAATGGGGGATTCTGGTTTGGCACTGTTTTATGCCTGGGCTGCACCAATATAAGCAAATATTCAAGGTACAAAGACTTGAAGAATGGAGGAGGGGGGTTGTAAGTGGCTTCTGGGGTGACCCATAGCCTAGGCTATTTAAACAATTTTTCATGCCTGAAACTGTCCACCAAGGAAGGCTTAAAACAGGTCAGACTTTTTAAAGCACTCTTACCTCTTTTGCTCTCAAAAGCAAAAATACGCTCTTGATATTTATTCCCACAGCCGGACAGAACATGCAAGTACCCTCAGAGCTTTGTTCTTGCTTCTTCTTTTAACTACCCAGACCTGATCCGTGTCAGGAAAGATAAGCCTAGGTCCCTGCTGAATTAATAAATATTTTTTTGGTGTAAGGTGGGGGATGAGAAGGGCTGTTATTCTTAGCAGCAGCAATGAAATTTCAGCAGCTGATGACGTCAGTGCTCAAATGTCAGCGCGAAACAGGCTGGAACAAATTAGGAGGGTGGTTTCGTCACGGCGAGAGCCACGCTGCCCTCCGCGGGGACGGTGGTTGGACCCCGCAGATGCACGTCGGGAGACGGGGCAGAGGCTCCCGTGAGCTTCGCAGAAGCCGCCGAGAAAGCAACGGCGATAATCTCCATCCCAGAGAGGTCAAAGAAGCTGCTGTTTGAACACCCCCGCCCACTCCGTGAGTTAGCAGCAAGGGAAGGGCCAGTGTCTACAAACCAGATTTCCAGGAACTAGTACAGAAAAATAAATAAATAAATAAATAAGTCAAATTGCCATCTTCCAATCACTTAACAAGCTGGGCTAAATCCATCTCTGATGTCACTCCAGTGACTCAAATCAAGGAGAAATTTGGCTTGGGATACTTTTTGTCATGATGTGTTTCTTAAGTGAGGGCGATGTACCTGGAGTAGAGGTGATCCTGAAACATTTTATTACTTAATTTACTGAGGTATTGCATTTGAAGAATATCTTTAGGCTATCTAAAAATGCTGCAGTCAAGGTGCCTAAAGTCCTAAATAGGGAAAAAATCCAGAACAAATGAACTCATGCTTGTTCTCAGAGGTCCCTTTCCTTGGCTGGCCTTAGGTGCTGGCATTGTAGCCACCCTGCCCCAGTGTGGGGCATGGACACTGGCTGTGAGGTGGTGCCTTGGGAGTCCCCTCATGCCCTGCATCTCGCTGCTTCTGCAGAGAAATTGCTGAGTCTCCAGGAGCTGTCGGGTTGTGGGACATGCTCTGAACTGAGAGGCTTGTGAACATTCTGCCCTCCTGCACTGTCTTTCTGTAGAAATATGGGGGAAAAAACCAAACCCTTAAATTCACTGGATTGCTCTTTCTAGAGAAGTAGCACTGGTAGCAAAACTACTCTGTGTTGTTTCATTTCTTTATACAACTGCTGTTGTAGTGTCTGTGGAGTTGATGTAGTTACAGGAGACGGAGGAAAATGCACTCAGACATGTGCTTATCTATCAATCATGCCAGCTGTTTCTGCATGCAGCAACTGGCTGACCACAGTAAGGAAAGGAGGATGTAATCAGTTAGCAAAAGCACTCCTTTCTTAGCAAGGACGATAAGGATTATTGGCAAACTCACAGAGAGTTACGGGAAGAGAGGAATTGGTGTGCTGAGGTCACTTCCTACTGCCCGGGAGTCCCTGTGCTCTGAGCATTGTGTTTGCTTTCCTATGATGGATCTAGGGGGTTGTCTGCGTTGGTTCAGATTTGTACGAGCATTGACCTTGTCTTGGCAAACACAGAACTCTCTCAGAGACTGCTGCAGTCTTCTATGGCGTTTTGTGGGGAGGATCCAGGCTGCCTGTGAGCAGTGAGAGTGATTCTTTGCCACATCTCTACACCAGCCAAACACCTTGCTGCAGAAATCTTTGCAAAGAAAAGCATGACTTAATGGAGGGACGGGGTCTGTGCCAACAGAAACACTCTTTTGCCAGTATAAACTGTGCTGCCACTGGAGGGGTTGGCTGGCGAGTATCAGCGGTGCCTCTCTTTTGTCAGCGTGGGCCATGGCCTCACTGATGAGGTGCTGAACCAGCGAGCAGGGTTGGAGGTTCTCAGACGTGAAATCACTCAAGGCTTTGCACCTCCACGTGAGCTGAGCCCTGATCCCTCATCCCAGGAGGAAGCGGCACCCACTTCAGCAGCACCTCTATCAACAGAATTGGCAGGACTGGCTGCGAGATCTCAAATATGTAGTCGGTTGCTGGCGCAGTTCGTTGTTGGGAAAGTTGTGTGTTGCGTTGTACATGGTTGACATAGGTCTCACCATGTGACGATGCCTAAGGAGTATCTGATGTTTTGTCAGGGGTCTTGTCATGTAGTTTCGAGAGTGCCCCCACTCTAGCCCTGCATGCAACTAATTGCAGGTAGGAAAATGCTGCTAGAACAAAACCTTCTTACCAGGAGGGCTGAAGAGGCTTGAGGAGGATGTGTGAGATTGGGTGCCACAAAGAGTGTGTTGTTCTGCAGTCAGCATCTCAGGTCTAGGTATGTGGTCAGTAAAAGCGGGGAAGCAAAGCAGACATAATGCTGCCCGCACCCCATCTTGCTTAGCGCAGCTTTACTAGAGCTTTGGCAATAGGGGAATAAAATGTCCACATAAGGAAAAAAGATTTTTACTTTTGGCTATTTTTTTCTTGCTGTGAAGTTGGCGTGTAATATGAATCATGGACAGAGAGTCAGCAGAGACAGAATGATTTTTTTTTTCTGGATGCAATTGTAAATATCTGCCTATATTTCTAAGACTTACTGCCATAGGAGACCCAACATGATCTGTGATTTCTGCAGTCTCATCTGAGAGAGCAAGTGATTCCATAAGAGACATGCAGCTCATGACTCACAGCATTGGGACACTTCAGCATTCAGAAGCACTAGTAGTGACAGAAATCAAGATGATGAGCAAGCAGCTGTTACTCATTCTCAGCTGGACACTGTAAGCATGTTTGTACCAGTCAGTATGGCTCTGGCTCTTCTCCGTCTCCTCTTGCAGACCTGCAGTCATCTGGATAGCATGGTGACATAGCTCACTTAGCATTTGCCTCTGGGCAAGAGATGATCAAGTCTAGTCTCTGCTTCCCAGACTGTCCTGCTTGACTCTGTTAGTCTCAGCACAGAGCTATCATGTTAATTTTCACTTCAGATTACTCTTTCTTTCATCTCTGGGGATCATCTTACTTTACAAACATGAATGCATCGATCTGTCACATGGGGTTAGAAAGTACCTGTGCCTTATTTTATAGCTGGGAGAACTGAGGTATAAAGCATATAGGTAACTTGCATTTTGTGACAAAGGAGATTTGCAGCAGGGCCAGGAAGAGAACCAGAAGTCGCCAGTACCTTAGTTAATCTTTAACCACTGAACTACGTGCCTCATTCCATCCATCTCTTCCTCATGAGGTGGCAGCTTTGATAAAAACCAAGAGCCCAGGAAATCACCCTTTATATTCGATCTTGGCCTCTTCACAACTGAGAAACCTTTTTTTTTTTTTTTTGAAATTGAATTCTTTTCATGACCGTCATCTTTGGTGCGGGAAATGATTCCAAAGGACAAAGACTCAGTTATGTGTGCGCACGTGTGTGTGTGGTCGGGAGGGAGGAAGAATAAAAAATCCATTTCCAGATGGCTGAAAGGATGCATAGCACTTTGCTATTGGCAAAAACAACATCTTTCATTTTCAGGATGTGTAAGTCACAGAATTGCAGCTGGAAAAAAAAAGGCAGAAGAGAAGCGGCAAGGTAAAAATAAGAATTACCAATGAAAAGTAACCCAGTTGATATTTGAAAATCCAAATGTTTCATTTTTATTTAAAGCAGGGGTAAAATTGTGCTTGCTGAAGATGATCTTTGTAGAGCAGGTTCAAATATGTATCATATCATTTTCTTGTTAGCTGCTTTGCTTTCCATTCCCAGCCCTAGCCTCACAGGAAATTCAGTCGCTGGCAAGCTTCAGCTCCAGACAGGAAACATTCTGAGGAATTTCTTCCATACAGGTACTATATTTGCTTGGAGGGATAACATGGTGGAGATATTTACCACAGCTGGATTTAACTAGCAGGATATTATACATGTTGATTGAGTTGCTGGGAGTGATCTCTGTCTGCAGCCACCAGCATGCCATGTTTAAACAGATCATACAGCTCTCCTTGCCCGTGGGAAGATAGGCATTAGATCTGGGCCTGCTTCGCCTTCCTCTGGCAGCTGCACGTCCCAGCATCAGGTTAATGCAGCATGTCTTTATCGCTCGACAAATTTGGTCTTACGCTGTTTGCATGCACCTAAGCAGGTGCTTTGATGGGAGCACTCCCTGGGAAGGCTCCTGCCTTCACAGATGAAGCAGGCCCCGCTCTTGCCTGTGCTCTCGAAGGGGATGGAGTATTGAGAGGAGTGAGCTCTAGCACCACACTGTCTTTCAGGTGAACTGGAGGTACTGAGTGTGTCCTGGTGACACGCTACTTTCTCAAAGCCTTTGGATATTTGTCTGCCACTCTGGACATCTTGCCACCTCTCTCTGCAAGTTCAGGGCAAGCCTGTTCTGTTCATTATTTCTGAAGAGATTACAGCAGTCTTAGGCAGCTAAAAAACAAGTGCCTGCTCTCACTTGGCCTCTCTTGGGGGTAATTTCAGAGTAATCAAAGAGCAGGCAGACTGGGTATTTCTCTTGAGTTGTTCCTTAATGTACCCAAGAGAAATATTCCCTCTGAAGAATATTTGGTAAGAAATATTCCTTTCATACAAAAAGATGTGAGTGCCTCCCCCTCAGTCTTTAATACAATTCTCAGGACACAGGATATATAGAAGAAGGACTCATGAGCCTGCATCACTGTCTCACAAGAGAAACGTGAGGGATTAAGCAGACGTCTGGGAACAAACCTGTGCTGGCAGGGAAATGGACTGTGTGACCTGTCTCAGAGATCTGTGATTCACTGCAATCGCAGAGAGTGCGCACGGAGATGTGTAGTAACACGCACCGGTACCTTGCCTGCTATTACAGCGCAGCCTCCAGCCAGAGACAACCCGGCCGCGTCTCCAGGTGTGCTCTGGGAATGCGGGAATGCCTTCAAAGCCATAAAGGTCTCAGTTGCACCCTGCCTTGCCATAGAAATGTAAGTGTGTGCCCAGCACTGAAGCATGGATATTTTTTGTTTGTTTGTTTCTGGGGCAGGAAGCCCAAGTGTAGATCCTCCCACTTAATGCTATGGGGAGGGGAAGGAAAGATTCACTGACTCCCCTGCAGTGTTGGTGAAAATACAGCTCTGGCCTTTAGTGCCCTTTGTTACATAAACACAAGTAGCGTAGACATATTAATCACCCTGCCATTGAGGGAGGAACAGAGCAGCAACCTCAAATGCCACCCACTCCCCATTCTCGCTCCCATTTGATGTTGCTATTTTAAGACACATTATTTCCTGCTGTGATTTTATTTTTTTAACCCAGCTTCTAATTCTGGCTCTGAGGTAAGCTGTGACATACGTACCCCTCCTCTCCCCTTCCCCGCCTTCCTCCTCCCCCTGCACCCACGTCCTCTTTACTGCTGCCGTTTAGAAATTCGCTCCGTGTCTCATGGGCAGCCGGGTCCCAGAGGTTAGGCAGTGACTGGCTGGAATAAAAGCAAAAGGCAAAAAATCTTCCTGCTTTTGGACTTAAGGGCAAATGGTATTGGGGCCACTGTTTGTAAGTCAGACCGCTTTAGAAGCACTGCTCCCTTGGCTCCCCACCTCCAAAAACCTTGGAGCCTCCGAGAGGAAAGTCTTGCCGGGAAGAGAGGGGCTGCTGCTCGGCAGTCAGCGATGGCTCCCGGCCGTGGCCAGCGTGCCTGTCTGAGGAGAGACCGTGTTACAGACACAGGAACACGTGCTTGGCAGCGCGAAAGAGAAGGCTGAGCTCAGCTGCTGTCTGAAGGGCTTCTCTCCTGAGCCGACTTCTGCAGCGATGTCGAGCAGGTTGCCAGTCCCCCAGTCAGGTTGACTCGTGTCACCACACAGGGCAGGCTTGCCTGGCTTGCCTGCCCCAGTTAGCAGTTTGTGTCTGTCCTGTTCCGCTGCGCGCATGTGTCTCCTGTGGCTAGGAGTTGCAACGAGGTCAGCCTGAGGAAGTCTGTAATTGTGTCAGTCTGGAGCAGAGGGAGAGCCTGCAATCCCAGGAAGGGCCCAGTGCACCAAGCAGAGGTGGCCCTTTTCCTTATGTGTGTGCACTGCTGCACAGTGATAAGAGCCAAGTTTGAGCCCAAAGAGCAAAAGTGAGGCCTGCTTCTGTACCGCAATTGAGGAGTATCACAGGGTTGTCCTCTTCGACACCCACTTTCCCCTGCCCTCCGTGCCAAGCAACCTGTCCTGAAAATCTCCTCTGCCTGAATGTCCAGTGCTACAGACCCATTCCTGGCCAGCATAACACCGCAGGCTGCTGGCAAAACCCTGGGCCTTGCTTCCGCATTGCAGAGCAGAGAGGTCTGGGCTGCCCTCAGCTAACCCCACTGTATATATTTCACACAAACAATCTCACGCCTTTACCTTCCTGTGAGTTGCTTTCAGAGCTGCTGCACGTGGCCTTTGTCTGCCCGGTATTAGCAATAGCTGTAGGAAGTCCCAGGCTGGGTGCCTACATGTTCTTTATCCTCCCCTTCCCCAGATAAGGATTCCCGTTATGCCCTTGCTGAAGTTCCCGGAGAGGGGGAGAGTCAGAGAGAGCGAGAGCGAGAAGGCCTTTGCCAAGTGGTTTAATGTTAGTCACAGCTGCTGGAAGTCTTTGCTGTGCTTTTACCAGGTCCGTTATTTTTATTTTCACAGCTTGGTTTCCATGCCAGTCCCTAGAGAAGGCTGGGGATTCACATCCCTCCCCAACAGCAGCTCCACGCTGGCTTTGCACGTTTGCACAGTTTATCCGTTGGTTTGAAGCAGCAAGGAGAGCGCTCCAGCCTGCAGTGCTGAGCAACAGGCCTGTCTTAGGCCAGATCCTGGCCCTCAAATCCTTGCCTGCAAAGAGTTCACAGTTGAATCAAGTGTCCCACTTTACGGTGAAATGAAGGGTGGGGAGAGAGCCAGACTCACAAAATGTAGTGATCACACCAGAATAAAATGACTTTTCCCAGCATACTGTGTGCTTTTGTGCAGCTATTTTAAAAGTTCTTGCAGAATAACTTATGCCACAACAGCAATGCTGGAGAATTTTCCCCTGGAGATAAGTCCTCAGAAAGGATTCTAGTAAATTGTCTTCGCAGAAAATCACCCTGTTCTCAATGTCACACCCAGTGCTCTTCAGTAGGAACCAGTTGCCAGCTGACTGGCATTTGGTGTCTTGGGGGAAATGCATTTGATGAGAACAGCTCTCTTCAAGGACCGTTGCTGGCACAGCAGCCACCACTGCCATCCTCTGGCACCAACTCTGCATCTTGTTGGTGGTCTGTGCAGAGAAATGAAGAACAGACTGGGCAGGAGGACTCCGGAATGGAGAAGAATTCAAGCTGCACTGAGTGTTGCTTACCTGCTGGAACCATTCACTACAGGCCAACACTGGTATCAGCTCTGGCAGCCATTGGAAAAATAGCAGTGCTGGGAAAGAGCCTGAGATCTACAAGTAAAATGTCTATAGAGTGACAGCAGCTTAGAGAAACTGTATATGTCATGGCATTTGAAGCATGACAAGTATCCCAACTTAAGAGTGTGGTCAGACAGTCGGACTGAATATTGCAAAATAAACAAATAAACAGACGTGTAGAACTTCAATACCCACAGTCAGGCATCTGGAAATGCCTAACATGGAGATTGCATGGCCTGTAGACTAGCTGATACTGTCCACACAGCTCCAAAGCCTTTCTTTCCTCACACACCTGGCTTCTGTGATCAGTCTCGCTTTATGTGCTCTGCACAGTGGCAACCAGAGACAGAGTGGTCCTGCTTGTGTGGGGCAGATTTGGCAGGAGCGCTGACGCAGTGAAGAGCTCCCCTGCAGCCAGCCTGGACCTGTTCTTTGCTCTGGCAGCTCAGCCGTGCCCCATCTAGGTCAAGGGACGCCGCTCAAGAAGATGTTCCTTGTGAGCTCTGATTAGATCTGCTCCTCCCAGGGCCCTTCAGCTGGGCTTGCTCCTTTTTCTCATTCCACACAAGGTTTTAAAAGGCTGTGTTTGTAAACACCAGTCTCCAGCTCGCTGCCTCCAGGGCTCTGGGCGGAAGGCCAGGGAGGGATCTAAGAGGCAGCAGACAGTTTTAAGAGGCCGCGGCGTCCCATCGCCGCCTCGGAGAGGGCGCGTCTCGCAGTTAATAACCATGGTGGCGGGAGTCACCTATGGCACCAGCAGCTCTCAGCACTGCTCCCTGGCTCCCTGAGGCCGAGCTTGGCCTTTACTAAAATGACCTCTTCACATGCCAAGGTAAATCCTGCGTCTCTCAAGCTAGCTCAGCCAGAATTAGTGGGGAGCTAAGCTGTGCAGCCTCAAACATATGTCTGAGGTCAGTGCTCTGAGACAATAAACAATAAAGTGGACATGTGTTTGCATTTGACACAGTGCTGGTTAAATATTCACTCTCTTCCATCTCTCCTTCCCACAGATTGCCTGGGAGAGCCTGATCATGTTCATGGGCTTGGGCACTCTTGTCCTAGTAGGGAGACAAGGACCTGCTGTGGGACAGCATCCAGTCGCTGAACACAGGCCAGCGGGACCAGCCATCTGGGGTGCCTTTTGAAGAGACTCTGCCCAGACCTCCCATTTGAAGAGCCTTTCAGGCTCCCTTTGCCCTAATCCTTTGAAAATTGATTAATACATGCCCCTGTTTGGAGCAGTGACAGAGCCTGACCACTTGTGGAAGGTTGGAGCTGGGTGATAGTCAGAGCTAGGCCCACCTCTTCCCACTGACTGAAGTGTGACCCTACAGCATTTTGTGGGTGAGAAGGGAGAGATCTTTGCCAAAACACAAGCCTGAACCTGTCCATGTGTCCAGAACTGCCTCTATCCACATACTTACACATGCAGGCACACATTTAGTTGTTGGAGCTGTAAAGCTCCTCGGAAGGAGAGGGCCTGATGTGCTTCACAGAGCCTAGGTAGAGAGGCATGCTTTACCATACAGATGCCACCTTTATACTCTGCATCCTGAAGGCCCAAAGCAGCGATGGCTTTTGTGTCCCTTGGGGTAACTCAGCAGGCCTAGGGCTCCCACAGTTTCACACCTTGTGTGACAGCCTGCATGCGGGCCACGCATTACAGCCCAGGATGAAGGACTTGACAGAGTGCCTATCGGGGGGAACCAGGCCAGGCTGGTGGGGCTGAGAGAGAAAAAAACATGGCTCCTTTAAGGGAGGAAGCCAGCAGGTCTGCGAGGGAAGGGAGTACTGGGAGCTGTGTTTTTCTCTCAGCGCCTCAGGGGCTGGTTACTAAATTTGGTTACTGGGCTTAAATAATGCAGCGTGGCAGAGCCCAGTGGGTTTGAACATTGTCATATCCACATAATCCTCTCCTAGGTGGCTGAGATCTCTTGTTCTCTGCTGCCGCTATCTGCACAGGAGTTTGAATGTAATGTGAAACATCATCTCAAATAATTATAACTAGCAGAGAAGAGCCAAAGCTGCAAAGTCTCATCTATTCCAATGTGCTCTGTCTATCTATGTAATTTCTAAGGTGCCAATCACCAAAGCATCCAAGCACTGTCTAATCTGGATCTGAGCTCCCTTGGTGTTCATGGAGGCTTGAATCCTAGTGTTTCATGAGAGCCCATCTCTAATTAGCAAGCATATAAGAGAAGTGTATAAAGCAGCAGCATAATGCGGGCAAATAAGTTTCTTACTGCTGTCAAGGTCTTCATGATCCATTGACTACAAATCCAGTGGCCGAAGGAGTCTCATCATGGTCAGTTCTGGTCCATGAAGTGTTAGATTCTCTTTCCATTACCCCCAGAAAAAGCAAGGGCAGATCTACCGAGTGCAGGGAACCACAGTCCCCTGCCCAGTGTGCTGGACCACCTCCCTTCTGCAATGTAGACCCTGCAGATGTGTATAGCTTGCGCCTCCCCATCTGCATCAAGGCTGCATCCCACCCCGGGGCAAGGAGTGAGAGGGCTCTCTGCCATCCTTGGTTATGGATCTAAGGTTCCTTGTGCAGAGACAAGAAAGAAGTGAGTGACAGGAACCAGTGACCCAACAGATGTTGGACCCTCCTGTCCTCCTTGCATACCCACTGCCCCATACTTTCTGCAGACTTTATGAGGCCGATTGAAACCTGCTGGATTACCACTCACTGCTAGTGCAATGGTGAAGGGACTCACTGTACTAAAGCTACTCATCTGGAGTGAAATCAGATTAGAGTTTTCCTTCATTGCCACGGAAACAGCATTTGTCTCTTTCTAACAAGAACCTGCCAGGTTCAGACGGTGCCACAGTGTTGCAATTACTTCCCCTCCATCAAGCCGCACTTAGGAGACTGCCCACAGTCTTCCTGATTTGACATGACATTTGACAGCAGGTTTTCATGGCAGAGGGTACTCAGTAGTTACTAGGAGAGAGCCATTCCAAATCCTGCTTATAAGCATCACATTTCTGTTCCTGCAAGCATGCAGGTCCTTTTCCCCCTCCCCCATTGATCAGCCCTAACCACCCATCCCTGCAACTGCTGGAGTATTTTTAGTGACATTGAATAAATACATGTTAAATCTTTCTCCGTTAGTGACATGTCAGAAATTAAAGTGGCATCGACTGTAAAGCCTGCAGCTAAGCCAGCTTCTTCTAGGGTATTTGCACATGGTTGCCCAAGAGGCTAGGAACAATAGTACCAGAAATGCTTTTGCTTCCATCCATCCATATTCTATGCACACCCTTTCTGCTCTTCTTCCCTTATAAATACCACTGCCACCTTCTCCTGCTATTCCCAAGCTTCCACAGCTTTATGTAGGAAAAAAATCTCTGGATCACAGATCTCGATCCTCTCCATTGACTGCCATCATGTCACAGAACTGCTAAACATTCTCAAGCCTCACCTTAAAAGCACGTAGGTTTTTTTTTGGCCCCTGCTAAGCCCACTGGAAAGCAATTCCCAAACTCCTCTAGTAGGTAGGACTTAGCAGGTAGGAACTTCAGCATATCCATAACTAGACCTTCCATCCATGACCACAACTGTCTTCATCTTCTGCACAACCTCCAGTCTTGTAAACTGCCTCCTCAGTTTATCTCTGACTCTAAGTCACTCCCACTCTTTCAGTCATGAACTTTAGTTCAAGCTCCATCTTCTCACACATCCTGCCTCTCAACCACTGTTTGTCTCACTTCACTTTTCCCCTACCACATGCTCCCCGCCCACCATGTTCCCTTCTCCCAACTACCCCCCATCCCTCTCCTTCCCTATCTTCCTCTTCAGGCCACCCCCTCTCTTCAGTCTCTTCCTCAGGCACAGATGGACATCTATACAGTGTCTGATGGTTCATACTAACATTTATTTCTTCTCGAATTGCCCAGGGCAGGAGCTTGCTCTCCTTTGATACTCCTCCTTCACATACCTGGTTGGTTGGGTCAGGTTGGTATTCGGAGCTGGAAGAAAAGTCTGTGTAGTGCTCACAATCTGTGCAGGTGAGAATCGATTCAGAAACTGTGTGACAAAGGAGCATGTGGATAACTGATAAGGTGAAGCTTGGGGCAGAAGACGCTAAAATAGTACAGCTATCGGGCAAGACAAAATATTTATAGTTGTGACCTGCAGGGTGAGTGATTGTGCAGGGTACGGAAAAGCTGCCATTAAGGAAGAGGGAATCTGCAAAACAAACATCCCCTTTGGATATTTAGTAGCACACCCAAAAGATTAACATTGATTATATCTCTTTAATAAGGAGGCGAGATACTGAGCTGCTTTAATTAACAAGGTGGGTTCTCCATCCTCAATTGCCTCTTCACAAGTATCAGGTGAGACATCAGGGCTGGTATTCCCAATGGCATAAAGCTGGGTTCTTCTGGTTAGCAGATTATTCCTGAGGCCCTGCTCTTCAAAGGTTTTTAGAATTCAGGTAGTTGATGTTACTCAGGCATGTGCATCTTTTAGAGCTCTGAGTCTTAGGAGCTAAAAGAGTAGCTATGAATCTCCAGATTGTCTGGTTCAACACTAGTTTATGTCAGTCCTAGTGGATAAATGTTACTGTTAGATGGCTGCATGATGTCAAATCCTTCTCTAGGGCTAGGTCATTCTGTAGTTGCCTGATGCAGGTTTTTTTTTCTCCATTTGCTTCTGGAGGAGTGGGTGTTAGCTAATGTTAGACTCCAGATAATGGTTTTGACAGACCTGTGTGGAGCTCAGATTGCTTTATAGCTATTAATTCACTTAGATGTGCCAGCCTGCTGCTTGATGGGTAAGTGTTTTGTTTCACTTGGGGGGAATGGGACCCAGGGAGAGTTGGTGCCTTTCCCAGAGTTGCACAATAGCAGACTCAGAATTAGTCCCTATACAATTCCAATTGCTCTGAGTTGCAAGCATTAAGTGCTGGGCTGCCCACTTTTTATTGTAGCAATGGAATGAGGTGTGGGGAGCAAACTAGCTGCCCTAGTTTGGATATGATGGAGGTGCTGTCAGATTTTAGCAGTTCAGTGGCCTTTTTGTAACAGAAATATCCAGTCTTTTATAAGACATGGGGGAAATCAGTACCAACAGGCCTGCTCTTATACCATGAGGGCAAACACTTAAAGAAACCTGAGATCCTCCTAAGGAAAGGAAGAGTCTTGGGGCTCTGGCACTGTACCAGCTGATACCAAAACTTGAGTAAGTTTTCCTTAGGAAGGATGTGTGGGACTGTGAAGATGAGTTACTGTGGAAAAGGATTTTAGATGGAGGTAGGTCACATTCAGACCTTGTTGGACAGTGTTACACTGCTTGTGCAATGCTGCTGGAGTGCAGAGAGCTCTGAACCGTGGGGCCAGAACTGGGTAAGCTAAAGGTAATTCAAAAGGATGTAAGCAAGCTATTCCTGTGTGTATATCTTTGCTAGAGTAGGGAGAGAAGGAGGGCTTCCTGCTGCCTTTCCAGGTTGCACCACTGCTGGCCTGTTGTGTGCTGCTATGGTTGTGAAGGTGCAAGACAGCTGCCTAGCGTCCCTTGGGATTCCCATGTGTTATGGCAGTAGGGGACGTGCTGCAGAAAAGCACACCTGAGCTTTGCTTAAAACCCTCTGGCTTATCTCTGCAGAATGGCCAGAAAAGGAAACCTTGGTGTTGTTCAAGCAGGTTTTGTACCTGGGTAGGTCTGATGGGCTCTTCCCACCACACCACCTTATCCTATCCTTCCATTCCCATTTCTGGGGGGAAGGCAGCAGACACGCTGCAAGGACTCAGGGAAGGCTGCTGAGGAAAGACACTCTGGTGGCAAGGTTTTTTAGTTGATGGAGCACCTAGAGGAATGGGAGTTGACATGAACAGAGATGCCTACAGCCTTTTCATTATATGGTAAAAGCACCTAGTGTCTTTGCAGCCTGGGGAAGTGCTCAGAGATAGTTGTCAGTCTGGCTGGCCCTGACCTTTAATCTGAATATGCCCACACGGGCCAGGGGCTTGATTTTTGTGTTGGGTGTTGTTTTCTTCCCACTCACTTGTGCTTTCCTCTCAGATGCCTGTGGCTGCTTTTGATGATTCTTTCCCCTCTTTTGGCCTCTCTGATGGGCAGACTTTGTGGTTTGACACCTTTCCTTGCTCCTTTTCCTATGCCTTTGATGGTACAAGAAGGCTCCTTGTTGTTTCTGCATGATTTTACTTTTGCTATGGCTGCATATGATGGGCTGGGAAAATAATGTGCTAGTCCTTTTGCAGCCTATTTAGCAGTAAAATTAATATATCTAGCATGTTCAGCAAGAAAATTCAAGACCTTATTTTTTTCAAGTTGTTTGAATTTCATACTTCTCAACACCATAAAGACAGACAGTTTTATTGTGAAGGAAATACCAAATATCAGTCCTATTTATTTTGTAGTCTGTTCTTAAGTGACAAATTTTATCTGGCAATTTCCAAGAACCTTGCCAATGTTATTAATTAATAAAATCTCGCATTGCCCCTGTGCAAGAGGCATTTTTCTCTGTTCTGCAGTTGGGTGAGCCAAGGCATTTAAAAGAAGATTGACTTTTGCCTAGCCACAGAATAAAACAGCCTCAAGAAATAGAACAAGAATTTCAGAGTCCTGACTTACTACCTTCATTGTCTTAGTTAATGGCATGTTCTCCACCTCTAGTTAGTCAGCATTCTGATTTTTTTCCACTGGGTCATCATCATAAAAAATATCCAGTTGTCATCTTAACCATATAATTAAAATGCAAGTCTGCAAAGTGACTTCCATCAGAATGCTCCAACCAGCCCCTACAATGGCGGATAAGATGCTGCTCTGTTAAAAATAACAAGGTTTAGAAAATTTAAGAAATGTGACCAAGGACTTGGCAATTGAAAGCTCACCAAGGAATGCAGAGTTTTGATTCTTGTTGTCTTGTTTTGAATATTAGACCACAGCATTTTCTCAGCTATTTCTTCATGTAGTTTTCTGAGGTTTTCAAGAAGGAGGTGACTCTTTCTAGGCAATCTGCATACCTGCTGGCTGATCTGTAAGAAATCACAGAAATGACGGAGCCCACAACTGGAGTGAGTTTTATATAGCGCAGGTTGGTGAGCTGTGCCTATGTGCTGGAGCTTGGGCAAAATGGATTCGACTGACTTTGCTCTAGCAGCTAGTGCTGTCAAAACAGGTATTGCCCTTTTCAACAGTGAAGACAAAGCAGTTGCAAGCAGCAAAGTAGAAGTCAAACAACTCTCTACTGATCTGTAGGTCTAAGAAGTCCTAGGAAAAGCCCATTCTGCCACAGGTGGCCTGAAGACACAGGCTTTAGAACTGCTGCTTTTCCAGTAAGCCGGCAGGATTTGGTGGGTGGAGGAAGGGGAAGGAACTTGGCCGGCTGTGACAATGGGAAAATCTTGGCAAGGGCTTGCTTGCACACAGTCTTGCAACTGGCCTTGATGTCTCAACTCTTACAAGATGGAATCACACACAAGTGAGGGAAGCTGAGAAAGGTGCGTGTGAGGGACATGGGAAACCAGGAAACCTGGCTCCATACAGGTCCTGGAGTCTTGGAAGAATAGGGCTGAGACTGTGCTGCCCTCAGCAAGCTCTATGCCACTGTGTAACTGTGGTGATAGGAGGTCCCAAGACACTCCTCTCCATCAAGTGATAGGGACTGAGCTGTTTTTTTGCGGGGAGGGCACACTTAAAGTAGTCACGGAATGTGCGAGTGACCCCCGAGGTGCTTTTTTGGTTCGTTTTCCTGGTGGAAACAGCTCCCATCAGTGAGGGCTGGGGACCCAGGCAGATGCACCAGTGACAAGAGGGACTGCCTTTGCCCCTGGGTGCCGCCGTGCTCCACAGGGCAGAGCCCCGCTCCCCGGACCCGCCTGTCGCCGCCAAACCGGCCGCTCCCGGCGGAGGTGCCGGAGCGGCCGCCGGGACGGGCAGCCCTGGCGGGGGAGGCGGCGCCCGCGCGGCCGTTAGAGCCGTTGGTGCGCGGCGCGGGCGGCCGCTGCGGGTGCGCGCGCCGCTGCTGCCCCCTGCCGGCCGCGGCGAGGAGCGGCACTGAGGGCAGGGGCGGCCGCGGGCGGGAGGCCGCGCGACCCGGGGCTGCGGTTACAGACAGGAGCGGGCGAGGCGGGTCTGAGGTGAGGGAGATGTCGCCCTGCCTGAGTTAACAGGCGAGCGAGGCTTCGCCTCCCGCGCCCGCTCTCGGAGAGCTGCCGTGGGGGTGAGCTGCGCTCTCCGTGCTGACCTCTGGGTCTCCAGCAGCTTCCTTGCGACTCGGCAGGGAAAGGGTTTGCCGAGCCCCAGCTGCCCCATCTGCAGAGGCTTTCGGCTGGAGTGCCGAGCTTGCCGACACACATGTATGACTGTCCGCAGAGCAGCTCCTGCAGTGCTCTCGGAGTGGGTCATTTCCTCTGACTCAGTTGCATCAATCACCGAGTGTATGTGCTCTCGTCTTGCGCTCAAGTCTTCAGCTGTGAGCATGTGTTCTCCCCCTCACGTGTAGGCTGTGGGCAGTTCTGGAGACAAGGCTGGGACCTTTGCTTGGAGCCTCCTAGCACCCAACAGGTACTAACTACAGTTTGTGTGGGGGCTGTTCATAGCCTTTTCAACTGCTATAACATATTCCCTGCTGCCTTAAAGGTATTGTTGTGACTCATATTGACCAGGGCAAGCAGCTTCATGGTCCCTCTTGAGCAGGCTCTCCGAGCTCTGCCTGCCTTGGTAGCCAGAAAGGTCTGTCGCACAGAGCTGCAGTCTCCCAAAGCGTCCCAGTATCGCATGCCACGTGGAGTCAGGTCTCCAGGCTCCTGGCTTTTAGCTCCCTGCTGACTCAGCTGCTTATAGTTACAGTGGAAACATAGCTTAATCTAGTGATTGTCCAATCTGTTTAATGGCCATCCCACGCACCCAGAGAAGACAAGGTATGTGCTTGGCTTTGTATGGGCACGTACACATCTGGGTTTTCTTATTCCTTTACAACGCTGGATTTTGACTTTCTAGCTCTGGTCCTTTCCTTTAAAAAGGCAAGACAAGCAACTGTCCATACTTCATCTCTGAAGAAAGGTTATTGCATGGCAATAGAGTTCTGTCTCTCCACAGATGAGAAGTGGTCTGAAGGTGAAACCTGGAGATAAATTCTCTGTGCCTTCACTTTACTTGCCTTCAAGAAAGCCGGTCATTCCTGACCAGAGAACTTAGTGCCATCTGCATTTTAGAACACACTCAAGATCCTAAATGTGCTAATCAGCCTGCACTTGCAGGGTCCACCCCATCATCCCAGTGTGTCCCGTTTGCCTTTGCAAAATGACATTATGTGAATAATGACAGGTAGACAGGAAAAACAATAACTTTGAGGAGCAGGTAGAGCTTGTAGTTCAAGCCTTTCTTACAGGCAAGGTGGCATGAGGTGCCTGGTCACGGGAAAGGCCAGGGCTTCACTGCTCTTGGGGTCTGCCAGCTCATGCACAGCATAGATGCCAGACAGTCTTCATGGTTCACAGCAAATCTCAGAAGCAAAGACGCAGTCCAGACAAACATTCCCAGCATGGAGTAATACACACTCCAGTTCCTTTATGAGTGTGAAAACTACCCTCAGATGTTTGCGCTATTCAGAATAAAATTCTGGTGTCTGAAATTACAGAAATTGAAAGATAAAGTGGAAGGAAGGAAGGCGCTTCAAAATCAGAGCTGCTGGTTAGCTAGTCAACAGTAACTTTACACTTATCCCCCGCACTTTTCTTCCTTCCTATGCAGACCAAAATTGGTTCTTTTCAGCGTATGGTCTAAGTGCATACTATACTACATAGCTGTATATGTAGATAGATGGAAGTGTGCCTATCTATATAGGCACTACATGGGTGTATAAATGCTATATATGTAGGATCTGGATTTGGGGGCTGCATCTATACCAGTAAATTAAGCAGAGCCAGCAGGGAATGCTCTGAAGCAGTAGAACTCTGTCTATTAAGTTAATAGGTGATTCCTGTGAAATTCTTCTTGCCATGTTTTGTACTTTTTTTTTTCTCTCCCTGTGCCAATTAACACCCTTCCAAACACTTCTCAAGTGTGGCTGAGACAGTTAGTGTGGGCCAGGGACCATTCCCAATAACCTGTTTGGATCCATCTGCCTTGTTTGGGGGATAAAAGAGTCTAATGGCATGGGTGCAAGCTATTCTGTGCCAGGGGCCTCAGTGCCAGAGAACAGTCCTGGGCATGTTTAATTTACTGGTATAAGCATAGTCTAGGAGCCCAGGGGATTAGGCAGAGTTTTAAGGGTTGCATGTCTGGACTTAGATACTTGATTTCTCCCCGGTCACAATTTATTGGATGACTTTTGCTTTTTAATGGACATGAGTCTTGATCCTTTAACCCTTTTGTCACCCTAGCTAAAAAGCCTTGTTGTCTGTGATAGTGACCCTTTAATATTCCTGAAAAATAATAGCTATCCTGCAGAGGGCCAAGTGGGTTGTAATTAGACTGTTTTAATCACTGCAAGCATGATGGTTGCATATAACAACAGTTAACTTTGTTTAGCATTTTAAAAATATATTTTAGAGTAAGGAATGCACAACATAAGACAAACAATAAAGTTATACAAAGCAGGGTAATTTTTCAAAGACTGGTCAATTTTCTTCAGATTTTCTATAAAGTAGCTTCTGTTGCCTTTGAGACAAACTTTCTTTTTCTTTTTTTCTTTTTTCTTTTTTTTTTTTAATTAAGATAAGTTTGCTAGATGAAATCAGAGATTAGGCTTTGCAAAGGAACATCACATGCAGATACACTGCAGATACAGTGATTCTTGTGGTACAACATCTTGGGAATGATGCTAGTGAGTTTTCACTAAACATAAGTGCTTGAGGCTTTAGATTTTGTGTATCTTTTGAAAACTGGCACAGGTATTTGTATGGAGGAACATAATTTTCCTAAACAGGGAGGCTAATTACAGTGTTCTAAATCGCATACTTTTCCTGAACCATATACCTGGTCTAATCATAGCTTTTTCCTGTAACCCTGGCTGTTCCTCTCTTATCCTGAATCTTTCTGTGGCTTGAGCTTCATTTCTGTCAATATAACCACCGCATTGGCATCAAAGTACCTAGAGCAGAGCTTAGAGATGAACACTGATATAGGGAGCATTTCTTGTTGCTTCTGTGACTCTGCCTGTTCAGGTTTGCCACTGTGCAATATGTGGCTTGTGTATCTGCATTCGAACCACAGCCAACATAGGGTGTGGGGAGCTGCTGGGCCAGCTCTGATACTGCAGTACTGATATGGTATGACAGCAGCAAACAGCTGAGCAGACATGTATTGAAAGGCCATTTATTTATAGATATATATGGCCAGTGTCTGCCATATATACAACAAATTTGGCTGGACCACAATCTGCAACACAGCTATAGAGGTCTCCTGAAGAGTGAATCACATGCCCCTACTACATGTACTTCTTCATGATATGTGAGCTGGTTAATTTGGGGGACAGATGTTTCTTATCTGGGCCCATTACCCATCTAGAAGGAAGCCAGAAAACAGCTGATTAAATCAAACTGCAGAAGAGGAGAGGTTTTCCAAAGACAAGCTCCAGGAATCTACTCTTTTATACCTCTGGGAATGCTGGCTGTGGTGTGGGAGCTAAGATGGAAAGAATTTTTCTGCATTGCCTCATCCTAATGCAATCGGGTTGTGCAGGCCATACTTCTGCTCTGCTTTGAGGGCTGGGAGACTGCTGGCAGGTGTCACTTGTGTTAGACCTCGAGGCCAGGAGAGGTTGTTCTAGGGTTATCCTGCCTCTGAATCCCACCCTTTCACTCTGGCCTTTCCTAGTGTCCCTAGGTATAAGTGCAGACAAGAGAGTGTACAGATCCTGGAATTTCTTCCCTGGCTAGCTATACGTACTCCTCCGGCTAACCCAAATGTGATTTTCTGCTAGGTGCTGCACACGTGCTCGTGGACCTGAAGCAACTCACTGCTGCAATGCAGTAAGCCCAGATCCTGCCCTCAGCTGATACGGCAGATCACAGCAGCAGGTCTGGGAAAACCCAAGAAGCAGCCTAAACTCTCCAGCCTGCTCTCCCTTCTCTCCCCCAGCTCCAGGTTGCAAGGCGAGCAGGTAGGGAGGCAAAGAGGTGGTCTCTTGTGCCCTCTGGGGACGGCTGATATGCAGTACAGGCATGAGCAAGCATCAGAAACAATCCTAGCTCTTCACAAAGTTTCTCTTAACCAGCCTGCCCATAGGTGAAGCTTATAGGACAGCAGGCGCATTGTTCATGTAGCTGTCACATCTGCATTGATCAGCTAAAATCTGCCCCTCTTCTGACAGCACCACTTGGCTGGAAAATCTTACTCTGTAAACACAGACGTCAGGGAAATCTCTGTGATCACACTTTTCGTAAAAACATTCAATTCCCTCCCTTTATCTGCCCTTTGTCTTAGCTTGTATTCCCTTGTCCCTCTTTCTACTATTTTTAGTGCTAACACGCCTGCATGCAGAGCTCACTCTTTCTAATCCCAAACTTTCCCTCCTTCCCAAGGCTGCTTTCATCCTTGTTTATAGTTTTACTGCATGGAGAACTGTTCCAACTAAGATTTTCAGTGGATAGCTTGCAAATAAGTGCCCTTAGCTGTGGGAAACTGATAAAGGCTTCAGCATTTGGCCTTGGCCTCTAGAGGAGCTTGGGAATGGACAGATGTGATTGGCATTCACAGAGTTCAGGAAGCAAAGGGTAAGTGGCGTGTGTTTTTTATTCTCATCACAGAATCTTGTAAGGTTAAGGGACTTCTCTTTCCTTGGCCCTTAGTGATCTGAGCTTTTGAGGCAGAGGCTTCTGAAGACAGCTTGTCTTGCTCTGTAGTTAAAATTACCTTCCAAGTGCACTTTTACTAGATGTTAGGAACTCTTCTGTTACCTTCTGGCTGGTTTATGGCCAAATCTGAGGTTATTAGAGTACTTTTCAGTTCTATGCTTATTTTAAGAGCTGTAAATACGTCCAGATCTTTCTCTGAGGATTCTGCTCACTCCTGCACTCCTGCAGAGGCCTCCGGCAGGGCTCCTGCTCCTCTCCTTGGCCTCCTCACCATGCTGGGAGCAGTTCAGTAGTACAAGCTTGCACAGTGACCTCAGTAGACCTGTAACTGACTTCTCTACCCATTTGGCAGCAGCAGGAGAAGGGGTGTAGGCTAAGGAGAAGTCCTAATAGCTCTGTGAAATATTGCAAATGCCTGGCTGGTGTTTTTTGATCATCTGATGGCAGTTTGGAAGGTCTGACCTAACCTGCCGTGAGGCACAGTAGCCAGGAGTCTCCTGAACTGGCTGAGCCAGGGCGCAGTGTAGGCACAGTTCAGGCTCTTGCTCTCCTTAACCACACATTCTGCTCACTCCAAGGGTGGACTGCAAGGTAGCAAGTTCAAGCTTGCTTTTCCTCCAAGGGATGCATTTTTTTTTTTCCCTGGTGATACTAACCTGGCTCCTTTTCCGTTTTCCTTGAAGCCCTGAAATGGTTCACAGCTAGAAACAGGTTCTAGATGGGGCGCCATAACTAGAGCAATTGAGAAACATTTTTGATGTTGAAAGCTGTGTCTTCTTCATAGACTTGGGATGAGCTTGGGGGTTGTCTGGACAGCCAGGAAGTTCCAGGAACCCACCTCCCCCTTTATTGCCCTCCATCAAAATAGCAACCTTGATAATATTTTTATCTTCCTCTATAGAGGCAGAGTGTGCTAGTTTCCTAGCATTTTTGCTTGAGAAATTTCCTGCTTTCACAGGAACCTAGGCCCTTTCTCTCTAGAGCTGCCCTTTTAAGCAGTGTAGTTTGAATTTTTTTTTGGTCCAAAAGTCCTTAAGTCTGAGGCAGCGAGTTGGTCAGCACCCTCTGCAGGGGGTGGGATATATGGAGTAGCTGTTTTGTGCCTCTTAGCTGGTGTTTCTGAGGAGCCAGACTGCTGTGCTGTCCTTAAGCTTTGGACTGGCCAAGATGAGCAGCAGTTCCTGAGTGTGCTACTTGCGCAACAACCCACAACCAAGCAGGTGCTGTGGGTCTTCTCCTAGACCTGTTCGCACAGGAGTGAATGTTTGTAGCACCATCTAGAGAAACACACATGGAGCAGGCTGCAGTGATAACCCTCTTGTTCTCAATGTATCAGCCATGTTCTGGCTCCCCAACTGGCCCTAGCAATTTGCAGGGAGGGAATGACCAGCAAGGGGGTTGTAACAGAGATGGGGCTGCCTAGCAGTGCTATTAAGAGGTTTGTCTGTCCTCCTTACTATAGTTGCGTGGCTTATGCTGGCGTTATCAGTGCTGCTGTACCAAAAAAGCAAGGATCGGTAATTCTTGAACACCTTTCTCTTCTGTTTCTTTCCCAGTTCTTTTCCTCTTCTTGTGCCAGTCATAAATTGTATCTTCAAAAACATGCAACCAAGACAGATACACTGAGAAGTACCAGACACCTGAAAGAGAACAGATACCTCTCAGTCTTGGCCATCTCTGTCTAGATGATGAATCTACTTCTTGAATCTCCAAAGTGTTTGCCTCACAATAGCTGGCTCCCTTCTGGGACAGATTTGCCATTACCTTTTTAGCTGGCAACAGTGTGCAGTTTCATCCTTAGAGCTCTAACAGGCATAGTGATGGGCTCATTTGGGACTTGTGTGCTTCCTGTGCTCGTGGGGGGATGCTCGAGGGGGAATGGCTTCCACCACACTTTTGATATATGGACCACAGTGCCAGATTTCAGAGAGAATTTGGATTGCTTCACTCCTGCAGCAACATCAAGGGGGAAACTATTATTTGTGCTGTAGATGACTCAGAATGGCTACTGTTAGGCTAGGCATTGTAGAAAGGCAGCCAGAGATGATCTCTTCTAGATGATTGAGTAAAGCAATTCATACAAAGGAAGAAGAAATATCCTGTAGTACCATAAATGATCAATGGAGAATTGAGCTGAACAACTGCTGTAGCTGCCCTTCTTCGCCAGTTACGCTGTTCTGGGAACCATTCTCATCGTTTTAGTGGCAACTGTCTTTATACTTAGAGGTACCGGGTTGTGGCTCAGGCAGCTGGTGGATGAGTCTGCACAGAAGCACAGCCCACGGTGTGCCCCATTTTTTGGTCCACATTTCCTTTTGTGTGATTTCTAGGCTCAGTCCTTCTGCCTTCATCCTCCTTCTGCCTTGATGTTCTCGCGTAACGTTGCACTTGGCAACCTCAGGGATGTTCTCCCCATGCCCGTCAGTGCCTATCACTCTCATGTCCGTTCCGGACGTTCAGCCCGTTCAGAACAAACACCAAAGCGGGTGGAAGGTTTTCTTCCGTCTCCCTTGGTGTAATGAGCGAAGCTGCCCAGTAGATGGCACTTGAACCTCTTGCTTAGGGTGTTCTGACTTCAACTCTGCGACGTTAAGAGCAGAGCCTGTAGAGGTGCAGCGGTTACAGCAGAGCGCAGCGCGCGGCGAAGAACTACTTTAGTGTGTGCGATGGACGAGCAAGTCCGCCGGTGATTTCCAAGGAGGAAAATAGCATCTCTTCTCTTATGAGAAGACTTGGCCAGGCCTGCCTAATGTAGCCTCCTGCACCTACACACATTCCTGCTCCTTCATCTCACGGTGTTAGTGGTACACCCAGGGGAGGATAAGCTGCAGAGGGTATTAGACTGTCCCCCAGGCACAACGGGAGACAGAGCTCAAAGGATACATGCCTTAAATCCTAGCTGCATTGTCTATGCGCAACGCGCACACATGTACCTCTCTCCTATCATGCTGTTCGAACAGGGCTCCTAGAGAGGAGTCTCTCTGAGGGAAAAGTGGCACACCAAGAACTGCAGCAGTCCTTTGGGAGTGCCTTACCCGTGACAGTAACAGGCAGGTATTGTGGAAGTGAGCCAGGATCATGGCTCAGCTTATAGCCTCCTGCCCTCTCTGTGGGTGCAGTGCCATGTGTGCTTGCATGGAGAGCTTGCCTCCTCTTTACTCCTTGCCCAGCTGTGAGGAATTCAAACAGATCTTTGAGCAATTGCTGAAGCAGGTGTGTGGGCTCACCATAAATGTTCAGCAATGCATTTTTCATGTTTTTTATCAAATGACCTGAGGAAATTTGGCCCCTTTGTCTGATTTTGAGATTTGGGTTTTGTTTGAACACACTATTCAGATCAAAACTCCAGAGGTGATAAACCCACAGGAACCAAAACCAAAGCAAAGAGATCACATGAGATGCTTGGGAAGTGAAACCACTGAATTTTGCATAGCTCCACCAGTGTGATCTAGTAACAGGCTAGGTTACAGTCCAGGGTAGTCTGGGAGCATGCAGCTGTGAGGCAGGAGGTATAGCTTCTGTCCTTGCATTTTCCACAGCTTTCCTCTGTGACATTCAGAAAGTCAAGAAATCTTCCCTGTCATAGTTTTCTTCCCTGGAGATAATACTGCTACTTAACACTGAAAAATGTTTTGCTGTCCTGGTGTGGAAGTCACTCTGGTGGTGTTGTGCAACCCCTTTGCATACTGAGGAGCAGCATCTCCAGCCTTCTTGGAGAGCTTCCTTTCCAATATACAGCATCATGACTTATCACACACTGTGAACTCATCTAACTTGTCAGCTCTCATCCAGGAGGTAGGGATCATATAGGAACACATATGGACAAGACACGAGGCAGCAGGTTGCAGCCTTGCTTTCTCCAAGGGCTTCTTTAGCCATAGGGCTCCACTGCGTCGCCTGTCGCTGGTCACAGCAGTGTGTTGCCATGTCTCTCTCACTTGAAGAAGATGCTGGATGCTGTGGATCAACGGAGAGTTTGTGAACTGTGGAGCAATAGAGAGGCCATGGCACTTTGGCAGTATAAGGGTGTGAAAGGCTAGCTGGAAAAGGAACTCAAAAGTCTGTGAGTTTGTGCTGAGCCTGCCTGGCTAAGCAAGTGGAGCTGAAAAGTGGAGGATAGTGGCCACTCAGCATAAGAAAACACTGGGAGCAAGTGTGTATAACTCAACCTGAGAAAGAACTGGGTGTACCGGAAGTTGTTTTTCCTGGCTGTTCTAGTTATATGAAATACAAGGCAGGAAAGAACTTGTTGCTCTGCAGGTATCTGCTGCAAAATATGGAGGCAAAGGTTGTTGAAGCAGAGTTAACACAAGGATTTACAGTGTTAATTTCTCTCGTATCATAGGTGCTACGACAAAGCATCCCTGGCATTTGCTTTTGCCGCTTGTCATTAGCTGCGTTGGCCCCGAAACAGGTTAAGCAGCTCCACACTGAGCCCCCCAGGCTGGGGTCCCTGCTGCTGTTTCACATGTCAGTGGGGCTGCATGAGTTCTCTGTGAGGTGTTTCCTGGTGGGATGGCAGGTTCTGCTGTTCTCTGCTCCAGGGAGCTATTAAGCTTTTCATCTGCCTTGGGACAAACAACTGAGTACTGGAATGTGCCTGTTCCAGCCCTTGAACCCAGAGAGCTTGAACACAGGAAAGCGACTGTATCCAGTAGTTTAAGCTGTGCTTTATGGGTCGTATCTTACGGACCACTTCAGAGAAAGTCAATGACTCCAGCGCCTGAATAAAGAATGAATGAAGGCCTTGAGACCTTTATATGAAGTTATTATCAAACCTTTCACTTTATATAAAAATATGAATCACCTTAGGGGACATTCACCAGCATAAAAATGGGTGGGATATTCTCACTTGTCATGCTTTGGAGAGTACCTTGATTATCTGCCAGGGGTCAGGAGTAATTCTTGCCTAAGGTGAAATATATGCTTGCCTATCTCTACTGAGGATTTTTGCTTTTATCTGACATTTTGTTCTCCTCCATGGAGCTGGAATGCTAGAATAGCTAGGCTAGTGATCTGGCATAATGCACTATTACCTGTTTTGCTCTATTCATGCAATAATGAAACCAGAAATATCTAGGACAATGTATGGTGACTGAGAGCCATAGGATTGGAGGATGAGTTCAATTTGGTATGAACAGGGGCAAAAATGGCTTGAGAATTAAGTCCATAGTGAGAATACAAAATATCCTCAGTGAATATGATTTAATAGATGCAAGTATTAGCCTGCATTTGCTGCCATATTCCAAGAATATACTGTAAGAAAAACAAAAAGGTTATTTTCTGGCTTGGGTTCTGTGCCTGTTGTAGTCCATTAGGAAAAATGCTTTGCTAACTGGAGCCGAACTGAGCCTCTTTCCTCTGAAACTAAGATGTTCTTTCTCTTTTCCCCAGTCAGCAGTTTATCAGTGCTTCTCCCTTATCTCATTACAGACATGCTGGCCGAGAAGAGAGAATTGATATGTTAACCAGCCTGCGCTGCTCTGGAATTCGTACACAAGTGACCTCCTCCGTGTTTCGCAGCCCAAAGGAAAGTTTCCTTCCCAAAGGAAAGTCAGGACAAAAGACTTTGCCGGCCTCAAAGGAGAGGTGCTAGGTAAGAGGAACCCTTTGCCTAGACACTGACATTTTCTCTCTAGCACATAGCTGGCAGTGGCTAAAAGCCCTTTGCTATTAGTGCTGGCCTTGCCGAAGTGCGCTGGTGGCTTCATGTGAGCTCAGAGTGGCTGCCGCTGCCTCGGCCAGTTCCTGGTAACTTTCCTGACTGCTTTGCCAAGGAATGGGCTGTGGAGATGGAGCACCTTCCTCTTGCCGTAAGCTGCAGATGCACAGGGCAGCTGGCGCAGTTACAGCAGCTGGTGCTGTGCCATCCTGGCCTGCACTTGTTTGCTGTGAGAAGAGGCAGGGCTGCCAGCTTTCCACTTTCCACAGGCCTTTTGTAAGTTGTCTAGGTGGCCTAAGGGATATGGATACAGAGAGGACAGGGAATCGCTCTGCCGCGGGTGGCTGCTCCGCGCCGCGGAAGGCAGAGGTGCTGCGCGGCCAGGCAGACATCTGCGCTGCCGCCTGGGACCCCGCAGCAGGCCCGTGCGCGGGCAGCGCCAGGCCGGGCCGGCCGCCCCGGGGCCAGCGCGCAGCACGGCGGGCGCGCAGCCGGCACGGGGCCGCGCAGCCGGCACGGGGCCGCGGCGCGGCGGCGCTCGCGGGGGGCGCCGGGGCCCCTTTAAGCGCAGGCCCGGCCCCCTGGGCTGGCCCCGGCCGCCCAATGGGCGCCGCGGCCGCCGCGCTGTTTGTTCCAGGCTGCCCGTTGCGGGCAGCGGCGCGGGGCGCCCGGGGCGGCGGCGCCCGGGGCGGGACGGGACCCGCCGGGACGCGACGCGACGCGCGCGGGCGCAGCGGCGGCACCGCGAGCGCTGCCGTGAGCGGAGAGCCCCGCGGTCCCCCTGAGCGCCGAGCGTCCCCTGGGAGCGCCCTGCCGGCTGCTGCTGCCGCCGCAGCGGAACGCGGCGGGAAGGAGTGGGGGGAAAACAACAACACGGGAAGTTTTATACTTATATTTTCCAGGCATCTGGCAGAGATTCCGCGCCCCTCCTGCCGCCCCCCCGCGCTGCGAGGGCGCCGCGGGGCAGAGCGGCTGCCCCCGCGCCGCGTCGCGTGGCGGCGGCGCTGGATGCGGGCGCCGCGCGGCCCCCCGAGCGCCGCGCCGCGGCACGTGCAGCCGCCGCTCGGCACCGCGGGCTTGTACCATGCTCAAGATCCTCACCAAAAAGCTCAGGAACCAGAGTTTGAATGAAATTCAGCCTTTCCAGCTCAAGGTAAGAGCGCACCAATCTGTATTGGTGGTTTTCTTTTGCACCCTTCAGGTAATTAATAACGGGGCTAGTGAAAGCTATCACCTTCCAGTGTGCTGGGCCGGTTTCCTCTCATCCAGTGTGCTTAGGCAACTGACCCGCACTATATTCCCCTTTAATAAAGTCCTGTTCCTTTGCACGTAGAGTTACCATGCACGATTCAGTAGGTGACACAGAGAGGCCTGAGTAAAGACATATGTGTCTGAATTTTTTTTTCAGTCTAGAAATATTTATTTTTATGAGGTTTACCTTTAGTCACATAAGCATGTGCTTGTATATCTAGTTATCTGTGTCTCTGTGTGTATAATCTGTAGTCCCGTAAGACCTCTGAAGGCTGGAACCACACTGTGCTAGGCACAGTACACAAACAATTTGCCTTAAATGCCTTGCTGCTTAATATTTGCATTTCTGTCTCCCCTGGTTCTGAAGCCTGGGATTTCAGCTGAAGTTTGCAGTCTGGCTCACCACGTTGACCTGTGGCTTTTCTAACTTTCCCTAGGTCCCTGTATAGTTTTTAAAAGGAATACTGAGAGCACAAATGAGGGATAAGGAATACCCAGGCTGTTTCTGCCAAGCGCAAGGAGGAATTTCTGAACCGTATGCATTGGGCTAAAAATGGAGTCACAATGAGCTGGTTACAAAAAGTACCAGATTCTGCTCTGTTGCAAGTCTGGAAAAATCTGGAGGTCCCGACTCAGATCTGCGGAGTTGCTCTGGACTGGCATCGGTGCTGCTGGACATGTGGCGCCTGGCCCCAAATCAAAGAAGGGCTATGGGAAAAGTAGCAGCCCTCATTGCTTGGAATGGGGGCTGGGGATCCACATTCTCGACTCTAGTGGAGTCTTTTGTATGTGTTATGCAGAGGCAGACTGCAGTGCCTCTGTGCTCTGCACAGTCACTCGGGCCAGGCTGATGGCAACTTTGTCAGAAACTGTGCTGATACTTCCTCAAAGTTTATTTATTTATTTATTTATTTATTTATTTTGTGTGTGTGTGTCCATGCACTTCTGTCTGCAAGGACTGCAGATGCTTTGGTTTTTAGGGGAGGGAGGATTAGATTTCTTTGGAAATAAGGACATTGCTTTATGTTGTAGTGGACGGGCTCAGTGCAGAATATCTCTGCAGAGGCAGCGGGGGTGGGAGATCAGCTCCTCCATATTTAGTATTTTTATTTTAGAACCTCAGGTTATGGAACCACATGAGTTTTTAACAAAGAAATCTCAGGGGGATACATGCAACCTCTAGGACACTTTGGGAGCACACAAGAAAAATGGTAGCAGTGGGTCTGTGTAGCCATTTTGTTCATATTAGTGCCGGGATTTTGTGTTGCAAACAGGTGGGCTGCGTTTTTGCAGTCTCAGCAGAGAAGACAGGCTTAAGTTTGCAGTGTTGCTTGAAGCTGTGATGCAGAGACCCTCAGCGGCACCACTGCAGCCAGCCACGGGGAGTGGTACAATGACTGGTACACATGAGTATATGGGCAGAAAGCCAGGCTTGCAAACTCTGGATTTGCATATGTTTTGTAGGCCATTGGGGACCATGGATGGCTGCCTTGGCTTCCTCCAGCCTTGCGCCAGGGTACTAATCACTTCATAGAGCGGGCAGGGTTCTGTCTTAAAATGTTAGAGCAGAACTCTGGGCAGGTGTGGACATGGGGCAGATATCCCTAAGAGCGAGGAAGGTGGCAGCTCCCTATGGTTGGACTGGACAGAGGTGGTGTCACAGGTTCTGGCTGCTGGTGTGATCTTTCACCACTGCCTTCAGATGCTTGTGGAACAGGTAGATGTGAACTGGACTTTGGTGTTTTCAGCTTTCTCACAGTCTGTCTGTGACCCATGAGGGTGTGTACATATTCTGGCGTGCATTATTTAGTAGGCCTGCTCTTGCTGGCCTTCAACCTAGTGAAAAGTTAGTTACATGCAGGCATAAAATCAGATCTGTAGTAGTGTCAGTGGAGAATGAGGGGCAAATTTTGAAAGAGTAGGAGGAGGGGCAAATTTTGAAAGAGTAGGAGGGGATTTCCATTCACAACTCAAAGCAAGAGATTTCTGAGCTTGAAAAAACAGTATGCTTAGCGGCTTTTCCCTTTCAATGCTTTTGCTTTCAAACTTTATGACCTTTCTTAGAAGTCCCTAAATTCAAGGGAAAACAAGCTGCTCTTGCAGTATAGCAATCAGGCAAAGTCCTGGGACACAAGTCCTTGGGTAAATTTTCAACTAATTTTTTGCAAACTTGGAGAATTTGACTAACCGTTGATTTTCATCTAAGCTTTGGAAATGTTTTTAAGATGAAATTTCTGCCCACTGTGAGGACCTTTTTTTTTTTTTTTTGGTACCATCTGTCCTGAATTGGTTTAGTGTGGCTGTGGTGGGTCTTTCTAGTCTTCCCCAACTTGGTAATAACTGCCATAGCCTCGCGTAAATGAATCAAGGAGTTAACACGTGCTTTGAGTGCTGAGGTAATGTTTTTTTGTGTGTTTTTCTTTTGTTTGCTTGGTTCTGTTCTTTTTACTAATGTTAGTCTGCAGGCAGCTGACCACTAACTCTGCTCAGAGGGCTTTGACTCAGAGGTCTGCTGGTTCATCCTGGTGTTGCTGGAAAAGTAATTTTCTCTTTCCTGGCCTTTCCCCAGATGTTACCTTAGTGGGAAGGGAAGGATTGAGTGACGGATGTGTTGGATGCTGGGATGTGAAGTGTGGCTGCCAGGGTTCACATTTGCTCTGGCCCGGGAGGACTGGTCCTGCTGCTCCAGTTGTCTCCTCGCTGGATGTTGCCACCTTTGTTGCAGAGGTGGATCAATGGGTGCGTGTTGGCTGTTGCAATCTATAGGCTAGATCATTGACTTGAAGGCCTTCAGCTGCTGCAGCCTAATCCGAGAAGGGATTGAGAACTGGAGGCTTATGCTTCAGCCTGTTATTCAGCCTCCTGCTTCAGGGGTTTGGTGTTGCATGCTAGTGATTAGGCCAGATTCAGAATTCTCCGATTTTTGCCGGATTGGAAACCAAGAGGCAAAAGCAGATCTAAATTTGTGGGTTAGGATTCATCTTTGATAACAGCTGGCGATTGGGTCTGTTCCAGGGCAGACTTTGTGGGATAGGACAAAGGAATAGAAAAATGGGTTTGTGCACACTGTAGTGAAATGCCTCAAATAAGGGAAGCAAAAGAGGCTGTAACTCCAGGGCTGACTTTTATCTGTGCCTCCAATATTGTAGTCAGTGCAATTTTTTTCTTTTCTTTCCCCATAGTTTTGAATTGGGTAGCACTAAAATGTAAGTCAGATTGTACAAAACAGCCTTGAATATATACATCCTGGAGCTGCTTGTGAGTTTGAGACTAGAGGTTGAGTATAGATTTGAGTGCTCCAAAGAGTGCGAGTGCACTCCCTGCAAAGGAAATGGCTTGTTCTTTCTCACCAATGCATCTTCTCTGAATCCTTCTTCAACTCTTGTGCCCTTGCATAGTTGTGTAGTGGATATAGTGTAGGTGTCTGTTTTGTAAGCTCTGCTTGCAAGCAAGCTCCTTGGGGCAGGGAGCATCTGGTTGGAACAAGTCTGTGCGTTGCCAGTCAAACTAAGCCCTTAATTAGTGGCCCTGGGTGTTATCAGAATGAAACAGTTGAATTGTGATGTATAAAAATTAACTGGCTGGAACATGTAGCTGAAGAAAACTAAGTACTTTTGAGGGTGGCAATTCCTTCCAGCTTCACTGTTGACACAAACAGCTTTGGAGGCAATGGAATCGATGCTTTAAACCACAGAAGTTGTTAAATTACTTATGTACCTGGAATACTCCTTTTTGGCCCGGGCAGAGTTCCTTAGGATAAGTTTTGTCATTTCCTTAATGCCAATCAACATAACAGTGTCTTATATGGAATCTGTTTTGGCAATGGAGAACTGCATTTTTCTGCTGCTTAATTCTAGCCTTCTGCTTCCTTAAAAGAGAACTAGGGACTAAGTTTTTATGAGGCCACCCTGTCAGCATTCCTCGTGTATCCTCACAGCCTGTACGTGGTGCATACACAGCCACAGGGACCAGAAAATCATGCCAATTATTTTCTACTGGCACCTGCATGTAAAGTCAAGCATGAGATTCTGTTCGACAAGTGATGAGAAATCGTCCCGGTCCCGTGTGAAGAGGGCTCAGTAATTCTGTACATAGTGAACCTTGGGCTGGCAACGGTTTCTGAGCCACTGTCCTGGTGGTAGCTGCTTACTTTGCAGAGCCAGGGGTGTGTGCCTTAAACTTTGCCTTCTCCGCCAAAAAAAAGAGAAAATCAATGTCTTTATTACTGACACAGAGTGGTGCATTTTCAAAGCTCTGCATAAGGACTCATGATGTTTGTGAATTAGGGCAGAAGATTAATTCCAACTTCTACTCTTTTTCTGTTTTGCTGGGTGGACTGCTTGTCATGTGCTTGGCCAGCCACTGCTCTCCAGATTGACTGAATAAAGCACTGAACAGTAAAAATGGAGCTTTTTTACTCCCATAGTGTGTGAAGGTGTTCTCTTCTGCATGTGCCTTCAACATATGTGGCAAACTCGGTTGGGGGGTTAGACTAGATGATCTCTAAAGGTCCCTTCCAACCTTAAGGGTTCTATGATTTTATGAAACAGATCCATTCCTCCAGGACTGTAGGGCTTGGTTTTAATTCTAAACTTTGTCTTTTTAACTAACTGGTAGAAATATTAGATGCTTTTGGTTCACCTTAATCTTGTTTAGGAGGGAAAAAGGACTTGAATATAAGTGCAAGTATTTTTTTTTTTTTTTTAATGCTTATTAATATGCCTCAAAACAGACGTGTGATAATTTGGACTAAAATGATGTTGCTAAAGTATGCTATGGTAGATGTCACTGATAGAGTTAGCTGAGGCAAAGACTGTTATCTCCAGGCAGTCTTTGCACTTCTTTCGACTTGGCTTCTAAGTTCTAAATCTTCAAGATTTATCATCTTTTCTATGCAATAATCTGACACTTATGATCTCCATGAATGACTTGATTCCAGAGTGTGTGACTTCAGACAAATAGCAAATATTGTAAGTATGGCAAAAATGGGAATTTCCTTGACTTTGGGGTAGTTTGATGAGATATCTTGTCAGCTGGTCCCATTTGTGACTAATTTGAAGATACGGAGTAGATATTTTTTTAAAAGTCCATATGCCTGCGTTGCAAAGACATCTCATTCTTTCCTTTTATTCCCCAATTCTTGATGTTATTTAAATGAAAATTTGAATTCTGAAAATGTAATCCTATTTATTCATTTATTTGCATTTCAGTGAAAACAGATTAGCCCGCGTTGCTTTGCAGGACAGTAAAGTTCTGCTTAATTTTCTGTTGTCATTCACCATCTTATAGCTCCTGAATTTATGTTGCAGTCTTTGAGATGCTTAAAGTTTAGCCAAGCAGAAAAAAAATGGTTTATATTTGAATTAAAGAAATAACAATAATAATTTACGTTAATTATTGCTCTTGTAAAACCATGGTTCACTGATAACAGTTTTTCTTTTTTTCCTTCTTTTCTTTTTCCCTCCTACCCACAAGGCTCACATGGCCTTAGGACATCTCCGTGGAGTGGCAAGTGGACAGGGTACCACCACTCTGCTGTGGCAGGCCAGTCCAGCCAACCTCCCTGGCTGTCCTTGGAGCACTCCTTGGGGCAGAGGCGTGTTGTTGAGATGTCTCGATATGGGAACTAAGGGCCTATTTTCCTTTCTCAGTGGGAAATACACTCCCTTCACCACAGCGTAGGCAGTGTCAACCCCTCCTTCCCCCACACATTGATCTGGAGTCCCTGCTTTCCTCTTTGCTGGGATTTGGGTTGCCAGGTGACCCCAGTCTGCCTAGCAACCAGTGTCACAGGTATGTGTGCTCTCAGGGCTGCTTTCTCCTGCAGTAGCTGTTGTACGTGGCCACGGTCACAGCCTGTTGGGCCTTCTCTTACCACCACTGACCATCAGAGTCAACAGCGAAGCTATTTTTGAATAGGTACCAGCACCACCCACAACCATGCAGCATGAACACCCAGGCAGGGAGGTAGGAAAGCCAATTAGCTGTGACCTTTGTGTGAACAGAAGGCATTCCTTGTTGGCATAGACTGTGCCTGCACACAGCCTCTCTCTTCTGACTCAGGCCTAAAAGTTGCCTGAGAGACCCCATGGCCCTATGTGACTTGCAGTGAGCTGTTCCCGTGCTCGTCCAAGCACAGGTCTGCCCGAGCTGTGGGGACACATCACACGTGTGAAGCACAGTTCAAAGACCAGTTTCTTCTGGATTTTCTGCCTTAGTCCTCAAGGGTAGATAGCTCGCAGTGCCTCTGTGCAGCTTCTCCCCTCTCTTGCTGTGATTTTTTTTCTCACTTTGCAACTCCATTATAATCTTCTCCCTACCATAGGTGGGTCTCTCTGGACACTGACCTGAATGCTGTGAGTACCATGGTCCATGCAAAGTCCGAATTGCTCCCTTGTAGGAAATTTCTCCAGGTATGGATTAAGGCAGAGGAAGTAGGTCATGTTTGGAGACTGTCTCCTCTGCAATTCCTACCAGAATATCAGACGCCAGCCCAGGCACACTTCTGCTATTCTCTTCTTAAGACGACCCCAGGGGGATGAGACTGCTACAGTAGAGTGTCCTTCACCTGTGGGCACTTCTGTGAAGAGTTCATGTGGTAGCCTTTCTATTCCAGCCCTGATAGCTTCATGGAGGCTGAAACACTGTGCATATACATGGAGACTTCCTGGTGGACCTGGGCATGGGAAAGTAGCTTGCCTGGAAGATCTGTAGCAAAGTTGCTGCCTAACTGCTTGTGCAGTATTATGGGTTTCTGTAGTTGTTCTAGGTTAGCAGGGCAGAGCATCATCTGGGGAGGCGGAGGCTAAAAGCCCAAAGAAAGCTTTGGGAGTCACCAGCAATTTTAAGGCAGGTAGTATGGGCCAGGCTGTATTTTTAGTCCTCTTTTCTCCTCCAACTTCTTTAAACAGGCAACCTGCCCACTATCCAGGCTCACTGCAAATGTTAGAGTCAGTGTTGCAGAACCTCTTCAGCTTGCCAAGGCTTGTGATGTGGTGCTGGGAAAGGAGACCAGTGCCCATGCCCCACTGGTATGAGACCTTCCAACCAAGTGTTCTCAGTGAGGCGATGTGGTAAAACCTCAGGAGGTGCCTGGCAGGCTTGGCTGAGTGTGAGACCGTCACTCATCTTCCTCAAATCAGGTGCTGTTGTACAGGGCTGGGATGATTGGACTAGTTGGTCATTGTACCCAGCACACATGCCTGGAAAAAGACCTTGTCAGCCTTGCCTGAGAACCTCACAACCCTTGCTCCAGTGTCAACCCACATGAGAAGACCCACGAGCCTTCCAGGTTTGGAAAAGCCTTCTGAGCAAGAAAGGGATCAGTGCCTGAGCCTAGGTGCTGCAAGGAGGTTATCTGTTGATTGTCTCTCCTTTCAGGGATGTGTTGTTCTTAGGTTTATCACCTGACTGCAAGGTCTTCATCTGAATTTAGAACTATGAAAGGGCAAAAAATCTCCTTCTCTGGATATCTTCAGAATCCGCCTGGATGCCACCCTGTGCCACGTGCTCTAAGTGCCCCTCCTTCAGCAGGAGGTTTGGACTAGATAATCACTAGAGGTCCCTGCCAACCTCAACCATTCTGTGATTCTGTGAAGAAATGTCTGGATAAAGTACTCCCATATACTTCAGTATTTAATAATGTCCACAGTGAGAGTAGACAAGCCTTGGTTTCTGACATTTCTAGGGAACAAGTGGAATTCCTTGGCCTTAAGTTGCTGATTATTTGAGTTGAGTTGGCTACAAACCTGATTTTGAGCCCTTGGTTTCAAGGAGATCAGAGAATTCAAATAGATGATGGTGTGAAGGTCTTATCCACTCCCCTTCATTTTGTTCAGACTTCCGTCTCACTCTAGCCCTTCCTAATGGGGTCATTACTGTTTCTCAGCTGCAGGCTTTTTTAGGTTTTTTTGTTCTATGGAGGAGGATTTTGGTTTGTTTGTTTCTGACTGATGTCCTTACTACTTGACATAAGCCACAGTCTGCAATGCTCTTTGTGGACATTAAACAAGAGAATAAAGTTTACTTTGGTTGAAGGAGGATTTCCTATCTTGAGAAAAGGACCCAGATAGGCAGCTAAATGTACCAGTTGCCTATCTGGTTATAAGCTGGGAAAATATCAAATAGTGCTTCCATGTCCTCCCACCCCGTTATTACATGTAAAGCCAAATATTTGCTCCAAGTAGTTGCCTGCAGCCAGTCAATATGGGCAAGGGTACAGAAAGGGGACTGGTGTTGTTTTGTTTCTATTATTTACTAGTAGTTGGTTATTCACAAGAAATAAGAAGTTCCGTGGCCAAAGATTGGTTAACTGGAGAGAACAGTGGTGTTTCATGCGTAATATATAAATTGCATCATTTAGAGGCTTAAAAAAAGCAGTTATATGTATGCATTTTTGTCCTTAAAAAAAACCAAAAAACAAAAAACCACTTCATTCTGGCTTCGAAAGATCAAATCATTCTTGAGGAAATTCTTCAGAGATATTCTGCATTGCGCTGTGGTCCAATGTTCGTTCCTGTGTCTTTCACCTGTTATGGTGTATTGGGTTGACAGTTTAGTTTGTGACCCTTGGCTATCATGTCAATAATTGTCGGTATTGAGTGAGGTGAGTCTGATCTGCAAGAACTCCATCAGGTTTTGTGTTGAGTATCCTCTTGCACTGTGACATTGCACGTAAATATGCATGTTCTATACAGCCTGTTTCTGTGAATGGACCTTAAGAGGAATGATCCCATATAGACCTAAAACCCTGCTCTCGCAATGGGTGCATGGGGAAGACTGTAAGAACCGAGTAAACTTTCATCTCACAAATTCACAGAGGCAGCAGTTCTGTCTCAGGATTAGTCATCTTGTGGACTTTTTTCTTGCGCCTGTCCACCTCTTCCCCTCGAAACTGTGTAGAGTCTTTAGGTTCACAGAACCCCGTCGCAATAAGTTTCAGACCTCAGTTGCATGTTGTGGAAAGATCACCTTTTGCTTGTTTTGAACCTGCTTCTTATCAATGTAATTTGGTGCTCTCTGACTCTCATCTAGGAGAGGATATTAAACATTCAAGTCCTCTCTTTGTGCTGCTTGTCTCTAATCCTGTCCCTTTGTCTATGGGATGAGAAGACAACCTCTTCAGCCAGATTCTCCCAAGGGAGAACCACTGCAAATCACTTGATGCCTACCAGGAAAGGATCTGGCACACTGTTTGCACATAGTGCTAATTCTTACTTTAAGGACAGCTGAACAGATAGCTCAAAGGTCTGATCTTGAAGGATGATTCTGGCTTGCTCCATGGTGAAACATCAAATTTGATGTAAATCCATAGAGACAGAACTCTGCTTGTCCTCAGAAGGGTTAACGTGGGATTTTTGGAGTGGAAGATGCCTGAAACATTTTTGTTCTGGCCCTTGAAATGCTTTTTCCAGCCTTGCAGTAGGGCACTGTTCCTTGTGTTTGCAAATCTGGCTAATGTAGTTCGCTATGGCTGAGTGAATGTTGAATGAGATCTCCCAACACAGCTTCTCCTCAGCTAATGAAGTACTTCAGTGATAGCAGTTGCCCCCTCTGGGATATCTGAGGAGGTGAATGGAAAAACTGTTACCAGCTCTATTATTTGTGCCAGCTCCTGTTAGGCTGCTCTTGCCTGGCTAAGAGGATCTGTGGAGGAATGGGTGGTCACAGTAAGCTGTCAGAGAAGCTGCCTTGTGCAAAGGGACTTCTCCTCAGAGCTACAGATGAAGAACTGAGGGCAGTGGAAATGGGGTGCAAGCTGGGAGGGGTGAGGAGACATATATACTTGTGGGCTAAGCAGGTATGTTTGAGCTGATAGCCCTCTCTCCTCCTCTCTCTGTACCTGTGTGAACCCTGTGCTACAGGGGTCCTTCCACTTCTGGATGTCCCTCACAGTGGCTTCCCCTTATGTCTGAAAGGGTTGTCTGCCAGTGATAAATAGAGTGTCTCTTAATCTGTCAGTGTTCAGCTGCACATGGGCTAGAAATTACAGAGGCAATCAAGTCACTGTAGTTCAGTGTAGGTGCATGCGGCCCAGGAATGAAGGCAGAGCTATAGTTTTTAATCGTTCAGACTCTTGGTTGTCTTTCTGGACTGCTGTGCTGCGTGGCATTAACACTGCTGTGCAACTCCTCTCCTGCAAGACGTGAGCTGGGAGATACTAGGGCTCCTTGATGTGACCTAGCAGAGGTGCTGACCTCCTTTGCAAAGGGTTCTCTCCTCAGCACAACTGCTTTGTAGGTTGTGTCTTTATTCTGCTATGTGTTTCTGAAACTTTACTGCTTTTTTAAAAAAAAAAAAAAAAAAAACTAATTCCCTTTTGAATTATATATGTAAAATGCTGTCTTGAGACTTGTGGAGTGAGGCATAAAACAGGTGGATAGTAGTCTTCCAAGTGATTCCTTGAAACGTGGATATAGGTAAGCTATAAATCTTTTTATCACATCCACAAAGCCATGAGTGGAATCACAGAGAAGGAGAGAAATGTGTTGTGTGGCTCTGCCACATACAGGTGACTTCTGGTTGAAGCCAGACTAACTGGGCATTTTTACTGAGCAGAAACTAAATGGCGAGAGGAGAGTAGGAAACTTGCCAGAGGCTTGTTGAAAAGTGATCACTGGAAGCTTCACTTGCAGAAGTAGAGTTGGAGGAATGTGTGGTCTCTATCACCACAATCAGTTTTGTAAACCCTAACCAACTCCTTCAGCTGATGACACAGCAATAGTTCTGAGACATGCAAAGAGTCTTGCTACCAGAAAGGACAATGTATATCACAATGTTGAACTGCAGCATTCCTTGGCCCATTGCACAGCAGAAGTAGCAGTATTCAGTCAAGTATGGTGTTCCAGGAGGACAAGGAGAAACTTAAAGATTGAAGGCTGTATTTCTACTTTTGCTACCAGGCCACATCCATCTGCTGGGGGAGGGCTGTGGTGACTTACTACCATCTGTAATTTCAGTCATCGTGAGCTGCTGAACCCTGGCCCCAAGTACAACTGCAGCAATATTTATACAAAGAGGTTTTGGTTCTTGTACTGGCTTGAGTTTATCTTGAGTGAGGTTTAATAGAGGGATCTTGGCTAGCCTGTTCTAAAAATATTTGCTTAGAGCTTCTGAGAACAGACCCAATGTGGACAGGAGTCAATGGAAGAAGCTGTTGCTGTGATTCATCTGATACAGGTGTGTAACACCTGATCCCTAGCTGTTGTAAAACAGCTCAACTGTAGGCACAACCTGAATTCCATCCAATCACCAATTCTGGTGACTTAAAGAGTGTACATGATCGTGTACCATGGTGCTCATTAGTGATGGATATGGTGCTTCCCTGGAGCGCCAGCGAGGCTTTGGGACTTGTTGCTCTTTCACCAAAGCTCCTGGTAGTTTTGTCCTTTGTCTTCCCTGCAGAGCATTCCCAAGTTAGCTCTGGGAAGGGCAGGGAGGAAGCTAGATATGGATATTTGATACGAATTAGGACTGCTGCAAGAGAACTGATGTGGGAGAGATGGGAGTTGCAGAGAGTCCAGCTGTGCTTTGTGGTTTTGGCATAAACAATGTTTTGACCAGTCTTTTTGGGCCCCTTCCCAGTACTGAACCCAGCCACTGTGCTTGGGAAGTTGACTCTGCAGGGAGTTCTCTGATGCACTCTCTTGCAAATGAGCATCCCAAAGCTCACGGCAGTGTCCTGTCTCCTCTGCGCTTCCCATCAGGTTTGGCCACAATTGTGTCTTCTTTCAGGAGCCCTGGACATAAGATAAACTCACAATGCAAGCAGTGTCAAACCATGTATTACATTTGTCACTGGGAATACAGGAGGGTGAAGAAGAAGACTTAAAGCAATACAAAGACAGCATACATGTCACACGTGTATGTGTGTGTAGATGAGAAGGCACCCACACAACCTTGCTGTTCTCTGTAAGGCTAGCATTTTCCTCCCTCAAGATCTGGTAGCCTGACTTAACCCTATGCTTCTGGAAACCAAGTTTGCTTCTGTCCCGCTCTGAAGAGAAGCTCAGTTTTTTTGTTCTCTGGTTAAGAAATTCCACCACTGGCACCCTGAAAGTTGCAACTTCCGCCATCTCTGTCCACTTTAGATATGTGAAACAGCTGAAAGTTAAATTAGACTCTAGGCCTATGCAGAAGATTACAGGCTTGACTGAACTTACACCTTTCCCATAAAAACAGGGATGTTCTGGTAATGAGACAAGCCTAGAAACAAGGCCACTGAGGAGTGCCATGCCACACTAGCCCAGCATTACTTTAAGCCAGACGTATGCTTCATGGAGGTGGACAGTGCTTGAGGGTTATGAACCCTAGGTTCGAACCTTGCAATTTGCAAAAAAAAATAGGGAAAGACTTTGGAGGTAGAGCTATTCTAAAAATAAATGCTGAAATAATAATAGTAGAAAGGAGGACTTTAAAAAAAAAAGTTTGCCCAAACAGGGACTGTTTGACTGGAAGTCTAGCTGCTGAAGAAGCCCTGCTTTAAAATCCCAAACAAGTCTGGGCACTCAGGTCTCACTTGTGGATGCTTGAAGGCTGAACTGAAACTTTCCTCTAGTCTCTAACTCTGCTGCTTTACTGGAGGAAAGGACATGTACTACAGCCTGTTTTGCTAGAGTAAATGGTGCCTGTAGTGTTGGACATCTCTAAAATAAAAATTAGAGGAGAGTTTGGGAGAAGGGAAAAATAAGATGTTCATCTGAAGGTCTGACTCACTCATTCCCTCTTCCTTGTGTTGTTCCAGAGGCCAAAACTGCATTTCAGTGTCTCATAGTCTCCCCTGCATTACCACTTTCTCTACTTCAGAGCTACTCCAGTGCTTTTATTGAATGGATGGCACCTCCTTCATTCAAGACGAAGCAGAGTCCCATGGCAACTGCAGCAATTGTTTACCTGTAAAAATAACAATGAGGAAATTGAGTGAAGTGTTTTCACTAAAGCCAAGCAGTTGGAAGGGAGAAGATCCAGCAGCAGAGCTGTGTGCTGTGGTTGCCTGTGCCTCTAGCAGTTGTTCTGTAGGCAGTGCAGCAGGCAGAAGATAGGTCTTAAATAAGTTTCACTTCTCCAGTTTGAAGCCTGAAGAAATAGAAACCAGCTCCCTGTAGCAGAGATTTAAGCAGTCATTGGTGAGCTATTCGTCTCTTTCCAGTTCTTTGCCAGGAACCAGTGAGTGGCACTGATTCTGCCAAGTCTTGTTCCAGATCACACAGATGGGGCATCACTTAGTGACAGGGAGGCTCCGGAGTCCAAGGCTCAGCCCATGAGCCTGTGTAGTGAAGAGCCCTGCAGCTGGCAGGGGAGGTGGTATTGGCTTGGCCCAGGGAGCCCCCTCCCTGGACAGACTGCTCCCAGGCATAGGTTGGGAAGCAGACCCTGTAGCCTATCTGCATTCTTGATGCAGGCTGGGAAGGAGAGGAGCAAGGGAGGAGAAAGCCTTGCTGCTTCAAGCGGGGTAGGGGGAAAAAAAAAAAAAAAAAGTGGTGGAAGAACAGGATTTGTCCAGCTTGAGGACACCAATGGGGGAGTGAAGTTCACAGAAGAACTAATTCACAGAAGAACTTCTCCCTCTACCTTTTTCCACTACAAAACAGCTTGTAATAGATGTGTTGTTTAAGTATCTTCTAGAACTTTGTGGCTCCCTCTTTCTCGTTCCTAGTGACATAAAAATATACTTCCCCCCAAATCTTGTGCATCTAATCTGATGCTTGTTGAAATGGCTAGGCAAGTAGTTCTTCATTTACACCCACATGCTCACTAGCATTGCTTTTATGGTCACAGATGCTCACATGTGCCTACTTCCACAGCACAGTACTGCTTCATTCAGTGGAATGCTTCTGAGGAGAGGAATTGTTGCTGTTAAAGGCAAAGTAGTCAAGGAAGAATATTTATCTCTAATTAGTCAAAGGATGGTCTTTTTCCTCCCTGTATCCTTTTAGTTTCTGGAAATTCTTGTTAACTCCAGACAAATGTCTGCTCCCCTTCTCAGTCTTCCACTAGGCTTTGTCTGTGTGGAATGGCCAGGAAGAGTTTCACACACTAAATTTGAACTCTACAAGGTAAATATTCAGCCTGCTGAATGTTATTCTGTATTCAGAATAGTATTCTAACAGAATTATGTTCTGTTAGCCCCATAATGCAGGAGCTAGGCGCTCGTATGTGGGAGCTGGTGCAGTTTGGAATAATTCAGTTTCTAAAACCCTGATTCTGTTTTTGAAGAATTTACTAATACTAATAAAAGGAGAATTTAGCACTACTAAAATAGCCCTCCCACCCCCATAGGCTAGCAGGAGGATGATTAGCATGACTGTGGGAGTCCTATTTTTCTTTGAAGCCTTTTGTATTGTTACATTCACTTTATTTTCTTTAGGCTATACAATGGGATCCAATCCACAGACTCAGTTTCCTCTTGTTTGAAAGAGATTTGTCTTCTCTCTTGCAGGTGCTCTGAACTTCTAGAGAAGTGTTCAAGGAAACTCTGAGTGAATTAGGTGAATTAGTCTTGGGCTGCCTGTGAGATCAGGATGAGCTTGGTGGGCTTAGTTGTCCATGATGAGACTTTGGGCTGGCTATGCAGTGCTGTACAGGGCAAACTGTATATATCAGAAACCAGGACCAGTAGACATAAAGACCTGCAAAATGTCAGTTATTGACTCAAAATCCAGCTCTTGATTTTAATCCTCTCAAGCCAACTATATAATGTCATAGCTCTTTGACCTACATGTGCTACATGTTGCCACCTCAGATTTGGAATCAGTGCCGTGCCCTGTATTGACATGTACACAGTGCCAATAGTGGAGCTGATGAGTTTCTCTTGCAGAACTGCCAGAGCCATTAAACCTCACTGAAAACCCTGCCACGTCCAAGGGAAGGGTTTTTATGGGGAAATGAGCCACAAATTGAGGTAAGAACCTCCTAAGTTAGAGTTGGAACCTTAGCTTTTTTGTTGAGGGCCAGGCCCCTTGCTCTTTGTACAGCACCTAGCATAATGGCACCTCTATAAACCACCATGACAAACAAGGTATTATAGCTGCTCTGAGGACTTTTAGAAGCTGTTAATTTGGTAGTGTTCCTCAGGACCAGTTACCTTTATTAAATAATTATGTGTGTGAATACATACAATAAAATTGTAGTTACTGTGGAACAGTAATCTCCGGTGTTTCCTTCAAGGCGATTAGAAATGAGGATAAATCTGTGCTACTTCTCCCATTCATGATTTGAGAGCTGTAAAAGCAGTTAAAGAGAGACCGAGAAGATAGGAAAATATTTTCCAGCTTCTTACAGGGCAATGTAAATATAGAAGGACAAAAGGTAGCTCTAAAGGGGGAGGAGGAAAAGGGTGGCAACAAACTTTTGCTTAAAAATATCCTGGAGGATGGTGACGAAGTAGGTGGGTTGACTTAACAGCTGTCAAACTTCTTGTCAGCCAGGATTTCTCTGCTATTCCTGTGATTTCTCTGTGTTCACTGAATGTGCCCTTTCCCTCAGACATTCAGTTAGGTGTAGCTGCTCTTTTGGGTGCCTGTGAGGCCAAAACACTCCAAGGATATTCCCTTAGGAGCAGTGGTGAAGGCAAAATGGTTTTGTATTCAGTGTAATGGTTGCATGCTTCTGTAAAAGCTAGGGACAACACATCAGACACTTCTAAAATAAAAAGAACCTTTTGAAACCTATTGCCACTGGATACTGCTGTGGGAGAATAGCTTTCAAAACTCAGACAAAACTATGAACGATGGGAATGTCTGTTATTTTAGATAAAAAAGGTATAAAGGATTAAAACGTTCATCTTGCAGTGATCATGTTATTTCAGAGTTGTCCGTTGTAGAAATTTCTTCTGATGTAATGCATTTTCTTTTGACTCGGTTGCTTTTGACCACTGCCAGAGATGCATACTACGCAGCATAGCTCGGAGGCTTGATCTGATATAGTAACTAGTAACTTCCAGGTATGCTTTATGCATCAGAACAAAAGTCACCTTGGGAACAGGACAGGTAGGATTTCTTCTGCATAGGTAACTCTATCTTACCTAAAAACACTTCAGAACTTTCAACCCATCTCAAGAAGGTACCGAGTTTGTGTTTTTTGTTAGAGTGGGTTTTTGGGTATAAGGCAAATGATTTGGCCAGCTCCATTGACAGGTCCCAAATCAAATGTTCCTGAAAATTCCTATTACACAGTTCTCTGTACTCTTGGAGCACCTAAGAGTATTCAGTGGTATTGCAAGAATTGTTACTGACAGAAAAGCATACAGTTACTGTTTACCTTTCTGTGAAAGTGTGTTTCTTACTGCATTCTTCAGAGTCACCTTGTATGAAACCAAGGTGGTAAAGGTGTGTCTGTTCTGTGGTTGCCTCTGTGTGTATCTTCAAGGGGACCGTGTGGGCACATGCATTAAGTGGCTAAAGTGAAACACCGCTTCCATTTGTGGGTGCCTTATGAGATGATAGTGCTGTTGACAGGATGTGTCTTTGTTTCAGAGGTGGCTTTTGGACATTCAGTTGTCCACGTGAGGTGGATGTGGTAGACCGTGATAGTTACAATGTGTGTCTGGGTTGCTAAGGGCAGGATATGCCCATCTGTGCTTGGGGAAGGGTTGGCGATGTGGTAGGGTGGAAATAGTGGTAGACTATGTTTGGTGTTGCTGCAAGGAGAGTTTGCAACGAGAGTTTGAGGTTGGGAGCTGAGGATGTGTATACCAGGGAGGTGCTCTGACAGCCTGTGTGCGGTTAGCTGGGGTGGACGCCTGCAGGATATGGGTGGGGGAAGTGGCTTTGGCAGCAGCAGGGGCAATACTCCATGTTCACAATGAAGCCTTTTCTTTCTACTTGCCCCCTAGATCTCCTACCCTCCAAGTGATGAGGACAGCGACGACTCTGAGGGAGAGAACCAGGAGCTTGCTCAGATTGACAGAGGTAACGGGACAAGATAGCAGGGTCCTGGGATGCTACAGTGGAAGCACATTTTGCTTGTTGCCTCTGCTCGTGGAAGTGCCTTCTTGCCACTCCCAGCTGCATCACAACCAGCTTCATTAAGTAGGTCACCTTGAAGTCTTTGGGACCTCACAAGGAGAATTATCAGATTCAGATCAGTTCATTGTTATCAGATGCTTCTATCAGATACTATCACTTAGTTTAAAAGAGGCAGAGGTCATTAAGCACAGCTTAAGATGCTGCAGATTTGGGGTGGCAGAGGTCTCCAGTCAGGTCAGTGGCAGAGCTGGGACTAGCCCTCCAACTTCTATTCTGTGCTTATGCATCTGTATAATCTTGTTCCAGGCTTCCTATTTCTTGCCATTTCCAGGTTTGACCTTCTCTTCCCACCTTTCTGGACTAATTAATTGGAGGGAGCTCTCTCCTGTACCACTGGTATCCTTGGATATAGCTGGCTATCTTTGACAGAGGAGAGACAGGTGCTTTGCCATAGTAGCATGTAGCAGCTAAGGGCTTCAGTGAAAGGGAAAATTCTGCTTGGCTCTATGCTGAAGTATGATTAGCATCAGTGAAATAAGCAGTAAACATGGCTGTTGAGCTCTGTTAAAGTTTCTGCCTTTTGTGCATACTGTATGTTTTATGTGGAGCTCATAATCTCGCCAACGTTTTATACAAGGGTTATAGAAGTTAAATTCCTGACTCACAGGACATGTCCTGTCAGAATTTTAATCCTGGCTCCAGACATTTAACCTAGAAGTTGTCCAGCAAAATAGTTAAAAAGATGTGGATGAAGGTAGGCTCTTTTATCTGGCAGACTTTGTAATTGAGGACCTTTACCTCCAAAATGCCAAATTTAGGCTATTGAGCCATAGATGTGTTTCTTAGAGTCATGTAACTTAACCTCATGTTTCCTGAGAGCTGGTCACTGGCATGTCTTTTGATAGAAGCAAGTGACTAATAGCATATTTTGTAAGATAATGCCTTCTGCATTTTGGATTTATGGAATGAGGTGGGCAACAGATCTGTATTGAAACACAGGAAGTTCCACCTCCATGTGAGGAAGAACTTCTTTACTGCGAGGGTGACAGAGCCCTGGAACAGGCTGCCCAGAGAGGTTGTGGAGTCTCCTTCTCTGGAGATCTTCAAAACCCACCTGGATACCACCCTCTGCCACATGCCCTAGGTGTCCCTGCTGGAGCAGGGAGGTTGGACTGGATGATCTCTAGAGGTAGCTTCCAACCTCAACCGTTCTGTGATTCTGTATTCTTGCCATATAGTAGATTTCCAGGTGATGATTTGCAAGCTGGTATCTAGCAGACTGGTCTAAACTAAGATCCGGGAACTTCCAAAGGGGAGCATTCAGCAGCAAAGTGTTTCTTCTGGGGAAGGAGGCAAGCAGTTCAGAAATTTACTTGGGAAGTCAAGAAAACAGGCTGGGAGAGCAGGCCTGGTTTGGCAGGTCATGAATGCAGATCTGCTAATTCTCCTCTTCCCACCAGAGCGAAGACGGAATTCTACCTTGACCCCTCTGGCTACCAACCAGCTTCAGAATCAAGAGAATCAATGCTGCAAGGTTCGGGCTCTTTTTCATGCCAGCCTGGATCGCCACAGCTCGGAGGAGGAACTGGAGCGCATCAACCGGGAATTTGCCGCTGAGAAGCGGAAGTGGTCCCAGGTGAGCAGGCTCGCCTGCTGCGGGGACAGCAACAACACGTCCTCCAGCGACGAAGAGGTGAAGAACTTGTGCGCCATGTCCTTCCAGCCCGTAGCAGAGCAGGCTGAGAGCCTGCACTCGAGCCCAAGCCCCGTGCTCTTCAGTGCCTCCCCTCCTAAGAGACTGCAGCCCCTGGGGCGGAACGCAGCCTCCAGGCCTCTAATCTTCACGAGCGTCGGGGCAGGCTTTGAGCAAGTCATGCCTTGTAAGAGACATCGGCAAGGATATGGGGATAAGGTCAGCAGGCCCAGCCTGGACCTGGAAAAAATGCAGCAGGTAAGGCAGAACTTGGTGCAAGGAAGGCAATATCACTTCAGAGCTAGTGTTGTGAGTAAAGAGGAGTAAGTTACAGAGATAGAGTTCAGGCGGTTCATAAGGGTGCTGCTTCTTGTGATCACATCTTCAGAGCCATAATCATTACTTCTGCCCTCTGTCTGGAATAAACCAGGCCTGAGCTGCGGAAGGGCTTCTTTTTAGAATTAAAGCCTCTGCTAATTGAGTGATTCTTGTCAGAGTTGGACTATTCTCTTTCCACCTATTAAGAAAGAAGCATCTGTACTGGCCAGTTTGTTGCATGATAGAAGAACAAAATCCTTAGATTTCACTTCAGTGGAGTTACCCCAAGAGCCATGAGCTGATCCATAGCATTCACATCCAAAAAAATGATTACCCAGGACTGTATAAAGAAATATCTGAGAGATGAAAGTAGTCCTGTATAAAGAAATATCTGAGAGATGAAAGTAGTCCTAGGTGCAATGATGATGGATATCACACCATGGTTCTTGATGCCTTGGGACTGGGTCTCCTTTTTCCTCCTATGGTTTTTACAGCAGTGCAAAACACTGTGTGTTACATTCTTACGAGTTTGCAAGTAAAAACTGTTCACAGTTTGTTCTAGATGCAGGTATGGCCTGCCTGGTACTGGTGGGGTCGTCTGGCCTGTGCAGTGCCTCCCAGCACCACCAACTTTCACAAGGTTTTAGTTGCAGAGTTAATATTTCAGCTCCTCATTATTAATCTTTCATCTTGCGCTGGTGTAGTGTCTGTTTGGAAGAGAATCTCCAGACATTTGCTGACCCTGGTAAATTGCAGTAAGTTACAGACAGTTATTTTCTGTTCTGATTTCCTCTCATTAGGACATTAAGGAAGAATTTCCCTGATTTTATTTGGTTGGATGTACCAAATTTAACCTCATTAAAATCCTCTTTAAGCCTGTGAGACAGTTCCACTAAAAGAAAGGCCTATGTATTTATTTTCCAAGATCTATAAAAGCGAGTCCCCTCAATTTCCCCATTACATAGCTGCCTGTTCTCAATCCTGTTGGCAGCATGTATCCTGTGAATGCATAATGCAGAGTCTTGTGGTTTCAGTACAGTTTCCTCACCCCCTCCTTTCCCTTCTTGCCAAGTTTCTGTTCGTAGAACATTCTATAGGCCCAGTCCTGCATTTCACATCACCTAAATCTTCCAGTGATACTGACAGCAGACTTTTAAAATTAGTCTCACATTGTAATGAGAGGAGGAAAAAGCCAAAGAGCCTGTGCCCTGTTTCTCTCTCTCTCTCTCTCTTTTTTTTTTTTTCTTCCCCTTTTAACATGGAGTGCACAGAGAAATTTACCATTCAGCCCAGGTGCATTCTGTGATTCAGCTTCCAGGCTAGCATCCATCTGCTCTGCCTTACGGCCACTGCAGCAGTGGGTTTGGAAGTGTGCTGGCACCCAGACATTGAGCAGGGTAGAGACTACATTGCATGTGCTTTCCAAACAGTATGGGATTTTCTTGCTTTTTTTTTTTTTTTTTTTTTTCTTTTTTCTTCTGTGAAACTGTATGAGAATGGTTTGCTTCCTGGAACTTCTGCTCGCTACACTTCTGTGTTAATTGTGGCAACAATTGCAACGATGCTTGCAAGCATCATTGAAATCACCGGGGTTTTTGTATTTTAATAACATTTTTATTATAAATGTCATTATCACTTCCGGTTCTTGGAATCACAGCTTTAAAGAAAGGTCAGGTTTTGATTAAAAGTATGTGCTTTTTTTGCCCTCCTTCCCTTTCCCCAAAAGCTACACACACATACACACAAAATGGGATGCAGCTTGAATTATGTAACACGGAGGCTTTTTTTGGGGGGGGTTAATTTTCAACCAGTGAAAACTTGAAGTTTTTATTAGTTCTTGCTTCATCTAGAAAATCTTGTTTCCTGCATGCTTTTTACGTGCTACCTATGCTTTTTTGTTGTTGTTGTTACAAAAATTGTGACAGAAATGATGATCTTAATGAACTTTTTTTCTTATGATAGTGATCTGAAATCTGGGTTCAGTTTTGAGTTCTGCTACAGAATCCTTGTGTCGTGTTGATAGGCAAGTCATGTTCAGTCCCTTATTCCCCATCTATAACATATGGGAGGGTGTTTTTTTCTTTATCTGTCTTCATTTTCCATCAAAAGTGGTTGTCAACAGTTGGCACCATGTGTTTTGAGTCAGGAATACAATGCAAATGAAGAATGATAGTATTAACTGGCTTCTCCAAGGCTCCACCTGGGCCCAGAATCTCAAAGCTGTGCTCACTTTGTGACTCTTACGTGATTATAATGTGCTTGACCATGAGACTACAGCTGATAAACTTAGTATATGGAAACTATTTTGAGTATCAGGTGCAGTCTCTGCTGTTAACCCTGAGCCTTCCTTCCTATTCTTGTAGTTCTGTGGAGCTGACAGCAGATGACAGAGTATCAGTCAAGATTCATTTGTGCTATGAGCAAATGTGTTCTGAGACAAGAAGGTATTTTTTGGCACATGGTATGGAATGGAAGGCTCAAAAGTGGATGAAGAGATGCAAAGTGCATTGCCATTGCATCAAAACCTGTTTGGATGGTGGTGGGAAAAGGGTCCAGAGCGCTGTGGTGTGGTGTGGGGTCTGTGTTGGGACTTTCAAGGCAGCTTTTATAGGAAGGCCACAGACCTGTGGTATGTGCTGTCAGGATTTCTTCACGTGCTTCAGTGATGTGATGCCTTTTGATATGGGGGAGAGGCAAATTTGGGAGACGTAAGTGGGCTGGGGATAGTCTGAAAGCATTTAAGGGAGCAGGGAATTTCTGTGTTTCTACCTCTCTGGCCTGTTGATAAGTGGAACAGCTGTGTCACCTGGGCTGTTCAGTTCAACCTTCCTCAGCAGGAGAGGCCGTACAGGAACAGGCTTTCAAGTGCCACTCTGGCTGGATGCCAGAGGATGCTTTTCCAGCTTCACAGGACAGTGTGATGCTGCCCGTTGTGTGCCAGAACCGTGAGTCTGGGCAGTTGGCTGCCTGGTTCGCCAGTCACCTATCTTCTTCCCTACTGAGGCTGAGCAAGGGACATCCAACACATTCTTTTCTTCACTCCTCCAAAGGACCAGAAAATTAGCTCAGAAGACTTCTTCTTTTCTTTCCCTTAATTGGGCTGAAATGCCCTGGCTCGTGCAGACACACACATTGCTCCAGTGAATGCCCTGTCCCAGCTGCCCCTTGATCTCGGTCCTTGGACAGCAATCTAATTACACACAGGCCCTGCTGCCAGCCCTCTGCTATTGAATGAAGGTCGGGCATGTTCCAGAAAGACAAGGGCTGCTGCCACCCTCTGAACATGAGTGGGTCTGGCTTTTTTGGCAGTGCCAAGGGTGCCAGGTCAAGGAAGGCAGAGGGATGCTTTGATGGCCTGGGCTGAAGGCTGCGGGGGATGCCAGGGTTAGCTGAGGCATGAGGAAGTCCAGGATATTGCACAGGCTCCTTGGAGTTGCTGAGCTGGTTCCCAAGGGATGAGACTAATTGTTCCTGACATGGTGTGTAAACAGATAAAAGGGAAGCAAAAGATCCATCCTCCCGTACTGGGTAATGGGACTTGCTGGAGCTCTTTGTTTTTTCAAGTAGCTAAAGGTAGATTTTTGAGTGCAGTATGCAGGAAGGTAGATCATAATCCAAGCAGACCAGTTTTGAGAGGTGAGAAATTCCAATTGCCCTCATTTAAGAGTGGGTAGACAGCTGGCCGGGAAATCATGGCTTTAAAGTACAAGGCAAAGAGTTGGGGTACCTGCAGTGTGTTCCCAGTTATGCTCCTGTGTCACTTCTGGCACTTGACCGCCGGTTTGTGAGCTGGACTGCAGTGATGAATGTAGGGTGAGACTGCAGTCTCGGCAGCACAGCTGGGCTTTGCCCTTGCCTGCCTTGCAGGACGTGACAAATGGCCTCCAGATAGAGAACGTGTGAGCTCACGAGCCCTTTTCACCTCCAGGCCTCCAGTTTCAATCCAGCCCTTGTCAGTTACTGAAAATTGTTATCAGCTGTTCACTCCTCTGAGCTTGTCTCTCTCTTCTCATGGGGTGCTGCAAAATCCACTGCTGGCGCTGGCGATAGTTTTATTGCTCTCTCTGCCCTGGGCCACCATATTCCACAGTGACTGAGCAAAGTTCATGGGCCTGTGCTGGGCCTAACAGCCGACAGAAGCAGCACAATAGTTATTCCTCGTCTTAAGCTCTTTGACTCTCTTCTCTGCTGCTTCATTTTTTTTTCCTATGGCACTTAGGACATCTGAGGTCTACACCAAATGATAGAAATCTTAAGGGGCCAGAACTTCTTTCCCAGGTGTGAAAAGTTGGGCCATAGGAATCCTGTGTTCTGAAATGCTGTAGACTGCTAGTTGGGGCAATATAGTAAGGAAACTGTTGAAGGGACTGATTGTTCCATTACAGAATGAGAAATACTGCTTCTGGTAACCTCCTGCAATTCTGCTTTTATTTTTTATCCTCAGCAAATATTCTACAGCTGCTGTTTTTACAGCAGGGAAGCCCTGTCCTTCTCACCCCTGCCAGCATTTGGCAATGAAGTAGCCAGTGAAAAAAACAGTGTGCTACTGTGAGGCAATTCTAGCATGGAAAAAATGGGGCTGGGAAAGGTGTGTTATATTATCTGAACTACCTGCCTGCCTGGAAGGATGTAGTTCTGTGGCAGGAGACAGTGTGACTCTGGACAGGAGTGGTGTAAGTGGGTGACGGGGTACAGTAGAGGTATCTTGCTCCTTGTCTCTTTGGAGGAGGTGAGGAGATGTTCTCTTTAGGTTTGATGTCTGTTGTGAAGACTCTTTGGCTTAGTGCCCCCAACTGACATCTGGTTTGCTGATTAAGTTGTTTGCTGTCTGATAGTGACACAGGGAGGGAAGGAAGGAGGAGTACTGTTAAAGAGCACCCAGGTTTGGGAAGTGGAAAGACTCAATAGTGAGGGAAGGCGTGAAGAACCCCACCCCGCTCCAAGGGGGCGATTATGACTCTGCCAGAGAGCAGATATCCTTGTCTCTTCTTTGCCTCCCCTAGTTGCTGTCTCTGTTATCTAATATCTGAAAGATGGTTTCTGTGCAAAGCCATGCTGCAGTGAAAGCTCCTGCATGCTGCCCAGCCTGGATGGATCGGAGTAGGAGAGAGCTGGTAACGCACCCACAGTTCAGCCCAGCTACTTCCTAGAGAGAGTAACAATTTCCCTTGGTTTCCTGAAGGAGGCAAGTTGAGTATGTCTTTGCTTCAGTGGCAGTAAGGCCAAAATTCACCTGCTGTCTGTTTTGGCAAGGCAGGTAGGACAAACTAGTCATATTCCTAAGCTTCCAACAGAGATCAGCCCAGTAGAAGCTAAGAGTATTGTCCATGTTGAGGTACAGAAGTAACTTCTTTACAAGTCAACCCCAATTCAGTGTGGCATTTCTTTCCCATGCTATAGAATCTCTTGATACTGTATTCAGCTTTCAGATATGCTGTAAACAGACTTCCTTTCTTGTCACACATCCCTCTTTGGACCTCTTCCACCATACCAGGCATGTGTCAGCTCTGGCACAGAGTGTTTGCCCATTCCTACAGCAAAATACATATGCTGTTCTCCCTTAATCCTTCCTTGTTTAACCCCAGTCTTTTGAGATCTGGCTTGTAATACATACAAAGGGACAACAGTGTGAGGGGGAGATGGATGAGGATGGAATATGGGTGCTTCTGTCTGGACATGCTCATCTATCCTCTTTCCTTCTGGGTACCTAGCCATGCAACTTCACCTTCTCTTCCTGGGAGTCTGCGTGTTTTGAATGTAGCTGTTTGGAGTATTGTAGTGCCTAAGTGCCATCTGGTCTGTCTCCAAGCATAAGCTAGTAGCTAGAACATCTGCTGGAACATCTGAAACCTGATTCCTTGTTGTGCTGCTTTGGATACTGACAGAGAGTCAGAATATTGGGTTGGTCAGAACAATTTTGAGCGCACCATAGGGCTTAGAGGAGGAAAAGGAGGACGAGGAAAGGAAATCAGATGTGGCTGACGTGTGGCTATGTGTATATGTTTTGAAAATGCAATATTATATATATCTGTTGGAGGGGAGAGAGAAGTGGGTAGGAAGAGACAGAACTGGAGAGAGAGCCATTAAGATCCCCAAAGGGACAATAATAGCACCTGACACCAGTGGCAATAAATTATGAGCATGAGATTAAAGCCAAAGGCTTATCATTTTAGATTGGCAGGCTGCCTGGCTACCTTCCCAGTCTTGCCGTCTTTCTTTTTCTTTCGTGAGGCTCTAAAGCCTGGTAAGAAGGTATTAGGCTAAAGCCGGTTCTTTGGCTGCAGACCAGGGAGAGGAGATCAAATGAGCATACGGCACCATTGGCATGTGGCCTTGGGAAGTTGCTCCAGGAGATGTCCTGGGAGATGCTGGTGACACTGTGTGAGGCCTGAGCTCCTGGTTTGACTCAGGTAGGTAGGGAGTAAGTCTGGCCAAGGAAGTCTGCAATGGGCCATTTCAGGGTACTTGAGAGAGGTGCATGAACTCAACAAGTGAGGGACAGGAAACGATGCCTTACAGAGAAGAACCTGAACATGGCACCTCCAAGCAAAAAGAGAAGGTGCTTCCACAGCAGCTGCCACAGTCTCTGCTTGCAAATGGATGAGCTTGAATTCTTGTTCTCTTTTCCATCTTTACCTCTCTCTGAGCTCTACAGACATTAATTCCTACTGAAGAGCAGAAATTAAAACCCACTGCCAGTAGAAATGGGAGGCTTGTTCATGGAAGGTTTCCAGGAAGCCACAAAGAGCATCATTCAGCAAAGCCTACCAACCCTAAGTGCAGCTATGACAGTGCTGATATAAATGTGATTGAGGTGGGGTGAAAGGTTGCCCCAGCATGGATGCTGGGCACTCAAGTGCAGCTGTCCTCCAACTGTCCCCGCTCTGCCTGTCAGGTCACCTGTCCCTTTTTTTGTGGAAGGCCTTTTAGTTTTCTTGTTCTGATATAGTGCACTGTAGAAGGATAGCGCTGGCACACTCTCCTTCTCTAAGTTTAGCCCAGGTAGCCTCAAGGACTTGGCAGATTAAGAAGTTTTTGCTACAACCTGTTTATACTTTCCAGCAAGACCAAGTAGTAGATGCTGCTTGGACGTGAACAGAGAAGATCAGGCCCTTGTTTGCATTGCCCTCTCAAGCAGGGAAGCATTGTCCTCACCTCCCTTGTCCTTGCCCCGTGTGGACTACAAGGACTGCTTGGGTTGGGTCCCAGAGTGACAGTTTGGTTGGGCAGATACCTCTCCCTGCCCACTCCTCCCTCACCAGGTGGCTGTTTGTGATACAAATATCTCATCATTGTCTGGGGAGAAAAGGCACTTGCAGGCAGCTTCACCATATTCTGTCACTCCATGCGTGTATTTGTGGGTGAATGGATCTTCAGGTACGTGTACCAGAAAAGGTGCATCTTTTGCCTGTGGTAAGGTCTGCTGAGAAGGAGAAAGCCTTACTGTTAACGTCTTTGTAGGAGCTATGAGTTGAGCTTGAGGATACTGGAAATGGTAACTGGTTGTTTGGAACCAATCTCCCTTGTTCCTCATGTAGCCTAGAGGGTTTGTGAGAGTGGTGCCCATTTTTTGCTCTCCTTTCTGGCTTTGTTAGAGTGAGGATTTGAGACAAGCAGAAGAGACAGATTTGAGCTATTGTTTTTGTTACTCCCTACCACCACCACCACTAAGTGCTGAATTCCCAGCTTAAGCACTTAAGAGAAATGACTTTTAGAAGTCAGCAGCTGCAAGATAGCAGGATCTGCTACTGAGTGAGTATGCTTAAGAAACAATCCGTAAGCCACTTGTTCAGAGCACTACAAAATGAGATTAGTAGCCAGAAATGGAAAGCAAGAGCCTGTTTGTGTCTTCCCCTTGCACAGTGCAGCACCATTTCTCTCAAGGAAGGAGGCTTCCCCAGGGAGCACTGCTTGGCACCAGTGTTTGAGGCACGACACGGATGATGCCTTTTAGACCCTGCGAGTTTCCTGTGAGGCAGTGGCGAAGAGTGTGAGAGAGAAGGGGAGATGGAAATGTGGGTTTGTATGCTGCTGAAACAAGGTAGTCATGTGCGGATGGAGATTCAGTATTAATGCTGGGTTTTTGTGCTCCAGTTCTGCCTCTGCAGACTGCAAGCAGGAAGCGTGTCCCACAGCATGTCCGAGAGGCTTGAGAGCCACAGCAGCCATTCCTGTGGAACAGGCAGAAGTCAGCTGAGCTTCTAGAGCCTTCAAGTCTGTGATTAGTGTAAACACTCTAGGAAACGCTGGTTTGGGGAAAATCTTTGGCTTGCTAGAACAGTCAGCCTGGCTGTCAACAACACAGCTGTCCTTGGCGTGGGCTGGGGTTTAGCTCTGATTTTCTGCCTTAGCTCTGAATAGCCTCTCCTTTGTTGGCTCACATGAGAACTGCACTGCTGGGCTCTGTTCTCGCTTTCTTGAGCCCGTTGATGTCAATGGGAGTTTCGGGCACTGGTCCATAGCTCTTCTCACAGGCAGAGGCACTCAGTCTGGCAGCAGTGAGGCAGCACTTCTCATGTGGATGGGCACAGGGTTAAAAGAATGTAGATTCACCTCTGAAACTCTCTGCCCTTCTCCAGAGCCGCCTTCCTACCTACACAGTTCTCGTTGGGCTGTAGTTAGTTGTGAGGAAATGATGATAAATAGGTCAGCTTTTTTTTTTTTTTTTCTTCCTCATTGCAAGGTTTTCAAAAGGATAGATGTTTTGAGGGCCACAGGTAAACTAGAAAAACACAAATGAAAGTACTTTGAATGAACTCTTTTAAGTTTGCCCTTTTTCATCACTGAAAATGATCTTTTTCCATCTCCTGTTGGACTTTGCTTGCTCATGCAAAATACTTTTTGTAGAAATAAATTTGAAAACTGAGGATTCTGTAAACAGTGTTAGGAGCTTTATGTAACTGAAAGTCTGTGATTGTATCTATGTTAGGACAGCAGCTGTGTGTGTGTTTTTTTTTTTTCTTAAAGATCCTGTTTTAAAATCTTGGCATATCCTTGCAAGCTATCATTTTGTTTTGGTGTTAAGATATTAAGCAGTTACACAAAGGATAACACCTTGTTCAGTACTCTGCAAGTTACTTTGCAATCTTGCTGCAGACAGGCATGTTTTTCACAGCACAGGTGTGTCTTTTTGCCTACCTTTGGACAGCTTAGAAGTCCCCTAGCTTGCACATCACTTCACAGGCTCTTCAGGCACTCCTACAGACTCTGGCATGAGAGTGTGTGGGGATAATGTGATTAAGAAGCAAGGAACATTTTTTTTTTCTTTCCCAAAATTCTGTGCAGTTCCTAATGTAGGCATAGATAATCTTAAAGTGAAAGCAGTTCAGATGTCTGGTTTTCTTAATGCTATAAATCCATACTAATTACACTATAGGTGATGTGCTTGCAAGCTGGGGAACCCACCATGGGTCAGGGAATGCAGTTGAGTTCATTCAGCAAAGTCTGTTGCTTCTATTGTTTGCTCTATGAACAGAAAATACAGACAAGCCTCATGCAAGAACATGGTGTACCTGACTAGATGACAAGGCTGTATATTGAGCATATATTAAGGTAAGTCTCAAAAACCTAAGATGCAGTGCTTTGTTCAGAACACTGAAACAGCACAGTGACTTTGTGATATGCATATTTTCATAATAGGTCTGAATTTAGCATGTTATAAAATAAAATTCTTAGTTTGTTGTTTTCAACTTAATATATATTCCTGTTGAATCACATGGCCAGCTCTCTTGATTTTTTTTTTTTTTTAGAGGACAGAGTGAAATTGTGCACAGTGAAAGTGGTGCTTTTGGAAAATGCATTTGAAGCAGAGGGAGGTACCCCTGGTACTACATCTTTTTTGTATTCTTGTGTCTCTTCTTTCAACATATTGCTAATATTCTTTTCAGGTCCCTAATGACTGATGAAAGAAGCATGAACAGCATTTTTTGATGTGCTAATTTTTCCTGTTTGCATCTTGCAGTCCCTTCTAATTATGGGAAGTTAGGCTAAATATCTTATAGAAGGACCTTAGCTATGAGTGAAATGGTAAAACACAAGAAGCTGAAAAAATCAGATGACTACTCACAGTGGGGCTGCTGGTAGGGTTAGGCATAGAAAGCAGCAGTAACTGCTGCTGCAACTTTGAAACTTGCCTGTGTTGCTTGGTCCACAGTATAAAACTGTACAGAACTGAAACGCCGGTTCATTTGCTTCCCAGATGCAAGCACCCAAATCACTCAAACACTCTCAAACCTATTCATATAAATATGGTATGAATTGTTGCTTTTATTATCCACCTCTCTATGCCCAGAGTTTTGTAATGAACTTATACTTGAGACAGTCAGGTCTGCCTTTGTACTTTGCTTTTTGTTGCTTTAATGAGATGATCTGAACTTTTGCCCTTCTCCAGTGTGATGGATAAACAAGCCCCCTTGGTCCTAGGACGTGACCACTCCATAAGCATGAGGTGGGCTGAAATCCTGAGTGAAAAAAAAAAAAAAAGACCTAAATGAATTCTGTGTTAAAGTTGATGTATATGCTGTGAGGACTCGCCGGCTGTATGGGCTGTGGTATGTAGCTTACAGTTAAGTTGAAGGTTTATTCCCAGGAATGTGGACAGTGGAGCTTGATGCAGTCAGTGGAGGGACATATGCTAAGCAAGCAGTCTCCAGCTTTTTCCTAGTGGGTGCAGCGCTAAGGATCACTGTACCCTGCTACTACTGGTAAGGAATTGTCGTAGTCTCTCTCTGGCTCTGAGCTGCCCCTGCATGGAGGAGATTTGAAATGTTAGCAGGAGTGATGTGTCCAGTGCTGGTGCCTATGGACAAGATGCTGGCATTCGGTGCACTGAAATGGCTATGGGAAAGTACAGCTTTGCTGAGCTGACTTTGCTGCTCTTCGCATCATACAGACTTCCCTGGATCAGCTTCTGCGCTGTCCTGGGCCTTGGGCAGGACTTGGACAAAGAGGATGCAAAAGGGTGTCAAAAGCTAGCAGTGCTCATGAGCAGTGCTGAGGACAGCTGCGTATCTACATAGGAGGAAGGACAAAGCACAGGGCTGAGGCTTTGGGCTCCTCTGAAATCCTTGCAAGCTGCTCACCTGGGTGCTGGCTTAGGCCAGCCCTCTCACTGTGGTTGACTGGATTCTGTCACAAGCTCTGAGCTTCGTGTGTGCTGCGAGGCAGGTGTTGGGCAGGCACTCTTGCACTGGGGCCTGATGCAGGTGGCAGGCACGGGAGAGTATTCTCCGAGTGCAGTGGTTAATTATATGCTGTATAAATGGATTAGCTCCCTGGAGTAAGAGGCCTTGATCCTATTAGCCAGCCAGCCACTTCAGTGTGCTCCCTTGTCACCAACAAGTGTGTGAGGTTCAAGGGGGCAAAGAAAGGGGGACAAGTAGGTTGTAGGGTGAAGATTGTGGGAACAGTTGAGTTATTTCATCTTTTCTTTTGGCAGTAGTTAATATTCTGCTATTTCCATCTTGTGGATGCTTAGATGAGGACAAAAAATGGTCTGTTTATCATCATCTAGTCTGTAACTTCTGATACAGTACTTATTTATGTGAAATTATTTTCATGTGCCTGTGCAAACAAATAGCATCTCTCACAAACAGGCATAGTCATGTGGAAGCAGAAGACTGAAATATGCTGCAGGGCTCTGCAGGCGTGACGTGAATATCTGTGTTGGAGGGGCAGAGGGAAGGAGTGCGACTTTGCTGTATGTTCAGTCTCCTGAGCAGGCCCCATGGCTCATGATGTCTGTTTGTTTGTTTTAGACAGGCTTATTTTGGCTTGCAGAAGCTGTTGGTGCAGTCAGTGTGTATTTGGCTTCTTCAAAGTTTCTCTGTCATCCACAAATGAAAGTTATCACATGAAGTTGTGACCTTGTGTGCGTTCTGCCTAAAATTGCCTTTGCAGGTTCCCCAGCGGCACTGGCTGAACCCAAGGAAAGGTTCCCAAGATACTCCCCTGCACTCAACTGGAGAGAAGGCAGCAGGCAATTCAAAGTCAACTTTTGAGGTTCCCATTTTGAAAAACAAGCTAAGCTTGCCTTCCATGCCACTTAAAAATCTTTTCTGTGATTTAGTGCAATGCATGTACTCATGTTGTTCTACTTTGAGAAGTTCCAGTAAGACCACCTTGCTGCCTAAGAATGAGCTGGCAATATGCACACTCCATGTTCTCCCCAGGCAAACCCTTTGCTCTCTATTGGGCACTTGGATATTTAGAGATAGATAGTGTAGTTCTTTTACCTCTAGGAAAATTCCTTGTGCTAACTATATGCTTTAGGGCAGGTTTTGAGGCTTCAAGCAGGTCATCAAGCCCAAGAATCTATCCTGTTAAACACAAATGCTTGATATCACCATGTAAAACATTCAGGTTGACTCTAAAACAGGAAGAAAATAGCTTAGAGGCTTGAAACAATTTGGGTCTGTTTGTTCTTTTGCATGTGTACAGCCGTACTTTTGTCTGCTGAGGAGAACTTATGTGAGTGTGCAGGACTCTTCTGGAAACCGATGTCCAAGATTTCCAGGCTTTTCCCTGTCTGGTATGTGTGAGGCCTTGCTGACTGGTCTGTGAAACCATATAGCCTTTGTAAGGTCTCATAGTGATCTCAGTTAGCCAAGGGACCATGTTAAGGTAGTCTGGGATACACTTTAATAGTGCCTGTGTGCTGTGGGTTTGCAGCAGCTCTCTGTGAATCCTGTTTTTACTTGTATCCCAGTAACATGGCAGTTAACAAGAGTCTGTACCTGTCACTGCTTTTTTTCTTCTTCCCCTTGGTATAGAGCTATGTGACTTTCAGAACCTTCTCTCTGCGTTTCTGCTTGAAGGAAGTGGTGTCCATTGCCTGAGTTGTGCTAAAGTTTTAACCCCTTCTCGGTGTGCTTCAGGGGGCAGTGTCTGAGCAGCCAACAAGCAGCAGCGTCCAGGCCTGCCTGTTCCAAATCGTGCTGGCCGTGCGCTGTAGCTGTGCTCTGAGGGAAGGCTTGGTGACGGCACAGGAGGCGGCGAGGCCTTCTGCCTTAACACTGCCAACAGCAAAAATCAGCAGGGAGGGAGGGGTTGTAGTCACATCCAAGTTAGAACATCGCTAACGGTCACAGACTGAAACTGGGAGACAAGCTGAGAGACATCAGATGATATGTTAGATGAGCCCGCGCATTCCCTGTGGACAGCTTTGGAGCCAAGACCAGGAATCAAGGGAGGAAACAGTCACGTTGGCAACTCTGAATTAAAAGCCTTGTAAGCTTTTTCTCAGGAGCCTCTATCATGCCTGCCAGCTGTGAAACTAGAACCTCCTGTCCCTTCACACTTCCCATTTGCTAAGCTCTAGTGAACAGGAGGGGCTAGCTCAGCATTTGCACTCAGGTATACCTATCTTGTCACGTACAAATGAATGATAGGGAATTAATGAATCCTGCCTCTTCCTTGTATTTTTTTGTTATTCCACAAGTGCTGGAGATCTTGGTCAGGTGTTTCCTGCACAAATGGAGTTTAGGCCTCAAAGAAAACTCAGCAAGGGATTTGGATTGGCGAGGAGTGAATAGATGAACCATCTGATGTACCCTGCAGATCAGCAGACTGAGTTTCTGCCAGACCAGCAGGGGAAGTGGCTGCTGAGCCGGGCACTTTCCATATAGTGTGTTCAGTTGCCCAGTCCTCAAATTCAAATCCAACGGCTAGCAGCAAAAGTGCCAGGGTGAATCTGGCCCATTTCCTCTGCGCCCAGGGAAACAAGACTTCTGTACGAATCCAGAGCATATTGACAAACTGTCTGCCACAAAGATGACCCAGGAGCAGTACAAAGCCAGAGTCATCTACAGACTGGCGCAAAATTTGTTTGCTTAGGCTGTAAATGTGTATGCAGCTACCTGTGTTTGCATTAGCTGTGGTTTTAGTGTCATCTTTGGGGAGCGCTCTAAAAAACAGCTTGTAAACTGAATAATGTTACCTGCTTTCTGGGCCTTGGGAGTAGTGGGAATGCAGACCCTGTGCCAGATGGTAGGCCCTCTTGGGCAAGCTTTGACTAAACTGCCCATGGCAGGCATCAGCCAGAGCCCGCAACCTGGTGTCACACTGTTATGGTCGCCTGCTCACCCTTGTAGATTGGGATTCAGCTGGCTCACTCTCATTTGCAGAGCAATTCCCAGCAGGAAAACTTGTTCCTGTAGTTAACGCCAACCCGCGAAACAGTAAATTTGGTCATAGACCTATTTTTTTTCCTCCCATATTTGCCATAGGTACTTACGCATTTCTCCTCAGCAGTGATAGCTGAGCCCCTCCGAGTAGTGCATAAAACCAGGTGACCAATGACACCCTGTTGGGGGGGATTTTGTGACCACAGAAGATATTCTGTTGTGGTTTTCATTCTTCAGCATCTCCTGAGTGTGTGATCCCAGACAAGTCCCTCGTGTACACATTTTGGTCTTTTTTTTTTTAAGTTAATTTGAATTTATTTAGAATGGTGACCACTGCGATCAGCCCTTCCTCTGTTAGCCTGTCCAGAGATATTAAGGAGTCAGTATTGGCTCTTAAAGTCAAGGCCATTGGTTTGTAGCACTTGCTGGCCAGATGTGTTGACAGAAAGACTGAGGTTGCCCTGTTTCATGGAGGTTGGGGCTTACATGAAAGTGTCAGGAGACTAAATGTGTTATGCTTTGAAGGGGTTCCTCGTAGAGTAAGGACAAATATAGTAGAAAGAAAATGCATTAATAAACAGTAAAAATGTAGAAATAACTTTTTTTTTTCCACAGTATCACCACAGCTTACAGTATTTGGATGCTCCAGTTTGTTTTTATAGAGAGGGAATGCCAGCCAAAACACTTGAATTAGCCAGTATTTTAGGGTGATGTGAGTCTGCAGACTACGATGGACGATAATCATCTATGTAGCCAAAATACTGTTCTGCTAATGTTGTCCTGCTGGGTCAGACTGAGCAGAGACCCGGTGCCCCTGTAGGACGCGGAACGTGTAGGGCACAGCAGCCTTGAGCCTTGGTCCAGGCAATGGGATGTCCCTCGGGCTCGGGACAGCACCTGTCCGGCGCAGCGCTGTGCAGAGGGCAAGGCTAACGCAGAGTAACCTCAGAGCACAGCACAAGCACCAGGCCATGATGTTTTCCAGTGGAGATGCCTGTGGCTGCTGGGTCAGGGAGAAGCTGGAAGCTTCACCCTGACTGCTGAGGTCTGGTGAGGCCTCATGGGTGTTTCAAATCTGGCTTCTCCTTCGGTTCAGTCCTTGCCATTTTGAAGGGGCCATTTTGAAATACCCGTCCTTTCGATGGTGCAAGGCTGCTACCAGTTTATCTGCGTGCGTGTGTCCTCCCCCAGCAGCCTCTTTTCTGAGGCCGGCCCTTTCTCCCCGTGCCGCCGGCCAGCCTGTCCAGTGCCACGCGGTGGGACGGAGGTGGGACTCGGTCAAGCAGAAGGCTGGAGCCGCAGCGTGCCTCACAATAGCCACTTTGTGCTGCGGCCTGACCTCATCTGCCCACCACGACGCAGCTGCGCCCCTGGCCCGCGCACCGTTAACCCTCCGCGTGCGGCTCCGCGCTTTGTTCCGGTGCAGGGCGGCTGCGGGGAAGGCCACCGTGCCCAGCCCGAGCCGGGTGCTGCAGAGGGGAGGGGAGGCAGCGCCCCGGCTGCTCCAGCGCCTGCGTGACACACGAGCGAGCGCTTGGGGCCACGCCGCTTCGGCCGCCTCAGCGCCGGGTGCTGGGCTGCAGCGGGGGCCCAGGGAGCGGCGCCGTGCTGGAGCTCTCACACTGGCACTGGAGTCCGCTTCACAGGAGAGGCTGCTCTGCGGACTCTTCTCCCCTCCGCCTCCCGGGTGGCAAAACCAATTCATCATTGTGGCTTTGTTTCTTTTTTTTTTCTTATCCTTTAAAAAAAAATCTTTCTATACTTATTTTTTTATGGTAGGTATTCAGACATTGATTCATTTATTTGGTCTTCTTAAAACTTTGCTTCTTGGCAAAGACTTTAAAACTCTGCCATGTGATAATCAAAGTGCACCAGCCCTTCTCTGGAGGGTCCTCAGCAAAACCTGAGAGACTCCAAACTTCTGGCATGGCTGATGTTCTCTTGAGTGCTTGGTCTTTGAGCACAGTGTGGATTACTAAACACAAAGTTTTTCATTTTTGAAGTATTCTTCATTAAATTAGTGTAGACCCTTGCAAAATCCTTAATTCTGAGTGAGGCTACTGCACATCAATATTTAGCTTTTCATGAAGGTTGTTAGTTTAGTGCAAGTCAGTAGAATGATGATAGGCGGGTAGATAGATGCAGAAGCTGGACTGAGAGTCCTATGCATGATTGCACCCAATAAAATATGTTTGGAAAAAAAATAATAGTGAAACAGCATCTCACTGAAGGTGTGATCATGGGTTTAAAATCAGCAGGAAATATTAAAATTAAAACAAAAGAGCTATTGTTCTTCCCCATGGAGGTATTGAAAATGAAACCATTATAAAAATAGAAAAGTATATATAAAAAGTACCTAAGAGGAAGGGTGTTTATTAATATGCACAATGATATTTTACATTGAACACTTAAGAGATTATTCATACTCTTAAATGTTTGAAAATTAAGCTGTGATTAAGCCTTTAAATTGTTCATTGCTGATTTTAAATACTTTTGAACTGCAGTAACATGACATAAATTCATGCTTCTTAAGGATTAGACTATTCCTAGAATGATTTTGCCTTAAGAAAAGCTATATTTTGTTTGTTATTATATTTTATAATACAGTCTGCGTGTACACTCCTAACTGTCTGAGCTAGGTTCAGAACTGTTCAAATCAGTGTTAGAAGACGTAATGCGCTACTACTAAATTGGAGATGTAACCTGAAGCAAGGCTGAATTGGAGGCTGTGCTTCAAGGGAGGTAGGCACGGTGTTTCATCTGTGCTATTACTGTGGTATTTTGATGTGACAGTGATGTGTAGCAAAACCATATCAGCTCAGGGGTTCATTACAGTGCTTTATTCAGTAAACATGCAACCTGCAAAAGGAGCATTTCCAATCCCTGCAACTTTCTTTAAAAACCCAGGTCTGGGATGGAGGGAGTCACTGGGTTATAAGCAGAAAGTGTTTGTGTAACAGGAGGTGGGATTGGTGGGAGGGTTCCTAGGCCGAGTCCATTCTGCTATGTTCTGAGAGTTTAACCCTAAAATGTTCTAATTCAGCCTTATTTTTTTTTCAAGCAAGGCACAACTCCTGTACTCTCAAAAAAGCTTTTCTCATTTCCTTAGTCTTTTCATTTCCTCCTTTCAAGCAGAAGCCACAGTAAATTGCAAAATAAACTTTCCATCGTGTGAATAATAGTACTTCCAAGTTCTAACTTCTGTCTCTAATGCCAACAGTTATGTCTGAAACCAGCAGAAGGGACTTTTTGATTGAAATAGGGAGGCTGATGCTGCCTCTCTTTCTTCCATTTCCTTTTCTGCAGGTGGAATAAAAGGTTTAAGAAACCAACCCTGCAGTTTATTCTCAGCTCTGCAGCTAATACTTGACTTTGGGCAGATCAGTGCTCCTCCTCTTGTCACTGCTCCCAGAAAATAACTTGAGAAACTACAACCATGCTTCCAGATTGGCCTGGTGGTTAGGGGTAATCCCACAGATAGTAAACTTGAGTGCATTACCTTTTCTTTATAGACCATTCTTGCTGAATTTAGGCTACTAAGAGCCTTGTAGCCAAGTAAATGTTATTTCAACTATCTATGTGAATAGGAGGAATTAATGAGTTGCTGCATCTCGCGGCTGGCTTGTGCCGTGGAAATCTCTAGAGAGTTAGGATGAGAACAGGCTGCCTTGGAAAGTCCCTGGGCTGTTGCTAGGCAGCGGGGTGTTTTAGCTTCCTAATCCGAAAGCCTGTAGTCCGTTTTGGAAAGGATTTGACTCTGTAAAGGGAAAACTGAGGGATGGAAAACCATGCAGATTCCTCACTTTGTGGCTTTACTGTGCTGCATATGTTATGCATAGAGTGCAGAGAGTGAAGTAGAAGTGATTTGGTTAAAGTAATGCTTGGGAACTGGCCTTTTATATTTTCATTTTCCTTTTTAGCCTCTATTTTGTCTCTTCTTGAAGCTCTTGGATCTTTGTAGTGAAGGTGGATGAGCACAACTAGGTGCTGCTGCTCTGCTTCCAGTCCAACTGAAAGAAGGAACGCCCTGTAATTTCAGAAAGCTCTGCTGAGGTTTATGTTGCAGCTTTACCTCTGGGTGTATTGCCCTGTGAATGAGGGGGTGCCAGGCCGATTTTACTACTAAGTCCATCACAGCAGAGCACACCAGAGGGCCTTATTAACCAACACAAATCCTTGTTATCTAAGACAATTCACTCTTGCTGCACACTGACCTCTTTGAACTGTAGCGATAATGGGAATAGTGTTAAGATCCTCATGGGGTTAAAGCTCATCACTACAGCATCAGCTAAAAATGCACCTCCGTTTTCTGCCAGTAGCAGAGAATTTAGGATAAAGCTGAGCCCTTGAATTCTTTTTGGTGAAGTTTGTTTCTTCATCCACCCATGGCCTAATGTTGACTCTTTGGTCAACCTTTGTCATCTTCTCTACAGGTAGCTGTGCAGCTGCAATTGCTGTTCTCTGATGTTCTTCCCTGTGTGTTTTAATTAGAGACCAGTGTTAGTAAAATTAAAGTCTTGATGCCTCTGGTAGTTGGGAAAAAAAAGCCTTTGTGGCACCCTGATGGAGTCATGGGAGGAGCTGTGGATAGGACCTCCCTAGTCAATGGTTGTAGCTGCATTGGACTGGAAGATGCTATGCTTATTCCCCAGCCAACAAAGTTATGGTGAAGCGGAGAGTCTCACCCGCAACCGCACAGCTTGCTGTCGAGTGGGATGTGGCAGGATATGTGCTGGTTGTCCAGACCTTACTGTAAAACTGCTGCTCTCTAAAGGGCTGGGTTTGAACTCAGGAATCCTGATTCCCACTTTTGTTGCTTGATTCTCACTCTTACAGACTCTACCTCCTCAGTGAGTATTTGGCTTGTGCTTTCTAGTTTACCTTTTCTCATTGTCACCAGACAGCATTTCCGTGGTTTATAAGAAACACTTATGGTGAGAGCAGAGCTTTGCAGGAGCTCGCAACTGTTTGCTGTCCTTCCCTGGGACCTGTGGATTTGTTATCCTGAGCAGCTTCTCCCTTGCCCTTGCTCTTTTTCACGGAGTGGTTATTGAGGGTCTTAGAAAAGGCAGTAATGCACAGTAAATGCCAGTCTTACAATAACTGCCTTGCAGCGCAGTTGGGAGCAAAGCTCTCTGTTGTTTTATAGGAATTAGACGAGAATTACTTGCGTAGTTGGAGAGCGTGGGCTTGGGTTAGGCTAGTTCAGCAGTTCCTTTGTCTCCTTCCCCCAGGTTAGAGCTAAGACCTGTTGGGGCCCTTCCAGGTTGGAGCACTTGTGGTCATGCTGACACGAGGGCCTGTGTTTCCAAGGCAGACCTGGTGGGCAGATGCATCAGGGACTGCCACGGGGAGCCCCTTGATGAAGAGTGAAGGCAGCAGTTTGAAGAAAGAGCCCTGAGTCCTTGCAGCATCACCCTTCTCCCTGACGTGGGCCTGGATGGTGAAGTGCACCTTCCAAAGGCCCCCCCTCTACTGAGCATCGGACCTGGGGCCTGAGAGGCTGGCGCGCACAGAAAGAGTGAGTGGGTTTTCAGTCCCCTCGCTGAAACCCTGGGTGGCTGTGCGGGTGAGCGCTGCAAAGGTGGGTTCGTGTGACACAAAATGGAAGTTAGGAGACAAATGGGATTTCTTTCCTTCAACTGAACTTTCTCCGGGAAACATAATAATTCTTCACCTGAATTTTGCCTTCAGTTTTGTTTTCTTTGTGAAAGTTTCGGTGGTTTTGTTGGTTTTTATTTTTTTTTAATAAAAGTTTTCTTGTGTTTCCAAGGCTCCCTTTCCTGTGTTGCTTTTGTCTTGTTTTCCACTGGAGAAAAAAAAAAAAAAAAAAAAGGAAGACTAATAATAAAAGGGAGTGATGAAGCAGTAAGGCTTCACTGTTTACCTTCCCTTTTAGTAGGATGGTGGGATGTTTTTCCTCAAGTCTTCTGTATTAAGAATTCCATCTGAAAAAACAAAACAAAAACTCAGTTGCTTTGTTAAAATTAGGGAGGAAAAGTGCTTTCCCACACTTTACATAGTTTTCTAACTGTGAGGGATATAAAACAGTCAGGAGTTAGGAAAATCCATTATTTCTTTCAAAAGTTGATGGAGAAGTTTCTTCCTGACATGTTCCCAGCACAGCTTTTTTCACTATGAGAAAAAATAATTGAAGTACTTTTTATGGGAAAACTGTTTCCTGTTGAAGCCTTATTTTTTCTTTTTTTTTAAAGGAAAAAAAAAATACTTCCAGCTTTCAAAATGCTGCCTCAGAACTGGGATAGACCTGCAACTCACCTGAATATTTCTGTAGTTACATAGGAAAAAACATATTTTAAGTATGTTCTGTTTGCTAAATTCTATAGTTCATACATTATGGCAAGTTTAATAGCTCTTACACTATATGGCAGGGGCATTTAGGAATGTGAGCAGATTTCTTTTTTGTCTTGCTTTGTAATTCTAAATAAACATCAAAATAAATGTTAAATAATGGGAATATCTGCATTTATATTAATTAGACTTTTTTCGTTATAAAAGGAAGAAAAGTTCACCTGCTGAAGGGCAGGGTCTAACCACTAATTGGCAGAAATTGAGAAGAAACTTCCTTTTAGGCAGTTGTTCCATCAGCTTCTCTGTGTAATTGCTTGCACTTGAAGACATGTTTCCAAAAGACTACAAGCTGGGCTAGAGAATCTCGGATTAGGTGGATTGCTTGATGGCCATCTCTGATAGTTCTCATAGTCCTGTCTTTCATGTCTCTTAACCATCCATCTTTTTTAAAAAAATATTATTTTTTCTTTACACATTGGTGAAAAGCACCTCCTTACAACTTCCTCTTCTCCTGTTCCCTCCTGCTACTGCTACTAATCCCTGGATTCTGCTTCTCTTTCAGAATATGCTGCTCAAGAAGAATTGTGGAGCGAAGACTAGAGTTATTAAAATTCGTGTAAGTTGTTGTTTTCTGGTGCAGTTTCTTCATCTTTCCACGTATTTCTAAATGTGGTGATTCTCTTTGAACCTTTGAGCCTAGGAAGTGATTTCTGGAGGTTTCCTTTGATCTGATCAGCTGCAAGCAAGAGTCTAATCTGGAGCATCGACTGCAGATACAGTTTAGGGTGGGCGCTGATGAGGCTTTTAATGGTCTTTCCGTTTTGAAGACCAAGGGTGCAAAGAATCCTTGGTGTTAAGGTCTACATCTCATGCTGTGAGGTAGTACAGTTAAACATTGCTGTCTTGTAGGGGTGTCACTTGGTTCCTTCTTGACTGAGAGAATTGTCGATCTGAGGCAATAAGTGGTGTTCAGCAGGAGTGATTAGCTCTGGAGAAGAGTGTATCTGCATGCTGCATTGGCATGTGCAGAGCTGCATGGGACGTGGGACTGGGTGAGTTGGAGGAGAGCTACGTTGCTTGGGTGACTTTGCAACTGGGATGCCATGGTAGTGTCTGAGCATCTCTTGCTTTTGGGTGCCCATGTACCCAGAAGGACTAGGTTTGCTTGAGATCTCCTTGCTTGTACTTTGTGCTGCATGTACTGCTTAGTCCTTGCTTGTACCACCCCATGCCCTACCACTCCTTCACGGGTACCTTGGCTCTGTGTCAGGTAGTGCTTCGTGGCGCTGTGGGAGAGCTGTGCGTGAGCTTGGATGCTGCAGGCAAACCACATGCCTCAGTCTGCTGAGACCCCTGTGATCCTTCACGTGTTTGTGATGCATGGACAAAAACATGTCAGGGAGAAGCAAACAGATGTCCCTTGTGATAGAACTGCTGCTTTCACGGCAGTCATTATAGCCACCAATAATACCTTGAACGAAGGAGGAACGACAGAATTAGATCTTTCAGGGCGTGCACTTTGCCCAACAGAAAATTGAACCAACGCCTTTGTGTGCCTGTAACTGCTACTGTTTCTCTCCATGCTTTTGGGTGTCTCTCCCAGTCAGTGCTTTGTAGGTGACTTTGGGAGAAGGAGCACATAGGGCTGGCCAGGGCCTTATGCAGAGCTGGATGGTGTTTTTCTACAACTGCTGTGTTTCTGACAGGGCGCTTCAGTCCTGTCTTTCAGTAGCCTCACCATGATCTCAATACCTGATTGCACATATTAATCCATGGCTGTTAACGTGTTCTCTGGTGTTTCTGCCTGAGTTACTATCAACGGACTTGCCTCTTCCTGTGCCCTGTAAACTCTCCCCAGACTGGGCTGTTCTTCAGACATCCTGATAGTCTAATCCTGCACTGTGCTTTAATGCAAATTGTTCATCGTTATGTTTTATCCCTGCCCCAGATGCTTTTGGTCTTGTCTTTTCTCGATGTCCATGGACTGCAGTTATTTCCAGGGCAGGTTGACAGCAGTCCCCCAGGTGCTGGGCTTTCAGTGATACCTCAGTGAGGTGATTTCCCCTGACATCGTGAACTTATTATTCCAGCTTGCTCTGTGCCCCTGGAGAATCTGAGAGAGTGAATTATCCCTGTGCTCCTTACCGAGCCCATGTCAGCTTGCGCTAAAGTAAATAGCAGAAACTGAGACCAGGTCTTTCTGACAGATGGTGAAAAATCCATGTTTCTCTACCCAACCTTTCCATGTTTCTCTACCCAGCCTTGCCAAACTTAGGCAATGAATCTCTCTACCTGAGGTGCCTGTGTGGTTTCCATGACAATAGCACATGATACTTCACAGTCTCTGTTTAGTTTTTCATGGTGGCAGAACTGTTAGATAAAGGAGCATTTTTACTTCCTATTTATTTATTCTTTTAAGTAATTACCAATTCCTCCTTTATTCACCCAGCATAGAAAGGAGGTAGCAGCTCCTTGGCAGAATACCCTTCTGAGGTGTCCCAGCTCTGGAAACAGCTGAGAGGTTAGTAACTCCGAAGGTTGTACTTCTGTTCTCCCTCCTCAAGCCAGTCAGAAGGACCTGCTTGGCACTGTTTTTTTCACAGTGATGAGACAAGAGGCAATGGGCATAACTTGAAACACAGGAAATCTGTCTCTTGACATAGGAAAACACTTTTTAACCATGAGAGTAGTTGAACACTTGAACAGGTTTTCCAGAGAGCTTATGGTGTCTCCGTCTTTGGAGATTATAAAAACCTGACTGGATACAGTCCTGGGCAACCTGCTCTGAGAAGGGTTTGGATTGCACAATCTCCAGAGGTGCCTTCTAACCTCAGTGATGCTGCGATAGTGGGTTCTTGCTCAACACTCGGCACATCAGGGACCTTAGCTGACTAGGGTGGAAGCCTTTTAGGAGGGCAAGCAGGAGGCAAGACGCCTGCTTTCTCTGCTGCTGGGGATGGGAGCTCCTGCGCAGTGCCAGGGGCTGCTCTGCTGCTGGGAGTCTTTTAAGACAGGTTCACTGTTGCGACTGTGGCACTGTGGTGAGAGTGGAGGAAGTGAAGATGGACCTTTCAAAGTAAGTGGTCTGACAAGCAAGCTATGACAAGAGGAACCTGTCTGCATGTCTGGACATGAAGCATCACCATGGGCACCAGTTGTTGCTTGTGTTGCTGAAGCCCTGCTTTACCATCACTTCTTTTTCATCATTAAGTAAAGAGCACGTAGCGTCTTCCTGAACTCAGGTGGGCAGCAAAATCCAGACAGTGCAGAAGTGGATGGAGAGCCAGTGAAGGAACAGATGTGAGGAGCGGGCAGGTAGAGAAGCAGTGCTGCCTCATGGTTCCTGTAGGGAGGTTGAATCAAGGATTTCTGTTTTCACCTCACATTTCTGCTGCAAAGTAGCTAATAGGGAAAGCATTTTGTTTTCCTGACTTGCTTGGCTTGTATGAGGGTGATGGTGACAGTGACTTTGTCAGCCAGGAGACATGCTTAGCGTAGTAATATCAATGAAGCATGTTCATAGTGCTCTTGATGAGTCCAGTGTCTCACGTGGTTGTGAGATAAGGTTGATTTTTAAAAACACCATCATGACTGATACTTTTGTTGCCCTGACATCTTTGGGCATTGCTGGTGTGTCAAGACACGAGGTGATGCTATCTCATGCATCTTGCCAGTAATGCTGTTTGTCCCTCTGCTGCCAGAAGAGCCTTCCATGGGAGTATCAGGTGGAATATATCTGTCCCCTGGCACTGGGACACTGCTTCAGCCTTGAAAACATTTGTGCTCCTTTGGAGTCTTTTAGGAGCAGGTGACCTAGGCTGGCCAGAGGGGTTGGACTAGATGATTTCTAGAGGTCCCTTTCAACCTCAGCCATTCTGGGATTTTGTTTTTGCGCATGCTGCTTTAACATTTAAGATGCCACCCTGCCATGGTTCCCTGTGCTCCAGCTTCCTGCAGGCCAGCTCAGGTGGTGTTGGGCTACTGGCTTTCCACCCACTCAGTGGTTCTTCTTAAGCAGGATGCTGGGATGTGGCAAGTTTAGACAAATTAAGGTAGAGAGGTTAATAACCCTCATATTTGAAGCATTTTCAGGAGAAAATGTTTAGAACTGTGAGAAGTCACAGCCTTCCATTGCGGGAGTGGAAAAGTCTTCTCCCTTCTATTTCTCCCTTCCCCCTCTCCCACCTTCGTTTGTTGGGGATAATGGCATGGAAGGATCAGCCCCAGTGGGCAGGCAAGCAGAGATAAATCAGAGTGACAGTGAGTGCATGGAGTATGGGTTTGTGCATAATGGACACATGTAGTGTAGCACGTGCCAGGGCAGAGCGTGGGGCTTGCATGGGTGCCACATGGTGAAGCAAGCAGTGTCTGTGCGTGCAGATGAGGCAAGTGGTGCCCCAAAGTGTCAGCCGTGTAACGTGTTTAGGTGGAGGCCAGGTGTGGCCTCCTGTCTGTGTGGAGGGTGTTGTGTGGAGGTATTTTCTTTAGCCCTGGAAGGGCAAGGACTGTGTGAGCGTGTGCTCGTGGGGCATAACTGCCTCAGTGCTGGGCCAGGCACAGTCAGCTGCAGTTCCTTGTGCAGCACTCTCCTGGGCTATGTGGAAAAGCTCATCACAGACCAGCTCAGTGAATGTATGGAGACTTGTTTTCCAGAAACTTTCAGTAATATCACAAGTCTTTAAAATTCACCAGACTCTATTGGGGTGGGGGTTACAGTTCTGTCATCTAGTCTTATTTTTGAACTTCTTTCACATACTCCTACATGGAGACTCTGAATGGGATCAGTGGATCTCTGCTTATCTCAGCAGTGGTAGGTGGGTAGAAGATATGACTGGCAAGCCCCTGGGTATCTTGAGAGATCTTGTTGGGGCAGGCAGAGAGGGAGTAAGTATTTCAAGGCTGATCTGATAACAGACCTGATCAGAGAAATGTTTCTGCTATGTAAAAATAAAATAAGAATTCTAAATTGGAACATAACCCCCTTGTGCTCTTGCCTTGATATTATCAGTGCATGAGAACACCCTCTGCTTGGACAGGGGCCAGATCCCTGGAGTGACTTCCCCATCTCTTATCTCTAGTGTCTGCATCCTAAAAGACCAGGGCAGAAACATGCTGGGTTTTCTTCCCTTAAAACAAGGGACCTTTTCAGCTTGGAGCTGAGCAGGAGATGTGCTGGTCTGAGCCTTCTTGGCAAGGGCCTGAGCTGCTCACAAATGCAATGCATAGTAGGTGACAGAGCAATATGGGTGCAAATCTCTGGTTCTGGCTGCAGAGTAAGGAGCAAAGAATTCAAAAAGGCTCTGAAGGCTCCATATATACATAGACACACACACACACGTATCTGTGTGTTTCCCTTTCCATGAGAGGCTCCCAAGTGCTTTGCAAGTGTTGCTGAATATGGCATCCCAGATGCAGATAAATACCACAATTACAATTTCAGAGCAAATTAAACTGAGAAACCAGCAGAGTGGGTGACTTGCCCAGAGTGAGTGAGACTGTTAGAGGAAAGCTGAGGTTTGGACTTTGCTCCTCAAACGGTATGTCTTGAGATGTATCTGTATTCATACATATCAACAGCCCTGACATCTCAGGCAGCAGAGATCCCAAACTGCAACTTACCATCAGTTTGTCAAGCCCTTCTGCTTGTCTTTACTATGTGGCTGAGTGCTTAAACCCAGACTTACCCTTGGAAGCAACTAGAGAGCGTCATCTCTCTGGCCAGCTGTGTCCTTGGGTTGGTTGCTGGGCAAAGACCTCTCCTGGAGGTGGCCGTGCTCTCCAGCATTGTACTCGCTGGTGGGGAGTAACCACCATCCTCTGGATGGGCACGTCTCTGCTGGGCTCAGTGGAATGGGTCCCCATCTAAATCAGGGCATGAAGAGGTACATGCCTGTTGGGGTAGCCAGCACTTCTCAGCCAGGCCGAATGTTTGGCCCTGGACATTGTTCTGTTTAGTACTGATTTTATTGGGTTTAATGGCAGAGCTCAGCCAACCTTCAGCCTGTCCATAGCAGCTAGAGGAGGGACTGCCATGGTTCTCTATCTTCCGCTTTGTTGAAGAACGTTCAAAGCTACCTTGCTTTTCATAGATCCCTGCCATGCATGCCCTTGCATCATGTAAGAGCTTGCACAACAGCCACTGTGGAGTGGCTGAGAGCTCTGTACACCAGGCAGCGCTGGGAAAACGGCTGGTGGTGAGTTAGAGCTCCAGGATCCTGTTTTCAGCTCTGCTCTTGCCTTGTGATGTGGTTGAGGTAACAGGGCTAGCTTAAGAACAGAGAAGGAGAGGGTGCAAGGTAGAAGAATGATTAAGATTGAGGTGCAGCCCCATGACCAGATGCCCTGGGAGAAGTTCTGTCTGGGGTGGCTGTGCTGCAATTCAGGGAGCAGTGACTGCTGACTGGGAAGGGCCATGGAGTGACAAGGCAAGCTCTACAGAGTTGAGGACTCTGTAGTAGGGATTTCTCTGTAGGGATTCGGTAGCTTTGGGTCATGCCTGGGTCATGGATCAGAGAGACAGGTAAGAGACACTTGAAGGTCACAATAGAATGGCAGAGCCACTGTGTTTCCGGTCAAGAGTGCCAAGTCCAAGATGGTAGGTCAGGCACATCCTTTCACTGCCACATATAGGGCCACTGTAGTTGTTCCCTGCTTCCCTCTGTTCACATAGCTCTGAGAACTTGGCACCCATTCCCTCTCCCAGTCCTTAGCGCTATAATCCTCTTTTCCCACACACCTCTTCCATAATACACCCACTTCCTGCACTTGGCTTCCAAGGCTGCAGCAGTTTGTCCAGAGGCAAGTACACTGTGTCAGCATGTGTTCACAGCCTGCTCGTGCCAGGATAATTAATACTCACTTTGCAGTTTTAATTTGAGTTCCCTTTGAGTTGAAAGCATAGTGCTGCTGTATGCTAGCCCGGCTGGCTGGAGGGAGTCTGGTACCCTGGGCCGCCCACAAACAGAGGGCTTCACATGCCCAAGTGTGCCCCATGGACCAGCTTTGAGGGAGCTCTGGGACTCAGGATTCCCGGTCTGAGAAGAACTGAGGGGCAGGCAGTTTGGATTCTTCTGGAGGGAGGGAGGATGTTCCTGCAGTACAAGGGAGGGTTGGAGCTGGGAAGGTGAGGTGGAAGCAGGGAGAGTTGGAGCTGGGAAGGTGAGGTGAAAGCAGAGGACATGGTCACGTCATTTCTGTACAAGACTAGTGAAGACTCGACTCAGTTGAGAGATTAAGGTTGTGCTGTGCCTGTGTCTGTTTACTGGGAGCTTCCCTTTTATGCCTACGCCTGTTACTGCGCAGCCATACTTAAACCCTGGGGCTTGGGGAGGGACGGCTGCAGGTGTGCAGCCGTATTGGATCAGGGAAGGAGAGAGGTAGGGATGAGGCACAGCACACTAGCCAGGGAATGTGAATGCATTCACGTGCTCACAAGATATTTGTGTGTTATTTAGAGTATGATCTGCACGGAGACCCTGGGGCAGTGAGCTCCGCAGGTTAACCACTGAGCTCTGGAGAGCCTGCCCCTCTGCATGACCCTTCTGTTCCCTTTCATCATGCAGCCTCTGTCCTTGAGAGTGTCAGGCAGGCGAAATCAAAGCTTGCAGTCAGCTTTTTTCAAAGACACATCTAAAAGACTTGAGAGACAGAAGAAGAAAGGCTTGTTGCACTGGTACCAGCAGGGACCCATAGCTGTCCTATTTCTGGTTTGGGCAAGTGACCAGCAAGCATCTGTTAGGCCCTTTGAAGTTATTTCTAAAAAAAAGTTTGGTGTTGTCTGTCCAGTGGCACCTTTCTAGGTCTGGTAGTTGCCATCTGACAACTCTGCACACATTTGCAAATGTTGGTAAGATTCTTTTCTTTTTCCTTTTTAAGACGAACAGTGATGTGTTTGTAGATTATTGAACTGGTCTAAGCAATATGGTTGCACAGAAGGAAGTAGGTGTTAAAACAGCCTTACTTTGGTGGAGAAAGACAAGCCTTTCTTTCACCCTTTCTACTCCTTTATGGAAGAGTAATGGAGAAAACAGGCAGAAAAAAAAAGTGCAAACTGGAAGAGAAGAAAGAGTGGTCCCAAAGTGAAGTCTCTCCATGCTCTGTCTTCTGGCAGTTCCCTAAAATTAAGCTGTAGAGGGGAGAAAAAAAAAAAAAGCTGCAGGTGAAGGAGAGGCTTTCAAGAGGGAAGCAATACGCATTTGAAAAGTTACTCTTTGACTTGTGACTGGAATGAATAGTCAGAGCCCAGTTGTAGTTGATGAAGATGTAGTGAGATGTGAATTGTTGCTCCTCTGGAGGAGCTGGTCCTGCTTGTCAATGACTGTGTCTTGAAAACCACCTGAAGCCAGACTGTAATTGAAAGGAAATTGCCTCCCATCAGAAGATGGCAACACATGGCTGTTCATTAACTCATCCTGGCTGTGTGAATGCAGTGTATATATTTTACCCCTGCTCTGCAGAGGGGAAACTGAGGCACAGATGAAGGCAAGTAGGTTGGTCAGGACTCTGCCATGATTTAGAGATGTAGCTTGGAGGAGGCTTTGAGGTCCCCTCCCTTCCTCATAGCTGATGATTTCAAACATCAAAGTGTCACCAGTGTCTTTCTAATTACCTGCTGCGGTGAAAGGAAGGAGGACCAAGTAGAACTAAAAATATTGTCTCTGTAAATCCTCTGCTGTGCAGTCAGGTGGCCTTCACTCTCTGTGTCTTGATATTGGCACTACCTCTGGCTGTGTCCACTCCTAGGCAAAGCAGCCACCTCACAAACAGGCAGCCTCACAGGCAGACATCTCTCTTTGCCAAGGCTCTTCTGGGAATTTATTCCTTTCCACACAAGAAGGTGGTGGGAATCGGATACATCTTTACAACTTGCAGTTACATGGTGCCTCTCATCCAAGAGGACTTTAGCAGGAGTGTCCACACACTGCAAAGGAAGCGCCCGGTCACCGCTGGGAGACGTTCACCGTTGGAAGGCCACAGCCTTTCAGCAGAGCTCAGCAGCGTTTCCCAACTGCAGGCCCGGGGTGGAAAAGGAAGGACTCTCCTGTGTTGGATTGGCGCTGCGTAGGAAATGGGTTGACAGGGTGCACAGACTGATCCAGCTTTTGAATCACACCGGGATACTAGAACTGACGCCCTCCCTCTTACGAAAGAAGACCAAAGAGCGTTAAGCAAAGCTTGGTTTCGTGTCACCCTTAACACACTATTCCCTTCTAGCACATGGTAGTGTGAGGTAACTTCATTCCCCGCTGCCTCCTTTGGGGACTGGCTTTCCCACAGCTCGCAGCTGCCTTTGACTTCTCGTCATCCAAGGAAGAGAACCGTGCTTCTGTGGAGTCATGAGTCCAAAATTAAGTTATTTCACAATCTAAATTTTGGGTATCTTCCCAGACTTCACAGGGATAAGGTAGGGGTATTTAAGAACAAATTGGGGTTTACATTAGTAAATTTATTCTTTACCTGTTTATCAGCTTTCTATGTGTTTTTTCAATGCTGAAATCTGCTGTTACATTATAATTGGGTTTTTATGGGGCAGTTGCTCATATTCTGTTTTCTCAGAATTGCTAATATCATTGAAGACTGAAGCTCTGTTTTAATTCCGTATGATTTATTCTCTGTGGTTTTCTTTGGGGCAATTGGATCCAGTCACCATCTGTAACATCTTCTTCGTTAATGGCATTTCAGATAGATGTTTCAAACCTGATTGCTTGTTTACCACCTGTATTAATGGTGATAATACAGTTGGTGACTACACTACAGTTTTGCAAGAGTGTACGTGTGGGATGAAAAAGGGAACGTGAGCCTGCCCATGCGTGGATGCTGACAAGCGTCCGTGACTGAGGCTGTCTATGCAAAGTTATCTGAAATGTGGGTAACTCAAATTAGCTCTTTTAGGAGTTAATTGAACTCAGAGTGTGCAATGAAGTGATCCGAGTGCCTGCGGGTTCTGAAACTGATTTCCTGCTCAGGGCAGTTGTACAAGCAAGTGATAAGCTGCGCTCCCCTCAGCTGTCCTCTGAACGCTGGTAGAGCTCAGCCCCATCCACGGCCCCGCTTGGCTTGAGCCAAGGTGTGAGTGGACAGGATTCATATGAGCAAGGACAGTTCGCCTTGTAATTCTGAGATCAGCGTGTGGTTGGCGAGCGCGCGAAGGAGTGTGTAACAAGTAACCAGGCAAGTTCTTGTGTGCTAGGGAGAACATGAGGCCTGTAAGGGCAGATAAGCCTGTGCATAGAAGCATGTGCAAGTGAACATGAGTGTGTTTGATGGAGCACGCATCCGAACATGTGTGCCCTCCCGCCAGCAGCCAAGTAGTTGTATCTGAGGCCATTCTCCAGCTGTGTAAATACATTGCTTAACAAATTGAGGGCTCTGGTTAATGATTGCCATTAGCACAGGCCCCATATTAGGCTCCATTTTGTGTGAGTTACCCAGCTGCCTGGATGCCATTAGAGTGAACACACTGGCCTTTAATGTCAAGTAGTGTAGTGTTTGCTCTCTGAGGAGAGACTCTGACAAGTGGCCTGGGGTTGCTCAGCAGGGGCTGTCAGGCAGGTTTGTGGAAAGCTCTCCAGAGGCCTGCGGTGGCAGGAGCAACTCAAACAGCCTTCCTTAGCAAAACCCATGTCCCCAGCATTGCAGGTTGCTTCGGCTTGCCCCAGGGGGAGGACAGGCTGGCTAGGACACTTTCCCTGACTACAGGGAGGCAGTTGGCCCAAGCAACAGGGTGGGAGGAATGTGTTTGCCTCTTTGGCTGCCTTCCCTAGCTCTCATCTTTCTGGGAACAAATCCACAGAGCTTTGCCTTGCGCTACTCATCAGAGGCAGACCGCCACATGCTGTGATCCCAAATGGTGTCATGGACTAAGCCAGATCAGGGCTGGTCATCCCTAGAGCAGGATTTGAGCTCCAAATAAAAGATGTATTTCTGCAGAAAGAGACTCAAGTGATTTGGCACTGGTGTTCTAGGGATCTTTCTTGCCTCCAGCAAGGCCCCTACAAGAATTGCTATGCGGACCATCTCGGAATAGGTATAAGACAAACTCCTCAGGGTTATTAATGGCTGCAGGTCAATCAGGCAGTTCTCACAAGGGCAGATCTGTTACTGCCCCTCTATACCCATAGTTACACAGAGGGTGGTTGTTGTGCCTTGGGCTGTTACTCTGGTGGCTGGGCTGTTGAAAGACATGGTCTTGCTGTAACCTGGCGGTTGCCACAATGAGGAGATAGGATTGGGTGCAGTGTGAAGCGCTACTTGCAGCTGTCAACTGCCTGTGAAGCTCTACAGCCTCCTGTGTTTTCTCATGTCCTTTGCCTTGCCCTCTGTTCTGTGCTGTTCCCCCTTGCAGTGTCCTGGGAAGACACTCTGCCCCACACGTTAGCCTGAGACAGAGAATGTTCTGAAGGCTCTTACGTACTCATAGCCTGATGAGTTTTGTGGATGACTTTCATCTTTCCTTAGGACCCCTCTTTCCTCATCCTCTTCTCCATCTGCCATCCGCCAGAAATCAACTGATTCAGCTGCCTTCCTTAATCCTGTCTGGCATTTCAAAATGGAGGCGACTGCCAGGTTCTTTGTTCCCTTTCCCTCTTGGCACTGACAGGGAACCTTCTCTATTCTGGAGAAGGACAAATGTGCTGATTTATTCTGCCCCTTAGCTTTGAATAGGGGTTGCTATGTTACCCTCCAGCTCTGAGGCTTGCCAGAGCACACACCATATATAACCCCACAGCAGGTGGCTATTGAGTAAAGGCCCTTAAATCTGCCTCTCTTGTTTCTTGTGCTGTTGGCCAAGGTGTCAGGGGGATGTAGCAGGGCATGATTTGCTGGCCGAAACTCTAGGCACAGCTGATGCCAAGCACCATGTTGGCATTTTCCATTCTCAAGTGCCCATCTTAATTTGAAGAGGAAGGATCAGCCAGGCAGCAATATTCTGCCCACACTAGCTTTTAATGAGGCCCTTTCTAAAAGTAAAGCTGTTCCGTGGGGCCAAACCATGACCAAGATCACAGAGGTACAAGCTTCCAGATCCTGCTGCAGCATCTGGGACCTGGCTTTGATGCTTTCATAGTTCTCTCTAATTTGGCCTGACTGGCTGAGCCTGACCATTTGGGCAGCTTGCTGGAAAAACTTGTGTGTGCTTGTCCTGTGGTGACAAGTTAAAATCCAGCCAGGTGGCATCAAAAGGCTGATATGTGGTTGCAGCTCTATGTTAGATCTCACCTTGTCAGATCTAACAGTGTCAAAATGATTATCTTTCTCAGAGGAGACTGCAGAGTTGATAATTCTTGAGAAAAGGTCCCTTCATGCAGTCTGGGCATATTCCTAGGGAAGACCTAGAAGAGGCAACAGGGTGACATCTAAGAGCAGAGCCTAGGGCTGGGGGAGAGCAGTTCAGCTCTCCTTTCCTGTCCATGAAAACAATGCAAAGCCCTTTCTGGCAGAGGTGGGAGCCAGATGAGGTGGGGAGGTGTTTGCCTATGTTTCTCAGCCACTGAGCTATCCAGCCTGTGACGTTTGGTAGCTGACACCTATTGCTGGCCAGTGAACCCTGAGGTGGTCTGGGCAGGAGTGGGATAAAAATGCTCTGCTGGCCAGGAGGCCAGTGGGACCTTCTCTCCTGGCCAGAGCATGTCTGAGGAGCAGCAGTTCTGCTGGTGCTTCTGTTTGTCAAAGGCAAAAAAGAAAATAAAGCCTCCAAGAGGTAAATGGAAAACATTTCCCATGCAATGGGAATGCAATTGTTCCTTTGGCCTCGTAATTCCTGCTGCAGTGGATCCATAGATGCCAGCATGGCCTAGTGGAGAACACCATTTATTACCTGTCATGACATGGCTACATGGGTATTTCAGGCCTTCTCACTCCAGGTTTGCTCTGACCATGCCCTGGGGACAGGGAGGAGGAAGGGGAAATAGAGTGATCTTTGGATAGCATGGTGCAAACCAGCTTGTGAAGCCTTCAGGCAGACTGTAAACATGTCAGAGCTGTTCCTTGCCATTTGGGAAATATATTAGCTATAACATGGGAGAGATTATCCCAGAGCTTTGCACATAATATCAGCTGTTGTAGGTTGCTCATGCGTATAGGTCCCACCTCTCAGCCAGGACAATTTTGGCATTTTTCTCTTCATTTATTTTTCCTTTATTTGTAAACCATCCTCATTCAGGGGAATTCCTTTGCAGGAGGTGTGGATGGCAACTGCAGCATCATTAGGAGGGCTGGCTTGGGTGTCTCCTAGTCTAGACCTAAGCCTAGGGAAGGCCTGATTTCCAAAAGTGTTAAGCATCTGGCACTGGCTGATTTCCATAGGAGCTGAAGAGCTCCAGAGCTCCTGAAGATTGACCCTGCCAGTGAGGAGCTTCCCCCAAAAAACACTTGGATACTCTGGATTTGAAATGACTTCAGGAGAGAAAATTCTGTGCGTTACAGTGTAGAATGAACAGAGAGACTGTAAGTGGGTTAGAAATGAGAGTATTTAAGCAGAAAATACAATTCATTAAAGGGAAAAATAGTGAGACACAATAGATAAAATGGGAGAAGACACAGTGATGGATCCCATACTGGAGACTGCAGCCAAAAATCTGTAGACTTTCAGTGTGTTTGGGACTTTATAGATTGAAAAAGGGTGATTTCTAAATCCACATTAGACAATCATCAAAATGTAGGGCTTGAAGAATGAGTCACTGGAAGTAACCTAATTTGCCTTCCTACTTAAAAGTGTAGTAAATCCTACTCTGAGGCCAAGTGAACGTGAATTTAGCTCTCCCTGTGACACCCTTGACAGCTACACTATTGTGGCTGTAGGACTCCAAATGGATCGGTGTCCATCCTCATCCAGTATTACATGCCTGAGTGACAACGGGCAGCCATGGGTCCTGGTCATGTAGAACCCTTGAGACTGCAGTCTTGAAGGAGGTGATAGGCTTTTCTTGAGAAGAATAGGAGCGAAGCAAGGAGGAAAGCACTAAATTGCTTTTGCTAGTGTTATTGCTGCAAGTACCAAGTCGGTGTGTGGCTGATCAGACATTCAAGGAGGTGTGACTGTATCAGAGTGGGGTGTCAGGATGTTGAAGTAAGAACTTCAGTGATGGCAGTTTGTGTGAGCACTGACTTCTTTGTGTTCCTCTGCAGAGCATCAACGGAGGCCGCCCACCGCCCCACTTTGTGTATGATCCGTCCACCTTTGCCTTCCGTTCCCTCAGCACCTTGAAGCCACTGAGCCCCATAGCTCCAGTGGAAGAACCGTCATGTGCCTACTGAAGGAGTTTCTCCAAAAACCTCAGGAACTGTCAACCAGCTGCCTGCCTGGCAGGGAGAAGACGAAGGGGGTGATGTCTGAGGGGATGGGTGGGGGGAGAAGGGGACGGTGAAGTGTCTTTGCAATACAACCGCTCTGGCAGCAGGAAACAGACAGCTCTGCAGCAGTGCCTGGTTTCCTACCATTGCCACATCTGTGTGGTGGCAAATGGAGAGATTTGTCTTTCAGGGCAAAACGAGCTCGTCAAGTTCACCAACCACACAGGGGGCCATCAAGGCAATGACATGTGGATGTGGTAGATGAAGATATCCCTGGGAGGCTCGCTGGCTATCATGGTCTACATGGCAGGAGTGATAAGGAGGCAGGTTATGAAAGCAAGTCCAGTTGGTTTCCCAGGAGCCTACAGTGGCCTACAATGGTTTGCTATAGACCAAACCTTTCTACTTAAAAATGATCTCAGGATTGGAGACAAATGTTAGACAGGGCAGCTTGGAAAGCACGGAGGGCTCCTCTTTCGGATTGTTAAAATTACATTCACTTTAAGCTCTCTTGAGTGGGAGACTCTGGGAGATGGAGGTGGAGAGGGTAACTGGCAAATCTGAAGGTGTATGTCCCAGTTGGTGTGCTGACAACTCACTGATCTCATCTAAAAATGGATTGAAATGAGAGGCACAAGCAAGTGAAGGCTGTACATTCAACCATCTTCAGTCCTTTCAAGGCAATATTAGTGAGAAGGACTTGGGGGTGATTGTGTGCTTTTGGGTCTCATCTCCGTGGAGACTGTCTCTTCTAGGATACGGAATATTTTTCCATAACATTATCTGTAAACCTTGCTGTCCACAGATGATGGTGATTGTGGCTGGCATCACCAGACTCAGTCAAATCAAATGTATCTGGCAGGCCTTTTCCCCTGGCTGTTATACTGGCTATCAAATTCAGACCAACCCACACTGGAGCAAGTATATCGAGGTGTAGCATGAAGTGGGAGAATGGGGTCTCTAACTTGAAGCTGACCTGTAGACATCAGTTGGTAAAAGAAACATGAGGAAAGTTTGGGTGATGCTGTGGGCCACTTCCTTCCTAGATACAGTCCTAAGGCTGTTAGGAGCATGCTGGGCCCTGCTGGAATTGGATGGGGTTCTGGCCTTGAGACACATGCACACTTTGTACTACAAGGCAGCAGCTAGTGGAGAAGTTCCCAGCTCTCTTGGTGAGGCCGAGGAACAAGGCATTTCCCCTTCCTGCACCTGATCAGTCCTTGCTGCCAGCCTCCAATGAAGACAGTGATCTCCCTCTGGGCATTCCCCACTTTGAGCCTGCGTCTGGCTGGGTGCAAGGGGGTAGCAAGTAGTTTACTGCTTGTTTGGATCAAGAGGAGAAGCTGTGAGGAATAGGAATCAATTTTTTTTTTAAATGTGCTCCAGTGTGCAGGTCTTTGATGCCAGTCTTTGGATGAGACCAGCTGTCACTCCAGCTCCCAGCAGGGGGGCCACACAGACATTTGTATCTGGTACTTTCTGGGCCCTTTATCGAGACCCTCGGGGAGAAGCCCAAAGGACAGATAGGCCTGGGAACGTGAATTCCCTGCCTGGCCCTCCTCCCTCCCCAGTGGCAGGCAGAGCAGAGGGGCAAGGCAGTGAGGGGACACGCACGTCCTGATGCTGCCCTGACCCTGCCTGCCCCATGGCTACAGCACTTCTCAGCTGTGCGGCTCCCTGCGCCATCACTGCCTGGAGTGGCTGTTCTGGCTTGTTGGTGAGGGACCTATGGCACAGCCTTTGTGAGTCCCTGCAGAATTCACTTCGTCCAAAACAAGGCTGATTCCTTTCTTGATTCCTCCTGCCCACGTAGAGACTCTGCTTATCTCATATGGATGACACACCTCAGCTTTTTAACTGCTGCCAGATCAAACTGACCACTGCAGGACAGGAACTGTTACCTCCATGGACCAAAGCTTCATGCTTAAGAGAAGGAGCAGCTGTTGGTACCCATCTTCTGACGTGGCTGGAGTGACAGCAACCTGCCTCTTGCTGGTGCTCTCAGGCTTCACTCAGTGCTGCTGAAATGGGGGCTGCGGAGCTGCTTTGCCCAGGAGTCCTGTTGCTGCCAGCCTACAGGTGCTGCAGGCTGCCTTTCCCAGAGAGGGCCCAGGAGGTGGGAGCAGAGAACACAGGTGTCCTGCCAATATTGTTGCCTTCTACTACTTTTGTAACTTTTCTCTCTGTCTTGTCTTTTTAAATCAGAAGGAAAAATAAAAATAATGAAATAAAGTGTAACAGCTGCTATATTCACACCTCTGCACAGTCTCATGCATTTGCCACCTTTGTGGTGTTGGTGGGTGAAGGCATAAGAGGGCATGGAGTGTGGCAAGTTATTACAAGGCACTGCCAATCCCCAGCACGCCAAGATCACAAGCTATGCCGGCAAGAGACTGGCTTTAAAAATAAACTTCCAGGAGCTTTGCTAAAATAAATGCCAAGTTCTTTGCATATAAGAGGAGCTTACCCTGCAGCGGTACCCTTTGAGGCTGGGCATGGTGTTATATGTTGGCCTTCACTGGTGTGGCCCCCCATAAGCTGCTTCAGCTTTTAAGTGACCTTCCTATTGCATGGTGGGGGTTGAGTGTCACCGGCTGGAGGTCTCAGTTCTCCAAATAAAAGGGCAGCTGACCACACAGCTGGTCTTTGGTTCACAATTTTAGTTTTAATGGGTCTTATACCTCTTCCACCAATTTCTCAGTAGTCCTTAAGACTAGAGCCCTTATGCTGCTCTCTCCAGTGGCCGGTAGTTCATTCCTTCCTCTGGATCTTGCTCTAAAAACCCTATCGCAGATGCTTGTAGTCTGCATTCCCCTCCCTTGTCTAATTTATCTCTTCTCCACATTTCCAGCTTTTTATCATAACCAACATCTCAAAAGACTAATACCTAAAGATCTGGCTCCTTTTCCAACCTCCCCCCATCCTGCTCCAAGAAATACAAGCTTTAATTCCCTCACAGTCCCACTTGAGCTCATTCCTAGGAGAACTTTTCTACCCTTCCCTCCTAGTTCCCATCTCCTCCAGGCTTCATGCCATCTCTCTTATCTTGAAATCCTCTCTTTCCTGTCAGTGGTAGCTTGTTGTTAATTGGCCTTGGCCCACTTTCCAAGGGTTGTAAGGTGCACTTACTGGCTCCCAGCAAGCTCTCTGTGCTTGTATCTCCCATGCAGAACTGCCTTTTTCAGTGATGTTTCTTCTAAAACAGCCTGGTTGCTAGTTCATCCAGGTTTGGGACACTGAATATGGTTGAAAAACATAGTGACCTGCAATACTGATCATCTGTAGACTTCTGTCACATCAAATGTGTTTATAAATATAACCAAACATAGAACAGGATGTATCAACCTTTTATCAACCACACTGTGTATACAGCCACCTGTCTTGTGAAGCCCTAGTACCCCAGGCGTAACAGCATAAGGCTGGCATAAAGCTCTGCACTGTGCTGTCAGGCTAATTGGCCTCAGTGAGCTGGTGCGGCAAAGGGCTATTTTTAATGCTCCGAGAGCTTAGTCTAGGCCCCTGGCATGTGCTTGCGTTAAATTAGATTTACATCCCCTCATGTCTCCTTGCAAGCTAAGCCTCTGGGTTAACTCCAAAACACAGCAGTTCTTAGTGGTGTGTAATGGGGGTAAGCCTTGATAGTGACAACTCTGAAACTAAAAGAAAACAAGTTGTTGGTATATGGATCATGAGGTCAGACTCCTCTCAGTGGTGGCCAGTGAGAGGACAAGGGGTAATGGTTATAATTTGAAACACAGGAAGTTTAATCTCCATATGAGGAAGAACTTCTTTACTGTGAGGGTGACAGAGCCCTGGAACAGGCTGCCCAGAGAGGCTGTGGAGTCTCCTTCTCTGGAGATCTTCCAAACCCGCCTGGATGCCACCCTGCGCCACGTACCCTAGGTGTCTCTGCTGGAGCAGGGACGTTGGACTGATGATCTCTAGAGGTCCCTTCCAACCTCAACCATTCTGTGATTCTGTGATCTTATGCAACAGTCTTTAGCTAAAGTTACCAGTGTGCCTTACAGAGAAGTTTAAGGACATCAGCTTTGTCTGGTTGCCAGACTTAGGCATGGGAATAGGATTTGGAAAAGACTATTCAGAAAACCAGTGAAACGAGAGCTATGGGCTTCTGAAGGCTACGTATTGCTCTAGCCACTGTGCCTCTTCGCTTCCTCTGGTGTACATTTGTACAGTGCTTTTTGCTTTTGTGGCTTCCAGGCTACCCTGTGTAAACACTCCCCATGTAGCTGGCATGAGCAGGGGTGAGGGCTGTGGTGTGAGCACAGCACCATGAGCGTGGTCAGCCCTGCATAGGACCTCTGAGTCACCAGAGCTCCTGTCTGCAGGGTGAGTCCTACCGCCAGGTTTGGGTTATGACTCGGCTGGAGGGGGAGCCTATAATTTCTAAGCTGAGAGGCTTAGAAGCTTCTCTATTCTCAGCTGATCTCACTGGAGACATGCAGGTGTTTCCCTTCAGAGCAGAAAACAACCCCTGCAAAGAAAGCAGGACTATTGTGCCAAGGTACAGCCCAGAAGCTCTGAACTTGTCTGAGTTAACCACCTCTAGGAAAGTGAATGGGAACAGGCAGTTGTTTGAAGAAGTTGGCCACAGCTTCTCTGAGATTTAGGTGGGTCTGCTTAGGTTAATGCTGTTCTTCAAATAAAGTAAATTAATTGTGTTGCTACTGTTTCTATATAAAAAAATGAGAGAGGCGAACTCCCTCCAGAGAAATGGTAAAATGCGTGATTTGAGCCTCTAACACTGCCTTCCTAGGTGACAGTACACGATCAGTTCCTCTTGCATTGTCCAAACATTTTCATGTATGCATGTATGTATGTACGCACACACATATATGATGTATATGTATGTTTCATTTGAGCATGTGGAAATCGCTGTACTCCTACAGGCGCCCACAAGTAGGATGCCCTGTGCCTACATGGGTCTTTGAACAGGCTGGATGTGAAGCCCATCTGCAGGACACTCACCATCGCATGCTAGAAAGCATGATGATGCTTAGAAAACACATCTATCACTCTATTTCCAACCGAGAGCTGATTTTTGACCTATCTGGAAAACAGGCAAAATTGGAAGTGCTTCTAAGGCCAGGGTTGTCAGCCCAGGTGAGATGGGTGAATGAGGCTGTGTGCTGAGGTGCATTTGCAGGTGTGTACAGCCAGTGACACATGGAGGATGTGCATATACATTAGATTTGTGAAAGCAGGAGTGGGAAGAAGCATTTCTCTGCTATTTCTGCACAGTAAGGATTAGGAAAAGTAGAGAAAAAATATAAGTGCCTGACCTGTGTCCTTGAAATATTTGGGAGCTTTCACCATTGAAGTTAAAAGAAGCAAGCATCAGGACAACAGCGACTCAGACATTGCTCCTTCATTACAAAATGGGCAGCAATTGTACACCTTTCCTCTTCGGATGAGAACTTCAGGGACATCCAGTAAAACTGGCAGGTGGCAGATTCAAAGCAAACAACTGGAGGCAGTTCTCCACAGAGAACAGGGTTGAACTGAGGAACCCCGTGCCATAGGACGCTGTGCCTGCTAAATATTTACACAGATGCAAACATGAGAAGGCAGAAAGAAAAACATCCCCCAAGAAACACTGCATGTGCACATAGAATCATAGAATCATAGAATGCTTAAGGTTGGAAGGGACCTCTAGAGATCATCTAGTCCAACCCCCCTGCACACGCAGGGTCACCTAGAGCACGTGGCACAGGACTGCGTCCAAGCAGGTTTTGAAGATCTCCAGAGAAGGAGACTCCACAACCTCTCTGGGCAGCCTGTTCCAGTGCTCTGTCACCCTCACTGTTAAAAAATTTTTCCTTAAGTTCCTGTGGAACTTTTGGTGTTTCAGTTTGTGGCCATCACCTCTAGTTCTGTCAGTGGCCACCACTGAAAAGAGACCAGCACCATCCTCTTCACTCCCTCCCTTGAGGTACTTATAGACACTGATCAGGTCCCCTCTCAGCCTTCTCTTCTCCAGGCTGAACAGGCCCAGCTCTCTCAGTCTTTCCTAATAGGGCAGATGTTCCAGGCCCCTGATCATCCCTGTGGCCCTGCGCTGGACTCTCTCCAGCAGCTCCACATCCCTCTTGTACTGTGGGGCCCAGAACTGGACACAATACTCCAGATGTGGCCTCACCAGGGCTGAGTAGAGGGGCAGAATACCACATACCACCTCTGGTTATGGAAAGCATAAGGTGGGAGGGTTTTCTGGTGAAGACTGCTGCATGCCTGCCCTGTTTCACCCTCCTCTGAGGCAGTGTTCGCTCCTGCCAGGATCTGAGGTGGGCTAGTACCTCCAACAAGGCCTAGTGGCTCCCCTCCTATTCAATAACCTAAAGTGCACTCTCTATTATTAAATGAAAGTAGTTTAACTATGTTTTGTTTCTTCCGATGTCTTGGGTTGAGAATGAATGATCTGAATGAAGTTCTCATTCCCCTCCCAGGGAGTACAAGGCCTTGGTCACTTGAACCTCAGGTCTCTGTTGGTGAAGCTAGGGGCATCCTGGTGGGGCTGCTGGCATCAGGGCATAGCCTGAGTCTCTTCCCGAGCTAGCCACATAGCTGCATACAGGCAATCCTCTGTGTGGGTGATACTGAGGCCCTTCTAGGAGGAGCCCAGGCTACCATGGCTGCCTCGCGTTGGTCATGACCCTCACCACAGCAGCTAATGGCACCGCTGAGGGGCCAGGGTTGGCTGAACCACCCAACCTGAGCATCTAGGGCCATTTGCAAGGGGATACCTCAGGCTCTAAGTTTCCCAAATATTCTCATCTTAGTGGGCCAGACCTGTATAAGATGGCAGCCTAGTGTCCATGTGACACAGGAACACAGTGAGTCTGGTTTGAGCGCTGTCTCAGCTTTACAATACACATATTAAATATCCAGTATGCTTAAGGGTTGTAGGAGTAATTCAGAAAAGCACTGATGCGTGTCTTCGAGTGATTGGTAGCCCCCATGCTGCAATGAGAGGCAGAGAGAGGAGGCAGCCAAAACAGCAAAGCTCCACAGGAGGAGCGGTACCCATGAAGGCATACATTTAGGCATGCTGGTATCTCACCATTTCCTGAGCTAGATTTTAGTAGGCTTATTCACGAAAGGAAGCAAGGAAATAGAGAATTGAGATGCTTTGAGACCTAGCTGATGCTGTAGCTGCAAGCCAGCCTGACAGCACTTGACCACATGTTTTCAGTTAACCCGGGACAGGATGTGCAGATATCTCCGGACATATGAGGAGCCCAAAAATCTGTTTTCCTTTTTGTGGCTGCTCACATCATTGCCTGCTGTAATAATAGCTCAGTCTGTTAGTGGGTTGGCCAGTATTGATTGCATGTTCCCTCCTGACACGTTCACAGCATAGTAGCTCTGAGGTCAAATGAGTGGAGGAACTGAAAGTGCCATGAGAGCTGGGTGCCAAGGGGAGAGACAGAGATGACAAAGTTGCTTTTGCAAGAAAGGTAGTCATCATCTGCAGCAGGAGGAAATTTGCTTTCTACATGATGATCCCCTGGGCACTTCACTCTCCTCACTCTGATACCTACTGCAGATACCCTGAATGGGCTGGCCGAGACCACCTGCACGCTTTTGGCTCCTCCTGTGTAGAGGAGCCTTGGTAGGTGTGACATGCTAAAACAGCGGGTCTCATGGGTATTTGCTGATCACTGAGGGCAGTGAGACTTTGATGCCCTGTCTTGCATCTCTGGCTGTGTGAGAATGGTCTTTGTTCCCCCACTCGGTTCTCTTGTTTTGTCTACCTGGGCCTATTCCTCTTTTTCCCTGGCCTCCTTGACTGCCTCTTCCCTGTCTTTGTCCAGCCTTCCCTTCTTTCTTCACCATCTCTTCCAGTTTCAGGTTCACCTAAGAAATTGCACTGAGCCAGCTCAAAGCCTTCAACACTGGAGTCTCGGTGCAATTTCTTTCTGCTCACAAATGTTTCCTTCCTTGGTGACCTGCTTTCAGTCTTCAGTATCAATGAAAGTATTAATACGGACAAAATTATCACCCAGTTTGAGAAATGGCTGAAACATCTTGGACTTTTTTTTTAATGAAAAGGATATGAAGAGTCATCTATCCTGGACAGTTTCATGACAAACAAGTGACATTTGCCAGGGGTCTTGCTTGACATGAGACTACTCAGCAAACCTGGATTTATGCAGTGCAACCAAATCCAATGCAGTAGGACAAATCCTTGATTATATAAAGCTGTTTTGAATCCTGAAAGCTTTTGTTAGGTCTTCAGTGGTGAGGGTTTACATGCCTTGTTTTGAAGAGAGATGTTTTGTCCTTTTGTAGCTTTAAACAGTTCCCCAAAATAAACCCTCTGCTATTTACCGGCATTGTTTTCTTTCTTGTGTTCAATGCTGATAAATAATCAGACCAATTATATTATATTCGTGTCTGCTCTGGTAGAAAATAATTACAACAATTACTACCAAATCAGAATGCTTCTGTTTCTCCTGGTGTCATTAGCATGTCCCAAACATTTTGTTCTTGTGGTTTAAAGTGCAATAATAACATAGTCCAAGTGCAATACCCAGTTCAATGGAGCTTCCCAGCACAGCAAGCTTCCCAGCCATGATTGCCTCTGAGATGCTGCTAATTTTCCATCATGGTGTCAGATCCTCTTCTACCGCAGGGAGAGCAACTGCTTAGCCTGTGATTTACCCAATTTATTCCAGTAATAACCGGGCTGGCTGTGTAGCCATCTGTCTGTTCTGCATGCCTGTCCTGCCCCCCACCCTCCGCCACCCTGCAGACAGAGTTGTGTCTCTGTCCTTGTGACAGCAAAGAAAGAAGACATCGTTTTACCTTGCTTATGAAGTGGGTCTCTGTGCTCTCAAAGCAAAGGGCACTAATGTTTCCCCCTCTTCTCTGCCCAGAGAAAACAAGCCAGGTGTGATCTGTGGATGCCAGGACTGCCAAGTGTGCGGACAGCAATGGCACTTTCTGAGTCATTTCCACCAGGCAGGGAAGTAAATCCCCACCATCTCGGTCTAGGTAGGGCATGGGAGGTTATTTTTTATTTTCAGTGCCACACTGGTATCAGCCTGGGCTGACCCCATGGCAGAGGAGGCAGAGGTCCTCTCCTGGGCAGCCACCTCCATGCGGTGCTCGCTCCTTGCCCTCTCAGGTAGGCTGAAGCCTGTCATTTACACTCTGAGAACTAGTTTAGAGCACACTGCCAGCAGGGAGGTGAGAAGCCTGCTCTTAAGCATGAGACCTGGCACGGCCACTGCAAAGAACTTTGCAGCCCTTGGAGGAGGCAACCTCCCTACAATGGTGCAGTGAGGAAGCGGCACAGCCAGTCTGCGATGAGGAAATTGAGGCAGAGAGCAGCTAAGGGAAGGACTTGATACATGCTGAGCTTGTTACTACTGTCCCCTATTCTATTTAATGGAAGTCACCCAAGGCGCCAGTGCCAGACTCAAAGGTGGAGATGTCAGTGGTCAGCACCAGCCCAGGTGAGCTGGTCTCACATCCAGCTGGAGCTGGATTTGCTCCAGCTCTTCGCTGAGAGAGGATGGGGATTTGCACGTGCACTCCAAAGTCTATTGCAGCTTAGACTCTAGGGAGGAGTAGCAACCATATTCCTTCCCAGGCAGTGGCCACATTGAGTACAAGGCTGTGAGCAAGATGGAGGGTTGGGGTAGAAAGGACAGAGCCAAGTTCTGCTTTCTTTTGCATGGGGTAAAACTTACGGTACTACATTCATTCAGCCAAGGGCAGAATCTGGTCGAAGCCCATCAAAGGCAGAGAAAAAATATACATTAGCTTTAAACTAGGTCCATAAATATGAAAGTGATTGAGGTCACATGCTTTTGTCTGTGAAGATAAACATTGTATTGACTGGATCATTATAAAGCCTTTAATTGAAAAGCCAAGTTGTCTGTGCCCTATATAATGTTATTCACACAGACCTGCACACAACTCCTTTGAAGCAGATGTCAGACGAAGTACAGCCCTAGATCAACAGCCATTCAGTATCAGAATTGCTTGAAACTGCTGGGTAAATTCAAATACAAACAGAGCAGAGAGCATTTGAAGCAATTATGGTCTCAGAGGAGATTCATTCTCCTTAATAAAGCCAAGAAAAGGGGAGATGATGCATCATTTTTGTAATGCAGCGAGGACATGCAGAAGCTGGATTACTCAGAAAACTCTTGAGTAGCACGTATGGTTCGTATTAAATAACCTAACCTTTCTGTTTCCAATGGTATTTCTATGGCTCTCATTACTGTGGTGCTCTACCAACTGTAGCTTTGTTATTTCCTTGGGGAGACAGTGCAATAGTTAAGGTAAATAGGATTTATACACTTTGTACCTACCAAAGTAGTGTGTTTTCCTGCTATTTTTGAACTGCTATAGTGCTGTACAGAGAAAAAAACTTTGCTTTGGAGTTGAAATGCAGAACAGATTAAGCAAATTCTTTTAATCCTTACAGAAAACTGCTGGTAGCACAAAGACTTTACTCTGCATCTTTGGGGTCTGTCTTGATGGCCTTTCTCCAAGGAGAGTCTTTTCCGTAGGGGGAGAGGATGCTTTTCCCCTAGCTCCCGAAGTTGTTTGTCCATAAACGCAGTATGTGCTCCCAAAGCTACCAGCTCTCAGAATCAATCAATCTGATTTCCGTGGCACTGAGCAGTTGAGTCACCTCCAGAAAACCTAAGGGGAAACAGCGATTTCCTCAGCACGGCCTGAGCAGCAACCCGGGCCTGAGGACCCTGGTGGCAGGGGCCCCTTCCAGCTCTGTGGGACAGACTGCGAGGCCTGGTGCCGGATGAGGTCTCGCTGTGTCCTGCAGGCCTTTCTCAGGGCTTGCCGGCTCCCCATTGGGGAGGACACCTTTCCTGGAGGAACAGGAAGGTTCTGACTGTCCTGACATGGCTGCGGGGGCAGCCGAGTCAGTGGTTCAGGCACAGGGATGGGCTAGCAGAGCTCTGCTTAGCATTACCCAAAGTTTTCTGTCCCTGCAATCTCTTTGCGCAGAGCTTTCCTGGTCCCGTGGCACTGGGTGCTCTTGCCAGCACTGTCGGTTGCTGCTTCAGCTCTCAGGGATGCTTGCAACAGCCCGAAAAAGATCGGAAAGGGAGCGGTGTTGTTTCTTCCTGCTTATTCTGGGGCAAAGGGAGAGTCAGGAGTGGCCGTGACCTGCGCTAAGTGTCACAACAAGCCCATGGCAGAGTCAGGGAAGGAAACCCAGGCTCCTGTGTGCCTGGACCTTGCTCCCCTGCCTGGGCAATGCCCGTCCCTTCTTTCCCCAGTGATGCCTGCTGCAGAGCACGGCATGGCGTGAGATTTATTGAGAGTGCCTATGGCAGTGCCTTGGTGCAGGGAGCTGGGGGTGATCATCCCCAGGCGCATCACTTGCTTTTAGACTTGGTATCCCCTCGTCTTGCCTGCAGCTGATCACACACGGCATGAGGCAGTGGAACTCTTGAAGGGCTGGAAAAAAAAAGAAAAACTTTTTTAAATTTTTTTTTCTGACATGAGAAGGGAATTTTACATGAGGAGGTGGAGCCTTGGCTGAGTGTTGGGCACAACTGGCCAAACCCAGGAAGTCCAAGGCTGATGTTTTCTGACCGAGTTTCTGCCTGAGGCTGCCTTGGAGTTTGCAGCTGGGAAGGGAACTGGATGGCTGCAGGGTCTGCCCTACTCAGGGAGCTTGAGGTAGATAACTGCAGGGCAATTAACCACCCAAATTAATTCCAGATAGCTGGCAGCATCTGTGGTGGAGTTAAGAGGAAAATATGTATTATAATTTGTGGATCATGGGAATCCTATTTCCTTGTGCCTCTGCCCATACATTTTTGGCTTAGGGCATCACTGTCGAAGTATTTAACTATGGACACAGTATTTAGAGAGACTTGCGTTTCACTGCTCCCTCACGGAGCCACGAGGCACGGTGTGTAATAACTGCTGAGCAGCAGAGGGAGACGCTGCCACTCATGGCGGTGGAATGGCTGTGCCCAGGACTGTGCCTGACCCCTGGGACTGCAGCCCCACAGCGGAAGGGTGCGCTCATGTACCCCTCCACACTCTCCAGCTTCTCATGAGCGATAGTAAACCTGGGCCCATAGGCCAGGAGGCAGCAGGAGCTGCTTGACCCAGCTCCTTGCAGCCTGACCAGGAGTCCCAGCAGATCGAGGTGGGCCACCCAAGGCACCTTGTGAGGCTGAGCCAAGGGTACTACCAAGGGCTCCAGCACTCCCTGGCCTTTGCAGATGATGGAGCTCCTTTGCAGAGGTGAGGCCAACCAAGGCCTCATTGCAAGGTGCAGGAAATGTCCTGGCCACGTGCCACAGGCTTCGGTCGCCTCAGCTGGGACCACATTCTGCAACTGCAAGTGGTGTCACACCACAGGCTGGTAACCCCTTCTCATCCCACCTTCCTGTGGCATGTTGCAACTGCCTGGCAAAGCAGTAACTCTTTCCTTACAACAGCCACACGGAAACTCAGCTTTCGAAGTTTTAGGCCTACAGACCCTTTCCTTTTCTCTGTCTAAATGATATTTTTCTCTGACGTTACACTTTGGATGCATCATCTTCTTTTTGTTATTCCTGCAGTCTCACTAGGGCTGGTCCTTGGCCTGAGGGCTCCAGGTCTGAGTCCACATGGAGGAGGGAGGTGACACTCCTTTTGCGCTAATCGGGACTAGGTCCTTTGTGCCGGATCCCAGAAGATGCGAGCTGAGGAGGAGTGAGGACTCATGACAATGTGGGACGCTGATGTGTCCCTTGCTTCTCCTGGACCTGTCAGTGAGGAGGTGCTCACTGTGCTTCGCAGAGCTCACACGGGGCTGGCATCGTCCCTGGCCCATTACTGGGTCTCCTAAAGGGAGCCTGTCACTAGCGGGTGCCTCAACACCTCTCAGCAACATGAGGCAACAACACATTTCCTTTTGGTGCTGGCATGGCTGGATGGTTTATGTGCTGTGAAAGAGCAGGGTAATATTTCTTCCCACTGGAACAGCAAAAGTCTCTTGATCTCTGAATTATTCCCTTCCTCCATATCTGGTAAATCATCTGAGCTTCCTGGGCTTGGGCCAGCAAGATCAGGGATGGAAATACACAGGCTGTAGCTCAAGTTGTCCTTGCATGCCATGAGCTGGGCCGGGCATTGCAGCATGGGACTCGTCACTGCCCTTGAGACCATCATCCCCGAGGGGTCTGGAAGCAGCACCCAGCGCATGCCCACCCCTGGGTTTGCAGAAGGGAAAAACAGCAACACAAATTCCAGCAGACTGGGACGTGGCCCTAGCCTGGGAGCGCCGTTACGAGAAATGTCCTGGAAAAAGATATACGGAGCAGCGTGGAGGTGTCCCCCTGCCCATCTCTCCGGCTCGCGGCAGCACCTGGCCGTAGCGCAGAGCTCTCAGCAGCCCTCGCTCCTCGGAGCCCGGCCGGCCGCCCGGGAGCCGCATCTCCTGGAGCCACGGAGCTGGGGGCACAGCAGGAGGCCGAGGTGGCTGGGGTGGCAAAGCTGCCGTCCCCAAAGGATTTCCCATTGTGCAATCAGTTCCTGGCGAAGAAAAACAAGAAGCGAAGAGACGTTTGATTTTTCTTTTCTTTGTTTCTTTTAGTCTTCTTTCTTTTTTTTTCTTTTTCTTTTTTTAATCTTTTAAGAAGGAAAGGAAGAAGAAAGAGCAGCAGAGGGCCATGTGCAGAGTCCAGAGGCGCGCGGCGCACCCCGCGCCTGGCATGGGGCCGGCACAAAACAGGCCATGCCGGTGCCAGGAGGAAGAGGAGGGAGGCGCTTCTCCCTGGAGACTTTGTAAACGTTCAGGCTCTTGGCTTGCGACGCACGAGGACAAAGTACACCGCCAAAATGGCATCGTGCTTGATGTCTGGGCCACAAGAGCTCCAGCTGGGCCTCGGCAGCCCGTTCCACCTCCCCAGCCTTGAGAAACGGCAGCCGGGGGCCAAACTGGCACCTCGGGGCCCGCGCGGCCGGTGGGGCGGCGGGGCCGTGGGAAAGGCCGGCTGCGCCTGGCTGCTGTCGCCGTGGGGAGGAGGCCTCCCACCCGCGTCCTCCCCAGCCCCATGGAGGGTGGGAGGCGGCAGCGCCTGGAGTTGTAGGGCAGGACCGGGGGCAGTGGGAATGCCTCTCCGTGCAAACCCCTATTGCAATAAAAAGAAAATTAAATTAAAAACAAACAACAACAACCCCCCCCCCAGCAGGCTCTTTTGGTCGAAGCAAACAGTGGACTTTCCTTTCAAAAAGACCCTGCAGGTTCACAGCCGTGCTTCCCACTGGAAGCAGTGGCAGGGAGTGCGTCTCAGTGTGTCAGAAGGCATAAAGGCAGACTGATACACACACAGGGACAAACACTTTCAAATAAGTAAGTGGTGAAGCACCCACAGTGCCATGAAGACCAGCAAAAAAAAAAAAAAAAAAAAAAAAAAAAAAGCATGTTTGGATTTGCTTTGGAAAAGTGCAGAAAATTGCAAAGGACTATAAAAACAAAAGATCCTTATGTCTCAGCTGGAGGCTGAGGTGATAATTATTATGATGAAGAAGCAACAGAACTTTTGGTTGGACATCTCAGTTCTCCAAAGAAAGGCTCTGCCACAGTCTTATCTAGGATGCAGGATGCTGTGATACAAAATAAAGTTGCCACCTGTTTTTGCGCTCCGGCCTCAGAGCTGCTTTGAGGCTGAAGTAAGTTTTGAGGGATGACCCACAGGCTACCTCTGTTTTGCAGCTTGTGCCCCACGGCTGCTGCTTTCGGTGTTCTGACGCTTTCCTCAATTTCTCCTCCACCATGGTCTCTGTGTGCAACCTGAAATTGAGTCCTCAGGAAATGCTCAGTACAGTGTCTCCTTTGAGGAAATTTATCACCAGCATTTTGCTGGTTATCTTCGGCCCCTACATTCTGTTCTAGATTTGAATGGCAAAAAAAAAGAGGGGAGGAAGAAGTTAAAATAAACAGGAAGGACAGTTTGAACCGGACAAAATAGGAGCAAACGCACACTGCATTGGCACAACGCTGAACACAACGGTCTCACACCCTGCCTTGACACCCCTAAACACCAGCCCATATTTCATATTTTAGCCAGAGGTCTCTGGCTGAACTGGTCTCCACATTTTTGCCCAAGACACAGCCACACTCCCCACTTGTGTGTGTTTGCAGGGGGGCTCGGAGGAAGCCATTCATTTGTTTTCCCATTTAAACACAAAATATGTTCCTGTAACCACAGCTGAAGGAGGAGGCAGCCATTCCTGGCAAACAGAGCCACGTTAAGTGCACTTGCTGGAAACATTTCAGTGTTGTTTCTGAACAGGATCTGAAGTGTAGTAATCCTTGGCTTTGGCCATGGGCAGTGCAGCATGTTGGAGGTGAAGAGCTCATGTGTGAGGTGTCCAGGGGACTCAGGGTGAGGGGAGTTTGCACTGTGGCCCATTGCAAAGGCAGGAATGAATGTACCCCACAGAAACGCCAGGCTTTTAGAGCCCCAAAGAGGGGCTTGCGGTGTGCAGGGAGGCAAGGAACAGTCGCAGACCGGGAAATCTTCCCAGCTGCCCTCCAGGCTTAGTGACAGCATAGCCAAAAGCACCTTCCCACAGGGCAAGGCCACCTTTGCCCAGAGAGTCCTTGCCAAACCCCTGAGCAGCAGGCGCAAGTCTTCCCCTCTGAGTCAGTAACTGTGGTTTTTGGCAACTTTCTTTTTTCCATATTGATTTACCCACTTTCAAAGTACTCCCTGCTATAGTGTCTCGAAGCTCTCACCCTGGCTCTACAGGATTTGGCTTCGGATTGGATGAGCAGCCTCCCGCTGAGCAGGAAATAACCTGAGCACCCCACTAACGGCTGGGCCAAGGTTCGTATAAGCAGAGGTGCTGTAGGAATGAGGTAAAGACACCTTATGACACACACATTTGACACTGCAACTATCAACACACCTTCCGCAGGCCAGCTCCAACCTGGCTCTGTCAGTCTGGTTCCTTAAAACACACTTTGTAGCCCCAGCGGGCTCTCTTATTTCCTGGAGAAAGCCATGCACGTCTGCATTTGGTAGCCTGTACCAAACCTCCGATGTTGGGAACGTATCAGAATGGCGTGATAAACAAGGCTTTTCAAGGTGTTTTTTATTAATATTTTCCCCTGTGAATCCCCCACCACTGCCAGTTTCTGTCTGACTCAAACTGGAGCTGAGCACCCTGCAAGCGCCACCAGCTCTCCCCCCAGAGCAGCTGCCTCGGCCGTGAGTGATGGGGCCTCCCTCAGCATCGCTTCAGGGCACATTATAGAAATGAGAGATTGTTGCAGTCCTTCCACTGCTTCTAGGAAACACTGCTAAAAGCTCCCAGCTAATCCAGCGTGACTCTGCTCTCTCCTTCTCCTTCACCGTTTCTGGTCAAAAAACTGCATCAGGATGTTAATGGTAGGGTGGCAGGGTAAACTCCTGTCCCTACAGTGTGGATTAAGAAAGCAAATCAGAATATAACTCTTTAAAACAACAACAAAGAATCTTTTAAAGAGAGAAAAAAGAAAGCCCAGCAGCCCATGTTTAAGATGTTACGAGCTGCTTTCCAAAGAGCCTGTTTGTCTGCATAAGACCCAAGGTACCTTCCCCTCGCGAAGCTGCAGAAGAACGAAGAGCTGTCCCCCCGAGTTCAGGGTGCTCTGGAGGGCAGCCATGCTGAAATTGTGATTAAGTGTTTTGGGCCATGCCGTTCGCTGCAGCCTGCCAGATAAATATTTACAGCTGACCATGGAAGAGGAGGGGGGAGAAGGAGAGGAGAGACATCTGTAAATTCTTTGGAGCCTTGCTGCTTTTTAATTTTAATTTCTTTTTGTTGTCGTTGTTGCTTTTCCATCCACACATCACTGTCCTTTTTTTCCCCCCTCCAGCCTATAGGTAGCTAAAGAAGAGATCTTTTTGGAGGGAGAGAGGTTATTTCTAAAAGTCAGGACCCAGATCCTGATCCTCATGGCTGTGGTGTAAAATCCGAAGCTGTGACAAACCAATATTGCGGAGAGCAAGTAACCTTTGGTTTCCTAACCAGCATAAATCTGGTGCAACGTTATTGATCTCTGTGGATTTGCTCTGAGGCTCGTTGTCTCCTGCCTTCTTTTCTTTACAGTTGTGCCTACCCAGTGCTTCTGTGGCTGTAACACCAGCAAATCACAGAGTTGCACCGTCTTCTCCCTGGTGTAAATGGTGCCCAGTTTGGTCTCTATTTTCAAAGCCATTCTCAGGTGCTCAGTGAGGTAGGTGAAGAGCAGCAGCGCAGAGCACCTCCTCGTGTGAGCTCCAGCCTTGGAGGTGCCTTCGCTGAGTGCTGCAGAGAAGGGTGAACCCAGAGCATTGGAGGTAAATAAGGGCCCGCAACCTGGGGGCTCTCTGCAGTCTGACGCACGGATATGTACGTCCTGCTCAGAAACATATGCAGGAATCTGTAGCTATAAAAGCCATTGCACCACCCTGTAATCCAGCCCAGATGTGCCTCTCCTTTCATGGTGCACTCGGGGGACTCCTCCGAGCCGATGCCGGCAGTGATTGAAAGCATTGCTCAGATTTACTCACCCCAGTGAAGAGAGACCCGCAGCAGCCTGATAGCAGAGGTCCAGAGCGAGGAGGCTGGTAGCAAGGATTGACATCAGCAAGGGGATTAGTGCTTGTAGCGTCTGAACCTGCACTGCACAGTCACCAGAGGGCTTCTGAGGTCACCAGCGCAAGTCAGGAGCCCAGTGAGTGCAGGACCTCCCAGAGAGACGGGCATTGCAGCATGCAGAGCAGACCTTGCTCTTGCTGGAGCTCCGAAAGCTTGGTGCAAAGATCTGCGCAGCTAGCTGGGTCTCTGGTGATAATGTGTGGGCTCCTCACCTCATTCAAGGCTTTAAACTTGGGAAATATAAACCGAGTAATGAGATGCTGGAGTGGACTTTTACGCTGACCTGTGTGGGAGATCAGGACAAGGACTTTATGGTTTGTTGTAGGTCCTACTCACAAGCAAGTCACCAGTATTTCTTCCTCCCCATGTGGTAGCAGCTAGGGGTTGTGGGAGGAAGGCCAGAGATTTATCCCTGCTCTTATCAGTGATGTTCTAAGTAGCCAAAAAGACACATTTCGAAAACTTCTGCACTCGCTGCAGAGTCATCTGGGAAGTTATTCTTTCTATTAGTGTCATAAAGCTTCATAGCTCTAAATAGAAAGCTCAGAGGCAAAGGTCTTGTCCTGAGGGCTTTGCAGTCTCAGCATAAAAGAGTGTGGTTATAAAGCAAGTCAGAGTCCAGGAAGTAAATTTATGGCTGGGAAGATGGATAAGTAATATGCCAAGATCAACAGTAGTGTTAATGTCAAAGTGTATTGAACAGGGTTACACCATTTTTACAGTGCTATAACCACTAAGAAATCTTAGGCTTAAACAAGCCAGTTGCCTGAGAGCTGTTACGTAAAGTCAAGGCCCTGGCATTTATGCTACCAGCATCTGGTGAGCTGAAGAGAATCAGACTCTTTCAAGGGAAGGAGCAATGCCATATGTCAGTGACCGATTTTTGCAACGCAATCTTATGCTTGGGGTCAGCACTGGGTTCTGACAAAGATGGGGTTTTATAGTCACATTCTCACGCATTACCTCCCCAAAGCTCCCAGTGGTGATATTACCTTGTGCAGTGCTGACATGGATCTCAAGTCTTCATTTGTAGACCATCTGGGAGCCTCTTGGGCCTCCAGATGTGATGAGAGAAGGATGGAGCTTTATGTAGCTCTTGGAGGTTTGAAGGAAGCAAGACTGAAAATTTCTATGTTTTTTTGCTCCTCCTCCCAGCTTCACCATCCTTCTTGCGCCTCTTTGACTTTGCTCACTTCTTTCAGCCTAGAAAGTAAAGTCACACAAGTGATTACTTTCTCTATTCCCTGCCCAAGTTGTTCAGCACGTCCTAGGTCATCCCTGCTAATAAATCACCTAGGGAAGTGGTGGCAATCACTTAGTGGAGATATTTTAAAGAAGTCCCTGCTTGAGCAGGGGGGTTGGACTAGATATCTCTAGGGGTCCCTTCCAACCTCAACCATTCTGTGAGACTGAGAGTCTATGTTTGAACAAACAATCTCTGTTAGCAGCAGAGTAGAAGTAGCTGATAGTTTCTTGGGCTTGGTGTTGAATGGCACAGCTTCCTGAGAATATTTCCATACCTAATTTCTGAGCTCCTCCAATCCTAAACAAAGACCACAACATCCAGGATTCTGTTTCTGTAAACAGAATTAATTATTTGGGTGGGAAAATATTGATCACCCCCAACCACCCCTAGGTGCTATAATCCAGCTCTGCTTTGCTACCTGAGATACCAGAGGCAAACTCACCCTGGAGAAGAGAAGATTGGGAGGGGATCTGATCAATATGTAAAAATACCTGAGGGGAGAATGTAAAGAAGATGGGGATGAACTCTTCTCAGTGGTGGCCAGTGACAGGACAAGGGGTAATGGTTATAAATTGAAACACAGGAAGTTTAATCTCTATGTGAGGAAGAACTTCTTTACTGTGGGGGTAACAGAGCCTTGGAACAGGCTGCCCAGAGAGGTTGTGGAGTCTCCTCAAAACCCACCTGGATGCCACCTTGTGCCACATGCTCTAGGTGTCCCTGCTGGAGCAGGGACGTTGGACTAGATGATCTCTAGGGGTCCTTTCCAACCTCAGCCATTCTGTGATTCTGTGGTCTTTTCTAACCCTTGTGATTTTTTCTGTGACCATACATGAAGCTTTGACTCTGTGATTACATGCGACTCTTCATGACAGTAGTGATAACAGAGCTCCTAAACGGAGAGGAAAGATTGCACACAGCCTTGCAAACAAGAAAGCAAAGCAAAGAACTCAGTTGATTAAAACACTTATGTTTTAAGAACAATCATTTGATTGTGGTGGGGAGTGACCTGCTGACTGGCATTGGCAGTCCTGGCAAGTTAAAAGAGTTAGGTTGCAGTCTGGACTGTATTGCTGGTTTCTCAGCTGCAGCTCACTACAAGAGGACATCTGAGCTGCAAAATCAGTGTTTGGGCCCTTCCTGAACTCTGGAAACAATGTGGGAAAGCTTGAAACACCTCTGTTTAACACTCTGGCTTCTGTAGCACCTCTTCAAAGTGTCTTCCCTGCATGGATGTGCTGGGTGTCCTGCCCGCCGCCGCCTGAGGAAGTGGGTGCTGTAGCCGCATCACTTTGCAGGTGGCAAACGCGCGGCTGCACAGGGACCAAAGTGCCCCCCTGCTCCTCCCGAGGAGGGAACTCGGGCCATGCTGGGGCCGGGTATCACTCATGCGGCCCCAGCAGATATTACAAGGGAAAGAAAACCAAAACTATCCTGAGGCAACTAGACGTGGCTGATTCCTGGAGCGAAGAGGCTAAAGATCATAGGGCAGACCAGGGCCTGCATCACTTCTTGCTGCTGCCCCCGAGTGTCTGCCGTGAAACGGAGCTGGCAGGAGGGGGCAGCTGGACCTCCTGGATCCTTAATGTCCCTCCAGACCCAACACGGGGGACCTCGCACTGCTTGCATGTGACTGGTCCTGGCCCAGTGTCTTCTGAGCCACCGGGGGTGGTGGCAAGAGCTCATTTATAGATGGGAAAGAGGAATGTTGGGGCTGCCACCGCTGCCCTGGCACGGCCGCTTGCTGCCGCTCGCCCTGGGTCAGGCTTTGGCCATGCAGGCTGTGTGCATGTGCGTGCTTTCCCTCCCTCAGCAGTCTTTCCAGGAAATTAATCTGTGTCAGATGATCTGTTTCTGTCCTTCCTTTGCTTTTTGGAGGACGGGAGCTGGAAGAAGCAGTTGAGCCAAGACACTGCAGCTCTCCTCTGGTTACTCTGGCCCTGCTGCTCTTTGTATCTCTACAAAAAATTGCAGAGGAGAAACTGAAGATCTTGTCACTGAACATTTGAGGCTTTGTGGTAGCAGGGAAAATGTGGAAGATTTAAAGCCTGGCATGGACACCTGACACGAGTATTTCTAATAATATGCTAGTGGGTCAAACAATTAAACAGTGGTTATAGTTAAATTATCAACTGTGGTGCCAGAGTTGATAAATTTTTGCAGAATAGAGGCCTTTACACCTCTCCGATCTATTGTTTCAGGCTCTCTTCAGATTCAGGAAGACGGTACTGCTTTATTTAACCTTATTGCACGCTTTGAGTGCAGTTTCTTACAAGCAAAACCCACCCTGAACTCTTCATTCTCATTAAACAAAAAGGGATTTTGGAGTCTGAATCAGTGCTTACAGAACAGCAGGTTGCACAGAGGCTGGATTATTAAGAAACTGAGTAAGAATGAGAGCAGTGACCTCCTCTGTGGTCCCCAGGCTTTAATACCATGCTTTGATCGCCAAAATGTACATTGACCAGAAAGTGGTGTAGTTTATCTATTTGCAGCTTAGGTAATATGCTCACAAGCATCCTAGCTCCTACTGTGATCCTGCCAGTCGGTGTACACCAAGGAGAATCGGTCCAGATCAGCTCATGGTTGCAAGTCCTCAGAAGAAAGGCCTGGATATTACACGTGGTGACAAGATAATGTTTTTTTTTTCTGTCTCAGCAGGAGCGTTCACTCTGCCGTACTTCTAAATGGCACTGTCAGTATTGGTCCTGACACTGCAAAGACTTCTGGACGCTGGTTTGAGGAAATGGGGACGTCACCACGCACAGAAAACTTGAGTGTGGTCCACGCATTCCTCCAACACCTAATTTCACTCTCACACTTTCTTTTATCTTTGGACGTTTTTTCTTTTTTTTTTTTTTTTTTTTGTCCCAAGTTGCTGTGCCTGGAGGTCATGCTTGCTTGCTGAACTACAAGGGTCAGTAGTTGCTGGTCCAGAGGAGCTAGTGGCAAGTAGGCACAATGTGGCAAGTAGGTGGGCGATCTCCCAGTGCATAACAGGTGATTTGTAAAACACTTTTTACGTTACTCCAGATGGAAGGCTGTGGGAGGTATATGTTGACTCACATGCATGGGTCTAAAACTGAGGTAAACTCGGGAAAAATAGTGGCCTGTATGTCTTCTTCTTTAAGCTACAAGGCTGCAGAGGCTGTGAATGGCTGAAGGGTAGCTGGGAGGCCCTCCATGGGGTGTCATTCATCAGGGAGAAAGTTCTTCCTTGGAGAAGTCTTGGGAAGAGGAGTCCATCCAGGGGCAGTGGAGCTGGGGCTTTCTGGAGGAGAAAAACTGCGTGGTGAACTGATTGCTGCTTCATTATTTTTTCACTGTGATCACCTGTCTATGAAACCCACAGACAAAGTGTCCAGAGAAGACTTAAACCAAGGATGACAAATAGCTATCACCCTTGCTTATTCTGCTATTCAAGGGCTCAAATCTGCATTGTACATCTTGTGGATGTGACCCTGCTGATCGTCCCTGGGGAGTGTGACAAAGATGCCATGCAATAAGATTTCTTTTTTCTCACTATGCTTTTAAAAAATAAACAAACTTTAAAACTGCTTACAACCACTCCCTGCCCCCATTATTGAACAATTCCTTCTTTATAGCCTTAAATTCTATCATTTCCTGGTTTTGAAGCGCTTACATCTTTATACATCTTTAACAATATTCTTGCACCAAAGGGGTTTTGTGCCCATGGGTCTGCGTGAGGGTGTGTGTTGTCTATTATGTCCTGCTCGGACCTCTCTGATGTCCATCGTCAGTGGCAGGGAAACAACGGGCCGTGCCGTGGTGGGTTCAGCAGGATGTGTATGTGTGCATGTGTGTGTACGCATGCAGTGGAGATACCATGCTGCACATCAAAGGGAAAACAAATCTCTAAAATGTTAGTTTGTAAAGCATATTGTTGTTGCAGTGCAGCCCAAGGTCTTCAAAGGAGCCCAGATTTATTGTCTCGGCACAGTCCGGAGATACTTGTTGCAGATTAAAAATGGATGAAATAAGGAAGAGGCCCAGGCATGTAAATTACTGAGTAAATATAGGAGCTGTTACATTTTCTGGCTATATGAAGCTGGATTTTCTTGTTTTCTTTTCCCTTGCTAGTGTTTTATTTTCCTTTTTTTTTGCCCTTCCCTCTCACAGTTGTACCTTAAAGCCAAGGGGTCATGTCTGTGTTTTCTTGTGTGGCCACATGGAGTATGTCCTGACAGCTCTCCTATCTCTTAGGTAAAAGCTGAGATTATCCAGGCACGGCTCTCGGAAAGGAAAACTCACTGCAGGCAAATCTGCTTTGCTTTTATTACTGGAGGTACCGTTTAATCTCAGCCCCTGACTGTTTCTCTCCCCACAACTCTTGCTGGGAGAAAAGTCATCAGCTCAGTACATGACAAAGAAATTAAGTCTCCTCTGCGGATGCAGATTTTGAGGCGAGGAGCAGCCATCTGGATGCTGCTCAGCTGGCTGTGTGACACAGCCTGACCTGTGATTTCCAGCCGATGGGCACGGTGAGGTTTCTGTCCCCTGGGTGATGGCAAACACAGCCTGGTGCAGCAGGAATCCACCACCCGGACAAGCCTCTGCCTCGTCTGGGCTGGGTGTTTGCCCGGGGCTTCAACCCGCTTTTAACTCCCCAACAGGGACCATTCGCTCCTGATGCTAGTACCTTGTGGCCTTTGGGATGGGTGCAGCTGCGAATGGATGTGGCTGGGGATGGAGCAGCCAACCTGCCCCTCAGTCCTGACTCCCTCCTTTCAGCTGTGCATCTGGGATGATGGCGGGGGGGCATGGCAAAGGCATGGGCTGTGATGTGGAGTGTTGAAAAGTGCTAAAAGTGACTTATTTTTGGCTCAAAAGAGTTCAAGCTCTTTTTCCAGTGAAAAGGCAGAGGCCTGTTCAAGCCATTCCAATTTGACTTTAAGCCCTCTTCCCTGGGCTGGAATAGGGATGTTCACGTGCTGGGCTGGTAGAAAACTTCAGATCTTAATATAGTCCTTACTACTGCTTATTGACTATCTCTAGAGAAGACACACGCTAGTGGTGTCCCTGCTGGGACACTGGCTGTGGTTTGCTAGGCTAAATCCTGGATCAAACATTCACAGTAGGTGCTTTCTCTGAAGACTTGTGCTGCGGATGGAGAAGCCAGTCACAGGGTGGGAGTGTGAGATTAGAGAGGGAAAGCGAGGTGCTGGGGGCTTTTTAGCCAATGGTTTATGGCTGTAGGTCACTGACCCACACTGTCTTTCGTTGTTCTTTGAAATTTTCCTTGGCTGTCAGAAATCTCTCTTTTACCAGGTAAATCCCCCTGCCTCAGAGGTAACGCTGAGCTCCTCCTGGTAGGTCTAAGGAGTTTTAAAGGCCAGGATTTACATTCTTACTTCCTGTTGTTCCATGCTTGAGGGGAGTGTTCATGATAAAGTGAGCGCCACTTGTGACGTTCACAACCGCCACCACCAGGACAGACCCGCTGTGACCGTGCTTGGTGTCGTGACTAGTTTGGGACACTGTCCTGGAGGAAGACGCAGCTGCCCAGTGCATGGATTTCCCGTTAGTGCTTGTCTTGCAGCAGCTTCAGCTAACTGTCCAGGAGCCTTCAGCTCAAGGGGTGCCCTTACTGCTGGACCACGGGGTTCAAGCCAGGCTCAACTGTTGCTTGCTAATTGTATGGGCACTGTCACCACATCCATCTTGGCACCTCTTGCCTTAGCATCCTGCAGTCTGTTCCAAAGACCACATACATTAAGAGATACTTGTCTCTAGGGAGGTTTGTGTATAGATTTAATATCATTATTATGGCATGTAAACAAAATACCACTTGATTATTAAAACCATATTCACTAAAACCAAGCTCCCATGTGAGAGATATACATATGCATTTAATTGCTGCTAAATTTCTGCAAATGTACTTTCAGTAAGGCACTGGTATTATTTAACACAGAGATCATGGCAACTACTGAAACCCAGAGCTAGAGATTAATCAAACACATTTTGGCCATTTCCTCGTACGATTGATTATCCATGCGCTGTTTTTTTTTGCATTTTGGTAGCTAGTAGGACTGTACCTTGTCCCTGCTGGCTGACTCTAGCCATAAATCCTTGCTTCAAACTCATCCAGTGGTTTCTCTTGAGCTGTCTTCACCTTGGAAGGTGAGTTGTAGCTTCTCTTGACAGCTGTGTCTGACCCTATCTTGTATTGATACCATTGACACAAATGCCAGTGAAGCTCCAGAGATGTAATGGGCTCTCTGTGAAGGAATAGTTAGGGTGATGCCACCTTTGCCTGGGATACCCAGCCCGCCTAGTCAGGATGCCCTTACAGCTCTGCCGACTCTTCAGCTGCTCATTGCTGCCAGCTTGGATCAGTTCTGCTCATGACATCTGGAGCAAAGACGCATACAAAAGACACAAGATTAAGTTCTTTTGAGCATCTTCCAGACCCAGCCTCACTCAGAGCTCTTTGTTATGCTTTGCTTTGTACACTGAGAGGAAAAGAGATTGATTAGAGATGAAAAAGAAGTTATTTTATATATTAATGAAGCCTAAGAAATCTGGATCTTGTCCAGGTGCTACTTCCCAGGTTTTTTCAAGCTCCAGTGTCATCAGAAGACATTTTGGAGAGTAATCGCCAAGTCACACTGATGCTTGAGTGTAGCAGAGCTCAGACTTTATTGGGGAAGCCTGTAGTATTAGAAACCTGTGATTTCCTTGGCCTTTCCAACAGGACAGTGCAAATACAGTTGCTTTTGACTGATTGTGGCAGAGTTTCTCCAAAAGCTGCTGAAGTAGGAAGTTTTGTGGCTTGAGGATGTGAATGTGAAGTTTGCTGGACAGCACAGCACAGCAACAGCGCGATGGCACTGAGAGCGCAGCTACCTGTGCTGTTGGATGCCTGGCTCGGGTGTCACCTGCCCCAGAACTGTGAAGAGCTCCCAGGAAAGAAGGACAGTGCACCTAAGGATAACACTCTGCTTCTGCTGGTGCTGTGTACCTCACCAGATGAGGCTATTTCCCTCCCACCAAAAAAAAAAAAAAAAAAAAAAAAGTGAAAATCTGAGGTGCAGTTATCCTCATTTTGCAGACAGAACCTCAGAGTCGCAAAAATAAATAATTTGCCAAACTCTCTGTTAACCTATGAGCATTCAGTACCTAGATACCTACCTGGATCTAACTGATTTACTAATAACACACTAGAAATCAGATTTAAACCTTCCAAACTTCTATTTGGTGCCCCTGGCCCAAGCCACTTCTGTTGGGCCAGAGGGCAGGTGAATGCTCACCCCAGAGCCAGCCAAACAGCCTGTGACTGTTGCACAGGGCTCTCCTTTGGCTCAGCCTAGTCTGGGAGCCGCTGTGACAACCAGGGGGCCTGGGAGGCTGGCAGAGGCGGAGGCTGAGAAGGGCCATGTTCAGAAGAGAGGTAACATCAAAGTCCTGACCACACACAGGAGTAGATACTCTACAACATGGGGTTTTTTTTTTTTTGTTTGTTTGTTTTTCGCTGAAATGGGGTGCCACCCTTGTTGTTTCTGGCAGTTTCTAATGCTAGAATAATTATATTGTACATGACTTAAATTCTGTCTTTTGCAATGACAACTGGATGCAATTTCCTTAGGATTCATACAGATGAAGCACTCACATTGTTGGAAGCCATTCAGTGAATGCTGCTGTTTCCAGAGATGGTTGCATCTTAGCAGAACCCCAAGTGATTTCCAGGAATCCTTTCCACAGTCTATCATGCACTTTGAGACTCAGTCAGCAGGCAATACATGAGAGGCCTGGGCAGGATCTTTTTGATAAATGCTTCTTATTTCTCCACTGCAGATTACTGAAATGGAGGCACATACTCTTGCAAGACAGAATTTAAAAGGCAAGTCTGAAGTTTTAAAGATTTCATATGTTCTTGGCTTTTGGGTCAGGAAATGCCAAACCAGAACTGAAACCTGCCCTTGAGGTTTGATTCTGGTTCATGCTTAACATAAATATTACTTTTGCTAAACAAATGCTCCCTGAATAGCTCCAAGTAGCTAAGGATAAGTCTCAAGGGATTTTATGACATGGTTCTGCCTGAACCATGGAGAGAAAGGGTTGCTTAGGAAATCATCCATAGAGAGGCAAAAAGTTTCAGTGATCTTTTTTTTGGGAAAATTACTTGGAAGCAAAATGCATATGCACGAAGGTGGGATGTTTGGCAGAAAGAGGCAATATTCCATTTGGTGAGAAGACATAGGGAATAAAATAAGTACTTCCCCTAGAAAAAGGCTGGAGGATGTGGAGCAAAATGCCCTTCTGACAATGGAAAGTACTGTCTCCCTCCTGCCTAACGCTGCTCTGTGCTTGTGAAGATCGACGGCATTTGATGCCACTTATTTTTCAGACTGTTCTGGTTTGTAGACAGGTGGCTTGTGGAAGCCCTTCCTGCCAACACCCCACCGAAGCACTCAACCACTGAGGACAGCTTGCAACACGCTGCCAATGTGCATCTGGGTAGCTAATGAAAGAGCACGATATCTACAAGGACCTAATGAAGTTCATCTCCTGCCAAGCACATGTTTGGGTGATCTGTGAAATGTTCAGTGCATGAGGAGAGGAGGGAGGATCAGGAGAAAAGCCAATGCAGCTAGGACTTGAAAAACAAGGTCCAGGAGAGGTAGATGACAGATAAAGGAGTGTTATGGTTGGGGGATGGAGCAGAAGAGAGAAAGGACATGGACATGTCTTTTCTAATTTGGGAGGGAGGCCTCATAAAAGATATAGCTTGTTCCAAATACCCAATCTTTGCCTGAAATCACTCCCCCAGCCCTTGGGAACATCAGAAATAGCTCAATTATCAACCACATGCTTTGGTGTCTGTGGAAAGCACCGTGCCCCTGTCGGGGGTGAGTGAGACAGGAGGACCAGTGCGCCTGCCTTCACCGTGGCCATGGGTTGGTGCCCGGGATGACATTAAATCTTCCATCCTCGCTCGTCTCAAGGTTCCTGGCTGCTACCATTTCTGCCAGGAACTGCAGTTTTCTCTCCCGAAATGCTACAACTTCCTTGGCAATGGCCCTGAGCTGGTGTGGGAGCAACCGGTAGACAAAAGCAGTTGATGCCTCCCTGGTGCCGCATGGCCAGGGGACAAGCCTCCACACCACAGCACCAGGTCTGTGTCTGAGGGCAGGGGCAGCCCATGCCGTGACACCAGGCCTGGGGTTTCCTCGCAGCTCCGCGATGCCTCCCCAGCCCTGCTTTTGCTTTCCCTCCCCAGGGCCAACGTACCGCAGGCTCCAGCACCGCCCGGGGAGCCGTCATGCCCGCCAACCAGCCACCCATCACTTCAGACAAGGTACTAGTATTTCACAGGCCAGATGTTAAAATAATCTCCCCCCCCCTCCGGGTTTTAATTGATCCCTCCAATCGCCCCAGCTCCCCAGGAAAGGACTGGAGGTCTTTGCCGAGATTAATGAATCCCAGAGCAGGCTTTTCATGCCTTCAGCTGTAGGTCGTTAGGAGCTGTTACGGTCTCTTAATGAGAATGTACCCCCCAGTGCCCCTCGCTACCCCACACGTCATCCTCTCCCACAATGCCATGGGAGTCTACGTGCCTTTTTATCCCCTTTTTTGGGGGCGACCCTTCCATGACTCCCACAATCACCTCACGCTCCTATGGCAAGGGAAGTTCTCATGGATGCACTCCCCCACATGGTCTCACCATCACGGCACCCCACAGATGCCTCCCTATGTCCCATACACACACGGGCATCTCTTGCTCACGCTTGCACATGTCACCTTTACTGGGGAAGCTCCAGGGAAGTCAGGCAGGCAGAGCAAGGGGGAGTGTTTGTGGAACAGGCTTGATTTTCCTCTATGCCAGAGGTTTCCTGATTTAAGATGGTACTGACCAAATTTCTCCCCAACCTTCAGCTCTTGTGACAGCATACTGTTTCTTAGATGATATTCCTGACTTGAGTGCTAAAGGTGCTGCCTGTTTCCTGAGGGAACAAATCTCAGCCCCTTGACTAGGAAACCCTCTCCTGGCATGAACATGTGAAATCAGTTGCCCTTCTCCTTGGTTTCCTTCATTGTGGGAGGTGGGTTTCCATCCACACATGTCCATCTAATGTCATGCTGATGCTTGATGCGGCTGTAGGAAGGGAGCTGGAACCCAGGCGGGCGCCCTTTGATGAGCAGCACTATCCTTCCAGCAGAGCATATGGGAAGGTATCATGGAGGCACTTCTGTCTTCCTGTTGCTGTTTTCCGCTTTTTCTAGCCCTCTTTTTCTTTCCTTCCCCTCCATAGCACAGTATTTTACAACCTGCTGTCCATGCAGTTTGCAAGGCAGTCAGAACTTGTCAGTGAATACAGTGGAAAAACAAAACAAAACATAATCTTCCTACACACACATTTTCATGCATGCAATCAAACCAGGAGGAAACACAAAAAAAATAAGCAGATGCTGAAGTCTGAGCTCAATTTTTACTTGGATCTGTACGAATCACTGCAGTGACTGCACCATATGATCCCTTCAGTTTATTCAAACAAGGCTGGGCAGACCTTTGAGTAAAACACATTGAGAAATGCTGGTCTAATGCATATGAGGCACTGTGGAAACTATGCAGAACTGGCAGGAAACAAGGTAAACATATGCTCCTGAGGTGAACTAGGTGCTAAGGACCAAACCCTGCCCTGTTTAATGTTGAAGGGCTGTTGTTGGCCTCTGAGGAGTTTATCACTGTACTGCATTTTTGTGGGTGCTGCAAGAGAATATTCTGCACAGCAATGAAGGCTGGTGCCCTGGGATATTGGTAGCTTAGGATTTATTGAGCACTGAGAAGTATAGAGCCACGTCTCAAACTCCATAGATCCAGTAGACAAAACACCTGTCTACAGAATGGGAGAGAAGAGGTGCTGGCCACACTAAAACCCAAGGCAGCTGCAAGATATGACGGCTGTCCAATCCACGGTGTAAATCCTGTCTTGCTTGCTTAGTCTAAATGCAAAGAGGGAATATGTCCTCAAAAGCGGGAACCAGTCTAGGAGGCAGGGAGTTAGAATGAAAACTGGCAACTGCTACAACCTCAAAACTCACTCCTTGCCTGTTCAGGAGTGAGTTACGCTGAACGATGTCTGTCCACATACTTCAGTGCTCGTTGTTTATTCTTGGGGAGCAACATCAGCTAGTCAGTCACCAAAGCATGAGCAGTGGTAGCCAAAGTCCTGGCCTAGAATCACCACAGACCCAAATGGAGAGTTCACTCTACTGTGCCCCTCTTGAGTGTTGGCAATATTTGGGGATACAGCTCCATGTAAGATGGTGCCTGTGTGGTCTAAGTACCTCTCATTGCTACTCTTGCTTTCCTGCTTACTTGCATGTTAATTTATTTGTACCAAGATGCGCTTGGGCATCTGTTCCTTATTTCCTGTGCATGCTTTTGTTTTCTTGCTAAATATGAAAGGAAAGGAGATGAAATGTATTGAAGATCTTGATTTACAGCTTTAGTCTTTCACTAAATCTGTTAAGAACTGTCTTCTCCTCTCCCCCTCCTCTCTACCCTTTGTGATAGAAGGAAGATGTCTAGTAAAAGCATAGCGAGCTATAACGTGGGCATTAAAACAAAGACAGATCCTTGTCATTTCACAGACCTCAGCAGATAATGGGAATTCCAGGCCCCAAGCTGATCCCAGACATGTTTTTCATGATATCTTTACCCACTAGAGCAGTGCCATACGGTCACAATTTGATTCTTCTGGAAACTCTCTTCTATCACTTCAGAGCTGCTGGTTAAACCAGAAGGTTGCTGTCTTGCAGCTTGTTGTAGAATAACCATATGAGCAATAAGTTGACCTCCAGTACCTTGAAAAGTGACTTCTTTTGGGTGGGTAATGTACCTCCTAGGACCTCATGCTGCCTCTTGGTTCCGCAATGCTGCTGGGATGAGTGGCACAGCTCAGACAAGAGCACCTCCAAGGGAGGTCACTGTGATCCCTGCCCTGTCACAGCTGAACGAGTAGCAAGCTTTCACTCAGCAGAATCATAGAATCATAGAATGCTTAAGGTTGGAAGGGACCTCTAGAGGTCATCTAGTCCAACACCCCTACACACACAGGGTCACCTAGAGCACGTTGCACAGGACTGCGTCCAAGCAGGTTTTGAAGTTCTCCAGAGAAGGAGACTCCACAACCTCTCTGGGCAGCCTGTTCCAGTGCTCTGTCACCCTCACTGTTAAAAAAAAATTTCCTTAAGTGCCTGTGGAACTTTTGGTGCTTCAGTTTCCGGCCATTTCCTCTAGTCCTATCAGTGGCCACCACTGAAAAGAGACCAGCACCATCCTCTTCACTGCCTCCCTTGAGGTACTTTTAGACACTGATCAGGTCCCCTCTCAGCCTTCTCTTCTCCAGGCTGAACAGGCCCAGCTCCCTCAGCCTCTCCTCACAGGGCAGATGTTCATCCTTGTGGCCCTGCGTTGGACTCTCTCCAGCAGCTCCACATCCCTCTTGTACTGTGGAGCCCAGAACTGGACACAATACTCCAGGTGTGGCCTCACCGGGGCTGAGTAGAGGGGCAGGATCACCTCCCTCCACCTGCTGGAGACGCTCCTCTTAATGCACCCCAGGATCCCATTGGCCTTCTTGGCCATGAGGGCACACTGCTGCCTCATGGTCACCTTGTTGTCCATCATGATGCCCAGGTGTTTCTCTGCAGAGCTGCTCTCCAGAAGGTCGATCCCCAGCCTGTACTGGTGTCTGGGGTTATTCCTCCCCAGGTGCATGACCTTGCACTTGGCCTTGTTGAATTGCATGAGGTTTTTCACCACTCAGTTGTCCAGTCTGTCCAGGTCCCTCTGGATGGCAGCGCAGCCCTCTGGGGTATCAGCTACTCCTCCCAGTTTGGTATCATCAGCAAACTTGCTGAGTGAGCACTCTGCGTCTTCATCCAGGTCATTGATGAATAAATTGAACAAGACTGGACCGAGGACTGACCCCCTGGGGACACCGCTAGCGACAGGCTTCCAACTAGACTCTGCACCGCTGATCACCACCCTCTGAGCTCTCTCAACCAGTCAATTCCTAATCCACCTGATTGGGAACTCATCTATCCCACACTTCCAGAGCTTGCCCAGGAGGATGTTGTGAGGAATGGTGTCAAAAGCCTTGGTGGCTCTATGGACTTTTTTAGTGGGAGAAACTACTCCATTCTCTAGTTTATCAATCAAATTTTCACTGACATTCCTCAGGCCTTGCCACCCAACCACTGAAACCTTGAGTATAATGGAAACGGTATTTCTCAGCTTCTTGAAAGACCTTTACCTTGAGTTTATGATGCAGCTTGTTTGAACACGCTATACCTAATCACTCACCTTATTTGACATCTGCCTGGGCTGTGACTGCAGAAGCAAAAAGAGAGACCAGCTTGTGCCCAACTGACTACACATGGCTGCTTTGATGCATCCTGCTACTGTGTGGGTTCAACCAGCACGCTCAGCCCCCTGGGGACTGGCGGCCATGTCACGCGTAAGCAGGTAGGAGCAGCTCACCTCTGAGTGAGGTAGCAGAGCTGCCTTAAACCAGCAGTCCTGGCCAGGCCAGCTCCTGCTGGTGGGATGGAGACCTTCAGGCAAACACCTTTAACACTCAATTCTGCAGATGAAGGAAGATGACAAGCACCTTGCAGAGGCTGCTTTCCAGCCCACGGGATACAAGCCTCCCCTGCTAGGTGGGCAGCCACAGCGAGCCGCTTGGTTAGAGGCAAGATGGCTGCAGGTGGCTGGGGCGCCGCCTGGGAGCGCCCGTGCCGCTCGCTGGTCTGGGGCACGCGCTGAGGCCCGCTGTGGGGAACACGTGCAGCTTCCCCTCGCTGCCTCCGAGGAGGCAGCTGGACTCGGCCCGTTGCGCGGAAAACCAGCGACTGTGGCATGGGACGAAGTGAAATGTCATTTCCCAGCCCAATGGACAAATTTGTTATGCATACGATGAATTACCAGCTCTTACAGCGTAATAATTGTTCACACATTGTTTCTCTGCCTCTTTCACTGTTTTCTTATGATTCATGCTGTTTGGATGCCCAGTTAACATTTCCAAAAAGACGTTTTTAAGCCCTGGCCTTTTCCCTCTCCCCTCCCCTTTTCGTTTGCCTGGTTTATGGGCCTGAGAGAAGTGTTTCCAATCATGATAATATCTTCATGTTTTGTTGACAAAAGGTCAACCTAGCAATAAGCCAAACTGGTTTTAGGAAAAATATTTGCTTATTTAGTAAGGGGATGTGTGTTGGAGATCAAATTTATGAGGGTGAAATTGAGTCTGGTTATTTAAAGCATTCTGAAATAGGAGCTTCCCACCCACTCACAAGGGGAAGAAGAGCTATAAATTGCTTTAAGCTGAAGGGTATGTAGAAATAAACTAAGTTTCTGTGCAAAAGGTAGTAGTATCCAAAGCAAGAAATAAAAAGAGAGATTAACAGACAACAGCTTGCTCCTTCTGTCATACAGAGCACTTATTTCACACTAGCATTCCTTCCAGAAGAAATGTGACAATTTGTCCCAATATCTGACCTTCCAGTTCCACAACAACTATTTGCTATTGGCCAAATGCTCATTCAGATTCACAAAAAAAGAGCCATCAATTTAGCTAGTCACGCAAATCCAGTTTGCAGCATGCTCTTTGCTGTTTTCTCTAGCTTGACTTAAAATTAGTTTTAAATCATACTCTGCAAACACTTAAATGAGTAAGTAACCTTACCCATGCCAGCAACCCCATTGAAATCAGATTTTTTTAATTGAAATTTGCATGAGCAGTGTCATTGAAAAAACGTTTGGACCCAAATAACATCTCCGAAAGACCTTCACTCTTCACTGAAAAGACTACCTAGTAGTGTAACAAGTTGTCATCTAGCTCACATACAATATGAATTTCAAGAGAGGACATGTCATATATAGATATATCTATATGCACATATATAGATAAAAGTATTAGAATAATTCAGGTTGTAAAGGACTTTTGGAGGACATCTTGTTTAACCCTTAGAAGCCAGGGCCAGCTTAGGTCGAACTGCAGGACAGTTGAGGCTGGCAGGGACCTCTGGAGATCATCTAGTCCAACCCCAATGCTCAACAAGAGCCAGCAGGTTACCCAGGAATCTATCCTGTCAGATTTTTAATCTCTCTAAGCATAGAGATCCCACAGCTTCTCTGGGCACTGGTCTTGATGCTGCAACACCCTCATGGGGAAGAATTTTTCCTAATATCCAAGTGGAATTTTCCTTGCTGCAACATGTGACTTTTGCCTCTATCCTCTCCTTGCCTCTATTGTGCATCTCTGAGAACAGTCTGACAAGTACAGGGGTGTGTGTGTGTGTATATATATATACACATATACACAGACATATCATTTCTTAAGCTTCTTCCCCTATGCATTCCTTTAGCTACCATTCAACAAACAACAAACTAAATGGAACGGTGGTCTGACCCAACAGAACTATCTTTATTTCTAGTAAACTCTGCACGTCTGTGGAAAGAATCTGACATTTTTCCCTTCCTCCTGCCGTTGCACAGCTCCAGTTGCTTTGTATTACTTAGACACGCACCCCTGTCATGGCTTCGGATGCAAAATATTTTTCCTCTTTAAACATGACTGTTACAAAATACAAATTGGAGCAAGAACTGTAGTTATAAAAAACCTTTCTAGCCCAGTCTCATTGATGCTAGTTGCTTGTTAGAAAACACAACAAAACATAAAGCATATCTTTGCAGTTGACTCTATGCAGTTAGCATGCAGTTAGCATAGAGTCAAGTCATTCTCAAGGACTTCAACTGGTTTAGGTTAATGCTATGGTCATTATAGATTTCAGGAAATTCCAGATGGAGCAGAACTAGGATAAAACAATGAAATCTCATTTGCTGTAAATTTTGTATCATTTTTAAACAAGATCACAACACTATTTATAAATATCCTGTGTTTCTGTATGGTCATCATAGATCAGCTCCTTGCAAATGGGAAAGAGCTAGTCCAAAATGCTGTGGGCTACAACACTTTGGAAGTTGTACATGCCCTCACATATAGGACTCTTATGGTCCTAAGAAGAATGAAGATCAATCAGTTCCCAGCATAGAGGCAAAGGCTAGGAAGCTGTCTGAATGCTGGGCAATCCTTTTGCTGGGGAAGCCATTTCAGATTTCCTACCTTTGCATCTGCTAAAACAGTTCATGTGATCTAGCCGGTGATGGATGATTAGAGAGTTTTCAGACACACAGGGCATTTCCGATTAAGTATAAAGGAGATGATTAAAACATCTTTACCTGTGGGCCATATGGCTAATTCTACCACTAATGAATGTTAGAGCTCTTTTCATTCACGCTTTTCTTATTTTATAAAATGAGAGCGGTTATTCAGTCAGAGCTGTAACCTCTTACCATTACTTTGCACCCTAAAAAGAAGGCATCTTTGCATTGGTCTTTGGGAAGCAATGCGGGTACTAATCTAAAACAGAATTTTAATTACCCTTGTTAACCAGGATACATTTTTTGGTGAAATAACATTACATATCCTGCCCATTTGCTATATCTCTGTGGCCCACCCAAATAAGTAGAAAGCTTTTCTGTGGGAAGGTGTTATTCAAATTCTTCCATTTCCTACACAAGAGAGATCCAGTCGCACTCCCCTGCCTGCCTCCCACTCCAGCCAGCTCCCACAGCTCCAGCGAGGCAGGACACCTTTCAAACCAGGCTACCAAAGCTCTTCACAAACACAGTGAAGTCCTAGACCCAGCAGAGGAGACATGTTTGTCAGCATGTTTTAGAGACATATCAATTTAATTTATTAAGTGCTTCTGTGTTTCTGTGAAATTAACCACATTTTACTGGTGGGCAAATTGAGCAGCAATAGGAAAGAAAGATACGAGGTTGCACGTGAGTCAGGATAAAAGCTCAGTAGTTGATTCTGCTTGGGCCTGAGCCTAAACCGTTTAATATTTATCTACATAATTTGAACAACAGCAGAGAATCTGCAGATCATCAACGCTTCACGGTATGTTTCCTAGCACGCCTGCTTCACAAGAACAGATGACAGTTCTCAGGCAAATCTGCTAATTTGGAGAGAGAAAGCGGTTTCATCTGTTTTGTGGTGAGACACACCTGAGAAGCCAAGAGAGCTGCTTCAGGAGGAAGCACAAAAAAGAAAACGTCTGGGTGCTTACAGCTGCGCTTTCAATGCTGGAAAACAAATCATCATTCCCCCACCGACCCCAGTATAATTACACACTGCAGTGTGTAAGAGCCATCAGGATGTTACTGGCTGGCTGTTATGGAAAAGCCTGGATTGTGTTTTCTTGAAGAAGTGTAAAGGGAATGGAGAAGGTAATTTATTTACAGGGAATAGAGAGATGAATGAGTAAATTATGATTTCACATCCATCTATCTATCTATCTATCTATCTATCTATCTATCTATCTATCTATCTATCTATATTTATTTTCAAAGAAACATCATCCCTGCTCAATCGTGAGCCAACAGCTCTTCGCTTTGCTAGCTGAAGTTCCTGTGAGCAGATCTCAGCATTCCCCGACTCTGCTCCGATTGGGAGAACAGAGAGGCAGAGGGGTAACCAGCTCCTCTGGGCTCCCTCGCACGGGCCTGGGCCCGTTCCGGGCTGCCACCTCGGTACCTGGCAGCCTGCTGCACAGCTCGCTCCAAAGGGCAAAGATACCCCCTGTGCAAAACAGCATGCAGTCTGGGAGCCAACCCTCGCAGCTGGCAGGGGTAGGACTCCAAACTGCAGGATCAGTGGGGGCCTGGCCCTAAACCAGGCAGAGCCTGGCTTAGCCAGAGATAGGACCTACTTTGCTTTGCTATTTTATCTTTGATAGCTCTTCAGTGAAACACTTCAAAAGAAAAGGAGCAGCCGAAAGACAGGCACCCAACAACGACAACAACAGAACTGATTCAGGTTTCCCCAGGACTGAATTCAAATTCAACGCAAGTTCAAAGTAGAGATTCAAGATCAGTTCCTAATGGGGGGCAGAAGAGAGAAAACCATGGTCCAGACTGGTTTTCAGGTTAAGTTCAACTCTCTGAAAAACTGCTTGTTCAACTCAGGAGCGAGTCAGAAATACCAAGGGAGTCTTGGAGGATGGCTGAGTTGGGGGTGGATCTGAGGATGAAGATTAGCAGAGGAACTGGCTCAGCACAATGCGATTCTGCCCCACAGGGAGCAATGAAGCTTGAATAGAGCTCAAAACACAGGAGAAATAATGGCAGGACAGAGGAAGGCCAGCAGAAGCAGAGCAGACGAGGCTGAGTCTGGTAGGAAAGACGGTACAATATCAAATTAAAGCAGGAAAAGCTATTTTCAAGGGAAGACTTCAGGTGTCTGCTACTCTCTGCCTTCTGTGTGGAGATAAAATAATCAACTGCCAGACAGAAGAAACTGTAACAATTTATTCACTAAACCTTTCTCTCTAGAGCTGCCTCAAGTCCACTCCATCTTTATGACAGAGGCTTGCTCTTAAAAATTTCCTTAGCATAAAGATGTATGAAGATTTTGCAGTTCATATGGACATTATGTTTTGTCAGACTCCATGTGTTATGTTTAAACCAAAGAACTGCACATATTAGATACTGAACATATGGTCAAGATTTCAGTAAGGCGATTATATATATATATATATATATATATGAGTAGAAACATGATCCTCTCTATAAAAAGGGAGGATCGTTGTTTTTGCCTAGTCAGGGGGGCTGATGAGCTGTCCAAGCACTCTTCATCACCTCGGTCAGTGCAGATGAGTTTTGACCTGCTGTTCCACAGCCTAATCTCAACGAGACTTCCTCTGAGTAATCATCTGCCAGATGGATTCATATCATATGCTATTCTTAGCAGGCCAAACTCATTTCTAGGTGTTAACGAGAAACTGGATTTGAAACAGGTACTCAGCATAAACAGAGAAGGCTCTTGAAATGCCCTAGGACTGCAGTTTCAGCAGACCGCATCCAGCAAAAGCATAAACTTGAGTTTCAAGTGGTTTAACAGGTCAAAGCAGAGAAACAAAGCAATATATTCATGTTTGAAAGTGTGCATACACCTGCACATACATTCACACAGCTGCATAATCAGAAAACCACTTCCACAAATTAAAAGCATAATTAAGCAAAGTAGGCTGACATATAAGCTTTTTCCTTTAACTTACAGAGCACCTCTGACATCTTACCTCACTTTCATTCTGAAAATGAAACTGAGCTCCTAAGACAACACTTTATTATTAGAATGTAAAAAAATATATACATATATAAAAAAAGTAAAAAGTGCTCATATCACTTTTACACTACTCCAAGTGTGTATGTATGAGCTGTGCCCTAGAACATGCTGCTCTCCTGGTATCAAAATACACATTGCTTTACTTGTAGAACTGCAAACCAAAATATCTTGCAGCCAGCTGCCCAAATATTAGGTGCTTGTGGGCCTTAGAGCACTGGTGCCCTATAAATTTAAGAGTATTTATTAGGTGAATACAGAACTGGAAGTTTCATAGCAGAGGAAAGTAAGGATGATAATGAGGTAAACACATGTTGCAAAGAATACACCAACTAATCGCATGCTCTGCACAGGAAACAGCAGCCTTAAACAACTGCGTCCCAAACACGGACGCGAGCTCTGCACACTGGGTACGGGAGGGTGCACTTATTAGCAACAACTCTCTGGGCCCCGTGCTTTCTTACAGTGCTGTAAACTCGGTTCAGCAAGGAGGCAACCAAAGAGGTTCTTATGAAAGCTCTTTTCCACTCCAGAATGTGCAGTGTTACCTGCACGACTGTGGCTTCAGTTTTCTTTAGCTAAGGAAGAGGAGACAGTCTTTAGGGTACCATGCCCTAAATCACATCAAGGATTCCTTTCCTGAAGATGGAAAAGACAGAGGGTGCATTAAAATCTGTGCATCAGGAGCTCCATCTGGAGGTTATTTCCTCTAATGTGTGGTTTTGAAAGTAGAAAGGAAGTGCTATGGTGCCCGGGTCAAAATTACCAGTCCCCCAGGGATCCTGAAGAACGACCATGTGCACCAGAAGAACTGGCTGGTGCCAGAGTTGTTGGTGGTGCTGACAGCTCAGGGGCCTGGCCTCACAGGCCAGCGAAACAGAAAACGCTGCTGCAGTTAAGACTGCTAATAAGGAATGCAGGGAGATTCTGCATCCCAATGGACATGTTGGCAGGGGGCTTCAGGAGCCCTGGGGACCCTGAAATGCAAACTGCTCTTAGGAACTGATGGGGCAGTGCACACAGCTTTGGGGCAGAAGATGATGCCTCTAGAGTGAGGGAACGTGTGAACTTCAGCTTTAGCAGCCAGAGAAGAGGAAGGGGACCGAGCTATCACTATTTAGGTTTTACACGAGTTCTGGGCTCTGATGTGTTGAGTGCCAAAGCTGGCGCAAGGCAATGTCCTTTACAACCCTTAACACCTCACTGCTACCACAGCAGAACTCAGGAGCTGTCTAAAAAGCAGCTTGACCTCTCTGGAGCCTCTTGATTCATTCCTTCCCTTGGCCAAGGAAAGCAGCGCACTGGGCTGCATGCGAGGCCCTCATAAGGCCCTGAATAGTGAGGGAGGCAAATGGACATGTTTATTCTAAATAAATTTTAGAATTGTAAATTTTCTAGATGTTGCTTTTCAGCTTATCACAGCTTTTCAGTAAAGCAGCAATGGAATATGCAGTTTTGAAGATCCTGTTCCTGCACCTACACAGGTGCAGGAAGCAGCAGGAAGAGAGGTAGTGAACGTGTATTGGAGAAACTGAATAACTCTCCTCCCAGAACAGGAGTAGCTTGAAGTCAATGCTGTAGCAAGAATCAGATGCAGATTTTTTTCAAAAAAACAGTTTACAACACTGGTTTAGGTGTTCTTGCTACCATTTAATAAGGATGCCTAATTGCTTTCTGAACCTTACTTTATTCTAACCTCTAACACCATTTGGTGATAAAGAAGTTCATAGTTTAATTAGATAATATATTGTAGAAATTGCAAAAAAAAATGCCCCATTGTTCTTGCATTGTAACAGGGGAAGAACAGACTTAATTAAAAGTTTTTTTTTCCAGGATATCCTTTCATTGTATCTTCTGTTACCTTCTTACTGAAGATAAGAAAAAAAATAGTCTCTTCAGTTCTCCAGAGCTTTTACACTCCTGTAACACAGTATTACCTTTCTAAGTCCATTTCATATTCAGGGTTCTAGCACCTGCATTCTAAAACCTGCATGAGGGAGGAGTGTAAAGAGTTGTTTTTCTAAAAGTGTTTCAATAAAAAAATATGAATGTGAGGTTGTTTGCCCTATTACTTTCAAATAGGAGCACTGGAGAAAAACACTGTGCTTGTTTCAATTCCATGAAACCAGCATGAATAATTTTTAATCAAGCCTGCAAGTATACAGAGCGTGTTTTTCTTATACCAAAATTGTTAAATGATCTTACATATAAAAGGGAAAAATGAGTCTACATGTCCACAGTAAGTGAAAAGGGCATGATTAAAAGTGGAAGGAAGAGGCGGAAGAATGGGTGGGTAAGGGTCAGGACTCTTTAAAAAGGTTTTTTGGTAAACAAACAACTGATGCAATAAGGAAAGCTATAGTCAGAATGGCTGTTGATGTCCTTGAATTTGTAATAATATCTCAAGAACAACCTTTATTCCTCAGTTGATGTGCAGGAAAGAGTCCAATGTAGAGCAGCCCTTCAAACCTCAGAGCATTTTCTGGAGTCTGAATTTTAATAGCCATATTTTTCATTTAAATGAGTCTTGCCATCACCACTTTGACCTAATGAACAAAGAGAGAAAAAGTTATATATATTTCTTCTGCTAAGATGAATGTGTAGCAAAGTATGAAACAGTCTCTACACTGCATTTGCCTGATGGGCACAAGGAATATAAATCATGATGTTGTTATATAAGCATGTGAGGGTGCATTTCCCTTTCCTCTTCTGGTGTTCTTACTGCACTGGAGATAAGTCTGACTATCACCAGGCAGGGACAGGAAACAGAGCTCCCTCTTCTGGGCATGACTGGCTTGGCTCTCCCACATCACACCACCTCTGCCTGCCGAATCAGGTATTTTGTTCCATTTGATTCACCTGCCACGGAAGCGCAGTCTTTTATTGAAGGAGGATTCACTAGGTTATAATTTTCTCTAGTCAAATTTATGCTCAATTTTCTTACTCCCTTTGGAGCCTGACCATGTTGTAAGCCCACAATAGCCTTATTAAAAATGACTGACTGTCATGAATCTACAAATGAAAGCTAATCTTTGCACTGATTAGGGAAACCTACATGCATGATTCAGGATGTCAGAGCAACTAAAAATTCATTACATTGTTAACAGTGAATGACACTTGAATTGAAACACTTTGGAATTGAAAAAAAAAATGTCACTGTATGCTTGCACCACTTATTCCATACCTTCCACTAAAAAGTTAACAGGACCAATCTCCAAAATACATGACCAAGTTTGTAATCCAGTGATTTTGAAGAAAGCTACAGAAAGTTTTAGGTTCCATAGTCTTCTACAAAAACCGGGAATGCTGAGATTGCTGAAGCATATATCCCCAGCAAAGTTTTGAGCTTCTGCTTAAACTAGATCACTGCATTACTTTACGTGAAAGGAGGCACCAGAAAGATGCAGTCAGTATCTCTGGAGTTAAACATATGGTGCAACACAGAGGTGCAATCAGAGAAGGCATGGACATAGCTGAAATACCAGGAGTGATGAAAGTGTGCTACAGTCTCTACAAGGTCATACAGGACTCCTGTACCTGACTAATGTGAGCATCCCTATGCATAAATCATATCCTTAATGGTTTCCCTTCTTAGGAAATTGCTGTCATATTGAAGGTTAAAGAATGGACTGAGCTCTCCGAAGTGTTAGAAAACTGAAAACTAGACTTAAAGTGAATCTGTGTATTTATTTGGCAAGATCAAGCTACTGCCCAAGTAGCCAGCATTCCACTGTAAGATCTGCGTAGCCATACAAGAAATACAGCTGGCATAACATACCAGAGAACATCTGGTCTAGGTAAAGTATTTGTATTTTTTTCAAAGGCTAATCTACAAGGAATTACTCAGTATTACATGGTATTGCTCTCTATTTCTTAGATTCCTGAGAAAGAGGAATAAATGTTTAAACCTTCAATATTTGATACCTGCAGGAGGGATCCATATGCAGTAGTCTGGGTCATCATCTGGATACTGTGAGGAGAAGAAAGTTGGTTGGACCTACAAAAGAGGAATATACATTTAACATGATGCAGCCCATCTGTGTCATTGTCACAGACTGTGATTTACTGGGAGGGAACTCCCAGCAAATCACAGAATCCTGGAAGTGTTGCTTGGATGGGACCTCCGGAGGTCATCTAGGCCAACCTCCTGCTCACAGCAGATTCTTTACCAACGATAGTATCAGGTCTGCCATGGCCTTCATGCAGAAGGCCTAGACAGACTAGTTGAGGGAGATTAATATAACACTCAGTAGTTATACCGAATAACAGAAGTTTATTTGACAGTTTGTTTCAAGGAAAACTTTCCCCTTCCTTCCTCCAGCTGCACTGGTGGGTTGTTTAACCTTACCATACTAAATTATGGTAGTGTATAACTTTAGAGGAAAAGTGCCGAAGAAGCAATTTCATCATCCTAACTGAAAACTTTAAACCTGAAGTCATTTTCAAATTGGAGTACACAAGAACTGAGGTATTAAGCAAAGGTAACTCAGTCTTGCAAGAAAAAAAAAAAAAAAAATTTGGTCTCGCTGTTGTCACTGATTCGTTGCATTTAAATATGGTCAGGAAATGCCTTTTTGTTCTGACATTTTTCAGTTTTGCCACACCAGCAACATTTGCTCAACAACTTTTGTTTTTAACATCTGCAGATAAGTAATAAATAAAACACACATACAACTGTACAGTAAGACAGTGCTAAGAGCTCAAAATATAACCATGTTATTCACTACAGACTACCATTACTCTATAGCATCATAGCAGTCCAAAGTAGACAGTCAAAGCAATTTTTCATTCCCTCAGAACCTTCCCTTCCTCCAGTTATCCTCTAAAAGAATTCTTCCGGAAAAGATCAGTGTTCTGGAAAACATTATACTGTGAAGTTCAACAGTTTTTAAATATGGTTTGTGAATAGTTGCTTTAAAAAAATATAAAAAATTCTCCAGTTTTACATGATTTGAAGCTAATTCTCAAATATTAAAATATCCTTCCAAAACATCCCCATTCAAATTGCTGACTTCTGATTAGTATCTTCCATGCTAGGTCTGAGCCCAAATGCAGAGACAGCATATGGGAAAAGTGATTTGTAACAGGAGGGAGAATGCAGCTAAGCCACCAGGTATTCAGAAAATGCTCCACGTTAGGATTCTTGGAGAAAGCTCTGTGCTCATGAAAGGTGCTGACTTGACTGCCTCACTGCAAGGAGCTGCCTTGTTCTCCCACATGCATAGGAACAGTAAATCTTGGGCCACAGCAGCATGAATTTACTGCCGCTTCCTTTATCAACATCCTCCAGGCCTTCAATACGAGACCCCTGCAAAGGCTGTGCCCAGCCTCTCCCTGGGCCCCCTGCCAGGACTAACACCACAGGCAGCATCACATACAGCTGCCACAGAGTGAGGGTTCTGCAAGGGAGCGGCGCGGTGCATATCGCGAGCGCGCCGTCAATTTTAAGTTCTTTGTGGTGGCCCTCTAATTTTAGAAATTGTCTTGATGGTCAGAACTTATGCAGTGATCTTCATTGATAGTAGCCAACACAAGGGACTGATTTACTCCAAAGGGAAACAACCTCACAATAATCAATTAGGCTAACAGCATGCTGCTAGAGTAGTTTCCACATGGCTCCAGAAAAAAGTAAATGTCTGTTCCCTGCCCCCTTTAAAAAGGAGCCTTATGCACAGGGGGAACATTATCTGGAACATCCGTGAAATCTAATGATGGTGTTTCCAAAGACAATAATTTCATGCACTTGTATCTTCCAGTCCAGTTTCTTCCACATTAGCCAAAATGTGTTTCTCAAGCAAACATTTGCAGTGCTATTGGTATAGCCCTGAAAGTGCCCGTGTTCTACAGAATATTTGATACAGGGAAACAAGTGATTAGCAGAGGCTTAACACCAGCACTGCCAAGTGAATAGTTGGAAAAATAAGTTTGTCACTGAATTGAGAACCTCTGTTGTTTTATTGTGGCAGGTATGAACACACCTCTAACAAGTTTGAAACACTGTGCTTTACCTTCTTACCAGAGACTCAAAAAGTTGTGTCCCAACGTCGGGGGTGGTTCTGCTTTTGGGTCTTGTAGAGCTGAAAAGTACTACCATGACCATGTCACAATCAAATTGTTAGCCTACTTTAATAAGGAATTTACTAAATGATACTGTGACTCCTGCAGCTTAAAGAGTTTCAAGAAATCATTACTGACCTTGCCCGAGCTATTTTTCTTAACTTTCTTGGATGTCTCTTCAGATTCCTTGCATACTGTCTCGGCTGCTGAGAAGAAAGATTTGTTTGCATGACACACCAGAAATGACCAATTCTATAAGCTTATTTCTGATAGAAAGTTCACAAAGACAGACATGTCAGAAAGGAAATCCCACTGCAACAAAGTTCACATTTCAGTCTCCTGAACATGCTGCTGTTTTTCCAGGATTTATGGGGGTTAACCTATATTTATTACATGTCCATCACCTAGCTGAGTGCCCATCAGTGAGACCCTCTATTTGCAATTCTGTAGCACGTTCTTAGCTAATGGTATTTCTCTATCTGCAAATGCAACAGTGACATTACGAAAAACATTTCTAAGAGGATACATGCCCAGCTACACTACTACATTCTTGCCTAAAGTTCCAAATACTATACCAGATGACAGAAACAACAGGAAATGCACTGGACAGACAGGCATTAAAAAAAAAAAAAAAATCAAAACAACGGCAACAACAACAACAAAAATCACAGATGAGAGGAGACAGAAAGCTCTGACCTTTTTGCTACTTAACCCACTAAATCACGAGACTCATGACTTAAGTCTATGAATGAGATAGAGATGTTCTTAAGAGTTTAGGTTATAAATTTTCTCTTTTTTCTTCCATAGAGATCTCCTACAGAAGAAGGATCTAGACAGAAGAGCTATCCAGGTCATAAATATAGTGCTAGATAATGTTATGTAGTAATTAACAGTGCAGAAGGACAAAACTTCCTTTTGTAATGTGGCAAAAGGAAAAGAATATGTCTATAGGAAAGGAAAAGAATATATAGACATAATGCTGATAATTTATTCTCCTTTCATGCTAGTTCTTTTAACAAAGAATCTCAAAGCTGTTGGTGACTGAGAACTACAGCTCAGAGAACTTTGCTGAAACAGCTTGTTCTCCTCAGACATTTCATCCTGCCCAAGCAAAACAATCCTTCATCTGAATTTCTAGATTCTTGCTTTAGGCTCTAGATTAGACTTAGTTTTCTCATACTGACAGAAGTCGATAGCTTCTTTAAGCAGCATCTGAATCCACATGCTCCTGCAAATAGTCTAAATTGTACTGCTCACCTGGAGACTTCTCTTCTGAGGGGCCCATCTGAGATTTATTCCTCAGTACCTTTGGCTCAGGCAGGAAGTGAAGCTCTGTAAAACAAAGGGAGAGAGCTGGGTGAACACTCTCCAGTAGCTTTGCTGAGTAGAATCTCTGAAACAAAATACAGAAGGGGGACACTTAGCTACATTCATCTCAAGAAGGAATCGTCTCTTAGAAGTCCTCCAGATTATTTCATCCATCAAGTCCATCACAACACCACACTAAAACTTGCGATTAGTTAAAACATACTTTTCAACTTGGCCAAAATTAAGACAATAATTAGGTTTCTATGAAGCACGTCATTTACTGAAACTCCTTAATCCTGAGTTTTCACATGTATCATGCTGATATATAAAAGGATCATGTTTCATGTAGCTATGATAATGTAGTTACAGGTTCAGTTTCATTCAATAAAAATATATTTAAAAAATCAAAATTGATGGTTTACCATCATGAGGAGAACAAGCAGTGCCATCAGTTTCTTTTCCTGTTTCTTCCTCTGCTGTCATTTTCATTTCTAGTTTTGACGCTCTGTTTACTGCATCTACTTCTTGCTCTTCTTCCATTTCCTCCTCCTCCTCTTCCTCCTCCTCCTCTTCTTCTGGTCCATCATCTTTCATTTTTAACAAGCTTTCAGGAATATCTGGACGCTTGACAGGCACCTTCTGCAGGACAAAAACTTGGATATTAGTGCTAGGATAATACAGAAGTAGGTGTTGCATATGTTCGTTACTGCATTAGTGTCACAGAAACAGCTGTTAAGAAAACACTCGCAAGATGAAGAATAGTTAGGTTTTGAGAAAAAGTCTTTGGCAGAGATAGAAGAGAAGAGAAGTACATCCACAGAAGGGCAGAACAGTCTTTAACAGGCGGGACACTGGAAAATGAGTCATCCTTGGATATAATCCTGCCTAAAATACTGTCAAAATCAGCAAAGGGAAGGCACAGATGCTTATGCACAGCAGTCTTTTGTTCGAGGTCCCCAGAGTGCATCTATGATCCACCACCTTTCTGACTCTCTGTGTCCCCAGAGACTGGGCAAAGCACGGAATAGCTATCGCCAGCAGCAAACCTCATCCAACCCGTTGCTTCCTGCCCTGTGCAGCTTCTGCTCCCCAACACTTGCTCTTCTGTGTTACCACCGACACCTGCCAGAACCTAAGGAATGGCTGAGAAACAGCTGAGAAGGAAGGAAAAGAAGACATGCACTGCAGCTGGTCTCTGTACTAGACTTACCCCCAGGCTTCCAGTTTTCAGCTTGAACTTGCTCCCCCCTTTCATTGCACCAAAGAGAGGTAGGGTAATCTTTTTAGACTTGCTATCCGCATCCGTCTTGTAACTCCCACTACTACTGAAAATAAATAAATAAATAAATAATCAAATAGAGATGAAAAGAGTACACAAACTATCAAACCTTCTATTTACAAATGGAAAATAAGGGTGAATACAGAGAAACTCTTTTAGCCCTCAATTGCAGAAAAAAAAGGGGAAGTTGCAGGAGATGAGTCCTAGGTGGCAGACACCTGTTTGAACACTGTTCCTGTCCTGGTAGACTTCCTAAAATTAACTTACACACACTATTCACATGCATATGTATTGTGTGTGTATATATCACACACACATGTCTGTGTATACGTGTGTGTGCATATATATAAAATACAAAAATATAACAGTACACTCAGAGGCCAAACCTCAATTTAATTAAGCAATTATCTCTAATTAACCTGCTGCTAGCAAGTGATGAAACCAGCATATGCTCTCTTAAATCAAAGCAGTATTGCTAGACACTACTTGAACAGTCACTACAGCTGACTTCCAGGTGCACTTCAGGGCATGAGAGTGGTTTTCATTTTATATATAATACTGCAACATTCTCCATTTCCTTTTGGATGCAAGTTGAATAAAAAGTCACTGTGTTCCCAGATCTCTTCCCCTCTCACTTCTCCAGGATGGGCCTATCACACTGTCTTGTGTCTGCCTCAACCACAGGTGCAGCAACAGCCAAAAGGCACTGGGGCTCCTTAAAAAGACACGCCTGATAATTCGTAAGGCAGCGCTGCTTTTGCTTTCAGAAAGCTGGGATTGCACAATAACCCATGGACAGTATGCAGAAACAGTTGTTTTAGTTTAACAATACTTACTAGGGCTTCAGCTCAGGCAGTTCCACAGGCTTGACAAGCTTTATTAACCCTTTCAGTCTCTGTTGCTCTTTCCTCAGTTCAAAAGTCCGCAAGTGAAGCTTCTTCCGTGTAATGCTGTCTAAGGTGCCTCCAGATTTTATTTCTGTCATGAATTCATCCAAAGAGTCTTGAGCTGCTGGCTGGGACTGGACTAGGCAAGATAATGGGAAAATATATGCAGTTAGTGGTGGGGAAATGAAGGGCCATGCTGATCAAATTCTGCCCTGAGAGAATATGATATCTATGAATCTCTACAAGTTTCTGTTGCATGGCAAAATAACAGAGGTTGCCAGCCCTAGCAAGATGGAAGCATGGCTCCTAACAAGAGCCTGACAGTAAGCATCCACTCACTTAGACAACAAAGCCTCTCTTTAAAAGTGTTCCTTTATGAGCAAGTCAGTCTCTGCTCTAGATTATTCATCTTACTTCAATATATTCTGCCTCTTGAAAAAACAGATAGACCCCTGGCTTCTTTCTGTAGTTGCAGACTACAAATGTAACAGCACTCACAAAGCATGATGCACCCCTGCACAGGCAATACCTGCAAGCCAAACAGTGAACCAAAATATAATTCCGTCTTCTCCTCAAAGAAGGTTAGAAAGTTTTCTTGCTAGAGTATTAACAAGCCCTTAGACAGAAAACTGTTGCCTGTCACTATTATATTAAAATGAGCACATCTAGTATAGGCATACATCTTCATATGCACAAAAACAACTACGTAACAAGTCTTGTAAGTTAGCACCCTAACTGAATGGGACGGAGGCTAAATATCAACTATTTTAACTTTACATTTCTCTTTTCTCATCTTTCTTTTTAAAGGTGCACCTACAATAAAAGAAATGAAATGAAATACACTGTCTTTATTCTGTTGTTTGCCCTCCCCTTATGAATAGGTTTTGAGGGAACAGAAAAAAAAAAGAAAGATCTTTCTCAAATGGGTCTAGTTTCACTAAAATGACAGATAAATGGTAATAAGTACTCAGGTCCCATTAAGCTCCAAGACCATGTATACCCTCCTTACCTTTGATGTTTAGAAAACTGCATTCATTAGTGAGTGGCTATACACACTCTTTACCCAATACACAGTGTTAGGTATCCTCCTCAGCTAACTCAGTGACCTGCAAAGCTTCTTTTCCCTTTGAAAAAAGAGGGCGCTAAAAAGATGCATTTGACAGGCATCCGCAAAATATATTTTCATCTCTCCAGTCTCTATGAAAAGCTCTGCTATCAAAGAGACTTCATGCCTTACCTTTCCCTGAAGCCTTCAGCTTTGCTGTTATCTCAGAAAGCTCATTTTCAGCTTCATTTAATTTTTTGACCTATGAAAGAACCACATGCTTAGATCATTTTATCATCTTTAAAATACCCTTTTAAGATATCTTCAAATCTTTTTTTTTTGGGTCTTTGACCAGGAATGTCTGGGCTAAAACATTTATAGGCTACATTGAAAAATTCTTTATGAACATTCTTTTCCTACAATGGGCACATACTGAAGCATAAAAATATGCATAATGCTTCTGTATCTACATTAGGCCACTATCCTGATTTCCACCCTTCTCCTCACCCCGCAGAAAACCCTTCTCCAACATCCCACTATCCATGTAGGCCTCTTGGCTATCAAACCCTAGTCAGTGCAAGCTGCTGCTTCTCTGGAGCAGGATGAGATCCTTCTCGGGAATGTTTTACCCACTCGAATTCTTGCAAGTATTTTCAGATGCTTTAAAACAGTTCTTGTTCTGATACTTAATTTATCCTCTGCTATGATCCGTCAAACAGAAGAGCATACTACCCAGACCAACACCCAGGTAGCATGCTTACACTATAATAAAACAAGCAGCATTTTGGGGTATTTAAGCAGATGTTTCTCATAAAGAAAAAGCACTTTTCAGAATTGCAAAGTCCTCTGGTGACCAAATCTCAAGGACTGAAATCTTCACTTTTGAGGAGACAACACAAGCCGCTGCAGAATATTTCTTCTGCAGGATGACTCAGCCCAAAGCAATAACAGCTCTTGGTAACACAGTAAGTCATTCTCCATGACCAGTCATCCTCTTTGCTTAGGGTAATGGATGTGTGTCAGTTAGCAGCAGTCAGATTGATGGCTTCTGTGGGCTGAACACTGATCAAGCACTAAGTGGAAATATCACAGCTTTTTTTTTTTTCTTTAAAGAGCCTATGATTTTTTTCTACCTCCATTTTTTATTCTCCGAGACTTAAAGCCTCTGATTCTACAATCACCAAATCTAGTTTGATTCCATTCTAACTTGACCAATTGATAGCTGAGGTTCTGAAATGATTAACTAAAGTACAGGCTAATAAAATTTTCCTTCTTAGCAATAATGTGCATGTTAGAGAATAAGATCGGCCTGTCATAACAATTCTTCTTACCAGAGTGTCGTATGTGTCTGGTTTTTCTTCTATTTTACCAGCTTTTTTCATTCTGTTGAGTCGTTTCTTTTCTACAGCACCAGTTCGATCAAGGAAGGTATCATCATCACTGTCATAAAAATCCTCATCTTCCCAGTTCTTTGTTTTCCTTTTGCGGGATACTAGGAGAGGTGAGGAGGAATGCAAGGAGTACAGTGATTACAGACCAGATTCTTCATTATTATCAAGAAATAAAGCATATCCAAGACAACAATCTCAGATCACTGGTTTAGGCCTTCAGGAACCATCAGAGGATTTGCCTGGTTCATCACCTGCTTCCTGCCGCAGCACTCCCCTCGCATCCAGCAGCCTGCAGGCTTCCAGTGCACACTGCACCATTGCTTCTTTCTTCTTGCCCGTGTGGAGAGCCTCTGCCACCAGCTGCTTCCCTGATGCGTCGTCCACAGGCAATCTGTACAGTTCAAAGTTTCAGAAAACAGCTTCAATATGAGCAGCTTTTCAAGGATACTACTTAGATACTGCAGTGACATTGCTCTTTCTATACCACTCTAGCCTCTTTCAGGTTAGGTATTTTCATCTTTCCTTTCATACAGGACTAGTCAAAACACAAGTCTAAATTTCACAAGACATGCAAGCAAATTTTTATTTCACTGGCTTGGACAGTCTTCCTGTATCTATTCCCTAATCATTTCTCTAGAAATGACAATTACTAGGTCAAACTTCAATCCCCAAATTATTATAAGCATCAGCATTTTAAGCTAACATTTTCTTCAGATAGATATGTCTTTGTAATGGCTGAACTATCTGATTTGATTTCCACCTTACTCCTTCTCCTACCTAATGTTAGGACGGTGTTAGTGGCCTCTTGCAGAAACACCTCAAAAATTGCTTTTAGCACCTAAGAATAGGAATTTGATTATATATATATACAAAAAAAAAAAAAACCACACACACACACAGTCTTTCCCTCTTCCTTCCTCTCCCTGAGGAGACTCTGTCTCTTGCTTTCCTGATTTTCATCTCAAAGGAATATCAGTGCTGACAGACAAGAAAGAAGTGTAGTCATTGAAAATGGCAGTGATCCTTGGCTTCCTCATTCAATATTGGGGCTTAGGACCAATTCCAGTTGGCCTCCTTGGCAAATGAGACACACTAATAATTCCTTTGACTTTTGCTTGTGAATTCAAAGCTGTCCTCTCTGTCCATAATGTTAATGAAGGTAAGCGTACTTGACTCTGCACAGCCAGCTATTGTGCCCACGATTATCATATTCATATTCTAGCTCTTCTCCTAGAGAAGGAAAGAAAGAAAGTTGTTGTTACCTAAATGGCTGTAAGCAAGAAGAAGTTTTAGAGCAGACAAAAAATATTATTTTTAAATCAAACAAATAAGATGCTCATATCAAGAGAGTACATTTGCTTTTAAAATGTATCATCTGAAGATGATACAGCTCTGTAAAGTAAAGGGGGAGAGGGCAAGAGTAATGCAACAAAAACGCTTTGGCTCCCACACTTTAAATCCTAAAGAAAAAAATGAGCACACAAATTCCAGATATTCCTGAATTAAGGGGAAGAAAAAAGGAGGGGGCAGCGTGGGGGAGGCGGGGGGGAGAAAAACAAACATCAAACATTTACCTTCTCTGTCAAAAAAGCCCTGCAGGGCCTTCCTAGGATCTTTCATATAGAAGGCATCATGTGCCTCCTGAAATTCAATAGCAATAGGGTTTTCTTCAGCCTCATCGTCCTCAGCATCCTCCCCTAGAAGACAACATACAAAATGTAATCAAAATGGGGAAAAAAAATGGAAAAAGCCAGCACATTTCCACTTTTATCAGTTTGAAAGAATTCCAGCCACAGCATTCTAGAATAAGTTTCCTTAAGGTGAATATTCATTCTGTATCCAATCAATTACTTCATTATTAATTATTCCATAATAAGATATAATCTTTGCAAATGAATTTCATTGTAATTTCACTGCTTTGGATGTTTTCTGTTTTTATGCATTTCTACTTAGCTACTTAGAAAAGTAGCTCATTTTGTACTCAACAGCTCACTAATTACGGTTTATCCATTTTTTTTTTTAAGAAGTCAGCTTCTTGGAGTCATTTGTATTGTATAGCAGCCTCAATTAACTAAACTCTACCTTTCACACCATCACAGAGAGACAATACATAGCATAAATCTCAACTCTTAAGTTTCAGATGGTTTGAAAAGCCAGAATATCTTCTCCCTGATTTTAGGGGAATAGTTCTTGTCTAACACAAGCTTGCCTCTTATTTTTAAAAGCAAAAAGTCTTTCACAGAATTTGGATGCCAAGCATTCAGGTGAAATTCCAAACACTGTGTTCACAGAGACCTGGTTTAGAAACAAAATAACAACAACAACAAAGCACCTTCAAGATATATTAGCATGTTTGTAGTGGGAGGCCTTGTCACCTACCCATTCCCCACGAGCAGCTCAGGTCACTGTTGGGATTGCTCTCCGTTCTCTTCTGCTCGTTTTCATCTTCCTCGTCAGAGTCCTCCCCCAGCATCGTCTTCTCCAGTCGTTCTTGCTGCTGCTTGCGCAGGGCCTTCAGCTGAGTTACGGTCAGCTCCGACTCGGACTCCTGGTCCTCTTCTGGTCCCTACATGGGACAAGCCATAAACGCCACAGTAATGCTTTAAAAATACAAGCGATTTTTTTTTTGCCCCATACATGCATGTTAACTACAATAATAGAAACAAAACATTTTCAAAAAAAGGTAATTTTAGGACTATTTGTTATGGTTTGTTCCCTCCCCTCCATACATTCATTTTGCCACTCCAACCAAAACGAGGGAAAAGAAACAACCCATGCTGTGTACCAGGCCTATTAGCCGGCAGCTCGACCTGCGTTTAAAGGCAGAACGCAAGGGTTTCCCTAGACCCCTTACCAGTGCTACACACCTGGAGCCCAGCGGAACGGGCACCCACAAGCTGTTAGGCGCCTGTAGGGCGCTCTGAGCACTTTCCAAGCTCCTTCTAGGACAAGCTCCCTTTGACCACAAGGAAACACTTCCACTCTAGCTAACAGCGGCTGCTGGGACACAGCCCCGCCGGGTGTCAGCAGGGGCGGCCGGCCGGTTGGGACGGGGGGCACCGCTTGGCGCTGGGCCCGGGCCCGCAGAGGCCCCCCCGCGCCCCGGCCCGCCCTCCCCGCCAGGGGCTCCGGCCCGGGCCGCACCTGGAGCAGGAAGAGGCGGGAGCTGCCGCCGAAGCGCAGCCCGTGTCCCACGCGCACGCGGCAGTAGGTGCGCGGCGGCACCCGCGCCTTGTTGAGGAAGGTGCCGTGCGTGCTGCCCAGGTCGTACACGTAGAAGCCGGCGGCGGGGTCGCGGCGGGCGGCGGGCCCGGCGCCGCGGTACTGCAGCACGGCGTGGTGCCGCGACACCGACGGGTGCTCCAGGGACACGGCGCAGCCGGGCAGCCGCCCCACCAGGAACCAGCTGCCGCCCGCCAGGGGCAGCGCGCCCCGCGCCACGCCGCCCTTGAGCACCTCGAGCGCGTAGCCCGCGTCCTCCGGCGGCCGCGCGCCCCACGGCGGCTCCTCGTAGCGCGGCGCCGGCACCGGCACCGACCGCGGCGCCACGGGCCCAGGCGGGACGGGCTCCGTCTCGGCGGCCTCGGCGGCGCGGGGCGGCGGCGCTGGCAGCTCCGGGAGCTTGAAGGCGGCCGCGGGCTCGGGCTGGGCCGCGGCGCCGCTCGCCGGCTCCGTCTCCATGGCCTCGGCCATCTTCCCGCGTCCGGCGCTCAATAGGGCCCGCCGAGCGCCGCGGAGCCGGAGTTCCGGAGCACGGAGTGCCGCGGCGCGGGGTTGAGTCCCGCGGCGCTGGGTACCGCGGCCGCCCCGCCGGAGGAGCCTGGGCCGGGTCGGGCCAGGAGAGAGGCGGCGGGGGCAGAGGCAGCGAGAGCGCCCTGCCCTCCCTCCTGCACTGAGGATCTGGTTCCGGGGGGGCCCCTTCAACCGACGGAGCAGGGCTAGCTTCCGGCCCGGCAACCGTTGGCGGCCGTTGGCGGCGGCCGGGGGGACCCTGCGGTCTCGGGGGCAACGGCAGCTTTCAGGGCTTCTCCCCGCCACGGGCCTTCGCCGTCCCGGCGCTTGGTAGCCGCCCTGGCCGGGCGCCGCTGCCTGCAGGACGATGCTGCGCTACTGGGGCGAGATCCCCGTGTCCGCCGGCCAGGCCAACCGCAGCTCCTTTGACTTGCTCCAGCGCGAGTTTCGTACCGTGGAGGTCCAGGACCCACCGCTGCACCAGCCCTCGGCCAACAAGCCGCGGGCCACCACCATGCTGGACATCCCGTCGGAGCCCTGCAGCCTCACCATCCACACCATCCAGCTCATCCAGCACAACCGCCGCTTGCGCAGCCTCATCGCTGCTGCCCAGGCCCAGAACCAGCAGCAAGTGGAGGGCATCAAGACCGAGGAGAATGAGCCGCTGCCACCTTGCCCTGCCTCTCCGCCGCTCCCCGACGACCTTCTTCCTCTGGATAGCAAGACCCCCAAAATGCCATTTCAGCTGAGGCACAGTGACCCGGAGAGCGATTTCTACAGGTGTGCTGGTACTTCCTTGGGTTTGCTTTTGGCTGCAGGAGAGCTGAGTGTTTTTAAACATGTATGGCGTTGCACAGATTCCCTTAAGCTGAAGAGGCCAAATTGTATGTAAAGATTAAAATAGACTTAGAAAAGGAGAGATGTGGATGGGAAATGTGCTTAAGTTGCTTAAAACAAACGTGAAATAAAGTAAGTTGAGCTAAAGGCGTGAAGGGGAACCTAGTCTTGTTAGAACAAAGTTTGGGCCCTGTGACTCCTGTTCTTCCTGGCACTGTGGTTTGTTGAACTGAGACAGTGCTGTGCTGCGTGCCACACTCTGCTTTGCCCTCCGCGTTCACTGGCTTCAGCTCGAACTTTAATTTTCTGTGGCTGTGAGCCTTGTCTTTGTGCTGTCAGTATCTGGGGTCAGAGTGAAAAAACTGCTAGTTAACAACCAACCACATGGGGGAGTGTAAGGGCTAGATTGGAAAAGCTTCACGGACAATTTCAAAGTGAAATGTGCTGTGGCTGGTACAGGGTGACTTTATAATGGGCTGCAATGTAGACTTGAATTTAATGTGTGCTTCCTAAACCAAACACATTTATGCTTTTCCAGCAGAAAATTTTTAGATTGCTGTTGTATGTCTTTTCCTACTGCTTTAAGACACTTACATGTGTAACAGCTGCAGTTAGAGTACCAAAAATAAATTTTAAAGATTTGCCAGAGCTTGTTCTTAGTGTGTAAAATGATTCAAGGAAGACCGTTTTTCTTCTTGATAACAGATAGTGCTGCTTAATTTTATGCTGCCTTCTTATGTGCTACTGCTAGATTTATAGTTATAGACTAAATGGATATTTTAATTTTGTTTTCTTTGGCAGTAACTCATGTCTCAGAAACTGTGTGTCAGTATATTTACACATAAAAAGAAAGGAATACTGCGAATCAGACCACAAGTGTCTGTATTAAAGTACTCTGTCATGTCCCCTTCTCTTCCCTTGTTTTCAGTTTTAATTCTTTGACCTCACATCCTTCTCTTTATTTCACTGTTGTCCCCTAAATTCATTCTGTTACTCTTCTCATATTTTTTTCCCCTTAGCTGCAACCCCTACTTGCTCATACCTTTTGAAATAATGGGGAAACAATCTAATTCACTGCTATTTTACAGAGATTGTTGTCTTTTCAACCCTGATCAAGTCTATACCACCAGCAAGTTTAATCAAACTCTATTCCCCTCTTGCATTTTTCTGGGATGTTTATAATTATGTTGGAAAAGCCTCAGTCCTGGCACACATCCTTGTGCAAAGCCCTCAGTTCTATAGTGGAGATCTCTACATACTTGCATGTTGATGCTTCTGGATGCCTTTGGGGAACTCTAGCAGGATTATGAAGCAGGACTGCCATTTACATAAGCTGTCTTGACTTCTCCTGGGTGTATTTCATTTACCCATGTGTCCTCTAATTCTGTTCTTAGCATTTCTATGAATTTCCTTGATGCAACAGAATATAAATATATTCTTTCCAGCCTGCAGTCCTCACATGTCTTCTGGAATCATTAAAAGAAAATGTTTTCACATTTTCGAACTTCCGGTCATCATGAGCCAATGCAGAAATTTACCACAGCTATTCAGCTGTTTCATCCTTGAATTTCTTTAGTATTCCGGGGTGAATTACCATCTGCTCTTGGTGATTCTTAGCTGCTGACATTACTGTCCTCAAGATACACAATAAAGGATTATCATTTGCTTTTGGTTGGTGTAGGAACAGAAGGTAAACTTAAAGTATATCTGATGAAGAATCACTAAGGAACCATAGACTTAAAAATACTTTTTGAACAAGAGGCTCTTAACTGTAAAATGGATGCCAGCTTTTCCTTCTTCTCTGTTCAGCTTCCTTCCACTAACATGAAATCTGCTTTCCCTGGATCACATAGATCTGCTTTCCAAAGAAATTCTATCTACTCATTATGTGTCTCCCCAGATGCTTTTTCTTGTCTGTATGCGGTTGTATTTTTAAAAGGTTTCTCTGCTGTTCTCTTCATTTGTATTCCTGACCACATTAGATGTATGCTTTGCATTGAAAGCTTATCTGTGATTGAAACTGGGAACTCCCAATGGGAAGACAGCTCATGCCTTGTGGTTAGGAAATGTCCGTACTGAGGTAGGAAAACAAATGCTGGAGGCAAAGTGGGTTTAATCGTGTAGCATCATCTAATGTTGGTGACCCATAAAAATCTAGATCTCTTTCAAAAAAAAGCAAAACTGGGGAGTAACAAGTCGAACCATGTTTCAGAGCATCTGTGGTAAGTTTTATACTGTACCTTCTGTAGAAACGTGCAGACGAGGCACTTAGGGACATGGTTTAGCAGGTATGGTGTTGAACGGTTTACAGTTGGACTTGATCTTAAAGGTCTTTTCCAGATATAATGATTCTATGATCCTATGATCTGGAAGTCACAGGCCTAATAGTTATCCTTGTTAATCTCTTGTAACTGAATCTTGGGAATGAAAACTGTTTTTTACTTTTTTACTTACTTGCAACTATGTGACATTGATAGTGTGTTTAGAAAGGCCAAGTTTTGAATGGGGGCCTTTCAGGAAAGCATTAAGTATTGCAGAAAGCGGCCTTCTGTGTAATGGCAGTATTCATAAAGCTGCTTTTGGAGACGCTGGGCTTTTCAGTATCATCTGAGACCAAGGCTCTCCAACCATGATGGTCAGGAAAAAGAAGAAATTTCATGATCCTTCTTGGGCAGGTTTAAAATTAGACAGCTTATCTTAAATTACAGTGTGTTGTCTATGTCTATTTCTGTATGTTTGCACCCTTGTTAGGTGGGTGTGGGAAACAGGAAGTCAAGGGAAGAAAAAACAAAACAAAATTGATTGATCTCACCACAATAAAGTGGAAATTTGGATTCAAGTGGCTGGATTTTCTTTTCTCTCTGACTTTAATTGCTTAGATTTCAAATTGATTGCATCTCTTTCAGCATAGTGACTTGGCTGCATTTTAATCTTGGCAATTAGTTTATTTTCCACTGGGAGTTTAAAATAGACCGGTGTTTTCTACTGCTTCTGAGCAATGATAGGCTTTGCTAAATAGTTGCTGCATTCCAGGTTAGAAGAAGTAGGGGAGTATCCTGCATGGCTTTGTGCAGTTCTGTGCTTTGTTTAGGTTTGGCCATAGTGTTTTGTGTGAATACTACAGAGTCAATAACAGCTGTTTACTTGTTCTTTATTGATGATTATCAGTTTGGTAGTTTTGGTAACATAAGATGTGTTCAACTGGTGAGTGCCGGACAGCAGTCTATGTTCTTTAATTCATTTTAAATAAGAAAAGAGTTACCATCTGAAGACAATGTTACTGACATGGCTAAATAAATTACATACATTTAGTTGTGAGTTTAGAAATCTGATTTAAGTACTTTTGGTTTTCAAAGCCTTTGTCTTATCTTCTCTTTTTCCTCTGTGGAGTTTCTATCTGCTAAATCATCTTGCTTAAAAATTCAATTGTCTGACTGTGAATGGATGAAGTTTGAAATGCTCATGCTTCATAGCTCACTTTAGTAATGAGAGTGCAATTTAAACTGGTTTGAACTTTCTGTCAGTGTTTGGAAGGAAGCTACTTTCTGTCCTCTCTCTCTTTCAGAGGAAAAGGGGAGCCTGTGACGGAACTGAGTTGGTCCTCCTGCCGTCAGCTTCTCTACCAGTCAATGGCCACCATCCTTGCTCACACCGGCTTTGAGTGTGCCAATGAGAGTGTCCTGGAGACCCTTACAGACATTGCCCACGAGTACTGCTTGAAGTTCACCAAGCTGCTGCGCTTCGCAGTGGATCGAGAAGCTCGCCTTGGCCATACCCCTTTCCCTGATGTCATGGAACAGGTCTTCCATGAAGTGGGCATTGGCAGTGTGCTCTCACTGCAGAAATTCTGGCAACACCGCATTAAGGATTATCACAGCTACATGCTTCAGGTGAAGGGAACAGAAGGTTGCTTGAAGTGCTGAGAAAAGTAACCCCAGTGCAATTGTTTATTCATCTGTCAAGTCTTGTCTCTTACTGTGCTAAAATGTGGTTAGAAAACCTCTAGGTGAAGGAGAGACATCAAGGCAAGGGGAAAACAAGACTTTTTTTTCCCAATATTGACTAGAAGAGAGAGCCCCTTACTCATATCTGCATCTCAATGGCCCAAACAAGAATACCAAGTAGAAGGAAACCGAGTACTGTCTGATCAGCTGAATTTCTGCTTTGATGTGGCCCTTGCCTGCTTCACATTTCAGAGAGCTAATAAGCAGAAAACCAGAAATTTTCTACAATGGCTTGGTTGGCTTGCGCAGGGGAGTAGCTTAGCTGTACAGGAAATTCAGTCTGGTAGAGTGTAGGGTAGTATTTTACTGCTCTGAGCAGTTGAACAATTATTGCCTCCCATCCAGAGGGAACTGCCATTCTTTGATAAAGGAGAGGAATAGTTAATTCTCCTTAGAATGAGAGGTGCCATATAAACATTTGTTGTAAGAATAAAGAAATAATTTCTTTTGAGCTGAGTATTCTATGAAATTAAACATGTGCATTTTATTTAAATGATAAGAGACTTTCTGCATTTTATGGACTCACAGAAATACAGGAATGTGATGTGAGAATTCTGTTCCTACTCATCAAAAATCAAGGCTTGAATCAAGTAGCTAGTCCACGACCAAAGAAATAATCTGCCATATCTAATCTTCCCAGGGATTACACCTTACTCCTCCTCATGGTACCTGAGTGCAAACTGCATCCTTTTGTAACAGTTAAATTTTGCTCTTTTCTTCCTGGGCGTGGCACATTGTAGCTTACAGAGGCAGACTAAAGACCCGCAAATTTGTACAGTATCCTCACAATTCTGAGGATCCCGAGGTTGGTACATAAAAATGACATAAACAAGATCCGTCTTCATAGAAGTATTTTTTTTTCAAGGGGGCTCACTGTATTTGTTTAAAAATAGTTAGTTAAAAGATGCATTAGTCCTTTTTTATTTTAATTTGAAAGGCTATAAAACACTGAGTGTAGTTAGCAGTTCTATTCTGACACCTAGATGTTCTCTGCTGCTAGAATTTGGGTCTACTGCATTGTTCTGCTGATGCAGCTCAGTCTCATCATGGAGCTGGGCATGGTCGAACTGTTCTGCACAACTGGGGTACACAGTAGCCTTTGTATTTGGAAACATCTCTAGAAGGAGGAAATAGTCCTTGCTATTCTTTTTCATCCTTTTTTTATGGTAAAAGCCTCAGGCTTTTCCTGACCACCGTTCCCTGAATGCTGCGATTCAGTGGTACAAAGTAGCACCTGTTAGAAACAAGGCTAAGTCTGAAATGTTTACTTTTTTAATTGCTTACTGTTCCTTAATTTCTAGAAGTAAAGAGCTCTTTCCAAACTGCATTCCTGTATTTGTTTCACTTGTCTGATTGGATAAAACTTCTACAATGTTCTTTCTCTGGATCTAACAGAAGGTAACCAGGCTTTGCCAGTGGGGACTACAGAAGCTGATGAATATGTGAGCTTCTTAATTTTTAATGCTGAAGTAAATCTGACACAGAAAGTTGTTCTTTAAGGAGGGGGAAATTTTTACTGAACCTGTTTATTTGTTTGCTTAGGTGAGATGTTAGTAATATTTTGGGAAGAGAGCGAACATACGGCAATGTAGCTGGTATCAGAGTCTCTGAAGTTACTCTAAAGTCTTTGTCCTCTTTTTCTCCCCTCAATGATCTTTTACAGGTTAGCAAGCAGCTCTCGGAAGAGTATGAGAAGATTGTCAATCCTGAAAAGGCAGCAGAAGACACAAAGCCTGTGAAGATTAAGGAGGAACCTGTTAGTGATATCACCTTCCCCATAAGTGAGGAACTAGAAGGAGATCTGGCTTCTGGTGACCAGTCTTTGCCAGTGGGAGTTCTTGGAGCTCAGAGCGAGCGCTTCTCTGCGAACTTGGAAGTAGAAGCTTCCCCGCAGGCTTCAGGTAGGTGTTACCATCACTGCTGGTATCAGACTCGCAGTTGTTCATGTGGTCTTGTTTAATTTTTAATAGCAAATCTAAATGTTAGGAAGGTGAGGGAGAAGAATGTTTTACTGTATAATAAAAACATTAGGGGGTAATGGGGAACCCCCCTTGCTTAAATTCTAAATACAAAACAAAGAATCAAAGGTATTAGTTTGTTAACCCACACAGGGACTGTGTATTATTGTTTTGAAAACTGCTTTTTTTTTTTTTTGTAGATGTAAATACTGGCAGCTTTTAGGCAGTCTGATATAACAAAGACAAAAATAACTTTGGGATTTTTTTTTTTTTTTAAGTTTGAAATAAAAGAAAAGGGGCTTTTGTCCTCATTTGTGATTAAGGAGGAGAATTGGATTTTTTCAGGTACCCTAGGGTTCTTGTCCAGAGATGCATGCTTCTGAAGAGTTAAAGGTCATATTCCTTGTGTGCCTATATGGTATAGGCACAGACTGAGTAGGGAGAATGGTAGTGACACTTGTTTCTATCCTCTATTTTTGGACATCATGCTAGTAGCAACGACCCTTGTTCCATGAACTCTTATCAGTGATTTCTGTGAATTGGGCTCGTGGGACTTTCACCTGTTTTAGAGTCTTCTCCTGCAGCCAGGAAGAATGCGATGATGAATGAAGCATTTGGGTTATGGAGATGCACTGTGTTCCTCAAAGTCTTCCTTAAAGCTACCAGCATCCTGGTAGCTAATGTGAGAGAATATGCCATTGCTGTGTCTGTTCTATATCTATATACAAACTTATTTCTCTGCACTATTTCATAGTGCTAAGTTTTAGGGAAAAGGAAGAAAGCATTCCACTCCCAAATATAGTCTGTTCTGATTTTTGTATAGAACCTGTTGAATTCCAACAGTCACTGCAGTAATGTTTCACTTAAATTCATTTAACAGCTATGGAGGCCTCTATGATATTGATTGATGTTTTTAAATTAAGAATACAAGTGCTCCGTTCCTCCCTGAAAATCCCTCTTTGCTTCACGAGGGCCTTTGGAAATCTCATCACTGTAAGAGGTCCGGGGCTAAAGCTGGGCAGGCAGGAAAGACTGTAATATCACGTGGAGTGAGAAAAAGCTGCTACAGTTGGGACTATCTCAAAAATACAAATGTGAGGTCCATGGAGAGGACAGCAATGCATCACTGTCTGAGAGCAAAGCTGACATTACAACTTTCTGTGTTTTACTTGTGTTTCTGCTTATGACCAGCTGTGGGCTAGGTGCTTAATTTAATTGCAAATGGGGAAATGGAGGGAAAATGCGGGATCTGGTTCCTCCTCCCAGCGGTATAATGTGAAGATTAGCTCATTTGTAAAGTACTTTGAAGTGCTTTGAAGATGAAATGTCCTGTGTCCCTGCTTAAGTAGTGTTAGTTATTGGTGACACTCTCAATGACAGGTGGTAGAGCTGAAAGAAATAAACCTGAGTGATGAAGAGCAATTGATGAAAGAAAGAAACAGTAAATTTAGTGAGCACCTTTGATTATTGTGTTGACTAGGGCTGTAACTTGGTGGAACTGATAGCATGCTAATGATGTCTCCCTTGTCCTTGAGAGGAATACATTCACTCATCATTAATTTAAGGGGGCTTTTCATTAAGGTTGCTGGACATTAGCAAGCACTTTCATTCTTGCTTGCTATATAAGTCCTGAACAGTGGGCGATGTTTTCTGCACAAAGATGTCCTAAGCCTTGGTATGGGCTAAGCTATTCTGGTAGAGATTCCCAACTCCTTCATAAGGGAAAGTTCACGGTACAAACATATGATGGAAGACTTGTTTTCTATATAATTACTAGTAATAGGGAACCGCAGTAGATTTAGCTCAGCACATGAGGTTTGGCTGTGCTTCAAACTGGAGCCAAGCCCCTTGAGACAAAAGGTTTGGAAAACCTTAGCTGTTTTCCTATTTTATGTTTCATTTTCCATGTGAAATTAATGCTACACTCAAGGGATCAGATTTAAAAGTGAGTGGAGATCTCCAGCTTTATTAATTTCTGGTCTGTTTATGTCTCTCTCAGCAAGATGTCCAATTAGTATCAGTTGTAATAGTAGCATTTTTATCTCTTAAAAACTATAAATAAACAAATATAATACGATTTATAATTACTCCTTTTGAGGATAAAATATTTTCTGTTTTTAAGAAGTACACTTTTGTATTCTTGTAAAGAAAGTCCTCTGTCTGCTCCAACTGCACACTAATCTAAAACTAGAAAAAGTAGTATCACAAATTGTAACACTGATATGGACTGATATACCTTCCATTGTGGAGTTATTTAAAATGGAAAGGTTCCTTTCATTTGCCTGTCTAGCCAGCTGTGTGATAAAAACTTAGAGCTGCTGCTGATCTGAGCTAGGTTTGAAGAAGTGACAGAGGAATTAAGTTTGAGGCCTATATTTTGAACCATTTTGTTTCCTGAGAAGCAGTTGGATTTGGTATTTGTTGTTTGCAATCAGCTTGGGAATTCTGGGGATATCGTGCCTCGGGTCTGTTAGTCCTGGCTAGAATTAGTGGGAAAAGGGAGCATACAAATGACACAGTGAGTAAAGATGTGATTGATCATTAATTCAGCCTTCACAGACTTATTAAAAGTGTATGTGGTTCAAGATTTCAAATTATTATAGCTTTTTAATGTTCTGGTACTATTAAAAAGCCCTAAATCCATTCAGAGTCTTACAATACAAGACGCCGCACAAACTTAAAAGCTTGTAGTTTTATCCTGTCTAAGCTATCTTGCAGTGTTTTTGATGAGGTTAAATGCATTAAATGAGTTTAGTGAGAGAGTAGGGAAAAGCAGATGGGAGGATGATAGCAATCAAAGGAAGATCATGCAATTAATCTAGATGAAAGGTTTGATAATTCATGTGTTTTAATATAATTGTTCTAATTAGTCATTTAAAAAAAGTCCATGTGATTCCATTGATTTTCAACTCCCTTCTTTCTAAGCATCACCTAGGATTCACTATGGCAATGTTTTTCTGTTTTGTTTTGTTCTCTCTGCCCCTCCCTAATTGTCCTCAACTGGCATGGCTAGTTCCATTAAATTAATGTGCAATCCATTACTGTGGCAAACTGACCTCTGACAATGGCCTGTTATCTGGCAGGCCGTCTGCTCCGTGTAAGATTGAGCCAAGAGAGTTTCTTTACCTTCTACAGATGGATGGGATGAGGCCTGTAGGTGTCAAGAAGGCAGGCAGTCTGAGTGCCTGAGCAGCTCTCATGTCCCTGTGTTCTCTAAAGTTGTATTTGAATTCTGTACCCCCACCACCTCCCCTGAATGTTATGTTTTTACTCTGTGATTACTCTGTGCTTCTTCTCTCTGCAGGGGCTGAGGTGAATGCTTCCCCTCTGTGGACCTTGGCACAGGTGAAAATGGAGCCACAGGAAAATGAGGAGGGCAATGTACCTGGGCATGGGGTCCTAGGCAGTGACGTCTTTGAGGAGCCCATGTCGGGCATGAGTGAAGCTGGCATGCCACAGAGTCCCAATGGCTCTGAGAGCAGCTATGGTTCTCATTCTGCTGACAGTCTGATGGGATCCTCACCTGTCTTCAACCAGCGCTGCAAGAAAAAGATGAAGAAGATGTGAAAAAGAAAAAAGAAGCTTCTTATTTAATCTTGATGCTGTGTAATGCAGACTTGAAATGAGCAAAGAGAGTGCTGTGATGGCTATGATATATAAACAGGGCTGGCCCCGGTGTTTGAGGGATCTTGCATGATATTTTGATGAGGTTTGATATGTAGTGAATAATATGGGTTGAAAGGGACATCCTGTGGTCTCCAGTCCAATGTTCTTCTTGAAGCAGGACCTATTAGAAGAGGTAGCTCAGGGTCTTGTCTTGTTGAGATTTGAATATCTCCAAGAATGTAGATTGCAAACCTCTTTGGGCAACATTTTCCAATATTTGATCATCCTCATAATTAAAAATAACAACAACACAACAACAACCAAAAATCACTTTTGATCAGAATTTTTCATGTTGTCCGTTTGTTTGTGTTCATTGCCTCTTGTTCTAACACTGTTCACCTCCAACAGGAGTCCTACTCCATTTTCTCTAACCTGCCCATTAGGTAGTTGTAAACAGCAAGATTTCCCTTTAGCCTTTGCTTCTCAGCAAAGCTTCCCCAGCCTGTCTTTGTGCATGCTGTGCTCTCTCCTTGAAGTCCTCTTAGTGGACTTTGTAGATCCATGTTGTTCTCATGAGAGGGAGCGCAAAAGTGGACACGGTCCTTCCCATTCTCAAGCAATTCCTCCTTTATAATAGCAAGTGCAGTAGACCTTAGCCCCTGGTTTCTTTGTTAGTTTTATGACCAGAGAAGTTGATGGCTAGCTGTTCAAGGCTCTTCAAGGAAGGATTTTCCAGAGAGAAACAGTTTCTGTTATTGCTTAGAGCTGATGCTGACAATGAAAACTTTTTCTTCATTCCGTGGGACTGAAGTGCAGCAGCTTCAGGCTAGCTGAGTTTTCCTATTCAAAATTTCTATCTTGACAACTTATTTGAAACAGAATCTAATATGTTGCTTGTTTCTATGGCCCAGCTGACTGATGGCATTTTTTTCTGTTCTGCACAATCCTCAGTTGATCAACTGGCTCTTTAACTGTATTCAGTGAATATCTCTCTCAAAAAAAAAAGATAGAATGAGCATGAATCAAGAATGAACAGCCACTTAAAAAATCCCTATACCTTAAACCCTTTGGGATGTTCAAGGAAGAATTACCCTGCCTCCCATTTGTCCTTAAAATTGCAAGTTTATCTTTTGAAAGAATGAGCTCCAGGCATAACACTTTCCTTTGTTGTTGTTGCTGTTTTTTTGAACAGCATGTCTAGTCCTAGTTCTTTTCTTCCAGACTGTGTATATCTTCCAATTTATACAAATACAAGGCAAAAATAAAATTCCTCTATGTTTAATAAGATTGAGTGACCACAAGTTTTAATGGACACTGGAGATAAAAGTGCACTTAACAATTTTAAAGGTTCCTTCTGGGGCGTAAATTCTAGCCATTTGAAGCACAGTTAGTTTGAACAGAGAACTGATGTATAAGGAACTATTTTATTTTGAGCTCTATGAACTGATACTGAAGTTGTACCCTATTGATCATCCCGAGAGTGAAAGCCATGGATGCCTGCTCCCAGGCCTGGATATATATTGATATTTCGATATCAAAACCTATTGATAGGGCTGGAATCGGATGGGCCAGCTACTGCTTCATATTGAGAGCGATGGATGTCAGTCACCCTCAGTGGCAACCAAGAGGGGAATTGGCCCAGGAATGAAAGCCAGAGCTTCTTGCCAAGAGCGAGAGGTATTGATGGCTAATGGCACGCATCGATTTCAGCAGTTGCCAGTGATAACACTGGGTGCTCAGCACTCTGGGACAGGCAGTTGGTGTGGAAATGCCCGGGCCTAGAAGCATCTCGAGACGTGGATGTGGTGCCCACACCACACGTAGGAAACTCATCCTCCTGTGGGCCTGTTGGTATGAAAAACAGTTAATGTGGCACCTCCTGAGAGCATCATTGGCCCCAGAGCAAAAGCTGTGCATGCCTGTGGAGAACGAGTGGTTGCAGGGGCCTATGAGCAGGATTCCATATCGATATCAGTTGTTGGAGCCTCCTTTTTTTATGTGAGCTTTTTATAAAGAGAATAGTAATATTTAGCTCTTAGAAGTCTGTTCTTGTTTTAGTGAATATTAAAAAAAAAAGGAAAAGAAAACCACTTTGAGTCTTTGGGAATATTATAATAATTGTCAGCTTTCCTTCAATTTTGATTTTTGGTGATCCTAGATTTTAAACAAAATTCTGTGTGTGAAGAAGTGCAGCAGATGTATATAATCTGTAACTGTTATGGGAAAATACAGGTGGTTTAGCTGAGGTAATCTTACTCATATCTCTGCCTCTTAATATGTTGCTCTGGGCTCCGTTTGTAGATGGAGAGAGTCATTTTTAGGACAGCATTTATCTGACCCTGAAGTAGAAATTAATGTGTTATTAATTGTTTAATTGTTAATGGTGTTTTAGAAATGCCTATCTTTTATTGTCCATAAACTGAGTTCTGCCTAGCTTAGTGGAAACTTTGAAAGCATCAACATAGTTTAAGTTAACAGACTCTACCCTTCCTGTTCAGGAACTAGAAGATTTTTTCCTTATTTGGCACATGATTTTTCTCTTCTTCCGTGTGTTGACTTGTGCTTTCTATAGAAATTGCAGCAGTGAGCTAAGTGTAGACTGCCTATCTGATCTAAAACAACAGATCCAGAGATCTTAGCAACACAGAGAATTGATCTGACTGGGGGGCTCAAGGCTCAACATGCTTTGAGCCTTGTTTTTGCCTTGGATATTGTATGAGAACACCTGTATTCAAGTCTTGTAGTGTGTTTGCTTTGCCAGACTGTTGTAGTAAGTTATTTGTGAAACCAGGATACCTAAGGAGAGTTCCTTGTGCCATTGCCAGGACCTAGAGGACCAAGTGGCTGCTGCCAGCATCACTAGCTCATTTGCCAAACTTGGAATGGGCTAAGAATGAAAATCTGCTTCTCTCCAGGGCTTTTGTTAAATCTTTTAAGCCTCAATCTTCAGTTTTATATTGCTTAAGTACAGGTGCTCTGTCTTACTTTAATCATGCCTTTGTATTGCACATCCCCCTTTCCACACCCATTTCACTCTAACACACACATGCTGCAACATGTGCGCAACAAGCCAAGCTGGAGTGGTTAAGTATTTAAATACAGTGGAAATTCTCCCTCTACTGAGTCTACTGTGCTGTTGTAGTATAGGAGAAATCTGTTGTTATTTCTTTGTAGGCAGCTTGTTTATGCAGAAAGATTAGAAATGCATCATCTTGACTTGTACATTTAAAAAAAAATTATCAGAGTAAAATCTCTACTTCCTGTTTCCCGTTATGAGAATTGTTACTTCTGACATTTGTGTGCTTGAAATTTCTTTTTGTGCATGTGTAAGCTTTACCTTCTGGTTGATCCTTTCCCCATCAAACATTTACATCATTTAGATTTACAGTAGCATTTATCATGCATGAAATAGAGAAACGTCAAGTCTAGCTCAATAGGTCAGACTCAGGCAATATAGTCTTTGGAGGAATCAGGTAGATTTTACTAGGTGTTAATGCAGCCTTGAGCAGCAATTGAGGAGTTCATTGACCATATAACTCTCCAATTTTAGGTCATGGTGAGATTATGCAGTTAGTTGGAGTGAAGCTCTGCTCTTGCAGTTTTTTTTTTTTTTTTTTTTTTTTTATGGTTGCTGGTAAAGTGCCGTGCTTATTCACCTTCTTTAGTAGCCTGTAGTCTTGCTGGAGGTCTGATCTTTCTTCTCTTCCCAAAGGTGAGTGAATTGATAATTGGTATACTGAGTATATTGCCACATCCAGTGGCATTGTTGTCTTTAGGGATTTATTTTGTCCTGAATGAAATTGGTAGGAGCTTTTATATCAACATGGAGAGCAAGATCTGTGAATTACTGGGCTTGTAAATTATTTTGCACAGGAATCTTACGGGATTGTATATGAGGGATTCCTGCTTTCTTTCCTTTCAAATTACCTTTATTCTTTTTGAAAGTTTTGCCTGGCATCCAGTAAGGGTCAGTGTAAACATCCATGTAACAACTTTGGCACACAACTGTCTGTCAAATTCTGCTACTTTGTAATTTAATTCCAAGACCATCCATAATACCTTGAATATGCATGATGCTGTGCAGAAAAAGAGATTCTATGCTTTCTGCACAGAAGTTTTCAGTGAAAAAGAAAATGGGAAAATAAGATTAGGTAGAGTAGGTGAGGCCAATCTGATTATGTGCTTAATTCTGAGACTAATGCACATTATGTGTGAAGGATACTTAAGAAATATTTTTTTTACATGCTCATGAATGAAGTAGGTATCTCTGCCTGTGTTGATAGGGAATAAATTTGCTTGGAAATATTTCAGGGGTTTTGTTTTCTTTCTCTCCTGGAAAGAGCTTATTTTTAATTTCTAAGATAATAAAACCATCTCTGGGAATAAAAGTGTTGTGTGGACTTCTTTGCTTGCTTTGAAGAAAGGTTTGGTGAACACAAAGCCCATTCTTGGAGTTCTGTCTACTCCTGCATGGAATTTGCAGTATATGTTTTGAAGGACTGAGCAAGGTACTGAGATACCTAAGGGAAGAGACAAGGGATATTTTATTCCAGGATGTGGCCAGAACCTGGAAGTCTTTGTTGATGTCAGTGGGAGGAGAGGAGAGGGTGATAGTGCTAGTGAGCACCACAATGCTGGGGCATTCATCTAGCATAAGCAGATTATTATTGTTATTTTCTGACACACTACAGTTCATGTTGTAAGACTACATGGGAACCCTGTTCCAAACATTGTGATTGGTCTCGTATTGCTTTGTTTATTCTGTGTGATGCTTTATTTATTTATTTATTTTATTGCAGACTGCTTTACACTTCAAGGAATTGTGATGGGTGTGCTTCTTTCCCAGCCCAGCCTGACTTTTCACAGGTAGTCCTATTCAGGTGTTAACCACCAGTGACATTATCTGATCGTGGTGGTTGCCTCCCTGATTTCTTCCCCAACTCAGACATTAACCATCAATAACAGTCCTGATGGCTCTATTCTGATGGGGAGATAAGGCTAATTGTGCATACACCAGCCAAAAGTGATTTCTGAAATGAATCATCTTATCCGGTAAATATGAGGACGGCCCACTGAGCTCTCCTTGCGTGGCAGTGGGCACACCAGGATCTCCCCTTGAGCAGGGATGCCTCTCGAGGATACTCCTCGGCATTGAGAGATCCTTGTCACAACAAATCCATGGTAAGTGACTATAGCACACTCGCTCTTTTTGAACTTGTAAACTTTACTGATAGAACTGTGCACAGATTTCCTTAGTCATAAACCATTGACCAAGGCTGGGATTAGGACTGGATCCAGCTGCACCCAGGCTCCTCTCAGAAGGAATTTGGAAAGCAAGGAGGTCCAGTCTGAACCCTGTGAATCAATGGGAGGGTGTCCTTGGTAATTCTGTGTATATCTTGAACTACATGCAGTGAGCGACCTTGCCACAGAATCTTGTGAAACCATTGTCCCTATCAATAAAACCTATTACTATTTCTTTCACAGGAGCGAAGTGCATTGTGTCACCCACCACCACTCATTCCATGGCAAGAATGCGGGGCAGAGTATTTTCCCCTCTGCTCTGTACATCATAGTAGACTGAAGAATGATGTTTCAGACTTGATGGTCTTGCCAAACAGCTGAATAGGGCACCTCGTGAATGAGGATTCGGGTCTCCGTTACTTGGCCTGGAGAGAGGTAACAGCAATAGTACCTCCCACCACCTCTTTACCTCATAGCAGTGTGTCCATACAACTGTTGTCTGCTGAAGCAGATACTAATGAATTAACTTTCCAGTCCAGGGTAGGTTTTAGGGTGAACTTTCCACAATGCTGACAAGGAAGAGCACAGTAATCACCAATCCAGATTATAAGTGTGAGCCTACTTGCATCCCAGTTTTTCCTCCTTCAACTCCAGAAACCAAAGGGCCTGTGCTTTATAAACTCTGTTCTGCAGCCAGGACACTTCTAGTGATATACTGAATTATGGAAAGCATGTCCTCGTCTTATGGAAAACAACAGTAGTTGTTTACAGTAGTTGCCTGTAACAACAGTGGTTGACTACAGACATTTCTGTACGACCTTTGATTAGATTTATAGTACAAGCTGAATTTTTCTCTTAGAAAAGTTGGGTGTGCTTATAAATATCTGGGAAGAAATCCCAACTTTCCTCCTTAGAATGTGTCACAGAGATTGCCAGAAGTCCCTGCTGACATTAAGAGGGAGTCTTAGAGTTCAACCACAGCTCTGAATACAGGTGTGCGATTCGGACCTGTAATCTGCCCCTCAGCATCAGCTCTGGAAAGGGCCTTTCTCTAGGTGCAAAGGGAGAAGCATGGGCGATCGGCTCCATCTCACGCTGTGCTGCAGTAGCTTTGAACACGCAGGCTGCCACCGAGCAGAGCTTCTGAGAAGCGAGATCCGAGCGCAGGGACCGCGCTCCCTGGGCTCGGCCTGTGAGCTCTCCCGTGCCTCTCGGTTTTGTCCCGCTGCAAACGCGTGGGGCTGGCAGCCCCCGGGGCCTGCACGGTTGCCCGCGGCTGGCCGCGCGGTGGTGCTGGCTGCACACCGCTGAGGGGGCTCTCGGCCGGGGCGACACTGCCGCCCAGGAAGGGCTTTCTGCAGCTGCAAAAGCAAGCCCTCCCTTCCCCCGCAGAGCCCCAAGCCCCGCACCATGCCGTTTGCGGTGCATCTTGTATTTTGGAGATTAGAATCGCCTCCGTTTGTTTCTATGGAAACGTGTGAATGATAGAAAATGACCTCGTTATGATTTATGATGAAGCCTCCCATGGGGCTGGCCCGCAGCCTGAGCCCCCTTGCTGTGAGGTGATCTGCTGGCGGGAGAGCGGCCCGGCGGGCACCAGACCCTCATGTGGGTGTCTGTGATAGCTGGCAGTAGTGCAAAAGGGCTATCAGCAGTGCTTTGGGGCCTATAGGCTCAGCAGGCTGGACTGCCACTGCTGTGGCAGAGTCACTGCAACAGGCAACCGGGCCCCACTGATGAGGGGGGAGAGTGGCTAGCAAGTACGAATGACTCTACACTCCTCTGAGAGGCTGTGGAGATTGGTGAGAACTGAGCAGCTACTGTTTGCCTCTGGTGTAACACTGATGGCTCTTTCAGCTGCTCCTTTTTTTGTTGCTACTGGACAAACAGGTGCCCCAGCACAAAAGGAGAGCTGGGTCCCAGGTCCAAAGTGCAGCTCCTCCATGTCTGATGCACCCAAGCTGAAGGAGGGTATGAGATTTTGCTTGCCCTGTGGGAGAAGAATGGGCAGGGAGTCACAGCGGAAGCCTGAGCTGGACCATGGAGCATGTGCTGTGGTCTGTGAGAAGATAGGGTCTCCTCTGTAAGCCTTGGAAGCTTGCTACTGCTGGATCCTAAGAGTGTCTTTGGGATCTGAGGAAATAAAACAGGCAATTTATCCTCTCAACTGGATAAGCTGGATACCAGGCAGCCCTTGTAAACTGAAGATTAGTTCAGGTCTCTGAGGGAGTTGGATCTGGGGGCACACAACTTTTCATTACTGCTCCAGTTGGCAGTTTCTTTTAGGCAAAATTCACCAGAAAAGAGATACTTAACAGAAAACAAACCCTTCTGACTGCCTCTGCATGCCTCTTTCATTAAATATAAGGACATATTCTATAACCGAAGACCAGTTCCCTTGTTGACTATTGTTCTGGAAAATGTCCCCCTTTCAAAGCCATTCCCCTAGAATCCCTCCAAAGAGCACAGGGCAGCAGACGGTGTCAACTCAGTTCTGGTTTTGGCAAAAAGGGATTTTGATGTGGAAGGAGAGCAAAATGTATGATCTGTGCAGGAAGGTTTGGAATTCGTACACGACGCTGTGTGTTACCCAGCATTGCCAAATCTGGGATTTTTAAAAACATAACTCTATTAAAGATTTTTAAAATTACAGAAACTTAAAAGAAGAAGAAACCCTTTCTTGTTATCATTTTGAGTACAGTGTGAACAAGGCTGGAAAAATGATAATGTCTGTAAAAGCTAAGAAACAAGCAAGAAAAAACAGACTTTTACTCTATTTTCCAATCATGGAGCCACCACAATGTTAATTTTGGTGCTGTAGATGTTGCTGGAGGAGATTTGATGTCTTTGGTAAATGTCACGTGTCTGCTACTGCTGCACCTCACCTTAAGACGGTGGAAGTGAATGTTCAGTAAAACTTTTTTTCTTTTTTTTTTTTTTTTGCAGCGCCAAGTAGCAAATGAACATAAATGAATGTAAGCAGATCAGTTTAACACTTTCCATCTTCCCTCACTGTCATCCTTTGACTCTTGTAATACCACAATTTGGCAATTATTCTAGGTCATATAAACTCTTCTATTGCACAGTAGCACTGAATTTTTCAAATAAAGAAAAGAAGCAAGGAAGCCAGTTGCTAGTAACTCTCAATGCCTAAAGAAAATAACATGAAATAAATCTAACCAAAATGCTTAGTAAGTAAAAACATCTCTTGAGACTTCCACATACCCCATAAAGAAGCAAATGCACACTTCTACTTCCCAGGTTCATTGATGGTCATGTTCAAAAATAAGCTGTATTTATATTTTGGTATCTGAATATAACCTGTGATGTTGCTGAGATGTCGCAGTCCTATTAACTATTGATGCCATATAAAAATACACAGAGTGTATTTTTAAACAGTCAGGTAGAATAAAATGTAATTTTCTACTGAATGGATATTAATGTAGAAAAGAGAAAGTAAACCAGCTATATCTCAGTATATTCAAATCTTCCACTGTGACTTCAAAGAAATTGGAAAAATTCAATGAATAAAAGTTTTTTTCCTGTATGTATTCAGATCCTGTAGCCTAAAGCTCAGAGACTTTGCTGCACTCATTTCCAGTCTTAAAAAAAAAAAGAAAAAAATCAGCTTTGCACAACAGGTCAGTGAGAGCTCTTCAGTTTCTAGCAATGTGATTTTTCTTCCTCTTTTCTCAATCTTGCAATTCTGTTTGCATTTTCAGTTTTGATAAGCTGCATTCTTCTTGGGCTGGATAAAAACTGTCATTGCAAAATTAATTCCCCCTTATAAGCTGATTAGAGAGAATCATCCCTACAAGGGTGCTAACTAATGGCCCAATCCCGCTGAGCACTCCTGAAACAAGTGGGAATTGAAGATGCCTGGCCTTGCAGTTTCAGGCTATAATAAAAGTTGTTTGCTGCCCTGGTACAGGCCTGTTGTGCGTAGAATCTCTGTTTACTCTAATTCATAAATTCTTCATGAGATTAGTATCTTCCAGAATCGTAAGTGATTTTAGAACCTACACCTACATACTATGGTTGTGTTCATGAGAGTTTATAGGGCTCTTTAGTGAGACACAGAGGTAATTTTGCAGAGTCATACTGCAAGTAGATGTATGGGACTGTCATGTAGGACTGTGAAAGAAATTAAATTTCTCTTTTGAACAGTACATAAAGACAAGCATCTATAGAAAATCTGCGAGCAGTCTCACTTGGAGGGAAGCCATAGACTCTTATAGCAGCTACTCACAGTTCTTATAATGGTAGAGGATCTAAAAGTGGAAGTAGAGGAGGGGGAGAAAAGAAGATGAGATAAATTATTCTAGGAATTCTAAAAGCAAAAACATCAAGATTCCTTCTTCTCCCCCAAGTCTAAATCATGTTGCAATTTTGAGATTTCATTGATTCAGAGTGACCTAAGAAAATCGAAAGTAATGAAGACAGCAATCTATATGTATATTCCACAAATACTGATATGGCTAGCATTTCTATATGCATTTACCTGTGGACATATATACATACATATATATATGTGGCTAAGCAGTGTTCATCCTATTATTTATAATGCCCAAAGAATTCTGAACATTTCCTACTACGGTCAGCATGTAAGCTTAATGTGTGACCAGAACAGTTTTGGGTACTTGAGATTACCATGAAATACTCAAGGGCTTTCATCTAGCAATTCAGATAAACACTTTTTTTAGTGTAGTTTTAAACATAAAAGCAGTGGGGTGCACATGTATTTTGAATTATGTGTACAACGCAGTGCTCTGGATAAGAGCAGTACAATGGAAGTTAAGCACAATTTTAGAAAAATCACTTATTGTGATAGATTTATATCAAAATTTGCAGCTTGTTTCTCTGGACACCTGATGCCTCCAGGTGGAGAGGTAGCTGGTGAGGTTGGATTGCTCCAAGAATGATTTTATATTCCACAACATGACAACAACTGTCATTTTCTTGTACATAAGTGTCTATATCACTAAATCAGCTCTGCCATCATCAGTACTAATTGGCTCCCTTGCTGGACCTTCAAAGGAGCATGAGACGTCTGAATGGAAGCTGAAGGCCCATTTCTTCAAAGAACGGCACTGATGCACATTCCTGGGACAATCAGACAACATAAAACAACTTCTGTTTTCACATTGCTTTCCTTTGCTTAGCTACAGAGAGGGTTTAAATATCCAGGGCTGCTACTCTACCCATTTTCATCAAGACTAAGTTTGCCCACAGAAAAAAATGATAAAAACCATACTTGTCACTTGTAATAGTTTATTTTCAGTACCTACACATTTATATGCTAACAGGTGCTTTCCTATGTGGTTTAATGCTCTGGCCAGGTTATAGTCCATGGTAAACATTAGAGACCAAGTGGGACACGAGTGGAATAGAAATACAAATGGGTATCAGCATGAAACCAATCACTTAGAAAACAAACAAACCAACAAAGAACACCATTCATTTTTCATTTTGGGTGTATCATGTTTCCATCTACCCCGTGATACATAATGGAAAGCCATTATGTTGCCAGCACACTGAAATAAAAACATAAGCAAGAGTAGCCCTTTTTATAGGCATTTCCGTTTCCAAATCGCTGCTGAGGAGTCCCTAATTCTCCTGGATATTCTCTATTTTCCCTGTAGCTAATCCGTACATAATCCTGAAACAGATCTTCATTTTTGACAATGATTCTTTGATGACTAGAGAGTTATTACCACCTTCTGAGCATCTGTGCTGTAGGGACATACCAATATTGGGTTCAGGAGTGGAGACTCAATAACAATATAATTTTACAAACCCTCTCAGAACTGCACAAAAAACCATGCAAGGTCTTCTCCTACTGTCTAAGGATTGATGCAGTATCTGAGGTGGATTATGCATGCATCTGTGCTTGGTCTTTACAAAGTCCTAGGAAATGGAATGGGGAGGGGAGCTATTCATGGGATACTTGCCTATGTTGCTGCATTGTGCTTAAATTTGGGGTTGAGTTCCCATAGCTAAATGTCTATTCCCAGTTGTGTCTTTAGTGTGAATTTGCTGTTGGTGAATTTCTCAAAGTGCCCTTGTCTGAAGAGATGGTCACCTTCCCATTCCACTCAGCAAATCAATGGCTGGAGTGTCACCAGTAAATTCTTTACAACTTATGTTGCACTTACCCAAATACTCAATAGTTTTCCCATCTCTTTGCCTGTGATTTACCAGCTCTGTTCTCCTTTTCATTCTTTTAAGACTTAGAACAAGCCTTTCAGTCTTTCCTGAGGCAAAGCATCTACAGGTGTTCCCAGGAACTTTGTCAAAAGGTTGCTGTGTCTGCCTTAATGATGGACATAAGACTACCTGCTGTACCCCTGAAAATTAAAAGAAAAACAGTTATTTTATTATTGCGTCCTATTGCATGGATGTGACCTTTTTTTTCCAGTTGATGAACCAGCTGAGGGAAAAAGTAAGTGAGCATCTTATAACTCTGCATTCCCAACACGGAGTTTGTTGCTCTACGTCCCTAAATCTATCTGCCAGCTTCCATCATACGCCAGGGCTCTTGCTGGAACAACAGCTCTACCATTTCTGAATTAGCTTTCCTTGTTGGTGCTTAAATGAAAAGAGACATCTAATTTGTGAGTGAAAACGTTTGTCATTTCTTAGGGGGATCCAGACACACACAATACAATTAACATCTCCGAAGAACGTTGCACGGAGGTTCAGCAGCAGCTGACAGGGAAAATGAAATGAAAACAAATAAAATCAGTTGTTCTAATACCATAACTCGAGTGGCAAGTGTAATCTTCTTTTATCTGAGGTCGGAATTGCTTTCCTGCAACAGCTTTCATTATGAAAATGTGGCACTTCTCAGCACCAGAATATTAAGACAACACATGCCCACAGGGGCCCAGATCCTTTTAATGAGGAACAAACAACACTGAATGTGGCTTTTATATTTTTTTCTGAGCTAACACCTGCTTTGCAGCAAATGAACAATGGTAATGATAAGCACAACAACCATACATATCTGGGCTGAGATATGTTTCACTGGCATCTTTTTGTTCCTTCCACCTAAAAAAGGATCTCACTGCCAGTGATATTTTTAGGATTCCCAAAACCCTTTACCATGGGGTGAATACAATGTCTGCTTCTCATAAAGCTGCCAAGCTTGCACAGTGGTCCTAAACTCCTCAAGAGACTGTAGAGTCTTCAATAGTTTGAGTGCATTGATTGGCACCCTTCCAGCAGGACTAACTAGCTGGCTCCCTGCTCGGCCATTGGATCCTAGCACTTACAAGGAAAGAGGCAGAAGGGGGACGGGATCTGATATTTCCTGCTTCTGTATACATGCTGGGAGTAATGGTCAAGCACAACACATAGAAGGAGGCAGCATAGAGACAAGGAGGAAGGAGGACAGGTTACAATATGGTATCAATATGAAAAAAACTACTAGCAGAAAAGCTTCCCTTGAATACCATAACTTTTTATCTTTTCTCCAGCTAATTTACTTATTGGATATTATTAGGAGAGTGATAAAGAGTAGAACCCTCTGTGGTATTGAGCTACAAAGGGCTTGCCAAAGGATATGTGGGTCTATAGCCTTTCTCCTCTTATGACAACTTTTGTCCCTGGGCTTTCAATGGGCTTCAAGGATACCGTTCCTGGTCACAGCTTTGGTAGGGTATGGCTAAGTTTAGGATCATGGTTAGGGTTTGGAGAGAGGTTAAAGCTTCGGCCCCACATTGAGTTGACCTGAAAAAGGCATACAAAAATACATGTGGTGCTACGTCAGCTTTTGTCTCTGCGTCTTCAGTGGGGCTCCATGGTTCTGCTTCAGGTCACACACTTTTTTAGAGCTGAATGTGGAGTAGGGCTTCAAAAGGCATGCCAAAGGACATGTGAGACTATATTGAGTCTGCTGCTATGACTACTTTTGTCTCTGAGCCTTCAATAGGTTTCAAGGCTTCCAGCCCAGGTCACAGGTAGGTCCTTGGTTCACAGTATGGTTAGGGTTAGAGTTAGGTTTCATAGAGCAATAAATGGCAGAGCTTCATCTGGAGTGTGGCTTCAAAGGACATGCCAAAGGACATAAGAGGCTACACCAAGTCTGCTTCCATGACAGTTTTTGTCTCTGGAACTTTCACAGGGCTGCTAGATTTAGATCCAAACTAGACTCATGGTTGTAGTTAGCATTAGGGCTTGGAGAGCAATAAAGCATAGAGATGCTGTAGAGTGAGGTTTATATGAGCTTCCAAAATACTTGTGGGCTACACCAATTCTGCCCCTTCAGCAACTTTCATCTCTGGGTTTTCATTGGGGTTCAAGGGTTCTAGTCTAATTCACATCCTTGGTTTGGGTTAGTGGTGGAGTTCATATAGTGAAAAAGCGTAAAGCCCCATATGGAGTCAGGCAGCAAAGAGCATGCATAAGGCATGCAGTGGACATGCAGTGCTACACCAAGTCTGCTCCTATGATAACCTTTGTCTCTGGGCCTTCAGTGGAGTTCATGTGTTGCAGTCCAGGTTGTGCCCTTGGTTAGGTTTCGAGTAGGGTTGGGGTTAGGGTTCATAGAGTGATAAATCATAGAGCCCTACCTGGAATGGTGCTGCAAGGAGCATGGCAAAGTGCATGCGGTGCTATACTAAGTGTGCTCCAATGGCAAATTTTTCTCTGTGCTTTCAGTGGAGCTGGTGGCTTCTGCTCCGAGTCAGACACATATCATGACACCTGTATCCCCAAGAGCTTGCTCCAATTCTCATTATTCAGAAGAGAGTTATTCTAACAAAAACAGCTGTAATGATGATTGCAATGGAGATTCCACTGGATCATCTTGAGGCCTGCTATGAACCACAATGTCTTCACAAAAGGAATTATAACTTTGACTTGCAGTTGTCTTACAGCAGTGCAGTTTATATTTCCTGCACATCTGCATGTGTTTATATTCCCATGAGAGAGGTTTTATCAGGTGCCCTGCATGTTCCTACAGCATTGGGTGCACCATGGAAGCCAATGCAAACAGGGCATTTGCACTGGGCTACCACTGAGCAGAAGCAAAAATCTTACATTCATCCTTCTGGCTCTATGGCTCGTTTGTTGGTGAAACACTGAAATCATTGTGGAGAAAGAAAGGCAAGAGCACAACATGCATCCCCCTTTCAGGCAAGTCCTTGCTTTCAGCTTTCAGGTTCTGTGTGGCCAAACTGCATCTGAGAAAAGAGGATGTGAATGTTGGAGTAGGAGTGGAATATCTTCCTCTTTGCAGGTCAGTTTCCAATGCATGTTTCAGACCTGGAGTTCTCCTCCCACATACTCAAGGTCTGTTGCTCTCAATTCTCATTTTTTCCAAGCTGGTATAGGTGTGAGTTTAGGTAGCTTTGTAGCGTTTAGGCAGCAGACATTTTTTTCATGGGCTTTGTGTTTCTTGTGAAAAGTGCAACAATCTGTGACCAGAATCAGTCACTGTGTTCATCAGCAAGCTGCTTGAAGATAACTCCAAAATACATGTCCAAGCCACATGTTTTTATTTTACTTTTTTCTTCAGTACTCAAAAGAAGTCACTCTGTAATTGCTGCAGCAGGAGTGCCAGTCACTACAGAGCACGTCAGACTGTGGCCTCCGCTTATCCATTATGGAATAGGCTTTCTTAACTGTAGGTTGGCCAAATATACTTTCAACTTCATATTCCTTTATCTTTTCCTGATGACCCAAAAACTTATTGAATGGGAAGTTAAAAGGAAATAAAGCAACTTTTGTCACCGTCTTTTACTTGTGGTAAGTGTAACATAGACTGGTTGGGAGGATGTGACCTGTTACTACAGAAATTAACAACCCTGTCTTTGTCTGTCCTGTCGGTGGTGACCCTGCAATTAAGATCATCCCAGACTGAAAAAAGCTGTTTTAAGCACAGTCTGAATACACCCAGCACAAGGGAAACTGTTAGTCTCAGATGCTCACTGGATTAGCAGACCACCAGGTATACTCAAACCAATGGTCAGCCAGGAAGCTGAAGGGACGGAGTCTGTTCCACTGTAAAGGCCATCCCCTCTGTGTAGTGCAGTGCAGTTGCATAACTTTTGGCGCCTGAGTTTTCAGCTGATTACATGAGTCATTAAGAGCTCCACTATTTTCTAGTGCTATCAGGCAAGAGGCAGGGCTTCAGGAAACCTTATTCTCAGAGGAGATCACTTTGGCCCCTGGAATCACTTAGAGAGTGTCTTCTCAGACATCAAATCCACATGTCATTTCCCAGCACAGCCTATAGACTTTAGGTTGGATTCTGGCAATTTTACTTTTGCGAAGTATAGTTGTCCTCCATAAGTGGTCCTACTGCAATCTATGGGTAAGTTCCTACGTGAGTGAGTAAGTCAGATAACATCTGGTCCTCAAGAGCTGGGAGTTAGAAGTCTAGCAAGCAAGCTGATTAGAGCTTATCTGCATAAAAATGGAAATGAGTCAGAGGAGGGAGTACCATATTTGAGTGCAAATGCAAGCAATTAGCTCAAAGCCATTACTATAATGGCTGGGAAGATTTTTTTTATTATCATTACTGAAATGCATTAGCAGTATCTTTTTTTAAAAATGTAAATACACACAGTACAATCCCCTCTATCTGACAGAGCATGAAGCAACCCCATTTCAGTCTGTGGAGTCTCTTAACCACCAAACACAGAACTGTGCAGAGGAATAGGAATGAAGACATTACTAGAGAACACTAGGGAAGGACAGTTGTGATTAGGTACAGACATCAACGTTTACTCAAATTGAAAGCCAAACTTTCAGAACAATTTCTAGAAATAGCTGCCAGGCACTACCTATATTCCTAGCTTCTCCTCAGAAGAGCTACCACTTTCCTCTTGTTCCTCAGCAGAGCCTTCAGGAGGAGACTCAGGGCATGGGATACATATGTCCCACCAGAGCATATGCCAATACCAAGGATTTCCAGAGTTATGTTTATCTGGGGAACAGATGTCAAGTGCATTGGAAGTCAGCTACTCATTTCTTGGACAACCTTGGATTTTTGTTCAAAGAAATTTTAAGTTCTATCTCTGCATTTTATCTAATTAGCATTTCTAAAGTGTATGCAGCTTCATAACTAATGTATCTAAAGCAGATGATCAAGGAATTCTCTTTCTATGAAAATGAAAATATTCAGTCTTGTTTGAACTCGGGAGGTAGAGGAGTAGAGGAGTTTTCCCTGATTATAAATAGCAGTGAGTTGATCTTGACCTTGTTTGTTTGTTTTTTCCTCTATCCTATTTTCTTCTTTGAAATAAGAGCGAAGAAAAAATACTGTAACAGTTGTTTTGGCCTGTTTTTCAGAGGGCATTTCAGTGGCAGTTGAAAAGCAAGAGCAAAGGAGACCAGGGGAGCTAGTCCTTTCTCCTCAGCTCTTTCCATAGCTCTCCATTTCCCCCATTGGCCAGATAGACTGCTGGTTTAGAGGGATGTAGCCCACTTTGTCTTTTCTCGTGTTCTGATATTCCCTGTTTGGAGTTCTTTTGTTAATAAGGTAGAAAAGTAGGGTGTTTTTAGCAGCTTCTACCACATTTTTACCTTGTCAAAGCAAGGAAGTGTTGCCCAAGGTTTTGGAACTCATCTACAAAATAGACAGAATAACCAAGCGTAACGCAAATCACTTTCATGTCTTCACTGTGTTTATTTTAAGGGAACTGCAGTGTCAGAATTGCTGGCATAGTAACATGAAGCATTGCCCATATGAAACCAACCTTACATACACACAGGTGGTTCTCAAATATAATTCAGAAATGATCAGTTCCCTGTGAGAGCCATAACGGCACTGATGTAAAGCAAATCAACTACGCGTGTAACTTAAAGTAGTAAGCACGATTACATTACTTCACATTTTTTCCAGTGCTGACAGAGCCTAAAACAGGAAAAATGCTCTTTTAGAGAGCTGGTGAAAGTTTCCATGTTTTTCTGAGGCCGAGCATCATTCCTTCATTTATAAGTTTGTAATCTAAGCTCTGCATTCCTTGGGAAATACTTATATTTGTAGGCTCTCTCTTGTGCAGCTACACTTGTTAGGGGTCTGCAGTTATTGAGCAGTGCTGTCACAGCTCTGCAGGACAGGTGATGTTTTAGAACTGTTCTTTTGCTAACTTGCTAGAAAAATACTTGGAAAAGCGTAACTCTACCATAGCTGCATCTTTCCCGTCAGTATTTTGTTAGTGTAGTATCTCTGAGTTGTTCTCTTGGCAAACTCACGTGTGCAAACATAGCTTTATTCATACTAGTAGCTTTACAAATATCTGAGCAGTTAGTATGAGCAGAAGGCTCTCTAGTGTGACAATCCTTCAGCAGGACTATTTGAAATACAGGCATTTGCTTCACTAGATGGCAAGATAGAACATTTTAGGCCCAACTGCTTTTGAACACACGTCTGTAGTTCACTGAAGACAGCAGAACTAGGAAGATATTGGGTGGTGAAGTCCATTTAATCTTCTGTGCAGAAGGTTTCTCCACAGGCTGGTGGTGAATTCATCATATTGAATCCTTGCGGAAGTGCATCTGTGCATATGCGTAATTTATATGTCCCCTCAGAGGCATCAGTGAATCTGAATCTGTCCCACAGATGATAGGAAAGATGTAGTCTCCCAAAAAAGGTGTATCATATTTTCTACTTGTTGGTTTGGATTCAATGAGGTAACAAATGTAAACCTTTTTTTTATTACTGTATGGCCACTGTATTTCTCACAGCTGCTTATCACAGTTGTTCAACAAAGACAGAAAGTCCTAGGTTTTGTGTTCTGAGGTGCTTTGTGAAGCCCTAGGCCCTGCCAGGGCCCTGCCTATCGTTTCACTGCCCAAAATGGCGTGGGACGGTGAATGGGCCCTGCTGTCAGCTGGAGCCCTCAGTCAGCCCATGGGTGAGCAGTACTTCGAGTCACATGCTTAACTTCAAGCATGCAAATACTTCCACGGCATGTGGCCATTTTTACTGAAGTCACACTACAGACCAGCAGAAGCCCTTTGGGGAGCTGTGGTACGTGGCCCAGGGCAACACGAAGCCTTGCCACGAGGCAGGGTTTCTGTGTACAGGGCCACATTCAGCCTTATTCCAGCACGGCTCAGAGGCAGGGAGCAGCACAGCCACAAGTGGTGGAGCTAAAACTTCCTGAGCTTGGACTGGCTTGTTACGATAGTGTCAATTCACCCTGTTAGTGGTTGTGATCTGTCCAGACAGCAAATGGAAATTATTTTGAAAAGGATATTATCCCAATTTTTCTTTTTTTTTTCCCCCAACGTAAGTGGCTCAATCTTCTCCTCTTCTCCAGGTGAATTGCCATTGTTGTCTTCTGTGGACATTAGTACACATGGCAATGGCTTATTTTGAAACAGGTACTGCTGGGCAGGTGCTGGTCCTCATTCTGTATGTTACTCATTGTAGCTATTTCTTGAAATGCTATTATTTGCCTTTTTTTTTTCCTTTGTTGCTGCTCTTGTTGGTAATTTTTTTGCCAGACAGCACTACTTGAAATTGCAGTCTAAGCACAGCAGACATCCTATGGTCTGTCATGGCAGTTGCTAACCCCCGAGGCATGTGGGTGTGAAGTCATGGCAACATGTGGCTTTAGTGATGGAAACCAGCTGATACAATCCCAGAAGGTTTTGCTAGAGGTAGGAGAAGACAAATGTACCTGCTCAGCGACTTTGCCTAGAACATCGTAACTTGGTTCGGTGCCATTTTTGGACTCAGGAAACAGAGAGGACTGCATTGTGGAGCCCAGAGAGCCCATGGATGTGGCAGAGTTTTGGCATGACAAAGACCAGCTTCCCAGAGGTGCCTCCAAGTGACAAAAAAACAGAGCACCAGAAGGAAAGGGTCTCCCATGAGGACACACAGCCGTTTCCTGTTTATTACTTCCTTCATTCTTAACCATCCTCTTTCCGATCTTGAAAGACCTCTTTCACTCCCAGCATATATGCTATATGGAAGCAAGAGATGCAGCAGGAGAGGGTTATGTCACTTCCCTTTGCTTCTCCAGCAGAAAGTTTTTATATGGCAGTGAAATACTCCGCTGAGCCTTTGGCTAGTGAACAGCTGTCTCTTGCTGTTTAAATGGGGAAAAAAAAAGAGTTTTTGCCAAGTGAAAGAACATACCTCCTGTTATTTCACACACCACAGCCCTTTAGAACAAAAATGCCAATAGTTGCTCTGACAGGAAGACCTGCATGGGTGGGTCTAGAAGCATTTCACAGAAGTAGAATTAATATGCGGACCGCTGCCCAAGCAGGGAATAACTGGGGGAAGCAAGCATGAGAGGATGCAGTTCGTTTCAGCACAGAGTGGACATCAGTTACTGACATAAACCATTAGCCGAGCTGTTTGTTATAGCAACTTAATTGCATTTTCAGAGGGAATAGAGAAAAATAATCAATATCTCCAGTTCATTTAAAAATGATAAATAACCCCAGGTCTCTCTCCCACCTCATTTACAGTATGGTTCTAGGCAGGGAGAGTTAAAGGTGATGCTGGGTTGCTTGGCTAGCAGGAATAGGCAATATGGCATGAGCTCTTTTCTTACTTCCAGAAGGTAGGAAGAGTTTCTAGTTCTCATGGATAAAGCACTAGGTAGTTACAATATAGCCCTTTGACCTTAGCTTTTATATCCATCATTTCTCCATGCTGCCCACTGCTTTTTCTGCTAAGGCCATTTTAGTCTAGCAGACCCTCAAAGCTGACTCCCCCAGCCCATGGCCATGGAAATTATTTCTTTCATTCACTACATTTAAAGGAAGGCTGTGAATTAGAAATTTCAATACAAAGGCTGCAAAGGCAATGGATAAAAATGCCGTATCTTGAGCACAATATTTGTCTTAAAGCTTGGATCATCACAATGCACAGGAACTGCAAACTTCCTGAGACACCACAGTCAGCAGGAGAGGACTGGATAGAACCAAAAGGGGCCTAGTCCCAATATCAAGACACCTCAGTGCAGGGGCTAACTGTGCATTTTGTCTGGAAGAGATCATAGAGCATTCGTTCTGCATTCCCTCACACTGCACTAGGCACTCATGGATAAAGCATGGAGTATTTCGTTTTGCCATGCTGAATTTTGCCATTTGCCACAAGAGGCTTTTACTGGAGTTTCCCATGATGCTGTGTTAGTTCTTCAAAAATCAGAAGACTGGCTTGGAAATCATGTTATTAATATGAAGATATTAAAGCTAGTTATGTTTTTTAAGGTCCATTAAGTTTTAAAGTCTGTTTTACCTCAGTGAAAATACAAGGAGAAAAAGATGCCCTTAAAAAAATTAAAGAAACCTGAAGATCTAGATTGTAGACTTTTAAGATACACTGTAAATATTGCAGAATTATGATGAGCTCACAGGATTTTTCAAGAAAATCTATTTAAAATACAGCCACTCTGAGAACAGGCCCATAACTTAGTCTTGTATTTGGAGAAATATGCTCTAACTGCTTAACAAATTATAAAAATAATAGTAACAATTAATAATAGATGAAGACAGATATAAGATGGATCACTGCATTAAAGAAACCAATAAAAACCTTTTCCTTCTTTTGTTTCCTGTCAACGAACCTGTATTGACAACCACACGCAGTGTAACAATGTATGCTGGAAAAATTCTGGGAGAGAAGGCTTGGTTGCACAGATTTGCAAACCTTGTGTTGGGAACCTGGCACATGGTACAACAGCCCCATGAATCCCTTATAAACCACATCCTAGGCAGCCGAGTGAGCCATGAAAGTGTTGCTATTTTCACAGCAGGGAGAACTTGCCTTGGCAACATGATGAGAGTCTCAGGCTCTGGGACTCAGCAGAGAGTGTCAGAACAGATTTGGACAGTCACATTACAAAAGGAACCTTGTGACACCCAGGGCTGGCCAGTTGTGGAACAGACTGACTCCTAAACATCGTATCTTCACAGATAATTAGACAGAAAAATGATTTCCCAACAGTTTCACTTTGAAAATGAATAGCATACTCCATATGAATTTACCATCTGTTGCAGGTAGTAAAGCTCTTAATATTTGGCTCTTCCAAGAGACTGTGAAAGGACAGCTGGCTTCTCCAGGTGTTGTCCATAGTCAACCACATCTCTCATAGGGTGGATAAGCAAACATTACCCTATGTATTTATTTTATGGTGCATTTGTCTTCAGAGTGAATATATCATTTGCATATGAGTCTACAGCCCACAGCAGAGTGTATGCACAATATAGATCATTCCTCTGCCCCAGGCTTAGCATGAACTCTCTGCTCTGATCCCAAAGAAAGTGACACGTAATGCAGGAGCTTAGCAGAGCAGGCATCTGTATACTGTGCCAGCAAAGTTAGAAAGTCTCCCCAAGGCACACCTGAAGGCTAAAAAATCCAAAGATGTTTGAGAACATTGGACATATGGTAGCATCACCCTTTACACTTTTAGCACTCTTTTAGAGACATGTTTCTGCTGGGTTATTTACTCTGAAACAAACAGTTCACTATCTTGGGGGTTGATTTTCAGTTATAGCAAAGCTCCTTTTTGCTGTCTTGGGAATATAAAGGAGCCATCAAATAATAATAAATTTCACTTTTGACTACATGAAGTCCTCTTTACATTGCCAAAGGAAAGAAAATTGGCTTGAGCATAAAATGAATCTTAAGCCTAAATTGAAAATTGTTGTTCTCTTAAAATGTGTCATCTTCTATGCTTATCCTCCATCCTTCTTCAATTTGGAAACTCCTTAGCACACATGGCAGGCTGCTGTAAACATGTGATAAATAAGTACAGCACTATGGGTTACAGCTTGGGCTTTGAATTGGTTTGAAGGGACAGTGGGCACAATGCACAGCTTAGGGTTCCTTATCCTTCAAGCAGACAGGATTTTTAATGAGAAATTACTGAAACAACAGTATTGGAGAAGGTCTCTAATCTGGCCAATGAAGCAGTGAGATTTCCTTACTTCACCTTTCTTTCATTTCTTGATTAATAATGTATTATTTTCCTGTTAGAAAATTCATTTTCATTACCTAATACTTCCCTCATTTCCTCAGTTCAGCCCTTATACTACATTTCACCCATGTAGGAAAAAAAGGCTTTAAGGATTTCCACTATTCTCCCACAACAGCTAGACAGAAAGCTCTTTTGCCTTGGTTTTCAATAGCGTTTGCATACAGATGCCATTTAAGCCTCAATTTCATCCTTTTTTTAATAGAAATGGAAAGCCTTTCATATATTGGCCAAGGTCTCTCTGGGCCAACCTCTGCACAGACACAGAATGAAATGGCAGTTATTGCTCACAGGCATAAAAAATCTGTGGTTAAACAATATGATACAAGACACAGAAGGGGAGACACAGTGAAGCAGATGTGGTCAGTGTGGTTTCAGCGTAGCAGGGAAGAGAGTATCCCAAATTTTTCCTTCTGAAATGAATCCTGAAGTGGAAGTGGCCTCTAATAGACAGGCCTGTAATAAAATCAAACCCATTTAAAAGTCAGTTGGCTTTAAAATGGCAACACCCTCAAAGAGAGCATTGCTCTTTATCCACCATTGCTGTTCTCACCCCAGTCTCAGTTACTCACGCTTTTATGCAGTCTTTTTGTTAACTTTTTACCTGAAAAAGGAAGGGAAAAAATTCTAGGTCATGTCTATAGCTATATCTGCTTCCCCATAATCTGAATGACAGTCTGACACCAAAGTTTCTATTGTCAGATGTTCCTGAGAAGGGATAAGGGAAGAAAAATTTACTGAAGCTTCCAAATTACAAATGTAATGACATCCACAGAGCAGAAAGCAATATCTGCCTGTAATGCGAACAGGTTGAAACAGAAGATGTAGAGGAGGAGTAATAGAAAGGAGAACATGACACACACATACAAAGATGCCTCTGACATTTATACCCCAACTGTCCTATGACATTATTTGCTCAAAAACTCAATTTACTTATCTGAAAAAAAAAACACCCAGAAACAGAATGAAGCAGTAGATGGAGAAGGATTTTGCTCTTCACTTTCCACTGTCTTTGTGTTTTTTGAAAAGCAGATCTGTTTTGTACAGCTGGGCACTCTTGCAGTCATCTAATGACACATAATGTCTAATGACAGGTAGCAGTTGGCATCTGTTAATTTTATCAGAGTGCTGACATTATTCATTTTGGCAGTTCTTGGATCTTATTCCCACCACAGTTACATAGCAAAGTCAGATCCTTGCTCTTCATCTATCCTAAGGTTACCAAGAACAGAATCTGTCTCAGTTCGGGCAGCCAGGTTGTGTATCATCTTTCCCATCTCTCTGGTTGCAGGACACATTTGCCCAAGTCTGAAAGGAATATGATCAATACAGCAGAATCTGTAGAGCGTATAAGGTTCCTCTTCAGTTATCTGTAGCATTTTGTTGCCTCCTGCTTTAAAAACTGAATCAGAAACCATTTCCTTCATTTTCTTTCTGCTAATTTTGCCTTACCCTGTTTGCTTTCCTGCTTCCTAAGAGCTTTTGTAACCAAGCATCACAAAAACGTTTGACTCACAAAGTGCATTTGTAGACAAGAAGTTGATGAGTTAGAGGGTAATTAATGCAACCAGTAGAGACACTAGAACAGCCTGGTTTTGCCAGACTGACTTATGGCAGAAGTGTTAATTAGTTGGCTCAGTTGCTTAATTTTCTTCCTTTTTTCTATTTTTTCTTTATCTTGTTTGCTTGTTTTAACATTTCTTTTTGCATCTGTTTTCTCTAAAGTGCTTAATCCTGATAACTTACTGCAGAAGTAACTTACTTGTCCCCACCTATGATGAGAGTGTTAGTTCTACACCAGATGCCCAGCACTGAAAGGCTTTGGAAAGAGAAGACTAGAGGAGTTTGGCTGAAGTGTTTAAAATCAGTGATTAGCCCTTAATGTGATAAAAGGTTTGCTGATTCCAGCTGGCAGTGTTTAAAGGTTGCAGTAGTTCTTAGAGGCTTACAGGAGCAACAGGAAGCTTTCACTGAAACCTGTAAAGCAATGGGCAGGATGCACCACAGCAGTGAAAGTAAACAGATTTTTGATACAAAAACTGCCAAGCAAAGTTACTGGGATGTCAGGCAATTTTAGCATCATGGAGCTAAAATCATAACTGCTTGACCTCTCCACCTCTTCTCATCTGAGGGTCTTAAAGCATGTTGAAGTTAGGCTTTTAGGCTGGAGAAACTTAACTCTTCCTGCATCCCTCAGAAGAACAGTAGCATTCTCTACTTGGCTACGCTGATGAGAAAACGGTGATGAGCTGAATATAGTGTTAGGTATCATTCAGCTCAATGTCAGAAGAAGAACAGATATTTCTGAGAGCTTATTACCAGGAGGTGCCAGCTAGGTCTCTGTTCACTGGCAAACTGAATATAGCCTTACTACTTTAAAGACATTGGATGATGTTTTGAGTGCCGACTCCAGCAGAAACACGGGGATATGTCTAGCTTTTAAGAAGGGACGCTAGGATGGTTCGCTAACTGGGCGTCCTATCTCTTTACGGTGTCTCAAGGGTGGATAAAGGCTCTGGCACAAAGTAAGTCAATTCTCCCTCCTCTACCTGGCTCCATGAAGACTCCCTGCAGCACTGTAAACTGGCAGGATATGTCTCCCAGTGTGAATGCTGTCTTAAATCATGACCTGTCCTGTGGTGGCCAGCAGTGCAAAGGGTGAACACTGCTTACTTGTCTTCTCCTTCTAATGTCACAAGTTTACTTCTTCTTGAAGATTTTTCTATCCTGCTTTATGAGATCCAAGGATATTTTCATCCTTTTTCATTGTGTTGCACAGAGAAAATTTGCTGTTTGCTTACAGGCTTTTTTGTTGTGGCAGGGTGCGTGAAGCTAACTGCACAGTTTATCAATAAAAACAGTCTCTTTGTGGACTTTGTGGCTTATTTTAGCTTGGGAACTATATGGAACCAATCTAACGAAAGCCATGATAATCTGTATCTCTATTGGGAAGATTTGTTGGTATGATTACATCTCCATGCCCATACTAGTCAGTCTCTTTAAGTGTACATGCAGCATTCAGAAGTGTGGACTGACAGCTTCTTCAAGCCCCAACCAAAGGACTGAAATGCATTTTTTTTTTCCTAGGGTTTAATTAGGTGGAAAATAACACCCTTCTCTAGCACGGCATGAAGCCTGTGTTACAGGATCTATAAAAGCCAGGATTTAAGGCGTCTTTCTGCCTGAGCGTTTAAAATCTGGGTGCAGAATATACATAAACCTTTACTACAGCCCTCACAATGACTGTGATGTTACATACAGTATTACTAGTTTTGAATAGACTACTGCAGAAAAGGACAATTCACAGGAGGTTTTGCTTCTTCACTGAGACCTATATCATGACAAATGCACTGCTAGCCAAGAAAACTAGTTTAATGGTTTAATGGTTTAAAATGGCTGTGGTTAATTTGTGACCTTAAGGCAATAATTTTGGGGGGAAAGTAGGTCACAAATCCTGTTACACTCCATTCAGGAAATTATTTGTTCAAGATCCCATAGTGGTCTAAAAGTTTGCTGAAAATGTGCAAATGGATATGTGCAAAGGCAGATCTTCAGGTTACCTTAGTGTCAGAGACCATGAAAGTTGTCCCATCTCATGTGTGTGGGTTCTTGTCCTACCACTGATCTTTAGGATTAAAGAGGTTCCCTTCCCCAAATAATGGTCTCCTCAGAGTCATCCTACCTCCATACTTCTTAGCTGGGATGGGTGTATCACAAACAAAAGCGTGCAGAAAGGAAAAGAGGCATCAGTGACTGTCCACAGCTGAACCTGACCCAGCTGCCTAAACATGGGAGGTGACCTCCACTTTAGGAGGGTGCCCTTCAGTGCGGGTACAGAGCAGAAAGTGGAACAGATAGTCCAGTCTTTGCCAAACTTTGGCTATTCAATCCCAAAGGAGCAACAGTAGGAAAATGTGGGTTCCAAGACCTGAGGGAGGCTCAGGGCTCAGAGGAGGGTACTGAACTCTTTATTTATTTATTTATTTATTTTCAATTTAGGAGAGATGATATTCCATCTAAATAGCTGAATTTGTGTTTACTGAAGCCAGGGCAAGCACAATCTAAACAATCTAATGTCTAAGGATTTCAACTCCGAAATAAAGTTTAGTTTACAATATGTGTTTTTTTTTTTTTTTAACTTGTGCGAAGACTGAATTTTTTTCCAGACTTTCTTCTGTACTGCTGTGAGCTCAGTGCAGCCATGTAGTGCAGTGCAGGAGAGCCAGAAAGGATTAATGGACAGTAAAGTGATTCAACCCTAAGGCCTAAGAAATTCTTATCTAATACCAGTTTTCCAGCTGAGCAGTACTTTGACTTAGTGGAATTATCCCTGATTCATACCACTGTAAGTAAAAGGACAATCAGTCCTGGGAACAGACCAAACTAGTGCTGGTTTTCAATTTGACCTAGCTTGTTGCTCACATTTGAATTTTACAATAACAAGGGTGACTTGGATTCTATTTTATCTCAAATCCCAGAATGCAGCTCTGTGGAAATTTGGGTTGGATTTGGGGCCCATCTTTGTCAGGCATAACCATCTAATTTCACCATCCATACTGAGGAAAGAATAAAGACTGAACAGCCAATGTCACTGAGGAAAGCAAATGAAATATGAAGAATGTGTGAGGCTTAATATGAGCCATGGAGGCTGGAACAATTAAATGTTTACAACCTTAGCTTGTTGTGTTAATAACTCAAGAGGTGAGACATCATTTTTTTTTAAGGTGATTTCTGCCATGGTAATGTTTGTTTAAGAAGCCTGAGGCATAGAGAGATACTGTAAGGTTTCATTCTAGTTGATGGGGTCTTTGCTGTGAGTGTTGTTATTCTGATCAGCTTTGACATCGTATAAAATAGCACTTATTCTCCAAGTAATCCAAGAGGCTCTTCAGAATTCATGAGGTTTAAATCCAAATAATTACATTTATTGATCTTTGCCATGTGAAGAAAATTTCCAATCTATTGCAGGCTTGTTTGGTGTTAGACCTCAAATTAGGCTATGTCAGGAATTTCTCTTTTTCTGTCTCTATTTCTTTGATGCTTTTGTTAGGCCTGAGATTGTTCACTTGATATTAAAGGCTGTCAAAACTGCTGTAGCTGAGGAGGTAAAATAAGACGGTTGGTGCTGTAAGCAATCTCCGCAAAAGGCGGTCCCGACAGTGCCCAGGGGGCTGGAGGAAGGGAGTTCAGATCCTGCTGCTCAAAACTCTGATACTCGACTTACTGCCCAGCCACTGACTTGGTGTAGGAGACTGGGTGCTCCTCTCTCTGGTGAATGAAGCAGGGAGAGTGCTTCTTTGTGTGTGGTGAGGTTAAAATACAAGCACTCTGAGGTCTCCACATGAACTCAGAGGCTCAGAGACTGCCTTGATGAAAAGGAGGTTCCTGTTCCTGCTCTAACTAAAGCATAGTTAGCACCATGACCTGGATATGGGGGAGGACATCCATCCATGCTACATCTCAGTCTAAATTAATTCCCAGGAGTACCAAATCTTACTGGATCTTTGGTGATGTGGAGCTTCTTTAAACCACAAGTGGATCAAATGAGTTCTCAGGCCTTCCTTCTTCTCATTTGCTTCCTGCTAAAAGACCACACAGTCACAGTAAGGGGCAAGACTCAATATTTGAAAATCAGTTCTTGCAGATTAGGCTCAAGGGTGCAGGCAAAACTTCAGGTGTACATTTTCCAAGGAGGAGGTGAGGTGAGGCATCAATACACAGTCGTATTAGGTACTCAACCTTGTTTTTGAAATCAACAACAAGAAACCATCCCAGCACTTACTTGCTGCCTGCCCAACTCTAGCTGTCCATTTTTTAACTTGAGCAACTAAGTTCAGTCCATAGGTGTGGGACGGGGGTGGCTGCCAGAGGAGACAATGCCATTTGTGTGTTGTTCTGCAGCATTATGGTGGCATGCACGAATCACTACTCATGAAACTACCCACACCTAAGTAACCACAACACCTAACTTGTTACATGCACACATTAAAATCAATAGATGTATTCTTCTGGGGGAATAGGACAATTGGATTGACCTTGTTGATAAAGTTATTTTTTGGGACCGCTTTGAATGCCCTGTGTATGTGATAAATTTGCTGCAGCTGAACCAGATTTGCTTCCCTCAGAGGAAAGTGTGGCTAGATGACAGGTACTTGGAGTTGTTTCTTAGGCCTCCTGCTATGGAGGTAGTCACTATTGCCTGAAGAATGCTCTGGCCTGGATAAGTAAACTTGTAAATGCATGCAGTGTTCCTCTGTTCAGGACCTAGAGTCTGTCTCGATATTTCACTCTTTAGACATAAAAATTCCTACTTCTTAAGGAAGGTCTACAAGCACCTGAGAGAGCAAAACATGTACTACGAGTTCTGCTTCTGGCCTGGAAATCATCCACCTAAAAAATGTATGCCTAACATATTGCACTATATCAGTAGTTAAGAATCAAAACCAGTGCATAAAAGCACCATAACAAAAATCACACAGCTGTATTAATATGTGCTGCATCATGTATTGGATGTTTGCTGGAGAAAGCATGACCTTTGAAGCTTGCTACTCACTGTCTCCCCTGCCTCTGTTTTCCACATGAAGTCCCTGACACTTGACTTCTAAGGAAGGGAGTCTTGGCAGGTGCTCCCTGCGCTGGGCTCACCGGAACAGAACTGGCCATGGAAAGGCCTTCCCTGTGCTCTGAGGCCACGTGGCACCCCAGCTCCACCAGGCTAGTGCGGGACTCGCTGTGCCTGGCAAGTGATTAAGGAAGCAGGAAAGGGATGTTTGTGCTCCAGGTTTCCTTTGAGACTGGAAAGTGTTGGCAACAGTTTAATAAATTATGCCTTTCCCTAAATATGCCTTTAGATTTAGATCTCAATTTAATAAGGCAGTCATCACATGTTCTTACAGGGCACATGCATTATTAAAAAAACATTTATAGAGGATTAATGCACTCTGGAGCCCCACTGACACAAATCCCTGTCATTTCCAGTGCCAAAAGCCAAAACAGACCAACTTACTCTAAGAAATCATTTTCATCTGTGTGTTTATCTGTAAATCTGGCACTGGGAAAAATGCTAGACTGACAATCTTTTGCTTATCTACAGGAGTCCTTTGTTTATCCGGTAAACAGGAACAACACAAGCAGCCATAATGCCATCTCTGCCCATACTTGGCCAATTCTTTTTGTTTTGCATATAGTTACTATGCTTGTGCAGAGGACCTCAAAGCTTTTGATAGCTTTATTCTTACTTCCATCTTCTTTGACAATGCTGTTTGTTTGCCTGTCCCTCCAGTGTCCCTGGTAACAATTTGTAAATTGTGAAGTTTATCTGTCTTTTGCAAAGTATTTGCATATCTGCAGGTGTTGACAGCTAGAAGGCTCTTGCAGAGGGAGCTGCTTTTAAATTTTAAGTGTCAAATAGCTGAGCAACCAGGAGTGGTGGGTTCTCTCTCTCCATCACCTTGCACTGAGCTCCCAGTGACTGCCCTAACTGTCTCAATGACTGTGAAGTTACTGGACAGCTGCAGATTTTGTTGTCCCTTTACCCTGAGCAGGCAGCCTTTTAAGTGGAACACAGTTTTGGCATCCTTAGTTTGCAGAAGGGAGGGTAGTGCCAGCAATGCTGGAGGTAGACTTCCATATGGAGCAACATATCCTATCAGGAGTGAGAGGCTGGCATGGGATCTTGAACATCAACTTCTCTTTCGCTGACTTCTGGCACACTTCTCTGGCACACTTGCTTTGTCAAAAATATCTTCTTTGGTTACTCAGGGTCAACAAGAGACTAGCTGCCATTTCTTGCTATGCCTGAGCACTCGTGGTGCTGCCTTGGTTTGCTGCTGTCCTTCCGCTGTGGGTGTCAAGGAGCGCCAAGGCTCCCTCCCTCTCTGTCCCAGAGCTGTCTGGCTTGCTCTGCTATTTTCTGGGACTGCTTCATTAGGCAGAGGATGTGACAGGAGTGACAGGAGGTTAATAGTTTCACACCAGCTTATGCCCAAGCAGAAGGTAGGTCATAGGAAGCAAGGCAGGAGCCTCAAGCACAAATCACAACTAATTAGAGAAAGGAGAAAGGGAAGGAGAGCGAGGCCATGTCTGTGTTCTCACCCCCACAGAGAGCGGCAATGATGGGGTGGGAAATAACACAGCCTTGCTGAGGTGGTGTGACACCGGCCTGCGGGGTCCTTACCCCACGGTACTCACCTGGGTTGAGCCCTTGTTGAGAGGCAGGGCACAAAGCTGCCACGCAACCCCCTGGCAGCACAACGAGAGGGCTTGGGGCTGCGAACATCTGTATCTTGGGCCAGCCTCTTGCTCCTGGATTCACCACTGCTCCCGTTCCTGCTGGAGCGAAATTTCTTGCTCAGCTCTTTGCCCAGTGACCTGCTCAGCAGGAGGCAGTGGGGTAGAAGAGAAGAAACATGACATTTTGCCATTAGCATTTCAGAAAGCAGCTGATCATTAGCAATCAAAGGTTTATTGGCACAAATCTTTCCAAATTGTTGCTGTGTAAAATTCTTCTCCTGCCCTTGCCTCTCTCTGTGGTCTTTTTCCCCAACCTCCCCTTTGATTCATTAAATCAAAGCTTAGCATGAAGTCGTTAAATTCCAGCTCTCCTGTTATTCCCTCCCTGCACTTTGGAAAATGGAAGCTGGTAAATATATTTAATAATAAGTGTTGTGACATGTGAATAAAAGACATGAGAAATGTAAACCAGGAGGATGATCAAAGATGATGCATTAATTCTGATGAGCAACTGTATTGTTGCTAATAGGGTGTCCTAACCTGCAAAGAGTAATAGGAAAAATCCTTTGCTGATAGACTCTCAGCCTGGATTTGGAATAAGCAGGGAGGGGAGTGTCACAGCAAGGGACCTGTGATGTCTTCATTTCTTGTGCTTGTGGCATACAAACCTGAGCTTGGTAATTTCAGCTCTTGAGGCAGCTGAGAGGATAAAACATACAGAGAGAGTGGGAGAAAAATACCCAGTTGAGCTTTTGTAGAAAATACTGGGGGAATGTCCTTGTTTTGTTACTCTGATATTAATTAGTTATTGTGAATTTCTGTTTTATTAACTGGTATGTCAGGAAACAGACAACATACCAGGTTAATAGGTTTAGTAGTATTTTTTATGATTATTTCTCTGTGCTGTTCACCTTCTCTTTTCATTTTCTACCATGTTTTTCTTTTCCCTTGTTAGAATACAAAGAATATAGAGGAGAGAATCCAAACATCCACTAAGTTCTGAATCAAAAATGATGAAAGTATGTCTAAATTTTTAAATGCCATGACTAAACACACACCAAAACAAAACAAGGTGGGGAAAAAAAAAGAGCTTCTTTTCCCCTGAGTTGTTCAAAAAGAGGAAAAAAAAAGGTTCACTGGGATATCCGAGGTAACAATTTTAGTTATGGATGCTAGGAAGTTGTTGGGAAGATGAGGTTGCCATTGTACATGGTCAAGGTACTGACTGACACAGTGACACTAGCAGTTCCCCGTGTCCTGCTTAGACACTGTCACCTAAGGCCAGGGCCAGACCATGTCCCAGTAGCTGCCCTGCAGTCCTGGCACTGGGATATGCTTTTCCATTCTTGTGGAAAACATCTTTGACTTTCTGCCTGGACCTAATAATTTTGCACCACCAGTGCCCTGAAATCTCCACAAGCCTGCTACTCCTTTCCCTTGCCCTGCATATTGCATGCCAGATATCTAGCCTAATTCTGCAGTAGACTGCAGAATATCTTTAGACTGTCCCTGTGCTTTAATACCCTTATAAAACAAATCCAAAAGATTAAATCCAGTCATTTTCACTCCAATAACTCACTGTTGTTATTGTATGCACTTCTGGATATGGAGAACAGCTGATCACTAACCCTTTTATAACAGTTTCCTCTAACAACTACCTTTCTGTTTTTCCGTGCCCAACAACTCTGTTTACTCCACATTTTTTATAGGTCATTTCTCTTTAGCCTTTGTCTCTCGCAGCTATCATCTGATTTTTCATCTTCTTTGTTTTTCTGGTCATCTGGTGCTCAGAGCAGCACAATCTACCAGTCTGGGCCTCACTGGTGTGGAGTAGAACAGAACCATTTTGAGATTTTTTTGCAAGTGACACTTAGTAATAAATGACAAAATGAAACCAGATTCACCTGGAGTTTGTATTGCACTGTAACCTCAGATACATGCTTTTACATTATCAGTTTTTTCATCTAATGTCTCAGCATTTGCTTTCTCCTTTCCAACTTTAATGCTTTGTTGAAAGCTTTATTGAATTGTGACTTACTGATTTTCAGACCATTTTTCCGATTTATTGAGATTATTTTGAATTCAGGTCCTGTCCTATGACTGTCCTCTTAACTGGGAACGATCTGCAGATTTTATAATGCATGCTGTCTTCTGTTGTTCGAGTTACTGACAAAAAAATTGGAAAAGAGCCAGGGCTGCGACCAGTTCTCTTGGGACTCACATGAAATCTTAGACTGATAGCTAGCCACTGATATTTCATCTGCTTTTTTGCCTTTTTTTTACCTTCCCCCTGTTAATTGCACTTACAGGCAATTTTATGAAGGTCTAGTAGCTCCCACGCCCTTATCTGTAGGTTGCTGCACTGCTGAAAAGCCATTGTATATGACTATCCAAGGAAGCATTCTTCTTATTAATGTTTTCCAATGAAAAAAGAGGTGATAAAGTCAGAGAGAGTTTGCAACGGAATGCATGGTCATTTACAGTCAAGATTCCAAAAAACTAGAGTATTGCTAAGCTAGACTGTACTTCTTTAGTTTGCTTATGGTCATATGGGGGAATATTGAAGGCTTTGCTAATATCAACTTATACTTCAGACTACTTCCTGCTTACCAAAAGCTGGTTACCTTGTCAAAGAAGGAAATTAGTTTGCTTGAAATGAACAACTGATTTGATGCTCATTTAGTTGAAATGAACAATTGATTTTTTTTTTCCTGACATATTCCTTAGGCTGAGTTTTTTTGTATCAACTTGTTTTCCTTTGGGTTTTTATATACTGGTCAGGTAATAGCCTATTCTAGTATTTCTCCAGAGTCTGCATTTTGCCATGTTCTCTTTTTTCCTTATTTTAAATAAAGATATTGTATTTGCCCTCCCTGAATTTTCTGGGATCTCTAGGGTATCACAAATTGAAAGGAAATTTCTGAATGGATCAGAGATTTCTACAGCTGGTACCTTCAATGCTTGAGAATGGATTTTGGAAAGCACTGATAATTTGATCATGTCTCATTTATCTCAAGATTTTGTTCTTTCCGTGCTATGACTTACATTTATATTCCCTTGTTAAAATTAATATTTGAAGTATGTTATGAGGCCTGAAGCAGAGATGGATTAGGCTACTTCAGCTTTTTATAATAGGCATTGTTTCCTATTTCCTTATAAAATAATAGCCTATATGTTCTTTTTTCTTGCCTCCATTGATATCCTAGCACATTCACCTACTGCCTTATGTCTGTTATTAATTTTAATTAATTTTGTGCCTTAGCCTTTCTGATCTTTATGCCTTTGCTATTCTTTTATACTGGTCCTTAGCTATGTGGTCTAGCTTTCACTTTTTCTCTAATTCCTTTTTGATTTTCAGGCCCCTAAAAAGAGCTCTTGATGCAGCTATAATGATCTTTTATTCTGCTTCCTATCTTTCTGTCACAATAGGATAGGCTTCCATTGTGCTTTAACATGGTCTTTTTTCAGTAACTGTCAATTTTCTTGCTCTCCTTTGTGCTCAAATTCCCTTCTCAGGAGACCTTATCTGACATGTTGCAGAGTTTGGTGGAGCCTGGGAAGCATGTTTGCATTTTCCTTGGGCTCCTAATTCTGCATGTGTGCAGACACCTGCTTTCACTTCCTACTGAATGGATTCCAGCCCTTCCTGCAACCACCTGCATGGTCCTGGGAACAAAGATATGTCCTGTAGATACCCCAAGGGCAAAAAAAGATTCAAACCTGTCAACTGTTTTTTTTTCTACACAGAATCTAAAAAATAAATCAGTGTTTTAGTGCCTGCCATGAAATTTACTGTTTTCTAATAAAGTGAAAATGTTCTGTGCACAAAAATATATTCCTTTCCCTTTTATTTTTCCTTCTTCTCCTCCAGAAATTGTCCAGGTTCTTTCACCATAATTCCCTTAAAACTTAAAGTAAATGACACTATGAAAAAATATTTTTCTGTAAGATAGATTTGAAGGAAACTATTTAACCAGCTCTGCAAACGGCGATTTCCCTATGTTTAGAACAACTTACTTCTTTTTATGTTCTCTGTCTATCACAGAAGGTACTGAAAATCTATTTTTCAAATACTATCATGTTGCTATCAGCTACATTTACAAGAAGCCAGGTAAGTGTTCTACCCTTTTCATTCCCTAATTGATTTTATTCCTGCCTGTATATTCATGAGTAGTTTTCTTTATTTGAGGGCAGGACTAGGAAAAGAAGAAATAAAAATCTTTACCCTGAGTACTGCTAAACAGAGTATAACTTTATCCTCTTACTATCTCCTGTCTTCATAGTGCATATTCAGAAGAATTTTAAACAGCTCAGAGGAAATCTACTGTGTTCCTGTACAGGAGGCAGATGGAGTGATATCATCCTGTTCCCTACAGGACTGTATCATGTGTTTCATATTACAGCATAGTACTACTGCTGAGCTAAAAAGCAGGTAGAATGAGGCAGAAAACACTTGCTAGAAGTCAGTGAGAAGTAAGGGAGGGCAGAGCGGTGATGGGGAAGTAAAGTGTGATAGAAAAATACAAAGAACACAAACCAAGGGAAGGGAGAGGAAAAGAATGTAGAAATTGAGAAGAGGGGAGAGAAGGATGAGAGGAGAAAAAATTATTGGAAGGAGTCAAGAAGAGCCTCCAAAAGGGAGGTAATGGCATTAGAGCAAATGCTTTTGTTTCACTAAATACAATGTTTTTATTTAGGATTGTAAGGAGGAGAAAGAAAACACATCAGAGAAAATAGTAGGTGGAAACTGGACAGAACGGCCAACTTAGGGAGTGCAGTCCAGCAATGGGCAACAAAGCAAAGCAATAACAGGGAGGAGAGCTGGGGGAGAGGTGCTGCTGTGAACGGGAGGCAGGTCAGTGAGCGCAGAGCAGGAGGTGCACAACTGCGTCTGGATGAAAAAGCAACTGCTGAGAACTCCAGCAGGGGCAATCCCAGCTCCCCATCTCACAGTGCCTTTTAAAGTTCATTTAGTGCAACCCCGAAGATTGCAGCTGATGAGCTTTTCCCCTCTCACCACTGAACTGATATTTCATTTCGCAAGACAAATTGATATACTGATAGTATAGCTACTGGGTTGGAAGAGGGTAGTAAGGAACAGGATGCTAACGGGCAGCCTGTAGTTCATGGGGAAATACTAACCGGTGTATTGTGGCTTTTGCTAAGTGTCTCTAGATAACAGTGCTCCCAGAGGATTTTCAGGCAAGAGAGACATGCTTGTGGCATACTGTTCACTGACACAGCACCAGCTGGCTGCTGGAAACATTTTTCTGGCTAGCTGCTGGGCAGAAAAAGGATTCCAGCTATTCGTGGTGACTGATTATCCTGATTTTCAGAGATATATTCCTATATGCCCAGCTATTACTGCCCTGTAGCTAATGGAGACACATTTTTGCCTGAATTTGTCTGACAGTTGCTATCAGACAGCACTCTTCCGCTGACAGCTCTCACCAACGGATACATCAGATCCTTCTCTGGGGGGACAGTCCCCAAGTTTGACAGGTAAATAGCCTGGCCTTGCAGCAGACTTCACCAGAGCAATACCTATGGCATACTGCAACAGGGAATCTTTCAATGCCATGTAAATCCGCAAGATCAGCAATCCACCTGGAGATGCAGTATTGTACTCTGGGAGCGCATTCCTAGGGCTTGTTTGAATACAAAGTTCTGTACAGCATGTGGACCATGGCCTCTTGGGCCACCAGTGATCCCCAGGCTGCAGCTGGGAAAGCGTTCTGGTGAAACTCCCCAGCGCCGCCCCGTGCTGACAGCACAGATACAACTCTGTTACAACCCTTGGACATACAGCATTTTTTTCCTCCCCATGACTGACAGAAGCAGCCTGTGTTTTTAATTGCTGCGGCTTCTGATTCAGTCTTCAATGCACTGGTTGAGAGGCTGGTTGTCAAATGAGCAAAATGGGGAGCCAGGCAAGGCCCTGAGTTGCAATTGTAATATTAACAATAATTTAAAGGAGCACATATTATCAATGGCTCATGTTTGGGTCTGGAAGTATGTGGAGAATTCAAAGCAGCCAGGCTATGGTTACAGGTATCTCAATCCTCTTACATTGGTGTTCTGACTGGGGCAAGGAAGCACAGATGAGAAAACAAAGATCATTATTATTAATTTTTATTGCAAGTGTAATTCTTCCCTGCCTCACTAAAGACTCATTTGGTGGTCTAGTGATTAGCTCTGGTGTAATCGATATCAGGTTGCCATTTTCTCCACCAATGACACTTTTATAAAGCCTCTGAGAGATACTGGCCACAGGGTCATCTCCCTGGACAGCAGTCCATGGAAAGCTCTGTGTTTCCTCAGTCTGAAAATTAAACACTTGTATGCTGGTAGCTGCTCTGCTGGCAGTTTCTGTTAATGATGAAGAATTACCTATTACACTAGCATTGGCCAGCTTTGACAATTCCATTACATATTACTAATAGTGCTATTAATGTATGGCAGCTTATCCTCATGATCTCCATGCGGGTGTGCTCCATGCGGGTGTGCATGTGGGAAGCTGATTCCTATTCCCCTATCTTTATTTTTCTCTTTGGTTCTGCTGCCTTTCTCACATCTTTCATCCTGGTCTTTCTTTGAACTTCAGCCTTCGTCTTAACAATTATTTCTGGAAGCTGTCTACACGTAAGATTCTTTCCGGGAAAAATCTAAAGCAGTGGTTCAGGGCTGGCAAAATCGGGAACCAGTGAACTACTTTGCTTTGGCACGCAGGATTAAAGAATGAAACAAAATTCTTGCAGTGTTATCATAATGTCATAAGACATTGACATGATATCCGTGTGACTTGTGCAAAATTGATTCCGATTTCAGAGCAAAGAACTCAGCTGTGTAACACTGGCAGCTTTTGAAAGATATAGCCTCTTTCTAAGACTGGCTTCTAGACTGCAGCACTTATTGGGGTCTTTATAGTTGTGCAGAGCTTAAAAACACAGCCCTCTTACTTGCTCTCCCAGTTCTTTTTCACATCCCTCCTCCTGCTGTTTTGTGCAGCACTGTGGGCAGGTGTGAACATTTCACCTGCCTTAGCCATGACCTAACCTTTTTTTTTTTTAATGTCAGTGGGTCAGGCAGGATGAGAATTTCACCTTATTCCCCTGCTCCCTGATTTCCTCATCATGAAATATGAAGAAGGTTATTAAGGTCCTGAAAAAGATACCTCCCTTTCTTGCCTTTTTCCTTCCCACTCTTTTGATCTTAGATTCTCTGCAGAAAAAAAAATATGCTTAGAAATAGCTTGTGCATCAGTGCAGGTAATTCTTTTTGTGCCTTGAAAATGGGACAATACCTTCCTACAGATATTGATTGTCATTTCACATCTGTGCTGTCCCCCTAACTTCAAATCAATTTGTCCTTTACCAAGCTGCTTGATGTCATCTCATGACAGGATGCAAACTTTTCCCCTTCAAGGCTATTTATCTCTTTCTCTTTGTAAGGTCAGTGAAAATCACTGTTCTCTGCCCCCCCCTCAAAAAAAGTAATTCGTCTAGTAGAGGAAATGATAAGGCAGTATTATGTCTGGCAGTCTTTTTCAACAAGTCCCCAGTAACATCAAAAACCCTATTAGATTTCTGGAGGAGAGGAGGGAAGGGTAGAATTGAAGATGTTACAAGAGCCAAGTTTGAAAGCAATCAAGGGAAGGCTTTGAGTTTATATTCTGGAAATGTTCCCTCTTCCTGAATCTATTTATGGACATCTTCCACTGTTACTGAGGGGGAAAAATTTAATAATAATCCGAGCAGACTCCCAAACGACAGATAGCCATGAGCCTGAATTGGAAGGACAATTTATCTCCTCTGCCACTTTGAAGCCTTTTAGCCTCGGGGAGATCCCTTGTCTAATGAAATTAATTGAATGCATCTGCAGTCTGGGTACTTCAACTGAATTTCAGTTTTTACCTGAGAAGTAGCCATGCATCTGCTCACCTCCAGACTTACCAAGGCCAAAGTAATGTGTTGCACACTGCTCAGTCACACACAAAACAGTATCACCAGAACAGCTGCCTCTATCTGTGTCTGCCACTGCCAGTCTCTGCTGCCACTAAACTGCATGCACTGAACGCGGTCGGACATCTCAACACTAAAACATACGGGCTTGCACTTACCCTTACGTTGTGATGCCCATTGCATATGTCCACGCATATGATAGCAAGGTCACTCTCACCAGCTCGCCACCCCACTGCATGTAAACTGCACACCCGCCACTGCACATCTCGCCTTCCAGAAGCAGTGGGAAGCAAGATCACTGCTGGGGGCTTTGGATCATGCAGGGCCTGGCCCAGGAAATTGTGACTCTCCTTGAGTGCAGCCTTTTATTCTCCTGTGTGGGAATTCATTTGTCTGGAGCCCTGCCACGGGGAAAACAGTCTCCACTCAGGGAATCACTTAATTTAACTTATTGCCAGTTAGCAGAACCTTTCGACTACTGACTCAGCTATTGAGAAATAAAAAAGACAAACAGGGAAGCACCTTTTCTCCCCTTTGCCCAGCTCAACATGAGTCCAGCTCCTTTCTCCCCTTCTCGTAGCCTCAGCTTCCCTTGCTTGGCTGCACACTATGTTGGGCCCTCGCCATGCCTTTAGTGAGGTGACCTCCCTTTCTGCCTGTTTTCATCCTGCGCCCCAAACCCCGGTGTTCCCACTCAACCTGTCCCACCTCTCGCCTCTGTGAAACACCTGTGCGAGGTAGGGTTTATAAAGCAGGTGCCTCCAAACAGTTTTTAAAAATGGTGACAACCTTAATATGCTTTCATTATAAATGAATGCGGCATGGACTGGCTGTGGCTTTGGGATGCAGGAGCTGCGGAATTGCCTGGAGCTGTCTGGAAATGTCTGGAACCTCTGTGATAAGCCCAGGGTGACTCCAGGCCTCCTGCCACAGGGTGCCCATGATGCTGAAATCTGCCTTTTCTGCCCAGTACAAGCCCTGACAGCACTGCCCTGTGGCAGTTCTAAGAGAGATTCAGGAAGAAAATAGGAGCAAGTGACTTTATGTTCTGCTTCTTAGAGTGGGATGCGAGATCACAAAAAAGTAGGAAAAGCTCATGCAAATTTAACCCTCAAAAATATAATATGCTGGGTTTACAGCACTGGAATCTGAGGTGAGATGTCTTCCTTCATTAAGGAACTGCTATGCATTTACTGTATAGGCTTTGCATGTGTCCTGAAAGTAAGTCGTAATGTTGACTCAGAAGAACTTCCTCTAGGAACATGATACATCCATTAACCATCTCTCGAGACTTTTAACGGGCCTACCAGCACCCCCAGAGTTTTGGAGACATGGGCATGTGTTTATCTAAAAATCCTTATGCAGACTGGCTTCATTTCCACTGGAGGGCTGGAGGCTGCTGCCAGGCATTCGTGGTGGAAAGCGTGGAACTGATTGCTGCAGAACACTGCAGTGGCCAAAAGTATAAATAGTCAGATAACCTTTGAGGATATTATAGAGGAACTTATGTCACAGGCTATTAAATAGACAGCAATGTCTGTTGCAGAAAGTCTCTAAACAACAGATTGCCAGAAGGCAAGAGAGTGTAACTTGGAAAAGGTTATTTTCACCCTTATGCTCTTTACTCCTGTGTTAGTTATTGACAAGATATTGGTGCAATTTGATCTTTGCTATGACACAGAATAGCCATTTTGGTGGCAACTAATGACCTAGGAGACAGTGAAGCCCTCAGTGGAAACAATGTAGTGAATGTAAACCTCTCGAGGTCCAATTAAAATGCCCTGTGCACCTTCTCCAAACATGGAGAAAGCAAGGAGAAACTAAGCTGCAGGCATCAACCAGGTAACATCTGCTTGTGTTGAAGTGAAGCATAGGAAATCTCTTCCCTGGGTAAAAGCTGCCTTGAAAAGCAGGTAGGATACACATGCAGATGTCTCTAGGAGCAAATTGGTCATAATATTGAAGAGATCAGCATAGAAGACACTCCTACTTTAATGTAGATCTAAAGTGGATTGATAGAGCCAACACAGCAGGCATCTAATTGACCAAATGCGAATGGGGGAAGTTGGTGAGTGGCTAGACACTGCAAGGCAGTTGGTGTTATTTCTTACCCTTTCTCCTGTTCAGGTTCACAAGAATGCCAAACTCACTTGAATATGCTTATATTTATTTCATGTTCATTGTTTCTGCAGCCTTCTTTTCCCTTCCCCCACCAAGCTGCGTTCAATTACTGTGTTTTTCCTTTGGAGCGGATTATCAGATTTTACACAGATTTAGTTGTACATGGCTCTGGAATTGCAAAAAAGTGCCAACAATATGACAGTGGTTTGCGTAGGCATGAATGCTGTGTTATGTGGATAGCCAGCAGCCTGGCTTCATCTTGAATAGATGCAGATTTTGCATAGATGTGTGCTTATTTGCTGAGTACTTATCCCCTTCCAGCTCTGGAAGCTTCCAGGAGGCAGTTGTGTTTGCGTGACAACCTGTTCCCAGGGAAGAATAAAGTGCATGTGCAGAAGCTTTGGCCCTTAGGTGGTCAGATACAAGAAGTTATACTTTTCTCACCAAGGTTGCACTGGAGTCAGTAGAGATTCTGCTTCTGAGTAGCAGAAGCCTGATTTTTTATTGATATTTAATTTCCTACAGCTTGTATGCTGCTCTTCACCAGTGAAAAAACAGTATGATGTTGCTAGCAGGCTTCTGTAAGCTTCAGTGGGAGCTCTGTGCTCTTTGATGCGTTTGGGATAGCTAGGAAAGTATCTGAGCCTGCATGTGTCCTCTTTCTTCTGAGATCTGTGGACACTCATCCTTCCTTATTGCCTGTAGTAGACAATGGCATGGCTGTTCTGCAATGCTTCAGTCATTTGGAAAATATGTGGCCCTGTTTACATATAGAAATTTAGAAAGCCCCTTCCTCTGGGTCATTTCTTGGCATGGATGTAAGAGAGTTCACTGTGTCTTGGCCATATCATAAAGGGCAGACTGTGAGTGAAAGGGATGCTACAGTGACACATTTCCACAGGATTGCAGGATTTGGCAAGAGAGAGATGGCCAAGAATACAATGTATGCCAAGACATCTCCCTTATGGAGAGAGATTAAAATGACTTTTATTGGCCTGACTCAGGAGTTCATTTCTCTAGGCCTGAGTTATGTCCTATGAGCTGCACAGAGCCATGGTAGTTCCAAGTTAATTCTAAAGCTTGTGTGCCTTGTCCTGGTATGCCACTCTTTCATGTATTATTGCTTTATTTGATAAATGTTTTTCACTTGTTGCTCCATACCTCTTTCTCTCCTCAACAAGCACCACTATTAGAATCAATTAAAAAGCAGTTTCATTATCTGTTTCTGTATTCTGTAGTCTCAAGTACTTAATTGTAGAGTAAATCAATGAAATCCTGTGCAACCACCCCTGCTCTTCTGGAATGAAGAGGCCATCATCTGTAAGTGGCACAGACTGTTTTTTAGCTTCATTAAGATTAGCCTTAACTAAAACTTGCCAAATGTCCAGGGAATTATGAAAACAAGCAAACAAACAAAGGTCTCTCACTTCTTTCCGTGAAACAACGCGACGTTTTCCCATTATCTTCATGCTGCTTAAAGCAAACATGCTCTTTCCCAGTCAAAGTCTAAGTAAAACAAGGTCACAGAGAATTTTTTTTATACCAGCCGTAAAAGGTGCACTAATGCTCTCTATAAATAGAAATGAGATTTGATTTATCTGGATCTATTATGCAGTAAGTGACGTAGCTTAATGACAAAGGACTATACCACCCTGGAGAACTTCTGGTTGTAATACTAAGGGGGAAACAGCATGTTCATGTCTGTAGTGGGAGAAAAACCCTCTTAAGAAGCTGCAAGAAGAGAAGTATTGATGACCTCCAAAGCAAGTTTCCCAGTTGTTGCAGGAATACAGGCCTTCAGGGAAAGAAAAGGGGAGTGCAAAGGAAGTAATCTTAGGGGATCTCCTGTCCTATGCTAAAGTGAATTACAGAACATTATTCAGCAGGAGACAGCCCATTGTTTGAAGGACTGGAAGAGGAACTTGAGCAAATAGGCTTCTCCATCCTCATATTTCAAGTCACATACATAAAACTATCTGTCTAGGAAATGAAAAAGTTGAAGTAGCAAGAAGTAATCTGAAGGGTCCGTCATGGAATCTTTGCATATTGGTTTTTGTCTGAAGACTTCTACCGGTGTATCTTTCCACTGCTTTCAAATATAAAGCTGAGGAAATTTTGTATTCTTTGGATGCATGGCCTCTAAATGGCCTGGTATTTGCTTGGGCTTGAAGAAATTGAAAAAAGGAGCCTTTATCAGTGTTTAACCCTTGAGTAAATCTAGTTCAGTACTTGGAGAAGGATTTTTTTTTGTCTCCTCTGAATGCCATGTATGAGTGATGTAGCAAGGACTATCTATTGTGTCTATTCAGATATTTAACTTCAGAGACGTCTCTTCAAAAGCTACCTTGGTCACACAAGAAAGAATTACAGTCAGAAATACCTAGGGGTGACATGAAAAGAACAGGAAACACAGGACTTAAAAGATATATATATATATATAAAAATTAAGAGCTTTGTGGAATTGGAACAATATTTGTTTAACCAAACATTTCTCCAGCTCCAGTTGCAGCCACTCCTGCCTGCCAAAGCTTCCACTACTGCAGCTGCCATTGCTTCATATCCATATTTTAGAGGCTAGAGCTGGAAATGAGGGACCTGACTTCTCAGCAGCTATAAATGATGCAGCATCCTGCAGTCAAATCTAATTTTGTTGATTGCACTACTGAAAGGGCCAGCCTCCCCAATGATTTTCGTGTAATTCCTGCTTGAGAATTGTTCTGAACAAATCTGGACCTTACTGTGAATCTGGCAGATGTTCAGAGGGTAGATGCACACTACCAGTGTCACTGGACTCAGAAGCAAGGGAATGTAAAAGAATGACTTTAACGGTGATTTGGTTATAGCATCCATCCAGCTGGGTTACTTGCAAGGGAAACCCCAACCCCTGCCAGGAAGAAGGGCTGACAGAGAGGAATGCAGGAGTTTTTTGACAATTCAGTGCAGATGAACACGGGAAGTGTTTGTGGCATCCAGCCTCTTGTTACTACTCTTGTTGGGGCACAAAGCATACCACGTGTGAGTGTGATCTCAGAATGATTCCTTGCATAGTTGCCGAAAGAGCAGGAGGAACTGACTTGAGAGAAGGCTCTTGGGAAAGGAATAAGAAGAGGGAAGGAAAGTCAAGAATTAAAGTCTTTTTCTGACAGAGCAGGGCAGCCTTACAGTCCAGGACTGCTATAGAGCTGCATGAAAATGCCACTTTTTCTTGTTCCCCATACCTCCTTCTACTCCTGTTGTCCTCCCTGAACCACACCTTGTAAGGTGCCACAGATACCCTTGTTTTAGCCTGCACAACTCCTTAAGCAGAGGAATTTCCTGTATTTTACTTCAACTAATTCTTGGCTCTTCCATGTTCCTGGAATGACAAATGGGTTGGAGTCCCCCCACAGTGCAGCAATCTCTGAGTAAATGAAGTGCAATGAGTGGAGTGTCTTCCTCTCCTCTCTCACATCATCTCACATGTCTTGTCTGTCAATAGGAGCATTTTTCCTCACATGCAAGATATGCCCTGTGACCTGCACCTGAATAAACCCCTCGCTGTGTGACCACAGTGAGCAGTACTTGAAGTGATATGGGAACAGCAGATAGGAGCTGTTTATCTAGCTTTCTGCCCAGTCAGTGAGAGCTCTTCGAGCTGCATGGATTATGCTGGATGGTTATTTCAGGTCAAAGTGGTGATTTTTGTCTACCTGTATGTTTATGCTTTGACACCTAGGTCAATGTGAACGCTTGGGTAGTCAAAGTGATAGTGCTTGGAAAGTTGTTCTGGACTTTGCATCCCCTTGAATCATGTCCAAAGATCCAGACAAGTCTTTCTGGGTTTGTTCATCTGCAACCTGAATGGATGTCCAGATTGATTCTGAAGTTTTTGTTTTCTTTTTTCTTTCTTTTTTTTTTTTCTCTGAAAACCAGATATTTGTTTCCTCTGTTAGTTTTTTCTGCAGCAAGTTTCTATAAGCTGCCATTCACAGATGATGTTTTATTGCTCATTACTGCAGACATATCTAGAGGTTAAAGGAGAAGTTGCATTAGCTAAAGAGTAAGACAGCTACAGAGAACTTTGAACCCAGGCATTGTCTGGAGCTGCCTGCAGTCCTCCTGCTCTTTAGTCAGTACAAAAATGGTCCAAGAGAAGGAGTCCCTGTCAAACTGTATGCAGCAAGTCACCATATGGGGCCCCCAGGAAGCTGTACCACAGCTGTTGGCAGCCACAGCGTTCAGGAAAGAGCCATCTCATAGCAAACGATGATTAGACAGGGTCAGGGCATGCATCATTTTTGTAACATCTCTTAGTGCTTTCCAGCAGCCAGGAAAACAAATTACCTCTGGGCACAGCAAAGGTCAGGGTTGCCATGAGCTAAGTGAAATTGCTGACTATAATGGTCCCATTGACATTTCCCTCTGCAGCATCTGCTGTCAGCGCAAGGTGCTTTCATTAGCAGTGGGCTGGGCTTTGGGGGAACATTTTGTGTTTCATTTCAGTGGGAGGCACTTCTCACCCATCGCGTATCTGGTGAGCTACTACACACAGTGGAGCAAGGACAGAGAAGGAGAGGCTGGGGGAGACAACCTGCATTTTGGTGAGGTGCTGAAATGGCCAGATTGGCCACTGCCTGTAGGAGGACAGGAGAGAAACGCAACCAGTCCCAAGAACAGTAAGCAAATTCTTAAATCTCTAGACACCTCTCTCACTGACCAGAGGTAGCCAGAGGCATTAACCTCTCCGAGTAGGTGTCCCTTCTGCAATTTCTCTGCTGGGATAGCTGATTTAGTAGGTACTCCTAGTTCTTCCTCCTTACTACTTGTTCCCATTTCTTTTTTTCCCATTTCTGTTCATTGCCATCATAGTTTTGGTTTCGCCAGTGTGGCTCTTTCAGACTGATTAAATAAATTTAATAATAATTTTCCTTAGACTTCAACAGGGACAGGATTCCACTCCTTGTCTTTTAGAAGGCTGATGGCATAGGCACCATCCACACATGCCTACAATAGTACATGTAATGGGAATTTAACCTGCACTTTCTAATTCTAAGAGTGCAGTGTAAGAATTTGCCTTTTAAGCTAGTTCTAAACATCCCCCTTTTCTAGGATTTCTTAATAGTGTGTACTATGTGCATTAAAATATCAATTAAAAATGCGTTCCTGCAGTACTGAAATTCTTTACTCTTACGTACTTGAATTGACAAGCGTCTACCAGGGAGCATAGGACCTATTTTCTGGATATATTCTCTTACCTGCCCAAGACGCTGTGCTCTCTTTCTCATAATTTCTTCTGATGTCTTCTCCAGCTAATTAGAGGAACAACCCTGAGAGGCATCATGGATCTCAGTTATGTGATGCAACTGTGTAAATTTGCTTTGACATTCAGACAGCCTCAATTTCTCCATGACTGGAGTAGGAGTCAGTGAGCTGGAGAAGAGAAAAATCGTTTGCATTATGCAACTGTGACAGTGAACCAACTTGAGCCTTATGCTGCAATGGAAAATGCTTGGTGATTTACTATGTGGAGGAATCATAGTCCAGTTAGGTGCCAGCAGACTGGGAAACTGAGCTTTGGCTTTGGAAAACATGGTCCTGGAGTATTGGGATTAACAGTTGGTCCTTGCGGAAAGTTGGGGCTTCCAGTCCCATTAGACTATGCTGCTGCTTTTTGAAGATGGTCAGGTAATGTATGAATTGGTTCAACTAGTAGCCGTCTAAACTATAGTGATAAAAATTCAGAGCCAGTAATCATAATCACAGTCATCTAAGGGAAAACCTTCGGCCCATTTTACTTGACAAATTGTCATAATTGTCCCTTGTGGATGTAGAAGCTATGAAATTGTTTCTTAACTGCGATTATCATTAGCCATCCATTAGGAATGCCATGAAGACAGCATTACCATAACATTTTTATATATAAGTCCAATAAGCACATATACGTTTATCCACACAAAATCATACCTATGGCCAGGGAACCTTAATAGATTTGCAAAAAGGCAAGCACCAGGATGGAGGCAATGTCAGAATTAAATCTGCTCGGGCATCTTCATTTAGTGGTTTGTGCACCTGTGCTATGATAGTCTTTAATTACATTATCTCATATGTTTTATGACCCCTTTCAAGGCTCAAGGTAGACAGTGTTCATTTAATGAGCATCTGTTCAATATTTAGTTTTACCTCCACTGCTAAAGATGCGTGCTATTTCCTTATTACAGGGAGCTAATGAAACCCTGCTCTGAAGACACAATGAATCATTCCCTCCCCACACTTTTTTTTTTTTTTTTTTTTTTTTGGTGGTGCTTGTCACTGATGTAACTGAGAACCTTAATTTGTCTTCAGGCAATGTCATGAATTAGACCAGGATGCTGTTTAACTCTGTGGAGCAAGGGAGCTAAGGGAGTAAGAAATAAAGGTTGAAAGGGGCTGCTTAGTGTTTGGTACCTGGAGTGTAATAAACAGAATGCCCTGAGATATGCAACATCTTCTGTTTGCATTGTGGCACCACTAATTTCTGAAGCAGTTTTGAATATGCTTCTGCCAACCAGATGCTGAGATAATACATCAGGGAGCCAGAAAACAGCTACATGTGTAAAGATTGCTTTAAGTGGCTTGTGTAGTGTTCACACCCATTTGTGTTTGCAATCACTGTCTTCATTCTCTGCATGTCTTCCAACTTTTTCAAAAAAAATAAGACAAGACCCTGGAATAAAAAGGAAAAACCAGGGGGTGTAGTAAACCTTGTATGAAGTCCTGTATGTTTTGTATGAAAAAATAAATCAAAGAAGCCAACTGAGGACTATGCTATAATTGTGCAGAAAAGGTTGCAAAGGCACTTTTAATTATAAAATGTTATGTTCTTTGCATGCCTGAATTTGCAATCATAACAATGCAAATATGTATCCATGTGTGCATGCATATATTTCTCAGGTTTAAAATCAAAGTAGCTGAAAACAAAATTTTCATTGTGTGACATTATAGAAACTCAAATGAATTATTACCATGGTTGGAGCACTTCAGGGTACTACATGAACCTCTGTCTCTTGACTTAATGGAGTACCTGGTAGCAAGAGCAGGTTGTCATCTTCAGGATAGAGCTACTGTAGGCGAGACACCTAGTTTTCTAACAGGTATTCACAGATACTTGTTTTCAGAAAAAAAAAATGCATTTGGGAGTAATGGCTTATGTCTGAGGCTCTCAAGGTCAGGTATTTTATTGGATGCAAACTCTTCTGTGATTGATTTGCCATATACCCTTAGTCTGTTGTGGAGGCAAAAAAAAAAGGAAGACAGAGCAAATGCAAGTTCAACCCTGATTCTGTAAGTGTAGCTGAATGTGGCAAGAGATCTGTTATTTGAATTTCTTACTTTCTGTGTGAGATATGCTTAGTAATTGTTGAAAACATACTGTGCTATAAGTTTGATTTAAATGCATGTTATTACAGGCTTGCATGTTAGTTTTATACAGAAAAAAAGCCTCATTAAATTCCACTAAGGACCATAAGTCCCATGGCAGATAGACTGATACTTTTGTGAACAACTAATTTAGTCTGCGTGGGAGAAAGTGCCGTGACCCCTAAGGAAAACTGTTTTGGGAGCTGATGTGTTATATTTGGAGCTGTTTTGGAAAGGTTTTTTTGTTTAACAACTTGCAGTAAAACTTAACATTGGATAGGTGAATCTACTGAAGCACATGTTGTAATGCAGTGGGAATCTGAAACCTTGCGATCTCAATTATGCTCTTTAATCCTGCTAGAGAATGGGGAAAGAGCCTGCATTTTCCTGAGAATATTTAGAGATATTCAGCAATGAACTGTGAGAACGTTTTTCAGATTGTCTCCTCTGTTCATCAGAAGTTGACAGACTTATGGAATGGATGATTTGCTAAATGGTAATCATAGCTATTAGATGCTTTCAAGGACATAATAGAAGCCTCTCAAAGGACAATTCTGGAATCACATTCCTGCAAGGGAAGATTTCTTTAGATCTTTCACTTGTACTCATCTTGCCCTGTCTCAATTATTATTTCTGAGTATTACAATCTGTAGGCTACTCTTGGTTCATGGCAGAAGAAACAGCACTTGGAGCTGAAAGTCCAGTTATGGAGATGGAGAGATGGAAATAAGCACCAGAAAGTGGGATAGGACAAAGAGACAAGTAGTGGGATTTTTTTTTTTTTGGTCACATTTTCTTTCATGAGATATCCTGCTGGCTCCATTGGTAGCGTGAGTATAGCACAGGCATATCACAGGAGTGATACCCTTTTGTATCTTGTAGAAATTGTGGAAAATTGCTGCATAAAGGGATGAAGACAGCCCTGTTTGGTGGCAAGGGATTTGCTGCATAGTGACTGAATAAGTTATCTTGCTGTTGTATGATGAGTTCTCAGGGTTTTTTGTTTGTTTGTTCATTTTTTTTATGAGATCACCAAAATAACTTGTTGTGAACAGCTGACTAAGTAAAACAAACGAGGCTTCATCTTCTCATTTACTCCAGCGTCAGTTGCTTACAATTATTTCCAAGTTTGTGGATCTCATCATATATCTTCTTGTTCTTGGAGACATGCTTATTTCCTTATTGCTGAAAGCAAAACTGCAAAGAACATTTTTTTCAAGGGAGACATCAAACCATCTAGCGTTTTGCAGCGTGACTGTCTCATAAAAGAAATCAGCTCTGCTTGCTACTCTATAAGCTTTCTGGATGGATGGGAAAAAGGGGACCACTTTTCTACTCTCCACAAATAGGATGGCACATAGCAGGATATCCTTGAATCCCAATGCGTTTGTCAGATTCACTTGATTTTCACCTGGAGAGTTTTGAGGTTTGGATGGAAAGAGCATCCAGTGTCTCCTCTGCACATTGCAACAGGCCTGACAACCACAGCTAACTCCTGAGCTTACTGTGGTTTCAAGCACGTAGTAAGGTAATCTAGGGGAACTTCTGTACATTTAGTGTTTTCTTCTCAGTGCTACTGTATTTCTATATTGAGTTCAGGCCACTAGTTTTTGAATCCATGTATGCAAGTCCAACAATTCATACTGAATGGGATTCAAGTCTTGAACATTTAAGTTTTGCCAGAGGTGCCTACAAAGCCTCTGAAGTACAAGTAGTTGTGGCTAAAGGAGAGAAAGGAAATGCTGTATTTTTATGTCCATGTTTCAGAGAACTTCTACCTCTCTAAAATACTACTACTTGAAATAAATCCTCGGATAAGACTTAGCTGCAGGCAAACTGCACCTTCTCCAAATAAATAAATAAATAAATAAATAAATAAATAAAGACACACATTGAAACAACCGAAGATCAAGGAATCAGAGGAAAGGGAAGAGGCTATACGAGAACTTTGGGGAAAATTTCCCTAGTGTTTTCTCCACACGTACATAATGCACAGAGATGCTGAATCATGAGGAGAAGAATCTTGCTTTTATGATTTAAATGATAATCACTGGATATACATATGAAAATATGAGAGATCACTACATATTTGAAGCATCATTGGTCTTATTTTCAATTTTCTTTTGAGTTAGAGTTCAGACCTTTTTTTTCTGTTTTATGTAAGCTGCTTCTCCTCAGCCTAGCTCTGAAATGCACATTTTGGACCTTTTATATGGGATGCCTATCTCAGCTTGAACAGAACTCATTAATCTTCTGTGGTGTTGAATTGAAAGGATTAATGAAAACCCTTCTTCTAGATTTTTAGTTATTTTGCTCCTTCATTTTTATTTCTCATTTCCAGTTTAAATTAATACTAATAAAACCCCTGGAACTAACCACCCACTGCCTAATTAATTAATGATAATTTTTCAGGAACTGGATAGTTCCATGGATTAATTTTTAAATCACTGGTGAGCTCATTGTGAGTCTTGTGATCCATGGGGTGCCTCTCAAATCCACACTTACTGGAATAAAGCCATTAGAGTGGAGCCTCTGCTCTCCTTAAGAATAAACTAAAAATTAAGATCTGAACTTCTCTAGTTGCAAAAGTAAACTTTAAAGTTTGTTTCAGTTATCTTAAAGTCCAAAATGGAGGTTAAAAGAACCCAGCAATTATTCAGAATTCTATTTTTTTTATTTCAATTGAATTTGTGATTTTGGGGTGTTAGTGTTTGAGTACTGCTTTTTGAACTTCTCAAACCTATACCCTTAACCTCAATTCAGCATTTTGGTCATGGTGCCCTTCCAGTCTAGGCTGCAGTGTGGTCTAAGCAAAAAGGAAAGGGAAATCTCAAGTCTTAAAAAAAGGTATCTGTTTATACATTTTTAGTGCAGAAGCTAAGTTCTTACTGAATAATAAATAATGATAATAATAAATAGATTAAGAAGAAAAAGAAATCTTTGGTACAAATAAGCTGATCTCCAAACCAAAGTCAGCAGGGAGAATTTGATGTATTTATACCAGTTGAGAAACCTACTCTTGGTCCTCAGTCCAAATCTTTTCACTTACACCAAACCAAGTTCTATCAGAGAGTTATTAAAACTGATATTTCAAGAAAGCTGGCTTTACCCTGCATCTGGAGTATTGTGTCCAGTTCTGGGCTCCACAGTATAAGAGGGATGTGGAGCTGCGGGAGAGAGTCCAGCGCAGGGCTACAGGGATGATCAGGGGCCTGGAACATCTGCCCTATGAGGTGAGGCTAAGGGAGCTGGGCCTGTTCAGCCTGGAGAAGAGAAGGCTGAGAGGGGATCTAATCAGTGTCTACAAGTACCTCAAGGGAGGGAGTGAAGAGCTGGTCTCTTTTCACTGGTGGCCACCGGCAGAACTAGGGGTAATGGCCACAAACTGAAACACCAGAAGTTCCACAGGAACTTTTAACAGTGAGAGTAACAGAGCACTGGAACAGGCTGCCCAGCGAGGTTGTGGAGTCTCCTTCTCTGGAGATCTTCAAAACCCGCTTGGACGCAGTCCTGTGCCACGTGCTCTAGGTGACCCTGCGTGTGCAGGTGGGTTGGAGTAGATGACCTCTAGAGCTCCCTTCCAACCCTAAGCATTCTATGATTCTATGATGTTGCCTCTTAATTGCACGTTTGTATTTTCAGAAATGGCATACCTGAAGGCTAAAAAATGCCTGATTGTACAAATGTTTGTGTTACAGTGGCAGCTCCGTGTGCAAACTTTTGTGGCTAATTGAGGGAAATCTGAGCATAGTGTCAAGGCCAAAGAGTTAGGTACAAGTGATTTACACTTTAAAGTTACTGCAATAAAAACAACTCAAACATCTTATTCTTGATTTTGCTACTATGCATAAAAGTGTAAATCAGTTGTAAAGCAGGTGTAAATTTATTGGTGGCATGAATTGTGCAAGGGTAAAATGACTAAAAGAAAGCTCCCTAAAGATTTGTCTGCTTTAGTAGAAATGGTCTCTGATGCTCTTTGTGATTAGAAATAAACCACATCCCTTAATGGGTAATACTGAGGCATGTATTTATTTGGTGATAACCCTTTAGGCAATTGTGGTTTTGTAGAGAGATTCTGACAGAAGAACTTCTGCAGTATCCCTGTCTCTGCCACTGGTCTTTTGCAATATTTTGGGTCATGACACCCATCTGTGCCTCAGTTTCCCTCTATGTAAAATTGAGGTAAAGTGTAAAAATACAAACTTTTTCTTTAAAATGCCTGAGGCCACCTTTCTGCAAAACACCAAATGACCATTTATTATTGTGATTAACTTAAGCAAAGATGCTTGTCATCTGAAGTGAAAACAGAATTGAATGGAAAATATAAAGTGACTTGTGTGACATTCACTTACAAAGAAAACATTCTGTTCACCATGAGGCCTGCAAGTCAACAGTTGTTCAGGTTTTAAGCCTGTCACACAAGGATCCAAATGCTGTAAAGCATTAAGATGAATGTATAAATTATGATTTGCTAAATGTTCCAATGATTTTAATTCCAAGGACACAACGATGTTGTAAATGAAAGGGAAAGCAGATCTGTATCATGCTGAATGGGGTACTTTAGTTGCTTATGCAGTTTCACCACTTAAGACTTCCAGGAACTTCCAGGACTTCCAGGAAGGGGTGATTTTGCCTTCCTTTCTTCCAGGATTTTGAACAGACTACCCACATGCAATTTATTTGCAGGTTGCTGTCCTCTATTGTGTAAGTAGTTGCCTTTCACTCTCTTATAGATTGTTTGTGAAGCAAGTCTGGAGTTCTCTGTGGTGAAATTGATATTTCAGTGTAGGATATTATTATTTGACCTTGAATTCTGGATTTCTGGAAAACATCTGAATGAGAGTCTTTTTTCTTTTTTTTTTTCCCTAAGATCGGATGGACGCTCCCGGAGGCTGTGTTCATGAGTTAGGTTTTCATTATTGGAATGGTAAACAATGCCTTTCTTGTGCACATATGTAATAATTCAGTGAGCCTGTTGTTCTAGGACACAATGTCAGTGAAAATTTTCACAAGCACCTCAGAAAAAGGGGGAGGGGGAAAGATTGTGAAAGGACTTAAAAATTATGAAACATTAATTTCTGTCCTCATCTCCTTATACAGCCAATACCTCAGCATTGTATAGTACCAGAACAGCAGAATGGGTAGCTGCATAAGTCAAAGACATGTCAGGGATGAATACTGTTTTCGTGCAATTTGATCATTTTAATTTGATGGAAAATTCATTTGATCAACCTTCTCATATATGCTGTTGAAAGATCTGGTAAGCATACTCAGATGGTCAGGTACTTAGTACTGTGTAAGTTCAAAGTATTTTGGAAAGATGCAAAAAGGGTATTTTTTTAATGACTTTCACCTTTGTCATTTTGACTGAGTGTTTTTGTGCCCACTGATCACCTAGCATCATCCCATGTGTCAGTGTAACATCTTTTCTTTGAGATGAAAACTCAGTTAAAGAGGATGAGTAGAGAGGATAGGAACAAATGCTTTGGAAATAAGGTGAAACTGCAAACTCTTTTACCACTCAAATTACAGCTAACATTTCATTTAAAACCTAAGGCATTATAAAAGAATAAATCCTTTGCAACAGTAGTAGTGATAAATATGCTGGACAAACCTTTTGACTGAAGGAGTTTTAAAGTTAATACAGGGAACATGCGAGTTGTTAGCAAGACCTGGGGAACTGGGGATGTGCAGAGATCTCTGGATCTTTAACGAGAAACCTATTCTGGTGATGGGCTCAGGATGGGCTGCTCTTCAGCCCTGCACCGTTCAGAGGGAACTGTACTGTTATTCATGTATTTGTTATAACACGTTCATCAAAGGTGTTCCTCTTAGAGGAGCAAAGGGAAAGGCTGCTGGAAGAGTGGAGTGGAGGCTGACAGGACCAGATTTTGGTACATCTGTTGGCTGTCATAGTCATGTTTGTATTTACAGCCAAGAGAACAGAGTCATCCTGAGGTACAGCCTGGATTGCACTGGCACGCTGCTGTCAAAGTGGTGGTCCTACTACAACTATAAACCTAAGGAAAAGCAGGGTGATTTCACAAATAAAATCATCTGAGGGAATTTGTAGAGTAGAAGGTTGGTTACCAAACGATGACAGACTTCCCAGGGACTAAAAAATACCTGAGGAAACTATCAAAGACTGCTATGGTACCTGTGGTGCCATCTGTCAGATATGATACAAAAGTGAAGGTGTGACTACTTGGCATCTCTAAGTATCGGATTTCACTTTTTAATGATATTATATGTAACTGGGATTATTTTGAAACTGTGAGCTGGTTATCCATATTCTCTTCCTACATAAAATTTCCTCTGTAGTTTCAAATGCAAATCTTATCCTCCGTTCTTCCTATTAAAATATGCCAGTGGATAAAGTAGTATGTGCAAATTATCTGTTGTGGCAAATTGTATTTAGTGAAGACATACAATTCCTTTATACATACATGTACAGGCAAGCCGTCTGTTGGTGTGAGTTGGTGCAACCTGATTTACCTCATCTGAGACTCTGGTCTCCAGCCTTTGAAATGCCTCTGAAGGTTTGAGGTTAAACCTTTTATTTTCACACCTTTCAGGCCCTTATTTGAACCCTTCCCCAGCTTTTATTCCTGTGTTATCTGAACACTTTTCTTGTAATCACACTGATCATAGGTAGCACCCTCTCAGATTTTATGCAGTTCAGAGAGTTCTCACTCTAACACTGTAGTCAAGTCCTCGAGCCCCCAGTTGTTTTACAGACCTGCTGTGTAGTGCTGCTTGTATGAAAAGAAAATTATGCTAAATAAAAAGCCTTCAGAACAAGGGGCTTTTTTCCTCCTACCTCTCTATGAGCGTTGTGACTGTTTCTGCTCTGATAACTAAGAATATATATGCCAGTGCATATGCAGGTTTGTTGCTATTGTTCTGTAGTGCAAAGTCAGATTGGGATCTATAACAACATCGCCTATATTGTTGATGCAGCAGAGTAAAATCTGCTCATCTCGTTTATTGTTGAATAGGAAATAGCAACATATAGAGTTAAAGTTACTTTTTAAACATGAGCAAATGCAGGACTGGATTCCAGGCACACCTGTGCCCTGTTACTGATTCCTCCTGCTCCTCCCCTCTATAAATATGGAGACCATACGATTTCCATGCCTAATGGGGGAGCTGTGTGGGCTAATGAATAAATATTTGTTAAGTGCTTTGAAGATGAAGCCTGCTACATCTTCTAATTACCTGATACATGCCAGATCCCAGGGGAGCGCTCCAGATGGCCAATGCTCCATCCGTCACCCCTGCTGCTGAGACTATTTTAGGGAGTATTCCTGTATTCCTCTGACACCGCAGATGGGAACTCATGCCCACCCATGGGACAAGCATGCCATTTTCTTGGAAGTGAGCTTTTAATTTTTTTAATGAAAGAATCATTTTGTTATCTCTGCAAAACTAGATGTTTGAAGTCTATGTCTGATCTGTACTGCCCTGCAGTTTTCACTTACAGTCAGACCATTGGGCTGAAATGAGCACAGGGATGGTTGGAAGGACAGATGAACAGCACCTACCCTAACCCTGTTCTTCCCATCACAAACATCTTACTCCATTGCCTCGGTGCAAAAATCCCGAGGGTGATTTCTGGGCACTTGATGTGCTTTTCTAACATAAGCAGCACCAGTTTATTTGGTATTTTAAGTGAAACAAGAATCAACTGATGCAAAATATATCATACAATAACAATCTAGTGAAGAGCAAATACTGGTATGAAGTCATACACAGTGAAGAGCAAATACTGGTATGAAGTCATACAGTGGTCTTCCCTGTTTGTATATGTTTTCAAAGAAAAGTAAGTGAGACAGGAAAACTATTTCCTAAAGTAGTTTAGGAGATGACATAATTAGATTGTATTTTGGGCCTCTCTAATGTTTTCACATAAAGCTGCCATGTCCCCAGCAACTTTAGATGCTAGGGAATGCGCTGGGAATTTTATAGTGTCTCATTGCTTTCCTCTCTCTTGTCACAATGCCTGCACATGGGCCAAAACACAGAATCTGACATGTGAAAAATGCAATAAATTTTGAAAGTGATCAGAACTGCAAGGAATCTTCCTAATGCATCAGAACTTGGGAGGTGACAAGTGCAGAGGTCAAGCCTCAGAAAAGTGTTGCTCTGGGCGTGGAAAAGAGACAACATGGTATTGAGACACTGGGATTCACCAGAAAATGGTGAGACAACAGTGGTATGCCACCCTTCTCTCTTCCATTATACATAAAGTTGTCTTCTCTCTCAAGAGAAGACACATCTTTGCTTCTTGTTTGATCAGTCACTGAAGCCAGTCTCTTAATCTGTTGCTGGTTAAGGTTCTCAGCAAGGATTTTTCTTCAAAGATTTTTTATTTTTGCATTCAGACAAAACTTCCTATAAACATGCACAAATACCTCATTATCTTCTGGTGCAGCTCTCCTTATAGCTCTCCTTTGTGCAGCCTACAGAAAGGTTTGGCTGCCTGTTTTGTGGGGTCTGCCACCTCTCATACCGATGACTATATCTAACTCATAATTTCCTTGTGCTCACTTTAGTTTGACCTATTGGTCACTGTCTTGGATCACTTGGAAAAATGTCCACTCCCTCTATAGGGAGCTTTTAGGATGTTGGATAAAATTATTTATAACATACCATGTATATATGTGTGTGTGTGTGTGTATATATATTTATATACATCTATATGTGTATATAGAGTCTCTCTTGCTTGTGCAGTTGTGTAAACAGCCTTATCCTGGAGATTCTTCAATAAAAGGTCATAAATTCCTGACAAGTTCTGTGTTACCTTTAAATATGTGGTATCATAGTATATCATTTCAACCTTCTCCTCCCAGACCTAACCCTCTCCCCCTTCCCAGGGTCAGTATGCTTCCAAATTAGAATGCTAATTTGAGCACTTCCTTCCTTACAGAACCTGCCTAGCTGCGAAACAATATATACAGTATTTTAAGTAAGTTATTTGCCTCCTATCTTCCTTTCTACGAAGTCTTCAGTACCCAATGAACTTGTCTACCTTAGTGTGCTCTTTGGGACCTTTTTTTCTCTGTTAATTTTGTGCTTATAGGACACAAAAAATAAAGCAAACTTGGGTCATAGCTTTGCTGGTACAGCTGCTAGTATGTCCGTCTTCCTTCCTGACCTGATAAGTATTTTTTGCCACAACTGCATTCAAAAATCAGCTGAGGTGCAAAAATCAAGAACCTGATTTTTCACAAGAGAGTCACAAGACACCCTGTTATTTGGGTACTAGAACTGTGTTAGAGGCTCCAGTGCTCCAATAAGGTTCAGTGGCGCCCTTCAGGAAGGGCTTTGGCCAAGGATGGCTTTACTAGTAATATTTTTTTTTTCTTGCTTGCCATTAGCTATAGGAGGGACACAGGACTCCAGTTTCACCAGCAAAGAGAAACATTTTCTGCAGCTGTCTGTTCTCATTATATCTTTAAAGTTGTCAGAGGAAGAGATTAAGGCTGTGTCATTTTTGGTTTTTGTTACTGTCTTTGTCAAGAAAATGAGTTGTCACAAAATCTCAAGGTCTGATCTCTTCTCATTAGTTGGTCTTCTCAGCCTGAGGCGTAGGGGAGTTGTAATGAGAACAGAAATTCATTGAGAATGAGCACATTCCCACCAGTGTGTACCCCAGTGGCAACCTGTGTATTTCTAATTCTCAAGCCTGCTGGGATTTAGAGATATATTTGTGTTGGGTAGGAAAGAATAGGCATCCATTCTGCTTTCTGTGGCCTCAAAATAGTCCTCAGGGCAAAACATAAATGAACAGCATGAAAATAATCAAGCAGAAAGACAACACTGTAAATAAGTTTCATTTACATATATATCCAAGAGTTTGTATGACTGGAGATAAGAAACAAACCTAAACAACCCCTTCTGAAATGTGATACCCAGATAGCTTAAATTTTTAGTCATCACTAACTTAAGATGAAAGTGGTATTTTCAGTGTCAGTGCTTCCTGGTACCAAAAGTAATTCTCAAAACTCTGAAGCCCACCTCTGTTTGGAAAAAGCAGGCATCTCTGAAATGGAAGTCAACTCCAGCCAACTCCAGCCAACTCCAGAAAACTCCAACTAGAAAACTGAAGCCAGCTGGAAGAAGTACATCTGAGATAGAAGGATTCTTTCATTGAGTGCCTTACTAGCAGCTCAGCTTCTTTTGAGGTTGCTTGAAGTTGCTTAAATTTCATCACTTCTACTGAAAATTGCCTTGAAGTCGGTCCTAAGAGCGATCACCCAGGTAATAATGTCCCAAATCATCAAGGGTTCCCACATTCTTTCTGCTGAATGGGGATCACGGAACATCTAGCCACTAAGTTCAGGATACTTCTTTCCAAGGCTTCCCCTCTGCACCTTTGCATTTTCAGAGATGAGACCTGCTTAAAACTGTCTCTAAGACAGGAGGAGGGAAGCTAGTGTCAGCCACGCAAATCAGGCTGATTTATATTCTGATGCAATCAGCCACAATCATGAAATCCACTTAGCTGGGTGAGGACTCCAGCTACTTGTTCAATTATACAATTACCATATTCCATTTAATCTTCAAATCAATTCCTGTATTTAGAATTATTTAAGATGCTTCAGCAATTATGCTCAATTATGTTCTATCAGTAAAGCAAATAAATGTGGCAATGTGCCTATCAGATGGATGCAGTGGAAGTTGCAGAACAAGAAATCCCTAAGTCTTCTGCTTCAGGCAAGGATGCAAACGACTGTTTGAGTGGTACAAAGACACTAGTTACTGTGTTGCTTGAAATAAAAACCACACAAAGCCAAATCTATCCTTAACTTCATTCACTTCAGACGTGTGCCACCTCACGCAACTGCAAAGGTAGTGATCACTTTCGTCATTCTTTGGCCATTTCATTTTTCTGCTTAACTTTGTAGATGACTCTTAAAAGATTAAATATGGGAAAATAAGCCTTCACTGAGGTTGCAGTTGTGTGTGCATGAGCATGTGAGCCATGAATGTGCTTTGCGCTGAAAAAGCCACCAGTACCAAAAATATCAGCTCTGTTTTTTGGCTGTTTTGTTTGTTTTTTTTTGTAGTTGCTCCTTTCCATCGGTTTGAATATAGGAAATTTCAGGCATAGAAAATGATTTATTTAATCCCATTCCATGCTGCCTTGCAGAGCAACAGGTTTTCAACTAGAGACGTCTAACACCAAAGTGCAGCTTTCTACAGCTTGAGCTGAAGAGCAGTTTAGGCTGCTGTTAGCATGAGAGGGTTAATAACTCGTGCAAAAGAAACATGACATGTTGTACAAAGCTATGATGCTTTCACTAACAAGAATCTTTAAAAAAAAAAAAAAAACGGTTATTTTATCATCTGTCCCCACCATCACACTGATAAATGATACACCTAAATGACTGGATGCAACCCTGTGCCATGTGCTCTAGATGTCCCTGCCTGAGCAGGGGGATTGGCTAAATGATCTCTAGAGGTCCCTTCCAATCTCAGCCATCCTGTGATTCTGTGACTGGACAGCATCTTTTTCAGCTACTGAGCACAAATAGCATGCGACTATGCCTCACTTACTCAGGTGCTGTGAAAGGTTTACTGGTGAACACCATGTAATCACTAGTTGCAGTTACAATATCATGTTAGATTTGGCAGAGTCATTAATGCTGGTGGATTTAGAAGTCCTTGTGTGGTAGCTGTTGCTCCTAGAGCAGAGACAATAAAATGTTATCCTTGTAGCCTGTATATGGGCTGTTACCCCCACAGCAGACGCCAGCCTTGTCCGATCACTGGTGAGCCAGGCTTGCTTGCAGTACTATTGGGCCTGAGATGGGCCATGGGAAAACAGATTGCCTGGAGTTCTTTCTTGGCACTCCCAAATAAACAAACTCAGGCACTTACTGCATTTTGGTACCAGCATTTCTCCTGAAAAAGCCAAAGAAGCCTGGAACTATTTTTCATTTATCTCAGTGTGGGTCAGGAATGACACACTGAGCTCAATGGGGTAAGTGATGTGAGAAATCAACTTCTTTGTACACTACCCAGAGTGTATAATGAAATAGCTAATGATTAGCAGACAATTGCATTTAATTTGTGTTCCTGTAATTTGAAGTGTTATTGTGGGGAAGACTGTTTTTTTCTCTGAGTCTTTCAATTTGTCTTCCTGCTGGAATTTGGGGAACATCCTTAAGTTCATGCTCCATCAGCAGCAGAATGGCTTTCTCAAAGGGCTGGTCACCAACTGGTCAGAGCTCCTGGCACATGCAGTTCCACAGCAACAGCTGAGTGCAAAGATTTGCTAATGGAAGTTCAAACCATGGTAGAGGGAATTTTGGCTCCTGCATTTATGAGAGGACTTAAAATAAAGTGCCTTTTTCTGAGAGCTTTGGAACATAATTTGCAAACAAGATCTCCTAGAGAAATGCTGAATTCCTACCTTGTGCTTGGATTACTAAGGAACATCTTTTGTGCAAAGGCATCACCCAGTCATTCAGCTAACTCCTACGTACCTCTGATTGTAGTACAACAGACCACCAAGCAACTAAGCAGTGGTAATCTGGGGCTACATTTTTCCATCACGTTTTCTGAGAAAGAAACAGATAAGTTTGGAAGCAGGATATGTATCTACAGAGCTCCATAACACCCAAAGTCAGTAGATAGATGGCTAAAAATTCTGTGATTTTCTAGTTGTGGAGGAGGGTCAATATTATGGATTGTGTGCTAAGAAATATATTTTGCACTCATCAACATCCTGCAGATGATGCTGCAGTCACTCTGGCGTAATTATTAAGAAACAGTCCAAATGATATTAATAGAAGTATAACATTACTGCTTAATGATACTGTGCCATTAAAAAGGCATCAATAATGACAGGATGGCATTACATATATAGATAAGCCATTGAGTGTCAACAAACTAATGAGTTATATTTATACTCCCATACAATAATGTTTATCGATGTGCTTGTGGAAAACAAGGGAGACTGTATGTTTTATGAGCAGGCCTAATATTAGAACTAATTGGAGTTTGTGAGCCAGAACATCTTCCTGCATTAAATACATCTGCTGCAGAAGTCAGATGCATTCAGTGGCTTTGCTCTGGCAATATTGTAGGGAGAATGTTTTAAAGAATGTAATGTAGGAATGACTGATAAGATTAAATTTAATGCATTTTTTCCATGCTCATTCTTTTTAGGTTTTGCATTATTTCATCCTTTTTAAACAATAAGTGAGTTAGGCACTTCTGAATGGATTCATTTTTTATGGCCTCAACTAAACCACCTGATTTCTCTTCTCTATCATAGCAAACTGGGTGCTATGAAGACAAATCATGAAATGACTCCGTACTGCTCAGAGGACTTTATAAAGTCACCTTGAGGAAGATTGACAGTAAAGCACATCGCTGCATATGTCTTCTCAAATATCAAGTAGCATCTTGAGCTGGATACACCATTTTGGACAGTGATCCTTTACAAATTTCGTAGGCCTTAGTGCCTCAAGGGAAAGAAGACTGCTGGCAACACAAATGATTTTTGGTGCAACATGAATAGGAGTCAAATAGCCTTAGAGCTATGTATGGAGATGATCAGGGCTTGGAAAAAAAAGCTAGGAAGTTCTTAACTAGATATTGCTGAATATGTAATGCAATCACCTTAGGCGTATACATTTTTTATTAAAAACTCATTAGATGAATGCATAAACAGACCTGGGAAACAGTCTGGCACCTGGGACACCTCTGTAGTAGGAAAGAATCTCAGAAATAGGCTACTGAGTTCAGCTTCCTTGCCCTTCTGTGTGTGAATGAGAGACTTGGCTAGGACAAGACCCTAAAAAAGGGAAGATGGGTTTTTCAATATCTTGGGCTGAATGAGGCAAACAAGATTTGATGACTTTTATGAGGCTTTCTTTCAAAACAAGGTCTCTGTTCCCAGCAGCACCTCCTTTCCACTTTTGCGCAGTGACTAACTGTGTTCTGTGCTGCAGCCCAACCTAACTGAAAATGGGAGGAGAGGGCACCTAAAGGATCAAGTCTCTTGGTGAGTATGAATGGACATGAGGTACCTGGCAGTCCTGACTGACGCTTCAGAGAAACCTTGCATTTAGCTAGCTAGGAAGCTCTGGTGAGGTAAAATAAACGAGATGGTTGATTTTAGATGCTGGAGATCGTTGACTCTGTTCCTCTGTGAGCTTTGTATGCCAAATGTCCACCCAAACTTGGCTGTAGGCCAAATGGTCTGTCTTGCTCTGAGGTAATCTGTCATCATCTGAAGTCATTTGGTGGTTGTTTGGTGATTGTGTGAAATGATAGACACTCTCTCTCTTTATTCCGACACGTGTCTGCATGACAAGAAGTATCCCCGTGACTTACTTTCTAGAAACAGGTACAGTATAACAGATAAACAGACATAAAAATGCTGTTTCTAATGCCCGCCGCCTCTGGACAGAAACCAGGAAAAAGGTCCTGGAAATTACGCTACCAAGATCAGCTGGTCTCCATGGTGGTGCCCTACCTCCATGGGAGCTGGTGGGGAAGCTGTGTCCTGGTCTTCATATAGTGTTAGCTCTGGGACAAGTAGGAATATCAGTGAATATGTTCACATTTGTAGCCTTTACATAGAATATTGACTCATCTCAAGACAAGCAGGAAACCCAGCCTTTCTGGCTATTGTCAGGCTTGTGCTAAATTAATCTCCTTAAGTAAAATAAAATAGTATCTACAATTATAATTAGACTCCATGAAACCCTTGGAGAACCTAACTGTGACAGGTTCTTAATGGTAATATCTGAACCACTTAACTGCATGACTTACTTATCCCCTGAAGCACTAGAACAGCATCATCCTCTAAGGGGAAGACAGAAACCCCCCCAGTCTGGTTGTTTGAGTTGCTTTCCAGGCAACTCACATTGTTCTCTCCTCGCTACTACAGAACACTGTAGCTGGCAGGTATGTGCTCCTTGTGGAAAGCTTAAGATATATGAATGCTGTGTTAACGTTTGACCTTTATCTCTGTGTAATGATGGGAACATTTATTACAACTTCCTCCACTTCGCACGCATTTCTATAAAAAATAATGGGGCCCTACACTGGTGCCTCTGGTTCTTCCTTGTATCCAAGAAGTGATTAAAGCAACAAAGTAGCTAATTAAACATTTTGTCAGTGTGGCATTCAGAAATAATTGAGATTTCTAATGATAGTGCCATGATAAATGAAGGAGGTAATCTGTTCCGATGGCACCCAGAAGAAGTAGATAAAATGATCAACCTGCATCTCAGTTCTGTTTTGAGCATCACTCTTCACCCTCCCTGAATTTCTATTTCTTTCCCAAGTGGGGCAGTTCATGGAGCTGAAAGAGCTGAGATATGTCACATTTGGGCATCTCAGTCAGACAACTTGAAAATGCTCGATAACCGGGTGCTGTCCTCCCTAGCTCACAGCAGATCCTGCCTTGGGAAAGAGGTCTGGCCCCAGTTGTACGCTGCCTTCAGAAACCCTCTTCTAAAACATCTCCCTTAGAGTATGCAAGGTAGGCAGAAGCATGACTGAAGGAAGAGGAAGACAAAAGCACATACACAAGTACAGCTTACCATGAAGCCAGCTAGATGATAGAAAACAGAATCACCATCTGGTTGGAGCAATATGCGGCTTTTATTGTTTTCATCTGCTGCTGACAAGCTAAAAAAGTACAAAAAAAAAATCAACAACTGTGGGAGAGAAAGGATATCTGATGAACTTTAAGGGAACAGTCTGCTCTGCTGCACTGTTATAACTACTGGCTTGGGCTGAATGAGCCATGTTGCCAATGCACCTGGGTATAACCTAGTGCAAAATTTGGACCTGGAATGCTGTGGATAAACAGATTTTGCTTCAGCTGTGGGGTGATTTAAAGAAATATATGTTAATTAAACTTTGAACAGCATTTTTATTAAGAATCTGTGAGGAAATGTGTTACTTTATCTCCCTCCTGGTGTGCGCATGAATTTAAAGCTTGCAAAGTATGTTGGCAGAGTGGAGGCTGAAGTCTGTTGATTCACAAGGTTCCAATACTGTCACCACCACCTTTGTCCTCTGCAAAATGAGCCTGCTAGTGTCCTGGGACAAAGCTGCTTACTTATAGAATGGTCCTGGCCTTGGGAAGTCAGTAGGGTGGTAGTTGCTCATTCTCCCTGCTTTCTCCTCTTCACCTTCCGGATACTCTCTTCCAGACTATAAAAACTTTTCCAATGTAACACTTTGTTGCATTCAAGCCTATTCCAATTGTCGTTTGACAAATCACATTTTCTAATGAAAAGCTGATTGCATTGAAACGTTTCTAGACCTGCTAGTGAGGACACAGTCGTTAATACATGCCTTTGCATCTGCTTTGTTTGAGGTGTCATAGGAAGATAAATGCACTAAAGGATATCTAAAGTACTATTTCAGGTGATGTGCTCAGATCCTGTTGCAGCAAGACCACACTGGATTTGAGAAAATGTGACCATGAAGACCCAGGTTCTCAGCTGCTGTAGGCAGCTGGTAGTCACTATTTTTCTCCCCCAGGCAAACAAGAAATGCTGTTTCTTGCAGGGGCAGTGAATATGGACACTACAGGTTGTGATGGGATGTTACATTCTGCTTTGAGCAGAGATTGCTCTGTCTCTCTATGTCTTTATCTACCAGAGGTGAGAGCAGCTGTTCTAGCGATAGATGGCAACTATTGTGAACAGAGAAGTGTTGCAGGAGGGCACTTCTTTCTACAGGCTTTCCTATTTACGATTAAGGTTATTTCAATTGGATGCTTAAAAAGGTCTTCAGGGGATGAATGTAAGCTTTATGCTGCAAGAATTTGCATGGCTGGGTTTGGAGAGATAAGACCAACTGTAAGAATGCCCCCTTCCCTTTCCTTACACTTATTTGAAATGATACTGTGATTACTGCAGTGAGATTGTTCACCTAGAGATGGTTAGAACAACAACAGTAGTAGAGAAAGAGTCCCCAGATGCAGAGTCTTAGAGTTGAAGTAAGAAGTGTTTGGTGCTTGCTGTTGTTTGTAATATTCTATACAAACAGATAGCACAGAGAGCTGCACAATCAAACACAGTGCCTGAAAAGAGTGTTTCTGCAAAGCGTAATGATGTATAAGTGGAACTGTATATCTATAAAACCCATAGTGATCGCAAGGATATAATGTTTGAAAGGTGCCGGGGGAAGGGCTTTATCAAAGAAAATGCCATAACAGAAAGAAAAATCTTAGACAGAAATGAGAGTTCCCACTGTAAGCTTTATAGTATGAAGCAATGAAAATATTCAGTAAAACTAAATGGCAGCATTTAATAAAGCGGTAAATATATGTGCTTTTATTCCATGGCATAGAGCAGACCAGTGTAACTAGCTGCCACAGGATAGATTTTTGTAATTAGGTTCAAAGGATGAGTAGAGATGTCTGTGAAAAATAAAATTGTCCATTTGCTAGAGTAAAACAGAGGTAACATCCACATTTTATTAATAATTTATGAACTAGAAACTTGTATTTTTTCTGTAGCTTCATTACAATGGATGCTATACTGATGCACAGGGAGAGTCAGTCCCAGCTCTAAAGAATTAAAAATCTACATAAAAATTCAAAGAGGACATGAGACTATCGGTAATTAAATGTCATTCTAGTTCTGCTTCTTCTAAAAAGTTCTTTAAAAAAAAAAAAAAAAAAGTGGAAGAGAGCTTGAAAGCAAAGTTCCATGGCAGACACTAAGCAAGTAACATATCCAAGGGGCATTCAGAAGTTAGGTAGAAGGGGAAGAGTATTATGTTTCCTCTGAAGTTTCCAGTGGTGGCTGTTAGGCACTGTACAGAAGATGCTGTTTTCTATTACAGAAATACTTCTTTTGATTAAAAGTGAAACGCAGGGGACATCCACAGGGGACATCCCTGGAGAAACACAATGGTATCCATCAAGTATCATTTTACTATCAGTGCTGACTACTCACATATTGTAAACATGGAACTACAGATTTAAAAAATCTGGAGGTTTTAAAGATATACGTGGGAGCTTTGTTGAGGTGCTTTCTGTTTCTTATTCCTTTAAGATCACATCCTGAAGTCCTAGTCCATAGCCTGGAAGACCTGGGACTTCTTCAAAGATGAAGAACTGGAATTCTCACAGGTTCCTGATACTAGGAGAAGAGTCTCAAAGAAAAATATTCATGAAAGACCCATGGCAGAAATTACAAAAACTGCCAATGACTGGAGAAGGTTTTCTTTTTTTCTTTTTCTTTTTTTCTTTTTTCTTTTTTCTTTTTTCTTTCTCCTGACTTCTAATTTAATTGCCTGGGTAGAGGCCAACCGAGTCTCCCTTTGCAGATGCTTCAATATGAAATATTTTGGATGTGGAAGAACTATACCATTCATAATGCAATATTTAGCCTGGTCAGTGTCAACAGTTGCTCCATTTCTAATTGCTGTTGAGAAGAACCCTTTTTGGCACTTCGTTTGGAATGAGGGAAAGCAAAGCCATTAACCCATCCATCTTTAGACTCCAGAGCTAGCCACAGCCCATTGTGGAGATAGATACTGTGGATCAGAGCATGTCTCACAGGTGCTATTGTTCAACACTAGCTGAGAAAGGAAACTGAGAAAGTTTCTGAGTATCCTCAAATTGTCTGATTTTATTTCAAGCAGAGATTATACTCAATGAGTACAGAGGATGAGAGTGGAAATCTGAGATATGCACAGAAGAGAGACAAGGCAACTGATCTCTCTGCAACAGAAGTGAGTCTCCAAGCGTGACATTTGACTGCTGCCCATTTGAGCATCCCCGAAGGATCTTAAGTTGTATTTTCCTCTCACATAGAGCAAAAAAAAAAAAAAAAAAGTGACACATGTCAAGATAATTTGAGGAGATGGAAGAAGTGGGATATTTACAGGCCTGAAGACAGTTTTATATTCATCTACTATAGTTTTCATCTCCCGCAGTGAATTCAGTTCACAGAGTCTTCTCTTCAGCTTAGTTCAGAGAGTATTGGTCCATTGAAAATGCTTGTTGGGTAGATTTGGATATGGGTGATGGAGTTTACTGTATTTCTCTTACCCTATGTATGTGTTCTATGTAGCCATTCTCCCTGGCAGGATGACATGCAACAGAGCATGGCCAAGTGTGATCAGACACCACCTGATCCATTTCCCCTGTCTGCTAGTGATTCTCTGAAATCACTCACTACTGTTTCCTTGCTCTCAGTGAACACAGGACAATAGGCTTTTTTCCTTCAATGTTAATGAGATAGCTCAAAAGGAGCTAAGCAGCAGTGGAAATAACATAGGGAACAAGATTTTTGTGGGTGTATTTTAGAGACTGGATATAGAGGAAGTGAGAGGTAGCATTGGACACACAAGACTTGTCAGCAGAGACAGAATTATTAGTTGCTGTAATACCTGCTAGATGGTAAGTCGTCTGTCTTCCTACTGCCTGGATAAAACTTCAGCAGAGGAGAGCTCCATGACAGGTTCATTTTAATTCCAAAGAAGACAATTCAGTCAGTGTCCTCGCCAACTGCATATGCACCCTGGGGAATATTGAAACAAAAGCATATATAATTTGTAGCCCTGCATTTTTCCATACCATATTTGCCTCAGACTTTGTGTGTCCCTCTACTTCTGCTATCAGACTTAAGGGGCCTTATTTGTCTCTGTGTCTAATATGGAGTAGATGATAGTTAACTTGAGAGTCTTTACTACAGCCCCAAATAAAATAGGCATATGTGAATCTGTCAGCTGCCTGAGTCTTTCAGCTTCAACTCGCTTTGTGGGCCCATCTATATTTCTGTAAAATCCTCTTGCTACAAAAACTTATTCTGTTTCTTTCTTTCTTTCTTTCTTTCTTTCTTTCTTTCTTTCTTTCTTTCTTTCTTCTTCTTTCTTTCTTTCTTTCTTTCTTTCTTTCTTCTTTTCTTTCTTTCTTTCTTTCTTTCTTTCTTTCTTTCTTTCTTTCTTTCTTTCTTTCTTTCTTTCTTTCTTTTCTTTCTTTTCTCTTTCTTTCTTTCTTTCTTTCTTTCTTTCTTTCTTTCTTTCTTTCTTTCTTTCTTTTACTGATCTTTTGGTTGATGAGATCTATATCTTTATTTTTTCCTTAATTTGCCTGTTATATATTTGCCTGATTTGCCTGTTATATACTTCATTTAGTGGCATATCCATATTAATGATCCATATCCATATTCAGGGTTATGTTTTTGTGACTGCAGTTCAAGCTTTCAGGTGCAGCCTTTTGCTTTCATTCCGAAGATGTAACCAGGAAATATTCATGGCTTTGTCAAATACTGTCCAGGTGCTCACCTATAAATATTCACAAGTCATTGTTGTGTGTGGGTGTAAAAACCGTGTTATTGAAGCATGAATCAAAATTGTCCAGATGATAGATCATGAATATCCATTGTCTAAATAGACTCTGAATTGCCCATAAACTGCCTTCTATTTTAGCAACTTGATCTAATGGTTCTTTCACAATGAGGTCCACTGCTTTCCAAGTGATTGGTCAGAGTGGGGACAATAACATTTATCATTGTGAGCGCCAGCTACTCATGAAGTTCTGATCAAAGTTAAAGGCAAACACAAAGTAATTCTGCAATTTCTGTCCCAGAGTGGATATGAAGGTGGTCTGATGTGTCCTCCACCCCAGATTGCTTATAGATTCTCTTTAGACTCAGTCTACTTCCTTTAGGAGTCAGAGAAATGTTATCTTTCTCCCAGAACCACAGAGACATTTTGTACAGGTATAAAAGACCATGTCTGGAACAGAATAGTGAAGAACTAATCTCCTCAAATTTAGAAGTAATCAGAAAAGAGTCTTTGGATAATCACCAGGCAGGCAATATCCTTGCAATGTTTTCAGGTTGCTTTCAGGGACCCTATCTTGCCTGTTAGACATTTTCTACTGCTTATCTCCATGATGAGGCAGGATGTGTAGGAAGAAGTAGTAGATATTGCAAGTCTTGTCTACATTTAAGATGGGCTTAAATGTAAGTCCAGTCTAAACTTAGTCTGGACCCAAACTTAAACCTGCACCTAAATTAAGCCTGGCGTAAAGTTAAGCCAGGCCTTAAATTAAGCCTGACCTTGAATCTGGACTAAATTAAAACCTGGCCTAAATTTAGGCTCAGCCTGAAGTTAAGCCTGACCTAAATTTAACCACGCTCGATGGAATTGGAAAAAACAAACTGTTGCATTTTTAGAGGTCTTCAGCGCTCTAGAATTAGTTCTAGAAAACGACAAGTATGAATGGCTTACGTGTAAGACTTGCCACGTAGACGTCAAAATTGTATATGTCTGACTTGAAATGAGGTACTCCAAGTCTTCATGACTCTTTTGCCTTTTGATGAAGTGAATAGTGTCCATTTTCCTTTCCCATGAGATGAAGAGGAATATCTTACAGCATGCAGTACTCAGAGATGTGAAGAAGAAGTGTGGGAAGAAAAGGCATACGGCTACTGGATACAGAATTCTAGAAGAATTAAAACTGCCAGAAACTCTAGACCAGAGTTTGGACCAATAAAACTAGCGTGAACTTGACTCATGGACCCATGACTGATGGTCTCTCTCATAAGGTGGTGTTAGGTGAGAAACAATATGAGAACCCGGTGGAAAGAAAGTGCATCTGCATGCATACTACCGAAGCAAGATTCCCCTTTCTGCTTTGCTTGTATTGCAGAGCTGATGTGCTGCTTTTTATCTCTGTAAGAATCCAGGAAAGTGACAGGCACAGGAGCCAATGAGGTAAAAGAGTACATTTTTGCACTTAAGTTGTTAGCACCTATAAGTGGCTATGAGTAACATCATATAACAAAAAGTTGAATACATACTCCACTGAAGTTTATTTAAAATTCAAAACATTCTGGTTCATTCTACCTCAGATATATCCAGCACAGACAACCCTTTCATTTGCTTAATCCACTCGTGCTTTATTTCCTTTGCAGCTCTATAGGCATTGTAGAACATGAATCACCAGACAAATGTTCTGGGTAACTTTATCAAAATCCTTCAGACTGGGTAAACTTTATCAGAATTCTTGTAATGTCCATTTGCTGTGTAGCTAAAAAGACAACTGTTCCATATCAATGAGGGTATTGTAAAAGCTGGGACTACTGGAATACTATTGTCTGAAATTACAATGATGTCCGTATTTATTTTGATGGTGCAATGCTTCTAATGTGCTTTTTCCTTGGAAAAGTGTGACTTGTGGAAGGACTGGTTACAGTGGAAGTTAAATGAGATAGATGGGTCAGAAACTGTTACCAGTGTTAACAACATCATAGAGTTAACTGGAGCAACTGAGGGGCTCAGAAGATGCCCAAATGATTTTCCATGCAGTTCTGACCAAAACTATATACTTCTGATCCCGCAAAGTAAGAAAAATAGAAAATAAAATGAAACAAAGAGTCAAAATTGCCTCTCTGAGAACTGCAGACGCCAAGGACAGGAACTGTCTTTGCATTGCGGGTACAGCACCTAGCGCAGAGCACTAAGCTAAGATTTCTTAGTCCCCAGACCTGCTACACAAATAATGTTCTTCCAGCCATCCTGCCTATCACCTGTGCAGTTACTGCACTGCCTGAATGTCTCTCAAAGAATTGATTTTGTTTGCCAGTGTATATTTTCTTTGTTGTTCACTGTCCTGATACTTTCTGTCCTTTTCGTTGTGTTGATTTTACACCTCTGTCAAGCCACTGATGTCAGGGAACTTGCTGCTGGTTTGCTTTGCTGATATTGGCAAGATGCAATCAAAACTATGAATGGTATAACCTTTCAAATCTCACTGTTTCTGAATTTGTATGATGTCATCAGGCCGTCTTGCCTCCAACTTCATGTCTCTTCTGCAGCTGGCATGGTCATACCAAGCCACTCTTTTTATATTGACCCCTTTCAATTAGTGCTTCTTACTGAAAAAAAAAAGACTGGAGAGATATTTTGTTCTTTTCAACCATGCTTACATATACATAGGTATATGCACATGTATATACATATGTATACACATATGTATATGTATATACACATATATAACGTATATGTAATGTATATGTATATACGTATGTATATGTATACTTATGTGTATACATATGTATATACATATACATTACTAGATATAAACAAGTAGTTTGGAAATCATCCCAGATGCCCTAGTCCTATCCGTTGCCAGAATCCTGCAGCAACGACAGCAATTGCTAGAAAGATAGAAAGTGGGATGTTGTTTCTGAACATCCTTGTAAGTATATGCATGTGAAGGACTGCTGTTGTTTTGGGGAAATGTGTTGGCATCTCTTTTGGCTGTCGTTTTATTTCCTTTTCTCTACTATTTAGTTTTTTTTTTTTTTTTATTCCAGTAGTTCCTCTCTAAGAAGAGCCCCTTCAGAGGAGTTTTTCTGGCTTTTCTGGAGTCACAGCCATACATAATATGTTACAGAAATGACCAATTTAACTATTAACCTATGTAGAAAATATAAGAAATCTTGAGGACTGTTGAGCTGTATGTTAATGATGACGATTACTCCTCTCTTTACCCAGGAATAAACATTTACAACTTCAGAAGCTTCTGCATATCATTAGCAAATGTTTCTGCTTGAGGACGTTGTTGAGAAGTTGAACACCGGTTTAAATCGGGTCAGGATTTGCTGAGGATTCTCACGATGATATTTTTGAAGATGAATTGTTTTGAGAAGACTTTATATAGTTTGTATTCACTGATGTTTTCATGTTTTTGATGGCAGCCTAAGTTTTTGGAGGCTTCTGCATGCAAGGGACAGGCCTTGCGTTCTGACCTTGAAAATAGAAGGATTATAAATAGAAGAGGCAGAACATCTGTATGAAAAAAAGAAAAAAAATCAGGAATTGTAGCTGTAACTATTCTGTGTGTTCCACATTTCTCCTTGCAGAACAAAGCCCTACACCCTTAATTCTGTAACATAATGTGAGCTACCAAAAGGTTGCATAAGGATACTGGATACCTCTATTCTCTTTTCTGTACTGCAGCAGCCAGGAGTTTAACACATTTACCCACATGGCTGCTCAAAAAGAAGGTAGCAAACATACACGCTTGATTACACTATGAACACTGTGGGAATACCTCAAATTACATCAAGTCCTACTGCACTGTGCTTTTTGTTGCCTTTATTCAGCCAGTATTGACTGAAGGATGAATTTGGGTAAGGATTTGGTTCAAATACACACAACTTTGAAAGTTCGAACTGTCTTCATTCCGTATTTTTACCAGCTTGAGCATGCTGGACTTCCCAATCTGATTAATACTTTTCTGAACACTATTTTATATTCATTGAATGGTAGATAATTAATTGTATCTCTTCAAAGAAAAAGATTTGAACTTAAGAGGGGATTAAACAGATCATTATGTAATTGGTGAATTATAAAGGGTATTGCTGTACAGCACATGTAAATAGCTTTAACTGGACAGCACCTAAAAGGTGACCAGCTTCAGCTGCAAGGAGCACAACCCAGGCTGGTGCTACCTGTGTCTGTGACTTGCTTGGGGAGGAGATGTCTCTTTGTTCTCTCTGAGGAACACAAAAATTTGAGGTATTACACCATGGTACGGGATGCATTGCTGTAAACTCTCTGAAAATACCTGGGCTATGGCAATCAGTAGATGTGTGAAGGAAGAGGAGTGAAAAAGAGGGAAACCACTCCAGGAAGCAAAATAATTCAGATGCACCAGAGGGTTATTGGTTCCTGCCTGCCCGAGAAGGCAGATAGCAAATCTGAGCAGTCTTTGACAATCTCCGAAATAGTATTGGCACATAATAATGGAAAAAGAAATGAGAAACTGAAACTGAAGTGAGAAGCGAGAAGGAATTGCTGAATATCACTTTTGAACTGGTACATTAAGATGTGTGCTGCCATTTGGCGGAGGTGAGTTGAAAATGTAGATGCCTGTAGTGGTCTTTTGAATGCTTTAATTAAACTCAGCTGCTCACCCATTTTTATTTATGGCACCTCAAATAATATTCTCCTTGCTCAAGTTCACTGTGACACTGCTCTATCTTCAGAACAAAGCATTTTTTTTTTATGAGCAAGTCCCATTTCGCCTTTAGAGAAACCATAAAATAAAAAATAAGTTACCAGTTCTGCCAGTGGATTTCAATTTAATCTCCCTTGGACTCTTGTTTTTCCCTCTCTGGAAGCATGTATAGGAGTTTTTAAATGAGAAGCTTGAAGGCAGAGGGTTTTTGTAGTTGCTTTTTCATAGTGCTGCTTTGCTCAATGGACCTTAACAAAACTTCTTCTGCCATCATTCCTTCTCTTAGGATTCCCTTTCAGCTTTAAGGTACTTAGAGCTTAAGAGAGTTAGAAAATCTTGGAAAGATCTCTGGGCTAGAAGAGAACAGCTTTAAAATCTTCAAAAATTAGCCTCTTCACAGTACGAGCATCAGCAGGTTAAACTACTTCCTCCCCACAGTACTGGTGGGCCTTTTCCCTGACCTGGACAGTCTACTTCTTTAGAAAAAAAAAAAAAGTCTGCCTTGCCTATTCATCTGTTGTTCTGCACACAGTTTCTGAACTGATGTAGCAATTTCACAGGAGAAGAGATTGTGTGCATCTTTTCTTTTGAGTAAAAATTCAATATAAGCTATTGCCCTAAATTTTGTGTATGAGCAGGCAAAAGAATTATGAAAACCGTTCAAGATTAATGGCTTACGACTATTCTTGTTTGCAGAAGTAATTGCAAGGTAGTTTGGGTTGGTTTAAACACTTTTTATAATTGTATTAACCATATGAACGCTAGAGGGGTTGAGGCATGCAGTTCTTGGTTTCAGACTAATATTATTAAAACTAGGGGTCAGAACTAAGCTGAATTCAAGCCCCCATTCTGCCTTTATGGTCGCTGGAGCTAGACACCTCTTCTGTGTTTCCAATCACTTCACAAGCGCATATTAGTATCTTGTGTCATCCGTGTGCTGGGTGGTGGTCTCTGTGGGGGCAGGACTCATTCTTAGAGCACGTGTGGTAGGAGTCTAGGACCTTGGGGGTCTTGGCATAGCTGTGCCATTGCTAGTTGCATCATGTTCCACAAGCTGGAGGTCTGTCATGTGAGCATGTACTTGTTTGAAGCCTGACCAGCTGTTCAGAGCACAGAGGACTTTCTTGTCCGTGTGTGTGTGTGTGTGTGTGTGTGTTTTGCAGGGCATAGGATGAGTAATGATGGGTCTTCTGCTTTGAAACTACTTTATTTTCCACAATGAAGTCACTGCTTTCCCCACAGTTCCTACTTCTCTAGTGGAATCACAAAAGGAAGCTTCAGGCAGTGCCATGAAATAGGTGTAAATAATAACTTGTAAATTAATCCAAAGAAGATGCCTTCAGTCACAACAATCTTTTTCAGTGCCTCTCCTAGCTAAATGGAAAAGATCCACACCCCTGTGGAAATTCAGGCTACTTTTTGAAGGTGCTAATACCATCTCATCTTTATAGCTTAAGAGGAAGACCTGATAAAAAAGTAGCTTTTGTGTTACCTTGTGTACTTCACATAGTAGTATATGTTATCTTTCTCTCTCTCTCTCTTTTTCCAGTAAGTTTTGTTTCTAAAATAATTTATCTTCTCTTAAGCAAATGCCGAAGATTAAACTAGGCAAGCTTCACATTCAGACCCTGCCTACCTGGCTCTCTGTGAGAGCTGTGGTCCCCATGCATGGGTCTGTGCTTGGTTTTGAGGGCTGTGTTGCATGCTGTGCAAACAGTTAAGCCATGGGCATAGCCCCAGGCTCTAAAGTACGTACAATCCCCTGAGATCCTAGAGTACTTCTGGGTGCTTAATATGCAACAAGGCCTGCCTGAACATGAGGTCCTCTGCATGGCCGGAGGGCAGGCAGGATACAGACCTATGTTAATGACCAGCATAATATGTTCTTTCTGAGTGGAGAAAATGGGAGAGAAGTGACTCTCTTACTTGGAGGTGAAAACAGTTGTTTGGGTGAGAGCAGCAGAAATGAGAATTCCCTCCAGAGATGTCTCCTACCATATAGTAGGATGAGAGGAGTGTCAATACTTTATTTGTAGCTCCCTTTTACAAACACAAGGAGCTACAGCTGTACCAGCATCTGAAGGGCACTAGTGGATGCAAGTGACATTCCACGTAGTCTGTTACTTTTATCACTCACCCTGTCACAGTAAAATAGATGTAATTGCTAGAGAAAACAGAGAAAATTAATAAGGCCGTGGGACCATATCCCCACCTGGTGTAAATTGAAAAGTGCCGTTGTTTCAAATGCCCTGTGTTAACTTAGAGCAGCCTGGTATATGGCCTCAAATCTACTGCTACCAGGTCGGTTCCATGCGCCGTGGCTAATCCTGCAAGAGATCCACTATTCCTGGGCCTTAGAGATGCCTTGGACAAATACAAGAAAAATGCTCATAAGATGAAATGTGGAATTTATGAGACTCCAAAAACGTGTGCACGTGGCTTTATGTCTCTGTGGGTTGTAATCTCATCCACAGAAATTAATACGGCCAGAGGAGGGCAGTGTTTGCTGGTGGTGACAGAAGCACAGACGAGCCTGGTGTATTTCTAAAACCATTTTTTTCTACTCCCTCAAGTCTAGCTTGGTGAAGAGAGACTTCAGGGAATGGTGAATTATGCAGTAAGCTGGGGAAAGCAAGGGGCATTCTCTGATGCCTAATTCAGCTGGTCTGAGCTACTCTATCGACTTTCTTGCCTTTCATCATCACCTATGTGGAGAGTTCAAGCACTCCTATATTATTTCCCTAAGATGAGCACCCCCTTTCCTGTAGATTAATGCAGCTGAGCTGACCCAGACAGTGAACATTTGGATCTTCCTCTGGTCACACAGGTCTGTGGTCTTTCCCCAGAGATATCACAAGGCTAGGAAATTTCAATTCAGATGTAAATATTCCAAATTCCACTGGGTGAACTAGGCTATTTTCTCCAGTCCTTTCCTTTTGCTAACACTAAAGCATTGCATGGTAATGTTAACCTGTTCACCCTCTCCACTTTCTTTAGGAAAAGTCTTCTGACATTCTTCACTCTCTGTAACACAACACAATGTTTTTTTTCCTACGTTGTAAAGCTGTAATTCTTGCGGCTTCCCAGGATCCTATGGAAAGTACCAGAGCCACAGCATCACATTCTCCCATGAATCTACCTTCCACCACATGATTGCAGATGTTTCTTTGCTCTTTACCCTGCCTAATTCAGTTGGGTAAGTGCTTCTGTTATTAAATAAACACTGCTGTTGTAGCAGCTTCTGCTGAGTTGCTGGAAGAACAACACGAACACTTGGAGGATCCTGCTCCCTCTACCCCTTAGGATAGAAGTGGGGGTGTGATTAGCGGTATGTGTGCTTTTGTAATAACACATTCCTTTCCTTTTTTTTTTTTTTTTTCCAATTCCACTGAACATCTGTTCTATGTTGCTGTTCAAACTGTCTCATTTCCTAAGGGTCTGTATTCTCCATATTAATGTCACTCAGCAATAATGTATTAAGGACTCCTCCTGTCTATATAGGAGAGCTGAAAAGGAAAATACATATTCTGCATTTTGATAGAATAAAAAAAATCTGAAAAATGACGTACTTTGATCATCTCTGAAGTTGAGATGTAATCAGAGAAAAGCTTGCAGACCCAACACTTAAAGCTTTTTCTTCCTCTCTGTGGTTTCTACACCCAGTTAGGTTTAATTAGTTGGGGCTAGCTCTTTTTCACTTGTATTTCACTTGTACGTGAAATTTTCTTGGCCTCATCTGACAGTGTTTGTCTTCTCCTTTCCAAGTCAGTTTTCGAGACACAGGGAACTGGGCTTGATCTCTTCAGATTGAACCTGAATCTGAGAATTTAACCCAAACTCTGTCTTGCACATCATTGCAAGTAACAAACAAACTGCCTCTGGAATTTAGTGGACAGTTCCAGAGCTAATGTGTGGTACAGCTGGTTGAATAATGAGAAAACTCGCACGACTCTGTCATTCTGAAATAAATTCACGGCTATTTGTGGAGGAAATGCAACCCATTATTCACCAATATTCCAGTGGCTGATGGGTATTTATGAAAATGCTTTCAAATTGTAAATGAGTTATTTGTGATTTGTCATTCACTCTCTCCTAGTTGGAGGCATATCTCACATACAAGTTTCAGCATTTCAGTCTGAGAGCAAAAATGATGCCATATGAGTTTTCACACATCATGAGAAACTGTGAATCAAAGTGAACCATTTATAAACAATTTTTCTGAAAATTGTTTATCTCTACTAACTGACAAAGATTACAAACATGAGTTGAATTGAGCAGGTTTGGAGCAAGCCAGTAATTTTCCATGACTCCTTCTTCTTCTGCGCAAGCATCTGACTTTCCATTAAGATATATAATGTATAATACATATATAATATAAAGAAATATAAAATTTTAGTCTTTTTCCCATGCCACTGCAATAAAAAAAACCTTAAAAATATAAACAGGATATAAAAAATACAATAATGTCTTCCTCAGCCTACAAACCCAGACCCTAAAAGACAGATGAACTGTCTCATTCATCTCAGTTGAGCACAGTATCTGAAACAGTAAGGATGAGGATGACAAACAGTAACAATAGTATTTCACTGTTTATTAAAGCCCGCAGAAAATGTGCATGTGGGAGATGGTCACATTTGAAAGACTTGGGAAACCTGGAGTAAGCGGCAATTTACAAGCAGGATGAGCCTGTGTAATGAAGAGAGCTTGGGAATGCTGCCTTCACTTGATTTTCCCATCGTCAATCCCTGCTTATGAATACTGAATGACTTCCTAGTTGCTTTGACTAGTTTATGAATGATTCATCAACACAAGCAAAAGCACGCAAAGCAAAATTGCTAAAATGTTTGCTTCTATGAATTTAATTTATCTGTTTTGCTTGAGATAGAACAGAATTCAAGGTATATAGAGGAATTATTGAAGAGATGCAGCTGTTTTGAGTCCCAGGGAAAGGTTAATTTTGAATATTATTTCTCCTCCTATGGGTGGCTAGTGATGACTTTGTGCCTTGAAGGACAGATGATGCAAGGAGATAGGTCCCACCTAGCAGTGCTCTGAATGTTACTGTCCTCAGAGAGCTTTGCAGAATGGCAATACAAAGCATGCCAGTTCATCCATGCATTTCCATTGCAATGCATTTGCATCACATCTTTCAGTCTTAATTAACTTGTTCACTGTTGTCAGGAAAGGATAGAGCTGCCCTAGGAGCTGTTGAAGGCAGAAAGACCTCCTGTGAACTCCAAGTTTGGACACATCAAGCCCTGTCAGCCTGGGGTTTTCCCTCAATCAGAGAGGAGTCAGTGCATGTAGAAGCGGTATGAGGCTTGCAATACAAAGTCTCTGAATTACTCCTCCCAGCCCAATTCTGGTACTAAGGCAGTGCTCCAGTAGAACTGGGGAGGAAACATCTCCTACATCTTCTCTTCTAACTTATGAGGTGGTGTTTTGTGCTCCAGATATGTCTGCCACAAGGGATCATGCAAAATGTAGCATTCTTCTTCCACACAAGCCTTGGATTTGCAGCGCATGAGAACACAGTGTGAGAGAGCAGCTACGGTGGCAAAATAAAGTGCAAGATTCAGTGCTGGGTACCTGAGAACATGAGACGTGAAGTCCTTGTCACAGGGCTACAGATAGTGCATGTGCCTGTGGCTGTGGTGGGGTGACACTGGGAGGCTACAGAGTCTGAGAGTCGCCACTGGCAGACAGGGGCTGCAAGTTCTGTTCCTCTCTCTGCCAGCTAAATTTCTCCTCTCTCACTTATCTATCTGTACAATAAGGGTTAAATAGTTACCTGCCTTGCGGGAAAATAGAGACACATCTCTGTACAAGGCTACTATTGTTTTTCGGTGACATATGAATAGTAAGCAAAAGAACATGTATCAGGGATCATGGTATGAAGAAATGTATCAGTGAGTAGAATGAATGTAGAAGTGAAACAAGGAATATATTGAAATCAAATTTTTGGAGAATATAAGATCAGTTAGAGGAAAACACTGGAACATGCCAGATCAGAGAACAAACAGAAAAGAGAAACAGTTTTTTCAGGAGTCAAAATAAAGAAGTTGGTAAAAACTGGTGAGACTTTTCTATCTTTAATTTCTTTGATTGTATAGATGAGTGACTGTTTAGCTTGCAGTTGCCAGTTCCGTTTCAGTGATGGTCACAAGAGTTCCTGGTGTAGATGCAAAAGAAAAATAGAACCATCTGGAAGTAATGAGTCAAGGATAATGCACTATAACACTAATTAATTTTTCAAAATAAAATTCCACAGGAGGGGGGAAAGAAAGTAAGAAAGAGGAATGGGAATCCTGCTGCTTGGGAAGCCCTTTGGATGACTCTGGGAATACAGAGGAAAAAAAACTAGTTAGCTCCTGTGTGTAGGGGGAGTAGGAGTATTTGCACAAAGAATAGTGCTGTGAAAAAAAAGAGTGGATAAGAGATGCGGGCTGTCAAACAGGGCTTACCACTTTGGCACCAGACTAGGTTGCTTATCACTGTGCCCTATGTGCAGCAATAAAAGAAAGCTATGTCCCTGGAGTTGTGGAGGGTACTCACCTCAAAAGTACACAATAACACACTTGGGAATCTCAGCTGAAGGACAGAAGGTCCCACAGACACAGTGACTAACTTGTTATGCCTACAAACTTTTTCCAGTCCAAGCTAAAGGGAAATGAGCATCCTGTGAGCAGAGGTCTTTGCTCACCTGAATACATCCCTCTTTTCAGGGAATAGTTAAGATTTGTAACATACTTTAGACCTTCAAAGCACTGTTCAGATAGGAGTGATCCTAATCAATATTTAGGTAAGATATAAAAATAATACACAATGATACTACTTGTGCATATGGAGATCAAGACAGAGATTTTATGTGAAATTTTCATGGCCAAATAGTCTTCTTGGACCAGTTTACACTGTGTGTATGTTAGCTTGCTTAGACATAAGTCATTCTGATTTCCAGTTTGCTTAGGCACTTCAAAATTGTGAAAATTGTAACAAGTTTTTTTTTCCTTTTTTTTTTAATACCATGCTTTTTGTTGGCTATCTGCTGACAGTCCATGCTCAGATCAGTTTGTTGAAATGTGTGTTACAGGAAGATTTTCAATATCTGTCTGAACAGTTTGTTTGCTCTTTACTCTTACACAGCATGTGTCATTACTCAGATCCTGCGCTCTTGTAATGCTGTTGTGAAATATCTTCAGAAATCCTGAGTGATAGATTCTCCTTTCCTGGAGAAGCAACGAGCAGATGCAGACAAGTAATGTTGTCATTTGGGAAACAGCAGCAGGGAAAGATTCTGCTTGAGATAATGTTGTCCCTTTCCCAGAGAGTTTGAGAGAACATGCCTATTTACCTTGGGAAAACTGTGACAGCTCTTAGCATGAGTGGCAGAGCAGAGCTGGCTGGGGGGAGCTTGGGAAAAAAGCTGGTTCCGGGTGGTCTCTGTGGAATTCCTTACCATAAAAAGGATTTTATTGGGCTTCTGAAGTAAAAAACATATTTAATGTAATGCACTGAAATATCTCCCCTAACAACCTGCCCTATAACAATAATCCAGCTGATATGAAGGTCCTGCTGTCTGAAGAACAGTGTATGGTAATAATGAGTATTGGCACCGTAACATCCAGAGTCAGCTTGGGTGAGGTGAGAACAAGATGAGACTAAGTGTATAAGATAATTCCTGGGTCGCAAAAGGGAAACAGGGTCATACAAACAGCTGTGACCAAGGCATATCTCCTGGGCGCTTGTGTGTACAATGCAAAAGAGCTGATTGCTTTCAAGAAAGTTTTCGGTGTGTTTTTATATATAGCAAAACAGGTGCCTCTAAGGGCACAGTATAGAGGAGGTGAGCAAATCCAATGAAGGATAGGATCAGATTTTTCAGGATTTTGAGGATTTGTAGGATCACCACTAGCATGTTCTGCTGATCTTGACATTAGTCTTCCTCTATGGCCTGTAGAGAGATAAGGGATTATACATTTTCATCCTCCTTAGTGATAAATGAATTTGTCATACCAGATTATTGTTGATTCTGGAGGTTTATAGTTTATAATCTTTAATCCTAATCTGTGCTACAGGTACAAGGATCTGAAGCAGTCTTTGTTTATGGTCTGCTGGTCCTTTATTGCTCTGAGGTGGCATCTTGTTTCCCAGTGGAAGAGAATCCTGGGCACCATACACTTATATACACGGAGGTCAAAACTTCTGAACTCAAGGCAATAGTTTCAGCAATCCTTACTCTGGATTAGCAGGGAGACTTTCATACTTTATCAACCTCAGTGCACAAACTCCTGTGATTTGGAGTAAAGGAGTCACTCTGCTGACTGGCAGCAATAGTATTCTGTGATCCTCAATGCAGGTCAGTTGCTACAAAATTAAACATTATACATTTCACAAGGTATTTATTTCTGCCCCTCTGAAATCAAGCTTCAGAAATTGCCTGCTTTTGTCTTGTAAGAGTAGAAAGAATTTACAAGAAAGAGGCTGAGTGCTAGAAACAGCACTGTGTTATCTAGCAATATGGGAGAGTTTCCTCCAAAACCAGGTAAGGGCACAATTTATTTGCCCCTAGTGCTGTTTGATGTATACTTAGACATTCACATGGAATTGGCAAACATGTCGTGTGGATGTCTCAGATAACCTGAGGCATTTATAGGCCTGGGTTGCTGGTTCATCCCCCCAAATCTGAGCTGTTTCTACATACTGCACACTGCACAGTGTTGACAGTCCTTAAAAAGATGTCCCATTCCTCCAGCACAACTCCATAGGAGCTGGTAGACACTGGAATGGTTGTTGTCGGGTCAATGGCTTCAGGTCTACTCAGCACCCGTTTCTTCTCCATTGGCCCTTCCCTCTCCTTCTTTCAATCTCTGGTGCTTATTCCCTGCTAGGTTGCTGTGTCTGCAGCGGCCACAGGATGATCTGAATGTAGAAGTAGCCAGGGGGGTGCTGTGCTGCTTCGCAGGCACGGAGCCTCAGTTGTACTGCATGGTTGGCTAACTTGGACTGCAGGGCAGCTCCTTGGTGGCTGTGAGTAAGAAATTGTTGTGTGGCGTTAGACCACAGTGGGTACATGGGCTCTGTAAGTTATTTCCAGGGTCATGCTCACTCAGCCACCAAACAGCACCAGATATTTGAGGAGGTGACTTGTGGACTTCGTTGTTCCCTGATGTTCCATGTACTGCATCTTTTCAGTCACAGCAGAACTTACTGTTTCCCTTCGCATCCTGCCCTCTTGCTTTTCTCTCCCTGACACCAGTCATCTTGTCTTTTTCCCCTTCTTTCCCGAGCTGTTTTCATGCCAGATTTTTAATGGCTACCTATTAGTAAGCAGTCTCAGTAAAGACTGAAGATTTTTTCTTTCTTCACAAAAATGATTGGAAAATTCACCTCACTCTGTACGGCTTCTTCTCACAAAATCATCAGGGCTGATAACAGCATCACTCTTGTGTATATACTGCCTGCAGGTTTTGTTTCCCCACAGATGAAGTTTTCATTTAATCAAGCTCAGAGTGAATGAAAGCAGTGCTATTAATTAAACAATGGCCCATCTGGTGCATTGCAAGCATCTACAACACTGAGAGATTAATATCAATTATGTCAGAAGCTGGAGGGATGCTAAGACCTGCTTCTAGACACATTGCTTGGGTTGTGTAAAAAACAAGACAGGAAGACTGTGATACCACTGAGAGAGCTCTGGGCAGGGAGTTTGGACTGCTAGACCCTGTTGCCAGCTGTGACGCTGATATCACTCTTGAGTTTTTTATGTGAAAAGTCAAAGAGAATTTGCTGCATTGTTCCTAATTGTACCTTTGAAAATATTTGCTGAGCTCCTGTGTTACCAGATTCCTTCACTGTCAAATGGTGTCAAATTCACCTTTCTCCAAAACATGCTCTAGAAACATGTTTTAGATATGTAGATAGATGTAGACAGAGAACTATCTACAAGGGGAAAAGCTGTAATGTTTGGTTTCACAGTTCATAGACTCTTAAAGTTCCATTTCGCATTTTTCAATTTTCCAGTGCTGATTTGGAAATCAGTTTGCTGTTTTTTTGTTGTTGTTGGTGGTGGTGTTTTTTTTTTTTTTTCAGATTGTCTGTGAGCCTAGTGGTGAGGCCAGTGACCTTCCAATTTAACTGTGTCCATTGTTCTGCAAGGTAGCCAGAAAACCAGAACAGGTTATTGCTATGGAGACACAGAGCTGATTTCTGTCAGATGTGCAGCAAGTCTGGCACATCTGGCACTGAAATCTGAAATGATATAATTGTGGGGCTTCTGGATCTCCACTTTCGACTGTGGTAACAACGGTAGGCTTGTGTGCATTTCAATCACTGTTAAACATCTTACTGGATTTTCTTATGAAAACACGCACAAAACAGGACTAGAATTGAAAAAATGAAGCAAATAAAACAGCTCTATCGTTATTTTTAAAGCTGCTGTTTTTAACAAGGCAAGTGTTTGTGCACAGTAAACACTGAATAGCTGCAATGAATAGTTATTCAGTTAGAGATGGGTAAGTGTCACTTCCTGGTGTGGAAGGAAAAGCTATGTCTGAGCCGGAAGCAGTGATGATCCATTTGTTAACAGATGCATGAGCTTTGCCATTTTCCATATTTAGCTCTTCAGGAACACTTAAAGATCACAGCAGAGGATTTTTGATCTTCTATCCCCTAAAACCCCTACTGACAACTCACACCAGGCCTTGCTCCTGCAAACAGACAAACTGAATCAGGCAAAACTGGTTTCCAATTACAGGTCGGCAGACTTTTTGCTTTAGCAGACGTTAAGTCAATCAGATATCAGTAATTCCCCTGCTCCCTTCCTTAACAGATTTCAATAATTATTTTGGTTGCAGGATGAGTACATTCTATGTCAGCCACATGGCCCTAGTCAAATTTAAAACTTCTTTGGAGGATGGAGTAAAGAAAGGATGAGAAAACTGAGCTGGAACAAATAGAAAGTGTTCCAATCCTCATACTTAATATTTAGTCTGTCTTGACAGGGTTTGAAGGCTAGAGAAGTCTTTAGGTAAATAAACTCTTTTCTGCCTCTCCCTAGGCTAGAACGGTTCCCAGAAGTTTCATATCGCAATTATGGCCTTGTATAGGCAGATATACTGGTGTCTCTTATGGGAATAGTCCTTTACAAGCTAGAGAAAGGGATTAATAAGCAGGTAGCAATACTTTTTGCTTCTCAGTGTGAAGATGAAATCTGAGTACAGCCTGACACGTGTTTATAGAAGGCATGAAAAGAGAATGAGTTTGGGCTTCTACCTTCTTTATACTGGAATCTCTCTTTGGGGACATTATTACCAGGAGAACCTGTCTTTTGGAAATGGGATATAGAAAAGGATTAATTGTAGCCAGTCATATCACCCTGTGAACAACTTCCTTCATTTCCTTTGCTTTCCAGGGTCTGAGAACATAAAACATTATTTTGCAAAACAGAGTGCTTTCCTCTTCTTCCTCTGCTGCAATTCATAGACAGCTGGAGAGAAGGATGGATCAGCCCTCTTGTGACACTGACACTCAGGAGAAAAGAGTTTTCCTTGGGTTGGCGCAGAGGTGTTTGAATGTACCTTGTTTGTTACTGCATGGGTCTGACTCCCTGCTTATCTCTCTACAACAGAAAATTTACACATGTAGTCTATATTAGTGTATTTTCAGTTTCAGTCCTGCTCTGTAGGAAATATATTTTTTTAATTATTTATTATTTGGGAGCGGGGAAGTGTTGACATCAAGAGGGTGGGAAGGGACTGCTGAAAGAAAGCTGCCTAGGAAAAATAAAATAAAGGAAACAAGAGGTCAAGTTTACATGTAATGCTTTCTTCTTTCTGCTATCAGATGTCCCTGATAATAAAATCTTAGGAGGCAATTGTAGCCAAGGAAGAGTTGTGAATTAACACCTTTAGGAGCTATCCAAACCTAGGACCACGAGAAAAAAAATCTACTCTGTACATTTGTGTAGACACAGACCCTCTGTGCAAGATTTTGGAATATTTCCAATGTAAAGCTTCTGCACATTTAATTCAAGGCAGGGCAAAGGGACCTATGCTTCCTCTAGTCTAATGGTGTGTATCTGAGTGGGTTAATTATCTTCTACTGACCTTATAAATTTTGGGTGAAATCCATGTTTTCAACTGAATGAGGGTAAGACCTCATTGGCAGAGACGATGGATTGTAGCCAACTCTGAAACAGGGCTTGGGGATAGGATGCAGCCATGTGGATCTTGTTTGCCTGTCTGTGCCCTTGTAAAATCTACATGTTTATTTTTATTGATGCTTTTACTGTTTGACAAATACATTTTTCTATGAAGAGAAACATAATTAACTTAAGTCATTTATATTAATCAGAAGGGGGGAAAATCATGCAAAACAGGGGTAATTTTGCACTGAACAAGGCAGGGTAACCTAATGAATATAGATGATGCTGATTTATGTGTTTACCAAAAAGTTAAACTTGACTGGGACGGGGAGGGGGAGGGCGGAGGAAGAAAACAGGCCAGAAAAATGGGCTGTTAAATGATATGCTATGATTTCTGTGGAGTCCTGCTCACTAAGTGTTTCAAATGTAAATGCAACTTTTCAGTGTGCTTATTGGTGGTAAATTACTCAGAACGAAAAAGCAAACTATTATTGGATTTGCTGTTATATAATGGGCTGACCCTCACTCCCACAAATGAGCCACAGTAACAAGTATTTTTATTCCTTTACAGGGATGGGAGTTGTAGGGCAAGACCATATCAATTGAGAGCTCATTTGGTCTATTGCGATAACAGTTCAATAAAGACTCTTTACACCACTGTAAAAGAACAGATTCCCAAAATGCTTGGAGTCCAGCCATACTTTGAAAATCAGGACTTAACAGCGTGTTCTGAATAGCTGAGACTCTTTTCTTGCATGACCAAACGTGACTTTTCATCCAAAACTCAAGCAAGGCAAATGAAGCCATGTGGGACCTTGAGCATACAGGTTATAAGCTAAACTTAGTCTGTGTAGTAGGTGACGTGACTGCTTCATGTTAGAGGTAGCTGGATTGCATTTGTTGAGGCTAGCCTGGTATAGCTCTTCTTATTTCTGCCCTCACCTTAAATTCAAATGTTTGCTGCAGAATCTATCTAGTCAAATAGAACTACCTGAAGGGGTGCCTGCTCAGCCAGCATTTTGAAGATGCCTGGGACCAAGAGCCATGGAATCTGAACTCTCCTCTCATTGCAGGCAGTGATCCCTTAAGAAATAAGGTGAAGCATGCTGGTTGATACGGCAAATCTTGTTGGGATTTACTCTTCTGTAGCCTGCAGGGATGTGAAGGCAGCAGGAAAATATGCTTTGGAGACAGCGATATTTGTGCCCATTGCATGAGATACATTCCTCCTGCTGATTCCACAGAGTCAGATGGAAAGAGTTAGCTTCATCAGCAGGATTTAACTACTCAGTGTTGCTAATGTACAAAATCATCTGACTATGTGACATCTTCTGATGTGCTATCACTACCTAATTTCTACAAGAGATATGATGCATTTTGTAACAAAAAACCCACAGATATCAAAACCTCTACCTCCTTTCTAAGCTGTGCATCAGACACTACTGGGAAAAAATAAAGGATTGAAATGTCAATCTTAAAGAATCGGTGACAAAATTCCTATGGGCTTCAAAGATGCCAGGTTTCACTTGTAATGCACGTGGAGAACTGTATAATCAGATGCTACATACATGGAATGGAATTTTCCCTGATCCCATTGAATGCCATAAAGCATGCCTATTGAGGACTTAGTGACTCAAAGACTCATGCTGAAAAAAAATGTCTTGGTCTTTTAAATAACTTATTCAGTGGAAGAAACAAAGGATTTACCCTCACAGATACTTGTATCTCAAGCCTGGTACTGACACTGGATGGCTTAGGGAAGAGCTAAATAGTTCTTAATGCTCAGCATACAGACAGTTGTACAGCAGACTTCTCCATGTTTCCTCTTTCCTAAATGAAAAAGTGGGAAATCCAGGCATAATGCCAGGATTCCAAGAGGAACAATTCCTGCAAATATGCAATGCATCTTTACCAGAACTTGTAATGTCTCAAAAGATGGGAATCTCAGATGCACAGCTTTGTTAAGGTTACTTAACACTGCTAGACTTTGGAGTCATATTTTATTAAACATTTAAAAATCAATAATTAAAAGCAATAAGCTTTGTTGGTTGGAACTCTTTTATCCCAGAGGCTTCCAAAGAGATTTGTAGATTGACTACAGGGAACATAGCCACCTCTGTGGTGATGAGTGGCAGCAGTTTAATGCTTTGTAGCTACAGAGCACATACTGAAAGGTAAATGAAAAATAACACTTGCTACTTCATCTCCATCAGAAAATGTGGAGAGACAAAATCTAAAGTTTTTCACTAATATTTCTGCAGGCATTTGCCAAGAACTTCCAAGCTAGCACTGGTGCTGCTATAGGAAGTATGGGACTCCGTTGTTACTGAAAATAAATTCAGCTTTAATAAAAACAGCATGTTCATGTCTTTTAATACTTGCTGTCAGTCCTGGCTAGCATGAAGCTATTCCAGGTATGGAAACCTTTCCCTTCCTTGCTTACCTCAGTGCCTTGAAGAATGAATCAGGAAAGCCCTAATGCCTCTGTGATGTGGAAGACTGACTATGTGACCAGGTTGGTTTCTTTCCGACTTTGGTCCTTGCAAAATGCCTCAAATTCCAAGAGTTTGATTTGTTTGGATTCAAAGCAGCTTTGCACACAAAAGCTCTGCTAAAAGGGTCCTGTCCTGTGATTAATTTTCAATATCATTTGCTTCAGTGTTGCAGTTCAGTGTTTTCTGCATATATATGAGATCATCCATTTTTTTTTTCTTCAATTTCAAAAACCGCTGATTACTTTCTTTAGAGACTTTTAATGGAGAATAAAATAAAATTACCACCTAGAGGCAGAGAACAGGCCTTGAAACCTTAATTGGAAATCTTCTGAATACTATGACTGATTAAAAGATTAAAAGACTTGATGGTCTTAGGTCCTTTCTTGCTGGTATCTCAGGCACTGTGGAATGTCAATTCCAAACCTTGGTGATGATACTGATTAAGCTTTAGTGTGACTTCTAGGAAGCAAAATTATCTGCTTGTTTGATTGTCTTATATCCTTCTCTTAAATATGATGGACACCCTGAATGAATGAGCAATATTAGGATAAGACATGGCATAAACACCAGCAACTTGCACTATTAAATTACTAGGTGGACCATACTCAGTGCAAACGTATCTATACAGGGTATCTTTATTATGTTTTTTTCTGGTGCAACTAGTTCATTGTAACTTGAATCTGTGAAGGTCTCCGAATCTAGATGAAACCTGAATTACTGCTGTGATACAAATTAGGCCACACCAATACTGATGACGATGATGATGATGATGGTGGGAGTGCTGATGGTGGTGGTGCTGTCCATTCCCTCCAGATAACACCAGAGGCTTAGAAGATGCAGTTATATATGGAAATCTTCATATCACCAGATTTTTGGAATCGAAACAGAGAAAAACATGAATACATTTAGTGGTTCGTGATTTTTGTGTGTTTGCAGAAGACCTTGAGAATTGCCGTTCTTAGAATAGTGATTGGTTGTTCCCAATGTTTAGCTCTGCAGTCCTCTTTTTCTTCTTTTCGGTAAATGTGGAAGTGGTCTTGCATTGTAGTAAGTGGTGACATTTGAGGATATTCTCTAATCATATCTGCATCACAGCAGACTCCCACACACAGCTGGAGGGCCATAGTTTGAAGCATACTCTGCTTTTCTGCAGGGAGATGTGGGTAAGTGACTGATGTGAGTTAAAAAAAATCTTGGTTTGTTTTTCATTATAAGTTTCAATTAGAGAATTACTCCATCTAGAAGCTCAGCTGCATTGCCCACATTCTGTTTTATCCTTTAAACACTGTCATCTACTTCCATTCCTCCTGCCTCCTGGTTTTATGATCCTGTCTTTTGCCTTATCCATTCCCTCCCTGAGTTTCTGTACGGTTGAAAATACCTTTCTGGTGTGTGCTACTTGTCATCAGTGAGGTCTCCTCCCTCAGTCACTTTTTTGTCTTTCCAACCCATCTTTCTTCCCATTCAGCTCCTATTTCTCTGTTGAGCAACTTGCTATCCTGGGGATCAAGGAGGCTGTGTAAATCTAAAGGGTTTACACTATCATTTCCCATATAGAAAACTTCAAGTGGCTATTGTAGAACCTTCAAAGGGATACAAATTGCAAAAGAAAGCCTTTCTGCTGATTTTAACAGCAGAGATTAAGGGCACAGACACAGAAGCACGTCTTGCTGCATGTCAGCAACTGCCTGTATGTATTGTCTTTTCCTTTGTGCATGCAAAATTTCATGACCCTCTTATGGAATAAGCTGGCTCTTGTTTACCACAGGTTAAGAGTGTACATACACATGGGCAATTACAAGGATGTCACTGATATGCTGCAGCAAGCCCCTCGGCTCATCGCATGGCAACTTGTTCATTATGTTCAGGAGTCCAGCCCTGTCACTGGGAATCCCATGAAATCTTGTTTCCTTCAAACCCATCTTCTCTGGTTGTGTGCTATATCTCACTGACTCCTTTTATAGTTTCCTATCTTCTGCATTTCACATTACAGCAGCCATGGGAACCACTCAAGATATTTCTCATCTGAAGAACTGAGAATAATACCTAGAATACAACAGAGATTTTATTTCCAATGTGCTTTGCCTACAGAAACACGTTACAAATGACAGAAAGCTGGTACATGATAGAGTTTGGAGCATTATTTTCCAGTCTGAGGAAGAAAAAGCAGCCTGAGCTGAAAGCAACATATCACCCACTGCTTAGGAATGAAGAACCAAGACAAGGACCATGCAGTTGCACAGGAAAAATTATCTTATTTTTTTAGGCACATTGCTTCACACTTAGCCAGGCTAAGCAGAGGCAGACGTGGTTGCATATAACAGGGGAAACCTTTAACTGCAAGGAAAATTGAAAGACTACAGAAAGCATTTTGTCTTTTTTTTTTTTTTTTTTTGCCTGTGGTACAGTTTCATCCTTTACTGCAAAATACTTGAGAAATATGGCACATACTTGAAGATTTGTGATAATGAATACTCTGCTGGAATTGTGTTTAGCTTGCCAGCTGTGATATCTTGTTCAAATTACTGTTTAGAAATGTTAGTCAATGAGTTTGCACGAGGCATGTCCTACTGCCACCTACATGGGTCTCCTGTGTTTTTTAAAATACATTTGGAAAAGATGCAAAATATTTCACTATCGTTATCTAAGCTGATTTTGGTCTTACTACAATTTCACACTTATGGTTGCACTTTATCTTTAGGCCACTGTACTGTATAAATACAAGCAAATAATTTTTATTTTACAGACACAAACTGGTGCCTGATGGAGGAGAATGACAAGTTCAAGACTAAATCTAGACTGGAGTTCAGACTTCTTGCTATATAGATTTGTTCCAGTGAAAATCACTCTTATTTGCTTCTTTCTGACTATTTTTTCCCTGAATTTTCACTTTCTCTTATATACTTGTGCAATCTTCTGATGCACTGTTAAATAGCTAATGCATTCCTTCTCTGAGGGGTAGGACTCAGCTGGGGAAATCATCCTTGTATCACAGTGTCTGTAGAGAATTCTGGAGCATTTTCTGTGTGGGAAAAAAAAAAGATATTCTTGAAATTATTTCTGAGGGTAGGTGCATAGCAAAATAGCCTTGACTTTGAAGGCACTTCTATACCCACATGTTTCTATTGCTATAATGTGCTAGAATAAAAACCCCAGGGACCCCAAAACTTTGAAGTATATGTATCCAGTGTCTGCATTTGGAGTCCCTTAAAATTCTGTCAGTCTTACTGATATGCTGCACATAGATGCTGTCCATAGAGTGCTAGTTCCTCTTCTTTGTTTTACAATTTGTTTAATATCCACAAAAGTTAAATAATGCACTGATATTTCCAGAGAGTTACTTTCTCGTGGAAATAATGGCAGCATCTTGCACAGCATCCTTGGCAGTGCTGACTGAAAGGCTCTGTGTGATTGACTGAAAGGCTCTGTGTGATTCGGAGAGTAAGATGAAAGCTGTCACTCGGAATAGTGTGCACAAGGATCTGCACCCACACTGCAGAAGCCCTTTTATAAGAAACTGACTCTGGAATTGATGTTTTGGCAACCACGTATATCTTTTGTTGCTATTGATTTTAAGGTCCTAATGGTGATTATGAACCAATCAAAATTTCTGATGTGCTTCATTTGTTTCTCATGTGCTGGTTTATGGGTATGTCTTCATCTATTGCTTCATTGAAAGTGCGAATGTTGGCAGTGTCAGCTTGTGGATAAGGATCAACAGAATTCTTCTGTTTTCTATCATCAGATGACCTTGACCAACTATAATCTGGAGGCGGCGGTGGGAATGGGGGCTTCTGCCATCAGAGAAGATAGACTTATTCAGGACTGAATTGGCAACACATTCGTATTCCTATACCATCACCCAGACATTCTCAGACAATTAAGCAGGGGAAATGAATTTAAAATTGAATACGGCTTCCTGAAATTACTTTTATTAATCAACATTGAATTTTTTAAACATTTTTTGCATAATAGTGTCATAATTTTTCTTGTTAAAGAGAGTAGTGGGAAACCTGCTGAAAGCCTGGGAAATAATGAATTTGATTTTGTATTCCAGGTGCCATGGCCCAGAAGACAGGCTGTGACAGATTTCTTTATCGAACCTTCTGGCAGATTCTTGGTGAGAGTCATTTTGTAAATGAGGGTTTGTAAGCCGTGACCATGGAAAAGGATCTTTGTCCGTAACAGTGGATGGTTCAAGGGCCTGATTAATAGTAGTGAACAAAGGCTTTTACCTTGAAAGTCACCCATTCTGTTTTAGGCCAGTCTGGTAGTAAGAACAACTTCTTTGCTTCCCAGTACTTTAAGGGAAGAATGAACAGAAACCCAGATTGTAAATAAATATATGAGGGGGGGGAAATATTCTCATCTCTAACGGTAGCTAATATAAGGGCTTAATTTGTCTGCTGATCTCCTTCAGGATCTCCTGAGTTTGGCAGATCTGAACTACCCGTAGAAAAAGCTTCTCTGTGCTGACCCCTTAGGGGGCCTAATTAGTTGAACTTGGTCATGTAAATACTTCCCTAATTGTGAGTTCTGCTGGCAGGCATGCTGGAACAACTAGGAAGCAATGGGTTGTCATGAAGAAGTGTTCCTGGCATGTTCCTTGTGCAGCGGAAAGGGAAGTAGTGTGCACAGAAAGCCCAAGTGCTTTTATCATTTCTCTGGCACTGGCCTTTTCTATTTCCTTCCACCGTTGTGTCTCTTTCTGCCTTTGGATACCCCTATAAGATTTCCAAGGCAGAAACTGTGTCCTGCAATCACATCTGGATTTTTGAAAAGAGATGAACTTCTTACTGCTTCTGGCTGCTGTTATGAGAGTACCGTTTCACAGTGGATAAGGAGGGGATAATTTCACTTGTTCTGCTTATGCTACTCTGTTTTGTGAAAAGATTTTGGTGACTGCAATGAAGAAATGATTGAAAAGAGACGTGCCAACTCTGTTTTCTTACGAATACGCAAAACTTGGGAAGATTTGTTTAAAAAAATGAGATTGACACTAAGAAAATATTAAATTTCCTTGATATCTTTGTATTGATTTATACACATCTGCTGGACTGATTTTTTAGTCACTGGAGATTAGGAGGAAAAACTAGTTATCCAAATTCTTTCTTGGGTAAGTGCTGCAACTCTGCAACTAGATGGTAACTGAGGGAGGAAGAGCAAATTAAGAACACACAATAACATGGATCTGTAGGAATTAGGAAGAGAGGGTGATAAGGCTATTTATTGCTGATTAAGCATCAACTAATCATTCTATTAATCAGAAAATCAAAACCATGTGGATTGCATCAATTCACAAATTCTCATTAGCAGAGAGAAGAAAAAAGGGAGGAATGTGCCTTCCCTGTACTGCTTTCCAAGCACCTTTGAAAAACTAGGCGTCCACAGAATATAACTATGTGAAAATGAGCAGTGTGTATGATGGTATAGCTGGATGAGGGCAGAAGGATTAGGGTTTTTGCACAGGAATGACCCTACTGCAGAGCAGCTCCATATTTGAGCTTAAGCATTAGTGGAGCCTTCATTGGAGCCCTGAGATGTGCTCACCTTAACCATATGTGTTTTTACCATCTGAGTGACTTGATGCCAGGGAAAAAAAAGGGAAAAAGAGAGAAAGAGAGAGAGAAAGAGAGAGAGAGAGAGAGAAAGAAAGAGAGAGAGAGAGAAAGAGAGAGAGAGAGAAAGAGAGAGAGATAGAGAGAGAGAGAAAGAGAGAGAGAGAGAGAGAGAGAGAGAGAGAAAGAAAGAAAGAAAGAAAGAAAGAAAGAAAGAAAGAAAGAAAGAAAGAAAGAAAGAAAGAAAGAAAGAAAGAAAGAAAGAAAGAAAGAAAGAAAGAAAGAAAGAAAGAAAGAAAGAAAGAAAGAAAGAAAGAAAGAAAGAAAGAAAGAAAGAAAGAAAGAAAGAAAGAAAGAAAGAAAGAAAGAAAGAAAGGAAAGAAAGAAAAAGAAAGAAAGAGAAAAAACATTGTTGCTATCTTAATGAGAGTGGAATAAATCCTGTATTTCAGAGGGTCATGACTCATGGATTAGTACTGGAGGCCCTGGCATCAGCCCCTCAAGAGAGATTAGTGCATCAGTGTAGACAGACTGAATTTTACATTGTTTTCAAAAATGATTATTTCCAGTGATATTTGCTTATGCTATTCACGCATTTTTTAAAGGATGTCTCCAAAGTGCTTTATAACCTTGATGAATTTAACTTCAAAACATGCCTTGCCCTCCTTAGCATCTTCTGGCATGTCCTTGCCATACATTTTTAATGTGATTTTAGAGTTTTGTTGCTAATTGAAGATTTACCAGTTTGCCACTCAATATCAGACTTAACTGCCAACTGCTAATTATTCCCTAAAAAAGTTCATGAATAACTGTGAATAACAGATACATATGGGAGTTTTTCAATCTGCCCCTGAACAATTTGTGAGGACAGAAAAGGCAACATTCATTGTATAATTTATTTGTTGTGAAGTATTTACTTGGCTCTGTTCCTGTGTCTAACACCAAGCCAGGAATAGTAGGACCAAGCAGACTTTCTCATGAGATATCCAGATCTTCCTCTTTAGCTGGCCAGTAAGTACAGGGAGAACACTTTTTCTGATGGCATTTTAGCATTTCCAGTCTCTGATTGATCCCAAAGGGAAAAAAAAAAAAAAAACTATGAAGAAATAGTAAAGAGACTCCTTTAAAAAAATATATTTTTCAAACAGAAATTAAAGTATCCTGAATTTGGCTTTTCTAATTGCAGTGGGCCACATCCTGTAGTATCAGTGGGAAATGTTGAGGTTCCAGAATGTGAACTAGTCCTAATCCTTCTGATGAAGTGGTTGTGGTCCCTCTAGCTGTCAGCTAGACCCATAGACCCTCTCTTTCCCCTTTAGCTATTGAATACTGCATGTGGGAATGGCCAGCTTGGTTTGCAGTTAGCTGCCTAAGGTGGCTCTCAGTATTGCTGCCTACTGATTTTTTTAAAAAGTATCTCCCCAAAATCATAATTATTGGTTTGCAATCACAAATCGTAAGTCTTTTGGGGGTATTTGATAATTTCTTTGCAGGTTATTGAGCAACTGGTGTACTCTAGAGGTTTTATATTCATCACGTCTCAGCAATTACTAGAACTAGAGTGATTAGAACAAAACAAAGCAACCAAACAAAAAACCAAAATGAACAAGATTCTCTGGCACCCAGGAACTGGAGCTTTAAGAAGTAAAACAGTGAGTACTGGCAAAACCCATTCCTGTTCCTTCTCTTGAGATTGGTATCATAGAGCATTTTCTTTTCTGTTTCCAGTATCTACTTGTCAAACATTTCACACTCTCTTTTCTGTGGTGACTGCAGATGATCCCAGCTCCTCCCCGGACCCCTGCCTTCTTTCCACTTAGAAAGCACAGTGCTTTTAGGTAACAGATGTTCAGCAGCCTAAAGATGCCACCTATGATGGGGAAATAATCTCCTCAAATTGAAAGGGAACGTTAGCCTAAGATTTCACACTTCATATCCGAGAGCAGAGTGGAAGGGCTCTTTCAGGGGCCTCAGGCAGAGGCAGGTTGGCATGGTTGCTATAGCAATCAGCTTGTTTATCAAATCAAGGTCTCAGTAATGAAACAGTAGAAGGCATAATTCAGAGAGTATTGAAAACAAAATGCACATATTCACATGTATTAGATTGCAAGAGAAGTAATCAAAAAAGATCAAACTATCTCAACAGCTTATGTATAAATGGAAAGATAGAACGTCCATTTTGTATAAGCTAAATAAATAACAATAGATGTCAATAATAGCTGGAGTGACTCCGGTGTCAAAAGGTGATACGGTTCAAAATACAAACATTAATTATGGCACAAATACAAATCTAGAGATGTTGTCAAATGTGCAGACTAAAGTCCTTTAATTCAAACAAAGTTTGTTAATAAATTGTTAATATGTTTTAAATTCCTCTGATTTTAATTGAAAGAAATAGATGGGCAAACAGAAAATAATGTTAATTGGCCTCAATTTAAGCTGAATGAGATAGGTGTGATGGCTTATTGTATAAGAAAATACTTTCCTATTGAATATTTATTTCTCCTGTGGAAAGATACATTTTTAAGAAGCAAATATTGGAGCTATATTTGAGATGACAAAAGGTGGGTGCTGAGAATTTTGTTAATACTTGCACTATTATTAATACAGGCACAACTCTGTTTATGCAAAGTATAATGCCATAACTGAGTAAATGATATGCTTCAAAACACCCCTGCTTACATATTTAACCATTTTTGGCTCTGCATCTACTCAAACCTTAATGTGTATATTTGAGTAACTGGAACAACTTCTGAGGTTAATTACTAAATTGACCAAAGGTTTTGACTCATTTGCAGCTGATGAAGACCACTGCACTTTCTCCTCAAATATACCAAGCAAACACAATTATGCTGCCCACCACACATAGCTTGACTAATAGCTATGTGGATTGAAGTGTGTCTTTCAGCAGTTGAAAGACTTTCACACATCACAGAGTGGTGCTGACATAGGAGAGAAAGTAATGTCCACCCACTGGCTGGGCCCTCACCATTTTTTTTTTTTTTAAATACTTTGCCTAACTGATAATTACAGAAATGTATGGCATCTTCCTTGGAAGCTTGGCATGTGTTTATGGATAGTTTTCCTTAAGAAGATTCCTGATTGCACAATACACAGCAGTCTAGTTGGCTGTGTCAAGTGAGTCAATAAATAACATAAATATATATCATTAAGGCCTTTGAAATGGTGTCTTAGACAACTATCACTGAACTTCCACCAAATTTTTCAATGGGAATAAGAACAAAGAGTGAATAGTTGGGGAAGAACATCTCCAAACCACACGAGAAGCCGCATGCAGCCTGCTGATCTAACATTCACTTAACACCTTTAGCAAAGGCTTGCAAATGCACAAGATGTCAGTGAGTCACCTACAACATAAATCAAAATTTCCTCTTGCTGTCTCTCTTCCCATGTAGGTCACTGTCAGTGTTTCATTTTCTCAGTTCTCATTTCACATGGCTAAAACCTGTACAACTGTCCTTGTTCAGATGGCATCTCCAGGAGGAAATTTCTTTCCCTAAAGTGTATATATATATTTTTGACAGACATACAAAATTACAAACCCCTAAACAGATATGAAGTCAAAGCCATGAATCTATCATTTCCAAGGCTAGTTGATTTATAATCTGAAGGCCTCCAATTTAATAATTGCTAGTAATAATGATATTCTGAAAAAAATATGATTATGTTCCTGATTCAACACTGCTCTTAAGTGTAAAGTTATGGACATCTCCACTTAATAGAGCACTTAGATGTATGACTAAATCCTACTACAGCCCATGCTTAAAGTATTTGATGAACTGACACAATTCATTAGAGCTCTAATAATCTCACTGCAAGTCAAATTTTACTGTAAAGTAATAAAGGAGAAAGTATCCACAACATCAGAATGATTGCATTTATTTAAAAGGGAAAGTGGTGCTTTCAGAATAGTTTTTCATCTTTGGTTCTGGGCTGTGTCTCTTCTGTCCTTTAAGAACATGTGCTGCAGTACAGTTGATGTGAAATTTCTCAGCCTCCTGTATCGTTTTGGCAGGGAGCAAGGGTCTTGAATGCCTCTACAGATAAGACAACGTGTAGGATCCAGAACTCTCCATCTTTCTCTGTAACAGAATTTGGGAGAAAATTTTCAACATGAAAGTAACAAGAAACTGCAAAATACCTTGGATGGAGTCATCATAGCTGAATCAGTGAGATACTGTCTGGAAAACTGAATTCTGTGCTGAAGCCACAGGGTTCATACTTGATGCTAGACAAAATGTTGCTAACTCTAAATTTTTCACTTCTTGGGTGACAAGATGAGAGCTGGGCAGTCCGCCTTGCAAAACACAGGAGATGAAACAACTGGAGCTGAGGTAGCTAAAGTGCCATGAATCCCCATATAACTCCCCAAATCAGGCAAAAAGTATTTCAAATGGAACATTCAGCACTGTTGGACATTTCAGGTGCAATCTCTCTCCCTTTCAGTTCCACATCTCCATCTCCTCTTTATTTCTCAAGATTTATTGCATATATCAATTAATTAGTCTTTACAAACCACTCAAATGCAGCAGTGATAAGTGCTGTAAAGGACTCATGATTAATTTTGCCTTCAGATTAGGTCTTCAGAGTGCACATAAATAAGGCCTGGAGCTGTACGTAGAAAAAATTAGAACAAATGAAATATTAAACAGCTACTTCTACAGGGAACAGACTCATAGTGCACTCTGCATGACAAGGGTGCTTAGAGGTGGTGTATGTGGACATTGACCCCACTATGTGCTATAGCCACACAAGACTGAAACAAGATTGCAGAGTCCTCTTTTTATAGCTATCTTTGAGTGTGTAACTTTGCAACCTTGTAATGCATTTGATGTGAGGGTTTTTGTTGTTGGTGGTGGGCTTTTCTCTTTTTCTTTTTTTTAGTGTGTACTTTGCAGACACAGACACAACTCAAAGAGCTAATTTATTTGTGTCTGGGTACATGAAGTACATTTAAAGAGAAGAAAACAACCCACTTACTTACATAAATAACTATAATGAATACTGGAAATCACATGGCTGGCAGTGATATACTGGTGCAACCTTGCCAGGAATACTACCGAGGTGGTGGGATATTCATTCTCTGGGTCATGTTGTATAGCCTCCCTTTTCAACCCCCTTTCTGTCTCTAGCCCTCTTATATCCCATATTCATAGGGAAAAAATCCATCGCTGAGCCTTCAGAGTTGTTTTGGGGCAAAAATGCAGCTTCCTTCCCCTTCTCTCCCTCCCTTTCTCGCAGTTCAGCTTAAGTTTGGGACCAACATGAGTTGCTATCAGTATTAAAACTCTGGACTACAGCTTCTGGCTCAAATCAAGTGTCCTGGGCTGCTACAGGAAGCACTTCCTACCTGAGAACGGGTCTTTCACCCAAGAGCTTGTCAGCTGCTGCCTCCCGATATCAGTACAGTTGACACAGCAGAAGGGGTCATTGCTCCGAGCAGTATGAGAGCTGTGCTGGTGCTCTGCCAGTCGAAGACCAGAGAAGATATTTGGAATAGTCTAGGTGTTTCTAAAATGTGGTATGGGCTAGTGTTGAAGAAGAAAACAGGAGCCGGTGAACTTCTAATCCGTGGGTCCAGCATTTATCCCTTAGGTTAAATGAGACTAGGATGCAATCCAGCTGAAGTTTAGGTGTCTGCTGTGCTGGCTTCCTTACAGGGAAGAATATGGGGCATGAAGAATATGGGGTAAGTTCTGGTGTGGTGCCCCAACTTCACATAGTTGCAACAGGACGGCAAATAGGGATGCTCACGTCCCAGGGCCTGCAGGCATTGCTTCTGCACTGATGCTTCTTCTATGACTCTTCCCGGGAGGGCAGAACGAGAATTAGCAATTGTGAATGTCTTTTTCATGCCCCTAGAACTTCTTTATTCACTGTCGTGCTGCTCAGGAGTTGACCCACCCCCAAACAGTTCTGTAGAATAGCACTTTGCTGAGGAGATAAAACAACCTATACTAAATTACAGAGAAGCCAATGAGAACTTGCCAGTTCAGTTTAAAAACAATGTCATCAAAATTTTTATGTATGTTTTTCCTGCATATTCTTTAGCTTTGCCTTGGCATTTCTATAGCAGTAGGAGACTATTATCTTGTCAACAATGTTCTATTGCATTGACATTATCTCTTAATTACACAATTACTTTGTTATGTACTGTAGTACTAGCAATAAAACATTTGAAGTACTTCAAGCAAATCTAGTTTTAAAGGTTTCAAAGAAAAACACCTTGATTCAAACTGTCTGCTAAATATAAGTACTTTTTTTGTTCTCTTGTTAGATGAAGAGCGTAATTGTAAAATTAGTGCTAGAAAAGTTATCGTGGAAATGATGGTGGTAAAAGATTGGTAAACTGGTGCTCTCTGTCTTGTTATCCTGAACTATGGGTTAAGAGAACCAGGCTACCTTAATCATGTGGCTCCTTGTCACCCCTCAAAAATCATCACGGTGCATCCTCCTGCATGCTGTGTGGCTAGAGTCATACTGACAATATACTGCAACTGCAAAGATGTGAGGGACGTACTCTCAACACTGCTGTGTACAAGAATGCCAGGCATTTAAAGTGGTGTTGGCAACTCCATAGATCCATTTCAGAGAAGGTAACCTGGGAGACTGTTAGGAGGAGCCTGCTGCATCCTTTGAGCTGAACATGGACATTCAAACCAAAACTTGCCAGAGGCAGGATGAAAAAACTCCAGATAACAAACTGGTCCTCCATCCCAGGCACTCTCTGGGCTGCACATTGGTCCTGCTGGGGCTGTATTCTGGTGCTGTCAGTCTGAGATCAGGAGTGCAGATGTGCTGAAGGTGATGGTGCTGGCCGGGGATGAGCACCAGAAAAAGGCCAAAATGCAACCCGTATGGAGGAGCTTGGAGTCACCTCTGGCTCCTACCTGTGACTGTAGCCTCAGTGACTTGCCAAAAGGTACCCCAGAAGCACTGTTCACAGCCAAATACTCTGATAATCCGCTCCCATTTCCACCAGGGGAACACACACTGGCAGCTGCCTTATGCCCCATCAGTGACACTATATCAGTAACCTTGAATGACAGCAGACTCAGGGCTTTGTTGCTTAGATAAATTGGTCCATTTGGCAGGTATTTTATTTAAGAAACAAATCTCCTCAGCCCTTTAAAAGGTTAACACTGCCAAGGTTTGGACTTATCACTTTTCCCACATTCTTTGCTTTGCCTCCTTACAAAATCAATATTCTAAAAATAAATAAATAAATATACAGTGCAAGCATCTAAATCAAAAAGCAGTAGTTGGCAGAGCCATGAATCTTTAATCTGGATTTAGTCAGCCAGATAGAGTGAAGCCTGCCCAAGACCCCTCAGGCAACACATTCAACAAATTTAGTGTACTGTGCTTCAAAAGTCTATCAGTCCCTTCACCTTTACACACATTAAAAAAGAGCCATGAGCTGAGAATGATTTCCAATCTCCAGTCCCACAGTTCCCATCACTTTTTCTCTTGGGATAATGGAGGAGGGTGAATGCTGACTACGGCTTCAGTTTCAAAAACAAAGGATGGGGCAATACTTTGGGGGAGTAAAGGTGGGATGAAGAAAGAGGAACACGGTGTAGGTGCAAACAGCTGCACCCATTCATAGAGCTTCTTGCAGTTTGTCTCTGTGAGGAAAAGCACTAGCAAAAGGTTTTTCTGATTTTATAGTTTTTCTGATTTTTCTGATTTATATTTTTTTCTATTTTTATTTTGTCTGGTTTGGAGAAGTAGACACAGAGTTTTTGGGGCATGATTTGAGCCATTCTTCTTAGTTTGTCGATAACATTCCCAGGGCTGATAGTCAGCAACTTTATGCAAACATAACAGAAAGGTGCTTCCAGCTACTCACCACCTCACCCACTCCCATTATCTGAGAGCTCTGAGACTTCTCCTGTGGAAAGCTGCTTTTGGTAAATAAGGGAGGAGATTGCAATGTTGCATTATTGGAGGAAGAAGAGAGGGAAGAAAATGCAGGTCTACTGTAGACCCAGGGAACTCAAAACAGTAGCTCTGAAGTGTATGCAAGCATCACGGTGATGCTCAATGAGTGAGATGGTGAACAGAGCAGAGCAGTGACACCAGGTGTGTACTCCAGTCTTTTTGCTTTTTTGGGCTTCTCGACATGTTTGCAGCATACAGTTTAGCTAATATCAAACGGCTGTTTTGCACTGGAACTTTTGTCAGATCAAGAAAAAGTTTGAGTGGTAGCCAGATATGGACTGAGATTTCAAAGTCTGTGATATCCTGGAGATGAATTCATTCAGAATTAAATATATATATATATATTTATGAAGGGTTTTGAAGACAGCAAATATTATTCTTTCCGGGAAGAAATCTTGTGCATGGAATGAGCAGGGAATGAGTGGCAAAATCAACAGGAGAATTCCTTTCCACAAATAAATATTTTCTAATAGTTTTTGGACTTGGGTCATAAAACTGGTAAGATCTGTTCATCCTATTAACGTGTTTCTTTCCATGCATCTGTGTGTTTGTGGTCTATCCACTGACTGCTGTGGCAACACTGGTCTCAGACTCTAGCAATGTTTTCATAACAGGATTTTTGTGTTTGCTACTTTTGTGCCTAATGAGACTATAATGTCAGAGAAGTTCAAACACTGCAGGTGCTGGCTCTTTTTTTTCTGCAGAGGGTTGCAATATTTTTTCTGAATGGCAAGAATAGGTACTCTGCAAACATTTGCATGAAGAAGTAAAGAGGAGACAAAGACAATCAGAAAGCAGGGGAGCAAGGTTGTCATAATATGTGAAAAGTTTGGGTAGACCTGAGCAAAAAGGAGCATTCTCTGTGAGCCAAAAGCAGTATGCTTTGTGACCCATCTTGTGACCCAAGTACTGTTTGCCTTACCTTTTTGGCACTGCTGCTCAGATGGGTTTTGCCTTCCTGTCCCATCTCTGGAACTCCATGGAAAGTAATTTGTACACATCTTTTGAGCCATCTCATTTTTCAAGCCGCAAATTCAATTTTGTTTCTAAATGTTCCACATAGAACTTGATTGTTCATGGTTAAAAATGTTTATTCAATTATAAGAACCATGTTTTGTTTTTCTTTTTAAAACAGTCTCAAATGGCTTCAACAAAGAAGCCAGCTGGGTTTCTTTTACATAGGAATATATATTATGACACATTTTAAATCTGTTTCACCTTTTGCTTTAGTTAAGAAATTAAATGAAATTAAACTATTTTCCTGAGCAAAATCCCTGACATATTTTACATTATTCTATTTTACACATTTAAATCATTCTATTTTATTGGTTCGACCCATGTGCTGTTTTCCAGCAGCTAGCAGCCCTGTAGGCTCATATAAGAACTTTCTGCCTTTTCCTCACCTCTGCCATACTTATTCCTCCTGGCTAGGACCTACCCTATTGGATAGCAGAAACTATCTTTACTCTCTTTTCCTTTTTCATCCTTGCAGTATGCCAGTCTCACCCTGCTCCCGCCCTTTGAGTCTTTCTGCTTTGTTTGTATTTTTGCAAATGAATCATTTTTTTGCATCTACTTTCGTGCAAAGGAAAAAACAAAGCAAAACAAATGAGCTCTGTGAAACGTCAAGGAGGCTGTTAAACAACGGTCTTGAAATCAGCACCTTAATTGCATCACTAATGGGAATTTTTATCTAATTGAAAAGCAACGAAGCAGATCATTTTTCCTTGTATCTTCCATTAAACATTGCTCAAGAAACAGAGAAGCATAAAGAAACCACAAAACAAATCTTTTCAAGTGCTAGAGGTTCATTCATGTAGAGCAGGGTGTACCTTCTAGGGGATTTCACTTCCCATCTCACTTGCCAAGGAAAAAGCTAGTCCTGCCTACAAAACACAGGGATGAGGTTTAAGAAGCATCTGTGGAGGTAGTGAAGAGTCAGGAGCTGTGCATGAGCAATGTCTACTCACAGGGCTGTTTAACTCCCACTTGGGTACAGAGAACTGAGACTCAAACATTGACTGTCCTGTCATTTGCAGAGCCTGATTTCATATGAATTTTTTTGATTGACACTACCTACATGTGAGTAACTACACTGGACAGCTGCAGTGTAAACTTTTTTTTTTTTTGATGATGATGATCTTTATAGGAATCTTTGTCTTTAGATTGATATGCACAAAAATGAATTCCATGTCTATGATTCATATGGGTTCCAGGTATGTCAAACTTACTGTGTATGTGAACACTGACTTCTGCACGTGTAGGTCACCTGGCATATCTATCAAGCACTGCTGAGGTAACTCTCTTTGGAATACATTGGAGTCTCTGTGCAGCTCCATTTCAAAATGCATGTGCAAACAGTCAACACTTGTTCTGGGAGAGCTGCTAAGCTTGTGAAAATCATCTGTCTTTGTACAGCAACTCTTGTCCTCCCATCTCAAGAAAATCTTGACAGATTCAATCAATTCTACAGCAACCAGCAATATGACAATAAAAAATAGAGGAGCAATTGCATCATACAGGCAGAATTTAATGTGGTCCTTTGGAAGAGTAGGTAAGGTGGGATTTCTACGCCATAGGAAAGAAGAATCTTATTTTCAGACCTTTCTTGGCATGGGTAATTTACTGGAAAGGTAGCTGATTTGAAACCACAGCGGGTGGAATCTCATGGGGCTCCTCTGGTCTACTACTTTAATGCCATTGCAACAACTGGCGTTAGCAATTTGACCTTGGAAGGAAAGAGATCTTATCAGAGGATAATTTTATAGCACTTCATGTGCATTTCTGGTGGTGCAAATGAATACATAGGTCCAGAGACAATAGAGACTTAGCACCAGAGCATGAAGGCTTAACTATGTTCATTTCTGCCTAATCAATTAAAAGGGAAGCCATATGGTTTTCTTGCTCTTGGATGTGCTTTCTGACTGCAAATACTTGTCACAACAAATTGGCCTGGAGGTTTAGAGCTTATTCCCACTAATATTTATGATTGCTCGTAGGACATAAGTGAAACAAATGGTAGTGTAATTGCACTGGGAGAATATGAAGGATAAATTCAGCAAACAAAACAGACTCTGATCTCGTTAGCTACACAAATATGCACAAAGAACATTCAGAGAATAATAAATATCTCTGGTTTCAGCAGTTTCTTTTATTCCTTGAAGATTCCCCTGGTAAGTGTGTACACAACCAGACATCCCACCAGGCATCTCTTTGGCTGGGCATAGTAACTGCAGGCCATGTATGTAGCATCCTTTCTAGGAACATGTTATACAGGTGCTGCACAATTAACCCAGAGGTAATAGTTCATAGCAAATGCTGCTCAATTGTCCAAGCAAACAGACTATCCAGTGAACTAGCTGGGGAATTTAACATGGCAAAACATAACTCTCTGTGCAAGAAGGTCTGCAAATTACATTCTTCTTCATAGACAAGTGAAAAGGGACCTTTAATTAAAATAAATATATAGGAAGACTTGGAATTTATGTCCCATTTGTAATATCTCATCACCAGCTGCAGACCCCTGACTAATGGTACATTGGATATATTCAGTATAGATTCCAGGATAAGCAGAGCATTTACTTTTGTCACCTGTAGCCCTTCCATTTCAGCTTGTTTATTTTCTTGATAAATATTCTGACCTCCATAAGCAGAAAAGACCAAGGGAAATTTTGTAATAATTAGTAAAGTTGACTGGGAAAATTTATTCCATTTTCAAAAAAAAAAAAATCCTGAATGGGATAAGAAGTCCCAATATTGACAGTGTCTTCAGAGAAATTTTGTGCAGTTATCTTTCAGTACCACTGATATTTTCCAACAACAGAAATACTTCAGTGTTTCTGAAGTGGAAAATGCTGTGCAGATTTCTTCTGAACAGGCTGGCAGCACTGCCAAATGTACTGCCAAAGATTTGCAGGACCCAAAGTTTTCAGGCATTTCCACTCTGTGGCATTCTGTGATTTAAAATCACCCTACAGAGAGGCCACTTGGAATTAAACTGTGACCAGGACATGGGACTGTGATCCGGAGGAAGTTTCCTTGTAATTAATATGCTGTGGATGGTGTTTTTAAGCCAATTGCTGACATTTCAGATAATTAGGTAGTTACAAATTTGGGGCTTAAAAACAGGCTGCACTCAGGCACAAACACAGGACTGGCAAGCAGGAGGCTGTCACCAGAAACCACATCTCTGGACAGCAAGTTGGCCTTCTTCCACTGATGGCAATGGGCATCTTGACCTCTAGATTCTGAATTCTTAGCCCAGATCTTCAAAAGCTCTTGAGACTCCTTCAGTGGGTGTAGATGCAGTTTCCTGGCTCCTCTCAGTAAACTGGAAGTCTAAGGATCCACTGAGATATATTGTTTGGAGACTGGTAGTTAGTCATGTTCCCTCCTTTCTTTTCTTGTTATTTTTCCTTCTGTTTTAAATGGGATAACACAGAGAGAATGCAGAAGGAAAGAGTATTAGAGCAATAAGCAACTGGAGATGACAAAAATGAATCGTTTCACTTTAAATAAAAACTGTCATTTGAAAAACAGAAAATACCCCAGAAACTCATAAAAATGAGTATCAACTCTTTCCTTCAAAATATGTCTCAATGAATGTATTCTATTTCTGGATGGCTCTCATGAGACTGTATACCAATATTCCACCCTGTATTAGAAAGGTATCTACAAGTCTTTTAAAGTCATTTCCATGATCTTCCATTCTCTTTCCCTCATCTTTTATACATTCCCACTTCTTCTGTGCTTGCTACCCTCATCAATCATTCACTGCAGTGTCACAGAAGCGATCTCTCTATGAAAGAGCCTGGTTTCTTTTCCACTGTGTCATGGTGCTGCCCAGGAGCCTTAGTCACATGCATAAGGCCACCTGTGCATGGGAGAAGCTCCATGATTGAGGCCTCTTTGTTATATTCTGTCAGCTTTGCCTTTTCCCTGCATGCTCAGATGTCCGCAGATGCTCTCTTTCATCTGCCCATCTCATTTTGTTGGTCAGTGTTTTTTGTGAACTTTTATCTTCTTCATTAGCCCAACTTCCATGCCTGCAAACAACAATAATGTTTTTAATGGGCTACCTTGCATAGAGGTGATTTGGATTCTGTATAGAAGTGTCCTTAACATCCTCTCACGCTGAAAGGCTTATCCTACAGAGGTACTTACAACTGAAACACTATTAGAAAGGAACTGGCAAGAGACTCTTTCTGGAGCTAATAATAATGCTAAAGAACTAAAGCAGGGAAGATAGAAGTCATTAGAAATGAAGAGTTATTTAAGTAGAATAAGAAGGTATTTTAGTGAACTTGGATAGATTAGTGGGGGGAATGCTGATGAAAAAATGTATCTACATAAATAGGCTTATGATTAAAAGCTGAATTAGTGAACATGGTTAAGAGGATTATAAAGAAAAAAATTAGGCTGAATAGTTGGGATAGAAATAGTGCAGCAGCTTTGAGCAGGCTGAGATTTACCAACCTGTAACTATTCTTGCTTTGCAGAGAGAGAATGTAGAAGTGTTTGTTGGGCTACATGTCCTATGGTGCAGCAAGGCCACCAACACTGGGCACCTGCCTGTCTCCTGAGAACTTCTGCCACAAGCACACTTTGGTGGTGAGGCTGTGTCTGAAGCACAGGGCAACTTGTCTTGCTGGGGTGATATGCTGATGCCACTCCAGTTCTTGGAAGTGAAATCTCACTGAACGTTATTTCAATGGACACTAGGGACAATATCTTCAAACATGATGTCTGCAGTTATTGCCATCCTCCCTTCCAGGCAGAGATTAGGACACTCACTCTACTTGTGCATGGTCACAGACCTTACCTAGTACTAAACAAGAGATTATTGGCACCCTTTGAAAAGAGATACATGACAGGAAATCTGGATTCAAAACCTATGTAAATACAGCAAGTAAGTAAAATTGCTTTAGTTATTGAACTGTTTCCTCCTTCTCTGTCATATAGTTATCTCTTATTAGCATTGTGCTGAAGACATTAGTAAGTAAGTGGACTGTCACAGTCTTTGGGAATACCAAGTTCCCAGTCATCTAGCAGTATTTATTTCCCATAGTTTTAATCTGTCTTTTTGTGAGGAAGGGAGAAAATTTCTAAGTGAAGAGCGGTCACCAAAGGTCATTGCCATAGCTGTGTCCTTTGGGTTCGGCAGTGTTTGCATACTGCAGAAGTTCCTTGGGAATGGATAGAAAAGTAAATTGTGAATCCCATCTTAAATAAAATGCAATAGCAACTGTAGTTAACCAACTACTATTTTTAGACCTGTCAGACTCAAGGTCCAATCCATTGAAAGATTTGGAGCTTTAGGAGTAGTCAGCAGGAAGAAAACATCTAGGCATCTATGTTTCTGAACTTTACATATCATGTGCTCATACAGCCTCTGTGATTGTTTGACCCTTGGTGTAACAAAGACTTTTCCATGAAAAAATGTGGGAAAAAGAAAGTTTTTTTTTTTCCCCACTCCACAGTAACCTTAAAAATTCACTCTAAAATATAACATGTGGTGCTTTGAATTGTCCAGAAGTAAAAGAGATTCCAGTTCTGTTACAGTAATTATGTCAGGCTATGACATGTCTCTAGTATTCCACATTCCCTTTGATGAATCCTGCCCTGTCTATTCACTGTAGTTAGATGCTTAGGGTTGATCCGAATGTGTGTGTTAAACTCATAGAAAACAAAGGGATACATAGCTAACAGGAAGGCTGAATAGCAAAGAGTCAACAAAAAGTAGCCGAGAAAGCATAAATGGAACAGAAGACAGGATGGAGGAGTTGAAGGAAAGCCTCTGGAATGGCTGAGCCAGGAAGAGAGGAGACAAGGGAAGCACAGCCTTGGGACCCCAGTGCAGTAGGCTTCCCAAGAGCTGGTACTGTGCCATGGTGCCCCAACTTCACTGCTGATCTGTTGATGCTATAGATAGCTGGCAGTGTGTTCAAAGGCTGTATTCATGTTCATCTCAAGATTTCAGTTTCTTATGTGTCCTCTATATCTTATTTATTTATTTATTTATTGTGGGAATTGATACTCTTGCATATATCTAGATGTGATTTTTATTCCTGTCATTTACTACAACTCAGTAATCCCCAGAAGTATCTCAATTACTGAGGACTGGAGCTTCAGTGATATTGTATGACCTGTCCTAGGAATATAAAGTAATGCATTCAAGAAGCAAAGGAATCTACATGTAAAGACAGCTGGAGACTGTCAATATGGACACACTCAAAAATAAGATTTCTTTTATTTAAAGTGAAAACAAACAAACAAACTTGTGAATACTTTTTGCCACCATAATAGAATGGTGTAGGAACATTTCTTTTCAGATTAGAAAAAAATATATAGATCTCTCTCTCTCTCTTTTTCTTTTCTCTCTCTCTTTTCCTTTTTAATCCCTAGTTAAAACTAATGCTTCCATGTTGGCAAAACACTGCAGTTCAATTAAAAAACAAAACAGAACAAAACAAAAAAACCCCAACTTAATACAAATATTCTAGTCAACTGAATATATATGGTACTTTTCATAGACATTAAAGAAATAATATTTTCTGCAAAGCTACTTGTATTCTTAAGCTACCATTATTCTAGGAGTTAATTTTCTTCTCTTGCTGACTGGTACTGCAGGCCAGATCCACCATGGGGTAAATCACTAAATCTTTATTAACTTCAGTAATGCTCTGTGGGAAAACATTTGTCCCCTGGCTAAGGCAGCCTCCATCAGATCAGATGAACATCTGTCCCACTGAGATGGATTTCCCTTTGTTTTTCACTGTTCTGCATTCCTTCCTTGTACTGTTATTTCTTCCTTTTACTGTGTCTCCACTTAGGGTGAAGCACAGAGAGCAAGACTTTCTTTCTTGCCTGATTGTTGATCCAGTGGAGCTAACCTTATATCCTTCATAATCCAAGGCAATGTGACAAGGCTCTCTGGGGACCATCCCTGCACACTGCATGAATGAACAGTCTTATAAATGGCCAAATAGTTTTTCATTATTTTAACTGCTCTATTTTACTGTTGAATTCTTGGAAAACAACAACAACAAAAGAAAACTACTCTCACTTCCTCTGTTTCATATTGCATTTTAAAAGCTTCCTTCCCCTCTTCTCTTTAGTGATCGGTGATATAATATAATAATAACCTTTCTCATAAAGAGGTGTCTGGGCTCACTCTTACTGTGGGAGATACTGTTTTTCCCATTTATATTTGGGGACATTGAGGAGGGGAGTATTTAAGGCTGTGATTTTTGTGGTATCAAGTGCTGCTGTGTCCAGCTCAGGTTAATGAGATCTGCAGTTCCCAGTAACCTCCTGCTGAATGAAATCACTAACAACGTTCTGCTGAGACCCCAGAGTATTTTCTTATGACAAGCCAGAGGGGTCAGTGTCACAGCAGTGAGCTCCCAGATTAACAGTCAATTTCATCTGCGTGACCTTTCTCTGTCCTTCCATTCACTACTCTGAGCTCTGTACTAGAAGAGAGAACATTTAGGCAACCAGAAAGGTGAGAGATGACAAAAGTGGAAGATAAATCCTGAGGTTTTGGCACAGGCTTTCAAGACATGTATCCTAGGTGCAAGGCCCCTGGGGGTCACACTTGCAGCTTTTTGGTTCCCTTCATCCTGGCTAGTCTTGCATAGACTAGCAGCATACACCGCAGGGTGGGAAAGCCATGTGCACCCCAGATCCTTTTGGATGCCACCTAACAGCTGGGTGGGTAACAGACTTGTCAAAATTTGTCATGTGGTCATTTTTTTGGCAGGGAGCAACAAGGCTGAGCCAGTGTTACCACTTGTTCCAGGCAGTTACTGAAGAAAAACCAAAGAACCACTGGTTTTGACCGGTTCTAAAATGGCTTTGGAATGAGCTAATATCTCTGTATGCTGGTGTTGGCTTACTCTGTCGCAGGGGGCAATATCTTATGGGAAAGTTTGTCCAGACCACTGATCGATTTTCCCTCTAATTATGCCACATAGTCAGATTGAACTGGGATGTTCAGGAATGTATTTTTCCTTCCTCAGCATAAGTCTATTTCTTTCTCTCTTTCTTGCTTTCTCTCTTTCTCTCTTTCTTTTCCTTGTATTTTCTCTCTAAGTGCTCTGTGGTGCTCCCTCAACCATCAACATACACCTACCATGGCTGTCTTTCAACCAGGGGATTTTGGAGACATTAAGCATGCAGACAGAGTTATTAGTGCCCTGTGCCCTCCATAGCCCTGGGACACACTATCTTATGGTATTTGCATATACTTTTTACTACCTGTTTCAAATCCCTATCCTACACAGCTATTTTGGAAAAGAAGATCAACACTTTTCTCTAGTTACTAGACAGCCAGTGAGTCAGAGCCTAGCTTGGATACTTTGTGATAAATTGTGCTCCTTTGTGATACTTTTCTATAAACTATAATAGACAGTAAACAGCCTGTGTCCTTCTTTCTTTTGGCTAACTTCCTGCATTTGCAAAAATAAATAAATAAATAAATAAATAAATAAATAAATAAATAAATAAATAAATGTCAAGGACAAGTTGGCAAGGACATCTACAAAGACTCAGCCTCTATTAACATGGTGATCTTCAGTCCTCTGCCACAGTGTTTGTTCTGTGGTAGAAATTCATCCCCACTTTACATGTGAGGAGAAAGAGTTTTCCTCCATCACACTGATTTCCTGTTGCGACCTCCTTGTGCCGTCCATCATATCTATTGCATCTTATCTTTTTCTCCACTTCGTCTTAGCACCTCCATACCTCTTCTGAGATGACAGATTTTTTTTTTCTCCTCTGGAGCATCAGTGTCCTGCATCACCTGTTCATCACAGTAACAGCCACAGCAAGCTTTGTTCTTGATCAGTGACTTGCTCCAAAAGCTTCACTGCCTCTCTCTGCCCTGAATCCTGGCGCATGGTGTGCACCTGCAGTTCCTCTCATGCTTCATGCTGCATAGCATTGCTCGATTTTTGTCTCCTTCCGAACATGTTTTGCAACCATTCTTGGCCAACATTATGCTAATAGCTTTAACAAACAAATAAATAAAGAGAATACCACTTTCTGAAGTTGGGACTCAGGGCTTTAGTCTTATGAGGACACCTTCTCTGCTTTTCTCCTTTGCTTTTTATTTACTGGTGAGATATTTTGCTTTGTGAACAAGCCTCTTCCTGAATGTAAACCCCTGGTCACTGTCTTAGACTTGTACCTGTTCTCATGTGTAAGCGTTCAGGCGTGACAGCTCAAGCAAAGGGGTTATTCAGACATCCGTGTTTACAGTTCCATAAAAAGTTCCAGTATCAGATATTCAGGAAAAGACAATCCTGCACTTCTTGCTTGTACCCTGGTCTCCTTCTTTCAAAGTGCAACCCAGTGAATCTTTGACAGCTTTCTGAACTGCAGTGACAGCTTTGCTGCTTGGACAATATGTCTGCTTTAAAAAACAGGCATATCTTACCTGCCAATTCTACAATTCAAGCAGTCCCCTCTTCACATTTCCCAGAAATTTCAACTGTCTGACAAATTCGCCAACATACTATTTCTTCCTCTTCATCATGTCACCTGCTTGCAATGCCAAAATTTGGCATGGGCAAAGTGTAGCCTGGTCAGGCACCTCACGCTGCCCTCATACTCTGTCCATCCCTCTGTCTCCCTCTCCATCCTGGGGAGGATGTGACACTATCTCTCATTTTTAAGAGGGGAGCTGGAAAAAGAGGCAGTGCCTTTTCAGCTCATTGTTATCTTAGGGAGCACTGGGGCTTCTGACTGAGGAAACAAATCAAGACTGAGGGCCCCTGGCCTGTAGTTCTAGTCCTGATACAGGTGTCCAAAGTGACCTTGGGCAAATCACCTGGCCTTCAGGGCAGTCTGCTCCCCGAAGTATTATCCTTCATCTCATTTCCTGCTTTATTTCCTTGTCACAATTGTGTCTGTGCACCCCTGAATGCCTGTAGACCGCTACTAAGAGGGCAATTAAGAAAAGTGAATATTCTTGAACAAGGATGAAAATGGAGGCTCATATTCAACAGAAGAAGACAGAGTGTGCTGCAAATAAAGAATAATAAAAAAAAAAAGGAAATCTCTGCTTGAGCTTGTCAGCTGCTGGAACAAAAAGTATTGTATTGATTCTCTCAGTATGTGCTGTCTCACGCAACACAGTGCTGACACTGGTGAGGGTCTCTATACTTCTGCAACTTTCTGAGAATAATTTGTATCATTGCACTCTTCTAGCCTTTGGATTTGTGTTTCGAAGAAGGGAATACCTTCTTCCCGTACCCTTCTCACTCCCTGCTGAGCCCATCATAATCTATAGAGAAACATGAAGTTATGGTGGGATTTTTTTTTATCTATGTTTTGAAATCTGATGCATTTCTTTACTGTTGAAAAAAAAAAGATTGTCTCATATATTAATGTTACATCTGTTTTCACTCTACATAAGCTTTTGTATCTCCTATCATTGCTTTTAAAGACAGCTTGATTGAGGGTGTGAAATACAGTGTGAAGGGCTCATCTATTTCCTTGAAGTAAATCAAGATTCTTGTTATTCCACAGTCATTTTGCCTGAGATATTTACATTTCTTTTCTAGGTGCAGGTCTGGGTTGTTGCACTGGAGACTCAGGAGTCTCCCCTCCCCTCCTTCCCCTTGGGGCCCGTCAGTTCAGTGCTGCCACTATCAACCTACCCCAGGGTGGAAACCAAAGCTGGTTTGTGCTGAATGAAAAACGAAGTTATTACAATGCCTTTTTTTTTTTTTTTTTGTATTTCCTAATCTTATTCTCCAAGGAGAGCTCCACGACCAATTATTTGGGAAACTGGAGCCACGTATGGGGGAAGGAAGCCTTATCTTTTTGAGCTGCTAACAGCAACAATATGAACTGGGGATTTCATAGGAACACTATTATTATTTAAAGAGGCTGTTGACTGTCATTGCTCTGCCCTTAACTGAGGTCTTCGCAGCTTTCTAATTGCCTAGCAGTTTGGGCTTACACTGGTTTACTGTACTTACATAAACAGGAGGAGTAATGTCATGCCTACACACAGAAACAGCTCCCTGTTTGCTCAGTCCGAGTCGTTGGATGTTATTATCTCTTCCATATCCCTCCCGGATTGCTTTGTTTCTCTTGGGCTTTAAGTGTATCTTCAATACCTTTGGGAAGCTTTACTTCTGTTGTTACTTGTGTAGCTGTTCACTGCTGCACGAAGAGCTGTGGTGGCAGATCCCGCTTCCAGTACTGAGTTGTTTTCCATGTGCAGATGCAGTGCTGCAACCTCATGGGGTTCTCTGCCCTGCAGCTGTGAGATTGCATCTGGAATTAGTGCCTGGTCTTATCCCCCTGCCCCAGCACAAGAAATACACTGACAATTGAGAACAAGGCTAGTGGGTGGTTACCGGGATGGTCAGAGAGCTTGAGTACAGGATGTAAGAGATAAGGCTGAGAGAACTGGGTTTGTTCAGCTTAAAGAAGAAAAGGCAAAGAGGGATCTTACTGCTGTTGATCTGATCTTACCTGTACTGCTCTTACATAGTAGCATGATGCATGAAGGAAAAGTCTAATAGCTGTAAAAAGAAAAGATTCCCCAAGAGGGTGATGCAGCACCAGGACAGGTCCCAGAGAGGCTGGGAGATCTCCAGCATTGGAGGTATTCAAAATTTAAGTAGGCAAGGCCTGGAGTAATCTGCTCGAGCTTTGAAGTTGCCCTGCTGAGAGCAGGGGATTGGGACAGACAGCCTCCAGTGATCCCTTCTAACCTGAATTATTCTGTGATTTTGCCCTCTGACATCTTTCTCCAGTGAAAGAGCGGGGGAGTGGAGGGAGGCTTGCTCAGCTCTCATTTACCATGTTCACTCTGTGTGGCTACCCACTATAAAATACTGCTGAGAAAGGAGATTTTGAGAAAAGAGGGAGTATAATTCCCTCTCCCTATTAACATTACCTTACATGGTGTCATTTCTGTTTGACTGGAAAATTTTCTGTGTGAAAAAAGAAAAAGTGAGCCAAGTCTTTTTTTTTTTTTTTCTTTGACTGCTTTAAATTTAGAAGTCCTGTGCAATGGCTTCCCCGCCTATGCACAGTGAGGAGCAATCACATCTGGGCTGTCTGGATTGCAGAGCTGTGGAGGATGTCCATAAAGACAACTGATTTCTGGGATTTCTCAGGAATAGCTGGAGCACTTCCTCCCCGCTGGTAATCTATGTATGCCAGATCCAAGTGACCCTTCCTTCCGTATGCCTTCCTGACCTGAAGCACAGTGGGAATCAGCCAGCCCTGGGTACACATCTCCATAGTCCTGCTAGAGACTAGTGCAGCCTACCAGAAACTCTTGAGAGAAGAAAAACACACAAGCCTCTGAGTGAAGTGGGCTGAGATAGTGTCAAGTTGCTGGGGGGGAAAAAAAAAGGCAATAGGTTAAACAAACTTATGAGGAAAATTTCCTGGTAATGTATCAGTGATTCTGAATAAATTGCTGTCTTACACTTCCTCCAAGTTTGTCTGCGGCTTTATCTGCTAACTGAAGCCATTAGAAAAGCCAAAAATGCTCCCCAGAGTCATTCAGGGCAAAAACATCTAAAAACATCTTCCCTGATATCCTAGCAACTTCTTACCACTGCAACAATATCCCATCTCTTGGAGACCTTGTATCATATAAGTGATGCTTAGGACAGCTGAATGCAGCAGTTCTAAATCTCTGCTTTGTTGCGCATGATGAGTTAGAATAAATACAATAAATTGTGGTGTGTCAGTAATGGGAAAAGCAGTGAAGCAAAGTCCAAAACAAGAGCAGGCCACTTTGCAAAAAATAAGTCAACAGCTGATAGTTCAGCAATGATCAGTAAGCCATGGCAGTTTAATGACTGCTTAGTGCCTTGTGAGGAAAGGCTAGAGGCTTTGGTCAAGCCCTCAGCCAAAAGCACGTAATACATCCAGCAACCAGAATCCCTGGAGGTAGATTTGGGAAAGACTCTAACCTCTCTCTTCTGCCTTCAGATAACTCATATGTATCTGGTTGAAAACATATTTTTATAAGCAGTATAAGGAGATTTTGGCACTTGTACAAGAGAGTTGAGTAAGTGGAATACACAAATCACCTCCTTCTGACCAAATTACGAGCAAAGTTAGTTGGAATATTTTGTTTGTTGTCAATGGGATTAACAATATTTTCCACCTCAGTCAAAGGTTTCATGAAAATATCCTGTCTTAAAATATTTCTTCCTCATTCTCTACTCTGATAGGACCTCAAGCGAGCCAGGATGTCAGGCATATCTGCCAATACCCACACATTTTAAGTGCCTTTAAAAAGTCAGATCGGTTTTAAGCTCAAAAAGCTAGATTGTTTTAGGATGCTGACTGAAGAAATTAACTTTCTAAGAGAGAGGAAGGAAACTTGCAGTCAGGTGGGGAAGGCAAAATACAAATAAAAATAGGTATTTAAAACACTTTAAAGCTTTAAAATAAGTAAGCTTTAAAATAAGTATTCCTCTGGTCACTGAGTCTTCATATGGCAGTTTCTTCTTTCAGTCCCTAATAATTCCCACACAGGGTACTCTGCTCCCTGGGAGGTTTCTCTTTCTCTAACCTTTCAGGCCTGCATGTGGGCTCTCTGACTTTGCCAGCCTCAGCCTGAAGCTATAACCAAATTTCTCGCTTGTTCCCACCATCTCTCTTCCATCTCTCCCCCGTTCTTGCATCTCTCCCCTCCCCTTGGAGGTGCTAGGGTAATTGCCATAGAGGCAGCAATGTCCTTCCCACGTGGAACTCAGACTCTGCCCTAAGAACATTGCATAATGGGCTACAAAGATATGAAAGCATCCATCACTTCAAACAAAAACAAACACACAAACAACACCCCCTCCCACCACTCCATGCTCTTCTCTAACAGACCAGGTTGCCTCGGGAGAGGTTCCAGCAGAAGAATTTCCCTTTTCATTTTCAATGCCAACTTGCTCCCCTACTTGCTGAATGTCAGCTTCCTCTCTGTCCCTGTGGACACAGGGCTTTTGGCTGGAGCCTGCACTAGGCTGCAAGCAAGGTTGGATGCTGCTGACAGTGTTTCTGTAGCATCACATATCAATGCTGAGGAACTGTTTATGTAATGAGTCCGAACTGGGCTCCCTTGGTGCATGCTGTGGCTGCCCTGCTTAGCGCTGGCTCACACATACCACAGCTGGGACTGGTGCACAGGCATCTCCTGCCATGGATATCAGATGAGGACAGGATTTTCAAGGCACCTCAGGCTGTACAATGAGTTAAATGATTAGTCAGTTTGGTTAGAGTGCTTCAGATGAGAAAATGAGTTTGTGATGCAAGTGAGGAGGATGCAAGCAGAAATTTGTGGTGGTGATTGTGCATTTGTTCCTGTGTTTGTCCTATGGTGAAAAAACTCTCTTCAGACAAGCAGAATCCTTTCACAGCATAGATTTAAAAAAAAAAAAAAAAAAAAAAAAAAAGAGAGAGAGAGAGTCATCTTCCTTTCTTCTCCTTGCCTTCAGCCTGCTCACTTCTACAACTCATTCTGACTTTCCTTATTCTGACTTGGTGCTAGACAGAGGAGCTGCCCTCTAGTTAGCCAATGCCTCTTTCAAAACCCAACCAGAGCACTTGGTTTGTCCTGCTCCCTCCTTTCTTTGCCTTCCTTGTACTGCTCTCACACATGCATTCACACACACACACTGCCAGCAAACTGAAAAAAAATGCAGGCTACTTTCAGCAGCTCAGGTAATGCCCTTATAGGCTTAAATGGTTGAATACTTCCGTTAATCTTTCAGTTAGCTGCACTGAATCACTTTAATCTCACCAGTGACAGGTGGAGGAATACATGCCCAAACTACCACCATACTGCTATCATTTCCAGTCTCTTCCTATTTCAGATTCCAGGGTAATTGAATTGCGGCAACTCTTGGACAGAGATGACATCCCCTACTGGAGACTGTTCTGTCCTCAGCATCCTTTGCAAATTGCTTATTGGAGAGATCTTTCTTACTGCTTCCTTTTCTTTGGCTTCTGGTGGACAAGCAGCATTCAGAGTAAGATCTGATTAGCAAGCCACAAAGTGCATGAAGCAGGAAAGAGGGAGTGCAGACCAATGGTTTGGGCAGAGGGGATCCAGTTCCTCACCTGCCCTCTTGTCACTGGTTATCTCATTTCAGAAGGAATGCAAACCAGTGTCATTTCATTTCACAACATATTTGGAGGCTGTGCTCTCTGCTGCCAGTCACAGATCATGTCCCTCAGGACATTTCCTAAGCCAGGCTACTTCTGTCCAGCTGTGCAGTCAACAGAGATGAGTATCTCAGAGATGCCTAGAGAAGGGCCTAGTGCTGTTGTAATTTTCATGGGACGAGGGTCTGAGCCAGATCAGTTCAGTAGCGCTTGTTGTTCTTCTGCAGTTCCTGGCATGTAAAAAAGAGCTGGTGCTGGAGGTGAGAGGCTCTTCCATTTACCCACCCCTAGGACAAGACTTACAGGTCATCCTGTTGCTTTTGTTTTCGGTTCAAAAATAACTACCTATACCTTAGTGGCACCTATGTGGCCTGGCACCAGGATAACCAGGGTAACAATTTCCAGGTCACTTAAAAGAACAGAATAAGGACTGTTAGGGCATTTTGCAGCAGTTCTATTAATGTCTGTTGCCAAAGAGAGGTGTGTGCACCTTATGCCACTAGTACAGTAAGAAATGTGGAAGAAGCGGTTGGAGCAAAAAGCTCTTACAAGCATATAGGTTGGTTTACACATTTTTAGAATTTCTGGTCCAACACTGCTCTCTTCTATTGTAGGACAAGTGTAGTATATCTCTGTTGAATTGAATGATGTGTATAAACAGTATAAGTAGTATAAAGTCAACAAAGGTGGGGAGAGAAGAATCAGGTTTAAGGTTTTCATGCAAAGTATAATCATCTGGAAGTTTCTGCAGGCTGCATAATGAACCTGCTAAGTCTGAGAATAATGCAGTTTCTTGTAATTGTGGAATTTCTCCTGATTAAAACTGTACATTCTCCATTCTTTATAAGATGATATATGACAATGTGCATATTGAATCACAGTAAATAACAAAGCAAAATTTCAAGCTCTGTCTCAAATTCTAGAAAATTTCTAGATTCAATTCAAATTCTGTCTCAAATTGCAAGAAACAGCAAACATTGTTGGCATCCCTAATACAAAAGTTTTTAATTTGATAGCTTATATTCCATTAGCATACCTCATCTATCAAACCTGAAGTGCATAAACATAGCATGGCATACAGTACTTTACATTTGCAAAGACAATGCTGTGAGATGCATAAGAAAGTGTTTCTTGAAACTCAGTAAAATCCTTTGAACATGATCCTCTGTCTGAAAAAAAACAAAAGGAGACTAAGAGTGCAGATATAATGATCAACCATCACAGAGTTACATTCCACAAAACCTCTGGAAACATTTCTCTATCTATCTACTCACCAATATATTGCTTTACCTAATGATCCATCAAGTCTGCTACTGCAGAGTTTCCCAATGTAACAATGCCACTTTTTTAAGAGACAAGGGAAAAAATAGTGTGTACAAATATTTTTGCATGGAGGGAAGATTTTTTGGACTGTGATCTGAATGCAATCAAAGACTGGGACCATTAGTTTACTCAATCCTCTAATTAAAATTTTCAAATAACTAGTGGTCTTTAAACATCTCTATCCTGGGGCCTAAAACAGGCAATTCAATGAACAAGAGTAAATTTTGGTTGGCCGGATACCGAGTGCTGTCTGAAAATCAAACTACTTCTAAATAGGGTACCAAAAGATCTGCTGTCCTGTGTGTTTTAGAAAATCTTGGCTGTAACTTGTGTAGAAGATGAATAGCCTTTAGCGATGAACAAAAGATGTTAAAACTACTTTTGCTTCTTGGCCAAAGTCCATTGATTCAGACTCCTAATGTCAGTGATTCAAAGGTTACCCATATATACAGTTATCAAACATTGATATATAATAGGAACATTCTGAAGTTTTAGATCAGTGGCCCATTCAACACTAAGCAATAACATAAGAAGTAGTAGTTGCTAAATAAGATAAAGGGAAAGCAAAAACCCTAATGCAACTGTTTATCTTAGCAGCATACCTCTGCCTAGTGTGACTGTCACACAGGTAGGTTCAGGCTTTGATAAAGGGCAGATACTTTGTGCTTATTTGAGCTGTAGAAGATAAAGTTAAAGTAATTGCCATGATTCAAGAGAAAAACATTTTTCCATGGGGCTTCATCTGTAGTGCTATGGCTACCATGATGATCCCTGACTCCTATATGTGCTTAGTAATGAATTAATTTAGCATTGAGAAGGTGTGTGCAGCATAGGGAGGGTTCACTCAATTACTGCTTGCCTGCCCCAGACCTTTGCTGCGGTATCTAATCTGGTACAAAGTGATATTGCCTCAGATTCTGAGTGGACTCTGTGCCTGGCTTAACTGCTTCTGTTCACAGTGTTGTGGGCTTATGCTAGCCAGGGCTGATTGGTTACACTTCAGACAGCGAGCAAAGCAGGCAGTCTTGGTATTGCTGTCTCAGAGTGCTGTGCCTGATCAGATGTATCCCAGAAATGGCAGCATTAGTAACAGGATTGTAGCTCCTGGAAGGAATTGGAGAGCAGGAACTGCTCTGAGTGTTTAAATTCTGAATTCTAAATTAAGATTTTGGTGTACCCCAGGTGGCATCAATAGCCAAAGTGCAGCTCATTGCTCTTCAGCACTCAATGTTTCAGAGCTCAGCTTCTGTACAAGTCTAGTGTCTAAGGAAGGAGCTACAGTAAAAGTTCTGTTTCGAGAACTCCTGAAATTTGAGGCCAAGCGAAGAGCCTGGGATTTGCATTTGCATTTTATGCTTGCTCCTGTTTCTTTAATGTGGTTAAAACTACAACACTCTGTATGTGAGAATCCCTACATGGATTTGAAGTAGGCAGCTGAGGCAACAACCTTGATCCAAATAAAATCTAAGCATCAGAACAGGGATTTGTTCACAGTCCCAGAGCACCTCTGTGTCTCAATTCCTGCCCAGTGGAAACAAGCAAACAAAATGCACAGAAAAAATATCAAAAGAAACATAGCCATTGCGATTAGTGGAGACTGTGCAAGAAAGCAATGTGAAGTGACAGCACAGAAATCCCAAAAGGTGTTGTTTCAGCAGCAATACATATGAGAACACACAGAGCAGATGCTCTGAGACCAACCAGGCAGGACTGAAGTCAGACAAAATCAGCTGCAGTGTGCTTCTATGGAGCCACAAGGAGAGCTGAACACCTCAAACTACAAAACCTATGGCCCCTCCCAGAAGTCATCAGCAAACACCTACGTGTGCAAGGAGGCTGAACTCTCCTCAAATCAAGTATAGATACCCTGCTGTCAAATGCACTTACACATTCCCAATAGAAGCACCTCATGTTCTGAGGATGACAGGAGATCTTCCACAATCCATGAGCTCTGTGTCAACTCATTCATGGTTATATCCATTTGAAAGTGAGAATTCAGACTGTGTGCAGGGTGGATTTGCAGTTTGTCTTTGTAGTCTGCCACAGGGATCACCATATTCTCAGCTACCCATTCCTTCACAGGATCAAAATTCTGGGATCCACAGCATGTGAGGTGGAAACACTGCCATGTCCACTCCTCCTTGGATCTCTCAACCAAACTCACAATCTGCCTGCTGTGATCTTAAATACCTACCAATAGAACAATGTGCTTATGTGGTAGAAGACATAGACTGACACACACAAATTCAAATAGTTATATTTCTATTTATATACACATGCATTATATACTTTGGAACTTATGCACATATATACGAACAATATCTTTGTACAATTCTGTTATACTGTTGTGGAGTGGATTAGCATCTTTCTATGAATGGCAGCAAATGCCTTTTTTTCAGAGCAGAAAAACAAAAGAACAAAACTCTTCAACCTCACACTGCTCAAGAGCAGTTTCTAATTACAGGCACTGTTACAGATCACCACTGCTGAAGGATGCAAAAGAGAAGAGCTGAAAGATGATAGCAGAACTGTCAGCAGCTTTCAAAGAAACCTGTGGCAGTGTGGAAATTTTCAGTACTGGTGCTTTCTAGGCATGAGAGGCAAACAGGAATAAAGGATAGGAGGAGAATGCATTGCCCTGAGATACATCCAAGGCTCTTAACAAAACCTTTTCTTCTACATTTTGTCATTAACAAACAAACAAGCAAATAATCTGAGATGAGAGCTGCTAGGATGCCTATGAATAGTTATGGACATTTGTGTGAAGGGAAGAAACAAACAGAAAAAGTGTATTTGATATTTATGCTGTGATTTTCTGAAACATTCACACCATGTGCCAGCTGTCTGTGAAAGTACAGTACAGAGATGCTATTTTATAGGTCAAAGAATAGATCTGATCTCAGTTATGCCAGAATAAATTTGCAGTGTTTCAGCTTAAGTGCATACAAGGAGACATTGTATCAGAATCCAGATCACTGAGGCTTTTCCTCCATTCTTTTATCCTGGGCTTATGACATACTTATGCTTAGAGTTATTTCAGCTCAGTGAAATGGAGAATCAGTTTTAAGATATTAGATATTTACAGAAGAAAAAACATTTTATATTTACAAATATGTAAGAAAGAATTGTGATGCAGACCAATACCATTTCACTGGGACAGATTGTAACTAGTAATTGTTTTCTCTTTCTGTTGTTTATTACTATTTAATTAGCATTTATTTTCTAATAAAAAATAGGGCTGTCCCTTGACATCAAACATATTACAAAATTTCAAGCTAAAACATTATGGATCTGAGCTGCATGGAGGTAGACAGCCAGAGAAGACTTCAAACAATCCTGCCTCAGGCAACATGTTATCTCTGAGGGTTAAGAAGGGAAAAATGGAGAGAAGGTAATCAAGGTGATTGCAGAATCTATAATACAGCAGAGAGAAAGAGCAGCAATCAGAGATCCTATGAATAACCATTGCAAAATGGCTGCTTTGAAGCTGCAGCTGGTCATATTCTTTGTTGGTCATATTCAGAGAGATATTCATCTGCTAAATGGGAGTTCCCATAACAGGACAACCTTATGAAACCTTGTGAAACTGAAAAAAAACCATGGGACACTGGAGATGATGATTTATTCCTCTTTTCCACTCTCCTATTGAGAACTCATCTTCCCAAGCGTCAAATATTTAAAAATGAGTCTAAGGTAATTGTTTAGTCTCCTGTAGACAGTGAAGAGAAGAAATAACCTAGTGATGAAGATGTTTCCTGAGGCACTTTTCTTCCTCTTTCAGACAGATTATTTAGGGAACTGTCTAACTTTAGATGATGGCATTTAAGTACATACATACATGTACAAAAGATTACCCTTAATATTCTATTCCTGGAGGTATGGATGGACCCTCCAAAGCAACTCAGACTTTGAGACATGCTGTCTCTAAATCTCATTTTTCACCTTGAAATGGAAATTTGGTAAGTTTGGGATGTAAATGAATTAGGGGATCACCATTTGGTTCATCACAATGGCATTTCCAGCTCATAAGTTTTAAAAAGTTTCAAAACTCTAAAACATACACTAAAGGCCCAGAAGCTGAGTTGCAGCTTATGAAATGGTGACAACTTACTCAATGTCTGTCCTAAACATCCAGTTAAAAAAAAAAATGAAAATGCAAAGTCCATTAGAAGGTGACTCTCAACTATGGTGTCATGTTTGAGCTCTTTTAGTACCTTATTGACTTTACACCTGAGGACCTGTTTTCCTCATGGTCTGTAAGGCTTGTAAAGCAGCGTAAAGGCAGAAAAATCATAGTCAAACAGAGTAGGACTCTCAAGAAGAAACACAAAATCAGATGGGCTTCAAACTCAAACCTGGTTTAACGGCGTTTAGATCGATTTGATCCAATTACTGTCTCAGCAGAAAAATGAGAGAAGGCAAGCTCAAGAAGCATAAATAAGTTTAAACTTACAGTGAATCTTTAAGAAAAGAGTTGTACATGGTTCTATCTAATAAGTTATAATGAAATAGTGAGATGAAAATATTCCACTGAAATACAAGTCACTACTTCATTGAGAATGTTGTAGCTGTCTTTAACCCCTTAAATGGAAAAGGATTTAATGTGCTCATGTAAGGAGGCACCTACTTCTCTAAGGCATTCTTTATAATAGCAATAGAACACAATGTTTTGAAAGCCTGAAATGGTGATGCAAGTGTATTTTTGTTGGGAAAAAATAGTCTTAACCTCAAATACTTCTACATGCAAATCTTGGATAGGCCGCAGAGCATCCCATGGGAAATGTAGCTCAGCTGAGACACTGTCTCATTCTCATATGTGAGCCTACAAATCCATCTATAGGAGTTCTGCAATACGACATCTCCCTCTACCAGTAGGAAACCACGCAGTACACCATGAGACATGTTGTAACGGGGCAGCATGATTGATTGGAGATGAAATGATAAAATATCTGAAATTTACTTGGCTCCCTGGCTGCATTATGGCATCAACATTGGATGGAAACAAAAGTTTCCATCTGAAATACTTTTCTTCTTTCTATCTCACCCAAAATGGAACAACCTCCACCTATAAAACTGAATTTTATCTTTTCAAACTCGATGTATAGCTATCAGAAAGCCCAATGACAGTATCTTTTTGGTATTTCTGAGTTTTTCCTTACATTTTCTCATTCCGTCTGATCTTATCTTTCCCTCTTTGGTTGCTCCCATTTTTTTCCAATAGCTACTGGTCTTTCTGTGTGCTCAATTCAATCATCAATATTTTTCATCATTGTCTTAGCATTTTCTTGTGAGTCTGCCATAAATGACATGAGCCCAGCAGCTTCTTTCTGGTGCAGATTCTGTCTCTCAGCCAGTGTTTTGAAAAATTAAGACTGTCTTTAGACTTGTGTTTAGGAGATCACAGAATCACAGAATGATTAAGGTTGGAAGGCACCTTTGAAGAACATCTAGTCCAACACTCCTGCAAAAGCAGGGTCACCTACAGCGTGTTGCACAGGATCACATCCAGGTAGGTTTTGAATATCTCCAGAGAAGGAGACTCCACAAGCTAATCTGTATCAAGATCTCAGTCTGATGTTCTGCTTCTAGAGTTTTCAATGAGCTATGGAGTTCTTTTTGCTCATATACACTCTTCACCTTCTTATTTGGTATTACCGTTTTCCCATGTTGTTTTTCCTCTCTCTCCCATTCCTCTGGCAATAATACAAAGACAAGCTCAACAGAATAATGCATTTTTAGCATCACACCATCTTCAGATGTATGAGGAAGACATTATGTATGTGTGGGGAAATGTAGCACAGAAAAATTCAGTAACTTGATCAGGGTCATGATGAGAAGGTTGCATCAGAAGCAGAAATTGAGTTTTGGCTTTCTGACCTCACGCCTAAGGTACTGGACCATTTCTTCAGGGAAACAAATTAACAAATCAGTAGGCTTTGTTGACAGAGCTGCATGTGTTTTGACAATGCTGCTTACCAGCAGCTACTAAAAAAATTCACCCAAAAGTGCCCAGCAGTGTCACCTTTTACATTCTTTCTTTTTATTTCTTTGTCCTCTCTCCTCAATGAACACAGAAAGAGCAGAATTAGAGAAAGGCTCAGGAAAGGAGGTCAAAATGTTTCTTCTCATGACACTCAGGCCAAGGCTACTTCTGTTGTCAAGAGGAAACAAGGCTTTTTTGTTACAGACAGGAGTAGCACTGGAGGATGATGAGTGGGGAAGATGTTGGTTCAGCCTTTGTTAGGCCTGTGCCTTCTCAGTGTAGAAGAGGTACAGAGGTACACTGTTAAGTGTTCTCACTGAGTGGAAAAGCAGACTACATCAGCAGCTGCTAGCAAATAGCTTTTCACTACCATTTTTAAAATAACTATTTCTATGCTCTTTCGCATTTCATGCAGGTTGTCAAGGACTTTTCATATTACCTGGAAATAACATTTGGTGGTATTTTTTTTAATAAAAATAAAGTAAATAGCTTAGTGTTGCTGATTAAACATTGTCTGCTTAACTCTCTAACATCTTGAGTTTTTGTAGAAGGTAGCCTTCATTTCCAAGAATCAATGTGATTTTGGAAATCATTAACATAGCAACTTTAAAGAATATGTTACGTATTTCTGGTGTGAAAGAAATTCTTCCTTTATTAAACGGGTTTTGCTTTATGTCACTGAGGACTTCAGACAGACAAAGTGTAGCTCTGGGTATGCTGGTTTGCTGTGATCTCTTAGCTAGAGTCTTTGTTGCTGTCTTTCAATGACAGGATGTGAGCAACATGTATTACATCAGGCAGCACTGAAGCTCTTTCTGCAAAGTGTGTAGGGTACTTCCCAGATATAGGTTCCCAAGTCTCTCAGTTTTCTGGAAATCCTTTTCCTATTGTACTTCTGCTCTGCAGAGAAAGACTTAGGCATCACGGTGGACGACAAGTTGACCATGAGGCAGCAGTGGGCCCTCACGGCCAAGAAGGCCAATGGAATCCTGGGGTGTGTTAAGAAGAGCATCTCCAGCAGGTTGAGGGAGGTGATCCTGCCCCTCTACTCAGCCCTGGTGAGGCTACATCTGGAGTATTGTGTCCAGTTCTCGGCTCCACAGTACGGGAGGGATGTGGAGCTGCTGGAGAGAGTCCAGCGCAGGGCCACAAGGATGATCAGGGGCCTGGAACCTCTGCCCTATGAGGAGAGGCTGAGGGAGCTGGGCCTGTTCATCCTGGAGAAGAGAAGGCTGAGAGGGGACCTGAGCAGTGTCTATAAGTACCTCAAGGGAGGCAGTGAGGAGGATGGTGCTGGCCTCTTTTCACTGGTGGCCACCGACAGAACTAGAGGAAACGGCCGGAAGCTGAAGCATCGAAAGTTCCACAGGAACTTAAGGAAAAAATTCTTAACAGTGAGGATGATGGAGCACTGGAACAGGCTGCCCAGAGAGGTTGTGGAGTCTCCTTCTCTGGAGATCTTCAAAACCCGCTTGGACGCAGTCCTGTGCCACGTGCTCTAGGTGACCCTGCGTGTGCAGGGGGATTGGACTAGAAGACCTCTAGAGATCCCTTCCAACCTTAAGCATTCTATGATTCTATGATTCTCTCAAGAGTTCTTGTATGGCCTTGAACTAGATACTTCCCTGAAAAAACTGTCAGCCACTGTCAACAAGTTCCTAGTGGAAGTACCAGTATTTCCTGTTATGGTAATTTTGTTGTTCTTACCAGCTACAGTACAGCTCTTCTATAACCATAGCAGTGTTCATTTTCTTTGATCCTGGAAGTTTCCTAGATGCTGATATGTTTTGTTTTTTCTTTTTTTTTTTGTTTTTCTTCTCTAGCTGGATTGGAGAGTCTGTGATAACATAGTGGAATTTGCAATTTGGAATTTGGGACCCTTGAGTTTCATGTTTGTTGTTATTTGTAGAGATTTCTAGGCTTATTTCAGGATCAGAATCCAAGATATAATGTAGAATCAGAAACGGCCATATGCAAGTAAATTACTGATATAAATGATTTATAGACTGAGCATGATTATCACACAATAGCACATACGGTTTGTCCAATGTCAAGAAGTGGTGTTTCTCTATAGACTGAAAAATCACTTTACTTTTCAAATGACTCTATAATAATTTGAAGTAGACTGATTCCCAGCATTTCTCAGTGTGTAAAGCAGGTGAGATGAGGTTATTTTTTCTGGTTTCTCTTCACAATCACATACGACTGGAGATACTCGGACAAATACATTTTGTAAACTTTGTTCTGCCCCCTTCCTCATTGCCCTTCAGAATAAGAGTACACAGAGAGTATTCGTCGAAGATTGAGCTTCTTCATAGCTTTATGTCAGACAACTTGACACACACAAAAATTCTGGCAAAATATATTCATTATTTTCTCAGTGACATGGCATAAGTGAGGTTACAAAAATTTAACCTCCAGCACTATGGCAGTGCTCAGAGTTGGCGGAATCAACTGATTCTGCTTCATAGCCCATTTGATTGCAATCTCCATTTTGTGCTTGGTCCAATAAAACCTCTCTGTGCTGCCTATGAAGATATTGGATAAGTTTAACTTAGGATGCACGGTGTTTTATGCAAGCCTTATTTTTTCCAGAATTTTCCAGGATTCACATTCTGTTTAAACAGACACCCTCTAATTCCTCTGAAGTGCGCCAAAATGAATGGCAAAAAGGCTTACCGATATTTCTGTTCACTGGAATACTGCAGGAAGGAAAACTGATAGTTACAGACTTAGAAAGATTCAGAAGCTCCTGCCCTCTGGCAGTCTGGACCTGCTGCTGGAAAATCCTTACCAGAGCCAGACTTCTGCCCTGTTTAGTCTAATGCAGATGGTTCCTGCATCTTAGCTGCAGGGCAGTAACTCACATCAGAGAAACAGTAAGGGACAACTTGAAGGTACACACGAGACCAGCCTGGTAGGGCAGGTAATAACTTTTATTGAAGTAGCCTATTGAATCAGGGAAAATGGATAAACACACAGGTTTTAATCAACCACAGATAAACTGCCTAGGTAAATGCCTGCATAAATCATGATGCACTGGCAGTTTTCCATCTGACATTCTTCTGTGAATATTGCTTTATAAAGCCGGAGAGAGAAATCACCTAGGGAAAAATCTCCTACTGGGATGTCTTTCAGTAAAAGGGCTTGGAGTACTCAGAGTAGCTACCACCTGATCCGCCTGTTTAGCACTTTGTTGGCTCATTTCACTACCCAAGCCTAATAGTACATAATCAATAATATCCTACACTCTCCTCCTCAAAGAAAGAGCAGTTAATGTACCTATCTGTGTTTGTATTTTTTTCTTTTAACTATGGATTTTATTATATTGTAATTTCCTTACTTACTGCTCTACTGGGGATAAGACTAGATTAACTTGTCTCCAGTTCTTATATTTTTGTAAAGAAAGCTTTAGTAGTATGAAATTATCACTTTTCTAATGTACATTACCAGAGTAATCATGTGATGGATTTTAATCTTTTTTTTTTTTTTCTGGCGCATTTTATTTTTGTACACATTTATCTCACTTTTTTTTTGAAATTAGGACTCAAATTGGGTATTTTATATAATAATGCATTTTGAAATTCCTCTGGAAAGCAGTTGTTCATATTTCAGTTTTGCTGCTTTTTCCCCATACGTAACCATATTTTAATATATTTAAGATATTTTAAACAAACAAAATATTTCCCAAAAAACTTGGAAAAATTCCCGTGGTGTCAAGTGCATATTGCCACTGAATTCAAAAGGATTAAGAGACTTTGTACAACATATTCTTAATCAATCTTCAGCAGGGAGGAGAGGAGGAGATGCTGTCCTCCTCTTTATGATTTTTGCATGGACCAGGCTTCCATTCTTCCATACCTGCCAAATAAAACTTTACTTTCCACTCATCTCGGTACATAATACACAAGCAGGTTGGATCACAAGCCTGCATTTATAAATGCAGTGCAGTATATTGCAGTGAAGGGAACTCTAGCTTGTTTGAGTTGGAGAAGAGACATATAAATTGCCAGTCATCTTCAATAATTTAGTCTGATATGACATTATGATGAAAGCTAAATAAGCTGCAAGCAGCTGTGGCCTTACCTTCTGTATTTATGTTCTAGAGTTAAGACCTTGCTGGGGTATATTTAGTGGACTTCATTGTCTGATGGAAGAAGTTTATCACATGGTGTTATTAATACTCCATGAACAAGCATGTGATGTTAGCGGAACAGAACAAAGCACTTCCCTGAGGGGAGGCAAACAAGTTTAAAAGCTCCTGCCCCCTGTGCAGTAGAATAAACATGTCATGTTGCTATGATGAACATAAAAGACGGAGACATTAGCAGCTTTGCAAGACAACAACCATTAAGCTATTAATAGATTTCCATTTACTGACTAGGCTTTTATACAACACAAGACAATTCATTGCATCTTTCGTGCGACATTTCAGGCTGGATCTCAGCATACTTTGCAGTGTTAAATAATACAACATAGTAGATGGTATAAATTACAGGAAATAGTGGTGTGAAAGATGTTGCATGGTGAATAATTTACAAATACTGTAGCAAAGCAAGGAGGGAGCAGGGCTGGAGAAGAAAACAAAGGGGAAAAGAATTTCCCACAGGAGATTTAAGGAGTTAACGAAATAGGCAGACTCAAGAAGCTGCTTCAGATGGTTTCACAAGAAATTTCCATACCAGAAAGGAACTGATACTGATAGGACGGGCAATTTGTATCTGAGGTACAAACTATCTGATGAAGATTCAAAACAGTCTAGTTATTTTCACAACCATAAATGGACACTTGAAACTATAACTTGACTTGAGTGGGAGATTTGTTTTTCTGTATGTCTTCAGAGATAGGCTGGAAAGAAAAGGATTATACTTATTCTCCAGTCCCTGAAGATGTCACCATTTGGTCCTCCTCTGCAGTGGGATCCCAGGAGCGCCGCCCCATAACTTGCTCCAATCCTCACTTAATTTTACAGCCAAATTATGCTTTTTCAGGAACAGGGTTATTCCATGGATGAGCTTATGCTACCCTGAGTGCCAGAACTGCTGCCATAACAAAGAGGCAAAGGAGCACTTCTGGGTGAATAATGAGCTATTAAAGATAGCTGATGTGCCGGGCTTTTGAATTTGAAGAGCAAGGGATTGACATGACATGTTTACTACTGCTACCAGAGGAGCAATCTGGGATGCCATTGTGAAGTGTAATCAGTAATAAATGATTAATTAATGGCTTTTAGATTGGATGAGTTCATTATGCTGTGGTGAGGACGTGAACAGAGCAATTATTAAAAAATTCATATGTTCTTGGCCATAGAACTGATAAATACTCCAAAGTGCTCTTCGATTACGAAGTGGCAGGCAGTTCACTTGCATACCACATTTTTGTTGCTAATTGCCAATAAATGATGGCTGTGCCTATGTTTGTCAGGCTCCCTGAAAGCACTCAGCTTCCATTTAGCACTTGTGGGCATGTTGGCAGAGTATATTTTCCTGAGTGTTTGGAGACTGATTTAAATGCCTGAGACATAGTCTTTACTCTCCTCATCTGTCTCTCCCTGCCCTACCTCCTGCTTCTACAAAGTCACCCAAAAGAACACAGAGGAGGACTTGGGAGATTTAGCTCATCTGCTGTTTCCCTGATGCCTGATCTTCACCACATCACAGAGACTTTTATTTCAAAATTTCTCCATTGGTAAATGAGGGATTTGATGCAATTGCCTACCTATATGTACCACTTTGATAACTAAGAATGAAAAGCATTATCATTAATTTTTTTTTCTGAGAATATTGCAAACCCAAGGAGCCTGATTTGTGCAGTAGATCATTGTTTTATGAAGTAAAATGGAGTGGAAAGTATGGAGAGTCAATGCAATTTGGGCACCCTTGGCTTTGCAGTTATATCTACTTCACTGCAATGACCACAGGGGTGTAGATTAGCAGCTCAGGCCATGATTTCCAGGTACTGATTAATAGCAAAACACCATTTAGTACCACTGTGTGAAATTCACAGTGTACACTAAAAAGAAGGTGAAATAATTTCTTGGCACAGTAACTAGTTCTGCAAGGAACAGATGTTGTCTCTGGTAGTTGATGTCATCTGGATTCAGCAGAGGGCATGTCGGAAGCCACCACTTGGCTGGAGCCCTTTGCTCCCTGCCTCTCTCTCTAGGCTGATGGTCATAGCACTCCTTTTCGAGGCAGGGAACACAAACCAGGTACAGAAGAGAATTGCATCCCTGTCTCCAAGATGTAAACAGTGCTTGAACCATGGGAGGCTAGGAGTTCTCTGTCAATCTGGTGTCTCTCTGCCTCTTCTGCTTTTTCATGGCTCAATTAAATATTCACAGTCAGAATGGGGCTCATGAAATAAAAGCATAAACCTAAAAGAGAGCAAATTCAGGGAAATTTAGGTCTGTGAACTGCAAATACAGAAGTGTGCCTCAATACAGGCTGAAAATAAGTGCCATGGCCTCTTTGAGAGTAGGATATAGGCCTCAGAGCTTCTTTCACCATACTGGATCTGGAATCAAACCCTGAGGTATTGATATACCCTGTATGTATGGATTAAATACTACAGGGCATTTAATCTGGGGGTCTAGAGTCCTCCCAGCAGCTGGAAGCATGGTCCTTTTGTGGGGCTTACTCCTTAATGTTTGAGTAATGCATCAAGGGTTATTGATTCTTCAATGAATCTGTTTTCATGTTTTTTATTCAACTTCTTGATCAGTAGGGTTTCTTCTCTTTCCTTTGACATATGGAATAAGGCAGTTTTTCCTTGAAAACCTATTCCGTTCCATATATTTCTGACTATTGAGAAGGAACAGCAATGTCCAAGACTTCTGGATGAAGAGAGACACTCTTAGCATAGAAGTAAAAGTACACCCAGCCACTTACACAGACAGAGAAACACTCACAAAGCATCAGCAGCAAGGGATAATTAATGAGCAGTTGCTTGGGGTGTCAAGTGAATGTACATAACCACTTTCCTGCTGGGGTTCGTCGTGTCCTGCTGAGAAGCAGCATTACACAAGCAGTAAGGCTCCTACTATTGGGTTCCAGTTAAATAAGAAGTGTGTATCACAAAAGAAGCAATTTCTGTATGATTTAAACTTACAGATGGAAGTTATTTCTGACTCATTCATGCACAAATGCATCGTTCTTGCTACAAGTGCTTGTGGAGGAAGGGAGACAGGGAAGTTGAGGAATTAAAGGGATAAATGTTGCATACAGTGACACATGGTGTGAGCCCTTAGAGGTGTCTGTAAATATTTGAAGTGGCTTCCTGTATAAAGGCTTTCCTGTGTAAAATAATAATGACGAGGAGGTAGATCTCAGACCTGCAGAAATTAAGTGAGTCTTTCTTTCATTTTCTTAAGAATGTGAAATGTTAATGAAGCTCCAGAAGCTAGGGATCTTCCTCTTGTTAAAGCCAAGATGAGGATAGGCACCAGCATGTCCGTGGTGTGAGGGTTGCCCTGGCTTCAGCAGACCCCCCAGTTCAGCTGCGCATCAGCTGCTGGAGTCTTTGAATAGCGCGAGGTGAATTCTATTTCCCCACTGTGATGTCGGCCGTGATGGCAGCAACACAGGGTGGAAGACAACTCAGAAGACATCAATGCTACATATCCCTGGAGTTAGGGGACCCAGGGTAGTACTGAGCTACTGGTGTGAGGCATAAGATGGCTGAGGGTTGCTCATTGCTGCGACATCTGAGTACTGGTGTCCCCACTGTGTGTTGCAATGGACTATGCAAAGACACTGAAAACATTTGTGAGTTTTATTCTAGTACAGGCAAGATTTTTCTCTTTTAAAGCTCAAATTATTTATGAAGACAAAAGATAGTTTTTGTTCATTAAAATCTTTTTCTTTCCTGCTGCGTGAATGGGAATATGGATTTTTTTCCTCGCCCTTAAAGATCTTATAGCTTTGAGACTGTTCTGGGTTGAGACTACATGTCTACAGCTACAGATTCCATGTCTGTAGCTGAGTTTTATCCCACTTGGGCTTTGAGCCCTCAGTTTATATCATAATTATGTAACAACCTTAGTTTTCCCTTATGTGGGTACAGGCACTGCACTACATGCTCCTATCATATCCCTGCGCTCATCATACTTGAGAGATGTCTTATTGGTATGGCTATCCATAGCACTAGGAGATGAACCTTCCCAGCTCAAGCTAAGAGATTATTTCTATTAGCTGACAGTTGCAGATGACTTACCTACTCAGGCCAACTACTAGAGAAGGGCAGTTATCTACATAGCCCTTAACTGGGTTTGATATCTGATGCCCTGGTGCTTGTGCCTACCATACACACCGAGGCACTGAGGGGTTTAGGAAATTCCAGAGAAAAGAACTGAACCTCTCTTCCTAAGTGTGTGTAAAGGGGTGTGTGTATATGGCAGAGGAGCATTGCTGACAGACTCTAATCAACATCTGTACTCCCACACTCATTCCCAGAGTAAGGCAGAAATCACCCCTCTAAAAGCAGGCACCACTGATACGGCATGGCAAGGCAAGGGTGGATCTTTACTGCGCTGGAGTGCAGCTTGAGGGACTAAGCACCACATGTGCTGAAAACTCAGGCATCTGTGCAGGAGGGCTGCAGGGTTTCTCCCAGAAGGGTTTTCTAATTGTGGAGATAAAAAAAAAAAAAAGAAGTAGGCCAGGTGACTATACAAGTAACAGATTCATGCCAAACTGCCTGTTTCCAATAGCATCTGCCAAAATCAGGAAGCTACTAAAGTGAGTTCAACCCTGGATGTTTGTGGACAGCAGGAGTCTGACTGCAGCAAGGCGTCTGCAGCTACCAGCTCGGCTCTGGCAGGGAGGGCACGGAGGGACTGGGCTTCCTGAAGAGCTATGCACAGAGCAAACCTTCAGAGACGTTTCAAGTGAAAGCTAGAGGTATGATATAGCCAACAGGTGGCAGGGTAGGAACAACATGTCTTCACCTCTGACAAGAAAAAGGTCTATTGAAAATCCACTGATTTTTTACACTGTCTGCCTTGTTATCAACATTTGCACCGTGGGAAATTGTCTTGAAATTAGTAGAGGGCTCAGTCCAATTCTTTCAGTTGTTTACTATTGCTTGCAACTTTTGAAATCATGTCCATTTAACAAGAAGTGTCAGGTTACCTGGACTTATTTGTAATAAATTTCAAGCATATGATTTTGGGGGCCATTGTTTCTGCAGATTTTACCCCTCTCTGCTTATCTTCTTTAAGGGCATAAGAAAAGAGCTGTTTCTTCCTCAAAGGAAGAAATAAAATCTGTCTTTCATGCCACAATAATCTTTGAAAATAAAATTAAAACCAGTGGACATGCTGAATAAAATATTAAAAATGAGTCAGTTTGAGCCATTTCGCTATGAAAATAATTTCTAAATGTTTGCCATGGAGTATTTGGTGTTGGCTTAGTTCTCATTCAAAACAGCCTGCAGGTCTGGACTGAACAAATAATGGTGTGCTGCAGCAAGCATAGAGAATCCGGAAATTTGGCATCAAATTTTGAGTTTGCTGCTGTGTGTCCTTGAATAGATTGCCTCTGTCCTGGTTCCTAGTCTTTCCCCATGGTGAAATGAGCCTTTCTTGATAAAGAGCCTTGCAATCCTCATATAAACGGTCTTGCTGGGGAAAAAAAAAAAAAAAAGGTCATAACAAAAGTCTGTGCATTACTTAGCTGAGGCGAGAGAAATGTTTGAACATATTAGCCAGTTGGTGAATTTCAGATCCAAGTTTTGACAGAACGTCTGTCTTAATAGAGTGGGTTATTTGCTATCCTGAATTCCTTTCCCCTCCAAAGGTTCTGGTCTGAAAAGGCAAATTACCAAGCATCTCCGTGGTTCCCCATGTGAGAAACAGCAGATGCCCAAGATAGTGCAGTTGCATACACTCTTTGCATATACTGATTTCCCCAGAGTAATGTCCTGGGTTGCTCTCCTCTTCATCTTTTCAGAGGGAGAAAGACTCAGTTATTTTCGTGCTACCGCACACAATCATGCATGCTCAACCCCTCACACCGCAAAGCTCTCATTCCCCTCCCATTGCAGCCTGCAATCCCTTTAGACTTCCTTTAGAAAACAGTTAATCCCTCAAGGCCTGAAGATGTACAGATATGTTGCAATTCCTCCAGTCCTGGGCATATAATTTATTTTCATGACCTTGTCCATAACCTTCCACTCATTTTCAGCTCAGTAATGGCTCTCCGGCTTTCTCTTCTCCTCCCTTCCTCTCTCCCTTCTCTATGAGACCTCAAAAAGATGGACATATTTCAGAAAAAAATACAAGGAAGAGGGAGGGGAAAAAAAATCTTCTTATTCTCCCAGATTTTCTCTGTAATTCCCAGATGGATTACAGTTTATGGGAGCAGGGCCCCATATATATCCAGTGGCCAGACCATAATCACTAAGAGGCTGTCATCAATTTATTTATGGCAGAAGTTGAGAAAGAATATGATTTTTTTTTGAGGAAGATAGGAGAAGAATTAAAGAAGCTAAGGGCAAGTAGCTCTCATTCATGCCCTGCCAGTACTGTGTTTAACAAGCACTGGTTGCAATCAGTGTTTACCATGATCTTTGGCTGACTGGGAAATTTCATTTTCTCTTACAGAGGGTGTCTTTGACTTCCTTACCTCCAGGTTTGCAAGCCACCAGTACAGGAAAATGCCTCTTGCCTGAACATACAAACCAGTGTGACTTGATCCCCTGCACAACCTGCTCTAAGTAACCCTGCATGAACAAGGGGTTGTACTGCATGATCTTTAAATATCTTTAAAGGTCCCTTCCAAACTCAGCTGTTCTGTGATTCTGTGATTTTGTTTCTAAGGTCTTCCTTTCTGCAAGTTTGATGCTTCTCCTGAATAGCTGTCTCCACTGTGAAAACACGTTTTTGTTTAATGATATCCCGCAGAGAGCTAATGGGGTGGGCTGGAGAAGCAAACAGTGCAAAAGGTGAAAGAATTACTACTCTTCTCCTACAGCATTTGCCTTTACTGCTAGCAATGCCAAAACACCTGCCACATTCTCTCCCAGTGGCAGTCAAAGTTTGTTGACAACCACACTACAGAATGCTCTGCTTTATCAAAGACTGTATATGCGAGGTTTTGCTCCTACCAGTGCCCATGGTCTGGCTGGGTCACAACAACCATGGGAAACAGTCTTTCTGAAGAGTTGACTATTAGTGAAATATCCTTCCCGTCCATTTCACTTCCATATGGGGGATGCTGGTCACACTTCCTTCTGCCATGAGAAGGGATGATTTCCCACACCTGTGAGTAGCAAAACTGGTAACACACTTCAAGGAAGACTAAAAACTTTTTCCTTGCTAAATAGGGACAAATTGAAGAAAGAATAGGAATAAATTGTCTGTAAGTGGGTAGAAGACTTCCTATTCTAACCCTCACTTCTTGGCAAGCTGCGAACTTTGCACTTCAGATGATGCTGATTGTGTTACTCCTTTCCTCAGTAGAGTGGTGACCTCCAGGACAGAGGAAGCTCCATTTCATCTAAATGCCAGAAAAAAAAAAAAAAAAAAAAAAAAAAAAAAAAAAAAAACACATCTTGAAAAGCAACTGCAAGAGAAATCAAATCTCTCCTATATTCTCAAGTCATTTGGTTTGTACTATATTGCATTCTAATAGAGGAAGGCATGGAGACCTATGGCTCTGGAGAAGAGATGAGCTCTTTCTGTGGGCCACCTGAGGACAGGGAGACCAGTGGTTATTTCTGGAAAAGCACAGCCTCTCTGCTTTTTTATCTGCTGAGGTATTACACACTGCTCCCTTCTCACACCAGCCAAGCCTGTCAGTGCCCACTTTTCCTGGAAGACTCATTACTCCCTGCATCCCACCTGGGATCTGAACCACATTCAGCTGTGCTTCCAAGTGGCCACATGACTCACATCATGTTTTTGTATTCATCCTTTTGGACAAAACGGGCTCGCAAAAGTTTTTGAATTGGCAGCCCTGGAAAATGAAGCCCTTTCATCAATGTGCTTTCAGTCTTTATTGTTTATGCTACAGTAATGAGCTGCTGAGGTCAGGACCTCCTTCTGCTGGATGTCAGCTCTCTGTAGCAGATAGCTAGTGAGAGGCAGTCCTGCCTTGATGAGATTATGCTCCTAATAATGAATACAAGGCCACAGAGGAAGCCTTAGAACATCATGTTGCAGAAAAAGAGCTGAACACGCTATATTACTCACTCAATTTCTGAAAAAGACTTGAGGAGCACCAGGAGGTGAAAGCAGCCCTTGTCCGTCTCTATTACTATATTACTTTTTGTCTGTATTTTTCCATAACAATTTTATCATTCTTTGTCTTTTGTAATAGCTCTTGAAGGTAGGGAACAGATCGGATTCCTTCCCAGTCCCAGAGTGAAGAGCCCCGTAATTGCATTGGTGGAGACCCATGTGGGGTGGGATCTTACTCAGAATGACTGGAGCTGAGTCTAAAGAGTGGAACTTGAGGGAAGTTTCATTTTGCATCAGAAAATTCAGATTTAAAAAACAACCAAACAACAACAACAAACTCTGTGAGACTGAGACTAATTATCATCTTTGAAAACAGTTTTTTTCTTACATTTCAACACTGTTTTGTGATTTCCTAAATGGAAAAGAGGTACTGTAGGTGTCAGGAATTTTCTTGGTATCATGAGCACTACCTTTAAAGTGTGGAAATTCTAATTAAGCTGCAAGTATCGTATATTCAGTACACATCTGGTAAGCCAAAGAATGAATATTATATAGGAGGTACTTTTACCAACCTTTATTGTCAAAATAATACATCGCAGAATCTCGTGGAGTATATATTAAAGGAAATATTTTACTTCTGGGATGAATGCCAACATTAAAAATGAAATCTAATTTTCCCTTTTCATTCATATCTTCCTTAGTTCTTCTCATTTAAAAGATCAGATCATCTACTTATTATTTCTTTCCAAGGAAATCAATTCAGTCTTAGAACTGAACACTCATCTTCTTCTTTCTCCATCATTTTCTCTAAATCCTGGATGATCAAGTCCTGAATTCCACCAGAAAAAAAGCTTCAACTTAAAGTCATCTAGAAGAATTAATAAACAAATACACAAACAAAGAATTATCTCTGCAAATTCACCAGATCCTTACTTTATCACATACATGCTTGAGACTCAAAAAAAAACCAAAAGTTCCTTTAGTTCCTTTTTGAACTTCAGGCGATGAAATGAATATTGTATGGCTGAACCTTGCTCCATCTGACAGGAGAGAGATTTTTGTTTTCTTTTCTATATTATCTGTAGTATTTATGAATTCTCAGAGTGTTCCTAGTTGAGTTGCACCTTGTTTTTTTTTCCCTACTATATTTGTTTTACTATTATTTTTATTACAGGTTTGCTGTTCTCTTTATTGGGTTTATATAACCCAATTGCAAGAGGAACTTACAATAGGCAACTTAAAAGAGATTGAATATTTCCACTGTATTGCTTTAGATCCTATTATATTAGCTGCTATAGATAAGTGGCTCCAGTTAGAGACTGGTGTGCTGGTGTGCAGCTAGATGGTTCTCAGCAATTCTCTCCATCTTAGTTCATTCATCAATGAATACGGTGAATGACATCCCTCATCATTGTAGAGCACTTTACTATCTGCTGATGGAAGTCTGTATAAGACTATCATACAATCACACACTAAGAGAGGGGATGAGAGAGAAAGAAATCACTCTAGATTACTGAAGAAAAGAAGCAGATTAATCCCACTCTGCCTCTGATTCAGTATGTTTCCAGAGAAATGCAAGATCTGACATTGTACATCCTGCATACATAAAATTTATAACATTTTTTCTATATAATAATTCTATTTTAGATGAGATAGATACCCTGAAATAGGGGTAAAAACTTTACTTTTCATCTTATAATTGGAGTTTGCTTGTAATTTGTTCGAGGAGAAACTTGTGCACTCTGTTGTATCTGTTGTATTTGAAATGTTCTCCATAGGTGAGAGACAGCTAAGAGGATGTTGTGGATTGGAGAGGAAAGGAGACCTGGAGTTTGGCCTATGCTTTGACTCAAGTTTTATTTTACCTGGACAGGGTGTATGCTCAGGCCCAGTCTATCAGCAGTCACTCCAGGGCCCAGCATCTACACCTTAACCAAACTGCTGGCAAGGGGCTCTGAGTGAGGCCAGCAAACAGCTTGGCCAAGGTGCTCACACTTGCCCTCAACACATGTCTGTCCCTGTAGGCTAGTTATTCACCAGAGCCCAAACTACCCCCCTGATGAAAGAAGCAGGTTAGGAGGAGCCTCCTAGTTACTAATCTTGCCTTGGCCCAGTCAGAGAATGCTAATAAGCACTGAACTACTGGGTATCTGGGCTGTCCCCTATATCAAGAGTGCGTGTACGCTCAGACCTATAGAAACAAAGAATGCATCCATGTCTGGGCTCAAGGAGTACTCAAGAAGCTGATGCTTCCAACTGCATCTCAGGTTGGGAGGAGTGTGCAAAGCGTATGATCTCTGCAGACTTCTCCACCAGCCCAATAGAATGAATTTACAGTGTTTTATGAAGGGTCTCTGGCCAGCTATGGGAATTGGTGAGTGCATTTCCCCCACGGGTCACACTGCTTTTTGAGTGTTTCACTTGGCTAACTCCATCCTTTGCTGGCAGGGAGTAATCAAAGAAGAGGTCAGCATGGACCTGTTGCATGGTTAGTGAAAACTAGCCAGGGAATCAAGAAATGTTAGATTCTCGGTTTTTGACTTCAATGGCATTAACCCTAGATGTACCATGTGGCCATCGGCAGGAAGCTCCAATCTACAGAGCTTCAAACTGTAGTTTTGCATGTGAGGGCAAAATAGTTAGATTACAGCATGATTTTGCCTTTTCCTCTGCCTCAGTAACCCAATGCAATTTCCTCCAGAGTGGGTCACTGCAGGAATTACAGGGAGTTATTGCTCATCAAGATCCAGACAATGGATCCAGATAGCTCACAGCTGCCCATTTTCCCCCAACTCCACATCCCTCGGCTATTCCTTGCTGATCCCCAACTGCTGCTTGTCTACGTACAGAGTGGTTGTTAGCTGTTAGAAGCCCTTTGGCTACCTGGTTTATGCAGGATCCTCTTTTCTTGATTTCTGCTATTGCTCTCCTGCTTTCCACTAGCCCTGTAAACAGCTGTCTTTCTTCTGGCCAGTGTTTTGCTGCAATACCATAGTTTGTTTTATACCTCACTCGAACCATGCTATACAAAGCTTCAAGAAGAGTCAAGTTCTGTTATAACAGCAGCTATTTGGGGCACAAAATTATTGCCTTCCTTTCATCCTCACATCACCAAATATCCGGCGTACGGGTTAAGTGCTCTTCAAAGGGATGTATCTGCCTGAATCAAACAGCTGAGTCATTTGCTTTCATAGAGTAGATGAGATACTTTTTCTGCAGGTCTAAAGTGCCCCCTGTAACCTTATATTCTTTTCGTTTACTGCTGTCTGATTTGGGAACTCCCAAGGCAGGGCTGGTTACCTGGGAAAGCTTATGAAGGAAAGGAGAAACAAGTTATAATTCATTCCTGCTGTCTTTCTTGGACATCCCTTGCTTGCAGCAGAAGAGGTATCACAAGCTGGTCTGGGGAACTGTTTCCCTTCAGTTTTATTGTGACATTAAAACAATAATGAAACTATCGGTGAAAATGCAGAGAGCTGAGTAAATGATTTATGTAGTGCTTGACTTAACAATTTTGTAGCATTGGAGGGGTGGGTCAGTCTTTCCAAATAGCCACTTAGGAAAGCTCTCCTTCCCTTCTTCCCCCTTCCAAACATAAATATGGCAAAGCCCCAAACCAGGTCGTGGGCTTTATCTATATATACTGAGAGGTAGCTGAAAGGACATTGTCTGCACAGGGCAAAAAATAATGGTGGAGCAAGGCCTGAGCTGCCGACAGCCTTGGCTGCCTGGTGGCATCATGGCACAGTCAGGGACATGCAGCTCCCAAGCCCGTCTGGACTTGGAGTCAGGACCTGCTGCTTCAGCTGCAGGGTTGCGTGCTACTGCATCTGGGCATGAGCCCTTGCACCTTGATCCCAAATCCTGCCTGCAGCCAGACTGGGGCTTCTCCATGATTCACTGATGAACGAGAGGGACCTGCTCCTTGATTTTATTTCCCATGTCATCCAGATGTCCCATGGCCACCATATTCCCTCAGCCAGCTCTCAATTTTCACTTCAATACTCAACTTCTTTTAACATCCTTTAGGATAAAGAAACCTTCATAAAAACTCCCAAAACCCATGGGAGCTTTAAAGTCTCCTATTTTATCAGATATAGTCTTAGACAGTCATAAAGCCTAGGCCATTTCAGCCTGGGCCAAAAGCATTCACAGCATCTTTTGCTTTGCTTTTGGAGTGGGTTCAAACCCCACAGCTGCGATCACAGCACTGAAGCTCTATGTCTATAAAAAGCACTATTTTTTTTTAATCTGAGAATAGATGGTGCTCTTTCTGTAATTATCTGTCTCCACAGTCCCTGCATATACTATTTTTACTTAAAATAAATATAACAGATTATTCATGTTTTTGGATATTACTGAATTCCAAGGGGCTGTAGTAATACATTACCACCAAAATAAACTCTGTTGTTACTCATATGCAACAAAGACTTAGAATAGTACTCATGTATTTAGCGTTTAGGAGATGAGTGGCATTTAGATAGAGAGATAAATAGAATAAGTCATGGAAACAATAAGGAATGATCTGAATCTCTTAACTACTTCACCGCAAACAAAACTCATGTTGGCTCAAAAAGGTATGACAAAAATTTGTCATGAATTTTTGAGAATGGAGCTCTCATTTTTCAGGACTTGTTTTTTTCTTTTTTTTTTTCCCCTTAATTCCCCAAAGAGTAATATTTCCCAGCAGAGTTTAGTGGCATTTCCCATGCAACTTTAGTGGCATGACTTCTATTCTAGATGTTATTTACAACCAAACAAAAGACTTCAACCTGATGCCTGCCTTCTATCCTTTACCACTCATGCACATTGCACAATCCCTCTCTTTTTTTTTTCAAGATGATTTAACACTTGAACCTCAACAGGGAACACATGTTGCTCGGGCACTTTTATAGAGACTGTGCAAAATAACAGCATTTCAGTTCATTTTCCTAGCACATTTGGGCTCTCCAAAGATATTCCTTAAAAATCTCTTGGATCCTCACAGCTTGCAGTGCTGAAATTCTCCTGTTAATATCTGCCTTTCCATGCATTATGAAAAAAAAAATGTGGCCTATAGCTACTTTAGGGATGCATATAACTGCCCTACATCAGTCAGTGAGAGAAGTCCCGAAGCTGCCTAGCTTCTCTTTTATCCTTTACTCCTACTTCCTGAACCACTCCATCAGAGAGGTGCAACTCACCTGCAGTCCCTCCGAAGCAGCTCGGTGGTGGTCCCATGCAGTGGTCTCAGCCTCTACAAGAGCTTCCAGGAGTAATCAAAGTACTCACCATTGGGTGAGTACTTAAATCAGGAATATAGTCTTATAAAGATAGTTTCTTTAATGAATGAGGAACAGGAAGCTTTTTGGGCGCAGGGGAGGAGGGGAAGGGAGGCAATTCATGCTATATGAGCCAATTGATATGCATTATTTCTTCTCTCTTGTTCTTCATCCTTTTCCTCTCTGATTATATTAGTTTCTAATCCTTAGAGGCTTCAGTATTGTTAGGACACTCATGTTTCTCCTCTGCTATTACTTCTTCTCTGAGCCAGGTAAATGTTCTATCTTCAATTGTTTATACTATGTTTTTTCACTTTAGGAATATATAAAAATGTAAGGGGAAAATGCAATTTATGAAAGTACTAGTCTATGTAATTTTATTTTTAGCAAAAACTAGAAATGTGACTGTTTGCTTTCTAAGCCAAATCTATGGGTAAATGATATTTAGAGAAAAGCACTGTGGAGAATAGAAAGAAGAATCTGTTTGTTTTCTGGTTGTTTTTCCCTAGACAATATCATCTCTTCTGATGATCAGTGTTAAAACTTGATGAGACATGATCCAAAATATTGGAATGAATTCTAGGCCACTTAATACCATCGAGTAATAAAATCAAAATGACTCACTATAATTTTGAATCTGGTATTATACTAGGCTCTATAAAATAAATATTGAAGTGAAAAACAACTGAAATGGCATAATGATCAGGAAACCCGTCTCAAAATTTTTGAATTTAGTAAAGATTTTTTTTTATGGTGGTTGTGGTGGGGAAACATTATGCTATGTTCAATCAGTGTTTCTGATTAGCCCTGGGAGTATTGTAAAGACAAAATATCATGATAGTGGCTTAGAAATCATACTCTTTTATGTTGACTTAGCAGTACTTCCATTGTTTGTAATACTCATACTTTTTGGGAACAACATGGAAATGTGCTTTAGTATAAGCACTGGACTGTCAAGAACAAATCTTATTTTCATTTATAGGTTGTAAACCTACAGTAACTCTGCTGAGGTCAATGGGTTTACTAAATGTACACCATTGTCATTAAGGATAAATGTTGGCCTGTGATCTGTAATGCTCCATATACACCTAATATCTCATAATTGGTTATCACTGAAGAAGGTACACAATAACACTTCAGTGGAGGACACAGAGGTACTTAGAGAGCCACAGTGAAATCAAGTGACCTTTCAATCTGTTTATGAGGGACTGTGTCATCTCTATTCTGAGGCAGCTGGAACAGTGAGTAAAAGAACTTAATCTTCATCCCAGGGAGCATATTCTTCATTAAAAATGAAAATAATAATAATAATAATAAAGTGAAATCCTGGTCAGCTGTTGTGATCCTGTTTGTTTTCCTTCTATAGGTCTTCTGCATACTTACAGGACTCTGATCAGTCCTTCCCCAGAAAAGGATTCAATTGTAATATACTATAAGCAGTCCTTGAACACTGATGTAATACGAATAAAGATTAGCAAGAAAAAAAATTTTCTGTCAGTTGTACTGTGAATAAAGCTGAACCTTGGTTTGCATGTTTGGCAGCTTTCTTATGGACGCAAATCTAGGTACATTCTGTCCTACTATTATTCTGCAGGTGCTAGTGGGCTGCAGGACTGAAAACTCAGCACTAACTGTCCTAGTCCTAGCTTGTTCTAGTCAACGCATTGTGTAGATTTTAGAGATGTTATGGCATTGGAGTCACTGAAGAGAGTTTTTGGATGTTAGGAACCTCCTGCCTGTCAGGTCCCATATTTAAGGCCTGGTCCAGTAATCGCAGGCTAAGTGGCATAACAAAAACACATAACAAATCAGTGCCTGTTAGTGTGAATGATGAAGATGTAGCCATTAACACAAAGGTTCACCATTCAATGGGATAGGTCCCAGAACCAGCAATGCTAAGTTCTGATGCTTGACTTTTGCTCGCTCTTCAAAGGATGTAACACCACCAAAACCAAGGAAGCCACTGAAACCAGCAGAACCATGTACATTGGTATCTCTCCATACGTTTTCTCCTGTCAGTTTTACCTGAGTTTGATTAAAATTACTGCTCAAGAGAAGAAACAACCCTATTTGCTGGTTCTTTCAGCCACTCAGTCTTTGGTTATGGGTTACAGTTATTCCTTGAAGCACACCATTCAGGTCTATAGATATCTTTCAATAATCATGCTCCCAAATTTCCATTTGATCCAATAAAGACAAGGGGAGAGGCAAGGATTGTACTCTGAAAGGATATAACTAAAGCTTTAATGACAAATAGACTAGATCTAAGAGGAATGGGGAAAAGGAAACTTCTGGTAGGATTTCTAGTTTCTTCCATTTAGCACATTGAGTGTTATTTTGGTTTATGTACTATCATTGTTTTTGTAGCTGAGTGCAGTGTCTCATGACTGGTATGCATATCATGTAAATCCATGTAATGTAAGTGGAATACTATGGAAAATGGTTTATACCATATAGAGGCACCCTAGTACAGGAATAGGAATGCTAAATACCTTCTCATGCTTCAGTGTACAAATCCTGTTGTTTCTGTTGATGCCAATGTTGAAAAAAAGCGATGCTGTTCAAGTGGCTATGTAAATTTGGGAACTCCTTGTCTATAGCTTTGCTTGGTCCAGCCTCAGAAAAGTCAAATATTCCAGCTGAGTTTTTCATATGCTTGAAAAATTATTTCATTTGTTGAAGCAACTCAATGATAGGACATTTTACTGAGGTTCAGCCTAAATTTCCTGTGATCAGATCTACTAAGCCCTGATGTTTAGCAATATCAGCAGATCCAGGGAATGTGATTCCAATCCATAAATATCTCAGTGCCTGCATTGTATAAGATACAGTTAAAAATGGTTTCTGAAGGGAAAATTGTTCCATTTAATAATTGATTTTTTTAATATCAAAAACACTAAGTTGATGAGTCACCGGCAACAGCATCAGTGGCTTAGATTTCAGAGAACTGCTATAGAAAAAGCATGAAGAATCTCTGAAGCTAACCTAGTAATAAATGTTTCACAGTCTGTGCAGCTTAAATTATTCACTGGGACACAAAACCATAACCATAAATTATCATGTTATGAATGATTGAGAGTTTCTAATGGGCACAATATATAAAAAAGAAACACTTTTGTAACTGAGCTATTGTCAGACTAATTAAATGTCTTTCAAAAGGCTCTAGTATCTGACTCTGAATTCTCTCATCTTTGCAGATGTCTCTGCAAGTTATCATTGGCTGCCAAAATTGGTCCAACTTGAGCTGTTCTTTATGTCTGTTGCTTGTTACTCAAAAAAAGCTCAGGAAAGCCTTGGCAGAAGTCACTTTCCCCTGCCCAGAGCAGTAGGTGGGTGATGGGCACTGAGCAGATGAGACTTACATGAACACATCTCCTAACTGACTTTCAGATATCCAGAGGTATTTCTCAAGCTGAGGTCAACCTCTATGAAGGCTGCTTCTTATTAGAAGTAAGCTGAGGTCAACCTCTATGAAGGCTGCTTCTTATTAGAAGTAGTAGATAGGAGAAGAGGGCTCAACAGAACTTTATTTGTCCTGTAGGATTGTCAAAGGAGTTGACTACATCCTAGCATTCTGCCACTCTGAGTTTTACTGCTCTTAAAGAGTTTGGAGCGAGCTTACAGTGCTCTTGGAGTGCTCTTACAAAACTTTGGAGTGGGAATATATCAACTTTGGCTGCCCGAATCCAGAGCTGGACACCAAAATACCTACTTGCAGATGACTTGTGAGCAAACGTTAAACAGGGTTTGATAGGTAGCAGATAGGTTTGATAGGTTGCAGGATAGAGTTAAGATCTGAACAAGAACCAGATTATATTCCAGCTTTCAGTCTTTAAGAGTAGGAAAGACTTAGAGTATTATAGGGGAAAAAAAAAAAAAAAAAGGGTAATAGGATTTTTCACTCTGAGTCAGTCAGGGCTGTAGAGATGGATGTAGGTAGATACTTGTTTAACAATGAAATGAAGAAAGAAAGACCAAAGAGTGTTTTTAATTAAAAAAAAAGAAGAAGAAACAAAAATATTCATTAAAATAAAGGCCAGAATTTCTCAGTTTGTAAACGGAGAACAGTAATGAGGTTAAAATACATAGACTTATAAACTGGTCCACTGCTTCCTTGCTTTCTGCCTTAGTTTCAATCATTTAGTGATCTTATAAATGACAGTGAACCATGCATAGTGCCCTTTTGGCCCTTGCCAGCCTGATGCAGTAATCTGCTGTGGAGATTTTTTCCCAAATACTTGCATATAAACTGGCTAAATTATAGCTAGTAAAAGCTGTCCTTTGATGGAAAATGCTAGGCAGTCTTGCCACATTTGCCCATAGGTTTTAATGTAGTGTCCTTTTGGAAAGGCACTCAGATCTTTGCTAATTCAGAGATTGGTGCATGTATTTCAGGTAGGTCTCTATCCTCCCAGTCTACTGGAGCTAACATGCAAGATAAACTGCTCTTGTCTTAAAAAGAACAATACCATAAATAAATAATCAAAATCTGATATGGGTTCTAAATCTGTCCATGCAGTCATTTTTTGGTATCTAAGCACTTTTACGCCACTCAGGGAGAGTTTGCTCTTCAAAAACTGCTTTAATTTAAATTTTAGTACCTAATAAACAGCCTGACCCACAGTTCTGTTCTTTAATGAAGCAGATGGAAGCTGTTTCAAGTGTCAGTGCTTGGAGATTTGTGGCTGCACTATCAGGAGTAATGTGTCCCTCTTGCTCACTAACACTGTTTCCTTGGAAGAGGAGGGTGAGCAGCCAAGCCCCTGAGCCATAGGCTCTGCTCCAGACTAACCCAAAGAGTAGGTGCAGAAAAATCCTTCATGTGTGTGAGTGTGTATGTGAGGAGTCTGACAAGCCTAGTTTGACTTGTTTATGTCATGCATAGTTCGGGTCAGTCAGCACGGGCTGATGCTGACAGCAGCTACTTGTCATGTTCCTCAGATCCAGTGTTCTGAGTCGATCAGCTGAGCAGGGCAGGCTCCAGGACACTGTGGGTCAGAGCAAAGTTGGGGAAAGGGAACAGGAAAGTCAAATCACCCAGGACAGGTCTCCTGATTTGCTAGAACATAAGGTATCTGAAGTAAAATGGGCTCAGGTGGTAGGAGCGCAAACAAGCCTTTCTCTGCTGCAAAGGACATAAAAAAATCCCACTCCAATGCTTAAATTAGTTGAACTTCCTCCACCTCCTTTCACAGCAAGCCCATTTTCTTCTCACAGTCCTTCTGTCACAGCATCTCATTCAGGTGAAACAAGAAGAAAGATTTTTTCTCTTGAAATTCAGCAGAAGTGTCAAGGCTTAGCTCCTAGCAGAATAAAAAGTGCCAGACAGTGGCAGGGCAAACATCTTAGAGAAATCGTGCTGTTTCTGGCGAATGTAAAAGTGCCAGAGACAGCTCTGTATAGAGAGATACCTATAGTATATGCCCAGGAAAAGCACCGAGTAAGCTGCACTGCAGCAGTGTGGGCAAGGAGCAGCGATGCCGCACTGTCCTGTTGCACCTCTGGTCACGGGGCTAAGGATGGAGCTCCCAGAGCATCTGCTCACCATGCTGCTCCCTCTGTCACCCACTCAGAGCTTCGTATTCACAGCTTGCAGCCAGCAACAGTTGTCATCATATTGTCTATTAATACCCTCTCTATTGCCTATCTAGCACTGCACTGAGTCTGCTTTAATATTGATTGCCTGTTACCACTCTTGTGCAGGCTGTAAAAGGAAAGCACTTTCCTAGCACTTAATCAGATGAGTTTTCATTTCCTCTTAACAGAATAAATCTGGGGCTGAGTCTTCCTGAAGCAAGAGATCTTTGTATTGCTCTGGGTGGAGAGGCACAGGCCCATGTTTAAGAATCCTTATCTTGTTCAATAAAGCCTTCTGGAAAACAAAATAGCAACAGGCTATATTCCCATCTAATGGTCACCCACAGGGCTCTAATGAAACCAGGGGAATACAGCTGATTTATGCTAACTGTGAGTCAATTTATACTAAATTAGAGACTAGTGTATTCTGATAAAGACCATATATACTACTGCTGTAATCTTTTGTCTCCTATTCATAGGGCCTGGACCTTCTTTAACTGGGGTTCAGTTAAGCCTAGTTCTTCTGTAGCTGACAGTGTCCAAAATTAGTGTGTCAAGCAAGATAAGGGCCTTTGTGTTAAAACACTGAGCTTGTTCCTGGAGCTTCTCATCCCATGAATAACTTCACACCCTGCTTTGTACAAAGAGGCCAGTTGTGCCCTGGTCAGCCCCTCACACTTGGAGGAAACAAGGATGCAAGTGCTTTTCCCCGGGTTGATGGAGTGCTTTCCCTTGTGCCACGTTACCCCTCTCAACTGATAACGGGGTTTCAGGATGATGCTGCAACCACTCAGAGGGCCAGTGCTCCTCAAACCAGGTCATCTGCCAGGCTTCTGCCATGTGGAGCTAGGGCCGAGGACACAGCAGTGTTTTACCTAGGGCCCATGGGCTGCGTAGGATGCAAGGCAGGCTGAGGAGCTTTCCAGTGGCTGCACAGTCTGTGATTACTTATGGAAATTGTAAGAAGATTGATTCAGAATTGAACCTGACACCCATTTCTTTTTGTACAGGCTGAGGACCTCTGTGACTGTGCAAAAGCTCTGAGGATTTAATGCTGAAAGAGTTAAGCTCTTTTTCAATGTTTTAAATGAGCCTTCTGCATTTTAGATTATGCCTGTAATATAACTGCTGGCTCTTGGAACAATTCTGCAGAATACTTTCTGTGTTGTTATTCTGTGCGTGAGGAGGCTTTGATGTGAGCCCCTTCAGAGAGCTGGCAGAGTTTACACCTGCCGGAAACCGAGGCAATGAAGTAGAGATTCAGGCTTTAGCAACGGCTCACTGAATTTATGGAATATATCTAGGTCTGTGCTAGGCTGACAAAGAGCAAAACCTCCTCCATTTCTTCAGCGTATCTGTTACTCATTTACTGATATCAGGTTTGAGTCTCCTGGATTGAGTGCCTTTAAAGGGGAGTAAATGAATATGACGTAGTAGGAACCCAAACCTGACCCCTGTATCCTGCTGTGCCCTCAACTTTCCAGGTTTTTAGCTGACATGAGAGAATGATACAATCCTTTTTATATCCCTCTTGGGTGGAAGAGACACCTCATCCTTAAAAAAAAATAAGAAAGAAGAAAGAAAAGAAAACAAAAAGCCAACATCACTTAATCTTTTTTTTTTTTTTCTTTTTCTTCTTCTTCTTTTTTTTTTTTTAACAGTGCTTCCTCCAGAGGGAAAATTTTGGGATAGATTGGAATGTCCTGGTTGATGCCTAGTCTGGTGAGAGCCCCTTCATCTCCTTGTTGCCTGTTAGGAAAGCTTTTGCCAAATGGCCTGGTACTAAACATTCCCCAGATGAATGATCCCAGTCTCACAGGTTTTAGTCCATTACTTTAACAGTAGTTATTCATCAGTAATGAACCATGCAGTTAACTTGCCAGAGACAGCATGACTAATTGAAGATGAGGCAAGTGGTTCTTTTAATATTATTATTTTTCCTCCATTTGCTTTCAATACCTCTTTAGTCCTCAATGAGATCTGATATAAGTTTTAATTACCTCTGAGAACAATAACTTTATAAAGGCCCTGCTTCTTTATCTGCAGCAGTTTGCCTAGCAATGAGCTATGCTGTATGTTCCAGGTCTCTGAAGGAAGCTAAGGCTGGCAGAGATGGTAAATTCTTGTTACTCACTGAAACCTTGGAGTAGTAAATTTTTAGAACTATTTCCACATATCCGTTCTGGCCAATCTGTCTTACCTTTCCATCTATTTTAAGTATTTTTTCCCCCTTGATATCTGTATACCACACAGATAAAAGTGTAAGTAGAAATATTAACAACTCTATAAAATTTTCTCCACCCTCTGTCTCCCATCACATTTGGATATGGGTATTTCTGCCTCTATTACCTCACCTTTCACAGTTCTCTCTTTCTCAGCACAGGTTATAAGACTTTAGGCAGATGATACACAGGAAAGAGTTTAAAGAAAAGCCAAGCCCAGGCCTTTATCACACAGCATCTCACACAGTCTTGCACAGAGTATCAGCCTGGATGTCAAGGTAGTGAGTGCTTTACAAATATAGGAATCTATGTACTGAACAAACTGCTCTCAGCTGTTGCCATAGTGGCACTATTATTTATTGCACTGTAATACAAAAAAAAATGTTCCCCAACATGCAGAACAGTTTTCTTGAAGAGGCTGTTGAACAAAAATAATAATTGAGAAATACATTTTGTAGAGACTTTCAAAGCCGTATCCATTTAACAGAGTTCAAAATAGACTTTTTTGTTGTTATTATCACACTGGATTTTTTTTTAGAAAATGTTCTAGGAATTGTTCGTGATGCATTACGAAAAAGTTTTAAAAAAATCCAGCAAGAATTTTAGAAGAATCAAAAAATAAAAATTCCTGATGACAACTTCAGTAATGATTCTGAAGGTGTGCTCAAGAGTGCCATCCAAATAAACACTTTTTTTTTTTTTTTTAAAAAAAGGAGTCTATCAATAAAATTTTGGCTCTGCTATATTTTAGAGAATAGGTTTGGATTAAAAAAGCATACTGACTTGTCACATCCCAAGCTTGAGAGAGCTTACTTAAGTTTAAAGAAGAGTTTTAAAGAGTCTTTTTTTTTCTTTAGCACTTCTCATCCTTTTTTAGCCTTTGCCTTTCCATCCAGGAAAATATTGGCTCTTACCCTAGGATGTATAGCCTCACCCAAGATGCCATGAATCTCAAGAAGAATTTTATCCTCAGAAGACCTGTAGCCCATGTCTTAGGTTTTCAAGGGATATAACTTCACAGCAGCCTGGAGAATGTAGGTGGTCCCTTCCCATTTAAAATTAATGGCAACTGAGTCTTTAAGTCCCTTAAGTGGATGAGAAACTTGCAGATAAGAGACTTAGAGACACATTCCCATTTGGATATTAGGCAGAATCCTACTGGTGCTGCTCTATCTCCACTGAATGGGCCAAGTTGAACCGAATAGTGCTGGACTTGGTAGGAGATGCGAGGACACATAACGATACTAAGGCTGTAAACAGCTGCCTCTCTCCCACAGGCAAAGTCCTGCTGATCTCATATTTTATTTTATTTTATTTTATTTTATTTTATTTTATTTTATTTTATTTTATTTTATTTTATTTTATTTTATTTTATTTTTTTCCATACACATTATGCTAAGGGAGTGCTGCAGAGAAGTAAAGCTCTTTATAGGTGTCTTGCAGATGGCAGGCTAGTTTCTATGGAGACAGCAGATGATTTATGCAGCTGGCAGAAAGGGATGGCCAGGCTCTTGTGCAGTGCTGAGCTCTGCCCACTGTCGCTACACACGGGTGACGATCGATAGTACTGTGTGGCACCACATGCACTTCCTAATTAGCACACCCTCATGGTAAGCCTCCTGTAATTCTGAAGTCATATGAAATCACTTCTGGACTCAGAGTTGCTATGAACACCCCAGGGTCAAAAGCCCTTCGAAAATAATCGTCAAAATGGCAAAGTTTAAAGTTTGGTAGACCCAGTCTTGGTGAACAGCAAACTAAAGAGCTTGTGCTACTCTGGGAATGCAGGAAGAAGATTCAGTCATATACATATATATGTATGTGTATATACACACACACACACACACACACACATATATATATATATATGTATATTCAGGCATTTTGAAAGCTTTTGGAGAGAACATTTTCTTTGCCGCAAATTCATACTGCAACAGAGCAAGGTGATTGCCCAGCTCCTCCGACTATCTGCCCAGGCTGGAACCACAAACTTCCACATCTGCTGATGTTGAGAAATGGGAGCTGGTGTCCAGGTGCAAAAGGAACTTGCCAGATTATTTTTGTTACAAATCTGCTAGGCTTGTCTCCAAATCGACTCTTTAGGGAAATGTCCCCTCTGTGAGCAATCCAGCATTATTGAATCTTCCCATGTTTTGGAGTGATGTTTTTGGGAGCAGCAGAAGAAAATAAACTGTTCAGCAAGGGAAATGTTCTTCTTGGTGAGGATTTTACAGCTGTAAACTTAAAATGATTGTAGAGAAATGCACTGAAGGTTCTCTAAAACAGCGTCCTGATTGATGCCAGCCTAGGGGGTATATGGAGAACACACGTAAGAACCAAGTCTAGGTACAAGAATCCTCTCTGGGATGCCCTCCTAGCACAAAGCCATTCTGGGTTTCTGCACCAGGAACACCATGTTCAAAGGGACCCACTCCCCACTGCTGGCCATGGCCAGCTGTCACAGTCAGTGAGCGCTGCAGTAACATCGCAGGTTGCTGTAACACTAAACTAAATTTCAGGCAGGAATAGAAGGGCAATGCTTTATCTAGGCTGGGGATGGGAGTAGACAGTTACTCAACATCACATTTTTTTAAATGTTTGAGCCAGAATTCTGTCTAAGACCAAAGTCAGGCCAAAGGCTAGGTGGACCTTTTTGCAGTGACAAATTTTAAGACATTCAGTGATGGTACATTCAATTTGACCCTCAGCCAAAAAAGAGCATTTCTGGCATCCAAAGAGCACTGTCATTTTCTGAAGAAGGTCCTCAGCATATTGAACTGTAAATATGGGTCTTTTCATAATCACTTGATACTTTCAGAATGACTCACTAAAAAAACAGCTGAAAAAATAATTCACCAAGTCTGCTCTTGCCTTCTCTGGAGCAGCAATCAGTGAGACAGAAGACCAAAGCAGGCTGTTTTTGTCATTGTCCTTGAGCCATCACTGCTGAGGATCAGGATTTTTTTATTTAATAGTGTTCTACTATATTGGAAAAAAAAATAGTTGCTTGGTTAATTCACTGTGGCATATATCTTCTCCCTTCCCAATTATCATGTCATATTGGCTCAAGTATATGAGCCAACAGGAATCTGTCACCATGCAGAGTCTTGTAGGGTCAGTAGACTTGAGAAATGGACTGTTTTCTCCACATCACATTGCCTGAAGGAGTTGGACTTTGGCATGTACCTTGACTTAAGGTAGAAACATTTCTATAGCTGCTATCATTTCTTTTTTTCTCAGTTTTGTTCCATGTGGGGTAGTTATGTTTTTTTTTTTTTTTTTACCGTAAATGATAGGAAATATAACAGTGAGGCAAACTGAGTTTACTCTTAGTACCAACAGGTCATCCTTCAGAGGTATGTTTGCATGTTTGCAGGCAGATCCCCAGCAGGAGCATCTTGGGAAACTGGGAAGGAGTGCAAGGTGGAAGTGCTGCAGGAAGCGAAGTGATAGAATGTGAGATAAGATAGGTCAGGCTGCAGGTCATATAGATCTCATGTATATGAGATGTCTCTTGAGTGGTCCCTTGTCCACCACGCAACAGCAGAATGGCACTTGGTATACAATTCCCTTTCAACTTGTTGTTCCCATGTGCTTACACTTCTGCTTATCTCTTCTTCTATTGCAGCAAAAGGACACTGTGATCCTCTCATTTAGCATTTATATAATAACATTTTTAAAATAACAGTTATATTTATCTGTTTTACTTTCAGCAATATATGCACAGGGGTGTATCTCCAGTTGAGACAAACTTGGGTTAGGCCTCAATGGGAGGAGGACAAGGCCTGCTTGTGGGTCATTTGGTAGAGCAAAGTGTAGATGTCATAGAAATACCCTGAAGATAGAGCAGATCCTGACATCTAGGATGAGTCTGAGTTTATTATTATTGACAGTATTGAGAAATGTCTGATTACTATATAAAACCCATTTTGAAGGAAATAAAGAACTTGGCAAACCAGCTGACCAGATGTTTATCTGCATCTGCAATTATGAAATATCACTGGTTTTAATGAACCTACAGTGAGCTCTAACTGCTAGTTTCAGTCCAGCATGTTCTGCTCCATATTACGATCTGTCGTCATGCTCAAAGCTCATGCAGATGGAGTCACATTATTACCTGATTACCTGGTTATCTCACCTTTCATAAAAAGAAACATCTTTATGAAATGCTGAGGAAAATTTGGAAATACCACATCCTAAAGTTTGCGTCTCTGGAAGACAAATGAAAATAATTCCTATTTGCTTTTTTATTTTTTTTGTCTTTGAGATTATCATGTAGCCTACACTTGTGTTTCATATTTATATATATTTTTACTCAGTAACTCTTCTCATTTATGTTATTTTTGAAGATGGCAAGCTTGTAACTCATTTACTTTATTCAGTTCTGTAGCATAGCCCCTTCCAGGCTATATCCCATTGCAAAGGTGAGCTGCCTGGTTGTTTAAAGAAGCCAAGAAGTAGCGTATAGAGCTTAGCTGAGATGGCAAAGTGATGCAGCGCCCTGGAATCTGACCAGGAAACCCTTTCTAAAATGGATGCCAGAGTTTATGTGTAGTCATTTGCCCCCTGATGCTGTATTATGCAATAAGTCTTTAATATAAAATCAATAGCAATAGTGATGTTCCTAATGAGAAGTTCCTAATGAGAAGTATTGCCTGACAATTGTTCCCTTGCAGGGTCAAAAGTCTGACAAGGGTGAGATTTCTGAGTCTGATGTATCTGTGCAGGGAAGGGAGTTTTGCTCAGAAGCTTATGTTACTTTGTTCTGAATTCATTAGTTAACGTGTATTTCCATGTGCTCTCAAACATGGCAGCCAGCATGTTTAAGAACGTGATGGGAATAAAATGAGTAGTCAGGACTGTGGTCCTGCATTGCTGCAGACGATGTCATTTGCAGCAAGTCAGAAACTCGTGCCCTACTGCCAGGTCAGTGCCTATTCTGTGACCAAGCAAAGCATGGTCCTTACTGAGATGTGTGTCAAGAGATGCGTTGATGCATTGGTCGTGTGAGATCTGATGAGATACCCGAATATGCTTCAGTCCAAGGTGAGGATAGCACACTATCTATCCTCTGCATTGTCTTTAATTTTGTGTGTGTGTGTGATTTTTCTTTTCTTTTCAGAAACAGCATATTCTTTAACCAAGTAGTTAATTACTGTTTGTGTTGTATGTGACTTTAAATAAAGTAATGCTTTAAAACCTTAGCAGTTCAAAAGACAAAGGCAAACAGATCAATAAGGAGACATAGTTTGTATGCTGGTTTTGGAATATCTTTTCTTGTAGTAGAAGATATAAAGCAAATATTGATTTGCCTTGGTTGGATTTTGATGACTAAAAGGCATCATCAAGGAACTAGCAAAAGTTTGAAAGTCACATACAACACTTGTTTCAAAATTCAATAAAACGAGAATATTGTCCCTGTGGAATCTTCTATTAAAACCTATGAGTTTGGTACCACTGACCTGCAGTTTTGTTATCAATCTGATTTAATGCTAGTCATAAGAGTAAAGAAAAGAAACGATACTAATTACTAAGGACATTTAAAAAATGTTTTAAGAGGTAGCTTTTATTTAAGTTACTGGAGCAAAATAAACAATTTTATTCACAGAATGACAGAAACAAGAAATGGAATAGGTTGATTAGGATGTCTTCTCCTTTCACCCTCATGATCAAAATTCAGCAACTACTAGAAAATGTTTCTGGCAAATATTCAACATGCTAACAATATCTTTGCAGGACTGGCTGAAACTCACCCTTAGGCAAGGCTCTAGCATAAAGCCTATGACCTACTGCTCACATCATTTAAGCTCATGAGATCTTCATTCTGTAAATGTATTATTTTCTTCAGCTTTTCCTGGCATATCTAGGAGCATTATTTTTAACAATATTGTATATTCTCCCATCTGGAAATATTTGCTTAGCAATGGCCTTTCTCAGACAAACTGCAGAGCCTGAAAAGCAAATAACTATGTTGTTCCTGCCTCATTAGTCTGTAAAATGAAGGCCATTGTGGGTCACCCTATTTCAAGCACTAAATCCAGAGCTCCTCTAAGTGTTTGCCTCAGAGATTGGGCTTCACCGGCTAGAGGCAATTTCCTGAGTCTCTCTCAGTGAGTGTAACCTTGAGTGAGTTAAACTGGGGTATATATTGACCAAAAAGTCAAACTAGTAATGCTCTAGTAATATGTATGTATGTAGGTCTGAGTTTCTTTTACATCTACAGATAAAGTTCAGTTCATCCCAGATGCTTTACTCAAAAGCCTGGGAGAGAAAACATCTCGACTGTCATGAAGGATGCATACTGTTTTTAAACAGCAACCCCTACATATATTCAGCATGGGTCAGAAAAGAAAGCAATATACCTTCTAGCTTCATTTCCATTTTATAATGAAGTTTGCATTCAAGCAACGCATGATAGGATTAATCAAGGTGTTTGGCTTGTATTTCAGTTCTATGCAAATCCAATGCATATTTCCTGAGTGTGAAGAACTGTATGTACCTCTCTTTCATAAATACTTTTTTCTTTATTCCTAAGAGCTAAAAAAAAAAAAATGTATTTCACTTGGGATTTGATTGGTTTACATTTATAAAGTATTGAATTTGCAAGTACAGTAGCTTCTCATAATTCTCACAATGATGCTTATTACCTAAACTGCAAAAAGAACTAACTCATTACTTTTTAAAGTGTAGCATCAAGGAAGAAGTCCCTTTCCCCTGAATACAAAATAATCCTTTTCTGACAGTCTGCTTATGCTACACCTACTTCTATAACTCTTCTGTATAACCCTACAGTTTCCTCAGATACCATTAGCTGGCTGGGCAGAAGTATTCCTCTGCCAGCACAGGCAAAAGTACAAGAATAACTGTCCAGACACTGATCAAAAGACCAACAAACCCCACATCCTATCTCTGACAGAAATCAATAATGTGGAAACTCTGAAAAATCAAAGACATAGGGCAAGCATAAAGAGACTTGTCCTTAGGACAGTTTTTCATCTACTGTTCTGCAGATGGTGTCTGGAACATTAGGTTTAGAAGTGATTTGGGGTGCCAACTTTCTGTGAATTTAATCCTTTTCCAGTCCTTTTATCCTTTTGACCTTCACAAGCATTCTGTGGCAATCGGGTCCACATTTACACTAAGTACTTTGGAAAAAAAACAGCCTTTTTTTTTGTTTTAAACTCATTTTAAGGAATAGGCAGGGCATCATTACACTGGCAAGCTGTACTTTTTCATGGTCTCAGACAACGCAGTTGTATCTTCTAAATGCATTGCGTAGCTCAAGATAGTTTCAATTTCTACTGTCGGAGTTCAATCTTACCTCATAAATTTAAAAGCAAGCTTGTAGCAGTAATCTGAGAGATAATTAAAAGGAAAGGAAAAATTTTTTCTCCCTAAGGATCTCAACTGTGTTAGGCTCACAGTGGACTAAATCTTTTGTCTCACATACGGAATTTCAAAAATGCATGGATAAATCCTAGTTCTGTGGATATCTAGGAGATTTTTGCCTTCTCTACATTAGCATTTCCTTTTCTGAGGAGAAAGGAACCAAAATTACTGACTGCTACTGGACTGTATATGTTAAAGGTCCTGCTCTGTCCCTGACACTCTAAGGATGTTATTTTGTAAGACGTGCTACTAAAGGAAGTTGGTTAATAACTTAAGGAATAGATACTCATGCTCTTTTGTGTGCGTATTTTAAACAGTAGCTTCAGCCAGGATAGTATCTTCTCAGGACTGCATGTAAATAAATAATAATAAAAAAATCATGAGTTCTTCCTAAGGATGGACTCAAGCTATCTTTTAAGACAAAAGCAACTTTACTCATTTCTGATTTCACAGTAACTTACTAGCCAATCTCTGGCCCCCCTACCTGTTCGGAGACACCTGTATGTATAGTGCCTTGCTAATTAAGAGGATTTGCAGTAGAAGTCCAGAACTGCTCACTTCAACTTCAAAGAGGTGTCTGGGACTACACATGTTCTATGCTACGTTTGAAAATCACCATCTGCTTTCTATGAAGGTCCTCCTATATCCTGGGCTCTGTGTTTTGACAGTGAGAAATCTTTTATTCAAAACACATAGACCTATAAATTCCCCAATATCTGAAATATCCTCCAGATACTGTTGTTCTTCCTTCTCCTTTTTGTCACTTCTTGTGTACTCTTTCCTTATTTTTTTCCTTTTTCCCTTTATTCATCTATCTCTCCTCTTTGACTCAGATCTGTTGTCTGCTTAAACTTATCTTCGTTAAAATTTAGGAGTAAGAGTAGCATTCATTTTATGGCAAATGGCATGAGATAGAAGAGCTAGTGTGCTTTCCAGGGGGGAGCTGATGGCAGCGTATACAGTTAGGATGAGTCCAAGTCTCAGTAAGCATCCCCATTTCTCTTATGTAGCTCAAACTGGCACTTCTTTTTGGTTAAACGAGTGTGCAATTTACTAGATTAAAAATACACGTTTTTCACTTTCTTTGTGTGAACTGATGGATTGAGCTAGGACTTCATCTCCACTGACTTCAGTGGAATAATCAGTCTGTGATGTTGGTCTAAGTTCCCATCAGAATCAAGAGACAGAGACGAGCACTCCCACCTGCTCCAGTCCAAGCTCATCTTTGAAAATGCTCCAATTTCCTCACTATTCTGGTTGCGTAGGGACACAATGCACCTATGTGAGCTGAAGCCCACTCTCAGAGCCCACTGGGACTCCAGAAGAGGCAGCAAAGGTGGAGCAGTAAAGTCCTTGGATGTTTGGAGCGGAAGAAACTGGACTGATTCCCGAGATAAAATATTCTCTTCATATTTCTGCTGCTGGTAGCACAGTACTAGGGTCAACTTAGCCAGCATGGCTCCTGGATCCTTCCTATCGAATGTCAGTAAAAAACCAGTCTACTTTGTGTGCGCCGAATAACATTTATCCTATAGTTTGATGGTCCTGATAATTCATCCTTCCCTGTACTGTTCTCCTCTCTTCTGCCTTTTTCCTTGTGTCACAAGGAAAGACATCATTAAACTCCTAGCACAGAGAGGTGGACTGGTGGGTTATGAACAGGAACTGCCAGAAGGTATCCATCCAGGGACCAGAAAGAACCACACTGAAAAAAGATCTCGTTCAGATTGTGAGTCCAAGGGACTAAGTGTTGCTTCACTGAGGAGAGGTTAGGATAGATCTGTCTGTGACCTGGCAGTGAACAGTTTGCCTGGCCATGAATTACCCACTGGCCTTTGCAAGACTGTGTGACCCAGCATGCCTTTATATACAAGAACAGGATCATCCACTTCCTTGGTAGGATGACCTTACATCTTTTAGCACCACTAAATTATTTCGCGTTAATTCTCTCCAATTGCTTAAAGCTTGAAGGTCTAGGAAAAGAGGGTCATTTTGAGAAGGCTCAGAGAGGCAGAACTCAGTTCCTCTGGTAAGAGGCGGTGCCCAAGTAAGAAAGGGCATAGTATAAAGGAGGCATAAAGTATAAAAGGGCATAAAGTATAAAAGAAAGGACAAAGTAACCCTTCCCTCTGAGATCTGCTCAGCTTCTGACAGCTGTGGTATAGAGTAATAGTGATGAGCTTCACCCACTTTGCAAGATTACCTGAGCATGATCTTTCCCAGTTCTCAGTCACTGTGGCACAGTGGCACTGTGCCACATCCTGCCCCTGGAGACTAGCACTCACTTTGTTACTTCTCTGATTTTGTAAGTACCACAGTTCATAATCTGCATCTCAGTGAGCAGCTCATCTGGAAGTTAATTAAAAGACAAACTGCAGCATAGATCATTAGTTTGTACATGGGCCAGGAATGAAGGATCACTGCAAAATTAGCAGATGCCCAAACAAATCTCTGAGCAGTCCTAACTAGCATGCCCTGGCAACAAATGTTGCTTGCTAGAGTACAACACTACCACAGCTTGCTCATCAGCAATAGCATTGGCTTTCTGTGTTTTCTCTTTGCACGATGGTATTGGTCCATACAAAGTCAACAGAATTGTTGAGAAGATATATTAGGTAGCAGGATGACATTCCAGAGCTTAAATCTGCAGTAACATTTCCACCAGCCTTCGAGATCAAAGAGAAATGTATGCAACTGACAGATGTGATGGAGAAAAGGGACTGACAGCCTTCTACTACTAGTAGAAGTTTCCATCTGCAGAAATAATATAGCCTAAAAATGCTCAGACATCCAGCTGACCCAGAGTAGCAGCTCCTGGTGCCTTCCTGTCTCCTAACAATTTTGCCAAGCTCATATGTGTTTTGTCCAGTGCTCCCCTTGGGTGAGATTAACCCTATTTTGTGTCTTTCCATAAAACCACTCCTCCAATCTTGCTTTGGCTCTGAAACCCAAATAAATAAATAAATAGAATATTCAAATCAGGGAAGGCTGACTGAAACTGCTGCTATCTTTTTTGCTCTGGTCCACTTCTTTCTCCTCTCATTTCTTTTACTTGTCTGTGAACTTGTGTCTTGCAGTGAGCTTGGAAGCTCTTTAGGCCAGAAGCTGTATTTTTGCACTGATACATCTTCAGCACCTTATGACAGCTCTGTACATCTACAGAAGTTGGCAGAGATGGAAGTGGTGCCTGCTTCTGGTGCTGGGGAGAGGACATGGAGCTGGACAGTGCACGGGAAGGAGTCTGAGGCTTGGCCGGAGGAGGGACCAGAGGACGTAGTCACCTGTGGGATCCTCACACTCAAACTGGGGAGGGCTGCCATAAACATAAAAATATTGTGGCCCAGGACTTGTGATCCTGAGCTCGAGAACATCAAAATAGAAAAATCATAGATGACAGTAGCTGTAGGGTGCTTCAGTAACATCTGTGAAGACACCAACATTAGAAACAGAAGTGGGAATGCAGTGTTCAAATCTGTGTGGAGGCCTGCTGCCTTTTGCATGCCAGAATTTGGTCTGGGAAGATGTGCATAGCTGGAAAAATCCTCAAACCTATAAATATGCAGAAGCCAGCCCCAGGGAATTTGAGGACAGGAGAGGTCTCTTAGCACCTTTCATCTGGTCAGGGGAGAATGAAAAAAGCCAGGAAGGCAGAGGTGGAAGGTGAGATTGTTATGACTAACAGAGCCTAGAAATCTGTGGAGAGTCAGAGATATTGGACAGAGACATTGGATTGTCTTGCTATGGACATTGCTCTCTAAGCTAAGTATTCAGCTAGCTGACTGAGAGGGAGAGAAAAAAAAAAGTGAACAACTTCAAACAGCCTGGATGAGTGAGTCAATAAATGACTGCTTTCTATTTCCTGAGAAAGAAATACCCAAAGGAAACAGCCTGAGCTGAGTGTCTGAGTGTCTACTAAACAGACAGGAAGAAGAAGAAAAAGAAGACAACAATGATACAGAAAAGTATTTTAGTTGCTATTTTTTGCAAGAAAAAAAAAAGACTGCCTATGTGGAAAGAATTAATACAGAAATTAGGATAAAAGAAGAACTTGTTCATTTTCTACAACTACTGCCAGAGAAGCAAGTAAAAAATGAAACAGACATAAATTACACTGACATAAAACTTTCGTAACACAGACATGAATCCAATTTTGTTCAGGATTTTGCCTGTGTGTAGGGGCAAAGCCAGGCCAACTCTCTATCTGGGAGAGGATCTGCAGGTGCTAGTTAAGGCCGCACAAAATTGCCTACTCTACTTGCTCTCTTCCAGACCTCTTTTGTCACAGCATTGAACTCCAAGGGCCATTTTATCATATCACTGTACAAGTTTCCTAGTATGGAGATGGGATTCAGTCAGGGTAGAGAAGCGGGAGCTAGAAAGGCTTTTCAGGTTTTGAGGACAGTATAAACTAGTGTTCCCCCAAATACACACAGTACTGAGCTAAGACTGACTTTATCCCAGGGCAACATTTATATATATGGGGATGGGACTCTTCTCCTTTAGTAGCCAAAACCACTAGCTGCTTGCATCACAGGGGCAATGGAAGGAGGAAATTTGTAGGAGGCCTTGAAGGTTGTATTTTCCATTCCCTTGCAATGCATAACGTGACTTACGCCAATCCAAAGTTGGCATAAAAGGCTGTCAGACTCAAGTGCCAGATTATCTGACAGTAGAATCTTATTCTAAGCTAAACGGTGCTACTAAGCACAAAGCATGGAGAAAACATGCTGCTTTTCCTGTGTAAGAACAACAGCGGGTCCAACTTTTCTGTCATCAAAAAAGGTTCGGCTGGAGAAAATTACAAGGAAAGAATCACAGAATCATAGAATCATAGAATGCTTAAGGTTGGAAGGGACCTATAGAGGTCATCTAGTCCAACTCCCCTGCTCCAGCAGGGTCACCTAGAGCATGTGACACAGGACTGCATCCAAGCGGGTTTTGAAGATCTCCAGAGAAGGAGACTCCACAACCTCTCTGGGCAGCCTGTTCCAGTGCTCTGTCACCCTCACTGCTAAGAAATTTTTCTTTAAGAACATTTGATGCAGAGCTTACTGAGCTCAGCTTATGTGCCAGGTTCCCAATGAACACAAATCAGTACAGCCCTGCTAACTTTTGTGGTGTTGATTTATAAAAGCCAATAAACAAACCAGAAATGTTTGCATTTAATTGAGATTGGAGTGCGACAGGGAATCCCAGGGATCTTCCTCTGTAGCTGACCTCAGAGAAATGAGTGTTTTACCAATGTAATAATTCTAAAGGTACTTCAGTAGGACAGATTTGTGTCTGCGTCCTATTCATGTGTCAATCTACAAAAACAGCAGCTTGCAAAGGCAGATTTTAAACAGTAAAGTTGTAAGCATAGCTGTCAAGCACAGGATGTCTTGAAACCAGCAATGAGTTAAAAATGTGCAGCCAGTGCAGAGGAGAAACTCAAAACAAAGATGTTTTCATTGCAGTAAATGAAAAGACTCACTTGGCTCCTGTCATTATAAAAACAGAGAATGTCACAAATCCCAAAAGACTGAGCCCACATAATTGGACAGATAGCAAAGACAGCAGCTTGGACAGTGTGTTAGCACAGGCTGCTCGGAGAAGAGGTTTAAAAAGGAAAATCATGAGTGCAAGCAAATGGAGATAATAAAGGGGAGAGAGGAAGACTGATGAAGGAGATGGCTCAGAAGAGAGCAAAAAGGTGCTGGAAGAGACAAAAAAAAAGAGACATCAAAGCTGCACAATTTCAAAGGAAAGGCAGAAATCATGTCTGGAGTTGTTATCACATTTCAGGAACGGGTGTCTTTGGTCAGTGTGAAGGATGATGAATGTACGCTGCAGGACACTGGCTGCAAATCCAGCTCTGTTCCTGGGCACAAAGCCCTAGCAGTCCTCTGCTAGCCTTCCCAAAGTGCTTCCTGTTATGGTTAGTGTTAAAGCCATGGCAAAGGAAAATGGATAGCCGCATGATGCTGGAAAATGAGATGCCAACAAGGACTAGAGTGTTTAGAGTTACGTGGGAGCACCCTGGAATGGCAGTTAAGTAACCTGTCCTCTATCTTAATTTTATCCACTGTACAAGTTGCTGATTATTCTGGCTATCAGGATACGGCCTTTGGGCCCAAAGGCTCCAGCTGAGACACACATTTCTAATCTCTCTGAAAAAAGGAAGCCTCCTCATCTTGGAAAAAAAACAATGAAAATTACCAAAAGTTATTTACTCATCCTTGGCTGATATAAATGGTGTCCTGAAGACTTTATACTTAATCTTTGCCTTATGTGAAGAATTAATATCTGATAGTGTACCTGTGTTTACATGCATTGAATTCAGTAATACTTTTTTAGATAGTAGAATTAACATACTTTATTTTCCCCTGCAAACTGAGTTATAATGGGGAAGCCACATGTCTTATTAGAACTTCTAAAAATGTCACAAAATCTGTCAAAGGAGATAAGCTACTCTGCCTTAGAAAACAGCATCTTTCTGGCAATTTTATCAAACGTGACTACATGTAGCATACAAAGTGTACCACAGCTGAAAAAAAAACAGTGAGGAGAGGTTTACCTGTAAAAACAGTAGTTAGGAAAAAGAACAACAACAACAAAAAAAACAAAAACAAAAACAAAAGAAAAACACACACCTCCACAAAAGCACACACCATCAGCCTCAAAAAAAGTCCTTGTGCACCCAGGGGATAAAACAAGTTGTGTAAAAGTTTGGAAACTTGTGACTAGTTTGTGGCTACCAGAATAGAAAAAAAAAATCAGCTATAGCCCTGAAAAAATCTTTAGAATTTATCTTATTCCTGATTATCTTTTCCGAGAAACATTCAGTACCTTGAAGAGAACTCCGTTTTCATCTTCTTAGTTGATTAACAAGAACCACTCAGAGAAACTTTTCCTTCAGAATATCACTTTCTGAACAGTTTATGCTGAACATAAAAGCAACTACGTGGCTTCTGGTTGCAAACATAGGCAACTTGTTCTAAATTACACTACTTGAAAACCAGTTTTAAAGCAGTTTAAATAGAAGTGAAATCTTGTTTACTGAGTCAAAGGAGTACCAACATTACTAAAAACTGTTGAGAAGCCATCTGTGTCTTCTCCCAAGAGAACAGCTTTCTGCATATGGGAAGAATGACAGCTTTGAAGGTGTAAGGAAAAAAAAATGACATAAGCACAAAGTACAGGGAATCAGACATGGGTAAAGCTAAACATCAGAGTACAGGTAGGAGCCTTGGTTACTCCTGTGTTAGGTCATGGTCCTTTCTAATCCTGATCTACTTCTATTTCACAACATTTTTAGGTTATGAAAAGACTCCAAATTTATTTAAATTAAGTAAATTAAGGATTAGTTACTCTAATAATACTGGTGCAAATGAGGTTCCCTTGATGCTCTAACAGTGCTTCAGAGATGCTGGAGCCTCTTCTGCATGCGAGACTGAAGGTAAGGCCGGTCGAGAGGAACCTTTTCCTTTCCAGACCTGGAAAAATGTTTCAGAGCTGAATATCTCCTAGCCATGGATGCTGGGGTTCAAACAGCTTACCCTGTGATGTTTTATGTGCATCTTAATGGCTCTTATCAAATGAGTATATTCCAGAATACAAACTTTAAAATAATCTGCATTGTTCCAGAGCAATAGTTCATATGTTTGGGGTGGAGTAGGAGAGTTCAAGAACAACCACAGCTATTTTAAAGAACAAGCACAGCTTCTCTCTGCAGAAATGCCAGCCTTTTAACACTGCTTTACTGCAGAGGAGTCTGCTCTGTGCATGTAATCGTAAAGCAACAGCTCAGCTGTCCCCACCGACTACTTCTAAGTCTTTAGCATTAAACATATTACAAGTTACCGCTTGGCTGAGGCAGGAAAAATGTGCCAGAGAATAGGCAGCTGGGCCAACAGACAGAATGTATTTCAATACCAAACTGAAGCAAACAAAACATTTTATATAAGTACGCCAAACTGAAATAATCCTGGAATATCTCCAAACATGGATAAATATATTTTATTTGTAAGCCTGTAGTAGATAACTAAAATTTCAGCAAATCTGAACATTCTTTAAAAGGCTGAATTCTGTGGAAATCCTACTTCTTATTGAAAAGTTATTCCCATGGAAAATTCCTGACTAGATCTTTTCTCAGGGAGGTGGGCATTAAAAATGCATCAGATATTCTGGGACTTGTGATAAGCCAAGCTAAGAGCAGGCAAGAGAAAACTCCTACAGGAGGGGGGATTGTAAGAAAAAAAACCCTTTTCTAAAGAGCAGCATCCCCAAGTCATTTTGAGGCTATTTATACAACATGATCAGATATATATGTACTGCATATTGAGGAGGGGAGATGACCTGAACAGTACCTTACGAGCTTATGACCTGATTTATGTTATTGACTCTATATCACACTTCATTTGAAGTTTCTTTTTTTTTTTTTCAGTCACCACCTACTATCTACATAAAGTAGATAGTACTTTAAGCCTCCTCCAACCATCTTTTTTTTTCCTTTTTTAATTTAACACAGTTTACTTTCTGAGATAGTTTTGTTTGTGAATATACCATTTCTGGTATGGCCCACTATGATGAACAAAGAAGACCGAGACCTTTCAGAGATTTCTAATGTGATAATAATTGCATTAATTATTAATATACTATTGCTATACTATATAATTGTATTATTGTAATACTATTATATTAACTATAATAGTTAATATAATAATAGCATTAGTAATATCTGTGACAACAGAATAATAATACCTATTGTTGCTTCAAAGAGTGGTGGATTTGTGATTCTACTACAGGCAGCTTTCCCTTCCCTTCCCTCCCCCAGCAAAGTCATTCAAAAACAGAGGACTTGCTTAGCAGAGAAGGGGCAAATGGAGTCTTCTTCACTGATTGCTCCCATTTGATTGGAGCAGATCTTTGACTATCAAACTTCATTACTGTGCTAATAAGAAAAAGGACTTTTTTAGTACATAATGTGAGCTACAAACAGTTGGCATTGAGAAGATGGTTTCTTAACTCAGTGCGAGACAAGAGCTGCTGCCTTACACCATAGTGCAACACCCCTGATCTGTGCTAATAGTTGGTGTCTGGTGAGCACAGAGCACAGCTTCCTGGCTCCTAATGAATTCCCTGCTGCATGGAGAGAAGCGGCTGTGTCATGAAAGGGGAAAAAGGGGTCTCACTCTTAAGAAGGCTGAAAACTCAGCCAAGGGAGTCCGTGCCACAGAAGAAAGGTATCGCTCTGTGCCTGCAGAGGGAGAGTCTTTGCCTTGTGTATGGTCAGCTCCAACTCTGGAGAGTGCCCAAGTTGTCCAGGCCCTGCTCACCTCACAGTCTGCCCAGCAACCACAAGTCACAGCCAAGCACAGTCCAGGTGCCTCCAGCCAACTGCCTGATTGCATGTTACCTCTGAGTGGTTTCTGCCCTCCATTTGGCAATGACAGCCTAGTCTGGAGTGAAAAATTCAGCTCACTGCATAAGGTATGAGCTCATACAGGCACTGAGCTTGCTTGGCACTAATTTTGTGAAATGATGTCCATTCAGTCAGTAATGAAGGTAGCTTGAAGACTTATATTATTGTAATATAAAATTGAAGCATCATCCTCTGTCCACTCTTATTATGCACATTTTACAATGTGGTGGCTCATGCCTAGCACACAGCTCTTGAGGTGGCTCCATGCAGGGGGTGAGAGCTAAGTCCAAGTTCAGAAAAAGCTCCCTTCCCTCTGCTCCATATCTTACTGCCCAGAAGGCACATTGCCAAAGCAAAGCTTGAGGGATGCTGTATTGCCCTTGTCTAAGCTACAGATAATGAGGTAGGTATTTAGTCTCCAGGGCTGTCAATCCAGCAGCTTCTCATCTGCATTATAATTGGTCAAAGATGTTTTTAAAAGAAAATATAATGAGGGGAAGCACTTAGGAAAATGAAAAGCTTGCCTGCCTTTTTATCACTTCTTAGCCACTTTGTGTCCTTCTCTGATGAGAGCTATTGCCATTCAGGACAGCTCATCCGCTCCTTGTGTTAGGAACAGATATGGGCTTGGCACCTTCTTTCTCTCCTAGTGACAACCAGATATAAACTCTGCTCATTTCCTCCCTGATAAGCTTGCCATCCTACTTCAGAAGCTTCTCATATTTCATTTGGCTTGTCAGATAGAAGCCCCTGGTGCAGTTCATTCAGAGATTATTTTTTGTTTTGCCATTACATTAGCAAAGAAAATTTCTGGATTGCCTTCCCTTCTTCCTTGTTCTTGGATAAGCATATGGTTTCTATTACTCCAGTCATCCAGGGTTCTTCCAGGCACTGTTATAAGAGCTGAAGACGTCCTTTTACTCCCCTTTGTGACACACATATATTTTCCTCATTTTCCAAAGGCCTAAAAAAATGAATGTCCTTATTTTCAGAAGAAGTAACTGTTCGCTACTTCCATAAGGTGCTGGAACCATTAACAATATGGCCAAGAGTGACATGACTGAGACTAAACTAATCAATGACTGCTGTGAATAGTAATGAGAGCCAAAAGTTTGAAGCTGGATTCTGTGGATTGGTATAACATCCCTCCCTCCCTCCCTCCCTCCCTCCCTCCCTCCCTCCCTCCCTCCCTCCCTCCCTCCCTTCCTTCCTTCCTTCCTTCCTTCCTTCCTTCCTTCCTTCCTTCCTTCCTTCCTTCCTTCCTTCCTTCCTTCCTTCCTTCCTTCCTTCCTTCCTTCCTTCCTTCCTTCCTTCCTTCCTTCCTTCCTTCCTTCCTTCCTTCCTTCCTTCCTTCCTTCCTTCTTCCTTCCTTCCTCCCTCCCTCCCTTCCTTCCTCCCTTCCTTCCTTCCTCCCTTCCTCCCTTCCTCCCTTCCTCCCTTCCTCCCTTCCTCCCTTCCTTCCTTCCTTCCTCCCTTCCTCCCTTCCTCCCTTCCTTCTCTTAATTTCAGGTTAAGGGAAAGAAATGGGGAATGTATTCCATCTCATGGTACAAGCCATAAAGAGAGGCCCTCTTCATCCAGACACATAATTCAGTGAACAACTGAATAGAAATAACTGAGCAAGCTCTGACTTCAGATACCCGATAGAAGTGAAGAAAAGAGCTACTGAGAGATGCCATGAACATATCAAATCATGGCATGACAAATAAAATCTTGGTTGTGTGGCAGGAGGAGAAAATGGAGGCTGGTCTGCATGCATTTTAACCTCTGAGAGATAAGGAAAAAGTGTATTGGCAGGCCATCTTCGATTTCCTGATAAAGATATTTTATGTAAAATTGGCATTCCCAATTGTAATCGAAACATTTGTACTCACAGCAAAATCTTATATGGAAATGTATATTTATATTATTGGCACCAAGAAAAGGAAGGAGCTTCCTTCATTTTTTTTTTGTGCTTGGTGGACTGTGGATTCCCCTCACCTTCAAGTTCTTGTGTCCATTATCTGAATTCACATGCTCCTTGGTTACAGCTGGCTGAAATGAGTCACCATGAATCACCCATCCAATTTACTCAGCCCTCTTCCCTGGTCCAGAATCATCTTCAAACAAACTGCACTTGTCACAGATTTGTCTATTAGTGAGGGCTATCCAGATGCATTTTACTCTGTTTGTGCACTGTCTTGAACTGATTGCTGAGTAGCAATCAGTTTGCTGTGCAGGCTCCCAGGATGTTTATCCATATCACTGAGCATCCCTGACTGGGTTTCAATGCTCTTGAACAAGCCACCAGCGGAAGAAGGAGTCTCTAATAGCTACAGCAAGATGCTGAGGCTCAAGTGAGCAGGACTAAATCCTTGGCAGGAATCACATGCTTCCTGTGTGATTTGTTTGGGTAAATCAGTCAATTTGATTTGTATCTCAATTTCCTCCTGACTTAATTTGTCCCCATTTTTACCTATCTATTTTCCAAAATGGGGCTTAAGCATCATATATGCTGGTGAAAACTGGAGTGGAAGAGGAAATTTTCACATCTTTCACTATATGTTGGGGACTTCAAAAGATGGAGGCCCTTCTTGAGCTAGAGAGAAACCTTATGACTCTTGCCTTCAGGTGAGAACCTATATTCTGAGTCTCCCTCTTCCAGAACCACCAGTACTGAGGAAATCTGGAAAATGAGCAAGATAAAACAGGGACTTAAGAGGGAAATAAAACCTGCTTCCTCCCTGCCCTCCAATAAATCCTTGCATAGAACAAGATGTCCTTGTTTCACAGGGTTTTGCTGGGAAGGCAGAATAAATTCCTGATTGAGACTATCAAAGAGAACAGAAATAATGGACCTATCAGAAGAAACATATAAGCGGTGTAATTAGGATAAATCCCTTTCCTGTTAGAGAGTTCTGCTCCATAATTATTTAGTCAATATACTGTCAGACTTTAAAAGGAAATTTCCATAATTTTTCGGGTGCCCACACTATCACAGAGATCTGTTTCTGCTGCTGCCTGTTCTAATTCAAGCTCCTAGCACGGTCTACTGAAATGCGAAGTGTTCTAGGACTTTTAGAGGTGCAGAGCGCCTGCAGTTCCTGATAAAAGTAGAGTGGTCAGAGCTGAGGTAAACTTAGCTCATTATATTCAGCTTCTGTATCACTAGTCTGTCCAAACATTTGTCTTGCAGCAATATCCAAAGCATTTTGCATTAGTTTAAATGCAAAAGGTGCTGTGTACAGATGTGCATTATTTTTCTGCCTTGTCCTCACTTTATATAAGAGAAATTTTCTTCATCATTAGTACATTCATTAATTGACAGAGCATATCAATAGGGACAGGACTGTATGAGAAAAAGTAAGCAACCAAGCCAAGTGCCAGTATCACTGATGCATCAAGAGCTCTTGATGCACCAACAGCATCATTGTCTTTCCATGTCTATGCGGCTGGTGCTGTTGGCAAAGGCTGCTCAATACCATTGATCTGATTAAGGAGAACCTTCACTTCCCTCCTTACAGTATATCAAGCCAGTATATTGAAGAAACCAGAATGTACAAACTGAAGGTCAGACACAGCCCTGATCAAAATAGGAGAGAGAAGAGCTGTGAACTGAAGTAGCAGTGGTCATGCTGAGTGACTTTGAAGTTCTCATTAGGACCAACACCTGCTCTGGGTGGAAAAGCAGTTTGAGGGTTTAAGAAGCAATACCTTTAGGCAGTGTAGGTGTTCCAACAATAACTATACTTTAGATTTAAAATCCTGATTGTGCCTAAGAGTAGCTATCATTTTCCATTTAGATGCAACTCTATCAAAGACACATATCTGCACACACCATGCTCTTTCTGCAAGAATCTCACTTTTTTCCTTCTTGTTTTCTCACTTTCCTCTTGACCAAATGTTGAGGGACTGTTCACATTGAGAGGCTTTTCACATCTGTCTATTGTTGTAGACAATTATAGGACTCAAGCTTTAGGGATTCAGAGATATTATCAATGACCAGGATGGCTTTCCATGGAGTCACTTGTTTTATCTATTCTTTTCCCTCCAGCCTTCTTGCTGTCTATGATCTTGGGGCACACAGTGGTGGGGGGAGGAGGAGCTACTGACTCATATAAGAGCAGGATCCAGACACAAGCAGGATCTGTCTTCATATAGGCCTTTCCTCATATAGGACAGATCCTGCCCAGGGAAGTGGTGGAGTCACCGTGCCTGGCAGCGTTCAAGAAACATGTGGATGAGGCACTTAGGGACATGGTATAGCAGGCATGCTGTTGAAGGTTTTATGGTTGGACTCGATGATCTCGAAGATCTTTTCCAACCGTAATGATTCTATGATTCTATAAAGATTGCCTCTGCGCTCCAGGCAGGCTGCCAGCTAAGGTCCAAGATCTCCCAGCTGCTGCTGACTTACTTGAGTGTTGGTCAGGGATGAGTGATTTCTAAGCCTGAGTTGTGGCTAAACTACCATAGGAAACTCACTGCTTTAATCCAAATCTGTAATTGACAGGTCAGAGGAGGCAGTAGGATAACATTTTATCCCCACCACAGCTCTGAGTTTTTGTTAATGTAGGATTATAAGAATAACGAACAAACCCTGAAACATGTCTTCCTTATTTGTTAGTTCTGGGGTAGCAGCTAGTAGTCTATTATTGTCTGTGCAATGTATTTTCTGTCCAGTTTCTTATCAGAGGCACTTAGTTATGCAAGGCACATAGATATGCCCACTGGTATTGATATACAGATTCTCTGCACATCTATTGTGTTTTACATGCCTTGCAATTAGCTTTTACTTTATGTGCCTACCTCACTGCATGTATGCCAGGAAAAAGAAAGAATCACGATGTGGAGATGGGGGAAGGTCTGGAGAATTACTGGTGAAAAATGGAAAGCAATTTGCACTCTGATGAAAGCAATGCAGGGCCTGATCCTGCCAAATGCTGATACTGTGGGGAGCTGCAGTAACTCTGTTCTGCCCAGATGAAGCTTGTAATGAAGTGACACTGAGAGTTCAGCAAGGGTTGGGTGAAATTTGGACTGTGCAGGGTGGAGCAATATCATCAACCTTCTGCAACAGTGCTGAAATAGTACAGTGATCAGAGAGCTAATAGAAGAAAAGGGGTAGGAAAAAAGAATGGATCAAAAAATGGGGAACAGGTCCCAGTGCTCTGAAATATGCAGAATTCAGGCTTCAAGCCACTGACATTTTTTTTTTAAATGCAGGCAAATAGAGTAGAATTGATCCTGAAGATCACCATCAGTTCCTTCTTCACAGTCACTGAAGAATTTCTCTGTGGATCAGATTCCTTCTCTAACCACCAAAGCACCAAGGATTCCCTTGAATGAGATGCTTGGTCCAGCTTGTGGCTCCTCAGTGTCTCTGCTAGCAGGTCTTCCAAGTGAGCCTTAGCTCTTCCAGCTCTGGATAGCTTGTCACTTGCTGCATTTTGAAGCTATTTGGGGCTTGTTACAAAGTCTCTGGCAATATACTCAAAATACATTGGAGATAGCAACTCCAAGTCATTTTGCAGAATCACAGAATAGTTGAGGTTGGCACTGTGTCTTGGAGATCCTCTGGTCCAATCCCTCTGCTCAAGCAAGATCCACTACAGGAGGTTGCCCAGGACTACATCCAGTCAGGTTCGGAATACATCCAGGGATGGAAACTCTACAGTCTCTCTGGGCAGCCTACTTCAATGCTCAACCACCCCCACAGTGAAGAAGTGTTTTCTTATGTTCAGGTGGAATTTCCTTTCTTTCAGTTTGTGCCCATTCCCTCTTGTCCTGTCACTGGGCACTACTGGAGAGAGTCTGGCAGCATCTGCTTTACTCCCCACCATCAGGTACTTATACATACTGATAAAATCTCCCTTGAACCTTCTGCTGGCAGTTTATTCAGTTTTCATCCTATCTGCCTGTCTAATTATCTAGTCTGTATTTATCAGCTTGTCTATAACGATGTTATGGGAGACAGCGTCAAAAGCTTCATGCGGTTCCAGGTAAACAACATACAATCTTCTCTATCAACCACACAGGTTATGCCAGTCATTTGGCCTGTGAATAATGGGAAGAAAATTTCAGAGAGCTGAAAAAGGCTCAAGAAAGAGTGTTAGGAGAGGTCTCCCACAAGCCAGAGGTTCACAGGGTAAGACTGCCCTTGTTTTAAGCACTTTGTGCTCTTTCACATGTGGCAAAGCAACGGTATATACCCAGGAGACCAGAAGGGGAACATTTTATCTTCACCCTTAGTTTCCCTGAAACCTTGTCAGGCAGGGGAAGACTGATTCCTTTGACTCTGTAATGCTACTTTCACTCGGAGTCTGGAGAACAGCATTCATCCTGCACCGTGTTCATCTGTTCCATCTTTTTCTTCTAAACAAACCCTTGTAAAGTGCCAGACTTGTTCTCAGCTGTGCTACTGACTGTGTACTATGATACACTCTGGCATTGAAACTGCTGATACTGGCTTGAAATTGCTCCTCATTTGTGTTTGTGTGACCAGGAGCAGGACATCTGAAAACTTATAAAACTCTAGTGGGAGCAGAGCAAAGAGCTCCTCTGCTGGCTGGATGTAACTCTTTTATATACTATCACTCCATCCACACACAGCTGGCAGGTATATCTGGGCTGCCTTTAGCTCCACGTGCCACCTGCCCTTAGAAAGGGGAGAAAGGTGCTGGAAGAGTTAGGAGAAATAGGAGAGAAAGGTACAGCTGAAAGGCATGCTACTGCTTCTTCTTCTTTTTTTTTTTTCCTACCGCTATAGACTTGAGTTGCTTTTCTGCATCTTTTAATTTGTGTCAGGGCTAGAGTGAGTGAGCTGTAACCGACCCCATCTGACCTTCTCCCTTTAATTATCTCACTGTCACTGTTTTCCTTTTACTGTTTGTTATTGACCCACGTCATTCACAACTCTGAAGACTGATGTAAGCTGTGGCTTCTCTTGGCCCCAGGAAACAAATGATCACTACACGGAGGAGGAAGAGGCGAGCGGCCAATCCATGAGAGAGGGAGGAAAGAGCCAGGAGGACAGTTGGAAAAAGTGTCAGGAAGTCAGTGGGAGTATGTAGGGCTATACTGCCAATTGCTGCTGCAAAGTTTCAACAAATTATTCTACTAATAAAGACTCAGTTCAATTTTACAAAGCATGGTGGGCTTTTATATTATTATCTAGTATGCTGTACATGAAACCTCCACCAAATTATCTACCAGGAAATAAATCCGCAAAAGTGCATAATAAATTCCACTGCAACATCTTCTACAGCCTTCTTAACAAATTATCTAACTGCCAAGGACTATAAGATTACACTCTACCAAGGATAGAAATGAATAAATAAATACAATATCAATCTCAAACTCAGCTAACAAATCCATTTCCATTTCAGAAAAAAATCCATCACTTAAGTTTCTATCAGATTTCTCATTCTTTTTGTCTTAGAAGTCCACAAATTGCCTCAGTTGACAAAATTAATGTGTATTAAAAAAAAAAAGAAAAAAAAGAAAAAGAAAAAAGAAAGAAAATGAGTATGTCATAGAGAAAAAATACATGTTTGTGAACAGATATTTCAGATCAAGGACTCCAGGTTAGGAGAGGGTTTTTTTTTTTTTTAATCCTTCTGCATTCAAAGTCTAACACCAGGGAAAACTTAAGGCAAGCTTTTTCAAAATCATGATGTATTTGAGGCTACTGTTAAAACTGATGTGAACTAGATAACTAACTCCACAATTGTCTTTGAGATTCTTCAACTCCAAACTGATATTTTTGAACCTGTTTTCATCTTTCTTCATTGGGATTCAGTGCAGCCATAAGAATTCAATTACAAGATCATATACTTGTGTGTGAGCACAGCCATAGTCTCCGATTGAGGTCTCTACGCTATCTTATACTGAAAATTATCTAACAGGGTACATTTCATTTATGCTGTGGACTTTTATCTTATTGCTGATAAATTCTCCTTACTTGACTCTTGAAATGTATAGAAACACCTGTCCTCTTTCCCTTTTCAGAATAGCATTTCTGCAAATGAAACTTAGTCCCTAAGTGCTCTGCCTGGAAAGTGGTAGATGCACGCTCTTCAGTAACTACAAATTCAAGAGAAAGAAAAATCTGCTTCAAAAAAGATGAGGTCTGATCAGAGGACACTGAGAAAATTGTTTATGGAGATAGAGAAAAGAGAACTGACTTTGAAAAGAAGTCACTGAAAGAACAGTTGAACAGCTTAGGCTGTGTGACAAGAAACAATCTTATAGAGCATAGTCTTAGTAGAAATGTTTTCATGGTCTGTAGGCACATCTCTGGAAGGTATGAGAGAAGCATAGAAGTATTACTTTGGTGTAAACTCCACTGTTTATTTTGCATTTCAAATAGCAGAACCAGAGCCCATTTCAGGTTTGAATAGACTCACAGCCCTAGGAACACAGTGAATATGGTATTCTGACTTTTGCTCATGTTATTGAGATGCTGTAATGACCTTGTCTTTTTCCTTTTTAAAACACCTTTATTGGTCTGCTATAGGAAATCAGAAGATTAAGTAAATAAATAAATAAGTGCCTTTTAGGCACTTACGTAGTTAGACACCATGCAGCACACAACCCCCGGGACTCTGTTAGTATAGAAGTTAATTTCCTATCATGGCCAAAACAAATGTTCCTATCTGTATTTCTGACAAGCTGTTCTCGTGGAATTTGTAATCAGAGGTATGATTAGGAAAGAGTGGGGAAGCCTCATCTTGCAGATGTGAGACATTTGGAGAATGTGTTTTGAGCTTTGGTTATTTTAGAAATCCAACTTCTAATGCTCCTTAGGTCCATGAAATGTAGATATCCAGATGACTTGACTTTTGGATGGTGAGCCAGAAGCTTCTGAATTCTCTTTTTGTTTATGCCACTGATTTTTGTTGTGACCCTAAGCATCTTCCTACATGCCTATGGTTTGGTTTCTTCACTGGCAAAGGCTAGTAAAAGCTACTAAAGCTTATTGAATTAGTTGTTACATATAAATCAGCTGTTTAATTTAGCCCTTTTTTGCTATGCATGAATTGCTCATGAAACATTTCTGATTTGTTTATTCACAAAGCATTCTTTCAATAATTTATGCAAACAAGTTACAGTCAGTGAGCAAGTCATCTGCCTGTTTTAGGTATTTATGCAAATCCTAGTTCTGTGGTAACAGAACACCTCACAATCTTTAAAGAGTATTTAGCATCAAAATTTGTGTTTGAGATAAGGCAGCTTGCTATTTTATAGTTGTGGAATTGACACAGTGAGAGGTCATGCAAAGGCCTTACAATAATCCTGATAATTGAACCTTTATATCCTGCATCTCAGATTTAGGACTAATCTCTTGACCATTGAATTTTCTTTGTTAATTATGCACTGTTATACTCAAAAATTTGTTATAGGCAAACAGGAAACAAACTTTATATGCAAAGCCAAGAATTTATTTTGGTTATAATTGAAATCTAAGATAGTTATTAGTCAAGATCTAGTTTTTACAAAAAAAGAAAGGAAAAAAATACTGTTGGAGGAGAAGTTGCAACAACAATACAGTTAAAATTGTTAAACACACTTCCTGGCATCTACCCCTTCTTCTGGTGTTATGTACATCCTTCCACTGCTCCTATGGGTCCTCAGGTTGATGGTTTCAGTTAAGGTAGGCTGTTGTTATGAAAGTCATCAGCATCCTGAGGCCTTTGCCAGGACGAGCATGATGGTGATGATTTTTCCCATGACACTTTAGGATCTACCTAGAATCACTTTTCTGATTGCTGATGTGCTTTAGATCCTGCTATTTCTTCACCAGTCTATAAGTCCAGTTTACATTCAAATTTACTATGTGGAGAATTTCACATGTATTAGAATTTTGTGTATATGATATGTGTTCAGTGTGCTCTTTCTTACCCTGAAATGTGTTTTTTCTCAGCTACATTTTTTTAACTCACGTGGAGGGATGCTTTAGCATCTCCAGTGCCAGCCTGTGTTCATCTCTCATTCCCAAGCCTGTCCTCTCCTTCCATCTCCACTTCCCAGCCTTGTGCTGTCTACACTGCACCAGTCTGCTAGTCATAAATATATAATTCTTCATAGAGTAACTATTTGTAACTTTTACCTATGCACAAATTATTGTTATGTCATAAAAGATGGGGATGGGCAAAAATAAAACCATATAGACATGATTCTTAGAAAAAGCGCTATAGCTTGATAAGGTAAGACAAAGCTCCAGGCAGGTTAAGGCAAAATCAGACAAAGAAAACTTAACAAACCTCAGGGGTCCTACAAAGCCAATACAAAGCCTGTGGCCTATTCTGAGCAATGGCAATCCTGTGTTTATTGGTCTACAGGACTACAGCAGTAGTTATTAGATACAATGTGTGATTGCCTTCTGAACCCATAGTATATGATTCTGCTAGATAACTGATAAGAACAATTATGAATGAAAATATTGCCAACAGTTTGTAAGAAACAGTACTTTTCCACCAAAAAACCCCCAGGATAACAGTAATCCATGATAAAATTTGTAAAATGTTGACAATACATAATCATGAATGAACCATAAATCACTAAAATCCCAGAAGTATAATGGGGGATGACACACTTTTGCATTAATTAAAGCCAAACAAAAAATATTAATAGATTATTTTACCTAACCGCAATTATTAGCAACAGGAAAATATAAAAATCACTAAAGAGTACTTAGTGTCTCTTACCCTAGTTTGTTACCATAGCTGTAAACAGGTAAAATCACGCATTTAACACTACTGTACAGCTTCACTAACATCTCTGAGATTCATCTCCACTCCTGATACTGATATACAACTTGAATGACATGGCAGAAAAACAGCTTTAGTGACATTGCCGGTGTTGCTTTGACATGGGAAGTGACCGTACAACCCAGACTGCAGCACTAGTTAGAAATAGCCAGGGTAGCTTGAATACCGAATCATCCTCATTCAGAGGAGGACAATTATGCCATGTCTTCAAGCTGTGCAGCATAGCCACAGCCACATGCACGAGGTAATGAAGTAGTGATTCGAGCATGCTGAGTTTTCACTTCCCACAAAGGGAAGAGGAGTTTGAATTCAAATAAGGAGGCTTAGTCATAAATGCAGGTGGCCTTACTTTTTCTCTTCCTTTTTTTTGAGAAAAAAACTTCTTTTATGAATGGTATTAGAACCTTGCTTCACAAGTAAGTGATACAGAAGAAAGGACTTGCTGCTTCAAGCTGAGAGAAGCTGGGAAAGAACATTACAGGAATAGGCATTCCCCAAATCTTAGAGATTTCCTCCTCATGTCTCCCAACTTTTAACTCCCTTACACTTTCTTACTTATGCCTACTTGGTAATTTCGCTTCCCTTGTAGTTATGCTGATCTTTCTCACCAAGTTGTAAAGACTCCAACCAAATCTAAAAAGTTAGGGTTAAGGCTGTTGCAGCATGAAATCATTTTCACCGAACATGTTGGTGAAGTTTTTTCCCAGGCAGCTGAGTCCACCTGCCAGGAAACAAGTTCAGATAAGGGGCAGCAGCACGTAAAATAATGAACAGTGGTGTGCAAAGCCTGAGAAGCACTACTAGCTGAGCAGAGGAATGTATTTTCTGATCCTAAAGATGATGAATGTTAATTGAATCAGAGACTTTCAAAGCAGAGAGAAAAACCTGTTTACACTGAAATTAAAAAATCACCCTCTTTGGACACAGTTGTGATTTCTCATGGTCTTTGTGGACTCACCTGGGGAGAAAAGTATGAGGAGTGGGAACTAGAAGGTGACTCACCATGAGATCACTTCTGTGAGTGCCCATTTCAAAGTGAACATAACAGCAGGAGCCATTGAACACAAAAGCATATCTGATCCAAAGGAAGCAAGCCATGAATGCCAAAGAGAGAAGGTGCCCGCCCAGTAGTAGGGATATTCTCTGCAGTCCTTCCCAAGAGCACAACTAGAGGCAGTTTCCAGCATTGCTGGTGGAGCAGGCCATGCTTCTGCTTAGGGGAGCTCCTGCTGCTTCATCTGAGTGGTTTAGTCGTACTCCTCTCGCCTGTCTCACTGGCATTCACATTTCCATTCTGTGCCAAGTTCTCCCTGTTCATAAATGTATTTAGCATTTTTACAAGGTGCTAGATTGACTCTTGTAAGAGGAATCAAACCCAGCTTCAGTTTACCTGCAGGGCTTGTATAGTGGGTCATGGCAGGAGAAGGTCCTGCTCTGTCACCTGCTAGTCTTTTCTGTATAGCCCACTCTGGCAGGGCTAACTCTCCTTCTGTCCATTTTTTTCTTACATTGGCTAACAGGAGTCAGGTTGTTTTGAGGTAGCAGCCAATTCCTACCTGCTGGAAAATGGACACAGACAGCTCTGATAGCTTTCACTGACATTCCACTAGGCCAGCAGTGTGATAGCAGTTTTCTGAAGTTGGGAAGGAGTCTTTCCTCTCTTTATATGCATTTGTGATATGTCCCAGAGCCTTGGGAACAGGTATTGTCACATTCTACGCTGCAGATTTGTTCTTCACCTGCTGATTTTTTGAGACAGTTGCAGTAGGATTTTTTTTTCTCATTCATCTCACCTCTCTGCCTTCCTACCTCCAATTCAGAAAGGAGACAGCTCTTTCTTGTCACCTGCTGTTACCCTAAAGTCACAGACAAGTAAGAAGAAAATGATTCTGAGGATGACACAGAAGTTTCTAGTGGGGCTGCAATGTAAGTCTTCTCATTTGAGAATTACATTCTCAATAGAGTCTGGAGTTGGCCTGTGCTAGTGGTGTTTACCAGACCCATTGATCTGAAAAAAAAACAATGTGAGAAGATCTCAAAGAAGGCACAAGAGGGTCAAGGTGGGGTGCGGCTGCCTGGAAAGGTGCAAGCAGCTAGTGCAGAAGGGTGAAAACACATGCTGAGCTGGAGAGGCCTGGGAAAATAGACAACTGCTCTCCAGGTAACATTCACAGAGAAAGCAATGTTGGCAAGGCCAAGTTTGTCTCTTAGCATGGCACTGAAGTCACAGAGTCAAGGAAAAAAAAAAACTATGCAGTGGATATAGGAAAGAGATTTGTTCCTAAAGTCATTGCTTGTCCTTCAGAGCAGCTCTGTCTCAGGAGCTGGGCTACAACTGCCCAGAGAAAACCTAATGAAACCCCAGTTAAGGAGGTGTCTGTCCTTCTGCCTTTCCTTTAGCTCAGGTTAGTCCTGTCCCAGTTTTTCCAGTTCAAAAGCAACAGCAGAATTACAGCTTCTTTGTACAATGTCAGCCTGCTGAAGTTGGGGTTAGTAACACAGTGTGTCTTCACTTGACACCCAGTAACTAGGATTGCAAAGCTACTCAGATTCTTATCTCTTTTATTTATTTGTTTTTTTTCACTATTTTTCTTTTTTTTTTTGTTCTTTGATAAATTAGAGTTTTTGCTGATGAGTCTTACCCTTTTTGGCACTTAATCCCAGGGCTACTGAGCTGTGGCAATTAAATGAGTGAGATTTCTGAGAAGTGTTGAGTGTGATTTTAAATGTCTCATTGAAACAAATAAACAAATCCTCCTTAAAAGTGCCTGCAGGACAGCAATGTTCCTCTTTGTGGATTCATTGGCATTTCTTTTATTGTAAATAATCAGATTAACCTAATAAAGCTCATAATACCAATAGGCTGTCAGTCCCTCCAGTTTGTCATTCATGATCTGTAGTTCCCTGTAAGACCTGTGAACCTCAACTGCTGAGATATATGTGCACCTATCAGACATTTCTGTGGTGTGTAGGTTGCAATATTTGGTTCATTTCTACAATTATTTGGTACCACAGTGACCACTTGTCCTGGCTGGAATTAACTATTCTTCTTCTATCTGCTTATCTGTACTGAGTGCTGAAAGTATTAAAAATACGCCATTCCTAAACGTTCCGTGAGCACATTGACAGATTAAGGGATGGGAGAAAATAATTTTTTTTCTACATTTTGACTAATGGAAAATTATCATTCTGTGGGATTTAAGGAGCTATTCATTGGTTTGTGCCAGAGGTTTCCTGTATAACCCTGAACAAATCCCCTGAAACTGTACTCAGGTTGCCTACTCCACATAAGTGACCTGCTTCCTATGGCCCTCAAGTGATGGCAATGGTGAATGTTGTTGCCTGTCCTCTCTCTGATGCTGGATTACCATCTGGGAGTGCCTTTCCAATCTTGTTGAGCAACACCTCCCATGGGACTAAGAAGAGGCAGCATCTCTGCCTTGTCACAGACCTAATGAGGATGGATGTCCATCCAGCTCAGGTGCCATAGTGGGCTAGGGGTCTGGATTCATCCTACTAGTTTCAAGTGCCTCTGCTAAGTAGAAGTATATCTGGTAAATGTTCATTTTACTGTTACTGCAGACAAATAGTTTTTTTTGTGTACCTTCTTCAGGCTGAGTAAAGTGGCACTCAGGAAGCACCTATTTCCAGATACTTGGTCAGCTGCAGAGGTTCAGGTCTGTTTGGGAGCACACCAGCCTCTGATCTTCTATACAGATGCACTTCATGCAGAAAACACAATCTGGCCTTTGCTCTCGAGAGTTTAAGTAAGTCGGATGTCTCAAGGCTCATGGCAATTGAGACTCTCAGCCTTGAGTCCGTGTTTCCATTTCATTCTTCCGCTCCTGGGATAGGTTCAAGCTGTGCTTGTGCCTTATTTGCACTCAGATGCCATCAGTGACTTTTTACACTCTGAGAGTAGGGGCAGAACTTAGTGATGACAAAAATAAGACAAATACAACATCTCAGGGACAACTTAGGATGAAACCATGTGAGAAAGCACTGAAGAGTGGAGAGGAAGGACAGATATTCAGGTCAGAATGTATTTCTATGTGTTCAAGAGGTGGTTGAATTTTACCTAATTGGGACAGTGTTGGAAGGGTGATTTTTCCCAAGAAATCTCTTACAAAAAATATTGTTGGTATCATTCAGGGCCATTTCTCCCTCCTTTTCTTTTGCTGGAAGCTGGTGAAATAACTCATCATTAAATATATACTTGAGGATCAGTCAGCCATATTCTCTTTCCAGAGAGAACTTTATAACTTGATCACAGAGGAAGAAACACTGCTTTAGGGCTAGCATGTCACAGAGGGACTCAAGAAATCAGAGTGTTACTCTAGGATTAATTTCTCTTTTGCCACCAGTAGGCAATTTCCCTTCGTTTTCCCCTCTTAGCTCAGTTGTAGGTGCCTCTGGGCAGAGTTTGCCCTGCCTAGGCAGGCACCATGACCTTGGGTGGTGCTGGGGTAGATGTCTCAGGTGATCACTGGGCTCGTAGGAGCTGATGAGCCTGCTGGCCCCTATGGTTGTCTCCAGCCCTTCATGATAACTGTGTGGACAGTCATGGTGGGGACCTTGCTGGGAGCCTGTGGGAGATGAGGCTGAGAAAGAGAGAAATGCACTTAGGGAGCAACCCCCACCCCACCAGTTTCCGTGAAGCTTACTGAAAAAGCGAGACACCCTTCTGCTTCTAGTATTTTATTATTCCTAACTCTTTCAAGAAAGAAAGGAGATACCTGCCCTGTCAGGTATTGTAAAATATCATGGTCATTTGTGTAGTGGCACCCTCATCCCACAGCCCCATAACACAACTGCTTTCCCAGAGTGCTGACAAGCACACTGCACCTTCATAGGAGATGTGTCTAGTGGCTGCAAATTAATTTTTGAGAACAAAGTCTGAGGAATAAAACTACATGACCATGAGATGAGCAAATACAATAAATGAAAATGCACTGCTTCTTTTTTTTTTTGAAGTATCATAACTATGATCGACAAGTCTGGGGGCAGAGACTCAGGATTTGTACTCCTTCTCTTCCCGTGCCATCTCTGGAGGCTGGAAGTCTGCAACTGAGGTATCATTCACTTCAGCAATACGCACTATTGAACCTGCTTCTTCTAGGACTCAGCACCTGAGCTGTACTAGTAGAGCTGCATTGTCAGCAGCAGAGGGAACTCTAATAACAGCCTACAAAGGATGCATAAACTCTGCATCAATAATTTCCCTACATCTGCACTGGTGATGGGCAGGAAAATGCTACTACATTGATGTAGTTTTCAGAAGCTTTCATCATCTAGGTTTAAAATGAAAAATAAGAAAAAAATATATTTTTTCTTAAACCATTACAATTTTTATGTGGGTCAGTTGATGCATTTTGTTCATATCTTTGAGCCCTGATTTAATTCAGCCCATACGTTTTTCTTCTGTAGACAAAGATAATGCTTGCACATCACTTTGTGTTACTAAATGCTGTATAAATACAAGCTGGTGTTTAGTTAATTCACAGTGAATAATTCATTAGGTGAAGATTTTTTTTTCTTTTCCTGTTCCTGAACTGCCCACAGATAGCATTTTTTTACTCTGTTTGTTTGCTGGTGAATTTCTGTAAATAATCCGTAGTCTGCATCATTTCTTTGATCAGTTTGCTGAGAATATGTGAAAATTCAACTAAATGTGATTCTAATTGGACAGATGTCATGCCTTTTTATTCCATGCTGTTCTGACACCCATGTACATTCCTCTGTTTGCTCCAATGATCTTGTCTCTGAACAACAGGTGGGAAAGAAAATGAGGTATATTCACTTAGTCACTCCTATTACAGCGTGCGTTAGGATCTAGCATAAATCAGGGATTCACAAAGCTATGTATTATCCGTACACATAGTGGGAGGTAATTCCTAGCAAAAACACGTTGCATGAGGTAACTAGATGATTAAAGCAGTACCACTAAAAGGAGAGAGGAGAAATTTCAGTTCCTATTTTAAAGCAGTACAAGTGATGCTTGCAAGTGGTATCTGTGCTGTCTTGGTGAGCTCTCTCTGCAGGCATGAGTTGCTCCATGGTGCTGGGGCCATTGCATCCAGGCTGGTGGCTGGGGTAGTCCTGCATTGGAGTCAGCCTTTCCCTCTATACTGGCAGCACAAATAATTAGGAAGGTTGGTCGTGAGAGCAAATGCATGTTCGGAGTAACGTGGGTGTATTGGAGGGACCAAGGCTGCAGCATCAAAAGACATTTAGTTTCTGTGGTGCCTGCATTTGCAATTCTCAGAGTTAGGCACCTTTATAATTCATGAGGGGAGCAGAGTGTCTAAGCAAGATTCAGAGCCAGCAGCAGCTTCAGCAAGGAGCTAAGTGAGGCAGTGGATAAGGAAACATGGAGAACGGAGAAATGTCTTTATTTTCTTCTCATCTGTAGAGCTTAATCATCTGGCCCAGCATTTTGGGAGGCCTCAGCCTGCACCCCTTCATGCAAAACTGCCACTGCCCATCTCTTATCCTAAAGATTTAACATTCAACAGTGCAAAGTGGGTTTAAATCCTCACTTCCTTCCTCTCAGAGGTATATGTGATGAGGAGGGGAGGAAGCAGGAACACCAGCAGTGCTGAGGGCCACCTCAGGAGGATAACCCAGATTTCAGTGCTCCGTGCCCTGTTGAAGCTGTCCTGGCTTCTACACACTGAAGAAAGATTATTTGTGTCAGAAAGCAAGAGGAAGCAAGAGCAGGCATTATAGTCTGGTTGTTAGGATGCTTATGGAGAAATGTCCCAGCCATGCTTCATAACTGTCCATATGGTTTAGTCCCAAATTGCTCAATGTATAATGCAGAAACTACATTTGGAACAGGGTCTTAACCACCGGACTGTCTCCTCCCAGGTAAATCCTCAACTGTTAGCTAGAAAGTCAGGCTCCCGCTTCCTTTCTCTGGGCCAGTGTATCTTTCTTTTATTTGTCCCTGCATAAATGAGCAGGGAGAACTCAGAAATGCTCCTGGTCCACGTTTAGGATCTCTCCCTAGAGCTAGGAAGGGCTGTCCTGTCCCCAGGCTATGTGAGTGCTCACCACAGAGCTATCCTACTGTTGTCTGGAAGAAAGCCAATTGCTTTTCGCTTTTGCAAAAGCTGCTTTGGAAGATCTTTTCACAGAGTACAGAAGGCCAGGTGTACAAAAGAAAACCCAGCTTTTGGATCCTGATGGGGCATGAGCATAAGCCCTGTCAAGGCTGCAGTACCTCTGGCTGTGATCAGAAGCAGAATTTCAGGTGAGAATGGGATTTAAATATTGAAAACCAAGGCACCTCTCAATATGAGACAGAGGATGAGTGGCAGATTTGAGCATTGCAAAATCTTCCTATGTCGCACTTAATGTGCTTAAGTCCTTTTTAGATCTGGGCAGAATTAATTTACCTAAGGTAACATAGGGAAAGGGGAACTGAATTGACTTATCCTGAGCTGTAGTCCAGCTGCCTCTGCACAAGGCTACTCCTATAGTATCTATGTGGTCTTTTGATGCTGTTCCTGTAGCTTCTTTCTTAAACAACAGCAAAAGCCAGAGAAAACACGTCAATGGCAACAGTGGGCATAGAGGCACAGCTACATTATTTGGTAGAAGAAGAGGAAAGACAGTATGTAGCTGCGACCAACTCTCTCCTGGAGGCAGAAAAGTGCAAAAGGTAACTGCTCCCCTCAGAAAATAGCAAGAATCAGGCAGCACCAGTGAGCCTTGCCCCATATTGCTGAGCAAAGATAGCAGAGCCAGGGAGGGGTGAGATCAGCAGGCCCAGACTCAGCAGGTCCTCTGCAGGTAAAATACAGCTCAGGACTCCTCTGCTAGAATACTTGTCTCCAAAATGCAAAAAAAAACCTCCCCAGGAATGCAAAATGGGGTTTCGTTAGGAAATGTTGTCAGGATTTTTCTTAAGTCCACCTGTAAAACCCCTTCTAAAGACAATCAATTAACAATGAGTTGGGAGCAAGTGACTGTCAGAAGGAGGGAAACAACCCTACTTTCAAAGTAGTTTATGGGAGCATTAAAACAAGTGTTTGCTGAAGAGCTTAAGAGAGCTTCCTCTGGCACCTTGTAGGTTATTAACCAGTAAGATTTAACTTCCTTCTATCCCTGATTGATTAATTATATCTGAAGAGTTCCAGTGAAGACGTCTCTTCACAGGCAGAGCAGGAATGCATGCCTCTGCTATTTGATCTGTTCTCTTAAATTTAAATTTGGCATCTGTAAAAAGTAACTGTGGGTAGAGCTATAATGAACTCAGGCAAATGCTGGGCCAGCTCAGCCCATACAGCCCTGTACTATCATTTCAGTCCTGCTCTGCATAGGCATATGCTATTATATGACTTAGCACTCAGCCTCTAACTTACTTGCATCCTGCCTTGGGCCAGCAGCAGTATTTTCAGTTCAAGGTACAGTTATTCCACAGTAAGTGCGAGTACAACATGCCATGCTGTTCGGACATCTAGAAAGTAAGGAACTCCAGAGAATCTGTTAATAGGAATGCTTTTCATTCTGATAAATAAATGGGTTAAGATGCAGCCACGTGCTGTCTGCACCTTCTCTTCCAAGCTGCAGACCCCTAGCTACACTGGATCCATCCTCTTCTGAGGATGTACAACCATATGTTATACAATGCGATAATTTAATATGCATGTTCATGTGCGTAAAAAGTCTCGAGAGTTTAGAGAAACCCAGTCCAAGTGCCAGAAGTACACTGGGGTGACTTCCCTTCAAGAGGTATTGCAACCCATGCAGCATTTGCATGAAGTATTTGATGCTTACTAGCATCCCAAACTGCCCAGAGGAAAACTACTGTATTATATGTCCACTGCTGCAAAAATCCTTTCCATCTACCTTTCTAAGAAGACTCATAACCATTTTCTCTCTCTCTCTTTCCTTTTCACCTGGCCCCTGAGAGCCTTACAATAACAGTTTCATTATGCTCATAACAGTTCAAGCAAATATTATTTGTGGAGTGAATCACTTTAGTTCATATGCTGATTGCTATCTTATCACAGGCTCCAGTCGGAGCCATTTTAATGATACTCAAACAGCTGAGTTATTAGAACAACCCCAGAGGCAGCCAAGCAGAGGGAGGCTGGAGTCAGAAAAAGAGGCAGGGCTGGAGCGCTGCCCTCCTCCTGGCTCTGAGGATGTGATGCTGCTCAGATGCCCAGGCTATGGGCTTCAAACCCTGTGTCCAAACCCTGTGTAGCACCAAGAGCGCTTTGAGGATCAGAGAAAGGTGCATGGAATCTCAGTGTTTAAATTATACTTAAGGGGCCACTAGTGTTCTTTCTCATGGCTTAGACCTGTAATAGCTCATGTGATAATAACAAATTTATCCTACCATGTCAATAAATGCGGTGTCCCTGTTACATCAAGTCACCAGACTCCAGTGGCTTGTGGGAGACAGAGCCACAATAACCTGTTACTGCTCTGAGTAAAAATGACTTTGCTCATGGGCAAAGTCTTACGTACTTAAGTCTAGATATTTCATTGTTTTTCTATACAAAGATGAATTTTTCTCTGGAAGTACGCTAAATTCAGGGAGGCAAAACAGAAAAGCATTGTAGTTCATTCCGCTGCTCACACACACATGTGCCATAATACCTCTGTGACTAAAGCAGAAAGATTGAGGATGCTTCCAGTGTCTTAAAGAGTCTTTATGCTACCAGAATAGTTGTTGGTGGTGGAAAGGGCAGGTAAGTGATCCTGGTTATCCATTTGTGGATACAAATTTTTGTCACAAATAGTGTGTTTCCTCTGTGAAGTAGCAAAGCTCTATTTCTAAGTATCATAAAAGGACTGAGATTTCTGTAGCTTTAAGTTTCTCCTGCTCTGATGGGAGATGGCAACATTCCTCTGTGATAGTGACACTCCCTGTAAATAAGAACAATAATTTGCTCTGCTATTCCAGACCATATCCCTACCAAGCTCAACCCTAGGCAAATGATAAAGCACATCTGTGTCTGCGGCGAGTGTACCAAAGTTTGTGCTGCACTATTCACATGAAAGAGAAGAGAGGACAGCAGAGAGCTGGCTGCTTCCTACTTCATACAAAGCTTTGAAAATGTAGGAGACTGAATTAAAATGAAACCTTTGGAACTATAGGGGAAAAGTCCATCCTTTAAGGAAAGAGATAGTGCTCAGGCTGAAAAATCTTCTCACTTGCACTTCAAGTTTAAGCCCTTTGTATGTCACAGAGGAAATTCTTTCCCTCTATAATCTCCTTGCTGCCCTATAGGTAATTGAACAGCAGATCCACAGAGTAAACCCTTCAAAAGGAATTACAAGGATTACATATCTCATATTCACCTTGTTTCACCTTTGCAGATGTTGAATGTGAGGCATCAATTTCTTCCTAATCCATATAACTCAGATATGTGGAATTTTCTGCTGAGGCACCTTCCTCCTTTTCCTTCTTTGCCTAGCAACAGTTTCAGGAGAGAACCAGCTGAAGTGAGAAAGTTGTAGAAAACTTAGCTTGAAAGACAGATATAGCTAGTTTGCAGGCTCTTAAGGGAGGAAAACTGAGGTTTAGAAGGAAGGATAAAGGGAAAGAAGGAAGGAGGTGTAGAAGCGGGTCTTAGAGGACTTAGTTCCTGAGAAAAGACTGTGGTCTCATCCACAGGCTGATATATGTTCATTTTAGTATTGTCTGAAACAGTCTAAAAGGCAGATACACATGAATCACTCTGCTAATTGACAACATACCTGGAGCAAAGGATGGAATGTGGTGACATTCTACAAATATTTAATGGCTGTAAATGTAAGGAAGAGCAATGAATTCAATTAGTCAAGCCATGTTACAGAGGAAAACAAGAAGAGATGTTGATTAAAAAAAAGTCTCCTGAATAGACCAATATCACTATGAAATTGAACAATGAAGTCATACAACTAACCGCTTATGTCCTTTCCTTAGAAGATGGAGAAAATATAGTAAAACTGGGAGTTGGAATATCTTTTCCTATGTAATAAAACATAGAAAATAAGGAACCTCTTGAAAGCAGTATCTCCCTTCTAAACCAGGTGTCAGGAAATACATACACATTATTTAAAAGCTCAGCAAATATAGCTACATGCGAAGATGCAGAAGGGCACATCTCTATGTGGAAGGCATGGGGACTGCTGTGTTGGCAGCAATATGGTCAGAGAGGCAAGTAACTGCTGAATATCTAAGGTGAGGCAGGCATCAGTTTTATTTGCCAGTCAGGAGCAGTTTACCAAACTGCTTAAGCTGCTTTTGGGACATGACCTGGAGCTCTATGCTGTGCTACACTGCATGATGCAGATACAGCTCCTCCCATGGCTGTATTTCGGAAATACCTTCTCTAGTGGCTGAGCAGTTTGCAAGCTGAGATTCTGCTGTCAAAAGGGATTTTGGAAACATTCACCTGCACTAGTAGTTGATCATTTCCCCCAGTACAGGCATAGCAACATAGAGCTTTGCCTCAACTGACTGCCAGGTATTTATCCACTGTCAGTATTGGAGCTCATGATGTACCTGAGACAACTTCAGTGATGGCCTTAGCCACTCTTGAGGTGAATTGTGTTAGCTTGTCTGTGTGATCTGAAGATACCACAATGACTGAATCTACTGTAGGTGTCACTTCAGCAAATAGAAAATCCAGAAAACTTTGATTTCTCCGTGTTAAATCTTTTTCTGAAATATGGGTTTGAATTTGACTCCAAAGCTGTTCAGATGCTTTTGCAACTGTCTCTGTTAAGCATTTATATCATGGAAAAAACGTGACAAACGTATTCATATTTCACATCTTTTGTGTTAACCAATATTTATTTCTAATTTGGACTTACTTTCTCTCATTCCCCTTTTTTCCTTTTCCTTTTTTTTAATTTTTTTTTTTGGTCAGTCTATCTCCTGGTTCAGCCCAGGAAATTATTAGTTGCGCTTTACTTCCTGTGTCTGCAGAGAATGACTAAGCCTTCACTTGCATCTTGACAAATACTGATCATAGTCATTCTGCCCCCAATTTGTTGTGGTGTCAATTACCTATTCATACGTCTGCTGTCATGCTACACCAATGATTGATATTTCTGAAGGAATTAGGGAAAGAATGAAAACTCAGGCCCTGATCCAGTTTGCCTTAAATATAATTTCTTGGTCTCAAAAAGGGATAATTCTTAGGAGCAGCTAGGGCATAAACTTGGCATCAATATGAAGAGCTTCATACTTGATACTGCAGCGTATGACACTCTTCAGTATGAATCAGCCAAGCTGCATACGGCTGGTCTGCAAATGGGGAACAGAAAAGTGATGGAGATCCCTGGCATCTTTCTTATGGCTTGAAGGTCTGCTCATTTTACTACTGACCCAGGCAAATTCCTTGTATTGTGGCACAACTTTGCCATGTGGAGACAAGACAGAACTTGACACCACACTAGCAAATGGTACAAATTTGAAAGGGAAACATTTTTTGTGACTTTATTATTATTATTATTATTTGCTGGCTTGATGTGGCTTTGCATAAATTAGAGGGAATTCAAAGCGCTAGCTAGAGTTTCTCCTGTGAGTAACTGGATGGATAGATAAGTAGATAACTAGTGGCTATTTTGCCAGAAAAGCTTAGTTGCAAGTTCAACACAAAGCTGGAACCCCTGTTGTGGTTTTAATAAAACAAGCCCACAGCATGGTATTAGGAGCTACTATTCTGCCTATGTTCTTCACGCTCAGTGAAGTGCAAAGCTAGGAAGTCATCCCTTGTGCCCATCAGAGATCCTCATGGAGTTTTATTTTTCTGTAATAAAAGGAATATAAGAAACCGAGCACAGTTCCCCAAAAGACAGGCTATCTGTGAAGCTTAGCTATTATTTGGTCTCTGAGACTGCATATGTTTCTGCCACTGTGTCACACTAATTTTATTGTTTCTAAACTTGAAGGTGATCAGCAGTAGGCAAGAAATCCATATTTCTCTGTGAGCCTGTCTATATGGAGTCTTAGCTGAACCATAAAAGCTGAGAAAAGCTCAGGGAAATGAGGCAAGTGTGGCTGAAAGAAAACTTCCATTGTCTGAGTGTGAACTGGGAACCTCAGCGAAGGGCTGTCTTCTGTGGTCCTTTGACCACACTCCTGATCTATACTAGGCTATTTCCCTCCTTCATTAAGTCCCTGTCTTCACTGCTGTGCCCTTTAAACAAGAGAGATGGAGTGAACTCGATATGGCTGGATTATGGGGGGTTTTATGCAGCTCCATTAAAATTAGAGAGGTCCCTACGTATCCTTGGTCCTTTTAATGCAGTGTGAAGAATGAGTAGGGTTCTGAATCCCTTTAGGGGAAGTTAGAGGGGAGGGCCCCTGTGTAGTCCTGTGTGACAAGAACCACCTCTGTGAGGACATCACATACAGTTTCTCATCCAGAGCAGGCGTTTACTACTATGGCTGGTGATCAGTGTCAGCCAGAAATATGTCACACAGAGTCTGTCTGCAAGGTGGGTCTGTGGCAAACGGAACAAGAAACGAAGAGGGGCTTCACCTGAAGCCTTCCCTAACAGTCTCCGTGCTCCATGGAGCGGGAAACTGATGCTGAGATGAGGTTAAAGGATCCCTTGATTCCTCTACTCCCGTTTCACCTTTGCCAACATTGCATTTCTTATATCTTCTGCTTGGTTCTTTTGCCGTGTAATGTCCATCTTATTTAAAGCAATGGTCTGATGTCCACAGTGTAGCAGCTTTTTCTCACTTCACAGGTATGTGCTGAACTGCCAGTCTGCACGTGTGTTGTCTGAAAAGCCATCTATCTGCAGGGTAGGAATTAGAGTTCCACTACCTCTGTGTGAACAGAGAGAGGAGGATGAAAGACTATAATCACAAAACAAACATCTTTATATGCATAAAGATAGAAGTAAACAGATACAGATCTAAGATTAAGGAACAACAGGAAGGCTGCAAAGTCAAGCACTGAGAAATTACAAAACATCAGTAGCAAAAATGCTTCTGCAATCTCAATTTGCTCTGTCTGTGAATACCCATTACAAAGCCTTTACTTATGCAATCACATCTTCCTTTGCTTCCCAACACCCCTGTTTTATTCAGTGCACAGGACAGTCAGTGTTCTCTTATTGAACTACTTGTCAATATTCTCCTTCCCTTCATTGCTCAATGTGTGACATTCCCCTTTCAGTTACTATGTGCTACTCATATCTGAAATCAGAATGAATCATTTTTCTCTTATGTTATTCACATAATCTCATCACTCTAGCATTTCAGCACTTCACAAACAGTTAATGTGTGCCTTGGTAAGGCAAGATAATATATTAGTGTGCTGTGTCAGAACTTAAATCAGAATTTTCTGACAGGCAGCCCAATGCCCCAAGTTTAAAACTGTGCTTCGTCCATTAAAGTGGTGAAAGGGACTCCAAAATACTGTGCAACTTGTTCAATCACGACACCTCTAGATTCCTCCTCTAGAATTTCTAGAAGGAGGCAGAGGAAAGACATAATACCAAATTCAAAAATTCTCTAACCTAATATACAGGTAGATGATTTTGGTAAATACAAAGGAATGATTTTGGTAAAGCACATTGAAGTGAGCATTATTAATATGATTCCATAAACATAGCGTTGTTGGAGTACGTGTTTATTATCCTTTGATGACTTTTATATCAAATGCACTCTGTTTATAAGTAGCACTGAAGCATTCAATACATACACTGAAATCTCACTGATTAGCAAGCTGGATTCTTTTGGCTCAGACTTTACACGTAAGAGGCTCTGGGAGAGGAGCTTCATTAAATGTCTGTTGACAATTAATTTAACCCATTGAGACCTATTTTCCTTTGCCATAGCGGTCTGGATTAGGTAAGCCTAAAAGGGTCAGAAGCTCGTGATTCTCATACTCTAGCAAATGGGAGTCAGGGCATGGTAGGGAAATGGAACAAATTTTAGAATTTTAGAACAAATATAACTGAAAGAAAGTTTCTAGTTCAGTGGAAGATTCATATACCTTATCTTACATTATCTAAATCTTAGGTAACTTGATTATGGTAATATTCAAGCCCCCTGAGAGAGAGAAGCTAGCAATCTGAAAATCATCCTACCTGTATTAGACATTACACTCAGAAAGAGAGTAATTTAGAGGTACCCATCTCAATTCATTGACTATAAGGAAAACTTAGAGATCAGATGAGATGTATAACTCTCAAATAGCAAAAAATTGGAGGTAGAAATCTATCCAAAGAGTCTGATGGAGCCTACCCAATGATATGTTTTCCATTCAAACAAGTAGGTCATGTTTCATAACATTCAACCTTTAATCATATAATATTCAACCTTTATCCATATGGGCAGAATGAGTCAGTCTTACTGGAAAATGAAATGTTCTATTGCACATCAGCAAAGTATAGGTCTCAAAACACCTTTTACTGGAAGGTTAAACATCATTAACTCCATTGATGAGGGGGAAAGAGAGAGGTGAAAAGCTTATGCACACTGATGCTGATGCTGCAGATATCCTAATTCAGTGTCAACTTTGTCATACTGTATTGCCTTTTTGCATATAGAAGAAATATATGACAATATGTGTATGTATCTGCATTTGGCTTTCAGTAATAAGGAAAGAAAAACTCTCTGGCCCTTTACTCCGAGCATTCATTCATACTTACAGACTTGTGGCATGCTTTCTTTTTTATTTTTATTTTAAACTTCAGACTGGCATCTAAAATACTTAAATCTCAAGAGAAAAATTACCTAGAGGACAACGCAATGTTCACACACGAATACCCTTAGTTGGGACTGGCATTCTCTTTTTCTGTATCCTGACAGCGGAACATGGTGTGACATAAAAGTTGGGAACTAAAAATGAAAGCAAGAAGCAAGAAAGCAGAAGAGCAAGCAAGCAAGAAAGCAAGCAAGAAAAACGGTCTGAATGGCAAAAGCTTTCTAATCAATATTGTAACATTTTATTAGAGTGTTCATAAAAGAGAGCTCTTGGAACTGAACTCATGACTCCAGAGCTGCATGGTTTTAGTATGAGTAAACGGAGCTACCATGAAAGGGAAATCACTCACTATGCCAGGAGCTAAGGCCAAAGTGTATATCCTGGGTCTATTTAAGGGGGAATATTGTTGTTGTCCAGACTGGGTGGCTGTAATTCTCCAAGTTTAATGAACTCCAGTAGGATTCTAAGGCATATCTAAGACAGATACCTGTCAAGTACTTTTTAAAGATTTTAATTTCTTTTTTTGTATCTTCCACTATCTATAACAGCCCTTTTGAACTTCAAGAATACAATGCCTTCCTGCTAGGATTTCCCTCATTCATATAACGCATACAGATGATCCCCTTTTCCCACACCCCAGGAATGTCACACTCAACATGTTAGAGTCTGGAATGTCCCTCACTTTTGGTTATTTCCTTCTGAATGCATGATTGTTACTGATGTTGTCAGCAGAGACACAGTAGAAAAACAGAAAAAGCCCTAAAGACTCTAACATCTATACAGGGAGAACAATGACAAGCAAGAAGCTGTTCTCAGTAAAGTGCTTTCAGCTTTAAGACTTTTTCCATGATCAGTTCTGTCATAGACGTCAGGGGGTCTTGGTAGTTTGCCCCATTAGTGCCTTTGCTTTCCCCCTATAAAATCGGATTATTCTTAATCATAATTATAGTAATTAATGGTAGTGCTTGAGTTTGAATGGAGAAGTGTTTTTCTGTTACTATAACTGGGGACTCCCTTTACAGAGGACTGCTCACTTTTCTGCTCACCACCATAGATATTTACTTTCCTTCATAAAATAAGGATGTGATGATAAAAACCAGAGCTGACTGAATGTCACTAACAGTGATTTTCTGTCTGTTTGACTTTCTAAATGAATTGATACTGGCTGTATGCATGGATCTTTCAGGTTCATTGTCAACCAACAGTAACAAGATAGAGTTTTATTTGTATATTCACTTTCAGAAAGCACTTTCGAAGCTATTGTGCTCTTGCACCTGGGGAAGGTGAATTTTAAATTCACCTTCTGGAAGAATTTGTATGGAATGAGTAAGGCTTACACTCCTGCAGTTGGGGATTTGAAACACTACCATTAATCACTGTGTAACTGCATGCCTTTCTCATGAATAGAAAGCTGCTGATTAAAGCAGCCTTGCAAAAATGTCATCAAGTAAGTTTGAATAACAAACCTATCTGAAGCAATCACAACTGCTAGTGACTCTCTCTGTACAAAATACAGGCCATCAGGCAAATTATTTATTATCATTTATTCAGCGAACTTTACTGAGAAATGACCTTCTCAGAAACTGGAGCACAACATTACGAAAGTTTATATTTTATAATTTAATTTCTCCACAAGTACCTCAATTTCTTAGATTTTTTTGGTTACTCTCAAATCCTTAACAGCAAGATTTATTTAAAGCTCTTTATTTTGAAATAATTATTAGTAGCACCTTTATAGGACTTTAAAGCCCCAAGGGTAGATTTTATCTCCAGTGGATGATGTATTTACTTTTTTTGTGTGATAGTCCCAACTCTCATCTTCCTGATTGGAATGGCAATGATGCACACATACTGCAATAATATAATATAGTTATATATGCTTTGAAGTTTTCAATACAAGGCTTAAAAATCAGCTAAACCATTTGGAAGTACTCTAAAAAAGCAGGGAACTGCATTCAGATCTTCTGCAGTTCAGGCTGCTGCATTAGCTACAGGACCATATATCTTCCTCACAAACTGAAAATAAAACCAGAAGAGAGAAAAACTCTCCCAGACCCTCCCCAACTCTTCTTTTCCATCTAATATATGGATCAAAGCACATTCCATTGCAGGACACCATTTGCTATAAAAATATGATCTATAGAACATTCCTCCCCTCCACCTAGACCCACCTGCCTCAAAACGCTGTGTGAATTAAATTCAAAAATGGTGGCTGAAGGAAGGGCATAATGAAAAGACTGAAGTAAGGAACAAAATGAAAGCTCTCAGCTGGGATTGAAATGAGTGGGGCGAGTAAAGGAAGATGAGAAAAACAGCGAGGCTGTTCTTACCAGCTTCTCAAAGAGGTACTAATACAGTGCTCAGAGGGAGAGGGAGCCAAGGCTACAACGAGGGAGTCCCTGAAAGCGAAGTCCTAAGGAGACTGATAATAAGTTTTGAGTTTTATTACCTGCACTGTACTGTACTGGCCCCTCAATGAGCACAGATGAGTCAGGATGCTCCCAGCAAACAACCACTACTGCTCCAACGATTTCCAGTAAAATATTGTGTTTCCTTCTTTCCCTCTGGAGCCACACACCACCCAAGGCACAGAACATGAATGTGCCAGGCAGTGTCAGGGCAGATGAAAGGGCAGTCCACGTGTGTGTATCTGCTCATTAAAGTCATTCTCACCATCTACAGGGAATGACAACTTAGCCCTGTACCACATCTATGTGCATGTCAGCATCTCATTTTTGAGTCTTCAGACTTGATCTTCTCCTTGTGTGGGAGCAGCAAGGACCATGAAAAGTACATGACAAAAGAAGAGACAGGGGAAATCACCTGCCTCTTGTGATTTGCCATCTGTGCAATGGGGATGAATTTCTGCAGCCTGTTAGTTACCAACACTAAGATGATAATATAGGTATTAATTGTGATAAGGAATATGCTGCTGACTAACTAAGCGCTCTCCTGTAGGCTCTTTGGAGCAACAGCTGATTTAATGCATGGCTGCTGATTGGTGCTCCTGGAGGGACATATTTCTGCTTTGTTTTCAGATCCCAGTGGGCTGTTACAGGTGGCTGTACATGACAGAGCAGTCTGGCTTCTTCCAGGCTCAGAGTCTGTAGCAATCCATAGGCTGCCTGCTTCAAGCTAGAGATGTCGGTATGAGAGCAGCTACATAAATAGCTACATAAAGCTATTAGGAGTAAGGCATAATTGTCACTATCAGCTTTTCCATGCACTTAAGAAAGCTTTTAACTGGTGTTGTGAAGTGTGATTGTTTTCAGAAAAGTCTTGAAAATTAGTGCACCTGCTCTGAGTATGACTTCACTACTAAAGCCGAGCTATGGCAATTGCTCATCCAGTATATCTAGGAGAGCTATTCAAGGGGCAGAGAATATGATCTGTCTATAATCCTTGTGATTCCTCTCTCTTCTATAGCATCTATAGTTCTATAGCATCTGTAAATCAATAGTTAATGGAATAAAAAAGTTTGCCCCTGCCCCCTCAAATCTCTGTCTTGTCTGAACACCCAAACTGAGCAAATGACACTGTGAAGCGCCAAAGAGAGGCTAAACAGGGAATCACACAATGCACTTTTGGGATTTCATGGACATTCACTGTGCTATGACAGTGTAGCCTTGGGTATTGTAAGTTGTCAATAGAAACTGAACTTGTGTCGCAAGAAATCAGGTGTTTCTTTCTAGCTAAGAGAGTACTGAATGAGTAAGTGGTAGGGTTTTTGTTTGTTTATTTGTTTTCTGGAGCCAGCTGTGTCACAGAGGGGATGTCTCCTTAGAAATTCTCTTCTAGGTGCCATGTTTGCATATGATGTGGGAAAGTCCCCATCCTGGAGAACTTTAGCCATTATATTACAAAAACCAAAAAGGCAGGGAAATGAAAAGTTGCTCTTTGATCAAGGTTGTTTTTCAGCTGACATAAGGCGCATGTAGAAATGCTCTGTATTTCCACGCTGGTCACCCTGATGTCCTTCTGTTTTGACGATTATAGCTTTGCCATAAATCTTTCTGCTGCAATTTTTTTTGCTGCATAAATATTTTTACTGCTGCATCAGAAGCTTATATGGGACTTGGCAGAGTTTTCCTAAGGCTTTCCTCTGCTGTCTTTGTTCCACAGCTCTTGCTTGGTCTCTGAGTTTACAACCAAATGCTTGCAATCTGCATCTGTCACAATAACTTTCGCATTGTCTGCAAATGCCAACCTCCTTCAGATCCCTCCAGCCATCCAGCTGCCTGCTGTACACTCTCTATGGATATTTTTGTGTCTTCCTCCTGCTTTGCTTAGCAAAAGTTTGTCCTGGCCCATAAAAATAATTGCAGTGCTGAATAGCTGTAATGAAAGACAGAGAGAGAAAGACCTTGTGTTCTTCTTTGGGAAACCTGTGGCTTAACTGTTCATCACTGGTATTTCCCGATCATCACACGTAGCTATGAAAAGGCAACGAAGGCAAGGAGGGGTGGCTTCTGGCAATGCAGCAGAAGTGTCAGCCTGAGAATGGCAGCGTAACAAGGGTGGCTTTCCCCACATCTCCCTGCCTTGCAGTCTACTGGTGTTCTGTCACACGGGACACCTTCATCTTGCTCCTGTAAGGAGCAGGAAAGCATATGCCCTTGCCCTTGCCTTGTTGTTCGCATAGTTTTCCTCTGATCTTCTCAGGAGGAGGAGATCTCTTCTCCCTCACCCTCCCCAAATAAATCACATCAGAACAAAGAGGAAAAATAATAGGAAACCATGCAGTTGATCTGAGATGAAGAAAGTCAGTGTGCAAGGGACACGTGAATCCAACAGGAGAATATTTAAGAGATGTTATTTAAGAGATGGAGAAATCCTCAAAGGATATGTGTAAATTAAGGGTTTTTTGGAGAGGAAAAGAGCTGTTTGTTTGGGAAGGGCATGGAGGAGGAAGATGGTATTAGATATAAGAAGGAGCAAAGACAGAAAGGTAGTATATAAGGAGGTGAAGAACTGTGCATTAAAAGTGGCACTGGAGTGTCTTGTGGAACCAGGGTGGGTAGAAACAGGGATGAGAGAAGTCTTGGCAAGTTGAGAGCTAACAAGTAAGTACTGTTCCTGTGTGTGCATGTGCTACCTGTAATAACAAAATGTGCTTTGAAATACCGTGGAATCGTCTCTCCCTTCCATGAGAAACAAAGGGCTTGGGTAAATAAACAAAAAGAGTAAAGAGAAGAGAGGAGAAAAGAAAAGAAGAGAAAAGAAAAGAAAAAAAATCTGGCAGTGAGACCACATCATGCTTGTGGGTTTGACAGAGCTTGAAAGAAAACATAGGCTCAATAACTGTATTAACTGGCCCATGCTGAAACCAGCCACAGATGGTGCGGTGTGTTGAGCAGAAAGGACTGCTGCTTGGCTGTGCTCAGCTGGCCCACACAGAGGATAGAGTGTGATCTGCTCCCAGACCAGAGGCCTGGCCACTGGCTGCGTTTCAGCTCTGTGCTGGCAATGAGAGAGCATGGAGTGGAGGGATTGCTGAAGCATGGCCTATGCTTCACTTCAACAGTCTTACAAACCTGCACTTCCACTCACTAGACATAAGGCAGGGTAAGCAGCCCGTTCCCTCCTCAGAGCTCAGTGTGTTTGTATTTGAGACCTCTGCTCTTTCGCTAATCTCACGAGAGGACATCCATCCTGCTTTCTTGGAGCCGTTCAGCCTCCAACTGAAACATTTCAAACAAGACACTTTTAAAGGAAGGAAGGGGCAATGTTACTGCCTCATAGGAAGCTGGCAAATACAGGACATGGCTGACTGTATTTGATGTCTACATCTTTATATATAATATTGAGCTGGGAAACTAACCTGGGGTTTAGGGTCTGGAATTGTTCCAATCTATGTAACATGAGGACAGGAATGACTTGCATATGCTTGGGAAGTAAATGCCAGTAAGGACTCATCCTGTAACCATGAAGGCTGTGAATAAATAGGTAGATTTCCTTAAATGCCCACACTCAAAGTTCTTACCCGATCCCCCCCATTAGGAGCAAATCTGCTCTAGCAGGACTGGGAAATGCATCAAAGATACATTATTATTTTTCCTCTTTCCAAGCACCTGCTGCTTTTTATTTCTTTCTTTTCTGGCTCTAAACTTATCTGCTGTGGCTCACTTTTACAAATACTTACACTGGCACAAGATTGACTCAGGTTGAATCATACCAAGAAGTTGCCAAGGAGAAGACTACCCACTGACAAGTTTTCCAAAGTTGCCTGTGCAACAGCCTGAAACTTTCCCTATGATCGGCCAGACTGCCCAACTTCCCATCTTGTCTAGTCTGCTGGGGCTGTGGCTGGGACCTAGCAACCCAGAAAGGATAGACAGAGCATGACATATCTGAGCTGTCTTTCAACAGGTAGAACCCTGGGAAGAGGTATCAATCTCCCTGGTCTCTGAGAAGGAGCTCTAAGACTTTGGAGGAGCTCAAAGACTCACTGCTTTTTTTTTTTTTTTTTTTTTTTTTTATGGGAAGGAGAAACTTTCCATGTTAGGAAGTAATTTTGACCTTGCCTTTGGGGCATCAGAATTCAGTCTCACTGCTGAGTGCCCCAGCCTACTCTGTGCTGACAGTCCCAGTCCAATTGACCAGGAAACACGAATACAATAAATTCTTACTGCATCTATCACCTTGTCTTGGTTGCATTTTTAGGCTCGACTGGTCATTTTCTCTCACAGTTTTGCCAGCAGCGACTCCTTTGGTGTGCAAATACATTCCCCCTTGAAAATGCTGAATTCTATCACAACATCCAGAATATTAAGATATAAGTATCTCCTTCTTGTTACAAAGTGAGAAGAATACCACAGAGAGGCAAAGTCTCTAATAACACTACTGGTCCCCAGGAGCTCTGTTTCACACACCTTGGCACCTCACAAACCACACTCACACCTATGCTATTCCAGCAGGCAGTAGATAAAGGAGCTAGCAAAGGGAGGTTTACAGCATGTGAAACTGTGCTATGAGTCAGTTCTGGTGAGAAAAGCCATCAGGGCTATGTGAAACCCTGGTCAGGGCTGGCTGTGTGAGTGCAGCTGAATCTCTTCTGCAGCCCCTGGCTTCTGCTGCTGCTTCCCAGAGAGTGCTTTACTCTGAGTCAAATCAATCTTCTTTGTTCCTGAGCCTCTGAAAAATGTGCAAGTAGATTCTGTTCAGTCCATTCAACCATGACAGAAAAAGAGAAGGCAGGTGCTTAATGATTGTTAATAAATAATGCTTTATTTCCGTGATAACATCTTTGCCATTAGGCAAAGACATTTAAACAAAGACAGATGTCCCCTGTGAAGCAAGAGTGGAGCAAATTTTAATTTCACCTAACTGTGAGCACTTATTCCGGGAATCTCCTTCTAAGTCTTCTTTCCTCAAGCTCTCCCAAGAGTCAAAGTGTGAGAGAGGAACCTGCAGAGATAACAATCCATCTACAGTCCAAGTGACCCTTGAAAGTTCCTAGAACTATTCTTCTAAAGTAGGACCCAGGATGAGTCCCAGCTGTACAGGTCCTCTTTCGCCACCTGTGATCTTTGGAGATGCACATCCTTGCAACTGTTGGGTAGTGCCAATCCATTACATTATGCTCAGGCTTCCAAAAGACGGTAGAAGTCACAATAACTCCTCTTCATGTTCCCATGAGCATGATCAGTGTTTGAGGAAGGCACACATTTACACTCTCCCTGAGTAGTTGTGTGATGAGAAGTGTATGTCTCTTAAAGACTCTGGTTAGAGGAGTTAAGCCAATACAGCAAGGAAGTAGCAATGGAAGCACCAGAAAACAGAGTTGCTAAATAATTCTCTGGAGCCATTGTTTTATCCTAACATTGTTTGGGTGAGACAACTCTATGCTGTTTTCCAAGAGGGTTGAGTCTTAGGGACTTGCTATGACCTTCTATGAGTTCAGTGCTGAGCATTGTGCATTTTTTTTGGAAAGTCTTTTGGAAATGTTACAACATTTTATTTTTATTTTTGCAATGAAGCTTTCAGAGAAGAGAAAAGTGTTTGAAGTGATGGCTTCAGCTTCCCAGAGGCATCATGCTGTCATGTCCGATGCTCCTGTGAGACTTCATGTGACTTTAATATGTCATAGGACCCTGCCACTCTTTTCAGAGGCTTGTCAGTTCAGTGTGGGACAGAGGTTGAAGGAGAAGCTAAAAACTCTTGAGAAGAATGATACCCTGCAGTCTGCTTCTGTTTCTGTTTCTCAGCCTTTAACTATATTCAAACTCCTCTTCACAGCCTAGGTTATTAGAACAGGATCCTTCTCAGTGATCCTTGCCATGCCGTTGAAGACTCATTATTTTAAAGGGCCTTTGAAGCACAACAAAGGCTTCCTTATTGGAGTATGCACTGATGTGGCTCCTCTGGCGGACACAAGGCCTGTGATTTCCAGTCCTTTTTGCAGTATCCAACTTGTATTCTTCATGCATCTTCCCAAATAGTTTAAAGGTTGAGGTCTAAATAATAAAACATTGATGGTATACTTGTCTAGCACTAATTAGGTAGCATAGTCTGAGAGTTCAGGATTGAAATGGGGACCACAGTTCAGCCAGCTTCCTGTGCTTACCCTCCTTCACTCTAACTTGTGGATGCTCATGTATTTGTGAAAGCAGTAATGCGCAGTTACCTGTGGACTTAGTAGCTGCACTCTTATATTACACTAACAGTGTGCTAAGGATTTGATAAGCAGTTAGGAAGATATGCAGGCCAGATATAAATCTCATTAATGGGAATGAAAACAGGGAGTAATTCAATTTGCTGCTAGGAAACTTCCTCAACTGTACACTCAAAATCATGCCTTCATTTTATTTTTTAATTTTTCTCTCACTCTCTCTTCCTCTTCCTGTCCCTAGACTCTATGATTCTAGAGCAGAGTATTTCAACTCCCTCTTACAAGTAATGTGTTCCAATTGCAATATTCTTAGAAGAGGAAAGATGAAAATATATGGTGTGTCAAATCATATCTTTTATCTGTCATCTAAACTGTACAATTTTGTAATATCCTTTCATATTTTATAATATTATGTATTTTAGATACTGTGCCACATATTTCAGACACCTGCTGTCTGCAATGTATTATGCCAGACCAACTCATGCTGCAACAACTTCTCAGTCGTAAGAGAGAAACCTACAGACTTTAACCTTTTCTTGATTTGCCTTGGGTGGACCACTTGCCATGGTGGAAACCATGGGATAGACAAACGGTCTTTTCCATAATCATGTGTCTGGAAAGACAAACGGAAGGAGAGATGAATCTGAGGTAGGCTGTGCATCTGAGGAAATGCCATAACGCAGCTGCTAGGTACCCCAAAACAGACCTCTTGCAGTTTTTGTGTATTCTGTGCACAATAAAGCAGTTATGCCCTCTTGGGATGACTCAGCACAGTTTGCTAGAAGCTTAATTTCGTCCATGAGTTCTCTCACTCCTTTGTGGGGCAGATGTGTGGGACAGGGAGAGATGTTCACGTGAAGCAACTCTAGAACTTGTGCTAAATGCAGGACACTTCAGCCCGCATCAGGACAAAGCAGTCTAATTTTCACAGTGCAGTGCCTATGGGTTGCACTGAAATCGAACTCACCACTATCATGATGTTTGTAATTAATGGCCACATTGTACTGTTGATGGTAGAAACCATCAATCATTCCGGGCCATTCACCAAAGCTGATGGAAAGTGTTTTAAACCTGCTCTGCACAAGAAAAGGTGTTCTGGCAGAGAACCAAGCGAAGAAATGTGAAAGAAAATATAACTGTCCTGCTTGGTTGAGGTCTTAATAGGAGCGTGGGTAATTCCCATCTCCTGGATCTTCGTCTCTGCTGGCTAGTGGACAGAGCTCTGGGTCTGTGTGAGACCCTAAATGGATACATGGTGGTACTACCTGTACCTTACTGGGGAGCATGAGACAGAAAGTTATTAATGTCGGTAGCTCTGTTTACAGCCAGACAAATGACAAGGCCATTCTGGTCTTCTGCATATTCATCAGTCTGCTGCTAGCTTGAAGTGTTTGTGTCTTTTAAGATTAATTGCCACAGGAAGATGCAAATTGATTCAGACAAAATAAACAGCATTTTGTCCCTTTCTCTAAGCAAATTTGAAATGCTTCTGAGATCTTAAAACTTTAAATTTCCTTTTTTTTTTTGAAGCAAGTTTCTTCTTAATTTCATCCATTTTGAAATGTCAGTTGGAAAATCTAATGCAAGGTATTTTTGACACATAAATTTCAAGAAATACAGAAAATCTGCTGTAAGAATAAGTTTATCTTACCTCATCTAAAAAGACCACAGAGTATATTACTGAGAAGGCTCTAGTCATAGAGATAACAGGAGTTAAAGTTTTACTTTATATAGAAGAGTGGTGGTGGGTGGAGACAGGTCTTTTCATCAGGACCACATCAGCCCTGGAGATAATGACAGAGCAAACACTGAGCATAACAGGATGAACAGCTTCTGCAATCACTTTCCATGCCTCAGAAAAGTCTAGGCCTCTCTCTGGGATGCTTTTTTATGGAATAAACAACTCTTCTCCTTGGAAAGACCACCTAGTTGCTTCATGTAAAGGCATGGCAGATGTTAATAGCCTTCAACAACCATTCAAGTGATCCAGACTGTTAGAAAATGCTATCCCTTCTCCATTCCACAGGATCAGCTGGTGCTCCAGAGAAGCCTCTGGCCCTGTTTCTCCCTATGCCAGAAATGAGGAAATCTCTTTCCTTCCATATGACATTTTGCAATCAGCTGCATTGCTTCTATGAAAGCTGCAAGTTCACATTTAGACTATTATTCACCCAATTGAAAAATGAGAATTCAAATTGGAAGTGTTTAGTTACTTTTTAAATGTGTGCCCTGAAGGAGGTTCTCCACTTAGTGAAATCGGGCAGAAAGTAAAATAACAACTCTGGGATTCCTATATAGTCTCTGTGGGCAGGTGGGCTTCAAACAGCAAGAAGATTAAACTATAAAATATAATGTGATGATGCTTTCTTATTATAACCAAAGTAATTTTTTGAACCAGATCCAGAATTTTCCTTTCAAAGAAAATACAGCTTAGTTTAAAATTAAAATAGGTTAAGTTAAATGCACATAGGGAATAGGTACTAAAGCACATCCACTCTCCTAATATAGAATATTTCATGCTCTTTAGGCAGGCTAAAAAGAAGAACATGTAAATATCTCCATTGATATATGCATTATGGATATGTATTGCACAAAGGAAGAAAAAAACTGCTTGAACAGGCAAATTTCAGTAAATAAAAGTCAAGCTTATGGCTTATGACTAATACATTGATGCCAGCAGGTGAAAGACTAGGTTAGGAAAACATGCCTGTCTGTCTCTTGGCTCTATTTCACAGGTACTTTTGTTGCAACCTCAGACACCAAGTTTTATTGTCTATCTTGCATGAAAAGGGAGCTTTTATGATCAGCATTAACTTGATAGTCTTTATAGCTGATGTTTGTAAGACTTTAAAATGAGCATGTCATTATAATCACTTCATCACACGACCTGTGGCATTTTAAGAAAGGTGTTTGATGCTTTGTAATGAGATATTGTTAGTGCTATTCTTCCAGTGGACGCTGAGGCTGTGGTGCAAAATGAAGAGAGAAATGCTGGGAAAAGGGCTTTTGTACACTGCTAAGCAGTAAGTGACACCAATATCAAGCCCAGGGCTTGGAACCGAATGACACCCGGAGTGGGTATGGTCCAGTGCAGAGGGCAGGGTGACACACAGTGGCTGCTGACACACTCCTTGCTCCTGTTTCCCCTCAGAAACTCTTCCCAATATAGCTCTGTTTTGGGGTACGCTGTTGTCAGATGGCTTTGTTATTTTTAACAACTGCCCTTTGAAACTTCTCTTATTAAATGAGCAGTCATGGGAAATTAGCTGAGTTTTATGTTCCAGCACAGGCTGAGACAAAATATTAATTTGACAGCTGGGTTCTGCCTCTATTGATTTTATTTTCCAAGTATAAGTGCTGCACGTGGGGTAGGATACAGTTCACAAAGGCTGAATATTCGTTTAAATGCAAAACTCCTCTCAGCCTTCACTGTGAAGCAATAGCTGGACCTCATGATTTGAATGTGGACCCTGGAACCAAACATCCCTGAATTCTAGGGGTGGATCCATATAGCTTTGCAAATCTGAATATTTGTTCTGCTTGGCTGGATAATTTTTTTTTATCTGTTCAGAGATCCATACTGTAATGGGAGAAAAGAACTCAAGAACTTGTGGGTGTCAAATGATCGTCCAAGTCCAGGTTTTGAGATGATTTTTGCTCTAAGATTTTCAGCAGTTAATAGGCTAATCATCTAGTCTGTCTGTTTGACCCAAGGGGGCCGACAGCTCTTAAAGGCAGTCCCACATATTTATTTCAGACATTATGCTTAAGTGGTGGGGTTACAGTGCCTGCCTGTGGCTTGACTGGAAAAAGAGCTTAGGTGATTAGCTGGGTTGGAAATCTCATCCTCAGGAATCTGAAGTGGGACGAAATTAGTCCACATCTACAAGTGCTCATTTCTGTGGGGCAGGTACCACTTCCTTGGGTATAAGAGCAAGTTGCCAAGATGTTGTAAGAGGCTCAATGCTTAATGCAGAAACAGGGAAGCTCAGGCACTTGCCTCAAATTTGACACTGACTAGGATTTGGGCTGATGCCACCCATGATGCACAGAGCCTTTTAGATGACATGTGGCTGCAGGTAGCAGGAGGATTTGCAATCATGCCCTTAAAGATCCATTTTACTCAGACACCATCTGGAAGACAGCCTGAAAAGGCAGTGTCCCTTTCAGACCTCTGAAAGAGACAGGTCCCAATGCTGCCAGTGTCATCCCTCCAAAGGGTCCATACAAACTACATCAATTGCTGAAGTCTCATTGCAGTTGCACAGTGAGATGGTTTTGTACCTAGGGATGACTTTCATTCAGATTTTCACAGAATCTCAGAATGGTTAAGGTTGGACCGGACCTCTAGAGATCATCTAGTCAAACCCCCCTGCTCCAGCAGGGACACCTAGAGCATGTGGCACAGGGTGGCATCCAGGCGGGTTTTGAAGATCTCCAGAGAAGGAGACTCTGCAACCTCTCTGGGCAGCCTGTTCCAGTGCTGTCACCCTCACTGTTAAGAAGTTCTTCCACATATGGAGGTGGAACTTCTTATGTTTCAACTTACAGCCATTACCCTCGTCCTGCCACCAGCCACCACAGAGCAGAGCCTGGCCTCATCCGCCCTACAATCACCCCTCAGGTACTTGAACATGTTGAGCAAATCTCCTCTCAGCCTTCTCTTCTCCAGACTAAACAGGCCCAGCTCGCTTAGTCTTTCCCCATAAGATAGATACTCCATTTCCTTAATCATCTTTGTGACTCTACACTGGACCCTCTCTTTTTTTCAAGAGAGGGTTTTATTTTTTGTTTGAAGACAGACCAGAAATAGACTTTGCACAGGAAAAGTAGTTAAACCCCTGTTCAATAAAGTAAAAGCAAAGATTTCCTGAGGCTCAAGGGAAGCAAAAACAGACAGCTCTGTTCTGAACAGATCTGATGTTCTTCCCTGTGCATATTAAAATATTCTCAATTTCAGAGCTTCACTGAAAGCTGTTACCTGCCTTGTTATACAACATAACCCTGTCCCTGGGTGTCTGGAACATGGAGCATGATATTGTAATGGCCACGATGGGGTTTAATCTATCAAAGACCCTTATAAAGCTTGTGGTTTATATAACACAATCAGATCTTTGTTGCATTTGTACATTAGGTCTTGTGGCATGTTTTCCTAGAGGGGCTTCTAGCTGACTATGGAGCCTGTGCTGAGAGAATAGAGAAATTGGAAGGGATAGCAATTCATCTGTTGTGCAGCACAATGAATCCATAGGGAATAAGGGAATTCTCCTGATTTTTCTTTTTAATTACTTTCATGGGCATCATTGTTCAGAAGAATGGCCACAGAGCACAAAGGGAGAATCCTTGGCAGAGAGCATATCTTGGTGGAGGGAGGGAATGGGGATGGAGGCTCAGGGGATGTCAGGCAACACTTGAGGTTTAGATTCTTTGGTGATGCTGAAAAAACAACCTGCAAATTGTAATGAAAGGCCAAATAGCTTTTAATAGCACTCTCTATACAGCATGATAAAGGCAGCTCTAAATAATCAGGCACACTAGTCCCACATATTGGAGAACTCAAGTGTGGTTTCTGCTCCAGCTGAAGCACATATCCTGGCAAAGTCCTCACCAAGCAGCCCACTGCTTGGGATAGCCGTGTTGAAGAAGCATAGCATGTCTCTTGCCTGCTGTAGAAAATGTCTGTTTACAACACCAATGAACCTAAGGGACTCGTTCTCCTTTACCATGTGTCAGCGAAGGCAAAACTGCTGAAATCTATCTGGTTGCACTGACAGGACAAGGCAGATCCTCTAACACAAAGTGGATTGCCCTGTGGGTGGGAAGATGGAATTCGGATCAAAAACAGCAGAAGCTTAGGTGGTATTAGGTGGAGCTGAGAAATGGAAGAAGAAAGCATCTAGCTGTGGCCTTTATGTCTTCCTCTTTTCCTTAAAAGCAGGGAATTAGCTCTGTGTTTTACATGCATTTCACCACATGAAGGCAATCTCCATCTGTTTGGTGACATCAGCTTTCTAAGATTCTGCTGCTGATGGAAAAGCATCAGAGTAGCCAGCTCTGAAATGTCATTTTGGTCACTCACCTGGGTGAGTACTACTTATGCGAGCAAAGGTAATAGTCTTTAATTCTCTAATAATTTCCTCTCTATGAATAGAAAAGCAAAAGAGGAAAGTAAGAGTTGAAATCTGGAAATAAATTATTTCTGCTATTCCCCTAGACTGTGTATTTTACTGGATCACTCTTTCAAGATCCCTAGTTGCATTCTTTTGTCATTTGTCAATGCACATGCCCAGCAACAGCACTCAAAATAAATTTCCAGCTATCCTTCTTAAGTGGCCTTCTGTCCTCCTGGGTGATACCTTGAAGGGCCTAGATCCCCGTGGTTGTTTGTCCTGATCTGTACTTGCTATAGTAAACATTAAATGATGTCAGACTATTTGCACAATTTCTAGAAAGATAAAAAAAGACCGCTGTACTAGAGAAACCTGAGTACACTGGTTTCAAAACAGCAATTAGAAAGAAAAAAGAGAGAACTGGTGGTTTCCCAGCTGCCAAATGCTAAATACTATCCAGGGGTTATTGACTATCTGATTAGAATGAAATGGAGCTGAAACGCAATTGATTCAGGAATAAACAATGCATCTGTTTAGTGGTGATGGCCACAGAAACCGTAATTGGTGAACCAGTCCCCAGTCAACTTATTAAAGGCTTCTACAACAATTTTGTATTTTCAGTATATTCACTAAGAACACACCTTCTCTCAACTCTGTGCAGCCTTTGTTTCTGTAATTGAAAAAGGCTCTATATATTTCAGAGAATCTTATTCTTCTTGTGTCCAGCAAGGATTCTACTTACAAGGAAATCAGTATTAATAGTAAAGCTAATTTGCTTACTTTTTCTGCACCAGTTTGGCTACTGGCTTAGGGACTACCTTCTTGCTCTGTGAACATGCAATAAATATAATCTTATCAAAGAACAGGGAGAATTTAAAGATCCAAAAAATGCAAGGAAGACCATGGAAGTATTCTTCCTCGCCACTCATGTTGCTTCTTGTCTGAGAGAAAGTTTTTCTTGGATTATCAGGATCAGAGTGGAGTCCTCGTGTGTGTGTTCACAGTGAGATCATCTCCTTTCAGCTGGGATGTGGCTTCACTGGCTGTTTATGATGCTCTCACAATCCTTGTAGCAGCACCCAGGACTGGTGCAGCTAAGAAAGCAGCCAAATCAGCTTGCAGGTCTTCCAGGAAAATAAATTCACCAAAAATGTTTTCCAGCCTCATCAACTCCCTGATACAGCTGGCCAAAGAAGTACCAATGCAAGGAAAGCGCAAGAGGGTAGGTTCAGGGTCACGGCTGCAGGACTGCATTTTCAACATCATTCACTGGTTTAAGCCATTTATATAACCATATTTTATATGAACAGCATTGCTACCTGATTTTCATGCCAAGCCATGCAGTCCCTAAGTAGGTTGTGTAGGTGTATTGTGCTTCATTCAGTAACAACAGTTTATATTACTTTACATATATTCTCTATTTGGCTTTATCAAAAGCAGGTCTCCTTCGTTAAACTTTGCATATTTGCATATTTGAAGCTGTAGCTGGACAGTTAAGGAAGAACAGAAACATTTTAGGAGGTATTTCTCAGCTTTACATGGCCACTTGCATATTTATTTTTAAATTGATTGATACTCTCATCTGTTAGCCCATAAGCTCCTGGGCTTAGTTTATGCTAATGACTGACAAGTTTTGCAAATCATCAAGAGCTAAGAACAGACTGTATTTGTTGAAGAGTTCTGCTAGCAATCTGTATTGCTCTCTCTCTGGTCTGTTTTCTTTTGAATATGGAAAAATTGGAAAAATCGGAGAAATCATATGTAAACTTTCAGGACATCCCAATAGTTCAGAATGGACTCTTAGCTACTTTGACTATCGGTAGTTTCTTCCATAACAGTAAAATGAGAGAAAATGCTTTTTACCTTATGTATAGTGCTGTTTTAGCTTGTAATATGAGTAAGAAATAGGAATTTTAAAACAATAACAAGATCTATCTTTTCCCATAAAAAATCAAGCATAGTTGATAATACACTAATTCAGAAAAGTGGATGATTAGTGAGGAGGTTTATTAGTGATTAACAAAACAAACATAAGATATTAATAGATATGTGAATTGTAAACAGAAATGAGGACGTGGCATTGCTACCTTTGTGGGATTAATGAGATCAAGAGAAGCTTAGGTGGTGAGATATGTACATAGCAGTAGCGGATCATTTTAATCTAACTTTGGTGAGCTGTGCATGACTGTAGAGAATTATTTTAATTTGTCATAGAGAGGTACATGAAGATCTAATACCTGAAACCTAAAATGAAGCAAATTTAAACTACAAATATGGCTTATATATCTTTTTGCAGAGTACTTAGTTAACCACTGGAAGAATTTGCACAGTTCTATGATGTAATCAGTATCTCTTGAAATCTCTGCATGAAAAGCATATGTAATTCAAATAAAAGCCATGGGCTTGATAAAGAAATCATCTGATGAACTGACATTATTTAGTCCAAAATGCTGTCCCCAGAATCTTCTCAGGTCATAAGCTGTGGTAAATATGGCTCCGGTGTTAAAAGGAACAGGAAGAAATGCTTATTCCTAGAGCATGGGGTCCAACGTTTTAGGATTCAGATTAACAGAAGGATGACAGGAAATCATAAACCTTCTAAGCCATTTGAGGAAAGAAATGCAGAGAATGCCTTCAGGGTCTTAGTGTTCTCCGTCTTTATTGAAGACGGAGGAATCTTCTGCTTAGTGCTGAAATTATAAACATGCTCATGAGTACATCAAGCTAATTCCTCCCAGGATAATCTGACAATAACCAGCTTTGAAATTTCGAACAGTCTGTGTCTCTGAGGTCCTCCTTTCTGGGTCAGTTTGTTGGCTTTTTCAAAGCCAAATGAGAACTGGCAAGTTTGTAGAGCTGTGAGGTGTGAGATGGCAACATGTGGCATCTAAGGAGCTTTGACATGGGAGAAGGAAGACTCTGAGGGGTTGTATGCTCATGCTCAGAAAGCGTCATCCCAAACTGAAAATGCACAGGGGAACATGACAGCCTAAAGAGGAGGTCTTGTCTGTGACTGGTTTGTGTATATGCACACCTGTGGTACCTGCTGATCATCCCACCAAGACGGGGCCTGCTAGTCTTTCCCCTACACCTATTTTGTTGTGGCTGTTCCAAGAACACGAACAACCTTACTGAACTTTATTGCTGAGCTAAAATCTAATAATAAATAAACTGTTTTCACCTGATACATAGGTATGTTAAAGGTATTTTATGAATTGGAAGTAGTTTAATTGAGCCTTAAAGTGGACTTAAGGCTTTTTGTACTTTATGAAGGCCTTCTCTATTTATAGAGCAGCATAAAAAGGTTTCCGTGTAAATGAGAATCAGTTATTTTTAATAAGAAAAACTCCTGGTACCATGCAGAGACTTTTTAAGCGCTATTCTCTCTGAAGGACTTTACTGGATGCAAATGAAAGAAGAAAAGAGCTTTTCCAAACTGAAAAAAAATCACTTTTGAATTCCAAGTATTTTAATGTTTCTGTTTTGCTTGCTTTTCATCTATGTTTAACAATATCAGAAAGGATTTCTATAATGTGGTTGCTATGGTAAAAGCAGGCCTGGGCCTCATCACATAAACCTTGAACCCTAATTAACTGTTTAATGTCATTGGAGCAAAGGAAAAAATGAATAGCATATTAACACCTTCAGAATCAGCAGCCTTTCATTCTATTGGTGTTAGGCAGAGGTTTTCTTTTTCATTAGGCAGATTTAGGACTGATCTTTATGCACCTCAGTTACCAGATGGATACCAATATAGCTTTTCAGGCCATCTTCCTGAACTTCAAAATTAAAAAAATCCAGTTAAGAACCAGAAAGAGATTTCTCTGATATTCTGACTGGTGCATTTAACATGGAGTATAGAGAAGAAATGAAGCTGAAATTATAACCTGTGGTTGAATGACAGCTTTTCTCAATAAATACATCCAAATTCAATTTAAAAATCTCAAATGTTGGAGAATGCATTGCATCCCTAAAAAAATTCTATTTGGATTCTAATTAACCTTAGAGCTGTAGAAAGGAGGGCAGAATGTTTTTGGCTGCAGTTTCTTGCCAGTTGATCTTTTTGGGACTGTGTTGCCTAGACTTGCACAGTTCTGCCTCACCGTGCCGATATGGAAACAGCTGTGGTCTCTCTTGCTGGCCTTTCTGGTCCCTGCCACCACTTTCTTCATGGAAACCTGCAAGGATAGCAAGGACTGTAACACAAGCAGGCTGGGATTCTGTTGCCCTGGTTAGCTTTGCACTGTGCAAACAGAGATTTTTTTTTGTCCTTGAATGCTTATACATCAGGGACAGTAATCGATCTTAGTGAACAACATAAATCACATTTGTCAGTTGTAGAGCCAGGATGCTGACAGCTGATTTTGTTTTTGCTGTTGTTATTTTAAATACGTATATTGAATTAAGAAAGCCAATGTCATGCCAGTCTTCAAAAAACGCAAGAAGGAGGACTCAGGCAACTACAAGCCAGTCAGCCTTACCTCCATCCCTGGAAAAGTGATGGAATGGCTCATTGTCGTGCCGTTCTCTCCAGGCACGTGGAGGGAAAGAAGGTGCTCAAGAGTAGTCAGCATGGATTCACCAATCATGCTTGACTAACCTGGTAGCCTTCTATGGCCTATCAGCCAGCTGGATAGATGAGGGGAGAGCGGTGGATGTCATCTATCTTGACTTCACCAAGGCTCTTGACATGGTCCCTCACAACATCCTCCTGGCTTTGGAAATGTGGGATAGATGAGTGGACAGTGAGGTGGATTAGGAATTGGCTGGATGGGAGAGCTCAGAGGGTGGTGATCAGTGGTGCCAAGTCTAGTTGGAGGCCTGTAGCTAGTGGTGTCCCCCAGGGGTCAGTCCTTGGTCTGGTCTTGTTCAGTTTATTCATCAATGACTTGGATGAAGGCACAGAGTGCTCCCTCAGCAAGTTTGCTGATGATACCGAACTAGGAGGAGTAGCTGATACCTCAGAGAGCTCCGCTGCCATCCAGAGGGACCTGGACAGACTGGACAAGTGGGTGGTGAAAAACCTCATGCAATTCAACAAGGCCAAATGCAAGGTCCTGCACCTGGGGAGGAATAACCCCAGACACCAGTATAGGCTGGGGACTGACCTTCTGCAGAGCAGCTCTGCATAGAAACACCTGGGCGTCATGGTGGACAACAAATTGACCATGAGGCAGCAGTGTGCCCTCGTGGTCAAGAAGGCCAATGGGATCCTGGGGTGCATTAATAAGAGTGTCTCCAGCAGGTTGAGGGAGGTGATCCTGCCCCTCTACTCAGCCCTGGTGAGGCCATATCTGGAGTATTGTGTCCAGTTCTGGGCCCCACAGTACAAGAGGGATGTGGAGCTGCTGGAGAGAGTCCAGCGCAGGGCCACAAGGATGATCAGGGACCTGGAACATCTGCCCTATGAGGAGAGGCTGAGGGAGCTGGGCCTGTTCAGCCTGGAGAAGAGAAGGCTGAGAGGGAACCTGATCAGTGTCTATAAGTACCTCAAGGGAGGCAGTGAGGAGGATGGTGCTGGCCTCTTTTCAGTGGTGGCCAAGGACAAAACTAGAGGAAATGGCTGGAAACTGAAGCATCAAAAGTTCCACAGGAACTTAAGGAAAAAATTCTTAATAGTGAGGGTGACAGAGCACTGGAACAGGCTGTCCAGAGAGGTTGTGGGGTCTCCTTCTCTGGAGATCTTCAAAACCCGCTTGGACGCAGTCCTGTGCCACGTGCTCTAGGTGACCCTGCGTGTGCAGGGGTGTTGGACTAGATGACCTCTAGAGGTCCCTTCCAACCTTAAGCATTCTATGATTCTATTATTCTAATTTATTTAAGAAAAACAGCCTGTACTCTAAGGAGCATAATTTCCACCAGACTATCAGATGGTATAGATCAGCATAGCACTACTAATCGTAACAAAGCAACTGAAATTTTGGTTAGCTAAGGGTCTCGCTTCTCTCACCTGTTTGTGGAGGGAACACTTTTTGAAAAGACAGGATTGAGTGCTTCCAGAAGTGTTTTACTCAAAATTAATCCGAATTCACAGGAGAAGCTGGCTGGGTGCTCATCAGTGAGTTGGCATTTTGCCTCTTTTAGTCCTTTAATATCAAGTAACAGATTCCCTTAGTACCCATGTAAATTTCTTAGTTTACTAGGCATATATCTTGCTTGTGTTATGTATTTCTTCATCCTTGAGTAGAACACTGATCCACTTGAATTGCATAAAAAATGAAGAATCTATTGATGATATCTTACACCATGTTCCACCCTTTAAAATTTAATTAATTGTTTAGGCTATAGTCCTCTAATATCGTGCTTTGAATTCCTGCTCTGATTATAGATTTTGTCTCTCTGCATCTCGGTCTTCCAGCTTTATTGCTTTTCTATGTAGCTTTATTCTCCTTCTATTCATGGGACTTTTATTCAAGTATCTTGAACACACTCCAATCTAGCTGTTTATTTCTGCATTGGATTAGAAATTAACACTGGGCATTTTTTTCATTGCTTAACTGCCAACACATTTGAACAGCCTGCAATTTAAAGATCAGCTGAAAAGACTGGTCTTAGACTGTATTTAGCAAAGAGTGAAGAACTAGGACATGGAAAATAGGAAGGAGAGGCATAATACAAAATCTATAAGGAAAAGGGCAAGTGGAAACAAAGCAGAGACATGCAGGATGAAAACCAAACATAGAAGAGCAGTGGTAGGGCAAGAATTCACCCTCAGCTCTGACAACTTCTTCTTGTAAGTGCAAAAGATGCTGGATACATTGGAGTGGTGGCTTCTCTGAGTATTTCCAGACAGCTGGGGTCCTGGTAGCATGCTAGTTTGGGATTGTTAGAGTGCTGTAGGGACAGTGTTGTGTGGCTATTCACTCTGCAGAGCAGTATTGCTTTATACTTTCCATTAGCTACCAGATAGGGAAGAGCGGACCAAGCAGGGAGAGATTGTGACTCTGGCTGTGTGGTTAGGCCATCCGGGAAGAAAGCTAGTGATCCTTAATGCATTATTTCAAAGATTTATTTATTCATTTATTTTAACATGGACTGCTTGAGCCCTGGTCAATGCACACTGTACCATTTCATTGCTAACACATACCCTGGCACAGTTTTGGCTTGTGCCAACTTGCAGTCACCAAGATAATAGCCAGGTTCGTTTGCTGGGACAGCCTGTGCCAAAGGTGATTTCAACAGGCAGGAATGCACGAAATGCTGTTAGTCTTGGCTCCTTCTACCTCCAGAGTACTCCAATCTTATGAGCCTTTGTGTCTTCAGCATCTTCTATATGCTCTCATGCCATCACCTGGGCATGCTAAACTTATCCCTAACTTCCTATTATTGGAAGTATCTTCTCACTTCTTCTCATGGGCTGCAGCAGATTTCTCTTTATTTCTGACACTTTGAAGAGAAAAAAAAAAAGGACCTCAAAATCATAATTGTATTGTAGGGCCACACAGAAAAAGTAATGTGACCCATAGGAGAGTCAAGGACAAGTGCCACGAAGTGTGGGTCCGTGGACACACACACTCTGTGTTATTTGGTCTCAGGATCAAACACTGGTCCTTGACCTTCTTTTGTTTAGCTGGATTAAATTATGGGTCAAACTTGGAAGCACAAGAGAACTATTAATTTCCCTTCTGATTGTAACATATGTGTTGTGCTGATATTTTTAATCTCATGATTATTCCTGCCCCTGTAGAAGAAAGATCAGTCTTTAATTTACTTCAGAGGCACCACAATGGCTATACTATACAATTTTAAGTGGCTATATTCAAAGATAATGGAAGGCCTTGTACATATATGCTTATACGAATGGGTTCGTATTCTCTCATCTGCACACAGTACCATTTTGATGTGACTCTAAGTCTGAGCTTGATAGTTAGGCCAAACCCTGAATTATAAAAGTGTCAGCTAGTGACACATGACTTCAAACATCTCTTCTTCACCACTGCTAGAAGATCAAGATTGGTGTAGCAGCATAGAAAGAAAAGAACCAAGAGAGGCAATTACATGAAAACAAACCAGGAAGATGTCATATGAATAGCTGCAGCGAGAAAAGAAAGAGAGGTTTTGATTTTCCTTTACATTTGGAGTCATGTAAATCAGCTACTAGTAAGGTCAACACCTTTAGCTGTGTGAGAGAAAAAATAAGATCCTGTGAGGAAATTTATTTTAAGTAAGTGCAACATTAATAACCCTATGCTGAGACACTAACAGATGCGCAACCACACTCACACAACTAAACGCTTGCTCAGGTGAAGGACCCATTGGCTAACACTGAGAAATGAACAGAAAGACTAACTCATTAAGCTTGGACTTGGAGAAGAGATGAAGGACATTATCAAATCATTAGGGGAAAAAAAGGGATCCAAGAACAAAGTCCTGGGAACAGATGGGAATTTCATAAAAAAGAAAAAAAATAAGAGGAAAATTTGCTTGATACTTCACTACCAGTGGAGTATTTCAGAGTAAAGTAAATGAAAGCTGAAAAACCATTCACCACAAGATGGCAAACAGCCACAGTTTCAAGAATATCTCAGTAAGGCAAGGCTGCTCTAGAATGTACCCTGCTTCCCTTCTCAGGAAATCATGGATCTTCCAGAGGCAATTCTCATAAAGCAATTAGGGTAGCCAGACACCAAGGACTTCTGTGGTATCGATGCAATGGGAAGCTTACCAAGGAATCCAGGAGGCAGTTGGTACTAAACAAGGGCTTAGTTCAAGGACATGGAAGCCTGTCTGTGCCTGGCAGTACACTCAATGGGCTCTGGATCTTCTCTTCAGCGACCCAACAAAGCATACTAAACTGCCACTGTGCTATTGGAAACATTTCAAGTGAAGCACACATTTTGACTAAGAGTACTGTCCATCTGAAAACAGACCACAAGCTTTAGCTTTTCCTACCTTTATTTTAATTTGGCTTGCAGTTGGTGTTGCTTTACAGACCAAGATGCCAAGGGCTGCATGGATCCATCCCACCTACTAGAGGAAATGGCACTGCTCAGCTGCATGTGTTACAGTCTTCCTCCTACTGATTGGCAAAGGATGGTCTCGTGCAACTCAGAAATGTTGGAGCCCCAGTTTACCCAAAAAGTGATGAGCAGCTATGAGGTCAGTGTCTACTTATAGCAGGGAGCAACAAGTTTGCTGCAGTATTGAAAAATATATGCCAAAATACAAGCAAAGGAAACAAAAACAGCTGTCTCCTCTCTTTGCTCTGAAAATTCTTGTTAAAAGATTAAACAAATTCAGTGACAAACATAGCCTGACATGAGCCACATGGGGGAGGTTGTGATTCGCAGGTGAGGATTAAATAACTTTTATTGAGATTGCATAATAGTAATAAAAAATGAACATTCTCCTAACCCCCTACAATTCCCAGGTGCAGAGCACAGCTGCACGCTTACATGTCCAACAAACTAGTCTCTGCCTTAAATGAACCCACCACCTGCCAAGCCCCTTTGCCTGGTGACTAAATCAATCTAACGACCATCTCTGAATCATTCTATGGTCACACTACTGGGATTTCTTTTGTTTTGTAATTCTTGGCAGCCAAGACACTGAGTTTGTTGCTCAGCCAAGAAACCACCTCCACGTATGCTGACCGAGCAGCCATCTAGCTTAGGAGGACTAAGCATTTTTTATTTTCTTCTCCTTTAGCTTAGAGTTTTGCTATTCAGGGACTGGCAGTAGCCAGCTATTATCCCACTGGCATGGGCCATACTTCTAAATGGGTTTTGGAAAGAACCCAGGTCTCTGAACAGAAGTGCAAGGGGAAGAGACAGAGAAAATAGAGCTGAGAGGAGAAGGGAAATGAGTGAGGTGAGGGATTCTCCGGAGTGGCTGCCTCACTGTTGGGTTATTAGCACAGATCCCTTGGGCACCTTCTCAGGTTGGAAGATCTTTTGCTTCCAAATACTAAGAGCGAGCCTGCAAAAAGAAAAAAAAGAAAAAAAGAAAAAAAGAAAAAAAAAACAGCAGCTCACTATGCTCGCTGGCTCACTGTTTGGAATATTGCAAAGGGTTAAATAAATTATGAAGGCTTCTGCTTGCCAATCTCTTCCCCACACACCAGGGTGGTGGTGGTGGTGTCCACCTCTCTGAAAGGATGATCGATTCACAAACAAGGGCTAATTTTCTCTGCTGCAGTTGGAGGATGTTAAAACTACACTGCTGATAATAAGGTTTGAGTGCAACAGGAGAGGCAAGATGCCAATAGCATTACAATAACACAGAGGCACTGCAGCGAGCAAGGCTTTTTGTCTGACAAAGTGCAGTTCCCTGAGAGAAGTTGGAGAGTCTGAAATAAACATGGTATGAGATTGCCACTGCTGACTGTCAGTTTATTAACTCCGTGTAGCTTACTGGAGACTTTAAGTGTTCCTTGCAACGCAGAATTTACACTTAAGTGCATATTACTAAAATATATAACTTACATTTAGATAGCATCTTTCATCTTGAAGGGACCCTAAGCTCTTTGCAGATCATGTATAATGGAATCACTCAGCCACCAGTGACATACAGGCATCTCTGGGGCATAATGTGGTAACAACACTTTTATGGGGAGAAAAGAATAACTTCTATAAAAAGCACATGGGAATTCAGGGAACTAGAAGGTAATTACCCAAAAGAGAAGCTGGCTGCAGACACAGCTGCTTTAACTATACTTTGTGAATAAGCAGCTAGAGTCCCTGGCCTGTTCTGCTCTCTTCGTGCTGTTGCTGTGGCACCAAAAGAAACCTAAAGCAGCTCTCTTACCTTGGGCCATCTCCACTGACAGCAAAGCAAGGAGGGCAGCATAGACACCAATGTGAGAGCCCTGGGACACCCAGTGAGAGACAAGGCTGCCAAGGGACGAGTACATGAGCTGGAGGAGGGTACATTAGGCAGTGTGAGGAGCTTGTAGCCCCTTAACATTTCTTCCACCCCTTGAGTAGACAGGTGGCATTTTTATAAACAGGAAAACAACAGTGGTGAAAGCAGCAGTGTAGAAGTTTTCTTCACGGTAACGTGCCAGGCTGAAACCTACAGCATCTTTGGGATTTGCTGACATGAGCTTGCAGCCACTACCCCCCAAAAAAGTTGTCATTGATAAGGAAGGAGAAAAATAAAACCATTCCCAGGCATGGCTTGTGCAGTGAGCCAATGGCCTGCAGCCAGGGAAACCTGCACAGTTCCCAGAGGTCAGTGTGATTGCTGTTCCCTTCTCAGCACAGGCTGAAATTCCGGGGGAATGGAGTCTGAAGTACCTCTCGGTCCTCCAGTTCAGGACTGAAGTACATTATACAGCAGAGTGCCTTGCCATCTGCTGTTTTTCTCTAGTGCTAAATTCAGCCCCTTAAAATGAGTTTGATAATGCAAGTGGTGACCTTAAACATGTGAGGGCAAGACTGGGCAGGACTCCCATTTACGAGTTTCTGAACCTTGGAAACGACACTCAAGGCAGTCCAAATTACACATATATGTATCCTTGACACAAGGTATATTTTGCAATAATCATAACAATTAGATTGTGTTGGGCAAATTTACTGCAACCGTGCGGCTTTCCTATCCCTACTGCTCAAACTTCCCCAGCCTCAATTTGTTATTTGTATCATGTATACTGATAGTTCAGAGTACTGGAACAAGAGCCTGTCCTTTTAGGCTTGAAGTACCTTGTCCTCGAATTTCAGAAACAGCATCATTCTAACATTTAGTCTTTCTTTGGTGGTAGGATTTAGAGCTTTTGATAAAGAAGAGGCAGTCTGAATGAACAGGAGTGTTGCGATTCCAAGTCCTTGACAGTTGCCAGAGAATCAAATGGAGATAGGTGACATTTTTAGTGGCAATGCATGCAATGCATTCTTCCCATCAGCTATTTTGATTTGACAACAAGGTTTTGCCCATTTGTTTTGCCTAATTTTTCATGTATCGATAAAAACACATCCTTCTTCTTTCTGTAAAAATCAAAATGTTTGATTTTTGTTTTGGCATTTTAAAGCAAAACATTTTGCTGTTTGCATTTAGAATGTCTACTGGTATTCTCTTTTACATTTTACATTAAAAATTTAAAACTTTCTCCAAAACAAACCAAAGTATTGTCTGACTCCACCTTAAATTAGTTTTTTAAATTAAAGATTAATATATCCATCAGAGTTACTAAAACCATTTCCCTGACTTTCTGGAACTTAGAAAAAAACCTGGAAAAATTAGGTATAACACTAACCAGAATCAAATCATGTATAGATAGCACACATTGTTTTCTGACATGATATTTCTATCACAGACTCTTGGAAAACTATGAGTCTCTGAGACTGAATGACTGAGCTTCACCACGGTGAAGCCTTTTGTTATTTGGAATAAAAATCAATTGGATTGGAAGAAAATATTGTATGTCTCTACCTGCTCCAGACTCATTTCTCATACGAAGTACATCTTGACTATACCTCATTGGGAAGGACAATCTTTATGTCCCACAGAAACCTATTTTCTACCTCCAGGTATACAACATGCTGATATAAAATGAAGAAATTTTTTGTCTTATGAAAATATAACTTATCATTTTATCACTTCAGACTTCAACCTCAGTAGTTTGTTTTGGTGTGGTTACATGCAATATTCGGGCAGTATCTCTCAATTACACTAGCATTCTCTAGCAATGTCTTCAGCTGCTGATCGTAGTTAGTTCAGAGGCAGGATTCTTCCCGATTTGTAGAACAACAGCTGCAGCAAGATTTTCATGAATATTCATCTTTGAATGTGGGAAAGAATATAAATTTATGCTTGCATCTCATTGCTCTTGTTCTAAATCTAGGTGTAGAATAAAAAAGATTCCCTGAGATTAAATGGATTCCTCTTTTTTTCTGCACTGGAATAGAAGGACTCCAAGGTTCCTAGGTTTTTAATCTTTGGTGCATTCTGTTTTAAAGAGTCTAAATAATGGGTCTTCCATCATTCTCCTGCTTCTAATCCAGCACTTCTAATCTAGGAATTGTAACTGACTACTTGAACTGCAAGGCACTGCAATCCTTGCAGGTGAATCTCTTAAATAGCACTGGACATGTGAGCTAAGAGCACTCACTAGTAGGAAACACATAGATGTTGAGCTTTGATTTCCCTGTCTTCATTCCTCTACGTTCAACACACTTGAGACAAGTCCTGCCTCCTTTGGTTCTTCTTTGGCCATACCCCTGCATCTCTCTGTCCTTCCAAGGCACTGACACACACTGCAGCCACTGCTCAAGGTAGCACTGGGAGAAAGAGGGACATTTATTGCCACTGTCTATCCTTCTCAGCTGCATTTATCACCATGGTTTATAAGATTCTAGCATGGGCAAAGGAAGAAATAAACAGTCTCTGCATAGGCGCACTCACTCTTCTTAGCTTCTGCTTTCCTCTGTGTTCTTATAAATGCCTTAATAAAGGGAAGTGAATAGCTTTTGTATTACAAGAAAACCAAGTGTTTTGAGATTCATGGATGAGCAGCTGTAGAGAAATTATTGACCATTTTGTTTTCAGCCAAGAAGGTCAAGAGGTCAGCCAAGTCCTTTATCAGCTCAGTTTGGATCATCTCATAATGTCAGCTTCAGCTAAAACTCGGAAAAACAGCAGAAAAACCTGAGGCCCAATCTGCTCTATTTCATTTTATCTTTATTTTCCATGTGGAGAAGCAAAATTTTATTTTGACCACTGAGAATAAATCTCTGTACTGTTGCCTTCACAAAAAGCACCCCTAGAAGAAACATTACCTGATAATAGTCCTTTACCTCAAAACTGTCTGTGTCTGTATGTGAGATTTCTCTGGGGCTCTGGGATTCCTTGGACTAAAAGGATTATATAAATGCAAAATGCTCTTTTTAAATTCCCTGGTCAGCAGAAGACTTTTAACTGATACCAGCTGGAAAAGTAAGGGTATTAAACATGTTTAAACACTTTCCTGAATGCAGACTCTGACAACAAGTGACTCATAATTTCAAATGCAAATTTGAATTTTCCATACCCAAAAGCATGTGCTCAAGTTGTGAGCACACAGTTCTTTGCTAAGTAAGAAAACAAACCATTTGGAAACTGCATCTCTCTCTTGCACTCAGTGGCAACTTGTCCCTTCACACTTTTTTGCTCTTTTCTCAGAGATTATTACAAATTATCAGTAAATCAAATTTGAACAGTAAGAAGAAGACCAAATTTATGATAGTTGCACAATATGATATATTACACAAATTACAGATGTGGGAACTCTTTGAGCAGATCTCAAAAGTTCTTGACAATAACTCCATTTTTATGACCTATAGCTACTAGTTTCAGTTCAGAATCAGTTACGCACTGTCAGGTTATGTTTCTGGCTAAAAATAATCTGCTTCCTTCTAAACTTCAGTTGTCAGGCACCAATACAGCAGCTTTTGTGGCACCATGTCACATTATAGGATGATTGGGTACATTTTAAGAACAAGGGTTGGTAGCTATTTTGGGGTGGGTTGATTTAAGATGAAGTTTTTGCTCTTGTTCATTGTTTTATCTGTTTGCAAATTCTGATGAGTAGCATGAGCGATGATTACAGATTTTCAATATTTCTAAGAAACCATCAGTTTATAAATATGTCACTGTGCAGATGACTGTGACAGCTCCTATTAAGCAAGAAAAAAAAATGTGATATTACTCTATAAATACAAAATTTTGGCAATTTCTACTAGTTTTCTTTCTTTTTTTTTTAATTTCGAAGATGGATAAATGCAGTATAGCTTAGCTGCATAAATGGCATCCTTCACATACATAGCAAAAAAGGGTTTTTATGGAGAGGGGAAAAATAGAGATAAAGGATTTATGATACCAGGTACTGTAAGTCTTAACCCACATAGCTAAGAGGATAAAATTTATGGAAATAGGTGGGGCTCAAAGTAAAGCAAGATGACACTTTTAATAATACAATAATGGACTTGTAGCAAGTTTCCACACTGCTACCCTGTGATAATGAAATTGGAAAAACTGACCACTAATGCTAGGGTCCATGCAGCTGTCCCCTCACCGCAAAGCACCGGGACTTGGGCAGCAGTGGCAGCTGCCCCAAGGATGCTTGCCCTGAGTTCTTTCTTGGCTCTCAAGCTAGGTACCTGATCAAAGGAGCATGGCAGTGTAAGAGAAAACCTGAAGGTCATGGCAAAGCAGACTACAAATCTGAGGGCTTGTTTGAGGTTATTTTAGGATGTTTGTTTACCATGCTCTGGAAGGGCCTAGGGAAAATGGGAATAAAACTTCACGAGAGGCTGGTGTAATAGCTAGTGTTACCATCTTTGTATTACAGAATGGGGACCCAAGTCACAAAACAGTTAAAGAGACTTGGAAGGTGTCCTCTTAGGATACTGGATCACTGCTTGTCAAAGTAGTGAGCTCACAACTGGCCGAGGTGAGGCTGTGCTGCCTGTCAGCTCTCCTGCATGGGGCATCCCATGGGATGGACCATGGGCTGTGGTGTTACGCCGAGCCTGCACAGGGTGCAGATAGCCCCTGGCACTGTGGAGACAGTCTGAGCTCATTGTCGCTTAATAAGGTGCCATTAAAAATCAGGCTTTTTTTGTGACCTGTCCTAACATCTGACAGGTGAACCACTCTGTAACAGCCCTTAGCGTACTCAGAGAGTGGCCTTGCTTTTGCCAACTAGTCACAAGCAAAAGGAATTGAAAGGAGTTCAGGCTGAAGACGAGATATGTTACACTGGCACCGAAGGCTGGGAGTAGGGAGAGTGAGGAAAAGGGAAACTCAGGAGAGAAGAACGTCAGGGAACAGGTGGATAGGGACAGAAGAAGTGAATAGAAGGAAGTGCATTACTTTTCACTACTCTGAAAATAACAAAATATTAACATACTTACACAATCTTAACATATTTTCCAACTAGTGCCTGAGCTGCATTAGCTGGTTAATTAGCAGGATAGTTTTACAGACTAGAATCAGTTCTGTTGGAGTTATACCAGAGATAGATGTGGACCTCTGAGATAAATTTGAACAAAAATAACATCAGAGGGTTATGCCCAGCATAGGAGCAGTGTGACATATGTGAGCAGAGCTAATGAGTGTGTCAAAAAATGTTTATATCCATTCACTTTGATTTTCCACATCTGCTAAATGGAAGGAATTTGCATGAGCTGAGAAAAGCATAATGGTCCGTCGATTGATTTTCTGGTTATAGTCTCACACTTCTCTTTTCAGAGGTAAGGATGCAGAAGATTTTGTTTTCCTTTTCCAGTCTCTGTGAACACTCCTGAGTTCTGTGTGATTCTTTTCCATGAAAGGCTAATGGTAGCAAGGCTGCCTGGAAAGTGGCTCACTGAGACAGAAGTCCTATTAGCCACTATAGTCTAAGTGGAAAGTTTAATATATAGAGGTAGCACTATACGAAACCAGCACTTGAATCTTTATTTTTTCAATGCACTGTTTTTCTAAATTGCAGTGAAAACAAGCTTGGAAAAAGAGAAACGGGGCCTAGTGACTAAAGTTGACAGCTATCTGACATGACTACCTGAAAAGAGCTGACTTTTCAGAGAGTTGAATATTTGACAAATCTTATTTCTTTTCTCCTTTATTTTTTAAGAAGAATAGGCAAAGAGCCCAGTAATTTTGTTTATCTGATACTTCTATGAATAAAACTCTTGAGAGCCTGATGCACCTCACCCATCAAAGAGGCCTATAGAAGCACCATGTGGGGCCAGCCAGGAAGTGGGTGGCCTGACACCTTCTGGTCGGTTGGGGTGATACTGGAGCTAATCGAGCCCCTCCTTTCAGCTGTGTCTGCGTCTCTCATGGCTGAGCAGAAGCACAATGACTGTGAAATGTGTTTAGGATGAGGCAGGATGATTTATGTTATGAATCATGACAAGCGTGATGAGTTCACTTTCTGTATTATAACTTCACTTATGCGGTACAAGTACCAGCTTCCTATTATGGTGCCAGAGGCTCAGCTGGATGATGCTCTATTTTGAGATCTTACGGCTCTGCAGGCAATGTACTGTGCACCTGCGGTATCACCTCCTCCAGCCGAGACAGGCTTGCACTCACCTGCTGCCTCACACAATTTTCTTCTTCCTTGAAAATCTGAGTTCAATCTCCGTCTTCTGCCAGGTGCTTTCTCTGACCCCCAGGGTTATCAGGCTGGGCCAGATTTGTGCCCAGTCCAGTTGAGATTCCCACATCTCTCTTCCAACCTTAAGACTTAATGTGTTGAAGGAAGATGCTTGTCTCTCAATGGGCAGCTCAAAGAGTGAGATTTTACTTACTTCATACAGGTAACACCTTGCTTCAGACAAAAAAACCTCACAGTTAATTTTTTTAACTTAATCTGGCTTTTTTTTAATCAATTGTCTGACTATTTCTGGAGTGCAACTGCATTAAATGAAGTCTCATGGCAATACATTTACAGGGAAATTATGAGAGCCAAAGGAAATAAGAAAAGGATTCCCATTGCAGGAGGTCTCCTCATCAAGGCATTTTCTCCCACAACACTGTAGGGGAAAAACCATATGGAGATAAAATCTGAAATTAAAATAAACAATAATCATGTAATCATTATTTTTATGATCATATGTTCTTTCTTGCCTTTAGAGTAAGAATATGTTATGGGTATAAAATTAGTTGGCAGCATGCCTTAAAACCTGAAGCATCATACGTCAGGGAAACAAAGTCTACATTCCTCAGCTGTTAGAACTGAGCTTGGTTGAGGATGACTCCAGTGAAATCAATCACGGACACATCAACTTCCCCAGTGCCTATTTCTGCCACATTAAGGGAGCAGGAGGGAGGACCACATTAACATCCTAGGACACACATACTTCAGTCTCAGATCTTCTTCTTCTTTGCTGGAGGTCTCGCTTACATACAAATCCTTCCCAGATTCCCCTGGTTGCTTTATTCTATATTTTTAGTCATTTCCCCTAATGAAACCATCTAGCAGAACTAATCCAAACATAGGCTTAATTAATCAACATTTGGCAGTCTATAACTCCATGCTCCAGACCAAATTATTTGTGACAACTTTCTTAATGCACAGAACAAAATATCTACAGGGAGTTCTTGCCTCAATTCACTGATTGGATAGCATGTCTTTAATTTATTTAATATGTTTTAATAAAACTGCAATAAACCTTTTATCCCAAGCTGTCCACAGAGCATTTTGGCAGCAGAAAATGATATTACTTTATCTTTAACTCCCTTAAAAATAAACAATCAATCTTTTATTATAAAGTGATGTCTTGCTTGGGTCTTAATGGCAGAAGAGGAAGCCTCTGAAATTAAGAATATGCAGGTGCTGGGGATCATAAGAAAGGGCTGAAGTTAAGTGCCCTTAATAAATAAATGCTTATGGATTTCTTTAGCACTTAACACGACTCAGCTGTAAGACTGTAGCTAAAACTCAGCTCATTTCCAGCCTGAACTCACTGTTCTCTGGCACCGTGAGGGTATAAAGGAAGAAAAAATAAACCCTTTCCTGATCTCTTAGACTGCCATGTTTTTCTGTCATATTCAAGGAGAAGAGATCAGATCAACTGCAAATTTTATGACCAGAAATAGTTCTGTCTTCTCTCTTTTCTGTTCAGCTTGTTTTTTGTCAAGATAGAGACACAGGTGTCTTAGCACACAGTATTAATTGTTTTGTGCTTTAAAATCTCAGATACATACTTAAGAACTGAAATACCAGATTGGATCCAGACCTAAATTTGCCATGTGGTTTCTTCAGAATGGGTTAAACCAGATCCCTATATCTAAGTCCTCATGAACTGGGGAGGACTTGATATCGATCTGACACAGGAGCAAAACTTCTTTACTCTGTGAAGGACCGGCAGATGGATAAAGACAGGATCAGTCTTGTGTTTCTGAACTAAGGAAATAGAAATCTGAACTGTGATGAAAATTTCTTATGTGACCTCTGTCCTGATCCACAGTTGGGGGAGGTTTTCATATGATCCCAAGAGCGAGATTAAGACACAAAGAGGGTCAAATGCCATACAGTCTTGTAAGCTTTATTCTCATAACTGCGATAGGACAGAGAGAAGAAGAAAGGAAAAAGAGAGAAAGATAAGCAAGCAAGGAGGAGAGATGCAGCAAGATTATAGTTACCACCACCACTAGTCCAGCTAGGTTTAGCTGGCTCTGCTTCGGTGTAGGTGAAGGTGCCTCAGTGCAGGTGATGATCTCTTGAAGGAGAGTTCAGGGAAAGAAGCCACACACCTTGGTGCAGGTGATATTCAGGGAAAGAAGCCACACACCTTGGTGCAGGTGATATTCAGGGAAAGGAGCCCCTCACCAGGGGAGGAATACGCAGTCCTTTTATGTCCCCATTCTCAAAGAGCCCTCCCACTTTCTTGAAGTTTTCTGGTACGTGTTATAGGTTAGGAACTATGTCTTCTGTTAGTCTGGACTTCCTCTACAGTGCTAGGAGAGTTTTGTGCCACTTCTGAAGAAGTTATGGAAAAGGAGAGAAAAACAGAAGAAAAGTGAGTGCTTGCATATACTTGTGGTTTGATCAAGCCATCAGCTCACATTTGCCTAAGTAGTGTTTTCAGATTTTTCTTTTTGCTCACGGTTAAGGAATGGCTTTGTGTAGAAAGGGGGAATGCCCCATGGGCTCCATAGATGCCCTCCACCTACGGGTTTCACTTTGCTGCCCTCACTACCACTGTAATTGGGAGAGGAGGAGTCACACAGGGGTCTGTTCCCCATGTGTCTGAGTGTGCCACTGTGTGAGTCAAAGAATAATTTGCACTATTCTTACTTTGCTTTATTTTATTGCCATCCTGATTTTATTGGTCTGCTCTCGAGATGGAGCACTACTGAGAGTGAGTCAGGCTAATACTGTGGTCATCTATGTGAATTTGTCTGGATAGATAAGGGGGATTGAAAACAGTATGTATAAGAGCAATTAGGATATTTGCAGACACCATCCTAGCACTTTGAAAGAGTAAGTTTTACAGCAGAGATATGCATAGGGCAATTATGCTGATAAGGTTCTTTGGCAGAAAAAAAAAAAGAGAGAGAAATTGATATAGGAGGCAGTTAATACAATACAAGTGTGGTAGTATATTTAATACTAGTCAATTTTTTTATGGAAAATAGATCTTGTCAAGGAAACCTAATTTCATTCTTTGATGAGATTATAAGTTTGGTCGATGAGAACAACTGCACAGATATAATAGACTTTAGTATGTAATTTGACTCAGTATCACATGAAATTCTTCTAACAAAAAGCACCATGCAATACCATAAAGCAAACATTGAATAGTTAAAAGCTGGCTATCTGACAATCTCAAATGCTAGCTGTCAGCAAGGAGACATCATAAAATGAGAATGTTTCTAAATGGGGTTCCAGAGGGATCAATATTAAACCCAATACAATTCAACATTTTCATCAACCATGGGGAAGTAAATAATAGTACTCAAAAAGCGGGAAAGGGGAATATGTACTGTTGAGTGGTAAAAATGATGACCTGGTAGCCACATAGGGCAATCAGCTTCTGCTGGAATGGCCAGAAATGTTCCCAGCTGGAAGCAAAGACAGATGTATGTAGGAGTAAGGCATTTTGCCTCTCTGTGCAAAGTGGAGAGTAGTACGTTGGACAGCAAGGACTCCAGAAAGGTCTAGAAGGGTTATTGAAACAGTGGCCCAACAGCATCTCCCTGCATAATGCAACTGAAGAAAAGAGCAATGCTGTCCTTGCCATAGGAATGAGAAAACAGGGAGAGGATTAACTTCCAAACACAGCTTTGATACTAAAATCAGGTGCCTGACTAGCATATTTTGGAGAGCATAAGGAGTCGCAAATGCTAATTGAGTGCTGGAGAAAATGCTGTGGGGGAAGAGCTGGATCTGTTTAGTTTGTTAAGAAACTGAAAGAGAGGTAAGTTTATTAAAGACTGTAAATGGCTTCAGGAGGGAAAATATTAGGTTTGAGAGCACTCTTAGCTTAGTAGAGAAAAGTATGAAAAGAATCAACATCTGGAGACAGAAGCCAGGCGAATTTATATGAAATATCGGGCAGAAACGTAAGAGTGTTAGAAATTAGTCAGTGGTACAAATCGCAAAAGGACAAATGCGTTTCCTTTCTCGTGATGTATTCAGATCAAGACTTGATGTCTTCCTGAAAGATATGCATCAGTGAAGCATGAGTTAAGCATGAGGGCTTAATGCGGGGCAAATGGGGGAAACTGAATGACCTATGATGTGCAGGTCAGGCAAGTTGAGACAATGTTTCTTTCTAGCCTTAATCTCTATGATTCTATGTATATTTGAGCTAGATACAGTAGGAATATTTGTATTTGGCTAGCATGCATCTCACAAATGATTTATTAAATCTTTCCATCTTTTCAGTGAGAAGTTAGCCAGCTGGAGATCGGAAACGATGGCGTATCCTGAGGACAATTGTTCCCCCAACCTAAGCAATGGCTCACTAATAGCACCTGTCTATAAGCAGTGGTTGCCATAGATAAGGTGCACACAGCCCATAGTATGTTTCACTTATGCAGACAAAGCTGGAATGATTCTGAATAATGCTTGTACCAGAACCCCTGGATAGTTTGTAACATTAAAAAAAAAGTCAAAACTTTTTTGTTTTGTTTTTATTTCTCTTTGACTTTGAAGAGTTCACTCCTTCCTACTACTCCAATGGTGCAAAGCACTGTGACATGGAAGGCAAAACTTCGTTTGCTTACTGTGCTATTCACCAATAGCCTTCTCAAGGCTGCTCTGGAGTTATGTCTTTTAGCATTTCTTTTCTTCTGCTTTTATTGCTGTCTTCCTTTTGGATTGAGTAGGCCAGTAAACTTATTTGTATTGTATATACATAAATATTCCCTATTCAGCACACTCACATAAATAGCCATTGCCATAGTGCATTTTATCAGTGGCTAGAATATTCAGTTACCTAATACAGTGTTCCCCAAATAACGTCCTTTCTTTTTATTTGCAAAACCGCATGGCAAAATAAATTTAAGAGATGAATAATAATCATTGAACTAATATTTTATCATTCTCAGCACTTGGATCTCCAGTCTTCAGTTAAAACACATATGGCAATGTATAGGTCACAATTTTGTGTCTGATTTTTTTTTTACTTAATGATATTCATGCAGCATATTTTATATATGTTATGTTATGTTATGCTATGTTATGTTTTAATGTTATCTACAGTATATAAAAATAATGTATCTTGTCCTTGCTAAAACAATTGTTTTTCCTGAGTTGCCCTTGCTGGATTTGAATATTTAAGATGGGGGTATTTACCTCATGTTTTGCAGACTTCTCCAGCAATGCAGGAGAAGTGGTCCTGGCACCAGAATGCTGGTGTCCTCTGATGATGCCTGAGGCTCTGAAAGGAATGTGGTCTTAGAGAAAGGACCATCTATTTGTTCAGGCAGACTCCTTAGCAGCTTGGGTTTTGGGCCACAGTAGTGCAAGTGCCTTTTCCTCCCTTTCCTACCATCTGTCTCAGAAGTGACATGCTTTCGTTGTTGAGTGCTAACTCTGAACCATGTCTGACATTTAGTAAGCTGTGGTTCAAACTACAGAAAGGAAGCCTTACAATCATTGCCCAAGAAAGCACTGTAAGTAAAAAGGCAAAGAAAATCTTCCAAGGAACAGACAGGCATAGCCTTGACTGGAGTCATTCTTGCAGGCAACTTCTAGCAATGGGAATCTGGTTTATCACCCTTGCTCAGTGATGGCAGGAGGTCTGAGATACCTCAATTATTCAATTTCCTTGTGTTGGCCACAATACACGAGGTTTATCAGAAGCCTTTTTGACATCCCAGAAGGAAAATCTGTGATTATAGCACCCTGTAACTGGACACAGCCCACAATGTTCTTGTGTTTTGTTTTCCTTAGCATCTTCACTTATTGTATCCCTTTCTACTTGGCAAGGCTGGAGTTAAAGCTTGAAGAATGATCATGTTTTTTTCTTTTTTAGACTTCAGGGTTGGAAATGGTGTCTTTTTCCTCCCTGCTGTGCTACTACTGAGAAAAACAGCTACATAAGCCACAGCAATTTTCCATCCTGAGCTCTATCTGTGACTTCTGCATGTGACTTTGACTAGGAACCATGGTGAAACATTCTCTCACTCTTTTGATTCAGCCCCCTGGAGGAGAAGGGCTCTCTAAGCCATTTCCCAGTCCATATGCCACCCAGTCCCTCACTGACTTTCATTTAATTGGACTCAGTATGGATCTAGAGGGTTTGCCAGTAGCATTTTTCCCTTATAATGGGAGAGCTGCTGGTGTATCTGAGTGCTATCTTGCCTGCTAAACGTCCTGACTAGGCTAGGCAGCATGCCATGGTGATATCATAAATCTATCTGGAAGTAAAAAAGGGGACAGGTAAGATCCTGTCAGCAGGGATAAGACACATAAATAATCATCTCAGACAAATATGTGTGAAGTGACAAATAACAAAGTGTTTTAATGTGAACTCAAGAGAGGCAAAACGAGGATGTCACTGGTTGAAGTGAGAGACTACCAAGAACAAGGAGTCTGCCTCAGTGTCAGTTGGGGTTGTAGTGGCAGCATGGGAAACCCTTAGCAGTGTTGGCAGTCTCATGCCTCTCACTGCATAATATAATCAGATTGGTTTATTAGAGCTCCTTTTACCTCTGCATGCCATTCTCCATCAGACCCATTTCATAAAAAGTCAGTGTTGTGTCTCTGTTCTACCAGCAGCATTCATATCAGCTGTGAATTTAGTTCAAGAAGCATACGTACCATAAGGTGCTTTAATTACTCTCATTACTATACTGACTATATTGACTGGTTAAGTAGTATCTCACACTACGATGATTTGCTCGTTAAGCCCCGAGTACAGGCTGCAAAACAGAAGGTACCATACGGTGTATACAAGAGTCAGGAAAATTCTCATGGGATGGTATAATTTTTATTGGTTTCCTCTGTTTATAATATAGTTGCAAATTATCTTATTGCTTATGGGAGCATGAGGATGATTGCACTGGTCGCATGTGGAGGTTGGTTGTTAAGTACTGCAGGGACTATTCTTTCACAGCCCCGCCAACACACCTCACTCCTTGTCTACTATGCCCCATATATTCAAGGTCTACTTGCCTTCTTACAAGACCTGACCATTATTTTTTTTTCCTCTGTTCTGTCAAAGGAGGGACTGTGCTAACCAGCTTTCTGCTTACAGCTGCATCTCTCTCAAAAACTCTGCTGCATCTCCTTAGGTCATAGCTGAAACAGATTTTTCTATGGCAAGCTGATGTGTTTTGAGCCTCCAGGCATTCAGCATTCCCAAAGACTGAGGTACAGCTGTGTTCCCTTTGGCATTCTTTAACCCTCACTACTGTGGACAGTAGCCAGGTCTAAAATTTTTTGCTGATGCAAAAAAAAAAAGTCTGTAACTGAACAATCAATTAAGATAACATTATAGTGATGGAGGATATGGGAGAAACAGATGCTGAAAAGGCACTAGTATCTCTCTTCTCATAATTCCAAGAGTGATCCTACTTCCTGGGTCTGTCTTCAAACTTGCAAGCTATTTTTTCAGAGATTGCTTAAGAAAGCACAGTGAAGCCCCAATCAAGAGGCTACTACATAACTATTACAACATCAGTAAGTATTGTACTGCTATTATTAAGTTAAATATATAGGCAGAAATATTTGAAGTAGGAGAAACCTGAAATAGGACTTCTGCACTCTTGCTTTTAGTCTTTTGTTTCCTGGAAAGCTGAGGTACCCAAACTAATGAAAAGATCACCCCTGTCCTTCCTGCTTTTCCTGGAAATGGAGACAAATTGGATCGCAATGTAGTTGTATTCACTCACCAAAGAGAAAGGAAAAGCAGATGCTTTTTTTTTAAAGTTTCAATCTACTTGAAATCTTCAAATATTCCATGCTTACTCTCTTGTAGAGAAACATACTCTAAAGCTGCCTAGTTCACAGATGAAAAGGGAGCATTTCTACTTACATTCTTCACTAGTAATGTAGAAAGAAACTAGTATCAAGAAAAAATCTGCTTTGTGTTAACTCCCCAACTCAAGTTGGGGAGTCTGTTCCTTGTAAATGCTTATTTTCTTAGAGGGTTTTCACAGGTCTGGCTTAGGGCAAACTGTGACATTGCAGCTGAATTTCAGTTAATGTTTCCACTGGTGATAGATGAGTTGAATAGTTTTTAGTTCTTTTTCTCAGATGTAGATGTAGATTGGCCCTGTGCTACTGGGAGGAAAAAGTAAGTGAAATTTATCACTGACAAGATTTAGAATATGACTGCAGACCACAGGGAACTAGATCCCATGGAGAAAATACCACATCAATATCTATCTTTTTTCAGAACACAGCTTTTCTTTACCATTGGATCATGTCACAAAATTTCCAAAGAAATGCTTGTTAGTGTTTTGTTTAGATAGAAACTTCTTAGACTGCCACCACTGACAAGAAACTAGAGTGCTGTTTCTTCTTACAAAACTGAGAGTCACTGAGAAAATGAACATGCAAAAATACCTCCAGTTAATAACAATAATAATGTTTCATTTGGCAAAATACTCATAGGAAAGCCAAGAAAACATTACATATGGACATTTTCCATCAGCCTTATAATCTCTGCTAGAGCATTTGCAACAAAACTATCTAATGTTTACATTTATTATAAAGAGGTTTGCTGGTCCACTGTTCCTATTACATTGCTACATCTATTAGTTACATGCAAATATCACTAGAAACAGTCCACTAGATTGGGCTGAGGAGCATGTAAGGGATTCTTTTACATCCTGGCAATTTTAGGAACACAGGAATGAAGAAGACAACTGTGGTAAGTTTAATGCGTGTCGCTTTCTTACCGTCAAGAAAAAAAAAGATATAGTGGGTATTTCCCATACAGGGGTATATGTGTGTGAAGGGGAAGAAGAGTGAGCAAGGGACAGGGGGCAGGAAGAGAGTGAAACTGCATATCTCTTCCTAGTACGTATCACAGAGTGAGGGTCTCAGCACAAATTATTCTATACCCGTTAAAACATTTTTTATAGGCTGAACTAAGCAAGATGATTCTTCTGAAAAGGCAGCCTCATCAAATATTCAATACTCAAGCGTATTCTGAGCACTCTGCATTGGCTGCTTTTTTCTATTCTTGTTTCTCCTGAGATCCCCTTGCATCAGATTTCATGGGCTCCTTACCATACCATGGGTTTCTTTCTATACCTTGTTTCCTGACAGGAGCAGCAAATTTCTGTGACAGGAAAAGGTTGAGAATAAATAAAACAGCAACAAGCAAGAACAACAAGAGTCACTTCCTTTGTTCTCCAAGCCTGAAATCAGGTGTTACAGCTACTAGTAGAAGAAAGTGCAGTTGAAGAACAGAGCAGCTGAACAATTAGGCTCCCCAACACAAACTTTTTATATCCCTCCCCCTATCTTCCCATCAAATCTTTCACAGCCTCTCTGCCTTGCTGACAACTGTATTCAAAGCTAGTGTAAATGTCTGCAGAATCAGTAGATTCAAAGGAGCTATGCTGATCTATCATGATGGAGATTTTAGACCCAGATAATCTAATTTCAGAAAGGTTTTCAAGTACCCAGGGAGCAGCCTTTCATTATTCCCTCTCAGTGGCTGTATCTTATATTTATACAGGTGGGGGAGGGGGAAATCCCACAGATCTCTTGCTCAGCAAGAAAAATAATAGTTCAAATAGTGCCAATTGCTCTGGGATTCTTTTTCTTTTCTATTAATAGTCATACTTCTAACCCTAGTGTCATGATTCAGTCTTTGAAGTAAAAAATGCAATAGGAAGTCAATTGTGTGCAAGAGAGGGGGCAGGGGTAGCGTGGGGCAGATCCACAGAGAAGAACAAATGTCACCGGTTTGCTGTGGAGGAAGGATGAATGGTTCCCAAGAAAATTAAAAGCAAATCTTGAAGTCGTGTTACTTGGTTGCGCAACAGTGGGACGGGGCTGGGGAGTGGAGGTGGGGCTGCTCCACGAATATCAGTCCTCACTTAAAACAAATAATTCAGTAAGTGACTCCTTAGAGTTCACATTAGAAGAGGAGAACTGGAAAATGCAGTCCTAGTTTGACCATTGCAAAGATGGAAAAAATCAGGAAAAGGACCTCTTTTAAAAAATATTTTAAATCTCATGATTTCTGTGTGTCTTGACCCATGTCTGACTCTGTTGAAATCTTGTCAAGTGTTTCCCAGGTTTACCAGAGATTCCAAATATTGACTCCTGAGGCTTAAGCCCTGGAAGTGCTTTTCATCTGTAGGTTCCTGAAAGGGCCAGCATAAGCAGACATGATGACTCCAGACAGTTCCCTGTTCTTGCTCCTGCTTGTTTTATCATCCCATCTGTGCTCTCCTCCAAAGAAAGCCTTCTTGATCCCTGCACCCCTCAGCCCCTTTCCTCCAAAGGGGTCTTTTCTGCATCTTCTTGTCTCCAATGATTAGTTTTTTTTTTTTTTTCCCATTTCCCTCTACTTTCTGTTGTGCCACTTTTTAGACTCCAGACACTTCTGGAGTCTATTTGATTCTGGGCAGTTTTGCAATGGGCTGTTCACTGCTAGTTACACTGAAGCAGCGGGATTAACGGTGGGATTCATGGCTCGCAAAGTGCCTTCACAGAATTACAGAATGGTTGAGGTTGGAAAGGACCTCTAGAGATCACCTAGTTCAACCCCACTGCTCAAGCAGGGACACCTAGAGCACATTGCGTTATCCCAAGAGATGGAAGGAAGGGGAATGTACCAAACTTGGGATATTTTATGTGTGGGATTGAGCATAGAAATTCTAGGTTAGCTCCTCTTGCTTTGTCAGCAAAAGTGTCAATACACTGAACAAATTATTTTAAAATTTTCAAAAGAATAATAGCTATTGGACATATCTCTACACTCCAAAATTTCTCTCAGGTCAGTGCTCTTGCTGACCAATAACTGGCAAAAACTTCTTAATGCAAAGTCCTAGCGAGCTTCTGCTTTTAAATGAGACCTCTCTCTGATCAAATTTGGACCTGGGGATTTTAGTGTACTTAGAGATGGACAGTAATGTGTGGGTGACTCTGTGTGCACACAGACATACACATACATAAAGAAGTTTTATTGTGAAAAAAAAGTTACATTTCAGACAATTTATTATTAATATAAATACAGGTAAATTTCAACACATAATTTTGGACAAATGAACTTTTGGTGGTTTTTAGTGTCATTCACAAAAATAAGGTAGGAGGAACTGATCTTATTTCCTTTAACCATGTATAGGAGTAGGCTGCTTGGGTTATAAGACTTGTTCACGCCCTTCTCTGCATCTTTGACAATATATGGACTTTAAATGAAGTCTTCAGCCCCTTCAGAGAGTGGCCCAGCTGCCAGCTATTGTGTATTCTGAATTGAGCTGTTCTTTTGAAGCTGTTCCACTTTGTACCTGCCTTAAATATTCACAGTCACAAAGTGAAAAACTGACTTCAGCCAGGTGGTTAGGGTTATTTATGTGGTTTTTGGTCTCTGTGCCAATAAATATTTAAAGAACTGTTACATCAGTTTCAAAAGGCAAGCCTGAGATAGCTTCATCTTTGACTTTTGGCAGTTCAGTGAACAAACTCTTGTGAGTGAGAGACTTTGGTTAAGATTTTTGTTTTCAGCTTTTTTAAGGGACATGTTAACCCCATTTTTCTCTGTTCAAGAACAATGGCATAACAACCATACTCTAGGACATTCCCTCTTTGCATTCATTTTCTGAAACTAGTCCTCTGTTTAATCATGTGTTTCAAAATGAATCATTTCACACTAGGGAAAAAGTACTATTGAACCCCTGAATGTATTCATAATTTCAATCTTCCCAAAATAAATTGTTTGCCATGAAATGTTTTCTGTTTCAGCCACACACCAAAACTCAGTGCCTTCACATGTGCTTAAATGAAATCTCTCCCCTTCCATAACTGAAGTGATATAGAGTGCTCCTCTCTCAGGCTAATGTGCTTTCCTCTCTAGTGTAGTATTTCTCTCTACTGTATGCAGTATTTGGGGGATCTCTGAGAGAAAATGGACTTTTTGTATTTGTTTCATAGTCTTTCACTTACTTTTGGAGGCTCAACTCCATGAATGATTGAAAATATCATAATGTTCATGACTGCAATGACAGACATCAAAGAGATGGACAGTGGATGGCTCTCTAATACCTTCACATTGCTTGCCCCCAGTGCTGCTCCTTCTAATTTAGAAAGTGCTAATTTAGTAAGCTGAATTATCCAGCTGAGGGAAGTTAAAAGCAACATATTCAAAGTTTTCTTTTTTTAATTAGCCTCACTCCATCTTCCTCAGCTCCACTTCTCCTCTAAAAGGAAGCCATATGACAGTTATTAGACAGCTGCATAACCAGCTGGTTGGAGGTCTCCAGGCTACTGATTGCTCTGGTAAGATCTGCAGAAAAGTCAGTGCACTGTATCCTAATGTATAGGCATGGCATCTGCCAGCTCTTGCTGCACTTCAGAATGGATGGAAAGGGAGCCATCGACCTGCCGTTCTTACGAATCCCAAATATTCAGATAGCTGGACTTCACAATAGCTATAAAAGGGGAAAATCCTCTTCTAACACATTTTTAAAGCATCTTTCAGTTTATTGTTTAAAGTGCTGGCCTAAATCCACTCCTAATTCTTTCAGAATGCATCTGTTCGCTTAACACTGAAGCAGTTCTGGTCCTAGCACAGCACCACAAATCTAGGTGTGCGCAAAATAATTTTGCTTTGTGAGTTTTTCTCTCTAACCATTAGCTCCGTAACTGTCATTCTGCTCATACTAAAAGACAGCAGATCAGACTGTGGGCACTGGAAAACACTCTGGCAACAAAAAGGATTTGGTAGGGTCAACAGGAGACCTCGAAGGGAGCATCCAGGAGAGCTCCACTTTGTGGTAAGTGACAGAGAATGACATGGGAAACAGATGTGCAAAAGGGAGTTACTCTAGAGAATATTTAAGATGATGGTTGAGGAGGCCAATGTTTCTCTTCTTCATTAGGTGCTGAATGTTAAATTTGCATCATGATATGAATGGTAGATGAAACGAGCGCTATCAAATGGTACAGCACATATTGCTGAACCTTCTCAGTGCCCCACTGTGCACAAGTAGCTGGTTTCTGACATGAGGCCTGGATCCTTGTATGGGTGCTGGCGAGAGAGGGAGGGAAGTGGATAATTAGTTGTAAACTCAGCAAACAACTGTTCCTTTATGCATTTTTTTCACTCTTTTTAGAATATACTTGCAGGTACTCCTTCTGTGCCTTGGGCACCTTAACAATCAGACAACCAGTTACAAGTCATAGGCTAAATAAGGAGTGTACCTGTGAATAGATCCAGTGCTGCTCAGTGTAGCAGTAGAAAAAGAAGAAAATTGTGGGTCTGTGCAGCATGTACAGGAGATGATAAAAAAATGGGGGTCTGACACAGCACATGGGAACAAGTCCTGAGCTTGTGTATAAGCTTTTTCATGCTGCAGCCATTTCCATTTCCTCAGCGGCTCCTGGGTGTTTGCAGAGTAGCTGCTATAATGTGGCCACAATATGATGTGTTTGGTACCAAGCAGAGCGACACACAGGCACAAAAAAATTCAACTTTTTTTTTCCCATGTTCCTTTTTCCTTTCTCTTTTTCCTTCTTTATTTACCCTCTATTTGACTGTGCCGTAAGGTCTTGCACGAACGGTGCAAGCGGACTAATACAGGATACCTTATAAAGGTATGTTACTTCTTATGTATAGCTAGGTTTGTGCTCTGTCCTTGTCTCCACGTGCTCAAGGATAACCTGAAACACAGCATGTAAAAGCTTCCTGAAGAGCTTCTTTTGGCTTAGAGTCTTTGCTTAGTCTGTCTCTTAAGAGTAATATTGGACAGTACTGTTGAATGGTTCAGCTTCAGCAAGTTATATACTGTCTTTTCCAGAGCCTGACTTTTTTGGTTTCTTTTAAATCAGAATCCTAAAAAAAAGAGAAGAAGAAAAAAAGAAAAAAAAAAACACCTTTCCTGTCTCTTTATCATTTCATACTGTATATCCTGAGGCTGCAAATAATTATTAGACTCTACAGGATAAGGAAAGATAAAAGTTTAACCTCTTCAGAAACCATCAGAAGTCTGTAAGCACCTTGGCTCACTTATGGATTCTATGGCTCCCTGACCGGTGATAAACTAGTACACAAGATGACCTGAGAGGTCTCCATGCCCTGCTTATGTGGTCATCTTTTTTTATCTGCACATCAGTAGATAGAGCTGAGGGACCATGTGCAGCAAACAATTTATTTGATGGATTAGGCACTCTTTTCAGTGTATGTTTACAAATAGGCTTTTCTCATTGTTTGAAATGATCAAATCAATGGTAAATGTGAAAGTGTTTCAGAAGAAGATTTCTCACCAGCTAGTCATTGCTTGGTGACTGATCACTGCAGTCACATTGCATTTTACTTCATGCTGCTTGTCTGAATCCTAAAAAAAATTCAAGATGGACAGGACACCTCCACCATAAAAGGCCTGTTTATATGACACTTCAGCTTTCTTGTGAGTTCAAGTATTCTTCTTGTGTCAATATTCATGAAGAATAAATACAATGAATATTAAAAAACAAAAATTGAGATGCTCTATTCTAAAGAAAGTTTTCCAAATAATCATACACAATTTTTAGGGAGACTAAAATGCTTTACTTATTTGAGCCAAATCTGAAGATAAAAGAGCAATTATGGAAATTAAAGACATTTCATTCTGTCATTTTCTAAATGATTGTTTTCCCTTTTTACTTTGAATTGCTTTGTCTCATTTTTAACCAAGACTCTAAATTAAAGGAAGTTTGTTAGAAAGAGAAAATAATTCAGCAACAAAAGACACATTTTTATTTTGATTAAAGAAAACATTTTGGTATATGCAAAATAAAATTTTGAGGGTTGTATTTTAAGTTAGCCAAAACTTCTGAGAAACTTTCTTGTTTAAGTTATTTTTCTTCCTTTCTTCAGCCACTTTTTCACTGCAGAGAAAAAAAAGTCCTTAGCTCTAATCTGAAATATCCGGTGGTCCTTACTCAGCAGTATGTTTGGAAATGGGCTTTAAATCCACTCATTCTAACACGAAACAGACACTTCAGAGCTTTCCTGAAGAATGAGATCCTATTGGACTGAAGTGTAAACAAATTATCAATATTCATATTTATCTGGTATTTCTATTCCTGCTTTTTTTCCTGGCTGCTCACTCAGGATTAGGTCACTGTCCAGCTACACCCTACAAATATGTACAACAGTTGATCCTTGTCCTAGGTCACTGTCCAGCTACACCCTACAAATATGTACAACAGTTGATCCTTGTCCTAAAACAGAATAAGAGGTAAAAAGGGGGGAACTATAGCCTAATATAGAGAAAACATATACACAGGGAACCTCACCTCTTTCATTGAAGTGTCCCAAAGTCTGTTCTCAACTGAAGACATCATGGAAGATGTAGGACTTGCAGGCACTGGTAAGGGAGGAACAGTTCTGGCATTACAGATCAGAATGGACAGATTCTGAGTTTAAAATCAGGATACAAAATTTGTTCTGAAGTCTCAAATATGCTTCTAGGTTTCCAGAGGGCCTTCACCAAGCAAAAACTCTCATCAGCGCCCAGCACTCTGCAACCCTTGTGTAAGAACATGGGTTTGGCCATGCAGGGTCAGACCAGGAGTCTATTTGGTAAAATATCCCTGCTAGTGGCCACTTTGATGTGCCTTGGGCAGATACAAAAATAAGATGAGCACAGGGTAGGATCAGTGTGTGCTCCCAGCCCCACAGCTGCTCGAGCAGATAGTACCTTTAACAGCCTGTTTACGGATCTGAAGGCTCAGTTTTCATTTGCACAGTTCTTGTCCTCTCTGTATTGGGGAACACGTTAAAATACACAGATGTAGCAAGAAGAAAAATAAAATAAATGATGCCAATCAGTATTGTCACTCCAACTGGAGCTGGACTAGAGAAAATAGCAAAAATAGAACTTGTGAGCTCACGTTCTTTTACATTTGCGGGTGTCTTGTAATTAGCAAAAAGCAGCTTCCTTAAACCATTTGTGATCAGTATATGCACACTATTGATCCCTCAGTAAATATGCCTGTGACCTTTCCATTGACATATTGCAGAGTCATTAACCTGTAATTGATGTTTTGTCTGACCGTTTGCTTGCGCTCTCCACAGCCCTCAGGCCCCCTTGAGATACGGTGTCACGGTGCTTCCAGGCAGAGGGGCTGCTGCGAGGTAGATTTACAGACCTCTGCAGATTGCCTGTGTGTAAGTGGAAGATGACAGATCTACTGTAATCCCCAAGCTTTTAGCTACTTTGAAAGATAATGCAACCGAAGGGCTTTTGCATCGATTTCAGAAGGTGACTTCAGTCAAAAAGCTTTCGTTTCCTTTTGTTGATCCAGCACCTAAGCTGGATGGCACTTTCTCAGACTTGTTCTCATGTTGCATGAATAGCTGTGCTTCATACAAGTCGAAGACTTCTAGTTTCTGAGATGACTGTAATAATTTTGAACCATGCTCTCACTTTGTACAAAAGTTGCCATTTGTGAGTTATGTTATTCAGTCTTTCCCAGTTTGTCTGCGTGGCATTCTCAACTTGGGCACGCTAAGGAAAGAGATTTTTGGAGTCTCTTCTGACTTAAATTATACTATGATTTTATGAAATAAAGTTAATAATATGCATAATTGCACACAGGGAATGAAAAATAGAACTCTTTGATTTCTGTTGATCCTGAAAAACTTAAGTGACTTCACACATAGTCCTAAGTGGTGTGTTTGTAGTCACAGTGCAGCACTGTGCCCGCAGTCTCATCTCAATGCCTTTAAGCCCACAGACCAGCTTTCTTGTTCAGGGGAAGTTTGGGAAGAAGCCTGGACAGAGAGATGCAGACAATCTTGTCTGGACCTGCCTGCTTTCCAAGGCAGCGGGGCTGTTCAGCTTGTGCTCCTTCCTGGGATCATGTGTTGGCAGGGCTTCCAGGTCAGAACTAGTTTGCATTTGGATGGATTGGTCTGGCAGCAAACGTGCAATCAGCAGCCTCAGTTTGAGGGTGCCATACCTAACATCAGCATATTGTTTTAGTGTCAAAACATGCTTTACAGCAGTGTTAACACTGTCTTGCTCCAGCACAATCAATGCTGCAGTGGTAGAGTTATGGTCAGTAGAAGTCTTGGGTATAGGAGGAAAACAACTTGCTATTTTGAAAAGCAGCTCCAGGAGCATGAGTTCATTTTGTTTTCCATGCAGCTGCCTTTTGCCTTTGCTAGTTGTCTGGGATGAGCAGCAGGGGCTGGAACTATTCAGGAATATCATGGCCACTTGGCTTGATGCCAGGTCACTGTTCTCATCTGTGAGTTTTAGAGACTGATAGGCCAGCACTTCTGGCAGTTGGCTTTGATTCTACCATCCCATGAAGGCTGGCTACCCATACGTTGCACTGTGGCATGATGCCTTCTCAGCTTGAAGAAGCCCAAGTGTTCTGTCTACACAGAACAGAATAAAACTGAACAAAAATGAACAAACCGGGAAGAGGTATAGCAGTGTTAAGAGGTAGGAATATAAACAGAACTATGGTACTAAAACAGCAAACCATCACCATCATTTTGACAGAGAGTCTGCCTTCATGTTCTTACCCTAATGCTTATTATTTCAGCTGATCAGGTAGTGTCAATAAGGGATTCATAACACATCTATCTCCTGCCTCCTCTTTTGTTTTGTTTAGCAAATTGTTTGTGGACTGTTCCAGATTTCTGAAAGCATATTTGCTTTTTGTCTGAAAATATTTTTCACTGGAACAAATTACATTGCCAGCTGAAGAACAGCTGTCTGCAAAACGCATTCTTTATTAACCAAATCATATTGTCTGTCCCTGAGCGCCCACTGATTGCATCCACCCTGTTATGAAGAAGCAGATGGGCAAGACCAGACTAGAGGCTGAATTTGCTATCCATCCACATGACTTGTGGACCCCATGACCATTTTAGTGAATTTACCTCATATGCCCTTTAGTGATGTGGAGCGGTTGGTGTCACGTATCAGAAGATGCTCCAGAACTCTTCCATAGAGCCTGTCAGAGCAAATATATGGGGAGATAAGGTAAAAGTCAGCAGTGTGAACTCAGGTTTACTTTATGTTTTCTACAGAGAAAATACAGAGATGAGGCGTCAGGAATCTGGGTTTCAGATCATTTCTAGACTCTTGAGCCTGAAGGTCAGACATAGCCATTGTATTTCTTTTGTTCCTAGAGGGGAGAATGGGAATGGGTATGTTTTGTTAAGAAAGAATGAGGTAAAGAATCCCTTGGCTTTGGTATGTATTTCTGGATGAATATTTATTAATGATAGCAACTGCATTATCAACAGTCACCCAATTGTCTTTCTGCTTTCTGAACAGTGAATGAATAGTAAGACACAATGTGCATCTGCTAGTCTAAATGGACAAAATTTGATGCTTTCATTCGTGAATATAATTGCAAATACTTACAAATCAAGCTATTCTGTGTGTTCACGCCAGTGTGATGATAGCAGCAATACCGAAAATATTTATGGATTTTCTAATTGGAAGAAGCAAAAGGAAAACAGTTTCATATAGCCGGTGCCTGTGAGTGTTTATGTTATATACTGTGCAATCTTCCTGCCTCGCTCAACCTCTGTTAATGTGGTTTCATTACCTGTTTGCTGAGTGCTGCGCACAAATTACCATTACAAGCATGTGTGTTTATCATATAAACAAAAATTACTTCTTTGTGAAAACAGTGCTCTTTGGTGCCTGAGATTCCTAGTGATCACTGGGCATATGTCAAGTGTATCAACACATCTGTAAGTGTAATCCTTCCTTCCTTAAAGGAGATGAGCATAACTCATTGTTAATAGGGCCCTCATGGCAATAAAGGTTACAGCACACTACCACAGCAGCTATTAGAAGGACCTGCTAAAACCTTAAAAACCTCAGTTAGATTAACTGTTCAGGGGTTTAAAACAGACCAGTGCAATCCTGTTCTTGTAAAATCTATAAAGCATGAGTAGGTGGATTGGTTAGGCACTGATGTGGTGACAATACAGTAACTCAAGAGTCCATAGCTAGATTGGAGCTCATCTAATTCGTTACCTGTGAAAGCAGCAGTGCCATCTTTCACTATAGCAACCAGAGTCTCCTGGGCAAGGCAGCTTGAAGGAGCCATGGGAAGTATTCACATTTTATTTCCAGGTCTTGCTTTCCCTTCTTTCCTCTTCAATCTAGCTTATACGTATTTCTCTTTCCAGACATATTACTCTGCCCAGACCCTCCCATATGCACTTCTTCCTGTCGCTTAATGGCCTCTGTACGCAAGACATTTTTTTTTTATGTTAACAGCTGTGCTGTTAAAGACAGACTTCATCAGAAGCCATTTCTGCACTGTGCTATCCTTTAGTTGTTTTCAAAAGCTGAGATAAGGAGGAGTCTTATTTAAAATGTGTTTGTGAGTGTGTGTGTAAGAGAGAGAGGTGGCAGCAGGGAAAACTACAGGGTACATTTGAATTTGCTGGTACACAGAGTGAATGTTGAACTCCTGCTGTCTCCGATGGGGACATATATTCTCCTTGGGTGCTGGCATGAGCCATTCCCACTAAAATCAAAGGCTACGGTGTGCTGAAAGCACAGAGTGTGAGCTATGATTTGGCACACTAACACCCCATGTCTCCTCGTCAGAAATCATTTGCTGGAACAAGGCCCAGAACCTCACTTTCTTAATTTGTTCCTGTAGCTCCTGACTAGTCCCTTCTCCTTGGCCAGTTTTGACCGCAAGCTACCTGCTGTGATACTTTCATAACCTTTCCTTTAGTCTGAGCAGACCGAACAGACCCATCCCACTTGCCAGAGTGCTCAGCTCATCATAGAGTTTCTTTTCATTGCTGTGTGAACACTGGACTTCGTCTATCCTTTCAATGGGAAAGGGTAATCAAATAGCGACTGATAACCTGGTGAATGTTACCATGCAAAGAAATCCTCAGCTTTATCTTTTTTATTATTATTATTTTTCTTTCTTGAAGGAAAAGGCTGGAAAACCCAAACACCAGCCTTGCTGCGAGATGTTCATTATGCTTGTTCATGATCATGTCTATGTCCTGCAATTCCAGATAACACTGATCACCACAAAGTCACTCACAAGTTAAACCTGCCACTGCCTGTCTTACCGAAGATAAAATGAAGCTTATTTAATTCTGAGAAAGGGAAAATGTGGGTGGCTTTCTTTCCCAATAACCTAATTCTATTACCATTATTACCAGAGCCTCGGTTCTCACAGATGGATCCAAGCCGCTGCCCAGACAGAGAAAGAATCCAGGTTTTGGTTGCTATTAATAGTACACAAAAAAACAACCAACCAACCAAACTAGCTTAGGTGAGAACCACTGGGCTAAGCCTTGCTGAAGCAACTGTTTCTCCTGCTATGAATTTACAGTCTTTACAAGGAAGACCTCAAAGCCAGGAGATAAATCTTACCTCAATTGAAATGGATTTCTTTCTGGAGACACTTGCAGTGCTGTGTGGAGACCAGTGCCATGCTGCAGGACTGCAGTGGTGGTCAGGCTGTTGTGAACTTCAGACTGCAGGACTGAACTAATAGGCAGTTCAAAATAGTGGTAGCTGAAGCCAGACTGGAAGCCAGATAGCGAGTGATGAGATGAAGTAAATAAACGAGTATTGTATTTTACTGGCAGGCACTGGCTTGCTCTGCCCATGCTTTGGATCAGCCAGGACCTCATATCGAACCATGGCTGGGCATATCTCAGCCCCCAAAAGGGCTTGCTCGCTGGTGCTTGGCACTGCCCTGGTTGCTGGCACCTCACTGCCCTTGAGGTTTGTACGAGGAGTTCCTCTCCCTCGGAGCTGAGGCAGAACAAGCTGCAGGATACAGAACCATCCCCCACACCGGTGCTTTCAGTAGGGTAATCACGGCGCTGATTCTACCAGGATCATGAAAAGTGACAAGGGAAAGTAGGTTCATACCTCCTGCTGCTTGGCAGCAATCTCTGTATGCGAGTTTTCTAAAGAAATGCCTGCCTTCACCGGCAGATCTGTGTAGACACACAAATGAAGAGGCTGAACCCAGCCCTGGGCTAAATCATGAGCACCCAGGAGTCATCCTTCCACAAAAAAAAAAAAATATGGCTTAAAGAAACAAAAATATATGTTCTGCAGAAAGAACATTTACTTCTGATTAGACAATTTGCTGAGAATTTCTATATCAACACCCTCAGCAGAATCAAATGACCTGACTCCTGCAGAGACATTTATAGGATTTCAATTCTTCCAATAGCATTCTTTTGTGTTACAACTTTTTTTGTTGTTGTTCTTTTGTTTTTGAGAAGTATAATGGATTTGGATACTCTGGAAAAGTTTAAGACCTAGAGGCATCAAGTCTAAGATGCTGCTGTTCTTTCAGAGGCTTACTGGTTTACACCCTCAAATGTTAAAAAAGAAAGAGATTTTACTGAAATTGATGGCAATACTGCTGATTTTCATCCCATGGGACTTTAGTATAAGTTTTTACTTTTCTGGGACATGCAGATGATGAGACCTGTAATAAGAAATGTTTGATTTATCCTTATCCCCAAATCTGAGACCATTGAATGTTTTCCTTATGTGAAGATTATTACTATTTTGTTTTTTTTAATGCCTTGAGACATTTTCCTGAATGCTGTACTGCCACACAACAAGAAGACAGAGTTTTTAACTTTATATAAACAAAGAGCTATTGCTTACGTAAGTGGAAGAGAGGAATCTAGGCCGCAAACTTGCTTCAGATTTTCAGCATAACCAAACCAATCAAAACCTTACTAGTGAGAATTTCCTATCATGTTGTGTTTAGCAGTATTAATTACAGAAGAATATTCAAGGACACCTTAAAGTGACCCTTATTCTAGGGTCTGGCACTTCACAATCAAGTCTTTTGTGACCAGCAAATGCACACAGTTCACTGTTCCCAATGAACTAACCCAGATCATTAGTTCTTATCAGGGCACGGCTTAGGAAGAGAGTGAAACTACTTATATTTTAAACTGAGCAATATTGTGAGAAATTGGTAGTGAAATCCTGTATTTCACAGTGCCAGGCAAATCTTTTTCAGTTAGTCATGATAAAAGAGTGATTCAGACCCCGGTCACTCAGGAGGACACAACATGCAGAGAAGGATGGCAAGAGCAGGATGCAGGGACTGCCAAACTTTCCAGGGGACCTCTGTGCAATGACTGCAAGCTGCAGCTAGCAAGGAACACTTTCTAATTTCATATCTTCTGGCAAGTCCTGAGGGATTTCTTTTTTTTTTTTTTTTTTTTTTGAAATTATAGATTCTTATAGTCGTTTTATAGCCCTGAGACAAAGCTGGGCCTTCAAAATAGCCTTGTGGAGCTGACTCTGAAAGGGGTAAAGTTGTTGCATCTTTTCAAGTAAGTACTGATTGAAAAATCTCCTCCCACCATGAGTTTGAAAAGTTGAATTCTATTCAGTTGTGAGTCAAAAGCGGTCCCATCTGAAAATTTGTCCCCATGGCTCCTTTCATTGGAAGGCTGGAAAACAAATCACATTTTGAGGTAGTAGCCCTTTTTTAAACCTACGACCTCTGATGCACTAGCTGAGCTAAAAACACCCTTTGGTATATGAGACTTCAGCATGTTCATCAGCCTGGAAGTGTGATTCAGAGACCATCAGAGGGAGACACAGCACCATACTGAGGAGAAGCAGTAAGACTTTAGGATTTCTTGAGGCAGAAAACCTTAAACGGATTAAACCCTAAATGTCAAGCCTACACTGTGCAGGAAGCTGAATCTGCCTCAAAAGGGTTGGCTCTTCCATCCAGGAAGACTTCCCTCCTGCATGAGGCTTCGCTCATCTTGCTCAGCCTCACATACCACTGGAGCTCAAGATAAATGGAGGCTTGGGATGCAGTTACATCATTCGTTCAGACCTACTTTGGCGTCTGTACATCTCTGCTTTGTGCTGCGTACACATATTTCCAGGAGTGATTTACTCAAGTCATGGGGATTATCTTTGCTCTTTCTGATTAATATATAAAGCCACAAAAGCAATATAATACTTGGAAAAACACAAAAAAGACAGCAAAGCAAGAAAATGTATATATTTTTCTTTTATGTTTTCCTGGTTCTCTACATTTTTTTTCAGGTTATTCTTATGCAAAGGAGGGTACCAACAGGAAGAAAAGTTGCACATTGTGAGATTGCATACATGAAGATGCCAAAACAACTTTTGTATTGGGAGGCTATTTTTTTTCCCCAAAAACCCCAAAGGGTTTCTCCAAATGAAAGAATCTCAGCATAAAATCAGCACAGAAAACACTTGACCTTAATTAAAAAATGGACACTAGACTTAACTTCTTCCAGAAGCTGATGTTTATTTGTTTAAATAGGGTTTGTACATTTTAGTTTCTACTTCCATGCCTTCAGTTTCTCAATGAGATGAAGAGCGGAAGTAAAGTAGAAAAAAAAAATTGTTTGTACTGTTATTGGACTATTTCTGGCTTGAACTGAAGCAGCAGGTGGTTTATGCCAGTCAAGAATGCCTGCTTAAGAGGCTTAGAGAAATGCTTAAACTTTTAACTGCTTTTGGAACCAAACCTTTTAATTCTCAGCTCTTCTGAGTTCACACGTTGTGATATCCATCTGCCACATTGTTAACCTTTTGGAATTGGTGCTTGTAAATTTATGCAGGGAGATGCTGATGTTCCAGTTTTATACTAGTCCCGTTTAAATAACTTCCAGAGAGTCTTTCTGTATCATTCCGGTAAATGAAAATCAGAAGAGATACATTTAATGTTCATCATTATTGAAAAGTGAGTCTGTGCGCTCAAAAGTCAATGAGACCCTTCAACTCCAGTGCAGTGAAAAAATAGACAAAGACCTTTGAGAATCATATTACATATTTACTGAAGACCATGGGAATTTTGAAAGAATTGACAATTTAAAGTAGGCATGTTCATCAGCTGTGGAAAGAACATCTCTCTTGGGCCACCAGGTTGCAATAAATATGAGACAATATCTTTTGCATAAAATGAAGGGGTCTACACCTTTCCAATGTTCATTGTGTTGTTATTCTCATGATGTATGAGTGAAATGACTGTGCACTTACCAACTCATATCCACCTTAGGAGAGAAGCTTGTTCAAAAATAATTCAAAATGCAAAATAATGTACTCCAAGCTGAACTTGCTTAACTGTATTATTCTAATAAGGGTGCAGGCTTTATTATCTGCCATTGCTCCACTAAGGTTACAAGGAATGTTTTCAATGGACTTTTTATACAACTTTCAATGGACTTTATACAACTTTGATAATACACTATATATATTGTTAAACAAATGGGTTATTGGCTGCATACTTCTCAGCTATGTCAAAGTCCCGGGTTCAAATCACAGGACTCTTTCTGTAGCAGCAGGTGGTTGCAGAGAGAACAGTCATCTGTGGACCTAGGGGAAGTATTAGAGCGCAGCAAAATGTGATTCAGGGGTATGAAGGTATGCAATTTTCTGCTTTCTACGTACTAGGCTTTTTCATTTTTATCTTTCTGCCATCTGCACAGGCAGCTGCCATTTTGTGTGGAAAAGCTGAGACAGTTAGAGAGAGAAAACACAAAGCATTCTTGCTTTGGCATCTTATTTCAACTCTTTCCTTCATTGTCCTCTTTTTTTCCCCATATTCTAAGTAAAAAACATTTGGCTTGAGGGTGAGAAATTGTTCTCTGTAGGTAGCAAACATTAACACTAATGAAACTGAGCTGAAATCAAGCTGCCTTTGAAGAATACTGTGGGTGTCACTCACACGTCCTACTTATCACTCTGTGCAGTACTGCTATAGCTCCAAGCAATCCTAATTGGGATTTGGACCCACTGTGCTAGGCCCTGTGCAAACACTGCAGAAGAAACTTTCTTGTTCTGAAAGCTTCTTTGCTCTAATCATCTGTTTATGAAATATATAGCACCTCCAAAATAACTGTATGAAGACACTTCCGTAATTCCCTGCAGCACCCCACATCCCAGAAAAGCAATGAGTACAATCACTAATGCAGATCTTGCATAGACAAAGGCATCAGCATGGTTATGTAATTATTAGTTTTGCTGTTGTTGTGGTGATTATTATTAATTCCTGAGTGCGAATGGAATGAAGTCCCTATCTAGGTTTCAGGTTCTAGTCTCCAATGTGTTCTGTATCATGAATCAAGGGAGAAATTAATTTTTCGTTTAGCAGAGTCCAGATGCAAAGCTCTACTGTGGTAGCTCAGGGCGGGGAAAAGGGGGAGTAACAATGATGCTCTGATTCCTGCATCTTTGCACACTCCCCTGTGTTGTACATCTCATTCTTTGTAAAAGCAGTACTCTTCAAACAATGAGTCAGTATGTAGGCTTGACAGCTTGTTCTCCTTTCCTTCTAAAGAATGGAAACTCCTTGTCTTTTCCTCTTGCTTTTCCTCTTCCTCCCCTTTTTCTAGGAAGTAGAGCTTTCGATTGTGTTCAGTGCACCCCTCTGTCAAGATCTTAAGAGGGATTAAAAACATAATGTAGTACATAAATATCCTATTTCCCAATGCCTGGTGGTATAATGCTGCTTCTTCATATTTCATGTCAAGAGTTTTCAGTTAGCTTAAATCCTCGGCAGCAACACACATTTTGATTTGGCCAGAGTCTCTCTGAACAGCATTGGTTCAATTTTTATCTTTTTGTAAAGAAGTAGCTGAAATTCAGATGCAAGGTATAATTTCCTTTGAAGAGATAATGCCAACAACAACTCATGCATTGAATAAACTACCTTAAAATCTGTCTTTAAAAATAATGCTATATTCTAAAGTAATGTGAGCTACTAATCCAAGAAACTATAGTTCTCTAGCAACACAAAGGAATAAAAAGCAATGAGTTAGAAAAGAAAACCTCAAAAAGCAAATCTTTTCCCTCACAACTGCTGAGTTTTTACTCCTGTTGTAGCTTCTTCGCTCTTCTACTCTTCATCCCTCACTATTCATACCTTTTCACATTTTGCCTGGCATTTTTTTGCACAATTTGACAACTCCATTTCACCTTCTGTACTCACCTGTATCACTTTCTGTTTTCTGGTGTTTTAATGCCATTATATTTGAAACGAAAGGATCCTTATTCAGAACTGTAGTGATATGATGAGCATTTCCAAACTCATCTCCTCCGTCTGTGAGGTTTTCTGATTTTGCCTGGCAGGGCAAGGAGCTTCATTATTGCTCATCCTTTTTCCAGATTAATGCAACTTTCAGTTCTCATCTAAAACTTTCTTCCATGTCCTTTCCCTTTCCCTCAAGCACATACACAGTATATGAATGAAGTTTGGAAAGAACCAGCTGGCTGCACAGGCAATTTTTCCCCCTCATATTCCCTTTGATGTGAGACTCTGCTGACATATTTTCACTGCCTAGTACTGAAGAAAAGGAAGTTTCATGGACTAAGTCAAATGTTGCACTGCTGGGTCTTAAAATGATAATTCCCTGGGGGTCTGGGAGGAATTGAATTAATCAGGTCAGTATACAGGTCTGCAAGATCGAGGCCCAGGAAACAATGCAGTAAGAACTAGAGAAAGCAAAACATCCTATGAGTCTAGTAAATCAAATTTTAAATGTCAGAAATGACATTTGACTTGCTGCCAGTATTTGTATCTAAATTTGTTAAATATGGTTGAAATGGACTGGCTAATCACAGAAAATATGTGTTCGGAAAGAACCCCAGGAAGGTATACAGTTTCTCCTTGTGTCCCAAGGCAGGATCTCACATATCTAACATATTCCTGGTAAATACTTGTCTAATCCATGATTAAAATTCTCCAGTTATGGAGATTCCACATCTTTCTCAGGCAGTGTGTTCCTGTATGGTGTTTTTATTGTTGAAAATTGTTTAACTTCCACCTCTTTCATTGTACTGTATCTTAATGTCCTCGTAGGAAAGTGGTTCTGACCTCACATCAGTTCAAATCACAGTAACTTAATTGAAGGCAACAGTGTGAGTCCATAAGAAGGTGAGAAGTAGCCCATTATCTTTTAAGAACCTTCCGTGCTAGAAGTGCTGGAAGAGGTTATACTACACAGAACATGTGCTTCTCATACTGGGAGTTGGACAAGTCTAGTAACATAACAGAGAGCTTCTTCTGCAAAAACTTTCTGAGCGCAGTTTTTAAACTATGTGAGCTACATGAGCTCATACCTGACATGAGCAGGTACCATGTTCACTTGGCCTTGATCTATTTAGCAATTTGCAAACAAAATGATGTCCTTGTTTTGTGATTTTAGAAAGCCTAAATCAGGCTTTCTGAAGCCTGTGATGTTCCAGGAAACTAGAATAAACTTGTTCTCTCTCACAGAAAAGTCCTAGGTCAAGGAACATGTGTGACATCATTTGGTCTATCTTGACCAGTGGTTAAGATTCCTTCAAAAGCACGAAGCACTTCCAGACCCTTGCTATTCAGCGCAGGAGCATTGAAGCCCCTTGGGACCTGGTGCTTTCCTATGCATCCCTGTTTCTGCTGCCAGAGCGAGGCATCTGCAGCAGCCTCTGAAAGCCTGGGTGCATGTCACAGAGCAGCCCTGCACCGTGTCCTGCTCCCCCTGAGCCCTGGACACCCCCCACACACCATGGCCTCACCTGGCAGACCTGCTGCCTGCTGGAAGAACCAGGTGAGCCAGGCAACACCAGGAGATTGTGGAGGCACAAGCAGCACATTCCGGTCTTAGAGCTGGGAATGCTAATGAGAAAGAAAATGATAAATATTTGTGTTAGTATTTTTTGTTTCACTCGGTTGTGTTTTACACTTGGAACATTTTCCTCGGGGTATAAAGTGCTGAGGCAAGTTGAAGAAACAAACATCTGACAGCCTCATTTGGCTAAGATTAAGTATACAGAAATTCATTTCACATTTCGTTGCTCTGTGTTCAAACTGAACACCACCACCCTTCTTTTGCCTAATTTGTTCATTGTTTTTTCGCTTGGCAGTGTGGTAAACTTTGACAAGAAAAAAAGATGTGAGTCCAAACCAATCCAGATCTAGTAGTGTGCCACAAATCCCATTTATTTATTTATTTATTTATTTATTTATTTGTTTGTTTATTCTCTGTTTTCCTCCTCTGCCATCTCCCTTCAAGTTGGGTCATTCCCTCCTCCCACATAGTGCCTGTGTGCATGCAGTGGGGGCAGCAGTGGCCAGCACAGGCGGGACAAGATGATCTCAGCCCCTGTGTCTGCCCTGATCCTGTGCCTTGCAGCAGCCAAAAACCTTCCCCCACAATCACAGCCTCAGCCCCCAGAGCACCGAGTCCTGGTCCTTTGGAGATGGAGCTGAGGAGCCCCTCAACCATACAAAGAGTTAAAGAGTCTGCACAAATTTGGCTTGCAACTTCAAAACGTTAGGACTGAACATGAGCAGTCTGAGAGATTTAGCCAGATTTCCTGTATCTTTTCCAAAGGGGAATTAATTTTTGCACCAAGTATCCCAGTAAAGTGCACGTTTATGTTTCGTTTTTAGCTTGAGTAAAATTCATAATGTCATTCTTGGAATGTTCACCCTATTTTGCTCATTGACTTTTGTCCTCAGAAGACTGAGGACAGAGTATCTTCTAAAGAAGTACTTCCAATTGGAGGAATTTCATAATCATTGGTTGAGGCACTGCTATCAGCACTAATGACAGTACTCAAATTTGAGTCTCTTGCACTAAATTCTTTCTTTAATGGATATCAATATTAGTTCCCTGGCAAATCCTAAAAGACATTAATTATTTCTTTTAAGTTAAATTTTATCTGAAGGTTTTCAGTGTAGCTGATGTATTTGTTTTTTTGTGTTTCAACTTTATGTTTCTAGGAGCTTCACTGGAGTGCGGAGATGGAAATCTGATTTTTTTTTCTTATTTGATCATGTTTTCTACAAACTTCTACTTGAGTGAAAACATTAAAAGCTGTGCCTTTTCCTGTGAACTTTGATTTCGTCCTTGATGTCTTCTGATTTAGAACATAAGCTGTAAAGACTGGAAGACTATGGCAGATATTGGTTCACAACAGAAATTGAATTTAGAGGCAAAATAAAATGAATATTTCTAATAGGGTTACGTGACAATAAGGTGAATGGAGAATTGTTATTTACTACTAAATCCTTCAGTGCTAGAACTAAGGCACACTTGACAAAGGTAATAGGAGACGAGTTTAAAACCAATTAAGGAAACTATGTCTCACACAGTGGGTATTGAGCTTCTGGAAGCTGTGGGCCCAGCAGGCTGCAGAGCCACAGTATCAGCAGACTCAAAATGGGATTGGACAAATTTATGGACAACAGCTCTGTAAATAGATACTAAAGGGAACTGGCAGGGATGTACAGTCTAACATCTCCCATCTAACAACAGTAAATACTGAAGAAATACAAGGAGAACATACAAGGAAAATGCCAGGCTTGTGAACTCTTGGAATAGTTTCTCCTATTGCCCCTGTTGAGAGCAGAGCATTGCGAGGATCATTGCTCTGGTCTGGAAGGGCTGTTCCTGTACTCTAGCTGTAGAGACACCTTTGGGGACTAAAAAGTACAATTATGTATCTGTGTGTCTAATTCCAAGATTTTAGTTAGTGTATTTTACACCACTAATCAGCTTTTGCCTAGGCTGAAATGCACAACACATTAAAAATAATCTTTGCTGTATTAATGGGTGTTTTGGAGCAGCTGTTTCACACTAGTCCTTTTTTTCAGAAAAATAAAATTATGTCTTTAATTTAATTTATTTAAAATTTTGGGGAAAAAAAAAAGGTTGAGTAATTAAGAGCCCTATGAAAAGCCATAATGTTCATCTAACACAGGAATTTAATCACAGTCCTGTTAGGCTTTACTTAAAAAAATAAAAAACTGCTAAATGGATTACTGCTTTTTTAATTAGATGGCTTAATTACAGCTTGTTAATGGAAATATTACATAAATACCTCTCAAAGCCACACATCCCCCTGCATTATCACAGAAGAGAGAAGTTGCAGGTGTCCCTTAAAGAGCAACTGTTAAAATGGGTATGTGGAAAAAGAACAAAAAGCCACAACAAAACTGCTCCTAAATGGTGCAGTGGCACCTTCATATGGTAACCATCGCTGCTGGGGTGTTTTGGCACCGCAGTGATCTAGCAGCTTCAGCAAAATTATTGGTTGCATGAACATTTCAAAATCCAAGATTTGCTTGATGTTTCCTCTGTGCTCATTTAAACCTGTAACTGTAGTTGTTAACCATTTTACCTAAATGTTCATCTGAATATTCTGCAGGCACACAGAGCTGTCAAGGGTTGGAGACTGGAGCAGTATTTTCAGGTCTTTCATGAACTTCTTATGTATTCCATGTCTTCCATGATTAACATGGAGAAAATAAAATATATTGAAACAAAATGTTTCATCTTCATCCAAAGCTTTCAGAATTCTAGTTAAAAGACAGTGTTGTTACATGATTGCTACTATATGTACACAATAGTATTCATATCAATGAAAGCATACACATACATGCACTTAAAATCCTTTTGCTCCATATTTCCATATTGGAACAAATATTCATTGGATAAAATGCCTACTGGTCCTAACTATGTTTGTTTTAGCAGATGACTCTGAAAAATCAGAAAAGGATCACATTTTTGAGTGATCATTGATTTCAGATCTTTTCAATAGGGTTATAAACATAGGTAAACCCAAGCTGTTAGCCACTTTGACAATCTAGCCTTGTGAATGGACACATTCCTGCCTGAACATGTATTCATACATTCAAATTATAAAACAAACAAATAAACCTGAGAACACCACTATATTCAGGTAGCTGCACATATATTCCCAAGTATCTGCTCATCTTTATTTAACAAAGAAATATGTTGTACATTCACACAGACATGGTTACAATCAGAATTAAAGGCATACTACAGACTACAATATATATGCGAACACATATATATACACATATATATCCAGCAGAATATAAGATCAGTTTGTAAAGCCAGTGGTAGCCAGAAAAATTCACTGAAAAGAGAGCTTAGCAGGACAAAATGAAGTTGCACCAGAAAACACAATTTTCTAAAATGTGTGTGTGTGTTTATATACTATAACTATATATATATAATTGCATTTATACTATATCTATATATATAAAGCTATATATATATAATTACATTTATTTAGTGTATAATTATATACATATTTATAAAAGAAAAAGCTCAGTCTCTGTGAAACAGTCCTGTCAAAAATAGATCGCTTACTGTAGCCAACACTGGATCTTGGAAGGCTGCTAGGGTGACCATCATATGTGACCACTTTGAGAGGAATTGCAATTTCAGATGAAATTTCAAAATGTTTGTATTACCTGAAAACCTGAAATATTTTACTTCTGCTATTCCTCATGAAGAAAACATATGTTGCACAGGGAGAGGAGAAAACTTGCATTTTTCAATTTATTTAATGACCTCATTTCTTCATTTGCTTTTTTTTTAAGTAGGTATCAGCAATCTGTCAGGATATTTCCTATCTGTTACTTAGAAGTCAGCCGAGACACCCTTTTTCCAGCAGAAGGCTCTGACCCCAGAGAGCCATTTTTTTTCAGCTCTAGTGTGGACTGTTTCATTACTTTTCCTCTGTTACTGATATCGTCTGGGAGTTTCTGGTCTAAAATGAAGTTCTCCAGTAATCAAAGTAACATTTTCCATGACCAGTATAACGGTATCAGTGTTCAGCCAGCTGCACTGGCCACAAAATGGATTTTCATTTGAAGTGTCAGGCAGTGGTTTGGACTTGGAATGATTTGGTTTAATATACTGTTTTATCCCATTTTCATGGGGGAAGGGATGTTGCACAGTTGTTGGTAGGATTACTTCTTACAGAATTGTGTAAGAAGTGTTGGAGGTCATATTTATTTGAAAAATTGCTACACATTTGATGCGATAAAAGATGCCTAGATACTACAGTAAAGAAGTAGACAGACAAGATTCTAATATGAGTGGAGGTTGGAGCTTACGCAGAGCCCTGGTAAAGCCAGCCTTTCTGTAAATGAAAGAGTGTCTCAGCACGGAGAGCTCTGTATGCTGAGGGCATTTTTCTTGAATCAGTACATCAGTAGTTTAACATACCATAAAACTAAGGAGTGTAACGATGATGATCATTTCCTAGTATTTGTTGCCAGAAGCCTGTGCATTTTATAAACGCACTGCCAGGTAGAAGGTTTTGTCACGTATAGCTCCTCTGAGGATTTATAGGTTGGTGGAAAATTTGCTCTTGGTGAAAAGGGAACTTATACAAGTGGGAGTGACATTTGCCCAGGAGGAAAATTTGTTTTCGCTTTAAAGAACAAAAAAGAAAGAAGCCCAGGAAAGTAGCACGGAAATATGCTCAGAGGTTTACTGGAGGGAAAAGCTGTAACAAAGCCAGAGCTGGTCATCTTCATTCAGTTTAGTCTCTGGTTTGATCTTCTTGTCAAGACTCTAACATCCCCCTACTTTGTCCACTACGAGTCTGTCAAACAGTTGCTAAAAGCTGGCAGATGTATTTGATCCTACCGCATCTCTGAGAACATCACAGATTTGCTGTTTTAGTTTTGATCTGGCATTGCAGATAATCCTAGTACAAAACTGTCTTCGAAGGACCAGTCGCAGCCTTCCTTCTGGTCTTCTCCCTGATCTTTACTTTTACCATGGTTTCTGTCTGTTCATGTTCTTGATGTGAATTTCTTCTCTGCAGTACTTGTTATCTAGAAGGTCCTGTCTCTCTCTACTTCACTGAGTCTTCATCATCTTTTGAGTCCCTGCTGTGGGTATGCATTATCGTCCTTCTGTCTCTCTTTTCATTTTCTTTCATGTCTGTTATTAGACTCATAAGTGAAAGCTGTGTTAATTTCTCTTTTTATCTTTATAACTTGGTTTAATGTATTCTATATAGCATATTCACTGCTGTCTCTCAATTTTTAATCTTGAATCATTTTAGAAAACAATTAGTTTGAAGGATGCTGCACAAGATAAGTTTATATTATATGGATTTATTACCAACAGCAAGAGTAACTCCTTTCCCTTCACTTTATGGACTTGATCATTTATATTTTTAGGGCCTCAAACAATATCACACCAGCTTTGAAGTGAATAAGCAAAGAAGCTCTGAACTGAGAAGAGTTTTGGTCGTCACACAGATCTATTTTGGAAACGGAGGGAATGCTGTACCCAGTCTATTTTCAATGATTCTGGTAATGTCACCTCAATATTTATCTTGGGTGACACCATTACACAGCTAGGCCAACTCTGCACAGGGAAGTCTCAATACCTCAGAGGGTCTGTGAACCTCATGGTCCCACTCAGCATTGCGAGTGAGGAGGGTGACTGCATCTTTCCTATAGGGCGCTGCAGTTTCCTTCCTTGGAGAAGAGAGACAAATCCTTTTCCTGGTGCCCTGTTGATACCGGCAGCTGTCCAGTAAGCAGCATGCATGGACCCAAGCAGGACAGCGGAACTAACCAACAGCTTCCATAGGATACTGAAGCAGCATTACCCCATTAAAACATTCTGGCTTTTTTTTTTTTTTTTCTCTCCAAAAAGGAAATCCATGAAAATGCCTTTTTTTTTTTTTTTTTTCCCCACGGACATTTTCCCAGTCAAATCAAGAGAGTTTTGAAACAATTTTTCTTAGTAAATCTTATGAATACTAATTAAGAAAAAAAAAAAACAGGAAATCCTTTATGTTGGTTTTACATTTAGGCATCAGCCAGCATCTCCACTGCTGATCTACTTGTATTAATGCAGAGCAAAGAAGTCAGAGCACTGCCCGAGGAAGTGGCTTCGAGCCTGTCTGGCATCGGTGCAGGGTTGAGGCTCCAGCCCTTCTGCTGTTTTTCTTCTAGCAACATTACTCATATCCTGTATACTTCTTCTCCCTCCTTCGATTTTTCATCTTTTAAATGCTGGTACTACTGTCCGACACCCAACCTCATTAATCACTTATATTCCTTCCCCATCACTACAGCAATTATGTAGCGCTTGGGTTTACTGGGGGTTGTGCAAACATTTGCTAATTAATTATAACAAATTATATATCTTTAACTTTTTTATTCCTTTTTTCACACCTCAAATCCTCCATCTCGCTATTTTTTTTGTTTGCTTTTCAAGCCTGTTTGCTAATTGAGGGAGGACAAATAGAGGCAATTTGGCATAATATGTTGCTTTTATTTAGACTGAAGGTTATTTCTGTTGCCATTTGAAAATTACAGAATTTAAAATACGATCAGGCTGAAAAACTTTGTTGGTTCTCCATCCTATCAACATCTTAAATCAGCGAATGGGCTCAGCTTTGTGCAAAGTCCTGACTACAGCCTACACTAATTGCAGAACTTGAGGGTACATTTGACAAGCCATAGGCCTACTGATTTTCTGGACACTGCAGCTTGCAACCCTTCCTCCCCAGCCCCATCCTGGGAACTCTCAGATTCATTGTGAGCAGAATCAATATCTACAAAATAAGATTTTCCAGGTTCAGGTCTAAGGAATGAATGCAGAGAAATTGGCACTGCCTCATCTTGACTTGTAAGGAAAATGATTTCCTCCTTAACCAAGTGCGAAAGTTAACTCAGACAAAGTGTGAGACAGTAATGAAATGAGAGAAATACATTTTAATTAAAATGTCAGCAAGATAATGCAAACTGAATCTTAAACCAGCACCATTATGGTTTCCCCACTGAGCCCTCCTGCCATTGTTCCTCTCTCCCTCTGATTGCTTCTTAATAACAGCTTCTGTGTGGCCTTTGTAAATAATCCTCTCATTATGAGTTTGCTTGAAACATGCAATCAATTTATTAAGGCATTTTCCAGGAGAAATTAGCAGGTACAATAAAGCATAATTATTCCAGCACTTGATCATTTTTTTTAGCATCGGAGGTTGACCAGGTGCCACCATTGCTTTTGCCAGTGTCGGCAATCAGCTTGATGGCATTCAGCTCAAAGCCATATTCCCATGAAGCCCGGCTGGGCACTCAGTGACATTTTCAGGAAGATGGAAATGTTGGAAATTATATGCAATATCCCTCAGAAGTAGTCTTTGAAACATCTAGGGAAATTGGATTTTTAATTCGGTGATTTTTAGTACTGTTTTATATATGTATGCATGTGTGTTCAACACAGAAAAAAACACTATTACTAAAAAAAATGAAGGATGAGAGGGATAAGGTTAAAAAGGGTTTGAGTTAAAAGTGTGATAAATAACACAGCAATTGATGGATAACCTTCCTCTGCCATAAGGGGGATCACAACTGTAAGGAGAAATAGTCTAGCTAGTGGCCATATGGGACTCCAGTCCTCTCACAGCACAGCTCTTTCATGGAAAAAGAAGCAGAATTCTGAGATGGAAATATTTTGTTTTTGAGTTTTACAGTGGAAATGTCAAATTTGCTACAGAAAGTACTTTAGTTCACATTGCTCAAGATCACCTATGTGGTGAAAATTATTAATATCTGGTAGCTTTTCATTCGTAACTGAGAAATGAGCTTGGTGTACATGGACCATTTCCCAGTTAACAGATGCATTCTTATGAATTACCAAGTATGACTCGAAATAAATGGCTATCTGGAAGAGATATATGGGAATACAGTAGTCCAGCTACTCTTCCATGTGGGGAAGGAGTCTATTCATGGCAGGAATCAGGCAAAGAAGAAAAATTATGCTGGGAGTTTGGAAGATGAGGGCTTATTTCTGAGGCAGAGAAGAACAGGGCATTTTTAATGAAGTAACTGATGCCAAAGCTGATAGCTGTGCTGTAATTGCTTTGCAAAGAACAGGATATCTGTTGTCACAGTAATTATTACAACATCCCTTACCATTAGTAAATTTACATTTAATATGTGATCTAAGTACATGTAAAAATGAAAAATATCCCCTTTTCCCCCTTTCTTTGTGATTAAAGCCAAAAAAAACTGAGGATGTGGCACAAACAAATCATCTTGGCATTTTATCTTGGTGCTTTCTCAGTGAACTCAATGTTTTGGTTTCCTGCTCAAAATTAATTTTTCTTCGGCCTGTAAGAAAGATAATCCTGCCAAGTACATGAAAAGCAAACCACCTCACCGGTGCAGTGAAAAAACAGAGGGGAATCAGAAGTCAGCTGGTCATTATTGATGTTGCATTTCTTAGAAGAACGAAAGATAAAACTTTGCATTGCTGGCAACGTAATGTTTTCGGCAAACTAATTGGAAATTACTCAGAAAACATATTGGGAACACATAATGGGAAATCGCATCGTTCATTTCTACTATGTTGCTTCTCAGACCCAAACAGATTTTAAAATGATGTACAAATTCATAGCTTCAAAAATGATGTCTGGCTGTATCTAAGAATAAAGTCAAGAAAATCAGTTGAAAGACATTGTTTCACCATTACAGATTTATTTGTCTATCTGCTCCTTTTTATATAAACAAAATTAAGCTTTCTGTCATTGTGGATTCAAAGTGTGTCCTCACAATAAAGCCATACTATTGGCCCTTCTGTAAAAATGAGTGGCTTTTTTGATAATATTTTTGACAAAATTTGAAAAGAATCTGTAAATCACTCAAAGCTCGGCTTCGCCAAGCACCCTGGCAAAAATGTTTCTACATTGCATAAGTGGGTTTCACCCAGACGCACATTATACTTGCAAAGTGTTTCTTGTACATGTTGTTGTTGCGCTTACCTATTTTGATTACCCTGATAAAATATAGTATTATATGCAACTAGATAACATAAATTATTTATCTTTCTTTGGAAGGTTTGCAGAAAAAAATCAATATCTGAAGTATTTCGACTGAGAAATGTTCCCATGTTGTAATCTTAGGGGAACTATCATTCAAATACTCGTCGTGCTGCTCCTGCTTTTATCTAAAAAAAGAGACTACATCCCCCATGATGCAGTGTCTGTGGGAATGGGACACTTCTCATCCTACCAGTATCTTTGCACTGCATTGTGGTTGATGCAGGCATGGCTTGCAGGGCAGGGAGAAATTCTGGGAGAATTCAACAACACAGTCCACAGGAATCCAAGTCCACAGTCCACAGGTCACAGTGAAATAAAAACTTGCCAGTTTTCTGGCCAACACTGGATGCAGATTTTTTTTCTACATTTTCTACAGTGAAAACATCACCTAAATGGAAACTCTTTGTGGATTACTACCAGTTGCTATGATCTCTTCTGAAAAGCTGTGCTCAGACTGGACCGGAATTGAACCAATTCCTAGCTATGAATTGCTGGAGCTGTGCCATATCTCAATCATAACCAAGACAGCGAGTTGCTAGCAGGACCCTGTACAGTGAAGGCTACAGGTGATAAGGAGGGCCAGCTTCTGGTTATTTCATGTGGCTGACTTGGTTGGAAGATGTTCAGGATTTGTGACCTAAAAAGCTAAAGTCTTGCAAATATTTGTACAGGCACAGGGAATTGTACAATTTCTTAAAAAAATGAAATGAACCAAATTTCTAAATGTCCTGTTACAGGAACCACTCTGAGGAGATTTAAAGCAGGGCCTTACAGGAAAAGCTGTCTATGTTTTGAGCTTCTTGAGCTACCTAGTCCTGATAATGGAAACTGTTAGCAACAAATGTCAGCATCAGTTCCTTCAGTGGGAGTGTCAGCGTATGTTATCTAATTTCACCCTTGGTGTTGTTACAGATGGAGCACTGCATCACACTTACACATGGAAAGACAATTTATTGCTCAGCTTCAATATTGTTAAGGTCCAAAATGTGAGATATTAACTCATAAAATGTCTAGGTGAGTGGGATTTAGGAAAACAAAGGTAGAGTGGGAAATAAGCCCAAGTTCTGTGTTTCACTGACAAAAAAAAGTAAAAAAGAAATTTCAGGTCAATTTTGTATGCACTCCTGAGCTTTTCCTTATAATATACCATGCTAAGTCTCTCACTAAGATTTAATCTCTTTGTAGGGTTCCTTTCATTAAGACATTTCTGTGCTTTCAATTCTAAATTTTGATTCCCTCTGTTAAAAGGCTGCTCTTGTTTCTTTTGCACCTCTGTGGAGTGAGCCCAGTTTCACTATCGAGGAGGGAACTATATTTAACCAGTAGATTCCTGAAGTGACCCGTCGGGGCTCATTCTGGCATAATGAGTTTCACGAGGGTACTTGAACTTACTCTTTCTCTCCCTCAAACAGTCCTTTTATTTAACTTCCCCTTCAACACAGCTGCAGTCCATTCGTCAATCCATCTATGTCTTCTTTCATCTCATCCATCTGTCCTTCAAGTCCATCCATTTAGTACATCCATGTATTAGTCATTTGTACCTAGCCATCAGTCAAACTTTTTCCATCTATGTATCGGTCATTTTTTTCAATATGCTTTGTCTAATTAAGTGTCTCCCACTTAATATATTGGTGTTCGTGCATAGTAAACTGTTTTATCTTTTCACTTTTCATAATTAGGTACACTTCTTCATGATAAACAGCATCAGACATTTACAGTATTCTCTAAGCTAAGGAAAGAAAGAAAGACAGAAGAAAAGATTATTTCCAGACACATCCAGTCCCTGCTTTAAGTTGAAATGGTAGGTATGCTTATCATAGTTCTCAGGATTTTGCCTTGGAGCAAACTGCTTTGAAGCACAGCAAAGGAAAGGCAGAATTTATGTCAGTATAAAACTTATTTTGTTATTTTGTTCTACAACGTAATGGGCACCCATGCCTATGTGGTAGAGAATTACAATTAAAAAATGTATGGTCGTGGAAGATCAAAACAAGCATACTGGCATACTGTATGCCAGTACATAGGCATGAGGATGGGCAGGTCATTAACATAAAACAGAAAGTTTTGAATGAGCAATTTATCGTATCTCGTGTAAAGCTGTGGGGATAATTGTGAACTTTTGCACAGCACTGCAAAACACTGACCTTCCATGTGGCCCTGCAAATCTGTCCATTTCTTCCTGTATGTGGCTGAAGAAAGAGGAAATGTTTTTTTTTAAAAAGAGGAAACACAAGTTTAGAAGTAGAAGTAATTATGACAAGAGTGGAAGGTAAAAAGGATGTGCTATAACCTTATGCATTCACAGTAGCAATATAAATGATGGAAAGGAGAAACTCACTATATCAGAAGATGAAGGGATTAGAAAAAATAGCCTGAAACTATGGAAGGAAAAGTTTAAGGCTGATAGTAGCAAAAGATACTTGAGTTGAATTTTTACAGCACAGAACCAATGGAATTAGATGGAGTGTTAAGGGAGAGAAAGAATTAACCTACTTAACTGTAAAATAAATTGGACAATAATGAGAAACGCGTGTAGGAGGAAGGCTTTAAGTGCTTTAGATGTACTGATGGAAGTGTTTTATAGCCATTTGTGCTCCAGGTTTTCACACATCTGATACACAAGTCTGTGGAAGACCAGCAGAAGAGTTATTCTGGAATTCATGTGAGCCCAAGAGAAGCACAGAGGCCGGCAGTCTGCACCACACATTGCATATCTCAGATCAGTGTACTCTGTGGCTAGCAGAAGCAAAGGGAGGCTGTACCCGAGATGCAGTCAGCTTTCACACCATCCCCAAGAGGTCAAGGAGGGCTTTGGCAGCATATTTATTTATTGGTTTTTACTTGCTCCTTTCCTGCTAGCAAGTTATCTTGTCGAGTTTTCCTTCTCTTTCTGTCTTTCTTCAAAGTCGTTTGTGTGTAATGTGCTGTACTCCCCAATGGCAGAGAGTTCCTGCTGGATTCAGGTGCTCGTCTGAGCTCGTGAACATGCTCACTTCATTTTGAGGAACAATCATCTTGTGTGTACCAGCCTTCCCACATACACAGCATCATCAGGTTGTCAAAGATAACATCAGATATATCAGCATCATCAGATATGTCAATAGATAGAGCCTGGGCATGTTCATGCCTGGTCATATGTAGATGAAGCTGTACCCTAGGACACATCATAGATCTTCTCTGACTTCAGACATCTGTCTAGTGATGTAGTAGTCACATTGAGCATCCATATAACCATAGGAAATAAAAGAGGCCCTTCTAGCGCATGCTTCACCTCACCTAAAATAGATGCCAGAAAAAAAAGTTGAATGGATTCATTTCAGAAGTTTTATTACTCTTTGATTGTAGAAAAGAGGCTGGGCAAGGATACCTGATAAAATTTGTCACATACACTGTGCATATTTTAACTTTAGCAAGACAAATCACACTGCCAGGGTCAGAGTTCCCTAAAAGACCATTCTGGTGAGCATGTTCTGGAGAGGTTCCTCAGCAATCTTCAAGTTTACTGAAGCAGCTTACTCCTTGGGCCTGAGTCTGGCTAGCTAGACCCATCCTTCGATACGAGGAGGACTAGTCCATGAGAAGAAGGAGCTATAGCCTGGGACAGATATATTCTAGGGCACAAAACTCTGGAAGAGAGAGAGGAAGCGAAGACATAGATTGAAATAGTCACCCTAAAAGGGGCTAAGCAGAATTAATTGTCCCTTACTTTCTGCCTAATTCAATTTAAAAATGAGGAAGACTGAGTGAGCCTACTGGCTTTTTTATCCCTTAACACCCATCTTTCAGTGTCTCATGCCAGGTGGAGGAATGGCTGAGTTCCAGCCTTTTCCAGTTAAAATTAGAAGGCATTGGCACAGTATGAATCAAGAAATGCACTCAGGGTTATTGGCCTGTTCTGAACTGACAGTGTTGGATATTTGTTTGTCACCATTCATAAGCATTTTTTTTGGCTTATTTTTGGCTCTAAGGCTTTTGGTGCATTTGGACAGTTGATTATGTATGAAGTCTTCTATGGCTGTTAATTAGCATTCAGAAGGAATACTTCAGTCCATGCATACTATTTACACAGGTTAAGTATTCCTGATAAGACTTCTCAAATCAGGCAAGCTGAATCTAACTTAATTAGAACTATGAATACTTGTGAAGAAGGTAAAAGGGAGCTTGCCCAAGCTTTTGTACCATGAAAATAAGAAGAGGAAGGGGCATGGAGAGTAAGTGCACGGGAAGGAAAAATCACCTCCAATCATAAAATAAAGAAGATAAGGAGAGAGAGATGTCATAAAATGCTTGCAGCTATTCCTGCACACTTTCTCTGTAGCAATGAATGGGGAATAACAAGCCTTTGCAGGATTTTAAGAGTAATCTTCACCTTTTAGGAGAAGAAAAGATGTAAGTGGACAGAAATGTTTTAATTGCTAGTACCTCCAGGCATCTGTAAATACGGACCTGCAAGATGTGCTGTGTCATTGTGGACAGCCCATTGAATGCTTTTTACTTATCCTAAAATGAAGGGCAGCAAAAACATTTTTAAATGGGACCACGTTTCATTGTGACATGCTGTTTCATCAGCATCAAAATGTTCCCTGAGAATATGTCAATTCCGATGAAATTTTCATTGGAAAAGAGCTGAAACGAATCACTTCAGCTGTCTTGCTTTCTTTTGGTAATGTCAAAATATTTTGTTTGGACAATGTAAAAATATTTCAACTGCCCCATTTTGATTAGTTGATTTGTTATATGCATTTTTTTATATTGCATTTATATGAGATTTTAAATAGTGTATTGTATTGAAGATTGAAGATCGTGATATAATATTTTCACATTAACAAAATGAAGTATTTGGACATACTTAAATGAAACATTTCAATACCATCAAATCAAAACAATTTACTCCTACCAAAATAAAGCATTTCGATAGTTCCAAATGCTTTAGACATTTATATATCTGTCAGAAAAGGAAATATAATGCAGTTTTGTTCCAGTTCAAGAGGGAAACAATTTTTTAAAAATTGAATTTTCCTTCACGGCAAAATTTCCTTGTCTCTTACCTCTAGAAATCAAATGTATCAAGCTTCAAAGTGTTTCATCCTTTGAGATATGTTTCCACTCTCCATTTAGTGCCTCTATATTTTTGGGGAGAATGTGTGATGCAGAGGACGCTAAATTAGAAATCAGCAGCAACGTCTCTGGGTATGTGCTGCTCTGTGTGCATCAGTTCATAGGATATAAACATATGGCTTCTACTGCCCTATACGTAGGCAGAGGTCCACTGAAGAAAACCAGTTTGCTACAAGTGAGCATAGAGTTTGTGTTTTTTTCTGATACAGTCTATAGACTGATATAGTTCCAAAAACAAACAAGCAAAAAATAGTAACAGTGAAGATATGGGATTGAAATAGTTATTCATATTGATATAACCAAACCCCCTCAAAAATCATGAGATTGAAGAATGCAGGGGAAAATGCAAAAAAAAAAAAAAAAGTGCTCATTTACCAGAGTGTTTTATTTTTTTTCTTTTTCTCTTTGACATTTTCTTTGAGTTTTTTTTCTTTGAGTTTTCTTTGAGATTTTTTAGAAAATAGTTTTTTTTTAGTACACAAAAACAAAGTATATAGTAATGTGACATAGTGAATATTTTATCAACATTGCACATTTTGAAAATATGTGACCAATCCTCATATAAAACCACAATAATACTCACAGTTTAATTCTGTAACAGCATAGGGGGAGTTTTCCCTGACCCCCGGAGACAGACAGTCTTGTGTCCTGAAGCATGAGATCTGAAAGCTTTTGTGATATTTTCCTGGATAACAGTTAGCAGATGCTAATCTTATGCATATACCTGCCAAATCCTTTCTTCAAATTTACAAAGCTTTTTGCCTTGCTAAGAGAAATAACACCATGGAACTGAGAATTGCATAATAAGTAGATTAATTTTACTGATTGCTGTGTTGGAAAATATTGCCCTTTGCCTATTGTAATCTGCTGCCTTTAAATGTCATTCCGGACTCCCCTTGCCCTGCATAAATATGCTAGCCTTCCTTATGTGTGACATGGCTATATACCTCTCAGCAACATCTCATGACCAGGAGATATTTGAGTATTCATTTACCATAAAATATCATAAGTATTCTAAGATGGAAGATGCTATGAAGGGGAATTTCTGCAATGATTTTGCTTTAGGTAAGTGGAATGTGGGCATAGCTGCCTGTGAAGGATGTCAATTGCTGATTGCTAAACTTTCCAAAGGTAAAACTTTTTCTGTCACTCTACCTGTTTTCCTTTTTCTCTCTTTCCATTGGAGCAACATTCTCTCTGATTCCAAATGCTTCGTCAAGGCACATGAAGTTTTATCTTTAGAGAGAGATTCTCTTTAACAGCAATGAATTCATTGCCACAGTGTTTAAATATGAGATTCCATGAATGCATAAGTTTCATCAATTAAAAGAAAGGGGAAAAACAAGATACAAGGAATACTGCCAGAAAAACATCAGCTCTAGCACCAATGCCCCTGAAGTTGATAAAAATCTGGTCATTGACTTGCAGATCCTGAAAACATGATATTTTCACTGTAGGAAGTATGACCTGTGATCCATACACAGGTTGGCAAGGAGGTGGTTAATTTTTCACCTCTGATATTAGCCTCTATGTTAACAACAGCAAAAAGCAATACGGTGAAGTATCCGAGCTAAGCAATAGTTTGTGGGAGTAGCTGGTTTTATAGGAGACTTTTTTTTTTTCTGTCCTGTATCACCTGTGTTCTACTCATGAGGTGACACAGAAATGTACTCCTATCTTTTCCTCAAGCTCCTCCCCTCATCTACCTTGCTGTGCATGCAAGTCCAACTCCTGCCTAATGGTCCTGCAGCTGAGTGCAGCTCCTAACCAACCCCCATTCCCCTGGATACTGGAGCACAGCACAGTTATGACCATGGTACTGCTCTGCTCCCTGAGGTGCGAGGGAGTCTTGTGCTTGCAAAGTTACATCTGCATCTGCACAAATGCAATGGGTGGCTATCTTGTTTTTAATGGTGCCATGCCAAGTTCCTGTGTAGGGGAAGACTTTGAGCATTCTACTGAGTGATAAAATCATTTATTATGAACCTCTTGTGCTTAAAAACAAACTTTGTGTGACTGAGAAGTTAATCCAGCTCTGCATAGTTTTGGGGTTTTATGGGAATTTCCATTTTGCCTGTGCAGAAGTCAACTAAAATGGGGGGCAAATCCTCTGTAATTCTTATCTGTAATGGCTCAGATTTTGTAGAAGAAAAATTGGGAGGGGGGAATGATGTTCCTATCTTCAGGGAGAGTTTCTTGTGCCCATATCACAAACTGTAGACATGCAAAGTTGCTAAATTGTTTTCATGATTGTTTCAGTTTAAAATCAATGGGGGGAACAGCGGGGCAGGAAGGACGTATCAAATACCATGTAAGCAACATGCCTGACTGTGGCAGTACTGGATTCATGAACAGTCTGTCGACTGTAGGTCCGATCACCTTTCTAGAAGAGAATCGAGTTCCCGAATAGTATGATCAACTACAGGCCCAACTCTGGCAGTATCGGATTCACGAACAGTCTGTTGAGCACAGGTCCGATCACCTTCCAAACAAGTAGTTGAGTAGCACAATTTTTTCAAATGCAACATTTATAAAGCAGGTTTCCAATGTCAGTACAGGAAATTCTCTACTACAGTGTGGGATTTTTAGCTAGCTCTGATGTACAAATGTGCAATCATCACTCACCCTACAAGATGGGAGGGGGGCTCTCAGTCTCCAGGAGCCTTCTCAGGCGCTGTCCAGACCCGAGGGGAGGAAAGGGGGAATCAGCCCACTGACTGATTCACAAGTTACGAAGGAATCTTCCCTCCAACTTCTTTCCTCCTTAGTTCACCTTTTATACTTTATCTTTACATTCAGGTGGAGCTTGGGCGACTATAGTCATACTTATTATTGTTACTGATTGGTGAAAAAATTTCTTGCTTTCATTTAAAGGTATAGTCAATCGAAAATCTAGAGTGCACGCTCAGTGAGGTCGTAACTCGGAGGCAGGTAACTTTGGGAATGGAGGTGCGTTTTGACATTATAATGAGCTTATAATGAGCAAAGTTCAAGCAAAGTTCACCCAAAAGGGGTGATTTGCCACCCTTGCTGGCTCAGCACCGGACATGTTATCGTATATCTTCCATTGGGCAGCTACTGTGCGGCTTATCAGCAGCCCAGCACAGGGAGGGCAACAGAGTTTGGCCGCGATGTCTTCACCCCGCTCCATCCTCCGTTACTCCCCTTTGCAGCTGCGAGGAGGGCAGATCGTGTTGCCCAGGGAACTGTGCAGGAGCTGAGTCCGGGCCTACCATCCATTCCTGGAAGTGGCAACTGTGTAGCACCCTAAGCAAGCTTCTCTACTGCCAAAGCTTCTGCTAGGGTTAGCTGGCTTCTGCTAACTAAGTTTTCCGTTTTCAAGCAATTCTTCCACAGAGATGATTTTTGGCATGTTAGTGGGATATGGTTTTAATGGCATGTTAGGATATGGTTTTAATATGAATTAACACTATGACTCATCATCTGTAAGTACATTAAATTGGAAAACTGAACTGGGTAGGAGCATATAGAAATCCATTGGGAATACAGCATTTTGTGTCCACTGGGTGTCATTCTTGACCCGCATCTGGATTAGCTTTCACCCCCGTGTTACATGCTTCAGGAGAACAGGAATTGCTTTAATAATTCTGTCCTTGTCATTTCCTCTGGAGTGTATTGACAGGAGGTGTTTGCAGCTAGGTTTTCCTAGAAAATTTTAGCAAAAAGAACTCCTTTATGACTTGATTAACTATGTAAATCTTGTCCATGTGTCCTCTATAATTGAAGATAGAACTTCTTTGAAGAAAGCAAGGTTCCTCCAAAATATTCAGTTCTTGCTGATTTACAGAAAGTGCAAATGTGCTTGCAAGTGCAGTTGTTGTTGGAATTCTATCAAAACCATCTGTACAAGAACTAAATTCAAGTTTGTGATCCATGCCCAAACCAACTTCAACATTCTCTGCTTTGGAGGAGATGACTTTTTTTATAAGAATTTTTTTTTTTTCCATCTCTACTTTGTGTTTTAACTGTCATGCTTATTTAGTTCAGGACCATTTTTCTCTGAAATTACATTTAACTTCATGGATCAAAATGTAAATATTTCTTTTTTTCTGGACTCTTTGTATGAATGAGTCAGTGACTTTTTGGGGGAGAATAAGAGCCCAAGCTTTGTAAACTGTTTTTCTCCTTTTGCTAACAAGTGTGAGACTGCTGCACTGAACAATATGAGCAAAATATGCAATGTACAATAATACTATACAACTAGACAGTGAGGACAAACAATTCCTTACTTAGTTTCCCAGTGACACAGGACAGTGTCACAGATGCCAGGTAAGAATGCTTGTTTCTTCAGCAGCCTAAAACAGATGAGTTCTCAGTGCAGTCTGTAGGTTAGTGGCAGGAAAAAAAAAAGCTTCTGAAGTAGTGCTTAATCTTTGGCTCCTGTTGGGATGAGCCACAATGAAGCACATGGGAGGGATTCTGGTTTTGAGACAGGATCCTCAGAAGGACAGGAGCTCTAGCAGGCTCAGAGAAATATGCTGAAAAGGTTTCAACGTAAGTTCTATGTGTCTTTTCCCCACAAAAAACAAATAATAATAATAAAAAAAGATGGAGAGTGAAGGATGATGGGTGGTGGGGGGGAGGATTTCTTGACAGGCAGTTTTGGTATTTTCTGTTATACCTGACTGGCTGACTACAGATCCTTGAGTTTAAATAACTAAGGGAAGCAAAACAGCTCTGACTTGATAGCACAACAAAGTAATGGGGATACTAGAGGGTGTCCCAACTTCATCCAGAAGTCACCCCTTCAGTTTCCCCACTTCGCAAAGGTTTCTGTTAAAGATGGACACCCACAAAATCATCTGAGTTTGGGAACGACACACTTCAAATGGATCGTATGGCATTTGTAATTAATGGCATATGCGATGTTTGAGAGAAAACAAGAAACTAATGGAAATGTCAACCAAAAATTTCAGATGTAGCAAAGGAGGGCTCACAGGTGGTTTTTCTTTGGTTTGGTTTTGGATTGATTCTTTTTTGCCTAAGCTGTTTTACTGTTCTTATTTTAGCTAGATAAGAAAGGAGAGGCAGTATTATCATGAAAATTCTCTCCCTCTTTTTTTTTTTTTTGTAGGAAAGCAGGTTGTGATTTCTTGAATTTGATGAAACTGATGCTTTTTCTTCTGACCTTGACAATGCCTCTTCTTATTAGAGTCCAGCAGCATGGAGATGCCATTTACTAGCTGTTGCTGATGCCAAACAAATAAAAGTTGAGAATATCAAAAGAAGTGGGAATGACAGATAACATCAGGAATGAGTTGGGGGAAAATGCTAAGCAAACTGGCCTCTGGGCATAAAAGTTTGCCTTTAGAGTGATGCCTTAGAAGAGGTAGAGATGGAAAATCTTGTTGGCTTTTTCCAATATAATTTTCACACAATATAGCATAGAGAAATACAGAAACATATAGAAGCACCTTATTGTTTTATCTCCTATGAGGATGCACTTAAAAAAAAAAAAACAGAAATAGGAGGAAAAAGGAAAATTGAGCAAATCTAATTTAACTTTGAATCCAGTACATATTTTTTGTGCCATTTCCTTTGAAAAGATTGTAACTATGCCTGTCTACATATTTGAGCATATTTGAGGCAATTACTTTTGGAGGATGAGTTCAGAGTACAAGAACGTAAAATGTCTAGTTTTTATACGCTGTGATCTATTTTCCTGCTTGTCACATCTGGTTTTGTAGCAAAGATGCAGTACGCAATGTGACTAGTATCTGTCTGCTGTAGTCTTTCCTGTCCTTCTCCAGTACCCCTCTAGAAACTTAAGGATATAATTTGGGAACATCCTTATCATTTTCAGTATGATATCTAGCATAAAAGGAAAGATAAGCTATCCATTCTTAACAATGTAGTATTTTTAAGCTTTGTATAATGAGGCCTTGGCTGAAGAGAATATTTTGAGACCTTTGAGAGAGAGTGTTCTTTTTGCCTTCTTCACCAGGGAAATATTCTTTGCTTAACTAGCTGGTTCTCAACTCTTACATACCTGCACTCATCTGAACTATAATGCATCATCTTTCTATCCAAGGGTTTGAAAGCACGTTAAAACATGTACGAATAAATTTCACTACTTTTTAAGGGAGTGATTTGTCTCTGAAGAAGAGTGAAGCAGAGCATTTCAGTTTTGAAAGCACTTTTTTTTTTTTTCCTAGGGGGCAATAGGCATCCTATGCCTCTGTGAATCACATAGGTTAGGTATTAAATGGAAACAAAAAAGCAAACAACTCAACTGGCCACTAGTGTTTCTAGTTGACTTTAGCTAGCTATGCTTTTTACAGCTTGAATATTGGGTTCACTTACATTTCAGAACAAGACAGACTTTTCAGTCCCATTAATCATTGACTCACATCCGTCACAGTCATAGTCATGTGGATGTATTTCCTTCAGATTGAAAAATGAATGTGTACATGTTGACTGCACATTGGTACCTGTTGGTACAGATTATTTCCTGATTTGCAGACGTAAAAGAAAAATGATGAAAGTGCCTCTGCTTTTATTATGAAAGATTCAAAAGAGAGCTTCCTAAATGCTTAAAAACAAAGTTCAGATGAAATCTTTGTCCTGGTTCTTCAGCACCTTGCACAGGTCCAATCTCATTGACACTTTAGTTAGTGTAGATCCATGCAGGTAGAGTAACACAAGGGGAACTCATCCTCATCCAGTGGCCATGCCCTCTGTCATAACAATGTTTCCTAAGCAAGACCAATGGAGGGACAGTAAAAACTGCCTGAAATTAGCTTGTCATAATTTTCTTCCTTCCCTCAACTGCCAGACTTTTTTTTTTTTTCATGCTTTTGGCCAGAAGTCACTTACATATCAAAACCTCAATTAATGGGGTGTTGTTTTTTTGTCTGTATTGCAGCTGGCAGCCCAGTGAATTTGCCTGCAGTTAACTTGATGGCCAGCTTTCCTCTGAACTGTATGTCACTGATAATAATAAGTGACAGTCTCACCATTCCAAGGGCTTGATAAATTGACCGGGCTTCAAAATAAGTCAGTTCCACCTGTCACAAAACGCGGCAGGCTTTGATTTAAATCCCTAGGATCGAATGTTTCTGACAGAAATCTCAATGCGCATGAGCTGGTGGGCACTTGGAGCGGTTCAGTCTTCTGACCTGCACAGACATGTAGTGTGGTGGTGTGAAGGTGCGAAGAGGCTGCTCTCCCCTGCTCTCCAGGGCTGCATTTGACTTGCCTTTTGTACTGCTTTTAGAATAAATCAATTCTCGGTGAGCTCAAGCATTTCATGTTATATAACTTTTTGTAACCATCCGCCATGTGCATTGCTCACCCCATGGACTCTCAGTAAAATGGGTAAGTTTCTCGAGACTGTCTTCAGCATCAATTGAAACCCCTAAGGTGGCTCCATCTGAGTTTAGTTTAAGATACTGGGCTATAAAAGTGAATGTAATGGGTTGTTTCTTACAATGGTCCCTTGCTGCTACATGATAGGGAGTTGCTACTCTATGCAGGTACCTTGAAGCGCTTAGACTCAGAGACAAATTTTGTCCTCTTACAACACTAGAGAGGACTGATCTGGAATCATGTCCATTTGACATGATACTGTAAGTTCTTCTAGCAGCCTCAGCCCCTTTTTTTTACTCTATGCATTAAGAGATGAAATCAATCTTCTTCTTTTTTTTTTAATTATTGTTGTAGGGAATCAGTGGTAACTAAGCAAATGAGTATTAAGGTACTTTAGTGAAGCTCTTATTTCACCTTTGCTATATCAGCTAAATGATTACAGTCCTCACAAAGAAACTCAACTCCAGTGGTCACTGGTAGTGTTTCTAAGAGTCCTCAAGGCTTTGGTTTAGTATTAGAAGAGTGACAGCAATTCCTGTTCTATTTTAGAGCCAGGAAAAGAGTCGGTGCAATTTCACTTGTACATCTAAAAGGTTGCTATATGACTCTGATCCAGTCACACTGAGTTTCCTTTATAGGCTATTGAGGCAAATGGATACTTCCAGATTGTGAGTCAGGTGCTTATTTTAGGATATCTCAACACTTCAAGCTTCTGCTAGCACAGCTGTGTTCAAAACTGGAAAGAAAAGAGATCTCAGGCTGATTTAGTTATATTAACATGGGACCTATTGTTGATCTAGCTGTACTAGCAAACCAGTGTTTTTCCTATCATAATAGATGACTTTACTGTGCTATTACAAAGGTATACACTTTTGCAGGAACACCTTACTGTGTGCTATAGTAATGCACTCTGGGGGTTGGGTTTGAAATAGCAATACAGCTTACCAAAATGTCATTACAAAAGTGTAAATAGGGAAAACCTTGAATCCATAGGCAGTGAATTTTTTCTGTTCTTTTATTCTTTTATTGCTTTTTGTTTCTGCCGTAAAAAAGGATTGATATGGGGAGAAATGAATTGGAAGCATCTTGAGCAAGTAATATTTTGCTTAGATCCTGCCTGTAGCAATTTTTACTGACCATTTGTGAGAGAAGCGTTATGTTAACATGAAGTGGAACTGACATTCTTTCCATTTAAAAGATGAGAGCATGATCATGTTGCTATTTTTGCATTAAAAATTCACTAGATATTTATGAGAAACCTAAGTTAATAAATATCTAGGATAATTTCTAAACAGCTTATAGGGATGTTTAATTTATCAGAATTCTAGAATCTTAATAGAATTATTCTGGTAAAATAACAGTCCCATTTTGATCAATGCTTAGAGAAAACTAATTTCAAATGCAGAGCTGTAATGTATTTCTAGTAGAAACTCACTGTACAATATGAGAGAATGTTGAATCATCAGGGAACAGAAATAATACCATTGGATTTATATGGCCAGTCACCACAGGAGGTGACATACATATTGTTTAAGGCAATCTCCAAGCTGTTTTTTTTTATTAAAAATAATCTCCTAAAGACTCATCTACACTGAAGTAGAGAAAACTAGAATGTGAAAAGATCTCAAAAGACCAAAATTGCTCTCTGCTTTACCTCACATTAAGACATACTAAGAACATCCCTACTGGATATTTGTTGAACCCATTCTTGTAAATCTCCAAGGAAACATCTCATGCAGTTCTCCCTAGATACCTAATTCCTATGCTTCATTTGGGTTTAGTATTTAACTGAAATAACTTTTTTTTTTCTTAAAAAATAAAATTCCTTCAAATATCTCCTCATTTTCTTTACTATTACAGGCTAAGGGAGCTATTGATTGTATTCTGCTTTTGTAAAGTAACATTCTCTCATTTTATAAATAGTTGCTATGCCTCCTCTCAGTCTTAACTATGCAACACAATTCAGTTTTGTTTAGTCTTTTCTTATATGTTATATCTGTTCATCTTATTTTCCTTGCTTTTCTATTTCTCCAAATGTGCCATTCAAAGCTGGCCCGAGCTGTCTGTCTTGGTACCAGCTTGAAGAGACTTGGAATAATGACTGTGGTTTCTTTCATGCAATTCTGAGCAATATGTTACAATATGTATATACATATATATATATAAAAATATGTAATACAGAAGGAGATTCTGTAACAACATCCTTTTTTTTCACCATATGCCGTTTAAGATCTCCTAATCGATTCTGCTCTAAACAGCCACCTTAATCATTGTCTTGTGTTTGTTTCTTTGGTTTATGTTAAATTTGTGCCAACTGAACGTTTGCATCTTTTGCATTTCAGAGTGGGTTTCCAGTTTCTCAGTACCATTTTTATTTGTTTGATGATACCATCTACAGGACTGGTAATCTTGTCCAATTTGCTTTTTACACATTTTTTGTAAGCATACTTGTTCTAGTCAACTAATCATTAATAAAACCAAGGCCAGACGGAATATCTGTGGAATAGCACTTCCAAGTCCCTTCCAGCTTGACCACAATCCAACAATAATTATTCTGACTGCTATTTTGTAGTTATTTAAAAAGGCATTTCCATATTTACCTTAGGAGACTGGTTCCTAAAGTTGAGGAATTTCCAGTGGTCTAAATACTTGACCTGGTGTGAAGGTCTTGACCATAAACCCACTTCAAACCCACCTTTTTAAAGTAACCCTTTCAACGCTCTTGCAGACATCTCTGAGTGATTGTTGAATGCGAACATGCCTGTTCTGTATGGATGCACCACCGCAAAGAAATGCCAGCTCTGACAGCAATCTGACCGTGCCAGCGCAGGGTTCTGGCTCCAGGGACAGCTTGTTCAAGGCTGACTTCATGAACTTTGTTATACAGGATGTCATACAGTGACATATGTTGTACAGTATGTCATACAGTGTGGGCAGGCTGCCAGAATGGCCATGTGTGAGGAGAAAAACGTGTCATCAGGAGTTCCTGGGAAAGCAGAGTAAGGGAAAAAGGTTCAAGGAAAAGGATAAAAGGCAGAGGGAAGAAAAGTGTTCAAAGTGCATGCTTAAACTTCATATTCATTCCCATGGTTCTTTCATGCAGGCTTTTATTAGTTCCTTTAAGTCATTTTGTTGGTACCAAAAGTCATCTATGTGGGTAATACTTACATCTGTGCAAAGACTCTGTGCCATTACAGAAAGAGAAAATGCTTGCTTTTGCTACTTGCATAAAAACAATGCCCACTCTGTTATAAATATAGATGTATATTAGAATCAGACTGCATAATGCACGTGGACGCTTGTGTTCCTGTATCTTCTAACAGTATGTCCTAATCCATGCTGTATTGTTATAAAAAGCTTTTGTGCTGCTTGAGATGAAAGTTGTTATATAAATCCAGGGTGGTATTCCTTTCCAAAGCAAACAAAGATGAAATGTAAGGAATTCACAGACTCACATAGACTCACAGAATGGTTGAGGTGGGAAGGGACCTCTAGAGATCATCTAGTCCCACCCCCCTGCTCCAGCAGGGACACCCAGAACACGTGGCAGAGGGTCGCATCCAGGTGGGTTTGGAAGACCTCCAGAGAAGGAGATTCTACAACCCCTCTGGGCACATTTTAAAGGTATGCCTTGAAGTCTCTGGAATATGAATAAGGTAGGGGAGAAGTTTCTTACAATTATTTCTAGGTAAAATAATTACTTTCAAGAGAGAGAAACATATTGCTAATTCCACAATTACTCTACTATACTGTAACAGAGCAATAAATGACTTCAAGTCCAACGTTTGTCTGGTTAAAAATTACAGGTACTTAATTTTAATAAATAATTTGCCTTTTTTATCATAGGAATTAAAGTTACACTAAGAATTGGAAGTAATTTTTTAACTGCTGTCACATAAGGTCATTACAGAGGGGGATTAAGTATCCCCTGGGATAATACATTTTAAAATGACTTTAAGCAAGTAAAAACACAAAATCACTCATTAAGTGTAAGTGGGAAGAAACCATCTCCACTTTTCACAAGACATGAATACAGTTAGTTCTTTTATGGGAACACGGATGAGAAATTTGCCAAACCACATCTAACGTAGTAATGGCAAAGAACTGACAACCTCTGTGTCTGTGCGATGAGCACTGGATTTGTTTGCAAGGGGCTATGTGGTAGCAGGTGGATGTCAAAAGCAGAAAAAAGGAGGCAATAGCAGCCAGAGAATGTGACAGAGATTGAAGTCCATTTGTTAAACTCCTTGAGGCATGTTTTCCACAAGCTGTCCCAAGGGGACTGCTCTTGTTAAGAACGCATAAACCTTGCTCATGAGCAGGTGTTGCCCTGGCTCCAAGGCATTTCCAGGACCTCTCCTCAGAGTTGCAGCCCCTCATTTTTGTGTTAAAATGAATATAGACATGATCTTTTTTCTATTAGACGTTTGTGTAAACTATTGGCATTGCATATTCTGGTAACCGCAAGTTTCAGACTTCTTACAAAAGGATTTTTTTAGAGAAAAAGGCTTAACTACTATTATAATGATATTCTGGATTTTCTAAAATTTCTTAAGCTTTGGTGACTCAAGCCTTGAACTATGAACAACTGACTACAAATGGGAAAAATATTTATTGCACTCTACATGCTACAGATCAGGCTTTCTGGTGGTGGAGTGGCTGGGAGAAAAGTATTCTGTGCACACTGTATTCTGTGCTATACCTTAGCTCATCAGTTATATTAGTAATAGTGCTTGCTTAATTTTATTGGTCTTGATCAAGATGTCAATGCCTTCTACCTGGAGCCTTGCTGCCTGTTCATCAGCGGGGCTGGGTGACAGGTAGATGCCCTGTTTCTCTGGTTCTGGTGGCTGGACTTGTGCTGTCCTCAAGCCAGAACAGACCTCTTTGGAAACTAACCTGAGCATTTGTAAAAATGAAGGTGTAATTTGGTTGTTTGTCTGGTATACAGAGCCAGCCCTAATTTTGAAGATTTTGTCAATAGCTATCTATAAGAAATCAATGATTAATTTTTTGTCCTATTCCTTTAAGGACGGCTTCCATTTCCAAGCAGGTCTCTCCAACCTCCATTTTAAGATTCTCCAGCCTCTTTAAAAATCCTTTCTACCACCACAGAAAGGTATTGTAATGTGGGATAGACACACGCATACACACAGTTCTGCATGGGTCCTAAGCCTCATATTGGGCAACAAGCAGTGCGTTAGTCCACGTAAGTCATATAAAGTCCTATGTCATATTTCTGCAAAGAGGCGTCCTTAAAAAACTTGCTTTAAAAATGAATCTCTGTGAATCAGAAGGAGCTACTTTACCAGTTCTTATTTTTAGGAGTTGACTTACTCTCATTTTACAGCATGATGGGATGGCATTTGCTGTGATCCTGTGGCACTCATCAAACCATAATATGATGGAAAAAAATTTTTATGTTACTTGGTAAATTGGAGACTTCTGTGTCACCTCAGAACTAATTCCTGAAGCCATTTGAACCAGGCTGTTCTGCTTGTAGGACCAATTCCTTTTCTCACAGTAAGAATAGGAACATTCCATATGTGTTGCGCATCAATAAATTTTTCTGTCTAACATCACATTTTTCATTTTCTTCCCTTTGTAATTTTGCCTAGATAAGGGCTCTGGCATTCATTTCTGTTTTTTGGTGAGAGAGAATGACAAATCTGAAAAATAAACAGAGATACTCCTTCCCCTCCTCTGCCCAATTCTATAATAATTTTCTTACTGGTTTATCCCCCTGAATGAAATTATCATTCTCAGATGAAAAGAATATTTGAATCTAGGCTGTTAAGCCTGCCGGATCTTGTTTCCATAGCAGAACTGAATGTGATGCTCTCTTCTTACGATCATTCTGCACCTCAAATTGTACTAATGGCAATAGTTTTTCTCCACATATTTTCATGGGGGATCATTACGAATGATACAAACAGTCCAAGCAAGGCATTTTTTTTTTTCCTCCTACTGTAAGAAAAAGCTGCTTACAGTTGAACACAACCATTAGAACAAGTATCCAAAGTATCCTGGGGGTGGAAATCTGCCTCTGTGGAGCAGATCTTCCCAAGGCTTCTGTGATAAGGAGAGCCTGTGAGGTCTAGCAAAGCAACTTGGGGGAAAAAAGGTTAAAACCAGTCCAATTGCTAAGTAAAGAAGACATGTCAGTTGTTGTGTTCCTCAAAATGTTTTTCACATGTAGTATCTTAAAAGCATCCCTTGATGTTTATATAAATCCTATCAGTCATAGCTGAATAGAGTTACACACATAAATTACTCTCAACTCCATTTGGGTTTCTCTGAAGTGTACTACCATGTTGTTTGATTACCTAAGTCTCTTAGGAATTGATTTACTTCTCATGCTGATTTGATATTGACCTTTGTCAAGTTGCTCCTTCATGACACCCAGATTGAGACACAGTAGAAAACTGGACTCAGGATTTTCTATTCCCTTTCCAAAGAGGTGGTGATGAGTTGTCTTTGGTAAGCAGATGAAAGAAAAATAGCTGAATGCCCAGAAGACCTTACTCCCAGTGTTATGTATATGGAAATTGTCCTGAAATAATAATCTGAAGGCTTTGGACCTTGGAAAAAAAAAAAAAGAGTGTAGAGAAAATTTATGGGCTGAGAGGGCCTTCACAACTGATCAAGTCCCATGCAATTATGACAGGTTTTGCCCAGATATTATCAAGCTTCATGTAGGAGATAGCCAAGTGGATAATAGCAGAGAAATTTTTTGAAGAAAGACTTTGCATCTTGTGGTAAATGAAATTGGAATTCTACTTCTTTTCTACCTGTCTAGAAGTTTTCATTTTTGCTTCTTCAGAATATGAATGCTTCGTAACCTAATGCTGGGATGCAGTGAAGCTAAAAGCCACATAAAGAATTTTTACTTTCCCCATTTTCTCAGGGGATGTAAAATTAAAGTAGGTGTGAGCAATGTACTTAACATCACCCAATAAGTCACCAATTGAGCCATATTTGTTTCACTGAAGTCACATGAATGATCCTGTACATATATCTATTCTTTTCCCACATACCATTTTTGTCACCTGCTGGACCCAAACAACTTTTCCTGAAGAAGTGAAACTCAGTTTTGCCTTAGGTATTTTATGAAAGCGGTTGAAAGGGAAAAATAAATTCACCAGGTCAAGCTATTTAATATGGGGCACCTGTTCTGTGTTACTCCTTGCAGCTGAGTATCATTCTCTGCCCACCTTATCAAACATGGAAAATCACCCTTCTTCCATCCAAATACCTGACTGTGCAAGTGCTTTAAAGGGCAAAATTGCAGCTCTTTCAAAGGCTGATTCATAGAAGAACTTGAGCTTTGATTTATAATTAGAGCTCTGAAAACCTTTCATTACAAAACTGGAAAGAGACAGAAAAAAAAATAAATGTCCCCATTTGCTTTCTGTCTCACTTCACTATAAACTTTGTCTGTGTCTCTCCTCTGGTTCTGTGTTTGCAATGTTTTTAATGGTGTTGATATGAACCAATTTCAAAGAGAAATTTCAAGGCAATGGAAAATGTCCCCTTTCCCCATAACTTCAGGACAAGGGTCTCTGTTCCATCTGAAACCTGCAAAAGCTCAACGATGCTGTGCAACTTCAAAAAGGGCCAAATCTGCTCTCACTTTTGTCTTTTTCCCCCTTCTTTTCTTACTCCTTTCCTTATTCCCTGTAAACCAAAAATATTATTTCTCTATTTTAGGACTTCAGTTCAGTTAGGAACTATGGTTTCACTATGACTTACTTCTTTCTGTTCATGAGAGTTATCTGTGGAAGAAAAGCTACCATTTTACACAACATGGCTAATGCCACATATACCTAGAAAAAGGGAGAATAAGCCCATGTTGTCATGAAAACATTTTAGTTCCCTCTAGGCTTTACTCTCATAAAAAAAGAGGCCATGCAAAAGTAAAACCCCACTTGTGAAGATGCATCCTTATTTGAATGAAACAAGTATAGCCATGAATCTTAACCAAAAACATTCCCTACCTCTATGCATCTTTAAGTCTTCATGTTTATTTTATGTTTATATATATATTTATATTTATATATATATATATATATATCTCCTATTTTCTTCCTTCCCTCTTTCTCTTGCTTTCTCCTAGAGGTAGTCCTTTTCCAACTGATGTTTCTTAGGCTGCACAGGATAGCTTTTTTTCCTCTAAAAAGGGAAAATCTCTTCTCAAAACTCTTCTAAATAAATGGTTATACCTATGTGTAATCCTCCAACATGCAGAAGTAGAAGCTGTGAACAGAAACTTAAATTTGTAAAGAAAATGATATGTTAATTTTGCACAGTTTTTAGTCAGCTGTGCTGTCTATGTTCACATCTACAAGCCATACAGCTCTAAAGCTTACTTTCTGTCCTTGAGCCCACTGGATTTGTACTTGCACCATACATCCTGTTATGCACTTTGTCAAGGCTATCCACATTAGAGGTGATTTTCTAGTGCTAGCAACAACTGTGTACTTCAGTATCTTGTACAGCACTATGCTAAGCTCAGCTAATCCTGTTGAGAAGGAGAAATAGTCTTCACAGCTATTATACCTCTGTCAGCTTTTTTTACTGCTTCTAGCAAGCCTTCTATTTCTGAAGAGTTTTGAAGGCTAATATTTGTGATTATTAAATATACAGATAATGTATCTTTCCTGCCATTAATAGTCACATATATCAGATTTTTCTTCATATTATGTTGTTGGACATCAATGTTTATGTTCAGGTATGATAGGGTATTGATTCAATTAATGATTTGAGAAGTTTAGTAAGAAAGTAGTTTCTCAGTTTCTTGGTCATCTTCCACAGATATCTATGTTGGAATGATGGGAGTGTAGTGTGTTTTTGATCATTTGTCATAGATGTCATGAAGCAGTTCATGGAAGAAAAATTTTGCAAGCTGATGGTGCATTTTTAATCAGTTTGAATACATAGGTGATAAGAAAAAAAAAAGTCAAAGATTCATAGAGTCAGAATTAGCCAGAAACTTCTGAGTGTTTGTAAAACTGGACAACAGAAATAGAAAAGAAAAAGGAGGGATATGCTTCTCTGTGAATGCATCAAAGACAGGTGACACGCCTGATCTGTAGCGGAGTCATCATTACTGCTGCATAACATGTACTTTCAAATTTCTGGACTTCAGTCACCAAATATTCCCCAAAACTGAAATTCAGGTTTTAAAGAAAGCAATACCTTTGCCTGCAGATGCAGGGATACTGCTTTTTAGAGCTGAGAAGTGGATTAAGTTGTCAGCAGCACAAACATGTCATGACTTCCAGGGGAACAGTGAGGACAGAAGGAAGCATTCATTTTTAGAGTTCAGGGTATTGCAAGGTGAGAATGGTAACCAGTTAGGCTGGAAAGGGAAGCACTTATCTGTGTAGATGCTTCCATAAAAGAGAAGGGTACTAGGGGATGCAGAGTTTACAACCTTTCTTTGAAATGAGGGATATACATTTCAGATGGGTGAAAATTAGGAAATAAGCAATAGCATTTTGTTTTGTGGACAGGAACAGTCCTGTGTCTATTCCTGACCTGTAAATGACATCCTCAGTGTCATTTACTGGTCTCACCACAGGTATACCAGATTTATTATCTTGTTTCCAAATGTGATCACTAATGGGTATATCAGAGAAAACTGATAAAATGGACTTTTCTGTTTGGCCATTAAAGCATATGAGAATGGACTATTGGAATATTCTTTGCTGGCTGTATGCGTGCAGCATTTTTTTTTATGGATCGTAAGATTTGTGCAGTGTAACCAAATTTTAACATTCCTGACTTATGGAGCTCTATATTGACTCAAAATCTTCACTGTTTGTCATGTGGACCACTCCATGATTGTCCATTCGTATCCTAAGATGAATGGTTTGTCTACTCAGAAGCTGAAAAATGAAATCACAAACCAGTAATTAGAACAGAAAAGGTTTTCTCTGATTAAATCGTCTGAGTTTGTTGTAGTTCTCTGTCACCTCTCAGGCATAAGTCTCAATGTTTGAGGTCTGACTGCCTTAAAGAGACTTCTGAATGAGACTGTTTCTGACAGTTAGGGAAAGAAAGGAAGAGGAGAATGATACTGGATTGGATGACTGGAGAAAAAGATTATTGGCGGAATACTGATACCAGCATTACAAAAACCCTTTATTAATCACACTTGCAATGTCCCTTTCCACTGAGTTACCAAGGCAGCTCACTACTTATTGAATTCTATTTCTCTGAATTTCTGATTTATCTATCTTTATAGGCTGCTGAAGCCCAAATATTCTCAATACATCCTCCATCTTTTAGAATATGTAACCCTTTGGCATCCTGAGGCAAGCAGTAAACACCTTGTATGCTGCTTACTCTGATAGACTGTAAAGATGCATGGCAGCGTTAGCTTTCACAACAGCTTCTGTTTGAACAGGGAATATATTAAACGCATAAAAAGCTCCAATAAAACCCAACCAGTAAAAAGTCAATTTTATACTTTCAAATAAACCTGGGCAGTAGACATGCTTAGGGAAAAATAGTGAGTAAGCAGAGACTTTAATGAAGACAAAAATCAATTCCAAGTAGCAGGCTTCCCCTCCCCTGCTTCAGAGCAGACTGCATTGCCATCACTGTCGACTCTGTCACTGCAAAGAGTAGCCTACAAGGCTGTAACATCTCCCATGTGCATATCACTAATTAGCTGCAGCGCAGAAGCATGTTAGGATTTTAACTACACAAAATAACAGCCCAAGTGTATGGATTATGACAACAGACAAATTTTAATGTCTCAGAATCTAAAGTGTTGGTAGTTGCAACATTCCCCAACCCACACAGAGAATAAGTTTTTTTTTTTTTGTGCTGTTAATACTTACTCCTGTTTGAGAATCTCATGGGCTTTGCAAACAGAGAGTAACATTTATCTGCCTCAAAGGGCTAACTATAAGGTCCAGGCATCGCTTAGGTTCCAGTTAAGGTTTAAAATGGGGCAAAGGGTTTTTGTCTGTGGTTGGATTGCCCTCCTAATGAAGTGTACCTCCCTGGAAAGTAAACATAATTAAGCCACATTTGCAGATGGGGAAAGGGAGCCATTGAATGATGAAATGACTTGCCCAAACTCTCAAAATGAACCAGAAGAAAAACTGGCAGATAAGCCAAAAATCTCAATTCAGTCACGTACTTTTTCCATGCCATCTAAAAAAAAAAACCTTACTCTTATGCTCTCTGTGAAATCTGTTGGTATCCCAAGAACTCAATTATTCTCTATAAATGGGCCAATCATTCTTTCCATTCTTAAAGCCACCTTTGTTGCTGATGATGACTTGATCCATACCAGACATGCTCTTATGAAGATGGTCTTCATCCTTCCTTGACATTCCTGCATGAACCTCTTCTTCATGTGTTTCAGTGACATAAATCCCTGTTGTAGCTGAGACAAGAGAGGGGGACAAGGAGAACAGGAAAGTGGCAGAGAGTACTTAGAGACAAGGAGTTGCATTGCACCCATGTTCTGCCTTCTGATTTGCCAGTCCTGCTCAGATGCTAGCTCTTCCTTTTACTCCACTGTTTGCTCGTTATTTCATAACTTCTTTCACAAACTTAACCTCTGTTCTCCAGTTTACTTAATAAGAATGATTATCTTTCAAATCTGTTTTGAAAACGACCTCTTTTATGGTATATTCTGTCAACTCTTTGCAGGTTTCTTTCATTTGCTTCCCCGCATCTTTACTTCAGTCATTATTTTAGCTGTTGAAAGCAGTCTGAAGAGATACATGAAATGACTTTGAAGAACTCATCCTGGTAAGAGCCTTCTGTACAAAGCTAGATTTGGCTTTATACATATTTCATCCCAGCATGAGTCAGTAGGAGAAGAACGCCAAATCAAGTATGTTTCTTTGTTTTTTTTTCTGGGCTAAGAAAGCTATGGAAAAACTATTCTTTTTCAAAGGGAAGTAAATCCCAGTATGGCAGGGAGAACATGAGAATAACATGTAGCATAACTTTGTAGTCACTGTGCATGCCTCTCCTCTGTATCTTATGTTTAGAAGGGATTGAGTGAAGGCTCAAAATCTGTGCTAGAGACTCAGAGAGAAAGGGGGGAGTAGTTTGGCTCTAATTGTCTAACCTGCTGTTGAATGACCTATATATCAGAATACTGAACTACAGACCTGAAGGGAGTTCCTTGCTGGAGACAGCAGGGAACATCATCCATTGGACGTCAATTTTTAATGCTGATCTGCCTGCTGGAGACAATGTTGAAAGATGTCTGTGATCAGAACTTGTTTTCGTGAAGAAAAACAAGAGGGTGGGGTGAACAGTTGACAACAGACTGAGGAAGAATGAGGCTGTGAGGCACAATGTGTTTTCCGCTGTTGCAGCACTGGTTTAGGATAGGATAGGATAGCTTTGTGTGAGGTGACACACAAACATGGCGGGGGGGGGGGGGGGTTGTTTACCTTTTACTGTTGTTCACTGGCCTCATAAGCAGGTGAAGTCCCTTTGGGTCTCCCTTAGGAGAAGTAGGTGAGAATATTGACTCAGAATCAAAAGAGATAAAATGTTGGGAATAGAAAAGGAGAGGTGCAGTCACCCTTTTGCAGGTGTTGTGCTGAAAGATGTCTCTGAAGCAGGCTGGAGGAGAGTCATGGATCTTTTAACAGTGTCCTCTTCAGCTTGCATTCACACCTCTTGCTTTGACCTTCAGACATCCCTGATTCTGCTACTGAGGTCAGCAGTTTCACCTTGAGCAGATCAAGTCATTTTTTGTTACTCTTTTTCTGCCAAACTTCTTTACTGTCTATCTAAAACTATTCATGCTTTGAGTACTGGCCAGGGCTACAGATCCTGCCCAGCCAAAGGGGGTTCGAAACCCGCTTCAGTGTTGAAGGCTGAAACAAGTCCAAGACGCAGTTGAATATCCTGCCTGCATCAGAAATATGATGTCTGCCAGCACTCCTGGCTTTGGTGTGAGGAGAAATTTAATTCTGAGGGGCCTCATGATTCAAAGAGAAATTGAATTTAGGAGTAAAGGAAAATGAGGTAGACCCTTTATAGACAGCCTATATATTTAGGTAAGATGCTATCTCAAGTCTTTTGCAATCAACAACTAAGAATAGCATTGCAATGAGACAAAAGCCTGAAGACAGTGTGGCTGTCCAGGCAGCAGGAAATAAATGTTTGAGAGATTATACAGATCATCCTTTATCTACAGTTGACAGCTGTTTTTGTCATTGCTCTCACTGGGCAAGCCAACACTGATACTTCAGCTTCCTACTTCTAGTGAAATTACAGTAATGAACTTTTCTTTACTCCTTGAAGTACAAGATGTATAGATTAAAAGATCTATTATTATTATTAGCTATTCAGCAGGTATGGGTTCTTCTTTAAATATCTTTTTCATGCATATTTCTTTCATTAATTCTTTTCTTTTTTATTTTTCTTAAGGATCTTCTCCTCTTATCCCTTTTGTTCCTCATAAGGTCTTAGACGACAGTATTTTTCATTATGTTTCTCGCTTTTTTAATCTCTTTGTCTTCATTTATGTAAATTTGGCATGTGAACTTGCAAGATGATGGAGTTATGAAAATCCTTGGAGCCTGCTTTAAAATCTCATGAAGGTCTAATTAAATATTGCGCATGGGAAAAGACATATTTTCCAATGCATGTGAAAAAGTAAAATTGATTGACATGAACACTAGGTCTTAGATCCAATATTTTCTGACACAATAAATTTCTGGTTAACCCAGATTTCAAAGTGACTTTTCTGTTCTGCATGGAGGCATAATTTAAGATAATTCCATCTCATGTTATTTTGTTTTGTTCTCTATCTATACAAAGATCAAAACCAAACATTAGTTATTATATTCCCCTCCCCCTCCCCCTTTTTTATTACTTTTGTTTTCTTTCAAGGTGGGTCTTTATTTATCTGTTTTAAATAATAAAAAAGAGCAGTGAATGAGGAGGGGGAATCTTTAAGGGAGATTATCCTTTTATCACAAGAAAAGTAAATCTCCTAAATCCAACTGAAAATCCACAGTGAGCTGAGATCATCTGTCAAACATGATGGCAAAAGAGAAAAATGAGTTCTGTCTCTACTTGCTTGATTCAAATAAATCTAACATAAAGATATAGTCAGTCCTCCCACTACTATGCCAGCCAGGCTGCAATCTTGCTGAAAGTCAAAGGCTGCATTTCTACTGCTAAATAGGATAGCTAGGGACCATTTTCTGGCCAAGTGACTCAAACTACCTGCATCCATAGCTTTTGGCTCTGGATCTCCTCTGGTACCCTTTGTTGGTGGGAGGAGAGGGTCTCTAAGACATAATCATTATTGTGGTTTCCTTTATTCACTTTTAAATGTCCAAAGCAAAGTGAATAAATATTGCAGATGTTGCAACCTGTCAGAGGGATGTCTTTATAACATGGAACTGGTGCATGTTGCATTCCTGTGCCTGTGGGATGAAGGGCGTGCAGGGAGGAGGGAGCCAAAATCGTTTATGTTGAGCACGAGGGGAGTGGTACCTGGAGTCTGTCACCTGAGCTGTGCAGTCCCTCCTGGCCCTTGTGTTGGCCCTCAGTCCTTGCCTTATCATCATTTTGGAGGCGATAGTGGGCCAAATCCTACTAGGGTCATCTAATGGCTGTGCTTTCTTCCTAGCCCTCTTAGTTGTAAAGTGTTAGGCAGCATCTAAGTTGGAGGATATCTTATCAGTGGATGTGTGCAAGTTTCCTCAAACAAAAAATCCATCGGATTCTCTGCTTTGTCATTCATTGCTGAGTGCAATAGCTCATTGGCATGGCAGGTGAGCTGAGTCGAGGAAATGAGCGCTGTGAGTTCTCTGCACAATGCATATTGCTGAAATACATGATTCTAAGAAGTGTGTCCTCCAGCTGCAATTGCATTATCTATCACCTATCCACCAATTTATGAGAGAAACAGAAACTTCAGATACATTCAAGCATTTGCCTTAATACAAATCTCTCACTAAATCTGTGGGAAATGTGCTGTGGATGGATGGTTTCCAGAGTTTGCTTTCCACATCAGAATGGGTTTCTCTGTGCCATGGATTTCTTGGGTGCTGTAGGAGTGCTTTCATAGGGTCTATAGAATAAGTGCTGTACAATTTCTGTAAGTGGCTAAAAAATATTATGGTATATGTATTTTGTAGGTTTGTGATATTTCAGATCAAATTTCTTGACAAGCCATATACAAATTCTTTTAATCAATAATAAAATTACCTGGGTTTGGAGGTCTGAAATATGAATTCCCGGAGAGAGAAGGAAATTATAAGGCTAAGTACCGCTTGCAGAGACAATGCAAACAAAGATGAATTAACACATTCTGCATACATAGAACTGTTATTCTAATGCCCCAAACAATTAAGTCTTTGCACTGGAAGAGTTGGACTTTATAGATAAGCCATAGAGATCAATCTGCAGCAGTCAGAAAGACAACATTTTTTTTCTATCTTCCCTTGGTCTATTGTTTGGATATAGATTTCTTCAGGGAATTCCCTTGCATTACGATCTTTGCCACAGATGCAAATCAGCATCATTTTGTGTGTTGGTGTATGAAGTCAATGCTGCACAAACTCCAGAGCACGGTGGTGTTTTGGGAAGGCCCTCCTTCTGTTTTTCTGGAGAAAAGGCATTGCTAGGGTTGTGGTAGTCAGAAATATCTCAGAACATTGATTAAAATCTCACAGGAGTCCAGCAGGAAGCTCTGATTCTCTTTTTACAAATGCACAGAGTCCAAATTGTCTGTCCATAATCACACAGAATACGTGAAAAAACCCAAGGATCTTCTGTTTTTATTGCAACTTCACCGCACTGATTTCCTCACAGTAGAAAATAATGGTGTTTGGGTTGTGGTTGTGTTTGAAGCTGCTCCAGAGTTATAAAACATGTAACAATGAGTTTGAAATCTCATCAGAATGACCTTTGAGATGAATGAATGCCAGACCTCTGTGCATACGATCTAATGTTTTTCCTTGTGGAATTTCTATTTTATGTTTACTAGTTCTGTTAGGAATCAGAAATGTTATGGACATAGCAGATGTGATGCATAGCTTTGCAAATCTAGTGAGATCTAATACCTGCAGTTTTACGAGTGTCTTGTTTAAAATAGATCAGCTTGACCTTCCTTTATTTATAATAGGTTTCACCAACTGTGTCTTCAAAATGTCAAAAATAAAACACTAACTCTCAGCTGAGGGTGATTTCACTTGTTCCAGGCAAACAACAGAGCTAATAAAGTCAGCAGGAGGCACCATCTTGAATTAACTCAGAGCATCATTATACTTTTTTATTATTTCTATTTTTATTAGCCTGGAACCCTCAAGATAAAGCTAGTTTTCCATTGTACTAAGCAGAAAACATGTGTTGTAAAAGAATATGCACATAAATAAAACTGTATTGCCCACACTTTACAGAGAAGGAACTGAAACATAGGAAAAAATGTCCCTTACATTTGAAGGGAAATATTCAAGAAAATAATATTCTCATGTATTCCATACCTTGTCAAAAATACGTGCATAGTACAGCTAATGCATATTCATTGCACTTCATTTGACTGAATCCTGATTGAAATCCTGTGAGTCTCTGTGGCTCCTGGACACTCTGGGATGTTTTCTGAGCTGTCTGTGGCAGACAAAACCTTGTCATCCCTATCTATAGCCCACTTGTCACAACTTTTACACTTCATGGGAGAGTCTCATTTTCATTGCTAGATATGTTCTAAAAGTGCCTGCTCATACTGAAAGCAGAGGTTTATAATGGGTTTCATCAAGGTAGAACTTAAGTCTTGTAGGAAGCTTGGAAACATTTTTCTCTATCTGCTTGTTGCTCTATCTTGCAGACAGGCATGACCTTATATAAAGGGGCATTAAATTGATAGATGTTTCACACACACACAAAAATTATCTAAAGTGCAAAATACAGCTGTCTAAACTGGACTCTGCCTGTCACTTCTCCTAGTCCATTAGCTCTCAGAGATACAGAAAGCTGGGTTTTCTTCTACTCTTCCCTTTGTGAGTCAATGCTATTTCTGAGGTTCTAAATTTTCTTTTCAGAGAAGAGATTTTTAGATTATTCTCCCTCTGCTTCTCCTCCTCCTCCCAAAACTTAGTATTTGTTTATATTTTGTTTTCAGGTTTTAGACATATTACTTAATTTCACCTAAGCATTCAAGCTATTTGGATTTCCATATGAGATGATCTTTCCAGCCTGATTGATACATACCTCAAACCTCCATCTTTGTATAGTGTGGTAGAGTGTGACAAGTGAAGGTTTTGTGCCGTCTTGAGCATCAAAGACAGATACAACTTTTGTGGTTCAATGCCAAAGTAATCTCACGTTCCCAATAGAAATGTATCAAGGAGGGGATGAACACATATGGCTGGTAATGTATGGAGCCATCCTGATATCTGCAAAGAAGGTAACAGCCCAGCCAAGGTGAAGGCAGTTTTACTTACAACTGCAGTTCAGATAGAGTCTTTCCTAGCTTCATGTCGCTTTTCATATCATCCCATATTAATGTCTACTTTGCTACGCAGGTGACAGTGTTCCTGAGCACAATGTATTTTTACAAAAAAAAAATGGCTAGATCTTTTGGGGTAGCTATCTACCGGCTTATGGAGTGGCAACTAGATTAACAGGGCACTTGGATGTTCTCTTGAAAATGGACATCTCCCTTAGCATTCAGGACAGCTCTAGGGCTCTGACATATCAGGATATGCATGGAAACAAGGATGGGAACGAACCATGTCAGTATTAAATAAAAATGATCTCTTTACCAGTGATTAAAACAAGCAAACAAATCTAATGGCTTTTCTCTGCACAGCATGCTGATGTGATTCTTTCAGACAGGCAACTAAATCCATTACTACCTGGGAAGAAAAGCTACCCCTCCTGATGGTTTCACACATGTTTTCCTATCCGGGAGTAGCAAGCAGTAGGCAGTGGATGGCTCCTTTACAACAACCTCATCTCATCTGCTCATCCACTTGACGTCTCAGCCCTGAGGGTTTCAGTTCAGCTATGCTGGATTTCCTAGTGCCGGGAAATGAGGAAGGCCAGGCTGCAGCTATTCCAGACTATCAGTTCATTGTCTACCAGACACTGGGATAGGGAGAGTTTGGTGAATCCTTTCTGCCACCCACACAATATTAGGAGCAAATGCAGGTGCATGCATGTTGGTGTATGGATAGAAGAAAGCCTACAATTCAGGTTGATTGTTGGAGAGTGGAGACAAGTATGTGTCCTTTTCCTTCTATGAGACCTTTCTCTGTGCAAAGTATTTCCCCTGCAAAAAGAGCTGCTGTTTTTCTCAGGTGCCTATTTCTTTGGACACCAATTTTGCTATTACCCTTCCAAACAAGGTCAATCTCCTGCCTGCTGTGAACCAGTTATCCTCTTCCTCCGGTTCGCTCAGCCATTGTTAGCCATAATCAATGAAGGGAAGAGCTGTCACTGTCATGATTGAGATGAATGACACAGGTACTGTTCAATCTCTCAAAGCCTACCTTTCGTGATACTCATGCAGAGAGCGCTGCTCATGACTCAGTCAGGCGCTCTCTTCTTGTCAGCCAGCCTCTACCCTAGTGGTGTAGTGTGACAAGTGAAGGTTTTGTGCTGTCTTGTGCATATTGGTGCTTTGGTCATAAAATAGCTCCTGCAGAATACGAATTTCTTATTTCCCTGTCTTTGCATAGAGAGGCACATATACACAGAGAGTGTGCTGCATACTCAGCTGCAGGTATTTCAGTCAAGCAGTGCCGAAATTACCCATTCCCACTTCTGTTTTCGCAAAGAGCAGTTAGATGTTCAAAATAATTGATGAATAAAAGAGGGAAATAACTAAGCTGTCCAGTCTTGAATGACTGTTCAAGAATTTAGGGCAGCCAAGTTCACTTCACAGCTTCCAAGATGAGGCACTCTACAGGAGTTATTTGAGGAATATGCTTCTGTGCATGAGATTTTGATCAGTCTATAAATGACCCAATGTGGGCCTTGGGCACAATGAACCCCTGCCTATGTTGTCAGCTTCACTAGAAGCAATTAGAAAAGTCAGACTGATTTGGTCTATTTGGAGGATCATACTGAAAAGAGCTTACCATTTACAGGCATGGACTAACATTGGCTGTAATGCTCAAGGCTGTGTAGACAAACCATCTTATTTAGCACTAATTAGTGTATGTTCTTGCTTGGGATTTTCATCCTTTCTGTGTCCTTAGGCAAATCATATCACCAAATTTAGAAAGAGAGCATAAATTAGGAATTTGAAGGTCTGAGCTGATTTTCAGACATGATAGTCAATCCTGGCTATCATTGACTTAACTGTGGGCACTTGCACTCCCTTCTGGTGCAAAAAAAGAGAAAACAAAAACAGACAATTTACGTTTGATTTTACTTCTTTTTGCTTACCTGTCTCAGCAATAATGAAGAGGGGCTTTGTCTGAGTCTGTGCCTGTCTGAGGTGAGTACCTCAATAAGTGCTTCTTAATGAATAATCTTTATGCCAAATCTAGCTACAGATATCTCATTATTGAGTTATTATTTACAGTATAAATTATTGTTCTTAAGGCATAGAGTCATAGAGATACTAGTAGGCTCTTTTGTATACAAACAGTATCTGAATCTCAAAGACTAACTCCTGCATCCTGTTGTACAGATGAAAATCAGGAGTAACTCTCACAAAGTTGCTGGAGTAATTCCGACTTTACCCTAAGGCAAATGAGAACAGAATGCAGCTTCTTGCTGACTAAGTGGAAAGTCAATGAATGCTTTAAACAGGCCAATTTAAGGGAACAGGGGGGCTAACACTGACAAATCATTTCTATATTACACCTGGTAATATGCTTTATACTTAAAATGGAACATATTATCCCAAAACAATGGAATCACTTGACCATGTGGAATATAATAATCTCTGGAGTGACAACTGAACAATAGCTTCCATCCTGGAGCTGAGAAAAATCATTCTTTCAAATAAGATTTTAATATTACCCTTAAAACTCTACTTGGTTAAAATGATCAGCATCAGGCTGTCCATCTCATTTTAGCTGATGCAGTAGGTACACCGTAAGTATACCTTTGGAGTTCTTATAGAAAACTATTCCTGTACCTTTTGTTCCTTTACTGCTGAGCATGCTGCAGTCGAGTACAGGCAGGTACCTTGGTTCAGGAAAATGCTAGGCTATTTTAGACTGACAGATGCAGATCAGAAATTAGGAGTATACTTATAGCCATGAAGATGGCACATGGGTCTTTGTGATATTCCCACCTGCCATCGTTCTCCAAAGCATTTTGTGCAATGTCTGCAATGACACTGTCTTGTTCTGCTTCCTCAAGTGATGCCCTGTCCTCAAGTGCCTTATCCATGAAGAAGGTTTTAACAGCGTTATGTTGTATTATATTATTATGACTAACTATGTAACTTAAATATTGGAACATTATGGTGGTATCAAGCACCCCCGGTCTCATTTGCCTGCCATTAAGAATTTACAGCCATAAGCCCTGGGTGTGGAATGCGATTCATGTGTTTTGTTTTGAGAAATGGTTGTTATTTGATGTTGTGAAAAAATATGGATTAAATGGCTTCCTGAACTGTGGCCACAGGGCCTGCTCCAGAATGGCTCCAAATCAATGCTGAATCTCCCGTTTTGTTGTATGACCGTTGAAAAATTACAGCCATCTTTATTGCTCAGCAGGAATGAGAGTGCAGTATAATTAAATTAGAGCAAGGCAAACACTGCAAGGTTTCCATGAATAAATACATTTAATCAGTTTATTTCTATGAAGATTAAGTGTAGGTCCCTTGTGCATTCACTCTGTGTCGTCATCCAGATGTTGTGCAATTGGCACAAATTTGAAAGGCAAATTTTAAAGCTACATACATAAGTTTTTTTTTCAGAGATTCAAAATTTAAATCACCACGTGCTAATATTTGCATTAAAAGCAATCACCCAGTCAAGGAATAGGAATAATTAATAACTCCAAGATGGCTGAACTTCAAAATATTTGTGATCAGGCCACAGCTTCAAAACATTTGAAACAGTCTCATTAAAATATAAAAGTTTTGAGGGAAGCACAATTTTGTGATGAATATTTAGCTAGCAAGGAATGGAAGTTCCCTTCAACAAATACACCAAATAATAATAACTGCAAAACATAAATATGCTTTCTTCCCCACCGTTACCACAATAAAGATGTCAAAAAGAGAAATGAGTAATAGGGAAGTCTATTAGCACACATAATTCACTCCCTACTCTAAGACTGATTTTACTCCCCTGCTGCCATCTATTCTTCTAGCTTTTTGTGATCCTACATTTAAATTTCTTCAAGCCAAACAGTATCCGTCATGTCCTTTGGGAGGGTATTCTTCAGCCTATTGGATCTGGAAATATTTTTTTTTTCCAAATTTGCTGACTGAATTTTCCTCTGCTCAGTATTATTTAGTGACGATGGATTAGATTTCTTTTTAGTATCTTAAATTTTTATCCTTGTTGTTTACAGTCTTCACCTTACATAACCTCCTCTTATCCCAGCTATTAAGTTCTTTTAATATTGTTTTTTTCAGGACTCAGTCCATCTGTCTCTTAATCATTTGTTGTTGCATTTCTCTGACTCCTTCCCAGTATATTGGCTTCAGGATTCTCATGACTTCATGCAGCATTCTTAGGGTGGGCAAACTGTTTACTGATTTAACACAGCCTTTTTGATCCTATGTTACTGTCGTTCAGATATATAAGATCTCCAATTGCTTCCAGTATATATTCAATGTCATTTGTATGGGTACATGAGCATGTGTTAGCATGGACATTACACTACTTTCTTTAAATCAGGGTGGCAAGTTTGTATTGGTGTGCCTCAAAACTATGCCTTGTGGTACAGCTGATCCTTTATCTGTGCCACTGAATACTTTATTATCATCTGCAGTTATTCAGCCCTGTCCAGAGATGGCACAACACAGTTCTTGTGCCTATGCAGCCCCTGCCTTCCCTGTTCTGACAGTGAAAATTGTGGTGATGTTTTAAAGAACACCAATATTATAGCAATTTTGAGCCTTTTTTAATTCACTGTCTGAAATGCTCGCTCGTTTGCTCATGAAAATGAAATGCTTTTTAGGGTTAAAGTCAGAAATGACAATGGAGGTCTAGTCCAGTTCTAGTGGATATTTTTTGCATTACAGATCACTGGCCCATTCTCTCACAGGTCTCTGTAAAATACAAACAGTGATACTGAGCTTGCATTATTTATATTCATAAAAGACTCTGAGGTCTTTTAGGAGAGGGTGTGACAGATATTCAAAGTAGCCATAATTAGAAATTATGGGTGGAATACATGGCAAGAGCAGAGAGGAAGCTGTCAACTCCTGAAAATCTCTACAAATATTGGCAAGTGAAAACATTTGTCTTCTGGGCCACATAAACAAAAGGCATAGTGGCAGGTGTTTTATGTTTTTGTTTATTTTACCCCCTGGTATCTTTTAAAATTAAAACACTGAGGGTAAATCGTGATTCAATAGTTAAAGCTTTATTTTTCTCATATCACAGTAAAAAACTTTTCTCTGTAGTCAGTTACTGTAACAAATTCATTTTTGTGAGTCACTTTCAGTCTTTAATTTTTTTATCATTTGGGAATCTTCTTTCATAAGTAAATTCAATACTCTCAAATTTTGTTTTCACACCTAAATCTGATAGATGAACGTGAAATTTGCAGACCCTAGTCCCACTATAGCAACCTTCTTATCTCCTTGTGACCATTTTGCCTCAGAAATGTTTATTTTTCTCTTAAGTTTTCCCTCATTGTTTTGCATGAAAATTTCACGGGAAAGGGTATTTCTATTTTTTTCATTTTTGAAAGATCACGAAGGGCACTTAATTCTCCCTTGAATATGTGTGGTGTAGGTAGAGATTCAGTCTTGCATATTATTGACATATGGTTTTATCCATGTCTTAGATTCAGGAACTCCCAGATGCTGAGCTTTCCTCAGCAGGGGGGAACAGATGGTTTCTTCCTCACAGCAGTAGAAATCGTCATGCTTTGGGTGCAGTGTTGATTATCTCAAGGCATGAGGCTTTCTTCTTTCTTTCATATACTTCAGAGAAATTTCTTTTCCCCAAAGCAGAATTTTACTGTGCTGTGTTGTTTTGTTCCTTCCTCTGATGACAAGACAGTATCTCTGCTTTCTTTCTCAGGGGCTTCACCTCATTTCTGGAGGTCCAAAACTGTCCCACTCATGGCTAGCTTAAAATTCTCTTCTCTGAAAAATGTTCACTGCTCTATCTTGGAGAAGGGAAGACCTTCTCTTCTGTCCTTGTATGCTTTATCCCTCTGTATCAGACAGAACCTCCTGTATTGTGGGGCAAGGCTGTTGCGAGGAGGATCACGGTGAAGTGCTGCCTTGCCTTCAAGCAGCGACACAGCAGAATTACCATAGTGCTGAAAGTCCTCCCTTTTCCTAAACACAGGATACAAGGGTGACTTTTAATTTATCACAGTGTTTATTAAATAGATCCATGCTCTGAAACAGTCTTTACAATTTTTAAATGGTGAGTCCGACTTGGCAAACCAATGACATATTAGTTTAAGTTTTCAAACTTTGGTTTCCAATTCCTTCTCACAATTTCCACTTATTTGACTTTTTAAAAAAATTTAACAGTGCATATTTAAAAGCTGCATATACAGAAGCATGCACTTCTCCTGCTGCTCATTCTGGGTAAAAGCTTGCTTTGATTTCTTTTTCCACAGTACATAGAAAAAAAAAAAAAAAAAAAAGGAAAGCCTATTTTAAGAGAGGAATTCTTAATAAGTAGGTAGCAAATACCCTGTGCATTTCCTGGAAGACATAGTATTGTCCTTGGAAAAAAGAATATACTGTGAACCTATTTCTCTCTTGTTAGTCCAAGAAAGTTGCCACTGGCTGATGAGTACTATGGCCTGACAATTCTCCGTGGTCTTGGGAGGTTTACTATCAGGATTAAAATACTGATGTTCAGAAAGGAAGGACAATCTTCCTTCTTTTCCCTGATTAAAAGGAGCTGTCTTCTCTTTATGTTCCTTGCAACTTAATCAATAAAAGCTTTCTCTTTCATCTGAGTTTCAGGGGTGGTTAATATGTATGCCACATACTTTCCATTTGCTCTCTGTACAGAAATAGGGAAATAGTCAGAAAATGAAAAACCGCTGAAGACAAGAAAGCCTCTGAAAGGTGAAAGAATCTGCAAGCTTATCCCATTTACCTGAATTTCCCAAGAGTGCAAAACATAGATGAATGTATAAAGACTTTCTGGTGTCGTTCTAGTGTGACTGGGTTTTACTCAGGCAGAACTCAGACAGCTGAAGCATTTCAGTGTTGGGCAAAAATGAAAAACTATGTAATGGATCCTTTATTTTTGTTTGTGAACCTCTCAGCAGCTTCAAATTGAATCTGTATTTTGAATAAATGCTGAGGTTATATATTTTATTAATTCAGAACAGTTAATCTAGTCTTAACTGTAAGTTTTGCATTTGCATATAAAAGACAAAATTTCTGAGGTGTACCCTCCCAACATTTACTCTATATTTTGGCTGTCAGGAGAATGGGGATAGCTAACAGTTCCTTTTTCTTCTTCTTCTTTTTTTATTATTATTATTTTTTCCCTTGCGATGTAAGCACCCAGGGCATTCTGTCTTTTTACCTGTTATTTTTGGCCAGGTAGTATACTGCAGCTAGAGTAAAACAATGAGTAACAATTCAGAAGGACATTTTGTTTCCCGGAATTATGTGAGCAACTCCTGGAGGTGTAGGAAGATAACTCTTGGAATGATTCCATAGTAGGTCCTGAGAATACTGAATATTTTGAGCATTTTATAGGCATTAGCTTCACTGGGGCTGGAAAATTTTTGCTGTTATGGATCTACAAGGTGGATGGATTTTTTGCCCTGCTCATGAGGAATGATAGAAACCTACCTACGCCCAGTAAAAGGCCAGAAATATGGCTACATCCCAGTGGCAGGGCTCTCAGTACCAAGAGGGATAGTCTGAAAGATGACCACAGGACTGGCACCACAGGACTGGCCCAGTCAAACATGCAACCCTGCTTTCCCTGTATCTCATTTTTCCACGCTGACATTGAGAGACCTAACACTTGCCTTGGAGTCACATGTTGAGGATTATGTGAGTGCTGTTTTCTGGAAGGGTTGCAGTTAAGAGAGACAAAATCCAAACTTGTGCACAGGATGCCCCGAGGTGTAAAGCTGCTGTTTGTTGTAGCCAGGAATGGCAGCCTTGCACAGAGCACAGGTCAGGGGAAGTGCAAACACTGCCTGGTCTCTGGTCTACGATGCCCTTCATAGGAGTAGCTTGCAGGCTGCATTGACATCCATATTTTCTCAAGTCTGTATTTCTCAAGCTCCATATTAGTAACCTGACTATCTCATCACTGTCCCAGAAGCCTTTTGCAAGCATGACAGGGAAAAGCTTGTGTATGTGTGCCAGAGCAGGATCCTGCCAACGTGGGAGCAGTTGCTGCCTAGCTGAGATGACAAAACCTGCCCTCAGGAGCCAAACAGCCTGGGCAGGCTGAGTCTCCGTGGAGGGCTGGACTTCCCACGAGCATGCTCACAGATATCCTGCAATTTGGCTGTATTTTGGCCACCCACGAGGCAATACCAGTGAAAGAACATGATTTAAAATGGGCATTAGCCACCAGAGCTGCACTGGGAAATGTCAAGAAAGGCAAGTTTTGGCTAACGTTTTGGCTATGACACAATAACACTTGGTAAAGGATAATGGTAGTTAGGGGGTAGCCAGACTAATAGCTAGGAGAGTGTATCGTGTATCCACGGTTGCTTTTGCTATCTGGAAGACGTGCATCCATACGCAAGAATAGCTAATGGCATTTTCTTTGCTGATTGTCTCACTAAGATTGGGCTGGGTTGCATGCCTACTGTTGCCTGCCTGCAGATTTAACTGTGAAAAAGCAGATGACACAGGTTTGGATTTCAACGGAAAGTACAGCTCCCATAAGAAGCACAAATATTTCACAACGTTGTAATTAGAGCACACTAAGGGAGCCTGGTGAGAAAACCCCTTTTATTAGTATCATTAATTTGCTAGTTTTAGGAGAAAAAATATGAAATGTGCTTTTGAATGTTTTAACTGCCTTTAGATATATTGCTCTAGGTACTCAGAAATTGTAGAATGAACAGAGACTAAAGCTAATAGGAAGGTGGAAGCCATCTCAAGAGGTCATCTTAACTGATCCTTCTGCTTCAAAGCAAAATCAGTTTAACCCAAAGCATTCCTGACACCTATTTTTTTTTACCTGTTCTCCAACAATTTCAGCGATAATGATGGCAACTTTTCCAGTCGTATTGTGAAATTCCATTTTTTTCTGTTTTCCTTTCCTTTCTCCTCTCCTCTCCTCTCCTCTCCTCTCCTCTCCTCTCCTCTCCTCTCCTCTCCTCTCCTCTCCTCTCCTCTCCTCTCCTCTCCTCTCCTCTCCTCTCCTCTCCTCTCCTCTTTTCTCCTATCCTGATACGTCACATTTTCTCTATCTCTGGCCTCCTGGTTCCCTTTTTCCCTTTAGTCTATTCAGACCAAATGGTCCCCACTCTTCCTAAAACCCCACACCTGTAACTGGAGATTGAATGAGCAGGATGGTTTAGAAGCATAAGGATTACTTTCAATACCTGACAGAAAATAACCTTCTTCATACACCCAAGTATGATTTTTTTTTCTCATAATATGACAGTGTTGATTCAAATTCCCATTGTGCCCACTATGATCTTCTACGGAGTGGATGGTTGGCCAGCTGCTCTCTGCCCCGTCTGAAACTGATCGTTCCGGCCTGACTAAACCATTTTGCACTTGAGTTTATTGAGCCATACCCTTTTAATTTTGGGCTGATTTTCCTTTTTGCAAAAATCACTTTGAATTCTGATTTGAATTCTGGTCTTGTCCTCTGGAGTGCTGCAGCCCCACTCAGCTTGATGTCATCTGCAAATTTAATAAGTGCACTCTATTCCATCACTGGCCCTATGAATGGAAGTGCAGACAGAAGCACAGTACCAGACCCTCTGAAACTGCACTCGAGACATCCTCCAGTTTGGCAGAGGACTACTAATCAGCATTTGCTAGGACAGATCTATAATAATACATGAGTATTGCTTAATAGTCAGGGAGTGTGCTGAGCCTTACTCAAAAGGAAATCTGAAATATTACTCATTTTTCAAACTGAACCTGAACTTAGATTATTGTTCAAAAGTCATTACATTTTCTCAAACTCAACTGATTCAAATTATTATTATTTTTTAAACTAGAACTTAATTTTAACTGTTCTGGGGCAGCTCTGTGGATATCATCCTAAAAATAATGGAACGGTGCTTAGAGATATTGTAAATGGGAGGAGCTTGGCTATGTACAGGACATCTTTTAGCGGATGGGATTCAGCTGAGGCATAATCTTGCAAGAAATGAGGTCAAGCAAGCTCCAAAACTCTTCAGGGTGTTTCAGAAAGAGGGTTGTCATCATGAGAATGGCACTTGCAGAATAGAAATCTTTTCCATGTCTAAACCTAATCAGCTAAAAGAAAAGAAAAAAAATGAAGGAGAAAAAAAAAAAAGAAATCAGACAGGCCAAATGTTCAGGCAGATTTTCCTTCCTGTGGAGAGTTACTGGAGGATTCTAGGAGTCTTTTAGGGACTTCACTGTTACTTGCTCCATTTTACCTGGAAGGTGCTCAGAAACTAGGGTCTACTATTTGAAAGTGAACCAGATCTTTTTCTGTAGTGAATCAGAATAGCTTCATCAGAGTACATGGCTGCAACACTGTCTCTTTACCCCATCTGGGGGTCTGGTCTGCATGGTCTTTGCTAGAAAGAAAGGCTCACGTAGGGATTCACCCTGTGTGACATCGTCTATGTGCAGAAAAGCACCAAAGGGCAGTTGTCTCTCTGCTGACAGACAGAAAGGCTGCTCTTCACTTATTGCTGCTGTGCACAGAGCGAACAAAACCCACCTATTTCCAGTACTATTTGCTACATGCTGCCCAGTAAGTAATGCTAATTTATACAGAGCTGCCTAATGAAATCAGTGTCCATGCAGTGATCTTATGCTTTACAACTGCTGCTAAAGGCTATTTGACCATATTCTCCAAAGGTCGATGCACAAAATCATAGCCGAATGAAAAAGCACCAGAATAATTTCCTCTGTGCAATATTTGATTGGGGCACCTTTCCTTTTAAGAAGGTTTTAACCTGGTTATTGGTGATATGGCTTAAGTTACCTTTAAGGAGAGGTGCTTCTTCTGTGATTCAGGCAAAGAAACCTAGCATCTTTGCAAGGTGCTCTTTCAACTGCAATTAGATAGTGCCTGATTTTCCACTGGGTTAAGTTAAAATGAATTGCTGCTTCTTTACAGGGAATAAATTAACAACAACATCGACAATAAAAACCAGACACTGTCTCTGATGGAGGAGGTTGGGAGGGAGCCTTGTTGCTGAGCAACCAGCCCTGAGTAGGAATCTACGCATCTAGACTAGGAATAAAACCCAAACCCAACCTGGAGCAATTCAGAAGCGCTTGAGGAGATTGTAACTTTGAGCATGACCCATGGAAAAGGACTTTTTTTTTCCTTCTTTTCTCTTTTTCTCTTTTTTTTTTTTTTCCCCATGAGATCACAGAGGCAGCTTGGGAAGGCTTGTTTGGCAGCCCCACAACCTTTTTGCCAGGAGTAGATGGCAACGCAAGGATATAATTAATATTTAAATGCATGATAGCTTTGCTACTGGGATTAAGCCTCACTTGACTAGAGATGGCTTTTGTTTGCATGTGGCTAGAGGGTTGATCCCCATTAGTTCAACTCCGGTCTTGTTAGTGCTGTCATTTCCCTGTGGCCTTAGAGACTAGAATTTCTTTTCCCTGAAGTGATACCTAGTGAGTTATAAAGTTTGAAATCAGAGTTGATACAACCTTTTTCTGACTTGGTTGTATAGGAGACTGCCTGGAGTCTGAGTTATTATTCTTATATTATATTGTTTGCTAGTCCTATGTAGAGAGGTCTTTGAAAGTCTTGAGTAGCATTTAAAATGTCAATAGGCATATGTGGACCTAAACCTAAAAAGCTCATTCATTTTAAGATATTATTCTCACAAATATAAACATGAGAAAACACGAGATTTTTCAACACGGCTTGCCTCTTTTCCCTGATCTGTGCAATTGATTCTGTTACACTCTCTTCCTGTTTGTCTCACATTAGTTTTTCCTTGATGATCTCAACTTTCAAGACTGTGTCTGTGGTACCCTTTCTTCATCTCCTTTGAGAGGAAAAAGAGGGAAAAGGATAAGTCTGGACAAAAGTGATGAGACCAACTTCTCATGGTGCTGAGAACCAACCTGTTGCAAAGGGGAAAAGCAGGAAACCTGTGAATGAAAAGAAACACATGGCTGTCATTTTAGAAACACTAACAAACAAGCAAAAGGAATGTAGGCCTCATGTTTTGGATTTGTGTGCATCAAAAGAACTTGGGAAGGGAAAAAATAGCCGTCAGGATGACTTTTATCCACTACCTATTTCTCACTACCAGACATGAATAGAGCTTGTAATAAATAATGCTAGTGATTTTTTTTTTTAATCTCGAATTCCCACTGACTTCTGTGACTTTCAGAATTTGGGATTTGCTAATGAAAAGCTCAGTCTGTGGACTGTTGCTCTATCCCATATTTGAAGTTTTCAGTGGGAAACAGGGATACCTGTTACCTTGTAGGATGAAATCTTCAATCATTCACTCAGCACCTCTGGAAAACTTATCACTATAGAAAAGTGCAAGTCTACCCTGTGTCTGAAGTGCAAGACTACCATGGTATGAACCAGATTTTTACCTTTGAGTCTTTACAGTTACATATAGGCACCCCGTGAAGATTTTCCTCCACACCCTGAGGAGCTGGGGGGCTTCTTGCTTCTGACAAGGCATCTACCATCATTTTAAGGCTACTAGCAACCTTTGCAAATGAGCACATAGCTTCTGAGAGTTGTGTTTTTCTTCTTAGAGGTGTAGACTGTCCTTAGCTCCGGCTGTGTTTAATGCAATGAAAAAGCACTGGCAATCCTCAAAAGAGAGGCATGTCAGTAATAACAGTAGGGGAAGTCTAAGAGTCTGACACTTTCTGACTTCTCAGAAGACTGATCTGGCCACTCAGCGAGGCCTTTCAGGAATTAAGCCAAAAGAGATCAGGCAGTGGTTAAGATTTACTTTATCTCCACTTTATCTCTACTTTTGAGTTTTAACAAAAATGAGTCTGGGAAAAGACTTCCAAAATGTGGATCTTCTAGTCTGCATATTTTGAAAGGACAAGATTTCCTGATTGTTTTTGAGGAGGAGGGATTTGTTTCTGTGTTTTTCTTGCTGCTTTTTATGACTTTCAGGTAACTCATGTATAGGGGAACATATAGCAGTTCAAGAACAGTTCAAGTCTTAATGAACATAAAAACTCTGCAGCAGAAGTATGATGGAGGGAGTGCACACAGAGGTGAATCAGTCATACCAGTGTCTTAAATGAATAATTTAGATTCCAGAATCCAGGTCACTTTATGCTTTGTCTAACCTGTTCCACACATCCTTTACCCTAAGAAAGTAGAACAAACAAGACCTGTGAAAAAAGCCTGCTTAAATCTTCGTGTATGAGATTCCCCCAATCTTATCTACTTCTTTTAAGTTTGAGAGCAAAAAAGGCAACTCACAGCAGAAGCATGTCAGAATTGGTTTGTGCTGGCACTTCTCTGGCCCCTGCATGAAGGAAGGTTGCACTGGGAAGCTGTGTCAGCACTGGGAAAAACTGATGTGGTTGCAGCTCATCTTTACCAAGCTTGTTGTAAATTCTAATAGCAACATTAGTGTTTCAGATACTCATTGTAAAGGCCTAAGGGGCAGTTGCTCTACCCACTCTTTCCTTTTTCTTATCTAGCTGAAAAGATCAGATTTTCAGCTCTTGTAAATTGTTGTAGCATCACTAGTATCCATGAAATAGGTTTTTTTTCTTTATCTGAAGATCTGATTCACAGGTACTTTGTTAAAGATAAGAGAGGCAAAAAAAACCCCAGCATTTCAGTACACTGAAGTATTCAAAGTTGCTGACTCCAGCAATCTCACGTAATAAAAGTCAGAGGAAAGCAAATGCTTGGGTTTACAGTCCCACAATTCAGTGAATTCTACCCATTTTCAGGCTCAAAGTGGATTTTTTTTAAAAAAATACAAGCCCATTCTGCAAAGACTAGCCTTCATTTTAAATGTCTTGTGTGAAGATCTATGAACTTGGGCCCCAGACCTCTTGTAAAAATATATGCTAATTATTAAGCCTGTTGTATTAGCAGTTTTAAACACATAGTGTTTAGTAAGGTTACTGCAGAGTTTTAGATTGCTTTTGCTACTGCAGTGTTTGGAAATCCTGGTGATAGGAAGCACTTTTGTCAATAGTTGGTTTGCTGTGATCATAATAAAGATCATAAAGTTGAATTAGAATACAGAGTATTATAGTTGTGCTGGCACTTCTAAGTGATTAGTTCTGTCACGCTCTCAAATAAATTCCAAGGTAAATTCCTCTATTTCTTAAGGCTATGGGAAGTGTCATTATGGTTCACAGCAAAAGCCTATCCAGTCCCGAATGTTGCTTCCAGTAGGGATCATCAAGAAATGCTTTGGATCAATGAATATAATGGAGAACAGAGCACGTGGATCCTCCTTGGGGTTCTAAGCCAGCTTCGGGTTTCTGTAGGGGGAACGAAAGCCAGGTATTGCTTCACTCCTATCATATTTGATGCCCCACTAATAGATTTATCTTGAAGGTCTGGGATTCAAGCGGACGCAGGTGCCAGGGGACCTCGCTGGGAGCAGCGGAATGGCGGCCAAAGCTACGGAGCAGGAAAGCACGGGGAGCGAGAGGCAGCCCCAGGCCCCGCGAGCCGGCAGGCAGCGCTGAGCCCTTCACAGAGGCCGCTCCAAGGCCACATGGGTAGCGCCAGCAGGGAAGGTGGCCCTGCAAGTGCCTGCTCAGCTCGGATCTCGAAGAGATGAGCTCTGGAGCAGGCCCACGGGTGCAGGGAAGGGGCCTGAGTGCCACTGCAAGCATGGGAGGCAGGAGGCTGCGCATGGCTCAGCAGGAGAGCCCTTGCCACCGCCATTCCCACAGTGAGGAAACAGTTGAGGCTGTGGTGTCTTTTCAGCAGAAAGCCAGCATTAGGAAGAGGCAGCTCCTCTGTGTGTGGGGGACATAGAGGAGCTGCCGCATGTACATGCAGTGGGTCCAGGTCTCCGGCTGCCCGGAGTGTCTGAGCTTCTCAGTGTTACAGGGGAGTATCAGAGACAACACCTGCGTTAGGTGTTAACAGGTGGATTAACTGCTTAGCCTGGTGACCTCACTGAAGGAGGAGCTAGAAAGGCTAAGGAGCATCAGAGAATGCGAGAAGGAGGTATATTGGTGGAGTCACACCCTAAAATTATCTCAAGAAGTGCACCAGGGAAACACTCCTACTCCTGAGGATCCCCTATTCTCTTGCCATAGGGCAGAGGGGCAAAATTAAGAAACAATGATGAATGGAAACAGGTCCCTGCTCGGGGTGGGAGGCGAATCTCCTCCCAGCCCACTTTGCCTCCCCAGGTGAGCCTATGCAGTAGGTATGAGGCCCTGGAAGTTGAGGCAAATGAGGGCACAGACCAAGCTCCATCTAGGGGGTTGTCTAGGACGAGCCAGTCAAGTCCAACCTTAAGACTGCCTCTACTAAGAAGAAAAGAAGGGTAATGGTTGTGGGCGCCTCCCTTCTGAGGGGAAAGAGTGGGCCCTTCCCACAGAGCAGCCTATTGCCTCCCTGGGGCTCGGGTAAGGGACATCACAAAAAGGCTCCAAGGTCTTGTACAGCCCTCTGAGTATTACTCACTGTTGCTCTGCCAGGTTGGCGGTGATGGAGTTGCCAAGAGAAGCCTGAAGTCCATCAAAATGGATTTAAAGACATTTGGGAGATCAGTTGAGGGAGTGGGTGGTGTTCATGCAGGGGCCAGAGAAGGACCAGCACAAACCAGTTTTAAGATGCTTCTGCTGTGAGTTCCTCAGGGGTCTGTGTTGGGGCTGTTCTTGTTTATATCTCTATCAATGGTCTGGATGAGGGGATTGAGTGCACCCTCAGCAAATTTGCAGACAACACCAAGATGGGAGGAAGAGTTGATGTGCTTGAGGGTAGGAAAGCTCTGTAGAGGGATCTGGACGGGCTGGATCGATGGGCTGAGACCAACCATATGAGGTTCACCAAGGCCAAATGCAGGGTCCTGCACTTCAGTCACAACAACCCCATGCAGCGCTACAGTCCTGGGGCAGGAGGGCTGGAGAGCTGCGCAGCAGAAAAGGATCTGGGGGTGCTGATCAACAGCCGGCTGCATATGAGCCAGCAGTGTGCCCAGGTGGACAAGAAGGACAATGGCATCCTGGATTGTATTAGTAACAGGGTAGCCAGCAGGACCAGGGAGGTGATTGTTCCCCTGCACTTGGCACTGGTGAGGCTACACCTCAAATACTATGTTCTGTTGTGGGCCCCTCACTACAAGAAAGACATGGAGGTGCTTGAGTGTGCCCAGAGAAGGGCAGTGAAGCTGGTGGAAGGGCTGGAGCACAGACCTTATGAGGAACGGCTGAGGGAGCTGGGGTAACTTAGTCTGGAGAAGAGACTTGTGAGACCTTATCACTCTCTGCAGTTACCCGAAAGGAGGTTGCAGTGAGGCAGGGTCAATCACTTCTCCAAAACAACTATCAATAGAGATAATGGCCACAAACTGAAACACCAAAAGTTCCACAGGAACTTAAGGAAAAATTTATTGACAGTGAGGGTGACAGAGCACTGGAACAGACTGCCCAGAGAGGTTGTGGAGTCTCCTTCTCTGGACATCTTCAAAACCCGCTTGGATGCAGTCCTGTGCCACGTGCTCTAGGTGACCCTGCGTGTGCAGGGGGGTTGGACTAGAAGATCTCTAGAGGTCCCTTCCAACCTTAATGATTCTATGATTCTATGAATAGGACAAGAGGAAATGGCCTCAAGTTGTGCCAGGGGAGGTTCAGGTTGGATATTAGGAAAAAGTTCTATATGGAAAGAGTGGTCAAGTATTGGAAGAGGGTGCCCAGGGAAGTGGCGGAGTGAGTCACTGTCCCTAGCAGTGTTCAAGAAACGCGTAGATGAGGCACTTAGGGACATGGTTGGACAGGAATGGTGATGAAGGGTTTACGGTTGGACTCAATGATCTTGAAGCTCTTTCCCAACCATAATGATTCTGTGATTGTATCCCTAGGAGTTGTCTGGGCCTGTTTCGAATGAATTTAAACTTTCATTGTCCTATACATCCTTGCAGTAATGCATTTGCCAGTTTAATTGAAAGTTGTGTGAAAAAATAGTTTTATTTGCTTGTTCTTTCTGTTAATATAATTGGGGCAGCTCTAGTTCATATAGTCACACAAAATAGCTTATAATTACTGTCTATTTGTCTGACAGATTGTATTTAAGATTAAGACTTCTCTAGACCTGTTCAATGATTGTCTGCAATTCTGCCTTTTCAAAAATGAAGAACTTTAAGTTGAACTCATGTGAAATCTATTCTGTATTTCTAATCATCTTTATCATAATTTTAGAACTATACTGCATCCTTTTCAAGATGGATTAAATTGAATTGTGTTCAAGACATGAGTATACCATGGATTTATACCATGGTGCAAAGATATTTTCTCTCTCCATTTCCTAATAACTTCTAGCATTAAATTTGATTTTATGATCATTGCAGAACGTTGTGCTAGCATGTTAAGGGAACAATTCAAATATTTTCTGAATGGTGATAACTAACTTAGATCCCATCATCATTTATGCCTGCTTACATGGGAAGTTTCCCTTATGTATAACACAGTGTTTCAACGGTGTCTGAATTTCATCTGCCATTCTACTGACCAGGCAAATAATTTCATAGAAATTAATACTTAGAAAAAAATGTCATTTGGAAAGGTCTAAAATGATGGGTTAGAAATTTCTGAGTCAAAACATTTCACTTCAGAATTAAATATTAACTTTAGTGAAGGTTAACATTAAACTCTCTCTCCTGTGTGACAGGTAGAATTCATCGCAGTTATAGCATTAGGTCATTCGTTCTTCTGTTCTTCTTCCTGGACACTGTTGCACAGCTCAACAAATATTTCTATATCCAGCAACCTGTGTCTGAGGCAATTTACTAAAAAAGGCATTCGGATGAACTGAGTTGGATTTGCTCAAAATAGAGTGTATTCCAAAAGTAAATTGTAGATTTTCAAATCTGAGCTCTAAACTTAGGAGTAGGCTTGTGTTTGTTGAATTAAAAATATGATTTATATCAAAGAACAGTCCAGATTCTGACTATTAGATATTCTTAATGAGTTACTTAGCAGTATTTTTAGATTAGGGCTATAAAGTCTTATTCTGGTGCTGAACTTATGCTGTGTGCAACCCACACAAAAAGTGTAAAGTTAAATAGCTCAAGAATTGGGTTTCAAGACTATTTTACATCAAGCAACAATAAACTTGAGGAAAATACTGCCCCATGTTCAGGCAGAAAAAATAGCAAAATATATCAGAAATAGATTTTCCAAGGATTGAGTTACTCAAGTAATAAGATTATTTAATATTATTTAATCCTGAATAGATTAACATTATGTATACAGATTATTCCACGGGTTTCAGTAAAAGTCTGTTTATATGAGCAGATAATTTCAAAACAGAAAATGTAAATGAAAAAAAAAAGAAAATGGAAAGATGCATCCTCTCAGGGGATGCAAAGCAACTTGTCAGGAGGAATAAACGATTTTATTTTAATTAACACATTTATAGATGAGATTTAGTACTGTCCTGCAGCATGTCTATGAAGACAGAGTTGAACATCGTTTAACAAGAGTTTTTCCAATGTTACTTTGTATAGCATGAAGTATAGAAAAAAGAGGCTCTTAGAGCCACATATAAGCACTCTGGCTTGACATACTCTGGCTTGACATACTTTTACTGGTTTGCTGCTTCATATACAGAAAGGGCTTTTATACTGATTGCCACACATTCAATCTGTCGAATAACCACAAAACCTTTTTTTTTTTTTTTTTTTTTTTTGCCTCTGCTACTGGCTAATGAGTGGATGGCTTTTGAAGTGGCTGTCTAAAATGCCGTTGAGCATTCTAGTAATTGCCTTTTAGCTTATATTTGCAAATGGTTATATTTTTTGAACACCCTCCTCAAAGGAAATGAACCAATATCCTGTCTGAATGAGCTCCCTGTTTGTAGAGGATTGATAGCGCTGCAGAACTAGAAGAGAACAAGAACATACCTATGGGAAAAGAGGGCTTTTTCTCTCTTGTCTTGCCGACAAACATAGTAGGTTGTAGCACAAATGGATGGGACATTCCTGATTCCAGCCATGGGAGCTTTTCCCTCTCATAGCATTGGTCAGCATGGAGGTTGGGATCCCAGTTCCTCCTGTGCCGGATCAAGAGCTGGTATCTAGAGCACCAGCACTGTCGCTTTAGTTACTGGCTCTCAGTGACATGGTGCTGCTCCAACCTGGGACTTGGCATGGTTCAGACATGCTTTTGGGGAGTTGGTAAGTGACATTTGGGACCACCCTGTCCTTACTCAGGATGGATGCTGGAGCAGTCCAAGGGCTTTTATATTAATGGCATAAAGTTTCTGAAACCACTGTTCCTTTGCTGCCTCCCATAAGATGAAAGAGGCTATGCAGCCATGTCCGGAGGGGGGAAGGCTGGTTGTAAGCCAGCTATTTATTTCCACTTGAATAATGCGAAGGAGACAGGACATAATGTTGCAGTATTATAATACACTTTTAAAAGTTGTTAATACCTGCTCCTTGCAGTGCAGATGAATGTGTATCCTGGACCAAAACTCTCTCAATTATTTCTCCATAATTTGTTGGCAGGTTGATGTAGACTCAGCAGTTTCTGCCTTTTGTTTTTCTCAGAAGGAGGAAATATTGCTTACCTAATCTTATATAATATCCATGTATCTGTACAATGACTAGGTGCCCAACAAACATAGATAATATGCCAACATAATAGCCATGAAATTGTACAGTTCCCCATGCAAGAAGTATTGTGTCTTAGACTGAAAGTACTCCAATACCTTCAGTTTCATTATACCAGCCATGGTGAGGTGATATTCTCCCAGATTCGCAGCCGAACTTAAATATAACATTTCCATTTGTTTTTTGTCACTAATTTCTTCCCTGCTGAGATTGCACTGTTTCTTTCCTGAAGATCTTCAAACAAAATAACTCAAAATACCTCAAACACATATGGGAAAAATTAATTGTAAATTCAAAATTGTATGAATACAGAACAGATAAATTAGTAAAAGATCTTCTTCCAATAAAATACATTTTTTTTCCATTCAAACCCCCATCTGGCATCAAATGTAGCATGTAGAAATGCAAATGGTTTTGTTCATAACTCTGGCTTAAATGATGCAAAGGAATATGAGTAATGCAAATGATTGTGCAAGATCAGAGCCGTGCAAAAGACATGTGAAAGAACACAAGTGTCATAAAGAAAATGAGTGAGATTGCTGACACCCAAGATCGAGGTCTTACCTGTGGTTGTGGTCTGGGTGTCATGTGTGACCGATTAATAAGCCCTGCAGTGGAAGAAGGCTCGTGTAGTTTTACCGTAACTGAGACCTGGATTGCGTCCAAGACATAAGCATTTTCTCTTGCAGGAAAACATGGAGTTACCTCATCACTGTGGGAGCACTGATGACTGGAACGTGCACCTAAGCTTGTCTCTAACAGGTTCCACCTTTACACATTTTCCATGGAATAACTTGGGCATTGAAAATAAGTCAAGACCTATCTTCAGAACTACACCTACAGGAGGAATACTGTTTGTAATAGCATGAGGTCAAGGACTGATGGTAGGCAATAATGTTACACTAACCATAGAATCAATGGGTAATCTAAATGTAACTATTTGTAATATCACTGAATGGGAAGTTGCTCATGGTTTTAACAGTAAAGTAAAATGACTGCTACAGAACATCATTGGTATGACATCTTCAAAGGCTGGTCACCAAAAGCCACCAAAGTGCTGTGACTAATGTTACATCCTGTGCTTGTGCTGTTAGTAGTCACTGCGTTGTTGATTTTTATAAGCTTGCTATTGATCTCTTATCTTAAAAATCTAATAATATATGTGAATGAAATACTAACTTGAGTTAAATCCCATACTAACCTATTGTAAATTACAGGTTTCACATAGATATGTCCTTAACCTCACTGTGCCAGGCAAGAGAGCTGGTCATTCATACAGTGAATGTATTAAGCTTCCTGTGCAACACCAGTAACTGTTAAGTGATGGTCTGAGCCAAGGGGTGAAACGTTCCCAAATACAATGGAAGAGGTTCAGAGGAGATGGGCAAGGTCTAGGTGACCCTGAAGCTCAGAAATCATGTAGGCTGTAAATCACTAATCACACCTGTTATAAAGAGAACTGACTTTATCACAACATGCAGTGCACCACCTGGGATGACCTTTGTGTTAGGCCCTTGTACCTGTTGAGTGGATTAACTGGTGTGACTTTCCCTTCCAGAGTTGATGAAAGGAATGTAAATGGCTCCCAGAGATTAGCCAGACCAGCATGGTAGAAGTGCTTGACTCAGCCCAATATAGGGTACAAAACCTGAAAAAATAAGGAATTTTGAATAGAGCAGTGGGCTTAAGCTGGCTTCAACCCACATCTTCCTTCCCAGCAACTGGAGACGCCCAGTGTTCCGATGGCGAGCACATGGAGATGGGTAATGGCAACTGTATGCATGTATACATTTATACTGTGATTCCAGGACCTTGCTGAGTCACACTGCTAAATCAAAAATGCCATGTAAAATCAAGCATCTCAATATAAAAAATAAACTTTTATATTAATCCTTGCACTCTCTGTACCCATGGAGTATCAGAAAGAGCCTGTTTGGAGAGGACTGAACTGTGGCACTATGTGGTTCCCTGGTGCCAGTGACAGAGGGGTCCAGGTGGAGCAGGGCTGAGTCTCCCCACCATGAGGGAGCAGGGCCCTGGGGACAGTCCCAGTCCCAAGGCACATCTGGCACTGCTGTGGGGATGGGATGGGCTGCAAATGGTCACCCACGTCTTGTGGCCAGGGTCGGTGAGGATGACTATGGTCAGACAGAGCCCCGTGATGAGCAGGTGTCTGTACAGGAAAGTTTGTGTAGCTGAGCACAAGGTTCTCCCTACATGAGTGATGGTGATGATGAGTGTGGGTCTTATAGAAAACAGAATATTGGTGGTGTTACAGATTCTAGAATTACACCATAAAGGGAAACATACTTTGTTTCGGATAAAGTCTGTCTTTTGGGAAAAGGTGCCTTTCCTCCTGTCCCAGAATCATCCTCTCCTATCCATGTGAAGGAAACCATTACAAATACTGCCTTGCTTACAGATATAGCCTGAATAATGGGGTGTTTGTGAGAGGTGCCAGATAGATAGCCTATAGCTTTCCTGGCCTTCTGAAAGTGGTAGGTGGAGTTCTGTAGCCTTCAGGGAGGTATTTGGTATCCTGAAGACCCTAATTACTGTGATCACACAGAGGATTTGACTGCCAGAAGATACTGTGCCATTAAAATGCTTATATAAGCTGATCTTTTACTGTGAAAATATACTGTTCTGAATAGGAAAATATTCAGATAAAAGATGGTTAGTGGTAGAATTCCCTTGGTCTGGTGACCGCTCATTAATTAATAAGTTTGTAATTATCTTGTATACTTATGATATGTGCAGATGACAGATGGTTCAGCAGCAGCAGAGGAGAGGACTGGAATCTCACAGAAAAAAAAAAAAAAGCAATGACTCTGAAATAACTGAAATGAAAAATAAGGCAAAGTGAAAGGGAATGCTTTCAAAGCAAACAGGAAAAGCTTTTATAAAATCAGGACCATTCTTTGGAAATGAGGAATATATTTATGTATAATTAATCATTTTCAGAATTTCTATAAATGATCAATGCTTTATAAGCATGTAAAAGGCAAATGCCATCCTACAATGCATCAGCTGTGGTGTTTAAAATACAAAGAAGAGATTGGTAACACTAACTGGAGGTACAGAACATCAAAAAAAAAACTACAGTTGGACGCTTGTAGAAAGTGCTGTTCAGCTATGTGAGGGGATACGTGGAAATATGACCAGTCATAAAGAAATCAGGATTGCAGGAATCATTAATATGATTTGTGAGAGAGTAGGAATGATGATACAGTCTAGGTTCACAAGCCAAATGCTGAGAGAACATAGTTGCTCTCTAGAAACACATCAAGAGGTGAACACTAGATAACAAGGTGCTGGACTTGTTAGTATATGATAGGTTGGAGTGTTTTCAGAGGCTTTTTTTCTCCCTGAGCCTATGATCCTAGCACTTCTTAATGCCAGACACAGGAACAAGTCATTTTCCTGGGGCGCTGAAAAGCCCAGCTGCATCACATTTCTAGATTGGATCACAAAAAAATGCCTTTGCTATGAAACTAGTTTAAAGTAATTGTGAGATCTCACTGTTGATTTTGGCACTGTTAACATACCAGGAATGAGATCTGTTTTCAGAGCTGTCAGAGAAGTCTCACAGGCTGCAAACGTGAGAAGTAGATTGCAAGTTACCCAACTAGCACTGTAGGTACTTATGTAGAAGTGAATCTCTGTGCACCTCTCCTAATGTGTGAAATGCAAGCAGTACAAACTCTGCACAGAAACATGCTTTGGCAATCCCTGCGGCTGGCAGTGGGAAAACTGGGGCTTGATACATTTTTTGGAGACCACTCATCAGTTTCTTATGCAGCTTTCCTGCCTACAGTGCTGTATATTTATATTTTCACACATTACTCAGCTTTTTTGGAACTGCAGAACCAATTTTACTGAGGACATTTTGCCTCCTGCAGCCAGACAAACTTTGTGTGCCTTTCAGACAGTTTCATTTGCTGTTGCTTAGCTCCTTCAGATACACACTCAAGTCAAAGATGAAAAAAAAAATCAGTGATACAAATACCAAGCAAAAAAACACAATTAATAAACATTTATGAATAATTTGAGCTTGAGAAATGTTTGTTTTTCAAGTGGACACTGTCTCTTGTTGCAAGCAGTTACGTTCATTCAATGGCTAGACCCTTTTATTTTGTTAGAAAACGAATTTTCGCTTCACAGTACATAATTCTTGACTGATCAGAAGTCGCTACTATACAAGTTAAGATTTCTTTTGAAAAAACATCTCCAGTGATATAAGATATGCAGATGTACTGAAATAGGCATCTACATGAATTTAGGCTTTTTAACATTTGAAAGACATGTAGCTGGCAGCTCAGAGGTCAGTTCTCATTCCCAGGGAGTAGGAGTTCAGGCAACATGCAATTTAATACCTGCTTCTGAGCTTCCTGGGCTTAGCACTAGCCACGTGCTGCACTTAACTGCTATAGCCCATGAAAGTGATGGAAAAGCAGGGGATATAGCTCCCTAAGTGGCTGAGGTTATACTTGTCTGCACTTGTTTCCACTCAGGCAGTGGTCAGGTGTCATGGACAAGTCTATCTGCACGCGCAGTCAAAACCTTGCAGTGTGTGAATGGGAGTCCTGAAGAGAGCAGAGAGATAATAAGCATGAGCTTTAAACACCCTGCAGGCTAAGGAAACAAGGATGTTGGACACAGCTGCCTCACTGCAACCGTAGAATAAGAGGTGGAGGCTGTCACAAAATTGGCTGTCTAAAGCAGAGGAGAGCTCTGAGGTAGAGTCGCAGGTGCCTGAAGTCAAGCTTTGCTCTCCCATCCCAGCCTCAGGAGTCCACCTCCTTCATCCCAGCAGACTGACACGTGGTGGCTTGCGCTGGAAGGTTGTCCTCACGGTGCAGTAGATGGCTGCCGACTGCCTGCCTTCCTGCAGAGGGAAAATCTCCACCAGCAGTCGGAACAACTTTGAGCTTGCTGGAGAAGCACAGCGGGAACCATAGGTGAAAAGCTCCGGCTCAAGGTAGTAGTGTTTCAGAGTTTGTCTGTGTAGAAGAAACAGAGCAGAAGAGCTCTGTATATAAGATTTGCAGAGAGTATATAAGGTTTTCCACTGCAGAGATCTGGAAAGAGGTGGAAGATTAATGCTCCAAGAGGAGTTATTGAAAGGTTAATAGTATTTTGTATCCTGGAAATCTGAAACAACACTACACAAGGTAAACCAGAACCAACTGTGCCTTTTTTATATAGTTCACATATTGAAGGACAAAGTCCTTGTCATGTCATTTTGATTAAAAATCTTGTTTTTCATATTTTTGATCTTTCAGTGGGTATCAGTATGCAGCGATTTCTATTCTGAGAAACACAAGCTCTCTTACTTTGCAGGCTGTTGCAATAAGAAATGAAAACATACCTGCAAATTTTCAAAATCAACTGGAAGGAAGGAACTGGAATGTTTACATTTTGCATCGCCCCAATAACACATCTTAAAGTAGTATCCATTTTCAGTAAATGCTGATTGATTAGCTGTTGTACCAAAAAAAAAAAAAAAGACTTCTGAAATAGCAATCCCTTGTGTTATATTTGGAAGAGCTGGTGATCCAATTTCTAACTATAATGTTTAATGAAATATGAATGACTTGTGCATGTCAGGAGAGAAATTAAATAAAGGACAAAGCTAATTAACAGACCTGATCTAAAGCAGGGAAAATTTTCATTGAAAATCCTTTTTGATGAATTTCTAGTTATCTGTATTTGATGATACAACTTCAAATCTAATATAGGCTGTTCTAGCAGAATTATTCATCTATTATGAAATAACCATTCTTTTAGGAGCAATAAATTTTTCCAATTGTTTTAGCACCAGTGTTCAGAAAGGGGCGGACATAATGGAGCAATTCATGTGTTGGTAAAGTGTGTTGATCGCAAAAACCAGTGTCACAGCAAACCAGATGCTGACATCACAAGCTGAAGTGATGTCACATTGCATTGCGGCCAGACTTAGAACTTTTTAAGCTCCAAGTGTCTTTGAAATCACTGCTCTGTTCAGGAAAATATCTTCAAAAGGATTATTTACCATTATGTCTTTGACAGGCTGAATCATCCTCCCAGCTGGGGGAAATTTTTAGATCAAACAACTTCAAATACATTCAGAAAGACAGTATGTGGTATAAAATTTTAGAATAAAAATGTATAAAAGTTAACATTGTGTGTAATTTCTGTTTACATAAGAGACTTAAAATATGTGCAGGTCCCAGTGTACAGATTGTGCGTTTTGAAATTTTAGAGTAAAGTGACAATCTGATTCCTCCCCAGCCCTATGCCGAGTGCTCAGAGCACATCGTTTCGTTACATACAGGTACATGCAGTGAAGATGTGCTCAGGAGGAGACAGGCAGGATTATTCATATGACAGGTGCTGTGCTCCGAGTTTGGAGCTGTGGGTTATAACGCTCTGCTCTTCCACTGATTCACTTTGTGACCTGGGGAAAATCACTTCCTGCCTCAGTTTCTCTAGCTGTGAAAAACAACTTCACAATATCACTTTGCAAAATGCTTTGTGCATAATTGGCATATAGGAGTGGGTTATTTTTACATAGGAGATTTCAGCCTAACCTCTTCTTCTGTGCCATTTCTTTGGACCATTGGGATAAAAAGCATTACATGGATATATGTGAAGTCCTCTGTGTTTCAGGAAATAACCTAAGTCAGCGACTTAGGACCTTTTTGGCTAAGGTTTGAAGGAATGGTTAATTACAAGTCATGTAGTCACAGGTTTGTCTTGTCTGTGTTTCTGTCTAAATGGGGGCTAACTCCATGTTCATTTAAGTGAGTGGCTGAGAGCTAAAATCCTACTGTTCAGGCAAACAGCATCTGAATGGTCACATTTTCCTCTTGAATTCAGAGAGCTTGGATGTTGTCTGAACCTCCTGGGCAAAAAGCCTTGATTGACCACAGACACGTAGAAGCTCCAGCACATGTTTAGCTTAAGTGGTGCTACTGCTTCTCAAGGTGCTTATGCTGGAGCATGTGCTCTGTTGCTTCAAGGTAAAGGCAGCACTACAGTGATGAGTGTGGGATTAAGAGCCGGTGCTCACATTTTCCTCTAGCCATATCCCCCACGAGCTTTGTTTTGCAGGCCTACTTTATAAACAAAAAGCATCCATGTCATAAATAAAACTTGTTTATTCCTTGAAGTTGCCCTACCTGAGGACTATGTTTGATGTCCAACCTTGCTTTCGCTCCTGGCTGGGCAGAGCTACATCCCAAGCACCGAAAGAAGTGGAGATGGAGATGGACTGGAGATGGAAGGATATACATAGCAGTCAATACAGATCCTTGAAAGTAGTTAAGAGAATTCACAGTTTGGCTTGCATCATCATCCAAGTCCGAGTCACATAAAGGAACATTTTTTTGGTTATACTCGCATACACTTCTTCTTGAGAATTAAAGTTTTATTTTTATCTCTTTTCTTGTTTTAGATTACAAGACTTCCAAAATAATATTAATAAAACCAATAAAAGCCACATCATACTAACTGTTTACAAAGCTATTTATACTGATATCAGTATAGTCATTGACTGATATAACTCCTACATTGACAAGTCCTTAAAAATATAGAAAGTTCAGCATTTCTTTGTCTTCACGGAAAATAACTACCTAGAATATGAAAGAGAAAAATGTTTCCCTTTCATTTTTATAAACCCCAATTTAACCTTTTGGGAAACTGTAAAGTTAAACGAAATCAGCAGAATTAAGATTGCCAGAGTCTTTGCATTAAGTATCCAGCTGCCTGCCTAATAAGTAACACAGTTGTATAGTTCACCACAGGTATACTAATGCTTTTCAGACTATACAAACCCTTCTTTTTTTGCTAATTCTGCTGTTGAAATGAAGGCACTTTGGGGAGCATTATAGCACTAGTTTATCAGTTAAGGCAAGACACTTGGGGTGAGGACAGAAAGAAAGCTTCTCAATCTTGTAAGGCAAAGCTGGGCTGAGTTCCCAGCTGGGTTTTATCCAGCTGGCATCATGCTACAGCAGCCTAAATAGAAAAGAGGTCATTCAGATTTATTGAAGGATACAGTGAGGACCAGAGGTTCACACTTCACAGCTGGCATGCTTTACAAAAGGCCAAAGGTGTCAAATGAATAGGATTCACAACATCAAAAAAACATAAGCAGCTCATAGACCTATATGGAATGGAAAAAAGGGTCAATTGACAATTGGCAATGGGGAAATAATTTAAAATAAACCTTAGAAAACAGGAGATGCAGTTAAGTTTTGTCAGATTAGCAACTTTTGTGATGTCCATTTACTTCTCTAACAAGGAAAAATGTTGAAATGCATGGATATCCGATAAATTCCCTAATATATATTAGGAAATATTTGAACGGTTAAGTCTTTAAATTCATTAACTACTATAAAGTCACAGTGAAAAAAAAAAAAAAAAGTAGTGGTAGAGCTTTCCACAACAAATAAATTAAATGTCACAGAATTGACTTTGCCATATTTTTCCTGTAGATCCTACCGACATCACTGCTTTCTGTGTGCAGCTAATATACCTGTGAAATAATATATATATATAACAATTAGCAAGTATAATTCCAGCATCACTGTAAAAAGCGTTTGTGTTCTTAAAATTCATCTTCTTGCTTAGGGTTTCCTGCAAATAGTACTTGAAGCCATGTGATGAGAACGTAGCAACACTGCATGCCCAAAATGGAGCATGACGTAAAATATGGTAAATAATAGGACTCATGGAAATAGGTGCAGGAAGTAGAAACAATCACAAACAGAAGAACACAATTTTATGCACCCAAATCAGAGGTACTGGATGATCTCCATTTCATTACTGAAAGAACTAAGAGTGCAGGTAACTACCACCCTAGAGAATATTATGTCCTTGGAGAACAGCATAAGGTGCATCTGAATTCAGGAAAGAGAGTAAAAATGATCCACAGATAACAGACCTGTTAATCTGAGCTTGATATTATGAAGAGCTCTATGAATTAATTTTAAACGGAAGGATAATAAAATATGAGTAAGAACACGGAAATGGGATAAAATATGGTATAAGGTTGAAAAAAGTAGATTGTGCCATATTAACCTGGTCTCGTTTTGTTAAGTTATTAGGTTTCTAAATAAAGAAAGAAAATATGATAAAGCTAATTTATTGGGACCAAGGTAAAGCATTCTGTGAGGAACTGCATGATAAAATGCTGTGTAAACTGGAGAAGACAGAGTTCACTAGAAAACTTGAACTTGGCAAAAGCTAGTTAAAATGGAGTCAGCAGTATGTGATGCATAAAAAAGAGAGTTATCAAGCTGGAGGGAGGTTAGTAGAAAGTTAATCTTGGCATTAATCTTAAGGTCTTTCACCAAAAATTTTACTCTTGGCTAATTGTATTTGGCTACCTATTTAATACTGGTCAAAGTAACTTCAGCATGAAGAATAAGGGGGAAATGTCTTGACCTGATGGAAAAACAGAAGTGAAACTTCATCCAAGGCAAACTCAAATAGTGATTAAGTTATTGGCAAGATTTCTCTGAAGAGGTAGGATCTCATTCCATGAAAGGCTCAAGGAACAAGAATTTTTTTTCATATATTAATAAATCAGTAAGTAAATAAGTATATAGCAGTCTATCACATATATCATGTCAGCCATTGTCATACCAGTGTGCTATGCTTGTGGAACAGTGTTGTGTACCAAAACCAGTATTTCCAATGAATATCTGCAGCATTACTGCATGAATCATGGCTCTGTTGAGGTCCTGCATACAGCACCTTGCACAGTTCTGCTTTTTCATGTTGAGGGAGGCTATGGTCAAACTGGAAGGGGTGGCAGTGTGGGCTACCAGAGGTCAAGAAATGGAAAAGTTATTCTCTAAGAGCACTGATGGTGTGGCTGAAGCAGGGTCAGTGTCTCACCCCAAAATATATGCAAACATATCACTGGACAGTGTGCTATTTCACAGTGCCCATCATTTCCTAGCCCAGGCTCTACGCTCTAAAGCACCTTCTTTTTTGCTTGCTTCAGGCACTGTTTCAGGGACTGCATGTGGCAGGGAAAGGCAATGGATAAGCAGATGCCTGTCAAGGGATACAAAAAATGGACCTGAATTGTGAGCCCCAGTCAAATGGTTGCGAATGTCTGGAAGAATCACCATTAAACTGAACTTTTTCTTAACGTGCCCCATGTATCAACTGCATCATACCCAAAATGTGTCAAAATAACACCCCCCCCCCAAAAAAAAAAAAGCCTCTACCCAGGCAGGGAAAGACATCAAGAACAGCAGTGATAATGCAATGGATTTGGCGCACAGCAATGCCCTTGAAGCACGTGAACGCAATCAGTCTCTCGCACCCTTCCTTTGTTAAGGATTGCTAGTTGATTAACTGGATCGCTTGCTGGATGCTAGGAGCTCGGGGTGGAATTTGAAATGTTTGTGTAATAATTGAAAAAGGCAGTTGAGCTTAACGTGCTGGAAATGTAGCTCAGGCTTAAATCCGGCTTGCCCGTGTCTTCTCATACCTACATGAAATACAAATAATAAAAAAGATACATATAGACGGTTATATATCTTAGTTGATACATTGCGTATTTGAGATTTACTTGTTAAAGGTTATAGATGGCGCAGCTCCTCTGAGCAAGTTGTTCTCCAGCTGGAATGATGGTGTCTCATCCTCTCTGCCCCCAAGACTATTCCTCTGTTTGCTGTGAAAGTGCAGCAAATTCACACCTTTCTGTGAGTGCTGGGGTGCTGACAGGTCTTGCAGCTTAGCTATACGGCGCTATCATGTTGGCATATGAAATCTCTTTCACATGCTGATTCTTGAAAGCAGAAGTAAGTACAGACATACGCAGATAAAAGAAGACTTTGCTGAGCAGACTGATTTAGTGGTAGAGACAATCTATTGTTTTTCATACCTTTAGATAATTAGAATAGGCTGGCTGGGCAAACAGCCAAGACAGGGTTTACATAGACAATGGATTCCTCCTAAGTTTGCCCTTTGTAAACATCAAGTTTTGTTGGAAAATTAGATTTGTCAGCCTTTTGAAGCCTGTCTGGGAGGTGAAGGAGAAACTTCACATTGGGCAAGAGCAGTAGAGGTCCTCAAGAATGTACCAGGGCTGTATGGCTGTATCCTGGGTTCAGTATTTTAATTTTAGATGCATGAGGAGCCTTTCTGTGTATATCTTCAGCTGGTGCCACTTTCTCTATGGCTGGCTGGAAATATCTCAGAGAGAGAAGAGGAGCCCGCGTCAGTGCAGATTTTGGTGAGTGCTCCAGCTGGAATAAAAAAAAAGTGGGATCTCTTCCAGCCCCGACCAGTTCAGTTTGTGTGACAGAGGAGCTGCCTCAGCTAGCACTGCCACTCTGGGGAAATGGCTGTTCGTATACATTTGAAAACTCACCAGTCATTGTGTTGCTCTTATTTCTGGGGTGTTTAAAAGCTGCCTATGAACAACTTCTGAGCAGCCTCAGAGAGGCAGCTGATTTCCAGCCAATTGAACAGTTTAATTGGTACTAGACAGTGATGGGGCAGATGGGGGTGTAGAAAAGAGACCTGAGTTAAGCGCATCAAGGACCTCTATTGTATGACACGTGTCTTGCATAGTGATTCGCAAACCTTTTCAGTAGTGACTTTACTTAACAATATCTATTAACTTCAATATTCATGTTAGGGTTATATCTTATAAAATGCAAATAGGTATGCTGACAGTTCTGGACTGGGGATAGATAGTTCTTTTCTTTATGTTCTTGTACCTCTAATGTAAATCCAGATTAGACTCTTTCTGAAATATGTCTCTCTTTTTTTTGTATGTGTTCCACTTTTTGCATTACTAGAACCACCCATATAAATGATTTATAATGTAACCATAGTCTGAAATAGAATTTTATGCTTGGGACTATAATCTCAGAAGACTACACTGTCTTATTATAGTGGGATCCTCTGTGTTTTATTTGCAACTACTATTTCTAAAATATTGCTGTACCTATACCTTGCATAAACAGTTGCTGCAAATCCATAACTATTCTGTGCAAGTGAACACTTAGAAACTATGAGAAAAATGTGTACACTTTCTTCACATCTTCAAAATACAACAAAGAAGAGAAGGGAGAATCTATAACTAACGACTCATATAAAGATTTTAACAGTACCTGAAAGGATAAAAGGACACAGTTTTCTGTCTAGCACAGTTCCTATGGTTTAAGTACTTTGTTTTGCTGTCTTGTCACAAGCTTCAATTCAATCTGAGCCAAGATTTTAGCTGAAAAAGGAGGTTATATATGTCTCTGCATAAAAAAAAAACAGTGTGAAATTAGTGGTTTCAAGTGCTTTAAATATGAAACCTTCAAGAAAATCAATAGTCTGTTGTGGGTATGGTATAAGTACTCAGACATGATTTAAAGTTTACTCGGAGCTAGAAGAAAATATTAGGAGTCTTTAGGGTAACCTAGTAAATACCTGGCTTAACAGTGAGTGCATTTTTTTTTCCGAAAAGCAAAGACATACAGCTAAGTTTCAGTCCCTGTTACACAACACATGCAGCTTTATAGATCTCGAGCTCTTCAATTACAATATTTTAAAATCTTTTAATCACATGCTCTTACCTGTAATTGTTAGGGGGAAATACAGAGTCTGACACCAGTACTCCTCTAGTGACCTGTCAACCCACATATGCCTTGAAAGCCCTTTAAACCGCCCTCTTGTGGCCAGTAGTTCACTGGGGTTTTTGGGGTATTTTTCTGAACAGGAGGCAGTCCCCATCCTTTATCCAGCCTCTGTGGTAGTGCTCTCTGATGTCTCATAAATCCCTTCTCTCATCAAAACAAATCAAAACAAATCAAAACAAAACAAAAGGAGAGGGAGAAAGAACAGAAAGAGAACCAGCTCTGGGCTGAATCTCAGAATCACACAGAATCACAGAAATATTATGTTTGGAAAAGACCTCCAAGATCATCAAGTTCAACCAATAAGACAGAAGACAAAAGTGCAAAATTTGTTGCGTTGTGATATGGGAATCCCACAGCTGTTTAGATCTTTATTCCAGCAATTACTTGCCTTGCTTACAAACTAACCGTAGAGGTGCTTTGTAGTGGTGGCTTCAGACTGATATCTTGCTCACGTGTCTAGCTAATTCTAGTTATTCTGACATATTTCTAACAAGTTCTGGATCAGTCTGTGTTCATCTTACTTGCTGTCTCTTCTCACTGATCATCAGTGGCACTACTGCTGCCTTCTCTTCAAGATGAACATCCTTCCCACTACTCAACAGCTTTACCTGTTATTTCAGCAGCACATTTCCAAATCTCATAACAATATTTTCAGATGTCATCACTCAGATGTCTTTTTTTTTTTCAAATCTGTCCTGAGAATATATTGTTATTCTGCCTTGATTAGGATCTACTTGCTTTGATATATATGATTATTCCATAATATACTTGAGGACACAGTCCTAACGGGAGAAACTCAAGTGCAATCATACATATTCTCTGCGCATAGCACACAATATCTGTAGAGGAAGAACTTACATACATACAATATAGGAGACAATTTTCTCCTTACTTTTATGTGTTCAGAGTTGGTCTAGACACAGAAGCTTCTTCATTCTGTGTGCAGGACTCTGATCCCAGCTGGAACACTGCTAGAGGTATCTGCTATTGTAATAAAACATGTATTTCTAATCAATTAGAACTTCATTATGTTGAAAGAGTCACCAGGTGGGGGACAGGACGTGATTATTTTGCCAGCTTTTAGCTGTGAGGGATGCATTTTTTCTAGGACCCAGTTTTATTTTATTAAGGACTTCACTGCAACATAATTTGATTGATTTCCTGAATCATTCTAGTTTCACATTAGTGCTCTTAAAAATGGTCTGCTTTTCAAGCACTGTACTTAGAGAATGGATTGCTAAGTAAACAGGCAACATCTGATACATTCGGCATATCCTTTTGGAAAAATCCTTCTTGAATGGCAGAAATCCTGTATTTATCTTATAATCATGGGACCAAGCAGAAGAGCCTCCCTTTGTGCTCCTCCTTCTTTACAACAAACCTTTATTGTTTAATTTGGTTCTTATAGCCTCAGCATTTTGAGGAGAAGTCCCTCTGACTTTCTGCACAATCCCTGCGACTGGCATCTTTGCAAAACGCCTTCTGCTCTCAGAATTCAGCAAGTCTAGAATAGTTTTGGAATTGCTAAATAAGAGCAGGTGATTAAAATGCTGTGTGCGTAGAGGTGCAGGTGAAACTCCAGACTCTGGGAATTCGCAATGAAGAGAGCAGCCTCCCTCTTTCTTTGCTCATCCCTTGCTAGTATTCCGCTCTTTCATTTGTCTTTCTTTCCTGCTTTCAACTCCCATCTCTTTCCTTTCTCACTTCTTACACAGAATTTTATTTTGAAGGTAAATATTATAACAGCTGAATAAAGAATCAGCCCACTGGGGCCTTTGCACTTAACAGCATGGCTGTAGTATCACAGGGAGCCTTGTCAGACTCTGTGGAATAAAAGACACGCAATTACCATATCCTCAGTACTGACGCTGCAACATGATAAAAAAAAATAGAATATATGGAAAAGAAAGAGAAGGAAATGGACACTTTCTGTTTTTACTTTGTGTTTGAGCAAGTAAAGGATGCTTCACGGGGAGTAACATTTCTCCACCCAGCACCATGCTCTGTTTCTAGCAGCTGGAGCTCACAGGATTAGCAGGCAGAACTCCTCACTCCCCTAAAGGGAGGGGTGGGAGGGCAGGGAGATCAGGCTTGGTAATTCTGGTCCTTCTTCCAGGGTCCAGGTCCGACAGCTCGCTCCCACAGAGTGTGTTCCCAGGTAAATCCTGGATGTCACCTCTGGCTCCAGCAGGAGCCTTGGAATACTTGCAGCCCTTGGGAATGACCCATCATTTCCTCACCCGGCCAGCACCTCTTTTCCCTTCCTCACTGTCACCCACTATGTAGTCACATTCATCTCCAGCTCAAAAGGATTTCCAGATCAGTTTTCTCTTCGTTTTCTTCGCTCCCTTTTTGATATTGCTTTCTCCTATCCATTTATCTGTTGCTTGTTCCCAGACTGTACCCTACTTAGCAAGACACTTTCTGGCTCGGTGCTCCATAGATCAGTGCTTGTTCTCCATTTCCCTGCACACTCTGATGCTCATTTTTGTTAGGATATTTTATGCCGCTCTGGCCATGTACTACAGTTTTAAAGTGGGAGTAAGTGGAACTGATGCAGGAAAAGCACAATGGTAGCCAGATATCTGACTCTTGATCACTCTTAATAACAACCAGGTGCCTGATTGGTGTTTATTCCTTTGAACATCTCCCCCACACTTTTTATATTGTAAAATTCCTTCAAAAGTAATAGAAGTAAAAAGAATTTTCTTGCACTTCCCAGGATAAACTTTCTCTAGAGCTACCTCATATATGCTCTGCTCTGCTTTTGTTACCTTTCTTCCTTGAGAGCAAATCCAGAAGTCGGTTGAATTGTTAGATATGTACCCTAGTAAGGAAAAATTCAAACTTAATCAAGATTTTTATGTTTGAAGCAAAGAGGTGTTCATCTGAGTGGAGGCTAGTGTGTGATTTACGTCCTTTTTCCAATTTCAATCAGTAAACTTTATATGATTCACCATTTCAAGATAGAATGAGCAGGATCCATCTATAACAGTGATTGCATATCCATGCTATCATGTGTCCTCCTCTAATGAAGGATAACAGAAGTATCAGTGAGAGTCTTCTAAATGAAGAACAAACTAATGAACATATCACAGAATAACACAATCACAGAAGGGTTAAGACTGGAAGGGACCCCTGGAGATCATCTAGTCCACCATCCATGTCCAAGCAGAGTCACCTAAAGCAGGCTGTCCAGGGTGGTTTCCGAATGGCTTTTGGATATCTCCAAGGAAGGAGACTTCACAGCCATTCTGGGCAACCTGTTACAGTGCTCAGTACCCCTCACAGTAGAGAAGATTTTCATCATGGTCAGACAGTACTTCCTATGTTTCAGTTTGTGCCCTTTGCCTCTTGACCTCTCCCTGGGCACCTCTGGGAAGAGTCTGCCTCTCCTCTTTAGACAGCCCTTTCAGATATACACATTAAAAAGATTCCTCCTTGATCTTCTCTTCTCCAGGCTGAACAATCTGAACTCTTTCAGCCTTTCCTCATAGGAGAGATGGTCAAATCCCTTAGTCATCTTAGCAGTATTTTGATGGACTTGATCCAGACTTCAGCCTATTTATATATACATATGTATTTAATTTAATTTAATTTAATTTCCCATACCCACCTGTGGCAGTTACCTTTTTTGAATACTCTGTGCCATCTCAACTTCTGCTTGTCATAATGCTGCATGTGTTAGAGAAAGGTGATTTTACAGGAAGATCAAGCAGTCAGAGAAACAAAGAGTAGAAAATATGGAGAAGGTTCTCTCATTTGAATGCAGAGACTTCTATGGAAACTTCTATGGGAAATCAGAAGGATACAAAAAATGCTTTCTCTTTTGGTAGAGAAATTGTCTCACCTATTGTCCCAGAAATTTTGCTGCCACCATATAATTCAAATCCCAAGCTCAGTCTGAAGTCTGGATAAGAAACCCTTATCATAGGGCTATAGAAATTGAATGAGATGGTAATGGTTGCTTGGCCTGGAGATGCAGCAAAAAACATGTGATAACAGATTAACTACAATGACACAAACCAACGTTTCTCTCTTTAACATGCAAGTGCAAGTCTTAGGCTTCACTTATTCTCTGCAGCTTTGATGTGGAAGCTCCTTCCCCTTCATATACAGAGTTCCCCCAAATGGAGCACAGAAGTGTGGTGTCTTTTCCTTAGCTGAGAGACATGTTAAAGATTTTTCATATTGGCCTCTAAATAAGAGATCTCAAATGTAGTAAGTTTGGGAGTCATTAGAATGTCCTGGGAACAAACCAGAAATGACAAGGAACAGGTCACAAAAATCTGAGTTGGAGCTTAGCAACTAGTGCTAGAGCATTCTTTATCCCTTAAAGACTGAGTACGGAGCAGGAAAAGATTCAGTAACATATACTCACCAATGGGCTGAAAAACAGAAGAAAACAAAACAAAACAAAATAATACAAAACAACAACAACAACAACAGGAAATAAAAGGTTTCCATTAAAGGAGTCTTCGCTCAACACTGTTTCTATCCTGGTGCTTAGGATATTTTAAAATCCTACTTTATCTGTCAATTCCTTTACATTTATGAAAAAGATTAAAATGTTTCTGAAAAGCCACATTACAATTAAGGCAACACAGTTAATCTGTATTTGCCCAGATCCTCATTTGCACTGAGATTCCTTTAAGACCTCTTTGTGTGGGCAGAGTGTTGCAAAGTGCAATTACATTTCATTAACACTCACCTTAAAGCCCCTTACCAGAGTAGTAGAAAGACATTACTGTGAAAATAAGAATGTAGTCCAAGTACTCAATGCTCTCAATTCCTGTTAACATTATGGCCAATTCCCCCTACTTTGTCAATTTAAGAAGACAACAAATACTCTTTACCCGCTTCTTAAGGCTTCTTTTTAGGAGGAAAGTGATATCAAAGCTATTAGTGTAAACGAAAATCAGGCCAAACATCCAGATGTTTGGTTTCTCATTTCTGAATTAATCAGAGGAGGATGGCAATAAAGCGGCTTTTCAATTAAATCAGTTCCAGTAGACTGACTGTGTGCATGTACAAGGGTGTGAGTGGGGCCTGAGCTTCCAGGAGCTCCATTCTCTTAATCCTGAGGGATCCTGATTACCATGGCCAAGAAAGGGATGAGGGCAAGGGTCAGTCAAAAAGGGCTAATTGAAGAAGTTTCCAGAAAAGCTGCATTTTGTTTTGTTTTGTTTTTGGAGGGGGGGGAAGGAAATCACATTCTGTCCATTCAAATTGCTAATTATCAAAGCAAGTCCCCCAATTCCCTGACATCTGGTGTAAGCAAAAAAGTAAAACAACCCTAAGATACTGAAAGAGTTCTTCCTTTATGAGTGAATGTTGCCATTCAGAAATATTAAATCTCCCTGTGGGTAGAACTAACTCTACTTAAATATTCTTGACAGATGTTTATCCAACCTGTTCTTCAAGGACCAGTGGACACTGCACAGGTTCCCCAGACAATCTTTTTTATTTTATCAGTTCATTATTTTTTCTTTTAAGATGTTTAATTTGGCTCTCCCTTGCTGCAAAAATCTTTACTTGTGTCTTATCTATGATGGAAAACAGATTATTGTTTTCCTCTCTGTGCCTGAATTTTAGCATGTTTACCCTCAGTCTGCTCTTTTCTGCAGAAGTACTTACGGCACCACCCTGAACTCTCTCCATCCATTTTAGACCTTTCTCTAAACATGGTAACACAGATTGTCATAGGTCTTATCCATGCCCAGGAGAGAAGCAGAGAGAATCCCACTGTCTTTACTGTTTTAGTTTGACATTGAACTGCATACCTTCGAGGCACGGAAGTTTTTCAGCACCTACTCTACCTAGTTTGGTATCCTCAGCTAGAATACACATCTGATGTTGTCCACTATGTGCCTAAATTCAGTTTTAATCTCTTTTTTTTTTTTCGAATTAAAACAACAACAACAAAAAAGAAAAACAAGCAGGCCAAAATCTCTTTCACTTTTCTTATCTAACATCTGTCATACACGACATCATCTTCCAGCCAGGAGTCACAGATATCTTTCAGTGAAAGAGAAGTGGAGACTTCATTATGGCTTCTCATTTGCATTCATTCATTGGAGGACTTTCATATTAAGGGTTACCTTTGTTGTGCTTAACTAGAGATGGTCTTGCTTAAAAAGGGGCCTCCATCTTCCGATGCATTTGCAGTTCAAGGCGCTCTGTTTATGACTACCCCCAAACATCCTAATACTGTATCATTTGAACCTTGCCACTGTCTTCAGTCCAAGCAGAAGCCAATTCATACCAAATGAACCTACTTTGGTATGTATAGCTGCATGCAGTGCTTCCCTTACTCTAACAATTTACAGCTGATTAAATAAAAAGGATCTTGGAGCTGAGCAAGAGCAAGGGGCTTATAGACAATGCCTCTAGCTGCTTTGCGTTGGATCAGTTCTTTGTTAAATAATCAAGCCTTATAATCTTGATCCTCTGATAATTATTTATAAATGTGATCTGTTGATACTGAGTATTTGAACATTGCTCTTTGAAATGCTGGCTATGACACTGCTGCTTGGTGAGCCAGAATTATCAAAATGTATCTGTAAGCTGAAACCCCAAATGCATTCCCAAGTTTGGGGAGACAAAAGGGCCTTAGCTGATTCACATCTGTACTTTTTATATACACATCCTCTTCTTCCTACGTCAGTGGGGAAACAAGGCCCTTTTAAAATTGTATTAAGGGATGTGGTGGTGTTGGAGTTGCTTTTTTCAAGTGACTCATAAGAGAGGGTTGTTTGTTACATACAGTAATTAAAGACCCCTGGAGTGTTTCATAAGAGCTAAGGTGCAAACACAAGAATCTGGAGAATCAGGTACAGGGAATTAAATTTGGGTTGCTGAAACACTCACTTCATCAGTGGTTGTCCTGCGCTGTTGTGAAGTGTTGCTGAGAGTTGTTAAGCAGTTATCATGTCCCACTCCAAAGACATTGGTGAATAAAATCTACTGATCTCTATCCATTTTTTGTATGTTTCATCAAAGAGGATTTTCAGTGCCCATGGAAGATAATAATTCAATTCCTCCGTAAACATTGGCATTCTGATGAGTACTATTGTTTCAAATAAGAACAAAAGCTGAACCGTATAGCTTGCTTTTGAAAAAACAGAAGAGGTAGAGGACATCTCAAATTAGTCAAAGGTCTGTGTTCTTTGTCATTGGGAAATTTAGACTCAAAGTTCCACTTAATCTTAAATAGAGGCTCAAATCTGTGTCTGAATTTCTCCAAGTGCATGTGCCTTCATGATTTTGTTCTCCTTGTTTTGAACCCAAATTCCACTCTAGTCCTGAGAATGTCAAAACTGATGATTTCTGTGATGGAGTGGTCTCTTTTTGCTATTCATCTCAGGTTCCCTTTAGAGTCTATGGGAGAAAGGCAATAGCTGTGATTTATCTGACCTATTTTAGGCTTCTTTTTAGAGCAAGATGAATCGTATCCTAAAACTGCCTGCTTCTCTCTATTGGCTAAAAAGTACCCCAGAGTCAGTAACTAAGATGTGAATATCCATCTGAATCCTACTCTGGCTCTTTTTAGCCCTATAGGTGAGAATAATGCAAAAGCACTGATAAAGGACCCTTAATCTGGCCAGAACAGTGGACCTGAACTCTAACCTACGTGATGGATTTGGATAATGTTCTCATTTGAAGACTCCTCTGGACATTGTGGTGTGCGTTATTTCTCCATACATTGGGATACTTTGGAGAGATTCATATCTGTAATGAGAATATTGTATTTTCCATTTTAAAAGGATAAATGTCAGAAGATCCAGATGAAACTTGTAAGAAAAAAGACCTGTGTTTGTACTGACAAATATAGTAAATCAGTCTTTAGGATGCTCACAGGCTTAAGGTCAGCAAAGAACTGAGCATGGTGTATCTATCACATGTGTCCTCAGAATACAGATGGATATATTCTGAATTATTTGCTACCTGCCTTCCTTGGACTGAATTATCAAGGTTGCCTTTGGACCTCTGTCTTGCTTTGTCAGTTCCTTCATAATGAGTGGTTGCCTCCCTAAAAGAATAGAACTAGTGAGATCACAGTAAAGCTATTCCTCCTTATATTTTGCCAAACTCTCCCAGCCCTCTGACAGAAATCTTATCAGGAAAGAGAAGAATAAAAATTAGAGAGAGTTGGATGTTTACAAAGCTCTGATGTCTCCTGCTGCCAATCCCTTTAACCTTCCCAAGACAAAATTATTTAAAGGATTAAAAACAGTCTAGAGAGTGCCCTTCTGTTCCTCTGTATACTAATAATTTTATTGCCATGACAGCTATGTTTCCCATAGGCACTTTGAGTGTGCCTGCTGCTCCTCAAGAAATACGTCACTTTGTTAATATCCCAGGCTCTCCAGCTACCACAGAGATTCCAAACATAAATCAGCAGAAACACCTGAAGTAGCAAATTCTTCGGGTTTATGGACATCACTTGTTATAAATTACATTTCTTCCTGAAAAGGCTTGATCGTGGTGGCCCATCATGGCTGCTAAAGTTCTTTTTTCATTTGAGAAAACTTAGTACTGTCCTCTATGTTTGCACTCTTGTGAATCTTGCTGTAAAGCCTGGTGGGATGAGGCTCCTGCATGAGAGGTAAAAGGATTTAGGTTCTTGATTTCTTGACATCATGTTCTTGTGTTCTCTTTTCCTTCTACTAGGAAAAATGAGTAATACTTTGCTGCACTGCATGTATTATTGTCTTTTTATCTGTCCAGCATGCTCACACAGTCATAGAAATCAGAGACTAAATTTCTATTGCCTTTAATATTGGGTAGGAAAGCAGCTAATAAGTTTCCTTGGCCTTAAAAGGAGTTTATTCTCCAAGGTGTAACAAGAGGCAGCAAATGGATGCAGGGCCAGGAAGGGAGAGAACAAGCTAGCGCTGTACGAGACAGTTGTGAAAGCAAAATAATTGCCTTTAAATTCTTTTATTTATATCTCTGCAGAGCCTAAAGCGCCCCAGTCAAAACTAGGAATGCCCGGTGTTGTAAGCTGCAAATACTAACAAAAGTAGACTGTTCCTATTGCAAACATCTCTTAGTCTGAAAAGTCAAAGCAAACACAAAGTAGGGAATGAAAGAAATGTGACATGGGAATTGAAATGACTTTCCCAATAACACACATCTTGTTAGGGATTTGTAAAGCTGCCAGGCCCCAACTTCTAAATAAATTCATGTCTCTATCGCCCAAACAGAAACAAGACTTTTGATCAGAAACTGACTGTGATGGTCAATGTTTTACTTCAGTAATGCAGAGTGGGAGTGAGAATCTAGCCTCCTCCCTTTTGATAAATATCTCACATTACCTCTAAAAAAATTATTATTATTATTATTATTATTATTATTATTATTATTATTATTATTATTATTATTATGTCCTGAGCTCCCGTTTTTGCACTCAAGTCAGAAGCTTAATTTTACTTTCACACCTCAGGTGCTTGGCGCCTTGCAGTCAGTTCACACTCCACCTGTAATTAGATTATTATTATTAAAAAATACCCAGCAGCTAACAAGGCAATTGATATCAGTCAGATTAACCCTTCAGCTATGGAGATCAGAGACTAGGAGGAAGTGAATAGAGCAAATCTGCTTGTCCACCTCTCCCCATTTTTTCCCTCATGAAAGAATAGGCATTCTTTCTCATTAGAACTGCTGATGTATTTCTCTTGAAATAAAATCCAGATAACTCAGCAAAAACAATAATACCATAAAACAGGAGTTGATTTATTCAATGATAAGTTGATAGTTCATTTCTATGTACTTATTTATTTATTTATTTATTTTGGTACCGAATAGATATTTAAATATTGCCACATGGTGGTCTATAGCAGTGATACGTTGTTCTCAAAAGCTGTTCCCTGTTACGTCTGGGGAGAGTATGAGAAAGAGACTTGGCATGGGAACACCAGGAGGTGAGGTTTAGAGCAAAGTGCAGAGGAGTGGTATTTTATGGGCCCTAAGAGCTGCTCCTGGGCTGCTCCATTTACTGGTGGGAGAAGCCTCTCATCCAATACTGCAAGAGGTCGTGAAAACCTGGACTTGTGGAGCTGAGAAGTTAATCCACAGGTCAGAGAGAAGATGGAGGTCACCAGAAGGCATTCATCCTTTGGGAAGGGAAGGCAGTGTGGCACTGGGAAGGGCTGGCAGTGGCACCACTCAGAAAGCTGCAGCCGGCCAGCGGTGTCAGTGTCAAAAAGACGCTCATGAGAACCGGAGAAACTGCCACTGGGCAAGAACAACGGAAGGGGACAGGCAGCACAGGAGAGCCCAGGTGGAAAGACGAGGCTCTTATCTGAAGAAGGTTTAGAAATTCATACATCTGGCACAGTTCAAGCAAAATCCCAGTGCCTGAGAGATAAGGAAGTTTGGAAGACTTGAAAGTATACAGAAAACCTGGGGATTACATAGTTGAAAACAATGAAGTATTTTGGATGTTAAAACTCACTTTCAAAGCAACATAGGCACTTTTATTTAGGGTCTTTTTAAAATGTTCCCCTAACTCATTACAGGCACAGCAAGCAATTACAGTATCCCTCGGCGCTCCTGAATCTCGGTGTTCCTGAATAAAGACTTGTTTCCTCTGCAGTTAAACAGAATTTAAGACAACATAGTCTGGTGATGCAAAGTCAGTTTGTTACAGCTCAACAGGAATTGTCATAAATGAGTTTTCTTGTTTCTATGGAAAGCTAGGTTTCTCAACAGGACATTTGGATGGAAAAAAATAAATTTGGCGTTTGAGATATTGAGGAATAATTCAACTGGCTGTTTTAAAACAAAATGTTTCAAATAGAAACCATTAGGAATATTCTAGTGTGTATGAAGGTCTAATACTTCAAATAACAATATTTACTTCGGAAAAAAAAAGCCTAATGTAGGAATTTTCTGTGATCTGTGAATTCTATTTTTAAATCAGAAAAATTCCCATTTTCCTTGTGTATATGATTTTAATCTATGCCATGCAATGCATATTCACGCAAAACTCCCTGCTGATTTCATACATAAGAACATTGAAACTGGCTGGCATCACTGATATAATTTGAAAGAAGATTTTCACTCAGCATGTAGAAATACTCTTTCTAAATTCAGGCAGCCATACACTGACACTAACACTTAAAGTAACACGCCGTTTATCCTCTTCTGGATAACACCTAATAGTCTCCTGTGATAAATTCATTGTACTTTTATCCACCCTTGCTTCTGTGTATGCTAAGCACTATCTGGAGCAAAGGAGCAATGTATCAGAATTAAATAAATCATTTTTCTTTATTCAGATGATATTGGCCTATTGCTACTTGAAGAAAATAGTTGATGTCCCTTTTTATTTAAAATGCGAATATGGGATATATGGCAGGATGCTAAACTGCTTCAAGTAACCAGAGCCTCAATATTGTATTAACTGTAAAATTTCATTTCAAAGTCCAAATACTGTATTGTTTCATTTAAGCAAAATTTTGTTATCAGGATGCTAGCAAGGAATAGCAGTTTTGTAAGCCATTCTGCACCAGTCAATTACATATAGCAGCTTTGACACAGATGATGACATAGATTGGAGAGTGGGAGTTCATGTTTCTGTTACAGGTTTAAAAGGGTTCACTAGTCCAACTTGGTCTTTCTTTGAAAACTTCTGAATTATAGAACAAACTCAGAAGAGAGATCAGTTATTAATAACTGCCTTGAAAAATTAAAACAAAAGTGTGAAATGATAACCGTACTGCTAGCTGTAAAGAAATCCTTCAGATGCAACTTGCTGGCTGATACAGTTAAGGCTTTTTTTTTTTTTTTTTTAAGTCCCTTGATAATTAACATCTATCCTTCAAAACCTCTGCTCCTGGTCTCATGGGATTGCAGAAGATTCATAGCCTTCATTGATAAAAAGCAGATCTCTAGCCTTGCGTTTGGGAACTGGTAGAGTTGGAAACTACAAAAAGTAACATATCAATCACCAGAAGGCAAAAGAGAAGATGTAATCATCTTTTATTTACATCCTACTATATAGCATTTTATACATTTTGAAATAACATTATTTTTAAATCTCATCAAGATCTCACAGTGTCAAAAATCTAGAATGGCAAATGGCTTTTTAAAGGCTAGAAGACAGTGTGGTCTGTAACAGGAATGTTTAAAATGGGAATGGGCAGCCTGTAGCCAGATGTGCTAGCTATGTATCCTGTATACATGACTGGTATATTACCGTAAAGCAGAGAGAATTTAATTGAGTAGTTCTCCAGTGCTTCAAGGGTAACACCAAATTGATTACTCAAACCACTATGGCCACAGATATGCATGTTGAATTCTTTTTGCATTGACTACATATATCAAGCCCTAAGCACATGGGAATTTTAAGGTTAAATTGCCATAAATGCTTATGGATACAAGTAATAAAGGTAGTCTTTCAGATCTTGAACTTCATTCAGGTGGTGACTCCAAATGGATATTGCCTTTGAAAACTGGAACTTGATAAAAACATATTTTCTCCCATCCTTTACCTGTCTTGTCTCTTTTGATTGTGAGTTGTAAGGGCTGTCTCTTACTAAGTAAGGGTACAGTGTCTAGCACAATACAGTCTTGTTTTTTTTTCCTAAGATCTATAAACACCAATGCAATGCAGATAAATAATTGAGTTTTCCATCATTCACTTCTGCCATTAGGAAGAATATTTCTCTTCAATGCAGGAATTGCTGAGCGATATTTTTATAAAGTGCATAGTCATAGTAGTCCCTTTTGGTCTAAAAACAGGTTATTTGGAATAGAGCTTATGATAACAAAAGATGTTTTTTTCTACCTATGTGAAGAAAAACGGGAAAAGCAGTAGCTCTGAATGGTCAAATTAATGTACCTATGGACTTCTAGGCTTTGCAAGGATTTCAGCTTGTGCTGAATGTATTAAGCATAATATTGTCTCTTCTGTCCAGTGCTCAACCTCAGACCCAAAAGAGAAAACATATGAATGGTCTCCTATCTTAGTGATAGCCTGGAATATTGCTTCTTTAACTTTCAGCTATTTGTAACAGATTACTCAACAGTGCATTCGGTCCTGCCTTTGACTCTTACAGAGTCCTCGAGTGTATGACTTGGACTATTGCCGAGAAGGCCCAATGAAGGTTTGTTAATATTTGTAAGCAGAATTCACATAGTAGCCCTCAAAATATATTATCCCTCTTTCTCAGTTATTATCTAAAGTGCCTACTATGGAACAAACTAAATCCATCTTTACCAAAGGAGTTACAGATTGCTTTCTAACACTATGTTTTGCCTTGATTATCAATCAGTGGTGATGTCTGTATTGGAATTAGCACTGGAAGCACATAGCAGTTTCTCCCACTGTCTTTAATGCATTGAGTTAATGGTGTTAGTTGATATATATATATATAAAAGCCAGTACATTATTGCTTAAAGGAAAGATAATTGAGTTTGATAAGCGAGAATGAGGAGTTATGCCTTTTTTGCACTGCTCTGCTGTCACTTGTCTGCCTTTGTCCAAATGGCTTAAGGTTCAGTTCGCGTATCAATTCAGATATTTTGATTCCAAAACCCTTACAATTGATTTTATACATTTGAGCAATTTGCTATCATTTGAGTTAAACATCTAGTTTAACCCTGGCAAGAGAGAAGGAGTAATGTATGAACTCATGGCAGAAAAATAGCAACAAAGGCAATGTGATTGGAGTCGCATGATTTTGGGTTTTTACACTGTGATTAGAGTCGCTCTATTTTAGGCTTATCTCGTCATAGCACGTCAGCACTTCCTTCATCAGTTTCCACCTATATAAGATGAAAATAATAATCTTCTTCAATGAGGCATAGTCCATAGCTGTATTAGTCAGTGCAAGATTCCCCAAGATTTGTGAATGCATTAAGCCACAGAACTGCCAACTAAAATTGCTAATTCCCTCAAGTTAGAAGGAAATTTTTAGACCCATAAAAAGTAAAGATGAAAAACATCATAAAAAGTCTTCTAATCTGTTCCATTTTCCTGAGTATGAATGAAATTTTGTTTAAGCCATTCATGACAGGTGTTTGTCTAGCTTATTTTTAAAATGTGAGGGAATAGCGATACCACTGTATCTGTATGTAATTTGTTTTGGGATTTTCTTAGATTTTTCATTAGGAAAGTTTTCTTAGTTAAAAAAATAAATAAATAGCCCTGCCTACCAGTAGGTTAAGCCTGTTTGCTTTTGTCCGGTCCACAACTTACATGAGTCTTTCTCTTCTCATGATATCATGTACAGAAATTACAGTTGAGAAAATAAAATACAGCTTTACCATAGTAAGTGGAGTCACTATGGGATATTTTACGGTAGTTATACTGTATACTAATGGTCTAATAGTAGTCTCATTTAGAAAAAAGATATAAAATGGTAATATAGGGACACGGAATTCACTGGAGATGTTTTATACTGACTTTTTTTGAGCTTTTCTGCTGAATATGAATTTTCAAATTGAGAAGTGATTTAATCCTGTGTTCTGCAATGAGAATAAACCTATACCAATTTGCTGGAGAATTCTGTCTGCTGCTATTTTCTCACTGCTTTTATAGTGAAGTTGTCCTTCCTTTTCATCAAAAGCAGAAAACTTGTCTTCCATGACATCATGGGCGTTTAATCAAAATCAATACTCTGCTTGTCATTAATCCCACTGAAATCTACAGGTCATGTCTTCATTAAAATATTATTTGTTATGAAAATGTAGCCATGGCTAAACACAGTTTGCCTAGGTCTCATATACATGCGTTTCACATGAATATAACAGTAGTGATTTTTTTTAATTTGTTAGAATATAATCTTAGTTTTTTTTTTTTAATTTGTCACAGTATGTAGGTGAACAAAAAGATGTAACAATCCCGCTACAATTACTGATTCTGTCATCAGTAATCCCAGACACCGGGTGCACTTTACAGGGAACAAACAAACAGAGAAATCAAATGCAAAGGTTACATGTGTGTGTATTCTTTTTCTGGCCATACTGACTTGAAATAATTCATTAATCTGTGGGCCAAACAGCATTTCTGCACTCAGCCACTTGTGGGGGAGTATGTGTGCAGTCAATTGACCTGTGTCCTCTCCTCGCATGGCTGGAGTTTTGCTCTCAAACAGCAGGACTAGAGATGAATCTGAGTAAATCAGCGATACTGGCTGACTTGAGAAGAGGTATACGCTGCTACCCCACAGTGTTACTGCAAAGGTAGGCAAAGAGATCTTTTCTCCTGAGCGGATCTAAGCACAGCTCCAACAAGCTCAGACTCAGCTGAAGCTTTTCATGGGTGCCCTGGCTGAGCAGCTGCCTGCAGTTTATGGCAAATTTAATTCCCACCTCCCTGTGCTGTCTTACAGGGAGTACAGCAAATGCAGGCAGAGGGTTGTTCCCTGCAAATTGTCCAAACATAGTGCAAGATGTAGACACTTCTGTCTATGCTGTGTTTAGCTACTCTTTCAAGTATGCTGTCTTGTGCAGTATCCTGCCAGAGTGCGTGGTTGATCCTACCTGTCTTCTAATCTACCCTTCATGCAAAACGACACATTGCATGAGCCTACGACACGGGTGGCTCTGCCACACTCTCAGACATGGACCTTCTGTAATACTGAAGAGGAAGCCTCAGAATCTGCAGTCCGAGTGCCCATTATTTTTCAGCTCTCCACTGTTAAGAATCTTGGCAAAGAACCTTGCATCCAAATATGAGGATATTTTTCTCCTCGGAGGAGCTGTATGATTTGGGTCTGAAACACACACTTTCATGGTTGCTTGCATACAAACAAAATAAACTTCCTACCTCAAATTAATAGAATCTCTACTTTAAGTTGCTGATGGCAGTCAGTTATGCACTTAAAAAGTCTAAAAGGAAAAATATGAGTTTGGACAAATCAGAAAGTGGCATGGAAAAAGCTTTCAGTCAGATGCCCTGGAGTTACAAATACAAAAATATGCCAAGATTGCTCTCTAGATCCATCCTGCAAAAAGTACAGTCTTCTGACACCACAGTGTTCCTTGATGACTGCAGTTGTGTTAGGAAAAGTCATTTTCACAAAGACTATTTCATCTGCAGGGCCCAGAGAATAGCATTTATCACTTTGGAGGGAGTGCTCAACTGAACTCTTTTTGTCCCTTGTCTCAGGCTGAAATATCTGTTCTGAACATTTGCGGTGATCTGCCAGAAGGCAGGAGGTGGTGACAAGCAAAAAGTATGTAATGGCATCCTGAGCGGGGCCCATGGAGAGGAGTTTATACAATCGCACGAGGTAGAAAGCAAAAGACAGATGAAGATTCATAAGCAGAAGCTGCTAGTCCTTAGACTTACACTAAACTCTCTAAAACAGTATCTACTTCAGCCATGCATAAGATCTGGAGGATGATGAGGAGTGCTGACACTTGTGAGGAGCTGCAAATTGCAAACTTTTCTAAGTCAGGGCAGAACTCAGACTCATTTGATCCCCTTCCCCTCCGTATTACAGTCTTCATATGTGCTGTCTTGCAATGTGTCAGTTAAACTTGTTGGGAATTACAGAGGTCTTCCCAAAACTGTCTTGTAGACCATCCTGTTCTTGTTCCGTCAGCCTGCTAGCAAGTTCTCTGCTTCTGTCCTATGCAGACCTTCTGATCTAGGCACTGCTGTTTCTGCAGTCCTTCCCCTTAGGTGTCATGCTCCCTGCTTGTACCTTAAAATGTTAACAACTGTTTTCAGCCACTGCTTAGCAATAGTATGAGAAAAGCCTCTGACTGGTTTCCAATATACAGATTCAAGGAGAAAGAAAAACAAAAGGACGAATGGGATATTTGTTAAGGATCAGTGAACAACCACTGATTCTCTTCGGGCATTAACATCCACATTCCCAGAAGAATTTAGCACTGACTTCTGTTAAAATCAGTGCGGATTAGGTACTTTTTAGAATTCAGGCTTTAGAGAGTAAGCACTTCAGAGCACCAATCAGCAGTGTCAGACATCAGAAGTGTCTTCCTAGATTTAAGCAGAGTAGTTGCAGGAGGAGGAGAGGATTATAACTATAGCTGCTGTTTGGGATGTCGTAGGAAGTTATTAATAAATAACTTTTTGTCCTTGGCACAGTGACAGGGCTCTGTCTTGATTGTTAATGGCTCTCATTTGATATCATATCAACCACAAGAAAATCAAAACATAAAAACCTATGCTGTCTATCTTTTCAGAGACTTGAAAGGAGAGAGATAGATAGATGGGTGGATGAAATCAAAGTATTAGACAGGTAATATAATCCAGTTAGTCAAAAGGCAAAGCTTCTGAAACCATGAAGCCATCAGCTATCTTCAGAGAGATGGCTCACTTGCAGTGACATTGATTTTACAGGATGCAAATCATGCTGAACCCTTTTCATTCTCTTCATTTATCTTCTGGAATTTAAAAAAGCCCCATTGGTGTTTTGAGGGAGAAGGCTACGACTGAATTCCCAAAGCTGCTGAGTTGCTTTGCTGCATACTGAAGCACTGAATAGCATAGAAAGACAGGAAAAAAAAAAGCCACATTTGAACAGGAAATGGGTTTGGATTATATTTCCTTTGCCTATGTTATATTTCCGTTGCTCTCAAATGATAATGGCGGTATATATATAAGATCAAAAGAGGATTTGTCACACATTAAACCCAGGATTATTAACGACCTCGAACTCTGGAGAATGAAGGAACCTTGTATTTTCACCATTTCAGGTGAAAATGTCCTCAGAGGAACTGGACATGTTCACATTTTCTCCTCATTCTGATGTATTGTGAATGCCAACTAGAACACAAGGACTGGATGTGAAAGACAGAGAGTATCTGTTCTCCTCTCTTCCAGAGATAAAGTACTCACAAGATAAGAGGAGACAGCAGAACACGTTTGTCTTGTCAAACGACACTTAAACAGGAGTTCAACTTCTTAACTGCTGTGTTTGTACAAATTTAGCATACAGAGTGATACTGGCAAGAAAGCCTGGAAAGTTCCTGAGCAGATTTTTCTCCTCTGCGCAGGTTCCTGTCTCATCTCCGTGAAGCCAGAGGCAGAAGAAGGCTATTTCAGTAGCATGGCTGCAGCTATAGTATGAAGAAGATTAAGAGTCAGGAGAACATGCTTTTGGAGTGACCTGGCATCCGTACATCCATATTGACTGCTTCTTGAGAGAGATCCCATGGCATATGCATGTTGTTTTTTTACAGAATATAGTGAGAGTTCATTGGTACAAGCTAATTTACATAGTCATTTAAGATAGAAAAAAAAAAAGACAAATACAGCACATCATTTGGATGAAATCAGAGCAGTTAATTACTGATTATAGATCAAATGTATAAGATGGACAGACCAGGGAATTTACACAGCAGTAAACAATATGCCTCAAGTGCTTGTGGTTGTAAGATAGCACTTTCCTGACTGCAATATAAAAGCAGACAGCTGCTTCTCCTTCACATCTAATTGAAAAAGAAACAAACTTTTGGATCAGGGATCTTATCCAGGATCCCTAGCCCATTTTTCAAACTCATTGATCCAAAAGTTAGGAGCAGTTGATCCTTTCTGGTCATTTACTGAAATGCTTACTAAATTTTTGGTATTATTTTACTTGTCTTTGTTACAATATATTGACATGACAGGAGGATTTATTTTTTAAAAGCAACCTGGAAAGGAAAGATCCTTGTTCCCTAAGCAAATAAACAATCTCTGTACTCTGTAAGAAATTCTTATTTAAGAATTGTCTCCTCTCAAGAACCACTCCTTAAGTAGGTTGCATGGTGGTTCTGCATGTTTTCCCCTTTCCTCTGCCTCTTTCTCCAGCATGAGCTGTCAGACACTCTGGCTGTGGCAGAGATTTGAGGGAAGTGGGTCATCTTACAATTAGCTCATTTATTCAGAACAATATCTTAGTCTTTTGTTCAGGCTTAATAAAATACAATTATTACAGTGTCTCTCCTTGTGATTAATTCAGAAGATGTTTACAGACAAGGCACTCCACAGATCTCTGGTCTTATTGCTCTCCAGTGAATTAGGCCAAATTCTGCCAGTTGTAATTACAGATCTGTATCTTGTTCTACCTCCTTTTTTTTCCTTTCTAGTTTGTCGGTATTATCCCAAACAGATATTAACTGTGGCTTCTAATAGTGTGGCGTCATCTAGGCTTGTAGAAAAATTGTCTCCAGGACTACTTCAACAGTGTTATGAACTGAAATTCAAGTTTATCTGCAGTACATAACAATTACAACCTTTCTGAATCTATGAATTTACGAACAATGGCACATTTTTATACTAGGAGATGACATTCCTTGTATTAAATACATTTTAAATATGCCCCTTTATATAGCTGTCTCCCGCAACAACTTGAGCTTATTGATAGTGATAACTGCTCACAGCAGACTCTTTTCACCAGACTCATTTGCATGGTGGCTGTGAATATAGGTGAGAACAGATTTCACAGGGTCTTTTTGTGAGTGTAAAGACTTTCCCTCAAGACTCTGGAAGGGATATGCTGCAAGGTTTGTTCAGTGACATTATAGAGTCCTGAGAGGTCGGACAGAAGGGTCAGAATTGTCCTTCTGGCCTTGAAATGTCTGTAATTAAACAGTCTGTAATTAAAAAAAAAGGGCAAAATCAATGGAAGTATATCCGTGTGCTCAGTGGCCTTTGCGTTTGGTATTCTGGAGTGCTCCATCGCCCCTGCTTTTCCTCTGTTCCTTTAAGATGCTTTTTAGGTATCTGTCCAATGCACTAGGCCAAACACAACTGGACTTTTCCATGTAAACAGCTTCGTATCAGAGGAGAGAGCAAATTCTGACAGCACTGAGCCATCTTTTCGGGCATTCTCTAGACTCATACCTTGAAATGTGAGAAACTGAGAGCTTTGCCAATTATCACTTAGGGTACCAATTTACAGGGACATGCAAGAAAGGGTGAATGAGCCTTGCCCGTGTAGGTAGGCAGAAGCCAGCTATGGTGCAAAAACAGATTGCAGGGCTGTTGTGACACTTGTTCCTGAGCTTGTAAGACCAACTGTTCAGCAAGACATAGTACCGGAACTCATGAACTCAAGAACATGGAACTCAGGAAACACCGTACTGTAACTTGATGGCCTTTGACTGGAACAGGCTTACACCCAGCATATTGAAAGCATGGAAAAATAAAAGTTTCCCTGATTGCAGTCAGCTGTGTGGATGTGCCCTTGGTAACACTCCAGACATTATGCTCATAAATATGATTATGGTAATAATTTTTATCTTTGGGTGATTAGGCTTTTTTGGTTGCATGCTCAGGTTTGCCTTGTCTACTTTATTCTGTCTTAGATTTCACTGACTTAGACTTCGCTTTTTGCTTTTTACTCTCTGATATTTCCATTCTGAAACTCTACCCCAATTATAACTCTGTCCCAATTATAAACTGTCCCATTGTACTGTCCTATTTTCTGGGGTGAGCTTTCTGTTTAGATAGACCCTCCAACCTTGAGTTGCAGACTACTATTTTCTTGTGAGGAATAAAAGGTAACTGCATGGATATAGTGGGGTAACTGTATAGAATCGGGGGAATATGATGTGACTAGTGGACAAATTAAACTTCTTCCAGCTGTCTACATTTGTCTTAACTGTAAAAATAGAAATAATAAAGTTTGTCTGCTTTTATGTATATATATGTATTTACTTAAATTAGTCTTGTCATATAGCTGCAATACATAAACCTTAAATCTGTTGTGTATTTTCTTTCTTTTCCTCTACAACTTGCAAAGAGAAGGTTACAACAACATATTCGGAATAAGAGGAGTAGTCAATTTAAGAGAAATTTTGATTGCATGTGAATGTCCCCAGGGATATTACTTTTGTATATACAAATGGTATTTGAAATAAGGAGAAAAACTCAGAAATATGGCGTGTACTAGCAAAAATCCTTCAAAGAAAAATCATTCAAGGACTCCATAAAGCATCAATTACCTTTACGATTGCTATTTCTTTTATTAAACAAACAGCAATAATTTTCTTAGCCTGGCATTTTGTCCTATGGCTATCTAGGACAAGAGATGCAGTGCAGTGTATCCTGAGAATTCAGTGCAGCCTAAAGTCTGGTTTATAACCTTCCTCTCCTTGTAACTGCTGGGCAAGGACAAACCTGATCAACTGTAATTTTTTATTATTATTTTTGAAGATCTCAGGAAAGCAATTTCTATTCAGCTAGCAAAAGACAGTCAAGTACAAGTAAACATGATGGTTGTGGACATTTATTTCACAGTTAAGCCTTTATTACCAAAGGCACAAGTCAGAATGCATCACCGGCATTAAACACCAGTCAATTCCTTGAGCATTGGTTTGACTGCTTGCAGTCATTGGTGAGAACTGGGGGCTGGGAGCTAGGACTTCTGGTTTCTTATTTTAAGATGAATTACTTCATGACCCTGGGCAGCTTTACTTCCCAGTATCTCAGTTTCCCCAGCTGTGAAATTATGATAAGAATGAGATATTATGAGTTTAAGGACAGATGCTGACACCTTTTTTCAGAACTGAGCAGTACCATCGATTTCTATCTAAGGAAAGGGTAACAGCATCTGGCCATTAGTGTTTATAAAGCAAATAGATGCTTGGCTGATGCACTAGATTAGATTTCAGTGCTTAGATGGTACCATGAATGGTTCTTCAACACACTTAAAATAGATTAGATAAAGAAAGTGTTTGAGAGCTTTGGATAAACAAGATGCAGAGAATCCTGATGATGGTGTAAAGAGCAGATCCAAGGACAAATAATAAACAAGAAAAGGGGCCATACCCAGAACAAGTCAGAAAACCCTTATATCTCTTCATTAGTGTTTGAAAAGAAAATAATAATGAGGGGAAGGCATAACCCAGGTCAAATAAAAACATATTTTGGGTCATTTTTTCTTTGCACCTAAGCATGAATTAAAAAGCAAAAACTTAATGTGCTTTGCTTCATCTTGGAAGTATTTAGCCCCTTTGTTTATTTTTTTTTTAATTAGAGTATTTTGAATATTTTCCTCCTTTTTTTTTCTGCTCTTGTAAATGAAAGGTTGAAAATGATCACTTTACAAATTCTAAAGGAAATATTAGGCCATTTTTCAAAATGCAAAAGTGTCCAGCCTGAATACTTTAGTGTTCTTCATTAATTTAATTGCATTCATGTTTGCTTTATCACACTACTGCTCATGGAGATAAAAAGTTAAAAATGCTGTTCAAATGCCGTTTGTTCATATGCACTGCAAACAGCAGTGTCTCCAGATTCTGGTTTGCTGTGCATCTAGCACCTCTGTGCTCTTCAGTTGTAACTGTAGGCTCCTCAAGTGAGGGGCAAAGGAAGGTGTGGAGAGCACAACTCAAATATTAATGCAGCCACTACTGTATTTTGCAGTCTAGCTTAAAAAGAAAAAAAAAAAAAGAATAATGTTTTAATGTTGTATTCTGGGCTTTACAGTGTGACTTGCAGAGCTCATTCTCCAGGCAGTGCAGGGAACTGCACAGTGGCCGTGGGCACAGCAGATGTGAGAGCCCTTCTCAACCAGTCCCGACAGAACTAGTCTAGCTTGGGAATCAGAGCTAAAGTATCTTTAAACCAGAGCCACCCTTGGTTTAAACTATGGCCACTTTTACTGCTCAGCCATGAAGGGGCACAGTAGGAAACACTACAGCCTTTGGGCTTAGGGAGTTTTGGCCCCTCTTTGTACTTTTCTGTGCATTATGGGACTTAGAATGCTTTACTCAATGCTGAGCAAGAGAGATGGTTTTTTGTTCATAAAAATCCAGGCAAGTCCTTTGGGACTAGACCAGCAAAGAACGATATGGCAGCTACCTAAGCAGCATATGATTTGATCCTTTAAATGGCCAAATAGCATAAATAAAAATCATAAATGTCCAGCAGTGCCCAAGAAAGGCAGTAAAGTCCGAGGAAGGTAGTGATCCCAGTACATAGAGGTAAGACCTCTTCCCATCACCTGCTGCCCAGGCGCAATCTCCCTTCATTCGCTCTTTTTTTTTTTTTTTTTTTTTTAATATAGCATGAATACTTTACCGTCAGCCTCTCAAACTGTAAGCTAAGCATTTCAAACAGAGAAATGATTGTATTGCATATGTTGTATAGAGGGTCAGAGATTGGTGGCCCTCCAGAGGCCTCCAGGATCATCTAAGCCTCAATATTTTTCCAAGTCTAGCAAAAATATTACCTCTGCAAGCTCTCTGCTATTTGGGAGGGTCATTCTTCACAGCTGCAAGAAGGCCTAAGTAGGATTCACATGAAAAGTGAGAATGGGGCAAGGCCAGAGCTTGTGGAGATGAATTGTTCATGGTAGACTCATAATGGTAAATACAAGCCTAAGCGGGAGAGGAGCACATTGTGAAAGGGAGACAAACATGTGGAATAAGCTACAATGGGAGGTGAATGAACAGAGCCCAGAATACAAATGCAGCCCAGAGATACACAGTGTACCGTAACAAATCTGTTGAGCAAGTCTTTGTGAGCTGTCAATAGACTGGCAGCAAAGAAGAAACTCAGGTCTCCCCAGCTGCCTGTGCCAGACCCAGCCTCTTGAGCTGAAGGAAAATCCTTGCTAGTTGTCAGGCTTTGTGAGTCATAGAGACACATCCTGAAGGAAATTTGATTTCTCCCAGCGAAGCACTGCAATCCCATTATGTCTCACCCATGCACCTTTCTCCCCAAAGTGATTACAATGAAGCAAAAAAAAGAAAGTTTTGAGAAATATACATTCAAAATGACAGTTTAACACTTTCTCTTTTAGAGGTGTGATGAAAATCCTCCTTCATCCTCCAGGCATCTCCCTTAGGAAAATACTGCTGCTCCAAGTTGCAGGTCTAGAAACAAATATGGATCAGGGTGCAGTGACTTTTTTCAAACTATGTTTTGACAGTTATATTACCATCTGGACACAAAGCTTGTTTTTAAACTTTCCCCTCAGTTTATCTCATTTTTAAATTTTATCCACTAGAAAAAAATATAATGGAAGTTTTTGAGTTAAATTAAGGAATGAGAGAAAAAAAAAGTATCTATTTCTGTTTCCATTTTCACTAAGAAGGGGAAAGGAAGGATAGTACAAACTGACATTTTTTAAAGACTCTTTCATTTTGGTATTTGTTAGAGGTATTTTGAAACAAAATAAATATTTGCTTTAGAAATGCTTATTTAGTGAAACAAATATTTTTGAATTAAAAATGAATTTTTGTAAGAGATGTGCCACTCCCCTGTCCTGTCCTTGCATAGTCTCTTTGCACAAATTGTAATCAGTTCGGTGCACCTCTGTTAGCAGGTGAAGACTAGATAAACAGATTCAAAACATCCTGCCTTGGTTTTCTTTCCCATGTAAGCTGATTGAAAACAAACACGGGGCTAATATACAAAACATTCACATGATGTCTGCCTGTTTAAAACTGCAGGTACTGAAATTAGTTCAGGCAGGCTGCGTACGGGCCAGAATGCAAAAAGCTACATTTCGAATGGCTAGCAATTCAATTGCATTAAACAGCTCATTGATATCCTATACTTATAGAGGCTGAATACCTGCAATGGTTCATTAGTTTTTATCAACAGCCATTATGAAATCATGGTGCTGCTTTCATATGTGACCAGGACCTTTCTGCAGACCTGTGGCGAAATTCCAGGGGAGCAGAGGAGCAAAGGCACCAGGTCCTGCGTAGGTGGGATGTGTAGGTCTCCTTGTAGACAGGAGGAGGGAAGTAGGAGAGAGAGTGCTCGGCAGGGATGTGCGTGGATGAGGAGACATGCCTTGGGAGGTCAAACATCGGAAGAAGTAGCAGCTCTGGAGTGGAGGAGGAAGGATGATAGATGGCTTGTTTGTTCATTGGTTTAAGCATGTGAAAGAATGTTATTGTTCATAGAAATCAGAAATGTGCAGCTCTGGCTTGTTCTGCGCACAAGACAAATAGCTGCTGTGAAAATCTCCACTTAATCTCTATTCTGTCAACGCAGTTTACCCCCATTCTCCATAACCACTATACACTCAGTCCTGACAGACACCCTAATTCTGTCCTGCCTTGCTATTTTGCATATTTCAGAGCCTAATTCCAAATATTAAACTCACAGGTATCCCTCCTGTATACACATGCAACTCTTCAGCAGGAGCAATGTCTTTTATATTGGATATACAGTATGGATGCTCATATGATAGATGTATAAAAGTTACATCTTTAAGTAATTCTTCTTTAAACAAAAATAAATTGCTTTTTAAGGAACCTTTTGAAAATCTTTTCAGCTGAGTATTTAATGTCCTTAAAGCATGAAACTTCAACCTCCCCTGTAAAATAAACTACACTTCTTGTGAAGACAGCTACCTTACTTTAATTTTTAACCTGTGATGTGATTTAACCTCAAGTTCTGAGGCTTTAATGAGAGGAGAAGGCTAGCTGATGAACCTCAAGCACCTCTCAAACCCTGCATGTTACAAGTAAGCAGAGTAGCCTAGTCTGCCACTCACAATACAAATGGACAATATCCAAACTTTGACATCAGCATCTTTTCGACAGGCTTCTGTTGATTTGTTCCTGGTTGTGAGGAAGGCATCTTCAGACCTTTGCTTTAGGGCTGCATGAAAAAAAAGATAAAATAAACAAACAAACAAACAAAAACCCTTGCAAATCTGTGGGACTTCTCCCCTATTCCCTCCTTTCTTAATTTGCAGGGTTTATTGAAGTCCATCACAATGGCCTTTTTTGTTTGTTTATTTCCTTGAAAAGGCATTTATCTCAACTAACTGGAACATTTCATAAAATGTTAGCTTTTATGAAACTTAGTTTTGAAAAACCTCTCACCTCTGACACAAAGTGTTTTGGAGGTAGGTAATGACAATGTGGATAATGACAATAATGGATTCTTTTGAGGCTTATCTTTTCTTCACAAGGTTTATTTAAAATACAATTCATAAACTGAAACGTTCTTTTTTGTCATGATATTTTACAAAAGTTTTCAGAAAATATTCTGAACATTCAGAAAACATTTCAGACAATTCCTGTTGTCCTTATCATAAATTTCTTTCAGATTTTTTTTTCATTACAGAAAAAAATGTAGGATAATAATTTACATGAAATCAAACATCTGGATCCTACTCAATTCACTGATCTGCCAGAAGAAACAGGACTGGAAATAGGAATGATCTATCCTTCATAAATGTAAGAAAATCTTTCAAAATACTGCAGTCAACATATCACTTACTTACATGAGTATGGATTAAAAGAAAAAGGAACCATAGCACAAACTAGAACAAAAGCAGAACAAGCATTCAATGAGAGGAAATAAGAAGACTTGCTTATTTAGTTATGCCTGAGAGCATTTATTCCATTGAAACATCTTAGGAAAACTATTATATGTTCTGGACTCTGAATTATGTGTTGAAAATGACTCATCTTGTAGGCTTTTTTTTTTTTTTTTTCTCCTGAGGTTTGGAAGCAGGCTTTGATCTGATGCTGTTTGATATCCAGCACGACGTGGAAGAAGCTTTAGGGATCTTAATATAGTCTTTTGTCTCTCATGGAAAAATCTAATCTGATTTCATTCTTTAGGTGACACAGCTGAGGATAATTATCCATTTCTGTCACATTCTCCAGAATGTTCCCTGCTCTGTGGAAGGGTAAGAGGAGCAAATGTAGAAAACCGACCACAGTAATAGAGTATTGAAACCAAGGGAAAAAACAGCTGATGATTTCTGTCTTAGACACCACAGTGTGGACTGCCGCTATGTCGTCCTTTGTTTGCTTTTGTCTGAATAGAAAACTGTGCCAGTCCTGACCGTGTCTGCCAGATCTCTATCACAGAGAAAGGGGGATGCCTCAAGAGAGGGATAGTAAGAAGGAAGAGAGGTGGGAAAAGTTCCTGAAGAAAATGAGGAGGGGAGGGCAAGTGCCTGGACTATCAAAAATCTGGTTGCTGGCAAGGCAAAATACCCCCAGCAGTGTAAAAGATTTTTGATCAAGGCCAACTTCACATCTCAGCATGCCCCTTCCGCCTGCCACCCTACACCCCGTGCAGCTCCGGATGACCGCCCGCGCGCCCATGGGACAAGGCTTTGGGCGCAGCGCGCTCCCGCAGCTCCCTTTCCCGTGGGGCAGCCCTGCCTCCTGCCATCCCACCCAGCCCTTCCACCACCCCACACAGCCGTGACCTTCACAGTGCAAAGCTCTCCCCAACGCGGCATCTCAGTCCTTTCCTGGGGGCGTTCAAAATTTGCACACTGCAATGTCTGGTTAACAATATACGAGTATATACTTACTGCTCGTGGTGTTTAACTTGGTCTGTTTGTTTTATGTATAATGAGACACAGCTAATGTGTTTACATTCACGGTTCAGCATCTCGAGCAGGTCATCAAAATGTCCACCTTTACTGCACTGATTCATTAAACAGCTCATGGAAATGGTCTCTGTTAGTCCATTTTCTCACGCTTAGTAATAAAATCAAAGCATACAAATGTCAAAATCCCTATACACAAGTATACTAAAATCCAAACATAAAGCAAAATAAAATCTTTCTGTGTATGTGAGTGAGTGTAACTACAGCACACTCATTGATCCTGATTAAAATCCCCAAAGCCCTTCAAAAATGCCTCCAAACCTCTAAATAAAAACTTGGTCTGTTATTGAATTTGTGCCTTGGTGCAGCTGATGTATTTCTTTCCAGATATTCAGGAAAATAATTTTCTCCCCTTCTCTCCCTCTCTCACACAGACAGAAGTTTTGTAAAATGCGATTAGTAATCAAATGGCAGGTATTTCTCATCAGCGTCCAATCTGAGCAAATTCTTCCTGTTTTCCTGCTCCTAATTTTCTGAGCCGTTCCATTCATACAATGCAGCCACTCAGATATAGCAACATCACCCGCTTCTTCTACTCAGGGTGCTGTCAAAACAGTCCATTAAATGAGCAAAAAATTAGGTAGCACAATCACTGCAGGTAGACTGAAGAAATAGCAGTACTATTTTCATTTATAAAGACTAAAAATTTAGATCACCATAAGCCAAAGGGTAAGACAAGACTTGCAATACCTTACCATCATTGCCATAGACAGAAATCCTGCACCCTAAGTGAACTTTAGGTGTGCAGAGGATACACTACAGGCACTCATACTTACAGTCCAATCCAATACACTTGGGAACCATAACCATATCTATCCATGAATAAAATTTTATATATTGTCTGGTCTTCTCTCTTAGTAAGACCACACGTAGTGTCAGGCTTAGTGTCTTGTGTGTATTGAATTATTTTTATATGGGCAGTACATGCCTCTTTTGCACCTTTGCTGCACTGGTTGTATCAGCCTTGGTGCAGCTGATGTGTTTCTTTCTGATCTGGTCAGCTACTGACCAGATGAACTTTTGGATTGCAGCAGTTGCCAATGCACCATTATAGAGTGAAAAAGATTATTATGTAAATCTTCCACCAGCACAATTCCAGGTGAGACCTCGCTTATATGTGGCGAAGAATTAGATGACATCTCAATAGCCTGCTGTCATTTCTAGTCATTCCAGAAACATAGCACAGTTTTGGTCCACTGGTCAATGATAGCTGCCTGAGCCTAAAAGCAAGGCTGAGTGAATGAACACTCTCACGGAAAAAAAAAAAAAAAAAAAAAAACCTAAGAGAACTTCTGTGAGCTTTTAACCTCCTCATCCTCCCCCAATACAGCTATTACTCTAGGGCTGAAATCGTCATATGGCAATAAATGCTTGCAGAAGTCTGATAGTCTGGTCATATGCCAGTATTCTTTGTCTGCCTGAAAATATTACAAAAATTACCCAGGTTTGCAAAAATCAGCGACAACAATAGAAGACGAACACTGACAATATTATTTATTTATTTATTTATTGTAACTCTCTCTGTTGTGAGATTAATGTCCCTGAACTCAGAGCAAAGAAATTCCCCACCTTCTAGGATCATTTTTTTGCCATTTAATTCACAGGATTTCTATTTTAAGTTCTGGAGTGTTGGCCAAGAAAGTGGTTGCTTGGCCACTGGATTGATAGTTCCTGATTTAGGCTATGCCAAATCTGTAGTGAATTTCAAGAACAGGCACACAGGAAATGGTGTGTTCCAGTATTTAAAACTGGATAAGTTAAAGACTCCTTAGGTTCACCAGCAGTAACTTCCTTCTGTGTGCTTGAAAAGGTGGTCCTGCTGTTATAAAGCAGCTATCAGCAATGTATAGTCCTAATCTTTTATTGTGCTACTTATGATATAACCTGAAGTCACTTTCCTCTGGTTCAGCAAGTCTCTGAATGAACCAGAATATTTTATTTGCCAGCTACGCTTCTGTCATATATTACATGGTAAACAGGTGAATATTTACTTTGAAAAAAGAGTCAGACTTGAATATTTGATGCAAGGATTTTAAATTGATCACAGCTCTTCTTCCCAAGTCTCTGATGGATGTCATTAGCCTTGCCACTGTCTGACCCTAACTGCACCAGAAAGACCAGTTGTGCTGTGACACCTGCATGGGTCCAGCTGGCCATGGGCTGCAGATGGAGAGGAGAGTAGGCTCAAGCCCACATCTATAAAGGCATCCTGATATATGCCTGGCTCTGACTCTGAAATGAACTGGGCAGTTGTGGTGGAAGTGGAGGTGTCTGTACTGCTCCTGCCCTGACATGCTTTTGGGAGCTCCTACAACAGCAGACAGAGTACAGGGACTTGCAGCCTCCTCTATGCCCACTTCTGTCCCAACTGCAGTTTATTAAGTCTCCTGATACATGAGAGAGATCTATAAATATTTATGAGGAAAGGCTGACATGACTTTCTCAAAGTCACCGAGGATGTGCATCACGGAGCAGAAAGCTCATTTTTCTGTAGCCACTGGGTCATCCTTCCTTGTTAGGAAGTGAAGCTCGGTGACTCCCAGCTGCCCTGTCGCATGGTCGCGGGAGCGAGCGCTGCTCTCTGGCAGCCCCTCGGCATCCAGCCTGCCCTGATGGGAGGGCAGATGTCACCATGGCCAAACTGGTGCCTGTTGGGTCCCTCTTCTCTAACCTTGGCTTTGGGAATGCAGACGGAGCAGTGTTCCTATGACAGGGCTGCAGTTCGGGTCACCTGGCTCAGGCGGAGAAGGAATAAAGAATTTCAAATGTTTTTAAGGCACATTGACTTTCCAGACTGGTAGAAGCAATCATTTTTCATTCATTTATTTATTTGTCGGGCGTAATGTCTTGTGTGCATTGATTTATTTTTCTCCCTTTACTCACAACAGAGTAGATTAATAATATATTATTAATAGGAGACTTTTTAGTTAATTAAACACAACAAAACAAAACAAAAAATCAAAGAAGTGCTTGAAAGTGAGTTACAAAACAAACAAACTGAAGGACTGATCTTTGTCCTAGTGGAAAGTGACAGGTGGAGTGGGGTTGATGAGTCCTGAAAAAGCTAAAATTGGTCCCTGTGATTTCAGTGTGAAGGAGAGTAGGTGCTCGTATTGGGTTTGAAAAGCAATGTCAGGTTGGTGAGAGTGAGAAGTGGGGAAGGAGGGGCTGGAGTAAGCATGTTGCCAAGATACTCTGCCTATGCAGGGGCTGGAAAAATGCCTTCCACAGAATCTGTCAGCCTTCCCAGAGAAAGGAGAATTTTGCTGTTACCATCAATGGAGGGAATATTGTTGTTACCAATACGGAAGGAAATGAATTCAGCTGAGTCACAGCTGAGTGTTCAGGGGAACACTTCTGTTTGGCACCTTCTCGCTTATGTGGCCACTCTAAAAAGAGGGCTCTCCATACAGATATTTCCTTCCAGAACTGCAATATATTTAGACACAAAGTGCAGAGTTGAATGAAACCATCTTCAAGGCAAGTTTTGAAAAATTCACATGCGAAAAAAAAGAAGAGAGACTGTCTATTTGTCCTATCCCTGAGCACCCTGTGCTAGTCTCGTTTTTACTTCTTTATTTGAATATCTTTAGAAAAAATATCTTCTTTGGCAGTGAAAATTAAAATGAAACTTTCAAAGAAAACCTAAGGCTATGGAGCACAGTATTGTGTGTGGATAGATTAGAGTTAAGGCTCATTTGCAGGAGAAAAGCCAGCACAATATTTGTAGTGAAAAAAAAACAGAAAGGATCTTGCCCCCACTCTTTTTTTTTAATAGAGGTAGTTTGGGAAAAATTTCTAATGAATTCTATCCAACCATAAAATCATGTAGAAAATGAATCGTATCTGACAATAAAATAAAAGTGAACCAAATTACAAGGTTCCTATATTCACAAGACAAATTAATTTCATGTTTGGAATACTAATTGTTCACTGTAGGGCCTGCAACTATTTATTGTCCTTGCTTCATTTGTCATCAGAAGAACTACATATAGAGCAAAAAGTATGCTTTTGGCTGTAGGGAAGGGAACAAAGCCTCGTGGAGCAGAAAGGTGAGCATCGTTCATCTGTTTCCTGGGACAGTTTGCGAGGAAAGGCTTTAAAGGGTGTGCAATCTGTCCCTTGAGGTAGGAGGAAAGGGAACCTTAAAGGAAGTCATAACAGGCCCCCAAGGATACCATCTGATCTGTGTTTCCACATTTCTTTGTGAAAGGGAGAGGAAGGCGCCAGGTCCTGTGAGTCCTGTGTCTCAGAGGAGCCCAGTTATGTCCCTGTGGGTAACTTACCCTTAAGATCTAAGAGGCAGCTGCAATTTGGTGTGGCTTCAAGGACCAACTGCTCTTGGTCCCCAGAGAAATGCTGCAAAGAGCACTTGATATTTCAAAGGAGATGGCATGACAGAAAAGAAGTGTTGGTACCATGCTGAAAATATGGGCAATAAGTAAATAAAATACCTTTTTCCCAAGCCATGGCCTTTTTTTTTTTTTTAACAATGCACAATAAAAACTTGCTTGGCCATGCAAATGCTGTGTGTACATACAGTAACAAATTGTAAGAAAGATGCTAAACTAAAAAAAAAAGCAGTTTACAGAAGTGATAATTCAATGTGGGAGTCTGAATATGTCAGTTTTGCTCAATCCTATAGTGAGGTACATCAATGCTTCTGTTTTTAACAGGGAGACAGAGAGGTTATTGCACCTAATGGGGAGCTTAACGCTACCATTTTTCATGAAGAGAATTCATTTTGAAAAGGAGCAGGGCTTCTTTTGAGCTGCCAGAAGTTCCTTGTATCTCATAAACATTCAGGTATGTAACTGACTGGCAGGTTTGATGCACTGTTTTTGCGTGACTCCAAGGCCACTTGATATTTGAATTTAATTCAGAGTTGCATGACTGTCTTCATCCTTCCTAGGACCTTCTAGCTGTATGAAATCAACTCCTGAGCCAAGGTTAGCAAAACAAAAAGTTTGGGCTCTAGTGGCCAAGATCATTTTGTACTCTTTGATGTTATTACTGGGGCAGGGCAACAGAATGCTGAAAATGGGATGAGTGAGGGGCTGTGTCTTGTCTGGAGTCCTTGTCCTAGCAACAGCAAAGCAAAGGCAGTGGTGATGGAGAGCTTCTCAGATGCGATGGGCAAGGCCTAGAAGGGCTGAAGCAGCATACTAAATTCAGGCTTCCTGCAGGGCTGGAAATGTGTTTGGCCATGTAAATGCCCTGTAGAAGACGAGGGGCCATATATAATCAATACAGGTGTGGATCAAGTGATCATTCCTTGTGGAAGACAGAGTGCTACAGCCATCATCAGTGTCCTGATGAGACATGTTAATGCTCCTATTTCTAAGGGGGAGAAATGAGACTTTATGGTCCCCAGTAGGGACTTTAGAACAACGTTTTTCCTTAAAGATAAAATTACGAGAAAAAAAAAAAGACTGAATTATGGGCTACATTATATGCTCAGAGTTTGCTGCTGGGGCCTCTCTTCCACTCTGAATACAGAGAAGGGCCTTTGACATGGAATAGTTTGCATGGCACAGTCCTTTCATCTGTCCCTTCACAGTAGTTTATCCTCTATTTTCTGTAATTTCTTTGTCCTGCCAAAGTCATGTTTGCAGGACTTGTTTGGATCTTGCTGCAAAGCTGGCTCATATCAGATGAACTTTTTTTTTTCCATTGTCTGAGATGATATTTTGCCTGAGAGTGTGTATATCTTCCATCTTCCCCTTCCTTTTCTTTTGCCTGAATCGATGACTTTCTCCATGTGACATTTCAATGTGTTAACGCTTTCTCATCCCACTGATCCCTTTCTTCCAGGTATTTAATCTGTTGCTCTCATTCTATGTGAAATTAATTTTAGACATTTTGTGTTTGAATCTCCCATAGCTTACAAAGAGTTGGGCTTAAAATACATGTCTGAAGGCACAGACTGGCTGTTTTGATGTGCATGGCCTTCAACTCACTGCTTAGGCATTTCCATTCAGTATCAGCCCCTGCATGCCACAGTCCTGGCTATGGACCATGCAAGTGGCTCCAGGGCTCAACCTATCAGGTATGTTCTTGTAAGGCCTTGCCTTGGCTTGGAGTTCAGCTCATGTAGAGGGTGTCAGATGTGTGGCCCTTGGGCTCTTAGGAGAGAAAAAAAAATGAACTGAGAGATTTTTAAACAGATAAGAGAGAGCTCCTGAAATAGGAAAAGGAAGGCATGCAGAAATAATGCAATGTTACTGAGAAAAATAGCTACTGAAATTTCTGGAAAATGTTGAATGATTACAGTGGCAATATTTCTGAATGATCAGAATGAGTAAATCCGTACTGAATGCAGCATTGGAATGGGTAGAGAAGATAAATGTTGCATGCAGCAGTGAGGGTTTCTTGCATTTTGTTCCAATGGATTTAACCCTCATCATCTGAAGCCCTTAGGCTTTAAAAATTTTCTCAGAGAAAGAAAAAGGAATATTCTCCTTCAACCTCATAAGGCAGAGAAACAAAGTTTCTTTTATACCTGCTCTAAAGAAGAATATAGTGTTCTTGCTCACATTCCTCTGCTTTGCAGGAATTGTGCACTTTGTGAACTTTGTCAGGCATGAAAAGGATGTGCAAATAGAGAAGGGACCTTATATGAGAAGAGAAAACTGGAGATCTAGGGAGAAGAGTGGAAGCTGCAGAGGACGAAAAGGATAGAAAGGGAAGGAGAAAGAGATCAGGATTCTGTTAGAAGAGACTGCACCTAAAGTTTCAATAAGAGTGAAGCAGAATCTATCCTTCAGAAAATTCAGATGTATGTTAGTTACCTGTGCTCTGCAGTTCCATTTCATTTTTTCACTGGTATATAATAATTCCTTCTAACCGTCTCTCTCTTTCTTCTCTGAGTTGAGATGCTGCTAGACAACTCATCAAAATAACAATTTGCCTACTGCAATTTTCTTAATAGCCGCAAATATGATTTTTTGATAGACAAATCTATTATCATTATAACTATCAAATAGCATACTCCTCAATAATGTTCAGATCTCTTCATCCAGCCATCAGAAATCCAATAAAATGTGAATAATAGTGAAGCACTTTTGACAGAATCTTCCTACTAAAAAGCTTATGTAGACACAGACATCTTCTTCTGGAAATGTCCAATATTGCAAACTTACGGTCTGGGATAGGTACAACCATGGCCTACCAAATGAGCAGATCCCTTACTGGCGTCTCCCGTGGCTTGGCACAACAATCAGCCACCACTGAATTACTGCAGGGACAACATGCTGGAAAGGGAACAGCTGTCTCTCTCAGAGACATGATAATTTTCTTCTGCCAGCCTTGCTCTCCAATCAGCTGTGCCCAGGACCCAGCAGAAACTGGGATCAAGTGCTCCTGCATACAGCGGTACCTCTAAGCAGGGCTCGTACTGCTGTGCGAGCCAGCAGCTCCTGCCATCCAGGATCAGAGCTGCTCTTCACGGAGGCGATATCATCCATTAGCTAATCGCTTGGCTCTGCTTGCTACATAAGGCCAAGTCGGGAATCATACTCCCATGAGCATGTGAGCATGTTCTGATAATATAAACTATTTCCCTTGCATATCATGCTGATTAGAGGTGACAGTTCATTGAATCTCCTATTTAACCATGGAAGGGATGAGACAGCAGTGAAAACTGTGTTCTAAGCTTTTCAGTGTGCAGTAGGCATATTATCAATACTCACCAGGAATAACTCTTCCCATGGATGTAAGAGGAGTGCCAAGGCAGGTGCCACGTGAATTGATTCTGGTAGTAGAGACACATATTTTGGGTGGTACAGGCTGAGACTCCAAAACTCATTGCACAAAACCTCTCTTAATTAAAGGGAGGAATAAACTTCACACCTAGAAGGAGAGAGGAAAAAGCTGCATCGCTTTTTTTATTCAATCAGTCTGCCAGTAAACAAATGTTAATGGAGTGAGACTCGCAAGAAGGCATACTATGAACTTTCAAAAAGATAAACTCAAGATCTTTAAAGAAAATGAAGGAATAGGAGAAATTTGCTTTCTGAGGCAGTCAGAATGCCTATTATACCATGATAATACTAATAATAATTAAAAAAAAAGTGTGCTTGAGGATACAAAGAAGGAAAAAAAATCAGATTTCATAGAAGCATTGCATTTTGAAATGCAGTGCAAATAAAAAGGATTTTTATAACATAATTACATTCCCATTAATATGTTAATCTCTTATATACAGACATAGAGAAGCAAATACATTACTTTAAATAATTAACTCTGTAGTGAGGTTTTATTGCTGGGAGAGGAGATTTTTCTATGGCAGGGTATTTAACATTTTAATTAAACTCTTTCTAATGGATGTTTACTGCTACTTCTATTCCTGCTTAAAACAAACCCATATGATCAGAAGAAAATGTAATTTTTGTCACAAGAAAGGAATGATTTCCTTCTGAAAGAAAGACTGGGGTTCTCTCCACTTTGCTCTCCCAGTTGATGTAGAGAAGTGTTATGGAGTGTTTAGACACTTGTATTTCTTATGGAAAGGTTTCATTTTGCTTTCTTCTTTGCTTTTCATAATTTCTTTCCTTTTATGCTGCTGATGCTGACATCATGTTTGACCTTCTCTAGAAGATTGCTTATGTTTTGGTGAGAGAAGAGAACTCAGGAAGCTGAGTAAAAAAAAAATCTAATTGAATTCTTCACAGATAAAGACTGCTAAAGGAACTGCTAGCATGGCAGAAGTCTCCTTAAGGAACTGCAGTCACAGGATCAAGATTATCTAAGCAGAAGAAATTTTAAAAAGGACAGAAAGCATAGGGGCTAAAAAGCATACAAAAATGGAAGAACTAGCAAGGATCAGTAAACAGAGAACCTGAAGAATATATTCCACTCTGAAAAGAAGTTCTTAAATGTTATGCATGCTCTAGCATTGGAGGAAAGCTTTTGGAGATAGACATCTGCAATCCACACCAGAACATGTGGATATAGACAAGCTAACCCTGCACTGGTAAATGCAGGCATGACTTTAGGGAGAAACAGATGAGTGGGAAGAAAATGTACAACTTCTGTGGTTCATAGATGGTGCTGGAAGTTGACGAATGGAGAGTCAGCTCTGAGGGTGGCTTCTAACTGTGAGATACCTGCCCTTGGGAGCAGCCCTGAATCTCCTGCTTCACTTCAGGCAACCGTCCATCCTGCTGCAGCATAAGGCTTGGCCTGGGCAGCATTTATGCTCTGGTCCCCAGAGCAAACCAATGCTATTTCGGTCATCTCATTTTGTAAGGGCTTAGAAACCATGCCAGTAATCTCAGAACAAATCTATTGACGTACTTTTTTTTAAAGCATCAAAAGTCCTATAAATGACAAGCACAAGACTCCCTCTGCAAGCCATCTAGACAACACATGTGAAAAATCTGTGTTGAATAATTTAAATGGGCCATTCAGACACTCATAACAGCTCTGGGCTCTATTGGGCAACTGAGAGAGATGAGCAGTGAGGCTGTTTTCCTTAAAATGAATTAAATAAATAATAATAGTAAAAAAAAAAAAAAAAAAAAAAGGAAATGAAGCCAGAAGCCACTCTGCCCTCTCACTGGCAGGAATATTAAGTACTGAAAAATAAAGAGGTGATAAGGATGGTACGTTACATTTTGCTGAAGTGAACAGTTCAAGCCCCAGCAGAGTTGGTCTGTGGAAAAGCACAAGTATTTTCTGTTTCAGTGTGAAATCCCTGTGGTATTGGTGGAAATGGCAACTACTTGGACACACACATGAAATCTGGTTTCTGAGGGTAAGGAGAGATGGCTGGAGGATGGTGAATGTCATGATTCCAGCCAGCACAGGGTATGCAACTAATGCCGTAGGTATTTTCTTGTAGATTCAGTTCATACTGATGAGCTGAATAGATAGAGAGGGAGAGGAAGGGAGGAAAACCAAGGAGAAAAGGTTTCTTTATCCTAAAAAGAAATAAAGAAAATGGATCAACATGATATGCTGCAGAACAGTGCTGCCTAGGGGTCTCCTGGACCACCTACCCATGACCAACCTGGTGACTAATCCTGATGAGCTTCATGTGCACATCCAGTCCTCCAGGATAGCCTTTGGACACCCAGGAGGATGAGGCCTCTTAAAATGGTTTGTCTGAATGTACGAGGAGAAGGAGGCCACTTTGAGCAGGATGGGGCAGGGAAAGGTCAGTGCTGACTCAGCCATATTGTCAGCCTGACAAACCAGTACAGCAGAGCAAGGAGTATAAACAGGGCTGCCCTTCCACCTGCATGTCAGGACTATGGCTTTCCGCTCGTCTTTGCAAGAGGCAACAGGCAGGGCAGCATCTCAGGAGATAAGGGCTTCAGGTTTGATCGATATTCTCCAGAGACAGGTAGTCTCTTCTGATCACATGCAGAGGTTGGTTAGGGCTGTACTACATGCTTGTGTTATCTGTCATCGTGTCTCTTCCTGAGGCATAGCAGAGAGGATCCCTAGGCTATCGAAACACTGGCACAAGCTAAAGTTAACATAACGTAAAAATTATATTCACTGTGTCACAAGGTAGTCTTTTTCTTGACACAGTGGATAGGAGCTATGTCTAAAAATGAAAGCTTCAGTCACCAAGACTGACCAATCATTCACAAGGATAAGGAAACCTCCAAAGTAAAATTGTTTATTGTGACAAAAGTCCAACAATATTTTTGCATTTGGAGAGGCTATTCACACCTGCTACCCAGATCGGCTCCAGGTGACTCTGCAGCATGTTTACCTGCACTTGTCTACTCTGTCAGATTAATTCAAGCCAGATTTATCCACTTTTATGCCTATTGAGTAGTGCCCTTCTGCAGTTTCAGTGGGCTTACTTGCTGATGCAGAATACTACTCTACACTGTAACCATACATTTTCCTTCTCCATTTTCTTCTTTTTCTTTTTTTTCAGACACCATCCTTAGGGATTCAGATACTCGTGAGTCATATAAAACTTCACATCCCTGTCTTAATTTTACAAGATTGCCTCTGTCTTTATTTATATCTCTAAGTGTAACATGTAAAACTGCAAACACTTTGTCTGAGGAAGCTAAGCAAAATGGAGTTGTATTTCACTGCCAAGATGCTTTTAACCAATTCCTGGAGATTTTCCTCTGTCTGTGATAAGATTCTTGAAAGGAAAGAATGAGGCAGTTATTTAAGAATAAGACAGGTTTTTATTTTTGATTTGGAGAACACAAAAGCCAAGAAAAAATAAAAGCCAAGTCACGACAAAAGAACAGCATGCCTTTTCTGTAATGTACAGAGAAGGAAATGGCTGCCAGCAGGAACTTCAGTGATCTCAGGGCACATTACATAGAAAAAAAGCCCTAAGATCCAGATATCACAGCATTGAAGTCTGCCATCTGTGCCCTCCCCAAGTCATGGCTGTCTGGCAGGCCAGGACTTCCCTCTCGTTTGCGAAGGTCAAGAGCTGGCCATGTTGAGATGCTACTGCTTCTGCAGGAGATCCTGTCACGGTTCCCATGTCTGGGAGTAAGTAGAACCACTAGCAAACTAACAAACATGGCACCTTTTCTATGCACCAGGCTGGTGGGAGTGAGGAGGTAGAAGAGGGTGTTATGGTTATGCCCCCGTGGCAGCATGAGGGCACTGGGTTTGCTGTACTCTTTTCCTCCTAGGAGGCGCTGAGGCCCTGCTCATGTTGCTCTCCTCTACCTCTTTCTTTCTGAAGAACAATTAAACTATTGCATTATGCAAATCCAGCCCATGTGGTGAAAGTGCCATAAAAGAAGATACAAATGCCTCTATGATCTCCTGAAGTGCCAAAGAAAGTCATTTTGGCACTATAAACACAATTGCTCCTCCTACTTGGTCCTCTGTGAGGGCAACTCTTTTTGACCCCCTTACCCTCCTTTCAAATGACACGCATTTTTAAATAAACCCTACCATGTCTTTATCATAGGGAAAAACAAAAAGGAAATCCTGATTGTGTGCTGAACTGATTTTTCAGAGATAGCAACAAGTAGTTTTCAAAGGAAGCCAAGTGTCTTTGTCTTCATTAAAATGATGGAGGGAAATGGACAAATAGAAATGAATTCCTTAACATCTTCTGGACAGATAATGATAGGAGGATTATCTTGGAATTTAGAGTGAAGTGTCATAGACACTGTATAAAAAAGAACATTCAGTTACAATGAGCCTGAAAAGCAATAATTCAATTAGCAACAAATCTCCGGCTCTTTTAGGAGGTGTCCTAGACTCCTGCAACTTTGGTCACATCACATCCATTATGCCTCAGTTCTTCTGTTCCTGATACGAGGATGAACTGGTAGCAACATTAGTACCAGACATGAGTAACTCTCCCTGAATCTCCCCAAGAACCTCAGGTACAAAAGGTGGCCTGAAGTATAGAGTTGCTAATTGTTTTAAAGCCTGTTCTTGTTAATATTAATCAAAGTGTTGAGCTGACTCTAATCTAACCCATGAAGACAAAACTTTCATGGTGGGAAATGCTTTAAAGTTCACCATGCCTACAAGAAAAATTTGCTTACTTGCTGTCCCTGTGCCTGTGTCTGGATGAATTCCTTTGCTGTTTCCACTAATTGTCACAACTACTTCCAGTGCCTTTAAACAAATGTTGACTCAGTCCTTCTGTGACGTCTTAATGCTGAATGTTTGATACCACAATTTGCTAGGAGACACAGATAAAGGAATAAAAAACTCTTCAGGATCCTACCTGATTGGTTCAGAGTGGGACTATGAATACAAAACCTGACCCAGAAAATGTATTTAATAGATCAAAAGGGAAGCTTTTAAAAATGCATAAATACATGTACAAGTGGATCTTAAATATGCATTTTCAGGAGCCAAAACAAGATATTCCTAGAGAGAATGGGCTATCTCCTGGGAAAACACTGCGTGTTGCATAACCTTCCATGGATGGTTTGATTTTGTTTTAGGAACCAGCAAGAAATTCAGTGCAAAAATAAATAAATCTACATTTCATTTCAGCATTACCAGTGGAACAAAAGATTTGATGTAAACTGACAAAAGCCAAGAAATTACAAATGCCTTACCCTACTCTTGTTCCTGAGTTTGTGTCTCTAATGACAGCATACACTTATGTAACGGCAGTCAGTATGTGGAGTGTCAGCTGTAACATGACATTTCTTACAGATTTGTTCATTTTGATCATTGTGTCTGATTGCTAGAAACTGAACCAAAGCACTAGATCCAGACAGTAAAACACAGAATGATTTCCCCTTATCACTCTGCCAGCTTTTTCTGTCAGCGGTGATCCTAGGAGACACCAGGGTGGACCAGAACATTGCTGAGCAATAGAGTGTCCAGAGGAAAAGACCAAAATGGTAATTACAAAGCATTGTGCTGCAGCAGCATTCCTCTGTGGAAATCCTTAACTTTCTGGAAGATCCTTATCCATGAGCAGCATCCTTATCCATGAGCAAAAGTGCCAATACCTGAGGAAACAAGATACCTGGTAATCTAAAAAATCAAAGGGACAGATTTTCAGACCACAGCTTTGAAAAGTACTTGGTCAAGGTCAGTAGAGAGCTCTCTGGTCAAAAGTTGCTCAGTTCTGTATTTCCAAATGTTAAGATTTACTTATTGAAGCCAAAAATCCACCAGAGGCTTTACTGATACTATTTTCCTATTGCTTTCTTGTGTCAGCAGTAGATGTGACAAATATGCCAAACATATAGGCTTTGACTCCCAAAATCTGATACTATACGATAAGAATAACCATCTCCCTATAATTCAAGCCCATATTCTTCTTGCCTAGCTACAGCCACTGCTTTCCACGAGTAACTCCTTTTCAATGTGAAGTATCCCAGAGTCCGGGTGTTCAGTCGTGACACAAACCAGTCTCCAAAAATGCTGCATACCTCAACAACCTTTGCTGTTGGTGCTCTTCGAGTTCACCTCTAGCTTCACGAGAGGTGTCATGGAAGCAGCCCAAGAGACACACAGTTCAGCAGAAGGGTCCTCGCTGTTGGGGATATATAGGTACCTCTGCTGAACACCCTGTATTTGCTAGAAATAGGTGAGAACTAATATGAGCAGGTCCTCAGGAGTGTAAATGAATGTAAATCAGTTGCTCAGGACCACTGAGAGAATCTCGTGAAGGGACATTAAGATTCATGCTTCTGGAACATAGTCATGCCTTAGCCATAATATTTTTCATCTGAAACTTTTCTCAATTTTAGAAGTATCTATAAATTAACTCCTGTCTTAACTTGTGCTGGGTCTGATATATACAAACATACACAGATGTTTTACACAGATTTACACAGATGGCTTTGATTTCGGCATTTTTTTTTTTGCATTTTAGTTGTTATGACAAGGAACCTCAAGGGATTTTTATAGCAGAAAACAACAAATAGAAATATTCTCATTGAATTTTTGAACATATAACTGACAAACCACTTTGCCTCCTGTACTTGATTTTTTAAAACTTAGCGTCCCTCTTTTCAAACTTTACTTTCCAGTGCCAAAACACTATTGAGGCCACTAGAATTTCAGGAAAAAGTTTGAGATTATGATCTGCAGTCTTGAGGCCTGTGTAATACTAATAGCATTATACCTACAGCATTCTCAGTAGCTGGGTATCATTATTGCCTTGTGACTGACCTTAAGCCTTTATAAAAGCAAGGATTACCCCTGTTGACTACCTTGTAGACGGATGTCAAGATATTAAAAATCAGTCATCATAACCCTTAGCCAAGGGACAAAATGGGTCATGGTAAGGGATTTCTTACTTTTAATAAGAACCGCATGTATGCCTATCTATCTGCTGTACAGAGTATGATGCAGATTGTGATCACTGATAAACAGAGTCCGAACTGGAGTTCAAACTGTATGTGAGACTGTTTCCTTACCTGCATCTGCAACTGTTTTCACCAGGACCTGTTGAAGCAATAACCAGAGGTCTGACTTTTAAATTCTATGATATCCTTTAAAGCAATATTCCTCTCTCCTCCCCCAACCTCTCTCTCTCTCTTTTTTTTTTCCTTAATTTTCTATTGAAGGACCTCAAACTTGTTTAGGAAAAAAAAAGCCATAGGCCACCATATACTGTGGGTGGAAGAGCTGTCATTTGCAATGATAAAATGTCATTAATTTAAAAAACAGCTTGCAGCTTTTATTCCCTCCTCCCTCCCACTCACTGACACTTCTGAGGGGGAATCTAAAATTATTTATATGATTCCCACAACCATTTCAAACCTTGACATCCTACTGGTCCATTGTATGGGGTTTTTAAAGCTGTTTGAGGCATGTAACCACAGGCGCCCCTGTGAAATCTAATCTTAGGGGCTTACATTGTTATTTGGACACAAAACATTTAACTAATCTAAGAAACCCATTAACGACTCCTAAACCCTTCCCTTTATGTTATGTCTTCATCTCTAGCTTCCATGTATCTCCTGTAACTTTTCTCCATAGCTGACCCACAGATTATTTTTAATCATCAATCATTGATGAGGCTGGCATCTTCTCTCATCAAGAGGTCAATCACTATGTGACAACATCATATTAGAAACTGTCTGTATCACTATAGCCTCTGGAAGCCCTTACCAATACAATACATCAGTGCACTGCAGTCTGGATACGGATAAAACTTCAACTTAAAATATCGATGGTCTTTCAAATGAAACACAGTACAACAGTGAAACAAGACAACCAAGTCCAGAAGAAAAAGATGTTTGAGTGTAGAAATTTCTGTTGGTGAATGTTTTACTTTTTTTTTCCCTTCTTTTTTTGTGACTATGTATTTCAGAGGTGAAAGGATGGATGGGGAGCAGAAGGCTTGAGGGAGGGTCAGTAGTACTATTCATTTAGCTAGTAGTGCTCTGGAAGAGACCGAATTTCTGGATTTCACCTGTCATTTCAGAGCAGGGGGGAAAGCTCTGGGAGGAAAGTCCTGCTGGTGGTGATCTGGCTGCAGAAAGTTTTTTTGCTTTCCAGGCTGTCAGTCTGGCACATTGCGCTGCCATTGAATTCACTTAGAGAAAAGGAAGCAACAGCAACAAAAGATGTGGGGTTTATTATGAGCTGAGCTTTGCCTCTGATGGAAGACGTCATAAAAAATGCCAGGATCCTTAGATGAAGTTGGGAACTAACTGACATTTGCTTCTGGCAGCACTTCAGAGACATTTTGGAGATAAAACCAAGAGATGGATAACATGAAAGCTTGGCAGTCAGGCCGAGAAAACAAATAGGGCTGAGGAAGTGATTTAAGTTGCCTCAAAAGGTTTTTGATCCTCTTAAGAACCAGCAGTAGAAATGAACTTTTTTTTCTTCTTTTTTAATCAGGGAAAGAAGCCATTCTGCAGATTTCTTCTGCAGGGCTTTCTTCAACAGGTAACGTGTTTCTCCATCACATGGTGGAGCCTAGAGGCAAGTCTGTGCCTGTCCACTGTGGCCTCCGAGGGAGGGCAGAAAGAAAGTGCTGCTGGGGGACTAAGAGGTGCCAGGGCAGGCAGCCAGTGCTTGTGAGCAGTGCTCTGAGGGCTGCAGTGTGAGCAATATGGCCCTGGCACCGTTCTCCTACCAGAGGGTGCAGAGCTCAGGAAAACTCTTCTTTAAAGAAGAAAAAACCATACATCCCACAAAAGGAATGTTTTACAGAATTATTTCTCCTTTCCTCCATACCTCCTGTGCCAGACTCAACCCTCAAACATTTCCTGCTGAAGTTTCTCCTGCTTGAAGAACACTGAAATTTTATGAAAGTATGCAAAACTATAAAACACAAATCACTCTCCTCTTTTCCATAACTGGATTTGGCCTGGAAATTTCTCTTCAGTTTACTTGATATTCTTGTTATTTTCCTATTTCCATATTTAACATTGCAAAGAGATAAAGCGACTTCCCCAAGGATGAAAAAAAAACCTAATTTATCACAGTCAGGCACAGTGCAAAGAGCTTTAAGAGGGCCACTTAAACTGGTCCTCTGAGATGACTTCCTCTTCTATTTCACAGCCTGAGTCGTAGGCCTTGTTTTTTTCCTGTGACACAGCAACTGCTGCAAAGCCAGACAGTTCACCCCAGCTTATCCGTCTCTATTTCCTTAGTTCAAAAATGAGCCTACTGCAGCAACCTGTGTCCTGCTCCCTGACAGTGTCTCTTGGTGCCTTGCTGCTCCCCAGCAGAGCATCTGTCAAAGTCGTGTTCTTTGAACCGGGTTTCTATGAGATGGGTGGAATAGATCCCCCTGGCAGCAGGTTAAAGGATTACAAATTATAATTTGAGATACAAAGGAAAGCAGAAAAAGAACCTCTTCTTATTTTTTTCCCATATAATACTACCCTATCCTCACACTGTCCACTGAGAAACTTGCTTTAAAAAGAGCATCTAAATAAAGGCAAAAGTTCAAGTGAGATGTTTGCTATTGGAATCAATAACCATCAAAAATGTCCACTGAGACAGGACTTTTGATCTACAATCTGAAATTGCCACAGGTTAAACCAGGTCCTTGGAGTCAAACGTGCTCAGGATGCAGACTTTTCAGAAAGCAAGCTTTTCAGAAACTGAATTCAGCCAGAATATCATTAATGGATGCACTACCAAGGCAGAAGGGAAAAACCAACACACAAAAAAGAAGTTAGGACCCAAGCTGCTCTCGTTTACTAATGAACATATTGTCAGCATCAGAGTTAAAGCTTTGGTGTGCTGATCAGGAGCCCAAGGATTAGAGCCTTTGCACAGCTTCCCTGGAGACAGTGTGGAAAGATGGACTGGCACCAGGCCAGGCACTGCCCTTCTGCTTTCATATCCAGGCACATTTTCCTTTAAAAGCCACCTTTTAGTATAAAGCGAAGTTGCCATTGTGCTTTATAACTTCTGCAAGGAGTAAATATAGAATCACAGAATCCTTATGGTTGGAAAAGACCTTCAAGATCATTAAATCCAACAAATATGTATCTAGTCAACTAGCACTTGCAATGCTAAGTGGAGACATCATATGAGCAAGGTGGTTTTACCATCCATGGTAATATAGTGTGTGGAAATAGGGCAGTGCTTTGTAATAACGGTCAGATCAGTTGTCTTTCCTTGCTATTCAGAGGAACAACATTAATCATGATGTTCAGAGGAACAAGGATTTATTGTTGATGCTTGGATGGATGTAACTGGCAGCAGAGTGGGAAATCCTTTTCTCTTTTGTATTCGTTAATATTCAAAGCCCAGAAGGATTCAGGGACTGTTCTCTGATGATAAGCCACCTCAGGTGCAAATGGTTTCTGCTCATGCACAGAGCTTAGATGGGAGAGAAAATACTACTGGTTGTGGCAAACTAGGCATAATAAAATCAACCTGTCTCTGCAGTGCAAGTCTGGGGCAAAGATTATCACTGCATTTCATTCCATGGATCACAGGGGACTCCCTCTTTAAGGAACATTTAAGATAAAAATCTATCCAAGAAAATTCTGCTCCAAGGGGATGCAAGTGCAGGCAGACTCTTGTGAGCAATTGAACCAAAGGGATTTGTAATTCATAATCACAATAGACTAAAAAGGATAATCAATAGATTCATCATCCCAACCTGAAACCCTGGGAAGGCTTCCCTATGCATAATAAAACAAAACCAATAATTTGTTCTGCTCTCTTATTTGGAAACAGCTGAGCAAAGCTAGAAATGAGGTAATGGATAGATGGTCTCAGGACTGCATTAGGTAAGGACAAAATCAATTTAGCACCCACAGAGATTTAGGGCATCTGCTGATCCTGACAACTACATTCACCCCAAGTGAAATTCACCCCTATTTAGACAATAACCTCAAAGACTTTGAATTACTTATAACGTCATAAATAAGGTTTAAAGAAGAACTTGAATGATCGGTAAATGTTATGCTTGTGTTGTGCACAGTAATGAATTTCCTCTCAGGGACTAGTCTGCCTATCTGTTGAATTTCAGTTCTCATCCTCATTGCAGGAAGAGGATCTCTTACCACTCCTCCACTCTAAGTAGCAAGAGCTCCTCTGTGAGGACTACTCTTCAGCACATATTTTTCAAGCATCAGATTGCATGAAAAAAGAGTAGGGTCCTTACTGAAATTCTCTCCCCTCTAATCTGCAGACACTCTTGGGGAAGCTTTTGAAAAGGCAGGGTGAATTTTGTTGGAAACTTCAGAACTTCATAAAAACAATTGTTCAAAAAGTTATGAACATGTATCATTCTGCACTGGCTTTTTAACCTCAGCTATAATCTTTTGTATCATAGGACTGTGCAACCTGCTTTACAGATAATTCCAAAAAGAGAACTTAAAATGTTTCTTTGGAATCAAATGAAACAACCATTAAAATCTTAAGCATTTACAAGCATATTTTTAAAAAATAAGAAAGAAAAACAGAAAGCTATTTTGAATGAAAAAATATTAATATAATTTTTAGAAAGTGTCAGATGTATTATATTTTTCCCCTGTATGATTTTCTTCCTCTCATCGTTCCATAAATAGAGAATTTGGTATAACAGATTGAATTGAAGATTAACATTAGCATCCTCAGATCTTTCCAAAACCTATTTATATTGAAGAAGTTTTACTAGGTTTTCTGTCACATGCAAAAAAAAAAAAAAAAAAAAAAAAGCATCAGGCTGCCGTTAAGACTGAAAGTATTTAACAGTCATTCATACAAATAATACTATCTATTTTAATGATGCTAAAGCTATGTGAGTAATTGTTAATTCATTTTCACAAAGGGTTCTTTGTCCAGCTTAATATTAACCTTTATGTAGAACCTGACAAATCTCTGTAGGACTAATATACATGGAAAGACAGAATAACACTGAGGTATTATTTATCCAGGGAGAGTCAGCGTACCAACTCAGCCACCTTTGGAGTGGATAGTATTCTGCTTATATGGAAGGAAATTCTTTATTGTGAGGAATATGCTTCCTGTGTTACATATGTTTAAATTTTGTAATATTAATAAATCAATGCAATTGCTAACCATTAACTACATAACCTAGAGCAGAATTAATACCACTACTCCACTCTTATGTATGTTTTTCCATTTCCCAGTCTCAGAACATTTTAAAGATCTTTGGAGTAAAAAGCCACACAATACCTCTAGTACTTAGGTAAGGAGTTTGTGATTGACTCTTAATTACTGAAAGGAAAACAAAGGCACAGTGAGATTTAATGATTTCCCCAAGGTCACACAAAAAGCTATTGTCAGAGCTAGGTTAGTACCTATGTCTTTTTATGGCCTTTTCTTATGCTCACCACAAAACTAGACTCTTTCCTCAAAGTTGCATGCTGTCTGATAAGGGCGCATCAAGATGCTAAGCCAGATAACAGTAGCACAGAATACAGGAAAGAAACTAAGTGGGAAACCAGCAAATGAGGCTTGCCAGTCCAGCAAGGGATTGACCCAGGGACCTTTTCATCTCAAAGCAGCGGGGTTACCTATTGTGCTAAAGAAGCAGCTCTTCAGGTGGAATCATTAAGAGCATGCACAGAGAAGCAACAAAACTTAGACTACCAGCTATTCACAGCTGGCCTCTCATCCAGACTGCTGAGAGGCCTAAATCAGCTTAGCTCCTACACAAAGATGAAATCAAGCACCAACAGGCTGTTTACTCTCTGTCAGCCAAGTGGGGTCCAGGGTTTTTTTTTCCATTTTTTTTTCCACTCCTGACAAATATTAGCCCCTCTGCTGTTGGTTATTTGTCGCACTCGGGGTGAATCAGTCACGACACACAGCCAGAGAGGCGGTGAATACCCCAGCTGAGGGCCAGCTCTCTAACTGAACTGTTTCCAAGGTAGGAAAAGAAGGGCTGCTTGAATAGAGCTTCCCGCGGCAATTCCAGGATAAGCTGGAGAAGAATGATACCAAGCTGAATTCACATACAGCCTGAGAGAAGACAAAGGATGCAAGATTGTTTCAGACTATGACTTTGTAGTGACTCACTGTGCTGTCTTAATGTCTCCTTAAGGATGTTATCAAAATCTATAAACATTTTATGAGAATATATTACTGTGCTAGTGCTAACAGACAATACCCCAATAAAACCTTTTTATTCAGCATCCATGAATAGGTCTTTTTGTATAGTCTACATTGTGCACGTAAAGAAGATTTGCTTTAAAAAATATATCAGGTGCCTGAAATGTGGCAACTTTTAAATACAGACTGTTGTCCACAGTCTAAGAGTTTTGCCTGACTTAACCCTTAAGGGCTTACAGCCTGATCTTTCTTTTTCTTCCAGAAGATAAGACCTTTAGCAATACGGCAGTCATAACCCTGCTCTGAAGCAGTGGTTTGGTGCTTATTCAAAGGGAGGATTGGAATCCACTCACTTCCCAGCACTGCTTCCCCTGGTGCTTTCAGTTTTCCAAGCATCCATTTAGTTCAGTTAACAGTGATAACAAAAAATACAGACTGAGGTGCGGGGCCACTGCAAGAAGAGTCGTAACTAAATCATCTTCCTCCTTATGTCCCAAATAAATGAATGAATGAATGAATAAATACTATAAATCATTTCATAGCAAGCAGTGTTGTGGAGAGCTCTAAAAATAAACAGAAAAGAATTAAAAGCATCGTAAAAGGTAAAATGAAATTTAAAAAGTCAATCTGTAGGGCAGGTATAAGGTACTCATAGTATGTTTTTCAACTACGTTTGCAATTGAGAACTATGGCAAGCAAGAGAAAAAAAATGGATCACTTACAAATAATAAGAGTGATGTACTAGGAATCTGATGTAGAAGCAGATCTGTGAAAAAAAAAATCATTCTTTCTTCTTTGCATCTATCTGTGCTCATCATGAGAAGGCATTTACCCACCACTAGGATCAGATTCCATTGCCTGATAGAAGAAGCTTTAGAAAGTGTGTGGAGAATTAATGCTAAATGGAAAGATGAAGACGGAGAATCCTCGGAGTCGGGCATACCAGTACTTTATCTAAAAGATCCACAATGTGAAAATGACAGGGAAGACCCAATGAAGAATCTCTTTTCCTAGCTAAAATGGTAAAATCAGCCTAACCCTTTCAGCAGCCCACTTTAGCTTCTTGTGATGAATGTCCAAAGCTTCAAAGGCCTGAACCATTTTGAATGAGCTGGATTAATCCCTCCATTTTAGCACCTGAACGGAAGCAGCAGCAAGGGCAACTTACCTAGAATCCCCATACATGTACAGTTATATACACCTAATGCTGAAAATAACCAAAAGGGAAGCAGTGCTCTTATTTAGAGATCGGAGGCTCCTTTTGCATAGCAATTTCTCATCTGATATCCCAGAGATCGCATGTGTGCAGATTTCATTCCTACTTGGTAGCCATATTATTAATAAATGAGAAAACGAGACACATATCTCAAAAATAAGAGGGATGTGGATCTACTGGAGAGAGTCCAGCACGAGCCTACAAGGATGATCAGGGACCTGGAACATCTGCCCTATGAGGAGAGGCTGAGGGAGCTGGGCCTGTTCAGCCTGGAGAAGAGAAGGCTGAGAGGGGACCTGATCAGTGTATATAAGTACCTCAAGGGAGGGAGTGAAGAGGATGGGGCTGGCCGCTTTTCAGTGGTGACCACTGACAGAACTAGAGGAAATGGCCACAAACTCAAACACCAAAAGTTCCACAAGAACTTAAGTAAAAAATTTTTAACAGTGAAGGTGACAAAGCACTGGAACAGGTTGCCAAGAATGGTTGCAGAATCTTCTCCGGAGATCTTCAAAACCTGCTTGGATGCTGTCCTGTGCCGCATGCTCAAGGTGACCCTGCGTGTGCAGAGGGGTTGGACTAGATGATCCCTTCCAGCCTTAACGGTTCTATGATTCATTCATGGCTATCCCTTTGCAAAGATTTTTGTTTCCCATTTTACTTTATTATCTATGACACCACTCCACCTACAGTGATTAATAGCCGGACACTTATTGCGTGTGTGTGTGTGCATGGGAGCTAGCAGAAAATAGCAATGGATGGCTCGAGTCTTTGAGTAAAGTGCTTTCTCCTCCCTTAGAGCCCCAAAAGCCAGTCTAACCCAGGCCTAGTAGTGGGGTCTCACAGAAATCCAAGACTCAGTCTTCTGGCATGTCACATCCTGGCCTCTGCCTTCCTTTGCCTTTACCTTCCTGTTGCCTCCAATCCTGCAGGAGTAGCTGTGCTTGGCACACAGAGTTCCTGAACAGGGAGAGGCAGCACATCTTCACTTCCAAGGGCAGAATGTGCTGTTAGAAGCAACATGAGGATTTTAGTAACTTGGTGCCTGTAATAAAGATTAAGAAAATGAGAGTAGACATAATTGGGTCAGAGCAAAGATCAGCCTAACATAATATCTGTGCTCCAACACTGGCCAAAAGTAGAAGCCTGAGGAAGAAACAGAACAGGCAGAAGAACATATCTAAAACTCTTCTCTTATTGCTCTCCTGCTCTGAAACTTTTTCAAGTCAGGGATTTCTAACTTTGAACTAAACTGATTTCTTCATATTTAGGAAACTTCGGGAGTTTTCTTTTCCAAACACTTTCCAGTTTCTTCCTGAGGTCACATTACCACTCTTTTGCCAGGAGTACTGCAAGTCACTAAGCGTTTTGTGAAATAAACCTCGTGCTCATTTTGAATCTGGCCTCCAGTAGCTCTATCAGATGCCTCTAGACTTTGTTTTGCTATAGACAGCAGTCTGTCCCTTTCTTCCCCGTTCTGCACTGCACTGCTAACTGAGAGATTGCTAAATATCTCCCTTCCAATGTCTCTTTTACAGACCAAAGAATCCCAGCAAACTCAGAGACAAATCTCACCAAGATTTTGGGGAATTCTCTCCATTTCAGGCTGCAGAGGTCCATGCCACTGAAGAAAGTTGCCACCTGTTTCTTCTTTCCACACCTGGGTCCCCATGGGTCAGGCAACTGATAGGCACTGATGGATCAGTCATCATGCTGTGCGAAAGATTGTGTTCTGTTAGTATTTCATACGAGTGTATTCCTCATACAGAAGCCACCCCACACCTTTGATGAAATGTCTTCAGTGCTTCTGAGACAAGAGAACTAGAATGGGAATCAGTATATGGCCAAATCACGGATTCCTACACAGGCAAAATAATGTTCCTAGTATTTAACATGCTTTTTTTTTTTTTTTTTTTTTTTTTTTTTAACTGCTCTGATATACTGAGCTGGGGCTTTCATAGAACTATTTCTTTAAAAACACAAGTACTGAGACACAAGCATCCGCATTGTGCCTATCATTTTGCCTGGCAAGTTCAGAGTATTCTTCCTTGGATTCCGTGGACCTGGATGGCTTTACATTTGTCTGCACTCATTTTCACCAGCTCAGCCATTCACCCTTGTAAGGTCATTCTGCAAGGCTGAGTGCCTGTCTATATAACAGTAGGTGAAGTTCCTAACAAAATTGAACAGCAAAAGGCAGGAAAGCTTCCACACCTCATCAGAGGATGTTTCTGGATTATTGCTCTGTTAACTGTATGAGTTAATGCAGATATAGCTTTTGTTTTCCACTGTGCTTTTAGAGTTAAATTATCAAAGAGGAGAGAAGAAAAAAAGGGTGTACACAGAGGGGAAAAGGGTGGCAACTTTGTTCAGTGGCAGGGACCTTTTCTGCCTGAGATGGAGAACATTTACCCTCAACCCCAATGAGCTTTGACTCAGTCCCTACGATGTCTGCTGGCATGTAGCATGATAGTGACCGCAAGAAAAAATTGATGTTTCACCCTCCCAGGAAAACACATTCACTTACGAGCCAGCGGAGATCGGATTCTGCCCCTGGGATTTTATTGCATGTGAATAGATGAGTTTGTGTCTCTGGGCACATCCAATGCTCCTGGTCATCCATCGTGCCGTCAATTATGTGCAGCACGTGGCATAGAAGCTCCCAACCTGATTTGCCATTTCACAGAGTGGAAGATAATTTCCATGTGCTCTTCCCCTCCCTTTGTTTTCAATGCAGGTAATTAAAAGTATCAAAAGGAAGTATCACTGTCTCATTACATTCCTAATTTATATGAATATAATATGCAAGGAAATTATTTCAAGCATGAAAGAAATAGGAAAACCAGCCTAACAGTGGGCCAGTCCACCCTGCAATTTTGTAGATAAGAGAATAGAGACCTAACTCTTAATAAACTAAAAAAATAAAAAGCCAATAACATTTTAATGGAAGTAAAGAATTAAATTAATGGATATACTACACATATTTATATGATTAACAAGCTGTGTCACTTATTTTTTTCAGTAGGTATAAATTGAACTCCCTAATAGTGCAAGCATTTATAGCTGCTTACAGTTTGCAGTACTTTGAATCAGAGTCTTGTCCTAATAATTATTCATTTCTCAATGTTGAAATGAGCTCATTTGGGGATGCTTTTGTCAAATTAGAAGTTCAATGTAAAAGGAAACTTATTATCAGTATGCTAGAACTTGTTTCCCAAAAATATGTTCTCATGTACTTTAGCAAGTCAATATGCTAAAAAAGCTAGTGGGAAAATAAAAAAGCAAGCATAAAAAAATAAAAAAAGTAAACATGTAATTGAACAGTGTGACTGCGACAGAAACCCAGGTCTTCTGCTGCTTTTTCAATGAAAGAGACTGTTTGGCATTTGTTCATGAGCTGTTCCACTGATATCAGCAGGACACCACAAAAGTGATGAAAAAAGCATAAGTTCACTTCAAGGTCTTAGATATACATTTTTTTGTCATCATTCTGTTAAATATATCTTTAAATATAAATATATATCTTTATATGCTTTAAATTTGCAATGATTATTGACAAGAGTGAGTTTTTCCATTAAAGTATGTTAATGAAATATTCATAGGCTTTAACAGAAAAATGGCACAATAAAGAAAACCGAGGGTAAATATCTAATTAAAATACACTGGCCTAAACAAGGCAACAAGCACAACAATTCAACACAGTAGGCTTATGTCTAGGAAGCTGCACGAAATAATAAACATAGGAAAATTGCCAATTTTTACAGTGCTTTTCCTTCACCTGTGTCAAAGAAGGAGAGAAGCTGCCAAGTTTGCAGAGAAATTTAATCATTTGGCTATAAAAATTTTTATTTTTGTTAGTTTAATATCACCTAAAAAAATGATGAAATAAAAGGCCAGCCTGTACTCAAAGTGCTTGCAGTCCAAGCAATGTACTGCTGATATTAATTACAAAGATTTTCATGCTCTATTTTGAAGATGCCTTGTTAGGATTTAAATGTCACAATCTCAATAATGTAAATGCTTGGAGCAGGAGAAGAAGACATTCAAGCCTCTTGGCCTCCTTTCATTGCTCAAGTAGACATCTGAAAAAAAAGAAGGAATGGCAGAAGAAATGCAAAAAATAAATTAGACTTCTAAAATCCTATTTCAGGTTTAATGATGGAGGATGCTAACTCAAGTAAGGATTTATACATGTAATTTTGAAACTGATGTTTGTAATTAACTAATGACTTTGCAAAGCTTTGATCTGAAAAATGTAAACTCTGCCAGTTTCATGGTTGTAGAACAGCCTTCAGGACTCAGCTGCAAGGGTAAAGGGCAAACCTGGGCAGTCCTTCTCCTGCCAGAAGCACTCATTGGCACTGCCTGAGCCAAAGGAAATCACTTACAGCCACTGGTGATGGAATCCAGGCATCTTTCCTTTGCTGAATGTTTTTTTAGGTTGTTTCTATGCAGAATCAGCTCAGGTTAGGTAGGCTTCAAGTTCAGGTGGAGCAGGATTACAACTGTGTTATTTCACGGTCAGCTCATGTCCAAACACTTGTTCTTTGCACCAGTTTGCTCTGTCTTTTTCTTCTGCACCCAGGTCAGTCCCAGGCAAAGCCATCATCTGCAACAAGGCTTACTTGAGCTCTGGTTTTGGCTTGACATCACATGAACTCCCCAAGGTTACATCTATGCTGGTAGCTAAGTGGGGAAGGTCACAGGTTTATGTATTGCCTCTGATTATCTCAGCTGGATGGGTATTGGCATGCTTCTTTGTACATCTAGGCCAGTGAACTTTTTCCCTCCTCATGCATATTACAGCATAGTGGTTAACATAGACGAGTAAACATTTCTAATAGGCATTTTGCATTTGTTCACCTGCTGCCAGAGGTGACGTGTGCTCAGTGGAGATCAGTCTTATTGTGACATTTAGCCTCAGTTCCCCAGAGCAATCAAGGCCCCGTTTTATCTGGTAGCTGAAAGTGATGCACCTACTGATCACAGAGCAAAAGGCTGTCATGTCAGGGATAAGTTTACCGGAGATAAAGTGGGTAGAAATTCATTAAGAAGCTGCTCAACCATTTTTGTATGTTACATTTTATGCCATTTTATGTTACTGAGGAAAAATGGACATGGTATTATGAACAGTTCATTAGAAATTATTGCTGTCGGAACTAATCTAGGATGGACACAGTCTAAAACAATGCTGTGTTTGGTAGAGAGACTCTAATTTTTTTTTCCTCATACATAATGCTAAAAAGAGCCATTAATTAAAGTATGACAGGGTATGTGTGGAATCATTAGCATATTCTTTAGAAAAAAAAAAAAAAGTCTTATTGCATTTTCCCCATCTGGCAAAGCAAAAAAAAAAAAAAAAATCAATATTATCAGCATTCTCAAGCCACCCTTAAACGAACTACAGAGAATGATGGTGATGGAAGAAGCACCATTATAACTTGCTGGGAAACTTTGTTTATGAGTGGAGAAAATGAGCTGGTTCATCTGCAGCTGGAACTACAGGACTAACAGTCTCTAATCGTACACAGCAGGTAAAGCAAGGCTGAAGGAATAAAGCACTGCAAAATGAACAGCATAATTAGGGTAGATCAGTTGTGTGGCAAAGACTCTACTTTAGGACAACTATATCAGTCTAAGACAGAAGAGCAGCAATTCATTGTATTTGTATTGCTCTTGGTGGATCCAGAAAAAAAGTCACATAGATACCGAAAGGAATTCACAGCAGTGGGCAATTCTCTCATCTTCATTATACAACTTTAAGGAGCTTTTTGCCATACGGGCTTCCTTCTCTTCTATTCTTAGTCATAGAATATTTCTAAAGAAACACAATAATATGAATCAACATATTGCAAAATTCATTATACCACCAATACTTTATGTTAATTTACCTGTGTTGAGAGAGTATCAGACCTACTAATTAAGACTTTCAGCAGAGATGTTATAAAATAATTCAAGGTCCTTAAAGCCTGGGTTATTGTATACAGTGCATCAATCAGAACATAAACAAGGATAGCTCAATTGTAACTACAGAAAGCATAAGAGTTATCTTCAGACTTGGATAACATTCTGACTACATCCAGCACCACTTCCCTAGGACCTCATTAGGCTAAATTCTACGCTGGTGTGAGAATAGCTTTATTGGAATCAGGTGAGTTGTATCATTAGTGGCCAATGGAGAGCTGAAGCCAGTGTATATAATGGACCTTCTTGAAATTGGTTTCAGGTGTGCCTCTAACTTCAGGTTGGGGATTGTAGCAAGGAAGGGGATGTTACGGCTAAGTAGTGTGTTGGTAAGTAGTGCTTTACTTTTTTTAAAAAACAAAAACAAACAAATTAAAAAACCCACCACCAACAAAAAAAAACCCTTATATTCTTGGTAGTAGTAGGCTGGTCAAAACAGGTAAAGTGATATTTCTGTCTGATTTTGTCCAGTGCTGTATATCTGCCTAAGGGCACATGGCAGGATGGGTGATGAATCTGTTGGCATGGTGTGTCTGCAGCTTGGGCACTGAGTTTAGCTACTGAAGTGCTGCAGGCTGTTCCTAATAGAAAAGGAAACATTAATGTACTTTCTAAGAAGATATGTAAAAGCTGTCAGATTAAGCTATTTATTAATGGGAGGTGTAGAGTGTTGGTGTTTACTGCTGGGCATGTAACACTGCCTGTTAAGTCATAAGCTATACCACTTTAAGGAAATAAGACTCCTCTATGGAATGTGAGGTCAGTTCCCTCATATGACTTCTAAATTCTCTGAGCAAAGATAAACGCAATGTGGAGTGGCTTCAAGTCTCTAACATGTTAAAGACTTTTCTCAACTCCAGCAGCCACGTGGCAGAAACCTAGCTGACACTGCTGATTCTGGCAGTGTAAGAAATTGTCCAAATATGCTCACACACAGAGGCTTATGTTTTAATGTTGGAAGACAGAGAAAACTTCAGTCAGAGCTGCTCCATTCAGGCTTGGTTAGCACTGGGCATCCTGGCTGACTGATATGCCTCTTCAGAAAACAAAACAATTGCTAGATTCTGACCTGGAGTAACTTTTGATTTTATGAGGGGATGGGGGAAAGACTGTATTTCAGGTCAGCCAATAGTGAAGCTTTTTTATTTTGGTCTTTTCTGATAATCTTAGATTTGCATAAAAGAAAAACAGAGGGGAGGAAGAAGGGTAGCTCATTCCCCTTTTTGTTATCAGCCTGACAGGTGGTCTCCTGTAGTTCCTTTTCTGAAAGAGGCTATATGCAAGCAAAGTTATTCTTCAGGCAGGGCCTACTTTGAAAACTGATCCATCTTCCAGGGAGTTATGGCCTTTGATGAAGAAGAGTCCTCTTTGTACCAGGAGGCTATCTGAGTAATGAATTATTCAGCCATTCTGCCCCTCCTTTTCATAAATCCAAGTGCAGATTCTTTGTGCCTTCCTCATCAGGCTGCTAAAGCTTTAGGAATATCTTATTTATGTGTTGTGTATCTCTAGTTGTCCTGTGTGGGAAGGCTTCACCACAAACCCCATCACAAACTTCAGGTGGGTGACTTGCGCTTGTGACACTTTATATAAAAGTGTTTAAAAGACAAATGTCCCAGTGAAAAGTTACATCATTAGAGTTCTTCAATTCTTTTGCCTTCCCACTCCCCTCAACCATTTTGTAGAATATAATTGTAAGTAATTTCAGCTCCATCACATTCTCTCTTTCAGAGAATGATGTCTTTCCTTTCCTCCCCATCCCACCTCCACTATCCAGTTCTGTTTTCAAGTTGCTGGTCACCTCCTCACTCCTGCATAACTGGAAGTGGAGCAGTAATTGTAAATGAAAGGTAGAGAAGTATGTTGTATAACAGAAATTATATGGTTTCTGGTTAAGAGGAGACAGAATGGTCTGTGCATACTTATAAAAGAAAGTATTTTGAGATGTTTAGAATGTGGATTATTCTTGCAACAAGCCAGAGTTAATGGATGAAGATATCCCTTCTCTTTGGCTGGTGGGTCAGCAGAAACTCCAGCCTCTGGCATAACAGATCTGAATAATGCTCATGTAGAGAGGAAAAAAAGATGGGTGTGGAGTTGCTTCTTCTCTGGCAGAGTGACTGCATGCCTTTCTAGGCAGAAATTGGTACAAATGCCAATATCTGCAAGGCAAAGGGAGGGCTGATTAGTAGAGGAGCCAAAGTATTGTTTTGCTTTGATATGTGGCTGTGAAACCAGCCACAGTTTTGGTTCCCTGTTAGTATTTGCTCTACTCTGACCTCAAAAACAAAATAGAGCAAGATGCTGCAGAGTATACTAAGACATAACTTTATCAAGGTGTTCAGTGTGACTTGTCTAAAAATCCCTTCTCCAAAGAAATAAGTTCTGTATACAAAGTAATTAGGTCCTCTGCCTCAGCATGTGTGAACTGCTGCTGAATCTTCCCCTAGGCAATGCATGTGAAAAGGCATTTCTCCGCCTTCAAGCATTATAGCTATTCATGGCAGCCTAGACCTATTTTTCTGCCAAAGCCTACAAGTAAACTTGAAAGAAAAGCTGCCAGTGGAACAAAATGGTACTCACCTTGCATATCTAGCTGCTCTTCCTGAAACCTGCACTGAGGCAAGGAAGTTTCCTCCCCTTTCTAACTACTATGAATCAACCCTATATTAGTTTCTGTAGCCTCACTGTTTTGAATACTCTTGTTGGGTATAATCCAGGGTAGTCTAAACTGTTCCAGGTGGCTGGTAACTTGCTGATAGCATCAGTGATAAAATCATCAATAAACCAAATCCTACAGAATTCTGTGGCATTGCAAAAATCTTGGAAGTGAAAGATGAGTAAAAAATTTATACTTGCCCAGTGCTGGCTATTTGTAACAACCACAGGACATCAAAGCCTTCTGAAAGGGTTTTCCCATGCTTTCACAGTGGATTGATGACATCTGTTTCAAACACCTTGAGTTCTGAAGTACTTAAAATCCACAGCCAAATCTTACAAGATATTATCTGGCACAGTTTTTGTTTTGTTCATGATGACAAGCCTCAAGTTCTGCCTGTCCCTTTTTCTGATGTTAGGAGATAGGTTCTCCTTGACTTTTTTTTCAGGTGAAACCTTGGATTTCCGTCAAATTCATTGTTCACCATTAGCCATGCTGGAATGCCAAGGTCTAACCGCTTTTTTCATACGTCACGTAATTCTCCTTTTGAGAACCTTATTGTTTAAGAGATTATACAATACTTGTAAATTATATACTTTTCAACCTGTATTTGATAAATTGAGCTTGTCCATAGCTGGAGAGACATTTGACTGCCAAGTGCAAAATAGCCATCGTGAAGGTAGCATCCAGGGTATCGAGTTAAAGGTGGTCAAAAACATAATTCATGCAAAGCAATCTTCTTGGATGTTCCAGCTCTTGTAGCCTGCTTCTGTAATACTGTCAGTTAGTCTGAGCACAAGCAGTGATGAACATCTCTTCCCTAAATCAATTTCCAGACAAATCAACCTACTGGGAGCTGGAGAAAACCTCTGATGCATCTCTTCCTCTGGCAGCCCTCTTTGGATACCAGTCAGGCTGAGAAGAGACAAGCAGACTGGTATACTGTTACACACAAAAGAAATTATTCTCTTGCAGGGCAATGATCTTGATCTGCCCTCTGATGCTAGTGAGTATGACTCTGGACATGGCAAAAAAATCCACCTGTTGCTGAAAGCCATAGCGTAGAATGTAATAGGGTGTTGGCAATGGCATGTAAGGGTGTTGGGTTTCTTGCGGTGATGGGAGGGACCCCTACCCATGATTTATAAGGGCCTCAGTGAAGTTGCAAAGAAAAATGGAACTCTACTTCAACTCTCTTTCTAGATTTCCTTCTGTGAAGGTAACATGCATGGAGGTGTGTGGGGAAGACTTTTTTCCCTTACCAATAGTTTAGGAGGCAGGCTGGATCCTCTGCCATATCTTGGCCAAAAATGACTTGTTATCTAATGTCTAGCCTTTCCCAATTTTTGGTACACCATCCCCAAAGACCTCCAGCAGTAGCACTGGTGCTTGGAGGGAAAAGTGTACATATTTTTATAATCTGCTGTTCCTTTCCCCTGTATGTTTTCCTGAATCTCAGTATCCCTACTTCTCCTCATCAATATTGTGTGCTATGAGTTAAACTGTATCCCACATTGCCTTTGCCATGGAAACTAGCATTCCAGGTTTTTTTTTATTTTTGGTTAGAGTGGGAACAATGGATAGTGAAAGATGGACAGGACAGAAGCTTTTCCAACTTTCTTTGCATAGTTTTCTGCATGAGATGCCTCTATTGCATCTTGCAAGTGCTCAGTTTCTCAGAGTAAAATAAACAGCTTGGCAACAGGGCAAGAAAAAGGAATCCTTTCTGCCCTGGCCTACTGTTTATGAATATCTGAGCTAAGTTATCAAACCTGGACCAGTTATTGATGTGTATCAGCTGAAAGATTCATGACAGGACAAAGGCAGTAGGACTAAAAATGTCCTACTTGATTGATTTTTAATTTGTTGATATTTGATTTTGATCTACAGTCCAAATGCTGAAACATGGATCTTCTGAAACAAAATTTTAGACTTCCCTGTGAACATTTTTACACCGCTCCAGTAAACGGTGGCTAAGCCATGCTATCTTTCTGTGGAGGGAAGTTTCTGTTTCTTCTATTCAGGTAATTGCTTCGGTATTTTTCAGCTACAAGCACATAGCACTTCTATAGCAATCTTTTTACAACTTGCTCAGAGTTTAATGGTGGGAATGATATAAATGCTGTAATGTGATTTTTAAATGTTATTAGTTTAAGTACAAAAACGGAGAGAGAGGTACAGACTTGCGTAATACTAAAACTTGAGGATTGCAGTCGTGCAAGTGATTTGATAAAGAAATGGGCAATAGAAACTTGGCCTGGCTTCTCAGTACATGCTTCTATGAAGCATTTCATAAATGGTTCATTATTCACCAAAAACTTGCATGGATCTTTTGTTTCTACTTTGGGTTATTTTTTAAATAATACACAAAAATAGAAGAAATACAACCCAGCCTTTTCAAATAGAAAGAGATGAAAAGGTTTGTGAAGAAGGATGCAAGACGGGCAAAATAATTGAATATATACTGATAGAACATGCTCCTTCACTTGAGAAGTATTTTATGGATGAAAAACGCAAAAAGCAACTTATTACTTGTTAGCCTTGAAGTAGGCCATCCTCAAACATCAAAAGTGGATCTTTCGATAATGAATAGTCAATATCTGGAAAATTTACAAAAATACCTCTAAAGTAAAGAACTGATTTATGGTTGGGCCATGTGTAAAGGCATTATGTAGCAAGCAAATCTACTGCAGTGAGCTTCAGCCACTCCTACTACTTTGTTTTTTCCTCCTAGCCTTTTGGACAGGATTATTCACTCCTGACCTTGTGCTATCATATAAAAGGCATAAATTGAGCATATTTATTTTACTTTCTCCTTAATAGATTTCTAGTTTAGGGTAAGGATTTACAGTCTATCCATCCATTTCTATTCAGATCATGACTTGCTGGTTATTAGGTACAGTATTACTTCTGAGGAGCCTTTTTCATTCCTCCAACCCTGTAGGACTACTAAATGCCCCTACGAAGGGGATGGGCAGTGAAGTTTTACCAAATGTGTCATTATCTGAAGAGGAAATTTCTTAAGAGAACTGCAGAATTTGTGGAATTACTTGGCTGAATTCAGCTGTTGTGCAAATCTTAAGATGTGCCTCATGAGAGATCCTTCTAACAATTCAACAGAGTTCATATTTGCACCTCTAGGGTACTGGTGAGTTGGCATTAGAGGCACATCAAGAGAAAGGATCTTATGCACTTGTTCTGCTTAATTCTTTTAAACTGAGATGCAATGTACAAAACTGCACCTTGAAAGCACTGTTCCTCCAGAACAGGGTCTGAGAACAGCACAATCCTACCCCAAGGGAAATACTGTTTCATTTGGGCTTGCTTATTGACAAAGACTTGCACTGAAGGCAAAGGAAGAATCAGTGCATTCATTTCTGGGTTGGCTTGCCATGTTAATATCTGTTGGAGTGAATAATGTCTGTTGTCACATATTCCCACAAGGTATAGCATTCCAGCCAATGAACTCTAAGAAAGTGTCAGGAAGCCTTTGTCACTTTTCTCATTCAGGGTTTGGTATTTTCTGTACTAGCAGCAAATACAACACCCCCCAAATTTCATATCTCCCCAGTCTGGAAACTGAAATGAGCCCAGAATAGCTGTTTCTAGACTTTTACTTTTTTTGTCCCTAAATAGCATCATTCTGAGGAAAGTTGAGAATACTTCTGATACACCTAGAATCATGTTCAGCTGAGGATGAGTGTTAACTGGATCTATTCAAGGCAGTGTTGCTGATCCATTCTCCAATCTCTGAAGATGATTTACCATACCTGATACCTTTTTTCCCTCAAAATGCACAGCCTGCTGTGTAAAACATCATGTAGATGATTTCTGCACCTCCTGGTCCAGAAATACAAAGCTGATCTATTGTCAAGTTTTTCCTGCATTAGAATAGGTCATACATGTGGGATATAAATGTGGTGATGGTTTCTGATTTGAAGCAGCTAGCCCAACCTCTACTCCATGCTCTGTTTCTGCTGGGGGTTCAGCAACCTTAGTCCTTATGTCTTGCATCTGTCACTAGTGTGATATGAATCTGCAGGCTAAGAACATTGCTCAGATTCTTTGGGTGTCAGACAGGTGATTGGAGGAGTTCTTTCTTATTCTTGCTTCGTGTTTCCTAATAAAGCTAGCTGATCCACAATGCAAAGTGTGCTTATAAAGGTATGCAAGTTGGATTAATTCAAGGGGAAGATCAGTCTCATGCAAGGTTTTCTTAGCTTCTCTTATTGACCCTTAGAGGCTCCATTAAACCCACAATCTGCATGTAATATCCATTTTAATCTCCAGTTTGTTCCACAGTCCTTAGTGACTCTATGCTTTCTTACAAGGCTAGTAGTCATGGACTGCAGTCAAGCCTCAGCTTTTCTTTAAATGAGGTTTGCTGCTGGTTGTGTCACTCCAGCTCTTTGATATGCCAGCTAGAATATATTGTTCATTGCCACCCATTGGCAGGAAACGAAGAGATGAAGTTCTATTAAACTATATTATTTCAGAATATAAACATGGGGAAGAGGGGGGACATCAGGAAAACTACTTTCTAAACTTGTCTGTAAGCAGGGCAGTGTAGGTCACTTGTCTTTGTCTTTTCTGGAGCAAAATGACCTTGTGTCACTGCTTTTTCATGCTTGTGCCTTGCCGTGGGAAAGCAAAATGGGCTGTGCTTAGGTCTGATGGGATGGATGCAGAGTGGATGACTCTTTGGGTTTGACAAACCCAGTGAAATCATGGTGCTATACAGCTTCCGTACTCCTTTGCAAAAATCAGAGTGCTAGGAGTAAGTTTAGGATATTATACTAGGGAGTAATTTAAAACAAATTTATCTTGTTTGCAAGATCATTTTATTAATTTTAGCCAGAGGAAAATTTCCTTTTTTTTTTTTTTTTTTTTTTTTCTCCCCAAAGGAGTTATTTCAAAACATTTATACAGCTTTGTAACATTTACACAGTACTTTATACTGCTGACATGCTTCTTACCTGGGTGAGTGAAGACAAGGTAAACACATGGATGATAAGGCCTTATTGATGAAAAGGAGAGAATTGAAGCAGAAGATTTCAGGAGAAATAGAGGAGCAGCATTCTGCTATGAGCAAATAACATGCAGGGAAGCTATTTGAGCACAGGAGAGAGGAAAGTTATTGTTTCTATGTGCCAACACTTTGAAAAGGAATGAGAAAGTAGATCAACAAAACAGTATAAACAGGGGAAGAGCAGATGTCTAATTAACCTAATATATATTTTAGAGCAAATCTGTTTCTAAACATCCCAGCAGAAGTGTGAGCCATTTGCCAGGAAGCACAACTAGTTAAATTAATGTAGCAGTGACATTATATTTAGAGACAATAGAGGCCAAGCTATCTTCTCACATACACCCACCTAATTTCTGCTGAAAGCAGAATTACATGCTATTGTAAAAAACTATGCAAGGAAGAAAAGCAAGATTTAGGCCTATGCTGCTTAGGAATTTTCTGCTGCGCAAGGGTAAGGAGCATGGCCTCTGCTGATGCAGCTTCAGAGTGCAGGAGGAAAATCTCCTGCTTGTGCTGTACCCTGTCTGCTTTTAGAAGAGATGTTAGGTCTAAGATTTATTACAAGTCCTGATTTCTTGGAAATGAGCTTATAGCCCTGAGTAAGAACTAGGACTAGTTATTTCATACACTGAATATCTATAAACTCGTAGAGTATGTTTTTTATATAGCTTGCAAGAAATCTGATTACAATACAGGTTTCCTGTGTGTATTGCATTTAGTTGAAACTAAATCTTTTGTATGCTTTCATTAAAGGGGAGCCAAAGTATCAGATGAAGATCTGGTCTAGCCTTTGTATTAAAGACAGGATCAAAAGATGATCTATTAGTCATAGTAAGCTTTGTAAACAGTACTGTAAATATTAGCTGCATGCATGCAGTCTGCTGCCTGTATCTTGTCAAATGGATTTTGTTGGTCGAGTTTCTTCAGAGACTTTCTTGTGTTAGGTTTCTCTACAGTCTTCCTTGCCCCTGAGGTCAGTAAATCTAGTCATGCACAAGAAACAAGAATGTCTGAAATCTTCATGTGCTGCAGATGGAGATGTAATTTCCCTTTTCCCCAGAGACAGATGATTGTTACATGTTGACACAGCAGGAAATGTGGAAACTTAGCTAGAGTCTTAGATTTTTGCTCACATTAAGGTAGGTGCCTCCCAGGACTATTGACACATTCTAAAACCTTTCAAAAATGTTAAGAATATTTTCTGGATCTTGTTTCCTTGGTTCAGATCTTACTTAGAAAAATAGAAACAAGATGATTACATTGTTGGAGTGGCTGTGCCTACTTTCCTGAGACTGGGGTAAAAATAACCTAAATATGTATATAACCTCAAACCACTGCTGCTTCCTCCCCCTCCACTCCAAAGATAATAAAATAATAGAAAAACAGAAAGCTGTAATTTGAGAATTTGAGGGCAGATTGGCTCTTGAAGCCAGTGGAGTAATTCCCAGTAGGAATTAAGTTTCATGATTTCAGCATAGAAAGTATTTCTATTGGAGAATATACATTTAATAAAATTCTACTTCCTTAAAAGCCTATACAGTCAGTCTTAACTTAAAAGTGGTATGTTATCTGTATAAAGAGGTAATCTTTGCTATATATTTAGATGGACTTTATCATTAATGCTTTTTCTTAAGAAACCACTCTACTTCAAAAGGTTATTGTCAGTTTGGAATTGTTCATGATTTTATAGAAAGGATGTTGAAAGGATGCTGAAATGTCCAGCCTTATAAAGGGATCATTTAAAAAAAAAATCAGTTAATTCTTCACTATATTTCTTCAGCTTGTCAAGACAGGATGAGAAAAGAAAATTTGAATGAAGTTATATGAAGAAAATTGTAAGGTGCTCAAAAGTGTCTTGGGTGGCCTAATACATTAAGACCCCAAAACTTGATGCTTTTTAACAGATCCATATTTCTACCTCATTTTGTATCCTATCAGAATTTTTGAGCTGCAGAGGAATTTTCTTAATTTGCCAATTTGGCCTTTTCTCTCTCAAAGACTAGAAGCATAATGTAATGAACCTTTCCATAATAGAACAGGCTCACCCATCCTTCCTAAGTATAGAAGACTTCCAGTACAGAGGAAAGGACACAAGCATACAAATAGTTTAAGCCAAAACCTGAGTTTTGGCCTTTCCAATAAATATAGATTATAAAGGTTTTTAGGCATACCTCTAACCTTGCTCTGGATGTTTGATGTTGGTTTTTATGTACGGTTTCCTCTGTATTTCCTTGTGTGGAAATAACTGTGTTCCAAAGCTCTTTGGTGGGGACTGGATGGGGGGAAGTAGCTAGTATTACCAAACACGATTAGGAAATAGGTGACAATGCAAAACAATTCTTAATGTAGAATTATTGAAGGTGGAATGCTTCTGGGTAGCATGTGACTGGATGGGATTGTGTAAGATCAGAGACAGTTGGCAGTGTAGGATGATACAAGACAAATCTCTTCATAAATTTGCTTGAGATGGATGACAAGACAGTATGAGGGTGTATAGGTGGCCATTTGTCTGTGTGCGTGTGGATGTATGTGTATATGAAAACTTGCAATTTCTTCCTCTTCCTGCCCTCTCTGAAAAGCTTTATGGTGAAAGGATTTTCCCAAGCAGAGTGCTTACCTCACTGTCACGGGGGTATTTGGTACGGAATGTCAACTAGAGAAGATACTTCTGTTTCTGAAAGGTAAACCTTGTGTCAAAGGCTTCACTCTTTCAAACTGAAGAAAGTGTTAAAAAGCAATGGGATATAAATGTAGATAGGAAATAGCATCAATTATGTTCATTACCTGTTTCCTGCATTTATCCTAAAGCAAGAAGAGATGTGTAGTAATTCCTGGAAGAATTAGGTAGTCCTTTGCCCAGTATGTTCCAAGATGCATGTTCTCAAGTATCATCATATGCTGTGATGGAAATAGTAAACAGATTCTTCTTGTGAAAAGGTAAAATGGAAGAAAGAGCCTTGAGTCCTGAAAACCAAATGGAATTGTAATGTAACACAATTTGGATTTCATTATGATCCTGGGAAAATATTGAGATCTATTGAAGACAACCTTCTCTGAAATAATTAAATATTAGTGTCTTTTAAAACTGATATAGGTCTTTTCTTTAAGATGTCAGCAGTCTTGCTCAACTCCACTACTTCTACCAACTTGCTGAAAGGCTGCTTTTTCACAAATCAGTTTGAAAAAGTCATCCTATTTTTTGTTCATTTAAGCCATCACAATATCTCTGTATCCCCATATCTAAGAGGGTTTAAAAAAAAAAAAAAAAAAAAAAAAAGGAAAGAAAAAAACCCTCCATATCTGAATCAAAAAAGATCTGAGGAAGGGAGCTTATTGAATGAATATCTGCCTCATTAGTTATGATTAAGGTGAAGGAAGAGCTCATTTATCTGTGAATACTGGAGGTAGATATTGTGAGCAGGAGGGAGGAAATATTTCGTTGGAGAAATAGTGTCTTGGAAAGTGTGGGAAGACCAGGGGCCCTCTACCTTCTAGAGGGGAGTTGTCTGAAAAAAAAATCCTCATTGAAGGTTTTGGATTTATCTAAGTATCCTGTTTAGCACGCCCCATGACTACTTTTGCCTTAATTGAAGTGGGGGGTCATAAATACTTTGACCCACTTTGTTGCAGAGACCAAGTGAAATGGCTCCTGTACCTTACATCTTCTTGGTGTTGCCCTGTCCACTGTGCCAATTACTGTCAATTAGCAGTATGCAATATGGATTATTTGATAGTCTCCTTGCTATGGCTGCCAAAATGCTAAAGAGTGACTGTCTTCTCTGTGTATGTGGATTCATCTAATGTCAGTTATGTTTAGGAAATATGTTATTTCCTAAACAGATGCAGATGTGGTTGAAAGGTTCTCACAGTTAACTTTTTAGTTAAAAATATTTGCTGGGATTCTATGGGCTAATGATTTCCACATTTTCTGTGTTATAACAACTCAGTGGTTAATAGAACTTTTATTTCTGGGAAGACTGGCGACTGCTTTGAGTGCCCATCAATAAATGAACTGTGATAGGAGAACCCAAGAGCTATTGACAGGCACTTTCTCTGACTTCTATTTTTATAGTGCTTTTCTACTGAGTGGGAGGTGGATTTGTTTTTTATTTCAATCAGTGCTACTGGTGATGGTAAGCTAAAGTCTTTGGCTTTATGGAAAGAAAATCAATATTTTTTTTCTCTGCATGGCAAAAGTTTGGGTATTGGATGGTTTAGACCCTTTAGCCTAAATGGTTCAGGGAAAAGATTCCAGAGATAAGTTGGGAAGATTCAGCTTATGGGTAGCTGCTCTAGAGATGGTTCTGATTGCATTTGGCCAGGCTATTTTTAGGGATTAAAAAAAAAAAAAAAAAAAAAGTGTTACTGTGTAGGAGGAGTTTGTGTTATGTAAATCTCTTTTGCCATATGTTACCTCTTATCTGAAAGAGTTTTTAAAAACTTGGAAAGTAAAACTAAAAAGAGAAATTTGGGATGAGTGAAACACTGAAGGGTTTTTAAGAGTAAGATATGCTTCTGAATAAAATGTTTAAAATGAAAAAGAAACTTTTTCAGCAATTCTTTGCAAGTGCATAAAAACACATGGTCCCTTTGATCAGTCTCAATAGCGTTGTAGTAAAAGCAGAGCAACCCTATAGCTGTCAGTGGACTTCTAGAAAGTAAGGCTGGATTGAAAAGTCTGAGGGTTGGCCAGGTAATGTGAATTCTGCTTGAGCAACTTGGTAGGGGCTGTCTGGGGCCAGGATCTTTCATACCAGTGTAAATTTATGCCTGAATTGGTCATTGAATGTGGAGGTACCCTAAAACGGTGAATGAAGGATCGTTCCTGTCAGCTGGAGTTTGAGCCCTTACAAAGGGAAACAGAAGTGCCTCTGTCTCTGAAATACCTTTGCAAAGCTTTTGAACAAAGAAGGGGTATATTTTACATCTTTGGACTGGGATGCATCTTTATATGGCTTGTGAAAAGCCAACAAGTAATGTGACAGGAAATGTCATACCTCATATGTGGAGGTCTTTAGCAGATAGGATATACTAAAGGTCTGTTCTTTCCCTTAAATGCTGAGTACAGACACTCCCTGAACAGTCCACATTACACTTAGCTTCAGGCAGTGGCTTCTCTAAGGACACAGGTTTTCCTCAGCATCTATTGCCACTAACTAAATCTAGCTCCCAGTTCTGGAGAGAGTATTGGAGCCTGTGGTGTGAAGCTCTGCTGAATCCAGCAGATCTTGCCGCAGCGTAGGAAGCTGCCCAAGTCTCCTACTGCATGTGTTGTCCCTAGCTGACTTTTGCTGAGCCTATCTCTATGCCCCATATAAGAGACCTGCCTGGCACTTGTTTTTTTCCTTCTTTGCTGACGGGCTGCTGCTCAGCCCCTTGCCCTGCATTGCCATTGCCCTTCCTCTATCTAGATGACTTGGAAGGCTGAAGGGTACAGGCCAAAGGTTACCTATGGGGCAGAGGAAGCAGACTCAGAGGGAAATTCTGTATTTATACTTCAGGATAGATGTGGAAAGAGGCATCTGTCTTATGGCATCATAGTAACTGTTCCGCAAATGTAGTCCCAGACCCAATGCAGATTTTCAGGAATCTCATCTGCAAGTACTTGAGGGCCCAGAGAATTGATTTGAAATGGAAATGAATATTTATTGTAAGCTCTGTATGTCTTAGAGCAGTTCATAATAGCCTGCAGCAGCTGGCTGGACTCTGGCCCTGTGTGCTCTGAAGAGGATGTCTGCAGCTAGAAGGCTTTTCCCTATGGAAGGCTTTAGCAGTGTCTGTGCCTTTGGCCAGGGAGCGCTGGCTGCAGAAGCTCTGCTGCTGTCTTGCTCTTGGCTTTCAATTGCTGCCAAGGAAGTGCCTGTTCAGACACCAGCAGCTGTGAGCAGGGCTTTTCAGACTCTGTAGGCTGCCAAACATTCTCCATGGCTGGGTAAACTCTCACGTAGGCAAATATCAGTGGAAAGGATGCTAATGTTGATATGCGACATGGACACACCTTACAGCTAAATATTGCCTATACTGCAACAATCCACACACTTCTAAATATAGATTGAAAGAAGTCTGTTACTCCTGGTTTTTATGCTCAGTTATAGCCTCTTAGTAAGCGGAACTTAGTCCAGGTGTCCCCATATGTCCTCTCTGACATTGGCCAGATGTAGGTATTTGGGGAAATTTGCTAGTAGCTGTGGAGATGTGGGATGATCTTGTGTTGCCTTTCCTTGCTTAACCTCTCAGAAGCTGACTTCTGCTTGGAAGCAGAGCTTACATTCTTTGCAAATATCTCTTTATCCTGCAGCCCTTCTTTTAAAGAAACAATGATTAAAATTTCTGAATAGTTTTTGCTATCTGTAATTTCCCTCTTTGAATCTACTTACTATCAGGCATGTTGGCCACAAGCTCCCCAGCCTGATTTCACCCTGCATGAAAGATGCTTCTTTCTCTTCCACCCCTCAGCTTCCTTTTTTCCTGCTGTGCAAGAGTGGCAAAGTGGCTGCTCTCAGTTCTTTCTTCAAGCTGTGCAGTATTTTATAAACTCATTCCTTTTTACCAACCTGTTTATCAATCCGAGTCTCTTCTAGTTTTCAGTGGATGATTAGTCTTTTCTGAGTCACTTCTGGTTAAGAGAAGTCTTATTTGTATGATATGGCGTTGCACATAGTACTTCAGAGAAGGCCATACTGTTGTTTGCTGTTTAAATTCCTCATAACAGAGTCCTAACCTATAGAAGATAAACAAAGGAGTTTGGAACTGGATGTGACCCAGAAAACTAGATACAAGCACCTTTAAGCTTCAGATAAACTTGGATCCAGATCAAAGTTTTTTTGGCTGATAGTTAAGTGTAGTCAGCAACTGCTTCCACGACTGCTGAAACTAAGCAAAAATTTAGTGGAATGTTATGTATGGCTCCTTTAATCTGCCTTGGAAAATTGCCTGTTACTGTGCTAGCTGAAGACCAAGGAATTGAAAAGGTGACCTAAAGCTGCTTCTGTCTCCCTAACTCATACAAAAAAGAGAACCTGTTGCATGGAAGAACTATCAATTTTCTTTTGTGTGCTTATGCTTGATGCTGCCTACAGTTCCTGTCTTGCTAGTCCTCTTGATATCTAAGCAATGCTGGAAGCATTACCGGTCTGATCTTCCGGGTACCTAGGCCCAGCCTGTGTTGCCAAATATATCAATGATACCGTCATGAGAGGCTAGTGTTTAGATCTAATGATGCTTTATGAAGAAAACTGCCTTGCCACTTGTTTTTCTTCTAAGAAAAACATTTTCTCTACTGTTTACTGCATTTGGCTAACTTGTTGGCAATGATGCTTAGTAATATGAAAGAGGAATTGTGGTCATTTGCAGGATGTCCATGTTAAATTAATGGTTTCCCTTTTCTTATGAAAATGACAAAGTACTGGCATTATAACTGAGTATAAATTAGGCTGTAGTCTTCTCCTCCTGCAATTTCAGTAAGAAAACTGCAATATGCATAGTAGTGCATGTTGAACAGGTAAGGGATGTTAGTAGCTAAAAGTGGAATTTTCATTGTTGCCAAAATTTGTGACCTTAGTTCTGGGAATATTTATAGAGGTAATAGTTGTTCTGGTAAAGTGTGGAGCCATTATTCCTAATGATTAAAAGCTTGAATGTTAGAATAATGTGGGGAAGACATAATAAGACAATGACAAACAGAATATGGTAAAGGCACAACTGCATGCAGTTGTTTGTATAAATGCTTTGGACTGTAACTCTGCTCAAATGATTAAGGTGAAGTCTGAACTTGACTTAGTAGAACTGTGTGGCGTTTTGCTTTTCTTGTTTTGTAAGCCTTGGACATTAGAAGCAGGTGTATGATATAATCCCTAATTCGTTCTTGGGTATCAATATTCTTTCTAAACCTTCTCTAAAACTGAAATTATTTCTTCAGTTATCCTGGTTCATAGAAAGTATTTGTGCAAATAGAACAGGAGTGGATCATGGAATAAAGAAGGCCCAAAGGGAAATAGATGCTTACTGCCTCATATCAAACTCAAGATTTTGTCCTTGACTAAGTAAAAGAATGGCATTTATTCCTGTTAACTCTTCCTCTTAGTTCTAAACTCTCCCCTCCAACACATTGCTTGATACAGCTCCGTTTCTTTTGTATTAGGAAGTTTCCTTGACTCTTGTCTTTGCCCCAGTCTCCTGAAAGGTTTCTACAAGCTCTTAAAATCTCAGTCAAAAGGATTCAAACTTGGATGACTAAATTTCCCTGCAACTTCCCTCTCGTTGTGAATAGCACATTTGGTGTTGATCTTTCTCTTGTTTTTGATTTCTAGGGGTCGAGTACCCAAACTTTCCATTGCAAAGGAAACACTGCTTCTGTAACTGTTCTTAGTGGAAGCTGATTGTCTAATTATGTATTGGGCTTCAAGAAAGACTTGCTAGTGCATGGCTAATGATATTTTGGACAGCTGGCAGTGCCTGATGAACTTGTATCTTGCTCAGTGACCTGAAATAGCTATTGTAGTTCCAGGCTGGATATGAAATCCAGAACGGAACTTCAGGAAGTGCTGACAAATAGCATGGACTAAACAAGACCACGGTTTCTTCCCATCCTATACCCAGAAATACTTTATTGCTTTTGGACTAAGAGTATTTTCTCTTTGCTTTTATGGAACCTTTCTGTAAGTTAGAACTTTTTTTATTAGCTGCCATTTGTACAATTTTCTCATTTTCCTGGAGAATCTTGAAGCTTTTCAAATGCTACTCAGTCTTTTCTCTTTTCATTGTATTTTCTGGAGGGTATTTAGGTTTAGGAAAATTGCCCAGGCTTATAGAGTAAAAGGTTAATAGGTAGGAACAGGCAGGAACTGTAAATCCTGCCTCGCAGTACCTTAACATCCTTCACAGTAAGACCTTGTAATGCAATTCTGTGGGCAGCTGGCAGTCAAAGTTCAGTGTGATTTATATTTTACATAACTAGACAGAGAATTACAATGTAATCCTTAAAGAACAGCATTTCATACATGTTACTTTTTCAAATAGGCCACAGACATAGATAAACTGTTGAGGTTTCAATATGGGGAAACTGTTCACAGTCATCTTTGGAACTGATAAACATGAGAAACTGAAAAAATGACTTAGTAGTATTAAAGAAGGAGACAGGATTTATCACTTAAAGCATCTGGTATGGCCTTATGGGGCATGGTTTTTTGATTAGAATTGTATTTACTGCAGGTAAATTACTGCTTTAGGATAGTCCCAAGCTCCCACTGGTTCTCTGACAATATCTTGACAGATGACCTATACGTAGATGTTTATATACAAAATCTGTGGATGACTATTTTTGAGTTCTTTTTGTTAGATATTTTGCTTTGTTTGTTGGATACCATGAAGCTCTGTTGCCTGAGTGATTAACAAGGATTGAAGTGAAAGTAAACAGCAAATTGCAGGTAGGGACTTTCTGATGAATGAAGAGCTGAGCTGAGAATTTATGAGTCAAGGAAGCAAACAATCTTTTCTACAGACATTAGAATATTTATGAATTGGTATCTTATAAGAATCCAGTAAATTGAGTATTCACTAGATCTTCAGTTTTATTGTGCTCAGCTTTGTGTGGCATTCATGAGGCTAATGTTACACTTTTCTGGCTAGCTGAAATTTCTGTTGGGAGATCTGTGTCTGCATTTAAATACTTTATCAGCATGCAGCTATTGGACTCGGTAATTAGGCACTGCTATTTGCAAATGACCTATTGCCACTTTGCTGCGTCATGTCTTTGACCTGAAGCTGGGAAGGGATTGGTACCTCCAGAAATCTCTAGAGACATATTCACATGTTAATTTTTGTTAATATTTCATACGTGGCAGTGATTATTTTCACCTCCAGACAAAGTTCCTGAGCCCTGCTGCACCTCTTCTGCTGTTTCTCTATATTAAACGAAATGAATAGCTGTACACATCTTGTATTCTGCAAATGTGCTTGTTTTGTCAATGTTACTGCTGCCTATTATACACAACATGCAAGATATGGTTTGCTGCCAGGAAGACAACTTGGTATTGCGATGTTTAAGTAGGTCTGATTCTCTGTGCTTTTTTAATATACAAAAGAATGGCAATTAGGAATCAAAAGAAAAAAAAAAAAAAAAAAAAACTCTTGTCCATCTCTGAACTGGCTGTTCTAAGAATGAAGGGTCATGTTTGGGGAGAAAGATGTGTACATCAGTAAATACATATTTGTACTTTTAAAGGGAGGAATTAAATTATGCTGGATAGTTTTCTTGTACCAGGTGGTCTTAATCTGAAGTACCTCTCACAAATGTTCTCTGCAGGAACAGATTCATCAGAGGTGATTATCTACAATCTTATTGAGGTTATGAATCCATCTCTGAAGAAATGAGTGTTTCTGTTTTGGATACCTCATTGTAGTAATAACTGAGCACATCTTGATGTTTGTTTATAATCATGCTATAAACTTACCTAACTTGCTGTTATACCCACCTTATGGATATGGGAGCTAAAACACCCAGTATGACTACAAAAGATGGTAACCACCTTTAAGTGGCACTGGGGGGCTAAAAATGAGTTCTTCTGTTCTGATTTCTCCAGTTCATTGTTGAGAGATGTCAAATTCAGCTTTGGAGAAACCACCTCTCCTCAGGTGGTACCTTTTCAGTGGATAAACATGGTTAATTCTCCAGAGTGAAGTACTTTGCACCATCCCTATATTATTGTATAAATTCATATTTAAATCATTTTTATTCTTCTCTTAATCATGCTGAAGTGATCGACTTCCCTGATTGTCATGTTTTTGTGAACAAATTTATTCTGAGTTAAGTTTCTTATAACTGTCCGTGAATGGTATCAAGCTGGGACCATTAATGACAAATTACATATTCCTGGTGTCTCATGCATTTTCAGTTGCCAGTGACACATCAGTCACTTCTAGGTATTATGAATACTGTGTAATTTAGTCTTTCAGTGTTTGCTGAAGTATGTCACATCCAGGGCTGCACTGGAAGCTGGAGGAGGAAAGTAGTTGTGTGCACAGTGGTATAGGAGGTACTGGTGCTTCCAATAACAAATCTTTTGTGCATCTGTTCTGAATGCTGAGAACATTGCTAAGTAAAATAGAGCCCTCGATTATTCCATTATGTATATGTTAAAAAATCCTTTCCAATGTCTTAAAGTATTCTGCTTATATTATCATGGAGTAAGAAAGAGGAAGGAATTTAAACTTTAATCACTGTCAAATACTAATGTGCTCTTTGGTGGCAAGGGAAGGTGGTGATGTGCTAAAGCAAACTGCAGCATTTCTATGAGGAACTGGTATGAGGCAGGTAATAGCAACCCAACTTTTATTAATGCATCTGTGGAGGAGGTAGAGTATCAAATTAATGTGTTCCCTCATGAAATATCTAGTAGCAGCTTTTAACCTCCTTTCTGTGGACCACCACCTTTTCCTTGAAAGAAAAATATATATATATATATACTTGACATGTGGCATTTGGTTCTGTCTGTAAATATACTCACTTGTACAGAGTGACTTCCAAGCTTAGTGCCTGTGGTATCTCAGCCTGTAAGTAACACAAATGGAAATGAAGTTGACTGAAATGGAGTCAGCCACAATCTGTGGATAGTTGCAATATCTCTAAGAAACACAAAACTTATGAGAGTCCACCAGCGCATATCTCTTCTATATTGATTTTTCTTCTTCCACCCAGTGGCAGTCTAAAATAAGATTAATTCCCACTAAAGATTATAAAACAAATCAGACTGTAGTAACATTGCCAGTCTGTTTATATTTCACAGGGCATGTTAAGCATTGCTGCTGAATTATTTGGAATAATGTCTTAATTTGATCGAGGCATTGTATCTTCACACTCTATGCAGTGTTGCTTTGCCAATACGAGTAAATGAGATGTTCTCTTTCCTCAAGCTAAAATATATACCTAAAATCTAGAGACCTTTTATACTTGATGATCTCTGGGTTATTGAGGGGAAAACTCAAAATATTCAAAATAACTCTTAATACACTTTATTGGAAAGAAGGAAGAAAACTATCTAGGCAGTTTAAAATATACTCTTCCCTCTAAATGAGCAATTAATTTCCTGAAGTGTAAAACCTTATCCTCCCAGAACTCAAGTTAATAAATATACATTTAAAAAAAAAAGTAAAATAAAGCTCCTGGATACTCTGGATTTGGGTAGAGTATTCTTATACAATAATATATAGAGAACACTGAATGGAACAGACAGTGATGCCTGCAAAGCTCAAGTCTTAATGTTATCCTGAGGCAGAGAATTTCAGTTTCTAAATATGTACAATGTGATGGGGAGTGGGGGAAGAAAAAACACACTGGCTTTATTAGTTCTGAGTATTCCTCTTTCTTGTATCACTGTGTCTTTTTCCTATACTGTAACTACATTTTTAGGTTTTAGAGTTTTGGATAATTACACCTTTTGTGTTAACTTTATACAAGTTATCCCAATATTTTTCTATTTCTCTAGTGAGTGTAGATTTTCATGTCAATAAAATTTGATCTTTTTGGATGTCAGATTTCATGACTCTGCACCCTTCCTCTGCCTTGCTGCACTGTTCACTCCCTCGTGCCTCCTCTTCTCCCCCCTACAGCCCTCCCCCCCCAAAAAAAGTGCTGAAATACTGTAATAAAAGTTACTAGGCTAAGAAGGATAAAGGGAAATTAATATTACTGTATCTTGGTTTTCCCTGTCAGAACAAAACTATTCACACCACTAGATTCTTCTGCCCACTCCCATGTATTGTATGTTGATACCCTATCTACTTATGTACTTAACAGCCAAGGAAGTGTGCTGGTCAATTTGACCCTGAAGATCCAATTATAACCCATCCCTGATGACAGAATTAACTGCTAAGAGTGATCAAAGACCCCAGCATATGTTTTCAACTCCTCTCATTTGACTTCATAAAATTGTGTTGAGCATCTTTATTCCACACAGCAGACACATCTGTCTGACCATTTACAAAACAATTCCAGGATATGGTGCTTTAGCAAAAACCACAAAAACCATGGTGTATAGGAGAGACTTCAGAGGCACAGCTATCCCAGGCAGGAAAAACCTATTTATGTCAATTGGACAATATATAATTTGACAAGAGCATCTTTTGTGTAGGTTTAGGTAATTAATTTGGATTCTACAAGATAAAATGTTGCAGGGTTTACTGCTTTAAAGTATACAGTTCCTTTCAGTGGAAACATTCTGTTTGAGAGCAGCTTCAAAACTCTTCCAAGGTGTTCCAATTAGGAAAAATCGGCTTATTGCAGTTTGTAATATTACAAGACCTAGATATGGGGTGTGCTTGTTACTGAATGAGCTAGATTATTGCCTACCAAATGGCTTTCCTTCATAAGGGGCAAGGAGGAGAGAAAGACAGAGCTAAACAATAGTTCAGGGCTTATCCTTTTCGGGCTGATAGCTCTTTATCTTGATGACCCCTTTGCAATAGTTCCACTTATAGGCAGCTCTTATTTCACAGAAGTGCTTCAAAGACAATGTTTGATAAGCAGATTAAGTGAAGTCATTGAAGGTTCTGTAAAGAAAAGGGAGATTTGGGAATGTTCTGGGGCTTAATATTGCTAATTGCAATACATGGCACCAGAGAACACACCAACCAGTGCCGATTCCCACACAGGTAGGAAGAACAAGGTGCATGGACCTGTCAGTGGATCAGGCAGGATGAGAGAGGGGGTGTGATGATGTGTATTCACAGGTTTGGACAGTGAGGACACAACTGTGCAGCCACTCTGGTTCACCAGCACAGGGTAGAGAGAAGGCCTGCTTGTACCCAGGAAAGCTGGAGAACCTGAAGTGATGACATTACTGATAAAAACACAGGACAAGCAGCCCTTTTAGAGAAGGGAAATGAGTGTGAGAAATGCTGGAGGCATTGAGATGTGTGACCTCATGTCAAAATAACTAGAATTAGAAAACTAATTCTGTGAAATAACAGGAAAATGGGGCTAAAATTTTTAAGAGGAGTATAGTAGATCTAGGGATTGTATGTATATATTAAATCATTTTTTTTTAATCAGGAAGATGAGAAAAAGGGGAAAACTGGCCTGACAACCTTTTTATGAAAATGGATCTGGACTCTGGAAACTGGTCACAATGGGACTATGTTCCACTTGCTATAAAGCAAGTATGTGGAAAATGGTTAAGCAGGAGTGTGGCCTGAAAGATATGGTGAATGGAGTGATTGGTTCTAGTAATGCTACAGAAAGGAGAACGCTGTGTTTTAGGTAGGAAGTGAGAGCACTGCGTGCTAAAGACTTCTGGCAGAGGTTAAAAGCTCTGATTTCAGGTTTTTTTTTTTTGGTTACTTTGATTTTGGGCTGAAGGAATCTGCTGTCTTTTTAGTGTCTTCTCAGTGTGTGGAGATAGATCTACACTTGGCATTTCTTATTTTGCTGTGTATGGAGAATGTGCTTAAATAATGCATACTTGTAAGTGAAGGAATTCCATCAAAATGTTGATGTTTCATTACATATTGAAAAATCACTTGCCTAGACTCCCCTTTCAAGGTTCCTTCCTCATGGAAGAAAGGAAAAATAGATGATTAAAAGGGATGACTTCAATACCAGTTTTATTTTCATGAGGAGTATTTGTGGCTTTCTGGCAGGACCAATAAAAAGGTAGTAGGGTTACCTTAAAAATGACTTAAAGTTTCCAAAAAAAAGTTACTATTTTTTTGCTAAACTAGTTTTGGGGGAAAATCCTTTTAATAGGAAAGCTTAATCCCAAATTTAATTAAAAGGCACATGGATGATTTAAGATATCTCATTTTAGTAGAAGCAAATTTAAGCATTAGAAGGGGTTGAAATGCTATCACCAGAGGAATATTAACTGTTGCCATTACCCAAACAATGCTTGACTCTGTTGCTGTTGGGCAACAGAGCATGGAGAAATGTTGACAGGCACAGGTGAGTGACCTTTTCTTTAAGTGATGGCTGGGTGGAGCTGACCACAATTGCTCTGGGACTCCTAGTGTCCTTGTGATGACAACCTCTGTGGACAAATGGTGCTGAATGAGACATGGGTGAACTTGATTTGACTGGAGGTGAGTCCTACCTGTGAGGTAGGACTGTAGCATGCTGTGAGTGCCCTACCTGCAACACTTGCCCCATGGATGAGTGTAGGAGGCTTAGCTGTCTGTGCAGATACAAACAGACCATGGTTGATCGGAGAGGCTGTTTATTAAACCTGAAGCTCTAGCTAGGGGGAAAACAAAGAGAAACCTCATTACAAACTTTACCTTTTATACCATTGTAACTGCAAAAATGCTAGTGTTAAGTGCCCATTTCTTTCTGTCAGCAGACAAGCCCTGGAAAACAGTGCTATGAGCACTGCAGTGACTGTTGGTGGGTACACCTGTTGTATACTTTCAGCAATAACTGCTTGAATGGTTCTGGTTTGTGCTGTCAGACAGTACAGTTACTCTTCTCTAAAGGTTTTTTTATTATTTGAGAAAATCCATCTACTCTCTTTAGTAGTCAAAGTTCTGTTCCCATGTGCATCAATCTCAGTAACTTGGTCAAGGAAACATGCAAAAAGAGGGCTCTCACAGAAAGATAGTATCCTTACCCATGTATATTACTATATATGTAAAACTAGGTCCTGATTTTTTTCTTTTTCTGGGGTCACAGTGACTACTTCAGGGTCGTGGTCAGTAAGCAAGCTGCAAAACACTATATTTGCAGAGAACAGGTATCCCAAGGAGACATATTTTGCTGGAATTAGCAGTGGCTCAAGGGTCCAAGACTATCTTTGCCACAGCAAACAAGTTTTCAACCTCTAGGGATAAAAACTAGCTGTAATCTACAATGTGCTTTTCTGCTTTAATGCAGGGCTAATGCAAGTACTTGCCATGGTTATAATTTCAAACAGAAGACATTTAAAAAGGTTATAGCTGCATTTTCAAGGGAAATCTGGACAAGAAATAAGTTTTTCTGTTCTTATTTTGCTTATATTAAAGCATTTGCTTGAATTGTTTGTCTTGTCTGTTGCCAATCTGATGTGACACTTTATGTAACAACCCATCATTCTCTGCTTAGTGTAGGACTTCAAGCAGGGCATTTGAAAGCTCCCTCCAAGATGCTCATGTCCATTCCTCTATCTTTAGAAGCCCTGTGCATCTCAGAATGATCATGTTTGAAAACATGTGTTGATTGTGAGACTAGGTAAATCTGCTGTCATTTAATAGCCAGAGCCCAAATGGAAAATAGCCTATTGCCAATGTGTTCTGAAGAGCAACTGTATCTTTGATTCTTGCCTGTTTTGAAATGTATGTGACCAAAACTACATGTGAAATAAGCTAACAACATCCCAGAGACATGCCTTATTAAGCTACCGTTATCTCCCTTTGCTGTCAGCAACGTCACAGGAAAACTTTGCTGAGTTAAATGCTGTGATGAGTTATGATACCTGGCATTCTGTAATCCTTCATGTAGCATCAGGATAAACTGTAGAGCACATGGGGACCAGCACAAGGTTTGGTAGAATATGGTTTCTGGATGGAAATAAGTCAAACTGGGTTTTTTACAGCAATTGATACTTCCCATTCTGGACTGAACCAGAGCACATGAAATGAAACTAAAAGAAACTATCAAACTAAATGAAACAGGAGAATTTAACAAAGAAAAGCAGTTCTTGAATTTTTCTATTGGGTTTCACAGCTATATCTGTCTAGGAACTCTGTGCCTGCTAATCTTGTTGCTTTGTCATAGCTTTGAGCCTGCATGATTACTTCAGCTTTTTTTTGTTTGAAATACAGATGTACTGTTTCATGGCTTTGAAGCTAGGGATAGTAAAGAAATACTGTATCCTAATACAGTTTTTCTGTTTTGTCATTATCCTCTACAAAGGATATAAAACTGAGGAAATAACTCTCATGGTGGAGATGATTAGAATATCATTATCCTTAAGTGACTTTTTGACCCTCTCTTTGTGTGTCCGTACTTAGCACATGGATCAATTCATAAATATGTTATATCTGACTGTTGCAAGTGATGAGGATCAAGCTGATCAGTTTGCAGTGGTGATCCATTCATTCCTAATTCAGCTTTCACTCTCTGAACTGTACCATTTTAATGGAATGCTATGGAGGATGTGCAATTAGTGTCAATTCATCTATCAGCTGGGCCTTCTACCACTCCAAGCTTTTTGTATCTTAAAAGCAAGACTCTCACAACTTTCAGATGACTAACTTCTCCAGATGAAACTACAGAAGGGATCTTGAGTTGAGAATACAAACTTGAGGTGGCTTTCACTGATGTTTTGGTACGAAGAATCAATAGTGTAGTCTTCAAGTGCTTAAGGTGATTGATAAAATGGACATATGCATCATTTCAAATATTAGAGCTACTCAAGAATTCAGACTTCTACAAGGAAAAAACAAGAGAATAAAGTATTCTCATCAATATGACATTCTTTTTACTCATTTCTATATGTGCTTTATTATAGAAAATGACTCTACTTGGAGCTGAGACTAGAAAAGGCTTTTTCTACTGCATTTTCCTTGAAATGGAAGGGATCTGAGATTCCCTGTGCTAGACCTTGTTTGTAAACAGTTACAATCCCAAAATAGTTGCTAAAAGCAGACAATTTATCTAGTTTTCAGGAAATGTATTGCTTATCTCGTTAATAGCAACAATGGAGAAAGCCAGGTATCATGTGAACTAGTGTCATGCTGGTTTTATTAATTTCAGGTCTAACATGCAACTAATGCTAATGCGTCTGCCTCCTGCTGATCTGAAAAGCATTTACCAGGGCTACTCACATCCAAGCAGTTCCTTTAAGATTCAATTCAAATTATCAAGCCCACAGCAACCTTTGCAATGTTAGTTACTGGTCCTCGACAGCTCTGCTGATGCAGCCTGTGAGACCGTCTATACTCCTGCTCTCTCTCAACTGTCATACAGCTCTGATAGGTGAGCCCTGACCTGTTGGCTCTCCTGTCATAGCTCTGCCAGGCATGTCTCATTGCATTCTAAAAATGAAAATACTGCTCATTGAACTACTAGCAGTAAACTGCTTAGCAGTGTCTCATGTTGATCCCCATTTGGATTCTCAGATTTGGCAGTTGAAGTTGCAATTCCTGAGGGACTGCTGGAGAAGCTAGTTGCTTTTGTCATACTTAGACCATTTGCTTAAAGCAGCCCATGTCCACATCCTGGGATTGGCAACTTTTGTGGATTCTACAGACACTGACAAATCAACTCCAGATGTTATTGCTTCAACGGTTCTGAGTGACTTATCAAACTATGGGGAACATACTTTATTCATTTGTCTATATGGGAAAATGACAATGAAACAATAAATCAGGGATTTACTGTAAGGGATGTTCATCTGTCACAAACAGATGCCTAATGTTTAGCATGTACGCATTGAACAGGCTCAGTGTTTCTCTAATCTCCTTCAGAAAAGCCACATTTCTCTTGTTCCAGTCTACATCAAATAGCATCTGCATTTTAATACAAGTCTGAGGAATTATAAGAGAAGGCATGATCAGATTTTCACAAGCCAGCATGGAACTCACAGATTGTAATAGACCAATCTGCACTGTCACCAATTACTTTTTTGGTTGCATGGGTCAGATTCTCATTTAAACTATACATACATGTATGTCATACAAAAATATGCTGCTTCTGAATGCTTGGAGGAAAAAGGTCAACTAGGCTTGAATTTTGGGAATTTGAGTGTGTCCCTGTACTTTGAGCAACTTGTTCTCTTGTCGGTGTTACAGAACAGTTTTAAAAGTGGTCAGACTCTCATGAGCATTGTCCCTTACTGAAAACGTGAGCCAAATACCAACTTGGTAGCACAAAGCCTGTTTACTAATGCAACTGAGGGGATAATCAAGCGGTTGATTTCTCACATCTGTAGTCAACGAATTGGAGGTTAAAAAAAAAAAAAAAAAAAAAGGGACTCATAGGAACATGCAGTATTTCTATTCAAAGTGTTAATGCTGTAAACAGCCAGCAGATTTGTAAGACTATGTGGAATGTGGGAGCATCTGCTTCACTAAGGGTATTGTATCCAAGGTCTTTTTCCATTCAAATGGGAGTCATAAGTAACAGAAAACAATACAACAAGAAAACCTGGTAGATGAGGGATAATGGAGATAATGACAAAGACCATAAACCTTCATTCTCTAAATACAAAACTACAGGTGTAGTTTTGGAGAGGGCCAACCAGTTCTTGAAATTAATAACAGGAAAACAAGTGGGGCATGAGGATTTTGGATGTCAGAAAGCCCAGGACTATGGAAAACTTAACTGATGTTTTTGGGAAAGGAGATCATGGTGGAGGGATTATAAAAAGGGCCAATGGCTTGTAGGCAACGATAGGTTCACTTTGCTTGTGTGACAAAGCCCTTTGCCTGATCTTCCCCCTCATTCACCCCCAGTCTAGGCTATTTTATTAAATACTTTCTTGACTATTTCTTTATATAATCTTACTCTTCACTTTGTAAGGGTTAGAATTAACAAGTGATAGTAAGTTAGAGGCCTTCATGGCAGGCAGGCATGTCAGCTGGACAGAGTGGTTGTGCTAATATTTGAGGCATCCTCAAATGTGCGTTTTTTTGCCCATCTAGAGAGTGAGAGTTTGTGCACTTTCATTAGTGAGCGTCAGCCTTTACCAGCCAGAGGAGGAAAGGGGCCTGGCTGCATCTGCTTATGTCTGGTGTGAGGTCTGGTAGTATTAGATGTGAGGGTTCTTGAATCCAGCACCTTGTCCGTGGTGGCCTGTATATTTGGACATGTTGGTGTCCCGTGTGTGTGTTCAGGGATATCTGCTGCTAGTTAAATCCCCAAATGGGAATGACAGCTGTGTGCCTGCCCCTGTGATGGGAAGAGTCTTATGTCTCTGGGCACACTAGACTGGGCTCCAGTGACCAGACAGGAGGGTCATAGAGTCCACCAGAGGTGGCAACTCTTATAATATCCATTAACAAAACTCAAGAAACCTATGAGGTTCTTCTGAGAAGAGTTTGATTGCACAAAAACTTGCAGTGTTATTCCAAAATGTGTTTAACTGTCAGGGGTTGGATGACAGCAAGATGAAAAGTGAAAGAATAAAATATGCCTCTTGCCTTGCTAAATGCTACTATTCTCTTCAGTAAATTTTAGAATAAACTGTCAGTAAACTAGTTCTTGTAGTCACCTTATGTTTTGTGAAATGTAATTTCGTGTGTGTACCTTTCAAAAATTTCTTTGAATCAGGAGAGATGAAGACATAAAAGCAAAATTACCTTACTTGATGGGCAACTGGTGGCCACCTGAATGAAGGTTGTCTTGTATTGTCTCCATGACTTTTGCGTACTGTATAAACATGTACAGCAGAGGGAAAATAACCTTGGTGAAGGGGAGGACTGAGGAAAGGACACTAATATTAGGATGACAGCTATTGATTACTCTTGCAAATTTCTCACCCTTTATTTTTATCTCTCCTTCACTTCACATCTATCTCTCAATCTCTCCTCTTACTTAGCTCTATTGATAAGTTGCAGCTAAAAACACAAAGATGCAAAATTTAAGAACCAGGCAGCATTGAGTAAAGCTGTTGCACGCCCTGGAGTGCTAATAGCAGCTGAATAAGTAGTGCTGGATGAAAAAGGAGAATGATTATGAAGCAGACGAACAACAATGCCACTTTCCTTCTGAATGTATATTCCTGTATAAATTCCTTCTGCACTGAGTGACTTGCTAGCCTTATGACAGTGTGTGAAAAACTTGGATCAACCTTGCAGTCAGACTTCACACTAAAGAGCAAAATGCTTTAAAAAGTACTAGAAGAGATTCTAAATGTCCTTTTAAATTTCTGAAGAGTTGACAAACAAAGCCAAAACAATAAGATGAACAGAAACATAACTGAAAAAATACTTTGCTTTGTTCCTGTCCTTATTGCCTTGCAGCAGCTGAGTTGGTTCAAATCTTGGTACAATAATTTGCATTCTAAGGAATCCCTTGGAAAAATTTATTATATACTTGTGTATATACTTGCTTTGATGAGGGACTATTTTATAATATGTCTCTAAAGTCTGCTATAGTCAATTATGCAGATAAGAATTTTAAGTCACTCTTATTTATCTTGGATTCTATAAGAATTAATTTCCTCATTATCACTTATGTGTCCAAAATGTTTTTGAGTGTGGCAAACCATTTCCCGCCCCCCCCCCCCCCTCGGCTGGAGCTTAGTGTCTGTGATATGACTCCTGAAGCAAATGAATTACTATATGCTCAGATGGAGGCCAGAATAGTACACTCCAGTAAATCATTTTCTTTAATTTTGGCATAATACAAATTTATTCTCACTATAATTCTCTCTCTACCTAAATGGAGTTTCAAGAATATGGAGCACAAGCAAATAATTTGCTTTCCATATCTATGCTTACTAGGTCTTCTGTTTGTTACAAATAGTTATGCGTCTTCAGTGGCTTTGCTAACAGATACAGCCAATTTGCCTTCCTAAATGTCTCAGTCTCCTGTCTTAGAAACTGGGGATATACAGTGTTCTCACTCATAGTTGTTCATCTTCCTTCATAAAGCAGATTTTGAAAGGGATGGGGAATCCAGGTGGATTTTTATTTTTGTGTTTGTTTGGATTTTTGCTCATGGATGTCCTCTTCATTCTTTCAGATCCCCACATTGATCCTTGTCACAGCACCCATGCTTGTGTTCACTGTTCTTGCTCTTCATTTGTTGCCTGAAGTGACTTTTTTCACAGGGGGTTGCTTGCAAGACACACAACTAGGGAAATGCTAAGCCTTTCTCATATAGCAAAGATGTAACTTACTGCACTAATCAACCTGCCATGTATGATTATACCTACAATAAGACTGAAGTTCAGTTAATGACAAGCTGGCAGCTCCATGCACCTGTTAAATTCACAGATTTTATTTAGGGTGTCTAGGTTTTCAAATTCTCTGAAACTGTCCTCTTTTTGCTATAAAAATGCAGGTACTGCGGATTTAGCACATTTAATAGAAATTGCTGATTTGGTACTTTATTCTAAAAAGTCCAGTTAATAGCTAGGGCCAAAAGCACAGCTCGGAATCCCAGTAAAAGGCTTTTGTTTCCTGCTATTAAAGAGTTAAGAGCATAAAACCATGCCTAAAATTGGACAGGCATGAACTGTATTAAAGACAAGGGCATGATTCTGCTCTTCAGGATAGAGGCTTTTATTCCATGACTAACTTAAAGTAAATGTGTGTGTGGGGCAGGGGGAGTAAGGTCAATGTGGGACTATTACAAAAAGCAGCTATAAATCTTTGCTTACGATTCTTTTCAGTTCTGACATGGCTTTTTAGTAATGCTCTACTCAGGAATGTGATAATTGAACTATTAGAGGCCATGTGTAGTTTTTGACATTTTTGAAAGGACTGGTTTATGGATATGGGCCTCATCTAAGCAGATATCTGTCATATGTATGGGTCTTAGGATATTCTAGCAGCATATATGTGGATGAACATGGTATGCTGGGAAAGACCTGATATATTTTTTGTAGATGGAGATTGCGTCTCAGTTGTATGTTTAAGTTCTCAGAATCAATTACAAGTAATTTGGTCAGCTGTGAAGTGCTTGTATTACATTGTTATGGAATGAGTGGTGGTGGGGTGTGATACAATACACTTGCGTTAAAGAAATAGTAATAGGTTTTGTTGATATGGACAATGGTTTCACGAGATTCTATGGCAAGGTCACTTATTACTTACTGCATGGCATTCAAGATAATACACAGAATTATCAGGGAGACCTTCCTGTTGAGTCACGGGGTTCAGACTGGACCTCCTTGCTTTCCAAACTCCTCCTGAGAGGAGCCTGGCTGCAGCTGGATCCTATCCTAGTCCCGGTGTCGCCTAAAACTTGGAATAAACCTCTTAACACCAATTTAGTATTAAGAAGCAGACATTCACTTTATTGCGGTGCTGAGTGCATGGGGGATAGCTCCACCTATTGTCTACACCCTAAGGTGTTTGCTAAAGCTTTTATTTCTAAATTATCTACATATGTATTAACTTATTGGAATGATCATACATATTCATTCTACTTCGCAGAACTAATTATAATATCCTCATGTGTGTGTGTGCCCTCTGTCCCTTTGGTGGGCTCTAGTGGTCTTTCGAGACTCCCTAGTGGTTGTCTTGCTGTGTCCACTTGACAACCCAAAACTCACTTCCATGTATGGCCCTATTTTGGTTCAGATGCCCTGTTTTGGTCCTACTGCCCAGTTCCAGACAGTTCTTTGAAGATATGGTGGTCCTTATTTTCATCTTCTACTGGTCTTTGCTGGTTTTGTACATATTCTCTCATGATGTCCCAGGAACATCTGCTGTTTTGTCTGTATTTTCCAGCAACAACAGTGAAAACATGTCCTTGGGTATATTCTCTTCTTGGGTTTCTCATAACACCAGGCCTGGTCAGTGGTTTTAGACTAAGGGATTTTGTGTACAGTTAGTAAAGTTTACAAGTGGAAAAAGTGTGTGCTATAGTCATTTACTATGAATCTGTTAGGATCTGGCAAGAATCTCTTAACCTCAAGGAGTATCTCTGCTTGAGGGGAGATCCCAGCCTGCAGCCTGCCGAAATGCAAGGAGAGCTCAGTGGGCTCTCAGGCTTTCCAATATTTATGGGATAATTGACCTAGTCATTCTTTCATTTCAGAAATGACTTTTGGCTGATGTATGCACAATTAGCCTTATCTCTCCATCAGGAAGCAGCCATCAGGACTGTTATTGATGATTAATGTCTAAGTAGGGGAAGAAATCAGGGAGGCAACCACCAGGATCAGATAATGTGGTAGTTAACATCTAAATAGGGCTATGTATGAAAAGTTAGGTTGAGCTGGGGACACATACATAAAGCCAAGTTTTACTACTGGGTTCTAAGCGGATTTGTTCTGGGACCTATGCTGCTTCTCAAACTCATAAGCTTCTCTAAGGTGGATAGTGGTATCAACTTCTGGTGATATAGATTTTTCCACTATTATCCAAAATTAAAAATAACTGAACTGTTACAGAAGAATGGTATTGTCTCATATTGAATAAGTGGATAAGAATCATCAGGTTAAGTTCAGTCATCATTTCCATTTGCAAATGGAAACATGGGTAAGAAGAACAAGAAGGTGACCCCATCTGCATAGCTTTTCAAATTAGAAAAAAGATGCAGGAGTCACTGCAGAAAGTTTGAGAAATAGCATAATGCTCAATGCCTGTTCAAAATTTAGCTAGAATGTTAGGAATGATTGGGAAGTGAATAAAGATCAAGACATTATACAATCATAGAATCATTATGGTTGGAAAAGACTTTCAAGACCACCACCATGCCTACTAAACTGTGTCACTGTCTCATCTACGCAATGTCACTGTGTAGTATGGCATGCATACATCTTGAGTGTTGGGTAGCATAATTTAGAGTGGAGATGTTCACCTTATGCCACAAAAGAAAGGACTGGAATACAAGCTTATAAAATCATCAGTAAGAGAAGACAAGTAATAGTGAATAAATATGCTGTTTTTACACTATAAGAAAGAGGGGTCCTTTAGAAATAACTAGGTAAAAGGTTTAAAATTTTGTAGTGTACTTCCATCAGCACAGACGTGAAGATAGTTACTAACCATTAAGAAATGGAAAAGTGTCTCAGGATAGTAGTTGTACTTAATACTGTGGAAGGCTTTTTTGTACACAACTTGGACATTAGCTAGGGCAAAGGGTTCTCTTTTGGGCCAGGCACTCCCTATATAAAAATGGATTTTGAGTTAAGTCCTTTGGAGAAAACCACAGCACAAATTCATGATGGGAAATCATTACATAACTGTTGGTGACTTGCCCTGGAAAGTGATGTGCAGTCTCTTTAAATCCCAAGACTGTCTCACAGCATTTATTTCATGGTCCAGCCTTTATCTTTTCTCTCTATTATGATGCACTTTCAGAACAATACCTTGAGAAAGATGCCTCAGAAATTCCCTGTGTGGTTTTGTCTCCTGTTGTTCTTTCCAATGTGGAAAGTACTTCTGTGCTCTCAAGTGGCTGACCTCATCTTGAGATTCTTCAATTTTTAGACAAAGGCACCTGAGTCTTTATTTGAGGTGCAAGAGACTTTTATTCCCTGTCAGGCCTGAAGTCATCCAGATCTTTAGTGTAACACAGGTAAAGAACAGCTCTAGCTCATTTCCTTATTTATGTAGTTGTCTGCTTAAAAACTTCTTCAGGTGCTCTTAGAGGGAATGGCAATTTGGTCTCTTTCTTCCTCGTCCCTTTATGTAAGGCCAAAGGGAGAAACTTATTGAAGCAGAACAGCCTTCAGCAGAACAATCACTGAGCTTAAGAGCACATAATGCTGTATCTCATTAGTACATTTCATCAAAATGATCTTAATTTTCTTTAGTTTGAAATGAGTAGCACAGATTTATACCTGCTGAGATTGTGTTCCTGTGTGTTTTTTCTCTTCTCAAATACTACCCCTTTGTATACTTAAGTTCCTGGAAGATAAGAGTAGACTGTATGGGAGATGTGTACTCTGCAACTATTCATAATGTGGCTATTACTCTTACAGATAATTAAAAGGCCCTACTACTTTTACATCTTTAATTTGATACCTTTTTAGCTGTACTAGATTCACATGAAGAAAGGTTTGAGTCAGCAGAACAAAACAAATTGGTAGGTGACAATCTTCTTTGGTACCTCTTATAAGTACATTTATAGAACCTATAACTGAAGATGTGTAATTTTATTTTTCCTTTGTTCCCAGTCCTATTTCGTGCATCTTTACTGTGGGTGCACAGAAGACCCAAAGCATAAATCTCTCCAATCAATCCTAAAATACACTGTAAGGCAAGAGTATAAACTTGTATAAATAGAAAAATCTTTCAGGACATGAAGTATTACTAGAATATTGCAGGTCAGAAGATGATTCAGCTCAAATCCTCTGCCATGTTGTATCTCAGATAATGCTAATAAAGTTTCAGCTTTCACATGGGCATTTTGGTATCTGACTGTGACAATATTGGAGTGAATATTATCCATATTTTCCAGGCTGAACATGCATGTGTATTACTATACCATGAAGTCTGGGCAATTATTCTCCTAGAGCATGTGGGCTCACAGCCTCAGGGGCTGCCTTTTGCCGGGGTTGAAGGAGTAGAACAAATTATAGACTGCTTCAAAGCTAGTCTCTGCCATGTGCAGCTCTAATTGCATAGTAGATGACTAGCTGTTTTGGAAGGAGAAAGGTTGGAGTCCAAATAGTGCCCCTGCATGGAATGAAGTCCTGGGCTGGAGATAGTCAGCTCTGCGGAGGACAGAGATCCTCCTGTTCTGCTGTCCTGCTCAGAAGGTAAGGCTTTTTCATCTGTTTGAAACCCAGAGCCCTGAGTTTGCCTAGTGTAAGATGTCTAAAATTTATTTCACAAATTATTTTTTTCTTTAAGAAAAAAAAGAAAACAAATGAGGTGGTGTTGTCTGCCTCTTACTGTTCAGTGAGGGTGCTTGCCTAGGATGCAGGATGCATTTGTCTTTATCCTTTGATTTGGGATAGTTCTAATATATTCTACCTACCATGCATGTCCTAAGAGTTAATCTTACTTTTATAGAGGCTCACTCCTCTTAGCCACTGTTTCATTGATTATGACGGAATATGAAGTCTAGTAACTGCAGACTAGCATGCAAGAAGTTTGAATCTTCCTCTAGTCTTGGGAGGACTGCTTAGTTATTTCAGTGTTGACTTATCTGCTAAAATCTAGACACCATTCTGCACAGGAAGCTCAGGACAAAGACAGTAATTGCAGATTAATCATTTTCACAGATACTATTTTGTAAAAAACAAAATGATCATCTCCAGAAGTTGTCACCATGAACCTCTTCCATTTTTATGGATCAAGCCGGGGGTGGGGGACAGATATAATCTGATTTAGATTTTTGCTGGCCCTATGAATTTGTGTTCCCAGGAAGGATTTTTTTTTTTTTTTTTTACTCCATCTGCAGCAGAAGTACTAGTTACTGATTGGTGTGAGAGGGGTTATCTGTTCCAAGGCTGCTAAACCATGTTAGGAATTTTGGAACCCTATTTCATGGAATCATAGAATGCTTAGGGTTGGAAGAGACCTCTAGAGATCATCTAGTCCAACCCCCCTGCATACGCAGGGACACCTAGAGCACGTGGCACAGGACTGCATCCAAGCGGGTTTTGAAGATCTCCAGAGAAGGAGACTCCACAACCTCTCTGGGCAGCCTGTTCCAGTGCTCTGTCACCCTCACTGTTAAGAAATTTTTCCTTAAGTTCCTATGGAATTTTTGGTGTTTCAGTTTCCGCCCATTTCCTCTAGTCCTATCAGTGGCCACCACTGAAAAGAGACCATCACCGTCCTCTGCACTACCTCCCTTGAGGTATTTATATACACTGATCAGGTTCCCTCTCAGCCTTCTCTTCTCCAGGCTGAACAGGCCCAGCTCCCTAAGCCTCTCCTCATAGGACAGATGTTCCAGGCCCCTGATCATCCTCGTAGCCCTGCGCTGGACTCTCTCCAGCAGCTCCACATCCCTCTTGTACTGTGGGGCCCAGAACTGGACACAATACTCCAGATGTGGCCTCACCAGGGCTGAGTAGAGGGTCAGGATCACCTCCTTCGACCTGCTGGAGACGCTCTTCTTAACGCACCCCAGGATTCCGTTGGCCTTCTTGGCCACGAGGGCACACTGCTGCCTCATGGTCAACTTGTCGTCCACCATGACACCCAGGTCTCTCTCTGCAGAGCTGCTCTCCAGAAGGTCAGTCCCCAGCCTATACTGGTGTCTGAGTTTATTCCTCCCCAGGTGCAGGACCTTGCACTTGGCCTTGTTGAATTGCATGAGGTTTTTCACCGCCCAGTTGTGCAGTCTGTCCAGGTCCCTCTGGATGGCAGCGCAGCCCTCTGGGGTATCGGCTACTCCTCCCAGTTTCGTGTCATCAGCAAACTTGCTGAGGGAGCACTCTGTGCCTTCATCCAGGTCATTGATGAATAAATTGAACAGGACTTGACCAAGGACTGACCCCTGGGGGACCCCGCTAGCTACAGGCCTCCAACTAGACTCTGCACCGCTGATTACCACTCTCTGGGCCCTGCCATCCAGCCAGTTCCTAATCCACCTCACTGTGCACTCATCTATCCCACACTTGAGGAGCTTGCCCAGGAGGATGTTGTGAGGGACGGTGTCAAAAGCCTTGGTGAAGTCGAGATAGATGACATCCACCGCTCTCCCCTCGTCTATCCAGCCGGTCATTTCATCATAGAAGGCTATCAGGTTAGTCAGGCAAGATTTCCCCTTGGTGAATCCATGCTGACTACTCTTGAGCACCTTCTTGTCCTCCATGTGCTTGGAGACAACGGCCAACATGAGCCGTTCCATCACTTTTCCGGGGACGGAGGTGAGGCTGACTGGCCTGTAGCTGCCTGGGTCCTCCTTCTTGCCTTTTTTGAAGACTGGCGTGACATTGGCCTTCTTCCAGTCTTCCGGCACCTCCCCCGTTCTCCAGGATCTTTCAAAGATGATGGAGAGCGGCTTAGCTATGGCATCTGCCAGCTCCCGCAGCACTCTGGGGTGCATCCCATCAGGGCCCATGGATTTGTGGGTATCGAGGTTCCTTAGGTGCTCTCTGACCCAATCTTCCTCTACCCAGGGCAAGTCTTCCTCTCCACCAGCTTCTTCTCTTGTCCCTAGGGCCTGGGGCTCTAAAGGGCTGCCCTTGGTAAACACCGAAGCAAAGAAGGCATTGAGCAACTCTGCTTTTTCTGTGTTATTTGTAACCAGGGTGCCCATCCCGTCCGCCAGCGGACCCACGTTTTCCCTGATCTTCCTTTTGCTGTTAATGTATTTGAAGATTTTTTTTTGTTGTTATTTTTAATGTCCCTTGCCAGCTTGCCTTCCAGACGTGCCTTAGCTTTCCTTGTCGCATCCTTTCTACAACAATGTTCCCTTAGATGTCTTGTCCAAAGCATGAGCAGAAAGGAGCACTTTGTTATTTATCCAAATTAAATGTCCAAAAATAGTTTAATCAGTATGAAAATGAGATTCCTGGCACTCAAAAAATAATGAAGAACGTTCATTTCTTCTGTTCTTTAACTAAAGACTTGTTGCTTGGTCATAGAGCTGTGTGGATTTTTATGCTTATGTACCTATATGATGGTAATCATTTTTTGGTAGAAGTACTTATTTTGTTCTTAACCATTACAGGTAAGACTTCAAAAGCATCAGTTTTTTTTCACTGGCTTTATATTGTAGACCTTGGCTTAAATACTGCAACCTATTTCTGTCTCCATTCTTAACCCTCTGTAGATCTTAATTTTTCTTAATATGACTCCTTGATCTTGAAGGTATTTTCCAAGCATTACAATTCTATTTAGATCACACTTTCTTGCAAAAGAGGTGCTCTCATTCTATGACTTTTTCCAATGATTGGAGTAGTGTGATCAGAATAAATAGAACCTTTAATTGTTCATAGAACTAAATATTGTAGTCCTTTTATGTGAAATATTCATCAAAACATCATATGTCTTCCTACATGAAAATGATATGATGTACAGAACAGTAGCAATTCTTGGGAAGCTCAAATTCCAGCCAAAGTATAAAAGTATCATTTCTAACCAAAAGTATAATTGGTTAGTGATGGCATTTCACCTTTTGAACACATGCATCTGTCTTCAGAAGCTATATAGCATGAGTAAAGCTGTACATGAGTTTGATCTTATCTGTGAGATGTACATCATGTCCAGATTTGGTTATGTGACTTAAAACTCCAAACTGAGACAAGCTTTCTCGTTTAAGAAAGTTCTAAGCCATTGTACCTCATTATTGCACATAAAAGATTAGATCAAAGCTCTGGTTGACAGTATTTCCTTTCCAAGTCATCTGGTATGCTTTATCAAGTGTTACTTTTAGTAGTTTTTTAACAGTTTTGTCAACTGGCTGAATTAGATGTTTTCATCCAAAATAGTATATTGGTATGCTTAATGTGTCATTATATTTAAAATGCAAACAACAAATTACTTGGGTTTCACTTTGAAGAGCTGTAGTTCTTTTTATTTAGTTTTGTTTTAATGTGGAGTTAAGCTGTAGAGCAATTACCTTAGGTGAGCATCTGTGTCACTCTCTAAGTGCAATACTGTAAGAGGAAAATGAAAGCAAGAACTACAGTGTTCTCATCTCCTCTGCTCATGCGCTTTCTGCATATGATCCACAGGGGCAATATGCATGAATTCAGCTGTGTGTTATGAATCTAGCAGAAATGCTAGTATAGGGTCCATCCTGGGTGAGTTCAGGCTTTACCAAAAGTTCAAGTACAGGCTTGGGTCCTTAAGCTTGCCCTTTGGGAATGTGTCCTGCTGTCTCCAGCTGCTCTTGACATGGAGATGTGAGGTGCTTTCTGCAGCACAGAGAAGCCCCTGTGGCTTCACTTGCTATGGCCCCTTCCTTTCATGTCTACATTTTCATGTCCTTTCATGACTACATTTTAATTCTGTGCCTGAATTTTTGGGGTCTTGTTATGACAGACTGTAGTTCTTCTATGTTGATTACAGTAGAGATGTTAATACAGGAGGTTATTATGAGCATAGGCTATGTGTTAAGTACTCCAACTCCTTGGTTTACTTTCATGGTGGATTGCCCTTTTGTCTACAATCTCCTTGTTACTTTCTTAGTGTCAACTGAATCTTATACACTGTAGATATGTCTGCAGCTATGCGAGAACACAGACTTTCAACACCAGGAGTTGAACGTGGATCATGCAGCACATGGGATGGGAGCTGGGCATTTTAAGATCATAAGATAGTTTTATGTTCATGTTAAACTTCAGAGCAGGGTCTATAATGTTTCTTCAGACCAGGAGCAGTAGTGAAGTTAAATATTTTCTGTGGGTTTCAGTAGCAACAGCTCCTCATAACAACTCCCAAGAGACTGAACCTGGTTATTCCCAGTCATGTACTTAGTCAAGTTGATGATACTGTATTATTTACAGTTCACATTTTTTGGATTTTTCTCTTTAAATGCAAACCCTAACTGAAATATAGGTATATTTAAATTAAAACTTAAATTATTGAAGTGCAATAAACAGGAGAAGGATTCCTCAGTGAATGCTGTGCGTTCAGGATATATGTTCAGTCCCATATTTGTATTTTTTGTGTACTTAAAGCCACTTAATCATTAGACATCATTATTTCCAGTTACAAAAGAAATTTAATTCAGAGGTTTAACTGAGAAGGGCAATTTGGCTTATCTCTTCAAAATGACTAAGAACTGCAGGTATATTGGCAAAACTCAAGCCTTTCAAAGAATTTACTGTATGAGCATAAGTATGCAATTTGTTAAGGAAACTATACTTACCCTATGGCTAAACATTACAAAATATATAATCAGAGTAATGTGAGCAGTCTTAGGTCTGTGGTTATAGAAAAACTTATTACAGAAGAAACAGAAGAGGTAATAAACATAGTAATATAATATTACTGCAGAGATAGTCATCTTAGCTTTTTAATTTAAACATTTTGAAGCCCAAGGACCTAAATGTCTGTAGTTGCTTAATTTTCAGTAATAATGTTCAAGTTTTAATCTTTTTTTATTGATGAGTGCTTTGAACACTAGGGTGTTTCTTTGTCTTTTATACAGCTGTAATAGGCACTTGCAAAGTAAAATCTGCGGTGTAGGAGATCGGTACTGACAAAATTGAGGCATTTCTGTTTTAATTAGCACTTGGTTGAGTCTTTGAAACTGCAGATGCCTCTGCACAAGGGCTTGTCTGTTGGTCCATAGTATGCTATGTCAGCATAAAGTGATACTTTGGCATACCTTGGTGAGTGAGTCTGTTTTGGTAATCAGGGAAAGCAGTATGGGATACTTGAACATGAACATAATTCTCACTAGTGATATGTTCTTAGGAAAATCTGTTTCTGAGAGAAATATTCAATAGCTATCCGGAGCATTTGCGATGCTGATAACCAGGGAAACTTTTTAAATATTAAAATCTGAGTATTTGTACAGAGAAAATCTTTTGAAAGGTCTTGATATAGGGGTCCGCTTCTCCCTTCACTGAAATCTGTTAAAACCTTATCTTCCAGTGAAACCAGACTCAGATCACTGTTCCTTGTTTCTTCCTCTATCTTGTTCACCTGCATCATGAACCTGGGAGGTCTAAGGAGTGAGAGCCAATTCCTGTATTCGCACTGGAAAAACAGGACTCATTTCCCAGACAAAGCCATTGCCGATGGTAGTAAGAAACTTGGCCTGTGTTTGGCATTGATCCTGTCAATGTGGCATGAACTTTATTTTACATCTTTGTTCTAAAATATTCTTGTTTTTAAAAACAAGACGAAGAAATTAACTGTCACTTCTTTTTTAGGAAAAGAAGTCATAAAGTTGACTAATGCTAGTTTTTTAAATGGAATGTCCTAAGGATAGGTTTTATTGTAAATTGAATCTTTTAATATGGAAACACTGATGCAGATGGCAGTATAGCAGAGTGATGAAACTTTGCTTCAGAGTCTAATCTTCTTCACCCTGCTGAGTGACACCAATGTAAATTCACTGCAAAATTTCAGGAAATCTTGCAGGCTTATTAGCAATGTCATGATATGAAAATAGTCAGTTTTTTATGACATTAAATACTGCACATGAACATTTAGCCCAGCTGACGCATACCTTGACTGTGATCTTTGAGCCTGGGACCTTGCATTATGATAGTTTGAAGGACAGTCATGCAGCAAATCTTTGAACAGGCCCAGTATGCAGGTCAGAACTCCTGGCAAAAACTGAAACTGTGGAAATGTGGGATTGATCGGGTGGACTGAGTCATCTTTTTTCCCCCCCTGCCCCCCCCACCCCCCCCAAAAAAAATCTTGAACAAAAAAGAAAAGCAGGAAATATAAGAGCTGTTGTGAGACAGATTTGATCCTAATCCTACTAGTACCAAGAGGAGGGCTACCACTGCCTTCCATGTTGACACAGAAGGCAGATACTGAGGATCATAACCATCCTGTCCTCCACTGTGACATTGCAGTGCATTTATTCACTAGCAAAGGATGCAGTGGCAGTTCCTAGAAAGGTCTTGATTCATCTGTTTTCCACAGAAAAATGTGAACACTGCCAGGAATATTGGCTCTGTTCTTGCAGTTTCTGTATCGCATCAGTACGGGAATATTGTAGTATACTTACTACTTCAGGCACATTGAAAAGACTGGTTTTTTTCCTAGGTGATTGCAAGGCTGACTAAGAGCAGAAGGTGAGAGATCACAATAATAGTTGTACTTATACTATATTTTTCAAAATAACGGTTTTTTAAAACATTTTCATGACTTCAGTATGTCCATTCTAATGCGTTCCACAGCACAAGTACATAAATATCTCTGGAAACAGGATTGAGTCAGCTTCACAGAAAGTGTTAAGATATCCAAGATAAGTGTGGCCTAGGAAATTCTTGTTTTTAAGGGCCTATCTGTCTGCAGGACTAAGGATTCAGAGCTGCAGAGTTTTCCGCACTTTCACATGCTTGGATTTGCCCCTGCTTTGGCAGAGCTAAGTCTCAGCCTGAGCATCTTGTAGAAGCTGTTGGAGATCCTCAGTTCTATGCCCACATTTGCGCTCCTAATTTCTCATACCTGATAAAACCTTCAGCATGCTGAATACTGCACAAAGCACAGCAGTCGTGTTCATATTCCTCTTCAATGACTGAAAGCAAAGTTTGAGCTGGCAAAGAACACGAGATTTATGGTGAAAAGTGAATGTGGACCGGGATTGTGGAGATAAAGGGATCTCTCTTGAGGGAGAGAAGTCCTGAGTTATGATACATTTTACTGAACACTAGATAAAAATGCAAAAATCGGGGAGCAAGACTTGCCTAGAAAACTCCCCCTAAATGCTAATGCTCTCTTGATCTTCTAATTCTATGCTTTGAGCAATAACACAGATACAACAGGAATGATGGAGGAAGTGCTATCATAGAGTGGAAATATGCTTAATAAGCTGATTCCAGTTCAGGTTGGTAAGCTTACAGTCTAGTACTGATCATCAGCTTGCTAACCTCTGTGTTGTGTTCCAGCTCCAGCTGCAGTCTCTGACTGCTGATCCATTTCAAAGGTTCATGAGTTTAGACTGAGTGGAATTGTCTTTACGTTAGACACCTTTAGAGTTTTGCACTGTCTCCACCCAGGGGCCATGGAAATGGCCTGAAGTTGTCATTGTGAGTTGCTGGGGGAACCATTTTCTGCAGTGTGTGTCTGACAAGGGCATTTTAGGAAGTTGTGTGGATCCCTGCCTTAAGCAACTCCCTATTTGCAGAATGCAGGTCTGAGTATGCTAAAAAGATACGAAGAATGAAGGTATAAGAAAGGAGGCATAGCAGAGAGGGTGGTGGAAAGGGAGGCTGTGGCAGCTGTGTGGTTGGTAAAAACTGATCTGGCTGCTTCATGGTTTCTGGCTGACTTTGGAGAGATGTTTGGAGATGGTGAGCTCACTGGAGCTTTGATAGGTGGATACTTAAAGAAAACTAATAAAAAATAGAGACTGAATGAACATTTGGCAGATGACCAGGAAAGGGAGAATACCTCAGGTCAGCATTTTGGTCTCTGGGTGGATAATGAAGGTCAATTCTGTGAGTGAAAGGGGTAGAGCTTTCCCCTAGCTCTTTCCTAATGCTCCATCCTCCCTGGAGACATCGGCATCTGTTCTCTCTGCCCCTACAAACTGCTGAATTCAAATTTCCTGGTTAAAACAATTGCTCGGTGAGTACTGGGACCTTGCCTCTTCCCAGACAGGGCTGTCATTCCAATACCTTTCACAATCAATTCACTTGCAAAACTTCAAAAGGACCAATGAGCTGAAAGTTGAACAGACTTTTGCTTTAGGCCTAATGGACCCAAAGTCTGAAAGTCCTTTGGATGTATTTCCTTGTTCCCTACACAAGGGAAAAGGTTATTTCTCTACAGATAAAGTCAAATCCTGTGTACTGACTCTTCAGACAGACAGTAAGAAGTTCACTGTCATTTTAAAGGGAGCTGAATCCATCCCCTCCTTTGACAGCAAAAGAAATGGAGCAGACTTATTTTCATATCTCATTCAAAAAGCAGATGAGATATGAATGAACTTGTTTGACAGATGAGCACCTCAGATTTCAGTTTGTCATGGTACGTGTGGCTTCTTTACAATTACTGCTGAGCTACGAGAGTGCAGAAAAAGGCCCATAAATCCTAGACATTCTGCTTTCTTTAATTCCCAGAATATAAAATGCTGTTGGCTAATTTTAAACATGAAAAGCATCCTTAGAAATGAAATTTTTCACTGGAAAATAGACATTCTTCTGTTACACTGCAGTCAGAGTGGGGGGGGGAATCTCAGAATGGAAGACAAGGAGGACGAGTTGTTTTATTTTCCTCTTCCCTTCCACCCCCTGCTCTATTTCTTTCCTCAAAATATGAATAAATTGAATTTGAAAGGAAGACTCATTGTCTACCTTCTCTCCTGTTTTGGAAGGAGGGATTTGTTTAGTGAGCCTAGCAATGTGACACTGATGTTCTTGAGCTCACTTGAGACAGAAGTGCTGGGTGTAGACCGAGACGCAGAAGAGATGTGACTCCTCATGTGGCTGGCTGCCATCCTGCTGCAGCTCTTGGAGTTCTGATGCCTCTGTAATGTTAAAGGTAGTTTTGCCAGTAAAAAGTTTCTTGCTCCTATTAGTCTTGAATACTGTCCCAGATCATCAACTATCATCCTTTTTTTTTTTCTTGAACCAGTATGATATCTTATTATGATGTTTTTTTTTCTCTAAGATGTTTTTCTCCTCCTATGATGTTTTTACAGTTCTAGTAGACTCAAAAAAGTATTATTATAGAATAAGGAAAAGAGGAGGAAAAATAAATGTTGAACAGTTATCTTATGGGAGTCAAGATGACAAAAATAATGGGTTGTATCATATGCTTCCACACCCCTAATATTTCTCATCTTCTATTTTTTCTCTTTGGCTAAAGATTTCCCTACACATACCTGCTGTTTCTCTCTAAGGAGAGTAGACCTAGATTCAATTTCCTTTTGTCTTGACTTCGTACTTTTCTCCTGTCATGGAGGCATCTCCCACACTTTATCCAGAAATATGGCTTTATCTATCCTCATTCTTCTCAGGAGTGGTTTTGGTTTCAGCTGTCTGCCTGCTACTGCGCAATACTTCAGTGTTGCATTCATATGCCTTTAAAAAAAAATAGTAGTACTGTGGTCATTCTATAATAGCAGTGCCCTCCTTATTGCATTTTGGAGGTATCACCACTGATCTTTCCAGGTTTTAAATCTCTTGCTGCCTTATTCGGGAGAGGTGTGTGAGCTGTTGATTGCTGCTGATGTCCAGGCCTGTCTGATTTGGTTGTCCTGCTCTTTTTAGAGTTACTAGCCAGGCTTTCCCTGGTGCTGCTGTTCTGCTTAGAGAAAGCCTAGGGAGGAGGCAAAATGGGTAGCGGGGAGCAAAGCATGTCAGGAGCAAAGGCCATGGTATAGTTATTGTCTATTGGGAGTGACTATTAGGTTTCTCAAACTGTACTTTTGAGATAAAGCATTCAGTGAACCACTGACTGGTTGGATCTGGGGTCTACACTGCTTCCATGTTACCACATCTACTAGATCCTCATTTCACTCAGCTTAAAGATGTGGTGGTTTATGCTACCATATTTGCAGTTACAGCCAGAGTCGCTCCTTAGTGCATGGTATTCCTGAGAAATTAACTCTAAATGGCTATGCCTGTAGGTTGGACATTTGCCTATAAATATAATTTCAACATCTGTAAGAGAATATCTATTTTCCAGATTTCTAATATTCTTGTTTAAGCCTAGGTGTCCTTATTTTTGCCTGCTAAGAACACCTTAATAGGTATCATATACAGCAAAGCTTACTGTGGTTCTACCTATCCTGGTTGTCCCCAGATGGGTTAATTTTGCCATGAGAGCCTCTGGCACAGTTGCAGGAACAGACCTTATGGGAGGAAGAGTCATCTTTCATAATAAGCCTTCATCTAAGGCATAAGAGACATGATTTCAGTACCAGCCCAAGCTTTGAGGTCTCCTTTGGTATCTTATGTGAGAGTTTGTAGATAACATGCAATCTTTTAAGAACTACAGGGTCTCAGGGCTCTTATGGTAATTCATCTGAACAGTAGTTGCATTCTGTTATTCTGTTTTTTTAGTGAATCTAACTTTCTAATGTGAAATAGAATCCTTCAGTAGGAAGAGCTTCGTACCCCCAGGAGGCTGGTTTATAAACTGAGTAGTTAAGACATGGTCCTGGATACATGAATTTCAGGTTTGGACCATTGACATTCTGTAGAAAATTGTAGTACAACATAGTTTAACAAGGTTCAGTAAAGACAAATGCTGCTTTCTTCTCTTTAAAAGACTGCTTAAAACAATATTGGGTGCCATGTTGTGCTTCTGAAGACAGATGTCTTGGGTAACTCACTCACTAGATGAGATGTTAAGACTACAGATCCTTATCTGATTTAGAAACCTCCTTAAATCTTACAATTAGGCAACTACCTTCCCCTCTTCTCTAGCATGTAACTTGCACAAGGATTTTCATCCCTTGCAAAAGATTGTAAATCTTTTACTGTGGAATTTTAGGCTGTAATTTGGCAGAAGGATGAAAGGAATGACAGGCGTGTAGAAGGTAGTCACTATAATGCTAACTACTGTTACACCTCATTGTCCTTCAGGATCTGTCTTTTGTTCAAAATAATTGCATGTAGTGAGCACTAGGTTATACATTTGTTGACCTATTCAAGTTTTAGAGGATTAGAAGGGATGGAGAAAGAATTGTCTCTTCACAGGTATAACTTATTCAAGTTTTATCACTCCCTTCTGCAATGTGTGCAGTAAATTTGGGCTGTTGCTCTGGACGTTGGGTAAAACCCAGAAGGGTAACAAGGCCAAAGTAACAAGAAGGGAGGAGAGAGAAAGAAAAGACTGAGAAATATTTATACTGCCTCTTGCTAATTATTGTGCGCATGAAGTCTCACCAGCTGACCTTGTGACTCCTCTAAAATTGCATTGCTTATTAATCTCCTTACCTTTCATCCTTTGTGAATCTTTCATTGTCACTTACCAGCCTTCTGATCATCTGCTTTGTGCTGCTCAATCCATCACGGAGGAGGTGAGTGCTGTGCTGGAGAGAGAGAACCAGCCCTTGCTTTTTCCTCATGTAATCTCTAGAGAGACTTTACTGACTGTCCTTCCTGCTTTCTTCAATGTCACTTACGAGGAGTCTTGCCACAGTGCAGCTACGGCCTTTTCCTGTTGCAGATAATATCACTGTGACCATATTCCAGGGGAACAATTAGCACGTAGAGAGGTCTGTGGAATATAGATCTGTTATGAGGACTGCACTTCTCATCTCTTGAGTAATTCTAATATTAATGCTTTTTTTCCCTTGATTGGGGGCAAAAAGTCAATTTTTCAAGTTTTCTTTTCTTGCTTTAATTCTGTGAAGAACAATCTGGAGATGTGTAAACAGCCTTACTGAATCATCTATCATCTTGACACATTCAATTTTTATCCTGGTCCCATATGGTGCAACTAACCCTAACCTAACCATATAACATCAGGTCTCTATGCCACCAAATGTTTTACAATATGATGTAAAGATATTCCTACCTTCCTCTACCTAGCTTGAAAGACCAGATCCTGTTTTTCTGCTGTGTCATCAGTGTGAATCAGGATATTGCCTAAATGTGCCTTCTCTGGACTTGCAGCAAAATGTTATAGCTGCTCCATCCCCCATTTCTCTGTAGATATTATGTACTTAAATGAAAGTCAGAAATACTTCAAGATTATATTTAACTAGCAATTTATTTCAGTATGTTAGTGTGAAATGTAGATTGATTGGAAAACACCGCAATTTTGCTGGAATGTTATAGGGCATCTAACATTGCTCTGTGTAACTATCTGCTGTCATCTTGATGCTGTTTTCTGTGATTGGAGAGAAGCTTGCTTGTTCTCCTCCCATAGCTTCCCAGGCATCCTACTCTATGTGATTCTCTACTCCTGGCTGTACCTTGCAGCTCTTAGCACACCTGTTCTGTTGGTTCTCCTTCCAGATGCCCAGGATAGCTGATCCCAACCCTCTGCAGATCCTTCTTTCTCCTGCCAGTTCTCCTGCAAGCATCTCTTTTCTCTTAATGCATTATTGAATTGCTAGGCTTGTTCTTTTCCTCTATTTTCTGCCTCCAGTGTGATCTCTGGATAGAATGGGGAAGGGTTTTAAAATGCCTTTAAAAGAAACCAAGGAAGGAAGGAATAACCAAAGAGTGGGAGGCTCAGCAGAATATTTAAACATGCTGGCTGATATTGAAACACATCCTCAGGCTCAGATTATTTTGTAGTTTTTCATCTCTATTGAGCCATGATGCAGGCACTTCCAAACAAAGATGGGATCAAAATCTAAATAAATAAAAATTTAGACCATCCCAATATTGAAGGTGTTTTGATTAAACTTAGTTGTTATTTTTTCAGCAGTTGTCACAGTACAGTCTCATATCTGGTGGACCACAGATATTTGTTTTCATGCTCAATATTTTTGGAGCCCTGAAATTTTCCTAACATGGTAATGACCATCCAGGAACTGAGCATGTTAGCACTTTGTTTGGATTGGTCTTCGTTATAGACCAAGGCTTTTGTGAAAAGAAAGACTATGTGGAATAGATGCAGGTGCATGAAAGAATCTGAATAAGTAAATGCATTTTTTTCCAACTGTCTTAACATTATTCAGCTTAAGCTGGAATTATCTAGTGCTTTTTCAGCCAAATCCCTATCTATCCTTTCTATGTGCTTTCTTTATTGAGGAAGACCTGAACAATGTCCAACACTTCTGCCACTTAGTGCAGGGCTGGTTGTCACAGTAGTGGTGAAATGCAAAAGTTATCTTCATGGAGGAAGAAAAACTCTTTCCAGAGATCCATTTGTATGAGATGGAAGATTATAATAAATCATAAAAATAGTGTTGCAAGTGATCATTATGGATTATATTCTGAACAAAATTCAAGAGAAGTGAAACTCCTCAAATCCAAAGTAAATTTGAAACATGTATTCATATATTTTTACTTAGAAATTCTTTGCTTAGAAAAATAAAATAAAAATTATTTAGAAAGTCTCATATCCATTCTTTGTTTAATTAAAGTTTAAAGACTATTGTCAAATGTGTCTGCTAGAAGAGAGAATATAGACAACACTACCATATTACTTGTGACCATTTCATATTTATTTAATGGGTACCTTAAGCAACGAGTTATGTCACAGAGTGTAAGTCAAGGCTGTTTAGCTTGTCTTGAAGATTAATTTGTAAAAGTTACAGAATGAAAGCACTTGAGCTTTGAGAAGTAGCTGCATATTTAATGGTATATTCTGAATTTAAAAGCCTTCTCCATTGTAAATCCCAGAGTAGTGAGTCTATTTTGAAATCCAAAGTGCTCTGCCAGTAGATTGACTTTCCACTTTCATCTCTTGACATATTGTTTTCCTTCTTGGCAGACTTTTATGTCCTATCTTACCAACATAAGCTTCTTTCATATGTATCTTAGGTGGTAAAGTTCTGCCACCTCATGTGACTTTGAGTTCTGTTTTCTCTGTATTCACCAGATTTTCATTTGGGCTTCCTCCAAGACAAAAATAATTTATGTACAGTGTGGAGCATCATGCATGAAATAAGGAAGATCAGAAGTGTCAGATTCATGTATGCTCATACAAGCTCCTATCCTGTAATATTCATCTTGTACGCTCTGACAAATTACTCTGAACTTGATCCTTACTCTGAAATATTTCCCTTTTGAGGAAGATGACTTCAAGAGTTTGCCTTTGTTACTACATATCACCCAAAAGGTTTTAAATATCCATTATGAGGTTTTGATTGCAGAGTTTATTCAGAATAGCTGAGACTGAACAACAGCAGATTGTTTTGATAAATTGCATACCAGTTATCTTGACCATCCTCTACAACCAAATCCTTTCAAAGATTTCTCATTATTTAATGAACCAATTGGACTGACCCTTCATCTGAAGAGTGTTGAGACCTATCTTCAAAGTACCTTATCAGCTGTAGGTAGGAAAATATCCCCTTTCAAATGGATGGTTTGGAAAATCTGGTAGTTGCTTCTCCCTTTGGGGCAGAAGATAATTTCTTGTAAAGTTCCATAGAGGAAAAGACACATAAGGATAATAAAATTAACTAAAATGAAGTAATTAAGTATCCACTAATGACCAAATATCCTGTTCATGTAACATCATAAAGCGCCATTGCCTCACTGGAAATGTATTCATGTTATGACCAGAACTACTGTCAGCTTGGTAGCTATAAGACATTTGCTGTGTCTTCCTGGTTTTCAAATAAATATTCTGCCCTTTTTTGTATTTGAGGTTCATGAAATAACTCTGCCACGTTCTTTATTTTTTAAGGTGGTGTTATTTTATGCTTTAATATTTTGCTTGATTTAGTGTTCCTCTAAACTAACTGCTGCATAGGCTCCATAAAAGTCAGCTTTGTTATGAGTAGGAAAGGCAAAGTGATACATAACATAAAGGGGGCAGAATGGCATCAGATATTGTCTGTGACTTCAAGAAATTAGTGAGTGTGTGTTTGAGAGGGAGGTATAAATTAGAACAAAAGTCACTGCATAAAAGCTAAGCAGAAAAGAGTTTTTATTCAGAAATCTTCTCAACTAAAACAATCAAATTTGCTTAACAGAGTGCAGTTTAGATGCCAAAAATGAGAAGGGGATTTATCTATCAAGCCCTGCAGCACAAAATGAAAAGAATGAGAAGGTAAAGTCTCTGCACACAGCAGAGAGCGGAGACTGCAGATAGGGCCCTTGCTGGACTCTAACATCTTTTCTTTCCTGGCAAATGATGCCCCAGTATACATATGCATCAAGACAAGCTGTCAAAAGAAGGTGTTGCTGTTTTTCTGCCTGCATCAATCACACTTTTTAATTATCTTGTTGTTCAAGCCTCATGACTTGCATGATTTACTGTTTGTGACAGTTTACCATGGAACTGAGAAATGCTGTGCTGCTGAGGGCCCCATGGACATGATGGTACCACAGCCTCCATATTCTCATTCAGTATTTTGGGATCTTGATTCCCTGTTAGAGAGTTGTCTTCATAAAGCATAATTATAACCCTTCGTGGCTGACATGATAACCTATATCTTGGTCCAGAAATGTCCATTGTGACTGACTGGTTTCTTCTGCAGTTTGTAGGCTGCAGACTGCTTTAAGATTCAGCCAGTCACTCCTCCTTGCCCTAAGGAAGAGAGGGAGGGGAGAAGGTAGTTCCCAGATTCCATGCCTGACTTTTGAAAAATAAAACTCCTTCACTTCATATTTAACTTCTAAGCCTATGATTTCCATTCAAGACATACACATGAAATAAGCGTATGTTATTGGCACAAACCAGGATGCTGAGCTGTGCAAATCAGACTAACATCTTATACATATCCTTTAGGCGTACCAGGAAAAGAAAGGATGAAGCATGGTTGTTGCTACCATGCTAGCATCTGCAGTCATTTCTGCAGTGTGTCTGTGAAGTGATACTTGCCCAGCTCCTCTGAGGAGAATTGTGCTCATTACCCCTGCAAATTGTGCACGAGCACTTTGCTTCATCTGTCTCTCTTAGTATAGTGAGATGCCTTTGAGGTAAGCAAAGGACAGCATGTGAGAATATATCCTTAACCCTTAAGAAGCAACAGAAAAACACTCCACATGGTGCACACTTTCTCATACCTTTCACCTGACACTTATTCTAGATTAAAGAAAATGACCCTATTGGTTAAAAAAAAAGTATTATAAATTCATAATTATTTGATTTCTGCAGCACATGCTTGCTAGGGCTATCAAATAGCAATTTATACGCTATTCACTTTGATCTCCCAGGAGTCCTGTGGCTCATGTACAAGAAGTTTTAACACATCTAATTTGCAATCATATAATCTGAAGCACAGAATTTTGGTGATTCAGGTCAGATATTTAATTCTGGCTAGGGTCTTGCCTCTTGAACGGTGGATTTTCATCTGCTGCTCTGTTCTTTGCAATGAATAGATTTATTTTTCCTATAGAAAAGCATTTTCTAATGTACAGGCATGTGTTCCAAAGCAGAAAAAATAGCTTACTCTTCGAGCAGTATACATAACAGATCCTAGTATTTGGCAGTGTTGTATGTGGGAATTGGTTGACTTGAATGCCTAGAGAGGAGAAAATGCCAGTTAATGCCCTTCTCATGATAGGGCATTTATAAAGTTTTTTTTTCATATAGACTGCTTAGTGAGGTAGTACTGCAAAACTTTTTCTCAGCAGGGATAGAAAAAAAAAAACGAACTTTGCTCACAGCTGCTGGATTTTGTGACATTTGTGTTTTTTTGTACTTCTGAGATGTTTACATGCCCTTTGTATTTAATTGGCTAATAGGCTAAGTTATTCAGAAGAAAAAGAGGAGTAAAGTGGTAAGATGGAGAGATGAAGAGAATGTTTTCTATTCAGCTCTATTTCCTCTGCATATTTTTTTATTTTGTTTTTCCTCTTCGTGTTTTAGATTGGTTCTTTCTTTCCTATTTTGATTTTCTGTGCTACCAATAGAGGACTTGTATAATTTAGGGAGATATTAGCAGAGATGAGGAAGGTCAGTGTTGTATTGCCAGTTTTCTCTCAAAGGAATTGGGTTATTGGTTTTTATTTTCCTCTGCTTTTCGAAACCTCAGTCTGCACGCTGCAAGCCCCTGCCTTTCCAGGCTAGCAGGAATGTGACAGAGGGCAGGGCACCTCTGGCGCTGTTCATCACCCTATACCAGAAAGTCAATTTCTGGAGGCAGGGGTTTGGCTGCACTTGGAAGTGCTCCGACTTGATCTTAATTCAGCTCAGGAATCTTTCACTGACGATCACGGTCCTAAACAGCTATTTAAAGCTACCCAAACGCCTTGAGCCAAACACTCGTGCAACCTAATTTTACAAAGCTTTTGATCTCTCATCCTGGGCAGCTTTGTCACTGTTAAAATGAATTAAAGCTGAAATTGTCATGCACATGGCCTGCTAGTTTAGATGGATTTTCCTGCACCGTGTTGCTTGTGTGATACCACCATGTTTTAGAGGGGGATGCTGGAGCCCTGCTAAAGTCACTTTTTTGAGGGGCCCTGGTAGAGACTATTTTTCATGCTATTACTTGCTAGGCCCACAGTAAAGAGCTGACCTGGAGACTTGGGCCTATTATTTCCAACTAAATTTACAATGGATGAGGAAAAGGTTATTAAAGAGTTTATAATGGGAGATGTCCAGTTCTGACCCCTCCAAAATTCAGCATGGGCTCTGTCTGCCGAGCAGCACTTTTCGATGCTTGGCAGAGCATGGCACAACACTAGCTGCTAAAGGACCCTATTTTTGATCTATAAGGACAATGGCAGCAAAAAGAAGAAATGCAATAACAAATGTCCATAAACCGACCTCACAGCATAAGGGGGACTACTTCCTTTCTTAAGTTATGGTTTATTTGAGTATGTATGTTTCTCAGGAGAATATGGAAGGCTGAAGACTTGCTCTGCTGTTTTGTTTTGGTTGATTGAGTGTTTTTATTTTGGGGTGGGGGAAAGGGGAAGGGTGGAAGTTACCTGAATCTAATATGATAGTGATAACCTTTAGGGTCCTCTGTACCTCTCTGTACAAAGCACTTCATTTACTGCACAACATTGGACATTTTTTTTTCCAATAGGAAAAGAAGAAGAAAGCATATATTTTTCCACTAGTGTAACAGAGTTATATTCGAAAGGATAACAGAAACTGAATATAAAATCCAACCAAATGTATTCCTGAGTTCCTACTAAACTTTACAGGCCCAGAAAATCTCACAAAAATCACAATTTAATGATGGTTTGCTTTGATTTTTAAATAATATGAAAGCAGGAGGAGTAACTTTTTTTCTTTGCAAGAAAATTAATTTCACATTCTAGACTCCCCACATACAGGGTACATAAAAATAATTGTAATTCACTTTATAAACTTTGCTGTTTATAAAGTGTGAGAGGCAACTGTGTGAGGGTAAATTCCCTGTGAGATATACCTTCCCAGCACAATGCACGTTCCTGTGCAAGTAGATAGTGCAGGTGCACTGATCCACTAAGCCATTAGGCCTGGATATAAGTAAAATAGTCAGTGTATAATCCTCTGCACAGAGATGAACTGGATCTTTAGGGAATGCATTTCTTCTTAGGGATTGAATTCTTTTTTTAACCCTGACCTGCAATACAGCTGCATCTCTCCACAGAGATAGGTGGCCAGACCTGTGAATAAAATCCAGATTTATTAGCCTCCGTATAATCAACCCCACATGCAAGAGACATATTTTTGACCTAGCCTCCTCTGTCCTTCTCCACTCAAGTATGTATGCAGGTTATTTACAAAAACGAATAGCATCATTTACCATCTGGGGAACAGCAGCAAAGTTGTTTTACAGAACCTTCATTATATCAGTGAATTCTTCATGCTTTGATAACATGAAGAAACCATGTGGTGGAGAACCTGTCTAGAGCTCTAGGTTGCTCTAAGGCTGGTTTGTGCTCTTTAGACTAATCTCTGTATGGTGCTTCAATACCAGTTCTGCTATGCATGGAACTACATCACAGCTTCAGTGTTTGAATTTTAGCAATTTTGTGCTCATTTTTGTGTGTGACTATGTAAAAAATGGAGGTTGCAAAGGACCTGTCCACTACCCTATCTCTTTTCCTGCTAACTGGGGTGTTTCTCCATGGGGTATCATCCAGGAGAGCTCCAAATGACTGAAGTCATAGGGCTGAAATCATCTCTCTTTGGGAGACTATACAGAGGATTTAGTACATAGGGTGCATACGCACTCTGTGCTTGTATATCCTGTCAGTTTTTACAATTCTACTGCATCATAGTGCAGCTCTCAAAGCTGAAGAGATGAGGAACAGCAGCTTCCAAAAGAGGGATGTGAGCAGAACAAAGTTCCCTCTGATAAAGACTTTGTGGCATGTTCCTCTGGAAATTTAGACTTGCAGTAACTTCCTGAACCCGTTCATTTGACTCGGCAACTTAGTCATCCAGCCTTCAGCTGGATGCATCCTCCTTTTAGGACCATCTTCTCTAAAACAAATTTATGCTCAGTCTTATTTGCCTCCAAATTGCCCGCTTTTTTTTCCAGTGATCTTTGATGCTAGCTTTGTAAAATAGTGCTGCTATTGCAGAAGCTGTGCAACAATTGCATAGAACTGATCAAAAAATAATACAGAAGAGAACACAACAAAGTTTCCTAAGGATTGCATATGCATTATGCTTTTGAATATAAAAATCCACCCTTTCCAAGTCTTCTGCTGTTGCACATCTTCATTTAAAAAAAAAAAAAAAAAAGTGTAAAGAATTACATGATTTTGTAGGTTTCTATTGATGATGGTCCAGAATGCAGGCTGTACCAGGAGTTAACAGAAGCAATGAGATTTGAATTTCAGTTCTTATGGGGTTATTGGCCTTTTTGAAGTTTTATTTTCACCCTATTTGTGTGACGATACCTCACAAAATGCTGTTTCTAGAGGTTGTCTTTGACCTCAATTTCAGTTTAATTACTTCCTAGTAAAGGAACTTCCCTTGTTTGTGATCTGAACCTGGTGTTTTTCTTAAATCATTTGCACAATTAGATTTCTTTGCTTCATTAGGGATAGCAGTTTTTCTCTGCAATGGGCAGTATTCAATAAGAAACATGGCATGGTTTTTGTTCCTGCTAAGTGAACTTCAAAACACTAAAGATCCTGACTTAATTTTTAGTGCTACTCAGAAGTTTGGTTTAACCACTTGGGTATGAGTCTGGGCTAGAAGTGGCAATTGTGAATTAAGAAGAAACTTAATTTGGTCCAACATTTTACAGGTTTGTTTTTATATGCTTTAGGACTTCAATCCATTCTGAGAAAACAACAGCGTGATGGGAAAAGAATACAAAACAGATAATTTACATATGAAAATCAGTAACAGCTACTTTTTTTTTTTTAAGGAGCTCTATTTCTTAGCATGTGAATCTTAAAGGATTAAAAGATAGTTTTGAATTTTCAGTGAAAAATTTTCAGTTATATCACCCTAAGAATCTTTGAGATTATTATAAGTCTCTGAGGTATAAGCATCTTCTAGGTTTACCCTATCTGGATAAACATGAAGTAAACAACTCCCTGAAGAACACTGCCTTTCAGGTTCATGTCTACTTGTGTCTCAGAGCCTGGTCTTTCTTTTGTGCAGTTTTAAAAGTCTAAGCAGATGAAATCACTAATTTTGCACCAGGATTAAAAAACTCAGTAAATTAAGATTCAGACTTGAATTACTCATTAGGATTCTTTCTCTTTTAGTCTGGAAACCAGAAAAGATACTAATTCAGTTTAATAAGTAAAACTTGGAAGGAGTGAAAGAAGTTAGCTGTTGTTTCTCTTTTTGGAAAACTTTTTACATCTCTAGTTGGGTTAGCTTTATAGGTAACTGTCTCAGACTCTGTGCTGCAGCTGAGGAAAGCTGCTGGTTTCATGAGGAAAGATAAATGGTAGTGGCACAGGAAAGCTAAAAGGCAGTCTGACTGCATAAAAAGAACATATTTAACAGTGCATATTTTTATCTGGCTAAATTATTAAAATAGACACATCTGAGAGAAGTAAATTTATCACAGAACAAAGTATATGGCCAATTTTAAGGATGTATTCTGTAAGGTTTGATCCAAAATGTACTGAGGTGAATGCAATATATTTGAAGGGTTTTGGTCCATGAATTGTCAATGACTTGACAACTTAGATCAGATTTCTATGGATATTTGCATACCTAAAGATACAGACAAGTGCTTAGCGAGCCTTTCGGACTGGCCTTAGGAGGTTTGCTTTCTAGTTGTTAATGGCAACAATCTAATTTATCATGTTTGCATGCTTGCCCCCTTGGTGTTTGGTGAATAAGGGTGTTTGGTTTTCTGTGGAATAATTTTGCCATTGGCCTGTCTCAGCAACACCCTGAATACAACCTTTATGCATAAGGGTAAACACCTGCACCAGCAGCTCAATTTTCAAGTCCACGTAACTGAATCTCTCAAGAATTGAGGGAAAGTCTTCATTAATCTCATAAAATGGAGAGTGTTTCATATTCTGCAAAATGGGCAAAATGTCAGCCAAATCATAGTAGAGCTCTGACTCTCCTCTGGATGGTATCTTTTTGGATGCTGCCTCTGGCTGAGCTACAGATCTTGTCCAAGCCAGGTTATTTGACAGTGATGCAGCTACTTCTCAGTGCCTGCCTTGGCATCTAGCTGTTGCTCAACTAGTGAGAGCAACAGGCCCTGCAGTCATCAGAGACTTCCCATGCAAACACCAGGAGTAGGGAAGGGGAGGTGCATGGATGACAAGGTGAAAGGCTGCTCTTGAGGAATCCAGCAGTAAAATCTGCGCCTCTGTTGTTTAACATTTCTTTTTGTTTGTGCTCTCTTGTGCTTTCTCCAAGCAATGGCATGTTTGTTCAAAAGGATTGCATTGACAAAATTAATATATATATCTGTACATATGTGTGTGTATCTGTATGTGTACACACACTAAAATGCACTTTTTGTGCTTCCATATGCAAGAGACAAACATGTACACTTAGGATGTGAAAGCAGGAAGAATTTGGTGTTTGATTGTAAATTAGCTTTCTCAAAATGCATTCTTGTCAGACATTCAGGAAACATCTTTGCTCTATTATCAAGGGAAGGCTTTTGTTTTTATTGTTTTTGTGGGGGGGGATTGCTCAGGGTTCTATAAAATATGATCTTCCAACTAAAGAGATTGTTTTGAAGTCTTCAGCATGAAAAAAAATTAACACTTCAGTTTCACAGATTTTTCCAGTTACATGGATTATCTCTAGTTAGCTCTTGTGAAGCAGTGAGTCTTCGTTATTTATTTGTTTACAGGAACCAGTGTTGGGTTCTAGGCACTCATGCTAATAGACTAATACAAGATGTTGGGAAAACATCCAAAAATATTGGCTCACTTCACTGCAGTGAACACAAAATGCAAATTGTCCCACAAAATAGCCTTTCTTGCCTGGTGATTCTGAAGCCATCAGCCCATATTTGAGTTTCAGTCTAGAGTACTAAAGAGCAAGATGACCATAGATGCCTTCAGCCCTTTCTGTCGCACTCCCTGATTCCCCTTTGGAGTCGATATATCTTATTTTCATATGCTTTTTTCTTGCTCTAGATCCCTCTTTCTGCATTCAAAGTCTCTGTAACCAAGTTCTGGGCTGTAAAAGCAACATCCATTCAGATTAAGTCAATACTAAGTGCAAGTGATAGTTCCCTGTGAAGTGCTCTTAACCAGAGGCCTGATCCAGCCTCTTATGTCTTACTTGGCAGCCTGGGGCCTGCTGAACGAGGCCCTCTGCAAGGCCCAGAGGTCACTGTGCATCCCAACAGGTGTGCAGGCTGGGCTCTGCAATTGCAGACAGATCATTTAGATCAAATGATGATTAAGGTGACTTATTGTCTTCATCAACACACATTAATTAATATTTCTGATATCCCATAAAGTTTTAAAGCCCTAGAGATGTGGAGGGCTCTGTTCTGAATGTACTGTCACTCTCAGAGCATTGTAGCCTCTGAAGGACCCCAAAAGCTCTAAGACATGTCACCAGCTACCATGGGCTTTGCGTGCATTTGTGTGCTTATGTTTACCTCATGTAATTTGCCTTATCTTCCACTTATCAAGTCTTTTTCACTTGACTAAATTTCATCCTATAATGCCTACCTATTCCTCTTTTGATGATTCTATCAGTACCTTCTATCTTTGATACTAGTAGTTGTCTTAACTGTTTTAAGGAAAATTGCCCTAACTGCAATGTTTCTATTCTGTGCCTAGTTACAGGAGATGATGACTTTTTTTTCCAGGCATAGGAGAAACCAAATATTTTAAAGTTTATTTTGAGTGTTCCTATGTTGAATTCCATGTACAGCTAAGGTGACAGTTGTCAGAAAAGAAGCGTGAATTGCTGTCTCTAGTTTGTACATTAATATGCCTGATTTCTTAGAAATGTTTGTAGCTTTCAGAAGCCTTTGCTTTTAACTTCTAGATAATATTTATTGGTTCTGATGCTTCTTGTAAAAGGTGTCCTTCCTACTGTGGTGCAACAACTTCCAAGCTTTTAACCACTAAGATATTTTCCCCTTGTCTCCAGTAACACAACTGTGATGATGAACAGCAGTTGATCAGTAACCAACTGCTTTTAAAAATATATGTTTATTCCTTTAGCCTGATCTGAAAACAAGCTTGCTATGAACAATGCTAAATAAGTCTGAAGTCTCTAGAGAGCTGACAAAGTAGTAGGACAGGTACCATTTAAAAAGTAACTAGAGAGTTGAAAAGAGTGACAGCATAAGAAACTCACTTAATTTGACATGACCATGACTATTTAACATTTTTATAAGGAAATACAGAAATGCAATCACCCTTATTCTGGTGCTCTAGGGAGTACAGATTCTCCCCCACGTGTTTTCAGTGTAAACACAAGAGATCAAGAAGGATGGGGAAGAGAAGCAAGCAGCTCATGCAAAGACCATCTAGCCTACTTTAAAAATGAATTTCCAAAGACTTTGCATTGGGTAGTACAATACTGAGGGCTGGGTCGCATATATTTTGTAATAAATACTCTTGTTTTTAATACAGGTAAAAGGTTTTTTTCTCTGTTTATTCTTATTACTTACATGCTCTAGCTCTAAAAGTCTTCCCCGTAACCTATGAGCAGAAGAGATGCTGCATACCAAAATGCCTTGGACACCCTGGGTCTCACTGTGCTTTTCCAGCACAGCACCCACTTCCTTTCGGGGGGGAGAAGAAGAAAAAAAAAAAAAAAGAAACAGATGACAGAAAAGCCATCTCAAAATATCTCAAATTATAGTCATTTTTAAAATATTACTGTATTTTCATACCACACTCAAGATAAACAACAGCTTCACAAATTACTTTGTTTCCCCATTGCTCCTCACAGACAAGAGGTTTTGACAGTGTCCCTTTCTGATCACAGCTTAAATGTGCATACTTTGACTTACGGTCTTCCACTCATTGATCCTTCTAAGAGAGATACCATTTTCTCTTTGATTCCTCTTGTGAGAAGATATTTATTTTAGCCTTCTTCCTTCTGCCCTTCAGAACACCAGAAAGCAAGGCTGAGAGGAACCCAAAGCAGTTTTATCCTAATAGTGCTGCTCTGCGTAGCAGAGTTCTTCATCCTCCTTTCTTTGAATGTCCCCACCTGGAGCATCTGTGTCCTATTCATTAAATAGCCTGCAGAGGCTCCTGAGGACTCAGCTGAGAGCTAGGAAGAAACTGTTCAGACTTCCTTCCCCCAAGAAAGTGCACCCACTTTCTTGGCCCAAGTCTCTGGAAGTGGGAGCAGGATGGGAGCCCTGCACAGAAAGCAGGGGTCACACATTCCCTTCTCACGGGTGGGAGCATCTCCAACTTTCAGTACACACTTCACCTTTCTTATTTCTTTCTTCATTAAACTTTCCTATACCCCCTCAAATTTCAACTGAGATCCAAAATTCATGCTACCTCGTTTGGGATTTTCTTCATGGATTATTGCTGCTTTCCTTTTCCATCCAAAATAATTCATTGAAGTCCTATAAAAACTGTTTTAGAAAGAATAACAACACTACTGCCAGTATACTTTTCAAAAAGAAAAATACTGCCTTGTGTTGTTTTGTTTACCCTGTGTGCGGTGATACAATCTAACTCCTTTCAGAGGTCTGGGATTCTTCCTCTTAAGTGCCTGACCCTGTCCTTGGCAAGCCTAATCACTGGCAGATAATTGTGACCACAGAAGTCTTCTAAGTGCTTTTGATTGGGGAGAATGGTATTTTCTTCCTACAATTTACAATGCAGATTATTGAGATTATTGATGGAATCATTCCAATTTGCCACCTTCACACTATAATGTGGCAACTGTTAGCAAATACTGACTTTATTTACGATGATACCCTGGTGTGTATGAAAACTACAGCTATGGCCAAATGATTCTCTACTCCTCCAAAGTACTTTTATTCTTTTATTTGCAAAATTGTAACTATTTTCAAAGTCTGAGATGTAAAAGCTTGAAAGCATGAGACCACTGCCTAAGCGAAATGGATCACAGAAAGCTTAAACAGATGATCTCGTCCTAGATATGGGCTCTTGTCTGTTCCCATGCTAAAGTTCTCATCCTGTGACCTGATTATTGTAAACTGGCTTCACCACATTATCCCCAACTGACAAATCCTGAAGGGTTTGTCCTTAGGTACCTGTCCAGAAATCTCTCATCATTGTCACTTCCCTAGAGGTTAAAAAAGGTAATTTTCCTCCCTGTCAGATGTGTTTTAAATAACAATTAAAAAGCAAACCAAGACTTGTACCACTTCACAGACCTGTTTTAACACATCCACACAAATGGTTTGACTGAGGCAGACATACAGTGTTAGCCTAGTGCAGGGAGAGGGAAGGAGCCACGGCAGCAAGCCCTGGTGAGGGCAGTGTAGAGGCAGATCTCCCTTATGCTGCTCCTCCTGCCAGGAGAGTTGCAACAGAAGATTACAGCCTCTCCAAAAAGGGAACCTCCTGCTGCACGACAAGCCCATATATCCTTTTTTCACCAGCGACATCATTCTATGTGGCAAGGGTCAGAATTTAAACTAAGAGTCTTATCAGCAATGCTTTTGTGCCATGCCTTTGTTGCACTGACTGCACATGGAACATCTACCATCGTCTGGGTTTTGATGACACCTGAGGGCTTTCCTTGCAGAAAAATGATCACAGTCATAGGCTGCAAACTCCCAAGGATGAGGTCCCATTTCCTGATTGTCTGGCAGACCAGTATTGCTACTTTCAACATATTGTAGAAGCTAAGGCTGTATCTCCCATCAAATTATAAGAATTGTGGAAGGATTACTAAAATATTCTTTTTAATCTGATTAACATTGTGCTGAAATGGATGGTCATTAAACAGAAAGTTTGTTAGTCTGTCTTCAAAGTAAATAGATTGCATGACTCTCAAATAAGGCTGCTTAGCCCTCAGTACAAGAAATGTGGGAGAAACTTCTGCACGTTTTGTGCTTTCTGGTCAAGAGATAGCTAGCTATAGTTTTTCAGTTATCACTCTAGTCATACCAGAACCTTATGACTAACAAAATGAGGTGCAGGTGTATTTATTTATTTATTTATTTATTATTACAAGGAGAATAATCAAAGATTGGACCAATTTGCAGAGAGAAGGGAAAACAAATGTCCATCGCTTGTAATATTTAAACTAGGAGATTGTTTTTTATAAAAGGTATTTTCTGTAACATCCAATGGCATGAAGATTGATTCAGGAACCTTTGAAAGGAATTCTGTAACTAAGGTTATGCAGAAGGTCAAATGAGATGGCCATAATGATCCCTTCTGGTCTTAACCTATCAATCAAAAGGTATTAAATTTCACTCACTGAGCTGGATATGTGATTATGTAAAGTGGAATACAAGCATCTCCTTGCTTGTAAAGAGAGAACCTGGAAAGAACAGAAACCCACAAATATTATTTTAGCCGCCTTTGCCACCTGCAAAATTATTTTGAATCCCATTAAGGTCAGCATAGCTTAGTTAATCTATCTGAGACAAATGAGTAGAATGGTAAAAATCAGAGATGCACAATTGATTCCTTGATCTGAAAAGATAGTTTCACTGTGCTCAAAAATTGTTCTGCGTTCAGATTCAGGATGGACAAAGATTGTTATGAAGTTGAAGGATTTTACAGAAGTTCTCCTTCATGCTTCCTCTGTGATATTAGTCTTTGCTTCTAGATAAGGATATATTTTTCTAACAGTGTATTGGAAAAGGGAGCTTCTGTACTACCTTTGTCTTGCCACCAATATGAAGAATCTACTTTTCTTCATTCCACTGTGAAATAATATCTGTTCTCTGTTGGATCTCAGGACCTAACATTTTGAGAATAGGATTTCACCATGATACGGGGATGCAAGAAACAGAAAGAAAGCAGACTCAGTTTTTCTGTTGTCTGAAAGTACTTAAAAACAAACAAACAAAAAGGGTTATGTGCGTGGGGGTCGTGAGAAGGTTAGTTATATGTGCGTTAACAGTCTTTCATTGATTAGTAAAAAGCTGGACTGAACAACGCTCAAAAAATAAACAATTTTTCCCAGTATCTCGAGTGTTTGAAAGCTAATAGGTTCAGCTCCTGATAAATGTTTTCATTGTTAGGACTACAGACTAAATGTTTTTTGAGCTATCCTTCAATCCATGCAATTGATTGGTAGCCATTGATTAATTAGTCATGTAGACTGATGCTGACCTCTTTATTTTGGAAGAGGGTAGGCAGGAAGTGGAAATTGCTGGTGTCTAGATGTACATGCTAAATTATATTGTTAATCAGAATGGTCAAAGGCTTTAGCGTGTTATGTCAGACTTGAAAAAGGAAATCATGTCTGTAGCAAGTAAAGTCATTCTCAAGGTGCCAAAAGCATCTCATTTTTTTTTTGTCTTGATCTACCACTATCCTAGTTTTAGCCTTTGTTGGATGTGGCTACTGTACGTGGCTTTGCAGGTTGAAGATCATCTTCACTACAGAAGCTTTGAGTCAAGCTTATTCTTTGGGTCATTATGATTATACAAATGAATTTGCACGAATGCGGCCGTTAGACTTCATGTTATTGTTTTATATACAAGTTGTGCACTCTCTTGCAGTGCTGGACATGCTGCATTATTAAATGATGCAGCTACTCAACAGTGCAGCAGTTTGTAAGGGTCAGTGAGCATGATGTTAGCCATTTGTTGTTGCAGTCTATCGTGTATTTTCTAAGACAGTAACAACAGGCTTAATGTCTCTTTTCAGAGGCAAGAGCCGTGGGATGGTAAGATGATTGCTATCTAGACAAACCAATATCTTTGTGGTCCTTCAAGTGTTGATGGAGTTTCTCTGTAGGTGGACATGATTGCAGCTGTAGCATTACTAGGATGGCTAGGATTACCAGGATGGCTAAAACAACTGTGTTGGCTGACTGTTGTGAACTCATGCAGGATTGGAGAGGGGGAAGCCTGAGTGAAAGAGAGGAATGGAAGTAGTTTCTCTTATTCTGAGAGAATGACCAAGGAAGAAAGAAACTGAATTCACTAAAAAGTTCCTGATTAGAAAAAGAGACCCAATACAAATTGGGTATGGTCAATGGAAAGAAGAAGCTACTGTGGGAAACCCAGAAGACCCTGACTTAAGATTAGAATCTATTAGGAGAAGATAGGGTGTATACTGTCCTAGCATTGTAAGAACTCACAACATCACTGCCTTGTAGCAGTCCTTTTTGAGACTTCTTTTTTTTTTCCCCACAGTTGTGTCATGTTTGTGTTATCCTTTGGGAAACAACATGGTGAGAACTGTAGCTAATGAAAAACTTTTGCAAGATTTTTGGAGTGCATTGATGAAGTTCATTGATTTCTGTCTTTGCAAGCAATATTTTGCTTTCAAGTCAGACTCTGAAACACTAGTCCCAGAGTCTATTATTAATTCCTTATGTCATTAAAAGAGGTCTTCTCTGTCTGTGATGCACTGACATTTATTTTATAAGGCACTGACATGATTAGAGCTTTGATTTGATTTCCTAGCCAAAATACTTGGCCCAGGATTCCCTGGAGTTAAGAAGTTAGCTTCCTAAAATCATGTTTTAGTCATCTAAAAAATGATATATACATATATACATATATATATATATATATATATATATATATATGTATAAATCTTATTGCCAAGTTCAGCAGAGTTATCAGCTTTTTGACTCCTTTTTGAAGAGTTGTTTATTTTAATGCCCTAAAAGTTTACTTGCTATTGGATTTTTTAGTCTTACTCCCAGGACTGCTTCATATATAGTCAATAAAAGCTGTATATGATGCAAAATAGATGAGTGATTGTGCTGGTCATGGTCCTACCTTCTCTTTTTTTACCCAAGTGTAACTCCTTATATGCGACATCTGTAGCCTTCACCTTAGGGATATAGAGAGTTGTATAGGGATGAAGCAGCTAGAGAGTAAGGGAATGGAATGGGTAACAAAAACCTGACCTGAAGTACACAGCAAAATCTGTTTCATGAGCATCCCCCAAATATGTTGTCCTATGAAAACATTTTCAAAAATATCTTAAAAGCATTCAATACGGGTTTTTTCTTTTTTTTTTCTTTTTTTTTTTTTTTTGGTTTTGTTTCGTTTTTTGGCTTCTGGAGCCCAAACTTCCTAGTCAAATAACTTGGAAAGTAACTGGTTTTCCTAGTTTTGTATGGCTTCTTGGAATACACCTGGTGTATTTCCACTAGGAGTAAGGAGAGTACTTATTCCAGAGTAAGGCTATAAAAATCTACTTCTAGCTGTCTAGAGTGAAATATTGCACCTTTTTCTAAAATTATGTGGTTTTTTTTTGTTGTTGTTGTTTTTCTTCTTTAAACATTGGAGCATTTACAAATGATCAGAAGATTTAACTCTTCAGATCTAGGATACCCAGTGTTTTACAACAACTACAAAGGACCTCAGAATAAATCCACATGTGTTTAACCTGAACGTGGGTAAGCAGCCTCCTATGCTGCTTGTGCTTCAGTGCATTAACTAATCTTTAAAGAAGAGGGATTAAGAAAAAAAGATTTCCCTGTGTACAGGTTAGCCTGAGCTCTCTACTGGACAAGTTTGTCCATATTCCTTGGCTCTGGATAGTGCTGATCACTGTCCACAGACAGGATACAGGATTATGTGGACCATGGCTGTGACCCAGATCACAGTTTTCATGCAAACTTGCACTGCAAAATTATACCTCCTTCTTGGTTTTCATTTCCTTCCAAAGACATTATAAGTTTGCCCCACTATTAGTAAGTAGTTATTGGTGTGCTGTTATGTGAATGGGCTGCTTTTTTTTTTTCTTTTCTTCCCTCAATTTAGGGAGTGCTTTTATTTTCCCTGGCTTTGTCTAGGCTACTCTTCAACCAAGGGAAGCAGAAGAAAACATACATGTTTGTGTGTCTAGAAAGCTGCAGACAGGAATCCATCAGTAAGCTGGAAAGGCTGATAAAATCTCTGGGTTCTTTTATCTGGTCTGGTTTTATTAAGACCTTCCAATACCATTCAGTACAAAGACAGAACTACTTCTAGGAGGCAACATTAATATATATACACATTTAACCCAGAAAGCCTCTGTATGTTCTCTTTGGCATTTTATTTACTCAAATGTATCAAGGGAGAATTCTTCCCCTAGTATAGAATAGCTTGAATGGAGCTAACACTGTTCCTGTATTTATCTCTCTCTCCCTCTGTAGATATATATGAGTTCTATAATAACATTTCTGGCATTGGTACCACCTGAGAGCTCTTTGCAGCTGCAGCTTGTACATTTTGCAGTACGATTTCTCTCCTTTTCCCTTTACCCCAGCTTTCCCCCGCCCCCAGAGAACTGACACGCTTTCCGCTGGCAAATGTTGAATGTAGCTCCTGAGGATTTAGCATGTCAGGCTGTGTCTACACAGCTTAGGTTTCTATTATTACGCAATGGCTTAGAAGTCAGTGCTTCGCCACATAATTACAGAGCCAATCTATATTAGGACCAGGAGTTTGCATGCCTCTTTCAGCACCAACTATTCTCCTCCCACCCACTCCAGCCTTCTTCCTGACACTCTTACTTGTTTAGTAGTGTCTTTTTGTACCCTTCTTCCTCCTGCTTTCTGATTTCTCCCCTTCCCTATGCTATATGTTTGTTTATTTCAGAAGTGAGGGCTCTGAGTTGTGCCTGCCCAGATTCCTGTGCAGCACTGAGCATTTGCTGCTGTATGTTGCGTCGTCAGAAGAGGTAAGAAGAAATTCCTGACGCTGCCTGCCAGTTCTCTCGGGTTTTCTCTCTCTCTTTTTCTGCCCCCCTCCCTTTTTCTTTTTTTTTTTTTTTTTTCATATGTGCACATTGCTTGTCTTACAAGCTGTGCAGGCTCTGCCATCTAGAGCACTTTGTGAGATCACTCCAGTTTGCTGTTTTTCCTTTTTTCCTTCTCTGCGTGAGTGTGTGTGTGTATCTCCCTATCTCTCTTCTCCTCCTGCCACCATACACCCTGATCCCCCTCCCCAATGCATGCACATACACAGATGCTGGGCTTGCTAGTATGAACTTGAAGACTTGCAATACCAAAATGCATGTGTTACCTTGGGATGCACGATGATGAGGATGCTTGAAAAGTCTGCAGGCTGCTTAGTCTTCCGAGACTGGGGTTTTTAAACCAAATAAGGAAGGAACAAGTTATTCACTTTTTTCTTTTCTTCCTTTTTTTTTTTTTTTTTTTTTTTATGTCTTTCCCTTTTTTGTGCTTTGGATACTACTGAATAAGGAGTCTCAGGGATTCGCACACTTGGACTTCACTGAATCAGGCTGCATCTGACAAACATTCTAGTCTGCATTTTGGCTAGCAGGAGATCAACCAGGATTTTTCAGATTGTATCTTCTTTTGAAAAAAGGATGCATGGCATAGAAAGAACGTCTAAGTGCCTGTCTGAGATTATTTTACCAAACCTGGGATAAATGTTACTTCTCAAAGGTAAGTGCTAGCCTTTTTTTCATCTTTATATATACACTGTATAGCCATTGTATTGTGCACTATATATGAACTATATATAGGCATATACGCAAGCCTCACTTATATACAGTTACCTCTTTGATACCAAGAAAATTGTTGTCATGAATATTAAAAGCATTGGAGAAACATGTAACTTTATCCTCCTGTTAATGCTAGCCTAGATAAGGATGTTCCTGTAGGTAAATGAATCTGCTTTCTGATTCTGTCTTGGCATGGAAAGGCAATTAAAAGGGAATTTTCATATTTTTAATAGAGATTTTTAATGACAATTTTGAAATAGATACTGGAAGAGCTTTGAAAGAAAGATTAATAATATCTTTTCTAACACAAGACAAACTGGGAAATAGAATAGAAGTGTGAAAGTGATTTTAGCTTTCTAGAGGAATTAATTCTGCAAAGCCAAGGAAGAACTTTGTTGGACAGATCAACTCTGTTGTATGTAAAAATACACAGTAGAAAAGCAGGGACCTTGGCAAATGTCATGTGGAGAAATGGAAGGTGATGGAAAAGATAAGAAAGGGAAAGAAATGAGGGGTGGAGCAGCAGCGGGCACTCAATTCACTGTTGCCACTGAGGCTGGTGTTCTTGGTAAGCCGATGCCATTGGTGATGCACACCCTGAATTGGCAAGGTGGGCATGTGGGGGATGGGGTACATGAGCAGGTATATGCTATGTCATGTCTGTCTGACGTCATCAGATATATAGGCTCCCTGCAAGATCAAGTGTACCAAGGATTTGGGTGGGGAGAGGTGTCTAAATGGCACCAGAGGATGAGTTGTAGAAAAATGGAAACTGAGTCTCTTCCTGACTTGCATGGCACATGCAGATCTTGCTTCCAAAGCAAATGCATCATAGAATAAAATAACAAAGAAACTTGAAGGAGAGCTGATATCAGTCCTTAGGTCAACAAGTCCCAGCATAGTGGGTCAGTAAACTGCAAATGTAAAGTGTTCAATTAAAGGAATGTTTACAGGGCTCTTACGGCTCTTACACTGGGTATCCCCTTCCTATCCGAAGGAACAAGAATTTTTGCTGGGTCTTATCTAGTGTTTTGGGGGCAGTGCCACTGAGATATCAGGAAGAATGGGGTTTATTTTAGCATCTCCATCATGGATATTAATAGGACAGAATTAAATCTTCTTAAAGGAAATAATAAAATAATATAAGCAATGGGCTTTAAGAGGCAAATAATAAGCATAACTTAAAATCAATGAAGTGCTGTCTGATTAGATTGCCACTTCTTAACTTCATTATTAACTTGCTCACTGTGGATAAGTCCAGCAGTGTCCTGCCACACATTTGCCACCGGTATTTCCTCTTCCTCAGGTGCAGGATTCCAACTTTTTGTAGGACCTCACAGTGTACAGAGGATGTACTAAGGCAAATTTGAGCTTGGCATGAGAGGGAAGAGAGACTGGTAATTACTTCTGCAATGTCTCAGGCTGGTTACAGTTTCTATGTCTACAGCTTGCCCTGGGTTGGTGTTTAGTTTGCATTGCCTACAGATCGCCACTTGAGAACAACAGAGTGCTTTTTGCATGCGCTCTGTGTGTAGCTGGCTTGTGCAAAGCAGATCTCCAGCTATTCCCTGAATTTGCTACTAATTTGAGGGGGAGGGAGAGGGCGGGGGGAAGGTGCAGTCAAGAGTAAACAACAAGGCTGGGGGGGAAACGCAGGAAGAAAAGGTCATCACGCTCAGCCAAACCTTTCTTTACCTATGAATCCCAGCAAAGGTCTGCATCGCCCCTCTGTGTGCGCCCAAGCCTTGGAACCAGAGCCTGTCCTCATCTCCCTGGCATGGATCTTGTTTTCTTCTGAGTGACTCTAGGCCCAGAATTACCTAAATCATCCGTGCCACCCACTGTCAGGAAGACAGGCACCACAGGAGGGCAAGAAACACACTCTGTCCCCAGAGCCACCATTTGCTGCTACCCTCTTTACCCCACACTGTTTTTTACAGCATTAGCGTTTCTGGTTTAAATTTACTTGTGGAGTATGACTGCTCATTTTTCCCTAATGGGTAGTTCAAATGGCCCATGTAGTCTCACTTCTGCTCTGCCCGTTGCTCAAAACTGCCAGGTCCGTGGCAATCCTTTCCAAAGGACTCTCCCTCATTCTTTTTTTTTTTTTTTGCAGAGGACTCTGGTCACAGATTGAAGTTTGCAGCATAATGGCTCACCTGAAACTTTCTTTTTTCCCCTCTTGTGGATGAAAAGCAGAAAAAAAGGTTGATGCAAATGATTAAGGATTAAGTGGTATTAGGCAAAGGTGGAGATATACTTCAGGTAACATAGAGTGTATTTAACTTCATTGTGAGTGGTTGCAAAGTGACAAGCTGGGAGGCTGCATTTTATGTTATTTGTGCACATGGAAGAGAGGGAAGGGGGTAATGGCAGTGCCTGTTCATTCCCATATACCAATAAATAGCCCTTTTTGCATTGGCATTGAAACTGCTAATGTTTCAGCCTTGACCTACAAAGATCACCAAAGATCCAAAGATTTTGGAGCAAAAAGGCAGTTTGTACCAAGTCATCACCACTCAGTCAGCATCCTCGCCTGAGCATTCAGCCTTGCTTGCTTGAGGTTCATTGTAGTGTGTTGTCACTTGTGGTTTTTCTTTTTCTTTATGGAGTTATTCTCCTCTCCATGCTGGACTGGAAAGAAATGACATGATTTATAAAAGGCAGGGAGAAGTCATCCGTAGCTCCTTCAGGCCAGTTCTCATCACTGTGAAAACAGTTGCCAATATCAGATGGCCAATATTCATCTCCTACTTTCCTTCAGTTATCACAAGTGTGGATCTCTCCACGTGCTAGAATTTACTCTTTCAGAGTCTAGAGTCAGCGTGTGCTCACAGGCTGCTGAACAGCTTCCAATGGTCAATAGGAACTTGAGCTGAAAGACAAGATAGTGTCTGGGCATGTAGGAATAATAAAACAATCCCTAAATCGCCAGGTTAACCCCAAGGCGATGAGGCATTGCTGTGAAAGGGCAGCCATCCGTCCCCTGCCCGCCTGCTTCCACCCAAGATCAGCAGGAGGGAGAGGTGCTCATAAGCAGCACTTCTGCTTCTAGGAACTCAAATTATCCTCTGCGTAGGAGGCTGCCAAAAGTTTCTATGAAATTAACAGATGCAAACATGTTACTAAAAGGCCCCCAATGATGCTGCGTGGAAAAATGGGAAAAGGGGATGTCATCTAGAAGTGTTTCTGCTGTGGAGCATCAGTTTGCTCCATCTTCATGTTTGCTTTTCTTTCAAAATATTTTCATGACAGTCTTTCCAAATTTTCTTTCTTCTTGTCGTTTCTTCTGTCCGGTCTCTGATGACATCCTTGTATTCATGAAAAATATTTGTGACAAGCGCAGGATTCCAATTTCAGACTATGAAATGAGCAATGCCAGCAAATAAAATGCTCAAAAGACAGAAAGTATTATTTTTGAAAGCATGTGAGAAAACAAAAAGATGTGCTGTCAGGATCTGGTCTATGCAAAGTCCCTGTTGGACCTACACAGAATACAGAGTTAAGTGGGATTTTTTTTCGGTGGAATATCTTCTGTTTTTTTCTCAGAAAAATATAGATTTGTCAGAACAAAACCTGTCTGGGAAATGGTCAGACTTATGAATTTCCTGGCAGAGTAAAATGTAGGGAGCAAATTGGCACAATATCCCATGTTACTTTCTTCTGAAAAAGGAATTAGATTATTCCTTTCTGGTTTCCACATTTTGTATGAAAACTGAAAATAATAATAATTCGTATTAATTTGTATGAAACCTGATCTTAAAAGGGGCCATACTCAAATTCCATTTCGTTAAAGGTCCCAAGTAAATGTATCAGTCAACCTGGAACAAAACACTCCTAGTTCATGAGAAGGCTTGAATACTTTTTATCTCAGCTGGAGCTAAGGCAATTGTCACCACTTTCACTCCACTCACGGGATGGGAAAACCATTGTTGAAGTCAAGTTACTTCTCCAAGCGGGATTGTCCTGGGACTGTTCTGCAAGGTGACAAGGTCTATTCATCCTTGATGAACAGCCTTGAAAGGATGGCTGCTGTATAAGAAGTACAAGGGGCATTTAGGAGACTCCTCCTAATCGCTCCTCAAGAAGGAACAGGCCTCTAATCCTCTAGCAGATATTCTGCGATCACTGTGGTGTTATGAAGAGAGGTAAGGTAAGGAGAGGGCCCTGGAATAGCAGTAAAGCCAAGGAACAGGGCTCCGGTTGGTTAAAAGTGAGAGGTGCATCACAGTACAGGTCAACATAGGTGCTGAGCAGCATAGAAAGCTGGATTAAGGATGAAATCAACAGGAAGGAAATGCTGGCTAAAAGCTCCTTTTCCTCTTTAATAGAGCTAACATTGTGCTGAAAATACCTAGAAAACACGTGTGTAGCGCCAATGCAGGAAAAAAACAGCGTGACTTCCCTCAAGCCTGAGAAGACAGGTCGGGGTTGGAGTTACAGCTTTACGCACAGAACTGAGCCAAATTGCTGCAGCGGTTCAGTGATGACTGTAGAATTTGAATTGACTTTGCTAGGAGACGTATAGACTTTGGAAAGCCTAGGTATGATCAAGCCATATGGATTGCAGGGATCCAAAATGTGATTTTAGAGGAAAAAGGATGTTTTCCTCTTTTGTCCTTAGAGTTTCAGTTGGATTTGAAAGATTCAGGAGCAAGGGAACTCAAAATGGTGCCAGATGCAATAATCATTTTCTATCTGTGTCTAAGCTTGTGAGAAAAGCTTCAGCATGCTTGCTAGTCAGAATGAGTAATCCTTCTTTTTATGCTGCCTAAGGGTAAAAATTAAGAATGGGAAAGGAAAAAAGGTTGCCTTAACGCACCTCATCCTCTGTGGCAGGATGGGTGAGTTGTGGTATCAGTGAAAGAGCAGTCTGTGAATGTGAACTAGAAAGGAAAACTGTCTATGCCAGAATTTGTATTATATACCTCTGGTAACAGCCATATGTATCTGCTCTTTTGGTGCAGAATGAGAACAATGAGCAGTTAGATGGCAAAAGGAAAAATAAAACCTCTTGTCGTGGTTCTCTAAGCAGTCATTGTCTTGTTTGAAAGCAGCCAGCAACAAGCATCTGCCTCCTCAAAGATAAAAATCAAGCCTTCCCAATCCTTTCAGTAGCTTTTTTGGTCTTTTACCCCTTGCGAATATTCCTGTGACTGGGTAAATACATGTCAGGAAACACTGCACAGTTTGTATGTGAAACAAGTGCACTGGGTTAGAGAAAAGGTCAAATTGTATTGACAGAACATTTTTGGACCACGACCATTTTGATAGGTCTCTTAAACTGATGGCTAGTTGACATTTTTGGTAAGTTATCTGAGATGTAAGTGAACATTATCACTGCTATTGCAAGGTATTTTCTGTGTATTGGTTTTTAAATAAGAGTACAACATTAATTCCTTGTTCTACAGATTTTCATCTCCCCTCTCTCCCTGTAGTCTAGACAGGCAACTTGCTGTCTCTGGGAATATTCTATAGGAAAACATATTCAGGTCCCAGCAGCTCTCATGGAAGAGAGGACCATGGCTTTCTGCAGGCTGTCTATAATCAAAATGTATTGCAGCTTTCTGTTAAAAATATCAATTTGCTTGATAAATACCACTGCACAGTATTTTCTAATCCCGTAACTTCAGCTCACATGTGCTTTGCAAGGACCGTGTGACCATTTCGTGCCACCACACCTGCATCTCCTGTCTCCCCAAGGGCATTTTGGCAATAGTGCTTTCTTGAGGTGAATGAGAAAGTTACTGAGAAGCTTCTCAGTATGTAGTGTGGCTGTGGTTCTCACAAAGGCTGAGACCTGATGGTCTTCCAGCTGGTGGGAGCAGACAAATGTTTCAGTAAATGCATGTTTCCTTAAAGGTCTAGGGGTAGGTAACAGTAGTTTCCTGTGAAGTGGAAGGAAGCTGCTTCCTCTTGCAGTTCCTTCTGCTCTGATCTAGAGGGTCACAGCAGAGCAGAAGGGTGGTTCAACTAATATTTGTGAAAGGAATCCCTTGGAGGTCAAGGAGGGCCACATTTACAGAAAATACAGAAAATTTGATAGGATGAGGGGGGTGAGGGAAAGAAGAATTAACAGTCTTAAAACTAAGATGTCTCTGTCTCTTTAGTTTTTTTAGATATTTATAGGACCCTTCTCACTGCAAACCTGGAGTGTGGCTAAGGTAAAGCAGGACTTAAGACATGTCCTTTTAGTCACACTGTTTGTGCATAGCCTATCATTCCTCAGACAAATGTGAGGTGCTTTATTTGTCACATCTCACCTGTTTCAACCTTTTGATGAATGTGGAAAATTTATTCAAGCCCTTTGTGCATTTATTTCCGTTTTCTCCATCTTCCATTCACCTCTGTGAATTGGTGAGTGGAATGAAAATGCCATTTAATTTCTTTTCTCCCTTATACTGAACACAAAGGTTTTTTTTTTTTATTTATTTATTTTTCATTGGGAGCAGATGAGTCACTCGTTAATAATAATTCCCTCCTCTCAACTCTCAGTAGAACCTAGCAACAAGCTTTCAAATCCATGTGAGACCCTCTAAAAAGAGGCAGGCCCATCTTCTTACAGTTTCTTTTCCAGACAGGTGGAATCAATGGGCTATCACCTGCCACCTCTGTGCTGGACATCAAATGCATGCAGTATATGCCCGTCTTAATGTCTTATTTTACTCTGACAAATTTCCACCTGCCTGATTTGGTGAATAGCATAACAAAGATCTGTGATAGCCCTGTGGCTTTGTGGTCAAGAAGCTTCCTCGCTTCTGAGATCTTGCCATGAAAGGGTCAAATCTATCCTCCTATGAGAAGGTTGGAGTGGGACATAGTAAATTTTTGCATGTTGCCCAATTCTATCTTGCCTCCCTGTCCTCCCACCGAATGGAAAAATCAAAGAAAGGCTATAGTCTGTCTCAGTTATAGGATTTACTTTTAAAATAAAATAATGTCCTCAGGTCCAAAAATGACTGCTGTAGTTCCTTCCAGCAGGGCTTATTGATTTGGTCCTCTCATTTGACATATCTCGTCCTGCTATGGCCTCTTGCCATGTTAAATCACAGACGGATCATTTAGTGACCTAACTGAAAATAAGACCTATCTGAGCTAGATGTTATGCAGACTGGCTGTCGGATTCAGGCTCTTAAGGCAAGTTCTTGTCAGACATGGTAGAAAGCTGAAAACTAGATATTTGTGATACGATGCTGACTTAAACTTATTTTACATTAATCTAATTGTGTTTGTTTTAGGGAACTGTTTTCAATTTTTGCTTTAATAATATGTATCCTGTTATCACAAATTGATACAAGGCTTGGTGAATACATTAAGAGCACTCTTCTTCCACAAAGTGCTTGTTATTATGGAAATCAAGTATCTTTTAGAAAAATATAAATAAAGAACCTCACAAGTTTAGTGTGTGATGTAGTTGCACTCACATGCTCTCATAATCAATCTCTCTTTTTGCCAGTACATAAAGAATAAAAATGTACTCTGCAGCCAGCTGTTCTTCCTAAATTCAACTTGTCTTGCTGGCTTAGGTAAATGAGAAATTGCAGCTTGAGATTTCAGATCTACATAAAATCTTAAGGACCCAGAAAATGAGGTCTGTTTTCAAAAACCTGTCTCAGTCATAGTATTTCAAGATCAGAAGCCAGAATGTATTCATGTCCAAATCTGATTATACTCCTTTTGCAAAATTGTTACAGGTGGCAAAAGATATTTGAGAATAAAAGAATCCAGTTTTTGGAGCTTTGTTTTCCTTCCTTCTGCTGCTATTAGAGAGAGCTATCTAGAGGGAATTAATATAGGATCTCAGATTGTTACTGTTAAAACAGTTTTTGATTACATTCACAGTATGGTTGTTCCTCCTTGCTTCCAAGAAATCTCTTCTAGACATAAATTTATTTTATATCATCTCCCAGGGTCCTGTATATTTTATATGATTGTGACTATATTTATGTAATTATTTCTGTAATTTTACCAGAAACAAGATAAAATACACAGACCTTGTGTGCTCTTTCTCTACCAGAGTAATAGATATTGAATCAGACAATAAAATCATACTGTCCTCAGGTAGGAAAAGAACATATGATCCATACCTTACAAGCATTTGAAAGCTGATCCCTGGAAGAAAGGAATTCCCCCAGTAAATGCTAATCTTTGGTTGACACTAAGTGGTGTTGGTCACTTGGATTGTAGTCATTCCAGTATGCCATTCAAAGATACGTATTGATTCTGGAGTGGAAACATAACTGTGACTTACCAGACCAGTAGGGCATTCAAATGGTCATGTTTTTGAGTCCAGTGAGGCAGCAGCAACCACATTGCTTTATTTTGATGACCGACATTCTGAACACATCCTGAACAATCAATAAGCAGATCCTGAATATTAGTAGCAGGCAATTCACACGAAGCCAAGATATTAGACATTTGTTTGCCAAATATATATGAAACAGTTGGGATAGAATCTAAAGCCATTCATGATTCAAATAAAGTAAGGATTTAACTATAGTAAATATTGCTTGAAATCAATATGCTTAACCTCTATTAAAAATATTAAAATGTAGCACATTTTAATACGCATATCTAGTAAATACAGGAATCTTTCAAGGGAAAAGAATGGCAATGCCAAATATGGATTTATATATATGTATATATATTTGTATGCACATATATTTATAATATATATGCATATATGAACAGAAATATTTATATGCACATATATGCATTATATACATATATATTTAATTCATTAGTTGTAGGACAAAAACATACAAAAGTTCTTAGATGGGAAACAATATTATAGTGAAGAGTCAAAGTCCAAGACTTATCCCAAGACCTGCAAGAAACAGTCTACACGCAGCTTTGTACAATACACCAAACCACTAATTTATCACAAAGAATAAGAGAGGGCAACTTTCAGGATTACAATATATTCGTTTTTGTGAAAATTTCTCTCTTTCCCAAGTTAAAAGTTAGGTCACTTCTGAAATGTGAATGGCAATTTAAAATGAATTGCTCTGATAAGCCACAATTATGTTTCCACTTCAGAATCAATAAATATATTTGAAAAGATTAAATGGGCCTAACTTAGCTAACGTATCTTCCTTCTATTTAAAGGGAATATGGTGAATCAGCATTTTTTTATTATTATTATTTCTTCTGGTCCCTTTTAATTCCTTTTTTAAAAGCCATGAAATATGTAGCTTTATATACGTAAGGTATATGTTTACATCCATTCTTAGCCACTTTGCTTTTTTCTTCTACTTTTGTAGTCAAAGTCGATAGTAACATATGTCAGAAACCTGTTGTAAGACTAAGTGCGCTAATGTTTATGAGCTGCTTATAGACTAGTGAAGGGCTAGGCAGATGCAGTATATGCCCAGGGGAATAATTCTGTGGTAGAAAAAAAGGAGAGATACAAAGACCTAATGAGAATTGGTCAAGAATATCTAATCAACTGTTTTTGTTGTTGTTGTTTTGTTTGCTTTTTCACGGGAGAACAGAGTTATGGTCCAAGATAGTCAAAGAAAAATAAAAACTTTTCAGTTGAAGTCACTAAACTATGTCATTCTTTGCTTTCTCTTGTGATGTTTTCAACTAGCATTTTGCCCTTTTTTTATTCTAAGACATGTTTGTATCACATGAAAAACTTTTAACATGGCATTTTGTCCTATTTTACAGAAAATAAAAAGATTGTAGCATTTGCATTCTTTAGAGAACATAAACTCTTCTAAATTCTAATCTGTCCAATCTAAATAAGTCAAAGTCTTCTCTTAGTTTCCAATAAAATTGGACCACCTTAATCTTTTTAGTCCAACTGATAGCTCTGCAGATAGTAGCATTTATTTTTGTAGATTATTTCTTCCCTCCTTTTTCATCTTCTGTTTTATTGCCCTGGTAAGTCTATTCTCTGTGGGTGGTAGCACAGAGGGTATAGACAGTCCAACCATTAATAAAATAGTCTGTAAAAATACTGAATTTGCAATAAGACTAACAGAACTGTGAGCATTGAACACGTGGCATTGTAGTGGGAGATTTTGGCCCCACTTGGCAAAGCCAAGGATCATAGGTCCTAATCTTTGAAGAGAATTAATGTCTGAAGTCTAGCTGTACGGAGGTGGGGGGACTTATCAAGGAATTAAAAAGAACAGGCTCAAGGCTGCACTGCCAGTGCTCACATGGAAGCTGAAAAGTAAAAGAAGAAGCTACAAGAAGTGTGAGAGAGAAGGCTTCCCATAGTAAAGCAGCTGCACATAGCAGTTAAGTGGTGGTGTTTTGCTGTGCAGGAAATTTTGTTGGCTGGTGCATGGTTCAACAAATTCTTTTAAGCTTAAAACAGAAACAGCTACATCTCTTTAAAATGTGTTAGGGACTGTCCTTTATAGGGTGATTGATTTTCAGACAAGAAAAATGGGAGTGAAGAGTTTCCAAAGATCTGCAGCACGTAAGTCAAAATCCAAGAGAGCAGAATTTTGGGGATCATGTATTAGTATATTGACACTGAGGTAGCAATTCAGTTTTAGTTCATTTTGTGTTCAGGGCTTTCAGTAAGTACTAATAAACTGATTCTTAGCAAATTCCACATAAAGTGGGTTGCCAACCTTTTTACACACAAGAAAGCACAGATTTTGGAAGCAGCTTGTCCAAAATAGTATGCAGTCTCTTCCTCAGAGTTACTGCTCAGGCGCCCCATCATGCTGAGGGCCTGTGATCAGATTTAGACTGTGGTGAGGTAGTGTCATACTGAAATGTCAAATAAAAGCTAGATCAAATCTCAAATTGGGCAGTAGCAACAGTACGTGGCTATGGCCACATTAGTAAGTCTACTGGAGAGCTTCATTTAGTCTTTTCATCTGAGCAAGCCTATTATGAAAGCAGCCCTCAGAAAGCAGGAGTTAGCTAAAATAAAATTGGCCAAACTCTTTTGTGCAATTGTTTTTCTACATTAACAGAGTTGATGAAAACGGTCATTAAATGCATTATCTTCCTGTTTATTTTTGCTGAGTTTATTTAACAGTCATTGAGGAGGAATATAGATATACTGACATCTGCAATTATCTAGTGAGTGCAGAAGTGCCTTTCATCTGTTTTCCTATCTAACTTGGGGTGCTAGAAATATTCCAAGTCAAACACAATCTTGATATATTTTCTACCTGTTATTATGAACTGACAGAGTAAATTACTGATAAATGCTTACTAGGAGGAACTGCACTGATATCTGTGTTTTACCCTTTTGATGGAATAAAACATTTATTATTATTATATGTTTAACTTTTGCGTATTTATTATGGCACGCTTAAGATTATTTGACCTCTCAACTTTAGAGGCTGTTTATTTGAAGTTCTGGAGGATGTCATTTACCATGCCTTAAGCCTGAGCCTTTCTCTTAGTATTTAGATGAAAATCCCAAGGATTTCCTGTGTTTATCATGCAAGGAAGCATGAGTGAAAATGGCTAATTTTAGGAAAATCAGAAAACTCAGGTGGCCCAAAATAACATACAGAGCTATTCGATAAGAAAAATGGAAATGTCTCCCAAGTGGTTTATTTAGGAAAAACAGGTGAAATTCATCTCGTACATTTATAGTTACTATAGCAAAAAATTTCCCAAATCTCCTAATCACAAATTTTATGTGTTTGTACAGAAACGTGTTTAAGTTCACACTGATAATTAAACAGAAATCTAGTAGAATCAGAAAGTGCTGCAGATCGCAGCTGCCTATCACCCCTTTTGCTTTTGCTGTCATTTAGCCAAACTGCAAGTATTTATATAACCAGGCTCTCATGCTAGGGACTACCATCTAGTCTCAATTATCCAAACCTCAGTTATCCAAAATAGTATCACATCCCTGAATGCCTGTTAGTCACACTGATAATTCCCTTAATTACTCAAATATACTCTGTCTCCCTTACATTCAGTCAGATAAATGAAGATACACTGCCTGTAAAAGCTTCTGCTCTTAAGGTCCCACTCTAAATCACCTCATCACACAGTCAGCATCAGTGTATTAACTTGTTTTCCTTGATGTGAAGGCTGCTAATATGTGAATACAGCAGAGGTGAAAAATGACAATAAATCTTCAAAGACAATGACTGTGATTAGTACAAGCAGTCCACAGGAGAAGTAAGAACAGTAGTAGTCATTAAATATAGATGGCTTACTCCCATGCCATCAATGAGCTGGTGATTTGTGAGAGCTTGAGCTCTTTCAGGTTATGATTCATTCACGGTTTCCTCTACCTTTCAGTATAACTTTACAAGAGCAGTGGAAGAGAGAGATTTTGACTATTGCTGTATACATTTCTTTATTTGAACAGATCTCTTGCTGTATTCCCTTGTTCAGGAGATAAACTTTTAGGGATCTAATCTCTGTAAAACTGCTGGATAGCCCTGGAAAGCACTAGGTTGGCATAAGATGGTGTGCATTGGAAGAGCAGCAGATGATTATCCAGGGAGAGTGAACCATGACTGTCTTTGGTGCTAGATATACTGGAGCAAGGGTTGCCCAGTACAATTTTCTTTTTGCCTACAACAGCTCATTTTGGTCCAGCTTGAAGTATTAAGTGAATTCAATGCTCTTGTAGATTATGTTATGCAGTTCTGGTCCAGGAAAATAGTTCCAGTTCTGGTCAAGAGTACATAAGGAATGATTTTTGCCCAAAGCATGATTGAATATTATGCTTCTCTGCCTGAAAAAAGCATCTCTGATATGGTATGACAAAGATCTCAGACTGTAAATGATATGAAGAATATTATGTGATTATTTGTTGTTCGTACTTCAGAGACAAAGAGGAAACTGTCAAGTGACTGGGCCAGAAGAAATAAGCCAAATATCTCTTCACTTGGGATGGTGAAAAGCTGTAAGGCTCTTTCTCACAGGACAAGGATGCTAAATGCTTGCACTGTTTACAGACAAACTGGAAAAATTCACAAAAGGAAGACCTTCTTTTTTTGTGTGAGTGTGTGTGCAAACACATCATCTCATCATTGTTGTTTGGACCACAGTTACAAGACTAAGAGAATATTCTGGGAAATTACCACTGTTGGCTTGCCTTACTGTTACATTTTTGAATTGATTTGCTTTGTTGGCTTAGTAGTCAATACACAATAGCACAAGAGTGGGCTGGGTAGACCATTGGTATGATCTAGTTCAGACTCTTCTGATGTAATTTAGGATACCCTGGTTTCTACATTCATAATGGCATAGCCTCAGGGAAGTTTTGACTGAGCTCTCAGATGTATATACCCTGTCTGTATTTTAGCAGGGTGCAAAGAAGTGCTAATTACTCACTGCTTTGTAAGTGTAGACAGAAACAGCGATCTACCAGAATAATGAGACAGAGTTTCACTGCTGAATTTACTAACTTATTAGCACTGCTGATCTGGAAGCTGTACTGATATAATCACAGTTTTTGGCTAGAGTAATTTGGCTAACGTCTGTAGTGCTTCACTCTCCATAAGATGAAAATCTTAATCTCCGTCTTGGGTTTTTCTTAGATGCTGAGGGGTTTGCTGTTGAACCCTAACAGCTGGAGTGGGCAAGTCCTCACCCAGTGCTTGGTAAGGAAGGGCCAAATGTTGCCCTGAGAGTCTAACAACCATAGCTTCTGAGCGTACAGAGGAAGACAAGATTTAGCATGTCTGGGAGCAGCAGATCCAGAGGCCTCCTGTGGGTCTGGGGTTTCTGATGGTGGAGGAGGTTGAATATAGATCTGACTGCCTGTGATAGATGAGAAGGTAGTAGCATAGGGGAAATGCTTCAGGTAGACATCTGAACTATGAACAGATATGTTTTCTATAGCCTGTACTGTCTAATCACAGAATGGTTGAGGTTGGAAGGGACCTCTAGACATCATATAGTCCAACCCCCCTGCTCCAGCAGGGACACTTAAGCTCGTGTCACGGGGTCACATCCAGGCGGATTTCGAAGATCTCCAGAAAAGGAGACTCCACAGCCTTTCTGGGCAGCCTGTTCCAGTGCTCTGATACCCTCAATGTAATGAAGTTCTTCTTAATTTGGGGATATTTGATGAGCATTTCGTCTCTGTGTTGTTGTTTGTCTGTTTTAACAAACTGAATAATTCACTGGTTCCTGTCTTGCATGACCAGAGTAGTTTTCTCTGAACTATCTAGATATTTCTAATATCTTGGTCTAGAATTTCCTGTAAGCTATTGGTGTTGATCCTTCTAGAAAAAGACAGGTCAGGCAGGTATGGATAGAGGTAAGGATCCAATATCAAGAGAAGAAAAAAAAAGAGGGTGGGGGGAGGATAAAAGGGGCACACATCTGGTTTTGTTAACATCCCTTAGTTATGAGCCATAAATAGACTTCTCAAGACTCAGTACATAAGAACATCCAAAGATTGGAGTGTGTGTATATATATAAAAGTAATAGAAGCATGATAGCAAACATGGTAGAAGTACTCTACTAAACTATGTCTTTGTTTCCAATAATTCTGTGGATTGTTTTCCTCCTTAGGCTAAGTTTTTAATGAGTTTTTCAGACACAACTGAGCTACTTTGCACACCTAAGGAAAACCTGAATTATTTTATGAAATATCTGGGGATTTAACAGAAAATCTTTACTCAAAGTTCTCTAAACTCTTCTGGGTGCTTTGGACATTTGGGAAATAGAGTAAGATAAATGAGGAGACTGTGTGCCTGTATAGACATTGACCATTGGATTTTGAACTGGAATGTGGCAGGTAAAAAGGACCGACTCCGCGGTTCTCTTTTTCCAGTGAATACCACATCTCATTTCTAGCTTATTGATTTTTTTTTTAATGGCCAGAACCTTTAGATTCATACAGTCTTCTAAAGCTAAAGGTAAGCCAGTCCTCAAGAGGAAAAAAAAATGTACTGATTCTCTTTCTAATAGAACAATTTGCAGAAGTGCTAATGCTTGCTAGGGAACATGTAGCCTCAGTTTCATATTTAGAAACTCTTCTACAGAGTTATCAAATATGATTTTTCTCTTGCTTTTGTCTGCTCAACTTTTCAAGAATTAGCTTTAGGCTGAACATAAAGAACAGATTTCCTGATAGAAAGATTCATTAGACTGTGGAATAGTTTCCCAAGGGAGCTGATAGAAACTTGATCATTTGAGACTTTAAAAGTAGATTAGGAAAGAAAAATCCCTTCAAAATGTACCATATAGGGGAAAATATGTGGTAGTAGAGAGAGAATGGACTAACTGGCTTGATGAGGCTATCCTTTTCTATCTGGTTTCTATAGATATTTGCACAGAAACAGGAGCATTGCTAATTAACTGCTCATCTGCTTCGTGTGCTTATGGCTTACCAGCTACAGCAAATCCCATCTGTCACTTGAGGACAATTAAGTGGGCCGATAAGCATCATTTTATGATCCCACCTGGTCAAGAGGAGGTAATCCAGATGGAGAGTGTTGGAAGCAGGAGACACCTAGAAGGGGAGAGACTGTTTTCAGTTAGCAATTGTGAGTTATTGTAAAGGCATTCATGTAAGAAAGAGAAGAAAAAAAAAGTTGTTTTGTGACAGTATTGATAGAAGTATATAAAGCCTTTATCTGTGGTATCATCATCATATGTGAGCACTGTGCAATTGTCATCAAACTGGTAAGCTACTTGTTTCCACTTTTGTATCAGCCTTAGCACTAGCAGGCATCGTCATCGCTGAATTTAGGCAAAGAAGCTTGAAAACTGTAGGATCTGTCCCAAAGCAAACTTGAATGGCACACAGAACTTTAGAGAGGAGGAGGAGATGATTTGTGTCCATATTACCAAGTGAATCCCAAAACAATAAATCATCAGTTGCAACAGGAATTAGCTAGTGGCACTTGAATAGAGGTATTTGTTAATGCATCTTGGGTCCAACTGGGATAAATTCTGGGGCTACCATATGCAATAGAGTGCTTTCATAGCTCTCACCTTGTTGTGTTGGTTTTCAGGTGGTTCTTGCTGCTCTTTATGGCTTAGAATGCAAAGACACTTTAATTCGAGTCAGAAAATATGTCTGATGAATAATTAAATTTGTCCCTGAATACAATATTTTCTCAAAAGTCTTCAAGCGATGTCAGTGGCTCTTTAGAGGCTATTTTGAAAGCTTACAGCAGTATCCTCTGGTAATGAAGTAATGATATTGCCTCAATTATGTGCTGCAAAGGAAGAAGATGACTTTAACTGCCATTCTGCTTTAGAATTACTGCTGTAATTTTAAGAGTAGTTGCCCTCCCTTTCTCTTTAAGCAAAATCATCCCATCCCATTTTTCAAGATGATGCCATCCATGGCAGAGAAGAGCCTCTCCTTGCAGTAGTAACTCCCTTTACAGGGATGATATTAACAGCCTCATTTTGCAATAAGTAAATTCAGACAGTTTAACTCATCTGACTTCTGTTTTTTTGGCTCTGACTCACCATCGTTGTCTATTATGAATGACCAGGGGACTAGAAAGAAGAGCCATCACGTCGTAGGTGTTGATCCGTCCCGAAGAGCTAGGCCCTCGTAGCCTGTCGTGCTCTGTTTTGGAGGTGGACACTGCACAAGGAAGGCAAGGCTGGAATTTCCCTGGGGAGCGGGACTCTCTCTGCAGTGCAGCAACACTGGCCGAGCACCGCTGCTCCCTGCTCAGTGCTTCTAGCTGCACAAACAGCCCCTTCTTGGCAAGTTCAGGTTACGTTATGTTATGCTGTGCTGTACAGTGTTCAGATACCCCATGGAGATTTATATTTTATGGATGGATAGGTATAGATAAAGATAATTTATATGCATGTGTGTGGGAGAGAGACTTCTTCATACAAAAAGAAAAAAAAATATTGCAACTTTCTCCTGGAAACTGAGATTATGAACGTGCTGCCTGCCCAGGTTATAAATTGCTTTGGACCCTGCAGCCCTTCTGTGGTGCTGAGGGGCAGAAATTGCTAGTCTAGCACAATCTGTAGCCTGCCCCTTCTGCATTTTTTGAGAGAGTTACAGACATCTTTTTTGTGCAGTCTTGCATGGGGAAATGTTTCAAGTAAATGCAGGCACATTTCCTAACCATCACAGCAAGGAAATGTAGAAAGCTTGTAAAAAAAAAAGTAGAAAGTATCAATATTGTTAACACCAAATATATATTTTTAAAATTCTCTAACTAAAAATATGAAGTGAGTTTATATAGCAGAATCTATTCTTTTTTTGCAGAGCAGTACATGTTTTGAATCCCCACTTTTTCAGTTCCTGAGCTGTTGTGAATCATGTTTAAAAGTGCTTTTTCTCTTTTGCTCTGAGGCAAGAAACTCAAATTAAAGAAGGGTGAGAGTCTTCCCTAATCACATAACTTTAGAAACTGGCAACATCGAACAAACAACAACAGCAACTAAAACAGAACAAAGTCTCTTTTGGAACTTGCTGGAAAAGTGGGGAAGCAAATCATGAAGCTGAGGGAATCAAATACAGAAAATTACAGTTTTTTCTTCATTCTTTTTATGATTTTCAAATTTGGAAAAAAAAAAAGAGTTCCTTAAACCAATGCGACTCCACAATTTGTTTCTTTTACTTTCTACTCCATTTTTTTCCCCCTCATGTGTCAAATACATGTGTACATATACATTTTTAACTGCTTAAACATTCTGAATCCCATAAGCTTAACATCAATGTGGCCACTGCCTCAGGAAAACAAGGAAATGAAACGTAAGAGGTGGAAGGACATTTTAATATCCTTTCATTCTTTGCTATGCAACAGCATTGCTATAAGAAATAAAGAAGGTCTTTTCTTGTTTTAAATGGCCTGCCTCAACAGATTTTCTTTAGCAGAACCAGAAATGTAAAATAGATACATAGAAATTTCTATGGTTTCCTCCTAACCCCATACATACTATATGTATACACACAAGCATACATGCACACAATTTTTTTTTCTTTTTTTTTTTTTTTTAACCTGGCTTCCCTCTAACACAGCAATTCTGCTTGAGACAACAAAGTCATGCTTTGATGCTTCTGTCTGGCACAAACATAACTGACGTCTTGAGACAAAGTGGTGAATAACAGGGGAGAATATTCAGGCATATTTTGGCAAACTATGCACTCAGTTTCAAATGACTGTGATTACACTTTTTTTCCACTCTTCCTTTTCTCACTAACATGACAGCAAGCACATTTCCTTCAAAAAAACACATTTTGAGCCTGTCAGAGATAATCATTTAAGGCCAGATTTTTCAAATGTGCTTGCCATACTGAATGCAGATAGGATGCTAAGCTCTTCTTTCTCTCTTTTTTTTTTTTTTTTCCCCTCTTGATCCTACAATAGGACTTCTAGGTACAAAATAACTTTGAAAATTCAGTTTCTATGTAAATCCCTCAGCTTTGGGGGATCAAGTTCCTATGACTTTCCGCTATTTTGGAAAAAAACACCCTGAAGGTGGAATTTTTACATCCTCACAGCTGACCACATTCTGTTCCCCCAAAATCAGTGAAAAATACTTCTAAATTAAACCAATGATATCTGTTTTGGATCTGTGCCAATCTGCAGGTCTGGTCCCATTTACCAACCTCTCTGATTATCTGTGCACCCATTTTTAGGATTAAACTTTTCCTAATATCAAAGGAATAAAAGCTGTGCCTCAGCATGGGTTCAAACCCTTTCCTCATGTACTCCAGGAGGACCAAACGTGTGGTGCCAAGCAAGCTGCATCCTAGCCTCCCAATACATGTACTTAACTATGCCTTTTCAGCAGATATTTGGGGATTAGATGCCTATGTGGAAGGTTTCTACATGTAGTCCTTTAGGATTAGAGAGATACATTATGATATCATTTCTCTCAGCTATAGTAGATGAGAGCATCTACTTAAGGTAGATATCCACAGTAAGCCTGATAACTGTCCCCTCAAACTGCCTGGTTGCTCTACTTGTCCACAAAGGGTGCCTGATAACTACCTCACATTTGAATGTCTGTAGCATGGCATGGTCTCCTGGATGAGATCAAAACCACCGCAAGACACCAATCATCATGGATGGAAACCATAGTGGTCATCCAGTGTGTAAAACTCCCTCATCCCTATCTTTATTTTGCATCTTTATCTCAACTGAATCTTAATTTTCCTCATTGGCTTCACTTAGGAAAGTCAGTCCAAAGCTGATTGCTTCCTCATCTACTGCTATATTAGATACTCTGCAGCTGTATCCTGTATTGTAGCCATTTCCCTTTAAAATTACTTGTTTTTACCCTTGTGAGGCATTTTATCCCTGGGACAGAAATGAAATAATGACTAATTCACTCATTCTCTAAGACATTGTGTATTTGATGTCACATCCATCTGTGATATGATACCACTCTTCTTTATTTATGTTCCCTGAGCTCTCTAGATGACAATTTAGAGAATCTTTTGTTCTTTTTTTTTTTTTGGGGGGGGGGGGGGAGTAGATTCTTGTGTTGCTGATTTCACTATTATTCCCAGAGACAATGAACAAAAGGAGATATTTGGTCTGTTTGTTTGTTTGTTTTCTTCTTATTTATTATGAAAAGATTTTATTTTTAACAGATGAGCCTAAGATAAAAGACATCAGATCCTAGCACACTAGTGCTTTTTGTTTCTGTTACTGTAAATGTAATACCTTTTTTCCTTTGGCCTATCATAAGCCAATATAAATCTCTGGGTGGTTTTCTTCCCCACCAATTCCACCTCCTATTTTCTTAGAGCATATGCTGAGGATGACTCCCATAGAAGAGGATCAGTGTAAAGCATCTGCTGCAAATTATCCAGTAAGATTGATTGATTGATTTTTCATTTTATGAAACAAACTGCCTTTGTTTGGAGTTTGACTTAGACCTCAAGTGAGTATCAATACTGATACCTGCCATGATGCATCTGCTACAGAGTTCCTAGAATTCAATAAAACCAACCTTAGTAATGAATTGATATTTATTTACTTGGTGACCTTACACCATTCTAACAAATCTACAAGAAATGAATAGCTACACACACAGAGAGCACTGCCCAAATGGCCCTAGTGGATAGGGCTGTCACATACCCTGAAGCTTGCAACCTTCCTACATTCAAAAGTAACTTTGTTTGGAAATTCTTGTGTTTTTGGTGTTTGCAGCTATGTGTCTAGGAATATTTAAATAGGATTTACAGCTAAGTAGTAAACCAAACTAGCAGTAAAAAATCTCAAATTATGGTGCTAGGCAATCTTCTAAGCTGCACTGCAAATGTAATCACTTTCCTTTATGAGTCTTGATTTATTGTTTCTGAAAGAAGCCCTGTAGTCTGGTGGTATTTTAGTCATTTTACTTTGTTATGACACTAACTGTGATGCACATGATTTTTAACTCTGTATTTCTCAGTATTTCCTGCTATTAGAAGTGGATCTGATTTTGAAAAAGTTGTCATGATAAAAGAGTAGGAGAAACCCACCTTGGACCACCCTATTTGGAGGAAAGAGTAAAATGTTTTGTTTTAAGTCAACCAAGTAAGAGGGGAGTGTTCTCTGCCTAGGAGACTTCCCCAGACTGATTGGAACATGCAATTTATGACAAGCCAGGTATTTTGAGAGTTCAAGATTTGATTCTATCCCTACTGGAAATATGAAAAATTACTCTTTCTCATCATTTTCAAGGGAGAAGATGATATAGGTTGCAAGAGATTCTTCTCTAGCTACTTTAGCAATCTCAAAAAGCAAAACTTTTTCATTCCTTGCTCTATTTTTGCTTCCATTTGGACCAGAAAGTTGGGAATGTGAAATTTTCTTTCTTAGTCTGTTTCTCTCTTCCCAAAAGGTGACCTGAGTCTTCCATTTTTGGTGGGGGGGACTGCAATTTCATTACAGGGTCTATACACAGAATGGATATCTCGTGTGATGCTGTAGCGTTATCTCTAACTATAGTAGAAGAGCCATGGATCACATTTTTCTGAGATTATTGGTAGTTAGTTGTTTCATTGTGAAAATAAAAGCTATATTCCTTGCAGGCCAGTTGAATTTTGTGTAAACACACGTCTTAAAGCAAAGTTGCAGGCAGATGTACAACCTCAGTTATCCACTGCAGAGCTAGCACATCCGGGCCTCCCCCAAAGCATTGAAGTCAGCAAAATAAGAGTTTTCAGACCACAGCAGGGCTTTATCTCTGCCACCACAGATGAAAATGCAGCATAACCAGGTGCATAGCCATGCTTTCTCCCTTAATCTACTCTTCAACAGGAGCATAGAAAGGCTGATGGCTCTTATTGCTGCTAACTCATAGGAGAGGAAAGGCTTGGTAGGATGTGGTCACTAATACAACAGGCTGCCATGTTTTGGCTCCTCGCTAACTTCCAGTGACTGCCTTGCCCTTCTGCTGGTCTTTGGTCTGAGAGTGGTTAAGCCTTACTTGCTACACCGCATTGCAGCAGGCACTTTTGTTTTCTGTAACGGATTTTCGCTTCTGCATGGCCTTACGCTGCCCCTGCCTGTAACAGGGTAAATAATGAGTAAATCCATTAAAACTGACCGCCTGACAATAGCTGACAGACAAAAGGAGAAATGTTGACCACTTTCTTGTGGCTGAGATAGGATTTGGGTTCTGTCCAACAGACTGCAGAAGATTTCGTGCAGTGTATGGCACTTCTTTATACATAGCCTGAAATGACTGTTGTGTCACATGTTATAAAGATAGTTGCTTTCTGCCTCTCCTTTTGTTACCAAGTTTCATGGTTTGTGAAAGACAGCAGGGAAAAAAAGAGCCAGTTTTGTGACAATGATGCCACATGTTGTCCTTTCTCAGTGCTCACCTATAAGCTGAGACCTCCTCATGAGTTGAGAAATAGTGGCAAAATGACATGGAAGTGGGGTTCAGGGGTGCGTGTTTTGTTTGGAGAAGGGAGACATGCTGAAGAGCACAGTGGAAGTATTTCACATCAGAACTGTGTCTTTATCTGAGGTCTTTCATTGCTAATAATCTTTTTTTTAAAAAAAAGGTTTTAAATTATGTAACGAGGAGACAAAGCAATAATTTGCAGACTTGATTGTTGAAAGGAATAAACATGCTTTATTGTAGAGCAGCTCCTCTCAGTGCATTGCACTGTTTTCCATCAGCAGCAATCTTCAAAAGGTTTTTTTTGTAAGTATAGCAAGCCTCTATTTAGCATGCACGTAGCATTTTTTTTCTAGGAGCATTAATGCAAGAGATCTAGAATACGAATCCTTTCTTTTTCTTTTTTCTTTCTTTTTTTTTTTTTTTCCTGAGGAAAATAGCTCGTGCTCCCTTGATTTGCTAATGATATATTGTTGTTTTAACTTGATAGCCCATGCAACAGATTGGTTTTGTTTCATAAATGAACAGGAAAAGGAATATAGGCTGCAAGGACAAATAATATGCCCTGGCCCTCATCTCCTCATTCAAGTAAACTTAAACCTTCAATTAAGGCAGGCTCAGCAATGGCTGGATAAATATTTCCTCTTTCCTGGAGTCCCAGCAGGTGTCCTGCTTGCCAGCAGCAATTCCTGAGTCTCTGTAGAGCAGATAATCTGAGCTAAAGCATATGTTGTCCCCTCATCTCATCTTCAGAAGTAAAGGAAGCAAAGAATCGTTTCTAAGGTATTTGTGATACGTGGGTTCCCCTGAGGGTTGTGAGCATTAATTACAAAAACAAGTCACAGTCGGGTAAAGACATTTCTGCTGGATAAAACTCTGCGATGTGATTTCAATGTGGGTCAAAGATTACATTATGTCAGAAAGAAGAAAATGTTTTTGCTTTTGAGGAGTTTCTTGGAGTTGAGGGCTAGGGCAAAAGGAAGTCGTTCTAGTAGTTTTACATTCCAGAGGAAGCTTAGTGATTTCCTATTATTTTTTCATGGAGAAGTGGGATAACCAGATTAGGGTGTTTTACTAGGATGTGGCAACCCACAATTAAATCCCTGTTGCTCTTTGTTAAGTCTTGGCATCTGGATTTCTGCTTCTCACCTTCCAGGTAGGTGAGAAGCATGTCCTGCATGCTCTGAAAACAGGCCTTAATCACTCTTGATGTAAAACCACCATTAAAAATAGACAGTTCTGTAGGCTATTCTGAGAACCAAGGGAGTGAGCACAAACCCGTGATTAGGGCATTCAAGATCTGACAAGCTGCTTTTCTAGTGCCATCTCTGAGTTAGGAGGAGCAGAGACTGTCTCCTGCTTTGGGTAAATGGCAGTCGGAGCTAGTGGGTAGCCTGTGCTCCCTTTTCCTGCTCTTGCTGGGGCTTTAAGCAGAATAAATGTTGGTACCTGTTACTCAGTACCCGTATTATCCAAAGAAAGAGCAAACCACTCTCCCCAGGTAATTCCTGATCAAATCCAGTTACTGGGGGGGAATAAAGCTCACCTGGAAGGCCTGCACAGACTTCAGCTCCACATGAGACATTAAAGGAAACAATTTTACTACCTGTTTCAGAGTGTCAGCTGCTATTCTTTTTTTTTTTTTTTTTTAAGTGTATATAACAACATCAAATGTGAAAGAACCTAGAAGTAATGAAAATAAATCACATCAGGTTTAATGAAATATTCAGGACTAACTAATGAAATATTTAGGGATAATGCTTCCTTCTTTTTTGACTGATTGGTTGTTATTTGGATTTTTGTTCTTACGTTTTTTGAGAGGTGGGGTCAGGCTGTTTTATTGCATTTTACTAGAATGCTGCCACCACATAATCTCTCTTTCAGTGTGAAAATCTCATTTCAGAGCTGAAATACTTCAGGAAAGGAATGACTAAATAACTAACAGAGGTGAAATTAAAATACTCAAACCAGAACAACAAGTTGTAGCTGTACACAAAAACTGTAGATGTTTGATTATCATCTCCTTGCCCCTATATCAAAGAGTCAACAATTTCAGCTCTCCATAGCTAAAAATGAAACTAAATGCTTTTCACAAGTTGCAGATTTGAAAAATTAAAGTCTAAATTCTTAGCATTTTTTTTGAATGGTACTGCAGGTCGAATCTGAAGATGACATGCCTCTAAGTAGGGAAATGTTTATCTGAGAGTCATAGCCATCTCAATCTGGCTATCTGCTGAGGAACAGTGATGCCAGGGACAAAAATAAAGAATATTTATGGTATAAATATTTGTGCATCGTAAAGAGTAAAGAATTCCTTTCGAAACCTTCTTGTTTAGTTTTATTTCCTTAATACTTATTAATATCTAAAACATTTTCTGGGTTTCCTTAGGATTGTTTACCCCAGTCACTAATAGACACTAATGGATTCCTTGCCTCATGTCTCTTGTCCATTGTGCAAACTGAATGCAGAAAACAAATGGGTTGAAAATGTTTTTCCAAGTGCTCCAAAGCACACAATATACCCCCAATTAACTGAAATAAATTTGTTCTCAAAATGAAGCTGCCATATTGGGGGTAATTAATTTTGGCTGTCTAGAGCCTCTCTGGAGAAGAAGAAAAGCACTTAAAATGTATCTTGATCTGTTCTTGTCCTGGAGAACAATTTTGCTATTAAGTAAAGTAAATGCAGCACAAACTTTCAGCGACTAGGCTTTTATTGTAATTTGACAGATGGATGTGCTTGTTTTTTAATGGTCCTATTTTGCCTTGATTATCTGCATTGTGTCATTTCTGGCTGAGCACAACGAAGCTAGAGAATTAGTTGTTACATTTCTATGCAGGCTACCTGTCAGTAGGAATATGCTTACAAACAACATTACAGCAGAAGTTAGCGTATTTTTTTATGGATTGACTGAAGCATGGCATCATAGCATGGTTTTCTGGGCCCCATGAACTTGCTGATTTCCACTGTCAGCATCCTAGCAAGGTAGGAGCTCCTACAAGTGCTCTGAGGTCTCACAACGCTTGAGTGCTACTCTCCTGCCATTAGGAGGTCTCTCCTACTTTCCACTGCCACCTTGTTAGCTAGAAACTAGGTTTTATATTTTTAAATATTGAGAAAAAAGCTCAGGTTCCTGAACACATTCCCTGTGCTCAGTAGCATGGCACCTGTGGTAGTCTAGGAGTGATACTGGGTGCTGGGGGTTGCTGTTTTAGCCAGTAAAATGCTCATGGAGGTTCATCACTAGTCCTTATGCATAGAGAGAGTTAGTAGTTGCCAGGGTGGCAGGGGGACAACAAAGCAGCCAGGGCTTTCCATGCTTCTTTCCTTGTGTGTGTTTGTGTGTGTGTGTGTTCAGGAGCTTGGAAAGCTGAGCCGAGGAGAGGGATTGTAGCAAAGAGGTAGCAGTTGCTGCAGCAGAAGCACAGCCACCCATCTTCTCCCTGGTGAACCACATATTCAGTTCTTTAGAGCTCTCCTCCAGTTCTGTCCCTTACCTTAATCTCACTTCTTTCATAGCATGAGTTATGTGTCCCTGCTACAAACTTAACTTTTCATCCCTGAGGAAGTGAAATTCTCCCTGCATTCCTCAGGAGCCTTGAGGTAGCTTCATCTGTCACTGTACATCTGGATTCCTCTGCCCTACTTAAACAGCTATGCTGTTTCTGAGAGTTGCGAGTGCACTGGAGCAAATCATTTGCTTCTCTGCATCCACTCAAAAAAAAAGTGAATGCTCATTCCCCTAAAGCTGCACTGTTAAAGAATGCTCATTTCTATGTTTCAGTGGTATCCTGAGTTTGGCAGTGTCCTTAGTCTGCCTTACTTCACCCTTCTTTTCTCTCTGGCCTCCCTCATGGTCCAGAAATATGGCCCACAGGATACAAGGAAGACACAGTCTTTGCAGATGCTTCACAAATGTTGTCCATTGCATGCACAGTGGAGCTTTCACACTCAAGGAATGTGAGAGAGGTTTTATCACTATTTTAAATGGCTGTTTGAATGCAGAAAAATGCACTGGTGACTCTGTAATAAGAATTCCACAGTGCAGGAGTGAATGCAGCATTTCTGAGTAGCAAGGAAGTGCTGTGTGAAGGGAGTGATGACAGCAAGCAGAACCCAAAGCACTGCACAGACGGATTTTAAATCAGTGTGGGAATCCCTCCAGTCTGGAGCAGAGCAGCTGTTTAGCGGTGTCCAAGAAGCACTGGACCGAACAAAAGAACGGCCTGTCTCATATAAACCTCGGGGAAAATTTGGCCGGCTTTCGGGCTTTAACACTTCAGCACTCCGCGGGGGAGTTGTAATTGCCATGTGATGGTGTTGTTGGTTTGCTGTCTCCTCCCAAAGAAAGCGGCATCGATAGCTCAGCAGCCCCTTTCATCACATTAGAGCATGGATAATGTGCAGCCACAGCTGCTGAATTAACCATCTCTCAGGGCTAGCTGGACATATGCCACACAGATGCAGGCTGAATCCTGGGTCTGAGGACTACCGTGTGGTGAGCAGCTCTCTTCCTCGTTCAGAGAGGCGGTAGCTGTGTAGGTCTCGTATTAGGGCCAGTCAAACCTCTGGCAGCTAGTGCTGCCGCTGTGGTTTGGTGGGTCCTGTCAGAGACCCTCTTCCAAACACTCCTTAGAGATGAACGTGATGTGTCAGGGCCTGGGTAAATAGCCTTTTACTTTCAAAAGTAAGTGTATCTGAAATGAGCTGTACAGTGAATGACGGTTTCCATATGCAAAGCGAGTGAACTGTGTGTAAGCCCCTAATGAGGAGGTGTCTTCAATCCATCTCCGCAGCTGGTGCACTGGCATTTCTCCAGGCAGCTTGGCATGTAGGTCGGAGATCAAATGGCTCTCCTTAGTCTCTCTAGCTAACCCAGTGGCACCCAACATTAACTGGGCCTGTTTGGGTTATTCCTTCGATGGGAATTCCAATGGCCATTTTTTTCCTCTTCTTTTCTAAAACTCGTACGATTAGTGCTGGTGCAATATTACTTCTTTTTCCATTACTGACAAGAAAAATAGAGTAAATTATAGTGAATCAGATCCCAGGAGCACAATGACATGCCTCACAAATTGCAGCAGTTGTGTTCGTGCATATATAGAGGTACATGCAGCTGCCTTAACTAATATAGTGGTAACCATAAACATTCTTTTCTTTTTTTTTCTTTTTTTTTTTTCCTCTCATCAGGGACATAAATGGACTGGAACAATAAATTTATCAGGGATATTTCCATCTTGAATTCAAGTTAGTAGCTCATAATCAAAAGCTGTAACTTTAGTTATTGCATAAAGGTCATGTTTACTATTATGTAGTTTTTCTTTGTGTGAGACATGAAAAATTATGAAAACCTCAATCCTACTAAGTACTGTAGTAGGCATCAATGCTATAAATCATCTGAATTAGAGAAAACTGAAAAACAGAAAGACTTAGAGAACAAAATCTCATACCTCTGTTTAGCAGAGCCTTAACACCAGTCACAATTCTAGTTGTTTATAAATTAAACAATATGTAATGTTTTCCACTGCTAGCTTTCAGTACAATAAGGCTGTGTCCACCTGTGTCCCTCCTCCCATTTACACTCTAAAGGACTTCTTCCAAGGCAGGGAAACTGATGTCAGCAAAAATGAGGAAGGACAGAGAGAGGGAAGAGAATGCTCTAGGAGCCTTCACGTGGGATAAGGGAGGCCCAAGAAAGCCAATGAAATACAAGGGAACAAGAGGTTTTTGCAAAAGGAAAAGGTACTGATGATGTGCCACAGATGCAGCAGGTCCAGTCAAGAGAAGCTAATAAGCTGTGTAAACAATGTTTACTTATTATTTACTTACACAGGGACCTAGGATTTGAGCAAACCTCTTGGATGCCAAGTCCTGTTCCTTTGTATGACATACAGCTGTTGTATGGAGCAATCCTGGAGCACCATCACCAAGTACCTAAGCTCCTTGGCAGTCCTTGCCATTAAAGTAATTTTTAAGTTATTTTTCCCCTCTCTAGGATGGGTTATATTGGTAGTGCAGTAACCTGAGCTGCCCACAGTAATCTGTCACAATTCTTGAGGCTGCAAGGAGAATATCAACCTCATGCATTGTCAGCCTTGGCCAGTAACTTTACCAGCAATGAATGCAGTCTGCAGGAAACACTTCTATTTCTTCATACACTATAAAATGTCAAAAGAAACTGTAAGAGCATGGGAAGTATTCTGTGTCCATCTCTTTGGCATAACCAGGAAGGATTTTCTTTTCATGCTAATATCACTATATCCTTGCTTTATGGGGCTTAGAGAGAGTCATTGATGCCCTCAGGTCCCCATTACAGGGAAGGTCCCATCACCCCACAGAACAAACAGGCTGTACTTTTTCCATATATATGCATATATGGAAAATATATGCATATATATATGTTTTTTTCTTCTTTAACTAAGGAATTATTTTTGTTCAATTATGTCATCCACTGATAAGTGGCAGGTAGTGCTCATCCAAAGAGAGATTACTTTGAGGTGTGAGCACAAAAGCCTTTTGGGCAGAATTTTGTATTAATGGTAGCTAGCTATATTAAAGTTTTTTAAAACATATTTATTGTTTATCTCCATTGAACATAAATGTAAAACAAGGATGTTTCTGTGGCCATTTGGAGTTTAATCAGAATATTTTCTTACATTATTTATCTGCCCTCAACAGCAGTAGCTTCCTTTGTTTCCAGGCTGTGGTTCCAGAGATTGTTTTCTTCCAAAGCAAGAATGTCTATTGTGATTAGAATCCTTTTTCTTTTTAGTGTAAGTCTATTTTTTTTTATCTGTTGCTAATTAGTGGATTTTTGGTGCCTATTAGCTTCATCAGAGGAGCTCTGCCACTCAAGATAAGCAATGTTCCTTGAGAGCCTGCTGATGTTCTGCCTAGGGCAGACATCAGGGAACCAGGGCTTCAGTTCTGTCTCTGCTGCTGACTCTCCTGAATGGCATCTGCCATCTTGCCAGAAAGCTACCAGAAATTTCTCATCCTCGATAAAATTCTGATTCTCCCTCCCTCAGTGCTCTTCAAGAGCCAAACGCGGCATTCATAAGCAGTTATTAGGAACAGGTAAGTCAGCCTGTGCCACAGGGCTTGCACTGCCTGGCTGCTGCTGTGGGAAGGCAGCCCCTTGCTGCTCATAGGGCTGCCAGAGAGGCTGAAAGACTCCAGAGTCCTCTGGAGTGAGAGCTCCCATGCACCAGTAACACAGTGCTGGGGGTAATCCAGGAGCCAGAACTGAGGAAGCTGCAGGGCTTAAATTGTGGAAGTTTTATATTTTCTTAGGAAGCTCTCTTCAAATGAGCTCTGTTGATTTCCCTTGTCATCTTAAAGCAACAGAAACCTCTCTTGCAGGCTCATCCAGTTGATTCATAGCAATAGGAAGTGAGAGTTTTTACAGTGCTTCTCACAAAATTCCACATCAGTTTCAAGACTCTCCAGTTGCACCAAGATCCAGCCTCCAGAAGAGCTTTCTGGTAGGTACTGAGAGGGAACATTTCAGAATTCTCACACCACAAACTACCATTTCTGCCACTGGTAAAGGCTAACAGATTTAATATAAAGATTGAAGGCAGAGTTCTTTGGCGCTTTTTTTTTTTTTTTTTTCCATGTAGTGTTGCTCTCTAGGCTCTGATAGAAAAAGCACCAAGATGTCCAATGTGAATGGGTGAGTGAATGCACAGAGAGCTCTATCAGTAACTCATCAAGAGATGTCTCATCAACATCTTCTTAGTGCCTCTTTTGACCAGTGAGTGATAGCTAAGCCTGAATGTAGCCCTGATATAATTCTGAGCTACAACCCCGTGACCGACAGAACTAGAGGAAATGGCCACAAACTGAAGCACCAAAAGTTCCACATGAACTTAAGGAAAAATTTCTTAACAGTGAGGGTGACAGAGCCCTGGAACAGGCTGCCCAGAGAGGTTGTGGAGTCTCCTTCTCTGGAGATCTTCAAAACCCGCTTGGACGCAGTCCTGTGCCACGTGCTCTAGGTGACCCTGCGTGTGCAGGGGGATTGGACTAGATGATCTCTAGAGGTCCCTTCCAACCTTAAGCATTCTATGATTCTATGATTCTATGATTCTATGACCTGTCCTAGCCCCATGCTCCCATTGCTAACGCATGTCTCAGCTCCGCTGCAGAACCGCTTTGGATCTCCCTGCTGTGGTGCCCATCCTTGTGTCATATATCAAACCACAAATTTCTGAAACTAAACCTTCTTCCATAGCTGATTTTCCATTTATCCTTTTGACTGTAGTTTTAATTTTCAACTTTGTCATCACCCCTTTGTTTAAACCTGCCATGTCCCATGACATCTACTTTCTGTGACCTGGGAACATCCCCTGAACTTTCTAGGGGAAAAGGATCTTATCGGTGCTCTGGAATATTCAGAAAAACTTGATGTGTTTCCAAAAGATACTCCAAATGTTCTACTTTTTGTATTTCCCAAGTGCTGTATTACATTTTCCCTGTAGCATTCATATAATCTTATTTCTGTAATTGGAAATTACACAAAATGGAGCTTTATCATTTAATAACCTTCCTACTCGCTGTTTGTTCAGATGACTGTGTTTTGGTCAAAAATTTTATGTAAATATCCTTGTAAACAAAAAGCCACCAAAGTTTAGAAAAAGGGCAGATAGAATAGCAATGTACTCAAAATAAGGGGAAAAATAATGTACCTGAGACTTCGAATTCATAAAATTCTGACCATCCCAAATTCTTTCTGAAAGCAGTATACACACTGGGTTCTCAACAAGTATGAAATTCATGCTTTCCTGTAAAGCATTAATGCGGGGTATTTTGGCTGACATCAAGTGAGAGAGGCTTAATATCTGACTAATCTCTTATTAAAGCACTTTATTCTCACTTGTCAGAAAGATGGTCTGTTCCATCTTTTATGTCTGTGATCTAAGATCTAACCTTCCACTAAAGATTATCTTTGGTTTACAGGACTGGTAAAATATAATCCAGCAGCAGAAATACAGTAAAAAATTCTCAGGCTGCTTCGAGGTGAGAGGGAGGGGGAGACTTCTTTGCATCTCTGGTTCTGCACTCCTTGCTGAGCCACTGCATATTCTAGAAGGAAATGAAGTAGCACCTTGCTAGCAGAACTCTCCTAGCATGAATGATAGAGCACTTGAGGAAGGCTTTGTGGTTAGACCAGTCTGCAAATGAGATTTACGTTTTTTAAGTGTATTTTGATAAAGAGGAAATGTAGGGCATTATTTCATCTGGTGTGAAGTAATTGGAGCTGAACAGCTGATATCAGTAGAAATAGATGGCATAGGGGATCAGGGATGAGAGTGGGGAAGGGGAATGGGCTGTGGAAGGAATTCTGCACCTGGAAAGAAAGTCTTGGAACTTTCCATCTAACATAATTTATGAAATTTTTGAAAAAATAATGTGATAGTTGATTGATTAATCCTGCTGAAAGAAGCACATATGCTTGGCCTTCTGTTGCCCATGGAGGACTCTAGTTGTTTAGTACAGGAGCCAGATGCACTGCTCTAAATTGCAATGCAGCAGGTCCACAAACATCCTAGCAATTAGGGACTATTGTATTTCTTTCTCCTCCTCAGGTGATTAATTGAATGCAGGTCCGTCAGCCACAAAGTCTGTTTTTGCACAGAGCTGTTCTCTCAGAGCTGTTTTCAAAAGATGCATAAATCCAGGGAGTTTCCCTTCTGACATTCAGATTTAGCTGACTGTCCTGCCTTTATAGCTCTAACCAACTTTACCCAGCTTTTTCTCATAGAAGTCTCTAAATCAATGTGTACAGGAGACTTTAGGAAAGGAGAACATGATTTTTGTCCCTAGACATCTCCTCTCCTCCTGGAGCACTTTGTACAAATCCTATCAGAAACTGCTCCTGGCAGTGTGTTCCATTTATTTTTCTTTAATCCTGTTTTCATCTCACCTCATAATGATTTCAGGAATGTTTTTAGTTTCTAAAGCCAAGGAATCAGTTTCTTATAGGCGGCAATCACATTTGCTGTTAAATAAAAAGAAACACACTTTTCTGGATAGGCACTATAAAGAAAACTGCACAATCTGTACTGTACACTTGGAGCCTGCCTCAATGAGACACATACCATATGGTGCATGCAGCATCCCCTTAACTCAAGTGTTCCCTTAGCCAGGCTGGTGTGCTTGGAAATGAGTTCATTTTTGAATGAGGAGAAGCATGGGCATGAAGGTAGGGGGTTCTGTGCATGCAAGAAGAACAAGGAGAAGAGATGCCGTTTTTCCTCACCTCAGCTAGTTCTCTCACCAGCTTTAAGTATATACAAATCAGGAGCTGCATTTGCAGAAGAAGAGAAACTGTTGATCAGAGTACTAAGCTTAACGTGTCAGGAAAACAGAATTTAAATCAAAAGGTTTTTATCTCCTCTTTCTCTCCAGGATAGCCCATAAATATAATGGAGACAGACATACTGAGGTGGTGAAACACAATGACCTGCTGGCCTTTGCCAGGTGAAAAATTTGGAAATCAAGTGTCCTCAGGAAATACTTTTGCATATCGGAGCCTCCTTCCTCTTGGAAGACAGCTCATAGTTAACGCCTGGGACTATGGTACCGAGAGGTGTTGAAGAGAAGTCAGAATTCAAGTTGTGCTCCTGAGAACCAAAGTAGAGAGGGGAATTCATTTAGATCCTCACTGCTGTTAGGCAAAGTGATTTCAGCATGTTGCCATGCTTGCCTGATCTTCCCTAAATAGAAATATCCTCTTCAGGAAATCACTAACTTGTATGGCCAAGCTGACAGAAAATGTCATCCTGGAGTCCCTGCTGCCAGGTCTGCTGCTTCTGGTACATATTCTAATAAAGGACATGCTCTCTGAAACCAGTAAGTGGTAGAAGACCTGAGACTATGAGGCCCGAGGGTTTCCTTTTCCCTTTATTTCTCCCTAAGAGATTTAATTCCACATTTGTTAATGCCATGTATTCCATCAGAAATGACATGCTGCTGCCTCTTAAGAATGTGGAAAAGTCAGCATGAATCTTTTGCACTGCATTCATAACAACAAATGAGGTTGGCTATCCCTCTAAACTGAAAGACATAATACTTTGCAAACAGTTTAGTATTCCTCTAGATTTTCTTCTCATAATGAAAATAACTTTATATTCTGTGTCACCATCAATATAGTAGCTCTATCTGCAGATGTCAGTCCCTTTGATTTATACTATCCTTTCCCATTACCATGGGGGGCAAGCACTTATTCCAGTCCTATTGCGATTTAATTTTCAAAGACAAGTGAAAACAAAGGAATACCTACCCTTATGCACAAACCCTTGCCTCCCTCTTTCCCCTATTTACCACTGGAGTTGTCAGGTATACAGGCTAAGTCATGTGCCACCCCTGAATGCTGTTATGCTTCTTGTTCTTCTCAAAATGACACCCGTTTACCTTTGCCAAGTCCATTTTGAAGTTTAATTTAAGAGGCTGAAGCTTCTTGAAATACATTTTTTGGCTTTGGTTCTGGAAATGGACATGGGATTCATGTGTTTGTAGCTTGTTCTCTAAATTTTTTTACTGGTATAGATTCAGTTTCAAGAATCTCCAAGGATTTGGAGATTTGGGTCTGGAAAAATATCTATTGCCTTTGGTTTTCAAAGCCATCTCAGTGATTTAGATCAGAGCACAGTGCTTGCTACTGAGCCAGACCTGTAAGGGACAAATGTGTATGAAGCGATGTCACAGAGGGGATTATGAAATTAAAAAAATGAGCACATTTTCATGCTTAAATTTTCACAGTCATCTGTTCTGGTGTCCCAACAAGGAATGAATCATGAGATCAATAGGAATATGTTGAATCTGAAGGAAGGAAGCATCCTCTCTCTTTCAAGAGCCAAAATATTATCTTCTGTTCTTCTAAATGCTCTAACTATTACAAATCCTGTTTAAAAATTTCCCTCAAGGACCATAACAGGAACCTAAAAAGGAGTTGGGTGGATTATGAAAAGCAGAGGCATCACAGGGGCTGAAATTGCAAGTCTGTATAGGTGAGCTATGTCAAAAGTAAGAGGATCATCCCTTAGTTGTTTATGTAATGAACAAAACTAGCCTGAAGCCCCATTGTAGTTACAGTATGAATATTGTCGGTGTTACCTTCCCAAGAGCTGACAGCTGAGTGGGCTCCTGGTAGAAGTGCTTCTACTGGGAGGTTTGTGATGCAGCACCTTGGGAAGTCAGTAGAGCAAAAGAGCTCTCTGCTGTTGGCTCTTGCTGCAAGGCAGTTCAAAACTACAGACTCTCTCCACAAAAGAAGATGGTCATATTATTCACTGAAGTTTTGGGATATCCTATAAGTCAAATCTTAGAGCCCCGCCCTCCTCAAACAGAAACAAAGCATGCAAAGGAAATGAAAAAAAAAAATGTATCCCTGTGTGATCCCATCCTATTGTTTTTGCTGGAGTTGCTGAAGAAGGGTTTGTACCAAAATATATATTGTATTAAAGAGAAAGCGACATTATAATTGCTAATTTTATGAGGTTTCATCATGGCCTCAAGAACAGAGCATTTGATTATTAGACAAACAAAAGCTGAATTTTCTAAGCTTAGATCGGCATTATTTTTTCATGAAAAATAGATTTATACTGCAATGACTGTTAATAAATAGATAATTATCTGTGAGGTATCACTAGTCTTATTAAAATACAGGCAAATATGAATTCATTGCATTGTCATTTTCTGAGGTCACCAAAAGTTCAGAAGTACGTTGTTATTATCCAAGGTCTTATTGTATGTTTGCGTGCTGGGCTGGGGAGGGAAAATGTGCCCTAGCTGGTGAGATATCTTTGCATATCACAATAATGGAAGGAGCACTTAACTCCAAAATCTACGTGTACCTAAGTTACAATAAACATTTGCCCATTTCTGTGCACAGAATCGAACTCTAATTCTGCTCTACTTTCCAACTCATCATTTATCAATCTGCAAAAGAGAATTTAAAATGCTAAAATTTGGCAGCAGTACATTTGCACTGGTGTTGTTCAGCAGAAGAGAATCTGAATCTAAAGATTCAGAATGTGTCAGTTAAGAAAATTGTCAGGAATATATGTCCTCCAACTCCCACAAGGAAATGGACTTAAATTACGTATTTCAAGTTGCATTCATACTGTGGACTGTTATCCTACTTCCTGGGGCACACAAATCCAGTTCACTGTTAAGGATCTTTCCACTATTCCAGTGATGTGAATTAAAGTAATTTCACCAATAGTGAGGGGGCACCAAAGGGAGAGGAGATTCAGATCCTATATTTCTTCATAAATACTTAGTCATGCTCTGCAAGAGATAAAAGATAGTTACAGTATAAAACTTTGGGGCTACTGCATGCTTTTCTTGCTCAAGAATTTCAAAATATGTCCTTTTCTGGGTATATAATATACTACTTAGCTCCTGTGGATGATGCTTTGAAAGAGAATATCAAAATCCAGAGACATCTTGATAACAGTGATGTTAGAAGAATTCAGCCCCCTCCTTTTGATGAATGTTATAAGCTCCATAGACACTGAAGAATATGAGAGTGGTCCTAAGGACCCTTTACAATATGATGGCTTCCAGAAGGAGCTTACATATAAATAAGGTACTGATCTCATTTAAAAGCCAAAATACTCATGAAAATAGATCGGAGCTTTTCTTTGTAAAATTCAAAACAGGGAAAGTATTCAGTTTCAACAGAAATTTTCCTTTTGGGTTTCAACCATGGTAGCTTTGAGGGGTTTATTGTTATTTTTGTTATTATTATTATTATCATCATAAAAATATCAAGTTTTGAGGATGAGTAAATATGGACAAGTTCTTTTTCTGCTTGAGCAAAATAAAAGTGTTTTCTCTGTACCTTTTTAAAATCAGTTTGTCCACAGTATATACTTATGTGCAGTTTAATGGAGAAAGCATTAAAGAAGACAGTTTACTACCTTATAATTGGTCTATATTTATGTAAACTGAGCCTTGGTGACAGGAAATCTGCCCTATTTTACAGCTTAGCTGACAGAAAATTGGGATTTATTAGGACATCTGTTTAGCACATTGTGTTTCTCTGGACCTTCTCTTGACTTGAGCATACCGTTATTCATGGCATGTTGCGTCAAGAAAAGATGAACTTGAGGACACTGGCTTAATTGGTATTTCCAAAAATATGATATCCACTCCATTGTTACTCTGTTGCTGTTTCATCCTTTTAACACATAATGCTTTTTTATATATATGCTTGTATATTGTGTTTATTATAAATGTTTAGTCCAGCTGACAGACACATCAGAAAGTAGATGGACTGAACAAAACGTAATCTTCATCTTTTAGTGTTTCTTGCTTAAACCTTTTGCTGAGTTAGGTTTTCATCCAAACCCTGAACTGGTATCCCAGTTTTACGAGGATGAATCAGACTATTTAGTGTTCTCTGAGCCCCAGAAGACATAAGATTATGCAAGAATCTCACTTGCCATTAAAAAATAACTTTCTAGCCTTTATAGTTACGAGTGGAAGCTTGTTGCTTTGACCTCCTTCCCCCATGGCTCAAAGCAGAAAGCAAATAATGCAGTAGCTTGGATGATGTATGTGATGTTTTTGAATTTTATATTTTTATGTGGTTCAGTATACAATTCTTTTTTCTTTTGCGTATCTGGGTTCAGAGCCTGAAGTCCTTATAAAGATTTTATTTTGGACTTCCTGAACTAAAAGTCCCTAAGTTTCTTGACTAAGGATTAAGGGATATCTTCATTAAAATGGTAGTTCCAGTAGGCCGGCACTGTATCGCATTTCAGCAGAGGTTAACTGAATTTTTCTCTAAGTTAGTTTTTCTCTAAGTTAATTTGATAATGCTGATCTTGTTCATTATCCTTATCCTGCAATCACTCAAATCTACTTTAAAGCCATAAAATACAGCTTTATCTGTGGTGATCATACGTAGAAAAACAGGAAGAATTTAGGCTGTAATACCTAGAAATCATTGGAGTACTGAATACTATGATTTTGGCCTCTCCACCATTGCCAGGAACTCTGATTTCTCTCTCTTGCCTGTTTCCTCCTTGATTTTAAGCTTCCACCATCTGTGGCTCACCCAGTCTCCAGGCAGCATGTTCTTTTGGTGGCAGGAAGGGAGGTAACACATGTCTGTCACCAGGTCCTTGTCCCTGCTTGCCAGCCCTGGGTACCCCCTTCCACAAATAATAATAACAAGGAGAGGATATGTTCCCTGGGCAGCCTGGTTTCTTACCACCATATGGTTGCCAGTGTTTACAAACGAGGTGTTAATAAGCTGTCAACTACTTATTCAAATGAAGGGATATGGCAAGGAGGAAGGAATAACCTTCACTTGAGGAGACTACTGTGGCACATTATGCAATGAATAATCACATAGCTACTAAGTAGTTCATTCTCACTGCATCTCTTTTTATGTTCATCTTCTTTTATTGCATCAGTGATCAATTAGTCCCTGCACATGGTTAGGGGCAAAGAATTAAAAGGTATAAATAATACATATTTCAATTGAAATCTAGCCTTGGATGCCTGGCCTCTGTGATTAAACCTTTTGTCACACAGATGGTCCCATTACAGGTGCATTCTTACTACTGAGAGAGCTACTCATCTTTAAGGGAAAAAAAGGCACATCTTTTCTCAGATCTCCAAACTGAATCATCAGATTTTTTTTTTTTTTTTTTTGCAATGACAGGACAGTTACTGCAGATTTAACAAGCACCTTCTTGCTGGTATGCAAAATTCTCAGCTAGTCTTCTCTGCCAAGACCCTGATGACAAGCTCTGTGGATACATCAACACTGCAAAGACATTGTGGGCATGAGAACTGGCATTAAATTTACTGAGGACAGATGCTTTTCCATCCCTATTGCTGCTCGATAATTTGATTCCTACACATTCTTAAATAATCTACCATAGTGGGCTAGAGCAGGCTTGGATCAGCTTGTATCCTGCCTACCTGAATTGCTGTAAGCACTGGATTCCTCTGAGCTCTCAGCAGCAAAGGTTGGTGCACAGGCTTGATGAGCAGGTTCCTGTGGTAGCAGTGTGACTCCTAGGCAGGTTTAGGTGGGAAAGTCCCTCTGTCCAAGCTACACAAAAGATACTTATGCAGGCAGTGTAGGAAAATAACCCCAAACAGAGCTCACAGTCCTGTGTTAGCAGTGAATAACCCTGATAATGTAATTTAAATTACTCTGTGAAAGATATTTGGCTTCTCACAAGGAGATTTATCAGCTAAGACAAGCCTTTGTGGAATGCTTTTGAGCCTGAACTACATAACAGAGGCCAGTAAATACAACCTGCTGCAAGGAGAGAGGAGCTCTGGGAGCCATTAGAAATATAAATTATTTGGTTTTACTGCAGTATTCAGCCAGCAAGCTCTTCCTTGATTTAAACAGAGTCTTTGTTCCCCTCGTGCTGTCCACCATGTTTGCAGTCCTGCCAAATGTCAGAAGGCAGTTAAATCAGGTAAATCAACTGGTCTTTTTTTTTTTTTTTTTTTTTTTTTCTGTTCTTGACCAATCCAGCCATATCTCTAGTACTGCAAGTAAATATGCCAAATAAATATTGGGCTCTGTAGAAGTCTGAACTGGAAATCTAGTGTGAAATCTTACTCAAGAACAAGAAATGATAAGGAAAGGAGAAGCTTGGACTTGGCAAGAACTTCATCTTGCCAAGCTCAACTTGTAGAGCTTCATCTACAGGAACCAAAGAACAGCGCAAAAGCTCCATTATCCTCTGTGTAGCACTGGTGGTTTTGATCCTAAATTATGGTTAGATGCTATGACCTTCTTAAGTCTTACAAATTATTTACCATGTTTTATTTGATATAACAGAGTGTGCATCCCATGAATAATGTTCTTGACCAGGCCAAAATGGAGAACAGAAATTAGTTTGTTGTTGTTGTTGTTGTTGTTGTTGTTTTTTTTATGGCAAGTCCTTCTTACACCCAAAGCCCTTTACAAATCAGTAAGCTATATACCAAGGGAGAATACCTGAGGACTCCTCTTGTTGCTTCTTATAGCAGGGTTTTGTCAAATGTATCTCTATTAGCTTTCCCAAGACTGTTTTAGCTTTGAAGCAGAATAGGAGAAAGCAGAATCATGCAGTGACTGTGCAGGCAAAAGCAGCAGTTCTCATGTACTCAGCAGTGGTTCATATTCAGCTGGGGATGTATAAAAGCTGTTTTATTGACAAGGGGGATGTTGGCCAAGAAGCCATGGTTATACAGTAGCACCATGGGACCACTAGGTTCCACAAGAGCAGCTACTGTGCACTTTGAATCACTGTTGCCTCTAAAATATAATGCTGCCAACGAGGCTGTACCTCCGCACAGTATTTGTCATTCAGCAGCCAGCCTTTCGAGCTATTACCACCACAAAGTATTTGATATTGCCATATGAATATAGGTAACCCTTAAAGCTATTCTGGAGTTCTGCTGACCGTCAGTGTCATCTCTGTGTTTCATTAAGCGAAATCTAGATAAATTGGTGTCATCCTGGTACAAAATAAAGAAAGGTTTTGTCTTGTAAAAACATGCGAATATATATTTAGGGGAAATAATCCAATGCTGTTGAATCTTATACTGCCCAGATGACTCCACTGGTCTTTTCTGATATGCCCCCCATTCTATAATTCTATTTTGTTTTTCCTGGAGCTCTTTATGTCTTTGTGATCATCAAGGCATACAAGGTTAAAAATAAAACAAGGAGATCCTAGTACATGTTGCATCTACAAGGAGAAGTTTTCCTCTAATTAAACTCAAGGGACAGCTTATCAAAATTACTGAAGAAGGTCAAAACAAACAGAAGCCCTTGCGTGGTTTAATCAAACACACATTCCTACAGGCAAGAGGCTTTAAAACATCCTCAGTCTAAGTCAGACTGAAGGTTCACTGGATTGTTGTGATCTGTTAATGTCAGGATAGGAACTAAATCAGGACAATCTATGGGGATGGATTATGCCTCGCACAGCAGAGTTAAAAAAAAAAAGTGTTTCTACAGAACAATGTCTTTTGTTCTGAAGCTGATTCAGCTTTGTTTTCTCTTCCTGTAGACGAGAGCAGCATCTTGTGACAGCTCAATTGTCATGAAACAACACAGAAAATTAAGCAAACATCTTATGTGTGTAGAAATTAGTGCCAAACCGCCTCAGATATAGAGTGGTAGTCATATTAGAAAGGAAAAGAAAGGTGAAATATGATTTTGAACACATTTGAACACTTGGCATTAATATTATTCTTTAATTTCTTTTGAATTGCTCTCTGTCCTCACTGTTGACAAATACAGTTAAATCTAATCTCTAACCTGTTGCTAGTAAATACTTGGTAAAACCTCATCTGAACTTTCTTAGTGGTTAGGCCAATTGAGGAAGTTGGAAGATATGAACAATCCATATAAATTACTGGTATTTTCAACAAAATGAAAGAGAGCTTCTCTTGAAAACATGGCTACCTGTGTATCAGGTCTTCTCAGTACTAAGAAGTTTTGCTGTTAGCTGTGCTGATATTACGTTTGCAACATAACCCTAGCATGAATAGTGTTATTACCAAAGTAAAAGTGCATGTGCAAGCATATTTTATTTCCGTTCAGCAGGAGAAGTCAGTTGTGCTCATAAAAATCAGCTTATGTTATTCAGGCTATACCTGCGCTAGGACTTTTATCGCAGCCCTTCACTGGCAGTCAGGGCTGCAGGTCCCCTTGCAACTTTGGCAGTGACTCAGGATGTGGCAGTAGGCACAACATTGCACTTGTCTGTTTGTCAGTATCCCTGAGCAAGCAAAAGGTAATTATTGGATCTTCTCAGAAGCAAGAGGATGTGTTCCCCTTGGAAAGTATAAAATCCTTTCCACCTCAGAAAGTAAACACACAAATTTTTAGCTGGAAAACTTCATGTTTCAATCCAGGATACTTTCTCCATGTTTCTTTGGAGACAGTTAGGTTGTTCGTGTTATGAACATGCTATGTGGTCTCTAGAGCCTCTGTGAGATACACCTACCAAGCAGTCTTTCATCTCACAAACATGTTATGGGTCATCACTGATGTCCTTGTCAACGGACAGAAAAGCCAAGTGATGATGCAGCTCATAAGGGTGGACTTCTACTGTGTGAAGAACCGTGGTCTTACTTACAGACTGAAAACGGGAGAGAAGAGGTACCAGGCATCTGTAATTTTTAAAAACCTGTTGTGTGGTTGTTCTTAACTCAAAATGTCCCAAAAAAATGGACACTTTTTACCAAAAAGAAACGTATAGTTAAAAAAAAAAAAAAAGCTGTAAAATGATGGTTCACAAATCCTTAACACACACACTATAATTACTTGAAGACCCTGTTTCCACTGCGTTCCTGAAAAGAAACATTGTGGGAAAAAAGGCACTAATGAACTGGCTTTCTTTCTTTTGTCAAGAAAGGTGGAATTAAGAGTACCATTTAGAAGTTTAGTATGTTGTGAGCACTGACTGAGACCATTTGCCTGTTATAGCTGAATATCTATGCAATTTCTTTACCAAGTGTGTTACCATGACAGCTAAGATTAACATGTAAAGACTGAGCTTCAGAAAGTCATTAGAAAAAGTCTGCTCAAGTATTTGAAAGTCTGCTCAAGAATAATTTTTTAAGAATTAATTGAAATTAAAACTAAATTAAACTAATTAAAACTAGACAGACTATGTTCAGACAATTGCTTGACCTATCAGATTTCCAGGTCTAGAGATTCTGAGGGTATGATGTTTTCTATGGTTCAAGGACCAAAAAAAAAAAAAAAAAAAAGTTGTGCTTCAAGTTCCTGACTGAAGAGAGCAAAAAGAGGACTGGATTTCTATCTGGCCACAAGTAGAAATTTAGATTTCATGTCACGCCAGAGTGTTCCTAGACTCTTTTATAGTTTGGTTGTTAGCATTTGGGGATCAGTGTACTGTGATGTCTGCTCTCTCTTTTGCCTTGAAATATGGATACAGTAATATCTTGAATGTTAAAAGGCAACATTCAAAGCATCCAAACCATGTTGTGCACTAGATTCATTGCAATTATAGTTCCCATGTCAGACTACTGCCAAGTAATTACTCTGAAATGTAAGACATACATAGGCTAGAGACCCAAGTTCAAGTACTCGCTAACTTTCAGATATTTTAAATTCAAACTCATGCACTTTATTGACATATTTATTTGATTTTTTTAAAAAAAATTCTTCTGTCTTTTTAGTTCTGAGTGTGGATTCTGATGCAATATAAGAAAAAAAAACATCTGCAACATTCACAGTCTTGGTAGAAGCAGGAAACTTTTAAAATATTAAGAAGACTCCTGTGTTTTTGTAGGATTCTTATTTGCACTCTATATTCCCAAGATTTTGGGAGAAAAAGTCTGAGGTTTAAATCCTAATGTGGCTAACTTACATATATAACATTTTGAAGCTGAGCAATCCCTATTCACAATCCCATCAAGTTACTGATACACTGAACACTGATTATCCAAACCTTTGTTTTCATTCATGTAACAAATGACACTATGGTATTACTGAGAAAAACATTTTGGCAAGTTAGGATTTGATTGCCTTCATTTTCATGCAGCCTTGGCAATCAAGCAACCACTAATGTTTTGGCTGCAGTAAGTCCTTTGGGAGTTACTCTAGGCATCAGGAATGGTCTTGGAGATTGAGCGGTGGGGGAGGGCATCACACACAGTGCCTTATACTTTACAGCCTGGGTCCCTGCTCTGTTTTCTCTTTCCTAGACCTGATTCATTCTCCTTATTCTTCCACCCTGGCCCTCGGTTCATAGCATAGTAACTTTTTTTGCCTGCCAAGCCCCAATTCTTGGAGTTCTCCATGTTGTACTCACCGTTATTCCTGATGTCCACCTCCTAGTGGACACAGCTTTCTCTTTCTGAGCCTTACACCATCCCAGTAAATTTTTTGGCTCTCCATTTTATGTGAATTCCCTTTCTTTTTGATCTTTTTTCCATCCTAGCTTTCAGGGTGGAATCTACTTAGTCTCCTCAGTTTCCTGACCCAGGCCAAATCCTGACTCCTAACCAAGCTTTATGCGCAGCATGATGATTTGCTATGACTTTTGGCTTTTCTAGGGCCCTGGTTCATTGGTTTGTTGATTTATCTTTAATACACAGGTCACTACATCCTTGTGAAGGTGCTCTGACAAAATACAATGTGCTGTTTTCTCATCACAAAACTCCAGTCAGACTGAAGGATTCGCTGTTCTCTCTCTGGTTCGGCTACTGGCTATTCTAATGCCCAACCCTGTACTTCACTTTTATGTCCTTGAATGACGTGTGGAATGATCCCATAGGCAGGCAATTTATGATAAAGTATCTCACAGTGCATTTTGAATTGTTACTGTCCCCAAGATACATTTTTGCAGAGAGCTGGTTCAGCATGCTAAGACTCATAACTCAGTATCTTCTATCAAAGTCTTACGCACATTTGGATTGTCAAGGGGATTTTGTCAAGACCATTTGCAGAGGGATGGAGCTAAGAGAGATGTTCAGCCCAGTTTGCAGAGAATTTGCTGCACAATGCCTGTTAATACTAATGGTGGTGATGATTGTTTTGTTTGCTTCACTGGGATGTATGACTTTCAGATGCAGATTTTGGTCTGTTGTGACAGTTTTGTTTGTGATTGGATTTTCCCAGGGGGTGTGAATGGATGGCTGTTTATACAATGCAGCTGTGTTTTGTGTAGTCTGGTACATAAGCTCTGGACGTTATTCTTCTCAGAGAGGCTCTTGTTTTATTTCCCCATGAATCCACTAATATACTGCTTTTACAGTATGTATGAATGGTGGATTATCTGCAATTTTGACAGACATTTTATGAGCTCAGTAATCTAAGCAATTGTAACTAGTATTAATTATAAAACTACCATAATCACAAATTTACACAAAAAGGAAATCAAAACTTTATAAAAAAATCCAAATAAAGATTTGGATTCAGATTAGTACTTTGGAACTGCATTTTCAGAATATATCACTGAGATAAACAATAGAAGACAGCTGGCAGTATATATGGTATTAATTCTGCATGGAGAATTCTTTGGAATATTCTGTCGTTAGGATAAAAACAGGAAAGATAAATGAAGTTTAGCAAAATGAGGCAGGTACATTTTTAAAAAACGTATGATTTGTTATATCCACTCACAACATGTTTCCATCAGATCTACTATCATACCTCTAGCAGCAGCTAAGGACTTCTGGTGCAAAGAAAATGAAATCCACCTGAAATGTACTTAAGCAGTGGTTCTGTGTTGTAAGAGAACTGAGGCTGAAAGGTAGTGTTCATCTCTGTTCACTGAGATAACCTGACAGGAATAGACATAAGATTCATATTAACCCTGGAAAACCTATGGTTCTAAATTCTCATAACCCTCTGTAAAGAAGGAATGACCTGCCTAGAGAATAGCAGTACTTACATCAGCTTCTTGAAAAGGAAAGAGCTTGAAATCATTACCTAACACTAAGTGTGTCCCTTAAAGGAAGACAAAGAGAAACGCCTCCTGACTTGCAAGAAGGCAAACTAGTCATGGTCATTGTTAACATCTTCAGAAAAAGAAAGAACAGACACAAGTTCTCCATACTCTTTGATTTCGGAAGATCAGGGAATGAAAAAAAATATATATATACACATATATAACTAGTCTCACAGTACTTGTGATACACCTGTAGTCAAGAAGAACTCGAGAAACAAACAAGCTAACAAGCAAAAGGCTATATTCCAATCTTTGGATCACAGCAAGGCTTGACCTAATTTACACCGGTCCATGGACCAAGCATTTGGACCTGATCACGTTTCAGGATACCTCTGTATTGGAAATACTGGAATATTCACCTTTTTTTTTTGAAACGACAACTTGTAATTTCTCATCAAGTATGATTTATTTTAGACACTCAGCATCGATATGCCTCAAGCTAGCACAGCACTAGTAAAATACCCTGGCCTTTTGTTATGATATTGACTATAACCTCAGCATATACCAGAAGGTATACATCAGTTGTTCACACACTCGTGAGCAAATGCTGCAACTGCTGCTGTTCTAGCTGTACACAACAGATGGGATACAAAAATGAAAACATTCACACAATGCCTATAGATAGTTGTTTATTCTTTTTTTTTTTCTTTTTGTATCTCTGAACGGACATTAGAGGAGCTAAAAAAATGGGAGGAGAAAAATAATCTGATTTGAAACATATAAAACAAATAGAAAAGTACACATGGCAAATGATTTGTGACTGCAACGCTGAAATTGTGCTCCTGAGATAACAGGAATGTCATCAGAAGGCAGAATACCACATGGCTGCTGAGTCCTAACTCTTATCAAAATAATGATCTCTCACCTTAAAACAACTATCAGTGTGCCATCAAAAAATGGAAGTGTTGCCTTTTCATTTCTGTTCCATTTTCTCCCTGGCTCCATTTTCTCTCGGGACTCATTTCTTTCAGGGCTACAATGCTGTAATTATGCAGCATTACTGCAGGGCTGTGTGTGTATGCATGTTTGTGCTTTCATACACACATACATAGACACTGTAATACATGAAGGGTCCTTGACCTGGAATAGGTATATATAGGCCTATGTAGTCATGAAGTCAAAGGAAACTCTTTCTCTAGAGAGAGAATATCTTTGTTTTATAAGAACACGGTTTATAAAGCAGATCAGACTAGATTTTTATAATCCTGTAAATCTATATGTTGACCTTCGGGATCAGGGCATTCTTTAAGCTCAGATAGGATAGTGAGGATTTATCAGCATGGGCTTGGAATGATTGCATTACTCATAGGTAAATAAACTGTGAGACTCTCCAAGATCAAAAGGAATGGCAAAAGGAACTGAGCAAAAGACATGATTCAATCTCGAGAAGCCATTCAAGTGAGAAGTCCATAGTTGCAATCAGGTTTAGGAGTCATGAAAGGATCCTGTCAGGCCAGCCAGTGCATGAATGATACTTTTCCATATAGACCCTGTGTGAGGTTATAATGTGGCTTGGAGTCACCCACTAGGCACATTTTGTGAACTACACAATGTGTTTTTTTAAATGCCTTATTACTGCTGGTTTCACTGCTTTGCATATATGCAAGAAATACCTTCATCCAATCTGTTCCTTCACTTGGGCAGTATGTGCAGTGTTTCCTTGTGCCAACACTGGCATTTGGCTGCCAGGAAGGCAAGGTGTTCTCTGGAAGGCAGAGGGCCCTCAGCACACCTTTTCTGTTGCATGTCCCTTTCCTCTCTCTGATTTGCACTGTCCTACCAGACCTAATCTACAGCTGCAGACGTAAGAACTTTATCCTCTGTTGCGCTGCTCTCAGCGGTTCATCTGGGACTAATCCACCGTCAGCACAAAACCAGCTTTCTCACTTTGCAGAGAGGCTTGCAGCTACCTCTTAATAAATTCAGACAGCTGGGTCCCCTGACAGCAGGGACTGCATGGTGCCAGAAGAAAAAGAGCTGTTCATGGTCCCTTGACTCTCAGGAAGTCAAACAAATCAGTGATAATGTCTTGCATGACCTGTAGTGTCTTCCACCTAAGCACTGATTCTGGCATGCGAATTGGCTCAACCATACTATGTTGTGAGGCGATGAAGGAAGACTTACTGATTTGTGCTCATGAAACAAATGAGAGTATAAATATATAAAAATAATACATAAAATATATATATATAAATATACATATTATAGTATATATATATTATAGCATGTATATAATATATATACAAACAAAATTGCATTCAAGTAACTTCTTCTTTTGGTAGTCCAGGTGAGATAGAAAGAACCTGTCTTTTTGAGTTCCTCAACATTTTGGGCTCTTATTGACTTCAGTGGGAATAAAATGGTTTCATAATTTTTGAAAATTTGGATATTTAAGCATAATTCAAGGCCAGCATCTGAAAAAAAAAAGGCCAAAAAACAAAAATGACACTTATAATTTGCTGTAGGTCATGTGGTGCCAAAGCTGGGGGAGAAACTAGGATTCCTGACTCCAGCTCCTAAAGATTCATTTCTGCCTGTTTCAACTCCTACATATGGCAATGGGAAAGGACACCCACATAGCCTAACCACGAAAGTGGAATTTTTCAAATTACAGGAGGCATGTGGTGTGTCTGTGGGCTCTAGGTCATAGGCTGTTTTGTGTGGTTAATGGTCTGGCCGAGGAGATAATTGATTAGGATGAGCAGCAGGTGAATCTCAGGGTAGTTTGATTTTTCAATTTAGATAAGTATCAGAAAGGTCAGATACTTCTAAGGATCTCCTTAAGTTTCTTAACTGGAGAAACCAAATTGTTGCATGTGTCACCTAGAAAGTTATACCACAGGCTGTATCAAAAGCCAGAAGGTGACAGCTTTGTATGTAAATAAGGGGACCTGTTCTTATTTTTTGAAGCTGTGACATATTTTCCTAATTTGCTGGGAGAGCTAGCAGAGGTTTGAGGAAAGAAATAATTCTGTTCAAGAGTGCCTATACACTCCCCTCATTCCCAGAGTATCCAATGCGCCTTACATATTGATGGCATGTTTTTTTATCTCTTGCTTAGACAAAGAGCCCTGATTATTATTTCCTCGACTATTAAGCCATTGTGAGAAGCTGTTCAGAGCCTGGCGTAGGAAAGATTGCCCTCACTTCTAGGATGCTTATGTAAGTGCTCTTCGCAGAATCACAGAACGGTATTCATTTAGTCTGATAAAGGAAATATGCCAAGAACTGTCCCCCTCTGCTGAAGGCAGCAGATGTAGAATGACCCATGTCCTTAATATCAAATTTAGTTATCATCAGAACACTGTCCCTGGAAAAATGTTATTTAGTTGGGGTCAGAAATAGGCATTGGTTTGAATAACAAACTAGACAATGGTGGTCCCCAATCTGCAGTGTCATGGTTTAATTTACTAGCATAGGATTGGTTTTATAGTGAGACCAGTCCTACAAGCAGGTAGGCAGCAGTCTTATCCCATAAAATGATGGTCTACACATATGCCCTATCCTCAGGAGCTATGGAAGTGTTGTATTTCTTGAGAGGATTCTTTGAGTGCAGCACCTTCTTGCTGCAATGTAACTGGCCTACATCCCAGAAGCTTACTCCTGTGAAGGGATCTCATTGTGAAAGAAGGTGCAATACGCCTATGGAGTTGAGCCGAGAGCACTTGACAACCCTATGTTTGCTCTCTAGTAAATACTAGCTAGACAGAAGGAGAGAGAGGTCCTCAATAATGCTCTCGTGTGTTTGTCTTTTCTTTGCCTCTCTAGCACTCTAATTCAGGCAAAAACTGACTCCTTGGCTCACCAATGACTGGAGAATTGGTATGTGTCTTTTCTCTGTTATGTAAGGAAGTGTCTGTTCTCTCTTATGCACGGAGGTATAACCATTTAAAGCAAATGGCTGTCAAGCACAGTTAATTGAGTCTTCTGTCTCTTAATGGCTGCATGAAGTTCTTAAAGGTGTGATATAGGGATTTAATTAAATGATTTATTTTCTGGTGCTGTTAAGATTTGTGAATGTTTTGAACTATAGCCCTGCTCAGATTTTTCCAGAGTAACTTTTTTTTTTTTTCTTGGTCACTTGGTTCACCTCAGAAATTGGAGTGCTTCCACTTTCATAATACACACAGCTGACACTAGATCCTTATAAAATGAAAGTGCCATTGGGTGTAGGACATCTGTGTCCTCTACCATGAAGATAGGCTTGATGAAAAACTTAAACACAATGAATTCCTCTTGTCCAGTCCCACCCTATAGTCTAGATATACCTGGAACCATTTAGGGCTGCTCTTTATGTGAGAATTCACAGGCTTTGTTCAGTCCTGTGCCCAAGGACCTCAAATGACGAATCTTGCATTAAGAAGGCAAACCTCAGCCCAGGCTATCACCATGAGACTCCTCCTCTCCCAAGTCCTTCTGCCCAGATGTGATGTCAGTTTACATACTCCTTTGTGTTGCTAGGTCTCATAAAGTTACCTTCTTCCTTTGGATATTGCTCTGTAATTAATAGCCTTGGAGCATGATATGAATTGTATCTTGGCAGTTGCTTTGTTACAGCTGACTTACTAATCTTTACTGTATGTCTATCCACTTTTGGGGACCTGAGCACTTCCAAATAATAAATGGTTCTGAGGAAAGTCCCATCAAGTTCCCAGACTTTTGTAACAAGAATCTCCCTGACCTGCTAAATAACATTGTTATTGATACTAGCTCCTGAGATTTTTATCTGTATGGATGATGAATGATTTATTTATGTATTTATGTATTTATTTATTTTCTATAAGTGGTTTCAGAGTTACTCTTGCATTTAATTATTAGGCTTTTTGGTTAAATCCAGAAGCATCTGGAAAGTGGTGAGCTTCAGCATTTTGAATGGAATTCATCAGGAAAAGCAGCACAGGTCAAAGGGTCCATCTGAGCAGCAGCTGTCATCTGATCTCAGTTATTTCTCAAAATTACCATGTAATGCTCTTGCATTCAGGATTACTGAAGCAACAGGCAGCACCAAGGTAATTTTCACACTTCTAGCAATTGATCAGAGAGGAAATAGGAGTGAATGATCTTTGACACTTCCTACTTTGAGGCAATTTCCAAAAGGATCTGTGAGGGAAAGAAGTTCTTTTGTCTCTAAATCCTGAGTATGTGAATAAAGCCCATTCTTACTTTTTTTTTTTCCTTTTTCTTTTTTTTTTCTTTTTTCTTTTTTTTTTTGTCTTTGAGGTGAAGTTGTTTTTAATAACAATCTCTTCCTACCTGAACATGGATTTTGCTGGCAGAAAGAGGAGGCCCTTATGCAAATTTAGTTGAATTATGCATTCATTTCCAGAAGTACTTAAATGCGTTTAATTGACACCACTATAATGAAATAAATAATGATGGTATGGACTTCTGCTGAACTGTAAATGCATTTGGCTGTTAAAAAAAAAAAAGAGACACAGAGTAAATGCTAAGAGAATTATTTTAGGATAATCTACCACAGCTGACTCTTTTTTTTTTTTTTCTTTTTTTTTTCCTTTGTGGGTTTTGGTTGCCTTCTCTCAGAAATCAGAAAGGCAGGAGAAGCAGTAGAAAAACTGACATTTGCTCACTAGCTAGATCAAGTGTTTGAATTTAATTTTTCCAGATACCAGATATTTTTCTCCAGATATAGGTAGGCTGTTTTTTCAGTGTTTGCTGATGATGGCTGAAAATCCCAGGAGTATATATGAAGGGATACTGATAACTTGTGAATGATCTGAAGTGTAGACTGTTTTTTTTATGTTGGATCCTATGCTGTGATGGCAGTAGGAATGGTGATGAGGTTCAGGTTAAAGGCATTGTGTCCTTCTTGGCCAGAACGCCGTGGGGAAGGAGGGTTAAGAGCTACATTCGCCTCGCACACGTCTCCTGGTTCCAACAGTCAAGTGGTTATCAGCAGGCTGAAAAAAAAAAGGCAAAAATGGGAAACATGTAGTTAGAGACTGAATCATGTCCCAGGAGCTGTTAATGATTGCCCTTCAGCTGCTAGCACAATGCCTGTAAATGTCTATTTAGAAAATGAGCAACATGATTTCCAGTGCCTGTGATCAGCACTCTCATGCTTAGTAGTTAATGTGTAGAGTCATTTTATAAGGTTAAATCATATCTCTTCTTTCCCAAACAAGTGTTCAGAGTGATTTGTCTTTCTTTATAAAAGCTTGTGAAAAAATTTAGAAGAAAAGACACTTTGGTTGATATGCTGCCACCTCCTGATATTAGGAAAGATAGTTAACATGTTTTTCCTCAAGGAATGTACTCTCTTACACAAAAAGTACAGGACTGAGTGCAGAGGAACAGAGTATGGGTTACTCTGGCCTCTGTTCTGTGTGAGTACATGATCACAACCCTTCTTTATGGTCTTAACTGTCAATCCAATAATTATGTTCTCTAACTCTGTACAAGTGCAGTGTACAGTGAATGAAACCAAAAGTGGCATCCATTTTTCTTTTCTGCAGGATGTTGTTCTGCAATCTTCTCTTCCACATGTTAGGATATTTTTCTTTCTGTTAATCACAGATTTAACTGATTTTGAGTTCACACCGACCCTACAATGCTATTCCTTATTCCCACAAAGTTACTCTTGCTATAGTGTTTTAAACTTTTAATGTATTTGCAGGTTTATTTTATGCTCTCTGTCTCTCTTACTTTTCCCTGACACAAGGTCTAGGCAGTCCATAAATCCCACTTAAACTCTGAAACAACAGATAATGAGAACTGTGCTGTTCTCTTGCTCCTGTGACTTGGCACTGACTGGAGAGCCTCATCCAGTCTCTTGATGACAAAGTTAAACAGTTTTGGGGGCCCTTCCCTAGGAGTACGCTATATCTTGTGACGCATTTTCATCCAGCTATATGTCTGTGTTTAACCAGATCATTCTTGATTTTTGTAGATACCAACTGAAAAAATATATATAGTCAAAGCTTATTAATTTTGGATTAACTCATTTCTGACTCATTCTGAATAGGAAACACCAATTCTTGTTGTTCTTCAGGGAGTGAATTCTTAAATTTTCTCCCAGGCTTAGATATTTACAAGCCAAATTTCAGCCTGGAGCACAGTTTCTCAAACCACGTATTGTATATTTGGATTGAGCTGATCTTCAAAATGTCAGCAAGAATTAAACCTTTTGGCTCATGTTCAGTCTGCTCTTGTTCATCCTCATCATCACTGTTTGAAAGACTTGCCATTTCCTTTAAAACTGGGGTAGAAGACTCAGCCTGGAGTACCTCAATTATTCTAAAGATACAATGCTGAGAAGGACTTCCTCACACTCATAATGTATTACTAAAAGGTAAAGGAAGAACTGAGGGGGCTCTCTGTTGCATCACTTTTGAATGCTCCTTTGGCAAAGCTATATATGCCAGGTTTGAGATGTTTATCAATTCATTTTTTGTTATTCATATTGAAAAAAAAACATAGGAAATAAAATGATTTACTCAGCTGTTTTTCTCCCTGTCTTGTGGGCCACTCCAGTTGCACAGGGGCTTCCCAGTAAGGTGGACGTAAGGGGCAGATGGACAATAAAGGGCATAGTCAGAATAAGAATTTCTCTGACTAAGGGTATCATTTAGAGAAAACATATCCCAGCAATACGGATACGGGACTGGGAGATCTCCCCCATCATAATATAGTCTTCTTGGTTACCTGCAGTCATACTACATCTTCCATCTGCAACAGAGTTCATTAATCAGGAAAGCAACTGGAAGATGGACACATGTGCAAGTAAAATGCCATGTCCCTCCATGCCAAAAAATTCAGAACTGATCCAGACCATTTCCTTTTGAGTTTAACTGACTTTCTTTTAAACTGAGGAAGATTTGTGGGACTGCCAGCACTCACTGTGCCAAGCAGTCAGGCAGCAAGCTCCTGCTGTGTCTCACCAAATTGCCTGCCTAGGTGCGTCTAGGGGGTGCAATAGCAAGGAGGCAGTGGAGCAAGGATTCCTTCCCAGTAAGCTTAATATGTTCCTGCAGATTTCAGATACATTTAGCTAGTATTTTTCAGCAGAAAATCATTCCATGGACACATCTATGCAGCTGCTGTTCTGACAGCTGTGACGGACAGAAACAGAGACAGGGAAACATGTTCAGAGCTCAAAAGAAAGCCAGTGAGAATAAGGAGAGGGGGAGAAGGAAGGAACTACATACAAGAGGAAACTACAGGAGACTTTTCCATATTCCTAATATTTTGTAATGTGAGGAAAAGCCTTTGAAGTCCCCTTGATCCTTATCCCCCATTGATCTTATTCCTTGTTGGAGAATGCAACACACGTGTGGCAACTAGTAGAGAGGATGGTGTCTACTATGCTTTTTACTATGCTAGGCCTCACTTTGTTCTTATTAATACAGAAATTCAAGGAACGTCAAGGAACTTCTCCGGTCCTCTTCCCCATTTACTCACATCATGATCTCTTGAATGGATAACCAGTTTTAACTCTGATCTCTGAAAGACCACAATACCTTGCTGTTAAACAGACAGGTATGGCCTTTAAAAGAAAATCACATATCATTTTTGCCTCAATAGTGAGACCAGGTGCAGAGTTACAGCTGGGCATGACAGTTGGTATGTAAGTGTATATGTTACCTTTATATTATATGTATATTACCTTTGTACTTAAAGTACTTAAGGGACTCTATAATGGTCTGTAAAAAGTTATTTGACTGTTAAAAGATGTGGTACCAAACTTGCCAATGGAATGTTTGCCAAGCTTGAGGTGGTCTCTTTCCTCTTCTTCAATCTCTGCCTTCGCAAAATTTCTGGATGTCGTTTGCAGGATGCAATTGCAGGATCACCATTGCAGGGTGAGCTCTCCTTGCTCTTAACCAATCTTGCTCTTACTTCTACAATCTTATTTGTCTGTCAGCATCCTTCCTTTTTTTTTTTTCTTTTACCAGTTGGTAGAGAATCAAGCATCTAGAGTGGTCTCCATCTGTGGGGATATGTGTCATTTGCTCCCTGTGGGTCCCTTTTCATTAGAGTAGGTTGAGATAAACTAAATGCAAACTCCTTTTCCAAGGGACTGCATCCCAATCAAGTACCCAGAGTATGAAATCAAAGAGCAACTTTATTGGTTCTTAATATAACTAACTTGTACAGAGCACAGCACCCTAGTCTGCTGTATAAGATTGTAACAGAGAAATATAGCTCTGGAATTTTAATTATATTAACACAGAACTCTACAGAGCAGAGAGCTACAATGCTAAATTATTAGAGGTCATTCAGATCATGCATAATCTGCTACTAAGATCTTGACTGTTTCCTCCAAATAATATTACTACCAAACATTATATTCATTGATTCATCATAGATGATATTTTCTGTAAATTTAGTCTTTTTAAAATTAGTTTGGGTGACATTTAACCTTATAAAGCAAGTTTCATGAAGACTGTGGAATTTTGTGTTTTAATGTAATACAAACAGCTGTTCACTGAGCCTAACCTTCATCATTTTTCTGTTCATGACAAAATCCTGATGATTTTCCAGCCTCCTGAATCTTTCCCTGAAAATTCTGGAGGAACTATTTCAGCTTCATTCTTATCTAAGATCCAGTATTTGAAATGTTGTATTGGTATAAATGATCACCTGGTTTTCTCTTTAAATTACTGGAAACAGAGATAAAGGGGGATAACGAGAGGTAAGCCTTAAGAAATTCTATGCTTGTTTTTTAATATTTGGAGAACTTTTCTAATGAGAGAAAAATTGCGTTCCTTCCTTTATCTCGAGGAGACTGAGACAGGCTTTGTGCATTTGACAATAGCAAAGTGCTTTAGGGTGAAAGAAGCTGTTTAGATGTATTAGCATTATTAATCTAACTCAAATGCCAGTTCATGGTCGTCAGTATTTTTTTGATTGAATGGCAGGGCATTTAGGCTGCATACACAAGTGCCTCTAAGATTGTCTGTGGTACAGATGATTAACGGGTGTTTTAAGGTTTTAAAAGTAAATGGGAGTCTCTACAAAAGATAACCATATATTTGGACCAAAAAGCTTCTCCCAAGGTGTTTTTTGTTGTTGTTGTTGTTTTTTTTTTTTTTTTTCCCAAATCCATGCTTTCATCTTCATATATTTTCTTACCTACACAATTAAAACTTGGACAATCAACTAGTGTTTCACAACAGTATGATTTGGCTCATGATGAAGTTTTCAACCATGTTAGCTAGCATTTTAACATAAAGCAGTAATGCTCTGATTTAGACAAGGACTGCTATAATTACTGGTATGTACCCTAACTTCCCTGAAAAACTTGGCAAAATTGTAAAAGTCTGGCATGCGTATGGATAATTAAGGAGGAGAACATGGCTGAGATGTCTAAGAAGCACTCAAAATTAGGACATATGTATTTAATATGCAACAAAATTATCTTATTTCTACATACTACATCATAAACTTTCTTTTTAATCAGAAAGTGGCATAATTTCAGCAATAATGTACTCAGCTAGATTTGCAAAGAAAACAAGTGTATTTCTGTTGTGTTGCTTGAATTCAGTACCCTACTTCAGTACCCTAAAGAAGTTAGATATCACAAGGAAAAAAAGAAAAATAGAAAGAAAAACAGTACAGCTACAAAGAAATATTGCTGTGATATTTGTGAATTAGAAATGCTTTGTACTTTGCACAGTCCAAAGCACTGAAATGAGAAGCATTCAGTTTAGAGGCTATTTCTCATTTTCACATTTTTTGGTTCTGCTAACGTTTCAATACAAACCGTATTTTCTCTGTTCTGTTGCTTTTTGAGTGTGAAATAATAACATAATCTCATAAATTTTCGATTATTATTATTGCTGCTTGACTTACCAAAATTCCCCAGACCCTTATACTTATAGATTTATTATTAACCTGTCTTGGATAAAATCTAAAAATAAATAAGGTAAAAATCTTTGGTCATTGAACATAAAATTAAAATAACCCTGACTTATGACATACTGCTTTCTGTTACCTCCTCAAATCAACCTTCCCAATACAGTCAATATTCTAGTGAGCAGCAGTCTTCCACAGAACTGATTTTATGTCAGGGCTTGTCGGAGCTGGTTTCTCCATCTCTCTATAACATCAGCCAAATGCTTTTTCTTTTCTGTCCCTTCCTTTTCTCAGCAGTTTGAAAGATTCCCATATATTTTTACCAGGAGACAAAGGTGAAAGTGTCTCTGAAAGGAAAACGTGTGTGAGGAGCAGAGCACTGTGCAGTGTCACAACATTATGACACTTTCATCATGATACAAAGCACGAATGCTCTTCTCCCAAGCAAGCAGCATGTCCAAATCTGTCTAGGCAGGGTATCAGAACTCCTCCTGATTGCTCTCATTCCCCTGCTGCGAAAGAATTTAAAAAATTCCTTATTATCCATCACAATTAGAATAGGTGCAGCAAAACACCAAGAGCAGAGGATGATGTTGCCTTTTGAGGCTTTCTGAGAAAATAAACACTGTCACTGAGAGTTTTCTGCTCTTAACTAAATGGCCCCACACAGCACTCTTTCTGACTTTAGCATTCATGATGCGGAGTTTCATTTGTGCATGGTAGGTGTGGATGACAGATGACACAGCTAGCGTCAAATATGCTTTCAGAAAATCAGAATCCAAATTTGTCCTATGAACTGGGGAACGATAACTTCATAACAGATATCTGTAGGGGAGGGCTGTCTGTGAGCCGCAGGATAGCCAGCGCGGAGAGCTGCTGGCATTTGCAGTTCACAGATGAAGCGTGGTGTTCATGCCCAGCATGTTCAGCCACATGTTTTTTGCTCTCTTGCATCAGCAAAGGGAGCTGCTAGCTTCAAAACTTTTTAAGTGTTTTCACGTAAGGAACAAACACAAATTCCTTTCCTGCCTCAGGAGTTCCACCTTTGCTTTTCATAACAAATACAGCTGATGGTAGGGTATGTCCTTCTACTAGGACAGCCCCGTTTTCCCGCTAACATCAGTGAAATGCTTGAGGAAAGCTTACCAAGGTAGTACTACAGAATAGACTCCTGTAAGATGGGAGCAACAAGCATGGGCTACAGAGGAGTCATATGTAGGATTAGCTAACGTACAGCAAAACTGTGCCCCAGCCAAAGATACATAGATGCAGAATGATTGTGGAACCAACACAGTGTTTCAGTGCTTTAAAAAATGTTGGTTTACAGAGAAAAAGGTCTCAGAAAAGTTTGCAGCACACAACAAAAAGTGATTCACCCTTCAAAGAGCTGGTTTGTAAAGCCTAAATGCCTTTTCATGCACTGTGGAGATCAGGTCAAACCCTGGTAATTTAGGCCTTATCCAAGGTCTATGGAGAGCTGGTGCTATTTGATGGGTGGAGAGTCAGAGCCTTGTAATAGATAGAATATGTGTTTAGTGGCGCTGATGATTTTGCTCAAACATTAAAAGCAGGAGATGCTTAGATCAGTTCCTTACACTGCGATTGCAGCAGTATTCGTGCTTTGTCAAAGGAGTGACTAAGAACATTTGTCTGAGCAGGGACTGTGCCCACTGGGCTCTCCAGTAGAGCCACTCACGTGAGTCTGCTCTGCATGTTCCCAGCCCCTAGACTTCTGTCATGGTAGAAAAGGAAGCAGCGAAGAGGAAGAAACTGCAAGTGGTGTAAATTTGCCAGCAGTATCAAGGAACCCTTTTACACTGAGTTCTGTGGGGCTGCACCAACTAGAGCCACCGTCTCCCTGCGAGATGGGGAGTCCCTCCCCCAGTGGCACTGTTAGCTAAGCAAAGCTGCCATGTACGGTGATGGGAGAGGCATTCACTTTGACTTTTCAGCACTGAAAACCTTCTGGCACCTCATAGAGCATTGCTAGCATGACACTATTTATGCAGGTATGTGTGGAGTGGAAAGAGACAACAGGGGACTTCCTTGTTTTGATCACTGGGAAAAAAAATAGAGAAAAGAATTTTCTAGATTCGATGCTTATTGAATCCCTGCAGTTCTCCTGTAAAAGATACTCATAGAAGCCTCGTTCTTGTTAACCCCGATTGTTTCCTGGTTGTTGCTTAGCAAACTCACTTTGGGCTGTCGATGCTCTCCCTGTTAAAAACTGCAGAGAAGCTAACGAGCATCCTATCTTGTCCAGCTTAAGGAAGGGCTGGCTTGAACATGTAGGTTCAATTATCTTTTCCAAGGCTGGGTCCATCAACTTTATCATTGGAGAAAAGACAGTGTTAATGGCTGAGATTAGCTCATCAACTGGATGTCCAAAGCAATGCGTTGTTTAGAGGCAGTGCCAAATAACACTTACTCTCCCTCACACAGGCTGAATATATACAGACCTCAGTAATGCTTTGATATATACAGCTGCTTACCCTTCCCACAACAGGCAATGGTGAAGTGTTGTGATCAAGCCCTATGTCAGAAATAGGCTCATTAGCAGAGAAACACACTTCTAAACAGTTTGCAGTACTGTGTATTTGTGCAGGAAATGAAAGAGCCTGTCTGCCGTTTTGAAAATTGAGGGTATAGTTCCTTTCACAGTCATTAAGCCTCAATAAGGATGTTTTAAAAATAATCAATTGTTCTAGTCTGAGTGAAATGGAATGTCTTGTTGAATCTATACTGTAAAAGTGCATTCGAGATTCGCTTCTTTCAGATGTTTGGACTGATGTGATTTAACAGGACATCTTTAATATCCTGCTATGAGAAAGGAGAGAAATGGAATGTGGCTGAATTACACCATGTGCTACGGTGCTGAGTCTGACGGAGATAAGATAACCTCACAGATAAACAACAGATGGCCGATGGCCTAATACTTTGCTTTGGGTGAACATGACAGGGATTTATTCCTTCAACCTGGAGAAGGAACCTCGGAAAGGCTGAAACTGCAGAAATGTGCGGCACGGGGGCAGCCGCAGTTTGTTATGGGGAATTGGTCTGAGCAGATGGTATTAGAATATAGATCTATTATTAGGCATCTGGTTCCTTTCCCAGCTATACAACATGTGAGATGTAGAATAAATTCCCCAAGGACTTCTCTGATCACTCACTAATTTGTACGTGCACATCTCTTTGCATCTTGTTTTGAAATCAGACAATAGACTAGATCCAGAGCTAGAACACAGAGATGTAAATGTAATAACTTCACAGATTTACTAAAATGACAGCAATGTACCTGGAAGCTGCATCTATGTCTTTATTGCACCTTACTGGTAAACTATTAGGTAAGGATTAATACTTGGAACAGATAGAAACTCTGTTGTCTGGATAGATGTGTGTGGGGTCACCCACTGAGAAGGAAACTACCTGTAAGTGTTTTGCATGACCTGCTATTAGGCAGAAACAACAAAGATCAGGATTTCTTTCTGCCTTATCCCCATTTTCCCTAGTGTTTAGCTATATTACAGAAACAGTGCCATCATGCCAGCCTGCACTGGACTTAACTCAGGATCAAACCTAGGCTCTGCGGGCAGGTTTTCAAAGCACCTCTGTTAATGAAAATGTCACACCCTTTAACAGTTCTGCAGGCGCTTCTAATCTGACCTTTTTGTGCTTCCCATGTGAACACGAAGTTGGTTGGTTTGGTCTACAGGGCACAACAGCTCTGCACCTGGAGGGCCCGATTCCTTGTTGCCCCTCAGGCAACGGAGCCAGATGTAGTCACATTTCGAGGGCAAAACACAAGGCTGCAGGTGTTAACAAGAAGGAGCAATGCCAGGCTTCCTGAAGGCTGGAGGGTCGTGCTTTTATCTGTTCCATCTCTCTGAGGGACAGACTGTGTGGAGACTGAGGAGTCAGAGAAAGCACTTCTGACCCAGCAGCTCAGATCCTTCTCTTCTGACGTGCAGTGTCAAGTACATTTTAGTGCAAGAAAGATGCTCTCCTTAGGTGTATTGCAGTGCTAGCTGCGACTGCTATAATGTCTGCTGGATTGCACAGAGAGGAGAGAGGGAGACTGAACCGCAGCATGAGCAGTTACGCAGCCTCTGGTGCATACGTGCATCAAAATTTTAATGTGATCAAAGGAAATAAGGTAGGGAATAATGCAGGTGATGGGCTGTTCTCTAAAGCACTTTCATGCCAGCAAAAGTTGTTCTATTAATAAATAAATGCACAGATTTAACAAGCAATTCTCTCTCCTTTTGAGAGAATCTAAGCAACGAAACTTACCCACTGAGGTAATTCTTTAGCCTTCAGATTCCTGCCATCTTCTACAATGTATTCATTTGTCGTGGTCTTGCCAGGAGCTCTGCACGGTCTGAGTTCCTGTGTTTAGAAATGAGTGCATGTTACCAAAATTGTTCGTACTTGAGTTCAATCTCGCATCCAAACTAAGGCAGAGTGGCAGAAAGGGTGCCATCTTTACCCAAAAAGCTGCGTTTTTACCCAAACTTTAGCCAAAACCTGAATTCTTACTCCATGATGAGCTGAATCTCTATTCTAGGGTTGTTATTGTGGCTGAGACTTAACATGTTCGCATGAGTCCCATGTTTTGTGACAAAAGACAAGGTCTAATTTAGATCTGCAAAGAATACCAGGGGGTGGCTTCTGTCCCCGTGAAACTCTCCAGATAGGAGAATTCTGGTAGAGTTTAGAGGCTGCCCATCTTTTATGCTGACTCTCTTGATCAGGCTGAACCCACATGCACCATTGATCCAGGATTTCCAGGTGTTCATCAACTTTGTGGGACCTACTGCTGCATGAAAGACCATATCCTTGCTTTTCCATTTAGAAAACTTTTCCAGTTGCTCCAGACAGTGCCCAAGAGGAGATGGAAGGAAAAACAGGATACCTCTTCCTCATATATTCTGAAGCTGCATAGTAATGCTTAGAAGCTCACCAGGTTGCAGACAGCTAAAGCAAAGCCTAAACTTTGACATCTATGACACACAGTAAATCAGGTTATAACATGAAAACAGTCGTATGTGCCTCCTAGCTGCATATGACTACTGCCTTATTTAAGTGCACTGAACTTTATTTTTGCTGAATACTGAGCGGATCTGTTGAAAGATTAGAAGACAGTCAGAAATTATAGAAATGAAGTAAATTTTCAGAGGAAATAAAGACGGAATGGAAAGGGTTGAATAGAGACCTGAGATTCCTGTAAACCCTTACAGGTAGTGAGGAAGGGAAGACAACAGAGTTAGGATATTAGTCAAACTGTTTCAGAATTGGGGAAAAAAAAAAAAAAGCAAACCTAATGTCAAAGACCATTATGTTGATCCAAAGATCTAAGATGCTGCAAAGATTTGCATTTTCATTTTAAGTACTAAAAGTCATTCTAAGCACACAGAAAAAAAAATAAATACAAAAATGGGGCTGGAGGATAAAGTCCTTTTCATGAAAAGAGATGAAATGAAAAGAGAAAATTGCCTCTTTTCATTATAGCCTTAAGTTTGACCTTGTGCTCTATCTTACAAGCTCTATTTCTCATTATTATCTTAGAAATATCTTATATTCCATGTAGGTTTTCTTCCTATTGAATAAATTCAGACAAAAATGGTGATGAGGAGGAGGAGGACCTCTATTTTACAGCAAGCTAACCTGTGGCTGTTGTTCATCCACTTAAAGCTTCTAAAAATTCTGAAAGTGATTTTCTCTCAGCATTTGTAGTCAATTAGCACTTTGTACCCTCAGCTGATGATATTTCAGGTTGTCTCTATCAAATTGCTAAAGAGGCACTGTGAGATGCAGGAAGGCCAGATGTCTTTCATTTGGAAAAAAAAGAAGAGCAGGGCTTAGCTTTATGGATAGATGAAGCAGGCAGGAGTCTGCAGAGGGCATAAAAAGAAAATGACAATCTTTTATTAATCACCAGCCACAACTGTTTCTTGTTAAAGCTAAAGCTGGGCAAGCGCATGTATCTAAAAGAGTGGCAAAAAGTATTAAAAAAAAAAAAAGTGAGAGAGAAGAAGATTGCATACCAATCATTGTAAGATTTCACTGAAAACTAGGTGTTTAAAAATGAAAAAAAAAAACTCCCTGGCTATCTCAGTCTTTTCCAGAGAATAAAATGATTACTTTTCCATGTATTTTTTAAAATTACATTATTGATAGCTAGAATGGAGAAAGAAGTTAATATTTAGATATTTAGAATTTTTTTAGAGATTTAGATTTTTCTTTCCTTAAGCTGAATGTTGCCAAAGGAAAATTATTTTGTAGGCATTTAATATCTAACCAGCCCACTGGTACCATTTGGGAATCTGATGCAGTATAACTTGTGGTTCAGTTCAGACTCTCAAATCCATTTTAACATGGGCAAGTCATTTTAGCTCAAGATGATTAAAATAACTAAAGAAGATGCTCATAAGAAACACATTTTAGAGAGACTGATGTATGTTCAATCTTGGTTGACACCCTGAAAATTTAACAGAAGTTGACAAGGCACAGCACTCTTCCATGTCTCTTCGTACAGTCTTGAAGACGAAAGATTCTCATCTTCCCTACTCCTGCATCTGTTAGGATCAAATATTCATCATTAGACAAGATGCCATATCCATTTTTCAATAGGAAGAGAAAAGGTAAAATAAATCCCATAAGAGATTAACACATCTGAAGAGCCTAGTGAAGTTAATTCTCTGCCTGTGCACCACTGCCTCCCAATGAAAGTTCGGCAACTGAAAAAGAAGACTTTCTCTAGCAAGTATATTTTCCTTATCGACACGATCTTTTATTGTTTATTCATGCTCACTATAGCAGTGAAGACCTATTTTCCTCCAAAGAGCCTGTTTATACTACTTTCTAATTTTCTATTTCACTGACTTTATGATTTGTCCTTCAGCTTTGCAGTCTTCACTGCTAGAGAGGTTCTCTTCTCATAGGCTAAGCACAACTTGAGAAAGATGCAAGGTAGATCTTTTACCAAAAGATCAAACCAAGCAAAAATAAAATAAAATAAAATAGGAAACTTACCTTCTGTGTTTCCTGCATATGTTCATCAAGTCCAAGCAAATGATTAAGTCTCAATTTAAAAAGCCCTAATGAAATAAGAATGAATAGGAAAGCAAAGCCATTTCTAGAGCACAGTGTATTTATTGTTCTTTGCAACTGTTTTGTAGGTTCAAGAGAGGTATGTTCATGCCTATCTGGACATGTCAAGGGTGAACGGCCTCAGAAACTCAGACTCAATTTTGCCATAGCAGAGTAATCCATCTCTGTACTGAATGCCGATGTAGCTTTTTTTTTTTTTTTTGGCTCCATATGTGCTGTGATTTGCCACAGCAATACACAAAGCAATATACAAAAATAAAGTAGATATTATTTCTTTCCTTCAGGAATCACAGGGTGTTATAACACCCCATTGGAAGCCTTGTTTGATTTCTGGAACACAAGATAGGTGGGCATGTCTCAAAGGACTACCCTTCTGGCTGCTCAGGGAATTCACCTCAGTTTCTTAGGATATGCTGGCAGGTGAGACATTATTAAGATAAAGTAAAGTTTCTTTCTAGAGAACATATTACAAAAGTGATTAAACTATCAGAGAATGCAGAAGAATACTCTCACTTTCTACTTTCTTTGGCAGGACTTAAGGCCAGATCCCTCTGATCCAAAATGTGAACGCTGCAGCTTGAGGGATCAGGAGCTGAAGTTAACTGTCACTACCCGCTTCAATATGCTAGCATCTTTGGTCTCTGCTGTGCAGCAGATATTTGTCATTTTTTTTGTTACTCTAGCTGCTCAAAGTTTCAGGCTGCTTAAGGAGCTAGAGATTGCAAAATATAATGCTAGATTTCTATGCGTCTCTGTTCCTGCACCTCACACAGAGGACTGAGAAGGGCTAACTGTTAGTAGCTCCTGTAGTTCTATTTTTCTTCCACAGGAAGCTTCACACGCTTATTTGTTCTCTGAATGCTTTGTCAGAGAATGAGAACTCGTTCATATCCATATGGCCTTTATCATACAACCGCAGCGTACTTCAGGATGGAAAGGACTTCAGGAGCTCTTTAGTAAAACTTCCTCTTCAAAGCAGAGTCAGCTGTGAGATTAGACCAGGTTGGTGAGGACGTTTTCCAGTCAGGTGTGGAAAAAGTCCAAGGATGGAAATTGAACAATCTGACCTGATGCTTGACTGTCCCCTGGGTGAAAAAGCAGCCTCTTCTATTCAAACTGAACCTCCTCTGTTTCAATTTATGGCCATTGTTTTTTGCTCTCCAATAGCAAAAAGCCTGGCTTTGTGTTTTCAATTTTTTTTTTTTTTTGGTATTGGAAGGCTACTGATCAGTCCCCCTGCAAGCTTTCCTTTCTAAACCCAGGTGTAGGAACCTCCCTTTTTTAACCACTGGTACTAGAGGCTACTAATATCAAGGTTTTCATTTTCTTGTTGTGTTTATTTATTTTATAATTTCCTATGAAGCAAAAGTAAAATAAATTCCTCTCCTTTGCCTCATGATGAAATGTAGAAGGGAATCACGGTTCACTAGCTAAGAAATCTGTGTATTAATTAAGTCAGTTTGTTTCAATTCCATATTCCATCATGGATTTCAGATTAGACTGCACGGGTCTAAAAAACATGGCAATTATCTAATCTTCCTTTATAATCAAAGAAGGCCAATAGGCACTTCCAGGACATGACTAATTTTCTCTTAAACCAGGCATCTAACATAGTTTAGCTCTACAAGCATCTCCTTTTCCCTGTTTACTATAAACTTAGTTTCCCAGCTCAGGCACAGACACCTACATTGTAGACTTGTAAAGCAGGGTGAGCTGAACCCTATTCTCAGTTTTGCTAGTCACTGTTCTTTGCCCTGAAAATTGAGAGCCGCATCTTAGGATAAGGAAAGATGATGTAATTGGAAGAAAAAGGATTTTAAGAACTTTAAGGCATCCGGGTAATAGAGGAAGCTTGGGACTGTGTTTTAATAGCATATATAGATCCAGAAAGGCAAAAATAAATAGTTGTGTTTGAGGGCAACATTACAAAGAATACCACAGAAGATCTGAAGCCAAGGTTCCCTCAGAAAAAAGTACAACACATTTCTCAGCTACATTAACTAAAAGAGCAATGCCTGTTCTGTCTAGCCAACTTGGGGCTTGGGGCATGGAGAAGCTGGTACTGCTTCTTCAAGTAGGTGAATCTGCCCTTCACTCTCATCACTGCACGGAAGACAGGAAAACAAATTAATGAAACTCAGGAATTCACCATAACTTCTCGGTTGCAAATTGTACTTTAAATTTTTATGCAGAATGGTGTGATGGGCATAATGTACGATTCCGTTTCAGGTAATTACATTCTGCCTACTTAAAATTCTCTCTGTAGGTTCCACTGGGAAAACAATTCTTCATTTCTGCCTTCTGCATCCTGTTGGGTAGGTAGTGCTGCTGTTAGAGAGTGGTTGTTGTGTGCCACCCTCATGTCCCCCATGTACAAAGATACAAAAATTGTGGTGATGCTAGACTGAGTCTCACATAGGCATATTTTCCTCCACTCTGCAGCTAACATTGATTGCAATTACTTGGATGTAGCTAAAAGCAAAACTGACCTGCAGTTTGCAAAACTGAGATGAAAAAAGCTGCAATTTTTTTTTCTTTTTTTCTTTTTGTAGGTAGAAAATGACTTTTTATCAGAGATCTAGAACCATAATAACTTTTCATTATTCCCTGATTAGGTAGGTAAATAGTTGATGGATTGCAGGACTAGGTTAAGAGAAGTATGAATCATTGAAGTAGCTTGCCAGCTGCCATGCAAGTGGGTTCTTGCAATCTAGTCTGAACTCTTCAGGAAGGTAGCAGCCTACCAGTGGGACTGTGCAGTACTTGTACCTGGCAAATAGTGTAGGAGCAGCTAGGAGTAATCCCCGTTGTAAGACATTGTAACAAAAAGCAGAAGGGAGAAAATTATCCTAAAGCTTCAAATAAATCACCAGTACTTTTTGACTAAGACTGAGTCAACAAGAAAGCCATAGCTATAGAAAGCAAGTAGATACTAACTCTTCTTGCTTCCACTGAACTGCTGCACAGAGCAGGCCTTTATTTTGTAGCCCTCAAGGCTAGTCCCACAACACACCTCCATTCAGATCTCCCTAGCCACACATTTTTTCACCTGTGCTGCAGTCTCTCTCCTCCTAAGCAGCTGCAGCACTGTGGTATGTGGTGGCAGTCCAGGGACCTGCTTCCTACCAGTGTGAAACAAAGCAAGAACAAGAAGGTCTACGTGTTCACTCCGCAGACTGTGTTGCCTTATTCTTCCCCTAGATTTGATGCTTTTTTTTTTTCCTCAATTCCCTTGCAAATGTTTCTTTCTCAAAATATATTTACATTTTATTCATGACTCTGTCAGGATTAATTTCAGAGCTTCGTGCTGCCTGTGACTCCTCATGTATAATGAATGAAGCAGCAGCTGCTGCAGCTGACAGCCTGGGCACTCCAAGGGCATATATATGCCAGTATCATTGGCATCTTCTTACCAGAAAGGATTTTCATACCTCTGCTGTCTGGACCATTCATTTGTCCACAGCACCTTTTACAAAAAAAATCTGTGGCAGCTTTAGGCAAAAGTAAGGTACTTTTCCAATCATTTTCTTACTCTTTGATGATATGTGTGGACTTGCAAAGGCTTTGGGTTCATCAGTGTGCAAAGGCTCTAAGATCCTGGGAGTTTGGACTTGATTACATTGGTGAAATTCTGTGGAATTACTTAGCCATCTCCTTACTGTAAGAAACTAATCCTGGGTCTGGAGTAGTACAGTAACAGAAATAAAGTCACAGAAATGAAGATGCACAGAATAGCATCTTCATAACATAACTTTCCATCTCACACCTGATGTACAGGAACTCTCAGAGTCTGCAAGTGATCCCTTACTCTGCCCCTGAGTGCTTGGGGGACCACAAGCACCTTCCTTCATCGTGGTGTCACCTGCCCTTCAAATATAGGTTGAGGACAGCAGCTTGCCTATTTACATTAGAAAGCTCTTCAGAGGAGTGCATTAAGTATTTCTACAAATCACGTAGATGTATTTCTACAAATCATGTCAGTCTTCCTGGAGATTTTTAGGATGTACAAAAGAGCAATTACGGGAACAAAACAATGGTTTTGTCATCCATAACTGAATTTCTAGATCAGCCATGTATATCAATTCCAGTGTCCATTTAGACTTAAGAGCAAAAGAACTGTAGAAAAGTAGAAAATATTCCCAAAATGCAGTGTCTTTTTTTTTTTTTTTAATGAGGGAAAAGTGTGTTAAAATAATTTGGAAGAAAAAAAAAGAGGAGATGTTTGGGCTTTTCCTTTAGATATATCCAAATATCAACATTACTAGGTGATCAAGTTTTCTTAAATAAAAAAGGTAATCATTTGAAATTTCAGTATTTCTAAATATTAAGGATTTTTAAAATTTTAATTCATATACACCTTTAATGGTTGTCTTCTTTGGGTGTCAAGCAAATTTCCGCATATCAGACTGTTCTCTCAGACGGGCACTCCATTTTCAATCCATGTCAGTCAACACCTGTGATGACAGAACTTTTTTTTTTTTTACCTTCATGTCCTTTTGTGAATACAGCCTACAAGAATGGGACATAGAATCCTGAAAAGACACTGTTAATTATCATGGCACTAACCCATGTTTCTTCTGGCTTATAAATGTAACACTTCTAAAATTATAAATATATTAAAAATACTTCGAAATACAGTGCAGACATTAGAGTCTGAAATATGAACACTCCACCCACTCTTCACAATAATTAAATGTGCAGCTCAGAGAAACTGAACACATTACCTAGGCGAAAAGTTATTTATCCAAGGAGTAAGGTTTTGTGCTCTGGCCCTCACTGACTACTTTTACAGTGTCAATTTGACAAAAGAGTGTGTTAATTTTTCACAGGTGGGGAAAGTGAGGCTTGTGATGTGCAGATGGTTTGTCATAGAATCTGTCACTGGAAAAATCAGAATCATTACTCCTGGCCTGCAGCACTGCATGAAGTCTAACATGCTTGGTTGGCATCCACAACATGAAATATGAAGGCACCATCTAGATTACAGCATCCACCTTAATGACAGATTTTGGAGAGGAAGAGGATCTGGTCCTTCACTAGCACCACTCCTGAAAGGGGATAGAGGACTGTTATTCCTTACAGTGTTTCAGCCAGGTATTTTTTCAAGGTCATTTATCCAATGTTTCATTAAAAGTTATATACTGGGTTATTTATTAAAAGTTATATACTATCTCCCCACAATTATTATCTGTTCACATCTGCTTTTATTCTTCCACAAGTTGAAGACAATGCAAGGCAATTTGCCAGTTTCACAAACGAGAAAACTCTCCAGTCAAGAGGTTCAGGTATGTTCAAAAAAGCTGTCACTTAACTAATTCTTCTTTACTCACCTGATGCATCACTGCAGATTTTGTAACCTAAACTAGCCAAACAGCTTTTATGAAACAGTAAAAATCATGTGCTGACAACTCAGTGGGTACTACTTTAGTCTTTGCGAGGACTGGTTTTCTGATCCAGAATGGCTGTGGTCAGAACATTCACCTGACCTGATCCCTCACGCACCAGCTATGGGTCCTTGCAGTTATCAGCTGCCTACTAACTCCTATTCTGTTAAATTAAAATCCTGCTTGTGATCCAAGTCATACTGCTAATACATTCAAATTACATCTTCTAAAATGCTCTTTGCATTTTCGTCTGGATAGTATATTCTTTATAAGCCCCCATAATAGTGTGTGTCATTGCCATGCACAGTTAAACACAGCACTGAGGGCCTGCCCCCCTTTTGTGTGGAAAACTCTAATTCTACTGTATTTTTTTTTTCCTGTAGAAATGTCTAAATTCATATTTCCCAGATTTTGCCTTAGAAATAGAAAGCAAATCATACATATCCTGACTTTTGTAAGCAACTGGAAAGGACAACCTATTTGTGCATAATCCTTCACATGCCCCATCTTAGGGAATGGAACCATTTACTTTATTATATTTGGAATCTGTCAATAACCTGTCTTCATAGAAAGCCATGAATCCCCCAGCAGAGGCAGCAGGAATATTCTTAGAAGCTGAGAGAGCATGGATTTAAATTAATTCTTATAACTTTTCTACACTCACATGGAAAGGTCATTCTGGCACTGAGTTCCAAAGGACATTCTTTGTATCGAACATCTGCCTTATCTTCTTTTAATTTATTCAGGTGTGTTTATATCACACTGCCACAGGCTGGCTGTTTGATCCCAGCAGCATGGAAATCAAATTGTTCATTGTTCTGTCATAGAAAAATAATCAAAAATCTCAGGGATCGTCATTCTAGTCAATAAACAAAACAACCTGTCAGCAGTGCAGAGCATGTCTGTGTCAGCACTCTGCTCCCAATACCTAGATGAGATGGAGGAGATGTGCAGCTCAGCAGAAGCTTGTCTTGCTTCAGCCAGGCTCTCATGAAAGCATTTAAGGCATAAGACAAACTAAGGAGGAGTCCACAAGTAGGAGGTACCGGATGTGCTTTAAGAGAGGTGACTCAAACTCATGTGTGGGGTAGATATGTTCATCCTGGAGGTCTTCTAATGCTGTTGGGTTTGACTCAGTGTCTTTGGGGTGGACTATACTGTTAAGCACAACACTGAGCAAGGAGAGGGCAGGAAGGCATATCTTATGGACTCAGTTCTGACTTTTCTCTGGAAGTTTATTTTCATGGAGGACAAATTATTTTTTTCTACATCCAAATTGGCAACTGCTAATAACATGCTCACCAGTAGCACAACAGTCTGTGTTTTAACACTGAGATAGTTGGATTGAGTAAGCCTCTCTTGTTGTTTGCAGGGAAGCAGCTAGACTACTCCTTTATAGAACAATAGGTTTTAAAAAATAAGCATTTTGCTCAGGTTAGCAGTGAGAACCGTGTCAGCAGTTTTGGATGTAACACCTCGATTCCCATCCATATGAAGTGGACTTCTCACTTCCTGAGAAAACAATCAATGGCATTTGCTTAAATTCACAAAAAAGCATGTGTCTCTGTTTAATGGAATAGCCCGGTTTTATACAGAAGAGACTCAAGTCCATGCGTGGAGAAAAACAAAGCTATCATAGTCAGAAGCTTGTTTAGAAGAAGGACTAAGCAATAGTCCTTCAAGACCAAGCAATAGTCATTGTATAGTTTATCTGAAGTATGCCAATTGTACCAAAAAGTTAAGATGATGTAGTTGATATTTGCTTTTGCCATTTATGATATCTTCATTTCTAGGCTTATCTTAAAATCTTTAAAGAGGTAAATATGAAAAACACTGTAACAAGGAAGGTTACTCCTGTATTTGAACTGAGTTTTCACTGGCAATTTTGGAATTGTTTGTCTTCTCATCTGAGGGAGTTTATCTTCTCCCTTCTTCACATTAGAGAAAGAGAGAATGATTTGTTCACTGATGAAGGAAAGCAGACCTTGTAATGGTACTAGTGTGGCTGCAGCAGAACAGCTGCCCATGACATAATCTAATTCCGGACAGGAAATGGATTTGTCTTGAGGGTATATACATACATATTTTTAATCACAGTTATTTTCAGTTTGCTAGCAATGCCTAAGCTGAAACTTAGTAAGTAAAGTGAAGTTGGTACAGTAACACTGATCCTTGTACCTTTCAGGATTTTAAAAAGTGCCAGAGAAGATTTGTGGGCACCCAAATCTAATTGCTTATATTGTTAAAGTCAGCAAGGGCCTCACACCTCACACCTCACTCAGTATGCAGTCTGGATGCAACTACCCCAGTTTGAAGAGTGAGGGAATTTAGTGGAATGGATGAATGCCAGTCTGTGGCAGTCCTCCTCAGTGCTAAAGAAAGTACTGGCATAATTAATTTATGAGCATGAGAGGCAAAATCAGAGCATCTCCTGATATATCTACATGCAGAGCTCTTTTTTTATTTTTTTCAGGATAGGGAAGGTCATCAGCGCTTACAGGTTTGATATGCTTTTACCTAAAAGCATACCTAAAATCTTATCTAAATTCAGAATAATGAGATAGAACTCAGTGTAACTAATCCTGATGGGTTTGTGGCAGCAGAAATCAGAGACGTAAGCAATATAGTGTTTCACTTTATTTATTTATTTATTTATTAATCTGAGGTCTAAAAACATATTTATTAAGGAATATCTGACATATTAATACTTACATGGAGCCTGTCCCCTCAAATTACCTAGGTTTTATATAGCGGTTTTGTATCCAGATCTCTAGTTTCAGTAACAGTCCTTACTGAATAAAAAGAGACTGCAGGCAGTATTTCTATTTAGACTGCACTTGATTGCATTAATACTTGTATACAGTGAGTTACATAAGCAGGAATTGATTAAGACATATTTGTTGAACTGTAACAACTGTTGTTCTTACCAATAATAACAGTCACCATTATGCATGCAAAATGCAATCAAATCCTGTGCTTCAGGGTGTCAGCTGATTGCTTCTGTTGCTGAAGGAATGCAGAGGAGGGTCAGGAAGCAATTTATCCTCCTTATGCATTGCCATAACTTAAGGGGTGAATGAAGGTGGACATGATGAACTGCTAGTCTTATAGAGAATGGCATATATTACTTAGCTTTCAGACAGATTTGCCTTGGTACTTTGTGTGAATAGCACCTAGTAAGGACTTCCTTTTCTGTTTTTGTTTGTTTGTTTGTTTGTTTGTTTGCTAAGCTATGCAAAACATTTCAGAATACCGGGCTTACCTCCCAAAAGACAGCTAGATCTTCTGCATAGTATCTTTTAAGAGTCACCAACAGCTTTGTTACTGGGGCAGAGCAATGTAAGAAATTGTAATGAGACCAATGTGAATATGGCCTTCTGCTGAATGGCTTCTTCTTTATGAGATGTCAGGGAAGGGATCATGTCACTGACTAACCATTTCTTGCCAGAGCATCTACTGGGGATGGTACAGCTGTGTGCTGACTCTTCCTATAAGGATGACTCTTATAAGTCATACAGGTCCATGTGCTCAGTCTGCTATCCTCTACTTCTGGACTGCTCCAAGCACTGGGGAAAAGTTAACATTTCAGTTCTCTGTGGATTGTAACAAGAGGCACAGAGCCCACTATCACTTATATCAGTGCCAATCCAACACAACTTGAGCTTTGTACCAGAAGAAGAGGAAGCAGATTCAGGCCAAATAAATGTCTGTTAGTGATTGGAAGCAAATGGGATTTGGCAAATATTAAGCTGGTAGTAGATGTGCAGAGGAAAGTTCTTTGTCAATGGATTTCCTATGGTGCTTTGAAGGGTCACTATATATAGTGGTAGGATTCTCATGTTTTCTTGCGTCCTCCTTCCTGGATGCATTCTGAGGAGGGAAGTATTTCTTTTGCCACATTATCATTCCTTTCTTCCCTCTCCCCATAGCCCACCCAAGGAGTAATGGGTACAAATTAAAACACAGGAAGTTCCATCTCCATATGAGGAAGAACTTTTTTTACTGTGAGGGTGACAGAGCACTGGGACAGGCTGCCCAGAGAGGTTGTGGAGTCTCCTTCTCTGGAGATCTCCAAAACCTGCCTGAATGCCACTCTGTGTCATGTGCTCTAGGTGACCCTGCTTGAGCAGGGGGTTTAGACTAGATGATTTCTAGAGGTCTCTTCCAACCTCAACTGTCCTGTGATTCTGTATATCATACTGAGATCTGATGCCAGGATTTTGCTTGTGCTCTGTTTCTTCTCTGTCTCCCTCCTTCTCTTTTTACACATTTTTTTTTGTTGTTGTTGCAGAAGCAGGACTTCAAGAGATTTTTGATCAAGCAAGTACTTGTAGTTTTATTAGTTGCTTCTGAATTTAAACGAACTCTGCATTTGATAGGACTCTGGCAAGGAACTGAATGAGTGCTAATGAAGCACTGAAGAAGGAAGTCCAGCTTCAGGTTTACCCTCACAAACGTCATGTACAGAGACTGAAAAAGTCTTTATCTGACTAGCCTATACAGACAATATCTTCTCCAAATGACAAAATAAGCAAAGAGATGCTTAAAGATGCATTAACTGATGCAGAAAGTTTTGGGATATGGGATGATCCAGTCTATAAGACTATGCCTATAAGATGGGCATTTTCTTCATACTGTAACTAGTCTAAGCAAGTTTTCCTTGCTGTCTTACTGGGGCAAGATGGTGTATCTGCAGACTTTAAGATCAAACACCAAAGCTATATTTATATTCCATCTTATGTGGAACATTTTTAGTAGTTAGATACCCCTGAAGGCCTAAACTCAATTGAGGAAAAATATTCACACGGGAACTTGGGTAAATTTGGGGTCATTTATTTCTGAGCTTTGCTGAATTACTGACAGTTGTTGCTGTTTTGTGGCATTAGCAGAGATAAGTCCGTCTGTGGAGGGTAAGATAAGGGCCAAGCGGAGGAATTAGCCGCTGGAGACAGGGGAGAAGAACAACATTCAGGCTGCATGGTGGATACTCATCTGGCTAGAATGGAAGAAAGAATGAGGACCATAAATAAATAAATAAATAAAGTTTGATGTCAAAAAAAAATAAAAAGCCTGAGATAGCTTCAAGAAATGAAGAGGTTTTTCCTGCAATAGTGGATAGAGGTTACTCCAAACAGAGAGACAGACCTTCCTACAGCTATTAACTCAACTGTCCCAGTGTCCGCAAGGCTGAAGAGACATGATGCAGGCCCCATTACAATCAACAGAAACATTTCCACAGCCATGGCTGAGCCCTCCAGATTCCTTCTCAACCTCCTGAGAGCCTGTTAGCTTCTCTGACTGAGACTTTCCCAGGTCAGGGCCCTGAAGGTGGAGAGCTGTACATATCTGCCCCCGACTGCTACAGGTAGTTGAATTCAGGGCCTCTATGCTGGACATCTACAGGCAGGGGTGAGTGTATGCGCTTACTTCTGCTAACAGTCCTAAGGTCTGCCATTTGGTGTTTGAGGAGTTTGTCTAGTTCATACGCTAGGCTCATACACTGTCTGATGATTTGTCTGAGTCCAGTTTTGCATGTTTCAGATGCAGACAGCAAACATATTAACCAAATTCCTAGTGAAGTAATTACTCAGCTTAGCATTTTCACTGCCACATTTAACAGCCTCTCCCCCTCATAAACTTATTGAACTACTAAAGAGATTGTGGCTGTCAAGCTTGCTGTGTCATGCCTAAAAATTAATCTATGGATTTAATCAATGACATCATCAGAAACAAGAATAACCGGAGAAGGTTTTAAGAAGCATTTGTTTTGAAGGAAAAATCCTTTATACAGATGGTTCATTTTCGAGAAGGTCTGTTGCAAACAAGTGTAAAGGATATAGATGTAATATTTTCTTAAATACATGTGAAATGACACATATTGCATTCCTTTTTTTCACTAAATATTTTCACATTCTCAAGTGATTTTTTTTTTTTTTTGCTTTTTCTTACACTGAAGCTAGAGCAGAATTTTCAAACACCATTGTCCAAAGATGGGAATTCAGAGGAAAATGACAGACTCTTTCAATTCAATAGTAAAAGTATCATGGTCTCTGCATATCTGAAACCTTAGTGATGACATTCACTTTCATATAAAAAAGTCTGAGTCATTTACATCCACTGAAATCCTAAGCCAATGTCTCCGGTGGCTAAGGAAAGGAATGCGATGAATTTGAGTCAGAACATAACAATTAGTATGGGACTGTATAAAGTTTGTCTTGAAGTATTACCTATATGACGAGCTACAGATACTTTGTCTTCCTGTGCTGTCTTCCTGACCTCTGTCAAGCCACTTCCTCTAGAAAGGAGGCTATGATCCTTTCTTTTTCCTAACATGCTACACACACCATTAATCCTCCTTCTCTTCCTAGTTGTTGCTGTCAGCTCCTTTTGAAACCAGAAGGGACTTAGCATTGTCAAACAAGAAACCCTCCTGTTCTATCATCTGCTGACAGCACAACATGTCTATACCTAGCAGGGCAGCTTCAGGGGCCCTGATCCCTCATGAATATGAACTGAGGAAGAAGATTAAGAGTAGGAAATTTCCTTCTAACCCATTAGACACAAACGTGCAAAAGAAATACAAATGCATACAGATCAAAGTGCATGCTGTCTGCAGTTCCTTGCATGTTGTGTTGCTGAGTACATTTTTATCCAGGGCCTTCCGGATATTTGTCAAGAAAAGACTAAAAGTTGCAAGATCTTGAGGTAATTGAGAGAAGGTGAGAAGTTCCACCCATTCTCCAACTATACTTTCATTTTCTGCAATAGAAGGAATAGGTAAAATATTGTGTTGTATGGGTGAAAAGTGCAGATCTTTTGCTATTTGGGAGATGGGAAGGTCAAAGTAATTTTTTGCTGTCTGGCATAAAGGGATGGATAGAAAATAGATAGTAAATCAACTAAGGCCAAATATTTCAAGGCTTGCCTTGGAAAAGGATAGTGTGAGAAAGCTGTTAAAGAGAATATAAAATGAGCTTCATTTGATAGGTGCAACTCAAAAAAGGCAAGACAGAATTTGCAGGAAGTGAAGTCTGTGCTGTCATGTCAGAGTGGAATGACCTGTTGTTAGTGTTTTTATGTACATGGAGCCAGTATATCCACTGTGAGCCCCATCAAAGGGAAACTGTCAACATGATCTGGATAGAAAGTAGGCTTTCAACATGCTTAAACCGTAAGGGAATTTCTCTACTCTTGATATAGATTATTTTGCTGTACAACGTCCCATGTGTGTGTATATGTTGATCCAACATGCATCAGCTTCCAGAGATTTGGATGCATTGGTGCTTAATCTGAGAGTAGCTGCCACTGACTGATTTATGCAGGCCTGACTAGGTGCGATGTATTTATGGATGTCCCCAGAGCTTCATTTTGGAAAGCACAGAATCAGCATTTTGGTAGCTGTTCTGTTTATCTGTGTTTTCTTGAAGAAACTACACAATTTACATTTATTGGTTACTTCCTTATCACAGATGAAACATATCATAGAAATAATAATCCAGATTAATTTTAGACAACATATCTTTAATTATTTTTAAGTGATTGTCATCTCTATCTCTATTTTTCTGAATTTCTATGTATGCATCATCTGTCTCCCATCTGAGTGTATAACTGATGACAGCTCAGTGATACCATACTGCTGTACTGTGAAATGTCATTGTTGTCAAGGCAGAATGTATTTTCCTTGTGCTTGGTTGAAGAACACTCTGTACTGTACACATTTCCTGTACTTAATACACCTGCCTCTTGTCAAAAACTAGCAGAAAGTAGGAATATGTTTGCTATCCACAAAAGAGGTTGTTTTGCTTGGTTGAATGCTAATCAAATTATTATATTCAAGCCAAGTCTCTCTTCAGTGCTTCAATAGAAGGTTATGGCCCAGCTACAGGGGATTAGTAATCAACAGGTTTTGGATGAAATTCAGTTAGTTCAAGACCTCTTTTTGATTAGTGATCATTAGATATTACATTGCTAATTATAACCAGTGGGAATGTACACTTAGAAATCCTTCCAATATTAGAGCATGCCACATAACATTAATTTTGGTACTTTACTGCAAACAGGCAAATTGATGCATTGAAATCCTGCTTGCACTTCAGAAAAATAAGTTTAGTTCCACGCTAGTAGATAAATTGACATATTTAAGCCCTCAGGATGATGGTATCAGCTCTGCATCAAGAAACCCCTGCAGAGATAGTGTAACCGTACCTTGGGAACCATGTAGCTAGGCTGCTAGCATTTTACTTGGCCCAATACACTTGCCATCCTTGATACCTTATGCTGTGCAGGATGATGTGTTAACCTTGTTCTTGAACCTGGAACCTGAGCTTGGTTATTTGTGAGTGGCATTGTACAGCAGGGAATCAGGTGAAGGGCCTGAAGTAGACCTTGTTCTCAGGTACTTACATTTCTTAATAATACATGGGTTTCCCTTTTAAGTGTGCAAATTCTATAGAGCTATTGTCTTCTTTAACACTAATTTCCCTCCCCACCCCCGACCCCAGATCTTGGCCTTTCTCATATGCTTTACTGCTTCATCCTAGAAGTAATTTCAAATCTTGTCTGAGTAATAAAGAGTATTTTTAAAGAAGTTTTTCATTTTGGTATCATATTTTTGTTTGAGAAAGCACAGTGAGGACTTCAGTCTGCTTTCTCTTATGAGCTGAAAAGAGTGGAAAACCTAACATCCCAGGGGGTGCTTCATCTGTACATGAAGGAGATATATTTAATTGCTGTTGCATAAAGATAGCTGTAGGGCTGAAAAAAAAAAAAAAAAAAAGTCCTGTATTACAAACAGGACTTCTTTTTTTGAAGAACAGTTATTCAAGATAAGTAGCCCAGCTTCACCTTAAGAAAGCTTAAAGATCTAAAGAAATCTCCTGACAAAAATGTCAAACAAATCATACATGCTTCTACTGGGGCAGAGAGAATTTTTTTTAAGAGTTGTCTAGAGAAATGCATTCACTTTGGGGCTTGTTAACAGGACATGGAGCACTATATCTATGAATCATATTCTATCCCAATGAAAGTCAGTGCTACCAAGTCAAACTGTGTCAGGTGAAGTGACGGGATCACAAGGTTCTGATGAACTGCTGTCCACCTGACTTGTCCACCAGCAAGACGCTATCCACGCAGAATCAGACAAGGCAAAAATAAATTGGTAGAGATACTGAACTATCCTTATCTGAGTGTCTGTGTCAGTTCAAGCAATAATATTCCCTCCCATGGTAAATCACAATGATGGAGTCAGGGGCAAGGCATACAAAGGTCTCCTGAAACTCTGAATAAACAGAGATCATCCTTTCCCACAACGGTCTTTGTGGTCCTCCCCCAACAACAGCAGGATCCAAAGTGGACCAAATTCACTTTTGGTGTCTCTTCTTTGCATTCCACCCTGGGTTACAGAAGAATAGAAAATTGTGAGTGTCTCAGAGACCACGACTGGGAAACGATTGTTCTTTTTTGTGCAAGTATTAGGAGGCGTCAACTATTGCTTGTTTTGTGTGTGTGTGTGTTCAGAAAAATCCAGTGGAGGTTCTTCTTCAGCATTTATTAAGCTGTGAGACTTCTTGCCATTGGACTATTAGTTACAAAAACACAGCGTTTGTCTCAGGAGCTCCCTGATCTTCAAATTATTTAGGCTTGTAAGAGGATTCTAGAGAAGTATTAATAAATGCTTGCCCAACTCTTACCTAAATATTTGTTTTCAGCCACAGTCAGAGACAGAATAGAGGCGAGATGGCTCTTTTATCTGGACCTTTCCTCTAAGCCAGGATGTTAGGTCTAACACTGTTATGTCCATTAGTTCCAATGATATTCAGTTTGTCTTTTTACATAGCACTTTTTAAAGAAAATCTTTGGCTACCCAGAACAGTCAGCTATTTAAATTACCTCTTATCATTACTGCTTGCTCATATAGGTGATGCAAATGATGCCACTTATGTTATGACAAAGCTTTTTATCTATGTTCTTTGCATATCTCTAGATTAGGAGGTTGGAGAGCTAGGTATAAATTCCAGATATGTTACTGTTTTCTAGTACAGACCTAAGCAAAATACTTCTGTGTGGTTTTTTTCATCTGTAAAATGATGGTGATGACAGAGATCTGTGAAACCATTTGGCAATAATAAAATGGAAAGCTCTGTTTGATAGCTTATTGTTAATTATCATCACCATGTATAATACAGTCCCGCAAAACCAGAGAATTATGAAATACCTGTTGTCCTCACTCATATAACTTATTCATTGTACTTCAGAGCATTTCCATCTGAAGATCCACCTGGGATGAAAACAAGTTCCTTATACAGTGTGGTTCAGGATCAAACCAGCAATTGGTGTAAGGATACCATGAAACTGGAGTAAGGCTTTTTGATCCTGGCTGTGCATGAAACTAGAATAATTCAGGCAGTGTCACAAAGAGATCTGTAAGCCAATTCTTTGACCATCCAAAGGGGGAAGGCTGATCACCCTAGGAATACCCTAGCAACATGATTTGCCCACCCTATAAAGACAGTAGAACTGTTCCAAGGTCCCAAAGCTTCCCTCTTTCCCATTCACTGCAGTGAGTGAGCTGTCTCTATTGTATTTTGTATAATTTTCAAACTTCTCTGCTCCATTCTTTTCATAGTACCGTTTCTATTTGTAGTGTGATGCTGCTACTGGGCCAAAGAGGCTATTTAATGAGCAGATAATCTTGTTCCTTCATCAGAAAAAAATTACTCAGCTTTACAGTTTATCCACAGAGCAAACAGATTGTCAAATAAAATAGCATATTATGCCCTAAATAATTAAATAACCGTAGAGATATTTGTCATTCTGCTATTCAGCAAACTGGTGTCAGCTGAGAAAGCAGATATCTTATTCCAAACGATGTCAGCTTCTCTTTTAAAGCGTGGTTAGAGAAGGAAAGCAATTGTCAAAATGAGAGTATGGAGTTCCATATTTTTCCCTATGTGACTTCCTGAGCATATTTGTTCAGTTTATAAGTCACACAGTGATTTTTCTAACTGCCAGCATAGCAACCTCAGACTTAGAAAATTGCACCTGGATTCTTCTGTTTCCCTTATGCCACCACCAGGAAAGATAATATGATCACCATTTAGCTGACAGGTTTGTTGATGAACAAAGCAAAATAGAATTCTGCTCACTTTCTTATAATGATACTGCTCAGTGAGCCCAGCAGAGTGATTTTTTTTCCTTCCCATCTGTGTGTTAGCGGAGGTGGAAGATAGGAATGGTAGAAAGAATGCAGAACTCTTTTCCCAGTGATGCATGGTATTGCTTTAATGAATAAAATAGCACTTTTTCATGATGGTATTGCAGAAATATTTATTTCGCTGAATGTTCAGTAAAGGGATAAACTGAACAATATTACATATTTTGAATTGAATGCTGTTCCAAATATGCAGTGATATATTAATAATACTGAGAAAGTAACTCTGGACTTTCACTGAGGTCTCAAAAGCTCCCATACCTGTGTGTGCATGTGAGTTGTTTATGTTCCTCCCCTCTCCTGGCAGACTTTTCTTCCCAGTATTTCACTTACAGTAATAGGTTTCAATTCAATACCAGGCTATTGATATTTGTCTCCTTGCAAGTCGTCAGAGCCAGAAACACCTGCTGTGTCCCACTGGAAGGAGGGAATGTGAGGCTCTGATACACCCAGCAGGTGTTTTTTTAATTCCTGTCAAGTTGTGAGCTATATGACCTTAAAACTGCAGCCTCCTGATTTGTAGGCACTCCAGCCTAAATAATATTTAGAGGGACACAAAATGCACAAGTACTGACTTTCTATCACTCCCAAAACTGTGGACATAACTAAATCAAGTGATTTCACAGGCATAAGAGATACAAAAAATAGTGGCAATAAAGATTTTATTACTCTAAAATATTTCTAAAATAACCTTTTCCCCTCTCTTTCAAATGAGGAGTAAATGGAATACATGATAGTGTGGCAAGAGTGTTTTATTGGCATGCTTGAGTAAGGCAGCCATTTCGCACTCATGCCAATAAAAGGCCAGCTTCTGCTGCCATTATTCATTTGTACTATCCTAACAGCTTCAATAAGATGATATGCTCGAGCAATTTCAACAGGAATCAGTACAAAATCTTCATCTCAGGAGTATTTATCCAAAATTAGATTTTTTTTTATCTATACTCTAATTGATACTTTGAACTATGAAAAAATCAAGTGACATTTTAGCATCTAATTCATCTTACTAAATAGCAGCAGCTTTTCAGGCTGCTTGTTTACTTTTGCCCTTCTGTCCGCTTGGGCCCAAGAGCGGACTGCCCAGTTTCACTTTGGGCTGACGGTCAGTCTCATTTCCCGTGTTCAGTACAATGATGTGTGCTCTGAAGCCAGAGCAGTTACTTACATTGACATCTTTTCTTTACTTTTTTTGATCTTCATGTTGGAGCTGAACTAAGCCTGAGTAAACACAAATTATTTGGTGAGGTTTCAACAAATAAACCAGACCGCTTGGAGTCTTATCTGTTGACGTGCCTTCTAGAAAGCATGTTAATGCCCTCTAATTTGTCTCTAGTGTCACTGCAAGCAGCATAAGGAATAGTGGGGTGCAGTTTTTTCATCTCCAGCTCTAAGCCTGCCAAGAGATGATTTGACCCTCATGGGGGCTACATATGTCTGAGACGACAAAAAACCTCACCCACTCTCTTCTCCACTACTCCAGCCACTCTCTTCTTCACTGTCTGCTTTCCTCAGAGAAACTCCTGGCTTGAGTCTACTTGTAGTTTGTAACTAGGGCCCCGAAAAGCTACAATAATGCAAATAGTAATAGTAATAAAAGTTGGTACTTAGCAGTTCTTACATTCAGGCCTTCTGACAACTGTAGAGCTGAAGAGCTGACATTCCTCAATCACTGTGCACACATTTTTAAATGAAGGAAAAGAATCACATCGCTGGTTTTCCTGCCTCATTCTTCTTAATCCATCAAACTCCTGCCGTGTCACTGTTTCCTGTTATCAGACACTTGTCAGTCATAAGCAATCAGCCAGCTACTTGACAATTAGCGGAGAGAAAAGATACAATTTCTTTGTGTCATTCACAGATGTTTGAACTGGGAGCACAACAAACCAGGAGAGTGCTCCACCCTCTCAGAGCTCTGCAGTTCTGTCTACTGCATCATGGCTTATTGTTTCCTTGTCTGTGCCTTGTAATTTTTAGTAACAAAGTATGAAGAAGGTTCCTTTGATATCTTTACTTTCATGGCATGAGGTTTAGATTTCTGGATATTTCTACAGCTTCCTTTTGCCGCTGTCATGTAAACCTTGTATTATTCTCTATGCCGAGACTGCTTACAAGTAGTTGGTACTGAGTTGCTTCAAAACAAGCTTATTAAGAAAACAGAAGAGCAATGGCAAAATGCCTTTCTTTCACAAGGGAAAATCACTAGTGTAAGGAAGAAGTGAGAGAGTCCCAGAGTCATCAGAAATGGCAATTAACCCCTCCAAGCTAAGTACTGGACAAAGTAGTTCTTGTAGTCTATGGGGCTGCACTTGAGTAGCAAAGATTCCAGATTCCAGTGACACTGAAGCTTGTCTTTTGAGTAATTTTACTTCTACACAGGGTAGTAACTGAGATCAGGATATAGCCCTCATCTATGTAATTGTGTTTGTACCATGTATCAACAGTATTTTTAATATGACAGTGTGGAAAAAGAGCTAATGGATGTTGGTTGCAGAAATTGTACACACTCTGCAGCAATAAGTAACATCTTGTGGTTAGTGTAATAAATTAAACAAAATTGTTTTCTAGATTATTTCTGTTCTCCCAGATGTGAAATACTTTGCCTCAATATTTAACTTTCTTATTTTTCCAAGACCGTTTTGTAAACAATTTTATTTGCAAAAGAAATCAAGAACTTGTAAAGAGAAAAGAGAGAAAGAACTTCACACACAGTTGCAAGCAACTCATTTTTCAGTCAAACTGTGTGTGATCAGTAGAGCAAAACTGTCTCAGACAGTCTGTGTGAAGGAACTTCATTGCATGGAGTAAAACTGAAGTGAAAATGGTTTCCCTTCCTGCACCATAGCCCAACACGAACACCAAAGCGTAGACATATTAAGAAATGCTACAGTCGCGTTAAGTGGGAAACTCTTTGGGCTCTTTTTCCCTTGAGCAGGGTTGCACACGTTTAGCATCTTGACATCTTGAATGTGGCTCTGATTGGAAGCCCCTTGGAAAAATGAAGCCAGGGATTGTTGTCAAGCAGTGTGTAGGCAGGTTGTTTTGTCTCCTCTGGAGACTAAACTGATCTTGGATGAGAGAGGGCCAGTGTGATCCAGGGAATTCTTCTTCTCTGAGAAGATAATTTCAAAATGTCTGCTCTCAGCTGTTGGTGTGCACATCATCATACATACCCCAACACCAGTATTGGCAAAAACGGGCAGAGGATATAGTGCAGGGGTCCTTGACAGCTCTGCCAGCTGCTTATAGAAAACATGCCTGAAGATGCTTGACTGCGTGGAGATACTCGCTTTCTCTTTCTTTTTGTTACTTTCCTGGAACAGCCAGCACAAAGCACACTGCTGTATAGCACATGTGCTGGCAGCTAAGTAAAGCTGACAGCTTTCCTGGGGCACCCTGTGCAGGTGCTACTGATACCAAGATCTGTTCTCAGTTTTGACCACCCAACAGGGGAAGCAAGCAGTGCTGGGAATGCCGTATCTTAAAGGATGAAGAAGAAGATGAGGCAGATAGATAGGAAGGAGAAGCAGGTGAGGGAATATTAATAGCTTTAAAAAGGTCTCTTTGCCAAAAGTCCATTCTGTATTGACTAGGAGCTTTCTCATCCAATTCATTAGGGCTATATTTCTATTCATGCTAGTAAAAGTGTGCTGCAGTAGACTATGAGTATTTCTCGCTGATAACAGACATTTTCACATAAGGTAATACAAAAGAATTAATAATTGTACTCAACTGAAAAATTCTCACATTGTCAAATAGAGGTAAGAGCAGGTCAGTGTCTTGCTCACAGAATCATTCAGAATTGTTCATTCTGCAGTTGGAGATTTCCACTTCTGTTGATGAATTCTTTCAATGGTCCTGATTTGATAGTTCAGCAAGAGATCTAGATACAAGGATTCTGGAAAAGCACTTTTTTCCACTTCTACTACAATAAACAAGAGGATTCAAACCAATGGGTAAACTCCATAGAAATGTCATATATGCCTTTCTTAAGCATCCCTTTGTGCACAACGTTGTAGAGCAGATATGGAATAGATTTCTGTTATGAACCAGCACAGGTGACCTTACTGGCCTTAGCAGACACAAAAATCCTCCCATTAGAGTGTCTTTTTTTTTGCAATAGTCAAGCTAAATGTGAAAGACTGTGGGTTTTTTTGCCACTACAAATAGAACATGACTATTATCACCCTATTGTTGCAATATCTTTTGTTATCTCTGCACCACTGCATCAGCATGTATCTCAAAATGCCAGATGATTCTCTTGGGTACTACCAAAAGTAAGAAAGACATTGAAATCCCATGAAATATACTGTTCATAGGAGACTCTGAGTTCATTTTTAAGAGCTCGGCTGTGCAAATGCAATACAAATGACTCAAATATTTAGTGATAAGGGCTGACAGGAAAAGATTTGTTTATGTAAAGCCAGAAACTTTGAAATGAGAAAAAGCTACTGACTTCTGCATTTTCCGTGTGTCTTTCTTGGCATACTGCCAAGGCTTGGCATTTTTCTTCACCAGTTTCAATTCTATTGGGAAAAAAAAAGATCAGCTAAAAATTGCATTGTTGCTCAAAAGTGGGTGTGGAAAATTGAGACAAAGGGACATTAAATGATTTACTGAAGGCCAGATGAAAAATCAGGAGAGAATCCAAGAATCCCAACCAAAATTACATTCGGTAATAGCTCCTAGATTTTTGAAAATATTTTTTTGAATACCTAAGCCCAACGAGTACAAGCACCTCTGTGGATTGGAACCTCCTTCCCAGAGGTCATTCTAAGGTTCTCCTTTTATTTCCTCACAGCTGATCAGTGTTTCCTGGACCTCATAAATCTGCTTGCCAGCCTCTTTTCTGACATCAATATGTTTCAGTTGCAATGAACTAACTTTGATGATATTTTGTCAAAATACCTTCCAAAGATTTGAGCCAGTCTATTTGTACTATGCTATAATGACAACGCTTACTCCCCATTCTCACAGCAAATACAAGAGCTCTCTTGAAGAGCTTGAGAAAACATCTCCCACTAGAAACATGTTAACAACGTTGACAACATCTGTATAGGTCAAACTCAAGGTCAGTCATGGTTTAGGTGAGTGTTTACTCTGGGATGTCTTGAAGGAAGCTTTCTCCCAGCTGGTATGCCAAGAGAACTGCCTCTTACAGCTTTATGGCTGGTGATAGTGGCATTTTATGTTGTACTGAAGTTTATGGCTCTAGCTAAAGAACAGATAGCAGCTTGAATAGGCAGCCAAGAAATGCTTGTGTGCCCCAGGAGAGGAGTAACAGCACTGCAGGTCAGATTTTCACCCTTTATGGGATAATATTAAAGGAAAATAATTGAGCTATTAAGTTAGAATTCATCAGCTCTTTTGCTTCTTGTTGAGAATTTTCGTGCTAGTGCGAAGTGGCAGATTGGCTTGAGTGTGGAGTCTTTTTGTGTGTCAAAGAAAGTACTGCATGAACAGCAAAAGCAGGATTCTTTTCATGCTATTGAGATTGTCTTTAAGGTAGTCAGTTTTACTGATGACATTTTTGTGCGCGTGTTTGTTAAGAGCAATAAGTTAGAGATATTATTAGTGAACTATTGAGTTCAGCAAGCTGAACTAAGGCCTTCTCCAAAACCTACTGATATGGATGGACATCTTTCCATTGGTGTCTAAGAGCTTTGTATCAAGCTATATCAATAAAAATGAGAACCCTTGGATTTATTTCATGTAAACTACCCATTTGATAGCATCATCACCCAACTCTGATTATTGTCACCTGAAAGAATAACCTAAAATGATGTATGGCCTCCTATCAAGTCCACCAGTATGATTCCTTCTTTAAATCATAAGTGATCACTTTATATGCCTCCTAATCTTTATTAAATAACTGCAATTCATAGCAGGTCTATGCCTAGCCAAGCGCCATGCACAGACTTTACTAAACAAGTAGTACTAATAAGACTTTGAGGAATTAGCTTTTTATTTGACCTTTTTGGAGTTGCACATAATTGCTAAGTGTCTTGAGCATATTCTTTACCTTTGATTGTTTCCATGTGAAACACCCAGGTAGAATGCAGATATAGTGGTCAAACCCAGATTTTTTTTTTTTTTTTCAGGTCAAACCAGTGTAGTAACAAAAGGTAATAGCTGTGTGCTACGTATCCAGGCCCTGCTTCCACTTCCCCCATCCCTGCTCACATTGTGGCCCTCATAGGAAGATGAGGAATGTATTCAGAATAAGTATTCTGCCATATCTGCCTTTCTAGTGTAAGCTGTTCTTAGATATTTGCTTTGATGTTTTCCTTAATCTAGATCTTTGACCTTTTTTTTTTTTTCCCTCCCTTCCCTGGTTGTTTTTCACTTGGAAGTGATACTTAGGTAGATAGAGGTAGTGTCTTAAAGAGAGACCTTTCATCCCCAGAAAAGCCATGTGCCAGACACTAGCCAGCTTTATTGTGTTTACTCACATTAGATGTCTACCGTAAGCTCTTGATGCAGATGTCGCTTTAGCACAAGAGAGGCACCACAAGGAATAATTCCTCTGGCTCCCCTCTTCTAGCACAGGCTGAGTTATTTAGTCAGCCAACAACTAACCAGTTGGTTAGACAACCAACTTTAAACTAGAGGTTTTACTTTTAGATAATTTAAACCAGATAACATCACTCCTATCTCTGTGCTCAGCATAATCATTGACATTTAAAATGACATGCAGAAACAACATTCACCTTTTTTATAAGGAACTTTTTTTGTCAGAGTTCATGCAAGTTATGCTAGAGACTTATTTTGTCTGAGCTGTTCCTGTTCCAGGGACAAAAAGAGACTCCAGTTCCTCAAAATGCAAGTCTCATTTGAATCTTACGTGGAAAATGGTAAAATTCACTTAGAAAGTCCAAATTGAATTAGCACATGATTACTTTAACAACTTATTTAATCATCTAATTTATTGCAATAAATTCAGCTCTCAGACAAGCTATTTCTTTTTACTTGTGATTGGAAAAAAAAACCCAAAAATGTTCTTGTCTCTTTTAGTTGGGTGCATTTTTTACATTTTTAAAAAAATCTTTTAATTTCATATAAAGTGCACACTTCCAAATTTGCTTTAAATTCAAAGAGTGGTTTTGATTCATCAGAACCCATGTGGCTAATGTTCCCTTGTCTTAGCTTGGTTATTGCTGTTTGAATTAGGAAGCTTAGATCCTCCATGTCTTGCTGAGAATGAATGTTTATGTATTCAGAGACATAAAACTTAAAAGGAATGCCAGGGATTTCACAGAAGGACATTTTCTGAAATAAAAAAAAAGTCAGAAAACTATTGTTTTTCTGAACTATGAACTAGAAAGCATAAAAGAGCAAAAATAAAGAATACACAAGTCTATGCACTTCTGAAAAGGTCCTTCAGCTTCAGAGATCAAAGCTCATCTATTTCCTCCACCAGCTTAATAATAATAATAATAATAACAACAATAACAATATTAATAATAACAATGGAGCACAATTCTTACTACACTGATTTATACACAGTTAAGACTGATTTTTATCCTTAATCCATTCGGCTGCACATAAGTATTAACATAAGACATGCTTTGTGGGATCCTTAGTGTCCAAAACTTAATCCAGTGTCTGGACAACAGAACCACAGAAGTAGAAATGGAAAAACATGTTACCAGTAAGTCAGCTTCTCCAGCTGTTGTTAGAGAAAGACCATTCCAAGCTAGGAAAGGATAATCTATTTTTGCTTGTTAAATATGACAGATCTCTTCCCTTTTATTGAGAAGATTATTACAATTTCTAATTTCATTATAGAACTTTTGTAAGTGAAACATCTTATTCATTTTATTTTTTTTCTTCTTTTTCCTCCGCTTCGTTTCTCTGTTGATCCTCTAATAGAAGCTCTCATTCTCTTACCCTTCAAGTCCATCTGAACAGCTGTCATATTCCTTTTATCACTGACAAATTCATAACAGATATTAATTCATTCTGCTTTTATTAGACAGATTGTTTGTAAGGTGTCTTTGAGATAACACTAGAAAATACAAATGTTACTTGGCCCATGACTAATAACATGAAATAAGGAATCCAGGGTAGGAAATCATGTGCCATATGCAATGCCTAGAGTTCTATTTACCTGATGAAGTTCAAAATAATAGTGGATAAGTTACAGCAATATCAGAGCTGGCATTATATTGTCTAAGGTGGCAGGAGGGAAGAATGAAGGAAAGGAGCCAACATTGCAGTATCTGAAATGCTGTACCATAAGACTAGTATATTTGCAGCAAAGTGGGGAAGTACGTTAACCTGAAATAAGTGCAGCAGCTTAAAATAGATGCATTGTTGAGATAACTAGAAAAATTGATAACTCAACAGGTTTTCATTTTACTTGGATTTTTGGTTGTTTTGGTTTTCTAGAAGGCAACTGTTTCATCAGATATGAATTCACTGGGGAAATTTTGTCATGTAAACATTATATTACTTATTCACTCTTTTCCCTCATGCTTAGAAGAAATAGTTGGGCTTATCTTAGCTTCAGGGAAAAATGGCATATCAATTTACAGCATGATGAATAGCCCTCTTTCTCCACCTGATTGTCATGGTTGTAGCCTCACTGTGATGGTAAGAATCAAAGTGAAGGCGGGTGGAAAAGTGAATGTATATTGTTTCCTCTTTGCTTTTTCCTTAAATACTTTAAAGCAGAATTTAATGCAAGTTCTAATATAAAGGACTCATCAAAAGAACATTAGCTGTCAGCTGTGCTGAAATAAATCCAGCAGTTCATAAGAAGTTCCTTGCTTCACAGGGTGTTGACAGCACTACAGTGAATTTAAGCATCAGATGATAGCTCCGTTCATTTGGCTAATTTAATTTTTAGGACCGTCCTAAAAAAGATTCCAGAGATCTTAAACTATCTGAGGAGCGATGTGTTGTGCTCCTATTTATATGGTCTTAAAGCTTGAATTATGCTCCGGGTGGCAAGACTTGTATAGGAAACAGTCTGCCTTAAGTTATCAGGCTGTTTCAAGAGACGGAGTCAAATTTGTGGAGGGAGCAACATTTACACTCTTGTATGCTCTGTTCCCTACTGTGTGACCTGCACTAATTCCAAAAGGGTGAATTGGGTACTTTGCCAGCACCAAAAGGGGCACAGGCTTGTGCCACTTCAGCATGGAACTGTCTGCTAGTATTAAGCAGGATAACAGTACATGTCTTGCCAACACTGTAAGAATTAGTACCAGTCAATTAAAAAAAATGGATCTCTGAATGCAAAGCAAGGCATGCGGGTGGGATGGGGAAGGTTTGTTTGTTGAGTTTTTTTTCTTGGCTAACGTGAAGCCTTGATTCTGATTCCTTCCAAAATTTTACATGGCTGTGTTTTTATAATGCTGTTGGGAGAGGAACAGTGTCTGCTTATGAAATGTAGAAACAGGAAGAAGAAAAAAGAAAAAACTCTTTTACTCTTTGTGGCTTGTTGAGTGTTGTCATCAGAGCTCTTCTGGCCTCTTTTGTCCTCTGAGTAGCAATCTGAGTCTGAATCTCAGAATTCAGATTCCTTTTTTTTTTTTTTTTTTTTTGGTGTCGTATCATTTTACCTGGCTGCTGCACCACAAATTCAGACTCAAATAGTTCTGTTTAACATAAGTTCCTTTCTGCTTGTCCAGGAGGAGTCTTGAAAAATGAAGGGAAGCAGTCATGAGCCTGGGACACACTGTAACCACAGATGATGTAACCCATTGCAGTGCTGCCTGATGAAAGTAATCCTGATAGTGCCTTCCAGTTTAAAGTTTCTTCGTGATCCAAATTTCTAGCATTAACAAATACAGTTAATCCATTGTATATCTAGAGTTTAACCAAAGGAGTCACAGAATTCACCTGCAGTTTCTTTAGGTACAATCTCAAAAGTGTGTAAAAAGAATAGCAGGACATTTGTTCAGCCAGTGAGATGTTTGCTTGTTTGTTTGCTTTTTATTTCTTTATGAATTCCTGCTCAGATTTCCAAGTTTTCCCTAAAACCTTATGGCTGGAGCAAATTCTGTGTCTTATTCCATGCTGACCTAAGTTATAATGTACTAACGTTTATTTTAATGGATAAAGATTGTACTTCAGGGCAGCTGGCTGACATTTGCACATTCTCTTGAGGAGAGTAGAGTCATTTATGAGGGATTTGTCCTTTTCCTCCATGTTTTATCTTCCAGCAGGGGATAAAGGAGCATTTCACATCTCAAGTGGACAGTACTATTGACTAACATTACAAAAAAGCCAAAGTTCTTTTTCCCTAGTAACTTCAGGAGACTTAAATGTAAAGGTCATGCTTTTCTTTTATGTTGAATTTCTGTTGCTTTTCAATGGACTCTTAAAGTTTTCACTGGGCAGTTCCTATCGGTTAATACTTAAGTCAAACACACCTACCTCCTGCTTTCTCAAGCAGTCTGGTAGTTATATTGAGGGCTGCCCAAGGAAATGTTACAAAGCCTATTTTTATATAGGAAGTCTCTGGCCTGCAGCTGCTCACCCTCTTCATTAAGCTCCCTAAAAAAGAAAGCCACTTAGAGGAAAGTAGAAGGCGCTGATAGAAACCCATCAAATTCATTTGCACTTCTGCAATTAAAACTGGCATATGAAGCTGCATTTTTTTAAGTGGGAAGAAAGGAATTAAAGTGCTGCTGTAAAAATTATATATATATATATATATATATATATATATATATATATATATATATATATCTCCTGGGAAAATTCCTGCCTACCATTTTTTCTTCCTTTTACTGTCAAAGCAGTCAGCTCTGGATTCATCTTTCTAATTTCTGGCAAGTAAGAGGGTATAAGTCACTTGAGCCTACTTCTGTTGTCCAGGCATGGAGATAACCGTCTTCACATGGGAATTCAGATTTCATGTGTGGTGAAAAATGCATCTTACTACTGACTGCTGAGGACAGTATACTTACCATACAATCAATCTGAATCTCCCTTAAATAAATCCCAAGGGTTAGATGGAGCTTTATAAATTGAAGTCAACTGAAGATCTACTTAGTGAAAATAATAAAATAAATTGTTTAATTTCTACATATGAAATTTCTTTGAGTGAATGAGCTGAGTAAAAGATGAGAGAATGTTTAGTTCTGAAAATGATATTTGTCTTCCTTACAGCAATAGAGATTCTCTCCTTTTTTTCTGCACTGGAAAAATTGGAGAGATTATAAGAAAAGGGAGAGAAAGAGAAACCAAAGATTTAAATGAAAGCACAAAGAAAATTCTGACTTGGAATAAAACAGAAGAGTAAACTATCATGAATTTTCACTGAACTATAAAAAATGGTAAAAAGCATTATTTTCATTAAAAGATCATGGTTCTTTCCTTTAAGTAGCTATATTGCATTTTAAACGATAGGAACAAAGCTGACCAACCCTTAAATGGGGCAGGAACTCATAATGTAAAGAGATAATAATAATAATAAAGGCATGAAGGTAAGTCTTTCTGTTGTTCAGTAACCTGGAACCACAGTAAAAATACTTGTTTCTGAAAACATGTGATATATCCACACTGGTCAGTGTATGAAACTAAATGAAACGTAGCTGCAGCTTTGTCACAGGAGCAGTGAAGAAATTATTTGCAAAATGAGAAATCCATGAAATGATGTATTCCAAACAAGAATCTGGTGCCCTTGAGATTTAGGCAGCTGCTGTGAGACACTAATGTGGGAATGGTGATACAGAGAAAACAAAGTACTCATAAGAAACAATTATGACTAGTCCATCTGCGGAGGAAATGGGGCTCTTTACTCCTCTAGCCCCTTTGCCATGACCACTAGAAACTTTGCACTGTCAGGCTCGGATATTGCTGTCAGACCCTCAAATTGATCAGCAAAGCTGTCATCGTGACTGCAGGCTCAAGAGGATCCAGTTACAGCTCAGATGCCCTCGCTTCTCTTAGAAGCTAAAAAGTTATATCCAAGATGATGTACTTTCATGCTAGGTAGCTTGTGGAAGTAAAAACCCATATTAAATAGAATTGATCAAAGTAACTGTAGACAACCAAGCCTGGCAGCAGCTTGTCTCTTGGGTGTACTTTGTCATCAAGTGTTCAGAGAGAGTTACAGACTTAAACTGGTCCCACCTAAGAGAGGGGCTTTGTGAAGGATTCTGTTATGCAGTGATAGAAACGGTGTTAAATAGCATTAATGGTGAGTGACAGTAATGCCCTATTTTTTGCACATCATCCAGCTTTGAATGTTACGTTCATTAGATTAATGTTTCTTTGGACTTTGCATAAGACTGAGTTTTGGAAAGAATTGTATCAGGGGGCCAGGCTCTATACCTGTTGAGGCAAGTGGACTTTAAATTTCAGGTTATGCACATACCCAGAGAAGTACAGAAAGAAATGGAATGAGCATCCATGAAATCTGGTATATACAGCATTCATACAAGTAGACATAATCCATAAGGCAGCTTTGAGAAGAAGAGTATACTTCAATAAATAAGCTGCTTTATTAAAAATGTAAATGCTATAGGATGATTGCCAGTGTTCCAGTTCACTCTGAAAGATGACAGGAAAATATGACTGACAATTCTTTTATGTAGTTTAAATCCTGGTCTTTTCAATATCCAAAAATGTAAGCTGTGGGCTGTCAGAAGTGTTTATGAAACCTAAAAGTGAACAGGACAAACATTTAAACATTTGCACAAGCCATAGTACGGTAAAAAATGAGGAGGAATAGAAATAAGAACAGTAGTAGTGGTGATGATAGTATTTTTCAGAAAGGCTGAAAAGGGGCATTTGTTCTATGATTTTGAACGTAGGCATTGCAATGATAAATAAACATTTGAAAAGCCATAGTAAGAATGTATGATAGTAAGATGATAGTAAAGCGGTAGATCTAACAGGATTAAGTCAGTATTTGATCATGGAACTGAGAGATACACAATAGAAGATCAAAACAACTGATATGATTCTTCTATGACTGTACATGATTACACGTAGTTTTTTCTATGCAGATAGATTACAAATACTTTGAAATATGTCATGATTAGTGCCCCTAAATAATGTGAGCTGTGATTGTTATTAATCATTATGTTGTAGTAAATCTCTAGAAATAGACACATCAGATGTAAATCAGCATTGCTCTGTTGACTTTTAATTTTATGTATGTTTTGAAAAATTGTATCATTGAGAATAGTTCAGTAATTGGGCATACAAATAAGGGCAATTTTCTACACATAGAGCAAATATGTCTCTTTTATGTGAGATATATGAGTATATCAAGGACAGCTTTTCCTTTTTTTTTCTCTCTTTTAGCGTGTACAATGAAACAGATCTTTAGCAATAAAATACCAAGTGTTCGGTCCATATGAATTCAAAAATCACCATATGTGGCAAAAATGCGTTCAGAGTAATCTGGTATTTCACTATTAGATTTCATCATATCAGTATTTTCTGCTCAGAAGCTGATGCTCTGTAAAGATAAGAGAGATATGAGAGCGTTGCATTCAACTTTGTTAGCATTTAGATGCTTCACATTTTCCACATGATTTGGCTCTTCCCAAAGCCCCCAGGGCACCTTGTGCAGCAGCGACGTAGTTTCTTGGATGAGTCATCAGCAGTCCCAGGACACCTTCTGCAGGCGTAGAGCTGTCAACCTCTGTTTTCTAGCAAATTCCATCTCATCTATTTGCTCTTGGCTCTATTGAAGTTATCCCTGAAGTTTCCATAACAGTGAGTGCACTCCCAGTTCTAAAGATATAGGCTGTTTCGAAGGCAAGGTGAAGAGGTTCCGTAGTCCCCCATAGAAATGGACATACTTCAGTAAGGGGGCATAAAATTATTATTCCTGTATACACGGTTATCCTCACTGCCTGGGGTTCCAGTTCTTCTGGATGAAAAGAGCTATAAATGTAAGGTATTATTAGCACACGGCTTTGTAGCAAGCCACCCTCAGGCCACATTAAGGTTTTTGATGTTCTCAGTTGCTGCCTCTAAAGGGATTTTGACATGATTTCAGAAAAGAAGAAAACTAAAGAACATTTTTTTTCTTTAAATAAAAATGAAAATACTTGTATTTTCTGATTTCTATTTGGAGCGGATGTTCCTTTAAGATGAGGGATGTGCATCTTGGTTATTCTCCTATAAAGTTGACCTTGATCTTTTAAAAAATGTAAATTAAAATACAAGATTTTTTGACCTTTGTATTGAGATCTCCAAAGAGCCGAGAGGAACCATCCCTGCCTCCAAGTGTTGCAGGAGTACCTTCTGCTAGGGAACACAATATTAGACTGCATTTAAAAATGCCCGGAGGGCCGTATTGATGAGAGGAAACTCACTCTCCATGGCCTTTTTAACATTCAGCAGCAATGTAACTTGTTTGTTTCTTCTGTGTTGAAAATGTCAACAAATGTCACCCAAGTTCTTGGCTTTCCTTTCTTATCTTTTGACATATTATTTGATGGGTGTGTGAGTGTACAGTATTTTAATAAAAGAGGTTTATTCTCCAAAGAATTAACAAAGTGAGCATAAAATTGTACTGAAGAAAGGTTTCTTCTGTTAGTTTTGTTATTAGGGGAAAAAAAAAAAAACAAGTTCTACAAAAGAATTGTTTTTGTAGAACTGTTTTTGTTGTAGAACTGTTGAAGAGATGGATCAAAAGAAGACTTATTTGCTCTTAGTGGTCTATACTTCTGCTAGCATGGGGTCACTGTACATTAGGAATTTTTCCTCTTTGTCATGGCGCCTTGACAAGACTGTTTATTCTTTTTTAACTGAAAATCCAAAAATCAAAAATGTTTTTGAGCAACACAGTTCACATCGCTTTCCTAGGAGACTCTTACACAGTCAAGACTTCCGAATCAAAATTTGAAGAGTCCTTAATTCCATTATATACTCAAATAGAACAGTTCATGGATGACATAATTCCCCAAAAGTCAAATTTTCAAAGGCTTTCAATGATTCTGAAAGCCTGTAGATGACTTAGTTGTTTTTGGAAATATGACCACAGTTCCTAAACTGCTAGGAATTTTTTGTTTTTGTTTTTTTAGTTATATCCTTTGCCTTTAATGCAGATGTGAATATTCAGATTAAACTATCCTTTAAAAGCATTTATTTAATATACATTAGAGTATTAGGTACATAATATAAATATAATGAGTAGAATATGACATTTAACATTTATAAGATAATTTTTCTATTATTGTAATTATTTAATTATGGCAGTGCTTAGAGGCTTACAAAGTGATTGGGATTATGTTTTATACCTACTGTGCAAATGCATATAAAGAAACAATTTCAGACCAATCTGTTTTCAAATATGTTGACAGGACAGGAAAAAAAAAAAAGGATGTGTGTGAAAAGCTTTGTTTTCTTTGTGAGATTAAATAGCACATATACAAGAATATTAAAGAGTCTGTGGCACAGCAATGACTAAACAGTGGTGATAAACTTCATTAAATTGTTGAAACTGGTAAATACTACTTTTTACTGATTGTTTAAAATGTAAAATGATAAAGAAGGAGTTAAATACTGAAGGCATTGCCTGTTACAAATTAGAGTATATCGACTGAGCTGCAATTAAGAGTTGAGGGTTCCCTGAGACTTTATATTTTTCCTCCAATATTTGCCATGTCAAAATTCTCATCCATTTCCAAACTATCCAAACAGAGTGGAGGCAGTTGGTAAAATCAGTTCTGTCATTTTTAAATCTCCTCCCCTTGCCAGCAATCTCTTAAAGAAGCAATAACCTCCTTTCAGAGTGGTCTGGAAATGCAGAAAGATAGTGTGAATTAGGCACCTGAAATAAGATGTGACATTTTACACTTTCTCACAGCTCTTTTTCCTTTGTTTAATTGCTTGTGTTTTCATCAGCAGGTATGCAAAAATATTAATGCCATCTACATTATATGAGCGTATCTGAATCTTGAGACAATGGTATTGTTTCAGTATTTTTCATGATCTGGGAAATAGTTTCCAGATTCAGAAAGATGTAGAATAACTTGCGCTTTTACTTGATTTTAAGTATGATTTTTTTTTTTAGAAAATGAAGGCTCCTTAGAAATACACAATTTATTGAGATGTGGGGGTTTTTTTTGTTTGTTTTTGTTTTAAATGTTTCAACAGAATAGCTGTGGTTTCCAGGTTATGAGCAGATAGATAAAGGAATTATTTTGGCTGCAAGATGGCTTTCATAAAGAGACACAAAGTTTCTGTATTTGAGTTAAAGGAGCTGTAAATATACCAGGCTTGTATATCACTTCACTTACAAACCCAGTACGTGAAGCAGTGGGAAAAGAATAAGTTTACTCTCAGGGCCTCATATGCTACAGAGAACTGAAGCAATTAACAGCATTACTAAAGCTCCATCATCCATATAGTGTGTACCTTCGTGTTTGCTAGTTTCTCCTGAAATTATCTTTTACCATTCTTTATTGCAATGTTCAGTTGTCTTTTCCAGCATGAGCTGTGTATCTCCATGTATTTGATTAGGTGTCCTCTATTTTCTGAACCTACTTGTTTAATTCCTGCCTTCTGTGGCTATTCACTTTGTGACAGTTGGGTATATATCTCTGAAGAAGCAGTTTTCCTTTAAATGTTAGAATTCCTTAGATTGCATTCCCAAGCATGACATCCAGATTTATTTATGTATTTATTTATGTATAAATGTATTTATTTATTTATTTTCTAGAGAGACATTTGTATGTATCATTCCAGGTCTTTACTCTCTGCCTTTCCTCAAAGAAAAGTCCAACATTCCGCCATGGGGCACTGCTACTGAACTACCAAAACTGCAAAAACAAGAACCTAGGACAAGCCTGAAGACTGAAATGTCTTCATCTTATTCATCTCCTTGCCACAGTGAAGCCAGTTTTCCCACTGTTCTCCATTTCTCTTCTTAGAATGGCAAGTGCGTCTCTCCATTCCTTCATACACACATGCATGCACACTCTCTCCCCATAAAAGGCCTAGGAAAACATGAGATGATGAGTTTGCTTGCTGCCACAATTGTCCTAAATTAAAAAAAAAAAAAAAAGGAATTTCCAAAGTGGGCAATAAACTCAAACTCAACCATTAAAAGATCGTAATCATTCTCAGTCACCCTGACAAGAGACTGATTTCTAGCAGATGCTTTACCATAATTTATAAGTCAGTACAATCTGACCTCCCTTTGTATCTCGAATATTGGTCCCTCAATCTTCTTGTCTCTGCCTGGTGCCTGAGCCTGGTCTACAGATGGCAGAAGCTGTTTGCATGTGTTCTAAGAGATACTTGCTGTACTAAGGGCTATTTTGATAGAACACTCTTCACCAGAAATTTGCTAAAATTTCCTTATGAATAGAGTTATTATAGAGAACACTAGTCTAGATACCCTTCTCCATTACGTTCATGCAACTAGTTTGAATCACAGAATAGTTAAAACTGGAAGGGGCCTCTGGAGATCATCTAGCCCAACCCCTCTGTTCAAAGTTGAATCAGCTACAACAGGTTGTTCAGGGCCATGTCCAGTTGGATTTTGTGTATCTCCAAGAAAGGAAGTTATCTAGAGACAGGGCAACCTGTTCTAGTGTTCAACCACTGTCACAGCTTTTGGTTTTCTCCTGAAATAACAAAATAAAACAAAACAAATCAAAGAGTGCTTTTTCTTATGGAATACGGAATTTTCTGTATTTTGGTTTGTGTCCTTTGCCTCTCATCCTGCTACTGGGAAGTACTGAGAAGAGTCCGTCACTGCCTTCTTTACTACCCTGACTCTCCCCATCAAGTGTTTATACACACTGATCAGATTCCCTCGAGCCACCTCTTCTCCACGCTCAACAGTCCCAGTTTCCTCAGACCCTCCTCACAGGAGAGATGCTCCAGTCCCTTAATCATATTTGTGGGCCTCTACTGGACTTGTTCCAGCATGTCCATCTCTCTCTTGCACTGGGGACCCAGACCTGGACTTGAGATGTGGTCTCACCAGTGCTGAGTAGAAGAGGAGGATCATGTCCTTCAGTCTGCTAGCAATGCTCTGCCTAATGCAGCCCAGGATGCAGTTGCTGGCCTTCTTTGCCAAGAAGCATATTGCTGGTTCATAATGAGCTTGGTGCAGTCAAGATCCCAAGCATGTTCTCTGCAAAGCAGTTTCCCAGCTGACTGGCCCTATCCTGTATTAGTGAGTGGGGTTATTCCTCCCCAGGGCATTGGGGCATGAATTTGGCATTGGAGATGGTTTCAGAAATATTTATTTCAACACCTCACCAGGACTGAGGTGAGGCTGACTGGCCTGTAGGTCTCCAGATCTTCCTTCTTGCCCTTCATGAGAATAGCAGTAACATTTGCTTTCTTGCAGTCATCATAAATAGATAACACAAGAGTTATTCTGTTATTTATGAATTATGATTGTTTGTCTCCACCTGCATTTTCTGTAGTTTCTCACATTGCGTGCTTGTAAGCAAGTGTTGATAGCTTAAGGGAGGTGAAGGTACTTTTCTCCTCTATTTAAAACTAGAAGTTCAACCCAAGCAAAAAATCTTCCATCAGCATGAATGGCAGTATCTTGAAATAGATTCTGTGTCAACTGTGAGGATGAAAAGACAGTCAGAAACTCTCTCCCTCGACATCAGCACCTCTCACATTAAAGTCCATGAGACTGGCACCTCTTCTTTCACTATGGCACAAATGCCATTTTTTTTAGCTTTCTGCTTGGAGAAATGACAATCTGGTCACAAAGCAGCTCTGGTTTTATCTAGAGGGCTCAGTTTCTTTGACACCTCCTAGTCGGGGTCAGGCGTAACGCTTGTGCTGATCTTATTCAGGCTGTTAACTTTGGCAGCAGGCAAGGATAACATGTTCATGCTGGTCTACTTAGATTTGACATCATCCTTGGGTAGAACTGGACAAAGTGGATTGAGGCATCTGCAGATCCTGTCAAGCAGAGATAGAGCAGTATTTAATTAGCTCAGTCTAATTCAGAGAGACCTTTGCCACACCTCGTGTTCATTGAACACGCACAGCTTGGTGACACAGTGCAGCTATCATGCTGTTGTCACCGAGCTCTGTGTCTCTCTGGCTCTCTGGCTAGCCATACACCCAGTTGAAAAAACAAAAAGCAGCAATCACCACAGACATTTTTTTTTTCTTTTTCTTGACTTTAGGATTGCAATTTTTCCTATCTGGAATACAAAATACATCTGCTTTCCTTATTTTTTTCTGCTGCAGATATAACTCCTCCTAACTTATACTGCTCTATCAGAGAATGCAAACTTTTTGCTCATACAGGGGAGTTTTTCCACATATATCAAACCAGTATTCTATAAACTTCACTAGCTTCAGTCCACTCTGGGGCAGAGTAAACAGCAGGTATTTTGTTTATAAATATTCTACAAGGCTCTTGATTGTTGTTGACACCTTTTCTCTGTCCACCTTAAAGCATCTTCAAATATCTTGCTGCTTACTTTCAGAATGGAAGATGTTGCGAGGAAATTTTAAGAAGTGTCCCACATGGGTGGACTTCATTTTCATAATAATCCAACAGAGTTTAAATACACAGACCTCTACCTTGTCTTGCAGTTTACTGACAAGTGTGTTCTACTCTTTGAGCATGCTTCTCAATGATGAAGCAAGTTTTTCTCTTCTAGCATGAGAATACTTTTAATAGCTTTCCCCTTAATTTTATCTTAATTCATCTAGACCTAAGGGCAGGGAAGAGTTGATTTTGTATCCACTACAAATAAATCAATTCAATTAGCTGCTGATATATGCAAACTGACCTTAAGAACTAATACATAGCTGCTTCTAATATCAGGATTCTAGTTTAGAATAGGCAGTACAGGGATCTGGCCCTGGATCAATGAAGGAAATGTCTTGAACAAATTGGGACCACAGAGGTCAGTCTTCTAAAAAACGTAATTAAATTGGGCCTGAACTGGAAGACTCACACATCAAAGAATTGTAGCGATCAAATGATTAGGGGAGGAAGGAAGAGGGGGAGCAGCAGAAAGGGAGAAGGCACCAGCAAAGAACGCATGAAATAGCAGCTTTAGAGATGGTTTCTGAGAAGCAGAAAATGCTTAGAGGTATAAACAAGGACATTTAGTCATAGGCAGATTAGGTAAAAAAATAAATGTTTGAAACAAATACTAGGATGTGTTGGCATACACTAGAAAGCAGAGCATGTGAGGAAATGAGGAACAATAAAACATGCAGAAAGACAGTATTAGAAATGCAACAAGAAAATCCCTGGGTAATGGAGCCTGTTGTTTGTAATATAAATTTAAATGCAGTATATAGCAGCTGGCCTCTCCTATCTGATAAGACTGTCATTCTTCGAGTAGTTGGCGAGCAGAAACTGCGAAGTGAAGCAGAATATATATTTGAAATATTTGCAGCTTATATGTTTTATTTTACTGCATGTTTTCCCTTCATTTTAATTTTAAGAGGCTTGTTCTTTTTTGCTGCCTCAGTGCCAATGAAAGGTGCTATATGGAGAGCCCTGGGGACTGAAGGCTTTTGTTTCCTCATAAATAAACACAGCAGGTAGACTACAAAACCAGTTATCTTTATCTTCCACTCACCTGCCTCAGCCTCACCTGGAAGGCTGCCTGTTTTTCCTGGGAGAGGGTCCCCACAGATGAGTCAGTGTTTGACAGGGAAATAGTAGTAGTTTGTATAGTTTCACCAATGCCAAACATTCAAAACCATGAGCCAGGCGACATCAACTCATCAGGATGACAGAATTTATTATTATCATTATTATTGTTATTTCTGCAGTAACAGATTTGGGGTGCTTTTTGCTTACCTTCTATTTTCTTTTGTGATGCTGTTTTCTGGTATACTCATTTGCTCTAGTCAAGTTTTCTCCACAGAGAGGAGAGTTAGAAACATATTCCATTATTTATGTACTTACTACTGGTAAATGCTGAAACCCTTAGTTGTGAGTAAGTTACCCAAAAGAAAGGCAGGAGATATCCGGATAGCAGGCAATGTTTCTCTCAGGGACTTCTGCACTGCAGGAATTTACAGCAGCAGGCTGGGTACTAAGGACTGAAATCACTTAAGCCTTGCACAGACATCCATGGCCTCCGACTTCTGCTCACTGCCAGGTTTGGACTGATAATGAACGAGTGACCTACCTAAGGAAAAGGCTGTAAAAGCTGTCTCTTATCTTTGATCTCTCTTTCTGTGCCATGGCTGTAAAAGCTGTCTCTTATCTTTGATCTCTCTTTCTGTGCCATGATGATAGTCTTCCACACAGACTGTCTTTACACATGCAAAATCTCCAGGTACCTTGCAAGAAACTGATTAGTAGAAGTCAATAGGTAGATTTATCTTTATCTTACAGGAGAGAAAGAAAAGTTAAGTAAATCTTACCCTATGCTATGTAACAAGACAGTGGTAAAGTCATCTAGGAATTAGTACTGAAGCTAGATTTCTTCCTCAGACCCACAGTCACCACAGTCTCTCCTTTTAGCATAATTACACTATACATGAGGCCTGATTTTATGAATAAATTATTCAGTGACATGTCCTATACATGGAAACATGATTCTGCAATAAAAAAGTCTCAGAGTAAAAAGACCTGGGCTTTTGATGAGTGACTTGCTGAACAATCTGGGTAAGATTTTTGAGGCAGATTGTGCCTCTTCTTGCTGACCCATAAAAATGGGGTCATAATAACTAAGTGTCTGATAGGAAGAAACAGGCATAACTATTAGTAGTCCATATTTCATTTGCCTGTTCTGTCTGGTTTTGAAAGATGCACCTGCATAACCAGATATGACAGGCTCTCCAACTTTAAGAATACACTAGTCACATGGTAGAAATAACGGAGGTCTTAAGTCATTCAAAGTAACAGCAAATTATCATATTTCGTGAGAATTAGGAAGTGAGCGGGATTAGAAAAAGAAGATATAATTGGCAAATCTGGTTCCGTCCAAACTGAATGAAAGGGCAGAAAATACACTGAAAAGTTTGCCAGGCTCAAGAAAGAGCTTGGAGAGTGTGTAGCCCATGTGTGGATCATGCAGCTGGATGGTAGGAGGTCTCATGTTTCCTTCTCAGAGCACCTACCAGTTTCTTATCATACCATAAGCAAACCATTAGGGGTGTATTCCCTAAAATAAGGGGCTTCTGTTACTGGAAACCCGTGTTAATATGCTTTTGAATCCAAAACTTGGGAATCAGGCAAAAATGAATGCAATTGTTTACCAGTGTGGTCTTTTCCTGCCTTCCACTTCAATTTATCTTGCCCATTATGTCACGGCATCGCAGAAACTTTAGACACAACATTCTCAACCCAATTAAATTTATTATAAACATTAGGAAAAAAAATCTTTTTGTATAAATTCCTCACTTTTCCTAACAGTACTTCTCCAAGTGTAGACTTTACATGAAGGGAAAACTTGCAGTATGTGCTGCAGATAAAGAGTACTGCCTAAGGGCTTTTGGACAAAGTTTGTCTCAAGAGCATGATGAAGGGCTAAAAATAATAATAATAATAATAATAAAAAGTCCAGATAAAGGAGAGGATCTCAGTTTTAATTATTCTTCCTTTCCTTTGATGTGGAAGGAAATAGGAGTTTATAAAGGTTTTTATAGGGATTACAGTAAGCCTGGGATAGAGCCACCTGAGGAGTTGCTGTTATGGCTCAGAGCAGAGGGAAATTTGGACTCAAATGAGAGTAACAGGCCTTGAACTGGATATGTGGAAAGAGCCAGAATCTGCTGATGGACACACCATAGGGAATATCTCTGAGAGATTCGTTCCTTCGTGCCTCTCCTGCTCAAAACAAGTAAGAGCCAGAATAACTAGTAACTTCTCTATTGTGCTGATGAAGCTAAATTCAGGACTGCTGTAAAGACGCGGATAAATAAATGAACTGAATAGCTAAAAATAGAAAAGGGGCTCAGTTTAGCTGACTCATGAGTTTGTAGCTGATATCTGATGGAGACTGACACACAGCATTAGAAACAAGAAGACAAAGATATATGCTCGGGGTGCTAAATGAATAGAAGAAAATGAACAAATTGAAAATGATCTGGGGGGAAAAAAAAAAAAAAAAAAGATGTTTCCAATTAGAACTATTTTTTTTTTTGCACTTCCTGTGCATCTTACACTGGAGAATCACCACTCTACACAGAAGTGCCTGAGCTGGAAAGCTCAAGGAAACCAGTTTGGCCTATTGGTGCACGGTACCACAGTGCCTGAGGGAATGGGTATTTTGTCTCCTGGACAGAAACAATCAGGTAGCTGCTTGTCTGCTCTGGGACTTCTGTTTGGCCAGAAGTTTTACATCCTGCTATGTATCAGTTCATGTTGGCCAAACCTGCTTGTGAAATTGTTCTGGCTCCAACAGGCAATTTTAGAAAAGATTTCAAATGAAGCATTCAAAACACTTGTTTCTGGTGTTTCTGCAGTATAATGCTTTCATTTTAAGATTGTGTTTTAGTGTAGGTATTTAGCACATCTTTTAATGAATGTGTAAACCAAACCTGCCAACGCACCTAATCCGCTCAATAGGGCTGAAATAGTTTAGTCACTGAAAACAACATTCAGGAATTAAAAGCTCAACCAGAGACTTCAAAACAGGTACAACTGAAATTGATCTTAGCTTTGGAGGTAAACATCATCCTAGAGTAAAAACTGCCACCTTCTGCAGCACAAGAGATTTTGGCTAATAGCTAAGCAGAATTTTAAGCCTGTATTTCTTTCACTCAGTTCTTGGTGTACTCTCAGAATGAGAAGCTTTTAGTCCAAGTTTCAAGCTGATCAGGCAAGGTCTGGAAATTAGGCATAACGAAGGAATGGCACCTGTACCCTTTGGGAGTAAACTGTCTCATTCTATAAGCTATAATTCTAATTAGTACTCAGGCTGACATGGTGTCTTTGCAGAAACTGCAACCTCCACTGTAACAGCAGCATAGATATTCTCACAGAATTGTTTTGCTACCTAGTGCTAAGAAATCAACTGGGAAATTTGGATCCACAATGTCCATTGCTATGAATCGAGCACCCAGTATTTACATGCCTGAGCTAGCTGGCTGGAGCACTTTTCTGTGGAAGCTGGTGGAAAACCTGTCTTCCAAAGCATGTGTGTGCCGGACTGATTCCCTTTTTAACCGAATTATGTAAAGTCTGCAGAAAAAGCCCAGCTCTTTATTAGACACCAAAGAAACCACACAGGCAAGATCATCTCAACAATGGAGTGGACTCTCTTCTATCTAAAAAGGCCTGAACTCTGGTTAAAGCTTCTTCTGTAGCTATTTCAGGCTACTAATAATGTCTCTTTTCAATGTGGACTCTCTGACATCGCACTGTGTGGCTCAGGATACACGGTTTCCCTTCTAGAATGCTAGTAAGGTTTCTCTCCCTTGCAAAACTTACTCAATATTCTTCAAAACTGTGAGTAGCAAATTTTCTTTAGGCCTCTGAACTTCAAATTATATCTAAGATGAAAATGTCCAAAACATATTATAGGCAAGTGCTGGACAAGCAGATGCTCAGAAGTACACCAAATGCATTGACCACGTTTTATTTTCTCAGAAGATTCTCAAAAGCTTGAGAAATTTTGTACATGTCTTAAAATCAAATGGTTTATAATGATGCCTCCATTTCAGCAAAGTGCTATTGAGATTGAGGAAGGTCCTGATGGATTTGTGCTGAACTTCTCAGGAAGTGGAGAAGTAAGGGCTCTAGGATCACTAAAGCAGCTAGACAGACGGTTGGTTTTGTTACTGTCGTTGTTGTTGTTGTTTTTCAGCAGCCAGGAGTCTCTCTTTTGCAGAGAAGCAACAAATATTTTATGATTCTTCTGTGTCAAAACCAGTGTGAAACACTAAAATCCTCATGCGCACAAATGAGCACACATGTACACTTTTCCATTAGCACTCAAAATGCTTTCCAGATGCTGTCCGTACATCACAATAAAGTGACTCCAGGAAGGAAAAGAGTTTGTTCCATGTATTTTAAAATGTCATTTAAGCAGCACTTAGTAGTAACTTAACTATGTCTAATTAAAACTCTGCTGCAGCAATTTTGACTGATCCTTAAAAGGCTTTTGTAAGAGTTGGGGTTACTACTGTCTTTTAAGTTCTACAGATTTTAATACTTCACAGAAGTACGTGCAGTTCTTTTTTTGGCCTAAGTAACCTGAAATGTGAAGAGGTGACTAATTGCAGGAGATAACTCTGCTAGAACATTAGCAAATGGATTTGTTCTTTTAAGGTATATGGAAAGTGCTGCTTTTGATGGAAAAAATATGATGCCTCAGTAAACCGGGAGACATGAAAGGAAGAAACTATTTATCTGCATTAAAACTGTGCAGCTCCCCTGCCAGATACCATTAGTGTTACCCTCCTGTATTTCCGAAAAAAAAAAAAAAGAAAAAAGCTGCTGTGAGGTCACAGCTTTTCCTACAAAATTCCTGCAGTGAATAGAGGTTTGCATGGTGTAAATACATATTCTAACAAGCTCATGCCTGGTGCTGCAGGGATGTTCAGTTTGTAGCTGAATTACATCTGACCCATCCCTGCACTTAATTACCTACATTGATCATTTGGGCTTTTAACAAATGCATTGCTTTAGACTTGGGGGTGGTAAAGGAACTGGGAGAAGTGTTAGGGCTTTAAAAAAATTGAGAGGAAGGATATGACTAGAGGCAAGGAAAAATCAGGAAAGATATGAAAAAAGAAAGAGCCAAACCCCTTCCGGGCTGAAACCAGGCTTCCCCAAAATGCACACAAATACACACAAGTTCTGGCAATGAAAGACTGAAAGAGAAGAACATCTTAGAGGGTAAGGCAGCCCTGCCTAAGAAAATACTGGGTTATTTCCTCAGGGATCTTTTGAATGGATTAAATCAGTCTTCACTGAGTATGCTCTCTTGAAAATTGCTTTTTATGGTTTATCCTTACCTCTGTTCTGGACTGAACTAAAAGCAGTGCTTTAAACACTGCAGTCATAACAGAAATAATCTTACATTTCATACCATCATATGAGCTAATTTAATTTGGAGGCATACACCTCCTTAGCACAGCTTTGCATAAATACTTCCAAGCAAGGACTGGCTCCGGGCCTGGGCAACACAGGCAGGACTTCAAACTGCAGGGAAGGGCGAAAACAGGAGAACGGCATTCGAATGAAATAAAATGAAAAAATGATCTCCATTATGCTACAGGGATAGTAAAGTATGAATTGTTGCAACCTTGCTATGCCTGCAGTTTTGAAGAGCAAGTTGTACAAAGGGCAATAGATTTGCTATATTTCAACTCATGCACAACACAGCACATTTTGTTTTATTACTTCTGTTTAATTGGACTTCTTCTTTTTTTTTTCCTGTTACTGTGGAAACAATATTAGTCAAATTAATATGTGTGGAGTTTAGCAAAGAATACCAGAAATACCTGGATAAGTATGTGTTTATTCGTGTCCCCCCTCCATGGTTTATAAAATATAAGAAAGATGGCTGGAGAGAGAGAGCACTTCAGAAAGAAAGCACTTCAGATATTAATGCTATTCATCATTTTCAATAGCACAGTTCCTAAAAAGGTCTACCTAAAATCTAAGTTGCTTTTTATGTATGTATGCATAAGGGTAACAGTCTAATTCCCAAGGAATGCACGAACCTAGGCAAACACAATGGAGCAAAGCTAAACAAAAGTACTGTTAAGTATCCTCATTTTGGAGATAGGGATTTAAGCCTTAACACCAGTGAGCACTTAGGTATATACTTGACTTCAAACACCTAAGCAGTCTCACAGATGCCTACAAAACTGCCAGTGGCTTAACACAGCTCACGTTTCAATGTCTGTAGCATTGAGGACTGAGATCCAGGTGCACAGAGACATTTACATTCCTTATTGACATAGTAATCCCTGTAAGATAGGCATAAACGATCTGTGTGGATCAGGGAGCATATGATTTACCTGGGTTTCCAAGCACAGTTTCTGGCCTGGATAAACTTTTGTCCTGGCATTATTATTTCGTCCCCTTTTACTGCAGATTAAACTGCATCAGAGAATATTCTATCAGATGGAATATTGTTGCAGTTACAGTTCTTCAAGCCTTGCAGCTATGGAGTAAATTTTATAGTCATAGATTTTGAGTGAAAACACAGATAATAAAAGGTTAAAGAAAGGTAAAAGGCTAGCTCCTAGAAAAAAAAAATCCCTGCTTCTCCTCAGCACCAGTTAAGATAAAGAAAAGTATCTGAATTCATCCACGGAGTCCCTAAAAATTAGGTCCCAGAGCACAGGAGCTCTTCCTCCCTCCCTCCCTCTCTTTATTTATTTATCTATTTCTGTCTGGGTACTGAAGGTGTGCCTTATTTGTCTGGCAGTTACCTTGTATGTGGTGCCATAGGAGGCAAAGCTTATTTGAATTTATATGCATAGTTTAATGAATATAGAATTAAAAAAATGCCTCAGAGATATTTCTGAAATGAAATGCCAAATCTCAGAAGTTGTATCTTTATGAGGAAAATTTAAATACAAAACACCAGGGTTTATGACTCTTGCTCATATTAATTCATACCAATCCATGTTATAAGAGGACTAAAGGGGCTATTTTTCATCTCGAGCTGAGACAGGAGCTCTGCCAGATTTACTGACTTGCTGTAAGAAATCTACTTTAGCTGGCTGATCAATATCTTTGAAATGTAAATCAGAATGGTGAGCTTATCACAAGGCTACCATTAACAGTCTGTAAAATACTTGGCACTGCAGGTCATAAATGGTTTGGTTACAAGGTGAGCAAACTGGTCAACAAAACTAGACCCTAAACTTTGTACTTTTGCTGTCCTACTGTCCCACTGCCTCTGAAACTAGCAATAATCAGGACTTTGTGGGGAGGGATTCTAGCAGACACTAGTATAAGGGTCCAGACTGCAGAGTACACGTGTCAGCTGTAGCCTGAGTATTTTGTTTTCTTCTTGAGTGAAGAAAAGAGAAACAATTCACCTATGAAAGCCCCAGTCCTCCCTCCTTAAACTGCCACTGCAAACCTCAGCTCTCTCCACTGCCCTATTTGTAATTTCTTGGGTTTGTTTCAGCTTGTTGTGAACTGCTCGCATAAGGACTATGTAATAGAGCAAGTTAAGGTACCAGGCTCAGAAGCTTGAAATACCGACGCTGGCAACAGATGACAACGTCTGGTATTTTCCACAGCAGAGAAACAATTCTTCCATTAATACTTCCACATGTATTCGGTGATCAGAATGCCAGCTGCCATGGTATTTCCATCCTACCTAAGATGCTACTGATCTGTCCTGCATGTGAGCCCTCTCTGTGCCTTCTTCACCAACACAGGAAGATGATGAGCTTTCAAGCCATCCACAGATGGTTTCACCATCAGGGTTTACTTTGTCATTTAGAAGTTCCGCTTCACAGACTCCTCTCTGGGTTGCAGTATCTATCTCCTGTAATTAACTTCTGTTCCTCCCTCCATTTTTTTAAAAATGCTTTTCACTGATGCTTAGAGTCAACTGTCTCCCCAAAGCACTGTGATATTTAACAGCATCTGGAAAAATGTGGTTGGAGAATTGGGACACTTAAAGGAGACACTGCTGTCGTAAGTGTGCATTCACAGTTCTGAATAGATATTCAGAGGGTGGGAATGTAGATGAGGGAGAAGCTATGCAAGGGCTTATTACTAATTAACTGTATCTATTTCTCACCCTTTTAACTGATTTTTGTTTATCATTTCAGCTGGTAGGGTAATACACTAAACCAAAGCTGCAGAACACAAATATAATTAAGATTCAAAAAGTCAATTGCCTGTTAGTAAACTACCAATTGATAATAATGTAAGGGATATTTATAGCACTTTGCTAAATATGCTGTGGATTTGCACCAATAACAGTTGCTAGTCTCCATTTTATCCAGTTGCCTTCTACTCCTTCTATTTACTATTTAAGGTAAGATCACTCTTCTCGAGTCATCCTTTCAAACACTACCCCCTTTTCATCTTCTTTGAAGAGTTCAGCGAACATAGATGCTTCAATCCTTTCTCCTATAAAATGGTAATAAAGTTATATAATTACTAGAATTTCAACACTGAGAAAAAAAAAGTCATAAAAGCATACTTTTGCATTTCTAGATCTCCTTCTTTCTCAGTTTTGTTACATATTTTATAGAGAGGATACAAAACCACCCTTATGTACGGGAGGAATCGGCCACCTTTGGGCCAAATACAGATGCCCTACTGGCAGAGAGCTGGAACAAATCCTGTTTAAAGAGTTAAAAAGCATTTATTAAGGTGACAGATTTTATTTTGTGCCTGGTGCATGTTACTTGGGGAGTAATAGCTAACCTTTATGTGTATTTTTAATTATTATAAATCATCTGAGTCATTTCAACCATGTGCTGAAGTGTAACTAATTGCATGGTAACTTTTTCACGAAATGTTATGTCATACCTTCGTTAGGTTGAAGTGGCCTCATAATGCTAATTATTGGAGCTATTTATAAGATATTGTGTATTATCCTGTCATGTGTACAGCAGCAATATCTTCCAGAACGAATTTAGAGGAAAATGACTCTCTACCACCTACACGTGTGTATGACTTTATTGCAATCTTAGCACGAGCCTGGCATGACAAGCTCCTTCAGCACGGATAGCGTAGCAGATGGAGAGCAGTTAGTTACTCAGCAGAAACGGTAGCAGATGCAGGAGCAAGGAGAGCTACGGCCCATGCACACCTTGAGCTGCCCTCTGGGCCGTAGCCACAGGAAACCCAGCACTGGCATCCTGGAAGAGTGCCACTGAAAGGGGAACAGATGAAGCACGAGGGCGTCTCTTTTCTTCTTGTGCAATGACTGCTCTGGAAACAGGACTGCCAAAAGCCACTGAGAAGGGAGGTGATTTATACTGAGCATTGAAAACAGCAATGCAAGGTTATGTGACTGAAATGATACTTGTTAAATAGAGACAAAATGGTTGTGTTCAGAAAATACAGCCTGAATTGTGTCTCTAGGAATTGCCTCAGGAGGGGAAGAGAATAAACCTACCCGTCTTGGCAAAAAGGTCTGGGTGATACCTCCCAAAACTACCTGTCCCTTGCTTCAGAGGGAGGACAAGAGGCAGAAATGAGTGATCTCCTATTCCTCAGCCCTCCCTGACAAGGGGCCCAGGAAAGGGAGAGACAGTAATAAAGCAGGTTTACCTGTGTCCTCTGTGTCTAGGAAGGTCAGAAAAAAAACTCCAAGAGGATGGTCCCACCCCTGAAGCAGGGCTGCAAGTTCTTACAAACAGCTTGCCCTCTGAATCAGCTTGTAAATATACTCGATTCTCACACACCCCTTACAGCTCAAGCTGGGAAAGCAGATGAGAGCAGAGAAAAATATTGGGTAATGGGGCAAAGAAAAATGTGCAGGATGTGATGGTGGCCACCGGATGCAGAGGAGATCACTACAAAACCGCGAGAGCAAAAGGGTGTTGGAAGGTTTGCCAGAAGCCAAAAGCTGCACGGGCTTCCCCTATACATATATATATATATGCTATACATACATATATATATATATGTATATGCTTGCAGTTAGGTGACATCTTTCCAATGGGGTGGTTGAGGATAGTATGAATTTAGGTGATGATTGTGCAAGTGTTTTCTGCTTCCTGTGCTGCCTCTCATGAATTTTATTGTGGGAGGGCAAGTGAACTGATTTGCCCTAGGACTGGTCAGATAATTACATGCTCATTGCCAAGCAATGAAGTGTAAATATGCAGTTATTTTTATCCATAAAATCAGCTCTTTCAAACCCAAGATTAATTCCACATTATTATGCGGCAATATGTAATTACTATAAAACAGCTTTTGCCCTCAAAGAAGCAGACACTATTCCATAAGAAATCTTGCAGTATTTTAAGTAAACCATGTACATAGGTCATAGGCTTTGTCCTCTTCCAGATACTCAATGCTCAAAGTGGCAGCTAGAGAATAGGTAGTTACAAGAACCTATTATCAGGCTTAAGTGCAAAGAATTCCCATCTCATTCAGATTTGGAACCAAAATCATATATATTTTTTTAAGACAGAAATGTATTATGTGGGAAAATGTTGCTAAATATTTAATCATCCCTCCCATCCCAGAATGATGGACACTTTTTAGATAGGAGGATAATTCTGGGAAGTCTCTCTGGGGTAGATGTTATCTGAATCAAACAGGAATAGTAACTATAACTGCTAATATTCCTTGTAAATCTTTTCATTTCTTACAGGTACTGTTGCGTGATTTACCATGGAAAAATTGCTCTGCAGCATCCTGGTGTTTGGAATGGCTATCACGGTCAACGCTTGTCCTAAATACTGTGTCTGTCAAAACCTGTCTGAGTCACTGGGAACTCTGTGTCCCTCCAAGGGTCTCCTGTTTGTACCACTAGACATAGACCGAAGGACTGTTGAGCTCCGCCTTGGGGGCAACTTTATTATCAATATCAGCCGGCAAGACTTTGCCAATATGTCTGGACTTGTTGACCTCACTTTGTCCAGAAATACCATCAGTTACATTCAACCCTACTCCTTCACTGACTTGGAGAGCCTTCGATCTTTACACTTGGACAGCAATAGGCTTCCTGACATTGGAGAGGATATTTTGAGAGGCTTAATTAACCTTCAGCACTTGATTTTAAACAACAACCAGCTAAGCAGCATCTCTGATGAAGCCTTTGAGGATTTCTTGCTGACATTGGAAGACTTAGACCTTTCCTACAATAACCTCCGAAGCATTCCCTGGGAATCTATAAGAAAGATGATAAACTTGCACCAGCTCAGCTTGGATCATAACCTGATAGATTACATTACAGAGGGGACTTTTGCAGATCTTCAGAAATTGGCCCGACTGGACCTAACATCCAACAGACTTCAAAAGCTGCCCCCTGATCCTATATTTGCCAGGTCTCAAGTAATTCCATTAGTTGTGACCCCATTTTCACCACCTTTATCTCTCAGCTTTGGGGGCAATCCACTGCACTGCAACTGTGAGCTACTGTGGTTAAGGCGACTTGACAGAGATGATGATATGGAAACTTGTGCTTCTCCTCCAGGTCTAAAGGGAAGGTATTTTTGGTACGTACGGGAAGAAGAATTTGTTTGTGAGCCACCTCTAATTACCCAACATACTCACAAGTTGCTGGTTTTAGAAGGGCAAACTGCCACACTAAAATGCAAAGCCATTGGGGATCCCATCCCCATCATCCACTGGGTGGCCCCTGATGACCGTCTCATTGGGAATTCTTCGAGGACAGCTGTCTACGACAACGGCACCCTAGATATCCTCATCACCACGTCCAAGGATTATGGGACTTTCACATGCATAGCAGCCAATGCTGCTGGAGAGTCCACGGCTACGATCGAGCTCTCGATCGTTCAACTCCCTCATCTCAGCAACGGCACAGGCCGAGCAGCCCCACCGAAATCCAGGCTCTCGGACATCACCAGCTCCAGCAAGTCTAATCGAGGGGAAACAAAAGGTCCACCAGAAAGGTCTGTCTTGGTGTCAGAAGTGACGACTACCTCAGCCTTGGTCAAGTGGACGGTGAGCAAGTCAGCCCCTCGGGTAAAAATGTATCAGCTGCAGTATAATTGCTCGGATGATGAAGTCCTGATCTACAGGTAAATGTAATGGCCAGTTTGTCCTCTGATGATGGCAGACAGAGTAAAGTAGGATATGAAATCATTTATTTCTTGTCACTGATTTGAGTTTGAACTGATGGGGTCATTGCCAAGGAATTACTGTTTTCTGATAAATTTGTTTTATATCTGCCAGTGTGTCAGCTCATGTTGGTCTGGCCATCACTTTGCTGGCCATTTTGAGTCACGCATTATAAATCCGTGTCGTACGCATTCCCTAACAACAACTGCTTTTGTTAACATTTCCCACTTACAAAAAAAATGACAGTTGTTGATACCCTCCTTACTAAATTTAACAAAATAAAGAAAACTCCACAGTCTAGAAGTTAGAAGTTGCCATTTCCTCCTCCTGTAGGCTGGACTGAAACATACTAGTGAGAGAGGAAGAAATGTGGAAGGAATTTGGTGCATAACACAGTCTCTAATTATTCTGTGGTTCAAGATTCAGGGTTGTTAGCAAGAGATCTTTCACTTATAAGAAAGACCTTTTTTTACTTCACTAACATCAGTTTTACGCAACTGTAATTGCTGACATTGTTGGAACATTTAATGTTTTATACCATATTAAATGCGAGAAGAGACAGATACTTTCACAAGCAAGCTCTGAATGTTCATTATGCTTCTCCAGTTCTACAATTTTGACTTTTGCTGATGTAAAACAAGAATCATTCTGCCATGAACCTAAATCATGAAAGAGAAAGAAGTAATATTTTTTAGGGATTAAAAAGAGTAGGAAACTGCTTAACAGAACAGGAAAATATAGTGTTATTGTTCTTTTCTTCTGTCTTGGAAAAACAATCGATGAACTATCCTAAAGATGAATCTCTAGAAACCACCCCTTCCTGCCTTCTTATTGCAGAGATGGCAATATTAGACATATTGAACTAAAGTCTGTCCTTGGGTATATGTCAGCTACCAGGAAAAGTCAGAATATGAGGTCAGAATAAAACCAAACATGTAAACCCATTGAAAGCAACGAATCCAGTGAAGAGAAAATGATACTGGTGAGGAATCCTGGGATTTGCTCTTTAATTCTAGTTTGAGTATGAAATCCTGGCCTAACTGAAATCTTGGCCTAAGCAAAGACATGGCTTTCCATGATAGGCTTGTGATTTCTGTTAGCATGCAAGTCATCCCCTTCCCCTACCGCCTGCAATGAGAGCTGAGGCAGTAGTTAGTCACAGTAGTCACCCTCTCTTGCCCAGATATTCCTCTTTTTTTTCTTTACTTTATTGTAGCTTTCTCTACCCTGAAAAAGTCAAAACAAAACATGGTGAATACCCAGTTGACCTTTTTTCACTTACCTGTCTCAAGTAGCAAAATCTAATTTTAAAGTTGTTTTCTAAACTGAATGTAAAGTTGACATGGCCAAAATTCTAAGCTATAAATACTTGTAACTCAATCAGTTGAAGAGCAAGAAATAATAAAGAAGTGACTTATTTAGCCACTCCAAACTTTGGCACTCATTGCCAAAAGTAGGTCTACTGAAAAGTACAAAGATTTTTTTTTAATGGTTATTTATTCAAATATAGAATGTTCATTTCCAATGCACAGTAACAAAAATATAGTGAAATAATCAAATCAATTAGCAGGTGGAAATTATTCGCCTTACTCTGGCTAATGTACAAAAAAAGTTAGCCTTGGGACTTGCAATTATGTGGAGTCAAGTAGAAAGAAAGACTAAAATAAAACTAAGTAATGGTATAGTATTAGGAACGGGATGAATGAAAATATGCTAGTATCAGTTTTTCTTGAGGGAAAGCTCTGGGCAAAAATAGTATTTAAGTTCTTGAGCCCAGTTGGAGGAAAAATATTCTGAAGGTTGTGCATAGTCATATGATGTCATGTAGTGAATTTGGCCCCGTGAACAAAAATATTCCTGCAACTAGAAACAGAGATTTGTGGAGGTTGTCAGATGTTGAAAGCAATTCAATATGTCCTATTATGGAGGGTAGGTTGGCCAGGGTAAGTAAGACAAACACCACAAAAGAGATGACATACGATCTAGCAGTTGGAGTGTTGAAAACTGGATGTGCTAGCAGACATGAGAGAGAAGAAGACACTGCTTTGCCAGTCAGTCTGGAGGTGCAACTGCCAGTCAAAGCCTCAAGCAAGCCTGAATTCTTACTCTGTGCCTCCTCTCGATCTCTGGCCACATTACTTTGTGCCTCCTCTCGGTCTCTGGCCACATTACTTGGATATATCTCATTTTTTTCAAAAGTAGAGTGAGGACAGTGCTGTTTACATAAATTTCCCATAAGCACTTTGTGAGGATTCATTGATGATGTGTAGCTCTTTTCATTCAGAGCTCTCAAAAGCACTTTACAAAAGAAAACAAATATTATTTCCCCACATTTTGCACCAGGGAAAAGTGAAGCACAGGAAGATGAAGTGAATTGTCCAATGTCTGAGAGTTAATCAGTGGCACTCACATGCATCAAAGCCAGCTCTTATGACTTTCAGCCAGGGAACCACTCAGTCTCTTAGAGCTAATTAACTAAAGCTGTTTTGCTTTAATTGGTCAGATGCATGTCACTGCAATGAACATGCAGAAAAACCTAAGGGAACACAACTTCTACAGTGTTTTGCTCTATAACATGCTGTGTATATCTAAGTGGGCTGGGATACCTCTTTGCCACTAAAATGATGGGCACTTAGTATAAGTTAAGATACATGGGTGCATCAGGGCTGAGGCACACTGGCTATGCTCAATTAGAAGGAATCCTGCCTTGCTCATGAGGAAGGTTGTATACAGAAAAGACAAAAGTTTGCTGTGTTTTCTCATAGTGCTCATAGAGAAAGACTGAATATGGCGAATTCCTCCACCCCACACATCCTTTCAGTAATAATGTATCTCCTGGTCATTTTTCCTGTTTCCATCCCAGCTGGAGGATTCCTCTTACATGAACTATAAGTGGTATGAAAGGGTTCATGATGGTGTGCACTGGCCCCACAAAATTCAAAGGTCAGGGAAGTAGTGACAAATATTTCCTGTCAGCTCACTCCACTGAGTTGAAATGGTATCACAGACTGGCGTTTGGCTCTTAATTCACTAATACCATCGTTACTAGGATTAATGGAAGGTGCATTATTCCTTTGCTTCCAGCATCTGATCTTCTTGTTTTTCCTGTCTCAGGCTGCTGCTGAAACTAACAGCAGGATTTTATCGGTTTCAGTGGATGCAGGATGCATGTTTCTTATACTGATCTAATGAACAGTGGACTGGATCAGCACTTTGCTCTACATGACTTCCCAAAGTGAGAAGTTGGAGGGAAGGGAGTGATAGCTTGTGAAATGCATTGAAGAGACAGCTCAGTTAATGTTAGCTTGCAATGACAAGTATGACACTTAATTTTGGCATGGAAGAACTAACATGGGAGGCTGCTCAGAGGCAAAGTGTCATACGCTCTGCTTTCCACACCACTGACAGAAGGAATGGTCCCTCTTTAGGGGCAACACAGAACTTAGGTTTTGTGTCTGGACCTGCATTTGTACAAAAAGTACATGGCAGCAAGCCCTTGCGCTGGCACATAGCTGTCCAGCACACTGACAGGGCCACTATTGCTCTGCTCATCTCCGCATGGTCCCAAAGAGCTCTTGCTCCCTCTGACTTATCCTTGCGCTGCTGTTAGTAATACTGCTGCCAAGGGAATTATGCTGTTTCACCTGGAACCAGGCTAAGAGCCCCTCTGCCCAGGCAGACTTCTTCAAGCTGTTTTTGTTGTTGTTTTGGAGGGGAGACATGGTTTAGCTTTTTTTTTTTTTTTTTTCCTTTCTTGCTGATATTTTTTCCCTTTTGTGATGTGTGTTGCTTATTCCTTTGGCCTTTTTCCCTCCTTGGCACTCCACACAGCAACAAGCTCTCCTGTGCGCCTGTGCGGGTAGAGCGGCTCTGGGCAGCAGGGCACGTGGTGCGGCCGGGAGCCTCCCCAGGCCGCTCACGGTCGGTTCCAGCCGGTTCCGACCGGTTCCAACCGCTCCTCAAGGGCTGGGAGTAGCCCCTGGCACAGCAGCTGGGCACTCTCCGCATGCGTTTAGGAAAACAGGAGAAGGGACAGGAGGGGACACAAAAAGAAGGTTCCTAGGCCTCAGTTTTGGACCCTGCATAGCACAGTGGTGACAGCGCGCTTCTGCCTCGCAGGGATAAGAACAAGAAAAAGTCCTATGGAAACAGGAGCCCACATAAGTGGAGAGGGAGCCTGTGCCTTTGAAGTCATGGTGCACTCTGCAGTAGCAGGGGTAGTCATGAATGATTAACGTGGAGCATTACATAACTGCAACGCTCGAGTTAAGGGAAGCCACCTGGGGCCGGAGGCTTTCTTATGTGCACAGCGCCCTGCACGGCGCGGGACCAAACCTCGGTTTTGGCCATGGGCCATTAGTGTAATATAGAAATTCACAACAATTCCAGAAGATGAATAAAGACGAAAGTGGCCTGTGCAACTTTACTGGTCATGCTGAGCCTCCTGGCTGTATTTTGAATTAAAGCAATGATGGAGCCGCTTAAAAATATGCATCTGGAGTGTGATACAGCCATTAGATTTATGAGAGATTTAGGCCTGTTTTATTTTGCAGTATTTCATACTAAGGGTGATAAAAAAACAACTCTATGAATTAAGAATTACTGTAGCACTACATTCTCCCTAGCTTATAAATTCAGCCCTGGAAAAAAAAATGTATTTTATATATTCCTGAAAGCTTATTTTTTCAATATGTATTTTATGTAGCAGGCACTTTAGACATTAAAATATGAATAAATGGCTCCACATCTCTAGCCTCTTTAAACAATAGTGTCATGCATTTGATTACTTAATATAGTAATGATTTACACAGCTCCTTTCACTGCCCATGCTTTACATACTGGCTGAACAGAGATGGCCCCACCAACCACTGCTATCCAGTCACCTCTCGGTTAAGTATTAGCTGAGGTTTGGCAGTCAGATGACAGTGCAGAAGCATTTTCTGAACAAAGAATAACATTCACACTTCTGGATACTTTTAGCAAGATAGGATGTAATTAACTGAGTTTGATCTTCCACTGCTTGGTGGGATAAAAATACCTACCCATTATTCTGTTCAGTTGGCATGCCAATAATAAATACTTTGTGTAAAAGGTGTTGAAACCTTAGAAATATCTCAGATGTGTGAAGATGTTGCCCTCTCCCCGCAAGAGCAGCTTTGGAGAGGGATGCCACTATCTAGATCGCTAATGCTTCTTGCAGCAAAAGCTTATTGTGTGATTGTGTGGAGGTCTGCCAAGTGAGGACTGAAAACAGAGGGAGCCCTGGCTAGTCTATTCAGGACAAATAATCCCAATAGCCTGATGCTGCTGTAAAACATGATTATGCCATTTCTCCTACTTAAAAAAAAAAAAAAAAAAAAAAAAGAAAAAAGAAAAGAAAGAAAAGAAAAGAAAAAAGAAAAGAAAAGAAAAGAAAAGAAAAGAAAAGAAAAGAAAAGAAAAGAAAAGAAAAGAAAAAAAAAGAAAAAAAAAGATAGCTTTGATAGCTTTGGTTAGCTTTGGTAATTTTAGAAGAGACACGGGATTCATTTCTTCTTTAAAAAAAAAATCATAATAAAATGTTCTATCCCTGTCTCAAACTTAGTACATATTAAGTTGTTCTTTTTGGCTTATGGGTGATGGCAAAATCCACTCTTCAGCCTCAATAGGAGAAGCAGAACTATTCCAATGGCATTGAATGCAGAATGCAAGCATCAATTTAGTCAAAGCATTTTTGTATTTAAACATTGGATAAAACAATTATTGTTAGAAAACGCTTTCATATGAAGCACATTAATCATCAAGAATTAATCATTTATATTTAAAAATAAAAATCGGAAGTCACATTCCTGAAAAGAAGTAAAATTCCTATAAGGAGGACAGGCAAAAGTACATTGGTACTTGAGGTCACTTGAGAGTGGTCTGTAGCAATGAGTATTTTTTCTTCTAGTGGCTTCTCAGCATACACAGGCTTGCCTTAGACGTAATAAAGAAGCTGCTTCAAAAAAGCTTGTTTTCTGGGACCGGGGAGTGCAGAAGTGGAGGTTGCTTCAACAGAAATAATTTTCATATAAGCCCTTTCTTTTCCTCTTTTTGGAAGAAGTTCAGGGACAAGGTTTTTATTTCTATTTGCTTTGTTTTGCACCTTTTTTTTTTCTTTTTATTTTTTTTTAATCCTTCTCTCTGCTTCTATAGGAAGTCTTTGAAGAATTGAAAAGAAAATATAGTGGAAATAGCAAAAATTACATGTGTTGCCAGAAAATGAAGTAGAAATATGAAATTAAACAAAATTTAAAGAAAAGACTTACAGTTTCAGATTGCTGCTAAAGTGGTCCCAGATTATGGGTGACAAACTGACAGAATCGTGTTAGGCTTTTACAGCAGCTGATATGAAATCCATTGGTCAGAGCGTGTCCAGGCCATCATGAACAGATGCCAACTGTGTAAACACTGCCCAGAATATTATTTTCTTGCTTGATAGGCACCAGAGAAAGACAAAATACTAAATGGCCACCTAACTCTACAGCAGCAGCTTAGGATAGTGCTTCTTACACAGCAGCTGCGCTTGTACATGTTGCTGCTGTGGTACTGGTGCCCTTCAGAAATGAGCAGAGAAGGGGAAAGAAGACTCCAAGTCACATGAACTGGCAGGGCAGCGCCTTTCTCTGGCTTGGCAGCATTCCCATTTCCTTTGAAGCTTAACAGCTAATAACATTTAGTGAGGTATAGGAGTCTGTATGTTATAGCTGTACCCCCGAGCACTGCCTCCGGAGCTGAGTATAAAGGCATTGAGCCTGATTCTCATCTCAGCGCCTCTTGTGTTTCTCAGAAATAGCTACACCAGTCTGGGTGTTCAGATTCATCTTCCAGTATAAGATTGGTATACTCCTGTTTTATCTCTGCTGCTAATTACTTATTTAATTCATCAAAGGTTCAGCATTTTTACTTGAGAGGAACTCAGGATGAGCTAATGCTTGCCCATAGTATCTGTCACATCCCCTCTGTTAGCTGCTCTGAACTCAAATGCCAGGAGCTGTCCGTGCCCATCACTGCAATAGAGATTCACACATTTGATGCCAAAATGAACTATTGAAATAAGATTTTGATTAATCTCTAGGTGAGTCAACATTTTGATGTCTCAATTAAAATAAAATAAAATAAAATAAAATAAAATAAAATAAAATAAAATAAAATAAAATAAAATAAAATAAAATACCCTCACCATATTCAGGATCATTCCACTCATGAGTATTAACAAGGCAGCAGACAGCTGCATGGTTGCCACTCTCTTCCCTATTTTAAATCTAGGACAATTTATAGCAGATCGCGTGCTACTCTGTGCAAAAACTGTTGCTAAATGCCGAGTAGTTAATAGTAACAACCTCTCCTGTCATTCAGAGTCATGTAAAGTAATAATAGTTAGCACTGATAGTTACAAATGCTAACTAATTAAAGGCCTGCTTAAGGCTTGACTTAAAGCCCTCAGAAATCAGGAGAGTAACCACGATTGGCTCTGAGGGCTTTGGTTCAGCCTGAAAAGCCTGTGTTTTAGGGCTTATCGTTATTCTCTAAAGAGGCAGATGAAGGAAGGAGGGTAAATAGTTTGCTCTAGTTAATTTAGTGAACCAGTGGAAGAAACAACACTGCCTACAGAATCACAGCTGCAGTCCTGCAGCAGCTTGTAGAGCATTCCTAATAAAGCCCTTCATCACATTTCAGAGGTGATAATTTCCCCTCTTAATGTCATTAGTTGGGGGAAATACAGAATTCTCAATGTTGTTAACTGTTGTTCACTATGTGTTACAAATCCGCTTGGATTGGGGAAGCCACATCCAGTAGTGCCAGCCTTGGTGAGGAGGTTCATTGTGGTGGGCACCATGTACCCATACAATGGAAATGTATGAAGGGACCAACACTGCAAGCCACGAGGCTTCATCTTCCCCATGCTTTGTATGTGTGAGTTGCATTTAAGCATGCCAAGATGCTCCACTTGATATGTGAGTTTTGCTTTCTTTGATCACTAATTCCTTCCTGGACTTGGATCACAGCTATAGCTGCCTAAGTCAATTTATGCATCATGGAAAAAGCCTCAGTGATGACAGAGTATGGCAACTACTCCCTAGCCGTTATAAATCTACATTTCTGAACTTCTTCCCTTCCCTCACTTCACCTTACATTTTAACTAGGTCACCAGAAACCCAGGTAATCTCTAGCCAGTCAGATTAAGAAATCCCCTTCAAGATTGGTGACCCACTAGTAAAAGCAGAGCACTACCTGCTCGAAGGAGAGGAGGATTTATTTCTATCCACAGGTGTGTTGCAAGAGAGATAAAGATATAATAATAATAATAATAATAATAACTTGAAAACTTATTGTATTTTTCATTGTATATTTGCCTCTCCAGGTGGAGATTATTTTGCTTAACTCACTTTCCCACTCACTCACAGGCAGGCTGCAGGCAGTGGACTAGGTGAGGCAGGGTACTCTTTGACGACCTGAATTGTCTGGCTCAGTACCCTGCAGGGCTTCCCTCTAAAATCACAGGAAGCCTTTTTACCCCTTTCAAAGCTGCCTTTCTTTTAGATTTCCAGGATCCTGAGGACTTGGATGTGAGCAGCCAAAAATGACCAGTCTGGGCCATGTATTCCTGCGGAGAAGGCTTCAACTACTCCTCCTGCAGCCTGTTCCTCTTACTGTGTCTCAGGCAGTGGTCGGTTACATTCTGACTGATGGCGTTGTTTGTGGGATCAGGGAAGATCCTATGCATAACTTTTTGAGCAGGCATACTTCTACTAATAAATGATATTCTTTATATTGTTAATATTAACAATATTAACATATTAATATTATTAATATTATTTATAATATATTATATTCTACTACTTCTACTTCATCTGTCAAACTCATGAGAGAGACATAAAGAGATCTGACATCCACAGGATGATCACATGCATTTCCTTCATTCTTCATATCTTCTACCTCAGAGCAGGAAAAACTGCAGCGGAAAAAAAGAAGAAAAAAAAAAAAGTGTGTGATGACAATGGGGATTTCTCAGCTTTCCATGAAGCTCACAAAATGATAATGAAAATAAAGCTCCAGGAGAATCTGAAGTGTGTAGAGCTGCTCGATACAAAAGAGAAGATTTGCAAGGATAGGAAAAATAGGAAAGAGGGAAAACAAATAGGATCAGAAGCACTTTCACTGCCACTGTGACAATGAGAAAGTAGCCCAAGTATTACATTCTTGAATGATAGTCCGAAATGCTTGTTTCTGAGAGATGTGTTGACTGTCTGTCACCAAACACTTTCAGATTAGTCCCCTGGCAAGAGTACTGTGGTAGACAAGATTTTGGCCCCTACTCTCTATCCCTAAGGAACAGCTTGAAAGTGGGATCGTGCAGAGCTGAACGGTTACATCACTGCCCTGCAATGCCATCCTCTCTCCAAGAGGAGAACACTGACCTTCCAAGTGAGGATAGGCTTTCAAACAGACAAAAAGCTGGCTTTAATTTTAGTCTGTCTTTGAAAAGGGGGAAAAAAAAGAGGAGCAGTCGTTTTGCTGGTCGTTTTATTTTACCACCAACTGATAGAAAATGCCACTTGCAGTGCAGGCAAGCTTTGTTTCGAAGGAAAGAACACAGGAAACTATATACAGATTTTATGAAAAAAAAAGAAAGAAATTTAAAGAAAATGCTGTGAATAGGCATAACATCCCCCCAACAAATCAAAGTACTAAATACTGGCTGCAAACCTGCAGAAGGCTGCCCCTTAGGCAAAGGACCATCCTCCCTCTCTTGAGTATTATTAACTGCAGGACCCTGTCAAATGCCTTATAGCAATAGATCCCAGACAAGCCTAAATAAGAGACATACGTTTCCTCAGTGAGCTTATAGCGACAGAGCTGAAGGGCACGCCACTGAGCATCCTCAGCTTATACCTACCGTACTAGGTATCTTCAGAGCTTATTAGCTTATAATGCTGAGCCTCTCTCTAAAGCAGCAGCGCAGATGGAAGCGGCTTGTGTCTGACCTAGAGGGTAGACAGAAGAAACGCTCTGCTCTTGAGCCTGCAGCTGCCCAGAATAAAGAAAGGACAAGGGTGGCAAGGGGAGGACAAGAATAGGCCAAAGGCACAAACACAACCAAAGCCAAGTGCCGTAATTTACTGCCCAAGCTGCGGACTCACCTGTATAATTCCTTGTTTTGAATTTCCTGGCATACCTAATTTCTTGCATGCCAGACTTTCAGTTTATATGTTCAGATTATTTACAGAAAGGCAGTGCTTGTGCTTGTACAATGATTGTGCTGGTTAACCTTAGCATATGATAGCAATGGTACAGTTTATTTCTTTGGAGAAATGACTTAAAATTCATCACAAATGGTTTAAAAATCTGTATCTGGAATAAACACAGTCCTGGGAAAAAAAATAGACCAATTATATGGTATAATAAGTCTTCATTAGCTTTAGTTTTTATAAGCTTGGTTATTTTTGCATTTGCCTATAACAGGCAGATTTCAGAACAAAATACGTGTACTAAGAGCGGGGAATTTTTTTGTTACGTTTTCAAGTGATGAGTACAAGGTGAATACAACATTCGTTTCTCATTTAAACCTGTTCTGGAGTGTAATTAAGAGGTGGTGAGCAGCCTTTGTGCTAATGCTCTGATCAGGGAAGAATGAAGGAGGAGGATTTCATACAAGTTGAGAAGCTTGAAACTTGAGGCTGTCTAGAAATTGGGTTCATATTCCATGTAATGTTCTGAGTAGCTGTAGGTCTTCAATGAAGGCTTGTAGAACAAGGAACTCTTTTTTTTCTTCTTCTTCTTCTTAAAAGAGCACAGTCAAAATGTAGCTCAAAGTTTCAGTGGTAAAGAAATAAACTGTGAGGTAATGGGTATCTTTGAAAATATAATATAGGTTATTCCATTGTCATGTTACCCATTCCCTTCAAATGTATCACGTTCTACAGTCTAATAAGAGGGTAGTAGAGGGAAGAATAATCTGTAATAGGGCCAAGTACAAAGGATATCCTCCTATTTGAGGATAACGGGTTGGTATTGAGATCTAAAGAAACCCTGAAAATATAATGCAATTGAGAGATATCCATGTCAAAAAACAAAATGTTCCAATTTTTGCAGATGGAAAAAAGGAAGTCTAGACAGCTCTCAGATTGTGACCTATTATGAAAACCCTACCGATATCATTAGAGTCACGGTGTGATTACATTGGGTCTGAGCGCTTGGTAAGAATCCCACAAAGTGACATTGCCTGGAAAGGAAATGGGAACTGGCTTCAGCCTTTGACTGAGTGCTTTGCAGAGGGGAAGAAAAATCAGCTGTGTGCTGTAACAACAGCGTGGGCTACATGGGGCACAAGGCAGGAGAAAGAAATACCTAGCCTGGGATCCTCAGACAGGAAAGAGGTTACAGCTGTGAGTTAGGGCAGCCTGACCATTCCAACATGCAACTCACTGGGGCTGTGCCATCATCTCTCCTCTGCTCAGCTGCTCCTGGTTTACAGATTAGTTTATTTGCAGAGATGAGCAGTTTCGGTCAGCCAGCACTAGGTGTGAATTTGTGCTCAATTTGCCCATCTGTCCTTCCCTCCCCTTCTGCCCTGTGTGTTATTTTGATTTTGCCTAGATTTAAATTTTGTAATGTATTTATTACCTCACAATTTATTTCATTTTGACAAGAAAACAAACAAAAGAGCTGTTTGTTCAACCCAAAAGCTTTCTTTTTATTATTATCTATTTATTTGTTCATTCAGCTTAGATTGTGGAATCAGTTCAAATGTAGATATTCCAAACCGTGCTCTGAATCCTTGGAGCGAGTCTTGCCAGGCAGTCACTGCCCAACAGACATATGGACAGATGACAGCCCAGAAACACCCCGCCAGCAGCCGTCGTCTGGCAGATTGCCTGAGAGGGTCAGGCCTGATGAATCAGTCCTGCTGCTGGTGCTGTGTGGGAGGGGGAAGCCTGCTTCTCGTCTCCCTAAGCCCGTTGTAGAACAAGAAAGATGCATTACGGTGGTCACGGTGCTCTGAACCTCCCAGGACATTGTGCTGCAGAGCTGGGGTGGCAGCATCCAAGTGAGCTTCAGTCGTGGAGTATGTGCAGGCAGAGATGCAAGTCCCAGGGTACCAGAGTGGGTCATGAGCTCAGTGACTGCTCTTCCTTCCTTCCATGCAGAGGGCCATGGCTTGGGAGGGCATGGGAGAGAGGAAGAGGAATGACGGTAGCTGGACTGGAACCAGTCTGCCTCCCTGTACACCTCCCTTTCATGCCTGGAAAGAAACTTACGTGTTCTGCAGTGCCACAGCAGGAGAGAGCCAAGGGTACCCCTGCTTTTCTCTTCCATCCCTTCTCCCTTGCGGCCTTCTCTGGTTGTTGTCTTGGGCACCACATTGACAATGTCCCTGTTCTGTGAGCAAGTGGAAGGAGGAATTGCCACTGTCAGTGCACCCTGAGCTTCTCCCGCCCAGGACCATCTTGGGTGGAGGGCAGCAGTTGTAGAAGCGCAATTCTATTGTATTTCTTATGGGACACTCAACTCCTTTGAAGGAGAAGGAGTGTTTGCAAGGGGAAGGGAGGGTGGTATAAACTCTGGGAGCAGGGAGAGTGCTACCAGAAGTCTGAGAGAATGCAACAGTCCCACTCTGGGTGCAGCTTTGTACCACACTGGATTGGGCTGGGATTAAGAGGTGGCTAGAACTTGTGCTATACAAACACTGACTAATGGAAGTGTCTGAAGGTTTAGCTCTGATTTTTGTTTCTGCTGAAACATAATATTGTTTGTTTCACATTTTCACTTTGTTTTCCCCATGCAGGCTCTCTCATAGTAGTTAATTATATTGGTTGTGGTTTAATTAGATAATTATGCTAGAGCTTGAGTATTTTCATAGTAAATCCTTTTATTTTGTTGTTCTTGAGCAGTTTTTATTTGTGTTTACTCCTAGAGTTTTCTGCATATTCCATTATGTGCCAGGGCAGGTGTTTATAACTGGTTTCATTGGGATTTATGAATATGTTGATTATCGAGGTAGAGTGAAAGGAACACATTCTGGAGGGCAGAGGTGGAATACCGCTGGGAGCAGTACTGTGGCACAAAACTTCCTGCAAAAATTAGTTAATATTTTGTCTGAAGAGCAAAAAATAATAAAAATAATACCATTTGCTTTCAAAAGAGTGGTTTGAACTTTCATATTAACATCTTTAAAGGACACATTTATCTAGAAAGCACAAAGCTGGATGGATTTTTTTGTTGCATCTCCAAACAAATCTGCCTTTTCCTGAGCAGTTCGTCATTAGTATATAAATCTTGCTCCTGTTTCTAGCCCCACTGTAGACAAAGATTTACCTCATCACTGAGAGATGCCTGAGCTAGAGGTTACAAGTGAATGGAATCAAAGCTCATTATATACACGGACTTTCTTGAAAAAGTTGAAGAATATAAGAAATAGCACAGAGAACCAGGCAAGGACAGTTGTTCCTTGATCTGATTAGTTCAGATAACACGAAGGTTTATGTTGCTGTAACATGTGAAATTGTAACGTAGGCTTTTCTAGTGGTGCCCTCTTCACACAGAGTCCTATAACTTCCTTTCAAAATCAGCTTATAGTGATGCTGGCTAATCATACTCCCTTTTTTCATTGCTATTCTATCTATTCAAGGTCACTCAAGATTGTTCCACTATTGAAGGCAATAATGGGAGAAGCCTTAGAAAGGCTGTTTTCCTGTCTCACTATTTTCACTGTGCCCATTTGGGCTTGTATAGCTTTCCTCTTCATTGTTTCTGGTCTCCCCTCAGATGTGTCCAGGTCACAGTGAGAACAGTGTTGTTAAAATGTCTGGGATTTTGGATTTAGTGTGAGCATGGCTAGGATCATACTTTAGATCAGAGTGGCCAAACGGAGACCTTAAAACTGCATGGGGTTCAGAAATAGTTTGAGAGTCACTGCTATAGCAGGATTAGGTCCTGAGACCAGCAGTTGGGTTGTGGCAATATACAGATCCTGGGTAATCCTGCAGTGCCTCAGTTTACCCAAAATAAATCTATCTGTTTTGTGAGGGGGGCAGAACCACAATGGAATTGATTTTCTTCACACTCAGATTAAAAAGCTAATTAATATAAAGAAAATAAAAAAGAAGAGATTCATGCTATTTGGTCTGGTAGTCACAGCAATAGTATACAACATCTGTCTAGAACACCCTCCAGCCACCTGCCTCTGCAAAAGCTGCGAAGAAGCAAATAATATATCAACTCAGTTTTATTTTCTATTCCTGTTAAAACGGAACAAACCCTGGAATATCTGTCCCATGGGAAATTCCAATATTGCAACATCTGTTTCTGTCAAGAATCAGGCTGAACAGCCTCCGTAACAGTTGTTTTGTTTGCTTATGGAAAGAAAACTTTAAAAATAATTCATTTGGAAACATAGAAGTGTTGCTATCAATCTCCTTGTGGATGTTAGAGCCCCAGGAGTGTTGTAGCTCTATCCGCACCATGCATCATTCCCCCAGGGCAGTTGTTGTCCTTCTGGAAGTGGAACTTCCTAAACTTGTTACCCTCGCTTTGTGCTCTCCCCTGGCCACAGGACCGTTCCTCCCCACCGTGTACTCCCTCGTTTCAGTGCTTGCAGTGGAGAGACAACGGTACGATGGTACAAGGAAGACTCAGGGTGCACAATGAGAAATGGAGCTTGAGAGGGAAAGGGAAGGAGCAGAGGGTGCGGTGGAGGAGCAGAGTGAGGTCCAGGTGCCACGGAGAGGAAGAGGGTTGTGAGTGCCCACAGAATCATTTTCATTCTTCCTAACAGAAGAAAAACTTGGATCTACCAGGAATCGCTATTTAATACTAAGAATACATCTCATTTGAGGTATTTAACCAAGTTTGCTCTCAGAATACTGAGTTTTTTTGAGGTATATCTAATGTTAGTTCTCCCTAAGAGATTTGGAAGACCAAAAGACGTGGAGCTAATGTAAAACCCTTGTGCGCTTTACAGGAGCTGGCTCAGCAGTGGGATGATTTGGTGTGAGGGATGAATCCCTCTGCTGGACAGAAACCGAACAGCTCTGCCTGGAGCCATAGTGCTGCTCAGGGAGCCTGAGATCTCTCCTGCTACAATTCATGCCCTGGAAGCTATCACACTTTTCAATCACTCTGACACTCGCAGTAAATTCCACACTTGTCCCATCCCAGCTGCAGCCTTCCTGCTGAGTTTTGCATATAGATGAAAAGCAAAGCCACTTCTTTTTGAGATGCTTGGCTCGATTTTGAGTGCACAGTGTGTTACTCTTTACCTCTGTAGTCCCTGCTACATAACTAATCACGGGACGTACATGCTATTTATCGAGGGTGTTGTCTCTTAGGTATTGTCCTAATAACAATTCAAAAAGGCACACAGCTGCACAACACGTAGCCAAAGGGAGAGGAGAGAAGATGGAAAATACAATATGAAAAGGGTCATATATGTGGCCATAAAGAAAGGGCGCATGAAGGCAGAGGTAGCAGCCTAGGAACTAGAAATAAAAATTCTTTATTCCACATATAAGCTTAATATAACATTGAATAATGCAAGCCCTATTCTTTTTCATTTCATTTCCCCATGGATTTTAGCTACATATCAATAGGCTGAGTAAAGCCACGAATAGATTCTTTGTTACGGTAGTATCTCCTTTTACCACTTGTTCTATAGTAGGGTTTATGATGAGATTGAGATGTCATCAGCTTCCTTGCTATTCAACATAATCAGGTTGGAAGTTTTGTGAGCTTTTTTGCTAATTATTTTAATAATGCACGGTATGACTTTCGACATTTCTGTGCAGATCTCTTTTGTTTGAAATGTGTATGTTAGGTGAGTCATTTGGAATTGCGTTTTAGGATCTGACTGGCAAGCTTATCCTTGCTCTCTCTTCTGACTTCAGTATTTCCAGATGCCCTTTATGCCATTATTTTACTGAGCACAGGCAGATGAATAGATCTACTCAGGACATGGTTTGTCAGTCTGCATGGAATGGCCCTGGTGTATCTGTCATCTACATAATGACAAATACAGCTGAGATAATCAACAAGTGGAAGGAACCTGCCATGAGGACCTAGAAATAAAAAATGCAGTATTGCTTTCAAGGATGGGTTAACTAACTGTTCTCTAAGAATTCAGTATTGGTTCTGCTCCAGCACTGGAATAACATAAGGTGCTTTCACTTGCTATAGAAAAGGCCAAGAATAGAAGCGGAACAGCCTTTTTCAGTGGTTTTCCATTCCTGTTTTGCATCCTCAGAAGCTATGGAGATTTCACTGACATTCAGTTAGATTTGGATAAGCACCAAAATCTGGGAGAAAATACTCAAAGCAGTATTCAAGCTTTTCTTAATTAGGCCATTTGTGTAAATTAACACTGTTTGCGGCTGACAGTCCACACAGACTCACTACCTGGTTCCCCGGGAGAGGTTCGTAATCACCTACCTCAACATCTAATTCATACTGTGATTGCGGAGTCAGCTTAAACTGACCTGAGACTGCCTGGCTGCTGAGGAAGGGCTGCTCTTCCTCCTCGCACCCGTGTGTTCCCTCAGCAGCTCCAGCACTGTAACAGTGCCGCGACAGCCGCTCTTCGTCACCTTGGGGTCCCGTTTCGGTCAGATCTTCCAGCCCGGCTCGCCACAGCTCCTGGGCCGCAGGGTCAGCTCCTGGGCAGCCAGGCAGGAGACAGGAGCCGCACGCATCTCAGCATGCATCATTCAGGTTTCTAGCTCTCCTTTTGGAGGGCCCTGTCCTTTTGCTGCCCATGCAGAAGACAGAAACCATGCAGACCCCTCTGCCTCCTCCCTGCTAGCACATTTATGGCTGTCATGTTGCCTGCAATAAATACTCTGTAACTGGAGTATAGTGGCCATTTATAGATGATACATTAGACCACTCTCTTTTTCTGATACATGAGTTTGTTCTACAGAGCTATCAGAAATAAAAACTTTTGGTGGCTAAAATCAGCAGATATAACTCTGAATGATATAGCTGATACACTGTTCCTGCAGGCTGTGCTCTTAAGTGCTAGCTGGTGATATTTTTATATGGATACTTTTGGGAAGAAATCCCTTGCTTCAGGATATATTTCCCAGCAAAATCACAAATGAATTTACTGTGGCAGATGCAGGTACTTTGGACAATACATGATGTCCACTTGTCTGACATTTCCTTCCTGAAAAGTGAACAATAGCAAACAGAGTGTGAGAAGTGTAACCACAGCCTTAAATTACCCCTCCATTTTTTTCTGTTTGGTCATCTGTTTTTTCCCCCTCCTCTGTTACATGCACATAATAATCTGAAAGCTATAGCCTGACTGGTGAAGAAACTCCTGGAGAGCTGGCAATATTTTGGTGGCTGGGGAGGATTTATGGGTTTATCTGTTCTGGGGAAGTTCTATCATTCTCAAATGCTGAAGCTTTGAGTGAGTTATGGCTCTGGGGAGAATGAAATACAGCTATTAATCACTGACAGCTATGGGATGTCCTTTCCTCAGTAGGCAGCATGTGCCATTGTCAGTAGATCACAGAAATGCTGTTGACCTTGAATGGAGAAAAGTAAAGCATAAAGGTCATCTTTATTTCATCTCAGCGGAAAAAGCTTTGAAAATAGCTTATCATGAAAGTATTAAAATCTACTGCACAAAACCCTTGGGCTGAGTGATACTGGCTTCCCCCCACAGACTTTATGATGATCAAAATGATGATAGGGACACCTTAGAACTGAATAGGAACTTTTAAACTGTCATGCCAAATGTAAAGACACAGGTTTTGTGTTGTTCTGTGTTTATGTAGTCCTGTGGCCCTCTGCTGAAGCTTCTAAGCATTATTTCAGTATGTCTCTTAGTATAGTGGTAATGCACAGAAGTGTGTCACAGCCACAGATACATTTCAAGTGATTAGCTACAGAATAAATGACCTATATCTGGGCATGCCAGAACTGGCTTTGAATATATGGGACACCCTTCACTTTCCTCTTACATATTTAATTACTTAATTTCCACTTTAGCATCGTGCATCCCCCTCAGTTTCAACCACTCACCCTCTTTTTTGGTCCCTAAAACAATCTCTGAATATCCTTCCTTATGTTCACTTTGGCCTGGTACAGATTGCTTGTGTCCACTGGGGCTTTCTTGAGCCTATCTCCTGTTTTCTGGGGTGTTAAAGGCTACTTAGCTGCCTATGTTGGCTCTTAGCAGGCCATCCATCACCTATAACACTGCATTCCAAATCACAACAAAACCCTCCCTTCCTTCAGCAAGTATGCATGTCCCTACCACCCTCTGACGCTCTGACTGTTCAACCCGCACTCACACACACACTTTTCTAGCTTTGTCACCATGTCTCAACATCCACTGCTAGATACTGGTCTGGCTTCATGTGTCTGTGCATAAATCAGTGATTATGCTTCTCAGCCTGGACCTAAAAACTATACATTCAATTTGGAAATGAGTTGCAATATTTCAACCTTGCAATAGTAACCAATATCACAGATGAGGCTATTGATTTCCTGAGGAATCCTAAAGACTAGGTGTCTTTTATAAAACAATGTGCTCAGGGGAAAAATTCCTGGATAAAACTTCCAAGCCTGTGCTGGATGATGCAGTCCAAAAAGTCAGACTAGATGTGCACAACCATCCATACTCTCTTCACTTTGGTGAGCCAGCCACCTACAAAGGCAAAATGTAAAAGCAGTCCAACTGCTAATCAAATTTGCAGATAAAGTCAGTAGGTTCAGTTAAACTGAACATCCCAGTATACACCATGACTACAGCAGTACATATTAAAATTGCAATTGCTTTACCTTTTGTGAATATGAATAACTATTTCTTTAAATGACAGTTATGTGACAGCAGTCATATGCTGAATGGATCTGCTTAGACCTTATCAAAAATAAGTATTACATGTCCTTGCCTTTCTTGACAACTAAGCAGACTCTTTGTAATTGACACTGTTGAAGGCTGTCAAACTTTCAGTCAGAGCATGTCTTTAAGTACCAACCCTCTCTTAAACTCTGAAAGTAATGAATTAATGAAAACATGAGGTACATTTCAAAGACTGCTGGTTATATCCTACCAAACTGAGCAGTTTCCAGAACAGAAAGCACTTGGCAGGATCAAAATCTCTATATTGTTGTTTATTCTCTGGATAAACTATTAAGTTATGAACCATTAGGCCTCACCTAGTCTATTTCTCTGATAATTTTTCAATGGATTTCATCTTAGCAAGACCCAACTTGCATGGGATATTTCTACTTCTGTGTAAAATGAAAAGAGTGAATTATGAATCAGAGTTACAGCTCTGGACTTCCACTGAGAGGGAAAGTTATGAAAATTTGCACTTTCTTGCTTGAGGATGTTCTTTTCCAGGCAGTACCTTGGATAGTTATATCCAAACATCTTTTGTGCGCTGGAGACACATCTGTGCTTTCAGCCTTCCCCCTGTGCCATTAGTCACTGTGGAAAGGGGTTTTTTAGACCTGTCTTTTTAGGTGTACTGTTGTCTGGGATGGTTACTGGTCACAAGAGTCATTCATCAGTGTCTTCCTCTTTGCTGCTTCTGTTGGTGTTATTGATATATCAGTGTCAAGGTCTCAAGTACTACAGTGCCAACAGGGCTGCAATTGATAGACTTCAGTATCAGATTTCTTTTAAAAAATACCCACAGACTCATTCCAGTGGTATAGGTTTGGCCAGGTTTAATAAGCATAAGCATAGCCATTTAGCATAGCTTAGATCCTGTATTATGCTATATCATCCTGAGTCATATATCAAAGGTAAGTTTTTCTTTCTCCCTTCCTGAAAAAGGACGTGCACTTGATATCATCCAGCGTGCAATTTCTGCTTGGGTAGGGGGTTCATGTGTTTGTTCGGTTTGCTAGCTAGAACTCCTTTTGTCATGCCATAGTTAACATTCATGTGAGCAACTGCAGTAGTAGCATTTGCTGTAGCAAGACTTGCATCTATGTTATCCAATGCCTAGAAGGACTCTGGTGGCCAAATTCACTTGTTTATCTGTTATCGAAGAATAGAGCCTGGTGATCCCTCAGCTTAGGGTAACTGTTTCCTGATTTTTATAAAGGGTTTCTGTTTGAGTCTATTCTAACGGCTTAATTTTGGATATTGATTACAGCATTTTCAAGTCCTCAAAGTATTTGGATAACTAATCTGAATTCCTGTGAAATTATGTTTTTTTTTTCATCACTGGGGGCTCCCAGGCAATATTAATAAGTTCTTGAGGAAAACAAATCTTACAATCAGAAAAGCATGTTCTGGCTGGGAGCAAACATCATACCCACATGTTATCTCTCACGCTGAGAATAACATAGAAATTCATAACTTTGAAAATCTCTACTGCAAGTGATTACAAGTTGCTCTTTTCAGAGACAGATATTTTCAGCATCATTTCACCAGCTACTTCAGTATCTGAAAATCTCATGCTAATGGGAAATGACTCTGGATAAATCTAAGTTGATGAATACGGAAAGGAGAATAATTTGTGTATATTTGCTTTAGCAACTACTCCCTGGTAACAGAATGGATCCATGTTTGCTGAGCAATATGTAAAAGGTTGCTCGTGATGGGAGTGGGTTTTCCTCTCTCGAGGAACTATGAGTATGTTGGAACACAATAGATAGAAAATTTTGAACATTAACATTCTGAGAAAGAAAAAAGAGATGTTATCCCTCAGAATTATCTAGTGGAGACTGTGTGATAAGGGATCCATATGGATTTACTCCTACAAGATTACCCTTTTCTTAGGCTGTACCATATGTTCAGGAGCAGCAATTACACTTGTCTTCATGCTGGAGGGAGGGTGGACTGATTCACTTCTTCCAGACCAAGTTAAAAAAAGTTGCACATATTGGCAGACTCAGAAATATGTGTATGAATGCTCTGAGGCTCTTCAGAGAATATAATGGTCAGAATCTATAATGGCCAGACAAGCACAGAGTGTATATAGGAAAAAAAAATAAGAACTATGTGAGTTGCTACCCTGTGGTGAGATCACTGTGTGTTTACACTGTGAGGCTAGAAATTACACTTGTGGCTAGTATAACCTGTCTGTCCCTTCACCTTTTCTGTGCACTGCAAAAAGTTGCCACCATGGTCATTAAAAAGCAACTAATTTTCTGAAACATGGTTATGGAGTTTAGTCATGACAGAATAAATTCTTTTCTATTGCTGAGGTGCTAAAACCAATTAAGCATCCTTTAATATTTCACTGAAATTTAATCACTGTGAGTCAGAATGATACCTTCATTAGGTGCATAGTTATATGAATTTAGAACTAGACTCTATCTTTGTCTTGTGCCTTATAGTTAAGCTAATGTGGAAGAGAGAAACACATTGTGGGGAATCATTTGGCTCAGTTTGTAGTTTCTTTTGGCTGAGATAAGTTAATTATAATCCACCCACGAGAAACATCAGATAGTAATTTCTCTGAATTATTTAAAAGATAGTGGCTAGTAGAAGTTTTATGCAGTGCTTGAGCTGTCTCCATTTCATTCCTGAGTGTGATCCTTTCCTGCCACCAAACAATTGTTTACAGTGTCACAACAGGGCTAATATTCCAAAGTCAGGTCTAGGGAAGAAGATTCTTGCTCAGTATAGGGGAGGAGTAGATATACACACCTGCAAATATGATATGCACGTGTCCAGCAAAGGACTGTATCCTAAATCCCTCTTCCGCAAAGAATCATGAATCCTAAAAAAGATGAAAAGACTTAGTGGTGCTTGGTCATAGGATTTTTCTCACCGTATGGTTTCCTTGTGGAAGGCATCAGGAGTAGAACAGACATACACCTCTGAGGACAGGGCAAAGTGACGATCAAAGGCTGAACCAAAGCAGACTGTGCTTGGTAATAGTAGAGACAGCATTTATCTTCCCATTCCAACCAAAACTTCCCATTCATCTTCCTTTGCTGCATTGTTTTGGGGAAAATAGGAGTATTCTTCCTAAAGACACCTTGGAACAGGTCATATCCTCCACCCTTGTTGAGAGTTGCTGTTCAGCAGTTTTACCAGCGTCATTTCTTCTGACGGTGCTTTTTCATCTTGCTGTCATTTGTCATTTGGATGAGGCAGAGAAACAAGGAAGGACTAATTCGACTTAAAAAAAAAAAAAAAAAAAAAAAAAAAAAAAAACTCCCCACATTCCAAAGCTGGAAGACTTCCTGATCAAGAACATGAAAGGTCATTTCATCAGTCATTGTGAAAGGTTCTGCCTCAAGTTAAGCCTTCATTTTGTCCTTAAGCAAAGAGACAGATGCTGCTTTGCTAAGGCCAGCCATAGACTGAGGGTAGTTCCTAGCCAAGCTCATTACATCACATGCACAGCAGTGTTAGAGAGACCTAGAAAGAGGACTTGTGATTTGGAAAAGAGAATTTAGAGCCAAGTAGCTATGCATCCAGTGGTGTAGAGGCAATTTTAGGACTTTTCCCTATCCAGTCCAGGGAAGGCAAAAGCAGTACTGCTATATGGAGTAATTCCTACACAGGATTCCACAAGAGAATAAAGTTCCTGCCTACATTATTCTTTTGCTCATATAATCTCAGCTGCACTCCCATACTTCTGGTGTACCTGTTATGGAGAAAACAAGGAAAGATGCTTTAGTAAGGGCGACAAAAGTTCTTTCTTCCTTGAGTGAAGATTGTAAGGAACCCCTTTAGCCCTGGTGGTGGTTAAGGTTAAGGTGGTTAAAGTGGTTAAGGAGAGACATACTTAACCTTTCCCTGAAGGATTATGTTGGCTATTAGAAATGATAAGCAAAAAGCCCTTATTGATAGCACTAATGACAAATATATGTACAGGAAATGAGAGTCACAAAATTAGCAGACCTTAGAGTACAGTGCTGGCTGTGTTTCCAAAAAGCTGGGATCTTGGTTTTTGTATGGAAAGATGGGGTTTTTTTTGAGTATTTTTTACCCTTATTTTCTAGGAATAATATATCCTGACTTTATATTTTTTAGTCTTTCCATTGGGGGTCATATCCAGGTTTTGATGCTGCTACAATTCAAGGTTCAATCCGTCCTTTTTTCTAGTAAATATCAATGAACATTTGACAGATTTCTGTTGCTGCTCATTTTGACAGGATGAGGACAGTATTCCCCTCTCTGATAGGAGAGAGGACAATAAAAAAAGTCTGTATTCTCCAACTGGGCAAAAGAAGTGAATTTAGTATCACTGTGTGTTTGTTTTGCATTCTATTCCATACTCTCCTTTTTTAATTTTCAGTGTTATATTTCCATGTCCTTCTTACTTAATGTTACCTGGAGTTACAGCAGGAAAGCCCAGATAAGATTTTGCAGAGTGAGAAAGAGATAGAGAGTTTTGCAGCCTTTTTACTTGAAACTTTGCAGAGCAGAGCAGTCTACCAGTCTTTTCCTTCATTGCTGACTGCTTTGAAAGTTTTTCAAACAAAGATAAAAAAAAATCCACTCTTTCACCCCTCTTTCAGTAGAGCAGGGAGTTCTTATGTGTTTAATATTTCTTCAAAGAAATTGCTCACAAACTGTTCCCCATTATTTGTAATGACTTCAAAAGAATGCCTGTTATTCACAGAAGCTCCTTTGACTTTCATACTACTGATAGACAAAGAAATATCTGTGATATTTCTGTACTTTAGGCATGATAAATAATAATCAGTCATGGTAAATAAGTAATAGATGTACCAAATCTGGATGTAGGGATATTCACTGATTGATGGTATGCCTAGTATGAGTTGTAGTTGGTTTTCATGCAAAAACTCATTAACGTGCTGGTCAGTTCTGCGTTGTATGAGTCCATTTGATCCTAAAATCATACTCAGCAAAACTGTTTAACATAAGCTAGTAAACTAGTAAAGAACACTAATGGACTACTTTCTAGTACCCATTGCTTATGTACTAGAAATCTGTTACACTTGTCTAAGACCTTTTAGGAGAGAATCTAGGCCAGAATCACAGAACTGCAGAATCACAAAGTAGTCGGTGTTGGCAAGGATATCCAGAGATCATCTGGTCCAACCCTATCTGTTCAAGTAGGACCAGCCAGTGTAGGCTGCCTAGGACCATGTCCAGTTTGGATTATCTCTGTGGATGGAGACTCCACAATGTATGTTCAGTGCTCAACTATCACCATGTAAAGAAGTATTTTCTTGTGTTCAACTGGAATAGCTGGTACTGCTGCATGGTGCAGGGCTTAGCAATTCCCTGTGCTGAGTTTCATGAGGTTCCTCTCTGCACATTTCACCAGCCTGTTGAAGCCCTCTATCATGCTATTACTGGAATCTATCATTGACTTCTTTTCTTCCTCCTGGGGTCACTATAAACAAAAGCCTGTTTTCTGACTTGTATGGGTTTTAGCTTCATATTCAGCAATGTGTTTGTCATTCTTTACAGAGTATCCTTGCAATCCAAACTTGACTTTGAAAGAAGCAGGGTGACTCTGGTTGCAGAGAAATGCCTTTATCTAATTCTAGCATCAGGAACTGAAAGTATGTAGCTGTGTTCTAGTCTTTTGCAGAAAATTCCTAAATTCTATATATGTCTTCATGTCTTTCTAACGTTCCTTTCCTTTTGCTTTCCTGTAATACCCAGAAAGTGACACAATGTCATCCCTCTCCTTTAGGAAGTGTTTTTATTATATATTTATGTTTCTCCCCCATAGCCCTGCCCCTTCCAGGAGACAATGTTTTTGACCTTTACTGATTTTTATACCCTACGTTCTCAAGTGAAAAGATATTCTTGTCCTAATATTATTGTAAAAGCCACTCTGATACATCCTTGTTCTTTTTACCTTGGCCATTGCTATACATATTTTCAATGTTTTTGTTTGTTTTTTGCAAGAGATTTTCTTCTTCTAACTCTGAAACAAAAACCCTGATGGTTGGTTATTTAAACTGTCCTTTATAATTTTCCAACAAGTTTTTCTAATTCACAAGAAGCAAGCAAACCATTTTACATAGCAAAAGCACTTCTAATGTTTGCTGGTTTCATTTTTCCTCAGATCTCTGCTTGCTTTTCAACCTTGCTGTGCTGGTGAAAATCTCTTCAAATAAGTCCCTTTTCATATCTCTAAATTGTGACTTTGTTCTTTTCTTACTGTATATATACTTTGACAGAATCTTGGTGAAATGAAATTCTTTGGCTCATTTTTGGAGAGCTGGCAAATGGAGTTGGCAGCCTCTCAACTGACATTAAAGCTCTTTTTTTTCTTCTTCTTTTTTTTTTCCAGCTTCCCAGTGAAAGAGAATTTCAGGATTCTGGGAGATTCCCAGTCTCTTCAGTTTATTCACAAGTTACATTTCTGAAGTGTTAGCAGGGTCTAAGGAAACTTTGGTGGAATACTTACATGCAACGTGATTAAACTATATAATAAAACAGAGATTGAATCATAGAATCATAGAATCATAGAATCATAGAATGCTTAGGGTTGGAAGGGACCTCTAGAGATCATCTAGTCCAACCCCCCTGCATACGCAGGGACACCTAGAGCACGTGGCACAGGACTGCATCCAAGCGGGTTTTGAAGATCTCCAGAGAAGGAGACTCCACAACCTCTCTGGGCAGCCTGTTCCAGTGCTCTGTCACCCTCACTGTTAAGAAATTTTTCCTTAAGTTCCTATGGAATTTTTGATGTTTCAGTTTCCGGCCATTTCCTCTAGTCCTATCAGTGGCCACCACTGAAAAGAGACCATCCCCGTCCTCTGCACTCCCTCCCTTGAGGTATTTATATACACTGATTAGATCCCCTCTCAACCTTCTCTTCTCCAGGCTGAACAGGCCCAGCTCCCTCAGCCTCTCCTCATAGGGCAGATGTTCCAGGCCCCTGATCATCCTTGTAGCCCTGCGCTGGACTCTCTCCAGCAGCTCCACATCCCTCTTGTACTGTGGAGCCCAGAACTGGACACAGTACTCCAGATGCGGCCTCACCAGGGCTGAGTAGAGGGGCAGGATCACCTCCCTCGACCTGCTAGAGATGCTCTTCTTAATGCAGCCCAGGATCCCATTGGCCTTCTTGGCCACGAGGGCACACTGCTGCCTCATGGTCAACTTGTCGTCCACCATGACACCCAGGTCTTTCTCCGCAGAGCTGCTCTCCACAAGCTCGGTCCCCAGCCTGTACTGGTGTCTGGGGTTATTCCTCCCCAGGTGCAGGACCTTGCACTTGGCCTTGTTGAATTGCATGAGGTTTTTCACCGCCCAGTTGTCCAGTCTGTCCAGGTCCCTCTGGATGGCAGCACAGCCCTCTGGGGTATCGGCTACTCCTCCCAGTTTGGTATCATCAGCAAACTTGCTGAGGGAGCACTCTGTGCCTTCATCCAGGTCATTGATGAATAAATTGAACAGGGCTGGACCAAGGACTGACCCCTGGGGGACCCCACTAGCCACAGGCCTCCAACTAGACTCTGCACCGCTGATCACCACTCTCTGGGCCCTGCCATCCAGCCAGTTCCTAATCCATCTCACTGTCCACTCATCTATCCCACACTTCCGGAGCTTGCCCAGGAGGATGTTGTGAGGGACGGTGTCAAAAGCCTTGGTGAAGTCGAGATAGACGACATCCACCACTCTCCCCTCGTCTATCCAGCCGGTCATTTCATCATAGAAGGCTATCAGGTTAGTCAGGCAAGATTTTCCCTTGGTGAATCCGTGCTGACTACTCTTGAGCACCTTCTTGTCCTCCATGTGCCTGGAGACAACAGCCAGTATGAGCCGTTCCATCACTTTTCCGGGGACGGAGGTGAGGCTGACTGGCCTGTAGTTGCCTGGGTCCTCCTTCTTGCCTTTTTTGAAGACTGGCGTGACATTGGCCTTCTTCCAGTCTTCCGGCACCTCCCCCGTTCTCCAGGATCTTTCAAAGATGATGGAGAGCGGCTTAGCTATGGCATCTGCCAGCTCCCGCAGCACTCTGGGGTGCATCCCATCAGGGCCCATGGATTTGTGGGTATCGAGGTTCCTTAGGTGCTCTCTGACCCAATCTTCCTCTACCCAGGGCAAGTCTTCCTCTCCACCAGCTTCTTCTCTTGCCTCTAGGGCCTGGGGCTCTAAAGGGCTGCCCTTGGTAAACACCGAAGCAAAGAAGGCATTGAGCAACTCTGCTTTTTCTGTGTTATTTGTAACCAAGGTGCCCATCCCATCCTCCAGCGGACCCACGTTTTCCCTGATCTTCCTTTTGCTGTTAATGTATTTGAAGAATTTTTTTTTGTTATTTTTAACGTCCCTTGCCAGCTTGCCTTCCAGACGTGCCTTAGCTTTCCTTGTCGCATCTCTGCACTCCCTGACTACGTTCCTGTATTTCTCCCAATCTTTAACTGATGTTAAGATACACTTGTATATAAGCAAAAATAGCAGTTTATGCACAGAGTTTCCATCCGTTGTGAGAATTCTGACTCATTCTATAAAAATCTTTCTGCTATTCGGAAGAGTTAAAATAGTCCTGATAGCTGTCCTGTTAGCTGCACCACACTTCTCCAAGCTGTACAAAAAGACTTTGTGACAGAGTAGCCTGGAACAGTTTGCAGGAGTTTGTTTTGACCAGTCAATTGCAAGACATGCCAGAACACCACCTCAAGCAGTGGCGGGGGTCAGTGGCATTCCAGCACAACTTTGCAGACATAAAACTAGGCAATGTGGTAGGGAATGGATTTCCTGTAGGACATGCAGTTTGTAAGCTAGCAATCTAATGCCAGCTCACATGAAGTTTCCTTTTCCTGTGGAAAGTCAGCAGCTATCAACCGCTATGGGATTCTGGTCATATCTTCTTGATCCTATCATTATCATTTGCGCAGATTTCACTGCCTCAAAGTAGGTGGACATCTCTACTTATAGCATGCAAGAAGTCAGCATGTGGCTGACTGTCACAGCTATGTTCTGACGGAAAAATATCAGAAACACTTCTGCAAATGAATTTCCTCTGAGCTCTTAATTTTTCTCATTATTTTTAGTAGTGTTTCTTTTCTAGGAATCTCTGCTACATGCTGGTAGGTTGATGAACTTTTCTGGTGTAACTGTTCAGCTCTGCATTAAAGAAAAAAAAAATCAAAATTAGTTGGGTCAGAGAGAGAGAGAAAATAAGCGCGACACTTCAGGCAAGCAGATGGACTATCTGTCTGTAAAACCCCAGGAATGGAGTGTCCCTGGTCTCACACACTGTTCAAAGACTTGAACACACCTTTCATGCATAACTTTTATCTGTTCCCATCACTGGAAATTGTTTTGTATTTTGTTGTTGTGACTATCAGTAGAACAGCTTACTGATTTTAAGGTTTTTTTTTTTTTTTTTCCAAAACATTACTGAGAATTACAATAGCTCTCTAACTGTACGTAAATATGATACAGAGTGAATTTATTAATATGACTATACATTGTTTCCATAAGTACTCCAGCTTCACATTTATTAATGGGAATGCTGCGTGGGCTTTCATTTACACTGCTAATGAACTTAAATATGTTTTAGTTGGACTTGATTTTTTTCTGAGGCAGTTAGTGTTCCAGATATATTGAGGTGAAAGGTGTTCTATGTGCAGTTGAATAGCTTTGGTTGATCGAATGTAATTTATCTTCTGTGCTGCCAGATGTTCTTGGATTATGTCTTTATTCCCTTAAGAGCTAAAGGTTAATGATCAGGGCACCAAATGGCTGCTGCTGTCATGTACAGGTGAAAGAAATGATAGAATAGAGCAAGGAACTTGAAAGTCTCATTTTCTGCTGTCATACCCGTGTTAACCAAAATGAGGTTGCCTTTGCGCAGTAGCTTGCACCTGGAGAGTTAACTGAGCACCTTCTCTGACGCAGGGCGTCACAGAGTGGGTTTCATGGTCTTCATTCACCCAGAAGTGCCTCATTTGCCCTGCAGCCTTGCTGCCTTGTGGATCCCTACTGTAGGAATCTAGATTGGAGTAATCTGGAGGAAAATTTCCTCTTGTGAGGAATTGCTCTACACATAGAGCAATGTATAATGGAGAGGAGCAATATACCTTGGCCTGCAGTGCCTCCTTCGTAGCCTCATGCAGTAATGTGCCCTGGAAGCCTATGCTTCATTCTGTAGCCTGTTGCATGGCTTTAGTGTATCCCCTGTGGGCACCATTCAGAAGTCCAGTAGATCTCACCAGAAATGTATGTTCTCTGAGGTAGTTGTTCAATACTGTTATTTTCTTTCCCCTGTAGCTCCATAGATATATTAATTATCAGTAACTCCCTATCCCACTAATTCACGGGAGACTAATTAATTGCTTTTGGCTCTATCTTCTCCCTGCCACCACCTTGCTTTTCTAAATGATCAGAAAAGAGCATAAGCAAATTAGGAGATAAAAAAGCATCTTCTGTGTTGCTGTTGACAAGACAGATTCTCTGAAGACAGCTGGATGCATGAGTGATGAGGACACAAGATTCAGAAAATCATGAAAGGATTTGAGCTTAATAGTAAAGGTTTCATCAAAAGGCAAAATCGTGATTGTATGTCGTAAAGAAAACCCGATAAATTAAAAAATGCAGGAAATGGGTTGGGCTAGTGTTTACTGAGCCTGACTCCATCCCAGTGTTATCTGGCATTCACTCATGTTGGCCTGACTGACAAAGTAATCATGTCATAATGCTAGTACTAAAAAATATCTCTTTCCTAGGACACCAGCAGTAGTCAGATACCACTGTCCTCTTTTCCAGGTGCAGGTCACAATAGCTCTCTGCCATTCTTAGATTCAAAAGTCTTGAATAAGGCAGGAAACAATTATGAGCTTTCACATGGTAAAATACTTGACACTTTGTTTCTTAATTCTTGAGTCTTTTGAATGATCAGTTATATTTTCAAGTTTTTTTTTTCATTTTTAAGGGTCATAAATTAGTCTTCAGTGTTGGTTTACTCGATTATTAATAACATTTGACCCTTGATTTTCATTCTGTGACTCCAAGATCTGGGACTTTCAGGAAAAAAAAAAAAAGACAACATTATAGATCATAAAACTTTATAGGAAATCAAGGAAATCATAAAAGCTGGCATCACTGAAGAATGCTAACTGTACAGTCCAAATATATCAATTTGTTGCTTTTGCTCCTGGGCAATGCATCGCAAGTGACATTTTCAGTGCAATTTAGATCCTTCTAGTCTAAAAAAGTCCAATCTTGTTTTTGCCCTTTTCTCCAGCCTTCTCAATGTCTGTCCACCATCTAAACTCTTCCTACTGCTGTAATGCACATCACTATCCTTCTGATTGTCCCATTTTCTGCTCAAAGATCTTCCGCTGAATGTGACTGCACTGTGCTGTGTATTGAACTCTTTCTGTGATCTTGGTCACCATTCAGTGACCTACTGATCTATTTCCATTATTTTGATGGTAGCCATGTGCCCTTGTCCTTGCCCAATAGTGCCCTGTTGGGGGCTGCTTTGAGTCCTTTTGTCTTTCCCTTGTTTTCTGATGCTCTGGTGCCACCAGAGCCACCAAATTGCATCATGCTGTTTTCTGCCTGCATCCTCGCTCATGTCAGCTTGATATTCCTTCTTTCCTTAGCTGCCCTCCTTGAAATAACACCTCATATTATCACTATTTATAGAAGAAAGATCTATGTGCCAGTAAGTTACATCCGTTAGGATTTAAGGGTCTTTTTTATGTGTCCATTTTTTTTTTTTTTTTCCTGGTAGCGAAGTCCATCCTCTGATTTCCCAGTCTTTTTACTGATCCTTTAGCCAGTTGCTGCCCAGGATATCACCTTTGATGCTTCCTCTCTCTCCTATTCTCTACAATTCCACTTTAATCCCACTAGGACTGAAAGTGGGCACTGCGCCTGAAAGGTGAAGCAAGTCTCTACCAGACCTATCTACAGCGCTTTCAAGGAGAACTAGCTGGTATTATCATTCTATAAGAATTATCTGTTGAGCTGAGAAAAACCAAAAGAGAAGGGAAGGGAAAATCAAAATTCATCAGATTCCAGTATTAAAATTCCCTGGAATAATTTTTAATTCTGAGAGCACTGACAGTGGTATTTTGCACTTCTGTGAATGCAATGGTGTGTTTCAGGTAATTTAAGATCGGGAAATTACAGTGAAATTGATTTTATTAGAGTAAGAGATTCCTATCCAGGGATGTTAGCGTGCTAAATAACTAGAATACAATTTACAGAACCGTAACTATTTCTCACTGCCATCGCACCTCCCATTCCTTTTCCTCTCTGCATTAAAACTTGTAGTGCATGGTAACAATGTTTAACACTGTGAACATTTACTTTGCATTCAGTGTACAGGCTACAACTGCACTAGTAAGGTAAAGAGTGGCCAGAAACATTCCCATGCACCAGAACCCCATCATCTATAGAAACCGCATGAAGGATTTGAGAAGAGAAGCTTAGACACAACAAATTCATGCTCTGTGTAATTGGGATTTTTTTTTTTTACAGATACACACAATAAATTAGCATGACTTTCAGTTTGAAATGCTTTTAATTGAAAAAGAGAAATCGTAGCAGTATAGATAATGTATGGCCCTAAGAAGGGCCTTGAGAGAAGCATCATAATCTAGTGGATAAACATAAAACTGGATCTGGGGTGATGCAAGTTCCTTTCCAAAGGAAATGCCTTGAAAGCTCCTGGCAAATCCTCTATTAAAGCAGCCAGTTTCGGGCAAAGACTAGATAATATCATACTCCTCATATGACGGAGGAAAGGAACAGAATTTCCTAACCAATTAGTCTAATCTGTCTTTTCTCTAATTCGCCAGTTTTGCATAACCACAGTATTAACTAGGAGTTCACTCTCACTAATCTCCAGTGTTACAGAGAAGAAAAGAACCCATTTGTGTATTACAGCTTAATCACATTATCTACTGATTTTCTTCCATATATAGGCATATACAGGCTTCTTTTGAAATGAAATTGTTGGCCTTATCCTCATTTTATAATTGAGGAGACTTGCAGTACAGCAAAATGATTTCTCAGGAACTGAGAATTGCTGATAAAGTAGAGCCTGATATCAGTGTTACTGATAAAGTAAGGAATAAAAGTCAAGTCTCCCAAATTCTGAGCCCAGTTCTCTCTGTGCAAGCTTCAGTGAATACTTGCATCTGGGATTATGACAACAACAACTCTTTTTTTTCTTTCTCCTGCATTTCTAAATCATTTATTTTCTAATTTTCTTACTATCATCACAAGCTGAAGAGAGTTTTTACAAAATTGCTTTACATGTGTTACATAAGTTATATCTTCAAGAACACAAGAAGGACTTTTTAATGGTAGGGGTAGAAAGTAGAGTTGAATTCAAGAAGAATGCTGAAACTATGCTTCCTTTTTTTAAAAAAAAAATGGATCTTAAACTCTCATGTTGATGCTTTCAGAAAACAAGACACAAATCTATATACTGAAGGGAAAGTATTATTTGCAAAAGCCAAGCAAACTGCCAGCTCACCATCACAGCTCCCATCACTTGAATTCTTACAGGATCATCTACTGCTGTTTCATTTCAGGCACTTTTGCTATGCTCCAATCTCGACCAGTAGCTCCCCTCCGCTTTCAGTAAATGATGTCATTGTGCCTTTGAGAGAAGAGGGCTTTAACTTTTTTTTTTTTTAAAAAAAAGAACTAAAAAGGTTAGTTGTAGGACATACATGTTCATTTCATTCCTTAAAGGCAAGATTTTCAAAGAAGTCAGACTATGTTCTTTATGAACGGTTTTCCTTGATATATTTTGATCTTCACTGATATGGTTCAGCAACTACCTTAACTACCAGCAAAAAAAATCCAACATCAGCATGGAGGAAATATGCTTGCTCTTCCTTTACCAAGGAAAATGAAATAGAGACAAAAGACAGAAATGGCTGTGTCATATGTGTCTGGACTGCAGTGAAGTTTCAGAAGGGAGAGAATTAAGACTCACAAGGCTTTTCAAATTTGTTGTTGTTCTAATTAAGTTTCAAACACCCTTTTGTTAAGAAGTGGATTGTCTATCTACATGTAGAAGTAAGACTGTTTTTAGATCCTCTGCTCTTAAATGTCACTGCTTATGCTTGAGTATTTGTTTTCTTTCCCTTGAGTAATCTTTTCCAATGCTTACAATTCATACACTCCTTAAACTGTGTACATTAAAAGCTATCATAGTAATCTCAGATTAAAGTTAAGCAAGTGCTTCACTCATTGATTTCCTCATGGAGTTAGTCAGCCATTTCTTTTATTCCTAAATAAGGCTAATGTGTAGTAGAGGTCCCTATTCCAGTTCGGTGATAAGAAGCAGCTCTACCAGTCCATATATACTGCCTTGAAGAGCATATGGACAATATCAAGCCCTTTGCTTCGAGAGCCTTGATGTGAGGGCTGTGAGCATTGTGAGCCCAATGATATTCTGAGTTTAAAAGCTCTCAGCTTTCAAAAGCTATTTTGAACTGGACAAGAGGTTCTTGCTACCTGAACCCATCTTTCTGTATTTTACTCTTGGAGGAGCTGACCAGCCACTATTTTAAAGACCTTCTCTGTTTTTCTACCTCCTAGTATTGATTCAAAGTGGCAGAGTATGGTCCTCAGTGATTAATGGTGTTAAAGTACAGAACATCTATGAAAAGAGTTACCTGTGATAGAGTAAACCAAAGATTGAAGTGGCATCTTGCAGCTACCCACGTTGGGGATAATCAAAGAGTCATCAATATCCCAGAGTGAAAATGTGTCTGCATTGATTTTAGATGTGGGGAATGTTAAGAGTTGTTATCCATCATAGCTGACTGGCAGTATGTTTGGAAGGGTGGGTTCAAGCTGGAAGAGAGTCACAAAATGCTCTTACAATTTGGCAACTTCATCAAAAAAAGTCTAGTCTTCCCTCAAAGGTAGAAAGCTTTTTTGATATTAGTTACTTAACTCCTACTATACTTGAACTTGGTGTTTGCATCTACATTCAACTGTTCTTTACAATAACATTAATTTGAATATTTTACAAGCACATTTGAAGCTTATTTATAGAACCACCCAAAAATCTTTGTTCTAGATGGAGAGTTGATTACTTTTTCCATATTGGCATTGCAACTGTGTTCCACTATAAACATATTATTAGTTCCAGTACTACCAGAGCTGTAGCTGCCAGGCCTGCCTGAGTTTAGAAATCTCTGTTTCTTCTGAAGGCTAACAGGAGCTTTTATGGCTAGTATCAAAATTAGCCAGGCGTTAGGACTGATCTTTGCATCACTGCCATGCTTGCAAAAATGAACGGGCCTTATAGTGCTACTCCCACTGATTGCTAGGCCTACAAATATTCTAGGCAGTTACACTTCCTTGAAAGTCTGTGTGCAATCTATATTTGAAGAGAACAAGTTGTAAATACTTGAAGTTTTCAGTATTTACTGATACTTTCCAATATAAATTGGCATGGTGTGTTAAGCTGAACTAGTGTATTTCTCTCTGCCTAAGATATATAGAAAGCTATATACTAGATAAACCCAGTTACTTGCTGCTTGCTTGGAGAGGATGTAAGGATCCCTTTGTTTGACTGGTGTGAGGACCTATTCTAACTGATAGTGCTATAACTCTGTTTTTTGAGAGTTATGACCAAGATCCTAGTCATAATTGTCAACCCCCTGGACCACTTATTTACAGGTGGGAGTAAATACAGGTGTAATTCACTTAGTGAATTCTAGTAATGTCTGGGACAGAGTTCATACAAAGAGAAATATAGTAGTAGTTAACAGAACAATCAGTACAAAAAAACCTGTTGGACAGTTCAGCAGAGCACAATTGTTGTCCCAGCTGCAGTGGCCCCAAGTGTGTTGTCCTTAGAGCCACAGGGAGGGTAGAACAATTAGAAATAACTCCAGAACAACCATTTTGACTATCAGCAACTGTTTGAACGAATGTATATGGAGCTTCCCAGGAGGGCTGCTTTCTGTGTTCTCGGCTCGTTCTGAAAAGCTCGTCTCTTTTTGTGCAGAATGTCCCTACTACGATAGTAAATTTGCCACAGATCTCAAATATAACATTAAGTAAACCTTTCAGGTGATGTTTTCATTCCAGCTGTCTTTCGCTGATACTTTTACTTACAAAAGTCTTTGTTTATTTGTTTCCTTTTTAAAAAAGGAGCCACATCCTCTCCTGTGGGCAGACTGAGGGGTGTGTAAGTGTAAGTGAACTAATAAATGCAAGGATCACCAGAAGCTCGTCTTAGCAGTGCTTCTCTGTGAAGGCACATTCCCTTCCGCTGCACAGAAAGATCTCTGGAGTGCTGTAATTTATGCTAACTGTGATGGCTGTTTGAGGCAAAGAACCTGTTGTGCCAGGCCTTACCTTCCCCTTTGCACTCACACCAGTTTCTGCAGTGGTGTGAGTGCCTCATGGGTTACTTTGCTGCTGGTGCTACAGATCTGCAGCTCTACGTCAGAAGGTGCTCCTTTTTTTATTATTATTTCAACCTTTTTCTCTCACTTAGACCCATTATTATGGGGAAGAGAAAAAGGTACAGAATATCTCTTTAGTTATATTCTCTTCCTCCCATCCGACACTGAATCTGAGATTCTCCACTGTCCTGACTAGTGTGTTGCAGTTTGCACCACTGTGAAGTGGGGGTAAACCATGTTGATTACCATCTGCTAATTTTGAATGCTAGTGATACTCTAACCTTGCATGGGTGCAAATGACTGCTTAAGTTTTGTGGCAGCAAAGAATAATATTCATAAATGGCCAAACCTGGAGAACAACTTGGGCCTATCTATTAGTTTGCTGTAACTAGATTTTGGTTTGGGTACATTAAAGAAAAAAAAAAAAACAGTTCATTTCCAACCTGGCAGGCATCTTCCTAGCTCTCCTTTCACTTCCATAGCTCAAAGTGCCAGTGTTTCTTTTTGATGCAAATAAAGGAAGGTGGTTTCAAGGAGAAATCTCTGACAAAGCAGATATCTGCATTTCTAGGAGCCATTTTCCGTAGTGGGAAGTAGGAAGATGAGGAAAGGAGCAGGGGGAGCAGGGAAAGAAAGAGACGTGGCAGCTCGCCATGCATTTTCAGGGAATGTGCAGATTGAATGTAGCCTCTTGTCTTGACAAGGTAAGCAACCTGCTGATGTTACAAAGCAAATGTTCAGGCACCCATGAAGCAATGTCACAGCTGCCAGGTTCAGACTCAGCAAAGGCAAAGATCATTTGCATGCTCATAACTGCTCGTTGCAGGCAGGTTTTTTTTTTTTTTTTTTTTTTTGAATCATTTGTTCAGATTTAGGCACATTTAAGATAAGTATAGATGCAGATGAGGAGAAAGAAAAATAACAGAATAGTTTTGACTGCTTTTTCCTTTTTCCTTTATTGCATATTAGAGAGATGGCCCTGAAAACTTGTGCAATGCTAAATGCTGATATATTGGAGTGACAGCAACTGGGTAGTTTGAACGCATGTTTGAACTTCATAGCTCTGACTCGTCTCTGCCAGCACCCTGCACAATAAACAAAATGATGTTCTTATGTCTGCCTTCCCCTACATGTCAAGAGTAACTTATTTTATTCTCTTTCTCTCTTTTTTTGTTTTTTCAAAGGATGATTCCTGCTACAAACAAGGCCTTCGTGGTTAACAACCTTGTTTCTGGGACAGGATATGACCTCTGTGTCCTGGCAATGTGGGATGACACAGCTACGACCCTTACTGCCACCAACATTGTGGGCTGCGCCCAGTTCTTCACCAAAGAAGACTATCCTCAGTGTCAGTCCATGCACAGCCACTTCCTGGGTGGGACCATGATTCTGATCATTGGAGGCATCATTGTGGCAACTTTATTGGTGTTTATCATTATACTCATGGTCCGCTACAAGGTCTGCAACAATTCCCAGGGGAAGATGTCCAATGTCAGCAATGTCTACTCACAGACAAATGGAGCACAACCAGTTCAGAATGGAGTTCTGCCCCAAGTCAACCCCAAAGTGGTGGTGAGAAATGAACTTATGGAGTTTAACTGTGAGTCCGTGCGGAGCAGTATCTCCTCTTCTTCCAGCTCTGCGAATAGCCGCGACTGTGATGACTATAGTCTCCAAAGCGAACAGGGCACATTGTCCGGTAAGTGGAGGCCCCCCTCCAGGTCAAAACATAATATTGACCGGCTAATGGGAGCTTTTGCCTCTCTGGAACTGAAATGTCAGAAAAAGGAGGATGCAACAGACTCCAGAACTTCCACAGTGGCCCGCCACTCGGACAAAGAGCCACTGCTGGGCCAAGCGGAGTCCAAATTTCGCAGCCTCCTCACGTTGCCTCTGGAGGGCAAAACTAAACGTAGCCATTCTTTTGACATGGGGGACTTTGCCACATCTCAGTGCTGCACCTATCCAAAAAAGATAACGAACATTTGGACAAAGAGGAGCCTCTCAGTGAACGGCATGCTTTTGCAGTACGATGACAATGACCTAATAGGGGCTAAAGGGACTTTTGGGAGCTCAGAATGGGTAATGGAAAGCACAGTGTAAATACCAGTGTCTCCCTCTCTTGCCTCACCTCATGTGTCATAAAGCATGGTTTGCTGCAGGGCCATGTATTTGGAAAGAGAGGGGTGGGAAAGTTCTCAGTCATAACGGCCAAAAAGATAGGCAAATAAATAAATCATGGAGATAAAGAGGAAGAAGGTCATGAAATGTGAATAGGCACGTATGGCACCACTCATATCTGGCCCCAACTAAACCATGCGTGAATGTTTCAAGGAATTTACTAGTTGTATTTAGCATTGCTTTCCAAAAGTTTCTCAGCCTCTTGGTGAACCGACAAACAAGATTAAACAAGGAGGGTGAGATGGGCTTAACAGCACAAATCTGATTGTGAAGGGTTTGGGGTTTTTTTCCACCCTCTTCTTTTAACCTCAGAAATATACTTCTGCAGATACAAGACTGGTGCTAAGATGTCTCTGGCTGTTACTGAAGTGACATTCTCAAAAGTGCAGTCAGGGCATCCAGAGGGACAGATCAGAGCAAATGTTTAGCTTAATATTGTGGCGTTAACAGTGACATCTGGGAAAATAACAATGCCTACTGTCCAGTGGGCTTTTGGTTGGGATTTGATGATTTTTTTTTATTTTGTTTGCCTTGTCACTGGTTTGGGGTTGTTTCCTTACCCTGCAGCAAAAAGTATGTTTCCGTGAGTTTTTGTGTATTATTTTCAGTTTCTCAGCAATCCCCTTGATGAAAAGGAGGATACATACAAAGATCAAATTTCTGATGTACTGTATAACCCACCTCCTTTGTATCCTAGGACAAATGAAATCTAGGGGTTAATTAAAGTAAATTTTAAAAATCCTCTTTTTTTTTCCATCTTCTTCATAGTCTCTGCTTGTCAATGCACAAGGCAGACTGCAGCAGCTTTTGATATCTGTGGGAGTTTAGCTATCAAAGATAGGAAAATAGTAATCAAAATTTCATATCCAAAAAGAAAAAAAAGAAAGGAAGAGAAAACAAAAGTGGCTCCCCTGTATTCTCCACATTATGAATACCAATTGCTTCTGGCAAAGGTCATGCTGTCGCTCTCTGTTCAGTTGACGAAGACACCAGTAAAGCACACACTTTCACTCTGTTGTGACAAGAGCTCTTTTGTACAGTTGCCCAACAGGGCTTGACCGTATCAGAAGAATCACAGGAAATGCAGGTTTTGTGCTTTTTCAGGGGATTATGTTCCAAGTTAGACAGGGAAAATGAGTTTAATTTGGATGTTTCAGAACGTAGGGTCTCCCTTGTGTCCCTTGCAATACAGGCTGTGTACTCCTAAGCCTCGGTCCCTCACCCTCACTAAAGTACTTGCTAACTAAGAACTGGTCATCTCTAGGGCTTTCAGACTGATTCTCTCCTTCCTTTTGGGTGAGCATTTCTGTAGTTTTGCAAATGCTCAAGCCCACCCAACTGATTTTGTTATTCTTGGTGACTTTACTGTGATTTCCGGCATTTCGGTGGCTACTGCAACTGTCCTTGTTTTGTTTATTTATTTGTTGATTCCCAACATTCAGCTGCTGGGAAACATTTTGAAATTGCACATTGTTCCTATGATTTTGTTAGAGATGTGGAGAAAGGGTGTAAGGCACAGAGAAAATAACACGTGAAAAACTCTATGTATATTTTTTTTAAAGGCTCAGAGATATATTGTGACATGGCTGTGTATTGATCTTGTATTCGTCATGTTTCTTACTTGGAGTTATAGAAAATTACATCCCTGTGATCAGAATATTTTTTCCTTTATTTTCTCTCTTTTTTTTTTTGCTACAAAATGTACAGTAAAAACATCCTTGGGGAAAAGTACCTGTTTTTTCATTTATTTGCTGCTCTGTGGTATGCTTTGAAACCTAAAGCAATAATTGCTTTAAAAAAATTACTGTGAAAAGGTACATGCTTGCTTTCTCTTTCCCTCAAACTGCCATTGCCTTTAGGATTTTAGGCATACAGTTGGAATCAAAGAATACGACTCTCTTTGGAATGCGTGGGGGAAAAAATGCAAAAAAAAACCCATGTCTTTTTCTTTATAGCTATACTAATACAGATCTATGTCACTAATGCATTTTAACGGTGATCTAAGCCCAGATCTTAAATCTGCTAAAATAAGAGGAAGCCTTTTTTTTTTTTTTTTTTGTAGGTTTTTGGTTCAGAGCCAGCATTTATATATTCAGAAGAGTTTCAGGCAAACTTTATTTGCAACATCTTTGAAAGTCTCTGGTTTTCTCATGCTTTTCAGGAGAAATGACACATCCAGTGCCAGAATCTACATCATCCAACTGTCCAGATGGCAGCTTTTTTTTAATCATTAATGACACTTAGATTTACATTGTACTGGAGACTCTTGAAGAAGTTCATTTAATCATCTCTTTTACTTGTTATAGTGTGGTGTGGTCAGACTATTTTTCGTAATATTTCTGCTTACCTTTGAATATGGTAGCTGGGTTGTTTTTGATTTAGCTGTTGAGTTCATTATCAATATTAGCAGCATATTTAGCAGGAATTTTCAAAAGCAAAATACAATACCATCTTCTTTTTAACAAAATAAAGCATTTCAAACAAGATTACACCTAAGTCAACAGATGCTGATTTAAAATAAAGGGTTATTGCCAAAGGACCCAGGTAGACATCACTGTCTTTTGAGTCAAACCCTGCATCAACACCCTATTGCTAACACATGAGTGGTCCTTTTCCAAACGCGCCATCCTACTAAACTATGCCCTGGCTATAATCTGCTGTAGTTTTCATGTGCGCACCTCATTCAGCAGCTCTTTATTTAAATATTTTTGTACAGTGCTACTGCATTGAATAGATTCCTCCTTGTTCCACTTCTGAGGGAAACTGCTAATCAGTAGCTGATTAATTGATATATAGTCACCCTACCTGGGTGTATTAAATATTTTCACACATGGCTGAGGAGTTGAGATAGCTCCAATGCACTAGTCCCCCCATCCCACAATCCTGTGCTGAGAAATTTATGCAGGCCTGAAGAAACAGTGCTGTCACATAAATTAATGTGACAGTGTGGCATGTGGCTGCACCAACTATGCGTTAGATGCAAATGTCAGGTACTGTAGATAGTGAAGAGAACAACACAGATCGACAAGAGCCTTCTGAAAAAAGAACCTGGACAATTAAAGATGCTGCAAAATTCAAAGTGAATCCTGTGGAAGTAATTGAAGACAACTGTACATGGATGTGTAACCTCTGTAAGTTAATTTTTTTGACATCTTGTGTAATAGCAGTATAAACTTCACTTCTAAAAATATACTATGCCATTTACTTGAAAGTACAGGATATGATTCCACTATGAAATGCTGCACATAGTTAGTTCTACTAAAGAAACAAACCAAATGCCCCAGAATATCATCCTGAAGACTATGAAACAAGATAATGAAAAAGAAACATCTGAAATTTGCAATAATGTGGTGTTCAGTTATGACTGCTGGGAACCTACTGGTTTTATATGAATTTGAAAGTGTGTGTGTGTGTGGGGGGGTACATATGAATAGCAAAATCAAGCATAATATTTACTCGTAATTTGCATCTTCCTTACTAGCTCTGGTTTCGAAGGTCTTTTCTGAGTTTTCCAGCCCTGGAAAGCATCAGCTGATTTGCTTTCCCATGGTCTATGGAGGACATCAGCATTATACATCCCTCCAAACTCCACCCAGTACCGTTCAGATTAGGGCATTCAGAAAACAACGCACAGCTACAAAGCAATGAGAGGTACCGCCACACTTAGCATAATGCAAGACTGAAAGGTTGTACATTCCCTTGGCTAAGCTTATTTACATCTCAGTCTATGGATTGATTTGCCCTGGAAAGAGAAGAAATTAATGTTTCAGAAGACTCTGCTTGTTTCATTCTCGCATGTCACCCAGCAGAAGGGTTGCAAATACAACTGACCAGAAAGAGCCCCTGAAGGTGTCTGGGTGAGTGCAATAAATGCAGTAATCATTTAAGCATTTCAGATCTGTAGGCTGATGAATAATTCCATCTGATAACAAAGAACACATCTTAGTCTTTCAATAGCTTAAGTGTCACATCTGTTTGCAAGGCTTTGTACCCATTAACCCATGTGTAATACACAACATACCATATGGTGTATGTAGTTCCCCGTTTACTCCTGGCAGCCTATTTTCCTGAAACCTATTGTCAATGACTCTCTGCCCTCTGTGTGCAGTGTTTGTAATTCATTACTTGGGTAATCCTGGAGATATAGAAATATTCTGGATGTGGAATTAACAAGTGACATATTAACATTTTATATTTTACTTTTAAATTGCCCTAAACATGATGAAGGTCTCCCTCTACATTTGTTATATTTAGTTTGTTTTGAGGTCTTAGGCCAGATGAAAACTAAATCACAGTGTCTTGAAACTCTTACTTTCAATATTGGAATTTTATTTGCTGTGATATATTTGTCTGATCCTAATTAATTGCTCCTTAATCCCCCATGGTACAGCATTCCCTAGTATCAGCAGTCAAAAGGCCCTATTCTATGAAATAATGCCAGATGCTTACTCTGTGAATTACACTGCCAACATATAGCAAATGCCACGGATACAAATACATATAGATAGAGATATATCAGCATGGGTATGCATCTGTATTCATGGACACGTGTTTATGTGAAGATAGGCACACATATATATTATATTCTTTGACCTTGTGATTAATTATGTGGAGCTTTGGTGCTAAAACATTTTTTTTTTTTTTAATGAACTAGTAATAGGAGTGAGAGAGCAGAAACTTCTCTTTCTAGGAGGGTTATCATACTCCTTGCTTCACCCTGTTGCATCCATTTTTTGTTCTCTCTGTGGTGCTTGGAGGCTGACTAGGGAGCTATCTAGAGCACAAGGGAGATGAGCTCCAAGCTCCAGTGCTCTTAGCCTGGAGCTGTCATTTCCAAGGAATATCCATGTCTCATAGCTGAAGTCAGTCCAGTTGCCCTGTTGATGGGATAGTGCATGTACAGTCTGGTCACACACAGGAGCTGCAAGAAGACAAAGCACAGTTTCTGGATATTTTTACTGGTAAATCTAATGAGCTCTTCAAGGAATATCTGCAGTCTACATATTTTTCATGGGCTTTTGATTTGGGCACGTCTCAGTAACATTCCCTAAAAGTAGCACAAAGCACATCTGACACTCTGTCCCTCCTCTCACAAATTATCCAGGCTAAGCTTCAAAGCATGGGGACCACTAAAACCATCCCAGGATTTCTTTTGTTCATATAACCAAATACATTTTCCATTCTTTTTCTTTTGCAAATAACTCAAATTTTCCAAGTAAAAATTCAGCCACTGAAAAACAGAGCTCCAAGGGAATGTCCTGGGTTCCTTTAATAAGCCATACTGCTATGTTTGCCTGTAATGTTGTTTCAGCAATGATAAATTTATTGGATGTCTTTCATGATGCTTTCTACATAGGGTTCCTTTCAGCAGCACCAGTTTATTTCAAAAGTATTAATACTCCCATTCTCTGCTCTGCAAGGAACAATGCAGAAATATTTTAATACTTAGCAGTTAATTATCACCTATGCATTTATGAGTCAAATCACAAGATGGGTATCTGCGCAGAAAGAATAGATTCTATTGTTTCAGGGAAGATGGCCCTTTTTGCCAGCATTATTGGTCCATTGATGTGAAATGTAGGATCTGAGAAAGCACAGGCAGGGCTGCATGCTGTGAAACATCTCCTTTTTATCCTGTTGTAATGAGGCTGAAACAGAAATCCAGATGGGGGAGGTGTTAATCTTCCTTCCTTCAAATATGACTCAGAGATGTGAAACTTTAAATAATTCAACCTATTAATCTGATGCACCAGACAGAAAAATGGTACTCACTGGACCAATGTGATCCAAGTGTTATTGCAGCAGAGGGTTGCTTGGTTGGTCACTGCCGGAGTCTAGGTTTATGCTCAGAGGCTCGATGAGGTGAAGCAGAAGACCCAGAACTGGATCACTGGCATGTCACAGTCATGCACAGCTGGCTTAATAAGGTAGGAGCATGCTAGGTCTGGGTTGTCCAAATTCATTGCTCTAGAGCAGGACCCTGTGATAGATTCAACACCAGTTGCTTCAGCAGAAGTAGTTCAGGGAAAGTTCAGAGAGCTGTTCCCCAAACCTCATGGGCTATGAGGCCTTATCCTCTTCTCTCTAAGGAAGCAGGCACGAAGCCCAGCTGGTACAATGAAGCACCAGAGACCAGGTAGGAAGACTTCACACTTCTGACTTGCAGTATTTACCCTTGTGCAACTTTGTTCTTGGCTACAGTGACTGATGATTATAATTACAGATGTTTAAATTATTCAATGTAACAAAATGATCAGCTGAATTGAGCTTCTTTATCACACAGAAACTGAGGATGCCAGTTTCCTCAAAGACGTTTGTTATCTTCAAGTGTTCTCCCAAGAGGTGGCAGGCACATGCATCAATATCAGGCAGTTTGGTACATCTTCTCTCCAGATATGTTCAGAGACTTCCAGTTCAGGACAACTCACTCAGAACAACCACAAAACTAACCAAAAATGGTGACCGAAGCAACCCATTGTTTTGTCATTCTTCCAGGAGGAAACATAGTATAATCCTTGTTTTGAAAAGAGTATCAAACAGTGACCCAGTTTCCAAACAGCTAACAGGTATTACAAGGTACAAGGTAGTGCTAATGCCACTACTTTAAATTGTATCTGGCATTAATATGGATTACACCTGGTGAAGAGCTTCAAAATTAGTCTCTTGGACAGGTGACCTGGATCTCATTTTCATGAAGAGAGGATGTCATACCCTTCAGAGGCCCTATCCTTTCCTGCCTATTTTTGAGAATCTATTGCATCTGTCTTATTAACTAAGTAGGATAAATTTATTTTTCTGTATATATATAAATTCATATCTATAAATATCAAGAGAAAGTTGAGTGCTCCCATTATGAATACTACTAGGTGGGTGCAGATAGGTCTTACTGTTGTTCAGAATGGAACACTCTCCATTAGACTAAATTTTCTCTGAAATACATTAAGGGGTAAATCTTCAGTCATTCAAGAAAGGATTTATTCTGGATTTATTTTGGAATTTTTACTCCAAGCACAAACTGGAGTGGGATAATTAAAGCTAAATATGAAATAACTCTTGATAGCAACATTCACGTGGCTTTCTGCAAAAATCTTCTTCCTCAAACATTGTCAAGAGCAGTGGATTTGCATTCTTCTGGTCGTACCCAGCTTCACAGCCCCCAGCATTATTTAGCCTGTTCTAGAGAGCTATCTAAATTGCAGCCGTTCTACAGGCTGCTGCTTTGCATTTTCAGGATGTTTTTATCTCCTCTTCTGTCATCCTCAGCACAACCAGAAGGATTTCCCAAAACAAATGTGGACCAATCTTTTCCTGTACTGGTAAAAGTCTCCTTTGGTTGTGTTGTTCACTGATATATATAATACATACATACATATATATATATATATATACACACACACACACACACACAAAACAAGCAGTTGAATGCGAGATGAGGCTCTCTTCGGCAGCTGTGCTAGAAAAAACATAGCCAGACTCAAAATGTGTTTGGTTCTAGTATGGCTCGTCTATCTCACATTATTTTCAGTTTATAAATATTCATGTCAATTATTTTTCATTCATATGAATGCCTGGGGAATGGCCCTCCTACCACTACCTCCATTAGCATGCAGTTCCTCCCGCATGAATACAAGAATTCACCATCTTTTATTTGTTGTTCATCATGTCTTCTTCATTTCTTGTCCTTAAAAAAAGTTATTTTCATCCAGCAAGAGAGTAGAAATAGCATTTGATCTATCACAAAGAGCTGTATGGGGAATGTAGCAGCTGAAATGAACATTGTAAATACAGCTACTAGAATAAAATATCTTCCTCCAAAATTATATGCAAATGAGACTAAGATTTGCTAAAATTAAGATAGGTCAGAAGCAACTCATGAAAACAAACTGAGAATAAAACAAGTTAAATTCATTGGGTGATTACTTGAAGAAAAAAAAAAGGAATTCTAAGAGCTTTAAAGTTCAGTTAAAATAGGAATAGTGATTTTCCTGAACTGCACAGGCTCTGCTCCAAATACAGACAGGACAAGAATATCAGCATTGAGGCTAACACAGAGTTATAACATGCAATATGTAGCCTCACATTCTATAACTTATAAGGCTTGTGAAATTCCTGAAGGAGGAATGTAATTACCAGGGCTGGGATTAACTAATAATAATTAATCAAATTTGAATCCTAATTGGAAAAGCATTTCCCTGATGTGCCCTGTGGAAGGAGAAAGGAAGAGAATATATTTAAATGAGTTTTAGAATTAAAAAATAAAATAAAATAAAATAAAATAAAATAAAATAAAATAAAAGCATTGAGAGTGGATTTGCAGCCCAGACTTAATGGTCAGTTTGTTGTTAGTCTCCAGATTATAAGGGATTATCACAGATCAACCTTTTAACAGAAAAGAGCCTTTTAAATCCACCTTAGCATTGCCCTTATTAGGAATGAAGGAGAGAGGTTCCTTCCACCAGGAAAAAAAAAAGCAGCCCGTAATTCATAACTAGTCAGAAGAAAGGCGCTTGTTTCAGCATTGAACCAGTTTAGTTATGGCTCTAATTTACACAGCAGTATGTCATCCTCATGAAAGGGACAACACCTTTAAGTGATATTAAACAAGTGTGTGCTGACAGAATAATAATTGCAGACTGTAAAGGTTACAGCAAAGAAAGTGGTAAAGTTAATGCCTGCTTTAATTCTGCTGGGTACCATAATATCGGGACTCAGGAGCTCCACTTACAATATAAAATAACATTAGTATGGCAATTAGGACTTAATGGTTTGTGGAGAGAAGGCTGCAAGATTTTACAAAAACACCCAAATTAGTCTGTATTCAAGTTTTACTTCATTCCCATTTTTTTTCTGGCTGTATTGTCATCTCCCTCAAGGCAGAGTTCTCTTAAAGCATAGTGAAAAAAATGCTAGGGGAATCAGTTTCTGAGCAGTTTCTCAGTTTATATATGTGGGCACAATTTCAAGAACACTTCTGCTAGTTTATCCCACTGGAGAGTCTGGCCTAGGGTGCTAGGATGAATCAAATTTCTGACCTGGAAAAACTCAATTGCTCCAGAGTGTAGAGAAAAAAAATGTTCGCTAAACATGCATAGACTTCATTTCCTATTCATTAAATTTTCTCCTCTCTCAAGTTGCAAAGGACTAGAGTTCCAGTTCCAATGTTTAAAAATCCTTGGAGATGGCCTGCAATAGCTAGAAAAATAGCAGTAGTGAATCCAAACTGTACTAATTTTGTTGGGACCTCAGTCTGGCCCCAGACCTGTAAAACTGCCCAGGCTTCTTGGAGGTCTCATGCTACTGTGGCAGTGTGGTGGCAAGCCTGGATGGCCTTGACCAGAAAGCCTGGAGGGAAAATGAACTGAATGCTTTCAATGTATGGGAAACAGGTGTTTTTTTGTTGTTGTTGGGGGTTTTTTGGCAGTCAGCTACATGTCACCAATTTTTTAACATCTATAAAAGTGTATTTCTTTGGTAATCTTCATATATGATAAGCATTCAGCATTAAGTGCAATAATTGTGCTATAAAGTGTATAAATCACAGACAACAAAGCAAAACATCAATGTCTCTGCTCTTAGCTGTTTATCCACAATTCTGACATCTGAAAATCTGACTTGCACACAGTCCTGAGACAACTGGTAGCAACAGGAACACTACGGTTGATTTCCATGGACAATTCCTCAAACTTAGAGCAAGAACTGACAGAAATGAAGCCAAACATTGCCTCTTCATTCTCTCCCCTTCTCTCTATCTCTTTATTTTTCCCGCACATGTACAAATTTTCTGCTTTGGTTAGTTACACTTTTTGCATGTAGTAGATATGTGTTTAAGAGCATATATTCTCTTTCCGTGATTAGAGAGTTCTGTATTGATCCACACATTAGCAGTGCTGCTATTTTACTAGTTCCAAGGGAGATATCAAAACACTCCTTTGACAATAATGATTCGATAATGGTAAGAAAGAAATGTCTGAAATAAAACTAAACTTGATAAACTTACATATACACATATGCACACACACGCACATACACACATATATGTAATAATAATGGCAGTCTCCAGAGCCTGTTAAAGTATTTCTAAGGGATTCTCATTTTTCATGCATTAGAGAGAATTAAAATGACCAAAGCCACAGAAGGTAGTGTCAGAGGTAAGTGATAAATGCAGTTCTTCACTAATTGCTGTCTCCTCAAAGAGAAGACACATTACTAAATACCAGAGACTGCATTCACCACTACATCTTCTGTTTACCTAGAAGCTTCATTCACACTAAATGCATGTCTCATTTTAAAACAACAAGAACTTGAGGCACTGCCCCTAAAAACCCTTTAGATACCTTTACCTTCTCATTTTCAGTGGTAACTGAAAGCTTCAGGGGGCAGGGGCCTACTTTTGCAGCAAGACCAGAATGCGTTAGGTCAGCGTGAGGCAGGAGAGCAATACAGCCAGGTGGGGCAGGTGTTGTGACCACAACCACGATACTGTGTGTTTGTCCCATCACCTCCACCTCTCTCGTGTCCCTGTTACAACATGCTAGCAGTCAGCAGAGTTTCTCCTCATTGCTGCTTCCAGACCTCAGGTAGCAAAATCCATGGCAAAACTCGGATACGGCAGGGAGAGAATGTGGATTTCTGATGTGATGACCTAGCCAAAAAGGAGTGACCTACTCTCCCCCCTGACTCATCAGGGCCATTCCCAGTCAGACTCTGGCAATGTATCAAGCTTGGTTTATTTGGATTTTCTATGAATTTCCACCCTGTAAAGGCGGGCAAATTAAACACAGGAGCAATAAACTCAGTGTGTCAATGTTTGTTCTCTTTAAATTCATCCCTACTTGGTGAATTGGAATTTGAGTCTTTAGTTACTGAGTTTATCCCTCTCTCAAATATGCCACTGAGCAGGGCATCCTGCTCTTCATTCTGTTTGCTGTGAGAAATGTAATCTTTTAAATATATATATATATATATGCATGTATATGTATACTGACATATATGTCAGATGTATATAACCATTATATTCCTTTAAGTGGATGCATATACATGTAGGTATATATCTGATATATCTGTATATATTTGATATGCATATAGTTATATAGACATAGTTATAGATATTTTCCTTTAAGTGGATGCCTCTGAAGCAGGAGGGATTTATTTAGTAAATATAAAGGTATTGTACTCCTGACTTTGATCTCTGAATCAAGGGAAAAAGCAGGTTTGGCCAACACAATCTTTGCAAATTATTTCACTGGGGAGCTCTGAAGGTTGACTCCTACAAGAGAGAAAAATGGATTTGCTGAATCTTGAGGAAGCTGTAGGCTTTTTCTTGTTAATCCTTTAGGAACACACTTGCCATTTCCAGAAGTGGAACATAGCATTGTTGGAGTATCCCTTAGAGAGGGAACCTGGCAGAGGAGAGGGAGACACCCATGGTTTCCCTGCTTCAGTCTGTAGCATCATCAGAATGGTTAGTTGAGGAGGGACAACAGTCTATGGGACAACCAGCACTATGGCATGCTAATATAGAAGGCATGCTTTTATAGCTGGCATTTAATGGAACACTTGTCATTCACGCAGAAATATTAAAATGTCTTTGCCCAGAATATCAAAACACTGAATTGATTAGTTAGAGAACTGGTCCCCATCCTTTTGGTTGATGGTCACGTTACTGTATCCCACCTGTGGTCCCACAGTATCAAATAAAGAGTTTTTCAGTCTGCCTGAAAAGCAGTACCTGGTTCAGAAATTAAGCAGCTCAGTGTCCCACCAGGAAGGAATCTCTAATCAAATCTCATTCATGTTTTCTCAGCTTCCCACTGTGATCACATCCTTACTGTAAGAGACAGCAGTTTACAAAGGTATTTAAGCCACTTAATCATGAAGATAAATAATCAGTGAGATTTACAAAAGCATATGAATTACTGATTCTGTTCATGTTTCAAATCTCTAAACCTAGCAGAGGATCCATGAAGTATCTACGGACACCTCAGATATCTCAGTGTTCACGTGTATCTTCTCTTGCTTTCATTTTTTCACAAGTTCTCAATGTTGTAGAAATAGGATACTTAAAAACCCGTCTTGCCTTCCTATTCTTTGGCCAACATTAGCATTCCTGTTCTGCTGAAACAAGGGATATTTTTTTCCTCCAAAACAGAAAACATAAACACGCTTAAAATTTGTAGATTAGCTAACCTGACTCTGAACAATTAACTCCCAAGATCACAGCCCAGCCTGATTTCATGTTAAAATCAGACATTTGACAAAGGACATGCGAAAACAAGTGTAAAATCATATATGAAAAAGAACACCTAGCTTTTCAGGGAAAGGAAATGTTACTTTAATTGCTGCCAATGGGAAGTCACCTTGAAATTCTTAGTGTATTTTAATTTTACAAGCTGTTCACTTCTTAGAGTAAATACCTAGGCTGAATCCACTAAATTATTTTGGCTCATTTCCAGCTGAAAATATTTCAGTAAAAGGATTATACATTTCATTTAGGTAAATAATGATAGTATCTGCAGTTGTTCTTGCTGGTATACAAGTTCCAAGGGCTGTCACTTCACATTTCAGGGCAACAAATAGACCCAGTGTCAGTGATTTTTATCATGACACTTGCTATATTTGGTGTCTTTCTTAAAGGCCCAATTCCTACACTTTTACTATTTTGACAGACTGTCAACTTCTATTAAAAAAAAATGCCCCCTAGGCTGTGGAAAAAAAAGCTTCATGAATAAAGTTTGAAAATCAGAAGGTAATTCAAATGCCAGATTTATCATTTTAATGCTATAACATTTTGTGATTGGTTTGGCGCTCAGGATTTTCGAAAGCTTGAGACTGCCTGTTCTGCTTACCAGCCAGGGTCAGAAAAAAAATCATCAGAAATAAATCACTCTGTTGATTTTATGTCTTATCTGGCAGAGTTGACAGGCAGCTTTAGGACACTGAAGTTAGAGATTTGAAGAGGTTTCTGAGGGCACTCAGTCCCTTTGAGGGTCTACTGGGGCAGCCCGTCATGGTGTATTTTCCAAAGGGCTGTTAAATTCAATTCTGAACAACCAAAATGGCAAGTAGGTCCATCACTTCTCACTGCCAATCAGATGTCAGCGCTCAGCTTAGCACAGCAGCCAGCACCTGCAGGTCCTCACCTTGCTGAGGACTCCAGCAACCCTGCATGCTAAGCCATTAAACGGATATCATCTCTCCTCCACGATCAGGTCACAGGATTTCGCAGGACAGAAAAAGGCTTAAGGTTAGCTAGAAGATTACAAATAATGCAGTGAGTCAGGCCTATAGAAAGACACCCTGGACTCGTGCAAAGGGATGTCTCAGGACAGCCTCCTACCTCACCTCCAGTAGCACTGCTGGTTGGGAAGCGCCTTGCCAATGACAAGTGGGTCCTGTGTGGAGAGGGACTGGCTGCTGCCGTGGGTGCCCCTGGCATGGCTCTTAAAGCCATCTGCTCTGAATTACTCCGGATTAAAGATATGGCATGGGCAAATCCCTCCTGGCTGTGTGTGTGACACAAGTTTATCCCTTATGGCCTAAGGAAAAAGGTCTGCCTTTCTAACATGTGAGGGGAAAGCAGTGAATGAGAAGAACTTCCAGAACCATGTAAAAGAAATAGCCCAAAGCCTGAAAGGGAGAGGCCACTTCAGCAGTAGGTCTTGATTTTGATAGATCCTGCAGAGTGCACAAAACCTGAGCAGGAAGCAGTGGCTCCATATGAGAGACTCCGTGTGGTCAAAGAAAGGTGCAGGCTAGTAGAGCATATGCAATACCAATAGCACTGGATTCATAATCACTTTAGGAGCACAGTGAGGAGCACAGACAAATCTGAGGCAATATGGGTTTAAGCACCAGTCCCATCACACCTCTGAGGACATGAATATCTGTTTCCTTCTTGACTTTCTTCACTGCTTGCCTCATCGTGGGAGTAACAGAAAAGCTGTAAAGCAAGCCTGTTGTTAAGAGGTTTTCAGGCCCCTGTTCCTTCTGTCTAGCTGATCCTTATTTTACTTTATTTGTGGAGGCTGCACTCTCTGACAGGCTGTCCTGAATCCAGCTGTCATTAATTACCATGGTTGTCCTTCTCTCAAGTTTGTGAGGGAAGTAGTTGCAGTTGATGCATTTATTTGTGCTTTCTGCACCTATGGGAACTGCCATGAAAATGCCATTCAGAGGAGCTAATCTTTGCTCCCTCCTTTTGTGAACAGCCACTCGCTTCGCCTTAAAGGTGCCTGCCTTTCCCTAGCGAATGAAGCACACTGGAATACATACAGAAAATATCAGGCGGTGCACATCTGTCATAAACATGTGGATGCCATTTCCAGAGAAACTTAAAAAATACAGTTCCATTTGAAGTCAAGACCTCTATTTGCCTCCTCATACAAAACACAAAGGAGAAAGGGCTTTTTTTTCCATGTTAATTCCACCTATAGTTGAATTCTTTTGCCAGGAAAGCTGGATCTTTCCTATTTTATGGAAAGAAGTGAGGAACTTGCCCATTGCAATGTTATTTAATTGCCTGCATGGCATCAAGATCACATATAAGTGAGGTTAAATGAGTAAGGTTAAATGAGACTTTTTACAGAAAACAGCAGACATCAGACTGGATCAGAGCAGCAGCATCTAGCCTTGTTATATTATGTCTGACAATTTTAAAAACAGTTTTACAGTGGCTCTGTCATTATAAGCTAATATAGCCCCCTTTTTTAGTCTGATAGAAAAACTATATCCAGCTGGGTCTTAGAGAGCTGGCTCAAGTCACCAGTAAACAGCTGACTGAAATGTATGTACAACTGAGAAAAAGGCCATACACACAAGTCTTTCTGGTTGGTACATATGAAGAAAATAGAGGGAATATTCATTTGTCTCTTCCATTGAAGTTTTTTTTTTTTTTTCACCAATATAGAAGACTCCTGTGATCTGCTTCTGCTGCTAATTTGATTAACGAGCACTTCATAATGAAATGCTCAATCATCTGTATTTAAAACAGGTCATTGTCTTCAACAGCCCCCAAAATTTAGACATGCCTTTCTGGGGATCTTAAATCTAGTGATATTTCTGCAGTCTTTTTGATTCCCCCTCTCCTGCTTGCATCTCTGATCTGGCTATTTCTGCCAGTGCTGACTGGTAAGCGGCAAAACGATACCATGTCACTACCAATTACCCTGGTGGGGAGTCCAGATGAAGGCTGTTGTGAACCTAATGAGGTGTACCCAATCAGGAGGAAAATGCAGCTCCATTTCCATCCCCTGGGTGGTAACTAGTTTGTGAAAGCAATCAATTCTTCGTTAGGTTAAAAAAGTGGAAATAAATAAACCTGTATGATTATTTGATGTGATCTCCCATGTAGCCAGAATGGGAAGAGAAATGGACAGCCAAGAGAAGCATGGGGAGATCTATAGCTCTTTAACTTGTTCTGACACTGGGTTGGTAGTATCTGTTTCTCCCATTTAATACTTGCAATTGTACCAAACAACAATTAGACTTGATTCTGAAGTTATGGTAAGCAGAGAAAAAGTCTCACTGAATCCAGAGAGATTCAATGCTTTGCCTGGAGACACTGCTGCTACACGCACTTTGGATGGAGGCTAGAGCAGGATTTGTGTTTAGGAGCGGCACAAGAGGGAGCAGAATACTTAAGCCAGGATTTATCTTACCTATTTTAGCCACCTAAAACTTAAGTGCCTGGTGTATACTGGTCATTTGGCCTCCCTTTGTAGCCATTTCACAGAGTGAGAGAGAAAGACAGAGAGAGAGAGATACATCAAGAGGCCGTTTTAATACTTTCTGCCCCACTAGCAGACAATACAGGTATCTTTCAGAGGATTAGGATGATGCCGTCTCCCATGAAATCCTGAATATTTCACTTGGTCTCTCAGGATGGTGATCTGTAAGAGGGTAGTGAGATCTTTTAGAGAATAATGCAAAACCTGACCCACGCCAACAACCACCATAATCTTTCCATTGCTTGTAGCTGGCTATACATATTGTACTCCATATTAGCCAAGAAATCCATTAACACTGTTAGAGGACTTGGATGACTTTATTCAAAATATGTTTGAACTCTGCGTAAGGAGAAAACAACAGGAATGCATCACTCAGAATTTGCATAAGGACACAAATTCTTGGGTGCTATTATATCTTGCAGGATGAAAAATCATCTTTGGTGAAGTCAGGAAGTTTTTGACAGCAATGTGCTTGTCTTACGCGGACTAAAGCAATAAATGCTGCAATAAATCATTCTTAACAACAAGAGCCTTTACTCTGTAATAGAGTTGTTTCAGAAAGTGTTGCACGGAGGATGTTGAAACCAGCTTAATGCTTAACACTTAATGCTTAAACCAGTTTAATGCTTATTAGCAGATCCTATACCTGAAGGCATACATCTACTTCACAGTTACCTGAAGGTAACAGGAGAAAAGGAAAGGGAGTAAGAAGAAAAAAAATAAAAAATAAAAAAATAAAAAAAAAAAAAAAAGGAAAGGAAAGGAAAACCTGTCCCTGCTAGCAGCTGAGAAAAGCAGCAATGGGGTCGCCAGTTGAACATCTCCCTCCTCGTTCTCCCCAGGACAGGAGGCTGGGATGGTGCTGAGCCACCACCCTCTTTGTTCCCCAACACTACTGTACTTTCCACCAAGAACTATTCAAACTCCTGTTCTCCTTCACGATGCTGTTTGTGGTGGTTGGAGAAGGCTTAATCAGGTTCAGGCTTTGCACACTATCGGGTTGCTGTGCTTTTATGTGTGTATGTCATTGGTATTCGTGACTGGGCAGTTAAATGACCACAGCCTACTCTGGTATGATCTAAGTTTTGGTTTAGAGAGGGGGTTAGAGAGGAGGTGTAGGAAAGGGGCGGGAGGGTGACTCCCCATGGCAGTGGCAATCACATCCCATGAGAACCCATCATAGGATTAATATCTGTCTAGTGAGTGCAAGGCCATGAGGATAACCATGTGAGAACCACAGCATAAAACAACAAACTAGAAATCCTGTGTTGCAGTGCGCAAAAGTCTTGCCACACAACGGCTTAGGTAAAAAGTTACAGAGTTGCAAGCAAAGGCGGACCACAGAATAGCAGACCCTCAACACCACAGTGGTTATGGCACCTAAGGCAATGTGAAAGAACATAATGTCTTTTGGCTGGATATTTTGATATTCCAAAATTATTTGTTCATTTAAGTTGGAACAACAACAACAATAACAACAACTACACAACTCCAAAGTATCTTGTATTTCACATTTCTGGAAAATGCTATAATCTATCTTCCAAAGTTTCCAAACAACAAATGTTTATATTTTCAGTTAAATTAAATTGACACAAGTGTCATCTTTTCTTTCTCTCAAAATTAGATTTTAGGTGTGTTTTTACAACATGCTCTATTTGTTTAAAACAAAAATGAAAATGAGAAAAAAGAATTGTCATTTCAATTTTCACACAGAAAAATTAAATATTTGAGTTGAAATCAGTAGCAATGGAACATTTTCTGAATAGAGAGATTTTAATGTGAATATATGGAAGCATCTCTTTTAAATATATCTTGCATAAACTTTTGTTTCCCCATTTAAACATTTTTCCACATCGTATTTCCCCTTAAGCACCTGTATTAGACCTTCAGGTCTAATAAATCAGGGAATGAGGCTGGTTTTCCATCTGACAGATTCGTTCTGTTTCTCTAAGAGGATGGATGTAGGAATGACTGAATTTAAACCTATGACAGGTGTATGCATGTGTGCATGTGCACATGCATATTTTTTCTTTTTTTTTAATAGACTGAAATAGATAAATTTAAATAAATTTTAATGTTTCCCTTTGACTTTAAAGACTGCTCAGCTGTCATTAGCACAGTAAGATCCTGTTCTGTTTTTCTGGTAGAGAGACAGTCATTTCATCATACTAGGCAGTTGTGTTGGTTAGGCACAATTTACTCCCAGGTAATTCCAGGCAGGCTGTTCCCACTCACCTGCTTCTCCTTCATGTATTTGGAAATGGCTTCCATCAGGACATGTTCCATAATCTTTCTGAGATTAGGTTGACTACTCCACAGTTCAGCAGTTATTCTTTCTTGTCTTTTTGGAAGATGGCTGTAATATTTGCCCTTTTTTTTTCTTTTTTTCTTTTCCAATGATCAGAGACCTCCCTCAACTGGCACAACCTTTCAATGATGAATGAGATCAACCTTGCACCCTGAGGTTCATTAGTAACAAATCAGCAAGAAGTAGAATACAGCGGCAGAGTAGCAGAGGAACAGAGTTACACATAACTCTTGGATGCTGTGTGTCTTTGCTCCATTGTTTATGAGGACCTGTGATTGACACTTCAATACCTTCTCAGAATGTAAAACTCAGTAAACGCATGTTAAAAAAAACAGATATTAATATTTAAGTGAAACATTGAAGTGGTGCATTGCTTGTAAACCTCACCGAATTGTTGACAGTTCACGTGAAATTATGCTTTGCTCCCAGTATCTGCTGGTCTGGTTTTAAGAGCATTTGAGATGCCCACTGAAAAGGATATTTTGAATTCTCAGCCCAGGCTGAAGGGATCTCAGACCACGAGCCATGTTCAGGATTAGTTAAAATGAAGGAGGTAGGTCTCAGCTGGCAGAGAGCTCTCCAGTGTGAATATACAAAAATACAGTGATGTGACCACAGGTACTTTCAATATGTTAAAAATGTTAGTCTCTGATATAAAAGAGGGTGTGGACAAAAGCAAGAAGCTGGCTGCTATTCACACTGTGTAGTTTTGTGCATGTCATTAGTGAAATAAATCTGACTGAAGAGGAGCTGGCCTGAATAGTATTACAGAGATATTTCTCTCTGCCTCTTTTCCTCCCTCTTTTTTTTTTTTTCTTTTCTTTTTAGATTTTTTGCTTGATTTTAAGTAAATTTAATAATTTTAAGTTTTCTTAATCAAATTTGAATAATAGGTGGGACAAATTCAGGCCTGTGTGTCTCTGGGAACTCTGATTTTCCACATGTGAAGTGCTTCTGAGAGGCTTGACGCCGTACGGGTGAAAAGCGCAGTGCTGTCAAATGCAGTAACAACTATATTTGTTAAGACTAAGTAATAATTTAGAGACTTATTGCCACCATACAAGATAGTATGTGTTAAGTCCAATGAATATAAACCACTTGTTTGGCTGTCTGATAGAACCTTTGCTAATATAACAGTTTAGATATCTCAAATGGACTTCAGATGGATTCCTGGGTTGCCACCTAGGATATTGTCTTTTATGTTTTCTGCAGAAATGAATATTGGACCGTGAAAATACCTGTTATTTTAAAATGAAATCTGATTGAACTTATGTTTATATTATTTTATAATGAATAAAGAAGGTAACGTGTTCTACAGTTTTCTAGTATTGTTTTTTTGTGTACGCAGATTAAAAATTTTATCAGAAACTGATTGTTCAGGGGTGGTGACAAAATGAAGGAAACAAAAGATCATCTTGTAAATAGATTATAAACTTGGAAGGTTTTGTTCTTAGTAGTTGTCAGAGAATAAATTACTCTTTTAACATCTCTTTCCTCTTTCCAAAAGAATATTGGGAAAATTAAGCATTCATTAATTTTCCAAATCCTTTATGAAGTTTCTCAATTAGAGAAACTATGCAAGTTTCAGACTGCAAACTATGATATTATTATGTTCACTATTAATGATTGGGGAATTTTTCAACTTTAAGTGCATTGTTCTGGTGGGCCCTTTTAAGTTTTGGTTGCTTCTAAAGAGGTTTGCCTCTAAATTTCCTAAACATAAAAGGTCAGGGTTTAGTTTGGTTTTGTTTTTAGTAGCTCTGCAACTATTGTAATATAAATTAATCCCAGGTATTTTGATATCATATATGTAACACGCAGCTGCTGCACTTTTCTAGGATTTACACCATCACATTTCTAGGTTCTTGCTATCTATTGCAGGCACTGCCATTTTGTATTCATTTTAGGTGCAGGATATTACAGAGCAAATGCACATGTTGTGTGCTTTCATATAGATTTGTTTGCATGCTTTCTCTTTACCCTGTAAAAGTTATTCAGGATATGAAGAGAAAAAAAATACTTCTTTGTTTATGGCAAAATACACCATTAATGTGTATCTTCCTCTTTTGCATTTTCTTTCTGTTATGCTGGTGTGCAGAACAATTTGCTTACTAATTCATTTAAAGCTGCTCTTGTGAGTCTGCCTGAGCAGTCAGTAGAATTGGACAATTTACAAGCATAAAAATGCCAGAGCATTCCCTGCACTAGACATTTGGAATGACAAAGTAGGCAATTCCACAAGGGTTAAAGGCGCATGGAGCTCCTGGAACCTCTTGCTACTCAGAGGTGAAATTGAGGACAAGCTCCCACATAACTAGGTCTTCTGCAGAGGTCCTACTCCCCCACCACAGCTTTGCCCTTCTCCATGCTGAATATCACCTCTTCTGGCTGCCCGATGAGTTACTTGGTGCTCGTTCTTAACCTTTTTATTGTCAAAGTGACTGTTTCTATGGCCAGGCTTTGCTGATCTTCAGTGCTTTGGCTTAAAGGCGTAACTGAGCAAACATATCTGGTGATAATCCCTGGAGTGAAGCATCTGTTCATGTGGTATTGCTGGGAGTGATGAAAATGACTGACAAAGCACCAATTTTGAGGCAGAGACTTGGCAGAGGGACTTATATAGAGTCCCCTGCATACGCAGAGCCCAAAATCTGGTACCGGATCCTGCAACATGCAGAATGCCCACACAGAGGCACAGGTTTGCAGTGCATTTGCTAAGATATCATACACCTATATGTTATCACCGATAACAGCCTTCTTGCAGGAGAACCTGCTTACCCATTCCTAAACCATAGGAACAGAGAAAAAATCTGCTTAATTTGGTAGCACTGTCCTTGTATACAGCAGACACTTCTCATTCACCTGCTCTCTGGATGGTTTCTCTGCAGGATTATTTTCCCTCTTGCTCCAGGCTGTGATGATTGATTTATAAAGCACAGAGCTGTGCTTTGCAAGGTCAGCATCAGCAACATTATTACTGTGTGCATAGTTTATAATTCCAGCACACTTATTTTAAACATTGAGCACAGAGGGATGCAGCGTTTGTTTATTGGAAATCTCCAAGTCTCTTTCTTTTTTGTGATGTATTATTAAAAAGCAAGCACTCTTTCTTGTATGAAATGGGCACCAGGTCTTATTTGCATTGTATTTTCAAAATGGATTATGGTCAGTTAAGCTGATTCATTACTGATCATGACTAAGTGCTTTTGTAAGAGTAGGAAAAAAGCTGAAGCATCGTGTTAGTGCTTCAGCTTCCGAACCTTTATTTATTTATTTATTTATTTTATTATTTTTTCTCAACAGTGTTGCAAGGGAATTAAAGTTGTTCCACTACACATGCCAGGAAAGAATTTCAAAATTCTCAGGAAGGTGTCAACAAATGTAAATCATTAGAGTATCTAAAATCATTATTATACAGCTCTCTCTCTCTATTTGTTTCTATGCACATACAATATATAAATATATATAAATATACACTATATACAAAAAACAGTGTATATACACTGTATATACATATTTTATATGCATATTCATTATATAACTCAATACTAATTCAACAAATATGGAACCTTTTAAACACTTTGATGACTTCAAGATATATGTTGCGAGCTAATCTATCTGATTTTCCCTCAAATGGGGCAATGATCCTGCCCACGTAGTACAAGCAGAGCACAGTTTATCAGCGTCATTGCAGTGTCTCTGCGTATCTCTCTAGAGATAACAAACCAGAAATTCTGAGAAAGGTTTTAAATTCCAAATAGCTAATTCCCACTCATGAGGAGGACTACGAAACAGCCCAAAGTGTCCATCTTAGTTCACAGGGCATTGAATTGACTTAGTTGGCTTTGTGATGAGGCTCAACATCACAGATTTTATGAGTCTGTTTATTTGGCCCTTCCTTAGTTTAACAGATATCTTATTTTCTTGGATCATGAGTGCATTAGTTTTATCCAAAAAGTTGCCTTTATCTACTAGCATATGGCTCAGTATAATGGGAATATAAAGGATAATTGCATTTCTGAACTTGATGCTTAGGAACCTGCATATTCCTCATTTGCCACAGGGTGGAAACAATCTCTGGAACTTACCTCAATAATACAGCTCCAGTAGTTCAAATTCAACAGTTAAACATCATGTGATGCATATATAAATATAGCTGATGTGGAAATGATGATGTGCTCTGAACTGAGCATGCAATACGGTTTTAAATAATTGTCTGAATGCTTCTTTATACCCAATGAAACAGCATGGATCCAATCTATTATTTCAATAATATATTAGTTTTATATTTTATAATTCTAGCAAGGTTTGCTTTGCTTTAATAAATGAGAAAACTATATAGAATCGGTGCACACACAAGAGGAAAATGGGCTCAGATTCACAGATCTATTTAGGTAGCTAATGATCTTCAGACACTTATCTCCCAATAGATCTTTGGCAAATTAGGACATAAATTGTTTTTTTCTGAATTCAGACCAGAGGTTATCTCTCCTAGATCGTCAGATTGGCAATATTTTCCAACGACCTACCTGTTTAAAGACAGTCTTTCCATGATGAATGAAGAGAGGGGATTGCATAAGACATGTCCCTTCTGCCTCTAGTGAGTAGTTGACTTGAAGAGAAGAACCTGCCAAATGCTCCTGTTCCTCCCTATTTAAGGAATAACCAAACTCATTCGGCTCAAAGGGCAGTGTTTTGTGCAATACCGTAGGTTCCTGTCAGCAAGGCAGGCAAGCCATCTCTACCTTCTCATTTCTCTTCCTCCCCGAGAAAGTAGATTTATCTTCCTTAGAGATGCCATCCTAGAAATTTTACAATCTCTTACTGTTTATATTAGAATGAAAGACATTTAAGGCTGCAACAAAAATTGATCTAAAGCCATGAAATTTCATGTGCTAAACCTGACATACGCCCATTCCAACTCAGCCAATTTGTGCCTTTTTATCCACAGCTCTCACTGTTTATTTTCTTTCTTTTCTTTTACATGACATGGGAAGAGTAAAGGACTTTTAAGATGAGAATCACATTCAGTTTATATTTCAAAGTTTGACATTTCTAGTACATCAGTGGGGTTTAGGGTACATGAGAACTTGCTCCCCACTGAGAAAGAACACCAAACTAGTAGCAAGTAGGCTAATTGGAGCCTTTAAATGAAAAACTGACTTCAGAAACCCTCATTTTTAGGGCCATTCCTACTTCAGGGATGTCTTGCAATATTTTCCCACCACTGCTATTCAAACCTTGCAGCACATGCAGTACTGGGAGTCCCTCAAGCCAATGTGCTGCCATTGTCACTTGGAGAGCTGTGCTGACTAAACTCATGCAGAGCAGGCTCAGATCTTGTAAATAATTGACAAGAGAAATACATGCATTGGCAAATGCTTCTTTGCCACTTTGCCATTACCCTCCAGATACATCATATTTCTTACTGGGCAGATTTTCAAATGCATCCACAGCATAAACACGTTCTGCTTTTCTTCAATTCAATACACTGCAATTAATCAGCTTCAGTTTGGTGCCTGGAAGCTGGGGAAGGCTGACTGGACCTTCTGTTTAGGACCAAGTAACTGTTTTCCTCAGCCTCATAAAGTAAGGAAAAAGAACAATGACAAGTCATTAACAAGATCTTCACTGTTTCGTTTTATGGGTGTCAGCTGCTCTCAAGCAATCAGTCATATAAAACCAGCACTGAAATCTAACTGTTGCAGAATGCAAGTGAGGACTATGGAATTAGATTCAACTAAGACCACAGCAGCATGTCCAGGTGCCGTGTGGTCAGTGGCTTCCCAAAGCCAGTGTCAGGATTCTGCAGCCCCCTCATGGCCAGGGCTGTGGTGGAACTGGAGGACAGGGACTGATTATCCTAGGCTGAGATGGGGCTGGAGAGAGGCAAGGGGTGGGCAGGGACAAGACAGGCTGGGAAGGCCCCCAGGGCTTGCACACACAGGGGAGATAGATAACTTTGAAAAACTGTTGCAGACTTTTATAATATGGGAAGCTTTTTAGAATATTTCCTGACTATCTATCTGCTTTGGAATGGACAGTCCTGCTGAATACATGCAGATATTGTATTTACTCATTATTCTCTACATCTATCTGTGCTCATAGTAACAATTACAATATTCAGCTTGACTGGGCTCTTTGAGGGAGGAGAGACGCAATGGAAAGGCAATGGAAGAGGAGGGCCACAGTGGTGCAACACTCAGAGAAGGATGAAGTACACTCTGTGTAAAGAGCCCAGGTATGGCATGCAACTCCTCAGCCCCCACAAATACCCTACAATTCACTGCAAAGTGCAGAAACTGCTAAAAACTTCAGCATCACAATTCTTTGGGGTGTCTGGGTTTTACACTGGCCTCCTGCCTGAGTCCTTTTTAAGGCATATGTGATACTTACCATGCAATTGCACCTTGTGTTGGAGCTAAAAGTGAAGCTCTCTTTAAGTGTCATCTTCAAAAAATAAGGTTTTTTAGATAGGATTCAAGGTGAACTTGAACCTCAAAGCAAGGAGAAATTTCCACTGTAAATCCAGTGTAGGAGGGGCAATGGCTCAGAAGCACCATGATGTCCTTTAAGGTTTCTCATAAAGGAGATAGTAGAGGGATCCAAATGCTTCCTAACTCCTCTCCATAGAAATACATTATATTTGATCATGATGTGATATGTGTATGACTGGGCTGTGGGACTCTGTGTCCTTGGCAGATGTACTTTGTCGAACAGCTGTATGTTTGTCTTCTGTCATGTGACTGAACAAGTTTGTGGCAACATCTAAGAGTCCTTTCCTCAGGTTTCAGATCTGATGGTGAGATCTGCCTCAACAGGAAGATATTTATAATTAAATGAAGGGTGATAGTCCACATTTTCGAGGCTGCACATTCTGAATATCTCACAAGATTAGTTGTAAAGAATAGAACTGACCAACTGACCAACTGTTCGGCAATGGCAGTTTCACCTAACAGAAGGTAGAAAGTTTGGACTCATCTGTAACAACAGGAAGCTTAATCATAAGACAGTGCCTCTGGGGTTGACAGTACATCAAGCCATATAATGCCTCAGGGAGAAGGATTAAATCCAGAAGGAGGGACCACGTTTGTTACCATGTCGCTTTCATCTAGCTTATTCACCAACAGCTTTCTAGTACTTAGAAGAATACTGGAACTGGAAACCTGAGCATCATACCAGCAAAATTAAACAGGTTGTCTGAAGAGCTTCCTAAAATAACTGGGAAGTGTTATCACAGGCAAAAATTTTTATTACAATTTTTGAGTGTCCACCTCTGGTTTGGGAAGGAGCTTTACTGTTTTCTAACATTTATGAGCCATTTTCAAACCAGAACCTAGCTGGGAGTCTCCACAGACATTCTTGTTGCATGAATGAGGATGAATTCGTTCCTTTTTTTCCTCCATCAGTTACTTAATTTGTATCAGGGAAAGACAAACAAAAAAGAAGAGTAAAAGCTCCCATGATGGAGAGCAGAGGATCCTCTTTAAATCCTCTATCTGAAATGAACAGACTCCAGCTGAAAATGGAAGCACCCTCCAGCAAACTATTCAACATTTAAAGATGCATCTCGGAAAACAAAGTCATAATTGTTCCCAACAGTAGCAACACACACTACAGCTAGCAATCACCTGAACCATCTGCTCCCTCAAGGAGCAGCTCTTAACACTGGCATGTGATAGAAAGATCCTCTTTCTTCAGGCAAATAACTAATTCACATTGGAAAATTACAATAAAAATCAAGTGGTTTCCTCTACACTTTAATATGCAGGAGATACAACAGGATTATCCACAGAAAATACAGAGACAGAAAGAGTGCCAACCATGAAAGTCTCTGCAGCACAAGCCCAGTCCTGTTTCATACAAAAGCTGACAAAACTGATAAGCACATTTTCTCCTTATAGTCAGAATTTATAACCTGGAGTGACTGTTATAATGGAAAAGTAAATGATCTCCTAATACTCAAATCAATCTTGTGAGAAATAACCTGAATAATGAGTTACAATTGCAAGAGATGAAATTAAGACAAGAACAGTTAAATAAGGATCTAAAGAAACAGATAACATTTAGCATGTTGTTGGGAGCCTAAATTAGACTTTAAAATGTATGCAGACAGAGAAAGAAGGGGAAAAAATAAGGACTTGAAGCAGAAACCTCAGATAAAGTTGAGCTTTTTGATCAGAAATAATCAGAAGCAATATCAAATTGACATTATATGAATAAAAAAAAACCCACTTCAAATAGAATTTTTCATGCAACTACTTTTTAGAACTTGAGAGATAGAGGGGGATTTCCATTTACAATATAAAACACTCCAGAATGTTACCAACTCAAATCAATTTGTTGCAGATGTGATTAGAAATTGTCTCTAAGAGCATGGCAAAGCGCAAAATGTGGAACCAAGTTAATTACGTCTCATTCACACAGAACTGCTTGGTGCCTCATACTCATGGATGGACTTCACCTTCTCAACACTGCAATGAGAGAGGAAATATTATCCCCATTTTACAGGCAGAGAATTACACAGTTCCCTAAAATCACCTAGAATGGTAACAACCAACGAAAAGCATTTATATTGGAACAATGGGGTATACGATCCTGAATTCTAGAGATCAGACATCTTAGTGTTGGTCATTACGGGTTTAGGTACCATGGCCATTGTTTTCAATCCAGATGGTCAAAAAAACTTTGATCCCAAAGCTCACATCACATAGTTCTTGATGACAATTGTCTTATGGGCCCTACCTCTTCACAGTTTAAAATAAAAGTAACAAAAGAGAGAATCTTTAAAAAGTCTCTTCTGCATTAATAGGGAATGGGGATGAAATAATAGTTTTTATTATGGTTTAATATCTATTTGCCTATTTATCTAGTTTCCTTCTCAGAGGATTTTAAAGGAATCTCTCGAGCTATCAGTCACCTTGGTGTCTGGGTGCCTGTGCTAATTTCCATGACTCTGTCATGCAGACCATACAATAGAGAAATTGTGAGGGAAACTGAAACTCACCCTGACAAGGCACCAATATGAGATGGTAAAGGGGGATTTATCTGAATAGAATTTTCAAATTTCAGGCTGTTTCTGTCATTAGGCTCATCACACCTGCTTTAAATTTTCAAAATAATATTTTGTAATCATAAAACTTGAAGAAATGCTTCTGCAAAAAGTAACGTGAAATGACAAAGAGAAACTGTGAGAGAACTCCATGTTGTTCACTACTATCACTGCTTTCCGTGGGGGAACACTGATGTAGAAGACCCGTAATATTGCCCGTGTTGTTTAGCGCTGCGTTTCGCTTAACTTCATCTGGCATTAGATGCATTACCACTAGCACAGCCTTGATTGTCATGCAGAACCTGCAAGACGTTGGCATAATCAAGCTTTCATATAATCAAGGGAATGTTTAAAGTATTAAATGCATACCAAGAGACATGATTGTGTAACAGCTAACAGGCAGTTACAGATCATTGACTTTGGAAAATCAAAGAAGGAAACAAATCTTTTATTTCATGTTGTTATTATTTCAATGACATTTTGTAATGCAACCAAAGCCCCATTAAAAAATAATTAAAGATTTCTTTATCTTTATTGTATTGCATTCCTCAATTATTTTCACAGTATCTGGAGAATCCTTCCTGGCTGAGGATGATTATCAAAAATAAAACACTTTGCAAATAATAAAACATTCCTTTATGGCTCTCTTTTCATAAACAGTGCAAGAATCTCTCAGCACAATGTGAGCAAAATATAGTATGGTAAAAATGGGAAACTGAGGCATGAGAAAATAAATGTCCCCCAACAAGATAGAGGCAGTAGCATCATCATATAGAAGAATAATGGAATACAATCATTCTTGAAGTGAGTCTGTTGCCAATATCAATGACAGAGCTAATTTATGTAAGCCTCACTAAATAAAAAGAAGTAACCCAATTCTTGCCAGCTGTTAAATCAGCAGTCAAAAGTCTTGTAACACTGGATGAAAAGTCTTGAGTCATGGGACACCAGTGTGATTCAACAGATGATTTGGATTTCACATCAAGAATAAGTCTTCTTAGGTACAATCTGCTCACAGCCCAAAATCATATAACGGTTGCTTACCAATCAGCTCGGTTTTCCTGTAGCTGTTGACCATGGTTTTAAATCATAAAGATGCCAGCAGATGAAAGTGGTTCTTAGGTGTGGAGGCAAAACAGCATTTCACAATAAGTGAAAGATCTTGGGAATCAAAAAAAGAAGCCTCTGCAATGTAAATTATTTTATATATATGATTTGAGAGCATGAAAGGGAGGGAAGTGTACATGCTCTACAAAATTAATGCTCTGTGTTGGAAAAAAAAAAAAAGACATAAATGCATATAAATCAAGGCCAGTGTAAATTACTTCGACATTATGACATTAAGCTTTCACATTTTTTTTTACAAATGTCTAGTCTTGTTATATTTTCTTTTTGTTTCATTACAAATTTTAGCTGGGGAGAGGAGCAGAAAATAGTAATATCACACAGAACAACATGAAGCTCTGTGGGCTCAGAGCTTTGTTCCTCATGCTACCAAATATTATTTCTGTGGTGTTATGCATTTTCCTATTCTCAGCCTTTTTTACATTCCTGTCCAGGCATATTGCTAGTAGGTAAGACACACACATTTGTAAGACAGCCAGTCTCTTCTCTGAAGAATTTGGTATCTCAGTAAAGCAATGTATACAAAGGCAAAAGAGGTGGAAGTGCAAGATCAAGGTCACCCATGAGGTACAGGGGGAATTTTAATCTAAGTCACTCCTAGCCCACCAAGGCCCAGACGGTGTTCTCCTGAATGTGGTTACATCCAGCTCATGCTACTGCTGAGCAGGGTTCAGAGTTTATGATGAGCTTCACAGAAATGACTCAAAGCTCTAGCACCTAAGAGAGTTTAGAGACACAAGTTCAATTCACACAACTGTAACTATGGGAAGTCCTTAAAAACCTTGTCTGTAAAGGTAAATTTCAGCTTGGATTGGTGCTCTTGCTGAAAGAGGTAACAACAGAGCACACTGATATTAGTTGGCTTTGTGAATGTTCAGGAAAAGCTCACCACTATTTTTAGTCTCTCTATGTTGGAAGCTTCAGCAAAACTTCTGATAGAAGAACAGGTAAAGATGGGTAGATCTTCAGGAAAGGTACTTTCATCTTAGAGAAAAGGGGGATTAAATTTGGAGAAATTTCATGAGCTACTAGTGTTTACCTAGTAACTGCTCTAGGGTAAAGTAGATTTTGTCTTTTAAGGCTTTTTAAGTTAGTTAATTAGGGTTTTTTTTTTTTTTTTTTTTAACAACACTAAATCTAGGAAAGCAAAGCAAAGAAATCTCTAACTTGGAAATTCTTCCAAATACTGCTATTTTCTGTTCTATAGCAGAAAATATTTTTTGTGAAACAAAATGTCTAACATTATAAGTGCAGTAATGCCTTAATTCCTTTTTATTTCTACAAAACTTGTATTTACCATTCTCTCTTTCTCTTTCCCTCTTACAATCTGTGAAATATTTTAATAAAATGATAAATATAATTTTCTTTTCGTTTCACTTCAGTCTCATATATTTCATAAGAGAAAAGGTTAGGAGCAGTGCTGCAGCATGTTGCATCATAAATACTATTTTTTAAATTTTATTTGTACTGCAAGTCTATGGTCTGCAGTGAACTTGGCAGAACTTACTAGGTTCTTTTCAGAAAAAAGAGATAAGGCCAAAAAGTGGTGTCGGGCTCTACTAGAATGCTACTTATAACATCGTTCATATTCCACATTAGTCGTGACAATCATGGCTTCAGCCTTCCTATCAGCCTCCTCTATTCAAAAAGAGTGAACAAGCTAAAAAGGATGCATTTTTTACTCCTCAGCCATGCAGTTAAAATCCTATAGGGCAGGCTAATCTTAGAGCATCTGCCTCTCCCTTTGCTGGAGAAGGAGTTGGTAGAAATCACTTTACAAAAAGTTAACATTAGCTTACTGTGGAGAAACATTCAAAGGGAAGAGCCCACATCAGATCATTTGTGTGAAACTTGAACCCTTGGCATGATCCAGCTTCATACCCACACTCCAATCAAAGCAGAATGTGCTGTTGTTCAGTGTAGTCTTGCTTAAAAGAATATGCAGAATCAAAGTCTGTCTTTTTTCCAGTGACGCAGCAATTACAAGGCAAACATTTTAAAATGCTCAGAGCAAAAGACAATAGATATATATGACGTTTGGAAGAAAACACCCTGAAATAAGCTCAGAAGGGCTGAAAGTAGTATGAAAAAAAACATGTTGATTTGATTTAAAAAAGGGGGGAAAAAGTGTATTTTAAAAGTAGAAAGAGAGTAATTCTAATTCAAATTCAAATCTTGGGAACAAAGTCATATCAATACTGTCCTTCAGCTTCTGTCTATAGCTCTAGGCAGATCATTGCAATAACTCCTGAAGTGTAAGTGACATTACACAGATTATTGAATTTTAGCATAGGTGAAATGATTCCTTTGTATGTACAGTTCTCTTGAATTCTTCAGGATGAAACATGTTAGATAGATCTGTGACTACACCCACATACATAACTAAACACTAGTAAAGCAATCAAAATTCCTGAAAAGGTAAAAGCAACAGAAATCTCTGAGATTTCAAAGGGAGAAAAATTCAGATGACTCTAACATGATAATTATAATTTGCTACTATTGCTGAAGAATGAACCAGAGGAGAAAAAGGCACAAGAAAAGGTCAAGTGAAAGAAAAGAAATATGCCCCAAGTATGGTCCCAATGAACAATTCCTTCCCTGTACAGCAATTAGAGCAATGGTTTTCTATTCAGCTTATTCACTCTGTCTTATCACTCAAGGAGGGAAATAAAAAGGGAAATAAATCAGGCTGTTGCCTGACCTTTAAAAAACACTGGTTCCCAGTGAATCATCCTGCCACTGACACCATTTGATTGTCTCCTGAAGTCTGTTTCTACATATCCAGCAGCTGGCAATAATGGAGCTGTGAGCCTTGAGTTTTCATGAAGCGGCCTTATTCCTTGCTTTTAATGTAAATAAAGTATAGCTACTGGAAGAATCTGGAAGATAAATTTATCATTATATCCACAGAGCTCCCAGAGAGAAAATCAGTAACATGAATGAACATGAATGAGATATACATGAGCTTACATCTGGAAACTTAATATGGCATCAAACTTTTTTTTTTTTATTAATATTAAAGCCTTTTGTTTCTTTCTGTTCCCAGTTATTTTTAACCTGTTATACTGATTCCTGCGAAGTTAGAGAAAAAATGACCAACCACCAGAAGACATTCTTTATGTATTTATAGTTGGAGCTGACTCACAGAGGTCTAGAAATCTCTGATGAAAGAGAATAGTCCCACAGACATCCAAGAGATGTATGGAAACATCTTTCTCCTGATCATTTATCCAGTTGGAACAGTGAACCCTGAACTGCAGTATTATGTCAATATGAAAGATAGCTTTAGCTTTATTGCACCAAATTGTACCATATGTCTTTAGAAGAACAGACATTGGGAAGAGAATAAGTTGGATTCTGTCCTCATCTTTCTGTCCACTTCTGGTCTACACCATTTTTGGCCAAAATAGATTATTCAGAGAAATAAATGTGTATTATTAAATTTTGTTTTGACCTAGAATTTATTGCCTTATCTGGACTGGGGAAAGTAAGGAAAAGATATTTGCTTTTCCTGCATAATGCAGTTTCTAGAAAATATAGCTTGGACTACATCGACATACCTTACCTGTGCTGAAAACTGTGATCTGCCTTCCAACTTAGCTTAGAGAGCCTTCTGATTCTTTACTGACAGTATACGTAAATAAAAATGAAAACAGGATCTTGGGCAAGTGAAGATCAAGGAAATGCAACACTTAAAAAGCAAGAAAATAACAAACAATATCTTCTCACTGCTCTTTGTGGCTGAATTCCTTGAGAATTGATCCATCTAAATTATCCATTTAGGTCACTTAGATCACTGACTCCAAGTCATTGCGAATGGAGGAAGCAACATCCTGTGACTAGCAAATCTATCACTAGTCAGTTTTGACACATTCCCTGATAATTTCACTAAAAAATTGTTCTTTCCATTGTTACTCTTCTATTCTTTAGAAATCTTTTCCTCATTCACAGATTAAATTTATTCATGTCTAGTTCATATCCATTTATTCAAATACCATAGTTTTCCTTTAGTTTAAAAACCTCTTCTTCCTTGGTCTTGGTCTTATTTCCTAGGTGTATTTAGAAAGTAGTAATACTCTCTTTCTCCATTTTCCTAGATTGTGTAAGACAAGTTTACTTCTAGTGCCTCTTGGACAACAAACTCACTATGCTGTTTTTCAACTAATAGCTTTTTTTTTTTCACCTATTTTTGCTTGTTTTAATCTTTCTTGAGTATGGTTTAAATATATCCACATTTGCCAGTGTTTTAAGAAATTGTTACTGGGATGACTGGAAATTTTCAATCTCTGGCATGCATTTAATTGTGGGAAATGAATATCTATTTTATCCTTTTGTCATTTCCTGGCCATTTCCTCTAGTTCTCTTGGTGGCCACCACTGAAAAGAGGCCAGCACCATCCTCCTCACTGCCTCCCTCAAGGTACTTATAGACACTGATCAGGTCTCCTCTCAGCCTTCTCTTCTCCAGGCTGAACAGGCCCAGCTCCCTCAGTCTTCCCTCATAGAGCAGATGCTCCAGGCCCCTGATCATCCTTGTAGCCCTGCGCTGGAGTCTCTCCAGCAGCTCCACATCCCTCTTGTACTGTGGAGCCCAGCACTGGACACAATACTCCAGATGTGGCCTCACCAGGGCTGAGTAGAGGGGCAGGATCACCTCCCTCGACCTGCTGGAGACGCTCTTCTTAATGCACTCCAGGATCCCATTGGCCTTCTTGGCCACGAGGGCACACTGCTGCCTCGTGGTCAACTTGTCGTCCACCATGACACTCAGATCCCTCTCTGCAGAGCTGCCCTCCAGAAGGTCATTCCCCAGCCTGTACTGGTGTCTGGGGTTATTCCTCCCCACGTGCAGGACCTTGCACTTGGCCTTGTTGAATTGCATGAGGTTTTTCACTGTCCAGTTGTCCAGTCTGTCCAGGTCCCTCTGGATGGCAGCGCAGCCCTCTGGGGTATCAAAAAGGAAAAAAAGATAAACTTTCTATACTTTTAATGGAATGTAATAGTGAGTTTTATTTCTCTACAGGTCTTTTTAAATCTCATTTTAGCTTTCTGTGTCTGCTCATGGTAACTAGATCAAAACCAGTGGGAGCCCTGCAGAGTATTGAGCTCCGCATGGGGCATCGAATCTCATGGTTTCATCAGCACATTCCTTTCCACTGACAGGACTGGACTGGCTTAGGAAACAGCTTTAATCGTTAAGAATTAAAATCCTATTTTACAAAACCTTTTATTTCCTTGAACCTGCAAGTAGCCTGGACATTTAATTATAGAGAAGAAAATAATATCAAGGACCTATCATCCTTTGCACTTTCCCCATTTCTGTTGATGACTTCCAAGGGATGGAATAATTTATTGGCTATCCAGTATGGGCAGCACATTATTTGATTTCCCTCAGGGTTGTATATATGCAGATAGGTATTTGAGAATAACTTCTGGAGACAGGGAGATTCTGGAGATATTGGGCAGCGGTGATTGAACACATTTAAATAAAGCTGGTTATAGAGTGCATTGCTCCTGATGGACCAGACAATACCTGATTTGGTTTTACTGAGCCTCTCTCCTCGTTTGTTGAAAATCTATTAATTAGAGAATATTTTAATTTGTAAGGCATTATCTACACATCTCATTTAGCGTAGAAGGAAAAGAGATAGATGAACCATCTCTTTGTGATACAAGACACAGTAACCCTGAATAAATGTGCTTATTATCTCTTAGCTTATTTTAAAAGAAAAATGTATCTTCAAGTCCTTCTGACACCTCTCTGTCTGTTTCTCTCTTGCTTAAAATGGCAAGCAGAGGGTCCTATAATCTCACAGTACAATGCTTGGATGCTATTGTGGATTGCAAATATTTCCCTATCCAAGCAACTTTTTAGTGTTTTGTTCTCAGAGTCCTTTCAAAAGTCTTCATCTCCAGCCCGTGAGTCAAACTTTACCTGCCTTAGCACAGATGCATCTGGTGCTTTACAGCTTCAGGGAAGGTAAAAGAGAGAAGATGAAGAGTTTGTCAGCTGATGGATGTTTTTAACCATCAGTCCTTTCTAAGTGGCACTGCCATTTCTACTGCTAAGACAGTGAATCTGTTTGGCACATGAAACCATGCACAGAAAGCTCAGCTATAACTGGACTTACAAATGTGTGATGTATTAGTCTGTCTCTATCATTCCCAAAGGCAGAGGCCATGATGAGAATCTCAGTGTCTGCCTCTGTGATACCCCTCACAAGTCCTCATTTTAACTTTGGATGTGTGATTTGATCTTCTCAGGTGACTCTATTTCTTGTCTAGCTACAACTTCGAGTGCAGAGGTTCTAATGATGGCAGAAGACATGGAGTTTGTTTACTGCATGAGAGCCACTTTCAGAGGGCTGATTTTCAGAAGGCAACCTCATTTCCCACCTTATGTGAAATGTATTGTCTTTACTTTGTCTCAAGTTGGATATTTAAAACTCTAGGCACCCAAAATCTAAAGTCACTTTTTAAAACATTTGGCCATGTATTTGGGGTTATCTCAAATGTGCTTCAACTGCAACTTCTTTTGCAAAAGAGCATTAATTCACAGCCATGGCCAGATGTATGTGATAAAATTATTTTCCTAATCAATTGCTGAGTTGGTATTTGGGCTAGACTGAGTGCTACAAAACCAGCTTGAATTAATATATTCAGCAGGTAGTAGTTTTTATAGTTCTCCCAGTCCTCCCTCACTCCTTTAAGCCACTGGGATCTCATCAGCAGGGCAATTAGCTGACTTTGGATATGTGCCAGCGTGCTTTGCTGAATCAAGGCACTAATTTAGCAAAGGACCTTCCCAAGGCACGACCTCAGAATAAGCAGTCTTGGTAGCCAAGAACGGTGTCCACATCCTATGGATTCAGACATTGTCTCAACTTCTAAAAAAGTACATAAATAGTCTATAGTGCCTTTTTTTACCACTAACATGATGCTCTGTGACTTCTTCTTTTGTGACCACTTGGCTACCTCCTTACTTGTCCAAGATATAATAGGAGGGTGTCACCTGGGCAAAACTACTGAACAGGCCCATGAATGAAACAGAGGTGCATAAGGATTAATCTAATGTTAGGATTAGTGTCACTGTCAGACCATGCCAAAGTCAAAAATTTCTGCTGTCAGTGACAAGTGATAAGTTGTAAGCAGTAGAGATATTTGGCATGGAGGAGAGTTTACATGTCAACCAGTGATAATCTTATTTGTCCACGTTATGTCTTACCCCAAAGCATTGAAATTCATTAAAAACAACTACTCTCTGGGTTGCTGATAGCAACTGGATGCAAACTGATGTAGATTGACACTCTACATAAGGGAAATAGAATAATCTTTTGAAAGATTCATCTTACTCTCATTGCAGATGCCTATACCATCCCCTCTTCACTGCATTGAAGGAAGGACTAGACCTGTGGTAAGTATTCCATAGGAATTTGGCAGCTTAGGTTCAGCACTCCTGCTCCTAGCTTGGCCTATGGAGGTTCTGCAGCAATCTTTCTCTAGAATGACAAAATGTAAGTGAAAATAATTAAAGCTCTCCCCCAGCTTTCAAGGGGAAACATCTTAGTGCACAGGGTGGGATAAAATGAACAGCTTTTGTGAAGGATGAATGCAAACAAAGACAGATAAAATATTGGCAGATGAAAAGTCCAGCAGTATAATACTGAAAAGGAAAGTACTGAACAACATGTTCATGCCACCCACACACTAGCTTAGAATAAGCATGAGAATTAAAAAACAATAACAACATCAACAATAACAACAACAGCAAAAACTGAGTGTAAATATCTGCAACAAATTCCTCTGACATTGATACTTTAACTAAAAGCCAAAGTAACATGTTGGCAACAAATCATATTTCCAAGGAACTGAATTTCCTGCCCTTGTGCTGTTTATGTGATGCCTATCATGATGGCAAAATATGGGTTAAATCGAGACTCCAGTATCTTTGGTGCAGGGTTTTCTGACCAAACCTTTTAGCCAGCCCAACTTCCTAACATTTCCCTGTAGCAGAGACTGCTGCACATCTGGGAAAGTATTACCTGGGAAAACTCTAGAGCCAGTAGAACCTGGAAGAGTGGTTCAAAGCTGCCAGGGCTTCACTGAATATGGATCTGTCCACAGATTTCTGCTTCCCATTCTCAGACATATATTCTGTTGTATTCACCTGTAGTAGGCAAAAAACGTAACTTTGTGACAAATCAAAGAAATTATGCCAGTTGTTTTCACTCTTGTTAAAGCTCCATTTTATTTTATCCAGTGCATTGTTTCAGAGATGACTGTCCTGTCCTTCATGTGGATGTTGCCTCCAGCCAGGAGTCATTTAGTTCTAACAAATATACCATTTTATGCAACAAATACCTACAGCTTATTACCCACTACTGGCGGCATAAAATTACAGGCTGTCACTGCTTGTTAAATGAATCCATCTGGAGAAGATAAAACGCCACAAATGAAAGTGGGGTTAACATTACTGCTAAACTGTCTTTTAAGGATGAAAGGAAAGGGAAAAAAAGAAAAAAAGAAAGAAAAAAAAAGAAAAAAAAAAAGAAAAAAACAGCTCTGAGACTGATTGCTCTCTTTCTCTTCATGCTAGCCAGGGAAAGGGCAAAGAGCTATTGGATAAAGCTTCCCATCTGCTTCAGAACGATATTCCACAGGAGCTTTTCATTTCAGGTAGGTCTCCCTGCCCAAAGGTGGTGCCTCTTCTATTAGTTATTGCAGTATACTGCCCTTGTCTTTTGGTAGGACAAAGGAGTAGAAGCACGGAAAAATAACAGCAAACTGGGTCTGGCTGTAAGAAAAAAGTGGTAATGTTTCTAGGAAAAAAAAAAACCTTCTCACAAGGTTTACAGGAAAATAGGACAAACTAAAAAAAACAGGCTTGCTTAGGACCCCAGTCCTACTCCCATTCCTGTCAGTAGGTCTAAATCTAATGATTAATGAATATTAATATCCCTTAACACCCTTTAGGAGGCATAACAGACAATACAATGGTCTTAAACTATATTTATGTCCACTTCAAGAACCTTTTGCACGAGAGAAGTAATGTTAAGATGCTCTAGCATGATTAACAGTATAGTCCAATGTAAATTTTCATATTTACTACAGGGAAAAGGAATGGGGTATTTGGATTAGGACTTTTAAGAATCTGTATTTAGTAATGAAGCCTATGATGTTCACTATGTAGTCATCATAACCATAAGAATGTCTAGTTGTAGGTGCATTAACAAAACACTCAATTTTGTTTCATCTAGATATTTTAAAACATACTGCTTGTTTTCCTATTTTCTGAAAATGAAGATGGAGGAATTATTTTTTGGCTCAGAGACTCTGACAGGAAGCAGCGCTGAGGTGTGAAAGTGTAGCTCTGATACTTGTAAGTGAAGATCATTTTTTCACTCTATAATCTTTTTATTTTCCTTCTCCTCCTGCCTGCACCACCTCTTTTCTATTTCATAGCTTTTTTTCCTATGCCATGGACAAGGATAAAAAACATTTTAGGAGTCTAGAAAAGCTAGTTGATAATATCTATTCAAAACACTAGCACATGCTAAATAAAAACAATTCAAAAATCATGAAAGGCATGTGATTCCTCTGTGCTGGGTGTGTGAAGATGGCAAATGTGCAAGTCATGCCAAAGTCATTTCAAGAGAAGAGCCCTAGGTCAGTTACAATGTGGGTAACAAACAACAGATTAAGAGTGAGACCAAGAGAGGTATCTGCAGTCTCTCTGCCAGGCAGATAAAATAATTATGATTGGAAAACTTTTTAAAGGTATGAAGATTTTAATTCCAATGCATGTGATAAAAGAATTGTGGAAACCACATAAAAACTTCCCTTCAAAATAAATGTTCTAGAAGCGGATTTTTTTATATCGTTTATACTGTCCCTAACTGGGAGGTAATGTGGGGTGGCAGGAAGAGGATTATCTGTTATCCAGGCAAGTGTATGAGAATAGGAGGGGGCAGAGTAGGAGGAATGTGTGGGTACAAATGACTAAGACTGTGCAAATAGCATTTATGGTTCTGAGGGACACCCTGGTGCAGGGATTAGCACCAAGATGAGAAATAAAAGTAAATCCCTCCTGCACTGCTTACCTCCAATATGCCCCAGGTCCCACACAACAGCAGATGCTTTACCCAGAACAGCACTGGCTGGAGCAGAAGGGAAGCTGGGAAAAGCTTCTGAATTTTCAGGGAACATACTCAAAATGGCCTTTTTTTTTGATCAGGTCTTCCCACAAGCAATTAACGGACAGGGAGCAAAAGGAAACTACTTGAGTAACTGTTGTTGCAGGTGCTTGTGCTGCAGCCATTTGGATCACAGGAGCTAGTTCCACAGTTAGCCCAAGTGGGGAGAGGAATGAATCACCTTCATAGAGAACCATAAGCGCTCCTTGTTTCCTGGAGAAATGCCCTCTGTTTCACGTCAGAATTTGTCACAGTTCTGAAGAATGAGAGTCATAATGTTTTGCCATAATGCTTTCTAGCGCCAGAGCTGAAGGAAAGGTACAGGTGGCAGGCCTGACACTGCATCTCATTGAACATCACAGCTACCCCAGCACAGCTCACTCAAGGCAGTGAGCCTACCCCAGGAAGCAATCACATACTGGAGTGGAGAAATATATCTTGTGTATTTTCCGTGAAGATCTGGTGTCTAATCTGACTAGGTCATGACAAAGGATGATGTTATTTTTATCCCACCTTGTGCTTTAAGAATGAGTCCCTTTCAAAGACCTGAAACATCAACAAAGCAGACTCCACTCATAGCAGCCTGATTTACAAACATGCAAACATGCCATGGGCCCAGTCTGAGGAAGAAACAATGCAGCAAACAACAGAAGTGGCCAAGAGCAATCTGCTCCTGATAAGCAGGGGATGTAAGGGGGCATGAAATATAAACTGTATTCCATACTCCATGTATTCAACTTGTCCTCAACATGTGTTACTAACAGTGCTCTCAGGGAGTTTCTCTGTTTTCCTCCTGTGATCAAAGAGGCCATGAGCTTTACGCAGTAACATAGGTAACTTGGACCTATATCAAGTGTCCGTAGTACAGCCTACTCTTAAGAAATCTATTCTGCAGAATACAATACAAATATTGTTTAACTGAAGTAGCAGGCATTTAACTGGCTGACTCGTATACTCCCTTCTCACTTTTAATAGTCAGATAGGGCTGATAAACACTGGTGAAGGGGAAAAGAAATGCATGCAAATTGAAATTCATAATCACATGGGTATAAATTAAAAAAAAAAAAGGTTAAAGTAGAGCAGCACAGCAGTCTTCCAGTACAATCTACAAATATTGTTTACGCTTCATTAAAAGGACAGTATAGATTGTTTTGGCAAGAGTGCCTAAAATAAAACTACATATATTTTTTAATACGGGGCTATGACCCTGGACTGTTCAAAAGCCAATTTCAAGGTGATAAGGAGAAAAAAAGAGATTGCACCAACAGGGAAATAAAGACAAACCTTTCACGCACAATAGAAAATGAGAAGGATTTGTATAACTTCCCTTACAAACAATTTTCTCGGTTTCTGTCTCCTCTTCAATACAAAAGACAAATTTCTGCCTCTCTTCCTTAACACAGGCCAACTCTGTGGCTAAATCATAGTTTTCCCTGGGTGGATGCTGTAGGACAGCGGATGTGGTATTCCTAAAATTCACAGAGTTTCAGGTTCATTTCACACGACTGCATAAGTCCTATGGCATTACTAGCGTCATGCAAGTTTTGTTTATTAACTAAGCGAAAACCTTCCTTTGAATTTATTTGGATTTTGGTTCAGGTAACAAGTTCTCATTCCAGAAAATTCTTTGAAAACTCATGAATTCAAAAGTGCCACAGAAATAGAAAAAAAAAGTATTTGATTTGAAGAACTATGATCATTAATATATTAATAGTAAAATCATCCTTGTGCTTCAACAGTTAAGAAATAAACAATTTTGCTTTATGTCAATTAAAAAGTTGATAATAAATATTGCTAAACAAAAACATGTGAAAACTAAAGTAGTTTTGCAAATTTTCAAAAAATCTAGATTTATTCATAAGACAGAAAACAGTAAAATGTGTTTTTGCTGCACAGACAATCTAACTCTGAGAAGATTGGTAAGCATGACCACAAGGAAATGATTTAAAAGTGATGTCTGCTTTGAATAAATAGTATTTTTATCAAAATTATTTCTCTACTCTGATGTGATCTTAACTTATAATTTTAGGGTTCCTTTTTTTCAGATATCCTTCAAGAAAAATGTAGCCCAGTTGGAGAGAGACAGAAGAAAGCAACAGGAACTTTCAGGAGTCTAGGTATGGTAACTCACCAGGAAAGATCAAAAGAGAAGATTGCCTAGGTAAGAGCATAATGATGGGAGATACGAAAACAGTCTTCAAATATGAGATGCTGCTGCAAAAACAAAGGTTGTTAGTTCTCCTCCATGTTCATGAAATTAAGACAACAAAGGGAGATTAAAATACAGGAGGTTCAGGTAAGACATTCATAAAAACATTCTGATAGTAGAGCTCATTAATCACTGAAGAGGACATGGAATCTCCATCTTGAGACAGCCAGGACAAACTTGTGTCAGAAAAGACATAATTACAGTTAATGTTACCAGAGCAGGATGATGGACATGACCTCTGGAGAGTCCTTCCAAATATTTACTCTATGATCTAAAATTCAATCTTTACTGTTTTAAGCAAAAAGATTTCTCTGGTTAGGAAATCTATTCTTTTTTCCTCTATTCATTTTGTTCATCAAAAGAGAAAATAAAAGGTAGTTTGCCTATTGAAAGATGAATTATTTGCATCATAATTTAGTTATAGCTCCTTTGGGTCAAATTTAGAAACAAATTCCACGTTTGGAAAAAAATATTGAGTACTGTCCCACCATTCCAACTCATTTTTTATTATTGGAGTCAATCATTTTAAATATCCCATCAAGAACACCCATCCAGTGTATGGAGCAGTAAACTAGAATAATAATTCAAATAAGATGCCCTACCTAAAACAGTGCCAGAAAGTTATCAAAAGGCATTTTCTATTCAAAAAAAGACTTCTTTACAAGTGAAGGTTTGCATTAATATCTCTTTTTACAGATGAAATTCATACTTACACAATATTTATGGACTTCACCACTTAAATCTCAGTGTAGAAGAAATAGCTTCGGTCTTATCTTCTGCTTCATGTCTGCTTCCACTACTTTATTTCTCCTGTACTGTAGAAAACTGCCCACTCAATGGACCAAACCTAGGCTTAGGGAGCAGTTTTGAAAACATTACAATAAGCTTGTATTTAGGTGGGTTTTGCAGGTGTGTGTGTTTTTAATTTATTTATTTTTTTATTTATGTCACCCTTGCTTACACTGGCTATGACCAGAAGAAATAGCAGTATTCAGATGTCATATTCTTTTGACATTTTTGTCCTAAATGCTAGTTGTAGGAGACTTGAGATAGTATTTCTTATTGGAACACCATTCAGCTTTTAACTGTGAAGGTTACATTTAAACCCAAAAGAACAGCCAATTTTGAAAAAGAAATAATACTATAAAAACAAGGTACTCAACCAATCACATAATGTGCCAGTCAAAAAAACGGTCATAACAAATGCTCTGGAACCACCTATGGGCTACAAATGGATCATTCAGATTAGATAATGGAAAGTTGCAAATTACAAACACAATAGAAAAAGTGCACATTAGCTCATGAATAATGTATTAAACCAGACACAAGGATTTTTATTTATTTTTTTTTTTAAGTTTGGCAAGTACTACTCTTCATTTTAGGAGATTACATGGTCTAAAACAGACTGTGAACCTATGCTGAAAAATCAGCTGCAGAACATTGCAGAGATCAAATGGCATTATTATGCTTCCAAGAACGAAGAAGAAAAGGGAGGGGAAGGGAAGCGGAAAAAATTGTTTGAAAAAAACAACTGCAAATAACAGGATTTCTTAACTGCAATTCAATAAAAGTAATTTTGTAGCAAAGACAAAGTAATGACCACGTCTCTGAGATTTGTAATACACTGCAGGAGCTGGGCCCAAGGGCAGTGCATACTTATTACTGGCAGTGTGTATGCTCTTTCAATACACATAAAATATTATGAAGCTTGATCTGACACAATCTGCAGACAGTCTGTACATTATGTTGTTACAATGAGTCTAATTTCAAGAACAGCTCAGAGTCAGAAGTAAATAAATAAAACAAGGAAATAAATAAAACAACTAGCTTTGCACAAAGAAAAAGGAGGAAAAAGGCTTCATGCCTGCAAGGCCAACTGTATTTCTTCAATATTTTCTCCATCTCTGAAGATCATCTTACCTGGCAAAACTCAAGTGTTGAGTTTTCAAATTCAGGAAATAAACAGGGTGAGAAGACATTAAAATGTCTGTGATCATCAGCAGCCATGAGAAAGAGTAACAGTTGCTGAAAATTTGGGAAAGTAGGCTCTTCGGCTTTATAGTGGAGTGATAAGGGGCAAGGAATGAATTCTCTCCTGAAATGAGCTCCTAAATGATACATCCTGAAATGAGCTACTATAGCTATCCACAGTCTAAAACCTGCTTCTCATATAGCCTAATAAATAGCAGTGCTGGTCTGGATACTGTGTTTCTGTAAGTTGCACTAGAAATACACATTGCTGCCTAAGTATCAGATGTGACACAACATCAAGGGATTGTAAGTCTGTTTTTTAAAGAGATTGAAAGCAGTTCAGTATTCCATACATTTTAAATGCTCTGAATGACAGTAAGAAGGACACACAGTGATTTGATGTGTAGGATTGAAGAGTAATAATATCCTTTTGTTTGATGCAGGTAAAACTGATTTTAAAACATCATGTTCTGGTGTCATGTTCTGGTGTCAATACTTAGAGAAAAAATTCTTACTAGGAAAAAGCAGGCAGGATTTCACAGAGGAACTACAGACATGACTGAAGACTAGGAATCGATGGCTGCCACCCAGAACTCAATTTATTTGGCTCATTAAAGAAAATATATGGGATGATTTGATCACAGCCACTTTGCAACTAACAAGTAGAAATGTGATATACATTCTCCCAGCTCACAAGCAAGACTGTAAGTAGATTCGATGTCTGAATACTGAAGTTAAATACAGGCAATTTAAAAATGTGTGTACAGTTTTTGCCATAAGAATATTTAACCTTTGCAATCATTTAATAAAAGCTAGGGTGGATTCTGTATCAATGGAAATATTTAAATCATTTTTTTTCTGGGGTGTACCTTGGTCTTGTTAAAACTGTCTGCTCTAGTTCAAAGAATAATTATCTTAATGAATTTTTATATCTCTGCTGCACAAAGGGCAAAGTAGGTGACCAAGATGATTCTTTCACACGTCATAATCTAAATACTGAAAAGCAAGTCCAGCTTCCTCTCCCAGGAAGAGTGACATACTGAAGCCTTTCACACCATTCAGGCCATTTTTAGCAGTACCTCGAATACCTTAAACAAAACAAATGGACAAATAACAAAACAAACAAACTACAACAACAAGGGAAAGCCAGTATTCAGTATTTCACTCCTGAATACATGCTGCCAGTTTTGCAGAATGCTTCTGGACAGAATGCTATTAGACAAAATGATTCAGTGAACCAGCAGTAGGGTGTCCAAAAATCCTGAATAAATATTCAGACTTTCTTCTACTATCCAGGCTGGTCATCAGAGAAAATCCTGACATATCAGATGTTCTAGGTGAATTCTAGCTTCACTGAGTCAGAATTCCTGAGGTCAAAACTACACTTATTAGGGATCCCCCCAAACTAAGGATGAATCGACTTCCCAAGAGCAGGAAGAGAGTCTGAGATTTTTAATTCAGTTGCTCTCTGGAGAGATTGAACCTTACTAAACCCAAATACAGACTACTCAGATTAATGCGGTTTGGAGTTGTCATTTGATTATAAATCAAAATTACAAGCAAAAGGTAAATCAGAGACAAAAGCAAAAGGTAAGTCAGAGACAGAAGACTAATAAAAAAAATACATGAATAGAGGTGGATGAAACACTTCTTCCAAAATCACTTGGACTGTAATAAACCAATGTGACAGAAGCTAGATGATTGATCCAGTGGAGAATTTGCAACTGACCTTAGCAACAGTAAATCTTGACTTCCTTGCTGTTCAACTTAACCACTTTTTAGGAAAGTATTCTACTGGGAAAAAATATATATATTCAGACGCTACAAAGAGGCATTGATTTCTCCTTCAATCTGCCTTGGAAAAGACAAATGGCCAGGGTGCTGAATGGACAAATGTAAAAGGAGAGCATAGACTGATGCACAGAGCTACAATCGCTCCCCACACCAAGATAATCTTTTCAAGTGTATTAGTGAGATGAAGAAGCTGAAATTTAAAAATTGCCCACTTACCAGTCATGCAGTTTTAGGACTTGGAAAAGAAAGACACAGCAGGGTGAAAATTGTCTGAGGCCTTTTTGAGATGAAGTCTAAGTTTTAATGCAGGCTTCAAAGTGCCCTAAAAAAATTCCCCTCTGACCCAGCAAATATGAAGAGGTAGGAACTTTATAGACAGTGAGTGCTGGTTGGGGATAAGACAAGCAATTGTTCCTCATCTTATATCTTGCCCTCCAAAACCTGCCATCTCATAGTACTAGAAGGCTCTGAGCCCCATTATGCCTAAATTGCTCTATATTGCTACATCCTATTGCTGTTTGAGGGTGGTTTGTTATAGTTACACTCCTGCCAGGCAGGTGTAAGGAAATAAATGATACATTTTGATACAGAGCTATTTTGCGGAACTGGATGGCTTAAGGAATGGGTAATAAATTTCCTTTTTCACCTCTAGGTCACTGGTGCAAATCTAATCCAGGTCGATAGTGACCAGAAGTTATTGCCACCTGGCAGCAGATATGAACCTATGGCAAATTGATTGGCAGTTCTTTGCCCAGCTCCTAATGACTTGATCATAACATCACTATTACTACTAATACAAATTGGCCCAAACAAAGCCATATTAGTCCAGCAGCCAAGGACAGAATGGACAAGTAAGGTGAAACACTCCCTCTGCCTTTTATGTGCCACAAAGTAACCAGTCACATTTTTCATTTTAAAAGCTTTCTTCATATAAAAGGCAGTTTTGTCAAGACTGAAAGTTTTTGAAGGGAAATACAAGATTCAACACACAAAAAAGATCTTTCTATGGCAAGTGTCGAGCTAAATTATTTTTTGTTTTATCTTCGAATGTTGTTTTGCTTTGGATTTTTAGTTAAATAAAAAGGAAAAGGAATGACATGTCGCAATGAGTGTTTAAGATGACAGCTAGGGTGGGATTCATTTTGTCTAACTTTAGACATTCATAGTGTAGGCGTCAACTGCAGAGCTAGTCACCCCAGGACTCCTTTATAGTCAATGGAAAGAAATAGGCACATTTACAGTGTGATTCATCTGACCTATTTCAAATATCTACTTTAAGCAAAGATGAATAATGATCTTGAAATGACTGTTTTTCTCCACTGACTATGGTGTGAGCCTACAGAGACTACCTCAAATGGAGGTCTGGCTGAGACATCTACTGATGGCCAGAAGAATCCTTTCCCAGATGCCTAATTCTTCATAGAAATTCAGTTTTTTTAATATACAAAATCTGAACTAATATGATATTTCCAATTGAAATAAGCTGAAAGCTGTATTTTGTTTCAGACTTTTCATCCGGAGAATGAAATTCTTTCTCAAGCCAGTTCAAATTTTTTAGTAGAAACCATTCTTGTCCCAACATTTACAAACATTTTTTTTGTAATGAAGACCTAAATACAAAGGAATGGCTGCTCTGGGTCACATCAACATCCAATTAAATTTTTGCCTTTAAAAGCAAATGACTAGAGAAAATTTGGATAATAAAACATGCTTATGATACTAATTCTCTAGCAAAGAAGAAATCTTCCAGATTCCAGCATCTGTAATCAAAAGAATGAAATCCAATGAATCAAAAAAATATAAATAAGCCCAGATGGACTTTTTTCCATTAAATGTATTAATTTGTCTTTTGGAAATAAAGTATCAGCAGCCACAATGTCTGATGTGGTCTAACACTATAGGCTTATGACTAGCTTCTCATGTTGGCCCTGAGCCTACTATCTTCTAATTTAATTGGATCACTGGTCAAAGCAAGAAGAGTTATGATTGCTCCTTTCATGTCCATGTTCATCGTGATTAATCTTATGGCAATACCCAGTTCAGTGTCCTTCTGTTTCTCATCTGAAAGAGCCATAGTGGCATGAAACTGAAGGTATCCAAAGGAAAATTTTAGTAGTTATGAAGGATGGAAAGTCATCAGTTCTGTGAATCCTACATGTAGCACCTCTTCAAATTGCTTTCACTTTCTGCTATTGAAGTCAACAAAAGAACTACAATTTGTTTCTGAGGGATGGGAACTCCAGCCTCTTTGCTCACTTCTTGAAGGAAGATGCTGTTCAGGAAAGGGAAAGGGAAAAGCGAGCTAGGACAACAGTGCGGAGACAGAGGGGCAGAAAGGACAGGTCAGGGAATCATGCAGTGGGTGGAAATATGAAGAAAAGGATGATGTGAAGCACAGCTGAAAGGAAGAAGGAATGTTTGTGAAAGCAGGGAGAAAGTCTGAAAGGAAGGCATATTTAAGAAAGGACAGGGGTTGGATAGCCAAAGAAAATGAGGTACATAAATAAAATGGAGAACAAATATTAGCATTTTGTTTAAAGATAGAAAGGAAGAGAAAGGAAAGAGAAGAGAAAAGAGAAGAGAAGAGAAGAGAAGAGAAGAGAAGAGAAGAGAAGAGAAGAGAAGAGAAGAGAAGAGAAGAGAAGAGAAGAGAAGAGAAGAGAAGAGAAGAGAAGAGAAGAGAAGAGAAGAGAAGAAGAGAAGAGAAGAGAAGAGAAGAGAAGAGAAGAGAAGAGAAGAGAAGAGAAGAGAAGAGAAGAGAAGAGAAGAATCATCATTTTCTCACAGTTCTGATCATTAAATTTCTCCCAAGCTGACACTGTACACAGTAAAGAACTGCGGTTTCTGCACTTTCTTCTATATTTAGCATATCCTTGCTCAGTTTCAGAGCTGTTTGCTGCCCTCCTTCCTCTCTCTCAGCTGATACTTTCATAGATCCAACTCTTTATGTTTCAGACATTTGGTTGTATTGGACTCATTCCAACAGTCACACATCTGGGAATATAGCTCATTCCCTTCAGCAGAGCCAAGATATTGATAAAAACAAATTTACATTGATTGCTTCTGTGCCTAATGTTCAGAATTTCTCCACCCCTCTGTCTAGCAAAGCTGTGAAGGAGCTTTTTGGCTTGCCAATAATCTTACAAACAAATTAGCTTGATTTTAAAGCCATTACTCTGGCTAATCTCTCTTGGATTTCATAGCATTTACACAGGAAATGGTTTATTTATTATAAACGGTGTGTACACTTAGCTTTTATAATTCAAAGTGTGTGTTAAGTGTTAGGAGGCTTGTGTTGACATTTCTCTTAATCATGTGGGTAGTGCTGGGATGTCTTTCTCCAACTGCAGACTTCTTGGTGGATGCATGTTATTTAGATGTAGAGCAAGAAACTCTCATGGGAGGCTTGTAGGAACAAGAGAAAGTGTCTGCTGGAAAGGTTAGAAATATAATTGAACTGTGCCTTGGTCGAGAGTGGAATTACAGAATGATAGTGGAGTTTTGTGAAATTGCCTTTTAACGTTCAGTAGTTGCCTTCTTTCCCTCCCTTCACCTGCCTTTATTTCAGCCAGGAGGAGAAATGAAAATATTGAAAGCTGTGTGGTGGTTCAAGTCAGACTGGGAACACACAGGAGTTTTAGGCTTGACTTTAACACTGACTCACCCTGAAGCGTCATGCTAATACATACCCCTTCTGCTTCTATAGAACAAGTCTCCTAGGGAATGCAAGGTTAAGTGCACTACCGATTCTGCACTCAAAACCAGATATTGCAACCATCATGTTATTACCATGCAAATCTGTCCTAAAAGGCACCATCAGCCCAGAGTCCTAGCATCTCATTGCCTTGGAAATGGTTTAAAGCTTCCTTTCTCACACACTCCAGACAGTTCAGACACATGCAAAGCTGGAGGACTTCAGGCATCCGAGACAACCTCCTGCCCATGTGCTTACCTCACTGAGCTTCAAAGGCACTGTGTGCATGGACAGTGTTTGGGTCCGGAGATATAGTGTCATTTTGAATTCTTTCATCCCTTCCCTTGCCCTGCAGATACACTTGTCTCCCAGACCTACAGGAGGGTGATATTAATATTTAAGTACAACAGCCAGCATTTATGATGTTTAGCTTTTATGACTTGGCAATTACTTCCTTTTCTGCACGCAGAGGATAATCATGAGATCCCTGACACTAACTGCTTTTTGGTTCGCTTCTGTCATTCCCACTTTTTTCAACTCCTTATTGTCCATTCAGGAATTTAGCTGCACATTGCATAGAAAGGATAAGGTAAATGTTAAAGGTCACCTAGGAAAGAAAGATTTTTATTCTAGCGACAAAATAGTAACAGATCGATCCTTGAACTGGAAGTTTTCATAGGCAGGGTGACAAGAGGAATGTCCTGGGAATAAATGGTCTTTCTGATGAATCTATTAACTTCTTTTGAAGTGCAGTTTGCGCTCTCTGGTGAGGAAAAAGGCAAAAGCTTGAAGAATATTGTAGTAGCAGGGAGTACTAACAAAGATAGCTTGATGATATAAGAAAGTTTTGCTAATCACTCCCTTCTGCTCTAAAGTGCTAAGAGGGAATATTTTCCAATCCCACATGTTTCCCAAAATAAGCCATAAATAAGGTTTTATCATTCTGGTGCAGAATCATTTAACTTTGAAAACACTTAGATGTCTGTGCTGTGAAAGATGGCTCATACTTATGTGATTTGCCACACAGATCTGCTGAGCAGGGGAGAACTATATTGTAAAGGATCTCTCTGTTCAGTTTGAAAAACAAGGATAAAAGAATACAGGAGCCTCAAGAGCACATTATAGGGGGTAGGTAGCTTATATGTAAGTAATTTTATTCTCTAAGCAATTCAGAAGGTTTGATGTTGTGTGCACCAAAGCATTTTCCTAATTATTTAGATTTGTGCATCTCTCAACGACATCTGAACCTCCTCCATTCTTTTTCTCTGTATCTCTAACCTTACCTCTATCTCATTCTTCTCCCCTTCCTGATGTCATATTTAGTAGAAAAGACCAGCTCCAGAAAAAACAGACAAACTTAAGAGTTTTTGATGGGCTTTAGCTTCACTCCTTTTTCAAATATCATCCATTTCCCTCAGGCTAAAACTGTGCCCAGAACTGCAAGATCCAATTGGAAGTACTGTCGGTGCTCAGAAAAGCACAACCTCTAATTGATTTGCAGCAGGACCCTAAACTGCTGCAGTGTTAGCGTAATCTCCTCATTCCAGACCAGGACTTTCTCCTCCAGCTATTTCAACCCCTGCTTTTGTCCTGACTTGTAACTGTGCATACACTCACTTATTTCTTCATGTTACTAGTTGTAGGACCTCTAGTTTCACCACTAATGGTCATATTAACATCATAGTTCTTCAGAAAAAGAGAGATTTCAAAATAGGCTTAAGTATGCATCAAAATACACAATTCAACATTCAGCACAGGCAAACTTAGGTATAATAACAAGTGTTAGGACCAATACCAAGTTAACAGAATGTAGTGCATTTTTGCAAAGTAAAAGGAGAGAGGAACTAGGAAGAAAATGTTTCTAGTTACTGCAAAACCTGTTAAGAGAAAAATTCCTTTTCAAAATTTTATGACATTCTCTTTCCAAAGCCTTAATAGATAATATAAAGATTCAATGTGAATTAAGTTTAATATTAAAATGTAGAAATAACATCACTAATGTCAACCAAGGCTACAGGAGGTAAGTACTAAGAGAGCATCCCAAAGAACCCTGACAGCGCTCCCAGCCTCTGAGCTGTGACATCCATTACTGTGCTCCTTTTGGCCTATTTTCCATATCTTTGTCTTCCTCTGCCTGTATTGCCTCTGCTAAAATTCAGATAAACACAGAAATCTGCATTTAAAAGATAATCCCTATTTGTAGTTATCCTAACTGGAAGACCATCTCTCCAAAGAGATAGTTTAGGTGGGAATCATCTGACTAAATGCAGATGTTTCCCATGCAGATATATATATATAGTCAACTATTATTTTCTTGTAATCAGCAAGAAGAAACTGGCATATTTGTCATGAATTCCTTCCTGAACTATCCTGAACTATTTATCTAAAGCAGGTGAGATTAACTGCTCAGAGTAAGCTCACAAGTGGACATCTACCTTTTAGATATGTAAAGCTACAGAAATCCAGCTCTGTATGTTTGCTCCAGAATCCAGTGGGGTAGATTCATAATAGCTCATACTTTATCTGACTTAAGTAACTATAATCACAAAAATAAGTCAGCACAAGTTATAACACAGACTGAGACCAGAAGAAGCTGACAGATCATCCAAATACTGCCTGCTGATGCATGCTGAATTTGGATTTTTGCAGACATCGCATCACAATAGCAGAGAGACATTATTAGATTTATATTACCCATTTTTTTTTTTTTTTTGGCAGCTATATCTCCCATGTCGGTCCCAAAGGACAACAAGTATCTTTTTCTTCAGCAAGTTGAAAAGGCAGCCTTGCTCTGTTTTAGCTGGTATAACTAGCAGTATTTTGCCTGAAAATGCAAAGAGCAAATAAGCAGGAAATCTTGTAATTTCTGTCTCCACTGTCAGGATTTGAAACTCACTGGAGTGTCCTTATCAGCCAACACAGATTCTGCCCACTTCCCAAAATAATGAGCATCACCCTCGTTACCTGGAAACCTTTCAGTTTCCAACTTCCAGTGTTAACATCAGGGGAAAACAAGCAAAACAAAACAAAGCAAAACGCCTCCTCACAGTCCTCAATCTTCACCCAGGAACCAAACAAAGGGTCCAGCCATGTATCACTGATAAAATCCATTGACATCTGTGAGCAGAAATAATTTCCCTCTCTTGGAATTAGAACTGCCTTATGATAGGCCTACAGTTAGCACCACTCACCTCTTCTGCAGCCACGGTAATAAAAGGACATGGTAATAAAAGTGTATAGGACACTAAATGGCCCTGATGACTTATTTGTTGTGTCTTGAAACTGGACCAGGGTCCTATGAATGTTGCTATTTATTCCACTAAGTATATTTAATTTTTATAACTTCTTGTTTTCTCTCTTCTTTTTCACATTTTCCACTTGATCTTTACTTTCTTGAAGACAGGGTTTCCTCAAATTTAATTGTTCTATTCAAAACACTATTGTGAGAAACACTCTGAATTAAAAAATGTTCATTTTGTGTGAATTGTTCTTTTTGTCTGAATGGCAGTTTTACTTCCAAAGGTCATTTCTTAATTAACGAAACCATTCTAACTTCCCAGCTAATTTCGCTTTCTTCTACATTCATACCAAATCAAACATTAACGTGTAGTTAAATAAAATTACTTAATTGTGATTTTATTAAAAAAATTGCCTCTCAGTTCTTTCTGCTTCCATTGTCTCTGTCCCTCCAAAAACAGGAGCTGAGCAGCTTCCAAGCCAAGACATTGGTTGACTTTTCTCTGTTCATATGACACTACGTTGCTTAAGGTACTCGCCACAACAAAATGATAATATACCTTCAGGAGAAATTACACCTCAAATCAGACTAGCTTCTGCAACACGGAGAGTGGAAAGGCAGCAGCAAGAGAGGCAGCACTCTTCAGTGGGCAGCGTGCTGGAGTTTGAAGACATGAGTTGCGCCACTAACTCATAAGGTTGTTTTAGGGGGGCTGCTTATCTCTTTCAGTTTTCCCATTTGTGAATTGGACTTACTAGCATTTCATGTCCTTCTTATAATATTTAATGATTTTACAATTCAAAGTGCTAAACAAATGAAAATATCCTAATCTACTATCATCCTAATTAGGTTGGTAATGTTTTCCTACTGCATGAGTTTTAATGCTGCTGGACATTTCAAACAAGCAGGACGGTCACCTGTAAAGGAAATAATGGCACAGACTTTTAAAAAAGGTAGTATCAATAGACTGAGGATAGGTAATGTTGAAAAATAGGTAGTATGTTAAATTCCAGGAAGGAACAAAAAGAATTATGTTTCTGAGCCTGAAAGATGGTGCATAGAGAAGTTCCTCTATGGTCACTATTGGGGCTCATATTTTTTAATGCATTACTAACCCAGTTAAAGAAGAAGACATAAATTTACTACAATCTGATAGAAAGCTAAGTTATTTCAGCCAATAATAGCCTATGGAGAATTGTGAATTTCTTCATCTATATTTAAAATCACTGGAGAGCTGATGGGAGATTTAATCAATCTTGGATAAGTAGGAAATACTGTAGACTGACACAAAAATCAAAGTCACTGATAGTCTCCAAGTCCAGAAGCCAGCTTCCCTGTTGGAGATAGAACTGCAGGAACATAAGTACTTCAGAAGCTAGATGAGAAGGACATTTAAGATTACCCAAATTACAGATGGCACATGTCTACTCTAAGCTTCAGAGCAAACAGGGTGTTTGGCATCTTAAACCAGGAAGAGAGAACAAGAACATGCTTTGATATGCTTACACAGATCACTCAAGCATCTTGACAAAATTGTTCGTTCAACTCTAAGAAGAGTGTAATAGATGAGAGGAGGGATTAGAGTTCTCAGTGGATTCACAGATGATAAAGATTACTTTACACTATAAGTGCATTGATGGAGTATTTGACTTAAAAGGACAAACTTTAATTATCTTTACTACCTGACTACAACTGTAGTAATTTGTTAGCAATTTGTTGCGTTCTTATTTGAAAGAAATCACATTAGCTACCTGAGCTTCAGTTATATTTCCACAGTGCTTCCTTATACTGAAACCTTTGTGCCTGCTCATATTCAGTGCTTTCTTCATTTCTCTTTCTCTTGGACTCTTAGATGCTCATAAGGTAAAGGTAAGGTAAAAGTAATTTATTCTTCAGTTTATTTATTCTTGAACCATTCAAAAATTTTAAGATAATTAATTCCTACTTTTCCCAAAGCTAAACCAAACAATTTCCTATTCAATGAGTATTCTGTAGGAATAAGGCAATTTTGGTACTTTGCGTTCTCATTTAGGCCTTTGCATTCTCACACAGACCTTGCAGACTATGTTCTCCGCAAGTTTGACCAATTTTCTTTAAAAAAATCTTAGCAAAAATATTCCCTACTTTCCATCTCTGTGTCTACGGAAGTCTGGCATGTCTCAGCTAGGAATGGTTTATGATATGCAAACTATACATTTCTTTCCACAGTAGCTGCCAATCATACTCCAATCCATTCTTCTATATGATTTAACTCAAAAAGCTACCTTCTTTTAGAGGGCTCAGCTCTTCTTTGATTCTGATGGGGTTTTATTTTAATCCACAAGTTTCTTACCAAAATCAATGGCTGTCATCACAGAAAGTGATGACACTCTCTAATGAAATAGGAGCGACAATAGTGAATTTGAAGAAATTATAATTGCGTTTACTCTTCAGAGAATAGGGGGAAAAAAGAAGTTCTGGTATAAAAACACCTACCCACATAAGAAACACATAGAAGAATTTACTGTTCCTTTTGCTTTAGGATAATTATTGTTATTGCATTTCAATTCTTCTGTGGGACATCTGTAAAATAAAGTCAGTATCGGGCTCGAGGAAGATAATTTACTCCTAACAGAGAAGTCAATAGCTTAACAAAGTTTAAACTTCAGTATTTTTCTGAATGGGGATGGCCTGCTGATTCTTGGCCTTATACTAGACATTTAATCATTTGGCAGGTGCAAAAAATACAAAAAAAAAAAAAAAATCAGAAAAGAAACATGCAGGTAACTACTGGTAGAACAAGCTCCTTAAATCATTTTAGGAAAAACAGCAGTGACATTCCCTATTAGGATTCACAATAGGAGTTTTTCTGGTCTCGTTTTGCTTTATTTAATTCCTCAAATCAGAAAGAGAAGGAAAAAGAAGATAAATTACTTATTTTTCTCAGGTTGACTGAGCTTCTAAGAATATAAGGTCTAGTCTCTCTTTCTTTCCTTAGGATTGCCCAGATGGCTCCTTTGAAATGGATGCGTCTAATTTTAGAGATAGAAAAGGAAGAAAAAAAAGCAGAATCTTAAGCAAGGTAACTTTTTTCATAGGCTTTGATGTGCTAAAATTCTATGGCAACATTTTTCTCTTTCTCCCTTTGCTTCATTCTCACTCTTCCCGCAGAGATACATGTGCCTTAACTTAAAATTAATGATTAAAATCCCTCATGAATGGAGAATGTTCTGTGGTTGGTTCAGCTGGAATGCTTTAAGCATCTAAAGGACACATTCGCTTTATTGGTTTTCTGTGGCCAGCCTAAGAAAAACATTTGTAAAAACTGCTGTAATATCGTATTAAAATGGAGTCATGGGCAACATGGGGCATGATTTTCAGGCCAACAAAATTATCATGAAATATATGACCAATATCACCACGGAATTATAATGAATTATATGTTTTATTTTTGTCCTTAGAGTCAGGTGATATTTTTCAGTTGTACAACACTCTGTACTTGCTAAATATATATTCATTTTATAAATACTGAAGCATATGTTGTGTCCAAATGATTTTCCAATTCACATTGACTTCACTGAACTTTCTGTACAGAGAAAAGTTTGTAGTTTGTCAAAGCCCATATATCTTAATATTTTCATTAAAATGTCATTCTTATTTTCCCATATTCCAAACAAATGGTATGTTCCCTTTTGATGGATTTAAAAGTTTTGTTCAAGCTAAAAGAGAGATAGCTGGACAAGCAGATGTATTGACAGACAGGTAGATAAACAGACCTTCACAAGTAGTATGAGAAATAGTATTGTATTCTTGTTGAATTAATAAGCATTTCTAGACTAAAACTAATCACCGCAGTTCTACTGTGTAACTCAGCCTTCCTGTGTTTAATGCAACACAAAGTGGTATACACAAAGAAAATAATGAAGCACTTTAAAAGTAAAAAGCCACACAATTAGAGTTAAAGAGCTGAAATTACTTCAGAACAAAGGATACAAAAGATTTCAAGTGATCTTGGGATGAATCTTTAACATTTTTGACCTTCTTCTTAGCTTGCTGCAGAATAGCTGGCAATGGTGCTTTTTGACTGCATGTGCAGTGCTTTAGATAATTTATTGTTCAGTTTGTACAGTCCTTTGTAATAAAACTTAAGCCACCAAAAGCAGGGCCTATTTTGTTGGATAGGTAGGAGCCTTAGAGAAAAATAGGAGATTATGTACATGACGGGAAAGTAAACCAGTTTTGCATTTTTCTATAATCTATTATCTCATCCAAATAATAAGATCTTCACAAGATCTTCTAAGGTCTTCTAAATTTGTAGATAATGAAATATTTAGCAGAATTATTAAAGCAAGAAATAAAACAACAGTTTTATTGAAAAAATACTTAGAATTACTAATTCTAAGTACAATGAAATTAGAAAAAAATACTCAGAAAAAAATACTTAAAATTACTTACTGTGTCCATTCTTATAATTTGGGTTTGGGTGAAGGTGATCGGGGAAGTTCTACAGGGACCAAAAGGAGCTCTGGAAGCATCTCACATACTGAGATGAGTTAGAGGACCAGAAATTAATTCTGTTAAATGAAACAAAACTTGGTACAATTTCTCTATATTATCTTCATTACTCTGGTAAACTAATATTCTAAAGTCTTCTTTATTCAAGCAAAGGTACATTAAGAAGAGATTATGATTTTTCTCCCTGCTGCTTTGAAACAACACAGTAGGTGCAATAGTTCTGGTGAAGGAGTCTGCTGAAACTTGCTGAGTCTTATCATCCTGGGCCTTACTGTTGTAAAAGGGGCAGCTGAAGCTCAAAATTCACTACCATTTCATCCCTGCCTTCAAGAATATCCTTTCCTTGTATTCTTGTGTTCCTTTTTTTGTGAAGCTGGAGATTTGCTTGGGTCCATGTTCTTTTATAGGCATGGTGATGATGCATATTTTAAAATGGCTTTTGATAAAGGTGCATCTCAGAATCATTTATTTCCTATGCATTTGCCATATGTTTTGTTGAATGGATGATCCATTTAGAGGAAGAAGACAGAGAGAGATGTGCTCTCCCCTGTTAATGACTGTGACATTAGACAGGGAGAGCAAGCAAAAGCCCTGCTCTTAGTGTCCAATTTCAGTGGCAAAGAAAAACATTTTGCTTTCTGATTTTTTCATTAGGGAATTCAATAAGTGTGGCTTTCATTTTTTTGTCTCTGTATAGAACATATACATCCCAGAATAGAAATTTATGCAGACCATCTAGTTATGCTTCTGGAGAGAAACCTATTTTCAGTAAACTGGAATTGTGATGAGACTTGGGAAAACAGTTTGGCATAATATTACAGAGAGGCCTCCTTACAAGAACGATCAGAATGACATGTCCTTAGGTTTTTAATATACTCTTGAATATAATTGCAGCTGCAATATAACTGCTGTTAAATAAAGTGAGTATGGAAATTTTTCCATACTCACTTTTTTTTTTTTTTCTGGTTCCTACATCAGAGATGCTAGCTATGATTGTCCCAGATCTCCCCAGTATAAACCTACTGCAAACTGAATTTCCCCACCTCAACTCTCACATTTTAAAAGCACAGAAAATAACTTGAAGAATGCTTCCTTTTGTGCAAGATGGTGGAAAATAGGCAATAGAGAGCGATTGTCACAGTAGGAGATATTAATGAACACAGAAGCTAGCAAAAAAAGAGCCCAGGAACTGAGCTTAGGCTACAATACAATAGTGTGTTGCAAGGAACAGTCTGATCTATATCCATCACTTAAACAAACAAAGGCTCTGGATTCAGCCAGCTTCTCTGTAAGAAGCAAAACAAGAGACAGAATCCTCAAGTTCTCAGAACTCCTCAATTTCTACTATTTTTCTGTTGAAAAACAGATTTTCCACGGAATAGCACAGTATGGTTAGAGGCTTGGACTGAAAAGTAGGCAGACAAACAGCTGCTATCACCTCTGCACCCTCTTCTCTTCCATGTTCCCTGCCTAGGACTAGAAGCCCCCAGACTATGGTCCTGAGACAATTACCCACGTGTGCATTTGCCTGGGACATCCCTGCCTGAAGACTTCAGCCCCTAACAGACTGCAGACATATGCACAGCACATTTGAAAAGTCTGGCTCTTCTGTTCTTACCAATATGCTAGGACGCTTCTGTAAGAATGTATGGATTTGCCAAAACATTTTCTTATGCCAAATGTTATTCCTACAGTGTTTTTCTACTAATAAGGTATGTGTTTGAACAGGGGAGAGAATTATCAGGGAAACAGCTTTCGAAGAACAGATTTTATTGGTACAACTCAAAATTTGGATGTACACATTATTTGATGGTAGTTTGTCATTATTTGCATTCCTCTGAGCACTGATAGAGTTGCATCTCTATTAATTAGGACTGAGTTCTGTTCTCATTCAGACCAGTAAAATCCACAAAACTCACTGGAATTGTCCTCACAAAAGATGTTGGACTTGGGAGGGTTATTTTTATGGAGAAGAACCTCATGATAGATACCATGAAGAAAATACTGCTCTCAGGGTTTAAGAATAACAGTTCTGCAGTGTTACACACCAGTGCCTTCTATCAGAGGTTATGGGCTGCTAGTGGTCTGTGAAACACAGACATAGGAAAGTGGTCCATCAGATGATCACCGGGAGAAATTAAGAAAAACAAACAAGGTCACTATCATCATCCGCAGTTACGTAAGTGAGCAGAAAAGACCAAAAACAAAGTGGAGGAAAACAAGTGCAATAAAAGAAACAAAGCTCAGCCTGGATTGTATTCAGTCATAAATGAAAACCACTCTGGCAGCACGACAGAAGATGGCTCACAGATCTTCCTCAGACAGGAAAGCATCCACAGGATTATTTTTTAAAGGCTAAATTGCCATTTGACTACAAAAAAAAGGGGACATAATATTATAGATGCAACACAGTGCAACAATCGGCCACATTTCTGTGTGTGTGTGATTAAATCCATGATTATTTAGGTTTAGAACAAAGATGTATTACAAAGGTTGATGTAGGACAAGTATAAGGAGACAGAGAGGATGTATTCACAGAGCCAGTTTCCAACCAGCCTGCAACAGGGACAATCCTAGGGAGTCCTACTTTATAAATCAGGGGCCAGATTTGTAGCTGACATTAATTACTATTGCTTGACTGATAAACCACAGATTTACAGATAGAGATCCTACCTTTTACTCTGAAAGAGACAACTGTTCTTTGATAGTGCTTTAATTTGTACAGGTATGAAAATCTCCCTGCCAAGAAACATACATTTTTATTTTCTCTTGCATTTTACTGTATTAATCAGACACTTCTTTCTTACCCAAAAAGGTCAGTTCTGAAGTGTTTCATTATATATATATATAAGTATATATATATATGGAGAATCAAATTGTGAAAATATGTGAAATTTTGTGAATTACATAACTGAACATTACTTACGTTTTAACATTTAGTGGAATTCATTGCAGCAAGAAAGTAAACAAATGAATACAAGAGTTTGTCCTGATTTTCATTTCACAGGCATTTACTTTATTTTAAGACAAGAAAAATAAAATTTTGAAAATTTCCTTGGAACACAGCAACTAGAGCCATGGGCTTCTCAGCTCAAAACTTATTCACTATTCCCACATCACAAGCACAGCATCTCCCACTCCTTGTCACCCAAGGTTATTAACTGTGGAGGAATTAATTGTTTCAGCCCCTCCCTCTTCCATCACTCCATTAATTGCTCTCTGCTCAGCAAAAGGGTTAAGAAAGAAACCTTATCAGGGGTTTGTCAAAGAAGTTGTCTGAGAACTGTTAATTTGCAGCATGCTATTTAAAGAAATACTCTGTTCATCAGAGGATAAACTCAGCAATCTGTGGGTTTGCAAAGTAGCAGGTACCCAGGTCTCTCTTGGCTGGAAACTGAATTACTTTCATATCCACCTCCCACATACAGGAGCTCTTGCCTGGGTTTGTGCAGCTCCTCATGGCAAGGCATTTCAGGCCATTTGAACTTCATTGAAAGTTTCTTTCAAATATATGCTTACAGTGAGAGACGCTGAGCCAAATACTCAGTCTTTCATTAGAAGTGAGAAACAGGTATGTCTTGTCAAAGGTGATGAGTTCTTGTTCTGGGGACTTGCACTCACTCTTTCAAGTGCTCAAGAATGTTTGTGGTTTATAATAGGGAAGCCATGCCTTCCCTTCAGTTATTCCTGTTGCCCCCCTTTAAACGTAATTTGTAGTGTAATACATAAATAAATAGATAATAAGGTAGATTAATAGCAGTGCATGAGTCAAGATTGATCATGGCTAGGGTCATCAATCAATGACTGCTCCACAAAACCTTATTAATGTCCTGAAATGGATGGCCTCATCTGGCCTCAATGGCTCTGTGTGATCCAACATGCTGCAATCTAATAAACTGCATGGTGTGTTCTCTCAGGCCTGCAGGTTACCTCTGATTAGTTTCACCTTTGGTATCTAGTACAAAACTCTGCTCTAGGCAAGCATTTGCAAAGGGCATAGTGATTACTATACAAACATTTAACTAGGCACTTTTTAGGCACTCAAAAGCATAAAACTTGTGTCTGCTTTTGATTACCCTAGTCATCTTTTCTAGCAAAATGAACTTTTTGCTACTTTTACTGTGTGATGAAATTATGGCATTATCTCCTCTGTTTCAAATGTGAACTGAGGTCATGATCCTACTCATTGATAACAGTTCTCTGCACTTCTGTATCACTAAGGGTAGAGATTACAGGTGGTTCAAGCAGAGAGCGATCTTCTCGCTTTTACTGGGCACTGCCAAATAAGCCTGACTATGCGAGAAGATCTTTTTAACCTCATGTGCCAACAATATGTCAGCTCCCATTTCAGACTGTCATTTAGCTTTCCACCTGTTTGCTTTGGAAGCCACTTCATTGGAATATCTTGAAAAAGCTTCCCAGGAAGGAGAGGGAAAGGGGTGTAGGTGCAACCTTGTTTCCCAAGCCAGTCATAATCTCAGCAAAACACCCCATAAAAGCAATTGTGAGCAATGGAAAGTCACACTTCTTCTTCTATTTGCAGTTCATCCCTGTCCTTTTTACTTCCACAAAGAACAATCCTTATAGAAGGAGCAACAGCCGCATGGGTCTAGGCTTGCCCACTCCACAAAAGGAGTCATAGCAGGACCAAGAATTCCTGCATAAGCAAAGAGCTTTCTTATTTGCTGTGAACCACACAGCTGGAAGCACTATTTTTGAGGCTGGAGACTGATCCATGTCTCTCTCCCTTTTTTTCTTCTTCTTTCTCAGTGCAACCAGCAATGACTTTCTTTTTCCTACTAGGAAGTAGCACTTGCTGTGACTGATCCCCTCTGCACTGCTGTGAGCCTAATATTCCTATTTTCACCTTCTTAACTGCTTGTAATGTGAGAATAAAAAATATTAAGGATGTTAGTGAGAATTCTGATGAGGTGGTACTTTGCAGTCACCCATATCTTGAGAAGTGTTCAGGATCAGCTAAGCGGAGGATGAGGACAGTGTGACTTTATATTCTTCATGTCTCAGGTTTGATTTGCACTGCCCCTGTCCTCTCCTATTGAAAATTACTCCTGATCTGCAATGATGTCAGGGTGAAGCTGACAGCCCACAGGAAAAACAATCCATACAATAATTACGTTTACCTCCTTGCTTCACATTTTTCCCTCAGTAAGCTTGGTTAGAATCTCTGCTTCCTAACACAGCAACAGACAGATCCGATCACTGAATTGAGGACAGATGAATAATAACTAATAATAAGCTCTGCAACGCAGCAAGGGGCCTGAAAGCGGAAACCTCCACATCAGTGGAGCTGGAAAGGCAAACTTTGTTAATGAAAAAAATTGGTTTGGAATTTATGTTTGTCTGCAGGAGCAGCTGGGCTTGCTGGAAGCAGAGGATGCTGCTACTATATTAGTTAGACCTTTTATTCTCCCCCCTTGTTTTAATTAAATGAAGACATTTGATATCAAAACTTTTGACATCTATCCCAGTCACCCAAAGATATGGGTAGGAAGCTCATCCTGTGCTTAGCAGCACTGGCAGTTACCCAAGTATGTTTTTTGCTCCAGTCAGCAGCAATATGTGTCATGAATTCAGGCAGTCTTTTGTTCTGCTGACTGTATTCACAGCCACACAAAACTGCACAGAAATAAGAGAGCATTGTAATGAATTTGCTTTATTTTATTTTATTTTTTTTTTTTGTCCCAGCTTCCAGAACATGTCAATATATCGGAGTGGGTCAGCAATGTATAACATCCTAGCAGAAAAAGAACTCAGCCAAAATATACACTTATATAACGCTTGCATGTGTGTATAGATGAATATGTGTATACATGCACCGCATACAAACACAGACATAATACACAAAAATCATGTGTGTATATACAGAGCCTTCTGTATATACAGATTTCTGTTGGCCTTTAGCTTCAAGCACTGGCTCAATATACACTCCACAAATCTTTGCAGTATTGATCCCAGAGTTCTTGCACTTCCAGTCCACTCCAGTGCAGCAAGTGTCATTTTTATTCAGTAGCAAATCTGTGGAAGACTTGTGCACCTGACTGCTTTCTACTTCTACCTACTAAATTAACTCCTAGATCTTCACTGCAGTAATTCTGCTTCTACTATGCTTAGTTAAAGGCTAGAATCAGAATGATTGGTCTAATTGTCTCTAGAATGCAGAATTGGCATATGATAATAAAATTCTTTTGAGTTTTTAAGTGTTTGTATGACATCCTAGCTCTGCCAGAGAATGCCTAATAGGAAGTAATAGGCTCAATTGAGCTCTGTGTACCTTCTCTGAATTTAAATTGAACAACCCCTAGGATAAATTAGACTGTTAATTATGATTATTTGCATATCTTATTATTTTCTCTTCATAATATCATGGTTATTTTCAAACATAATCAATAGACACTTGTCTAGAATGCTCGACCAATACAACCCAACAAACGACAAGAACAGAGGGATAGGAACTACATTCATAGAGCAAGGCATTAGTCCAGCAAAGCGCATAAATCTACACAAAATTCAAGGCATGTGTTTATATTCTAGTGCTTTCTTTGTGACTTAATGGATATGTCTGGGTGCTTTTCTACTCAAGTTGTAATAAAGTATATCAGCATTGTAAGCAATGTCACAGACATTGAGGTATGGAAATGTCTTATCCCAGGATATGTACAGAAAAGCACAGGAACCTTAGGAACATGACAGTCCTATTCTAGGTGAATAATTGGGATTTTCACATCTACATTTCTATCCACATTATTGAAGTGACACTTTATTTTATGCTAGGTTTATGAGAGTGTAGAATCATACATCTCAAATGTGGGGTATTTATCCAGAAGTAAATCTGGATTTATTCTCTGATAATACTCTTCTTATCCATGTATGTATTGGCATGATACTAATATTAAATCTTGCTAAGCTACAAAGCACCAGGTTTTCAAGTTCTGAAGTTCTCTGCTCCATCTGTGCCACTGACATGGTTCGTGACCTATTCTGGACCACAGCATAGCAGAGGGTTGTACCTGTTTTTCACAAAACCAATTAAATTCACAGGTAACTGAGATTACTTTTGTAACCGCTGGGAGCATTTTTCAGTTAGCAGAAAATGTCAGCATTTCATATAGATAATGAAACAGCTGAAAAAAATAGGCCTTAGATAATCAGGTGGTCATCTAACTATGACATTACCTAGGCAGCCTAAGAGAGCTGTGTGTAAGCATTTTTTGGGACAGTACTTAGTGAGCCATGCTCCTCAGTACAACGGCTATATGTGAGAAAACAGTTAGAGTTTAATTGTTTGGTTGCATATTCTGCATATTAAGAGAAAATCTTCTAAATTCTGGATGCAAATTCTGGCAGTGGAGAGCTAATGGTGAAAAAATCCAGGAGGTTAGAAGTTTCTAACAGAACTTGAACACTGTGCATCTAGTTTTCATAGGTTATCTGCGAACAAAATCAAACCTGAGACTATTCCACTGATTCACAAACCAAAAATAGGAGCACCGATTAAACGCATCAGATGAAGTATTCATAATACATAATTTAAGGACTAGAAAGACAAAATTCCTATCAGTTTCTAAAGATTGGTCACCTACATTTCAGTTGCCTTGTCTATTTTTTTCATTTCTCTCTCTGCCTTCTCTTTTTAAATCTGCTCTCGTGTCTCATCACTAGAGTTATAATAGCTTTCAGTTCTGAAGAAATAACAATACCCTTCCCCTGCATATCAATAATGTTCTGTCAACATCTAATATAATATCTAATGGTATTCATACCCTTAATTTATGACTGTAGAGAAACTGAGACAGAATACCTTAAAATTTTTCTGATACAGTTTCTATGCACAGAACTTTGTTTTTTCTTTACAAGCACTTTTCTTCTGTGGGAAAATAATTTCTGTATTTTATAGAGCACTGATACATACAATCCCCATATTCTTGGAGGGGCATTCCATATTCTTATTTCTCACAATGCTAAGAGAAATAACTGCAAACCCAGCTGACTGCTCCATTTTATCTAGATTCCTTCTGAATCAGAGCCTTCTGGTTTTCAACCACGCTAGAAACAAACCTGAACAGCTTACTAGCTATGCCTGGAGAATATGTGGGAAAAAAAAAGAAGATAAGATGTGGATTGAGGGTTTTGCACATGGAAATTACTCCTTTGTGCTTCAGATATGAGTATGTAGATCATTCCTAATTTCTTATTCAGTGATTTGTCTAGTCATTGACATAATTAAGAAGATGAGGAGTACCAAATCAGGGCTACCTTCTTCAAATCTTCTACCTAACAGGATTCTGTGGAAACTATGCAAGAAACTTTACATAAGCAAATGTGTGAAACCTCATCTGTGATGTCTCAGTTTGCTCTCTATTGGTTAAATATAGACTTGAAGTTTAATATACTTTTCCAAAGGTTACAGCTGTAGCTGCAGCTCAAGGTATTATTTATGAGCCTACATCACAGACATGCTTCACCATGTCCTGAAACATTATGAAATTTATCTCTCTGAGAAACATTTCAAAGGTCATTTTCCTAAAACGAACCACTTTCAAGACCTGCTACCTGCTAATTTTCAATGATTTCTTCCTATAATTAAATAGCTGTTTCAGAGCATATCACTTTCCTTGTCTTTCTCACCACTCTCCTCCCTCCTCCTGCATTCAAAAGGATAATCAAAGAATAAATATCTGTGTTAAAAACAACTGCTGTCAACGGAATGAAAACTACTTTGATTTTTGTGAGAAGTTGTGACTCATGATCCTGTGTGCTCAGCTGGAAGGATGGGGGAAAAAAGAAAATATTTCTGATCTGTCCCCCTGATTTCTCAACAAAACACAGTTTTAGGATTTGGGAAGGTCTACCCAGGCAGTGAAGCTTCTCCAGGAATGTCCACCTCCTGTTCACATGTTTCTCAGGTGTGGATGGTTCTCCAAACAGTTCAAAATCTCCTATTTGCATTGTAACCAGTGATTTGTCTGATAAATGTTTGTTCAAAATTTCTGTATTACGTTGTTAGAACCTCTTAGCAGTAGGAAGATCAGCTGACTTGCTCATATATACAGAGATTACAGCTGTGACTAAACTCCTGTCTCCATCACTCTTCCTTTATCATTCCCATCTACAAGCCACCGAGGTAGGAAGTGTGGTGGGTACAACCACCATACACTGGATGGAGCTCAGGCTGCTAGTGCTGAGGAACTGATTAGAGCACTGAACTGCAAGATCTCAAACTCTTCAGAGAAGGCTGAAGATCCAGGGCTTCACAATCGCCCAAGATTTAGATAAAACCTCCATTAGCTTGTTCACATGCATGTTTCTCAAACTGTAGCAAGGCTGACACAGACAGCGCAGTGGAAAAAAAAAAAAAAAAAAAAAAAAAGGTGCCCTTGTTGTATCAGGATCTGTAGCTCATTCATGCAGGCTGTCAGTGCACAGTGGCCAAACACAAACACAAAGTTCCAGCACACAGCCAGAAATCATTAAAAGAGCAGAACAACCAACTCTTAGGTATCCAAATCCTCAAAATCGCCAGCAGCCCTCACTAAAGCAGACAACATCATTGCAGAAGGGCCCAGCCACATTTGTCCCTGGCTAGCATCCTTGGCAACCCTGCAGTGACAGCAGACATCTGGGCTGTGTAATTTGCTCCAGGAGAACATTAATCTTCTCTGTTCAAACAGCTGGATGTTCAGTACAGGCTCCATACTCAGAACACAGAGGAAAAGGAGAAAAGTGTTTCATCTGCTCTGACACATCTGAGTCCTTCTAAGTCCAGGAGACAACTTGTTGATCAAGAGAGATACTACATAGTGACAGCTTCTCACTCTCCTAATTCTACCTATGTTTTATGAATAAGTGTGATTTCAAGATGTTAAAGAACACTATTGCTAGCCTGACCGAAGCACATTTGTTACCACAGAGTGTTGTCTGACCTCTCGGGTCAAATGATAGTAACCTAACACACAACCCATCCACGATATTGTACTTGTAGTAAGTATCAAATAACACATGAAGTTATACATTCTAAGGTAACCCAGATTTATGCTTCATGGTAAACTCTGTTCACTAAAGAAGGACACTTCTTTCTTATTTCCTCCAATATACAGCACTGCAAATCTGTATCAGTCCATTATAGAGTCACTTTCTTCTGAAGCATCAGAGATGCACAGCTGTGAGAAAAAGCGTTGATCATAACAGACCACTGATACCTATCAGGGTATGAAGAAAACGTTGGATTTAATTGTGAAACCTTGAGAGGCAACAGATTTAGCATTTCCATTGAGATACACCATGTTCTTACTCAGCCCTTCATTCTCTGAAGCTGTAAAAAAAGAAAATTTGCTATAGACTACTTCCATGGCAACAGAAGCAGACTTCTGATATCTGTTGACTCAGTTTCCCAGTTGATAAAATGGAAAGGCCTGTACCTCTTTCATGGGAGTATAAACACTAATGCTGGCACAGCATGCTGAAATCCATGTATTGTATTCCAGAAGGTTATTGAAACTGATTTGATGCAGCTCATCACTGGGCTGTAGGCCAGCACAAGTTAACAACAGCATTTCAATCCTTTCCATGCCAAGAATTTTTCCATGGCAGCAAACAAGCACAGCCATGCCTATAAGCAAACCTGCCTTAAATACAACACATACATGATCTCAAAGGCTTATAGGGTGAGGCAGAAGAAGCAGGTAGGTGGAAGGGACCTTTGTTATTAGTGGTCAGCACTGGGTCCTGGATTATAGACGGTCCTCTTTCACCCCTCCTGGGAAACCTGCAGGCTCGGTTACTTCCCTAAAATGCCTGTACACCAATGCGCGAAGCATGGGGAGAAGCCGGATGAACTGGAGATCTGTGTGCAGTCCCAGTGTCATGATCTCATTGGAATCACAGACACATGGTGGGAGAGCTCACACAACAGGAGTGCTGCCATGGAAGGCTATGTGCTCTTTGGGAAGGACAGGCTGGGAAGGCGAGATGGTGGAGTTGCTGTTTATGTGAGAGAGCAACTGGAATGCATGGAGCTCAACCTGGGGGTGGATGATGAGCGAGTTGAGAGTTGTGGGTAAGGGTTAAAGGGCAGGCTAATGTGGCAGACACTGTGGTGGATGGCCACCTGACCAGGATGAGGAAATTGATGAGGCCTTCTATAGACAGCTGGATATTGCCTCATGGTCACAGGCCCTGGTTCTCATGGGGAACTTCAACTACCCCGACATCAACTGGAAGGACAACACAGCCAGGCACAAACAGTCCTGGAGGTTCCTGTAGTGTGTTGATAACTTTTTGACACAGGTTGTGAAGGAGCCAACGAGGAGAGGTGGGCTACTGGACCTCGTATTAACAAATAGAGAGGGACTTGTAGGAGATGTTAAGGTCAGGGGTAGCCTCAGCTGCAGTGACCATGAGTTGGTGGAGTTCAGGATCCAATCAGGAGGTGGCAGGGCTGTAAGTAGCCTTGCAACCATGGACTTCAGGAGGGCCAACTTTAGCCTCTTCAGAGGCCTCCTCAGAAGAATCCCATGGGCAACACAGCTGGGTAGATGAGGGGAGAGCAGTGGATGTCATCTATCTCGAAGTCACCAAGGCTTTTGACACCGTCCCTCACAACACCCTCCTGGGCAAGCTCCGGAAGTGTGGGATAGATGAGTGCACAGTGAGGTGGATTAGGAACTGGCTGGATGGCAGAGCTCAGAGGGTGGTAATCAGTGGTGCAGAGTCTAGTTGGAGGCCTGTAGCTAGGGGGGTCCCCCAGGGGTCAGTCCTTGGTCCAGTCCTGTTCAATTTATTCATCGATGACCTGGATGAAGGCACAGAGTGCTCCCTCAGCAAGTTTGCTGATGATACCTAACTGGGAGGAGTAGCTGATACCCCAGAGGGCTGCGCTGCCATCCAGAGGGACCTGGACAGACTGGACAACTGAGTGGTGAAAAACCTCATGCAATTCAACAAGGCCAAGTGCAAGGTCCTGCACCTGGGGAGGAATAACCCCAGACACCAGTACAGGCTGGGAACCGGCCTTCTGGAGAGCAGCTCTGCAGAGAAGGACCTGGGTGTCATGGTGGACGACAAGTTGACCATGAGGCAGCAGTGTGCCCTCATGGCCAAGAAGGCCAATGGGATCCTGGGGTGCAGTAAGAGGAGCATCTCCAGCAGGTCGAGGGAGGTGATCCTGCCCCTCTACTCAGCCCTGGTGAGGCCACATCTGGAGTATTGTGTGCAGTTCTGGGCCCCACAGTACAAGAGGGATGTGGAGCTGCTGGAGAGAGTCCAGCGCAGGGCTACAAGGATGATCAGGGGCCTGGAACATCTGCCCTATGAGGAGAGGCTGAGGGAGCTGGGCCTGTTCAGCCTGGAGAAGAGAAGGCTGACAGGGGATCTAATCAGTGTCTATAAGTACCTTGAGGGAGGCAGTGAGGAGGATGGTGCTGGCCTCTCTTCAGTGGTGGTCACTGATAGAACTAGAGGAAACTGTCAGAAAGTAAAGCATCAAAAGTTCCACAGGAACTTAAGGAAAAATTTCTTAACAGTGAGGGTGACAGAGCACTGGAACAGGCTGCCCAGAGAGGTTGTGGAGTCTCCTCCTCCGGAGATCTTCAAAACCCACTTGGATGCAGTCCTGTGCCACGTGCTCTAGGTGACCCTGTGGGTGCAAGGGTTTGGACTCGATGACCTCTAGAGGTCCCTTCCAACCTCAAGCATTCTATGATTTCCTTTCCTGCTGTCAGACTGCTGTGTCCATCCCTGAAACATCTAGATAGTATCATGCATGTCTGAATGTGAATGAGAGAAGAATCTGTGTGTGGATTGCTAAGGGGCTTGACAGGAGGCTAGCTCTCCAAGTATGCTATAGTACAAATTCAAAGGTACTTTAGTTAGTGATCATTTGTTCTCTATTACGATTACTTACAAATTCCCCTCAGTTTACAAAAAAAAAAAAAAAAAAAAAATCAAAATTTAAGAAACTTGAAATAAACCAGACCAGGATGAACTTATATTCAAAGATATTTGTTGCAGGATATTCATGTGGAGGAAATGATTGTGTTGGTTCATCCCTTTCCAAAACACTTTTATTACTGCATTACTTTTCCTATTTTTCATATCTTCAGTCTTAGATAATGTAGTTTAAACTGTGGAATCTAGTTTATTTCAGCCCTAGGGTCCCACCCAGTCATGTTTCATTACATCAAGTTTTATAAAGATCATATATATTTTTCACCCTGATCTTACACAAACTATTCTCTCTTTCTATTAACATTTTAATATACACTGTAGCTTCTGCAAGTTTCTTTCAACTTTCTATTGTCCCTGTTTACATAGGACCTACAAATACAGCGGCAGTGGTCTGTCACTGACAATTCAGCTATTCAGCTATGACCTTGTCCCTGAGCTGAGTAAATAAGAAAATACGACCTTCACTTATGCTGCTACAGAGGGGCTCTCCAGAGCTTTCGCCCTTCTTAGCAGAAGGAATAGCTGAGTTTCCCTATTCCTACATGACCCAGACCTTAGTTATAAAAATGTGCCATCTGTTGAAAGGTCATGCTCTGCCATAACTTCCCCGGGGTCTACTTTTTTCCATACAAGCTATATCTACGTCATTAAAGGCATCTGTCTCAGTGAGCTGTCCTGAGCACTCAGGCACACACACACGCTGCAGCTGCAGCTCATATTCAGCTTGCACAACGCTACCTCCTTCTGGGGAAACCCTAAACCTACCCTTCCAATTGGTTTCCAGAAGAGTAGGAGAAATAATGGTGATTATTAAGGATGAACTGATTTAATCATTTTTAAGAATGTAACGCAGTGCAGGAGGGTAAAATTTTACCCTAAAAGTTTGAACATGACATGAACAAGTTAGCAAATTTTCAGAGGAATTCACAAGCCTGGACAAAAACAATACTTTTCATCTGTGATCCCAGCATGCCTGAGCTAAAATTAGGATGGATTTTTTCTCACCCTAAAATAACAAAACATATGGCATTAAAGCAAAAATTTAAAGTTTTACTCAAGGAGAGAGATGGCTCCACACTTGCAAAAAAAAAAAAACAGTATTTTACAATCATGGCATAAAATGCAGTCCTGATTTTGTAGGGAAAGATGGATTTCATTGAAACAAGGCTGACTGATAATCAATTTAGCCTGTTGAAAGGGAGAAAAAAGAACAGGAAGAAGATACTGCAGATGAAATGCATAACTACTTAGCACAGACTGTGCTGCTAACACTTACTTCTGTGGTGCTCAGTACCTGTCAACATCCTCTTTAAACATAAAACATTAAAAGAAAATGCATTTTTAAATGATCAAACCACATTTCATATTATCTTTCTGTGGAGGTGAAAAGTTTGCTGACAATTACTCTCTGCACACATCTTGTTGGATTCGTGCCAAAGCTCTCCTCCACATGGGGAAGTATTTCAGTTGCTTTTACTGAAATCAGCACATTTTCTTTAAAGCTGCTGTGGCCTATAATTGAGATATTTCTTTTTCTTATTTTGGTTCTGTTGTTCAAATTGACACAAAGGGCAGAAAGTCCAGATCACTGTATGAGAAACTTCCCAATTTTTCCTAGGAAAGTTATGTAGTCATCACTTATTTCAGTATGTGCAGTATTATATCTCTCTCTATCTAGTCATCTGTCTATTCACAGCATCACAGAATGGTTAAGGTTGGAACGGACCTCTAGAGATGATCTAGTCCAACCCCCCTGCTCCAGCAGGGACACCCAGAGCATGGAGCACCCAGTCGCCTCCAGGCAGGTTTTCACACCCTTCCCTTAGCAGTCCCATACACATCCATTCCATACGCATCTCCTGTCTATGTATTAATCTGTTCACCCATTCACTCACACAGTTAAACATTTTCTTATTTACACTAGCACAAAATGCTGTAAATATTGGGGAAATTTAACTGAAGTCTACAGGGCAAGATTTCCTGAGATAAGACATACAAACACTGATAGAAATTCCACAGTATGAGAACCAGTTCCAGACTGTGTCTCCTCTCTTTCCATTGGGATGCCTCATGAAGGTTAAACAACTTCTGGTTACTTTTAACTACGGGATGCCACAGGCTGTTAGAAAGTTTTTTACAAGAAAGAGATGGAAACTAATATATAAGATACACAACTAAAAAGCATATAAAGTTCTGTCTTAAAGGTAACAAACTAGGATCCAAGGGCAACCTCTATCGCAAGGAAAATTGCCAGTAATGGCCAACTGGCTAAAGTCACACATAGAAAGAATGGATAAAAGAAATCTGTACAATAGAGAGCTCTTATAGAGTATAAGGATCACCGGACCAGTGTAGGGCTAATGAACTCTGAAGGTGTTTGAAACAGAATGGTTGGAAGTGAAGGATCCAAAATGAGGACTTAGGCCTGAATGGCCATGGACGCAGTATCTAAACTTAAAAGAAGTTAAAACTTGACATTGCTCCAAAACCCTCTTCTTGAAAATAGTGTAAAATCATTTCCTTTAAACTGAATCTTTTTTTTTTTTCAAACATCAAGAACAAGCAATGTAATTCTCTACCAATCTCTGTTGCCCAAAGTCTACCTAACAGTTTCTGAAGTCCTCACTGTCAATTTCTTTTGACACATTTAAAGAAATTATATTTATATATTGATAAAACTCACTTTTAAATCAAATATATGTGGTGAGCGGGAAGAAATTTCAAACACAAAATCAGGAGGTTTTTCTTTGTTTGTTGGTTTCCAGAAACAATCTGAGATATAAATTTTAATCTAGCTCTTGGTCATGACAGTCATTCCTGTGATATAATAGCATAAACTATGTCATCATCTCTGAATGTCCTTATACTGGAAAGAACTTGAAATATCAACCTGTATCTGAAATCCAAATATAGATGCAAGCATGTAGCTTGGTCTTCTCTTGTCTTTTGACTAGCAGAAAAAAGAAAATCAAGTCAAAGTCAAAAAAAGTCAATTGAGAAGAATATAAGAAGAAAAGAATGGTGGTCCAGCACAGAAACTTTTCTCCTATTTTTATCTTCATATCTTCAGTATGTCTATCACTAGTTCCTATAACATTTTACATACACCCACTGCTTCTCAGAGCTTTTCGTACAGGGTTTCCTCCTGAACTATTTATGGCCCATGGCCCTTTAGGTGATTTTCCCATCAAAATGACCACTAGAGTTCAGGCATATTTCCTCTGAGCTTATTGTTGAAGAATGAAGAATCCCCTGAATTTTCAGCTTTCTTTTGTATTTCTGGAAACAGCAGAAATGCCTGGGAATGAGGATAATCATGGAACATAAATTATTCAAGAGGGGAAAGTACATTTCCTGAACAGCAGTGTTGATAATTCTAGGAATGGGCAAGGGAAGAAATCAGTAACCAGTAAAACGTGATGCCTGAGCATACAGTTGAATACTGTGCATAGATGTTTTCATCTTTGCCTGAGATGGTAATTCGAATGACATTTTCTCCACTTGTCTTCCAGTCTTTGCTTATCAAGAGGAGGAATAATACTCCATGATGACATCTACTGAGGCAAACTCAAAAAAAAACAAAAAAAAAGTGTTCAGAGAATAGTCAGAATTACTCCAAGAAAGAAATCTGTGGCAATGGTTCCAATTTCTTTCTTTCTTTCTTTCTTTTTAATGGGACAATTTTTTAAATAATACAGGCTCTATCAGAGGACTAGAGCACATTTCCTTTGTTTACAGACTTGTATGCTCTGCACCTAGAGAGGCCCACTAGTCTGAAAGATCAATTGGCCTGAAAACGTTTCCACAGAGGCCACAGTATACTTCTACCAAAAACTGGACAAGAGTGTGTCCTTTAGAAAAATTGCCAGTTTTGTCTGAACAGTTCTAGACAACAGTAAATCTACCACCTCCCCCATGGAAGTTCTTCCAGTCTTTAATTATCCTTAGTGCTCAGAAAATGTATTTTATTTCAGGCTTGAATTTGTCTGACTTCCAGCAAATTGGATTTCATTATATCTCTGTCTGCATGTCTGAACATCATCTAATTATCATATCTTTCCATGTCTAAGGACCTCTACAAAATGATCAGTTAATCTCAATCTTCTCTTTGATAAACTGAATAGATTAAACTCTTGAAACTTCTTTGCATAAGAAGGCTTGTTTTCCATCCTCGGCTTTTGGTTCTACTTTAAATTCCCTACAGTATTTTTACACCTTGCTTGAAATGTGTATTCAGTCTTTTGCATTTGAGCATGGGGCCAAGATTATTTGCCTGTTCGATATTTCTTTTTTTTCAATATATAACCAAGGAATGCATCAGCGCAGCACTATATTAAATGTTTATACATTTGGACTTACTGATGACTCCTTCACTCTTTTTCAGTTCCAATATTTTCCAAAACAATTTTCAATCCTCTGGCTCTAGCCCCATTCTTTTTTCAAAGCTGTATTACTTGGGGTTTGGTCTTGTTATTACTCATGGTTTAGGTTATGCTCTCAGAGCATTTCAGATATGTTAGCAACCCAATCCTTAGCACACACACATAGTATCAGAAACTTGTTTTTATGTCACTCCCTTCAACAAAATAGCTATTACCAAGGGGAAAAGGCAAAGGAAAGGCAGAAAAGCCCAAGTATGGTGCTTTACCAAATCATTAATTACCAGAAAAAGGTAATTTGTTAATTATTGGCTTGAATTGAGAGAGTTTGAGAGCAGAAAAAAAAAAGTAAAAATCATCCAAAAGCTCAACTAGGATATCTCTCTTCTAAAAGGCATGTTACTCTCCTCATATCTCCATGCCCTCAAATTCAGCAACTCATTCCTTAATCTCTGCATTTTAAAAGATTAAATGCATTTTTTTTTAAGTTTGTGCAGCTAAGAGTCTTAAAAAAGTCACTGGCAAACATCAAGTATCCTGCTTGCCAGCAAGTATAAATTTTAACACAGACCACGATAAAAATTTCAAGAGCCCAACTCAAGATCAAGCATCTTCAGGAGTTGGTGACTCTCTGTTAGACTGCAAGTGCTTTATCAGCAACTTGTAGGCAGTAAGTAAGAGTTGTTGCTGGAGAGAGGGACCTCCAGTTGACATGTGTAGCTTGCAGTGGAATTTGCTTACCTACACACAGATATCTAGTGCTGCTAGGATTGAGAAATCCCACATGGACCTCAGATGCTTTTCTGGAATGTCTGGGTTTCTTGTAGGTCCTGTATCATATCTAACCGTTCCTTCTTTATAGTACTTATTTAAAAGAAAATAATAATAATTGATTTTCATCTATGCTGTGCGGAAAATCTCGCTGTCAAGAACTGAATGTCCAAAAGGAGACAGAGGAGTCCTAAAACTTTATTCGAATAAAGGGAGAGTCCACCAGGCATATCCCTGTGGGGTCTCTCAAATTGCTGGGGGACGCAGCCCCCCTTTTATCCTAATTTCCCGACCGAGGGATGCCCTCTCCTTTTCCCCATTGGCCAAGGTACTCAGAAGTTACAGCCTTCCCGGCCCGCCTACACTGAACTCCAGCCTCCCGCCATCTGTTCTCACCTGAGCTCACCAACTCCTTTGTCCCCCTTGCTGAAGAATGTGGGGCAATTGCCCTATTTCCCTCCTTTGTAAAGCCCCCATCTCCTTGCAGATGGCTCTTTTTGTCCTTCTCGGCTCATGGCTCCGCTCAGTCTCCCCTCCCTTTGTCCTGCTCTTCAGCCAAACTGTGGAGAAACCCCCTTATTGATGAATACAGAAACTTGAGCATTCTGCTCAATGCCATGTCAGAGTAATACAGAGAAGACGAGAAATTCAAGAGCAGCTGCATAATTCTGGCATTTTCTTGCCCCCACATCACTGGCAATTTTTCCAGAAAAATGCAATCAATTGAAAAAAATAGTGTTGCATCTAGAAATAATCTTGCTTGTAAAGGTTCTGCTTGTTGATAATCCTTATTTGCCACTGCATTTTGAGATCTGCTAGTGAGAGAGTTTTAATCCTTTTCCTTTTTTTTTTTTTTTTTAAATCAAGAGGTCATGTGGTCATAAATCAAATGCCTAGAAGAAATCCAACAAATTCACTGTATTAACAAAGTTGCTCTTATCAATCACACTTGTAGCTTGTCAAAAAAGATTAAAGGTTTGTTTGACAAGGCCTAGTTTCCACAAAACTAAGTTGCCTGGTATTAATGATATTTTTACGTTCTAATGTCTCATTATTTAAGTTCTGAATTAATTGTTACATTATCTTACCCAGCAGTGACATCAGCCTAACTGGTCTACTGTTCCCTGGTTTATCTCTTTTCTTGCTCTGAACATATAGGAAGTGTATCTGAAGCCCTCCAGCCATTTAATTTTTCTTTCCAAGAAATATTAGCTGTTAACATAAGCTATCTACAGAACTCCTAGGTTTCTTTACAGCTCTTGCAGAAATTATCTTAGCTTGCTGATTTGAAAAGGTTTATTTTCGACACATACTGCTTACCAGCTACCTTTGTTATAGAGGGAGAGCTTAACTACTAATCTGCATTGTTGTATATACAAGGTAAATGTCCCTGCTTCAGTCTAGACTTTCTTAGGCAAGAGCAAAAATCAGCCCTGACAGTTTCTGAATGTGAAAGCTGGTTTTAATTCTGTAGCTTCTTATGGGTAGACACAAGGTATTCTTGTTTTTTTGCTGTTGTCTTTCAAATCATCACTCTTTCTGAAAATTTCACAAAATGAAAGCTACAGGCTACATCAAAATATATTGTGCTGTTTCATATCAGAAGCACAGGACTACAAATTTAAAATTCTCGGTTCCGTTCACATCTCTGTCAATGACATGGAAAATGTTGTTACATCAGATCGTTTAATCTCTTTGTTCTTGTCTTTTTTTTTTTCTTTTTACAGATATATATTCAAATTGTAAAATCTTTAGAAAAAAGTTTGTCCCATGTGCAATCAGTAATACCTCCTGTGCTCCTGTTAAAATGTGCTACTACCATAAAACTATTTGATAATATTAATGACAGACAAATAGAAAAGGCTGATGTTAGTATAACTCAGATGAACTCCGCTGGACCCCACAGCTTTAATCCTATCAGGCAGCCCTCAAAACACTACTGTGGGTCGGTTACAGAAAATATGCACTTCAGTTGCTTTTTTGAAATTCCAGTTAGAATATAAGGTAGACACCATCCTTACCACCTGCCCTCGTTGTGGCAATGAATTCTGCCTTTCAACAGCAACCGAAATATGCAGTGTTTTACAAAGCACAGCCACTCAGTAATTTATTATTTTAATTTTCTCTTCTCCTCTTTCTCACCTATCTCATGGATCACTTTTTTTCCTGTTCCCCCCTCCCCCACCCGGGGCTAAATGTGCAATTTTATGTATAAATTATATTCATCAGAAATATGAATTGTCTATATAAATTTCCAGTTAACAACTCACAATACCACAAATCCTTATGCCCAACATCCCAGCAGTACTGCTCTTTTTTCCTTATGCTGCCCATTGGTCCTGAAACACATATTTCACCCAGAACACCTGAGCAGTAATCCTCTGCACCTGACCACATGACTAAGCAAAATGTCTTTGTAAATAAAGACTTGTTACCTGTGTGCATGCAGCAAGACTGGCGTGCATGTGTGAAAATCACAACAGGCAGAGATGAATAGGTGCTTGAGATGAGTGTGGAAAGCCAATGCAGGGACGGTGGGTGAGGCATTGTACAGCCACATGCTCAATCCTCAGGATCAGCACAACACACTAGATGACTGAAAGGGACCTCAAACCCTCTGAAAAAAAAAAAAAGTTGGCTCCTTAAGCTAGCTGCAGAGGTAGGGCTAACCTCCTCCAATGACTTCAAAAGCCTTCTTCTCAGTTGTCCCTATTCTAGCTCCTTGGCTTCAGCTATATTTGCTTCAGCTGTATCGTCTTTAACTCACTATTTTAATGGACACAGCAGGCCACATGCAAAGGTAATATTTTAAGTGCAGAGAATGAAAGCTACATGCTGTGACGCTGTTATGAGCCTGAGAACTAGTTGGTGAAAAATTATTCACATTGAGGAGCTACTGACATCTGTGCGATTACTTGTGTAGCTCAAATATTCACCAGTGTCACGGCTGCACATTCCAAACCAGTGTCCAGCTCTATATCCCTGTATTAATGGACAGGTTGGGGCACTGAATAGGGCATGTTGGGAGCTAGAAGGAAACTAGGACTATTCTGGCTTCAGAGCCCACTTAGCTGAGTATTGTGTCTTCAGTAGCAATTGCTACTGGAAACCTAAGAGTAAAAATAGGACAACCAAGTACTCTGTTGCATTCTTGACCATTTTGTAGTTTAATTTACTAAGTTACTAAGTATACTAAGTCTCTTTACCAAGTTCCTCTCCTGTCTTCCCATGAGCTCATGTATATTGCTTGCACTTTCAACATCTTTTGGCATGAGTCACAGTTCTGTTACATGGAGAAGCATGGACTATGGAGAAGGATTTATTCATGGCATTACACCAGCAACATCCCCTGGCACATATCTTCAGAACAACATTTACCAAGGAAAAGAGAGTTTAATCTTTTACAACCATGCAGAAATTTGTACGAGTAGTATTACATCTCCGATTGTAAGAGATACATATTGACACTGATGTACTAGCATAAGAAATGAATAGGTGTTCACATCAACCTCACAAAAATTACACAGCATTAGCAAGGGTAACAACCCAAATATTGTAGACTAAAACAGATTTATGCCTCACTTTTCTTTGACATTTGAAAAATTCAGCCAGCTATAAGGCCTGAGGCAAATTATTTTGCAATTGGACTGGGGCATCCCCATCTGGTCTGTAGTCACCACAGCTTCAGTAATCAGGAATGGCTGTCAGCAAACTCATTTCTCCCCTGCTCAGTGAATTGCACTGTTGCATTTCTAAGGCTAGTGATTTCAGCCCAGGGAATGCTAATTGCTAGTAGCTACCTCCTGAGATAAGGCACATACACCAACAGGTAACCCAGTATGTAACAAATACAGAAAGAGAGAACCCAGAGAGCATTCAGTGATCAAATCCTATGGATCCTCCCTATCTGCAAAATACCAAATTGTGTGTTGCCCTCCCTTAGGCAGCAGAGTATTAGACAACGTTGTGTGGTCACAATACAGCGAGAATGACTGCACGACTTTTGATCTAAGGTGACAAATTCAACGAGGTGAAAGGCTAATGCAAGCATTTCAGGCAATACCAGCACAGTCTGAAAATCTTGAATAAATAAAACAGGCCAAGAACCATATTAGAGTAGAATGATGAGCACACTGTCCCAAGGTGGTGCATTAATAAAAAATCAGACCTTCTCAGGATCTTCTTGTACATGGAAGGCAGAGAATAATGGTAATCATCCAGAAAGCGGCCATCAAATGAAATTATGAAATAATATCAACAAAATAAATTGCTGCTCACAATTGTGGTCAGACAATAACAACTATTTCTCCGGCTGTGGGGAGTAGGGAGCTTGATCAGAACCGAAATGAGCTGGTCCAAATGAGTAGGACCAAAGTTCTGCTGAACCAAGAACAGATGTTGTAGAATTCCTGGAAACATTTTTCATTTAGCAATAAGTTCTTGTCAGCTACTTCAAACGGCCCAGTGCCTCAGATTGAAGATCAGCTTGAATTTCACTATCAGTTGTCTCTGTCTCACTGTTTCACTATCAGTTCTCCAGCAGCTATTTTATAATAGTGCTTTCAGGGAGCTGCATTATTCCATGTGTTAATGGTATTTAAGTTAAATCAAGTTTCCAGATTTTATTTTAGACTCAAAATATATATTTTTTTATTTTTTACTTTTTGACTCAAAATCCTAACCACACAAGTAAAAGCAATTACTCTAAAGTACTGTGCCGAAGAGTTTACAAACAACTTCATAGTACTTGATCTCAGGTGGGTGGTATCAAGCGTTCTTGAATTCCATTGAAATGATTCAGTCCTTATCACAGGCTGGCATGCAAACATCATTACATGTAAAATCAAGAATAAACTGAGGTCTGATGATAATTCTGTAGCAGCGAAGAGTAACCAGGCTTCATATGTTTCCACTGGGCATACAAAAAATAGTGGGTACCTTTAAGTACTTTTTTCTTAAGTACATCTTTTTCTTCTTATTTTTCTCAGATGTTGAAGGGGACAAAGTTGTAAAACTTCTAAAATCTTGGGGAATTCTTTGAAAACCTCAAATAAAAAGTAGTATATAGGCAAAGAAGACTATTCTATTGTTTATACATAAGCTTGATGCTTATACTGCTTGTGCGAGCTTGTGCAGTGTTGCCCACAATCCTGAGGCAATTCAGAACTTAATACAGGAGCAATATTCTAGAAACATACCTCATAGGCTCTGAGTCCCATGCTGACATCACTGCCAGTGCAAGATAATTTGGCCAACCTGTCAAGAACAGAGGTGTAAGTCAGAGAATAATCTTCTCCCTGAACATGTCAAACTACCAGCTCAGTCTTCAAATATAAGTAACTAAAATGATTTCATTCACTATAATTGGGAGGAAAAGAGAGCAATATTGTCCTATGAAGTCTGACTTCTAAAAACCAACTTCAGTCATGCTCAGTAATAGAAACTTCTTCCTTGACTGCCCCGCTGCCCTAGGCAGATGACAGTTCTGTCAGAGAGGGAGCACAGGGGACAGTCCCTACAGCAGCTTTGGGGTTAGTGGCTTGCATTTCTTATGCTTATTAACATGATGTCATTTCTTAAACCTTTTTAAGATGTAAATCAATAAGTTATTTTTATGGTATTGATTATAATGAAGCTAGACAGAGTACAACCATCAGAAAATCCTTTCTTTGTAAATCTAGTACAGTGGATTTGTTTTTAGAGCATCTTTCTTCACTCCTGCTCTCCTTTTTGGACATTTTTTCTTTATGGAAGTTCTCCATTCTACGTTAGTGGTGTCACCTGTCTAGCTGATTGCTAGAGTAGAAATTTATTCATTCTAGAGTTCCTAGTCCCTTCCAGTTGAGACTATCCATGTATACTCATTTTTTTGCTTTCTGGAGGTAGTCTTTCAAAGACTCATGCATCTCAATAAACCTGTGTCCTGTGCTTCTCACTGACTTTAATAGTATTATATAAAGAATGTAATCCTACTCATGTGCTGAAGACCTATGATAAAATCACCTGAGTTACCGGTGCTACAGCACGCTTTACTCTTATACAGAATACTGTAAACTGTTACTCAGGCAATAGGAAGGATGAGAAAGGCATTGAGATGTCATATTCTACTCTTTCCAGCTTATCCTACCTTTGGCACACCGTGGCCACATAGAGGTAATCTGAAATGCTTCCCTAGTATTTGGCAGAGTTGTAGGAGTCATGACAAACCATGCTAGGAGTGGAGAAAAGATGAGTAAAAAAATCAACAGACCATGTGCAAAGAGTACCTTTAGTAGTCCTTAGCTCCCGAAGAGACCCATATACGACTAAAAATGCCACTGCCCTATCAAAAGTGAACTGAGAGCTTAGTTAAACTTGAGCTCTTTTGAAAATCTAGTTCGAAACTCAAAAAGCAGTTAGCGCAGCTACTGGCTATTTTTTTTTTTCCCTCATAATGTGTAGTCATTCTTTTTATATGGTGGCTTTCAAATTACTTAGATGAATGTTTAGCTTCCTCAGCTTTTGGAATCCGGTTTTCCTTTTTCAGAAAAGTAACTTTTTCTTTATTAAGAAATGCTTTGAAATTCTTCATTATCTAACTGCTAGACTATCTAATTTTCTGCATATTTCTATCTTCTTTTGATTAATTCTGACATTTCCATTAAATTATATAAATCCATTCACTTAATGGCATTGCTTCCATTTTGTCTTCTCTCTTTCTACATCTGTCTCTCACTTGTAGGACAAACTTTTCTGTCACAGAAGGATCAAAAGACCTTCAGCTAACAAAAAAAGAGTTTAAATCTCAGTGACTCAATACACTTTGCAGGGCTCAAGACAAAGACACTTTCGAATTTAAATCTCTGTTTTCTAGCAAAGCATTCAATCACTTTGTTCCCCTACATTGCTACTGATTCTTAATAAGAGTAAATCCTCCTGGCTGCAATTTTTCAAGAAGGGGAAGATTGGGTGCTGTTATTTCCTTCACTACCAATGTACCAAGCTTGTGGAAGGCTACTGGTCTGCTACAAGAAGACTTGAGCTAAACTGAGGCAAAAATAATTCAGATTCAGAAACTCAGAATCCTCTACATTTTAGCTCTTTTCCTCAAGATCATATTCTTTGGCAACTGAGCTGGAAGAGTTATATGTCACTGGATATTTCTTTATCTTGGTAGGCTCCAAACACACATCACCAAAGGCTTCAAGAGTTGTAAGTTCAGGCATTTGCATCATCTATAAGTAAGGCCCAGTGTTAGAGCTGATGGGAATACATAAAGATGACAGCTAGTGATGCTATTTGGACACTGATCACAGTGATTCATATAACACTAGCCATATCTCCACTACACTATGGAATCTGGAGGAGTTTTTTTATTATTAAGTGGCCAGCTAGAAAAAAATAAAACTGATTTCAATCTATCTGAAAACAATTTTTTTCTTTTTTATTAATTAAAAAACCCTTGAAACACTTAGCGAAGTTGTGGCACTTTTGCATCTCTAACCCATTCTAAAATACACATATTTTAAAAATAAAAGAAATGCTAATTATAACTTAGAATAATACAAGCCATTGTGTACAGGTATATAATTATAAATGTACATTAAGCAACAATATTCTTATCATCCTATTTTTATTATATGTGTTATGAATTTGTTGGTGATCCTTAGGTTTCATGCACTTTTTCCACTTTTGTGTTTTACACCAGCAGAACCTGTGGCCCATGCTAAGCACTGGGAAGAATCGCTTCTGTGCATACACCCTGTTTTACCAAGGCCCACATCGTCTTGCACGTCTTGTAAAGGAATCCCGTCTTCATCTCTGAAGCCTCTTAAGAACTGCCCTGGGATGCTGGGAATTGCAAGAGTAGTCCTGGGTCCCAAATCTAATACCACACTTAAGCGGGGGTATGCCTAATGGTTTGTAAGGAACCTTTAACACAATCCAGTTTAGAGGGAGGGGAAAAAAAAAAAAAAACAAGCAAACAAATAGCATCAACAACAATAACAAAAACACAGATAAAGTTTATTTTTTCTTTTTATATCCCAGGCTTTTTTTGTGGACTTCTACTCAGATTAACCTCAGTCCTCTTTCCCTGAATGTCCTTGTTTTGAAACTTAATCAGGATGTATTTTATGTTATGATTATACAGACCCTTTACACAGCCACTAGTCCAGACTCATGCCGAAAGGGATGTTGCTGTCCACTTGATCCGACCTCCTCCCTTCACCCAGCCACATGAAAATCCAAGAAGAGAATTCAGGCAAAAGCCAAATGCAGAACTTAAAAACAGAGATCACTCTTCATCTAGAACTTTTTCTTGCTCCAGTCACCGCATAATGCTGGTTGAGGCAGGAGGTAGGAGGTGACAGTGACATTCCACGGGGGATATGAGCATGGGCATGGAGCTGAGGTTGAGTCTGCCTTTATTGGAGCTGTGCTGGATTAACATGGTCATGTAAGCACTGCTTTACCTTTTATCTAACTGTAGATCGGTTTCATCTAGGATACGAATAAGTTATTAGCCCCTTGTGAGGTTGCTTTTATTTCCACCTGCTGGAAAGAATATGTAAACCTGAAGGTGTGCCTTTCTCACACTCCAAATTCATTTCATAAGTTGTGTCCATTTCATATACATATATAATCAATATAATACCCAACTGATACAGTTTTGAAACACGTACAAGCCAGAGAATGCTATGTTAGAATGAAAAATGACATTCCAAATTGAAAAGTCAAAAGATGTTTCTGCAAAATGCTGAAATAAAGAAGTTGGCATTTACAAGATAATTTATTTGTATAAAGGACTAAGTTATATGTTCTTGACTTTTCTTTCAAATGGACTCGCCCTCTTTGATTTTTTCATGATATCTGATTTTTTTCTGAGTTAAAAACATGTAGCTTCAATCCCTCCAAATGATTTTTGTAAAGTTTATCTTTATCAAAGAAAAATGAAAATGTGTCTAGTCCTACTATCCACTTTCTCATCTTCCAGGCTGATATCTCATCCCTTTGTCTGACACAACAGCAGGTAAGAGGTGGCATATTAAACGCCCCAGCCTGCTTCATGCAGTTCTGTCCCAGATAATTGCTGTTACCTCAACGACAGCTTTTGTCCAGCACTCTCCAAGCTGCTCTGGAGGTGCTTAATTAAGGCTCACAATAGCTCTGCAATACTACTGCCATTTTAAAATGAAGTATACCAAGCCACAAGGAAGTCAAGGAGCTGCCTTAATATTGAAAAGGGAAGAACTGTGAGATCTTGGAGCAGAACTGAAAGAATCAGACTCATGAGCTCCAGTTATTAACACTGGAAGAAGTCAGCAGTCCATGTGAAAATCCTGGTGTTCCTAAGGTTAATCACCTATAAAAAACTTTCCTAGTCACTTCTTTCTCTGAATCATTCTCCTTGCCTGCTACATTGTATAACAGGTTAAGGCACAATTAGAAGTTTGGCCCATCACTACAAAATGTAGACCAAGTTGTGGAAAGTATTTTTTTATTAACTTGTTCAGGTGATAAGAAAGCCACATGCTTTATTAATCATAGAATCATAGAATCATAGAATGCTTAGGGTTGGAAGGGACCTCTAGAGATCATCTAGTCCAACCCCCCTGCACACGCAGGGTCACCTAAAGCACGTGGCACAGGACTGCATCCAAGCGGGTTTTGAAGATCTCCAGAGAAGGAGACTCTACAACCTCTCTGGGCAGCCTGTTCCAGTGCTCTGTCACCCTCACTGTTAAGAAATTTTTCCTTAAGTTCCTATGGAATTTTTGATGTTTCAGTTTCCGGCCATTTCCTCTAGTCCTATCAGTGGCCACCACTGAAAAGATCTTTCTAGGAAGGAAAAAATCTTTACTAGGAAGCTGATAAGCAAATATTAAAGCGCTGCTCCTTACAGAAAGCGTGGTGCTCTCCTCATTGCTCTAAAGAAGAAGCACCTGAGTCATTCTGAGTCATTCTGAGTCATTCTGCCTCTCGGAGACTTAGGGCTATTGGCAGACACTAAACTATACTTAGGCCAATTTCAGTCAAAAGAAACAGTCTGAGAAGTTTAGGATCTTCTCTGTACATACAGTTTTTCCCTTCCAGACCTTTTCATGTTTTTATACGCTAAGTTTTGGGGGGAACATATTTCATATTCAGAAAATATCTAGCAGATAGCAGAAGCTATAGACACATAAATAAGGAATTATCCTCTGAAAAAATTAATGTATGAATTGTGATTAGAGTGATATACGTTCAAAACTAGCAGTTGGGCTGTTAAGAGCCAGGTGCTTAGCTATCTAGAATTTTATATCTCCAAGCCAATACATTGTTCTCACCCAAACACTGAGTTATAGCTCTTTGCAATGAGTATATACAAGGCAGTAGGTATTGCCTAAGGGTTCATTACCATTTTGATTCACTAGTTTTCCTCAGCCACCAAGGTTCACAGTAACTGTAGGCTCACAGGAGAAGCAAGGCCCACATGCAGTAAATAATATTTCTCTGATATTCAGTTGATTAGAAAGATAGGTCTGAATTAATGTTTTGCCATAAACACCCTGAACTTTATTGGAGTAAATGGGGCTCAGAATCTGGATCCAAATCATGTTGCTGAAGTACAAATGCTCTGCATCTGCCTTCAGATATCATATCTGTCATTCATTGCACAAATTTCTTAAACAGCTTTATTGACATTAACAAATGAAACCTACAGGATCTCTAGGAGCTAAACTTCATTACTGGCATTTCAAGGGAGGCGTGGGAAAATGATTCTGGATATTGGCTAATTGTGACCATCATGGAACTGTTTGGGTTTTTTTTAGTTAATTTATTCCTTTTGCAAGACACAAAAGTGAGAAGTTCTGAAAACTAAGGGTGTTGGACCTGAGCACCAATAACAGAATTCATTGTATATGTCCATTAGGAAGGTAAGCTGTGAGGCATCTTTTGGGGACAGAATTAGAAGACCAGCAAATAGCTGGCCACTATTCCAACCCCATGCAATGATGAGGGACCAAGAGTTTTTATAGCAACTAGGAGAAAGAATGCTCCCTAAAAGTATGGATGCACATAGAGATATTCGTCTGGGTCGCCCACTACTATAGTTACATTCCACTCACTCACAGCATTCAAATGCCACTCACACACCAGCCAAATGTTTATATTTGCATTCCTTTCATGAAGGTCTCCTGTAATTACTCAAGAACAAACTAAATACACACAACTAAGAAACTACACTTGGGAGATCAACCAGGATATAAAAGCACATAAAGAATAAACTACCTCAGTAAAAATGAATGGCAAAAACCTAAAAATAGTTATTGCAAAAGTAATTAGACGAAACAAACAAGGCTCAAAAGAGAACAGCCCTAAATGAGCTGTAGCCATAATAGACCATGCAGAGTTGAAATTGCTGAAACGTGCCAAAGACTTATGTGAGTAAAGATAACAATAAGAGGACAAAATCCATTGTGCTTCATTAATAAATCAAAGAGAAACACAGTTCCCAGACACATGAATAAACCTCTGTATCTGTGGGGGAAATAGTAGCATATGAGAAATGTGAAGCTGAATATATTAAGCAGAGGAGAGACAATTCTGCAGACAGACAAATGGCAACTATCCAGTCAGCTCCCCATTAGAGATATTGATTTTGGCCAAATATACATGAGCAAATTGAAAGAAGTAAACAAAACAACGCAGCTCTATTGCATTGCCATCCAGAGATTATCAGGGTGGTGGCAAGAGGCTGCTCTGGTTTGGGGTGTCTCCATAGACCCAGCTGACTGATGAAAAGGCTTCATATAAGGCAAGCACATTATTCTTTCATTGTTATGAAGAGGCCTGAAAGGGGAAATTTAGGCACCGGGAAGATGTCCTTGATCTGCAGATGAACAGTGAACATTTGAACACACTGTGCGTTCAGACAAACTGGAGTGAGAGCCCAGCCTGGTGCAGCTGAGCTTACAGCCTGATGGCTGGAAACAGTTCAAGCAGAGGAGATGGAGCTTTGGGGAACAGCGGTGGGATAGGTAGCCAGGCAGCTGCTGGAGGCTAAAATGCATGATTTCTTTGTTTCCAGACAAACAGCGTCTAGTCTTGAAACTGAATTATTTCCTCGTTGTCACCTTTGTCAATAGTTCATTGCTGCCAAGTTCTGCCTGGTACACACAGGTCTCTGTAGGCACTTGGAACCCAGGCTAACACTGTAGTGAACACCTGTAAAACCAGTAATTAATCCTTCATGATGGACAGTGAGGTAGGAGCGTGTTAGCACTGCTCCAGGGTTTCCAGTAAGGACGACTCAAATTATTCCACTACTGACCACTATCCCTTCTTCAGGACCCAAGTCCTCCTTCAATTTTCCAGGAAGGAAAAAAAAAAAAAGGAAAAAAGTTGTTCCAAACCTATTTTTAACATTAAAGATATTAATTAAAACGGGGGAAGGAAGGAACAGTGTAACAAAAACCGTGTTTGCAGAAGTATCCAAAATACATATTTTTTTCACCTACTTAGAATTACTGACTCTGTTTTTTCCAAAACTTTCCCTTTACAACAAGTATTTATCATTCTCTGATTTTATTTCTTCCTGTCCTCTTTTTTGACATATTTCTTCTCCTGCATCTCCAGCATGAGATACAGATATTTAATTATCATGTCAACAGTGTAAAGGAAAAAGTAAATAACCACAGCACTATAGCAAGAAATATCCCATTGCTGGTATATTTTAATTAGTTTATTTAGCTTGGGCCACCTGAATACAATGGTTTGGTGGCTTTTTCCTATTCTTTCTTGCTTCCTCATGTTTCTCTCTACTTTCCTTTGTTTTTTCAAACTTCTTCCCTTTTCTCTCTTACATTGAAGCCTGATGTTTTGTTTGACCTTTGCAGAAAAATTTGTGTCATGTATAATCTCTGTGCAAAGAGCATAAAAACAGTGGGGAAGATATCAGACACGTCAGGGAGATTGAATTTTTAACTCAGACCCCCACTGAACTTGTTCCATATCATTCCAAGTTGGTTCAGGGGTTTAATAAAGGAATCTTCCAACCCAACCATTCAACTGGAATTTCATCTTCTGAGGCATACACCACAAAACTGGGAGGAGTGGTTAATACTCCAGTGTGTTATGCTGCCACAGTCATACTGGAGAAAGTCCAGGAAAGGAACAGAAAGATGTTAAAGGCACTAGAGAGTGCCTTTAACACATGAGGAGAGGCAGAGAGAGCTGGGACTGTTTAGTCTGGAGAAGAGAATGCTCAGGACAATATTAGAAATGTGTATAAATTCCCGATGAGAAAAAGTTAAAAAGCCAGATTCAGACTCAGTTAATTTCTAACAACATCATGAAAGGCAATGTGCACATGAAACACATGAAATACATTTAAATATAATAAAAAAATACTCTAAGGGTGATCAAACACTGGAAGAAATTGCCCAAAGGAGAGAGTTTGCAGAGTCTCCAATCTTAAAGATATTCATAGTCCAATTTGGCATGGTCCTGATGAACCTGCTCCAATCTCTAGAGGTCCCTTCAAACCACAGTGATTCCATGATTCTGTTCTTGAGAGGTAGGTTTCTTTTTTCTTATTGGATTCTGATTATTATATAACAAAGTATGACCCAAGATTAAAATATTTTGTTTTTTTTTTTTGTTTTTTTTTGATTGATTGTACTTGTGGCAAGATTACTTGTGGCAATCCTCTCTGAATTAAATTGGAATATGCAAAGTGTATCTTAAGGAAGAGAATGTTATATTATCATCCTTCCCTTTTTCCCACACTGAGTTTCTTCAAGATAGCTACAGAAGAGTCACAACTCACTCAGACTAAACATTGCTGAAAGGGTTATCCTGAGCACCTGAGCCACAGAATCACAGTATGGCTGAAGTTGGAAGGGACCTCTAGAGATCATCTAGTCCAACCCCCCTGCCCAAGTACAGGAGCACAGGGTTGCATCCAGGCAGGTTTTGAAGATCTCCAAAGAAGAATACTCCACAATCTCTCCAGACAGCCTCTTCCAGTGCTCTGTCACCCTCAGAGTAAGGAAGTTCTTCCTCACAGGGAGATGGAACTTCCTATGTTCTAACATTAACTCTTGTCCTGTCACTGAACCCCACCAAGACTTTGGTCCCATCCTTCCTACATTTTCCCCTCAGGTATTTATACATATTGATAAGATCCCCTCTCAATCTTCTCTTCTCCAGGGCAAGCAGGCCTAGCTCGCTTAGTCCTTCCCCATAAGATAGATGCGCCAGTTCCTTAATCATCTTTGCTGCTCTATGCCCAAACATCTCTAGAAGTTCCATGTCCCTCCTACACTGGGGAGCCCAGAACTGCACACAATATTCCAGGTGCGGCCTCACCAGAGCTTAGTAGAGGGGCAGGACCACCACCCTCAACCTTTTGGCAACACTCCTCCTCATGCAGGCCAGGATTTCATTGGTCTTCTTGGCCACAAAGTCACATTGCTGCCTCATGGTTAACTTGTTGTCAACTAGGACTCCCAAATCCTCTGTGGAGCTGCTTTCCAGCAGGTCAAACCCTAATTTGTACTGGTGTCTGAGGTTATTCCTCCTCAGGTGCAGGACCCTGCACTTGTCCTTGTTGAACTTCATGAGGTTCCTCTCTGTCCAACTCTGCAACATGCCTAGGTCCTCTGAATGGCAGCACAGCCCTCTGCAGTGTCAGCCACTTCACCCTGTTTGGTATCATCTGCAAACTTGCCAAGAGTGCACTCACTCAGTGCATCCACTTCACAGATGAACAAGTTGTGATGAACAGCACCGGGCCCAGTACTAACCCTTGCAGGGCACCAGTGGCCACAGGCCTCCGACCTGTGGCCCCATTTCTCGGCCCCATTTATCAGGACCCTCTGAGCTCTGCCATCCAGCCAGTTCTCAATCCACTTCACTGTCCACTCATCTAACCCACACTTCCTGAGCTTCCTCTTGAGGATGTTATGGGAGATGGTGTTGACAGCCTTGCTGAAGTCAAAATAGACAACACAACAGTAAAGTCAGAAGCAAAGAAGGCATTTAGTAACTGTGCCTTCTCTGTATCCTCCATCACCAAGGCACTCACCCCATTCAGCAGTGGACCCACATTTTCCCTAGTCTTCCTCTTGCTGCTGATGTATTTGTGGAAGCCATTCCTGTCGTTCCAGACATCTCTTGCTTACTCTAATTCCAAATGGGCCTTGGCCTTTCTCACTGCATCCCTGCATTCTCTCATGTGGTCTGGCCCTTCTTCCACATTATGTATGCTCTCTTTTTCTCTTTATGTTTTCCCAAGAGCTCCTTGCCCATCCACACAAGTCTCCTGCCCAGCTTGCTCGACCTCTTTCTTGTAGGAATGCACTGATCCTGAGCTTGGAGAAAGTGGTGCTTGAATATTAGTCTACTGTCCTGGACTCCCTTTCCTTCTAGGATTCCTCATAGAGGTCCCTGAAGACGTCAGAGAATGCCCAAGGGATTCCTCCAAGGAGGTCCCTGAAGAGGTCAAAGTTGGCCCTCTTGAAATCCAGGGTTGCAATCCTACTTCATGCATAGCTTCCTCCTTGCAGGTTCATGAATTCCAGCATCTCATGGTCACTGCGGCCAAGGCTGCTCTCAACCGTCACACGTCCACCTACACCAGCTCTGTTTGTTAATATCAGGTCTAACAGTGCCTTCTTGTCTCATTTATCATCTGCATCAAGAAGTTATCTGCAATGTTCTGCAGGAACTTTCTGGACTGTCTGTTCCTAGCTGTGTGGTTATCCCAGCAGACATTAGGGCCATTGAAGTTCCTCAGTAAGGACCAGGGCCCGTAATCATGGGGCTTTTTGCAGATGCCTGTAGAAGGCCTCATCCACTTCCTCTTCCTGGTCAGGGGGCCTGTAGTAAACATCCACCACAGTGTCACACCTGTTAGCCTGCCCTTTAATCTTCATGCACAGGCTCTCAACTCGGGCTTTGTTCTCCCCTGTGCTGAGCTCCATACATTCCAGTTGCACTCTCATATTGAAGAGCAACTCCACCATTTCACCTTCCTGGCCTCTTCTTCCTAAAAAACTTAAAGTTGTCCATTGCCGCATTCTCATCCATCGCCTGGGCCTGTTCAGCCTGTTCAACCCAAAGAAGAGAAGGCTAAGAGGAGACCTGATCAGTGTATATAAATACCTCAAGGGAGGGTGTGAAGAGGATGGGACCGGCCTCTTTTCAGTGGTGGCCACTGACAGAACTAAAGGTAATTGTCACAAACTGAAACACCAAAAGTTCCACAGGAACTTAAGGAAAAATTTCTGAACAATGAGGGTGACAGAGCACTGGAACAGGTTGCCCGGCGAGGTTGTGGAGTCTCCTCTCTGGAGATCCTCAAAGCCCACTTGTTACTGTGCCACGTGCTCTAGGTGAACCTGCGTGCAGGGTGGTTGGATTAGATGATCTCTAGAGGTCCCTTCCAACCTTAACAATTCTGTGATTCTATAGTTCCAGTCATGCGAGTTGTCCCACCATGTCTCAGTAATTGCAACAAGATCATGGCCCTGCAATCACACATGCATCTCCAGTTCTCCTTGTTTATCCCTATGCTGTGTGCATTTACATAGTGGCATTTGAGTTGGACACCCAATATGCCTGTCATTCTAGCTGGGGCAGCTGTAACTTCACTATGTCAGCCTTCAGTAGTATGCCTGGTGCCATGTAAAGCTTCCTATTGCTGAAAAACCCAAAGCTGTGGCGATGACACCAGCCACAGAGCCATATGTTGGTGGACTTGTTTCTATTTTTTTGCCAGCACTAGGGAGAATGGAAAAAAAGATGACCTACATGCCTGAATTCCGGATTGTCTGACCCAGCTCCCTGAATTCTCCTTTCGATTACCCTCAAGCTACATGTTGCCATTTCTTCTCATCCCACATATAGGGCCATCAATAGTCTGTGTGTCCAATCAGGCTGGGAGGTTTCCTTGTGACATCCTTAACCTGGGTGCCAGGAAGGCAGCAGACTTCCCTTAGAGGAGGATCTAGTATACATATTGGACCTTCTGTCGCCTGTGTTGAGGAATCCCCCACAACTATAACCCGCCTTTTCTTCCTCCTTCTGGTGGTCATAATGCAGGTTTGTCTTTTGAACTGCATTGGTGTTTTTGGAGGAGAGGGCGTCTTGCCTTCACCATCCATTGATTGCCCTTCATCCTGCAGGGTCTTACATCTGTTGTATAGGGGTACCTGGTAGGGTGAGATGGGAGAAGAAGGATTTCTCCTGCCACCTCAAGCCGGGAGTTTTGTCCATACGTTGTCATCCTGGTTTCTTCTCCCTTGTGTTAGGTGGGGAATACAATCAATTTATTTATTTATTTATTTGGACTTCCCGGTGCCTACTTCTCTTTCTCCCTCTCTGACTTCCAGATACTCCTCAGCTTTTCAACTTCCTATTTTAGTTCAACTACCATGTTGAGTAGATCTTCCACCTGCTCGCATCTCACACAGTTGCTTGCCCCGTAGCTGTCTAAAGGAAGTGTCAGACACCTGGACGGCTGCATGATTAGTTGGTCAGTCTGGGTCCCTGTCTCCTTTTTAGTAAGCGCTGATGCAGCCTTCCAAGAAATAATTGACATAGTGCGTGCTCCAGAGAGCTCGCTGCTGCATGCACTGCCTGCACCGACTGCCACCCTCCTGGTCACTCACACTCCCTGCGGGCAGCTCTTGTAGGCGCAGGGCTTGGGCTCCTTCCCCCGGCAGCTGCTCCCACTGCCTCAGTGGTGCCTGGGGCTGGGGCTGTCTCGCTCCCCCTGCTCTGGTGTCTGCGCTTCACTATGCGGCTTTTGGCTGCTGCTTTAGCTCCTCTCAGAAAGGTTCCTCCGGGCGAGCCTCCACTCCGGAGCTGTTCCCTGTGGGGACTGCAGGCAGGGCTGGAAGACAATTCCTTATTAACAAAGAAATAGTGTGTTTGTGAAGAGAAAAGAGTTCTCATGAAAATTTACTGGAATTCTGCCAAAATTATGAGCCATAGCATAATAGGTTTGCCAAAACCTCTCCTTAAAATCATTGCACAGGAATACATAAGCTACCATTGTCACTGGAACTTCTGTAAAGTCATATCATCTCCTCAAAAAAAAAAAAACACACAATTACACAATTTATAACAAGCATTCACTATTGCTGTGGGCACAGGAAAGCTAACACAACTTCCCTTAGGGGTGATGGATTAGTGACAAAGGTCGTAGAAAAATATAAAAGCTAATGACGAAGTGGAAATTCATCACTTTCATGTTATCAAAATGAAGCACTTCAATAAGGTCATTTGGAGATTTCTGAAACAAAATCTTTTTAGAATTTCCTTTTTATCTGAACCTTAGAAGCACTTATCTGCAGTTGGAGATAAAAGAGACTATATATATATATATATATATATATGTATATATAGTGGAGGCATAGTACCTTGACATAGATAATAGATGCCTTGTTAGTAGATAGTTAATCACAAGAATGCCTTAGTAGTGCACGGTTGATGGGCTGACCCGCAAGGACTAATGTCTTATCAGCAAGGAGCAAAGCAGGAAAAGGAGGAGGACTACAACCACATGTGGAATGTCTTGTTAGCAGATAAGGAACAAAGCAAGGAGAAGAAGATAACCACAACTACACGGCTGGCAAGATGCTGATTGATTGTAATTTTAGCAACACTTAAAAGGAGTTGGTTTGAGAATAAAGTTGTCTCACTCTGCATCCCAGACTGAGTCCGTTCTTTCGCAAAGTGCAACATATATAAATTACCCAAGAAAGAAATTTCCAAGTTTTGGACAGTATTTTTTTTTTGCTTTGACTTTGGTCTGAACTTTTCTGTGTTGAGCATAGACTGTATTATTTTAGAGAATTTAAGTCAAAGAGACTGCTAAATCCCAAGATGAAATATATTGCTACTTTCTCGTATGCTTTCATGAATTCCTTCTCTACCCCTGACTTTGGCACAATATTTTACATTTTCAAATTTGAATTATTCAAATTTTCAACTGTAAAGGTCTGTAAAATGCAATTGGAAAAATTATCAGCTGTTAGAAAACCTTGGTGTGAGCATGGTCAGTAGAGGTTCACTAGAGCATGACAAGAGTTAATGAAGCGAGGATAAGCTAGACTTTCCCCACATGAATCGCTAGGCTAGTGCAAGCAGGTATGAGACATGGTAAGCAAGGTGTGTGCTCTCAGGAATGTCCCAGCCATCTTTGCAATGTCGGAGAGGGTAAAGCAGCCTGGCATAAATGCAGAGGTAAGGGACCTGAGTACCACAAAAGGTAACACTGGCACAGAGAGCTGAGAGTGGGGCAGATCTGGGAATGGAGAGTTCAGGCAGAGCAGGGAAGATCACATTGATGCGATGAAAAGATTGGGATTAGGAGCCCAAAGGTGAGTTTCAGCCTAGAAGTTTAAGGCAGATGTACTGACCCAGAGATGTGAGAGCAAAAAAATCTATCAGATAGCTATTCCAGGGATAGCTCCTAGGAATGCAGGAGCAGCTTCAATTTTGCCATTTCTAAGCTGTTGAACAGCTGATCTAGCAACCTGAATTTTTTCTTCAAAAATTATCTCAATATTGATACTATCTCAAACAGATGACCATAGTACAAATTAAGGTTTAAGTGCGAAAAGAGTGCATAAGCACAGCTTGTACAGTCATAAAGTTGACTCCTGATTTCTTCCATTTATAGACCCACATGTGCACAATGTTAAAGCTCTGTCATTTTAAAATAAGATTTTTCTCTCTCTCACCTGAAGTCAGTTTTGTTTGTGAAACAGGCTTAAACCTTCGTGTCTGCTCATGCTGTATGCCTGCATGGCATCTTCAGCCACATGCAAGTACAAATATATATATCCTCACAGTCTCAGGTGCAGTAATATCTTCATTCATTCTAAATTCTTAAAGAACAGGAAATGGTTTATAAGAATAAGACAGTTCCTCAGCAATAAAAAGGAAGATATAATGATAAATGCAGAAATCGTCAGACAATTGCAAAATAGCTATTTAGATCATGATAAAACATTTTTCATCCATAGCATTCAATGTGTTTTAACAAAGACAGATATTTTATGCCCATTTAAAACTTGCTAAACAGAAGGGCATAGGGAGGTGAAGCGGAGAAGGCCACAGTAGACATGAAAGCTTGGGAAAAGAACCCAGGATCACCAAGTAATGCTGCCTCTCTCAAGTTGGCCTTAGAGGAGTCAACTCTGCTTCTCTACTGTCCGCAGGAAGAGCTCCCAGCCACAGTGCTAGGAAAGGGATGAGTCATCAAAAGAGCAGCTTCTCCTCAGGGATTAGACAGGCAGACAAGAAAGTGCAACCTGCATACCTCACAAAAATCTCCAGGAGCTCAAAAAACAGTGACGCTGGCTAAGTAAAGAGCCTGCCTCAGTCAAAGATAAGAATGGAAGAATTTCCTTAACTTCGTGCAGTGAGTTTATTGCATGTAAATAATATATGCAGGTTAGCTTTTGCATGCAATAAACTCCACAAATCAGCCCAAGCACAATAACAATATTTATATATATATATACAATAGCATTTGCAATAAATATTTTTTCAATGAGAGACTGAGGAAGAGTTTTCATTCTTAGCTGTTATTTGAGGATGTTAATATCATTAATAATAGAAGCACTAGCATTTGATTTGCCCTGATAATATACTTTATACGGTGCAAGAAACAGTCCCTGCCTTAAAGAACACAGAAGGACAAGATCCTTAACAGAAGAGGTTATTTCCCCTTCTCCCTTCATCTTGCTCCACTATTTTTAAATGCTCTTGCCTTAGGACTCCTCGGAAGTATATGGCTGGAGGAGAGCTTTCATAGACAAAAACTGAAGTCCCAGCATCTGAGCAGAGCTAGATTTATTTCACTAAATATTGTACTGGCTTAATTCGTTGAGGGCCTGGTTTCTCATTCCACGTCTAGACAAACACCTCTCACATTCTTCTCACTTCAAAAATCCCCAGTGCTGCAGCTTGGCAGCCGAATAAACCCCTGATCTATTCCTGCAGTCACCACTCTCTCAGAGTCATCTTGCTGTTAATGATGATCTCATCTCCTGGAAAAAAATAAAAATCCTCCGTAATTTGTCCCTGCTCCTTTAGACTCCTTTTTTTTTTAAAAAAAAAAAAAATCAGTGTTCCTATGGCCCACCTGCAATTAAATCAGCTCAGCTTCCAATCCTTCCATGGATGACATTTCTAACAATTCAGCAGCCTTCATAAACTGAAAACAGCCAATAATTAACATATCCTTATCCAAACCAATTGTGTTATGTATTAGATTTTTTTTTTCTTTTAAATCAGGCAATGGCAAGGAGGATAACTCTCTGAAACCAGCAGGATACAGAATCATAGACTCACCGTGGCTCACTGTGAGACTTCAGTATTTTTTTTTGTGAGCTATAATAGATTGTGAGCTATGAAATCACCAGAAGTCTTAGTATGTCATTGTGTTTGCAAATCATTATTAATTCAGCCATCTGCCTAATTATGTAGTCCCTCTCCCCAAAAAAGTTGAAAGGCTCATGCTCAGTGAACATTTTATGTTTACAGTATCCCAGGAAGGTAGTGAACAATACAGTGGCAATAGTGTTGTCTTTTGTGGAAAGGTAGCAGTGGGCAGAGTAAAGTAAGGAAATGTTTTGCTAAGATGAGAGATAAAGCCAGGTCACTTAGATGTTACCGTGGTACTCTGCAGCTTGACCAAGTTATGCTTGATACACCTATGTAACTGGAATTTCACAGTGCACTAAGTGCATGAGTTTCCAGCAGAAGAATGTGTTTCCTGGTGCATGAGTTAGGTAAGGTTTAAAATTAGATACCATCTGGAAAATGATGAATTAAATAATAATAAATTAGTATTATTATTATATTTTCATTTTGCAGGCTTAAAAACAAGTTTGAGGAAGAAAAATAGTATTTGGATGGACAGTGTGAGAAGAGAAGCAAGAACAGAAGACAAATTCAGCTGAGGTGAGATTAAGAAGATGAACTGAGACTGACACAGCACAATGCACTGCAGAGAAAAGCTCAGCTTTCACACTGGAAAGGACACCTTATGAACAGAACAAAGCACCAAATTGTGCAAACAGAGTTGAAATAAGATTGCTTGACCTGTAACTAAGGTCTCGTTCTGAATCAGTAACTTAGGAAAAAAAAATACAGTCTGACTTCTATTCCGTGGTGCATATGCAACCAAGTACTTACTTGGCATGTGGATTGCTGTGTGCTGACACTCTGGCCGTCTTAAATAAAGTGTGTTTCTCTAACCATATGTATGTGAATTTTTTTCATATGCAAACTCGACTGAACCATCAAACCCCCAAGGCTTTAGACAACTGTGACTTGTCTTTCCTCTGTATGCGTTAAAGCTTTTTTTTTTTTTTTTTTTTTTTTTACCTTTTTGAAGCACTGTAGAATATCATTTTGTGATTTCTGCTTCTAAGTTCACCTTGTTAAAATATTGCATTTATCCCCCCAGAGAGGAAGAGTATGAGTGAACAAGAGCACATAGAAGAGAGAAAATTCAATACTACATCATTCCCTAACACTGCCTGGAGACATGCATACTGTTTCTGACATACTTGTGAGGGCATTTAACTATTTCTTATTTCAGAAATGGTCATCATAGCAAAATATTTTTGGCTTTTATTAAATCTCAGGATCCCATTCCCTGCCCCAAGTTAATGAAAGTTAGCCACATCCTACAGAATGAATAGGACTGACGCTTCCTTGTGGGGACAGATATGTTCACCACTGCTGCTGGTCCACTGGTTGCATCCCAGATACTCAGAGATGCCAAATGCACAGGTTGCAGTTCTGGAAGGGTCTGTCTCTTCTAGGATACAACAGGAAGGTGGAGAAGAAGGAAATTCCCTCAGAAGGAAATTCCCTCACATGCTCCTTCTGAAGGAATCCCCACTAACTGAAACCCCAGATCTGCATGGAGTTTCAAAGATTAAAAAACAAACAAACAAACAAAAAAAACAATTCTGATAGGTAGCTCTGTAAAATGATGAGGATCTCCAATTCCCACTGATTTGCCAAACTTGGGTTTAATTCTGTATCCCAAAATGCTTCCTGAAATTACGCAGTATATATATATTTAAGAAGGAACTGTGAAAAGTGATCAGAATGAGAGAGACTTTAGAGATGTTAAGCTCTTGAGGGAGAAGCAGCTCTTCATATCATGCAAATGATGCCAAGCATCTCACTCACATATACTAATGTACACTAGAATAATTTCAGTGTCAAGGTGTAATCTGATTTCCTCTTCTACCTACACAGGAGTTTATTCTACTTAAACATAACCAGGTCAGTGTTGAGGTGAAAGGATGCACAGTGATTTGAATTCGTAACTCACTGTGTGGCAGACCACTGCCAGAGTTTGACTTGCATCAACTGAAAGGTCCCTGTGTTTTCTTGAGCTTTCACATTTTTCTATAAAACAACAGCTTCTCTTCCTGGACACTTGCTTTTAAGTAGGCACTCGATGTTTGTGTGCTTCTTTGAGCAAGGTCCTGACTCTCAGAGAATTGGGCTGCTGCAAAAACAAACCTTATCTCAGCTTCACACCAGTCACCCTCCAGTTCATCTGGGAGATGCATAGAGCTCTTCCTGTCTTTGTCACAGGCTTTCACTTCACAAGCATTCTCTTTTATTGCTATTTTTTATATTCTTTCTTCTCCCAAAAGTAAAGTGTACCCCTAGCAAATAAGGATTACCAACTCCCTGATCTATTTTTCTTTAATCAGGTGGCTTTTGTATTAACTACAGAAAGTAGTTATTGTGAATTGACCTGAGCCAGGTGACAGCAGTTTTAATTAACCTCCATCACATTGACTATGTTAGGAGATCAGGGACAGCAAACTCAGTTCATTCTCACCCCAGTCCTCTGTGTCACACCTTTATGACAGCAGCAAACAAGATTTGTAGAGAAGAGCAAGTCCTCTGCCAAGCACATATGTTTTTTTGTCCAAGACTTACGGATAAGGGGAGTTTTGCCTTGATGAATCTCCCAGTATCAGTAGATTTAATTATTGAGTTACATTTTCGCTTCACTTCCTAGGGTCTGGGATTACTGAGATTAAAAAAGCAGGTGGAGCTCCGCCCTGTAATTCATTTGGTAAAACTGGTAATGTATGTTATTCCTTAAAGCTGCTGTTCGTAGGATCGTGTATGAAACAGAACTCTGCTTCTTAAACCGTTCACCACAGAGCGGCTGTTTGGAGGAAGGCAAGATATTCTGGGATAAAGATGGTGGATTTGGCTGTTTGCTCTATCACAAATTTGATTGCGGATCCTTGGTCAAATCACTTAGCCTTCTTTTCTATCACCTTCTTTCCAAGCATCCTCATTTGATGTCAGCTGATACACTATATATTGGTCAGTGAATTCCCAGGCTCAGAAACTGAGCTGATTAATTTCAGGAGAGAGAATGTTGTGTGAAATTCTCAGTTCAGCACCCATCCCCAGGAGGTTTTAATGATGCGTCATATCTCCTATCTACACTTTTATTTTGGGCCCTTACCAAACTACAAATGTTTAGATTCCTTTTCCTGGAAAAACAAAGTGATACAGAACAAAACACCATTTCTTTCATGATCAGTCAATGAACGAAAGTCTTTATTTCTCAATATGTGTTCCATAAGCTCTTTGAGACTTCATTTCAGATTGGAGGGTCCAAACTTGAAACATTTCCCGAAGTAAACCACATTATATTTTCATTGCTGCCAGGTATTTCCTCATGGTGCACAAAGAGCTAAGTATTAAAAATTCTGGCTGTGTCTAGAGAAGACAAGATGTCATCAGGTTATAAGGTGAAGGGCCTGTTTCTATAATGAGCCTTCCCTGTTACACATCAAAATAATAAATAAGTAAATATATTTTTGCAGTTATTTCTAATCCCCCCAAAACATTGCTAATTCTCACTGGGCTGGATTAACTTTCAAGACTAAACTAAAAAAAAAAATACTAAAAAGATTTTCAGTGGACTGCAAGGATAACTTCTGAATAAGGCCAAATAGTTTGGAGATGTTTGGCCTCCTTCTTTTTGACAAGTGAAAATCTGCATCTACTCTCAAATCATTAGAATTACAGCAGAATGATGTAGATACAAGTCTCCACAGGTGTTTCAGGTGTTTTATGTATAGTGGATTTCACACAGCTGAAACAGCAGTTTAAAAACTTGTGGCAGAGAGTAGACCTAATTTAGCAATGCATATACCTCTATGCCTATGTATATCTATTTTAGACATATCTAATTGTGTCCAAATCAGTGAGATTGTGACTATGTTTTAAAGTTTGATATGTATTCAAGTACCTTGCTGACTCAGGATCTGTGTGACCAGAAATGCTGAGGTTGTCTTGTATAAAATAAAATAAAATAAAATAAAATAAAATAAAATAAAATAAAATAAAATAAAATAAAATAAAATAAAATACATTGTATGACTGATTTTACTACTACCTCATGAAAAGATAACTAATCAAAAAAAAAAAACAATAAAATATTCTCTAAGGACACTGTAGATAGACACATATATATCATATATAGGAATACTGCATATTTGAAGAGCGAATTCAACAGATACTCTGTCAAATATCTTTCATACTGATGATCAGGTGAGTTTTCCTAGCAAAGACAAAGCCTTAGTTATTTTCACAACATCTCTCTGTTATTGTAGACAGAAAGAAAAGGATAGTTGTCTTTCTAAAAGGCAGCTACTATTCCTGTTAGCAACCGCTTCTTTGAAAAGCAATGTTACACTTATCTGATAATTTTAATGTGTGATTCTAACCTGTTTCCCAACATCCACCTTGTAGTCCCCCCCCTCAATATCTCCTCAGTATGGCTAGTAGGATACTGTCCAGCAGTGCACATGAAGTCCTGCTGAATGATACACACTTGTGGAGGAAGTACATTTCTCTCACCTCACCCACAACATCAGTCAGTAAATTGTAGAGGGCTGTTAGATAGGTCAGGCACAATTTGCCCTTGGTGGATGTTCCCAGACTCTTTCTTGTCTTTTGTGGAAACAACTGTCATTGGGACATGCTCTATAAATTTTTTTCTTCTTTTCTTCTCTTTGGACTGGGAATGAAAATAGGCTGCCTAGCCCATAGTTTCCCTGTTCATCCCTACTGATTTTTCTTGAAGATGGGCATAATGTCAGCTACAGGCTTTACAAGAATTTCAACCTCACACACCAGTGCAGTAAAAAGTTAGTCCTTATTTTGCCATTAACACAGAGGATTTAATGTTCTTATACTACAAGTTAGCCATTAAGCATTTATTCCTTGATATTGTTATGTCTGCCACAGAAACTAACACAACTTTCGACCAGTTTTCTCAAAAATAAAAGGGCCTCTGGCTGTAATCCTGGTGATTACAGAAGCAATGAGTATGGGTCAGTATGCTACAGGAAGCCTTCTCCAAACATGGATTTTCTAATGTGTGCTGGGAGCAAATAAAGTTGAGAATAAAATCTGCTCTTTTGTGCAACTCATACACATTAGATCTGGGGCATTCTATAGGCGTGAGATTCACTGAGATCTGCCACACAGTTCATATATCTTGCATACAATAATTTAGAGAAAGAAGTACTATAGGGAATTGTGGCTTAGTAATCAGTAATAATTTGTAAGAGTACTGTCATGTAGGGTTGTGAAGTCCCTATTTCTTGATGGATTTTACCAAGCAACAGCCAGAAAGACGCCTGTCGGGAATGGTGATCACATTCAGGTTAAATGCAGCTGACCCTAAAATAATATTCAGAATTAAATGACCTATTGAGTTCCCCTTCAAACAAATATCAAAAAATTATCAGGACTGATCCATGAGATTCAAGGGAAAAAAAAAAGAAATGACAAGTTTCCATTACAGTTAGTTCATCAATACCTTAACATAGTGTTGATAAATGGCATTCAAGATAAGATAGAATGCCTAGATCTCAAATTCATAAATTTACCAATTACCTCAGAGTTTGTTTTCCAAAAGATTGAATCAATTCCTTCCCCTACTGAGCCCCAGTTTCTGTCATTTGCATTTTATGAGTCTTACACAGCTACTGCTGGACACTCCATCCTTCATCCTTCCTCCTTCTCCGTAATAAACTCTTGGCTCTGTTAAACATCTCCTGCCTTTGAGAGAGTTACAAAGTAAATGCTTGGCTGAAATAATTTCAGAAGGGATGAAGGGATTCCTGAATACTGCAGATAGAGCTCCTCAGGAGGAAAGTAGATATAAGAATGTTATAAAACATAATATATACGAGCAAAGAGACAAAGGACCAAAATATGGGCAGAAAAAGGAATTAATGGCTTCCAAAATCTGATATGTACTCTGTCCATCATGTATTGAAACATGCAATTGAGGTACAAATACAGGCATATTAACACTACAGCAGATTGTTTTAGCTGTAGTAGTCAATGATATGTCTATCAGTTAGTTTGATATTTAAGGAGTATTCTGGATACTACAAATCTTCAGTTAGTTCTCAGAAGAAGACATTTCACTTAGATGCTGAACTTCATCATGGATTAGTCAACATACACCAGTTGTATTAGGTGTAAGGTTTTGTAACAGTAAAATGCACTCCTGAATCTCTTTGGGTTTTAATGCTCATTGATTTGGACAGTTAATCAATTGCTGTATCTCCAAAGGCCCATAGATATTGACTTGGTCTCCAAAAGACTCTATAAAGAGTCATTTGGGGGATACTTTCACTTCAAATTGAATTGTGGACCTTTAAATCTCCTTAGTAAAATACTAGAACAAAGACTGGATGTCAATGTTCCTTTTGCATTTTTAAATAGAACACAAACGCTCGTGGCTAAAGATGAGGTTCCTAGAAGGATCTCACGTTGTTCTTTTTCTTTGGCACATTCTTTTAATTGTTATAGATTTTATCTCCCTTGCAGACAGAATGCATTAAGTTTACAATATTCACTCTGCTTCTCCCACAAGATAATAATATAAGGTGCCCCTTAGCATGAGATATGGATCTGGAGAGAAATGATATGCTGATCAATTAGTTAGAGATTTATCTCTGGTTTCCTGCCTACACACTTCAGCAAGGTGGAGGACTGGAGGACAAAAGGAAATGGGAAAATCTTTGTTTTGAACTGTGTTTTTTGAACCTGTGCCATTGTATAAAAAAAAAGAGATTTTACTTCACACTGGTGAAAAATTAATACAACTGAAGCCGTAGGATTAATAAAGATAGATTAATCAACTTGCTTGTCAGTAACATATACAGTGGAATTTCCTCCATTTTGTTAGATCTTTCTAATTAATTATCTGTGTGGATGCCCCTTTATTGACCCAGTGCCAGATCCAGAAGTGTTCCAGACCATTCCTGTTATAAATGTATTGTACCAGAGATATGTAATCTTTGGCAGTGCCAGCCATTCCGCAAGATTTGGTGCATGTTCAATAAAGGCTTTTAATATTTGACCTGTAAGACGGGATTTTGGCAAGAGGTATACAAGAATAAGCCAACAACTCTCTAGGTTGCAAACACAAATGAAAAACACTTCTTATTCAAAAATGTAGCAGTTAAGCGTTGACAAAGAAGAATGGAGTAATGATGCAAATGTAGACTGAGGTAAACAAAGTGAGTTTTGTGATCCTTATTAATAGTTCTTAGGATGTTCTACATGACAGGTTAGGCATTATAACCTGCACAATACATGAATGTTATGTAAATATTTTAGTTTAAGTATTATACGTACATGTTTATTGTGTGCAATATATTCATTGTAACATATTTATCATGTCTAAGAATTTATACTCTGAAAAATAGTTCCGCTTCAGTCAAGGAACAATGTGCCTTGAATTCCTCTAGATATCCCAGTTTATGCCTGTGAATCAGGCATCTTCTACATGTCCTTCGTCCTCCCATGACGTGTCTCTGCTCTTCAGCTTCCGCATTGCTCTCCTTGTGCCAAAATCTCACAGCAAGACAGTGTTTACAAGATTCAGGACACAATCCTTCACACTGTGAGCCAGGCAAGATTAAAAACACTGTCAATGCCACAGCATCAGGCAGCCAATAGTGTAGTCTTTGTTCACCAGCCAATTCTTATAGTTCTGACTCCTGAGATCTTCTAAAAATTTTGCTGCCTGAATGTCTGCCATTTCAAGTTTGCAATCTCTTCCCTGGAACTGGAGAACCGAAGTAATTTGAATCATGGCTGAGGGAAGGAGAATATGTAGTTCAGTTCCCCTCACCCAATCTGCAAGAAAGAAGACAATTTGCTGCCACTCAGTGATGGGAGAACCACTTTGGATACAAGAAATGGCAGCAAACAGACAAATGCTTGAATGTTCCTTTTTAGGGCTACATCAAAACCTTTGCACTATATCCATCTTTCTCCTTCCTTCCACAACCTCAGAGCTGCTTTCTTACATACCCCTGTCTATTCATTAACATCCGATTAAGGCATACATCTGCTGGAGCTTTACATCAGCATTACATTGCTCCACATTATGATTGCCTTGAGCTTTGTCTTATTTTCATATTTGTTTCCGGTGCACTAAGAGCAAAAGAAGATTTTTCATAGTGATTGACAAATAGAAGGGAAACAAACACTAGGATCTGAGGAGGATGAAAGAACAGAATGTGCTTCTCATCAAAAAACAATCTCTCCTCAGGGCGGAAAGAGAGGTTTTTTTTTTTAAGTAAGGGAGCGAAGTATAGAAAAGAGTATCACAGCTGCAGATACCAGAGTCAGAATCTAAACTGGGTAAATGTAGAGTCTTGGTCTGCATTTGGGGGGTTTTGCTATGAGAAGCAGCTGCACTGTATCACTTTGTCTCACTAATTCACCTACTTTTTTTTTTTTTTTTTTTTTCAGGCCCTTTCTACATGCCCAAGCTGTAAGCCAATGCCGGAGATTAACGGCTAAATCTAAGATGATTTCCTAACCAGGTTTCATACCATCCCTCAGGTTGTATTGCACAAAAAAGTGACCAGAGACATGCTCAAAGATGCTCCAGAAAGCCTTGCTAACTTGTAACCTACTTTTATTTTTTCCTAAAGAGAATATTCACAGCTGTTTTTGAGAGGACTGAGAAATGGAGATAGAGCAAGCAGTCTCTGGCAAATCTAATCTTGCCCCATGGACAGATTTCTCCTCCAAGACACAAAATATAGAACTAGAGGAATGATTCAGGGTATTTTCTAGTCAACCGTAAACATACTGTTGCTTGGCCATGGGCCCCCCCATCTTGCTTTCCAGAAACCATTGCAACAAAGCCATGGGGAACAAGCAGTTTCAGAGATATGCTAAAAAGCTAAACTTCAAACCATGTGCAAAATGTATAAATCAAAGGACTTTTTGAAAAAGCAGCATGGAGTGTTTAGACATTATTTTGTTCAGAACTGACTACAGTTTCATCTCAATACAAAAAATATTCTGCTGCGGTATTTTGCATAGAAATATCTACCACAAAGACAGATTGCCTTTAGGGAGGCAATGCTTCCTGCCTCACTCTCAGCGAGACAAGAAACAAGCAAATTCCCTACAATATCTGGGTATATTGATAAAATTATTTAGACTGTAGTTGTCATTACTCTTTGACTTTCTGATACTGCAGAAAGACTTGTTGCTTAATTGCTTAATGTGAGGTTGTGGTGGTAAAGCAAAGAGAGACGTGATCATGCCTCTAATTTTCTGAGATAACCTTTCCTATATTTTTTGTCTGTGTCTGCTTAAAATAAAGTTTCGATTCCAGGTATGAGAAAGAGATTTGGCATGCCTAGAATTGAGTAGCTTTGTTTTGTTTAATTTGCCAATTTGATTATAATTATATTTTTGTTCTCAGAATGATTTTGCATTCCCTTTGATAAGACATACAGTGTCTTTTGTACATATATCTCAAAACAATCTGAACAGATGTAAATATTGATAGCACATGAAAACTATAAAGACATTTCACAGAGTGGTGGCTGTCTCTCCTCTTCTCCTTTATAACACTGTCCAAAAATCTTATCAAATATGCTTTTCTTGTGGGTTTATTTTGTCCCGATGTATTGGAGATGGAAATTTCTGTGATTTGTAGAGTCGTAAAAATCACCTGTGAGAAGCAGAGGCCAGACCTTGGGAGATGAGGCAGGAGACGCGAGAGAGGCGGGAGACGCGACGAGAGACCTCGGGATAGCATAAGTCCTCAAGATGTCTACTTTCTGAAGTAGTTTCAAAGGGGCTCCCCTGATATTCTCAATCCAGTGGGCCAGTGTCCCTTGCAGCTCAGGCTTGGATATCCCTATGTTTATCGCCAGTCTTCCCACAATGGGAACACTGGTAAAGGACTTTTCCGACCATGAGCCCTCCTCAGGTGGTCATGCAAAGCCGAAATTTTGCCTACCCTGGCACCACAGCATGGGCATGCAGGATGGTCCTGGTGGATCTTCACGGCCCGGGGTAGAAACCTCGGTCACTCCTCCCATGGCTGCCGGGGTAGGAGTAGCCAATCTAGTATGGATTGTTTCACCAGGGGGAGATGGTCGTTCTGGTGTCCCCGCCTCCCCAACCACTCTTGGAGGCGTGGCAACCGTTACCACCGTCTCATACACCTCTGGGAGATCTTTCAAACAAGCCAAATCAGCAGGGGTAGCAGGGATAGCCCGCCCCCATTCGCCATAGTCCGAATTAATAAATGTCAATATTCCGGTTAGGTGGACCTCCGACTCAGGAATAGATGATGACAGCACAGGACTTGGCTTGGCCTTCTCGGAAGAAATTTCTCCCGTCTGAGTTGCCACCGAGACATAGTACATGATCCTGGACCCCAAGGATCGGAACATCGTCTGTGGGGGTTCAGAATAGCCCAGGAGAACCAGTCCCCCAAGTAAACCTGGGATGCCAAATTAGAAAAACCCCGAGGCACGGGGCTACGGCCCAATAATTCAACTGGGAAAACTTTTCGCTTTTCACCTTGAGTACTGCTGAGTAGCCGGCGACTGCTACTCAACAAGGCGCGAGCAACTATCCTGGGGCAGAGACAGATTCAGCCACCCGATGTTAATCGGGGTCCAGGGGGAACCACGGGGAGGTGCTGTCTCTGTGGCTAAGCCCAGGTTGTAACTATGGTTCCCTTAAGAGAGTCATAGTTACTCCCACCTAGAGTACTCTACTCCCCCTAGAACAACTTGTAAATACATGCTAAGTAATGAAAGTTATTATCAGACAGTATTCAATGACTCTAATATGTGTGCTCACAATGTAGTTGTTATTAGAGGCTGTGATTTTGTGTGTTACCCACATTTAATGAGAATCTGTGTGTGATCTGTGTGTGATCTGTGTGTGAGAATCTGTCTAACTCTGCTAACTCACACGTAGGCCCACTGGACTGCTTATGCCATCCTGCACAGTAGGGCGATTTACCATTTTACAGACCAGGTTCAAAAAAAAAAAAAAAAAAAAAAAAGAGAGAGAGAGAGAGAGGAAGGAACGTCATTGCTTGAAGGCACTGGCTCCAGGGATCGCTGCTGCACAAGCACTGACCACGCTATGCAGACTGGGATGCTGGTTAGCAAAATCCAGCAGTGCTACAACGACAGCTTTGCCATCATTGTTGGTAGATGTAGACTCGGCTCAGCACGCAACCTTGCTGCGATGACTGTGCCTCTGCTTATGCATGGCCACAGGTGTGAGGAGGCAGGGGACATGTGCTGCCTGACTCTAAGCGACCACACCACATCTATGCATGTCCAGGTCCGGACACTACAGGATTCCATTCGGACGATGGACGTGGGGTTGGCCATGGCTACAGAAACTGTTACTAGTGCTTTTATTTCTATTTGTAATATTATCATATGCTGTATCCCTTGCATAATGATGCTGACATGAGGCATGGTTGAGGCTGCTATGAAAACGTTATCTGTTCGGGTGCTTGGCTACGATAGATTGACCTCTACAGATTGCAGGGCGGTATGTACAGGAGGTGGGAATCTTTGTGATTGTTTATGATCTCTTCAGATCACGGGGTGGCGTTTGTTGGAGATGGAAATTTCTGTGATCTGTAGAGTCACAAAAAATCTCCTGTGAGAAGCAGAGGCCAGACCTTGAGAAAGAAGATGTTTGCCTGTCTATGCTGAGTGATAAGGAGCAGGGATGCAGCTGCTCAGGCCGGTTCACAGGCAGTCCCCCCGGAAACCTGTTGAAGCCGGCCACTCGGCCGAGCTTGTAGCCAACTTAACTGCAGATGTCCTAGAAACTAGATTTGGAGGTCCAACACCCAGAAATGAGGAAGAAGAGAAGGAAGGCAGGAGCCTCGAATTGAGGGCTGGGACCCCCGACTGGTGTGCACGCCTGAGCACCCCGGAGGGGGGAAAGAGTTGCGCAACTAGAGGTGGAGTTTGTCCAGCCGCTGGGCTGCCTCCTGGGTCAGACTGACCCTATGTGCCAGGATGCACCGGGTATAGAGAGGACAGTGCGGAGAGAGCGGTGGCGGGGAAGAGAGGGCGGGGAAGGAGAAACTCCTACCTCTGAGGCCTACGCTATCTCCTCGGGAGCCGGTCAGCAGCTCTCTCTCTCTGATCTGCCAACTCGAGAGGATGTTTGGGTCCAGTATCCCGCCAGTAGGTATCACCTCCATACTTTGCTGCTTTGATGTGCTTTCACCTGAATAAATGCTCCATGTAGTCACCTCGTTCTGCGTGATTATTGCCAAATCCTAAGCCCATCCGGAACACCCGAGCATTAGAATATATTTTAAAAGATATTGAGACTTGATTTAAAAGCTGTCGGTGATAGAGAATCCATCATAACTAAGGAGGTAAGTTGTTGCCCTGATTAACTGCTTTCTTTGAGTTTACTTTGGTCTAGCTTCCAGCTCCTGAAATCTCATGGATTCATCTTTCTGACAGAAATACCACCTACAAAAAGCCATCTCTTCTCATGATCATATCTTATTTTCCTCTTTGATACACTAAACACATCACATTTTCTTAGTTTCTCTGTAGAAAATAATGCTTTCTTGTATTCTTTTCTGAGCCTTTTTTGATCTTTCATCTGCTTTTTTGAAGAATGACTATTAGAACTCAATGCAAAAATGTATCATTAGGGCCAAAGGTTCGTGATTCGTAACAAGAACTCTTTCTGGTAGTTAAGAAATTGAAATAGCTAGAAAGAAACATGCAAGTCTGTGTCCTGGCAACTGCTGAAGTCATACTACTTGTTCATATAAGATACTTCACTACCAATTCTTTGGAAGTTTAGATATGTAGCGATAGCTACAATATCGCATTGTCTACTCATGTTCACTGTTGTTTCACTGCCCTGATGCCATCCAGTTAGTGATTTCAAGGAAGAAGTCCCAGTTCTCTATTTCACCCACTCGCCTAGTGGCTAGAAGCATGACGTTGCTTGATGGCTATGCCAAAATGCATATACTGACATACATGCAAATTTACTTCTGAAAGTAATCCTCTAAGCAGCCTCTATAAAAAATCTTCCCCTTATTATTTTTCATACACTAATTTTATATCATCTGAAATTTTACAAGCGTGGTATTTTGCAAGTGTGGCCCTCCTTTAGAGGTGGCTCAGGAATGAGCATTGACAATATTTGCCTAGAAATAGGATAATCTGATCTTTTAAAATGACTTTCTCCACTATCATTTACCCAGTTTCTGTAGACTCTTTTTATTTTGTTTAGTGGTAATTTTCGCATCACACCATTATGCATGTGTTAGTGCACCAGTAGCTTCACAAAGGCTTTTAGTATATTTTATCATGGCCATACCTTTACTAAACACATCTGAGATCTCAAAAACAATAGTGTTTGCTTGACAGAACCATTTTTCTATAAAAGCACACTGATGACATTAATTATCCTGCAGTTCTTTGTGTTTTTCCATTTGCGTTTCATCACTGCTTTTGTGTGATTTTGTCATGAATGATCACTATAGATTTCTAAAGAAATTTTCTGAACTCTCTAACTAATTAATACTATATGTTCATATACTGTAATGTTCATAGATTTGTTAAAAATAAAAATAATATAGAAAAAATATGTGTATGGGACCTCTGAGTGAGTGAGTGGGACCTTGCTTTTTGAAAAAAAATGCTCAAGTGATATTTTCAACATCCCTATGATTAACATGAGAATAGGAAGAATTTCACTCTAATCTCTAATTAATTAAAGATTAGAGATTAAAGTCTAATCTCTAATATGTGACTCCATCATTCTGCAAATCTTGGAGTTGTATTTACGTATGTCTGGAATAATATTAATTTTTTGTGCATCGTGATGGAATATTTTTTCATATTAGATCTGTACAGAGATAAAACATCTATTCCATGTTATATTAAAACTCTACACAGAGTAGAGAGAAAGAATTGTGAACATGCTTATGAATTCTGAAACTTTATTGCACTCTCCCTTGTTCACACCTTTCTAGTTTTCCTGTTGGCATCCATGAACAAGTAGAGGTAGTAGAACAATATTTGTATCTGATCAAAATTATACCTAATGCTATCAGAATATTGTTTTTATTGGTGAATCACAATTCATGAGAAAGCAGAGGCTGTTTATAGAACTTACAACATAAATTAGTCATTGCTTTTTATTGCAGAGTGTGTGTTTATGAAAAACTGTTTTTTTAAAAAAAAAATTATGGGTTAAAACAAAATCCGAAAATATACTTTCCTCATTCTTCTTGAATAGGAAGCTTGCAAGTGTAGGAGAAAAAAATATATCCTTTTTCTCCTGTTTTTGAAGTTTTGAAACGAAGAAGAAGAAATAACACAATATAAAAATGAAAGCAAAGTGTTTTATCACAAAAAGGAATGTTTCGTAGAAAATAGTAGAAAAACAGAACTAAAGTTTTTTCAAAACTTTCCATGAACCATATTTGCCCCTTTTCAATTGACTCTAGTAGGGTCATCCAGAGCAGGAACAGAGACACTTGCCACATGATAGAATAGGACACAGTTTTAATGGTAAAAAACTGGGCTGAAATACTCAAATTAATATTAGAAACATGAGGGAAATGGGTTGGAACAAAATATTCATCAAACCATTTCAAATAATAAACTAATTAATGCAAATTGTGATGTGTTTATGGAGAAATAACAAATGCAAAAAGGGCAAATTTCATTGTTAAATGAATTGTTCTCAGGGAATAATTCATCTGGCTGCAGAAGATGGAGAAAAGAGTTGAATGCTAATGAGTTGGAATGCAGAGAACAGTAACAGGGAATAAGGGCTAATTCAGAAGGCAATAAATCTAGTGAATATCTGAAAAACAAAAGACTACTTATTGCTGAGTCTCTTGGAAAGCTGGACATACTTTTATGTTTAAACCTACGGGTTATTTTTTGCAGGATTAGTATTTTAGACTGTAGGCTCTTTAAGGAAGTATCTTAAAATGAATTTGCAGAATGTAACAGAAAGAAGTTCTGCTCTCAGCCAGAATAACTAGTTATCTTGAAGGAAATGGTAATAGTTATTAATAATACACAGTTATAGAACTACCTGTTTCATTCTGTTTAATCTTGTAGAATCCTCAAAAAATACAGTACGCCTTATCTTGCAATCACATAAAGAAAATCCTTTTTTTGCAGGGTCAGTATATTAAATTTAGATATAATCTGTAATGTTCAGTTTTATTTATCTGTTTGTTTATTTATTACAGTGCTTTCTGGACACTACAGCCCTCCAAGGGCTGTTTCTATTTCCGTTTCGGTAATGCCTAGCTATCATGAAAGTTCTGAGTCATCTACGCTTTAAGCATCTTCTCAAGATTTGTTGTTTCATTGTGGCAGACAGTAACATATACACAAATGCATACACAGAAAACCTGAATGCACAGCTTATTTTGGTTTTGGGTCATATCAGATTGATTAGCTTTGGAGAGGGGTTAGAGAGAGGGAATTGCAGTTTCAAGTGTCATTGATTTCCAACATAAATGAGGAATTGACCAGCAAGTTTTGCCCAGCTGAAAGGTAGCAACACTTAAACAAGTTCTAGGCAGTAAATATAGAATTAGCTTTGCTGAAGTATCAGAACTGCTCTTAGATAATATTAAAATTAAGTAGGTGAATTCAATGCTATTTCAAAGACAGGAAGGTTGAATGTTTTTCCTTTTTTCAATTTCGTCCCTGTACTATTAGTTTATAGCCCCAGTGGCCATAATAAGATGCCCCACTGTTTACCACAGTATAATTTCATGCCTTAAAAATATCTGATTGTGCTCTGCCATTTCTGATCAAGCCCAGTTTAACAAGGTAATAACTATATGCAAGTTCTTCAGCTATCAAATATATGTTAAATGAGGAAACATTTATTCAATGTGAGCACTAATGCCAGGAGAACCAGTTACAGCAACGTTTCTTAAAAAGGAACAGAAGAAGCTGTTCAACACCTGCATACTCTGTTTTGCACCAAACTGCTCTAATTAGCACATTTTGAGATATGATTAGAGCACTAGAGGAAGCTTTCCAAATGCCATTAATTATGGATGTGATCCTAAATTATTCACTTTGAATATTTTTTTCTTGCTATGCCTCTTTTATCTTCCACTAACTTTTTGTTGCATCCTAGAACAGATCCAATTAAACCCCAAATGGAAGTTTGTTATGTTAAAAAAAGGTAAACTGAAAAATAATCATTTTCTTTTTTAGGGTGCTTGTCCTAAAAAGGGAGAAGATAGGGAAAATACATTTTTTAAATGGTCATCATTCTCTACCTCAGTTTCTACCAGTATTGGAAGGATGATATTCATACAATCATCAGGCATGAAAATTCCCATCTCTCATTAAAACAATATCATTGAATACAACAAAATATTTGCATATTCTCTGATTCTTACTGTCTTTAAATGCTATATGGCAATTATGGCAATCATAGCATTTATCTCAGGCTTTGGTATATCATAGATAGTAGTTTTCTAGTTCTTCTCTAGTTTTAAGTGCAACCAGGCCTGTCCGAAATAATCCTGTGCAGAGAAAGGAAGATGGCAGCAGGAGGGAAGGAGGGAGGGAGGGAGTTAAAATGCAAGAACAAGGAAAGAGATGTGGAAAACAAGGTTGGACATAGCCCAAGGTAAGAAAGAGACAGGAAGGAAGGGAGGAAGGCAGGGAGGAAGGCAGGCAGGAAGGCAGGAGGGAAGGAAGGCAGGAAGGCAGGAAGGCAGGAAGGCAGGAAGGCAGGAAGGCAGGAAGGAAGGAAGGAAGGAAGGAAGGAAGGAAGGAAGGAAGGAAGGAAGGAAGGAAGGAAGGAAGGAAGGAAGGAAGGAAGGAAGGAAGGAAGGAAGGAAGGAAGGAAGGAAGGAGGGAAGGAGGGAAGGAGGGAAGGAGAGAAGGAGGGAAGGAAGGGAGGAAGGAAGGAGAGAGGGAGGGAGGCCTTTCTCTTAAAGGGTAAACTGACAACTGGCTTGTTGTTCCAAGCTGCTGAAGATGCAGAGTGCTCTGAGGTCCAGCACGGACGCATAGCACCATGATCCAGAACAGCCCTGAGGGTGCTCTCCCTCCACAGATATTGGTCTAGGAAAGAGTATCTGGCCAACAGACTTCTGTAGCCTGATACAGTGCTAGCTCAAACTTTTAAAACTCTCCAGGTGTTCAAGTGACTACCTCAAGTGTTGAACTGCATAATTCATCTATATTTTAGTAATGAAAAACATAGAGAACACAGTAAACAAATTGCTTGTTTGCTTGCTTGCTTTCTGTATATGCACAAATCCAATTCTCTGGTGCACTTATCAAAACACTTGTTTTTGGAGAGACAGAGAATTCATATATGGCTGTTTGAAAATAAAAGTCACATCTAGACATAACGCACAGAGAGGTGATAAAAGGCTTCAGGGTATGTCCTCTGCACTGAGCAGAATTGTCAAACAATCCTAACGCATTAAATGACTGAGCATTGCCTGGATTTTATTTTTTTTTTTTAGATCTAAGTTCCTCCTTTAAGGTTTCCTCTGGGACCTGTTAGCAGCTACCACTATGTATCTGTTTTGTTAAAGACTGCTGATGAAATCCAGTAAAAATGAATAAAAATTCTCTTAAAAGGTGTTTAAAGTATATGTGGCTGTGGAAAGGCAGAGGACTTTAAACTGGAGAACTAGCTCTTTACGCAATACCCTCACGTATCTTAAAGCTAAACAGAACTGAAATGGACATCTGGCTTTGAAACCTCCAGGAAAACACACCAAGGAGCAACGACTTGAAAGTCATTCCTTACACTGAGTCAATGATGTTTGGGTGGCGTTGTGTGAGAGCTATCATTGATAAGATCTGGAAGAGCTTTTCTTGCATTTGGAGTCATCCAAGCGCTTTACTGGGAATTTTTCTGACATTCTAAATCAATCCCATATGTGATTATTGCCCACAGACTACCAAAGCACTTTTGATGCTTAACATTTTACTTTGTCTTTTACATATTCTTATTTTGTCCAGCGTACTAGCATAACCTAGTAAATAATTCTCATGATCTTGGTGTCAAGTGCTGCATCCCTAGACACCACTAAGAATTCCTTCACAGGCTTAAGTGGCCTAGGGATCAGGCTGAAAATGCGTAGAGATTTTGCTTCTAATCAACGGAGTTTGACATCTTCTCTCACAGGTGCATCACAGTATCAGGTCCGTATCGGAAAGTGCATTATCCAAAACTTTGCAGAACCTCAAGTGAAAATACAAAATAAATTCTCCATTCATGATTATAGGAGAAAGAATGTTATTAAATGAATAAAATATATTTATAGGGTTTTAATTGTTCTTTACAACCTGATAGCTTTATTCTGTTTTAATGGTCTATGTCTGTCCCTTTTTCTCCAAAATCACTTGAGATTTTAATTCACCGTGAATTTAGCTCTGCGGAGAAAGACCTGGGTGTCATGGTGGACGACAAGTTGACCATGAGGCAGCAGTGTGCCCTCGTGGCCAAGAAGGCCAATGGGATCCTGGGCTGCATTAAGAAGAGCATCTCTAGCAGGTCGAGGGAGGTGATCCTGCCCCTCTACTCAGCCCTGGTGAGGCCGCATCTGGAGTACTGTGTCCAGTTCTGGGCTCCACAGTACAAGAGGGATGTGGAGCTGCTGGAGAGAGTCCAGCGCAGGGCTACAAGGATGATCAGGGGCCTGGAACATCTGCCCTATGAGGAGAGGCTGAGGGAGCTGGGCCTGTTCAGCCTGGAGAAGAGAAGGCTGAGAGGGGATCTAATCAGTGTATATAAATACCTCAAGGGAGGGAGTGCAGAGGACGGGGATGGTCTCTTTTCAGTGGTGGCCACTGATAGGACTAGAGGAAATGGCCGGAAACTGAAACATCAAAAATTCCATAGGAACTTAAGGAAAAATGTCTTAACAGTGAGGGTGACAGAGCACTGGAACAGGCTGCCCAGAGAGGTTGTGGAGTCTCCTTCTCTGGAGATCTTCAAAACCCGCTTGGATGCAGTCCTGTGCCACGTGCTTTAGGTGTCCCTGCGTATGCAGGGGGGTTGGACTAGATGATCTCTAGAGGTCCCTTCCAACCCTAAGCATTCTATGATTCTATGATTCTATGAATTTACCATGAATAAGGCGATTGGGACTTTCCTTGACATAGTCCTTCCTTGCCGTTTGGCATTGTGCAGTAATGCATCTTGGTGTCCGTGTGAGTGGATGTACGTGGGCCGGATGTTTATTTCCCTTGTAACCTGTTCAGAGTCACCATTAGGTTGTAAAGATCTTTGAAAAAGATATCATTCTATCAACGAAAGGAAAATCTGGTGGCAGAGGCATATGCATGCAGAGCTGAAGCCTACCCTTATTGCTACATACACACCTTCAGCATTTGAATGATGGTTTTATGAAGTTCGTATTGCTTTGCAATTCTGATAGCTCCCTGAAAAATGTTACTGAGAAAAAGGGGGAAAAAGCAAACAAAAGTCAGGGAACTAAAACAGAATCCAAATCCTCTTTATGTTACCTTCTCTGCTAAGTTACAGGTGCATAAGTATGTAACTCTAGAGTATATAGCTCTAAAGATATGACTGTAACTCAGAAAAACCTCACTGATTTTCTCACTGAAAATAAGATCAATAGAAACAGTCTATATCTCAGATTCATATCAAGAAATATCCCACATTGTCTGCTATTATTAGTATTTGTATAAAATATTGCCATAAGTGTGATAAAGACATCCTAGCAGAGACTCAGCTTCAGGTGGTCTTAGGCATCACCATATATTGTATTTCACACACATACAGAAATTAACAGTCAGTATATATATTCACCATATTCAAAATTCAGTACATATCATCCTGACAACTTATTAGGGCTGACACTAGGGCAGGTAAAAGAGAATTTCAGAGTCACCCTGCACATGACACTCCTAATTGATTGTAAAATTAAAATAATTAGTTCTATGTAAAGTGAACTTTGTTCAATCTTTTTTACCTTAATTTTGCTAAAAAATAGGCAATATGTCTGAATTTCTTGTTTCTAAAGCTTATTATGGAAATGGTCCTAGATCCATGGGTTCTAAATGATCCAAATCTAGTTTGATACAAGGTCCAATTCTAGTTTGTCCAATATGAAATAAGCCACACCTGGTCCTAAGCATATTGTTATACACGATTTCTCCAGCTGGCCTAGTTTTCAACATAAGCAGATGGGTTAAAATACAAATAGGTCAGAAAGACTTAACAATACTCTTATATTTGACAGTTAATCATGATGGACTAGAGTGGGGCATCCTAGAAAGAATGAGTTCATACCCATCGTATCTTAAGTGGATGAAGGTTTTTTTTTCACATGAGTTTTGAATTACTGTCATCTACCAGAATTCAATATACAGGAGAAATTCTCAAAAATAAATTAACCTTGCCTTCATCCATTTTCAGTTGCATTAGATATTCAATTTATTTTTATTTTCATTAGGAGAAAATCTGAAAAGTAAGGAAAGCAAGAGGAATCCTAGTCAGTACCGGAAAAAACAGATCTGCTGAGGCAAAAATAATGCTTTTTACAAATCTTAATTCACTCAGTAAGGAGATTTGCTGTACACACATATCATCCCTGCTACAGATATTTGCAGTCATGTAGAAGTTTCTTGAGTAACTTTGGATTTTGTCTCATCCTGAAAAAAAAAGAGACAGGTTCATTTCATCCTCCCCTGACTCCCTTTTCCACTTCTAGGAGAAACTAGTGGGTTCAGCATGGGGAAAATAATAATTAAATTAAAATAAAATAAAAATTAATGTAAAATGTATATCCTTGAATTGCTTACCTGGAAAAGCCTGCCAATCCATCATGCTGGAATAAATCCCCAAGAATATACCAATGACTGGCTTAGGACATTCCATACAGGGTCTTTTACTCACATTCAGATCAAACAGGTAATAATCACAAGAAATAAAGCATCTTTCATTGCTCTAAAAATCAGATTAGATGAGCTTAGTTTGGCTTTAGATTGTGTTCTAAGCAGACTGCCTCCTGGTAGTCTATCTAATGATCCTTTGGGCCTGCTGGCAGAGAGGCTACGTAAATAACTCTTGGTCTAACTGGAATCAGGTAAGTGGTACTGAATAAAGAAGGTGCTAATAGAAATACTTTATTTTCTCTCTTTTGTTTCCTTGGTTTTCATGTTTTAATAATGATGTTCCCAGCACAACCATAGTCTCCCATTAAAACAGGTCAGATCAGAGAGATCAGGAATGAACAGGTCAGAGCTACAACTGATCAGCTCCATCCTCATTCCTTGTTACTACCACAGTCAGATGTAGCATATAGATAGTAATTCATAAATGTGTTAAAGTACAGATAAACTTAAAAAGTTAAAGAGATGGGGGTAGCCAAAATGAAGTTTTGCATAACGATACTTTAATCATCTCCCATGTGATTTTCTATGACAGCATGTAAAGCCCTGAGCTGATTACCAAGCTATTGCTGGTTCCCGACAGTTCAAGGGAAGCACATGTAGTGGTTACAGGGGATTCCGTACAGTGTATTGTCTATGAATGGGACTGGCAAGCCCTAAGTTAAGGAACATCCAGCAAGCAATGCTTAGTGGTAATAACCAGACTACAAGGCAGTGACAGTAATTCTCTCCTTTCCTGTTTGAGCAACAGCCTGGAGAGCTCCCACTCAGGCTGTCCTTTGATAACCTCATCTGTATTTTGTCCCTCTCTCTTGACATTGAGAGCTCCTAGGTGCTCCCTAAATGCTAGGAGCTCCCCCCTTGTTTAAAAGGCTTTAAACAGCCTTGTAGGTACCACCTGCCCCACATTGAAACTGCTACTCCAAATGCAGGAAAAAGCTCAGCTTACATTATCCTAATTGGATCTATTGTGGCCCACAGGAAAGTACTTTCAACAAGTCATTTAAGATAGGAGATGAAAGCTCTCTAGGAGGAATAATAGAATCATCATCTTCATGTTTCCCAATTGTTTTGTTAATTGTGTAGTAGGTGACATCCTCTTCTCTTTCTCCAAGGAAGTACAGAAGCAATTCAAGGGCAAGACAGAGGAAAGGAGAGAGTTGTTTTACTGGAAACATTTTTCTAAATGCTCGCTTTCATCTCAGCTAAAAATCACCCTTCATCTCTTTTACAAACACTAAAGATCGCCTGGTGAGTTTTCTATCTTCTCAGATTCATTATGAACATGCTATAGTCAGAATTACTACTATTTTCACGTATGGGAGAGAGATGTGTTCCTGACTGGTCTGTAATAAACCGAGCATAGAGATTCCAGTAGAAAAATCAGTAGCTTTTCTGTTCCTCAGCATAGGGATAAGGGAGTTTGTAACCTCTTATAAGAATGCTCTGCCAGACACACCAACCACCAGTAAGCAAATTGATTCATATTGCATGAATAATAACTATATTGTATACGCTGTATCTCTGTATATGCTGCTATCACCATCCAAACTGTACCTACTGAAGAATTTCTTTCTTTCCAACACTGAAATTCATCCCACTCATCATAGTCAAGTTACAAAAAATGTTTAGCTGAAGAAGTAACAAAAATTATTGGACACACACGGAATGAATATTTCTGGCAGACTGAATGCAGTGGTTTGTGTTTGACCTGCCCCAAGATGTTCAGGCTACTGCATTTTGTTGCAAGACTAGATGCAATGTGTCATTTCTAATGATCAAAACTGTGAGAAGCCTGGTTTTATATTTCATCTTTCACTCTGACTCAAACTCTGAATGACTCAATGTCCCCCAGTTCCAGCCTGCACCTTAGAACTGGTGTTGAGCGCCAGGAATGGGGAGTAAGGAGAAAGTTAAGATACACTGATGATACATGAAATGGCATTAAAAAAAATCACAAAAGCACATTATTATTAGAAACTCTGTATTTACTTCAAAGGAAGCAAGGATTTATCTAGCATTTCAAAGCCATCAGTGACAAGTAGTTTAAAAAAATATATATCCCCCTTTCAGTCTAATATTGGGCAAGTAAAGGTGTTGATGTGGCTATTGAGGAAGATGTGGAGACACTATCCAGTGATTCCACAGGCATCAGTTCAGGTGCTTCTGCAGCTGAAAGTAAAAGCTGCTTTTTATTTACACTCAGAACTCACTACTCTGTGTTGAGTACATGGAGGAAGCTAAAATGGAATAACGGCATCTTGTGCTTAATTTTTGCTCTCTCAGCACCAGTGGTGAAAAAGAATTCATATGGAAACATGAATCAAGCCTAACAGCTTCATAGATTAATTTAATTCCTGACCAGGATGATAAAAGCTTGGATATTTCAGGAAAAAAAAACACACCCTTTTCTCCTGTGGGTCTCATGGCAGTGGTAAGTGTGCAGCTTCAAGGCAAGGTGACAGTAACCATCAGATTAATTTCCGTATTGATTCAGACATGGGTTGCTGCCAATATTCCCAAAGACATATGAAGGATGACGAGATGTGCAAGCAAAGCTATGTACATCACGAAGCACAGGCAGTGGAAAAACAGGACCCCAAAAAGAAGCAGAACCTCTGTCCAATTTTTTCCATTGTGAATTTATTTTCCTTGGCAATGTACTTTACACAGCCTGATCAAATCAAATATGGCTCTGAGTTACAACAGCAATTGCACCTCTGCACTCAACTATAAAAGTTGGGGCATGTTATGGAAACTCAGATAACATCACAGTCCACATTGATGCATCTTCTGGACTTGCTACTTGACCTTTGAAACTTGTTTTGTTCTTCTGTAATGTTTGAACCGTTATCTCCCTTTCATACTGTGAGACTAAGGCAAAGAGCCCGAAAGACAGGATTTTAAAGAAGTTTTTCTCATTCTCTTGACTAGATCATATTCCTATGATAAAAAGGTAAAAGAGGAGAGATGACTTTTCCAAGGTAATATCAAATGAGTCAGAGCTCATTTCCTCCGACTGTTGGTATATCCTATCATTCGCGAGGCAAGACTTCTCAGTCAGTACAAGTTAGCTCTTTCGCTCAGCTTGCAAACACAGCAAAGATGCAGGAATAATTCCATTTTCATCTCCTATGCTTTGTAATGAATGTAAAACATGCAAGAGTTACCTAAATGCACCAGTTATAATTGGTAATGGGGAAGTAGGGACAACTTCATTTTTTTCTCTCCCTTGATTAAGACAATTCACAGATACCACAATTATGCAGCATGCTGTACTTATTAACCCAGCAGGCACCGTCAAATGCTCATCAGACATTTGCATTTAATCTGGCGAGGCAGCATCTTCAGTAGAAAAATTGCTGTCAGTGATAAATTTATGGCATCCTGCAGTGATAGCCAATTTGTTGCTTTGCAAAGCTGCTCTGAGTGACAGGATCCCAAAAGAGCCTCCTGAGAACTAAGCAGAGGGAGTGGAGAGGTAGGTGTGACTTTCGATAAAATCAATACCAATGAAAATGCCATTAGCATCCACACTGTCATTCATTTCCAGTTCCACTATGATTTCTTAATGACATAAATTGCAGAAAACTTAGGAGAGGTTTTATTTCTGAGCCAACTAGAATGAGGGGAGTACCTATATTTACATAACAACCTGTTCCTATGAAACTTTCTATCTACTTGGTCTGCATTTCTTTAAAAATAGAAAGTAATCTCCTAACATGACATGTTCATTTATTTGCTTATATATTCAAAGGTGAGCTACACTAATGTGAGTCTTGAAATTTGCACATTCTTGAAAATAAAGCTGTTGAAACAAGCAGTCTCTAAAAATTGTTTGCATATAGCAGAAGAGATGTATATCACCAGTCTAGTATAAATCAGAACAGTTCCATTGCTTTCAAGAAGTTATATTCATATGAATCTGCTACAGTTACAAGCTACAGAAAATACTATGAAACTAAATCTCTGGTTTGCACACAAGCAAAAAACAGATAATGCAAAAAAATAGAATCAGAGCAAGCTTTTGCATTGTCTGTTTTTTGCTCGTGATTCTATTTTTTTTTTCTTTCTTCTTTTTTTTTTTTTGGTCAAGGACATCACTATATCACATCACACACTGGAGAAAGCATGTATGTAAAAGCCTATACTGAAGTCATTTGCCCATACTGAAAAAAATGGAAAAGTCCCTGTAAGTGAAGGTAACACTTATGCTTAAGACATTGGTGTTTTCTGTCTCAGAGGACTTTGCATATTCATTTAGGTCCATGCTACTGACTCTGATGTACTCTCACCATGAACCTTTCTAGCACTGCTCCAGAGCATATCAGAATTGGCAATTACAATATGGGTATGATCTACAGGGATTAAAAAAAAAAAAAAAAAAAAAAAAAAGTTAAATATGGAATGTTCTTACAAAACACACTCAGCAAAAATATCAGAATGAAGAATGACCCAAATGCCAGCAATGCCTATGAATTTAGAGCAAGTCATTTGGCATTATCTTCACAGAAGAAAAATACAATCCCAATTTTCATTTTATTATAGCTTTTTGAACTATAATAAATTTCTACCTTACTGAATTATAGCCCTGGAAGCAAAAGGATAAAACTAGTAGTTTCTGTATGAGACTTAAAGCCCCCAAATTCTGCTGGTACACTTCAAGATTGTGTGCAGTTTATAAAAGAAGAGGTTCTTGGTGGTTCTCTGTCATGCTGCATCAGTGCTCAGCCTATTTGGAAATCCCATACAGCTAGGCAGGTCTGAGCATAAGACAGTAGCATGTTTTGTCTTAAAAGGGATTTAGCAGAGGGTTAAGAAGAATATTGTCTCTACAGGAGCCCCTAGTGGCAACTGAAAACCATTAGAAGACCTTTCACAGGAAGATAGACTGGGAATGTTGCCCAAAGAGTCCCCAAGCAAAGAAGACTATTCCCCTTTCAGTGGTTTGTTTGATTTTGCGGCTCTTTTTCCACATGAGATTATTTACGATCATAATACTCCTCCTTTAGTCTACAGCCCCGATCAGAATATGGCTCCTAATACAGAAGGGTAGACTGCTGTGTGGTACTAAAAGGGATTTGTTGCAATATCTATGTAGTTAATTCAAAATTTGGTATAAACTCATCCTGAATTTTATGTAACTACCCTATTAGCAGTGGTTGCCTTTGAAAAACAGAACAAAAATCAGATCTTACTTGCTACTTTTTCTTTTAGCCAAGATTTTGTCTTTTTTAATAAAAACAGCAGTGCTATAGTTGAAATTTCCCATCTGAAAGGAAGTGCCATGCTTCATTCCTAGGTGGGGGCTTGTCTTCATTTCAGGTAAGTAGTGTGTCTAATAATTATCTGTTAATGAGCATATTATCCTGCATTTCTGTCTGTATTTTGATTTCTTTCAGCATTTCAGGGTAGTCAGCTACTGTATTACTGAAGACCACTACTGATATGATAATATTCAGACTTATTGTATTGATGACTCAAAGAAGGCAACTGTTTATTGCAATTAATATCTAATTAGAAACTAAAGGAATGAAAATCTGTCATGGATCAAGGGAAAAGTCATCACAAAAAAAAAAAAAAGGATTCTATAGATTGCCTGTCATAGACAATTGATGAAGTAATATATTACCTCTTCAAACAGTACAGCCCTTAAGGGGTTAATTAGCCAATAACAGCAACATGAAAAAAGATGAGACAGAAGAAGGCTAATTTTGAACAATTCCCAGAAAACTCAGGCAGAGTCAGGATGAGAACATGGATGTTTTGACACCCTACCCAGCACTTTATGCCACACTGCCTGCCAGAACATACGGCCACTGGCATCAGTGACAGAGACAGTCTTGTTTCACCTGGGGAGGCTAATTCAGCAATCTAGCTTTTTTCTATTTGGCACTTTGAAGGGTGTGATTCTCAGTCTCCAGCTGCCAGGCAAGAGCATAAGGCTTAAGTAAAGAAAGGTCACTTTCTACAACAAAAATGCCCTGAATCTCTGATTTATCTGGAAAAACAAAAAGGAAAAAGGAAAAGGAAAAGGAAAAGGAAAAGGAAAAGGAAAAGGAAAAGGAAAAGGAAAAGGAAAAGGAAAAGGAAAAGAGAAAGGAAAGTGGTTTTGAGGGAGCAAGGCTGAGACCTGGTGCAGATATGGGAGCAATGCTCAGTGACTCCCTGGTTTGTTTGGAAAAGTTCAGAGGCCAGTGAAAGGCAAAAAGTAGCTAAGCAGCCATGCTATTGCATGAGCAGGGTCCACACTGGTGCAGGAGATGGCTTCCCCTGCAAGAAGAGACTTTGTCACTGCAGCTGACCTCAGTACTGAGATGTATGATTTTAGCATACAACCTGACCTAAAAGCCAGAGGTTTACCATGGTGGTACAGAGTCCAATGAGTATTTAAGTCTTCTGCTGTGGCCAGCTTGTACCAAATATTCAAGCAATATGTTTTATCGCTCCTTCCCACTCCTCTTATCCCTTTAGATCCTCTCCTTAACCTTCCTTTGCATTTACATTTTTTCCTCACTTGTTTGACAGGCTGCTGCTTTTTCTTTCCTTCAAAACCATAGCAACATAAAAATAATAATATATTCCATGGCATCAAATAGGTCACTCAGAAAAATCAATTAGAAAAATCAGTTATCACTGTTGAGAAGCACTGGGTCTTGGGGTGCATCCCTCCCTCTCTCCCTAGAAATTCGGATGCCCCGGCTTGGGCCAGCTCAGCTCTGACAGTGTCTTTGAGGAGAGGCTCCTTCATGCAATGCTCCCCTTCCCTGGGAGCTTCTTTTGGCTACATCTCTCCCCAGGGCCCCAGCATGAGTTTTGCTGAAGCAGCATCGCAGCCCTTCCTCTGTCCTCCTGGCCAGGCCCCATAGCGATACCTGGTGCCCCACGGGAGTGGGGCTGCCCCTCAGGGAGCAGCTCATTGCTGGGTGCTCCTCCTTGATGCAGTGAAAAACCAGGCTTCTCCCAGTGAGTCCAGGATTTTCCTTTTCTATCTGAGCATATTGTTTGTGCACATGTATGCACAAATTTTGCACATCCTATGCAACACTCTACTGGTGGTAATTTTTTTCTTCTCCCCAACTCCTTCCGAATAATGCATCAAAATTAAGAAAGTGCTTAGAAAAACTTTTTTTTTTCTCCTTAATCATTCAGTTTTTCACCTTCTCCCTTTTTTTTTGAGTATGTGTTCTTTTCTTCCTCTAAACAAAAAAAAGAAAAAGGGGGGGGGGGAAAGTCTTAAAGCATATATTTGACGTGAAAAGTAATTTTTTGTTTGCAATAAGAAGGAAGTTTGTTCCAAAGACATTTGCATTGCTTAAGATCGCTTAACAGAAATCTCAGCGTATTGCAATTGATTTTCAAGGGATATAAACACAGTCTGCCCCCAGTCTGTGCATCTCGGGGAGGAACCATTTATCAGTCAGCCAGGATGGAAAAGGAGAACGAATGTTCACAGTTTGGTGACAGCCATGAAGATTACAGTTGGCTTTCCCTTCCCTCCTTTTCAATCCCTCTTTCAAAATACTTATATCAAGCAAAATCTGCCTGTGTAAATATTCACTGAAGATGAATATCAGGCTCACTGTCTACAGCGATTTTACCTCAAAACAAAAGTTGTTAAAAAAAAAAAAAGCATTGCACTGCTAGTAAGAACAGAAAGAAAAAAAAAAACAAGAAAGAGAGAGAGAGAATATTTCCCTGACTTCCCCAGCACAATTATTTACACGTTACTTAAGCAGAAAGATTTTTCTTCCATTTTTCAAAAATATACCTATATTTTTTCCAACATCTAATATCAAATCTAGTATTGAAAAAGATGATGGTGTAAGCCAAGGCCTGCAATCAGCTTGCACTTGATCCAAAGTTCTTAAAAACGACACTCTTCTTTTGGTATAAATATGTTGTGTCCAACCCTTCTCTGTGTTATTCCTGACACTCTTAGTTTCAACGACTAGACAAATGTTCCTTTTACTCGGACAGCATCTTAGGTGATGGGGAAATTAGCACTTCAGCATTCACATATCCTTGTGCTTCCAAGTACTATTGATCTGTGCTAAAAGTTTCTTCCCTGATGTATTATCCCTTTCTGTAGGTTCATATCCTTTTTTTAGAATAACTGAGTTATTCTAAAAATAACTCAGTGAGAGGTATGTGTTGATAAAGCTTAACCATAGGGTCAAGCAGGGAACAACCTCATCCTGTTTGTTCACCAGGAGAAAGAAGACAACCTAACTATTTCTGAACACCTTCATACTATGCTCTCAGTTGAATACATCTGAGATCTGTCCCACTAATAAAGTTTGGGCAGGTATTTTTGAACCAGCTTTAAACTTAACAGCATCCGCTGTCCCTCTTCCTACTGTCTCATTTATACAACAGTCATCATTTCTACTTTCTGAAATATGTTACATTCCCATAATCCGTATGTAAAGCTGGGAGGATTAATGAGTTTTAAAAGATATCAATAAAATGATGTATTTAACTCATTCATTCATTCAAACTTTCTGCTAGGCGCTTTGGAGCATGCACATGAGCTGGGTAAGCACATAGCTGTGAGGATGGATTATCCCTTTCTGTCCTCCCTTCCTTATTTATAATGAAATCCTACTGGAAATGGAGCTGACTTTCCAAATCATGCTCTCGTCGCATTTAAGGGAAGCTATTAGATGTAAAGCAGGCACTGCAGGCCACCTGGTATGACAGTAATTAGGCTCCAGATCTGTTGTTCTCAGGCCCCCATAGCTGTGCAGTGAAATTAGCTCAGAACTTTAATTAAACCTGGAGTAACAACTTAATTTAAAAAAAAAAAAGTATTATTTCACTGGGAATTCAGCAGAACAGAGGCCTGAATGGCTCACTGAACTATTAACAACAGATTTAGCTATTTCTCTATGCATTATCAGTAGAGATTAGAACCACTTTAACTGTTGCCAAGCATTATTTCCACAGGTATCCCTGTGGATGTTTGGCATCTACAGAGAATTAACTAAAAAGTCCTAGCTGGTGGACACTTCCCGCTTTGATTTCGTATAGACAAGCAGAGCAACCATGGGGTGTACCTGCAGTCCAGGTGCCTACGATATTAGCATTATGTTTCCAGGCATTTTGTTTTTAGAGTGATCTCCTCGATGTGACAATTCAGCATACATAGATTGCATTTGAAGAGCCTTTTTTGGCACATACAAAACGGATTCTTTCAGAAGGCATCGAACCACAAGCTCTTTTCCTGTTCGGATGGACTCTAAATCTGATAGCAACACAAACAATGCTCCCAAAGAGCCTCAAACCCTGCACATGGCAAAGATTGGTCATGGCCATGTCCTGATCCAGGGTATGAGACTAAATTTCATCTGATCTGAGGACCCTGAACTTCACGTTTTTTAAGTGTAAAGTCTTTAGCACCAACTGCTTCAACCTATGCAACTAATCCCATTGCACTATATTTCTTGGTAATGTAGACGCCATCATAATTAGCAACAAGTTACTGGGATGCTATTAAATTTAGGGAGGGAATGTTCATCAAAAAGATGAAAGTATTTATTTTCCACTGTCTGTGCATGGCATTTTGAAAACAAACATATTGACGACTTTGGAGACAAGGAACCCATATACTCACACCTTTACAATGCAAAGCTGGGGCAGATACATAACACAAAGTTAGCGGGCATGAAGATTATTACTACTATAGTATTTGTCAGACACTGTGCAGCTTGTAACTGTGAGTTTGGATACTTTCTATCTTAAAGCTGTATACACTTACAGGTTATAGCAGTATGAAGCATCAATGTGCAGGTTTTAACCAACAATATCAGACACAGAGGACAAACAGGATTCATTGATCCCAACTAACAGATTAATACCACTGAAGTTAATTGTAGTTCTGCCAGTGAATTCAGTGGGACTTCCTAGCAGTGTGTGGCATCTCTTTTCAAGAAAAGCAGGCATTCTTGAAAAAATCACTATCTCCACTTTCATGTGCAGAGCTGCACCTGAAATCAAAAAGACTGGGCACTTGTAAAAGCATAAAGTTGTTCTTATTTTGCACCTAACCTGATCTGTGAGAAACATCATTTGTAAGTTTCCTGTATATTAAATGAAAACCTCTATTATCCACCAGTGTTAAACAGAGTTTAACATCAAAGTTTACTATTTAAATCTTATGAGCTCAGAATCAGAATATAAATAAACAAAGATGACAACTGGGATGAGCTTGGGGATTCTTTTTCTGGAACTGTGCATTCTTACCAGAGGGATTAATTGGGATGCTCTATATTAAGATCACTAGTCAATAAAATCTATTAATAACATTTATCTGGTACTTTCCTCTTGCCAAAGCTCAATTGTTTCCTGAGGTATATAACCACATGCTCTATTTCAGCTGGATAGGATTTTATCCCCATAGTTTTTCTGTTAAAACAAAAACAATGTCTTTAGCTCAGGCTTCAAAACAGGCAGAATGCTTACAGTCTCGTTCTGATTTTTCATCACTTCTGCTCTTAGTTCCTATTCTGCCTTTTGCTTCTTTAGGGTGATAAAGATAGCATGAGCACGATCCAACTCTTGCCTTTCATAAACAATAAAAACCCTGGCTAGCATCCTTTGCGTCTTTATGTCATTGCTACAACAATGCCCAATAAATTTTATTTGGATTTCAGACACAACAAAACAAGTTAAGTGGCACACAACCTCTTTATTGAAAGAAAAAGACAAAACACACTGGTGTCTATAGTAGATTCTGTAAAACCCAATACGAAACTAAACTTTTATATCTATTTAACTGGAAGACAAAAGACAACCAATAACATGCTTAAAAAACCCCTAGGGTGATAAACTGGTCTTCAGAAAACCTGCTTTAAGTAAAACAATATTTTAATAACCACAATCCGAAAGCTCCCTTTAGCCCCATACTTAAAAACAGAAAGAAAGAAAACCTACATACATACGAAAGAAAAGGAACATTAATGATTTTTCAAAGTGTGAAACACTGCAAATGTGTCAAGTTTCAGCAACAATCTTGTCTGTTAAAGACCTTTTACTGGATTCTGTCTTCAGCTATCTACTTGGCCATATATTTTGATGCATTCTTCCAGAAACTAGCATCTCTCATGCCCTCCTCAAAGACATAGAGTACTATGTTCTGACCTTGTCATCAGTTTTACAGAAATCCTTCCAAATGTCTACAGCACATCTGCAAGGCCAAACACCACTGCCTCGGACAGACCACTTCTGGTGACAAAGATCAGGTTTCTCCTCAAGGGAAAACCCAAACTAACAGTGTTTTGACAGAAAAAACTGTTGGTCCAGATACTACAAATTTCAAATTCCAAACAAGCCAGAGAGAATATCTTTATGGAGAAAGGAAGAAGGGAAAAAGCAAAGGAAGGGAGGAAGGAAAAAAAAAACCCACACTGTTTCCAAATTGACACATTCAAGCCTTAGAAGCTTCAGAAAATGTTTGGGAGGTTATGCGATATACAGAGTTGATTGACATACAGTTGAGTTGACTGTATGTTCTCCATGGGATGTGAAGGTGAGTAGAAGTTTACAGCTATTCCCTGCACTACTTAACCTTTCTCTGTGGTGGCCTTATGAGCATCCCGCAGCAGGGCTGTTATAAGAGTGTATTATTAAATCTAGAATCCCTAATTGAACAAATAAAGCGCTTTACAGTGTAGGTGGTCTCCTGAAAAGGACATTTTGGTGAGATGTGGGATGTGTGCCCTGCAGCGCAGCTGAGATATGTAAGACAAGACTTGTGAAACAGTGATTTTCAGTGAGCCTCTTCATGCAAAAGAAACGCTATAAACATTACAGCTCTCCAAGAGAGAAATACATCTCCTTAAACGATCAATGAAAAGTAGGAGTGTGAACAAGAGTGAGTCTGAGTGAGCGAGTGGGCATGAGCAAGCACAAGCTGTGACAGAGTGAGTGTGAGGGAGAGCACAAGTCAGCAAAAGAGCAAGAGTGTGAGGAAGCAAGGACGTGAGTGCAAGAAAGTACATGAGAGAGCATGTGTTTGCAAGAGTGTGCAAGCGCAAGGATAAACACGTGAAAAATGTAAATGCTTTTTTAAACTCTGTCCCAAACAATTGTGTGCACTCTTCTAGTTTCAGTTAAAATTGGAATAACCAACTAGAAATGAAGTAAAATGTTTCTTTAATGGGAACCACATGCAAACTTGCAAATGCTGGAGGTTCATTAGCAAGAGGACAATGCTGCTGGACAACAGCACTTTCCTGATAACAGACCTGGCAAGGTGTTCAGATATGCTGAATTTTCACCTCCCTCTCATTCTCTCACGACAGTAATTCTTCACTGGCCAAGTGTGATCAGAGACAACCTGGCTACTTTGTGCTATCCAATCTCTGCAAAGCAGATGTAGGAATCTGGGTCATATCTCAATCACACAAATGCAAAACAGAACACTTATATAATGTGAGTACTAATTTACACAGAAATAGGCCCATCATTTTCAAAAAAGTTTGGAAATACCTCAGCCAGCATCTCAGTGACACTGTAACTGAGTGTAGTAACAATACTCAGCGTTGATAGGGCTGATGTTTCTCAGTCATTCATCAACAAGTTTCAGCTAAAAGTCCAAACTGATGAATAATGTAACTAGATACATAAAATGAATCACTGTTTTTCTGTGTGTCACAGAAAGGAGAGGGATTTCTAAAGTTATTTTTGGTTAGTTCTATTATTTAGATGTTTTATATGGAGTTGCTGCTCTATGGTTTAGCATAGCTGAACTGTTACTTTCTGAAAATATGTCAAGCTGTCAGGAAGGCAGCTTCCTAATAGCCCTTAGAGCATTAACTTCAGATCACATTACAAGCACTACTGATCCCCTCCAAATCCCTCTAAGGTATACAAGTCAATATTATTATTATCACCTTCTTTTTCAACAGTTGCTGAAATTGTAGTAGAGAGAGTTTGATCAGCCTTTGTCAACATTGCATTGTGGAGGGTAGATCTTTCTGTTGGGTAAAACTTGCTAACACCACAGAAATCAAAACGATGAAAGTCTCACATCACGTGAGAAGCTGTACTTGCGAGAAGAGTCCCCTAACTATTATTGTAGATAATTTTATTAGGAGATGGGGAGTTAACAGAGAACATGAATTGCAGATTAAAACCTTTCTTGTATACAGCTACCAAATTACATTCAAAAACAAATAATACTTAAATATTTCCCAGTAGGAGTAGCTGCATTTGCCTCAGAGATGTTATGCAGAACTGCCTGCTGCTGCCATATGCTGGGTGCCTGCACTCTGCTACATCCTCCATCTCATTTTCTGATACAAGGAGCCTAGTATATCAATTAATTTCAGCCACGCTGGTAAGTCACTCCTTTGTCATTTAATGGGGTTGGGAAAATAAGTGAACCAATATGGAAGTGTCTGAGTGAATGGGCCCACTAAAAAGTGGTTTCCAATGAGAATGGGACCTTTCCATCAGTCTTTGATCCCTGGCTTCATTCAGTTATGATCTGCCCTTCCTTCTACTTTGGGCGTTTTCCAATAGATTGCTTTTACTCTTTCTTTTAATTAGATATAATTATTTCATCTGTTTATTGTGTTACGTTGCATTTTTTCCATTGGATATGAGCTTTCCTCCCCTTAGCTATTCTGGATGAAACATTCCTGTCCGGCATGGCTTGAATAAAATTACTCATACCTATTGCAAAGGCAGTAATCTGTGGGACAAGACCAAGCATATTCAGGGACACAGGAAGGCCAAAGTAGGCTCTAGACAAACCATGACAGCTAAATTCATACCTAAATCCAAACTAAGCCTGGTAGCTCCTTCCATTTCTACCACACCATGGGCTTTAATCTCTAAAATAAGACCAAATGAGTGGGAAGAAACTTCATTCTGTGAAGAATGAAGTTTCAAATGTACCAAAGAAAAGGTTGAGTCTTATGATAGTAACTGCAAAAGAAAATTCTTTGGTAAGGAAGTAAACAGAAATCAGCTACTGGATCCCATTTTCCCCACAACTGACAAGCTATATGCAGGTTTTGAGGCTAATACTGTCATTTATGTTTTACATAATTACTGTTTTGGACATGACTTTCTGACTGAGTTCCCTTTCAATGGTCTTCAAGCTTCATTTTCAGAAATATGCAGCTGTTGATTACTAAAGAAAAGGATGATCATCTGGGGGTTTTGAGGGCAGTAAGATTTGCCTGTTAAATATACCATCTAGTGATTGATACCAAAAATAATGCAGTTCATACCTGTAACAGGAGGTCGATGTGCTTTTCATTCCTGTTACACTCAGGACACACAACAGGTCCTGAAGGTCCTGAGCATGTGCTCAAACTGCATTTGAGAGCAAGAATCCTGTGGACAGAAGAGCAATCACTCAGCATTAGAGCTTCCATCTCTTTTCTATTTGTGGCCAGCAAAGTGCTTCAAATTCAGCTAATTCCCCCATATCTTTTAGGAAATCAAAAGAATATTGGCTTCCCTTCACTAGTACACAAGGATGATAATCGGCTTTTCATCTAGTCCCCCAAAATTACAGCACTAACATATCTTAGACACAACCCCCTAATTTGGAGCTAAGCTATACAGATACTAGCTGAGACACTATGTTTATTCTACTATACCGAAGGTGGGATATGGATAATAGCTTTTCAAGCATCTCTTCCCTTCAGTGATAGCTAAGGTGGGCTGTCTGCTTTGTATTTCTAAACTTCTGTCATGGATTACAGGGACAGTGAACTGGGGTAATCTCAATCTGAATTAGAAGTTATTCCAATCTCCAAGAGCACTGGAATAGGGATACTTCACTTCTCTCTGCCTTCTAACTCTGCATCCTAAAGCATTCAGCATGGCAGCTGTAATTAGTTTCTTAAGTAAGGAGTCATAAGCAGAATAAGCTTGTTTTTTAAAAAAAGGAAAAACTATTTAAATGCATTTAATATTTAATAATAATGCCTCTAAATAACCAGAAACACAAGAAGGACCCAGCACAAATAACTTTGCAGGCCTGTCACTATAAATAACTCAAATGATTTACCTTAGGCAACATTAAGTGGCAGACTTTTAAAACCATCACTGTTAGTTGGAGATGATGACAAAGGGATATATATGGAGATAAATTACTCCCTGCTCTTCCTTGCTGACCTGCTGGACCTGTCAGTGCAAGAGATTTACTGAAATAAGCAGTTACTATTACTAGGATTTTGTACATTAACAGACAGCTGGAGAAGACACGCAGGGCTCTACACTGAGCAAGCAACAGAGCTGGAAACTGGATCGTTGGAGCCATCAGTCTTAGTAACGTCCATCCGATATCAGATGTCATCCTCCCCAGGCCTACCTACACTGTTTTGAATGCTCTGAAAACCCTCATTATAGTGAGAACACTGTCTGCTTAATAATGTGCACAGTACCATATATAAGTACTAGGTCTAGATGGTTTTGTTTTGTTTATTGATTTTAAGTGAACTCTTCTTTCTTACTCCTAAGTAGCCAGCAAAGAGCTACCAAGGGCTGACTACATTAGTCTCAAATGCCTTTTCAGCGTGTGAAAAAGTGTTTTCAATTACCTCCTAATACATCTCCTGGGAGAATGGAAGGATTAGCAGAATAATGAGTTTAAATTATTTAGTGTTCTCCCACCTTTTATTATATGAATATATTGGATTGAATCCTAGACCAGAATTATTTGACAGTACAAGTCAGGTTATATCTAATACATTATCTTAATCTCAAATCAAAGGGTTGCAAGACAAGAATACTAAAATGCAGATTTCCCCTTTTTCAAGAAGATGTAAAAAAGAGGGAAGTTTTTTCTCTAGCATTGATTGAAACAACATAGTTATTAAAGCACTTATTAAAACTAATTAATAAACAATCATGAACACTTGTGTTCAGTCAGAAGATAGCAGTGGAAAACAAAGCTGGGGGTGGGTGGAGGAATGACCTAGTCTATTAAATTATTGCATCATGATCTAATAAAAATCCAAAAATTCAGACAAGTGAATTGTCACCTGGATTAAATTTCAGAATGTGTGAACTGAGGCAGTAGAGCTTCTGTCTAGATACTCATAAGGCTATCACCACCCAAGCAATTGACCATCTCAAAGCTATTAATGCATTTTATCCTCATAACATCCTGTGGAGTTAGAGGTATATTGGTAGTGATTGCACTCAGGAAAAGAGATACAAATTAATTGCCTAATGTGTCTCTGAAAGCTCAGAGAAAGTCAAAAATGCAAACAGTGTCTCCTGAGCATGATGCAAAAAAATGCCCCTACTGAGTCAAGGGCAGAGCAAAAACCTTGAGTTCAGGATTCCATGTGCTCAAGTAGGTCTTTAGTCACAGATGAGTGGCTCTTCTGCTTGAGGTGGACTATGTACATATTTGTTTCTTCTTTTTTAAAAATGTTATTTATTGTTCACACACACTGTCTACATCCCTTTCCGTCTCCTCCCCACACACACCAGAAAATCCTGCATCACTGAAGAAGTCTTAGTCTGCCCCTCTAAACAAGAGAAAAATCTCTGTGGGCAGACAAAAGTATTTTTCTCTGCTCTAGTCATGAACACCTAATTTATTTTTTTTCTTAATCCATAACTGTTATAAGGGATTGTCTATTTTTGCTTATAGATATAACTACTTGCTAGAAACACTAGTCTTTTTAGGTTAACTCATGCTTTCATAAGATTGAGTAATCATAAATGAATAGGTATGTGTGGAGGTACAATTTGAAATTAAAATCAAAAGTATCTGTCAGACACATGAGAAGGTTAGAACAGAATATACTGAATTATCTAGCAATAGGGAAACTAGCAGTAGCGGGTCTCAATCTTCATAAAATTAACCAGTATTTTCCTTAGTTTTAATCTGGTGATTGAACTCAGACTTCCATGACCAGAAATCAGAGCTGGCCCAGATATTAATCTCATATTGTACCCAGATGATATATTTTCCTTTGGTCTTACCATTGCTTGTGATCTGTTGCAACGGACTCGGCCTTCAGAAGGTATCAATACCTTATGATGAATGTTATGGAAAGAGACGAATGGATTTTCAAAGGAACCTTTATCTATCTTCATTCCTCTCTAGGAGGTCATTAACGAGTGTATTCAGGGCTTTTTTCTCAACCAAAAGACAACTAGTTGATGTTGACGGTCTGACAGCTCAGACACCTTGACTTCATCCCAGGAAGAGTGACTTCAAAATGAAACAAGAAGAAAGTGGCATCCACAACAGAGTTTTTTAATTTACAATAGTAATAGGAGCTCCTTCAGTGGGACAAACAAGACCTAGCCATGAGGCAAAATGAACGCACGCTCTCCCTCAAAAAGCCAAGCATAATGCAAACTAGAAGAGTATTCTTGCTTTTCAAACATTACAGTGATAAGAGATATAAGGAAAGCTATTTTGCAATTAGCTCACAGATTAAAGCTACAAAGGAAAGCTGTAGATAGAGGCCTTGTCTGTTAATTCTCTTGATAAAACTATTACTGAATTCAAGCACAATCCAAAATTTAAGAGATTGCACTTTGCAGCAGATTCCTACTCGGGAACCCCAAAGCAGCAGCAGATGCTTTGAGTGTACTTTGAACCTTCTGTCACATCCCCAGGATAGTCTACCAAATCAGAGCTCCTTCCCAGGGGCACAAGAACCCAGAACCATGAAAGGAAGGCATCGTCTGCATGTCCTTCTCCTGTTTTTTTTTTTCTTTGTATAAATGTGACAATGTGCCTAGATGGAAAGCTTTAGCCTGAAGTTAACTACATTATGTATAATGACAAATTATTCAGATTTATACCAGATAATCAGTTAGTGAGCCTGCCACTGGAGACAGCTGATGTCCAAATCGAATAGTATGAACTTGAATAAGTAAGTTCAGATTGTTTTCATTGAGTATGTCACTGTACAGTCTCCAGAAGACTACCTTGTCTACTTACTATCTTTTAAAACTAGTTTACTATTATCTTGACATCTTGTTCTTTTTCAGGATAAGTGGATTCACTCACCCCCACCCAACTTCTCCTCTCTTCATTTTGGACTCAAAGGTTTGGACTCAAAATAAACCCTGCAAGCTAAGATATATATGGTCTCTGAAGAACAACAGCAATCCCTCCTCACAATAACATAGAGACCTGTTAAAACCTTTGCAGCCCTTAGCAAGGTTTCCAACTCTTGGATTTATCAAATTTAAACTTGACCTTGGCAGGTCAGGTACTGAGAAATCAACATCTAAAGAACCAGGAAGGGAAGGAAGCAGTGTCCCAGCCCATTCCCTAAAAGGCAGAAGTTTTGACCCCCTCAGACCAGCAAACACATGATACTGGGGCTCCTAAGCCCATCTCCAATAGAGCCAGCCCAGAAGTGTTCTGGCTGGTCCCACAAGGGTGGTCACTCCAAAGTTTTGAAGAAGAAAGATTATGTTATCAAACTAGCATCCAGAGAAATATGCCTGCTTTCCTGCTCCAAATTATCAGACATAGCTAAGAAGCAGGGTCCGATTGTAAAACGACGCCTTGCAGCCTTTCTGTTTGGAAACGCTTCCCTGTTTCAGGAAAATGCTTCCCTGAAGTGCTTTATTGGGCAACTGCTAAATCCAAGAAATTTAGGATTCTTTCCCTGTTCTTTTAATAGTACTATTAGGCTTGTGCCTGTTTGATGGGTGTATTGATTTCTGTCTCATGTGAGGATACTGCAGCTTGTTAGGGACAGTCCAGTGAGAGATCTCTCTCTCTACTTTTTTAATCACTTAATCTCCTTTTTTTTAATCCCTCATGGCACTTCAGGTGTTGGAACCAGTGTATTAACTGCTCATTGCTTGACCTTAATGCTTACACAAAAGTACATGTAGAATGGCAGAGACTCCCCAGGCAGGATTTTTGGCATTCAGAAAACACAGGCTGGTTGGTCATGCCCTGCAACTTCAGAAGTTGCTCAAGGAACTGATGCACAGTTTGACCACGTTTACTTGCAGTAAGTGTACAATACATCATCCAGATAAACCTTATTTTCCAACTTCCTTTCGCACTGATACCCAAATTACTCCCCTGTCCTTCCCTAGGGAGATGTACTTTTGTCTGATCTTGAGATCAACAGGGAAAAAGCATATATATGAACAATAAGCTTTTATTATTCATGAATTAGATGTTCTGTGGTTTATACTGGTACCTCAGCTATCACAGCAACTCTGTGGTGCTAACAACACTAATGCCCTCTGCTGTGTGTGACACTACAGAGCAACTACAGCCAGATTCACCAGTTTTACTCACTGAACAGCTGCATTTCAGCCCAACATTTCAGGATGCCACCCTTCTCACACTGCCTCAACCTCAGCACAGCAATGGGATTGTGGAACTGAAAGGTCCCCGAGAGCTCAGAGTACTGCATCTTTCCAGGTGGGTCTTTGAGATGCAAAGAATATACAGCATGAGCAAGGCAGGAGCATTGCAAAAGCAAGTTATGAATAAATGTGCACAGGGAGACATTACAGGGGCTGCTATTCCATTTGTGAATGTCCAAGGAAGCATGCCAACAGTCGTCAGCGTGATGCCACCGGCCTCACGCCGATGCATACTGGCCTTCCAGAGGGGAAACTGGAGACAAGTATTTGCTTCTCAGTATTTCCATGATCACAATTCAGTTAAGCTCTGTAGCCTTATATTTCCTTATCAGGAACAGGGGTAGCAAATTCTAATTCACAGGGCTGCCGTGAAGTCAGATTCATGTCTATGTGTTCAGGCACTCTGCAATCAATAGTCTTCATTCTAAGCACACTGAAGGTGGTAGGTGCATCCTCACTGAGTTCAGTGGACTTTAGAAGTAAACATAAAGTAGAAATTCCCTACTAAAGCATGACTCACACTAAGAAGCAGAGCAGCTTTTGGTTTTCAAATGAAAGATATGCTTACAGGAGAAATCTCTACCCTTATTTTGGAGATTGAATGAAAATAACTAAAGCAAAGAGCTATGGAAAAGAATTTCAGTAAGAGAAGAGATTGCATCAGTGATTTTGACTGTAGCAGTCCTTCAGATTCAGAGGAGGCTGCAAAATTCAAGATCAGAAAGTTTGCTTAAATCAGACACTTGTGATAATGAGGAAAGTAAACTTGTCTGTCTGCCCAATAAATTTAAAGTAAACTGGATAGTGCATTACCTTACTGAGTAAGGCTCTTTCATCTTGCGTTAATTTAAGAATTATCACAACTACAGCTGGATAAAAAAGATATTTTACTTTAAAACAAATTATAGAACTATGAATTTCAAGAATTCCAAGCTCTTTGTTATATCAAACACCATTAGGAAAGAGGTCTTAGCACAACCATTAGTCCCCCTTGTTCTGACAAAGCCAGTAAACAAAATTTGGACCTAAAGCTAGCTGGACTGCTGCAGCTTGCACCATGTAGCTATGTTTCCTTTTCTCTAAGTTATAGGTAGAGATGAGAAGCCTGTACATGGAAAAAAGATGTTTGTCCAAGTACTTTGTCAGGTTCTGTCCCTGACTTTCTGTATGATACAGCTAATAACCACATTTTATTTTTACCATGGTATTTTTAAATTAAAGAGCATCTTTTCAATCCCACTGCCTTTTTTAACTGAAGAAATCTAAAACCAAAAAATTGGTTGAAACAAAGAGCTTCAGAGAAAAAGGAAAATAAGTTTGTGGGAGAGAGGCAATTTTAGAAATAAACCTAGAAAATTAATTACTACTAAAAAAAAATCTTGAAAATCTTTTTGGTAATATTTCAAATGAAAAAAAGTCCTTTTTGACCCATCCTATTCATATTTTTTTCCTATGTTGTCACTTTGCTGCATGCTAGTGTTTTCAGTTGACGTAAAATCCATTGAGAGCTCAGACAGAAAACACCACAGCAGAAGTAAATGACATTACATATGGATTTCCCGCAAGGTTCTTTACTCCCAGGAGATTTACTTTGCTCTCTCTTCTCACTTTTACATTCTCAGTCAATACCAGGATTGGTATATTTCAGGAACATACAGCACCAATTATATAGAAGTGGCTCCAATTGCAAGATGTTGCTTTCTCAAGCAGGTGTTTGCCCGTGACCAAGTTCTATCTACCATCCCTTTTAATTAAAAACACTGTATTCTCCAATCCTAACAGCTTTGGCCAGGGATTTTCTCCAGAGTAGGTAACATCATAGCCATCTTATATGAGCTGTGCTGTTTCACATGATTCAAATGTGGAGTTGTTCAGTTCTGCAGTATCCTCTCCTTGCCTGAATAAGTATGGCAGTACTGATTACCCCTAATAACATTATTGTGCTATATGCACAAATTGAGCATGAAGAGCAATCAGGTGGAGAATTAGATTGTTTTAAAACTGATCTTTATTCTGGCTACATGCCCACTGGACCTTGAGCACAATAATAGGATGGCCTTTAAATTCCTACTGCTTTGATAAGACATGAGAGGTGAAGTCAAATATATTCCTTCCAGTTTGGTAGCCAGAGCTAACAGGCACTACTCAATGCCTACAGGTTACATAGAATAGAAGCTATGAAGGGAGAATTTAATCATATCTGTACCAACTGCATATGCAAGTATTTTAACACAATCTTATGCAGATGTATCAGTATGTGGCTAAATAGTGAGCCCAAAGGTACCCACAATTATTAAATATTGAATGAAAAACAAAAGAAAGCAATAGAAACCCCACATCAGTGGCCAAAGTAGCTCTAGATGAAAAAAGGTCAACCTTATATTAGCTCAATAAACTATTTCAGAAATTAGAGGATTTTGTTTCATTTTTGCCTACAGCTTCCCCCTGCACCCAAACAAATTTTGTCCACAAAATGATTTTCCATATATCCTAGCAGAGCTGCCAGTGATGCTGCTGTGGCTCCTCCTATGCTTCTAAGCATCTTAATGATACATCTAAGCTGAAAACTTTTGCCCACGAGCAGATTCTGGACCTTCAGGGATCAAGACCTTCTTAGAAGGTACCTCACACACACCCTTGTACACAAATACACACTTTTCATAGGCCTGAAGCCTTGAACACAGATGGCTTATTCTAGCCATATTGTGTTTTCTTGTGGCTGATATTGCCAGAGGGATCAAGTCAAGGAGCAAGATGTCTAAGTGTTTCCTTCAGTTTGCCAAGGGATCTTCTGAAGATCTGGAAATAGAAAACTGTTACCTCATCTTCAGTTGCCAAACTGTCAGGCAGCTCCCTGCAAAGACAGTTATCCTTGAAAGCAGATTCTTTTCAGCCTGAACATGCCTGAACAGCAGGCTGACTGAACAGCAACATCTTTTGGACCTTTCTTTGTTGGAACATTTTACTTGCGTTGTTCACAAAGTGCCTCAGTAATGGACATACTACTGAATGCAAGCAGTCTCTTGAAGACTCCTTCATTTTGTACTGCCCACCTCATTCCCCTAGTCAAGGCTTACAGGAGTAAGTCATCCCTTTTCTTATGTTTTCTTCATCCAAATCCCTTTCCCATAGTAAGTTACACACATTAAGCAACACATATTACAAATTACACAGAAATCTAAGCATCAGATCTAGAAAGCTAAGTAAAGAAAGTTCTGATGATTGCTATTGGATCCACGAAACGCATATTTTTTGAAGAATCACATAGGAACTGTCAATTCTAATGAAGAGAAATTGGGTAAAAATATCATAGGATTTTCCAGGCATGCTCTCTGGCAGTGTTCACAAAAAAAAAGTCCTCAGGAGATTATTTTACTTCTCAATGTATTAAACTGCATGATCATCATACCAGAAAGCCTCAAGACCACTATCACTATCAGAATCCTGTGCATGGCCTTCAGAAAGGTAAACTGAAAACCTGGCAACAACAGCCCCTACCATAGTAAGTGCACCTGTAAATGTTCCAACATCTGAAATACTGCAAACTACGGTAGGGGCTGTTGTTGCCAGATTTCCATATGCACATGGTAAAAGCCTTCCAGCCACCCAGCATGCAATCACAGAGACAAGGTACAAAGATATAAATGGAAATCATACCCAAATCTTTCTTATTTCAAACTTTGCTCCAGACTTCTAGAAAATCCTCAGCTGATAGAATTCAAAGTATCACCATTATGTTCAGCAAAGGAAACTACTTTCTAGGACAACATAAATTATGCTGAAGATACATCCAATACTGTGAATTACACAGACGAGGTGGTTTTACATCATTGTGAGCTCCGATCATTATGGTTGCATTATGGTTGTAGGCTGACAAGCTAACCTATGATGGCAGTAGCATTCAGCTGTAAATACAGGTATACAGATAGCAGCTGGACTCTCTGGCAGCTCCATGCTCCCCTGCCAAAGGCTTGTGTTTGATTTGGGGGACATTTTTTTCGATATTGCCACAAGATGACAAAGGTTTTGCTGCTATTGTGTGGGAAGTCAAAATAACAGATCCAACACCCACACAGTCATTTGAACATACATAGAAGAAACTATGCCTAGTAGCCACCACTACTTCAAAGAAGGAGGGAAAGGTTAAGCGTTTTGCCAACCGACTTTCATACAAGATATCCAGAGTCACTTCTCCAGGAATGAACAAGTCACAGTTCCTTTGCAGCTTGTCCGGTTTGGCAGACAATCCTGGGCTGCCCTTACAGCTGCAGTAACATGCAAAGTCAGAGATATCAGATGCTGGATATGGGAGAACTGAGGAGATGAGTCAGAAGGAACTTCGCTAATTGTCAAGCCTGCTCTTGGGTCTGCTGCCAGATGGCAGAGCGTGTAGGAGCCTCATGAAGTTTCACTAGCTGTGCTGCTCACTTCTAGTTCATGAAAGGTGACAGGGGGCAGCTTTTTTCTCCTTTCAACATGAATCAAACACACCAAAACAAACAAACAAACAAACATACAAACTAAGAAGAACCCCTCACACATATACATACAGAGGTAATATCCACCTTGCTGATGATGCCTGGAGAGAATCATAGATCACTCTCTAAGCCTAACACCATTCAGACAGATTTCAAATTCTCTTCATTTTATGTCTAAGGGCATGTGGTTAAACCCACCTTTTCTGGTTAAAAGAGTACCAGATTGCACTGTAGAAGGTCCTGGTGAGTGGCTGAGAGCCAAGCAGCAAAGGTTAAGAATCATTATGTATTCAAACAGTAGTGTCAGATCTTCTTTCTTCCTTCAGCAACAACAGATTTGTTATTTCACAGTTTAAATTAAAAGGCTGATTATTTTTCCTCAATTTTTTATTTAAAAACCAAATTCCCCCATGGGATAAGTTGTAGACAATTAAGTCTTTTGTTTTGCTTGTTAAAAAACCCAAACCTGATGAAAAATAGATCCTCTGAAGTCCCTGGTGGAAGACAGGAAAGGGAGACATGAGTGAAACCTATATTCTATGTTCTGTGTTTTTTTCTTTTCATTCTTAAAGACCAACAGTTGTCCATAGCCTGGTAGAAAGTCACTTGTTTGACCCAAATCCTGACTGCTTTCCAAGTTTCCAGTTTCTCTAAGTATCATAATAGTAGCCTTACTCAGAAAGCCACCCTTTGAACTACCACTTCGTATAAGGTTGTAGGTGTTTTCAGGAGATTCTGATTCCTGATTTGTTTGTTTGTTTGTTTTACAAAAATTAGTTCTGATGGGTTTCAATTTCCTGTTTCCTTCCTGTCCTTTTTCCTTCAAAAATAAATTCCCTGGGTTATAAATAAACTGAAGAAGGACAGAAATTATTTTTACATCCTGAGACAATGAAATGTGTTTATGTGCCAACTAAAGTAACATAGATCCTGAGCCCTAAGGAAAAAAAAAAAAAAAAAAAAAGGATAATTGACTTCTGGAATTCAAAAATCCAATTTAGACCATTATCACTCTGTTGCATAGTTAGGAGATATCTGGGAATTGGATGCCCTGTAGCTAGAGTGCAGAGGTTGGTGATAAAGGTTGTTTGAAGTCTGCACTTTGCCTCCCAGTGTCCATGTCTGCCTGACTGCAGACTCACACAGGTATGTAAACTATACACAGAAATCCTGTTCTGGATTTAAGCACCTAAAATCATTCTTCTAAAAAAAAAAATTAGTTTTATTTCTTATGACTTTGTAGCAATCTCTTTTGACAATCTCTTTAGGAGCTCAATCATAATTAGAACACTTATGAAAGAAATGAGGGACCAACATCATTCTCCTTTAGATCTTGCTTGCTGTACAAAATATCAACACGCAAAGTGTGTTGACATGAATCATCCTTGTCCCTTTGTGTTTCTAGGCCTTGTCTGTTAAGTCTCGATGTCTGAGGAGGGAATCACCAGGAATTTTTGTTTCTTTGCCATAACCAGAAGCTTTTCTGGCCTCTAACATCATCTGTTCTTTCTTTCCATTTAAGGAGGGGGAAATCTATGCAATGGCCACGTGATGTTAAGACTAGGGGAACAGCATGCATAGGTGCTCTGCACCTAATAAATTAATATTCTCATTTTGTTTAGCAATCTGGCATGTCAGTTTTTCTGCTTGCCAATCAGTAAGTTTACTTAGAAGCTCTCTAGAATGTTTATAAATAGTCACCAACTAGACAGTGAAAATAAGGTGCAGAGAGAATAGAAGTGACTTATCTCAAGTTATTCAAGGCAATGACAAGAAAGTTGAAGAACAAGTGAGGAACACTGACTTCCATCCCCCTGATTTTCTTCGTCATCTGAAAGGAAAGCTGTTCCTGCCTTCAAAGCTTCTGCCAAACAGATGGCTGCATTTGGGTAATTTCGCACTGAACTAGGTAGGGGCCCTGACTGCCTCCAGTGCCACCCAGGTTTTGCATTCTTCTCATTTCTTCCTTCAGTGCCAAATCCCACAAACCTGCCTGTTACTGAAAATTCAAGAACCTTGGCATCAGCTCACTTGGGCTTAGCTTAGCAGTCGCATCTGGATCTGAAGGCACAGCCTTCCAAACTAGTCTTTGTAACTATTTGGTTATGGAAATACATGCAGAGGTACTGTCAGGAAAAAAAGAAAGAAAAAAGCCAGCAGACTGCTTGGCATATTAATGTCATAACCCATCTGCCCTGGGAGGAGTACATTCAGACATTCAGTAAAGGGCTGCTCAGTAGGTCCTCCACAGCTGTACTCCTCAGCAGTGATGCAAAAGTCAAAGCTGTTATTTGAAGTATGCTTCAAACCATCCCATTTATTCTTACAGGAAGCAGCCAGAGAGGCAGATAAGTATCAACTGCATATAACAAAGGAAAAAGGGCTGCGTTAGACAAAAACCAAGAAATCAACCAAGTTTCAGATCCCATACCACAACTTCTCTCTAAGGGCTTAGAGGCAGAAGAAACAAATATGTGAAAAGACTCGGTGCAACAGGGTAGATTAACACTGATTGCTCATTGTCTCTTCCAGTTCTAGAAGTAACAAGCAAACAAATGTACTTATCAAACAAGTTTAAAGTAAACACAGAGGTGGTTCTTCATTCTACCGGTAGACCTGGAATTCTTTGCCAATGAAAGGTAGACTTTTGCATGAGACAAATAGCAAACTGCAGTCATTCAGAAAAGAAGGTACTGGGGATTATCAAACGAACAAAAACTCCTCCAGCTCAAGGAGTCATGTTCTAGAAATAATCACATCAAAGGTTTGGAAAGTGCTACCGTAAAAAATGCAAAATAATGCTGTTTTTGCTTATTACCAAATCTTTCTTTATGGCCACAGCTAGAAACAGAATACTGATTAGGCAAGCCCTTGTTTAAGCCAATATGGCCATTCTGTTTTGTTCTTATCACAACAAGAGTTTTCCTTCCCAAGTTTGCCGCAATAACTAGCTTGTTCACAATAACTAGTTTTGCTGTGGCAGCATGCACTCTGCTGTCTGAAATGAGCTGAAACAGTGAGCATGAGACTCAAGGACCTGTTCAATCAATGAAAATAGCGTATGTTTCGATTCAATAGTCTCATGCAGAAAGCAGACATTTTGTTCACGAACCTGACAATCCAGCTCTGTATGCAAACTAAAAAATATAGGCATAGTGTATGTAATAACATAACTATGTCTGCCAAATAGAATTTATCAACTCAGGGATTTTTCCTCACCCTCTTTTTTTTTTTTTAATTCTTTTAATTAATATTAAAATAAACTGACCTGTGTAAGCCACTGGCACCTGCCTCACATTAAATAATTCTCTTCCATGAAAAAAGAATTGTAAATATATCTAACATAGTACTCCTAGAGGAAAACTAGTTTGACAACTCGGGAAACCTATATTGACTGTGGATGTAAAGCAAAGGGTGGTGCAGGTTTCCTCTTTACTATGTGCACCTACTTTCCTACTAACATGTCTTAATGGGATTGTTGCCAGGAAGGGAGCGTAATTCATTTTTCATAGTGTCCCTCACCTCTTGGCCTCTCTACTGAGTTTGACAACCAAGGGAGACAATTAGCAGCTATGGTAAGGTGAATGAATATTTTATGAGCTTGCTGGCAGAGAGGACATAGGATATTTTATTTAATGTGTTTAGACAGTGAGCTGCGGTGGACTTGAACTGCTGACCCTCTGCAATAAAACACCATGTGGTATTACCACCTCCGTGAGCCAGAGTATTTTTCTTTTCTTTTTAAGTGACCAGTAGCAGATTTTTAAGGGGGAAAGGGGAAAAAAAAGCTAATGATCACAATACTTAAGGTGCAAAGAAGTCACACATCCAAGGGCATTTTTAAAACCATATTTACTGCCATATCATAAAATTATCAGTAGAACCTGAATAATAAGCCAAGCTGCATTGTATTAGGAGCGCAGTAGTATCAGTAGGTGTACTTCAAATGGCATGAGCTGCATCTTAGTTCTATGATGCATTGCATAGATACAAACAGTAGTAGTGTAATGAACTGCCTCCCCCTCCTGCCAGGGCTGTAGAGCTGAGCAGCAGTTGGCAAGAGAATGGCACTTCCAGGCTGTACCTAGATGAAGACATGCAGCTGGAAGAGAGATAGAAAAGTAGGTTAGGCACAGTTGTGGTGAAAGTGTACAAAATCTTGACGTGTCAGGATATTTTCTTTCAGTAAAATGACTGCATCTTTTATTTCCAATCTCTTCTTTTCTTCACCAAAAATCATTTATTTTATCAGGCCAAGAGTACATATTTGTCATCAGTTTGAGTACATATGAACAAGATATTAATGTTGTATAAGAAGTAATTTTTATTGATTAGTTAGAAAACATTCTAATGATACAATTCAAATAATTTTGAAAACTACCATCCTCTGAATAGTTCAAATGAGGAAGGCTGGGTCCTTGATCCCATCTCTGATGTATATATGGATGAATGCATCTACAAACACCTGGCTAGGAGAGATGATTAAATGCATCATGTCTAAGTTTCAAGGGTTGTTTTGAGAGACTAGGACCTTCAGATTTCTTTGAAAACAGAATCAAAATCAATTTTAAATATGACTGAATCAAAGCAAGGGGCACAAACAGGTCCCATCTTTGAGAAAGTTCAGATCTTGAACCAAGCTTTACATTCTACTGTTCTGCCTCTCCTCTTCCTATTGCTGCTCTCCCATCTCCATTTCCCTTTGATTCTTTCCATCTCTCATGGCTCCCTTGCGACAGTTCTAGTAAAGCATTCCTCTGTTCAGGAAGCCTCACTGAAATGAGCCAGCTAGCACCTTGATGATTTCCAGCAGTGAGCAACTTCCCTGCAAAAGACTGCCCTATATGTAGTCAGCTGCTTCATGCATTCCTCTTGTTGGCAGAGGAACTACAGATCGAACAAGCCCTTGATTACCTCTATTACAAGCAGGGTTTTTTTTCCTGGTGTTTTTTGCTGTTGGTGGTGGTTTAACAGTCATAATAGGTTCCTCATTTAAAGGGACTGTCAGTCTAACTAGACAAACTTGTGAATGAAGCTTTGTACATAGCAAATATTATGGAAACATATGGCTGTGCTTCAATTTTGAGACTGAGTCCTTCCAAACAAGAATGAACAGGATTTGAGAACATATTACAGGAAATAAGCTTTCCCCTAGGGATATCTCGGGTGGCTTATATGACAATTTCCATCTCTAACATCTACAAAAATAGAATATTTAAGCAGAACAGTATGCAGTGAATGCCTTGGCATCATAAAAATTTACCTAACAACATTAAATTTTAATGCTGTTTAATTTACTGTTCTCCCCTTCATCTAGCAATATTTGATCAGTTTAACATCCTTGCAGTGGCAGGAACTATTCATGGCCAGTGAGCTTCTTCCAAGTAGGCATAAAAGAGCCCTTGATGAGAGGTAAATTATTTGCTGACAAGTTTCTAATTAGTCTTGTCAACCTTTTCCAAAGTCTAAGCACTGAACAAGATGAAATGAACAAGAGGTCTAAGGGAGAGGAGGGGTGAGAGAAGAAGAGACATTAATCACAAATAACCTTTTTTGAAAGTGATTCCAAATGGCCAAAAGCCTAAGAACAGCTATGCAAAAAGTGCCAAGAGATCCTACTTCAATCATTTTCATTGTGATGTGCGTATGGCCTTGCTAAACTAATTATTTTGCAGTGGGGAAGTTAGTAATAAAAGCCTCACACAAAGCCCATGGACTTAGTGGGAATTTAATATATAATTGTAGGTAAGTATGTGTTTAAATGAAATACTATGCAGAAATAATTCTTTGAATGATAGCCTCAGTTTATAACACAAAAAGGGTGCATATAAGAACAACAACAAAAAAAAATCCACAATGCAGCAGACCCTTTGGCCCAAGGAATACAGTTTTCTTCATCAAGAATTTGTGGGAAGAGTCCTGACATGCTGTTGGCCCAGGCCAACAAGTTCCCTCACACATGAGGCCCAAGCACTTCTCAGTCTGTACCATTCCTGCTATACAGACAGCTTAAGAGCACTTTTAGCATGGGGCAGGGTTATTCCTTGCTGCCTGAATTCACTACCTGCAAACATTGCAAAGCACATTTAATAAGCCAAACGGCCATTTCATTGCAGAAACGAATTTATCAGTATAACATATTCCCTTCCCTTCTATAGTTAGAAATTATCAGCTCAACAGTTTAGCCAGTAAAATGGATTATGTGGGGACAGCTCATCTTCAGCTGAATTTGCTCCAGAGGCAAATGAAAAACAGACTGACTTGTCTTAACACAGGTGCAGTTGAGCAGAGCTCCCACTATCTGAATTAAGGAAGCAGTAATAGAACTATTGGGGCATATGGGGGTCCTACCTCTATATACTTGAATTATCAGCGAAGGCTTAAGCTAAGGTACTTAGCTACTTAAGTACTTTAGAAATATTACAAATGAATCTGAGCAGTCTCTCAGTGCCTTAGTGAAATCACACTATTAACACCATCCTTCCAGCTCTCCAAGAAGAGCACCAGTAACTGCTGAGACCCTTAACAAAAACATCATAACTTTCCAAGTTTATGTTTCCGCTGTATTTCCTCAATTTAAAACTACCTTTCTTATCTACCTTTGAGATCTCTGCTTTATTTTCTTCTAATAGTATTCAGAATAAAAATAAACTCTGGATAGTTGAAGGGGTTTTATTTCATTCACTCCTCATCTTCTTTTTCTTGGCATAGCTGACAGTAGATGTGGGCTAACAGCTGCATACTTCTAGGTTATTCTCAGAAGCATAGAGAGGAGGAACACTCAGAAAAGCAGGGAGGTGAAAACACCGATCTACACAGCCGCAAAAGAACGACCCTTCAAAATTGTTAACACTTCCATATTTTCTTCTTTTAAACTTAGGAAAGAGGCAGAAAGATTGGAATATGATCAAAAATAACCACAAAGTGCTGTAAGGACAAAAGTATAACTCACACAAAGAGCGAGTGAAAGAGTTAAAAAGTAAATCAACGGGGAGCAAGATCAGAGTCTAGTACCTTAAAAGTAATATAAAAATAAATGAAGGCATGAAATTAATTCATAGCTTCAGAAGACAGCAGGACAGAAAGAAATAGCCAGAGATGAAGGAAGATAGAGATCAGTCCAGGTATCAAGTAAAGGGTCTTAACAGTCAGAAGAAGAGGGCAGCAGATTATATTCTGAAGGGAAGTATGTGAGACATACTCATTACAGACTTTGAAGAGATTAAAAATGTGACATTAATGAGAAGTGGCAAACAAAAAAGATGTGACATAGAGGGCTCAAGAACAGATAACTTATATGAGCTGCTGCTGTTTGTTGCACTCACATCAGCTGCTCTTTGGAGGTGACATGACTGGTGTAAGAGAACTTGCTGTGCATTAAGCCCCAGTATGGGCTGCCCTGGACTAGTAGAAAGAAAGTTAGCTAGACTAAAGTGAATATTTAGGAAGATTTTATTGCAAAGAGTTATAAACACCGGCGTTCATATTAGGCAGTAAGTAATGAAACTAACCTCATTCCACCTCTTCTGCTGAATTTTTCTACTGGCTGTCAGTCTTAGCTAGGGTCCTACCATTATGACCAGTAGCTGTATGGAGTAGTGTTGTTTGAAAGCAAAGCAAACAAGCTCAGCTGAAACTGCTCAGTTTATTGCAGATAATTTTTGCTAGTCTTGGTGCTACTCTGCGCATTCCCCAGATTTGGGGCAGCTAACCCTTTCCAAAGTGTTTTGATTCAGTTAAGTAAATCCAAAGACATCAGGTAATATGAGAGTTTTTGCTTGATGCATTTTTATTGTTTCTTCAGTTTACCAGGAGTGGGGAGAGAATGCATTTGTGTTGGCAGAAATAACTTAGTGGTTGGGTCTTACAGTTACGCAGATAATTCAAGTTCCCCAAAACTCTCAATAGGCTTCTTTAGCTGTTTGTCATAATTATGACCACTTAGAGAATGGTTAGTCATCACCAACTCAGAACCCAGGAGGGAGATCAACTGATCAGGTGAGATAAGAGGAAGAAAAACATCATAATACGATCTCTGCTATGAAGCAAGCTTTTGATTTTATTTTTAGACCTCAAGTTTACTCATTTATCTTTGGTGTTTAAGCTTGTTTTAATTTTATTTTCACTATTATTAATGTCCCAACCCTTGGAAGACCCATGCCTCCACCTTCCTCAAAATTATAACACTTTAATTAGAGATTGAGATCTCAAAAATAAATCATAATTATTTTTGACTTCAGCATTCTGTGCCTAGAGCCAATACACTAGTCCCATCTTCAAGTTTTCCTTTTCTTCAACGGCATTTATTTGTTTTAAAAATAAAGGAAAACACATTTAATCACATATTTCCAGGTGTCATATCCTTAAGCAATAGAGGAAACACAAGCAGTGACATCATGACACCCTTTTGGTACCTAATCTTTGTTGTTGCTTCCCTTAGTTGAAGTTTAATGAGTAATTGCTACAACAGTGGATAGTTCAGTGACCTCCTGCAGTACAGAGATACCATCTCTGAGGTGTACATTCAGAGCAGAAAAGTTCCTCCATTCTTATTTTAAAACTGGGGAACAGAGAGAAACATAAACTGTACTTACATTCATAGAAATACATGAGAAGTGGAACTGGGTGAGATTTCCACACATGATTAATCACCTTGTAATTGGTACCATAAATAATACACTATTAAAAAAAAATGGCTGTGTCTTTTCAGAAGCGGATTGGTTTCCTTCTTCTCCATACAAAGTCTTAAGACTTCTGTCTAGGTACCTTCTCAGGAATAATAATAGACCTAATTAAAGTCTCATGTCAGATGTAAGATCTCTGACAAGAGAAAAAGATGTTAACTATAGCGTTCTGGTGAAATATGTATATTTAGAGAATTAAAGTGACAGTTCTTACAAGATGTATGGTTCAAGAAAGGACATGGCATCTAGTTACAGATTGTTCTTAGGAGAAGGCCACTTCCATTGGGAAGTAATAATTCATGCTGCCAGCTCATTTCATATCCTATTTCAACAGACACACAGCTTACATAGTTTACTCATCATAAATATTTGTGTGGAGTTTCACTATCTAAACATCTCAAAAAAAAGTATTTGCTATTTTGATAGTTAAAGTAATATCAGTTATATTGCACACTTAAATTACTTTTAAGGGAAATAATTTTTTTTGTGTGTCTTAGACTTTGCTTAGTTAGAATATTTTGCAAGTAAGAAGCACTGTCTCATACTGTCTCCATGCCTTATGGAAGCTCTATCTATTTCTTGCTTGCAAGACTTCTAAACTGAGATGGTCCAGAGCTAACCTAACCTCCTGGGTCTTGATTCCTCGAGAAGTTAAGCAGCACCATATATCTCAGTCTGCTGTCATGTTCGGGCACACAATGCACTGCTCACTGCTATCTGTCACAGCAGCCTACTACCAACAGGCCACAGGAGCAAAATAGTGTAGCTAATGAATATGAAATTATACCCAGTTTAAAAGAAAACAAACAAACAAACAAAGAACAGTAATTCTGTTGTTCTTTCTCTGAATCTTATCTGTCATGATAAAACTGTGGTACAAAAACAGAACTAGGAATTTCTCCATACAACCCCTAATGCTGTATGAATAAAGGTAGTGCCTTCTGCAGCCTTTGATTTCCCCAAGCAAATGAAAAGGGATGGCAGATAAGCAAAGGTTTAGTTCTTGTAGAGGCTCTTTTCCATTTAGGGAGGGAAAGGCATTGTTACCACTGCTCTAGCCATATCATCAATGAAGTGACACATGTTATTCTGTAAGGTGTATAATTATAATAGAGAAACAGACTGATTTCTAGCTGCCTAGATGCCAAAGCCTGAAACATTGTCGGTCAGATGTTTTCTCTATGAACTGAATGCAAATCAGGAACCAGAGAGTGAGGGAGGAAGAGAAATAGTGAAACACATTGTTTGAAATAAAGCAAAGCTGAATGCTGTGAGCCTCAGGACTCCAAAGGCAGCTCCAGGAAGATCCTCTCTCCAGAGTTAATTCAAATCTTACCGTCTGAGTACCTACCAACCAGCCTGGCATAGTATTTACTATTTACATAATAGCTCAGTACAAGCCTTTCAGATATACAGTTCTCCTCACTCCTCCATCTGAGGGCAATTTTTAGCTACCACTCTTCACAGTGCAATTTCTAGTCTGAGCCAGGCAAATTCAGAGTCCTTGTACCTCAGAGCCTTGGTGCACCTTGTCCTTTCACCCATGTAACTGACTTCCTATCATACAAAAAGGACACAGAGCAAATAGAAGTGAAGGGTGTAGCCGTTATGTAGCTGTAGAAGACAGAACATCCCCAATAGTTGTATTTGCCACCCTTCTCAGGTATAAAGTATTGATTTTTTTCTTGATCTCTTACATATATTATAATTCTTTTTATATTAAATGCAAGAGCAATATGTTTTGAAATATCTTCTACCACATTTCAGCACACTTAGAAAGTTTTGTGTATTCTAAATTCTATGGGGAATGTTTTCTTTGCTATAAGATTATTATAATGCTCAAAGCTGCCTATTTGCCCATCCATTACCTAGTTACAAAGCCATAGCCCACAAGTTAAGATGTAGTTCTACCATTAGAAACAGAGGAAGGCTTTTCTCTCCCCTCTCACATCCCACTTAAGCAGCTAAAGACAGATTGGATGAAGAATTCTTAAAAAATGGGGAAAAAAGCAATACTGAACCACAGAATGGAACAAGACATTTTAATGAGTCTTCACCATCTTTGTTCTTGACAGCTGACCCAGCAGATGAGATCCGTGGAAATGCATGTGTACCTTGGTGCTCAGACGCTAATGCTTCATGGCAGAAACGTCACTCCACATAATTAGAACTCTGGCTAATGTGAGCTTGGAAACTGCCAATGGACTAATTAGCTGTGTCAGGAAGCACATGCTTCCCCATTTCTTAGCAATTAATTGGCACTGGATGATTTTTTTTAAGTAACCTACTTGTTAAATAAAAAAAAAAATAAAGTTTGGAGAAATTTCACAATCACCACTAACTACCAACAAGGAATCTTCTAAAAGGAGAAAATGCTTACAGGAACTCAGACAACTTTGCTAAAGTCAAAATATAATATAAGCAAGCAATTGCTCTCATTTTCTTGTTCCTTTACAGATATAATAAGGAATTTGGCATTCTGCAGACCCGGACCAAGAGTAGGGAATGGCCAGGGAGTTTGGATTAAGAAATGCTTATGAATTAAAGAAATTTTATATTGTTCAGAAACAGAATTGGCCTTAATGAAGAACAGCTACCAAACTTATCAGACCACATATTTCCTATGTCTGGATAGCAGATACACTGTACTGCATTTCAAAAAAAAATGCTGTTCAACTCAAAGTTTTAATTTTAAATAGGCTTACTTGTCAACTTTTGTAATACACAAAAATCACAAGTACAGGATAGATGGTAGGCAGACAACTGTTAGGAATGATCACTAGGAAACCATACCCCAAATCACTTTGTTTGCAATACTTCTCTTGCAGAAAGTGCCTCAACACATAGAAGGAAGACACGCAATAGCTAAAATAGGGCTATTCGTGTATCAGAGGGAGAAATTTCTCCCCTACTGTAATTCAACCCTATTAAGAGCTGTCTCTAGAAAGCACCAGTTTAATTCTGCTTACCAAGATCTGACATAATCTAAAGCTTCCTGGTTTCTAGAGCTACCTGGACTCTGGGAAGGATGACTAGGAAAAGGAAAAGGTAGCTTAAATTTGCCTTAAATCTTCTTCCCTCAACAGTCTTCAAGAGCACACACTCCAGAGGGACTTACTGATCTGAGATGTTTGTACACTCACTTGTTGCGGTTGTTCAAAAAGAAGCCCCTAGGGCTAAACTCAAGTCTTTGAAATCTTTGTATTTTCTTTAAGATGCATGAAGAAAAGGCCATAGCTAAAATCCACAAGGGTCCTCTTGAGTTTGTTGCGGCTTGTTAACCAAACCTCTCAGGGGGAGGCTGATCTCAGCTACAAGGGGCATCCACAAAGACACATTCAAGACACAGGCAGAATGAATCCTCAGAGATTGCTTTAAACCATTTAGTGTAGCGAGGGTTGCTTACGTTGCATTTTGCTTATTACTACTTAAGTTAATTTTAGCCACAGAATCACAGAATGGTTGAGATTGGAAGGGACCTCTAGAGATCATCCAGTCGAATCCCCCTGTTCCAGCAGGGACACCTAGACCACGTGGCACAGGGTCGCATCCAGGCGGATTTTGAAGATCTCCAGAGAAGGACCATTTAACTGGCTTCACAGTAACCTCAGCTACGCCTTTACTGATTTTTTTGCATCATTCCTTGCATCTCCTTTAACTCTAACATTTGCAATTGGGGATTTTCCTGTGTATGGAAAGCTTCTTGAAATACACCCACTCTCTCCATCAGCCTGAAGAACTGGTAGCTTTGGGGTTGAAATTGCAGCATTGTGCAGTGGTTCCCCAAGAGCTCCATTTTATGATTCCCCATTACCATCCTCTCCTGTTACATCTGTATTGAATAGATCGGGAAAGACGCAGCCCTACCTGGCTCAACTCCAACACAGGTGCAGTGCACAGACCCTCCCCATTGACTTGGCTCAAGCTATCTCAGACCTAGAGACACCATCATCCTAGTTTGCAGGGTATTTAGCTTGAGTGCTGCATACGTACTGTTCTCTTGTTGGCTTTTAGTCTTGAATAAGTAATTTCTTGTGGGACGGTAAAAAAAAAAAAAAAGTCAGTGCAGTACCAAGTGTTGCTTATCTCCACTCACTTGGTATTGCCAAAATGAATGGAAAATGAATGGTATAAAACAGATTTGTAAGTTTTCTAACTTATTTTCACAAACCTATCAATGCATATTTTCGGGAAAGAACGCAAACACTTCATAATGGCAGTTTTTTGAGTAAGATGTTAGGTACAGCCATCTATTTAGATACAAGAAAGGAAGCGCACTGTGTTTAGTCTGCAAAGACCATGCCTCAGACTGGAGCAACCAGTTCTGGCAAGCCTGTGTAAAATGTCTAGATGCTTTTCTTAGTTGCATCTCCCTGCAGCTGGGGACCAGAAGCCATGTAGACAAACCCATATCCTTGCCCTCTCTTTCCCCCTGCTTCTGGGTCATGCACCACAGCTGCAAACTACGGGTCAACAAACTAGGGTTAAGGGTCCTCAAAGGGACTACTCAGGCCATGAAGAGGCATCCTCCAATCTGCCAGCCAGCTTGATGTAATATGTTGAATTGAAGATGAGCATATCATAGATTCTGCTGTAAAGGAGGATTTAAGAGAAACATCAAGAACAGGATAAGGAAGGCAAGTCCTGTGGTTCTCAGACTTGAATGGTTTTTGGTTAGACTTCCCCTTCTGAATTTGAGGAGCAGGAAAGTTTGGGGAACAACTGGCAGTGTTACAGTGGCTTCCCTTTCAACTCTCAGTGGTTTGCCATTGTGGAAGTAAATTGACATATTTGCATGTGAAAGCTCTCCATTATCACCCCCATACTCAAAATGGACTGAGAGCTAATGGGTCTGGAAGAAGGAGTAGATTATCCTTTAGTATATATATTAAAAAAAAAAAAAAAAAAAAAGTTCACCACTTCCTGTCTCTGGCCCCCCTCACAAGAAAAACACCCCATCCTTCCCTGAGGTCCTCAAGGGCCAGAAGGAAAAGCTTTCCCCTCTCCCAACCCTCTAACACTGGTTCCCAGGGGTCTTCTGTTCTTGTGTGAGAAGAAAACTGAAATTAAAAGAGGCTTCAATTCAACAGACAGACCAGGTTCTGTATTTTGCATACTGGTTGAGCAGGGCTGAACTCAAGACAAAGTCACTGTTTCTACATACGTGCTCTATGCTTCACTTTGCAAGAATGTATGTGGGGTGATACTAAGCTCATATGTTTAAGTACTCTCCTTACCCTTAAATATAAGCCTATGAAAACACAGAGCACCCTCCTTTTTCTCCCCACCCCACATATCTGACATCAAAAACAACTTGTACCAAGACCAGGGGAAAAACTAAGGCCCTTATGAGGCAAGGAGACCACCCTCCCTTCCTGGCAAGATCCAGGACTCATCCTAGGCTTAGAGAGTGGACAATGTCAGCGCCTCTTTCCCCTCCTCGATCTGGCAATCTTAGAGGAAGATCAGACCTGTACATTAAAGGGACTGAGAAGCTACATGCTGTAGGAACAACGGTGACTGACTTCAGCCGTTCAAACTTTCTCAATTCAGCAGCAATATTTTCTGGCAACTCTTGGAAAAAAAAATAGTGTTAGTCTGTTTTAAAGAATGTTATGAAGTTCAGCAGCTGAAGACAACTGCAATAGCTTCTCAAGAAAGCAAGTGAACTTTTTAAATTAGCATGACTGACCAGGAGATCTTATAGTAATAAGCACAGATCCCCAAACAAATCCTATCAAAATAAGCTTAAATAAAAATGTTGAAGTCTGCACATTGTTCCACAGAACAGGCTAGAACTACTCACCTTATTACAATGAGCTACCCCTGAATGGTCTTACAGTTTCAGGCAAGGGGAAAAAAAAAAAAAAAAAAAAAACCTAATTTAGTTCAGCTGCTTAAGCTGTTTCTCAAACCATTCCTCTCACCACAAGAAAACAGAGAAAGTGGAAATTTAACTGTCCCTTCCAACACATTGGCTTCCTGATTACTCCTTTTTCACCTTTCACTTGTGAAGGTACTAAGCACCCACTTTCCAGATGTGTTTGGATTACAAATCAGCTATAACCTGTCTAGAAGTTCCTGACATAATGATAATATAAACAAATCCAGGCAGAGGTTACTGACACAAACAAAACAGACTGCTGATGGAAACAGATAACCCTTGTATTGACTCTGCATTATGTTGTTTCATAAAAATATTCATTAAAATATAATGTTTATTGCTCCAGATCCTGTGTTACCACCTTTATTATCTTAGTCAATCTGCATTCCCTTAGATAAAAGCACTATCTTCTATATTTTACTCCTGCTGGGAGCCAGCTATGGGAAACTATATATACACACAATATTTACTGGAAGACTTTGGGATTTATTTTGCTTCTTCCAAAAGTGCTGTGCCTTCCACTGCATGGTTCTGCCCAGAGTGCTAAGCTCCTCTATTGTAGCCTCTGATGACAGTGACCATATCTATTTTCAGTACTCTGGTGATAGTTATCAATATAAAATGAGATTTGTAACCTGGATAGGAAAGTGATGTCTTTCAAAACAATATACCCAGCATTCTACCAGAAGATAAAAAGGCTCTCTGAGGTTTCTTTAAGACAACTTTTCAATCTTTTTGAGCCCCACCTCATGTATCAAATAGTAGGTAGTGTCCAGCCTACCTAGCGATTTATTTCTGCATTCTAGGTGTCTTGAGAAACTGCACATTTAGGAACTGACCAACTTTTTTCATTTGAGACAAGGAGCATTAGTGTGCCAGATTTTACGTATTTAATTTCAAGGAAAGCCCTCTGGGGATCTTCATAGATAACAGACCCTTTCCCTTAACGTCTAGACAACTGCAGTCCTTATTTCATGAGGACTACTTCATTAGTGTGCTAAAAGGCACATTTAGACATTCATATTAAGCATACAGAGCCCATCTGAAGTTACCCAAATTAAATTGTTGGAGTTGACCAAAGGTGTTCAGATCTGATTCCAAATGCATTTTTCATATCCCACTCGTTTCAAGCTTTTTTGAAAGTTTTGAAATAAAGTTTTTTCCCTTCCTAGTCTTTAGATTTTATGTTCCTTATTCTTTCAAGTCATCTGATATCACTCTTTCACATGAAATTACTTCTCTTTATAAAAGGAAAAGGTAACCTTGTGTAAAAGGTACTTTAAGAGTCTTGTGGTGTGTACTTTTCTTATTAAGACAATACTGGAGAAGGAAGCAATTTTCTTGTGTTTCACTCAACAATAAGTGAACTGCTTATACAATGAAGCACAAGGATTGATAACTTACAATTTTACTCTGGCTTATGGTAATAAGTTCCATTTTTCATAAATTAATAGTAAGTTTACATTACTCTTGCAGTCTGGCCTCTGTCTTTTTGAAATACATGTTTTCATTTCAATAGTATCCTGAAGAAATTAATTCCTTGCATTTTCCATCTCATCAAAAAAGGTTTCTTCTTCATACTATTTTTTGCATTCCAAGTGCTTATTTGTCCTTGGGTTAGGGAATCAGATAAAAGGAGCATGCACTCAGGCTTCCTTATTGCTTTTCTCACATTAGTATTCCACTACAGAAACCACTGTCTTTTGTTTGATGAGGGAGCCTGACATGAGATATATGAAGTTTGGATGTCTATGACAGAATAAATTTGAAATCTGCATTTGTGACATTCTTCCCAGTCTGAGGGTGAACAGCTCTCTGTTTTATGCTTGCTCATGATCACTCGTGTGTGACCTCTTCAATTTCACCCAAAAAGTCAAACCTCTTAGTCAGAGACATAGGTCTGGTCCCCCATGGGCCAGAGAATCTTGGAGGAGTTAATCTGGTAACTACTGTTGCATATTGCAGTGTGATTGTATTCCTCAAGTTTGACAACTCTGAACAAGAAGAAAACTATTTTGAGTTCTGGCCCTTGGGTCCTGCACAGGACAGTAAGGACTAGCACAGGGGAAAGGTTTCATGGAGAGCAACAAGTGTTTCTGTCAGTCAGTTTGCAAATGTGGCAGGGTTTCTGTGTACTAAAAACGAAGCAGAAAAGAAGAAAAAAAAAAGGAAAAAAAAAGAAACAAAGTGACATAAGTGACATTTCCTTTAAGGCCATTTGTTTTAAAAAGGAAATCTTGCTTGTGTAAGAACTGCAGTTGCCTTCCCTAGAAACATTAATCAGTATATCGCTCAGGTCATTAATAAAACATGGAGCACTGGGCCCTGAATATCTCACCAATTAAGCACCTGATAAGCTGACCAGAAATCACTTGAAATGAAGGAAAGATCAAAACTATAGTGAAAGTTTAATTTCATCTTCTAATAAATACAACTACAGGCAAAAATTAGAGAAAAAAAAGATACAATAAAAAGACAGAAAACCCTCAACTGAAACTCGGCCATGTATATAAGGAATAATGATGGATGGTATTGATCATAGTCTGGGTCAGCTACAAGATGTTAAACATAAAATACTCATAGGATTAAATTTACCAAGAGGCTGAGATAGTGAGTGGAAAAAAAAGTCTTTATTCCTTCAGTTGTAACTGTCTCCAGACACAAACTATAAATTAAAAAATGACATGAAGTAAATTATCAACTAGTAGAGATGTCTACATCTATCTAGATAGAAAAGGACAGGTCAAAGCACAACAAATCCTGCTACGTTTAGGAAAGATGCTGTTATTGATTAGTACCGCTATCACCCAAAGAGTGTGGACTGGAGCCCCTCAGACTCAGCTCACCGAGAAGAGCGCAGTCACACAGAGCTGCACAGTTCTGCTGCCAGCCTGTGCTCTGTCTCTGCAGCATGACAGTTCAGCTGAGCAGCTGACTGGAACAAGACTCAGAATTATACGAGCGTAAATGTGTGTGTAATCGAATTGTCAAAAGAGAAGGCAGTGTATTTGCACAGCTACATAACACAGGCAACGTGTTTGATGAGATGGCACTTGCATGGAGTAGGAAATAAGGTGAGACATATGTAGCTTTGGGGAGTTAGTTTGTAAGCTTAATGGATTTGTAGGAGATTGCTGTTATTTTTAACTATTACATCTCTATTTTGGAGTGTCAGTTTGGCATACCCACAAAGTAAAATACACATTTTTCCCACAAAGCCTTGAATCAAAATGCATAATTCTGACTCTGAAAAGAGCACTCAGGGTTAAAAGGTTATTTCAGTCTTGACGCAGTCAGTCTTTTGCTTCTCTGATGAAATTGTCAGTGGCAAATCAGAGTAAGTAGCAGTGTGAGATCCTTCTCTAGCCACTGCATCACCAGGAACTAACAATCTGTAGCTGGCAACTCACAGGCCCTTCTGCTAAAGCACCATTTGGTAGTAGTGACTCACAATGGCAGGTGTCAGGTTCAAGTCCTTCTAGAAACATTTGGTAGAATTATAACAGATATTTTCTAGACTTTGTAAGGGGAATTATCAATCCACTTCACCAAGTTGCTGATAGCAATGCATTTTGTAGACATTGTCTTGATCTGAAACACTGATTTAGAGAAACACCCTGCACCATATGTTTAGCCTTCTTTTCTCTCTGCTTTATGTATCTGCTCAGTGTCAGTTTTTAAACATCATCAGAGACAGGGAACCAAAACAGAATTAGCTTCAAAGCAGATCAGACCTACCATATTTACCTTTCTCTGTTGGAATTACTCTCCATAACTCCATACTGAAGTTCAAGAACCAAAAATACTGATCTCCCCAGAGAGCTAGAAAGAGCTTAGTCAACACACATGATGGTAATTGTATTAAATATTAGGAGCAGATAAGCAATAATACAACCTGTCAGAATGACCGAAGAAAGACAGTGCACCAAAAAAAGACTGTAAATAATAGTAGGAGTAGTGAAATTAGCTCCTAAGAAGGTTCCAGAGAATCCAGAAAAGATTATTTTCTAAATACAATGCAGGCAATTGTCTGGTAGTTTTAGAAGTACTTTTCCGTTGTAGCAAGTAGCATGTGAGACACTGGAAGAAGAGAAGGTCCCCATTCCTTTTTATCCCTGAGCACATTATCACTTATCAGCATGTTCTTGAGTCGAAAAGTAGAAAGAAAAAGAGGGACAGTGAGAAAAGAAGGAACTTGCACTGGGACACACAACTCAATAGCAGAACAAAAATTATCCAGGCTTCCCAGTGTCTTCACCTCTAACTGGTGCTGCCACCTGGTCAGGGACTTAAATCTTTGATTTATTGATTAAGTGTTTGAAATGCCTCAAAATGTCTTAAGGTTTGAAGCCATCACAAGACAGCTGGCGCATGGAACAACACCGAGCATGTTTGTATTTCCTGTGCAGCAGTTCTTCTACTGTTGTTCTCCACAGCTGTTTTCTAAGGCAGTCCCTCAGCCACGTGACTAGGGAAGGGCAGGATGGAGTAATACTTTGCTCTCAGCAAGCCTCCTACTAAGGGGAACATAAAGACTGCCATCAGCACATTTTCTCCAGTACCAGCACTCTGATGCAGAATTCACTGTGCTTCACTAAGAGCTGGGCCTGGGTTGCTTTTCAAGGATGCAATGAGCGGTGCCTAATGCACTCATTATGGTAACTGTTACCAGACATATTTCTGCTTCTGAGCATATCATGGAATTACAGGCAGTTTTATGTCTGCATGCACATGAAGCAGACCAGCTGCCAAGCAAACATCCTTAACATACGTGCATCTTCCTGTGGGTTAAAAGGGCTCACACCAAACCCCTCTCCAATCCACCAGCTTCAGGAGACTCAGAAGTCTTTCATTTCCTGCACATCTGTCCCCACGAGACCTTCATTAAGACATACACCTGCAGGGTTTTGGGTCAGCCCTCTGTTCAGCAGTCATTAGCTCATTCCAGTTCACTGGGATTGCATAGGTACACAGTGATGCCATTATCAGGGTTGGCATTTACCAGCAATTAAAATACAATAGCTGTAGAACTTATCAAGGCTTTTTTTACTTTTTCTGAGGATTACTTTGTTATTTCTATATTCAGAACAATAAATAGCTGCAATCCCTACTGACAAACATTAGTTATCTTACACCTTGGGGTTTTGAGTTTTGTTTTGTTCTTCATTTCCTAAAGTGTCTTGGCACTTGCATTTTCAAATCACCAGCTTCACAAAATTTCAGCCATATCTCTTCTTGTCAGAAATCAGTCATATGCTATTTATTCAGTTTGTATCTGTCTTATCCACCACAAGGAAAGAACAGCTAGGTATTGCTGTTGCAAATCCAGTCTCCTGGGATTTGCATTGCTGGACATGAGGATAACTGCCTACTATTGGCTTGGCTTTTTGCCAGCCCTTCATAGACGTTGTGTAACACCTTTATGTATCTTCCTCCTCCTTCTCAGTAATCAACATAGCTTAGGGATATCTGTTTTATTAAAACATCCTATAAGGCAGATTTTACCTGAACTGATTTTTTAGATGAATTTTCTAATGCAATGTATAAAAATCACAATTATTGTTAATCGTGGAAATGTTTAGCACCTGAAACCCACTACTAGAAATCACCCTGAATTTTCTAAAAGAAACCTAACTCTAATTACACAAGGGAAAGAACTCAAGCAACATAGTCCATGTTTTCCTTTGTCTGCTGAAGGCCATTAAGACTGCTGGACATAAATTGCTTTTACTGTTGTATTTTTTTACTAGTGTATCTAAGAAAAAAAGAGGAAAACCTACACTGGACTTTGAGAGCCCAAAATCCCACTCAGCAATTCACAGATAAGTAAGAGTGAAGGCAGGAATCTCTTTCAGATCTGTTGGCCTCTATGGCTGTATAGGAAAGGAGGCGGGGCCTAGACTAATGTAATAAAAGATTCCTCACTACTTTTAATTAAAACCTTAAAGGCTCCCCACGGTCCATCTGGCTCCACTGAATTGTCATCTTCTGTTTTTCAGCATGGCATCAATGCTGCATCATTTATGGAGGTGTATTTGCTTAAGAGCTTTCCTCGTTAAAATTCAATTACATTGAAACCGTATAATCCCTCATTGTAATAACCTGATAAAAAACCCTTAACGGCCACACTACGTACCCATTTAGCAAAGAAATTAGCTCAGCAAAGAACACAGTCCTAATTTAACAATTAGGGTGCAGTTCGTATCAGGCTATTTCAATAAAATTGTAAGGCAATTTACAAGGGAGTTTTTCTTATTGAGTCCTACTAAAGGCACATGAATAGTGAATAGAATTGCCATTGCATGTCTGAGCAAGGAATGTCTTTCTGCATTTCCAAAAGCCAAAAAGATACAAGGAACAGGATCTTTTGTTTGAAGTTTTATATACAAAACGAATACATTTTATTTTCTGTTTGTATTAAATAACAAATAAGATCTGTTTTACCAAAAATACTGTAAGATGAGCTATAGAAAGAAGAAAATGGTCCTTGGTTTTGAACTTCCTGAATTTGGGGAAATTTGAGATGTGAATTTGGAGGCCAAATTTCTCTAATTGAAAATTTCCCCTATTAGAAATTTCCCCTACTGGAAAATTCCAATAGGATGCAAACTTTCTTAGCAGTTCCCTAAAGATAGAGTTCTGGACTGCATTCAGTTATGTGCACATCTGCGAAATATACTTTCCACCCTTCTTCTGCTCTGGATTACTTTCTTAATTTACTAACCCCACTAAGATGACATTCTGTAGAGCCTTTCCACAGTTTGACTCAGTCATAAACTAGGTACCAGTCATGCAGCAAGATTATTTGCCAAGGGGTGACACTGTGATTCTGATCTCCACTCATATATGCTCCCAGACAACCAGTATGATGTTCCCTGACTTCTCTCTTCAGCTTTTATTGTATGTGACCTGGTGATTCAAAAAGCACTTCTATGAAATCTCCTTTTAGCACCCTTTACTATTATCTGTAGTAGCTTTTAATTACTGTGATCTATTGGAAGAAGTGATGGATCATTACAAATCAAACCCAAACATTCCCCTGGAAATAAAGTTAATGATGTGATGCTGAAAGTTTTCAAAAGATAGAGGTCTCCTAGTACCCTTTGTCAAACTAGTGGAGAAATAAGTTTCAAATGCATGGGCTAAGAAAGTTCTTGTGTTTCTGTGTTGTAAACTGGAGAAGTTTCAATTCAGGTCTTGTATGCAAAAGTCTAAGGAAAAGCAATGTTGTCCTGATATTAGGCTCTAACATATAGTATCCACAAAATCTGTTTGGACTGGGATGTGATATGATCAAGACAATCTGGTTTTACACAGCCTTTTTACTATGTCCATTATTAAGGTATGCAGCAGCTAGATTGGACCTTGCTTTTTGTTTGTTTGTTTATTTGTTTTTTTCTTTTCTTTCTTAATGCTTCATAATAACATACAGAAATGATCTTACAACAACTAAAGTCAACAGAATAGAGTTCAATCTGACGGCGGCTGCTTCTAGCCGTAGTACACTTCAGCTCCAAAACGCTGTGGCTAAACTGGCATGATTAAGTGATGTTCAGGGATGAGGATATAAATCTAAGTGATTTTTCTTCATAGTCCTTCTAGACATCTTCCATTTTATATTTACTTGCTCATTTTGACCCTTTACTGTTCATTTTGTTGTTAAGTGTTAATGTTTCCTCTAGGAAGTACAGGTCTCTTATTGTAAGAGTGGCTGTTATATTAAGCCTCTGTTTGCCTCTGCCATGCTGCATAGTGTGCAGATGCAAACGGAATTAACAGTTTTAATTTCCTTGGTAAAATTTTTTGACAGAATTGAAATTCCTTTCATTATTTATAAGTATGTAACTATAGATTTTTGCATAAATACGTCTAGATTAGTGAATGTGCTGACTTAATATGTAATGATGGAAATAAGCAAAGGTTCTATGCAAGAAGCTACTAGTACAGTTCTAAATAGGCAATTAAGTTAAGCTGGTATGCACATTTAGCTACTCAAACAGTTTTATGTGGAAAAATAATATTATCTCCGTAGGTACTAATTTTACACAGGCAAGACTTTTGTGTGCAAAAGTCTCATGCATGTAGTGTCCTGGATATTCTTAAGTTTTCTAAGAAAAATGATCCTGGATCAGCTAGTATTTTTTCTAGTGTTGAGAGACAATGAACCCATTTTTCACTCAGATAATGTGAACCACTTTGCAAATATGCATTTAATTTAGAAGCAATTGATTTTGGGAGTCCAGTATTCAATTCACAGACACACAATCCACAGTTTAGAAGCAACCAACAAAACAGAACAAAATCTTCTCTTAGCCCTTATAATCCAAAATAAAATAAAATAAAATAAAATAAAATAAAATAAAATAAAATAAAATAAAATAAAATAAAATAAAATAAAATAATTGTCAGACTTTCACTATGTTTTTGCTCATTTGGGTGCATCCACAAAATTATCAGTTTTTTGATGTCTTTAAATCAGGCCAGAGTGTTTATAGAGGTCACTGTGAAGAGTTACCACTCAAAGTACAGAGGGACAGAGGTCTTCACGTTGCCAGTCTTGCTTTGGCACAGAAGCCACATGTCAATGGTTCAATGTATTTCTGTAGACACAGCTCTGGAGATGTCATCCTCCTGGGAGCTCTGCTGAGCTCCTGTGATAAGGATCTGTGACTGTGCATTTTGAATTTTTGCTCACAATCTTTCAAGGTTTAAATGACATGCCTTGAAGTTTGCAAGTGAAGATAAGGAAGATATAAAATAGACCTGAAGATATTTTATTGGAAACCACATAATTCTTTACTTGTATCCACTTCACAGGGTTTTTCTCCATTACCAATTCCATACACGATTATCTCCTTTAGTGTTTTAAGGGAGTTTGCTCCTGTTGGATCCACCCAGTGACTGGCAAGAAGTGACTTACAGGGTGATCTCTGCCAGGGAGCAGCAGGAGCAGGAGGCTGCATAAGGAAGGGGAGCCAAGGGTGGCAGGAAAGCTGTCCAGGGTACCTTCTTAGGGTAGTCAAACCAGAAGAGTGAATCAGGGCCAGTGATGGTCCTGATGGGCCATGAACACAGGCAACCTGACCGTTATGAAAGAGGAGAAGAGTTTACAATGCCTGTTGGTGTACTCATTTTCTGCTCCTGCCCAGTGTCAAGGGCCCAGGAAGAGCATTGTCCTGCCTCAGAGGAGGCTCTGAAATACACCAAGTGTGTTTTGTTTTTCCTTATGTGCTGCTGTAAAATATCACCTGTGAGATATCACCTGTGAGATAGTTTTGCCTCATCAGCCTCTGGGAACTAGGAAAACAAATACGATGGGTAGGCAAAAAACTAGGTGGTCAACTATAAAGAACTGCAAGATTTATTCTGCTATGGTCCTGTGAAAATCAGCACATGAAGCAGGCAGAAGGGTTCATTACCAAAATTCCTGAATATTTGCAAAAGGCCTGGAAGTCCATGGGTGAAAAATTCTACTGAAGAGCTCAGTTGTCTGCTTAATGGAAGTTAGCACTTGATGGCAAGATATGAAATGGAAAATCCATGTAACTGTGCTACAGACAAGGAAACATAATTTGAGAGGGGTGGATAAGAGAAGACATGCAGCTGTGACTGTTCCCTCTGGCGCAGTTTATTATAAAATAAGAAAAAATGAAAAAAATAAAGAACATGGAAGGCTGCCAAAATGGGCAGTACTAAGTTATTACATCAAACAAATGACCTTCCCGTGTGATTTATGGGCTAATATCTACCCAAGGGTGCAACTTATCACTAAGTAGTTGGTACAGTTAGTGCTGTTCCATGAATCACTTGCACACTGGTCCTCCAGAGGATTTTCACACAGAGTTTGTTATTATAACAAATAAAAGGTTCACCTGGCCCTCTTTTCACCTGGCCCAGGAATTGCTGCTGAAGGCTGAAGATCACATTAGCAGGTTTCTGCAACCTAAATAGGGCTCTGCTTAATTGCCAGTCTCATCCGAAAGAGTATATAAAAAGGACACAGGCTGAGCATGGGGCTTGAAATTTGATGGGCGGGAAGACAGACATGGGGTGCATCCAGAAATGGATAACTAGATATGGCCAAGATGCAGTGCTAAGAAGCGATATGAGGATCTACTGAAAATTTACCTGTGCTCACCTTCTGTGTCATCCCATTTTAATGTATTAGTGTTTCAAAAGGAGATAGACTCAAGTTTTTGCGAAACAAGTATGTATACATATTTATTTTAACCAAGTTATTTGACAATTAATCCTCTGTGACACATAAACACTGATTCTTGAAATGCTTGAGATACTGTAAACGGTAACACAGATAGTTATGGATCGGTATAGAATTCAGTCTTGTGCTTTAAGGCATCAAAAAATCACTTAAATAGCAGGAAAACTGTTCTGTGTCTTCCATTCTCTCTCTTATACATGCTCACAGAGTTGACTGTATTGCCTGGTTTACATTCCTTGAGTTAGACAGGAGAGCTGCTTTCACATCTTACAGACTAGTGGTTACAAAGTTTACTATCCATTTTGATTCCTGAAGAGACATTTTCAACCATATCTCTTTCATGGAGCATGTTTATTGTCTTTCTGGAATGCTCGGAGCTTATATAACCCCACTAGCAAATTAGGAACTAAGTCTTTGCAGGGAGTCTTCGGATGATACTTTTGCCTTATAGAAATAAACACTATCCTTGGAAAAAAAAGCAAAGCTTCTCCTTTTCACTTCCTTTCAGCTTCCATTAGTGCCTAAATCTGCCAATCTGGAACAGACTTCTCTCCTCAAGAAATATAACTGAAGAGGGTGATTCAGCTTTGTTCTGAATGTGAAGCAGCTCAGAGCAGCAGCACTGAAGGAAGAATCAATACAAGAATATCAATACCAAGATGAGAGGAAAGCCTTTCAATTTTGCAGGTTTCCCTTTGGAAATGCACTGCTTCTGCTGTTGAAATGAGCATTCATGCAACAGTGTTCCTTGCAAACATTGAAGCTATTCAGAAAGCTCACCCTGGCTTTTGCATCCTTTCCTATGCCTGCCTCACTCTATTTGGTCTGCAAAGCAGGTACAATTACTCTCAAGCATATAATGAATGGTCAGAAAGAATAGGTACCTTTGGCCCAAATCTTCTTGTACAAGTGAAAGGAAGAATTTAAAAGTCAGACTGGAGAAGATTGGGAGGGGATCTTTTCAACATGTACAAATACCTGAGGAGAGAATGTAAAGAGGATGGGGCCAAACTCTTCTTGGTGGCGGCCAGTGACAGGGCAAGGGGTAATGGGTATAACTTAAAACACAGGAAATTCCATCTCCATACAAGGAAGAACTTCTTTACTTGAGGGTGACAGAGCACTGCAACAGGCTACCTACGGAGGTTGTGGAGTCTCCTTCTTTGGAGATCTTCAAAACCCACCTGGATGTGACCCTGCGCCACATGCTCTAGGTGTCCCTGCTTGAGTGAGGAGGGTTGGACTACATGATCTCTAGAGGTCCCTTCCAACCTCAACCATTCTGTGATTCTGTGATAAGGTTTTGTTCCTCCACAGGAGCTACCAGCTAATGGGTAACTTAGCCAACATCTGGAAGTAAGAGTATTGGCAAGACATAGAGTGAATGCTTACCAGAAATTTCCTCTCGTAGTGTTAGTTGGGATTGTCTTCAGAGGAGAGGAGGAAATAATATTATTTTACATTGTAAATTCCTCTAAATCACTGACTTTTTGCCTGGATAAAAGAAGTGAGCAGTAGTGACAGTAACATTTTTCCCTATCAGCATTCATAGAACTGGGGAGAAACAAGTTCTAACTAGACAAAGAGTACATGGGACAGGGGTTCAATGTCCCGTTTGCAGTTAGACAAAAATGTGGATTTATTTTCTTCTTTGTACAGCATCCATCACCTGATATCCTGAGGTGGCATGGTATCCAGTGACATAAGAGCAGGGTTCAGCATTTCTATCGTTTTTTTGCCATTAAGTGGTAGAAACTTCCTGAGCTGGGTATGATATATCAGACAGCTCAGGCATACTTTGCAAAGGACTTAAAGCCCAATCTTAAGAGATGTTGTACACATTATGTTGCCAGTATCATCCCATACCGCAACCACTCCTACTTTAATTCAACACGATTTCAAGGGATGCTACACGAAGAAGTCTGGTCTTGAGTAGACATCATAAACAATGACAGAGAAGGTGGCACTAGAATTACTGAGCAAAAGAGCACCTTTGTAAATACCACAAGATTGAATTAATCTCTAAACTTCCAAAACTGCCCGGGAACTATTCAGCTATGGTTGTACCTGCTATCAGGATCTGCATCATGGAGAACTCCAAACTTTTTTACGAGCCTGTAACATGCTAGATTTTAAATGTTTTTGAGGAACACTTTTTGTGTTTAAATCACTAATCACGATAAATGGCAGCAGATTTGTTCTATGGCTGTCATAGTATGGGGAAGAGAACATAAATGAGACACCTGCCCATAGCTTGAAAGTGTAAATGCATTGTTTGTGCATGATTTCTATTGTCAGTTGACATCTGTGTACTAGCTCTAATTATACCCTTGAGATGACGGGGCATCACCATTTTTTTAACAGTTTTGTGGGTGTTTTTAAATGCCTGCTTCAGGAAAAAGAAAAAAGAAAACAAAAACTAAGCACCTTGGAGCAACTACAGGGAAGCAGAAAGAGTTGACATTCAAAAGCAAAGCTATTCCATTTGTTTTTGAAGAAAATGAGTCTTGCTAATCCTCTCTCTAAATGCCTAAGTAGCACAAGGTGCTTGCAAGCCAAAGTCTCTGTGTATGTTCGTGTCATGTGTATGTACATTGCTGCCCAAAGAGGAGCATAAGAGCCACTGAGAAAAGTGTTTCACCTCATGTCCTTGAGATGTGCAAATGCAGGTATCTGCAAATGCCTTCCTTCTAGTAAATCCCTAAGAGATGATTAAGGAATAATTATTCCATAAATTTTCTTGCAAAGGAAGTAGGGTCTACCCAAGTAAATGCCCAAACAGCATTTTTAAATCAGACAAAACGAGGTCCTTTTCACACACTTCAGAATAAAGCTACAGAACATAGTGATGCAAGATATTGTAGAGGACAGTCAGTGTATTAAGTCAGCCGGAGGCTATTAACCATCATGATCTAGATACTCCTACTCAGAAAGTCCTTAGGTTAACCCTTATATGCAACTGGGAGTGTATATTCCAGAAAGAAGGAAGCCATACTAATGTTATTCTCACAGGCATTGACTGCTAGAGAAGCTAGTGTGACTTGCAAAAGTTCTAGGTCCTGCCCAATACAGTTATACTTGAGTAGAGTACTTTAGAGATTATCTACTAAACTTCCATGTCCCAGTCAAATTTGAGAATGGTAGGTGTGGTATTCCTGTTTTTTCTTGCTGTTGTTAGACAGCTGCTGCATTCTCTCACACCAGTGAATTTTAGCGTTGCTTGTTGCCACATTTTGGGCTGCTTTAAGGTCTTGTATCCCTGAGAATAAACAGAATTATTCACTGTGTGCTCCAAAGCCCAGCATTTGCCAGTCGCATTCTGTTGATTTTCTTCCACTGGGTTAGCAAAGGATAACTTTTGGCCACTGGCATTTTAAACGCAAATCACTGAAAAGAATCCAAATCCTAAAGGGGAAAAAATCTCAGCAATTAAACATGTGGTAGTGTAATCCTCCTGCATGCATATGATTATGCAGGAGAATGCATAATCATATGCATAATCAGTCCACTAAACAGCAATAGAAAGTCATAATCTGTTCTGAGAGGTGTGGAATGTGGTGTGGTGGGCAACATCAAACTAAAATCAAATGAAATCTCTCTTTTTATTTAGATTATGGTTGTTTCTAGATTAGAGACCTATTTTGTAGGGACCACACATACCATAAACTTATATTATCATGCTACTTATCTCTGATGTTATTCTTTATTGCCTCTGTATATCACAGTGGGAGGAGATGACGAATATGCCCATCTCAGGGGGAGGTAAAAAGTGCCTTTCTCTTATTTGATTACTTTTTTTCTTGAACAGAGTGGCACTAAGCACAGGACTAAGTGGGCATTAAAGTGTGAAATTAATTTCTGATTGTCAAATAAAGAGGATGGGACTGTATAAGAACAAAGCGTATTCACAGTGAATAAAGCATTTTAAAATAACTTATGTTGTTCTTTCTCTGTCTGTACTATTGCAGCTACAGGACCCCTGATTCTTCAAACCAGAATGTCTTCTTCTAGGCATCAGTTCAGACCACAGGATGTGATCATGGTGACAGTCAGACCTCACTGCAGCTCCAACTTCAAAGCTCCTAGCTGGAGACAAGGGCCAGTTACCAGCAACTATAGCAATTATCGAATATTCATGTGGCCTAAATCAAACTATCCTCAAACATGTGTTGCATGAGAGATCCTAACAGTGATGCACCTCTGATTAAGTAAAGCAAGAAGGGCTGGAGCATTTGTGGTAAAGGAGAGGACAGCAGAAGGCAGAGAAAAGTAGGGGATTACGGTATCATTCAGGAAGGGATTAAAGAATGATGTAGGAGGGCCCGATCACTTGAATGAGCACTCGTAGTGCTACTTTACTTAGTAGTTATTACTCCAGTTTATGCTTGCTCTTGTTCAAAAGAGGTTGCAGTATAGCATAGTACCCCTGAAAATTGCCTGAGATTGAACTGTGAAAAAATCCAGGTAAGAAGAGATATTCTTCCAGAGATTTGGAAGATGAGACAGTATATTTCTGCCAACTGATAAACAATCTACTATGAAAACTTCTGAGCTGAAAAGAAATACAATGAAAACAAAAGAAGATTAATGAAACAAGTCTAGGAAGGATTATACATTAGCACCAGACAAAACCACTGTGGAAGAAGCAACTACCCTGAACTGGCCAGAAGGAGAAGAGCAATGCAGTGACTACTTCAGCATTGGAGAATCTGGGCCTGCCTTCGCGCTAGTGTAATATTGGAGCCCTTAGAACAACAATAGATGGATCATCCCAATACAGCTTCAGTATGAGAAAGTATTATTGCTTTTAGATACAGAAAATGAAAAATGATGCCATGGATCAATATTTACCACAGGCAATGGAAGTGTTAAACAGAGATGCCAGACTTTCTAATTGCATCTTTTGTACCTGCACTGCTAAGACTTCCCTTCTCTGCCTTCCTATTCTGGTGGGAACATTCCTGGTAAAAGTGTGGACTCTGGTGAGTAAAATTGCCAGTTCACAGTAGCATAGACCAATACTAAGTCTTTTCATAGAAGCAGGTTTCCAGAGACAGACCATAAAGTGGACTCTGATTTATAAAAAAAAAAAAAAAAAAAAAAGGAAAGCATTGCTATCAAACACCATGGCACATTGTCTCTCCATGAGGAGACTGTCACACTGATTTTAAATCTAGCTAGCAGCCACTCCTAAGAGTGATCAGAGACAGGCAGACGTTATATATACAGTATGTGCAGTGAGCAAACTATTAAGTTCCTCCTTTCTGGAGCAAGTGCAAAAGCAATTAACAAACGCAGCACGAGTTTCCTTCTGAAAAGCCATTTCTTGCATACATAAAGCAGATGAACTCCATCTCCCTTAAGGGTTTTATTGGAAAAGGCCCAGTGATTTCTCATTATTAACTACAATTGCCTTAACTGTTCGGACATTATCAATAAAGAGGCACATTCCTCCTGCAAACCGTATTGATGTCAGTGAATACACTGTGTTTTAGAAGATATGTGATATTATTAACATTAGCATTATTTGGGGGCTTCCTCCTTTGATTTTGTGCTTAATCAGAAATTATATTTAGTAGGTTGCCTTTGAGATTTCTTCCTTAGAAAATGTGCTTTGTGAAAAGTTGCTATAATAGTAAACATGTCACCTTTGAAAATATTATTGTCAAGGTTATTAAAGCAATGAGTGTGATTTTCTGCTATTCCTTCAGCTTCAGCACTAAGCCAGTGCTTCTGACCATTTATACTGCATGGATGTCACATGGAGGTGGCAGCATTTTAATGTGATGTAATGCAAATTTCCTCTGAAGTGGTTTCACTGTGGAAGTTAACATTTCATGCAGATACAGCTTTAGCTATTCATATACATTTCCAATATCAACAGCATCTTGTGGTTCAGCAGTTGATCAGATTTACTCTGCTACGGTTAAATTTATTCATAGTTCTACATCATTCCTATCTCTACCCTTGAGAATTTCCTCATTTCTATCCATCTTATTTTTATACAGGACTTGGCTGATTCTGTCAGTCCTTATAGCCAGATGACACGACACAAGCGTTAGCTATGCTGCATATCTCAATGTGGCAATTCTGTAGGGGTTTCAACACTTTCTAAAACTCCTTTTTGCTTGTAGAAGAATAAGACAACATAGTCTGTGTAGAAGAATAAGACAACATACAGGCTCCTGTTCAGGAAGAGAGTTACAATTAGGATTTGTAGTGTTGAAGGATAGAAGATTATAAAGAATATGTCAGAGATATTCAGTGATTCTCTTTGGCTTCTGAATAGCTTCCTTTCAAGTTCTCTTCTTGATTTGTTTGTTTGTTTGTTTTTGTTTTACTCTTGCATTTACTAGTAAATTTTCAGCCTTATGTCATGTCCTACAGTTTATAAGCAGAGTGATATAGCACCAAATTGAACAGCAAGAAATATTGGGTTAACATAACTACACAGTTGTGGCCATTGCATTTTGCAAAAGGGTGTATTTTCACCAGAATAAGTAAATGTCCTTTTGCAGCAGTGCTGTGTATGGTAGAATCAAGTTTCCCCTTCTATTTTGTCATGAACTGTTTATAACATGAAGAAATGCAATCATGTCTTGCTACCAAAAAAAATATTTCTTCCAGGAATCCAGTGGTTAAATATTCAGAGTGCACTTTAAAGTATACAGGGTAAAGCTTTAAAAGAGCTTGTAGAAAGCTTTACAAATGTGTGTGGAAAGAGAAAAAGAATCTGAAAATTTGAGATGTGAAAAAAACCTGGGGAAACAATTGTTCCTAGCCCAAAAACATTGCTTTACACAACACCATTTTTGTTGTTGTGTTTTTCCAAAATGATGAGTCTTATTTTGAAAATGTTCCATTTTCAAAATGCATCTTCAAAAGCAGCAGCTGAGATTGTTTTATACGCAAACCTTTCTAGCACCACCACCTCCATCCCCTTTTCCGTCTTCCAAACCAAATACCCTAGAAAGTCGGTTTACTGGTGATATTTAAAATATTTTAGAACATCTGGGGAAAAAAAAAAGCCTATAATGTTTTCAGTTTTACGACTTTTCACATTTTCTCTAACTCTTTCTCACCTTCCAGACTGAGGGGAACATTACTGCCAGCAGAGCTAGATGCAGTTTTTTTCCAAAACTAGCTGAGTTGAGAAAAAATTATTTCTGGGGTCTATTTAGTCAGTTCGCTTCCTGCCTGCCACTGCCAAGAAGTTTTTTTAAAGCTCTACACTGAAAAAGAGCGGAGAAACAAAAGTGAGAACACCTCAGCAGACCCAAAACTAAAGGTGGAAGGTAAACAGATCTCCTTACTGGTCATTAAAGAGCTTGTCTCTAATCAGCCGCAGTTCATGAACCTCTTATACCTCTGCAGATGTCCTGTTCTTACTGTCGTGTTTTGCTTAAAGTGCTTTGTTATTCCAAGATTCTGTATGTCATTTCTTCCTCACCACACCAAGCATCTGAGTTTTACAAGGACTTAAATTAGGCACCCGGAGCAGTGTTCCTCTCACCTACTGTTCAGCATCTGCAATACGGAGAGAGACACATGGAGATGGTCACCCTATGCTCTCCCTGCAGTCACTGGGCACAAATGAGGATGGAGATAACTGGAATGACTAGCTCAGATATAGGTATCTACACTGCAAATATTAAGGTTTGTCTGGATTAAATCTATGCCCAGAGGCTGACTGATAAATCCTATCTTCATTCTGTTCTTCTGTTTGCTGTCTTCTCTCTGACCTTATGTGGATGTACCACATGCATTCTGTATGAGCAACTCAGAGCCTTCCTGGAATAGAGATTGATGATGCACTTCCATGAGGAAGCTTTTCACAGAGAAAAAGACTGCACATATTGCAGACAGGATACCAAAGTACAAAATGCCTGAAAGGTTTGCCAGTTTGCGTACATGAGGTCAGAGCTCTGAGTTATAGCTGACTATCCCTCTTACCTATTGCAGGCATCACGTTCAGGAGCTGAGACAAAAAATCCAGACGAAGTATTTCCCTGCGATTTGGTGCAATCTTGTGCTTCCTCAAATGTCACTTCTCACAAAATGACTAAGGTGACATCAAAATCACAAAGTTTAATGCTTAGCTGGTACAAGCCTCCTACTCTCCTGACAAGGTGTGTTTTACAAGAACTATTTCCCACCCAGAGACCTTATGATGGAAATTTTGAAAACTCTCTACAGGACACTTAGACCTTTGAAAATTCCATTACAAATTATATCTACAGGGAATTGCTTCACTGCAATATTAATTCTTCTGTATAAGTCCCCTTCAAGTCCCCCCTCATATTAAGTCCCCTTCAAGGTCTCCACTGAACACCTTCAGGACAGGTAAAATGTTAAAATTATAAGGCCGTTCTATGTAACCATTACTCCAACAGTAAATAGGCAGAGCTTGGGTCATCATAGGAATAAAAATATCAACAATTGCAAACATCACCTGGGACTGAAAAATTTGATCTCCCTTTCCAAGATCATATACCATCTGTTTGAATTCTCCTGCTGGGAAGATCAGACTTCCAAAGTCTTATTCTGCCCATTCTGATTTCCTTTGCTGTATGTAAACAAAGCTTCTTCCCATATGGGAAAGAGATTTTTCCTACTTTTACTTTCCTTCCTTCATGTTTTTTTCAAGTAGCACTTATATATGAAAAATTTTTCTCTTGAATAAATAAAAATCTATCCACTTGCCCCCCAAAAATATATACATACACATATTATTTTGTATATCCAGGAATTATTTTCTTACAGTAGTACTCAAAATTTCTTTTTCTATTAAGAATGAAATACAAATTTTTTATTATCCAATATAAAATTGTTATATGTATTGTTATTCTCCAAGACGGCAATTCATTTTTGTCTGGTGAATCTGTGCACACCTTCACTCCTAATAGTCAACCTGAAGATCCCTGTCACAGTACATAGTTTTTAGTCTTCTCCTGAACATCATTTCTGTACTTTATCTCCAAACTCTTTATTATAAGTGGTCACAGAGCGACCAGTTAAGTACATAATAAGGTAAGAACTGGCTTATGCTATTCCAGCTTATTTCCCACAGGTTGCTAAAAGAGCAGTTTTTGCTAGTTAGTGATCTCAGATTTCAACCACTGAGCTAAAGTGCTTTGGTAGAAACTTTTGAGAAATCTGAATAATCTAATATCCTTGATAGTAAGAAAGTTTTATGATCCAAGGGCATCATTTAGATTCTTTATGCATTAAACCTGATGCATAAAAAAACATGAAAGAAAATCACTTGGATGAAGGATGAGAAATACCCAGCTGAGTTAGGTCATGTTGCATATGGATTAATAATTTGGATAAACTTCAAAAAATTTCTTTCAGCTGAAAGTCCTCAGACTCAACTAAAGTCTACATAACATCTCGGTCTAGGACACTCTGCAATGCTATTCATAAAAAATGCTTTATTACAAACTGTAGGTTTTCTGGTCCTTTTCATCTCTTTAAGTGAGAAGACTTGCCTTTTATCTATTGCATATTTCCAAACTATGGCCATGAAAAACTAGATTTTTTAATGCAGGAGAAAGAGGACCTGAGTTTGTGAAGCTTCCTTCACAGAAATGTATAAACATATCTGAATAACTCTCCATGCTTGTTGATATTGAGTCATGTGATCATGGAAGGAGCAAATTATCCATCATTTCACATGGAAAATGAAGCAGATAATGGCTGACTGCCAGGATGATAAAGAAGCAGCAAAAAAAAAAAAATGGCTCTGAACTTAAATGAAAATTACATTGTCTTAAAAAAGTTAAGTGGAAAGAACAAAACACAATATGAAAAGAGAATCCAGGCTCAAATGACAAGAAATGGTATGGACTTCATTAATGTAACAGAAAGCTGATAGGTACAGTCACAAACACATAACCAGCTGGCCAGAGGCTGAAGCCTGAAGCTCAGCTGAAAGGGTTTTGGTGTGTAGCTGGGAATAGATAAGCACTAGGTGAAACTGCCTAAGGTCATGATAGATTTTACATCACTTAAAGGATTTAAATTGAGAATAGCAACTTTTTTCTCACTCTGATAACACCTCAGAGAGCATGCCATTTTTTGGCTTGTACCTAGTGGATTTCAGGTGATGGCACCAGTTGTTCAGTCAGGACCTAAATTCTATAGTATGCAATTATTAAGCACAAGAAAAATATGAAGGGCAGGGAAAGGAGTAAGCAGAACTTTCAGAATCTCAGGAAATATTTCAATTTCAGATTTAAGTTTTGAACAAAATAGTAACTTGGTTAAAACCAGTTTTAGTGGAACAGCTTCACTCCAGGCTAATATTTAGAGTTTGCATTTAACATTGCAGGTTCCATTTTGCATTTATTTTACTTAAATAGGACTTAAAGTAATATATCTCATCCCCAGGTCCCTCTTGAACCACTACTACTTCAGCTAAAGCTACTGTCATCTTGGCATCTGAGATAAAGCTTCTGCAACATCCACTAATAATAATAATAATAATAATTCCAACAGAATGCTTACAATGCATTTTATTTCTTCAAAGCTCTTTGAAAGCAACTACTAATTAATTCAATTCAATTAAAACAATTAGCCTGTAGCAACATTACACACTGAAGTCATTCATGCAGAAAAAAAATCCCTTCCTACTTTTAAAAACTAAAAATATAAGTGCATTTAATTCACTTAACTCTCATTCCTACTCTACGCTAATTAAGAGTGCACATATTGTTATCTAACAACTTGAAATAAAAAGAATGAGAGAGAGGCAAAGACTCTTTTAAGGTATTATAAGGAATATAATTACATATTTGTTCTGGGATAATTGTGCATAAACTGCACAACAATTTAGTTTTATATCATTAGTACATCTTAATTAGTGTCTTTTTATGATCAATGCTTAATTTACTCACAATTTCTTTGATTTATTTTTAATTAAGTACTTTTTCGTATGCCTTTTGCTTAAAACTGTTAGCCATGATTTTATCAGTAGGTACTGACACTGATGTGTTTGATGTTATGAAATGTCCACCAATGCCCACTACGATCCCAATGAGTCATAACATACCAAACTATTTCTCATATCCAATTCATTTTATTATTTCTTAGCTTATGGCATATTTTTATATATCCAGATGAGATTTAAAAAATCCATGGGCAAAGTAGGCTTGTGCACTTAGCTGAGCAGTAGCCTTCTCCTTAACTTGTGGAGATGAAAGGTTAATTACTTCATGGTGCTAAAGGGAAGGCAGTATTAAATAATAGAACAGGAAGACGTGAAGGAGTTCAGAGCATCTTTTGATTTGTATGATCGAGAACTGCTAGAACAGGTGCATCAGAGCTATCTTGGCTATTGGAGGTCATGCGGTTAAGTACTGATGAATTATGCATCAACAATCAATTTTACAGATAATAAAAAGAGAGAAAGAGTATTGCATAAGCATATTGCCTCCAAGGAGGATGGCTGACTAACTTTTACTCTAGATACATCAGTTTTTTGGCAGCTTCTTGTAGTGGTCCTAAACAAAAGACTACTGTATATTGAGGAGTTACTGAACCACAAAACAGTTACCACAAGGAGGTGTAGGCCTATGCTGCACGTGTACCTTGACCTTCAGGCCTGTGCTGTGCCACACATATGGCTTGGCTGCATGATAAACTTAGCTGGCTAGGTGTAGGGGAGGAACCTGTAGGCAGTCCCACTTAATATCAGCAATTACATCACCTTGCCCTTATCTCAAAGTCCTTGTCTACTGTTCTTGTCTTTATCTCAACATGAAGCAGCACGCTCTCATGTAAACAGCTTTTTGTTTTACAGCAGAAATGATGAACAGAATTGATTAGGGGTTTGTCCATTGCTGCAAAACTTGGGATTTCCAGCATCTGGTGGGATATAACATAATCTTTACTATCCTTTTCCTTCTAGTATCAGCTTCAATAAATGGTGTTTTAAGTAGTATCTCATGGAGATGGAATCTCAATAGCTTTCTTTCTGGAACCATAATGACACCAGCTCTGCTACACTACACTCCTAAAAGCAGATTCCCAAACTGTAGCTGAAGTTGAAGTTGAAGATTGAAAAGTCTATGTCTTGGTCACTGATAGTTGTGATAAATTGCCGTGATAAAATCTGTAGCATAAGTAAGAATCAAAATAATGGAGGAAAATGATCAACTTACCGTGAGATTTGGAGGATAGTTCTCTTTCCACATATAACTTTCTATATGCTAAACATATATGTCCCATTCCACAGGCTATATATCACAACATTTTCTCCATTTCTCCTTTTCATTTTTTTAATGCACAAAATATGCATATCTATTTTGTTTTTTTAGACAAAATTGGCTGAGACAACAATGATTAGGAATAATTCTTTTGATAACTGTTACTAAGATCTGTAGCTCTGCAAGTCAACCTGAGAACATAAGAACACCTCTACTAGATCAGACCACCTATTGATCTAGTTTTCTGTCTCTGAGAGTAGCAACCCAGAATGATATTCAGGGAGAGCAAACAGGTCTAGGCAATTACTGCAGTCTATTTTCTTTCCCAGTGTTCACATTTCTTGTATGAGGAATGATAGAAAATATAACCCTGTCAAATCCCTTTAGTATCTTATTTATGAATCTGATGTCCTTGAATATGTCTAATCTCTTATTGGGCATGCTAATATTATGTATCTCTACAGCCTCCTATGACAAAAATATTCCAGTAATTTCAGTTATTATTATATCTAGTTGAATCTCAGTCTTTAAATAGAAGGAAAAATAAATAGCACCTTTTAATCTTAACTGGTATCCCTTTAATAACACTTTGCATTTGATAAGAGCACACCAGATTGGCAGAAGCACTTTATAAAGTCTAGCAAATGCATGTGATTTCTGATAGACCAAGATCCTGTTTGCTTGAAGATCTCTAGTGAGGTAAAGCTGTACTCATATCTCAGGAGTCTTTGTTCCTAGTCACTAAGTCTAACTGCTAAAGAGAAAGGCACTGTCATCCCACAGGAACTGTGAAATGTGAGGAGTCAGATGAACTGCAATAACAGGTGAAATGAAGTAGTGCTGAATGCATACTATGCCATCTGGGTAACAGAGCTTCTGTTATACACAAGAATTGGATGCACTGATCAGTCACAAGATAGCTATATTGCATGCAGTCCTTGAAGTATTTATTTTCAAGGAAGCCGAAGCCCTGATGAGGCCACGCTAGACGTGCTGAGGCTGTGTCTGAGCTCATCAGTGTAACAAAGACACAGACTTACTGCAGCAAGTCCAGCAAAGGGCCTAAAAGGTGACTAAGGGACTGGAGCATCTCTCATACAAGGACAGACTGAGAGATCGTAAATTGTTGAGCCTGGAGAAGAGAAGGCTGAGTGAGTGGGATCTCAATGTATATAAATATCTAATGGGAGGGACATAAAGAAGACAGAGCCAAATGCTTATCGGTAATGCCCAGTGATTGAACAAGAGGCAGCGGGCACAAACTGATCTTTTCTAGCCTTGTTTTCTTTACTGTGAGAGTCTTAGAAAGGCTATAAATATATGAGGTAGATACTTGCAAAGGAGAAAAACCATTTCTGTTAAAAAGACAACATAACCATTAAAACTAAAGTACACCAAAAAGGGACATAAAATGACTATGCCAAAAATTAGATTTCCAGTGAGATTCTAAGGAAGTCTTTCCAAGGAGTAAAAGGAACATAAACAATTTATGTTAGGAATGAACCCAATCATGTTAAGAATGAAGTTACATAATGAAATTACCTGTGGTATTTGGAGCACGAAACAGAGGCCAGACTTGATGAGACAGAAAGTCTTACATTCTAAAGACTTTCCACTTGCTGGTCGACACAGTCTTCCCTTCAGAGGATAATTCACACATCGAATAGAAATCAAGATTCTTCAGCCATATAGCATGAGCCTGTTATGCAAAGAAAGAACAATGATACAATCTCCTCTCATCCTTGCTGTGAGTTCATTGTCCTACTGCACTCTGTTCTGATTGCTTCTGTATTAAATTTGATACCTGTGGACATTCAGCCTAAAAGTATTCTGACAGCTACTTGCTTCTGTATATACCTCTTTGAGAAATAATCAATCTGCAGCTAGCAGGAACTTCCTGTTTCAAGCACATTAAGGGCTTTAAAAGCTACTTATTTGATAAGAGCTATTATTTCAATGATAGCTACAGAGATATGCCAAACATAAAAAAAAGACAGGTAGCCCTTTCAAGGCCATTTTCCATTGATTTACTTGGACTTGAAACACAGGAACATGCTAGAGCAAGAAATGTCAAATTAGGAAGGTGTTCAGAAACAAAGAACCAACCTAGATGATGAACTGAGCTATCAAAAATAGTTCTGGGAATATCTATATATTATATTATAGGCTGTCAATATATGTCAATAAACATATAGGGCTTCTACACACTGACAATATCCCCATGCTGACATGTTGACATTTTAATGACTAAGTTTTCTGAAAAATTTTCTCCCAGCCAAATTTTCAATTCACCAAGAACACAAAGTCAAATCTAGACACAGTCCACATAGCTATATGCTCAGCAGGCAGAATTTCCCATAAAATACTTGCAGCCACTACTTTAGAATAAATCAGCTTCTATTCATGTACCTCAGGTAAGGCCATAGCTTAAAAAATGCATATGATATTATCATTTATACTGTAACACTTAATACCAAGATCTTTGGAAAGTACTGCACTCTGCTTTTATTGAAAATACCGTTCAGCTAGGGGCTCTTGACTCTTCTGAAATTAGTCTTTAAATCAATCTGATTATAACTCATTTAGAAGCCTCAGTTCTATTTTCAAAGTCAGCTGGAACTGAAACACTAACTTCAGCTGAACCACAGTCTATCATCAAATCAATATTCAAGTATTCAAGTGTAAGTAAATAGCCAAATTAGCATTTTTAATTTTGATTTAAAGAGAGGAGAACAGGGTGTGTGTGAGGCAGAGAAAATATAGGAGAGACAAAGAGAGAGCAGCTTCCCAAGGGAAGTTTCCAAAAATGATATTAAGGAGAAAGGGATTTTCATATTTTGCCAGTGGAAAAACACAGTGATTTTCTAATGAAGGATGTTGAGACCCCACCATGACCAGGTGAAGTTTAGATAAAGCATAATCTTACAGCAGTGTCAGGATGGAGGATAGAATAGATAATCTATTAGGTACTTTAGCTCCCGCATTGCAGGATTTCACCTACTCACTGTTCAATTCTCTCTTTTATGAGGCATATCAACATTTTATTGTAGCGTGCACTGTTAATTTCTTGCTACAATTTCTAAAATCTGTGAAATCACTTTTTATTAAGTATATATTTCAAATTTCTTCAGGGTGGATTTGTGATACTGTGTATTTTCTTTCCCCCATATGAAGTGTTTCAGAAAACAAGGTGCAGCCATGAAATGTGGCTTTTACAGGATGACCTTACAGCGTTATTTGTTTTTCATCTTTCTGAGGACCAATATATCATCACACTCTCCCAGGAACTGGTATTGAGACATTTGAAATATTTTTTGTGCATTTATGGAAGTTACGATAACATTCATAGGCTGAAACATATCTGTGTCACAGTGTCAGAGGAAAATACAATGGCCCTCATGCTCAGCAAGATATATTAGTAGAGTATGAATACATAGTCTCAACAACTTGAGATAAGGGATTCATCCAGACTTGTCCCAGTGGTGGATCCATATTCTGATATTCAACCAATCAAAGGGAAGACTCAAAATAAGTGTATTGCTGTTGAAGCCTGTTCATATTACAAAGAAAAATAAAGCACACAAAAACTCCCCAAATAGCCCACCATCGTTACTACCTCTGAGACACACAGCCAAAGCAAAATAGAAAAGATACCTCTTAAGTACATGAACTACTTGTGGGAAGATGCCCAAAACTCATGGCATGACTATAGCCACAGAGTTATTCTGCACAATATACGATGAAGACAGGTCTATTTTGCAAAGGAACATAGGGGCTAAGAGCTGCTTGTGTCTTATTGATTTCACTGAGATTTAATGTTTCGAGTGTTTGGGCACACCTCTACACCTCTAGAAAACACTGCCACACAACAGCTTAGATGGAAGGAGTTGCAAGCAGAGGCAAGCCCCAGAATGGCCAATGGAAGGCTCTCAGCATCATAGTGGTTACACATCTAAGGCAACTTGCAACACCCTCAATGTCCTTCAATGACATCTGCTCTGCAGCCTGGTATTTTTGAGCCATTTTTGACCTTTCTTCTCAAGTGCTCTGCACATGCAATACCAGCCACAGGTCAACAGCTTCCTAATATAACTAGGGAATTATATAACTAGAAAGCACACTATAAGGTAATTTTCTATGGCAAGCCAGCAAGGTTTCTACTGGTGCACTGTCTCAATGCCTGTACTTTTGTACAGAAGATGCTGCTAATCAATTGTACATCTTCCTGTTTTCTGCTTAATTATTAAAAATTAAAAAGGCAAAGAAAAGAGGTAGAAATAGGAAAATATCATATTTGACAACATGCACGTATATATTATGCATATGAAGTGCACGTCTTTGTGTCCCTCATTGTAGGACCCTTGTATACATTTACCATTGTGCATGACACATTTCTCCAATGGAATTTTCTCTTAAATTTTAAATTTCACCTTCTTTTTACCCAAATATGAGAGGAAATCTAAAGTGAAAGTAGACTTTGTTAGGGAAGGGAGGTAGGAGAGAAGAAAAGGTATCAGTATTTTATTTTTTCTCTTCAAGCAACAGAACATTGATTGTTTAGAGTAACAGTGTTCTTAAGGTATATATTTTCCCTAAGAATTTCATATTTAAAAAATCTCTAGCAAAAAAAAATCTACAAAAGTTTCAAAACAGTCATTTCAACACAAAACTTCTGTAACTAATCTGAGAATTTGCAGAAAATAATAGTGATTTTCTAAAACCTTAAACAATTGTTTATGGGAAACATAGAAGATCAACTTTAATTAAACTCCTATAGTTGATTTGTTAGCAGTAAATACTTGGAAAAAGAAGTAGTACACTCAGGAGGTTTTTATATACATACTTTGATGAATTTAAGAATATAGCACAAGTTGCTGGGAAATTCAAAGTACATGCCTAGCAACAGAAACCTTAAAAAAAAAACCCTTCTCATGAAAAAGCTCTGTTTCATGTTTTCATGTGAAAATCGGCATAAGAATGAAAACATTGAATGCCCGTGATAAGGTGATAAGCAATATTAAATCCTCTAAAATTGCAATAGGAGGCAGAAGTCATATGCTCAGTTTTTCATTTTTGTTTTATTGTTTTCTTCCTTGCCTAGTATTTTGGTGCTTTAAATTTTAAGGTGGCCAATAAGAGTGAAAAACAGTATCACGCAAGATAGATGACTAATCCAGAACCACATTAATGAACCAAAATGAAAAGTTTGCATTACCCTATGCACCATATGGAGCTATCCCTTATTACCCTTCCCATACTCTGTAAAGGGAAATGTTCTATTTTTCCTGTTTGAAGAATTTTAAGTTTTGCTGAAAGGAACATTCTGAAAAGGCACAGTGTGCTATTTATCAGCTGAAAGCAATGCTTTGATTTGCACAGTGGGAATGTTTTTTAGCAGGATTTGGTAGTCATAAGGTATTTAGTCAGTATTTACTGTGTAGGTAGCAACATTGTTTTACTATTTGTGAGAGTTTTTCCCATACTTTTTCTGGATATAAGGAAGTGAGGTTAGCAACTTCCAGAGCAGGTAGCTGCTACCAGGATAAGCAAGTATAAAATCACTAAAATATAGCTTAACTCCACAAATGCACATTTTATTACATGGCAGTGACAGTGGCTTTAAACACAGTCAAGAAAGTGATATCTCACTCATCCCTGCCCCTTTCCTTCAGATCTTTGTGCTGGATCATCTCACCCCTCACCAACATTTCCAGGTAATACTCCCCTACTTTCCTAGTAAGACATTAGTGTACTAGATAAGTTGAAAAATGTGAAATTGCTCCTTGAAACAGCAGAAAACCCCAGGTGTATTTTGAACATAACAGGCCACAAGACCTTATCAGAGAATCATGAACAGTCTTAGCTAAAAAAGAAAAATCCAAATCCCATGCCTTTCTCCCTCAAAATTGGCTCTACCCTACTAGCTCATCTCCTTTTCAGTCTAGCCTCATTAGCCAGTCCCCCAAGCAACAAAGACCATGATTGAAGTATCCTTCAGTGCCTCCAACCATGTTGCCATACATGTCTACATGTGCTTTGTAGCTTTTGGCTCTCATATTTACTTCTTGGATGCCCTCATGACATTCCCATGCTCATGGCTCCACAAGGCAGAAGGACATTGGGGCAGTTGAGGCAACCCCAGTCCCAGGCATTTGGCCCTGTCATGGGGATGGGATGTGCTGAGTCTGTGCTAGGCAGACACCCCTGGGCCAGAGCCAGGATGGAGATCAGGAGGCCTGTGGACAGGCTGTAGAAGTAAATATTCCCCTTGTTTTCAGTGAGTACCCTAGAGAGACGAATACAGACTCAAAGCCATCTTGGAGAGATGTGATCTATTCATTTCAGATAGCATGTTAAGTCCCTGTCCCATGCCAGGGTTGCAAGCCTGGAGGATATCTCATACGTATTCACTCTCAACTTCATTAACAGAAAGGGAGCTTCCTCAGGTAGCATCTTATATATCAAGCAAAAAAGACAGTTCATACAGTTCATACTGCTCAGAGATAAACCCTTCATTCCAAGACTTGCTGAAAGGAATGGAAATTGCCAGTATTCCCCCCAAAAGAATAGAAAAATTCTTACTACATCTTACTACATCTGCATTCATCAACTAGGCACAAGAAAGAAGACTTAGTTTGTTGCACCTTGCGAAAGAACAGACTCAGTCTGGGATGCCAGAGTGAGACAACTTTACTCTTAAACCAACTTTTTATACTCTTTTAACACAAGTGTTGCTAAAATTACAATCAATCAGCATCTTGCCAGCCGTGTAGTTGTGGTTATCTTCTTCTCCTTGCTTTGTTCCTTATCTGCTAACAAGACATTCCACATGTGGTTGTAGTCCTCCTCCTTTTCCTGCTTTGCTCTTTGTTGATAAGACATTAGTCCTTGCGGGTCAGCCCATCAACCGTTCACTGCTAAGGCATTCTGTGATTAACTATCTACTAACAAGGCATCTATTACCTACTGACAAGGTACTATGCCTTCACATTAGTTGGCATAACTGTTGGAAGATAAAACAAGGGCGACTTTTGTCATGTTCCATGATTGGTAACACAGACTTTTTGTGCCTTTGTTTATGATACACATGATCAACCACTTCTTCGATGTTTGCAGACAGGTATTAGAGCTGATCTTGGTGTATATCATCCTTTGATGGCTACAGTCATCGGACTATGATGTAATTTCAGGTAGCTATAAGTGGGGTTTAAAATCCAGGAGTGTGGAAGTCAGATTTTGCTTGGTGTGACTTTGAGCGAGACTTTTGACCATATGATGCCTCAGTTTCTCCCCATCCCTGTATTAACAAAGGAACTCAGAGGCAGAAAATGTTTAAAGTAGAACCTGGAGTGTTCTGTCCTCTGCCAGGAAAGCTGTATCTCATCATCCTTTACACTGTCTGCTGCAGGCAACCCAGCACAGGCTGGCTTTAATTGTTCCTGCAGTCTGCCATAAAACACATGATGTTGTTTTTCCAGCTGAATAATGGAAGTAGAAGCATGATTGATAAAGAGATAAGCCAGGTTAATTGGTTTTATTTCGACAAACATCAATTAATTAAATTAAACACCAGAGGGAGGGCATCTGCTCATCATAGTTCAGCTTGGAGTTCCTCTTTACCTATTCCTACCGATGAGGAAAAGCTACGGGGTTTCTTGGAATATCTCCAGGAGGAGGAGTCTAATAACAAAATTAGACCCTATTTCAGAGTTGTCACATGTATCCTTAACCCTTTTGCATCTCAATCAGCTAAAAAAGGCAGTCAACATGATTAATCCTACACGATTCTTCAGCTTACTCAGCAGGAATCAGAAAATTAAAATCTCCTGGCAAGGAAACTGCAAGCAACTTGTCTCCTGCATTTGGTTTGCAGGGTTTTTGTTAATCATCATGTTAATTGTGGACTGCAGTCACAGAAGGACTTTATTGGTAAGGTTCATTCTATCATATACTTGGCCATGCAAAACGAGGTTGGTAATTTCTGACGAAATCTTGTTTTTAATCAAAAGGTATCAGTTTGCCAAAACCAAAACTTTTCTTTTTTTTTTCCACAAACATACAGATTAATATCTTTCTAAGATAGATAGATCTTGACTGTGCTCTGATATGGTAAAAAAGATACATGAGATAGAGAGCAAAATGTATAGGACTGTCTTTGCTGTATGGATGTATAGATGTATGTCTGCATGCATCCAACTCTCTAAATTCCATATACAACTATCATAATAAAAAATAAAATCATAAAAATAATTATATAAGGGACTCAGGAAGACATCTGTTGCAGACCTTTCCCTAAATTAGGCTCAAAATACACGTGCTATCCCAGATTGACAATGACTCTTCCTAAAATAATCCCAAATGATGGACACTCCACAGCCTTCCTAAGCAATCCTTCCATTTGGTCTGAGAGTCTTACTACTAGCAACTGTAAAATCTAACCAACATTTCTCATGCTGAAGTTTTAACCCAGTACTAATTTTGTGTCTTTTATCAGATAGAATAAGCCATCCTGGGCCTTTCCCTTTGTGATAGCTGTTAGCGTATGCAAATTCCAGTATCATATCTATCCTGAGCATTCTCCTCCGTAAATTTAACAATCTAATTCACACACAGACGTTCCTCCAAGGTCAAGTCTCTTAGATCACTGGACTTCTTTTCTCATTCTCCTCTATTTTTTCTCCAGTTAGTCCACAGCTCCCCTTACGTGCTATGCGTGAAAGGGAACCCAGTGTAGCCTAGTCTAGAACTGAGAAAACTGTAAGGATTATTTTGAATATTTTGCATGTGACATTCGTGATTATGCACTCCTGTATTGAACTTCCAGTTTTCACCCCACTATGCCATGTTGAATTACTTTCAGTTTGCTGTTTTACTTACCCCTGCCCAGTTATTTTACTCAGTTATTTTACTTTTCATTTTTGTGCAGCTAGTAACTCTAACCAAAGTATATTACTTTGTTATTGTCCTTATTAATTTACACCCTAATTAATCCCAATGATTACAAATTTTTAAAGTTCTAAAGCTGTCTTTCGCTCTGCTTGCACAATGTTCCTCCTCTAGATCACTATTATAGGCAAGTGAAGGGAATTCTCATTTCCTTTGTCCAAATCATTCATGAATCATTCATGAAAATATTAGATAAGACAAGATGTAGGAAAACCAAGGGGGAACCTCATCTACCTTGTCTTTTCAATTTACTTATGACCACTTATTACCACTAATTATTATTTCCACTTGTGCATCCTGCTTGCATAATTTTCCTAAGCCATGACTACCTAACTCCCTTATGTGAATGCTGCTAAAGACAATGTCACTGAACAAAATATATACATATCTGCTTCTATGCTACCCAAAAGGGCTGTTCTCTGTCACAGTTCTGTAATCTGTTTTATATGACCCACTCATGACAAATATTTGTGGGTTATTTGCCATCCCTTAGGTAACTGCAAATAGATTGTGATGTTCCAATATTTCCCTAGGAATTAAATCTTTCAGACCTGTAGTCTCTTTTTTTTCCTCTCTTTTTTTAAAGCAGGTTGCAACTTTGCCCATTTTCACTCTTCTGGAACACTAAGGTATTTGCTAAGGGCTTGGACTCCTGTATGTACAAAACTCTTGTCCTCCCAATCTTCTTGCAGTGTTAAAGTGAGAAATGAGACTTTCTATATGGAAAATGGCCCAATATAATAGAATACTGGATTGATCCACAGTTCTGTGGAAATCATTAAGGTCTTTCCATCAGATCCTGTGAGTTTTGATCAGGTTTCATACATCCTTTATTGCCTTACACCTTGTACTATATAGAGCTTTAAAATTATTAGTAATTACAGGAACAAATATGAACACTTCAGTGAACAAAAGCAGATAAATTTGCAATCTATGATCTCTATTGCAGTGTTAATTCAGATAAATTACAGATAAATTTTCTCTAGGTGTAAATTAGTAGCATAAGTATTCTATTAAAATCTTGTTAACTGTTCTGTGACCAACTCTAATGTAATGTTTGCCATTATACGTTCACAATAGATAGAATATTTCCAGTCATTTAATTCCAAATACTGTTCACAGTGGTAGCAATATAAGATTAATGACACGTCCCTGCGTAGTCCTCATTCCACATTCAAAAATATACATACTGAACAGGCAACCACACATCAGCATAGACACTTTCATTTTGCCTAGCTGTTAAATTGCATGAACTGTAGAGAGAAGACCTGGGTCTCTACATCTGTACATCGAGCTATGGCTCAGGTGAAAGCAAGAGCCTGTTATTTGCTGAGTGTCCATGCCATTGGCACTATGATGCTTGTTTCATTATGGATATTTCGTTACGGTTTGTTCTCAGAGTTCTCAGAACACCACCATTTCAGGTGTTGGCATTACAAGTTATCTGTTCCTTCTGGAAAGGCTATTGGGACTGACTCGTGCTTCTAGCAGCGAACGTTGCTTCAAGACCACAGATGAGAGACCACCACAGAGAAGAGATAAAAAATAATGCATTTCATTGTGATGCCATTTGGTGTTAGTTCAGCAAATGGTTAATCTTGTCAAAGCAAGATAATTACAGCAGCCACTTGTCATAAATTTAGTTTACTATTTATTCCAGAAGTTTTCATAGGTTTAAAGTGTCCTGAAAGCTTGACTGAAATTCAATCTATAGCTGATTTAGTTGGGGAAAAATATAAAAGGAATTTTTACAGTCTCCAAGTTAGGCTGCCAGTATACTTAAGCAATATTTTTGACCCATAAATATATCACGGGCTTTACATGCATCTGTGGAGCTTCGCCTCTAGCCATGTCCAAAAGGAAAAAAGCAGAAAGAAGACGAGGATGCAAAATGAAAACAAACATACTATGGATTATAGCTGCCTCTCATTATTGTAGGCAGTCACTGGCCTCACAGAGGAACAAATAAATACGGTTGCACATACATTATTAAATGTAATTACATTGTTACTTATCGGTTTAATTAAATATCTTGGAAAAAAGTGTAACAATTCAAGGCACGGTATGAGCAGCAATGACATTAACCTTTAATAATCATCTTTTCTTTTTGCACTGTGGTAATGACCATATTAATTAGTAATGAAACGATTAAATATGAAGAGTGTGAACAATGCCATGAATCTCTGCACATGGACACCTTTCAAGGACTAGCTGGCACCAAGTCAAGCACACCTTGAAAGACGCATTCGGGGAGTTTTATTACTGCCATCTGCAGCTGCTGGGCGCTGGAGGGATTCTGCAGCTAGGAGGGCTAAACTAATAGACTGCTGTTTTGGTAAATGCAAGGCTCTAAAACAATCACAGCCAAATTGTGCTGCCATCCTGGAAAATGTTATGACCTTGACAACTCTCCTGCTAGCTATACTGCTTTCTCTCCTAATCCTGAAAGTCACTTGTCTCAAAGTAGAGTTGATCCTCTTGGCAGTCTCTTCAAAGGTGCATGCACCTAACTTTCCATGCTGCAAGAAGTGCCTCAGACTTCAGACATGCCAGACAGATGTTCCTGCTGTATGCAAGAGACAGTACACTTTCCTGATATACAGATATAGAGACTATGCTTGTGTCTATGTACTAAGGCAGTAATCAACAGTCTGCAGTATGTTTTTGCCACTCCTACGCCCAAAGATGTAGTCTTTCTTATTAATCCCTTTACCAAAGGCAAGGCCCTGTTCATCATTAGCATTTATTTAATGAAGGGTTGAAGTTCCTTTGCCTGCCTTGGCAATGCTCAAAACCATCAACCTTGCTCCTAAGAGAGGCCATTCTCACGTGTTGGTGCCAAAATCAAACCAGCCTTGACAGAAACCTTTAAGGGAATTATTTAAGAGAAAGGACAGCTGCAAAAGGGCAGCTGGAGTCCAGATAGGTTACCGCAGGTTGTCTAAAATGGCCTTGAAATCCTGTGGCCCTGTGGCAAGGGGCATGAATGGCTCCAGAGGACTCCAGCAATTTTGATGGCATGTCTTCCCCTTTGAGCGTTGAGCTGCCTAGCCCGGATCTCAAAATACATTTCATAATTCCATACCAATAAGTGATAACAGGCATTAGTAGCACATTTAACACAGGTCCTACATTCTGGGAGGAGTCCTGGGCCACATCTTGCTTTCTGTTACCTGTGGGTGACATGGAATCACTCCTCTTTCATCAATAGGATGACACTAGGTTTACGCTAACATGACTAGGATCAAGTTCGGCCTTAGAAAGAGGTTGTGTAAAATCCTCTCTATTCAGAGACATTTTCTTTTCCCCTCCAAAGAATCCCATGCTATTCAGTGTCACCCAGTGGAGCAGGAATCCTTACACAGAGGACAGAGCATTTAGAGATTTTGATTTTGCTTTTGTGTGTTGCACTCTCTCATAGGACTGCCACAAATCCCACTGAAAATCAACAGCAAAAACTCTTTCCTCTCATTACAGAGCCAAATGACAGGCTTTTAGAATGATTAGCTGGAAATTGCCTTTTCCATCAGATACAGCCCAGAGGAAGGGGGGTGTCAGAGAAATAAGATGCTGATATGGGTTGCTTTGTAATGCAAATGTAAGAACATGCTTTTTATCTTCAGACAAGTGCAAGTGCCTCACAAAGATTTTATTTAAGGCCTGTGTTCTCATGCATTACAAAAGTGAAGCAAAGAGACATGCCAGCACTAATGAACTTCTAGGGACTGTATTATTAGCTCCAAGGGAAAAAAAAATGATAGAGGGAGACGGAGAGAAGGAGAGAGCAAAAGAGAGTACAATTTAATGTCACGCTTATTAATAAAGAGGCAAATATTATTCATGCAAGGAAGATGGTAGAATTGAGTCACTTCTCTGTTTACTTTGGGGATCTCATATAAATTGTACAGACAAAAACAGTTCTATCATCTCCATCAACATCTAAATCACTCCCCTGCATCCTTAAAGATCCTGTTTTGCTGTTTTTCTCGCATTTCTATATCATAATGCTCTAATAGTTGTGGTGATAGGGAGATGAAGTTCAAGAGAATGCATCTGCCTACAAGGCATTTTCTCTGTTATATGCTTGTGGTGTTTTAAACGCAGAATGTCATGGCTTCCTTTCACTCATTTTCACTTCTGCTCAGAACTGTGTGCAGATTGGGTCCTGCAGAATGGGCAGAGCTTTACAGGTAAGTGAGGGCAGAGAAAAGGGGGAAAAAAAAAGGACAATTCTAAGCAGATTAGCTTAGAATTCCCTTACAGTAGCAGCTTGGTCAGGAGACCCAGCAGCAGCAAACAGCAACAAACAGCAACAAATACCATATCCTAATAGAGGTTTTTACTGCATTTCTACACCTCTGTCTTCATAGGCACATTATTTCCTTCTAGGTGGTGGTCTCCAGCTGGGTGAGGTAGCGGAAGACTGACACACATCAAAGATAAGCAGAGGGGAGTTAGGCTAATATAACTCCCCAATTGCTCTATGAAGCCCTAGGTACTTGAGGAGCTGATATATTTTCCCTTAGCAGACAGATTCTGCAGAAGTACAGCTGGTCCAACCTTGAGTGCAGAGGAAGGACCAAATGACTTTGCAAGTTTCTTCTTCTGTCTTATTTTCAGAGATTGTATGAGCTGAAAATGACTATCAATAGAGAGATTGGAAAGGCTTACCTTCTCATATCAAGGCGTGTTGAGAACACTAGGAAGCTTCATAAATAGCTGATCTACATATTACACTGTCACTTTCCAAAAGCATGCCACATGTTCTCTGCAGTGTCTCTCTCCACTGCCCAACACCAGAAGCTGCTGCATGGAAGTCAACACAATTGTCATCCTTTTTATTTGGTTATCAATAGGAAGTAAATGATGGGTATGGCTTATTTAGGACTTAGGCATGGAAATCTGCCTTATAGTATATAAAACTTCCAGTTTAAAAAAAAAATCAGAACTTTGAGAAGTTCTACTGGGGGGACGTTTCTCTAAATTAACCAACCTCTCTAAAAAAAGGTTTGGTTTATACATATTAAGTCTTTCTGAGAAAAACAGAAAAGAAAGAAATTGAAAGACCTCTTTATAAAGAATTACTGGAAGGATTTCTGCAACGTAAGAGTCTACTGATTAGAGGTTTTCAAGGGTACTTAACCTGTTAAGCCAAAACGTCATAAAGACCTGTTAAGCCAAAAGATTTCATTTTACTAAGCATGGGGATGAACCCTCAGGATTTAATATTTCAAGAGCTTATTTGGGTAAGCTGTTTCTTAACAAAGCTGCTGTTCTTATTTACATCTACCCCTTCTAAAACACATCCTGAGAAATGGTTTCCAACTGAGCATATGGAAATTTTCAACATCTCCATCATATGCTTTAACAGGGATTTTATTCTGGTTGTTACATTATAGTTGGACATATCACTAGATCTCTTTTTTTTCACAGGGATTTTATTCTGGTTGTTACATTATAGTTGGACATATCACTAGATCTCTTTTTTTTTCCTTATCCCCAGATATTCCATGAAGATGAGAAAGACTACATAGTTTCCCTTCTACCACTGAAACAGGCAGGAATAAATTCTTTTTTTAGAAAGCATGTGACTTCTTCAGCTATGGCATTTATGGCTAATTTATGGCATTTATATTTTTGTCCTAAAATTTCCAAAAGATGGATCACACACACAGCCCCGCTCTAGGTTTTCAGCACCTAAGTGAGTTCCCAAAAGCAGCTTTTCCAAGACTTTCTGATTCTGCTAGCACATTTCACAGGTTGGTAATGGAAGTAATTTTACCTTCTGACCTTCCTGACTGCTGACTGTGATAAGTTAGGCAAATTTTCCCTTGACAGCATACCGTAAGTAGTATGCTTTTGCACTTTCCCTCACTATTGTCCTCCATGCAAGCTATGGTGCAGAAGTAAAGATAAGCCTATTGGACCTGTTGAATGGGCTGTGAAGTGGCTTACAAGAGGTAAAAACAAAAAACAGAGTCTGCCTGGTAAAAATGAATGTATCATAAAAGTCCGAGTAAGGCAAAGGAATCTTTCATCATCTTCCCACCCATAAAACACACTAACTAAGAATTAAAAAGAAGGATTTAACACTCTTCCTGAACTCATTTGCTAGATTATTCAAGAAAGCCAATGCTGGGTCTGCTTAGGCATCTCTGCTAATCACTAAGGCTTGTTTTTCACTGCCTGGTGAAACACACTTAACAAAAATATATTAAAAATGTAAAGACAACCAGAGGAAATTCAAATATCTTCAGGCAACACCTGGCTTCCAAGTAATTAGAATAACTTTGGCCTTCTTTCAAACACTATCCCATGGCCACACCATTTTTTTAGACATTTTTTTCTACCCAAATTACCTCTTGACATGAGAATACTGTGAATTCTTTCAGGGATGAATGATATTTAAAAGCATGCACAAACATTTGTTGTCCCCAACTCTCTATCATGGGAGATTCCGGCACCATCAAAAGATATGGTGGTGTGGCCTTTTGAAAGCTGTGAATTTAAAGCAATAAGTAGAGGTGGATTTGGGGGTTTAAGAACAAGAACAGGCATTAATCAAAATCATTCTGAGTAAAAGCTCCAAATAGGGCTTTAGAAAAACCAGAAATCTGCAGGATCTTCTCCAGTCATGTGCTCTCTAGAATACTCTTTGGGAATAGCTCATCAGTCAGTGTAAACCCTGGAATTTCTAGAAAAAAAAATGAAAATTGTATGTGTGTATTTATTGCTTAAATAAAGTCCCTGCTCAAGATGGGGTGGGAGGAAGGAAGAGATAAATGGAGAAGAAAATTATGTTTGATACTCACTTCATTTGCTCCAGGGACCAGTAGATTTCTTCCTTTTTAACTATACTCTTCCACATATCTTAAAACCTCCCTGAAGAGGTTTATATTTTCTTGTCTATGAGGATTTAATATGCAATTAAGCAAGAGGTGAGGTTTTTGTTGTTGTTGTTATTTTTTCAGAATTCCTCTTTACATTGACTTGAACTGAGCCATAATTAAATCAGGCTGAGAGGTGAATAGCAAGATTCTGTAATCTGTGGACTTGAATTCCTGTCTTGGGTATCTGTTCATGGAAGTGGGATTTGCCTTTTTGTCTGTGCCAAGAACACATCCTAAATTGAAGAACTCTCTAAATGGCTTACAACTGAGAATCAGGTATATTCTCCAAGGAAAACTTTCTTTTTTAGTATTCTCTCTGTCTCTGGTTTTGTACAAAACCAAACCCAGTAACTTATAGTTCACTGCTAAAAGCCCATTGAACTGCAGTAATACCCAAATAACATTCTGACAACTCCCTTCTGAAGATTATGCTACAGCATTTATTACTCTTTGAATGAACAGAGTAGCGAAAGCAGCTGGATCAGCAGCTTGCAAGACCAAAGCCTATTGTTGCAGTGGGGTATTTTTAGGAACTTAGCAAGCTGACATTGTCTAACAACCTGGAAAGTGAGCATACTCACATAGCTGTACCTGACTTTCCTAGAGCTGAAAATCCTCTACATCAAAAGAATGGCTACTTTATATTCCTGTTTCCCCTGCTATCCTTTGCCTCCCACAATGGAGAATAGTAATCCACAACACAGTCTATGTGCAAATCTATAGGTTCAGAGATGTGAAGTAGTGCTGCAAAGGCACTAATAGAGCACATGCCTGCACAGGACCAACTTTATCACCGGCTAAAAGAATTTAGATCCAGAACAGGTTTGAAACAGACTCTGGAGGGAAAGCACTCAGTTCTGAACAGTTATGGACTTTCTAAAGTCCCCATCTGCAAAACTCTCATCTCCTGTTTTATTACCCACTCTGGGAACTGCTCTAACAGCACAAGCACAAACATGCAAAATAGGTAGATAGGAACTTCCAGTCCAGAATAAATGTTGGTTCCTCCTACCTCACCTGCTCTTCTGACAGAGGACAGTGCCAGGTGCTTTAAAGCAAAGATAAATAATCCACGATATACCTACTTGTATAACTAATGCTGACTGCTCAAGGAATATCAATATTTTCACACATTTTACTGGATTCTGAAATATTCACATTCATTTTATTGACAAAATGACTATCAGAGAAAAGCATGTCTCACATGCTACCTATGCCAAGTTTATATTGATACTATAGTACGGCTTTATTATTTCAAGCTTCAGATCCTAGAAAACTACAGAAGGCTGTATTGCTCAAAAGGAGTTAGGTTGGTCCTTGAGGGCTGCTTTATTAAGGCAGCAAATTGGTCTTTAAGATGGGTATTATATCATCAGTGACGATGAAGGGCAAGATGCCATCAGCTGACTGCAGTTTCTCCAGACCATTTATTTATTTACCCAGTTAATTTATTCATCTGAATGTAAACATTTATCAACAATTCCACTACCTTCCTCTTCCTTCTTAGTTCTTTGTGGCGCTAGGCACACTGACAGCTTCTGAAACCACCATCTAATTAAAGTAATTGTTGGACTGCATTTCTTATTCTGCTTCATGTATAATTATACTCCATGGGAAATCTTGTGGGATTTGAAACAGACTTTTAATCTATTCCACATGAATCAAAAACAAGTCCCAAGAAAATAGTTTAATAGCCATGTTTAACAGTATGCCACTTCACTTGCACCAGAGATTTCACAGGCTCACTTACTCACAGACCTTTTCAGTTATACAGAGAGGACAAAAGGCTCTTTCAAAACTGAAACTCTTTCTAAATTTTTTGTACATTAATTAACTTGGTCTTAAAAGGATATCTTAGCTGAATTGCTTGGATAAAGTTTCTTAGAGCAACTGAGAGCTGCTGCTCCTGCAGTTTTATGGCCTGCTGTGTTGTTCTGATGTTGTTGCTTAGTTTTACCGGGACCTGTTGACACTCCCACAAACTCTCTCCTTCCTTATTACCTCATCTGAGATTACTACCAATGTCCGTTCAGTGAAAGCATTTACTTTCACCACTACTTTTGTTCATAGCCCCAGTTAGTTTCAAGATGTTTGTTTAAAGCAATTGGTAGGAGCTCAGTCTCACTTGAGTATGATGCAATGATATTGCCAGGGTAGAAACTTCGACCTATGGGCGGGAAAGCATTCCTGTGTTGCTCACTTTGAACAAGTTGCACAGATTCCTTCAAAGTCTCTATTGCCTTTTGAAAAGAAAATTGTTTAAATATATATAGCGAGGTTCTTAACTCTTTGGCGTTTCAAGACAAATCCCCAAATACATTTTTCTTAAAGCATTTTCTAAATTGTGCATGAAGTCATTATTGATACCCAGTCTTCCTGTATAGTGAAAAACAGGATCATGTTGTCTAATCCTACAGGTGTGTCATGCCCACTCATGTGGCTTACACAGCCACTTTATGCAAGAAGTCACTCAAGGATCTTTGTTTCTCTTCCTGGTTGATAGTAACAGTGCTAATTATGCTAGCACAGTAGCTACATTTCAGAATAATGATCCCTGCCATTCAGATTGAAACAGTATAGTTTGTTTTACTTGCAGTTTTTCACACTGGTTGAAAAGGTTAGATAAACAGGCATACATTATTCTCCCTTCAGGCTTATTGAGCACTGCCTTTCTGTGACTATAGTATATTAAAACAGGAGTAGTCATTAGAAGTGGAGCTTGCCGAGATATTTATCAGATTAGTTGATTTTGTCTTTTTCCTGCTGTCTTGTTTATTTGGCAGCCTGAAGTCACTGGACAAACAATTTTATGAACGTTTATTATACTTTTAGAGGATTCTATAGGTATAACATTTTACTATCATGTCTGCTGGTCCCTATCTTTATGCCAGCCCGTACCTACATAAATGGCAATGATCTTATGCAGTTGGATCTGAACTAGCACTCAGGCTTCATATTGATTCATTACAGAAGGACTGAAAACACACAATGGTTTGTCAGATATTAGCTGACAGGGTTTGTAATTAGTCAGGAAATCACATGTTATTTTTTTTAACCTGATCAGACAGCTCAAACAGGATCCTATATACCTGGAGAGCAAGGACATTATAGTCAGAGCATATGTAAGATAAACCTTTTCCTCTTTGGATAGATTCTTCTTAAGGACCTGTAAATACTCTTTGGCATTATCACTACCTAGCCAAAAGGGTAACATAGGTTGAAGATAACCCTTACGTACCTCCTATGGGGCCTTCTGTGGCCACATTGTGAAGCTTTTCTAACCTTTTACAACTAACATCAAGCACACTTGCACAAAACTGTTCCCCAAAAGAAGTTCATCTTTTTTCACAAAAGAGTACAGTGCCCTGAAAAATTACAAAATTCATTGTCGTGTGATATTTGTGTATTGAAAACAAAACTTTTTGTGTATTGAAAACAAAATAGACTATTCTCCTGCATCTTTCTAAGCAAATAATAAATAGCCCAACTGGTAATCCAACAAACTATCTATTAATGAGTTTTTATCCTAATTCAGCAGCTACAGTTAATATCACTTGCTAAAATGTTGGTCATTTTGAAAGCAAGGAAATTAATGTTATAGAAGGAACACAATATATTTCAAAATGACAGCAAGCCAAAGCACTATTTTGTGAATTTCCTTAGATGGTCAGGTACGTTATGAAAGATTTCTATCTTTCAAAGCCTTTCTATTTTAGAAACACTGTTTATAGAGTGGTACGTTTCTATGGGTTTTTCTTTCCTTTAATCATTCTTTATTTGTCACCACACATCCAATCCTGAATAGCATCTTTACTTTAGGTCTGTCCAGGAGGCATGCAGCTGGCTGCTCCCAGGGCCAGTGTTGGGAGGACTGATGGTGGGTCAAGGCCTCCCCACCATGGCCTGTCCCACTGGGTCAGGGCCTCCCCACCATGGCCTGTCCCACCACCCATGAGGAAGCAGTGCCCTGGGGTAGCCAGAGCAGCTTCAGGACTGTGTTTTGAGGCTGAGTCCTGGCACCACTGCAGTATCCCAGGGCAAGCATTGACATCCCCAAGCTGGACCGAAGTGGGAGCTGGGGCTTGGGGCTGTCAGGAGTCCTGGGGCACCTGGGATGAGGAGGGCTGTCAGTGCCCACAGGGCCTAGGCAAGGTCATTTCATTCACTTCTAGCAGAGGTGATATCCAACAGATTTCTCAACAGTCTGTCACAGAGCTTTGTATTTGATCTTTCTTTCGTGAACAAAATACATTCTATGCATGCCATGTACACTCATTTGCTACCCAGTTGATATATCTATGCTGTATTTCCATAATAGATTTAGCCTCAGGCTACTGTCACGGTGTTTTAACATTCTACTGTGCCCCTCAATGCATCTCATTTTCTCATTCTCAGATGTGATTGACAAATAAGTCACACCCTACCTTTATTCCTCTGATAAAACATTTATCGTAGTAGCATGATTTTTCAAAAATGGTGAATGCTTAAGTGTTTCTTTTAGTTTCTACAAACATTCTTTGCTGTGCATGTCAACATCTTAGAAAGTGTGACAGGTAAATATGGAATTAATAGCTTTAATACCAGACACCAAGTTTTGAAGAACTTCTATGAGTTCTATAGGCACTTCTTCCTCAGAGAATGGATTGTGCCAACCCTGGCAAAATCGAAAGCCGCTGATCAAAAACACCTTACACACTCTACTCTCCCAGCATAGCTATACTTCTGTAATAATTGAGTGAACCAAGGATGTGCTGGTTTCACTGCCCTCTTGCAGATTAATGAATTTCACAGTGAATCCAATGCATCTAAACATGTCAGACTCATGTGATGTAAAGCTCTTTTGCGTGTCCATTTGTCTGGGATTTCCAGTGATCTAACTGACCCATGCTGCCAGATATATAGAAATGACAAGATGACAGATTACTGGTAGAATATCTAAAGGAATAAATAAACAACCCAAATTTACCAAATTCTTGAGAAAATAGCTTATAACTTAAACTTACATTAATATAACTTTTTTTTCTCATTACTATTGCAAAAGATCCCAAAATGTTTCACTAACAAATCACATCTCATGTTTTTGAAAGCAATAACATAGATGGCATAGATAATAACAGAACAATCTTTAAAAACAATGTAAGTCAGGAATGCAAATATATTCTGACAAGTTGAAAATTCAGGGGAAAATTGAAGAGACAGAATGCAGTGGTGGCAAATACTTTGAAATGCGTATGTAAAAATATAGAATAGGGAATGTAACTATAGATATAGCCAGAGTATTGAGAAGATTGTTATAAATAACTGTTATGTAAGAAAATCATCAAAACATTTTAATTACCAAATGTGAGCTGGATTTTTTTTAAAGTCATTATGAAAGTCTTAAAATGTTATTATCTTCTCACGCCCCATAGAGTCTCCCTTTACAGCTGACTCAGAAGAGTGGCATTATTTCCTATGTTTGTGAGTATTGACAAATCCATATACTGACTACAGCAGAAAAATATATAAATTTTTTCTCCCGTATGTAGATTTCTTTCAGTACACAACACTTTCCACACACAGTAAACCATTCTTGAATCTTTCTGCAAATTTTCTGCTTGACCTCCTGTCATCACTTGCAGAAATGGGGTGTGAATCCCAGCATTTCAGTATTTCTCACATTGGCAATAGAAATAGAAATTGGCAAAGAGAAGAGGCTCACTTAAATAAGCATTGGGCTGACCAGGTGTCATATCTCATACTTCATCCACCTACAAACTGATACAATCAGATATGCTTGTTAGGTGGAAATGAACCTTTAATCTTTAATACTTGTTAACAATTTCCAATAAAAAGGAGTGAAACTGAGATACTGCATCACTCCTTCTTAAAACTCATGATTTTATCCATTATTCCTCCCATTTCTTCCCTCTAGAGAGCTAGAAAGGGGAAAAATGCCAAAGGGGTCTCACTTTTTTAGAATATGTAAATGTTCTGGGTTGCTTGTTAAAGCAAAAGTTATGCCTGCTAAAACATCTTTAATGATATTTGAAGAATGTGAATACTGAAGTAAAGGCAAGTCAAGCTCTGAAGTCTCAGAGTCAGTCAGCTACAGTAAGGAAAAAAATCCTGATTCATACTGCAGTGCTGACATTTGATCCTAGGGATTCACACTTGTGAATCTTATCGAAATTTAGAGACATACCTTGGCATTAGGACGCACAATTTTCAGACTGCTTCTCAGTCATTATACATCAAATTTAGCAGGAAGATTTCCAATAAAGTGGATGTTCAGATTTTTGAAAGGCTAAAGGAGCGGTTTCAGAAAAATGTGCCTCCTTGCTGGGCTCTGAATTCTTGCAAATAGATATCTAGAGAAAAGCTTGATTGCATCTGCATAAAGTCTGATCAGTAGTTTCCATTTATAAGAAATAAGAAATTTTTTTAGTAGATAAAGAAAACTGAGGCCTTTTACTAGAACAGATGATTACTGAAAAACTGAAAAATAAAGCTACAGAAATGGGAAAAAAACCCTCACACATTGAAATCTCAATCACAGCTTTCAGACAGGAATAAAGATGGTTCTGCTGTTTTAAAGAAAGAATGACAGACAGTTGGGGATCTTTTGAAAAATAAGTTAAGAGATTAATATTGCTCAAGTACCAGACTGACAGTTGGACCCTGCAGCCTTGCCATCCTTTTGATTCTCGAGGTATTTATCTCCTGTGTTTCACAACCACCAAATGAATTATTATCTAATTAGAGATCTCTGTGGGAATTTAAAAAAAAATCCTATCCTAAGCTAGGACAGATGGTTTTCACTAATATGTTTCACCAAAAAAAAATCCACAGCTATTACTTCTGCTATACTTGGGAATGGGGAAGGTACAAGTAAGCACACTGGTGCTGCTTCCTATCGCCAAAATTCCAGGAGGAAATGGACATTGAGAAAAATAGAGAAGTATAATTGGCATGCATGTGTCAGCTATCCTGTGATCCTCCAAAGAGGATATATTATTAATTATAATTGCAAGCAATTCCAGGCTCATTTCCATTTAACATTTTTACTCATAGCTACCAAGTTCATTCTAAGGAAATTTCTGTGGATAATATTGATGATTCATGTGTTTGGTGGAACACAGTGAAAGTTTTTGGTATTAAAACCAAAAGTTTTTTTATTATTTTACAAAGATTTGCATCTTGTCAGTTTTTCCTTTGGTTCTAAATTCTATATTCAGTTGGTTGTCTGTGGTCAGACTGGTTTTCTGAAAGTTGGACAACTAAGTCTATAAATCATCTTGAACTCTAGTTATAATCAGTGAAGGAAAATGGGCAACTAAAAAGGCAGATGCCTCTTGTCATAGGATAAACAACATACATAGGTTAATAAGTTCAGGTTTGGGCATCCAAAATTAGGTGAGATGATACATTCTATCCACTATACCTAAATACTGACAGTATCATTCTGAAACTACTCAGCTGTTGATAACAATTCCAAGCATCAGGCTGTAATGCCAATTCTTTGCCATCTCTCATTGCAGAAGCTGATAGGATTCTTTATACTGATTACAATACCAGCTAAATCAGATTATCTCCTTCACTACAAGGAAGTTAGTGCTAGTTGAAGCACCTAGATATAGTGACTATTGTAAGATACAGTGAATGATATATTATTATAATTCTTTAATTTGGAACAAGATTTCAGGATTTACTGGATGAGCACAATTTTTGCTCTCTCCAAAAAGTTCCTGTCCTTTCCAGTGTTTGATATATGGGTTGTCACAACACCGTTAGACTTGCCATGGATGTCACCATTACCCTCAGATCTTCCTATACAAGAAGGGGAAAATATATATGCAGATCATAGTAATGGAGTGACTAGTACTCTCCTATAAACTGGATCATTTGAAGTGTTTTTCTTCACTGAAAAAAACAATATAGATTTTAAAGTTAAGAAAAATAGATGGAATTTAAGACAGCTAGTGAACCCTTTCTGTGGAAAGAAACATGTTAACACCTGGTGACCCAGATGTGGAAAGGATATTATTTACTCAACTAAAATTGTAGTCGAATGCTATCTTGAAAGTTGAAACGGTGTGCTGTTATTTTACTGGTGTAAATTTCAGTCTTTAGGAATGATTATATTCCAGAAAACCACTGTCAGATGAAAAAAAGATAATTTGAACAGTATGGGATTTTTACAAACACTTCTACATCTAAGTCTACTCAGTATTCCTCTGGCAATCACTGGGTAGAGAAAAAGATATATGAGTGGATGAAAATTCTTTTCAGGACAGAATTTTACATAGCTAAATGATTCCCTTTCTTAACCAACATCGAAGAGCAGTTTAATATTACAAAACTTCACCACTATTCCAATAAATATCATGCTCCCCAATGACAAATCACAGTGTGGAGAGCATATATAAAATGACACAAGAGTTGACCTTATTTCCCCTTGATATTCAGATTTGTGTATGTGTGTGTGCTAGCTTGCCTGATAAAAGTGTAATGGAGGAAGAGATGATCGGTTCTGCATTCCTGGAAATTGATATGACACAAGGTCATAAGATCTGTGGCATTAAATGACACTCACCAATGCAGGAAGTACTTCAGGATCTTCATCAGAGAGTGTGATAGCAAGCCATAAAAGTGAAAGAGCTTACAGCTGGACCAGCACAGAAGGGAGCCAAAGTGAGGCAAGAGAAAATACTTTTCCCCTCATTCTGAACTGATAAAAATGATCAATTTGTGATGCATTTACCTCAATAAAGAACAAGTTATTATTCATTCACGACTTTCAAAACTTGTAGGTATTCAATAATATTGTCAAGTCCATGAAGTAATTTAAATAAATTTACCTAAAGTAAGCATATAGCAATAGGTACAGATAGAGATTACAGAATGTTTAAATTGACTTTTACTTTAAGCAATAAATTAAAAGTATACAAAAGGAAAAAAATAAAGTCCCTCAGAGGTTCCATAACAATCCATAACACAAAGAAGTGGGGAAAAATTGAAAAAGAAAAGGTAAAAATTTCACCGATACAGACATCATGAGTTCAAGAACATCTCATTCTGCATTCCCTTGCTGACTTGGCACTGTATTCAGGTTACTTGAATGAAGTTATACCAAGTTCTTAATGGCTTTATAACATCAAGGGGAATGCTACCATGAAATGTGTTGCAGAATTTTGGTACAAGCCTGTTACTTTTCAAATAATAACATTCTTCTTCCATAACATATAATATGACTGCATTTGGAGAATTTATCAGAACCAGAAAAGAAAATCTACTATAAACAAAACTGAAAATAATCAGCTCAGTTTCACTATTCATACTAAATGGAATGCAAAAATAAACACAAAAGCAATTTGGACATTTTAACTCTATTCCACTATTAATCCATCATATTGGTCATTGTACAGGCAAGATCATGTTTAAAATTAATGTTGAATGACTAGTTTGGTAGAAATCTTAAAGCTATTTTTTCATTGTAAGAGAAGGTTTTGGCCATTACATGGCCAAAATACTTAGGAATTATCCCTATTAAAATTCCTAAATTTTACTCATACAGATGGGATAAAACCCCAAATATATTTATTACTGCTGATTTTAGCATTACACAGTATTCACAGTAGTCTATGAAAGAGCAATTTGCAAGCCTCACAGGTGTGAAAGAAGGTCATGTCAAAGATCTCGGCTATACTGGGATAGAAGAACAAACAGTGTTAAAACATGCTCATGAGTATACCAAAAGCTCAGGGGACCTATATTCTCAAGACTTGAGGGACAGTGCTCCTTTCTCTCTTTGGGACTGAGGCACTGAATATTTCTGAATCTACAAAGTTAATTTCTTTTGCAATTGATCCTTCCAATAAGAATCTTTTTTTTTTTTTTTTTGACTGTAAAACTGAAATACAGTTCTTGTGAAAGGAAAAAGCATAAATTCAATAAATTTAATAGGCTGGTCCTGAAAATGTATAAGGCTTGAATGTCCTTTCATCAGGTCACATACACTAGTCTGCTTAAAACTTTTGAATTGCCTTTTTTATCTATTTGATTTGCATGCTCAAGTATTGGTATTTGCTTGCCCTTTTTTCAATTTAAATGCTCTTAGTTTTTATGCCTTTTAACTGTCTTCCCATATCCAGCTTTTTTTTTGTCTATTGATTGGGTGCAGCTGGTCTCAATGAGCTGCTGGCCCTTTACATGTTCTCTCACTTCCTCACTTCTTCATCCTTTGGATGTGCAACAAACCTGTGTTCCCCTGAATGTTACAAAGCCCCAGTTCTTCCAAAGAGGCCTCGTTCAGGCTTTGTCAAGGTCCATACAGACATTTCAGACAAGGAGCAGTATGTTTCAGCTGCCTCACCCATCTTGGGAATCTCTGTTATAGTTGAATCTCTTTGCTTGATAAAAGTGTTCATCCCTATTAATTAGAATCATAGAATCATAGAATGCTTAAGGTTGGAAGGGACCTCTAGAGGTCATCTAGTCCAACCTCCCTGCATACGCAGGGTCACCTAGAGCACGTGGCACAGGACTGTGTCCAAGCGGGTTTTGAAGATCTCCAGAGAAGGAGACTCCACAACCTCTCTGGGCAGCCTGTTCCAGTGCTCTGTCATCCTCACTGTTAAGAAATTTTTCCTTAAGTTCCTGTTGGAACTTTCGGTGTTTCAGTTTGTGGCCATTACCTCTAGTTCTGTTGGTGGCCACCAGTGAATTGCCAGACTTCCGGCAACTTTTGGAAATCCTTCTGTCCCACTAGCAACACCAGCCACTGATATTCCCTGTCCCCTAGCACACAAGCACAGGCTATCCTGTGTAGGCTGACATCTGTGAAGAGTTACCTGAAATTATTTCATTGAAATTTTTACCTACACCTCACTTCTGCATGTGGACTGCAAGCAAGACGAAGGTATTTCCAAGAAGGTTTTATACTGTGGGGACCAGAGACAGCTTTCAGGTCCTTTGACTTGAGTACAGTAGAACTGATGAGAAGAAATTCAGGGCTTTATTGGTAGGATTTAAAATAGAATGTGCAGGTATTTGAAACAATGCTCCAAAGAAAGTTTTACCCGTCAAACTTTGTAGAGTGTCTATTATTATGTTCCCCAAACTCTTCCTTCTATTTTTCTCTCTTAAGTCTGAAACTCTAGCTGTAAATTGCTACCAAAAAAAAAAAAAAAAAGAGATTGGGCAGCTGAATATCCAAATTGTGAGAATTAGAGAAACACCTGAGTTTTAGTTGGTTATTCACTTTATACCCCCAGCTGTTGCCAAGATGTAGCTGTGTTGAAAGAAAACACTATTATTCCATTATCTGTGCAAAGCCCTTAAACAGAGAGAAAAACCTTCTTCTTTGTTGGGTGGGAGTTGCCATTTTGTTTCTCTCCTGAGACAGTCTTGCAAAGCTAGTCATGCTGTCACTCAAGAACCTTTTTGTATTTCTTTCCTTCTCGTGAAATAGAAGTTAATCAGCACTGGATACATCACACGATAGACTGCTTTGCCATATAGACAATCAGAGAAATTCAATTCCTATCTTCAATCTTAATTCCTATCTTTGAATTTAAGGCTTTCTAAGCTTCATTTTCAGCCTGCAAAATCTTTTGAACTGGAGATCTCTAGGCTTCTTTCCGTTGCACCAAGCACTCAGACAAATGCAATCTATTTCAAATTGAGTAAGTCCCATAAGATAGTCAATCATGAGAATGGCTTTCAGTAGTTTCAGTAGTTTATTTGCCTCTAGTTTCTAAGCCTTTCAGATATTCTTAAGATATCTACAATTTCTATGACAGATGGGGCTTTCCTCCCCCTTCCATTTCAACAGAATTTTCTCTCTAATCATGTACGTTTGGAACTTCAAGGTAAACTTCAAATACCAGAAGAATCATCTTAAAATTTAAAGAATTGGAAGCACTGCGGTGTTAACGAGATAATAAACAATTATACTGCAAATCTGTCCATAACAGAGCTACAGTCAGCAGTCTACAAGGCATTAGTTTATCAGTTGCAAACTCTACATCAGAGTATATCTTTTACTCAGAAGTCAAGGCCACACTTCAGAACTGTCTGATGCCTTAGCTGTGCCTCCATGAGGGTTTTTTTCCATGAGTCAAAAAGGATGGGTGGAGAAAGCATCACTTGTGCAGTCGCTGGGCAGGAGGGCTCTGGAAGGATGGCAGCCCTTCTCCAGCCATTCCCTGTTCATTACAGAAAGTGGTGTGCAGTCCCCAAGGGTGAATCACCTGGTCTCCCACTCATGCTGTTTGTAAATGAAATGTCATTTGCTGCAATACACACATAGCATGTCAGCAAAACAATGACAACTTCCCAGGTATAAATATTTATGCATTGTAGTTGAATGTTTTCCAGGTAGATGTTGAGAACTTGCTGATTTGGATTAAGCAGGTTGTGCATGATAATTTTTTGCGATCACCCTGAGCCCGTTTCCCATTTGTGATTGCTCCAGATCTCACTTTGGAAGGTTATAATACTTCTGAAAGGGTAAGAGGTGTTATAAGGAGTGGAGGGGATTGAATGGGCCAGTATCAGTCTTCCAAGTGATCTGGTACCAAACTAGCATGTGACCACAAACAAAACTGCAAGACTTCTTTGTAATGAGACTTCCAACCAAGCAAGAACATCTGCATAATTTCACCCATACTGTATCTCCCAAAAGGATCCTGAGCCGCCTTTTGTTTAAAGTCCAAGGTTAAAGTCTGCATCCAGGTGAAAGAGATTGTTCTTTGATCAGTTCTGTGTAATCTGCCCTTGATAAACTTGTTCAGTCACACTTCCCTATAAACTGTATATATCCCAAGCATGCCTAGATGTTGCTTTGCTAACAGCTAGCAAATTTCATAAATGGAAGAGCTTCTAAGTCAGCAAGGCTTCTCAGCTGTAGCTGTAGCTCCAGAACTGGTCTTAAGAGACAAATTCTTTGGACGAGGGAATATATTTTCATTGTCAACCAGAAGCACACATACCTTAATATTGTCAAGTAACTACTTTTCTGGTAGCATGTTGTCCCAGGGTCTCATGTGTCTGGGCTTACCACACCTGTGGCCATTGTCTGATAAGAAGACTGCCTCTGAACAAGGTTTCCAGAGAGATTATCTTGTGATTACAAACCCTAATGCTTTCACGGACAATTTTGATTTGCTTTTACTTTTGTTTCCAGCTGAGATGCAGCTCAATCTAGGTCTCCTGCCAAGCAGAAATTCTTTTACTGCATAGCTCAGAGGCTGTTATACTAGAAAAATAAAAAAGTGGCACAGAACATAGAATTACCTGTTTAAGAGTTGTTTATAAAAAAAGGCCCTAAGAGAAGCCAATCTTCTGAGGAAAATTATGAACAAATTAAAATGAATAGAAAACAGGCAAAATTACTTACTTAGCAAATTTATTTTTATAAAATAAGATTTTGACATGTAGAGAAAACCTTTTAATAAAAGACATTGGTTTCTATCTCCCTCCTTAAAAGAGAACATAGCTGCATATTTAATGTTAGCCAAAACTGAAAGTGTTTCATTTAATCTTTTTATTCTAGCAAAAGAAGGGCAAGAGATAATTAGTTTACCAGCCTCCAATACTCTGAATAACTCCAGTATATGACAAAATGACAGAATTCATCAGAAATATAATTTCTAGAGAAGAATATTTCAAAATTTTCAGACCCACTAGAAGTTGTTAAAACAACTGTTTAATGTGGAAAAACAGTGTGAGGATGCAGTATACATTTAGATTTTATTAACACAAAAAGGAGTTGAGGAAAGAGTTGAAAATAAACATAATTTGCATTCTAAGTACAACACAGAAATGCTATATGCATTCACTCCATTATAGTGTATTATAAACATATATTATTAACATGAAGATAGATAAATAACATGCACAGGGAAGAGTCCCCTGGGCCTACCATCTGTGGAAGAATGGCTTGAAAAAGGGGAAACTTAGAGAAAAACTAGGGCCTAGCAGAAGCTTTGGCAGTACAGAAGCTTGCTTGGGGTGCTACACAGTTGCCACTTCCAGGAACGGATGGTAGGCCCGGACTCTGCTCCTCCACGGTTCCCTGGGCAACACAACCTGCCCTCCTCGCAGCTGCAAAGGGGAGTAATGGAGGATGGAGTGGGATGAAGACACCGCGGTCAAACTCTGTTGCACTCCCTGTGCTGGGCCGCTGATAAGCCGTACAGTAGCTGCCCGGTGGGAGATATATGATAACATGTCCGGTTCTGAGCCAGCAAGGGTGGCAAATCACCCCTTTTGGTTGAATTTTGCTCATTATAAGCTCATTCTAATATCAAAACGCACCTCCAGCCCAACAGTTACCGGCCTCTGAGGTACAACCACCCCTCACTGAGCATGCACTCTAGATTTGCAATTGACTGTATCTTTAAATGAAAGCAAGAAACTTTTTCACCAATCAATAACAATAAGTGACTATAGTCACTCAAGCTCCACCTGAATGTAAAGAAAAGTATAAACTGTGAACTAAGGATGAAAAGGCGGGGAGGGGGAAGAAACCATCCTAACTCTTAGGTCAGTCGATGGGCTGATCCCCTTTTCCTCCCCTTGGGTTGGGACGCCGCTACAGGAGACTCAAGACTGAGAGCCCTCTGCCATCTTCTGAGGTGAGTGATGATTGCACATTTGTACATCAAAGCTAGCTAATAAAAAGTACAGAATTTCCTGTCCTGACATCCAAAACCTGCTTGGTAAATGTTGCATTTGAATAAATCATGCCGTTTGTGAACTCGACTACTTGTTTGGGGGGGCAATCGAACGTACAGTTGACAGACTGTTCGTGAATCCGAGACTGTCAGAGTTGAGCTTATAGTTGATCACACTATTTGGAAACTCGCTTCACTCCTAGGAAGGCAGTCGGACCAATGGTCCACAAACTGTTCGTGAATCCAACACTGCCAGTCGGGCGTATAGCTAACACAGTATTTGATATCTCCTACAGCTTTCAAACTGCAACACCATCTCCCCTGTGAGAAGGCTTGCAATTCCAAAAAAGATTAACTTCGAGTGATCATGTCTGGCATTCAGAAAAAGAAACTAGAAGAATGTACAAATATAATCAAAAAGACGACATCTGGCTTAAGAATGAATGTGTAACATTCATTTCACAGTATAGTTCACTTATCCATGACTTTGAGATCCATGATTTACTAAGAAAGAAATTTGTGGCACTATGAGATAAATAATTCAGACAGTAGATTATCTCCAAAAATACAATGAGGACGTGAGATAGAAAATCTACAACTCCTGATAAATATTATGGCAATAAAGAGTATTTCACTGTTTAAACTAAATTATATGTTTAAAAATTACAGGGTTTAGCCAAATTCCTTTGGTTCTTTCCTGGAACTGGTATGTCTAATTATACGCCAAAAGGTCAAGATTTTTCAGAGAAAAATTTTGATGTTCTTACTCCCATTTTTATTGCTCTTTTTCTCCAAAGAACACACAAAACACATTTCTCTAAACACACACAAAAAATGTTTGCACAGCTTCACTCTCAGGCAAGAAATTGAAGCTAAAAGAGGTTGCATAATTTGCCTAGTCACCAGAATCCTAGACCAAATCTGAAATGCAGAAGACATACACACAAAAAAGTAATAATCTCAACTAGTGACTGATAATCCAAGGTAAACCATTATAAGCAGGACAGTGCTTCTTAGAGAATAAATAATCACTTTAAACTTGGAAGACCTTTGAGACTTCAGACAGACAAATCTTAGTTGTGTGATATGTTTGAAATTCAAAGGACATAACAACATTGTCCTAACTTTCCAACAATAGTACTTACAAGATTAATTACTCTTCTCAGCTGCTAGAAAGAGCAAAGGCTCAGGAGACAAAATGTTTAATTAGGAGGGATAATCTATCTCAGAAGAATCTGCATGATTATTTGTCTTCTGCATTACGGACAAGGGCAATGTTGACCTACTCATTGCTTCATTGCTGTGATTTCTCACTGCACTGAGGGGAACTTAATGGATCTCTTGGGTCAACAAGACCCCTGAGGCTATTTACAAGGGATAAGAAGCATGGGAAGCTTGGGCTAGTTGATCTGTTGCCAGCAAAGTAATAAAGAATCTTAATTTATGTGATAAACCTTTCAACTCCTCTCCAATTGCTACTCTCAGTACCGGAATTTGAGGGGAGAATTCATAAGAATATGCTGTGGCTAAAGCTTAGCACTTTTTTTCTTTCTTAATGTTTAATGCTGGTTTGATCTGTACAATGGCTAAATCTGATTACCCACTCAAAAACTACTGTTCTAACTTTCTAATATCACTAATCATATCTACTTGCTATAAAATAAGACACCCATTCATGGCGCTGATGTGCTTTATAAAAAGCAACTCAATACTCAAAGTTGCTCTCTAAAGCCTTATTCTTGATGTTATTATAAGTACTGAGAATGATTTGCCTGTATTTCAATTGCGCGTTCGCCACCGACACAGAAAAAGATCATTCTCCTGACTCTTAACCCTGTGATTTAATCACAACTTGCTCCTTTAATGTTATTTTCCTTCTCTCTCCTTCCTCTCCTCTTCTCTTTAACATCTGGACTCCACTGCCAATGCAGATTTTGAACTTACATTGGAACTACCATGTCTGGAATAAGATGTTTCCCTTAACTCTTTAACAGGTATTTCACCGGAATTGGTCTTTTCTCCTAGGCAGGTATGTTTTGCATCCGTGTCATTGATATTTGTAAGCACTTTATACAAAAATCAATGTAATATTTTTTAAAGAATTTTACTTGTTGAAAAAAATTCCCTTTCAACCCTTCAAAAAGTTTTGAAGAATCTATATGGAATCGTTATCTCTCAGACTGAATATACCACCAAGGCTCTGTCCTTGCTTGTTTGCCAGTATCAATGTTTGACAATTATTAGACATGGGAGTCACTCTATCAGGAAAGCTATACAACCCTTACAGGATCACAGCACTCTGAAGGTGGTTCTTCTTAGAGCATCCCAAAGTTTGACTCTTTTCTTGAAGAGAAGAAATATTTATCCTCAATAAATTTGACAAGAAGGGAAAGCACATTCATATTCTCTAATCAGCTTAGCCTCTAGCACTCTGGCATATTGCAGACTGCCAGCTGAATGAATTCTGAGGAGTACTGAGATAAATAAGACATCCAAAAGGCTTTAAATAGTTACTACGGTATGATATCTGAGGAACAAGAAAGAAATTAAGTTTTGCACATTTTCTCTGAGCTACAAGTTTCCACTCTCACTTTCATGTTCTTTCAGTTAATGGAGTGGAAAATGGGTCTATATTTTCCACAGGTTCTTAAGTTTCTCAGATAAAAACAAATTAGATAAATTTTATTTAGGCTGCCCTTTCCATTATGGTTTCTAGTGTTATTTCTGTTTTCTCAGACTGAAGTTTCATACAAAACAGATACAAAATGAGCATCTATTAAAAGCTTTGAACATTGCTGATAAGGATAAGCATTTGCATGCTTAATGCCATCAGACTTATTAAAAGCAAGCCATCCAAAGAAATAGCATTCATATCTCTCATCATATCGTTGTCAATTATTTGACCCAAACAATCTATAATTAAAACCATATAAATTCAGAAATTGCCTTTTGGAGGGTGGGAAACCTCATGAAGTAAGCTAGAAAGCAAACTAACTAGTTTACATTTTTCACAGGTTGGGATGTCACAAGACAAATGAAAGAGAATTGTTGCTTCATGCAGAGAGTAAAAGCAGCAGGAATTTTTCAGGCCTCCCAATAAGTGCCTTAATTCCCATCCCTTCCCCTCTTTCATTTTTTTCTGCCCATCTTCCCTCATGACTGGTGCTCCTGAAATGGGAATGGACCTCCCTCAGCCACACCAAAAAAAACAAAGACAGAAAAGTAAATAAAAAAAATGTGTACTTCATAGGCAAGCAGACAGGAAGCTGTTTCATTGCTTACCGGGACAACAAAGAAAAGTATAGCAACAAAAGTGCATTATTACAAGTAATTATGAATTGCAGCTAGAAGAAATCACATTCAAAATTTGTGTCAGCTAACTGGGAAGATCCTTAATTAATTTTACTTAACATGCTAAGTTTACTGCCCCATGCTTGTCTGCTCTTATATTTCATATTAATATAATTGCCACTACTTTAAAACTATGTTAATTTCTACCTTTCTTAAGAAAGCACTCATAAAATACTTACAGGAAGTAATAAGGCAGAATTGATTCAAAGTGCTGTTCTCATAAATTGCTACCAATTTTGATGAGCTTCAATTCAGTTTGCTCTTTCGGAAAAAAAAAGAAATAAAGCAATAGATACATGCCCATACAAAGCAGTTTCTCAGTCTTCCTCTGATGAAAACTCTTGCATTATTAGATTATTTGAAAAATCTGTCACATTGTAATAAAGAAATGAACATTCTTTACATTTTTGACCAGCTTCTTAGCCCTGTATCTTCCTCTAGCCACTTTATCACTAGATGAAGGGAGAATACAATTGCAGCCTCTTCTCATTCAGTGATTTACAGCAGATGCAGTCATTTGCAATACAACTCAAGTGATTACTTGTTATAATTATGCCTCTGCTGTTTGTTAGTCTGAGGTCAGTGTCGAATCCAGAATGATCTGTTACCAGAGGACAAAGTAATTTTAGGGGAACCTTTGTCCCTCTTGTCTTTCAGACATTTGCAAACCTGGGGGAGTCAGAAGCTCAGCCAGGAATAATATTTGCATGGATCTGTTGTGACGCTTTTCTCAGCCAACGCTTGATTCCAAGATCATTTCAAAAAACAGTTACGTAGTGAGAACAGGACACTACTCTTCTGTGCCTAAAAGATAGAGCTAACACTCTCTCTACCACTAGCACTGATTTTTTAGTTTTTTTTCAGGACAACTACTGACACGTACACGCAATAAAGGATGAGCCAACACAGAACATTACTGGGCACAGTAGTAGGGCAATAAATTTATTCCCCATTTTAGTGGCATAGAAAGCTCCAGGATCTTTGGTTCTCCAGGTAAATATTCTTCCTGGCCTCCTCAAAAGGGCTCAGTAGCCTGGCTCTCCAAGATGATAATTCTTTGATGATTTTTCTTCTCAGTAGTTTACTTCCTTTTCGGCGCTTTAGACTTGTTCCTCAGATTAAACATCTCTTCCTGAACCTCAGACACCTATAGCACTACATCTCTGTTCAGTTCTCTTTGCTTATTCAAAGTAGACCCAACACCTAACAGGAAGTATCTTCTTTCCCAGTAAGCTTTTCCAACTCTTAAAATTTCAGGAGAACTTCTTATGCAAATCAAGATTATTTTTAAACCACTAAAAAATATTTGTTTAAAGACCCATGGTCTATCATTTTCTACAGCATTTGAGAGTATACCAAACAATAAGGAGACATTTTTAGCCCTCACAGTCCCCATGGACCCTGAAGACATGAACTGCAATTGAAAATAAATAAATAAATAAATAAAATAATAAATAAATAAATAAAAAAGTAAAAATAATCTACTTGCTTTAATATAATAAAATCATGTGTTTTGAGAACTAATCCCACAAGTTCTGATAGTCATGGAGTCCATTTTTTAAAACATTTGAGGCAGGACCCACTTTTTCCCTTGTCTGGAAGTCTTCTGTTCTCCTGTTTCTCTTTCAGGTTAAGAGCATCCCACTAGCCTGCAGAAGGCCCCAGCTGCTTCCTTTAGCAGCATAGGAATGTGAATACATGTGGCACTTCTGCTTTATTGCTTATACAGTTCACAGCGATCCCACAGCAGCACAGGGCCTAGCTGAACATCTGCAAGTGTGTGTGCCTCTCCATAAGCAAGGCTGAACCTACACCCTGCCTCCTACTGCTGCCAGTTGGAGAGAGAGGAAGCTGAGAGAGAGCTGGCAGTTCCTCTTGCTGCCAGAGCTAGCAGTGCTGCAAATCTCAGTGCAACAGCAGACGCTGTTGCAAAGTGCTCTAGTACCATAAGTGATGCTGCCATGAGTCCTCCTATGTCCACATCAGTGCAAGGCACGAACATCTGCTGCTGTTTTTCCAGCTTTTGTCTACTTTTGATACAAATGTTCGTCGTGTAAAAGAAGCACATGGCAGATTCCAATTTACCACAAGCAGGTCTGGGTTTCTAAGACTGAAGTTTTTCCTCTTGAACCTGCACTCGCAGGCTGACTTGTTGACAAGGACTTATGAGGGAGTGTGTGAGTTCTTATCCATTTTAACCACAATAAATCCTCAGCAATTCTGATTTCCAGGGAGTGCATACGGCACCATGGCATCATCTCTTCACAAGTAAGTCTGCTTGGACTGGAATTTGTGCCTTTAATAAGACTTGTTGAGCTGCTGTTTTTGTCGTAAGGGGAAAAGCTTCTTTGTCCAGATAAGGACAACTGAATCATCTTTGATGAAGGCTGTGTCTGGGAAGCAAAGTCAAACTGAACTCTAGTGCTCTTAATGACATCTATCAGTTCCTGTATTCATCACCAATGTGACTGTCATCATTATCTTTGGCTTTTTAAGCCCTTAGTTCCCCATGCTAAACAGCTTCTCCTGCAGCAGGCTCTGGAAGGCAACTAGACCAGCAGTCAGTGCGGACTGCAGCCCAAATCTCCCTGTCAAAATGTTCAGTCATCTGAGACCCTTGATGCAACGTGGCAGTACGTGGCAGAAATTAACAAGCAGAAAAGCAGAGGTCCTTCCTGCTCTCCCCCTTATAATAATAAGCAGTATATACCACGTACACACATCAGCTATCATTTTCTCTCAGCTCCACAAACTTTTGTAGGCTTGAACTGATTTTTGAAGTAGAGGCTAGATTTTAATCCACCAGGGAAGTACTTAGCTCCAGATATGAGGTGAGACTGGCAGCAAGATGCTTCTCACACCTCTATGTTGGGAACTGAGCAGAATCCCAAACTTTTAACTCTCTTCACCTATGTAACTGCTACAAAAAAGAAAAATGAAGCAGGTTATTTTTATCACACTTATCTCTCACCTTCCCTGATTTCACTGCAGAAATGCATTCAACTCGACCATGCAGATTATTGAATGGTACATAGCAACACCACACACCTGTATAGGATAAATATGAACAGCAACTTTGCAACTGAAACTCACAGAAAAAAAAATAAGCAGGTACAGTTGATACACTGGACCAACCTTGTAATTTGGCTAGAACATGAGTATTTACATCTCATCTATGCATTTTTTTTACATTTGTCATGGAAAGGAACTGATACTACTGCATCCTTTCTGAAAGATGACACTGCCATTTTCTGCCCAGCACTCTGTAATGCCCTCTTTCAGCTCTGGTAAGGTACAAACCCAGAATTATTGTTTTTCAGTTCTCTATCAAGACAATAAAAGTTAAACAGCTGTTTGTAATATCAAAAGTTAGCTGCATTTGCTCTTCCTGATGCATTTGTTTTATAAGCTTATCACAGTATTTTAGTATAGAAAATATCGACAGGATTTCTGAAGTCAACAAAGTTTATAAAAATTAAAACAATTTCTATATTTTTAGGGAATCAACAATGAAGTATATATTCCATGCCACAGAAGACAAGGTTATTGTTCATATTCCTATTGGGTTACTGCTACCAAAATCAACAAGTTATCATTCCTCTGGATCTGGGAAAAAAAAAGGATATAAGACAAGTAGCGAACAAGGAGGGCTTGGAAGAGAGGGATATGATTGCTTGGCATAACACACTAATAGACACATGGATAAAGCTATAAGGTATTTATAAAGACCCCACGATCTTTTTATTATCCTCAGTTCTCCAAATCTTGGGCTCTCCTTTACAACAAGAAGAGGAACTGTGTGGAAGAGAAATTGGAATTGTCAAGATTCAGAATACCCAAATCTAGGATCTGTCTGGAAGGCTCTGCTTTAAAATATATTTTTTTTCTTTTTAATAGACCAAAGAGAGGTATATGAACCTATATCTCACAGACTGCAGTGCCCCAGCAGCTGTGCTTCTGTGCAAAAGACAGGAAGACATTTCTTCCTCCTGATCATTTCTTCACATCCACAAGATCATTCCCAGAAGGTAAGTTATGCAAGTGGATATCTAAGCACTTAAGTAGAAAGGTATGAGTAACTGTATGCACAGTAGAAAGGTGTCCAAAGATAGAAATCACAGAAATATAGGCATATGGAGATTTCAGTATTATGCTGCAAGTAATTGTTGTATTTGGATGTCAACAGATGATTCAGTGAGGAACATAACTCTCCTCATTTTTGATTCTGGCATGAGAAAGCTTTTTTAATACTTAGCCAATGGGGGAGGATTTCAAATAATGCTGTAAGAATGTCTACTGCTGTAATGGTGGTCATTATAGAATTAAGATGCAGAGCCAGTAAAACTACTAGCTGTGAACTATGCATAGGTTAATTATTTATCAGTCCTCCATAATATAGACTTTATTTGTTTGTTTTTCTCACTGAAGTAGAAAAAATGATAATAGAGTAAAATCAGAGATTCATCATAAAGAATCAATGGAAGGGCTATGAGCTTCCTATGACAAGAGGACAAGTAGAATGCTAGTAATAGACAGATATGTTAACATACAAATCAAGCTATTGCCTACAACAGTTTAAATATTTCTGTTTTTTAAGAATTCCCTCATTTCACTTTCATTGATTTTCCTTTTCTATCTCTATCAGTACAAAATACAAATATTTAACAATACGAAATGGAGAGAGATATTTTACCACTTTCATTTTGAAAAAGAATGGTAGTCAGTCTTCAATATGCAAAGACAGGGTGGGAATATCTCCTTTGATTGCTTTCAGAAATCAATCTCTTCCCTACAAATGGCCAGGCAGTGAATGTGTCTGAAAACTACAGTATAAGCCCTGATTCTAGCTAAGCACAATTAACTTGCCTTATCCAAGTGCTCATTGGTCTCCCAATGTCTATATCATTTAACCTTGATATATATAGTTACCCAAGTCAGCATGTTCCATTCCATTTTCATTTCAGATTCTGCTCCAGGTCAGTCTTTAAGTCTTTCAGAAATACTCAGTATCTGAGGCCTAAAATTCACTGCAACCTATTACTGCTATGTCACGTTATTCACCATCTCTTTAATTACTGGCCTATAATCCCACAGTTGGCAGATTCTCATTGCTTTTAATAATTCATAATAACGTCACTGCTATTTTGTATTTGTGAGCTTTATTGAATAATCATTTAAGTGAAAATTTTCACTTCTGAGCAATCAGCTAATTAAGGCCTAGCGCAATTCCCACTAAGTCTAGAAAAGTGAACACATGGTCTAAACACAGATGTTCCATTGTCCTTGTGGCCTCACTCAGCATTACCAGGTAGAAGCTTGGTCACGTCGTACTGAGATTGTACTAGTACGTTAGTACTAACATATATTCTTTTCAGGGTCCCTGTTTGACATCCATATGGCAAAAACACAAATCACTCTTTTACTTTTCTTCCCTCTTGTCCACACAAAAGATGGCAGGCATGACATATTCGTGGAATCACTAACTGTGTAATAATTGTATGCCTCCTGTATTATTCAGCTCTAAAGGACACACACACACATACACACGCACAAAAGGAAATCTGATTCATGTTTCCTACACCAGCAATAACAAATTTCTCTTGTAAGGACAGAAGGACTGCCATAGTATAAAGCAATAAAATCAGTACTGACATATTCTCAGGCATCTGAGAGGAAATGACTTTAATGCTGTGCATATATTTTGAGACAAGCAAACCCTTTCTTAGAACCAGAATTTGCTGAAAGTGCTTTCATCTTTGCCTTCAACCAAATCTTCTGTATTTCCATTTATTCGAAGACAGCAATTAGATCAGTGGATTGATGGGAAGAGCCTGATATACTCAGGAACTCAGCAGGTGTTTCCCCTGCAGTTGTTCTGTTATGCACAACAACTCAGCAATGCTGTTTACAGAATATCTGTTCACAGCTGATATAGATGCAATCTACACAGATAATCTGTATGTATGCTGGGTGTATTTAAGGTTTTTGCATTTATACAAACCTTAATCATTATCAGGGTAATATACAAAAATATAACAAAAAAATCCTCATATAGTATAAATCAGCTTATTTATTGAACATTACATAAGATAAAAATGCAGGTCAAAATGTATTATATCCTAATGCATCAAATCTCCACAGCTACATACAAGGTATTACACTTTCAAACAATTTCTCTCTAAAAGAAAGTTGTTTTTTTTTTTTTTTTACAGGAACTCAGTGTCAGATAGCAGAAGTTACTCACCCAGAATGAAATGTTCAAACTGCACTGCATTTTGAAAACCTGGGCTATACTTTTGGTAGAGCAGGCAGCATTTCTCCCTGACTTACCTGGTACTTAATCTATATAATACATGTGTTCAGCATGCGGCTGTTTGGATCTGTCAACATTACAGGAGTATTTTATGTGGATGGAGATGCTTCATGCCACAGGTGTCTCAAAAGTAGTTGCATTTGTTCCATCTGGCAATAATTTAGTAGTTATACTTTTTATTATTAGCACTCTATAATCATCTCATTGGTAATTGCTAACGTTATTTCGTTGGGCAATTGCCAGTCTGTACCCCTGCCATTTTATCGTGTGCATATTTGCATGTTTTCATATTTTCAACATGCAGCCAATCTTTTGTGCTCATGACTAGCATGCACAACTGAGACTTGGAGAATAGAAGCGCACACAATGGGCCAAACAGCTGGCATTGTGTTGCCTTAGTAGAAGATGTCTAATTACAGCAGAGTACACACGCCACCAGTGATGGCAACACATTTGTATTAAAATGCCTTTGTTCTCGTTAGAGTCCTATCATTTATCTAAATGACTATTATTTTCCCTTTTTCCTCAGAGCTTTTATTAAACCTCTGAGCAATTTCAAGCCATTAGCCCACAGATATAGGCTTTATTCAACAGGAATGCATCACTGGCAGAATGGCTGTCTGCCTAGCTTCGTCTGGCACTAGACAGTCATGCCAGGAGTCTAGATCCAAGGGGCATGGCTCTTCTCATTTTGATTGATATCCCACTCCCTTAGTTCTGTTGCCAAGTGAAGTTGTAATTCATGGTTGGGTGATTCTGCTGTCACTTATTTCTGCATACAGCGTCTGTCTTTTTTTCTGGGTGTATTTTAATTTCCAGGCTTTATTTCCATTGCTGCCAGAATCTTCCTGATGCTGGAGAGACTACTTCCCAATACAAATTAATTTAGGAGGAATGTCTAGGTATGGCCATGCCAGCTGGCCAATGCCTCTGTTCTTTATCCTGATTGGTGATGAATAGGACACATTTGAAGTCACTCTTTCCCCAGGCTGCACTCCTGATAACTTTCCTTACCAGACTGTGCTCTTCTTGTCTACTTAAGTTAAGCTCTTTTGGTTAGGGGCTGCTCTTACCTGGCTGCATGCCCGGTAACAAATGTAGTAGGCCCCATATAATGACACTATTAAAATGCAAATATTCATTAACATTTCATCTATTATTTTCCACGTTCAAGTGACAATCTGGTGCTAAAAAACAGAAAGCCATGGGTGCTCGAAAACAAAGGAGCACAGTTAATTTAAAAGAGGCTGTCAAAATTAATGAAGGGTTGCTGCTGGAGCAGCAATACATAGTTTCAAGATTTAGAGGAATTCAGTCTATATTTCGTCTGAGGACTAGGGTTTTGATTAGGATCAGTTCTCAGAAAAAGTCAGGAGAGACAACAGGAGCAGCATTCAGAAGATGTTTGCTGACTAAACCAACAGCTTCTTGCTCTCTTCCAACTATGACTGAATACTGTTCCACAGCATTTACCATGTGCCAGTCTTAGTCCATTGGGCACCACACACTAACTGACACCTAAGCTATTCCTACTTTCCTCTTCCTAATCATTTCCTTCTTTCCTTTTCTCTGTCTTCCCACAATGGAATTACCAAAATTGCACACTCTCATAACTACTGCAACTAGCAACCCATCTTGCTCTTCAAAGATCTTCATATCTTTCCTACAGTTTATTCAAGCTGCTTATCCTCAGGCTTAGCAGAGCTATATCACACCTCTGCTTCTTCTCTTACCCACCCAAATCATTTATCCTTTCCTCACCTATTTTTCTAGTTGGTAAGTGCTTTTGTCCTCCAGTCCCTGCTCACACTCATTCACAATCTCTTACCCCAGATGAAAGATTTCTTATCTAAAGAACCTACTATGAACATTTTTTTCTGTTCTTTAAAGGATTCCTTGTGTGGGTTCTCATAGTATGTCAGAGCATGTAATACCAGATTCAAAGCACCATGCTTGTTCACCATTGCTACTCAGAACAATGTGTACTAGAAGGAGAGGATTTAGTGCCAATGAGTTGTAGTAATTTACATTAGTCATATATCCATCACTGCAAATGTAATGTATAGCTTAATTAGATATGTTGCACTTACTTTCCTGCTCCAAGGAGTAACAATCTAACAAAAGTGTGCATTGAAACATTGAAAAATGTTTGTAGCTCATTTTCTGCAAGAGACTTGGATTTATAAATCAAAGTTGGTTTCCTTTCTCAGTCCTACGCTTGTCTGCTGCTTTCCTGGACCTACACATAACTTCAGCATGGACAAGTGGCCAAACAGTGAAGATGGAACTCAGAAATCCCAGGCTCAGATCTCTGCTCTGTCACAGATGTCATTTATGACCTATTGTCCTCAAAGATGAAATGAAGAAAGCAAGAATACTCTTCTAGACATGATATGGGACAGTCAAATATTACAACACAACTGGGGCCACACAAGCACCAAATAAATAGAATGGTAAATTAAAGAATAGCATCAATTCATTCTTTTTATTGTTATATTTCAAATGACTATAGCAGAAGGATAAGACACACGTAGGAATAAGTTTAGCATGTGTTGTGGCACTAGTTAGAATGAGATTATAAGAGTCATCAATCATAGATACTTTAATATTAGAGAAACAAGAGACCATTTTACAGGTCATCTGGTTCATCCAGTAGCAGAATTTCCCATGGAAACTATTCTCCAATGTCTTTCACCAGCCCACTTCTAGAGACTTTGTGGCTTGAGGCAGAAGGTGATCTCCAGATAAGGTCAAAAATAAATTCTTCCCTATGGCACAATACAATTTCCCGAGCATGTCTGAATCAATTTATAAATTTCCAGCAAGAGACTCTGCCATTTTTTTTCCCACCAATTTGAAGCAGATGGTCACAACTGAAAGCCAGTGACCTGAAGATATGTATTTTTTTCCCCTCACAGGTCAAACACTCATCAGTGACCTTGAGGAGAAAAAAATACAGATGCCAAAAGAATTGGCCTTGCTAAAACAAACGTGACTAGTTAAAATTACCATTTTAAAAATGCCCCAAGAACAAATTAAGAACTTAATGAAACAATGCTTAATTTTATCATTCGTTACAGGGGGTTTTAGTCCACAGGACATCTGTAGCCCTATGAGAAAATTAATTTAACCTATATGCTGCTTCTGGCTGCTCTCTTTCACAGGTCTCAGTTTGAACAGAACAGCAGTTTGCAGACAGGATGAATATTTTTGGAGGCAGAGGTTACTGCCTCTAGCATCTTTTTCTAGAACACAGAAAGTGTCCACATGTCAAACAATGCAAGATGGATTAGAGAGCCTCAGAGGTAAAATAGTTCCCAGGAATAGACAATTCTTGCGTTTCACTGTTTACTTCTTCTCCTAATGCAAAGAGTCACCAAGAAATGCTACAGCCAAGAGTGGACAGTATGAAATAATTTACCCTTGGCATCCTACAGGTGTGCACTGTCTTTCCAAGCCACTTCCCTAATCTAGACAGAATGTAAGCTGTAGACAGACTAAATACAATGGTTGATCCATACATGAGTAGTATGTCCGGCACTTTTCTCACCTGGCTTTCTCACAAATGCAAGGCACATGTCATAAAAATCACGTTCAGGTTTCTTCATTGTATTCATGAGAACAGTATTTTTTCCTTGAAATTTCTTCTTAAAGTTCCTTTGTGTTCACTTATGCTGAACTCCTTTGATGTGTTGATCGACTTCATTTATGTATCTCTGTCCACCACTTACTGAGCATTGTGTCACTGCTGAATAGCTGCTGCTTTACTTCTGCACATATTTTAGGATAATGGTGCAGATTCTCAGCTTCTTGAAAATACCCAAGTTTTTCTAGATCCAGCGATCTGAATTACAGAACAGTTTTATCCAACTGATTTTTTTTTAAATGGATATCCTTTCTGAAATATACTTTTATCACAGGGCACAAGCAAAGGCTTTCTTATGAGAAGACTTAAAAGATGGGAAAGAAGCTATAAATTCTTAAATTTCACAATGGAAAAATACTAAAATTAGTCCCAGTGGTGTTCATGATACTCATACAAGATATAGAAAAAATGTTATTCAGGTTAGTGAAAACTAGATGCAGTAGCTCATAGTTGCAGAGGGTCTCCATGCTAAGTAACTAAGCAATAAAGCACAAGATGAAATCCAATGTTAGCAAGTGCAAAATGACACACATGGAGAAAAAAAAAAACCCTCTTATTAAACCCTCTTATTAAATCCAAAGAATTTTGGTCTGTGTGTAAACTCTTGCTTCTCAAGAAAAAGATCATGGAATTCAATGAAAATGTCAGTTCAGTGCTCAGCATCAGTCAGGAAGGAAAATGGATCACAAGAAATAGGGTGGAGAGAAATAAAGCAAAAAAAATAAGATAAAACAGTATTATGCTACGCTATAATGGCATGGAGCTTATGAGGCTAAGGAAATGAGCCTCCATAAGTATGGAGGCTAATGAAAGTTAAGGAACAGATTTCAGATAAGGAGAAATTAGATGATTATATTTCACAGTAATGGAAAAGAGACACATAAAAGGCTTATTGTAGAAGCAGAAAAAAAATCCATGACAGACATGGAAAGTGTGAACAGAGAAGCATTATTTGCCATTTCACATAAAGCAAGAAGTAGAGGAACCCCCTACAATGACTGAGGAAGAGTCTTAAACCAAAGGAAATATTATCTTCACAAGTCATTTTTTCAGAATGCTACAGACATCAAAAGTACAGTTTATGAAGTTATTTATGCAAGAAAATGCAAGGGCTATAAAATATAAAGATAAGCTTCTTGCTCAGGAAATGTTTAAACCACAAATTTCCAAAATCTGACAATAAGAATGGAAAATGAGTCTTTTTATATTGTTTTATTCATATACTATACTTGACATCAACTGGGCACTATCAAGAATTGTGTATTGAGCTAAACAGACTGTTAAATGACCTGACATGGATCATTTATTAGTATAAATAAATTCTTATGTCTGAACACCTTAAACCTCAATCACTCCTGTTATAATTTCATGGTTAGCAGTGAAGATTTATCAGTAGAGAGTTCTCATGCTGAGGCAGGAAGTCCTTGTGTGAGGACTGTATCCTGTGGGCCAGGAGTTCATCCTCTGTAAATGCACAAGTGTGAAGGAATGTTACATATTCATGCATGAAGGCTTGGTTCAGATCAAGTGGGATCTTCCTGGGATAGATAACTTTTTTAGGAATATACCCATGATCATGGTATTTCAGGTTTTGATTAACCTATTTTGTTTAGCATTTTCACAAAATAATTGAAGATCTTTGTTTCCATGATAACACGTGATGAAAATCTGAAGTTAATTAAAAACTCTCAAAAGAACATTGTCTTCTCTCATTTTTCTGAAGACAAATGTTGTATGTATTTTACCTAAAGTACCTCTGTTTAAATATGTAAACTATACTATATGATATTTTGCAAAATAGTGATACTGTTTTCAGGCTGTCACTTTCACTAAACACAACTTCTCCATAGGAGAAGTCTTATTGCTTGTTCATGCCAGGAAGTGCCATTCAGCACCATTAGAAGCAATAAAATCTGACTCAGAGTAAATATTCATAGCACCTTATAGAAAAATAGAAATGGGTTTAAACAAGAAATTGAGGATATAAATCTAAGTGCAAACTTCACTAAGTACAAATCCAGAGAAGTACTTTAGTGACTAAAGAAGGCTAAATGAAATCAAAACTGTTTTGCAAAATAGCAGACTTGTTTATATGCCCAAATCTTTGCTGATTCTACTACGTGAGTTCACTGGATGAAAGCAAATTTTTCACAGAATAGTCAATGAATGGTTAAGGTTGGGAGGGACATCTAGAGATCATCTAGTCCAACCCCCCTTGCTCAAGCAGGGACAAAAATTGGGGGGTAAGAGCTGTAGAAGTTTTTCAGAAAGGGGACCTTGAATTCATATAGAGCTAGAGACCAAGAGTCATTAGCTCAAAGAACTTCATAGGAAGTAAAATCATTACTTCTTCCTTAAATGAATAGAAAATAATATCATATATTAAAAGTTACTTTAGATGTTATTTGTTCACTTCCGAAACATATATGTAAATAATATGTAACTGAAAAGAAATTTCACTCTGGAATAAACTACTAGTTCTGAATACAGTCCTCGATAAACATAAATACATACTAGAATGAGTGAAACAGATCAATATTCCAATGCAAATCATAATGTTTCCATTGGCATTAGTAGGTCAAGTTATTAGCTGACATAACATGAAGAAGCTTGGTAAAAAAGATGGTGCTTGTAATGCTTTACTCTGTCTTAAGTATCAGTATCGATGGGAAAGAAGAGGAAGAAGAAAGGAACAAAAAGAAATATTTCATATTTCATTTTCATTTTATCAGCCAGAGAGATTCACTGTACCACTTTCTCCATCTACTATTATCAAACACAGTGATACAAAACACTGTTGTGTTGCTGACCTTGGAGGCTGCAATTTATCCACTCACTTTTTTTGCAGCATTTCCCAATATAGTTGGATCAGTGAGTTATTAAGGAAATAGCAACTCTCTCACCAGCAGATACTGTTGTCATACAAAATGATTATTCTTGAATGAAATATGTCTCTCAGTGCTGGAAATTGGGTTCTTATTTGTTCTCTCTTCTAGCGTCTGGACCAGTTGATGCTTACAGAATTAGCTTGGGCTTACTTTATCCTCCAGTTTTCTACAAATACTTCACTTGTATGTTTGCTTCCTTACATAATGGGATAGCAATCAGCAAACAATGTCTTAATATTTCCCTTTTCTAGCTAATTGGCTTCCTGTTCACAGTGCTGCCATCAAGAATGTTCAGGTGTCATAAATTATGATACCAATTAAGGCTCTCTGCCAGGAAACGTTCTAGTGGTAGTAGGCCTCATGTCTGCTGGAAGTGTCTTTCTCCATACATGAAGCCAAGGTCTGTGCTGCATTTAGTTCCTAGAAGTCAATGGTGTTTCTATATATGTCAACCTCTAATTCTGATTTACTAGACAACTTCATCTGCAAATTTGTGTAAAGAGATTTCACATTTTAATCTAATACATTATAGTTTTCCTGACTTAAGCTACCATTAAAAGTTAGCATGCTGCACTAACTACTCTCTTCCATGTTACAGAAGGGATTGCAATAGAGGCTAAAGTGATTCTTGCTCAGTGAGTTTGAGGTATTTGTGAAATGCTCTGTGAGCACTAGCTGACAGGTGCTGGATTTAAGGCACTGCTAATATATTAAGGAATTCAGATAATGCACATGGGTGAAACAAGAAGAATTCCAGAAAAAATCTTTGCTACTGGCCATTGTAGAAGCTGTGACAATGAAGAGACCCAAGTAAGTGTTAAGCTGCTATCTGTTATCTATTAGCTAGGGAAAAAAAAAAAAAGGCATGGGAATGCAAAAGATACTTATCTTCAAATACATGGCCTCTCACAGCATCTAGACTGTCTCCACTGTCTGCATCTGATATTTGTGATACTAATAGCTGCTTCACCCTCTCGACAGAGGTTGGTGCAGAGATTATGTCAAACTTGGCATTAATGACAACAGGCAAAATTCACTTTCTTGTATATTGCTGCATCACTTGTGCACATGTGCATGAGTGTGCATTTTGGCTTTCATTTACAAAGCAAATGTGTCATCAATAAATTGTCTACAATCAAAAATAATGTAATTAATTTTGATCAAAAATATTTTTATTTTATCTAAATACAAAGACGCTACCTTGGAACCCCTTGACTGCTTGGATAACCCTAATGTTGATGTATTATCTTGTAAATGGTGGTCATTTATCTTCAAAAGATACCCTATTTCAAACAATTACTGTATTAAAAACAAGCTTTTTCCACGAGACCTGATTGATACCTTTGATAATTTTCCCTATAAACTATTGTCCAAATAAAATGAAATACAGAAGGGGTTCATCTTGAAAAAAGTAGAATACACTGAACAAAGGAGGCTGCTTACTATCTTATACTTTGTGAGGAGCAAACTAGACATGCTAAGCAGCCGTTTATATTCCAGATTGCTGGTGGGTTATGGTAGCTGGTTGATTATTACACCAGTAACATGGTGCAATAATTATGGTAACTGGCAGTTTATATCATTCATCATAAAGCACTTTAATACAGACTAATGGAAAAAAAAAAAAAAACAGTCCTGTGGAAACACAGTGCATCTGCATTCCCAAATGCAACGTCTGAACATCCTAATTGCAAATACTTAAATATTTTGTGTGTTTCTCTCTCTCTTTCATTCCCCTTAATAAACAATCTGCAGGAAATAAATGTAAATAGAGGTCAAGACAACAGCAATAAAAGGTGTCATTACTTAGAGAGAGATTGCATTGTATTTCTTCCGGGACACCGAATTAAATGTCAACCAGGAATGTATTGACTTTTCAAAGAGTCAGTTTCACACAGTGAAAACACCTAAATCTGATAGAAGGAAGAATTTACATAGAGAAATCTGAATGATAATTGGAAACCTTTCCAAAATATGGAAGATCTCAAGGGCAGAATCAAGCAAGACAGATAAAATTTGAGAAAAGTAAAAGAAAAAAAAACCAGTCATTAACAGTAACAAATAAATATATTTTTCTATGTGAATGTATGAGTAATGGTAACTAGATAGATAAAAGTGTGTTTATATATGTGTGTGTGTCTACATATATATATATATGGGAAGCTAAATCTGTGCAATTGAGTATATATTAAAGCTGTGAATTGTATAAAATTTATAAAATATGATTTTAAGGACAACTCAATAGGCAACAGATTATGAAGTGCTTCCTGTCAAATGGCAGATAATCATTTTCATCAACAGGCTAAGAGCAGAGAGAAACTTCAGCTTCTCTTAGAAAATGCTAAATGATCTCCCTTATTTATCCTTCTGTTCAATTTCAGTTGTATTTATTCATGAGCACTCAGGCCCAGATGATTCTCTAGGACAAGCTCCTCTTATTTCTCCATCGCTTACTAATACCAATCTAAAATCTGCATCACCTCTCATTGCTGTCTAGATTACCTAGGGAAAATGATAGTAATAGCATTTGTTCTTCATGCTGAATCTAGAGACTTTAAATCTAGGACAATGGCACAATTCCTGCAGTACTTACTCACCTCATATCATTAAAGAAGCATCTATTCCAATCCAGCACTTAGCATCTATAGCTTCAATCAGGCCAGTGGCTGTCCTCCAGCTTTAACATATCTCTGAAATTAAACCACGTGGAGAGAAATAAGACAGGAAAAAGTGTAGAATGACAGGCAAAGCTGTAAAGAGACAGCTGAAAGAGACAGTCATGTAGCCATAGCACAGATTGCAATGGGATGAAGCTATGAGCATGGCTTTTGTACTCAGGTTCTAATGATACATTAAGATGGACTTGAACCCAGGTGTGAAAACTACAACTCCTCCAGTCTATCCATTGCCCACCTGCATATGACATATTAGACACTTGAGCAGAAGAGCAGGTGTAAAATCTATAGAATTGCATTGCATTTGAGAGTGTTTTGTCCCAGTTTGTTTCTCCTTTAAGAGTCTCTTACTCACAGCAGCTGCAGCAGAAGGGAGAGTTGGTCTAACAAAGCAAGTAGCTGCAAGTAGAGCTCACACCTCTGCATCCAAAAAATACATATATTTTTTCAGAATTTTTTGCATATTTTTGAGCATTAGTTCAATGCACAGATTTCATACCAGCCTTTTTCCAATATGTGAATTTCATCCTACATCAAAATCCTTTAAGCAGACTCATGCTGTCCCCCCACAGCAATGGATGTCATCCCTGTGAGACATTTTCACAGAGGTTGTGGAAATAATGTTTTCATCAGCTTTATTTACTTGTTTCCATTTTCTACTTTGTTCTTCTTTTTTTTTTTCTTCCCTAAGGCCTGCAAAATGCTATGGCTGCTTCATAAAAACGGTGGTGAATAGGAATGAGAATGAAAGCCATTTACTACTTCAAATAAAATTTGACCGCTCTTTCTTGTCCTTTTCTGATACTGTGTCACCGGTAAACTTTAATATATCCTGTCTCAGAGTTAGTTAGAAAGCTTCGTTGTTTATTTAAGCCTATGCCAGGGTTTTATCCATGCATTTCTACTCTGGTCTGCCAAACTCCTTACAGAATAGACACCTACACCAAAAGGCAGCCTGGGTTAGCTGAACACTGTGCATGAGCAAACCTTCCACTGCTGTGAGTTTTCTGGGGTAGCAGACGGCCCTGACCTGGAAATGAGGGCAGCGCTATGATTCTTTGGCTTTTACTCATACAGTGTTTTATGGGATTTTTTTTTTCCCTCAAGCAGAATAGCTGAAATAACGTTCAAGGCATCAGGGTACACTCCTAGTATGTGTTTTTCTGTGTTCATGTAGTACCTCAGAGAACCATGTGCCGGAATTGATTATCAACATACTAACCTCCTCCACAAACATTGCTCTATAGTTATTTTGTACTTACAGTTTCTACACTGAGAGACTAGAAAGCTCCCTTTCAGGGTTCCTAACTGAGATGCCCCATGGTACTGTTTCTCACTGGCCTATTGCAACAATATTAATATTGATTAAACATAAAAGCAAATGTTTAATCATTCTCTCTCGCATTTTGTATATTCTTTGTCTTGCTTAAAGAAGAAGGTGTTCAGGACAGGGTTTGTCTGTTTTCTGCATCATTTGCTGCCGTGAGTACATTTTATCAATAAAAGAATAACAGGAATGAGTATTAGTGGAATATAATCTTCCAATCAGCTAAAATAGCTTTCTCTATTAGAGAATGAATTTAATTACTTATTAAGAACATTTCCATCTGTAGCTACTGATCTGAATCTGGCTTCAGTGAATTATCTCCCACGAGTCTTGTTCCTTTTGTCCTGCTAGCAAATCCTCACACATAATAGAACTAATTTGGAAGTCCCAGTTCAGCTCGGCGCAGGGAGAGGCCCTGCCATAACAAATGTGCTAGACAGTCATAGAAGAATGAAGGGTTTCTAATTGACACTGGTGGTGATGACCAACACTCCCTTTTTGCCCCCACTCTGAAGATATTAGTGGTAGATCAAACAACAGGTAAACACACAACAGGTAAACAGGTAAAAAGGATATCTGTATTTTGGGAACAGAGAAATATTTTTCCCAAGTTAAAGCTTTATTTCAAGTCATCCAAAAGAGGTTAGAGGTAGAAAACTGCACTCTGAACAGAAAGCTGTTCTGAAATCAGAGCCAGAGACATCTGCCACAAAACTATTTCTAAGAAAAATGTTATGCAAACAATAAAAAGTAGACTCACGCACCCATAGTCCTGGGAAGAGACCATCAGCACATTCTCTTCCATTTTCAGTCCTTTCATCTGAAAAAAGCAGGTGCTATAGATCTAACTTCCAGTCATACTTTGCTCCAGTGTCAGCATTATTCCCAAGCTGTCTAGTTCTCCTGGTCCTGAGGTGGTCAGAAAGGGACTGGAGCAACCAAACACCAGCACAGCCTCTCCCCATGGACAGGCATAAAAAGTTTCAGCCTTCTTTGATCATGAAACTATGAACTTGCACCCCAAATCCAGTTTCAAATACTCAATCTTCATTTTATACTAAAATTCAGAGCACCTTAGTGACATGAGATCCTCACACTCACTTTGGACAGCCTCCTCAAGATGTTTGATGGCATGTGTAACACAGTCCTTGCTGCTCATCCAATCATTTCACTGAATAGTGACCCAAAATATGGGAATATGTGAGAACCCAGGCAAAATGAAAACATGAATAACACAAAACTAAACTTATTAGGCCACAAGAAAATCTAAAATTGCATTCATCTCTGAAGGAAGATTTCTATGGAAAATAGGGAGCTCTAACAACAGCCAGGCAGAATGGAGTTTAGAATGAGTGGTACCTACTCCATGCCTTGCAGCGGGTGGATGGAGGTACACAGGGTGGGGAACAGCTCAGGATCCAGTTAAATCACAGCCTAAATGAAAAAACGCCTGAACTGTTGTGAGATGCCCACATGTCATGGTGCAGGACAAAAATTTTAACCCCATTTGTATCATATCTGTGAAGAACAAGAGATGTAACTATTTCTCTTCTCTCGCAGTAAATTCTAGCTGCCTCTTTCAAGCGCCATTGCTGCTTGAAAGTCTTGTCATTGCATTGTCTCTTTATATGCCTGAGTTGCCTTTTGGAGACATGCATGAGCAAAACTTTACAAGTTTTTATGGAAGAGAAGCAAAAATATCATGTGACCACAGCCCACTTAAAATTGTTTTATTATTGAATGGGTTTCAAATCTATCCTGAACTCCAATGACTAGGCAAAGCAGTGTGCCAAACACTGTAAATTACATCCATCTCCCTGAACATTTCTTTGCAGCCTAAATTATGAGTGCTTCCTATGACAGCTAGGATGGACAAGATGAATGAATTCATCACATCTCCATCACTAATTTCAGTGATTTCAATGCAGCCAGGCAGCTATTCGCCAGTGGTGACACTATCTAAATGATGTGTTACTTTCTCTGACTTAATATTTTTCTTAACTGAAACATTAGAAGGGACAGAGCAGAGATGTGGAGCTGTTAAAACAGAATGAAATGATGGCTGGGAAAAAGTTTAATCAAAACATTTCCAGTTTACCCATTAAGAGTTCAGGGAAAACTTGTCAAATTCAACCAAAGACCAAAAGAATAATGTAAACAAATAAATAAGCAAAAACAAAGAGAGACATACGGCTTTAATGCTCTTCTTCCCACAGGGTTTATTGTGCCACTGCTGTCATTCAGATAAACCACAGGAGACTGAAACCACAGATTTTGTCTGAGACATATCTTTGGATAAATTTAGCAAATGCAGTTATTGACTTTCCGATCAATCCTGTGAGATTCTCATGGCTTTCTGGCACTGGTGACTGGGAAGAAGGAAGTTTAACAGGAAATTTTATCTGTAGAAATGTTTGAATGCAACTCACTAAAAATGCTACAAGGCCAATTTCTACTGTCACTCCAGGTCCCAGGATGGAACTCCAGTGATATTGGTACAGTTACTACTGATTTACACTTGTATAAGCCAGAAAGCAGAGATCAGTCAGTTTACGCGTTTCTCTCCTGAGTTACAGTTTTACTTTTTTTTTTTAGTATCTCTATTATTGCTTGGGATTTTCTTCCTACATATTTGTGTTTTATTGAATTATAGTATAATATATTCTTGAGAAAGCGTCATGATCATTTGTATGCTCTCTTCAGACTTCATTTACATTTTTATTCCTTTGCATCTGAACAAAAAATTATTTTTCAAGACAGTGACTACTTTTACTATAGTCACTGCAGTCATGAGAATACAATAAGGGAGTAAGGTGATATACACTCCATTCACACTCCATCAATAGCCTTAACAGTACAGAATAGGGGCATGAGATCACATGAACACGGGTATTTCCGTAGCTCAGGAAGATGTGGAGTTATTTTTAACAGACCCCAAAAATAAACATTTCCTTATTATGTATTACAGAAAGAAACATTTTGATTCCCATTAATGTAATGAAAAATTGTAACAGCAGGTATGAGCCTTTTACCACTCCTTTGAGATCTTGGTGTCTTTCTAGCGTTTGGTTAGCACACAAGAGGACATTTATCAGGAAGAAAAGGGTATTCATGGCAGTGTTTGAATATCACTTCATAGAAATCTAAGGGATTTTTAATGAGGGAGAAATAAGCTATGCTGTTCTGTATGTCAGACAATGAAGGAGATAACATCTCTCATGAATTTGTGCCCTTTATTCTAGTGCTCCTTGTCTGTAATTACCCCAACTCCTTTCCCTGTCTCTATGACCTTGCAAATCTTACCATTCTTGAAATACCTTCAGTTTCCCCCTTTAGGTCCCTCATTTCCCTCGTCCCAATACAAGGGATGATCATCCACCATCAGTGTAATCAACTCCTTTCCCTGCCAAGGTGCCCTCTGAGAGCCTGTGATGTGCTCAAACAACTTTCAAGCTTAGTGTGCAATATTTTGCCTGTGACAAATCTAATCGAGCATTTAACCACTGTGCTTGCACTGCAGCCTTTCCCTCTGTGAGGGATCCAAGTTGGTCTCACTCCTCTGCTCACCTGTCAATTTTCACAAAACTTATAGGAATGTAATTATCACCAAAGCCTTTGCCTCCTTGTGAAATACAGTTTAAACTGGCCAGCAGATCTGACAGTTACTTAGGTGAGAACTAGGAGACAAACAGATGGACAAACAGGTGGAGAGACAGCATGACCACATAATCCTTTCCTCAGGAAAGCCAGCCAAAAAAATGATTTCACAGAAATTGCACTGTCTGTGCCAAAAAGGGTCCCCAGGGAATCCTTTCATGGAAATGCAATCATTTCCCTTACCAGCACTGGACACCATCTTGAGCTCCTGAATCGCAGCTTCACTGAGCCAATACCACACAGGTAGAATCAATACTGATACTGTATTACATTTTTGCTGTTCAAGCCCTTTTCATTAGTGAAAGGAAGGCCTAATAACATGGATCTAAGAAAACTGCTCCCTCCCAAGACTGATTTGAGGCACACAGTGGTGTATAAATGAACATAAGCACCCACAGTATAAATCACTCAAGGTAAATCACTCTTCCAAAATGTGAGTCCAAGATTCTTCAATATCGACTTCATTTTAAAGCTGAAAAGCAAATCTGAGGGGCTTCCCTTCATTTCTAACTCTTAGGTATTGCTTTGTAAACAAAATAGAGTAGCAGATACAGTAGAAAACTAATAAGGCAAATATTACTGTGATCACAAAACTGCATGGATCAAATTTTCCTGATCATTATTCCTTGATCTGGCACTGAGCTATACATTTTTAAAACAACTGCACTGGATTTTAACTATGCACCCTCCATTAGTGCTTATAGAGGCTTATTAAGTGCTCTCTTGAGATACAGGGAGAACTCAGAATGCAGTTCTGCTTGACACCAAAATCTTTCAGAAAGGTTGGGGTTTTAATTGTTCTTCCATGCAAAAACTTATCTGCTTTCCTTGACTTTCACTGAAGTTGTCACTAGCTTCCAGTGCTGTCATCACTTCTGTAAAATTCCATCACTTTTAAAAAGTGAAAAGGATTAAAATGCTTCTCCCTCAAGGTAAAATGAGATTCTTATCTTTGCCTTTTGCATTTTCATTAGTGTGCTCTGTGCCTCTAAGCAGGTGGCTTTTCAGTTCCAAATGCTGTCATGGAGGACTGAAATAATGGTCATTATTACAGTCATCAGCTGATTCATTCTGAACTATGCCTTGAGGATGCTTCATACAGTATATGCCAGCTGTCCCTCCCAGGACATCTGAGCCTGTGCTGAATTCTAATCAGGATTTCTAATATATTTTCTCCCTTTTAATTGCCAAAGATTCATTTCTCCCTGCTTCTCTACCTTCATATACACCTGTTCTCCTTGCTCAATCTCTTAACTTGTTGCAAGCATTTTTATAAAGCACTTTCACTATTTCTTACAAAGCTTCCACATTTGCAGGTTTCTCTTTGGTAACATCTGGGCTCTCGTCTGGGTCTCTCTTCTCCTGGGTCTATGCTCTTTTTTCAATCACAGAAACTGCAAAGACAGGAAACCAACTGAACTATTTGTCCTAGGCTAAGGGGGGACTAAGCCCTGTGCTACACTTTCAAAACTTATATCTGGAGGCAAATAACGATTAAAGGTTATGCAAGTTTGCACATCGGGCCTGCTAACATCTGATGTATTAGGACTTACACACAGAACAAGACAGGCTTCTGTGAATTCAGATTGCTCTCTCGCATTAGCTGCAATGGGAACTTGCTTATTTTACGTAAGACAAGGGTTTGGTTCATTTTGGAACTCTGCCCTCACTCCTCACTCTGTGTGCTTGCTTATTTCAACCACTCATTTGCTTTTGCCTTCTCAGATGTACATTAACTGAGGTAAGTAGATGTTTATATAACTGCCTCATGCTGCCTGCCTCATGCTATGCAATGTTTTTCTTTTCAAATCCCCAAGGTCCCAAAATCATGAGAATATATCACCTTTGCATCTGCAAGTTTTAGTTTTTATGATGGGAGAATATGGTTGGACACTATGCTAATGCCTAAAAAGGATGCAAAATAAAACAGCCCCAAGGCACTCTGTTATCCTTGTTTTTAAGTTCATGATTTTTAACGTTGTCTCATGATTTTCAAGGGTGTGACTCATCATTCTACGATGCCTGGAATTAACAACACTGAGTGCCAGTAAAAACAAGGCTCCATCACAGCACACTACTTTAGGCAATAATATATCAATAAAACAAACCCTATCCTATAGCTGGGAAGCAATTTCTTGGTTCCTCTGTGTGTCAGCAGAACTTAAGCAGAGCAAAAAAATAAGTGAATTTCACATAGCCCTTGTGATAAAGCAGCACTGTTTCTGTGGGATTAATTCTGTTCACAAGTTAAAATTCCCACTCATCAGAACTGTCTGATGAACAGTTTTATTATGAAGCCACTGTCATTTGGGCTTCTGTGCACTGTTTACGCCTGTGCTGTCCCTCCCCAAAATACATTTTTGTATGTGTTATGAACAGTGGACTGTAATAGAAAGGAGTTTTGCTGCTTGACACATAAAGCATCATTTGAAGCTTCTACAGATTTGCTTAAAAACTTGTAAACACGTGTGTGTTTCTAGGAGAAGTGCCATTTAGCTAGTGAAATCCCAATTAACTAAGATTCTGTGCTAGTGCTATGATGTAAATCAGGCTATTAGACAGGCAGTGCAAATGAAGATGCAGAACTGGTTCCAACCACTTAGCTGCTGCTAATTGAGATGAAATGGAAGGCAACACATTGAATTCAGCATTGTCTGTATAGACAGTTTAGTACTCCTTTTTTATTGCAAGAATTTATGGACTGTGCAACGATAGTACCAGTGAAAACATGACAATGTAATGGCATGACGCATTGTAATGCTTTATTCTTTATTGTAAAACAATTGGGAAATATGGGAGGTGATGGAACATTACCTCCCACATTTTCCAATGATCCTTTCCATACTACTGTATCTCACGGTACTGCTAAAGTTAAAAGACAATGGAAGAGTTATCAGAGAAATCTGGTTACAGGGCAGGGTTTGTATTACAGTTGCTAGTAAGAGCACCTCAGGAGTCCTGATTTGCAAAGGGGAATCTCCATGTTGTAACATTTATTTCTACAGTAGTAATTTATAGGCATCTTGACACCCAAGTGCATATCAGGGCAATGAGCCCAAAACACTATGTGGGAGAATAAGGCATCTAAAATTTAATTTAAGGATGCTGGTAACTCAACTGAGCAGATGCAGAGCTCAGATGAAGAAAAAGTAGAGAGAAGAAGTTACTTAGACTCTGAAACTCAAGGAGATTTTAATACCTGGGCTGAAAGGGAGTATTTACTTGAATCTGAGAGCTGTAAAATCTCTTAGTTTGGGGCTAAACTCAGTCAATTTGTAATGTTACATAAATAATTTGTGACAATCATCACACAGGAAATTGCCTTGTATTCCACCATTGGCAATTTGAAGTGCAGCTCTCTCATACTCCTGCCAAAGCCCTGCCATTTTTTATTAGCAATATAAAATGTTGTGTAACTGGGGTGAATGATCTAGCAGTCCAGTAGTTAGGGTCGTACGCATACCGCAGCACTCAATATTTAAGTATTTCAAGTAGGAGAGTTTTAACTGAAGAGGTTCAGAGAACTTGACATCAGAATATCTACATCCGATATCATCTGACATTTTAATATCAGAATAATCACACTAGAGTACTTTGGGGTTAAGACACTTGCCAGTAAAATAGGAGTCCCTCTCTCAAACATGGACAATGAATCAGGTGAACTTGATTGACTAAATTGTCAGTGTAGACAGCTAATGACATGAACCTAAGACAGCCAAGTACACTTATATTTCTCATTTGACTATTTTCTCCAAGAGAATGAGTTATATGAGGAAAAACTGTTCTCCTAATATTCATTGAGAGGACAACAAAGCATATTTAGAGGAGAATCTAAGATTGACCTTAAATTACATGCTAGGCAACCTACGTGACACTTTACACATTAATGTCTATTTCTTCACAAAGTCCTTCCATACGTTTGCAGGATTCTGAAACAATTCATATCTCTGTGCCCACAGGTGAAACTACTTAGGCCTTTACATTTCTGCTTTTAAACAGACACATATCCACCTAAGCGCAGTAATTTAAAGCTGCATGACATATATTACATGCCTGATATCAAGACTTATACAAGAGGTGTTTTTAAGAAGGAATATTTGTGCTGTAAACTTTGAGGTTGACTTGAGTCTGAAAGACTGTGAAATTGTCCAGTTCTGAAGAAAAGGAGAAAGAGAAGGCAGGAACACACATGAGGATGTATGTAGCCCAGATTCAAGCCTGTTGTCTGACCAATGGCTGATGAATCACAGAATCACAGAATTGTTAAGGTTGGAAGGGACCTCTAGAGATCATGCAGTCCACTCCCCTTGCTCGAGCAGGGACACCTGGAGCACGTGGCACAGGGTGGCATCCAGGTGTGTTTTGAAGATCTCCAGAGAAGAAGTTAGGTCCTTGCACTGTTCAGGAAGTGCTCTATTAGTAGACCATGTGCTCTGCAACTTTGAAGTTGGGTAAGAACAGTGAGGACAGGAAAAGGAGCAAAGTAAAGACATGATCTCTCATATCTTTAGCTGAGGCAATTCCACTTTGCATAAAAAGTTGGAATAATTTATAAAGCTTAGGAGATTAGTCAGCCATTGAAGATAAGAGGAGACCTAATTTCTATTCCCCATTTCAGTAAAGCAAGCCTTTTGTAACAGAAAATTCTTCTGGCAAAAGTTGAGGTGCTTGAAGATTTTAGGTGGCAACAGAGCAGGTCTTTTGAGAATCATAATATTCAATGTAGTGCATGTATATTCATATCAATGTACTTTATTTGTGTTCTAGAATCATTTCCCATAAGCATTTCTATGATTGAGTTTCTCTGAAATGAATATTTCATTCTAAATATATTTATTAGCCTGCATATCTGAATGCCTGTGAGAAACAATTGTAAAATGTACTTTCTGCAATCATTTACATTTGAAACGAGTTACATTCAGCCAATCATGAAATGAAAACCCTGTACTATGATTCATCTGATCAAACACATGAAGCACAGTTCCCATCCTGAATTTTCGAATTTCAAGCCGACATAACTCTTCTGGTTGGACTGAAAAAAAATACCATAAATTCAAGGACCTTTTTAGCAGAACAGTACTTTTAACACATATGTATTCATTTCTCAGCACTCGTGATGCTCATTCTACTAATGAGTATTATTAAACAGCAAAATTATCCCTGTGACAAAATTAGTCGGGCCTTGACGGAAGCCTGACCCTGAATCTACTTATGTGTTCCTCCTGGGTAAAAAATGAAAATGCAACATAGATCACATGACTTGGTAAGGTGAGTTCGCCCATATTAGTATACTTTATCAAAAGAGATGCTTTCCTCTCACTTTAGAAGTTTTTTCATGAAGAGTTGGAAGGAAGAGTCTGGAAGATTCCAGAATACCTGTAGTCTGAGAATAAAGACTTAGGATAATGGATGCATGACTGTGAAGAACTTAGCAGTCAGAAGACTGAGGATCACTGCACCTCTTGGAAATGTCTGACTCTTTCTTCTGGTCTCAAGTTTGGAGCCTGAGGTAGAAGAAATGAACAAACGTCTGTATAACCTTTCCCATACTTTACTGTTAAATATCAGGTGTTCAGCATCAGAAACCAGAATCCAATAAAATCACAAGGAAAGTTTTAAAATGATAAAGTTTCCTTAAATTTTCAATTTATCAGCTTAAATTTATTTGAGCCTTTAGGGGCCTATCTTCAGGTTTTCTAAACTACAAAATTACTGTACACCAGAATCTCACAGGAGAAATTCATCAGTCATGTTCTTTTTTTTTTCTTCTTTTTTTCTTCCTCGTATTATGTTTCCAGGAGGCAGGGGTCTTAAGTGAAAAATGCTAACTGTAACTGACCTATGAAGGAGAAATCACATGGAGATCACATCAGTTAGGTATGAGGTTAGGGGAAAAGAGATAAAGGCCACACTAAAGTCTTGCAAATTGAATGTCACAAAGCACAAAAAAGGATTCTGAACACTACTGAATCTTGATGTTAAGAGAGACCTTAATACCTTAATACACAAAGATAACCTCTCTACTTGAGTTCTGTTTATCCCTATACCTATCTGTGAAAACAGAAAATGTCTGGTCACGGTGACTAATTTATTCTGTGTATCAAATTGTCCTACTAGTAGCAAAGATGGCAATCCTTAAAAAAAAAAAGAAAAAGAAAAAGAAAAAGACAGTGCAAAAAAATAATACTAATCTTTCCCCAAAAGGTGACCTGAAATATGGCATACTATCTCAGTGATTCAATGCTGAAAATTCTTTTTCTTTTATGTCTCTTGAATGATGCCCCTGATGTTTTAAATCAATTACTGTTACTTTCCCAGGAAACTTAAGTCCCTGTATAGAAGGACTTATACTGGGACTTGATTTTACAATCAAGTAAGACATAAATGTGCCACATATTTAACATATGTTACCTTTTTAAGTTGAGGATACTCAGAATATTGACAGAAATTGATAGAAGGGGAAAGTAGGCTGTGGATACTCTTGAGTTCCATTATCTGTGTTCCTTGCACAGCCTAGAAGAATGAGAAGAGTTGTGGTCATCTTTGCTTCAGAAATGAGTAAGGTCTTCTAGTAAAAATTTACTTTTGATTGTATTATTTTATCAAGCAGATAGCAGAGCAGATGATGAACAAGTTGCAAGTAAGTGTTTTCTTTCTTCTGCTCCTTACTTTCTTTTCCCAACTCCTGATATTTTTGCATGCAAACATCCACACCTGTGCCAGTGAGTGGAGAGAGTGGGGAGAAAAGAGAGGAAAGAAGGGAGAACAAAGGCTATACCAATTTATGTACAATCATAACTGGTCTCTTAAAGTAAGGACTCAGGCAAACTTTGAGGCAAAGTAGTAGCTCAATGCTACATAGAGAAAAAAAAAACAGCAAAAATGAAAAAGAAACAAAATGGAAGGGACATAGACAGGTATAAAGTGGAATCTCTTAATTAAGTCACTTTCAATTTGAACCTATTGCCCTAGTTAGATGGTAAATTCATAACGAACAGTTTCTTTGCTGCTTTCTCTGCTGGGTCATAAGAAGACATTAGAGCACGGGAGATTCCAGTTTGAACAGGTAAAGAGAATTTGCCTACTTCCAGTTTGGACAGTCTACAGTTAACTTCTTCAGCCGAGAAGATCAAACAGATGTGATTAATCACTTTTTTACATATCAAACAGATGAATTTCTCCACTTTTTTATTATATTCCACTGTTTAGACAAAAGCAAAAGAATCAAAGTAGAATCAGAGTGAACAACCACCACAGAATATATAAAAGCTTCTATAAGCCTAATGCAGCCTTTGGAAGAAACTGTAGAACAGTAGGGATCCCCTGGCAATACCAAGTTTCTTTTCAATTACTTTAATTCTTCAGTAATCGAGAAACCACTCTCTTGACACAATAGAGTCTCCATTTTAAGAGTAGATCCTTAGCATTTAGTTCTCCCAGATTCATGCTAACAGACTTGGTTCTTTGTGAGCCTGGAGAGATTGCTGGATTTACCTGGCTATCAAGGAGTTTCCTGGAGCAGAGGCAAGGATGTCTAGGCAAGGATGTCTTACGAAGCCATTTTGGATGCATTCTTTCTTTTGGGTCAAATATTTTATGATTTTTTTCCATTCTTCTTCATAGTGTATTTCTGGAGATGCAGAACACTTAAAGGCAAGATGTCAAAGCATCACATATTAATACTCTTTCATGTTAATGGTATTATCTTAGACTATATTTATTTGGTAGCTTGATTTATTACTAATTGAAATTCTCATATGGAAACACTAAGCAAGAGGCTTCAAGGAAAATACTATCATTTCTGATTAATAAGAGTCCTACTAATGTACCTTAATTAACTGCAATATGTGGTTCCCGTAGCTGGGAGTCTGGCTCTTTTAAACAATTTATTGCCAGTAAGGTCCAAGTCAGTGCCCTTTCAAAAATAATTCATTAACATGGTACACTTAATGAGAAAAAGGTTATTCTACAGTAATCATATTGGGTGAATATATTAACTTTAGAGACTAATAGACCTTTTCGAGTCTTGCAACAACTTTTTAACATGAAATTCTCTGCAACACATTCCCTCAAGTTCACTGTAGTTTTGATTAAATGAAAACACAGTAATAGTCACATTTAAAACATGTACAGTTGGAATGTTTGAAAAAGTAATACCATGCTTCACTTCTAATTTCAGTGGACAAATAAACTTTTGTTTTTAAAAATCTTGCTGGTACCTATGTACCTTGAGTGCAACAACTATCATCCCTGCTCCTGCACTACATGATTAACAACCCGCAACGGCAGTATTTGGCAGGGAACACAGAAACAGTCATCTTGCTTTATTGTGTTGCTTTCCCCTGCCCTTCCCCTCTTCCTCCTCCACCAGTCAGGGTAATTTGGGAAGGCCTATTTTCAAGAGATTTTTTGAATGGTGTGTGCTTTTGTCTTCAAGCTCCAAGAGTTTTCTTAAAAAATGGAAAGGCTGGGGTAGAGTGTGAGTCAGGCTTCCTCTTGGGTAGAAGTAAGAACTGGCAAAACTCTTGCTTTTAATTAGGCCACAACTGGGTCTTATGGAGTGCGGAGAGAAAAGCTTCCTGGCTCATCAGCTCCCTTGGCCATCTTTTCAGGAAGCATTGTACAGGCTGTGCATATTATACTGGAGTACCTGAGAGCAGTAAACCAATCTTGCCACTTCAGACATGTTGAACAATGCAATAATGTGAGGGAAGATGATTGCCTGAAAGATTGTTCCTTGATGAGAGAGGATTGTGAGCAGGAAGAGTCTTTAAAAAAAAATCTCTCTTTTTAAGCAATGTTTAAATTTCAGTATCTTCTATAGCACCAGGACAGGGCTAAGAAGACAGCTGTAATTAGTTGATGTTTCCTCTGCCCTGTGTTCTTTCCCATGGCCATCTTCTCTTCTTCTTCTGTGTCCTGAAGAGATGCTGTATTCCTGGGTGGTGGAGAACCTAAGGAGATCAATTAATGCAGAGGTTCAGGACAGCATAAAAAGTTCAGGATGCAGCTTAGTCCTCTTTCTGGGTGTAAATTCATAATGGAGGAATGCCAAGACAAGTGGTGACAGGGCTTGTATGCAGGAAAGGATGTGTACGCAGGCAGTTTGCTCAGATTACTTAACCTTGTACACAGAATTCAGGCAGGAAAAAAAAGCCTATATGTAAGAGAAAATGTGTTTGTTTATTATAGCATTCCCTCAAATCAAACAGAGAACTTTGATAAATTAAATACAAACTTTCCAAAGACCTTCATGAGGCACGGAACAGCATTTTTTAAATGATTGATAAACAATTATAAAGCTGCTGTCACACCTCTAGCATCATAATTCATGCTGTGTGCCTAGAGTACTGTTTAAATCACTGGCTCATGTCAGGAAAAATAAATAAGTCTCGATTCTCATATGGCACTGGGTTTTCCTACTTTGCTTCATTTCTACCTACAGTATTTTCCTTCAGCTATTTGAACGCTGGCTAACAAGACAGAAAAGTTTCTCACCTACAAGCTAGAAAGAAATAGCTGCTTCAGTTCATCACCCTGGCTGGATAACCTCTAGGCACGCTCTCTATATGGGCTGCTAATTGTTGTTCACAGGTGCCAATTACCTCAGGGGAACCCCTGCTGCTGAATAGGATTTAGAACCAGTCTCCCGATGAAAATATTGACAGCTCCTTCCAGGGAAGCATGCAAAGAAACATGACATTTGGGGACTAATATTTATCGCTCAGCAGCAGCTGGCAAATTGCTCTCATCTGATTTGGCTGGCTGCTTCGTGTTTGAATTCAATAGCAGATTGGAGATATTTCACGCCATCTATTAGATGAAATCAAGAAAATATATATAACCATCATTAAAGTGAGAGATTGCATAAAAAAACATCATTTGAATGTGGATAGTACTCTATAAGCCAAGTTACAGCCTGGACACTACAGGATCTAAAATGCACATCTACATCTAGCTGATACAATAGGTGGTGAAATACATTCTGTCAGCCAGTTGTTCAGCTGGTACTCTAATTCTGGAAACTGCAGAGGAGTTAATTGTATTAGTTTGTTAACATGTCAGATTACAGTGCACCACAGCATAGTTACTGCACACAGACATCAGATGGCAGCACCAGTGAAAACCCAAATACACTCTAACTGAGCATCCCAGGAAAAGGTTTTATGGAATAGAGGTGCAATGCAAAAGCTCTTTAAACAACTTTGATCAGAGCTCTGGAAAACTGGTATTTGGCTCTAATGAAAAGATATGGTTTGAGGTTGAGCAGTGGGGTTCTTCCTTTTATTTCAGAAAAATATTTATTTCTGAAATATTTTTTCGATGATGTTCCTTCATAGAAAAGCTGTAATCTAATCAACAGCCCTAAGGTCTGGCTTCCTGAAGTTCACCAATTGCTTTTGTTTTGATCATAACATTGGCACAGAATTTGTCTGCATGCTTTTGCAGTGTCTGGTAAGTGGAAGAGAAATCTCACAACCAAATACTGCTCAAATGGCTGAAAGGCCTTGCTGGGAAAATAAAGTTTTATACTCCAGGACTGTCCCAGAAAAAGTGATGACCTGGAACAATATGGAGTTTTATGCCTCCAGATAGGTTTTTCAGGGACTGATTATGTATTCACTTTCATAGACAAATGGTCCACAACCCATGGCAGAAAGAGTTCTCATATTCACTAGCAAGGTCATTTCAAACACCAGTAATGAATGCAACAGGCAGCTGGTAAGAGGGCAAGTCACGACTGAGGGACATTGGCAGTGGTGTTTTGGGAGTAGTGTCTGTAAAAACGGGAGTTGATGAGCATCAGGTGTAAGGAATTTCTTTTTTTTTTTTTGATTTGCATATGAGAAAGAAACTTGTACAAACTCTACCTTTTCTTTCCTGATGTTAGTTTTGCATCAAAACTTGACTGGTATGTCACATTCCTCATAACTTGTTCTTTGCTTATACATGTCTGACTCCTTAATATAAAACAAAGATAGTGAAAAAAAAAAAGCGAGCACCATGATATTTCAGATTGATACTATCAGCAACAAAAAATTCAACCTAAAGAAGGCTCCCTCTCCAAGACTCCAGTGTTTCTGACATACTCACTTGCTCTCTGAATCTTTCCTGTGTAGCTTGCTTATATTGCGACTTCTGGGAAATCACTTTTTTTTTTTTTTTTTTAAGAACTGATTTCTGGGGATTGGCTTGATATTAGATTGAAACAGATGCTTAACAAAGGTAAGTGAACCAAAATAAAATAGATTTGAATTTAGTTTGTTATCAAGTGCTCTAGGTTCTCTAAGGAGCAAGAAGTCATAGCAGATGATTTATCACATTATTTACAAACCAATTGGGATTCGCCACAGCTGTAAGACTTTATGTAATGTAATGTATTTGTAAGAGTTTCTATAATAGGTCATTTCTCCCTCCTCTTTGGACCTCATATTTTTCTTCGGTGATATAGGCCCTGAATCTTTCCTGAAATAGGCAAAAATGTATAGATAAGTGGGAAACAGATCAGAATCATAGAGATTGAAGCTGTCATTTTTTTCTCACATGCAGTTGCCATAAAGAGGTATTGTATGTTAGTTTTATAATTTTATATATATTATCATCTACTATTAAGAACATACGATTAAAATCTACAGTGAACAAAACCCTGTGTGGGCCATACCTGCATCATACTCTCAGTAGATTTCCCTTGAATGAACAAAATGACTAAATAAGCCGTAGGCTGCAGCAAAGTGACCACCATTCACAGAGGCTGCCTATGCTGACAGCTGTCCATTATGGTCTCTTCCACTCTACATTCCAACTAATGAAAAAAAGTGGCTCCTATGAACCTTTCTGTCCTCCCCTCTTTTGATCCGTTCTGAAGCTACTGAGTCTGAGCTTTGATGTAGAAGCTCATTGCTTGCTCTCCTTCAGTTAAGGAATGAGGTAACCTCCTAGACATTAACTGCTTATTTAGGCACTCATCCAACGTTTTCACCTGCACATCTGCATTCTACACAGTGTTGCCATTTGAAGCACCCTCCTGAGTATGAACACAATTTCTGAGTACAGCTCATGTGCTTGAGCAGAGCTTTGTGCATATTTTGGCAAACACAATTAGAATGGATTTTTCAAGATGAGCCAAGATTATTTATTTTCAACATAAGAAACTTTAAAAAGTCCCTGTGGGATGCTTTACTGGCTGAAAAAAAAAAAAAGACAATACAAAACAATAACTGGAATCTAAATCGGAAAACACACAACTTTGTAAGCATTTCCTATTTTTAAAGTGGAAGGAAAGGGAAAACCTCTGGAAGGGTCGAAACTGATGAGTGAGGATGTTATCAAGCTCAGTGAAGAGTCTCTAAGTCTCTAGATTTTTTTTTTTTTGACTGCTTTTGTGTTTCTAAAGGAAGTAGGATGGCATGGAAAGTGTCATATCTGTTCTGTCAGATAGTCAAAGAATATACTCAGGACCATTCCTGAATATAAAGCTGGCTAGCTTTGGAAGGTCTTTAATGTCATTGTGCTGCTTTGGATTTCCAAAATAGGAAATGGAAAAAGTGTGGAGAAGCAGAAGGTGAAGAGGAAGGGGAATGGACTTCACTGAGCAGTTCTGCACCTTTCAAAAAGTCCAGTCAAAAAGAGCTTCTAAGACTTCATCATGAATTACATTTATCTGCATTTCAAGAGTATGGTGTTGATACACATTACTGAGAAATCATTAGGTTTACTCTAAAGCTGTAGTTTTGTTTTGTTTTGTTTTGTTTTTCCCATTGTTAAAATTCTACTGATAACCCTTTGCTCAAATTTTGGTTGAGTAATGGGGGAAGGCTTGATCCACTCTAGAAAATCTCTAGAAAACTTGCTTTTGCTCTACTGCTAAACTTTATTACTATTGCAGCAGCAAATTAAGTACAACAGTCAGAGATCAGCACTATGCTCAACAGCAGATGAGTGTCACACCTCTAAAAAGATTGTAGCTTAGCACTGAAAATGTTCACAACGGTATATTCACACTCAGTTGGTAAATTTTTTGAGACATAATATCTGTTCATGTGTGCCTTGTCCACATTTGAGACCTTATTGTCTTAATAGCAGTTTTAACAGTAGATGAATACATGGTCAAAGCTAGATCTTTCAACAATGTCAGTTAAAGCAGCAGAATTCCAGAGTAAAAGCAGCTTTCAGTCATCTTCATGACTCTCAGACTTTGGATTACTGCTTACAGCAGTCCTCAGGACAAAAATATTGCCTGTCACTGTATTTGTCCCACCAGTTACAGAACTTTGAGAAGTGAGAAGTGTTTGAACACAAGGCTAGCAATGCTCTAATTGTTTAGCCAAGTAAGCAGCTTTATTTCACTTTTCCAGGCCCCTTTGCCTCTTTCAAAATCCCAGATCACTGAAGTTTAAAGCTGTAAAGAAACAGCAGGTTCCAGCTGGGCACAGAGAATCTAGCAACATTAAACAAGATCTGCATTTCCCTCCCCCAGGACAATGTGACACGTTTAGAATTAAAACATTAATTGTTCTGACACTTACTAGCCATCTAGCCTTTGGTAGACTTTGAGTGAAAATAAAAAACAAACAAACAAAAACCCAAATTTTCATTTAGATAGTGAAATCCTTTTTTCCTTTTTTTCCTCTTTTTTCTTTCTTTTTTTTTCAGTTTTGAAAAGCATAACTGCCAACACTTCCAATTATTTGTTCCTTTTTTTTTTCTATTTTGTTCTTTGCCTTTAGCATGTGACAGTAGAAACAAATCAAATCAGCCCATTTTGTGTTAAATGTAAGGAATGGATTGCTTTCAGTAATACACCCACACTTGCACACTTAAAAACAAACAAACAAAAAAGTAAGTTGTCCCCATGACCTTTAAAGCTCTAGATTATTTTTTCTTTTTTTATAAAGCATTCAGCCCTGAGTATACAGCCTGGCTGTAGAAGCCAGCCTATACCCTGTACAGGTACTCAAAATGTACTGTCAAAGAAAAAAAACACACTGAAATGTTAAAAGATGCAACTATAAATTAAATGATTAAATAGGCTGAGGGCTAAATGTTTGAGAGCAGGTCTTCCCAGCAGCTATGATTATTATATATTTTTCCTGAGCCAGGACAGAGTGAATTGGAAATTTGTGCCCACTTGGCAAATACACATTCACTTGCAATATAGATACACACCAGTTTCATATCCCTACCTGACAAGATGCTTGGCCTCTACAACTCAAACACAACACAAGGGATCTGGTGCTTCACAAAAGAGCTGATAAAGATTCCCCATGCTGGCAAATTCAGGGATGGACTGATGAACTGGGACTGATGAGCTGATCTGATATTCATATCAGATGCAGATCAGAGTCAGAAACGTGAATTCTGTCATCCTCCACGCACTCTAGCTGACACCTCAACCAGAAACTCTTTCCCAGAGAGAGTTCAGTTCCTTGACTAACTAAGGACTAGAGGAAATGTAAAATGTCACAGAACTACAAGAATCTCACATTATCCTGCTGTGCCCAAGCCAAAGTGAGGGTAGTCTAGGGTTTACAGTTGTGTTCAAACTGGGTGAATGGTAATATTGAGCAAGTTGAGTTTGTGGCACTGCTCCTTAGATGAAGGGAGTAAAGCGGCAATGGGCGGGCTCTGGGTAAGTCTCAAGCCACCGTCAATAAGAGACTGCATCTGAAACAATAGCTTGGTTTCACTGACTACCTCTGCACAAGCTTCTGTCCTGTGGTATGTTTTACCCTTTTCAAACAGACAGTTCAGAAGGGAGAGGTTAATTACTGTAGATGACCAAACACTACTGTGATATTTTAAGTACATTAAAAAGAGAAGAACAGAAAAATTCCATGGTGCAAAGATAACTCTTTAGAGCAACTACACAATCTTGCAATTTATTTCAATCTCCTCCAATTATCCTAAGATAAACTGTGCATTTTCTTTGAAAACTGTATTTTTGACATTGCTTTTTTCCTTTCCAAACTGCTTTAAGCTCAGTGATACTTTGACTCAGGTTTTCTAAATATAATACAGAGCACTTGGAAAGTGAGTTTTATATGATGGCTGAAGTTGCTTTGTAAACACTAACAAATTCAATCCATGTTATTTTCAAAAGTCGCATACTGCTTGAAGAATAAAGAAAGTTAATGAAAGAGCCTGGGAGAGAAAAGAGCTGCCTCCCCCTCCAGAATCTCTTTCTTTAAAAAGCAACAATCTCTTCTTCCTCTAAAAGCCCCTGTTGTACCTTCTTATATAGGACAGAAAATTATGTTATAGTATAGAGCAATAAGATAACACTAAATCACCTTTCGCCTTTTTTTTGTAACTGAAGTTACATATCATATCGGTGCTAATCAAAAACAACTCAATAGATTTTCATTGCTAAAATGCTATCTTGTCAGGGCAGGATTGTATCGATTTTGATTGCATTCTTTTCTTGGAAAGTATTTTGAAATTATTTGATGTCAAAATGTGACATTTCATTTTAATTTTCAAATTAATTTTCTAATTAAAATCTCTTTTCTATGAAAAAGAACTATGAGAACTAGAGCTGGAGAACTATGATTCTCTTCTGCCTCCCTACTTGCTTTGGATGAAAGTAACTGCTTTTAAGCATATTTTGCTTCAGAATTATAAATTATTATGGTTTTATAATTAAATGGTTTGTTTTAATACAAACCTATTCATTTCAGAATTAACTTGTTTTGGATCTTTTCCTAAGTCCATAATTTATGCAAATGAGGGATACATTATTGCAGATGATTATTGCCTTTGAAATAGAAAGTTCTATTTTTGTTGTGAAGATTATGAGTCCATCCTATTTTAAGGGAGTCTTACAGAAAGGTCTAAATAACGAGTGAATCTGTGCTTTCTCTATTGTGATTCTAAACACATTGTTTACATTCATGCAAACACTCTCTCTACAGTCTGAATTGCTTTTATGACATCCCTGATGTAAAAGGAACTGAGACAGGACAGGAAAAGGTTGCAGACAAAACGGAGAATCTAAATTTTTTATCTTCCGAGTAAATGAAACAACTGACTTGTCTTATACACACCAAATAATGATTTCCCTATGGTATGTAGTGGGTGATATGTGATCTTTTACGGAGAACTCCTACAGAATATAATGAGCATGAAAGAATACATTAAAACTCAGTAGAGTGCCACAGAGAATATTTTCCTTTGCATATATTTTTGAGTCATTGAGTTGTTGACAAAACAGGGATATATACTTTATTATATAACATTAATTATATTTATTGAGGTTATTTGACAAGTATCTGTATAATTGTTATCTGATGGTGTTTGGTTTCAAAATGTTTTTCTAGGATGACTTGTGAGTGAAAGTGATTGAAAAGAAAGCCTGAAATTTACTCAATGAACCAAACTACTATAGGTCTGCCAGCTTGGTAACTGCAGATTAAAGGTACTAACTGACATTAAGAGAGGAGTCCTATCTGAAAAAATGATAAGTATTTGCTACTCTTCCTATGAGATATGATGTTGCATTTCTCTCAAATTCCTACAAAACTCAATTCTTAACTTATACCATGTCAAAATAATGTTCATCTTGGAGGAGACAAACTCTTCAATTTCATATCAGGATATGATGATTTTGTTGCTAAAAAAGGAGCACAGCATACATGCTTATTCGAAAGTCAACAGACAAACACTAGGGCGCACACAGTTAGAAAAGAAAATGAGGCTTGAGAATATGACTAGTAAATATGGAAACTAGGTTGTCAGCAAATTAAGACATTTCTGGAAGCAACTGGGTCAGGCAACACCAAAACATATGGGCTCAGTCTTATGCAGGAGGTATTTATAATAAAGTAAGACACAAGCTTCACAGTATCTCCTGTGTTTACCAGGGTTTGCAGCGTGACTGGAACTGACACAGATTCATAACATTTGATAACGCACAGTGCATCAAAATGAGCAGGTACAGATATGCGTAGAGAGACTGAGTGCAAACATAAGCGATACAATTTTTTTTTTTTAAGTTGGAATCCCCACAGCTCTCATTAAACTCAATGATGTTGAAAATTTTGGATCAGATAAAGAAGGCACCTGGCTTTATAGACAGAGAAGTGGAAGCCAGCTCTCTCTAAAGATTTCTCTGGTAGTTCCACTAACATATTTCTAATAGGCAGAATACACAGGAGGTGTTTCCTCGCAGATACCTAAATAGATTTGCACATGAGAGTACATCAGAGATTTTCATCTCTGTGTGAATAGTGCAAGTTCACTCTTTCTAGAATCATCCTTCCTGTGGGAGATTTTCTTTTACATAGCTGCTTAAAAATCAGAATGGCCTTTTCTCATTTAAATTCTTATCCAGTATAGAATTATTGCAAAGCTTATTTTTAAAGGTCATGATATATCACATTAGCATCACGAGGATACAGTCATACATGAGGTATCCATGGAGGAGGCATCACCCAGGATAGGTGAAGGTTTCCTTTTTGATCCTGACATCTCATATTAATTCCAGCTAGAGACCAGCTAACGCTCAGTCAGGGAGGAGTGAAAGCCATGAAAGCACAGTAACTCCACAGCATCTGTGATTAATATGCTGACTTATTTTAGAGCTGAAATATTGTTTATCCTAAAAAAGAAAGAAAGAAAGAAAAAGCCTAAAAAGGTAAGGTGAGGGGCATGGGAGGTGAATAAACATTGTTTACTTGCAGCTCATAAAACTACAAAGTGGAGACATATTCAAGCACTAAGAAGAAATAGGGAGAAATGGAAGAAGAAATTCCAAACAATAAATGAAAAAATGAACCTCACTAGTTCCTTTTTACATTATTTCACTTGTATATAGGAATAAGTGCATCTTCTTCTCATCAGTCTAAAAGGTTAATTTGTAAATCACATGCCATTTGGGGATTTGAGGGCTTATGTTGTCAGTTTAAAACCTTGTGCAAATGATCAGTGATGCTCGTAATGCTCATTTATATCTGTCAGTTCTTGTTCAGCTGTCGGGGTAGTGATATGAATATCTGAGGGTCTCTTTTGGGTGCCCTCAATTTGAAAGCAATAAAGGATGGAAGACAGTCCATACTTCCCTAAGGGATGCCTGAGGTCACTGTGAGAGGGAGGAAGCAATATGCCTCTGTGTAAAGGTAGCCCTGGCTGTGCACAACTACAGCTGTGCAAATCAGTGTAACATCCGTGATGAAGTTTCTGCTTAATGGCATCAGATCACAATGTAGAACTTATTACTAATGATGGAGAAAAAAGTTCTGGTTTGTCTTTGTCTTTAGAGCTTATTTGCATTCTCCAAAACACTGTTCATTGGCTTGACAATTCTATCAATATTGTTCCTATATATGTAACAGTGGAAGACTACCTTAAGGCAAAGAATAACATTCCCATTTAAGAAATTTTTTTTAGGGTTTTGCTTCTTTTCCAGTGGAATCTTGTCATTGGTTTTCCCAGAGACAAACTTACTCTGAAGGACAGTGCAACTGCTTTGAGAGATATCCAGATAATTTCAGCCTCCAAGAGAGATGTTCCTTGGTATCAACCCAGCATGAATAAAAAAGACTGGGAAACATGGGGAGCCCCATTAGAAGAGTTTGATTTTAATAAGAGATGATGAAGTTAATTAAAGCTCAGCACTTGTGAGCAGAGAGAAGAAGAGAGTACTATGGGGTATTTCCTTCTTGCTTTGCTCCAGCTGTTCTTATCTCCAAGCCAAATGCATAAGCCAAAATCATACATGCTGGCAGCTTTTTATAGCAAGGGGATCAGCTGTTAAATGGTTAGGTTAGTTTTGTTTTGCCATAAGATGGCAGGAAGTATAGTTTCAAAGTTATCAACAGGAATTTAGCCAAGCAGTTCTCACTGCTTTTTTATCACCTCTTTTCATTCTCCTGCTTATAAATTATACAGTGAAATCCCTCTCCTTTCAGAACATCTCTCACGTCTGAAGTTAGTCCTCAGTTTCTCTTTTTCCTGTACCAACTTTAACCTTTCTAAACATTTTATGAGTTCTGTGCTGTCCTTATTAAAATGATTATGCATTAAAAAACGCCTATGTGCATTTGTGCATGCAAATGAACTAATAATTGGCCAAGCACTTAAAAATTTTAATATTCAAAAATTAATGGGAACACAATATATCTTTCAATATTTCACATGTTATTAATAGTTTCTAGCCTCCCTACTTCCCAGAGATTCAGTGAATCTTCAAAGCATAAGGTTTAACTCCTACCTAAAGAATTGACTGGTCTATGCTAAAAATGCATGCATCTCTACCAGTGTATAAAGAATTGATTTTACACTTAGGCCCAAACTCTCCCAGTCATCCATACAGACAATCTGCTGGTTCTCACACTTGGCTTGTTTCTAAAATAAGTGAACTGGATCACACCAGGACTCATTCCTATAGCGAGGGCTAACACATGTGGCATTGTCTCTCTCAGGGCTAGGTCAACTGGGCCCATAATCTCCTTCTAAACAAAACATACCACAAACAGGCCGATGTATTGGATGGCATTGCTTGGAATTCACAAATTTATCTATATTAATCATTTGGTTCTCCAGAGTGTTCAGCAGATCTTGAAAAGGCTTGAATGTGCTCAGACCTACTTAAAATAAAAGGCACTCATTATATTTAGTTGCATCTTGCAGACATTCTAGAGCCTCCTATAACTCTTGGGAAAGGCATTAGTCTGTATCCTCAACTACAAACTGTACAACCAGCAGTTGCACTCCATGGAATGAATTTGTTAACAGTGACAACATGCCAGTATCTTTAAGCCCCGTATTGCACAGTGAGGCACCTAATTCAATCTCAGCTAGGAGTATTCAGTAAATTAATAATGTGAAAGAGGAGAATCAATAAGCTTACTAAATTACCTTTCTGACAGTCTTCAGGTGCAAAAGAAGTCAATGAAGTGAGGAACAAATTGTAGACAAAGATGCTGGTTGGAGGAGTCCAGAGGTATAAGATGACTTCAGACGAACAGAGACAGACAACTTCATGTACACCCAGCTGTAAAGAAGCTGGTTAGCAGTCAACAAGCTAGCTAGCTTTGACATACAAAGCAGAAAATCAGGCAATTTGTCAATGTCTCTTTAAATATCAGAGGTACTAACATTTGAAAGCAATTAATGGTGATATTTTGTAGGAAAAAGGGAGATACCTTTAACCATGAACTGTACTGGATTCTACCAAACTTCTGGGAAAAGAGTGAGTAGTCAATGTGGATGAAATGGCAAAAAATAAATTCTTAAAACATTAGGCACTCTAAAGACAGTGAAAGTAGAAAAGGTACTTTGTACTGTTCAAGTTACATGCATACACACACTTATATATATGTACAAATATATATATATAATATGCATACATACACACAAGAAGGGCAGTATCCCAAGAGTGCTAAACAAAGTATGTTCCAAAGCCAAAGTGCCAAGGGCATAAAAAAGACAAGGGTATAAATATGGAAGCCCATGTTCCTTCCACTAAACCTTCATTCTGGCACTTTAGACAAAACTTAGTTTCGTGTGTTTCTGTTTACACCTCTGTAAAGAGACATGGAGACCTATGAGACAGGGATGCTGGCAAATTTCACTTCTAAGTATAAATGGAAAGAGTCCAAATTCAAAACAAAACGTCAGCAGAAGTAAGTTCAATATCTCATCACTTTGACTAACTCAGTTCCCAGAAGTCCTTCTGATGGGATACAAGCCTCTCACCTTAAGCAATCTTCAGACTATTCAGAGCTGCAGCTTCTTTTAGGGGATGTGAGACGCTTAGGGATGCCTTGACAACACTTGTTATGGCAGAAGGATTAATGGAAGCTTGTCTTAAGAGGCTGCTGTAGTATCCCTATATGAATATACTCCTTCCAAGCTGCTTGGTGTTTTGAAGCAATGTTTCTCGCTCCTGAGGGCTCTCAGACTCCCTCTTGAGTATTTCATATCTTCAGTTTGCTTATTCTCAAAAGTCATCTAAGCTAAATGTATTATCAAGTCTCACAAGACCTATTTTGAATCATTTTAAGATTTCTTCCTCTCTTCCGCTCACCTCTTTCCAAAAGAAAATGTTCTGTCTCTGCATTGGTTCTGCTTCAGGCACAAGAGGCCAAGCTGAGCAAATATTTCAAAGATGTCCCAGCACTTCAATCAGATGTACGCAGGCAAGGTGTACTCAAGTAGCTTCCAGGGATATAAAGTCAACCTGTGGAGAGACTAGAGCAACATCATTTGGCAGAATGAACTGGGACACTAGAAACTGGGGTTCTAATAACTAATATGCATACGAAAGTTTACTGAAAAAGTCTAAACATGCATCATAAGATCCAGTCATTACAAGGGAAGATGCCGAATACCTTTTGGATAGTCAATTCAAATTACTATTCCTTTTATTTTAAAATAAAATGTCCTAAGAACTGGCCTGACACTGAGAACCAATTTTATGCTTAACAATTTCATCGAATATCACTGTGATCATGAGCAAGACGCTTAATCTTCCTGAGTTTCAGCTCACTTCTGTAAAATGAATATGATCACACACTGCCATATCTCTTGGAAGACAAGACATGAAGATAGCACAATAAAAATTTTGAGACGCGCAGACATTTCACTAGGTGGAGTAGGTGGAGGTGACGCTTCTTTTGAAATGAAACATCTCAGGATAGATAAAGGTGTAAACTTCATCCATTGCTGATTGCTAAAGTGTTTAATCAATGTTTTACTAATCTTCCCATTCCTATCTGAACTCTGTAAGGCTTCTCGCAATAAAATCAATGCAACATGTCTCCCTGCTAACACTGACTCTCCTCCTGGCACAAAACATTTGGAGACATACTTAAAGCTGAAATTTCACTTTCCAAATTATGGTTTCTAGCTCAAGAACTACTTTTAAGTTTGTAGTGGAGGCCCAAGACAAGAGCAGGATAAAGCAGTATAATAAAATACTTTATTTTGGACATGGGCTGTCTACAAGTGTTGTCTCATAATCTTGATATATAGCAGTATTAGAAACTCAGTCAAGATCTTTGGAGCATATTTAAACTCCTTTCTGTCTTGCCATTTGCAAAGAGCCTCTCTGGCTGATACTAGCCAGGATCAGACAGAGAAAGACAGATACTCCTTCTCCTCACATTTCTGTATTAGGGGAAACTGCTATTTTTGAATACTCTGATTAAATGTTTTGGAGAGTCTGAGCTCTGCACCAGTGATCTCAAACCCTGAGGATAAAAAGTTCCAAAGCCCCACATCACCAAATGCACTGATTCAAGACAACTCACTTCTTTGAAATCTTTGTTAACTCTAGACAAATGAAAATAACAGAAACAAAAAAAAATCTTTCTCCTTTTTCCTCTTTCCTTTCCTCCAGGCCGCTAACAGGCTTCCTCATCTTCAGAATACCATGTTTTTTACTTGACTAAACTGTTAATAAATCTTTCAACCCTTAGAAGGTTTAAGCTCATTTCCAGCTAGTAGGATAACATACAAATCCCAGACTGGATTTCCTATACATTGTACCTTGCATTTCAGATCAAACTGTCAAGTGACCCCATGAATTGATAAAAAGATGCAAAATGAATATATTAAATCCATTTATTGGTGTCTTTTGGCTGAGACCTGGCTGACAGTGAGTTTGGGGTTACTACCTACTACAACTTTGTGATAATTCTGTTTAAATTCAACCAGAATATTAACACTGTGCCATGTGAAGGCAAGGCCTAAAAGGTCTGCCCAGGCAATGTCTAAGATGTGGGACATATTTTGCTCTTTATGTGAGAGAGCAACTGGAATGCATGGAGCTCAACCTGGGTGTGGACGATGAGTGAGTTGAGAGGTAAGGGTTAAAGGGCAGGCTAATGTGGGAGACACTGTGGTGGGTGGCTGCTACAGGCCACCTGACCAGGATGAGGATGTTCATGAGGCCTTCTACAGACAGCTGGATATTGCCTCACAGTCACAGGCCCTGGTTCTCATGGGGGACTTCAACTACCCTGACATCACCTGGAAGGACAACACAGCCAGGCACAAACAGTCCTGGAGGTTCCTGTAGTGCATTGATGATAACTTTTTGACACAGGTTGTGAAGGAGCCAACGAGGAGAGGTGGGCTACTGGACCTCGTGCTAACAAATAGAGAGGGATTTGTTGGAGATGTGAAGGTGAGGGGTAGCCTTGGCTGCAGTGACCATGAGTTGGTGAAGTTCAGGATCCAACAAAGAGGAGGCAGGGCTGTAAGTAGCCTTGCAACCATGGACTTCAGGAGGGCCAACTTTAGCCTCTTCAGGGACCTCCTTGGAAGAATCCCATGGGCTAGAGCTCTAGAAGGAAGGGGGGTCCAAGAGAGCTGGTTAGTTTTCAAGCAACACTTCCTCCACACCCAGCAACAGTGCATCCCTGTGTGTAAGAAGTCAGGCAGAGGGGGCAGGAGACCTGCGTGGATGAGCAAGGAGCTTGTGGCAATGCTCAAGCAGAAGGCCGCGGTATATAGAATGTGGAAGAAAGGACAGGCCCCCTGGGAGAAATACAGGAACGTTGTCAGGGAATGCAGAGATGCGACAAGGAAAGCTAAGGCGCGTTTGGAACGCAATCTGGCGACAGACGTTAAAAAATAACAAGAAAAACTTCTTCAAATATATTAATAGCAAAAGGAAGATCAGGGAAAAGGTGGGTCTGCTGGTGAACGGGATGGGCACCCTGGTTACAAATAACACAGAAAAAACAGAGTTGCTGAATGCCTTCTTTGCTTCGGTGTTTACCAAGGGCAGCCCTTTAGAGTCCCAGGCCCTAGGGACAAGAGAAGAAGCATGGAGAGAGGAAGACTTGCCCTGGGTAGAGGAAGATTGGCTCAGAGAGCACCTAAGGAAACTTGATACCCACAAATCCATGAGCCCTGATGGGATGCACCCCAGAGTGCTGCGGGAGCTGGCAGATATCATAGCTAAGCCACTCCTGGAGAACGGGGGAGGTGCCGGAGGACTGGAAGAAGGCCAATGTCACGCCAGTCTTCAAAAAAGGCAAGAAGGAGGACCCAGGCAGCTACAGGCCAGTCAGCCTCACCTTCATCCCCGGAAAAGTGATGGAACGGGTCATACTGCCCATTGTCTCCAGGCACGTGGAGGACAAGAAGGTGCTCAAGAGTAGTCAGCATGGATTCACCAAGGGGAAATCATGCTTGACAAACCTGATAGCCTTCTATGATGGAATGACCAGCTGGGTAGATGAGGGGAGAGCGGTGGATGTCGTCTATCTCGACTTCACCAAGGCTTTTGACACTGTCCCTCACAACATCCTCCTGGGCAAGCTCTGGAAGTGTGGGATAGATGAGTGCACAGTGAGGTGGTTTAGGAACTGGCTGGATGTCAGAGCTCAGAGGGTGGTGATCAGCGGTGCCGAGTCTGGTTGGAGGCCTGTAGCTAGAGGGGTCCCCCAGGGTCAGTCCTCGATCCAGTCCCGTTCAATTTATTCATCGATGACTTGGATGAAGGCACAGAGTGCTCCCTTGTGGACGGATATATAGATATAGCAGTATGGCTTCGTGCTTGACATAAGCTGAATTGGCGAAACTTAGGCTTAGGGCCTGGCGCTCGGAAGATCTCACGATGTTACGGAAAGCAAAGGGTCAGCAGAAATTAAGGCGAGTCAGCTGTCTTACTTTGAAGAATCAATACATAGCCATACAAGGTAACATTGTTGCTAATTGGTGGCAGAGCAAGCTTCCGCATTCGCAAGGAGTATAACTGTAGTGAGCAGCAAGCAATAAACGGCACTCCACTTCAACCATATTGGTGTTACGTGGTTTGTCCCCTAGCAGGGTAGGATGGCCCCGGAGAGCCTAACCTTCGAGTGAACACGTTACGTTGCCGAGAGCTGAGACCGGAGACCGCGCAGCTGGAGACGGCGAACGGCAACACTCCCTCTGAAAGTTTGCTGATGATACCAAACTGGGAGGAGTAGCTGATACTCCAGAGGGCTGCGCTGCCATGCAGAGGGACCTGGACAGACTGGATAACTGGGTAGTGAAAAACCTCCTGAAACTCAACAAGGCCAAGTGCAAGGTCCTGCACCTGGGGAGGAATAACTCCAGACACCAGTACAGGCTGGGGACCAACCTTCTGGAGAGCAGCTCTGCGGAGAGGGACCTGGGTGTCATGGTGGACGACAAGTCGACCATGAGGCAGCAGTGTGCCCTCGTGGTCAAGAAGGCCAATGGGATCCTGGGGTGCATTAAGAAGAGTGTCTCCAGCAGGTCGAGGGAGGTGATCCTGCTCCTCTACTCAGCCCTGGTGAGGCCGCATCTGGAGTATTGTGTCCAGTTCTGGGCTCCACAGTACAAGAGGGATGTGGAGCTGCTGGAGAGAGTCCAGTGCAGGGCTACAAGGATGATCAGGGGCCTGGAACATCTGCCCTATGAGGAGAGGCTGAGGGAGCTGGGCCTGTTCAGCCTGGAGAAGAGAAGGCTGAGAGGGAACCTGATCAGTGTCTATAAGTACCTCAGGGGAGGCAGTGAAGAGGATGGTGCTGGCCTCTTTTCAGTGGTGGCCACCAATAGAACTAGAGGAAACAGCCAGAAACTGAAGCATCAAAAGTTCCACAGGAATTTAAGGAAAAAATTCTTAACGGTGAGGGTGACAGACCACTGGAACAGACTGCCCAGAGAGGTTGTGGAGTTTCCTTCTCTGGAGATCTTCAAAACCCGCTTGGACGCAGTCCTGTGCCACCTGCTCTAGGCGACCCTGCGTGTGCAGGGGGGTTGGGCTAGATGATCTCTAGAGGTCCCTTCCAACCTTAAGCATTCTATGATTCTATGACAGATTACATTTCATCATAAAATTCCCCTTCCAGATTGTCCTCTGATCATCCAGGCTGGAGGACATGCTGGAGTACTCTTGCTGTCTGCCTGCCCACACACACCATTTCTTTTCCAAAGGAAAGATATGAAGACAGGGCTACTGAAGCCAGGAGCAGGGAAGCACTTCTGCATTCCACAGTTTGTAAGCCATCTAAGCCATTTTGGTGTAGTAATCACAGACGTCAGTGAGCAACTAATTTTGAAACAAAACTCTGACCAACATTATGTGGTTAAGGATAGGAAATAAAAGTCAGCAGTAATCCTGCCTATCACATTTATGTTATAGTGTATATTATAGGTATAATATACATAATACACAGGGACACTGAAGTCATCGATAAGATTCACACTCTACCATCAAAGGCTAAGGCCTTCCCACTTGACCTGCAGGAGCAGTTCCATTAGAGATGAGCTACTAGCAGGCTGTTGCAATTCCCTAGGCCAGCCTTCGGAAGGAAACATAACACTGTGCACCAAATCAGTGTAACAAGCAAGCTGAGGTGTTCACACCAGGAACTGCAAGTTCTCAGGTCTTGGTGACTACCAAAGCTACAAAGTTTCAGACTTAACCATGCTATTCTCTAAAGAGGCAGTGCTTGGATCTTTACAACTGATTACCTCAGCGGTTACGTGGAAGGTGGAGTACATTCCTCAAGGCGAACTATATGAGCCTTCTAGAACTAATGTGAAAGTAGCAGCAGATACTCTTCTCCTATAGCATCTCTTATGACTTCTCTCATCCCAGAACTAATTCTGTTCTTGTTCTGAGGCCACTTTCTCAGGAGGAACAGATCATGCCCAGAGAACCTCCTTGCCAGATGATGGAGCGCATGGAGCCCATCTGCAGCAATGTCACTACAGCCGTGATAAATGGGTGGGTCTTGAGCAATACAGATGGGCTTCTGAAGGCTTCACTTCACAGATCTTCAGTGCTGGCAATTTCATAAATTAATTGGAAAGATGACTAGGTTAATAAGTTAATAAGTTACCTTAGTGCCCTTCCTGAAGTGAGCTTTTATTCGCATTCCATATATTCCATGTGTGTGAAGTAAAGACATGATACAGACCAGACAATAATCCAGTAAACTGAGAGACATGAATTCCATTCTCAGATCTGCCTCTAATTTACCTCACAAAAGTTATGCTTGTTCCTTAGCCACTCTGAGCACTATTCTCATAAAAGTCAGCTTCTGTGTCAAGGAGCCAAGAGCAAGACTGCTCAACAGCCTCAGCCCAGACAGGCAGACCACAAATAACTGGAGAAATGAGTTCACTAAACTCTCTGAGTTCACTAAACATTGATCAGAGCTATTCAGCTTCCACCTCCCATATCTATGACCACAGACAGATTTAAACTGACACAAACAGTGCCCCTATTTTCTAGATAACTTTTAACGCGTTAACATGTGCTTTACATTTGTGTCCGTTCCTTAGCATTAATATTTCCACTAACTTAATGACACAAGGAGGTGGGGGATATCAACATACAAAATGCTGTCTACGTTTTAGCGGTTGCTAAGATATCTCTGATACCTTAGGAAGTCAACTGATTTGGCATCCTTATTCTAGAAAAGATCTGCCTGTGCTTATTTTATGTGTTGTTTTTTTCAGTCCAAATCCTGTTTACACAAGCATGAAAGACAGAGAGAGACACACAGAGATCACATTCTTAAATTATCTGATGGTCTTATTACGACTGACAGGGAGCCGGGAAACTGACTGCTAAGAGTGGACCCTCTGTGCATCATGTTCAGTCAGGTTTTATTTTGTGTGTGATGTGTGTGCATGTATGAGATTGTGACTTTTCCTTTATGGCCTTCTTTAATGTTAATTTTAAAAAGGGGCTTGAATGCTGAAACAAACTTGAGAGACAGGAACATGAACACAAACAGACAGTGTCCTTATAAACAATAATGGCAACACCAGCAGGCACTATCTGCTCTAATTCGCTTTGACACGGTGCTATGCAGCTGTCTCCCAGGGCTACTTAACAAGACCTTTTTAACCACAATGCCAATGGCTTTCTATTGTACTTCCCTGCTCCTTTTATTTGATGTCGGTCTGCCTCAGTACTCCACTCACCAGCCTTCACCTCTTTTGGGTTCAACATGGTTATTTCTGAATAGCCTGATCACAGACCACAGAAGTAGGCAACTGAAAATTATTTGGTACATGGCAATCATGTGTAATAATGATTGTCTTTATTTGCTATGAAGATTCCCACTCAAAGGCCTCAGAATGCTTCACAAATATCTATTAATTAATGAGGGAAGTTCCTAATAATAAAGCAGGGTGGAGGGTGGGAGATTATTTTGTATAGATCCACAGACCTGCTGTGCATCCCACAGTGGATGGCTAGACTCCACAAGAAAGGTGGAGATGCCATCGGCAGAATGAGAGCTGTAAGAGCAGGAGACACTCCCCAGGCTGCTTTTGCTGGCTAAACTCCATTTTTAAAGGATTTTGGAAAGATTTGCGATCTTCCAGCTTCCAGAGCAAGGTCTCAATGGCCAAGGGCTTTCACACACCATTAACAATAAAACAGACAGAGAATAAGAAGAAGAAATCACTGCTTATGAATATCCTTATTGGAAAGGATAATACAACCTCCTATCAATGACCCTCTCTTTTCCCTCATGTTAGACACTTGACATCATGCTGCCTAGATCTGTGGATAGGAATAGTTAACCACACATAGATTTAAGAGTGAGTAAAGCAGAAGAGAACTGACGTATTTGAAGTGATTAAATGTCTCAGCTTATTCTTTTCCCAGACTATTGATCTTTTTTAAATTTTCCCAGGTTTGGAATTGAAAACAAGGTGGGACGTACTGTTTCACAAGTACTAAACAGGGACTAGCAGACTAGGATTGATGTTGAAATTCAGTCTGCCATCTCCTTCCCCCTTTTCTGCCAAATACAGTGATTTTTTATACCATTGTGTTTCATTACAAAGTAATTTAATTTGCTTTCTGTGCCTACCTCTAGGATTCTTTCAGCCTTGCTCCCTTTTCACTTATCTGTCTTCACTTAAATAGCATGGATTTGAATCATTATTCTCCATATAATTTAGTTTGCATGCTATTTTCTGCCCATCTTTTAACCTGTAGATCTCTTTTTTATTATATCTGAGCCCTGACTGGCATTTACAATATTTTCCAGTATATTTTCATGTATTAAGATGTGAGGGATTTCTTTTCACCTTTTCTAGACAGCATGGAAGTGGTTCTGGAAATAGATACAATGAATGTCACAGAGGATTATAACGTCACAAAGTTAGCATTGACAGGAATAAAGACCCTGTTTGTAAGTAATATTCCTTTTCGTGCAAAAATCTTCATCTTCATGATGGTCAAAAATCTTCATTCATGTAAAAAAAAAATCTTTTTTTTTTCATATGAATGTCCTTCATTTTTCCAAACACACACTATACAAACATGACTTTAAATGTTCTTAGCTTCATTCATCTCAGCACTCTGTAGTGTCTTCATTCTTTTCATCATCTTCACAGCTTCTTTAGTCTGGCTGAGCTACCTGGAAATGATCACTCATTCTGATCCTAAGTCCCAGTGACTATTGAGACATGACAATTGTCTTACATTCCTCCTAGGAAGTTTGGTCAACCATCAGATTATACGAAGAGAAAAAGGTGCCTGAATTCCTACCTGTGGGCCTCATAAGCCTATCTCTCATTCTTATGATGTTATAGTGAAACTATCAACAACCAGCGTAAGGTTGTATGCAAGGATAGAGTTAACGCAGCAACTACTTGATGAATATGGAGTTCACATTTAAATGGCTACGATATCTAAACATCTTGAAACCAAAATGCAGAACTATCTGTTCAACATGGGCTTCTCCTGTTATCTCAAAAAAAAAATAATAGAAAAGAACATGAAAAAAGGACTTGCAGAATAAAATCAAGTCCTGAATAGAACGAAAGTGATAAATGTATCTTTATGTGTATACTGCAGGACTGCAAAAATAATCAGATTATGCATGAAAGCATTGCCTACAAATTCAAAGCTGAGTGATTTGAATGTTGTAGTTAACTCATTTTTCTTCTTCATCTGCTTGTGCATTATCCTTAAGATCATATTTTTCTTGAATGTGTTGCTCATTTACAATAATCACTGATCCATTATACTGTTTGCATGTGCCCCATGTCCTGTGTTATGTTTTTGTTCTTGCTCTGGAGGAATACAAGTCTTGGAACCAGAATTTATCTCTCCTAAAAGTGCTATAGTGTTTATTTAATCTTTAGACCCTTCATAAAACTCTCTCACCTACATTTTTTTTATGAGGAAAGCAAATTCAAATGAAGTATTTGATTAAAATCACTTGAAATTCATTTAAAACCTTTTTCTGAAATTCACATTTCTTTCCAGGGTTTTCAGAAGCATCCTATTACACTGCAATAAGTAAGCAGTCTGTTTTTAAAAAATACTTCATGTCATTAAATGATTCCACTCAAATTAGTGTTATTCCGTTATTCATACTCTTTGCAATGGTAGCTTGCATATCAGAATTTTAATCTAGTTGTTGTTCTACAACAATTTATATGACTTCCAGGACTCCAGAAAGAACCCATCTCATGTTACTGAGCCCTGTATTTGAGGATGGCTTCAAGTGATACCTATGCAGTTTTTTGAAGATCCCCCAAATCATTTCATGTAAGTTAAAATTCAGACAGTCTGAGCTATAGTTTCCATATGTATTAACTTTATTTCAGGGATAGAAATGTGATTGCTCATTTGTCTGAATTCAATCCTTGCAGCGTCTTCCTTGCTAACCATGTTTTACTGTTTTATCATAGTAGGTGGCATTTTTTCAGGGCATAGAGCTGGTCTGAATGATACTTCAGATCTAGAAGAATATATATTCTGTGATAGAGTCATGACTGTCAATTCTCATTTGTGACACTCTTTCAGATTTCTAAGTACATCTTAGTGCATATTTGGAGTGAAAACAGAGCCTTTCATAAAGTCACTACTTGTTTGTTTGCTGTTTAAAGGCAGTAAAGTTGTATCCAAGTTCTTACTTCTAAATGGAAAATGTCAGGATTGATTCAGAATTGATTGTCCAAATGCCTGGAGATGATTTGCCTAGTTATTAACACATCTTGCTAAGAGGTGCTAAGAGGTAGATCCCAGACCCTGCTCTTCCTCAGTCAAAGTTAAATCCAGTTAATTTGCGAAACAGGCTCCCTAGTGTCTCAGATATATTTAACTGCCAGATCCAGAACAGGACAACTCACTTTTAATACTTTTTCTGAAGATTACTGAGAAAAAAACAAAATACTCACTGTGGCCAAGGAGACATCGCACTTAAGCAGAGCATTTAGGAGCTACAGTAATGCAGCACATCTGCTCCCTGAGAAGAGCAAGAAATGGTAGAGATGTCGCACATTTGGAAGCTCTGTAAAGTGCAGCCAAAATCTACTTGTAGTTTCCAGACTGATGGATTTGGATCACATAGAAACAGAATTCACGATTTTCAGAGGCCTTGCGTGAAGATATGAACATCTCTCTTCTGACTGCATGCTCTTGTCTCCTAAAAAATGAGGGAAAAAAAACTTTGAAGTTTCACTTCAAAATAGAGATGAGGCTTCAGAAAAAAAAAAAGCTAAGAAAAGAAAGAAAGGAAAGAAAGCTTGGAATACAGATACTCTGTGGATCTTCTGTTAATTAAAATAAAAGCTGTAAGTTCAAGAACGAACATATTTACCTTTTGGTAGGAGTATGTTTGGGGGCTGGCATAAAACACTATCTCCTTCCTGGAATGTTTTGAGTGCTGGCATAAATCGTCCCAACGTACCTAAGGCTGAGGCTGCTTTTTTTTTAATCTTTGGTGAACAGCAATGTGAATAAGTTAATTTTTATTTGCAAAAAATAATTCCATTTTTTCTCCAGTCAACTTAATACTTCTCCCCCTGCTGGCCCTGGCTCCTCTTCCAGAATTCTCTTCTTACTCTGAGTGCAGCAGCCACTGGAAGACTTGTCCTCTATCTGGGGAAAGCTGTTAAAAGCACGGGCTGGTTTGTGCAGCTGTGTGGTCAGAGGTGTGAGCTGGTTCGTGAATCCCCAAAGCATAAACAGGCTACTGCTTTCATACAAAGCCCTGTAAGAAAACAGCATGTGGCAGAACAGCCTCAGGGAGGCACAAACAGTACCCAGAGGATCCTCAGTGTGACAGGTTCAAGCAAAAGAGGTCATACTGATTCAAGCAAGATGAGTAAATGTCTCTTATAAAGTAACAAGGTAGACTGCTGGTTCTCTTGGGGTTTCATGATGATTTGACTAGCAATGGTCAAGGAACGTTCCAAAAAAGAAACAGAGAAAAAAAAAAGGCAAAACAAAACCAACCACTTCTGTCAGAAAATGCCAGTTCGTTGAAAGTGAAATGTTTTGCAGAAATGTGTCAATTTAAATAAGTCTCCTAGAAAACTGCAGGAAGATTTGGAAACCCGAGAGCCAGATTTCTGCCTCTGTTCATGCCAGCCTAGCCACTCAGCTGCTTGGATGCTTCACAGCTCAGATCCTTCGGGCTTTTGAAGACCTGTTTATCTGCCTCCTAGATTTACAGCTCCCATCAGCAGCCCTGAAGTCTTCATCAGTAGTGAGAGGAATTTACTGGACAGGTTTTTCAGTCTTGCTACCACAGTGTTCAAAACCTGAGGCTGCGATGGGCTCCGGTCCCTCTGCAAGCCACCACGGTGAACTGTGAGGAACTCAGTGGTTCCGTGAACCTTGTTGTCACAATATGAGCGATGGGCTCGGGCTGGTGGCCCCATATGGCTGCAGCTGTCTGATCGCTACAGATGGAGGAACCAGCTAGCTTGGAAATACAGCTGTCATCTGCTCCTACAACTTTATGGCAAAGCACCAGGAAACTGGCCAGAAATAACTGCTCTTTTATTCAGCAGGCTTAAAGAATTCACATAGCAGATTTTATTTTAAGAATACCATGTTGCAGCATTTCTGAAACAAAATGCTACGGAATTTCAACAAACATTTACGTTTTTGGCCTTTCCCTCTTGCTCAGGATGAAAAGGTTTCTGACAATCCAAAATTAATGAAGAGTGGGAAGATAGTCGATAGCACAATAGGTTGTAGAAATAATGAGTTACTTCACTGTCTTATTGCCACCTCCCAACGCAGTTGCTGAGGGAATTGAGGATAAGATCAGCCATAAAGAGAATGAACAAATGCAAATAAATACTCCTACTAAAAACCAGAACGCCTATTTCTTTTTCTTCTTCCATCAGTGAAATTTTCCTAGGCCAGTCCTCAGCCATTGACTTCACAGCATGAAGATGTGATTTGCAGCAACTCCAATAGAAAATCACATCAATAACAAGAAAGGGTCACTTTGAGAGGTTTGCTTCTCCTTCTGGAAAATCATATAAAAATCATAGAGGAAAAATAAAGATATCTCTAATGCTAGTTACCTCATAACCAGCTCTCAGGTGATTTTTTAAGATGTATTAGTAGAGATTTATTTGTCCTCTTCACTAGTATTTGGTCTAAAAATAAGATGAGTTTCTGTTATGTGATAATTGCCTGTGTTTCTCTTTTGCTTTCTCTCTTCCTCTCTCAGTGCAAAGGAAAGCATCTTTCCCTTTTCTGATCCTTAAAAATATTGTGAATCCCATGGAATCAAACAGTTTGGAAGCAGTTCGGTTTGCATCTGATGAAAGGTCCATCACAAAAGGATACTGCTTAATTGTTCTTAACTGGGCAAAATGTTCCGACTCTGCGCAGTATACTTCCTGCCTCCCTGTCAAATATGTGCATGATGTTACTGAATGTAAATCTGGTTTGCATTTTCAGCATTAGTGCTAAAGACAGAACAAGCTGTACAGGGTTTAAGATCTTTATCTTGCCATGTAGATTCAACAACAACAAAATGGAATAGAAGATGCTGGAGGGAAGAGGAGGAAAAAGTTTTCGCTTTTACTAATGAAATCTCTTCTTCACTTGAACAAGCATCACACAGTGAAAAGCAAAGGTGGACAGGAAACAAAAATTAAATCTTTCAAGACAGTTGTAGAATCCTGCCACAGATCACAAACCCTTCTTAAAATGTCATGCACACTTCACAGTTACCCCTAAATCATAAGTAATGCAATGTTTGTGTTCCCAAGGGGAAAACATGACAAAGAGCAGTCAAGTGTTCAAGAAAAACCACCGTGAGAAATTTGGGAAAGTGTCTAGGTCAGACCAAAAACTTGGAAGAGTTTCTGGTTTCTTTTCTGACTGTATTATGGTGTTTTCCTGTTAGAAATGTTAATCTTTAAGGGAAAGACCGTACTAATTTTTCAACAATGTATATATTCTTTTGCTGAACTCCACTTCTTACCTCTCGACTATCAGACCCTGGAGTCTCTGAATTATTTGGTATGTCTTTGAATTTCAGATTTAGGTTCAGGAGATGGAATAGACTATGAGCCATTTCTAAGTACGGAGGGAATGCAGTGCAGATATCGATGATCTAAAGGTTCTGTAACATTCAGGTGGATTCAAATCAAGAATAGAGACATAGTCTAGTCTGAAATAAGATTTCTCCCTTTCCCTTCTATCTTTTCCTTAACTAGCAAAGCTTTGCTTCCCAAATTACTCTGCATTAGCTGCTTTCTCCACAGTTGTTCGTTGTGCTCAACCTCAGCACAGACTTAATATTTTCAGGCTTATTTGCAAAAAGAGGGAAACTCTGCCAGGGAGAATTTCATTAAGCTAAAGACAAGTAGAAAACCCAGTAAAAGGAGTCTGTCAAAAATGCTCGAAATGTCAACAATGTGAATTGCACTCTCCAGAAAAGGGTTTTTTTTTTCCCCAGGCAATATGACTTCTGACCTGATAAAATTCTGACGTTTGGAATCACTTTATTCATTTAAATACATTGTCCATAAAGTGTTTGAATACAAGTCTTATTCTTGGAAGCGCTTCAGACCCAGAGTGTCATTCTGTATACCACAGCTTGAAGCTTGCTTTACACACTTTGAAAAATAGATAACATTCTCATCATCTTTCTATGCCATTTTGTGACTGATAGGCAGCAAGCTCAATTTAATTTCAAAGCGCATCATTATTATTACTTGAAACCTGGAGCTTTCTTATTTTGTCATTTGTGATAGATATCAAAGGACATTATAACCATTATTATTCACTGATAACTACTATTCAGATACTATTCAAATGCAAATGTTCAACTCCTGCACCCATTATGTCAATGAGTAGGAACATAGTCTCTGTCTACATGCACAGTCTACATAAGACAGGCAAACAAACAGGAGCGGAAACTTAATTGTGAGGTCCTTAAGTAAAAAAACACCTGTAAAATAAAGCAAACTTCTTCATCCAACAACTGGAATAAAAATATTCTTTCAGTGCTGAGGGATTTTTAAAGAAACTTTATAGTGTCACAGAGCAATAAATATGATGATGATATATATATATTATACATATGGTATTAGTGCTAGCAGTTTCATTATTTATGATTTTCTCATATGGCCATACAGCAAAACATCACATAATTTCTTCTTCTGCCTTGCCACTAAAGGTGAAGTTGCCCTAATGGAATTGACTTGTGCACTCAGGTGGTAAAATGTTAATTAGTTTTCATAAAAGATTAATCCATAGAATTCTAAGTAAGTGATTTTGCTTCCAGGGTGCTGAAAAAATCTCACTGTGATATGCTTTGAATAGGCATGTCATGTCTCTGGCAACATACTCTGCAAGCTAACAGTATGATTTCCTGGGTATATTGTTCCACTTGTCTCTCAGTAATTAAAAGGCTAACATGCAAAGACATATCACAGTGGGGAAAAAAAAATATATGCTACTGTTATGGTGCAACATGAGCATTATAAAGCTAAGCTAACCAGAATCTAATCCAACAGTTTTCCTCGACTCCTTGTCTCTGTCATGGTAGTGCTTGTGCTGGCCACAGTTGAAAAGAAATTAAGAACAATCTACTTCATAGAAAGGGGCTACAATAGTGTAATAAATAACAAAAACAAAACAAAATTGGTAGCAGTTAATAAAAATGAATATTAGCAATTATAGAAAATCAATAGAAGAATAAAAAGAATACCAGGCTTGGTAGGCTGTGAAATTTGGCAAATGAGGGGAAAGAGCTTTTAGCAACAAAACAAGGACAGAGAGCAGTCCTGGATTATTCCTACTTTGAAATAATATGGATCATTGATAAAAAAGCACAAGAGATGTAAGTGCATTGGGTGAATATTTTTGCTCTCTATTCAAAAAAAAAAAAAAGAAAAGGAAGCAGTATATTTAGCAATACCAGATGCTGCTTTCTTTCTGCCAGCAACTCCAGAGGATATTAAGAGATCCTATCACTATCTGATATATTTAAATCAGCAGATCTAGATACTTAGTATACAATAGTATTAACACTAAGAAGTTCTCTTTGACAATAATGTTGACTTTCAATAAGTCTTGGAACATAAGCAGATTTCAGAGGACTGAAACAGATCAACAAAATGACCTGAGTCATTGTCATCCTGACATTGATGACAAACACAGTAATGGAAAGCCCTGATACAGGGCTAGAATAACACATAATTAAAGAAGGGAAAAATAATTAATGTCTATCAATGTAGCTTTATGGAAACCTAATTCTGTCAAGCAAACATCAGATCTTAGTCTCATAAAATTAAAAGCTGAGACATAAAATATATGTGATGTATTTCAGTTAAATTCCAAAAGATATAGTAAGACACAAAATTTCATATCAAACCCCAGCTCTACAAAATCAAGAAAGTGTATAATATATGAATTAATATCTGACAGCCTTCATAAGGCACTTGTGAATTACATTTTTAAAAGGCTAGTAATGTGCCATCAGTGCCACCCAGTCAGTATTCATCCTTTCTCCTAAGTTATCTCCCTGATGTAAATACAGACTGAAAGTCTCATAATCCCGGATTCTATGAAGCTGGGAAAAAATATCAGGGGAGGTGTCATTTTATACATACCCCATTCCTTGTCAGTTTTTCCTAAATATTTGTTGCAGGTACATCCGTTGGAGATAAGATATTGAACTAGATGCTCTACTCTCTACAGCTACTCTAATGTAGTAGTCTTTGTTTTTTACTGGTGGCTCAGAAGAAAATACAAAATTATTAATGTTTAGGTTTTAAGATAAAATAAATGGTAGGGAAGTGAATTAAAAGTGAACAAAAGGGCCTGTACACATAAACAGGTAAGTACCAAGTAGCGGCTGAGTAGTTGCATTGCCTCTGTACTTAACGGCCATGTAGCACTGACTACAAGATCATGTTTTATTCTAGCAAATTATCTGCGTCATGATTCTCCAAGACATCATGGAGAGCCGAAAGGGAAAGGAGTAAGAAAAAAATCTTAGAATAGACTTAGGAAGTATTTGAGCTTAAAAATTCTACCCATTTCCATAGCAGGTTGAATGAAGACTGATGATGAAAAAGGGAGTTAAGCTTTCAAAACGTTTGGGAAATAAGCAATTAACTCTGGAAATCCTTAAGGCCTGTTACAGGCAGAAGATTGGGTGAGATAATCGCAATGTCCTTTCAATTCTTGTAATTTATTTATCTATTAATTAGACCTATGTAAGTGGGGATTTGATTGCTCCAAGGCACTGAGCTTGAAGCTTAGTTTGCCTAAGTTAGACTTACTGTGTCAAAAATAACAGGATAGACTTACAGATTTAAATATATGTCAGTGACCCAACAGTCAGATTAATGAGGGTCAGGTAAGGAATATATCAGATATGATGCACACTTCTTTGCAGGTATGATTCAGGATATATGCCAAGTGAGAATCTGCTGTTCAATTTCAAGCCTACGCTAGCCAATATCTCCTGCTGTGGAAATGGATATGGCAAAGACTAACAAAATTAAGAATGACTTCTGCCAGTTTAATTGCCCTTTAATGTTTATCTAAGGCTGCTGGACTGCACTGTAGTCCCCACATTACTTCAGAAGGCAGTGATGTTCTCTGAAACTCTTACGTTCATTACAATACCATCAGTTTAGCAGCAACGGCTTCAATAGATATGGTGGGACTGGGAATACGTATTTAGTCTAATTTATTACAAAGACAAGCAACATGCTTTGGTTTTGGAAGAGGAAGATCAAAGACACCAAGTATTAATTCTCATGCTTCAAGATTTATTTTACTATTTCTTAAATATTTATTTAATATTTTTATTTCTATTTAGTACCATATAATTTGCAAAGGGTATTCAATCCTCTGGTTGTCATCTTATAGCAAGCAATGGCTCCTGCTGCCCCTTTAAGGTTAGTTTCGTAAAACAAGCTAGGGAGAGAAAATGCCTAGTCTCCCATTATCTTGGTCGTCTGTATGTTTTTCACATGGCAACACTCCAAATGTTTTTTTTAAAAATGCCATTTGAAGTATTAATGCTATTGAAAATCCACGATAGACCCTGCTCCCCTATACGTCATCTTCTTTTTGACCTTTTCTTCCTTTCTTCTCCAAAAAAGGAAATAATGATCTCCAGTGAAATGCTATGTGACCACTTATGTCCTAAATCACCTGAAAGTAACTTTCAAGACTGAAAGTAACCCAAAATTGAATCCTAAGGTCTGCTTTTCCTACTCAAAACCGTGTTTATCTTGCTTCTGGGTTAACACAGGATGACAGACAGTCCCTCCATGGTGGTAAATTTAGCAGGGATGCCTGGAGGGTAGGACACTGGCTGGTTTTGTATGGATTCTTACACTGGAACAGGAATTCAGTCTACAAGGCTTTTAATATTACCATTGCACTTTTACTTTCAACATTACCATTTGTGCGGGGGAAAAGAAGGATGTAGAGCAGACTTTAGCTGTGCTTCTCTTGAGCTTTGTCCATGAAGCCTCACACCCAGCCTTGATTTCGCACACAACCCAGAGGAATAGGGAGAGCCTCCTGCTCTCCCCAGCTGAAACCTATAAACTTCTGCTTGCTCTTAGGGCATGAAGGAAGGTTGCAAGACACTTCTCTTTCCTCTGGGAGCAGAGCACTCTGCTTGTATCATTCCCAACTTAGAGACATCCGTGTAACAGGTCTTCCCCAAATGCAGAGCCTCACTCCAAAAACAAACCTACCCTCAAACGTTCCCTCATACGTGCTGCTGCTATAAAGGCACTGGTACTCCGCAGGTAAAGCAAAGCCTGCTGAAAGTATCTGGCCAGATGCAAGCTGAACTTTAGTGCAAGTCACGTTCTATAGTAAAAGGCGCTTTAACCATAAGTATCTGTACTAATAACACTATAATAAATGAATATTAGCGAACAGTGATCACACTGGGTGTGAAGAGACCTAGCCCTGCCAGCATGCTATTCAGTTCCCGAAAGAGGGTTTCAAGTGACATTTTTCCCTCCAGCATTATTTACCTCCCTTAGAAATTTGTGAAGAGTTTTCCCTTAGCTGATGGAGGCTGTGTTAAGGGCTTTGCCTGGATGATTATTGGCAACAAGGATTTCACCTTCACCACTAGTGAATACGGTAGTTTTCCCTACTATTGCAGTTTTTCAAACATAAGGCTTTGCACTTGTGGGTTATTTTTAGAAACTAAGCATAGTAAATACAGAATGCTTTTAGCATGGGTGTCTTAATCTTCCCACTGAGCTGTTACTTCTTTTACTCTTTTATCTAAGCAAGGCTTCCCTCCAGCAGCCCCGTCACTGCCCCTCTCACAGGATGAATCTGCCCTTGCACATGAGTAACATCATAGTTATTTTTGCTTTGAATGTTCTGCAATAAATTATCATTCCACAGACAAACTCTGTCCTGTAACTATGAAAAAAAAAAAAGGAAAGCGTTAAATTGCACAAGACAGAGTGAGAAGGATTTAGCAACATCCAAAAAGGCCAATTTGTTAAAGATAAACAATATGCTGGAATGCATGGAGTTTACCAAATTTCTCATTTTTAGTCTTATTTTTTATACTTTGAAACCAGTCTCCTAATCAGAAATAGAAAGTCTATTTGAAGACAAGGAACATGGAATTTGTTCTGAAGTTAACATTAAGCCATTTAAAAAAGGCAAAAATCCAAAATGTTTCCTGGACAGATCTTTATTTTTCAGCTTTCCAAAATGAAATACAGAAGCACACAGCCCAAAATCTCAGATAATTCTATGACTCTTCTTCCTTCATGTGTTTGGATTTATTATCATGTGGCTCTGACTTTTATGGGATGGTAATGTTATTGCTTTGATTTAGATTCTTTCCAAATACCACAGTCTATTAAAAACATCAGTTCATCAAAGTCCACAGTATTAATTTACCAGGAATATCCCCAAAGGAATTTTAAAAATAATTTTGTATTATGAAATCAAGCTTCAAACTGAACTAACAGAGATCTAATTATAAATGAGAGCACAGTGCTAATTAAACCACCCACTCCAGCATTAAGCCCACTTGGGGGTATTCACATTGGTAAATTGCCAATTTGAACAAAATTGCAGGATATAATCTCCAAGCACTGGCCAACCCCATCTTTATGCTCCTCTTTCTCCTTTGCCGTGTTCCATAATAATAAAGCGTGGATGGCAAGAAATCCAAAGATTTTTCAGTCCCCTGGGATATTTTCTGCAAATAACAATAGCTACTGCAGAAGCAAGGATCAGCTTGAAAACATGAAGATCCCAAGCTTTGCTCTTTGCATGGTTAAAAGTAACCTGACATGTTCTCTAACTTGTCTGACCTGTCCCTGGTGCTACTTCTGATGACATTTGCCCAAGCCATGCCAAGAGACCGAGGTAGGCAGCTGTGTGCTAATCTATGCTGAGAGCTTTGCCATTTCCCAGTAGCCTGAGAGTCTCATTTTGGGAGGAAAGGCTCATCAAAGCACAGGGGCTCTCCAGCTGCCAGTGCTGGTCCAGCTTCAGCACTGCCATGGCCTGTCTGCCTTCTCAGACAGGTTGAGGTTTCAGGATACGGGCCAGGTTCCCCAGTGGAATAATCTTAACAACCTCTGTTCAATCCCATTAAGCATCGTGGGATCTGACGGTATAAAAAGGGAATGTCATCCAGGTCAGGTAGCCTTGATCTTGTTCTCTGTCATTAAGACCGAGGGTCACTTATGTGATAAACAGCCTCTGAGTGATAAAATCCCCTGCTCTGCCCTGATACCACTTTGTTGGATTCTGAGTATCATTTTAATGCAGAGAGAGATTATGTGATTCCCAGTAAGTCTGAACTCTGCTGAGAGATACAACAAGGGTGATATTTTGTGAACTTCAGTTCAGAGGAAGGACCAAGGTTGATATCTTTTGTTCTGGGAGAGAGGGAACTAAACAGTGGATGCATTACTACTATGGGAAGGATGGATGGAGATGTGCCCTCTAATCAGCCCTTACCAAGGAGTGATAACTGGATCTGTAGGACAGAACAAGGATAGAAAGAGAAATCTTACTAGTTCATGGACTGCCTATGCATGACATCTCTTTTTTTTTTTTCCAGCAAAACTTGCTTTTCTATTTATTATGTTAAAGTGTTTTACCTCTTAAATACCACCTGGGTGGTACCATGAAAAACTAAGAGGAATTTAAGCACCTCCTTAGTGGACAGATCAACACTCAAGACAGGACCTTTCTGACTTACTAACAACATTTCCATTCACATATCTCTGGAGAGCTCTCGTGGAAAACTTGGACAGGTTTCTGCAGTGTGAGCAGCAGTAAAAAGACACACTGGGCTATGATTTCATATAATATTTCACCAAATAAACAGCATCAAGTTGGTTCACAGATTGGTTGAGAAATGCCTGAAGAGAGCCTAGAGAAGGAAGCAACACTAGTGATATAAAAGCAGAATTTTTCCCCACAGAGTGAGTGCTGAAGCAGAACTTCCACAGAGTACACAAGGGCTCTAATCCAGCAAAGTGAAGGATTATTGTGGTCATTAAATTAGCAAAGCATTGATCAGAATGAATCTACTTCCCCATTAGGAAAGGCAACCAAAGGGAAAAGAGATTCCTTTCTATGCCTAATGGTACTTTAATATTTTCTGTTGGATGGGGTAGTCATTTTTTCCTATGTATCTGTGTACCCACTTTATTTCATATGCTACTCTATGTTATTAGCTGCCATAATGCATACCATATTTTTGTCTTGCATGGAAAAATCCCATTTCTTGTTTGTGAAGTGCTGTTGTTTTGAAAGTCGCTCTATTTTTACATGCCTGCAATGCCTTCCTATGGGCCCAACAGACCATACAGAATTGGATTTACTTGGCATGAGACCTGGTTCTCTATTGACTACAACTTCTCTCAACAGGCTGAAATTTGTTATCCTGAATATCTTTCTAAAGCTTTATCAGTGACCCAGTGGGGAACACACTCACATCAGATTTGTAGGTGACACCAAGCTGGAGGAACAGTCAATATGTATGAAGGCAGGACCAACATTCAAAGGGTCTTATGGAGGAATGGGAGGAAAGGACCAACAACAAATTGGGCAAGGACAAATGCAAAGTCCTGCCCCTGGCAAAGAAGAACCCTATGCAACCTTATAGGCTGGGGAATGATAGGCTGGGGAGCTGCTCTGCCAAAAGGTCCTGGAGCTGCTGTCCTGGCAGGCATCAAGCTGGACATGATCCAGTGGTGTGCTCTGGCAGCAAAGGAGTCCAGGAGCATCCTGGGCTGTGCTACAATGAGCACAGCCAATAGATCAAGGGAAATAACTACCCTCTCTTTATTAGACCACACTTGGAATACTTTTCCAGTGTTGGACCTCCAAAACAAGAAAGACATTCACAAACTGGAGCGAGTTGCATTGAAGCCAGAAAAATGGCCGGGCCTGAAGCAATTGCTCTGTGAGAAGAGGCAGAGGGACAGGGTTTGCTCAATCTGCAAAAGAGGTATCGCAACAGCGGTCCCCCAGTTCACACAGGGAAATTATCAAGAAGGGAGTCAAGTCTTTTTGCAGTGGTGCATAGTAGGAGGATGTGAGACAACAGGTATGAATTGAAACAAGAGAGATTCAGCCTGCTTATGAGAAAAAAAAGGAATATTTTGCCATGACAACAAGCAATTAGAGGAGCACGTTGCCCAGAAAGGCTGTGCAGTTTCTGTCTTTAGAGATTTTGAAGACTGTACTGAATAAAGCCCTAAACAACCTGGACAGACCTCATGGTGGCCTGCTTTGAGCAGCAGGATGGACTAGAGACCTCCTGAACTCCCTTCTGGCCTGAACTATTCTATGATTTTTAAGCTCATTTTTAAAAGTTTCAGACAGAAGTTTTTAGTAAGGTACAGGAATAAAGTGAAGAAAACACATTTTTTACACACATTAGAATATATCATACAGAATATTGTTTTGGAAACTTCCATGCTTCAAGCTTTAGAATGGGCACTTCTTTCCTATTTTCACTTGAAGTGACTTTTGTGCTAGGAGTGGTCCTTTTGCTCGTTTTATCAAAACCTCCCAAATCATAAACCTTTATGAACCTTTTCTCAGCAACAAACAGTGGAAACTGCTTGGAAGTTGCCACCGAGCCGCCTGAAAATGCCTTTCTCTCTTTGCACTGATTGCGCAGGAAGAACAGTATTGAGATTCACCTTGCCTGCCTTTAGATGTCTACAGCGTAGGTGCTCACTTGTGAGCTAGTCAGCCCACACTCCTTTTATAGCACTGTGTGGGAGTTAACAGCTGGTTAGCTCAGTCCTGCCCTGGATGACTAGCCTAAACACAGAACTTTTAGTGGATTTAAATTAGATGAGCTGAATCTCATGACTAACAAGCAGCTATCTAGTCTGTATTCAATTGTTTCCTCATCACTTTTTCCCTATATGTGACCAGGAGGCAGCATTATATCGTTTGGTGTTTTTCTGTAGTACATGAATGCTTCATACACAGCCATTAACTTAACCTCACTATAAGGCTATTACCATTCAATTTTTTTAAGTGAGGAATTACACCATCTGCATCTACATCCATAGACATATTTGTCTAAAGACACCCATCTACAAATCCCTGTCCTTAAATTTGAGGGTTTGGCTAAATGTCATCTGACCCTCAAACCTCCCAAAACACGGTTTTCTCAAATTTTCACTAAAGCAGTGATAGTTCCTTCTTTAACTTTACTCGTATACTGAGCATGAAACTTTTGTTCTGCACATCATGGTCAGCAAGGTTATGCCATTTTGCAAACTGATAAACTGAGGCACAAAGAGTTTAGCACAGGTCTTGCTGAAGAGTGGGAATTGTCATGTTCATGTTTTCGCGTGGCTTGATCTCCCGACTGTTCCCTAGCTGAGAGTGAATATGAACCGGGAATACTGGAGAGGGATCCTGGTCTAATCCATTTCTTTACAAAAGAGAAGCAATTTATAGGAGAACAGCTGAATGATCTGTATTAAACATCTTTCTTTTATTCTTCCAGAATATGAGTGAATCTTGAGAAAGGTTCAGGGAGGATTCCAACAGGAACCAAACAGTATGACTGACCGTACGATGCGTGCAGTGTTTGTGAAATACATTCCATTGAACGTGGCCTTTTCTCTCAGCTCTCTGAGCTGGCTCCCTCCCTGTTACACATCTGCTTGTGAAGCATAAGTCATATCCTTGTTCTGATGGTTTTGGAATGGATGTTTCTCTCGACCACATTGCTGAGAAAAGATGAATCTTATGAATGAGGAAAAAAATGTAAATTTGGCTCCTAAATTATAGCTTGCTGATGTCTTCCACTGAAGCAATCTTACACTGGCTTCCTAATGGGTTTTTGTCTGGGAACCTAAAGGCAACAGCAGAGGAACAGGTAACTTAAATGAAGGGGCTTTGTCCAGATCATATAAATTGCAAAATACTCTGCCAATACAGCTGGGAGATCCTGGAACTACCTCAGTTCTCAAGGGCAGAGTAAACTGCACCTGCTTGCAACACATTTTGCTCTGGTCCATTTTCATCAGTTCCTGATGACTAAGAAAATGCATCAGGCAATTCTTGCTCTTGTTTACAGGAACTGCTTCACTGTTCTGTATATACAAGGGAGATTTCAAGGGAACCAGATTTCCTGAGCGAGAGGTTGCAACCCAACCACTGTAGAGCACAGCTACAAGCAGGTTTTTGAGGGTTCTTTCCACTTTCCAGATAGTTTAAAAATAAATCAGCATGAGCAATGCCAATCATCTTTCAAAAAGATACAGTATGTCCATAAACATGAAAGGTGGTGGTTAAGGATGCCTGGACTGACATAATGACTGGCTGAAGTTCTCATTCACTCCTCCTTGTGATCTGTACTGGAGATAAGACATAATGTTAAAGGGAGCTGCTGATATTCCAAGAGCTGTTAAAAGAAACAGTCTCACTTTTGAGTTTTCATAGGCGGAAAATGCCTCACAGATTCCCCACAAAAAAATGTGGGATTGAAAACCTATTTTCTGAGGAAAACCAGTAACTAAAAAGGCTTTGGTGATGGGTCCATCCTCCCCAGGAAATCTTTTCATCCAGAATTAATTGCATTAATGTTGAAGGCAGAACCATTTTTCAAGTCGCTGTAAATATGCAGCATTTTGCAGTTGCCAATCAGAAATATGTATTTTTAGAGACACAAAGGGCAAAATAGGCATACAGAAAGGAAAAGCAGTCTCAGAGGGTGTATTTCAGATCCCAGAGAGTCACCAACAGACCCTAACATAGGAAAAGGACATTGTTGGGACTCCTATCCATCTTCACAACAAAATAATTGAGGAATTCTACAGGGTGGTACAAGTGGAAATTTTAGGTAGTCCCAGAGATTTCCCCAAGCAACTCTTGATGCATCTAGACCAATTGATAGTGTGTGCTAAAATGTGCTGATGAACATCCTGGATGGAGAATCTGGCCATAGGCAGCTCCTGCTACACTCTCTGTCCATGAGTTTCTGTGCAAGTTTATTTAAATGGCCCCTAAACAGATCCTTCTCTGCCATGGGTATCTCACCAGACACTGCTATTATATACTACTACCATTTATGATCACCTATTTTTTAAACTAAGATGTCACTCAACTTTTGTCTTTGTTTGGGGAGAAGGGAATAGAAGAGGGGGAATGACTAACTGAACATAAAAAAACTTTGTAGTTAAGAAAAATTGTTCAGTTCTTAAGATATTTCTGCATCTACTTGTTATTTTTTGCATAAGCGTGTGTGTGTAATGTAGGTTTCATTGCTTATATAAGTTTCTGGTTAATATACTTTAAAAGGTTCATGAAGAACATCACTAGTTGAATTATTTATTATTACAGATATTTCTAAGGCACTTATCACCATGACATCTGGATGCACTTCTCAGAGCTTATATTAGGCCATTAATTGCTAAAATATATTTTTAAAAAGGGCGGGGTGGGAGGGAGGAGGGAATGAAAAAAAAAAACCTGCCACCATCCTGCTTTGCTGTATACCACAGCTGTAAGTCAAAGGAGGTGTTTTTTGCCAGTCAGCTAAAAAAAAAAAGCTCATTGCTTTCATTCAATGCACACATTGAGGTACAATTGCAGTCCTTGTTAGGCACATCCAGACAAATACTTCAAAGCATTATTGACATAAGTGATTCGCAGAGATGGGTCTCTTCTCCAGAGCACCCTGTTGTCAGATCCCAGAGCCTTCATCCTGGACTGACTGATGCTAGTATTTTATATTAGCAAAAGCCACACAGTCTGGATAACTACATCCCATTCCTTAGCCATTAGATGGGTGGGAATGTTAGAGCACTCGTTAGCTGTGTCTCTCTTCTTGTGAGCCATATTGCCAAACTCCAGGCTGTGGGTGGAATATGTGGATGCTTTGGATGGAATATGGAATAAGCTTTCTGCATGACGTTATCTTCTGGTGTTGGTTAGAGAGTTATTTCAGCCTATTTTAGCTATATTTGCCCTGAGACCTAGGCTAATGTGAATTATTCACATTCTTCTGCTTCAGGCTAAGATGCAGAGAGACACCTATTGCAGATTAGCTGATGCACGGTAACTTGCAAGTCTAATAGGAAGTAAGATAACCTGGGGTAATTCTTAAACACAAGCATTTTCCATGGCTCAACTGGAATGCTGCAGCTCATTACCCCAGAGAAACATGTCTGTGTATCTAAATCATAAGCAAGATTTTCTTAAGCATCAGAGAAGCCCATCTTTGAGGGACAAGGAGAAGGGGGTTCTTGTGCCATATGCATGCACTTCCTTGTTCTGATTCTGAACTTTGACAACAGACCATCAAAACCACTGCTGAGCTGACTCTACGATTTTGCAAGCACCAAAAGTCACGCTGTTCGATACAGCATTCTCTCTGTTTCTTTCTCAAGTGCTGTATTATTATTCACACCGTAAAGCTTTCCCTGCATCAAGCTGGACTTGCTGCTGCACTACATTCATGCTTTTTTTCTCTCCTTTTTTCTTTAAAAAGAAAAAGGTTTTCACTTGTTTTATCTTGCTGTATACCATATTAGTACACCGTTCCTTATTACTCAATAAAGAGCATTACTCAATTAAACTTAACTTTTTTTTTAAAAAAAAAAAGCACACTAATTGTATCCATTCAGAAAATAGTACTAGAATAGACATACTAGCCAGAATCTATGATGGACCAATAGCAAATACTTAGGCAAAAATATAATATTAAAATAATTCTTCAGTGATATTATAACATCCCACCTTCCATGAATCCCTGGTTTACAGACTCTGAGAGTACCTGTATCTTCACACTTCAGAGCCCTCAGCAGACTTGCCTCATGTGTCTGTTGTTCTGTGAACCCATTTGTACTTTGGGGCCTTGAAACAACCTGAAGCAACCAGGTCTGCAGCTAAACTGTATGAAAAAAAAATCTGTTTCTTAATTTAAAAATATTTGTCTGAATTTTCCATGTGTCCTCTAGTTCATATGTTAAGTGAAACAGTCATTCTCTAGTCACATCCTCTGCATTATTTGAGAATGTATTGAGCTCTATCAAATTCCTGCTTTTTTTAGCTTCCTGTTTGCAAGCTAAAAAAAAACTACTCTGTTTAACTCTCTTCACACAGAAACCTTTACGTGCCTCTAAACACCACATTACTTCAGCTTATTTGGGGATACAACTCAGCTGTTTTTTTCTTCAGTCACGATTTCATATGGCATGTGAGGTTTATCATATCCCAGCTCCACGCACAGTGTCTCATTCTTGAAAGCAATATTCAGTACAGACAGAAAAGTCATTGAAGGGTGATATCTTTCAGGTCTATGATAACTTTAATATCCACAGTGTTAACAGTAATCTATGAATAAGAGTCACTATAAGGTTATGGATGCTGTTATTGGTCTGGACTAGCAGCTAAGCACGAACTGTACCTTGAAAACCATAAGAAAGATTGACAGTAAATTTAAGAATAGTCAACACAGATCTAAAAAAAAAAAAACAGTCATAAAAAACAGGTCAGAAAAAAACAAGATATTCCCATTTTTCCACTTCTGGTTTACAGGCTAAGGACACTCACATTGCCAAAAACAATGCAGCTGCTTTCTGGACACACAGTTGAGCAGGTTTATGCTGTTTTTTGGCTGAAGCTTAACCCTGGAGGATTGATAGTCTGATCCCTCTTGTCTTAAAGCCTGGTTTGTAATTTGTGAGTCATTACCAAATTATACAAACACAAAAGACTGGAGGTTTGTGGAAACTGGAAATAAAACTTCAGAAGAGAAGGAGCCAGAGAAGCCCTTCCCTACAGCACACCCTTCAAGAGCATCATTTTTGTCACAAAACTATGCAACAGACATTCCAAGTCACAGAGAATATGGGCAGTGTAACAGTGTATACAGGAAAAACAAAACAGAGGACATGTTCTATTAGTGATAAGAAGGAAGGTGACCAGAAGAAGGGAGAAACTTTTAGCACGTAGAAAAGACCCTCTGCAAGCGCAGAGACGCAACAGAGCTGACAGCAGTAGAGCACATCATTGCTTCACTGGGAAATCCACCTTTCCCTTTAAAGCTATGACTTCTGGTTTAGAGATGACTCCTCCACACCCAAAGATATTTTTAAAATTATCTTGTGCCACCAAAATGTGATATAGCTCAAGCAGCAGTCGCAGTATCAATTCCTAATTTGACTAGTGAAACATATGGCCAGCGCAGTGCAAAAAACAAGGGATGGAGAGGAGGAGCAGCTCACTTGTTGAAGTTTTTTTGCCTGTTGCCAAGTCATAGATATTTCTGATGGTAAATACAAACTGCCAGAAGAAAAAAATATCTTCAAACTTAGTTCACATGGGACAAGCAATTCTACAATACATCCCTGGTCCTAAGGTAAGGCAGTAGGAAAGGTTTTAAAAAGACAAAATTGCCTCTTTTGTTATCATCCAGTTGCAGATAGTCTAGCACAATATAGTCCAGGCTTGTGCATTTAAGAGATAAAATTAGGTTGCCCCAAAGAGAACAACGGTGTTATAATGTGGCTATATCAACATCTCACATTTCCACTGAATCACAGGAGAAAATAAAAATAGGCAAAGACTTCAGAGGACTATAGATCTTGTATTTTGCATGATCAGACTTATCTTCCTCATCTATAATATTTTCAGTATCTGACATAGTGTTCTCCACTAAAGTCTCTTTAGTTATTTAATGCTGCAAACATTTATATGGGGCTCTATATGAAGGCACCTATAGACTAATGCCTTTCTAGGTATACTTTTTCTTTTCTAGACTACATAAATTTAGTCCCTTGTGTCTCATTCTTCAATTTGTGAATTATCTTTTTGCCTTTCTGTGTAATTTTCTAACACATTAGTTGTTCACTTATTGCTGCATGAAATAGCCCCCAAAAGTGATTCATTCTGTCATCCAATTGTAACTCTGCGATCTTTCCCTCCTGCTGCACTTTCCTTCCTCTCTGGCAGGCCAACTAAATCTTTGGGTCGCAATGTGTTATTCAGTTGGATCGCTCAGAAATATTTTTGTCTTTTGCTGTCCTGACAATATGCCTGAGCCCAGACTCACTGTGATCATCTCAAAGGCTGAGAGTGTTAATCATTCATGACCACTTAATCACCAGCTTCACTGCTGAAGCTGACAACAGCGGTGACAATTAGTGTGAATTACAGTGGTCTCTTGCATGTAAATAGTCTAGAAGATCTGGAAAAGCCTTTTCTATCAAAATGATTTGGGACAAAAAAAAAAAGAAGCATCTGAAAAATTGTGGTGTCTCACTCATAAGGACAAATAGATGTGCAAGACATACATTCCCTTCCCATCTCAACTAATATCTTTGTCAGTGTAGTGCCCTAAGGAAATACATTTTAATGAGAGAAACATTTGATTCGCTGCAACAAAGTGCTCAGATTTAGAAATACTGAAATATCTTGTTACTCTCTAGTAGTAACTCTAGTGTCTAGTACTCTAGAAGACAAAATGAAACACTAAACTATATTTGAATTAAAAATGCCACAAAGTGTCAGTCATGTGGAAAAAAAAGAAAGAAAAATAAAAGAAAAATAAAAGTTTATTATTCCACCTTTTATAAATCCAGGAAGAGAAGATGTTCCAGAATTTAGTACAAGAGAGAAGTCCAGATTTTTGCTCAAAGCTCCCATATCTAGACTAAGAGCCTCCTGGGAACTCATTTTACAAAATAATTGCACAGGTTTTAGATCAGAATCCCAGGGCTCCCATCGTGTAAACTGAGCTAGAATCTGTGATAAAGAGAGATTCTGTGGATTTGCTGTCACACTAGCAGTTTCTGGAAGGTGCTCTGGACTTTTGATTAATACAGGGAAAACATTCTTTTCAGAAAATAATACATGGCACAGTAAAGACAATAGCTTCTAAGAAACAAGCAGAAGTTATTCTGTGAAGCCTGCTACATGACGGAAGCTCACAAAACCCATGATTTTAGCAATAGTGAAGAGAGAACTGGATACTTGCATGGATAATAAGGACATCCACATGCTGATTTGGAAGTTTACACAAATTAAGAGACATGGAAACCTTTATGGTGTTATTACCAGCTCTGAATACGGAAGAATACTCACCTGAAAGGCAAGCTCCATCATTACACTGTATTGAAGCATCCTGTCTTAGAGATAACACACAGCACTAAATGGAACCAAGAGATCTCACGACTGGGGTACCTGTGCAGGAGTCTTTGAGGACTTTCCTGAGGCTTAGCTTTGCTCTTCCTGTAGATTTACCTAATAGCTGACTGATAAAGAAGACGATGACTGTTAATGAACACAAGACTCTGCCATCTGTGCTGTCAGGTGGCACACAACAGCTATAAACACTGTCATGCTTTCACATCCATGAGAGGACTCTTTTTCCCTTTTCTGGCACTGACTAAAGTATTAAAGAGAAGGGACTGAGAAATAACGTTATGGTGAAGGCAGAGAAATAACATTATGGTGAAAGCAGAGAAATGGCTTCAAACCAGGGACTATGATTCCTGCTATGCATATGTGCAGTGCAGTACAGATCTACCCCTCTGTAGAGCAGCAGGCTTGCAAGCTTGGTCCTGTCTAACACCCTGGTTAATGCAGAATTCTCTATTCATGTCTTTTGAAAAAGAGATTTAAGGCTTTTTGGAGGATCAATGTAGCCCATGGGAAGCTGCACCCCAAAATTTTATCCTGATAAATCCTGCACATCTGAGAGGGTCTGCAAGATTTCCAGCAGCTGTGAAATACAGATACATAAAGATCACGTTCCATTCAGGAAAAATGTTGTGAGTGAAGTTCTGCAAACAGCATCAAGCACTTCTCTTGTATTCTTCCTCGCTTGGGCATAGAACTTGCTTTTTTTTGTGAATCTCACTTTTTGTGGATGAAGCCACTTCTGTGAAATTCTCAAAAAGAACAAGTGCTCATCCATCATGAGCCTTCACTAGGGCTGTTCATGAGAAGGGCTGAGCAGACTCGGCTTCACTGATTTGAGACCTTCACATGTTTGCCAGTTTAGGCCCCAGGATGCCCCACGGAGTCTGCTGAACACACACTTCACCAGAAGGAAGATATCTCTGGTGTTCAACCTAAATTTTCTAGTCTAGATTTATCCTAACTGCCACTCAAGTGCCTTTCCCGCTTGCCTATCCACTACTGCAGTTTGCAGATCTGTTTTATGTAATTATCTCAGAGACAATATAAAATGCAAGAACAAAAAACATGGTAAATTTAACTTAATCTCAGCAACGAGCAACATATAGAGCTCTATATTGTATAGCCCACACATTCCTCTGTGGTGCTGCTCAGATATCACTTTGATTGACTAGAAGAAACCAGATCAAATGCTTTAGATGTAGACAGAGAGACGAAAACATACATTTAGATCAGTTAAGACAGTCCCTTAATTCATACTGACTGAATTTGAAAGTGCTATATTGTCTACTCACAATTTTTGATAACAAAGAACTATCCTCCCAACCAGAATCTCTTATTAAATCTAATTAGAAAGCAGTCGGCACCACGATCAGCGCCATGTGTGGCAGTGGGAACTAGGCTATAGCAGGAGCTGCCAAGATAGATTTAGACTTTGGCAAAATTAAATTGATTGGTTTTCATGACATTTGAAGCACATAGCAAACCGCCATAAATCCTTCTCTCATATATATATTACCATCCAGGGCATCAGCAGCACACATTTTAAACAGCTCAGAAATTGGCCTATCTTGTGATGTTTTTAATTTATTGGCGGTAGTGCAGATTTATTCATTTTTTGTTAGCATGCAGGGTGTAAATACTCCGTCCACAAAAATCCTGAAACCATGCGTGCTAAGAATGTGTAGCAGAGTGGGTGTTTGTGAAGGGTGCTGGTCCTCACAGCCCTGGGATCTGGGGCAGAGGGCTTATGTTAGATCAAAACTACCTTCAACACAGAAGTCAGAAGCATTCAATCAGGTGCTTTTCCCTGCAGCTCTCCTCTTTCAGAGCCATCACTCAATCTGATTAAAAAATGGAGGTTGGAGTGGGACCATGGCTAAGGGAGCAGGAAGAAAAAAATCCAACAAATTAAAAATTAACTTGCATGCTGGAAAATAATTTTCCCTATAAAACATAAGTGCAGCTTCCTCTGTTGTTCTGGTAAATGAAATTTAAATATTTAACCACAGTGCTGGCACAACAGTGGCTGCAACCTGAGCCACCCCCTGCCCACAGATGCAGGGTAAATCTTTCAGAGCTGAGATAGCCTTGCTGCTCTCAGCTCTGTAGGGCTGCTTGGCTGCAGCATGTCCCACATCTTCTGCTCGTGGCAGCTCCACCAGCCCCAGGCAGGTGGTGGAGAGGATGCCATATGGATGAGGCAGGTGGTACCAGGTGCTGATGTCCCTTATATTACCTCAGATATAAGCAAAAGTCAGTGGGACACCAGCCTTTCAAAGAGAGTGTTCTGGCTTACTGCAGTCAGGACCAGCCATAAATCTCCTGCGCATTGCATGAAAAAAAATTAAAAAAAAAAAATCCAAGACACCTTTCATATCAGCATAAATGGAAAAGAGGTCAACTGATGATCAATAGTCTGTTTTTTTTTCTCCTGAAAGATTAAACACTCAGAAGTCCTGCTGAAGCCAGTGTTAGAAATAGTCACATGGTTCATTTAGAAAATCAGACCACTAATCAGGTAATAGGCAGGTTACCTGCAGGAACAGGATGGTTCCTTGGCATATATTCAATACTACTCTGTCTAGCCTGTTTTTTTATTATTAATTTTATCTTTTTTTTTTCTCCAAATGGACTTCATATTAAAACCTCCAGCACCCATTTTTAACTATCCTGTAATCAAACAGCTCTCTCTTTTTATTATTCTGCTAAAGTACTCCCTCTTTGAGGTATTTATCTTCTTGTACTAACTTTAAAATCTCTCCTTTGTGAGGACTCTTCAGGGTCCTCTCTTTCAAATACATAAGGATTATTTTGCACATACTTGTTTAAAGCTTATTTTTCCCCCTTTCCCAATAGAGAGAATTGGCATTGTGCTCTCCTCTGTGTTTTTGCCACTCAAAACTGACGAGGACTTTTCCACATCTGGCTAAGGAACAGGCATAGAAAATGGACAAGATGGTTTATTCAGCATACGTTGTGTCAGAACAGTGTCTACTCCAGACTTCCTCTAGATAAATGGGTCCTGATCCCAGCTCAAGTTATAGTTTGAGCTCTGTCTTCTTATTCATTTATAGTGGACTTATCAATGTATCCTGTAGTGCAAAATGAATACATGCAGTAAACGCAACTATTTGCAGCTGACTGCAAATAGGCCACTGCCTGTTCAGATCTCAACCAGGAAAACAAAATAACAGAGCATACTAAGATGGGTTAAATACTAATGGAAAAATACTTCTCCTGAAGCCTGCCTGAAGATTTTCAGAAGAAAATCAGAGCACAGATGACATAGTTTACTTTGATTTGTCACTGTCTCACTCTGGAGAAGAATCCCATACCCTCTGGTGTGAAAATGCTGAGCTGTGAGATCAAATTTGGGCTGTACCCTGCAGGGCAGCTTGTGGGAAGAGCTGAGCTTCCCTTCATCTTAGCTTGTCAGGAGCCCTTGAAATGAAGGCACCAGATAGTTTTAAAGACATTTAAATCAGTCTATTTCACCTCTCAAGAACAGTCACAGACCTGGCATATGTCGAATACCTGATGAATGCTACCCTAATCAGAAGAGGAAAAGCTGGGTGCAGCAGAGAAAAGAATCTTCTCTTGCCTAGCCAAAGGCACTGGAGAGCACTAAATATCATGTCTAGGAGATATTGAGACCTGTAGGTTGCCAAAGAAATATTACCTTGCTTAGAAGTAATAGAAAAAGTTTTTAAGTAACTACCTACTATCCCAATGGCTCTTGCAATCAGGAAAAGTCAGCTGACTGGGAAAGCCTGGATAACTCTGAGGAACTGAACACAGATTACTACTGCCCCCACCATGCTGCTTCCAAACACACTTACACAAACCAGTTAAACAGAATGTTACCATCAAGAGCTGCTCAGTAGCCAATGGGCTGGTTATCAAGTCCTATTTCTACTAAGCCAAGGAAGTTATGCAACCCCTTTCCACAGATATAGCACTTTGACTATTTTTGCACACTTCCTTGCAAGCATTGGCAGTGCAATAAGGAGAGAATAGCTGAATGAGCCTGGATACCGAATGCTTATAGGGCCAGTTTGATAAGAGGGCTACAACATACCTGATAAAATGGGAGAGGCAGTCTGCTTCCAGTGCTGGTCAGGATTACCCAAGCCCCTCACAAAGCTATATACCTCCACAGCTATATTAGTCACTGTCTGAAGATAAGACTCTCCCTGAGAAAGCTCTGACAGATACCACTGTTTTTCTGGACTAGGCAAAGTCTGCTCCCTGCAGCAGCCAGCACAGAGTGTAGTTAACTTTATTTCCTGATGGTGTGGAAAAAGAAGCGAGTTCCTGCTGGGTCCTCCTGAGAAACCCTTAGTGCAGGTTTCAGCTATGCCTGCACTCTGCACAACGGGGGAACACTTTTTATCGGACACTTTCTATTTAAATAAAACTCTCCAGAGCAAAGGTAATACTATCTTCCAAACTGAATACTGAAGATAATGATTACAGTCTTTGAGAATAGATACTAATAGATACTAGATAGGCTAATTCATGACAAAAAAAACATAAACAAGTTTCAAAGGAAGAGTTTATCTGCTTATATGGTAGATAGGTTAATGGACTAAATCATTCATCCTGTATTTACTACACAATTTGTCCACACCAGCTTAAATAAAAGAATGTGACAGTCTTCCCTTACCTGCTCATTCCCAAGTCGTTGTGCTATGAGACAAGAATCATCTTGCAAAAACTAAGTCTTGGAGAATGCAAAAGGCCACACTGAGTAACTGTTATCATCCATTCTAGCCTTAAAGCATCTATGAAACTGTAAGGTCTCAGGTTCTGTCTCTTTCTCTGCAGGTGAAAAATCAATAAACATTGATCACTCATTTTCACAAGGACAGAGATGCAGTAAAAGCCAGCACTCTCCTTCCTTAGCAGTAAAGGGCAAAAGCAAAATTCTCTGTTTTGTTTCTAACCTCTATATTTTCAGTCCAGAAAGCACTCTCCAGCTTGGATACAGCCACTCTTGATTTTTGCTCCTGTGAGCAAAATGATCATGTGGTCACGTTCAAATGAAATCCCAAACAAGGAATACATGAATTAACAAGGGCTTGTCTCATCAGAGGTGCTCTTCATGCCCCTCTAGGATCAGTAACTCTCTTTACAAATTAGCTTATAGGAGGACAGGAGTGTATTTTTCCACATTCAGAATTGTTCAGTCACAACAACCCCATGCAGCGCTACAGACTTGGGACAGAGAGGCTGAAGAGCTATGTGGCAGAAAAGGATCTGGGGGTGCTGGTTGACAGACGGCTGCACATGAGGCAGCAGCCCAGGTGGCCAAGAAGGCCAACGGCCTCCTCATTTGTATCGGAAACAGCACAGCCAGTAGAACCAGGGAAGTGTTCCTCTCTCCGTACTCGGTGCTGGTGAGGCCGCACCTAGAATACTGTGCTCCATTTTGGGCCTGTCCCTGCAGGAAAGACACTGAGGCACTGGAGTGTGCCCAAAGGAGGGCAGCAAAGCTGGTGAAGGGGCTGGAGCATAGACCTTAGGAGGGGTGGCTGAGGGAGCTGGGATTATTTAGTCTGGAGAAGAGGAGGCTCCAGGGAGACCTTATCACTCTTTACAACTACCTGAAAAGAGGTTGTAGTGAGGCAGGGGTTGGTCTCTTCTCCAGAGTAACTACTGATAGAACAAGAGGAAATGGCCTCAAGTTGTGCCAGGCAGGGCTCAGGTTAGACAATAAGAAAAAATTCTACACAGAAAGAGTAGTCAAGAATTGGAATAGGCTGCCCAGGGAAGTGATGGAGTCATCGTCCCTGGCAGTGTTCAAGAAACTTGTAGATGAGGCACTTAAGGATATGGTTTAGCAGGCATGGTGGTAATGGCTTTATGGTTGGATTTTATAGAATCATAGAATCATAGAATAGAATCATAGAATGCTTAGGGTTGGAAGGGACCTCTAGAGATCATCTAGCCCAACCCCCCTGCATACGCAGGGACACCTAGAGCACGTGGCACAGGACTGTGTCCAAGCGGGTTTTGAAGATCTCCAGAGAAGGAGACTCCACAACCTCTCTGGACAGCCTGTTCCAGTGCTCTGTTACCCTCACTGTTAAGAAATTTTTCCTTAAGTTCCTATGGAATTTTTGGTGTTTCAGTTTCCGGCCATTTCCTCTAGTCCTATCAGTGGCCACCACTGAAAAGAGACCATCACCGTCCTCTGCACTCCCTCCCTTGAGGTACTTATAGACACTGATTAGATCCCCTCTCAGCCTTCTCTTCTCCAGGCTGAACAGGCCCAGCTCCCTCAGCCTCTCCTCATAGGGCAGATGTTCCAGGCCCCTGATCATCCTTGTGGCCCTGCGCTGGACTCTCTCCAGAAGCTCCACATCCCTCTTGTACTGTGGAGCCCAGAACTGGACACAATACTCCAGATGCGGCCTCACCAGGGCTGAGTAGAGGGGCAGGATCACCTCCCTCGACCTGCTGGAGATGCTCTTCTTAATGCAGGCCAGGATTCCATTGGCCTTCTTGGCCACGAGGGCACACTGCTGCCTCGTGGTCAACTTGTCATCCACCATGACACCCAGGTCTTTCTCCGCAGAGCTGCTCTCCAGAAGGTCGGTCCCCAGCCTGTACTGGTGTCTGGGGTTATTCCTCCCCAGGTTCAGGGCCTTGCACTTGGCCTTGTTGAATTGCTTGAGGTTTTTCACCGCCCAGTTGTCGAGTCTGTCCAGGTCCCTCTGGATGGCAGCGCAGCCCTCTGGGGTATCGGCTACTCCTCCCAGTTTGGTATCATCAGCAAACTTGCTGAGGGAGCACTCTGTGCCTTCATCCAGGTCATTGATGAATAAATTGAACAGGACTGGACCAAGGACTGACCCCTGGGGGACCCCGCTAGCTAGAAATATCTTGAATTATATCTTATATCTTAAGAAATATCTTAAATTATCTTGAAATATACCCTAATGGTTCTGTGATTCTATACTACATGGAGGATAGGTTCTATGAATAGCTGACTCTTAATTTGCTTTTCTTGGCTCAAGCTAAAATGTTACCCACAGTTATCCCAGTAACTAGTAAAGGTCACTACGTTTCTCTTAAAGGCGGGTTTGTTGGGCCAAAGGCCATTCTTGCTGATGATTCTACATACAGAGAGATAGCTCCTGTATGGTGCTACTACTCAAGCTCAGAGCTGCTGCTGCTGCTGCTCCTGCTGCCGCCTTGTAGATAGGAAATGGGTTAATTACTGAAAATGTGAGATTCCATCAGAGGTGAGTGAGTAATTTGAAAGAAAAGAAATTGAAGGGAGCAGAGTAGCAAGCTGGAGGGAAAAGCTGGAGCTGGAGGAAGGGCTGAAAACAGCTTGGTCTGAGCCGCTGAGTGAGTGTAAGTAAATGGAGTTTATCCAGTCTCTATACGTGACAAGCGTAGGCCTCAAGTTAGTAAGTTTTTTATTATGTTCAAATTCAGGACTGAAGAACTCTTCATGAAACAGACAACATCTGTGCATCCAAAGCAACTTCTAAATAGGCTAATCACTCTGTCAATTCCAATTTCAAGATATCACATCTCAAAGGGTCAGTACATTCTGAGTCACGCTGAAAAAAAAAAGTCTTCAGATCCCCATGCTGCTTTCCGCCCTTATGCTCAGAAAGGTCAGGCTTTGAGAAGAATGCAGGTCAATGAATGTATAATATATATATTCACAAACATAGGCCTCATTATAGTGACTGTGCAACTCTGCTGTGTCCAATTCTTTTGAGTTTCTTCTGTGTTAGGTAATTTTGAGAGCCCTTTGCTGATGATTTACTCATTGTGTTCACTAGAAAAAGGAAAGCCCTGAAACTGCTGGTGATAACAAGTGCATTTTAATACCACAAAAAAGCAGAGAGGAGGAGAGATGAAGCCTTAAATTTTTGAACATATAAGCCTGTATCACATCCTCTGTGCAACAAGAGACAAAAGTGCTTCCTGTTACAAGATTGCATTTGTAGAGGAACAACTGTTCAGTTGAGAGCAATTTTACCTTTTCTATCTGAAGGCTTTTTGCTGTAGTGGGGATCCCCTGAGCTGTTTCAGAGAGCTCTTCAGAGGACCCAGAGAATAAAGTGAGGTGATCCTTCACAAATGCGCTAATATAGCAGGGTCACACAGCACTCAAAGCAGAAAACTAGGAGTACAGAGAGCTCTGCTCTTTTTTCACCTTAACTACTAATTTCCTGAGTAGCTTTGAGTGGGGGAATTGTTCTCTGCAAGGTCCATTTTCTGAAAAACAGAGCTCCCAATACTTCCTTACTACATTAAGAATCTGCAATGCTTGAAAAGATGTGCCCACTTTATGAAAGAGAAGCTCCCCTCATTAAACAGAGTGCTCTGGTCAAGGAGATTTGGAGAAATTTTGTCATTTTACACTAATTTAAATGGAGCCTTGTAGCTTAATGTACAGATGAATAAAACGAATATATATCAAACATCTTAAAAGTGTCTTAAGAAATAGCTGAGGTTAAAGCTTTACCTCACTAAAATCTACTCAAGATGCCCATTGTGTAGACCTAGTATGAAACTATGATTCAAAGCAGCAAATATTTAACTCACTGATGTCACAACTGCAGGACAGTCACGTTCCATGCTAAGCACTGATCATCTAGGTCAATAAAATAGGAAGTAAAGCAAGTTCTGTCCTTTCTGCCCCTTCACACTGCTTCCTGTTGTGTCAGGAAGTACCTCAGGAGGTTGACGTATGCTTTGGAGCAAGGCTTAGATGCAAAGCACTTACGCATATGGTAAAGTGCTAGGATACTCCTGCCGTAGTCAGCAAGGGCCTCTATGCACGGGATTAAAAGACATCACGTACTTAAGAGCTTCGCTGAAGGTGTGATCACACGCACAGGTCTAATACTCATACAGGTATATTCTGCTTTCACACTGATGTAAGTGTAGAATAACTCTACTGAAATCAGTGGCGTTGCTTTAGCTTACATCGCTGTGCAACATCATCAGAACTTAATCCAGATTGTATGAAATTGTATTAACTGTCGCTAACTGTGTTTTGTGCTTCTGAAGATATCTTTGACAGAATTGCTAAATTTCTGCAGAACTGTCTATTATTTAGGACAACTGAGAGATTTCCATCTCTGTAATATTAATTTCTTTGCTTTTATCTGCACTGCCCTGAGGAATCGTCTTTCATCCTTGCAGCAGAGATATTGAGAGATTCCCTACTATGTATACTGCTTTCTTTCAGCATTTGAACAGAATACATTTATAGAGAAGATATTATTTTAATCTGAAAAATATACCCTGCTAGCCTAAGATGCAACTATTTTCATGCCTTAGCTGAGGTGATGTTCCTTGCTTTTTCATAGTAGTAGTTTTGGTTGTTGAAAAAAACGTCTTAGCAAAGAGATCTCAGGGCATCTAGTGGTTCACAGGGGAAACTACATCTTCATGCCAGCAGTCTATGCATGAACTGACTGCATCAACGAGTGAGGAGAAGAAACCCAGCGCTAGAGAAGAGAATTATCTCTTCCAGTCATGACCAGTAGGAAGCCTCTGACTTCCATCATAAAAGTTCAGCCTCTTGAAAGGCTCTGCGTGTGTCACTGCTAAATCTTCACCATCCCCATCAAGTGACAGGTACCAGATACATTGGAAGACCATGGGAGTCTGATCATTTGTCCTCTGTATTCATCCCTGGACTGATAGAGCATCCCAAGACTAACTGGGCTTTAAAAGCCTTGCAATTAATGCACTGCAAATCAAATTGTGGAATTACACTTCAATTTTGCCTGTATGATTAATGGTACATATTAATGAAGTGTTTGCAATATGGAAATGCTGCTTGTTTCCACTTCGGTAGATGAAAGTACAGAAGATCAGCATAGCTGCCATAGTCAGGTAGGTACCATTCAATCTTTTTTTCATGTCCACATACATGCAAATAGCTTGGCTAACAGTGATGGTATTGCAGACTAAAAAAGAACTTCTTTGAAAATATTGTCTGTGCAGCCTGAAACTAGACTGCTATGGTCTTCTTTCTTATCCCTGCATCTTGCGTGCAATCGTTACAATCTGCTCCAGGATAGCTAGTGAAAAAAGATGTTGCTCATATTCCTAAACAGGGATGTGTCTCATGCATACCTGTCCATTCCTATTCAGGCAATCTCTAATAAAGACTTGTGCATATACTCAGTATACCAATACAGCCCTCTCCTTGTAACTCCAGCAATCAGTTCCCAGTAGTTTCAAACAAGAAAGAGCTTTTTTTTATCCATCAAAGTTGGGCAAAGACTGTTTGCAAAAAAAAGTCTCCACAAACATGCAGATGGATTCTCTTCAGAGCTATCTCTTGCTCTCTACTGAATGTTTTGTTTGCATGCATTTAGCTTGCTGTTATGAAAGCAAATACCTGACAAAAGAAACCCCTAAACAGATCCTGTAGGTGAGGATAATCAGCACTCATTTCTCCATCAAACTGTTTTCTTGTATAGGCATAAACTGCATCATGTATGTCCTTCTGCTACTTTCTGCTTCCTATACAATTATATGGAATGGCTGATAATAGCATGTAGAGAGTGAGATTGCAAGAGTGAGATCATAAGTTTATTTTGCAATCACGTCAAAAAAAAAAAAAAAAAAGATTGCCTAGTAAGTTCCCCACAGTAGAACCTTGTTGGAAGCCAGTGTTTCTTCTTGGCAGGATAACAGCAGTCAATGAAGGGTAAATAGATAGGCTCCAAACTTACCTGTTACTTGCTCCATCATGTAGGAGATGCTCCTACATCATCATCTAGAGAAATCAGGTGGATGCAGCATCTCCATCTGTCCTTTTTGCTACATACTTAATTATACACTTAATGACATTCAGGAGACCATCACTGCATAGGGCAACGCTTCTGTCCAGTTCTTGTACTGTAGGACTGTCATGCCAAAATATAACCATTTCATCCTCTTACTAAAACTTTCTCTCCTTTCCTTTCTTTTCTAAGGCACAAAAATCATTGAAAACACTGAAAGGAAGAGGCCTTTACAGCAGGGCTGAGCATAAGAACTCCTCTGTTTCCTTCTGTGGCTGTGCGCTGTTTTGCTCTGTTACCTTACAAATAAGGCAATAATCTCTCTATGCCTTGCTTGCTTCTGCTTTGTAAAATGGAGGTAATTAAAACACCTACCTCAAGGGAATGCCTTACACTGTGATATTTAATGGATTAACATTTGTAAAGCTCTTTGACAGCCTTAGATGCAAGACTCTACAGAAATTCAAATTTCTGTTATCTTGCAGGATAAACAGGCATTTCTCAAGACCAATCCTTCCTTACTCTTGATATATGAAAGATGATAGAATATGGGGATTGATGCATCAATATAATTCAGACAACAAAAGGTAGTGTGCTGACTGGACTTTACTTCTAAAAATATCTTCTCATTTTCAGCATCTTCAGCTTATAACTTAGCCTGAGAGTAAAAGTCCCGGCGCATATAAATATAATGTAGCCTAGGACCTGATGACACAAATGTATTTTTTTTGAAACTCCATGACGGGTGTTAGAGAAAAGACATATTCCGGTCCAAATCCAGAACAAATATGCCTTTTTCCTTCATGCAATAGATAGGCTTTCTGAACACAAGAGATGTCGTCTCCAAACCCCCGACCAAGAATATGTACAGATTCATTTTTAACTCTTGCTGTTAAGAGTTGTCCTTTACCTCTGCCAGCAAGTGTCTGTAGACCTTAGAGATAAGAGATAACAGTTATAATGCTGTTTTTCTATAAATATGTAGTTTATGTAACATTGTATCTGCTGTACTGTGAATAGAGGTAGCCTTACAGTATCTCTTCTCAATTACATAACTAAAACCTCTCAACAGGTCAAATATACAACTAATACAGCCAAAGTCTTAAACATACATCAGATCAAACAGCTCCAAAAAGAGGTAGATACTCCATTGTCTGATCATGCACCAGCTTATGCATTTCTACTACTTTGGTAATGGTGGGAGGGAAACCACCCAAACTAAAATCTGGTTGTCCTATATATGTGCCTTGCGGCTCTTGGCAGGAGCACAATTTTGGAATGTAACTTTTAAGTATAGATTTTTTTTAATCCTCGTTCTAAATCTCCCACTGCCTTCTGCCCTCCTTACAAAAACAGTGAGTTTCTGTTCCTACTTCTGCCTAACACAGGCAGACGAAGTAAGTCAGATCCTTTTGTTGTTTGAAACAAATAAGAGTCAGCTAAAATGTCACAAGTAATCACAAAACTACTGATAAGACAAATAAGATAGTTGTGCTGAAGAGCCTAATGGAGGCAAAACAGAACATCCTGGGGCTGAGAAAATAACAACTCTTCAAAGATTTGGATTTGTTTTCTTCATTAAAAAAAAAAAAAAAGTGTAAGCAGAGATATTTGCTTTCTAATGAATAAAAGATTCTCTTTGTTTACTGAGAGAAATTGAGAAATATTGACTTCATTTTTAGCAACGAGATTTATGTTGAATACAAGGAGGGGTGTTCTAGCAGGTAGAAGAGAAAGATACTGGACTAGGCTGTCTAGAAGTGTGGAATCCACTTCATCAGTAACTTAAAGGAGAAACTAAATACTTCACTAGTGAGGGGGAAAGAACATGCACCCAAGGGTTTTACTGAATGAAGTGCTGTTGTTAATTTATCATATACAAACAGACTAAAGCATACAATGCAAAAAGCAAAATAACTGTATTTTCTTATGAGCGAAATACACCTGATCTGGAAATATTCTTAAGCACATGTGAAATTTTAAGTGCTCCAGAAAACACATTAGATTCAACAAGGCAACTTGCATCTTAAAGATCACTAAATGTCTAAAATGGCAGGTCTCAGAGATGCTTTCTTTCCTTTTTGGAAATAAGTTCTGTAAATTTTTTTAATTCAAATGTATGTGCACATTGAAACTTTGTCTTTGAATTTTGCACAATGGTCAGTATTTGGCAAATAGCTGTGTATTACTTGATAACCATGTCTACCCTGCCATTACTATTTACGCTAAATCCTGCTGACATCCCTGCTACTACAATGGAGAGGAATCTGGCCCAGGAGGTGGACAAATACATTTTGGGACACTGATCTGATGAGGAAATAATAGTCAATACTCTTGATCCTGTTCTGCTTGCATGATGGTTTTGCATAGAAGTCATTGCACCTGATTGACAGCAGTTTTACAGTTTGTGAGTTCGGAATCAAGCTTGTTCTTTCTTATTGAATATTCGGATAAGATGATAAGTGTTTACTGTAAAAAGAAAACACTTAAATTTCAATCACTTCTAAACAGCAGGATTCAATGACTAACGCAAGTTAGATCCTGGTCACACAGGGCATAAAGCAGCATGAGTTTAACAACACAGTGTTAAAAATGAGTCACTTAATTAACAGAGGCACAGAGTGATTAGTACAGACCAGAATAAATGATAGTCAGATAAAAATACTTTCTCTATTTCATTCCTTTATTTTTTTTCTTTTTAAATTTTATGGATTAGGGGCACCAAACTGACAAGTTTTTTATACAGTCAGTACCAGCATGAATACTGTGATGATAGACAACAGCTACATTAAGTATGCAATGAGTGACTACAGATATTCATTTAGTAGCTCTACAGATATTCATGAATACATTCACTTAATTTAGAAGTGAAATGTATTCTCTACTGTGTACCTTTCTTAGTGTTAGACATTTATCTGAAGGCAAACAGTTTAGAAATTAGGTAGGCTACAAAAGAAATAGGGAAATACTCCAAACTTTTCTGCAAGAAACTATAATGTGATGTCTTTTCTATTCCACATGAGCCTATGGATTGCTTCAATCAGGTAACAAGAGTTACAACGTGCACCACAGATGGAAGAGAAGAACACAAATCATAATTGTCTACTGCGGTGGACAACCACAGTCGAGATTCCAGGGCTCAAATAATATTGAGTGCAGCAAAGATGGAAGATGTGGTGCAGGGTAACTTGCAAACCTCCCACTGCTGTATGAGGCTAAAGCTACACTGATCAGTCTCCTTGTTTAAGAGCAAAATGCCATCAGTAAATGAATGATAGCAGGAGCACAAACAACTGCTTCTGATAAGCTTATTACAGGCTCCTATGTAGCCGCAGGAGAATTACAGCAGAAGTGACTGTGATTAGAGACAGCTGCCAAAATTGGAGGGTAGCAGGAAACAAAACTTCAGAGTTCCATAGGAAATGAGATGAAATGAAATGAACTAGCCCAGCTGAGATAATATAGCAGTATATGCATTTGCCAAACTTATAAATAAAACATTGACTTATTATTGCACTTCCATGGTGTGCAGATCCCAGGGAATTTAACATAACATGATACACATGTGGGGGCAGAAAAGGAGGTCACAGAAATGTGATGATGGAAAAGGCTTTTATGTGGTGTTTAAAGGGAAAAACAAAACAAAACAAAACCAAGGAGTATTCGAAAACAGATCAATGTGTTTCTCTGTAAAACAAAATTCTAATTGAACTTGGGCACATAAAATATATTGGACTTATCACATTCATTCAGATGATATCAGATGAATGCACTGCTTTATTTATTACTGTTTATGAAAGATTTCTATGTCTTTTTCAATTTTTATCACCAATTCAATTCACTGGAGCTTGATGTTATTTTCATCAGATGACGCAAAGGTAACAGATAAACAGAAGAAACCATCCAAATAATGCAGAGCATCCACTTTAAAAACCATCAAGGTTTGGGTTGTAAAAGCAGGTTCTCTTTCTTTAACTCCTAGTGTTTTGAAACAAAAGCGAAACCCAACCGTGTATGTTCCAAAGGGAGTGGGCGAGTATTTGATGAATGAACAGAACACAATGCAGGGTTGTCCTCTGGAGTGTCTTTGATGTAAATGGGATCTCAAAGAGCTTTATGAATGGAAGGATGGGGAAATTAAAAGCCAGTCAAGGAAATGAGGAATTTTCTTCAGCTGATGAGAAGGAAAGTTACAGAGAATCTGTCAACTCTCACACAAGGTCCCCTATTGAGACAGGGGAGAGAAAGCTGCAATGAATAATATACATAAGAATTTCCCTCTATATATTTTTATATGTATGTATATAATATATGCACACACACATATACGTATATATGTGTGCATGTATGTATATGGGTGTGGATTTACAAAAATACGGGTGTAAAGTTCATAAAATGTTTCATGCTATTCATCTGAAACCCAAGGTTACAGTGAAAAGACAAATATACAAGATCTGTTTAAGAGAGAAAACTTCCTAGTCTTTTTGAAGGTGCCAGAAAGAATGAAGAACAATTCCTACTGTTCCTGGAAAACTCTAGAGGATGCAGGAAAATGCCATGTAGATTATAAATATTGCTACTTATACATTCTATCATCTAAACAATTTCCAGTCATTGGTAATAACATGTTTTAGTTTAGGCTACATAGTTTTAAATGCTATATTTGATTTGTTTGGTTGTTTCACGCATCCTCCTTCAGGCAGGAGCTGCCTTTGGTAGGCTTCTATTGGTCTTTTGAAGGACTGTCAACACAGTGCTGGTTCAGCTAGGTCTACTGTCTTAACAGCTGTTCTCTAAAGGTATTCAGTATTTCAGCTGCAAAATAGCAACAGACTGTGCTTCTTTCAGGCCCTTATAGCACTGTTTAGCCAACCCCATAACCAGTGGGATGATGAAAACACTCTGTGTATAAGGAATTAAATGGAATCTAGAAGCAAATGGAGGTGTTTTATTTGATATGGTTAATTAGTATATCCTTGCACCAACAACTGTCTGTCCTGGACTTCATGGAAAAAAATGTGGTTGTTCTGCCATAGAAGCATTAGCTTGCAGGTATCACCACTAGACTTGTGCTGTTGTTTCTACCCTCCTTCCATTACTGCTGAATTCTAATATTTGCTGCTGTGGACAAAGGAAGACATTTCAGATATGACATTACGTGTCATACCCAGATGCTGACTACTTTTACTGTATTCCTGCAGACCAACAATGCAGGGTGTGTTTGTTTGTTTGATTGATTGTTTTGATTTTCCTTTTCTTGGTTTACCTTTTTTTAACAGTTTCTTGGTCAGCTGCCTCTGCATTGCTAGCAGATAAGATGTGATTGTGTTTATGTTGCAAATTGTACTATATTCCCATATGATGGATGAACCATGGCTAGCTACATATGTCATATGGTGAAGCTATTACAGTAGGGAACGCTAATCTGTGGCGTTCAGTGGTATGGTCTGCTCTTTTCTTATTTAAGGAAACTATTTGTCAATTAATGTTTGGATTATTAAATGTAACAGTGGTGTATCCTGCTTTAGTGTTAGACATCCGTCTGTTAGCTTGAAACCTTTCTAATACTTGCAGATTTTCCACCCGCTGGCCCTGCAACAGGGAACTGAGTATTACCTACTCTATGTCAAAATGCCTCAATGCATTTGGCCAGCTCCACTACACATGAGTAGAAACTCTCCCATCTAATATCAAGGTAAGAGCAGCAAGAAAGCCATTAACTTGGCATATCGCCAGCAAACTCCTCTGGTCCTTAAAATAAAACTATAATGTTTGTGTATGTATATGCGTATATGTGTATATAGAAGCATAATAACCCTCATAGTCCATTTGTCCTTGAGCATCTTCTAATGGCCTCCTTTGTACCGACACCTCTACCCTTCCAAACAGATGACTGAAAAGCACTGCATTGTTAAAGACAAGGCATAACTAATAACCCAGACATCTTAACCCACCAACAGGCTGTCTGATGATAATTAAAAAGCAAAAACAAACAGACAAACAAAATTCTACTCAGCATTAGAGCATCATCTTCTGATGGGTACCAGTGGCTACATTGGTACCACATCCAGTGGTACTGTAACATATGAAGGGTCCTGGTCTCTGGTTCCTCTTCTACATGTGCTGACTAACCACTGGGTTTGGCCTTCACTGAGTAGCAGCAAGGAGAAGCAGCAAGGTACCAGATTAATATACAGACCTTGCAAATGTGATTAGGAGAAGCACTAAGAGAAACCTTCCTCTTCCCTATCATCAGCCTGTCTGCCTCAGGTTCCTTGTAAAAAGGATAATGGAGTTTCTAATGGCATTAGTCATTCTTTTACGTTCAAGGAGTTTTGACTGGTAAAGGCATAAAAATAAACAAGGCACAGTACAGATAAGCACTAGGTAACAATTTTCCATAGAATTGCTCTGTACACATTTTCACAGCAAATGTCACCGTAAGAAAGAACTATATAATCAAAGCACAAGGAAGGAAAGAGCGTAGCATAAATACAACAGCCCTCTTGCTGTAAGATTTACTACTTGCACTTATTGAAGTGTAAAGAATGCATGAACACTAAGGGAAGGATCTCCTGTGGCAAGATAAATTATGTTTCTTCTGATTATATGGTTCTATAGGATGTGGTGACTCCGGAGCAGGGGCAAAGGGAAAAAGTGTGGGGAGAAAGAAGAAAACAGCTCTCAGTCATAAGTGGAAAATGAAACACATAAACCAGAGGAAGGGCAACCTAGCTGAGGTGTTAAATCATGAGATACTTCTAATGAGGAAAAAGTCCCAGATTTTAATCCCATCATTTCAGGCCCCTTGAGGGAAGTTTTAAACTGAGGACACCCACTGCCTTTATGAATACTCTATTATCGTACTTAAACTATGGCGTGTCTTTCAACCTCCCCTATAACTGACATTCAGCATTCTCTGCTGAATTCAACGCTGATTGTGCTAGCATGGTCAGAGCAGGCCCCATGGTGCCTCTGCACCTCTCTGAGTCAGATCTGAGTTGTCATGCAGTTTCAACACAGTCTGCCTGCTCTGCACAGGAATGTAACCTTGGACACTAAGGATCCTTCTTGTGACCCAAAACACAGGTGGCGTTTTCGGGCAGTAATGGAAGGCAGCAGATCTCAGTAGTTCCTTCAGACTTCTGGCACTTATTTCCTGGGAGATTTCCAGGTATATGGGAGTCCACACCTAGTATGTTAGTGCATGATCTGCAAAGGGACTGTGACTGCATGAGCTGTATATTAAAGTCTAGAGCAAAAGAGAAAACAAATAAAATGGGCTTCTGTAGAGGTACATATGGTATTTGGAAAAATAATCTAGAGAATCAAATATGAGTTGTATAAGATGTACATACAGCCAGTGCTGTTCTGCTATTTATGATCTATAAAATGTGGTGCCTGTCTTAAACATAATGTGATTGCCAGAAAGCTAGGTAATCTAGAAACAATGTGGTTAATTACACCCCACAACATAAATACAAACTCAGGGTTGGGCAAGGGCCACCTACTACACCAGCATCATGTTTCCAAGGGAACAGGAGGAAATAGATGCACCTCATCACAACCATAGTTAATCTAAATCCAAAAGCTGCATTCATTTGAATGAAAGAAACATGAACGGAGACATTTTGTCACCAGTTTAAATGGAGGGAGTTATGAAATAGTCGTAAGAGGAGAGACTGAGTCTTCCTCTGGAAACACCCTCTTGAATCACTCCTCATTAAATACAGAGAGAAAATGGGTGTCCAGGCAAAATTCGCCTTCCAGTTTCTGATAGGCTGAAATTAGATGAGATGAACTTTATCACCTAATTCAGCTGATCTCTTGTCTTTTAATAACAGGATTTTTTTAATAACAGGTCTTCAGATTTTGTTATGTTCAAGCTGGTATGCCATTCAGTTCCAATGCTCTGTCGAATGCATTCATGTGATGATGATCTGTTTGTGCTCAGCATAATTTAAACTGTGTTATGTAGGAATATAAGAATTATAAGCAGACCTCAGAATTTAAATTGTTAGGAAACACAGAGCAGATCCGCTAAAACAGTCCCATGAATCAAGGAGCAGTATCAAGGTAGTCTGGATAACAAACCTGAAAGGTTTTTCTCAGCTACATGCAATTTCTGGGGGAACTTCATGGCAAAATTCTTGCTACTTAGGTCCTTTCCTCCTGTTTTGGAGGAATCAAGGGTACTGAGGAAAAGTAACTGGTAAAACTAGATAAACATTAAAGGTAAAAAATAAAAATTTAACCTAGCATTCAAGAGGAAGTCACAAGAACATATGCTTTCATGAACACAACAAGCTAAAATCTACAATGTTAACAAATCAGCTTATGTAGTCTTTTCCAGAATTTTATGTTGTTCGATTCCAGTTTGAGCAAAATTATCTGCCATATGTTTCTGGCATATTTTATTTCATGTGTTGCACTTGTGTGCTAACTTAAAATTCTCAGGAAACATGTCTCTTCCTCTGCCATGGATTATCACCACTATGGCATCAATTCTGCTTCTCCATAGTAGGGTCTTATTGGAGTTTCTACTTAATTTGGAGAGGTGTAATGGAAGAGGAAATAACTCTGAAGCAGCTACTATTCCTGCAGTATTAGATGCAGTTAAACAGTTAAACAGATTATCAGAACCAGTTCCTGACTCAGATCACAGCCTGCTTTTTATCCTATCAGGTGTAGGCTGGAAATCCTTCTAAAGCATTGCCAATTTTGTTGGGTTTGCATAAGCCTATGGCACCACCTAGCTGTAAATATTTGTTTTTTTCATTTCTGAAACATCTTTTCATTCAGCCCTTGCAAAATATTTTGCAAAGCACAAAAAGGTGGCCTAAGCAGTTGCTACATATTTACCCATAGTCTGACCTATAGTTCCCCAACTGTGTTCCAGGTCTTCTCTACATACTAGCTTATGCCAGAACTCCTATAGAACAGTTCGTGAGTGCTTAGTTATATGCACTGACTTTATCATGATAATTCAGCTGTCTATGGTTCACTTCTAATTACAAGGCTTCTCATCTGAGCCAAACACCTTACTGTTATTTCTTCCTTCTGAATAGGAAAACACGCTAAAGATATTGCTGTTTCTTTGTTAAAGCACAAAACTGTGTTATCACTCAAAAAAAAAAAAAAGGAAATGAAAAGCCAACCACAAAAAATATATTTAGTTTAGAGTAGGGATTACAGCAGCATTTAAATAAAAAATGACAAATAAGCATACCAAACCACTGTGGTTTGAAGTGATTTAAACCATTTTTTCCTTTGGACAAAATTTGACCAAGAGGTTCATCTTCCCAGATAGGGGTAAGAAATATCATCCTGCTAAATGCTCTATTTCTTTTTGCAGTTTCTCAAAAACATGACAACTTTGTTTAAAAACAAGAAAGACCTTTTCTTTTTTTTTTCCCAAGTAATTTCCAATTATTTTTCCAAGTTTAAATGAAAAGCTAAAACCTGAAATGGAGTTCTTTTAATAGGGGGTCAAAGAAACATTCCAACTACTTAAAATGGTGTTTTGGATATTTTCTTTATACAGATATTATTTTCTTTGCTAAATTAAACCAATATTCCCTTCTTTTCTTTTCTGAAGCAATTCTTATAGCCATCAAAAAAATCAAATATCCTGATATTCAGCCAATTTCACAAAGCAGACTAGAGACATATGAAGATATATTAATGTTTTCATTGCTTTTGATGTATTTCCCAGAAGCCTGGCATAAAAGAAGTGAAACTTGACATTTACAAAATGGATCTTTTATGAACTCAGTGGCCTTGGATACGCTTACAGTCACAGAAGATGCATGAGTGGTAATAGAAAGGTCTTCAAGAGAGAGTGATCATTATATCAGAGAATAATATTATTTTTGGTGAAAGAATAGAGAGTTGATGTTTTGCTTTGTCAGTATTCCTCTCTGGTAGAGTTCAGAAAACCCTTCAAGGAAGATACAGTACATACTTCAGAGTTCACAGAATTGTTTGGAGGCTTTCCCCCCCCCCCCCCCCCCTTAAAGATGGCATTTTGGGCATGTCAGCTTCCTTGTCTCTTTGCAGTGTTAATGCAGAAAGCACTTTTGCCATTGCACAAAAATAGCTGGAGCAACTTAAAAACAGTAGGGACCTCTCTTTCTGTATCATTATCAAAGGTACTGCAGAAGAATTGAAATGAAAGCTTGAGCACAGTTGGGACTATACTTTCTCAGCATGTAGATAGCTCCTTAGCACATGTCCTCTTCTTGGCACTTTTTTATTTGGGGGTATTTTGGAAGCTGAAGAAAGAAAAAAGTGGAGGAAAAGAGATCATAATACTAGCACCTTAAATCTCATGCTCCTGGCCTCAGAAAAGACTTGCAGAACCATGAGGAAAGATTGAGCATGCCAAGAGTCTCTTGTTGCACAACAACCTGTAAGGTTAGCTGTGCGAACCACAGCGAGGTTGCTCTGCCTTGCCTTTCATCAGCTCTGCTGGCTTTGAAATTTAGATCCTGTTTTCCAAGTCGCATTTATTGAAACACACATAGTTTTTTTTAAAGGTTAGTGAAGCTACTGCACTCTCCTTCTCACTGTGTAAGCTCATCTTGACAGCTCTGGTTCTCCCAGCCCTGCTGCTGAAGTTTCCCAGAAATGAAAAAAAGGAGAAAACACATAAATAAGTCATGAATGTTATCAGACCTTCAGGAAAGTTTTGGATGAAGTTCATGGCAAAGACTGGGAAAGAATTCACTCTTCTTAATGGTAATTTGGCTCTCACTTCCAGAATAATCAAGTGAGAGCGGCGTCTAATAGGCAAAAGAAAAAAAAAAAGAGCTATTCTAAAACTTTCTTAATTATTGAGAAACGCAAAATAATTTCCTGGATTACTACTCATCTTTCACAGTTCTTCTGCCTAACTCTTCTTTCTGCTGCCTATCAAAGAACCTGCACATAGCACTTTCTCTTTCTACCCATTACGCACTACACCCCAGCAAGCCGTAGACACTCAGAAGGCACCAAAAACATTTTTGTTTGTCCTGTATGTTCTAAGTCTTTTCTTGTGACAGTGCTGTCTGTGGACATCACAGTGGACTTGGAGAGTTAAAATAACCTTGCAATAAGACCGGATTTAAAGGAACTTTCTAATACTTCTCATGCAAATCAGAATAAACATTAGCATACTTCCCTGACAAAGAGCTACAGCCAAGCTGTGCTGAAAGGAGATAGCATCACATGGAGAATTGAACCATTTAATGAAGGTGTCTGAAAAGATATTTTGCTTTTCATGGTAGCCACCCCATCCAGTCATCAGGTCCTAGTATAAATCTACATGAAATAAAGCCGTGTTACGTGTGCGCTTCATGCAACAGGCTTCTGCTTGCTGCCTACTGCACAGCACAATTATTGAATATCTACTAGAGTGAGAAATTGTCATTGTGTTTCCAGAGGAACTATATAGAAATTAGGAAAAATACTAATTTTGCCATTGCACAAAAATATTTTAGTTTAGTTTGTCCTAAATGTTCTTTCATCCAGTGAACAAGAGAATTTGTTTCACCAATCACTAAATGAATAAGTGTTGCTGCCATTTAGATTTACTTTTAAAAAGGATTTTTAAAAAGAATGCAAAAACTGGATTCAGTTACCATCAGTGAATTCATTTAAAAGTAAATTCCTTAGTTATTTAGTTTAAAAGGACAAACTTTGAGAGAGAAGAGAAACTCACTGCAGCACAGGAATATAAAATACTGAAAAGGAATATAATTTCAGTCTAAAAGAGCAGACATAGATTTATTCAGGGAATAAGGATAGTTATTATTGCCCTTTTGTACCTGCCGCAGTATGACATAGTAGTTTCCAATATATTTGGGCAGCCTCTTTTTAGATCACAGTTGCAGTTGGGCTGGTAAAATACCATCTGGTATTTATATTTCCATCAAGGGAAGAAACTTTATGGAAGAGCTTTGAAGCTAACATTCACTTCCACAAGAGTATCAGAAATGAGAATGGCTGTGAGAGGAGAAGCCTCAATCAGAAAAAAAAAAAAAAAAAAAAAAAAAAAAAAGTTTTGCTTTGGGTATCTGAAAGCATAAGTACAACCATAGTTGCAAAACACCAGTGTGTAAGAGAGGTTGCAGAAAATATTAAAATAAATGCCAAATGTTGCTTACCTATAGAAACAGAAACTTATAAATGAAAGAAATTGTGCCACTACATATGGAAAGGACATAGGAGTCAAGATAGCTGATGTATAAGAAAACTGTAAATAATACTTCTATCCATGTTCCACACAAACACACATTCCTATTGAAAGTGCCAGAATGGCAAGTTTGCTAATATGAATGAGTGCACAGAAAAGGAAAATATATATTCAATCCAGAAACGCTGACCCATGTCTGGTGGCAGGGTTTTTTAGCAAGTTACATCATCTAATTTTGAATTGTTCCATGTAACTTGAGAATAGGGTATTATATTTATTATTTAAGAAATAGGTGATGGGGTGATTCAGGCAGCCTCAGGTCTATTAGCTTGACCTGAGCTGCATGCAAGACTTTATTCTTTCCTCTACATTTTTTTCTAACAAATTCAAGGTACTTGGAAAACAGAAAAAAACATATCCTGAACTTAAAAAATTAAAATGTGCAGACTAATTAAATAGCTTCTTTGGTAAAATATACACTTTTTAATAGAAAATAAACCATATAAAATTATATTTTAAGAAAGATGGTAGTGGATGAAAAAGTGGATTAAGAAGAAGTGATGAGGATTAGACTGTAACAATGTAGGAAACTATCCAAAAAGGATGAAGAATGCCGTGCTGAAAGAGAAAAGTTAGAAAGAAATGGCTAGTAGAGCTCTTCGAGATATGTCTTGGGAGTTCTCTTATCAAATATTTTCACTAATGAAGCTTATGTGCTGATGAAATTTGCTGCATACAAGTGTCATACAGTCATAAGCTAATCAGAGGAGGTATTCGACATCAGAGAGGTAGGACTGGATTACCATGAGGCTGATTAATAGAAATGCAGTGAGAAAGTCTTGCACTTACAGCATAAATATTGCTAGTTCCTTAGCAATGAAATGACAGAAGATCCTGTATGTACTAATTAATTATTGCCGTTCTATTACCACACCTATGATAGTCTTCTCAAGGATAAATGTATCTTGAGATCATGTTAGAAGGAGATTTTCAGTAGCAAAGAAGGATTGTACTGAGGAAAGATTAATTTTATTTTATATACAGAGATTTAAGAAACTGTGAGGATGTTTCCTGGAATACACCTCTAGATAGCCAGCTGAAGAAAAGGATTTTCTTCTTTCTTAATAGTGGAAAAGTACAAATGGATCCCATTGGATTACATGCTAAAACGAACAACGTGTGCTATGTTTATTGGCCCTCAGAGTCTGTGGCATTGCTGTGTAGCTGAAGGCATACAGGAACGGCTTTGCCAAAAAGCAAAAACCTTTACAGGGCTCACTGCATCCAAAGAATTGGAAGAAGCAGTTCTAGTTGCCCAAGAGAAATAATGAATTAAGGTAAAACAAGTGCAGAGAAGACTTTCTATTTCCCTGTTTGTGCTAACGACACCTCGGATAAGAGCATATATCTGATAAGAGCAGTCTAGAAGAGGTGTTTCTCTTTCATCTGGTCAGAGGGATACTCACAAATGCAAAGCAGGGCTTTGTATGTATGTAAGACAGATGTCAACTTACACATAAATAAAGATTTTTAGGTGAAGACTTAGAAGGTTTATAACCGTCAGTACCTTGAGTTTCTAAATCATCTTTCCATTAACAGTAAAGGTGCAAGATTGTGATGTGGCCATCTGCAACAGCAAGGAACTCACCTTGATGACCTTCTAAATCCTTACAAGTCCCATTAAATTTCAAAGAAAAAGACGGCTTCCTCCCATCAGCTCCCTTCTTTTCTCCACTGACAGGTACAGCTGTGGTTACTGGAGGTCAAAGCAATCTGAAGAGGAGCCAAAGAGGTGCTAACGGGCAGTGAGACAGAATCGTAAAACTCCAGCTAGCAACTGGGAAGATGAGCAGAGTCTGAAATGCTGGTGGCTCTTTTTTTTTTTTTTTTTTTTTTTTTTGCTTTCACCTCTGCTGGATTATTTATGATTTTAGAATTAACTTTTGCATATTCTCCTTCTCCAGAAACACAACCTGCATATGAATTGAATAAAGTCTTTGTAAACTACCTCAAGACCAACTTAATATCTTAATCATGAATAAATTAGGAGGGCTAGGGGCATATCCTTCCTACTAGTCCAAGGACAAAAATTTGTCTTCATTTTAGCTGCAGCAAATTTGGATCAAAGGGCTCAATACTTTGTAGCCTTGTTCACTCATGCAGTCATTTTCCGTGCAGGATGATTGTGAATTATCGTGTAAGAAAGAAGCCAATAATGAAACAACTACTTGGATTATATTTTCTACTTTAAAAAAGGATTCTCCATTCCCCTCAGACATAAATTGTATTAACAGATAGCATGAGTTGTTAAATAGTTTAGTCCTTTTGAAGCAGCCGTCGCTGAATTGTCCTTTTCCGAAAGGAGCATGATCTGCAGAAAATTTTTCTTAAGTCTAACTGTTTTATGGAAAAATTCTGAGTAAAGCTTTTATGTCATTTTGTTATATTTTGCATTTTTTTTCAAATATATATATACATATATAAAGGAAATATATGGGGGAAATAATTACAAACACTCACGACATTTAAAGTGACCATATGGAAACAAACACATCAAATACGTTCTCAAAAGCCTTTCAAGGTTTCAGACCAAAAATGATAGAGTAGAATAATCCAAAGATAATAATATGTCCTTTATTATCACAGACATGTTTTGTTCCAATAAAATAAAACAGATTTAATTTGTTTTAATTAGTTTTAATCAGTTTTTTAATCAGTTTTGGTTTACTTTGCATATTAATCACCTTTAAAATAATATTTTAATATGACTATGGTCTAGATTATAATTTTCAATGCTAGTCAAACACTTTGACAGCACAAACTGCACTGAAGTTTCCAGAACATTTCTTTGCTGAGAATTTCGTTTCCATGACCCACGATTAGTTAATGATTTACAGAAAGTGGAGCCACTCCTCCTGGGTGGAGATAGAGACGCAGGACTCACTAGGTCCTGCAGGATCTGGTGTCCCTCATGTTTGTCATCTCTCTCTCTCTTTCCTACATCCCTCCCTGAGCCTGAATTCTATTCCCTACTTTGGACACAGGCATGTTTTGCTGTTAGAGAAGTGATAAGACAAATTCCCTCTGTGACAGAAAAAAAAAAGGAGGGATTCTGTATCACACTGCTGTGACAGTTTCAGTGCAACCTTACTTCTTCATCACCCCTAAGAGTTAAATAAGTGAAACACTGGCATAGTTAACAAGTGGGCAGATGATGCAGCTGCACCGTGTCAGGGACTTGAAGATCCCAGCTACCAGCCCACAAGGGGAGAAGATGGAACCAAGCACTGGCAGTAAAGACAAAGAAGGATTCTCATTTCATGTCCTTAATGATGCCTTCTGTTTGGTCTGTGTGGCAGGTAGCCCATCACTCCTTCCAAAACTGAGACAGCAGTGCATGATAAACACAGTGCAGATCCCAGTGCTGGCTGCGAAGTGGTAGCTCCAGGATCAGAACAATTTCATCAGGATCTTGCTGCACCCACACAAATTATCCTTGCCGGGGTGCAGGTGCTGTGGCATTAGATCGGTGCTTCTTCTGATCTGGGCTGGCACCTTTGCAGAGCCGGGCAATGTACGGTGTGATTATACCTGCTCCATTAGCTTAAGCAGGATCCTGACCCCGCTGTGTTGTGCAATAAGGACAGTGTGTTCAGCATGAAAAGAGCAGAGCTGTTCTGTGGAAACCTGGCTGTAACACAAGCGTTTTAAAGCAGGTCTTCTGAAGCGAGCAAGATTTGTAAACTGAAAAAAAAAAAAGAGAGAGAGATTTCTCTGAGCCATCAACAGATGAGGTACAGACCTGCTTTTATATTTGACCCAAAGTCATCTCTGATACAAAATTTATTTCTGGAGAAGGGATCTAGCCTACTTCCTATCACCCACATCTTTGCCAATATCACCCACATCTTTGCCAAAGGGCAAAGCAAAAAAAAAAAAAAAAAAAATACAATGAAGCTTGTATAAGTGAGTGAAAGTTAAATAAATTAGGTTATATAATTAAATAAACGTGAGAATTTAGTCAGACTGATTAAGTCAGCGTTCCTTACAAAGTAAGGGGAGAAAGGAACCAGAAAGGCAGCCATTTTGTTTAGTTACCAGACCTTGTTGCTATGGAGAATTATGCACTGCTGTTGGGATTGGTGCACAGCCAGATTCTGACCAAACCCGTATAGGGAGAGTCAAAACATTTCCATATGGGAAATTAATGTTGCAAGTTCACCTCCTGAAATTACAGATAGGGAGATGATAGACAGCGCCTTTTCCGAGAGGCAGTGTTACACACAAGGAAAATACAGAGTTCGAAGAATCACCTGTTCACATGACAATAGCAGGACATCTCAAGACCTTCTGCATCTTTGGGTGGATGGGATTTTTTCTCTTCCTTTTCTTCCCTTAAGTAATCTATTTTTCACAAGTTACTGTGTTGGACTGCAGATATAGCTGCTCTTACATTGACAAAACAAAGTCTTGTTAGAGCACCCTGGAATCTTATGTAGGAATTACACAGTTTAATTGAAAAGCTGCAAAATCCTTACAGAAATTTCAGGTCTCTCGGGTTTTATGGATGTTTGGCTCCAGGCTTCTTGGCTGTGGAAATCAGTTTCAGCAGTATCTACAACCTAAGGTGAAAACTAAAATCAAGTATCTCATTTTCCCTGCTCTGTTCTGTCCTTGCTTCATCCTTTTCTGTCTTCATCCTTTCTGTCTTCTTTCTCCGTTTTCTGTCTTAACAGAAAGGCTCAGCCTTCCACGGGGGTAGCATATGAGAGGGCTGTGTCAAGAGATGAAGGACTTTCACAACAGCAAGATGCAGCGTTACAGGCTGTAGCTGCCAAACATTGTTGGATGCCTTTTGGAACAGCAATATTTCATCAGGATAAAGTTATTTTTCTCAGTCAGGGGAGCATTTACCACTGCTGCATATTTTCTGCTTATAGCAGAGCTGTTGTCATGAGGCAGCTCTCTGCTGGCCAAGATAGAAAAAGCTTCCCAGTGAGGAGGGCCCGTGACTCCAGTGAGTCTTCATACAGGTCACGGAGTTTACATCAGACCAGCCTGTTCCACTTTTGATTTTATATTTTATTTTAACCTTATGCTTTATACTTTTAGCCTTATACTTTAACCTTATACCTACAGGGTTTTAACCTGAAATAACTGGGTAAGGAGACCAGATTTCCAAGGCTGGGCTCCTAACAAACAAATCCCTGGCCACAAGGAAGTGCAAGGTCAATTTAGGGCTCTAAATGCACCCTTCCTGTGAAACGAATAACCCGTTCTTACGTCTCTGCAATGGTATTTCAGGGACTGAGTGGTTAGTCAGTCACAGGGTCTGGGCAATTACCACCACAGTGAATGAAAGCTTTAAAAGAGTAGCTGCTGCAGAAAATAAAGGCTATGACCTCTCATGTTTAGTGGGCATAATTGTCATAACTTTTGAAACCTCTGCTTGATGGCTTCTCAGAGTGTCCTTGGGTGTCCTTGTTCTGTTAGCTAGTTTCTCAAGGGCTCAATTTTCTGTAACCTTACAGATTATTTGTAATCACTGATGTCAAGAGGGGTGATGGGGCTGGAAGGAGTCTCTTCTACAAAGACAACATCTCAGGCCCATTTTTACATCATACAAGTGACTAAACAAGGCACAATAAAATAATGATCTCCTGACTGGGAGCTCAAAGAAAGATTTTCCAAGGCATTGTCATCATTCTTATAAAAAAAACATAGCTTGGAAACTGGCAATAGGGGAAGTATTGGGGAAGAGATCAGAGCAGGGAGTGAACCTGTTAACAGCTCCTTCCTCTCTTCCTTTTACAAGATGATAGTGGAAGATGTGAGAGAAATCTTGGCTTCCTTGCAGTTACTTCTTGTGATTTGTAAGAACTGAACAGGACCGTATTGCCTAGGGAATCCAAAGTGATAGAGAAGTATCTGTGAAATGCTAAATCTGGAAGTAAGCTACAGTATCTGTAAAAACACACTCTTTGGTATAAACATCTACAAAACAAAAAAGCCAGCAGCCCACAAAGCTGCTCTAATGCTTTTATTTTTGTTTTGTTCTCTTTAAATATATATATATATATATATATATATATATATATTTTTATTTTTGCCTTGCAACTGGCAAAGGTCTTTGAATACAAACCAACTTTCTCTGCGTACTTTTTAGGATAATTTCATTTACTTTGAGGATAATGCTTTAGCAGATGAGAGGGTGACTTGTTTCACCAAAACAAGAAAACAAATAAGCAAAAAAGAAATTCCCTCCCAAGCAGATTAAGATGCCAGCTATAAATGTTATCATAGTGTTGTGAAAGTTTCTGAGCCTACACAAAACTTAATCCATTTCCAGGATGTATCTAACACTTTCAGCACCAAAAATAAAAAATAAAATAAAATAAAATAAAATAAAATAAAATAAAATAAAATAAAATGATTTTTAAGGTGCTCTTAATTTCTGTTATGATGGGGTATGAAGAAGGGGATTTGTTCTTACTGATGAACCTCCTTGCTCCAAAGCAAATGATGTTAGAGAAGCTATTACATTTCATAAGTATCTTTTTGCTAATACTTCAGGACAAATTTATTCGGATTTTAGTCCACCAGGCTATTTGGAGTTTAATTCTCCTCTTTTGAAGTCCTGTAATTTTCTCTTAGAGTAAGCGAGGGAGAAATCTTTCTCCTAGAGTAGATGAAAATTGAGAAATGCAACTGCACTTCCAGAAAAAAAGGAACATCATGATCTGCATTTTGTCCAAAATACCATCAAGTCTGAGATGTATGACTGTCTAAACTTCCGTTTTGGCATGTCTGTGCCACTCTTGTGTGGTAGGGTTGTTCTGTATCACTGTGTTCATTCTGTTTATAGTTCTCAGGATTTAAACATGACAAACAACCACTCAAAACAGCAAAGCTGTTGTGGTCAGCTTAATAAATGCTCTGTTTATCATGAACCTCATCTAAAGAAAGGAACTGTGCAACGTTGCTCCAGGTAAACCAAAGATCAGCCATCGAGCTTCACAGAGACTTGACTTACAAAGTGGGAGGCTTAAAATTGCAACGGTTCCTCAGCTGAGATACACTGATGGCATGATGATGTTATTTCATGTAAAGGAAGGAAACCTGCAGATAAAGGAATGGTTCTACTTAAGCAAAGAGGTCAAGCTCATAGAAAAGCTTTTCCCACCTGTTTCTTTTCTTTTCTTCTTTCTTTCTACTCCTCCCTTCCCTTCCCTTCCCTTCCCTTTCCTTCCCTTCCCTTCCCTTCCCTTCCCTTCCCTTCCCTTCCCTTCCCTTCCCTTCCCTTCCCTTCCCTTCCCTTCCCTTTTTTCCTGTATCCTCTTTTTCCATGCATTGCTTAATTCCCTTTCTGTAGTGTAGCCATGTAAAACTCTTGAAAGATAAAAGTAGACTTAGTTGTGACATTTAGTATCAGTTGGATTCCTTGGTGTTCTACAGCCCATGTTCTCCTATTACTGTGCTCTCAAACAAGCAGAGAATACCAAAATTTTCATCACTGTGAGTTTAGAAGGATTAAACTAACATTTTCCCTTTTCTTATTGTTGTGAGGGGAAGAACTGGAAGACCTCAGAGAAAATAAAGTGAAGGTGGAAGGGTGATAAACTGAGGGAGCAGAAGGCTGCTCCAACACTGGGGTGAGCGATAGGAGAAGACAGGGTTGATGCTTGTTTTCTAACCACTCTGGTTGGTTCCATTCCAGGGATCCAGGGACTTGGACCACTTTGGTTAAAGCGGCTGGTTTTGTTTCCACCTCCTCTGCATTTGTTCATGTGAATTTACATATACACACTAGTGAGCACTTATCTAGAAAATCCATAATGGGTGGATATTGTTTCAGTGGCAAACTTGGCACGACTACATTGAAAATCTTTGTAACTACTGCCTGTTCTTTCAACATATGCTTTTTAATTCTGTTGGAGAACTATGACCTAGAGAACTGCACATGTTATTTTGTTGCAGCTACCAGGAATAAATACCAGTACGGCTGTCGTGCTTCTTTCTAATGAGGAAAGCACACTGTAACTACAAAAGTCTGTGCTGTGGGAGCCCCATAGGATTTCTCAAGTGTAGATAACAATTATGTAGTGGTGTGCTTTGAAATGAAAAATGCTGTGACACTCATGAACATCAGTGAGATGTCCTGTGTCAGCCAGTCATATTTCATATAGATCCTCAAGTCTAACAGCAAATGCCTATCTTAGTAGTTTCTTTAAAGAATTGCCTACATTGCTCACTAGTAACAAGTGCAAAGGGGGATGATATTTTGCTCTTGCAAGAAACACACTAAATAATCAAGTTTCTTTCAAAATGCTAAGAGTTATTTCCTGCTGGATTTGTAGGAAGCTGGACTTGGAGGCTCTGCCTTGACTAGGCACTCCTGCAGTCATTCCCAACTGCAGTCCCAACACGAGCCAAACCCACATAAAGCCAGGATCATGCCTTGCACTTTGCCCTGGTTTCTGTTCAGGCATACAGCCCAAAGTCTCAGGAAGGAGCTGAAAAACTCTCTAGCAGAAGCCCAGTCTGGACAATGAGGCAGTCAGGATTCAGACACTCATACATTTCACATGCTCTTGCCTGAGACTTTTAATTACTCTTATTTCTCCATTAACAAACCTTCAAAACTTTGGTCTGTGCTGACTTGAAACAATGCATAGCATCAGACATAGTCCAGCACTCACTGTTTCTGAATTGTTCTGGGATAGGTAAGAGGACACAAGTATGTGGACTCTGTCCTTCAATTACTCCTGTAGACTTAATGCTTTTTGGCCAGTACAGATTTATATGAATGGCACAGTGCAGAGTGCATGGTCTTGAAAAGTTAGTCAATCTTTGAAAGTGCAACAGTGTAGACTAAGCCCCTCAAGAAATTAAATGAGAATCCAGCAAATCTTAAAACAAATAAACAGCAAAATAAGACATGAGTATGTCAATGTAGGTCAGAAAGGAAAGGGGAGGGGAAATTGCATTCTTTAGAATCCAGGCTACAGCATTACTCCATGACAAAGACAGATAAGTGAAAGTCTGCATGCTGTCTGGAAGATAACCGAAAGCCTAGTGGCAAGAGATTCTGTGTGTCCCGAACCTGCCGTGGGCAGTTGTCCTGAGCATCTCTGAAGTGACTGTGCTCTCTGCAGGTACACGAAGAGAGCTGTTATTTTGCCAGGATAGACTACCACATGAAACTTTGGCTACAATGCAAGGGCATGACATTGCACAGCAGCTTGGCCTAAATACACAATCCTCAAACCTTTAAATCTTTATTTCTTTGCACAGCTGCTGAGAGAAGTAAAGAGAATAAGCCCCCATGCGCTGTCTCAGGTGTTCAAAAATACCCACTCTTTGTGACCTATGGCATGACTGTATCCCAGTAATAGCATCGTCTCTTACATAGATGCTCTTATGCCATTATATTTATTTTATGTTTGTCTACTCCTAGAGAAGTGTTTCTGTCAACCAACAATAGCTATTTCTGTTGGTAATAGCTGCCTCTGGGAGGATAAGAACTGAGAAGAGCTGATTTAATAAGATATGGATATATATGTGTAATCTGATAAAGCTGGAGAAATATAAGGGTTCAGCTGTGCAAAGACATTCAATTTCACAACTTTTCTGACATGCTTGGCTCCATCATATTCAGTAGGACTACCGAAGTAAGCAGAGTTTAATATAGGCTTTAATTCCTTCAGAATCATGACTAAAATAATTACAGAATCAATCCCTTTACTGTAGGATAAGAACACTTAATGGAGAAAGATATTAAAGAGTCTGTTCTTTTTTTTTTAACTACTGATTAAGCAAGTTATAATTCATTTCTCCTTCTGAGCTTGTAATGAATTTTGATCTTTATATACTTTATATTTGATTAAACCTTTTTTTACAATTGACATGTTCCTTTATTTGAACAGTTGCTATGCTTAATATGCAGCTATAATTCTTTCTGTATTTCAGCCTTCGTTATTACTTGCTGTGCAATTAAATTCAGGAAATCCTTTAATTACCAGTTATTCATGTTCTGCAAGGAGAAGTGACACTTCATAAAACTAATACGAATGTAACCAGCCAGCTTACTTCTGCATCCTTTGAAAACAATGATTAAAAAGAGTGTTCGGACTTGTTATGTGCTCTACTGCCTTGACATGCAAAGTCGAATTGATGGGATGTGTTTCAGAATAGGTATTTAGCCACATCACAAGCCCTTCAAGTCCATTGTGCTTCTTCTCAAATGAATTTAGCTTAAATAAATAAATAAATGTTAAATTTTGGAGTATTTCTGTTAGTTTCTATCCCACCTAACGTCCTCATAGTGAGGTCTAAAGTTTAAAGCCTAGCCTGAATTGGACAGGAGATTTTCTTTTTTTTTCCTGAGGAGCAATTCGCAGATGAATAAGCACTTCATAGCTCAAACGCCGAAGGGTCAGGACTTTGGTTAGCGAAAGCAGAACCTCTCAGAATCTCTCCCTGATATTTCGGCAGGGGATTACTCTTATTTTCTGAAAACGTTAGCAGCAAACGCGAACCGCCTCAGCACAGCGCCCCCCGAGCTGCCAAGGCTGGTAGCAAAATGGCTACCGCGGGCCCCGCCAGCCCCTCCACCCTGGGGACGGGAGGGCGAGGACTACAACTCCCAGCGTGCACCGCCGCACCTGCGGCCGCTCTGATTGGCTGCCGCCCCCCGGCCGGCGTGACGGAGCGGGGCCGGTGGCGCCGCCGGAGCCCCCGTGTGCTGGGGGCCGCCGAGGCTCCATGGCGGCGGTGACAGCGGTGGCAGCCGCGGCGCGGCCGTGCGGGCCGCGCGGAGCCCCCGCGTTCTTGCGAGCTCTGTGGGGGGCTGCGCCGGGCCGCGCTTGCAGCACCGGGGCTCCCGTTAGGGCTCCCTCCGCCGCGGCTCAGGTGAGGCGGGGGCGCCGGGTGGCCCCGGGATAGCGCGGAGCCGCGGGGGAGCGTGGTGCGCGCCGCGCCGCGCGCCGGCCGTTAACGGTCTCTGCCCGTCGGGTTCCATCCCCCATCCTGCCCGCCCCGAGCCGCGTCGCCTTGTGCTCCGGTGTCACCTGCGGCGTGAGGCCGCGCAGAGCGGGGCTCCCGGCGGGCTGCGCTCCGGGATCGTGCTCAGGACGATTCGGTCTGTGCCTTGCAGCTGAAATTAGGAAAATAGAAATTACGGGAGCCTCCGTTTAGCAAGCCGGACTTCACTTGGTGTTTGTTTCTTTGCCTGTTTTTTATTGCTGCGGGAAGTTTGGATTTAAGAATCCTTCTGCACTAAGTTCCTGCAATATACTAGTTATATGCCAGGACTTTTGGTGGGATCCAACCAGACACCAGTGAAGGTGGATGTTCTTCTGCTTCGTCCAAACCTAGATTACAAAAGTGATCTTTCATAATTTTTCAGATCTTTCGTGATCTTTCAGATTATGAAAGGTTGAGTGATCTATAGAAGAACAAATTAAAAGTATGAATCTTGGGAGTAGGCAACAAAACTAAATATGGAGTAATGTATAGTTCCAAGTGCTTACTTAATTTTGTTTTAAATGTAAGGGTGAAATTTCAATCTCGTTTGCTGAACTAATTCTGCATGATCTGTCTACAAAGCAGATACTACACAGTGACATTAAATCTGCTGAAGTTAACTGTAGTTTGGGGAGAGGGGGGCGGTTAATGGATAGGTGTGTTCTGAGTGGTCCTCTGAGCTGTTTGTCCAGGTATTTGCATGAAATAAATGTCAGTACTGCCCCGATCTGGCTTCTCCTGGTGCGATATCAGATATCTCAAATGAATTCACTCTCTTGGTGTCAAAATGCAAGAGAAAAAGCTGCACAGCAAGGCACAGATTCAGTAACTGCCAGGAAGAAATGGGACTTGACATGTAGAGTAATCCCTACTGACACATGATTTATTGATTTACTTGTGACTGTGTGGCTGGCTTTAATATACAAAAAATAAACTAAAGGTACAAGTGACAGTTTTGAGGTCACCAAATTGAATACATTCATTATCATTTATTTATGTGCATATTTCATTCATTTCTTTATTGAATGCATATTTGTCTCGGTTATCTAGGAAGCATATTGCATTTCTTTTCTTTTTTTTTTCCTGACTATATGTATTTTAATAAATTCTGATCAGAATTACTTTATATTACTTCCTCTAAATTGAGGAGCTCTAACATGCTGTCAGAAATACATTTGACAGCAGTTGATTGTAGTGTCCAGCCCTGAATTTAGGGGAGAGAGTGACATTGGTTGGAATTGCAAGATGAGTGACTTGTTACAGCTACTGTACCGTACACCCAAGAACCCTGGAGCACTTGCTGAAACCCTGCTGGCCTGAGAAGCAGGCTAATGCCAGAGCAAACACAGTGCAAACTTAGTGACTGTAATGGTGTAGCCTTTGCCCTGGTCTCTATCTTGCCTGGGGCTCCACCTGCAGAGAGAAAGAGTTAGTGGTGTCCCAGCCACAGGGGATACTGAAATGTTGTCTGACTGTGGGCATTCAGCTGTCCAGACATTCAAAACCGTTTGACTCTCTCCAGGATTGCATCTGAAAATGTTCATGGGTTCTGTTTAGTTTCATGAGCTTTCATGAGGTGAGCGATGGAAAGGGGAGAAGTTAACTTGCATTATGTATTTCAGCTCTTTTTAAAATAGTCTGCAACTCCCTTAAATTTCTGAGGCAGCTGTGAACTCTAATGCAGGAGCTTCAGGAGACCACCAAAAGGGCATCCAGGGTCCCCCCTGTAAGCCTTTAGGTTAGGTTAGAATTAAAGGAGGTCAGTGCAGCTGTCATATACATATTGTGTGGTGAGGGGAACATATTATGGCCTTTTTAGAGTATTTTTGCACCCTTTTTAATGGGAGATGTCAGTACTCATATTATCTGGTTTATATTCTGTATTCACCATCCTAAGTAAAGTTTTCTGTGAATGCATGGTAAATGACTCCTCACAGCAGAAAAAATATTTTTGTATGTGTTTTTGTTGCCCAGTAAGGCTTTATAATATTTTCTCTACAAAATATATGGTGAAAATGGTGTGAAAGATGTGAAATGTTATAGATGTGAAATATTGCTGACCAGCTAACTAGACTGAGTGAACCTGAGCTGTGAAAATGTAGATAACTCCTGAAGGTAAAAACAGATATGTCCAAGAAGTTAACCACAAATTCTTTACAATTAAAACATGAAACTTGATCAGATTATGTTTGAAGTGGTTACTCCACATACTCGAGTGTCTTTAGATCTGGGCACTTAAGATACAGTTGTCAGTCTTCGAGATGTGACTTTCATGTTGCACAGGGTAGAGTCCTTTTTTTTTTTTTTTTTTTTTTTTTTGAATAATAGATAATGGCAGGTAGCAACAGGTACTGTGAGAGCATCAAGTACTTCCCCCCCCCCCTCCTTGCAAGATGTATAATTTCCAATAAAGGGTTTTGGCATCCTGGGGTGAAGTTTTATTTCAGCCTCTTCCAGCTGTTTGCCAGTAGATCATGTAACTCTTGAACATAATCACCTGAAACTTTCTGTGTCATGAATTAAATCTTTGCTGTAGGGATAAAGAGAAGAGCCCAGTTTGGCTAAAAGGGTCTAATATGGACCTTATTTTTGTCCAGTCATGTCAGATGCCCTCTCTATCCTAGAGCCCTGTTTTGTGGGGAGCTGCTTGGAGTCGGGAGCAGCACTTTCTCTGCCAAAAAACAGAACTGCAGCGTTTTGGTTAAGGTCTGTGGTTGTGCTGCAGCTACAGAGCCCAAGAAAAGCATTTGTCTTGAACATCTCAGCTCAGACCTCATTCTGGCACTTAACCTACCTAGACCCATTTTAGCCTCTGGGGTTGTCTGGTTTGCAGGCTGAACAAGGACACTGTGGCACCACTTCCCTATGCATCAAGGTATTAAAACTGAGGCATGAAGCAGAAGAGCTTTTGCTGAGCTGCTGCTGAAATAGCAGCACTAGGCACTACTGCGAGGGGGCAGCGCTGATGCGTAGACTCAGACAGCCTTGCCGGGGCTGAGTGAGTCTGGGAGGTTTGGCAGCAGGAGCTGCCGTAATGCTGTTGTAGGCAGGTAGGTTGTGGTGGCACTTGAGACCCATCCAAAACCCAAAACAAATGTTTGCAAGCAACCATTTTCAGTGCAAATATTTGCAAGCAAACATTTCCAAATGCTTCCAGTGCGCAGGTGTGGATGAAGGTGAACGAGAAGGGCTAGATAAGAGCTGCATTCTCTTCCCCTTGTGTTTAACTTAGATTTTCCAGTACCTGTCAGTTTGTGGGGTTCCTGCCACAGTAGTTATTAATACTTTGGGTCACAGCTTGCAATTTTGCTACACTGTTAGAAAAGCTTTCTCGAAATTGCAAGTGAATTGACAGCTCTGAAGGTTTGATGGCTTGTCAAAATATAGCTGCTAGATGCAGTCACCTAAGCTCTTGTTCTTTCAGTACTAGTATAGAACAGAGGATTGACAGCCCTGAGAGTGAAATTATTCTTTCACAGATCAGATACAGCACCCTCAGTGACAGGGCCGACTTCCCCTATTAGCAGAAGTGTCCCATGTCAGCTATGGACAGGAGTTGGAGGGCTTGGGGCTAAAGTTTTCACCTTTTGGGTGAAAACCAGTTGTGCTGTTAGACATCGATCTGCTAAAATGCCAACAGCCTCATCTCTTTTCCAATTGCATGTAAAAGAATATGCATTTTCTGGTAGCCTGGGATTGCAACAGGCAACTCTCCCATTTTTGTCTCCCATATTGCAGTCAGTGGTGGCTCCAGTGATTGCATAACGATTTTTAGATGATAATGAGAGTGCTGCCCACTGAGGTCATTGTGCTCATCCTCGGTGAAACCTTTCAGCTTCAATGAAATTAAGAACCAATGTGAGCTTTGCACAGCAAAATTATGGGTCCTCAGGCTCTCTATCCTTTTCATAAGCGGATGGTGCTGGCCTCTTTTCAGTGGTGGCCACTGACAGAACTAGAGGTAATGGCCACAAACTGAAACACCAAAAGTTCCGCAGGAACTTAAGGAAAAATTTCTTAACAGTGAGGGTGACAGAGCACTGGAACAGACTGCCCAGAGAGGTTGTGGAGTCTCCGTCTCTGGAGATCTTCAAAACCCGCTTGTACGCAGTCCTGTGCCACGTGCTCTAGGTGACCCTGCGTGTGCAGGGGGGTTGGACTAGATGACCTCTAGAGGCCCCTTCCAGCCTTAACAGTTCTATGATTCTATGATTAAGATCTCAAAGTAGATCACACTTTGATATACGCTTTGCAGTGAATCAAAGAGAAAAACAGTGCAAGTACTTCTGTTTCTTAGTTATAAGTGTACCTCTAGCACTAGCAACATTTCATTAACCAACCAGCTGTGCTTCTAAGGAAGCAGAGTGATGTGCATGTGGGTTAATCATATTTAAGCAGTAAGTTAAAAGAGCCTAAATTTTGGAAACAGGAAATTACTGTAAACAAATTACTGTCCTTGAAAAGAAAATTCAGCATCTATTATGCAAAATCATTAAAATATTCCCCCTTGCCTCCCTTCTATCAGCAAAGAACAACCGTTCTAGTCCTTTTCCTCTCTGTAATGCACAGTCCAAAATGGGGAGGTGGGAGTGGAATTGGTAAGGAAGGCAGGTCCTGTGGAAGGTGCAGGAATAAATGATTGAGAGAGAAGCAAAAGTGGAGTGCTCCTATATGAAGGGCTAAAATAATCTTAATAAACATGAAAATGCTTTACCCCCTCAAATATGAACACCTGTCCAAAATAATGGAAAGAAGATGATCAGAGGTTAAGACTGGGCATAAATGCAGTATAGTTTTCAAAAAACAATTTCTTGTTAAGATTTTAGAGCTTGGCAATATTTAGAATGTCTTCAGACTTAGTCTGTTCTCAGAAGAGAGTTCTGTGTATTTAACTGAGCTCTTCTACTTAAACCTTACTTGTATTCTAAGAAATTATTGCAGTAAGTCCAGTTGATCCAGCATTACTAAAAAGGTAAGCTCCTAGCTTCCACTTCCTTAGCTGTGCATTGATCAGCTTTCACAACTGCTGTCACTGACAGCTCTGATACAGAGATGGAAAGCCAGGCTTTTGGAATCTAGTGCTGTGGTGTTTGGAAAACAGAAACTGAAAGCGATTTCTCTCTTCCTACAGAGAAGCAACTACTTTGAAGATAGCACTGCAGTTTTATGAGGTTTAAACAGATGCTTTCTGATCATTAAAGTTGGCCACTCCATAGATCCTTGGTATTCTGTAACCCCTGCATTGCCTGGATTGTTTTGGGGAGAGCTACTTCTCAGACCACAAAGAAGTCAGAAGTCAAGAAGTGAAGTAAATAGTTCAGAGGCTGGTGGAAAGATCATGCTGCCAAAAAAGGCTGCTGCTGCTCAGCAGCTGCGGTGTTAGCACAGCTGGAATCAGATTTATTTTTGCTGCTGATGGCAGAAGTTGGGCCTCTCCCCAGATATGCTTTGATGCCTTGGCTGATCTGTATGCTCAGGGTTTTCTCCTTCTGTTTTCTGCCCCTTGTGTGTCTGTTTAAGTGTTTTGAGAAAAGATACTTAGGTTATTTAACATCGTAGCTATATCTAAACACCCTGCTAAGACTACATTTAAACCGTGTTCTGGATGAACTACTATGGCTACTACTGGTGATGACCAGAGCCAGGGAGATGATGGTCATAACTATGAGTGTTTGTGCCCAGTCCTTTGTCATCATCCTGTATGCACTAATTTTAGTATTTCTGGAATTTTCGCATGTCTGTCTTACTCTAGATGGAAATTGTGAGCTTTGCTCGGTAAGCATAAGTATCAGTTAATGTGTAATTTTGTCCATCTCCTCATTCTACATCTTAGATTAATGTCAAAACTTATTTATTACAGTCTATCATGACCAGCAAGAATAGTTTTAACTGGAGGTGCAATTCTGAAGCTGATTTTCCCCTCACAACCCACATACTTTCCAAACTTGGTAAACATTTTTTTTCCTTGGTATCCAGGAATGGCTTTGTATGTACTGTTTCACTGGGTATGGTGTTAACTCTACTTGCAGAACTCTTCTGCTTTCTTCTAGCTTTCTTAGCTGGCTGATAAGTGCCTGCATGTGCTTAAATAACAAGGACCTATTGAGGCATTTGATTCATTTTGATGCTATTTTCTCTTTCATTTTGCGATGCAGCTGTCTCCTATAGTTAAATATTTATTTAACTGTGATTTAATGGAAGGGGGAAAAAAAACAACATAGGCCAGATTTGGTGGGGTTTGGGTGATGGTGCTTGTGGGTATTTGTATATAGTGCCTAAAACAAGTATCAGCCAGCTTATTAACATTATGTTGGCAAGGTGTTTTTTTTGTTTCACCTCAAGTATTGAAACATTTTCCAAAAGTAGCTCAGTCATTTCAGCTACTGATACAAATACAGAAAATGGAGAGGTAGCATGGTAATTCTGCAGTCGTCACCATCAGGTGCAGGCAGAAGTGGGAGTCCAGTGCCCTAGTATTGACTTCAGTGATGTTTTAAAGATGCTAGGTATAAACTTCATCTGTATTCTTTTCCTGTTGTAACTTGTAATTTGGCACATTTAATTTGATGCCTAAAGCGGTTCTTCGAGTAGCTTAAGAGGTTCTGAAATGCAAATATTTGGAGCTTTCTGAAGATGGTGCTGCTCATGTTACTCTGTGTTTTAAGAAAACAAAAATTGTAAATAAAAATCATGTTTAAGGATCAGGCAATAACAATCAATAGATGCATTGTTAAAATTCCATTTTTTTATATGACTTGAAGATAGGATAGTAATTATCTGTTGAGTTCCAAGTTAATATTTATAGAGCAAGTGATAATGAAAATAGCTATTCAAATATTTTGCACATTTTTTTTTTCCCCTCTCAGGAGTTGCCAAGCTCAGGAAAAGGACATTTCTTCCTGGAACATGCTGCTCCCTTCTCTGCTTTTTTGACAGACAGCTTTGGGCGTCAGCATAACTACTTGCGAATTTCTTTGACGGAAAAATGCAATCTCAGGTGTAAGTGTCTGTTTTCTTTCTTGCCCAAAGCTCTTATGCAGAAGCAGATAGAAGCACGTTGTGCAAAAGAGTTAAGGTCCTTCTTGTGTTGGCCCTGTGCTTTGTTTCTTGTGTTGAGGAAGTAGACAATAAAGAGACTTAGAGACTGATTTTCAGCTGAATTGCCAGTGGAGTGAGGAAGCAAGAGGTGAGGTCTGAGACTGATAAGGAGTCAGAAGTGTTTTGGATGATGATGCTTGTGGATGTTTGTATGCCACTGCTTAAAACATGTAATAAGCACAAGAGCTCACACTCAGGCAGGTTCTCTGCATTTGTACAATTCTGTCTGCAAAGTTTAGGGCTGGCAATATTCCCATGCTTGCCAGGTCAGTTTGAATTCAAGTTAGATAGCAATAAGATAGACATTCTTCCCAAGTGTGAACTTATTGTAAATTGGGGATTCATCAAATCAGTATTGTTTTCCTTATGAAGACAGCAAATTATTAGTAGATTGCTTGTTAATATGGTGTATGATCTATTTACTTTTCAGCAAGGCAGAGTCATTGAGGCTCATTGAAAGTACTTGCACTTGGCATATTTTGCATAACATTTGCAGTGTTAGATTCACTGTTGCTATTTTTTTCTTACTATTTAGTTCTGGATTCTCATGTTTCAGGTCAGTACTGTATGCCAGAGGAAGGTGTTCAGTTAACCCCTAAATTAGAACTACTAACTGCTCAGGAGATAATCACCCTAGCCAAGCTGTTTGTGAAGGAGGGTGTAGAGAAGATCCGACTGACAGGAGGAGAGCCACTTATTCGGCCTGATGTAATTGATATTGTGGGTAAGTTACAAACAAACATACTGAAATATACTGTGTTTCAAAGTGACTGTATACTGATCCAAGAACAATGTCTATAACTCTACTGATGTTGTTCCCTCCTATACCCCAATGATGAGAGCTGTGCTTGTCTAGGAGGACCTTTCCTGGTGATATTAATTTGCAAGCAACCTTAGGCCAAAACCTTTTTTTTTTTTTTTTTTTTTTAAACTATGTTTTCTGGAATTGACTCCTTCAGCAAACTAGTTAATAATGATAATAAAAAAAACCCACTTCAAGTAGAAAGAAGCTGATATATCAAGCAGAACTTCTGAATATTTCTCTGTTTATGTGCTTCCATTTGCACTCTGTAAAGCCTATCTGTGGTTGCATAGCTGGAAGAAGTTGCTGTGCTTGAATCTTAAATCTTGACTGTAAGGGTTCTGAGTTCTTCAGGATTTCTGAAAACAACCTGGGATAGAAAAGTTAATAGCACCTGCTTTATATGCTCATATTTCGTAGCTACTGGCGTTTGGTCTATTAATTCAATATTTAGTGTCAACTTGCCCTTGTGGGATTAATTTTAGCTTAATACATACAATGGATACATATTTCAAAGAGGAGGTAAAGATGTCATTTCTTAGGTCAGGTCTTAGTGACTTCAACAAGCCTGCTGATAAGGTCAGTGTATACTGTTTTGGCACATAGGTATGGCACATATGGGCTTTCATGACTCTGGGATCTAAATTTCTTTCTTTTTTTCTTTTTTTTTTTTTTTTTTTAAAGTTGCAAGAATTGCAAATTATCAAACACTATTACTTAGACATTGCAATATGCTTACTATACTACTGGAGGTTCATTGGAAACTGTCAGTATTTGCCCTAAATGAGCACTTCCATCCTACTCCAGTCTCATGGCTGTTTTAGGGAGCATGGTATATTGTGATGTTGTTTGCAAATAGTTTAGCTAGTAAATAGTGCTAGGAGGTAACATTTTTGAAAGATTGAAGGCATACAGTATTTGGGAAAAAGTGGTTAGTAGATGTTTACTGTAGTCTTCTTTTATTTAATATTATACAGGAGAATTTGCCTCTAATTACCACAACATCAGCTCTATGATTTCAGACCAAATAAGAAATAAAATCCAGTAATGGTACAGAGGTAATAGACTGGAGGTAGTGACTATGCTATTGAACTTCCATAAAAATGAGTGCCTAGATGTCAATTTATTTACTTTTAACTTTCTATTACAATATTTCATATACATAAAAACATGAAATAATTGAGTTAAAATGGCCTTTCTGATATTTATGACTTCATAAGTGTACCTTAGACTGTAAAAGTTAAGGTTTCATAGTAGTGTTATTGTCTTGTTTGTAATGTTCCTTACTGTGAAGAAACTCAATCTCTGCAATTCTAGAAGGGTTATAGAAGCTGGCTGCAATACTTCGCTTGCCAAATAGGGCTGAAGTGGTGTTGTTGTTATGGGTAATCTTTTCTCTTAACAACAAATTGTCTCTGAAATACCAATAAAGCCTGTGAATATTAACCATAGATTATTACTATGACATTTTCCTACTAGTTGACTTCGCTCCCCGCCCTTCCCTCCCCACAATAAACATATGTAATTTGCAACTGCTGTAAAGGAGTAGAGGAGAGCAGGTTAATTAATGTCTATATATTCATAGGCCTACTGCAGTTGTTTTGATTATTTTGCGTTGTTGTTGTTGTTCTTTAATGCATACAAATATATAAACTATGACTCAGGGGCTAAGACTTGATGGAAGCTGAATCAAGTCCAGGTAAGTCCCGCCTGAAAACATATGTTTGAGACTTCCCTGAAACAGTTGATAATGGAATATAGAATCCACCTCCTTTGGGATATTCCAAGTTAAAATTAGTACTGGACTTTAACAATATGATACCTGTTTATTGTCTTCTGAGAGATGAATACTTATACAGGATGTTTCTTTTCACAGGAACATACAAGTTTCAGGAGCAAAGGGGTGCAGGGTAGATTTGTAGATTTGTTAATTCATATATGAGGAGGTAGAGTTTCTTATCTAGTCTCAAGTAGCAGAAATACAAGTGAGTAAACACTTGAAGGAGTATGTGAAGAAACTCAGTGACTCTTCTGATCCTACAGGAAAAGTAAATGTAAAATTTCTTCCTTGTTCTAGGCTGCTTGTTAGTCTGTTACTTCATGCTACTGAATTACAGCATGTGTTTTGTTTTCTATTTCAGTACATAGTTTTTTTTATTGGCGGTCTTCACTTGTGCTGATTGCTAAAGCAGTGATTCGAAGATAAGCAAACAAGACTCTATACAGGACAAGGTGCTAAAAAACTATGATTTTTTTTTTAAATCTCTATTGAACTTAGAGGTCAATGAACAAAAAAACCCCAAAGGGCTACAAATGGGCTGCTAGTTAGTCTGTGCAAGTAAGGCAGCATGTACTAACTGGGCCTCCTTAACTTGCTGATGTTTTAGTATTAACTCTTCGTCTCCAATTTCTCATGGTTGGGTTCTGTTCAACTGTTACAGATGGTTCCCAGTGTTAGTAGATGTCTGGTGCTTTGTCATGTGTCTTGTCCTGTTGTCTGAGGAAGAAGAAAAACATTGGTCAGAGCTGCCATCTGCACTAATTGACCTAATCAGCTGGTACCGTTTTTATTAACTAAAAGTAATGGTGTTCCTATGCTTTTCTCCAGTTGCTGACTGCCGTGTGTATCCCATGCTCTCAAAAATGCTAGGCTGCAAATGGTAGCTAGTGTTAAGATTTTGGCAAGCTTGAGCTTAGCCTCCGTGGAAAGGTTATTCCTGCTTTGTGGGGAGGGTTTTCAGAAGTGAGTAGAGGAATGCTAGAGAAAAAATCAGTTCTCAGTAAAAACCTTTTCTTTCATTATAGTCTCAGGTTTCATAGATCTTTACAGAGCACTTAAGCCATGTTACAAATGGCTGTTGTTGTAGCCTTCAGCATGTTTGGTGTGATTCTGTTTGCTCCATTCCTGAGTCCTTGGCTGGGCTAGGGCTGAATATATTCAGAACATCTGGGAAAGAAGATAAAGCAGAAGCGAATCCTGTATCAGCATAAAGGAATAGAGGTAAAATAGGGAGGAAAGGTTGGATTATGAGATACTTGTCCTGTAACTCAAGCCATCTCAAGAATAAGGGTTTTTAAGATATTCCTCACGTAGTTAGGGTGCAGACTACAAGCAAAGAGAGAAGGGAAAATAAGAAAGTGACTTCACAGTGATTCTGCTCCTGGAAGTAGTTTATGGTGGGGTTTTTTTCCTTTGTTTTCTCCCTCCTGTTGTAGTGATAACTAGAGGTTTGAAAGCCTCTGGAAATGTAGTGTGGTGGTATGGTAAGGATTTCTGCGTTTGGTTTATGAGGAGGCCGCTGTCTGCTAGACTTTTAATCTCATGATGGCAATGATTTTTTTTTAATGTGGTTTTCTTTTGTTAGCCATTTTTGAATGTCTTGCATTAGTCCTCAACTGGCTGGGGTACCAATGTGAATGGTGGAAACATTTCAGTTGTCAAGTGGAAATGCTTTTGTTTCCTGCAACATACGGCCTCACATTCTCTCTATGGCTCTGAAATGTTGTTTTTTTTCTGTCATTTTCTGTGTAACAGTGGAATTCCTTCCTCTAAAGTTTCTGTTTGTTTTCATTTCCTAGGTCAGCTGCGCAAGCTAGAAGGGCTGAAAACCATTGCTGTCACAACCAATGGGATCAACCTAGCCAGGCTGCTGCCCCGGCTGAAGGAGGCAGGGCTGAATGCTGTCAACATCAGCCTGGATACTCTGGTCCCAGCTAAATTTGAGTTCATTGTCCGGAGGAAAGGTACAGGCTTGTTTTCCAGGGCAACTTGGTTAATAATTATAGTAACATTGGAAGTTGTTTGGGTTCTTTCATTTTCATGCTCAGCTATTGTGGGGAAGAAATTAATAGCTATGCTTTTGAGGCTGCGAGAAGCAACCTGTACTAGCATGCTTGATATGAACACTTCCATCTATGATCCTTAGAAACCTTTTAGTCAGAACTGATACAGCAGAGTGTGTGCCACTGCCTGGGGGACTCTAACTTACAGTTGCCAGTAACTGAGTAATGATTAGTCATGGAAATCAAGAGGACCTTCCAGATCTTGTGCAGATCTGTCTCATGCTGCTGCTTTTTAACACTGTTAAAGAACAGTATTCCCACTATTCATTAAAAAGAGCCCTAAAGCAGCCAAGAACTTACATGCCACAAAAACTGAACTTCTTGTCAACAATAGTAGCAATTTCTGGAAATCATGGTGGGTCACTTGTGTGTTTTTTTTTTTTTTTTTCTCTATCCCCGTTACTTTTTCAAAGGAATAAACAAAAGCTATGCCTGAGTTCATTTGAGGAAGGGTGCTGATCTTGTCATGATCTGTAATCATTAATGTGACTGAGCTAGTAATCTCAAAGTTTCAAAAATGCTTTCAGGGTTCCTAGTGTTCCAGGTTCTTAATTAAATGAATCCTAAAGCTCAGCATTAAGTTCAACACACGTTTTTGTCATTCCTTCCAACATAAAGCTGATTTGATCTTGCATCTAGTATTTCTGTGCAGAAACGCAGGTTTAGCAGTCAGAACTCGTGATTTAGACAAAGCCTCTAGGTAGCCACTAGATGGTGCACCAGGGTCAGCTAAATCTATGGCTAGGGCTTTAGAAATCTGGGATGCAACCAGAAGTAATTTCAGCATTTGAATCACTCTACTATTAAATCAAAGGTCCGCTGACAGGCGCAGAAAGATGTTCTTGTTGCCTCTGTCTCTGGAAATACCTCTGCAGGTTTCTAAGTCATGATGCAGAAATCTGACCCTGTCAGAAAAAAAAAATCTGACTCAAGCATTACCCTTCTAGCTTAGGCTATTGTATTGATGGCTGTGTCATGGCACAACTGACTTGCAGAGAAGTATCTGGAAATATCAAATCACAGCTAGGTGTTGATTGTGATCGCTCCCTCTGCTCTCTGTATCTGAAGATTTGCTGATTTGTGACATTCACTGGAAACAAGTTCCTCCTTTGCTAGTGAAGGGAAAAGTTTGATCCTGCAGTTTCCTGAATTATATGGTTGTATATAATTGCATATCTGATTGGAAGCTGTTCGGAATATGCTGCTTATAAACTACATCTCACTAAAAGTTGTTGGAGAGTTTAGATGAATGCTTTTTTTTCTTAAAGAAAAAAGGCCTTTGCCACATACAGAGAAATTCTTGTCCATATAGCATAGAGAATGAAGAAGAACATTCTGGTGGTTTCTAATATTTTTTAAAGAGGAGAATAAAGGCTCTCTTTTTTTGGAGATCATATGAAGGCAATATTCATTTTTTCACTCTCTTAGAGGCTGAAATAATGTAAAAATACTTATTATTGGTTTTGAGGATTTTTTATTTAATAGATTTACAAGTTTGGAGTGATCAGAGAATAAAGTGCCTGCCCTACTGTGCTACCGTGTCTTGTGTGGCAGTTCCAGAGGCGACAAGATATAGCTCTATTAAGGTGAGAGGGATTCCAGGTCTAGACTTCTACAGGCTAACTTCTCCAGAGGGCAAAGGTGGCATCTTATGGTTATGGAGCTAACCAGGAACTCAAGAAACTTGGAATCAATTTTTCTGTTCCTCTGGGGACTAGTTTTAGGATTTTAGGAAAAGCTGGGGGGGAAATTTGTGTCTTTAATGCAGATTACAGAAGGCATAATTTCTTCTCAATGGTTTGGGGATAAGGTAAAGACTATGAGATTATCAAATATTTCAGAGAAACAAAGTTACCCTTATATGGATTGTGGTTATGGTTTTTTTTGTTTGTTTGTTCTTTTTGTTTTTTTTTGTTTTTTTTTTGGTAGGAGTTTTTGAATATTCTTTGTAATCGGCACTTTCATGCTAGTACGGCAGGAAACAAGAGGCAGAACTGGGGATGACATTGATTTAGACCCGTTGCAAGCTGTAATCTTCAACCACTCCAGCCAGCTGAGCCAAAGCATGTGAATATTCAGACATGCCTAGTTTTCAATCTGCTACTTGTTTGTCTTTGCTTTCTGGCCTGTTGAGTCAGTGTCATCTTTCTGAAGTTGCATGAAAGGTCTTCTGAGCTATTGCTGGGCTTTCTGATCCCTTTCTTGGCTCTGAGATGTGCTTAGGCTAATGTATTATCCCTCTTACCACAGTCGGTTTGCAAAGTCACTTAATTGAAATGAAAGCTACCATTGATGCCACAATACCTGCAAAGCAAGTAGTGATGAAGGAGCATGGTGACAAGTTGGTGCTTTAAGCATTTGCTTGCAACAGTTAGTTCACAGTTCCCTCCTTGCTTTTTTTTTTTTTTTTCCCAGCCAAACTAGCATGAGGACCTGCTCATAAAACAGCAACCTCTGCTTACCTCTGTCCCACCTTGATAATACTTGCTCTTTACTAGCCAGAGAGGAATTGCATGGAAGCTTTCTGTCTCTCCTTTATTCTGCTTTTGAGCATAACAATATTCTGTGCATATTTACTATCGAATGAGCAAGTTATAGTTTGCTTGCAATAAACACCTATAAGTTAACAAGAGGTGTGATGCCTTTGAGCTTCCAGTAGAGAAGAAATGAGGAGAGTGACAGACCTACAAAAAAAAAAAAAGCAAGAACATGGAGAGAGTCAGCTCAAACTTTTAAAAAATGTTGCCTTTTTGGTAGTATGTACTACCAGAGTACTTATACTCTGGGACTATAGCTATGGGAGTAGGAGCTCAGTCTCGTGCATTATTTGGTCTCTTATATTCATGTTCAGAGTGAAGAAGAGGAAGAGAACTGAGTGTAGTGTTTATGAATACCTTTTTACAGCATCAGGTACTAGACTAACAACTGTGCATATCCACTTGCCAGGAATTTGTACACAGTGATCAGTAGCTTTCTGTGTCAGTCTTCCTACTATCACCTTGTTTCTGCCCCAACCGCTGAGTGTGACAGGGAAGAAATAATGTCAAACCTAAAACTGACACCTTAATAAAAGAGTTTTACTTATTGAAAGTAGACAGAAGGTCTACCTTGAATGAGAAAGGTATTGAGATTTGTTTAAGGCTTTTGGAATCATAAATGCATTGCTGCCTTTTTTTTTTTAGTGTTTTTTTTTTTAATTTTCTAGACTTAGGAGGTATGTGTATGGGTGAAGGTATTTGCCCTAAATTAACATTATCTCTCTGGGAGTAGTTGACAAGTAGGGTACAGATGAGTAGTTAATTCTTTGAAGTCATTACAGCTTCTGATATATTTTACTTCTTTTCAAGGGCGAAATGTCAACAGAATTGCTTTCCTAAATTCTCTTCCCCTTACCCTCACCCTCATCTTGTGCTCAGAATCCACATGTTTAAGATAGTGATGAAGATCCTGTAAAATGCTGCCTCTGTTCTTCAAAGCCTTCAAAGGGCCTTGGGAAAGCCAGCTGAATCTGTAGCTAGGGAGGAACAAAATGGAAGTGGCTTTTTCTTTCCTAAAACCTCCCCTGACTTTCCATTTTAAATTAAATTAGTAGCATTTTAAGTATTTGATTTACAACAATGAGATTCTGCAGTTTTAAGAGACACATGTGCTGTTATTATAAAATAAATGTTAATTTGGTATTTTCTTCATTGCATCTGGAGGCACTTCACAAATGTTTGCCACTCCCTTTAAGAAGGGCATAAGACAAAGCAAAGCTGAAGTAAGGGGAGTATCGTATGCTAACGATACATGGATGTCTAAAACTGCAGAAAAGCATTCCAATGTTTTTGATTACCCAAATATCAGTTAAAAAGCCATATCTTAGTAATTTGGCCACAGTCACATTGGCAGTCTTTAGGAGAAAGGTAGAATTGAAGTTCTGTTTCTTGCAGCTCTGCAGCCTGTCTACTGAATCAGATTGCTTTTATTTCTTTTTATTTCTTTTTATTTCTTTTTTTTCTTTTTTTTTCTTGGGGAGGGGGAGGTTGTATTTAATGACCTTCTTTTATAACCTGTTTCAAACAAACAAACAAAAATTTATTCCTCTTATGTTTTAGGCTTTCACAAGGTAATGGAAGGGATCCACAAAGCCACAGAATTAGGATATCATCCTGTTAAGGTAAAAACCAGTTATTGTTTACTCTGGGAATGTTGTATTGCATGATTAAAAGATACAACTTACCCCACGAGGAATCTGTTATTTTTCCACTCTGTCAATAATTTCTCATAAGAAAAGTTTTGTGAATTGAAGGTCATGTCAAGAGGTAATGGGGGAAACTCACTCATATTACCTCCATGTGCAGCTGACGATAAAGGTTCACCCTGCAGCAAAGCCTGTGGATTGCCTAGGTACAGGCATGGTCCGGCTTTCTGCTTGCCTGTTTCCACCCCCTTTATTGAGCCACCACTTGTCTGACCTGTCTGTGAACTTGGCCAAGGGAGTTAACAGCCACGAAGCTACCCTGCAGAAAGACATTAGTAATATTCTCCTGGTTTATCTCCTTGAGCTACTCACAGCAGAGTCCGATGAGTGTTGGTGCAAGGAAGAGGCAAAGGGAATTCTCCTTTGGGGGTGCAGGTAGATCAGCTTAACTGTAAAACTGAAACTTCACCCTAACTCCCATTTGTAGCTTTGAGTTACAGCTGTGGTTCCTTGCAATTTCTCCAAGTGTTTTGGACAATCGGTTATGTGTAAGTGGTTTAGACTGTAGAATTGTAGGAAACGTTTGAAATGAAACTAGGTTTTAAACTTTGCTGAAAATCATTAAGGATCATTATGCACTATACTTAGGATATACAAGTCTACCTTCCTTACAGGGAGTGTTTGAACAAATTCAGGGCTGTCTATTGTTCTTCAGTTAAAGCAGAGAGGACCCAAGGTTCCAATGCAAATACAACTTATGAGGAAAGTGCAGAAAGCTAACTTTTAAATTCTTTTTGGCGACAGGCGTAACTAGTCGTCCTTCAGCCTGTGCCTGCTAAGTGCTATGTCAACACTTCCTGGTTTAGGACATTTGCTTGTGATCTGCCAAAGTAGATCACATGGCAAAAGGTATCCTGCCTGTACTTTTACAGAAACTGTAAAATGTATCACTGGGGAGTAGAGCTGTCATTTGAGGCAGTAAAATTGCCATAGCTTAAGTGGGAAAGATGATGCCTTTGTTACTTTGCTTTTATTAGTCTTCTGATTAGTAAGGTTAAAGTTCAGTTATATTGGATGCAAAAACTGAAAGGTGAGTGTGACAGAAACGATCATCTGCACCATTTCAAACTTGCCAACTTTCTTAATCATATTTTCTTTCCAAATAAAGCATTCTTTTTATCTGCGTTGTCTGAGGACTGTGAAACCTTGTGCAGGTGTTAAAAAAAGTCGTATTCTGCTCACTAATTTCAAGTGACTGCTTTTCCTTCAGGTGAACTGTGTGGTGATGCGAGGCTTCAATGAGGATGAACTGCTACACTTTGTGGATTTCACAAAGGATCTGCCCCTTGATGTGAGGTTTATAGAGTACATGCCCTTTGATGGTAAGCAGTCCTGTGTTGAAATTCTCCATGGAGTTTGGGTGCCTTGGACATAGGTAAATTATCTGGTGGTTGTGTTTTTCACTCTTTGGGCTGATTTCTTGAAGTATTGTTGAGCACCCGAGGAATTGCCTCAGCTTTTACGTTAAATGTTTTGGTTTGTTTTTTTGCAGTTCACATGTCTGCCCTGGATATGGTGCAGAAAAATTAGTTACAGGATTAGTTGGCTTGGGACAACTCAGATTTGTGGAGAATGGAAAGGTGGTTCTGCCCTCATTGATAAAATTAAATCCACAGTCTAAAATTATGCTGATTTTGTTAATTCCAGGCAATAAATGGAACTTCAAGAAGATGGTGAGCTACAAAGAAATGCTTGATACAATTAAACAGCGATGGCCTGAGTTGGAAAAATTGCCCTGTGAAGCCTCCAGCACAGCTAAGGTGAGGATAGACAAAGAACATGTGAAATGTGCCCTCATTACTGCCCCTTCCACTGCCCCAGATTCCTCAGGTATGCCAAGTGTCAAATTTTATATTTGAAAAGCAAAGTGAAAGATGCTCAGTGTAATAATTCTGAAATTTTGGTCTAGCTGCCTGCATGTCATTTGACTCTTAATAAACCCTAAATTTTTACTTCTAGAAACACTGTGTCTTTACCCGATATGTTTGTTAGATAAAGGATAGGAGCTTCCTATTCTTTATATTTGCAGCTTTTGAAAATTTTTAACAGTCTGTGTCTCTGCATCTATGACTGATGCAGATGAACAAGCCTAATGAAACAGTTGTTCAGTGAGGTAGCAATATAAAAGTGGATCTGAACACTCCTTTTTCTCAGGTTAGCCAAAACAAAAGCAAATATATATATATATTTTTGCTTGTGATAGATTGGCAAATTGAGAGGTAGTGTTTTTTGTTTAATAGAAATATAACAATAATCCCTTGTAGATTGAATGGAACTAAGTAGCTATGTTTCATTTAGCAGCAGATGCATCAAAACTTAACCTTTCACTCAATTGCATCATTCTCTTGATCCACCTCAGACCTGGAGAAGGCAGGCCTGCAATTTTTGTGACTGACTCTTTAGAAGAGGAAAGCCTAAGTTATCGTCTTCAGATAAGATTTGATAAAAGCTTGGAATAGGGTGAGCTTTTAAAACAAAGAGGCTATCCTAGTGTCTATTTTCTCCTCTGTTTCTGCAGAGTTATAAGGTGCCACATTTTCAAGGACAAGTCAGTTTTATCACCTCAATGTCAGAGCACTTCTGTGGAACCTGCAACCGTCTGAGGATAACAGCAGATGGAAACCTAAAGGTTAGTAGCAAAGCCTGGATTTTTCTGCTTTCATACCACTAAAGTAGCATTGAAATTTTTCTCTTAAGAGTAGCTGTGATGTAAGGTAGGGTGGAAAGACACATAATTATTACTAGTTTACTCCAGCATATTTATCTTTTGATTTCTTGTACAATTTCTTGTTTGAGCTTGTTGTGGAGATGTTGCATCAATTTGTTTTGTTTCTCTATTTTGCTAACATAGTTAGCTTGAACTGTAATATGTTGGTTGCGAGACCAGTAAACATAAACATTTATTTTAATCTTTGATTCAAAATCATCTGAAACATGTGACAAGCAGATGATTTCCCATAAGAGATCCAAGCAGCTGTGAGGGCTTGGCTTTTGTGTTCCACAAGGATCTGTCCCGTTTCACCAGCCATCCCCCTGCACTCTTCTTCAGGAGCAGCCTGTACATTTGGTCAACGGCTGCAGAAGGGGGAGGGAGCTGTTTCCTGCCACGTTGAAACTGGCAGTTTCTGGAGGCAAAATTAAAGTTTTCAATTAAAATTTGGCACTTACATGTTGTCACCTGATATTGACAACAGCTGTGCTGCTGTCTAATGTCAGAGGACCCAGGCAGCCTGAAGGCCCAGTGAGCTTAGGTTACATAAACTTCCCAAGTTATGTGTGTATGTGTGTGGACAAAGAGATAAAGAAAAAAAGGTCTTCCATAAACATTTTTTTCAATAGGCTAGACCTCTTCAAAACTATTTACATTTTTAATAGATGACATACAGTAGTAACAGAGCTGGACCTTAACTATACAACACTGAACAATAGAGCCCTAAAAGTAGAGTTAGAAGAATGAAGACGATTCAGCAGGAGGAGTGCAGGAGGAGTGTAATGATGAAGTCTGCAAAGAGAACAGGAAAGGAGATGAGCTATAAACTGAGGGCAAACTGTGAGAGTTGATTGTCAAAGAATTATTTTCTTTCATAGTATTTGCCAAAGTGGAATCTGGTCAGTTAGAGGAGGAAAATTAAGTAAAATATAGTGAAACTTTCTGGTGTTTTTATGTTAGTAGATTTATCCCTGTTGAAGAATCAGGCTTGCTTAGGCAAGCAAAGTAGCCATGGTTTTCTGTATGCACTGGTCTAGCTTCCTGCTGCCTTTTTGTTTGTTTGGCTTTTTTTTTTTTGCCTCCCATTGCTTATAGGGTATAGTCTCATGGTTCAAGACTATTATTGATGCAAAAAAGGGCTCCTACAAGCTACAGAAGACTTATCTATAGTGCTCTGGTTTAAAACAACCACTCTGAGTAAAAACTGAATCCTTGAAATAGGTTTTGCAGTGGGATCAGTGTGTGCATGTGTTCAGGAACTGCTCAGCATCTGAAAATTTAATCCAAGAAAGGGCACGGCTACTGTCTTCAATGGCAGGCATCTGCCATATCTATAGTTTCTTGCCACAGCATCAGACTAGTGCAAGGGAACTGTAGCAGTACTCAGCTCCTGGAGGACTTGCCTGCATAAACCTTCTTATGCTTATCCTGTTGGAACTGAATTACATATAGGGTAGTCTAGTAAACTCTCCATCGCTTGTTCTCAGGGGCCAGTCACCTTCAGTGTTACTAGTGTTGAAGTGAGTGTGTTTGTTGTACGGGTTCAGCATAGGCTGTTCTTAACCACAATAATCATTGGGGTACACTGTTCCTTGAAGCTGACTTTGGAGAGTTGCCCATTTAGCAGCCGGATACCAGCATTGTGACAGTGTCAAAGTATCACCTTCAGAGACTGACAGGGTTGTTGTGTCTTTGCTGTCGTGAGAGGGTGTTTTCCATGCAGCTGAATGGGAACTTTCTACTTCATAGAAACATCTGTTCTCATCACTGACCCAAGCCTTGTGCTTTACAGAAGGATCATTCCCTCTCTTTTCTTTCTCATTTCTCCTCTTTTCTTTCCTCTGGGTTGGCTCTAGGTGTGCCTTTTCGGAAACTCAGAAGTGTCCTTGAGAGATCACCTACGGTCGGGTGCTACAGAAGAAGACCTGGTTCAAATCATCGGAGCAGCAGTGGGCAGAAAAAAGAAACAGCATGCTGGTATGTTTGTTGTACCTGAGAAAGAAAGGCAGTAACCAGGACAGACAATGTCCTTCTCTTGCAGAGAAGAAAAAGGTTCTTGATTGGAGCTGCAATCACTGAAGAAAGAATTTTCTCATCTGTTGGAAGACTCTATTATCTGAGCAAAGTTGGTGATAGACCAGTTAAACAGTTACTACAAAACTTGAATGCTAGTTTTGGTCTCCTAACCTCCCACATGAGCTGGAATCCAGATTAGCTAGCAATTTTTCAGATCTCTTGCGACTTCTTGTCTTCAAAGAAGTACAAGTATACTGCTTGTAATAGCAACCATAAGCTGTAAAGCTAGGCAGAAATCAAGAGGTCACATTTTCCTTAAAATTAGCTTGTTGTAAAATAAGAACTAAAACTAAATTGAGCTGTCAGTTCAATTGCTGCATTATTGTGTTTCCACAAGTGACAGGGTAATGACACACAGTCCGTGATGATGCAGTAACATCCTCAAGCTAGATTATCTTAATTTATACAGCTATCAACTATAGTTCAGTCACATGTGAACCTAAACATCTTTTGGTAATCTGGCTGCAGTTGGCAATACTGACCTCTTGTATGTGAACTGGCTCCATGAGCAGGGAATAGTTCCTTTTATATTAAAAGCACGCTTTGGCTCTTATTTGTTACATATTCTGCCAGAATTACTCTCTTTTTGCCCCCTTTTAGTTATGCATAAAACATTTAAGGAAGATCATCAGTCTGCATGTAGACTCATTTGCAAAGTGCATTGCACTGACCCAGATGAAATGATGCTTTTTTTTTAAAACTAAATTGGGCTGAAGGTTTGATGCGGTGGTGGTGTTATTTTTTCTTATAAAGTGTGTTTTTTTTTTTTTTTTCTTCTCTGATTTGAAAGGGTAGAGAGGGGAAGTATTTCCCCCTCTCTAGTAAAATAATTTTGCCATCAACAGCATTTACCTGACATTTTCTTTCATCTTCCAACTTGTTAATCTTACTCTTGTCCTTGAGGTCTTCTGTGATTGGAGTTCTCTGAACTGGAACACTGTTAACAGCTCATCCATAGAATTAATTAAGTTAATTGCTATTGTTAAGAAATAAGATAGTCCCAAGTTATTTTAATTCTGTAATAGGTAGACTGCAATTCAAATTATGGAAGTCTTTCTGGGAAAAGACTTTACAGGGTGATAGCTCCATAGCAGCTGGATACTTGCAGACGATGGTGGCTAGGTTTTGAAATAATATTATACTAGGTTTCTCCCCTCCCCAGCCTGTTCCCCAGAATTTTCTTGAGCTTTGATTCTCCTCGTGTGAAGGTTGCACTATGAAGAGCAGAAAACTAAGTATGTAAACCAGATGCATGACTTCTTAAAACCTAAAAAGCTAGGATTTTTATGTGTTCCTTATTTTATTTCTAGGCATGTTTAACATTTCCCAGATGAAAAACCGGCCAATGATCCTGATTGGTGGGTGACAAATCAGTACGTAATAAACATACCATGATTTTGTTTGGTTTATGTCTTTGGGGAAGCAGAGGGGGCTGGGCTTTTAATTCTGACTTGTGCATGGTTTTGGTTAGGTAGAGAAAAAGGGGTTATGGTTAAAATTATGCTAAAATGGAAATGGAGGAAAAGTTTATTGCCCCTGCTCAGCCTTCTCCCATCTTCTCATGGACAACAATCTTTTGTCTTATTTTTTTTTCTAATTGCAAGAAACACATTAAATTTTCCAAGGAATCACCAACTTTTCGGTCTCTTCCTTTGGACTTAAGAAGAACAGTAGAATAATTAATAGAGGAGTTTTAGGTGAGCTTTATGAAATAGAATTGGTCTGTAATATTGACCAAATTGCAGAATAAACATAGAGAATTCAGGACTTCCTTTAATGTCTTCGTCAAGAAATTCAGTTTTGGTTCTTGCGTATACTTTGTTATATAGGACCTGTTATCTGATGGAAATTCAAGGTTTTTTCACTATTGTGCTTTTTAGAGTCTAGCACATGGGGGCTCATTCTTTTGAAATGTTCTCTTACTTCTGTGTAACCAAACGGTAGCATCTCACTAGCCATATGGACAAGAGCTTTTTTCCTTGCTGGGCCTATCAAAGATGTCTTTTTTGCTGCTTGAATTTTTTTCCGTGAGTGGACACGTAGCCCTGCTGGGGTTCTGTTTCTGATTTTCTCACATATCCTTTGCTGTGGAATCTTAACTCTCTTCCCAACTACTTCTCTCTTAAAGACAACTGAAGAGATGCATGTAAGAGCACTGAGAGGTCCTTAGTTGGAAGTAGTTCTACTATTTCTTATTAAAGTTTATATATATATAATATATATATATATATATATGTACATATATATGTATTTTATATATATATATATATATATATGTACATACACATATATGTATATGTACACATATCATGGGTAGAAGACATGGACACTGTATTTCACACCCAAACTTTCACGCTTCCACTGAAACTCAGGAGTCTGTGCAGTTTAAAATACAGCTTTTTTAAAACAGGTATTCAAAAGAAAGGTAACATTCACTAATTTGCAGGTCTCTGCTACAGGTGATCTAGTGATCCCTATTGTTTTAACCATAAACGTGGTGCTTTTGTTTTCATTATTGGGAAGTAAATTCTTCAGAGGACACGGTCACTGCTTTTAAGCTGATGTTCCTCCTTAAAGGTCTCTGGTTTTCCCATGTTGGGATTAAATGTGAAAGGCTCCAGTGGCCCAAGCTCATCTAGTTCAGTTTGCTTTAGCGTTTTGAGTTTGGCTGCTGCTACATTGTGTTTCAAGAAAAGAGGAGCCACTGATAAAAATATGTAGTCACTTGTTACGAAAGAAAGATTTTCTGGGGTTTTTGTTTGTTTTAAAGGTGAAAAATAAACTATATTAAACTCCTGCTGTAGGTCCCAGTCTGGTGGCATCTTGAGAGATGCCTTTGAAAGAATCCCCACATGTTGAAGTTAGCATTCATAACAATGTTTGGATATGCGCAGATGAGATGCATCCAGCTTCCTTTGGAGAAGTGCTCCAACATGGTCTGATGGCCCAGTAAGGGAGGCAGCCTGTCCAGGTTTTCCCCAGCTGTTCTGTGTCCCGTGGAGACCAACTGCTGGCAGCCTCTGCATCAAGGGCACAGACACCACAACTGGAGATGAATGGAGAACAGCCCACTGTGGCACATGGGGAATCACTAGGGGATTTCCTAATTGTGTTTTTAATTATTTACACAGTTCAAATAATGCTGGCATGCAAAGTGTTGTGGAATGGGGAGGGGAAAATTCACTTAATGAAACTTAAAGAATGCTGTGGAAATCATGAATCCATTCTGCTATCTCATAAGCCTAACCTAGCTTCTTACCTGCACTGCTGTTGTCTGAGCCTTTGTTGTAATATGCTATGTCTCCTATTGCCTTTAATCAAAATACTCTTTTTAGCAGATTTTTCACTTCACAGGTATGGGAGGTTCCTCCTTAGTTAAACTATCTCCTGTCTCCTTTTGCCTAAAATTTTACTAGCTGAGATGTAACACATTAAACTTTCAGGCTCAATAATAGAGCATAAGGAATTACCCATTTATTTTGTATGTATGAGCAAAATGGGTGAAGATGAGACTTCTTACCAGACTGTGTGGGACTTGAAGAAAATGGGTTGCTAGAACAGGTGTATACTGTAAAAGAGCTGTTAGGTGTACGTACCTATCATTTTATTTTGACTTTCTTTATTTCTTAAGCTCACAACTTGAGTTAAACAGTTCTCTTCTGAACCCCCATGCATTTGTGTCTATCCTGTGGAACTAAGTGCTTGTCTGCCCTTGCCTTCTGGAAAGGCCAGGCACCCTGCACAGCTTTAACTTCACCTTTAAGGCTAATCCACGAAACCAAAAGAACAGAGTACTTTTTGTCTTTTTTTAAAGAAGATTCAGATTAGCTCTTGCTATGTAAAGGAGGAAGAAAAGAAGGAATAAGCCCAATTTCTGTGCTCTTCTAAAGCAAAGTAATGTTGCACTCAAACATTTATGTCTACTTCATCCCATTTCTTATTTTTATAGATAGCACTATATCAGAGCTGAGAGTAAACACATTATTGCTAAATTTCCAATAATCTTAGTTTTCCTGCACAGGCCGTCAGCTGTAGATCTGAAAGGGCCTTTCCCCAAGTGTAAATGACTGCAGTGATTAAAAAAAATCTATGGTGTGTTAAGATTCAGTAATCTGCACTTTTGTCAGAGTTGGAGGCTGCTGCATAACTGAGAAAGATACTAAGCACATGGGTCTCTTGTATAGCAGAGGGAGGGACTTTCATTTGTTTTGTTTTTGTTTAAAAACCAGCAACAAGCCACAAGCACTACCAGTACTGCACTGCCCATGGAGTGTCTGTTGTGATGTGGACAGTCCACGGTAGTACCAGCAGGCCTGGGAGCTGCTTTGATTCACCCGTGAGCAGTCTGAAAACTTGCAAGTAAGGGAGTTCAGCTCCGCTACCAGAGCTACTGAAGGAGAATGCTGAGCAAAGCCTTACTAACTGCTACATTTCTGAGAGTGGAGCAGTGAGAACAGGAGCTCTGGGAGAAGAGGAAAATGCTTATCAAGGAGGCTCTTAAACTAGGGCTTAGACACTTACCTCTATGCTGCTTCCTCTTTACTCACAAAACAAATCACTTCTATGTGAAAAAGACTCCTTCTGTTTTGATGCTTGGCATTAAGCCCTGTGGAAAAGCCAAAACCAAGGGATTAAGTGGTGAAGGGCAGGAGGGTTTGCTACTTCTGTGCCAGCTGGGAGCTCTGCCAGCTCAGCTTGGAACTCACTGCTGAGTGCATTTAAAATCTATCCATCAATGAGGGGAGAGTGGTTTTTTTTTTTTTCCAGTGCTTAAACTTCAGCTGTCAGTAACAGGGTAAGGGCCAGCAGTAGTGAGTGAGGTGCTCATCACAGCTTGTAGATGGAGCAGTGAAAGGTGATGCCTCTTGTCCCTGCTCTCCTCAGGTGCTGCCATGACCTTTCCCTGCAAAGGAGAAGAAAGCAAAGTGCAACTGCACAGGCTGGAAGTCTTGGAAATGAGTATTTCATGGAAGACCTACCTTTTAGCCCTGCTATGCTCTCTAAAGCAGACTAATCCTGGGACAATGTCCATGAGATGCTGAGATACAGTGATTTGTTTTTCTTCTGCACTAGTGTTCCTGTAAGATTAGTTGGATATTGTTCCTCAATAAGTGTTGATACTTTTTTGAAAGAAAGTTGCTGCCTCTTGTCTGTGACATTTGCATGAGTCTTGGAAGTTTGTACTAATCAACCAGCAAGTGCAGAAAGGCAGAATGAGAGAGAGGAGAAATGGAAAAGTAGATGTTTTCAGGCTTCTTAAGGTTTTTGCAATGCAAAAAGTCCCAAGCAGTGCTCTGGGAGGGTTTTCATTTGTTAGACTTACCTTTCCAGTTAATAAGGTGTATCATCATCATCTTATTTCCTCTTTTTTTTTTTTTTTTCTCCAGAGGCTACACTGATGTCATCCCTGCGATGCCAAGAGGCCCTGCAGAATCCCCCAAGTTCAAAACAGTGGGGCCACACATTTAATCATTGGCTGAATTTGAGAGCATCTTTATCCAAATGGACAAGAAAAGAATTAAAGGCAAAAAAGCTTACAGGACAGCTCATCCTGCCAGCATCTCACCTAGAGCAACAGCGGCGCATGACAGGAGGCAGCTGTGTCTCCCAAAAGGATTTGAGCTCCAGGTTTGACACAAAGTGCCTTAAGATGGAGACTCCTCCTATTGACCAAGTTTCTGTGGATTCTCACTCTGAAGAGACAAGTCCAGGATCTGAATTCTGCAGCAGTGGTCCTGGCTCTTGCCCCAAGGTACCTCGTGCCTCTGATAGCTTGACTCACACAGATGAGGACGGACGGGCCACCATGGTGGATGTTGGAGGGAAGCCAAATTCCAGAAGAACTGCTGTTGCTGGTGCTGTGGTCCTCCTGGGTGAGAAAGCGTTTGGGATGGTGAGGCAGAACCAGGTGAAGAAAGGGGATGTGCTGGCAGTTGCCCAGATTGCAGGAATTCAAGGAGCAAAACTGACCAGCCAGCTAATCCCGCTGTGTCACAACATCCCTCTCAACCATGTCGAGGTGTCTCTGAGGCTGGATGAGGCCAGGCACGCGGTGGAGATTCGCAGCTCCTGTCAGACCTGGGGGAGGACAGGGGTGGAGATGGAAGCTCTAACAGCTGCCAGCCTGGCTGCTCTGACCGTGTATGACATGTGCAAAGCAGTCACTCATGACATTGTCATCGAGGAGGTGAAGCTGCTTAGTAAGACAGGGGGGCAGAGGGGAGACTTTTTAAGGGTCTAGCTCATACCCAAACATCCCTGGTCCTCCTTTGTGCCACTGCTCATATACAGCCTCTTTTCGTAGAGAAACTTTTTCTCAGCTGCATTAGAGACCTGAGTAATTGCAACCTACAACAACCCCATAACTCCATGTCTTACCTTACCCTGTCACCTTACTGCTGGGTAAACAGTGGAGCCACCTGCTAATCACATCTGTTTTCTAGAGAACACATTGCTCCTCTCTCCGTGTCTTCACTACGAGCTTGAGCAGAGACTCTGCTCTACTAGAGAGCTTTTTCCTCTTGCTGTGAAGTATTCAGAGCTGCTGCCATCGAGAGCTCTGGAAACAAAGCTACTGCTGAAAGCACAGTTATTTGACAACTATTTTTAAGTTGAGGACTAAGACTTCAGAACTGTCTTATCCCCTTACCCCTCCTGCATGTTGTATTTAGATGTTGACAGAAAATAAAACAGCTCAGGGACCTTACCGTACAGCAGAGATGATCATTTTGGAAGAGTCAGGGTCAACATCTCCTCCACTGTATTGTCACCTTTTCTCTTGGCCACAAGTTGGAGAATCGATAATCATGCATCTGTTTCAAAAGGAACAAAAAAAAGGGGGGGGAAGAGAACAAGGCAACTGCCCAGCCCTCTGCTTTGAGTGCTCTGTAAAGCGTGATATAGAACAGGAGGTTTATGGTGTTAGAAGAATTATTTTGCTGATCTGAAACATACCTCTTACCCTGTTAGAAGCCTATTCCAAGATCTTGCCCCTAGTGCTCAATACCTTGGCATAATGAGCATGCAGACACAGCGTCAGCCCTCCCAAGGTACACACTGCACAAAGCCCCCAAAGGGCTTTGGGTAATCCTACAGGCCACTTTCTTGTAAGCAGCCACATTTAAGGTGCCAGAAGCAATATTCCTGTGGTTTTTAACAACTTTGGTATTGACTACCCAGGATTAATTAATTGCTCAGCTTTCTTATTAAGAGTGATGGAGCCTGTGAAATACTAGTTTAAATTCTCCCACTAAACAGTGTTTTCAACTTTGCTTTATTTCCAGTGCTAATCTGAAACATCACAGTAGCAAATATTCCAAGGTGCTCCCTTTCAGTACGCACAAACAGTTGGAGACACTAACACCTCTAACAACTTTAAGCTTTTATTGAAAAAAAAAACACTAAACTTTGCGACTTTGTGTGTAGCCACTTCCCCTGGAATAAGCTGAGGTTTCTCTGAGCACCAGTAAAGCACATACCATCACTATCTCACATCCTGATCATCTAAAGTAAGCACAGTTCTATATTGAGGAGGTAATAGATTTTTTCTGTAAATATATTTACTTTTGTTTTACAACTTCTACACCCTAGTTACTACAACAGGTACTAGAAATGGCACTTTTTTCCGTTGCTGGTGAATTAATTAATTTGGCTCTTTCCTTATTGTTACTGTGGGATAAGGCATATGCAGCAACGCACAACTAACAGCCACTTCTGAGCCTACTCAGGGGCAGGAAAGGGAAAGGAGTCCAGTAAACTTGATGTGAGGAGAGGGAGAGAGCTGCTCAGCTTCATAGAGGTTTGTATATCTGTATTCAGTGTTACCGCCCTAATTCCAGTGATGTCACGTAAGCCAGAGAGGACTAGCGAGTTATCCCAGGCTCTGTGGCACCAAGCCTGGCAAACGGCTGCAGGGCCCCTCTCTGAGTCGTCCCTTTCCTCAGGGGCTGCCCAGCTTCTGCACCGCCTGAAGCGGAAGGCAGGGCCGTGCAGAGCACCCTGTCTAATGTTACCGCAGCTGCACAGCTGCCCTCTAGTTTATGCAGCGGGAGGAAGCCTGACCTGGCTTCTGCCTAAGGAAGGAGTCAGCAAAGCAGCACCTGGAGGAAAGACCAGGCCCTTGGGGTGTCCTATCACTGCCCTGGAATAAAACCACAGGACCCCCAGCTTGGCCTGTGCAGGAGAGGCAAGGAGCACCTGCCCAGCACCGTCACCCTTTGGCACGAGCACTCAGCCCCACGCACTGCGGCCACACATGGACCCTGCACCCGGCCTTCATCCGGGCACGAGGTAGTTCTGCAGATGAGGTCAAGTAGCAAAAAAAATGGTGCTTTGAGGCTTGGGGTTCGCCGAGAAGTTCATTGTCGTGCTGCAGAGCTCGTGCAGAGGCCAACAGCTCCCACGGGGCGCTGAGCACACACGCACGGGCGACGCACACATGAGACTCACTGCTTCCCTTCTGGGGCTGAGAGTGTCAATGCGGAAGCTTAGGGCAAAGGGATTTTGGTGCCATTTTAGGCTCATGTTACATTATCAAGTCTTGAAACTATGCACACTTGTAGAGAGTGAAGCAAACATAATTTAAGAGAATATGTTGCAAGAGCAATGAGTTGATAGCACTACATGTTTTGGTGTTGCTGGGTGGGCAATATTACATGTTGAAGAACTGGATATTTTGGGGGGCATGCTTTTGTCCACTGCACTTTTAAATAAATACTAATTGTAATTGCAGTAAACGTGTTTTGCATTATTCTGAATACCATTTTTATTCATTCAAATGAACATTTACATTTAAATCAATGTTTCACTGAAGCATATTCTACCATTTTAGTTTCTCACTAAACTAACATCTTCTGGATGTTCTTAAACTGAATAATCCATAGGTTTAGCATCATATTTTGACGTCTCGCCTCTTTAGCCTAGCTCCTCCCACACGTAACTGGCCACTGCTTTCTCCTGCCAAGGAACGTCACAAACCAGCGCCGGAGAGCCGGGTTCCTCTCACTCAGAATGAATGTGCAATTGAAGATTTTGAAGATGTAACCAAAAGAAATTGCCTGCAGCACTGCGCCTACCACCTCCTTCCCGTGAAGGATGCCACAAGGGCATGAGCGACAGCGCTAGCACTGCACAACTAGCATGTGGAGCATGGCAGCCCTCACAGTGCACGGCAATATTTCTTTTGCTTGCTGGAAACTCTTACGTGTCCTCTTAAGTAAGTCCCCGCTTGTGTTTTATTGTCTGTTCACTGCTAATCCAGCCTGTGCCTTTTGTGGCAGCTCTTCATGACCACATCCTGCAGCCAGATACCACTCCCTTAAGCTGCCCTAGAAAAAAAACTTGGATGCAGAATATTAGAGATGAAGCCAACAGGAGCTACTCACTAATGTTCTTAAGGATATTAAATCTGCATCAAAGAGACTAATGCTTTCAGAAAGTGCAGGAGGAAGGGAAATGAAAAATAGAGAGGAGACATGACTTGAAATATCTTAAAAATAGGCCTCTTTTTCAGAACAGAAATCACTCAAAAGGAGACGCTAAAGACAGCACCAGCAGAACGTCAGAAGGGGGAAAGAAATTTTTACCTTTTCTAAGCCACCGATGACCTGCAGTAATTCTACTTAAGTCACTGAGGTTACTCAGCTTTACGTGAGATGATAGATAGGACTAAACAGGATCTGGCCCTTCATCCCACCCTGTCCTTGGCCATTAGCTAGTTTGCAGCTCCTGCTGCCTCGCTCAGCCACATTTATGCAGGCATGTAACAGCTTAAAAATGGCTGTAACGTTGTGTGTTGCTTTGGCCAGGACCGAGGACTGCTAATTAGTTAAATGGAAACACAGTTTACTTCCCTCAGCTTACTGGAGCCTTGTTCCAAGAGAAGCTTAGCATTTCAGTGAACATAAAAACGGTTGTAGGAGCTGCTGCTTGCAGCGGGTTGCTGAGGGCTAAGCTCGCTTTTTCTTTCCCCACCCCGAGGCTTCATGTTAAAGCCTTGACTTAGGCCTCAGAGCAAGCGGATCTGAGGAGCACTGCAGAGCGGTGGCCATGGCCGAGCAGCCCCAGGCCGCTCCCTGGAGAGGCGCAGGGTGGAGCCGCTGAAGCTGCTTTCACAAGTCGGCCCAAGGGCCGAGCGCGTCCTGTCATAATAAGAGCGGGTTTCCTGTTGGCCACAGCCAGCTTACCCAGACACAGCTGAGAACAAACCCCGCTAGGCACTACCTGCTCTGGCCCTCTGTGCTCCCAGGCCATGGTTAGAGAGCTCTCTGCCAGGCATGTATTTTTGTACTCGTCCTATTTGCTACTTTGAGGAACGGAGCATTCCCAAAATAACAGTGGTGAAGCACAGCTAAGGTACAAATTCACACCCTGAGACACAGCCGAGCCTTGCGCTGAAAAGAGCTACGGGATAAGCTGGATATGGCTCAGCTTCCCTCCTGCACAACCTGCCGGCAGGAGGGACATGGCCAACGGGCACGTTGCCTGCGGCTCTCTGCGTGGCCTAGCACAGCATTGCTCTGTAGAGCTGCTACGAAGCTTTCTTTACTGCTTGAGCACTGCTCCCAGTGCAACTCCAAATCAGCAACAGTGTGAGATCTTTGCCTCAGCAAACCAGGTGGCAGAGAGCTAGAGAAGCAGGTACAGAGCAGTAGAGCTTGTCCTCCAATTCCAGGCAGCCTACTGAAACCCAGGAGCAACTCTCTGTACTGCTACTCCTGCAGAGATTTAGTCTTAAAAATAAACACAAGGCAAACACTCCCCTCAATACCCATGATACTTCCAGCTTTCAGCACAGCTGAAAGGACACAGGGCCAGCAAAAGCAAAGCGTCTGGTTCCAACGCCAAAAGGTGCATGGCAGCAATATGTACACAAGTGACAGGAGGTGGGGAGAGGAAGAGGAGGAGCCCGCAGGAACACCGGGCAGCTCTAAAGCTGCGTTAGCATTATCCTTGGAAAAAAAAAGATCCAGCATATGCCATCAGACATACCATGCTCCACTAATAGTGCCCTAGGCCCGTTACCAGCCAGTGCAAGCTGTGGCATGGCTCCATCAACATGAGCAGAGCTGTGCAACTTCGCCCTAGCAAAGCCCTGGCAGGCAGCAAGGGTTCCTGTGGGCTTGGGAGAGAGGGATTTCAGCTGCGCAGCTCTGGCCTTCCTCCTCTGCTGTTTTCTGGGTCCTTAAGGAACCCCCAGTTAATTAAAGGGGTCATTTCAGCACCCAGGTCTCCCCACATGTGGGGTTCCAGCTAAACTGCAGCTGCTGTCGCCTGGAGGTAGCGCGTGGGCCACGTCCTCCTGCCTCCCCCGCTGCCACCCGCCGGCTCCATGCGTCGCAGGGCTGCACTTCCCCACCCTGGGCCTGGCGCTGCATGGAAACATTTCAGCTCCGTGTGGCTCCTTTGGCTTCTGCAGATCCCGGAGCCATCCTCAGCCCAAATCCAAGAAATAAGTACAGCTGAGGGAAGGGAATAATTTCTGCTGCCCTTGAAGACAGGTCTCGCCTTTTGCAGCTGGCAGTTGGAAAGGCTCCGTTCTGCCAAGACTGAATCTTAATTGAGTTTGGTGGAAAAGAGAAGCCGCTGCCAGAGCCTCTGCAATCCCAGGCCTACAGAGAACATGGGCAGAGCTTGTCTGGCCCCTCAGGAACGAGCCTTCACTAGGGTTTAGCAGAAACAAAACCTCCAAGCCCTCAATACCAGCACGGGGGCAGGCCGGACAGTGGCTGAGGCAAAGGCGTGGAGCAACCAGGTCAGGCGCAGAGCGCCTGTGCTGAGGAGCAGGCAGTGCCCCGTCACAGGGAAGGTCCTTCCTGCCCTCCCAGCCCCCGGGGAAGAGGGGCCATCAGCAAGGCCAGGGGGCAGCCGACACCCCCAAGACCCTGCAAAGAAATCAGATAAGACAACCAGCCGTGGACAAACATGTAAAACGTGCCATGGCCTTTGTCCAGAAATGCTCTTGCTAAGGGCTGCAGGAAAGAGGACAAGACACCCTTGTCTTCTTGTGAGAGAAAGATCAGGACAAAACTTCATGCATCCTATGTGACATAAGGGTGCTATATGGCACTGATTTCAAGTCTGCTTTCTACAGAGGCTATTGACAGAGCTCACTCAAACCACTGTCATTAAGCACGGTCTAGCCACCTCTTGGGCTTTAAGGAAGCACCCAGAAGTGGTGCTGCCAGCTGCTAATGCACCCAAGATGAGTGTTCCTGACCTAATATCTGTACAAGCAGCATCCTGTCATCACAGCCACTGTATGGTCCTCATGGCAGCAGAAGTGTACAGTCTGCCAGCTGTGCTCAGTGAGCAGCCAGTAATCTGTGTAATTTGGATATTTTTGTTCTAACTTGCAGATTTTATGTTCTCCTCCGAAGACCTTACACCAGAGGAAGGCCCCCATGGTAAGACCACACATGGGAGCATCTGGCCCTGCAAATAAATAAACTGTTGTCCTCTGTCCTCAATGGCACAGCCAGAGCCCCAGGTCAGCTCCAACACAGCAGCTGGTATTGGGAGGAATCAAAGTTATCTTTCCTGCAGGTCAGATCTACATGGATGTACCCCTCGGACAACAAGAAAGGGGTCAAAAACTCTCTCGGAGACGACAGGAAAGGGGATAACACAGTCCAACTGCCTGGGCCTGGAAGCTGGAGGGCTGCAGTATCTACAGAGCCTGTGGTGCTTTAGCTGCAGGGACTGCAAGCCCAATGCAGCCCTGCCACAGCTCCAGCAATGGAGTATCGGCAGCTGACACCAGAGGCAGTCAGGAGTTCTGCATTTCAATTTAGGCTACTGTATCCTCAGCTTCTTACCCACCACCAGTCTCACTCAGTCCCAGACCCCACCAGATTGGGAGCTTTCGAGGAGCTTGCTTTGCTCATTCAGTGGAGCTAGTTACCAACAGGTTTTGCAGCAGATGCCACGCAGGCACCTCGGAGCTGCTGGGCTGAAGCAGTGAAGTGGGCTCTTGCCCTGGTAAGATGGATCTTAACAGGATTTTCCAGCCAGCAAACAAGCTTTGGAAGACACACCCAGGACATTCAGCCATAAGCAACACAACTGCGCGCACGAGGCGCTCAGCCAGCCAGACTGGGAGGGGGATTTAAACACAAGTCTCTTGCATTCATCCTTATAGCCTGCTATTTCCCTCAGGCCTCCCCGAAGATGCCTCAGAGTACATCCTTCTGGGATGTCCCAGATGCAGCAAAGGCATCAGCAGGAACTTTTAGCTGATGATGGGTAAAACCATGTCTTTTGCAGACCTATGCCAGAGAACTTTAGCTGAACTCCAGCAGCTGGAGGTGTTTTCATTTCCACTTCTCTCCAAGGCTGGTATTTCAAGGTGTTTTTATTTCTTTTTAATCAATGCACATGGCCCGATCGGGAGGGGGCTGAGGGGAGGCAGTGCAGCCACTGTATCTGTACAAAGTAGTTCCACATGCAAGTGCACCAGGGCTCGACTTGCTCAGTGCGTGTTTTGCAGTGCGGTTACGGGCCGTCATTCCACCTCGACAAAGCTGTTATTTATTTACTTAAAGACTTGCATTCCGTGGAAAAAGATGCCCCAAGATAGCACTGCATTTCTAAAATTAAACCCAGCTGGCTGGAGTGGGGAGCAAGCAAGCACGCCCGTGCTTCCGTCAGCAGCAGGAGTAGGGCTCCCAGCGTCTCTGCTCCCCCTGCCCACCCTCAAAAAATATTCACTCACCCTCAACAAATTCACAGGAGAGCCTGGAAAAAAAAGTCTTCCATGCCCTCAGCTTAAGGGCAGGAGAAAGGCAGCTCTCAGGGAGCCAGGCTTGGACCAGGTACCTTATCCAAAAGCAGAAATGTCATAGTTTTGTACAGTGTGGTATGAGACTTTAATATAATCTCTTCCTTCTGCAGCAGCCCATGGAAAGCCCTTGCCCCGCTGTGGATTACATCCCTACTAAACAACAGACACAGGCTTTAGTGTGGACAGGAAGAGTCCTACAACATAATTCATAGGGACAAAATACATTCCTTATTTTCATCTCCCACATAGATCTCCCAGGTCTAATCTATCCTAGATGGTGAGCAGCCAGCTCAGTCTAATCTATCCTAGATAGATTAGATGTCTAGCTGAGAGTTTCTTTCAGTTGTGTGTCACTAGTAGCAAAACTCATCCAGCACTCACTGTTGTAATCCAAGTTAAGAAACCTGTTTTCACAATAACCATTTATAGAAGGGAAGGGGAAAAAGCAAGTGCTTTTCCACAGTTGCATGGCACCAGCAAGAATTCCCCCCACATACACTTTTGACACCTGTTCTCCCCCAAAGCCTGTGCACAGAGGCCACATCGATATCAGCAAGTAACTCAGCTCAAAAAGGGAGTCTCAGCTAATCGGAGCAGCTGGTGCCGGAGCTGCTATTAGGGGGGCTTTACAGTGGCCTAGATTTAGCCTGATCCCTCAGACAAAATGTCTCCACACAGATGCGATCTGGAGCTTTCCAAAGGACCTGCCGCTAGTTGGGACCTCCATGTGCCCACGAGGTCTGGGAAAGCTTAAGAAATGGTCGTTCTGGCCAGACTGGTGTGTCCTGCTTGGTAACTCACCTAGGTTGTCATTTCCAGAGGCAGAAACTAATCAAACTGCTCTGCTGCTAAGCACTCAGTGGTGGAGACCTGGGGACATGTGTGCAGACCCTGGTTGGCACTTCACTTCTGATTTGTATTTTGTCACCAAAGGAACAAGGCTGCTCTTCACAGCCATGACTTTCACTCTCAGTTTCTCCTATCTATTAAATGGAGATCTCACTTTCCTGCTCACAAGGAGCCATGCTTGCTGCTACGCTGAGGAGAGCCCAGGTCCAACTATAATGACTGCAAAAAAGGCTCCCAGTGGTGGTAAAGCCCATGGCAAATCTGATGGGAAGCACTGACATGAGTAATAGGGTAAGAGCGTTGGCTGCTCTCTCGCGAGCAGTTCCCAGGAAAGAGTCTACCCCTCATCAGAGCTCAGCTATTTCTATGGTTATGTCCATTCACCCATAATTATACTGGTTCTGCTTGCACCGCACAAAGTTAGGACTACTGATCCTTGTCCAAACTCCTGCTGCCTTCCTGTTTGCTTTAGGGTGCCAGCATGGGTTAAAAATTAGAGAGCGAGACTGATTGAGCCCCTTCCTCCTCCTGTGATCTCACTTTGGGTTTGGGACGTGCTGGCCAGCATTCCCCTGGGAGAGGATTAATCAGGAACAGATAGGGAGCTGGCAGCCACCTCACAAGGACAAGATCTCAGCTATGGGACAAACTGCAGTTTGGAGTTGCTCCCTTTGACCTCAGTGTGAGTCCAAGACAGGACTGCTGACGCCTCCCAGCACAGACACTGCAGGAGTTGGCAAGAAGTCAGCACCCTCGAGGCCAGAGCTAGCTCTGGTCCCAACATTGCGTCGCCTCAGCTATGGAGCTGCTTCTGCACTGAAAGGCCACATATCTCCCTGGGCCCGGAGGCGGCTACATCGCTCGAGCTGGGGAAATGGCCTCCTTTCTGTTTAATAGCAGAAAAGGGGAAGATGCCACCATTGTGACCCTCCCCTTCCACAAAACAAGCATAGATTTCTCCACTGACTTGCCTGAGGACACACATGTAGCCTCCTCCATGCACAGGGTTGCCTCAGGAAACCCCGGCTCAGTTATAACGCTGCGATCCCATCAGAACCCCTTACTGCGAGCCCAAGGGTGGGCAGTCTCCAGGCTGATCCCTCCCTCTCCAGCAGGGCACAACCCATCGTTCCACACTGGCTGGTCTGAGAGCACTCATCTCGCCCAAAGGCCACCAGAAGGTGGGCTGAGAGGCAGGGCCGGGGCCATGTCGGCCCTGCTGATAGTCACCCTGATGTGCAGGCGCAAAGACAGGGATTAGAGCCCTCTTCGTCGTCTCCTGACTCTACTGACAACCTGATCTTCACGAGGAGAACTGAATAAAATCATCGTTACCACGATGCTAGAAGAAATAATAATAATTTTTTTTTTAAAAAAAAGTAGATACACATTTTGTTTGTTTCCTTGTGTAGGAATGACAAGTACAGAAGTTTTCATTCCTTTTTTTCTCCTCCTGCTTTCTCTGCCACTGGCAATGGACAGTCCTCGGATACCTTTAAATAAATTAGCTTTACAGGAACCACAAATTACAAAACAGTAGCAGAGCATGAGAATGATGGTATGAGCTGTGGGTTCAGCACACCACAAGGAAATATTAAGGTAGCGTCTCTTGGGGCACCCAAGCTACTTCCTATGACAACATTCCTTATGTTTCAGTGGAATTTATTCATTGTTTACTGGCTGATATTCTTCTGGCTAGTTGGGACTTAGTCCTTTCACAAGCATTGCTGGGAATTGCCTGAATGTTGTTTTGCCCACATTTAAAATGAGGTGGATGAGGAGTGTTTCCCTGCTTCTCACACTGAATTAATCTCAGCCTCTGGACCCCAGGGCTCCATGGCTGTCAGGACAGGAAAGATGCAGCAGCTCTCCTGAGGAGACCCTCTTGTCCCCTGTGAGCCCTCTTTGACCCTGTGGTGAGCATAAGCTGGGGAAACAGCTGGTGGGGAGAGAAGAGAGGAGGGGAGAACAAGTCAGGATCAGTATGAGGTGCATCCATCCTCGCCTGTGCTTTCGAGGGGAGTGGGAGCTCTCCTTCATCTCCCTCTCCTTTGCACTGTCAGCAAATACCTGAGCTAACTACAAGCGCAAGAGCTCGAGTGTCAGCGGCAGTAGGGCACAATGATGTCAGGAACACGATCTTCCAGGGATTCCTCTCTCCACCTCAAGGGAGGACAAGCTAGATAGGGTGACACGATCACACCGATACACTGTGCTATAACCCCAGCTTTGTAAGACAGAAATACCTTTGGATCAGGTACCACAGGTACCTCAGCAAGACTGGGGTTGCACTTACAGCCTAATCATTTCAGGATCCCTATTCTGATTTACATTAGCAGCAGTCGTTAGATGATGGCCTTGCTTGCTCTGGCTCAGTGGAAATTGTCCAAGACCAAGCAGGAAGAAGGGTTCACCTGGAGGGAAACGAGCACTTAATTGTGCTGCTGCCTAATACCAACCATTTAGCAAGAGAAGCAGGCCTACATGTGCTGGTTTTAGGTACTACTTGATGTGGTACCTTTAGGGAAAGTCTGGTACATGGGATATACAAATGATGGCACGTGCCAGCAGATGACTTGAGGCCAACTCATGTTTGGACAAGCACCTTTTAGCTCCCACTCCTGCAAAGTGCAGCAGCCCTGGTGCAACAAGGCTTGAGGTCAACACAGAAGGGGAGGCACTCAGCTCCCTCGGGCAGACTGGTGGCAGCTGCACCCCTTCCCTCACCCCCAGTGACCCCATGCAGTGGGAGACCCCCAGGAGCCCTCCCTTCGTGCGAGCAGTTTCCTTCGGCCATGCACTGAGAGGTCAGTGCAGGAGCCGTGTCCCTGCCTGCACCTCCCACTCCCACCCACGCACTGGAGGTCCCTGGCCAGCGTCCAGCTCTGCGGCAGGCAGGAGATGCAGCAAGCGAGCTGGAACTCCTCATTACGTTCATGTTGTGTTTCCTGCTTTGATCACGACTCTAAAGGGATTTTTTTTTTTCAGCCAGGAGGCTCCTCCTCATTAATTAAGCATAGGAAGGAAGAAAGGAGCTTGACTTTGGGAGACAAGGAGGAACATTTGTCTTAAAAAATGAAAGTTAACCCTTTTGAAGAATGCTAATTGTTTCCTTTTAAAGAAGCTTAAGAACAGCCTCTAACGGAGGCTGCTATTTGTGTTACTGGATTATTTTGAGGCTTAGATTGTGCTTTGATATAGTACACTTTTAATCAAGGCCATCTAGATTTCAAAACAAAACTAAAAAAGCAAAGCACTTTCTGGGACAAGTGAAAGAGAAAAAGCTTAGTGGGGAAAAAAAGTGCCTAAACTCAAATCTCCTTGTTAAACATTGGTTTCAAGATATGCAGCAGCAAGGTGACACCAGCTCTAGGAAGGCTGTCTCCCAAGCACATTTCTGGCTTCACAGACAGCATCGAGAACACCAGCGGCATAGGGTCAAAGATCCCTGTGGGTCTTCACCTAAGCATAACAGGTCCTATTACACAAACAAGCCAAAAAAGGCGGTAGATGTTTACACTTCTATTTAGGACAAAAACAAGCCCCTTCACAAATGGGTTTGAAATGCATTTAAAAGCTATTGCTGCAGCTCAGTTCATGCTTTGGGAAGCTGAGGAACCTCTACATGATAGAGAGGACTTCAACTCCTGGGCAATCACACCAACCTGGGGCTCCCACCAGACAAGTGCAGGGCCAGAGGTCCTCAGATCACCACAGTTATCCCACCCTTTGGCAAAGGGACTGGGCCTGGAAAAATGAAGAATGAGTTTCTGTCATTACATACTTTATCACCCTAGGTTCAAATAGTGGTAATGTCTCAGACCAGCAGTTCCCTTTCACAGGCTTGACCTGAAGCTCGGTGCTTGAAATCATGTGAAAACCAAGCAAAATTCTGCTAGTCTCCCTGACTCTTTAATCCAACTTGAAAATGCACTTTTTTTTCTTTTTTTTTTTTTCTTTAAGCAACAGTTGCGTATCTTGCAAAGAAGCAAACCAACATATGGAAACCAGGCACTCCAGACCAATATCCTACCCCGGATCACTACCTCATCAAGGCACAGGCTAACAGGGCACTTTTTGCTTTCTTGATACATCTGTCCATCACTTTCTTAAATGTTAAATCATTCTGCCAGGTTGGTACTCTTTCAAAACTCTCTTTCCCACCACCAAACACATAGCAAAATGACAGTTTACCAGGGTTAAGCGAGTCCACAAATACTGTCATCCTTTTCTCTCCTAATAAATCCACACCAAGAGCACAAAGGAGTCTACCTCCCGCATGAGAGTCTGACCATGACACAGATAAACAGTGACCACATCTCAGATTACAGCAGCAAGAATCTCATTAGGTGCTTAAATAGGAAGAACTGTATCTAGCACAACAAGCTTGAAAAACACATTTGGACTGTGGGGGAAGGGGAGCAAAAATCTTTAATTATTTTGTTTCCTAGCAGTAAAAGGCAGGTCCCAAAAGGCCATACAGCTTCTCCCTTCTGGAAAGTCCCATACTTGCCTTGGCAGAGACAAAGGCATCATAGGGAAGAAAGAGGGGGAAGGAAAGGGAAGACTACCAACCCCTGCCACCACCACCAGGCAGCTGATACCCCGCAGCAGCTTTGCTCAGACGGGCCAGGCAGTGCTTACCTCCCCACTGCAGGGTGTCACAAGCCCCTCGCACTGCAGCTCCAGCCCATTCATGGCATTACAAAAAAAGAAACAAATCTCCCCCCAGCAATTTAGGCAGGGCACTTTTCTGCTCCCTGGAAGCGCTCAGAACTCAGGTGCTGCTGGTCTCACTGTAAGGGAAGTAGGGCTCAACCTCCATGGATGAGACCCAGGGGCTGGAAGAAGAGGCAGGCAGCCCTGCTCATGGGTCCTGCCCCTGCCATGCGTGTCCCACATGGCTCTGGGGAACAGCCCTCCCTGTGAGGTGGACTGGGTTTGAAACAAACACAGTGTGATGGAGAAATGGGAGCCCCTTTGTGAGGAGCACAAAACTAGAGGCTTCTGCCACGCAGGGCACTCAGGTGGCTGCCCCAGGCGGTGAGGCAATTAGCTCTGACTGCTTCTGGCCACGACCTCCGCTCCCCCTCAGAGCCAGAGCTGTGGCTGGGCATCCCCAGGAGGCCAACCACTGCACAGACCCACACTACTGGCAGGGCTCCTGATCTGAGAAGCTGCTCAGGAGCTCATGGTGAAAACATCGCCCTGGGTGAGCTGAAGATAAAAGCATGGACCTGTGTTTTAAGCATGGACCTGTGTTTTGTCTGCAAGCTGTTTCTGTTTGCAGAGACAGGGAAAGCTGTGGGCAACCCCCACTGCACATGCTGCACCTAAGATGAAAAACGCTCTGCCTTTGAGCTCCAAGGACGGGCCTGACCTGACCTCTGGTCTATCCCATTTGAAAGCACATCTCAATGAGCAGCAGCCTGTCCTTCCTTCCTCCTGCCCTGCTGTCCTCTCTCCAGCATCCCCTCTACCCTGAAGGCTGCAGCCCTGACGTTGACTTTCTGAGCTCCTTTTCACCTGGCCTTATTTAACTTCTTCCTTTGAAGCAGGCCTTTTCTCCCCCTCCTCCTTCCAGTCACCCCCTTGCTGTCAGTACACACATGGTTCAGCAAATAGGCAAGCGTGTGGCGAGCTTCTTAAACCCCAAACTTCCTTCCTTGGCTTTCTGTTGTGCTAGTATGTCTCAGCGTGGATCATGAGCTCTCGGCTAGCAGGATGCTAGGGGTCGACCCACTGGAGAGCAGCTCTGCAGAGGAGGGCCTGGGCAACAAATTGACCAGGAGCCAGCAACGTGCCTTGTGGCCAAGCAGGCCAATGGTATCTTGGAGCGTATTAGGAAGTGCTACCAGCAGGTTGAGGGAGGTGATCCTCCCCCTCCGCTCAGCCCTGGTGAGGCCACATCTGCAGTACTGTGTCCAGTTCTGGGCTTCCCAGTACAAGAGGGACATGGAACTACTGGACAGAGTCCAGCATAGGGCCACAAAGATGATCAGGAGACTGGAGCATCTTTCCTTTGAGGAGAGGCTGAGAGAGCTGGGCTTGTTCAGCTAAAGAGAAGGCTGAGATTCTATGAATATGTAAAAATATCTTAAGCCAGGGTGTCAAGAAGAGGGGGGCAGACTTCAGTGGTGGCCACTGGTAGGACAAGAGGCAATGGGCACAAACTAAAGCACAGGAAGTTCTGCCTGAGTTTGAAGAAAAACTTCTTGACTGTGAGGGTGAGAGAGCACGGGAACAGGCTGCCCAGAGAGATCGTGGAGTCTCCTTCTCTGGAGACCTTCAAAACCTGCTGAAATGTGATCCTCTGCAACGTGCTGTAGGTTACCCTGCTTGTGCAAAGGGTTTGGACTAGACGATCTCCAAAGGTCCCTTCCAATCTTAATCATCCTGTGATTGTGTTTTTATTTATTTATTAAATGAAATTGCATGTCCCCTTTGCTGTTCATTGCTTTATTCTTTTTAAAAGATGAGCCTTGGATATGCTAACATGGTGGCTCCATGGCTAGTTCCCTGCCCTTGCAAAGGGGGTCGTGGTTGTGTTCACTTTGTTGCTTGCTCCCCCAGAACAACCTGTGAACTTTCTCACTAGACCTGTAGTGACTGTGTCATCTAAAGAGCTACATGCTCATAATCAAAGAGGAAGCCCCAGAGCCTAACATAAAAATGTACCCAGACACCAGCTCACTTTTCAGGCTTTCCAACAAAAAATTTCAGGCTTTTTCCAACAGAAAACTCAACTACGAAGAAATTTACTGAGGCGCAGTGGGGACAATATATCTTTAATTTTTTTTTGCCTTTTTTTTTTTTTAGTATTACAGTATGTTCTTATAAAAAGATATGGATAAAAAGGACACTACAGGATTTGTACATTTAATTCACTTATAGTCTTAAACTGACTAACAAATGAGGATACGCCAAGGCATTACAGCAGCACACAACCTCCCACTTTGGTAAGCAGCACTGTACTTTCTAGCTTGGCAGGCAGGAGCACGTCCTAAAGCGACCTGCGAGTTTCAAGCTGAGCAGGCTTGCAGGGAGGAGAATGGCTGGAGATGGAGGTGGTTTGAAGGAGAGACGCAAGCGTAGAGTCGCTCAGGTACCTGACATCCTCTGACAATTCTTAAAACTGCAAAGGTTTTTAAGGAGCCTTTTTAAAGGTAGATGTGAAGGAAGGTGAATGACTTGTTACGGAGGCTTTTCCAGATCAGTGGGATGAGAGCTCCTGCTGGTGGAGAACTCTTCACCATGCCCTTCAGGAGCCCTTGAGAGCATCTTATAAACGGCCAAAACTGTCAACAGGGGAGTTCTGATTCAGATGCTACCATGAACTGTGCTGGTGTAAACCCAGGGCAACCTGTACTGGCTACATGGTTATATATTCCACATTAACAGCAGTAACAGAGAAGACTGGTTTTAAAAGATCTTTTAAGTGTCCAGACTCTTTCTTGAAAAGCGATGCCATAACCACTTGCTAGACTAATGACATCCTTCTCAGCAGGTACAGTAAGCAAAATCTAGCCAACTTCAGGAGATTATTATCAAAACTACTAGTAGTAGCAAATAGCTTTAAATATATATATATATACACAGAGAGAGAGACATATATATATATATATATATAAAGTCTACATTTTCACTTGACCAAGTTGTGTTAATGATGGCCTCTTCAGTCTACCTTCCATTGACAACAGAAACTAAGGTGGCCAATGGGAGCTACCTGGATGACAGATGACCAGAAATCTCCCATGTCCAGGCCAGAAGCTGAGAAGCAATGGCCAAACACCTGGGGATTGCTACAGACTCTTATGAGTAGAAAGCCAGTTGGTAGAAAGACTTTGTTGATCCTCCTGTTAGCGGGTGGAAGCTGAATGAAAATTTAGTGTCCCTTTGGCATCATCATTGGTTAAAACTAACAAGCAGCAGCACCGAGCAAAACCTAAAGAACCTAAACTTTCAATAAGAAAACAGTCCAGCATATTCGGGTACAAAAGAGAAACTTGTGGAGCGGGAAAGAACGAAAGAGGGGAAGGAGAGGAAATCCTGATTTCTTGGGTTTGGAAATAGGAGGGAACAGTAGCTCTCAGAAGAGAAGACTGTCCCTGTTTGTCTCACCAAAATGTTGACTTTGTTGAGAAGTTACAGGGCATGGATCACATTTGTACATCTATCCAAGCTTCTTTGGTACCATGGCAAGAATCTGGGACGAAGGATGAAGCCTGAGTGAACAGCTGTGCAGTTGATCACTTTTCTGTCTTCCCATCATGATTCATGATGAGAAAATAAAACGGTGGGTTTTTTTTTTTTTTGAAAGCAAAAGTACTCCAAAATAACTGATCTCCTTAAGTTCACCATATGCTTTAGAACCTGCTTTCCCAGGCTCAATATGAGTAGGGGCAGAATGATAAGTAGAAAGGCAAAGGAAAGGTTTTCCTTCTTCCTTCACCACACCAGCACTGCTTACACCCAGCCCCTCACCTAGCTCAGTCTGCTGCAGAATAACCAAGCCAGACGTCTGGCTGGTGTAATGCCCTGGCACGGTCTCAATAGTCTTTGCTGTAATGCAGTGTATACATACAAACATAGCAAACTAAAATAAGGCAAAATAAATAGAGGTGTCAGATTTACAGGTTCCCTTCAGAGATTCCTAAAACCCTTTTTTAAGAACAAACAAACGAACAAAAAAAAAAACAAAAACATTTAACCCTCAACAAAAAAGAAAACAAAAACAACCAATCCAGAAACAAAACTGCATACATCATGTACATCATCAACTGTACAACTGATCTCCATTCCCCTCACAGAAACTCCTGACACAAGCTTCTCCTATGTTCAAAATATGAGCTTTCCTAAAAAAAAAAAAAAAAAGGACAGATTGAGCCAGTGAGGCTGGCTGTTGTGGAAACACCAGCCCTACAGCTTTCCGACAGGGCCCCTCACAATTCCTTTCCCTTCCTCGGACATTGTGACCACATTACAGAAATGCTTCTGAAGGACACCCAAATTGTCTCTCTGTTGGGAAGTTTCTCACCCCTGAATACTAGTCCTGCTTCTGCCTTTGTAGGGAACTGGTGCTCGGATTATGTGTGTGCTACAGGGCAGGGAGTGACCTTGATGCCCTGAAGCCCCTTCACCATGCAGCCATTCCAGAGAGTTGTGACAAACTGAGAAGAGTGACTCAGACCAAAGGGAGTAAGAGAGGGAGGGAGTGAAGCAAGCTCTTCAGTCTTTCCTGGGGTCTGCCTAATGCAGCCTTCTTAAGAAAACACAGAAATGCAGAGGTGAGGGAGGACTAGACCTCTGGGGACAATGCCTGAGGAGTGAAAAAAATACTTCCCCCTCTTGCTGTGAGGTGCTCTGTCATAAAGCTAGTGTTGCCTGTGTTTCTGTAGGAAGTGTAAAGCGAGTAAGTCCTGGATTATATAACTCTCTCCCACCTTTGCTCCTTATTCTCAGAGTGAGAGCAATTTTATTTGAAATGCTGGTCCTTGACACAGCTGTAAGGACAAACCAGACTTCTGTTTTTCTCTGGCTCTGAGAGCTTGATGGAGAGTGTTACTCAGTGTTTTGCCTCATGGCAACCTGCTGCACGTGCTGGGGCTCAGCCAGCACTAGAGGATGCTGAATACGACTTTCTCATCTGCATCAGCCTATGAAAAGAGAGCACCCAAGGGACTAGATGCAAAGACAAATGCAGCTTCAGCAAAGATCTGAAGCCAGGCCATAAAGCAGAGCCAACTTTTTCCTTTTCTTCTATATGATCTTTTTCTTATCTTCTTCTCTCACATGGAAGACATGTTAACAGGCCTTGTTACCACTTATGAGAAACCACTAGTCACCTGTGTTCAACCAAGCTTTTCCAAAGCCCCCTCAACGAATGTTTACCATGGAGTCAACAGCCGGTGGAGACTACTTAGCATGTGGAAAGAAGCTTTCAGTCACCGGCAAAGACCCTAAACAGCAGTCTAAGGCTCCATAGTGCTAAGAAAGTTGAGTTGCAGTGAACTGGGACATGACTCCAGGCTTTCTGTCAGCCCCTGTAATACAACGTATCCCACAGCTGATTTACAGGAGTTGCAAAATCTCTTACTCTTTGTGTCTGAGTCAGGGAGGTGGCAAAACTAAAGCAGCTTTCTTGGACTCTCTCAGCATGGCTGGTGTACCATGTACCACCATACGGGACCTCTAAACCAGCGCAGAACTGCGTACACAAACAGACAGATGTTTTACCACATCATATCCTCACCCTGCTTTTGCTACATTTGTGGCCTGGCAAAGTGACTTCAGTTTCAAAAAGCACAGCACAGACCTGGTTTGACCAGGTGGGGAGAATGCTGAATTTGTAGTGAAGGGTTTTGCCCTGAGCTGTTCCTTCTCTGGCAGCACTGCCACGCTGACAGCCTGCCTTATCAAACAAGTACCTGGGAAGCAAGCAGCTGTAAAATGGACAGTCACGAGTCACATCTTGCACCAGGGCCGACCTTGGCGCTGCACTTGAATTTCTGATCAAGTCCTAAAACCAGGGCAAAGACAGAGGGAAAATACTACAATGTTCTAATTCTTAAAAACATAGTCTTTGGAATTCAGAGATTATCCAAATCTAAACTCAACTGTATACCAATTTGGCACATATTACCACCTCTCATACAGCTTACATGGCATAGGTTATATGGCATGCTTTAAAACAAGACAAACAAAAAGGGCTGGGATATAGCACGTCTACTTCAGGGAGCAGCAAGGAGCTCGTTAATATAATTTACAAGAGACATTTCTAAAAATCCACTTTGTAATTTAAAATAACAATGCTTAAAAAGCGAGGGTGTTTTTTTCTTCTTAAATTTTCAAAAACCTTTATGAAATACAGTCTTTCTTCTAAAAGGTGCTTGTGTCCACTGCAGTGTGTATTGCTGTTAATTGCTAATCCCAGAAAGGGAATGGGATTATAAGGGAGGAGAATGCATCCAGCTCTTGTAAGATACCAGCTCTTTACGATGAGTATTATACAGGGGTGCAGCAGTCTGGAATGTCGTAAATAGGGAAATGCTGGGGAAGGAGACTCAAAATTCAATAAACCATGAAATATTAGAGTTTAACAATTATGACTTATTTTGCTTTTTCCCATAGTTTACAAAATTATTTTACTCTCAAAGTGTTCAGAAAACCACCACAGTTTGCTTCCCCGGTATCGGTAGCGTGTAATACTGATTAGGCAGTGTGCATGGAAGAGCAAGTTCTGTTCTGCATATTCAGTGCAGAACCTCAGGTTGAATGACGTTCGAAGAAATAACAAACCAAACGATTAAAGTGACAAATGGAGCTTTTTTTTTTTTTTTTTTCTCTTCCCTGGAATTCCCTGACATTTTGTGCTGTTGACTAACGATGCACAGTCTGCACATCTAGTGAAAGAGGTGAGTCCCATCTTCTTGTGGTTCCTTGCTTTTTGGGCTGTGCTTCATATGCGTAGTTTAAATATAAGTTTCTTTTTTTTCCCTCTGAGCTAACTCATCTCCAAAGCCTGCTCAGCTTATACAATTGTGTCTTCCTGAAAAACTCTCAGTTTTGCATATGTGATCTTCAGAGCAATCTCTTTAAAAACAGGAAAGGAGGTGTGGGCTCCAAGGCTCTCCTTTGACACCATTCATATCTTTTTGAGTTTCACGATGCTCCTGGGTTGGAGCAGGGTGTGTGCAGTGAAGCCTGTTAGATGGAAACTGCATCCCAACGACAACCGCAGCAAGCAACGGGTGAAGGAGAAGGTTCTTGCAACAAGCGACCTCATTTGATTTTCACTGCCTGTAACCTGTGAACTCCCAGTTTCCATTGGGTTGTAGTAAGAAATGTTGTACAAACAGGTAAGAAATGTTTGGCTGTTTCCCTCTCACCCTCAAGCAATGACAACAGGCTACACAGGCCTCTGTACCTAACCCCAAACAGGCAGTGACTTACTTTTCTAAACTGCAAGCCAGAGCTCCTTTCCTAGGAGACGTGTTTCTTCGCTGTGAGGCTCAATCATCAACAAATTCCAGAAAATGGCTTCTATAAACGCAGAATCCAAAAGACTTTTGCAAAGTATGTTATGTTGATTCTGATTCTTGAATTCCAATTTGTTCCCGATTTCTTCCTTCTGACTATCACTTACTTTGGGCAGTGTAGGCCACACAAAACTATTATAAAGCATAAGACCAAAAGCATTTTTCAGGTTCTAATTGATGGCTTGCTGTAAAATCCAGTTCTGGGAGGGAACTGGGAACACCAAGAACCACTTCTTGACATACCCCCTGAGGCCAGCATAGATTTTGAAGAAGCAACAGGTGTGTTTGCAGAGCTGCTCTGAAATTAATGTCTTGCTTTTTATCAGCAAGATGGAGAACATGGCTATTTTTCACTTTGGCACACAGAAAATTATCTTTCTCCGGCTGCAAGGCAGTCTACAAGGCCCAAGTACTTTCTGTCATCACCACAAGGCCTTTGATGACACAGAAAACTCCCAGAAGCAAGCCTGTTAGCTCTGAATGGCAAGCCACAAGCCTTGCTGGCTCCATAGAGGCACTTTTATAATGGTTCAAATTAGGAGCACAGAGGAGACATGAGAAGAAAGCTGATCATAGGCAGGCCAAAGAAATCCTTCGGAGCAGCTGTCAGCCAGGCGCCATTGCACACATTCATCTTGCTTGTTTTGCACTTTTTTTTTCATCATCTTCTTTTGGTTGATTATTTTTCTTCCTCTTCTAATCAATAATTTAGCTTTGTCACCACCCGCTCCCGGCTTGTCTCTAAGCCCTGGTTCCCCGAACGTTTGCGGTTGCGCTTGAGCTTGGATAAGTCTTTGTCAAAGACTTCACCTGACCTCAATGCTGATACCAGGTCATCGAACTCCCCGCTCTCCTCGGAGATACTTCCTGCTTGTGCTTTCTTTTGCCGCCTCTCTTTTTCCCTCTGCTCTTTTAGCTGTGGAGAAAGACACAGAACTTTAGAATTAGCTAAACAAGACACTAGAGGTACTCAAGGAACAGATAGGTGTATCAGTATGGTTTAGGAGAAAGGTGGTCAGGAGTTACCTGCAAGGCCATCACCTATGACAAGGGCACTTGAAGGCCCTGCTGGCTTTCCCTTTTCTGCACAGGCAAGCAGAGAGCAGGAGAAATGAGGAATGAGTAGTGCCTTGTGTTTGCCTCACAAAGCACTACATCCAAAGGATTATGCATACGATCTGTCTACACTGCAGTTATTTTGAACAAATTTTACAGCGGTCTAGTGCCAGCAAACTAACTGGGACAAAGTCATACTCTGCAAATGATGCTGGCTTAAGTGATTACCCAGCTTCTAGGGCCAGGCTTGCAACAGCCTTTGTGCAGCAGCAACCACTGTGTGAACAGTAGCTAACCTAGTGAGTTTGAAGATAGTTCGAATGCATCTGCACAAACCACAGTCACAACAACAGATACAACCAGATTTCCACTTAGGCCAGGAGTAGCTACATTTGGACAGGGCAAAAGGTCACAATGCAGCAAAAGAAAGAAAAGAAAGAGGAAAAAAAATCCAACAGCTGTAACAGAGACTGCAAGCTGAACAAAATGGAGAATGAAAAGTGTGTGAGAAATCAAAATATCAACAAACTCTGTCCACCAAACAGCTCATGTTTAGATGGAGGCAGCATCTTGCAATCTGAATGGGGGCAACATCTTGCAGTGATGAGAATAGGAAGGAAAGCTGCCTTGAATCCGGAAAAAGAAACTGGCTTTGAACGGAAAAAGCAATGAAACAGTCCAAATGCACTATTAGTGCCACACGGGCAGCAAGAAAGCAGCCTGGGAAGGGAGCAGCACCACTGATTTTACAAGTCACCAAACAGGTCCATCTGTCAGCGCGAGGCTCTTGCAGCACGAGGGAGCTCGGTTATCTCCCACACTGGTCAGCACCATGATTAGTTGAGATGTCAAGGCACAAATAAGGCTTTTGAAAGGCAGGTTGCTTATTCTGTGTCTTAGCTCCAAGCTGCAGGAAGACTCTTTCCATAAGCAAACTGTCTCAAAGCATCAGGCTTGCCAAATCATCTCAGTGATTTTATAGTGAGTTTCTGTGCTTTCTAGGCTAGCTGATATGAAACTTGAGCCTAAGTCCTGGCATTTTATCTCTTTCTCTAACAGCTCCAAGAACCCTGCTGTCATCATAGCGTTTTACCTGTCTCTCCTACTGAACAGCGCAGAACAGAGTGCTTTAGAAATAACCAATGTTTAAAGCAGCAGTTCTCTTAAGCGTAGCCTCGGGAAGCGGTGGCTGCTGGGGTTAAAGTGCTGGCAGAGTGGAAGGATGCAGAGGAATGTGGAGCTGTTCTCAGGCCTCGGGAAAGCCTGAGGTTGGAGCGGGAGGCCGGTTCACACGAATCCCTGGGGATACCCACATCAGTCTCCCAGCAGCAAAATCAATGATGCACACAAGCTCTCTCACCACGTCAAGGATAAAAGCAGACTCAGTAATCAAGGCATTAAGGCATTCCAGAGGGAGATATTGCTAGTGTAGGTTGAAGCAGGTGCCAGGGCATTCACTGTGTCACCATATGCTGTCAGATGACGACAGAGTCTGAGTGGAAGCTGACCAGCTGGCAGTACCGAGGGAAATCTGGCTCCAAGAGCTTGTGTGCAGAGCCTGCAGCCTGAAAGGAGGACAGTCTGGCCCTGGGCAGGGGTAGCACCATCCTGCAGAGTGACAATGCAGAAAACCCAAGGCCAGAGTTGGGTACCTAGAGCCAAAGGAGGTAATTTGGGAGCCAAACAGCATGTCCTTGAGGTCTGAGAAGGCAGCTAGCAGGAAAATATTATCATTTGTGAGTAGTAGGACCAAGTGAGGTGGCAGGGAGAAGAATATGAAACAAACAGGATGGGACATGAGCACTGGAACTGGGTCTCTCAATCTTTCTCTTGAGATGCACCAAGATGATGAAATGAAACTCCTTCCCATGCGGGGGTTCTCACCATGGCCTCCATGCGTGCCCTGCGCTCCTCCTCTTCTTTTTTCTTCCTCATATTCTCCAGGTCTTGCTTGGCCTCTGCAAATGACTGTAAGAAAGTATCGAAGATACCAAAAAATTCATCCGGCTGCATCTTGCCCTCGTTCTCTCCAAAATGCTTCAATGCCTTGGAGTACTGTTAGGGAGCAGAAAACATAACAGCAAGAATTAGGCAGGCAGTCTAGGAAGGCAGCAAGGAAAGCCTATGAGCAACCACACATATAATTTAAACCTCTCACTGCACTCATGAGATGAGTAAAAACTCCTTCCTGGCCTCTTGCTTAAGGCAAATGCCTCTCTCAATAATCTGCACTCCTGGGTACCCTTAGGGCAACACAGGGTTGGAAAACACTATTATCTACTGATGCCAGAAAAAGTACTTGTCCAGTGCCTGCAGATGACAGTGACTTCAGAGGACAATGCTGACCACACCAGCCGCAAACGTGGGACAGCAGGGGCGGGAAAAACAACACATCCAGTGAGCTAGCTGGCAGAAGAAAACTACTGAACAGGTAGTTTTAGCTCATCATTTCCCCTTCCGCCCCCTTCTTTGCTTTTCTCCTGAAATCCATTGCTAGAAGGATTGGAGTTAGAGAGCTTTGAAATAGCGTGACAGCCCATCCTCCTAGGAGCTTTTGCTATGTCATCCATCTCTCTGAAGTCCTCTGTTGCCTGGGAGGGAGAGGAAACTACGGACAGACATGGCATGAGAGAGGGGCAAGGAAAGCGGTCAGGGCTCCCGGGCAGACTTAAAAGAGAGTGAATACATCACAAATGGCTTTTATTTTAAAAGGCAAATGTTGAGGCTGCAGGATACATGTGGAGGCAGCCAACTGGCAGGACTTCAGTCACAGGGCAGTCCTGATCTGGATATGGTGAAATCACAGCAAACCCTGGCTGGTGAACATTAGTACTTGTACTCATACTCTCCTTTGCTCTCACACACTCACAAATATCCCTCTGTACTCACTGAAATGCCTCAAAGACGTGTGTATATAGTCTTTCAGCACTATATATGCACATACCCGTAACTCCTATATAACCGTATACATCCAGCAACCTGTCCAGCCTCCCTCACCTCTCACACCTGTCACAGCAGGCAGCACTGGCAATACACTCCTCATGGCATCGGTGCCCTGATGCAAAACTGCCCTAGCACACTCCCCCAGCACTTGCACGCACCGCCACTGGCAAGCAGAACATCCCTAAGAACATTCCTAAAACATCCCTAAAAAACCCCTAAAACAAAGCATTCACTAAAACAAACCAAGGCATGGACTGCCATGCAGTTGTGTGTATTCAGCTAACACAATTTACTGACTACCAGTACTAATGCAGCCCAGCTTTCCTTTCCTTGGGTGGGTGCTCTTGCAGAATGGAAATGATACTTAGAACAATTCAGCCTCAGCTTCCAAGGAGAAAATGAATTTGGAAGCAGGTCTTATAAACCCCTTTGGCCCAGTACCAGGTAAAGCATAAACAATGTCTCCCAATAAACTGCAGGGGGAAGAAATCTCCAAGGAAAGCAGCTTCCTTCTGGCACAGCCTGAGACATTCAGCATCTCCCCTCCTCTGCTTTCCTTGCCAGGCCCACAAAGCAGTTTGAAGCAATAGCTCTTTTTTTCCCCTTCTTTAAAAAGGCTGCGTTCTCAGCCAGAAACAAACAAAGAAACTCAAAGTATCTGGAAAAAAAAAAAGTGTTGGAAGAAGTGCAAGTTGCTTTGAGCTACCAAACATGGCAGGAGTTGAAGGAAGCACTAAAGCAAGTCATGGAGGGAGTTCAGAGCATGAAAACAGCAATACACGTCTTCTCCGTGCTGGTTCCTTCTCTCTCAGACCTCTGAAGACACACACAGAGGAACATGCACACACACTCGTTCTCCCTAATTCTCTATCTCTCCCCAAATCTATACATATATGTATGCATACAGCATGCTTAAATATAAGGAAACTGCAGCAGTCTCACAGTAATTCACACTGACTGGCACCAGCCCTTCAACAGTGGGAAGACAGGCTGCCAAAGCCACAGAGGGTGATAATGTATCTCCATGTGCTATTTGTTTCTTGGCTTGCCTGCTCCAGCAGGCCAGCTGGTCAGGGAAGGAGAGTGACACAGAAAAAAGATGTCTGCAGTGCCCAGGCACTGCTGCTCCTAACTGCAGGGAGCCCCTAAATCTCAGTGTTGTGCATAGGAGATGTATTACCTGGAGTCTCTCCCCACTTGACTTATTCCTGTGTTTTGCTGGGAACTGAAAATAGTCACAAATTAAGAGTAATGACGAGGTACCAGCTAGAAGCAAGGCTGGCCTATGTGTTTGCCACCTCGTGATAAATAGCTCCTGCTGCTAGGGTTCCTCAAGCCCACACCATCCTGTACACAGCAAAAGCGAGAGAGACGGTGCACACAGGAACGGAGGTGTGGGGAGCCCACGAACGCCCACAGGTGTTTCCAAGTCCCTGTGGCGGAGGGCAGGCTGGAGACAGAAGTGTCAGGAGTCTTTACCTCATGGGTCCTACGTCAGGATTAGACCTCAAGAAGCATCCAAAATTTTACACTATTAGTGGGTGGTGTTGTCTGCACATATGCTGCACTTCACCTATTACCCAGCTACCAGGAACTATTCTTCTCATACAGGCAGAAGTGCTTCTGCCACTGTGTCCCCACTGCTGCTACGAGGAGTGACCGCTGTGCCGGGAAGGCCCAGCCCCCTGGGAGCCTTCCAGAGGCGCTCGTGAACACCTACTGTGGGCTCTGAGCAGCAGCAAGGAGGGCCCATCCTGAGGACAGCTGGCTTTGGTGCCTCCTACCTGCCTCAGCAGAGCACAGTCAGCCATTGTAAACCACTGGAAGGTGCAAAGCAAAAATCTAAAAGTGAGCTAAAAGTACAAAAATAGCTATAAATGAAAAGTTTTCAGTTCACTGAAGAAAGCGTTTTAATTCTTTGTCTACCCCCTCCAGAAAAAGCTGACCAAGCAGAGGGAGGGAAGTCAGGAGATCTAACGTCAGCTGCCAGCTCTGCCCATGGTGTAGCTTGGGAACTCATGTTCCTTGATCTCAGTTTCTCCATTTGTTAAAGAACAGTCTACGTTACTCCACTTATCTGATAGAAAAAATGGCAAGAATTCAGTCGTTCACATCTGTAGGTCACTACATCAATTCAAGGCACTATTGCAAAAAAAGCCATGCCCTTTCCCAAATTAAACTCCAACAGGCCCCGTTGTTTTTGTTACTTCTTCTCTTTCTCTTCTGTTTGTATTACTACTTCTCTTTCTATTACTTCTCTTTTTTGCGCGTGTGTTTTCGACGTCCTGGTGCTGGCCCGAGGGATGGCGTGTGGCTGCAGGCAGCTTCCCTGGAGCTCCCCCCTTGCTCAGCACGCAGGAGGCAGAGCAGCACGGCACAGACCCGGGCGGCTGGAGCCCCAGCCCTCTCTTCTGGCCTCTGCCACGGTTTTTGTGTGACCCTGCACAAATCACTTAGCTGCTCCCAGTGCCGATTCTCCATCCAACAATACCTGCTTTTGTGCACACTTGTGAAATCTACAGCTAAACTTTTATAGGAGCACAAAATTTTTGAGAATTATCTAACATGGTGAAATAGCATGGAACAAGAGCTGAAGCTTGCCTATTCCTTAAAGTCATTTGGGGACAGATGACATGGGCAAAGCAAAATGGAAAACTGCATTTCAGCTGGTTTTCCACTGCAATACAGGATGGTATCTCTTTTTTTCATTAAAAAACTCATTTCCACACCATAAGGGCCCCCAAGCTCCAAGATATAACAGGTCCACGAGCTCAGTGCCAGCTCTCCTTCCTCTGCCAAACTTTCCACTGAATTCATCCTCTTGCCAAAGCAAATCGTTTAGACAGTTGTTTATTTTGAAAAGCCATTTCAGCAAGGAGAGGGAAAGCGGGGCAGCAGTGTGCACACTCGCTGCTGCTCTTGCCAATGAAACGTTAAACAGTGGCAGAAGAGCTCTGCAGACAGCACGGACGGGGCTGTATGAGCAGGAGGGAAAATAGCCCCGATAAAAACTCCCGGCTGCCTGTGCTGCCTGCCACGGAGGAGGAGCCGGTGAAAAAGGGAATTACAACACGTGGCCATGCAACACGAACAATCTCCCCCAGATAAGTAATCTTGAGATCTCCGTTACAGAGATTACAATCCTGTACTAAGGCAGTTCAAATAAATGTCTGTTCTCTTCATAGGACAGATTCAAATCAGTTAATTGAAAGAGCCCTACTGATTTCAGGCAGGGCTGGGTCCACTTCTCCTTGAGACCAACTGCTCTTTATGGATCTTCCCATGAATTCAGCAGCTACTCTGGCAGCCAAAACCAGGTTACAGGTACTATAAATATTTCTGATACGTTGGATACCAGCCTTGCCTAAAGCAACTGCATTTATAAGTATGCAGTACACAAAAGGTGTGTAATTTATACCCTGAGTGGGGTATAAATTCATAGCATTCTATCATCAAGGACTATTTTCTTAAAACAGATTTTGGTCTTCACTATCTTGTTGTTCCTCAAAACATTATTGTATGTGCTAATTTAGCACATTATTGTATGTGCTAAACTTACTGAGTGCATGCACAGATTTTAATCTCCAGTCCCCACAATAAATATAAATTCTATGCCCAAGAGGGGCTGTCATGGCAAAGACTGGGAATGAATAATAACTTCCCTAACCTCCTCATTAGTCTTGCCCAAACTGTCCACCCTGTGTTGTGCTACCATACAGAAGCTCTATACAGAAGCTTAAGTTCAATTTTCATGGAGCAAAGATGTGAACATCAATAGTTATAGCATTGTTAATACCTGACTAAGCAGATCCTGTCCTTTCAGAAAGATCCAAAATGTTTTACAAACGGGTTTGTTATAAACCACACAAACACACACAAAGCAGAGCAGTTTTACAACACTACAGTGATGTAAATTCACACCTGACAACATTTAAGTATACTGTAAAGCTTCCTATGGGCTAAATATCACCTTATAAGCGGGAAAATAAATTTCACACCACAGGAGGAACCTTTCCCTTGGCCTGGGCATTTTCATTTTTTCTCCATAGAAATTCAGAGAAAGATTTTTCACAAACAAAATTCAACCCCATTCTCTTTTTGCTGTGAAAAATAGTCCATTTTCATCTATTTGAACATGTAAAAACAACAAAAAAGAAGGATTCCAGAGCAGAATTTCACTGTGTTCCCCATTCTCCCGACACTTCTTCCAACGAGAAATGGCAGAAAACATTGTCCTTGACTTTATATATCCCTTTATAAAACTTTTGAAAGTGAAAAATCCAGAAAAAGATCAGGAATCAGCTGTGTCAGGGTTCCTATTTAAAGAGTCAATCTAAATTTTCAAGCAGTTCTTAATCAAGCATCTGTTTATTGCGTGTAGATAAGCACAGTTACAAGGCTTTCTCTGCAATCATAGAAGCTTGCATCAGACAATCTGGCCTTTTAAAATTTTAAAATATAATTTCCTACCCATAGCCACCAATAGTAAACATCCTGTTTAAGCAGAAAAGCCAAAAAGACAAATCCCTTCTATCCCTACTAGATGTGATAAGCTGAAGCCTGGATTAATGTATATCGATTGGGAAATCTGCACTTTATATCTGCTCCATCATCCTGAAGTAGCTCCCCATTAAGTTTTGTGCAAAATTAAAGGTCCCAACTTTAAACAACAATGTCACCAACAGACTTACAGGGGGCCTCTGCCCCCAGTGTGGCCCAGTGGGTTTCGGGACATGGCTGGTACCGTGCACAGGAGGTTTGGGATTCCTCCATGGCCGTATCTCTAAGAAGGAAGAGTTGTTTGCCTTCCAAGATGGAAGAGGATATTTGTATTCCACACACATACATGACAGGAGAAAAGCTTTTACTGGTGGGTTGGCAGTGGGCATTACCGAGCTGATTAGCAGGGATTGAGTGGTCTATCTGATAATAAATGTTGAAAAGAATTGTAAAATATACTCGCTACACAGAGGGTCATACTTTGGTAACAGATTGTTTCCATAACTTAAATACCGAAAAGCTTTTTTTTTTTTTCATCACTAAAGAAACTTTTTTTGTTGTTTTTGGTTAAAAAAAACAGGTTTGAAAAGATAATTTGTATTGTTTTAAATCCCAGCTGTGGAAACATGGCCCTGACTAACTCATAGCAATCAATTAGCTATATTTAGAAAGATATTCAACTCCAGCTGTTAAAACTAGAGCTTCATTATTATTATTAATAAATCCGTGAACCAGACCAATTCTTCCTGCGCTCATTAGGATATTTTTAAAAGCCCTCCCTTTCCCACTACCTTTTTCTTCTTTCAGTTTGCTTTGTTTTGAGAAATCAAAAAAAGAATATGATAATCAGATGTCTGTGTCCCTCTTCCTTTGACTGTAGCAGGTTTCCATGGTAAAAATAAAAGCTTGTGATTCAACAAACACAGAGAGCCCACTGAGAATGGAAGATGTTATGGGTTTTGAGAAGCACATCTGGTTTGTTGAAAATTTCCAGTTTTTCTTTTTTAAGAAAAAGAGGAAGAAGAGAGGGGAAAAATAATATAAGGCAAACATGAGAAACAGCTCAACACTGGTAAGGACAGACAGTTCCCTTTTAGGAGTCCAAAAGCAGCTCATTGCCAGTGGAAGAACCAAAGCCATAGGTTGAGCTGGAAAGGCATATGTTCAAACATAGTAGGGGTGTGTGAGGAGAAGGTAGAGAGACGTTTCCTAAGCATGTTATAGTCATTAAAATAAAACATCTCTTTTTGTCAAGTGCTTTATGTTGGCTAATGTCTAAAAAAGTGTGCAACAACTTCCAACATATTGGTTTGCCTGCAAGGAGATTCTCTGGTTATTCTTAAAGCAAAAGATCTGCATCTTTCCTGCCTTTTCCTGGTCAAGGAAAGTTGCAATTTTGTTCTGGACATATATAATTTTCTCATTTTAACCCATGACTGACCTTGTAAATAAACCACACTGAGATTTAGTCCTAGTATGCCAAAAGAAAGGTCCATCACTATCTGTAACATCAAAACAAAACAGGGGAGTCTAAGCCAAGGACACAGGGAACGCTCTTCCAGAAACACAAACCTAACTATGATTAAGTTGAAAAATGTACCTAGTCATAAAAGAGGCCCACAAACCATAGAAAACAGAGCTTTTCTCAGTAAATTCAGATAGCCTTAGAAGTGGAAGCACGGAATGCAAAATACTGTTCTTATGATCACAAAGCCAATATGGTGTGCACATTATTATCTTGCAAGTGGTTTGAATATTCTCAAACAACATGTCAACAATGAAAAACACCAGGCACATTATTCTCCACAAAGCTTCTTGGAACATTAATGAGTGTTGGACTGCCCTGCTTTATCTTCCAAGTGCTGTAAAAATTACTCCCCTGCTGGCATTTTCCAAGGTAGCTAGTTCTTGCTGAGGCCCAGAGGCTCTTGGTGTTTGAGGCAGCACGTCAATGTTACCCACATAATCTCTACAGCAAGAAGTCACAGAACAGCATTACGCCAGAGTCACTGAGTGAGGAGTCTGACTGTCCAGATCCTCAGGTAGCATTTTGCTGGTCCTTCAAAATCTACAGCCTCCTAACACAAGGGCAGAGGTTTGATTAATAAAGCAATAGGTCCCTTACCGCCGTTTATGTCTCCCTGCAGGGACTGAAACCAGCAGCAGAAACAACCCATTCCAAAAGAAATAGCCCATTTGTTTCATAAAGCCAACTACTTTCAACATGCCAGCCATAAAGGCCAGATTTGCCACTACATAGTGTTTACTTTAGAACTTGTTCTCCTTTAACCTTTTTATATCTGTACAATCTTTCCAAATAAATTCCTCTTCATCCAATTGAAAGACAGAGGCATTAATGTCAGCTTCCAAATCATCAGTAGAGAACATGCAACTCCTTCACTGCCTGCACCTTTCTTACTATTTTTTGTACAAAAAAACCGCCAAATAATCTCAATAGCACCTGAAGAGCAACACACATGTGGTGCTTGTTGTACGAGAAGGCTACTAGAACATATGACCCCCCATGAATGCTTAGGATCTCCTCCCACGCAATGAAACACAAGCAGTAACAGCCAAGAGTTATTAGAAAAAGATCAGGTGTTCAGGGTCACCAAACAATCCAAAAAATCATTTTTTAAAGGGAACAATGAAGCACAAATGTTCCCAGGTGAATACATAGAGTGGCATTAAGTCAGCAGAAGATAAAAGGTACCAGGTCACTATCGCCAATAACTACGGGAATTCTTTTCAGTGACTTGTTTAAAAGGCAGTTCCTTTCACAGGAACCATACTCTCACCCATAAAACACCATCACAGTTCTATTCCCCACACTGATAATGTTAGGAAACTGGGCAAGAGCACTGAATCTTCTTTTAACCTTAAGACATAGTCTAAACTGCTAAATTCACAGATAGAACAGATAAGGAAAAGACAGAATCTTCATCTTAAAACACTTTCTGGGTCTACTATAGTTTTTACTACAGTCCTAGCCTCTAAAACTGTTGTTTCCATTTTGATTGATGCTTTTGATTTGGTCAGTGAAACCCCAGATGCTTCAAAAGGTATTCGTACCTTGTCTCTAGCCTCGTTCAGAAGGTCTTCTAACTCTGAGAAGCTGAAACTTGCCACAGTGATGAAATCGCTCATGACAGGAACAAACCTGTCTCCCGATTCCCGCATGCGTCTCTTCTGATAATCCAGTTCCTGGAAGAGAAATAAGAAATGCAGACTGGCAAGTACCAAGGATTCATCACTGAAGAAAAAAGGGAATGAGGAAGCCCATCTATTTAATTTTGTACAGGGCATTCGCTATGCTCACTCCTCACACATTCATCATGGATTGTAATTCAGAAAAATAATGTTTCTCGCTAAGCAAAAGGTTCTGCCTTTGCAGCATGAGATGGAGGCCTAAAATGGGATGAAAGAAGGTCACAGTTACATTTCCCTAGACCTTAGAATAACAACTACTCCCAAAAAAGTCATCAGTACATTTAATTGCAAAAGCAACTTTAGAATCCAAGCGTCAGGTATGTGAAATGCAGCACTTCTCTTTCTGTGCAGAACAGCAAAGAATAGACAACACAGACTGCGTAGCAATTGAATTTGGAATTTTTAACAGTGGGTTTCCCTCCATGTTCTCTTCCCCCTGTAGCTCAAAGGGCCTCACACATGGGGAAGAGTGCACATTTCTGGATCTCCCCAATGTATTAGATCCTTTGCAAGAAGGTTCAGGTAGGCTGAGGAAAAAATCCTTTGCATGGAGGATCTACTCCTCTTGGAGTAGATGACAGACTATATGAACAGACAAGATTCATTTTGGCCCTGTTTCTAAAAAATAAGGCTTGTGGGATCTCACTGTTTTTCTACCTCCCCCTCAGCTAGGAACTTTTTAGTCCTTTAACAATTTCACTCTGACAGAAGCTGAAATCCCCCAAATCACTGAATTCCCAAGGTTCTCTGGAAAGCACTAGCTGAGCAACAAAGAGATGTCAAATTCCTGCCCCCCGCCCAACACACACCCCTAAATAACTGGCAGAAAGAAGTCAGGTATTATACAGCATTTGCCATCAAGTTCGTTTGCGGTAATAAAACTCATGGAATTAGAAACTGGGGCTATTGTGATAAGAGGATTGGGGGGGGCGGGGGGTGCCTAAAACCATAAGAAACCAAGATTGCTACTTAACTGACTGTAAGATTCTTTATTTTCTCACCCTTTTTAGAATAATCTTTTACTTCAAAGACAGAGTTACCTGTGCTATCCCTTCTTCTATTCTCTTCAGCATGCTTATGGCACTGTAAAAAAACCCTACTGAGGTTCTCAAAGCGATTAAGTTGTAGTAAGACAGGCTGTCTCCCATGTCTGCGCTTGGCTTGTGTGCTGTTGACAGTCTCACGGGGACAACAAAATGGTAATCTGGGAGTCATCTTTATCTTCAGCTGCGTAATCAGTGGGAATGATAAAGCCATGCTTTCTCTGTAGGAAACCAGCATGAAACAGCAGCAGCAGGTCACGCTACAACCTGACCCTGTGTTCCCCTTGGAAAAAAAAATATTTGTGTGTGTTTTTGTTCTTTTGCGTCTCTGCTGGCTGCGATTCCAATTACAAGCATGTTTGGTGCTCTTTGTTTCTGGTCATCAGAAACCAGTTCCCAAACAGATAGGTTTATAGTCATCTGTGCTGAGAAACATCTTGGACTGCGCTCCATGCTGCTGATATGCAAAGAATGGCTTTGACTATCAGCAGCCCAAAAATCAGACTTGATACGCATTCTGGTCTGGCATGCATTGGGAAAGAGGATGCAATCATTACACGGAAAGAGCACAGGCAGAAAGGTGGCAGGAAAAGCAGTGAGCAGGTGGCTAGAGAAAGGTACAGATTAAAGAAGTGTTGCTTCCCCTGCTTTATGTTACATGTTCCTCTTTCCTGATGCATCATCATCTACTGTCTTGGGAGCGGTACGCAGCCTTGCAGTGAATTGTCTCCATGTTACAAACCTGAATTACACCTTTCAAGTACAGAAAGGTCACTCGACATGCTGCTGAGAACTATGGAATGTTTTTTTCAGCTACTCTCTTCCCATTCCTGTTTTTAAGCTGATTTTAGCTGAAAGTTGCTCTACTTCATTATCTTTACCCAGATAAGTGTAATAGTACTGCCTTCCCACTTGCACTCTTGCACTGTTGAAAGCTATTGCATTTGCTACTGGAGAGCAGTGATCTTAAAAACAAAATTAGGATTAGGTTATCTGTCTTTCAATTTCAAATTCAGTCCTTCCCTGAAGAGTAATTCTTCCAAATTAAAAATATACCACACAAGTAACTGGTATAGTCATAATAGTTAATCCAGCTAAGAAAGAATCTAGAGAATAAGGAAGTCCTCTATATCTTCTAAAAATGGTCTATAGGAGTCATAAAAGCAAAACAACAGAAGCAAACACTGTCCTTGGTGGGCTGGTCTACTGGTTCACTAGAGTATTTGATGGTGACGGACATGGTCTCCTTGCTCTGTAAGAGGACTCCACTGCCAGAGTTTATTTTCCGATTTGGAATAGACCAAGAACTACTTAGCTGTCCTGGGAGCATCCTATACAAAGTCAATAGCTCCATGCATGTTCTCACAAATGGATGTGTCTTGTTTTTAGAAAGAAGCTGCAAGTCCAGGAAAGCAAAGGGTTAGCCATACCTTTAAAAGCATCTAACTATAAAACTATTTTTAGCTTTCTATTCTTAAGGGGCCTTGAAGAAACTTCTCAGTCACTGGAGCCAAGGTTGTGGTGAGAGCACACTGGCCTGGAATCAAGAATCGCACCTTCCCCTCCTCCCCCTTGCACCTGACAATGATCTTCTATTGTTGCTCTAGTGTTGCTTTTTACATGCCAGAAAACCACAAATGGAGCAAGCAGACTGGGAGGCATTGGCAGCCCCAGCTGATAAATACCATGGCAGGGAGAAGAGTGGGAAGGGAAGATGATGATTGAATGGGCAGGAGAGCTTGCCCATGGAAGACATGTATGGGAAAGAGAAGGAAAATTGGCTGCAAAGGCGAAAGGGCAAACGACCCAAACACAGAAAACAAAACAGAAGTAGGTGCTCACATTTCAACAGTAAGAATGGTCTGCCCTCATTTAAACTGGGCCTCTTTAAGTCATGAGCTGCATGTCAACCTTTTATTTTACAGGTGCTTTTAATTTCCAAATGCCGCTCACCACGCCTGCAGTAGTACCTCTTCCTATCGCTGCTTTCTCCCTTACCCCAACAACCCCCAAAACAGGGCTTGGAAAGTATTTTATCACTCAGAGGATCATTGGCTAAACAGATGATGAACTGTTAGAGATGGCCAGGTGGTCTGCGGGCAAGAGATAGGACACTGAGCCTTTCCTCAACCTTCACAGCAAAATCAAACTCAAGACAGGTGAAAAGAAAATGAAGTCATCATATTCTGTTTTATATAGGAAGGACAGGAGGGTCCTATTTTAGTTCCTTGAAAGGCAGGCAATTATTTCACACAAACCACTCACACACCATGATTCCCACCAACCAGTCCCTCTGCCAGCATTCCTAGTGCAGAGGCTACAAATGAACAGCAAAGACAACAGGGACCATCTGGCGGATACAGGATGCTTCTCCAGGTCAGCATCAAGGCACTATGGCAGGGTCATGTGGGAGGAAGACATGCATTAAAGCTGCCGCTGTTATTGGTTGACACTAGCTGCTATTGCTCACACTGAGACACTCAGGGTCACCAGTCTGCATCTCTCTACTTGCATTAAAGTGTTATGTTTAGAGGAAAAAAAAAAAAAAAAAAAAAAGAGTGAAACAGAGGCTTCCACTCTCTGCTGAGAAAAATACAATCCTGGTTGAAAAGGGACCATCTAAACACAGCAATGACCCTCTTTAGTTCCAAAGGTGCCTCTCGATTTTTTTTTTTTTTTTTTGCACCATCCTTGCATCGGTATATCCAATAGATGATAATTGCCACAATCAAACTGAACTTAGGATTTTGTTCCTGTGCTTGCAGCTTTTAAGGGCACAGAACATTTGACTGTGCAGATGATGGGAAATATAAAGAGTCAGAGATGACAGAGCAATGTTAGCCTTTAATCTTCATCATCTCTAGTTTTGTGCAAACACTATTTTGCTATTCCTAACATCAGCTCTTGTGTGGGAGGAGGTATTTATAGTTACCATTTCACAGAGAGGAGGTAAACAGGTCGAGATTTGCAAAGCCACATATTTATGTCAATGGCATAACCAATTCCTGGCTTCTGCCACTGTCTCATGCTGTGCTGTCCTGCCTCAGAAAGGCCAGAATCTTTTCCCAGAAACCAAACCAACAGCAGATCTACTGAATTATACAGCAATTACACTAAAGCCAAAAGAAGAAGTTTAGAAAACAGGATCCTTCCTATGGGTTTTCTAACCAACCTACAGCACTGCTGAGGTAGAAGTACAGGCAAGGTCAAGAAACACCCAGGTTTTAAACGAAAAGGAACATTTTTCTCTGAGACTTCTCACTGAGGAATTTGAAGAAGGTCATGTTCAATGTCTTAAAATAAATACAAACAATTAAAAAAGACCCTGCATGTATGCAACTCAAGTAAGCTCATGTATGAATTGATTGTTTCTGCCATGTACCTGAAGGAAGCTTTGAATTTAAAGTTCTCTCCTCTGGTCTTCCCCAATAAGCACACCATTTGCTCTGGCTCTCGTTATTTAGAGAAGCAAGCTGCCCACTGAATTTTCCCCATTCTGTACTTGTCCATTCTACAGCTGGTAGTAAAGACTAAAGGAGCCCCCTCCAGATAGGAGAACCACTGCTGACATAGAAAGGCGTATCGCCAGGGAACATTTAGAGTAATACCTCAGTTTTAACTTCCATAAGCTAAACACAAAAGACTTCATCAATAAACTACTTGTTTTTGATGGACTCTGCACCATGAAAGCACAGTTTGAGCATAAGTAACCCAAGCTCTGCTTAAAAAATATTATAAAGAAAATCAATATCAGGAACAAAGGCCATTGCCGTTTTGTTTGACAGCTCAGCTGCCTCACCTTTAGCTAGTCAGTCTTTGCCTCCATCTCCTCAAGGCATGCTGTGGATAGGTTAGGGTTGTGTATAATAGTGTATTACGTGTTTACGACTACACAGAGAGCCATATGAAACACTTGTTCATCAGCCAGACATCCCTCAGTAAGGAAGAAAATGAATTGTATTTCGTTTTTTTGCAGTATGCACCATTTGACAGACTATCCTTTAACTCTGCAGGCCGAGATCAAACTAGCTTTTTGTTAGGCTGAAGTCTGCTAAGATCATCAGCAGAAGTGCCCCATGAGAAGCTTGTATTTGTTTATTTCTTGGCTAACACATTGTAGAACAGAACGGAAAGAAAAAAAGAAAGCCCACTTTCTCTTATCATAGAATAGATAATGGCTGAATATATTCTAAGTGAGATATTTTAGCATGGAGCTTTTGGAAACCTTCAGATACTTACAGCTTCAACAGCTTTCAATCCGGTCTTTATATTGTTAACTTCCTTCTCCAGCTCTACCAGGCTGCATGAGAGACAGATGCATAGGAGTTAAAACAAAAGGGGCAGTGTTACCCAGGAATACAGGAACTCTGTAGCAGAAAAGACCATTGGCCCATCAAGTCTGGTATCCGGCCTCTGGCACCAGCCATACCAGATGATGAGAAATGAGGGGAAGAGTGTCTGTTAATACCCTGTGCTGCTTTTTGTGTGAGCTGTAAGACCAGGCAGACCATGTCTGCCTGTGGTCACAGGAAAGCCTGGGATGTTCCAGGGCAGAATCATGGGGTTACCCTCAGAACACCCAGCCACGCAGGGCTGGGAACGGAGCCCGACCCTCCAGCGAGGAGCATATGCCACATGGCTAGTTTACAATAATTGGCTGACCCACAGGCAGAGACCCCAGCTTCATCACGCATATCGAGATAATCTCAGATTAGCTCTACATGTGACTCTTGACCCATTAGTTAACTACTGAATCTTATTGGCAGCACATTTATGTGTGATTTTTGTCTTCGTTGCAGTTCAAACATTTTTTCCCTGCATTTCTATCTTATGGCAGTCCTTGCAAGCTATCATCACTAAGCATTTAACACTTTGCATTTTAACAAATGCTTCCCCTGACTTGTGGTGTTCTGGATTTGTGCTTGCATAATATAAACGAGCCATTTTTTAAAAAACTCCCAGGAAAAAAGCTTTTTACTTCTAGGTAGCCAGTTACTCTTGCAAGTCAGCAGGCATTTCCTCCAAGTATTTGGGAAGTTATTCATATCTCAGAAAACACTATAAGAGCTTTAATAATTGATTTTAGGTATGAACCTGTATTTATTTTTTAATTATCTTTTTTTAGCTGTAGTAGTACCCTGTGCAAAGAACAATGTCTGCGCAAATAATATGCAAAGATATTTTTGAGCAGTGGATTGTAAAGAAAAATGATAGCATTTGGGGGGGACAAGTATGTATTTATTCATTTTCCACACATGTTTTTGGAAATGGAAAAAAAAATCACTGAAATTTGTGCAGAAAGCATGATGCTTTCCAAATTTCTGTGCACGACTCATTTGTGCAAAAGTTTGTATGATCTTCTTGAAAACAGCCTACTATAGCCTCTGTTTCTAACTGACCCTGGCTTACAAACAAACCTTCAATTATCCAGAAAAAATAGCACGCAACTTAGATGGCCAACCACAGAGTATGGTGAGTGAGCTGCAAATAATAACTAGCCTAGTTACAATATCCGCTTCAGAAGTAAAATAGATATGGATGCATCTAAATAAAGCAGTCAGTTTAGTCACCTAAATGTTTTTGGAACAATTTTTTCTGCTGATGTACATCAGAATCATCTCAAGGACGTCAGCAAAGGCATTTCAGGTGCCCCAGCTGGAAGGCTGGCAATGAGTTTGGGACATAGCAATTTAAAACTAACAATCAGTAAGTTAACAAAAATCACAGGGAACGTCAGCTCTGGTAACAAGGAATAGCACTGCACTTACTTGACTTTTGCTGCTTCTGGAAGATGCTGCAACTCAGACTGAATATCTAGGATATCTGGGTAATTCTTCTCAAAGATCATAATTAAGTAGTGTAGCAGTGTAATGTTCCTAAAACAAAGAAGGAAGAAATGAGAGAAGGAAGATGGTGGTGAGAAGGAAAAGGAAGGTCGGAGGAATGAAAAATATTTGGGTAGGAAACGTGTTTTAGTGAACAAAACAAACAGTAGATCAGCAGTTAGCTGCTCTGTCATTGAAAGAAAAGTATTGCAGACTAAAATGACTTAGCCCTTTATGAACCATCTCTCCTAAAAACTCCAGGAATATTTCACACTGCCTTGCTTTATTCGGGAAGCACCAGCATGCTTCCTTCTGCTTGCATAGTTGGTGTAACAGAAAACTGCATATCATAGTATACTAATTTGTCCACAAACATTTTAGACAACAAACAACTAATAGTAGTAAAGTGTCGTTAACACTGAAGGGAGAAGGGAGATGCTCTCAGATGTCATGTGGACTAGAACGTGAGCTAATGAAAATGAGAAAAAGATTTTTGAAGTCTAAAGAAACTGCAGCGGAAGATTCCCATATTAAAAGTGACACAGCTATACCTAAAGACCACTCAAGCCCACTACTACAAAAGTAATAGGGGCTCATGTAGAAGCAGAAAGAAATGAGATGCAGGAGAGATGCAGGACCAGGCTTTAAAAGATGTTTTTTTTTTTTTAAAGTAAATGGTGAATTTTGCTTGTGGGGAGAACAGTCAGCCAGAACAGCTGCTTCAGGTAGGCGTTACGTTAACTGACACGCAAGACAGCAGATAACCACTGCTTCATACAGACCAGACACCGGGAGTTGAGTCCTGGAGAAAGCCAAGAGTCCACGCAGGACATTTAGTATTTGGAGAGTCAAGCCAAGCAATGTCAAGGCAAAAAAAAGTTTGACAGTAGCTATACAGAGATTAGCTTCAGAATATGGAAAGGACATCATGGCAGTTAAAAAAGAGCTCTATTAGTACAAACTCTATTAGGCAGAGATGAATTTCCTAGAGCTTCTTACTGCCATTACTCATTTTCTTTTACAGTCTGAAGTAGTTTATCACAGCTGTGGTCTCAGCAGGTTGAACAAGGCAAGGAAGGTGTGAGTTAGTAAGAACCAGCACTGGAGATCTCCAAGGGAAAAACTGTAGTGCTGTTGGAGCCCAAAGGTGAGATTCTCTCTCCAGTTACAAATAGATCCATTTCCAGAACCAGCACAGTGACACAGGGCAAAACACACAATGTAACGCTACAAATGGTTACAGCTCACGTTGATAAATTGCAAGACCATATCCCAACAACAGCTATTTTTCTTAATTGCCCTAGAAACAACCAAGCCCAGCCTCGCTGAGTCCTGACCGTTGTGGTCAAATATCAGTTACATATTGCTAGTTTATGACTCTTCTGCATGAGAAATATATGCCATGTTTTTAAAGGAGATGTGTAAGTGTGGTCTGAGTTTTCTGTACTCTACTTTTTGCAAAACCATGGCCATAAAACATTGGTATAAAGGGCAAATTCCATAGAAAGTATTCTCCCCTCCCCCTACCCCCAAATCTCATTTCATTTATTTGTGAAATACTACATTATGTCATCTTTGTACAGTGTTGCAGAAAAACAAGCCAACAACAGATGTGCATTATCCAAAGAAATGGCAGAATTTGCGTGCTGTGCTAATAGCTGGTCTTAACCGTTTCGGGACTTAAATGCCAATGGTCTCCAGTTAAAAAAAAAAAAAAGAAAAAAAAATCATCGCCATGATAAGGAAAGCAGCACAGTAACTTACTTATTTAGGGTATTCCAACCTACCTGTCTATGCTGGATTTGGTGTCTGCAATTTTGTTCAGGCTCGAGACTTTGAATCCATATGCACTTCCCCTTTGGCCCTTGTTCATATAATTGCCAAAGGCCAGAACAACCTCCAGGAGTTGCTTCAAGCGCTTGCTGCGGATGAGTTCTTTGGATGCCAGAAGGATGGCTTGGAAAGATTAAAAATGGACAAGTTACTGCACAGTGGTCTTTCTGAATGTACGTGGGCCCATGATTTGAAAACACTCTAAACGGCGCTCCTGCCAGCCAGCACATGCTCCAGTTTGAACTGTCCAAGCACTGTTCTCCCACCATCCAAACACACTGAATCACATGAAAGGAAAGAAGGCACACTGCATTTAACATGTAGGATGTTCTTCTGAACCCAGGAGCTGGGCTGTTCTCCTAGATCTCCCACGCTAAAACATAGCTAGTAGGAACAGGGGAAGGCTTGAGCTCATCTGAAAATGCAGAGCAAAACACATGGACTTCTTTCCATGCAACAACCTTTCTGCAACAAGCAAGAATGCTGCAGAAAATCATGCCTCCTTCCTTGTGACACATCCACAAAATACCACTCTCCTCAGGCATCTGTCTTATCTGCCTCAAGGGAAAGGAAGGTGCAAGGAATGAGAGTGAGAAGGGATGTCTGATCTGCAGAGAAGACCGTAAAAGTTTTTGGCAGCTTAGCACTATCAGGTAGCACACTGTCACATCTGTCAGGTCACATTTACAGTGTTAACATCCATGACATTCACTTTATTAAGCCAGCAGGTGAAACAAGAGTGTCAGACAGAATTTGTTTCCCAGCATATGACATGCCTTGGACTCACTGGCTCTATGAACAGCGCATGCTGTAATGGCATTTTCTTTGAAGATAAGGCTCTTCTGACATGTCTTTCCCCTTTTTAGAGCTCCTAGCACAGGCTTCAACCATACCTTCTACTTTCGGCTTTGCTTCTGCCAACCTCTCAGGAAACTTCTTCTTAAAGAATAATGCTTGCAGTCGCTGCTGATAGTGGTCGATCCTACACACAAGGGAAAAGAAAGCAAAAACTGAACTTGAATCATCTTTTGAGGTACAGGGTCAGCATGATGCCTACACAATCTAACTGTTAGATGCTAAGTCCCGCAATACCAGTGCATGGTGTTACAGACATAGTTCCAACACCTAATGCTTCTTAATCAACATTGTTATGAAAATGAAGAGACTTCAAATACGTTTTGAACACAACTGAAGAGTGGTTGAAACAACTCCTGTTATTCTCAAAATATATGATTCATGGGAGATACCAGCTGAGGAGAATGCACCTCAACCTGTAGAACATGGTGTTAAGTACTGATCAATCAGGAGCTGTAACAAGGGTGGAAAAAGGAAAAAGGGCAGATGATGAAGAGATGGGACAGCTGGATGGAAAAAGCGATCTATACAAGATTCCAAGCCCCAGCTACTCTACACCTGATAGTTGGAGCTAAAATCCTTTTTGTGAGAACAAAGCTGAAGAAAGGAGGCAGATGTCTGCTTGTCAATAAGGGACTGTCCCTAAATGACAGCAGGGATAGTGCTTATCACCAAGAAAATTTGTATAATGAACTGAAACATTTGTAACATCATGGGCTTTTGACAGATGGATATAATACTGGCCCACAATCCCTCACACATTTCCCTTTAGGGCCAGATGATCCATTTTCAATAACTGCAGCCGCTTCCAAAAGGCCCCCACTACATTTTCCCATAATGTTTGAAACAGACCTGCTCATTTCAAAGAGGAAACGATCCGCCCGGGCCATGCGCTCGATTTCGTGTTTATGCTCCTCCAACAGGTCGGTATCGCTCTTTTCAGGAACAAATTTTAGTAGCTAGAATGGCAAACACAAACCAAAAACCTCCATGAGAGACCAAGGGAAAGGAAGAGCAGGAAAGAGAGGGACAAACAAAGTGCGTAGGAGAGACAGAGAGGGAGGGAAGAACGATAGTGGGACGGGGAGGAGAGGGCCCTCAGATTTCCATGCTACCATTGCTTTGATTCAGCCACATGACTACGACTTCAAAGAAATGCAGCTGTGGCTACAAAACTGACCTTGTTTAAACCTTTCCTTGTTGTTCTGTCTTTATTCCCTCTCAGTGATCCCATTAGATACATTTTAATTCCAAAGGGGAATTTCCAATTCCTAAGTTCTAAAAGCTACTCCAACTTAAGCCAAGGGGAAGTACAGAAAGGACTTGCACTGCCACAGCATTACTTGGAGTTCAGACTGGTGCAAATAAGAGCGGGATGTGTCCCAGCCAGGGTACAGTGCCCATCGTGCCTATCCTGGGGTGCGCACAAAGCCTCATCTATCTCTCTTGGGTCTGTCCTACTCTGCAGAAACAATAAACAATAACCAAGCCACTGGATACGAGTCTGACACTGGCTGCTATTCATGCGCTGACCTTAAAAGCTCATACTTTGACAGATTTTTGACATATCTGGTGGTAGTTGTCCTTCAGTTTGGTTATGAATATTGCCATGCATAGAGCCTCAGCCCACACCCACAAGAAGAAAGCTGCCTGCAAGGCATACCAACCTCTTGGTCTGCTTTTTACCACTACTTCAGTATTTTATCCTACACCTCAAAAATGTAACATTCAAGGGCGTGGAATATCAGACACTTTCAGTGACTTCTGGAGCAATGATAGGCATTCAGCTAATGTGACAAGTGGGCCATATATTTCCAAAATGAAAAAGCTTCTGTACATGCTTAATAGTATGACTGCATATACAAAATTAATCAAATTTGTCAGGGAGTTCAGAATTATAACTCTTCTGCCTATTTCTAAGGAATTTTAGCATATGTATCTTTGGTAAAAGTATCACCTTTTACCCTCTAATAAATGCAGGAAAATGGATGATACTGATTTAATTGCTTCCTCCTCCTCCATCTACACAGTAAAATAACTGCAGAAATCAGTTCTCTTGACACCCATTCTAACCAATCTAGCTAGAATGAAAGTCCCAATATAGTTCCTACTCTAGTCAGAATCACTGACCCACATTGCTTGGTACATGACATTTCCCAATGAAAGACCTAGATGGGGAGAGCAAAGATTTAAAACAAAAAAACAAACAAAAAAACCCACCAGCATTATAAAAGAGAGATGGGAAAGTTATGGGACAGTTACAAAGAGAAAGGACATAAAAGAAAAAAAAATGTACCAATTGTAATCATGCATATTTTGCATTAGGAAAGGAACACTATTATGAAATCCAAAAGACCAATGGATCAAATTCAACCAGATACAGACTTATATGAGGGAGGTGACACAGAGGGACAAAGATTTTTCTCATGGTTTACTGCACAGCTCCACTGATGTGACAGAGCCATGTTCAGATCTGCAGACGTACTGGCACAGAAGGTACAGATATCCACCAGCTTTTGATAGAAAAATATTTATAAGGTATAGCTGACTGCATTGGTTCTTACCTGTTCAAGCATGTCTTTGGCCAGGTCTTCTTGTTCATCCATCTTCAAGATTGCCTGTCTGATTTCTTCATTAGACAGCTTCAGCCTTTCAATAGTATCAATATCGGTCCATTAGTACAATGATTAAGTGACTCTGATAATTCAGACAATAGAAGACCTGAAAAGCTCTACTAAAAAAATAGATGTGAAAGAACCACAGGAAACTCCACTATGATGCTGCTATTCTAGAGTACTCACCAAGATGATCTAATCAGTTCCAACGCAGAGATTTTCTAGATCATAATTTTTATTTCCTTCAACTAATCAAGCACATTTCTACAACTAGATGGTGTTTAATAGTGATCAGCTCATCACAGATCAAAAGTGATAGATGGCTCAACTTCCCTTGGATTACATACCTTCCTCCTGAAATGCTTTTACTACTGGGTGAACCCCTCAAATCTACATGGCTTTTGAGTGAGTGTGGCACAATTTATACCTCTGCTTGTGAATATTACAGGATCTCCAATGATAACAAGCAATAGCACTGATCCTTCCATCTGGGATCTGAGAAAAGAGGTTTTTTAAAAAGACTGGCTGTTCTTGGTAAATTCATTCCGCCAGCACTCACAGCTGAACAAGGAACTGAGAGCATGGACATATCCAAGAAGCAAATGGCTTGCTTCATATTATGTCTTAGTCCTGCCACCCACTGAAAATAAATACTTACTAATATTATCAGAGCTATTAAAATTATACATTCCTTCCCACCTACTCTTGCTTCTCTCTGTGTGCGTTCCATGGCAATATGCAATGAGTGGGAGTAATCAGTTATTATAAAACAGGAAATCAATGACAAAAAATGAGGTCACCACTAGAAACCCAGGATAAACCAGAAGCAATAAAAATTTCTTATCATAAAGTGGCTGTTTGATAGATTAGCTGAAACAAACTTGCTGGTTCTCAGTGCAGGTGTTGGTGAATAAATATGTAAGGGACAAAGTCCACCCTCACCCTCCTCAACCCATGACACCCTCATTAATCATGCTCGCAGAGGAGTGGAGGACTGAATGAACCGTAAGGAAAGGGCCATCCACAAGAAAATCTTAATTTGGGGACTGAAGCAGAGAAGTACAAAAAGAAATATTTGCAGAGTGAAGTCTTCAGTCTCCATGGACCTTCTACAATCAATATAATTAATTAACAGCAGAAAGGGAAAATGCAAATACAAATGAGAGGCAGGCTGATGCATGAGCCAGAAAGTTTTTGCCTTCAGTGCTAAGAAATTCCATGTTGAAATTTCACATTGCGATTGCCATTTGGATAGAATCACATTTTTGGAACTAGGTAAAAGCAAAAGTAAGAGCTTTATTTTTACAGACAGGAAATATTACTAAATCTGAGAAACTTAAAACATTCTAATATTGCCCAATATAGCTAACAGCTGGAAACTAAAGTATGAATCAGCAGACATTCAAAAGCTTTTAGATATTACACCTTTTAACTAATTGCAGTCACTCTGCTGCTAGTTTGTCATCTTGTCTGCTTTTGACAAGGAGGGCTGACTGATACCAGTTGAGATAAGACTACTTAACTTCCAGAAAAGCTACATAATAAGCCATGTTTGAGGGAGATGGAAAGATTAGAAGTTTTGTAATGCAAAACTGGAAATCTTTTACTTTAGGTCATCAGTTTGATTCAAGCTCAATACAGCAAAACTCAGTTCATGGGCTTCTGCACAGAGCTCTACAGCCTCACTTCTACTGTTAATAAGCATGAACAGTCAACACCATGGTTGTGCGACCTGGAACTGATAAAACCTTGTTACCACATGATAACTACGGAACATTTTGGTGGGTGTGGGCCTGGCTTCTAGCAGACACACATACAGATGCCCAGACAATTTGGTGCCTGCACTTTTGCAACTGTTAGGGCTTTTTAATTCCCTTTACATTATCATTATAATTACCTTTACATTTTCCCAAATCCAGCCTCCACATAAGAAATATGTATAGTGACAAAGGAGCTATAGTCTGTTAGCGGAGACACAACGAGCCAACCCATGAACACCAGAGTGGGTTTTTTCTGCTGCCTTCATTGAAGATAAAAATACTAGGTTGCACGTCATGTTTTTCCATACATACAATTCAAGCAACCGTTATACTGACCGCCCCCTCAGACAGTGCAAGCTGCTCTGTGTGCGTTGGGGATCGAGCAGAACCAGACAGACAAATGTGGGGCATGTCAGCAGGACAGAAGGGGTAGCTCACATGGCTGCTGATGTCGCTAATCTCTCCAGGAGCCCTAGGACTTCAGCCTGCCAAAGCCCTCTGGTTGGCGTAATTCATCAGCGCTAAACACACTGGGAAACATATTCTGTTCAAAAATAATTGAGAGTCCAGAGGACAGATAGTTATACAAACATTTTGATTTCTTGGATGAGTCTGTGCCCTGCCATCAGCTGAAAAACATCTGTCTGGAATGGCTCAGCCCACAGAAGAGAGAAACACAAAACTTGCCAGCCCCCCACAGAGAAGCAGTTTTACTCAGTCACTTACAGGCCTGTAATGGGGTCATGGTGCCTGCAGGTATGCATCCTAGACTCTTACCCACTCAATTCTGAGTACAGAATGATTTACAGCAAATCAAGCGCACTCCTCTAAAGCAAGTTTGTTCCTCAACTGGGGCAGGATGTGTTTCACGAGCTGTAAGCATCAACAGTGCAAAACAGGGATCTTCCTAGTTAAAAACTGGCTGAAGGGATGGCCAAAGAATTATTAATCAAGTGATTTTTATTGTGCTTTCAAAACTCATGCCCAGCATGCAAAAGATTTTAAAGATGGCCAGGGGTAATGTGAAACAGATGTGCTATTTTTAAACAGAAACAGGTGAACTGATTAAAGAAGAAGCTAAAGCAGATGGGTAAAATCTTTCCATTTAGAACTGAATAGAGGCATCTCCCAGAGAGAGACAGCAAAATCACGTGGAATTATGGCCCCAAAACTGACACTACAGAAGTTTAATCTCAGTATCTACTAGAAAGTCTGCATTGACTTTCTTACAAGCTATGTAGATCCAGGCACATTCAAGCTGTACTCTCTGCTTCATACTTCTCAAAATTACGGGTCCTATGGCATCAGAACTCAAGAAGTAAATGTGACCAGACACAGTGCCCTTTCCTCAGCTGCAGCACATTCATTCATAGCACAGATATTGACAGTGGAGCTTTTTTGCAGAAGTAGCCTGACACTGGTCACATGTGGGGGGAAAAAAAAAAAAAAAAAAGATCTTACTGAAAATACTCCCTCCTTCTCCCCTTACCCATACATCTGTTGGCAGTCTACAGAAGCCCAACTCCTTGAGTCACCTTTGAGCAATGTTGAAGCTCATCAACTACCAAATAATTTCTGATAGGGTACTTAGCCTGCCTTCCCCTATCCCCTCTGGCTTCATAAATAATCTCTATTGACTCTGCAGAGTAATTCATCACTAATCTCCGCAGGACACCTCGGCTGATTTAACATCAGCTTCCCTCGTAGACATCAACTGCTTTATTGGTTCATCCTCTTGGAGGGAGGAAGAGAGCAGCCTGACTCTAAAAATGTCTGGAAGACATGTTGCAGTTTTGCATTAACTTCCTTTACAGACACCCAGCACTCACTCAGTTTTTCTCCTTAAAGATAGCCATTGATTTAAGTTGTAGCAACCTTCCCCCTTTACTCCCCCCCTCCCATGGATCAACCCAGAAAACTCATCACTCGTTAACCATCTCCTTCCGTAACAGAAAAAGTGAGTCACTTCATGGACTTGTTCCCTGGATCTTGCTTAGCTTTCGAGAAGGAAGAGTGGCTGCATGCTACCAGAGAACCCTGAATGCAATCATAGCTACATTAATCTCTCTAACCAAAGGGATCAGATTCCCCTTCTCCCTTTTACTTTAGAGAAGGGAACTGATTATCATTCATCAAGACCACTTTCCTATTCAAACTGAACTTAACCATTTCCAAAAGATGCTACAAGTAGAAACTACGGCAGTGTGAGACATTGACTGTTTGGAGAAAGAGCATCAAGGAAATAGTCTTCTCCCTTCCCTCACATATGTGCGTGCCCACACACCCCCACGCATGCGTGCATGTGCACACACTTCTCATCCACACTCAGCTTCACCCCAAGGCCAGTTTCCATAGGCTCATTCACATCTTAGCTTTTATTGACTGCAGATTTCTCCATCTTCACAGGCCCCTAGCCAACTCACTCTCATACTCAGCGACTGGACATAAACCTTCTCTAATTCCTGAGCTCTCCTAAAGTTCTGTACAACAAGTGCCAAGCTGCAAGCAGACATTAAATAACTACAATTTAGGAATACGCACTGTTGCTGCCCCATAAAGGCAGGAAACTCTTGACTCTCAAAAGTGTTCAAGAATGTCAAAGACAAAAATATAGCCACTCTCTTCATATCCTCTTATCTCAGCTGCTTATCTTGTCAGTGGAAAAGAGCTGGAACATTTTCCCAGGTATGTCTTGACCCAGTATATCAACATACTGGGCAAAAAAAAACCCACCGATGCCTTTTCAGCACTTCATTATGAAAGTATTATGCTAAAAGCACAAAGAAACAAGTTTTTCCTTTCTTTTACTTCTTTAGAGACAATTTGCAAGTCATCAAGCTACTCTGCATTCAAATGCTCAAACTCTATTAAGGAGAACCTGAGAATGGCTAACTTCCCAAAGCAAGCAGAGCAAAACAGAAACAATTTTGGGACCCCACAAACTACAGCTCCAAGCTGATGAGATGGTGGTTTGTCCTGTAGTGCAGACGGGGCTTGGCCAGTTCTGATCTAAGACAGGATGCCACTGGCTAATATGTTCAATTTAAACTTGGGGTTTATCGTGCTCTGAATAGCAGTTAGAGAGTTTATAAAGAGCCATAATTTAGAGAGGGAGCAAACGGAAGCACAGAGAGACTGGTACTGGCTGTGTAGCTTGTACCCTAAATGTCTGGACTGAAACAGTGTGGAAGCACCAAGGAGGCAGAGTTATGTGAGAAAATGTGCTTTAGCATCTATTTGAAAATGCTGCACTACTCCCTTTTTCCTTACTGACAGATGCCCGAAGTTACAAACATTGATAAAGATGCCTGCTAACCCTGATTCTCAATGTCTAACTACAGTCATGTTCACATTTAAAACTCTTTTTGTGCAGTCAGTTTCTACCTTTTGCTAGTATTGTATTTATGACATTTTGCCAGTACTCACTTTCCAGGTCTTGAGAGGGTTACAGCTGACCAGCTGGGCCACAGCAGTAGCAAACACATCTCAGAACAACTCTAACATTATAATGATTTTGCCAGGATCTTAACAAAGAAACTTGCTCAAGAAAGTCTCACTCAGTTCAGCCTTCTCCTTAGTGACATAACCTCTCCAGAGCAATTCTCAGAGCAAGACTACAAGAAGTACGTCTTGGGCATAAGCTAGTGTAAACAAATGGTACAACAAAAATACTACTCATTACTTAAGTAATGGACCAAGATACAAGCCATATTGGTGAGAGAGATCAGAGAAACTTCCAGCTGAGAGGTGAAGGCAGGGAAGCACATGGATCTGGAAAGGCTCTTCCAGACCACATAAGTTGGACAATAAATCTCTAGTCTGCTGGAAACCGAAGACATCAGGAAAATCATGAGGGATAGCAATTTTCCGATGTGACAAAAATAAGTGCATGTTGGAAACACCATTAAGAAAGCCAAACTCAAGACTGGTGGAAGTATGGACTGACCACAGACAGATGGTTCCATGTCCTCATTGAAATATGGCCTGCTGGAAATACTGTGAGATAAACTGATCTAAAGCCCACTTGAACCTTTTACAGTTGGGCTATGGGACAAAGTGGGGTTCTGGATCCATCAAACTCCATAACACAGGGACAATTACACACTCCCACTGCAGGAAAACTAAGAGATGTGGCTATCAAGTAGCTGAAAGAGAGCTTTTATGAAAATAGAGAGGAGAATAGGGAGGAAGGCTTAGAAATCTTTTAAATGTCAGCAAAAATCATCTAACAATTCAATTTTCATCCCTTTTCAGTTCACCCTGCTCTAGTCTCTCTGTGAAAGAGGAAAAACATCTATTTCTTACTCTAGCTAGGTTTTGGCTTGTTGGACCATATGAAATATGAGCTCTGCCTGACCCCTTCTAACACAGTGTTAGTAAAACAAAAACATTCGAGTAGTGGAGGGAAAGAAAACCCAACCCATGCAGCTATTTTACTTTAAAGGACACGACAGTTTAGTGTAAACAAAGGGGGAATAAACTACAGGGATATAAGCACAGTAAGAGTCAATTGGAAACAGCTGTTGGCAGATCGGGGCAACCTGAAAGACGGGGCTGCAGCTCAGGGTTGTACAAATTCTCTTTGTTTGTCACCATTTTTAAATCTCTTCTCACTGCATGTGTGTGCACACCCACATGCATACATGTGTAAGGTGCACTCTAGGAGCAGCAGGGGCATGGCAGCAGCCAGGGATCACTTGGCTGGGAGTCTCTCCTCCTCAGGAAAGGAAAACAAATGTAAAGGAGGAAGAAGCAGAGTTATGAAAAAAAACTGCAAAAGGGTCATAAAATCCTTTCGATTATCATCTGCAGCCAATTCCCCAGTTGGTAGCTTTAATGATAGAACTATAAAAACAAAGATCAGAAAAAGGTATGAATGTAGAGGTGCCATTTTAGTTCCCAAAGAGTTTTGCTCCCATAGTGACCTGCAGGTACAGGTCTGGGGAGGAGTATCAATCCTAGGTGAAGATGTAAGATTTTCCTGACATCCTGGGCCTTAATGCTGTTCAATCCAAATGTTAATGATCTAAGACAGTGACAGGCCTTGTGACAGGCCCTTCCCATAGCATAGCACAGTAAAGTTAACAAGGCACCATACAAACCTGTGTGCTCCTTAGGGACAGTGAGCTCAGTCTCCAAAAGCATTCATCATTCATGCTAGGTCTGCTAACAATAAGATTGGGATATCTCTCACTAGAGTAGCTGACAGTCATAAAACATTTTTTCATCTCTGGTTTCATCTCTGGTCCTGACTAGCAAGTCGAGGTGGGCTGGCTTGGCAGCACACCTGCAGCCAGCACATCCTGTATACCCTGTAGTGCAAGATTTATGCTTCAAGGCCACTTTGCTAAGGACAGCAGAAGGGAAGATAAAGTACAGAGACTTTCCCTTTCACGTTTGAGAGAGGATTCCTGTCAATTAAGGGTAAGACAGACTTGCGAGGCAGAAGAGGTGAACAGCAGAAAGACATGCACTGCTGCTGCCCACACTGCTCTTGTTTTGGCGATCTAAAATGTCTAAAAATAAACATTTAGTATCATCCCAAAACATGGGCCATCTCCCTGGATCCTCCTCAGCCCAACCACCCACACACATTACAATGTCACTCTAGGAAATGTTCCATGTGCTTACACGAGTTAATCTGAACCTCAGACACACTTCAGCAGGTCTGTCAAACAGCATGAAAATCCTGTTGCCCCTCTACCTCCCCCCTCCCTGTGCCCCAGGCTGCAGTCAGCTGCCAACACCAGCAAAGACACGCAATAGGCAACTACTGCAGAGACAGAAATGTAAACCTTCCCCTATAGCTGGTTTAGATGGGGCAGGGGGTCCTGTTGACATTCAGGCTAATGCCACATAAGTAGCATAATGAGAGCCTCCATGGGTTTCACTAAGCAATGGAAAGAACTCATTCCAGTCCCGGTGGTCTGGCTGCAGCTTTGCTTTTAACCATTAGCTTGCTAGGGCACACAAGCAATCATATCCATATGAGCCTGCATTTTCTGCTGATCAATGAAACAGTTTTCTTGCTCAGCACTGCCACAACTTTCCCAGGGCTTCTCTCCAGCCCCGCTGTTGGCTTTCCCCTGCCAGGAAAGGCCAGTGCAGATGGCAGACCTAGCAGATTAGTATCTGGGCAGATCTGCTGTCCTGTGACATGCATCCAGCACAGCCCTCATCTTGGTAGAAAGGCATGAAAATCATGCGGAGGACCCTGATGTCACAGCGTTGGAAGACATAAGCAGGAACATGCAAAGGTATCTTCTGGCTTTCAAAACTTATAAAGATGAGATGTAATTCTTGAGTATCTCTAACATTTACCACAGCCAGAAATGTCAAAGATCAACTCCACTTTCAGCAATGATGCATCTTAGGGAGATACTCAGAGGAACATTTAGAAAAACAGACAGAACAGAGCCATGTGACACACATAGAGCATAGGGAAACACATCACTTAGAAGGAAGTGGCAGCACTGCCAACTAGCTGCTTTCATCTGCCTACAAGTGCTGATTGGTTTTTGATCATGAAAGTCTTCAAATGCTTCCTAGCTTTTATGTCTATATTTTTAATGTACAAAATGTGTATGTACTGACTGAGCTAACACTTCACAGAGGTAGGTGCTTTTATGATACAGCAAGAGAGGTATCTCTGAATCTCTGCACAGGTGTTACCAGTAGATCTAGGTGAGAAAATGAACATGTTCATATGTTTAAGTCTTGCCTTTACATTAACCACAGCATACACTGTGAGCTAAGGCTTTGCACACTTACTTGGAAAGGAGAATGACACAATTCTGGGCCCTCCGGCCATCAATCACAGAGAGCTCTTTCACCTTTCGTGTGGAGAGGTAAAGGTCTTCTGTTGAACCCATCTCTTTCTGCATATAATTCAAAAGTGGGGGGAAAACAATCAGTATCATGTTTTTCCTTGTCTACTCACCCAACACCAATATACTGTGTGCAATGGACAAAAAAAAGCCATCCCGACTTTATAGGAAAATCCACCCACATGGCAGGAATAGAACACAAGGAAGACAGAAAACACACACGCAGATCCTGTATTACTAGACAAACCAAAGCCATTCATTATCTCCTGTAAGATCATCTTGGTTTGCAAATACTAGCTCTGATTCTGATCTATTGGACTCACTTCACTAGCAGTTATATGAGTGTAAAATGGCATGACAGGAAACCTGAACACGTTATGGTAGAGCCCGCTGATGTCACAGGACATTGCTTAGAAGATGCCGCCTACAGAGGTTACATGGCATTTTTGAAAGGTTGAAGACCAGCAAGAAAAAAGCCTTCCACCACCTTCTAAGGCTGTTACTGGTACATGGACCAGTCCAATCCACATCATATGAAAGACGTAAATAGTAGGGCAAGATGGCATTCATCCGACCACATGTAGATGTGACCATTTAGTAAGCTACCTCTGAGCTAGCCTCCCCTTTTAAAAGCAAATTATTACCATTAATCAGAGAGAAGTAATTCTTTTTCAAAGGGGTCTGTAAGTTCCTTCTGTCAAATTCATCACCTGGAAAAACTCTAGAAAGAAGAATTCAGCACACAGACAGAAACTAACTGCAGATGTACTTGCACCGTCCAGGAGCTTCTGTCTCCCTGTCCTGCCTACACACCAGAGTCATAGGACTTGCTGCACTTCCAGAGATTGGCTTTCTTTATGTACTTTGAGTGTCTTTCAACAATTCCCTAAAGCATGATGACACAAAGTGATAATCCTGGAAAATAGATCTCTATTTCCATCTCCCATTTCTCTACTGGTAACAGGACAGTATTTTCCCAAGTAGTTGCTGCTGGAACCACTTCAAAATGTCTTTCCATCATATGCATATTGTCATACCTAGAGATTTTGGCATAATCAATATAATCTAGTTTTGAATGCATCCATCAAATGAACAATGTGACTTCTTTCTTGGGACGTAAGAGCAAGCAAGATGGACCAGGGGGTCTATCTATCCCAGTATCCTGTCTCTAAGAGCAACCAATGGAAATGGAGTAAGACATACAATAAGACATACACAATATACCACAGCATACAGTGGCACTTCCAGAATTCACTTTCAGCACCAAAAGCTCTGCAGCTCAGGGCTTACGCACATCAGCCTCTGATTTAACTTATTAATTGCTAATCTGAAGTTTTTGAAGGGTTTACTACTCTCCTGATTCATTCACTTTAAAAGATTTTGACACCAATGTATTTGACAGTTAAAAGTAAGTCACAGAGATTCATCCTGCTGTTTATAATTTAATTTCTGGGTATATTCCCCCTACATGAGCCTATGTTGTTCCTGGATATACAAAGGATTTATACAGCCATGCACAAATGTGCTGCAGTGACCCACCACCAAAATCGAGTATCATTTATAAACAAGTATAGTGTACCAGCTGCAGACACATACACACACATACACTACAGTAATGCTGGAGGTACTCAGAACATATCTTTTTTTTTTTTTTTTTTCTGATAGAAAAAGATCGTAATGCTACTGGTTACATCAAAGAGAGCTTCCAGGGTGGAAGGTCATGGCAGGAATAAAGGGGCATTTGGCAAGTTTATGAGTTAGAGATTGTAACTAACAACTAACAAAGATGGAAAGCAGTGCACTCCCAGGACATCATATCTGACGTGCAGAGATGACAAAGTTTTCCAGAGTTTCCTCAATTTGTCAGGAGGATGGAAGAGGAACAGGAAGATAAACAGCTATGGAGCATCAAAAGGCAAAAAAGTTTTCGATTGGTCTGTGCTTTGCTTCTGGTTTATAAGCTTTACTGCAGCTCACTAGCTAACACTTGCAGACAAGCACACCTGGCAAACATTACCAGTACCTACCCCGCAGTAAAAACAAACAAACAAACAAAACCCCACAATTGTTCGAGGTGTTCACTGTGCTCTGGGTTTGTCTTCAGGTGATCTTCCTAAAGACACGCAGCAATCCTAACCCTCAAACTTCAATACAGATGAATACTTGAACTATTCAGACAGCCACTCCTTGGTCATAACTGGGCCAGTCCAATCTAAAAATATATTCTCTTTTACTCATAATGAGGAGAGAGATTTTTATAGATACGTCGGGTTGCATGTAAGCAAAAGCAGATGAGGCCTCGGGTGACTGCAAGTTTAGTTGAAGGAAGACAGATTGTATATGAACTATCTTAAACGTAGAAGAAAAGGAGTGAGGGGGCAGTAGCGATCAGTTTCTGTCAGCTAGGCCAAGCAGACAAATTAAGAATAGTTGGACCTGCTTTCAGCCTAGCAGACAAAGTCCTTAAGTCCTACTCCATATTTTTATTAACTTTTCATGTGGGACAACCTTTTGTTTTGTTCTTCAAAGAGAAGATTTGAGATATTAATTACAAATTCAAAAATCATTAAAAAAACATCTTTGTTGGTATGACCAAAGATGTGGAACATGTTCCATAGATTGCAGTTCTGCTTCAAACATAGTTTGGTCTTGGTGATCTGCAAAACATATAATCTGGTACCGCTGTAGCACACTAGGTTTCAGTAATTATCAATACTTTAGGGAACTATTTCTACTACACAGACCTGTTTCATCGTCTGCCTTGTCATGATGAAAACCAGTAAATGGCCCAGGGCCACATAGCTTTCCCCAGTGACAGAGGTTCTGACCAGACATTCCAATCACAGTTCCCTGAGCGGTCATGGTGAGGACTGCTATTTTCCATATTTTCCAAATTCACCAGGGTTGCTTGTGTTGACACCTGAACCTATCGAGAGCCTTGCTCTTCCCAAAAGTGTCTGCCATGATGAATAAAGTGGGAGGCTGCCAGTTTGAAGACACATAGGCAGTCTGTTCTCTTTGCTTCATTCAAACACCATCTCTGTCTTTCACTGAGTTTTCTAAGGGTTTTGACAGTCCTGAATGAAGTAGACTTCCCTCCAGTCTAACCCTTATACTTTTTAACTGACACAAAGCCTTCTTCCCAACCTTTTACAAGAAGAAAGTTTTTCTTTATCGGGAAGTTTCTGGCTAGTGAACAAATCTGGAGACTTCAATCCTGTCTGAAGTAGAAGTATCACAGATGGGAAGAGTGCCCTACAGCCCAACAGAGAGACTGTTACTATAGTTAAGGAAGAGTCCACATCCACTTTTTGGTCTTTTTGCTTAGGATCATCAAAAGTGGACTACAAAGACACCAGCAGAAACTAGAGACAAACAGCTAATTGGAAGAACAAGAACTGTTCCTTCCTATCACAGAACTAATACAATTACCAGAGCTAATACAACTAAAAAAATCATTTTTTACCGCCTTCCCCACCCAAAAAGCAGACATGGATGGACATATAAAAGACTGGCATGAGATGCGCCCACAGCACAGCATGGCATGGGAAGGGATTCATCCTCCACACACTGCGAGGGGACCAGGAGGCAGACAGTGATACTCACCTGCTTGCAGGAGGAGGGGTTAGTTAGCAGGTCCTATGCAGGCAGCAGCCGCAAATAACAAAGAAGGAAACATGCCAAAATCAGTCAGAGAAAAAGATACCCAGTTCAACAAGGCAGCTGAATTTAGAAACACACTGTATTCTAAAAGAATAAAATGCTTAGTAGCTAATACTGGACCAGATGGTTTAAAGGCATTTCAGCATTTCTTTGCATATTTTAAGCCAGCAGGTGTTGGGAAATTAGAGTTTTAGATCTCTTTCTTTCTGAAATGAAAACAAATCAGTCTCCAAATCATACATTCCCTCCGTCTTGAAATATTGATTAGAATGATGCTTAAAACCTTTACAAATCTAGTCCAGAGCCTTATTGAAAGAATTGCCAAGGTTAAAATTTGAGGGTCAGTTCTCCTCTCCTGATGTGCAGGCACGGTTTACCATTAATATGAACAATTTGTTTTAATAGCACATTTTACTGTTGAACGACTTTTAGCCAAGTCTCTCAAAAGTATTCAGTAACTACTAAACAAGTCTCACAGCATGACTGCGTGATAGACATCGATTATTTCATATCATATTCCATACTACAGGAAAAATCACATCACTGAATCAAAAGGTCAATATTATACAGTCAGATTGTAGCAAAGTCAAAAGACAAGTGTGAGAACTTTGGTCCAGCATTCTGAACACTGGATAATTTTGCTTTCCCTCATAGCCACAAAAAAAAAAAAAAAAAAGTGTGGGGCTTGAGAGAGGAGAACAGACGCTTTGTCATTAAAAATTAAGAAGAAAAAAGAAAAGATGATGATTAATATAAATTAATATATTTTTTCCAGTTTAGGAAAAAAAATATGAAGAAATGTTAACAACAGCAAAGAAAGAAATCTCTTCATCTGCACTCTTTCTACATTTCAGATGCAAAAGAGCGAGGCTTTTCTTTGACATTTTTCTTTACAGGCATTTGGATGAAGTTTAAAAGTCACAAACCCAGGGTAAACACATACTTGGCCAGAGCAGAGTATTTCCAAAAAAATAAAAGAGAAGAAAAGACTAAGTGTGAAGCAACTGGAAAAGTCCTCATAGGATTTTGATTCAAAAGTAATTTTGGTTGCCTGGCCTTTAAAGAAGTGAAAATTGATGAGGATTTGTTGACTGGAATCCAGTTTGCATTAGGTTGAATATGGATGAAAAAAGAAAATATTAAATAGAGTAATAACAATGGAATATCTGAAGAAAAAATAAAGGAGTGTAAAGACAAAATGAAAGCTGGAATGGTATCAATGCACCTAAGTATGGAAAAAAAAAAAAAAAAAAAAAAGAGCAGCTTACATAAGTGATAACCTAGTGTCCGGAGTCACTGCCATAAAGTATTTTTAATAAGGATGTAAAATGACTATTCTGAGGCCCACAGAGGTCACTCTGAGATGATGGCTCCGTTCCAATGGGAGGGGGTCAGGGTCAGGTTAGTTTACAGTCGAATAGACCAGACTGCTTTTCAATGGTTGGTAATGCAGCCATAAATGTTATGTTTCTAACTGAGACCTGGCAGATCAGGATAGCTTAAGTATGGGATTTTAAGGCCAAAAGGAGGCAAGGCTTTGAAAGGTCATTTCTAGTGTGCAAACCTACAATGTCTGCCCCTGAAATGCTATGTGTTCACACAAAATCACTGCAATGGAATAGTACCTGAATGCTGCTAAGGCTGCTGTTGTGCAAGTGACAGAGCCCAGCTACATGCAGGTAACTGAGAGCTCACTGCTACATCTACGCTGGTGGCGCAATGCCTAAATTCAATCTGATACAGCCACCCACTATGAACCAAGTTCTTACTTCAGTGAATGAGATTTAACTGGAAGAGAAAGAGGGATGCACAGAAACAGCGTCAGCTATTTCCAAGAGCCGAATGAAAAGTGAAATCCCATTGCACAGTGGGCGACATCACATTTTTCACAGTTCAAGTTGGGATGCTTATCTACATAGCTTCAAGCTAGTAAATCAGAAGAGTTATTCATTAAATTTATTAAATTAATCATTAGAGGGAAAAAATGACAGAGAGAATGAGAAAGAGAAAGGAGGGAGCAGATGCAAAAGTCCAAAGACAAGAGTTTCATTTATTAATCTTAAGGTTCTGTGTAAGTTAATCATAACAACAATGAAGTAATCAGCATTGTTATAAGGTTTAATCATAAGGGCTGTTTATGGCAATCATATCTAACTCTTTGCCTAAAGAGGCAGAGCAATAATCTGATTCTGCAGAGTGCGAAATACTGAATTTTTCCAAACATATTCCAAACGCAAAGGAAAGCTGGGGGAGTTCAGGGAGTGTAGGTACAGTCCCTCTCCTGCTAAATTTCATTCAGTGGAGACCGACAGATTGAAGGTGACTTGCCTTCCAAGAAAAAGAGGAGGAGAAAAAGACATGCTAATAAATGACTACTTTTAAAGTATGTTGTTTGTGTTATAATCTGTAATTCAGACAGTTTCTGTCACCTAGCCAGTTGGGTCAAAAGGCTGTCCAAGGGAGAGAGAAAAAAAAGAAAAGACAAAGAAAGAGATATTTGAGATATTTGATTGCTCAGTACTCAGGCAACTACAGACTTTGTGCTTAGTTGAATAAAATAAATAGAAAGACAGCGATCAAGTTTGAATATAAAGTTGAGGAGCATTTGGAAGCTGGTAGTTGCTGAGGTCAAACTGAGCATCCCCTGCTAGGGGCTGGTGTCACAAAGAGCTGCCCATTGGTATTAAGTATGCTGATAACAGAAGGTTATACTCTGCCCAGTAAGCCTCAGTCTTGTGATTTTTTTGAACAGTGGCAGAGGAACAGACAATGCAGCCTGACTGGAGGTGGCAAGGACCTAGGTCACTGCAATGTGGACCATCCTCCTTCAGAAACTCCAGAAGAACAAGGTGTGGGAAAGAGTCCCCGCCTACCTGGTGTCTCTGATATGCTGAGAACATCTTTTCAAAATCTTCTAGATCCAGCACCTTGAATGCCTTTAAATCATCAATCTCATTCCAGATTGTGCCATGGATCCTCTCCTGGAGAAAAAAAAAAAAAAAAAAAGTCATATTTTAATGAGATACAGTATAGCAAAACTTCCAGCTAAGCACATCCAAATCCATTTGGACAGATCACCACTGCTATCCACTTGATGCATTCCTATACATTGCTGCTGTCATTTTAGAAGGTACATTTTATTCCTAAGGTCAAAGGAGAAAAAAAAAGGTCTTTTTTGAAAACATACTGAATATTTTGTATTCTTCACCACAGCAAGCCTCCGATGAGAGGTCACATTCGAAGATTAGCAGACCTCATCTCAACTACCATGATCTCACAGTATGTTTCCTTTCAAGAGTGGCCATCCGTTTAACGCAATGATTGTGGCCATGCTGAAAGAAGTGTCACCATCCCAAGGAAAAAGCTTAGTAAGTGCATTGATGTATGACATACCTGAGACACAAGTCTTCCCACCTGCAAATTTTGCCAGATTCTGGTGTAAATCCAAAAACTACATTATTTCTATTCTGCTTGTCTATAAAAGCAGTTTATTTATTTATTTATTTTAACTTCCAAGGCTCTGAGACTTTAACATCTAATTGTTTCCTATTATGTGATCTCCATTGTCTGTGAGTCCTTTATCAATATACACAGATCTCAAAGACTACCACAAACACAAACAGTAGAAGTTCATGTGTGATACAGTATGTGAATGTTGGAAACTCCTAGCTGTTTGGCAGATGGTGACTAGTATGGATAGAAGAAACATTGCACCTGGCAGATAAAGACCTATCCTTCAACCTTGCTCTCCACCAGCCCTGGACCAATTATACTCAAACAGTACATGAACTAGCTAATCAGCAGTCATCCTCAGCTAGCAGAAAGGCGTGGGGTCTCCTGCTCTCTCCCAACACAGTTCTCCTTGCCAGCAAAGAGGACACAATGACAGAATTACCTTTCTTTCCACTGACTGTTGAGGTGTGTGTGGTACGAGACAAGTTTTGGGCAATGTACTCATTCAGAAATGGAAAAGTTACACCTGAGAGCTGATACCGAGCTGATACCACTATCTTCCTGTTAATGTACATTTAGAGTAATGTACACACTTAGAGTGCTTTATTAAAGGGGGAAACAGTGAAGTTGCCTAAAAGGAAAAGGAATGGGGAGAAAGAATTGTAGAGACCTGAGCAAGTTCTGGAGATGAAGAGCCTGCAGAGAAGAGATGCAGAGAAAGCCGGAAACAGGAAGTGGTGGAAAAGAAACCCTCAAACTGGCTCCAGCTCTGAAGTACCTGACTTACACCTATGAAGCAAAGTGTGTTAACACTTCATTATTGGAACTAATTAGGAACAGGCTCCACTTCCCATACAAAGTCCTGAAAGGAAAGATAGAAATGTACTAAGCCACTAGGCTCAAGCAGCAGGGAAAAACACCTGATGAGAGGATGAAAGGAGAGGGAAAGAAAGGTGTGAAGTGTTCTGGTGGAAATTCCTGGCAGGGTAGACACTGTGGAGGAAAACCGACCCCCTGCCTCCAGGGGCAGCCTGTGAATGCCTGAGGACAGGGAGGCAGAGGTGCCTGACTTCTATATATATATAGCGTATATAGGACAGTATATCCTGAAAGGGAGCTGCAGCCACCTCCAAACAGGCTCAGCGGCATAATTGTAACATTCCTTACCATCAGTGTGGCCCTACTTTACATAATAGTAAAACACGAGGACCTTGTGATTAAAACAACAAGCTTGGGAAGCTCACTTTAGCCAAAGAAATAGGAGGAACAGGAAAGATAAGTTTCATTTTATCCTATTCCTAAGCTCTACTGCCAATCTCTGTCAGAAGCATCCAAGCAACGTGTTTATTCTCATTCAGTTTCCAGGCTGCCTTTATAAACCTCAGGTTATAAATCCTGAGAGTTGTGTTCAAACTTCAGAGTGCTTCTCAGAGTTCCTCACTGCTTCAGATTGCCCATCAAGCACCGGAGTAAACAATATAAGCTGGGGGAAGCCAAGCCACATGACTCCAGGAACAGCCACTGGTGTCATTAGTGGGATGAAGCCCTGAGGATACCAAGAAGCTACACACCATGTTTGAATATAACTCAAGTGACAGCTACTCATATGAATCTTGCAGATTTGCTTATCAGGCCATAAATCTCTCATGTCAGCAAAATTTCCTTATGAATGTTGGGAACAGTGAGACTGTGCTACTGAACAGGCTCATCTCATCGGGTTGCAGAGGTGGCAAAACAGGAAGTTCTGAAACCAGCAAAGGGAGCACAACAAGTAGTTATCCTGAGTATCTTCCCAGAAAAAAACAACCCAAAGACGTGAAAGTGATTCTCATTTCATCTGGATTTGCTTTAAGACCCTGGTTGAATTTAGTCCTTTATAAACTGGTTTGTACGCTACCTGAAGGAAGAAGGCAAATTCCAAAGTAGCACTCACTGTAATAGTGCAGAGATCTTTGACCCAAGTGGACAAATTTTAGCACTAAAAAAACATACCCAGTAATCCAGCCAAACTAAAAACAAGGCAGGCACAGGTATAGGCAACTTTTGTTACACAGAGCACTTGCAAAGAGGCTGTCCTTTCTACTCCTACCCTAAGCTCTGCCCTTGACTTAACTTTCATGTTACTGCCAGAAAATTTCCTACGCTGAGCTCTTCCTACTCAGCTATGGATTAACTGGCTGATAGTTCCTTGTCATCAGCCAGAGACACCAAGCGTTTTAAGAGAAACAGACTTGCAGAACGTGGTTGCTATGATAAACGACTCCCTCAGCACCATAAAAAATATTTATGGTCCCTAACTAACAGTTTAAAAATAAATTCTTTACTTCTTTCCTTTTTTCTCCCCCCTTAAAGGAAGAAAAGGTGGTCACTTAATCTGTAGCATACTTTTCACCCCCTATTTACTTATTTATTTTTACTACAAGTCTGCCAAGCTCTGTGGTTCCTCTGCTGTGCAAAGCCTTGGCCCCTTTTGAGAAGCAAATCCTAAGAACTACATTTCCCAGAGTCCTCTAGCAAAGCAGTAGCCTACACTGCTTGAGGAAACACCTCTTTAGCCAGATTAAGGGTTTACCAGCATTTCCTTCACCAAGTTGGGTTTTTGGTATGTTGCAAATAACATTTTGCTCCCCGCAAAATCCTGTGATTATGTCATTGCACCTTTTTAAAGCAGCTAAATTTATTGGGAGGCCTATCAAGATTAGAGAATGGCAGGGCTTCATGAAACTAGAAATCATACCGGTTTGTTCTCTACCATGCCTACCAAGTGATTTATTTGCCCTGCAAGATAAATAAAGACATTCTCAAGTCACCAAACTCCATCCTGTCTTAATAACCTCACACTATGTCCTTTAATCCATCCTGCAATTACAGAGACACTATGGAAACTCCAAGTGTTTTATGAATACTGGTACAGGCTATTTCCAGATATTTTAAAAATATTAACCATCAAAAAGTGAAACATATTAAAAATGATTTATCTTTCATTCCATTATCAATCTGAAAAAAAAAAGGACATCAACAAAGTGGATCTCTCAAATTTCTTTCTTGATATCTGATCCCTTTTCCTAGTTTAAGAAAACTTCACTTTGAGCAAAAATCGCATTTCTGGCATGTTTGTTAATTGAGACAGCTGTTTTATCTCACTGTAGGATTAGGCACCACCAAGGCTATTATGAGTAGCTTCACACTGAGATTTTGTAGAAATCTTTCCATTAATTTTAAATCTCTGGCAGCAGCCCTGCATCATCATCTGCACTGGTCCTTGGGCTACTTTAAGGTATAAAGTTCCAGAATTCTCTATATCATTTTCTAAAAATGAACATTTTCTGCTCACCTTCTTACTTTTTTTCCTCCCTTCTTTATTCCTATAGGGTATGTAGAACAAACACATTTCTTCTGAGATTAGCTCACACAGGTCTGTTTAGGGCAAGATAAATCAAGTTTCTTTTAGATCATCTCATCTACTGGAGTCACTTAGCAGTATCTGCCTGACTCTTAGTGGGATCTGTCTCCTCTAGCCATGAGGTAATAAAAGCCACAGTTGAAGACTGACTTAATTTACTCTGATAATTTCAAATAAATATGTTTGTATTTATTAAAAAGCTAATGATATGGATCCATTCTTCAAGAGTGCTTGAAACCACCATTTGACTAACCATAAATATCTGGTCCCTATTTGACCTTGGGTGTTGTGAAAAACCAGGGTGGGAGAGCGACTCGACTCTCCTTTCTGTCTAGAAACAAAGAAAGGAATCCTTCCAGGACATTGCAGTGGTTACAGTGCAATGTCTTTTTCTCAAAAAACAGGGATCCTTGGCACCAGCACTACTATAGAACTGTATGAATGGAATTCTCAGACAATACTGCAGTGCCCTATGAATGGATCTGTGGTGTGGAAGGGATTAGCCAGAACTCAGTCAATCTATGCATCTAAATGGCTTTGCGCTCACCATCAACCCAGATCAAAGCTAATACGAAGTCTGTAATTCCCAGAGGAAATTAGCTGGTTGGTGGTTGTTTCCTTGTTCGAAGCACGAATACTTTTCAGACAAATCTTTTCTGACTTCTCTTTCTCCGTGGCGCCCTTGGGAACTGCAGGCAATCTGTTATTGTCAACTGCTAAGAGCTAGAATATATTTGATCATTCTCATAACACCAAACAAATCAATCCTTTCTTTCCAAAGACAATACCAATACTGGGAAAAAGGTGTCATATGAATTGTCCTGCAGAACAGACGTAATTCCTCTGTAGGGAAAACCCATGACAAACAAATCCCTCTTGCCCAACCCCAACCACACTTCTCTCAGGTTCTCCTAACGTTCTCTGGCTCCATTAGGGCTGGCTGCATTTATCAAAGCTTAGAACAACGCCCCAGCACTAACTGCTTTAAGAAGGATGAACCAGACAAGATGCAGAGATACCCAAGAGATGAATAAAAGGGCTATTTGTCCTGGTTACAGCCTGGAGCTGGATCACTGCACCTCAGTATGCTGCATTGTATAGACATGCTCTTGAACTTTCTGCTAACTGGTGAAGTCCTTAATAATAATAAATCACATATGTATCAAATATTTTTTAAAATCAAATATTTTTGAGGGAAAAATTTGTGTTCATGTAAATTGGAAGCCAAGCACTGCCAAAACAACGCAACAATGCTAAATGATACTGCCAGCCTTCAGTGTCCCATGCTTGAAAACTAGAGGTATGCTGACTACTCCACGCACACACACTCCTTGCCCCAGCTGGTATGCTCAGTGCAAGTCTTTATGAATTTATGTATGACTATTTTGCTTCAGGATAAACACTGTAGAAATGCTGCAACATAAACAACATTTAAGATAAGGCCATTCAACCTACCCATGATACTTGCATTTAGAGAATTCAAACCCATGTATACAGAAGGAATGCACCCGGGAATGAAGCAGGAAGTCTGGAGCACTGATGAAGATGGCCAAAACACATTGCCTTCTCTAGCAGCCAGAGAAATTAAATAATCCCATAACAAAGTGCACCCCAAAGAACCTGGGCAAGCCACTTTTCAGTGTCTGACCACAACCTTAGCAGTTTTGCCGAGACCTTACTAGGTCACTGAAAATTCTCCAAAAGGAAAATCCCTCCCTCTTATGTCCCCTTTCCAACTATTTTGCCTTCTTCGAAATAGCATCTTTTACCCCCTTCACCACCCAGGCCTTCAATTTTATTAGCACAGCTGCCTTCACTCCTAACCAGAGGGCAGGATAAGCCTACAGTTACCGTACACTAAACAGAAACACCTGTGACTCTCTTTTTCATATACATTCATATATACATATATTAGTTATTATTTCTTTTCTTCGGAGCACTAAGTCCCATGTTCGGAAAAGGAAAATAAATCCCTGTTCTTACATTCTCTCCCACACCCCCCACGTGGCCTTGACAGACAAGCACAGACGGTGCAGCAAATATTTCACTTCACTTTATTTTAAAGAAAAGGAGAGAGGGGGAGAGAGAATTCTTGTGGCATTCCAGAGGTCCCTGGACACTCATTCCAAATGCCTGAGTTGGGCCCTGGGTGAGTTTCAGTCTAAAAGAGAACCTGGGTTTCTAGGCAGACATCCAAGCTCAACACAGACACTTTTTTTCTTTCTAAATCAGTTAAAAAAAATTAAGACTAAAAGAGAAATGGAGGAAAAAACATAGAAAAGAAATAGAAGTGGAGGGGCAGGAGAGGAGACTGAGGTAATAGAAAATGTGTGCAAAAGGAGTAATCCAAATCCTATCTCTCTCTTTTTTTTTTTTTTTTTTTTTTTGGCTTATCTGGAGTTTTATTTGCAAGGTAAAGAGCAGTAACCTTGCAAGAGGGCTGCTTCCTTACAACCATGAACGAATGGTGAGGAAAAACAGGCCACCATGCCCTCCTCAACAATTGCTCCTTCCCGGGTAGAGGAGACTGTTTCTGGAGCTGTTTCTCACTGGGTTCTGCTCACATTGGCTCCAGACTTCCTTCTCCTTGATGCAAAAATGAGGGCAGCTCTGGCACAAGAGCCCTGGTGATGTCTGATGGCTTACAGCATCTGGTCCCACTGCAGCTGTGCTGAACCAACAGTATCCCCTGACTTACTGCTGATGAATCTAACATGTACCTTGGTCACCACAGATGTGTTGTACTGCTAGACAATTGGTGAAACTCCCTCAAAACAGTTATTGACTCCTACTGACTACTAAAAGCCACTAAATCACTGGCTTCTGTCACCTTGTGCTTCACAGCATCAGTCAACACGGCTGCATTTGGCAATTAAGTTCTTACCTCGCTCAGTTTAGCCCAGTTGAAGGATTTCAGGGGGTGTGAAGGCTGTGGGATAGATTTCTTCTTCAGGCTGGTGCCACTGCTGCTGAAGGTGGTTGTTGGAGGGGGAGCCATGCCCATGCTGAAGAAAGGTGGTGCTCCTGGTGGGGGAGGAGGTCCTCCTGGAGGAGGTGGTGGAGCAGGAGGAGGGGGACAACTGGAGAAAGGCAGAGGGGGTGGCAGTGGAGGCAAATTCTCTGACATGAGAGAAGAGGACAAAGCTAATGGGCCACCAGGAGGGGGTGGCGGTGGGGGTGGGAAAGAAATGCTGCCACCTTGCTGAAAAATAAAAAAAAAAAACAACACACAGAAAAAGAAAGCAAACAGTTTAAAACATAAAATAACTCCACGTTGCCAGCTGATATGATTTTATTACAAGTCTCAAAATATTTGGTGTTTTCTTTAAAACCTCCTGCACCCAAAGCCATGCAATAAAGGGAGGAATCTCAGCTTTCATTTCAGAGAAAGTTTCAAGCCCCTAAAGCTGAGGAAAAGAGCTTGAAAAAAGGAACCATAAATGGCTCAGAAAAGCAGAAAGCTAGTAAAAGAAGCCAAAATGTATTATTTTCTCCTTATGTATGAAAAAAAGATAAAAGTTCAATCTTGTAAACTTTTGAACTCCTGGGTTTTGAACCTGAGCATTTGAAATACTGAATACCTGTGATTAAGACTACAGTAACACAAAGTGGGAGAAGGGAGGAGGGGGTGAACCCCGTTCTCTGCAGCGTCTAACTCCTCAGTTCTATGTCCTGCTGAGTCAAGGCTCAGGCACACTATGAGGAGAGATGCAGCAGCAAGCAGGAGCAGCTGCAAATGTCACTTCTGCAAAGTTCCAAGGCAGTGCAGGCCCTCTTGACACATGACATGGGTCCTGTTTCTCCACTAAAATCCACTTTAATATCTGTGAGATATCTCTTTGTTCTAGTAGAATAACAAACAGGGCCACGTATCACACCCACTCAGCAGTAAAAAATTATGGCTAGAGGAGGACACATGTACCTCAGTAATTCTCAAATAGCTCAAAGCAAGGGCTGAGGAGAAAGAATGAAATAGCTCATTCCTGCATTAACCATTCTATACCACTTGCTCAGGTAATATGGTCTCTACCGAAAGTCTAAGTAGCATATAAGCATTTGTTTTTGTGGCTGCCTGGTCAGGCTCGCTTCTGTACAGGCCACAGGAAGATTTTTCACTCATCACATGTTTTTCTTCATCATTTGCTAGTTAGCAGGTTTTTAACAAGGATAGGAAGAATCCCTGTCTCATACCGAGAACTCATTAAGTTGAGCTACCAAGTCGTTCATCTGGTCCCGGGTCTGGCGCAGCTCCAAGGACTCCTTCTGCAGCTTGTCCTTCATTTTGTTTAGAGTCTTCATCATTTCATCTTTCTCTTGGGTCTTTGTCTCACATTCCCGTTCCTTCTTCTCCAACCTGCTCATCAGCTCGGCATGATCTAGGAGGAACAGGGAAATGGAGTTGATGAAACAAATCTCATGAACGGTCCCCAAAGGAACTTAAGTTACACTGGAATAAAACTGACATAAATCTGTTGGTTCAACTGGAGGCAAGAAATAAGAGTAGGGAAAGAAAAATGGAGCTGTCTTGACAGTGATCTTCAGTGATTAAGACATGGAGACAGTGGTGTCTAAAGTTCACTCATATTGAGGGAAGTCTGAGGGAAGCTCTGTCCTATGAACCACAAAAACTGATCAGCATGAGACACAGATAAATGCATTGGAAGAAAGCAAGCAGGACTAGTCCATAAAAGAAAACACTGGACAGTCTGTTCTGCCCACCTCTGCTGCCTGTCTTTCTGTGACCGAATCAGGATTTTTTTCTCTCGGTTCTCCAAAAACAGCAGGAATACTCACCTTTCCGGAATTTCTCTGCTTGGTCCCTCCACTGTTTGACTTCATTTTCGTTCACCAGCCTGGAAGATGGAATCAGGTCATTTAAGCTTTCTTTGAGCTACCCGGCCCAGAGAGCAAGCAACTACCACATGTAACAATCAACAAAATGCAACCTGATGGATTTTCACAAGTTTATACAGAATCATACCAGCAGGCAGTCTGTTTCCAGACCCCCAATCCCTCTTGCAGTCAACAGATAATATTACAAATGTGATGTCTTATGCTCAAAGCCCTAAAAGGGACTAAAGAAACCCATGGGAAAAATCCTGGCACTTTTCTGTGGGTCAAGTAATACCCTCAAAACTACCAATCTACTTATATTTAAAGAGAGAAGTCATAGCTAAAATCACCGTTGCTTTTAGGGGTTACAAATTATGCTACTCTTTTCAGCAGGCTGGATTGCCACTCTTTTTTTTTTTTCCCTACTTCAGTGGTTCTATTTTTCTTTCTTTCAAGGAAAGAGGATGGTTATCTATTGGGTAATATATCAGTTACCATGCAATGCTCATATCTCAAAGTGGCACAGCTATTTCCTATTACTGACAGAAAATATGCAGGGCATGCTAGGGATGGATGAGATATGCAAACTGAGGAGTAGCTATGAACATAGAAGTGGAAGATCTTGATATCAAGACAGAGAGAAAGATCAACACCAATATATTTTTCCATTATGATAAATTAGTTTTAATTTTGGCTCATGTCTGTAACAGTAGGGACTGTAAGATTTTTAATATGAGCGAATTTGGTTATACATGAGCCTTACGTTCTATGAGAATGATCTTTTCAGTAGATAATCCAGAAGGGCAATTGGTCATGCATTACCTGCAGAGGCAGATGTATGGGATGCAGAATCTGAAATTTTGGCTAAAAAAGGACTGAGAAAAGGGGAATTGGGATGAGAACCAGCACATGTAGCTAGACATCTCGACTGATACCTATCTACATGAAAAAAAAAATACAGTAGAACCCTTGGCCAATTCTGTGGGTGATTGCATGTAGACATTTCACAGAGAGGTAAAAGGTGGCATCCCTTAGCAAGGATCTTGCTGAAAAATACAGGCTAATTGGACATAATTTGGAATAAAAATCATGGATCTGTAATTAAAAAAGAAAACTCCTCAGTTATGATATTTTATTTGCTAAATATCTACATAATTATTATATTTTAATACCTGTGAAGCAGTTAAAAACAATAGTGCAGCTTACATTTTAATTATATTTTTGACATTGAAATTTTCCAGTGGGGCTATATCTGGATCATCTCCTCGCTCATCCTGAAGAACAATTTGTTGGAGTATTCGGTCCAACAGCTGCCATTGCTGAAAGTTTCCTCCATTCCTCTTATCTGCATGGAAAAAAAAAAATCAACTCATGAGATCTTCCATTTTCACGTCAAAGTGTGCAGACCTATCAACAGACTGGCATTCCTTCCTTTCCATTTCCCGTCTTAAAACCCATAAGTAGTAAATCATAGAACACAGGACTTGAACTCTGCACCATGCTAGTGGCATATCAAAATAGAACAAGACAGGCATGTGCAAATCTGTGACTAACTTGCACATTCAGGCTGTGTGACTCTTCTCGTAACCTGCACTTTAAACCAGCTACTGCAGTGATTCGTGTTTTCTGGGGTTTGATATTTATTTTTGGTACCTAGATAACATTGTGACCGGGAACTACAAAAAAAACCCCTCAGATTTTCTGTCTGCATACTCAGTTACCTGAAGGTCAATAAAGCTCATCTGGCATGAAAATTCAGAAAAACATGACCAAAAGGTGTGGAAAAAAAAAAAGACATAAATGATCAAAAAGGATCTGATTCCATAGATAGCAAATGGAAGAACCGGGAAAAAAAAAAAGGTTCACTTTAGCTCCCTGAGTTTTATAATCTAGACCTTCAATTTCTTTAAAATTGCTTCAACACAATCCCAGTCTAGCCTAGCAGGATGTGATCCTTCTGCCACCAATAATATTCCAGGTCAATATCCAAAGCTCAAAACCTAAGGATTGTCTTAATAATAGCAAGGAGATCAATTAGACAAATAACTGCTTGAATTTGTACATCACTTCTATCTAACAAGTACCTGATCACATTACCTCCTGAAAAAGCAGATATAGTATATATCTCCCTCATGTTCCCTTCTCAGTTCCTCACTTTGACTGCTCAAATATGCCTGAAGGTAATCAAAGTCAGTGAAAGTCCGTCCCTGACGCCTATCAGGATATTAAGGCAGGTAGTTCTGTGGTGCTCTTGCTGTGCCTTTTTTTGGCTGCTACACTCTGTAATCATGACTGAATTATTTCATCTGAGAGTTACCAAGTAGATTCCTATCACCTCTCTTGAAAACAAATGCCAGTGTTATTTTTTATTTTGTGTCTGGGAGCCTCCCACTGTTGCATTGCCGTGAGTTAGTAGCCCAAAGCCTTGTAGATTTTTTCAGTGACAGAACACCCTTCGTTACTGTACTGCTTCTCTAACAAGTTCCTCACTGCATTTTGTTAACATTCAAAATGGTGCCTATTTCCGGGAATTCCCTGCTATAGAGCACAAGAGCTCTTTCTTTTTCAAAGCTCCTAATTTAAAGCCATTAAAAGCTCTGTCATTGACTAATTGGAATGCCTCCAGCTACTTAATTTTATTTGCAAATGCGGAAAGGTCAAACTGCTGCTTTATGTATTGCAACAAAATTGGCTGGCTAGGATCAGTGTCAGATATCAAAGCTCTTAAGCCACTGTCAAGATCTGAATGAAAGACAATGTGAATGAAAGAAATGTGTATACTGGCATCTGTCACCCATTACCTATACACCAAAGCTCCCCATTTCTCCACCACCCCTTGCTCTGAAGAATAGTGATGTACTCACAAGGCATCTGCAAGCAGTGCTGGAGGATGGATAACAAATAGGGATAGGCATCTGTATGCTTCAATCGCTTCTTGATCAGCTCAAACATCTGAGAGGCGCTTTTTGTATCAATGTGGATCTGAAGTGAGAGAAGGCAGTGAAGGAACAAGTAAGACAAAAAACAGGCACAGTGAAAGCCTGGCTAAATGTGAAAGGTCTGATCAACAGACAGGCAAACTTCCAGCAACTAGACTGTTGCAAAGTTACTTGCAACATCCAGCTATAAGCTACAGTGAGGAAAAGGCACATAGGACTTTGCGATGAACACTGACAACTCGACTCCAATAAGGAGAATAACCTCAAAAGGATGAAAAGTTGGGAGGCAGGCAAAGCCACCAAAAACCTTCTGGAGCAAACAAAACATTTGGGCCCTAAAAAGTGGTGGCACAAATAGCAGAAAGTAAGCAGAAAAGGACTGAATGTTGTGTATTGGTGTGCAGCAGAGGCCAGTCATGGACAAAGAAGAAATTACATCTTCTTTTCTGGGCCCTACAGTCCCTTGCTGTTGCTAGATGTTGTGGAAACTGCCCTTACTGTATGCTTGTTTTCACTGTTTTTCAAAGCACTGATCTTCCCCATAATTTCTGAGGTGAGAACCTCCAGGAGAATTTCCTGAGTTCTGCTGGGTGAAGTAAGAGTTCATGGACCTAGTGTCCTGTGAAGAGGGAGTACAAATCTAGAATGCATCTGCATCATCAGGATTGAGAACATGAGAGCAGTGTTGAGAACCTCCTCCGCTCCTGAACTTTCGGCCAAGCAAAAGCAATAAGTCTTTGTCAAAGACACTTGGCAGAAGCTGTGTCTGTAATCATTGTTTTCATTGTTCACACATCACAGATCCCTACTTGCTAAATGAGAAACAGTGAAAACAAGAGCACCAACCACTCTCAGCAGCCAAAGCCAATCCTTGCTGTCAGGGAATGCAAGGGGAAGTTGCACAAAAGATCCAAAGCAGATGGTTCAACTTTGGCAAGTTCAGGTACTCCAGAGAAAACTTACCAGATCAAACCGCTTGGCAAGCTCCAGGTCATCTTCATTTCTGACCATCTCAAAGAAATCTAAGTGCCTAAAAGAAAATGAAAAAAACAAAACAAAAACAAAACTGCCAGTGTTCACCACATAATTCAGACTTCAAGTAAACATGCCACTGTAGAAGAAGTAACACCTCATTTCTAGCTAGAAGACTTAGAAATTGGCAAGTCTTTTTGCACGAAGTGTTTGCTTATGTCTTTAAGGCAACTCATAGTGGTCAACGACAGGCTGAAAGAAATGGCGGGCTGATGTACAAGTGCTCTTTAAATCCCAAGCTAAGGCTCTGCATTGAGGTAACAGCTGCTAAAAATGAATATAAAAAAAGAAAGGGATGCAATGTCTGCAGTGATGATACATTTTGAAAAAGCACACATCATGCTTGTTAACTAGATATGCTGAGCCATTTGCAATTTGTTTCTTTTACAATGTGGACCAATGCATTTATTTCAGCAACAGGCTTCATAGGTATCTGTAGATTTGCCCACTGATGAGCACAGCTGTGTCTGTCTTGGGATCTGAGACACCTGACACGTGTTTGAACGTATTTCCCTTGCGTGGAGACCAGACCATAGCAGATGGTGTGGGAAAGACGTGGCACATTTCCCTGGCCTGACCTGGCATATAGTCTATGTAATCCAGGCATCTGGGATCCTCTCAAACTTCCATACCATCCTTATCATTATGATCTGTGAGATCCACAAGTGCCCCCTGAATATTCCTTGCTACTGGCCAAATAAACAGGGATGGCTGACAGACCAGACTCTCTTCTTGGCTACAATAGTGCAGATCAAAAGCAACATTACCACTGCAGCTCTGTGGCAAGCCATAGACATATACTCCTGCAGTCTTTTCCTTTACCATATCGATATATGCCTCCACCTATTCCAAGATGTAAGGCCTTTATTTACAAAAAGCATCTGGTGTTCAGCTGGTGTTTATGTAAAATTTATCACTCTACAACAGCTCCTCATACTGGATATTTGAAAAAAAAAAATCCCAGAGGTTGATGCCTTGAAAGCATAGGTGTAGATTCTTAGTTTTCCAGCATATACTTGGGCAAATCTGACACTTTATCTAGCAAGTCCTTGCAGATCAGTCCTGCACCATAGAAAGGGAAGGAGACAGAACAGTAAGGGATAGCAGCACAATAGCAGGTCAGTCCCTCTCCACAGACTGTTCTCTGAAAGTGTGTCTTACCTGTCCAATGTGGCATTCTCATGTCCTCTTAGCTTGTCAATGACAGGTTGAATTCCCAGCATTAGAAACTCGTATCGTAGGTGTAATCGGAACTCCAAATTATCCTTAAGGATTGAGGAAAAACAACTGAACAGGCTCCCAAAGTTTTTTTTTTCTATGCAATTAAAAACTTTTAATGCAGTTCAAAAGATTTGCTTAAAAACTCAATTCTTCCCTTCTTAATATCCTTTACCCTGACACTCAGTTCACAGGACCCCCATTCTATGATCCTTTATCCTGAATGTTTCTAAATAACCCTACCACCCCAAGCTAAACAAACTAAAAATTTAGGCATTTTCCTCTGTTTGCTTTAAAAATACAATCCTCATGAGTTTCATGCACCCAGTAAGAAGGGAAGCACATTCCATGTTGCTCCACAAAGTCCAAAAGTCATTAGTATTTAACCTGCTAGTCAGCTGGAGATCTTCCACATGATTACAGATATACAGTATTGCAGATTTCCTCCTAGTTTTTATTCATACTTGGCATAAAATTACCATCTGCTCTGGCAAACTTGACACCTGTTCTGTAAGGATTTACAGGGCTGCTGCAGATAGACACTTCCACATAGAGCTGGTATGAGCTTGGTGCCTCTTATGGCTTAATCTCCCAAAATACCAATATAGTATTTTTAGAATATATTACTTTATCGAAAGTAATATTTTCAATGAATTAAATCAGCTTAAGCCATGCTCTGGATTCAAAAGGAAGTGTTATTAATGAAGAAAAACAACAAACCAGCAGAAATTTCTAAAATATTCCACTTTGATATTTAAAATCAAAATGTTTGTTTTGTTTTTGAATTAAAACATTTCAAATCATTTCTGCATTGTAAACCAAATTTACTCTGCACGGATATGAGAGAAAGCAAATAGAACAGAATAATATGGAAGGGCTTCTTACTACAATTTTCTGTATTATATTGGAAGAGACTGGGAATGAAATAATAGGGAAGGCACTGATGAAGAGATACTGACAATTCGCCCTTTTTCTAAAAGCCATATTCACTCAATAACGTAAGATCTGTGAGTTAATCTGCTAGTCATTTCTCAGGTAAATTACTTGAAGAACAATATTTAGATGGGATTTCCAAGGCAACAACTCACCTCACCAGCACCCGCATTCAGAACAGCATTGATAAAGGACATGATGGCTGTTTTGAGATTTACTTCATCTCGATAACGTCCCATGCTTCGGTCTAGCTCATTCAACAAAGTCTGAAACAGAACAATGGCAGTGTTAAAAGATGTCACCAATTTCCTTGCACCATTTTGCATAATGTTCAGGAAATCTGCAAACTGTTTGCTATATAGTTGTGTAAAAAAGTAACTTTTTTCAAGCAATTCTCTTGGCAATTTGGGCTATGCCACACACACACACACACACACACACACACACACAGAGAGAGAGAGAATAGTGATAGGAATAAAATGCCCACACGATCCTAAAGAGAATTTTTTTTTCTACTTGGGATCTGCCAGTTCAATTGTATGCGTCTCAAACACATGTGTGTTGCTCATGCAGTAGAAATGTCAGAATTCTTTTTACTCTTCCGAAGTCTTGGCCATAAAGGGAGAACAGAGACAAAAATAGCTTGTTAGTGTCCAACCCATCAGATCCACCTCAATAACATTCTGAAGCTATGATGCTGAGTAAGGAAGTTGTTTTTCCTTTAGTCAGCCTTCTGTCTCTGTCTACTGAAAGCATCCATTCATAGTTAAATCTTTCCCACGCCAGTCATCACTTTCATGGGTCTGTCTTGTTTCCTGTAGAATATGGACATGACCATCAGGCAGTACGTCTCTAGAAGTAGGGGGAGTATCCTCCTTGCTTCACGTGATCCTTTGCTTGTTTTTATGCAAAAAGCTTCTGAGCCATAAAACACTGCTACTGACAACTATTCTTATACCTCTCCATAATATGTTTACCCCCACTGCAATCTTGATTCCATAAATCTTCTCTTGCATCTTCTAAATTGCCCATCTGGCACCTGTGAATGCCTCTGGTCCTGGCATTTGAACTTTGACCAAATCCATGATTTCCCAGTAGCCATGTTAAAGACACTTACCTGCTGCCTTTCGGCTTCAATTGCCTCGGCGCATCGAGTGGGCACGGGTTCCATCACCCGGGAACCCAGGCCAAATGAGCACACACACCACTATGGTGGATGCAGAAAATGGCACTTATTGCAGACACATCCAAACTTATATAGGGCACCTGTGTGTGGAGGCACGCCCCGTAGCCCATAGCGTTAACATCGCCTCCCATATTGGTTGGCCTCAGAAAAATCCTTTATGCATCAAGCAATCAGACCACTGTTTTCATCCCTGGCCACACCAACCTTTCTTCCTACATATTCCCCCCTTTTTTGTTCTCTAATAAGAGAATCTCCTCTATTCTGTTGCTTCCTTTAGTTTTTCTGAAATATTATACGGGCACGTGTCCATCTCCCCTATTCTTTCCGCTATTCTTTCCGCTCAGCGCGAGATCTTCCGACCGCCGTACCCTACACTTACCCTTCAGCCAGTTTTCTCGAAATAGGAATGAGTCTGACATAAAAACACAATAAATACCTTGCCTATTAAGACTGATGGTCCTTCCAGTCCAGCATCCTATCTCTGACAATGACAATACAACACTCAATTTAAGGAGTCTTGCTATTTAAGAGGCAGACTCTCTTTAAATTCACCAGTAAAAATGAACTGTTCAACTCCATAAATATGCAAAAGTGAGACAAGGGAGAGAATTTCTTTCTATTACTTCCATATTTGTCAATGAAATCCAAAGCACTTGGACCTTCTTGGAATGACTTAAGTAGCCATTTCTATAGAAGCATCAAAAACAAGTCTGATTTTTTTTTTCTGCTTTTAGTTAATGTCTGGCTTCTTTTTAACAGGCCTCCCTTCTACCATATATTCTCAAAGATTTTAGAGAACACTCTGGAATCTATGCAACACCATCCCAATACAACATCCAGACAGGCTGAAGGAAGACTAGCTTTCTATTCCCTGTTTCAGAAGGCTCTAATAGGAACCAAATGCAGAGGGAACAAGTGAAACTCAGGGTGAGTGCAACAAAAATCCTGGGATGCACTAAGCTGATTAAAGAGCATCGCATCCTCATGCATTGCTCAGCTCTATATTTTCTAATTGTTCAGCTTCAGAAAGAAGCACTATACGGTCACACAATTCCTAAGGATCAGAGTCTACACGCACATGCTGTGGCCGAATTCCAGTATCTCTAATGCTTTGTAAATGGCTGAGATTCAAGGCTTCACTTGAACATTTCCTGTGAAAGAGATTTCACCACACCTCTTGGCAGCCAGTTTTGTGGCCTAATTGATCTTATGGTTATAAAGGTTTTTCCTACTATTTAAGCAAAACTTTCCTCACTTAATCCCATTATTCCTCATCACTGACATCCAGTAAGTTTTCATTCAATATCCTACAAACCTCAAAAGGCTTTGGATGATCCTTGAGAGGGAGAAGCAAATGAGGTGGGAATAAGGATTTTAATATGTTCCTTTTTAACTCCTCTCTTACAATCCCAAATTGATCAGATCTGTCTCTACAGATCATGCTGATGATCATACTGATGGTGTTTAATACAAACCAGGCAATGGGGACTCTAGAAGGAACGTTCCTTAAGTCCACCTTTTCAGATGACAATATCAACCTTCTTTTATTAACAGAATCACAGAATGGTTAAGATTGGAAGGGATCTCTAGAGATCAGCTAGTCCAACCCCTCTGCTCAAGCAGGGACACCTAGAGCACGTGGCACAGAGCCACATCCAGGTGGGTTTGGAAGATCTCCAAGGAAGGAGAACCCACAGCCTCCTTGGGGAGCCTGTTTCAGCACTCTGTCACTCCAACAGTAAGTAAGTTCTTCCTCGTATGTAGATTAAACTTCTTGTGTTTCAATTTGTACACATTACCCCTTGTTCAGTTGCTGGCCACCAATGGGAAGAGACACTGGCCATCACCAAGAAGAAAGGGTCACAAAAAATATTTCCTCTCAACTTGCAAAACTTTTAGTATGTTATAGAGGAAAACCAGAGAGCTTCACCCAAAGCAGCCCAGTTACTATTTTGACCAGCAAGTGAAACCAGCTCCCTTCAGGCACCACCTAACACCAGCTAGGCTTAAAGGACACTGGAATGTCTTAAAATACCTTTCTGAGCCAGTTCAACATGCGTAACTTTGCCACATTCTTTTGACTTATAACAGGACATGTTTAAAAGTAAAAAAAAATTTACAATGTCAAAACTCGATGCATTCGCTCTACAGGAGAAATAAAGGGAAGCAGCAAACATATCAATAATCAGGAGCACAACAAATAGTGGAAGAGAGAGATCGTGCTTCTTTCATAAATAACGTCAATCATAAATAAGGCAATGCAAACATAAATAATGATGAAATAGGAGGCTCTTCATTCCCAATCATCAGAGCACTTCAGAGATCTCCATTTTCACAATAAAGGCACCTGAGAAACTCAAGATGAAGTGACTTTCCCATGGCCACGCAATAAGCCAGTGACAGAATGACTCCAGTATTAAATATGGATACCCAAGACAGAGAAGAAAACAAACAAGAACGCCAAGCAGACACCTCACCCTATTAATCCCACCACTTTTCCTTTAAGGATTTATTTCCCTTTTTTTTTTTCCTTGCTTTTTTAAGGAGTAGAGTAGACTTTTTAGGCAATGCAGCACATTTCAAATAGAAATCAGATGAAGCAAAGGCAGAGCTTTTCAAGATTGCCTTGTAAAAGAGATTTAAGACATGTCTTATTGTATTACATGTATTATTGAGGCATTTGAGTAAAGATGAACAAAGACTCACTGAAGAGACTCCTTGGAGCATCTTATATAGGAACTAAAGACTCTTTGTTGGACACTAATGGGAAAGCTACAGCAGGCAGGATGACAGCATGAAAGAAGAGTCAAAGATAGAAGCAGGTAAAGAGATCAGCTCAAGCAAGAAGTTAAGACAAACAACAAATAATGGGAAGGGATGTACAAGTAAATAAAACAAACTGGACATAAAGTATGGAATCTTGAAAGAAAAACAGTATAAAAGATGCAAGTGCCAGGAGAGAGATGAATAAACTGAACAGTGGTGATACAGGGTGAGGTTGTAGTAAATACTCAAGGACATTCATTGGAGTTAAGTCTGAAGACTCAGAAAAAAAGAGCAAGTCCTAGTGGAACTCCCACAGTTGCATGTGGATTCTTTTCTGAAGTTAAGGGTTGGACTGATAATTGAGGTCAAAGTCGTTGTAGGTGAAATGTTGGCGATTTAGAAAACAGTAACATTTCACATTGGGGTTTCTACTCAGAACCAAATGTGAAATTTCATTAAGTTAAAGGAGAGGGCCCTTCATATTCATAAAATTGCTGCCTATATTTTCCATTAATTCACTTTTAAAACACACACATAATAAAACAGAAGTACATTCTCTCCGTATTATTTCAGCACAACTAGAAACAATGTAAGCTAATCTTCAGTTTGTACAATCTACTGAAATTATATAATTTTAATTGGGACAACTTTTGCAGCTGTTCATATCACTGAGAAAACTTGTTCTAATTTGGATTTGGATTATAGATAAACTAATATAAAACTTGGTTATTTCTTATTCAAATCAGAGAAGTTATATCAGTCCACAGCCCCTATAAGCAAAATAAGTGTATCTAAAATCCCAACTTTCTTTCTCTTCTAGTTGAGCTGGTACTTCTGACTAAGCTAGGCTAGTTGTTGCAGGTAGCAGAGTTGCCCACATCTCAGCGCTCACAAATAGAAAATAATCCTGTTCCCATCTATTCAGTCACAGTCACTGAATCCCACAGCGTGTTCAATCCTAACAGCAAGCATAGGCACTACTGTTTATGAGCAGTCTGTTTTCCATTCAGTTTTACATTCTTAAGTTCACTGTAGCCCAAGATCCACTGATGCATTAGCTGTGGAGGTAGCAGGAGATAAGAGCTGACAGAAACCAGTTTCGTGGCCTCTTGGACAACCAACATCATCATTTCAAATAAGAAAGAATGGTATATTGGTGAGGTGATTCCAATGTTTAAGAGCTATGGTTTTATACACATCAACAAATTCCTATGTATCTGTTTGAGAAGGTGCTCAGTTCAGTAAGCGAAGAAATACTGTAACAGCAGCCAGCAGTAAAATAAAATAAATAAAATATTTTACAATAAAATACAACAAAAACCTATAAATGACCTACTGACCTACCTCAAGGTCTCTCAGACTAAGTTTCCTCTCTGTGCTCTGAATCGGTGATACCTGAGCCAACAACTGATAAGTATTGATGCTCCATAAATGACAAGTTGTAATTTAAGTACCTCCACTGTCGATTATTTAATCTACACCTCTTGCAAGGTCCTTGCATGGTCTACAAAATCAGGACAGAGGCTCCTGAAATTCTGTGGCTTCAGCTTCTAAGACAAAACTAATAGCAGCATCCCAAAAACCTCATTGAGTTAAAGTATAAAAGGATTAGTACATTTCATTTAACATAGCATAATCCAATTTTAAGGCAAAACATGTGAGATTTTAAATTAGCATTAATTGCAAGTGTTCAGATCTTGATGATAAGCTATCTGAGGAAGTATTCCATTCTAAATCTAAAGGAAAAAAAAAGCCATTTTACTGCCTAGCAATGTTGCAATAAATGTACTATAAAAATCATTCTCTGAAGAGATGCATCTTGCTGAATATTTTTGGCAAAGTATGCTGCCTGTACCTGGAATCTTGTCCTTTCTGCAGCATAGACTTGGTAGTGAAGCATTGCTTGCAAGACCTTCTTGTGCCCATCTGGTACCAAGCAGACAGCCCCCAGGATCTCCAGCACTGCAATCTTGGTCTTGATGTTCTCGGTTCGTAAGCTCTGGGAGATGATGTTGATACTCTCCGGATGAGCTAGGACGTGAGCCCGTCCTTGGGAGTTGTTCATCAGTGCCTTGATACACCCTATAACGGATGTGTGAATACGGCTCTCTGAGGTCTCATAGTCCATGCTCTTCAGGAAATTCAGCAAACAGCTCAGGCCATCTAGCTCAATAAACCTGGTCACAAACCTGGAAAACAATTGAAGAAAACAGACCATGGGCATATTACTTCAAATATAGGCCTGCATCTATAATAACTAAGTAGTTTTTCACCTAAGGATCGCAGTCTAATTCCAGGGTATTAAAACGAAGAAAAAAAATGCCAAAAGGACTAGCTAATACTGGTGTATCATACATTTTCAGGATTGCATTATACTGCCCTATGGCCCTGCTATCTTATCCCTGCGTTCCATGTGGCAGGCATCACCTAACATCTGCTGTGGTCCACCCCAGTGGGTAATGCATTTTCAAGATTGAACTGATTCTTGCATATTCCCTCAGTTCTACTGTGTAGATTTCATACCTTGATTTCACAATATATGTATAGAAGCATATTATATTGCTTAAGACAAAGCTCCTAGAATTGCCTTGGCTCTTTTTCTTTTTGAAACTGAAGGATGGATTAGGCCCCCTGTCAGCCATGCAGTAGCAAACATATGGTAAAAATATCATAAATTAAGGAAATGTAGAATTAATCAATTACCAAATGACAGAGCAAACACTAAATCTGCACTAGGACAAATTTCTTTTCAGTATTGGAAACACTAGTTTTCTGTTTCTACCCTACTCTATCCTAACTACAGAACCACATAAATTTGCCTTTTTTAGATGAAGAGTTCCACTGGGGATGGAAATAATAAAGGAGATTGTCTATTGGAGCAATTTAAAGTTTTGTTCAAAACCATTATTAAAAAAAAAAAAAGATGGATGATACTAGACAAATCAATAAGAGTTGCTGGAGTTCAAACTAGTGATTCCAGCAAAGTTCCATTCAGGCTTCCTAGAGGATTCAAAGAGATGATAAGAGGCAAATCCTTTCTCTAGACTACACTGTTTACCCTCCTGCTTCCTCTAGCAGAGGCTGTTCAGGCACCTCTTTAGAATGCCTGAACACAAGACCACATTAATTTCATTCAAATTTTCAATCTACCAAAACTCATAGCACAATAATATGGTCACAGCCATGCTCTAAGCACCATAATGTAGAAACTCCAAACAAATGAAAACATTGTTGACAACTGTCACCTCCATAACAAATTATGATTACCAAAAGTTTCTATCTTCCAGTTTTCCAGCAGTCTACTGGATACTTTCTTCCTCTTGGATACTCTCCAATGTGCTGTCTCTCCGTTATCTGCTCATAATAAGTGAGAAGATGACCCTAATATGCACCACTAAAGGAAGCATGATACTGAAAGACTCTCTACAGGTCAGCATTCTCTGCTCATGTCTCTACACCAGCAAAACAAACCTGGGCCATTTTTATAGATCTTCTGGATAATACGGTCTTGTCATACGTATGGCAGTCAGTTTTTTTTATAACTTACAGCACACGGGAAAGTTCAGGGCCTACCTGAAAGTTAGGCTCACTGCACAGACAGATTCGCCAACTTTTAGATTACTTGGGCCAGCAGTTTGACCAGAAACATGGCAAAGCCCGGTGCTTTCAACCATGTTTCACTTTGAGGTTTGGGTTTTGTTCAAAACTGAATTTCAAAGTGAATATCAGAGTACGGGCAAGCACACACAGGAACATGCGCACACCAAGAATGAAAGTAAGGTTGACTTGGACCCTGCTAAGACAACCTGCCAAGTTTCACACAGGTTTGATTGCACATTCTTTGGACACATCATTTTGTCTACCTTAACAAACAATCAGAGTGAAAGCCCCTCTGCATCCAGGCTAGGGAGTGGGATCACACATCACGAACCAGGAATTTAGTAGGTCACTCAAAGCAGTTTGTTATTTTAACTGCTTATATAAAGATTAAAAGTTAGTATGGTTTCTGTAATGTATGTGGCTGCCAAAGACGAATGAAACAAGTGCATTCATGGCTGAAAAGACTTTCTGCTCTGAATGTTAGGGCTAAGGATTAATTGGGAACAAGTAAAGGCAAAATTCAGTTTGTTACCAAACACTGTGATGCCAATGACTTCTAAGCACTTCTCTAAGTCTAGTCCTGAAGAGCTGAGTTGCCATTCTGGAAGGGCCAGCTTAAATCCTCCTTCCTCCTCCTCCTCCTCCCCCATCCTATGTCCCAACTGTTCTTTCAATATCCCTTGTAATATTCAACCCTTACCCATTTTTTTAGGCAAATATTTTGCTGTTGCTGTCAGTTCCAGGGCTGAGACAAGGCTTAAAATGTCTTTCTGTAGACAAAGACGACACAAACTCCCCAAAGAAACACTTGAACAAAGGGTTTCTAAAACCTAATTCTAGATGCCTCATCTGTTTCTGTGACAAGACATACAAGGCACTATAACTTCTATATATTTGGCCCTGCTGTGATGACCACATGAAAAAAAAAAAAAAAGTGAAAGGCACCAAAGTCACATTGTCCCAATTAAGTACAATTTCTTAATAAATCCCCTGGCAAAGCAATTCTTCTAGGACTGTTTGGATGAGATCATTTCGAAAATAAGGCAGGAAAATACCACAGGAAAGTGGTATGCGTTACAGACCTTGATTAATGACATAACTTAAAACAATGTCGGGATTTTCCTGTACTCTTCCTAGCCCAAAGAGCAAACAGCAAGCTGCACTACTCAATCAGAAGCAAAACCGAGAACCTTCTCATTTAAGCTGACATCAGAAGCACGAATGAAATGGTAATTTTTCACCTTCCTTTTCCCAAATGCTTATTTCCCTATTGTTCAGAAAAGTCAGAAATCATGTGAAAGGGAGATAATGAGAAAACTGGCAATTGCAATTTCCGGGCTGAAAAAAAAACCCTCAGGATGAGGATCTGTTTGGCGTGGTCATGGGTAGCTTATGTCTGTGTAAATATCTGTAAAGAAGGGAGACAGAAGTAGGAGTTTAGCTGAGTTATAATCCCCGCACTGTTTGGTGTTTATGCGTCTCTATGTGAAAATCTGTGTGCATGCGCTCACTTATAGACATACACATATATGTACAAACAAAAGCCCAACTCATACATTATTAAGTACCTTTTTCCTCACAGTATATGCATTTACGATTGTCATCCTATATGCCCCGTATATTGCAAAGTAAGGATTTGTTCTAGCTTGAAAGGTGTAAAGTTAGGCATATTTGCCAAGGCATTCTGACTAATACGTTCAAAAATCCAAGAGTAAATAAAGCAGGGCATGCTTTAAAAGGTGCTAAACAAGCAAATTAAAGCCTAACCTTACCTCAGACTCTCACTTGACCAGTTTAGCACACATTAAAAAACAGGATACCTTTCTTCTTTCAAGTTTCAGTGAACACTAGTCAAAACGCAGTAGTTAGCTCTAAAAACAAACCTTTCATTCAAATATAGATGGAGCTTAAGAAGTAATGGCCCATTGATGGACTACAAATATAGTAGGGGACAGCCTCTCTGTGCAAAATAACACAGCTCAGGAAAGACAGAAGGATCATATGCTGTGGGTGTGCAGAGGCCAAGATGTTCCCACCCTAAAATGGCTAATGTTGCACTTTGCAACATCACTGCTGAAAATTGCAGCATATTGAATTTTGCTTGCTGGGTACGTACCAGCAAGCAAATGATCATCTCTCGCATGCACTAGTATGCAAGAAGACTAAACCAAACAAAAGTAATGGAAGATAAATCTGGGTAAAACAGAAGGACAAAAGCAGGCAGTACAGGGAATTAGTGTCGATGGTTTAATTGATGCACACTGAAGAAGGTCCTTTTGTCTACTCTTCAAGAATTAAGGCAGAAGGACTTTTCTGTGGTTCCAGAATTTTCTTTTTTTTCCTGTCGCTTGTTAGTTTTTACTTTCACTGCACTTCTGAACCTCCATTTTTGGGCACTGAAATACCAAAAGAAAAGCTCTCCTCTCACTGCTTCTGTCCAACAGTTTGTCATCACACTTGTTTATAGCCATAAGTTTTTACAAACCTGAAAGAAAATCTGTTTCCTTACTAGATGCAGATGTGTGGTTTTTTTCTGTTCTTTAAGGCTGAGTTTGTGCCTGCATGCTGGGACATAACCTGGCTTCATTATTTGAGGGCAGTTTCTAAATATTAGAACAAAATGCACTTGTTCAGAGTGACCTAGATAGTTGCCCAGAGATGCTTCCATGTTTTCTGTTATCACCTTTCCTCCAGAGGAGAAAAGAACGTGATTTTGGGAAGGTCTGCTTCAGTTGTGCTGCTGTTAGAAATTGTGGGTTGGAATAGAGGCACAACTTGGTATTATTAATCTTCATTTTCCAGTAAAAGAAACAGAGTTCTTCAGTATAATAAAAATGCAGAGAAATGTGCATTCTTCTCCTTTTGATTCCTTGGACAAAATCATTCAAGAGGAGGTACCTATTAGGAAGCTGTCAGAGTCCCTATACGCCCTATCATCACAGAATGATTCCAGTCAGCCCACCCTACATGGATTTAGATTTTCACTCTCTATTTTCATCAGATGCCTGATGAACAGAAGCAGCAAGGAAAATGGGACTTGATGTCCAAATTCAATACTATGAAGACTAGTATTTTGAAGGCCTGGGTATAGTACTGCTTAGGAGAGGAATTTGATGGAGCTGAGGGCCCCTCTACTGCAACCTTTCCATCAAGAAGAAATTGGCTTGCTGATCAGGCATTGGCATGCAGCCCATTTGGCAGCTAACGAATTGAGTCGCTGGAAATTAGTTGAGACACAGGACTTAACTCAAAATTTGGCTTGGCTTAACTATTTAAAAAAAAAAAAAGCCCCTAAACTATCGCCAACGATTTAGAAGAGAACACTTTATGAGGCAGCTCATAGATGCTTGTACTGAAAGCTTGTTAGGATTATTATAAACAGATGAAGCAACAGCCTGTTGTCAAGGGGACCCAGCAGAAGTAAGAAGGTCTGATCAGCAAACTTTGGCTAAAGACATTTCTTTCTCCTCTTTCCCTCTTTTGGCTTGTTCCCAATGAGGAGGCCAGGCTGTCCTATTGAAAATGAGAGTAGGACAACCAGTGGTGGCCACAAAGATATCCTTCAGCTAGACACAGCAGCAGTGCCTTGCTGCCTTGGCTATGCTCAAGGATACGAGAAAGCTATCACTTTCACAGAAAAAGGACCAAATGAGTTCCACATTAATACAAATGAGCTGCTACCTTATATGTCAGCAGTGCAGGCCTTTGGCCTAAAACCTGTGTGAGAGTTGGGAGTTGGCAGTTTGCTTAGCTTCTGTCCTAATAGAAAGACTGGTTGCATTTTACTGTGTTCTCTGCTTTAGGACAGTGACAGGCAGGATCAAACTGTCATTTGTTTCCTCCGGCAACTTCTCAATATAGGTCACTCTTTCTTCAGTGCCATATTAAAAGCACCACCCTACCCACATGCTAAAGCAACTACAGCCTTATGAATCATTATCGTTCAGCAGAGCTTCAGAAATGGCTGTGTGCTCTCTTCAGACCATTACGATGGAAGGCAAAGCATAGACGTTCAAGCTGATGTGCTGAAGCTGCACGCAGTCAATACTGAAAGCTCTGCTAAAGTGGAGTAATCTACTGAGCTGCAGAACTACATTTACATGTGTGAGCTCAAAGAGAACATTCTGCCCCCTACAATAAAGGTCCAACTACAAATTTATTACCACAGAGAACAGTAGGTTATATCAAATGAGGTCAGATAGTAACTAAATGTTAGCACAGGTTCATCTGCAAGCTAGAGACTTGCTTCCACCTCAGCAACTACCTTTTGTCTTTCTTATTCATTTATCAGTTAGAGTTCACATAGTACCTCAACATCCACTAAACCACTGCACATGAAGGGAGGGACCATGACGGTGGCCTTTATATTTGCTTGCTGGTTGTAGAAAGGAGCTTTAGCTTCCTAGAGCACCCCCAGTCTGCCTCACATTTGTCTTTGAACTGTAGAGGAGGCTTGACTGTCAGAAGTGAGCACCTTTGCAAACCAGGACTTCTTCTCCAAGTGCTTTCTTATTGTGCCCCATTTCTTTTCAGTAGCTTTGAGTGAAAGATTCTCAGAGTAGAGAGAGGTAAGCAATTGCATTCTGTTGAAATTGCAAAGAATCCAGTCCCTGTAGTAAATGAAATTAATAGAAGCAAGGACTGCATGTTACCTTTTATGGATACTAATATTTGATACTACTGAGGAAACTAGACACACACATACACACTTGCTAGTTTTTTCAGAAAGCATCCTTCCACAAAAGGATATCCATTTAAAGGACTGGCCCCAGTGGCTTCTGCCTGGCATTTTAGTCCTTACAATTAAGATTGATCTGGTGCAAGTCCACTGAACACTGAAAGTTTTTTACCTTTATCAAGCCCATTTTTTTATTCTTGTCAAGAAGAAACTCACTAAAACACCATGAAGGGGAAAGTTGAGCAACTCAGCAGTTAGCTAAAGCACTTAGCAAAGACAAGAAGCTTTTGAGGTAATTTTATGCTTAATTTTTACCTCCTTTCAGAAAACATACATGATTGAGCATTACTGAAGTCCTCTGAAGCTATGACTTCATCATGGTGTGGATGCAAACACATTTACCTACTTCAGGCTTAATATAAAGACATACAGAATCTTTTTGACTGTGCATTTCCTGAAACTGTATCACCTATGGGTATGATTTCTGTAAGCTGCTCTCTTAAGTGTCAAATGCAAAAGGTTTCTATGCTAGGTGGTTTGCATTGTTCAAAGCATTGTTCCCAGAAAAACAAAGATGACCTTACCTTCAAAGACGTAGTACACAATGAAGTGTTTCTTAACATTTGTTAAGAAAACAAATGCTTTCTTAACATTTCTCTATATCACAGTTACACATAAAGCAGGAATAATGCCAAACTAGGTGATGTCAGATGGATTAGCTGCTCTGTATCAAACATTTCACATTACTGAAGATAAGGGAAGGCCTGAATTCAAAGTTCAGCACTAAGGCTGATATTTTGCCCATAACTAATCAAATTCCTTGGGAGGTTCAAGGGGCTATGAGACCTAAAGGGCTGATCTCCAGAGACATCACCTGTGTTTGCATAAACCTTTGAAGGCTTCTCACAACAGACTTTGTCTTTTATTTTCCTGAAGCTTTATGCTTCAGCATTTGTGTGTGTGTGTGTGTGTGTCCCAAGTAGACAGGTTCAGAACAGAGTCTGCAAGCCTCTGTGGACTGTCCATCAGAGAAGGTTTGCGTTGGGTATGCTGAGACAATGAGGTTTCTATCTTTGCCACTCTTTGCCCTGTCACATCTGACCATGGGGAAGAAGTAAATCGTGATGAAAGATGGACAGCATTACCTCATGGGCTGAGTCCGCAGAGCTGTCTTCAAGTCTTCAACTATTTTATTTTTCATTTCTGTTTCTTCTTCATCAAAAGCATATAAAGTCTGCATCTGTTCAGAAAAACAAAATACAGTTACATAAGCTCAAGCTTCCTAAAAGTTAACAGACAGTATAGAAATCATGAACAACTATCCCATCTATCCATGCAGAGGTACCTGCTGATCTCTCTACTGGAAGGCAAAGCCTAATCTACAAAATTGAATCCAGACGAGGCCACTCATGTGGACTGGCAGCAGCGCATTGCCCTGCCACATTGGATAAACTCAGGTTCTCAGATTACACCCTCCCTAAAATCAGACTTGCCAGGATGCCCTGAGAAAATAATGTCTAATTTGCAACAGCAATCTGGTGTGAGGATCAACAGATACATGAGGCAAAGTTGGCATGTATGGAGAGGTAGTATCTTTTATTAGAATTGCTGGAAGTTTAAAAGAAAAATTAAAAAAAGGGAAGAAATAAGAGAGGCTTGTGTGTCAGGTTTCAAAGCATATAAGCTTTTTCCTCAGGGGACTAGATAGCCTTGAAGCACCCCGAAGAACACTGTATGAACCTGGAGGCTTGACTGATTTCTTCCACTACAGTTATATCATCCGATCTAAGATTCTAATTCTCCCTTCACACTTTCCTTTGCTAATTAGAAACATTTTACTACAAAATGTTTGAGCATAATAAAATCCCTGTCATTGTCTATCAACAAGCAAATTAAGAAACACAGAGTCTGGGGCTTATATTTTCACATATTTTCTTACTGGAATCTACCTCCTCCTTTCCCTCCCTGGTATGCAGTCTGAGATAACTAGACCTTGAAATCAGCTGGAACTTAAGATGCTAAGGACCGTTGTGAATGAGGGTAAGACTTGATGAGTAGGCTACAAAGAAAAATGATTTTCTCAAAAATCAGATAATGCCGTTAAAAAATGTGAAATATTAGAAAATCAGGACTGCAAATCTACACACAGCTCCATCACAACTTCTTCAATGCTCACTGCATGTGCACTTCAGGCTCATAGCCTCAGTGCTCAGCTTTTTAAGAAGTCCAGTCCAACACTGGAATGTTGTAGCCATGTCTTCTTTGCCTCTTTAATTGTAGAAGAGAGAGGATAAATATCTCACTGGCAGGACTTCTGGGGAATATCACTAAGTCATCTTTGGAAAGCAGCTTTTGACTCAAACTCCTTCTCAAATGAATACTCTGATTAAACCAATATCATCTAGCAATGTTCCTACACTATACCTCTCTGTGGTGGAATCTGAGTACCCACAATTATGTTCCACTGCAGCAAAATATTCAAGTCTTTATTTTACTGTTTAGCAAGCACCAAAGAAATCCTTACTCTCACTAGAGCTTCCTTTAATCACCCACTCCCCCCAACTCCAATACCTCACTTCCCTTGGAAATGTTCCCATGTTGCTTGCATTTGCAAACCATGTGGTGCCAACACATGTCAGATCCTAGGGTGGTCATTTGGCTACACGCCGTTGCTGTCTTATGCTGAACAGCTGGCATGAGGGGATGTGTTTAACTCTAGGGGTCCTCTCTCTGATCCATGCTAAAGTCAAATTCACTCAGTAACGGAGCTAGCTATTTCCTGCCCTAATGAAATGACAGAGCGCTACTGATGGAAAATGAGCTGATGATGTTTTATCTTTTGCCAGCATCCCCCGACAGCCAGAAACATAAATTGAAATGCTTAAGCCAAGCCATATATGATCCCCCTCTTTGAAAAATAAACAGAAATCCTGAACAGGCATTATGGAATCTCAATGGCAGAGTCCTGGGGTGTGATCTGGGGCTTGATTTGTATTTTCTTGGGTGACAGCCCATCTGGTTATCTTTCCTTTGGCCCATAAATGCTCCTTTGAAAGACTCCCATTCCTACAAAGGCTTAATTTCTCCTTGGAGCCATTGTGGGGGGAAAGCAAATGGATGGCAGGAAGGTGCTCAACAGTATTTCGTTGAGAGTGAAAAAGGCCCTTTTCCAAATGAAACAAATACAAATAATCCTGCCTTTACAACAGAGGGTGATTATAGAAAACCCCTTTTCTAAAGCTGCAGCCAGCCAAGACCCCTTCATTTCTCACTCCTGTGCATGGCCAGAAACAAAAATCCTCATGCAGTCTCTAAACACAGATTGGTCACACGTTTGCATTACATGAAATAGCTTTCACTGCAAGAGTTACAGAAAACATAATTGTCCTAGGGAGACAGAGAGGAGGGAACTGAGGGTGGATTTCATAAAGGTGGTTGACTGATGAATTGCTTTCCTGAACTACTACTTGCACTTTGGGACAAAATTGTGCTCCACTAAGGACGCAACTAGCAAATATCTGCCAACTAAACACCCTAAGCAGCAGCAGAACACTGACAGTTCCTTATTCAGTTCTTAAAAAAACAGTAAACATAAAGACCAGCAGGCTTTTTATCACAAGCATATTTTACATATTTAATGTTTTCCAACCTTAAGTGTATAACCTGTGAGCATGACATCTAGTTACCTGACTTGTCAACGTAAAATGCTTACAAATGTGTCAAAAGTAATTCATGTGAACTGTATGTGTAAAACTTCATGCAGTCCAAGAGATGATTTTTTAAATCTTGGCTCAATTTAAACAGCGATATCTTAGTCCAACTAAAGAAACAAACTCCCACACCTTATCCTAATGGCTAGCCATTCTGCTAAAATACTGGGAAGCTAAAAGCAATAACATTTCTGCCTATGAGCAGAAAGGGAAATGGCTAGCAGCAGAATAAACTTTATGATCAATTTAGTTTCACTTGCCAGTCTCACAGAAATGAAAATAAATAGTGAAAAAGCAACCTGGGCATTCTGATTTATTCTTATACTCCAAGCTCTGTCTCTACATTTTATCTATAATCATAGCTACCAAAGTATTATCACTACTGAAATTACTTTTAGTCCATAAATAAATTAAAATTGAGATTTGACAAAGAACTATTTTTGCATCTCCTGTGACTTATGTGGATAATACTCCTTTAAAGTATTTACATGAAAAAGAGAGCATTTGAAATTCAGACACACAATCAGCAGCCATCTCTTAAAGGAACTGATTTAGAAGGCACTCTAATAACTGATCTTCCTTTCAGTTAGGCACTCTAATAACTGATCTTCCTTTCAGTTAGGCTGAAGGATGTGATGTTCCCTCCAAAGGAACTGTGCATTCCAGTTTAGTAAAGAGAATTTTACTGACACACTCTTGTGAGAATTAGGACTAAAAACTATTAGAATGTAGAAAGTCCTAGTAACAGAAACAACTGTGGGAACAGAACTGTGCCTACAGTGCAGAGCTTTTTGAATTGGAGTAGGAATCTGTGACCTCAAGTCTACTGTGAGAGTGCTTCCTAACATAGTGGTCTAAGGTTACAAGTAGAGAACGTCAAACACATCAGAAGTCACCACATTGCTCTCGAGCATAATCTGTGCAAGACAGATACGATGGGTAACACTGCAGAGGATCTCGGAAAATGATCCCTGAGCACAGTGGCCTTGGCCTGCTGAAATCCTAGAACACAATTAATGATATCAGAGGGATAAGGGTGCCATTTGCATTGCGGAAGTGGGTAGGGAGAACTTCTTTGCCCAGCTCATATGCAAAACAGAACATCATAATTAAGCTAAAGGCTATAGAAGAAGTTATGAAAGATCCACATAGAAGAATTATTTTATGCAATTAATTCCCAGGAGATGTAACAATTAAGTTTCATTCTAAAAAAAGAAAAAAAAATAAAGGCACTTAAAGCATAAGTAAAAAGTACTTAAAGCAGGAGCTTTATAATTATTGTTATCATCTCAAATTTAACGCTTCTTAAACTAATTCTAATTAAAATTTTGTAAATCCTGATAGTGCCAAAGAGATGCAGGCTGTAACTTGAGTAGACAAAATTAGAAAACAACATGAAACCTGTTTTTCTTTCACCACTTATGAGTAAAGTCTATTTGGAATAAGAATAAATATATAAATCCCACACCATTTTATTTGGGAGAGAAATTATAAGGGTATCTAAAAGAACTATTTGCAAATTAAGAATCTCAGTAGTCGAAAAATGATGAAGAGAGCATTACTTTTAAAGTGTACTACAGCTGAGTTACTTTTTTCACTGATAAAATTCCTGTGAAATCAAGTAAACTAAGTTTCACCTGCCTAAACCTGGAGTATTTATGCAGTAAATATGGAGCAGGGATTTTAACCAACTTATATTTTTTAATTCCTCAACGATGACAGTAAATTATGAGGCTCAAAGTGACAGAAAAGGCTATCAATCATTCAGTGCTGAGGCATATAAACAACATTACCAGAGCTGCTGTTTATTGGCTCACGTAAAATATGTTTAAAATTAGAAGTATAGGCTAAAATATGGTCTCATTCCACGGATCTGCTCCAGGTTTATAACACTGGCATTTACATATTCACTTCAGATTTACATCAGAATCAATTTAAAACAAATTCAAAAGACACTGAAATCAAGGGGAAATCTTTCGGTAGGTTGAAGAGGCCTTGGATCAAATCCTTCCAGCAGTATTTGAGTTGCTGAGATTGGGAGGTTCCATATGTATTTTTTGTTAGTGGATCTGCTAAAATGAATTTGTTTAGTCAGTAAATCAAAGCACAGTGCTTTGCAGTCACAAAGCTCTTTTCTCAAAATCAGCCCATATTCTTTCTCCACTTTCTCCACTCTGTCACAAGAAAAACTGGCATGAAGGAACTGGCACTAGTCATTTTGCTTATGCATGACTTAATAGATAACAGCTCTTCTTTTATCCTCTTACACTGAATTATAATGGCTTGCAAAATCTTGTTTTTCTTATTAAACAAGACATATTTCACCACGAAAAATACATAAATGTTGATACTTCAAGCACCTATTGAGGCATTATTAATAATCATATAATTGCATCTAATTTACAAAATTATTTTTCAGCTCATAACCATGATATAAAAGAAGTTTCAGAAACAAAACATAAAAGGATAAGTAAAGAAGCAAGATGTATTACCTAAAATACTAGGAACTGAATTCTGTCATTACTTCTGCATAACTGCCAAAAATCCTTAGTAGATATTGCATATAAATTACTGGAGGCAAAACTTGTCTATAAAATCAGAAATTCAAAACCTAATATTTACCATATCAAAACAGACTAGTGCACACTATATGCAGGTAGCTATGGCCTTCTGCAGGTCACCAGCTCTACTGGATGTTTCAAAGAAACCAGTGCACAACCAGCGAACAAGGACAATTAAAGGAATCTGTCCTAAAAAATCTGGTTGACTTGAGCCTGATGTTTGAGGTGTTGAAGCCTTATGCTTCTCTGTTTATCTGCTCTTATATAAGTGGATATCTTACGTAAACACCTACTTTTTCTTTAATTGTTCTCCTAAACTAACCTCAGTGTTATTATCCAGATTACACAGAAATCAATTTTAAAATACCCAGCAAAACAAACCTTCCCTATCTTTCCACTGGCTGCTTTTCTGTTTTCTCAGATATCTCTATCCTGAAGGGCAAAGAGGGGACTTGCCTGACTGCTCACTCTACACCACCCAGCAATTTCATGTAGCAATATATATCCTCACTTACAGACTGCATAAACTCCTCCTGAAGAAACAAATTATTTCATTTCCAAGAAACTTTTTTAAAAATTTTCTTTTCAGGTTCTGTACGAAGAACAGAGATCTAAAGATCAGGTCCGAAATCCAAGATAGGCTTTGCAGCAAACATGTAAATTATTTTAGAGATTTTTTTCAGAACTATCTTTAAATATGATTGAAAAAGAGAACAGCAGGAAGGAGGGAGGGAGAGCAAGCGAGTACATACTTTAGTACAGAACAATTGCTGACTTTCAAAATCCAAAATATAGAGATGGCATCACATCTCATTATTCCAGCTCTGAGTTTTCACTCCAGAATCTAATTTGATTGCCTTCAATGTTCTGAATCACAGAAATAAAAAATGAAAAATGCCTATGCTGTTATCTAATCCATTCTTCATTAGAACAGGGCTTTCTTAATACACATACGCATCCTCTTTTCACAAGGCCAATTTTAAATGAGTCGAATACTTGGCCTAACATTCCTCTCCTTCAGGGACTTCTTCCTAAGAAAACAGTTCTCTGTAGTAGAAAATCTTCCCTGATGTGCAGGAGAGGTAACTTACTGCTGCCATAGAGTTGATGCGGTCAATGTAGTAATCTGGCCAGCTGGTAGCAAGCTTATTAGGATCCTCTTGTTCCTGAAACAAAAAAAGTTAAACAAGGTTACACAAAAAGCCTTTCAGGATAGAGTTCCTCTGTGAAAGCATCTGGGATTCTTCACTGCATTATTCTTTATTGCGTTATCTTTTCCAAGTTTTTTTTTTTTTTTTTTTTTTATAATACAGGCAGACTTGTGGCATCTATGACAACATTTTTGAAGCTGTTTTTGGAGGCTATCGGACCCAGAATTATAAAATGAAATGGTGACAGAATTATCTTTGGTGTCTTAGTGACAAACCTCAGCCCCTTCAACACAGTGACTACATTTCCAAGTAGCAGGACAGTCCATTTACAGACAACATGTTTACGTTTTATAGTTTTATATGGAGAGAACTTAGAAATTATCTTTCCTCACTCTAGCACTCAAGTGGTGGTAAGATTTACCAAAGGCTCAACATTTGCAGTGGAGAAAAAAATGATTCAAGGAATCTGAAAAGAAGCCAAAAGATTGTTTCATCTGTGATGTGATAAACCACAAAACTTAAGCACAGCCTCAGAATACCCATAAGAATGGAACAGCATCCTCTCAATTATTGGAGGAGCTGTATTAATCCTTCCATCCCTACCTCCCAAATTGTTTAACTGAAGGTTTCATCCAAAAGCCAAGCTCAACTTTCCACAAAAGACCTACCTACACTCAGGAACCAACTCTTCCGATTCCATGTCTGGGGTATTTATTTATAGGTAGATATCGAAGTCATCGCCAAAATACAGATCAGTTTCTAGGATCCTTATCTCCCATTATAAGATAACTTGGTAACTCCTACCAAGGCTCAATTGAAGATACTCTTAGCACTTGATTGAACCAACTGACATCCCAACATTCTGTTCAAAGATGGACAAACACTGTATGGATCTAACTGTCTGCGTATGAGTGTTTACTCATACTAGAAAAGCTTTTCTGTAGAGGCTGCACAGAAAAATATTAAATGTGTTATTCTGTAAGAGAACTTGCGCCATTCCAAAACTGCTAATATATGAGAAATAACTCTACATGCTCCTGCTGAATCATGGTCAGAAAATCTGTTGCTATCTGTCAAGTGTCTTTGAGGCTACGTCCCAGCTCACATAGCAACAATTCTATACAAATTAAAATCTTCATATTTAGAATTAAACACAAAAGCAGTATTAGGATTTAGATATTTCCTTTCCCTCTCCTCATTCAGTTGGACTTTTTTAACATGTGAAGTAAAGGAACATCTCCATCCACGACAACAACCAAAGAGCTCTGACCCTGTCCAGCAAAGCCTGCAGTACAGGCATATCCTATCAAAGTGCAAAGAGATACCAATTTTATCCAGAATTGCTATGCACCCACCACCTTATGGCAAGAAATGGCACATTTAAGAACAAGGTGACTTTTCTTGAACAAAGCAAGAATTCTGCTTTTTTTTTTTTTTTTCTCCTTTTCCTGGTAGCAATTAGCAGTGATCTGCTGAACCCAAATCCATGCCAACCAGTACACCAGAAGTGCAGAACTCTCTACCAAGAGCTGAGCAGAACTTCCACATCACATGTTATCGATGGGCTATCTTTCAATGCCTGTCTTTCCTGTAGAAATCATAGCAACAATGACAGTGCTGACTGTAGTATTGAGTAGACTTTAAATTCCTATGCCAAAGTCAAAATATGACCTTGCTGAGGGAAATATCAATCAAGAAATGCAGCATTATATTTAAAAGATAATCTTATCAATCTCAAAGAGGACAATAGAGTGGGGGGAGCCAATCTAAAGATAGTTTTAAAAAAAAAGAAAAAAAGGAAAAAGAAAAAAAGGAAAAAGAAAAAAAGAAAAAAAGAAAAAAAGAAAAAAAGAAAAAAAGAAAAAAGAAAAAAGAAAAAAAGAAAAAAAGAAAAAAAGAAAAAAAGAAAAAAAGAAAAAAGAAAAAAAGAAAAAAAGAAAAAAAGAAAAAAAGAAAAAAGAAAAAAAGAAAAAAAGAAAAAAAAAAAGAAAAAGGGTCATTCTGCAGGATGATTTTAAAGGTGAACCAGCATAAGCCACCAATCTGAAGTTCAAGGTGTCCCGATATGCCCTTAGAGAAGCTTTCCCTGCATAAATTATAAAAGTGCATATGACAGATATAATTGTTTGCAAAGTACAAGTTACAAGAATACTGTCAGACCGTGGAATACACGTGCCCTACACCTTCTTCGCCAGCATTCTGACCTCCAAATAAAGAAACAAATATAGACAAATTAAGGACTGATCGTATCCATTCTTCTCCAAATAAACTACAGTATTCTTTCTCCCTAAAATTCTTCAGGAAAAAAAAAAAAGGCATAAATACTGGAATACCATAATTAATTTCTCTAGATGTCTACTTTAGGCATGCAAGCCAAAGACTATCAAGACAGTTGTATTAACCATCAGGACTTCCATTCTACTCAAGTGGTTAGAAATTTCACCTCGTTCAGTCAGAATCAAGACTGAGATGACTCTGATTCATGTATTGGGTTGGTTTGGCAAATCTCGTTAGCGGTGAAGTTAAAAAGTTTTATCTTATGTTCCTCTACACAACCCTCCCTATCTGAATCTCTTTTGGCCAAGATGCAAATGACCTAACATAAAGGCAAAAAGGTCTATCTAACTTCAATGGCTCTCCAAACTCCTTGCTCAGACCAGAATTTTATAGCTGTCAATGCTTGCTGTGCTTCCTTGGATCATATATGATTGTATACTTAAAACTGGACACTTTATTTTGAAGTTTCAGAAAAACAACTTTTGTAAAAAAAATACTTTTACTGAAGATGAAAACATAGATTTTTATTGAAATCCCTCTAAACATTAAGTGACACAAAGTTATTTACAGCCAGTCACCTGGTCAACTTTTTTTTTTTTTTTTTTTTTTTTTTTTTTTTTTTCAGAAGACACAAATTTGCAGTAGAATTTCTTCTGCTCTGTAGAGTAGTACCATCAGAGCCATCAGAGAAAATATTTTGTTGTCAAAATTATGTAATTGTTCCCCATGGTAAGAAATTGTTGTACCACGTTCCCTCTCGGACCAGGGAAGATCACACAAAAATGAAATGCAATTCTCATTTTTTTGTGGGGTGGTGACAAGATACTTTTTTTCTGTTTGTCTTTTAAAGAAAGAGACCTTCGGGATTTGATTCTCAAAGAAGACCCCCACAGAAAACTGCAGGCAAACTGATGACGGCGATGATGACGACGACGACAAAACCCTTTCCTTGCCCCTGGAGACATAAAAAGAAGGAAGAAAAAAAATCCTAATACCCAAAACCACAAAGGCAGCAAGAGCTGGAAACAATTACCCATCTGTATGAAGCAAAACATCAGCTGAAGGAGTATATTAAAGCAAATCCTTCTCTTAGCTCCTTGAATAGTGTAAATATTACATTAAAAAACAGACGTCAGCTTGCGGATTTTATAAGGAGCCATATCAATCTTCACTGTAGTAAGAACTATGTAACTGCTGTGAAAACAGGATTCTAATATCATACAAGTCTGCAATGTAGCCAAGGTATTATATAGGCTTTGACACTAATTTGGACATGCTCCATCCCTTGGTGGAAAGGGGGACTTATGACTGTGTAAAATAGGACTTGATGGAGTACAACATATATTTGGACAATTTGAAACAATCAAAAAGAAATGAAATAAAACAATATATTGTGTGACTTCACTGTTGATCCTGAAAATCTTTTAGAGAATACTGGGAGACTTGACCCCCTGGGCAAGCTGTTGTCTAAGGAATGCAGACCCTCAGTACCTGCCATTCTGGTGGGACAAACATTTGCAGTGCAAAGACTGCTATCTTCACACACAGAATCAGAAACTACATATCATTTTCTTTATCAAGACACTTTCTACAAAGAAGCACCAAGCCCTGAAGTTAAGGAAGCCATGTAAAAATGCTAGATATTTGTGGCTGAGTGGACCATGAAAGTGAAAAACCCTGTGCATCTGATCAGTGTTTTTTTTCAAGACAGGTTGAGCACAGCCTGAAAAAGTTCTTTTGTGCTGATTTCAATTTCCAGTGATGATAAACTGCTATTTTACAGTACACCAAATAGAACTCAAACAATGTCAAGCAGTCTTCTAAGAACATGTCCTTAAAGCCTGATCATGATAAAACATCAGCAAATGTACCCATTAAATTTATAACTTTACAAGGCTTCTTGCATATGGTAAAATAGAGAGACATGGCAACACAGCAATTAAAACTGACCTAGGAAATCATTGGCCGTGTTAGAAACAGGTTAGGAACACACATCTGATACTGAATCCAGACACTTTATATTTCCACTATGATTTCTTTTGGGCTCTTTTTATGTGGAGTTAACAAAACCCATCTCTTAGGGACCAATGGGAGCTTGGCCTTTCTGGGTGCCCAACCATTACATGCACTTTGCTGCTACCAGCACAAGCTGTTGCAATAAAGGAACAGGGTTGATGAAGCCTTCCCACAGGCAAATTTAAATAACATTTCCTTCTTTAAAAGATGTATTAAATATACAGCATATGTTATGGACAGTGTATGACAAGGGTGAATACTATAGGGATGACATCTACTCACTGGAAACATGACTTCCTTTTTGAGGTTGATCTCTTCAGAACTGCAGACAGCTGAACCTATTGTTTTGCAGTGATCAGAATGAATGGCAGATGAGCCAAATATTGGATGTCCCAAAATTTGGGATTAAAATCCGGACAACAGAAACCATTTTAATTCTTGTGTTGCTCTTCATCTTAGCTGAAAATTAAATCCAAAGCAGCTGAAGAAAATGAAATAAGGCTATTGAAATATAAATACCTAATCTAGCTTGTTCAATATATCCTGTGAGGAGACTGTGTTCAAATTTATACTTAGGTCAAAAAGAATTGAATTTGTCTGCAAAATTCACCTTAAAGTTCATGCAGACCTCAAAGTTGCGTTATTTTACATAGTGTGAAGTTTCAACATCATCATATAGGGTCTGGCAAATACAAACCTTGCAGCTCAAGTCATTGCAAGAAACACGTTGTAAGAAAAAAAGATGGAATGTATTATTTGGCATAGTGGGAAAGTCCCTGTTTCATAAGTTCTATTAAAATGCAATGAGAATTGGGACTCTTATTACAAATAGGGGTGAATTTCTAATGAAGCAATGATTTTCAGAAAACGACAGCTCACTGAAACTTTAACTGTTAGCTGACTTTTGAGGTGAAAGCTTTGCTGGAGAAAGAGTCTCTGTTTCTGGATGAAGACCTCCCACACTCTTCAGAACAACAATTTAGTTGGTAAAACTTTCATCTGAAGTGTGTTGGATTGAGACTCAAGTCCATGCTTCATCTGGTTCAGAGCTAGAGACATGAACCTTGCTGTCCACGTGAGCATTCTAGCCACTATAAACAAGGTGGGCTTTTTGTTTGCTCTGCAGGCAAAAATGGCTATGACTTATTTTGCTTTTTATTTCCCACATCGCTGGGAATATTGGGATATTTCCCACATTCTCTCCTCGCTTCAGATGCTTTTGAAAGACTCATCTTACTGTAACATCTGTTATTAACGCTGAATATGCTACAATCCAGTAATACCTTGCACTCTAAAGTGACAAATGTCCCTAAAGAAATTCATGAATTAGCTTTTTCAGCCTCTCTTTTAGTGAGATCAGCAGAGACAGGGAAAACGGGATGCAGACAATTACTCAGCTCCCGGTCGCACAGGAAGCCCGTCACCTAGCCAAGAATCAATCCACACTGAAATCACACAACCTGTACTCTCATCCAAATAGCCATTCCCCCTTTCTTTCCATGACTGAATTCCCCTGAAGTTTACTTTAAGGACAAGTCCAGCTTTCAAAGAAACATTTACTTTTTTCATTAAAACACTCCTCGTCTTACTGGCTGTATCTCAGTACAGAGAGGATGAAGTTGCATAAATGAAAAGCACTTTCATTAAAGCCCCCAAACTTGTTTGATCGGCGGTGGGTTGAAATACTAATTCAGAAGTGGAGCTGTAATACATTCAAGTTTTCAGACAGCTTACAACTCCAAAAAGTCAACCCAGTCCCAAGAGATGCTAATTTTGAAACGGGACAGACCACAGGACTGAACCATTCATTAGAGAGATGCAGTCACGGCTCTTTTTTTCAGACTGTATGACTAGGATTTACACAAATACTCTCAGGATTTTGGGAAGGGAGTTACATCCAAGTCTTTTAAGCACAATTTATCCAAAGTGAGAAAAACAAACATTACTTTCCTCCCTGGAACTAAACTACTGATGTGCTGATAATAATCCTTTTGCCACAAGAGCAGTCTACTGTATAACTTATTAAAAGGGAATACTCATTTATTACCAGATGGAGCACGCAACTGGGTAGGCCGAATTCCCTCTCAGAAAGGTCAGTTATAACCATCCATGTTTCCAGTTCACTGGATTACAACACAGGCATATTTTATTGAGTAGACCACGGGGGCGAAGAGGTTGGTTTGGTTGTTTTTTGTTGGTAGTGTCTTTTTTTTTCTTTTTTTTTTTTTTTTTTTTTTTTTTTAAGTCTTGTCTGTAACACAGAGCAGTAACCTAGTCCAGTAACACAACTGGACTAGTAATGAGTTCTGATGCTGGTTACTAACAAGTCTTTAAAAAGAAGAATCAAAGGTCTCAAAATATTATTCATACTACGAAATGTCAGATCAATCGTAGAGCTCGCTGCCACAAGATGTGATAGATTCTAAAACCATAGAAATGAAAAAGGAATTCATTAATGAAGGATAAGGATTCTCTCTTAGAGATCTTTTCATAATTCTGAAAGAACCATCAATGCTGCTAAATTCACTGGCCTTCAGAAATTGAAATGGATTACCAGCTGTTTTTAAAAGATAGTTTACCCTACCATATGCTGGAAACTTTCCAATAAAGTTAAAACTATGCTTTATTTTGAACAGCTTATTATACTCATCATGTTTTCCCCTTCACAAGTACCCAAAAATGAAGCCACTCCAGAGGTTTTAAAATTTAAATACATGACACCCCATTTCTGACCTCATCTAGCATTGATGTAACACTCTAAATAACATGTCATTGACTAGTTCTAACGGGTATCAGCCTAATGGAGAGGAGGATCCTTCTGCTTCTCTCAGAAGATGTCAGCTCCTGTGTGCAGGCACACACACACACAAGGATGCAACACAGACTTCCACACTGAACACGGACAGGAACACCACATCAGGCAGGTAGAAAGGTTGTTGGTGCATTCTTATGAGCCAAAGACAAGGGTTAATTATTTTTTTCCTGAAAAATAGCAAGCTCAGAAATCTTAAACATTAATTTAAATAAACTGCATAATTGCAGTATTTAAAACAAGATTAAGTTTTACAATAACTGTGCCTGGCACAAGACTCTCTATAGATTACTGAAGAGAATCCTGCTCTAAGGAGCTTTAATTTATAGCAAGGCTGCACGGAAAATTTTTAAAGAACTCCCTTATGTTCCATTCATTTTCCTCTTCTGTTGGCTCTTTACTATCCTCATCAACACAAACAGCTGTAAACTTGCTGGCAGGACTGCCTGCATCAGCCTCCTCTCATTATTTATAGAGCGTGCAAGCGTGTTTGTCCCTGTACAAACATATTCAGTTGTGCTATAGGATGGGGATCCCACCACCACAAGGCATTTATTTATGGAAACAGCGTAGTGAACTAGAGGACATCACTCTGTGTTTACTGGTCTCAGTTAACGAGTTCCTTCCGTTTTCAGGACAAAGCTTGCCTGCCAAGCTGAAGTCTACCAGTATTTCATGTTGTTTTCTCTACTGAAAGTTTCACCTTTGTCATGGAATTTGGCCTCTTGTTGGATACAGTCTCTGGATTGTATTGCTGCCTAAAGATCTTTCTTTTCTATTAGCTGAACTTTGTATATATGTTTAAAACCTCTCATATGCTCAACTTTTAACAATTCCCAAATAAATCTACTAATATCGTGCAGTGAAATATATAATTTAAGCAATTGCTAAATAAAGTAATCCATATGTTCCCTACAAATTCAGTGAAGAAATTCTTAAGAGCTAGCTTCCTTCACCCCATTCCATTCACTTATTTTGGAGGTGGAGGAGTCCATTGTGGAGAGCCCTAATATGAAGACGACTTATGTTCACTCTTCTCACAGGGTCCTCAGGAGAAGACATGAAATATTTTATGTATAGATTGCTCTTGAGGGACAGGGAGAGCTAGGCTAGGAACTGACATTGTCTTCCTGGAGCACAGCCCAGTCTACCCAAACTTACAGCAAGTTGAGGTCAGGTGTCAGTATTCTGCAGCAGATGAAGACAACAACCTGCCACCATCTCAACGTACCCTAAGAAATAGTAATAGTGAGAAATATCTTATTGTTTCATTAACATCCCAGTTCTGTTTTGCTCCACCACTTTGACTCTGTGCTATGTCAAACTATCGCGTGTTTGAATTCAAGCAGTGCCCCTGTTTAGATTACTGCCCTGTCGCAGAGCCAACATGCTGTGGATAGAGATCTGGATTTTTTCCTCTCCCCTCCAGCTTGCTGCTTTCAACTTACCTTGTTCCCATTCCAACAGCCCTGTTTTCAACTATACACCTACCCTGCTGGTATTTATGTCATTTGGACTGTGAGAAAGAATTCTCCTTCAGTTCCCTTTCTCATTCTCTTGGCATTCTTTTGGCAGCTTACTGAGAAGCCACAGGAGGAGGCCAGCCAGCCTGCATAAGCAGACCTCCCATCTGTCGCATGCCTGCACTGGAAGTTTATCTTTCTGTCCTAGAGCTAGCACAGCTACCTAGGACATATTTTCTGGAAGCGCACACAGTTTATTAATGCCAACGTGTAGGGGGTTTCTCTTCATTGTCCACACACCGTGGACAACATGTTTTGTCTTTTCCCATTGATATCCTTTCTCTAGTTCTCCTTTTCTTTGGGCCACCTGCTAAGAGAGATGACAACTGAATGGTGAGAGTTACTACGTATTTTCTATTTGTCTCCTCAGCCAAACCATCTGATGCTCTGGGTAATTAGAGAGATGTTAGATAAGGCAAAACTTACTAGCTTGAGTACTCAGTAAAAGTCAAAATGCAGAGGAGAGTAAGAGCCCTCATCTGTATCAAATCTGCTTCTCACTCACCAGAGAAACATGCTAGTTACTTACATATTCTTCATTCTTGCTTGTCCACCTGAGACTAATCTGAATGGTGAGAACTGCACTGTACAAAGTCTGCAGTACATTATTACTGCAGAGCATCAAGAGCACTGACTCATACTTGGATTGCAGAGACCCAGAATTTTACAAGAGGACAGACAAGGACAGAACATAATCCAGTGGCAGCAATTACATTGCAAAATCAGCATTTACATGTACTTCCCATACACTGGAATCAGATTGCTCATTCTCATTTTTGTTTTTAAGTACAGTAAAATACGTCATCTTCATAGGTTAACAGCTAGATACATTTTTGTTTTGCTTTTTAATGGTGGTGGGTTTATCTTCTCCCCTGCAGGGTCAAATCTGCTCCCACTAAACTCTCCCCCAGACTCCCACAGAAGGCAAGCCAAATGAGAAACACAGTATTAAACATTATAATGACAATTTTCCAACTATCACTGTATAAACCCAAGAGCACTCTCTGCCTGATTGTTGAGAACTGTTAACTATGAACTTCAATTGGGGAAGCAGGAGGACATCTGAAAATGGCAGAAAGTTCAAGCTGGACATCCAAAACCTACAAACTCAGAACCTCTATAACAAATACCATGGCAAATTTATGGAATTTATACCTTCAGCAGTGGGAACAAAAGAGTGGGGGAGGCAGCTGTTTCATGCTGTTCCCATGGTGGGGTGGGGAGGGAAGAATACTTTTCTTGATTAGAAATAAATAAATATATAACTTCAAGGCCCTGACCCAAAATAATCTCCTTTCCCACAATAAATAAACAAATCTATAATTGTTAGCATGGTAGCACAGGAGAGAAAGAGAGAGAGAGAGAAAAAAAAAAGACAGTTTTTCCAAAAAACTTTTTCCAAAAGTTTTTGGAAAAATTCATTCTTTATCTCCTTCAACATCTGCTATAATATAGTTTCTCCCATTGTTCCATGATAGAGTAATGGTATATCAGCTAAATTCTGCTTGTAGCTTTAACTTGTTTTTCCTTTTATCCTTGATGCTAAGTTGATCCTTTAAACTACTACAAGAGTAATTCTGGGGGAAAAAAAAAAAGATTTTTAAGAAAAGTCTCTCACATCATCAAGCTTTTCATACTATATCTCAAAGTAACCACTTTGGAATACTTGCTGTAGTAGAAAAAATACCAAGAAAAAAAAAATAAAGACACAATTGCAGGAACTTAATGGTAAGTCATACAGAATAGCCAAATTGTATTCTCATGCGTGCTGATATATGTGCAGAACTACAGGTCAACTTCGACAAATTATACTGATGTGAGATGAGAAAGCAAGCCCAAATTCACTATGTGGACTTATAAGGCAATACGATGGTTTCTTACGTGAATCTCAAAGCCAGAGCACCTTCTCTGCATTAAAAGATACAGATGGAAACAGATAGTGTTTTATGCTTCATTTTACACCAGGCAAACCATGTTGCCCAAATATGGGGCTATTCTTTCAGACTTCAGCACACTTCAGACAGGTGCCACTATTCAAACAGCTCTTTCAGACTGAAAAGACCCAAATATATGACTCATCAGGAAACACGTGCATAGGCTGCATTAGTGACACTCCTGCTGCATTTTGCTGGTTCCCATTATACTCTGTGTTTGTTATAGGCCAGAGTCTCTGAATTTGCTGGTCTAAAAGGTACTTCTATTTATAACAGAGCAACATCTGAAGCCATGTGCCTGTCTTCAATACCTAGACTAGAGATACTGGAATGACCCGATGTCAGCATTAAGCTAACAAATCATCCCAAACATCTGAGCATGAAGTCATTCTGGTAACAAAAAAAGAACAGACACTGGTGGGAAAAAGGCAAGTTAACTCCACAGTTGCTGGCAGTTTCCAAACATCCAGCTGAAAGAATGCAGCGGTTTGCAAAGGGCAACATCCTCCCACTGTGAGTTACCAGTATCTTGAGATTTCCACTGCTAACTGAAAGCAAGTCTATTTTCAGAGAATTCATCTGAGAAATGCCACATTTCAGACTGTCTCACCAGCCAGTCTCCTGAGCTAAGGAAGTGATGCAGTCACTCAGACCACGAGTGAACATGAGTTCCAGGCACTGGGAGAGGACCAAAGAACAGCTTCTGCTAAAGCTTATTTCAAGGAGCTGGTCTCAAAGAAACAACACAGGAGACAGTGGATTGCACAGAGCCTCCCTGTTACCCCCTTTCTTTACAGGGCCATATAGCTTTTGTAGAAGCACAGTTCAGAGTGGAAGAGACCTGCAGGGCTAATTTGAAAGTCAAAAGAGATTGTTGAGGGCCTTGTCCAGGCAAATTTTAAATAGTGAATTAAAACGAAACTTTGACTGAACATGTTGACCACAACAAACTTCTCTAAAGCATTAGCAGGAGCAGAAGCAGTCAACTGAAGCACTAAAGACTTCAGAGAAAGTCTCTTTCTCAAGCTTAGATGTACTGGCCAAGCGTTGTTCTATGCACGTCAGGTATCACTTCACCACCAAACATTTGCTCCAATCTCTCCCAGTCCCACATAGTTTCTCCAGTCTCCTATTGCCCACCTATTGCTCCTGCTTTTAGGCTACCCTGTGTGCTCTGAGGGCTCCTTTGTGTTCTTTCAAAGGAAGAAAGAGTAGGAGCACTCCCTCTAAAGTGGGGGAAAATCCCTCGTGAAGTCACATCTAAGCTCCATGAAACCTGGGATTCCTAAAAAAAAAAAAAAAAAAAAAAAAAAAAAAGGCTTCTGAAATACTGCAGCAAACTGTCTTGTGCGTTCATGTCTGCTGCTACCAGATACAGAGTGGGGAATAATTACTCTAAAGAAGGGAACTAAATACTCCTTAAAATTATAAATCCATAACCAAAAGAGCTTAAGTTTCCATATCAATAACAGATTCCACGAGTATTTCAAAGGGAAAAAACATCTTGCAAGAAGATAGAATTGAAAACAATAAAACTTCAAACCACCCACTTCATTTATTATGAGCCAACCACTGCTTGGCACCCTTCATACAGAAAGGATGAACCCCAAAGGGCTTTCGCAGCTCGGATCAGACAATACCAAACCAAAAACCCACAGTCAGACAACACAATGGTGTGATCTTCATCTGGGATATTACATCCTTAAATGAGACCAGATGAAGATCCGGTTTCTCTCTTCTTTAGGGAATATCTATCTTCTGCTGAATATCTCCATGTCAGAGACATAATTTAAGGTAGGAACCTGAGGAAATGAACACTTTCTCCTACAACAAGAACAGCAGAGCTCATACCTAAACACAACAGATGCAATGCATCCTCCTGCTCTGACTTACAGCCTCCCTGTGGAGCCTTAAATACCCAGAAGTGACCTCAGGTTTGGAAAAAAAGTCCTGCCAGCTCGCATTTAGCTAAGAAATAACTGTCTTTCTATCATACCCATACTGAAACTACACTTTAAAGGGCAAACACTGCCTTACGTCTGCATAAAGTGTAGGCAGGAATTTTGACCAGGAAGACACCAGGTTTCATACTCTTCTTCCTACTTCCCCATCCGGCTAGAGTAATTATATTAAAGCTGCAAAAACAGCTCAGATTCCTTCAGGAACTAGATACAGATATAAGATAGAGCATAGATACAGATATGTGTGAGGGGGTATACACAGGTACAGATATATATGAATTAACTTCAGCATTTATAAATATTTACAGTTTTAACGGGTGGATTCATCGACAGTCCAGAGTGGATTGCTCTCTCTGGAAGCCGAAGCAATGGCTGGATTTCAAATAGGGTTTATAGCAGCAGTATAGTCTGGGTTGGGGTTAGACTGGAGATTTTTTGCTTGCAGCTCTACAGGAACATGAAGGCAGGCCTGGGCATGGGGCGGAATAGAGAATTATCTCGCTCTGTATACAGCTGCACAATATCAGGCTATACTTTTTTATGGTGACATTTTGCTGACAATGCAAACCACAAGGGCAAAGGAAAAAAAAAAAAAAAACGCCTTGACATTGTAGACATTATCTTCATTAAGTTAGCCAGCCAGCATGGGACCAAAGTGGGAGTTTGTGAAATTGAGCTGCAAATGTTATAAGTCTGCAGTAAAACTGCTAAAAGCTAAAGCTTAAGTAAGGCCAGAATTCCTAATGGCACCTGGAAGCCTAACACAGGGTAGGCACGGCCCTTACAGGAGAAAACGGGAACTGTGCATCAGAGGAGGCAGCCGTCATTGGGTGGGGGTTAAAGCTTCTCCAGGACGGCGTTGGGACACCCAGCGTGGGGCAGCGGGTCCCTGCGCCTCAGCCCCGCAGGACTGGGACTCCTCAGGGCTTGTGAGGGCCTGAAAGGGCCTTCTGCTCCCTTCCTCCTGCTGCTTCCTGCAGTGAGCACCCCCCAGGTACACTGACCTCACCGCAATCCACTTCCAAAATAAAATAAAAAAAATTAAATAATAATAATAATAATAAAGGCTTAGAAGAGAGATGGATCAGGTCTTAAACTGAAAATATCTGAGATTTGATCCTCTCCCTGCCGAAAAAAAAAAAAACATGCAGGACAAGGGTGAGAGAAAATGGCATGCCCAGTACCTTGCCATGAGGTTTTCTAACTTTCCTACTACTTATAAAGTCTTTTTAGATATAAATACGTTTACCCATAAACATAATAATCAGAAAGTCTTTGAAATTATACAGGAATTTAGATCAAATAATTTTAACACCAACAAGTTTCCTAACTTTCATTCCCAAACTACATTTACTAGATTTTTCTCCATTAGGTAGATGAAAAAATAATGATTAGAAATTAAAAAAAAAATGCAAGTCATGGAATCATACAAAAGTTCCTTTTCTATACATGCGCTCATGAAGCGTATGCTTCAGAGAAATTCTCAGATTTTTAAGTCTGCTTTGCTATCAGAGAGTATTCTTCCCCTGGATCTCTTTTCTAGCTTATAAAAAAAAGCACACTACCAGTTTGAGAGTTAGAAGCACAGCTTCTTCTTTCAGATAACATGAAAGCCCTTTTCTGTAAAGCTGCAAGATGCTGACTGTTACTTCACTACTTGATTTTGTATCATTCTACTTGAGTATGTAAAGCACAATTGACTCCAAAGAGCTACTTTAGAGTACAGTTAAAATCAGAAGAATTTTAGTCCCCAAACATTTAGCCCAAAACATTTAGGAGATTTCAATATATTCAGTTGAGCTTTGATTGAGCTTTACACTGTCTGTTCTGTAGGAGCTGCATGATATAGTTAGTCCAGTCTGATTATGCTTTGAAAAGAGATTTGCTACCAATTCCTTCTCAAAGAAGCACGTAAGTCCAACAAACCTAACTTGTCTAACTCTGAAAAATATGCCTGCTTCCTAATGAAATCTGCTCAACTGGAGGCTTACAAATTAGTCTCAGGAGGCAAGCAAGGGCCATAAAAAGAAAGCAACTAGACTTGCTTTCCAATAGTAATAAGTCTAAGTGCTAGTCAGATTGTACAGAAGGTAATAAGGCCTGCACTATGAGGCCTCATTATTTGAAATACAGAGTGCATCCAAAGCAATGTTTGCTGAAGCAGTGTAATTCTTGCATTTTCTACCCATTTTGGAACCCCAATATGAGCTCATTTAAAAGGCTTTTTTAAGTTTATGGACCTTAGAACTGACTCCTGATAAAGTAACACTCAGTAATAGTATTTTTCTAAACCTTGAAATCAAAAAGTTTTTACTTAAAAATAAGCTTTTATTTGAAAAGAAATATATCTGAATGCACAGTTTACTTTCTGATTAAATTCCTGCAAAACATGTTACTCAGGAAATTCAGAGGGAATTTTAAAGGAATTACAAAAGCAGTAAAGTACTTTTTATATGAATTTATATTTCAACTGAGGGTGAAACATGAACATTGTCTTAAACAAAATCAAAAGCATGTATATGAGCTAGATGGGCATGTCATTACTTGTATTCTGCATAAGGCTTTACACTCAACCTCGATGTTCCAGTATGGTATCAAGGGAAGTTCATAGCGTAGAGAAAAAGGCAATCTAAAATATGTAGGACTAGTGTTTTAGATAGAAGGTGAGAGTGCCAGCATTAATCATCTGACTAATGCAAATGAAGACAAGGGCATGTCCTATAACATACTCTGCACAGGTTTTTAATGGCAAGGTGAAGGGACAGCTGAGACAGAGAGGGAACACGTTAACGTCTTCCCGTAGAGCAACCTTTACTCCTTGCACAGAGCTTCTCCACAAATGACAGTGGAGAAGCTGGTGCAGCTACACCTTTAGATCAGATTGTGAAGAATTTGGTTTTAATACTAGAGATTTCAGATGCAAAAACAGAATGGCCAAATGTTACCAAAGCAAGCTTGGCTATATGACAGCAAAACAGCAAAATGCTTCCATAGGTATCACGCACAATCAGCAGTATCAATCCACACCTCAACTTCCTTCAAGTCCTATGGAGACCTCTGGCTTGGTGAGCTGTGCTCTCAGCATAAAATTTCAAATGCACACATTTTACCGATTGCTTTAGAATGGTTTGATGTCAAAAACAGGTAGAATGAATTTTATGATACAACAGTAACTTTCTTCTAGGAGGCTAAGAACAAGTGTCATAAAAGATTATGTCAGAAGCCTAATTGCCAAAACAATAAATGAACAGTCTGCTAACAGCAAGCTCTGATCTTCATTCTTGCAAGTGACATTTGTTTAGTTAAATAGCCTTGCCACCTTTAGAGCAAATCTGGGTGCTCTGACCTTCCACTAGTTTTAGACTAGAAAAGGCACCTTAGATTAATGGTTGTAAACAGTTCCCTCAACTTGTGATTCTTGACCTTCCAAGTTGATAGTATTTTTACCCAGAGCATAATGAGGTAAAGCATAAAGGCTTTTCCTCAGAGGGGACATAGACCCCTCACATTCCAGAAAATGTGGCCAACTTAGCACCTAGCAAGCCAGAGCCCTTCAGGCGCTTATCCTGGATAGCTGAAGAGTTCTTCTAAGTAAAGAAGTGTGTCCTCAGTGACTAAAATTAGGATACAAACTCTTCAGGGACAGCCTACAACACACATTCTGTCACCATAAAACGCCAATAGGTGGATTAGGCAGTCAGCTAGAGAGAGAGAGATGTGTCAGCACCAATCATCTGACTGCCTGTGAAGGGAAACAATGAATAATATCAGACAGTTAAGGTTGCAAGTAATTGAAAGTATCTGCAATGTAATGATTAGACATCTGGCAACAGTATCCTCTTCCAGTTAGCACATCATTTTGGATAGCTATAGTTCAGCTAACTGAGGTTGCATTATACATGCATTATAAAGATTTTCCAGTGTAGAGCTCCTTTAACTCTGGAGGTCTTCAGGATTCTTATATCAAATCCACTGCCTTTAAAATAATAATAATAATAAAAAAGTGTAATGTAGTGAATCCAACCAACATATTAAATACATTAAAGTCTGAAGTTTCTTGCCAAAGCTGACTGGTCCAGGAGATGGAATGTGTGGTTCTCTAAGACGGCTACAAATAGATCCTCTCCCACTAGAGCTGAAAAAGCCAGCTGGGCCTGCCAGCAAAAATGTAAAGCAGACATTAATCACAGCAGCCTGCACCTTCCCTTCATGTGCAAGCTCTGTGTATCAGCAGGAAGAAGAATGGAAAGCACCGAACATAACTGAGTAGAGAATATTCTTATGCACTTCCTGGATCACTACTAGCTCTAAGGTACTGTAACTTCTTTGTTGCTATTAACTTCTCTGGATAATGCAGATCAACCAAAAGCAATTTATCCACAAAACACCAGCCTCATGGGTTTGTCTGAGGTTTCCTTTTAATTGCACTGCACAAAAGTTAAGCCAGGTTGGCAGCCTCAGATACTAAAGATCTTCAGTAACTAACAGAAGAAGTAGGTGAACAGCAGCAAATATAGTGACCCCAGAAGGATCAACACCTGTGTTTCAATCTGCCATCTTTAGTATGGAAATCTAACCCTTCTCTTTCAGCTTCTGTTATGACACTGTCATAGCATGAGTTAGACATGCTTGAGAAATAAAACTAACAAACTTGCCACAGTTTTTCCTCTAATATTTATTGTAATGAATACACACCCTTAGGGCTATCTAATTCCTTCCTACAGCAGCCACATCACTGCAGCAGGAATACCTGTCATGTTTCACAACAGCGAAACAGATTGTCAGTTCTCTTGGCCATCATTCTTCTAGGGACAAGATACCCAGAATGAAATATCAGCCTCTAATGTACTGGCCCCCTCACTGGTTTGTCAGGAATTTGAAGACTCCAAATGAAGTAGTATCACTTGGAAATTGATATGAACAGGTAGTTCCTCAGTCACCAGTGCAATTAGCTCTGCAAGTCTTGAGCAACAAGGTTTCAAAATCTCATTACAGATATTTGACGACATCCTGAAAGATATCAGCAACAGATTCTCTAAGTGATCTACAAACAGTTTTGTGAGAGGGGTAATAAAAAAATTTAAAATATCCTTTAAAATACTTCAACGATAGCTTTTCCTTTAGCTTAAAGAAAAACAAGAGGAATATTCAAAATAACAACATGTGATTCGAAACTGTTAATGTCCTCTTCACAAATTCATGGACACACTACTTGGCATGGATATGGCACAAATTTCTCACAATATAAACCCTCACACCACTCCATTTTCTTGAAAAACAGTGGATAAACATGTCATTCAAACCTAGAGGTCAGCAGTTATTCACATGCATACAGAATTTATTGATTAGCTACTTTAATTAGAAAAGTGGTAGTACCTTCTTTTTGCTGCAGTAAATCTGCCATTTCTTCTCTGGAGGGAGTGCAAACATAGCCTCTCTGTTCTTATCTGTGAGATCCAATTCATCCTGGAGATCATGAAAAAGAAGGGAAAAAACAGTCATAAGCTGCATTCATCAGTCTCATATATTGGGAGGAATCGGGGTTAGACATGTTGGCTAGCTTTCAGTAGCACCGAAAGACTTGGTGCCTTCCAAAGATTGTCCATTTCAAAGCTCCACATTATCCCCACCTCTTTGACCATGAATCTGGTTTCCTCACTTTTGTCTTGTTGCTGCAAGTACTCCCTATCAGGGCAGAACCGATAAAAAAGGAAATCAGTGTCAAACTTCCCTAACTTCCCTAACTAGCTTCCCTAGCATCCTATTAGCATTGGTATAGGAATAGGAGAGATCATACTTTGGGCAACAAAGTGCATGTCATGAAAGGAGTGAAATGAAAAGACTCAGAGCACCAGCTTACATAACACAGCTCCCAACTCTGTTACAAGCTCCCTCCGCATACACTGCTGACCTCCCCCAGGCTTAGGTTCTCTCCTGTAAAAGACTGGTAATGATACATCCTCTCCTATGCAATGTGTCTATAAAATCCCCAAGGCAGGCATGGCTACTCAGCACAGACCACAACGGCGCTCCAATCTCAGCCAGCAATTTCAGGTGATAACAGGATTTAAACAAATAAGTATGATCTTCGGGTGCCTAAATGAAAGTCTGTGCAATATAAAAACAAGCTTCAAATAATGTTTCCATGAATTAGTTTTGGCCCCCACAATATATTTAAAAGCATTTGTAGAGGGAAGTGTCCAGGTGTCCAGTATCAAGATGACACTGTAGCTCTGCAAAAGCTGCCCGGGCAGATCCTGGCGCCCGCACTAACCTAAGCCAGGCCAGACAATACCTCTTTAACTCAGCCCAACAATGCCTCGTTTGGAAAGCTTTCAGGGCTGGGAAACTTGTGAAAACAGTGAGCTAAATTGCACACTGAGCCTGGTAGCGGCTGCTGACAGATTTAAAAGCCCACAGAGATTTCAGCTGCAGAAAGGTACAAAAGAAATGCAAACAGTAACAAGGCAAGGTCAGTGCCAGCAGCACAAGGTAGAAAGAGCTGAAGGATTTTTTTTTTTTAAAAGCAAGAAAAAGTTTAAAGAGAGAGAGAGGAAAGAAAAAAAAAAAAAACACCTTTAGCTTTGCAAAGAGTTCAAACCATGTGGAAATGTTTAGGGTGAGTTTCCAAACAAGGGGGTAGCCAAGCGAGGCAAGGAGTTTTATCCTTGCTACACACAATTAGAAAGCTCAGGCCAGGATCGCATTCTTGGGGGGTGAGGGAGAGCGAAATGACATGTAAGGTCTTCAGACAAGCACAGGAATGCTCGTGTAGGTCAGGCGTGTGGGAGGGAAAGATGGGGCGGACAGGGAATCAGAAACGCCAGGTTTGGAAGAAGACACGCAGGGGCTGGAGTACACATCTGAAATGAGCTAGCTGGGCTCAGCTAAATCCTTGGTGGGGGCTGTAAATCATTGTTCTTGCTTTATTGAATTGCAAAATGATTTTTGCTTTCATATTATAAAGACTAAATAACTTGCTCTTCTAATACATGCCACTCTTAGAAGCCTGGTGAATAAGCAGCGAGAGTTCTTCTCGGTAGGTGGATTTTCTACAGCAGCAAGTTGAAAGGTAGCTAACTCCGCTTGGTTTTCAAAACAGTTCTGCCTACCAGACCAGCTCTCCAGCTTTCTGTTGTATTCACACACTGAATAATGAAGAGCTCAACCAATATAGCAAAGAGAGTCATTTTACCAGGACACCACTCCCACTGACTAAATGCATCTGGAGGGCAGAATGCTTCTTCTTAGCAACTTCTTGCCGAATCCTTCTGTAGACACTGTTCATATGAGGGACATGCAAGTCCCAAGCAACTAATTTTGCATGCTGATAGCACTGACTTTCTTTTTAGGAGAGATGCCTAGAAAGGTGGGTTGAAGGGATGGAAGACCCCGTAGGAACAAACCCACCAGAAAAAGAGCAGATAAGGACTGGCAGGATTAACTACCCTTCCTTTTGAAGCATCTAGTGATTATTATGAGAGCAAAACGCTGGGCTCCAGCCCATGGGTCAGATGGTGAGGTTATGAGCAAGAATATTTGCACAGGAAGAGATGCCTCTTCCAAAATGTCAAGCTCTTTGACAGCCTTCCCCAAAATATGTGGGTACTCTTTGGCAGGTGTGCTTCTTCACTGAGAGGAAGAAAGGAGTGAGAGGAAGTGACCCACCTGCCCGCCTCTACACTGTTTACATCTATTCTGCTCTATAAAGAATCAGAAATTGCTACACAACTCAGAAGGGATGAATCCTTCTTCTAGGAGATCTCCAAATTCTTTTTTCTTTCCAATTCCCAATCCCCTTCCAAATTGGAAAAACAAAGTAGGTCCATGACTGCAGAGGAAATGACTGGATCCAGCACAGAAATAAGATCCTGGATGAGGCGGGCCACTTCCCTATTCTAACTTGGAATGCAAACCGAAGGCACAAAAGAAAGCTTGGTGTTTCAGAAAGAAGCAGGAACAACCACAGCAAGTGCTGAAAAAAAAATAATCAGAAGGGCGATTTGCTCCATAAATAGGTCATTCTGACCTGGCAACAGAGACAGATCTGTCCAAATGTAGAATTTCAGGCCCGGAGTCAGCTCAAGGGCAGCCAGCACCTATTGGGGGAAGAAACTGCAAAGGTTGGCAGCAAAGGGGAAGAACTACAACCTCTCAATGGAATCATCAAGCCTGTGGTTAGAGATAGGTTAAGGAAGCCCATGCGACTAAAATCCCAGGGAGTAGGCAGAAAGGGCAAGAGTTTTTGTCAAAACCAAGGGGCAGGGGGAAGACTTTCTTCATCACCTGAATCAATTTCCCCACAGAAATGTAGCAAGTCCTCTTCTGTGCCTTGGGTGGACGACTTGGTTCCAGCAATTCAAGCCAGAATGATCCTGCACAATGAAGCTCAGGTTCCTGGCTCTTAAAAGTACTTCAAGTTGCAAGTGCTCTACTGAAACAGATTGAAAAGACATCTGCCTTTTCTTCAGGGAGGTGTAAAGTACATCAAAGCACATCCAGTTAATACTCCTTATATTTCTCCCAATTATCTATTTCCTTTTTAGTTTTATTTACACAGAGGGATGCATTCTGTTATTTTCACTTTCATGTGGACATTTTCTTTTTACTGACACAGGTTGCATTTCATTGATAAAACATTTAACATGTACTGGAACTGGATTTGAGACTCAAATATTTCCAGACTACTTCTAAGGTAAAAAGGGAAAGATGGTCTCCATTCAAAATGTCCACAACTCAAAGAAAGGAGAGGGGGAAAAAAAAAATAGAAACTGAATGAGAAGGAGAAACGGTGAGGGAAATCAAACTATCCTTCGTTCTGAGGAGCACTATAATTGTGGAAGATGGATTTGATGGGCAGTAGTCGTTGGTTTGATCATGATACCACTCAAAGCCCAAAACAAGCTCAACAGAATGACGTTCTTACTTAGACTGTGCAGCACTTCTCATAATGACATAAAATGAAATTTATATAGAGAATAAAAAATATTTGGGAATGCAGAGGAGACTGGTTCTACTGAAGAATCGTTAATGTCTGTTGACAACTGTACTGAGACTTGCATTGCATCTCCAGCAATAAGACATGTATAGAAAGGCAGCATAGGGTCACCAGATAACTGCTCTTCCACCTGGAGACTAGGACACCTAAGATCCACAGCTCAAACACAGTTTTCCAGCTCTATCTAGAAAGTGCCCCTTCCTGGGAAGCTGCCTCAGTTTCAGGGTTTTCTCATTCTACTTGCCCCAGACATTCCCTGGTCAGTCCAGGGAGTCTTCTTTGTCTTTACTTTTTAAGTAACATAAAAGAAGAGATCCTTTCACTGTCCCCAGAGGGAATAGCTATGGCAGGAAATCAGTTTTCATTTTACATCAGAAAATCCAACCATGAGACATAATTCACAGGAAAATAGGCTCACTAGTTCTGCTCACAAAGCTGCCTCTTTTGCCAGTCTGCTGCACTACAGTCCTGCAGCCCTTCTTGATTGTTTAGAAACAGATTGGTACTTGGGCAAAAGGACGGCCAGCTCTCAACATCAACAAGCAGCATGGAAACTCAATCCTCAGATGGCATAAACTGGCAAAGCTCCACGGCAAAGTTAAACTTTACCCCGTATTGTTACATTCAAAATAGAAACTTAAGCACCATCAGACTAGATGAGACCAGCAGCTGATCTGACCTATGACCTACCCCAAAAGCTTCAGAGGGCAGTGCAAAACTCTGCCAGTACAAACCTGCAAAACAAACTAAATGGACAATCAACTCCCAACTTTCTGTGTCAAAAGACTGGCTGCTTCTGTGAAGCAGGTGAGTTCATGTCCTTTCAAGATGCAGACAGCATTCGTATTTTCAAATATTTTTGCTCAGCTTCAAAAAATTTTACTTTGCTCAATCAGACCAACATTATCCTTAATGGTTCTTCTCCATTCATCAAATAAGGAACACAGCTTAGAAAGCAGGAATAATGTTAAGATTCCTTTAGACACTCTAGAACCTGAATGACTGGGAGGTTTCCTCTCTAAATAACTGAATAATTTGCTTTCATACTTACTGCAAGAATTCAGGTTTCAGGAGATTGTTTGTTTTTATGTTATGACCTTGCACTATATGAATTTCAGTTAAATGTACCACCCATACCCTGCTTCCTGCTCACATTCCCAGTCCTTCTTCCCTTCTTGCACACACATACCTTTTCTTCCCCCATCATCTTTTTCCTCACTCCCCTGCACCTTCTTTTCATCTCATGCACAAATACCCCTTTACCCACCTCAGTCATTCTCTGTCAAGTCTGTTAAACAGCACTAAATTAACCCAGGCTCGAAAAAGAAGTATGTCCTGTTACATACTACTGTTACATACATAACACATCCTGTTACCCCAAAATCCACAAGTACATTTATATATTTATTAGACAAGCACTTTTAACAAAGGGGCATAAATAAAATACCCCAGTTCCAATAATGATCCAGAGAGACACAGTAGTGCTATGATCCCATAAAGTAGCCTTGTGCTCTGGATGAATTCAATTTTATATGAAGTAAACAGCGATGGTGACACATAACAGGAACCCATCCAGCACCCTCTGGCAGGCTCCTGTTAGTGTTCGCTGCGCAGTCACTTTGAGGGAGTAGCTGGTAGTGGATTAATCAATGCTGAAGTACAACTCAAGCTGACAAAAGATAACAGCTCAGTTCTGACATCTCTGGGATTGTAGAGGAAGGGGAAGCAGTGGAAAAGTCGGGGACGAGGTTGTCAACAGCATGCTACAAGCCTTTGTAATACAGGATCCGGTCCAGCATAACTGTCATAGCGTTAACAAGTAAACTGAGTGAGTCTGAATCACTAATGTATGACTTCTATTGCTTCATTTTGCATTAACGACAGTTCCAGCCTTATTTCTTCGGTTCATGTTGCCTGTGACAGGCCCTCTTGGCAAGTAACAAATGGGTTACACTGACGGCTTATGTTCTACCTGTGCCTTTGCTGGGAACTATGTGCTTCTGCTGGGAACAATGTGGTTGGGAGGACAAGTGTCAGAGGAAGAGAAACTTTTCAGCCTATAGGTTGTGTTTGACGTGTCTCATGCCCTTTAAAAGAGGGGAGGCAGGAAGGGATGGACAGGCAGAAGATTCATTCTCATCACAGGGTTCAGCGGCAGCTGTCCTAAACGCTCTTTCAGAGAAAACTACAGCAGGTGAATTGAAAAAGGAAAAGAAAGATGTCATCTTCTTATCGCAATCTCTTTGCAAACAACATATTAGTCCTTGATGTAGAGGAGATAAATATTCCCTATTTAATCACTGCATCCACCTCCAGGGGACAGTATAGGATTGTTCCCCTACAGTCTTCCCTCCATTGCTTTGTTCATCCAGCAGTACTGGCTGATATATAAGCAGCAACTCACTGGATGAGTGCACACTTCAAACACTAAGGAGGTTGATAAGATTTTCCAAAACCCTGTCTGCCTGAGCTTTCAGGGAACAAGGCTAATTTGACTACACAAATTGCCTGCCCATGCACAAACTGAAACAAACAGCAGTGCAAAAGCAACACCGGTGAGGAAAACTCCCCAATTAGAGAAACATTACAAAGGCTTTACCTAAAATACAACTACAAAATTGGGAGTATGACTGATGTGGACACCAAGCTTGTCTATTCAACCACCCATTCCCATCCCCTCCTTTCCAGAGCAGTGCCTGGCACAAGAGTATGACTATAGCCACAGTAATTGCTGAAGGCAGGTGTTCTCCCAGCACACAAAGGCACTGCTACCCACACAGACACCATGTCTGCAAGTACAGCAGATTAGCTAGAAGTTCCCACCTGGGCACCTGTTACATGTCCCCAAATCCTCTGAAAAAACATGAAGAAGAAAATCAAACTCTTTCCCATTCAAAGGTATGAGTTCCCATAACTTTTTATGCACATAAGAGTAAGGGCCTGTGCAGCTACATGTGCCACATGCACATTGCATACACAAGCACGTGCTAGTACCATGTACAAAGCGCACACAGCACACAACATCTGCCCACACCTACAAGACCCCAGCAGTGCAACTGCACACAAGAGGTGCTCACACACACCCCAGCATAGAAAGCATTCTCAACATTTCATCTATGGCATTGATCTCACTGTAAAGCAGAAAACCAGACATAAATAAATAAACCTATGATTCCCACTGCACTTTTTCCTTCTTGCCTATTCAGCAAGCGTGGCTTTAGAACACCAGCAATATTAGAAGCCTGAATCTCCTGATGCTCAGTCAAGGCAACACAAGGCAGAAAACATGTGAAGTCAACGCAGTCAAAGGGAAATGGGCAGAGGTGTTTCTCTTCTATCCTGCCATCATAGGACTTTTTCATTCTCAAGGTTCAGCATCAGAGTAAGACATCTATCAAGGATGCTGATCTTTGGCAAAGAAATTTCTCTTCCTGGAAAAGAGCTAAACCCCATCTCACTCCTGCGTCTCAAAGGTCTGTGTGCCTTGACGTCACTCAAGCACACGCAGTCAGCCAGGCCTGACCTGGCAGTCCCCTTTCGCGGGTCACTGGAATCAGCTGTCTGCTCTTCCTTTTCCTGACCTTCACAGGGAACCTGCCTGCCTAAAACAACAACCTGCTAGGGCAAATAGAGAGAAAGAATGAGGAAAGCCAGTATCTATTTATGCAGCAATATGTACACAGGTGTTTAGAGACAGAAATCCTGACTCAGACATACATTCTCATATATACAGGGCTATAAAAGAGCAAAAGAGGGGCTTTGGGAGTTTTCTTGTTAGGCAGACAACAAAAAGGCAGTAATGTGAAAAATTAACTGCCATCATTGCTTTATCTGTTATGAAGATGGGCTGCAGGAATGAGCTCAATGATGGGGATAAAAACAGAATAACCAGGCTCACATCTAATCTAAATCCCTGCTGCTGCAATTCAAGCCTATTACTTCCGGCCTAATCAACCACAGACACGGAAAGCAGATTTTTTTCCTTCCTCTTGATAACAGTTTTCAAGCATGTTAAAGACTGCTGTAGCGTTCCTCCCCAGTCTTCTTTCTTGAGGCTAAACAAGCCGAGCTCTTTCAGTCGTTCTTAGAGGTCACATCCCCTGGACCTCTCATTCTTGCTGTAATTGACTTCCGGATTCTCTCCGGTCAAAGTACATCTTTCTTGAAGTGCCCTGTTCCAAAGTGGACACATTGTTCCAGCTGAGACTTAACCAATGCTGAATGCAAAGATTACTTCATGCATCTTCCAGACTACATTCCTCGTTACATATCCCATGCTTTTTTTATTATTTTATTTTTATTAAGCAGCATGACTCATATTTTCTCGTGATCCACTATAAGTCCCAGTTTCTTTCCTATAGAAGCATACCTCCCTGGCTGCTTCCATCTTGCATTTTCAGACTTGCTTCTGAGTGGAGCACATTTTATCTGCCCCATCTTGAATCTCATTCTATTTTTGCCACACATTTCTCCATATTCTTCTAAACTTGTCTTTTAACATATTCACAGTTTTTACAGCTTAGTGCCATCTGCAAAGGTAACAGTATACTCAGTTTTCCACCATCCAGTCATTAAATGAAAACACTAAACAGAACTGCAGCCATTAAACCGCTGCTGGTTGCATCTTTTCACTTGGACAGATTGCAAGTCCTCGGGGGCAAGTTCCGCATTTGCATTTATCTCCACCTTTTGCTTATACACAGTGCATCAGACATCTGAAACAGAGCTTCTACCATCACCATATATAACATTAAATAGATCTGCTGTTTCAGCACAGTGCCCGTTCTCCACCCTTCATTTCCCTCCCCTCTCGCCCTTTCTCTTCCCTTGGCCAAGATTTGTTTTTCATGCCAAAGTTATTTAGATGAGACCCCATAGGGAAGGTGGGTGTGGGAAAGGTTATTAGGAAACTGCCTTCTAAATGGCGTCCCTCCCCCCTGACAAAGTCCCTTCTGTTCTAATCCTAATGAGTTCAGAGAAGGTTCCTATGCTGGAGCAATTCACGGCTCGCGCTGTGCCAAAGCACACAGGCACACACCTCTCTGATCGCTTCCTGCCCAAACACACTCCTGCTGGCTCAAGCCACAAAACGCCAGCTCGGAAAGGCACAGGGAAAGAACCACTGCTGCTATGGCCCTGCGCCAAAGGCGGGCTGAATTTCCAGGGGCGTTGGTGCCACCTACTCCCTCTCCTCCCAACTTCCTCCTCTTGCCTGCCTCCTATTTACCATCTGCCCCTATGGAGGAAAACATGCGTAAGCCAGAGCTTGGCTGACCTTTAATTCTTTAATAAAATGTTATGTAAAAGGACAGGAAGAACTGAAAGGTCAATTAAGAATTTCATGAGTGAAATAAATGTCTTACCAAGCTTTATTTGTGGAGCTCAGACAATCAGGCCCAAGTTCAGCTCTGATAATGAGTAGTTGAACCCAAAGGAACCCCAATAAATTAACACAATTTGTGGCATTAGCTTGGATCTTTATTGATCAAAACAAAAACAGAACCTGAGTTTAGCTCTCTTGCTCTCCACATCATTACTATACTACTCTACAGATTTAGTAGTGTAAGCTAGAGATCAGAATGTCTCACTAACTCCTTTGACCTGAGTAGAGTTACTCTGAATTCACATCAGTGCAAAATATCAATCCCTAATTCCATTTCCCTGCTTTAAAATGCTATTGACATAACAGAGCCTTGACTAGAGAGTCCATAACACAAACTCTTTCTACAGCACAGACTCCAGAAATAGAATAGACTTACCAGTCCCTTTCTGCAAATTGTTAACTTCTACTTCAAAAAAATGTTGATGAGCTGTCTTTACTAATTGATGCAGACTGGCCATAGGAACATTCACCTATGAAATTTCTTTCATCTCCCCTTGGATGAAGTGTGGAAGGCAATTTCACAATATTCTTCACTTATACAAACTAGGTATTTCCAGTTAAACACTAAAGGCATTATAGAACATTTGGTTATTTACTCATACCCTATCATGTCTCTTTGCTCAAGTATTCTCATAATTAGCATTTCAAATACTGCACTGACACCGCTGGTGTTAAGAAAACACAAGTCAAAGATTCTTTTCCTAAATAATTCTAAGAAAACAATTGTCAGAAACATGCACAAAAATTATGAAAAGGAATAAAAGAAGGCTGAGTGTTTTCCTGGCATATTCAATACATCTCCTAAATGCAACTATGATTTGTTGTGGTTATCTAGTTAACTATTTGTAATCCAAAAGTTCTCTCATCATTAATGTAGGAGCCAACAACTTTAACCAACAAACTCATCCAGCTGTTGCTCTTTGTTCAAGATATAGTGTTGAAGCGCAGCCGCTAACGCAATCCCAGTGGATTTTCCGTGACTCGGGGATCTCCCCGGCCAACAGCTAAATAGGGTAACTGCAATCTGCTTTCCTCTTGCAATTTCCTTTGCAGAAGTTATTCTTCAAACCTTCACCTATTAAGCCACTGCATAACATTGATGTGCACATTGCTAACCTCCTTCCAAACGGTGCTTCTGTTATTAGTCTGGGCAGCATCTCCTTGTATGCGAGTAACAAATGATTGGAAACTGCAAATTGAGAAGATGCCCTTAAATATTCTTAATACAGAAGCACGTAGAATATACATATGCTGACTTGGGCTATTTTGCATACTGCATCCACATACACCATATCTACATACAAAAGAAAGGGCAGTCTGGCCAGGAAGACAGCAGAGACTCTGCAGGAGATTCCCTGGCAGAGGGACTCTTCCTGAAAAACACAAGTAGCTAAAGGCAAGAAGGTATCTACAACAGGAAAAAATATTGGTGATTTGTTCCCAAGATCCTAGAAAAGATACAGCAAATTCTGCCACTGGAAGTTTCCCATGCTGACTATGACCCACTCATGCTTCATCCATTCAGCATCTTTTCAATCTGCCTGAAATTCCGTACTAAAGTTGGTAGAAGAAATATTATTATTGCTTGCTTCATATTGGAGAAATAAACTCACAAATGCATGAAATAAGTTCCAAAAGCTTGCAGAGGGACCTAGAAAAAAGACTGTGGAAAAAAAAAAAATGTTGTGCTCTTAAGATATGTTTTCCTCCCACTAAGTTTAAAGACTTGTCTGTTTAAAGAACTGTCTAATATTCAAAGCCCTGAGTGCGAGGTGTTTCAGTGCCAGGTGGGAAGCATCTGTCTGTACTTCCTCCAGACAAAACATGTGAAAGGCAGAGCAGCTGGGGAGGCAGCCCAGGGCAATGAGCAACAGGAAAAGCCCCGTCTGACACCTGCCCTCCATGCGCTGCTCCTCTCCGGTTCCGAGGCACTGAGCAGAACGGCCACTCATTTTCCACACTTGAGGACACCAAAATCTCCCCTTCTCCAGTGCAGAGAAAGCTGCCAAACAATGGAGGACCTAAACATGTAGTACTCTGAAAAGGTGCTGCTCCACCCAGCCACATCTGTGGCACCCTGTGCTCACAGATTTGCCCGCCCTGCTGAGCGGGCACATGACAAGCAAAGGCAGCCGTTCATCTGCAAGAACAAAATTGCTCTCCCAGGTTACCTGAACAGGTTCCCTGAAGGGTAAAGAACCTTAAGTGCCTTTTCATCACCACCGGGATTCTTCCCCTCGCTTTTTTGCCAAAATCCAGGCCAAATGCCAAATCATACCTCCTATAACATCTCGGGAGCAGACGCCTGCCATTCAACCTCCCCTTATCAACATGCAGCCTCCTGTCCCACATGTGCAGCCACAAGATCACTTGCTTGGCCTGTGGTTTGTGCCATGCCAGCTGCCTCTTGCCCTGCTTCCTGCTGTCCATTCAGCACCACAGATATTCCATTTTTTGCATTTCACTTTTCACTGCTTTGAAAACCTTTGTCCCTCCTTATCACAGTCTCCTGCCTGGTTACAATCCAGCCATCCCGGCCCATCCATGATGCAATACCTTCCTCTGCCATTTCTCCCTGATGCATCTCCAAGTGACCCTTCTTTTTGCCAAATGACACTTCTGGCATGGTCCACAGAAATTCTCCCATCTCTCCTCAGCAGACCAAGGCTCTAATTCAAATATCCTCTATAGGGAGAATGGGATAATGTCTTACTAGATTTGTAAGATAGGTAGTCAAGCAAGGGAGTCTTTCTCAGGTATTTTCTGTCTATTGCAAGCAAATCATACCCCAAAATCATACCCTTGCACCCCATGAGAAAAGTCTGACACCTGACATTATGAAAAATCTTTCTTTGAAGAGTCTTTGAAAGGGAAAAGATATCCTAGATACGTATGATCTTGGACTAAAAAATTGTGTGGGATATTTAGGAATACTTATGCATAACCAGGCAAACTGTGATATTGTAAATGGCTTTTGCTTCCTTACCTTTCTCTTCTAACTCCTTCAGAAACTTTAAATCAGTTAGTGCTTTTGCCATTATTATAATACAAGACAAGCGTACATGAAGGCATGAAAATCATTAATCAGCAAACTGCAAACTAGCCCAAGAGAAAGAAAAGATTTTGTGGTTTGGCTCCTTTCAGCTACAAAAGCAATCTGCTGCCTCAAAAGCTTGTGATTTCTGCGTTCAAACACAGTGCCTTCCAGTCAGATGGTTATGTTAAGCCCTCTTCCCAAATATCAGCCACTGATCCTGTCCAGTGTCTTAAAAATCCAACTTAATCTCATCATTAGTATTTTCTTACAGTTTCCACTGGCACATTTTCTTTAAGTGAAAAAAAGAAAAAAAGAAAAAAAAAAAAAAGAAAGAAAACAGTAACTGGGATAGGGAGGCTCTACAGGACTGAGGCCAGCGAAGTGGTTTGCTGGAATGAGAGCTCATCGCATGCAAATCAAAATGAGGGACAGATCTTGCCTGAATTTGGCACCACACCACCTTTCTGACTGACTAGGAACAATCATTCAGTATAGAAAACTATAGAGGGAAGAGACATAGGGAATGGAAGAACTACATTTTAGGCACAAAACAGTACAAAGACACTTTCAAAATAAGACTGCAGAGAAATCTGAACTGATAAACAATTTAAAGCAACAGGCCTGTCAGGAGTGTAGTCCAAAACTTCGATTTATATATTCATGACAGAAGTGACACAGAAATTAAATTCCTATCTGGAAAACAATCCAGGAAGACGAGAGATGATTCAAAGGACTGATATTTTGAAACGGGAATATTTAAATCTTGGTAACGTACCTGAATCTAAATGTGATTAAATACTGTTATCAGTATACAAGATCAGTATACAATACTTTGGAGGTAAGGTGAGGGCTTGCATTTAAGTCAGAATTTTTCAGCGACAAACTAAGGACTAAACAAGCTATTGAAATGGGGTAGCTAGAGGCAGAACCAGGATCTCTGCATATCCTTCCCCCAGCCCCGTTGTAATGTTTCTGGGAAATACCTGAGGTCTTTGGCCTCAAAGCCTGCCACTAAGCACAAAGAAATAGAGCCAAAGTCCTCTCACTCCTGTGACCAGAGACTACTGTCCAAGGCAGTTGATATTCAGAAGAAAGCCCATAATGGTGGTAACTCATTCTCTTTACCCAATAAATACTCTTTCAAGTTGCAGAGGCAAAGAAAGGCCTCACGAACACTGCTACAGCTAGACTTGGCAAGCTTGAGCAGATCTGGTGATAGTTGGGAGGACCTATGCAATGTGGTAAAGCCTAGTTTTCATCTGAGGTTCATGCTGTATCTATTACACTGAATGGGCTGCAAGGGAAAGCTAAGCATGGAGGAAACTTGCTACCTTCCCGCCAGCTGTTTGCAGTAGGAACTGCTACTACAGTTATTTAGGTTTGGATCTCATCTCCCTCTGGCTCTCAATGAAGATGTTTTATCCAGTATGTGTCATACTGGCGCCTCACTCAGAATTGTTTTGCTTTCTGACAAAAAGATTTACTCGCTTTTGTTTCTTCTCCACCCTACTCAATCTCTCCTCTGGTAAGAGAGATTATACTTCGTGAATTTCACTCTCCATGAAGGTACAAAAGGAATGGATGTGGACAGATGTCCCAGAGTAAGTACAGAATGGAAGTTTTCTTCCAAACTTTCTGTAGTGAGTGCTTCATTCAAGCTAATGGATATCTGGCCCCTAGAACTCCACTGTTCTGTTATCTCTGTCCTGAGACTTCTGAGGATGCCAAATGTGCTAATGGCACTTTCACACTCACACATGCAGAAAGAGCACCCAAGCAACAAGCTACCTCTTTGAACAACTAAATGGTGGGGTCTCATATGATGCTGCCATTTCAGTGGATGAGAAGCAGCAGAAAGGCCACAAGAAATGCTGAGTTCATTCTGAATCTTTTGAAGAGAAGTAGTTCAAAACTATTTATGTTTTTCCTTTACTGTTACTGTGTAACTTGAGGGGTACTGTTACTGACACAAAAATCTCCATTTTAGTTGTGAAAAGTCTGGGAGGCTTATAAATAGTAATATGGATAAAAGGCTTTCAGGAATTTATAAAGTCAACCCCATTATTTTTGGGCCCAGAGAAAACAAACAAATAATCAAACAAACCCCACTGGATTCAAATGTGATAAAAGAGAAACAATGCAAGGCAGGTCAAACATCCTTGCAGAGCTAAGTACAGGAATGTTTCAAAGCTAGCCAGGACTAAGAGGGGATAAGGGTAAGCATTTCACAAGTCTTTCCCAATGTAAGATTCTAATATGTTGTAGGTAACACAGATAAGGATATTATTATTCAAGCTTACAGACTGTAAAAATATAATAATTCTGAAGAGGGAAACTCAGTAGATCGCTTCTCATGGACTTTCCATCCTGAAATATATGATGTTGAATTCACCTCCTCAAATACCATATCCATCCCAAGAGAGTCACTAACAAAAGAAACACAGAGAAACGGCAGAAGCACGTGGTCTTCACACTTCTTTTTGGTCTGTACTATTATTTCTTACATTTTTCTGTTTTCTCTCAATTTTCAACATTTAAAATTACCCTTCTTAGCGTGGTTTGAGTTCCCCTTTGAGATCAGATTACTGATGTAAGAAAGAACTAGATGGGGATACAGTTAGTGACAAGCTACCCACAATCTTCACGAGTAACATTTCAAAACTTTGGATATTGAATGAAAGAATCAGAATCCACTGTGGCAAGAACACATCACTTCTAATGAATTTGAACAAGGATCTGGAGAAGCTGCCTCTTGAAAAAAAAAATTATTTCCCCTGGCCTTGCAATAGTTCTTCCAGAGTCTTCTACAGTTCCTGTTCAGTCAATAAATCTGTGCAAAGAAAAACACATGTGCTTAGCACAGTCATTTTTGCCAGCAGGAACAAAAACAGCTTGGCACCCACTGACTAGACCACCGACTTGCAGCAGCACTTCACTACATAGTAGTATACACAGTGCCAGCTGGGAAGAGAGACTGAGGAAAAGGAGGAGAGCTGGCTCAAATGGCCACAGTGGTCACGTAGGGCCAGTTTTACCATATAGGAGGCAACAGAGAACTCAGCACAGCCTCCCTACCGTGCAGAGCTTCTTTTCTCATCTGTCTATCAAAATAAAAACTCAGAAACCAGGTATTCCTTCTCTCTTTCACTTGAAAGAAACCTTGGACTTGCAAAGCATTTGCTTGCTTTAATTCTTGTTCAGCTGGATTTCTGACCAGGACTTCTCCACATTGTCCTTACACTAGAGCTCCAAGTCAATCACTACCAGGGATGGCTTGAGAGTTAACATGGCTTCACCTCCTACTTTAGCCCAAAGAAAATCAGAGCAAATCACCCTGACTCTTTACTCAGACCTGCTCTCTATGTATGCTCCCACTAAACTAAAACAAGATTGAATTAGCCTCACTGAAATAAAAGAGGATTGATCAAGTGAACCTTTCCGTTTCCATTTGCTCATTGAGGAGACGAGTCCTCAACCATAACACCCAGCTTCAAGAAACAGAAATGTTTGGAATCCATGCGCGGAAAGATTGGTTGGTTGGGTTGTCCTCACAGCAGACATTTCAGCTGGGATTACCATCAATTTATCCAATGGCAAACACTGCCTTGGTCAGAGTCCAGTCAGACAGCTGCTATTCTGTGTTGGTTTGTCTGGGCCCAAATCCCACACAAAACCCCCTAAACAAATACATCTGCCTCATCCTGGAGTCTGCACCCACCACTTTACAAACTGTCTTACAACTCCATCACCAAGAAAGGATCCCAACACATTCTTAATCCCTCAATCTCCTGCTTTTGCAAAATGGACACCTCCAAATCCACTTTTTATGCTATCAATTTAGAGACCACAAGAACAAGAGAAGATGCGCCGTTGACCTTCACAGTATCAGTTTTCCACAGAAAGGCAGGTGGAAACATCCTGGATATTCAGCAGACTGGAAAACTCATCGCAAGGGAGGCTTTTCCAGAACAAATAGGCTTAGCTTTTCTTGTCATTAACTCCTATGTGGGACAATGCCCCAGATTTTAACTGCAACAAGGGGAAAATAAGGCTTTTAAAAACACATTCACAGACAGCACTATGTTTCATTATACCCTTTGCAGAGCAGATGGCAAGATGAGGCTATGCCCTCTGGGCCTGCTCCAGGGAGCTAACGCAAATGCTTTTCTCATTACAGATCTCAGATGATGTTGGTGTCATCATTTCACTTGGGGATTTGGGTCAAAAGGCTTTGCACTCAAATCTGTTTTTTATATAGCACAAACGCATCCAGACTAGACCCTAACGGATAAGCAGCGGGGAAGCTACTACGCAGTAGAGAGCCCTCTCAGGCACTTCCAGGTCGCTGATTTACGCTCACGCATTTACAGATTGAATCTTTCTAATCCAATTAAAATCTCATCTGAGCTGTCAATACAAATGTAGCCTGTTTTATTTTAGTGTCTCATAGAACATGCATTAATCTGGAACTGTGAAAAAACAGCCCTTCTGGGCAAATCCTGCATTCTGCCAGCCTAGTTTCTATCCCACGTTCTCCCACTCACGAAGGCTTTATTATTGTTGCATTACCTGCTTATACAAGACATGTATCACCATCATATCTAAGTGCTTTATAAAATGTGTAATATTAACCTACTGAAAAATAGCAAGTTTATCTTCCAGCACACTTCCTACTCCTATTTAATCATGGCTAGGTTACTATCATTAAATATATGAACATGAATTTGATCTATTTTTATTTCAATGGCTTCATTTGTTTGAAATATATGTGCCAGTTACTAGCTGTCAGCACGTTTAATAAGTTATAGCATAGACCAACAACTCAGAAACTTTTGGGGCCAAAAGTTTCTGCAGATCATGTACAGTTGTCATTAAATTTTGCACTGAAAACATTATAAATCATGCTGCTTAATAGACTTCCACAGGGCAGCTGTGAACTATTTTGCCACAAGCCCATGGAACAGCGACGTTTGCCAGGTATAAACCAAAAAGTTAAAAGCACCCTAAATACCACCACAAACTCTCAAACTCCTCATAGAAGTCGATCCTTTTCTCAGTAAGCAAAGCTCAGTGGCAAATAAAAACATTTATTTCCATATGACCTGAATGTGAGCAGGTTCAAGTTTTAGCAAGCCAAGTTCAAGAGCAAAGCATGTCGGTGACTTTCTCAGGAAAGCCGGCTTTAATGCTTCAACAGATCTTGGTATTGAAGTGAGCTAAACTTTTATACAGCCTTTAATACTCCACACACAAAAACACCAGGAAATACACTGGCAGTGCAACAGATTGCACATTACATTCACATCCAAGAGGAAAACATGCTACCAAGCAGAATTCCCTAGAATCAGTCAGCTGCATTTTCCAAAATGAATGAAATTCATTTCATAGAGGGGGCAAATTAACTCAGGGATTTTGTGAGCCCCCCTCCCTAAGAAGAGATTCGGCATTCACTAATCAGTCAGAAATGAGTCAAATCTTTCTTCTTCTGCTGTCCTTATTCCTCCTGAAACAGCTGCAAGCCTTATCGAATCCGTCTCTCTTCCCTGCCACAGGATACCACAAACCCTATAATTTTTCACACGTTCAAGGGCAGATGAAAGGAGTTAATGGAAGATAAACCCATACAATAACTTTGGCTGAGGAAATCCTTGAGTTCTAAACTTTGAAAAGGAGTGAGAATATTTGGGAAAGGACTGCTCTAAATTCATCTCTCATTCATCCTCAAGCATCTGCTTTTTTTAAATCACTGTTTGAAATAAAAGCCTGGGCTAGCTCCCCTTACCATTGATCTGGCATATTGTAGCTGTCCCTGTGCTCATCTCCACCTGCAAACCCAAGTTATTTTTATTACTATAGCACTGCAAAGACTTAACCAATGGACAAGGACTGACTGGACTAATGTTATAACAAGTGTAATGCAGGAAGATTGCTGTCAAACCCCTCTAATCAGGGCATCCAATATTCTTTTTGCTATTCCTCATCTCAGTAGCACAGTCTCAGGCACACTCACATGCACCTCACTTTACATAACCCCCAATGAAGACAGATAATGAAATACACATGTGATACCGTTCATTAGCTATCACCTTTGTGATGAAGACTCCAAAACCAGTAGAGTCTTGTAATCTCTCTCTTTTGCACCCATGCCAAAACATGAGGGCAGAAATAGAGAAGCCTTGTCATGCCAAACACAAACAGAAACTGCCTGCTACTGCTAATTCACAATAATTACTGAAAAAATAAGCAACAAAGTTCACCTGAAATAACTCCTCCCTGCTTGCATCTGTTGCTGCATCAGCCCCATTTCATGGGTCAAAGGCAATTTACGGATGAAATATAATTACCATGTTCATTTTATTCTTCTATCTCACCAGCAGAATATTATGGATCAACAGAACTCTATAGTCCTTATTTTATATACAGGCAAACCACAAGATTTTGCACTGTATGACATTACATAGCAGATTTTATCCTAAATTTATTAACCAAAAATCGATGTCTCAATCTCCTTCTTTAAATGGAGGAGTTCATCCACCCCCAAAACAGACTGACATGCCAGGAGAAACTTACCACAAGTTCAGAGAACCTGGCATTGAGCTCTTCTGCTGGTGGGATTGGGACAGAAAACTCAAGGAATTGAAGGGGGTTATTGTCTTTGAGGTTGATTTCGGGGAGGTCACTGCCCCCAAAACAACAAAGAAACCCCAGCGCATGACGATTCCTCTTCCGCGGAGCCATGGTCATGGTGTATGATGCTATCTTCTGATCATGTTCTGCAGGAAACAAAATAAAAATAAATAAGACTCCACTGGAACTGTACAGCTCTTTGCAGTTACAATAGTTATCGCCCATGTAAAGAAAGAGAGAAGAGAAAGATTTGAATTACAAAGCAGCAAAATAAACACGCTGAAAAAGGTATCAGAATTTTAGCAATATCAGTATCTTCTTGCACAGTAATATAGCATCACTCCTCCCAGAGTTTCTTTAAATGCCTTAAATCCTATGTGGGATTTCCCAGCAGCTGGATCCATCAGTGACACTCAGTAACCAGGATTGACTGCTTCTATTAATTTGATCACAATAAAACCAATGATGAAACGACTAAGTGGAAAGGCCATTTTCATCACTCTGGAGTCAGACCTGCAGCCCTAACTTCCCCCTTCCTGGCCAGGCTAGCTCAGGAGGCTATCACATTTTCAAACACACATAAGTGGCTGGGGCTGTTTTATGAATCCAGGAGATAAACTGCACTGTGCTAACGCATGTTTTCAGATTTACATCTAAGCTGCCAGATCTAGTCTTGACAGGACCCAGGCTTGAAGGGCTTTGGTATCAGGAGTGGAAAGGCAGGCAGGAGAAGGCCCGAAGGAGGAGTTGGAGAGTGACTGATTCCACCACACAACACCGCTCGCGAACGGCCCATCCAAACAGGAAGCCTCCTGCCAGCAGTTTGAAACGAGGGATCTGTGCAGTCCACAGAGAGCTGCATATTTTGCCCTTTTAAGGGACTTGTTGTTTGACAGTTCAGGGGCTTGTGTTATATTTTTTAAGGGCTTCATTTTTTCACTTAATCGGCTGAATAAGGCATATCCTTCAAGAGCAAATAATTAAAGCCTGTTGCGACGCCAGGCTCCTCAGGCACGAGGCAGGGCAGCGGCAGGAGGCAGCAGGTGAAGGCAGCGACAGGAGGCTGGATCAGCAGCAACACAGCTGAGCTTTGTCACCAGAGCGCCCGCCGCAGCTTCGCCCCAGCCTGCCCCACAGACCTTGCGCCTGTTTGCTGGCCAGGACCAGGCTGCTTTACGGTCTCAGAGAGCCCAAGCGAGAGAAGCACCTTTATGACAGCAGTTTCATAGGGGTACTCAATGTATGGTGGCCAGCCAGAAGCTCTCCAGAGAGAGAATTTTGTGTAAGAATTTAGTGAGCATGCTCACCAAATAAAATAAAATCCAACACACAATCTCCTTTCGGCACTAGGTGTTGGGCAGGAATCACTTGCCCTCCTTTGCGGTAGGGCTGGTGTATCTGGCACCTCTCCTTTTGCACTGAAGGTCATCGGGGGCAACTCTCACACAGCTGGAGGGAAGAGAAAGCCAGGTGAGCTGCTCCCGAGCACTGCCCTTCTGCCCTCTGCACACCTCAGCAGGGCTATGTAGCACAGCGTGGTGCTGGTTTCAAAAGTAAGATCATTGGATCATAACTATGAGATACCAAAGGCCAACTTAGCCCTGGAACCTAGTCTCTGACACTGGGATCTAGCTAGAAAAAGCAAAATGCCCTCAGATCTAGGGCAATAATGTGCATGCAAACTTCTCTTTCTTCTCCCTGGAGAAGGTTTAAGTTCTTAAAAGATTTCACAAGAGAACCTCAGAAGTTGACCCTGTCCTCTGGAGACCGTCTTCTCAGAGACTACTCCAAGTGCAATGTCCGTTATGACAATTTGGCTGTGGATAAGGTTAGAACTCATTATTCTGACACAACATCATCTTGGAAGGAACCCAAATCAATGAACCAAATTTGATTGATATCCAGTATGAACTACATTTGCATCAATTCAGCTGCAATGAAATTCTGGTCTGTAAGAAAACATGATTTAAAAAAATATCAACTAGTGCTTGTTCCCCTGGTGTCTTTATGATCTGTTGGGGATCCATATTTAAGTCATCACATCTCCTTGATTTTTGGTGGCAGAAATGGTTTCAAAAGTTCCTCTATTAAGAATCAACTTCTGCGAAAGTGCTTCCGAAGGAAGAAAAACGCTGAAATGAACATCTTTCATTTTCCTGAAGCAGAAATTGATAATATAGGTTTTATAAAAAAAAAATTTAAAAACATATGACAGTAACCACAAAAGTTTTTTTTTCTTCTCTCTATTGAAAGAGCTGTTGCTTTTCAACTTCTTATAGATAAGGCAATTTTATACAAATGAAAATTATATGCAGATTTCCACTTCCACTTCTAAAAAACATTGAGAATCAATGGGAAATCTCTCTAGAGTAACCCTACTATTACACAAAACTCCCTCCTACAGCTCTTCTTGGCTGCACTGTCTTACCCTTTTGCGCAGCACAAACAACTTGCTGCCATTTCAACAGCTAAACACACACGCTCTGCTCATAGCTAACCCTCTCCTCCTTCCCAGCCCCATCTATGGTTCGGCTCAGGTCAGGAGTCCGAGCCTGGAACTTTGCCCGAGATCTAATTATAAAGATGTCCTCTTCCTCTGACAGGGAGTACGTGTTCATTTCTAAACCACTTGGCCCACTGACCAAGCATAGTTAACCTAACGCAATTTCTCCGAGTCTCATCGGAAAGTTTAGCCACGTGTGATAGGATCCTGCCCACAAGGATCCTCTTTCAATTGGAAGTTCTGAATCCTTGTTTCATCTCACTGTCTCTTCATTCTCTTCTCAGAAATTGTATTTTTCCCTATAAAAATTTGGAATATTTCACACAGAATAAGACATGTGAAGCTACTGCGTCAGATGCCACATATATATGACTGATGTCAGATGTAATGTCAGGCAACTGGCAAGCAAGCCTTTTGTCACACATGGAGTAGTAACCCAGGTCTTTTGATTTGTATTTCACTATGCTAAAGAGTTTCCTTGTTTCCAGGGTGTAAAATAACAAATAACCAACCCCATAAAATGCATTAAGTTAAAAATACTCTTTCAGGAAGGCCAGTAGTACTTCAGTAGCTGGAAAGCACACCTGCCACCGCACTGGACAGAAATCATCAGACCAAACAGTATGGATCAATGGACCACAGGAAAGAAAACCCTGGAAAGCAAGTGGGGCCTCATGTAACAACAGCCCTTTAATTCTGGGAGTCACAGCCAGTCATAGTCACTGTTAATGGTTTGAACAGGGAGGGGAGTTTGGCACATTTTAAAGCTGATTCATTGGTTTTCTCTGCCAAAGACAGGAATTTCAAGGGAGAGGAGGAATGCCATGAAGCAGTTGAGACACTCAGCTCCATTCTGTTCTGCACACCTGTCAGGTGCTTTATGGTACAAGTTTCTGTGTTATTTTTCAGCATTTTGGTATCCCTGCTTGAGCAAGGGCATTGGACTAGATGATCTCTAGAGGTCCCTTCCAACCTCAACCATTCTGTGATTCTGTGATTTTTCTGCCACAACAAAACTTAACCAAGAATTTCAAAGAACCTCACATACTTGCATCTTGTCTCCTGCTAATATCATATACTCTTTATAATATATATATATATTTTTCTTTTCTCCCTCCAAGAAAATATGGCCTAGGACCACAGAAGAGGTAAGTGCTATTTGAAAACTATCCAGTTTAACTATATCCTTGAACCAAGCTAGTGCAATGTGTCTGTCAAAAAAAATCTATTTACTTTTAGTTCCTAAAGAATGCTCAGGATGTGCTGAATGATTAGTGACCACTAATGTCAATCTGTTAATGCTCAGAAATCCAATAGTATTTAACTTCTTGCCTGAAACTAACTCACCAATACAAAAGAGTTACAAAGATTTTTAAGAGACCTTCTCCCCTCTGAAAGATTATTGTGGACCTCTTTCTCTGTCTTCATTGGCAGATAAGGAAGTAAGATGTCAACAAGCAGGTTCCTCATGTACTTCCCAAACCATACGTCTACCCAAATTTTGGTCATAGAAAAACCATTAAAAAAATACATTCAAATCTAGAATAAAAACACAAAAAGGGGAAAACAGTGAAGTACTTAAAAACAGAAAATGATCATTTTTTCCTTTATATATTTTTCTCCTCCTTTCAGTCAAGCACAGATTAACAAGACTCTGCATTTGAGCTGACCAAGCAATTTATTTATTGCTTTTACCTGCTAAGAAGATATTCTGTTTTCACAAATGTATTAAATTTATTGCAACTCACACACACACAGCAACTTGCAGGATCACAGCTAGTCTCTCCTCTTAGACTGCCCGGACAGGTTGTGGAGTCTCCTTCTCTGGAGATCTTCAAAACCCGCTTGGACGCAGTCCTGTGCCACGTGCTCTAGGTGACCCTGCGTGTGCAGGGGGGTTGGACTAGATGATCTCTAGAGGTGCCTTCCAACCTTAAGCATTCTATGATTCTATGATATAAGAAGCTCTACCCTGCTCTCATTTAAATACAAGCAAATCTCACGTGTGTCACCTAACACTTGTAAATGGTGATATGACCACTGCAGCTTAAACTGCAGATAAAATAAGTAAAATTCACAGCATGTTTAACATATCCTTCATCACCTCAGCATCTAAGCATAAAACATATTTGGATATGAGCACAGATGTCAGACTGAACAGACACTTTGGAGGCAGAAGTACATTTTGCTTTGTGCAAACACAGGTTCCCCTTCTAAATTATCAGCTACACACTTATGCAAGATTGCCAACACCTTACACTCAGTGGGTCAAACTGTTCTATTACTTACAGACTGTGGATCCAATGAGATTGCATACCTGCAAATATAAGTAACCTTGTAGGTCTGAGGGCAGTACTTCACCATCTTCCTTTCCTTACCCTCCTCCAGTCATCACCAGTGCTGTATCATCTTCAATGATGTCATCAAGTCTTCTATTATCAGAGTGCTGCAGTTTCAGTAATGTCTACAAATATCCTCAATTTTCTACTAATATCAAAAAAGTCTCACCAAAATTAATTTTCCTGTCCCTCTTATCATGGACCAAATTTCTATACCTTACTGCAGATTGCCATGCCTCCTTCTACAAAAAGAAAGAAGAGAAAAAAAAAAAAAGAAAAAAGAAAAGATGGCTCCTTCAGACACAGAAAAGCAGAGCACTTTCCAGGTTGACTCTTAGTTCTTTCACTCTTTCTTTTCTATCAGCTTTGTTCTCATTCCCTACTTTTTTTCATCTTTGTTGTTTTTCTTGTTTTTTTTTTTTCATGATAACTCTTAGACTTGGAACGGCTTCTAGTACCTACTTCAAGTATTACAAATGCCTCAAACTCCTCATTTTTAAACAAACATTAAAATAAAATTAAACTTCTGAAAAGGCATCTACTGCATGACACGATCTGTACAGATGCACCTCATTCTGGGTATATTTTGTTTTTGTTGCATTATAGTCTATTGTCACAGCTGCAGCACTGAAGTAAGGGTAGGGCCTTACTTACGTATTTTATGCAAATAAATGACTGTACGGTACCATGTCGACTTATGATATTGCACAAATAATAATAAAAACAGTAGGTCAGCAGAATGTAATCAACCAAATGAAATTTGGCCAAGACGCCACGATTCACATTCCAGTAATGATGCTGCTTGTAATGGTAGCATTTAGCAATGTCTGCAAGTTCAGTGTAAAGGTAGTTAATACAATAGTTTGAGATGGATAAGCCTATGCTTTATGAAATAATGGAATTTATATGATGGTTTTCCCAACCACAGCATTAACTTCACTAGATGGGTTGGGCTGTTAAGTCACCCTTCTTCTCCAAATCACTGTAATTGTGAGAGCCTGTGAGGAATCTAACTACACAAAAACAAACATGAGAAAAGAAAGCCACAGATCCCACATATGGCACTCCAATACCTAACTGAGAGTAATACCTTCAAGCAGGCTGTCTTTTGAAATGCTCTTCACAATCCCCAGGTGATTTTACTCTTGAAAATAATCAGGAGCTCAAAAAGTTGTTTTTAGGACTGTCCCAAGACAATACTGTAATTTCCAGGCCCTGAATCGCAAGACATAAAATACTTTTAAAGGTCACTGGTTTGAAACTGTCCTTAATCATTACTGTCCACTCAACCCAAAGCACTAGCTCCCAGGGAACAGAAAATGTCCACACTCCAGAACTCAATCTTTTTGATCACATCAAGTGAGAAGCCAAAGACAAATCTATCTTGAAAACAAACTAATCCACCCTTTCCTCTACACCAAGGGCAGGGAATATAGAAAAGGGAGACTACCATGAAAACTTGGGCTAGGGGGCTAAAACCTCTGTGGTATTTATGCTGAGAAGAGTGAGATTTAGTCACAAGGGCTGTCAGTTCAGAGCTTCCCAGTAGCGCTAATAACCACCACCTTCAGAAGAACGCACGCACAAAGCCCAAGAGCATCCCTGTCTTGTTTGAGTCATTGTAATTTTTCCATTCTGTCACTGCCCAATTATTTCCAGACATGATGTAACTATTTTGCCAGGAGGATTTGGGAGTCCAAATGTTGCTGTTGTCATCGTTATCCTGGGTGCGTGAATTTTTCAGACAAAATAAGCAACTGAGGGCATTAGAGTGCCTCTGCTGAGAGAGGAATAATCTGTAAGAACTGTCAGCGTTCTCCAAGAAAAACAAACAAATGCTAATACTGCAATTACATCTTCTCAAACTCCAGCTCATTTCCATGTGAATTGCTGTTTTCTTTTTCAGACAATTAGCAGAAGAATGTTTCATCCCTGGTAGGAAGTCATGGCAACATACAAAAACTGATTTCCATTGCACTCAGGGCCAGTACTGGACAGCAAGCTCGAGATGGCTGAGAATTATCCCTTTATTGCAGTCTTTGGTAACTAATCACAGATGTAGGGGTATCAGTGCATTCTTCACTACTGGCAGACAAATCATTTACTCACATGGGTAAAATCTTCTTCAAGTTCTCCTGTCAGAAAGAACAGGTCTGTCTTTATAAGAAGTGGGTAGAATGAAGGGAAAAAAACACAACACAGATGACACTTGGACTTTCAGATGTTTTTCCTGGACCATAATCTCTTTCAAACAAGTCTTAAGCAACACCACTTGGGAAAGCCAGGTTCAAGCTTACAACTCCCCTGCTTTCCTTCTTAGTGTCCCAGCTAGAGTAAAATAAATTTCTGTAAGTCACTGCAGGCCCCGCTTTGGTAACTAAGTAAATGAAAGACAGGCAGGCAGTAGCAGCATCATGAAAGGAACAGGTCCTCGGATATTGATCTTCTTTCCCTCTTGAGAGGGTTTCTTTTTTAGGTCATCGGACAGACAGGTTCGAAATGTCACTAATTTTATAAATCTACTATTTTTTTAAACCTACTTTTTTAAGATACTCAGATTCTAGGGTTGTCATTTTGGCACCAACAATAAATTAATTTTAGAAAGTGAATTTAGGAAAAGGTCACATGCTGTATTTTATCACCTTTTTTAATTATTTTTCTTCAACATTCTGACAAAGGATAATCTGGGTTCAATGTCCTGAAACCTCAACATTACGCAAGTAGGTTTGGACTCCAAGCCAGCAACTTGGTGAAAATGCTGAACTTTTAACCTAACGTGTCTTCATGAAGAATGGATAGTTGGAAAGAGTTCTGCCTTAGGACTTTGGGTTGTTTTCTATGTGTATTTTTAAGTGGTATCCAGATAAAATATATTTTCTGGCTGCTGTAGTATTTACAGGAGGAGATTATATACCAACATTGAAAGTTGGTTACAGAGTCATGGTTTGCTGCTCTGGGTTGTGGGGCTGCTAAGTGTTTTATGACACTAGGGTGAAAAATGTCTTATCTATACAGCAAGTTCCAAAGGGCCAATGCTCTGAGTGACATGAGTACTGACTACGAGGGCCTGAAAAGAAACTGCATTACCTAGAAATAGCTTCTGTGCCTGCATGGCTAGTGTATATATTTTTTGCAAACAGCCATATATTGCACAGAGTACTGTAAAGGTACTAGGGGGACAGAAGGGAAGCCCTAGAATACCCAAAGATGATGGCTTTTGCTAGAAAGCAATGCATATCCTTGACTGGGTGGTCTAGAGCATACGGTACATGAGTGTGTGGTGTCCATACATGTCATGTCAATTGCTATTAACTTCATTCTAGCGCTTTTATCCAACTTGCCAATTGTCAGTTCTTCCCTATTTTCATGGCAAGAGGCCATGTCTGCATCAAGACTCTTGACTGCTCACGATTAAAAAAAAATAAGTACCACAGTATAACTAGGGAAGTTTACTTATTGCTCTAACTGATCAACATCCTCTTCTTCCTGAAGGATGGGCCGTTCACTTAAATACGTAATCTGATATCCAAAGAACATGACAAAGAAGATAGACACAGTAGATATTTGTGCAGTCACCTGTGGACTCCTAAGTACCCACAACAATTCAGTAGCCTGTCTAAATACATGGCAAGTTGTTCAGCTTCTGAGCCCAAGCTATTTACATCTTTTTGATGACCGTTCAAGTTCAAGTACAGTCTAAAGAAAACCGGACTGCAGTAAAAAAAATTCCCATAGCATCACAGCTGCACACTTGGGAAAAAAAAAAGAAATAAAATCCAAAAACACCCTGCTCCTAAACAGCTAATTTGACTTCCATGCACAGTCCTTAGGTGTTATTTGAGAAGAGGCCCCACTACATACAACTAGAACAGAACTCTCACCCCCCTTAAGGAAGGTGCATCTTCTTTATTCCCTTTAGGACTGCAAACAGTTTTGCTATATCCAGTAACACGTGACTTTGCAGTACATGTACTAATATCACTGTTTGCTGCCTCTAGTTCTGTACAGAACTGTATTATTTGATCTTTATCCAAATCACCACCTGCATCAGTTTGTTCGGTCTTATTCTTTAGAAACCTCTTTTTAGGACATATCTAATTCAGTAGGTTTTCTTGTATCTTATATATTACATTTATGGATGGAATATATGCAAATGCAAACAATACTTAGTCAAACATTGTCTCTTCCAATAGGTTCAGGTCTTGGCTTCACTGCTGACGTGGCCAGGAAGAAAGACTGATATTGCCATTATTTCCAATTTCTACTTGATGTGGGAAAGACACAACCAATCTGTAATACAACTCTTCCAATGACAAGAAGTTGCAGCATTATCTGATTCCACCTCTGCCCAGAAACCCTTCTGAAGAACAAAGCAGTCTTGATTTCCACATGGCACTTTGCACCCATCTCAACAAAATCAGTGGAAAGTGCAAAATATCAGGAGCACAGAAAAAAATCAAAACCTAATCTGTATTTAGACGGGATGCCAAATTCAAACAGAAACAAAAGTCATGCAAAAACCAAGAAACTGCATGCAAACTTCCAGTCTACCACTAAATCATAACTTTTGGCTGCAGGATCAAGACACGAGATGGAGATTTGCTTGGATCTTTTCTATGTTTCACTTTTCTCAAAGTCGTGTATATTACAAGCAAAGGGTTCACAACATCACAGGGGTGCCTGGCAATGCTTACAGCAACAAAAACAGTCCAAAGGAATGGCTCTACCTCCATATCCCTGCAAAGATAAAATAGCAGATGGATAATGCAAACACTGAGCTCACACCACTGAGATGCTTTTGAGAGAGACCTCCTCTGTAATACTCGTTCCTTCCATACCCTATCATCAGTGAAATGCAGCCTGCAAGAAGGGTGTCTACTGCCCAGGAAAATGTTGAGTGCCAGGTTGACACTGCTATCAGCGATTAAGTGCACAAAGCTCCATGGGAATAAACCCCACAGAATTAAATAGTTCAGATCAAGCAATGCAAGTATAGAGAGAGGAGCAGTTTTAAGGAATGGCTTTTTGTTTCCAGGAGGAAAAAATTCTTTAGACAGGAAGGAGTCAGTTGGCTCTTAGAATATTGTCTTCATGTTGGGATTCTACAGACAGGCAAAGTTTTTCTACGTTTTTAGGAGGTCATGCATGATACAGAAACAATTAATTTCCTATAGGGCCTACTAATAACAGCATTAACTCTCCTTAATCCCCAGGGCATATTTCATAACATATCATTATTGCAGGATACATTTTTAGCATGTACTGGAATAGTCCTACAGCAAGAGTTTCTCCCTGTTTGAACTGCAACAGTACCAAATATGACCAAAAACATGGTACATGACCAAAAAAATCCCAGCATGATGACCACAAGATCCCAAAAAGCTTCCCAAAAAGCTGCTCATAGTAAAAGTGTGAGGAAAGGTATTTTCACAGCAGTCCAGAAACCTTCTGTGTAACAGAGAGTGAGGCATAACGTTGCCCACATGAAACAAAAATAATATGCTGTAGTACTGCGACTGCATCCACCTCAAGTAGTCTTGATACTCATTTACTAGCAGAGAAACCTATATGGACAATATCTCAGAAATAAGATCTCTTTGCCTCCCCCAATCAGTCACTCCTTACCAAAGGAGACATTGCTCTAACTTGGAAGGAGTGTCTCCAAGAACCAAAGTTTGAGCTTGAATTACAAAATAACTAACGAGAGGGAAACCATTTATCATGGGAAACAGAATAAAGGGCAAGAGGAAAGATTGGTTTTCAGAGTGGAAGGGAATATTCTGGCTGTGGAAATACTGTAGCAAGTCTTGCACTGTGGAAGGACCCTGTTGTGGAGGTAATGCCAGCCAATGGATCATTCAAAAAAATGAGCTCATGTCCCTGTATTCAGTTCTTCAAATATTTAGGCTAAGTTCTCTAGTGGAAATCCCTCTCTCTCTCTCTCTCTCTCTCTCTTATAAGAAACTAAGTGTCTTAAATGATGAAAAGGAACGATCTCAGGCCTTGGCTAGAGAATGCCATTTTTCTCTTCTTTTCAGAAAGACACTGGAAATGATACTCAAAAATATGTTGGTTGTTCCATGTATCAAGGCAGTAATTTCAGCATCAACACATTAATGGAATTAGGTTACAGAGACTCTGAATTCATATAGTGTCCTCTTCATGGGTAGAAGACTGCTATTAATTCCGATGGAAACACACGCCTGCTAGAACAAGACATTCACTCTTCCAAACAAGAACTTCTACATTATGCATTCTCATGAAATTTCTCCTCAGTAGAATTGTACCAGGTGGGCATCTAGAGTTTTATTTATTTGTTTATTAATCCCACAAAATATTTCCTTTTCTGCAAGACCTCTCCAGTATTTTTCAGCCCACTTTGGGACTGTCAAAGTAGAGGACTCAAATCATCATGTTCTGACTACTCTAGAATATCTCCCCAGGCATGCACCAATTTCAGTACAAGCTGATATAGCAGCTTCTTTTTAACTGCATTCACTTACACCGCTTCCACATTTAAAGAGGAAAAGCAAATCTTAGGCTGCTGAGAATGGAGGTGATTTCCTTCCTCCTTCCTTCAAGAGTTGAGATTTAAAAGCATTGGTTAAACTGAAGATAAATCACCTTACATTTTTTCCCAGCTCAATTTCAAGAGAGCCCAGTACATGGTAAATGAGAAACCCAAATCCAAACTGGGGATAGTCCTTCACGCTGGAAGATTTAGGTGTACATGTGCTTGGTTCATGCTGCATAGATCTCTTGCCAGGCTGGATGTCCTCAAGAAAGTATTTAGTCTCCCTGGCGAGTTATAAAAGCAAGATATGCCATACCTGGGAATTAGTTATATATTTCAAATGTCCTAAGACCCTTCTCCTTTAGAGGCTTTGGGCCCATCAGTGTGCAAGAGTACACTTTCATGCTACTTGCTGCAACACAACAAATTTGCCTCCAATCAGAAAGAAAAGAGCCCAGAGTACTGAAGCCCTTGTTGCTTTAACAGCATTCAGCAGAAGTTGCTCTCAAGCTACACACACAGTGAAAACTTCCCTTTCTTTCTGCACCATGAGAAGTTCTGTATCGTTGCCAGCCACCATGCAGTGTCCAGTGCCAGAGCAGAGTTGTATATCACAGACCACACTGCAACCCTCACCTCTTTCCATCCTGCATTCTTGGAAAAGAGCTACGGGTAGTTTATATCTTACTAGTTTTAAAGGAACATTTCAGGTCTCACCTATATTTGTGGATCTATTCATCCACCAAACTAAATGTCTCTCTTCGGGCTACCATTTATTAGACAACCCTGTGAAAATACACTCCTGGCTTTCAGGAGCTGTTCAGCAACCACATGTGCTTTTCAGTATCAGCCACTCACCAATAACACAGCTGCATTCACAACCCACAGCACTGTCAGGTAGACAGTCAGTAACAAAACAACCACCTCCCGTTCTCCTGGTTAGTAAAGCTCCTACAGAACACTCAGCAATAAACACTTAAAAGTAGTGGCTTTGACTGATAGAACACATCGTAATCTCAAATATTGAAATACCAGTCAAAATTATAAGCTTCCTTTACTACTTTGGTCACGTATTCCCTGGTTTTCAGTGCAAGGTGTTTCCACAGTAAATGTTTGCATGCTCAAAAAAAAAAAAATCAAACAAACAAAAAGACAAAAACAAACAAAAAAGCCAGAATGCAGTTCTAAAAAAGACAAGCAGACAACTTTATACAAGTCTTCCTTTCCACCTATCAAAAATAACAAAACTGCCTTTGCCCAATTGACTGTCTCTCTAACTCTACTGCCTGCCAGGGGAGCACTCACTCAAGGAGCAAACACTCAACTTTGGTTCAAGTGATCTGTCAAGTAAAAAGATTTGTAAGACATCCCCTCCCACCTGCTTTATTAGAACATTCAGAGCATGCATTTTTGCAACACCTCTTTCCTATCTCCTCCCAAAGAATTATTCTAGTAAGGAGATTTAAAACAGAGGGCCTAAAACAAAAAATCTTTAGTATAGTTCCCATACGTATTACTCCCTTATTCTCATTACTACAATCAGATGGCCCTCAAACTCAAAATATTTTATTAAAATGCCAAAACAAGCTGGGTAGATATGCATTAAAATATGTATAGCAACATAGTTTACATTGCTATATTACGTTGCTTATGGCTCTGCAACTGTTTGGATGGATAGCCCACATTAAGGTGACAGCGCCAAAAATTTTCATTAAGCAAGCCCCACTCAAAGATCCAGACCTCATCTTTGCCACCCATATCACCTGTATCACAACATTCCTGGGAGAAATGGAATTTCTCCAGGGCAGAACGGAATAGGGAGGTGCATGCACACCCCACTGCACTGGGTCCTCCCCTGACCTGGCCCGGGCTATTCCACACCTTCCTTACTCAACGTGGTTGCCCAAATACTGTACGGGCAGGTAACGACAAAGGTGGCTAATTGCCTTGGCTCATCAAATCCAAAGACTTGCAAGAACGAAACTTGGGAGTTCTGAAACCAACTCAAATGAAAAGCTAGAGCATCTTGGGCCCCTCAGAAGTGACTGGAACAAGACAAAGGCCATGGTCCCTCGAGTACTACATTCCACAATAGATTTACACACAATTAAAGCAGCTGCTGCTCCAGTACATTCTTGTCTATTGAGAGGACACTACAACTCCAAGTCACACATGCCAGTGCTGCACATTTTATTAGGCCCATATTCGCAAGCTAGAAACAATCTCAAGTCTATGCTGCATTGCCAAACAGCAGAGGCAACATATGCAAAACACACAGAAGATCCCAGGGGTTGGAGGAAAAAATATTGCCTTCAGCCTCACTGAAAAGAAAAAGAAAAAAAAAGTATTTCTCAGGGAGCAGTGCCTCTTTCACATGCTTATAAAGAGATTTTTCTTTCTTCGCAAACACTGCAGTGTAAAGCTAAAAGCAAACAATCTCCTGATTTATAAGAAAGAGCTGACAGGTTTTCTTTAAGAGGCAGAGAGAACAGCTTTCCAAGCGGCTGGCAGGAGGCTGAGCCACGACACACCTTTCATTCAGAAGTTGATAAACAAGTTCTGAGCAGCTGGTAAAGGAAGAGAAAAAGAGGGGAAGAAAAGTGTGAAAATAACAGCTCACTAACTGCATCCTTGAGCAAACGTGTAACATAGTTTTGGTCTGAAGGTGGATTAAAGAGAAGATTCCAAGGCAATGTTTGCTAACAAGCATCTATTCCAGGGATGGCCCGACTTTCTGGCCCCAGAAGTCACATACCAAAAACTTGCATATGGTCGTGCGACAGATACACACCCCACACCTTGCACAGCCAAGGAAATGGAGAGCTCCACAAAGCAGTTCGGAGGCTGGCCTTGAAAATAAATCTTCAAGGCTCCTGCTTCTGCATTTGATATGAGGTTGGGCCGGACACCTGGTTCTTAAGGAAACACCCTGCAATGCTGATCTCATCGCTCCCTGAACACTTCGCATCTTAAGCAAGGAATCAAATTCTTCAAAAATCCTCATGCCAGTAGGTCCCTCTTCTACCTAAGTGCTCAGGGAACTTACTTCAGGGTACAAATCTAGATTGGCTGAAGTAAAGGAACTCTGCACAAAGTTTCTCTTGAGCCTAGCCCTGCTAACGGCAGGGGAGAGCAAGCTGCAGAACTAAGATCCGTGTGCTGATGTACTGTTGTTAGAAGTAATAACAGTAAGAAGAAACAAACAGCAGCAACAACAACAAACACCACTATGCATTTTCCCATAAATTTAACTCATTTTAGACTTTCAGGTCATAAGAATTCATAGCCAGGCTGTCCATTAGTCAAAAAAGACTCTTCATATTTGTAAAAGGTCAGTTTTCACGGATTGCATAAGGCATCTCCCCCATCCTTTCCCAAACGGAAAATTGTCATCAACATTAAAGCTGTGATTCCCCAGAGGATTTAACAGACATAGATGGAGTCTTACAGGAAAAGCTTTTGTCTGGTAGTGTTTGCTGCATGAACATTACCTGTCCTTGTACCATCCACACATTGTTCTTAAATTGACATTTGGGCAGGGTCACTGACACAGCGGGCTGGTACAGACACTAGTTCCCAGATGAGGAAAGGTGGGACTGTTGAAAATGCATTGGCTTGCCCCAAAACCTTCCCTACAGGCACCAGTCCCCAGTCATTTCTTCACTTTTTGGAAAGAGGTCTTTATCCCCAAAGGAACATTTGATGGGAATTCTCTAGAACTGCAGAATTTTTCAAAATTGGTCTCTTCCTATGCTTCATCTGCTCCCACTGCAGTAAGTGGATTTTTTACCACTGATTTCACTGGGAACAGGATGGGATTTTAGCCACAGAAGAACGGCTAACCACCAGCATCTAGTATTTGTCCTTAGGAAGCTTTTTCAGGGCAAATGCTTAGAAAGAAGTTTAATTTGTACGCAAAACTCAGCAAAACCCTTTCCCAGAGGTCAAGCCCTGTTCCCTAAGGCCTGGGAGCAAGCTTTCTGGCTGGACTTTTCCCGAGCCTGATGTGTGGAAGATAAGGAATGTGAATGATTTCCTGCTCAGCAGCATGTAGCTCCCCAAACATCTGACAGTTTATGTACTGCAGACTGTCTCCACAGAAACATGGCTAGAGAAACCACGTTGCTAAAAAAAAATTACAGCTTTCCAGTAGCCACAAGCTGATCTTCACTCCCTCACACTCTCCATCCTCTTCTAACTTTATTTTCTTCTCTGGTGGCTTTTTGGCACACCCCAACATAAGATTCCTCCTCCCATCCAGGTCTAAAAGAAATTGCATCAACTCCCACACCAATGCTGCAGATAATGTCGCTCCCAAAGGGATGCTGGAATCAAAGACATGCTCCTGTTCACCAAAACAGCATGTGCCAACTGCCCTGACTTGCCACCCTCCTGCAATACATACATTATCTCTCAGATAAGCTTTAGATAAGGTCCTCAGGCAATGTCTTTTTTTTGCAACTGTTTCAGAATCAGAAGTACTTCCCCTCAAGACAGCTTGATTTTTATCTCCTAAGACTTAACAGAGAAAAACAAAAGCAAACCCTGGCATTTCAAGTTACCCCTAAAACAGGGATGCATGCAGCCCTAAGCCAGAAAAATTAAGTAGGCCCCCAAGGACTGGCAGGCATGGGTATGATCTCTAAGCAATCCTTCACTATGCTCTTCAGGGTACTTTCCTACCAGACTATACTCAAGGATGCTGTTAGTAAGATTCCTTCCAGTGGAGTCTCCCAAGATCCCTCATGGATATGAGCTACCATACATGGGCTTACACAGCCCCTTCAGAGTTGTTCCAGCCTAATGACATTACTCCCTGATAAATAAGAAGGATTTGGCACAACACAGTTCTAAAGTCTTACCTAAAACGATGCCTGCAAAGCTGTAACGGCTAACCTGCTGTCTGCAAGTTACACTTCGGTCTCCAGGGCATTTGTTCAAAATGAGGATTAATTGAAGAGAACATCTCAATTAGTGGATGCTTTTTCTGCTCAACTGTATGCCATCAAAGGAACATTTTGCTATTTAGAGAATCTGCAGGAAATCCTCTCTCTAAATGCACTGATCCTATCGGACACTTCTGCAACCTTTCCCTCATCTCAACTGTCACTGAGAAGAGCAGGCTTACACACATAATCTGCAACCTTCACATGACATGCTTGTGCAAGGCACGCTTGAAATTCAGTAATTAAAATGAAAATTTAAAGAGTGCTTGGCCCTCACCATCAAGGGTAGGTCCTTCACAAAACTGTCCAGCTTCCTTAGCACAAAACAGGAGGCAGATTTCCAAAAGGCAGTGCAGCTGATTGAACATCTGGTCAAAACTAGAAAGAACTGTCTAGATTTTTTTTTCTTTTTTTTTTCTTTTTTTTGAGGGATAGGCAGGGGATTTGGAAGGGGGCAAGGGAGGAGATGAATCTACTTTAACCTTGGGAACTCTTTAGATGTCTTTGAAAGACTTTTTTTAAGTTGACTTTTCCCCTTCTACCAAAATCAACAGATATAAGTAGAGAATTTTGAAAAAGCTATCAACATAAGTTTTGTTGCATTCAGCATCATAAAAAAAATGGAAGGAGGAAATAGTCACATGTACATTTTTCTGGTGTGATTTAACTCAAATTTTGAAATACCCAGCCTTCATAAGAATGTGGAAATATTTGGGAAACTCAAAGCTTTCTTCAAAATTTGCCAATTTTCTGAGAACAGACTTTCACATGGGAAAATCTCCAAGCAAAAATATGAGGGAGACATACAGAGCTCTTTCGAAAGTCTAACCACTGGTGTCAGTAAGGGAGATGAACATTTATGAAGATCTTGTCCATCTTCGAATAATTACTCAAACAGCAGAGTGATTCCACAAGTAATTAATTAGGCACATGTGGTAAGTAATGAAGATGGGTGCAAACCAGGCTTAGCAGCACCATGAAGTGATAAGAAGATACAAGAAATGCAAGAGAGTATTTTTACGTGTTAGTTGGGTACAACTTAGGTAACAGCCTGGAAGCATAAAGGATGGGTAAGAAGGCAGTATAAAATCCTGACTTCAAGTTTATTTGGCTCCCATTGGCCTCAGCAAGACTTGCACTCACAAATCTGAGGATGATCCTAGGAACTATAAAACTGAATGTGTTCTGGCAACATCCAGTCTGATGTCACACAACACAGGCCACCACATCGCCATGAAGTAATTCCTGTTTAAAGTAGAATGTAACTTTGCAATAGACATCCCACTGGTTTTAGAAGTTTCAGCAGCAGAAAATCTACTGCAACCCTTAGTAAACCATCTCTCACTATGGAAACTTGTGCTTCTTCTGCACAATTTCAATTCTCAGGGCCTGGTTCCCAACTTACCTTTCCTGGATCAAAAAATGCTAGCACCAAATATAGGTATAGGTAATTATAAAAGATGGTCAAGTCACCTCTTAAGCACCTCTTTAAATAATTAAAGGATAAGCTTTGAGTCTGATCCATCAATACCAGGGATTAATCAACATTAAATTCTGTAACCTTCCACTTACTAGCCTATGGACAGTCTGTCACATGGACAACAATTGTTTCAAGACAGTTTGCTCTTGGATGGAAAATGAATGTTACTCAAATCCTAAAACAGATGAACTCATGTTTTAAGGCAATCTGGCAAAGCACAAGAATATTACAACACAGGTATGAAGAGAACGATGGTCTGCTCAAGATCATACACCAAGTTAGTGAAGGAACCCAGAGGAATACCAATTAATTTAGATTTTAAATTCTAGTCCTTGTGCACAGTGCCATCTTCCTGCCCTATACATGACAGAAGAACAAAAAAACATAGCCTGTAATTTCTCCAGATTTACAGCAAGGCTATACTGTTATGAGCCATTTGAATGCAAACAAAAGTAATACAGGAGAGGGGAAAGAAAAAAAAAAAAAAGAGTATGTCTGCATATACAGTAACCTTCCTGATTATTTTGAGGCATAGAAGACATACCAAACAAATGAAATCCTTAGGTCAGCACCCACAATAGGCCCTCTCACAGATTCTTGCTCTTCTGCAACTTCAGAGATGCTTCGCAGTAGCAAACTACTGAGGCTTTACTATCTGTTTGATTTCTAAAAACTAAGCCCACAAATAAACTCTATTAATTGCAGTTTCTAAATCTCCCCCAAAATCTATTTTTTTTTAAAAAAAATTTTTTTTAAAAAGAAAACTTTTTTTTTTTTTAAAAAAAAGGTCAGTTTCCCTTTTTTATTAGCTGCCAAGAGCAGAGTTCAGGGCTCTGTGTTTCTTGAGTTGATGAAATCATTAACACCTACAGCAGTGTAAGGAATGTAACTCAGCCCCCAGGGCTCGGTAAGTAATAAGAAACCTGTGTCAGCTTCACCTTTAAAAAGTAGTTCCAAGTAATAAGTTTCCTATTTCAGATCCGGATGGAAACCCAGCTCAACCAGCACAGAAGAGTCACAATTCAGAGCACATTGTTTGAAAAGTATCAACACTGGCAACTGTGCCAGCAAGAGCCTTGTTAAAAAAATAAAATAAGAAAAAGCAAGGAGAGGGTGCCTAACGTAGTACTGCAGCTATTGTGCCTCACTGCATGCCACACAGCCATCAGCGAAGGCAGGGGGGGAGTTAGTACAACAAGCAGCACACAACATTTGCTACACAGAAAACTTAATTCATTTTGTTTGCAGTCTGGCGTCTGGAGCAAGGGAAGCTCTGTGCACTCTCATTTAGTCCACAGTGCTTTTCTTGCTCCAGACGCCAGGCCAGGACTTAGGGAGACCTTGTGTGGCAACATGAGGCAGCAGTCAGCCAGTCTGGAGGCTAGCGAGCCAGTGTGAATTACGGGGTCTGTATGCACTTAGCAACCTCAATAAAGGACCTCCTTTATACTCATTACAACACAGTTCTGTCTTTGCTGCTACAAGGGGTGCTACAGAGCAGGGATTAGCAGCTGTGGCTTGCAAGAGTTGAGGTCTTCTAATCAAACTGAAGTGGGGTGAAACCCTGCTTCCAGCAACACAGGCCTCAAGGGCACCACACCACGTGGCCATCTCTTCACCCTGGCTCATCTGCTTCTGCAAACAGCACTGATGACACTATCCTATGCTTGTTGTACAAGCCCCTTTTCAGCGAGGAGAGAATCATGATTGGGAATGCAATACAATCTCTAATACTCCACTAAATTAACACTACCCAACTCTGTTGCTTCCAGCTACCCATATCCTCTGGGTTTTTAAGGCCGGAGCAAGAGCTCTGTCCCTCTCTACGCTGCTTTCATGTTTCACAGCTGAATTCACTCACTCTGCAACGCAAAGCATATGGGAAGATAAATGCCACTGGCAGGTTGTCATTTCTTCTGTCCACGTTTCAAGTTGAAGGCAAGATACCATTTCATCTCCCATCCTCTAAACAGTGCTCAGAGCACCCTAACATGCTGCATATCCTGCAAGTTCCTATGTATATTGATGACTACGGCTATTGATTACGTGGCCCTATGGGCTCTTCCTCATCAGCACACATCAGATACCCTCCCTGAAAACAGCCCTAGTCGACCACGCGCAGTGGGTACCGTGCACCAACCTGCCCGAGCAATTCACTTCCTGCGTCTTACCGATGGCCCAAGAGTTCAGGATTCTCAGCCGTTTCCTGCCCCTTGCATTAGCATCCCACAATGTCCTGTTTACATTTCAGAGCTGTGGTGGAAATAAACACCATCATGTCAGGACATTCCAGCAGCAGGATTCCAACGCAGCCATGCTGTGTTGTGAGCAGGATGCTGAACAAAGTATGGTCTTCATTTTTATTTTAACTTCTTCCCTCTTCCTTATATTTCCATTACCTAACTGAAATACCAGAGGGTGACCTCTAACGAGTCAGTCCATGCAACTAATTAACACAGTGGAAGGATCTTTACAATTGCAAAATTACTAAATCAAAGGAACTAGCAAGTAAGCAAATAAATACGACAAACAAGGAAAGGATACTGCGTCACAGAGTAGATTTAATTTCTTCAGTAAACAACATTTCAAAGGAATATCATAATCTCCCATTGGGCAGATGATGAAACTGAGGGAAGGCAAAGCCATTTCCTGGCTTAAAGTTCTAGTTTCTAAGAACTAATTTGTCTGTCATTCACCGTAATGGTAATACTGAAGATAAGACAAAAAATTAGTTTCAGTTTTTCTCAGCGATACAGCTACTTCACTAAATAGCATTGCCTGAATAAACTACGGAGACATGACAACTGCATCTGCTATGAAATCCCTGCCAAGAGGGATTTCTTTTTTTAAGTACACTGTAAAATTTTCAGACTAGTAAAGAGCCTATTAGCAAAGCTGTCCCATGATACAATTAAAAATTCTCTATTTTACACCTCAGCAATGTACAAACAAATGCTGGCTTCTCCACTGCAGTAGGAATATTAAATGTAAATATTATGAAGAAGGCTCTCTTAAGACACAAACTGGATGACTACCAAGGACAGGCTGAATGCGCTGAAAGTGAAATTTTCTGTGATGCACTGATACTTTCATGATCACGAAAACCATAGAAGGGAATGACATATGAAGCTTGGATATTCTATCCAAGTACTAAACCAGTGTTCCCTACAAAACTTCACCTAGTGTTTTTTTTCAGGTGTGGTAGAGCTATAGTACAGGTATTAATCCCTGGTAGATCGCAAATGGAAAGCGGAAGATTGTGCTGTTGGAATGACTGCTTGCTCTTCAGGATTGAATTGGCATGGAAATAGGTCCATGGCACTTGAATGAGATTCTCATCTCCAGTTTGCAACCCAGTTTATAGCTGGGTTTAATCCGGTTTCGTAAAATGCTTTAATCCCACTGAGGACCCCTAAGAGTCATTCTGTCTCAGGATCAACCTGAAGACTAGCTGCAAACTCTAGTGAATGTAATGAGTGCTGCACTCCATAAATAAAGCAAAGCAGATGCACCAGGCTTGCAGTGGTCTTCACTTTGGCATGCCAGCTATTACCACAGTTCACTAAGTGGACTAGGCTTGCCAGAATACCTTGATATGACAAGGGCAGCTTTGGGAGTCTGCCTCGAATGCCACAATGCCACACAGACCATTTGCTACTCTGTGAAATTTATTCCATCAGAAATGTATGCAAGCCTAAACCTTACCATGTTTAGACCATGACGCAAGACTCACCTCTCTGTCTAAAACTTACCACTAACTGCAGGCTCAGAACCCCCTGGCATTTTTCCCAAAGCTGTATTTTTCTTTCTCCCTATCCCTGAAGTTTACAAGCACATTGTTGGAGGCAGGTAGGGAGTATAGTGCTTTTCTCCCTATATTTGGGAAACCGCTGATATAAACCATGTGCACACAGTGAAGTCTCAACAAGGACATTGTAAATGCATGTAATGATGTGACGGCTGCTGGCAATCAATGAGGAGAAAAGAAAAGAAAAAGAAAAGAGGGGTTTATAGTGTCTTGGGCCAGTTCCTAATGGACAAGCTTCCTTAACACAAAACCAAACATTACAGCTGTCACTAATCACATCAGCCAGTCGTCTGCCTAGAATGGCCAAGAAACAACTGGACAAGACACTGACCAAGCTGCTCTTTCACCACTGTGTTTCCATAGGACTCTGCAGTAATCTGGCAAGAGAGCGCATGAGGAAATTTGATGTATATTGCCTGCACTTTGCCTTTCACTCTAGCATCTTCAGCAAATACTACGCTAATTTTAAAAATAATCAGTGGGCTCAAGTTAAAAATAAAATGCAAGTTGGCTTCCATGAGAAAGCAATGAAGCCAATGCCATTTATAGTAATTCGATGTGTCACTGAATAGCATCATTTTTAAAAATACACTGAAAGCCGGACATGAAATAACTGGTTAACAGCTCCCTAATCACAAGGGCTTCCTCTGCTACACATTTTTCCTATTTGTCCAATGACTTCTGTTTTATATCTAGTTTGCTAATGGAAAGAGGGGAAGGGGGAGGGGTGGGGAAATTGGCCTAAACTGATCCAGCAGATGCTCAGAGCTGGGGCCTCAAACACTGGCTTCTTTTCTGCAGCCACCAAAGGGTGGTGGGGGAGAGACATTTCAGCAAAATTCCTTCTCTACAGCAACTACCACAGAAACACATTTCCCTCTGTTTGGAGCCACTCAAAATAACTGCAGCTCAAATGCCAGAAGAATATTTTGTGTTTCCTGCATTCAGAAAAGGAAAGAGATAGGAAAATATTGAAGAAAGTTCCTAGTGCGGTGGTCTCAAAACAGCAGTAGTGGGCTTTAAAAAAACAATTGGGGGGGGGGGGAGAGAACCTGCACTCTCATAAAGTAAAACAAAACCAAAAAAACCCACCTAGTCTGAAAAGATTTGTCTTTTAATGATCCCAAAGTCTTTTGCAAGCATGTGGAGGAAATACATGATTTTATGAGACAGCCCATCAGAGCACAGCCATGCCAACCATTCAGATTTTTAGAATAATTCTTTAGACCTAATTTTTCAGTTGTCTCATGAGTCCTTATTGCATAAGGAAACAGAACCTCCTCAAGTATGTTGACTTCTGTGTCCGCACTGGTTAGTGGGTAGGATACCAGTAAATAAACGAATAAATAAATAAAAAGACGAGGGAGAGGGAAAAATAGACATTGCTAGAAACCCCATTGGGCTATCCCTCATGCGTCCTGTCTTCCTGCACCTCTCACAGCTTCTCCCTGATCCCCCAGAGCCGGGCGGCTCCTCGCTAGGCCGTGAGCGATGCAGCTACGTAGGCTACGCACGTACGACGTGCACAGGTTCACATCCTGCCTTGAACAGCCCAACAGAAGGCAGCAGCGGGTGAAAGGAGGCTTCACTCCATCGTGAGACTATACATCAGGGAAAAGGGGAGGGGATTCAGAACCTGCTCAAGGCTGTGTCTGTCTTCGCTTTGCTTCTCACTTCAAGATGCTCAATGAATACTCAATGCTTCTTTCATCTGCCGAGGTGGGACAGCACAGTGCACGCAAGCAGGAGGTGATTAAGGAAGATGTCCAAATTCAAGTCAGTGGCAGAGGCAAAAAGCGAACACCCTGTCTTGTCATCTTCCATCCTCAGGTCCTTATGACATGTAAGATTTTGCTGTCACCCATGTTTCTTTACTGCAATAGAAAGGCATGTGAATCTACTATGCTAAGTTGCCAGCATCTTCACATCAGAACTGTGCCTGCGTTGACAAGCTCTTACAGTCAAACACTTGTGTACAGGGCAACACTGTCTTCTGTGTTGCGATGGCTAACATTAATTTTAGGCGATTATGGAAGAATCTCTTCAACCCAGTTGAATCATGCAAACAGGGATGCTAGTGGCACTGAAATAATTCTGCTTCTATAATCACTGTAATGTGGGTAGGATCTAGCCTCTAACCTATACCTCTACCTTCTTAGAGTAATCTGGACTTAAATCACTTCAGACTTAAACCAAGAAAAAAGGTGTGTTGACCCATCAGCTTTATCCCTCTTTAGGAAAGAGATTAGGTGCTACTTTTCCACCATAAAGGACCACAAGCTATCATGAAACAACGGAGAGAGCTGCAGATTCAGGAACAAGACACTACAATGCAGAGCCTTTGCTCTGCTTAAAAAAAAAAAAAAAAAAACCAAAAAGGCAATTTCCAGGTTCACTGGAATCATAATACATAGAGATATCATGAGATCTGTTGCTTCCCTTCTCCATCTGTCTCTCCAACTCGTTTCATGACTTGCAGTAAGGAAAAAATTAAATCACAGCATTCACAGGAGGGAAAAAAAACACAAACTTTTTTTTATAGCAAATAATGCAATACTTCATAGATTAGTTTCTCTTTTCTTGCTAAACAACGAGGGGAAAAAAGGAGGGGTTTACTATAGCTGGTCCAAGCACATATGCTCTCCCTTGTGCTGCAGGAAGTCAGAGAAACAAGATGATGGCTGAGCAACGAATGCCTTGGTGTGCTGAGTGGGATTATAAATCAGGGCCTGCACTTTGTATGGAAAAGCAGCAAGCAGACAGCCAAGACCCTTTTCTAAATACATTGCAAAGTGGGTTATTGTGAGGAGTGTGTGCACTATGATCTCAGCTGCCAACAAGTACTTCTGTGCAAAGCAGCCTGCAATCAGGAACTCATTCTCCCAACAATCCAGGCATTGACCCATATTCGTCCTATGCAGTTAATCTAGTGGAATTAATGCTGGTGAAATAGGCCATATGGGCAGTCCTTGAGACAGAAACCTTATTGACCCAGGGAAAGTGCTCAAGGGCCAGCAAAATTGTAAGATACACACCACACGCATGTGCCAAAGCCACACATGCTTCTCTCCAGCTCCCAGAAAAACCAAGCCTGGACAATCTAACCTCAGATTTATGAAAGAATGCAAGGACTGACTTTGTGATTCCTAGAGTAATTAGCACAATGATTTAAAAGCATTTTTACAGGTATTTTAACACCACTGTACTGCTGAGAGGGGAAAGGAATGAATTTTTTTTTTTTCATGGACATTGGCCAAGTGGGATTTCAGGCTGGATAAGGCACTATAGCAAGTTCCTCCCACTGCTTTGCTGGAACAGAAGGCCCAAAGAATGCCAATCAGATGTTTCAATTAGTGCCAAAGTTGCCTGAATTTGAAAACAGGAGACCTGAAAACATGTCTATTGGTGTTCTGGTCAAATCACAAAGTGAACACATTTTATTATAACCAAAATGTCTGCTGCCATACCTGCTGAATACTATTTTCCTTTCTTTCTTCTCAGACTATTAAACAGCTCCTGTAGATCCACCCCAGAATTGCTTACTGATGACAGATCAAAATTTCTACTTAATATCCGCTTTATGTATCATGAGGATGAAAGTCACGCAAACGTAAAGGAAACAAGGCAGAAAACCCCGGACTAGATCCTACTTTCCTAGAAAGTGGGGCATATAACAACATATAACATAATTCCCCCAAAGCCCATGGAGTGTGTCTACGCAAACTTTGCAGAACTCCAGGCATATTCATCTCTGCAAATACAATGTTAGCCAGCATTGGTCAACAGAAGCAAATCCCTTGATTGTATTTCTCTTTAAGTTTTCAAATTAAGATATTTCTTTCTTTAATAATCTTCTAGCAACAAGCCATCCCATAAACACTCCTTTGGTGGATTTTACTAGGGGATCACAGATTGAAGCACTACAGTCATTCATCACCTTTTGATGTCATAAGGTCGCTGTTGGAATTCTACATGACTTAATGTGGTCTGCTTCCTGTTCCTCCATTCTCAACTTAAATCTCCACTCTTTCAGACTAATCATGGAAATTCCGGGCCACTCTGCACTGAAAGGTATTGAGACATGACCAAAAGCTCTTTGCTGCTGATACCATGAAACTGCCAGGCAAGCAGGAAGCAAGTACACAAAGTCACTGGAAGAACAGCAATTGCTTCAACCAGAAGCAGAAAGCCTCACCACTTCCCTGTGTCCTATCCCGCCCTATCACTTCTTCCTGTTGAGAAGGTGTTAGTCTTTCCAAAGAATGTGAAGAGATAACAGAGACAGCATTACACCTGGGAGTCTGTTAGTGGATGATGATGTGTGTATGTTTGCATGCTGCTCCCTGTTGTGCGTTCTAGACCAGGACTATCCAGGTTTCATGTGGTCTGGGCCATAGGGAGAAAAGGAAGATATTCACTTTCAGCCATGGGAAGTGAGACTGGTACGATATTTACTTACACCTACCAAGGGAAAAACTACAGTTCAGTGCTGGAACAAAAACATTTTCTCCAAGAAGCTATAAGCCAGCAAGTAGTTACCTAGGAACTGAGCCCTCCGTTCCAGCAAAGCAGGGGGAAGAACTCACTATAATGCCTTATCCAGCCTGAAATCTCACTTGGCCAAGGCTCATGAAAAAAAATAGTCCTTCCCCTCCCTTCCCAGCAGTAAAGCCACACTAAGATACCTTCTATAAAAGATGACCCCAGTACGGCTTTTACTTTTTAAGCCAGTACTGTTCTCACAAGTTCTCCTGTATCACGTCCCTAGCTTGTTTATAATGCAAGTGACTTGGAGCAGTGGTAGCTTCTCCCTTTGCTGCTCATTGGACCTTAGTTTCAAAGAATAATAGTCAAATCTGTATTGGCAACACCTTCTATGGCTGGGCAACAAGCCCAGGGAAAGCATCAGAAATTCTCTGACCTTAAGTATATTCTCCTATGCTTGTTCCATGTTCTCAGTTGCAGCCGTTGTTGATCTCAGAGGGATGAGTTTGCCTTTGAACCCATTGATTATGATCCCATAATCATAACAACACCTTCCCGAAATGCTGTCGATACTGGACCACCCAGATCTCCAACAGCAATCGCTGCAGTGATCTCCACTATACTACATGCCAGCAATGTAGCGCTGGGGACTAGATCCCAGTGAGTCTCACCTTGCCTTTGGGAATGCTAATCAGTCTGTAAGCCAATGGATAGAGGGAGGTGCTGACCCACATCAGTGTTTATTAGGGAACATATGATGCTGTGCAAATCATTAGTATGTAAGTCGCCCTCTTGTCCCCTCCAAATATCCAATGGGGAATCCAAATGCTTTCTAAATCTGCCTCTCCCCTCCCTCCCAAACCCACAACTTGGCCATTCCTGAAACAGGTTGTAGAATTTCACCTAGTAATACGTATAATGGCATGGTCAGACCACTCTGTTGCAGAGGAAGATACATAGCATTTTAGCATGAGATGCTATAGTCTCTACAAGTGAGTGGAGAAACAAAATCAAAGCAGTGAGACAGGGCTTTTTAAGAGCCAGGGGACTGGGCCGAGGCAGTTCACTGAACGAAAGGAAACAAACTAAAACAAATATCAATGTACTTCACTGTTTCTAACATGCCTCCTGCCTTTGTGTAAACATAACACAATCTCGAATCTGCAAGGATATGGCCTTCATCACAAGACTTATTTCTACAGCTTAGCAAACATCCTCTCTCAGGTCACTGCTGAATTACTAAATTGCAGATGATCAAACCTAGATCTGTGATTCTGCAATGCTGCAGGGAAAACATTTGAGAGTCCTGCTTAAATATAATTTTCCTTCCACTCTATCAAGTATTTGTGACTGAAACAGACAGAAAGCATCTATATTGCCACAAAACTACAAAGCTAAGCAGCAGCTACAAGTTTGAGACCTCTGGCCAAATTCTCCGCTCAGTCACAGAAGTCATCTGACTTCAGCAGGATTTTGTTAGTATTTCAAAGGTGCCTTTGGCCTCCAAATAAGATGCAAAGTGTAAATGAGTTTTAATTCAAAAATCACCTAAAATCATTTAAGAGTTAAGCAAATCTTAAGCAAAACCCTGATGTGAAGCTTTCTGAATCCCATTAAGTTCCACTTGTTTTTGATGACTTTTCTTCTTTCAGAAAGAGTTATTAGGCTCCTCCACTGTGCCTGACACAAATATGCCCATGCAATCTCCCTCTCAAGCAAATACTTCTAGGACCAAATAAATCTTGCATGGAAAAAAAAGTGCAAAAGAATACCTAAAGATGAAATGGTAAGATACAATAGCCAGCATGAACATTTGTATTTGTAACCTTCAGGATATAAGTCAATCTCTAACTGCCAAGAGTTAGAAAGAAGTATCCCCCTTCACATCACCGAATCACAGAGTGGCTGAGGTTGGAAGGGACCTCTACAAATCCTCTAGTGCAAAGCCTCTGCACAAGCAGGGTTCCCTAGTGCATGTTGCACAGGGTCTCATCCAGGAGGATTTTGATTATCTCCAGAGAGGGAGACTCCACGATCTGTCTGGGCAACATGTTCCTGGGCTCTGCCACCCGCACAGTGAAGAAGTTTTGCCTCGTGCTCAGATACAACTTCTGGTGTTTAAGTTTGTGCCCACTGCCTCTTGTTCTGTTGCTGAGCACTACTGAAATAGTCTGGCCCCATCCTCTTGTATTCATCGCTACAATCCCCTCTTCTCCAGGCTGAACGGCCCCAGCCTTCTCAGCCTGACCTTACAGGGCAGATGCTCCAGTTTCCTAGGCATCTTCGCAGCCTTGTGCTGGACTCGCTCTGGTATTGCCATGTCTTCCTTGTACGGGGAAACTCAGAACTGGATGCAGTACTCTGAGATATGACCTTACCAGACCTGAGTAGAGGTGAGGAGCACCTCTCTTGACCTGCTGGCAACACTCTTCCTAATACGCCCTATTTGCTTTCTAGGCATGAAGGGCACATTGTTGGTTAACTTGTCCACTGGGACTGCCAGATCCTTCTCCATGGAGCTGCTTTCCAGCAGGTCAACTGCTCTGTTCCTATCAGGTCACAAGCGTCCTTGGGGGACACTGCTAACTACAGGCCTCCAATTAGACTGCACCACTGATCAAAATGCTCTGAGCTCTGCCAGTCATCCAGTTCTCAATACACCTCACTGTCCACTTGTCTCACCCGCGCTTCCTAAGCCTCATTATGAGGATGTTATGGGAGACAGTGCTAAAAACTTTGCTGAAATCAAGCAACCTTGCGGAAGGTCAACAACATCCACTACCCTCCCCTCCTGTACCCAGCCAGTCGTTTCATCATAGATGGCTATCAAATTGGTTAGGCATGATCTCCCCTTGGTGAATCCATGCTGACTACATGCTGACTTGAAGCAAAGAAGCTTGAAGGAAACAAACAAAACAAAAACAAAAACAAAAGAGAGGTTTTCCTTGGACCATCCCATGGAACCATCTTTAACGACTCCTGGATAAATGACAAGAAACATTACTTCCATTAATAAATATGGAGTATGAGAATCTCAAGTTGTCATTTGTACAGAATAGAGAAGATGAAACACCACAAAAGTTCATCTCATCCTTTCTTCAGCACAATGTTTTTCTGTTTGCCTTGCCAAAAATCATTATAGTTGAAGATGTAAGCTGATCATAAGTTGAGAGTGGGGACAGTTTCCTCTGTTATTGGCAAGCTACTTGTGTGAGGAGTGCAGAGGAGTATGCTTTGGCTGCCATTAGAGACAAGATTCCAGCTGAAATGATTATTTGGTCCCTTTTGGCATGACAGTTGTTATACTGCTGTATTTTGCTACTGTAGCAGAACTTTCTAACCTTGCTGTTTCTGTACCAATTTCACATTGATTCCTGTTGAATTTGCTGCCAATGCGACATCCTGAAATACTCAGCCCCACCACAGTCAGAAAGGAAAGAAGGTAGAGTGGAACCAGGGAGGGGTTAAAGAAAACACAGTGAAGAACATTGTACTTGGCTGTACAAGTAACCTGTGAATATGTCTCAAGAAATGTCCTGGATTATCAACTGTAATAAAATCTCTCAATGAGGAAAACAGGGATGTCCTAGAGAACTTTAAGTTCTGGTTTTCTGTGTTCACTTTACACATGACTTGAAAAGATTTATTTAAAATGTTTAAAAAAAAAAAAAAAAGCAGACATAGAAAGCTTAATTTTCCAGGTAGCTAAAGATAGATTTAAGCACTGCTCCACTTAAGAGCAAATTAGCCAAATAACATTTGGGTCAGGGACGGGAGAATATAGAAGCAAAGGAGATTTTTACCTAATTGTTATTCACAGTCAACTTTATTGATAAGTTGGATACAGAGGCCAGCTGTTTAAGGGTCAGATGTTCCTCCATGGAGAATGTATTTGAAAGAAGGAGGGTAAAGTGAGACTGAAATAATGACCAAGGAACAAGAAAGTCCCCAAATTACACATTCACAGGTTTGAAGTGGGCAGCTAGTTGTACTGCTGTAGAAGCAGCAGTAGAAATCTCTCAGATTCTATCCTCTCAAAATGCTTATGGCATGCCCCTCCATGCTTTTTCCTAATCTTTAAACAACAGCTAGTTATACCTGTAAAATGTGTTCCAGAAATAGCCTTTCACACAATTTGAGCACTAATTACTTTGTCTGAGTTTCACAAGACCATCCAAGTTTTCACATAAGATTCTCATTTCTATTGGAACATAATAGTTTAGCACGTGAACATTTCTCTTCCTCCAGAACCTGGATTTTGGGTAGAAGCAAATGACTTGCCAAGATGCTCCTTTATCTAAAGCAATAGAAGCCTGTAATTTTCATATTGATATCCTGGTGGTTCTCCAAGTCAAAAAACACAGGACGAGTAACTGCACGCACCTGGATAGGAAGCTACTTGCTATTTTATATTTGCCTTAGCCCCTTCTTGACAACAGTTGAAAACTGCTTCAGTCTCCAGCTCCCTACTTGTTGAGGTTGGGCTGATGTTTGCTATCAATTAATTTTTCCACAATATCCAAGACTGAAAGGCTAGTCTTCTTAAACAGGGACCCACCTCGAGCATTCTAGCATTCCCTTGCTTAAGGGGCTTAGCTCTGCTTTATCTCAGGCATGCCTTTGGGATGCCTTAGCTACGTGCAGGGACAAAACACAATAAAAGTTCTAAGTAAGGAAAAAGAGCAAGCAACAAGCTTTATCTCCCTATCTTCATCATAAAAATGCAAAGCTACCCATATGGCCCACTGCAAAAGAATGTATTTCCTGGAGGCACTGTGCTATCTCGCTAATGCACATATGCAAGATGCACTGTACAGATATCAACTGGAGGTCACAAAATCCCACTGTTGCCCATTAAGAAAAAAAAAAAACTCATGTTCCACAGTTAGGAGGTTCTCACACAGTCACGTTCCACAGTGGAGCAGTACAGCTTAGCTAGGACTTTGCAAAAAGGCAGAAGCACATCGTCTAAGCACATTTAGGGTCTCAGATACACAATTTCTGCTTAAAATAAAAACCGTCTGTTTCTGCTGCTCAGAAGAGGAGCTGAATGTGGTTGTGGGTTTGTACAATGATGTGCATGTAAGCATCATGCCAGCAAGCTTGCAGATCGCTGGTGCACAGCATGAGCACATGCTCACGTATTCCAGGACAAAAGCATGCGACTTGCAGGAGTACTCAAGTGCACCTGTGTTGAGCAGGTGGCAGGATGAGGGCAGAAGCATGCAACATGCAACTCTTACTTCCTTGCTGTATACAACACAGTTTTATAGCCTGAGTACTGTAACTTGGCAGTCAGAAAAGAAAGCCTGATGTTCCTCATGTAGCAAAATACCACCCAAGCTGCAAAAGCCATCCTTCTTGTTACTCTTTCATTCCATGGGCCTGTTGGAAACTCATGCCGACATGAAATCATAGTATATTCCAGGAAAGGCTCTAGCTCTCAACTGTGGCAAGCTCACCAAAAATTGACTTAAATCATAATGACCAAGGCCCTGAAAGACATGCACGTGCTTTAATAGTGGGGCAAGCAGCCTCCAGAAGAAATCTTGGGAATCTTTATTCCTGTGAACTCCAGCAGAGTCAAAACCACAGTGAGGTCATTTGATGACTGTGGAAGAAGACAGAGGCTTCTGTAGGCTCTTATCCAGTTTCCCTGCACTGCATTAATAACCTGGGACTTCTGACATTCATAATGCAATCCAGTCATTTCTGATAAAAACAGCAGAGGATTATGTACATTTCACTATATATGACAGCATCCACTGAGGCTTTGAAGCAACGTTGTGGGTCTTGGATGGCTTTTTTATGTTTTTAAGCCACTGGCTGCTTCAGCTGGAACCCAGACAGCCGTTTTCTGTGATGCGTCTTCCTTCACAGACATTAATTATTTTCTAGAGTATTCTAGGCCATCTAATAAAACAAAGGACTGGAAATGTGAACAATTTCTCTGCCTACCCAAGTCTGCTACCACTGTGAGATTTCCAAGGACCCGGAAACCACAGAACCTATCTCCTCCACTTTCCTAAAGCTGTGCCACAGGATCCATATCCTGTCCCTCTGATTTCTAACCCACCAGCAGGAACAGCAGGAGCCTCAGGCATTTAAGCAATATTCAGCAGGCGCCACTGGAATTCCAGGGAGAGAATTAAAAGCTGGTTTTGCTTTTTAGTGACAAGAAGTTTTTCCAGCTAATAAATGCTCTGCAGCAGAGACAATGACTTTGTCATCTGTATCAATTCTGAACAGACAAGAAAAACACAGCAGAAATCTAACGTTAAAGGAACGTACCACTGACAAGTACTGATGCTCTCTAGCGGGAAGAAAAAATTATTTCTTAACAGCAAAGTTGATGACTCGAGACTGAGATGCTCAGAGGAAGCTAGAAAGGAAAAGTTCCCATCAAACTATGACTCCTCATTGATAAACCACTTAAAGGAAGATAAAAAAGGACCCCCTCAATCACCACTGTTTCCAGTTACATAATGTTTGGCAGTGAAAGGGGCAGGGAGAGGGTAGCATGGAGAAACAGAACTTGAACTAGGGAAGGAGAGGGGAGAAACTCTTCCCAATGCTTCAAGCACAGAGAAACACAATGCACCAAATGTTATCTAAGCCAAAATATGGCTATGTTATCTAAAATATGTTATCTAAGCCATCTTGTAGGTCTGCCATTAAAAACTCCTGCTTCATTAAGAGCGCTAAAATGACACCAAAATCCTAGATAAAGGTGCAACCTAATGACAGGTACCCATTCTTAAATAGGCTTAGCCACTTGTACAGTGAGGAAAAGAATACATCAGCAAGGCATGCCCAGCGACTCCAAACATAAGAACAATTTTTAATCAGATTCCTTCAACTTGCCGCATTGATCTCAACCACAAAAGTAGCACTTTCATTTGTCTTGTGCTCCAGGCAAAGCTCTGTCACAGAACACAACTCCCATTTATTTTGAAGCTTGTGGACCGCAAGGAATCCAGACAATTTTTCAAGCTCAGATGCCACAGGAGAAGAAGGGGGAATGATCCCCGGGTCATGCTATTTTTAAGGTCTGTCTCCCTGCCATGTCATCACTTCTATGCCACTTCTACAGAGGATGGCAGCTTTGGAACAGCTTCAGTGGAGAAGATATGAAAGCCATATAAGAAACAGTAATTAGTGGGTTCCTTCTGTGAAGTGTGAGGCCTCCTTTCCTTAAGGAGTTTGCTTTTAGAAGTTCAGTATAATGGTGAAGGTCAAAGTGTCCACCACTAGTGATCAGTGCCGCAAAAATTATGGACAAATGGCATAGCAAACCATTCGAGAATTTTGAGTCCTGTATAAAGACTGAAATACCAAATTTCAGGTTCAAGGGAATGCTTTCAGACTGGTCAGTCCCAAATGTACTGTCCACTGTTTAGGAAAGACAGATGTGCACTACTGAAACTGTTCCACTTCCAGCCTAGTTACACACTATTCATGATCTTTGCAAATATGGACAAGAGAAGACAGGAGGAAAGAAGCGAGAGCAAGGGCAGCAGCGAGGGAAGGGAAACCAGGGAACTGGTTATTTCAACCTTTGGTTTCCAGTGCCAGTCTTTTAAGCCTAGGCTCTTGAAGCTTACATAGCTTCCTTTGTGCTGTCAAGCACAACTGTTTAACTAGTGACTTTTGCCTAACACTCCTCCATGCCCTTCCTGCCCTGTCAGTAGAGAGGTTGAGGCAGCTGGAGACATTAGATGAAGAAGTTAATACCAGTGAACATTAACAAGGCTAACCCTCAGTAATTAGGCCACAGCTGACCCTAGTATTTGTATCTGAAGCTTCAAGGTACAAAGAAGTACTCACAGAATTTGGCTAAATACAGGAATTGGGGTACAGGAAGAACCAGAGAATCTTCATGCAGAATAAAAGCAAGCCAAAATGAAGATAGCATCGTCTTCCTCACCCTGCGCCACCCCCCCACCACCACCACCAAAAAGGACATTTTTGCAAAAAAGTGCATTTTTTAAATGCACTTGATGAGGACCTATGGGTATTTCAAGCTTTAATCAAAAGCACAATAGTGGCAGATGAAACTCTGTCATGGCTAAATTCAACTTAGCTTGCTTGGGTTTTCAAGTCCATGAGTGCCAAAACGTCATTGCTGTTGGTGTCTAAGCTATCTAGCCTAAAGTGAACTCGGGTCTGTTTCAACACATTGTGCATTTCCCATCCTAACAATGTCAACAAAATCCTACACTGACAACTGTAATTGCTTTCCATGGCTTCATTTCAGCGTTGGCTGATGTACATGCTCAAGGTTAGAGATGGAAAGGAAGGAGGTGGCAACTGTAAGGTATTCAGTGCTGTACCTGTCTGGCAGAAGAGAAAAAAAAATAAACAAACTGTGTGCCATCTCTGTACAGTGGCAGTAAGATCACCTACCTTACTCCAGAGAAGCATAGCACCAATTTAATTGGTTGTTTCAGGTTTCAGTGTATGTGTTCACCCACACGCATGTATGCGGCCCTCCACAGAAAATGAGGAAGAGAGAATTTTCTACTTTATAACGTAAATTACTTAAATTTCCTAACCTAAACACACAAACTTAGTCACAGAAAAGCACAGCAGAGGTGGATTTAATCTTTTTCAATTAGCAAATGAGCTTTCAAATTCATTTGCTGCTTCTTTGGTTGTCAGATTCCTTTCATGTTAGGGATTGTGCATAATTCAATGAACTAAGCACCCAGCTTAAGTCCACCCTACTCTTGCAAGCAGAGAAAGAGAAGCAAATATTAAGACTGTTACGTTCTGTAAAATACCACATGAATTTGTGAAATGTAGGGCCAAGATGACTGCCTTTGATAAAAATCTAGTCACAAAACAGATAACTGTAGAGAAATCAATCTCATTGACTGAGAAAACTCTCTGAGAAGCCAAAATAAGGGTGTTAACATCAGCTTTAGTGAGGTCTGGATCCCATCCTTTCTGCAGAACCACCACTCTCCTATTCCACAGAGAATTGCATATACATATAGAGGCATACGGTATATATCCATACAGAGGATATACTCAGAACTCAGAAATCCAATTCACTAGCCCTCTTCTCTAACTGGTTATCTGTACTTTCTGTCTTGCCACACAGCCAAGATCACAGTCAATTATTCTGCATATCCAAGTCCCTCCCCTATCCTCTCGCATTAAGATACATCTTCCTTTTCAAGTCATCTCAGAAAGGTAACCCAGGACAATCATTTGTTACTCATCATGATCTCTGCCTGCATAAGAGAATGTATTCATAATTAAAATATGATTATACATGAGATTAACACAAGAAAGGAAAGAAAAAAAGAACTGCTGTGGAGCTGTTCAAAGGGTGTGAGATGAGACAGATCTTTTTTTCAGATTGGGTCCAGAGAGGTTGCTAAGAGGGACATTTACTTATTTGCAAGAAAGGGTGAAGTACTGTACACTTTCATTCCTGGTTATGGAACACACCCAGCAATGGACTATGTTCAGACAGGTTGGGCAGAATATAGTTCATGTTGATAAGGATGCAGTAAACATTGACTAGAAATGAGAAATGAGGCACTGCTGCCTGCCCCATGAAAGAACAACTCAATTTAAAGGGAAATTATCTACAAATTAAGACATAGTAATTAAAGAAAAAAAAAAAAAAAACTAGAGGCAGAAGAACATGCCAATTATGACAGAATTTAATTAAGGAAATTGTATCTATCCACAGCACTGAAGTGGTAACATGCTCATTATCCAGAATTACCAATATTTCTACTTCTCACACACACAAAAAAAAGTAAAAATAAATTTAAAAAATCAAAATAATACCCAGGCTAGGACCAGTTTAGTACTCCATCATCTGATTAGTTGCTCTATTAATATTAAATGTGCAGAGCAATTCAAACAAGGAGAAATGGCAATATTATTTATCTTACAGTGATCAGGACATTAACATCTTGCAAATTTAAAGAAATCCAAGTAACTGGCTATGGAGACTTGTCTTTCCTCCCACTATCCAACAGCAGGTCAACATCTCAGTTCTTTTATTTCCTCTCTCGTCTTCCCTCAAGTATAGGTTGTAAGATTTGATTTGCCTGGCAATAGGAGACTCCATCCTATATTCAAAACCTCACTTCTACTGTCTTCCTAACTTAGTGCTGTGTAAGTATATTCTGGATCTCCATCTTATCTATTGAGCTCATATAGCAAGTTCTATGTCCTGTATAGAGATATTTTCAAGCAAAAGCAAGGCCAGAATCACATAACAAATTAAGATAATCATCTTGAAACAATTAAACTTAAATCTGACATCTTACATAATGAATAGTCAGAGCAAATCGAGTAGCAAAGCCTTAAAGCTATCACCAGAATAAGATTTTGTCCAGTTTTGTTGGACAGCCAGTTCTTTCCTTATCCACCATGAATAAACCCAGTCCATTTCCCATCTAACAGTGAAATTCAATTGCATTTCAGAGGAGTAATTTCTGAACAACACATGTAGGTCTTTCATAAGATCCACCAGGAGTTTCCCTCCCTCCGCACTTGATAACAACTACACCTGACTCCACTTGCCTCCATTCTTAGCATTAACAGCTGTACCAGGAAGGACAAAATTGCCTCCTACATTAGGATACATTAAGTGTCTTTGTATTTTTACCAGGAAGCATGTCAGAACAGACCAAGCAGCCAGCTAAGCACAAAACTGCCATGAATGAATCTCAAGCACACAATGCCTGCTAATATCACACAAGCAAACAAGCCAATCTAAAACGAGCACTATTATAAACATCATTGTAACTGAAAATTCTTTAACTATGAAACTTTCATAACACACAGTTCTGACTATTTAACTGGTCGTTTAGTTTTAACCACTAAATCTTGATTTGGTGAATGGCGATGCTGCTCTTTTAAAAACAAACCACAAGGTTCTTGTTCAGGTTATGTCACGGGAACGTACAGAACACTAGGCAGTCCAGAGGATCTCCATTATACAAGGATCTCTTTGATTAAAACATGTTTGCTTTCTGCACATACCAGACTACACTTCCTACATGTCATTACTTTGGTCACCTACCAAGTTGCTTTGATTCTCCCCTTTCCTCCAACATTGGGGTGCCGTATACCCAGGTGATTTCAGGAATGCCTTTTCTTCTTAAAATGTTGCCACACTTATTTTGGAAAATAACAACTTTGGCCATTTGCTTTGGCCCTCTAGATGAAGGATAACCATGATCCATGAACAATGCAGCGAGCCGCATGCACCACTGTGTCCTGTGCAGAGAGCTCAGTGAATCTATCACAGGTGTGTGCAATCTACTGAGAAAGCAAATATTAGAGTAATACCCTGTACCAGGCCCTCAAAGCTCAAATCTCTTCAGCGTGCTCAATATCATACTTGCCTGGGGGGCATAAGGCAAGGAATTTTCTGGTTCCAGGAAACTGGATCCAGCAATTTGTTTCCTTCTATCGACATTACATTGCCTTTTAAAAGTACATTTATTTCTGGCCCTGCCTGTCCTGCATGAATCCGCTCCCCAGGATTCTGGAGGGAGAAAGTACAACTAATCCTGACCCAGTAACTCCAACAAGCTCCAGCAGGAATCAAAGAACAATCTTTGCTTGTCCTGACCCTCTTTAGTTTCCCTGCAACAAGCAGCCAAAAATTGAGAACAGCAAGGGACTGTTTATTGATGTTTGATTAGAGTCCCCAGGACGCCACATTTGGGTGGGCAGCTTAACTCCAGTCTCCTAAGGTACTGTAAGTACCAACCACCAACAGTATAGGGACTGTCCTCCTCTTCTAATGTCCCGGAGAACTCTTCTGGCCTCTACTGCCTGCACAAAGCACCCGAGAGGCCACACTGTGCCTCCCAGGCTGAACCACACAAACATATACACTGTATGAAGCTTCAGTTACCTCCAAGGGAGGAGCTTCGGGGCAACGCAGGAAGCCGTCTAGCATCCTTTTCCTGAACCTGTCAAACATTTCCGATGAAGGAACAGAGGTATGGGAATAGTACAATAGTACAATTAATGTCACTTCTCCATCTTTGCAGACCATCATAAAATACAATCAGAGCATAAATACATCCTCTGAGCTAAAAAGAGTTGAAAGATGTCCAGCTGGCTTATTTTCATACGTAAGTAGGGCTGATCTTTACCATTCATATTTTATAAATAAAGACCCAATGAGTGACCACAAAGGCATGTAGTCCGACAACAGAAGAGTATGCCAGAACAGTATCCCTAGATTCTGATTCCTCACCTATGGGCAAACAAAACTTATTTTAAACGTATTTACTGTCATCAGGGAATCAGGTCCTCAGACAATGAGTGATAAAATTGTTAAAAGATGTCTACATCAACTGGAAGGACAACACGGCCAGGCACAGTCATGGAGGTTCCTGCAGTGCATTGATGATAACTTTTTGATGCAGGTTGGGAAGGAGCCAATGAGGAGAGGTGGGCTATTGGACCTCATGCTAACAAATAGAGAGAGGGACTTGTTGGAGATGTGAAGGTGGGGGGTAGCCTTGGCTGCAGTGACCATGAGTTGGTGGAGTTCAGGATCCAATGAGGAGGTGGCAGGGCTGTAAGTAGCCTTGCAACCATGGACTTGAGGAGGGCCAACTTTAGCCTCTTCAGCGGCCTCCTCAAAAGAATCCCATGGGCTAAAGCTCCAGAAGGAAGGGGGGCCCAAGAGAGCTGGTTAGTGTTCAAGCGGCACTTCCTCCACACCCAGCAACAGTGCATCCCTGTGTGTAAGAAGTCAGGCAGAGGGGGCAGGAGACCTGCGTGGATGAGCAAGGAGCCTGTGGCAATGCTCAAGCAGAAGAAGGCAGCAATATGCAGAATGTGGAAAAAAGGACAGGCCCCCTGGGAGAAATACAGGAACGTAGTCAGGGAATGCAGAGGTGCAACAAGGAAAGCTAAGGCACGTTTGGAACACAATTTGGCAAGAGACGTTAAAACTAACAAGAAAAACTTCTTCAAATATTAACAGCAAAAGGAAGATCAGGGAAAAGGTGGGTCTGCTGGTGAATGGGATGGGCACCCTGGTTACAAATAACACAGAAAAAACAGAGTTGCTGAATGCCTTCTTTGCTTCGGTGTTTACCAAGGGCAGCCCAATACAGCCCCAGGCCCTAGGGACAAGAGAAGAAGCATGGAGAGAGGAAGACTTGCCCTGGGTAGAGGAAGATTGGCTCAGAGAGCACCCAAGGAAACTCGATACCCACAAATCCATGGGCTCTGATGGGATGCACCCCAGAGTGCTGCGGGAGCTGGCAGATATCATAGCTAAGCCACTCCTGGAGAACAGGGGAGGTTCCAGAGGACTGGAAGAAGGCCAATGTCACGCCAGTCTTCAAAAAAGGCAAGAAGGAGGACCCAGGCAGCTACAGGCCAGTCAGCCTCACCTCCATCCCTGGAAAAGTGATGGAACGGCTCATACTGGCCATTGTTTCCAGGCACATGGAGGACAAGAAGGTGCTCAAGAGTAGTCAGCATGGATTCACCAAGGGGAAATCTTGCTCGACTAACCTGATAGCCTTCTATGATGAAATGACCAGCTGGATAGATGAGGGGAGAGCGGTGGATGTCATCTATCTCGACTTCACCAAGGCTTTTGACATCGTCCCTCACAACATCCTCCTGGGCAAGCTCCAGAAGTGTGGGATAGATGAGTGCACAGTGAGGTGGATTAGGAACTGGCTGGATGGCAGAGCTCAGAGGGTGGTGATCAGTGGTGCAGAGTCTAGTTGGAGGCTAGCAGTGTCCCCCAGGGGTCAGTCCTTGATCCAGTCCTGTTCAATTTATTCATCAACGACCTGGATGAAGGCACAGAGTGCTCCCTCAGCAAGTTTGCTGATGATCCCAAACTGGGAGGAGTAGCCGATACCCCAGAGGGCTGTGCTGCCATCCAGAGGGACCTGGACAGACTGGACAACTGGGCAGTGAAAAACCTCATGCAATTCAACAAGGCCAAGTGCAAGGTCCTGCACCTGGGGAGGAATAACCCCAGACACCAGTACAGGCTGGGGACTGACCTTCTGGAGAGCAGCTCTGCAGAGAAAGACCGGGGTGCCATGGTGGACGACAAGCCGACCATGAGGCAGCAGTGTGCCCTCGTGGTCAAGAAGGCCCATGGGATCCTGGGGTGCATTAAGAAGAGCGTCTCCAGCAGGTCGAGGGAGGTGATCCTGCCCCTCTACTCAGCCCTGGTGAGGCCGCATCTGGAGTATTGTGTCCAGTTCCGGGCCCCCCAGTACAAGAGGGATGTGGAGCTGATGCAGAGAGTCCAGCGCAGGGCTACAGGGATGATCAGGGGCCTGGAACATCTGCCCTACAAGGAGAGGCTGAGGGAGCTGGGCCTGTTCAGCCTGGAGAAGAGAAGGCTGAGAGGGGATCTAATCAGTGTATAAATGTACCTCAAGGGAGGCAGTGAGGAGGATGGTGCTGGCCTCTTTTCAGTGGTGGCCACTGATAGGGCTAGAGGAAACAGCCAGAAACAGAAGCATCAAAAGTTTCACAGGAACTTAAGAAATTTTTCCTTAACAGTGAGGGTGATGGAGCCCTGGAACAAGTTCCCACAGAGGTTGTGGAGTCTCCTTCTCCGAAGATCTTCAAAACCCGCTTGGACACAGTCCTGCGCCCTGTGCTCCAGGTGACCCTGTGTGTGCAGGGGGGTTGGACTAGATGACCTCTAGAGGTCCCTTCCAACCTTAAGTATTCTATGATTCTACTTAAAAGAAAATAAATGACAATTAATATTCTGCAACAGTCCAGGCCAACTTTATACCAGGAGTTTGAGGAGTCTTGTAAAAGATGCCATGGCCTGAGTCTAGCTGTGCAGCACCCGGAGAGGGAAGCTGCATGGGAACATATCAAGGCCCCAGCAAACCATACTGAGCTCCCTCTCTCCTCCACGCCTACCCCTCACGCGCAGCGTAGCGTGGGATCCTGACAGCAGGAGGTTCCCACTACAGGCCTTCGGCTTTGGCTCTCCAGCAGCCCCAGCACTCCCTGCTCTTCTCAGGGACTCTCCATGTGCTCCAAAGGAGAAAGATTCCAGGCATTCATCTGGCGCTCTGGGAGTCACTTGCCTCATTCCTTCTGTGGAAATGGCTGGAAGGTTGCCCTCGAAGTCTCATTTGCGATCTGCATTCCCTCCACAAGTTTTATCAGCTGGTTCATTTCAAACAGATTTTTACAGCAGGATAAGAGAGCTGAAAAGGATGAAAGAACTGGACCAATGCCTTTGCCTATCCCAAACACAGGATCCTCAGATCTAAGTCTTTCTTCACAAAATCCCCAATGTCTGTTTGAGGGAGGCAAAAGCACATAGGTCCCTGTCTTCTCCCCACCTCATCTTCCTGATGCCAGAGTTACCAGAAGGCTGGACATGCTTTCTGTCTGTTAAAAGGTGAATAGCCACCTTTTCCTGCTTCTGTCCATCTGGGAACTGGAAAGACCAGAAAGCTCTCAAAACTAAAGAATTTAACTAAAAGCATGGTGACACTGCTAAAAAAGCACACTGCAAGGATATGCAGTTTTAGTTATGTGCTCTACTTAGGAAGGACAGAGATGGAAAGAAAAGTCAAGGATGGTCTCTGATCACAGGAAGACTGTAAGAGAAGAAAAGAATTATTAAAGCTAGAGGCCAATACTGGCACAGAACCAAATAGGCATGAATGGGCCATGAATAAATTCATCTTGGAAATTAGAAGCAGATTTCTAAATATCAGAAGAGTTAGGTTCTTGAATGACTTCCCAATAGGAAACAACAGAAGCAAAAGCCATTTAATTTTGAGATGGAGACTGATAAATTTATGAAAGGAATCCTGCAACATAATTGCCTGCAATTACGGAGAGGCTGTACTCAGCGACTCAGGGAGTCTCCTCCAGTCTTATATACCTCATCCTCAGCTGAGCCAAAACAGAAAAAGAAAAAAAAAAATCCAGAAGTGAGGTGCAACAGAACAAAAATATAAGTAAGACAGTACAAGGGCATGTCTGCTTTATTTATTAAGCAAATGTATGTTTTCTGAAACTGAATTTATTAACCTCCAAGGAATTCAGTATGTTCAGATAAAAAACTCTGGATCATAAAGACCAACTGAATCAGAAATAAATTTTTATATATCTGTGACTACCTGCAAAGAACAGTGTAGAGGTGAGCCCCCCTCCACCATCAGCAGCCCCTATCGGGCACTTAGACTAACCTGTGAAAGGTAATCTTCACACACTTGCAGGTTACAGTTATGAAAGGAACTATAAAAGGGGATAGATAAGTGAGAAACTTAAAACCACAAGTCATTTAGGAATAACTGGAGTTAAACAAAGAAATCTTGTAACTGAAGTCTGAGGATGAGTATAGAAACAGTCATAATCTTACTCCACACTTGCCTGAAACTTCGCTGGAAAGAAGTCCCTACATTAAGAAGAGTCAGCAGGGAGAAATCCTTTCACATTCTATTCTCTATATTGAAAAACCCAGCGTAATACCACCCTCGTCTACACACAGAAGAAAAAGCAAAACACACAAAGCTGAAAACATATGAAAAATTTAGCACTGTAACATAGGAAGTCATCTGTGAACTCTCCTGTAGCACATCAACATACATCAAACATGAGGTACTCATTCATTCCCACAAATGGAGTCAACGTTGATCTATAAGCTGCAGCTCTATATTACACATTTCAGTTTCATACATTTAAGCCAGACAAACATTCCCAGGGGATTGAAAGAACCCGCTACAGTGAGTTGTGGTTCTATTTTGGATCATATCGCAGCATAACAAATCACAGTTTCAGACATTGGGATAAGGGGCTCAATAAACCAAGTAGCATGATAACTTCATGTATATCCCATCCACACACACAGCCATGTGCAGAATCAAATCCACATACAGCCCTCCAAAATGATCAGCCTTAGCTACATATATACATATACCATTGTTTATCACATATAATTTCACATACAGTGTTTACCACATGTTGTTGTCTAGCTGAGTATGGCAGGTTATCCAATCCTGCCCACAGATACCAGAACCTGCCTATCAGATCTGATACCTTAAACCTGAGGAAGTAGAAAATAAAATTTTAAACACAGAAAGTTCTTCTGATGTGGCCTGTTTGTTCCCATGGTTTTTCAGCTATGGTCCATCCGAAGTGACCTTCAGAAGGAGTCACCAGAACTATTTAGTAACTGAACAGTTCCATGAGACTGCTCTTCCGGAAGAGCTCTTAAGTGCTGAGAATGATGCACCCATCCCCCTGGCATACTTTAGAATTATTTTGGTTTGTAAATTTAGAAGGAAAAACAAGTAGAGAAGTGTATTTCCAACAGATAAATGAGATACATTGAAAAAATACTGAGAATATGTACACTTTAGGGAGACCAGAAAAAAATCAATAACTTAAAGTTCAGATCAAAAAGTCAGTTATGTTGCAAGTAGACTATAACGGAAATCCAGAATTAATGATATTTGCTCTGATTCCCCCCAAAATTAAGGCGACAACATTATCTGTGGAGATTAACCTAGTTATGTCTCAGCATCCCTTTCTGAATTGTGGAAGGATTTCTTTCAACCGCTGAATAAGAAGGCAAGACTTTCAAGAGAATTCAGTTATTGCCTAAGCATGAGGAGCTATATTTTCATAAAGACTTTTGCACACTATAAACCTGATTATTCATGTCATTTGGACCTCTCGCACTATAAAGACTAAGAACATAAAAATGTAACCCCAAGTTCTTTCGACTGTCTGGGCACTGGGACATCAGGACAGCCAAATGGCAAGCAACAGTGTAAGCCTCCAAATCCTGACAGCCACCTCTGTACTTCTATATATTGCTCAGCTCCAAGTTAAAGTAGTTGTCTTCTTTCTGGATAATTGAAGTGACATGAAAAGATAAATAATACCGACAAAGATTTTGGCTAGAGTACATTCTAATTTTTTGATTTATTTTAATTTCACCAGCCAGAAACACAAAAGTCAACCACCTTAAACATGACACAGATTAGCTGGCAAAAACACAATATTATTGACTAAAACCTAGCATCACTAGAACTTACTATTTGTTTTGGGTATTTTCATAAGCAAAATAATAATAGCTCAATATAAATAAATCCCTAAGGAGCTTCCAACCCAAACACCATACAGTATGCAGCATTGAAAGAATTGTTAGTGAATGAACAAGAAACAGGAAGCTGGAACTACCTGGCCAAGTTACACTCCATAAACTGAGCAAAGCATAATTAAAGAGCAACCAGCACAGTGTTAAAAAACAGATTCCAATACAAGCATATCTTTTTATTAATATGTATTCTAAGTGCAAAAAACTAATCATCATGCTTGAAAAAATTTAAAGAAAATTATTGTTCAAAGTTCAGCTAAAAAGGGAACCAGACATAGATACATATGCAAATGCAAAGTTTGCATGTTTAAAATGTTTAAAAATAGGTTTATTTTTTTAAAATATGTCTTGCCAAAAAGTTTAGTCTGTGCCAAGGTTATTATTCACCCTTCTAGGTTTTACCGCAACTCCTATTCTGTTATCATACATAATGCCACTAGGCCACATTCGAGCCTGAATTTCATCGGCTCTGACTCACAGATGAGCTTAACGCACGTAGGATTTTCTAGAGAGCATCTGGTTGTGTTTTTATTTTTGTTTTTTTGGTCCAGGCAAAGAACACAGACTCTGAGAATGCAGGATCTACACGATGCAAAGGGAGTATTGAGAAACCACATTAGGAAACTGAATGATTCAGAGGTCTCATAAAGGGATACAGTGTCTCCTTTGGGCAGGTCACTATGCTGAATCCATATCCATGTTGTTATCCAGATGACAAACAAAAAACATTCCCAACTGCTCCCATGAAATGAATTAGTCGAGGTTGCCCTGACTACTAAGTGAATATGCCATACTGTTATATATCACTTAAACTCACAAGGTCCACAGCAGGACCTAAACAGGTTACTGAGGAGGCTGAAGTTCATTTTTGATCCCATGATGGGACCAAGACACACAGCCCTTGAGCAGCCCTCAGGAAGCTGCCTCAACCACTGGCCAAAGCATCATTTGCTCTGTGGTTACACAAAGGGACTGTGATCTTGCAGGGTTGTCAGTTTAGCACCTTTCACCAGAACTGGATTAACTGTACCTTCTTAAAATGAAAGCAGAATAAACCCAGCTCACTGGTGAAGCTGTCCTCAGTTACCGAAAGGTAATACTCCATCATCCTACAGGGCTCTGCGCTTAAGAGCCCTGCGTGTGCCAAGAAAGGCAGTTCGGCCCCCCTCCGGCGTGCCCTTCCATTCAAACTCGGCTTCCTGTCTCTTAGCACACCCACATTTGGCATATTTAATCAGGTCACCGCTCATTTTATTAAAGTATCCAGTTGCTAGAAAAATGTTTTGTTTGCCTACCGCTAGATATAATTGAACCTTTAGAATGTTTTCTTCCTTTCTCTCCACAAATTCACCATTTTGATGAAAACACTGAGAGCTTTTACTTTATTTTGAGGGTGCTCTGGCTATACTAAGATGCACGACAAAAAAACAAACAAAAAATTTCCAGAATTTCTGTGTCTTGAGTCTTATACCTGAAAGTCCAGACTGCTCTCAAAGGTATAAACAATCAATACAAAATTGAAGTATTCGTGTACGCACACATACGGTATTTATAAAACTGCCTCTGTAAGGGATTTGGGGTTTATTTTTTTAATTAACTGAAATGATAACACAAGAGCTTTTCATCTGGCATGAGCTTGGGTTTCATCAGCTGCTGGAAAAGATTCTCTTAAAGGACTGAAATTACAGAGTTTCTCCATGTACTTTCAGTGAATTTCAAAATAAGCACAGCTACATAATCATCCCTGTTAATATACCAAAGTAGGTGAAGTTACAGGTCCTGGTACATCTAGAAAAGAGTAACTGGACACACAGTCTGACTTACCCATCGAATTGGCTAAACCACAGAATACTCAGTCAAAAGAAGTGAAAAGAACTGGGAAGGGCAGGGGCAAAGAGTGCTGTCCTTGGCCTACCTGTTGTACATGAATATTGCACTATAGACAACACAACATAAGGGACCAGTCATTATGTCACGGTCCTTCTGTCTCACCCTAGCAAGGATCTCAAGAACAGCGATGCAGAAGAGCAAGAAACTAAAAATTATGTAGACGAAGGACTTGAGGGTTAAAAACCTCCATTTGAAAGACCTTCTACAGACTCTGCAGCTCTATTTTCATCACTGTTTTCCTGTGACCGTATGCCTCGCCTTAAGTATCCAGTTCTGCTGTATTTACAGCAACAACAAAAAAAGGACAATTTGACAAAATAGGAAGCTACAGCTACCACTTCATCTTTTTTTCTTCTCAGGTGGAAACTTTATAACCCATGGTCTCTTGAAATTATCTGATTATGAAAAAGGAAGGGGACTCAGCAGGATCCTTATTGCTTCCCTTGGGGTCTAGAAATTCCTCCCTCACTTCCCTATTTCATGCTCTAAAACATATCAACAGGATACACACTTTGGCTAAGTATATAGAAGACTATTTGATGGTTTTCATGGAGCAGCAAAGAGGACAAAAGGAATTTTGCAGTATCTTTGATTTACTGGCTGGCAAGGTAACTGCAATATTTAATTGTGATAATTTAATGATACATTAGGTCACTATCATGTTTTTGTAAGTATAATGAACTGGTAGTGAGCCTAAACGTTTTAGAAAGATTTTGGTTCATTATTTTTGACAGTTAAGAAATAATATTCTCAATAATGGATACACAGATTGAAGTTTTCCAAGGATTGTAAGGAACCATATTAAGAAAAGAACATTGGAAATACAGATAAAACAAAGAAACAGCTCAGTCATCAACTGTCTCAGCCACAAGATAACAGCTATGCATATGTGAAGAAGGGAAACAAATGAATTCCTTAGAGGATGCTCACACGCACAGGCAGATTTGGTGCAGTCTGTCTGAAAGTCAGGACTAGCTGCATATGGGTATCCACTCCACTTAAATTTTTCTCCGGGGAACACATTCCTGCAATAATTCCTCCCCATCTCCATGTTCAGACCTATTCAATCTTACTTCCTTCACTTTACCTTCTCTGCAGGTCATTTTTTGATGCTGCACAGAGCAATTACTTGAGGTCTCCACACACAGTCCAAAATATCCCATGTGATGGAAAAGGTGGCATTCCAAATGACTGTCAGAAGTAAAGACAGCCCAATAAATCCTGCACAAAACCCCTTGTAGCACTGTTCAGTTAAACATGGTCTATTAAAGCTGTTAGCATACTAGCCTGCCTCATTCTTTGATATCAGCACAGTGAGTCTTCCAAATGAAACTGAAGAACTGGGAGCCTGCTTCTGGTATATAAAGCAAAAAGATTTTACTAACAACTTAGAGCAAGACCCGATCCAATTCGGATCCACGAGCACCACATGAAAAACCTGTGGCAACACCCTATGCTACCTTGAAGCTAGAAGAGTTCTTAGGGAAGGGATTTTACTTTAAGCTTCATTCAGTAGGACCTGATAGGCTACTTGATTCTGCGTTAAGAATCTAAAGATCTGTAAAAGAGATAGGCTGGGTCTGAATTACCTAGTAATATTAGGTACTGATCTGCCAGTAATTTGATGGGTAACCACAAGCCTTTCTCTGGTCAGACTCACCCAGGAGAGCTGCTGTCAGCATCAGCGTGGAGTAGCTAAGCATTACAGGGGCAGGCACAGAATGCCACCAGCTGCCAAAGCTGGAAGGATCTACTTAAGAGCAGCACCCTCACAGTAAAGAAAAATGCTACTCAAGGAATCACTGTTTCTTTAACTGGGCATAGACACAGGTGAGGGATTTCTTCACATTTTAATATCACACACATAGGCCACATTAAGCTAATGTGCTGGAGACTCCGCAGTTCAAGTGTCTTACCCCAGCATCGGCTCCTGACACACGTACAGTGTGGACTCCGAGATGGAAAATAACTCCCAAAAAACACTCCAGAGTGAAATAAAAGTGGACATCCTAAAGTGAATTTCTCAGCAGAACAGTAAAAAGAGGATCAGCCATACCAAACTTCATCGCTTTTCTGTATTAACACAGATGTTTTTATTTAAAATATAGGCAAGTAGGAAAGTATTTCAGCTGAACTGAAACCACTTTGGGTACCGTGTTAGAAAAGTTACAGAATATACTGGAAGATGCAAGTGGTAACAGCTTAACTGAACATCAATGACCATGGAAAAAATATTCTCAATGAAGAAATTAGCCTCCAATCAAGAAAAGGATCTGCTAGGTGCAAACATGTCTCAGGATGTCTGACACCTCTGTCTGCATTCTCAGTGAATTTGCTCTCCTGCCCAGGAGCTTGGCATGTTCTACACAGCACAAGGAGAGCTGAGTAAACCCATCAAGTAGCCAATTGTAGGAAAGCAAAGAAAGGAATCCTCACTAAGTTACTGAAGTTGCAAGTAGACATCCAACTAGTGCCTGTTCCACCAAAAGAAGTGACAAATGAGTAAAATCTATATTAGACTAAAATGACAAGGGTGAACTGAACAGGGAAATCCTGCCTTCATCCAGCACATCATTTCAAAGGAACATTCATACCTGGATGTCTAAAGAACAACAGGAGTACAAAGAGCTTGCTTCTTTTCCTGAAAGATCTACTACTGTCTCAAGGACCCACTGCCTCACAATAACTTTTAACAGCCTTCTGTAGGTGAGGTTTACCCCTGCTCATGCACTGCACTGATTCAGCAGATGTAGTAGCAGCCTAAACTTTGCAATGAAGTGCAATAATTTGAAATCTGAACAACTGGGTTCCATATGGTCCCTCACTTCCAACCTGCGTTGCCCAGCCCACCTCGCATTAAGGACTGAAAGGATTTAAGTGACAGTAAAGTAACAGGAACGAAGGCAGACAGAATCATCTTGTTGTTGAAGGTACAATCAAAGCCACAGACTACAACAGAAATATTTCATTCTAACAGTTGCTGTAGCAGCCAAACTTAACAGCCTTGGTTTTCTCTACTCTGACATTGTATTCGTTAAAATAACACCTTCATTCCTGTGATGCCTTTCAGTCAAGGAGTCCTCAGATGTTTACTCCAAAAAGCAGCAGAATGTTATTGTATACACCTGGGTACGCATATGTAAGTGTACACAGATAGATGTAAGGACTCTGTCCTCTCATTCTTGTTTATAAATGAGTAGCACATGGCACAGTCACCACGCCTCCTGTCCCAGCAGCAGAATAGAGATTTCTACCAAGAAATCTGCATCGCTACCCAGACACATCCCTCTCCCTTCCCCCAGTTGCTCAACGAGAAGCCCTTCAACAGTGAAGATTTATGGCTCCCCTTATTATTCAGTTTATAGATCTCCAGCCTCTGCACCACCTCTACACTGGATAGAAAGGATGTGTTTCCATATCAGCCACCTAACTCCAGCCTGTAAATTGATTAACACTGAGTAATAGCCCTTCCTTTTCTCCCACACCATTACTGAAGTAATGCTTCAGTCAGGAGAGTCTGCACTTTCCCTCCCTTCCTTTCTCCAGGCTGACCCCATGCATAAAACACATTCCAGAAAAGATAACAGGATCATAACTGAGCTCCAATTTCTAATTAGCGTCTGAGTCGAGCAACAGATTTTTTTTTTTAATTCAGACCAATCCACTTTTCGTGCCCTTAAGTTAAAAAAAAAAAAAAAAAAAAGGAGGGAGGAAGAAAATAAAAAGAAAAGAAAACCAGATAAAACAACAAAATGCGCATCGCCTGCTCTGCCCGCGCGCCGCACACGGCAGCTTTCCGCACACGCGGATAATTTCCGCGCGCGTTGCCCACAAGGGCTCCCCCCCCGCGGGCTCCCGGCCCCGCCGCGGCGGCGCCACGCGCGACAACATCGCCCCCTGCCCGGGGCGCGGGGCGCTGCCGCCCGCCCGCCTCGCCGGCCCACGGGGAACACGGAGCAGCCCCGCGCTCCCGAAGATTTCCGCATCGGGATTGCCACCGGTAACGCGGCTATCTGGGCAAGTCGCCCCATCTGACTGCCTTTTAAAGCTGCGTGGCGAGGGTGTTGCTTTTACTCCGCAAAAGTGAATGACAAATCATTTCGAGCTTCGGGACAGTCTATTTCTTTTTTTCTTTCAAATCTCCCTCTTGAATCATCCTCACTGGAAAAACCAATTGGAGCTCTTAGCAGCTTGCTTTTCCCCCGCATGCAAAACCACTTGCCGCTTTCCCCTTCCCAACTCCGGCAGCCAAACGTCAACGTGGAAAATGGACTTTAAACCACGAGCGCGGCCGCTGACAAACACTCAAGAGTTTTTGCACGTTTATTTTGCCTCCATGTTTCCCCAGCTGCTCTGCTGAGAGGACAATATAAAAGCCTCCTGCAAAAAACATCACGAAGTAAGAGACTGGAAAACTGCAGCGCGAAGGAGGAGGATGTGACTTTAGCTTGACTTACCAATCTCATCCAGCTGTGTATTTTCCTCGCCGCTTTTCCGAGGCGCTGAGCTCAGCGCTCAGGAACGTCCATCCCGTGCGCGGGCGCCAGGCAGGAGCGCCGCTCCTCGCGCTGCTGCTGCTGCTGCCGCTGCGGAGCGAGCGAGCGGGGCCGCGGCGGCTGCTGCTGCTGCTGCGCGCGCCCGCCCGGACACCCGGCCCGGGAGCCGCTTCCCATTGCGCAGCCCGGCCCGGCGCCGCGGGCTGCGGGAGGCAGGGCCGGCCCCTGCTCCCGGGATGCGCTTTCTTAAAGGGACCAGCCCCGGCCTGGCGGGAGCCGCGGCCGCAGCTGCCGGGACACGCAGGGACACGGCCCGGGAGGCGCGAGCGAGGCCGCGGCAGCAGCGCCCGACGCGGCCCGGGGAGACCCCTCTACCTGGTGCATCGGGCCATACTGCCCTGAAGTTCTTATTCCTCGCAACGGAGAGGATGTGATTAATCAAATAAAAGGCTGTAGCTTCCCCTGTTTTTCTCCTCCTCAATCATTCTCCAGATAGCTTTAATCCTGTGTAAGCCACTGTTCCTAGCATGTTTTCCACTTTCTAACTTCAATTGCAGCTCTATCTGATGCCAACAGCTAAATGGGGATGGGGGAGTTGTCTGCCTTGTATGTGTTGCTGTCTGCAGCATAAGAAACGACATTCCCAGTTAAACAGCAATGCTGAAATTCAGAGATAGTAACAGCATCTGCAAAACCTCTTTCTCTCAGCTCATGGAAAACCAGTGGAATGGTTTTCTCCTTGTACATGTAAGCCATTTGTTTGCATTACAATAACTGATCTCTCATCATGACAACACCAGTCTACACGTATCACAAGGCAAAGTCATATATATACAAATATGTGTGTGTATATATATGTGTGTATACATACACACAGGCATTGCTAGAGAAAGCAAGTTATATGGGAAAATACCACCTTCAAATCAGTGGCCAAACCAAACAAGTTGCAGCCAAGTCACCACTGTCAGGCTCTCTCTGCCTTCGTTTATACCAATGTACAACAAGGCCAACATGGGGACATACTACTGGCAGTCTAATGTGGTATCTTTCTATATCTTTGGTCCTGTGGTAAAAGATTACGCGAGTAAAAATCAAAAGGTGAATCCACCTCATCTGATGCTAATGGTCCTCCACAAACAGGCTCAGTAGGTACCCGCTAACTACTGACATATATATGGTCTACCCTGTAAGTAAAGAAGCCGTTTAGGCATGCTATTAAATTATAATCCTCAGCATTAATAGCTTTGTATTAAACCATGAGTCCCATCAACGTTCCTCTAGCATGAGCTGTACTGTGCTCCTGCCTTTCTCAGCACAAAGCCTGGGAAAGCTGTATATCATTTACACATGCAAATTGCATACATGATGCACAGTAGACAAGATCTTCTAACTCCATCAGTGCACCTGTCACTCCACATCATCCCATTGGTCTATTAATGCTCACTTTCCACCCATATCTCTGCCCACTGCTTTCTTCAGGTCCTTCTCCAGGCCCCTCTCCCTTTGCTCCCTGCTTCCTCCTCCCACAAGCCAGATCTTTCTGCGGCCTGTCTCATTTTACCTTCCCTGCCACTCCTGCCTAACTGGCTTGGTTGCTCCCTTCTCCCCTCTGTCTCCTTGGTTTCCCTTTGGAAGAGGAAAGAGCAGCTGAGAGAGGAGGCAGTGATTAGCTAATTCCTGCTCCTGCCTTCTCCCTACCTTCCACTTCCCCAGGCCAGATGTGGGAGCCAGAGGGCCATAGGCAGCCCTGGCAATTATCCTGCAGCTGCAGGCCAAGGCTGAGGCTGGCTCCCCTCATACCAGCATTACCTCCCTTCTCAGCACATTAGCACACAGTACCATTTATCATGATACAGTGCAACAAAGATTTTTGTCTTGCTTGTTAGTTAGATGTTAACAAAACACTCATCTTAAAGCAAAGCTGGTCATCCAGTTGACCCCTCATCTAAGATTAGGCTGATGAGTTTAAAACAGGCAGAGTTTGTCAAACACTGCAGTGGCTGCGTATTTGGATAGGGAGGATGCGGAAGCTGGAAGGAAGCCGGGACTTGTGGGGAGCTAAAGTGATGCTCTATTTCTCTACACACACAAAACAAAACAGAGGCAAAACACCAAAAGTGACCAGCAGGAAACAGGCTTGTACCCCTGGCCTGGATGCTCAAACTGCCATAAATGTTAAGATAAAAAGAGAGCATCTCCTGCTCCTTACATATGTTGCTCCTTATAATCCCATGTGAAATCTGCCACCCCTCCCACAGCAGCATCTGGATGTTCCATTGACAGAGCATTGTCTAATGGTTACAGCACAGCTCCTGGTTCCTATTACTGCCTGCAGGAAAAATGTGTGGTTTATTAAATTTAGGATTTAAATAAGGATTTGTATTTTGCTGCCTGCTTCAATACTGACTCAGTACATGAAACTGGATAAGTCACTGCTTTTTGTGACTCTGTGTCCCCTGGATAGAAAAAAAAATACGCTATGCTGGGGTGTTATATAATTCAGTACTTGTATTAATAACAGCCGGGGTGAGGGCTGCCAGAGCAGCCAGCTTTTTATTATTATGCAGAAAAAGCTGCAGATACCTCAGTGAAATCTGTAAAGTATGGTAATTTGCAAAAATAAGTTTGATTCTCAAGAGGAATCCACTTGCACAAGAGGTGACAATAAGAACAATTTTGTTAGCTTATAGGGAATAACAAACCCAGGGGAAGTCATCCCAAAGATCCCAAGAAAGAAAAAAAGTACCTTTTTCCTTCTGAATATTACATCAGATAAGGTCTATGCCCCAAGATAGCACAGATATCCTTATAGATGGCAGCCACTTCAGAATTGAGGAATAAGGCCATCAGAAATCTTCTACTATCATCCATTTCCATAAACATTCAGGGTGTATAATCATGCATTTTTAGGCTCTGGCTACCAAGGATAATAGAGCAATGCTATTTCATATGTATTTGCAGGGTGACAGACTCCATGGATGAAAATCTGGCCCCAATGACAACACCAAGTTCAAGGCTTCTCCCCTAATTCTTCCCCCCCCCCCCCAGTTTTTTGTTGTTCTCTCACATGAAAGAAATCTCAGTAAGCAACTTCACATATTATTATCATCCCATCTCAGAAAAGCAACCGGGCCAAAGTAAAAAACAAGCAAATAAACAAAAAACAAACCAAAACGCAAGCAGATGATGTGCTACTCAAAAAACAGATTCCTTATACAACACAAAAGCAAAAGCTTCTGGGAGATATTGCTCCACCTCTGGAGATCTGAACTGTTTGTTAGATCAGTTGTCACAACAAAAAGAGCTGGGTATATTAACATAAGAACAAGAGTGCCCTTTGTGAGTGGAGCCCCGGTACCAGGCTGCCTGCTCGCCTGACAATGGGATTAGACACTGCGAGTCCCTGGCCTCAGCTGCTGCCATGCCTGACACCACCACCCTGGGCAGCCATAGGGTCAGAGACTTCTCCTGCTTTGTCACCACAGGCTACAGAAACAGCCCCTCCCTGCAGAGAGGTTTCTGCTCATCTCCCACTCTCTGAAGCACCACACGGTGCTTTGAGCATCTCTCAAGGGCAATATCATACTGTATACTGTGTAACATTCCTTGACAATGGTTTAAATCAGTGTCCCAGATATTTACTTTCTTCTAGGCATTTTTTCATACATATATATATATATATAAACGCTTCTCAGATTCCATATGGAATATGGAAAGGCCTTCCATATTAAAAACTGGTCCACATCACATAATGTTCCCCCAAACTAGGGATGTTTAGATACAGTACTTTGGGTTAGCCAGTTAAAGATCTGAGCTAGCAAGTGCATTTGGTACCCATCATACTAACATAAGAAATGTTGCCTTGGACCCTTTTGGGAATGATCCATTTCAGCTTCAGCCTATTCCCTCTTCACAGATCCTCCTCTTTCATTTACTTCTCAAGCCTGCTATAACCGTATGTTTAGTTTTAGTGAGCGGTCTGCGCGAATTGCATGTTGGCAAGGGAAACACCCAAGCCCAAAGGAAAAGCAGTCAGTATTTCTTGCAACTCAGGTAACATCTATGGAAAGAGAGAAAAGACATTCTTTTCTTTTTCTTTAACATCTATGGAAAGAGAGAAAAGACATTCTTTTCTTTTTCTTTAGAAGGGACAAAGACTTACAAGATGTTGGAAAGTGAAAGTCAGAGATAACCCAACTGAATGGAAAAAAAAAAGAAAAGAGTACTTAACTTTTACCAGAATTTTAATTAGTTTCTCCTCTTAGTTTTGCTTCAAGTTTTTCAAACATTTTGAAAGCACAACTCTCTTTTCAGACAACAGCCTCACTCAAACATGGATCCTCCAAGGCAAGGGAGACAGGATCACATAGAATGAGCTTAAATTTCCTTCCATCAAAACTCTGATCAGCTGCCAGCCATGAAGGTCATTAACAGGTCTTTGACTACTGTAAACATGCATAGCCAGCAAGCCCACTCTCGTTTCACTCCACTGCTTTGAAGAAACCGGGATTCTCTTCACATCTAACCTTTCATGATCACTTTGAACCTGTCTCTAACACTTTAGCGATTACTGACCAGCTTTAGAAAGAACAATTCAGCTGAACTTCAGATACTTTCATTTTCTTGCTGCTTCCAAATTAGCAAAATATAGCGCAATGACCTGTAAAATGGAGGATTCCCTTGCTTAACCCATCACTTCTGAAGGCCTACTTCCATTCTTTATCTTCCCACCTTCTAAAGACATACAATGAAAGAAAAATTAAAAAAACAAAAGTATGTGCTAGCAAGTGATCACCTCACAGAAAGGAGTAGCCTGAAGACAGGTGAGTACAATCACTAGTAACCACATGTTGTTGGCTAGATCTACTAAATATCTGAACCAGAGAGCTGGAGGGGGCTTCTCTTCTTTGGCACTGTTCCAACAAAAACTCTGTATAGTAGCATTCCTTCCTCAACCTTCTTCATTTTTTTGCCTTTTTTAAAAAAAATCTGAAACCATATTATACTGCACTGCAACACAGACTTTCACTAAGAACCATCTAAAAATAATTTTGGGCTCAAAACTTTTCTCCCTTTTATTCCTTTCCTTTTCTGTACGTGGATTTGTGTAACTCTGTAGGAAGGAGAAAAAGGAGTGCCGTTTTAAATTTTGCAAGTGTTAACGAAATACCTTCTGAGGTTGTATTGACCACCACTGAATCAGCAATAAACTAGATCAATGAGTGAATGTGTCTTGTTTTGATCAAGAACAGGAGATTAATGCAGTCAGAAACGAAGGCGGTCTCTAGCTACGAACACAAAGACCACAGTGACTTCCACAAAAATCAAAGCAATGTCTATGCAAAGGAACAGGAACTAAAAATGTATACAATGTGACAAGTTAGTGAAGTGTCCAAAGTCCTCCCCCACCCTGCCACCAAAAAAAAAAACCTCACAGTAGAACAGTCTAACTCCACTTCTTATTCTGATACAGGGTCTAGGACACATCATTTACTTTGGTTCACTTTTGATTAGCACAGGACTAGAATAAAGAAGTAGAAGCTGTCTTTAAACTGCCTTAGTGCGACTCTCTGGTCTAAAAAAGTTTTGGGCTATTGCGAATCATACTTAGTTATTCATAGTTTTGAAACAGCTGCTCAGCACTTAGAGAGCTCCAGAGATGTTTTCCTTACAGTGCTGGGGATGGAGCTATTACACTGCTCCCATGCCACCTAAAAAAAACTTGCTTCGTTCAAGAGTGACTGCAGGTTGTCATTCTATAAGCATCTGACTGCTTCATAGCATCTCAGTGGAAAAAAGCAGCAGGAGAAGCAAGTCCGAGTTCCATGTGATGTGGGTCAGGGGACAGCATTCACTTACTGTGTATCCCTTGCAGAAGGGCTAGAAGAATTAGTTATGGTTGGTGTGGTTTGCTAAATCCTGATTATTCATGTCCTCTGAAGGTTACATGCAAACTAATTTGCCAGTGCTGATCCCTTAGTATGAAGCTGAAATCAATTAGGAAGGCAGCTGACCTATTATGGCAATTAACTGCAAATGGCATTTAGTCTCTGTACTCTATTGCCAAGCTCTTTATTCTGGCTTTGAAGGGCTTGGATGTTTTGGAGGTTTTTTTCCTCTATTGCACCACTCTTAGCCCACCCTGATTTTCCAGGACATAACATAACTTCCATCACATGGAATCTTCCCTTATTTTGTGACACACACTTTCCTGGAGAACACTTGGCTTTCCTTACAGGAATTCCTGTATACTGAAGATTCCTGGAAATTGGACAAAGTTCCTACGGAAAGGTGGTTCCTTGCTCTCAGGCAAAGGATGCTGAATTGCTCTCTTGGAAAGTTGCTTGAACGTGGGGGTGAGTGAGGGTGTGGGAAGGAGAGAAGGGTAAAATCATCTTTGCTGTACGTGGCCAGATGGTTCAGTTCACTACAAATCCAGAGCACCCATGCTGCAGTGGGTGCTGAGGGGTATGTATGTGATTAAGAGTAAGACTGAGTTACTCTGGAGAAAAATACCTTGGTGTCTGGGATGCAACAGTGGGCACATCCAGCAGCCACAAGGCACGATCCCATCAGCAACAGGCTGAGCCTGGAGGAGACCCAGCGTGTGCTCACAACGTGTTTAGCAAGACGGTGGCCCTGACTCTGCAAGAGTCAGAGACTGGCCACCTAGAGTCAGTGTTTTCTTATGGGCTTCTGCATGGGCCAGAGAAGAAACTGGTCCCTTTGAGAGATGCTGCTAATCAAGATTGAAATAGTCAGTTTCCTAGAAAACTTTAAAGATGTAAAATGCTAATGTTTAAAGTTCTGGGGAATAAACATATCCCTCTTCAATGCATATTCATAGACAGCACGGAAAGTGGAGCTGTGAGCAAAACATCATAGTTTATTTTGGATAACAGAATCTAAAGTTTGGGGGTTATACTTTTTTTTTTTTAATATAAGTTGTCTGTGAGCTTCTAAGATATTGCCAGAACATAGGGGAAGAATAGTGCTCCTGAGAGCACCTGCAGGAACCTTAGTGCTCGATTGAGCAGAAGCAGGGCCAAGCTTGACCTCTGACATCTAATTCACCATTGCCCTGTCACTTTGTTGACTCATTTACCTCAGTGCAAAATACCCACTATCCTAATTTGATAACATTTTACAGTTTTATAGTGCTCATGTAAACACTGCTGCAGAGTGTGTGGCCATAGAGGACTAAGTCACACAACTTCATAGCAGTTTGGATCCCATACAGTGAGACACAATGGGAAGAAAAGGTTTTGTGCTATTTTGTCTCTGATTACTGGGAGCACTCTAACAGAAAAGAAAGAGCACTACAAATAATGAGGCATTAAGAGCAGCTAGGGTTCATGCACGATTTCAATGCACAGGCTTTTCCTAAGAGACTAAAGTACCAAAGGGTTCTAAAGTGCACTAAGAAAGAAGATGGTGGCACTAAGTTTTCTTCTAATTGTTGGTCATTCTAGAAGAATGAAGGACAGAGTAAGGAAGGAGGGAGCAAAAATACAGCATAAAAATCAAGAAAAATCACTCAGCTATCATTTCCAATAAGCTTATTTCCTAACTTACAAGAAATGCCTCCAGTTTGCACTGCAATTATAATCAAATCCAAGTTACTGTGCTGGCCCTCAGTTTGAATGGCAGCATGAGTAACACGTGTAGAATAGCCTGGGTACAAGTTTTCTTCCACTTTGCTTAAACCCTAATCGAGTGAGCAGAAGGGGAGCAGCTTACATTTTTGATGCCGTTAGCAGACACATTGCCTTTAAATATACATAAATAAGTTAATTTAAATGGAGGGCTGAAAGGCCCTGATTACTATAACCTTCTAGTGCTCCAAGTTGAAAAGCATCTTGCAATGAGGGGGAAGACTCTTCCTGAGTCATGAATGAAAATAACAACATACAAATTGAAGAGAACAAAAAGTGATATCCTCAATCTTATTCCCTGAAATTCCTTTCTTCCCCCAGTTCCCACATGCAAATCACTAACCTGGATGACCTTTGTGGTTTCTAATTAGGTCTTCTCTCTCTGCTGGGGTCTTCTGTGTTAAGTTCAGATCCTCATCACATAGGAAGAGCCCACTTCACCCACAGCTCTTGTGGCAGTAGGGATGGCCTTCGGGAAAAACAATTGCAAATAATTGGTTTAGCTTTCCGTCCATATAGAAGGTATCCTCAATGTTTCAGTTGCTTTCAAAAGAAACCATGGAAGAAACCTGCAGAGAGGCTTCTGTATAGCCTCTACTACTTCAACACAAGGTTGGTCTTCCAGTGGTTTGGTGGAATCACTTTATCTTGAATCACCATGATTCTAAGTACATGCTTGACAGTAAACATGAGAGAAATCCCACTATTTGAAGTGGGTACTGTTTTTGCATCTAAAGTCCAGAAAACACCTAAGTGCACTCAACAGTGTACTTGACACACTGTATAATCAAACCTATTATGGTTATTTCACACATATCATTATATCTTCAACATTTACTTTACCTGCATTGTAGACAAACTATTGATCAGGTACTTCACCCATTAATTCTGAGTCCAGGAAGATGAGCACAAGGGATCACGGATGGAGGAAAAGAAACAATTCTGTGCAGGATTAATATATACAAAAATCTTTTTCAGTTAACACAGAACAATTGGCTCTGGCTTCTTTGTAAGGACTGTTCTAAAGAGATGACTTCCAGGATTTAAGAGGGGAGATCTGTTATAAATTATTTACTTTAATCAGTCAGCTAATTTTCTTGTTGGTTTTATTTTTCCATTACTTTTATTAAAGCCAAATGACTGTGCTCCAGGACATTCCACAAATGCTGCTGTACTGTCATTTTAGGAAATACCATTAAAGCAACCTTCTCTTTGTTTGCTTCTCATGTAATTTCACAAAACTGTTTTAAGAAAAACATCATTAAGATTGTAGGAGTCTGTTCCTCCTGGATGCCTTAAGATTAATGAAAACCGTAATCTTTTGGGGATGACAGAAGCATAGAACATTATTTTCACTTCATCATTTTTCACTGAAGTAACAACATGATTTTAACAATTGTCCATCAACATAAGGGAAATTCATGCCTTTTTCTTTGATGTGAGAATTTGATATTAGTGAAAGATATAGCATTAGAAATGTTAGAAAATGAAGTCCTCTGCTCAATTTCAAATTATATACAACACAGGAAGCAATGCTAGCCCCACAAAACCTCTCACTACTATTTCTGACTTCTGACCTGGAACAACCTTTTCAAATTGGTTGTGGTACAGCACAATGCATTTAGGATGTGGCCCCTATGATCTCTGTTTCCCTCTCTACTGCCAGCTACTATTGCAACTCTTCAGATGTTTTGGCTCAATCATGAGAAAAAACTAATGAAGATATCAGAGAATCATTGAGGTCAGAAGGGACCTCTAGAGTTGATGTAGTCCAGTCTCTGTGTTCAAAGTGGGGGCAACTATAGCAGGTTGCTCAGGGCCAGGTCCAGTGAGGTTATAGGTACCTCTAAGGGTGGAGATTCCACAAACCTCTCTAAGCAACCTGTTCAAGTGTTTGACCACCCCCATAACAAAAAAGTGTTTTTTTTCATTTGTTTGTTTGTTTTTTTGTTTGTTTGTTTTTTCCCTCTCCTCTCATATGTTGAAAAGATTTCCTGGATTTCAGCTTGTGCCCCTTGTCCTTTCAGCAGTCACCGCTGACAAGACTCTGGTTCCGTCTTCTTTACCCCCCAGCCTCATCAGGTACATACACCCTGATATCTTCCTCAGTCTGCTGTACTCCAGGCTCAGTAGCCCCCTCCAGTCCTCAATAGTCTCACAGTCTTTCCTCATGTCACATGACCTAGTCCCTTAATCATCTCTGAGGCCCTTTGAGGCTCTCGCTCCAGGATGGCAGTCATCAATTTCCATACATCAATCCTGTACGAGGAAGCTACCGTCAGTGTACTTAGACAACTCCTGGATTGCTTGTGTCCTCTCTGTTATCCTTTCAGCAGACATCAGAATGGTTGCTGGAGCAGCCTGCAGCTGTCAGAAGAAAGCCTCACCTACTTCTTCTAATCAAGAAGTCTGATCACCTACATCTGATCAAGCAGTCTTTCTCCCCAGCTCACCAAAATGTTGCCCATGTTGCTCTGCCTGGTAACCCTAACACCCACCTCTCAACTGGCTGTCATCATTCCCTGTGATGATGTACACTGGGTACTGCCAGGCAGATGTTGGTTCTCTGGTATCCTATGCACTGCAGGGAGCACTTAAATCTGGTGATATCCCCTTTGAGGAGAGTTTATGTTCATAGCACAGTTCAAAGTCAACTTAAATCAATCAGATTTCCTGTAGTCTACAGTTCCTTCTGAATTTGCTGATGTTGCTATTTCTTTCCCAGCTATTAGGTCACATTTTAAAACTTCTGGTCTCTACCTTCACAGAAAGTGCTTTCAGATAAACCTTTCTGATTAACTCTTGCATGAGTCTCTTCACCATAGATGTTACCTCCATTCCCTATATTACCACTTTATGACTCAAACTGTCCTTATATTCCCTGGTCCTATCCTTAATCATGTAAAGCTGTGCGATTTACATCTTCTCACCTTGAGCCTGAACTCAGCTTTAATACCATATTATACTTGCAACTGTAAAAGTTTTTCATGCTGGTCAACTATAATTGAATGTGAACAGCTGACCACATCCCTGTTCTTCCACATAGAATAACTGTGAGCTATTTGATTCTGCTTCCAAATCTGCATCTGGTAGTGTCACAGAATCTCACTATCCAGCCATATGATCCTTTTACATTTTTCAACCCCATCCCATGGGCATTTAATCATGTCACTATGTGGCCACAAACACTTCACATTTAGATATCCTATGATTAAATCTTCTCCTGAGTATTGATATCATTTCCTAATGGCTGATGTATTCCAAAAAAAGGAAAAGCAAGGCAGAAATTAGTAAATACGTGAACTAACAAAGTAAATATAAATATAAATTTTTGACAGTATCAAATAGGTATACATCTTCTTTACTGTGAGAGTGAGAGAGAGAAAGAGAGAGAGAAAGGAGAGAGAGGAAAAAAAAAAAAAAAAAAAAGTAACTTTCTTGTGGGAAACCAGAGAGAAGCACACAACAACCTAACAGCCCCACAGCCTCTTTTCCACCCAGGAGATACAGAGATAGATATATAGATATATTATAGATATATAGCTGATTCTTATATCCTCACCTCTCTACCTTTACCACTACCTTCCTTGGTGCTACTTATATCTCACCAAGTGTTGCTTGTTAACCTCTAATGGTTGGCCTCAGAAAATCATTTTATCCATCAAGCAACCGGCTTATTATTTTCATCTCTGGCCAACCTTTCCTCTTGTTCCTACACATACTCATGGTTAAACACTTGCAAATAACATGGTCATCTCAAACACACAGAAATAAAAACTTTACAGCGCTTTGCAGCTGTTTTCATTCATTCGTTCACTCACTCTTCCTCTGTCTCACAGGTCTATAAAATCCACTCCCCATTTTAACAGAGAGTTGAAATACTCTGCTTAGATTTTCAGCCAGTGAAACAGCCATTGGTATTTCTATTAATTAATCTGGATGACTGGAAAATACACTAACTTTCCTTTTTTCATAAGTCACTCAATCCATAATGTAGCATTTCATTTGAGACCAAAACTCTGTAAAAAGATTTAATGCAAGGGAGAGAACACTTGATACCTAGATTCTTTTATTCATACATTCCCTTGACTCCTTGATGCTGCTGAAAAAAATAAAAAGTGATAATTTTCAAAAATACAAAAAGAGTTTGCCCTGAAGAATGTGTTGGCATTTGTCTGCCCCCAACTGAACTGTGTAGGGACTTTGAGAAGTAATGATTCTAGGTATAACGCTGTGAGGGAAAACTTGGCAGTAAAATGGAACCATGGAAATAACTGCCCTGCAATCACAGTATCTTTTGTCAACAGCACGTGTAGTCAAGTTGTCTCCGCTCTTCCAAGTAAGGAAACCTAGTGTCTGTCTTTTTCATATTACAGCGTAGTTCTTTCTCTCGCCTTATTTCTCAGTAAGTCAAATGGGCCCAATAATTAGTCCTCTTTGATGTCTTTAGGCAGTTCCTGTGTGGATGGGAACATGCACCACCTTCTCTCTGCACAGTTATACCCTTGTACTGTGCTGCACTTTCTGTGTTTCCCAGGCCTGGCTTTCCTTTGTTATGGAAATATTTGCATGAAAACAATAATTTAGTTCTTAATTTTTAATTTCACCAGCTTCTTTTTTGCTCTTGAAGTCTGAGTCCTTTGTTGCTCTGCATCACCCCTTCTTCCTGAGGACAGAGGGAAAAGATACTGATATGGTTCAGTTCAGTTCAATTTAGGCAATAGGAACAGCAAGGTTTATTCATAAAAGAGAGTTGAGATAAGGTCTCAGATTTGACCATTTCCAGCCACTCCCTGAATGCCCAGATCCAACGTATCCCAGGAGTTCCACAGAGCTCTTATCTGAGCCTTGCATAAAAGCAGCAAATGATGGAAGAAACGGTGACAGTGGATAATCTTTTGAAGTTTCCAACTTTAACAATGGCCAAAATCTTGCAAGATAAACCTATATTGCAACATTTTTATCTTTTGATATTATAAAAAAAGGAATACTTCAGAGCAAGCTTTTGCTATGGGCACATTATACTTAGTTCTTCATACAAGGGCTGTCCCTCCATTGTCTTCACTAACTTTAACTTTTTCCATATACCACAACAGTCATAGGAATATAAGAACCTTAAATTAAGATGTTTCTTGTCGCCACAACAAAATCTTTAAGCTGATCTTCCATCTTCATCTATCATCCACTTCAGTGTCAGTAGAACACTGTCACTATTCTCTTCCCATCTACTGCAATAAAGAAGTTGTCTTTGGATGGCCAATCTGCTCCCCAAAACTTTCCTAGAATACAAGTACGTTCTGGAATGTTTCTTCTTTCAGTTTTTGCTACTGGTATGGTTCCCAGAAAACAGATGTCCTATCAATCTGGATACTATTTCACCACTTAATGCTAGTCATGAGTTTCCGCTGGTTGGAAAGCCTTCTCCTTCAATGAAACTCCTCCCATTTCATCCCATATGTCTAATACCTTATTTGGTCTTCCATTTATTCAGTCCTCCAAGTTATTTCTGATAAATGAATGCTCAGGGCTGGAGAAAAGGCACAAAAAGCATTCCCGTTACCCCTGCATCTCTTTAGAGAAGCAAGTGAATGGGAAATGGAAAATAACCTGGCACCAGGTCTCCATCTTCCTAACGCAACATCATTTAACAGAGCCAGGATTTAACATCTGACAAGTAGAACCAATGGGCATCCTCTGTGTAGTCCTCATTCATCACAAAGATGTTTGTACTTGCCTCAGTTGACACTGGGGCAGTGAACCCTTGGACCTTACAAAGCATTGCCCGGATTTAGGACAACTGCTATGCTATCTTAAGTGATTTTCTCGAAAGTGGTAGAGTGGAGAGGAAGCAGGCAATGAGAGGTTTAATGCCAAATTTCTTCACTTGATGCAAATATCAACCCCCTTGAGTACTAATTTGACATTCCTTAACACAGACACACATGCTTTTGAAATATTTACCTTTCCTTTATTTCTTATAAGCTTACAAAAATTTGGAAGGAATGTGAACTGTTTTGTTTTCCATCTTCCTATGACGGCAGAGATGTATTTATAGCCAGGAACTGGAGGACAGTTCTCACGTGGCTGCTGAAAATTAAAACAGCATGTAGGGTTTTGTTTTGCTTTGCTTTTATGCCTTTGCCGCTACAATCTCTCCCCGCGTTCCCTAAACCCTTGTTATTGTAACCAGAGCCACATTTCGCATTGCTACAATTGCAGGGTTATGTAAATTCCAAAGGCTTTAAAGAAAAGGGCCTGCAGATTCTGCTCTGAGCCTTGGGGAAGCTGACACAAACAGATATGCCCACATCTAGGAGAGGCAAGGACATTCATAAACTATTAACAGACAGGAAACATAAGTCTCAACTTCTGCATCAATCTGAACTTCTCCAAATCTTGAGAACTTACTGGTTTCATTTAAAGTTATTGTTCTCTCATTGTCAGGTTGTGTTTTGTTATAGAAAGAAAAAATTCCCTTAGCCACTTCTTGAACTCTTCCTAAGTACACCCTTGCTTTCTGCTGCTCTGTATTGCTTTTCATAGGAGATCTCATAGCCGAATACACACTTTTTTCACACTTTGAGATTTATATTTACAGTGACCATGGAGCTGAACACATTGAATAGGATTACATTACTCATTAAAAAGAAAATTACACCCCAAAAGAACCATCTCATTCATGAAAGACATCAAGAGAACACAAGAACACAGAATATTATTTGTGAGAAGCCTTTATAGCAAGTGGGGGCAGGAAGAAGTGCAATTCATGTTGCGCATCCGTGTGCTTCTGAGTAACCAAGTTGTAATGCTGACTCTAGCTGCACATTTCTGTGCAGGCATAGGCAAGCCAATTCATGTTTGTGACTCTATATTCTTTTAAAAAGTCATAATAATGCATGACTCAGAGCCATGTTAAAAGGTTCTGTGTAAGCTCATCTTAGTCCCCAGTGCTTAGAGAATTCAGCTAAACAAAACAAAAAAAAAAAGTTTAACTTATTTCTCAAACCTTGCCTCTTCTAAGTCTGAATCACCATTGGTCAAATTACGCTTACACCTAAGACAAAAATCTAGTCTACTTTATTCCTGCATTACATTGAGATTTTGTCTAGCATGGTGCACCCCTGTCAAGTGAGAGCTTGAAGGAATTACTGTGTTTGTGAAGAGGTGCAGCCAGAATGCTTTCTGTGTTAGCATACATTACAGATAAGGAGGGATGAGGCTGTGGCTCCACTCCAGCATGCTGTTTTCTACAGCTATTGAGCTTTCCAGGCAACCTTAATCTTAGTGTAGCTGGTATGGAAAGTGGAGCTTCCTGCATTCTTTACCCATCTCTCGTACTGCTAGAACCAATTGCAATAAGTCACCAGAGAAGTAAACCAAGAGGCACTGCCTTAAAGTCACTCTACAACCAAGTAGGTCAGTGCTGAGCCAAGGCACGAAGGCACATTGCAACCAATTCCCTAGGTGTGGCATTTTAAATGCAATCACCAGAATGGAAGGGATGATCTCAATAGTGGACAATAGTTCCTACTCAGCTGGTAGTTATTGTTGCTACATAGATGGTGATAACTGTTATTATTATGAAAGCATAGCAGTTTAAATTTTATTTAAGAAAAACATGACCCATTTGTAGAACTGCAGCTAAACAGGATCCCTGTGCAGTTCAGGGGATTTGATCAGTTTGTCATGTGTGTTTGTTTACTCAGAGCCAGGAACTGCTCCATGAAGCTCTCGTCCTGCCTGTCATTGTGACCTTGGGCAAGTGGCTGAATGTCTCTGTGACACCCACAACTGCTTTTAAAGTCAACTGGTGATGTGGATGCTCACTAATTTCAAAAAAAAATAAAAATAAAAATAAAAACCCTAGAAGTCAAAGACAATTTCTGCTGAAGTGCAGGTGTTCTGAATCATGTCATAAATTGTATAAATTGCAAACATATAAGCTCTAACATCCACAACTAACAAATATTTTTGAAAATATGGTCCCATAATTGTCCCTCTGTAACCTAAGTCATACACACAGAGGAACATTTCTGGAAGGATTTGTGAGAAATCAGAAACAAGTAGCTAGAAGACAAAAAGAAACCAGAAGTCACAGGCACCTATATTAGACTGTGTTCCATGCTTACTACACATACATAAATCATAAGTCTCAGAGAACCTATACATTTGCCTGAACCAGGCAAAGTATTGACTGAAACTGCCAACTCTGATATCTTCTAGTATCAAATTCCTCAAATTTCAGCCTTGAACATGAGAAAAAAATCTTAACTGCCTAAATCATCAAAGCTGCTTCCTATAGACCTTGGCCCTTTGAATTCAAATATTGAGCAAGGTGGAGATTGCTTGGCTTTTGGAATTTGAGAAGCCTGCAGCCTGTAATTGTTGGCCAAAGTATAGATCCTGTCTATAACTCATCTATAACTTGTTTTCCTGAGTTGACAAAACCCTTCCATGCTTGCATATCCTGTAATAGATAATGCTTGGCTCAGCACAGCCAGCAAAGCAGGCAGGACAAGGAGCCACTTTGTCAGTTCTGTGACAATTTGCCAGCAGGAGACCTCTGAGAGCTGACACAGTTGAATCATGACAGAAATAATCATAAAGTGCTAATGAACACTAAGTTTTCTATACATCAGACAGGCCTGATGAAATAGGAGCATAATGAAATCCTCCTACAGATACCATATGACAATAAGAAAATGAAAGGTCTGTGTTGGCCTAGTGGTTCAATGTGGTGAAGTCTAGTGAGGCCCGTATGAGACTCTCAGGACTATCACGTTCCATGGCTGGGTAAAGGACAGAGGGTGAAAAGAACAAACAGCTTTGACAGTTTGGACTGGAGCTATATCTTAAAAAATACAATGCGAAACAAACAAACAACAGAATCAGGAATGTTTCAATGCCCTCTAATGATGTATTAATTCAGGTGAGCTGCATATCACCCTCCACAAGGCAGACTTCTGTTACCCTTTCTCCCTGCTGCAATTAGCTACACCCAAAAATATCTGGAGGCAGAATGACATCTTCTGACACAGCCATGCTAAAAATGACCCAAACTAGGAGGCAACTCTGAGGGTGTGGGAAAGTCTGCAAACAAATAACTGGGTGTGTCAGATATGCAGACGCTAATATAATGCAGTGATTACTAAGTCTCTGCTCAGCGAATATGTAAAAATGAGCTTGGTGTTTTAAAAACCACACGCAGTGACCGCTGAACAAACTCCTCCAGCCTGTATACTTTTGCCTAGGACTGTTGCAACATTCGCTGTGGCCCCAAAGAGTCATGAGACACTCCAATGTTGCATTATTGAAATCCAGAGGTGCTAAACAAATACAGCATGGCATCTTATTTTACGTGGTGACTTTTAGAATTATTCCTAGGTATCACAGAGCTGAGAACTGCTGCCTATGACACTCACCAGTGAATTTGTTGGAGAGAAGTCTTGCTGTGGCTACAGGACCTAACATTCCCTACTCTGTGAACACCAAAAGATGCAACATGCATGATCCACAGCAAGTGTAAATCAGGTCCTAGAAGTAAGCACCCAAAATGTAGATGAAAACTTTGGCTTTTGAAGTCCAAGCACAATAGCTATAGGAACCTACAGAGCTCACATCCCTGAGGTTACAGAGTGAAAGGGGAAACCTCGTAAAGCAGAAAGCTAGAAAATATTCCTTACATATTCAAGCAGCCTGAGTTATTCCAATACCATTAAATACATAAACAAACAGACAAATCAATAATATATTGAAGAGCATATACCCCAACTCATGCAGACATTAGTAGTTAATGACAGTAGTTAGCCAGCAAAAGCAAGTCCCAAATGAGCAACAGGATGATTCTTAACAAAAATTAGAGTATTTATCATTTCTACAGAGATGTTGCCTCCTGATTAGCCATCAAATTGGCAAGCTCCCTCTAGTTTCTTAGCAATGTAATTTTGTTTTCCTGAAAGATCTAGAGAATCTCAAATAATATGACTGATGAGTGCTCAAAAGGAAAACCAAAATCTACCTATCTCTTTCCATTACTGAGTATACACTTAGTACTGAGTATTCAGAATTGAAACAGCATTCCTAATGCTGTTTCATCATAGCTTAGGGACATACTTCCTCAGCAGGCTATTTGGATCAAAGACTTAAGGCAATATCCATGAAAGAAAAGACAAGACAAAACATAGAGGCGACTTTTTCACCATCTGCTTCCATTTTGATTTGCTGCACTCACATGTCACTGCAGCCTGTAGGATGCTTTCTGGTCAACTGGATTTCGTATCATGTGCTTTCATGGGAAGGTCATCTTGTCCTGTTTACTACAATCAAAGACCACTGCTTAATAGATACTTAGTCCAATAGACTTCGCAGAACATTTATTCCAAAACTATCATGCTCTAACATAAGACTTCTCAAGTGACCAGTGAGAGACAGACTTGAATAAGATTTCTGACCTGAAGTGATGCAGCTGTTTTCACTGTTAGTTTAAAGCAGCTGACAAATAAGCTATTTCGTTGTGCAGAAGCATAGTATCATCTCCCTGATCTTGTATTCTAGAGGTCCTAATTTAGTCCATCCTTATTTGAATATTCATGATCTGTGGACAGAAAATATTTACAGCTAGACATAATACATTTTTTTTTTTTGCCCAAAAATGAGAAAACTCAAAATACCCATACGTATGTACCTGAACTCTAGGGTCAGACTCAAGAGCTATTTCTTTGGTTATCTCTGTTGATGCTTGCAAAAATTGATGTTGGCAATTCAAAAATTAACCCTCACGTCTGATAAAGCTACATTATTAAACTACTTCTTTATTAAAAGTACAGTATGAAAATAGTAATATATTATGCCAGGTCGCTTCCAGTTTTTGTTTACAGTAATTATTTTCTTAGATAAGGCTCTCCTTTCACAGTAGCTTAGCTAGAGCAACAGATGTGTAAATCAGGAAGAATATGAGCCTCTGGAGATGTCTCATTAGATGTGAATATACTAAACATCACTATCGTAAGTAAGCAGGGAATAAGGAAGCAAGGAGTTCCTTGCTAAATTTTGCCTCTGTTTAAACATAAAATATGTCATGAAGGGCACAGCTGGACATTTATAGCTTAACACATGTCCCCCAGTAGGTACATGAAGCTATTCTAGATAAGCCCAGACACAGCTGGAAAACAATTCACGGGTCCCCCAAGGAAAATTTCACCTAGTCAGAAAATGCATCTGTTTTTTCTCCCTATAACTTATTAATGGTGACTGCCAAAGACTTTGTAACATTTGCACAGACTAACTGCCTGAATCCTGCTGACAATGGGATGCTGAGGTCAAGCTTTGTACTTCTGTTATTTGCAACACATTCTGGGGCCTCTGCAACAGAGCCAGAGGTTCACTCATTGGGACTTCTGACCCTCAGGGCAGTAAAAGTATGAAAAAAGCACTAAGGCCAAGTTCATATCTCAGTAGGGCACAGCTGGAAGACAGTCCATATTGGCAGGGTCCTAGAATGGTTATTGCTCTATCCCTGCATAACAGTGCAGGAGGATGCTGACAGATCAGAACACAGGTGAGAACAAAACCCACCAACTGTCTCTCTGTGCATTCAGCTGTTAGAAACATAGTTTAATTGGTTCCCTCTGTATACAGGGCTGCAAAAGTAGCAAAGGACTAAAATCTCCTCGTGTTTGGTCAAGTTCTTGCTTTCTTTCATCTGTTGTGCAGATGTTGATGGAGTCACCTGCCTGGAGGGGGTCAGGACTCTGCCAAATAGATTTAAACAGGGTACTCACAGTCCAGGGATCCCAGCTTAATGATCAGAAGTGACTCAGTGAGGAACCAAGACCGTCTGCACTGACAGATGGTCCCATTCCTGGCAATGTTTGTAAGGAAGAATGATATCCCGGCATGCCCTCTCTACAGATGTGTGCTGTTGAACAGATAAACCCATTGTATCTAGTTAGGGAGATCTCTTACAAACAAGCATTATCAGCGGTGCTCAAGTTTCATGTTCTCAGTGTAGGTGAAAACCTACATAAAAGGTGGAGAGGATGAAGAAAACCAGGGGAACATAACTAGATGCTCTGGATAGCCAAAACAGAGACATTGCAGGAGAGAAAGGGAAAGGGAGAGGAAGAAGGAGAGGGAGAAGGAGAAAGAGAGGGAGAGGGAGAGGGAAAGGGGGAGGGAGAGGGAAGGGAAGGGAAGGGAAGGGAAGGGAAGGGAATTTTATTCTCTGCTGCAGGGTGATGTGCTTGTACTCTGAGAGAAGTGTGATTTTGATGAATATATATTTGTCTACCAGGTGAGCGTAGACTACATCATGATAATGATGTTACAGTATCTTGGATTGATTCTTATGGCTTTGACAATCGAACACTTCAGAGGACATAAAGATAACTGGACAAAGTGCAATGAGTTTATTTAAATGCAAGTACACACTCACTGTCAGGATTAAGGTAACTGAGTAAGCAGTGCTTTGGTTTCCCACAATTCTATATCCATTAATAAAGTGCTTTGGAAAATTTCCAAAGGAAAGTACTGAATACAGAGAGTAAATTGATGAATTTATAAAATCCTTTCCTCTTATCCTCACATATTTGTACTGCAGAAGACTGCAGACAAAATATTCTCATGGTTTAACTTCTAATGGTTAAAAGGGAATAGTTCATGCAGATTGCAATAGCTCCATCAGAAATAATCTGTTAATGAGCATATAAAACCCAGAGCATTCAAGACTTGATCTTAGATCACTGGAAAGGATAGAACTTACTGTATTTGTAGGGTGATAATTTATTGACTACATGTCAAGGACTGGATTGTTGTAACATTATTGTCAAATAAAGTAATTTCATGCTATGGGGAAACCATGTTACACCTCTATAAGGGTCGAGGAAGTTTCCATACACCTGTCAACAGATGCAAGGATGGAACCTTACACAGCTCCACCGTAGTTTCTTTCCTTCCTAAAAAGGGTGTTCCCTTTGACCTGTAAAGAAAAGGAGCAGAACTGGCAGGATGATGCAGTGCCACATAGAATTGCCACACATTTCTCTTACATCCTTCTGGAAGATTTGAAGGAAAACATGACAGTGCAGGACCAACAGCGTGCAAATAGATTAATGATTTTTCAAGACTCGCCTGAAACATCTAAAAATAACCTTAATTTTTCAAGAAGCACAGCTTTCTTGGAAAACGGAAACACAGAAAATACTTGCTATTCATGAAAATCTCAGAAATATTCTCACTATATCTATGAGTAAGCCTGCTTGAAAACATTTAGAGAAATATTTCAATTCTCAACAAAACACAAAACATTTCCAAAGTATCTGTGGAGTCTTCAGTAAATTAAATCCTTTCTGAAAAAAATGTCACTGTTTGTAATCCACTTTTGAACAGGGCATCGGGGAGACATGTTAGTCATTTGATTTCACTGACATAAAGAAGATGCTAAAAATGAAGGTGTAGGTTCTTGTGCATATTCTTGACACTTAAAGGCCTCTGTAAAATTTGAATATATCTGTGGAGGCTTACAATGTATCCGATCAGGCCCTGCAGTCCATCTCTTAGGAATGTAACTTTTTCTATTTTGTACAACACCCCAAAAATCAGAGGATCTTCAGCGTTTTCTCTCTCAAAGACCACAGGAATGTAAAAGGAACTACACAGGTTCAGAACAGGAGTCCAACTAGTGCAGTACCTTATCTTCAGTAATGCTCAGCTGCAGACCTTCCAGACCTTTTTATTATTATTATTATTATTTATTCCTGCTTTGGAAAAGCACATAAAAATACCATATATAGTGTGATCCTACCGCTGCTCAATCCTTTAGCTGTTTAGGACTTGATGATGGGAGCACAGCCAGATTATCATTTTTAATAGCTACCAGTGGACCCATCCTCCAAGATTTTTCATGTTTTCCCACAGCTTTGTCTCAGAAGAAGGAATTCTTGCCACATGATGTTCAAGCTTTGAAATGCAGCCTTGTATGACTTTTTCACTATGAAACACAACTTTGATTGGGTCAGTTGGCAGAATTGTTCCTCCTCCTGGCACTGTGTGTATATGTTTGGGTATTTAATTTATGAAAATTTTCTGGGATCACATCTTCAGAACAGATTTTAAAAAGCGAAACTGGACTGGACCACTTGTTTCAAAGATAAAGCTTTTCCTACGGGGCACTGAGTTGATTTCAGTCTGTCAAGACTTCATGGCTCATGAATTCAATTGTTTAAGCAGATAAAAGCATTACCCCTCTCAGCTGCAAACAAAATAACCCCCCCACACACACAAATCATGATTGTTTAGTATCTCGAGTAATAAAAAGAATCAGAGTAAAAATGAGTGTCTTTTATGTCTCCTAAAAAAAAATATATGAAGGAGATGGAAGAGATGTGAGTTGTTGATGTCAGGGCCCTGAAGTCAATAACAGCCTTTTACAGGTCCTGCTCAGCCTCCAGTCACACAATCTGCCCATGGGCCCATTTCAGCTCAGTCCTGGGTCTCCAGGCCTTGAACAGGCTCCCTTGGAGGAGAACCACTCTCCAGTTCTGCCACAGTCATGCCCATCCCCGGCCACAGACCCCTATGATCTAGTCCCTGACCCATAGGACTCGCAGGCCTGATCTTAGACCTGCCTTGTCAATGTGAACTTGCCTGAATACCACTGAGCTTGAGCCTAATCTGTGGATTAACTTTCCACCTTGACCTTGGTTCACAAATTTGATGGAGATCTGCATTCTCAGTTGAACCTGGCCACAATCTCTAGGTCTGTCCTGATTACCTTGACTGGCTGCTGTGGGATTGAGCTCTGGCTGGCAAGGCCCCTGCCCTGCCAATTATGCTGTCCTCTCGTCTCCCAGCCCCATGTCCCTTAGAGAGTAACTGGTCCTTGAAAGTTAGGCCCCACATATCAGCTCTACACCCAGCTCAGTGAAGAGCTGGGCTGGCATATTTACTGTCTGCATTTAAGTAATCTTGTGGCACCATGAAGAGAAAGATACTCTGAACAAAAAACTTTGAACTTCAAAGCTCTTGAGCAGAAATTGCTGCTTTGAAGCCAGAAAAACTGGGAAGTGAGCAAGCACTTGTTATTCAGGAAGGGAATCTATTTCTTCCTTGTTGCCAAAGTTTTTCCCAGTTGCTCAAGGCTACCTCACTTTCCATTTTCCTGCAATCTAAACACATCCTTCTGATGTCCAGCTCCCACTCCTTGAATTCCAACATGCCTTCTGATCCTCCCTTTCTTATCTGCTTTCCTCTTTCTACCTTAAGCTCCTAATTTCTAACTCCAGAGAATATATATATCTCTGGTATAAAAGCCTGCAATGCACTCAGAATAACTTTTTGACTAAATCCAAAGTCCACATGAGCTTCTCTTGGTTAGGTTTGTTACTCCATACTGCCCTAACTCTAGAAAATTCATAATATTGCAAGATATTATCTGACCCCATACAATTCAGACAATCCAAAATCTCAGTGCTGAAATATCATGTGAAAAACACTTTGAAAGTCTACCATGGCACATATAAACAGGATGTAAAGCCTAAGGGAAATACTCTGAAGGGAAAAGCCTATCTGACAATTATCAGACACAGATTTATTCATACAGGGCACTAAGAAGGTTTGAGGCTGCACTGCCTATAGTGCTGCTCAGTATGTGGTGTGTTCATGGTTATGTGCCTGCCCGGCTCTCAGCAAATCAAAGCTGCATATCCTGGACATTTCAAGAAAAACAGCACTTGAGGACAGGACTGGCATTCCAAAACTCAAGGGAGCTTCCAGCAACACAGAACACAATTCGCCTTTGACTTCTCCCCATTTAAGAAAGGAGTAACTCCACTGACTTTCACAGAGTTATACTGCTGTGAAAAGCATGTGAGAAGAATCAAACCCGTTATGTAGATTTGTCCAAGTGAGTTGGCCAGCATTTCAAAAGCAGCTTATAATTTTGGCTGTCTCAGTTTTCAAGTATCTTGGTATTTTTAACAAAACACTAAAAATAAAGAGCCAAAATTACAGGTCACTTTCCGCAGCTTGGGACTCAGTTTCTCTGGACCAAATTCTGATACGATTTGAATTTACTGATAATTGAAGCCTGGGATAGGTTTTTTGAACAAAAGACTTTTGCTAGTATAAATGAGAACAGGCTTGGGCTGTCTGTGCCTTGAGTCACTTTACCAGTCTGAAGACCCTGGGCCATATCTGAAGCTACTGGACCAAATCCTTAACTGGAATACATTTCTTATAGCTACGCGGGAAGCTCCACATCTATTTGCACTGGCTGGGAATCCATCGTGATAAAGCCCATGTACCTAAATTACATAGCAGTATGAAACTTAGTACCTACACAGAGCTTGAAAGATAATAAGTCCTCGGCCTGATAATGACTCAGAGTAGTGCCAAACAGGAGTTACTCCACTGTTAGGCAGTACTGAGCAAGACAAAAAGTAGTTCAGATCTATTTGAGTGCTAGTGTACATAGTGAGTCCTGTCACTATCAGTTTGTTGCAAATGCATCCATTGAAGGAGTAGGATATTAGCTAGTGGGAAAGGTGAAAGGAAAAAGCTGCAAGAGACACCACTGTCCACCATACACATAATGAAAAGCATAGGAACAGACATGCACACTGTTTCATCCGATAAAAGAAAACAGAGCAGCCAATTTTCTTTTGCTTTGGGAACATGTTGTGTTTGCCTGGGGCTGCAGGGGCAGAAAGTGGGAGAGGGTCAAATCTCCATAGGACTGACCCAGGTTTGGAAATTCACGTTAATTAAGGAATCGAGAGCCAAATCTCCCAGACATCCTTTCCATAAACGTCAGGAAATGGTGTCCCCTGATTGCTCAAGAGCTGGGTCAGATGGCTGGCCTGGAACGACTAGATGTGTTTCTGGGATTATACAGGACCTTGGGGGAATTCTATGGCAAGTAAGACAGATGGAGCAAAACCAGAAGTTTCTGGGAGATGCCTTCAAGAGGCTGTTCAGCTCTAGCAGTACAACCCTGCCAGCAAATAGTCAATATATGCTTGATCCTAACTTGGTAAGCAGAAATTTTGCCTCTGAGTTCAAGATGAATAGAATGATCTCCGTAATACACAAGGAGCACAGCTAAAATAAACAGTGGGTATAGCAGCCAACAAGTGAGACAGTGTGGTAAAGCCACTGAGATATCCAGAGAATCTGCTTACTCAGCTCTGTGAAACCATGAGGCTGCACTTCATAACATACAGTACAGACTTTCAAAACCTCAGGGTTGCCCTGTGACTGCCATAAGCTCTGATAGGAAATTGCTTTCTGTTACACTAAGCAAAACTAAAAAGACATCTGCCCAGTCCTCACTGAGTCCGCTTTCCAAGCTCTCCCTTGGTCAGTGCCCATCTACGGAAGAACTAACACCTCTCTTCGTCATACAGGCTCTTCCAAGGTCATGGATGCTGAGCAATAGTGATGCCTCCTTGTGAGACACCATATTTTTCTTCTGTCAGATCTGCAGCTCCGTTTCCCAATTCTCTTCCCACTCCTCCCCCTAGTGTGTAACTTTCCCCCCTGAGCTGTGGCTAACAGCCCAAAAGCAAGTACCTTTCAAACTTACAAATCCCTGCAGATAGTGTCACTCCTTAATGAGATGCTGAGGTGGGAGACAGAGAGAGGAATAGCATGACAGGAGGAAGGGATCAGTTTAATACCTTCTGAATCCAGAGTTATTTCCTCCTTAATGCCTCTCTCCTGCTCTCGCAGTTTTCATGAGTCCCACATACTTCAATGCAATGTTGGCTAGTGCATTTCTAACAGCCTGTTGAACCAGGTCACAGTGTCTGCTGCTCCTACACAGTTGGCTGCAAGAGCTCTGAAGCTTTTATTGGTGCAAATGTGTTCCTAACGAGTTACTAAATTTTAAAGTATTCTTTTTTCTTTCACATTGCCAGCCAATGTGATTAGGCAGTTCCTAAGAAATTAATGTAGCTTCTTGGAAAAGGAGCTAGCTGCTAGGCTACTGGAAATACAACCTGATAAGAAATAAATAAAGAACACAAAGTGGATTCTGATACGTCATCGTACAGCAGCACAAATCGCAACACTTTCCAAGACTGGAGACTTCACTTCCAGCATACACCCCTGCAAAATCTTGCTCTGTGAACACATGTTCCTTTACACACAGAGTCAGTAGGGCTGCAGTTTCTCTAGCTCAGTGCAGCTTGCTTTGCATGGCACGGTGTTGCTCAGCAGGGACAAACCCTTGAACATCTGCCCAGTAAAGTCTACCCTGTTGCATTAGCCAGCACAGTGGTTGCATCAACCATTCAGCCATGGAAATGGGCATTCCCAGATTTGGTCTCAGCACAGAAACCCAGATCTGACCCATTTCATTTAACAGGAGTGATCCCTGCAAAACTCCATCCCCATTCTCACCTTTCCTCCTGTACACCCTGCTGCAGCAACCAATTCTGCCACCCTCAAGAAGAAAAATATTTGCAGACTTATTTCATTGGCAAAACAGCTCAGCCCAGGGAGCACGGACTCATAACTGCCTCTCTTGCGGCTGCTTGTTGGCTGAAGTCAATCGCTGACAACACAGCGCTCTGCATTGTGCAATTCGCACGCTGCTGCTCCTCAGCCCCGCGTTTTGTTTATGTTCCAGGGCGTCAGCTCTGCTTCCAGCACCTGCCCTGCAAAGCATTTTCTAAAGTTTCAAGTGCTAGCTAAGGAAGTCAGCCTTGCAGGGCAGGCATGAAGCTATGCTATCCGTCTGGGGAAAAGAGCTGCTTCCATTAGGGGTCTGATCAGAGGAGGCATCACAGAGGAGTACATTTGATGTCAGAGCTGCACCCCAAAATGTTCCAGTTTCTCCTGGGGGAGTGAACACAGGACTTCCAGGTGGGAGAGGGAGGGTGTGGTGAGGGAGGGGGAATAGGGCTAATGACAGGAATTATAAACAGTACTAAATTTTAATTGTAAATAAACACAGTCCTAGTGAAAGCACCTCCTTCCTGTGGGGCAGGCTTAGTAAACTCTGGTCTTCTGAGGTTTAAACAAATAAATAAATAAATCACTAGATTTCCTTGAGGCATGCATCATGCGTCTGTAGCATTCCCCCTGCAGGTTTTTCACAGGAAGACTCTCCAGTAGCTGGCTCCCTCAGGAATGACACTGTTACAGCTAGTTTCTGTACGTGAGAGACACCCCTGTTTCATCTACAGAAGTGGTAAGCTTTCTGGAGAGCCCCTAGAACCAGGCTGGCACAGGGTCAAGGTACCTAGTGTGATAGGGACACTCCATACTCCTGGTAGGATCTGCTACTGTCATTAGCCTGGCAAACAGGATGGGACAGGACTGCATTGTCAGGGAGTCAGAAAACTGCCCATCTTTCCCAAGAAGAAAGAGCAATTACTATCTCCTCAACATGACAAGAGATTAAAGAGTTAAAAAAAATCTTATATTGTGAAATGGCCTAAGGAAATATTTCTGTTTTTGCTTTTGTTTTTGTTCTTTGCCTAGGGCTTACTTGGGATTTTGCTGTCCTGCTACTAGAAAATGAAGGAGCTGGATTGCAGTTATTTTCTTAGTTTTCCAAACATGCATGCTTTCTTCTCTCTCCTTCCCCCTTGCACTCATACACATGCAGACACCCCCATCCCCATACAGAATGGTGCAAAAGCCTGCACTGTTAGCCCCTCTGCCTACCTTTGGGAGAAGGAATTCAGACAAATCTGAATCCTGCGGGCTGACAAGCTGGCTTTAAGTCGTTTCAGAGGAGAGAAAAAAAGAAACAACAAAAAAAAAAAAGAAAGAAAAGGAAAAGAGAGGCAAGCAGGGCTTGCAAGCTTGCAAGGATTTGTTCTTGAAAACAAGCAAAGAAATGCGACTTGCTGCAGCAGCTGCACTTACACTGTAGTGCCCATGTCTCTAGGCAGCTCCCCCCTGTTCTGCAGTCCTATAATCCACACAGAGAAATGCTTGTGCTGCTCCTCTCGCTGGCTCTGCTATACTGTAGTGGGACTGGAACTGCTGCTGTTTTCACTTTCAGACCAGCCTCTCTCTCCAAATCCTCTGACGTCAGGCACAGCCTCTAAGAGACATTTATGGCATGAATGGTTTAAAAGTTTCTCTAGGTAGAGCCTAGATTGCAGCTCTTTGTGCTTTGTAATTTTTGCACTTTTGGATAGAAAAGTCCTCAAAAGGGTGTCAGAGAGGAAATGGAGGGGAACTACAGATGTGGCTGTTTAAGTCTCTGGCAAAGGACAATCCCTGTTCTTTTCTGCTCGTTGCATATTATACCCACACCCAGGATGTAACTCTCTGCCACGTGAGTCCCCATTTAGAAAGGGGTATTTTCCAGCCTCTTGGCTGCAAATATGCAGTGCCCAACTACTGTTCTCATCATGCCTGGCAAAGAGACCTCCCCCACACACACTCTTAGTCCACAGCCCTCTGCTGCATCTAGACTTTGACTGAAAGAAGAGCAAGACATCCCTTCTTAAGCATCTTTTCCAAATCCTCTTTCAGTTTTGTACTAACCCCTTCCAGCTGTAACATTTTTCCAAGCACGCAGGTCAGCTTCCATAATTTTAAAATACCTTCCAGAAGTATCTCACCTCAGATGAATCCAGGGTCAGAAAATTCAGGAGTTGAAGAGCAAAATGCTCTCATGGCATAATCCTGCTGAGGCAAGTTATCACAAAGTTGGACTGATAACAACTCTTTGTTCTGCACTTAGGACCTTAGCTTAACTATAAGCCTGTAAGTATCAGCGGTCTCACCTAAAATATGAGGACACTGAGGCCTGAGTATGGAGCAATTGGTATGAAAGTCCTTGAGTGAGCCCTGTCTGATTTCACAGCTCTTTGAGAAATTCAAAACTTGTTCAATATTTTCTCGAGTCTTAAATATGCTTTTATATTAGCAATTGGTTTTGTTTTTTTATTATTTTTTATAGCTATTTTTTATAGCTGTTTACTTAAATTCATAAACAGATATAAGAAGTGTCTTGTTACCACTTTTGGAGATGCAAGTGATATTTCAACAAAGGGGTTTTGTTTTGTTTTGTTTTTCTCCACAACTTACTGGAAGAGCAAATATACCATTTGGGACTGTGTGGATTAGGGTTTTTATAAGCATGTGTTTTCTCTCTTCTGCTCTATTACCATCACATTTGGAGCTGAGCCAGGACTCTTTGAAATCAATAAGCATCATCTGATCAACTTCAAAAGGCTTCAAATCAACCTCACTCTTGTAATTATCTAATGCCAGCCAGCCTCATATCAACTTATCACCATCACCAAAAACCTTGAGGTAAATTCCAGAAGAAAAGGGTATCTCTAAAAAAATATTTCCACCTTTGTACTCAAAATTGAGTCAAAGAATCCAACAGATTCATTAACAAGAACCTTTTCCAAGCCCCAAGACAGTATCCTGTTGAGCAAATAAAATACTTTCTTATGAATGAAAAGAACTGCGTTTGGACTGTACAAATGAAGCACTGAACAAGTGGGTTGTTCTCCTTTCTGGCTGTCAGATTTGCCACTTGTCTTCTAAAGACAAGATAAGAAAGATAAACCAGGGCACAAGCGCCTTCTTCCCCATCACCCCCTGCAGCCACACTGGGCACTACTTATCTGAAAGATCAGCCATAGAGCTAGAGTTGCTACCTGCTGGCAACTTGTCCCACAGATGTCGAAAGGGAACTCTGAAGACTTGTAAGACTTCTGCCAGCTGCTTGTGGAATGCCTCATCTGTCTCTTAGCCCTGGTTGGGTGGTCTGTAGCATATTCCAACAAGGATATCAGCTTTGTTGGTCTTCTCCTTGATGATGACCCATAAGCACTCGACTTTCCCATCACCCACTTGGAGTTCCATGGCTCAAACACAGCTGAGTCTCTGCTGTGTGTATGATTTCCAAGAATGTGTGCATTGAGTCTTTGTACCTGTGACCATAAGACTGAACTGTGCTTCAGAAACGCTTTCCTTCAGAAACACTAAGGAGCTTCCGCCCTAAAACACACAGTCAGAGAAGTCACAGTCAAATTGGGATACATCTTGAAATGACTACTCCACAAGAGCATAGCAGTATGGTAACAAGAAAGCAGTACAGTAAAACTCCTATATTTAGGAGATTTTAGAGATTGTGTAGATAGACCTGAAGTTCAGCATGATAAGAAGTTTTGGAACTGATTTTATTTTCCCTTTAATTAACAAATAGTATGCAAACAACAACGGTAAAGAGCCTAAGCACTGGTAAACCAAAGTACCTAGAAGTATGGATGTGACAAAACTGTTGTGCTTCCATTTACTTGCTACTTTCTTCTTTCCATGCACTGGGCACACATCAGCTGTAGCACAAGCTGGAAGGAAAAAATAACTATTTTGAGCTAAATGTCTTGACCTAAAATGCAAGGAGCTATATCCCATGTCATGTTCTGTTCACAACTGTTTTGCATGGATAATGGATAAATATATCCACATCATTATGAGATGCAGAAGTATGCAGAAGTTGTTTTAATTTTAGTATCTGTCACGTTCCAATATGTGATTTTCTAAATCCAGCGTTCTTTTAATATTATTAAAAATATAATATAGTTAGGTATAGATCATCTCTGTTTCAGATTTACTCGTTTGATTCTGTGAGCTGCTGATGTATTTGCATCCATGCCCATGGAAAGTGTTCTAAAAAGTTGCTTTAAACCATTGTAGGAAGTGACTCAGGATAATTGCTAGTCTAATAGGTCCTCTTGGCTTCCTGGAGTCTTTTAAAAATAAATCCTTTGCAAAAAGAGAGAACGTCTAGGAAAGGGAGAAGAAAAATGGTGCCGGTCAAGGCACTTAAATTTGATACTGCCCATGTAATTTAACTCTACTTCCAACCCAGACTTCCCTTATATTTTGACATTTGTTATAATGATTGTTGTTAATATGGTATATCACTGGTGACACTTCTATCTGCATAGTGTCCTGGCATGTGTATTTTTTTTCCTCAAGTTGTTTCTCTGACTTCTTTGAAGCATCTGTGCTTTAAGTGTGCTCAATCCAGTATGTATGTGAAGGAAGCCAAAAAAGTATTGTCCACAAAGGTCTCAAAGGACTCTGGTTAACCTGAATTCACTATATAGTTTTTGGGTGGAAAATAAAATGAATCTTAGCTAGCTCTGAAAATAGCTAGTCAGGCTGTAATGTATTACAAAAAAATGTTGTTTAATTCTGATATTACATATCTGCAGAACAATTTTAGTTTACAATTGCCCAAATTGTCTGGCCCACTCAATTCTCTTTGGTGCACTTGACTGGTGCAAAGGAGTCAGAGCCTCTCCACAACTCCCTACGTGGGACAGAGCTCATTCTTTCCTGCCTCCTCTACTGCCAAAGGCCCCAGTACCGTGCGCTTGGCGCGTGCTGCCCTCTGTCTATCCCCATGCACGAGCACAATCCATCAAGGCTAGGACTGCTGCTAAATTTAGTTTGAGGAGCTCAGTCTATCTCTCAGTCTCTGAGTTCAGCCTCTGCAGTGTGCTGCAGAGATGCTGGCTTTGTAAGTCTTACTCTGCCACTGCACCACTTTTAATTGGAGGCAGTCTTTCAGATGTGAGAGTTTCATTCTCCCCCACTTCTTGCTTTTTATTGACTTTGATACTGGAGGAAACTGAGTGTAAAAATTCTGCCTCTCTATTGCTTAGCTGTAAGTGCAAACTTGTCTAGTATCATGCATTGATTATGACATTCAAACACTTGTTTTTCCATGTCTGATCCCCTGTGGCTAAAGGGACATCTCAGGTACAGTACAGGACAGCACCAGAACATGCCTGCTTCCCCCTTTCCTAATGCACAAGCTGGAGTCCCTTGCAGAGGACACAGCAAGTTGTGGTGGCATCTTGGAATGGTCCTTCTTACTGACACGTCCCTGTCTGCAGCACAGTACCAACTTCCCTTTCCATCACATAATCTGCTTTATTGGCAGCTGTTCATCCATGATATTGTTTCATGCACTGGTAATTAAAATACTAGATGTAGGAGATCTGTGAATTGTTTCATTCTGGCCAAAGCAGTGAGAAATCAAATCTGGAGGCTAAAAGGGTAGAGAAGAAAGGATTCTGTCTTACAAAATAAAAGGAAAAGCATCTGATGGATTTAAAAACTGTCACCAAGACTATTTGCATCTGTGGACAAACACAGAGCTTTCTGCAGGCTCTGTGTGTGCAATTCTTTTAACATATGCCATAACTTTGCATTTCCTGACTTCAGCGGATTGGAGGAAAACCTGGCTGGCTGCCAAACTGAAATACATGCAGAAATAACATTCATAGCAATGCCAGTGCCAAGGGCAAGATACGGCATCTGAAAGAAACTCATGCTCCAGAATGTAAACTGATCAACTGCAGGGTTCAAGAAAGAACGTCTTTTCTCCGTTCTCCCTCCAGCTCGCATGTAATATTGCATCCCACAGCTGGCTAGGTGTATTGTGTTCTCATTTCTTCATGCTTTGAATCATCAGGTATTTAACCACTGCTGGAGGCAGCATGCTGGACTAGAGAGCTCAAATGGGTTGTTCTAGTATCGCAGCAAGAATGATATTTGTATGTGGGTTCATTTTGTTTTTTTCATTACCAAAACAAATTGTTTTTTGTTCAGCACCAAAGAGCTGACTAGGTTTGCTCTAGCTGCTCATGTGAATATGTATCAAGACTCTTTTTGATATGAGGGACACGTGCTCTCTTATTTTGTCAGTCATGCACTAGTGATGAAGTTCACCTTCATGCAGAGGGTTTCTCTTTGATTTCTGTTTTTTAGGGTTGAACAATGTCTATGCTTGGGTTGGTCCCATGCACGAGAATGATTTCTCAACTCCAAAAGTGCTCATCTCTGATATCTTTTGGGGAAAGTACCATTGTAAATAAAGAAGGTTTTAAAATGAAATAAGTTGCGCTCCCATGTGCGTTTGCCCAGTCCACTAGAGCGGACGCTGGTTCTCCTGTATTGGAAACAAGACTACAGATTGTCTGCAGATGGGATCTTTATCATCTTCATACTGTGGTGTTGTGCTCCACAAAGGACTCCTGTTGAATCTGGTGGAAGTCAGTCTCATGTGATTCAGTGCAAAGATTAGGAACATACAACCATATAGAACTGGCTATTCTTCTCATTCATTTCCTTTCTGGAAATGCAACAAGTTCATGGAGGTGTTGTCTTAAATATGCAGTAATTGGAATGCTGTAGAGCTTCTGACAGGGGTGGAAGCTCTGCCTGGATCACTTTCAAGTCAGCTGCATTTTATGAAAAATATCTTTTTTGGGACAGAAATGAAGTTTTCTACTAGGACATAGGTTAATAGCAACTTTCCCCATCACCGTCTCCTCTCTCTCATCACTCTGTGGTAAACAGAGGATTTCAGCCTTTTGGAATAATTTGAGGGTTTCTTTTCTTCTTCTTTTTTTTTTTTAATAAATCCTATTTGCAATTGGGTCACACTCCAAAACAGGCTGTGTTTATTAGTGCACTGCTTCTATGAGATAGGCAAGATTTCTACTGTGGATGCATTTTTCAGATGAGTTTTACATATATATGAAAGTGTAACAATTTAATCACTTTTGGATCAATTTAGCCAAGGCATGAAAGTGACTATTTGCGTAAAACACATACATATGTTTTCACCTCTTTGATAGGGTACTCTCTCAGCCTATTTCTTCATTTGAATATAATGGGTATTACAAAATCGAGTGCTTGATATATGGATGCCATGAGATTAATCTTATTCCTCTTTGTAAAGACCTGTGAGCTCCTCAGGCTTGAATAACTGAAAAATAACAAAGCATTCTTTTTAGTTGTTTTTGTCTCTTGGTATACTAAAAAAAAAAGTATTTTTTACATCAAGACTGAGAGTTTTATGACTAGAAGCTTTATTTCCATAGCTGAATGAACACTTTCTAGCCCAGATCTGGTTCCAACAGCAAGATGGTTACCTATATGCTACCAGATATTACTTACAACAAGAAGCAAATCACAAAACAATAAGGTCTTAAAATTGTCGAATTGTTATAGATACATCTGGTGTGATCAATATTTTATTGAAGAATTAAGAGGCTAAAATGGAGTATACCAGAGAATGAGACACAGCAATTCAATCTAGTGATTTGGGCCAGGCTAGAGTAACGGATGGATGCAGCTACATCACTCTAAGGGTACCACATCCAGGATTAAGAGAATTAAGGTTAGGGGCTATGCTGGATCATGGAAGCAACACCAAATTGCAAGTTGGAGGGGAGAAAAAACAAAAAGCAGCGCTTGAAGTTGTTCAGGCCATGGGTACTGAGGGCCCTGGCAGAGGCAGGACAGAAACACAATTCTGGTGGAAAATTCTGGAGCACAGTTATGAAACAAAGGGAATTGTTGGGATTTCTTTATATACTTAAGTGGTGAGACAATCCACAAATCAAATTCACAGGGAAGTCTGTAGCAAGTCAGAATTACAAAGCTTTCACTTTCAAAGGAACAGGTTATTGCCAGGTGTGGAACCAATCACTTAGACGATGCTTGGTAATAATCAAATGGTAAACTGATACATGCCCAAGGCAAATTTTGGGAGTGTATTTGCTGTTTAGTTCATGTTTTGTGAACGCAGAAGCTGCTTATGAGGGAAATGCTCAAAGCATGCAATCATTCAGTGTTCTATAGTGGATATGTCTGTAATCATGCAATATAATTTTAAAAGAAAGTGAATTCTATCACAGATGGAGGCAATAGATATTTTGTATAAAGACTTAAGCATATAATTGGATAATATTAATGCCAACTGAAAGGAGTTAAAAGGGTGCACTGAAGGCTAAAAGATAGGATCAGGACAGTGAGCCTACAGGAAGAGACCTTAATGAACTGTCAACTGAGCACTTGCTCACTAATTTTCAGACAAAAAAAAAGTTAGACCAGATTAGACCAGAATGGATGCTTAGCTTATTTAAGAAGATAGGGTGAAGACACATTTACTTCCCCAAGTGTAAAGCCTGATGAAATCTGTGCTAGATTATACTCAGCAGAGTAGCCCTCAGAAGCCATTCCAGAAGCAGAGGACACAGCAGTTCAGAAACATTCCAGAATGGTAGAGGGGATCACAAGAGTGACTTCTTTGGCGCAGAATTGAGGATATCCTCTCTGAGGATAATTACTTCATACAAGAGACTGGCCATTACCATCCTCAGAGATCAGGGAATGCAAAAACAACCCAAATGCTAGAGAAGAATAGTTAGGAATTGATGAATAAAGTATTTTCTAAAGTTTGTACTGGCAGAACAGCAAAAAGCAGTTAACGGGGGCAAGAATACACTTTTGGCAACAAGTGGCTTGACCAGCTTCCTTTCCTTATAATGGTTTTACAAGCCTGATTTTGTTAATATCTGTATACCTCTTTGAGATTTTGCAATGGAAATTACTACTCAAGTTAGAAATATACATATAAAGCAAAAGTTACAATGCCAGAATATATACAATGAATCTATGGGAAATCATCATTCTTCTATATTCCAAAAATTGTTTGACAAGTTTTTAAATTATTTCTCTGGGAACTGGTCTGGCTTAAAAGTGTTTATCCTTTGCCTTTTGTTAGCTCATGTTTTCATTTACTGTCCATTAATAATAGATCAACACAATGGCCTAAGGTACTTGTTTCTTTTACGAACTGTAGATAATTCCACATTTCAGTCCTACATAACATCAACAGCATGGGGAAAAATGGAATGTGGCAAGAAGCCCAGGAAAAGGCAAATTGAGTTGAATTGGGAATTAGTTGGAAAGATAATAGTCCTGCAAGCCAATATTCATTAAGTCATTTTATGTTCAGTAGAAGAAAATTAGGATACACACTTCGCATTTGCAGACTTTCAAATATTAAGAAAAATACTTCAGGAACTGTACAAATTAACAAACAAGTGATACAAAACTATTTCTACATGTTTCATGCCAACGTGATTCAGCTTTACTCAGCATTATTCTAAAAATCCATTAAGTAATCTAAACAATTGCTTATCAGACCATCTAGTTGTTTTCTGAGATGCTATACAACCTTTCCTACCATTTATCTTTTCCTGCCATCATTTGGCCTACATCTTAATCATATCCACTACAATAATTAAGCCTCTGCGTCTGCTGTAGTTTACCCGAAGAGCTAGGTAAGACCTATGCAGACATGCAGAAATGTCGCAGCTCTATGATAGGAGTAATTTAAATATTCAGTAACTAATATTAATTTAAAAAGTAGCAAAGAGAAACCATATCCTTACAGTGGATTAAATTCAGGCCTGTTCTTAAATTATTTAAACTATGGTAAGGGTAACCGAGGTAAACCAGTAAACTCTTCTTGTGACCGGTGCTTTGCACTAACCTGTATGCTTTACTGTTATGGCTTTTATGATAAATAAAACTATTAAATAGATATTATAAGTAAGGAGAGATCGATTAGAAGGTAAATGCCATATATCTACTAATAATTTTTGCCTTACAACATATCTAAAAGGAGAGATTCTCTCTCTTTAAAATATTCAAAGAAATTATTCTTTCAGTTGAGGCTATTTGACTATCTCATCCGACAATGACTGATCCCAGTCTATATACCTGTATTTCTACTCAGTACTGAAAAAAAAGTATAATTTGCCTGAAGGTAGACAGAGATCTAGTTTTTTTCCATTTCTTATTTGTATATATTGTTAGACCAGACTTCAGCTCTGCAAATATAAAACCTTCATAAGAAGTCAACACACTTCTTAATACTTTTATATAACTGGAAAAGTGGGACAGGCTTTTGGACCACAACGACTTCCTCTTGTCTAATCAAAACTATTTTGCTCCTGTTATGTGCCTAGACTACCATGGATACATTAACACAGTCTTTTCTTAGTTTACAAAAGAATATCTTTTTTGGTGACAGTAACTGCTGACAATGGCATTTATTGTGTTAAAAAACAGTACCTATGTGCTATCCATTTGTAGAAAAAAGACTACACCCTGAAGAAAATCTTTAAAAGAAATTTATATACTGCTGAAACTCCTGTTAATTACTAAGAGATGATATATTGTCAATGGTTTTAAATATCTAATATTTGATGGTTATTATGAATGAATTTGGCTTAGCTTTGAAAAAATTTGATTGGAGTGTATAAAACTCACTGCCCTCTTCTGGAGGACACACAGCAATGCAAAGTTTAACAATCACAGAGTTCCTGACTTTGCCAATACTACCTGTAGTTACAAAAGAGCAACAAGCTATATCAGTAATAACTTACCATGAAAGAATGCTGTTTGTTCGTAAATGTATTCTTAACATTTGTGGTAGGTAATCACAAAAAAGGCATAAAAAGCTGAGCTGCTGAGGCACTCCCATAGTTCCTTACAGCATACCAGAGTACTCTGACATCAAAGAGCATCAAAATATCCACATTGCAAGTACAATTGGTAGTCCCTGGAGCAACAGACACCACATAGTACCTGTATGTAACAAATGAATTTTAAGGGCCTTAGGAACCTCATTTTCTGAAATTCAGACATACTGTATATAGACTGTTGCTTAATCTATGCCTCACAATCTTGGTTATAAATACCACGCAAAAAAAAAGGAATTATGCTTGTAGCTTTCTTGACAATGATAGCAATAAGATTCTGATTCAGTGTTGAATGGTAGAAAAAGAGATGAAATGCAATTTGACTTCAGGAATTTAATTATATGTTCTTCAGCCATACATGAAACAACAGGTAAAACATACTGATAATCTTAGAGTCATAGATTCAGCCTTAATTTGAAAGTTACTTAATTCCAAAAACAAGAGCATTAAAACTCACTCATCTGTTAAGTACTTGTGTTTTTTTTTAAGTAAAAGATGCCAGATAAGTTCAAGCAACAGCTAAACTGATGATCCATGGCCAATATAGAAATGCAAGGTCAACACTGGGTAAAATAACATGTTTTATTTTTAATACTAAGACAGGAAGTCTGCCTCTTCATGCTGTCAGTTAACTGATGTCTGAAGTCCCTGGATACCAACCCTTCCCCATTCATAAGACTTCTTAACTGCAAAACTGGAAACATGACATTGGCATGTGACAAAATCACCTGGCCTTAAACTGATTTGGCATTTGAGACTGAATGAGCTATAGTAGTTGGCTTGTTACAACCCAAAAACTGGAAGTTGACAAAAAGAAAATCTTTCCCTCATTATTTAAAAATATGCAGTCTTGTAAAGAAAAGAAGAAGAAAAAAAAAAAGATTGGAAATACTGTTGGAACTTGCTTAAATAAGTGCTATTCTTCTTAGTTTCAAACAGCTTGAGAGTACTTCTTAATCTTCACGTTTCTATGATGTCAAACTTCCTCTTTTTCTTTTTTTTTCTTTTTTTTTTCCCCCTAATATGGAAAGTATAACTTTCAGTAGATATTAGGATGCTGTATGCTTCAGTAACTGCAAGCATCCAATCTATTCATAGGTTTGTGGGCAGACAACAGTATTTAAAACTAAACTCTGGGAAAACCAGCTACCTTGTAGATGAAAATACACTGAGAGACACTTAGTTGCAAAGATTTGTTCACTGTCCTGCTTGTCCCATGTTTACAATAGTATGCCAATGCGTGGGAAGTGTATTAGGAAGTTTGGTCTTGATCTTCTAAGGTACTTAGTTGCTTGGTAGCAAAGAAACAATTTCTCTATGGTTTCACTCCAAGTTGTGCTTGTGCCATTGGGCACATTGCTCAATTTCTCCATGTCTTAATTTTCTCTGTTAAGAAAAAGAGCATGTAACCCACTCTGCAGCTAAATGTGTTAATACTTGGGATGCTTGGCTGAAGCATAGTATTATATCCATGTTAAAGCACCTATGAGCCTGTATAAATACTTCTGGGTGTTCATTATGGCAGCTTCTTGAGGTCAACGTAAGTAGGAAGGATAACTTTCCTTAGTTATAGCTATTCTAAGTTACTTAAATGAGGAGGCAAACATTTGCTTCCTTATACTTAGTGTTCTCCAACTCCATCTCATAAAGTTTCACATATGCTTAACTACTCTTGTCCCTTGACGTGTACTATCCCTCAAACCTATTCCATCCTAATCCATCTATTACCTTTCTCGATTTCCCTTAATTACTCACTCCTCTCTCTCTTAACTGTCCCCACACTAACAGCACACTTCAACTTTTTCCATACCAATAAAATGGCAGACCAAAAAGCCCTCAAGTGATCTGATACCTTCACTTCCCTTTGCCTCCAAACTATTACTTAATTTTCCTGTCTCTTTTCCATTTCTATATTACCTAAAATGTGCAGATTACTTTTTCTGGCTAGGCACTTTACACTTACATCCACCTTTACACATTCAACGTACCTCCTGTATCATATCCTCTATTTTAATCTAACAATACTTTGCAAGCCGCAAAGTCTTTATTCTTTCTTAACTTGACTCTATAGCTACAGTCACCTAACATCACCCTGTTGCAATTTACTCCTAAACCTGAGGAAAGAAATCTTGCCTTACTCCTTACCATCATACATATTCAAAATGCTGCTGCAAAAAGTATCCTTTTAATGGGTCACTTAGTAACTTGGTATCCTCCAGCAACACTTATTACCCTTCTTTACTACACTTCATTCATGATCAAATGGCAGGCAAATTTCTGTCTATGATCAATCAAGCTCATGTTACGTTTTCAAATATGTCGTAAAAATGTGTAAAATAATGCAACTTTCTTTAAATTCTCTTTAACGTACTATCTATACAACAGGTTGGTAAGAGAGTGACTCTGAGCAAGACTGACCATCACGTTATTATCTACACTTCTTCCTTGTATTTCCGCTTTTCCTGCATTGTCTCCTGTCCTAAGCTTGGACAGCAAGAGGTTTTTTGTGCAGGGTGTTTTTTTTTTTTTTTAATTCTGAACTTATACAGTGCTTAAAAAATTTCTTCATGACTTCATGACTTCTGTGACTTTGATTTTGAAATATTATAATAAATCAAAAATGACTATTTTAAGATATTCTTTCTTGGCTGAGTTTTCCATAGCATACATTTATTTAGGAAAAATGCAATACATTTAAAAAGAATGATAGAACAGCTGTAATAACTTAAGGTATTTAAGGTATTGTAAGGCACTTTCCAAATATTAGTCACCTGTATGATGATGTAGCACTATTTTCTAAGAAACAAATTGTGACAGTAACCTAAAAGACAGAATATTTTTCTCAATGGGCTGCACTATTAAGAACTGAATATGACAATCTAAATGGCATCTGTTTCAATTCTGAACCCATAAGCAGAAAAACAAAGGTTGTATGATTTTAGTCGGATTTTGGGATGGTACCTTATATAAAAGAAAATTGCCACAGCTTTTTCTCATCCCATACAAAATGCACATGAACATCTTTCTATATTACCACAGCTTTTACAAATAAAGGTTGTACGGTTTCCATCAGAGCTAACATAACATCCTCAGCTGACATTATATTTCAATTTAGGCCAAGTTTCAGATCTTAAATTCTGGTCATTTAAGAGAAAAACAGAGGTTTTCTGGTCATGTAGAAAATATATACTTGGCATTAAAGTTTCCAGGAGACGGATGATGAGGCAAACTCAGACTTTGGCTGACGAGTTTTGGTCCTTCATCCAGTTCAGTTGATCTATGGAAAGATTTTAATGTTCTAGCTTCTAATCACTATCTCAGCCAATCATGATTGCCAAGAATAAGTAAAGTCTATGAAAAGTGAAACTTTGAAAAAGAAATACAAGGCTTAAAGTTTGGCCTATAAAACTTACAAGGCTGTTTATTTGGAAGCATATTAAGTTGCTAGGTGACATAACGGAATACAAGTCCTTGAACTGCCAGCTCCTAGTATACATTCTGAACCATATTACTTTTTAATCAGAAGAAAACTAGAAGAGTAAAAGTGGATGATTTGTTCTAACTACTAATTCAGAATGCAAAAATGGATCCTTCTAGAACACATATCTGCCAGATCCTGGAGCTCTAGTCTTATACACAGTCATATAACCAGTCACACAACCAGTTCTGTAGTGCACTGACCTTTCCTAAATATGGTAACTGAATAAAGTTTAACATTTAATCCTGAGATGTATTAGATTTAGCATGAATGAAAATACCGCAAATTCTTCAAACAGAAGGTTACTTACCAGTAGTGACATAAATATCTTTAAAACATTTAAAGTGAACAAAACCTCTTCAAGCTTACAGTATAATATGTGACCTATAAACCAGTATAGTATCTGGAAAAGTTAGGTGACATGTTCAAGTTCCATTTCCCAAGACTTTTCTTTAAAACTCTGGGGAATACAAATGCTGAAAACAGGGGTGCTTTTTTGCCTGGTAATAATGAGATGTCCTATAGTCCCTGCATTATTTTTTACCAGCCCTTTACCATTATCTCTAAAACAGGTCTTATGACAATTTAGACAGTCATTTTGGTCCTTTAGCTAGGCCTTTATACCAAATAACTGCTAATCAGCAACTCTGTAATTGTACATGAAAAAAACCTAAATTTCCTGTTCATCATACTCCTCATTGTTCCTTTTATATCTTTCTATCTCATTTCCTCTTAGGGTCTGAAAACCTACTATTCCCGTTCTACACAGGTTTTTGTTTGTCTATTTGTTTTTTTAAGTGTGAGGTTTCTTGCTTTTAGCAAGAATGGAAACTAGCACATCAACTCAGCAGAGTGGGGAGAGGATCTAAACAAGTTCCTATTCTTAAGAAAATTAAGTTCAATCATGGAACAATAAAAAAAATCAATTCAGATAATTTAGTAATCTCTTTGTTCCTTTACTTTTACCATTTCAATCAAATGAATTAGTTTAACTAATAAAGGTGTTAGTCTTTTAAAAGTATAGAACCACTTCTGTCCTCATCTATACCTGGCCATATCACTTTGATGATGAGGGAAAGAGAATGTATATAACTCTTCTGGAAAACATACAAAAGCTTAAGAGAAATTCAAAATATAAGCCAGTTATAGTTCAAGGATATAAAAACTTGAGATTATCATTTTTAAAATTGAAAGTATCTTTGAAGCTATGAAATCTGACCCACACAGCATAAAACCTTGTCCAACAATTCCTAAAATAATAATTTCACATTGAACTAGGACTTTCCCAAAGACTGGATGAATTATTTTAGAATTTCTATTTTGAATCTCACACAGCGCTGTTTTCAGCACTTCTTGACCCTAAACTAGAAAGAGAATCTGCGTTCAGCCTAATGAAATGATTACAGACAACAGCTGACTTTGTTCTTAAGCCACTCCAGATTGAAACAAGCTAGCAAAAGCTTTCTCATTCCTTTCTTTTTCAACAATGACTGTAAAGGTTTCACTTAAGAAGTGAACATGAAATGCTTTAGAGCAAGTCCTAACCTCCACAAATCTCAGTCTTCTGGGGAGTCATAGTGTTTCTTTTCTATTTAAAACAACAAACAATTCAACTTTGCTGCAGGTATTACACTGTTCTGAACTTTGGACTTAAACACCTCATGAGCACTATATTGAAACACAAACCACGTTGATGAGGTTTAGAAAGAACTATATTCTTTTTTTTTCCATCTTTTGAGTTGGGCAAGCTGAAGTAGACAAAGGCCTTAGAGACTAGAAAAATACAAGTCAATAATTTGAGAAAGGCTGACATAAGATGCACAGCAAGATAAATAATCAAGTTGTGCAAATTCTTGTATCCATGGAATTTCTTTTTCCTAAAAATGCTCAGCTGTTGACTGATCTAAACTAGGAACTTTTCAAATCTGTATGAAGTTGACTGAAGGTTCACTGCAACCTAAAAACTATGTCTTGCAAGTAGGGCATGTTCTTCTTCTCAGGAACTGCACATTACCCACTGGCGGCAGTCCTCTACAGAAGACAGATGTACATTGCTTTTGAGTTTGGAGATATTAGTATGATCAAGGTAACAAAATAAAGAAAAGTTAACTTTCATCAAGTGTCTTAGGGAAAGAGAATATACTCATACTTTATGTTCAAATTCCTAGAATGGGCCTTGAAAAACATTGGAATGATCTTAAAAAATGATTATTTGGAAAAAGAAAGGTCACGAATGCAACTCTTCAATAAAATATCTGCTAATGTAAGTGAGCATACAACACACTTTCACAAACAACTTCTTCGGTTGTCCCTAATATTATGGGGGACGAACTGAGCACCTACTACATTTAATTTTCCTTTGATTTCCATTGTAATCTTATTCACAGCAAATTATTTCCATTATGCCTGTCTTCAAAGATTCTTTTTCTGTCCACAGTATTTACCCACAGTATATTTATATACAAGCATATACCTTCCCTGCTTTTGCTTTGCTGAATAAACCAAGTTATCCTGGCCTTTTTTTTCTTGCAGCAAGATATCCTTTAGCCCAGACCACGGCTGCCTTTTTCATAGGCATGTGATGTTGGCAGCTGTCATCTGAACTCACACTCCCAGAAGATCCTCTTTTGATTCCTCCAGATGAATGGATTCTAGCTAATAGCAGAATATGTTGTCACTAACCCACAAGTACATGCCTACCCGATTCTGTAACTTGCCCTCTTCTTAATTTTATCCTATATCTATTCCTCTCCTAGTCCTCCAATGTCATCCATCGTTTCTTAGATATCTTGATCTTCTTCAGCACTGATGACTCTCAATTCCACACCATCAGAGCTTAATTAATTAATATGCACTCCCAGTTTTTGCAGCAAATACATTAATTAAACACTACATAAGAGTTCCTCACAAAAGTCTACTAATAATTTTATTATGGCCCACAAGTACTTTTAAGCAAACTGGAACATATTTATCTTTTCCTAGTTTCTCACCTACCTTATAATTCTTCCAGGAATATCCAATCTTCTACTTTCAATCTACTTTCCCGCTAGGCACAAATTGTTTTCTGAAGTCCAGATACAGAAAATCTACTGCACTACTTTCCCCTAGAAATCACTGTATATGAAAGAAAAATCACCAGTTAATCCAACATGATCTCTCTTTGGAAAATTCATGTCTCATTTTACCATAATATCCATGCATCACTACATCTCTAAAAATATATACATATTTGTAATTTTGTAGTTGCTCTAATGGTCATCTTTTATCTTCTTTCACTCCAGAAGTGCAACTAACTCTTCATTAACTCTTTATTCAAAAGCAGAAACTGGTAGATACCCCAGAAAAGGGGAAGAAAAGGTGGGAATTTAGATTCTTAAAATAATAATGCAGCCTTTTGCACTGTGAAAGACCAGCAAGCCTGAACAGTGCTAAATTTGAGCTGGGTGGCACTGAGCCCTTCTTAAGTGCAATACTTTTGGGAGCATAATACAGAGGGTCACTAGTATTTCTGAAGGAACAGCTGTGTAACAAAAAGGGTATCTTAAAAAAAGAATTATAAATCCCTTCTTTCATGTTCCTTCTCTTGCCGCACAAGTGACTATTCTGAAGCCGACCAAAGATTCCTCCTCCCCGTTCAGAAAATCTGTTTATGCTTTTATGCAAGAACTAGTTGGGGTCTGAGATAGCTCATTGGCTTCTCTGTGCAGGCCACGCCATTCTCAGATGAGTTTTATAATAAAGTACCTGGGTGTTTCTGATCTACTTTATAGCTTAGACTTTAAGCTGAAGAAGGATAGCTAAACTCTTTTCTGAGTCTTTGTCTTGAATGCGTTATAGTCTCATTCTCTTGAGTCCATATTTCAGCAATAAACCTTATCAGACTCAAACTGGCATTACATACAGCCAATTGCACCATCTCTGTGTCTACTGCCCAGCTAATTAGCAAAAAGTTAGCTGACAAATGAAGTTTATTATTACATGTGCCATTTTCCCAACAATACTGTAGTCCCCTTTATCTGTTTTAATACTAATTAAAAAAAAAAAAAAAAAAAAAAAACTCCTGAACCCTCAAATTAACACCTATCCTTTCAGGAGTCTGACATGACCTGCTTTCTCTTCCCCAGTGACCATCTCCCCATATGAATCCATCAGATGTTGCTTCCCCCTTGGCTGCAGTAACTTTCCTCCCACAGTTCCTTCCCACTGGGCACGTCTGCCTCTCACACCACCCATAGCAGATCCTAGCCCTACAGGCAAGAGGCAAGGGACTCATTGGGCTCAACACCAAAAGGACACTTGACATTTACATCATTATCCCATCCCAAAGTCCAGTTTTTCCTTTGCTGTCTATTCAATCACCAAATAATATTTTCCATTTGTTTTCAGTTTTACCCTTTTGACTTTTACATGTGACTCTACTTGGTGATCTGTTTTTTCCATTTCGCTCCCTAAAGGCTCACTACTAGCTGCTCACGTACTTTTAGAGATAGTTATTTGTTGAGCTGGGACAGAAAATCTTTCCCCTAGTATTTTTTTCTACGTTTTTACATTACATCTTTTTTTTTTTTTTTTTTTGGAATAGAACTTCAGAATACTTTTAGTGTCTCTGAGCCAAAGAAATTCCAATCCTCCTCCATAACCAAGTCCCTGATTTGCCACTTAATTAGAATTAGTGCACTTGTAAACACTGGAATCCAGTCTTTAATGCTATGTCTTACCCAAGCTACCTCCAAAACACCATTGCCTGTTTGCGTGACTTTTTCGTGGTCGCTTCACAGAATAATTGGGTCTTACTATTACTGCTTTAGAAATTAAACTCTCCCAACAAGAGGGCTTGACTCTACTTCACCCTAATAGTTTTTTAGGTTTTTCTTTTTTCCCCCGCCCCGGTCTCCACAGCACAGCTGGGACCGTTAACGGCCGTTAACCGCCGTTAACCGCCGGCGGGCCGGGCGGCCGGGTGTGGCGCCGCCTGCCCCGGTGCACGCCGGGTCGCGTGCCCGGTTACCGTTGCCACGGGCAGAGGGAGGCTGCGCTCGTCCTGGCGCGCTCCGCCGCTCCCGGCGGCAGCGATGGTGAAGGAGACCATCCGCGTATACGCGCGGGTGAAGCCCCTGGGCAGGCGGCAGCAGGCCGGGGTAGGCGAGGAGGTGGCCGCGGCAGTGCCGGGGTAGGGGCCGGCCGCGAGGAGGGGCGAAGCTCGCCGCGGCCGGCGGGAGCCCCCGGGTCTCGGCCGGGCCAGGAGCTGCTTTTCCGCGCGTGTAGTTGGGGGAGAGGTTGCGTGGGAGAAGCCGCTGGGGTGCCCCTGGACTCGGGGTTGAAGGAGCGATGTGGATGCTGCAGGGGGATGTGGCTGATGTGTGGCTTCCGTTTGGAAGAGATAATAAAAAGATTCTAAGGAATAATAAAAATATTGGAAATGTTCCTTGCAAGCATTCCTCGTGTTTAGGTCACTTTACTGTCTTCTGTCTCCTAAGAGATTACTGCGGGTGTCTTGGGAGGACATTGTTTTGGGGCTCATGCTTTATTTTTCAGTAAATAGCTCAGAGGTTAACACACTTTATGAAGCAAATCGTGTCAAAGAGGTTCAGTATCTTCTGAAATGCTGTGGTGGTGCTTACACGACAACAAATGAGTTTGTATGTGCTTGTCTTGTTGTAAAATAGGTGAAGGAAATTATGCCCAAAGAATAAGAATTTTTAAAGCAAGCAGAATAATGTAGCTGGTCTACTGCGTTATCTTAAGATACTGATTAGCCATGCTATGCAATGAAATTCAGAAATGTGTATAAAACTTGTCTTTTGGTAGTTTTGGTATGCCAAGCTTACATGAGTTATACCTATAGGCTTTTTATACCTGTATACATATATAAAACACATCCATAATGTTTTACTGGTAAGATCATTTTGTTAATTTATATCCACATTTATCAGATATATTCAGTTGATGAAGAGGAGAAATCTGTGTCAAGTCTAGAGATTATTGTGCCACGTGATTTAGCAGATGGTTTTGTCAATAATAAACGAGAAAGCTACAAGTTCAAGTAAGTGAAAACTTCATCTTTTTGTCTTCGATGGTTGATGCCACTTCTCTTAGTGATTAGATCTACAGAATCAGGAAAGCCTTTTCTTAGAAATAAGTCTGCATACAGTTATCTTTATTTTTACTATAACTCTTTTAACAAGAGGAATGCTGCAGCATACTCTGCCCTACATCTGATAGAAATTGATAGTCAAGGCTGTCTGTCTAAAGATATTATATAATATATATATTACATGTGTGAATATATATATTTTTATCTATCCTTTGCATGCTATTATACATTTTTGGTTTCTGTGTCAAACATTGCATCTTCAGTTATCAGTTCTTCAGTTCCAACAGCTCATTTTAAATTTGCTTGTGAAAAGTGAATGCAGGACTGTGTATTCTCATGTGACCTAATGAGTTGGCACAGGCTGGCTAAAGATGTTGTGTTGTAAAATACTTTGTTTAAACCTGTGGATTTCAGGCATAACCACAACATAATAAAGAAAAGCAGAGATTGTTAAAAGAAACATAACAATATAAATATTTTTTAGAAACTAAAAATAAGTACCAGCAATATCTATCAGATATTTTCATATTTTCAGTAGAAAGTTGGAGGCAATATTTTATTTTTTTTTTGTTAATGCAATTAAACATATAAACACATTTAAAGAATAAGATGATAATATCTTGTTCCAACTTGAAAATTCTGTGTTTTTATTAAAATTCTTTTTTTTTTGCTAGTGAGAAAGAGTGCATTTGACAAACATCTGCAGCTCAAACTGATGTCATTATAAATCTGTTCTCCTTTGGAAGAGTCACTGCCCTCTCCAAATAGATGAATATACAAGACTAGCTTAGGCTGCAGATGCCCAAGCCAGCTGTAAGGAATACTGACGTGTTTTATGACTTTATTCTTTGTTACAAAGTGTGTAAGACAAATCCTGAGAAATATTGAGAAAATGTAATTGTTTATGTATCAGTATGGAGTATTTCTTTTTTTCCTTCTTAAAAGCCCATTCTTTGTTTTCTTTGTATCCTAGTCAACTCGATCATTATTTGCCTGTGTTCTTATTTTCTTATCCAAGTGTCAGACAAAATTGACTGAATGACTTGGCAGATTAAATGTTTGCAGGTTGGAATGTATGCCTCTACCTTTTGTAATATATGCTCGTCTCAGATTAACACACTGCATAATATCTTGGAGGCCATGGTGAATGGTGAAATACCCCATGAAATGCTATGTGAATATACACTTTAATATAGGAGGGGTAATGTGACAGCATGGCAAGGCACAAGCCATCCAGGAGGTGTCTGAAGTTCACTGATGGTAACTTCTTGAGACGTGAATAAGGAGCCCGTGTGGTGTCATGCTGTGCTGGACTGAGTTCTTGCAAACGAAGAAGAAATAATCAAGAATATGACAGCTGGGGACAGCCTTTGCTGCAGCAGTTATAAGATGCTGGAATTCAGGGTCCAAAGAGGAGGGAGAAAGGCCAAAAGTAGGGTCACAACTTTGCGCTACAGGAGAGCAGACTTAACAGCTTCATAAGACCATTGTTTGGGAGAATCTCATGGAACCTGATCCTGGAGAGAAGAAGAATCCAGGAAAGCTACTTGATATACAAAGATCACTTCCTTCCTTGTGTTCAAGAATGGTCCCATCCTGATGAACAGAAAATCAGCAAAGGTGTCAGGAGGCTTCCATGTGTGAACAAGAAGCTCCTACCTGAACTCAGACATGAAAATGAAACAGTCAGGAGGTGGAATTGGGGTAAGATGGCGCAGGAGGAATATAGAACCCTTTTGTGAGCTTGCTGGGATGGCGTTAGAAAAGCCAAAAATGCTCCTAGCATTGAATGTGGCGAGGGATGCGCAGAGCAAGAAGAAGGGCTCCTTAAGAGATATGAGCAGCAAAAAGATGAGTGAAAATGTGGATCCACTGCTGGGTAGTGGGGCAAGGGTCCTGTAGGGAAAGGATGCAGAAAGGGCCTTTGCTGTGGTAAGGCTTTCCTTCAGGAGACACAGGCCTCTGAAACTAGTGGGAATGTCTGGAAGACGGCAGAGTACTCCTTGGTGGAGGTGGGTGAAGGTAGAGAACCTTTAAGCAACCTGGACCAGTTTGTTTAAGAAAATGCCTGGAAGATGGTGAGATAGAGCCACAAGTGCAGAGGGATCTGGCCAGTATCCGTTATCTCTGCACAGGCACAGTGACTCAGAGAAGTTGCTGCAGACGGGAGAAAGCGAATGTCACTCCTGTGTTCTGGAAAGGCAAGAAGAAGGATTGAACGGACTCCAGAGTGCTCAACCTCACCTTGATTTCTGCCAGGATGGTGAGGCAAATAGTCCTGGTAGTTATTTCCAAATATGCAAAGGACAAGAAGCTGGATAAGGACAAGAAGTTGTTAGCAGGATATATGAAGGGGAAATCATGTTAGTTCAATCTGAGAGCCCTCTACAAGGAGATGACTAGCTTGGTGGATAAAGGGAGAGAAGTATATGTTGCTCAACTCAACTTTGGTAGGCCTTTTGGCACTGCGTCTCATCAAGTTCTCATAGATAAATTGATGAAATATGGGCTAGATAAATGAACAATGAGTTCAACTGAAAAGTGCCTCGAAGCTGAGCTCAGAGTTAATAAAAACAATAGCACAAGGCCCAGGTGGAGGTCAGTCTCTGGTGAAGATGTTTAACGTATTCATTAATGGCCTAGGTGATTGGGAGAAGTGCACCTTCAGCAAGTTTATAAATTATACAAATCTGGGAGGCATTGCTGATACTTTACACTCTCAAAATAATTCAGAGGGACCTCAAAAAGCTGGAGAAAGAAGCAGAGAGAAACATCTGAAGTTTAACAAAGGGAAGTGCCAAGACCTGCCCCTGGGGAGGAGTAACCCTGTGGACCAGTGCAGAGCTGGACTGAGTGGCTGGAAGGCAGCTTTGCTGCTTTGGAGGACCTAGTGGATAAGCTGAACGTGAGCCAGCAGTGAGCTCTCACAGCTTGCTTTCAGCAACAAAGGCCAATGATGTCCCAAGCTGCATGAGGCAGAACATTGCCAGCAGGTTCAAGGAGGTGATTCTTCCCCTGTACTCCGTATGGGTGAGATCATATCTGGAGTGTCTAGTTCTGAGCTCCCCAGTATGGGAGACATGGACACATTGGAGCAAATGCAGGAAAGGGCCACAGTGACGATTAAGAGAGTGGAGAACATGACACATGAGGACAGGCTTCAAGAACTGGGACTGTTGAGCCTGGAGTAGAGCAAGCTGAGGGGCATCTTATCGATGTGTGTAAATATCTGTTGGGGATGAGTGTAAAGATGCCAGAATCAGAGGCTTCTCAGTGGTGGCCAGTGAAAGGATGGCCGCCTTGATGAAGAGTCAATGGACACAAACTAAAATCCAGGAAATTCCCTTTAAACATAAGAAAAAACTCTTTTTTTTTTTTTTTTTCTTCCTGAGAAGGTTTATGGGATCTCTATGCTTGGAAATATTCAGAATTAGTTTGGACTGGGTCCTGAGCTGTAGTTGTCCCTATTTGGACATGGAAGTTGGCCTATGTGAACTCTAGAGATCCCTTCTGACCTCAACTGTTCTGTGTTTTTTTTTATGATTCTGTATGGTAATTCTTGTTTCCTACATAGGAGGGGACAGAGTTTAGATTGGGTTAAATATCTTCTCGCTTGCATACAGTGAGCGTACAGCAGAATGCGGGGAATAGTTATGAAAAAAATGTGAGCCCAGTGATACTGGTGGGATGCTGTATTTGGTTATAGTGTAATCTATTTATCCAGGTTTTAGCATGGGGCCAGTTACAAACACTGCTTCTCTTGATGGATCTAAAATACGTTTTTTTTTTTTTTCCCCAAGCCACATCATTTTATCAGAGGATTTTATTGTACAGATCTTGTCAAAGCAGCACTGTGTATAGTCTATTTATATACAATAGCACAACAGCATGCTGTGGGTAATGACACAGGGAAAACATTGTACTAAGTTATGTAAGCCTAATGATGTAAACATTGACTATTGCAAAAACAAAGTGAGTATGAATCAAGTAGTGTTTTAAGATTCTGAACAATTATTATTTGCCTAATATTTTCAGATTTCAGAAAATTTTTGATCAAGAGGCTAAACAAGATGTGGTTTTTGAAAGCATTGCCAAACCGGTGGCAGAATGGTACGTTGTTGTTCTTGTGAGTAATGAGGGGTAATACAGGGTCAAAAGTAGCTTTTATTGCATTATTTGGAGAAAAACTGATAAATGTTTATCTCGCTGTTGCAAAAGTTTTTAATTTTGTAAATGCTGATATGCCTTTGGTAGATATGCACAAATTTCCTAGGATTTTTACATGTGGAAAGGTTCTTTCATTAGCACCTAAATCAGCATTGCTACTTTTACCTCTTATGTTGCAAAAGCATAGAAATTCATGTCTATTTGTTTATTTGTTTACTGTTCAGAATCCAAAATTTGTAGTAAACTCAGAAGTATTATTTCAGGTACCAAATTCTTTCTCCTTCATTGTCACATCCACTCATGGACTTAACCTATGTTTTTGAAAGTTGTTCATCATTCTCATATGTCTCCCACCATGTGGGGTGGGGAGGGAGAGGTCATCCTCATTTTGACTCCTGGTCATTCTCCAACTGTTAGGTGCATGTGGTGTGTTTAAAAAATATGCTTGGTTCTTTTTCCAGTTGTCAAAAAGTTTTATTTTTTTTTCCCCTCCATTTTCTGTATAAAAGGAACATGTGAAACAGAAGGAGAACAGACTCTGAAAATGAAGAGCTAGTGAAACTGAAACTTGATAAACATAAACTAAATATGCCTGATAAAAATATTTTTCTGAATTCTTTAATCCAAAATGGATTTCTTTGCATATCTGACTTTACAATGTATAGCTTCAGGTTAATTCCTTTACTTCACTTTGAATATTTTTGATTTTATGCTAACTGCAGAGAAATTACTATATCTTCAGTACACTTATTTGTGCTTGGAAAACAAAGGGTCTGAACTGTGTTCGTAACATGCTGTGGATTAAATTATCCCCAACATCATCATACTGTTGAAGCTAACTAGCAAAAGACAGGCTTTTTTTTTTTTTTTTTTCCTTTGGGGTATTTTGGCAGAGTATGGAATGGTTTTCTAGTTGCATAATTCACCTCTGTAGAGCTTCTAATAAACAGGAAGGGACTTGACTTTTCCTTTATTTTGATGTTGGCTTATACAAAATTTTCATACATTGATTTGATTACATAACTTTAGTTTCATTTTGACAGTTTTTTTCAGTGCTTAATGCTGTTGATCAATGGAACTTGGGCAAAAAAATCATCTCTAAGTAGCTGAAGCTTTATTTTTATTTATAAGGTGAAATTATAAAATCATTCTTAGACAAGAATTAAACAAATTCATATATTAAACAAGAATATTCTGTTTTTTTGAGCATTAACTTGTTAAGCCTTGTCTGCAAATATTTTTGTTGTTATTTATCAAAGTGAAGAATATCTTTGTTGTGTTTTTATAGTAGATAGCCAATGTCTGAAATGAGTTCCTGCTTCTCCTGCTCTTCCTTCATTTTTATTTCTCAGTCAAAACCAAATGCTTTAAAAGGTCTTCATAGCTCTTTGACTGTTTGAGTCCTCAGCTGCTGATTCAAATTTCCTTTCCTTTGGTGGACAAAAACAATTGTCCTGTTACTTCTGAAAGACCACAGTCCTTTGTGGCAAAATTCTCATCATTATTTCTTTTTGTTTGTTCTAATTTGATGTTCAGAGAAAAACAGTTAAAATTTTGCTTGTGTATTGCCAGAGAAAAGAAATATGCCGAAAAGTGTCAATGAAATGGATCAGTAGCATTTTGAGGTTCTTTGTCATGCGTACCTATAGTCATGAGAAAATTCGCCTTAGAACTTAAATACCCAAGAAAAAAAAATCTTGTTTAAGCTAAACCCAGCAATACAGTATTTGTGACCCTAAAAGCTTTCTAGTTTTTCTTGGATGGAAGAAAATTGGGTGCAACTTGTTCTACTGCCCAGTTCTGCTCTGTTTGATGTTGTGCCACTACTTTTCTGCCTTTAAATCTAGTTACTGTCATCCTGCCAGTGGTTTCAGAGGCACCAGACACTAGTGTGCTTAGTTTTCTTCTTTAGTCAGAAGTGCCAGTCTCTGAAAATCATTACAAGCATGTCATTTGCTTGATTGCTTTTATCACTTTTTGTTAAAGCTTGACAAGGAAGAGATCTTCCTTCCTTGGTTTCTTTTGTTTTCTTTCCTCTTCTCTTTTCCTTTTTGATTGCATATTCTTAACTTTTTTGTGTGGCCAGCTTGATCTTTAAGATGCAGTGCTAACACAGTGACTGTGTTACTGTGTTCGCTAATAACCAAACTTTAGTTTAACAACAGGACAAGATTATGCTATTAATGCTTCATTTATCAGAGTTATGATGATGCTTACAATAAGAATTTAAGTATAGCTTTTGAGTTAGTTTTGTTTTCAGTTCTAACAGGACCATTGTTTTTGTGTTGACTTACTAAATAATTCTCTTCAGAAGTATCACACAGTTTAGAAGGAACTTAGCTGGTGATACACCTCGTAGTAGGCAGCTGTGGTTTTTGAAAGACCTGATAACCTCCATGATAATGCTCTTTTATTTTTTTTTCCCCTTCAGATTTTCAATTTTCAGTTTCTTCTAATGTGCTGTGTTTGCTTCAATCATGAGCACCTGCATTATACTCTTTATGCTTTATTTTTTCTGCTTCTTCATACAGAGAATGTAGGGAAAATATTTTGCAGAATGCTATCTAATGTCGATCATATTGCCTGAAACGGAAGTAATATCATTAAGATCCATTTTTTACAGTTTTAGGAAATATTTGACTAGTAATTTAAAGAGTTTGGAAAAATATTTGCATCGTTAGACTGTTTTGTAACACAGAACCACAGGATGTAGACTAAACATCCTAATAGGATGTTTCTTTAATACACTTACAGGAATCCAGGGACCTTCCTTTGCTTTTCTGCTTTCGTATCTTTTTTTTTTTTCTTCTTGTGTAAGGCCATGAATAAGATAGGCGAAAGTATTTAGACCTGATGTGTTTTTCATTTATTATTTTTTAGCTCCCTAATAACTAAAGCATTTGTGTTTTGCCATTTAATCAAGGAAAACAAAGTATCATAGAATCATAGAATGCTTAAGGTTGGAAGGGACCTCTAGAGATCATCTAGTCCAACCCCCCTGCACACGCAGGGTCACCTAGAGCACGTGGCACAGGACTGCGTCCAAGCGGGTTTGGAAGATCTCCAGAGAAGGAGACTCCACAACTTCTCTGGGAACCTGTTCCAGTGCTCTATTACCCTCACTGTTAAGAAATTTTTTCTTAAGTTCCTGTGGAACTTTTGATGCCTCAGTTTCTGACCATTTCCTCTAGTTCTATCAGTGGCCACCAGTGAAAAGAGGCCAGCACCATCCTCCTCACTGCCTGCCTTGAGGAGCTTGTAGACACTGCTCAGGTCCCCTCTCAGCCTTCCCTTCTCCAGGCTGAACAGGCCCAGCTCCCTCAGCCTCTCCTCATAGGGCAGATGTTCCAGGCCCCTGATCATCCCTGTAGCCCTGCGCTGAACTCTCTCCAGCAGCTTCACATCCCTCTTGTGCTGGAATTAAATTAGCATTCCTTTTAATTTTTCTTTCAAGGTATGCTTTCACTATGGTCATCCAAGCTAGAATAATGCTGAAAGGCATTTGCTTTTGTCAGCTTCAGTAGGATTATGCATTAATAGCCGCTCCAAAGTTTGAACCTTTAGATGAAGGATTCCTGGAAAAAAGAACTCTAACTTAGGTTATAAGATCTTGGTTCTAAATGAATGATGACCTCTATTTTTGAACATCATATGGTAAAATTCTTAAATTCTGTAGATTCTTATTTCTAATTGTGAAGGTTCTTCTTTTGTTTTGAAGTTATTGGGGACAGGCAAAGGGATGTATCTTAGTGTAAATTTCTCCTAGTAAAGCACATGGAGTTAATTTTGGTATTCCTTTGAAAGTAGTTAAGCTGCAGACTGCCTCCTGGATTTGATGCAATTGGTACTTTTATTTTTTTTTTGTATTTTAGACCTTAAGTTGTGGTTTTATTTTTCTGCATCTTGGAAATCTTGCAATAGTTATTTGATTTTATATGGGGAAGTATATTGCTCTTTTAGGTTTGTCTTGAATCTTTCAGAACCTTCCTGATTTAAGTTCTTTTATTAAATTATTGATGCAAACTTTACATATTTTGCTAGCTGTCTTGAGGAAAATATTATTGTGCCATTTATTTTTGTGTAATTTGAAATAAAGTTTTCTGTTTTGAGTATTTAACAGTAAAGTTACACATATGCAACATGTCAGATATTTAAAATATTTTCATAACATTAGTAGCAAGAGTCCAAGACAGAACCTTCAGAAAAGTTTTAAAGTATGAAGGCAGGCAACTTATGTAGCTAGAGAATGGAAGAGTGAAAGGCAGTCACGGTTATTTATGTATTCTGTAATATTCAGAAGTCGTCATCAGAATTCATATTCAATTTCTTGCATCTCAGGTAGACTTAAGAGACATTTTCCTTTCTGGAGAGAGATCTCGAAAGAGCATACCTATAGGGCTCCCTTCCTCCTTTGAGGGGAAGGTCCTTCTTTTCAGGAAGAGACCTGAATCAGATACTAATTCCTTAACTGTATCTCTGAGAGCTTCAGTAAGGAAATAGCTGAATAAATTCTTCAGAAAATTCACTAAGCTTTCCTTCTCATTTGGATTCATTCTACCTGAGCAGGATATAGGAGTATTCCAAAAGTCTTGCTCATATCTATTAATCTATGTCTCTGTCCTATCGTGGTATTTTGTGATGTGCAGTTTAAGTCTTTTTCTTTATCACATAAGACACTTCTGCTAATGCTTTCTTACAAGAAGGAGAAAATATTTTATTTCCATTCCTAACTGCAGCAACGTTTAGGTGTAAGTGAAACGAACAAGGAGTGACAGAAAGAAGGCTAGGTCGTGTTGGAAAAGAACATATTGTCATGTGGACCATTGGTAAATATGTTGCAAATTGAGTCCTTTTAAATATAGAAGCAAATAAGATTATAGCTATTAATAATATATGCTGTTTCCATAAAAGTTGGGTTTTTTATTTATTTTTTTTATTTCCTCTGACCAGTACTTCCTATTAGTATACATTTACATATACTTGGTAAAGGGGACAAGTCTTGGATTAGTAGGCCTTTTTGGAATGAATACAGTGAGGCACTTTCTAAAGGATGCTGTGGAGACTGTTGGACAGTTTTGAAAGACAATTGAGGCAATACAGTAAGTTAACATAGTTGTGTAGTCCTCTGTTCTGAGCAATAGAAACTTGGAAGAGATATTGCAAGAAGTATTGCAGCTTGAGCAGAATAGTTGAGGGACATATCAAATACCAAAATGAAATGAATGCAGGTTGCATTTGCTTCATAGTGTGGGGCTTTCATGCAAACAAAACTGCAAGTTAGGCATCATTTACAGTTCATGCTAAATGATTATAAAGAGAGTTTAGATTTAAATAAGTAAGCTCAGGATTCAAGGTAAGCATTTTAGAAATGTTCCTCTTGTGATGTGAAGGATTCTTTTTTTTTTCTGAACAGAAATGGCTGAAACTCCTCAGAAGAAGTGATGTCATTTAATGGTTAACATATTAAACATATGAGAACAAAATATAACTACACTTTGGAAAGAGAGTAGAAAATTTCCTTAGTATTAGGAAGTGTCTGTTGGATTCCACCTAAACTATTTTTTTAATAAAAAAAAAAAAGAATAAGTGCCACAAAACCATGATGTAAAAATAAGAAAATTCTCTTAAATATCTGACTTTTTCTTAAGGGCTTGTGTTATTTCAGTGTTTTCATACAAATGAGAGAATTGCTTAAATTCTAAGCATTTTTCACAAGTCTATTGTCTTTTGGTTCTGTCATGTATAGGAGGCTGTTTCTCCACCTTTTCTAAGCACATTCCCTCTCCCCACCCCCAAATCATTTGCCCATTATTCTTTGTTCATTATTGCCACTGCTCAGCTGTAGGGAGTGGTGGCAATACACACATCACATTTTGCTTTCTCTTTGGGCTTGTTTTGTGCAGCAACAATGCTTGTTTGTTGTGCCTTTGTAGGTAATATTGGTTGATGCAGTAGGTTGCTGAGTGACCTAACTGGAAGAAAGAATTGTTTCCAATGGTGAACTCATGAAGCAAAAAAAATCTTGTGCATTTAGAGTACTGAGATATCAGTAGAATAAACTGTTTTGTAATACAAAAGAAAAGAATAATTAGAGAGTTGTAAGATCCTAATGACAGAACAGTCATTTACTCATTTTTTTGTTCCTGACCCAGTAACTCTCTAACTAATTTAAAATCTCTTTAGCATCATACGATAGTTGCTACATTTGGAAATCAGTGTTATTTTTGGCATTATCAGGCATTATCAGATGGCATGAGGCATTATCAGATTAGGGTTATTTCATAAATCTGGCAAAGATATAAAGAAAAATTATCATACTGAGATACTTTAATTAGAAAGAGGTTTAATCTCGGCCCCAAAAGGTAGTAATACTTAAGCATTGAGCTTTTGTAAAGACAGATCCTCACTTAAAATGGATTTTCCAGAAATAAAATAAAGTTCTTCACTCTTTTAATCATAAACATAAGATCTAGGAGTTATTTTTGCAAGATTGTGTTAAATTTTCTTATAAAATGACCATGGGTTCAGGTTTCCTGAGAGAGGGTGAAGGAAAGCACAAGGTTTTTGGTAAAATATTTCAGGTCAGCAAGAACTGAGATGAGGAATAAGTTGACAGGATCTAAAGGTCAAATATTTTCCTTTTTGTTGAATGGCCACTTACATTTACATTGCTAATAATTTAAAATAGAAGTGTCATAACCTGGTTAAAACAATAACATAAATCTGAAATAGACCAATAAAGTCTTCATGTGCTTAAATGTTTTTCTTTAATCCTTTTGAAGTTTTAAATTTATGTCTAGCAATAGAAATTATAAGTCACAACAAGCAAATCTTTTTGCTCAGGCTTCATATTCGGTGTTGCTGTGAGGGTCATTTAGCAGTTGTAGAACTGAGATTTCCGTTTTTGCAATATGTGCTGATGTCAGAAGCTTGAGAATGTATTCATTGCTGTTTCTTTGTCTTTTTTACAATGAATGGAAGATTTGCGTAACAAAAAAGGAAATGTGGTGCTCTGACTTTTTGGAGGAAGACTGTCATATTGGTCTTATAAAATTGTTTCTTTTCCTTCTTTTATCTGTGAGTCTATGAATTATGCCTTCTCTCTTAGAATCAGAATAATTTAAGTTGGAAGAGGTCTTTGTAGCTCATCTGGTCCATCTTCCTGAGCAAAGCAGGAATAACTTTAAAGTTAGATCAGGTTGCTCAGACCCTTGTCCTGTAGAACTTTGAAAAGTCTAAGGATGACAATCCCACAAACCATCTGGGCACATCTCCCAGGTCTTCTCTGTCCTCACTCTGAAGATCTTTTTCCATATATCCACTTGGGATTTCCCATTGTTTAACTTGTGACCACAGTCTCTTCTCCTATCACCTTATGCTTCTGTGGAAAGCCTGACTCTAACCTATCTGGTAGAGCCATAGCCGCCTTTTCTCCAGCCTGAAAATAATCAGCCCTTGGCTGCCCAGGTTCTTTACAGCATCCTTCTTGCACTGGGAAGTTCATAAATAGATACAATACTATAGGTACAGAGCTCTGTTTTATTTTTTTTTTTTGCAGATCTTGTAGTTTTCATGGTAACTTGTGTGTCTGACCTTGCAGGAGGAATGCAACAGAAGAGCAAGGAGACTACTTCATTATACCCAGGCACAAGCCTGTGTGCAGCCTATTTAACAACGAGAAAGAAATAAACAGAAAGAAACAAAAAATCTGTGTCTGTAAAACTTAAATAGAGCAAATAATCATCATTGCAAATTAAAACAAAATGTAGTCATAAGAAACAACCACAATAAAACACTCTCAGTCTGCTTGCAACCTCTGTCTGCTACCACTGGATTTTAGAACTCTCCTTGCATAGTCTTGGATTTTCAAAGATTGAATGCTGAATGATATTTCAAACTGTAGTAATTACCCATAAATTGTCTAGCTCTCACTTTAGGAATTTCTCATGTGAGGAATGTTAAGCAGTTGTAAACATATTGGATCCATCAGTTTAAGAGGAATTACTTGCTTGAGTTAGACCTCTTTATCAGGCTCTTCGTTTATACATCTTTCAGGGATGAAGTAAGTCAGCCGAGTGACTGAAAGTGGAACTACAGAAGTTCGTAAAAGCTTAAGTATGGATCTAAATTGAAATTTTAAATGAAATGGTAATTTTTTACTGTGCATGCTTTAATTGACACTGATTATGGGTTATGTTAGTGCAAGTTGATAACTGAATTAGAAAAGATCAGGAAAAACACACATGGCTTTGCTCTTTAACTACATTCTTGTCTAAGCCTCTACTAGAAGGTATAGTCCATGTCTTATAATTGATGCAAAGTTCTACTAACAGCTGTTCTTTAGAAAGATTTTAGGGGGAGAGGCAGAATCTTCTTTAACCTAACCAAAGAACTACTAAGTTATAAAGCTCTGAATATAGTCCTCCACTCCCAATACACTGACTAGTCTAATAAATTACCTCTCCTAAACATTTGTTTGTTCTTATATCCTTAGATCATCAAAATTACAGCTACATTATTACAGCATTTGTTTAATTTTCTTCAGCATTACTGGCTAAGTCTCAATCTGTAATAAATTTTCTTAAAAACATTTTTTTTTCCCCAAGACTTTGGGAAGCCTTTTTTTATAACTGTCTTACCACTGATAAGGTGGAGTTTTTAAGGTATTATATCCTTGCTGTGTAACTTTTTAATAAACTTTTTTTTAAGCAATGTTTCATAGCAGGTTGTAATTTCTCATAAAGCTATTTTTTTTTTCTTGAGCAATCATAGTTATATAAACTTGCATGTAACATTATTTAGGTTATGGAACAATGTTTAGGTTATACTGAAAATGGATTAATTAAGGAGCATTTACTTGATTTTTTTTTATGTCTCCAAAGCAATTGAGTTGTTAAAATTCAGTATATTCCAAATTTGGTAAGGGCTGATTACCTGCATTTAATGCTAATAACTAATTAAAATTGATATCAATTGTTATTACTATCCCTCATTTTCATAGTACATCATTCAAAGTTTATTTTTTTTCTTGCTCTGACTTCCAGCAAGGAAAACTTTTGGTGTATAGGTCCAGACTGTTGAATGCATCAGCTTTACAAGAGCTGCTTATTTCATAAATACTTATTAATGGCTTTAGAATACTTAGCAGATAACCTGGATGTTTCCTCACCAATATTTATATAAATTGACTTTAAGTGCTTAAAAACTAAAAGCCAACTAAAATTAGCATCCAAACACCTTGATATAGAATACACCTATGTAAATATATTGTTGTGTAGGCGTGTGTTGTTGTGTTCAAATTTCATGCAAATATATTCAGTAATTTTTTACATTATATGTTACTTTGTCATATATGAAACTACGTATGATGTGGCCAGATGGATTTTATTGAAACACAAAAAACAGTTTTTTTAAAAAAATAGTGGTTTTATACTGTACTTACAAAATTACTATTTATACTACAGAAAATGAGAAAAAGTGAGATTTTTTCATCCTGAGTTAGATGAAAGTTAAGACTAAATTTGGTTGTTGTTGTTTTTGCCTAAACTGTTTGGCTTTAACGTGTCATGTTCTGGCTTTTCTTCGAAGTCTTGTAACCTAAAGCTCATACACCTTGATAATGAGATACAAATACTGAAGTATTTCAGTATTTAAAATGAGATTGAAATGTGCTTGTTTGCAGAACTATAATATATCTTTCTACAATGTGTCTGTGTTTTCCCAGAAATGCCATCCTTTTCTGGAAATCTTGAGCGTAATTTCTTTGGGATTTCTTTACATGTAGAAATCCAGGCCAATGGATTTCTTGTCCATATTTACTGGATTCTGTTATTCACGAGTACTAAGTCCAACATGTGGGTTTTCTTACTCATGCAGATGATAAGCTAGGTGCATCCTTTGCACATTTATCTTGCTCCATGTTTTCCAGATAGGATCATGGCACAGCTAATTGTTAAGCAGTAGAAGCAAAGATGAAATAACGAAGGACTTTTTGGATAATTGTGATAATTGTTAGAAACTTTTTTAATGTCATTTTTTCTGTATTTTTTAGGTTTAAAATTAATGAATATTTTTGTAGCCAATGCAATGGTGTCATGACATTGACAGGCTTTGTTGTGTAAAGGTTGCTCTAAGTGGCTTTTGGTAAATGGCACTTTTTCTTCTTTTAGTAGAAGTACAATCATAGTGGGAGTAACTTTGCTAAGATATACCAGAGACATATTTTTCCAGCAACATTTTAGCCAATCTGTCTGGAAACCGTCCATGAACTTCTGAACAGGGAGCCATATAATATTGCATGAACTCATGAAAAATCTTTTCAGCAAAGAATCTCCTTGGATTATGTGACTTTGTGTTTTGTTTGAAGTAACTAGGAGATAATTTACTGAACAAGATATATTCTTAACTATGCAAAAATTCAAAATTAAAAAAAAAGGCAGCAAAGTTTCAAAGTTCTGGGCCATCTGAGAGGAAGAGTACTGTGAAAATAATGGTGAATAACTATAAGCTTAACAAAGAGTTGCAATTTATGATCATGAAAGATGGTGTGTAAAGATGCAGACTTTGCATGAGCAAATTGACATTTTGCAGATGTAGATTTTTCAAAATAAGTTATGCATGGCAGAGAAGAGCTGCTTGACTCTCTGCTCTCTTTCCCAGTGGAAAAATGTAAATGTCTTTCCACTGTCAGGACCCACTTTAATTTGTGGATGACCATCTCCTGGAATCATTTTGGTGGAAGCTGTTCAAGCAATCCACCTTCTTAACTTCTCAGAATTGCCAACTTTTCAGATATTTGTTACCATTAAATCTGTTTTCATGGCAGGTTGTGCTTATGTTTTAGAAAGCTTATGCCTGCAGTTTCATTGATGGTATTAGTGCCCTCATAGGCTTCCTTAGCACCTTTCCCAGAGCCCTAAGAATATCCTCAAGTCACTGTTGCCTTCAGACTTTTTAAATTGACTTGGTTGTTAATTTTAATGCATTCTGAATGAAAGGATAAATGCTAAAATCTGGACTTCCCCCCCCTCCATATATATAAAAGAATCATTGATTTTCTTAGATATTAAAATGAAACTCATAAGTTGTACTTTCATATGCAATGTGCTTCTATCCAATGCAATATTAATACTGCTTGTAGTTGCATTTCACTATGACCACATACTGTTTTTGATGTTTACATTTTATGAACAATGTTTTCTGGTAGGCTGTTCAGACTTCACTGATGCAGTGTATTTAGTGGATTTATGAATCAATTCAAACGAAAAAAATCGCTTTTTTGAGAGCGTATATTATATGAAATTCTGCCCTGTGTTTACATATTTGATTTTAACTGGAAGCTTTTGTGGTGTATGGGGACCTCAAGCTAATAGTGTGCTGCCACACCTTTGTCATATTGTTAGAGTCTACTTCCAAACTGTCCTGCAATACCACAATACCAAAGCAATACTACAATACTTGAAAATATCTATCTTTAACAACCTGAGAAAAGAGGAAAGTAGTAAGAAGATTTAACAGCCTAAAATACTAACTCTGGAAGACCCCAAAAGCAGAGATGGAAAAATAAAAGAGCAGCTGTACTTGGTGAGACCAAAGTTGCATCTAGCCCAACATATTGTCTCTGACAGTAACTAACTGTCAATGCTGAGGGAAACACAGGGTAAGCGTGGGGAGCTGCTTTCCCTAAGTATTTTCTTAGCTTCCATCCACTTGAAGTTCAGAGGATTTCTGCAAGAGTGGTTTCTCTTTCATGAACTAGGCCAGTCTCTACTGAAGCCCCTATGAACTTTTAGCATCCACAGCAGCCATTGCAAGGAGTTTTGAGCTTCAACTTCAAGTGTGAAGAATCATTTCCTCCTGCTTGTTTTGAACCTGCCGTGGGTGAGCTTCATTTGATACCCCCTACCTTCTGGCAGCTCATTACTGTCTTTAGCATTAGGATGCTATGGTGGTGGGCATTAGGAATTCCTGAGATAGATAAATGGGGTGTTTTCTAAAAATGGTTATGGCTTGATTTTTAACATCTGGAATCTAAAATCTATATGTATTCTGCCTTTGTTGGGTGTTTTGGTCTTTTGGAGCAGATGTTGAGTGTATTTCCTTTCAGCACGTTTCTTTTTCTTTCTGTGACATCCTACTGTAATGGATTAGACTAAGCAATTTGGCAACTACTCAGGCTTTTAAATAAACTTTAATAAGTTGGAGAAGCATTGCCTCTTTTGTGGCGCCAGAGCAGCAACTATCTATACATTGTCCTTATGCATAAGTTCTTACACATTGTCCTTATGTCATAGATATATGACAATCTATGCAAAGATTGTTCATTATTATTATTTTTTTAATCTTGGCTTGTTTATTGCTTTCTTTGTAAATAAAATGCACAAGAATCATTTTAGCCTTTCTTTTCTTTATCTAAAATCTGTCTTATATAAGATCTTAAGCTTAAGTGAAATTCAAGGTAGGTTTTGCTTCTGACAGTTTTATCAAAAAATTAATTTATTCCTGTTTACTTTATCTTTTTTCCAATATTCCCTTCAATTTTTCTTTCCAATATTCTCTTCAATTTTGGGGGAAAATCTGCTGAAAGAACAAAACCTGACACAATAATCTGGTATCTTTACTACATATCCTGTCAACTGTAGGTTCTCTTGAGTTCTAGTTTAATTGACCATTTGAATATTATAGTCAACAATAGATTTAATCACTATTTAACTTGTAACAGTTACCAGTTTTGATAATTTTCTTGATTTTATTTCTGTTTTATGCAAAAAAAAAAAAAAAAAGTTTTTGGTAGTTTATCTTTTGGAATAGTTGACTAGTCATACATTTTCCTTGTAGAGCACTAAGAGTATCAAGGTAATTTTTGAAAATGTTATTACTATTTTTTTTTTTTAAAAAAGGTCTACTGTGATTTTGCAAGGGAGTATAGACATGCTCCCTTGAAATCCATCTTCCAGATATCACCCCTTTGAAAGGGTTATACCTGAGAAAAATATGACTGTCTGTACAAGTAGTACACGAAAGTTTGCCATGTAAAGAACATGAAATTTTCTGCAGAAAGAAAAAAAAATACATATATATTCATGGGTACAAAGAGTTTTTCAAAATGTGCCGACTTCTCAGTAATAGAACTCAGGTAACTGTTGTTGCGAGGATGTCTTCTGGTTGATTCCATTAAAAACTCTTTCTCTTAAAACAAAATCAGGACCAGAAGTCTCCAAATACATTGTGTCATAAGCTGAGAATCTTCTGCAGTCTGCCGTGGCAGACGATCTGTACGTCTGCTGCCGCCAAATGCCAATTTTCCTTCTGAGTGTTTGGCTATACTACTGTCATTAAGCTTATCTGCTGTTCAGTGAAAATCAGGTTGAAGTTAATGGTATGGTGGTTTATGGAGGAAAAAAAGGATAGGCTTTTATTAGTCACAACTGTAAGTGAAAGCTAGAAACATGAAAAAAGATGATCAAGTAATGGCATAGCTAATACTCGTGTACTATAAAAGTGTCTTTTAAAAACTTCTTGTATAGATAGAGATCTAATTGATAAGATTGCTTTGCCAATGTGGTTTTGATTTGTTTTCAAAGTGAGTGATGATTTTACTATGCTGATATAAGCGAAAGTTCTCCTGTGTACCTTTACCCAGGGGTACTTTGCTGATTTAGTATAGTAGTATTCCCAGAACAGTAAAAAGCCCCTAGTAGAACTGTATCCTTACATGAGTTTGTAACCGCAATGTAATCTTCTCTGGTTGCAATTAGTGAAGTCATATATGAAGTATTTTTGGATTCTTTAGCTTTAATACATCAATGGCCACAATTCCTGACATCTACAGTCTTCTAAAAGACTAAAAAGGTGCACAAAAGTAATGTAAGTAGTAATAAATGTTATCAGCTAATATGATACTTAATTATAGAATAAGTCAAGCCGTAAAGTCCTTAATTTTAGAAAATCTAAATACCCTTTTTTAAGCATGATCCTATATTATTAAAGGCAGCTGATAAATAATTAAGAATTGCTATAAATTATATCTCAGTTCTGTACAAAGCTATGTAAATTGACAATGGAAAATATATTATGCCTAATATATTAATTAACTCTTCATTTCTTAATTCCACAGTGCTTTGGCAGGATATAATGGTACTATCTTTGCATATGGTCAGACAGGTAGTGGCAAAACTTTCACCATCACAGGAGGAGCAGAACGTTACAGTGATCGAGGCATTATTCCCAGAACTCTGTCTTATATTTTTCATCAATTGCAGAAGGTAGGAGACTTTACTTTCTAGTTCTTCTACATGTCTAGTTTACGACTACTTGATTACATTACAAAAGACTATAACAGGATGACAGGTAAGCCCTAAAATTAAAGAAAATGATGAAGAAAGCATGTAACTTAACTACAGAAGAAAATTATTAATGCTACCTGGTTGGCTTTTAGCGATGCTTCCGCCTGCCTGCTTCCAGGTTTGTCTGATACTGCCTCTGCCTCTTCTTGGTGCTTTATCCTTCTATCTGCCTTTCTTATTGTATTTTCTCTAATTTCATTCCTTTTTCTCCAAATAACAGAGCTTTGGAAAGCACTTACACAAGGGGAAATTGTTGTCTGCCTCCTATCCCTAGATACGATAAAACAGAGAGAAGTGATTTTGACTGGCAAAATAAGACCCCTAAAGCCTTTGCTCACAGTGAGACCAAGCAGTTTGAAACCAGGAAAATACATTTTTTTTTAATTAAAAAAGAGAATTAAATTAAAGCTTTCATTTTTATTAACATTTCCTATTAACTTATTATTTAGAAATGCTTCTATATTCCCAGCTCTCTGTTTGAACAGTGCCTTGATCCCTCTTTCCACCCATTCATAGTGTGTCTTTTGAAACAGTGATCTATCATGATCAGTAATAAAGGAAATAGTTATTCAGTGAAAATGAAAACTTTATATCTCAAGGTATTCTGAAAAATAACTATAGCAGATTGGATATAAAGCTGCTACTGTAAGTGTGATATGAATACTTTCACAGTGGTTTCATCTACTGAAAAGAAGTGACTAATTTTCTTTCATTTTGAAAATCTTAGCCCATTATTTTGTGGTTTGTGTTGTTTGAATTTGTCTTTGGGGAGGAGAAAATTCTGTCTACAAAACCAGTTGTGTTAAGTTACTTTTTTGGCAATGTACAATATTGAAAAAATGAGGATTACAGAGAATAGTCGACATCATATGCAATGTTTAAATATTATGATAATGAGTGTAGAAAGCTGTATGTCATTGAAGTTTCTAAATGAAGTAAATTATGATTTTTTTTTTTTTTGTTCCCTGGGTTTTTTCTTGAGCATAGCCTTTTTACCCATAATATGAAGGTTTACCTCTTTCTAGTAGCATTCCTTTTTTTGTCATGGAAGTAAAAAACGGCATGTTACAAAATTATGTAACCAATCTGCCACATTCTAAGTGTGTACAGACTTTTTTTAGATGCATGGAACAAAAACAAACAAAAACAAAAACAAACAAGCAAAAAGACTAAACATGCTTCAAATCATGGGCATTGGGATAGGGGGGTTCTGGAAAAATGTATCACAAATTGAAAATGTAAGCCATACCCAGGTTAAGAATAAGAGACAGTGAGGAAGCAACGTAGTGTAGTGAAGTGTAGTGCAGTGGAAGCTTGTAGTGATAATTTTGTCCTTTGGTCTAGCTCTCACTCCTGTTTATAGCCCTTCCTTTTATTTTCTTTCTTTTTTAGGATAGCAGCAAAGTATATACAACTCATGTTTCCTACTTGGAAATCTACAATGAATGTGGTTATGATCTATTGGACCCAAGACATGAAGCCTCCAAACTGGATGATTTGCCGTGAGTAATAAAAGTACAAAGAATTGGAATGGACAAGACCAAAAATTGTCTTTGCATGCCCTATTATGTTTTGAGTGGATTTTTTTTGAAACTGTACTACTGTTCTCAGTCTTAATTAACACAAAATATTATTTTCAGTATTATCAACATTGTCTACAGTTTTCTTTTTTGTACATATATGTGGCACACACACATATATATGCACATATATCTATATATGCACACAAACATATATGTATGTATACGCATACTAGGAAAACTACTGGGCTACGTGAAAATGTGAAAACAAAAAAGATTGATATTATGCAGAAGAGATCTCTTGCAGCTATTGAAAACAAAAGTGAAGCCATACTTTGTTTTTTGGGGGAGTTTTTGTTTGTTTTGTTTTTTCATGACAGTTTGTCCCTCTATATGGCTTATACATGTGTTTATGTGGTGGCAACATACAGAACAGGGAGTATTTCCTCGAAAATAATAGAAAGAAAATTTCCCTGCTTATATAGGGCAATTTTTCTTCCTATTATTTTATTTCCAATTTATTTCCTCTATTGTTTCCTTCCTTCAGTGATAATTATTTCTTCAAGTACAGGCAATTATGAAGTAAGCTACAAAACAGGAGGTACGGAAGCTCAAAATGAACTCCATGGATTGCCATAACAGTGTTCCTTGATCAGACAGCGGTAGTCAAAGTTTTGTGTAGCTTCTGCACACACATATTTGCTAAAGTTAAGACTCTTACACAGTTTATAGTAAGTGTGAACCTTAAACTCTTAAGAATCTTCTGGAAAAATAAAATCTGGTCTATGATTTTCATAAAACTCAGTAAACAGTAAAGAAAAAAGAAATGACTCTCTGCATTTGCAAATGCCCTGAAATTATTCTGGGAATCATGAATTGTCTTACCTTAATGGTAACTGCAGCATGTAAATTTTATATTAAAATAACTAATAATATTATTTTATTAAACTTTTTAAAAATTATACTCATACAAAATATTCAAAGCAGTTAGAAGTTGAAATAAAATCTAGCTTTAGATTTCTAGAGAATATGTGGTGCCCAGGTTCTACATCTACAAAAAACTTTCACGTTTCATCGTTGTAAGATGAACTAGTCTAGAGTTAATGGGAAAGCAGGCAGACCCATACTATGAAATGGATCTAACATCCATTGCTTTCTGACATGCTAAAAGTACTGCATGTATTAATATATTCCGTAATAAAATTTAGGAATCTGTGATGTTTTATTATCTTCTTCATCTACTATACAGAAGTAGAAAAAATAATCTGACTAATTTTTGAAATAATTTATTTTTCTGTACATATTATGCAGGTACAAATTTCTGTTCTCAGTTGTACAGTTAGTAACAAATGAGTAGATTTTTATTCAGTTTATTAAAGTCAATGTGTTCATTTTATTAGGTTATTCAAATTATTAGTTACATCCAATAAATTATACTTTGTTTGAATTTATTCAATTTATTCACTTTATTAAATTGAATTTAGCCTAGATGAATCTGTAATCCAAACATGGTAATTTTGGGATCATGTGTTCAGGAAAATAGAATTTTTTGTTAAGATAATAATGTAGGGATGTAAAAAGGAGTAGAAGGGTTATTACATAACTATTTTTTTTGTTGTTATTTGGATAACTTAATGTAAATAGTAAATTAAACAGTAATTATATAAGATTTTAAAATTCATCAGGTGTTTATTACATGAAATAGATATTTAAGTACTTTTATATCCTTAAGATTTTTCTTGTAGTCAGCAAGGCACAGAATAATCTAACTTGCCCAGTTTTTTTGAAATTATTGAATTAGAATATTAAAAACCGGGAACTTATATTTATTGCTCTTGAAAAGAATAATATTATTGATAATTTCCTTTTGCACTTCACAGTGGGAGACCAGGCTTTTAAGCACCATGCAAAGCCAAATGCAATTTACCTATGCTTGGGTATTCGCAGTCTGTGCTTACATTCCTCTAATCATATAAAGTGGATAAGAAAAGAGTTGAAGAAATGTGTCACTTTGGAAGATAAACAGCCTAGTGACCTAGTGAAGTATGCAGATTGTTTTGAAAATAGTGTTGTTATACATATTCTTGCAAAAGAAAGTGATGCACTTTGAGTCAGAGATATGTACTTCTGTCTAACAAACTAGTAAATACTGACATTACACTACTTAATTCAGTGAAAGTGATGACATTCAGCAAATCGATGTACTTCATGGACATCATACATTAGAGCCATAGCTAGTACTTGAAAACCAAAAGTAATGACAGAAGAATTTCCCAGTCTGTCCGAACGTGGTAAGTTCTAGAATCCCCTCCTGAAGTTCTTGTGCCCTGTGTAGCCATCTGTTGTATTCTATCATCTGTTGAGTCTGTAAAATAAACTATTCATGTGGTTAACTTTAGCAGTACTTCTAGATTTGCAAACATAAGATGGCTTACAGGTCAGGTTCATTAACTAATTTTAATGTAATCATGTAATCTATAATCACTAATATAATTCTGATGGGCATTTGTATTTATATATTAGCAAAGTTTGTTTTTGAAATCCCTGTGAATTTGTAGTTTCACAGAAAAGAGAAAAACAGCTTTCACTGTGTTCTGTTGTGATGATACATGTAGCCCCTAGTAGATACTGTTTGATGTATCTTAATGCTTTTTATATAGTTGACAGTTACACCTTGTAAATTCTACAGGCTCGGATAATATTCAAGTTTGAAAATGCATGGTTTTGTGTTTGTTTAAGCAGAGAGGTGATGGACAATTGTCTTGAATCATTTCTTCAAAGACTGCATTTTATTCTTCACGGTTCAAACAACTTATACTTTAAATGTGTAAAATATTTTCAGAGTCCATTATGCATGCTTATTCACATCCAAGCTTTCTCTTGGTTTGTTTCCTCAAAACCGATAAGGAACAATCGGTGAAACCTTTCTGCTCTGTCCACTTGAAGTCTTAATTTATCTAAATCATCTAAGTGAAGCGATTCAGTTTAGATGATTGCTGTGGTGTGTCCTTACTTTTGAATCTGGAAGTTCATAATAGTCACTTTACTAAGAATGACACTATTGCAGCTGTCTGCAAATTATAGCAGATTTGATATATTCTGTTCCTATGTGATCCACCAATCCCATCATTTCAATTTTAACCGTGTCCGTAAAATGTAGAACAAGCAAACTGTATTTTTCTTGACTGGAATGTAGAATTTATTGGAGAGGGTGCGAAGGATTTTTCTACCATGTATGTCAGAAAACCAGCCTTTGTTAGTACTAATTCTATCTCACGAGTAAAGAAGATTATGCTTTGGTTTCTGCTTAAATGGAATATCAAATTTGTGTCCTCCTGGAAGTTTTGCTGGGGGTTAAATAGCTTGTAATTGTCCCTCTTGAATCAGTCTCGACTCTCTCCTGTGATGTGGTATAAAGGCAGCTGTGCTTCCGAAGTAGCTTTTCTTGGATGATACATAAAATGATGATATTAGTCATTCTTTCTTAAAAGCTAAAGCTCCTTGGAACTTTCCACAAAGACTAGCTGTCCATGTCCTATTTTTTTTTTTCCTTTTTGGACAACCCCCAAGATGCATGCTCATTGCTTTTCCCTTTTATCCTTTTCCTAAATTTATTAGCGAGTGTATTGTCTCCTCCTCATGCCAAAATAACATCAGTGTATTCTGTTAACACATTATTATATGGGGTGTAAAATCAGATGATCTGCCTACATCACTCTGATTACTTCTTTAGTGTTTATAAATTTATGAGATTGTTTTAGATTTCTTTAATTCAAAGCCTTGAAGATGGATATGGGACTTTATAACAAAAAAAAAATCATTTTTTTCCTAAAGCTCTGGGCTTTTTATTTATATTACTCAGTTTAATCAGATGGTATTAATGAACTGAGGGAAGATTTAAATTCACTCTTTCCCAAGAATTTCATATATATATAAAAAAAGTCGCTGTATAAGGCTCTCTTGCATTAATGGCAGCTGAAATGATGCATGAATAGGCATGAGTTAATAAAACTATAAAAAACGCTGATCACATCCTACAGATTTTCTAGTCAGCTGCAATTTCCATCCATTAAAATGGAAATGGAAAAGATTCTTTGTTTATAAAGAAAACAAAACCTTGTCTCTGCTTTCTCTCAGTCATTATGGATAACTTAACAGAACTTTTCCACTCTAAGATCCAAGCTAAGAAATTTAAACACGTCACTAATATACAGTATTCTATAGATATCTACTGTCATATTATGCAGTAACTTTGTAGCACCATAAAATAAACCATTTTGTCGTCATCCAGGCGTATGTCATTTTGGAGACGATTTAACAGATACCACTGTAGATGTGCAAATTCGGACTTTGATCTGGAAATAAAATAGTTGAAAGGCCACTGTGCAGGGCAGGAGATTGTCAGTGGTTTATCATCTCCACTCTGCCATTATTCATTGTGCTTTCTGACGTAATAAAAATGTTTTGTCCAAACTAATCCAAACATTGTCTGCAAGACTGCAAAATATTTGTAACTGTTGGTCAAAATGTAGCCTGAAAAAATCCTTACAGGTTGGAGTGCAATGACAAGTGTTTGTAGTAAAGCAGCATCATTTTCCTAAGTTATAAAAAGTAGTGGATGCCTCTTACTAAGGCATTTCAAAGTAACAAAATCAGTCAAAGCATCCTGTTTTAATCAGAACTGCCCTGGCATTCAGCATGTCATACATGCACAGATGGAATTGAGAACAAAATATAATTTGACATTATCAAAGCATTGTTATCTAAGAGCTGAATTATACTTTTGACTTTAGGCTCTTAATGGCAGAAGTAGAGGTTTTTAGCTTTATTAATGATTGAAGCCATCTTGGAAAAACAATTGTTGGAAAAACAATTGTTATGACTACTAAAGCACTATGTCTACTTTTACTTTTTTTTTTTTTCACGAAAAAAAAGTATCTTCGTTACAATATTTTGATAATGAGGAGGTAAACTACTATTATTCAAGGGTGATAATTTGGAATGCTGCTTAGCTGCTCAGTTTCTTTCTGCCCGTCTAGAGAGAGAGAGAGAGAAAGAGAAAGGAGGAGTAAAAAAAAAAAAAAAAGCCAAAACAAAACCCAACCTCTGTGCTTTCTGAGCAGCTTGGAGTCATTAATGTGCAAGAACTATGTAGAGAGAAAATATCTAGATCAGCCCCATACTCCCTCTTGTGGTTGACATTGATGAACATGAAAAATATACGTATTTCTATATTTTAACACATTTGTATATATGAAGCATAAGTGTTCCTTTTTTATTTATTTATTTTGATGTGTAGTTGATCTATTATCTCTATTTGCAAAAAGCTCTAATTTCCTTCATATAAATTGTCTCAAAATATGTCATTCATCCTACAGATATTCAGAATTAAAGTACTTCATTCTTAACCCAGTCCTCTTTCTGGGAGTTCCCAAATCCAGTGAAACAACTACTTTTATTCCACATTGCATGTCTTAGCTAAGGAGACTTTAACGTTTACTCAATATAACCAAAAAAGCTTACCCTTCTACTACTCAGTTAAAAGAAAAATGTCTTTTAATGATAAAGAGCTATTTAAAGAAGTGAAAGGGGTTTCAGTGTCAGTAACTCTTGCAGGGCTTTGCTATGTCCTTGCTACTTCAGTCTAACTTCTTTTAACGTTTAAGGCTTAAAGACATGCACTTAGCAGCATTTCTAACCTCAGTAAAAATAAATAAAAACATTCTGTTTGTATGTTTTTAATTACAGAAAGGGATCATTTTCATTTGTAGTTATTACCATTTGAAGAAGATTGAAAGAGAAATAATCCTGACAAATTCAAAATTCTGAAAAACAGGTTGGCTACAGATGAATGGATTCTGGAATATTCCATACTATTTTTATCAACATTTTGCTATTGTTAGGTGTCATGTGCTTAAATAACTGTCACAATGGGAAATAAACCCCCTACTTATTAATGTTTGTGATAATTCATCTATTGTGTTGCTCTTCATATTTTTATTAAACCTCACCCAAAATTTTCCAAACCTTTCTCTAATTCTTCTTTATTTAAATATGGAAGCTTATAATAGAAGGTGAAAAGGGTGACATAGAAATATTTTTTGATACTTCCTTTAATGTGTATATTTTGTGTGTGTGTGTGTTTTTTTTCATGTAGAAAAGTGACAATCATGGAAGACCCTGATCAGAACATTCATCTGAAGAACCTGTCTCTTCAGCAAGCAGCTAATGAAGAAGAAGCCCTAAACCTGCTGTTCCTGGGAGACACCAATAGAATGATTGCTGAGGTAATAACTGCTTACTTACACAAAGCTTACTAGACGACATCAGAATTAAATGGTTATAAACCTCTCTACATAATAATTTGCTAGGCTTCACACGGTGATAAATGAATAGGTTCCTGCTTGCTTGGTGTATTTCCAAGGGTGAAATTTAACAAGCATTTCTATCGCTAAATCTTCAACTTCCAGAAAGCTTTATGTTTTCACATAGCGAATCTGATTGGTGGTGGCTGGTGTAATAATTTGCTGCAATTAAGGTAAGTAAAATAAAAAGGTTTTTTCATAAAAAAACACTGTCCTTTGAATATTGTACATATCAACATAAATGCATATTTAAAGATTAAAAAAATAAATCTTTATGACACATTGTGAAGCTTCCCCACAGGTTTGTCTTTGAAGTAGTTACAGTAATGATTAGCAGTCCCTTTTTTCTTATAAATCTGTAAAAATTTACGCTTATGTGTTAGGATGCAAATGAGGGAGTGTAGCGCATTCAAAATATTTGTTTGTATGCAAAGGCAAGAGTAATTTTACTGATTCTGGATAAATCAAGTGAATGAAGTATGTATTGTTTTCATTGCCAATTAAATATTGAGAAGAAGAGTTCTTGGAAATGGAATGTGAGTATAAAAACCATGTTATACAATGTGAGCATTGTAATTTCTGAATAGATGTATCTTTATCCCTACAGCTAATCATATTTTAGAAATTTGTGTGTTTGTTTTCCTGTTTGACCAAGAAGATGATGTGACCAAATCCATGAAGTGAAAAAATGCATTCAAAGTAGCTCTCTGGGCTGGCTGGTCATCCACACTTAGGCAGAGAGGGAGAAGCATTGATAAGAAAATATAGATATGCAAAAAAAGATCTTTTCTCCCTTTCTCAAGGAAGACTATTTTAGCAGTGATGTTTTGAGAGGCAGAAAGAGATGATGAAGCTGTAATTAAAGCTTTTTTAAATAAATATTGAGGTGAGGGAGAGTTTGATTTTGAAAGGGAAAAAGTGTGCAATTTATAACAGAGGAATTTGAAAAAGCATAGCTGTGGAAAGCCAAAGATGATGTTGCATCAAGAAGACTTGAAAGACTGATGTGATTATTATTCTGCTTTCCAGTGAGAATTAAGTTAATGAGATGGAGAAAAATGTTCAGGAAATGTGAACCTAATTTTGATGAGATGAGTAGGAGAATGAGATGGGATACCTAATGAATGATGTGCTCCTGATTAATAGTCCCATAAATCAACAGTTGTAAAGGATGGTAGCATTGCATACATAGAAAATGTCACCTAAAGAGAAAATATATCCCAAACAGTCATGATCAAAAAGCAGAACTAGTGAATATATTAAGTCATTAGAACTCCAAATAAAGTGTAGCACTCTGTAATGATATAAGAATATTCTTAATGAGCTATATGTCTGTCCCACTTTCTCTTTTCAAATAACGGCCAGTAGCAGATATATAGAGGGGAATAAAAAAAAAAAGTAAGTAAATAATGATACTTTCTGAAAAGCTAGTCTTCATTAATTTGTGACCTAGACTTTCTGCAGCCAATAATCTGTGTTGTTTTTTTCTCACATGAATTAATTCAGAAACTCTTTTAAGATATGTAATTTTATCATCCCAACTCTCATGTGACACAAAGTTCCATGAATTAACTATGCTGTACAAAGAAAAAGATAGTCTGTTTTTGAATCTACAGCTTGGTAATTTTGTTTGAGGCTTGCTATTACTTGATAGAAAACACAAGAGTAGGCAGGGAGAATGTGCTGGAAAATATAACTGAACCATAGAGTGGCAAACATTTACAATGTGCCCATCTAACACAGAATTCAGTAATCCATATGGCTTGGATTAGATAATTCTGTGCCATTGCTGCTTCTGCTGCTTTTGCTGTAGTAAGGTTGTTTTGTGTTATATAAATGCTGCAAAGTTATTGCTTTGTTGATGTTGTTTAATGCAGGATACTTAAGAGAAAAAAATTGTTAGCATATTCCAAGAAAACTTACTTGGCACATCAACTGTCTGTTGTAGCAATGTGTTCTTTAATTGATCTGAACGCTACTAGAATCCTCACCACTTGAAACAAGTGAGATTTCAGTCCAACAATTTTACTTATATAATTAAGTTGTGCATTGTTGACTTGCGATAGTAGCAGGCTTGTTTCAGACTCATGTGCTTACTGAGTGCCCTGACCATTTGTTATGAAATATATCACCCATGATCCTTTGGTCTTGTGGTTTTAGGTCACTGTGGTACTGTATGTGATGACTTCACAGGACGAGAAAATTGTGGTTGCAGAAATGAGAGATTAATGTAAAGGTCTGTGAAAGAGGGTTTGTGAAATCAGCTGTAACTTCTTCAGATACTTGTGTTATTAACACTTAATTGAATTTTTACAAAATTTCCTTACCTCCAGAATAGACCCTATTTCACTAAGCTTTGAAGATGCAAAGTGAATAAACCTAAACATATAATGAAGTAAAAGAAAAACTAGCCCTGATCTATTTTTGTTTTTTATTGATGAGGAGTTTAGGTATAGAAAAACTAGGTTGAGTGCTGTGGCTCTCACTGGAAATCTGTGGCAGAACTCCAGTCTTCAGAATTTGTCTAATGCTTTACCCATGAGATAATGCTTCTTTGAACAGTTATAGGATCATTTTGAAAATAAGAATGACAATATAAAGTGTAAGATTTCAGAAATGATAGAGATGGGAATCTAACTTGTGTTCTGAAGGATGTATTTTGCTCTCAACTGATTGTACTGATTGTACTTTAAAAGAAAAAAAAACAGTATTTGTGATTTTAAATTCATTCTTTAGACTACATTTATTCATTAATTATAGAAAATAATGAGCATTTATGACAGAGTGCTAACAGGAAGAAATGAAAATGTGAGAAATTTATGGATAAATGCTTTATAATATAAAAATCCAGATAGGAAGTTTTCATCTCGTGCATTATGGCAGGAAAAAGTGGACAGAGAACAAATCCAACAAATTGATTGATATTTTGGCAGCTCTTCCAGCTGTTCTGACCATTTTGTCTGTTAGCTTTTATCCCTAAAACAGTCCCTTGTTGCATTTGAATACATAAGATTCCCAGTAACAGGCTATAAAAAAAATCTTTTTTAAAAATTATTTCTTGATATTTTGATTTTTAAGCCGTCTTCATGATTTAGGTAGTTCAAAAATGTGCCTACAAGAGATTCCAAAATCTACTTTGCATATATGACAGAGGTGGTAGTGGCAGCATCTAGAAAAGCCCAGGGAAATGAAGAAGTGCTTGTCTGTTCAGGTAGCATTCGCAAACACTTTATTCTGGTAGATGTGCTATTAGGATGCCTGGTGCTGAGATTTTTCTTATCTAAATTCTTGTGATTGGAAGCTCTCGTGATTACTATCCTTTGAAATAATATGCCTGACCCTCTGTGATAGCCTTTTCTAGTACTTCTTTTAAAATAGCAGATCAGTGTAAAGCCAGTAGCCTCCCAAGCACGTACATCAATTTCAAAACTGTTAAATCTTTAAGCAAGATTGATAGGTCCTTACACTGCAGTTTCATGTAAATTCAGCATTTGTTTTTCCTCTAATGAAAAGTTACTTTATTTTAACAAGAAAGAAAATGTGTTAGTGCATGGTTTTATAACTATCACTCTTCAATGTTTAAATTTGGAAGACAGTGCATACACAATATTGTTACAGTCTTTAAAATCCTTGAAGTATTCATGGGACAAGCAGCAGACTTTTGGCAATCTTTTCATTCTTTACTGGCAAAAAACGTTTTTAGCTTTAAGGCATTTAACAATAGTTGTGAGGACTGACTTGTGACATCTGAGTTCAGCTCATTCCATTTATAGTTAATTTTATTGTTAATTAGCATTCTCCTGAATATGTTGGAGAACCACTTGCGGTGCCTGAACACTTCTTGGATAAAATAGTAAAAATAGGGTTTGACAACATATGTGAATATACCACATCAAAAGACACTTTTCTCAAGAGTTGATGTGTTTTCCATGTTAAGGCTGCTTTCCAAACTGAATTAACAACTTTACGCTCCCCTAAATTCCTCATTGGTGCTAATTGTTAACCCTCTCACAAACCCATGATGTATTATTACTAGCACCAAATAGCATCACAATATCAGCACAGGTGTTTTCATTATAGTGCATGGTAAAACAATCGCTATCTCTTTCTCTGAATAGTCTTTAAAGTACATTGGGATATTTATGGATAAAAGGTGTGGTATATTCTAAAGCTTAGTAATCTCCCCATGGAATAGTAATTGCTTTAAAAGTTACCTCATTGCTATGGTCTAACTGCTAAATTGTATTGGTAGTAAATATGCAAAGATGCTTTTAGAAATCAGGAAAGTGTCAGAGTTTCTCTTCCTTATATTTTCATAATAGATATGTTTTGCAACTTTATCTGTGTCAAGTGTATCTAAATGCTCCATAGGAGCCATTTGTACCATATTAATAGGAAAGGGATTTAAGGATATATAAAGGTCATCCAGGAGATAAAAAAGCAATTCTCACTGAACTCACATGCCCTTCTAAATACCATGGGCCCTGTCGGAGCTCATAGAGTTTATATCCATTGCTTTACAGCCCAGGAATCTCTGCTTCTTCTGCCTTCAATAAACTTATGACATTCTGTGCTGTTATCCAAAATTGTTTTCTTACCGTCTGAACTGTAAAATGACTGAAGCTGTCAAAACTACTTCTTTATCAGAAGATAGCTTAATATTGTAGAAGGTCAGCTACCCAGCTTTGATGCTAAAAACAACCAAAGAATATAGGACATACATAAAATTATTGTATAGGGTGGGACTCCCACAGTTTTCTTGTAGATTTGGGATAGCCATCAATTGAAATTTAAATCTTATACCTTAAACATTCCACTTGGGCTCCAACAACTTCTACAGCATGGTTTTTGCCATTTTATGAGGTCTTATTCCTTGACCAAAGGATCCGAATCAGATGCTTCTTGAAATACAGCTATGTTGCAGAAGCACAACTGGCTTCATTTTAATGAAAGAATCTGTTTCATAAGTTCCAGGAATTCCACATATGTATCCATATGCAAAATGCTGAGAATTTCTGATGATCTGTCTACTAAAGCTGTTTTGGTATTAATGTAACTTGATTAGTAATGTCAATCTTTCTTTCCTTTTTAAATTCCGTTTCACATTTCCACAGGTTATGCTTAAGCTTTCAGTGGTAGTATGACTAGTACACCAGTTTAAGTCACAAAGCTTTTAAAAACTTCATTTAATTTCAGCAAACACAGATGTGTCGTGATCCTGTAGAGAAATGAGGTTGAGTCCCAATGTCCTTCACATCTCTTGTTTCTATTTTCCTACATCAGAACAAGAACCAATGCTTTACTAAGAAGTGATCTTGTAACATACATGTTACTAGATTCCTGTTTTACCAATAACACAAAGGGGCAGCATTAGGTGACCTGGAATTAATTCCTTTGTATTGTTCACGTGGTATGACAGAGGAATTGAAGTCTGTTTCTGTGGTCAATGATGTCACAGAAATCCTGGAAGAAATTAGTTCTTTGTAAGTGCCTGCAGCTTGTCTGTTCTTCTCTACATAGTGTTCACAATGGCAACCAGCTGCTGAGAGGCAGACCACTCCTCCCTTCCACTCCCCTCAACACATCAAATTAATGTGAGGATGATTGCAAATATATATGAATTGCTAATAAAGCCAAGATGAGCTCTGAAGGCGACTAATGGAACCCTCTGAGACCTTTTTCAGATATTTTTGTTTGCTTGTTCATAAACTTTATGAGCAGCCAAATGATGATACACAATGAAGTTTCATATACAAGATAATAGAAGAAAAGCCGTCTTTTTAAGACCAAAGATGGTGACAGGTTCTCAGCTCTGTTACTTTTTACCTCCTTGTGTGGTACTAGTGGCAAAGTGTGGAGGATTACGACTGTAATTAACATTTCATAATCACCTCCTATTTAACAGTTTACATTTTATTGCCTTACACTTCCTGCAAGTGTTTTAATGGAGCTTTCTATATGTGGGAATGCTGTAACTAAATACGTATGAATTGCAAAGCAGAGATAGAAAGATACTATTTAAAAGCTGTATTGGTTAAATCACAGCTCTCCTCTGAAGATTTTTTTTTAAATAGCAGTTTAAGATTCTAGCCAGTGACTTTCAGATCAGTTTTGCTCATTTTTCATGTAAAGAAGCTGTGGAGAGAAAAGCAGTGGAGTTTGTAATGAGCAGCCCAGCAGAGTCTGTGTGGGATGTGGAAAATCAAGTTGTGGTTAGTGTGTTACTGTTAGCAATGAAGACCTTACAGACCTAAGCCCTGAGCTAATTGTTGGCACTGAGTCCTGAATTTATTCTCTTTTATGTCTCTCTAACTTTGTTGCTTTTGGGGAGCTAAAAAGGTGTTATTAGAAGTGCATTTTGAAAAATTTGAGATTTTACTATGTAGTGAAATTTAAAAACGCTTAAACATGATAATTTTTCCTGCTTCTTGCTTTGGTTTAGCAGCCTTTACTGAACCCTGCTCTTCCACAGCTAGACTTATGTTAATATTCAATCTGATTTGGACTTATCTTGGATGCAGTGTGACCAGTGCCATGACTGTAATGCAGAATATCCTTATATGTTAATTCTGTTGAGGACTGTGAGCTGGAAAAATAAAATATCCAGTCCTCCTCCACAGAGGTATGAGTAGTAAAGTCACAGTTCTCCTAGTAAAATAAGTGGAAATGTGGATTTGATTATTTATGGAATTAGAATTGCTGCATAAAGTGTATTTTATCAGCATATTGCTTTTTCTTAGTATAACTGCATTTTATATATGTTTGGGATGTGCATTTTCTTACTGTTCATGCAATAACTTACTGACCTTTTGTTCAGCTTCACCCCTGAAGAGAACATATCATGTAACTGAACTTTCCTGCTCTGTACAAGGTTATGAAATGATCCTTAGAAACCTGGCTGTTAAATTGACAAGTTACTTTCCTGTATTGTTACAAAATTCCTCACCTGTATATTCTAAATGATTAAAACTCTCTTCCATCTCCCTCTGAATTTGGCCTTGTTGGGAAAAGTAGCTCATAAGAAAATAGTGCTAAGGCTGTAATTTCATTACGGAATTTTCACCATCACTCTAAGTTTAAGGTCTTCCTGCACACCACCTACTTGTTCGCATGCTGTGTGCTGCCATTTTCAATTATTCTAGCGGCACAGCTTTATAGAGCTGTTCTGTGAATTAATCAGAAAATTTATTAAGATTAAATATCTATGGTTTGGAGCTGGATCCCACAGCAATTCGGTTATGCTTGCACAGTGAATGGAATGGGATGCTGCAGCAGGGCTGGAAAAAAAAAATAGGGAAGTGGAAGTGGAGAACCTTAAACCAAAAAATTCATGTTATTCCTGTTATAGGAATATTCAGCTTGCAGTCTGTCTTTGTTGAGAGCTCAATTTACTTCAATACAACAACTTCAACACTTGGAAGATGCAGGCTCATTCAGCATCTAAAATGTGTAGTATCAAAGCAGACTGCAGAAGAAAAAATATTTTGATATATCTATTATGAATCTCAGGATAATATTAACTCTGGTAAAATAAGGAATAAAGTATAAACAAGATGCTAATGTATGTTTAGTCAGATTTTTTTAATCAGTCATAAATAATTATAGATTTAGCTACTAATTGCAAATAAAATTAGTTATTTTTAAATTTATTTTTAAGTTTATTTTACTACCTTAGTTTTTTTTCAAGGAAGTACTTATGCACAAATATAAATGTGCTCGTTATAATTTATGTATGTAAAGGAAATTCCCTAAAAAGGAAAAAATCTTATTTGTGCGGCAAACCTTTAACCTCAGTATGTTTATTAAAGCTTTTTCCGTTCATGAAATGAGGGTAGTAACTTCTTCTTAGTTTACTGTTTGCAGTAGCATGATACTAGTAGCCTTTAGAATTATAGCATCCTTTAGACGCCAAGATATATCTCATATATTCTAAGAAAAGTGCACATTTGATATGAAAAGCCAAAGCTAAGTATATGAGTGAAACTTAAAATGCTGTGTCTTGTTTTTAAAACTGGGAATTCTGCTAGCATCATAGTAAAGCAAGAAGTCAGCATCTCTAAAAATTCACCAAGAATTCCCAGATGTCAGTCTGTCAGCAGCTAAGGAAAAATTTCAGTAGCTATTCCAAAAATTGGCAGATATTGGGCAAAAAAAAAAGAAAGAAAAAAAAACCAGGTAGTTCTAGTGATTTTACTGAGAAACAGACACTAGTTTCTGTGTAAAATCTTATCTAGATATCATGATGTCAAACTGATGTGCTACAAATGTACATCTGTGTAGTAATTAAGTTATTCTGCAGTGCTTTTGCAGCTTTCTGTAGATGATAATATTATATTCTTCCCAAGTGATTTGGTAAATTCTCAAATCAGGTAGTTAGCATAAAACTTGCTTATCCTTTCTTTGCTACGCTTCAGAGTTATAGGATATAGGTCTTGATCTGCCTTTCACATCATACTGTTAGATACAGTGCATACATACAATACATAATACAATGCATTCCATAAGCAAGCATTATTTATAAAATTTTTTAAAAAGTTACCTAGACAGGCTATGAGAAATAGAATACCAATGTATAGTAGAGAGTGTATCTCAAATTTCTAATCCAACCGGTCATGCAACTAGATGTGTATTCAAATTCTTTCCATGAAAATGGTTTCTGAAATAACCTTGTTCTTGTAAACCTATGTTGTTTTCATCATTTTTGCATGAACTGGAAGTATACCAATCAGCCAAAGATCTGATTTTACACAGATTGCCAAGATCATCTGCAGGAGGTCTTCTGATGCTAATGCTGAAAGTCATGTGCCTTCTGCAAATCTAGGACTAGCAATGCATTTTATGCTCCTGCTAGAATCTTTTCTTTTTCTTTTTTTTTCTTTTTTTTTTTTCTTGTCATAGACACCAATGAACCAAGCCTCAACCAGATCTCACTGCATTTTCACTATTCACATCTCCAGCAAGGAACCTGGATCTGCAACCATCCGACGCTCCAAGTTGCACTTAGTAGATCTTGCTGGATCAGAACGTGTTACAAAGACTGGAGTTGGCGGTCATTTGTTGACAGAAGCCAAATATATCAACCTATCATTACATTATTTGGAACAGGTAAAAGTAAAATAGTGCAAAACATTTATCTTTGCCCTTCAGGTCACCTGAGCAATGTGCATTGCTTTGGAAATTTTGCTTCCCAAGTTCAGTTATTCTTAATATTGTGTATTTATCTCATTTTTTTAAATGTCTGAGTTGATAGCTCCTCGTTTGAAATAAAATACTTTTGAAACCTTCATATTTAAAAACTGTGTAATAATCAAAACAATAAAGTCACATTAGGTATACATGCTTGTGTTTCAGGAATGATTTTCTTGTTTTGCTTAGAATACTGAAAATATTAACAAGTTTGAAACTCTGTTTTTGCTTAAAATTTTCTTTGTGATCTTCACCACCTCTCCACACCTGGGGTTAGGTTGTATCACTCAAGAGTTATGGAACTGAAGTTGGTTCAAAAAGAAATGTGATATGGTAAGGCATTATATTCTTCCCTCATCTGCTGTTTCATTTGTCTACCAAAGAGAACGTTTGACCTCTTTTACACAATAATTACCTTTCCTATTGCATTTATTGAGCAACTGCCACAATTGTTTTTAAATCAATAGAACTCGTAGATGCAACTGTAATAATTGTAAATATCCACACCTTGGAGGAATTAAACCATTTTGTCATTTGCTATGTATTCTTTTTTTCTTTACAGCCATCTGGAGTTTTAAAGGAAAAAGAAATCCTGTCTGATACTTTCTTAGATTATATTAAAAAAATACATTGGGAAAGCTGAAAATTCTTCCTTGTCCCTATTTATTGAGTTGACAAAGTTCAGTATCTAATTCTTGCTTTGACTTACAAAGGAAGTAAAAGTGGTAAAACTGGTGGGACTACAGAAGTGAGAAAAGTGGTTTTCAGACCTTGCAGCTGTTAAAGGAATGAGGTTCTCTAAGTCTGAAAACATAGTATTACTTCCATAGTCCAGTAAATGCTATTTTTGTTGCCAGACATTTGGTAATTTTGAAATTCTACTAGAAAATACAGAAGTTTTTAATTTAGTTTTTGGAAAAAATAGTTTGCTACAATGCTAAGGTACATACTGATCTGTGAGGCTGATCATTTGGTGGGAGAAATAGGAAAAAAGTATAAAGAACAATGATTAATTATGAAATTCAAATTTGTTCATTTAATTTATTACTGTATGTGTTATTTGGTAAAATTGGAAGTTGATGAAATCCTTCAAAGTAGGAAATTTTGTCCTTGTTTATATGTATGAATACTTTAAAACTGTGATTATAATTTTTTTTTACTTTCTATTTTTCAATTTTATGGGATTTTTGTTATTGTTAACAATAACAAATGTCTTTAGTTTTCATTTAATCTACAGTCAGAGGTATTTAATATGACAAAAAGGGAGACAAGGCACAGCAGATGGCAGTCAGTCATTTACTATTAAACTGGCTTATTTTCATAGCCCCATTTGTTTAAATTTGATCTTGAAGGAAAATGTTTGTGTTTTAGTTATGCTCACGGTAAGTGATAAAGATAAATGATTCAAAAATTGGCCTCTTCTGAGTCATAAATAGTCATAAATTGCTTATTATGTCAGCTCACAGTCTTTTTTCTGTATAAATTTACCTATTTACTGTACAGCGTCATTTAACCATTTGAGGTTGAATTTAATAATCTCTGGAATGCATTTTAGGATACTCATGTTTGAAGCATCATAGAAGAGAAAATAGTAGCATTTTGTCATGTAACTTTTAACTCCTGCATATAGCATTCTGGGTTCTGCTTGGGATTGCGTATCATTAATAAAAATGTTTACTATTCTAAATAAAAGAGTAATGAAGACTAATAACTTGTGTCCAGTAGGAAGTAGACCATTCAATCCTGATTCTGCTGTGACTAATATTAAAGTGCAAGCATTCCCCAAAATAATTTATTTGCATGTTCAACTGTTTAGTTATGATCCATTGATATTTTACTGCATGTATCTGCACAGGCCCAGACTTGCTACCATAGATGCTTCAGACCAGTATTAACAGAATATGTTGTCCAGATATAAGAGTGCTTGCAGCTAGTTGTAAGATGCCTGCGGAAGCGGTGGGGCGTAGTGCTGCAAGGAGTAGAGCTTAAACTGATAAACGTTCCTAGAGGTGGGATGAGAGAATGGATTGCTAGAAATTAAAGGGCAGTGGAGATATGGGCAGGAATGTGAAAGGCGCTGGAACATGGATCAAGGGCAATGACAGAGATCTTGTAACTGTGGATGGGCAGAAGCAGCAAGGGAAACCTCTGGTGTAGGAAGACGACTTCAAAGCATGCGATGCAGGTAGCTACAGCGTGTGGATGCACCAATAACTCCGTACCTCCTGGAGATGCATCCGCAAATCCTTGTCTCCTGTGCACGCCCTGCCTGGCTGCCCGGGGCATGTGTTTATGCCTTTTCTTTGCACCAAGGTTACTGTTTGCGTAGTGCATGTGAACAGTTCTCTTGGGCACATTGCAGAGGGTATTGTAATAGCTTGCGACTCTCAGGTCTTATTTTATTCTTTATATTTTTTCAGTAAAGCTGTTTGTGCATGATTGTATGTGTAGTACTTATTGCTTGTTCTTTGTTATGTTTCCTGCAGTATACAGTGCTACGCTTGCAGTTTTCACATAAGTGAGAATATCTCTGACTGCTTTCACCTTTAAAAGGTTAAAGAGGTCTTAAAGTGGTTTATTTCACCTGTTCCTTCTCCAGTAAAGCTTTATGGCCTAAGTGATGGTGATTCAAATTGACATATAGCAATTTTGGTTCATCAATAATATTAAGGCCTGTCAAAATGAGACCTGCCAGTATCGAAGGAACTTTAGCCATCATATCTTGTGTTACACGACTCTCACAACAGTAAAGGTGCTTCTGCATAGTGAGAGTGGGTTGCATAGTTTTTCACCACTAACATGGATTGGTTTCAAATTTTGTTTGGGCTATAGACTTCCTGTGTGAACTTTTCCGTAACACAGTTACCATTTTAAATAGAAATAATATTTCTTTCCCCTCGTTCTTTTCCCACGTTGTCTAATCAGAATGTAGTCTCTGTATTGCAGACTGTAAGTGTACGTACTAAGGCATAATCTATATTACCTAAGCTTTTAGGCAATATGATAAGTGTATGTATATACATACATGTTTGTATGTAAATATACTTTGTATATTATATATAATATTATTCTAAAGTAATAATAACAATATATATTTTATATATAAAGATAGATATAACATACATTCATCTAACAAATTATAAGACGTGAAATGTTAAAACATTGCTCCAGAAATATGCTTTCAGATTGCTTTACAAGATCATTATTTTCATGTTATATATTTGTCCCTCTGAGGGCTTTTACTATAAAATTTATAAGAAGAAGAAATTTTGACTTTCTGAGGACTATTAAGAAAAACTAGTGCCAGCAAAAATATTAACATTAGGTTTTCTAAAATAACATTTTTTTTAAATGCAGTATAAACAAAATATATGTTGGTATGTAACACTTCTCAAATGAAAATCTTCTAACCATTTAGGATAGCTTATATAACTCATATAGCTACAGTTTTTCAATACAGTACTTGGCCAGATAGCAGCTCAAATCTTTTGTATCACAACAGTCCATGGGGTAATCTAGGTTTTTATTTAATAATAATTAGGTCTCATAAATGTAAACAGCTGAGAGGGAAACCGAGAATAGTAGCTGTATCATTTCCTTTTTGGCCAAGATAGATCTACATAAACTGAATTAGCCTATTTCTTTCCAGCAGTACATGGCAACTGTGCACGATTTTATTTGTGTATGTACTCTTCAAAACATCATTTCTAGGAAATAAATTAATTGATTCCTCTAAGAACTGCGTATTTTAAGAATGTGTCATTTTTAAAGCAAGCTTTAGCAAATGTTAACGATGTTTTTAGTTGAATACTATTCATATTTTAATTTCTTGTTATGCTAGAAAACATTCAGGGAAGATTTTCAATAGCTTACTGTGTCTCAGGAAGCTCCGTGGTTTTGAGTTTATATGTGCAGTTTCCATTTTGCTGTGAAACTGTAAAGTTAGAATCTAATGAAATTAAATTCATTTAGTGTCTCAGATCCAGCTCCTATAAAGACATAAAGGCAGGCTTTAATTTAAGTGATAATTGCTTCAGTAAAATCAGTGGGTTTGCAGGCGTAACTGTTTAGTTTTTGTTATATCAAAAGTTTAGGCTGCTGACCATATTTTTTTGTTCTCTTTCTGTGTTGAATATTAACATATATGTACATTTAAAAGCCTTTTTCTATTTTTACTATTATTTCAGGTAATAATTGCCCTTGCAGAGAAAAATCGGTCACACATTCCCTACAGAAACTCTATGATGACCTCAGTGCTAAGAGACAGTCTGGGAGGAAACTGTATGACTACCATGATAGCAACGCTGTCTTTAGACAAAAGAAACATAGATGTATGTTATTTCTATCTGTTTTCAAGGGGGGAAAAAAAAATTGTTAGGGAATCTTTTTTTTTTTCTTTTTTTTTGACTTTTATTACAGTTTGCAGTTCAAGAATGAATGTTTTCTTTCTTATCCTCACAAAAAATCTGTTGTCTTCAGAAGATAATTCTCTGGTAACTATAGTAAGATTGAGATAAATTCTGTACAAGAGATCTGTGTCACTGATTTTATATTTCAGGTGCAACTTCTACCAAAGGATCAAGGCATATATTTACCTAGCACATCTGTCTCTTGTTGCTGTCCAATTTTCTATGTCTGAAATATTCAGCCCTGGCAATTATTTAGAATAAGATTCCAACAGCTTTAATGTTCTTGCTTGAACATAGACTATATGCAGAACAGATCCGGGTGCTTGGTCCCCCCAAACTAAACAGAAGTCCCAAAATCCAATATGCATAAGTAATATTAGGACAGATATTAAACCTATTCCTAAATATTAGGAAATGCCAAATTTGGGCTCACTGTTTAATTTTGAGCCCTGAGAGACATTATGCCATTATCAGGCATGGGTATTTTTTTTTCTTCAAATGTTTCAAATGAAAACAATAAAGCATGGAACTGAGAATAAGAAAGGGCATTCTTATAGTAGACTGTTGCCTACATCATTACATTAGAGCTCCTATCAAACAGTTTGTATAAAGCTCATGTCACTTATTTCATGCTAGCTTGTGCTTGAAAGTAAATCTTGGCTTGAAATTGCAGATATTTAATTATTATAGCTGTAGCTACACTTGAATGGACTCAGTTATCAGCAGAAGATACGAATGATAATCAGAAAAACAGTTTTTTTTATCATTCTAATGTGTAATTAAAATTCATGGATATTTTTGAGTTCAATTTCCCTTCTGTATTGTGCAGTTATTCCACCTCCTTATAGCTAGGCACTACTTAGAGGGTTACTTAATTTTTGTGTGGTCCCCAGGGCCTGAGGCAATAAGCATGGTAGAAAGAATGATTGGGAAATTAGTACTTCTCAGCATTGATTAGTATTGTAATAGCATAGGATAAATAGGTCATAAATTTATACAGTGAACATTAAATTAATATATACTTCAAAGTGAATACTGCAAAATGGTCTAATGGAAATGCATATATATGTATAATGTACATATAATTGTACTTAGTGAAAATATGGAACTTAACTAAAATTACATTAACTGATTATAATTACACAGGAACTGTACAGCAAAAGTGAACAGAATCCAGCTAAGAATATGTGCAGCTGTCTTAAGCAAAAGGCCTTCCTTTCTTTTCCTAGAGAACTCATTTCATTCACTCTTTTGCTGTAAACAGCAGTCTTTCATGTTCATGTGTTTTGGGCAACTGAATAAAATTCCTTTATTTTGGAAATAGTTTTCTGTAATTAATAATTTTCTATCAATGTAGGAAATTATGTTATTTTATATTTTAATAATGTCAAACTGCTGAATCAGAGAATTTCACCATATAGTTTATGACGCATTGTTTGAACTTCTAAGACTGCAAGACATTTTATTGTGTGAGCTAACTGAGATCCCTTGGTTGCTTTTATCTGTTAGGTAGGTAGATTCTTTAGTGTAGTCTGGTATTTAAGTATTTGGTGACCTCAAAGATCTTTTTCTGACCTGGAGGTCTTCTATTCCTTCCATGTTCTAGAAGGATGTACTAGTTGTACTGGATATACCTAGATGTACTGGTGGCCACAGACTGCCTTGCGCTTTTCCATTTTTTAGCTGTTTAATAGGACCCCCACACCACCACCATCGCTCCTGCCTGCTTAGCTCAGCCCTCTCACAGTTTCTTGTCTTATAATTCTCCTGTATCCTGGATGCCTCTAGCTGCAAGTCCTTATGCTGGTTTCTCTGAGTTGCATACTAGGCTCCCACTGTCCTCCCATTCACTTCTTTGCCCTTTTTAACATGTGCTTTTCCATTTCCAGTTTCATCAAAAATGTTTTTAGTTGATTTTCCTTTTTTCTCATGAGTCAAGCATTTTTCCTCTCGTGAGTTCCCCTCTGATGCCTTTCTCATCCTTTAGTGTTAGCTGGGGAATCATTCAAAGCATAGTAGATCAGTGTTTGGTTTGAGAGTTTATATATCGGTTTCATTAATATGCTAACCTATTACTCTTGAATATTGCTGCTTTGGAGTATGAAATCTTGAATTGTTTCTGTAAAATATACAAAGAGGGGAGCTTGTTTTGGTGACTTCATAGGATCTCTGTTCCAGTTACCTGCTGCCAATCTGTTTTTTTCTTTTTTTCTTCCTTCTAGGAATCTATATCAACCTGCAGATTTGCACAGCGAGTTGCTCTTATTAAGAATGAAGCAGTTCTTAATGAAGAAGTTGACCCTAGGCTGGTGAGAATTGTTTGGGGATGGAGGGAAGGGGATTGCCTGTTTTTTAGGTTTAGTGATCTAAAACAGTCAAAGAGATGTTGAAAATTTTATGATGAATCATCCTATTAAATGCTTTTTAGATGTAAATTCCAGCCTTCTATTTAAAACAGCTACTGCTTTTATTTAAACTTCTGGGGATAATTACAGTTAAGCCGATCTTTATAAAACCTCTACAGGTTTTCTCAGCCCCTAAAGCAGCTGATACATTCTGGTCTTTGTGTCGACAACAGTATTGTCTTTATGTTGGTTTTTTTAGGGTGGTAGTTTCTAAATCATTGTCACAGATAATCAGACGTTCCTAAAGCTCTTAAAAATCTACAAATATCACTAATCACTTGATGATGCTTGTTATTCTTCTTCTTTACTTTGGTATCATACACACTACCATGGATTAAAGACATTGATGAATTCATTAATTATTTCATTTTTTGAAGAAAAATGTATGTATTAAATGAGCATCCATCTGGTATTGTATTGAGTTACAGTTTGCAACATGTAAGTTTCAGTGAATTTCATCTTGAAGATACTGGTGAGTCACTGCTATAATTTTGTCTTTTGGAGATATAATCCACTTAGTTGCAGTCAAATTACCTTGGTCAATGCTAGCAATATAGCTGCTGAGCACGGAGGGCTGCACAGTTTAGCCATCGCAGCATTTTCTCATTTCAGGATTCTGAGAGGCAATTGCGGCTGCTGCTAGGGGTTAGTCTGCCACAGAGCCGTGATGTGAACTGTGGCTTCTGAGCCAGTTTTGTCCTTAGCATTTGCAGAAAACGGGCAGAAGCAGTTTATCAAGTGTCTTGCTTCTAGGTGAGGCGGCACCTGAGTTTCTACAGGACGCCAGTCAGATGGTTTTGCTGCGGGTATTTCTCTAGATAAATGCCTTCCTACTAGGCAGTTAGTTCTGAGGAATCTCACAACAAAACTAGTTCATTCTCCGGCCTGTTCTCTCCTTGACTTTACTTTTCTTGAGTACAATTGCCTATGCATCTCTTGTTTGTTGCTGTTGTTTACAGTTATATGAATTATATGAATGAATCCATGAAATTTATTTAACGTGAAATTGTTTCTCCATTTTCTCTGTCGTCATCCATAAATAATTTAAAAGGAAAGAAAAAAGAAAAAAAAAGAAAATGTGCAGAAGATACAGATTTACAAGCATAATTAGTATTTATGTCAGTGGATATTTATTATTTAATGTGGTGGTTTAATATCAAAGAATTTATGCACATTTCATCCTCTCTCTATATTTCTTAGCAATGACAGAACCTACAAGGAAATCAATACACCCGACTTAGCGTTATCATATCTTTTGTGAAGAAAAATCTGATTCTGAAATATTTTTATTGAATCAGTATCACGGTTTTACCACCTCTGCTTTTTGATAACTTGAACCCTTCATAGCATTTATTAATGTTTTAGGATTTGTTCCTCTAGAAGTATTTGAAATGGATGCAACTCGCCTTTACTGTAAGGCAGACTCACAATCCATGCTATATAAAATGTATCAGATAGGTGGATGGTGGCCTTTTTGCTGTTTTGTAGCTAAATGCTCCCCAGATGCTTTAAGTTACTTAGAATTGCTGAAAGCCCAGGGCTTCTGAAGTTAGGATGCTAAGTCCATCCTGCAGAGCACGTTGCAGTGTTGAGGCAAATGAGCCTCCTCTGGTGCAGTGAGCAGTGTAGCACAAGAGCAGGGGACATGGGTGCAGGTTTCTGATGGGAGGGACTCTGCAGAGTGAATAAGACATTTAGGAAAGAGCGATGCACATGCAATGCACATGCACATGCATAAAACCTAATACATTACATAAAGGAAATAAACATAAAGGCAACATATTTCTTCTTCTTTGGATGTGTATCAGAAAAAAGTATTTCATTTTTTATTAATACTTGATTACTTTGTTCTTTGAAATATTTTATATGCCTCTATCTTATTATGCCCCAGATTTGTTAAAGAGGTTCTCTGTATTGATGAGGTTTTTTTATGAGCTTCTGTTTTTTCTTTAATGTAATTTTCTACACCTTTAAAGTGTATTCCCCAAGTATTAGGAGCATCTACTAAGGATTGCTCAATTCAGCATAGAATAGCAGATAATGAGAGATGATGCAGAAGGTGAACTGCATGCTGCATATCAAAGACTCTCATGGGAAATGCCTGATTGAGGTTAACACTGATTACACCAAATACTCTGGATAGCGGGATATAGTGAAGAAGGAATTATAGACACCTTTCAGTATACAAAACATGACAGAGACATCAGATGAAAATTCAAGATAAGTTCTTATAATACTTTGTTTATATATAAACAGACACTATTTAAAACATATAGTACTTTAACAACATAATTATGTTTATCTTTTCAGTTCTAAAGAGTACAAAATCTGAATGAACTATTCTAATTTCAGTGAATCTGTGCGCTTTTATTCAATGTTTATCTTATTTTTTAATGGGCAAAATTTTTACTGTATTTCTATTTTTCTCCTAACTAACTTATGATTTTAAGTTTTATGTATTTTGTTCTCATATGACCTTCTGAACTGGCTAGGAAATGTATTCTCCTTGAATGGTGGGTCTCAGAAGGGGAAATAAAAAGATTAAAAGCATAAGAAACAGTTGATTTCTTAAAATTCGTTGATTAGATCATTCATTGAACTTTATTGTTACTTAATGCTAATTAGCACATTTTAGCAACTGTTAATGATTACACCTTGCTACATTTTCTCTTGTTCTGGAAGTTTAGAGGAAATAAAGGAGTCTTGCCAGGTTGTTTTGCTGTTTTTTCATTTTGCTTCCCAAACAATTTCTAACAGTAGCCAAGTCACAAACGAAAAAAGAGAAGACACTGCACAACTTCTGTCTTTCTTTCTTTCTGTCCTCCTTTTCCTTCCTTTGCAGACTTTGTAGTAGTAAATCATGTAAAACATTCCTTCCTTGGCCACAGAAGGCTTTGATTGAGGTGGAACACGTGCAGGCTCCTGAACATTTACTACATCCTGTGGAGCACAGATCTGGTATGTCTCGCTCTGCAGGATCATTTAGCAAGTAAAACAAAAGTAGGCTAGGGAGGGTGAGAAATTCATTCCCTCTTTTGGAAAAGTCAGAGGGAGCACAGTTACTTGGGCTTTATATGGCTCTGTGCTCATTGTGGAGTTTGCTGCCCATCTTTACTACCTAAAGGATATTTCCAGGGTGCAATTATTCAGTAAACACTGGACTTACTATTTTTCTCACAAAACCAAATGCCATTTATTTGCATAATTTATCAACTGCAAGTTGAATACATGGTTTATAAAGGGAGTGTGTAATACCTTTTGACAGATCTGAGATAACTGACTGTTCTATAAACTTTATTATTCATAATGGACACCTCTTCACTATATATCTTCACTAAGAGGATGAACATGCATTAATTCGGCTTTTAAGCAACTCTATTTTGAAAACCAAACTGAAAACTCTAAACTGAAAACCAAACTGTTCACTTTGATTTAAATCGAATCTCTTCTGATATTCATTTATATTACATTGTATTTCTCCAGATTTTTGTTTGTTTTAATATTATTTAAAAATCAATGTTTTATTCCTGTTGTTAAAATGGCATTTCCATTGTTGTCAGATTAATGTTAATTGTTGTAATAAATTGGAATATTGAACAAAGGTGGTATATAAGTCCTGTTTTTTTATATTCCAGCCCCAAATAGTATTTTATTGGCTCAAGATGTGGAAAAGAACACATCAGAGTGTAGCACCAAAATGATGTATCCTAAAATCGCCTTAAAGTGCTTACCTTGCAATATTCTTGAAGCATTCTTGCGATATCTGTAATTAGCAGTTCACCACTCTAATAAAATTCCTAGATAAAATATTTTTGAACTAGAGTAATCTTTCATGCTTTATGGTGGCAGATATGTTACCAGTAAGTTTAGAGAACCATTTTAAAGGATGTTTAGAATGTTACTTTCTAAAGTTATTTAGCGTTTAGCAATTCATTGTTAAAATAAATGATTAAAAGAAATCCATATGTTTGAAGGATTTTCAAAGTCCAGTGAAGATGTGTCAACAGTCTTAACAATCTTAATTCTAGGAAGTATATATAATCAAGTATGATTTGTTTTTTCCTGAAAACATGCCTCTCGGTGTGGTGATTTGCACATGGAATCAATGTATCCATACTCATCTAAAAAAATGTTGTCCTTTCCATGTGTTTATACTATCATAGGTCATATATCATTAATCAGTCTTGAAATAACGAAGTAATTGTTCACTCATATTTTAGACTTATGGACTTGCATGTGGTCTTTGTTTCACAGAAGCACTTCTTTGAAGTGCTGTGAAGTGAAAATACACTTCTATTTGACCATAGAAGTGTAATAAACTGTAAAATATATTTTTATACTTTTTTCATTAATGGAGAATTAAAATTAAACAATCCAGTATAGTTCTCCAAATCACGTTCTCAAACATCATTAATGTAATTAAATTCTCTTTATGTTTGTTTATAGCATTCACTCTTTAGCAACTGATATATCTGGGATAGGATGCTATAAAATACTAAGGTTCAGCTTTGGTATTTATCTTTCTTGAGGAAAAATATTCAGTTTTAGACTGTACTTGTTTTTCTTCTGTCAAAGACATCAGTTCTATTTTGAATGTGTTTTTATCGCTAACAAACAAAACTGAGGCTCTTCTACTCCCATGGCATATTATTTTTCTCTTTTGCAAATAATCTTTTGAACTCTTACTCTATTAGCCATGTCTTATAACACACACAGTTTACTGAATTTGGAAGACATTTCTTGTTACTATAAATGGAAAAGGGAAAGAGAAAGCCTTGAGTATTTAAGGAATTAGGACAAGAAAAAATGAAGAAAAGGGTACTATTTTCCTGAAATTCAGCTTTCTAATGCAAAAATCATAAACTAGCTATTACATGTGATGCTTGCTTTGTTGCTATGTTGCTTTTAGATGATTGCTCAACTGAAGAAGGAGATCCAGGATTTGAAGGATGAGCTGGCACTAGTGACAGGTGAACAAAGAACAACAGAGCTCTCACAAGAAGAGCGACTTCGGTAATTCCTTAATTATTTTTATTTTCTCTTTCAAGATGAACCTTTTGTGAGCTTGTTAACATAAAATTTAAATTCGTCGTTGAGTTCTAAAATTCTTAGAGGTAATAAAATGAAGTTAGGTGCCAGGTTAGAATGGCAGCTCTCCATGAAAAGCTGTATGAGGCTGCTGGCTGTGTTTTTGCAGCCTCAGCTTTGAGGAAGTGAAATGAAGTAAATATAAAAATTGAGAGGGCCTGTCAGATGCCAGGAAAGAGTCTTGTATAATAGTGTAGAATAATAATAAAAAAAAACAACTTGCTTAATCCTAGATATAAGATCTGAGAAAATCTAATAAATATTCTTTGTCCCAAAAAGTTTTTTGCTGCTGTGCTAGTTTGATGTAAGCTCCCTCTCTGCCAAAAAATGCATTTCTAATACACAATATATCAGTATCTTAAACACTGAGTCTTCAAAGTTTTAACTGAGCATGCTATTCAAAATGGACATATGAGTTTTTTAAGCGCTTATAGCTTCTCAGTAACAGATCAGTACAGAATATAAGAACATTCTGTGCATAGTGAAAAAATATTTACTGAGTGTAAAATTTCACCATAGCTAAATTCAATTCCCACTTCTGAAAACTTATTGGTTCTCTAGGATGAACCTATTTAATCTCTTTGCCTCATCCATATTAAAAAGAAAAAAAAAAAAGTACTAACTTACAGAATCACACAGAATCACAGAATGCTTAGGGTTGGAAGGGACCTCTAGAGGTCATCTAGTCCAACCCCCCTGCACACGCAGGGTCACCTAGAGCACGTGGCACAGGACTGCGTCCAAGCGGGTTTTGAAGATCTCCAGAGAAGGAGACTCCACAACCTCTCTGGGCAGCCTGTTCAGTGCTCTGTCACCCTCACAGTAAAGAAGTTCTTCCTCATATGGAGGTTACTTGAGTTTTTGGTTGGTTGATAAATTAATGGCAACTAATTTGAAGCTCTTTACTGTATAATCTTTTTTTTTTTTTTTTTTTTTTTTTTTTTTTTTTTGGAAATGATCTAGAAAAATACTACTTGTGCTGAGCATCTGCCTTGACATGTAGGAGTTCTGGGAAAAATGGGACATCACTACCTTTAATCTTGAGTTTCTTATGTTGGAGATGGTTATTGCTTGCTATTTTGTTTGTTTTTTAAATTCGGAAACTAAATCATATTTATATAAAGGATGAAGAACTAGGTAGCTTTATGTTTATTTTACAATGTTAATCTGAGTAATTTTCAATATAGACAGCTGCCACTATAACCTGTCAACTGGAAATACCCAACTTTTTCCTACAGGATGTGCTATTTATCATTCTGTCCCAAAGTTTTCCTTCCCTACATCAACTGCACGACGTACTTTACAGGGTAACACTGGGTGTGAGAAAATAAAAGCATAGAAAGAAAATGTAAAGAGCAACAAAAATAAGTTTCTTTTTCATTATAAGAGAAATTAAATGCTCTTTACCCTGGCAGAACTAGTCCTTCAGAATATGAGAGTGACTCTGACTCACTTTATTATGATATTCTTATATAACCTGTATGTTATTTTGAAGATTTTCTTTGCTAACTTTATTGTAAACATCTATCACATGAATTTTCCCCTATGGTTTTGCTTGCTGTTTAGTTTTGTGGGGAAATCCTGTTTTGGGAAATTGTTAGGCTATTTTTAGACTGTGGTCATAACTCTCACTTCCTGAGATTCTCTACTGGCTTTTAGCCAAAAAAAACCTGGCAGTCTTATAGGTGGAAATGGATTTACAGTGGATGAAAAGTCTTAATATGAATATGCAAAGGAAAACAAGAATATAAAGTAGTGGATGCATTTGCAATATAGCATACCTCCATCTGGGAAACCTTGTTTTCACAAATATGTAATTTTTAAAATCTATATAGCACAATAGTTAGTCTATTATTTTATCAGAAAAAGGTTGCTTCTGAAATCATACCAATAACTTTGCTTCCTAGTTCCCAAGAAAGAAGCAGGTAGAAAACTTTCAGCCTTTAGTAAGTTTCTGCCTGTTGTAAAACGCAGAAGAAAAAATCAGTTACAGAGACTTCAGTTATATTAAGATAACTCTTTTAGTTTTTTTTTTTTAATTTTCTTTTACTTACAATTCCTCAGGTTCATGTACTACTGATTGAGAAACAAGGCATTTCCTGAGAACCAATAGTCAACTACAAGGACCTCAAGCATTTTAACTCAGCAGTCATATAGTGTAGTCATTACAAATAGTGAAAGATAATTATTTGGATTCTAGACTTAGAATTGGCTCTACAGATTTTTTTATGAAAGGTACAGTCCCAAAAAGTGCACAAGATATTTCTTAAGAATTCCTGTCATATTCGTGGGCCGGATTCACTTACTAACAGTATGTGCCAAGTGCAATGTTGAAAGATGAGTCAATCTCTTCTTTGAAGGATTGCAGTGGAGGAAATATCAAATGGGAGAATCTATTTATTACAAATTTTACATTTGTATGTTTTTGCACATGGAAGGTTCACAGCTCAACAACTACCAATATAAAAATTCACTACTTTAATGAAAATATCTTTCTGTGCCTTGGAAAATGTGCACATTTTGAACTTGATTTCATATGGAGTCAATCTTTACATGAGCATATTGGTTTCAATAGGTTTGAACCTCCTGTCGTGATAATTTTTGAGCTCCTAAGTATACGAGCATCAACAAATAGTATCTAAATGTTCTGTTTCCTTGTAGAAACTATTAATGCATAACATAGCAAATCTTTATGATAATTCTGCTAATTGAGACTGACCATCTGAGTTTAGAGCTTCTCATTACCTGGAGAGTTTGCATGAATTAAAAAATAAGTAGTAGTCCAGACATAACCACTGACTTTGATGAAGGCTGATAAAAGGATTTTCTGTTTCTGAAACATGTCTATGTTGTGGTTTGCATCTCGTAATTATATAATGAAACCTAAATAATACTACTTATTAGGAGACATATGGAGCAGATTATTATGACACAGAGTACTGGAAAAGAGACATGGTATAAGTAATAATGCAATATTCTTATTCTCATTCATTACGCATATTTTAAGGGAGGTCAAGGCAAAAATAATCTTCTGAACGAATTCTGTGCTAGTGTTTGCATTAATTCTTTAATTTTTGGATCCAGATGATCAAAAGTAAAGAACACAACTGTTAAAAACACTCCATGTACTAACTATTTATTTTATTGTCTCTGCATGATTCTTTATCTCAGGCACTTTTCAGTAGAGGTTAGGACAGCAGACCCAGTGAATACAACTGCAGATCCAGGAATACGTTTTAGTCTAATAAAATGGAATTGAGAATACATGGCTTTTTGCCCTGTATATGTGTTGTGGGAAGCAAATGTTAATCATTGCCTTGAAAATAAATTTTAATATTATGTTGAAAGAGTTAAGTAGTTTGTATATTTCATAATATACCTAGATATGCCAAACATTTATTGCAATAATGAGCCTCATTCCACTTGCTCAGTTGTATACTCCAAATTAAGTCAGTGGGTTACTTGATGGAGTTAAAATTGTTAAGTTTTTAAAGCTAGTATGTAAATATATTGTAAGTGAGTCTTAATTTTCTTCATTTGTCTTTTTTTTTTTAACTAGAATCAAAAAATCAATCTAAGTAGAATATTTTTTTTGTTGACAGAAGAAAAAACATCTGTAAAATAGGCTTTCATAATAACTACTATGTTGCCACATTGTCGTTTACTAAATTTACAATGAAATGGAAAACAAATGCTTGTGATTTTGCTTTTGAATACTAAATTATTATGCAATACAGTCTCTCCTGAGAGTAAAGCTACAGCTGTCTCTGGAATTCTTAATTCAAAATTCTATTAAGTTGTTAGCATTTACATTACTTTATAATATTTTTAGTTTTATTATTCTTTTCTCATAAATGTTAAACATATACATATTCTGCTGCTCTCATATTGTTTATTTAAACACACACATAAAATGTTCAGCTAGATTATCTAAGTGCTTCATAATGGAGTTCGACAAATGCTTCCAAAATCTGAATTGCTTTCTTTGGATCTCTGCATCCTTGTCCTCAACAGGAGTGATTTCTAAATATTTCTTTGAGCTCGAGAGTTAGTCCCTTGTTTAGGGAGAAAAAAAAAAAAAAAAAAGTTGGAGCACAGAAAATGGTATCATGCATCCCAAATAGAAGGAAATTGTAAACTCACAGACTTCTATATTATACTTTAGAATAGAATTTAATAACATTCAAATGGACTTTTTTTTCCTTTTGTGAGAAGCATGCCAATAATAAATTGGAGATGCCTTTTTGTTCGGATCATTTGGGATTTTTTTTTTTGCTGCTGCTGTTTGTTGTTGTTGTAAATGAGCTCAATAGCAATTTACAATATGTGCCCAGAAAGTCAGGACTTCAAATCAAAAGCTTGTGTTTCAGAGCACCCACGCTTCCAGGGCTTTTGCCAGTTGGAATTCTCTAGTAACAGCACTGGAAGTACTGTCTTAGCACTTTAATTTATTAATAACTTTACCTTGTTTCTTTCAGATACATATGTTATTACAACTCCTTTATTTTTTATTTCAACAGTCATATATTGTTCGTCTTATTCTAGTGCTGGATTTCTCATTACTTCTTTCTGCCTTTCATTTTTCTTTTTCAACATTGTGACATCTGTATGCTATCATGGTATTAACAATATTGCACTGTTGTATAATATAGAGCTTTAGCAGTTACTCATACTTAAGCTGTTTAACAAATGGTTTCACTTACAAAGCAGAGCAAATGTTCCTATTTGCTGATGTCAGTGTTCAATTTCACTTGTAAGGTGGAAGAAGCAGAAGCATATTACCTTGCCTTATGTCAACACAGTACGTAGACAGTGGATTTGTGCAAGAGTTATGAGACCAAATGACACTGAGACCCAATGCTGTACAGCATGATCCTGAAGGAGAAAAGCTACATTAAACACAGAGTAGTTGTAAAACACCTCACATTAACGCTTAGCTTAGGTGCTTGAATTAGAAGGATATTAAATCAATGTATTTCTGCAAAGGGCATTTTTTTCTATTAAGTGATAGAAAGTGTTTGGCAACTGTCCAGGAAGTTCAGATTCCTAATTCAAGTAGTTGAATTGGATGCTTAGGTCATTGACCTAAGTAGGATTTTTTAATTATTATTGTTATTTACACTGGCTGCCTTTTATATTGGAATTATAGGAAAGTAATTTAAAATTCTTTCAAAGATTTGCAACTTTATTTTGCTGGGAAAAGCGGACAAGATGCTATGTCCTGTTTTTCAATACTCAAAAGTATCGTAGTCATGTAATGCCCTGCTGTTTAATGGAATATTCAATAATGTATAATAGGGAGGTGTATGGAGAGAAAAAAAAAGGAGGAAAAAAAAAGGGAAAAAAAGGCAACTATAAGACAATAAGAGAATTTGGTTATTTAGTTTAAAAAATGTTTTGGAGTGAATTTCCAATTTTCCGAAGTATCTGGTCAGAGCAGATTTTTTGGATTTTCACTGATATCCATTGGATGCCTGGTCAGCTGACATGCTTCTGAAAATGTCACTGAAGGCCTGTTTACATCTTTTGGTGCTTAGAATACCTTTTGAGCAGCTTTTTCTTCTCAAGTTACATCCTATTAAAAACCTATGAGAGAGACCCTCTCATAGGGGGAGACAACCTCTCTCTTCTATACTGTAGGAACACCCAATTTTCAGTTGCCTGATTCCCTTTGGCTTTACTGAATATTTTTTATTCTTATCCTTTGCTCTTTCTTTTTATTTAAGGTTCCTGCTACTTTCTAAAGAGAAGTCATTATTTTTTCAGATTTTGATAAACTGAAGCTTAGTCTCCCCCTTGCTTAGTTTCCTCTTCCTACATAAAGATGCTTTGTAGTGATTAGATTATAACAATCATTACAGCTGCAAAGATTTGTTGACAGGAAGAAGCATTTTTTATGTACTTGTTTTAGTTTTGTTATTACAAAGTGCTGTTAAAGAAACAAATCATGTGTCCTGCAAGGCTCTTCACATGTTTCTTCTCTCCTGGCCAAAACTCTGATGTTGTACATCGAAGAGTTGTTTTTTCTTGCCTGTTTAAGTCAGTCTTGGTCCTATTAGAGTCCATGCCAAATCTGCCCTTGTCTTAGTGGTGCAGAGATTTGGATTTGTGTGCATTTCATCATTGGCATGAGTGATTTTCAACTGTATAGAAAGACTTTACATCTGTTTGCCATATTCCAGCCATCTATTTCAGAAGAATCTCCTTACATAAGGAGGTTGTAAAAATAGCTTTGCCCATATGTCTAATAAAAAAGGAAAGAGACTGATTCCTATAATAGGAGCTGTGTGCTTCTTTGTGCAGCGCAAATATTTGATATTAATTATTTGTGTGTAGGTAGGGCACTGTCTGACTGCTTTACAAATAAAATGTTGTATTTGCAAAAACTTTTCCCTAAAATAACTTAGCAACATACAATTCAGAGGAAAAAAATGAATTCTACACCAGCTTGAATTCAGATAATCTATTGGATGCCAATCTCTTGATTGTATGAAGAAGCTGTTTATAAATGCTAGTTGTTGCTTTTAATATGAACAAAATGCATTTTACATTAAAAAGCCATTTATTTCTACTCATTTTCCATAGAGAAGGAATGTGCTTTTGCTTTATTGTCATTTTTTAATAAGCACATGTCTCCTGTTGAAAATATTAAATAATTAGGAATAAAGGATTAGGAAATAACCATCTGGTCTAACAAAAGTGTTCCTATTAGACCTGGAAATAGCAAGACATCATTCAATACTTGTGAAAAAACTTTAACTCCTTAAATGTGATTATTGCTCATAGTGTTTTGTTCTGCATTTTTCTTTTTTTTTTATAGTTCTAAACATGTAACATGTATGTTTTAGAATTTCAAATTTTGACAATATCTATGCCTCTTTTTTTCTCCTTTTTTTTGTAGAAGATGTAATGGCTTAATTTTCTTAATATTTTCTTAATATTTTTCTTAATGTATTGATAACCATATTTAAATCTTATTCACAATTTTTATTTCCACAATTTTAGAGAATTGCTTTCTGTGCAAGTTTGGGAATAGGTTTCATCTTATTATACTGGTTTCTTCCCCCTCCCCCAGCCCCACAACTTCAAAAGGTAAGGAAAAAAAAAATCAAAAATAATCTTTAGGAACTTTCAATATATAGTAAAATTTTGAAGATCTGCAGCATTTATTTTCAAGAATAATTTGGGCTTTTAGTAGTGCACATTGGGTTGATTGCCAAAGGCAATCATTGTCTAAGGCTTTTAACCAAGTTAACACAGTCACTACCAATATTCATATAATATAATTAAATTAAAAATTCTGGAGTTTTACCTGGTTTCAAGAGCATCTACATAGTTCATCTAAACTAATATTCTGTGAAGTTCTGTGAAATACCTGTCTATGTAACTTCGTACAATTGCCTATTTCATAGATTTACAAACTGAGGCAAAAATAAATGAAGTAAACTTGCCATTAATTTAATAAATAAGTAAAAATTGTATGTCCTTATTCTAAAGTCATTATTCTGATTATTTCTGAACTATTCTTTGTCATTTAAGAATGTACTATGAAAAAAATAAAAATTAATACTACAAATTCATTTTAAAAAATATTCCAGAGCACTGTGTAGATATTTAAAGTGACAAAAAGTATTTAAATCCTCTGATATATGGAAACAAAAGAGACTTAGAAGCTCAGTTTCTCTATTTCCCTGCTCTAAGACATTATAAAACATTTACAGCAGTCCTGCACTGTGTTATAAATAAATAAATAAATAAATAACTTTTATAAATGTATCTAATGAGGGAATTATGCTGGACTTAAGTAACTAGTCCTAGTAGTTAGTAGCCTTTATTTTTATTTTACCCAAGAGTTAACCTGTTTTTATTAGAAGTTAAATAGTTACTTCTGGATGTGGAATACATTACCTTCAATATATATCACTTATTCATTAAGTAAAAGATATCTAGTTGTCATGTCCTCCGTCATGTACATTTTTATCCCTTTTTTACTAGACCAATTGCTGACTGAAATGGAGCAAGAGGGAGGAGATCTATTCCAGTAAGATCTGAAAATGCCTACTTCCTTTTCCCAAAAGGATATGTTTCCCAGTCATGCTAACACCTTTTTTTTTTTTTTTTTTTCTCCTCGCTGGCAAAAATAGCTCAGCATTTTCAAACTACCTGACATGATGAGCTGTTCTTTCTAAATACCTCCAGTTTAGATTTGATAAAATACTGAATTTTATCAGTTATGCTGTGCTTTGGAGCCATAAAGTAGACAAATTATCTTTTGGACCAGTCTGACCTGTAAGAAGTTCCTTTTGAGTTCAAGTTACCCTGTATCATGATTTTATACTATTGCATTTGCTCAAGTCAGTGATGGTGAAATTCTTATTTACCTTCTGGATCTAGACTAAAACATAAAGCCCTCTTGCCTAATGAAAACTCTACTTGAGATCCTCAGGAGAGCAGGAATATTTGTAATTCCTTTTTCCTGTTAAAAAACAACAACAACAAAACCCACAAAACAAAAACAAACAAACAAAAAACCCACCCCTTTTCTGGCCTCGATTACTTTCTGCCACTGGACGTAAAGTTAGGAAGACTTTCCAAAATGTGTTGAATGTCAATAAAGTCATTTGAAGCGAGAGCCAAGAAAATTGTGAATGACAAAATGAATTATTTCTTTGAGTACACATGGGCTGATGCAAATCTCATTCATCTCAATGAAAAGACTTCCTTTCAGTTAAATAAGAATTAAATCAGACTTATTATTTCTTAATCTCTATTAAAAATAGGCTGCATTTGTCTGTAGTGATGTGTGTAAGCAGTACCTGCATTCTACATGCAGTCTCTTTTTGACAACCTAGTTAGCCTCCTTTTTTTTTTTTTTTTTTTTTCATGTTATCCTTCATGACATGCTTCAGTTTGATGGTTGATATTTTACAGTTCTTCTTAGGACAAACTCTGATGCATTGTGCGCTCTATCCTATATGCTATGACATTAACAGCAATGCCTGGAAATACTTCCCATGTTCTGTCCTGCCTTTCATATCACCATTGATAAAATTTAGTTACTGAGAATCCCCAGGGTTTTCTCCTATTTATACACAGAAAACATAGGTGTTTTTTCTTATTAAATATCTTCAACTCTCATGCATTTTTAGATAAGTCCACATATAAAGTTTATTGAAGATATGAATTGAGAAATAGTTTGCATGAACCTTATTATCATATGTAAAAGAATTTTCAGAATGAATTTATAAGGGGATTGATATGGCTAGGAAGGTTATTGAAAAAGTCTAGGTAAGCTAGCTTTTCCAGCTGAAGCAGACTCTATGGTGACCTCAAATGTTTCAGTAGCTTCTTTGCAGCTTGTTTTCCGTGATCTTGGATTTCCATGTTTCCATGTTGCATGTCATGAAGCTCACAGCTGATGCACAAAATTAGTTATTCTTTAAGTTAACTTAATTTTGGTACATGAAATACATTGTTAGTGATCAGGGGTTAAAAGGCAAGTTCTCCCAGAAATGAATCATGGCACATAAGGTCAAAATGAGTCCTTCCAAAATCTGTGTTTTGAGACCCTGCATCTTGCATGCTTTTGAGAGCTCTAAATTTTAAAAGCATACTCTCAGTGGCTAGGGCGGCTTTTCTGATACATTTCAGCTGTTTGATTTGAATCCTCCTTCATGCAGACATAAGACTGATACAGAAGTAGGATTGTGTGTTTTTTAACAAGTCTGTTATTTGATGAATGAATAAAGCTGTGGTAGTGCAGCACTCATTTAATCATCATGGAGTCGGGCTAGGGAAAACTTGTATGTGATATAAATAATGTGGATACACAACTTTATGGTTCAGGTGTGGTAAATGGAAAACAGACTTCATTTAGAATCACAGAATCATAGAATGCTTAAGGTTGGAAGGGACCTCTAGAGGTCATCTAGTCCAACCCCCCTGCACACGCAGGGTCACCTAGAGCACGTGACACAGGACTGCGTCCAAGGGGGTTTTGAAGATCTCCAGAGAAGGAGACTCCACAACCTCTCGGGGCAACCTGGTCCAGTGCTCTGTCACCCTCACTGTTAAAAAAAAAAATTTCCTTAAGTTCCTGTGGAACTTTTGGTGTTTCAGTTTGTGGCCATTACCTCTCATTCTGTCGGTGGCCACCAGTGAAAAGACACCAGCACCATCCTCCTCACTGCCTCCCTTGAGGAACTTACAGACACTGATCAGGTCCCCTCTCAGCCTTCTCTTCTCCAGGCTGAACAGGCCCAGCTCCCTCAGCCTCTCCTCATAGGGCAGATGTTACAGACCCCTGATCATCCTTGTAGCCCTGCGCTGGACTCTCTCCAGCAGCTCCACATCCCTCTTGTACTGGGGAACCCAGAACTGGACACAGTGCTCCAGATGTGGCCTCACCAGGGCTGAGTAGAGGGGCAGGATCACCTCCCTCGACCTGCTGGAGACACTCCTCTTAATGCACCCCATGATCCCATTGGCCTTCTTGGCCACGAGGGCACACTGCTGCCTCATAGTCACCTTGTTGTCCACCATGACGCCCAGGTGTTTCTCTGCAGAGCTGCTCTCCAGAAGGTCAGTCCCCAGCCTGTACTGGTGTCTGGGGTTATTCCTCCCCAGGTGCAGGACCTTGCACTTGGCCTTGTTGAATTGCATGAGGTTTTTCACCGCCCAGTTGTCCAGTCTGTCCAGGTCCCTCTGGATGGCAGCGCAGCCCTCTGGGGTATCAGCTACTCCTCCCAGTTTGGTATCATCAGCAAACTTGCTGAGGGAGCACTCTGTGCCTTCATCCAGGTCATTGATGAATAAACTGAACAGGACTGGATCAAGGACTGACCCCTGGGGGACACTACTAGCTACGGACCTCCAACTAGACTGGGCACTGCTGATCACCACCCTCTGAGCTCTGCCGTCCAACTAGTTCCTAATCCACCTCACTGTGCACTCATCTATCCCACACTCCCGGAGCTTGCCCAGGAGGATGTTGTGAGGGAAGGTGTCAAAAGCCTTGGTCAAGTCGAGATAGACGACATCCACCGCTCTCCCCTCATCTACCCAGCTGGTCATTCCATCATAGAAGGCTATCAGGTTAGTCGAGCAAGATTTCCCCTTGGTGAATCCATGCTGACTACTCTTGAGCACCTTCTTGTCCTCCACGTGCCTGGAGATAATGGGCAGTATGACCCATTCCATCACTTTTCCGGGGATGGAGGTGAGGCTGACTGGCCTGTAGTTGCCCGGGTCCTCCTTCTTGCCTTTTTTGAAGACTGGTGTGACATTGGCCTTCTTCCAGTCCTCCAGCACCTCCTCCATTCTCCAAAATCTTTCAAGAGCGGCTTAGCTATGATATCTGCCAGCTCCTGCAGCACTCTGGGGTGCATCCCATCAGGGCCCATGGATTTGTGGGTATCGAGGTTCCTTAGGTGCTCTCTGACCCAATCTTCCTCTACCCAGGGCAAGTCTTCCTCTCCACCGGCTTCTTCTTTTGTCCCTAGGGCCTGGGACTCTAAAGGGCTGCCCTTGGTAAACACCGAAGCAAAGAAGGCATTGAGCAACTCTGCTTTCTCTGTGTTATTTGTAACCAGGGTACCCACTCCGTTCACCAGTGGACCCAGGTTTTCCCTAATTTTCCTTTTGCTGTTAATATATTTGAAGAAGTTTTTCTTCTTATTTTTAATGTCTCTTGCCAGAAGAGTTAAAAAGAGAACTCTTTAAAAAGAGTTCCTTCAGGGGTGGACAGAAATTGAAGAGATAGTGTAAAAGCTGTCTACAACACAGAATGTGTTTGCGTTATTCGTGACAATGCAATAAAGAGAGAAATGATAGACCAAAGCTTTGTGATCAACTTGCATTCACAAAAAAGAAAGCACAGGTACTTTAACACATCTCCATTCCAAGTGCTCTTTGTTGCTCGCCTATGAGGAGTTTTCATTCCAGCATCAAAGTAAGAACAAACTTGGGCTTGACAAAGTTATTTTCTTCTTCATAATATGGTATTCATGACTCCAACTCCACTGCGTTAAAAGTGTAATACCTTTTTGTTGGCATGCTTTCTTTGGAATTGCCTTAGAAAATAACTGTTTATGGGAAATTTCTACTCATATTGTCTATTATGCTCTAATTTTTTTCCTCTGATGCGCACTGAGAAAGAAAACCTTGTTCTTGTTTACTGCAGTTTTTCACAGAGAATAGGTCTTTGTCTGATACTTTTATGTTTTTCCTCCTTCAGGGAGTTTCTGTCAGGGAAACTATTCTTCCTGATGCAGCAGGGTTCTGGCAGTAGTCTTCAGCACATCCTTGCTCCCATTAGGGTACGTTAGGCCTGCTGTTCTTAGAGCAGAGCTTAGCAGTCCTAAAAGGAAGATGGAGAGGTATAAGAAGAATTTTTTTTTTTTTTTTAGATCTGGCTCCGGTTACATTAAATATTAACTTTGAGCAATTCATGACTTCCTTTACCTAGAAACATACAGAAGAAAGGTTGATTCTGGTTATCTAGGTTCGTCATTTGATTAGCATAAATTCTGCTTGGAATCACTATTGCACTAGTAAGCTAAAACAAATGGAAAAAGCAACAGTCTGCTTGCTAACGGTATCATTTACAAGAAATACATTGTGTAAATGATATAAAGACTGTACTTCATTCTACACTTGTTTCTAAGCGTAACTTGTGGTGATGATACAGACATATCTACACAGAAATGAGGATTTTCGCATTTCTAAAGCAGACTTTTTTTTTTTGATAGTTTAGTACCTTTAGTGCAAGTATCTACCAGAGTAACCTTTTCAGATGTAACACACCAGTAACACTCTGTAACACTCTTCACTCACACAATTAAAAAAAATAGTCTCATTTTAAAATAGAGCTTCACATTCTGAAACACACTGTCTATTTCTGCTGAAGCTGTTGTGTGATTTGTGATTTAGTTATTTTAATTTTTCTCTTTGTAGCTAATGACATTCTGTTGAATTTCACGTAGTTAAACACTGTCTCCATCAGTTTTTTGCCATCAAGCTAAGTACTTTTCAGCTTCTTAAATTGATCAATGAGAAGGTTACAGGCAACCTTTTTTACAAGAGTTTGGTTTGATGGTTTGATCTCGTTGATTTTTACAAATTAAGCAAAGATGAAAAATTCCTTACTGCATGCAGCAGTGTTCATAAACACCAGATTTAAAAGTTTGTTTGTTGTTGTTTTTTTGTTGTTCGTTTGTTTTGTTTTGCTAGAGCATGTTTGGTTTTCATCGTAAGCTTCAAAATGGCTTTTTTCTGGTTTATGAATTACTTTGGAACCTTCAACTGTGTCCTAGTACTCAAATACATGAACACTTTTGATTTTTCTAGATTATTTTGCATTTGCTTTTGGCAGTGTGGTAGAGAGATTGCATACAGATTCATTCAGAGAAGCAAAGGTCAGTCTCAAACTTAGAAAATTTTCAAATATGTAGTACGTTCTGTACCAACACTGCTTACTGCTTTTGTAAATTCACCAAAACACTTTTCATTCCTAAATGAAAAGTTCTCAATTTCTACATTTCTACAATTTCTCTCAATTTCTCTATTGAGAAATATAGAAATTATAATTTCATTTTTAATTTCTATATTGCTTGCTATTTTTCTAGAACCATCAAAACTTATTATTTTGAGCATTTCTCGTTCCTGATTTCTAAATTGAGAGGGCATGCAAATATTAACTTTTTTGGTGAAATGATAGAACTTGGCCTTTAGAGAATTTAAGGATTGAATTTAAGACAGAAAAAAAAAATCCTAGCAGTTAGTATTGCTTATTCTCCTGCTCTCTGTTGCTTCTTCTCCTTCCTCCTGTCATTCTTTTTTTGTCTCTTTAGCTTTTTTTTGTGAACATTTTTGGAATGGGAAATACTATTTTTTGTTTTTCATTTGTAAAGCTGCAAATCTTGACACTTTATAAATTTTTAACAGGATGTTCAACTATTTTACAATCTCTGAGCTGATAAATCCCTTAGAAAGAATATTTCAGTTGACTAGGATCTATTTAATAAAACGAGAAGCTGCAAGTTGCATCTGTATTACATGGACAGTTTACTTTTTACCTTTCTCTAATACTTTAGTATACTGGAAGAATTCCCAGAACATCCAGAGTGCAACTCCTGTTAGTTGTCAAACAGTGTGTTTATTTTAGAAATGTGCCTGGTGATTTTTGCATAGGAACCTAAAAATGTGAAGGGTGCAATCATTTCTTATGCTTGAATTCAGGGGGAGTTTTTTTCTGTTTTTACTCTTTCAATATTCAGATTAAGGTTGGTCTAGTTCTTAATTAGGAATTGTTAGAATTGTATTTAACAATACACTGCAGATTCTACTGATCCCCAAAACTGACAAGAGATTGAATTGGTTAATAACTTCTGTTTTATATTCTGCTGTTATAGACTTGACTCGGTCTTCTGGTGCAGAAATCTATTTTGACTTCCATGTCCCTGAGACATAAAAAGTGAATCGGGCTGTTGTGTTTTTCTTAAGAACACCCAACATATTAAATGGATTACAGGTAATGTAAGAGAGAGGAAATAGCAGCCCGTATTCCTAAACACAGCTCGTCTGATGTTTTACTCTTGACAAATTAACCTTGACTTCTGACTCCTAGCCTTGCAAATAATGATACCTTTCAAAAATGATAGAGCATTATTTTGAAACGATTATGCTTTTTTTTTTTCTTGAAATATTTTAACTTTCTGCAGCATTGAAGTGGTAATGGTAATAGTGCAGGTTAGTATATTTGTGATTGATTTCTATAGGCTTAATTCATGGTAATCTGAGTACGGGTAAGTCCCTGACAAACAGGTAATCAGAGGTGAAATACCTCCTTTCTGACTTCTATTTCAAGATTAATGGCCCACTTTTATAGCTGACTTCATATAGTCAGTCTAGACAGTCTAGTTATAAAAAAAAGTTTTACTTTTTTTCCTCCTACTAACTGAAATCAATACGGTGCTTAGGATAGTGGTGAATAATGATTTCTTTGTATCTGTGTAATCGCTATAGTATTCTTATTAATAGTATAAATGTCTCTCTTTTTCCAGTGCTTACAAAATGGCTACCTCCATGTATGGATAGTTGGTTCTTCTGCTGAATGTGCTTAGTTTTTAGGCATAGAGAATGAATATCCTCCTGTACTACTGGCATTTTTTTTTTAACTCTTCCTGAAGAAGGATTCATGTAGCAATAAGTAAAATTCTGGTCTCTCTCAACTAGTAATTTTTGTAGTTTCTGAACTTGGGACTTGAAGTGCTTTTGTAAACATTATTTCCCTTTAAATATCCTTATACAAGTCCTTCACATTTACACATTGACTTCAGCAGGTGTTCCATAAATTCAGGTATTATGAGTCTTACATGTACAATAATTGATTAATTAAACATATTTGTTTCTTGCTCCTTAAATAATAGAAATGAGGAAGCCTACCTTATGTGAAACTAGTTTAGGGTTGCTGTCTTCTTTCTATCCTTTTAGCTCCTTCCTCCAAAATTCACACTTTACCATGCAAAAACTAAGAGGAGATACAGTTAAATAACCAAATGTGTCTGATACACTTGCCAGTTATCATTTCAGTCACACAGCTCCAAATTTTTCAGGATTTACCTTCTGAAGATAATTATTCTATTTTTTTCTGTTTGTTTTGCGTTTCGTTGTTTTACTCTCCATCAGGGAATTGTTTCTACAGTACAGCAATGCTGTATAGAGGAAGAGAAGTTTTCAACATAGGGAAAATATCCCAACTACCTACTTACAGGTCTACTTAAAGTATTTTGGCAATATAATGCCTCAAATTTTGGTATATGGTCACAGTAAAGTGATGCAGCAAATGTCAACAAAATTTCCAATTCCATAATAATGAACCTCAGCCCATTCAGATTCAGAGCACCAAATCATCTTCTGATGCTTAAAATCATAGAATTACTTTTAAAAGTTATGTAGCTGTCATCGTTGCCCACCATTTATATGAATAACTTTAGTGGCTACAACATTTTTCAGGATATAGGAGACCTTTATGGAGTTTGAGCTTGCATTTGCCACTTTCCACAAAAATATCTTATTAGGTAGGCTAGGCTTGGTTTAGAAAACTTCTGCTGTTTCTATTGAGGATGACCCACCATGTGTCCTGGGATGCAAGACCCCATCCTAGACATGCTAGATAAAATCTGACACTATCCCTATATCTGGGACATTCATCTCAGAGGAGCGATGGTCTCTACTTGTCTAAATTATTGCTGTTTATTAAACAGCACAAAGAACAGGTTGAAGAAGCCTCGAGCCTGTGTAGCCTTCCTACTGGCAAGTACTTTACCCAGTACCCTCAAGCAGAGGGTGGCTGCTTGCTGCTATTGCAACACGGTCTCTGGTTCCTGCAGGTAAGAGTGCAGGCAAAGTTCTGGCAATGCCATCTTTGAGCACATGTTTGCAAGGAGCATTTGGAGCAGAGGGGACGGGGGATCATTTTAATTATGAGATGGTAGGAGAACAGAAGGTCATGAAATAAATGAGTAAAACAAAAGATTAATTTTAAAATAGTTCTGGAACTATTCATAAGCATGTACGACTGTACTTTGTTGCAGATTTGTGCATCTCCAGTATCAAATGCAGGTTCTATCATCAGGAAATAAAGATTATTGCAATTGTGTGGACCTTGAGGAAAAAACAGAAATTCAAAACCAGAATTGTCTGTTTATTTGAGATTTTAAAAGAATATATTTAACATATGGTGTATTTTCAGGTTGGATGAGTTAATTCAAAGATTTTTGGAAGATAATGATCCTGAAAGCACTCTAGATGTTGGTCCTGACATGCGCAAGATCAAGTATTGCTTCGTTCATATGAAGGTATATATTTAAAGCATATATGGAGGTACAGCTGACACTAGGAATATGAAGAAGACATTCACAGTTGAAAAATGTCAAAAGGAGTGCAGTGCAATTGAGAGTCATTGCAAAAGAGTAACACAATTTAGCAATGCTGTGAAGTGTGTGCTTAGAGACTGATACAAATTTGAAATCTAATTAGGAAAAAAGCGGCAGGATTGTGTAGAAACCCCAGCAAGATCTGAGCATGTAGTAAATAATAACAGAAAACTAGAAGCTACAGAAATTATCACAGATATTTGTAAATGAATAGAAGGATCCATCTGTATTCTCAGGGCTGTGGAGGCTTTATTTTGGACAACCTATGCTGAAAAAAAAAACACAAGCATAAAGTTACTATATCCTGAATTTCTTTTACTGACTGTTTTGATGGTTGTGAGTCTTTCTAGACCATTGAGCAAGAAAGATATGAAAGAAAGCAGGAAGAACAAGTGAAACTGATAGAGAAAAAAAATGAATATAGTGTATTTTTTTCCTCTATTTTCTAGTTTTGCCATATAGCGATGTGTACGGAAGTTCCTGACTTCCACTTATTGTCCTTAAGTTGTATGGTTAATACTCAAAGCACAGTGTTATCAGAGTATAGTGCATTTTGTATACAGAAATGTTTAAGGAAATTGTATGCTTGTTAGTGAAGATGAACAGATTCAGCTTGCTCCAAGCTTAACCCAAAGCATATAACTTGGCAGTTAACTGGTGATACAGATTTCCTCTTTCAAGAGCCTAGAAAGACTTTTAACTTTGCTATGATAGCTAGACAGTGATTACATAGTTGAATATAAAGTTAAATGACCTTTTTTTTTTCACTTCTGTTAGCAGCTGATGAATCATTCAAAGATTTCTGAAGAAAAACTGCTCTCACAACATGTTTTGGAAGAAAAAGACACTAGCATACAAGTAGGAAAAGAGGAATTGAAACTGAAAGAAATTTTGCAGCAAAGAGACAGTGAAATCAGTATCCTTTGTGAGGAAAAGAAAATATTCAGGTTTGAGCTGATCTGCCTACAGCATTTTTTGTATGTATGTATGTATGCAATGGGAATTAGCTGTAGGAAAGGAATTATTCTCTGTTGGCTCCAATGTGTTAAAGCAATTACTCAATTTCCAACTTTTATGTGGTAGGACCCCTGCTTTGCACCTGCTTCTATTTCAGTTGCGACCCAAACCAAAATCCTGGATCCAAGCACCATTTAGCTTTAGAGAGTTCCAGCCAAGATCCAAGTGCTGGACATGGGGCCATGCCTAGAACACTCTTCTCCATCTAACAAAACCTACTGTAGAATGGGAAACTGTGATGCTATATAAAGAACAATTTATTGCCTTACAAAGAATAGAATTTCCTACAAGTGTTATTTTAAGCCAAATAAAGTGCTGCTTTGGGGCCTATTGGACTCTGTGCCTTTAGAATAAATATAAAACTTCTGCTCTTTGCGTGCAATTTTAAATTAAGACTGCCTCTTCTTACATATAAAAATACTAAGTTGTTCAGATGGGCTTTGTCCATTTTACTCCAGTAACTGCAACATTGCAAAATGTAGGGAGTGAGTTATTTTTAGCTGGTTGACAGATCTGTGGGCAGACCACAGTATCACCGTGTCCCTAACTCTGTGGACTGCTTTGTGGGTAAAATTTGAATAATGTTAGAGAACTGAAAAAAGAAACTTTTAAGTTTGTGCAGAGTAGAGATTCTTTTACAGATATTAGTAAAACAACAACAACAAAGCAGCAAAAAAAAAACCCACTCAGTTTCATTCTTTCTATTTAACAATTCCAGGTCAATTTTATATGCCAAATATAAAGTGACAGGAAAGCTTCTTAGTTTCTACTTCATCTGTCACAGAAGATAAGGTGTTTGTTTTCCAAAGGATTCTTTCAAATAAATTTAGGTATAATCTTATTTATCATTTATTTTAAAAAGTCTTTAATTTTAAGATCTGGACTCTGAAAAGCATTTGTTCCTGAAGTAAATTGTTTAATTGATGTGATATTGATAATGAAACAACAGCAAAATAACTCTTTAATTGCCAAATGAACTTGTGCTTGATAGCTATGACTTTCTTTGCCAAAGTACAAGCAAGAAGCTTGTTGCTGAAATCTACATTATTTAGAGATACACGGGAGAAATTTAAGAATTAAGAACTGGAACAGAAAACTAATTTACAGAAAGAAAATGAATATTAGGGAAATAAATATTAGAAAATCAATATAATGACTGGTGTGAAAGAGGAGTGATCTAGCAGCAAATGAAATATGGAGAGGTTGTGGAGTCTCCATCTCTGGAGATCTTCAAAACCCGCTTGGACGCAGTCCTCTGCCACGTGCTCTAGGTGACCCTGCATGTGCAGGGGGGTTGGACTAGATGACCTCTAGAGGTCCCTTCCAACCTTAAGCATTCTGTGATTCTGTGATTCTGTGAGAAGTGTGGAAATTATGTAGGCATTGAGCTATGAATTTCTTCTTGTCTGTGATAGCTGGCAGCCAATCATAATGACTACTTTGCAAAGTGTTGTTATTATTGCTACTTAGTCTTGTAAATATGCTGAAGATTGCCTAGATTTTCAGCTGTTCATGTAGGATTAAAACAAAAAGTGCATTAAAAAAAAAAACATATGCAAGAAGTCATGTGGTTTTTGCAGCATGCAGACAGGATTTTCATTTTATGCTGTTGAGCAGAATGAATTTTTACCAAAGTAGTCTTCAAGTAAATACACAGCATTACTGGTGGATATTTCCTAAATACTGGTTCTCATTTTAGTGAACTTTCTTTTTGTGAAAAGCTTACAGATACACTTGCCAATATGCTTTTAAGGTTTTTTTTTTCTTCGCTCAGAAATTGTTTATTACAGAATTTAAAAGAAAAAAAAAAAAGGAAGGTCACACAATGGCTGTAAATTACTGGAGATTTCACTCTGAATTGTCTATAAGCTACTATTTTGGCTACTTTTATCAAAGAATTCATTATATGGGATCAACAATTGTGATCAATGTGTGAATTTGTTCGTGCTCAGGGAAAATGAATCTGCTGTTTCAAAAAACAAAGGCAAGTGAATATAATTACAAAGAATATTCCCAAATCCAAATTCACATTTGCTTAAATAAGCTTCCTATGTGAATTGTTCCGCTTGAATAAGAAAGACTTATTTAACCTTCTGGTTTAACACAGGTGATTGTTGCCTTAATAGGAAAGAGATCCTTGGTTAATTCCTTAGTATATCTTGCAGATATTCTTGTAAATATGCTTAAAAAAGAAAAAAAGAAAGCACAAGATGCTCTTTTTCAGCTTAATGCTGTCGCGAGTGGTTCTAACGTCCTGGATCAGTCTCTTTCTATAAATCTGGAAGAACGTCGGAGCCCGTCTAGTTGTGCTCATCTGAAAGAAGCAAAGGATTTCAGCTGTTCCGTTCGCAAACTGCCTTTTCTTTCCAGACAAACAGGTTAGTACAAGTATTTAAGGGAGCGCTTACTGGATTATTGCAATACGATCTTCAACATTCAAATGTATAATGGAATAAGAAAGTTTTTATTTCCAGTATCAGCAATATTATGCTAGTTTTGTATCCACAAATCCCTCTGAGCATGTTGGTGGATTTTACAGACTAATGTGAATCCTGTGTTGAACAGGCCTCTAAAACGAGAATATCAATTGAGTTTCAGACCCTCATATCTGCAAGTAAATCTATTTTTAAAAATGATTTTTAAATATAGGTCATAAAACATACTAAGAAATAACATTTTTGCCCATAGAAGTTTGAATGTATGGACTTTTAACAGAAAAAAAACCTTAATCACAACGCTAGCTGTGATTTAAAAATGCTTTCTTATTGCTGTCAATATGGCCCATGTTTCCCCTTTCAAACGTTTTGTGTAAAAATAAAATTAGATGGTACTCACAGGTCACTAGAGACTGTGTATGATGGGTGAGGTCTCAAAATATTCAGCAAAGATAGTGAAAAGTTATGAAATTCTAGTTTATTTTATTCTTTATTTTACTGAGATAATGAGAAAGCTCCAGTGCTGCGAAGAGCCATATTATTCTCATAGCAGTAGACAGAGTGTTTTTATATTGCTGTGTGTGTTCTGTTATTCTGTGCAATTCTGTTATGTGTTCAGGAACAATGATTCTATTTGTATCCTGAGTTAATCTTGGTTACTTTGCTGTTTTGGCTCTATCAGCTCTTACCATTGAAGTTTCTTTTACTTTTATGCTAACAGGATTTGTTTGTTTGTTTTAAAAAAGTTGGCATAAGGAAACTCTTTGTGTTTTTGATTGAAGGGCCAACGAGTATATACACTGTATAGACAATGAGTCTATACAGTAAATATTTTAATTGTTATGCTATAATGAGAATGTAAGTACATCGTACATCATAGCATCTGAAAACATTATTATGAAAATGCACTAGCTATAAAAGGCTGTTTTTAAGTAGATATGCATAAATAGCTAGTAATATTTATATCCATCCAGTCTATTCATCATTCAGAGTGAAAATTTTACTTTTACCATATACAGCATTACAGTATACAGCTTTTGTATACTGAAACACTAAATAATGGCTAAAACTAAAATAATATATATTAGTTCCTTAAAAATGTTGGATTGCAGATCAACTGTTCATGATTGGAGAATCCAAATCTAAATACTGTTAATAAAAGCTGATGAAGATGTGCTAGTATTAAAATGATGTAGCTGAATGTATTGCAGCACTCATGACCATGAATTCTCTGATTGAATCATTTTCTTTAGGTTCTTAGCTAGTCTTTTTGCAGCAGAAAGGGAGGGGTTCAAAGTCACTAGCTTTTTAGATCATAAAAGCATCTGAATCTGCTTAAACTTCTAATGTTGGATTACAAAAGATGGGCAGTGCCTTGATTTTAAATCCTTATCTACGCTTTATAGTTGAGAAAAGCAGTTTTCATTATTTAAATAAACAACAAAATGCTTTTTTTTTCTGGCAGAAAAGTAATGATTAAAGTAATGGTTAATGATTTGAGTGACTTTTGTTTTCTACTACCTGTTATGAAAATTTCCAAATAGTGAAAGTGCTTGCTTTTGAAACAATCCATTTTAGGTTAGATTCCAATATTCTGAAATGATATTCACATGGACATGAAATCAATAAGGTCCTCAATAACCAAAATTCTCAATGTGAACATGAAAATGAAAACCTCCTCCAGGGTCACTTGTTAATTTTTTTTGTTGTTGTTATATTGCTCTAAGCTCTATGTATAAATAAAACGCTATTTTTAGACATTGCATGGATAACCATTACTGTAAATGACCATGTATGTTGAACTGCATTACTTGACTAGTTTGATATTCAGCTTCAAGTCTAAGCAAGTCATGTTGTCAGCCTATGGATTTCTGTCACGTGTAGCTGTTATAATGGTAATGTCTTATATAATTATTTCTTGAAAGCTTTCTGCGTTTGTTCTGGGAAATGCTTTAGAGCTAGTTACAACATAAAAATTAATAAGAACATTGTTAATAGTACAATCTGTACAGACCTGGCAGTGTGCCTTAAATCCACCCGTGGGAGACCACTTGTCTTTGCTAGAATCAGATGAAATTAATTCTCTGTGTCTCTGCTGAGAATAATTGCATTTTCTCCTTACAGTAAAAATAACTTTATTTTTCTCTTTGTTCGATTTCTAAAAGTTCCTAAATATCAGATTTCACTTGCACTTATCTCCAGTGATAGGAAATCTAGGTGAGTTCTATAGCAGATCATGTCACCTTTTTTCACAGTGGGTATTTCAGATAATCTCCTGAATTATCCAGCACTGCCATACACACTGCCACTTATCATACAAAAGGCAAGATGAGATGCAAATGTGTGGGGTTTTTTTCCGGTTATCTCCTATAAACCGGAGAGAGGCTGAGAATTTGTTTGGGAAGTCCTGTCTTACAGCTTTTCCAGTTTCTGTATAGAATCCCCTTTCATATTGCTTCTTTTCATCCCAAGTTGCTCAGCAGTTGAGAACATCTCTTGGGCTTCTACTTTTGCTATTTATCATGCTCCTTGTTCCCTGTTTTATAGAAAGTTGTTACTTGATTTGGTGTCATAATGATACTGACGGAATGGAATTATTTCCTCATAACACATAACTTTTGATAATATCAGAAATGTGTAGGCAAAAAACAACTGTACTTTATCAGTAAATGACTAGTACAATTACATCTTTTATGTAATGTTGTTTATTCTTCAGTGTTAACAAATTCTCTGCCTTGATATTATACTCTCACTTCTTACGCACAATTGTGTGAGTATGTGAGACTGTTCTTTGAACCTGGTTCTGGGAACTAGAATGTCAGCTCAAATGACTGGATCAGTGAGCTCTGTCTCCTTCGTTCCGCTTTGGCAAAGACTGATATTTCAGAAAAAGATTAGACGATGATGGTCTTTGAATTATGTCCTGACATTTCATTAGCCATGAAGGGAAAAAGAGAAGTGGACCTGAGGCACAATTCTTACATATTACAAACCTGCAAATAATATTAATAATTATAAACTATCTATTTCATATAAAATCCATCTGAACTGTGTATACATATATATCCTTGTCTGTAGTCATTAAGGAACTGCTAAAGCTGTGCAAAAGAGCTTGGGCCTGGACCAAGATGTGGAAATCCCAAGTAGAACCTTCAGTGTAATATTAAAGCTATCCTTCCTCATTTAAACACTTTTCATACCTTACATCATTTATGAAGATTGCAATTTAAAGCATGTAGGATATCTCGTTCTTTAACTATTTCAACAGCTTAATTAGTTTGCAAGCTTTCTCTTTTAATTCTGTTGCCTCAACTGTACAATCAGCTAGTTTTAATGCAACAATAAGTGATGATTCTAAAGCCTTGCAGAACGCTTAACTAAGTAATCTTAATTTAATGTTATTTACCGATACTATTCTAAACTGAAAATGTCAGATACATGCAATATTTTCCATTAAATATCAACTTGTTAGTAGCTGATTTCATATGAAATGGATTTTTTTTTTCTGATCAGAAACGTCTTTAACTTTTTATTTAAATGTTTCTGTAGCTCAGGGCTGATATTTGGTATTTTTCAGTGTGTGTCAGTCTGTTTCAGGGACTTCTCCTTGGTGTTAAGAGCAGAGGAATATTCAACTGTGGTGCCCTAGCAATGGCAGAGGTTTTGCTGATGACAGTGGGTTACAAGTCCATCTGAAAATTAGACATTTATGTGCTGACCAGTTTGTTGGTTTTGGATCCCTAGAGGCTTATTTTAGGAGAGAGTGGTAGGTATCATTCGGCTCTGATTAGGCAGCAGAGCAGCAGTATTTATTTAGACTGGAAGGCTGCCATCGGCAGCTGACATTTAGTTGGACAGGCCAGCTCCTGTCACTGAAGAGGCTTCACAGGTTGCAAAAGACGGTCAGTTTAGAGTGAACAGACCAGGATATTTTAGATCAGTCCAGCTGTTATGCTGTGACAGAGGAGAACTTATTTTGTAATACTCATTTTAATCACAGTACTGTAAATCACAAATACATAACTGCATGAGGAAGAGTGAGCAAAACTGCAACGTAGTAGCTGGGCTGGATGTCTGCTATTATTTATTGCAGCAGGATATCTTTCATAAATCTGAAACAGACATAACTCTTTGGCTATGAATGTAATTAATGTTTCAGATGAGCATTCCAGAAAATGCAAAGATAAATCATTGGCACAATAAACTGAGTTTTACAAAGGCTTAACCATTTTTATATTAAATCACAATAATCTTGTTTATTTTAAAGTTTGTACTTTAGTTCTGATTTTATTCATATCTACTGCAGTCCTTGTCTGTGAATTCTGATTGCCAATATAGAGCTACATATCATCTTTCTGATCATATGAGGACATTATTATAAACTGATAGTTTGAGGATGAAGTAAGAGTGAACCTAGCAAAGTAAAAAAAAGTCAGACTTCATCATGCATGTGACTGGAGTGACTAATACTGTGTTGAATTTGACTTTTAGTGTATACTAACATTTTTCCCATATAGATAAGTCTTATTTTGAAATGGTCCTCAGACTTCTGCTTGCTTGTAGCATAATTCTGTCAGAGAGAGAGACATATGCTATCATTTTTCCTCCTGCTGGATTTATTTTACTCCTGAAATATAAACAACTTAGTTACCAGAAAACAGTGCGAATATTGTGACATTCAAAGAACACAATAAATCTTGGTAATAGCTTCAAATAGTTATATTTGCTGATGGGCTTGAGAGTGACTCTCTCTCTCTCTCTCTCTCTCTCACACACACACACACACACACACACACACACACAAATTATTAGGATCATGTTTTGACCATATTTACAATTTCTCTATCTTTCACTGAGGTTTTTGAGTTTGAGTTTTTCTTGAGAGAGAGTTTGGTGAAGAACTTACATGCTGTGCATCCCATTCAAGGTTTAAGATTGTTTTTTGCTAGGCAATGTGCAAGTATGTATAAAAAAGAGCATTCCTGCTAAAGGGATGACAAGCTGACTTGAGAATGAAAGGCAAGAAATGAATTTTCTAAACAGATGATGATTATGAATAGCTGGATAATAATGATGATAACACACCAACTGCTAAGTTCTGAAAGCTAAATATTTTCATCTTGTATTAAGACTTTTCAAAATATTTATCTTGGCTATTTTATATATTTATGTAATAATTTGGAGAAAAAAACTTCCTTCTATTGTTGAAAAAAACATAAAAATCTCCCTAATGGAAAAGTTTGAATTAGGTTTTCCTATTATAATCTCTTCTGCATCCTTCAGTTCAGAAGAAAGAGGTCTCAATCAATCAGAAAAATTAAGTGCTTAGCAATCAAACCTATTTTCCTAGGGTCTTGTTGGTACCCTGTTGGTACTTTGAGATATCTCTTCATACTGTGACCATAACTGAGGTAATTTGCCTTCAGATGTACCCATTTTACCACTATTCGGTCAGAAGAAAAGAGCTCAGTGACATTATTCAGAGTCATGGTTGATCTTTCTCGGGTTGATTTTGACATCACTCAGAAAAGGAAGTGTGTAAGACATTTTCTGTTATGGACCTAGGCAAAAGTATATATTCTCTTCACTTTCCTGCTGAACTTCTACCGCTAAGTTGTAATTAATATTTCATTACATCTGTAACTAACACTAAAAGTGAAACACTTCATGTAGCTAATTTCTTAAATATGTGTTTGCTATAACATAGGGTGGTTATTTGCTGCAAGAAAATTTCTATCATTGGCAAGTTTTAGAATCAAGAAGTGTCAGAGTCCACTGCTTTAGATTTAGCTATTTGTAAAACCTTGATAACTAGCAAATATTAATAGCCAACAAATACTTTTGAACAATTTTATAGGACTCTGTTTCTGATACATTTAACAGTTATTTTCTGGTATTTCAAGTTACAAGGTAAAGCATATACTGCTAGGTCTCCAGTCTTGGTTATAAATATGTATGTATGTGTAACTTCAAGTGCATGTTTTGTAGCATGTGTTCATGAAATTAATTGCCTTTTTAATTTTTTCTTCTGATTTTATACCCAGCCTTTGGTGTCTCTGACCATTTTAAAGCTCATTGTTTTAATTCCTTTTTATTCTAAAGTAAAGGAAGATAATTTAACAGTCAAAATTATGAAAGAAACATTTATATAAAAATAGATTTATTTAAAAGTTGGTAGTTCATATTGCTCACATTTATAGCTTTTGTAAGAGTCTCAGCTAACTTCCGTTTGGGATTTTTTTTTCCAAATCCTAGGGTGCTAACTTTGCTGCTTCCAAAAGTTTTGGTTGGTTAGAGCTTCTAGTGAGTCGGTTGCAAGATTTGCTCAACATAAGAATGAATTGAATTCACTGTGAGGAGCATGCAGTAAAAAATCAATACTTTAGTAGGTTTGAAACTGCATAGAAACATTTATGTAAGCAACAATGGATGACTATTCTTCATTGCAAAGAGATATAATATAAATACAGGTTGTGAGATTTGAAGTTACGTGAGCTCTTGCAATTGGCTTTCTAAGAGAAAACTAAGTAGCATCACTTTTAGGAGTTGAAGCCCAAATTTTGCCTTTTGGAGCTAGATCTCTGTTTGCAACATCAAAGGTTGATTTTGTAAGTTGGAAGGATTTACGTGAGTGGGGAGTGTATCATTACAGTACTTCATTACTTTTTCAGAGACACTTAATTACATATTAAAAATACTCTTATGCAAAACCACTTGCTGCTTACATGGACATCAGCATCTTTTTCTTTCCCCATATTTATTTGGTTTTACAAAAGATTTCTGGCTTGTCTGAGATGCGCATTGTGTCTTTTTCTCCATTTCTCAGCTGGGAATCTCTTCTGATGTGAAACGTATGTTTGGAAGCTTGTTAAAGATGCTTTTGGCATTTTTTACTGCCTTCCTTTTGAGCCTGTTTAGATGGGAAAACTTTCCATTATTTTTGTACTAGTTTACTCTTTCCTTATCCAGATTACTCCGTTGAAAAGTAACTTAGCGTTCTCTGGAAATTCTCTGCTCTTTCAAATCTTTTAGCCTTCTTGATTCATTAGACATATTTTGCCTGTCTAAACATGCCTTTTGATTTCTTCAGGCTAACTTCTCAAAGATGTATTTTTCTTTTGTGACAGAAGGAAGCTCTTCAACAATTGGTACTTTAGCAATGAAATAGACTTCTGAAAGTTTATGGGTACTTGAAGGGAGATCAAATTCCCTTATTTATTGGCCGTCAGATTTGGCAAATACATCTCTGTAACTTCTATATTGCTATTAATATAAATATGAGTCCTAAGAGACTGCAATGCCTTCTTATAGAGCTGTTATGTGCGCATTATCTATGTATATGGATAATATAAGATATAAGGAGCTCTTCTCTTTGGCTTAATATGTGTTTTTTCTTTTTTTCTTTTTTTTTCTTTCTTTTTTTTTTTCTTGAGCAGATATTGCTAAATCAGCTAAATAATGAAGTGGTAAAGTTTGCTTTCTCTTTTGATCATGGCTTTAATTTTGAAAATTAAATTAAATTTAAAAAATTGAAAATTAAATTAAAACCATCATATTCTTTTCTATACAGAAGCAGGAATAGTAAAGTATATGTAAACAGTCTCAGCATTCAGTATAAATCCAAACTCTAAATTTTGGGAATGTCCCACAAAACCCTACTTTTTCCTGATATTTGCATATATTTAGCAGGCTAAGCTAAGCTTCAGACAAATACTTCAGTTTAGCTTTTTGCTTCTGTAAGTGCAGTTTTTTTCTTTGAAATCATTGAGACTATGAATGTTTGCCTCAATGACAACTCTTAAACCTTTGGATGTTTCTGTAAAATAAATAAAACACAGAACAGTTCACTGATGCATCATCCGTTTGTATCTGACGGTTCTACCTGAAATATCTATTTTTCCCCTGCCATGATGCCATGTCAACAGGGGTTTCTGCATTTTTTAGGTTCATATGGGAAAGTTTGGAGTGCTATTGGGTTTGATGTAAGGCTACACAGTGAGAGCTAAGGTGATACTTGTTCCTAGTGACATCTCCACATGATATAGTGAAAGATGAAAGCTAGTCATGACAAGGTTCAAAATGTCCACTTCTGTCTGGTTGCATGCTTATGTTTCGTTTTCTCCCTGGCACTAGTTTTTACATTATAGTGGTAACATCACTTATGTAAAAGTTAGTTGACTGGTGATTTGAACAATGCATTTTCAAAAGTATATTTTTATGATATTATTTTAAATAATTGTACTCTCTTTTCTAACGAGTTTTCTTCTTAATTCTTTTAATTGTTTAATCTCAAATCTCAGACAATCTCTTAATCATTTTTAATCTCAAAACTTTCCCATTTGGTCACTACCTGGCCATTGAGCTACTGCTCCCTCTGTGTGTTGTTGAACTTGCTTACTGTTACTCTCCTAGTGTTTTTAAGGTTTGTTGTTATTCCATGGTTCCTTCTGCTAATGTTCAGCTTATAAAAAAGGATATTTTGAAGTTCAACTTTAGGCAAAGATAATGCAGAAAAAATATCTGGAAATGTTAATATGAATCTTAATATGTTGTTAATATGAAGTCTGTTAATCTGGATTCTGTGTTTGAAATCTATACTTTCTTTTATTATACCTATTGCACAATAGCTACTGCTTCTGTTACAGGTTCTTTAACACCTGATGTTAAAAGCCTTCAAGAATATCAGGGTATCATTGGAGAACTAATGACAAGCTTTCAAAAAAGTCTGAAAAAAGCAGAGATTAACTTTCTTTTATATTTATGACATATTTGTACACTGTTTTAGGAAGGATTTAGGAAGGACTGCACACTCTCTGCCTTGTGCTTTTCCCACAGTGAAAATCAAACCACTTCAGGCCTATTCTACTCTCAGTAGAGTTTCCAGCAACACAGACTATGGTTCATCATGACGGTAGTTGAAAATTATAAAGTTTTTGGCGTTAATAACTTTCACTGAAAATTTGAGAACTGATTTCTTGACATCCTTTAGAGTATGTATATATCTGCTTTATGTTTTTCTTAAAGTTAAGACAAACTTGTGTGGGATTTTTCAGTAAAGAACTGGAGCATTTAAACTGTAATGATATCTTCTCTTTGCACTGGTTTATACATTTGAACATTCCATTTAGCTCCTGCATTTTCAGGCTCTTTTTTTTTTTTCTCTCAAAATAAAGGTATATTTTAGTGTGCATTTACTGCCAGAAAAGGGTTAGGGAGATAATATACCCTAATATATATATATATATATATACATATTTATAAATGGACTGGTGAACATTATTTGACCATTCATTAGTTTCATTTATTCTGCAAATTTGTATTTGGTTTTGGGAGATCTCATTATAGCCTTTTGACTTCAATTGTCATAATAATTAGTTTAAACTTCTTTTATTTTTTTTTTCTGAAGAATTTCTAGATCTTCAGAAACACCACAGAGAAGACCACTCTGTTAGAGAATTTCTTTTCCTTTTCCATATAGGAAGTCCTTGCTACTTCTGACAGCTAAGCTGCTGGAATTGCTTATTTTTTCTTGTGTGGCTTGTGTTCCTTGAAAAGGAAAAAAAAAAAAAAAGGAAAGAAAAAAAAACCTTGTTTTTTTGCTGGTGCTTTCCATGCTATTACAAGTCTTTTCCCCAAAAAGGAAGGAATAGCTTTTGAAGTATGCCTACTATGAGGGGAGATTAATATATGTGTGTGTGTATTTAAATAGAAGTCCTGTTGGTGATGCTGCTAGTTTTACTTGTTAATATTAGACCATTGAACAAATATTTAGGTGGAAGAAGCAGAGTCTTTTGGATAAATTAACATTAATTTAATTGTCTCTGATAATGTCAGAAGCACGGGATGAAGGACTTAAGAAAGGAAATGCAGGAAAAGATGGGCCTTTTAATTTTTCTGTGATATTCTACCCCTGGGCTTTTTTTATTCATCATAAATCTGTTTGATCTCTTTGTTGAACATATTAAGAGACCTTGTGTTGGATACAAATAGCAAAAGAGTTTCTGAAGTGATGGCTGCTAGGAAACTAGGAGTGGAAAATGTTGGCCATTGATACAGTAACTTTGTGCCTCACAAAATTAGTATAAATTGTGGGAGGAGAAAATGATTGTCGGGAAAGGGTAGCGAAGAGAAGGGATGGATAGAAGGTATTTTTAATAAGCAGGAAGAGAAAAAAAAAAACAAAAAAGATAATAGAATAACATGACAAATGGCATGAACAATAAAATAAAAGCAGGAGTTGGAAGGTGACCACTTTTCACTCTTGACCTATTTGTTCCCACAGAAAAAGAACTGAAGACTGAGAGACAGGGACCTGAACTGGAGCATGCTCAATGGCACTTTATAAGGATTTGAGAGATTGTTAGAAGACAATTTATAGTTGTAAACAGCTGCTTATCTAATTGTGATGCCTTAAGCGATTTTAATTTTTTAGTCCTTAAGATAGAAAGGTTGGTCTGGAGTCCAAGCAATCAAAATAAGTGCAGATTATTTTTTCCAGATAACACTTTTTATTGTCAAAGAGCTAACTTGGTCATTATAGAGACTATGCAAAGTAAAGCCTAGTGAAACACTTACCTTTAAAAGTCCAAAATAATAATATTCAGTCAGTGAGTGCTCAGTTCACTGATGAACTCAAGTTCATCTAATTGATATCATGTATTCATATTTCTGTTATAGCAGTCCAAGTGTTTGTTATAGACCCTTTCTCATCAAATTTTTCTTCTCTATTTACTTCTGAATCAGGTGTAAGTAGTGCCTATGCCAAATATTACATAGACCATGTTATGCCATGTTCCAATCAATAGTCTCTTTGCGAGCTTTTTATAAGTTACTCTGTAAGTGCTTTCATATGGTAGGTAGTAGAGAGAGAAGAGGGGAGCTAAAAGCAAAATACCAAATTGGAATAATATCTGATAGGAGATGAATGATGAAACAGTTTTTCTTCTTGTTGTTTGGGACCTGTTTGGTGCTATTTTTCCTGACACATGTGAAATTGAATTTATTATTACTGGTCTGTAATACTTTGAGCAATCAAATATATAACACTGGCATACCGTTCTGGGGCTAAATTGAGTTTTTGTGTGGCTGAATGGAATGCCCATCTTGGTTGGATTGAAAAATGTCATAAGGCTTTTTTTTTACCAAAGCATTTCTGCCAAGTGCATACAGGAAGTGGCTTTGGCAGTCATATCCAAACAAGTAACTTAATTTCCTGGAATTTGCTTTTTTGCAAAATGTGGACTGTAGGAAAGAAAGTGTAAAGAGGGATACTTAGGGGTAGAGAAAGGATCACCCCCAAAAGCATCTAAAAAGAAATTTGACCAAACCGTCAAAATACATTATCTGTTTTCCTAGGTTTAATCACAATACCTTCAAATAGTTTAATTTTCAAATTGATAATTTATTTATATAATAATACTGAGAAAAAGCTATTGAGCATACCTATGCATAATTATTTTAACTAGGATCCATTTTACAGTGGTCCATTTAATATCAGGAATAATAGGACATAGCATTTATTGGCAATGCAACCATAACATAGTTGAGATGCAAGAGAATATGCTGTATGACTGCACAGGTTATACAGGCTGATAACCAAGCACAGCTTTACTTACACTTGTATTTACTGACATAATTTTCAGTCTAAAAGGCGATAACCATGTTCTTGTAAGCGTATCGACAATTTATCTGGCTAATCAGATGCTTTTTTCTGTTCTATAGCAAGTTCCTTTTTCCTAGTCTGTCTTGCTGGTTTTGAATCACTTATTATTTTTTGCTCTGCTATTTCTACCTGCTCTCTTCAAACTAGACCAGAATATTTCAATAGCACTACCTGCAAACTTCATCCGAATGTGGATAGCTATAGTATAAGCACAGCCTTGATGTTCTTATGGTCATTATAGAGTCTAATCATAAATCTTTTTAAGATTCTAGAATAGTAGTAGTTTGATGGTTGGTTTGTGTCAGATGTTTTTAAAGGGTTGTTGCAAATAAAGCACTATCTAGCAAAGGCTAATAGGGAAAGCACAGTACATTTGAAAAAAGTAGAAGTGATGAGTCATAATGTAATCAGATGGAAATCTTGGAAAAAATGGCATTTTCTTGTAAATAATATAACTAAATGCTGAAGTGTAGAGAGAAATGTAAATACTTATGATACAGGAAAAGTCCTACAGAAAATAATGCGATAAAGCTCATAGTTAATGGAGAAATCAGAAAATTGATTTTTTCTCATACCTTTTAATAATTGGTTTAGCTGGTTCCTAGTAGAAAGACAGCATACTAAACTGCCTAGTGTAACTGTTGATTTTGTAGAAATTATTTCAAGTCATTAAAAATTGCTGTTAATGGCTGTAGTGTAGACGGGAGGAAAAAATATTTTGTAAGCAGGTCAGTGCAGTAATTATGGTGAGACTAAACATAGGCAGTCACTGTGTGTCCCTTTCCCAAATGGCAAAACCTGTACATCTTACGTGATAACAGCTGCTACTGTAATTGTAAGCTGAGTCTTTTTTTAAATTCCTTTAAACATTTTACTCTTAGTCTAATCAACTATTATTGATTCTGAGTTCTCATGACATCCTGCAGTGTTCACTCTTTCCTTATTTGCATAGAGTTGTTATTTGGCACCTCCATAAGTTGGCTTGTTTGCAGTTGTGCCCTCTTATGTCAGTCTTGTTATTTCTGAATATACAGAGCTTTTAACTAAGAATACTTTCTGAAAAAAGCCTGAGCTCACGCTGACATCTGTCTCAATATGCTTCTGATTTTTAACTGAATACTAGGAAAAGTGTATGGTCTGATGATGTTGCTAGTTGACTTATGTTTGCCGTTTGCCATATTTTTCCTTCATGTTCGCTGTTATTTGTAGGCTTCCATTGCTATGCTGATCTAAATAATAAATAAAACAGTTAGACTCTCCATTGCATTATGGAAGCAATACATCACATTTAATATAAACCCAGACTGAGATGCAGGGCATGTGTTTTTTATTTCAATCTTTATTATTTACTAAGTTTGTGAACTTGTGCAAGTGACCTCCTCTCTCTGAACCAGTTTCCTCAACTGTAAAGTAAATTAAGGTTGCTTATCTTTCTTGATCACTTTGAGATTTCATATTCAAAGGCCATCTGTAAGCGCAAATTCTTGTTTTTCTAACATTGAGGAGCAGGTCAAATGACTTGTGAAAGTAAAACAGTGAATTAGAAGCAGAGCTCTGTATAAAACTTTGGAAGCATTGGTTCTTCATTTTCAATCCGCGTAATTTACAGCAAATTTATTGATAATTTCTCTTTGTTGCTGGCTAATCTATTTGGGAATCTTTGGTGAAAATCTAGGCTAGATTGGCTGTTTAGAACTCTGTGCCACTATGGGCAAATATTTCTGGTTTAAAATCTTTCATATTTCTTGTAAATTCCAGAACTAATCTGTGTATGAACATGTTTCATGCAAAGCCATCTCTGTGCTTACTCTTTGCTTATTCTGTTTACATTCAGCTTTTGCTCAGGGAGGAAAAAATTCTGAATATGTCAGAAGTTTTTTGAATACATAACTGAAATCAGCTTAAAGTGATGGCCAGTGTTTGGAAACAGAAAGATAATGTTTCAGTTCTCTGTCAGGAGCATTAAAAATACTTAACATGAGAGAGTACTAGAATAAAGTCGGAGTGTCAAGCAGATGTCCCTTTGATTTTAAGCAGGTTTATTTAATTAGGTAAAGCCTAATGCAAGTGGGCTCATAGCTCTAAGATGCAGTACATTTAATATTGAAGTAAGTTTGTATGACAAGCAATTTCCATAATATATTTTGTCCAGTTTTGATCTTAAGTAAAACAAATAAATTATACCCATCAAGTAAATATAACATACTTGGAATTTGGAAAGAATTGTCTTATTTTTTAATACATAGGTGTATTTTGATACATATTTCCAGGATGCAGTAACACTCCTAATTCTATGTTTTGATATAAGCAGATTTAGTTTGCTTATGTAAGATTACATTCAATATGTGATTGAATTTCATTCAAATAATTCACATTCCTTGTCATGACAAGGCTTTTTTGTTGTTGTTTTTGTTTTTGCCAAATTTAGCTGCTGAGAGCATTGCCATTTTCAAAAACCCAGAGGGTTACTTCTGGGTATTTTTTCTGAATTTTAATGCCAAATCTGGTATCCACTGAACATCATAAGAATAATTACATTTTCCTTTTTTTAAAAAATATACTGTGGATGGGATATACAGAATAACTAAACCTGAAAATAATTTACAGCAGACTCTACAGAGTATTCTTTCAATCAAGGGTATGAAATTGGCCGGATGTTATTGTATAGCTGTATGTATGTTTTATAAATGAAAAACAACCTTAATAATGAAAGTTGCCTTCCAATTTTTTTCACTTCTTCCTCATAAGGGCAGAGAAAGACCATTTTCATCTCTGTGCTTGTGCATGAGTGTATGTCGGTGATTTACCTATCTAATTTTTATGATGGGATTTGGGCACGAAACACTTTGCCAAGTGTTCATTTTAAGGATCAGGATTTCAGTTTCTAAATTAATTTACTTCCTATCATCAGTGTCTAGAATGGCATAAGCTGCAAAGCCTGTAATTGTGTCAAGTACATATTCATCCAATAATAAGCGGCCTGTAAAATACTATAAACTTTTGGGGCAGCACGGAGTTTAAAAGATAAAATACTTTTCTATCCTTTAGTCCTCCTCTAATAAAACCCCCAAGAAATTGCTACAGATGCCCTGATAGTGTTCTGGAAAACAAGCAGTCTGCATATTATTATAAACAAATAGAAGTTGCCAAATCCTAGGCTCTGTTTTACCACACTGCAGTATCAAATTGCTCTCCGACTCTTCTTTTATGGGGAATGGTTGCTGCAGATAAAGAGAAACGATTATTTTACTGAACGTGGCTGTGTTTCTTATTATGGCAACAGGACTTAATGTTAATGGGATAGACTACACCAACCCATAACTACAGGATAGAAGGCACTTCCTGCCACTACTGTCAATTTAAGCTGGAAACCTCATCAAAAAGTTGAATTAATTTTATCTTGCTGAGGTTTCAGGGATTAAGCTTGAAGTTACTGTGAATGATGTTGTTTCCAAATGATAGTTATGAACCCTAACATATGATAATTTCTGATGTGTTCTCTTAGGATGTGAAATAATGTGAATACCATAGATCTCTTGCTCACCCTATCAAAAGCAGAATCAACTGCTAAGACAGAAAATTTCATTCTTTGCAGAGGACCTGCTTTCATAAAGGGATCTTAATACTTTCAGTGGCCTACTATCCATGACTGGATTTCGGGTACAATGCACGCCAGTCAATCTGAAAATTCAAGGCCCAATAATTCTGCAGGACTCTTTTTTTGTCATTATGTAGTGATTCTTTATTGAAAGACACTAAAAATATTTAACAAAAAACTTTAGCTCCAAGTTTTTAGAAGAAGCAATGACATAAGCTCGTGATTAGTGTCATGTTCATGGCCAGTGTCATACCTGTGCTGTTCCCAAAGATGCTGTATGCCTGAGGTATGTGGCTGTTGTGGAATATTAATTCATAATGAATGTAATCCTGTTCCACTCAGTTCTGGTAGCAATGCTGTAATTAAACATAAATAATCTTCTTTATCTACTATTCCTATTCTAGAATGGATATATCATGCCCTGAAAGTGGGTGTACAAAAAAGAAAAGGTCCAAAGGAATTCATGGTATGAAGGGAAGAAACATCGAGATCTGTCTGAAAACGACTAGAAATGCTGCAATAGCAAACAGCCATTTTTGGCTACTTGCAGATGAACACACAAGCAATGTGGAGTTGTCATTTTCAGTCTTACTGTTTTAAAACCTACAGAAATATATATATTCAAGCGGATATTTTCACAATGGAATATTGTGTTTCAGTTTGAGTATATTAAATACAAATTTCCCTGATGTAAAAGTGTACTTCACCATCACCTTCTTAGTAGTCAAGATTTCATATCAAATCACTGATTATAACTCTTTGAGGGAGCTGGATTTTACTAAATACGAAATAATAATAATGTGTGTATATACATACACATTTCCTCTTGTAATGCAAGTCTCTTTCTCTGTTTTCTCTCATGAAAAAAATGCGAAGTGGTAAAATACATAACATGAAGTTGTGGAAAATGATGGAAATTGTACCAAGGCTAAATTAGGGTCATGTTTCCAGGCTCATCAAGCAATATTACTAGTTGGGGAAGATAACATTCCTGAATTAAATTAGGTCCTCAATTTAAGCCTTAGAGAGCTCTGAGTATTTCAAGTAAGATGGGTTGTTAGAATCCTGCTGGTTGTTTTTTTCCAAATGTTTCTGGGTCTTCTGTGCTTGTGCCCAAGCAGAATAAACAAGGATACTTACTTAAATTCCAGAAATATCTGTGGAATGTTCAAGGAATTTCACTGTCCTCTTTTTTTCATTTCCTTCAGGCAATCTAAACCAGAGATGTTATAAACACATAGTTGTTATCACGTTACTTTTAGACTTGAGATAAGCAAGAATTTTCTTGCTTGTGTCATTTTGCATGAATTAAATCTTACAAGCTACAGTTTGTCCTTATACATAGGAAATTCCAAAAATACCTCCCACAAATCTTCATAGACATTTAGCTGATGCATATGATGGGGTCGGCCCTCTGTACAGCACTAGCTTTCATGGCCACTGAGAACACTTTAGCTCAGTTCTGTCCATTCTCCTTCTGTAAAACATGCACAAACCTTTAGTTCTTTGAAATTAACTCCGTTCTTGAACTACTCTGAAAAGAGAAATCGCTTTGAATATTCAATCTATTATCTATCGACATTAGGAAAATAATACCTCCACATAGTTAACTTTCAACTACAATTGTGCTGCGGATTTACGATGTCAGCTTTTAGTCTTTGATTTTTCCAAGTCAGAAATCTATTCTTAACAAATAGAGATGCCTAAAGAAAGAGATCAGTGAATAGTTTTAATATAGTCAGATGATAGGAACTCTCTTGGCAAATTAGTAATTTACAAGCATGTAAATATTTATTCTGCAGCAATAACTAGTTCCATATTTATAACTAGCAGAGAAAGAACATATCACGAACACCTCAAATACTACAGACATTAAAAAAGAACCTAAAACATTGAAATCAATACATCATCCACTAAACAGAAGAGGCATAAACTGATTTGAAAAATCAGGCATGCAGAAACCAATTGCAACAACCTATTAGTTTTCCTATTCAAACAACTTCCAGGCTTTACTTTATTCTTCTGTCCCCAAACCTATCATCATGTTTGAAAATAACATTTTTTAATATAATTTTAGCCTTGGATAAAAGTAAATCTCAAAATCAAAATATCCTAATAAAACATTCTTTAGATCTTTTTCTTTAATATTCCCTCTGAACGAACTCTGCCTCGTCCCTATAGAACTCATTTCTTGATAGTCATCTCCTGATGTTGATTCTAGTCCTTTTGGGGCCATTGTTACATGGAAGTGCTTTGAACAATATTTAAGTTCAAAGTATTTTTCATTTTTATGCTTTTTTCTGATTGATTTCAATGTTTGATTGTATTGTCAGCACTATTCCATTCAACATATATGATTGCTTCTTTACCCATGCAGATATACTAGTAAAGTCTGACTGAATAGTAGAATATAGTAGTAGAATATAAGTTTTCGATGTTGTCTGTGAACGATTATGTAAAGAAAGCCACAAGATTAGAAGTTTTAGGATTTTTTGAGCCAAAGTCATACTGGAAGGACGGCAAAAGCAGCATACAGCTGGAGCTCATTTCTCTCTCATGTTGTCCCACAGGCATCCAACACATAGATTCATGTGGGACCATAGGCTCCTTACCCACTCTCTCAGTCCTGTTGCTTGAGGTTATAAACACATCTCCATCCTGCTGAGCTTACTGTCCCCGATTATTGATATCAATAAAGTGCCAAACTTCTTTCTTCTTTCCGTCTGTCTGGGGTTTAGACCCAGACTAGATTAGCAAAAAACTTGCTATTTAAGATAAATTGATTAATTTTAACTGAAAACAGGGATCATTCCAATGAAAAATTCTGCTAGCCAGTACGGCAGAGGAGTGGAAATGAATGACTGGAAAGCTCTATTGGAGCCTTTTCTTGCATCAAATTGCAAAAGCATAAGTCTTTAGCAAACTGAGCAAAAATGTGATATATGTCTGTGGTTGGAGTTGCATGTGGCAAAGACATTTTTTTGTGTATTAAAATGTTATGATAAATAATGCAGTGATTTGGTGAATTTGGGTGGGAAGGGAGAAGATATTACAAATCATAAATATTTACAGTTGACCTACCAAAGTCTTTCTTGGTCAAAACCAGTAATGCCCTTTCCACTTACTGGAATAGTTCTCTATACATTCTATTTCCAGTTAAGCGAGATTTATGGAACTATGTTTTTACACAACTCTGTTTGTTTTAGGTCCTTCATCACTGTAAAAGTTTAGTGCCTGCTAACATACCACTGTGTTAAGAAAGGCTACAGCAAAGGACTTTTATGTTACATTTTTAATTAGGAGATGATTTATGCAAAATGTTTCTGAAGAAACACAGATTTCAATATGAAAATGCAGAGTTCTTTACAGGTGAAATATCCAGTGGACTTTTATTTTTCTAGCCCTCCAGTACAGCAGCTCTCTTTTAGAAATATGTTGTGTTATAAAGTCAATTTTTTGCTATTTCTCCTCTAACGTGAATTTTGACTGTGACTTTGTGTTTTCAGGACCTTACTAGGACCAAAAAAAGTCTTTTGTTCTTGACTGCATATGTGTTACTAGTCAAGAACAATTGATTAGTATAAACAAAAAGCTACCACTCCTTTTAAGAGTGGTGACTTGAATATTTCCCCAAATGCTTCCTGCTAGATAGCCTGAATATTTTTGCACATATATCATCGCTCTGAATCAAAATCCTGCAAGATAGTAAATAATTCTGTGAAGCAGACTTCAAGAGCAAATGACACTCAGGGCATACACTTATCTCACAACAAAACAATCTGACAATTCAGATCAATTTTGATTTCTGACAATCAGAAATTGCAACCAGTCAAACATTTCCTGGAGCTGGAATTATTTTAGCTGCATCACCAAAGGACTGAGCTGCACAGTTTGTTTACAACAGTTGTATGTCTGAAATTAGGTGTTACACTTAGAAAACTCCATTGCCTCAGGGTCTAAATTAATATCTCTGCCCAACACTATGCAGAGCATGACTATCCCTGCAATAGTTCAGAGATTGTTACTCCGTACCCTGTAGTATTGGAAGGGAAGGGTAAAACATTCAGGATCGTGACTAGTTTCAGAAAATATCTGGTCTGATTTCTTAATTCATTCTTTTGAGAAATACTGTCATCACATAGATTATAGTTTTTTAATCCTATGCAGATGTGTATAATCCCAGGAGTCTTTGGTAAAGTAATTGCAGGAATGTATCTAGGAAAAAAATAGGCAAAAATAATACTTTTCATGAGTATGAACTTCATCGTAAATGGCATCTGAGTCAGCTCCATACGGTGTATAAAAACAAAATATGAGCCTAGATTTTAAATGAATCATCTGCCAAGGCAATTGCATATAAAAGGTCTAAAGCAGATATAGCTGAAGGATCAGTTTCTAGATTGTGGAAAACTTTTTATTTCATATATTTTTTCCTAATCCAAAATTAGAGTTATTTAATTTTACTTTTTGAAAGGTAATGATAGGCATTTATCCTTAATGTAAAACTGTACGTGAAACATAAGAACGTGAGAAATGTTCTACTGTGGTCTGTCTAGTCCTATCTATCTCAACAGTGGCAAAAGGCAATGCTAATTTGGGAAACCACACAAACCTGACCAGCTTCTGCAGTCAGTTCTCTTTGAACTCTCCAGTCATTCTCAGTTAACAGGCTGAAAATGTTAGAGATTACATCCCAGCCTCTTCCCTTTGGTATCTGTTCGTGGACATATCGTCCATTTATTTATCCAATCCCTAATCAAAGCTGCTGTTATGTTCCTTCACAGTATAGAATGGAACCAAATTCCAGAAGTTCACTGGTTGCTCTGTGATGTGCTCTTTTTAAATGTTTTGAGCCAAGCTCCTGCTGGTGAATGAATAAATATTACTTTTGTTACTACTGAATATAATGAATAACAATTCTGCCTTCACCTTATTCATGGTCTTTGTGATTCTATAAAGCTCAGTATCCTCCTTTTCTAGCTGAAGACTTCATGTCTTTTTAGTCTTTCTGTGAAAGTCAGAAAGTCAGAAGCTCCACTCTGATGTTGCCCTTAGCGATATCTTCTCCACTGATACAATGTCCTTTTGTAATGTGGGGACCAGAGCTGCAGATGGTATTCAGTGTGAGGGTACCAGCGTGGGTAGACACTGCTCAGCAACAAAATGACTTCTATTCTAAGTACCCTTCCCCATGATGACTCATATTTTTGACTTTTTTTTTTTTTGCGTCTGCTGTACATGCACCATGATTTTAAAGAACCATTAACGATAATTCTAGGATCTCTTTCCTGCATCATAACTGCCAGAACTTATTTCAGCATCATGTAAGCATAATTTGCATTATATTCCCCTAAATGCATTACTTTATATTTATCTGTACTGAAGTGAATCTGCCACACTTTTGCCCATTTTAATGTTTCTAGAGCTCCTCACCATCCGTGTGGTCTTTGACTACCTCAAGGAGTTTAGCATCATCTGCCAACTCTGAGATTTCATTGTGCACTTCCTTCTGCAGGTTGCCGATGAGGATACTGAGTGAAGCTCTCATTCATTAATCTCTGGGGCCACCCCACTATTGAAGCGTCTCTGTCACCATTGAACCCTACCCAAATTTCATTTTGAAGAACTTTCTTCCAGTTGTGCCAGACTTTATTTTCTTTATAACTAGAGATAGCTGCATCTCAGACAGAAAGTGGGAGAAAACAAACAAATAAACAAAAAAAGAATAGTAAAGATCAGTACAGTTGAACTGAAGCTTGCAAAGGAGCTTAAAACAAGCAAAAAAAGTTTCTTCTAGGGCCTAGTGCTTACCTAGGAAAAGATAAGGAGTGAAGTGGTGCTGCTATGTACCAAGAATGGGTTGGAGTTTAAAGTTTGAAGGCAACTGTTTAACTGTGAGCAGGGTGTTTTGTCCAAGTTTTCAGCAAGAAAGAGGATGTACATAAAGCTAATGAAAAGACACTTAACTGGAATTCAAAGAAAGTGATAGAAATTGTTGTATTCAGTGGAGAAATAAAACTTAGAATATCTATTCCAACAAGTGTTCACAGGTTTATAACAATGAAAGGAAGGAGCATGTGGCACCCCAGTGAATCTGTCAGTTATATAGTAGTATCGTGTTCAAGGAATAATAAATAATATGTTTTCTCTGAAAAAAGGAAATATAATGTTGTTCTCTGAAACCATTTCAGATATAATACCAAGCAGAGAGAAATATCATGTAATAAATGATAATATGGATTACAAAAAGGAAGTTGATGTAAAAGGGTAATGAGTACACTGAGACAATAAATCAGAAGATTTGTAACCATCACAGGTGAGAAACTCAGAAGCAACTTTCCAAGTAGAATAGTGGGGAAGTGAAGAAGTTATAGTGATAGTGTAAGAAGTGGTGTGGTAGGAAAGAATTGATCTTGTAATTGGAAATTAATGCCTATGGTTATGAAAACTTCAGGGTTTAATTTGTTAGATGCAACTAACTGCAAGAAACTAACTGTTTCTTGACTGTGATTATTGTATTGATTTTTAGGGATCTCATTGGTCATAGTGGATGGTGAATCATTTTTTTCTCTCTAGTTGCATCATTTGATTTCTGGGTAGTTTTATTTTTAATTCTGTCTTTTGCTCTTTACTTAAATAAAGACTCGTAATACTCCTTTTGAAGTGCTTGGCAGGTGCAGTGTTTGTTCTGGTAACTTCTGAGAGGCATCTCAGATGTCTTTTTGGTGGGCCAAACTCCTACATTCAGAGATAAATATAATTGCAGATTGAGAATCAAGAAGGACTTTGCATGTTGGTTGGCAAAGCCCACTACAAATTTTTACTGTCCTATATAGTACAAAGGATGCTTCCATTCCTAGGTTTTTTCAGCTAATTTGTTTTTCAAAAATTAAGATATTAGTGATAGTGATTAGTGATTATATTGTAACTTTTAAGGATTGATCCACCTTTACTAAAACTTTGAGGTTCTTGGTAGAGTGCTTGCTTGGAAATGCTGTGTTGCTTCTGGAAAATACATTTACTAAATTATCATGTATTTTGGCTGCAGACTGGACTTAATGACCAAGATCATTGAGTCTTCTTTTCCATGTAGCACTTTATGTAACCCAGTACAAGAATGTAACAGTTAAACATTAACATAAGATTAGTAGATATATATATAATCTATATCTAGTTTAAGTCAACAAGAATATCCATTGCCACGAAAGACAAGCAAAGATTTCAGTCTTGGCAGGGAGAAGAATCTTAATAAAGACAAATGACAGATAGTTCATTCTTTGCTTCTTCACACAAAATAAGATTACTGTAGTTGGATGGAAATGATTTACTGCTTTCTTGTTAACAGTTCTCAGACTTATTCGAAAGGTCCTGATATAGTTGCACTTTGTTATCCCAAAAACTTGATCAACTCTTCATGTTTTGTTTGTCACAGCGATTGTTACTACTTAAAATATTTTCCAATTTGATTAATTTAGTATTATTTCCATTAAGTCAGGATTTCTCTTGCTGCAGAGAAGGGTTGCTAATGGTCATAACTCAAAACCACGTACCTTAAGTGAACTTTCTGTGGCATCTGAGGAATGTTCAAGCTAAAATTCATCTTTCTGCTGAAGAATTCAGTTTCTGAACATTTTATTTTTAAGAGTATTGAAAGTACATATTATTAATGTGTTGTGTAATTTTGTTCTTAGAAATGTAATATACATGCTGGTTTTTATTATTGTCAACAAAACTGGCTTTGAGTCCTTATCTGTCTGTTCTACTTAATCCTATTTTTAGTGAGCAGTAGGATTTTGGTGAACTATTTAAAAAATAGATAGAGGCATTTACCGGAATACTTTGTTAAAAATACAAATTGTAGTTTTATTTAAATCTCCTCAAGCTTTTTCTGGACTAAGAGAACACTGTGATTCATATGGCAAATTCATTACACTTTTGTTTTTGAAAACCAAGTTTAAAAAAGGTATATATAGGATTCAGGGTCTTTTTGTTTCTTTTACAGTGTACCTGGTTTTAGTGTTCCCTTAGTTAAGAAGATAGATATTTTTTCTTCACAACAAAATAGATACGGTCGAAGGAATTAAAAAAAGAAAAAAAGGTTTACCTTAAAGACATTAACAACTGAGGAAAGACCATACCAACAGAAAAGCAGCCAAAACCTTTTGCAAGAATAATTTGTTAGAGATTTGAAAAAGCTGAAGAGTAAATTCAGGGAATGATTTATCCGGTTTATTCTTATATAGCTCCAGGACCTATTGTTTCCTCCTCTTGCTTTCTCACCTTGGCTCCCATTTTATAACTGCTGCAAATAAAAATGCAAAATGCATATATTTTTCAGGTACAGCTCTTTCTTTCTATGTACTCTATCAACTGTTTAGGGCCAGAGCCTGTTTTAGGTTACCAAAAATGCAGCCTTTATACAACAAAAAAGCACCACGTACTTAATTCAATAGTTTCTCAGATGCCTGCACACTCTTAACCAGCTATACTTTGCCAGCAAAGTTATGCAGGTCGCTGCTGTTCTGCATGAATAGGTCTTCCATTCTGACTGTGTGGAACTTCCTGGAGCTGGAAGGCTGCCCACTCCCGGAAGTCTGCAGTTCTGGGGAGACAGGCTAACAAACTCTTCTCTCCTGAAGGCCCAATCTTTTGTATATGTTGTTCATTTTGTACAGTTGATATATATTAACATTGAGCACTGTTATTTAAAACTTTAGCAATGATATGCAAAAGTAGTGATGCTGTCAGTAAGGTAATGGTTGCAGTATTTCTTCAGCAAGAGAGCAGTGTTGCTCTAAGAGCTGAAGGCTTGAAATTGATTGGGGTCATTGATGGGGAATGACAAGCCTACTACTTTATAAAATGCGGCTTTTGATACTCGACATATTATCATGTTCATTCTCAGAAGTAAACTCCCCAAAATTTTCAACAAAGCAAGAATCAAAGTTCATTCTTTTGCAATCATCTGCTCACTCGTCATCTGCTAAACAGAACAAGCAGCAGGATTGATAAAATTGATTTATCTTGGATATAAATAGCTATCAGATTTTAAATTTAGTTAATCTAGGATGTTGAATGGAGAGCAGAGATGGCTTACCACCGTCCTTCATGTTTTCTTCTCACAGATCTCTTTGGGCACAACCCTCCTTTTGGTACTAATGTGTTCCTAGTGTTGGAGGAAAAAGAAAAAATAAGAGGGATCTTATGAAACAGTTCTTGTACTCCCACAGTTTATAGCCTGAAATATTAAGAACACCCCAAACTGGTACCAATTCATTGTAGGCCCCCTATGGCTTTTTTTTTTTTTTTTTTTTTTTTTTTTTGACTACCTAAGGTTTAGGACATGCATGACTTCAGAAAACCTCAGTATCTTAATAAAGAATAAGACTAAAATATAATATGGAATTAAAAGTACAGTAAGTTTCCAAAACCAGATTCAGATTTATAACAAGTCATTTTCTTCTGTTGAAGTCCAAACTTCTCTGAAAATAAAATACTCCTCTTTTGTGGCTTATGGTGTTACCAGCAAGATTGGTGGTGGAGCTGGTTCTTCAGGCACCAAAAATACATTCAGATCTGTACAGATGTTCCTGACAGAAGACTTCGGTTGCATTTGGTCCAAGCTGTCATGACTTCACTGATGTAGGCTGTCATTTGGCAGAGTTTTTAAAATATTCTTATCCCACCCTTCAGAGTCATTTTTTTGAAAGTTGAGAAGGATACAGGATGCCTCCTCCTCTTTGGTTTTGCAGAGTGTTATTCCTCTTAGGTTCTATACTTTACTCTTTTACCAGAAGAGCGAACAAGCACTTTTTCCAAACACTGTGTCACTTAGCTGAATGATAAAAGACTATTCAGTCCTAGGGAGGTGTTCGGTTCTATCCCGGACTGCATTAAGCTACATTGGGCCAATGAAGTAGTAGAGTACAGTAGTCTCTTACAACAATATCATCTTTCCAAAGACTGTTAATCACTAAGGAATAGAAGTTAGTGATCTCACTTTTTATTAAAGCTTCCAGTAATAAACCTCATGCAAATATCAAGTGATATGGAAAGGAAGTATACAGCAGGATACGAGTGTTGTTTTTCCATGAAGATGTTGTAATATCTGAATGATAGCCAAGAAGGATTTACTGTATGCATAAATACAAATAGTACACTTCTAAGTGTGCTACAGTACTCTGTGGGTTGGAAGGTGATAATTTATATGAAGATGCAAGATAAAGACTTGGGAAGAATGAATTAACCTTACTAAGACTTTAAAAACAAACTTTCAAGTGTAACTATGGTACCATTTTAGTTATAAAAAGTACTTACATCCAAAAGCAAGGTTTAGTTTCACAATATTGCGATGCACTGGACTAACATATTGGCTCTTTTATGTTCTACCTCTAAAATTTTTGCAGCTATATGTATTGTTCAGGGGTACAGATTTAGATTCTCACAAAGAGAATGTAAAGCACAGTTTATTTCTAATGTCCAGTGTTTAATATATACTGAGCAATGAAATGTAGTATATCCTGTTTTGTCAGAAACTATGTGAAATGTATGACTTCTGGAATAGGCATAAGTGAGTCATATTTGTTTAGATGTGGCAGCACTGTAGGGTGGATCTTCTAAAGGTTTTGTGGGTTTGACTGCATAGTTTCCTTTGTAGCCACCCTCCAAGCTTATACCAGGCCTGCCAAATTTCAGATTGGGCGCTCTCTCTTTATACCTACTAATCAAGGATTATCTTTCAATATGTATGTATATTACATAAATATAATATTACAGGCAGATTTGAATAAGTAAATTGTTACAAATAGCTGCAATTTAGATTTGTCATTCTTTTTTCTTCTGAGATGCACAAACCCACATACATGAAATGTAGAACGTTTCTTTAGTAATATTAGTATCAGAACAAAAAAAAAGCTTTGAGGTACCAGTAGATACACAACTTAATTCTTCACTGCTGTCATTTGCAGACATTTAGTTCATGGTAAATATTTTATGATTTTCTGTATCATTACTATCACAGCTCCTGTGCCTGCTCTTTGAACTTGATAGTTCTGTTATGCACTGGCCCTTAAAATATATATATGTATATAAAACTAAAGTAGCCAAATTGTAAGTCCTTTATGTTAATGCAGGTATTCTTTAGCATCTAGAAGCTATACAATGTCAAGCTAAGAAATTATTAGAATCCATAAGTGAAATACAATCAGACAAATAAGATTTTGAACTTGCTACCTGAATCCAATACATCCAAGTTAAAAATGTGGAATTCTGCCATGTGAAAGTGATGATGGTTTACTAAGTTGTCATTAAGAGTTTTGCTTTATGTTGTAATTCACATTAGCATTGTGTTTTGCAAGGTTTGACAAGTAGATTAAAGAACATGCTTATTTTTCAAATAGGAAAATGAAACAGAGAAGAGATTTCAATAACTTCAGTCCTTTTGCATTCGTCACTCAGTTTAGTCTGGTGTCACATGTTAACTAGGGTACTAGGGTGGAATTTCTGACTGTTACTGTTTAACCTGAAAAATCTCCTTCTTACCTGCATTTTTTCCTGAAATTTCTCATAACAATAATTGAAGTTATGAATAACATAGTTAAATTCAGTTATCATATTCCACTTCATTTATTTATTTATTTGTTATTCTGTGACCTTGTAAAATTTTAAGATAGCTTCATTTTGTTATAAATTAACTTTGCGTTCTTAGAAAATGCAGTCCAAAAGCATTTTCCTTAATACCTCTGTAAAGGAATGCTTATTACTGTAAAAACTTCTTGCTGATGCATTTTCTGTAAGTCACCTTTTGGAAGCATTCCGTTTTTTTTTTTTTTTTTTATTGAGTTTTACGAGTCTGCATTTTACATAATATTTTATTTACATTCTTTTGTTTTTGTAATCTTCAGAAAATATTCAAAGTATTGTATATCCTCTGACAAAATTAATCACAGTGAACATTGTATTTGTCCTTTATTTGTGTCCTGTATTGTACTCTGCAAGTTTGTTCTTTGCAAGTAAGTATACACAAGCATTGTTTCATTTAATGTTGGCTTCTATTTCAAAATCATTTCAATATATATGGAATTGTTTGTGTTGTACCATCAATTAACTTTTTCTGGCTATGAGTCATGTCAAGGTAAATGACCCATGCACAAATTAAATCAATCCAACACAGCTTGAGAGTTTCCATGTAAGACATTTTTAACAACTCGTGGAGTGCAGCAGGAGCTGTCTGCATCAGCAGATAGTATCATAGTTAATATGCTCATAATTTCAAGAAAATGTTCTTTGTGCCCTCTCCCTCCCCCATAAATTAACAAATGAAACTCCAGGGGAAGATAAATTAAATTATGCCATGTTTTATTTAAAGCATTGAGTCTGAATATTTTGTTTTTTCTTTAAGACTTTTAACTTTCCAAAAGATGGTGTTTTGCAGTCCAACACTGCAGGGGTACCACAAGCAACCTTGTTTTATCCCATTTATCCCACCTTGTCTTTCCCATTTTTGAAGTGCAATCTAATGAAGGTAACCATTTGTGGTACACATGCTCTTCATGAAGAAGTTAGCTGAGTTTTACAGCAATATTTGTTACAGAAATATTTGTTGTGTATTGGATTTTGGTTTTGCTTTCCTCTTTTAAAGTATTTATTCTTTATTGATTCATTATTCCCAAGCTCAGTTACTTCTACTTTTTTCCGTTCTGAACAGATGGCTGATATCCAAGGGATCCTGCTGAAGATGTAATGAATTATGCTTACGTGCAAACTTTTCTAATATTTTAGTTGTAATACTAAGAATTTTCAAGTAATGTGAGTTTGATTTGAGTGGTGCAGAGTTCATCTGTATATGATAATAAGTGTAAATATGTAATACTATGAACAGGTTGACCATTGGAATATTCTATATAAGAATGAGAAGCCACAGTTCACATTAGTTGCCATCCTGAAGTAGTTCTGGCAACTCACACTCAAATAAGAGCTTTCCCCGAGTCAAGGGGACATTTTGGTCCTGTTGACTTTAATGGAAAAGCTGACAGTTATTGGCAGATAGAGCACTTAGTAGAAATAAAAAGACTGAGTAGTTTACTGTGAAAATATAGATCCTGCAAAATAGATAAATGAGCATATGCCTTTCTCATCAGAATACATAGTCTGTGAAAAGTCAAAACAGCTATTCCCAAGAGTTTGCTTTTGTTAACAGACAAAGCCTTAATATTTTTCCCTCAGAATAGCTCAGCTTGCATCCCTGATTCTTCTCTCCTGGAGGGTTTTTTCCCAGTCTCGTTGCAGGCTGGATTGACAGCTTCCAGTATGAGGGCTAGTAGAGCCCTCCTTGAATGTCAGATACCAGGATCAAAATCTGGTTGCCAAAAGGGATCATGAGGTAACACTATGATTCTGCTTTCTGACATACCCAAATTATGCAGGACAGTTGCTTATGCAGGATATGAGAGCAAGGTAATAGGTGAACCTTAATACTTAATTCATATGATTGTGTTGCTACGCTAAGTTCTAATACAGACTTCTCTGAAACAAAAGACCTTTTCACAGCTCACAGAAAATATCAGTTTCTTGCTGTTGTTTGACAGATTTTTCCAGATTTACCCAAAGACACCTGCAAATATTTTCTGTGGAGTTTATACATTAAACTGTATGAAGGCTCCTGTGTTCTCCCTCTGTAAAGTAAACCTTTAAAAAACAAATGGCCAGATTCAGCAGGGAAAATTTTGGAAGTGCAGTTTCTGCTGAGCACTCTGAAAATCTTGCTGAGCATATACTAGAATACTAGATTTTCTTTTTAATTGTCCAATATTTATAAACCTGTGTCACTAAAACAGACTTTGATAGGATTGGTAGATATTGTATAACATCAGAAATCAGCATGCTCATTTAAATGCCTACGAGCACATTTGGTCGGTCACTTTTGGCCACAAAATAATGTTTAAGTTGCTCCTACCTACTCAGAAGTATTCCGTAAGTAGATAGTACCTAACACAGAAGTGACATTTACAGCTAACATATAAATAGCATTTAGCTCTATAATTTCTTTGCTGGCATTTGTGGCACCATACATCAAGCTTTAACTGATTTTCCTTTTAGAGTTAATGAACCACTATAAAGTAGTTGGTAAAGATTGTTGTGAATAACATGTATATGTAGTAGCACAGAAAAAATGATCTTGTAATTACTTCAGTAGTAGATTAGGGGGCATAATATTTGCTAAGGCATTGCTGATACATAGGATTCCAACTGTTGTAGGCAAATGACCAGGTCTTGAAATTGTCACCTGAAAATGTAATCAGGTGCATGCAAAATCCTTTTTTTTTTTTTTTTTTTTCCCCCCTCAGGGTTTTTTAAGACATGATTATTACTATTTTGAAGTTTTTATTCTATTGTGTATGCTACACTAAGCTTTTTTTGATCTTTTCTATCTTGCTGCTTTTGCTTAGGGCTCATGAGGGTTCTTGTACTTCAGCTTTTTGACCTACCCAGCAAGATAATAGTATAGGTATAATTAAAATTATCTTGATAGAAAATTTATCACTTTTAAACGCAGCCCTGTCAACTGGAATGACAAGAGCTTAACTACAGGAAATTTTTAGCCCTCTTCTGGTAATCTGAGTTATTTTAATAGTAATGATTATTACAGTTAACGTTGTAGTGAATTGACGATGTGTTGCTGATTCACAGGTTGTATGATATGATGGTCCTTCCTTAGATAAGAATCCTCAAATATTTATTTTGTAACAATATGTCATAGTACTAAAGAAGAAAAATTGTTTGGCATAATACAGCAAAAGAAATTGTTTCCCACAACACTAATACTTTTAGCTGAGTTATTTGACTACCTTGTGAACAATGTATTATCATGAATGACTTCTTTCTATTCTCAGTTCTGGTTTTATTTATATTGCTGTTATTATATATAACAGTATAAACATATTTCAATTTACAGCTGGAGAAAAATAGAGCAGTTGACAGTACCTTGTCTTGAAAGAATATATAGCTTATGTTTTCAATTTAAGGCCAGCACAGATGGCAATAATGTTAGTGCACTTTTGTGTATGGAGGCTATTGGAAAGAAGAAAGTATGAAGAAAGGCTGCATTATGAAATTGTAGATCACTTAAGGAAACCCAAGCAACACTAACTATTGAAGGTGAATTATCTTCATTATAGAGCAGAATAAAAACTCAACCAATTTGTCAAGCTTCCAATATTTTTTAGCAGTCTTTTAATAGTGTTATTCCTGCTCTGTATTGTAGTCCTGTATGTCTCCATCATTCACCACAGGCTGCAACATTATTCTGTAGCTGCTCTGCGCTCCTATTATGTTGAGATATGATCATTGTAGTTATTTCAAGCTCCTTTCCTTCAATACCGTTTTCAGAATATGGTTGTTTATTAATTCATGTATTTCTAGATTTTCTTAAAGTGGCTTGTATAAACTATAAAATTTCACCTTCCCAAGAGTTGGGGGACCTATATTTGTATGGTTTGTTTAGCTGTACAGTTCTGCTACTTCTTAATGTGAGAGTGGAAAATGATTAATCGAGGACCTTTGTTTTTGGCTGATGCAAACGTGGCAGAAGCAATAATCACTATGGCAGTTTTGTTTTCCATACTTAATACTTCCTTTGAGATGTTGATTATTAACTTGAGTAGAAAATGCAGGTGCAAAATCCTCCACCTTTATATTTATTAATATATTTGTTTGTTTTAGTGGTATTGTGTAGCATGGCATTGTTGCTGCTAGTCAGCTCTTGTTAAATCCACAGTAACCATTATTTATCATAACACTTTTAACAGTGAGCAAATAGATGCACATTTTGGAGAAAAGGCAGAGCTACTGGCAGAGAAGTTAAATTTTTTATATTGTGGCATTGCATATAAGTAAGAGTGTTTCATTACTTACGTTAGGCTCTGCCATGAATTTCATTAAGGCTTTCTGCACGTGTTGCAAACTTGTTCCACAAAGAATGCAATTCTAAGAGAGTCAACTCAGACTGGAGTTTTAGCGCTACTAATGGGATGAATCTGAAGAATTATAAAATTCTACTTGTAAAGTACCTTGATTGTGTTTTTTAAAGGCAGGCATGAAATATGAACTTTAAATTCCGAGGTCATTGTCACAGAAAATATCTTTTCCTACACCCTCTTTCTTTTTTTGATCACACGGCAGTAAAGGCTGCACTATGTCTTTCTTTCATTTTTTTTTTTTTAATGCAGAAAGGGTGGGGCATTTCTGCATGCTTTGCCATTCAAACATTCCTGCTGATTCTATTTTCAACTTAGAATTTTTAAATTAGTAACAGATGTGCTGATTCTGTTGACTAAAACCAAGTATATTTTGAATAAAAAGTTTTAAAACTTTTGCTGATTATTGAACCACATGTGCTAGCTTTTGTTGTTAGCCTTCATCATAAATAGTGTCTTTTACTGCAGATATCTTGCTGAAGCCAGTGAGTTTTAATCTTGAAGTGGTAATTATGGCAAGGGGCTGCAGCAGAGTGATTGTACAACAAATCTTTCTTTCTACATACTGAATTGGATTGCAATCCCAGTATGACATAGTCAAAATGTTCAGATAAGTTTTGGTAATATATATTTATCATCTCCATTTACACCAAAATTGCAAAGCAGGTAAGGAAAACAAATTCCATACCTGGTCATGGTTATTCCATACATTGTATGTTGATAATGACGATGCACTGGCACAGAACATATAGAAGTCTTATGCAACAAAGCTCCCAGGAAACTTTCTATCTATCTGCTACACAAGCATTTGAGGGTCTTGATAGCTTCAAGGCAGGAAGAAAGGCTTGTGGTTGAAAAGATCAAGGAGAATCAAATGCCAATTAAGGGAACATTATTCTGAGGTTTCAGTTGCAGCTATGAGGCTGAATTAGTAGCAGAGCTGTTTTACATCTTTCACATATTTTGGGTGCTAGAATCCTTCCTTTTCTGTTCCTGAACTGTCTTCACTGCTGTCATTTCTTTAATTGTAAGTCTCATCCTTTCTCCATGCTTTTTTATTGACACATACATGATAAAACACATATTGACACACACGCATGATAAAACAAAGATACTTGTATCATCTTTCATTCTCCTTTATCTGTTGAATTTTTTTAGTAATAGTGTCAGCAAATGATTTCTTATATGGGCCTTTAAATTATCAAACATTGAGAATTTATAAATAATGTAGACTATAATGCTTCTGTCTAGGTAATGCTTCTGTCTTGGGTGACAAAATGAAACACAACAGTGAAACATAAAAGACAAGAACAAGTCATTTTTGTAGGTACAATTCCTGATTTATAAGAGCATTAACTAAGGGAGATTACAGTTATGCATAATTAAATGAAGCTCAAAATATATTCTTCCAAGCAAACTGAAAATAATGATAGCATGTTTTATGGCAAATATGAAACATGGATGAAAAAAATACAGAGCAAAGTGCATTTTGCTATTGTGAAAATACCTCCAACTTTTACTCAAGATATTTCACGTATTTTAGATTTTTCACAGTTTGATTTTATTTATGAAATATTTTAATTTTCTTGAGACAGTTACACAGTCCACACATTCAGGCTATAGATGAATGAAGTGGAACTAAATTAGGTTGTTGACAAAAAGAGCTCTTTTCTCCAAAGTGCTTTTCTGCTGAGGAACATAGAGCATAGCCTGCTCTGTGCTTCAATACCCCTGCACTGATTTGCTATGTATTTTTTGTAAATAGGAATAAAATAAATGTAAAATCGCTTTCTGTTGATGAAACTGAAGTAGTTCCCTTTTTTTTTTCTTGGGACAGGAGAGATGTCACTTGGGTGTCAGGAGGCTTTTGAAGTTTTTAAGCGAGACCATGCTGACAGTATAACCATTGAGGACAACAAACAGCTTCTAAAACAGAGGTGAGTCTCACAGCAAGATGCAGCTGGACTCAGGAATCTGCAAGTTTGTTCTGTGTGTGGGTAAAAATGTGTAACTTTGCAAAAGACATTCCAAGGTTCTAGAGAAAACTTGGTTCAGAAGTGTGACCTTTTTCTTAATGGGGACATGTCTCACTCAGAAAACATTGAGTGTTGACAGAATGAAAATGAATAGAATATGAAAATGGCATGTTCTTAATGCATCTTTCTTCTGTTTTTACTATTCTTATCTTCTTAGACCTTCTGTAGAAGCAATGTGGTAAATGGCATTTGTGATCATGAATTATGTAGAGGAAGTTAGATTCATGTGGCTAAATTGATTACTGTAATTTCCACTGTTGAAAACACTTTATCAGCTTCAACACTGAACTGGACAATAAACTAAGAGATGTGTAACATATGCTTTTGTCTTTTGTTACAAACTTCTTTGCCAAGCAAAGTTTTTCTCCACCAGTTTTGCACTCTAAAATGACAGCAGTACTCTCCTACTTTGCATTTATTGTTAATACTGACAAAGAACTTCCGAATATTCTGGTGAAGATGATGAGATGATGATAAAAACATTAAAATATGAATGTTTGGAAAGCCAGTCTTGAGCATCTCAGAAATTATGGCACCAACATTTGTCTGTGTCACTTGGCTAACAGTACTGTTAAACAGAGTTAGTTTTGCAAGCATCAGCCCTCCTTGTACTGTGGGAGAATTAGAGAATTTTGAGACTTGAGATAAGAGAAGCCAACATTTGGGACATAGGGGAAACTTACAATTCCCCTAACTGCAACTAACTCCCCTTTCTGGTTTCAGAATATGTAGATGGAGATTGGCAGAAGCCACAAAGTTTAAAACAAGATTTGCTTTCCTGAAAGGACAGAGGTTCAGATCCGCATTTTGGATAACCCCTGTCTAATATGCAGCAGCTGATTGCTGGAATGAATGCTTTGTGAATGTTGATACCCTGGAGCAAGAAACTTTCCCCCTGATACTTGCAGTGGATTTTGCCGAAGATGCCTCTAGCTCCGAGTTTACTGCATTCATGAAAATGGATTTATATCAAGTCCACTCTGTAATTTGAAATGCAACCTCTGAACTACCAGTTGCATAAAAACTCAGTTACTCAGCCAGTGTTCAAATTGCACAGTAAGAAATATGTAGACACCAGATGTTTAAAGGATCCCATAAATTCCCTTTGTAGGCCTCTCATGTTAATTTTTTTTGTTTATAGTTCATGCATAGCCTTTTTATGGAGAGGTTCCTATTCATATAGGAGGCATACAACTTCTTTACAGCTAGCAATGTAATTGTTGTCTCATTTTTATTAGCAACAAGATCTAGATTTATTAATTAGAGGCTAGATTTTTTAATTAGAGGAATATCAGAAATAACCTTTTCTTTTCTTTCAATAGAGTTGTCATATGTCTTTGTCTTGTTTATTTTGCTTGACTGTGATTCATAGTCACAGATGGAATTTGTTGTGCTGTCATAAATTACTACCAAATTTTAGTTTATGTTATTATGCCAGTTTGTAAGCTGTGCTGTTTGAGAAACAGATGTGTGGCCCATCCAACTGTTTCTGTTTTGAAGGCAGCAACCTATGAGTAAGGCCTGCATAGGCAACTGGCTTCAAGTTCCAATCTATCCATAACCGTGAATCAGAGTCAATAGTCAATAATTTTGCCTGAGTAACTTCTAAGTAATCGATGAGCTTAATATTAGCCCGTGGGAGCTATGGGAGAGAGAGAGAGAGATACTTTGGGATTTTTCCCTTAGATCTGTAAACAATCTCTAAGAGACCTTTTGGGGTGCTGTAAATCACCACCAGTGGAAAAAAACATATTCAGAAAAGTCTCGTGGACTCTTCAAAGATTTGTGCCTTTCTTGTATAGTCAGTGGTAAGCATAGGGGAACCTCCCAGCTAGGACCATTTACAGCTGTTGAATTCAACCATGAAAACAAGTGAGAGTCCAACTCCGACTTTTAAAGGGAAATGGACTCAACTGAGAAGGGGCGGTTTTCCAAACCCCACCTCCCCAGGGGAAAGCCACATTTCTTAACTCTGTTTTGATGTAATTTGAATTAGACAGAAACACAATTTGTGGATTTCCTCAGCTACTTTGCCTAGACCAACACTAGTCCAGATCGACTGAAGGATTATTTAACAATTATGTTTTGCTTCCACACTCGACAAGGTTCAACTTGTACACATCTGAGTAACCATTCAAAGTTTCTTATCATGTCCAATGCCCCACCACAAGTCATGAGGCAGCAAATCATCCTTCTCATATTTATTTACATACAAGAGTATTACAATGAAAATTTTCTTAGAGACACCTCAATTCTCTCAGATACTTTTCAGAATTTGCCATTGTACTTTGAGTTAATTATTTCTATTATTACAGCAGAATACCTATAGCATTTGAAAGTCTGTTGTGTATTCCATTTGCCCTAAACAGCTTTGTATAGTACCAACTTAAAATGGTGCAGGGCAATAATTATGTCAGCAACTAATGTACAAGATTAGAAAAGGATAGAAAATGCATGAAAGGAGAAGGGATCAAGTTCTAGCAGGATATAGGGAATGTAGAGAATATAGTGGATTTTAAGATTCTGAGGAAAGCTGGGTTTTTTTAGCAACTATGTTGCATACTAGGGAACGAGATATGGAGGGAGCACAATGCTAACAAATAACACTGAAGCGAGCATCATTGCCACATCATGTTGCAATCTAAGAGAGTAAATTCTGATCATTAGAATATTTTGCAAACCATGTGAGAAGTTGATGATTTTAATACAATGAGGAGTGCTCAGTGAATTGATTTAGAAACATACATGGTGGGAATTGGTGAGCATTGCAATCGTGCTTTAAAAAGTGACATTTTTTATTATGAAATTATTAATATTTTCATTACTATCACCTGAAAGCATCCTAGTCATGGAATAGGATATAATTATGCATGGTTCTGTTCAACGATGATACAGAAACACAGTCTTTTGTCCCAGAACATTTGTAATATCTTCTGGCATGCAGACTGGAAAGATACTTTGCATGTATGTACATGATTTACATTACTGCACCTTTAGTCATTTGGGAGAGATGACTGTGCTTAGAGATAGAATATTCTGCATGGGAATACATTTTCTGACAAAAGTCAGAAGTTGCTTGATCTCACCATATGTTACCCTTTTTAAGATGAATATAAAAATACTTTGCTCTCAAGTATGCTGTGAAGAATATTTATTTAGTTTTAGGCAGTGCTTTGGAAATTCTATACTGTTAAAGTGACTATCTTATTACTTATATCAAAGAAAATCTCAATTTAAGTATTCATCTTATTAGGAATAATTTCCTACTTAATTCCAGTCAACTTCAAGAGAGAAAAAAATTACAGTGAAAAAATGTAAAAAAAGCACTTTTCAGCAGCAGCTCTGAGCTGAAGGCTAAAAAATGAATATTTGCAAGAGAAATGTAGTTACCAGTGCTAGACGCATCTGGGCCACTATGATTAACAACACTGCTTTGTAGAAAGGGCCAAGTGATCTGTAAGTGGTCAGAGCCTCGGTTTTCTTTTTCAACACACTTAAGAAATATGTGAGTAAATTAGTTGAGTAGATATTCTGAGAGAAGAACTACCTACTGAATCAGCAGCAACACTTCCTGTGGCATGCTGCATTTCCTTTGGTATCTCCTCCAAAAGTTGACCAAACTCATTTTTGCTGTCAAAATACTATCCCAAGTCGGAAAGGCCTCATTCTGTTCCAGAATAATACAAATGTGTTATATTATGTAAAAGTAATGTTGCATAATTACAAAAGACAATTAATAATATTGTTGAAAGAAATCACGCTTCACTTAGTCTGTACTTCATTTATTTATTGTTCCTTTACAATGAAATTTCACACTTTTAAAACATCATTTCCAATTTGATTTGAGGCCCAGCTGTCAGAATACTGTAAAAAGAGGAGGTTTTTTTCCAAAGTCTGATTCATTGATTTTTTTCCACTCTGCTCAGTCTTCTTCTTGCATACTATTTTTAGGTCTTCATGTGGATTGCTTTGGCTTATATCAGTGTTTGAGAAGCAGTTGAATATCATTTAAATAACAGCATTCACACAGAGAATCTGTAGAAGAAAAAAGTAATTTAGTTTTGATATAGTTTTTATTTTTCTGTTTGTAAAGTTTCTCATTAATGTGTAAAATGTGTTTGGAGTATAGATTTTCACATAGCAGAAATACTGACACTTGTGAATATGCAAATTACTTTGGATTTATTCTTTCAGCTTTGAAATAGTAGTAAGTTAAAACATTACACATAATTTAACATACTAAAATTAATCTTGTAGTCTAAGATGGGTATTTAAGAAATCCAGTCATTAGCTTTAAAACAGCATTATCAGAAGAATTTAGATTTTTTTTTATTTTTCCATTTAACCTCTCTGTTGCATTCAGAATGGTTTGATTTAGACCAAACTATCTTTTCTGCTGGAAAATGGTTTCCAAACAGTAATTCTGCTTAGAAATAATATACCTTTTGTACAGATCTGAATCATTTTGAAAGAAATTTGCAAGAAAAAATTACTTGAAACTTTCCATATTTTACTGTGAATAAATAATTTAACTGGATGTTCTTCTGCATAAATCCATATCGTTGTGCTTCTACTACTAGGTTTGCTGAAGCTAAATCTCTTGGAGAGAAAGTAAATGAAGTGAGAAATAAAATAAGTGAGTACATTTCAACTTCATTTTATATCAGTAGTTAATATAAAATCACAGCATTCAAAGGATGTGGGAAGTGATTCAATTTTCTAAAGAAATGAATCATATTGCTAAAATTTTGTCTACCGGTTTTGATTTTTACAAATAATCTGAAAAGCAAGATTGTTCTTTACTTGACAGATCATATGAAATTTATTGAAGGGAAAAATTAAGGTATTTACCTCATATTTTCTGAATTTTATTGTGGGATAAAAGGAACTAAAAAAATACCACATAGTGAAATCTTTGGATTAGGGTTGTATTTACCTCTATATTTATACAGCTTCTGGTACAAGAAGTTCTCAGTGTTGAATTACTGCTGTGCACAGCTTTGTAAGGACTAACTGGAGGGACTCTGTAGAGTGCCCAACTGGATAGCGCTTTCTATGTTTTTTTTGTTCTAGGGCCACATGTGGCCATACACCTTGCTTCCCATTAGCCTTCCAGTTTCAGAATATCCAAAGCAAAAAATCACATACAGACAAGTTCAACCCCAAGCAATCTTCCCCAATGCATTTACCAGCCTGTGGTGTATTCCTTGATGTTTTCTGAGTTAGTTAATTCCAACTCAGTAAGTGCTTTCCTGACAATTGACTATCCAGCCTCTCCATCAAATGGAAAAGCATAGTTTCATGCTCTGGCCCAAAAGTCCTTGGGGATTAGGCCAATGTCCACCTGCATACGTACGTTCTGGTGAACCGAGTCTCCTCAAGCTTCCAGATACAGGCACAGAGGGCTGTGAGGGACTAGTTTTAAAGATAATCTAGCATCCACATCCAGTGGTGTAGCCTCTGCCCTAGGTTTCCATCGCCTTCCATATCTCCCTTTGCTAGGAAGTGCTGGCAGACTGTATGAAAATTAGTGAGGCAGTGTCCTTGATCAGAATACAGTGTATATCAACAGTGAAGGGTGTGTATTGATGGTTTTCTTTCCCACCAACAAAGCTTTTCTTATCTTCTCATACCTGTATACCTTTGTAGACTAAGCTAAAGTGCAGTTCAGTTTTTCCATCCATCTTGCTTTGGTGTTGAATCAGCACTGGGCAGAAACTCCTTGCTAAGTAAGTGCCAGCAGCAGCGGTATATATTTGATGACGAAAGAGGAATTCAAAAGGGTTTTGAGGTGCCTGTGGGTGGTACCAGCACAGACACACACAGTGGAGTCATTGTCACCCCTTCTTGTTTCATAACACAGCTGATTGCTGGGAAAGGACAGAACTCTTCTCCTGGCAGTCCTGGTGGTTTCTACATACTTTCACCACAGCCATGATTATATTCCTTGTGGCCATGCATTGTAGCTCCTGCCAGATGCCCCTCCCAATGGTATACCAGAAGCCTCTTGGAGCTGTTATGCAGTATATTTAGAATTATGTCATCTGTGAGGAAAAAACCATACACAGACACCTGCAGGCACTGTCAGTGGGAAAAGGTATGATCATGAATTATCAAATCATCTCAAAGTCCGCATGCTCCTTGTTTGCTTCTATCTCCCATATTTTGTCATCCGTGATAGAAAGCCCATGTAATTTCTTGGCCTGAATGAGTTGGGCTCAGCAATGGATGTCAAATTTGTTTCTCTTGCTGAAGCTGAAACCCATTTTGGAGCAGGCATAGTGCCTGCAATACACCATCAATAAACAGTTGGAGACAAGCTCAGCTTTCTCAGTGCCAGGGGCTGTGGTAATGCCACTTGAGGACAGGAGCCCAGCAGCCAATTGCATGCGCCTTATACTTGCTGCAAACATCTTGGATGGCGAGCAAGTGCCTGCAGAATGCAGGAGGTGGTGCAAGAGATGGTGGGACACATGGCAGTCCTGAGAAACCACTTGTATGGTACTGGGACATGACTTGGGTGGTCTGGAAGTCGCTTGGGATTTACAGGGCTTGGCAGTTCTCAAAACTAAAGTGACAGGTCAATGTAGATTTAGCTTTGGAAGACTGTTTACTGCAATTAAAAGCATCAGTCTTAAAATTGTTTTCGGTGAAGTTCTTCGGTATTAGGCATGAAGCACTTAGTAGACTAGATTTGAGCAGCATGGCCAATACCAAAATCTGAGTGCATATTCGTATTCATAGAGCAAAGCAGAGCATAGTAGAACAAAACTGTAGTGCTGTGCTCTTGACAATGTTTACATGCCTCCTATAGGAAACCATAGTACCTTGTAGACAACACGAATACTGAAAAGCTTAAAAAAACAAACTGGAAATATCTCTATAATTCTGAAGCAATGTTAGAGAAAATGGCACATTCTGGTTTTGTTTTTATGTTTAAAATGCAGTCTCAAGTTAAATGTTTTTGAGTTGAAAGATGAATTCTCCGTTTTTTTATTTCAATAGTAAAATGGAAAAATAGTCTTTCCGTTTTGGCACCCAAACAAAATATTTTATTCATGTAGCCCAACCATATGAGCAAGAGATTCCATCCCCATTGAGTCCTTGCATAGATATCTGTCTGCAGATTTATGCAAATTACGCAGTTGTATGCTACTCTGTGGATGTTTAAAAAACACCAGTACAGACTTGAGAAGGATCATAGTCTGTACTCCTTCCTTGAATTCCTTCAGTGTAATTTTATGCCACATATGAAAATTTGTATTCTGGTTGTAGAAATATTGTATTTTATTCACTTATTCTTTTCTCCTTTCCAGACTACTGTTGATCATAGTTGTCAATGAATCTGCCTATTAGCACTCCTCTAACAATGATTAAAACTTTGAATCAATATTTTTTTTCTGACTTCTCTGGGTCAGCCAATGCAAGAGTGCTGCTTTACATAGTTGAGCAGCCTCAAACAATTTTTCAGTTAAGTGTGGTTCATCATAGCGTGCATACTCAAAAGACCATTAAAGATGCCACGTAAGGTTGCTAGCCTGCCAAGTTCATACTGAAAACTTGATAGGAGGAATAAGAGTCATCTGTGGCCTGCAACTAGGTCTTTAATTTACTTTTTATTGTTGTTTTGGTTTTCTTAAGCATTCCTGGCTGCCTTTGCCCAGTCCAGAAGAGATTCCATCAATATCAGTTTCTGTTATTTCTAAACTACGCTTAATTGTATAAAACTATGCACCACAGAGGTCATAGGGGAAGCCACTTCATGCGATGTAGAGCCCATTTCATGCGGTCTGATTATATTCTGAGACATTGACAGCAGTTGGCTGTAACATGTATGTCATAAATATCCTTTCATTTTGACTTTGGAAATACTAGAGTGTTTTGCAGTAAAAAGTACACAAAATAGTCCGAACACTACAAATACACTAGAATTTCAACAACACATTGGGACATTGGTGCTGAGCAAATAAATTTGCAGTAAATTTGTTTCCATAAAGGAAAGAGGATCAGCACAGATGCTTGAACATGCTTCTTTAATATATAGAAAAGCTCTGAGAGCAATTCTCAGTTTTAGAACTTACTGCCTAGTTAGTCTGCCAGAATTCAGTTTCATTAGTTCTGGACATCCTACCCAGCCTGTCGGTTTTCCTGGAGGCTGTTTAGGGGTCTGTGCTGAGATGTCTCAATTCACCATCAGTCTTTTCTTGATTTTGTGATTATTTCTGTATGGCTGAGGTATTTGTGAAACGAGGCTGATGCTATAGTTCCAGTTAAGAAATTGAAGGCCCATAAACAGAGCAGTATCCTTGAGAATGGCTGGATCTATCTTTTGGAAAGCCTGAATGGAAACTGGGTGTTCACAGAGCTGTCACACGTGACATCTTAGCCTTAGGGACAAAGTCAAGCATGTCAAGGCTGCAGAACCAAGCTCTCCTGGCTTTTACTGCCTAAGCTTGCCTTCTGTCAACTACACTGTAGAGCCAGATGGACCCTTCATTTGGTTTATCATGTGCGCACCAGTGTAGCACTGAACGTTGCTCACTGACAGTGAAAGACTAGCCCTTGGTTATTTGCTGTATGGAAGCATTCTTAAAGTGCTGGTATATCTATTCAAATCTCTTTTAGCTCTGGATGTTCTTTTTCCCTCCTCTAATCACAGTCAAGGAAAAGCTTTGAAGGGCTTTTCAGCTTGCAGATGTGCTATTTTTTTTAGAGATGTGGATGGATGATCTGAGTTAGTGGTAGGTTTTTGTTTGTTTTTGGAAAGGAAGAGAAAGTAATTATTAATCAAAGCAGTTGAATAATTTAGTTTAAAAAGTAATTGTTAAAGTGTATGCTTAACGCTGGTAGCAGTGAAAGAATTGTAACACCTCATTTTTGTTAGTATGGTGACAGATTCAATACATGCTCTTTACTCTTCTACAAGATGATCAACATAGGAGATTAGGTTTACACTGCCATAATGCTCACCATGACCATCAATTTCTGCATGAGGAAACTGACTTTTATGGAGCAATAAGAGGACTTGTGGCAGCTAGTATCTCTGCATGGACAGTCTGGAAGTGACTAACTATTGCAATCTGGAAGCTGGCTACCCCAGACTTCAATAGTCTGTCATTAATCCAGTATGACAAGTTATCTCTTGACAGTGTAGCATCACTGATTTATAAGGTGATTCGCTGAGGTGTGGGGAACATAGCTAATATGACTGACATAATAGATGGTTTTCAGAGAACAAGTTTTCTAAACGGCACTGAGGATATCAAAATGTAAAGGGTGTTGGCCAAAAATGTGCATGTTTATTCCAACTGCAAAGAACTGAGTTGCTATGCAGGCCTTGGATGACCCACAGAGGTAGGTTCATAAGCAACTTCAAGGAATGTCCAGGGCAATACTTTACAACAGAGTGCTGCTGAGATAGGGCATTGAGCTGACTGGAGTAACAGGAACTTTACTTCTAGGGTATGATTATAAGCAAAATATTTTTATCCCTATTACCAAGAACATCCTGTTTGGAAGAATTCTGGCAGTAGGGAAAGTCTACTTCTGAATAAATTGCAAAGCAGCAAATGATTACAAAGAACTGTGAGTGCTGCCTCATTGGTAAATGAGTAAATATTGTTCCCATGAAAATTAAGCCAATATATTCATTCAGAATTTAGTGACTAAAAGACTTGCTCATACGAAGGAATGTGCTAGACACATGCGTGTTAGATGCAACTAAGATTAGTAAAGATTTCCAGTTCATCCCTATAAATGTCTGTCTGCCTTGGGGTATTTATATCACTACTAGGGCTATTTTTTTCCTAAAGAAAAAAAAAAGTACTAAATGGTATTTAATGCCCAAAGGGAAGCAGATGTTGCTTTTAGTCTCTCCAGAAATCATCTAACATTGTGATGGAAGCTAGGAAAGGAAGGGCAAACTCATGTGGGAGTAATAACTGTGTCCTCAGCCCTCTCGGAATGAAAAGGGGTAGGTGGGTGGATTATGTGTGCATGATGTTGATGATGCAGCTATACCCACAGGAATGCCGAGATGTTGCACTGCTCTGTCTCACTTCAAGCTTTGATTTTAGCGCACAGGATCATAGGAGATCAAAAGCCAGGGTAATCTTTAATGAGAGAATGTCCTAGTATTGTCAAGCAAGATTATTCCTAAATCTCAGTTTAATTTGCTTGCAAGTAATTCAATCAATTGCCATTAAAATCACAGTTAGTGGATTGCTACACTGAAATGCTAAGGACTGGGAGAGAGTGAGAAGGAGTAATAACAGCAGTTGAAGAAAATATTGATCTTGATTCTCTGCCTTGTATCTTGCACTATCATTTTTGCCAATAAAAATTAGCTGTAAAACCTAATCAGAACCTTAGTAAAATGAAATGTGCATCAGAATTTCTCATGCATGGCAGTGATAAAGTCGTAGTTTATATGACTGTGGAACTTTATTTTGATATAAAATGAGCAGGCAGAGTGCAGAATTAAAATGACTGTGTAAAAACATTGTTCCATTGATGGCAAGTTTCAAACTGACAAATTTCTGATTATGGCTACGGCTTTTGCTTATTCACTCCTGTATATATGTGCTGCAGTATGTCATCTTTCTGACTGAAAACCTCTGGGGAACAGCAGTATCCTGAATTAGGGATGGACAGTGGTGAACCTGAAATTTTTGTTCCTTTATTACATGTGGTGAGTTTCTCCTTGTAGAGCCACAGTTTTCTTACTTCGGTAAGCCAGCATTTTCTCTCTCTTTCTTTTTCCATAGCCTATATCTTACAACCACTTTTCTACATATACATTTACACACTCTTGCACAGAGAGAAAATAAGTGATTATAAAGCAATGACACAAGACAGTTACAAAAGTATAAAAACAATGATAAAAACAGAGTAATGAAAATATACTTGCATAGGTATACTGGTAACTATTTATTTATTTATCTATTTATAGAATTTGAAGGTATCATATCATCTTCAATTAAATAAATACCTCGTTGATGAATTCCTCCACTCCCACAGATTTGGCACATTCTCATATTTGATTAATTTTTACTATACCTCATAGCACAAATGAAGGGCATAAGTATATGAGATTGCCATTGGATCTTGCTGCCTACAAGAAATTCTTTTATGGGGGTGTCAGATAAGAATTATGATATGGTCACTCTACCTTTATATACAGAGAGGCTATTTTAAACATGAAAGTAAGAATATTTTGTGCAAGGTTAATAACTATATCCATACAACTTTATCAAATAGCTAAAACCTTTTTTTTCAATAGATAAGAACTGAAATGAGAAAAAAAACATATTTGATGATGATGAGATGATCTGAGAGCAACATATTAGCTCAGAAGTAAATCCACATTGTTTTAGCTTCATTTGCTGGCATGAACTGCTTGCTTTGAGAAGGAAAAACCAATTACTTATGAAATGGAATCCCAAAGATGATTGTAGGAATGCTATGTATATTTCAGGCCATGATTATATGGATTTAAAGAATTGAGGGAAGTCATGCATGAGCCAGAACATTTTTAAAAATTTTCCTGAAGAGGTATATGTACTTAGAAAGGATATAATTTTTCTGTTGAAACAGAAACTAAATTAAATGCAAGTGTTCTGATGGTTTGCTGTATAAAAAGGAAATTCATCCAGATCAACCCATTGCTTTCTAGAAGTTCAATGTTATCACTAGTATTATCTGTTGATTTTGTGTTAGTATAAATGTTGTAAATCAGAGACATTAGTTCAATAAACATTGTTTCAGCCACATATGAAGTGAGACTATAGTAAAGAATAAATTATTGTGCTTTGAAATGTATTCCTTTCTTCAGTGTAACATTCTGAAATACATATTCTTTTTATAGAAATAAACATTGAGACTTCAGAGCTGCTGATTAGTATAATTCACTGTTCTAGTTTGATTCTAGAATATCTGAAGTACTTATATCATCAGATATAAGACTGAATATACACTGAATTTTATTGGAAATGACTAGAACAGAAAAAAAATAATACAACTGGGCTTAAAAACGTTAGAGAAACTCTAATAAAAAAGGTTACATTCCAGAGATAAATCTGTTTCAAATGAAATACAAACAACTCATAAATAAATTATTTCAGTATGAAGATTTAATGAACAGATAACTCTGTAATATTCCACAGTGTTTCATTCTTCAGGTAGCTTAGTATAAATTGCTATTCTCAGTAGAGACCATTAAATTCCATGGAACAAATCTTGAAATCCTCACTCAAGAGAATCTCAAACAGGGGTCAGTTTGAGTTAAAGAAACTTTGACACAACTGAGGTCAATTCGAGTTCTACTTGTATCAGGATTTAAAAGAAATTCTGAAAATATTTCCAGATTTGGCTTTATCATTGTTGTTTTATTTGATGAAGAGCAGCAAGCATTAGGTATAGTATCAGCATAAACAGAGAAATAAAAGCTCTGCTATTGTGAAATGTATTGCAACATGTTCTGTTTCTGAGATGGCCAAAGCGGCCTCCTTGAGCTTCAGTTGCATTTTCCCCGAGCATTACGATACTGCTGGGGCTGCTCAGGCTTCTGCCGCTGCAGACAGCAATCCATCACTCTGCACTCAGCCAGTCACTTTGGGACTGTCCGCTATTTAAGAGGTAACATAAGGACTACTACTGTGAACTACAAATAGTATTCTGTGTAAACTACAGTATATCTATAAAAATTAGGAGGAAAAATGTTATTTCTCTGAAACCATTCTTTTAGGCATGCTCATATATACAGATACAACCCATCCTTCTATTGTTTCCTGCCAAAGTTTCTGAAGAATTTGTAGCTATACTGAGATTGATAGAATCTGGCAAATGCTGCACATAACTCCTACAGCATGTAGAGAGACAAATGTTTTATGTCTGCTGAACAGGTTGGCTGAGGCAAAATGTGTGAGCATATGTGTATAGATGGTACCTCTCAATGAAAACCAGGCATAGATTAATAGCCATTTTTTGTGGTTCTGATTTTTTTTTTCTTTTGTTTATTCTTTTGTTCGGTTTCAAACCTGTCCTAGAAACAAGGATATAATGGAGCATCAAGGGGAAGAACAAGCCATTTCTATGGCAAGTTTTAGTTGATGTATTTTACTTATTTGCATAATATTCATCAGAAACATCTCTCGTGTTTAACAACTTAAAACAACAGTTAAACGGGTATATCCTGGGGATATTCAGCAATGAGAAGAAGTTTCAGAAGTGTGAGCTTCTCTGCCAAAACTTAAGAGGAATTTTGATTGTGATCATATTTTTCAAGAAAAGAAAGATGCAGCTGTGGCATAGCTCTTAAAAAAAGTGACCAGGGTTTGTTTACAATATTGTAATTGCTGAAAAAAATATAGTGCAGAGTAGGTTCTCTGACAATGGATCTTGTCACTAGATTTCTAACACCTGTCGCCCTAGCATGTGCGGTGTCCAAACACAAGGAGATTCTGTGGATTGGAAATTAATTTCTACTTGATAAAATGAGTGGCTCATTAGGTATTTAACGTATATAAGGGATATAAGAAGATTTTGTAGCAAAATGAAGGACCAAATATTCAAAATCTATAATTCAGGTATTCAGGAATGACATAACAAGGCAATGCATGGTCTTTCAAATTCTTTTTCTTATTATGCAAGCAATTTTTTCATCTTACAGAGATATTGTATACTGTCAAGCATTATGCTAAGTTCTGTGTCATTAGAGAAGAACCTATATGAAAAGCAAGAGAATTTGCTCTTTATCTTATTCTTATTTTATTATATTATTTATAAGAGTCCGTTCTTGATTTAGAGAAACTCCCTGGAAACCAACCATTAGCATATCTAACAGAACTTGGTGTTTAAAAAATAAGGGTCCCAGATTTCATTCACAAAGGAACTATGTGCTGTAGCAAATATAACATGTTTAGAATATGCTGCACAAATGCTGCACAAGTGCAAGCCATCTAGCATGTTCTGCAGGTGTCCAGCTTACTGTTTGTGCACAGGTGAATTCTACTCAGTGCGCTCCGTGCTACTTTGCATGCATGTATCATGATTTTTGAGGTGAGCATTTCTGGGTGCCTGGCAGCTACTACCACAGCTTGGACTGCTGAATACCTGGGCAATTCCTGTTGAGGAGCCAAATTAGTCATCTAGAGCAAGTCAGAACAGTAATTTATCATGAGAAATAGCCGATTTGACAATCACACCTTAATGTAGAATGGAAAGGAGAAAAACAAAAAAAAGGATTGCCTGGGAGCTCCTCACCACTTCTGCTCCAGCACTGGGCTATCCATGAAAATGAAGCTTTAATGCATTTCCAGTGGTTTCTTCCCCCTTGGGAAGCTACACGTTGCAGATATCCTCTGCTGCTTAGCAGGTGGCTAATCTTGGTCTCAGCATACAACTGATGTGTCAGAGAAAGGAGCAGTTTCTAGCATAATTAATCTCACGTAGGCGACTATGCTGTTTACTCCGGAGGGATGTCATTTATGACTAACATAATGAAGCAGATTAGCTCTGCAAAACCTGCAGCCATCTGTGAGAAAAACAACAGAGAACAACAGGCCACAGGGACAAACAGTCCCCCAAATGTAATTTCCCAGCTGGGACGTTATTCAACGTGGCCCAGTGCCTAGAAGCTCCAGTCTGTTTCTGATCTCCAGGTCAGTTTCAAAGTAGTTTTGTAATAAACTAGGCATGTTTATGTGTCCACCAAAAATAGCAGTAGCTGTTAAAGCTGAAGCCGTTCAGCATGGCTGACACAATCTTCAGATTCTTTCTCTTTAATTTCTTGGCCCACTTGTTTTGCAACATAATACTGAAAAAGCATAGTTCCTGTGTGTATTTGTTTTGGATAGATATCTAATCATCATGCCATATGATTGCAGTTTTGGAATCTGTTTTTTTAAACATTACATTTTGATATTTGGAAACGTGGAATTAAAAACACAGAAAGACAACTGAGTTTCTGCAGCTTTTATTTCTTGACCAGCTTTTCACCATCTGCAGTTTGTTCTTTGTTAGAAATGTGATTTCCTTTGCTCTGCAGGATGCTACTCTTATTCTTCTGTTTGGTAACAGCCATTTAAGTTCATTTCCCTTCTTTCCATAAGGGAGTATCACTTTCCTTTACCCTGATTCTGCTAAAGTTCTTTTCCTGCTGGTGGCCAGCTCATTTCAGCCATGATTTCTGAGGTTCAGTTTAGCCAGGAGTCTATAGAGAGCAATGTATGTAAAGGCTGTGACCTAAAACAGTGTCTTTCATATGATCTTCTTTCTCAAGGTGCTGAAATGTTGAATAGATGTCATGTGTTTTGCCTAGGCTTGGCAGGCAGCTACCTAATGACAACGGGTTGCTACTCCCTTGGGACAGACTCAGAGGTGTGGTGAGAGCCTCCATGATCTGTTTTTGTTCCCCAGGAGAAGCCAATTGGCTTATAATAAAAAGCGATGAATGACAGGAGTGTATATTTTTTTCTCACTGGCAATTCAGTGGAAGGTTCAGGTTACTAAACTCTTTGCTCATTCAGTGTTCCCAGCGAATCAGAATAATCGATTAATGCTGTGTTTGTAATCAACAAATCATGTTTTCAATTTATGTGAGAATTTGTGCCTAGAGTCTCAAGAGAAGTCATTGCAAGAAGTCATTCAGGTGCAGCATTCACGTTGTGGAACTGTTAGAATTGTGTGGTTGCATTTATTTAGAAGTGCAGTTTTTAAAAGCTATGATTAGCCAACAAAAAATAAAGTAATATCTTTAGATCAATGACACTCCATAGGAAACTGCTAGTAGGTTGTGCAGACAAGTAGGAAAAACAGACGGGTATAAATCTGTTAGAATAGCCTTTTAAAGTATTACTCTAGCTTTCTGAAATCAGGAGAGGCATTCAATCTTCATTATATTTACCATATGCAATGTAAATCTCATACTTGTCTCACTCAGGACATACACCTAGATTGAGAGCAGCTGTAACAAGAGCAGTCTGTCCTACCAGTACTCCAGCATGGGGCCATGCATGCCAATTGTCAGCAAAGACAGAAGGAACAACGTAGAGGCTATGTGTCTGCCAGCCCTTAGCTGAAACAGGGCTTGTCCTTCCTATCTCAGTTGGAGCTGAGGCTGGAAAGAGAATCAGCGAGTCCTAGCAGTTTGCTGACAGCCATTCTCTCTTTTCTGCTTCTCCCTGCAATAACAGGATAGAAGACAGTACCTTCGGTAGTGTAAAATTGTCTTTGCAGTAACAGTAAGGAAATTTAAATATGATTTTATTTTGGCAGAGCTGTAGACTTCTGGGGAGAATGCATATGTTTATGCCAGTGTTGAATATTGTCCATTGTTTCAGAGTAGCTTCCATGTGTTTGTTTTTACTTTCAGACAATGGGCAATGCCTTTCAGTGACAGTGCATAGCCTGAATGCATTCTTGGAATGAGAAAATGTGATTTGTCAAGTGATTTATTCAGAAAATACCAAACTGAATGAATTAATGTGAGCAGCTCTGTTATGTTCCCCTAATGTGTTTTTCTTTAAATAGAGAAACCTTATTAGTGTAACAGTCACTTTACATCCTAAGATGTTAATGTTTTCATTGGATCCGAGTTGGAATCTGAATATGTAGGAAACGTTTTTGTTTTCTAATTATTACAAATGATGTTCTGTTCTTTAGAAACAGAAGTATTTTCGGGGGGAAATACACTCAGGAAGAATAAAAATAAACACTTTTTACTTAGGAGTTTCAATAAAGCAACTAAAAGCAAATGGACCAAGTTCTTTGGATTTACTCAAGCTATGAGCTGCCTTGCCTATAAATTTAGAAAATTTACAGTACCAGAAATTTTCTGCTCATAGGTTGGCTGTGCCCTGAAAACGAGAAGTCACTGCTGAATTGCATCACTACTTTTGCTGCTTCAGGTGGCTGGGTTTTGATGTAGTCAGTCTGTTCATTTTGTTCTTTGAGAGAAAAGAGAGAGACTAGGTGATAGTTATTAGTATTGTCTTTTAAAAATTGCAGCAGTCTTTTTTTATACAAAATCTTTATACAATCTAATCCTTATACAAAAGGAATCTTTGGTGAGTCTTTGTTGAGTACTGGATGGCCTATATTAACCACATTTGTCTTTGAACCATAAGAAGTAATTCTGCATTCTGTTCCATTATCTTCAAAACTAATGTAATTAATCACAACACTGAGATTTCAAGAGTGAAGAGTCAGGCCCTCAAACTCTAGAGGTAGTAACCCATATTTTATTCAGAGCAGTGCTGCCAGTGGATGATTCCACTTCATGAACACACCAACTGAACATTCTCTTTATAGGCTCTTGTGATTCATTTACTCTCTTGGCCAACATTCACACAGATTTGCAGTATGTGCGTGCATACGTACGTATGGTAAAATGCAATAGCTGCTTTTTTTTTAATGTTAAATTTTAAAATCATGTAGGGCTAGTGATGTCACTATAGCTGGTTGTGAATATTGCTCAAGGAGTGCCACCACCTACAGTGAGTTACTATATTGTGAAGATGACCTTAAACACTTTAGTTAAGGCTGAGTGAAGACTTCTGTTTGGAGCTGATGATGTCATTACCTAGTACATAGAAGCAGGTTGGTTTAAAATTGTTTGTGTGATTGTGTGATTCAAGAAGTAGGATTAAACTTATACAAAACAGTAGATACTTAGATGAAACAGTAGATATTCAGTGTATCCTTGCAAGAAACTATTTCAGATTGTAATGGGATGTTAATATTTACTTAACACTCCAAAATAATATATAATATATGTGTGTATATATATATATATATAAAATTGAGAATTTTGTGGCATATCTATCAGGTTCTTAACAACACTCTAAGTGTGTGTCATCTGACCAGAAATCACACAGCAGTATGAGCTTAATTCCAGAACAACTATTCGCTCAGTAAACTAAACTCGCTGTCTTATTTCCAGCATAAGAAAAGAAGATAGCTACAATAGAATTATCATTAGATAGATACATAGATGCATAGAATTTGGGTAGCATCTAAAGTAATACTTTCAAATATAAAATATAACTTAAATTAAATTTAGACCCTGAAATTCAGGAGAGCTCTCCAAAGGAAAAAAATTTAGCTAACTTTCATTCCTAAAATACAACTAGCTTCTTTTTCTAATGCACAGAGAAGCACTGTTACCCAGTGAAACTGAACTACACAGTGAGGCCTGGAAGTGTATAGTAAATTTGGTTTAAGTCCATCCTGGACAGAAGGAACATCACAGAATGAAACTGGACATTAGATTGGTCATGGATAGTACAAAGCCACAAAGGTAGTATTTTAACAAACAAACAAATAAAAAGTTAGTGTCTATGCCAAATTTGGATATATTCATTCCCTGCTCAAAATATTAATTAAGACCTATGTACTGCTGTCAGAAAAAAATACCAAGAGAAAAAGTCATTGTCATTAAATTTTCCTATCTTTGGTCTAGTACCCTACCATTTGTTTTCTGTGCTTCTTAAATTTCGTCATTAAAAGAATAGGAACTGCTTACACAGCTGTTCCCCTGGCTTTCTTTATTCTTTCTCTTGAAACTGAATTCTCAGAAGTAATCAAGACAAAAGCTGCATTTAGTTGTATACAGAAGCATCCAGAGCAGTAAAAAGTAGTCTGCAACATCAGTCTTTAGACTAGAATTAATTCACAGATTCCTTATCCACATGGCATTGCTTTTCACCCCTGCTTTTTGGGACATCTTAATATTTAATTCATGGGCAAATAAATGTGATAAACAATGGAACAAGAACTACCACATGTGCCTCTTCTCTGTCTTATTTCCAGCATAAGAAAAGAAGATAGCTACAATAGAATTATCATTAGATAGATACATAGATGCATAGAATTTGGGTAGCATCTAAAGTAATACTTTCAAATATAAAATATAACTTAAATTAAATTTAGACCCTGAAATTCAGGAGAGCTCTCCAAAGGAAAAAAATTTAGCTAACTTTCATTCCTAAAATACAACTAGCTTCTTTTTCTAATGCGCAGAGAAGCACTGTTACCCAGGTGCCTGGATTAAGAATCCAGAAGTTAGATGTCATTGTGCTGAAGTTGCCTGGAGAGTACTAGCTTTTAAACCTATATGCTTGCCTAATGCTGTGTGACAGAATTGAGTTTAACTTAAATAAATAAATTAATGCTAGTGGTAGCCAGCATTTAGATGACAGCATAAAAGTCTCAGAGCTTGTTTCTAAATTCAGAAAATATCCAGGTTCTGAATCCCGGTCTGGACTGTTCTGAACCACAATCAAGAGCCTTAAATCTTTTTGTTGGTTAGCTTGGATATCCTGGTAGTCTCTATGTGTGTGGATATAAATTTGCGTGCACTGGGCACTTCCCACACACTGCTTTTTATAGAAAGGAATCCTGTGTCTTTGGGTGAACGGGATCTGTAGGTGCATTCTATCATTTTCCTGATCTGGATGAACATCCTATTGAGGACCACCTCAAGAACTAATGCAAGCGGAGGCAATGACAGTCTATACTTAGAGAGAGGACAACGTCCAGAATGATATAATCAGAAAAATAAATTTGGCTTGTGTTTTGCCACAAGTTTGCCATAAAACCAACTAAAGCAGTTTTTCAGTACCAACCAGAAGATATGAAAGACTGGCAAAAACAACTGGGTAAAGGATAAAGGGAGCTGTAGTAATACAGGCTGAACAGTGAACAGTTACAAGAATGCTTATGAGTTCGGAAGCAATCATCCCAGTAAGGAAAAAAATAAGTATGATGTTCTCCAGCTAGAACTAATGAGAACACGTAATACATAAGCAAGAGGAATGTGGGGGTTAGAAATGAATGCATAGAAATGGGGACAGAGTTTGGAGGAATATGTACTGAATAGTTCTAGAAGAAATCAGCAAAGTTCAAATGCAGGGTCATCCTACAAGTGACACAGACTATGGTGTCATTATAAGTTTTCTGCTTGTGGATTTGATCATGCTTCTAGGTATTAAATGTATTCATGTATAAACATATAAAACCAGGTGTTGCCTGCTGAACTTTGCAAAAATGAAGGCATGTTCCAAGCAGTTATTTTAAACAGTAATCTCAAGATGTGCAGTATCCTACACTACAGTAAAATGTGTGCCTTGAAATCAGCAACTTCAAAGAATGTAAGTATGTTAGGAAAAAACGTTCATTTCCAAATATATTTGCTTATGTGCTGAGTTTAGTATACAGTTTACAACCACGGATTTGGTATGTAAGTCAGGGTTGTGCTTGCAGTTCTGAGCCTGGTGTCTTTCCTGGGAACTTTACAAAACGTCAGAAATTACCTTGATCAGCTGGCAAAAGGGAGTGTTTACTAGTATTTCAGACATTCCGATAAACTGGATAGTGTCACAGCACAAATCACTGATGAAGATATGTTTGTGATGAGATGCCAAGGCATATACTGAAGAAGTCAGAATACAGGAAACATTCACTTCTGCCTTCTTTGCTGTGTGGGCAGTAACCTTTGACAGCAAACCTTGGAAGACTGAGGAAAGGGAGGAAGGCAGAGGGAGAAGAAGAAAGGATGGCTAGTAAAATCTTAAACTACTGCAAATGTTTCTTAATGAACAGAAGCCAGAAATCTGTTGTGACAGGTTACGCTTTGCAGTACCTCAAGTATTTTCATTAATATATTTTTAACTCTGATTAGGGCTGTATTTCATACCTTGAAAAATGTGCTGGACCTAGTCAGTAGAACTTGTTTATGCGCTATAGCTTATTTTGTCTCACTAATGCATGAACTACGTAGAGATTTCTGGGTCTGTGCAAGACAAACCAGTAAACATCAAAGACAACCACTAGAAGGGCTAAGAAATAACAGTCTAACACTCCCGCTTATACTGGAGAACCACGCAGAAGTTCTCAGAGTGCCCTTGTCCCTGAACATGGCTTTGTCATGAGAAAGCCTTGTGTTGGTGTTTCAGCTAGCTAATCATATACATACATATATGAGCTATAACTTGGATATCTCTGTGCAGTGCTGCATTGTGCCTTGCAGGTACAACCTAAATTGGATTAAACAATTGTTTTGAAAATCTGAGACTCTAAAGTCTTAAACTACATGGTATTAATAGGAATCAAAATGCTAACACTGGAGGGTGAGTTCCAGAAATGGGAGGTTCTCTGAATGCAAAAGAGAATGCTCTGCTGGATATCTTATGTAACACACACACAAAAAAGCTTTAAAGATGAAAAAGGAGATACACTAGTTGAGGTGTGAAGATTTCACAGTCTCCTGGATGGAATGATTTTTTAAGCTAAACACAGTTTTGGAAAATTTTGCAAAGCATTATCACAGTATTAAGAAAGAAGAGATGGAAAGTTATTGATTAAGGGCGCAGCCTTTCAATCATTAAGTCAGAAAATACCGTTCGTCGAGTTAAGGACACATCCACGTTAATAATAACAAAAATTCTTGATGGGATAGAGTTAAAGTGCACTCTTAGTTTGTCTAGTAGTTATATCTTTTAAGTTAACAGTCTTTGGATTCTCATAATAATATTTTATGGAATGTCTGATTAACATAAGAGATTTAAAATATGTAATGTAGATTCAAACAAAAGCCAAAACTGCTATTTTCATCAATAGTTTTAAATTGTAGCACACTTTATTAATCTGAATTCTATGTTGTAAGTATTCATTTTGTGTGATAAATTGAAAGACATCAGTGCCTTGAAAGAATCTGGTGGAACAAAACTAAAGAGAAAAAGCTACAGGAGAGCCTGAATACTTAAGTTACTGATTCTGATATTTAGTTAGCCTATAAAATACTTTCTTGTGATTTATATTATTATTTCTAATTGCACTTCTCTATTCCACTTGGTCTCCTGCATTTCCCTTGTTGCTTTTTACTCCTGTCACAATGCTAAAGTTCTCTGTTACCAGTTCATCTCTTTTCCATACCTCAGGATGGTACATGTGTCCAGAAACAGAGGCCAAAAGCAACAGATTTATCACAGCCTTAATGACAGCTGGCTGCATGCTGAGTGAATTCTTAAATTCCCCAAAACTACTTTTCTGCCAAAACATGTGGAGCTGCAGCATTCAACATTTTATTTGGAGTGTTATCTTCAAGCGAAGAATGACTCCACTGGAAAAAATTATTTGGTATCAGCTGCAGACCTATTTTTAGCTCCTTGTTTGGTGAAACTTCAGAAAACATAATTAGCCACATGTTGAGAAATGTTAGCCAAGTCTTGAATTCAATTTTTGCAAACCACATTTAAGCACTACCTTGTCCACAACTTTACACTGTTGGAATCAAAAGACATGTTTTTGTATGAGAATGTGATTCTTCATACTTCTTTGGGTAAATATTTGTGTTTGTGAAAGCTATAGAACTGGCAGTACTCAAGACTGAAATCTTCCATTTGTTTATATGGGAAAGCCTGAACAGGCAACAGTACTGGAACCATCCTCTGTGTCATGATAAACCTTGCAATGGGGTAACTGCTTTCTAGGAGAAAGAAAAGTAGAACAGGTCAGAAATGCTTTTTCTCCCACAAATATATTTGTAGTCAAAACAGAACTAGACTATTTTAATCAAAGACATACAAAGAAAATGTTAACTTTTTAGTTAGTATTTAATCAAAAGTCAAGAATGTCTACATGAAAACCAGAGTTTTTTTTCCCCAAGGAAATCTACATAAATTGTCCAATTTCAAATGGATTAAAACAAATTGAACAATTAACTCATATCTGGCTAAGCCTTCACAGAAAACTGTAGTAAGGTGTCTAATGATATTGTTACACCTTCTGAACCAGAATGCCTGTTTTGGCTGCATTTCCTATAATACAATACATTTACAGTTTCCCCTCAGAGAGTTTTTCTGCTAAATGATGAGAAGTTAAACTTTTGCAGCCCCGGAAAGACATTTTAGACTATTTGAATCAAATAAATGTCTCCTTTGTCCTTCAATTCATCAATGAAAGAAAAAGTGCTCTGTCTGCTCTAGGATTAAGACCAGGTTTGATTTTTCTAGCAGATGGAGAAGTCTTCTTTCATTCAGCTCTGATTACATGTGGTTCCTGTTCCACTTTCTTACTCTTTCATAAAGCTGCCATAAAGAAGAAGGAAGAGACTTCTTACAACATCATAGGGCATGTTGGATGGAGCAGCAATATACAATGGCTAGAAAAAAGGGAAGATGGAATGTTTGGAGCTGTTACACATCCCTGGCTGGCCTAACACCCAGTGAAAGTAGGGCTTCTGCAGCCTCTGTGCTCTCTAGCTCAGCTGTACTGAGAATAAAGTCTAGGTAACTGGAAGTTGAGCATCTTGGCTAAAATCATTTAAAAATCAGTCCCTTAATTCCTCTGTTTCCATTTACTAGTGTTAACTGCAGGCTGTTGTCTGTCATTTCAGTCTCATTTTCATTGACTTGTTTGGCTTGCTTTTGTTCAGTTGACCTTATTGCCACTTGATAGAAATTTATGCAAACATTTGAATTGCTGCTTATCAGTTTCTAGAAAAGTTAAATATGAAAAATAACTAGTAAAACCATGTACTGACAGGATAGAGAATTCCACATATACGTAACCTTCATTTTTATTTGACTTTGGATTAATACCATACTGTGGTATTGCCCTTCAGAATTCACAATCTTAAGAAGGGGAGATATGAAGAGACTTTGGTGGCTTTGAGAGACATCTGAAGTAAGGGTAGTTCGTTAAACTGGATCACAAAATAACTACAAATTGTTGCATATCTCATGGCTTAATATAGAGTGAATAATAGCACCCTATGTGATGCAATACAGTAGGATACAAGGATTTAAACATCCATAATAACAAAAAAAGGAATTTAAGAAAGAAAAAGGATAGATATGATCACATTTCATCAAGTATTAACTTCAGCTAAGTTGCTCTACAAAGCTTTCGAAGCACAAAAGACATGAGTGATAAATACTTATTTAACTGAGCTTTTTCCTTAAAAATGATTGAGGTTTTTTTCTATAGTTACAGAAATTGGAAACTTATTTAACTAAAATTTTTTGGTTGAGTGTTAGTAGATCTAAGACAGAGGGTTTATATTTTTGGTTGGGTAGGGATTAGTTCTTTCAGATAATCTATTTCTCAGTAGATAAAAGCTTTTCTTGATTTTACAGATAATTTTAAGAACAGATGAAGCCACTAGTTTAGATGGAAATAAATAAAAATACTGAAACTTACTGTGCAGCAAAACAGGAATTTGCAATATCTCTTTTATAGCTAAGAAATGGGTTTTTTTTTTCCAAAAGCATGCAGTAATTTGCGTGTTAGTGTGCTGTTATAGTTTAGTGTATGGCTGTTATGCTATAGTATGTTGCATAGAATCACAGAATGACAGAATGGTTGAGATCGGAAGGGATCCCTCAAGATCATCTAGTCCAACCTTCTTGCTTAAGCAGGGCCCACCTAGATTACCTCTTCTAAAATGCTACTAAATGCTTAAAAACTATTCTCTCAACTCTCCATGAAGTTTAAATTTCATATTATTTTGATACTCACAAAGCATTCTGATTCTCATTACCTGTGAATATGAAAATTTTCTTCCTTTATTTAAATACTTGACATTTTTTATTGACTTAATTTGTTCTGATTAACTTACTCCACAAGTCTTCATTTGTAAGCAGATATTTTGAGTTCAGAATAGGTGCTTACAGAGCATAAGTAATTATCAGTCTGGAGAAAAGTGAATCGGCACTGAATTTCATATTTTTTTCCCCTGGTATACAGAGGTATAGCTTGCTAAAGAATATTTGCATGCTTCTGCTTAGAAATAGCATTGATTTGAAAATTTGGAGAGATAGATAATGCCTCCCTCAAAAAACATATACTGCTGAAGTTGCACATTTAAGGTTATGTTTTCCTGTATTTGGTACTATTAATATCCATGAATAATGGCTTCCCATGTTGTAATCTAATTATGATTTGAAAAAATTAGTGTACTGAACTAGTGTCATAGGATTCAGGAAGAATTAAATAGAAGAAGGGTAAAGGTGAATTATAAGGGGCATGGGAGCCTAACTAGGAATAACAAGATAATGGAATTAAATTAAAAAAAAAAAAAATCACTGAATGCCCGTGTCATCTTCACAGCGAGTTCTGTTAAGTAGGGAAATTTGCAGTAGCTTTAATACATGGGATATTTAAAATCAAGCAGCTCAAACATGAAAAAATCTTCTGTATGGAACCTCTTTTTACCTGATAAAGAGGTGGCCTGGTGACCGAGTAACTCCTTTCCACTGCTAGTGTCTATAAGTCTGTTTGAATGAACACTTGCAATTCAGCACATCTCTCTCACTTGGATTTCTTTTGTATCTAGTAACAGGAGACTATCCTGTGCTTTACAATAAATAGCTTCGTTTTCAATCTTTCTTATTGGGCAGAGTTATATTTGAGGAAATTTAAAGCCAAATTATTCCTCTCTGTTTATTTGTGAGAGTGAGAAGGATGGGGATCAGGAAACCACCTGTCCTGTGCATGGGAAAAGAAAAAAACTTCTTCAGTTGGTCAACTGCATGGGAGATTTCAAATGGTGGGAAGTGATTTTTTGATGTTTTAAAACTCTTAACTATTTGCATTCTTGTGTCTTTTACAGACCATTTGAAAGGAGAGATAACCCAGCGGCACATTCAAAAGGCAGCTTTAGGTAAGAACATTTCAGATACAATAGGAACAATGGGATATCACCCAGGGCTTTACTTTGTTCACTGGGTAGGTTATTTCTCTGCAAAGGTTTATGATACAATATTTCTACATTAGTCAACACCATAAGCTCTTGAACTCTGTGAACTTTGCCAGAAATTTGGTTCAAAAAACATCTGATTTTATATGTTGAGAGAAATTATGCAAAAGCTGTATAGTTTCTTCTAAAAATGTAAAAGCTTTTCTTTCATGGTGACCAAAACAGGAAAAGAAAGATCTAAGCTCTCCAAGTTTTAGACTGTCGTGCTTTTGGTGATTCTAATTTGAATTTCCATTAACTGTACATTGATTTGTCCTGAGATGGGCGTGTTAGATGGGCTAACTGGCTTCCAGTTAGCCTATGCTGCCACAGTCAACATCCTTCCAAGTATTCCTCATTCCAAGGGAGTATACAGGTCATTTCTTTTAGATCTGGCTATAGAAGATGTAAAAAAGCTATTTTTAAACTTGTGTTTCTCCTGAAAGTCATGAAAATAATTTACTGCTGAGTAAGTTTCCCTTTTTTTTTTTTTTAAGCCATGTGCATCTCAAGCTGTATTGATGATGTTAGTGCTTTATAGCCTTGTTATTCTTTATTTGAAAATCAGCACTGAAAATTAATACTATCCATGTCAGTAAATCCTGAGTCAAGCTCCTTTTGTTTTGATCAATATCATCTAAAGGGAAATCTACAGGTGGTATCTTCAGTGTCGTATTCGTGGAAAGAGGAAAGGAAAGAGGAGTGCCTCTTTCCTTAAGGCGCTCCAGGTTAAAATATATGTTGATTGTAGGTCACATTATGAAGTTGCACTGATAACAATGTGGCTTATGAAAATTTCTTATTCAGCGTTTAAAAAAAAATAAAGAAATGGTGTACTCTTTGTGTTTCAGTCTTCGTGATAACAGCTAGGCCCGCTGTTATCAGTATACTGATTTTTATTATACATAGAAAATTGGATTTTTTTCAATAATTATCAAAGCTGCTTTTCATAAAATAGGTACACATCTTTTTTTTTTATTTTTCCCATGTCCTGAGGTAATGACATAGTAGTGGTTTTACCAGCTATACATTCACAGTGTAAATATTCAATTAGTATTCTACACCATAGCAGGCAACTCATCTGTTTTGACTTGTAGATTGAGTATTGCTATCTGCTTATCATCACCAACTCTGGACCACACAAAATATTTTCCAGTCTTTTTCCCCCTTCATTATCCATTCTTCAAACAGTCTCAGTATTTTGACTTAATGTTTATTTTGTGAGCTGGGGAATAGTATTATATGCCTGCCTGCCTATTTAGATGAAAGTTCTTCCAAGGAATAACAGGTGTCAAGTCTCCCAGGATCTTTCTTGATGACCAGAATGTCATCAAGATAATCTTAAATGAAAACTACATGGTAAAAAGGATAATTAAGAGTCTGCTGAAATCCTAACATGAAATAAAACACACCATTGTTTCAATTAGAAACCAAGTTAACATCTTCCAGCTGCCATTTTATTTCTTAACTTAAAACATTTTTATGGTTGAAACTCTTTAGGAAGCTATTTTAGTTGGATTTTGAACAGTGATGATCTATTTCCCTCATGGCTATGCTTAAGATGTGGATTTCTCATTGAAGGAAAACTCCACTGCTTATCCCATTGTTCTTTCCTATCTCTTTTAAAGCACATATGCTGGGAGTTAAAAAGAGGACACAAACAGACAGGAGGTTTCACCGAGGGAAGGGGAATGTTCCATGACTTTCAGTATAGACTAGAAGCACTGAATATTTAATGTAAAATTCCCTGGGCTCATCTCAGTGTCACTTACATCTTTTTGATAAAAAAAAACACCTTTATTATGTGCATAACTTCATTTTTTTCAGTAAAATCAGATTAAGATAAGCTGTGAAGTGACATGAAATGGCAACACTGAACCCAAAGTTGCCTTTTTTTTCTTTCTCTCTTCTCATGGTCTTTCTGCCTTTCTTTATTTTCCTTTCCACCTTCTTTGTGGATATTCTTCTTAAATTTTCCCAATACCTCCTGCCTTCGTGTTTTTCCATTCTTGAATTTCTCATCTTTTCTACTTTTTTCTCAAGTTTTTCTTTCCCCAACATTATTTATTTCTGCATTTTCCACCTTGAACCGTCTGTGTGATTCTTTCCTCAGTCTATTCACTTGTTTTTGCAAAGCATTGAAATACGGACAGAGCAAAAACCTTAGGTCACCAGGATAATTCTGGAACGAAAGGGTTGGCAGGATGGAAAGAAAAGCTTTCCTTTGGGCTTTAGTATTGTAGAAGGAAGATGTGTATTTTATATGATTCCAAGGGAGCATTATTCAAAATGCTTTAAGATGCATTAAGTTTGAGATGCTTTAAGTTAGGATTTCAGTAGAATATCAGAACTGTTTCTTCTTTATTATCTTATTTTGAGTTTGCACTGAGTGAACATCATTGCAAGCAGACAATCAAACTAGCATGACATTGAGGGAAGACTGAATCCAAAGGTGGAGCCTCATGCTGACCTAAGAAAATCCTGTGACAATACTTGAGAAAACACTCCTGCGGGGATGCACTCATGCTGGCAAATGCATGTTTTGTAAAATAACTTCCCACAACAGCAGTAACCATACTGAGAATGGAACTGTTTTGCCTATTTGATTACTTCTCAAGTAGAGGCCTTTATTAGGTCATCTCTGGAAGTTAGGAAGGACCCTTGAACATAACCCTGACTAATGTGCCCCTATCAACAGGAATGTTCAGCAAATCTGCCATGAGTTCTACAGGCTGTTCTGTCTGCTTCAAACAGGCCATGACAAAGCTTCATACACAGAAAGTTCTTTATGTGCATTTTGAACTGTGTTTTCTGAATTAAGGTAAATGGTAGTCTGAATTCGGTGAATCAGCATTTTCAACTCCAGACATAATTGCAGTTATTTTCTCAGCTAAGTCGAAATGCAGTTTTGAAGCTTTCCATCTGAGATATTTTTCCTATTTGTTCACTGCCTTCCTTCTGGTTTTACATATGTTTTGAAACCTGGCCTACCAACAGCCTACTTCTTTTAGGATTCTCCTGAAAACATCTGGAAATGACAGCACCTTTCAGTGAATGCAAAGAAAAAGAGAACCTGCTTCTAGAAAGGTTTCTTAGGGTCAAATTCATCTAAAATCACTTCTGTTTTCCTTGCAGTTCCACTCTTCTCAGTAGAGCTATTTATAAAATAGCTGTTTTCCAATTTCAGCATCAAGGTCTTGTTTTATCAATATTTTTAATTAAAAACTCTGTTTTCCTAGAACTTAGAATTCAGTTTTTAAAAATATTTTATATTTGTGCTGTTATTCAAAGCACAAATTTATGTTTATGTTGTTCCCAAACTTTTTTTTCTTTTCCTTGAGTAAAATTCCTTTGAAAAAGCCTCTCCCTCATGAAATAGAAAATGACTAGGTGAGTCATAAACACCAGCTACATTTGGATCCTAGAAAAGGCTTCTCAGCATTTAGCTTAAAGAATGCCTGAGACCAAAGATTTTGACTTCTGATGATTTTGCATTTGTATTTGTATCACACTTTAGTTTTAAGCATGGAGAGAACTTTCTCCACATAGTTCTTCTCTTTATAGCCTCATTTGTGTCATCTTTTCCTATATTGCATAATTGCATATCTGTTTTAAAGAAATTTCTGTCAGTTATGACCTTATTCCTGCCTATGTTCCCATTCCTTTTTTACATTCCTATGCACTTCGTTTGCTTCACTCTGCTTCTTCATCTTTCTTTGGTGGGAAGAACAGTACTATCAGACCCTCAATAAAGCCAGGATATACAGTGCTACGTAATTGACTGGGGTACTACCATAGAAATAATCCTGACAGTGTAGGGGAACAGTTTCAGAGAAAATATTGCTCCAATGCAATTGTTTGTGGTGCTCTGAGAAGCTGAGAAGCTACCATGTTGGATGGTGGGAGGGATGTGTTTTCTGACACAACTGTGCCAGTGTATACAGGTAGACTTGGGAACTACTGCTCCCACTTCTCCAAGGTAAATATAGCCCATGCCACTAGGAGGGCTGGACCACCTTGATTTGTGCTTGAAGATTGCTTAAGAAGTATATGAAAGTTTTCAGTGCAACCCTACCAGCATTTGATAGATATATACACTATTGACTAAGCTAATAGTTAATAACTATGTCTTCTAGTTCATCTCCTGTGATCTGTGTGAATGGAAAGCACACAGCATTTCCAGACTGTTGGTTTGCATTATACTTAATCTCCTATTTAAATAAATCCATATTTAAATAAAATGAGCTCAGTTTCTTTCACTGCTTTGCTTCTTGTAACTGAGAAACCATTTAACTTTGTTCATGGATTCTTGATCTATATTAATGCCTTCAAATGAGGAAACACAAATGTTTTCAATCACAAAATGACAGAAGCTGAGAAAAGTGGCAGTCTGTGTTTTCCCACAAAAACCCAAAGCAGTCCACAGAGAATAATAGCTTTAATCAAAAATAAATTAGAAAAAAAGTGATTTAAGGCTATCATTCCTGGCACTAAGAATTTATTAGATGTAGGCTAAATAAAGACCTTTAGAGAAATAATCAGTTCTGCCTGAAGTGCAGAATTTTGTTTTGTTTTTGCTTTTGCTTCTTCTTTTTCTTTGTGGCAAGAGAAAAATATCTTCTCAGGGCTAATAGGTATCCAAAGGCACTTTCTCTGTAACAGTGTGGGTTGGTTCATGCATTTTACATATCCCTGAGTTTTCTGTTTGTAAAATACACTGCTTTCTGCAACACTGAGGAGTGAACGCAGTTAATATGGGCTGCTTCAGGAATAAGATAAAAATTTCTCTTAGAAATGAACATTTTTAATATGCACAATGATTCAGTATGATCATTTTTTCTGGTTATTTCTGCTCGGAATCGCAAGTGATACCTCTGTAAGCAGCATACAGGGCACTGATTTTATTCCTCGAGTGTCCTCTAGTGGTATCAAGGCAATCTTCACTGATGGGTTTCCTTTTGCCGATGTATCCTTTAGTTAAGAAACAACCAGAAATACTTTGCATTGTGGTTTATTTTGGAAATTCTGAGAAGTTCTGAGATGAGTAAGACTGTATCTAATAGAAAGCATGATTTTTCATTAAGACAGAGATATCAATAGTAAAACTAGCTGAAGATTTAAAAACGGTTGCCACTGCTTTTTAAAAAAAGGAGTTAGATAATGATCAAGATCACTTTAAGAGTCTTTTGTGCCATTATTGTAACATAATAAATGCTATTAGAAATAGTTACCAAATCTTTTTTTTAAACAAATAATGGAAATATTGTTGGACAGTGAATTTTGAGCAAATATATAAGTATCTGCATAGTATAAGTAGATTAGAGAATCTTTATAGCTTCCTGTTACTGCAGTGTATTAGAGTCATTGCATTCCAGATTTGCCCTGGAAAAAGAGAGCATAGACTTTGGCCTCTGGTAACTGCAGCTACACACAGTAACACACTTATTCTCTCACTTCCACATGCTTTTGTTTACTTATAATCTGAGCAGTCTACAACTAAAACTCAGAGCTTTTTTTATTTTTGTCTGTATTAAGTTCTTCTGTAAAGATTCCCACAGTCAGGAAAAAGAAATAAACATTTGAAGCAGTAACTACATGACAGCAATAATTCCCTTGCTGCAGTATCTGTGGTTTGTTGGTAGGTCTCTTTTTTCAGTACGATGTAGGAATGAAGTTGAAAACTTTGGGAGTATGTTATAACAAGAAGACACTCCTTAAGCCTGGTCCACGAGGCCTCAAGTCCATACAAACCTGTCTTTTCCTAAGTTTCTCTTCAGTCTTTCTAGGATATTTCATAGGTTTTTTTTGTTGTCATGTATTTCAGTCCCTCTTTTCAGACGTTTTTTAGTAAATATAGTGCTAAATTGTAGAGGCAGCTTTCAATTTCATTGTGTCCTCAAGGAGAGTTTTGCATCCGTTTACAAGATCTTTGGGAAAAACTTGGTCCTGAACTATCCGAGAACATTAAGAGATTACTCTGTGTTCCCATTAAGCTTCCTCTCTCTTCTTCAGATTATCTGATAACAAAAAAACCTAAGTTGTATTTCTATTAGCAGTTATGAATGGTATCAGTCACCCAGTTCTGTTTCACTGAAATAATAAAGTTCTATGTGAATTACTTTATGAGTTAGAGATACCCTCAGCTCATTAGCAAGTAGCAAGATAGAGTTTTTCAAGACATATCTGGCCAAGCCCTAGGAAACCTGATCTGATTCAATGTTCACCCTTTTTGGAACGGGAGGTTTGACAAGGCAGACTCCCAAGGTTCCTTCCTTCCAGAGTGATACTCAAAGACAGAACTTGAGGTGAGGTGAGGAAGAAACCTATCTTCTGTGAACAGTCTGACTCTAGGCCTAAGCTGGCACTGTAAAATACCTGAGAGTGAGTCTAAGATGCTGCTATCTTCCTCTTTTGTATGTTTAAGATTGTGTCCAGTGGGCAGGTAGACTCTATCAGTCAAAGTTGCTTTCATGAGAACTCTTCACGTACCAGACAAAAATTCTGTAGTCTGGCTAACTATAAGCAACCAATGGAATTCTTCTCAAATTTGTTTTCCTGGATTTTCTCAAGGTAAGTGTTCGAGATAAATTAATATTTTACATGTGATCAGATAAGACAAGGAATGAATGACTATCAGCAGGACTTATGTGATACTTTGTGTTTCAGAACAAGCTATGAAAACAATTTAGAACTTTTCAATTTTACATTTTTCTCTAATAGCCAGAAAAAAAAAAATCACTACTGCTTCACTCAAGAATCTTGAATGTCTAAGATCAAAGAAAAATAATGAATTGAAACAAGAAATAACTGATAATACCACACAAATGTTCTGAGGTTGGTATACTTCTCCAGAAAACCATCTTGTGGATAAGTTTTAATTTTCTTTCTGGATATGTGAAGATTATTCCTTCTCAATATGCAGTCCAGTATCACTCAGCTGGCAACTATAAGAATATTTTTGTTGAACTCAATGCCTTTTCCCTCAGAGGACATGAGAAACAGTTGACATTGCTCCTTATTAATGTGTGTTTAGACATCTGTATCATTTTCAAATAAGTGATTGGACCAATGTTTCATGTAGACTGCATGTAGAAGATATTTTATACCAGTTGTGTTCATTTCACTCCTAACTGTGATCTGCAAGCACCAGATTTACTGAGGATACTGAGGATACATCATGCACAGGCAGTCTGAGGCTTCTCAGATTTGAGAATTGAGTATAAGCTTATCTGATATGTCTAAATATTGTGTATAAGCTTATCTGAGGATTCCCAGAAAAAAAAAATGTGGCAGTCCTAAACTTTGTTATCTCTGCTATGCACTATGTGACACTCAGCATGAATGCACCTTTAGCACCTTCAGATATGTCTCATTCTCACTAAAGCTGTTCCATTTCATGCTTGGCCATTCTTGGCTCTTACCTTGACACTATATTACAGAAGTTCTGGTGCTGTTTTATTACACATGCCATCTGCACACTGGTGGCAGGGTAGCCCACATGTCTCCATTTTATGATAGGCTTCCAGCTTCAGAAGTATTTTCCATTCTTTTGTTCTTTGAAGAAAAGAGAGGTGGAAAAAGACAGTTCAAATTACAGGTATGTCTTTGTCTAATGATATGAGCAAGATAAATCATGCAACAAAAACTTCTGTAATCTAATGATAAAATGCATTTAAAGTGCATCTGGTAAATGCAGGCAAAAGTCTGGATCAGTGTGGGTTTTCTGACTATGACCTGCTACGTTGCTATTCCACTAGATCAACTGGTATGTATGGAACACATGAAACTTGAAGCTTCATATTTTTCTGTAAATTGTACTTGTATATTTGGAAACCATCCGTGAAGTTTTAACCACAGTGGTTTCAGAAAGTTCCATGGCTGGAGTACAGATGAAACGAAGGCAATGCCTTTTGTTTCATGTGCCATGTATTTTCAGGAGCAAATATATAGATGACTAATTTCAAAGAAGAAACTTAAGGGAGTTGAAGTGTAAGTCTGTATTTAACCAAAATGGCTCGAAGAGACTGAAAAAATAGCTCCACTTCCCAGGTGTGCATTGGAAGTCAGTTACCTCAAGCCAAAATTAAACCAGTAAAAGAATAAGCAGTACAATGATGCAAAGAAAAGCAGCCTGCCAAATGGACTTTTTTTTTCCACTAAAATCAATGATTAAAAAGAATCAATAAAACATACATGTCTTTAATCCTTCCCCCAACCCCAACTATGTAAGGCGCTGAAAATGAGGCAGGTTATTTCAGCATATGCTCCTGATCACCTAGCTGAAATTTAGAAAGTCTTTTACAAGATGGTGGTAAACTTGCTCTAAAATCCGCAATGCAAATTCTTCCAGTCTTCACCTGGGCCTGTGCTTCATTGTCCATACCATCTTTGCTTATGTACACACACAATGCCCAGCGACAAACTCAGGTAGGCATGGCCTTCCCAAGGAATAATTGAGAAGAACATGGGCATTCCCTGTAAACTGTCCTCAAGTAGCGAAGGAAGAATAGCTCTTTTCTGAAAGCTCAAATGACAGCATATGTTCTGTTTTGAAAGCACTGAAGAAAGAAAGCTTGCCAAAAGTTGTGGAGCTGATTGATAAAGTAGTAAAATATTAACTGCATGCTGAAGTCAGTTGGAAATGTAAGTTCTTCAAATGACTTAGGCTGATAAACACAAGATTAATGAAAAAATGAAAAACTTTGACTGCAAATGCACAGCTGAAGGGCAGGATATAATGTTAGTTGAGGCACGAGGACAATAAATTCCTAGGAATTTGACTTTAGGATATATCAAGTTCTAGAAATATATGTATACTCCAGAGTACCAAGTTCATGATCGCAGAGAAATTCTTGCAAAATTGTGTGACTGTAGACAAGAATCTGTCAGAGCATTTCAAGTTGCTGCCTTCTTGCAGTGAAGGTGATAACAGCTGATATCTCGTGCTGGAAATAGTGCTTTTCATCCATATTTTCCATAATGCTTGAAAAGGTAAGCCAGGTAGCAGGTGATATAACTCTGATACTGTGTCATTTGATCTCAAAGGTCTTTTCCAACCATAATGATTCTATGATTTAGTGGTGTGGGATGTATTCAGTGCTTGATTTTCTCCAAAATTGGTCCTTTCATTAAAATGAAAGCATTTTAACTTGAAATACATGTTGCAATTTTGTCAGTGAAAGAAAGGAACCCTTAGTGATGGATATGAACTGACTGCTCATGCAGGGTCCTCCTTCCTCCACGAGCAGGCAGCCTGTAGCAATAGTTTCACATGCCCCATTTGGCCGAATGGATTGTTATAGATGAAAAGGAAAGAAAACAGTTAAATGTAGCATCTAAATGTTGCTAGCTATTTTGCTGTCCAGCGTAGTGCTGTCAAAACACACTCTTTCTATGATATGGCTCCATACTGTTAATAAAAGACTCTAAAAATAATAACGGACTCTAAAATCTAAGGTTCCCAAGTATTGTCTCTCTGTTGTACGCAGTCATGCTAATACAGAGAAATTTATACTCCACGTAAGTGCACTACAGACTTATTCTAAAGTAGTTCTGTTGTATAGAAGTGGGTAGAGATTGCCAACAGAAGCCCCTGGCATACACATAGATACTGTTTCCTGAACACGTACATCATACTTCCTCTGTGCCCCAAGGCTGGATCTGCATTAGACAGGATCAAATTGCACCAGCTAAAAGAGCATGTGATAGGCACATCAGCTGAATGGCTGCTCAGCTTAACTGCTGTATTAAAAGGCTATAGCTGAACTCGACACTCAAGACAATTGATAAATGAAATTCAGGCCTAAGTGAGCCAACAGAGTAGATACTATTGTTTTCTCCCATGCAGTTGCAGAAATCCTATCTGATATTATAATATTTTAGCAGTAGCATCTCTACACTTTTTAATGTATTGCACATTTATCACATGTATGGACCAAAGCCAGTCTTGTGAATTTGCAGTTGACTGAGTTACGTGTTCTTCTGTACATACACGGTAATATTCAGATAAAATAGCTTGATGTTTTAATATATGTTTTCTGGTTGTTTATGGACAACAAAAAATTTAGTATTTCTTCTGAGGTATCTATCTTAGCTTTGTGAGTAAATATTATGCCCTGTACATTGTGATGCCTATTCGCTCAGTTGTCCCTCATTTTAACTCACCAAGCCTGCCTGCTGAAGAAACTTGGCATTAGACAGGGGACATACATAGAGCTCTGCCCGGCCTCCTGCCTGAGCTGTAGCTGAACCTGCCTGAGCTGATGGGAGGAAACGGTTGGAGGGGTAAATAGCAGGAGCACAGGGGCATGCAGAGGCCACAGCAGGGATGCAAGAAAGGTAACAAGAAGAAAAGAAGTAGGAGCAGAAAGTGGAAAAAGCAGCCCATGAAAATGTTCGAAAATGCAGTGGCAAACCATAGTTCTCCTTTGCTTTGAACATCAGGGAAGAGCCTTGCATTTATCTGTAGATGTGAAGGTAGGAAGATTCAAAGACATCTACAGTTTTTAGTATATTGTTCAGCTGGGAATCCTATTGTTGCAATAAGTAGGCCTGATAAATAGATGAAATGGAGACTACAGCAGTGTAGGAAAACATCAGAGAATATATAAAGTGGCACCCAAGTGTCTCTTGGGACTTTACTTAGCTCTGGGACTTCACCAGACATTGTAATCTGGTATCTTCTGCTTTTATGACTGGATCATGCTGAGGTGTACATATATATATATATGTACATATATAAGTTTTCATAATTTGCTACATTAGATTTGTTTTGCTGCCATAGCCGCATCAACACTGTATGCATCTCTTTCTGCTGTTTACGTATACAAATCCCTCGGCTGCTCATCTTGCCCATGATCATGGTCTTTTCTTTGCTTTCATGACCAGTGGATTCCTAGAGAGACGTTTCCTAGAGAGAACTTGCATTCGAAGTTGAGGCTGATGAAGTGCATCATAGATGTATTTGTCTTATACAAAGGCTTTATTATTTCTTCTGAAGGTAATTTGCAACCACGTCATCCTTTCCACAGGGTGTAATCATCATCAACATTTTTTTCCTGTTGTTCTTATATATAAATTCTGCCTAACTTTGGCTGCCCTTTGAAAGCTAGAGTAAAAATGTTTTTTTCCAAGTGCTAAATGTCCAAAGAAATCAGTGAAGGAAAGTTGCAATATTATGGCCCTGCCTGACTTGGTAATGACTAGCAGAATTTCCTGACGTTTGTGTGTAGGGAAGCATTTACTTCAGGAACAGCATTAACATTTTAAGATCATAGTGTACTGCATTCTACATTATTTTCCTCCAGCTAGAGCTACCACCTCCTGAGCTCAGACACTGTAACAGATGGTGTGAACAGGCCAAATGCACTCCAGTGTGCTCGGGGAAGTCCCCTTGAACTGCTGCTGGAGATGCCAAGCCCGGTAAGCTTGGCTGCCTTTGCACGGCAACCTATCAAGAACGCTCGCATGGTCTGTGAACATGACTCACTTGGGAGGCAGTAACTGCTTAAATCATTTCAGTTTGTTCCACAAGTGCATGTTTCTCTCAAACCTGGATGCTGCGTATTCATAAAGGGTAGAGCAAACACAGAGCCTCAGGAACTCTGCAGTGATTCTCTCTCCTGGCGCTCCCTGTGTAGCTCTGCATGTTCTCTCATACGCCCTCTTTCCGAGGGCAAAATCTGACACAGAAAATCCTGATTCTCCTGAAATCAATGGCAGTTTTACTGCTTTTCTTAATGGTTCTTATATGACCATAAGGCCTTCTTATTATCTATTGCACTCAGCTATAATGCATATAATGCCACTGTTCTAGCATCCACTCTGTCACAAGGTTTGCACCTCTTTTATTTTTTTTTTTTGAGGGCACTCTCTCCACCACACTCTTGTCTTCACTCTATCCTTTTATAACATGCATGCCCAACAAAAGCTGTAGATGCCTGGAATGGGAATTGTGCATAGGTTTTGTCACCTTGGCTTTTAGTCTGAGTTAGCATGCTTGACCTAAGTACTCTAAATGAAATAAAATGCTTTCCAGTTTCATTTTTATTAAGCTGCAGAGCGCTACAACAAAAGATTAATGGTTTTAGCTGGCGTGCTGACAGGCAGAGAGGGGTCATTACTGCCCTCTTGTTCCAGACAGAATTCCATTCCTTGAAGCTAGGGTACACTCCTTAGGCCTAATGACAAGTTGATGTATAATTTATTTTCTTGGCAAAATAGCAGTCAAGATGGAAACTTGCTTGCATTGTACAGCAAATCTTTTGTGTCGTTCATTTTTATGTAGTCTAAAAGTTTAAACATGTTTTCTTGGAAATCTTAAACTACTCACTCATTCTAGAAATAGAAGCTGTTGTAATACTAGTAGGTAACTTTACATTTCCTTTCACTGCTGAATTTAACCCACTTTATATAACCTGCAATGGAAAGACTGTTTTGCATTTCTCAGTATAAGAACTAGCCATGTTGTAGTATTGTAAAATCGTATGTTGTTTTCTTCGGCTGAATTAGGGAGAAGTGTCCTGAAGTTCTCCTTCATCTCAAAAATATTCTCAAAGACAGTTTCAGGGTATTTCCCTTAGTTATAATAATTGTTTGACTTTATTGCTTATCAAAGATAATTTATTCTTCAGGATATGCCTTTTGCTCTCCTTTCTGTTTTTCTGTTTCCTGCCACCAGGATACAACTGCTGTTGTGTCTTCTTACAACAAACAAATTTGCTATTCTAGTCTTAATTACCTTGTAGCCCAAGTTGACAGGTTTAATGCATTTGGTTTTATGCCAAGTTTAAACATTTAAAATGGACTGACAAAATCATTTTCATTCGTATTTAAAGTAATTTTTCCAGTCTTTACTGTAAAATTCAAACCAACTCAATTCAAGTCACTAAAGTTATTTTGATCTCTCTTTGACTAAATAAAGCCTAAAAAGAATTTGAATCCACATTTCCAGAGGGGGAAAAATAGTATAGGTCCCCTTTCACTACTTACCTCTTCAAAAATAGCTTTTATTGTAATTAGAAGTTACTTCTTTTGCTCATGATCACTTCTTATTTCTCATCTAGCTGTTGTCAGTCCTTCTGAAGAACTAAATAAGTTTGATCCAGTAGAAGAGAAACTTCGAACACAAATTGAAGAAGAGAAAAAAAGGTATTACTTCTGACTCAAACCACCTTTCGAAAGATGAATTACACTAGTAGTATATTCCCGTTAGAATTTTGCACACACAGCTATCCTGAGGGTTTTCTTTGACATTTTAAAAGATGTCAGCTTTATTGTTCAGTGATGTATTTTTAATATTTGTATATGCTGTCAGTTTATTTGTACCACAGTACCTGAGAGGAAAATTCCACGTTTGAGCTAATGGTCAAAAGTAAATAAAATGCAGGTTAATGTCTCCCTTGAGGATTTGTGTTAGAAACTTGTGTTTAGTTCTAACTGTATTGTGAGCCAAGTCAGTTGTTCCAGATGTTGTATCCTGCTGTCCCCGACCTAAAGAAAACCTCTAGACTCTACAGGGTGGACTAAATATAAATAATATGCAGAGTATGCACTGCTTAACCCATCGTTCTGTTAGCTCTAATTCAACAGTGGACAGGATGATAAAAGAAAATATGTGCAATGATATCAAGTAATTTGATAGCATTTATTTTAGCTCTAATCTGTGAGGAAACTTCTGGCTACTTTATGCTGTCGGTAAATCCACAACCCTACCTTAGACAAGAGGCCTAGTTTTGACTGAAAGGTAGTTAAAAACACAGCTTCTAATTGAATCCAGGCTCTGCATGCCAGCTTTCTATTAACAGTATCAAGCTGAGAAATCAAAAGAAATAATTGATATATTTGACTGATATTGTCAAATTGATATATTGGACTATTTTAGTTGTTAGTATCAATCTCACTTGAACTTCACTGTTTCTTCAGTGAAATAAAAGTTTTTTCAGGATAAATTTATATTACATACAGCTTCATGAAAGTTCTAATAAAATATGGGGTGCCTCTTCCTCCCTCCACTATTCCCCCACAAACTCCGTTTATTACATATTATGTTGTAGTTCTAGTGAGAAAGGACTTTGTTCAGAGATATATTGGAAAACCTGTGATATACTTTCTTCTTCTCCTATTAGTTACAAAACAATGTTCAATCGCTTGAAAGGCTTGAAGGTAGAGATTGAGCACCTGCAGCTTCTCATGGAAAAGGCCAAGGTAAAGCTACAAAAGGACTTTGAAGTCTGGTGGTCTGAAGAGGCAACAAAACTACAGGTATAAAATTGCTTTGTTTTTCTTTCTTTTTTGTGCAAATGTAACATCTTCAAGTGTTGCTAAAAGTAGGAGTTAACTGGTTAGACAGAAGGGAGGCTAAAGGATGGGACCTGTGGCCAGATTCATCTCTATTAATCCAAGTGTAAATCTGACACAGCTAATGCAAATTATACTCATATGAAAGTTAATAGAATTGAAACAAAACTCTTGTTTCCTACTCTATTTTCAGTTTTGACTTCCTCCCAGACAACCTGAGCAAAAATTAAGAATTGTCCCCAAAATGCCACAGAGTCTGAAAGAACATAAAATGAATGGGGGAGACCTGGGGAAGAGCATCGTTCTTGCTGCTAGCAAAACTCAAATTTTGTCAGGCTTAGGCTATGTTTGAGTGTATTACAAGTTGGCAGTCATGCTGTAATATGGGCAAAACCCAGCAAGAATAGCTGAGTTTTAGCTTTCTGTGGCTGCAATGGCTTTTGTAACCTTTTTGTAACCAGTTCCCAGGGGGCCACTGATTCTGAGGACAGTGTGCATCCCCCAACTCTCTAGCTGAATCCCACGGCAAGTATCATTGCCTATTTAGGAACCCAGCAGAAACAGAGTCCTCTAGTTTAACGACTTGTATAAAAACAAGCTAAAGAAATATTTTAAACAATGTATATGAAGCTCATAACAGATTGAGACAGGCTGAAAGATGTGCAGTTTTGTAAACAAAGGAGACAATGCCAGAGATTCTGGAGGGAGAACTGAAACAAGTCAGCTTTCTCATGAGAACCCCTTCTCATGAGGGGTTTTTATGATGTTCAAGCAGTGACATGGCATTTCACAGCACAGTGGTGCAATGAAAGGCACATCAGCCCAAGTAAAAAAGTGCCAAGTGCAGACCATCCATTGCATATATTGTTAACTGGAAGAGAAGATTTACTTCTCCAGGAAAAATTATTGCAAATAAAAAGTGTGCAGTTATGTGCACTTATTTAATGAGAATAAATTTTAGCTGTAATTTTAATAAAATTGTATAAAATAGATACTGACCTTAATATAAAGAACGTATCCATCAAGTGCCATCTAACTAGCTTAAAATCAAGTTACCATTGCAAAATACTTTTCAGATTAAAATCCTTAACCGTATAGATGGCAAAGAGGATATCTTTTAGTGACCTTGCTGTCTACAAATTTAGAATTTTCAAAGCACTGAAAGTAATATTCTTGGATCCACTGGAGCATATTTTTTTCTATCCCTTAACAAGAAAGATCCAAGATTCAGCTTCCTAGCAGAATAGGAAGGATAGGAATATGAGCTCCCTAAGAAAATCAAATCAGCCAACATGTGCTGTTACATATTAAAACCATGAAACCTGAGCTTAGAAATACTTAAACCAATTCTAAACACTCTTCTCTTTGCTCAGTAGTGTGTGTCCAAGTGAAGAAAATACCCTACGATTTTTCAAGCAAGTCTGTGACTACCTTGTTATTACTGAGATTTGTAGGCCAATATTAAATGCTCTATAGAAGTCCTATGCTACATAATTTGTTTTTCAATCTATACCCAGCAGGAAAAGCCAGAGTTGGTTAATGCATCCAAAACTGTAGCAGTTAATCCCCGGTTTATCAAATCTTCAGAACATTTATCTACTAACAGGTAAAATACTCATTTTTTCTCTTCCTTCCTTAATTGTAAGGTAAGCAATTTTGTTAAATCTGCAGTACACCAGACTGCTTTTGCCAGCATCGCTCAAATACTGCATTTCCAGTTACAAGAAAAATGACGGTGTAGAAAATGAATTTTTACCATTCACTTATTTTGCAATTGTATTGAAGGTAGCTTATTGTAACTGAGTCTTTTTGACATGTTTGCATTGGGACCTTAGGAGACCCATTCCTAGGAACTCTGTGACAGCTAATGAATAAAAGCATGCCTGTTATCAGTGGATTTTGCTATATGAGAAGACTTCGTCTCCACTGCAATATATATATCTAGGGGGCTGCAAAACAAACAAACAAAAAAATATTAAAAAATGTTGTAATGTATAGCCTAGATTTGCTGTTGAAAAAAATGTCCTGGTGCTACATTTCTGTAGCGTATTATGCCACAATGAGATTATATTTGGTATTATAAAACACTGGTGCACCCCCTACAGTAGAAAAATGTAAAGCACATCCTCTTTATTTCATCGTCAGCCACTTCAAAACCTCTAATTTAAATTTGCACTAATAGGTCTTTCATAGCAGTGAAAGAGTGAAGCAAAATATGCCTGAATGTGCAGGTTTCCACATTTAATGACAATAAATGGAAATGGTCTCTCTTCCTCTCTCTTTCTCTCATCCCTATATCTCTCTTTCTCCCTCTCACTATACGGTTAACATTTCCTGATGAGCGGCTTTACTGTGTTTAAATGTTTTGAGGTTCTTTTTTTTTAGCAAGCAAAATACATCCTGCATGCTATTAAATGATAAATATTGTGATTTGCTTAAATTTGTAATATATATTCTAGTTTCTACTGCAACCTTTCAGGTAGCTCTAATAAATGCTCTACAATCAGTGCAGAGAGAGAATGAAAAACATAATCCTCTAATGATATCTAAGAAGGTGCTTCCAGATGGCTATGAGTGATGAATCATGACTTTAGTCTTCTCTGCTGCAATTCTTATTCAGTGTGTTCTCTAAAGATAGAGGAATATTCACTGCAAAAAAGGACATGGTTTAAGATCTATTTTCAGCTGTTCATTTCTGGTTTTATTCTGAGCATAACTACTATCACAGGGATGCTGATGGAAAAGAGTATGAGAAGATTTTAATGTACTTCAGTGCAATCAATTAGTTCAAACAACCCATGACTGTCACTTGAGTTACCCTCCTTAACTTCGTACTGAATTAACAAGGGAGCAATTGCACGACCTCTTTGCCCCATATTTTTTCTTGGAAATGATCATTTCTGGTTGGTGTCCTGATTAATTGCTTAGGACAGTGATATCTTCTGTAGTTTAAGTTGGATCCAAAAAGCACACATGATAATGCCCAAGGGCTTTTCAGAGCAATGGGTGGCTGTCTTGCAACAGTGATGATTCTTTATTCTTTTTTTCCGCAGCTCAGAAGCAAAAACGCTTAATTGGTATCTGTATGCTTTTCTTTTAAACTTTTCTTCAAATATCTTTACCATTTTGTGTTTATAAGAGCAGAAATCTCAGAAAATTTTGTCTAACATTTTGAATAGAACATGGGAAGGTGTATTCTTGCTTTAAGTTCCTAGGGTTATTTCATAGTTCTGGGCCACCCCACATGGCCTCTTGGAGAAACTCACATGTTCTTCATAATAAACAGTTCCATCACATCTGACTAATGGACATCTGGAATGAGGTTGACTGAATGATCCTTATAAGCATATCATAGATCCAGAATGTTCACCTTCTAGAACTGAAATTGTCAAGGGAGTCATAGTGAATATAGTTTTGCTCTCTAATAATATCTCTATCGGTATTCAGGCAATGGTCTTTTGAAGTCAACTGCTATTTCCATCTTGTGGTTGCACAGAGTAGATCTTATTTTATGCGTTTAAGCATATTTTACACAGGTACATTTCCAGAGTGATGTATGTGGGATTAGAAGCACTATTTCTACAATTTGTGAGGGGCAGCTGCAGGCTTAACATCCCACTGTGCTTGAAAACTTACTCTTCTCCCTACTTGAAAAAACAACGGTAGACTAAAAGTTTCCAATTTCACAGACTGCAAGAGTATAAAACAGTAGAATGTTAATTATTTCCCAAGGATTTCCTTGAATCAAGCAGAAACAGGAATTTTAGTTATTAATTCTCTCAATTGTGTAGGATAAGTCTTAGCCTACAGTTTCTTCTCACTGTTGTGAGGAGAAGATACCAGTCGCTCTTTGTTTCTAATTCACCTAGAAATCTACAACCTCTTTCTGTAAACTGATATTGCCATCTTCACCCATCAGAATAACTGGTCACAAAAGCAGAAATGGATTTTAATTTTTGTATTTTTATATACATAATGTAGTGTAAATAAAATCTATTTCCAAGGAGGAAATCAGTTCACAGATGGGTTCAGAGGACATAAGATCTAAAATTTAATGGGCTGCATGTAAGAAATCTAAGGCTGCTGATGACAGAATAAGTATGCGCTAAAATCATTCAGACAAATTCCTTAGTGTGCATTGATATAAATACAGACTCAATAAATTGAGTAATAAATCTCAGAACATCAAGGATGCAGATATATTCCATAATATATCTTGAGACTTATATTTTTGTTTGAACAAAATCTTTTAACCACCTTATAGGGCACAATTTATGTGCATTATTACTGTGTGACGTACCTTAGTCATATTGCTAGAGGCAATTAAGTCTTAAGAGGAAAATGTGATAGACTCATATTTTATATTAACTGAATTTATAACTAAAATAACAGGGAAGGGATGCTTGGTAATCCTTGTGAGGCTTAAAAAGGGTACACTCACGTACAAGGTGCTCCATTTATGGCCAAACATGTCTGTTTTTCAATTGAAAAAAAAAAAAAAGACCAAATTGTTAAGTGCCAAAATGTGTCTATGTTGTATGGAGATACAAAATGGTACATTTCTGCCTTAGCTAATAAGGTTTAAAAGACATAAGCTTTTTTCCTGTTACCATTAAAGTAAGCAGCAAACCTTGATTGATTTCAGTGAACACAGTGCTGAAGGAAAGGGCAACCAAAGGGTTATCTGTGAGTTCGGCATGAGGTCTTCCCCTGCATAAGAAAGCTATTTCTTGAACAGGCTAATCATATTACTAAATCTGATATACTAAAATAGTTGAAACCAGTAGTTTGTATAATATGATGCTTACAGACTCATGTTATCATTAACTATTGAGCAGATTCAATGATTTCCCAATTATATATAATCTTTGTATATGTCTTTCCTTTGAAGGCTATAGAAATAGCAAATCTCATCTGTTCAGAACAATTAATTTCAATGAAGAGCTGTACAAAGCTGAGAAAGAATGACCCATCACTGTCTTTCAGACAAAAAGGGCCTTATCAGGATAGTCCCAGAGCCACAGTACAAATAGCGGAATGTAAAATAATCAACAGGAAGTTATTTTCTTCAATAAGAACGTGATAAAAATTCCTCAACTGTGGAAAAGAATGTACTGCTTCTCCGTATTGTCTCTGCAATAAAGAGGTGGTGTTAGCTGAAACTCTTACCATATGCACATTTACATCTTTTGGTTGTAACCTGTCAAGTCTGGAAAAAAGTCTTTAAAAGTATGTCAGGCTCAGTATTCCAAGATCCATTCCATTCCAAAATTCAAGCACAATGTTTTGCTCATCTTCATCTGTTCTTCTTGTGCACTGGCAAGAAGTTTATCAGATCTGTTCAAGTCACTACTCTCACTAAAATTCTAGCTTCACTAGTGTTGAACCGTTCTTGCATTCTCCTGGAATCAAGAAATTGATGGATACTTATTCAAACTTTCTTCAGAATTCTGGATTTCTTCTCTCAGAAGGGATGATCCATTCATTTTTAATTCAGTTAGATCTTTGTCTGTTAACCTTACTCATTCCCTTTTACTGAATCTCATTTATCCTATTCCAGCAAGCCCCACAGCATGTTTGATCTCAGACTTCTTGGCTGTCCTGCTGCTTCTTCAAAATCCTCCTTGGAGAATCTCTTGGAGATAGTCTCAGATAACTCTTTGTGCTCCATTATGACTTTTAGCATCAGTTATTTTAATATTTATTGTCCTGAAGTGTAAAATTCACTCCCTATACTAGGGCTATATGAACTAGCTATGTGAAACAAAGGAAACATTTACATTTTTTGCAGTGTTTTCCATCTTGATAATTTTTCATTCATGACAGTTTTCTAAAGTGTTCTGTGATAAAGAAATACGACCTGGGAATAACATGTTTGACTAATGGCATTTCAAAGGTTTCCACATTAGTGCCTATTGGTAATAATTTAGCTCGAACAGTTCATCTAAAAATTTGAAAATGGGTCCAAATTTGACTTTGCAAGCAAATACAAAAATGTTCATATTTTAAGCAGCTTGAATCTTGCAAATGTATCTTTTTTTGCCTCAACACAGATTAGCTCTCTAATCATTAACCTGTTATATGGAAGCAGCACCCTGAGTCCATACAGATAATAGACATAAGCTGCCACTTGCAGAATAGTTTTTATCCCACAGAAAAGCATGTCTGACCCTAACTCTGCAGTCAGAGAGTGGGTGTTTAAGGCTCATCTGTGAGCTTTGTGCTGTTAATTTCCTAGATCTAGGCATCAGCTATCTCAATCTAAGTTTTTTTTAATATCAGCTTCCTCAGATTTCCAGGTTTCCCTAAGCACACCAAGGTGAATTTAGGCATCTTGTCCTAGGTCCAGAAGGAGTTGCCTGAAAATGAGGTCTGTAGAAGCCAAGCCATGTTGCACCTTCAGTATCTTTTTTTTTTTTTTTTTAACAGAACATGGGCAAAAGTCACCTTTAAAAAGGTGTTTTGATAATTCTGGAGACTACTTTTCAATGAAATTCAATGGGAAACAGGAGTTCAAATATATAAGCTACCATGACTTCAAAGCTCCATCAACTCACCCACAGTAAATAAACTTGCACACTCTGTTCACAGCAAATAAAAACCCAAGAAGCTTATTTCACTGATGAAAGGCAATGAAAAAGGATCACATTACATGACATCAGCTTACATTTGTTCCAGGCTAAGAGAACAATCATGGATGCTTGGTATGGCTCGGCTGATTCATCACAATTTAGTAAACTGCAGGAAACTTGAATACCTTGGTATCTCAGTGCTCAGACCCAGATTGCTTTTTTCGAAGTGTAATTTAAGCTCCTAAGTCATTTAGGTCTTAAAAACTGCCAAATCAATGGGAAAAAAAAATCAAGGAATCCTAAAGCAGAACTATGATCACAGATATTGTTAAATCACACAGTAGGTAGTAACATCACATTCTTTCTAGCTAGTATGTAGGCATAATAAAGTATTGAATATCATTAACATTATATACGCTATTGCTTTACTAGAGTAAGGTTGTGTCTCAATGTTATTTTAATCCATTTAGGCATGCAAATGGTATGGGACTTGAGGAGTTAAAGAGAAATGTTCAGTAAACCTGGAGCTGTTCATTTGAAAATGACTTATACTCTTGGGCGCAATATCTGCCACAAAATTGAACCTGGCACAGTGTAATACAGTAAAATTTTAGTAATAAATTTCTTTCTTTTTTCAAGTTCCCTGCCAGAAATATCAATACATCAGCCAACAATGAACATACTACTGCCGTTAGAAAAGCAAGAGCTTGCCAATCCTGCCATCTACTGGAAACAGTCCTACTACTGCGTAATTCCATATTTAGCCAAATTCTCTAAAAGGTTGACACGGGAAATGTGTATATCTTCAGGGAAAAGAGAGAGTCCCTAGACATTTCATGGCAGAAATCTGCTTTCCTATTTGTGAGATTCCTTGATAATGATATCTGTAGGGACAGGAATGCGCAACAGCTGTTTGCAATATATTTGGCTATCATCAATAAGCCACAATCCAAAATCCTCACTCAGTTTTTATCCAGTCTCCTACTGATTTTGGTAATATTTTTTCCTTACTTAAGAAAGAATGGAAAATAAGCTAAAGCTTCACTTGGCTAATAGTTAGTTTGGGAACTAAATATGTCTCCAGCAACTGTACATCAGATACATTTGAATGCGTTACAAGCCCAGCTTAGAAGGCAAATTCTAAAGTATAATCTTTACAAGCTCAATCTCTACATAAACCTAGTCATCCCATGAATTCAACTAAATTTCTCTTTCTTACAGAAAACAACTGCTTTATATAGATTCAAAAAAAAGTTTTGAAAAACAGCTTATTTGTAGTTCTTTAGCATGTATTAATGTTCCTGCTATACTCTTTCTTTCATTTCCCCTTCCATTCCAGTTCTTCAGAAACCATAAGAAACAGCCCTAATGAAGATTCAGCTGGGAATAAAAGTACAATTACTTTTAGTTACCCAACTTCAAAATCAAGGTAAGAAATGTATCTGAATTATCCAGAGGAAAATGTAAGTAAGTAATATATCCCCTAGATAGCACTCACAGGCTCTTTAAAAATGGGAAAGAAAATTGAAATTGCGAGTTTTCCTCCAAATTCCATAACACCACCATACTTTTACACCAAACATCTGCATTACTGGTAGGAAAAAGGTGACTTTTTGTTTGTCCTGAGGGTTTTTCCCTATGAGTTATGAGAAGTTATGGTGACTGTATCTTCTCAGCATGAAAAAAGAGCCTCCTAAAAAAAAATAAAACCATTTGAAGACAGAATAATTTGTAGGTACTGCAGAAGTCACAGACTGTACAGAGATTTTTCATTCTTGTGATTGTTGCCCTAATTGTGATGCTAATACAAAGTTTTGGGTAAGATTCCTTGTGGGTACTTCCTTAAATTATTTCGAGGTACCCTCATCCAAACTATTCTGGTTAAACAAAATGATACCAGGAGCCCGAGTGTGTCAGGCTTGACAAAGGTTGTATGTTATGTTTTCCCAAAAGAGGTGCTGTTTTTGTTAAAATTAACTTAGCAGGTTAGCAGAAACTACCTTTTCTTTTTAGCTATTTCTCTCTTTTTTCATTTGTGTTCATTTCCTTGACCTGTTCCTCCACTAAAATACCATGCCAAGTTAGTATACTTCCAGAAGTTACAGTCTTATTGTACTTTAACAGTTCTGACTATTACCACCCCTAGGAAAAATGTGGTTTCTATTTTTCTTATTACAGAAGAAAGAACAAATAGGAAGATTTTTTTTTTCATTTTCCAAAATAATCCACCCCTGGAAAAGAAAGAAATCATGGAAAATTTCAGCTGCCAAAACTGTTTTAAAATTACATTCATGTTTAAGAAAAACAGAAAAAAAAGAGAGAAGTTAAAGGAGAATTTTGGCAGTACCTTCCGAAATATAATCTGCATTTTTCATTCCTTATATTAATTGATAAGAGAATAGTCCTTGCTTGATGATGACAACTCCTTGTTGAATTATATAAGAACAGATATTTCACTGAACTTTTCCTTAGTGTTTACATTTTGGTTCAGTAATCTAGCAATTGATGACTTAATTAGTAGTACAAAGACAAAGATATTGGAATTCTGTTTTATATCAGACAAAATAAATAACTATAACTACAACATTGGATTACATAAAAATAAAATTACTCCCTATAGCTCCTGTTGTGCTTTGATGATACAAGTTTTATTATTATATTTCTCAATTCACCAGTCATGCATTAATTATTTTTTAAACAAAGTTAAATTTTTAGATCATATAGAATTGCATCATCATGCTATACCATAGCATAATATATCAATTGAGAGGCTATCAAAGAAAAGAGGTAAGTCAATAATTTAATTGCATAGATGCAAGATTTCCATACTGGAAAGTAAAGACCACAAAGTAGCTGTTTCTGTCAGCACACGACATGTGATTGCTTACTTCTGTATGTACATGGAAACTTAATTTCCTTACAGTAGGCAAAAATACTAGTGCTTTGTTCAAATAAATAGCAGCACTTTTTATCGCAGCATACACATGACATGCCCACATCCTTCTTTATTAAACCCACTATATGAAGCTTTTCTACTTGATAGGAAATCTTTGGCACAGCAGTCATTTTGTTTCCCTCTTTGTGAGATCTTTCATAATTAGTAAGCTTGTAGCCCTACCAAACCAGAAAGCTACTGACCAATTTTAAGGATCTACATAGGATGTCCTGAGCTTGAATCTCCTCTAAACTATGCCATCTCTGCCAATATATCTGCAGAACAAAGCAATGGGATACAGCAATAGAAAAAAATAATATTCTTAGCTTGAGTCTGCAAATATACTTGCTTGTTTCAGGAGCCTGCCAAGTTCAAGTTCATCGATTCCCCTGACTGGAGACAGTCAGGTTGATGCCGACATCCTCGCTTTCATTAAAGCAAGAGAGAACATCCTGCAAAAGAAAGGTAAATTCTTCCAAAAAAATAAGATGCCCAATCGAAATTTCCAATACATCATTTCAAAGCCAAAATAGCTTTAGTCCACATTTACACTGGCACAGATGGGAATTGATTCTGGTAGATACATTGCACTGTGTCCTCAGCAGCTCAAAACACTTACGGTTCTTCGCATGTATTTATTTTAATAGCTCAGTGCTACAATGTAAAACTATGAAGACTGCCTGTTTTTCCCCACCACCGTCAATTAACTTTCTGCATCAGGTATGCCTATGCAGCCCACATAGTATATTTAATTGCACTGAAATAAATACTGTTGCGTTGTTGATTCATAATTAACATACTTCTAAAATATTCCATATACATTTTCTTTAAAGCTATCTGCCCTGATTTTGAGCTGCTGTGATTCAACACTATTAATCTAACTGCAGCAGTTGACACCAAATAAAGATTATGCAGGTGATGACATTGCACCCTACCTCATTAGGCAGACTGGTTTGCTGTGTCTAATAGAGTCTTCCATTAACAGGTATTTCAGTATACCAAAAGGCAGTAAAACTTTCTGTGGGTATTTGACACCAAGTAAGGTACTGAAAACAATCATAGAGGGTAAATAATTAAAACTGACAATATGCAGAAGGCACTAAATGCACAACAGTGGCACTGCAAGGTAATCCGGAAGTAATTCATTGTGATAAAGAGAAACTGACTGAGATTTTCTTACTTTTTATTTATTTTTTTAAGTAAGAGTTTTTAGTGGCAGTAACCAACTAGAGAGAAGATGAAAGCAGCAGTGGTCACTGAAGCGATAACTTTCCATCAGCACTGGGGTGCTGATGACAGCAGCACTCAGCAAGCAATCAGCACCTGGCAGATGGTGTTAGCACTGTCACAAAGTGGGTCTTTGGTATCACTCTGCTTATCAGGGAAATGTTAGGTAAACATACAGTGGCTGAGAAACCAGCCTCATTGCACCCACCCGAAGCAAACACTTAACACACATGGGCTTTGGGTTCTCTCTTGGTTCAATTTAGAAAAGCTGTTGTAAAGTTTCTTTTGCAAATGAAGTTAGATTTAATTTGTAGGTAGCTCACCAGGAGCAGGTTAGAGATAAATGCCTTAAGATGACATTTAAGGCCTTTAGAAGATCCAAATACGATCCATTTTTCTGAAGTACAGTTATCTAATGAACAGGAACATAACTTATCATGTGATCACCTCCTAAATCATGCCATATCATAGAATCATGCCGTATCATAGAATCCTTAAGGTTGGAAGGGAACTCTAGGGATCATCTATAAGGAATGTACCTCTCAAATGCCTTTTTGTCTTCCACATTATTTTTTTTTTTCCAGCCACAGACTAATACCTAGCATCATCCATCAGTTTGAGAAGGGACTAGAGCTATTAGGTTCCAAGCTATAAAAAGTACTATAAAAAGTACTCTTGCAAAATGAAGCAGTGAACACTTTTAGAATTGTGTTGAAGTTCAATTAGGCTAGATGGGCTACCTCCTGCATGAAGTGGCTGGAAGTGATCTGAGTAGCTTTTGCGCAGTGCTCACTCTGGTCATCCTGGCAGTTCAGCCAGTCACTACATACAGGCAGGACAGAAAATTAAAGAGAAGAAGAAAAAAGTTTTCTTACATGTGATCCATATATTACAAGCTTGTAGGGAACGTTAAGCAGAGAGGAAAGGCACCAAAAAACGGAATGTATTCAGAAGGCATATTTTGAGAAAAAAAAGTGTTACATGCTATCAGTCTCTCATAGAACTCTTCCCCCGCAAAATTCAAACAGCTCCAAACTAGAGCAGAAAGAAATGTTAACTAACTGGTCCAGAATCACTGTTGAGTGGCTTCATATCAAAGCCACAAAGCCATATAGAAGCTAAGTCCACTGAGTCCCTGTCCAGCACACTGTTCTCTCCTGGCCAAACCCTCTCTGACCAAGATCCTCAGTAAGCATTTCAGCATTTACGAGCAAATGGGTGCTTTTCCTGTACAATTATTTCCACAGAGCTTCAATCTCTTTTTAAGAGTACCCTGCAGGAAACAACATGAGAAAGCATTGGTCCAGCCAAACAAAGGTCTGCTTGGTCTAAAAAATGTCAGCATATTTCCAGCTCTTTCCTTTATTGATCCTAACCCTTTCAAACTGTTCTATTATATCAATAGCTTAGAAGCAAACTGAGGCTCCACCTTGCATTAGCTGAGAAGAGGATAAAATGTGTGCAGAAGTCAATGGAGTGGAAAATAAATTTCATAAATAGAAAGCATGGGAATGCCCAATATCCCTGGTGATAGTAATATTGGAGAGGGAATGAGAGGTCTCAGAGGACATTAGCTCAGCCTGTAGATTGTGACCATTTACTTTCTAAACAGAGATGAATTAATGTGGGTAGATTCACAGTGGCGTTCTGGGGTTGCTAATACTGTTCAACACTGGAAAGCTTTTTACAGAGGCTACTCTGTAAACATGCCCTTTTCCTACCTCTTTCAGTCTTGAAGTAGAAAAATCAAAACTGCATAGAAGAAGATGAGTGATATTTTTATCTTAAAACCTTTAAGTTAAAATATCTTTTCTTTCTATTGCTTTGTGTTTGTTTGCAAGAATATTTTAAAACTGATGACAGGTCCTGAAATATAGTCTAACAGATTCTTTATCTCCTTGCAGGCTTGGGGAACAAGTGAACAAGTTGTTTTCTAGTGAAAACCACTATTTACTTTTAGAAGTAGTTAAAGATTTCTTTACCTTCCTCCTCTGTTTAGAAACCAGGTACCAATAACTGCTTTGTATGTATAACTTTAATTGGTAAAGATAAAAAAGTGACTTGCATATGACAGAAAAATACATTTCCCTAGAGGATGGTGTATGAATTTTTGCACTCAGTATCTTTAGCTTACATTAACATTTAGCAAATCTAAAACAACTAAACAGGAATTTTCCAAGAATGTTTGTTTACTGAGAATTTGTGGAGTGTTTTTCTAAATGTCAAAATTTTCTAATGTTTTAATGCTCTTCTACATCTTCAGTCTGGGGAGGAATTAGTGTTACTGATTGATTTTTTTTTCTTCTTTGGTAATTGTATGTGAAACCTCGCAAACAAATTCAGTCCATCGGTTTTACCCGAAAGGATCTGCATGATGCAGATTTATTATGGTTCAGATGGCTTCAAAAATGTTTGTGCAAAATAGTAGATATCTGGATTACCTGCAAAATCTTTTTTGAGACCTTTTGCTAAAGAAAATGAATTATCTCTATGTCTTCCCTTTCCCAAAAAATAGCTTTCCTACTAGATGATTAAGATACGTAGATTGTGTTGTAATATGATAATTAATTTTCTTTGGAAAGAAATTCCATGATTCAAAATTAGAATATTTTTTTCACTTGAATAGCTTAAATTGTATTTAAAATATACACCCTCCCAGAATATCCAGATTTCGGGAGAAACAGTGGCATTTGATAGGTTTAAAGCAAGACAGGACAATTCACAAATTCAGTTACACATTATATGCAGCACAGTTCTCCTTCATAACTGTAGTCTTTATTTACACTTCAGATTAAAACCAATCCAAATATTCAACGCAAAAAAATCTGTTTCTGAGAAGTGCATATTTTCAGATTGAAACACCATTTTTCATGCTAGCATTAAGCCTACAGTCATATAATTGGAGGGGTTTTGATTGTTCACATAAAAACACAGCAATATGTTGGCAGGACTCATATAGCATTCTCAAGGATGTGTATTTCCCAAAGTTGCTGTTAATGATTCTGTGACAAATTCAGAATTATTTGGAACCACATGATGAACTGATACGTATTCAGAACCATAGAAGAAACACGTTTATCAAACTAATAACTAAGATGCAGCCAATAAAGAAATATTTACTGTTGTTCCTTTTTATGCATTTCAATTTTCTGTAAAATTCAGCACAGCTGGCACAGAATTAGGCGATACAAAGTAAAATGACAGTCAAATCTCCAGTTACTTTCAGAAAGGGAAAGAGAGTTTGACAAACTGGTGAGATGTAGAAAAAGCCACAGGTTTTCTTTGTTGTTGTTGTTGTTTGTCAGCTTCGCTGGAGATTTTGTTCTGCCAGTGATGCTGAATTAATGTTTATACGACCTGCTATGGTGAGCAGGGCCACCAACATGTCCCCATCTAAGGTAGCTGGCTGGAGAAGGACCAGAGGCTCCAGCCATTGCTGACTGATGTAGATGTCTTTTCCTGTTTTCAGTAAAATACCCATCACAGATCATTTATTTGGATATTGCCAAAAGAGAGTTATTGGTAAAGTAGATAATTTCCTTTCACCTTTAAATGTTTCCAACATCTCTGAGTAACTGATAAAGAGAGATTATCTCAGTGTTATCCTTATGCAACGTATGTAACACTGCTATGTTTATATATCCAGTGTTTTGCTGTCAGTTTACTAAGCCTCTGAATCTCAGACAGAGAAGATTGCTTGTTTTCCTGTTTAAAAATCTTCTGGTCTTTTAATTTATTTATTTATTTTATTTTTAAACTTGGTGTGATGTTTGATTATCGGTATCAGCAAAATCATGCCTGATTTGCAAAATGATCTCAGATTAAGATTGTACCAGTGCACATGAAAAGAGCATCTGGTAATACAAAATCATATAAATAAATGCAGAAAATTGGCCTTCGATATTTAATAGTCATAAGAAAAGAGCTTTTTTTCTTTTTTTTTTTTTTAATCAACTGCCTGTTCCTCTTCAATGTTTTCTCTTGGGTGTATAGGAATACATTCAGATTGGAAGCAGCTTCAGATCTTTAATACAAACTCTTGCTCCAAGTGTCATCAACTATGAGATCAAGTTGCTCATAGTTTTGTCCAGTCTGGTCTTGAAAACCTCCAAGCTTGGAGACTACACAGCTTCTTCAGGCAATTTATCTGGTCCACTGCTTGACTGTCCTCATCAGAGCGTTTCCTTATATCCAGCCTGAGCATCCCCTTACTGCCTGCTGTCTCCGATCCTTTTACCATGCCCCTCTGTAAAAAGCCTGGCCCCATCTTCTTGATGGACTTCTCCTAGATGTCCAAAGGTTACTGAATTCCCCTCTAAGCCTTGTTTTCATTAAAATGCTTATTGCATCAGGAAACTCTGGTTGGCCACAATGCTAGTTGTTTTAGTAATTTATATTCAAGTAATTTCTAAATTGATTGGAAAGGACTCCAGGGTTTGCCACATTGCAGAATCATTCAGAGGCCTACGTTCCCACATGTAACAGTGTAAGTATATTTTGTAATATCTTCCCAAATAAGAGATCTTATTGTTCCTGCCTGGTTTACTCAATCATAAAATGCAAGTGTTTGTATCAATAGTATAAACAGAGGGCATGTCAACAGAAGAGTGTAAAGCTCTTATAAGTGCCAGCTGTACCAACTATCCAACTGCTGAATACATATGTCAACAAAAAGAAAATCTGGGTATGGCTTAATAGCTATAGCATGCTTGGTAGCTCTATGTATAATTTATTTGTCTTTTCAAAGTTCATTTTTAATAATGACAACAATTCAATTTCTATTTTTAGATGATTTCATATTAATCACTTTTATTGTGGTTTAAATCAATGCTAGGTGAACCTTTTCCAATGTTTATTTTTTTCTGTTTCACTTCCTGTAATGTTTGTTTTGAAATTTCACCAACAAGACAAGCAAAGCCAGAAAATTATAATAGTTATTATTGATGCATTGAGTTGATACCAGCAAAATAAAATTGAAAAATTTTAACTGAATCTTCGTTTTCACTTGCTGTCAGGGACCACAACCTGAGATTTTCTAAAGATTGCCTTCTTTTCATTTTTTAGCACCTTAAGTGTTTCATTTGACACAAACTGTAAGCTAAATACTTATGTTTTGGATCAAGAGCAGTTTGACCAAATGTTGATTAAAAAAAAAAAAGGTTGAAACAGCAACATATATCTCCAATACAGCATAGAAGTCAAGAAAACAACAGGTTTTTCATGGAAACTGTCTAAGAAAAATACCATTAAAATACTGAGGCTCCTTATACCCTTTATCTGAATGAGTTCCGTCCTTTCATCTATATGAGTGTAAATCAGTAAGTCAAATTGTTGATTTAAATATGGAGTGAGAACAAAATCAACAGCAGAAAAACTGCCAGATGGCCATGTCATGCCATAAATTAATGTGGTATATTACTTATTTATGTTTACCATACTTCTAAGTAATTTCCTTAACTCTTCTCCGAAATGCAGAGTTTAAAAGTAATTTGCAGTGAAAGACAAAGTCAAAACGATTCATTACTTCCATGTACAAGTTGTTAAGGCTGAATTCACACCCTGTGGAGGAACAGGCCCCTGGGTCCTTACATTCATGTTGTCATCTAATTCTGTTCAAAGAAATTTGTTCCAGAAAACTAGTCCTAAAATTTGTTTTTCAACAATAATTTCAGTAAAACGGAATCAGCCAAGGTATCTTTCAAGCATTTCATTGTTTATTTTAGAAATAGCTTTTTTGTATTCTGAAGGCCAGAAAAAATACCACTATAATCAGTAGCAGAATAATTTAGAGACACACAGTAGGAAACCATGCCAGTTATTTTAGGTTTATCCATTTAGTATATCCATGTTTAAGAATTGTCAGGGACAGTAAAGACAACAGGTCGAGCAGTTGGAGAACACTGAATCCTTTCATTTACTCCAGATAATACAGTAGAACAGGGTGTCCTGTTGATATCCGTCCTTTCCAGAATGACTCAGATTTTCTGTGGATAGTCTGGGCCCCAGTGGGTCAATCACATAATATGTCAGTATGAGAGGAGGAAGAATTGATAACTGAATCATAGAATCATAGAATGCTTAAGATTGGAAGGGACCTCTAGAGGTCATCTAGTCCAACCCCCCTGCACACGCAGGGTCACCTAGAGCACGTGGCACAGGACTACGTCCAAGTGGGCCTTGAAGATCTCCAGAGACGTAGACTCCACAACCTCTGTGGGCAGCCTGTTTCAGTGAGCAATAATCAAGGAGATCCTGGTCATATCTGGATTCAAATACATTTTTTGAGAATGACTTCCTTAGATTTGAGACTAAGGACAACCTTGCATTCAAGGTTGGCAGGAAGCACAGGAACTGTAATCTCTTTGTGATAACTTCCAAGTTCAGCTGTTCTCAAAACTGATTTTGCTTTCAACACTTTTTATTCAGAATGTTTTCCCACTTAGATTCTGTTTATTTTTTTAATCAGAAAATGGTTGGAGGAATACCAAAAGAATTTAGATTAGACATTGTGCTTTGTCATGCTATCATCAAATGTGATCTGCTAGTATTGGTTTTTTGTCATATTATATTTATGCCTTTTTACCTGTAAGCCAAATTTCATTTCCATGTGGTAAGGCCTACTGAGCTCATTCTGCCAGGTTCAGAACTCACTTGGAAATCATTGAGTCTTGACTTTAATTCAGATACAGAGTTGAGGGTGTTTTGGAGGTTTTTTTCTGTTATTGTTTTTGTTTTTTGTTTTGCCTGTGAAAAAACATAAATTCAAGTCTTCTGTGAAGAATCTTGTTTTGTTTATTTCCTATATTGTAATCTAAAGCTAGGGCAAGAAAAACTTTGCAAACAGAATATTGATAATTTTTATATTTTGAAATCTACTGCTATATATTTCTGTAGCTTTTCCATGGGAGTAAGTATATTGGTATCAGCCCTTACTGATTGTTGTTTAACATCTTGAGTGCACACTGTTCTAGTTAGCTGTTTGGAACTGTGCATGTTTGTGAAAATACTTTCTTCAATGTGCACTTCATAATTTTGCCCTTACACTTATCTGTAAGAGCATTCAGCTGGAAAGCAGTTTGTCCTTAACTGCAGATCTACTCTGCATTTTCACTTGCACATACAATTGTTTTTTTCTTCTTTTTTTTTTTTTTGCTACTTTCTGCAGAAAACACTGCTTACAAAAACAGCTGCAGAACATATCTTATCTCATATTCTGTGTGTCCTTTGCAGGTTCCTCCAGCTGTCTGTTATGTTTTATTTCCCATTAATTGATTTTTGTTGCCTGATTTTTGAAATGCTTTTCAAATAATAGTAATGGTAAAGATGATAACACCTTCTCTGATAGGTGACTAGGAATCACCCTTGGCCAAACAAATAGGATTCTCCTCTAAAGTGACGTACAGCAGCAAACACCTATTAACAGGTTTAGTCACACAGATTACAAAACTCTCAGAATATTAAGATCCTACAATTAAACCTGAACCTGAAAAATTCACTGATATAATTGTTCATTAATAATTTACCTAATGATTTGTTACCTTTAATCATGATACCTCTAAGAGCCAGAGGGACTGTTTCAGCCCATCAGATGCTCTCTGAATGTGTCTGCGTTTGTTCCAGAAAATCAGTAGGCTGGCACTCTCCTGAACTGGCAGAAGTAGGTCCCATTACTGCAACAGAAGAAATGCCTAGATGTCTCACCTGTGGCAAGCAGTGTGACAGGAAATTATGCAAACATCCCAGGCCCATCTACCAATCACATTTCACAGAGTATGGAACAGGTTGTACCTTTCATTCATGGTTGTCAATCTCTTGCTAGAATCTCTGAAAGTAAGTGGTGCTCTTCACACAGGCCACCAGGTCTGCCATCAGTGGTGAGTGGGTTTGACATCTCAGTTGCTTCAGAGTAGTTTGCTTTATAATGCTGCTGCAGGTCAATATTATCTATTCCACTATGGCTTCTAGCTAGGTTTTACATCAGCTAAAAGAATCAACAGAGCACCAAAACTTTAACTTGAGTCTTGCATGTTGCATTTCTCTACTAATCCCTTCCTGCCCCCTAGTTGCAACAACAGAGCCACCCCAAACCCAAAAGACCAGGGTGATCTACTAGGTGTTCTCCACAATATGTGTCACTTTACAGAGTGACAACTGGCCTCCTGCTGCCAGCCTTCTTCTGGGTGGAGATGTCTGACCTTACGCGAGGATAGCAGGTCCACAGTTTTCCCATAAATGGATATGAGTAAAAACAGTTTTTCATTTGGAAGCAAGAGAAAAACAATCCTGAATATTAAGCAAAGGAAGGATATCTGTATCTAGAACTTTTTAATATGGAAGGAATTTGGTAGCAAAATCGCAGCCCCAGCCACACTGTTTCCTTGCTGCGTGTGCACTTTCTTTGAGAGGCAGTCTGACATGGATACCACTAATGAAGAAGCCATACGGATGTTCCTAAAGAAAGATATGCAACCCCAGCTCATTTTCAGTGTATGAAAATCATTAAGGCTCCCATGAGTGAGTCTGTGGTACTTGTTTAGCTAACGATTAACCTTTAGCCCTCCTTCTCCTTATGCATTGGATAAAGGGACAACATGAAGAGCAAAAGCGGCAAATATGAGAGCGGTTCATTCCCTAACTCAATGGACTAAGGATTTTTCCAAGTGTGAAACCATCTGACAAAGAATTAAGGACCAGCAGCCAGGCAGTGAGGGGACTGAACAGATTAGGGCTAAGAAAGAAAGAGAAGCTGTCTTGTGACCCGGCTGCCTTCAGGATGCTTATGAACCTCATCGTGCTGTGCTCACTGTTGCCACCAATGTTTGTATGGTACAGACAGCAGCTATTGACTATAACACTTATTCAGCTCCATACTCTTCTGTGTTCTGGGGAGTCTACTGTAATTAGAGAGTTTAGAGTGTTTTGCTGTACAAAAGTCTAGTGCTTAGAGTAAGGCTTTACTAGTCAAGACTTAGAGAGTCTGTTCCTGGCTCTACATTTTTGTCACCCTGCGTAAGACATTAAACCACCTATTTACCTCAGCATCCCAGCCTGGAAAATGCTACCTACCTCAGGGGGCTTGTGTCAAGCGTCATTCAGTTCATTGGGATCTCTGGATAAGAGATGTTTTAATAAGAGCAAAATATTGTGATTCACATTGTTATTAGGGTAAATGCTGTCCATTTATTTTGGATAAAGAAGTTTTTGTTTGTTTGTTTTTTGATAAAGAAGAGGGGTAAAGAAGAGAGATAAAATTTGTCTGTAATTGTCTCATTTTGCACAGGCCTGATGCCTGTACATTCTGTTAAAAAAAAACCCTGCAGCAGTACCAGGAACATGGGAGTGTGATTGCTGGGTGCCCTGACTAGAGGGTGTCTTGGAACAGTAACTTAGCAAGGACTGAGCAGGGACCTCAGAGCCGCAGCAGCAGCATGGCCCTCCTCACCCTGCACAGGCAGCAGATCAGCTGGACTCTGCTGCTGGTCCTGGGATATCTCTTTTACCTCCTCCTGGGTGCTATGGTGTTCCAGCTGCTGGAGAAGCAAGCAGAGGCCCATTCTCGGGACCAGTTCCAGCTGGAGAAGCTCAAATTCCTGCAGAACTACACGTGCCTGGACAGGCAAGCCCTGGAGCAGTTTGTACAGGTAAGAGGAACAGCCTACAGTGGTCCTATATTTCCAGAGCAGCATGAGCTGTGTCTTTTTCTTCATCATTTTTAATGCGTAATAAAGAAGTCTTGCTCAGCATGGTTTGAGGATGAATGACATCTTCAATTGCATTTAAATATATTCCTCAAAAAAGGCTGGAGATGATATATAAAACCCTTTTTGGTATTATTATAGAAATACCCTATCATTCTAGGATTGCACGAATTAGACAGGAATCCTTGAATTACCACTTGCTTCATGCTCAAAACTTCTCCAGCCACAGAGCTGGGGTGTAAACGTTTCTGTTTCTGGCAGGTCATTAAACCACCCCACACGGGATGCCGGTCTGCACTGCTCTCAGAGGGCTCCTGCCAAGGTATATGCTTCTGATCAGCAAAGAGCCTAGATTCTGTAAATGGATTTAAGCAAACAATTAGTGAAAATCATAAAGAGAACAGAAAGTGTCTGAACCTCTTTCTACAAGTACAGTGTTCTGATGTCTAATCCTGTGATAAATGACTTGGGAAACTTTTGTCGTTATCCAGAAGATATCTAAAGTTTTCAAGAATTTAAATGCTCCAAAATGTGCCTGCATTTCTCGAATACACCAGTTGGTAATATTACCTGTCATTTCATTGTCTTTGTGGTAATGATGGTAGAAAATTCTGATTCTCATTCTAAACCAGACTGGGATACTTCATGGGAATAAAAGGTTTAGTTCAATCTCCGGTACACTAGAAACTAAGGTGTGGAAAGTCAGATGTATCCAAATTTTCCTGCCTCTTGCTCCAGTGTTTATTAGTGCAGTTGGGCTACTCAGACAACTGCATTTTGCTGAGTCTCAGCTGAATTAGATAAAATATTTCACTTTTTGCTGTTCCAGACAAAACCGTCGGAGGGCACCAGATTATCAACTACAATGCACCAAACTTCAAAGTAATTACATTTAATCCTCAAGGGAGCTGTGAGTGTAAACGCTCCAACTTCCCTGTCATTTATAATGCCTCTTTAGAAATTTGTCCAGCTCTTGCTAGTAATAATGAATAGAATTTTTTCTACATTAAAGCTCTACCTCTAAAACTAGTGCTGTGGAGCAATTGTCTCTGTAGCTTTTCACTATGTAAAAGAGGCTCATTCAGCATGCCACAAGTTGTAGTGAGAGAAGCAACAGTAATGGTACTATGGTGAGACTCTGCCATCACATTCAATTTACTTAGTTGACAAGGATACAATGTCTTTTCTTACTGCTAGTGCTTTAAACCTGAATTCTAGAATCTGAAAATCATATATGGCTTATTTTTGCATATCTATTAGTAGTAGTAATAGAGTTTGAATTTATAATTTATTAACCTTTGACTTGATTTTGCCTGAAACAAATTCTTTTCTTTCTTTGCCCGTAATCTGAATTGATTATTTAAGAGGAGTCTTTTTAAATGAGCTTTTTTGGTCTTGCCCATATGTTTTTTTTCAGACCTAAGGCAATCAATATAAATAGTGACTGAGAGGGCCAAATCCTTGTCTACTACAACAAGAGCCTGCTATGTGTATTGGGACAGGGACAGATGCAAGAATGACAGGCAGCTGCTGCTCACTCCACACTTTACAGCTTACAGCTTTATGCAGACCTCACACTTTTAGTGCAGGTCATAGCAGATTGTTTTTACTTACTAGCTCCTTCTGGTCCCAAAGACAACTGCAAATGCCCAGCAACCATTCACCAGGTATTCTGTTAGCACTTCAGCCCTAACTCCAGTCTGAGTTGTAGACAGAAAGGTGGTAGGAGGCACGATACTGGTCTGTGTTCCAAGCAGGGGCTTGTTCAGGAATTATCCTCCTGCGCCTCAGCCTGCCACCTCTCCCCTGACGTTGTGCTTAAGAGAAATCTGTCTTGTCGGAATGTCTGAAGTGTTCAATATTTAACACTGCCTTATTCTTGCCTTCTGGCTTACATGATGTAGGTGTAGCACCTCAGAGCTTGTGTGGATTGAAATGGAGAGAACTGAAAATTGTTCCTTACATGGATGAATTGAACCTGAGATTGTTTCAGAAATTTCAAATGACTCACACCACAGTAGCTTCTGAGTATTATTTCTAACCAGCAAATAAAATAGTCATCTTCAGATAATTTGATCTTTCAATTTCTTCCCATTTTAAGGACAGGCTTTTAATGAATAGTATAAGGTTCCTTGTGCTATTAAAAAGAAAATCTGTTAGCACAACTGTCATGAGATCACATGTGACAAGATGCCCAACATCAGATAAGTGTCTGATGGAGTTAACCAATGCTGTAGGAATTGTTAATTAAGGAGAAACATTAGCTATTAAACTTGCATCATACAAGAGTACCTGGAAGACAACAACTGTGAATTCACAAGTAATTCATTCAACCATTCTGCAAATGTGAGCCAGACTTCAAAGCAGATATGTATCAGACCAGGAGATTCTCCAAACCTCACCCAGACTGTGAGCAGAAGGCACCCAGTTCTCCTTCAGAAGAATCCTCAGAGAGGGCTGGGAACACAGTCAATACTAAGGTGGCTGACAGGGTATTTAATATATAAATAGGAGTTGTACCTCCACACAATAGTTCTGGTCCTCTGGTAAGAACTCCCTGGAATGGCAGAAAAAATTTCATTAGCTAGTCTTTGAGACTAGAAGCCTGGTATTGATTGATGCTGAGAAACCATAGCTAGAAAAAACTGTAGCTCATCCACACTCATGCTTACCTGGAGCACGGAGGGATTAGAAGTAGGCGTGTTCCCAATACCCTTCCCCCAAGCACAAACATACACTTACACATGCCCAAATTTAGAATTGGAACGGGAGAGTTACAAGTAGGGAAGGAGAGAAGAAGAACTGCGGGTTTTCTTGTTTGTTTGTTTGTTTTAATGCCATCACTTCACCTATTTTCCTAGTTTGATCATTTGGGGCACTCCCTCTAGTCCCTTCCCTTCAGCTTTCAACTAATAATGGAACTGATCCTACCTCAGTAGGCAGTTCTCCAAGTCAGAGGGTTGAATTTCCCAGCCAGCTCTATTTCACAGAACTTTCCCGTGCCAGCACAAGACCCCTCCAAAGTCCTTCTAGACCAAGTCTAACCTGTTGTCTTCACTGCGTATTGTAATGCTTGCTTAAGATCAAAAGCAATAGTTACTTCTCTGTCTTTTCTGCTATTGCTTCTGACTTGGTCTAATGGGTTGCTCATCTTTGCTTCTCTGGCCTTTTCTGCTTCAGGTGCTCATGGAAGCATGGGAAAAAGGAGTCAACCCAGAAGGAAATTCTACCAATCCCAGTAACTGGGATTTTGGCAACTCCTTCTTCTTTGCAGGAACTGTTGTTACTACTATAGGTAAGGTATGCTTTTTCTCCTCAAGAATAGGGGTTCCTCCAGCTGCCCAGCAAAGCCGCAAAAATGTACCATTGTTGGACAGAATACTCTTGCTACTGCACATTGCATTTTGTCATCAGTTACCTGTTATTGTTATTTTGGAGTGTACTGCACTTGCAAAACTGGCCATGTGCCTATTTGGAATATGTAGTATGATTTTTGTACATGCACAAAACATCTTCAGGTTGCTTTGAAGCACTGAGTTGCATTGCCCACAAAACCAGGGAGCTGCTGAAGATTGGAGTAGTGTTTAAGATTAGTATTTTTCATGTTCAGTGTTCTGCTAATTGCAACGAATGCATAGGATTCTATTAGAAGCTATGGCAATTTGTAGACTTCAGTGTGGCCTCCAAGTTGTTGAGGCTTAAAAGTGTGGTGAAGCACTGGAACTTCCCTGGTAAAGCCCATGGAAGTGGTGGAGTCACTGTCCCTTGCAATGTTCAGGAACTGTGCAGATCAGGCACCTAGGGATATGGTTTAGTAGGCATGGTGGTGATGGGCTTATGGTTGGACTTGATGGTCCTGAAGGTATTTTCTAAACATATAGATTCTATGATTCCATGAAGCCTTGAAAGATCTCATGATAGCCTGAAGACTAACTGTAAAGCCTTTTTGGGTAGCTGGTTTTCCTTATTTTCTTCCAGGTTATGGAAACTTGGCCCCCAGCACAGTGGCAGGGCAGGTGTTTTGTGTGTTTTATGCCTTGTTTGGAGTGCCGCTCAACCTGGCCTTCCTTAATCAGCTGGGGAAAGGACTCAACGCTCATCTCATTACTCTGGAAAGATGGGTGCACAAGTCAGGCCGTGTTCAGGTACAGTGTCAATTTGTCATTAATTTCCATTGCTTTAAAACTGAGGAAAGCTGTTTTCTCAGATAGGTAGTCCTGCTGTTAGGCTAAGTGTCACTGTGTGTGCCCACATCCTCCAAATCACAGCAACCACATGAACCTCTCTATGCAAAAAAAAAAGACATATTTAAACAAGATGACTTTAAAGCAATTTTCTTTTGCCTGAGGAAGTCCAGATTTGCCTTTTTAGACCCTGATTCAACAAAACTGTTAAGCAAGCACAGTCTCAATTTTGAGCAGGGTCTTTGAGCTCTGCTGACCTTAGCGGAATACACGCACATACACACTTTGCTGAATCAAGGTCATCCTATCTACAGTACTATCTAGCTCAGAATCTAGCTCTACACTGTGCAAGGACAACTTATTTTTATTGGCCTTATTAACCTGACCTGAATTACTTTCCCAGATTGTGTCAGCAATTTATCACTTCCTTCCTTTTCCTATATTGAATTGTAAATAAATATGCCTTCTCCTTGGTTATAGTTTATTGCTGAGTCACAAAGATAATCCAGATGTATTGGAATAAGGGAAACAGTGATTGTATAAAATGCTTAAAAGTGATTTATGAAGTTAGTAGACATTTCTGAGTAAAGATTCCATGAATGACCCATTGCTTTAAGGAAAGGGAATATCAGATATGTTTGTGGTAACGATCCTGAATGTCACGTCAAAACATCCCAAAACACTTCAGAGTTTTGGCATATACTTTTTTTCTCTTTCACACTTGTGAAATCTCTGAATCTCTGTATTCTTTATCTACACTGTTAAAGATTTGCTGGCAAATCTATATGAGTTACTATCAAATGCTGATTCAATTCATATGAATAACAAGTTATTTTGCTGCATAACCCATGTCTGTTCCCCAGATACAGGCAGCTCTACACTTCACGTTCGTATAGCTGCATCTTTCCTGAGATTTGTGAGGGTACTTGAGGGATGTGATTGTTTTTCACCCCTGAATTAACACCTCTTTTCTGGCAGAATTTCCATGATCAGGTGGAGTTTGGGAACTTTAACTGCTTGCTCACTCTGGGAAGCCTCTCCCAGGGAATTGGTTTGTCTTCTTTCAAAGGCAGTTCAGTAACGATATTTCAGTAATTAATTACAGTTGATGTGACTTACACTGACTTACACTTCCCTCTACCTTATGTGTTTTTACCAGAAGGTTCTTAAATGCCAGTTGAAAAAGTAATATTGAACATTTTAATATAAAGTTTTATGCAAAATTTACTGTCTAATTAAATGTTATCACACTTATCCAGTAAACTAAATCAGAACAGAATTCAACTCTAGAACGTCCATCAGTAACTCTCAAAATGTTTTGCAAATCAAGTTCATATCATTATACAGCTGCAGAGACAAGGTACATAGTATAGAAGTGATTTGTCAAAGTCACCCAGTAGGTTCAAACCAAGTTTTTCAACTTTTAACTCACTGGATCATTTTTATGTAGGAGATAATGTAGAGAGGGAAAGAAAAAAAATATTACCTGGACTTCCCATTTCATAAACCAAGCGATTTGATTTTTCATCAAGTCACAGTAAGTGCATTCATAGCACACATCATACTTGGTTCAAATGCTGATAAGGACATTTTTAAATGATTGCAATGAGCTTGTGTCAGACCACACATCACTAGTCAAGAGTTAGCTAGTCCTGAGTGAGTTCCCTGGGAACCTTTGAGGTCCTGCTCCTCAATCCTTAGGTCAAACTGCAAGGCCATTCCTCTGTCATGACCCATTGATTGCTCTGCGTACTAACTAATGCAGCAACATGTGCTGTAACGTAGCTGCTCTAAACATCTCCCAAAAGGCAGACTTGTACTGGAAAACACAGATCTACCTCGTGCTGACAGAAGAAAAAATCAAAAAAAAGCTCTGCTCCAAATGCTTCTAAGTTTAAAATAAAAGCAGGCAAACCAACTTCACTTAGATTTTATTCAAACATATTTTTGGCTGAGCTCTTGCAAGGCACTTAATAAATCTTTGGAAGCAGCAATGGTGAAGAAAATCCTAATTTGCTCTTGCCAATCTTTGTATCATGAGTTATGCAATATTTGGCACTTTTCCTAAAGGACTGTGTTCTTAGAGCCAAGTGACTGTAAGAGCACCTTAGTTTGAACTGAAAATGTAAAGTAAGCATTTAATTCTTATGACTGCTATAGTAAATTTGGAAATGTGTCTTGAACATACTTTAAAAAATGATTGCTTAAAGCATAAAAAACCCACTTTTTTCAATAATTGAAATTTTTTTTTTTGGACTCGTGATGAGCTCCAGTACGTATGTGCATCCTAACCGGAGAGGTCAGCCTGCAGTGCCTGGATGCATGGGTGTATTTTTCCTTTCTTGTTTGTTGCTCCCAGCAGTAGAAGGTTTGTGATCCAAGAGCAAAACAAAACCAGCAGTTTCCAGTGAACACATGTGCAGTGCTGCTGAGCTGCCATCTTCCTTTTCTCTTGCAGGTCTTTCAGACACTGGCAATGGCCATCTTCCTGACCACTGGGACCTTGCTTTTTCTTGTGTTTCCACCCCTGGTCTTCAGTTATGTAGAAGGCTGGAGCTATGGAGAAGGCTTTTATTTCACCTTTATCACCCTCAGCACCATTGGATTTGGGGACTATGTAGTAGGTAATAACAAGAGCAAACATGGATGAATTTTATGTGTCTGTCTGCATCCTCACTCCAGTGGGAGGAACTTTGTTGAAATTAGTTACTCCAATATGAACCTAAGTATAGACAGCATAGACACTTATTCTATACCACCATACCTATTCTTGTACCATTATGTACCTGGTACAAGATACAGCTGAAGCAGACTGCTAATAATGAAATAATGTATTTTATGACAAAGATACGTGTCTCTTGACAGCTAAGTTGAGACTCACTAAACTCATTTCATAAATGACATTGAACACTCCTTGTAAGTAGTAAGTATGGCCAAGTTGGTATGGATGTGATCCATGGGAGATAGATGGAGTATAAGTGAAATGTTTGTCTTGATAGTAAGAGCCAGTGCTCTCCTAACAATGATTTGTTTCAGATACTGCCTTCCATTCCCAACAAGAAAGGGTCAAATATAAAATGTTCAGCAGTTACAGTAGGGATAATATTAGTCACAGCTCTGGGAGGTCTGTGAAAGAAAATAATTCCAGCAGCAGTATACAGTTTTCAGGGATCTATGCTGAGACACAGAAAGAGAGACATGTGAGAGACTATCTTTCCATCAGCTTATTTAAACTAATGCTTTTAATACAGGACATATAGTGTACTTACTCATTCAGAACACCAGGATGTTACTTCACGAGAGATAGCTCTTCTCTCCTACATCCTGAAAGGAGAGAACAAGCCCAGGCCATCCTGAATCCAGGTAACATGATGATCTGGATGAGAGACACTAAATGGACAGCTGCAGCGCTGATGATCCTGCTTATATCCAGCTGCACTGAGTGCCCATTTTGTGAAAATACCAGCCTGGGGGGTTACAGACTCTCATATCCACATACTTAAAATGGCTGCATTTCCCAAGTAACGTTCTCCAAGTGTTTTTGGACCTTGTACTCAGGTATATCACACTACAGAAATAATCATTACTTCACTGAGATAATTTTTTTCCTTTGTCAGTGCCAGAAGCCTGCAATTCGGAGATTTGATGACAGCTGTTCTAGGCTTACCTGAAATTTAGAAGAAAAGAAAAGAAAAGAAAATTAAAAAAGGATGCCCATAGATCATATAAGCTTGTTAAACATACCTCTTTGCAGGGAGCAGTGTGTGTTCATGTGTGTATGAGCGCACACACGTGTGAGTTCACGTGTGTGTGTATGCTTGAAATCTTGGGTATGTTGTCTGCTTGTCCAAAAGCAGCTAAGATGATTAATATTCTGAGTTTCCTGGATTTTTCAGGCACAGACCCCAACAAGCACTATATCCCAGTGTACAGGAGCCTAACTGCAATTTGGATTGTTTTTGGTTTGGCCTGGCTGGCTCTGGTCTTCAACGTGGGAGCTGACATGATGGAAAAATTTCTTCAGCTTAAGTGGCATAAGCCTGACTTAGGCTTGGCAGAAGGAGCTGCCACGAAGTTGGAAGAGGAATCTGATGGGCCAAGCATCCACATACCTGGTTGAGCAAGGTGTACCCAGAAAGCAGCGTTGAAAGAGCAACATTTCCCATCTCTACATCTCACACTAAACAAGCCTTATGGACAAAGGACTAAACCACAGACTGTGAACAACTTCCTAAGGAGGAAATATTTCAGATGCTTGGAAATTTCCAACACATTGCAAAAGCATCTGCCAGTCCAAAGAGGTGCCACTCATGGTAAAATGTATATATATATATATATATGTCCCAGGTTTCATTCAGCATTTCTCACTCAACAATACCCTTGGGCAACTTTCCCTGAAGTAATTAATTACTATCCTTTTTCTTTTTGTTAGAATTCAGTTGTGATTGTCAGCAGTCTTTAAAACACTCACTGGCTGCCTCCCAGCTCAGATGAGGAGACCTGTCATCAAGAGCTTCATGTTGAAAAAGCAAGTAGAGAAATCTTTCTTCACTTCCAAACAGAAAACAAACAAAAATTCAGAGAAATATCAACAGAAATGGCCAGGTACTCACAATATCCACCCAAAGAATCACAGAATCATAGAATGTCTGAGGTTGGGAGGCACCCCTGGAGATCATCTAGTCCAACCCTCCTCCACCCCGCTATAGAAGGGTCACCTCTAGCATGTTGCCCCAGCCCTTATCCAGGCAGCTTTTGAGTACCTACAAGAATGGAGACTCCACAAAAACTCTGGGCAACCTGCCTGGGTCCTCCTTCTTGTCCTTTTGAAGACTGGAGTGACATTAGCTTTCTTCCAGTCCTCAGACACCTCTCCAGTTCTCCATGTCCTTTCAAAGATGATTGATTGAAAGTGACCTTGCAATGATGTCTGCAAGCTCTCTCAGCACTCATGGGTACATCCCATCAGGGCCCATGGGTGTCAAGTTTGCCTAAATGATCTAACTCAATCCTCCTTGACCAAGGAAAAGTCTTCCTTTCTCCAGACTTACCCCCTGGTCTCCAGAGTCCAGGATTCCTTAGCAGTAAAGACTGAAGCAAAGGAGGCCTTCAGTATCTCTGCCTTCTCTGCATCCTTCATCACCAGTATCCCGGAGGCTTCATCTGATAATTGTCTGAAATTAACAGCCTTCATCCTACATATAAAATGATAACATTTCCTTAGTCCCTTGAGTAAAACACATAATACTCTGTAATTGTGCAGACATTATGTGTCTATCTGGCGCTGCCTGAACTGTTATAATTCCATTCAGAACAAACTGACAGCTGAGAGCAAGTTGTTATCTCAGTTCATTTCACAACCACTTGAAAGCAGCGGCACTTTAAACCAAATCTCAATGCAAGGAGACTCCCTTAATTCGAGCTGGTTCACAAATACATTAGAGCATGGCATTTGTTTTGGGCCAGTTCACCATACACCGTGCAGAACTGATAGTGCCCATTTACCTCTAAAGAAGGCTGATAGGCTCTGGCTTAGATGTGGTCTTCTGCCATGAATGTAGCATCACCAGTGAGAACAAGGAGTTTGACTTTATTACAGTTATTGTAAGCTAGAAGTAGCAGAAGTCATCTTCAAAGAGACAGAAAAGCTAAAGAAGGAGATGCAAGTGCCTTGCAACAGGCTTGTTACTAAAATATAAAACTGTTGTTACGCTTTGTATTAAACTATGGAAACGTAATAAAACAATCGTTAGCAGTTCTGTCAGACAAGCATCAGAAATACATTCCCTGAATATGCTTGTAATTGCTTACATGCTGCTATTTATTCAGTGTGTTTATTACTCACATTAACCATTAATTAATCCCTTTAAAGCTCACTTACAAGTGGAACTTCAATATAAGATGTGACTGAAATATGGCTGGACATGCAGAGTAGCCCCAGGCTAGTGTATGGCTGATGGAATGACGGTAACATCAAATGTGAGCCCTTCAGCAACTGCTTTGATATTTCACTTTGGGGTAGTGTCCAAAAAACATGCGGAGACTTGTGTGGGGGTTACAAATCTCTTTTCACATGTCTTCTAAGATGGATTTTGACTTCTGAGAAGAGTCACAACAGATGCTTGTTCTTGCATCTTTCTTGGTGCTTGTTTTCTTTGCCAGTTGCTGACTCCTGCATATTAGAGCCTGGCTGTTCTAGTCTGAATGCTGGCATGTAAGAATGCCAACTATCAGATTTATTTGACTCATTTGAAAACTGTGACATGTTTATCCAATCTAAGATTTCACTCATGCCTTACCACTACCTACCTCACAGATTTTATCTCCTCAGTCTTTGCACTGATCTTCCTCCCTGCCGTCAGCTATTCCCATAGGTTTGTGCAACGACTTTCTTTGTAGCCTCTTTCCTTGAGAGCAGCCAAGTCTGTCCCGTCTGGCTTTTTGTATCTTTGCAGATCTCATGAGAAACATTCTTTCTGAGTCTTCTCTTTCCTTCAGACATAATACTTGTATTTCCACTCAGTAACAACATTACTATTGCTATATTCTGTAACTGTATTATGTCAACACTATAAAAAAATTTATGCCTATGTGTGTGAAAGACAAAGTTCTAGTGACTTTTGTATCTAATCAGTTATATTTGCCTTTCCTGTTTTCCATGCCTTCCTCACTTTATCTAGTCACAGCAAACCATAAAATTTGCAACAGTCTAAAGGTGATCCTACAACTTACCTTACACTGTTTTGCATGCCATAAAAAGTGATAACAAGATTTATCAGATATGCCAAGCATGCACTACATACTGGCAAAGTGTTTGCTACTAAGGATTTCCTTGATAGCTGACAGCTACGAGTTTGAACTCTTATTACCTGACCAGTAAATTGTTCCTGTATCTGATAATGAGTTTCCAAAGGAGCAACACAGTGAGATTAGGTTGATTTTTTTCTTTTCTGCTATGGCTGCTTTTAGTAAGGTTACAAGTAGCTACTGCATCTCTCAAGCTGCCTGTTAGAGGATTCAGAAAGATACTTTAAGTCAAGCACATAGCCGTGCTGGAAAAGAAAAGATACCGATGACCTCCCCAGTATCACACAAGTGACAGAAATCTTCTGAGCACTCTTGTAATTTTTTTCAAGATGAGAGAAGATCCTAAATGTCATTCACATCTGCAATCACAGTTCATTTGGGATTCATACTGAGATCACAGTCTGAGCTCTCGTGCCTGGATGCGTAAGGACTTTCCAGCACCCTTTCTCTAACCAAAAATATACTCAATGGAAAAAATGGCCAGCTATAAAAAATAAGTTGAAAGGACTGTGCAATCACTTGGGCCTGCTAGGAGTCAAGAGGAGTGCATGAAGGCAGCTCTTTTACTCCCTTTCTAATCAATTTTTCTAGTCTGTGGAATGGAGATACTACAGGATGCTCAGCCAGGACACATGGGAAACAGCACTTCCAAATTCAGCTCTGCAACCTATGGCACAGCCACTGTCCCAGGCAGGGGTTCTTCTGCGGTGTGGAAAAGAAGCACCTGATCTTTAACAGCCCATGCTGCAGCCCAGTGCAGGACAAGAAACAACACTTCTCCTCCACCACAGTTTTTCCAATCTTATGCTTCTCATTTAGCCCTGCTCTGCAAGCCCTTTCCTCAGCCTTGGTCCTACTGGTACCTTCCAGAAAACACCAGCAGTCACCATCTGCATCATCTGCGAGTATTTGAGCCAGTCTCTCAATCTTTAAATCTAAGGAATGCAAATAGGAGGCTGACATGCATGTATCTTCCTCAAACTTAAAACAGTTTAGTGACTATAAAGTGACATTTCTGAGAATTATCAAGTCAATCAGATCATGAAAATGCTAAACAATTCTTCAAAGATTTGTTGTGAATCTTAATCTCTTTTCTTCCTACTCAAATTCCTTCTAGTAAGCATATGCTTAATGCCCTAGAGTTGAAAATGTTCTTGCTTGTAGTTCCAACCCCATGCTCCACCTTTGCACCTTTGCTTTTTTTTTTTTCATAATTTATCTTCTGTGTATACATTAAATGCTATATGTTCAATTAGTAACCTTCCAGCATGGTTATATTTAAAAGTGTGCCTTGCATAAACTATCTGATTTTATTGCTGTTATAATGTAAAAAATGTACTTCAAAAATGCCTATTTCTACATCTTAAATGAAAGAGGAAACTGTGAATATGTGTCTGTTTTAGTATCTTTGTGTCCTTTCTCTCTCTGGTATGTTGTTTATGGAAAGTGTATTTTCCTAATGATCTAAAGTCATCTAAATTCAGTGATTTTCAATGCTGAATTATCAATAACTGGAAAGGCTGAGCTGAAGCTGAGTAATACGCAGAGCAACTTCGTTTTAGAAATATGTGTTGAGAAAGGCATCTTTCCACTGGAAAGTGGTCCTTCCTACAAAGTGTAATTAGTAGAACTTGTCTTGTGGAGGGCTAACTTTGCCTATCCAATTTTGACTCTTGTCAGTAAACGCACGAGTTTGTGCTCATCAGCACCTCCCGGAGAAGCACCAGCTGAGCGCGCTACAGAGCGGTGCTGCGGGTACCACGAGCCGCAGGAGCGCGGCCTTGTTTGCCTGAGCGCAGTCGCTCTTCTGGCAGCGAGCGCGGAGGACAGCGTGAGCACACGCTGCCGCCTGGCCGCGCACGGGGTCGGAAATGTCACTGTGCAGAGCTCTGCGTGGTTTTCTTCCTCTTGATCTCCCGTTCTGCAGCAAGACGCGGTAAATAAAGAAAGTTTTCATGTTCTAGATGTGACTTGTTCCTCACGCCAGTGAGAGAGGGCAGAGCGGCACATGGCGGCAGTGCCGCCCATCACAACAGCACAGCCGGCTCAGGAGCGTCCGGGAAGGTGCTCCCGTGCTTCCCAGGAAAACCCCACGCACAGTGGGAAGACCGGCCCCCCAGCACCTTCCTCTCTGCATCTCGGCGAGGCGGCAGCTTCCCCAGCCAGCAGCCCGTGCTCAGAGCGCCCGGGCCGCCCGCGGAGCCGCCGCCGGGCCCGGGGGAGGCGGCGAGGCCCGTCCCGGCGCCGCCTCTCGCCGCGGGCGGCCCCGCGCCCGCCCCCGTCCCGGCCCCGGCTCCTTCTTGAGCGCCGCAGGCGGGCGGGCAGGCCGGGCCGGGCCGGACCGGGCCGGGCCGGGCGATGTCGGCGGGGCGGCGGCGGCGCTGGCGCTGCTGGCGGATGCCCGCGCTGCTCCTGGCCTACCTGGGCTACGTGGGCCTGGGCGCGGGGGTGCTGCGCGCGCTGGAGGGCCCGGCCGAGCGGCGCGCGGCGCAGCGGCTGCTGCAGCAGCGCTGGGAGCTGCTGGCCAACTACACGTGCCTGCGCGGGCCGCCGCTGCAGCGGCTCGTCCAGGTGAGCCCGGCCCGCCGGCGGCCTCGTCTCGTCTCGGCACGGCACGGCACGGCCCGCGCGGCGGGAGCAGCGCCCCGTGCACCGCAGCGGCCCCGCGGAAGGGACGGGGGCTGGCAGCATCTGCCCCGCGGGGCCGCCTTCCCAGGCGTCGCTGCAGGTAGTTTTGTTCGGCTGTTGAGCTTATTAATAATGATTTATAGCCCGAGGTGTCTCACAGGTGGTAAATTCTGGTGCTTAACGGAAAGGAATCGTCGCGGTAAGTTTAGGGGTTTTGATGTTAGTGATGTCAACTCTTCTTTTCTTCTTTCCTTCCTTCCTTCAGAAGCCCTTGTCATCAAGTAGGGAATCTTGTTAGGAGTTTCTGTATGGCCCTGACAGACCCACACGGAGGAGCCTCCCAGCCCTCATCCCTTCCCGAGCTGGGTCACAAGTTCCCAGGACCAGCCAGGAGCGCAGTGAAGATAACAGTACAGACCTCAGTCCTGGAAGACTATTCATCATGCTGCGTGCTATGGGGTGTAAAAAGTGTTCTTAAAAAACTAATCCGAGTGAAGTGAGAAGTAAAGCAGGGCAGATGACTTTGGCATTTAGTAAAGGTAGCTCTTGAGTTGAGTTTTGTTCAACACGGGTTCATTGCACAGAGAGGTCATGCCCCGAGGTTAGAAGGATTCACTTGGCAATGAGCGAAATGAGGCTACAGAAGTGAAGGACCTGTAAGATAACATAGTCCCAAATAAGTCGATACAAAGATTTTTCTTATGTCTTTCTGATGATTTACTTTACTTCTGGGTGCCCTCTGTTAATAATGCCTCATATTTAAGAGAAGAGGACAGCTTCCTAAATCCTTTTAGACCACATAGATACTGGTATCATGTTTTGTGACTACTGGTATCATGTTTTGTGAGTACCTGTGACCTGCACAAGTCCTAGATGAGGAAGCTAAAAGACGTTTTGTTTCGTTTTTATAGCGTGTCTGTGAATGGCTTCATGCTTTGTGAAACCACAGTTTCAGTGGTGTTCTGACTGGCTTTGTTTATTTTTAATAACTTTCACAGCAAGAAACTAATCTTAAACATAAAATCCAGAGGTTCATTTCTTTCCTACACTCTTTTCTAACTTGCTTTGTGGCATTGCTTGAATGTTGTATATATGATCAGAAAAAAGGGAGGTTTTCCTGTATAGTCAGCTGCTTAGCACAGCATTTTTTCAGGAGATGTCATCACTGATCCTCTTCAGGTAGCCAGTCTATGTGTTAGATAAAAGTCTATTTCTTTGTTATATATGTTATTTGTTAATTAGGAAAGAGCTACAAAGAGTGTCTGAAACATAAGGCAGTGAGTGAATTTTAATTGATTTGACGTTACTGGCAATTCTTCATTGTTTTCTTATATACAGAGCTTTTCTTCTTCTGAGATAATTCTAAGCCCTGTGTTTATTTTAAAGTACGGAAGGACCAATATAGAAGAAGATCTCCGTTTGCTTAGCAATGTACAAACATCACTTTATAACCTGTTTATCGCGTAGCTCCTGGTAACCAGACAAGACTGGAGCTCCTTGTTACAGCCCTTGCAGAGACTGAGAGCAACAGAGAACTGCTTTGAAGAGTCAGCAGCAGAGTATGGTGTGATGATGGGCAGGAAAGAAAAGAAAAGGCACAGGAAAGAAAACCATGCAATGGGAGCTACACCAGGGAGTTCTTGCTCAGTGATTTGTATGGCTTAGGTCTATTTTGGCCAAGAAATAAATTTTTTAGATGGCAAAAGAAAAGAAAGAAGGAGCTGGAAATAGCAGACAATAGAAACTGAAAGGCAGAGGAGTACTAGAGCTGGCTGTGACACCTGTACTGGTGGGTCTCTGTTTCTGTAGCTGTTCCTCCATCTTGAGTGACTGCCTGTTTTTTCTGTAGCATGACTTTTCTAAATACATTTTGCACATTTTCTAAAAAATGCATGCATGCTTGTGAAAATATGTGTGGATGGAACTGGTTTGCATGTTTCTTAGATTTCATTACTTACACTTAGAAGAAGCACAGAGGAGACAGGGGAACTTCAGCATCAAATCTCTGTATTATACAACCAGGGACATCTGCTTGGGGAAGACCTAAGTTTGGTTTTGTTGGCTTATCTAACAGGCCCTAGGCCATTTTTCTGGGCTATTAAGCAAAGCTTGCGACATGACCACTTACTCGCAGGAATAAGATCAAGAGCAAACAGTTCCTTGAGAGCCATTGGGCAGCACAGAAAGTGGGAACTATCTGGCTCACAGAAGATAGAACAGGTACAATGACAAGGCAGGTTTCAGGCTATGGACCCTCAGGATCATGGAGAACAGTAGCTGGACCCAGTTGGAGGGAAAAAACTACTCAACATATGGCTTCCAGGCATTCCAGATTTGAGAACACTTCTGGAGGTGCCCAGGCTGTGAGGCTACAAGCAAAGCGGACACCCTCTGTATTCATGTATCTCCTACCGCTGAGGAGCTCCCTTAGCATGTGGGAAGGAAAGCCCTGGATGAGCTACCCAGCGTAGGTCTTCTAGCCTTACCGCCTGGACAGAGTTTATATATAGCTCAGCTGTCCTCCAACTTTCCTTTTTCTGAAGTGTGTTCAGTGATTACAGACACCAGGGTAGGGTAACGATACTTGCTCAGCATCCATCTCTTTAATCAGAAGAGTGTCCATGTGACCATATTCAGTGCAGTTTCTGTGTTGGACAGTTACCATACTGTCATTTTCTGAGCCTCCTTTCATTTCCCTACAACCTGTTCTATTTTTATGTAATATTTCACTAATACCTAATATAGTTGTTTCCTATATTTATTGCATTGTTCTATCTAATCTCTGTTATTGCAGCTGCAGAGTGCTATTTGATTCACATTAATTACATAAAGCAGGAAGGAGAAAATCAAAGCTGTGCTAAATAAAATAAATACATTTTTGTCTAGATTTGTCAAGATTGAAGGCATAGTGGAAAGTGAAAAGAATCCAATTGTAAAGGCCTGGCCATAAAGAAAAGCCTGCAGGCAGATCTAGATATTGTTATCTCCAGAGTCAACAGCTAGAGATACACAGGAAATTTTAACTCTGTGATTACAAGAGCAGCTAAATCCCACATGACTGGAAGACTCTGAGCACCTTGGCTTGCACTGAGGTCAGACCAGCAGAAATCTGCACCAACCGTCAGGAAATACAGCCCTGCACATACCGTTTACTAAAGTCATCTTGCCTCCAGCTGAGGCAGCAGTGAATGGCTGTTAAGGGGCGAGTTTCAGAGGGCTGATGCTGATAATAAGGAGCTTTATGCATCAGTACTGGCTATTAGCTGAGTACTCAGGAGCAATGATATCTGTGTGGGACCCAATTTAGTTAAAATATGTGTTGCTTTGTCACAGGCGAAATAAGATCAATTCCCCAATAATTGCTTTAATTTCCTGCTTACTGAGATGTGCTACTGCTTTGGGTAAGTTATAGCGAGTTCACTTTTCCCCAGACCTGTCCTGAGAGACACAAACTGTTAATGAACAAGTGTAGGAGTGTTCCCAAGACCACATGCCGTGTACATCCTGGGCTGGCGTCATCCTGCTTGTCTTTGACAGAGCTGTTAAAGAGAATCTATGCAAAACTCTGATGCAGGACAGGCAGTTGACAGAATGGCAGAGATTGGAAGGGACCTCTAGAGGTCATTAGTCCAACCCCCCTGCACACGCAGGGTCACCTAGAGCACGTGGCACAGGGCTACGTCCAAGCGGGCCTTGAAGATCTCCAGAGACGTAGACTCCACAACCTCTGTGGGCAGCCTGTTTCAGTGAGCAATAATCAAGGAGATCCTGATCATATCTGGATTCAAATACAGTTTTTGAGAACGACTTCCTTAGATTTGAGACTAAGGACAACCTTGCATTCAAGGTTGGCAGGAAGCACAGGAACTGTAATATCTTTGTGATAACTTCCAAGTTCAGCTGTTCAAGCAGGGATCTGTGCCTATACAACCAAAGGTACTAGCAGTCTGTTATTGGCAAGGAAGAGACCTGTGAATGAACCATTGCTTCTGGTTAGTTGATTACCTGCTAGGTCTTCTGGTCAGTTATGTAGCATCTAGTATCTGCATTTAAAATAAATGACTGAAAAAAGCCAAAGAACCTACTATACTTAATATGCTTCTGTCTAAATGAAGAAGTTATTTGATGTTACTGATTTCTCTATTACAACAGGTCAGACTTGGTAGGAAGGAGCAAGTGAATGAGTGTATCAAGTTGGAATTAACCACTAACTACCTCAATAACCTGTCCAACACAAGGCAGGTTTGAGACATCATGGTAGCATCATTCAAAATCTGGGGGTTCCTTCTAAAAAGAGATGTTAATTGTTATCAATTATATGAAGATGTGGGCTGCTTTTACATGGAAACTCCATGAGCAGCCCTTCTAGGTGTAACTATAACAAAAATTATTACTAGAGAAAGAACTTCTTACAGGACAATGAAATGCATTGACGTGCCCTGATCCATTCTGAAGATTAAATTGGCAGGTCCTTGCAACAGGGGGAAGCAGACCCCATATTTGTTTCCTGTTCTCCGTTCTTGTGTTCCTTGTTTTGTTGTAGTCTGAGAAGTGATCTGAATTTATCAAAGCCATGGCCAATGAATCATGGGCCTTCCCTGGTGTGAAAGCTTTGTTATAGCTCTTGCTCCTTTCATATTAAAGAGCAAGACTGGAGGAGTTCTAGAAACTTTCTGTAATAGCAAAAACTTGATTGCTGGTCCAGCCATAGCTGTAAAAGTGCTTTTACCAGTAGAGTTTTATTTCAGAAGAACTAGTTCCAATGATATTAGGAGAAGTGTGTTTTTTTTTTTTAATTTCATGGAACAGGATGCACCCATATCAGATATATTTACTCATTTAACTACAGTTTTTCAGGTATTAATGTAGAATGGTGTTGGGAGAAAGCTGATGAGAAAGTTATTTACACAGATCCTGATCAGGTAGTTCAAGTGATATGAATTTAAAACCAGCTGGATTCTACTGAATTTGTAATACATCTTTTATCTGCTTTTGTTTTAGTCATAATTCAGATAAGTTTCTGTTCCAGGTGAGGGGAGGTCTTCAGAGCTCACTACTGGAAGTTGTGATTCATAATCCTTCTTTTGGTTTACTTCGAATTTAATCGACTGTTGTCCTCTCAATGTGAAATCAAAGATAATGTCGCTATTTTCTTCTGATTGAAGTTGGTGTCCTGTGAAATGTATTTTCTAATCAATTCAGTAGTTTGGAGCCTTGGATATATTGGATATATTATAATCAAACCATATATTTGGTGCCTTGCCTCTCTAATAGACTGTGAAAGTGTAGAAGTATCTGAAACGAGTCAAACAATCTTCGGGAGACTATTTGGTCTCTGAAACAGTTAATTTCATATGAGTGTGTGCACTTAACTAAACTTGGGAATGAAATTTCCTACTGCAGTCCCTTACTGTGAACTCTGGCCACAATATCATAGTTCAGAAGCAAAGGATATCAGCAGTGTCTGGTGTTATGGTTTATAAAAGGGTCACTCTCATGATTCCTTCCATGATACTTTCTTCCACTAAAAAAGACTTGTTTCTCTTTTGGCCCAGAAATACGAAAGAAGTTCTGAGCATGGTCCAGAAAGGGACAAAGATGCCTTTCATGATCATGATGTCCAGTGGCTTCACTTTCCTCTATGTAATTTTAAGTTTTACGCTTATGATGGAGAACAGATACACTAGAATCTGTTCAATTAATCATTTCTATAAAGTTGAAGAAATTAAAGAAGGAGGAGAGGTGTAGTGTTCTGTAGGAGGTAAAGACTACAGGGAAAATAGAATCTCAGTTTGCATATGTACACACTCCTTATTCTTCATTTTTGAGTATTTTTTTTCTCTGAAACCTGTGCCCTTGTCACATGTGCTCATGACTCAATGCAGAGGTGAGGGGTGAAATTTTTGGTCGATGTTAAGTTGGTCAGAGTAGATGAAGTAATAATCTCTGCTAGCCCAAGAACTTTGGATCAAGTTTAAAAAAGAGAGAGATTTTGCTTTATTTCTTTTTGAAACACCCATAGAGGAAATAAAAAAAAAAAGAAAATATAAGGGTTGCATCCTTATACTCTGCCTTCGGAAGCGAGTATATGGATGCAGCAAACAAGGCCGTTCCAGGAGCTGTGCTGCTGCCCCAAGAGGGTGAAAAAGAGGCACCTATGTGATAGGAGGGTTTTAGGAGATAGAAGGTGACTGAGCTGAGAGTGCCATGTGCTCTGAAATGGCACCCCAGGAAATGAGACAAACTTTGAAGGCATATGACTGAAGGAGAGAGTGACTGCACAGCAGAATGGAAAACAAGGAACTTAGCTTTGCCGGAGAAGAAGATGCAATTCAAAAATGTCAAGAAGGAAGTGAACTCATTAGGCCAAGTCTACATTAAGTTTCTGAAAATACATAAGTGAGGGTGCTGGTAAAACCAGCAACCTCATTACTAACAGACACCTGCGCAATGTGAACAAAGGAGCTTTTTTGTGTGTAATTCAAATGGGTAGCTTCTTTTTTGCTAGTATGACTGTATCTGTTGAGGCAAGCTGTTTAGACTGAGAGTTTTAGCATATGAGTGCACTTGTCACCAATCAATCATCTGTGGAAGGACAGCCCTAGGGCTGTGAAGAACTAAAAGGCCAGCAGCCTCAAGCAGTAACTTTTTGTCACTGAAATAAGGGAATAGGAAGATTGTTTTGTCTGGACGTTCATGAAGAAAAAGCTAGGAATGCTAATTGATAATGAAAGACAAGAAAATAAGGGATTTTGCCATCCTGAAATAAAGTCTGGGAGTTCTTGGGTAGTGAGTGATCAGAAATTCACAACATCCTCACAGAGTTACTAAAGGACTTGATTTAATGGAGAGATTTCTCTGCAAAATGATGTACTAGGCTTTGATTTCTGACCGACAAATAAAGATTTAAAATAAAAGGATCAGGAATTGGGATCTAAAAGAGAAGTGTCAGGAAGCCTCAATTCATGATGTTCTCAAGTTAGAAAGCTTCAAAATATACGGGTTAACAAAATGCAGTTGGAGGCCCAATTTATATAATTGGAGGTGTGTTTTATCACAAAGGTAACAGGACAGATGTCTGCATTTAAATAGACTACTTTGAGTGGAAGCCATGCTGGTTTTCTTAATTATCTATGATGATATTTGACAATGCAAGTAGGCTTTGCGTGATACCATCACAAAACAGAACAACCTAGTTGATGAGAAAGAGTGGGAACTTCTAAATTAAGTTTCACTGAGGCGTAAGTGCCTAAGAATCTAATAGATCCCAATGTATAAATCCTATAGTAATTGCAATAGTTGCTATAGAAACGTCTGAGGATTAAATGATGCTTGCGAACATTGATAACAAAAGACTTTCCAACGGTTCCTCTGAACTGTAATTTGCTATAATCATTTCAGAAGAAAAAATAAGTGCAGAGAAGTTGAACCACTTTCTTATGTTGCGTAGCTTGTCTGTCAGTGGAAACCAAGCAGAACCAAGTTCTCTTTCTTTCTGAAAATTTTTAACCAAATACTAGGCTTCCTTCCTGAACTTCTTGAGGCACACAAGTGACCTTTCAAGTTCCCCAAATGTCAAGCTCAACCACAGCAATTTCAAGAGTCATTGTCTTTGAACAGCCAAGGGTATTGATACCTGTCTTAGATCAGACTGAATTTGAGTCACCACCTCTACTAGGTACCTCTGATTCTTCAGATTTTGCGGAAGATACCTTATAAATGACTAATGAATCCTGGGAAATGGGAAAATCCTTATGATTTTTTCCCTAAAGTCAATGTAAAACAAAATAAAAAATGCTTTTGGTTTGCAAGAAGACATTCTAAGGGAGCAAAACATATGTGATCCAAAGCATGTGAGTCAGTGTCTCTCACTGCATTTTGCAAAGCAAATTTTTAATCCATGGCCAAGAGATAATAGTAAATTCTCTTCATGTTTCTTGAAAATCAGCAGCAGAAACAAACTGATGCCTCTTCAATGGGTAAAGCATAGACAACTCAGTTGTTCTACCTGAGTATGTATAGCTAGGTTTCTCCTGTGCTTTCAGTAAAGCAGAAATGATAAACTTTTTTTTTTAATAAAAGGGTGAACAAGCAAAAAGCAGATGCCTAGGGAAACCTACTAAATACAGGCAAATATACAGTGTAACTTCTGTGAATATGCTGTCAGTCTCCAACAGTCCAATGATTCCAGTGCCAGAAGTAATTTCTGTGTCTTAAAAGCTATACATGGGTTTGTGTTCATGAAGCTGGCTATTCTGGCACATACCTAGGAAATCAGGTTCCAGAAGAATTCATCATTAACTTTCTATTCTCATTTTGCCTGTGCTTGAAAGGTTGATTTGGGGTATTTTAATAAAACAGTCTTAGTTAAAACTAAATAAATAAACCTGTAATCTCAGCTCCACCCTCCAAAAATCCTTCATTTTAGGAATAAAATCAGTAGCTGTTTCTTCTAATAATAGTAAACTTGATGTTTCTTCCAGGACTGTTTATTTATTCAAAGGGTTTGGATTTGCCTCAGTATTCAGTGATTCCCATATCGGGCTGTAACAGGCACAAGGGTTTTAATGGTTCGTCATTTCGTCATGCTATCTAGGTATCTGATAACAAGATTTAGCAAGGAAATGCTTAGCCAGGGGCTTACTGCTGAAGGCTCTTGAAAACCTCCCATAAATCTTAAATCCTCAGGAACAGAGAACAGCTGGCATGCTTCAGGCTCATTGCTTGCGCTTTTCTGTGGCTTATAGCTCCGCGTTGCCTTCGCATGGAGATGCGTGGAGGATCATCGTGCCATGCTGTGCAAGTGTTTTAGCCTGTCTGCAAACTCTGAAGGCAGGCACTGTATTTCCTGGCAGGAGCAGCCCCCTCGGGGACAGTCCAGACGATGACTCTGACACATTGCACTGTCACAAACCGCTGCAAAATTAGCATGGGCGTTTGCAGCTGCTTTGTCTCGTAGTCCTGTTAAATCATGCAGAACTGAAGTGATGAGATGATGTGAAATTAAACATTTAATGATTTGGTTCCTGCTGCTTGCAGCTTACATGATGTCCCACCCACGCTGCCCAGTTCCCCTTTCTTTTGTGTGTGAAAAACTTCCTATTTCTTTGGGTCAATTCAGCCACCACTGGTTGCAGTCCTTTCTGGCTGCTAAGTGCTTCTGCCTTTAAAGACATGATATCATATGTAAAGTTGTCAACTGCTGAGCTAGGCCCAACAGAATATCCAAGAGCATAAAAAAGAAATAGCAGAAAACAAACAAACAACAACAAAAAAAAAACCCTTAAAATCCTGAAAACAAACTCCTGCCAAATTTGTAGGGTTTTTTTTTAGTCTAACTATTCAAATTGGTAATAACTACACCTGAGAGCTGGACTACTGGCCTTCCAGCAAATGGATATGTCTTTAAGGCTAATTAATTACTTAGAACTGCGGAGGTCACATACTACAAAAAGTTTGAGAGTCTGTCACACTTTTTCTTTTCAAATTTTATCACTAGTTTCAAGGAAAAAATGCACATTTATCATTTGTATGGGCTTCCAGTCTCCCCCTTGCTCTATGGTTTAGTTTGAAAGCCAACATATATATTTTTTGATGCCCATGGCATTGTCTGCAGGACTTATTAAGCTGCACTTCTTAAATCTGAGCAGTATCAGAGATCAAGCAGTATTAAAAGTCCCATGTGGCCTGACAAGCCCCAGTGCTCATATGGAAGAAGAGAAGGAAAATTATGTATAAACTTCCAAACAAATCCTGCTCATATAACCTTCTTCATATAACCTTTCTCATTTATTTTTTCTGGAGCGGGATTCTTCCAACATCACTTATGCCAAATAGGAATCCTTGCTTTGAGTTGCCGCACTCAAGGCAACAATTCACAGAATGAAGTGTCAGGTTAAGATAGCACTTGGTACTCAGCCTGCTTCACAACCAGGTCTCTCCCCTGTCTTGTGAAGGAAATACCGTGTTGTCAGAGTTTAATAGATTATAATGTGACTTCAAATTGCCCTGATTTATGAGTAAATGGAGAGTGTATTCCTGAGATTGCAGCTATCAGTTTTTCTTTACTTGGAAAAATATGTGTTGATCTTGGAGCTGCTCTTTTCTCTTAGCGTAAAAAGTCTGGAGAAAAGAAATCATGGCCTTTGTGGTTAAAGTGCTGAGTGGAACTCTGGAGACCTTGATTAATTCCCAGCCCTGTACACTATAAATCACTCACTGCATTTTTTCATCAGGAAAATAGGACACATCTTCCTTTTTCTTGAGACTTCAATTGCTGGTTTGCTTTGTGATGTGAAGCCTCCAACGGATGCAAATCTGACCTGAAAGTGATTTATTTTATTATCCATGTCAAAAGTTTTATCAGAAACCTTATGATAAGAGGAGGGACAAAGGATATTGTTACTGGGTACCTGCTTATGTGTCTCAGCAGTGATGGATTTAAGATGTTACCAGCCAGCACTGGGAACAGCAATTATGCAAACTTGCTGTAAGGTGTTTTTTGGATCTCACATTATTGTCTCTTTGCAGGACATCATCCAAGCCTACAAGAGTGGCATAACACTCCAGGGAAACTCCACTAGTCTGGGCAGGTGGGACTTCAGTGGATCTTTTTTCTTCTCCATCTCCACAATAACAACCATTGGTAAGAATGCCCTGCTGCTCATAGGTGGCCTCACAGGAGCAGAAATGAGGACCTGTATGATTAGACCGGTCCTATGAAGCTTTAGTTAGGTTCTCTATTCTGTGCCACAGATAGGCAGACAAGAAGGTAGCTCTAGGAATTAACAGTAATTTGTCAGTACTAGTACAGAATGATTGCAAATAATTGGAGGTAGAGATAGATATGTATGCAGCTCGGTACATATCCCCACTAGCATTTACACAGCTTGCAGAGCCTGCTGTAGTACCCCTTCATGCTACCACAGTACTCTGTAGTTTTCTGTATCTTTTCCAAATCCAGTTCTTTCTTTCAAATTTAAGACGAATTGTGTATTGAATGTTGCTTATATTGGATGAGAACCTGGAAACTTGTTAGGGTGAAGGTCCAATATCTGGATAAATTAAACAGTTCAGTTGAGTCAGGTTTCTTAAAGTGTCTAATGAAAAGCAGTGAATGAAGAGTGTAAATAGGAAAAAAAAAAAGATTCAGGAATAGTGTTAGTTATGGTGGATACTATTAATAATTGTCATTCCATGTCCCTCATCTCCCAAATCTTTTGGTCTGGGAGATTATTTAGCCTAACATCTTTTTCTTACAGCATGGCCTCATATTTCAACAACCATAGTTGGAGGGCATGTGGACAGATGGTCACTGAGTATCAAAAAAACAAGAGGTGTAATAAAGAGTTCTTTTGCCTTTAAAAAGTGATATTCCTGTGATTCAGCACCTCTTTCTGCCTTGCTGTCTTTTCCACGCACTTTCCTTTCGTTGGGGAGCGATGTGTGTGGTGCTGCCAGGTTCAGCTTGGACCAGACGATGGCAGTGGAGCCCCGCTAGACAGGGCCGTGAGGACACCCGGCTGCCCAGCGCCAAGCCAGGGCGCTCGCTCCAGCCTTCAGCTGAGGCGGTGGCTGCTGTGCTCGCCTCTGTGCTGCGGCTTCTGAACTCTCAGATGGGCTCCCTTTTACCAATTTAAGTTAATAACATTCAGGAGGATCACATTTACCACCTTAAAATACAAGAGCTTTTTTAGTTGTGTCAGACTACATGTCAAGAGTAAAAATTTCTGACTGTGCTACCTGAGCTAGCTAATTTCCTTCCTTTCCTTCCTTTCCTTCCTTTCCTTCCTTTCCTTCCTTTCCTTCCTTTCCTTCCTTTCCTTCCTTTCCTTCCTTTCCTTCCTTTTCTTCCTTCCTTCCTTCCTTCCTTCCTTCCTTCCTTCCTTCCTTCCTTCCTTCCTTCCTTCCTTCCTCTTTTCCTGTCCGTCTTTCTGTCTTTCTTTCTGTCTTTCATTCTTTCGTTCTTCCATTCTTAGTAAACTTCTTGCCTGATGGCTGTGGGGAAAAAAAAGAAGGCTGATACTAGGAAGCAAATAAAAAGAAGCAAATATTTCTATTTCATTATTTTATAGCTGAGAGTAATTCTAGGGGCCTTGTTCATGATTTTTGAAGTGTTGAAGTTGTGAATGCTTTGCAAGTCACCTGTGCAAATAAAACTTTGAACAATCTGGCCCTTGATCTTACTCTTCCAACTTTGAACAATCTGGCCCTTGATTTTACCGTTCCAAATTAAGTTGTTAATTATGGAGTTTTGGTTATTAACACTCTGCCTGTGTTTCATATTTGAATGGCCTCACAGAGGCTCACCTTGGGTCTGAATAAACCATCGTCACTGTTAATGCAAGTTATTGAGATAGTGGATATTACAACCTCTCCGGCCCAGACATCATCACTGCATGGCTAAGAATAATGATGATTTTACTGTAAGCAAAGGGACAAGGTCCTTTCCAAAGAACTCGGTGAAGCTCAGAGCAGTGATTCATAGTAGAAAGCTCCATGTGCAAGACATGGCCATGGGGGAAATGACACAGATGAGAAGTTTTTTGAGAAGGGTGTGGTGAAGTTTACAAGCCTTACATGGCAAGGAAGAATTTAAAATGGAGTTAAAACAGAGAAGAGAGATTCTCAGGAATTCAGGGGGACAAAATGGAGATTATAATGGAGAAACCAGAGGATCTGTCCTCCTTTTGGGGAGGCTGCTTCAAGTCCCCTCTTTTGTTGTTTGTCTCTTCAGTGCTTTTTCTCTTCTATTAATGCTATTGCCCATGCCGGGCTGGCCTCTGATGTGAAGATGTCTTTGTGGCTTTTGAATCAGCTATTTACTTCTAGCCCGCTCAAATAGCACTTCCCAAGCCATTATCTCCATCCCTTTCTTTTGAGATGCTCTTTTGAGTCAGCTTGTTTCTGCTCGAACAGCTTTATCCCCCTTCAAAAGGCTTGGTGTGCTGGATCTCCAAGTCCTCACCAGAACTTCATCTCATTGGGATAACAACAAAGGACAGGGGACGGGACACTTGCTTCTTTCCTTATTAATGCCTGATGACAAACTATGTGTTCTCTTGTCTTATGATGTTATGATGCAGCCTCTTATATGCTGTCCCCTTCTTCCCTTTAAATCAGAGCTTCCTCTATTTCCAGAGACTTAGTGATTAAAAAATGCATGCAAACTTTAAAAAAAAAAAGGAGGTTCTAATCTGCAGGCTAGAAAAAGTTGGTACCCTAAGCTGAAAGGCTCAAAGAACAGAAGGTGTATATGAACCCAAAGCTGCTGTTTAAAGAAATGCCCTGGAGTCCACATAGTTTTCATCTGATCACATAAACTGAGTGGAACTGTGCTTGTACTTTTGAGCTGCACTCCTAGCCTTCCGTGAGTTCCTTTTTCCCACTTACGTGTTTCTGTGCTTTCTTCATTGCTGTTTTTACATCACTGTCTGCAAATTCTTCTGCAGAAGTACTCTCCTTCCTTAATGTCATGAAGATCTTTAGAGTTCCTTTAGAGCTCTAGTACTAAATGAGTTCAGAAAAAAAAATCTAAAATGCTATCAGCTTTATCCCTCAAACATCTTTATTCTCTGCTGACATAAAGTCTGTCCTCTCTCTGTGTACTCTCCGCCTAGTTAGTTTAGGCTAGCAGGGCAGAGGTCAAAACAAGTTAGAAGTGGGACAGAAGATTAAAGTGTGAGATAGGGTGATCAAAGGAGATCAAAGGTGATCACCTCCTGTCAGACAAGAAGACAGGGAAGGGATGTGAGATGAAACTGAGATCGTCTGCTCTAGCCTTCTAAGAGCAAAAGGAGGAGTAATGTCCCCTTGCAGCTTCTTTTGTTCTAGTGGGTGGATGTCTTCATCAAGCACTGCCTTCCTGTTTTCTGGTAGCAAAGCTAAGTACTCATTTGTATGATTTTTAAGCGTCTTTTCAAAACGTAAAATAGAAACAGTAAAAGCAAGCAAACCATCTCACCATAAAAACCTCAACCTGTTGGGACTAAGCCCACTCTGCAGTATACTGACAATGCAAATAGATCCAGAGGATAAGAAGACAATACTCACCTCATCTATGCTATCCACTCCGCATGTCTTTTACTACCCTCCACTTTCTTTCACTTTCAGCCTGCCAGGGTCCAATCAAGGCTCCCCCTATGAGATGTGGTTCCTGAGGTCCTGCCACGGCTACATTTAAAAATCCATTCTCGTAATTTTTGGGGATGATTCTATTAATAAAGCTTACGAGCCACTGAAAGCACCGGGACTGCTGAGCCTTCTTTGTGTCTCTGCTGCTGCTGGGTGGATCGCACCTGCGAGCACAGTGGTTTCTTTGGCGCAGCAAAGTGTCTCTTCAGAGGGATAAGAGAGGACAGGAACTGCAGTCTCGCCCGTGTTCCCTTGAGTATGGGTGGTGCCTAATTGCCTTTGGAAACCTGACTGGTTGCAAGGATATAGAATAATTCAAGTTAGGAGGAACCTCAGAAGGTCTCAAGTCCAGATTCTTGCTTGAAGCAGTAGCAGTTATGAGGTCAAACCAGGTTTCTTATGGTTTTTTCAAGGCGATACCCCAGCTAAGCTGGGCTCTTTTTTCAGGAACCAAACAAGGACACCTTAGGACTATATGAGTAGTCAATATCTTTTTTTTTCCACATTGGCTGCCAAATTATAATAAGAAATCTTCTCCCTCTAAACTGAGTTTAGTTTTTTTGTTGTTTTTTTGTTCCCTCAATGCAACATTTAAATTCATCACAAACAAGAGCTTTTATTTAGCATAGTTTAAAGCACTCAGAGATTACTTCTAAGAAATACAAGGGAAATAAAAAGTTAGATCTTCTGAAAAGTGTTAGACAAGGAGGCAGCAGCGTGCTTCTTGCCAGGAGCGCTATGGTTTGAACACTCCCTCGGGATGTAGGAGAGCAGTGTCCAATTTCCACCTGTGCCTGGGAGAATGGGACTGTGGCTCCCTGGAGACTGCCCCAGCTGCCAAGCGGAGAGCCTTTCTTCGAGTATTGAAATGCATAACACCAAGTACAGTAATTCCAGTGCCAGCACCCCACACTTGAATGCCCAGTGGCTCCATGGTTCAAGCACACATGCAGGAGGCGAGACACCCAGCTCCCAGGCTTCAGTGAGTGCTTGAGCGTCCAGAGCAAAATATTGTCAACAGGCGAGGCTGAGAACCCTTCCCTACTCCTACACAAGAACATCCTGTAACTTTGCGATTAGGTCATTCCTATGGGAACTGTTGGTTTGTATCCACTCAGGTAGGAGAAGGAATTAACCCCAAATCTCCCCAAGACTGCGTGCAAATGCTCAAAGCACTGATAAAGAGACTGGGTTAAGAAGGGACTTTTCCTCCATCCTTTTTTTTGTTTTGTTTTGTTTTTTTGAGTGTGTGTGAAAATCTAACTTTGTTTTTCTCCCCTGCTGAAATTATTTGGTGATTTTCTAGCTGTTTTTCAGCTGACCAGAACAGCATTTTTTTTCATCCAAAGTGCTCTTTGCTTAAAATAAGCCTTTTACGACTAGGCAGTGAGAATTGGAGCCAAACATATCTCCCATTGTCAGCAGCAGGAAGCAGCAGTTGCCACGGCTGAGCTGGGGGCACTGTGAGTGGGATAACGTCTTGCGAATGAAGAGACCTTTTATTAATACTCCATTTACCAAACATTGGTCTTCTCTTCTTGGAAAGTCCGCAGAGCTCATTAATCCTTTATGTACCGAAATCTAATGGACATTCTGGAAAACTAAACCGAATTTGCCTAAGCTGTGTAGCTGGGGCATATGAGTTAAAGAACATGAGTATGGTCATTTAGAAATACAAATGCTCTTACTTTACTTCCTCTAAGGAAGATTAAGCTATGCTGGACTTTTTTTATTATTATTCAGAATGCAAACAGCTATAGAGGAATTTAATCCAGCTACTTAGACCTCCACATAGTTTTCATGAGATGAATGTCCCTTTACAGACAAACACCAAGTGAGATCCCAGTAGCAGGTTTGTGTGGGGACACAGCTTAGAGTGCAGCTTGTTTTGTTTGGAGTTGGTCCAATCTTTTAATATAGCCAGCGATGGTATAACGTGTCACACTAGTTCCTTTCATTGGACGGGGTAAGTCCCATTTGTCCATTCTTGCTTGAGGTTTACAACAGGGAAACAGAGTGATAAGGTTATACTGGTATCTATTTGTCTAGTGCAAAGGCAAGGCTGAGTTACCAGTCAGAGGTTAGACAGTTTTGCACAAGCTAAGATCTGCTGTGCCATTTGATCCAGTATGCCATATGAGAAGTTTTTGGGACATGGCTTTTCTGCATATCCTTAGCAGCTGCTCAGCAAGTCTTCAGGAAATTATCCTTTCCCAAGGGAAAAGGGAGCAAGATCAATGAAGGCAGATATGTCTTCAGCATGCTGACCACCACACACAGTGGACCTTCTTACAACATTCAGGCAATGAATTTGCTACCCTAATTTAAATGAAGTGTAGAGCTTATCCTTCTAAGGACCTTAGATGCTACCTGGTCAGCACTAGGTGAGGTCCCCTGATCCCAAAGGTGACTGTACTTTACCCTGTGCATGACCTGAGATAGTGGACCTTTCTTCTCTCTCTCTGAGTATCCTCTCCAGAGGCTGGATAGTGTAGGAAGCTGTGGTGACAGAAGAGCTGCCTAAGCCAACACACAGCCTATGTTAGCTTTATATAGAAGGGAAAGACAAAAAAAACCCTCATGGATGGCTGGCTCTAAATGTCCTCTGCCAGCTCAACGGGACTCACATTCAGCCTTCAGCCTTACACTAAATGCCTCCTAGCTCTGTCCACTGGTCCAGCCCAATCTTCAAAACACCGTTACAGAGAACGGAGTGAATCTGCTGAAGTGTGACACAGACCATATCAGGCAGATATCCATCAAATTCATCTGCCAGATCATCTGCCAGATTTACTTGCCTGTATGTCTCTCATTTATATCTCCTTTTAGTCGAGAAATGGTCAAAATTAATAGAACTTGCTGTCAGCAATTACATGCAGGGGAAAAATGTATGAAGATCACAGAGTAGCTCAAAAGTGAAGCATATGGCATTGGACGACCTTGATTTAGACTATTTGTTTTAATGTATTTCAAAACAATCTTTAGTTATATAGCAGCATCCCATTCTTTCCCAGGGGCACTCTGCCCCTTTCCCAGGCCAGGATTTTGGAGCCATTGCCTTGAAAATAGGTTACGTATTACTGTATGCATTAAAAGTATGCACAGCATTTAAACCTGAAATTATTGGAGGGAAGCCCTCCAGACACTAAAATTTTTAATCTGTAGGAATAGAGAGGAGAGGAAAAGGCAGCTTACATACATGCTAGAAGAAAATTTGTTGCCAAACCTTTAGTTGATTAGTGTACTTGTGTAGGTGAAGAGGTATATAGGTGTATTTGTGGAGTTGTTCACAGTGAGAGATTTTGTCAGCATGAAACCTGGTGCAGAATGTGCAGAAATCCCCAGTTTATAGCTGCAGAGCTTATTGTATCACTGGTCAGTGACTTCCAGCAGCTCCATGGGATGAGCATTAGTTAAGGAGCGGGGTCCTGCTTTGCCAGCTGTGGTGCTCATGCCGACCTTCTCAGAGCCTGGCCCTTGGGGCTCTGCCTCTCGAGGTGCCTCGGGGCTGCGTTGCCTTCAAGGACGGGAATGATGCACCCGTGGCAGGAGCATTTCCAGCATGCAGCTGCGTGTTGCTCCAGAGGGTTAGCACTCTTCATGGAGAAAAGAAGTGTTTTGCCAGCTTATATCAGTTTCGTAGGTGGACACACACAAATCCTGCACTAAAGGAAACTGATTTGGAAAGCTAGTCAAGGGTACAGGGCTGCAAGCGGCTAAGTCACTGCTGAAGTGCTTAACAGTGCTAATCTTCCTCCTCTTAAAAAAGTGTTGTCTGAAATAAACCAAAGTTAGACCTGGCTTTCCTCATGGCATAAGCTACATGAAAATACTGAAGCGCACGTCTATTAATTTACAGGATATTTTATGAAGACGAATATAGGGACTAAAGGCAAATATTGCAGCAGTGTTGCTGAAGCTGTGATGCTCTAAAGATACAACTAACCTATGTTTGCAGAGCAGTACGTTTTATTAGACCAACTGATACAATTAGAAAAAAAATGATAAACAAGTTTTTCATCAGGTCTGAAATTGAAGCATTTTACCCCAGTTACATACAGTTGCTGTCAGCTTATTAGCTTACGGTAATCAATCTGGCATTTTGAGAATAAGGAGTAGTTGGTACCTGCAACACAAAGAAGAGTGTAAGCAAGAGGCGGTGGTAAATGCACTAGTCCTGTGGGACAAAGATAGAAACAGTTTATTGTTATTGAAACCCTTTTTTTATGATTCAGAGACCTTCTGATTGCCACACGGGATCATTTACCAGCCAAACCTTATGCCAATAATACTTACAAAAAGTGAAACAAACGGAAGTTTTGCATTTACGTCAAATCCCAGCCAGGACAGTGGGTAGGGGAGAGGAAATTCACTGGTAAATGGAAAAGGAACTAAACAAAATTGGCAGGGAAATAAATGTTATTTTCCAACCTATAATAGGATATGACAAACAATGGGTGTAAGTTATAGTTATTTATAAAAAGGTCCTTTTGGAGCAGTGACCTTCTTCTCTTTCTTTTGTAGAAGATGGAGGTCCACCTCTCCAGGGAAGGAGGGTAAGCATAAACTGCTTTAGATTTAACACCTTATTCCTCTCCTTCTAGGCTATGGGAACCTAAGCCCCAGCACTGCAGCTGGTCGAGTCTTCTGCGTCTTCTTTGCAGTTTTTGGGATCCCCTTGAACCTTGTTCTCTTGAATTCAATCGGGCAGCTGATGCTGTCAGGAGCTCAGCACTGTGCCCATCACCTAGAGGAGAAGTTTCACTGGCAGGTAAGCAGTGTGGCCAGATAAGTCTTGTCGACAAGATCAGGAGAGAAACATCTGGTGTTTGGGATGCTTCGACTAACAAGAACAGACTGCCTAACTAGATGGCCAAAAATGGAATAACACTCAGGAATAACTGGAAGTGAATAAATTTAGCTTATGACAACCCTCTGAGGTGTCAGATAAGGTTGTTTGTTAATTAATGTAACTTGCTCTGATTAATGGCTTCCCCTACAGCAACAGAAGCACCTTAGAGCTATTCACAGCCCTGGGATATCTGATTATCATCAATCATAGCTAAAATTACACGAGATTTATGCGGAGCATTTTGGCATAGCCTTTAAAATGGCATGCATTTAGAACTCAAGAAAGTGATGCCCAGTTTGTGCTTACTGGAATAGCCATACCATTTATTCCAGTGGAATGTCACAAATGTTTGCATGTTTTTATGGAGTCCAGCATCATCTTCAGTCAGGAATTGAGCTCGACTCTTTGTTCCACCTTTCTTGTGACAGTGTCATCTTTTTCCTGTTCTAATAGAAAAAAGCTACGCTCCTGATTAGGGTCTGTGCACTGCTAATTGGCTTGTTACTGTTCCTCCTGCTACCTCCTGTGTTGTTTTCTGCCAAAGAAGGATGGAGTTATGAAGAAGGCTTTTATTATTCCTTCATTACCCTAACCACTATAGGTTTTGGAGATTATGTGATTGGTAAGTAGCTCAAATTTCATTGTTTTCACCTAGTAAATATTCAAGCCAAATGTGTGGCATATTAAGCTCCCAACATGGCAGTTTTCTACCACTAGCAATTCTCAAACTGGATAACAGATCCATTGTGGTCAGCATCTGACAGGCTGAAGAAGGCATGATTTCTGAGATAGTGAAATCACATGTGGAATGAAAAAAACAGCTATTTCAAGGTTAATGAGCAATTTTCCAGCACCCGAGTATTCCTTGAATGACTGTGAGACCAGGTCATAACGCTGCTTTTTTAATCACTCCATTCTTTCATTGCACATTTGCTGGAAGTACTTGGCACTAGCAGCATTTAGTTTTAAGTGGAGACTACTCTGCATTGCCCTTAGTTATCATTTCCTCTGTCAGAACTGCAGGTGACTAACTGCATCCTAAGTCACCTCTGTGGAGACTGTCAGATATCAGGCACATCTTGTTGCCAAGACCTTTTGCCAGAGGAAATGGGATTGGGCCCTTGCCTGATGCATTCACCGAAACACAGAACACGCCTCTGGTTAAAAACTTTCTCAATAAAAAAAGAAATTGATTATATCAATACATCCATGCTTGAATTTCTGAAAGATAGAAAGGCTTTGATATGAGCTCTTTATTTTCGTTTTTTCACAATGCTTGTTGGATGCTTAGAAAACTTAGGGATGGATATCCTTTTTTCATAATGCATCAAAGGTCTGACCATATCTTGTGCAGATGCCCTTAAGCAAGCTTGAATCAAGTTACCTTGGGTAAATGGCTTGGGGAGCCAGAGCTTAACAAAAACTAGTCACGTCAACATTTTCCTAGGTTGACTTTATAGATGTTGTTGGACCCTATCCTGTAGCAGCTTTACTTTTATCATTTCTTGCTAATTTTGAGGCACTTCTGTAGTATAACCTCATATTTCTAGTTGTGCTTTCACCTGGGTGTTACTTGGCATATCACTATAGCTAAATTAGGTACAGTAACCACCACAGATGAGTGAGGTCCAGTATAGGAGTAACTGGATGCATGTTACTGACCTATGGCATGTCAGACCATTTTGGCTTTGCAGTCCTGTATTTCTGGTTTATGTCTTTACTTTTAAACAGGGCCAGGGTGTAGGTTAAAGCCCTGTTTTGTGACTGTCATCACTAGTGGATAAAACTGGTTTACCTCTTTGCCTGTCGGGAACAACTATTGCCTACTCGAACAGTATTGTCATGCTGAGTGATAACTGTACAGATAAAACTGTACAATTGTAGTCACATCCATGATCATGTAAAAATCACTTTTACATAGATATAATTTTTTATGGGTGATCTTTACAATTCCTAGTGTTGCCGACTTGTCTGTGAAACACTGAAACACTTGTTTTACAGTATCTGTTGATATGCTAAGGAGGTAGCATACTCATGTTTTATATGGGAATCATTAATATAGGTAATATTTCCTCTAGGTCTTTTGCTAAGTGCTATAGTTAGCCTGTATTTCTACTTCCCCTGTGATTTATATGCCATCTGAATTATAATCTTTGTCTGAACTCCACTTTCACCATGCAAGGTGACGGTAATGAGTCCATGGGTTTATGTTTTCTGTTAGTAATATGTTACTAATGAGTCATGACCAGTAGTTATTCCTTCACCAAAGAACTTCCCTGACTGATTCTGTGAACTGAATCTTTGCTTTACATGTAAAGACTCTCTTTGAGTCACTCTTGGTCCAGTCTAGAAATGAGTTGCATGATTTTCTTGTAGGGATGAACCCAGACCGCACCTATCCAGGCTGGTACAAGAATGTAGTTTCTCTGTGGATCCTCTTTGGGATGGCCTGGCTAGCACTGCTTATCAAATTTTGCATCAACTTACTAGAAAGCTCCAGTGACTTCTGCCAGTGCAACAAGAAGAGCAAAAAGCTGGTGGAAGACTTAATGGATGGCAACAAAAAAACAATGACGGGACTTGATGGTGTGGAAAACTGCAATGGCAAGGACCCAAAACAAAAGAACCAGACTGAATGGCACAAGCAAACAGTTCCTGCAGAAGCACTTTAGAGAAGAAACATCCCTTTGATGTCTCTAAGGTGTTAATCCACCAGAGGATACTGCCTAGAAATGTGTGAATGAAGCTGCCCTAAAGTTCACATGGAAATGAAAACTTGTTTATTGACTCTGAAATGCTTCTACTTTGAATTGAGCAATGATAACAAAATCTTTCTTTTGTGGCACCACCAACAATTAATCAGCAGAATGCTTAACTAAAAGTCAATTTGCAGAAATAATACCTACCCTCCCACTCCAGTATATAAGGTACACTTTGACATCTATGCCCAATACTGGCCAGTCTCTTTTTCTTTGCATGGAAAATTCTTGGAGCCTCTTATTTCATGTGTGGCATTTTGCAAATGCCACAACTAGAATACCATGTGGCATCTAATACAGAAAAACATATTTCTTGCTGTTAAAATTAAGCACTATTTTAAAATGGTCTGGCAGCCACTGCAGACGTGCTCCATGACCAATATACTTGTACTTGCCAAAGGTGATAACATTCTTTTGCTTATCTGATTACTAGTTCCTAGACCGCAATGAGGCTGAGCTTGTATACGTGCCTTACAGGGATGCATTATTCAATTTCGTGAAGGACATTTCTGCACCAGATCAATAAAAAAAATCAATAAAAAAAAAGAGACCAATAGGGTAGGTAGGCCACTCCAGAATTTATGCAGGATCATCTTCTGTAAAGTATTAGGCAGACCAAATCTTATCAGCTAAATGTGCTAGTTTATTTAGGTAGAACTTTTCTTTTAACTTCTTGGAAGCTAAAAAAAAAGGAATAGAAGGGCTAGAGGCAGTTTTAAATGCCAGTGGTTCCAGGATTGGCACAGGCTCAATGTTAGCATGGACTACTTTAATCTAGAAACAGACTGAAGTATCTTTGACTGTGATCAATGGGAAAACCCAAGAGATGCTATTCTAATGAGTTGATGGCATATATAAGTGGTTTATTTGTTATTGTTAATGTCTTATATAAGCACCATTATTTTTTTACCTGTGGAATTACAGACCTGTTCACATCACCACTGTGTTATGTGTTAATCATGAAACTTATTTTTTTTTTTAATTCCAATAAAGCCTCAGAAATCTTTTGATATATTGTGCTGTTTTAAAAGGTCATTTCTGTTCCCGTTGTGCTACTTGCAACCTAGAGCATTAACTTTGAAAACTCGACCATAGCAGTAAACCAAAACAAAGCATTTGGAAGAGTCATCAGCTTCTGCATCAAACCAATATTCCACATGGACACTGGAGAAAAGAGAAGCCAGGCTTTTGGAGTACAAGGCTGACTAATTAAAAATACAGATTGCTGGATTGCTGGAAATGCAGTGAGTAAAATGTTTACAATGTCCAGGAGTGCAGGTTCTGGAACATGTGTCATGAAAAAGATATTTCCAAATAGTCCAGTTGGAGTGTTGGTATGTAGTTGAACTGACTACAGAGAAGCTGCAGGAAAGGAATCCACCACATCAAACTGTGTCTGCCTGCACATCAGCCTCTGCCTACTATAGGAATAAGCAGTCTCTCAAATATTGTTTCAATGGAGTGAAAGGGGAAATCTCCCTTTGGAAATCTCAAGTTACAGTTGGGAAAATGCTGAAAAATAAATATGCTTACTTTTTTTGAACACTGGGCTGTTCTCTAACAACATTTAACAAAAACTTATCTGTTTCTCCCATGTCTTTTCATGTTTATTTTCACTGATGGATGCACAATGAAGTTTTTACTGATGGACTGGCCTACAACAAAACCAAAGTGTTTTTTTTTTTTTTTTCTGATCCTAAGTAAGTGAATCAGAATTCCACAGCAGAAAAGGTGGTACCCATAAAAAGGTGGTACCCTTTTATGCATATCCTTTGTACCTTCTTCCAGGTTCAAAACTCACCAAATATAGCTGCATCATAGAACACACATGCCCAAAAGATAGTAAGAATCTCTGCTGTCAAAGGACAGGAATGACTCTGCTAAATCTATCTCAGGATTAACGTAAAATGTTACAGGCTCTATTTTCTACCAGCTCTGTTGTTCCATAACAAAACTTACCCTAAGAACAGTTTCTTCTTTTCCATTTAAATGTCTCTTTTATGGATCTCATCTGCTCCTTCATGATTCCTAAATATTTAGCTTGTGGATGAGGTTTTCAGAGGCCTCAGACATTTGGACACACACTCCTCAGATTTGCAGAGTTGCATGCATTAAAACTCACTATAGGCTTGTGAGAGGGGAAAGGAAGAGGAACTCCAGGAGTAGTCCTGAAAAAGGAAAAAACAGTAATTCTTCATAGATCTCAGTACTTCCAACGTATGTCAGGGTTCAGCCACACTCTTGAGCGTGCAGCCATATCTCAAGGTGACGCAGTATCTGCCCCAGCAAACCTTGCTGATTCACTTCCTTCCTCAGCTGTGGTGTTTTATTACCCAGCCGCTCACCACCAGCGTAATCCTGCCTCTAACTCCTGCCCAACGGCCACATATCTGAACAGCTTGCAAGCCACGTGTAACTCCAGAGCTGCAATCAAGTTGCACGCCTGTGTACTAGATCACCTATGTAAATATGAACTAGCAGTGGGACGAATACCATCACTTGCTGGTTCTCTGGCACCAAATTAGCATGTTGTCATTTAGGAATACCTTTTTATTGACAGTTCTTCAGCTACCTTTTGATACAGACAACAGATATTTTTATATCTGAGTCCCTACAAACTCTTGTAACTTTAGCTTTTGTGTTCTTTATAAAGCTGTGTTGTGGTTAACTAACATGGATAAATATATTCCCAGAGGGATGAGAAGAAAACAGTTTTGCAATATCATAGAAACATTATCACCCCTGTGCCTTCTCTACCAAAATACGAAAGGTTATCTGCTCAAGGATAAAATAAAGACAACAAAAGCATGGTGCTGTTATCATTCTTGTCACAACTGACTTGCAGTCTTCCATAATCTACATTGGAAAATTACAGATGCTCCTTGATTTTTTTTTTTTTTTGGAGGGTGTGGAAGAGGGACAATGTCTCTTCCTGTTCAGATAAGTGTACCATTTCCATTAGTGATTTCAGGCTCATCTTTCACTGTTGTTATTCTTCACTAGTCATTTTTTTCCTATTATCCTGTGTTTTTTCTTTTTTTTTTTTCCATGGGAGGAGTAGGGGCTGGAAACAGGTTTGGTTAGTAATAGTAGTTGTAAATATTTATGTAACATCAGCGTCCACATGCCTTTTCACAATCACAGAGAGCATAATGTGCTTCTGACCTTTATACAGTTTCCCAGGAAATGAATCCCTTTTGAAGCAAGAAAATGGGCCTCTCCATCTTCCCTACTCCAAGAGCAAGTCCTGGCTTCAGCCTCAGTGTTTCTCATACTGACTCTTTCAGACAGTCTGAAAAAGATGTTTACCCCTTAGGGAGAAATATGTCCAGAAAGACGTAATATGATGTTACAGCAACATAGTACAGACTGCTCAGAGCTAGGCAGTTTTTAATAGTCTAATTGATTACAGTATTTTAAGATCCCTAGTGTAGAGTGCAAAAGTAAAAACTTTTTCTCTACCCATGCTGGCCTCTGAGCCAAAGGAATCCAAGAGATCATTTTTCTCCCAGCAGTGGGCTGCTGAGGTCTTTTTTGAGCTGGTATGTCGGTTCTGTGTTTCAAGCTCAAGCACTTCTGTTCCACATTTTCCATTAATTCATGGTCTGCTCCATCTCCAAGCTATCTCTTGGTGCCAGTCTAGCTGGAGGCCTGTGGCCTGTGCTGTCCCCCATGGGTCAGTACTGGGCCCGGTGCCCTTCAACTTGTTCATCAATGACTTGGATGAGGGCGCAGAGTGCACCTTCAGCAAGTTTGCTGATTATACCAAGTTGAGTGGAGTGGCCGATACCCCAAGGGCTGTGCTGCCATTCAGAGAGACCTAGACAGGTTGGAGAGTTAGGCAGAGAGGTTCATGGGGTTCAACAAGGACAAGTGCATCTGGGCAAGAATAACCCAACATCAGTACAGATCAGGGGTTGACCTGCTGGAAAGCAGTTCTGTGGAGAGGGATTTGGGAGTCCTGGCTGACGACAGGTTAATCATGAGGCAGCAATGTGCCCTTGTGGCCAAGAAGGCCAATGGGATCCTGGCCTGCATCAGGAGGAGCGTTGCCAGCAGGTCAAGGGAGGGGATCCTGCCCCTCTACTCAGCTCTGGTGCGACCGTACCTGGAGTATTTGGTGCAGCTCTGGGCTCCCCAGTACAAGAGGGATGTGGAGCTTCTGGAAAGGGTCCAGCACAGAGCAACAAAAATGATTAAAGGACTGGAACATCTATCCTATGAGGAAAGACTAAAAGTGAGATAGACCTGTTTAGCCTGGAGAAGAGAAGATTGAGAGGAAGGCTTATCAATATGCACAAATACCTGAGAGGAGAATGTAGGAAGATTGGGGCCAAACTATTCTCGGTGGTAGCCAGCAACATGACAAGGGGTATAAATTAAAACACAGGAAGTTCAATCTCCATATCAGGAAGAACTTTTTAACTCTGAGGTTGACAGAGCAGTGCAACAGATAGGTTGTGGAGTCTCCTTATCTGGAGATCTTCAAAACTCACCTGGCTGCGACCCTGTGCCATGTGCTCTAGGTGTCCCTGCTTGAGCAGGGGAGTTGGACTACATGATTTCCAGAGGCCCCTTCCAATCTCAACCATTCTGTGATTCTGTGATCTCCATGGACTTATAGAGTACAGTCACAGCATGCCTGAAAGACCTGATGCTTCCCAAATAATGTATCTTCCCCAAAAATGTATCTTTCCAGTCTGAGTGAGCTTAATAGGGTCATCTTTCTATGTGTATGTTTTTCTAAAAATGTGCAGAGTTTTCCCACATCTCTTCAGATTTCAGTAAAGATTTCAGTTCTGTTGTCCTGCACAATTTGTAGACACTAATTCTTTTTCAGAGATCTCACAATTAGAGAACAGTTTTATACGAAGTGTCGTTCAAAGCATATACAATTAATTTAGGGTGGTTTCTTCTTCACCAGATGGCTGAAGTATATTGTGTTGTTCCAAAAAAAAAAAAAAGTGCAATAATGTTCAGCCTTATGTTGCTTCCCATCATTATTATATACCTACATACAAGTTCCAGCAAGTGTATTCAACAGTTGGTTTCTCATGCATTTTGGGTAAGGCAAATTGTAGATGACGGTGGTTTACCCTTTTTAAATTAGAGGTTTGTATTGGTACAGATGGCTGCTTAACCATTGCAGCAGGACAAAACAGCCTCAGTTATCAGAGCCTCTATTTTCGAATACGAGCTACCTATCATCTATATAAATAAATGTGAAAGGCTTCAAACAAACGTTGAAAGTGAAAGGGAGTGCAACGAAAAAAACCAATGTTTTTGAATTTTGTTATGCTATTTCTTTGAGAATCATGTACTTAGTAGTGTTTCACTTTGCAGTAATACTGTCTTTGTGTGGGGGAGCATGAGAACAAATAATTTCTGTGATTGCTACTGATTGTTTAATGTTTTTTTGGTTTTAGAAGGGCCTTTTTAGTTTATACATATATAAATATACATATTTGGAAACTTACAGCCAAAAGGAAGTTGATTTTGAGCATTTAGATAACCATCTCTGTCATGCTGCACAGCAAAAATACAAAGCCCTCTGAACAAGAAAAGTGGTTCCTATGGAACAGTATCTATAGCTCTTTTTTGTTTGTATGTTTGTTTATTTTTCATTTTTCAGGGCTGAGATTCAAATGACTGGACTTTTTTTTTTAAAGATAAACTGAGATACATTTTTTAAGATAGAACTAAAAGAGCAGAGAGCTCTGAGCTCAAAATGTCTTGTAGTAAGAGATACTGAAAAGCTGTTACTCTGGTTGAAGGAGACAGTTTATGGATGTGGCATTCCGAAACTGTGCACACTGGGACGGGACAGCATTAGGAGAACTTTAGGAGAATATATGAAAACTGTTTTAAGGTTTTCAACACTGAACAAGGTTTCAAAGGATTCTTGTATTCTAAAGCTATCAGTGCAAAATACATCTGCAGATAGATAGGATGTCCTATCTCCTAATCTTTTTATTTCTCTTCAAATTTTGAACTAAGGCACTTAAAGTTTTAAGGGAAGTTGGATAGGGAAACATTCCCTATAGAAAGATGGGTGATAGAACTACCATGCTTGTGCCTAGATGCTGTACCTTGGTAGACCCCTTGGGCCAGGAGCAATTGAGAGTCTTTAAAGCTGTTTTAATCTGGTGATAATATGTAACCTGATTCTCCTGTGTTCCCTGCTACTGTCTCAGACTCACTTGAATGTAAATTCTAGTTCTTAAGTAATACAAATTTCCAAAATCTGTAAACTAGAATGACAGCATGCTAACAAAGGCAGATGATTACAGCAGATAGAAAATGGAAAGTGAGGGAAAATAATAGAAAAGAAAATGTCTGTGGAGAAGGAGATTAGCCTGTGGAGTTTGTTATTCGTTTCTTAGGAACCTGCTCATCAAAGTCGATTTGTTTCACATATTTCCTTTCAGTAATGCCCTTAAAAACTGTCTCTTAAATAAATAAATCAATCTATATTTAGTCAGTGGTCATGGAAAGGCTTCAAACAGCCATGTGAGTGAGTTAAAAGGACCAATATACAAAATCAGGATAGTGTAAGTCTGCCAGCAGAGGCAAAACTGAAGGAGAGAGATGTGGAAATCGAGCAAGGAGGCAAGTAGAAAGGATAAAGTAAAAGAGAAAGGATGCACTGTGGCAAGTGGAAGGGAAGCAGTGAGATTTTCTCAGCTGTTTGGTGATAAATGAAGAATGGACAACTGAGCAAGTTTTCAGTATAATTAAGAATTAGGATTGGCCTAATCTGGATAACTAACTACAGATTGAAAAAGCAAGGATGTACCATCATTGCCATTACTCTACATGTAATTATATTACAGACTGGAGGTGTAAGGTAGTATTTTTAAAGCAGTATTGAAAGATCTGTGCATCTAGAACTGATGAGACAAGTTTAAATCGGTTAAGTTTTGAACTAAAAGGTTAAAGCACTAGCTAATTCTGTGAGAATTCTTGCTCAGTAGGAAAAATACAATCCTAGAAGGCCAATAAATGGATGACTGCTTGAGGTATTGGGGCTGTATAATAGACAGTGCCTGGCAACCTGGTTTTACAGGATTTTTCTGTTGACAAACCACAGTGAGGAGTTTGGTTAGCTGTAGGTTTCAAAATAACACAGAACTGTGCCAAGGTAAGCAGTGAATGTAAGTCAGGATCCTAATGGAATACAACTGGTTTGGGTGCACCCAAAATAATGCCCCATCTCAGACATTACTTAATTAGGAGACTCAAGCACCGTTGCATTTGGATAAGAGGATTTCTGAAGTCTTCAGCAAGTCTTTGGGCATGATGAAGTCTACCATGCCCAAAGATTCAAAAATCCTGGGCCAGACACATAAACTCATAGACTTTTCTGTGTCTGTTCTTTTAATTTTTAACTGTTTTTGTAATGCACAGCAATAGGTTGTATCTGTATATATTTATGTGAAAGTGAAAGAAAAAGAAATGACTGTGCCAGAGTTTCCAAGTACGATAAGGTCGCATTCATTCCTACAGCACCTCCCTCCCCTCCCCATGGCTCCAGACCCTTGCCCAGGAAATAAAATAACCTTGAATCATTTCTTCATAGTAAACATTTATTCCTGAGCTTCTCTTCCATCAGGACTGGTCTTGCTTCTTCTTAATCAATTTTGCTGTCACATGAGTTCCCTTCCAGGCCAAATTCAGCTCTGCTCCATTTGCTTTGCTCCCTCACTTCTCCTATTCCAGAAGGAAATATGTGCAGCGGAGTCCTCCTCTCTACTATGCTAGAACGAGCACTGTATAAAACACAAAGAGAAGGAGGAGGAACAGAGGATTCGCAGGAACTGTCTTTCCTGACCCATTTCTAATAATGTTTAGTTTAGGGTGCTAACTATGGAGAGGAACAAACTGTCCCTGTTAGCTGCACCACTTCCAAGACACTGGTCTTCTCCATAAGGGGAAAATAGGATCCAGACAGTCTCATGTGGCTATTTCAGGTTGGTTGAACTGAAAATTCTGATGTTGGCTCCAAATGTCCTTCAACCTCATTTGGCTTGTGGAGCCAAACTGAAAGTATTGGTATCGCTTAAACTCTTCAGGAAAAGCATGAAGGAAGGTGGCAGTAGTATAGAAGTCATTATGGTATATTTAACACAAGATTTTCTTCCTTTTGAGCCAGCATTAGCTGTAGTAATCCAGGAAGTTGCAAAGAGCAATCTAGGGAACTCGGCAGGGAATAATATTCCCCAGGGATCTCTTCTGAATCTGGCAAACCCTGGCTCCTGGCTGGTGTTGCTGTTTGTTCCTACCATAGCCTTATGAGCTGAGAACTGAATGTTTCAGCTGAGCAGTGAGATGAAGGATGAGGTCTGAATACAAATATGTCCTTTGATGTGACATAAAATATAATACTGACAGCAAGCAGCTACAGAAAAAAAAAAAAAAAGTGTACTGATTGGTACACTTTCTGTACAACATTGGACTAAGACTTTGGAAATCTGCATTTAATTTGGGGATCTAGCACAGAATTTCTGCAGATATGGATCCTTACCACTCCAGCTGCATCATCCCTGTAAGAGCTCTTATGCTCGAGGTAACAGTATAATATTCCCTACTGGGCATAGAGTAGCTAGCACTAGGATTCACTGACATCAGAAAATAATGTGTAGGAGCTAACCAAGCCAGTGAAAATACCAAAGAGCTGTGCAGAACCCCAGCCTTACTCAGGCATAGAGAGGTGCCTCTGTCTGAGCCATCTCCAGAATGGAGATGCCAAGTTAGTGATTTCTCTCAAAAGACTAAGAGAAATTGTTTGGGGCTCACATCTGGCAAAAGTGAGGCCCATTTTCAAGCCTCCATACTGCCTCGGCAGGGGCAGGCCAGCAGTGTGACAGCAATGCCATCTTGCTCACGTGTTTGTGAGCAGGCCTCCAGAGCCACACTTGAAACTGTTTCATTGCTTTTAAATTATTATCTTTATGATGGAGCAGGGAATTATTTCGTAGCCCCACTATCTTTTGTATTGCATAATTAATCACTCTGTGCCTAAATCCTTCTGAGCATTTAGCCCTTAAGGAACAATCAGAATAAGCAGAGTGAAAAATAATCCAGTGCTTGGATAGCACTAGCTGGCAGTGTGAAAAGCTTTGATCATAGCTGGCAGAGTAAAAAGTTTCTATCAGTCATAGATGTTCTCCAGTAGGTCTCTTGGGACTAGATTCTTTCTTGGTTCTCAGGCACCTGTAACACCTAAGGATTTGGTAGGCTTGCCACACAGTGAAGCCCTTAACCCTGCAAAAGGTGAGCATGCACCCTGTGCAATGCACAGGAATACTCAGACACATAAAGGAGAGACCCTTGCTTTTCTGCAAGATTCGTCACGAAGCTTCAAGCCCTGGCAGCAAACCCCAGGTGAGTACTTGCCATACAGCTAGTGTCAGCTGAGCAACAATTCCGAGAAGGTGACTGGCCAGGAGTGGTTGTCTCTAGAGTGCCCTGAGGCTTCAGCAAGGCAGCAGGACTGTGGCTGCAGGTGGTAAACCCGTCCGAGCTCAGTTAAACTGCATCAGACCTGAATGAACTGCTTCACAGAATGGGGCCACATGGGCCCTAGCGCACAGCTATGGCTCCTGTGCTATGCTGTTATGTGTCACAAATGAGTGGCATGCAGGAAAAAGTCAAAGTATGCGGTTCCTGGCTGGGTGAGTCCCACCAAGAGTCCCAACGTGACTATAGGTATCTCACAAATCTTCCATACTATTTGCTTTGCCGTATGGGGGAGCAGCCAGAGGCCACCAAGAGCAGCAGGGTCTGGCAGCACTGCCCTCACATCTGGTTTGAGATCTGCTCAGCATGGGATCTTCTGTTGATTCACTCTCACAGATAAACACAGATGCTTTCAGGTGTGTAAAGCTAGATCCTTCACTCCCAGACAGAAACTGGATGGTTAATTTAGGTCTCAGTATGGAAGTCTTTTAAATCACTGTACAGTTACGCACGTTCATGCAGGTCTGGGCACTTCTAACCTGACAAATGAGGGATGTTGCTGAACTTCTGCTTGTACATAAATGCATGCAGCAACACAGGGATACACAATGAGGTAGGAACAGGATTTTAAATGCAATACATGATGTATGAGAAATGGTGAAATCTAGTGGGGGGATACATGTTTCTGCACTGATTAAAATTTTCATCTGCACAAGGAAGCATTTGCCAGCTAACTTTAATTAGTATTGGTGTACCAGGAAACCCTCCTAATGAGTATGAAGCCCAAGGAAATTAAGGTGGAATAAATAAAGGTGCTGCATTCACTCTCCAAACCAACACAGTTAAGTTGGTAAAACTTGGAAGGAGGGATAAGGTCTCTATTTAGGCTTTCACTTCTCTATCATTGAACTCTGCCAATCATAAAATGGAATTAACATCTCTTATTCTGCAGCTCCGAGAAATACTGAGAGGAGACATTACTTGATATGTGTGCGACATTTGGCAAAACAAGCTCTCCAAGACGCACGCCGAAGAGGGCTGCGCGTTGCTAGCATTCTGGGAACACCCACACAGTCAGTTAAAGTAGGTGTTGGCTCCAGCCGGTTACAGCATTGGAGCAGCTGTTGAGGAAAGTGAGACATTGTTTGCACGGCTGCCAGTTTCTCAGAGGTAATCTAGTTCCAATCTATTTTATTTCTGTGGGAAAGACATCTGAGCGCACCTGAGTCTTCACCAGGTTTCATGTTAACCTCTAGCTAGCATATTACAGACATAGGTATGGAGCCTTAAAGACAAGTGAAGCATAACTTCAGAAAAATCTGTAGCATAGCAGAAACCTGTGAAATTGCCATCACTGCACAGAAAATCACAAGACAGTCCCAGTCTTTCCTTATCTTTTCCATCTCTAAAATCTTATTTTTGGTTCTACTTCTATTTAAAATGCCTAATTTTAACAAAAAGGGGCACTATGATGTTGCAGATTGATTTATGTTAAAGATTAGGCAAAGACTTCATCTCATCCTAACCATAGGCATCTATATATAAGGTAAACATATATAGGCATTTGGAGGGTGTGACTCATCTGACCCACTTTCAGGATGAGATGCACCTTGGCAGTGTGTGCATCTTTGTGTTGCTCATGTAGGAGGCCTAGGCACTGTGCACATTGCCATGTGCAATGAATCACATCCTAGAGGTCTTTACCCGCTGTCTGTCTAGGCCTCTGATTATTATCCTTCTGTGTCGATGGACATAAGGCAATCACTTCAGCTCTGATTTTAGGTCAATTTCACATTTTGGTTTTCAGGCACTTGGCAGCTGTGCAATGTTTGCTTTGCAAACACTCCTAGAGAAGGGCTCGATCCAAGGCAATTATTTTCTTTACAAAATGATAAAAACTTGATCATTTTTCTTTACTGTTATATCTTGTAAAACCTTCTCTATTTTACTACTCTAAAGTGTAAGCTCCAAGCTCAAACGGCTTATTCCTATGCCCTTTTTCATTTTAAAATCTCCTCTTTCCAAATTTAACCCAGGATTTTTGTGTAGTTTCTGCACTTGGTTTGGGTGGAGGTGAATTTTTTTTTTCAACTGTTTTCCAGCAACCTAGTCATTTGAGTAAGCTAAAAAGTCATGGACATGTCTGCCCCATGCAACACACAGACATATGGACACATGCCCTACTCCTGCCTAAACTGGTTTGTCTGTATGGTTCACAGCAGCCATCTTTGGAGAAAGCAGATTAAGTTCAAAAGCAATAGTGGTCCGTGGAAAGAACCGCCTTTCCTGGTGCAGTGGTTATCTGCTGTGCTAGCAGGTGCAATATTGCTAGATCAGTAGGCCTCACTTGATACTGTTGTTGCCTCTCTTCATTGCCATGCCGTGGAGAGTGCTGCAGTTCTTTAAAAAGTACCATACAGAGCCATTTAAAACCAGCACTACCTAAAAATAATTCCTTGTAAAAAAGAATAATAATAAAATAGAAGTTAAATGTCACTGTAACCATTTTTTCCATTTAAAAGTTGTCAGTAAAACTGTAGCTATCTGGCAGACTGCTCACAGATTCAGTTTGCATGCCTTCTCCCTCCTCATAAAGTCTAGAGATGAAGATAATGGAAAGGCACTAAATATGTGCCAGATTCCTGGTGGGCTAAATCAGTATATCATGCTTAAATGCAGTGGATCATATCTGCAAATGATGTAGATTTTTACAGACTTATCTATCTTGTCCAGAAGTGTAGGCTTACAATCACATTTTCATCTGAGCTGTGAGCAGAAGAGATGAAGATAGCATGGCACTCCGTGTTGTCCAGCCTTTCTTATACTGGAGGCCAGGTACCAGACCTGGGCCCCTTCCCAGTACGCCCAGAGTCAGGAATAGCAGGAGCCCGGTATATTCTTGTTGTGTTTGTGTGGAGCAGGGGACACCTCTGATTTCCACTCCCAGTTTTCTTTCTGCTTTGTGAAAGAAGCAGAAGCTGCGGCATCCTTGAAGGCAAGGAGGCTCCCTGTGAGCAAGGCAGGCACTGGACCTGGACAAGACCACTTACCTGTTGGAAATAGTTACTTATCTCCATGCTGTTGTGCTTCAAGAAATGTCGTGTGAGATGTGGCAGTTGCATTTGCATGGCATAGCCTAAACTATAGGAGTGCTCATAGGCAACTCAATACCCTGTTCCAACTCCTGTCCGAGCCCAGAGCAAGGAGAAGAGGGCTCATTTAGATGTCACTCTGTGGATCATAAACATGTAGCAACTTTAACTCCCTCAAAGAGGAAAAAAAAGCAAGTGAGAAAGAATCAATTCAAAGAAAGCATAGGATGACAAAAGAACATATCTCATCTGCAGGGACCAATATATTCTCATAATAGAATCATTAAATGGTTTAGCCCCTTCTCTTTCTTCAACCACAATGTTTTCAGTCTTTTTTTTTAAAAATCATTTTCTTCATAACAATAGAGTTAGGCAATGCAGAAATCAACACATTGGGCTTGTTTAATTGATGCTGCACTAAACTGTCAATAACAGCACCAGAACTATGGCATTAATGGAAAGTGTCAATTTAATTGGAATAATCTAATTTTCTATTTCCTGTATCTGTGAAATGTGTTATTAAATATTAATGTCAGACCTATGGGGATGATCCAAACTGATTAATTTAACATCAATGTCTGTGTGAACACTCTTATTTCAGGTACTGGGTGATTTTTGCAGTGGGTAGGAAAGGAGGCCAAGGGATCAGTGGACAGACAGGTTAACAGGTGAGACTTCAGCACAGCAGAGAAGTGATGGTGACCTGAACAGCAGAGGGCACAAATGAGTGAGCTGCTGGAAGGAGCCTGCCCTGGCTGCGCTGCACTTAGTGAAGGTATTACTGACCTAGTGAAGGTAGTGCACGCCTTGCATCATTGTGTTTACATCATTTTCACACTGAAAATCTGTGTCAAAATGCAGGGATATGAAATTTGAACATAAAAGATATCCCTGGGGCCTCTTCTGCTTTATGACTTCGGCTATTACAGCTGATAAAAGCTCTTGTGCCTGACACATGGTTCACTCTACCAGGGCAGCCCTTTCCTTCTGTGCGGTTCAGACCCCACGGAGCCTGTAAGGCAGATGGCAGCCTGGAAAGCCCTTGTTCCCCGGGGATGAACGGTGAACTCTTTGCTTAATGAGAGGCCGTTAACGGCACAGCAGCTAGTCAGAGGCAAGGTGCGCACTGACATGGATGAGGCCGTGATGAGATCTCATTTGCTCTGGCTTCTTGCAGAGTTGATGAAGTGAGGATGAAGGGAGAGTGTGTGCTAGTATTATCCACCTCCAAACGGCGTAAATTATACAGACAGTTAAATTTTTAAATTTCCTTTGAATGGCTTCCATACATTAGCCATGAACACACCCCTCCTTCTCTTTTTTGGCTGCCAGGCTCAGATTTGCTCTTATCCCAGTGCTTTTTGTCAGCGGTCTCAGAGGTTCTGAAATGTGAGGATTGACAGGGAAAAACACACTGTTCACTGGAGCAAGCATATAGATGGGGATTTTCTATTACCTTCAGCATAATTTTATTTCCCTTCTCATTATAAATAATCCTTTGCAACCTTGCAACCAAAATGTTGTTTGCCTTTGATAGGAATTTCTGCATGCTCTGGGTTGAGAGATGTGCTTTCGAGCCAGGAGCTGCACAAGCTGTCTTGTTCTTGTTAGAAAAGTGATATCTAGTAGATATCCAGCTGATATCTCAAGGTGATTTGTGAATGTTGGGCCATGCCTGTCCTTTCATGGTTGCCCTCAAGAACTGGCCTGCACAAAGTTTCTGCTTGTAGTGTTGCTCATAAGCATCAAATTGCCCACAGGTTGTTTTAGGATTCCTGGGTCACTTGTGAGGGCGAGAGCTGCTCTCACACATGCACACACAAATCAGGTAAGAATTTGAATCATATGGTCTATTGCAAAAGCATGCATGTCTGTGTGTAAACCTAAGCCAAAAAGATCTGCATCCAGAAAATAAATCCCAGGTTTTCTTTTCTTGGAGATAGAACTTTCCTCTTGTTAACCTCAGATGGGAGTTGTGGGAGGACGAATGCAAGCCAGTGAACTGGCTGCTTAGCTAGTAGCTGAGATCTGCATGGATCCTGATCCCTCTTTTTCTTTTGACCTGCTGCTTGACCCTGGGACCTTTCTTTGTTCATCTTGTTTATTCAGATTGATGGGTTTCATTCACAGTCTGTCTGTAAGTATGTGAGTCAATGGAATCACAGTTTCAGGGCAAGTTTACAAGGCAGTCTTAAGCTGTCTCTGTACATTTGCCTGGCTCCCCTACTGTGTGTGCATAAAAATCTTGCTTGCATGTCTCAGATTAGATGATAATGTTCAGGCTCTTCTTTAAATGGGGTGGATTCCTGAGAATGCCTTTTGTTATGCATTCTTAGGTTGACAAAAACTGTGGACTTACTTAAATTATTTGTGTCCTGGAGGGGTAAACAATAGCTGGTGGTTGCATCCAAACAGGGGCTGAGTAAGCAGAGCAGGCACCAAAACTATTTATAAGATATATAACAGACAATCTCCCATTTCTCTGCAAGCTATACAACCTTGGTCATCCAATTACTGGCGAGTTACATCATTCATATACCAAAGTGATGAATCTTGGTGAGATTTATTCTAGGGATTTCCAAGCTGTCTCACTTTCTTCCTCCCTTCCCACCCGCCTTGCAGGAACACTGGAGGTGCTGCCTTAAGGTCTGAAATGTGTAAAACAGTCATTTGGGAACCCTTCGGTCAAAATGGGACACACTATCAGTGCATCTTTCCTAGTTTGCAGCCCATGTATGTTATCTAATATGAACTGCTTCAACAATTATCAAAAGATTTTTGTTGTTTTGATATTCTTTGTGTTTTTCCATCACATCACTAGACTAATGTTGTCTTTTATACTTTTCATTTTGTGCCTAGCTATGTTTTGGAGGGCTTGGACATATATAATGGCCTCTTAGCTCTCAACCTCCAGGATATATTTCTGAGTGCTGCAAAGGTTATGTCTTTTACATCCCATCTAATACAAAAATGGTGCTGGTCTGAGACTCTTTTCCAAGAAAGGCAGAACAGGAGCATGTTTTGCTATTTCCATTAATTTCTTAACACTCTGAAAATATTTTAAATGAGTAAGTATCATCACTCACTATTATGCTGTTTCTGTCAGTAAGCAATAATTTCTGGTAAATATTAAGATTTCATGTCTGCAATTTGACATTTTTTGCCCCTATTTTCTCAGCTACAAGAGGTCACTCACCTTGTCTTCCTTGAAGGTAGCTTTGACAGTGCTAATATTGCTGATGAGCTGGGAAGTAGGAACACCCACCTGAATCCCTTTATCTGTAACCATCCTTGTTGTTTCCTGGCACTATTAAGCAGGGCCCTCATAATTCAAGATACAAATCTGACCAATGATGTGTTCTGTCCATGAAACAAACATCTGTTATTCAGAGTAGTAAATGAATCACTCTTTTCAAAGAAGTCATTTATCCCCGGATTATAATTTAACCCTTATCTGGTGGAGCAACAAGGAACCTGAACGATGACCAGAGAGCTAAGGAAAGTAAGTGTTTCCTCATTCCTCCTGAGCTGTTGTGCAGAAAATTGATAATGTAGATTTGTTCGGTTTATATTTTATGCTTCCCCTTTCTCTTGTTCCTGCTCCCCACCATGTATTTACCACCAGATTTTGTGTGGTACCACTGACACTGACAAAAACTACAGAAGCCAAGAAGGACTGCTTCTACAGAACAGGTCGAAGAGCCAAAAATCCTGTAATTTACCAATATCTGATTCTTGAATGGTTCACTTTCAGTTCATGGCAGGTTGCACACAAATAGGACTGATAAATTCTTCCAAAGAAGGCATTTATCTATCCAACTGTCCAGAAGTTGCCTTGCATATTATGGATGCTTGGGAAAAATAATGATTAAAAACCAAGTGTGCATACTCAAATCAGATTAACTGTAATTCTGTTGACATCAGTCAGATTATGACTGAGATTGCTTATTTCTTCTATTAGTCTAGGTCACAGAGCCCTGTATGGTTGTAGTAATTAAGCCTTAGATCAGTTCTCTGAATTGGTTTTTATCACAATTATGTACTGAGACTTTTGTTAAACCAATTTTCAAGGTGCTGAGAATTCATTTTATTTCATTATTGGCTTTGCTTCAAGTACACATTATCTCCTAAGAGACTGGTGATAAGTTACATGAATAAAAGCCAGAAAGTTAATGCTCCAAGTAGGAATAAGACTCAAAACTCCTGGCTCTCAGTTCTGATAGTCTTAAAATATTTTGCTATACGATTCCTTCCTTGTTATAGTTGAGCCATGTAAGTTGCACCTTTATTTTTTATGCTGTAGTGAAAAAGTAAGGCAAAGGGTTTCAAACATGTGATCCGCATTTCTTTAAAGAGACACATTATGGTATCTTTAAGAATGATACTCCTTGTGCTTAATCCCATGCCATGAGAACCCTTTCCATTCTGCTTTGTAAGTCTGATCGTTTCCAAACTGAGACAAGTTGGTCATGGGAAGGAAAGTGTTCATTAACCTCAGACTAGACCTAGCCACTGAGATTCTTAGTTATGCTTATGTCAATGGAAACTAAATTGCAGTCAGGTGATGTTACAAACATCTGGCTGAGGAAATTGCATGCTGTGGGATTCATCTGACTAAATGTCGAGTCTCACATCTGAATAAGATACTAAGCTTTCCTGATAATCAATGGAGAAAAAAGAAAAGACATGGCTAAGGCATGATTGATTTCATTCTTATACTGCTGATGAACAGATAGCAGATAAATTTCACTGTAAAAGTATCTGTTTCCATAAGCTATAAAATGAGCTTAGCGTTACTACCTCAGATAGAGATTTGCATCATAAACATTAAAGTTGAATAAGATAAGCTTCGCTTCAGAAAGAGATCCTACCCAAAAGATGGGTTCAAACATGGAGGTCACCCTGTGAAGTGAACTATGCAGTGCACTACCTTCAGCTCTCACAAGTGCACTATCCAGAAGAAATGCTGTTTGCAAGATGCTGCGGAAGCCACTACTTGCAGGACCCACAGTCAGAAGCTGTGATGCCTGCAGAAAGCTTGCACTCAAAATGCTGATAGCAAGACTTGCATGACACCTGCCCAAAAGAGGAAAGGGTGGCATAGACTGAGGAGGCTCTAGTTATACACTGAGTCAGTTAATGGAAAAGAGCAAATGTCAGCAGGACAGGGCCATACAGGAGTCCAGTAAACAAAGCACTTCAGACAGGCTGCAAGCATATTTATGAGACCAACAAGTTGTCCTTGATACAACTAATCTGTCAGTGCCTCCATATCGGAGGTATGGGAATGCCCAAAAGTGGGAGGATGACGTGTTTCCCATAGCACTGGGAACTTTGTCCCTTTTCACACAATGAGTTAGTCTTATTCCAAGGGCATGGGGATGTCTTGCAGGGGATTTGAGGTTCCTTTTGATTCTTCCCCTCCTAACTGCCTCTCTGTCTCTCCATCTCCATCATACACTAAGTTTCAGTCTCTGCGCAGTAAAGTGATTTCTGGTTTCCCAATGGCTCTGATGGGTAGCAAATATTTTATCTATGAAAAGGTCTGGGACTGGGGAACAGAAAAACTCCCCTGTGTAGTCAGAGTACTCTTGCAGACAGCAATGGTTCTAACACTTACTGTGAAGCTGGATAATAGCAAATAGCTGCCAGTATCTGTGCAAGCAAGTCTGAAGTTAGTTCAAACATGGCTACATGAGCTTCAGGAGCTATAGCCCAGGCATATGCAGAGGGCACTGCCCTGAGGTAAGCAGATATTCTAAGCACAGACATGGTCTAGATATGGTCTTGCTAGCTATTTTAACAAGGAAAGAGTAGGAGAAATCGCAGGGATAAGCCAAGCTCTGCTGGTGAAGCACAGCTCTTCAGCTAAAACTATTCCAATACAAGAGACTTCTGCTGGCATGGACATTTTGTCCAGAGATAGCTGCTCTTCAGGCCATATCTGCCACACTAGGCAGAGATCTAGGGCCCGGTTTTGGTTGTCAGAGGTACAATAATGTAAGCAATCTTGCCCAATGTCTTAATTTCCCACATGTTGGTCTTGAGGATCATGCTGTAGAAATGAGGCCTGCCATGTCACAAGAGAAGTGTCTGCTGCTGCAAGTCTCCAGGTGCTGAGAATGCAGGGCAACTTGTGAGCTAGCTGCAAGCAATTTGCACCCGTCTACATCAGCAGCCTGGGATGTCACTTTGGGACACTTACAAAACAGTATGATCCCTCATGCTGATTTTAGCTCTATTCTATAAATCATAATTAAGGAAAAAAAAAAAGTAGATCGAAATCAAAACCTGTAAGAGCTCCATAGGAACCATTATTTTGCTTAGAGACTGTTACTGCTATGAGAGATTTCCTGAGCATTAGAGGGATTTGTCTGTTAAAAAACGACCTTATGAAATGTTCATTATCACCACCTACCTACCAGAAGAGCTAACAATTTCACACTGTTTTTATTCCTAGCTACATATTATAATCTCTTAACAACATTTTAAAAATAACTACAGGAAGAACTGAATCGCACATAATTTGAACAATTAGGAATGACAAGCTGTTTTCTCATCTAGTAAAATAAGCCCATTTGGGATAGCTTGCTGTGTAGCAGAGCTCTTCTATTTGCACCACTCCAGTTTCTAAGGAAGACTAGCTATTATTATTATTATTATTATTATTATTAAATAAATGGACATCTGTGCTTTCAGCACAATTAGTATATTGAGCACACAAGAGTTATTTTATATATCCTGAGTGTATTGTTATTAACCAGAGCAAGCAAACTGAAACATGAGGCCAAGCTATGCAAGTCCATGTGAAAACTTTCCCTAGTCCACAGAGGCAGACAGACAAAAACCTTCCTGCATGCAGCACCTCCTAAACTGGGCCCTTGTAACAACATTTGGTCCTCTTACTGGCACTTTCTAGGAAGGTGCAGCACTCCATAGCATGGATGGCACAGCTGTTCTCCAGACAGAAAGGGGTCCTGGGCACTGTAATTGGGGAGGTAGTTGATCATCTTCTATACCTTTCAGATATATTTTCTTTTCAGACATGAACAGTTGAGTTCTGGTTCCTTGCTGAGCACCTATCTTGTCCTACCAGCCAAGCTGAAAGCAAGTGAAGATCCACAAAGGCTTTGAAAACACCCAGATACCTAGAGATACTTAAAGCCTCACTTGTATAACTTTTCTCCCTAGAGACCTACAATGAGGAATAACTTCAGGGTTCTATGTCACTTTTAAAAATGTGTCACTTAGATCTCATTTTTCAAAATATGTAGCTCCACAAAAATACTGATTTTTCATACTGGTTCGTTTCTATCCTTCACACAGATCCTCTTTGGCCTGCAGTGTACCTCCCACCTGCCACATATAGAGCTTATCTCATCCCACCCTCTTGGATAGTAATGGAAGGTTAATTATCCAGCAAGAGACTGCTTAGCTCCTTTCTTCTCTCTCTGGGCACTGACGTAGTGTTCATATTATTATATCTTCTTCAAATAGCATACTAGATGTTTAAGGAGGAATAAAACGCTATTGGCTACCAGCAAACCCCAACTTTTTTGCTTCATCCAAACATTTTTTGTTCACATTTCTAAACTCTAGAATCATTTTTTTTATTATTAAAAGTAGATCAAACTTGCTTTCACTGCATGCTCTGTTAGCAAAACAGCAATGTTCAATTCCTAAACAACAGAACTTTCTCCTGTCCCCTTCTTGTCCCTTGAGACTAAGTAACCCCCTGTGAAAAATCTAACCCTGTTATGATGGAACTGTAAACTCAGGAGAAATCAATAAGTATCCACTTGCTGGTGTACTAAAAAAAATCTGGATAAAGCTCATATGAAAAAAAAAAATACGAATCCATTTCCACGATCCCAAAGGGAAAAAGCTTAGTGCATTGCTGTGCTTCCTTGTGTAAATTGTAGTGATTACAGAATGGGGAATCTGGCTGGTGCCCAGAAGTTTTTCCATTTCTACAAATACTTAATCTTATTTGTCTTATTTTTTTCACAGAGGAAATTAATCTTTATTCAGTAGTCCAACAAATAATCTTGTTTCATTCTGTAAGGTAGTGTATTTGACTCCATGAGACACTGCTGGTCCTTCATTCTCACCGGAGACAATAGGAATTGATAGTCTTGGCAATTTTGAAGGATGAGACTGAAGAGAATTCACCCTAACAGTTCAATTTGTTTCCTCTCAATGGCAATTTTTTTATTATGAATCATAGCATTCTAGCCTTTTTTTAGCCTGCCACAAAGTACATTTAAATGCAGGTGAAATGAGGTGTTTCCTTCCATATGTGGCCAGGGAGTGGTGCGAAGAGGTCTGCAGGTTTTGCATCCAGAAGGAACTGGCTGCAGCATCAGGGCAAGTGAATGAGGTTACGTGAAGTTACATGTGGTTGTAGAATGGAAGGAATTTGGAGCCTAATGTACAGCAGTGATTTTCTCAGTTACCAGTAATTGAATTCCTCCATGTAGCAGCCTTAAGTTCATTAGGGACACCGTGACTAAGTGCACCTGCCTCCAGCAAGGAGAATATACTAATAGCCCCATATGGAGTTATGGAGGCGGTTTGCCTCAGGAACATTCATTTGAATAATAGTCCCCTTCCTGCCCTCTCTTTACTTCAAACAGCTCATAATTTACAGCTATACCAACAACAGTCACTTCAGCCTGCAGGCAACTGGATTACAACTGCAACTATGCACAAAACAAACAAAAAAAATATTCTGCAAAGAGATTAAACTTGTAAAAAAAATCCTACGTCTGTATTTGCCTGTGTCAGATTTCTAATCTGGATAGCCTGCATAGGGTTGTGAAGAGAATGTCTATCACTAGTTTAGGCACAAATGATTCGATGTGTTGACTTAACATTTGAAATTGAAATTCAAATTGAAACCAGGGGACAAATTGTCTCTGTCTCATCCCCACTGAATCCTGAATACATGTGCTGGTGGGTGTTATCTCCACATCCCAATGCCCAGGGTGTTGTGTGTCAGCACTGCCAGGCCTGTGCTGGGAAATTTTCTACCACATTCTGAGGGGCTACCGGCCCTGAGCCATCCAGCAAGGGATGTCTGTTTTGGTCTGTACGTCTCTTTTTCCATAAATGTTCATATTTGCAGCATTCTGTTTTTTTTTTTTATTTTCTCACATAAATTTTTTTTCGTTATTGAAATTATACCAGAGCCAGGCCTCCCACTCTGTAGCCTTCCTCTAGGATTTGCATTATGGGGAAATATGTACAATTTTGACCTTATGCTTATTATAATTAATAGGTTCTAAAATACATGTTTCTTCTCCAATAAATCTGACTCAAGAGTAAATATCAATGTTCTTTGCCAAGGAGGCTAAAAGCATACAAATGAATACACTCAGGTTAAATAAATAGGGGGTGAGGGCTCAGTGAGGAGATTGTGATTTATAATATGTGGAATGCAATATCATCTGACACATCTGTGTACTGGCCTTCTGCTGGGAAGGGGATTGTCTTTTCCTGCAATCTCAACATTACGTTGCATCATCAAAGCTGTCCTCTTTTAACTTTCAAATTTAACAAGTGTCTAAGTCCTCCAAATCCACATAAAAAGATGCTAACCTCCAAAGATTTTTCTGACATCTTCTTTTGATGCTTGAGCTCATTGATCTTGCAGTCTTTCCACTATGGGAGGGAATGTGTTGGGAGGAAGAAAATCAACATGATAGACAGACAAACACTTACTGATTAAAAACACTGCTCCTTAATGCATCAGCGGTTCAGTATGGACATTTGCCAGCAAGCATAATCCTACTAATACAGTGAGGCAAATACCAGTGTACAGCAAAAACTTATGGAAAAATAATCTGTTTGCACGACATTTCTGTTACTTTCATGCAGCATTCAGTAATTTCAGCACTTTCAATTCTACTTTCAAATTTCCATTTTACAAGAATCTGTAGGAACATCTTGTATGCACCCACCACCCACACAAACACATGCATACACATATACAGTGCAAAATGGTCCATTAATGGTTGTTATTCCTGTGTATTAGATCTTATATTTACAGTCAGAGGTTTCCCAGCTGAGGTGGCAGCCTAGCTAACATGGTGACAGCATGAAGTGCATCCACACAGGGATTCTCCACTCATTTCCCAGGCACAGATATTTTGCATCATGCAAAACTGAGTAATTACCTCTGTAGAAACAGCCTGAACATCTGGCAGGAAAGATAGCTATCTGTTGTCTCCTGAACGTGAAAAGGGGCCAGACTTCGTCATGTGTCTAGGTAAGTTTTGCCTGTGTTTGGAGACCAGACCAGGAGGAAATAGAGAACTGAAGGGGATGGGGCATCTGTATCCCAGTGGTAGGGATACCCGGAGTCACGCTCAGCTAGCACTCTGCGAAGCACACAAGTGCCTTAGGCTCTCCTCTTTGGGAAGGGGCAGATCTGTGTGCAGTCTCATGCCCATACAAAGGTGTGCTGCACAGGCACCTGCTGGCAGCCAGCTTGCCTGAGATCCACGGTGGTGTTCAAACACCTCCTTGCAAGGCTGTTTTTTGCCAACTGCACATTTCTTCCTGTTGGCCAAATCCACATTCAGTCCTTCATGAGCAGCTTCAGTTCCCAAACCCTCAAACCTGCAATAACCCACACCACAGCAAACTCTCTTCTTTGGCTCCAGCTGTGTCATCAGACCTTTGGTGAGGTCATTACCATGCACCTGACCTGGGATTCCCTGCAGCCCTGATAAGATGGCCATTCAAGGGACAAATCTCACATATGGTGCCTCTGTGGATGGTTTCCCCAGTCTTAGGGTAGAAGGTGCCTTCTGTAATAAGCTCTGCACTACAACAGGAACTATCAGTTTACCATCATGTCCTCAGCATCTCAGAGGGTTGCCTTGATATATGTTGGAGAGTACATGACACATTCTTTGCAAGCTTTTTCTCTCTCTCTCTTTTTTTTTTTTTTTTCCTGGCCTCTGATATATAGAAAATATGCTGTCTGTTTCTTCTTCCCTCTCCACTCCCCACATATCTTGAATGCTCCAGACTACTTCTTGGCATTTGCTAACCAGCTTGTAATATCAAACCCACATCAGGCTGTGCCCTTCTGGACAACAGTTTCATTATTTGGGAGTGCAAGGGCTACTCCTGTTATTGTGCTTTGGAATTTCAGCCCACAGCCTGCCATGCATTGCACATAGGCAGCTTCTCCAGCCTTCCCTTCTCTGTCAATCAAAAGACTGGATGAATCTGTATTCTAAGTTGCCTTATAGGTTTTTATAATAATAACAAAAAAAATAAAGCAGGACACCAGCCTACATAGCTGAGAACGTGGATGCAGCAAGCAGTGTTAAAGCCAAACATTGTATGTGTTAAGCACAAGCAGTAGTCAGTAATATATGCAGTAGTTTGGTGGAATTTTCACCCTGAGGTTATTTACAGATTGACCGTTTGTTATTTAATTATTGTGATTATTGTAGGAGTTCTCTATATGCAGAAATACACCGCTATCTTTTTAACCGCATTTCACAACTGCAGTCTCACTGCTGATGTTCTGCATGGGCACTCATGCTGTAACAAGACCATAAGCAAAGGGAGTTATATTAGACAGTACATCCTTGTATTTTCCTTACAAATGTGCAAGCTCACAGTGAGATTTTGTTTCTTGAGAAGTATTTTCAGCCTGTTTCCAAAGAAGGGAAAGCTGTTCAATGTACTAGATCATAAGAATTTTCTTTTTAAACCTTCTCCTGTTTTCTTATCATTATCTGTAGTCCAGCCATGGTCTCTGCAGGGCAAAAGAGAACAAGAGTCCTTTCAGTAGTGACCATCGAAGGGACGAGAGGCAAAGAGAACAAACTGAAATTCAGGAAATCCCGTTTAGAATCATAGAATCATAGAATGCTTAGGGTTGGAAGGGACCTCTAGAGATCATCTAGTCCAACCCCCCTGCATACGCAGGGACACCTAGAGCACGTGGCACAGGACTGCATCCAAGCGGGTTTTGAAGATCTCCAGAGAAGGAGACTCCACAACCTCTCTGGGCAGCCTGTTCCAGTGCTCTGTCACCCTCACTGTTAAGAAATTTTTCCTTAAGTTCCTATGGAATTTTTGGTGTTTCAGTTTCCGGCCATTTCCTCTAGTCCTATCAGTGGCCACCACTGAAAAGAGACCATCACCGTCCTCTGCACTCCCTCCCTTGAGATATTTATATACACTGATCAGGTCCTCTCTCAGCCTTCTCTTCTCCAGGCTGAACAGGCCCAGCTCCCTCAGCCTCTCCTCATAGGGCAGATGTTCCAGGCCCCTGATCATCCTTGTGGCCCTGCGCTGGACTCTCTCCAGAAGCTCCACATCCCTCTTGTAGTGTGGGGCCAGAACTGGACACAATACTCCAGATGTGGCCTCACCAGGGCTGAGTAGAGGGGCAGGATCACCTCCCTCGACCTGCTGGAGACGCTCTTCTTAATGCAGCCCAGGATTCCGTTGGCCTTCTTGGCCACGAGGGCACACTGCTACCTCATGGTCAACTTGTCGTCCACCATGACACCCAGGTCTTTCTCCGCAGAGCTGCTCTCCAGAAGGTCGGTCCCCAGCCTGTACTGGTGTCTGGGGTTATTCCTCCCCAGGTGCAGGACCTTGCACTTGGCCTTGTTGAATTGCATGAGGTTTTTCACCGCCCAGTTGTCCAGTCTGTCCAGGTCCCTCTGGATGGCAGTGCAGCCCTCTGGGGTATCGGCTACTCCTCCCAGTTTCGTGTCATCAGCAAACTTGCCAAGGGAGCACTCTGTGCCTTCATCCAGGTCATTGATGAATAAATTGAACAGGACTGGACCAAGGACTGACCCCTGGGGGACCCCGCTAGCTACAGGCCTCCAACTAGACTCTGCACCGCTGATCACCACTCTCTGGGCCCTGCCATCCAGCCAGTTCCTAATCCACCTCACTGTCCACTCATCTATCCCACACTTCCGGAGCTTGCCCAGAAGGATGTTGTGAGGGACGGTGTCAAAAGCCTTGGTAAAGTCGAGATAGACGACATCCACCGCTCTCCCCTCGTCTATCCAGCCAGTCATTTCATCATAGAAGGCTATCAGGTTAGTCAGGCAAGATTTCCCCTTGGTGAATCCATGCTGACTACTCTTGAGCACCTTCTTGTCCTCCATGTGCTTGGAGACAACGGCCAGTATGAGCCGTTCCATCACTTTTCCGGGGACGGAAGTGAGGCTGACTGGCCTGTAGTTGCCTGGGTCCTCCTTCTTGCCTTTTTTGAAGACTGGCGTGACATTGGCCTTCTTCCAGTCTTCCGGCACCTCCCCTGTTCTCCAGGATCTTTCAAGGATGATGGAGAGCGGCTTAGCTATGGCATCTGCCAGCTCATGCAGCACTCTGGGGTGCATCCTATCAGGGCCCATGGATTTGTGGGTATCGAGGTTCCTTAGGTGCTCTCTGACCCAATCTTCCTCTACCCAGGGCAAGTCTTCCTCTCCACCCGCTTCTTCTCTTGTCCCTAGGGCCTGGGGCTCTAATGGGCTGCCCTTGGTAAACACCGAAGCAAAGAAGGCATTGAGCAACTCTGCTTTTTCTGTGTTATTTGTAACCAGGGTGCCCATCCCGTCCGCCAGCGGACCCACGTTTTCCCTGATTTTCCTTTTGCTGTTAATGTATTTGAAGAAATTTTTTGTTATTTTTAACGTCGCTTGCCAGCTTGCCTTCCAGACGTGCCTTAGCTTTCCTCGTCGCATCTCTGCATTCCCTGACTACGTTCCTGTATTTCTCCCAGGGGACCTGTCCTTTTTTCCACATTTTGTATACCGCTGCCTTCTGCTTGAGCATTGCCACAAGCTCCCGGCTCATCCACGCAGGTCGCCTGCCCCCTCTGCCTCCCTTCCTACACACAGGGATGCACTGTTGCTGGACGTGGAGGAAGTGCCGCTTGAAAACTAACCAGCTCTCTTGAGCCCCCCTGCCTTCTAGAGCACTAGCCCATGGGATTCTACCGAGGAGGTCTCTGAAGATGCTAAAGTTGGCCCTCCTGAAGTCCATCGTCGCAAGGCTACTTACAGCCCTGCCACCTCCTCTTTGAAGCCTGAACTCCACCAACTCATGGTCACTGCAGCCGAGGCTACCCCCCACCTTCACATCTCCTACTAGGCCCTCCCTATTTGATAGCACGAGGTCCAGTAGCCCACCTCTCCTCGTTGGCTCCTCCACAACCTGCGTCAAAAAGTTATCGTCGACGCTCTGCAGGAACCTCCAGGACTGCTTATGCCTGGCTGTGTTGTCCTCCCTGTTGATGTTGGGGTAGTTGAAGTCCCCCATGAGAACCAGGGCCTGTGACCGTGAGGCAATATCCAGCTGCCTATAGAAGGCCTCATCAACCTCCTCGTCTTGGTCAGGTGCCCTGTAGCAGACACCCACCACAGTGTCTCCCACATTAGCCTGCCCTCTAATCCTTACCCACAAGCTCTCAACTCGCTCATCCTCCACCCCCAGGTTGAGCTCCATGCATTCCAGTTGCTCTCTCACATAAAGAGCAACTCCACCACCTCGCCTTCCCAGCCTGTCCTTCCTAAAGAGCACATAGCCTTCCATGGCAGCGCTCCAGTCATGCGAACATATGTTTAAACATAAGAAAAAAAGTAAATTATTTTGTGGGTGTTCGAACACTGGAACAGATGGTCCACAGAGGTTGTGGAGTAGATATCCTTGTAGATACTCAGAACCCTGAACCACTTGCTATTGTTGCCCCTGCTTTGAACAGGACAGGTGTACTAGATGGCATCCAGAAGTCTCTCCTAATCTCAACTATTCTGAGATTCTGTTGTAATACGTAAAGGTGATCTCCCAGGACTGGGGTTCTTACAAGCGATGGGTCCCTTTGAACACTTCCACCCTAAGACATATTCATTATGAAGTCGTATACATTAGGAAGCCTTTCTAGCATTTAATAGCAATGAAACAAATAGTCCTGTGTTTAATTTAATTGAATTAAGCAGGGCTTTAGAGAAAAGAAGGAAGGAAAAGTGGCAGTCATCAAGTGACAAGTGTGAGATGACAATAGCCTAGTGGAGAACTTCAGCTGGGTGGGTATTTATGAGAAGCTGTAAAATCAATCTGTCTCTGGACATAAACAATCCCATTAAATATGACTTCCATATTGTAGATCTGTGTGAAAGAAGAGAATTAACTTGTAAGAAAAGTAGGCAAAAGATCCAAGATATTAAGTTAAAATGGCAGCTGGACATCACAAGCAGAAGTTCCATTTGAAAAGGAGAAATCAATGGGGATGGAATAATTTTTCCAGTCCTCTGCACTCCTATGGCCCTGGTGATTGTTTCAAAGTTGATGATTGTTTGACTAGATCTGTCTTCCACTTCCCACTCATATGTAAAAGCAGACCAAATAATGCTGGGGGGCAGATTTTATATTGCTACAAAAAAGATTCCCAAGGAATGTCAAAGGGTTCTTGTGAGTCTAAACCAATGTCCTTTGACAAACTGCTCTCTGCATATTTGTCTGCAATGCCATTGATGCTGAATATATTGGCACTAGCTGACACTTCAGTATGAGAAGATACAAATTCTTCTATTGAACAGAGACTATGCACTTCAGGGTGTTTGCTCTGCCTTTATATCTGCTGGTAGAGGGGAGTGGTTCAGCTATAGTAGGGTGAAGGTACGTAGCCTTTTTAGGATAGTCCAGTCTGGTGTGCATGTTCCTGGTCAAGTGAGACAGAAGCAGGTAGCTGTGCAGCCAGTTCTCCACGTGCCTCTGACCATGTCTCTGGATAAAGGTGTCTTGCAAACTGGCCCTGCTACCTGCCCTTTGTCCTATGGCTGTCTTAACCAACACACACATTGCAAATGATAGTATCGTTTTTGAAGTATTGTTGCCACATTTTTCCTACCATCATATAACTTTACCCATGTTTACTGGCTATAGATTTGCAGACTGATTTCAAGACACGGGACTTTTTTGTTGTTTAAAACTTTGAATACTCTTTGTGCTCCTTTTCATTCAGGGAATTAAGCATTAAGGTGTAAATTGTTGCTTTTGTTATGATACAATTTGTGACTGCCAGCAATATCAGGACATCTTTGCCCTTCTTTTCCTGAAAGCCCCTACAAACATTGTCTGGCAATATCTCAGAATATGACTGCACACTTGGGTGCTTTGCCTCCCACCACTCTCGCTGATGTTTCAGTGCCTTGCTGGCTAGCAGTTAGGAGTATGATTTTGACTTACGTTGCCTCATGTGCCCATGTGCGAGACTGAAGGGCCCTTTTCATAATTGCAATAACAACTCTTGCCCAAATCAATGGCACTTTCATTACTTGTGCGAAGCATCCATTTCCATTTGCCCCCAGGCAGCAGATGCCTTCTTGCAGGATGGTGTTACAATAGAGGCTGACAATCAGCAGTCGCACAGTGAAGCCACATCACAGGCAAGCTCTGTCATGAGGCTGCCTTTGATAGGCAGCCAGGAGAATCTGGCTCTGCTTACACTGAATCCTATTATCAGCAAGTCTGGCATTGAAGACACTCGTCTTCATGATTTTCTGAGTTTGTCCCTGAGTTGGTAGCCTTTGTCCTCATAGTCACCCTTTAGGTTGGAAAGGTGTTGCTGCTCCCATTTCATGAGAGGAGATTCTGATGGAAATTACTGCCCAAAGCTACATGTCAGAGCCAGGATTGAGATTGGTCATCTGCATTGCTAGGCACTTGACTTAGCTCCCAACAGATGCTTTCTTGCCCATGTTTCTGGGTTTCTTGCCCATGGACATAGGGAAAAGGGTAAAAGAGATGAGAGGAACTAATGCACACTCAAGGTTTACCCCGTTGATGGGCTCTGACACCACGGGGATGTGCCCCAGACCCAAGTGTATGTGTATGGATGTGTTTTCCAGGAGTGCAGAGGCAGATTAAGGATTTGTGTGAGTTCATGACCTCTCTAAACCAGTCTTGTTCCTCCTTCACTCTGCTGCTTTTCGCCATCCTGGAAAAGGGTGCACCCCTTGTGCTGACAGAGCTGCTTGTGTGGCCACTCTGTGAACCAGAGTGGAAGACTTCATTTAAAAAATAACTTTTATATTGTAGTTTTCACACTGGATCACCTTCCCAACTACACAATTTAAGGATTAACATGCCACTGAATGAGAGGTAAACAACAGAAGGGATCTGTGAGGAGGGGTCTGCAGGAAGAGGAAGATGATACTTTAAAAAAGAATAGCTGTGAAAACCTTTGTAATGTAAAACTACAGCCTAAGTCAGTTAGCTCATCCTCATGGTCTTCCTTTGTGGTCACTAGGGAGAGATAAACTGCTTCAGAGTGATAGAGAGCAGGAGTGCTTATCTCACTTCATTGATTATAGAGGGACTCCAGCCAACAATGTGCGTGATGTTACTTGATACAAATACCCCCAAAGCAAGTAGCAACTTGAAGCCAGACCTCCACGGTCTCCAGCATTTGTCCTCATGCTGTCCTCATATTAAGGAAATAACTTTCATTCTTGTGCCAAGAGCCTGCCAAAATAGCAGAACCACACTCCTGAATGTACAGCATTTTTGTAGTTCTCCTCAGACAATCAACAGCAGTATGAATGCTAACAACTGTCTGCCCTGACAGTCCTTGTCTTCAGGTTTTTTTAGTTTGAGAAATTATACAGAATTAAGATAGCAGCGATCTCCATACATACATACATATTGCAGAGAGTCCTTTAAAGTTTGTCTTAACATTTTTTTTTTCTCTCTCTTTTTTTTTTCTTTTTTCCCTTCTATTTTGGTAAGCTTGTCATAGTCTATGAGGCATATCTCACCTCTAAGGTTTTTCAAGCGATGTGTTGCTTACCCCACTCCTGCCTTGCCTTGAGCACTGCTGCAAAAGGGACTTCATTAATTTAAGTGGAGTATGGGCTAAAAAGGAGGGGAAGCTCTTCGCTGTGCATTTTCTACATCAGCTGAAACAATGATGCTGCAGTTCCATGTGCAGTTTCTGTGCTCTGCAGGATCATGTGGTAGTGCACATTTGATATGGACAAGTCATGAGGACAGGATCCCATTTCAGGCAAATTAGTTGCAGGGGAACAGATGACACTTGCTGAGCTACTTCTTCAAAACATTTTTTTTTTTTTGAGCTACTTCATCAAAACACCTTTGAGCCAACAAAAAAGGCAGGTATTAGTTCAGAGCATTGCAGTCTGGGACCACAATGGTTTTGATCCATTATTATGTAAACTGTAGGTGGAATCAACATCTCAGGGAATCCTGGCTTGAGAAATGCCTGCAAGCAAAGCAAACATCCTGTTCTTTCCTCTTATACGGAGAGGATCCATACTCACAGACACTCTGGTCCACCTATATCAGAACATTCGGTGTTTATTCATACAAGCTAAAAAGGGACCACCCGACTAATGTGATTGCAGAGCTGTCACCAGTCTTCAACCAAGCAAAATGATTTTGCTTGTTAACTGACCACTAAATAACGTGCTATGACTTTCCTTCTTTTCTTTGCTCATCTACATTTTCCTTGTGTTTAGTTACAGACCATAAAAGTCTGCAGTACTGTAGGATCCTTTTTGGTACTTTCAAGCTGACTGACTTGCAATTCAACTCATATTGCACTAAATATGGTTATAAGATAATTCAGATTTCAGATTTATTTTGATTATGTTCCCAAACTATGCTACAGATGCAGATTTTACCATGGGTGCACCAAGACATAAAATGTACTTTTGGCTAAAACGTATTTCAGAAGTATATTTCATGCAAGATCAAGCTATGATCTAGCTATATCGAGAACTAACCAGATCCTACAAGAAGATGTAGCCGCATGATGGACAGGAGAATTAAAACCTATCTTTCAAATAGTTTGTTCTATTTAAATTGAAGCTATGGTTTTGGTATGTCTAAGACTATTCCAGCTTCCTGTGCTAGTACTCACAGTTTTATTTTCTATCAGACTTATGTGGCATACATCCAGTGTAAACAAGAGATATGCCAATGTCAGAATGTCCTCATGTAGAATTGCAATTTAACTAAATCTGCGCAACCTCATTCTATTTGCTATACGGATACACCTTCATATTTTGCACTGGCTATTCATTTCCCACTCTCACACCCAGATATACTTAAATTATTTTTCTTGCTTTCTGCTTCAGCCGTGTGTTCAATGAAGCTCCACATAACAAAACTATGAGCAAAGAAACTCCTCTTATTATGAAGTGGGAGATTATTCACAACTTGATGATGGGGGTTCAAGCTATTTATAGCTACAGAAAAAAGAAGTAATTAACAGTACATAACATTTCAGTGATAACCCTTTCACTCTTTCTTACAATTTGGCACATGCTGATGGCCATAAGTGGTTTCCTACCTCTTCTTCCTCTTGTGTTTGGAAGAAGCAGAAGCAGAAAGAGAGGCTGCCATTCAGCAGGTCAAGAGCTCTGGCAACAGTGCCAGGCGAAGGGCTCCTGCCCTTTTGTGACTTGCTGAACCTCATCCCCAAACCTCTGCAAACCTCTGCAAAGTTCCCTCAGTCATGCTTGTGGGGCCATGCCATGATCTAGATGATTGAATTGAGATGATCTGCAAACAGATGCTTCTCTGCCTTGCCTTTCCACCAAAGAGGTGTCTTTAATGAGGTTCATGTCAATGTTGTGGTTCATTGAATGAATGGTTGTGTTGATGCAGTTGAGGGGCTGATATGGGTGAGTAGCTGGAGATGGATGAGATGGGGACAAAAGCTCCCAAAAATGGGTTCACTGCTGAAATTTCCATCCTGTACAGCCTTAGCAAATAGTGTAATGAACCAAAATTCTGTCCCAGATGAAGCCAAGATTTGGCAGGCCAGTGCTGAATTACTTGTTGTCCATGCTGTCAAGAGAGATAAGATGATGTGGGCTATTCTTGCGATAGTGAGGCAGTCTATGAGGTAAAGGCCCTGAGTAGGGAGAAAACTTGTGCTTCAAGGCTGTGCTGTGTTATAGAGCTGGATTACAGTAGCACTAACAACAGAATGTCATTTTGCCAAACAGCTATAAACACAGGGTAAGATAAGCTTTGTTTCAAACACGTCAAAGGTTGGCAGGAGATGAAGGGAAATACTGTGTTTTCCCTTCATTCTCCTCCTATGCCAGAGGGGTGAACCAACTCCTGAAGGAAGAAACATAATAGCTCAGCTTTCTTATTATGGATTTTTTTTTCCCATTTCTCTCACTTGGCAATGGAAATGTTTGCCTTCTGCTGAGAACTCAGAGATTGGCCAGATGATCAGTGGTGTGACCTATTAGTCCCAGTGGTACTGGTGCTAGAAAATCCAAGTGCCATCAGTATGTGAGCAAGGTCTTTCAGCTGCCAAATGTCAGGTCTGGAAGAAACTTTCCCTTAGCTCAACCTGCCAAGAACTACTCTCTAGTTTTATTTATTTATTTTATTTACTCTTCTCCTGTGATTTAGAATCACATTCCTAATCATCTGAATATTTTCACCCAATGCATTCCTTTCTAGTTCAATAGTTGTCACTCATAACACTTTTTCAGGTGACTAGTAACTCTTTTTATATCCACATGTCTTCCTATGGCACAGTTTGTGTTATGGTCTTCCAAATAGAAGTTTGCCATAGAGTATGACAGAGAGATTTGTGTTCTGTAAGAGAGTGTGGGCCAGATGGTGTATGGAGCCTTTTGGAGTAGCGGTGTCTTACAGGATTATTGCAATTGCAACTGCTGAACTAAGGCTGGCCATCATGAATTTTTCTGGATGTTAAAGAAAATGATAGAGTATCCTTGAGGTTTCTCTCTTCCATTCTTCCCCCTTCATGGACATAGCTCTGAGGAGTATCTCGGGTTCCTGAAGCTTTATTGCTGTTTTATCTTTCTGAGTGACAAAGGGCCTTTCATGATTAACACTATTTCCTGCCTACAAAGATCCTTTTCTTCAGGGACTACATTAAAATCCCTTTGGAGATTCCATAACCACTCATATAACTTGCCGTTAGTCTCGCCCTTCCACTCCTCAGTCTTCTGATAGTTCTGCCCACATGACTAGCTCATGGGTTGCCCAGAAACAAAATATCACTGTCCATATTCCAGGGCTCTCTGAAGCTGATCCCCTCTGTATTAACGATGAAACTGAAGCACAGCTTCAGTTCAGTGCAAGCATCCACACATCTGCTATCCCCATGGTCTCTGTTGGCTGCCAGACCCAAACCAGAAACCATGCAGTCAGGCCTGCGTGGTCCTGTGCCTGAGCACATAAAGCCTTGCTGGGAGGCAGGAGATGTGAGCTCAGACACAGTGCCATGCTAAGGCCATTATTTCTGTATCAGCACTGGCTCCTATTCAGGCCTCTGGGAAAGCAAGCAAAACAGCCCTGGGGCTGCCTGCACCCATCTGTGTAGATGTGCTAGCAAGGCAGCCATAAATATACAAAGCAGAATATGTCATTGCACTGCAGCATCTCCTGTCCAGCTGTCCTGGCATCAAGAGCAGTTCCCAGCCTGAAAGGAGGTGCTGCTCAGGTCCCTGAATCCAATACAATCGAAGAGTTGAGTAAAGAACACAAAACATTAATTCCAGAAGCCACTTCCAAAAGAGCAAAAACATGAGTTTTACACCTAAATGGTGTAAAGAATAATATAGTCTAAGACAGGGAAGGAAAATCATCTGGCAATGAATCATCTCCTAAAGGCAAATATCTAAATTGCATTGGCCTCATTATAAGAAAAAAATAAAAAGGCAATTGAATGTTCCTATGCTCAGGATTATCAAATATATTTTTTTTATCTACAGTGCATTGAGGTAGACAAGTTTCTCAGTGGATTTGGGAATACTACGTGAGCTTCATCCATCACCTGTGCAACTTGGCAGCATCAGAGAAAACAGTTGGAGCATCAGTAGTGAAATGCTTGCTTACTTAGGTGGAAAATTATTAGCATAGTTTTCTTGTTACCTAACAGCAATCTGGATTCCTGAAAGGGAAAAAGGAAGATCATCTTCATTCTTTGCAGCTGCGCCAAATAAACAGCATTCCTCTTCCATGTTTGTTACTGCTTAAAGATTCTTATGAAGAACTGGAAATCATGGGAAAACTCTGCAGTTGCCTTCAGCCGACAAAGGGTTAATTGCAGTTGGCCCTCTACTTGGCACTCAAGGGAAGGATATAAAACCTTATCTATACCGGAGAAAAAAAAGTCACAACAGTATAACAAGCATTGCACTGAGGAAAAGGAGGTTCAATGAGCAAAGACTTCTTCACACTAGGAAATTTTGCTGCTTTTACTGTATTTGCATAGTCAAAGTAAGCAACCTTTCTCCACACTTTATCACAAATACAATAATATGTATTGAAAGTGCTCACTGAACTCTTGCACAGTTCATTTTGGCCTGAGAAGCAAGATAAATTATGTGTCAGGCTTCTGTGTCTAGGGTTTTTACCGGTATAAGCATTTGTCTATTAAAAGCAAAGATCTTGTAACTTTCAGCAACATATTTATAACCTGTCTAGGGTAGCCCAGAATGTGTAAATCTGAATAGAGTGCGTTGCTTGCATGAGCCACACTGGTGTAGCCCTCTCTTTACACTCCTGCAGTGCATCTGTAATGATAACATGAAAACTGCCTTAACGATGTTTTGAAGTCTTGAGACTTTGGTGGGACAAAGTCCTTAGGAGGCTGAGCTCTAAGACTGGCTTAAACTTCAAGACATGCAATTAGGGTTTTTTTGCTTTGAATTTTTAGTCTTTACCTTATAAATGTCAAATTTATGGAAATAGCCATTGGAAACAAACACAAAACTAGAAAGAAATGAAATGGGTACCTAGCTTTTTGAAATAAATGTTTCCTTTATACGTGCTAATCTGTAGTGAATCTGAATAACCTCTGCCTTTGCTCACCCGTAAGAGTGTAGATTCACCCCATTATCTCATGTCAGTTCTGCTCAGTATGGTTTTGAGCCACTGACCCCTTTGAAGTGGTAATACTTCTGTGGGGCCTGTGCCTCCAGAAGCTAAAGTACTACCCAGACATCAATAACTTGACTCACAGCACTCCTGAGAGCAAGGGAAAGATAATCAGAGCCTGTATCCTGGGCTGTAACTCCACGGGATGGACTGGGATAAGATGGGTGTTGAGTTGAAGAGAAGAGGTGCAGTGACCTTTCATCCCCTACCGAAGTTTTATCTGGCAAATTAAGCTGTTCTCAGATTTTCCACTGAATAGCTCACTTTTTCCTTTAGCTCTCAAATAACTCCTTTCTTCCGTTAGCAGTCATATAGCAGTCCTGTAGTGTAACTTTGAGGACTAATGTAGGGAAAGTATTTAATGTATTTTAGTTAACACAAGTATTATGGCTAATTGAATAACTCTACAATGTAAGAGGTGACAGAAACAGATTTTCTATCACACAAAGTAATTTGAACAAAGTCAGATTCCTTTGGCTAACTATGCTCCTATGCTCCTAAAAGCAGACCTGGAATAGCAGAAGAAAAAAAAAAAGTGCTTTGGCTATTCATTTGCCATTTTAAATCCATATTGCCCATGACCTTTTTTAATTATAATAATACCAGGATAATTATACTGAAAGTCTTCCTGATGGAAACATACCTAAGGGGTCTGGATTTAATTGAACTACCAATTAATTGAATTAACTAATTAATTGAATTATATAAAACAGACCTCCTAGAGAACTTGTTTTCCTTGTTCTTTTCTCCTTTTTCTTATTCTAAATACATCTTTATCAGGAGGTATATGCTTTTATCTTTCATTCTTCTGCATTTACATCCCTTCTTGTTTTGCTCTCCATGAAGATTTTCACCAGCACATTCAAGTGGGTTAATGGAAGCAATTAAATTTGTGGCAAATATCAAAGAAAAAAAAAGCGTATGGAACTTGAAAATGTAACTCTCCATTCCCAGAATGACGATTTGCTGTGGAGCCTAAAAGCAAAATCGAGCAATTTGCCAGGATCAGACAAAAGCTAAAGGTGAAGTTCATCTAAGCCCATACTGCTACTGGAAGCAGGGGTCATCCCCACCTCTGCCATGGGGATGCTCCCTACGTGTACATGGGAACAGTCTCTGCCAAAAATGAGTTCTACCAAAAAAAAAGGAGTTATTTCCTTTTAGGTCAGCCGCCTGGCCTAGCTGACTGTAGAGGTACCCTGGGACTTGTACAAGCATACAAGAAGGGACAGAGATGCTTGAAGTGCAACATTAAATCAAAGTAAGACAATTGAGGAAGCATACCTTAATAAATAATGTCGATCAATGAATTAACATGAGCAAATTCCTTTCTGCTCATGGAGAATGCCCAAGCAGAAAGACAAAAATGTGTCAGATATGTTATTTACAACAAGATATGGGTTCAATTCTAGTTAAGAAGTTGCTCATAGACAAAGTAAGAGAAGAGTGATAAAAAGCTGATTAACCCTTGAAATAACAAACAGAATGTTTCAATTTTAGTTTGGTTGGAGGAGAAACAGAGCCACTGAAGCTGCCATTTTTTTGACTGCAGCCCAAGATGGGGGCGGTCGCAAAGCATCAAAAAGGTTGCTATTGATTTGGAGCATATGGCAAAACTTTTTGTCAAGGAAAAGGAGGGAAAAAGTTGTTTTGTTTGCTGGAAGAAAAATAAATGAGAAGACCAAAGCAGTTCAATCTGCCGAGTGTGAAATGCATTAGGAGGATGGGAGTGTTGCACAGCTGAATGCTGAGCTCTTGCTGCCAGACACATCTTTGCTGGCTCCGTGTCCTGGAACTGCGAAGCAGGTCTGGCAGCCCCAGCACTATCTCCAGCACGGCCACAGCTCTGTGCTGCGGGAATGGGAGCGTACTGCTCCAGGCCAAGAAAGGTTCTACGTATATTTTGAAATGGGAAAAAAAGAAAAAAAAAAGAAAAAGAAAAAAAAGCTTTATAGGTATTTTGAAATCAAAATGCAGGAAATATGCCAATATTCAGATACTGATGGTCTTCTTACTTGGAAGCTGCACATCTTTAGTAAAAAGAGTTGAAGTCATGCCAAAGTTTTAACTGTGTCCCCAGATTCCTACCTCGCAAATACCATCTCAGCCACTGCAGATTTCTTAGCAGTCCTCTTTTCCATATGCCACCATCACTTCGCTTATCAGGTTAGCCTTGGCTAGCCTTTCTCAGCTTTTTTTATCCACCAGAGAGCACCTAGATTGATTACAGGATCTAGCTTGCAGCTAGCGAAAGAAGGAAAAATTGCTCTCTTTCCTCTGCTTTGGAAGAGGAGGAGGCTTGCACGTCTACGCTATTAAATGAGGATCTGCAAAGCTTTCTGAAACAGCCATATGGTGCTTACATTGCAGTAAGCAAACCACTGTCTCTGGGAGATAGTTAAAATTTGTTAACAAGCAAAGCCATAGTCAGAGAGGGAATCCATTGCAGAACCTAAGGCAAACCTGCAAATTTTATTGCTTTTGATGGAGTGCTTTTGATTACTTTTGAACTTTAACTTGCTAGGAATGAACAGAGACCGAACTTAGTTTATCATGTAAGCTCTGTGATCTTTGACCAAATATGTACTGCTAATGGAGAAGGCATAGGGTGTTTTTTTGCTTTGCTTGTTTTTACCTTGAGCTCACGAAATAAATGTAATTGATCTTTATATAATTTCTGTTATCTGATAATCTGTAGAGAAAGTGTTGGTCAAAGTGTCGTACTTGATAGATCATGGCTTGGAAGTCAGCATACTATATAAAGAAGTGGTACCATAGGAGAAGACCTGAGGAAGGAGGGAAAAATGTCAGCTGAAACAGAGTTTGTTAACAGATACTCCTGTAAGATGTTAAGAAAAGTAGATTTATTTCACTTTGACCCATTCATGAGGTCCAACTAGCAGTCCGGAAAGATATTTCTGTGGATTTTTTGCTGCCTGAATCTTACTTTCCCTGTTCTACCTGTAACAGGACTCGTCTTCCCTTGAATTTATGTCTTTGCTGCTGGAAGTGTGTTATTTCTGCGACATTTTCTTCATAGCCCATCTCAGGGACTAAGAATAAACTAGGCTTTATAATTCATAGTCTCCCTCAGACAAACTGCAAAAGAATAGATATCCTCAAGATTAGAATAAATCACAGTGTATCTCCCCTAAATGAAGAAATAATGACATATTTTTAATTCACCAGTTAATAAAGTGTCTGTAAAAAGGAAGGTCTATTCAAGATCAATGGTCACATGGGTCACTCCTGGAAGGTTATAGGAAGGTTTGAGCTGTGAATAATACTCTTCCGTGTGGCAACACCTTAAAAACTTAAAATGTAAACACATACATATATGTAAACACGTATGTAAACAACACATATGTAAACAACATATGTATTGTGGTGGGAAAAGAGAACCACTCCAAAAAAACATACATGCAAGCCATGAGTCTCTTAGAAAATTCTAATTTGTTGATAGATATGTCCCAGATAAACACCAGGGGGAAAAAAAAAGAGAGATACACAGTATTTCTTTGTGTCATGATGTCAAGGGTGCTATTTTAATGTGTATAGATACAGAAAGAGCCAAACTGAAGGATTTTCTTCCTTTTTTTTTTTTTTTTTGGTCTGACTGAATAAAGCTTAAACAAGTCTAGTTTAAAAAAAACCCTTATTATGTTCCAGTTACCATGAAGAGTGCCAGGAAAGCAACCATGCATTCTGTTTGGGAAACTAGCTGAAGCTTCAGTAAAATCAAGTTCATAATCAGTTTTTATTGTATTAAAGTATACATTTTAAGTAATCAATATACAATCAGAACTTTATTATCTAATACCTTCAGCTGATTACTAATTTCATGGAGTGTCTTAAAGTGTAATTCAACTCTAAAATATGATAAATAGGAAAGAAATTTTCAGGCCAATAATCCTGTATGTATTCAGAGGTGCTTCAGATAACTTTAGCATAATTTCTGATGTGTTTGTTGCTGCTTTGATGTAATTAAGGGAGAGTGAATAGAGTAGCTGAACACTCAGACACGGGCCCACCTCACCTAAATGCTCCTTCATGAAATGCACCCTTGATAGCTGAAAAGAGGAGGATGTAAATGACATGCCCTGCTTTCAGGATCTTACCTTAGGAACTTGACAGGGTGATTTATCCAAGGATTATCTTAGAAGCGGGTCACAGAACGAAGCCCACAGACTCATGCCCATATATTTATGGAAAAGGCATTTATATTACTGCATTAGCTATTCTCATTTGGTTATCTTTCCTTTTGCTTATGCTTCCTTGCATCCCTCCACAAACCTGGAAAACAAATGACAGCCGCTAAGTATTTTCTTATGCACAGAAGAAAAATGACAGGAGGATGGCTCAAGAGGGCTATTGCTGTTATGTAGCAGACTTAGTTTTGAAAATCTAGTGCTCATTAAAGCCCTTTGCTGGTAGACACTTTCCAGTGTTATGCATATATCTGACAGATATAAATATATACAAATCTTTTCTAAGCCTACTTGATATCTTAATTGTTCAGGAGACTGACACCTACTGTAGTAAATAACCAATGTGACCACAAGGAAAACATCATAGTTGTTCGCTTTCATGTGTTTATAGAGCACACACCTCAGTGGTATGCAAATATTTGATTGCATCACATTGCCTATAACATTACTTATAGCATGCATTGCTCATCAAACAGTCTGAGCTATGGTAGATAGTTCAGCTGAGTAAACTGTTGTGATCACAGTGACTCAAAAAAGGAGGCCTAAAGCAAACAGGTGACAGAAATGAAACAGAGTGGGAGGTTATTTTTATTATTGCTTTTATTAAAGTCTTTAGCCCACAGAGCTTCCATACTATGGAGGAAATCCAAGCTGTCATTCATATGGTTCAAAAGCAATTACTTATCAAACAGAATGAAGTATAAATTAGTGAGATTCTTATAAAGAGGGGTCATTTCATCTTCTTTTGTATTTACTAAATATGTATATATATGTCAAAAAATTATTTTTATATGCTGCATTCTTAAGCATAAAGCTGCATTCTTAAGCATAAAGCTTAACCACTCCTTTTAAGCTTAAACACTCCTTTTCAGGCAACACTTCTGAGAAACGATTTGACGTAAACTCACTGGGGATTACATATTTTCATTAAACAAAATAGCAGAAAAAGAATCTCTCCCCAAATCATGTTAGTACAAACGAATGTATGCAACTAGTTCAAAAATGTTACATTGAGTTCTCCTGATGCTGTAATCTTTGCATACAAGGAAGAAGCTTTGCTGATCTAGCAGCTCGTCACTCATTTTTCTGCTTCATTTTTGCAGTTGGAGAGTGGGAGGCATGATCCTTGGCCAACTCTCACATGTGGGAGGTTCATAAATTCAGTGATAGATCTTATATTCAGTGACAGGAGACATCGCTAATGCAGATTTAAAGCTGTCCAATGGTATTTCATGCCCTTCTGTATCTCCGAATAATGGGAAATAAAGAATTGAAGGATATATCCGTGAAATCTTGACACTCATCCTTCCCTGTCAATAGCAGTGGGATTATGTGCAAATCATCTAACGATCATCGTCACTGTTTGAGGTGCGATTAGCCAGAAGGATTAGTCACAGCAGCTCAACAGAGCTATTATTTGTGTTAAAAGGTGATCTGAATGGACCATAGACATCTGCGTGTGGGCTAATAAAATCCTTGACAGGACCCTCATCTGATCAAAGGAGGGATTCAAGCATCTTTAAGAAATCCTAAATTACCCACCAAAGCATTATTTTGAATAGACTGCATAACTAAGGAGGGCAAAGGATGTCAACAGCTTGCTGGTAGCTGTGCTGTGCGTGACCAATTTAATGACGAGTGCAGAGTTAGTTTGTGTCAAGTGCATAAAGACAGAGAAACTATAAAAAGAGGCAAAGGGCTTATCAAATTTAAGAGATCTGGTCTGTGAAGTGCACCAGGTATTTGGCTGCAGGGCAAGTATAGCCACCTCCCATTCTGTGCAGTTCAAAGACAACCTGAGAATATGTGAGCTATTCAAGTGGTGGGGGCTGCACACCCAGGCAGAGTGAAGGTTGCCTCAACATGTACTTTAATTCTTCATTCCCCATTTTCTTAAGTTGGATTTTTTTCTGACTTAGACATGAGACATCATCAGATGGTCTCCATGCTTCCAGAAAATTCTTTGAAACTTAATTTCCTATTTTTTTTCTTCCCTAAGCAGAAAGAGAAAGTTTATAGAGGTTAGTGATATGCCGTAGCTATCACATAGCTTGACAGCAGAGATGATATAGCAACTGGTTAAATATAAAGGAAGCTACATGATGCCCAAATAATCCTTCAGTTATTTATAAGAGGGAGGAGTGAAATACTTGGGGCTGCTGATATCGCTTCCCTTAAAGGGATGACGATATACATTAGCAAAGATAACTGCTGTGTGTGTCTTGGAAACTTCGATCTGTGTTCTGCAACTGAGCTCGTGCAAGTGTGCCCCTAATTCAAGTTGGCTTATGCTGAAGACCACAGGTCTCTTAGATCTGTTCTGTGGGTGTGAGTCTCATAACAAGTTCAGGGCTCTTTTTAGGGACAGGCAGAACTAATCAGGCTTGCCATTTGGATACATATCATATCCAAGTCTGAACATCTTTTAAGAACAGCCTAACCTACGGTATTCCCATATAACTAATCCTAATTCTCCCTTCTTGCCTGTCCTGTTTTGTTCTTTGAATTTCTTCCGAGTAATCTACTAATCACATGCTTCATCCTTTTTCCCTTAGTCTGTGCTTATATCTTACATTTCTTATACATACAAGATATATATATAAGCAGAGACTTATGTATACAAGATATAAGTCTGCACTTATATCTTATTACCTTATATATACACATATTTTAAAACCATAGGCTTATGCAATTCAATCTCTCTGTATTGGCCGCAGAATGCAATTGCATGTGAAATTACCATTGCACAGCAGAGCACATTGCCTTGGATGCACTCTCCAGAGGGGAAAGAACCTCGTCTTTGGTACTTATTGTTAGGCAGACATCATGCTGCTGCCACTCTACTACTGCTGCCCCATATTTTCAATAGTAACATGAATGAGCACAATGTTCCTCCGTGATTTCAATGCTAAATGTTTCAACTTTATGGCAGCAGAAAGAGAGAATATATTTAATATTTATCTTTAAGATGCATACTATGGTGAAAATGGTGCTGTAAAGGTGCTTGCATGAAACAGGGCACTAGACAGGATAGAATTAATGTTCGATAAATGTTACCATATATGAAGTTCACTTTAAAATGAGAGGTGATGCAGTATCTTGTTATATCATGCAGCTAATTTCTCAGAATCAGTGACCTTTAGCCAGTAGAATCTTGGGAAAGAGGCCTTGACTACACCAAGAGTCTCTGAGCTAGTTAATTATCTTCTAGCATATTTCTAGCATATGATAAGCATGTGAATTTAAGGCACCCTCTATATAAACTGGATTACTGTTATGAAAGAAAAGTTCTGTGATTTCCTCTAAATGAACAGCAAGGGCCAGCCTGTTGTTTGTACACTGTGACTATAGTCATTGTGGTGAAAAGTCTTCTGCTAACCTCACCTTTGTGTTTTCTTTCCCACCCCTTCCATGAAACATCTCTCCTTTTCCCTGCTTACTAAGACTGTAGTCTCTCCTGTCAGACATTTACCAGAATGCTGCCTCTGCAACTAAATACAAGCTCTTGAAATAGAAGATTCCTTAAATATTCACATTATAGTCACCAGCTGAACATTTTCAATTTGGTTTTACCTATCCACTCTCTCCATTTTCTTTGTTGCTTTCACTGGTTTCTTGATATCTAACACATAAGCCTTGCAGGACGCACAAACCAAATTAATTTGTCCTGAGAAACATCAACACATCTGTTGAATGTTGAGGCATTTCTAGCAATGAACAAACAATGAAATTACTCATACATTGTGATTATAACAGGCTTGAAATCATATGCTTGATAAGGTTCTACAAGAAAATAAATGTTCATGCAGATCCTAATGTTTTATTGATCAAAATTTCACATCACCTGTGAAACAGCTATACCTGAGAAAGCCAGGACCTCTCATCTCTAGACACACCTGACATGGAGGTAACCTGAGGGCAATGCAGGTCAGAACTATGTGGTTTACATATAAAGACATTACAGGCTCACAAAAGGCCACAGGCTGTCTTGACATTCAGGAAGGAACAGTTCGGGCACAGCTAGAGAAGGGGGGTTCTTGTTTCCCATAAAGTTCAAAGCATTTAGTCATGTTTTTACTAAATGTGTCCCCAGAATGACAAAACAGATGAAGTGCTGCAATCTCAGACAAATTAAGAAGCCTCATGCAAGACAGGGCTTGTTCACAATACTTTCTTCTTATGCATGTGAGCAGTTCTTGTAAGCTGAATTATAATCACTTAGGCTATTATTACTGAGCGTCTTTGACCCCCGTTCCCGTCCTACCTGTACGCTTCACAACTTGTCCTTACAGCACCCTTGTACTATGAACCAATACTCTTTTTCCTTTCAGAGAGGAGGTACCAAGACGAAAGATGTGATTTGTCCAGGCTTTGCTTTACAAGTAATGACATGACTCAAGGTCTTCTGAGTTCCTAATCACTGGTACCGCCAGCTACTCCTTTCTGCTTCCCCAGATGATAGAGGAGCTGCATCTTCTCTGCACAGTAAAAGCTCTTTGTAGATAGCCCATATCAAAGCAGGATTGTTGGCACCTGAAATGCGGTGCCTAGTTACTCAGAAATCTCACTCTAGAAGAAGTTGGAAGGTGTATGCTTAGTATATAAAATGTGTGTCATCCATAAGGGAACCCCTAGCACCAGTCAGACGTCCCACATCACAAACAAGCAGAGGCAGATATTTAAGGTTGAGGTTGAGAAAATGCATGCTAGTGTTGATAGCATTAAGTCAAGCAAAAGAAAATGCTGAAGAAAGGGATGTGTCTGAAGTTCTGTGTCTCACCTACACTTAGTAGTTTAACATTGCTATGGAGTTAGTGCTTTTGTGAGATAGCACAACCTGAAACTGTCTCTTGACCTTAGATAGCTAAGTCATGCACTTGAATGCAGACAAATGACGTGGAAGAACAGCCAATTCCAGTGGCTACTTCTTGCACAATCACTTTCTGGCACTCCTCAGCCTCAAGGGCATCGAACGCAGAGTTCTTTCTCTGCAGAAGAGCCAGTCACTAGTCACTGGTAATTCCTGATGTCATCTTCTATGCTGCTGCCACGGCTACAAAGCTCATGTGGCCAGAAGGGACAGGGCAAGAGGCATCCTTAGTATGTACTTGGCATGTGCTTGTTTGCTCAGGAAGAAAGGAAAGATCTGGGTCCCCTAGGCTATGGTTGTATATACCTATATATATAATATATTACTAATGTCTTCCATTGATAGAAGAGTGAAACTCAGGGCTTTTCATATAAGCTGAATATCTTAATCCCTAGGCAATGTAGATGAGCTTTGAGTTGTTTGCCTCCAAGTAGGTGGAAAAATTGTCTTAAATTGCTCTTTATGTGGTTAAACGCTGTCGTGAACTGCACTGCGCTGGTTGCTGTAATTCAGAAATCATACTTTAATGAGAGTTAGATTTGGTTTCTTACTTTGCCACAAATTTCCAGCGTGACCTTGGAAGTCAAATCAATTCAGGCCAAATAGCAGAGAACTCAATGTTGTAGTCACTGGCTATCACAAGAAATTACAATGTATCTGTACCTAACTGGTGCAATCCAGTATTTAATCATTTCTCATATACATGAATCAGGTAAGTTTACCCATGTTCTTATTAATCTTCATGCTGATAACCAAGCTAGCTACTTTAATGTGGCATTAAACTGATATAACATTTTTGTACATCATTGGTAGATGCATGCTGTTTGCAAAGCACTTTTGAGATTCTGAGCAGCATCGAATTTTGTATTTGGTAAAATACAGACTTTATATGCACATGAGCTGATACATATGCCTCAGCTAATAAGTATTACTTTATTTTTATAAGTAATACTTTATAAGTATTTTTACTTCACAAAATCAACCAATCTGTGATATGGATGCTACCTTCAGCAACTAAAATTTACAATGCAAATCTGTTCCATGAAGATGTGGGGCAACTATGGCTTCAGAGAAGTCTTAATAATGGAAGTGTCTTGACCCCATCTCTGTGAGAAGCCAAAGACTAAGAGGTGATGTCACCATTTAGGACATAGCAGTGCATCAACAATATAATTAATGATTAATGTATTATTTATTTTGTGGTAATGGTTACAAACCACGCAAGACATACAGCAAGACCTGATTATGCTGTACAAACACACACAAACATGGTTCCTACCCCAAAGAGCTTAAAATCTAAATCAGAATTTAAGAGCCGTTTTCAGGGCCTAATTTTGGAGAAAATTTGATACACTTTCTTTGCGTAGGTGTCCAGAGAGAATACTGTCTGGCTGCAGGTATGTAGCTAGACATCCGTGTAGCTGATGCAGCGAAATAATATTGGTCTTCTAAATTGTATTCTTACCCTGCCCAGGGCAACCTTGTGTCATCATGCAAAGATTATTATTATTTAGCGAATAAAACTAAGAAAATCACGGAGTGCATAGGATGCATGCAGTTATTCTTAAGCAGACACAGGATGAGGTGCCCTCAACTCACCCTGGAGTTAATATTAAGCACTAAGATGCGTCAAGATGATGTGAAGACCAGAGCACTGCCAATCATGAAGGCAGGGTATCACATGAGAGCTGAGGACAGTTCCAGCATGGCAGTAATTGCTCTGGGCCTGGCACGCCACTGAATGCTTTGGATTCCTTCTAGGAGAACAGCATTACTAAGGAAATACCCATCTGAATGCAGAATGGGTGCAGACAAATGAAAAATACATGCCTTTAGGCTGGTGAATTGGACATACAAGGTCAAATTTTGTCTGAAATGTATGCAGTATGGCCTTTGGTTTTCATGAAGTTATCTTGATATCATGATTGTGACACATGAAAATAACCTGATCTGTTATTGCTGGAGCTTGCTCTGCAGCTGGAGCCAAGCTGGGAATTTGCAGGGTTATTCCGGATGTACAGGCACATGGGAATTATCCCACTTTATACCAACCAGTGCTTCCTCAAGCCTCAGTCTTTATCTACAACCTCTTCCACTGTGTCACTGTGTCTCTGTGACAGTCAGCTCTCACAGGTAGACTCCTTCCTCCACTTCGCTACCTTCATCTCCTGAGGCTCCGTTCTTGCTTCCCAGCCCTGCTCCAGCGACCTTGCCTGCGGAGGAGGCAGTGGAGCAATCCTGGGAGTGGCTGCCTGGCTGCACATTGCTGAACCGTGTGGGACAGCTGATTTGTTGCATCTTGCTCCATCCCAGGCTAGGGCTCAATTCCCAGGTTGGTTAATGTTATTTACCAACATATCACTGTTCAGGATCAATCTCTAATGCACTCTAGACAGGACTATTGAAATCCAGACGATCCTTAGAGTTCGTAATAAGCCATGTGGACTGGCAAGCCTTATTAGTCTCTATATCATACACCTTTTCTACTGCTGGATCCGAGCAAGTATCTCTGAGCATTTGTCCTCCACATAGAGCCATCTGGATATGCCAAATTAGGAATCACTGCACTATTTTCTATTTCCTCTTGGGTAAGGAAAATTAGGATGTGTCTTGCAGAACCTAAAGCCTAAACAATCATCCTCATGAGACAAGTCTGTTTACATATAACTATTTGAAAGTGTCTTTACTCCGTATCACTGTATACTTTGACTAGAAAGAAGCTCAATCTATATGAAGTACATTTCCTGATAAATTCAATGTATACTGCTTAAGTGCCTGCAAGACTCCACAATCTTCCTTTGGAAGACAGAAAACATGTATTTGTGTAACTACTGCCTTCTACTCATTGATTCGCAACAGTTAGGGATCTTGATGCCAATTAATTGCTAACGCATTCAAATCAATGTATTAGTGATTTTCCACAAAAGGAATTCAAACATCAAGCCTCAAACACTCTGCATGAGGTAAGAAAATACTTTTCCTACATACTAATTCAGGTTTATGATTAACTAACACAGTTAACTAATAGAATGATAAATTTCTACTTGCTCCTTTGGACGTTAGGAATAGTGAAGCTGGAATTATATTAACAAGTTGTGCACCCTGGGCACACAGCTGTGCAGAATGGCCTGGAGTTCACTTTCTAAAATTCTCACATATTCTTCTGGACTTCTAAAGGCCCCTGCACTTCAAACTGTTAGCATGAAAAGAGCATGTTGCTGCAACAAAGTCAAATTCAGGCATATATACTGTCCCTATCAGTGTCTGGAAATATTTCTATGTCTATGTACCCTAAACTTACCATTAAGGGAGATATTTGAGGATTTAAAATCAAAACCACCTAAAATTATTGATTAATAAGAATGAGGTGAATAATAACTATTTTGGAAAGATTTTTCTGAATGCTAAACAGTGAGACCTGAAAGAGAGAATGAAGATGAGGAAAGATGAAAAAAACAGTTCTTGGTTAATGTACTCTACAAAATCAACTATCCAAAGAAAAATATGTGCTTATCCTCCCTGTTGCTCTCTTCTGCCCAGGAACTGCATCATTGCAAAGCATGTGTGGTATTTTGCAAGCTAAAAAGTGATACCACAGTCCCTGCCATAGGTTTCATCACCTAAAGCTGATGTCCCTGCATGACCTCACTTTGATGAAAATGAACTATTTTTTAATCCCTTTGCAGTGATATGTACAAAGGCACTCACTGTCTACAGGGAGAATTGCCTTTGGAAAGCTCTCCATGCCAAAAAGCAGGTGAGGCATTCTTGACTTGGTCTAAACTAAAAACAGTGAGCTGGACTTATTTTCGCCTCATTTTCAGGTTTCCTTCATACTGAGAAACAGTGGAGAGAAAAGCAAAGGTCAATGGCAGGTTGGGAAAACAAAAAGACTAGAAAAACATCTCTGCCTGAAGGAAGGGCTTTGAGTCACCCAGTCTCGATTCCTATTATAATAGAGGTTCTTTATGTGGCGCAATATGGTAACCAGCCTGATGGTGGCTCTCTGTGGAATAATTATAAACTGATTGCTAATTATAGCCTCCCTCCGGAGAGGTGTGCAGTGATGTCCACAGGGGAGCTTTCGGGGTTGGTTGTTGCAAACGTTGATTGGGAGAGGAAAAGAAACAGGGATGTGTGGCAAGAATATCTGTGGAAAAGAATCCAAGTACAAGCTGGAGGTGTTGGGAGATGTCTATTGCCTGAGGAATGGTTGTAACTTGAAGAATTAAAATATTTTTTTGCAGTGTGAATTGAAGGGTTCAGACTGGAATAAGACAGACATCTGTCTTCTAAAAGGACTGTAATGAATAGAGTAACTGTTGGGGCAATTTGCTGACAAAGTCATAGGGTAGTACCACTCTTATTAATGAAAATATAACAAACAATGCAGCAATAGCCAGGAGAGAGAACATGTTCAGATTAGAGTGATTTTATGAAAGACCACGCATTACTAACCACATATCGTTTCATGCCTGCTCTTTTCAATTAATGAATAGTAGGACAGACAAAAGCAGTAGTTGTGTATCAAACATCCAAATGCAGACAACTTGCTTTCTTGGCCCTGGGATCTCTGAACTTTTGAATTTGATGTAGGTACTTGAATATCTTTCAGATTAGACTTTGTGCAAGTATGCACATACAGCATAACAATGAACTCACCAGCTCTAATGGCTGATGCCTGGATCTCTGAGTAGGGTTTCATTACAGACAATAATCTATCAGAATATTTATTGACAACCATTATTCTGTCATAAATAACATCAGAGTATTGAATATTCGAGAAGCTGGGTTTTTAATAGAAACATAATGTAATATTAATGACAAAAAGTCCATCCAGACAGGAACATAAAGGATCTATTAATGTAAAAATTTTAAAAAGGAGATTCTATAAAACAAGGACGAGACCCTCAAGCTAGAGTGAATTGTCTTCACAGTGTGTTTCAGTACCGGTAGGATATATTTTTCCTCCCTCAGATCTCAGTAAACAGTAATACAGAGATGAACTCATTCTATAGGTGGTCTCCAGGTGGCCTGAAATTAATGCAGAACAGATGGGAAAATCCATGCTGACCTCTCAAAAGAAGCAAAAGAAAGCTTCCTGTGTTGCAGTGTAGTACTCACAGCTATTTTTTTTTTTTTCATGTTAGAAAGTTTTAAATCATTGCCACTTTCCTTTCTTTTAAATCTAGTCAGTCATGGCTCTGGATGAAACAAGTTGCAGTTTTGAGAACTCTTCTCCAAGTGTGATATTGGGAAACAAAAGGAAAAAAGGTGAAAATCAACAACTTTCTGCCCCAAAGTGGTTCCCATTACAAACCTGATCTGAAGCTAAACCGCTCCAGTCGGCAGATTCATGCAGGCTCCAAATCTCCCTTGTGTGCAGGAAGGAAAAAGAACAGGTAGGCAGCAGTAGAAACACTCTCAGACCTGTTATGAGGGAAAAAATGAAGCACTCAGGAGCCTAGAAATAATTGGAGTGACAGGCATGTGTTATACCCGCTTTTACTTATTTCTACTGTACACATAGAACTGTGTTCCTTTCATCAATAAATATATCCAGTCACCATGGCCAGCAAAATCATTCTTCCACATAGGTTTGGAGTGTTACACAATGCTTACTGCTTTCCTATCTGTATTTTTAATATTGTTATCTCTTCTCATTGACATACATATGATATGTGAGTATAAGTGGTAAATGAGGTTGTATCACTGTGCAAGAGAAAGGAGGTAAATATATGATACAGGATGCTCATTGATATGTAGTCAACCTATGAAAAAAATGGAATTCTCTATGCAAAATCACATACTGTCAGGTCTAGTCCAAGTAAATATTTCCCAGGAACTTTGCCAATGTACAAATAAAATCAACCTTGGTTATAATGACATCTCAGATAGGCATATTGAAACCAGTGAACGAAAAAAAACCTCCTTTTTCTTTTCACAATACCTTTTTCTTTTCTATAATACCTTCACAAGGACATTTCGCAGTGTCTACTTACAAAAAAAAACAGGAAAGTTTTTTTTTTCTAATGTTTAGCTAAAATTAAATCTTATCAGGTCACTCCTTTACAGAACCCGTGAAATTTTGTGTCTGCAGTTGCCTTAGACACTTAGAACATTTGCTGTCCAGTTATGAACACATGAATTTAGGCATCGATTTTTAAAAACAGGTGAAGCTTTTTTCTATATTTATGTCCAGCATGAATGCCTATTGCATAGCATAGAGGTGAAAGGACGATGGCAGTGAGGTTAGGGCAATGGCTAAGGTATCAGGAGATCAGGAGGCTGTCCCTGACTCTGCCAAGCCTTCTTTAAATGTGTTGCATAATCTCCGTGCTTCATTCTTTCATATCTATAGAACAAGGAAACAAATCACAATTTACCCTGGCATTTTGAGGTAAAGGAGATCAATTCTCTGATAAAAAGTACTAAAGGAATTTCCAAGTATTTCTATTATATAAATAGGAATATGAAGATTACTGTCAAAGTCTGCTTTTGCTAAATAAACCAAGGCTCCAATACTAACTGCAGTCTCTGTGTGACCTGGAAACTGGACTGGGCTTTGGATACTTGATCAAATTTGCCAATTCTGAATATGGCAGGAATAATATTTAGTTCTTGTGAAGGTTTTCTTTAAACATAAAGCTGCTATTTCTCAGCAACACTGAGTGCTTTCCTACCCAGCTTGTCACAGTTGTGTGACTTGTGCTGCAAAACATGTCTCTTTTCTGCTATATATTCCTCCTGGCTTCTATCAGTCTAAAGCACACCAAGGTACTCAAGGGCCCAAGAGTCGTCTCTCACAGTTCAATGGCCCCTTTTATTTCTGACTATCCAGCCCCATAAATTTATATTGTGAACCATTAAATCTTTATGACATGTTACCAAAGTCATCATAAAAGGAACATTTAAGAAGAAGCTGAGTGAAGCAAATGAGAAGAGAAGCTTTATATTCAATACTCACCACCAGCATGGGTCAACCTAGGACATGCAAGTGCACACGCCAAGTGTAAATAATAATAAGGGTTTTCTTTTGCAGAAATAAATTGACTACCTTTTGGGCTGTGGCTGGAGACATTCATGATTCCTGGTGGATTTCTGGTACATGTTAAATGTACGTTGCAGGGAGTTTGTAAATATTAGCAAAACTTCACTCTTTCTTGTATATTTTCAAGAATGCAAATTTAGAGGCTTTTTTTTTTTTCCCCAAGTGCTCCATAGTCATGGTAAAAACAGCAAATAGTAATGAGAATACGAAGGACACTGTTTCCTTATCAAAGGACTTCTGTAAGCAGAGTAGGCTGAACAGTGTCTGCACATTACCACTGGTTAGTGTTTTGAGTCCTAACATCATCTATCTCATCAGCTACTCCTTCAACATCATGCACCCCATTACCAGCTGTACCTCCCTGTTGGCATAAGCAGTACTCCATAGTGATCCCTGGTCACATTTTTGCAACCAGCACTCATTTTCCAGAAAATAATTCTTTTCTCATTGGATTTTTTTTAACTAACTAACTTTTTTTTTTTTTTTTTTTTTTTTTTTTTTCTTCCTGGAGTCACATTAGCACTTTCACTTTGAAAGGATTTGGCAGAGGTCAGGCAAGTTGGTGGTCTGGCTGAAGGTTTAACTGCCTGATAGATCCACAGTCTGCTAAGCTTATTTAGGAAACTGGCCAAATGCCTGGCTTCCTTGCTTATAGTTGAGCAGGTATTTTGGCTGGCCAATGGACTAGACTGTTCCTGTTTGCTGGAAATTGTGGGTGCTTATGTTTTGCTCTCAGTACAGTGTTAGCCACTTAGGATTTTGCACAAAACAGAAATCAATTTGTGTTTTGTTGTTATTGTTGCTTGTTTGTTTTTTGTTCTTTGTCACTGCTAGTCACCTGGAGCAGACAGTGCTGAATTGTGCCCTGATCTAAAGCTGTTGCAGTAGAAAAAAAATGACTTTTGCCCACAGATGTTTGTGTTTAAACCTCTGTTCAAGGACATTGACTGTAAGATTACAGTCATTTTTGGTATGGTCTAAAAAATGTTTTATTTTTATTGATTGATTGCAGTAGTAAAAAAGATGATAAAAGTAACTCAGTTTCTCCATTTTTCCTCCTTGTGTTCTATCCATATAGTTGAAAGAGTCTCCTGGTTTAGATTCTTGATGTTAAGAAACTGCTAGGATTTTGCCTCGTTCCCTCTACACGTGAATGCATGTGATGGTCCTGTCTATTTTTGTCTATTTAATGAAACATCAGTGCCTCAAAGGCACTGGTCATTAATCGACTTGTGCCAGGAGTCCTGATAATGTCTTTATGTTTTCCAGACAGGGCTCCTTCTTGTGCAACACACAAGGCAGCAAGTCTTCTTAGACCTTTCTTAAATGACCCCTTAGACATTTCTTCCATTCATCTTCTGTACATACTTGCTTGAATTTAGACTTAGCTAACTGACAACTAGTTTGGCAAGGAGTGTGGAGATGTCAGATTTTAGAGGCTAGGATCAGTATATTCCCACTGAAACTGCCAGAACACTTTTTTTTTCTTTGTGGGGCGGAGGGAAGAAAGATATCATTCAGTGTATATCTGTAAATATGTCACTCAGTTTAATACCAGATTTTAAGTTCAACCTCTCTTTCTCAGCTTTTCCCAGAAAAATATTTTATATTTAATTGATGTAGTTGTCATGTATTTATATGGACTCAAGCAAAAAAAAAAAATATTTCTCTGTAGGCATCCCCACATTAACTTTATGCCCAATTATCATTTCAAGATTCTCCATATAATGGCTTATCATGGTATAAACTGGCCTGATCCAATTATCATTTAATTTTATACAACGACTTTCACAACCTAAAATGATCTTAAAGCAGTTGAAAGCACAGCTATAAAATGATACCAACATACTGAAAACCTCTCTCTCTCTTTTTCTTTTCTTTTTTTTTTTTCATGCAAAGGGAGGAAGTGTGGGTTTTGGTCTAGAAATGTTATCTAAGCTGGGGAACAGTGTCGTGTCTACCTCGTAAGCAGCTGCAGCAAATCTGAAACCACAATCTATCTACAGTCCTTCTCGCACAGGACTCGACCATAAGCTAGATTCCCTATTTCAGCTCTCAGTATACGAAGCAGCAGTGCTGAGCTTCAAAATGCACTTCCTGAAAAGTCAGCTCCCAAATATTTGGAGCATCATGTAACTTAACGGCCGGTTGGCTGGGAGTTAGTTTAGTCGTAGTGCTTGTGAAATGCTAAGACCTGTAGTTAAGGTTTGGCTCAGACAGAATACCTTAGAGCGAGATAGGCTTAAGCCATCAGCGCCTCATTTCATGGAGCTCTGGGGACTGCAGTGTTCCCTGACCACATTCAAACGACCCAGTTGCAGTAACCAAAGAAATCTGAAGTGCAGTATGTTTTTCTCTTATGTGTACTCCTAGTACTTTTGCAAGACCTTGCAAAGGGGCCTTTGCTGACGCTTTCGATCCTTGAACTGGGGAGGCTCCTCTTGGCCGGATCTGAGGCATATGAGCTTCTCCACATCACTATGCCCTTTCACCCAGCAGAGGAGGGAGCAATAAGGGTGAAGAGCTCCCATCTGGGCTTCAGAAAGGGCTGTATCATACTCTACCGGAGTGTCTCGCACCTGAGAGTTTCTGCTGCAAATTTTTGTACTTCAAATAAGCAATAGAATATAATGAAATATTTTCATTGTAAAATCCACCTCTTCTTTGGATTCTTCTAAGCTTTACTGTGCCAGAAAATATATCCAACCTCCACAACTTTTGAGGGGTGCCTTAAGTGGCCTAGACTCTGTGAGTTCGATCTGCCTTGGCACCATAACTCTGCTTTGTATAGAGCATTTAAATATTACAAAAGAAAGACCACAGAAAAGAATTTGGGAATGACCCTCCACCGGCTGTGTGATGAACTCTGCAAGACTGGATTTCCAATCTTTGCTCCTGTAAATGTTTAGCCAAAGAGAAAGTGTATCAACAGATAACTGGAGAGCTGTTCTTTAACCATACCTGGTGACCGTGGCGCTTTACAGGACAGTGAGGGTTGAAGACAGAGCACAACTGAATCTGGATAGTTCAGGTCCTGTGTAAGGGCTACAGCCCTTGAGATCCAGGATAAAGGGGCAGATCTCCAGCAGCAGATCTCAGAACCACTTTCCCTCTATTTCTTTCTGCTTCTGTGCAGATCCTTTATATGGAATACTTTGTGTCAGCTGGAATGTGACATGTCAAATCAATACTTTTTTGTTTTGTTTTGTTTGTTTGTTTGGCAAGGAGATTCAAATTCTGTTTGATCGTGGATGAATTTTTCCCCAAATTTTTTATTTGACTGCCAAGCCACAAAATCAATTATTTGGACAGCTATTGGTAGATGCATCTGAAGAAAATGCTCAGAACAATTTTTTTCCGGAAAATCACTCCGCTTTTCTGTGTTTCTGTAAATAGAAAGACTCATGTGCCAAATAAATATATTTTTTAACTAGTTATCTTCCCTTTGGCTTTCAAAGTCCTGTGAAGTTTTAAGGACAGTCAAAATATCCAAACATGTCTTGTCATTTTCTGCTTGGCTTTCAATTCTTGAATTTCAGTGTCCTTTATCATTATGCTAACAAGTCCTACACAACAATTTAAGTGTCTTTGAATATTTTTTAAGAAGTCAGTGTATTTAATCACTCCGTTTCATGTGCCGCTTATGAAATCATAACATGAGGTCTGTGAGACGGATATATGCTATCGCTTTTTTTTATGAATGCAGAAAATGAGATATAGGAAGGTAGACGGTTAGCTTAAGTCTACTCAGACCAGAGCCTGCAGAAGAAATGAGTATATAGGCAGATGTCCTGTTATCCTCAAGAAATTTAAGGATTTAGTATCCTTCAGAGGCTACTTTTACCCACTTCAGCTAAGACACAGTAACTGGCCACAGGCATATTAACAGCCCTATCAGGGCGAATTAAGTGGGTTTAAATGTCCTTTAGAATTGGTCAAGAGTTGTCTACGCTCACGTAGTAGTGATTTTTCAGCTGAAGGGACAGCAAGTGGTAGTTGTGGGGTGGTAACTGGAAACTTAGTAATGAAACAATTCCACAAACACATGTACCCAGATTTCTGATGTCAGATGCTAGACTTTTCTCATAGCGTGAGTTAACACGGTTGTGTTAGCAAAAGCACTGGCTAGGAACTGATGCAATCATTCTAGCAATCCAACAACTGTAAGGAGTGTGGGTAATTCAAGTTTATATTGGGATTACATCTGCTTTCTCAAACCTGTAGTGCTCCACCTGCATTGTAAAGCTGACCATCTGTCCAATCCCTTTGTTTAAAAGACTGACCTCAGGAGTTGTTTCAGATAGTTACACAGATTAACTGAGCAGATGGTTTTAAATAAACATCCACCCAAGTGGTTAGCATGTGCTAATCAAACCAGTGGAGTTAACAGTCATGTGCCTGCATCCTTTCTCATCCAGAGTGGCCAAAGGACTGTTAAGAATGATGCAAATTCTTCAGTGGCCAAAGCAAGTTCCACTCTTGCTTAGCAAATTATTTAAATGAATGCTTTAATATCACTGCAGCCAAGAAGATTTGAACCTTGTCTTAAGAGTCTTGCTCAAGTAGAAGAATATCGGAAATTTCTGTGAGAGATCAGATCAAACATCTACCTACGCAGAGTCCACCCAAGAAAGTGGTCATATTAGAGGTCTAAGAGGCAGGCAGAAAAGGTCTGCATAGACAGATATAAACCCACCCGCCCCAGAGTGGTGTAGGCACAGGAATATAATATTAAAGACATTCTCTTGTTCTTTTAGTAATTAATTGCAGACTTAGATATGTTAGCTCTCAATATACTTGATATCCGTATAGTACACAGGCTCATTTGAAAGCTTTTCATGTTCTGGATCTCAGTGCTTCTTCTGGAAACAAGTTCTTCAGTTAAGCTACATATCAAGTGAAGTAATTCATTGGTACCAGTTCATTTCCCGCCAAATTATTGAATGCCTTTTTGTTCGTAACTGCTTGGAGAACAGAAGTCCCCAGTCTTCCTTTTCCAGATCGCTTGCCGTATGACATACTTCTTTTATGAACCTTTTACTTGCCTCTCATCTATGAAAATTATAATCTTTCCAATCTCTGTTCATGTGAGAGGTTTTGATCATTTCTATCATGCTTCTCTGTTCTCTCTTCTGGGTTTGCAGCAGATTGTAAAGGATTTTGCTGCTGGCCACAGGCTTAGGGCTGCTCCTGCTGGGCACTCAACACAGCAGAGCGCCTCACCACTTCTGACTCCTGCTGGTAAGTGGAGGGGTCAGGGAGTGATGGACTTCCCTAGCACCTTCTGTCACCATGAGTTCCCTTATTTCTCCAAGTCTTAGTCCTAAAAACATACTTTAGTAAAACTGGCAGGGACAGGGGGTGTCTGAGGAAAACATACATTTAGGATGGATGTAATTCAAATTGGGCTGAGACCCACAGCATGAGGCATGGATGAGGTTTGGCTTCTCTGAGGTATTACAATTGCAGATACAGTTTCAGTCCATTTTACATTAGTCTCAAATCAAACACATGCAAGGCCTCAAGATAAAAGTGCTGAGTCTCTGACAGAGCTTCTGGGCACCTTGAGCTAATTTAAGTCTGAGCTGCTTTAGTTTTAAATTTTCTTTTCACTCCTTTCCTGCTTCATATTCCCCCCTCCTTTCTTGTGCCAGAGCAATGTGGGCTGGTTTGGGAGTTGATCTGTTTTAAAAACAATCATTTTGAAATTATCTTTTGGAAAGGCTAGTTTTAAGATATATCAGCTCCTGAACCCAAGTAGTTGCATATGTGGCGGTCCTGGAACTGGACTGAGAGAATTCTCTTTCAGGTTTAAATGGGATGTAAATTCTGCACAGGACATAAAGTTACCATCCACAGAAGAATGTGTCTCCCATCCTTTCTATTGCACTGTGAAAAGATATTGCTTTCTAAAATTCTCTGTTCTACATCATGGTATGTCGAATTAATTTTCTCTTAAATGAATATGGGAGCACTGTATCTTCAGAGAAAACTCTTGAGGCCAGAATCAGACCGTACTTTTGGCTAGAGGCCACTAGAGTGAGAGAAGCAGCTAACCTGCTTATAATAGATGTTTTGTCCATCAGAAGAATGTCAACAGGCAAATTACTGTAACCTGCCTGAACCAGCTCAGCCTTCCTGCAAAGCAAAGCCCAGAGTGTATTGGAAGTGTTTGTTTTGTAATATTTTTTAAATAAATGAAGAAATCAATGGTATATTCATAGCAGTCAACAGAACAAGTAGTCAGTTTGGATGGACAGCCCCAGAGCCATTACTGTTGGCACTAAGTGACTGCAGCTCTGGTTGGTATCAGCGTTAATCCTACCTGGGTAAACACAGATTTGCCTGAGTCACAAACTTAAGCTGTATCAGCTGCCATGCTTTCATCTGCTGATTTCAGGAATGTGGTTTCTGTACTGGATCCATCTGGAAATTACCCCCAAGATAGATTGCTTGTCAGTATCTCCTTAGGGCTTGTCTTCAGTGCTAAAAGCTGCTTTTTCTATCTTTCCTTTTTTTTTTTTTTTTTTTTTCCTAACCTTGGGTTTTTTTTTTTTTTTTCTAACCTTGGGGCGTCAATTATCCTAAGATAAAAGTAAAGGTAAAGAATACCTGCAGCTATGAAAACAGTTGCAATAGGACAGAAGGACAGAGCGAGATGTTGGCTGTGGGGCAGAGCGGTGGGACTGCTGAGGCTCTGTAGTCTTAGGGAAACCAGGGAACTCTACCAACTCCCATTCATCCAGGCACACATGCAGGGGTAATAAGATTGAGTATAAAAACTCAAAATGTGCAAAAGAAACACACAAACTTTTGTAGCCTGATTTTAGAGGCCTTGCTCTTCCACTCCAACTGCAAAAAATGTCTGTTCTGTACTTCCACAGTGTTTCAAACACAGGTTAGTCTTGGCTTTCAATTACATTTAAGCTCATCTGTATCTTCAGCTTGGTCATTTTCTGGCACTGTGATAGTGTGGTAACCCTGTTATTGATTTAAGAATAATCTTGTTGCTGTTGATATTTTCAAGACAGCCTATAGGAGAAGAAAATGTACTGGGATAATATGGCCCTGTTGTCCCACAGCCTCAGAATCCCAAAACTTCACAGCACAGTATAAAGAGCCAGTGCGATTAGGCTACCAAGTCCACCACCAAACCCTGAAACGTTTGGCCATGCTGCACTAGCAGAAGACAATGAATGGGACACCCTACAAGTATATTTTGTAGATATTTAGATATTTTTCTGTTCAAATCATCTTCATACTTGGTGGAAAATCTTTGCTTTTCAGAAAGTTATGGTTAGCATCAAAATTGTTGACGCTCATACTACAAGGTGAGGTCTTTAAGTTAAGCCGTGAACATATGATTTACCTTACGTCTTAGATTTTGAACTGATACCATGATAACCAAATGAGGAGGAAGGTGAAAGTGTTAAATCCCTTTGTTTATACTGAATTAATCTAATTAATGCGTAGGGCAGGGCAGGAAAGTTTATTTTCATTAAACTGCCTGAAGCCATATTTACAGTGTTCTTTCTCAGTCAGAAGATATCTCATTTCTAACTTTTCCTGCGTCTCTGTATTAAAGGGTGGGTTGGTAGCTGGCCTTTTAACCTGTATGTTTGCAAATTTCTCTCTTACTTCAGTTTCGCTTTGCGTGCTCTTTTTTTTTTTTTTTATCCTCTTCCACACCCTGCTTGTTCCCTTCAACAAGAGATGCAAATGCCAGATAACAGCTTAAGAACTTGTGATCATCACTGGTTTTCATGACTGGAGACGGTTATTAAAAGAGACATTAGAAATCCCCAGGAATGGAAAGTGGCAAGCATGGAGCACAGGGCTTTCCACAGATCTTATGCCTGGAGAGCTGAGATTGCTTAAATGCTGAAAGTGTCAGTCGCTTTTGACTTTGAAGACAAACTTGAAGTGGTCGTTGTAGCAAACCTGCAGCCAGGCAGGTTTGAACAATCTTAGTCAGATGTTCAAGTTCTTCTCTGAAGTTTTAATTACTTATCCTGAATGAAATATGCACTTTGGATTTTTATTCTAATCTAGGGCTTTATTCTGAACAATGCAGGTGCAGACTTTTGCCATTTTAATATGGATAAATCTATTTAAGATAGATAACGTTCTCAAAATAAGCTTTAGATTTAGTGTCTTGCAAACAAATTGAGTCTCCTACACATACAAGTAATTTCTAAAAGACATTTTTTAAAGACATCTTAGGGTCTGAACCAGTAAGATTTTTGAAGACTTTGCCCGTTTACATAAAAGAAAATGGTAGGGATTAAACAGAATACAGCCTGATACATAGAAAGTTAAGGGTGGCTTTAAGGATTTTACTTAAGTCAGTGGAAAATTAACTGATGCTACATCAAGACAGAGAGTGCTACAACCACTCAGATTGCATCCATTTAACTTCAGTTTCTAAATCAGTATAAAACTTACCTACCTTTGGAAACTGAATGTAGCCTAACATCTCTACAAGTCTACAGCTAGTGTAACTTTGCAAATGAGACCTCTCTGGGAAATGGGAACACCTTTTCAATGACACCTTAGATTATCCTTTCTTTCATGTCACACAGCACCCTAAATTAAATCAGTATAACTGTTATTTTCAAGCAAAAACAAACAAACAAACAAAAAAACCCCACAAATAACTTAATAAACTATTGAGCATTAGATGATGGAGCACAGATAATCAGGTTTTTGTGAATATTAGTTGCCAAGTATTATTCTTTTTAAAGAATGAAATGTCTTCTGAAAGCAGATGCCTAAATTCCTATTGAAATGAGAAGCCTCAATCTTAAGTGTTGTTTTTCTCTACTAGACCCCAACTCTTTCTTACATGGTATTTTTGAGAGTTTGGTTATCTGCAAATCTCAGTGTATGCAATCAGACCATCCACAAACGCCAAACATTTCCCATCTGAAACAGAACAAAAGTGGTGTCTACATCTACCTCTTCAGCTAAGTGGTCCTGGGAGGTTTCTTTTGCCAGAGTTCTCTCTGTCTTAGCTTGGCTGAGAAATGACAGCACTTCTCCCTGATAACCACATGCTTCATTCTCATTGTCACTGTTTTCATGTTGGAAAGGAACTGGCTGTGTTTTAGTTTTGACTAAGATAGTCTCTAGCTATCTAATATTAAATCCTTAGTCCTTCACATAGGTAAATCCCCATTATAATTCCTGCTCTTCCCAACAGTGAGACCTCACTGCAAGCAGACTCTTCCATTCTCTGCAGTAGCCCTCAGAGCCAGACCCCAAGTTGGCTGTCCAGGCTATACCTGGGAGATAAGGGGCAAGGAAACCTTTACACCATCAGTTTTGCAGCAGTCCACATGTGAGGGCAGGGCCGACGGCAGGGAACCCAGAAACCTCGGGGTCCAAATTCAAGCAGCTGAGGCAGCATTGCAGTGCTGACACAGAGCAACAGGCCGGGAGGCTCATGTTCTTTGGTTATTTTCCAGACCAGCTGGCTGGACTCTAAGCAAGCTGCATGTGTCCAGTAGATGCAGCCTGTATTTCATCAGAAGCTCATCAAAACAATTTTGGTGAAACAATTTGGTTTTTATTAATACATGTTTTCCAATAAAACTCTTTTACACTGTAAAGTTCTCACTGCTCTCAACAAGTTAGATGTTCCCAGTAAATTCTTGTCATATTCACACAGTTTGTCCTAACATATTTGACTTCTTTTGGTTCTGCTACTACTTGCAGACCAGCAAAAAAATCATTTGCAAAGAAGGACTCTCCAAAATTAAGGGTTGTAAAGTTTCTCATCTTTCTCTGTCTTTGACATCTGGGTAGCTGAAATTATCTTGAAGTCATTCTTTGATTCAATATCAGGTTCCTTCCCAGAGATTTTATGGGTAATCCATATATACTATTTCTCTTACAATAATTTCTGTTAAGTTTTCCATCTTGTCCTCAGACCATTGCCTTTGCAAGAAATAGCATTCCTTTTTTGAATGTCTGACCACTTAGAATACAGTGTAGGATACTATAATAACAGAATAAATAGTATAATAAAACTTCTAAAACAACTAATATTTTTATGCATGTGGTATCTTTCATGCCTTTCCCGGTTTAAAAAAGCAAACAAGCAAACAAAACAAAACAAATAAACAGTATAATAATCATTGTGCTGAATCATCAGTAATTTCTGGGCCAGAAAATAAGTAGACTAAATGAAGAACTTACAAAAGCAGATAAGTATTCATTAACTCACTGGTTCCTGATTCAGCAAAACTCTTAAGCATTTACCTAAATCCCCATGTAGCAAAGCACTTAGTCTTAAATTAACTCAGGGTTTAAATACATTCCTTTTCAAAAAGAAAAAACTTAAAATAAATGATTCTGTAATTGATCTGCTTTTCAATTTTGCATGATAGCCAACCACTTTTGAAAAAAATCATGAAAAAGTCATATGGGCCATGTTTTTATTCAGAAATTTTACTGCTCCAACTAGCATGTACAATTGTCTGAAGTATGAGTGAGGTTATGTTGAGAGTAAAGTGCTTATATCAGAGTAATTTAATGCCTTGTGCAGATAATGCCATATGCATATATCTGCATATGACCTTTTTTTTTTTTTTTTTTCAGCTGCATTCTTGCAACAGGCCGTAGATGTGTAGCTGTGGTGGTAAAAGTCATATCCCAGTTGCTGTCTCCATTCACATACTGCAATTTGCATAAACATTGGACAGTGAGGGAAGAAATGAAACGAGAGCAGACCAGTAGGCAGCAGCACTCTAACACAGTAAGCTCATATAATAAAGCTGTATTTCAGCAGTAGGTAAAAACAAGGGCAGCTGGCAACAGCCAAAAGCACAGAGAGTACCCATAACAGCATGTCTTCTGCAGTAATCAGTGGACAGGATTAATATTCTTTTGACACTTTCTTTTTTAGGGTTGAAACTTTCAAGTAAAGTAACATACCGTGACCTTAAAGTGATCTACAAAGGGAAAATAAAAGTTTTTCTGTTGTTTTTTCTTACAAGTTTCTGGAACAGAGTGGAGTTACTAACGTCATTTTTTTAAAGACTGGTGTGCCAGCAGTACTCCTTGGGGACTTTGGCAATTTTATGGTGAACCTTTTATTTTTACTTATTTCACTTACTGGCATCAGTGTTTTAGTAGATAATGTGAAAGAATAGGAAGGAAGGGAAGGAAAGGCTTTAGCAAAGACTTTGTTGCCCTCTAACTCATTCTTGGGCATTAGAATTGGAAGCTTACAAATCCAAAACAGGTATAAAGAGGGAAAAAAGAGTCACCATCAGCTCAGTTAATCAGGTTTTATTTTTCTGTTTGGCTAATGTCTTATACTGCGTCTCTGCTCAAGGCTGTAATCATTTTTCTAAAATAGTATTATTTCTAAATTCTGAATATTATTTTTTTCCTATAAAATGAACCACCAAGATAAGCAGCCCATGAACATTAATTTGGGTGGTTGGGTTTCTTTTGTTCTTTTTCCTAAGAGCAAAAAAATACTAAAATCTTTTTTGGGTTGTGATTGAAGAAGAATATTGCAAATCTTTTTTGGTTTTCCCAAATTTGCTGAGAATATTTATGATTAAGATTTTAAAGATCATATGGCAACAGAATTTCAGGTAAATACATTCCAGTTAATCCAAAACAGATAAATACTGGGGAGATGCTCATGGAGAATTAGTCGAGTAGTTTGATCAGTTCCTAACATCTTGAAAAGCCTGGATGCACCATTACCATTATCCAAGCTTTAATCTGGCCACTAAATGTGAAATGGGAGGTGTCTTCTCGAAAGGGAATGCTCAGCCATATAGAAAGTGAAAATAATAGCGGGAAACTGTTATGTAAATGAGGGAGTGAGAGGTACTGTAATTTCAAAACCTGAGTCAAGAAGATGTTTCTGTTTCTATGTTACTGAGAGATTGATGGGAACTGAATTCACTTGAACTATGTGGAGTACTGTTTTTTCACTCAGTTTTTCTCCTGATTTAATCATTCAAAAATACTTTCATTTGAGGCTATATTACAGAAATTGGTAGTACTGTCAGAGCGTTGATAGATTCAGACCTTAATGACCTTATTTCCTTATATTTCATTACAAAGATCAGAACTGTGCATTTGTCCACTTTTCACCCCAAGAGCTCATGGGGCTGGTGACACACTTTCTTTCTAAGTAGTGCCAATACAGAATTTGAATTGTGCACTGTGCAACCTGAAAATGTGTATTTAAAATACCAGAGTAAAAGTTGCAATGCCTGACAAACAAAAATGCAGGCACCCGAAGTGTTACTGGCTGATAGGGTCTAAGGAAAATTGCCAGTGTTGCTGTCGCATTCATGGGCTTGAAGTGTGTGACAAGTAGAGACTATCTTGTGCAGAGCTCCACTGCCCCATCCTCAGTCAGCCAAGCACTGCTACAGCTCCAGAGGCAAATTCAATGCAGCCAGTTAAGTTCTGTACATCTTGACATATATATAAGCATATAGAGTTCTTCCTTATTGTGATTAAAGTCCCGTTATGTTAAATGAATGTTATGGACCAGTTTTCAGATTCCCCTCTGAACTATTCATAATAATATCTGCTTCCATCTGTGAATGCAGAATTCATTTACACATGCAAATTGCATAACTGATTGAACGGGTACCAGACTTGTGTGCTCAGGTGTGGGATTATTTTAACATCTACCTCAAATAGCGTGGATGCAGTGTAGGCGTTCTGCTGAAGATATGACTAATATACCTCAGGGGAGAGCTATGAAAGGGAGAAAATAATCTGTCAAGAATGTGCTTAACTTGATTAGTTTGAGCCTAAACATTTGAACAGCTTTTGAACCTGAGCCAAGGTGATTCCGGGAAACTTCTCTAAGAAAAGCACCCTAAACTCTGACTGCAGGTTCAGGGTTGGCACCTCTTCCCTCTTAAAAGAACATATTGTACAACTTAAAGGCTATTATGCTGTATCTGGAAAATATTTTAGAAGTATGCAGTAAGTGTGTGTTTAGATACTTAAATACTCTGTGCACTACTTTCAGACACTATTGTGTATTTAGGGCATGACCCTGACTGAGGAGGCTATATATGGTAGGGCTTGTTTGTTTTCCACTTGCATTACTTTTTACTTGCTACTCCTCACCACTAAAGTGCCTAATTGCTCCTCTTGCTTCACACATCCACTGGCTGCACGCTTCTTTGAAGAGACTGCCTGGTGTCCACCCCTCCGAGGACAGAGGACAAAGCAATTTGCTTTTTATGAAGAACATTGTTTCTCCTCTTGTGCTGGACCTTGAGAGGGGAATGTACCTTCTGAACCTAACCAGCGCCCTTCAAATTCTTATCTAAAGGAATCCCACAGGAAACCTTGGAGCTCTTACGAAAATTTGGACTGTCTGTTATTTATCAGTTTTACAAGGACACTAGTCTTTGGCTATCGAGCCCCCTTGGAGTCACCAATTGTCCTCTCCTCCTTCTTCTTGCTTTTAAGAGTAGAGGTAAACACTGGCTTAAGTTTGCTTCCTGCTATCAATCCGTAGAACAGCATGTTAGCTATAAATGCTGGCAAGATTGTAGCTCAGTGTTAGCCACAGAGCCCTGACATCAGTGCCTGATTATGTCAAGCTACAGGCTCTCTAGCAACTCACAACAAACATTTGGACCCAGCCTTTACTGGGTGGGGAAAATATAAGAGCATCTTTCTCACAGGAACAAGTGGTCTGCTAGCATTTGCCTGACTCTTTGGTCAGTGCCTTTATCAGTTGCACATCTCTTAACATAATCTTAATTACAAAGTTCCTTATACTTATTTTTCTCCTAAATGAAAAAAAAAATTGAAAAATCGCACATTTTTTATACGGCCAGTTCTTGTGACAGATGATGAAGAGAAGTAACCTCTCTTGAGTAACAACACAGAGACTTATTTTATAATATTTTTTATAGATAAAACTACCTTTTTAAACACATGTCAATTGTACATGGCTGTATATGCGTGCAAAATACTGCATAAGCATCCACTGATGGGAAAAGTAAAAAGGGATGGCTTGACATATATAGCTTTTTCTAATATCTAAGCAGCAACTGGAACTGAGTTAAAAACTTTTCCTAGATTCTGATAATACTCTCTGGGCCTCTTTGAGTGGAGACATTAATTTTCCCCTAAGTGAGCCTGGTAAGTATTCAAAAAGAAGGCAAGTAATAATTTCCAAACTAACATATATCATGTAGAGCTATGACAATATCTAATCTGACATCATGCTGGTGAGGTAAGTTAGTGAGAATGATGGTGACAGAGAAGATTGTCCAGCAGGAATAGGAGGCAGAACTTTGCTGTTCCAGTCCTGACTGATTCCCTGGCCCTTTTTTTGCTTCCCTTTTCCAATCTGCTTTTGTTATGCTGTTCTTTCTTTTTTCTTCCTTTTTTTTTAAAGTTTTGTGACCTAAGGTAAAACTCACACAGCCGTCTCAGAGCTTCCTATGAAATTTAGTACTATGTAGTTAGTGCTAAACAATGCTTAAAAAATAATTTGAGACCATTAGCTAGAAGGTATAAAACAATTTATTTCTATTATAATGTTCATTCAAAGAGCTTCTGACAGTATATTTGGGGACCAAATCCTTCTGTATTTGCAACTTAGAGCACGATAAAAGCTTTTTCAAGCCATAATTAATTTCTCCTTTTCACTAGCTGAAATATGTTCTGTCCAAAACTGAAGAGTTCCTGATGAATCTAAGCTCTTTTAACCTGAGAGTACTTGAGTTTATGACATGGTTATCTGTACAAAGGTGCAGACCTATGTGGCTGAGGTTCACTGTTTTCTTCACACAGCTTATCTTCACAGGCACTTTTCCACAGCCTTCATAACCAAATTATTTAAAGCATTTTAAACAATGAAAATGTTACAGCCACTGCGTTCGCAACTCGTTTTTCTGCATTTTTACCTTGAGTGATATCTTGCTTATGCTACTCTCTAATAAGCAATCCATGACAACAGAGGTTAAGTAAGTTGAAAACAGAAATGGGTCTGCTCCACATCTCTAGCTCTGAATTCACCTGAACTTAAGCAAGAACTTAAGCAAATTCAAAGCAAAGTATCGGGCTATGACACTTAGCCTGTTCTCAAGCCTTTCTTTTCCTGATTTTAGTTATGTGAGGAGCTCTTGTTCCTGTCATTTGCTGTGACACAAATTAGCCTTCACCTTGGGCATTTGCATCTACTTCTCTGAAAGACAAGTTTAAATAGAAGCTGGGTCTGAGAGGAGCATCTTGTTAGCACTCAACTGGCCGTTCCTCATTTTCTTACTGGCTTAAAGGGGCACTATTCACCTCCTCACCTCCCCTGCCTTCAGCCAGTGCCAAAAGACTTCCTATCCCCCGGGACACTTCTGCAATTACTGACACCCTCAAGCACACAGAGAGCCCCAGTGTGTGTGTCTGGTGCTGAACAGAAGATCTTTTCAGCATTTTGCCTCTGAAACACAGCGACCCAAAGGACCCACATTTTTCTCTGGCTTGCTCACTTATTTATTTATACATGTATTTATTTATTTTAATGCATACCAATCCCTTGACAATTGCATTTTTAGGGGGGGTTGGTTGGGTTTTTTTCCTAGGGAAAAGGGAACAATATTTGCCCTGTGAGAAAACTGCAAGGAACTCAGTAACCTGCACGACAACAGATCCTCATGAAGAGAAGGTCTCCAGCTGAGCATGAACAAAGTAATCTTGCAGCAACAAGACAGAAAACGTAACATTTCTTGCGGATTACAGAAGGCCTTGAGCTGATCTGGTAAAATGAAACTGAATGCTGAGAGCTTACAAGTACGTGGGAACCAAAATAACATCCAAGAAACGTGTGGTTCATCGTACCTCACTATGAAATGAAACTTCTGCTTTTTCTAAAGGAAAAGTCAGTCTCGGTCATTATTTCTGTGGCTGCAATGGCCGTGGCACGGTCCGCTGGAGGATGCCAACAGCAGCCCTGCAGAGCCTGAGGCCTTTTGGGTGCGATTCAGCCCTGCGCCCTCCGCCGCGCTCACCCCCTGGCCTCGGTAGGCCCGTGGCGGGCGCCGCGGCTGCCGGGGCTGCAGCAGGAGCTGGGGCAGGTGAAGGGAGCCCTCGGGGGCCGGCACCCAAAGCGGCGCCCGCCTGCGAGCAGCGGCGTGGCCCGCGCAGCTCCTCGCTGCGAGACCCGACACGTCCCGCGTCAAGGCGAGCTGACACGCGGGCATGCACTCGCAGGCGATGATTCCCGCGGACCTCCACCCCTCTGGCAGGATGCAATTAGCCGGGAGTCTTGCGCTTCCAGAGTTCTGGCAGCGCGGAGGTCTGCAAAGGGCTGAGCCAAATTTGTTCTGCAACAAGGATGAGATGTGTGGGAAGGCGGTCACTGGAGGACTTGTCTGTAAGTCACAGAGGATTTTAGAGCTGCGGAAGGCTTGCATCCATCCTTGGTATAAATGCTATTTATCCCAATAGATAAAACAAGTTCTCATGTGAATCAACGAAAGAGGAGAAGCTTTTTTTTTTTTTTCAATTAGATACTTCTCATTTTTTTGCTTGTCCTCTTATTCTTAAGCACACTTTTTGGAGAAATATATCTGCATCAGCAAGTGCACTTGGGAGCTTTGACCTGTGTTGCTGCAGCCACTGTCCTTCTCAGCTGAGACCTTAGCAGCAGGCGGGAAAGGCAGGACAACAAACTGTGCCAGGCACCGCTGTGGCACATTGTTCCTTATCACGAAATGCAGCACACACACTCTCTGCATAGAAACAGCACTGCTCTGTCATGAACATGGTATGCAGCGGAGCCCTCTGACTGGCTAGGGGGCATATTAAAGCCCTTTCCCTGATATACTATTTGCAGATTTCATTATTTGTCATTAAATAGCTCAATAAGGAACTTTGCAGCCAAAAAAAAAAAAAAAAGAAAGAAAAGGAAAAAATGGGAAAAAAAGAAAAAAACAATGTCCCCAATTCCCCCAAATAACCTTTAATTCGCTTGAATCAAAACTTTCCGTATGCAGAAGTGTAACACAAGAAGTGTGTGCTACTCACAGCCTTCCTTTGGATTAAGCAGAACGCAAGAGCTGCATAAGCCATGTCCTTGCCCTGTGCACACAAATGAAATTCACTCAGCTACATACAATCCATAAATGAGATGTCATTTCAAATGAATAAGCTTTCCATCAGCCTAGTATTTTATCTACATTTTATTCTACATATGTATCTCTTCCCATCATAATCTCTATTGGCCCAACAAGTGTTGGTAATACAACAGAGGCAGCATATCAACTGCAGGGCTGCCCACAGAAGAAATCAAATATGGGAAACTTTTAGACTTTAGTGGCATTAAGTCGTGTGCCTGAAACACACCATAGTTCAGCTTCATGTATGTAACTCTTTGAGCTGATTTCTTTGCACATTGCAGGTTGTCTGTGTCATTTTCGGTGGTTTTTCACAGGTGCCTAAAAGCCTATTTGTGAGTTCTGATATATTGCCTGGAAGCGGCCTCCCATGTGTGAGATAATACTTAGTGCTGCAGAGGGATGTGACCTTTTGTGTCCTGCATTCCATTTTTACCTCCTTTACCAACATATCATTTGAATGGTCTTAAGAAACACAACTGTGCTGGGAACGGGAAATTCAGTTATTTTCCCTCTAAGGCTGAGTAATGTCTGCCTTTTATTTTGTGGAGCTCAGTTTAAAAATTGGATAAGGTGTGCTGGAATCTCTCATTCTATCCAGTCTGTTTAAAAAACAGGCATAAATGGTGTGAAGAGACTGACCAAAAAAGGCAGAGAACTGGATATGCAGCTTTAAAGTTAGTTCAGCAGACTATCGCAGTCATTCTTTCCATTGTTATTTGAGCACTCTCATTAGCTGCATGGTACGGTGTATTCTTTGGAAAAGGAGTGCATATGGGGGAACAGATTAGACAGTGTTATAGTCTAAAGTTATTAGCTGTTCACTCCACAAGGTGCAGCTGAAAACATAATTCATCGTGGTGACTAACTGAAGGGCGCGTATTGCTTATGTATGCGCTGGAAAACTATCAAGCTTGTCGTGTGAGCTCTTCCTTATCCCTGCACAATGGTTCTGATGTGGCGAACTCAACTATTGTGAAAAGATTGCGTGGAAATGCCAAAGTCACAAGTGAGAAAGACTAAGAAGTTGTTTGATCCATCTTCTTAGCAATACTAGATTGCACCCCTCCTGTTCTCCACGGGATTGTTATTTTCTCTTTCCCTTTCTCTCTGCAACTGTCTGAAGGTGTTTAATCCTGCTATCTACACCAATTGCATTCAGGCTTTATCTCTAAATCATGACCAACCTAACAGTCTTCTGATACAAAAAACTACTTGACTCTGAGGCATTTCCCATGAAGTAGAGAACAAACAGAAAGAAAAGCTTCAGATTTGAACAGGATCCTAGAACTTGGGTTTCTGTTTAGAACCAGATACAAGTTTGAATCTAGATTAAATGTTGGAAAGGCAATTTAGTTTAGTTGCTCTGGATGTAAAAGCTAAATTTTGAGGGGAAAATAAAAGTAATAACTGCAATACCTATCTATTCTTGGTCTCTGTTGCCTACAGATGTTCAGTGAATGCTCTGCAATGGTAGCCAGGCTGCACAACCCTTCCACATTGCCACCATTTCTTACAGTGTCTGACTGCTCATAGCAAGTACCGTCTTCTCAGTGTCCTGCCAGGGCATGACAGTACCAGTTTTTCCCACTTTTCTCAATGAGTGAGGTTAGGAGTCAAAATCTCCTCTCTGCTTTACCAATGAGTCCCAGTAATACCCTTCCCACACTGTTCTGTTGATTGGTGCCAGATTTCCACACACTCTCATGATAATGGATATTCCAGCGTTAAGATTTCCACATTACTCTCCAAGCAGATGTAGATGCCAGCATTGCAGCATGCCCAGCAAGCAGTCCAACTATAAAGGAGGGCAAAGGAATTTAATCTCACTAAATTTCTTGCAAGGCATCTGAACGCTCTAACAGAGAACTGTAAAATAACTCACTTCCCACTGCCGCGAATAATTATTTGTTAGTTAGCGTATAATTGTGCAACTAGGGCCTTTCCCAGCATAAGGAGGAAATCTGAGAGGCAGGTCTTCAGCTGATATATGCAGGTTTAATAATCTTGTCCCAAGCGCCTGTATAATGCTAGTGTTGAGACAAGCCCAAAATTAAATGAGGCCTTGTTTATTAAGAAAGGCTGCTGTATTTGCAGTAGACAGAGCAGCAGAAGGAAGACTTTGCTGGCATTCAGCTGGTATAGACATTGCTTATTTGTTATGTTTTAGTAGCCCTGTGTCAGTTCCTTTTGTCAAATTGAAAGTTGCATCGTCATCTATTTATAATAGGAACAAATGGAAATAACATACAACACCGTTAACGTCAACTGTCAAGTTCTGGACGCTTCTGTTTAGACAGTTCTTTCAACCCAGCTAAGGAAAATGATGTTTTCGGAAGGGCAGAGGCAGCTGTTGGGTGGTCTGTTGTACATGTAGTACAATAACCTCAGCCAGCACCCAAGCCTGTCCATGTGCTTGCGACACAGTGGCAGCAAAGAAAGAGCATAAGCTCCAGACTCAATTTAGATTTATATTGGAAGCAGGGAGAGGGGGGTAGGGTGGGGAAGGGGACTATAGTTTCTGCAGGACACATTTCTGTACTCAGATATGGGCTGCTGTAATCAGATCTCTCTTATGAAAATTAAGTGCTTCAGGCTTCTTGGTATACTGCCAGTGCAACCTTAACTTGGGCAAAATGTTGCTGCTGCTCCTTCCCCTGCAAAAATTTCATCACAAAAGATGATGATGCAAATTGCTATGTAGGAGCACAGACACACCTTTATTAACTTGGATTGTCACTGAGTTGCAAAAGATTGGGGATGAGAACAGAGAGAAGCAAAGGCAGAAGATGAGACAGACACAAGAGCCAAGGTCTCCAGTGTAGGAGACGTTTTCGATGTGAGGATCCCCACTGAGAGAGAGTTCCCGAGAAGAGGCTGCTAACCTGGGGGGATTGCAGATTGATCCCATTATTTACACAGGCTTCGTTGTTCCTATTGTAAACCCATACAAGGAAATTACTGAATTTTCTTTCCCGACTCAAGAAGTACCAACTTCAGCATTCACCCATCTCTTTGCTGACTCAACCTTTCACATTGAGGAACTACCCTGTGTAGTTTTTATTTCTTCCTCCCCCCTCTGCCTTTCTCTCTCCTTCTGTCTTTGGGGAAATAAATATCTAATATTTAGAGGAAATGAGTTGAAGCCTCCAACCGCCTGCTAACCGTTAGCTTCTATAACCCATGCTGGTAATGCAATATACACTGAGGACTTCTGGTTAGCTCAGATGGTCTTCCCAAATGAAAGAAGACATGAAGGGAGTTCAGCTCTGTCAGGATGCCCTTCCCCATCCATCTGCTCTCCCTGACCCAGTGGTTCCTGAGATTTTCACAAATTCAGCAGATCCCCAGGCATAGTTAGGGGCTGCCTATCCATGTGCCCTCTGCTTTCCCTCAACTGAGTCCCGTCAGGCATCGTCCAAACCTCTCCCATGACACCAATACTACTCTGATCTGAGTGAGCAGATGTGAGCTCCCAAAGGGAACTCTGTCATGCAGCAGCAGTGCAGGCAATATGAACCTGCTCCCATTCACTCACTGCTTCTGCAGCATTCCCAGAGGAAGGGAGTAGTGAGGAGGTACTACATTGAATGAGGAAAACCTCCAGCACCTGCTCTGCCCTTCCACCTCAATCACAGGTTACCTTGTAATTGAATGTGACATCCCCACCTGCGCAAAAATCCAGGAACCACTGGAAGGCAATGAAACTGAACTCTAAGTTCTCTCCAAACCCTCTTAATTTCCCATGTCACCATGGTCCAGGAGGGTACAAACCATAAGTCCAGAGCCACAAAATGCTTGGAAGCACCTCACATGCAGCACAGCTGTGGGTGTTCTGTCCCAGCCTTGCTGTCTTCTTTCCTGATACAACACAACATGTAGGGGGAACCACAAAGGACCGCGTGGCAGGCGAAGGGGCTGCACGTGGAAGCAGGCTGTGCCAGGAACTCTTGTCTTCTTACAAAATTCCTTTAAGGAGAAAGAAGCTCATGCCTGATGACAACATGGGACATGAGCCATCTTGCATTCCAGGACACCATGCAGAGATGCAGCTGATGTCCGTACCAAAAAATCGTAAAAACTCATACTCCATTAGCTGCATGTAGCCAACTCTCCTTCTTTCTTTCTTTATTTTTTGCACCCAGCTAAGACCCAGCTTTGCTTGGGGAAGATCCAACAAGCCGTTGCTGCAGAATTTGGCATGAGAGATGATGAGAACGTGATCCTTTTTGATATTTTTAGAAAGCATAGCTATTCTCATTTGTTACCCACAAGAATCGATTCACCCAAGAGGAAAAACAAGAAAAGTCACCAACTTTCTCTCTGCCTTTCCTCTGGCGGAGCTACTCCGGTGCTCTTGCTGCTGTGAAGGGAGAGGGTAGGTGGGAATAACTTCCGTGCCAGGTGATAAAGTTGACTAAGAAAACATGAGCACTGCACTCCAAGCCTGGAGCCCAGTGAGGATGTGGGAGCTGCCTGGCACAGATCGGCCCTCTGGTCCATGGCCCAGCACACTGGCATCCCATTGCGGAGAACAGCTGGGAGACGGAGACAACCTCTCCCTGCCTCTGGCACATTCCAGCAGATGCTTCTTGCATTGGGACACAAGAATAATACATGTTAATGTAAACTGGTTTGGGAAACAAGTCTCAGGGGAATGTGCAGACACTCATGCATATTATTGTAAACATTATTACACAAAAATAAGACTTGGCAATAATGTTTCACATAACAATTTTATTACTATTATTATTATTATTCACTTACTCTGTTTCCATGGCCCTCAGCTAGTCTTGATTGTCCTGCCTAGAATAGTAACACCCTGCAGGTATCGTGGTGGTGAAATTCAGCCCAGGACTGACGCTGCCCAAGCTGGGGGAAGCACTGTACAGCCCAACTCTGGGCTGCCCAGGTAACTGACATAGAATCATAGAATCACAGAATGCTTAGGGTTGGAAGGGACCTCTAGAGATCATCTAGTCCAACCCCCCTGCATACGCAGGGACACCTAGAGCACGTGGCACAGGACTGCATCCAAGCGGGTTTTGAAGATCTCCAGAGAAGGAGACTCCACAACCTCATGAACCTCAGTATCAAAGACCATCATAAATATTTGGTACCAACACTGTTCGTCTGCGAGATTCAGGCTATAGTGAAGCAGAAAGAGAAGGCCAGAGTCTTTCTTTGCGCATTATTTTGAAGGAAACTTAATTGTCCCATCCTAGAGATCCAGTGATTGCTGTGAATGGCTGAGAAATGGAGAAGTCAAGGAAATGCACGCACAAAAACTTTGACATATCTGGAATCTTTGATGGCGACACTTTTCTTGAACGATTCCAATGAAAAACAGATGGTCTGAACGCATATTTCTCCTTGAAGAAGCTACAGCCATCCCAAACAGGTGCTGTACTCATCACCCGTTATTCATTAAGCAGCATTGCTAACATCTGTCACGTGGTGTTTGTTCACTCATTATCTGCCCATGGGTGAAGAAGTGGGATGCAGTGGTGTGTAGGTTGATTTGGTAGGGGTTTTTATTCTTCTTGGCTTTTTTTCTTTAGTGTTATTTAGTGTTATTGCAGATTGATGGCAGAATACACAAGGGCATAAAATGTGTAAATACTTAGGCCAAGTGGTGTGAATGATCATATGGAAAATTCTTGAACTTTCAACAAATGGCTCAGAGAAAATTCTGCACACTGGGCAGATGAGCATTATCCTTGCTATACACACAGTACTGTACTAAAGAAGGAAAAATGCTGGTCATGCTAATACACCCATGAGCTTACTCAAAATTATGACTAGATATATAATAACATTTGAAAGCAATGTTGGAGAATTTGGATAGATAAGGAAAAGTAGAAGATGCAGAGTTGTCAGGCATCCTCTACACCACAGCCATCAGCCAGCCAGAAATGAAGACTTCCAGGAGAAAAATGGCACGGGCTTGAAGAGATATAATTGTTTCTTAGTACAATATGCACCCTTTGCCACTACATGACAGGTTTCCTTTGGACAAATAATGTCTTCTATTTGCTCCATCTAAAACATTTTTTTGACATTTATTCATTCATTTCAGACTGTTCTAGGAAACATCTGTACAGCAAATGTGTCTTAGGCTTGCCTGAAAGAGATTTCCTTTTGGACTGGACAGCCTGAAATAACGACCTATGCAAATAATACAAATGATTGATACTAGTGGTATTGCTCATCACAGTGCTATCTGCTGTTTCTCTTCTGATTTTTAATGGGATTTTAAAGCCTTTGAGTGAATAACCCCGGCCTTTTCATTAATTCAGCCAGCATGAAAAGCTGAGGGGCCTATGTGGCAGGTGCTGAGGGTTAACAATAGGGGTACTGTTTAATCCAAGGGAAACAGAGAGTAGAAAAGGGCCATGAATAAAAGGATATGGGAACTTTTATGAGGTCAGGAGAGGCACTTTAAATCAGGAGGTGCAAAGAGAGGCCAGCTATAGAAAACAAATTCTTTCTTGCCACATGTACTTGGACAGCAGCATGAAAATACTCCTTGTAGTTTGTTCTGAAAAAGACAAAGAAATCAAAGTAAAATACCTAAATATCAGAGGTTTGATGATATTCATAGGATCCCTTCTACTTCTTGGTGCAGTTACCTTCAGTTTACTAGGAAATAAACTGTTGTCCTACATGCTATTCCTTACCAGGCTTGTCTCTTTGAAACTCAGAGAAACACAGGGAAACAGTCTAACAAGTGCAATAGCATTTCAACACAGGGAAAAATAGTATATGATTTACAGGTTTGTTTGTTTTTAAACAGAGACTGACTCAGTTACTGAAAGCACTAATTAAGCAATCAGTGATTGAGAGTTTAGAATGGAAAGTAGAAATGGTCCATCAAAATTGCAAACAAGCTTTCTATAAAATGCTTGAAAGTGTATTTGCTCTTATCTGCAACTATATAATTGCAGTAGGTTATGGTCATTTGTGTCATTCCTTGTCCCTTTAAGATAGTGTTTCACTGGTATAAATGGGCCTTTAGAGAGTCAGAGACAGATGGAAGAAGAGTACAGTTTCAAAGATGCAATCAAATACCTTCCAGTTAAGAAGCACAGATGTTCGGGGTCAGGAGCACACAAATATAATACTGCTGTAACATGTTGGACTACTGATCCCGCTATTGGAATACCTTAACCAGTTGCAGGTGACTCAGAAGAAGGTGGAAGAAGAGAGCACTAAAAGTAGAATTATGTCAGAGTTCACCTGTGGGAGAGCCCTTCCTTGAGTGTCTCTTAGTCACTTGTCGTTTGTATTTATATACCTTCCAATTTTTAACTTCATTTTTAAAGCCTTAAGTGAGACAACAGTGCACGTTAGCATTATTTGCGTGTGTGGATGATGGCTTTTGCGTTCCACTAAGGTCCTGCGCCAGGTGATAACATCGCAGAATAAATTCCAAGGGGTAATTATGCATCATGAAATTCTTCTTTTCCTTTTAATTAATTTTAAATGTTCTGTCTTACAGCTACGTGGAACACACCCCTTTTTGCTTGACAGCAATAAGCAAACAGCAGTTACTGTAGTTTGTCTATGTCATTCGTTATTTTCAGTCGTTTATGTCCCCTCCTGTTTGATCTCTTCTGTAGTGTATATAAATGCCATTTTCCAACTCCTGCAGTTTGGTAATCCTTCCTTTTTTTTAATGGTGTCTTCACATAACTGGGAATTCCCATGTAAAGACAGTGATGCTGCTCACGTAACATGCTTGTGGATTTTGCGGTTTCTCCTGCTTTTAAGCTGCCAGGAGCCTCTTGCAGACGCATTTGCAATGAGTACTATGTGAGCTAGTAGGAAGGACTGCTTAAGGGCCAAGTAATTTTCCATGGGCAATCTCACAAAAGCATCAATTTGGCATGGTGCAAAGTTTTACAGAAAGGTGTCTCCAGGTGTCTGCTCACCAAGGCAGTTCCCTGGCTTCTCTATATTCTCCTTAATTTCTTCTCTTGCTTGTGTGTGTATTTTCTACCCATTTCCTTCTTCTTTCTCCTTCCCCTTTTATCCATTCTCCCTCCTCCCCTTCCAACTAGGTCTGCCTGAGAAAGTTTAGCCAGTTTTCCTCAGCCCTCCGTTGTGCCAGCTCTACCTGTGCACCCCAAAACCACAGCATTGAGACAGGCGATGCAAACAACTCCGCATTTTTGCCAGATTTTTCTTGACGGCAGGTGTTGGAGGATGCAGGGGTCAACTTATCCCCTTGGCACGGGTGCTCCTACCACAAGCTGCATGCGTGCGTGCATCCCGAGAGCCCTGTGACACGAGCCTAGCGCGCACAGCATATTGCTACACATCCTGTCACTGCCCTGATCCGCTCAGCCCCATTCCCAGCCCCGTTCACGGGGAAGCGCCGCGCTGCCTTCTGCCATGCAGGACAGGGGCAGAGGAGCGGGCACCGCCGCAAGCTGTGCCTGCCTGCGGCTCCGTGCTGGATGGCTTCAGCCCGGAGGGTTTTGAGCATCTCCTGGAAAATCACTGCCAGGGGTCTCTGCGCCCAGAGCTCCCGCACCCGCAGACAAGCACACACACATGGAAACGTGTTATTTATTGATCTTACATGACGCACGAGGGACGGGGGGGACACAGTTCCTGCTTGAGAGATCTGGCATCCCAAGGAAGGGGCCAAACTCGCCCGTAGCCCATCCCGCCCCCGTGCCCGCCTTCCCCCGAGCACTGTCCCGGGGGCAGGGGGCAGGGGGTCCCGTCCCGTCCCGTCACCTCAGCGGCCCCGCGCCCGCCCTCCCGCTCGCCCGCCACGCGGCGCCAGGGGGCGGGGTGGCCGAGGTGGCCGAGGTGGCCGCCAGCCGCCACCGCCGCCCGCCCCTCTGCGGGGCCTCGGGGCGCCCCGCCGGCCCTGCCGCGTCCCCCCGCGCGGTGCCGCCCCGGGCGGGCCGCGCGGCCGCCCCGCCTGCACGCGTCGGGGCGGGCCGCGGAGGGAGCGGGAGGGCACCAAATTCAAATCGCCGCTGCGAGAGGAGGCGGGGGGGAAATAAGGGGGAAAAAAAAGGAAAAAAAAAAAAACAAGCAGCAGCAGCAGAGGGGAAGGAGGCAACGGGGGGAGCGGAGCGGAGCGGAGGAGGGGAGGGAGGAGGCGAGTGGGAGGGGAGTGGGGAAGCCTCTAAGGGCGCGCGCGGCGGCGGGCGGCAGAGCGGCGAGGCGCGGCGCCCGGCGGGGGAAGGCAGAGGTGTCACGGGAAGGACCGGGCGGCTCCACGCTCCCTCCGGCCCCGGCCCGGCTCGGCCCCCGCCGCTCCGCGCCGCTGCGGGGCCCGCCCGCCCGCCGGCACCATGGTGGACAGGGGCCCCTTGCTGACCTCGGCCATCATCTTCTACCTGTCCATCGGCGCGGCGATCTTCGAGGTGCTGGAGGAGCCGCACTGGCGCTCGGCTACCGACGACTACAAGCGGCAGAAGACGGAGCTGCTCAAGCAGTTCCCCTGCCTGGGCCAGGAGGGGCTGGACAAGATCCTGCAGGTAGAGCGGGGCGCCCGCGCAGGTGCCGCGGGGCGGGAGGCGCCGCGGGGCGAGCCGGGGGGCGCAGCGGGCTCAGCCCCGGCGCCGCAGCGAGCCCGGGGTCTCCCTCGGGTACCCCGTCCCCTCTCTCCCTCCCGATGGCGGCGGTAGGAGCGCGGGATTACTCGTCTTTTCGTTTAGTTGCTGCGCGGTCCTCGGGGTTTGAGGGGCTCCCTGCGTGGGCGCCCCCGACCCGCTAGCGCAGCGCCCAGGCGCTGAATGCGGCGCTTGTTCCGGCACCCGGCGCCGCTCAATGGGGCTGTGTCTGGGGCAGAGCACGGAGGCTTCCCGTGCCCTCCTCTGCCTGGCTGCCTTTATTTATTTATTTTTCCTCTCTTTTTTTGCTCTGAATACCCTCGTTATGAGGAGAACTTGTCTGCGTGCAGGGCTGCGGGGTCAGTCTGAAGGAAGGGCTGGGGAAACTGACCCGAAGTGACTGTCCCGCGCAGGGGGTGGCCGCAGCCCTTGGGCTGGCTGCACCTTTTATTTCAGGAGAGCTCTTTCTTCCCAGGCCATAAGGAGACGATAATCGCCCCATCTCTCTTATCTGCTAGAATGCCTCTTCAAAACTAATTACTAATCGATAGCGTGTAGTAAATCCTGGAACAGTTTAAACTTGCTTAGTGCCCTTCTGCGGAGGAGATGTCCATGGAAATAGGGTGGCAAGCACTGGCGAGCTGCGGAAAGAGGCTGCCCACATATATGGGGCTCCAGTGGTGAAAATGAGTCCCTGGGGACATTTTTTCTTTATTTCAGATATGTATTGACTAGATTGACTAGATCTTCTGTTTTTTTTTTTTTAATCACTAAAAGCCAAGAAAAATGCTAAAATGAGGAAGAGTGGGATAATGACCCATTAGTTCCACTAGTGTAATCAATATCTGGAAGAGAATGCGGTTCTTGCTTCTAAAATGTTTGTGGTTTAGATTCTTTCTTCCGTTGGTGACTGGTTTTCTGTCTGCTTCAGATAGCAGAGTTTTCTGTTGCTGTGGGATAATGTCCTTACTGTTACCATCCTAGTACCCTCTTAAACGTGACTCTGGTGCAGAGTAGAAAGGGTGGATGAAGGCTTGAAACTGTGGAGGGATGCGGGGAAATAAAAGAAAAGCCACACTGGGAAGCATGCCTGATTGTGCTGGAAACTTACCTGAGTTTATCCCAGATATCTCTAACATCCTCAAGGAAAACCATTACCTGTGTCAGAGCAGGCATTTAAGTATAGTATGCGGCAAATATAAACTAGAATTTGGATTCTGGCTCAATTTAGGATGAAAACCATGTTGGTGTGAGGGAATCTAGGGGATTTACCTACTGGTCTGTCTCTCTCTCTCTCTTTTTTTTTTTTTTCCCCCCACTAGAAGGACCAAATCCTGAAGGGACAGAAAGATTTCCCTGGTTTTATCTGTTTTTAGATAAAGCTGCTAGTAAAAAAATTCTAAGGAAGTTCATTAGAATGGTCTGTATGTCATGTGGGAAGCAGTGAGAAGAAAAAATACAGACAAACTATAGACAGAGCAGGATATCTGGTTTAAGTATCTCTGCACAGCACCATGTGGAAGGACTTCTCTCCTCAGTGTGCAGTAGTTCCTGATGGCATCCTCATCCTGTGCTACTTCCAGTCATACCTTACTTTTCATATCTGATCTTGGTGGAGGGATGATTCCTCTCTTTTGTCAGCTCAGGCTCAACTTGGCTAAATATCAGGCTTCAATTGCACTTCTTTCATTCTTATTGGTGACTTAAAACTTTACTGCTTGCTTTCTTCCAGACTCGTGCTTTTGCTGCTCTTCTTATTAACCTTTTATGTGAGAAGTGATGAGAGGGGAGGGGGTAGCATTTCCTACGGAGGAGGAAGGTAGGGTGAAATCAAGCCCAGGTCAATTTAATAGGGAGTAAAAGTATCATGTAAGGACACTAGGGTTTCATCTTGAATAAACTGTAAAGGATGTAGGAAACACTCTCTATAGCTGTCCTTTCTCAACTACAGGCCATGCTTTTTTATTTTGTTTTCTGTTGTGTTCTTCTGATTCTTTATAACTTTACTAATACTTGTTCTCTTTTGGGAAAACCTGGTCATCCTGCTTTCACGTCAGAACTGGTCATCCTGCTTTCACGTCAGAACTACAAATTTATTCTCTTGCATCTAGAATGGATCCAGGACATCCAGAATGCTGTTGATTAAGAAGTGTATTTATTCCTAGTCCTCAGCTTTGTTTGGTTCCTATTTTGAGCCTCTTCCATGGAATCCCTGAACTTGTTCTTGGGATTTTGCATGACTTGTCTCATTTTTCAGCTTTTGCAAGGCCTTCAGTTCATCTCAGAGCCATTTCTCTCCTTCTATCTGCTATCATTGTCATTGAGATGTGAATCTATACAACGGCTTTGAGCTTCTCCATCCATTCACTGATGCCCTCTTTAACATCCCCATTTAAAACATGCACTGAGGGAAGTTATTCAAAAATCACCACCAAGTGTAAATTTAAAGTACTTGTTAATAAAATGCAAGGATGCAAAGAAATGTTCAAATTGAACTAATAATACCAATTTTGTTTCCAGAAGCAGGCTGAAAGGTGTCAAGGATTGGCTTACTCAGACGCAGATCTCTCTGCTGACCTTTTGGCCACCCAGCCTAGTTCTGAGCTCAGCTGAGCCTAATGTTGGCTGTAAGTGCAATGGGGATTTTGTGTGTGGAGTGGCTACAAAGTTAGAGTTGTAGTGTAATCTTAACCACTTAAAAAGACAAGTAGCTTATCGGCACCGACTCTTAAGTCACATACAAGCTGCTGTGTCTATACTGACAGTTTAACTGATTATTTATTAAAGGGGCTGTATTAGGTCAAATATAATCTAAAGTTTATACTCTGTAATAGAAGGTTTTGTAACAACTGATTACAGTAGAAATACACTGCAATAAATGTTTATTGCAATGTGTTTAACAGACACTTTCATAAAACTCACAAGCTGAGTATTATGGGACATGCTAGAAAGAAAGCCTTTTTTTTCCCCAATCCTAAATGAGACAAAAGCTTTAAAAAAGCTATTTTAAAGCAGCATTTATAAGTCTTTTCTGTGAAAAATCCAATTTCGTCTTGTTACTACGAGTACCACATTATTTATCAGAAAAAGAAGGCTTAAAGAAAGAAGTACTTAAGTTCATATTGGAAGAATGCTACTTTGACATGGATGTTAAAGGTGACTGACTTGTTACTGCCTATATAGTTTCTGCCATGTTTCTCTGCATAAAGTGAATTACTCAAATGAAAACATGACGCTGAAAACAAGACACGTCACACAACGATTTATCTAGACCTCCAAAGAGACTCAGCCACAACCATATCTATTTAGAGAGAAGAGGTTGCACAATTCCTGATTTCAGTACAATTATGTTGGGATAGAAATGTCTCATAATACTGAGGAACAGCTGTAAAATTAGAGTTTTTAATATTGGTGTAACTGTACTATATTTATTGATATCATAGAATCTTAATTGTAACAGTACAAAGTAGAGCAGAGACTTGATAAAAGTCTAAGATTTGTCCTTGCAATTTGCTGCTGTGGCCCGAACCTCCAGGAAATCTTGAGGAGGAGGAGGAAGGCGGCTGTGGAATCCAGTGATGACACCTTTGCCCATACCCTGTTGTAGAATAAAGTTTTGGAAACAGAAGTCTATGTAAGGCAATGCACTCGTTTCCCTCTTCTCCAGTTCCTTACTTTTACTCTTCATTGCTCCATCCTGATTGTGAAATACCAGCTTAATGATAAAGGAGCTATTCATGCAAGGAGGAGCCCTCTTGACCCTCCTGTCACTATTCACATGAGCAAAGGTTTGCAACACTGGCCCACGGCTTGTTTACTGGGAAATCGTTTTTACTGGCTTGCCACAGCCCTTAAGAAATTGAATACTTCCCATTGATAAACCTCAAGGCTGGTGAAAAGAAAAGAAAGAATTTGAAGATAAGTGCAAATGATTACTTTCAAAACAGAATAATAAAATGAAAAGAGAAACTGCCAGCTCCGTTTAGGAGAACTATACAAACATACTAAGTATAAGAACAAATAAGTGAGGCCTTTATTTGACTATAAACAGAAGGCTTGAGAGAGAGTTTTAGAAACTTAAATGTTTAGACTTGGAGCCTAGTGCTGTAGACAAACTTTTAGAAGGCTTTTAAGAGGAGCTGCTTCTGGGGCATACATGGCACACAAGGAGATCATGCTAAAGGAAACAATTGTAAGAGGCTTGATAGTAATTTTCCTGCTATATTACACATTTTCTAAAGCAAGGCAGTCTTCTCCACCCCCAAATACTGACAGGTGCATTTGCAGGGCTTTGTTTTGCGTTAGGGAAGGTGAGGGCATGGAGTTTCATTCTAGACTTGTTCCTTGTTTTTTTTTTTTTTCAGTTTAGTATGAAACTTGATAAATATACGCTGTTTCTGAGCACTTCCAAGCTAAAGTTCAAGGTTCAAATCTACGTGCAATACATTTGCAAACCTTATGGTTTGCAGAGCAACCCTAAAACTTGGTATGTTCATTGATGTAAAGTGGATGTGGACATATTCCCATTATTTTTCCCTTCCCTTATGCCCTTCAGGAGGTGCGCAAGTAAAGTTGGAAAGTTCCCTAGGCTACTGGGGTGGGTTTGTTTGTTTATTTGTTTTAGCTCTCTGATCCCTTCCCACTAAGACACTGGCACTGGGGGGTGGGGGAGGAGACTAATTGGAGGCTGAATTCCGTAGTTGGAGCGGCCAGATGAGCTGCCCTTTTCTAAGACAAAGACTTTTGCATGGTCTGCACCACGTAAAGCTCAGCAGCTCTTAGAAGGCAAGTGGTTGCCAATGCAAAACCTTTAGCTGCAAAGTTGTTGACAAAAGCATCTAATAATGCCCACCTGAAAACTTTACAGTCATTTAAGGCTTACGCCTAAGAAATAGCTATTGCCAAGTGTTTCCAAGTATATGTCTTCAGTTCTGCAAAAGTTCAAAAGGGATGTTCAGCAGCTAAGGCTACAGCGGTAATATCTGCAAGAGGAATATTTAGGATGGGGAGTATTACCCACATCATAGCTTTTCATTGTGCATGTCTAAATGCAAAAGCATATGTAAGCATGGAATGCTTTTCTGTGTGTGCATTTTTTTTTATCTGTTTAACCATTATATTGTTTAAACTTTCTTGGAACATAGTTAAACAAAACTGATCGTGCATACACTGCAATTCTCCCTGCTGATGGAGCAATAGCAATCGATCGGAGATTCTACTTTTTCTGCTGCGGACTTGTCCCTGAGTGCTTGCAGTATTTTGTCCTTTAGTTATTTTAGGGCAAAATATTAGTATTACCTGGCATGGTACCTTACTCTGTTAGGCATGTTTTCTCACAAGGTTTTTTGTGGAGTTGATGCACTGCAAGAAACTTTGAAAGGTCTTGGAACCACTGTTCAGCTTCATGCTGTCTGCATAGTTATTGCAAGGTGCCTGGTTTAGCCAGTGTAAAGGCAGTGTAATGATGACTTTCTACAGATTTCCTTTTTGGAATAAATTGTTGCTTTTGCTCTTAATCAAATTAAACAAAATGCATTTTTTTTTTATTCCAATGCTGTTGACCTTCAGAGCAATCACATTATGCACTGATATGCAAGCAGATGTCAACATAGTAACATACAACCAGCAACAAGCTCGACTGCAAATGACAGTCAATAGCTTGGTTAGCAAGGAAGTAATTGAGAATGCTTTTGAGAAAACTATTGCTATAAATATATATGTATAATCCAAATGGACCAGCCATATTTTCAAGGGTGGAAATTCATGGCTTGTTTTTCTCTTAACTCTGTGTCATGCTTGGTAGTTATCTTGAAAGAAAAGTTAATATTATGATACAGTTCTCAAAAGCGTGCCTTTTTAATTTTCCAGAAACCCATAATAGTATTAACCCAAACAGAAATAAAAGATTTCCGAAACAAACTTGTCATAACCTTCCTTTGTGTATTTTTTATTATTAAATTGGGTTACGATCTTATGGGGACTCTTGAAAGGTTAAAATCTATATCCTTTTTATGCCGCTGGGATAATCCTTTTGTTCTCGTCATGCCCTATGTGTTTAATGCTTTGTCAAAACTGGAAGCCAAGTGCTTGAAAGCTATGTCTATAGTAGCAGTTAGTGCAGCCCAATGGGAGTAGACGTGTAGAGCAAAAGAACTGGTGCCCAGGACCTGAAGCTCCCTGTGTCTGCATTTGCAGGGATTGACTTTTTACTGCCTCTACCATGATCCTAAGGACTAAATGGCCACGAGCAGCTAGATTTCTTCCTGGAGCACATCTCTCGGTTTGCTTTAGTGTGAAGGGAGCTCGGCTCACGCGCCCTGCGTCTGCTCCGCGGCGTCAATCTGAGCATGATAATTGGGGACAATAGGGAGAGCAACTTCAGCGGCGCACTCCTGAGCCGCACCAAATACCACAGCGTCGCACGCAGAGCTGCCCGTGCTGCCGGGGCCCTCCTCAGGAGCGCGGCCAGGCCGCTGGGACAAGGCCTGCAACAAGCACCCTCGTTTTTCCTACTGTTTGTTGAAGGGATGGCATAGGTTTGAAGGTAGAACTTTTTCCTCCTTTATTTTCTGTTGTCTTTCTGATTCATATTGCTCAGACATAAACAGTGGGATCTAGCGTTTAGATCTTTGCACCAAAACACTAAGTAGATCTCCAACAGATAGCTCCAGACACACTTTTTTGTTTCCATGCATACTCTTTGGTTGTATCTTTATATTAGAAGATATGACTATATTAATTAGGTACTATCAGCATTTTAATTATAGGCAGGAGAGATTCCTTCCAGGCATGCCTTTCCCTAGCAGGTCTGCTTACAGTCAAATTGGAGCAGAAGTTAACCTTCCTTTCTCTTTTTGTATTCCACTCTGTGAAATTCCAGTGGCTCCAAGACTAATGGTCGCTAAGTATCTTCAGCAGAGCTTTAAGCTCAGACTTCTTGCACTGTTTCTTTGAAGAGGAAGAAACAAGCCTGATGTAAAGGAAGTAGGAAACTAACATCAGTAGACTGTATATCATAACCTGTGCTGAAAGTCTGAAATCACCACATCACACACCACTCCTTTTCTACGAGCGTGCGCATCTGTAGCATTTCTCCTCATTTTGACCCTTGACATGACCTGATTTTAACACTTGCTGTGGGGCTGGCTAGTGCTGTACCCATCTGTAGGACTGTATTTCTGCCTTGGAGAAAAGGTGGAAGCTGGACATGATTGAGCAATCTGGCAAATACTGAATTGACTTTGCTCTGTACTGACATCTTTCACGTATTGCATAAGCTGCTTCCAGCTGCTGAGAAACAAAACCTAGATCTGTGGTCTCTGAGGTTACAGCAGGTGCAAAAAAAGGTTTCTGGACTAGTCTCTAGAACTGTCACAAGTCTTAAACTCTGTTCCTTTTTAGCAACAAAAATATCAGTTATTTAATATAAATACGAACTCTAAAGTAAGGCATAAGATCGCCAGATGATGGCCGCTAACCAGAGATAGCTAGTGGAGGCTGAAAATAATCCTGCAAGTGATTATGAAGGTTCTGAGGAGGAAAGTGTAGTCATCTATGATGCGTCTATTTCTGTGGTTTGTGCTGAAGGATCAAGTTTATCAGTGATGACTTTTGTGCGTGTGACCTCTAAGAGCTCATATTGCTGCTCCTTTCTTACCCTTCCAAGCCCCTGTAGGGGAGTAAAACAACAAAAAAAAAGGCTGTGGAGGGAAAGATGCTTAAGAATCATGTGTGGCTCTTTGGCAGAGAAAGAGCAGCTGTAAGTCTGTTTGCTCTGGCCTTTGCGGGAAGCAAGGCTGATGCATCCCTTCCAGGCACCAAAGGAGCAGGGGAGGTGTTGGAGCCAAGCAGCTGCATGGAGGGAAGGGGTCTGACCAAACTCACTCGTGGTACTGACTTCTTCCACAGACTTCTGTTGCATCAGTCTGGCTGGAGCACTTGCTCTACTACACACACAGCTGTAATAGTTACTGCTAATGAGCTCTACAGACTCTTATGAAAATATGTTAAAATCAAAGTAAATAACTGGACCATGATAACTTGCCAATTGAATCAGCATTTCAACCTTCAAGCCTGTGTAAGCCATGATAACTTGTCAATTAAGTTAGAATTTCAACCTTCAAACTTGTGTAAATGGTGCATACGTGACTGCAGAATGATAGAGGGCTGTTCTGTAATCGATGTTTGCCTTGTTGGCACAAGGATTTTTAAGTGGCACTGGAGTTCATGATTGGAAAATCACTCTTTCTTATTGGTATCAGTGTACACTGAAAGCTTTACAATTGGGTCAAGTGATCACTATCAGTTTGCCCTTCTAAAATATAATTTGCGTGTTTCCACTTTTATTTTTTGGAGATTTTTGGGGTGGAAGGCAAGAGAAGGGAAAGGAAAGATCAGTGTTGCTCCCCTTAGACTAGAAAAAACAGTAGCAAAGTTTTTTCTGTCCTAAATAATTTGTCACAGGAGCACTGGGTACTCAAGGTAGACTCTTGGACTGGACTGCATGGCTTGATAGTTCCTTCTGGGACGGCAGGGTAACTGCAGTATTTAATGAAGCTGCCACATAGTCTCTGCAAGATCCTAAAGCTGCCAGCCTACTTAATGAAATGAATGTAGATGTGTTTATTTTGCTTAAATGAGGGATGTAGTTCACGCTTTGGGAGAGGCTTGGCTTTATTTGCATGTGTTTTAAGAATGCATGCCCAGCTCTGCTACAATATAGGCAGCTGGTCATTTGGACAGATGTCCCAACAGCTGTATTTCCTTTTCCTGACAGAGAAACTCTGAAATAAAGTGTTTCGCACCGAGTGTTGTCTAGGTGCTTGTAGCTGGATTTTGTTCCTCTTTCTGAAGAAAATCTTTCTTCATTTGAGGTTGCTGCAGCTTTTCTGAAAATTTGATTTTCTGTGTGCCTCTAATGCCAAGCAGGTCTTTAAGACAGGATGAGGGGTCTCTACCTGGCAAAGTGCAAGTGCCTCCTCTGCTTCCAGCTTCTAAGGAGGAGGAAGTAGATGCTCGTTGAAGAGCTGTTGCAGGAAGTCAAGTGTCAGAACGGAAGGGTGTTATAGACCGAAGGCAGCAGTGATAGTGCATAACACAGCGGCAAGAAGAGAGCTGGATGATTTGGCTTTGTTTATATGCTCGAGAATGGGCCAGCTGAGACAAGTGGCTCTACCTACCTGCCCCAGATCAACGCTCTGTGTTACTTTTTGCCTTCAATTCAACTTCTCTTAGAGATTTAGGAGTGAGGTAGAAATACAAGAGAAACTTCAGCATTTTGGAAGTGTGCACGGTTTGGTAGTCTCATAATTGTGGAGGGTGGGGGAAGCAGAGGGGGGATGGATTTGTGCAGAATAGGTGAACTTTTCTCTGCAATAATTCTGTGGAAACTGAGTCATTAATGAGTATTACTTGAAATGCAGTAGCTGAAGTAGTTGTCCTCATTCAATCCAAAGTCCCTGGTTAGATGTATTTGCCCTGTGTAACTGCAGTGGATTGAAACTGGGATTTTTTTGTCTGTCATAATTCTGTACCATATGAAAATATTTTTCTCCTCTCCTCTCCTCTCCTCTCAATGTTATCTGTGGGGAAAACCAGTCACTTTGGTCACTAGAATATTTCCCTTCCTCCCCTTATTTCGGTAGTAAAATGCAAAGCACCACCATAATGACACCAGGCACAGCAACATCCTCATCACAGTTGTGAACTGAACTAGTTTCAGTGATGCTGCCATTCCAAAGTCTGAGCAAATCTATTTTGACATTCAAGTGGGTGGAAGGAAAAAACATAGCTTGAAAAAAAAGCTTGAAACTGATAAAGGTGAACTTAAAGACTGTCATCTAATTAACAGCCAAGATCTGCTAGTTTAATATTGCAGCAAAAGCAATTCCAGGACAACTTTAAAACTAAACTCAAGCTGTGGAACAATTTTGTTTAAGGGTTTTTCCGTTCAATAGAACTGCTTTTTGTTTATTTGTTGAAAACGCTTGCTACAGGATATAGCCCAGTTAAATGTGGTGACTTGTTTACCATGTGTTTCTGCCCAGGAACTACATGGGATATGGAATTGAAAAGATACTTCAACGTATATATTTTTTTAAATGTAATATCACCTTGGTTATTGGGGGGGTGCAAGTTATTGACTGGAAACCTTCTGGAAAAGAAAGCACTGTGTATATACTTAGTAATATAGTGCTGAACATACTAAAATAGCAGAAGATTGTGTTCCAGCACGTGTGGCAGGGGAGTGGGTGTTAAGGTTATACTAGTCCAGCAAAAATGGATTTTGTGCATGTGCTGATCACGCTGCTCCAACTGTTTTTAAGGGATTTTCTAATGCATGTGTAGCTCTCAGCAGCAGTGCTGTTATTACCAGTCAATTCACTCCCACACCACAAGAAACAAGACAGACTAGCCAAGTTATGCTATTATAGCTCTGACAGTGTCTAGATCAGACCATTTCCCAGCATTATCTTAGTCACTGAGTGCACTTCTTTATATCCTGCCTTAACTGAGCTGTCAGATCTCCTGTATTTGAATTCATTTGTCTCAAGTAACCTCTCCTCATTGCCTCCTGCCCCAAGATCAGTCTTGAACTGAACTGGTGTTGGAGTGATTTGTAGTACATCAGAGGATCAAGGTGAATGATAACATTTTGTTAAGCTGTGGATAAAGCTAAATGCACAATAACAAAAGTCTCAAAGTAAGCAGTGTTTCGGTGGAGGTGGGTTTTCCCTTGAGGCTCCTGTTAACATAAAACCTTCACCTTGCTGTTCTTACAAAGCATCCTGTCCTTGTTGACTTTGGACACCTGCCTTGCTTTGCCTCCTCCTCCTCCTCTCTCTCCTCCTCCTCACTCATGGAGTCCTACAGGGCAGGAGACTAGCGTGGTTGAGGTTACGTGAAGTTTGGAGGTGATTTACAGTGGATTTTTTGTTTGTTTGTTTGGCTTACCAAGGTGAGTTAGTCAAGGTTCTACCCCTGGAGAGTTAATAGCCTACAGTGTAGTCCCTGTTCCTGTTTTGTGGTTCAAAAGCCTGCTGCGTTAAAAATGCTGCCATTGCTCTTGGCACTCTTCTCCACTCAAGTCAGTTTGACTGACACTTTGTTTCATTGCTTTGATGCAGATGAAAGGCAGCAAATTTTTATTCTATCATACACAAGCTTGCTAAGTTCTCAAGCAAATGACAGGTGCCCAGGAGCTTTTTTGTTTAGTGTTGTTTTGTTTTTCCTTAAAGTATTGTTATCCAAGATGTAAATCCCTTTCAAACTATCTTCAGTTTCCAAATCCATGTTCTTGATCATCCTGACTCCATTTTTGTTTAGCCAGCTTCAAGGGAAGAAAAAGTCATCCCAAGATTTGTAAGCACAATAAGTTTAAATAAGTGCTGCTACACTAGTACCACCTGCCTTTGCTGGATTTCTAGCATGTTAAGTAGGAGATGAGAAGTGTGATACTACCTTAGGCAGCATCAAAGAAGCAAGACCTTTAATGTTGTGTTGAATTTTGGGGATGAAATCCAAAAACACTTTTGAAAACGGAAGTCTATGAAATTTTTAGTCCTAGCTGCTATGAACTTTTTTATTGTTTACTGTTTTATCTTATTGTTTATTTTATTGTTTATTTTATTGTTTATTTTTAACTCTTCAAGTGACTTCTGTAGCTCTTTTAATCTGAAATGTATCTTTTTGTACATGGCTATGTATGGGAGAGAACATAAGAAACTTGTCAGTGTAATGATACTTTCTGCTGCAATTTACTCAAAGAGCTGAGGAGCTTCTTTAGGCCTCTGAGCAAAGCTGTCAAACTTGGATTGCCCAATTGGTATTGACTTGTCCTAATGAACTGTTTGTATACACTGAAAGCTTGGGGAGGTATTAATTTTATATTCAACTGAGCCTTTTACTTCTCTTGTGTAGTATCAACACTTTTCTGTTTATATTCCAATTGCGTTGTATAGGTGGGTGAAAGTTTACTAAGATGAACTAGATCACTGGGTTGCTGCTCCAGGTCTGGAGGCCATGTTTGTGGAAGGAAAAAAAAATAAAGTATTTCAAAGATATGATTCAACTCATGCACTTCTAGCAAATCAATTTCAGTAAACTCTTTTTTATTGACTCTGAGATTGTTTGGGTTTAACTTAAATCTACTTCAGCTAAACTAAACTATTATTCTGAAGAGTTGGGTTGCTGGGTGGGCTAGCATCTGCTTATGCAGTCGGTACCAACTCTATAGCAAACTAGTGTAAAGTCTCCTGTAAACACGGTCTGGTTCTAACCCTACCAAACATAGCTCAGCAACTGGTGTCAGGGCTTGATTAAACTACTTGACCCTTCTGTTTCCACTTTCTTATCTGTAAAAAGGGGACAACAGCCTTTACCCAAGCCATTTGAAAGGGGAGTTGGCTGTGTTAGTCACTGTGTATGTGTTCTGATAGGAAGGAAACCTAATCAGCTATTACTGTTTTCCAGCTTCTTAATTCAGATGGTACAATGCAAGAGTTGTTAAAATGCTTCCCTTTTCAGCCAGGTCGGATACTCTAAGCATATCTACACAGGAGCTCTCAAAATTAAGTTCTATTAATGAATCTATGGAAATCTCTGATATGTTTTATTTCTGAATAAGAGTAATCTTCTGAGGAAGAAAAGTTGGGGCACTTAGCATCTGCAGAACAGCTGCCGTTCTCATGCAGCAGTAACCTTTAGTTAATTTGTCTTCAAAACATGTCTGTGTGGAACTTGGGAAAGTGTAGAGGAAACAGTTCTGTAATTGCATTAATCACAAAAGCAAGGCAATGCTGGTAAAGCACTGAATATGCTTTTCATCAAAATAGTTTATTAACTAGTTCATTAAACTGGAATCTAGTCTTGAAATTAATAGGGGGAAAAATCTATGTCAACTGTTAAATTTTGTAGTCATCATCTAACAAAGAAGCCAGCTGTCTCTTCAAAGCTGTTAGCATTCAAGCCCATTGCACATAAATGGAAAGGTGAAATAAAGTTAAGCAGCATTTAGTTCACTCAGACATGGAATTTGCAAATATTGCAAATGGGTGAGCTTTGGGTCTCGATTTTGCAGTGACAAAATAGTTCCACTAAACTAATTTGCTGAATTATGAGTTTCACTTATTATTTAACTCTGCAGAAAGCTGCAGGAGGAAATAACCTTGTTGATCTCTTTCCATGAATATCTCTCACATTGTTTGTCCTATGAATTATGACTTATAGGAAAATTAATTGTTCATGCTATACATCATACATAAGCAGGTCTTAAAGAGCACATGCTGTAAAAATATTGATGTGCCTCCAAGAGGTTAATGTCCATAAAAGTTAGAAGCTTTTTTTCCAAAGGAAACAGTAACACCTATTTGCACTGCAGAATGGAAGTAGGACTCAACTTGTTCACATCATTTTTTTTTCTTTTGATGGGTTCTTACAACCTAAGTATCAAAATGACTTGACTTCATGTTCTGTTTTACAAATAGGAAATATTCCAAAACTTGAGTATTTCTTGCAGGGGAATTCACTCCTGCTTCTATCACAACAGTTTGCCCTTTGACTTCTTTTTGCACATCTGGGCTGGGAAGTCACGAGGAAGCACCCTGCAATCTAGCTGTTCTAGCAAGGAAAACATTAGGAGCAGGACGTCAATTTTAGAGCACCGAGATCTGTTGGCTGATTTCTAGAAGTGAAGGTTGACCTCTCTGCCAGTTCCACTGGATTGACAAATGAAGAGATTTGAATCACTTAAATCTTTAAAAAGTCTTGTGACTCTGTCTTGAGTTTCTATTGTGCTGGGGTGGAGGTGGAGGCTGGTTGGTAGCAAGGAGAAATGCGGAAAAACTGTTCAACTGTAATCGTTCAATTTGTTAAACAACTCAGAACTCACCTTTTACCAGATTAAGACTGCCTGATTTCTGATTGCACAGCAGCTTTCCCTTGCTCTGTGCTTTCTCTTAGGGACTTGAATGCATGATGCAAAGTAAGAACGAAAACTGCAGCAGTAGCCACAAGAAGAGTTCATTATTACACACTAAGGTGCAGAAATAATGACAAATACTTTGAAGACCTGACTACCCACAGCCTGTATCTCCTTTGAATTGTAAGTCTGTAAAAAGGGTATTAAAAACCTGAACAAAGCAGCAATGATTGCTAATTCCTTGTTAAGCCATTATCTTTTCCCTAAAGGCATATGAGCAATGCTGGTTTGGCCTTCCTTGCTTTGGAAAGAGAGAAGGGATACATTCTTAGGCCCAGCTTTGTTTGGTTTGAATACTGTTTTGTAGCATCAGCCTTGAATTTAGAGTGCAATGACTAAAATTTCAGACTTGTGAAACAGATTTCCACAAACACCAATGCACGCAAGGTGAAGACTTTTTAGAAAATGGCAATGTATTTCTCAATCTGTATTTTTACAAAATAGAGACTAGAAGCTGCAAAAGTAAACTCAACTCTTGCTTTGCTTTTCACCAAAGCAAATAGTCAAAGAACCTGCTTTCTTCCTTTTTTTTTTCTTTTTTCCTTAAGTTGCATGATGTTCTCACTGCAATCCTTGATTAGGGTTCTGTTTCCATTATCAGCGGAATATTTTCATGCAAACTTTGCTTAATCTGAAGAGGACAGCTCTTGTGTTATGTCTGATAGCTGTAGACGTAACAGCTGTCTGTACGCCTTCAGTAAAACAGCACTCCAAGCAAATAATGTGTGGAATTATTGCTACAGATTCAGTAATCTTGACTTTTACTTCTCACTAAATATGGCCTTAGCATGGGAGTTTACAAAATCAACAGAGCACTGTGTCCATTTTGGAAAACCACAGGTATACACAACAAAGGAAATGACATGTATTTGGTGATGTTGCAAGCCTTATTAAAAGACCTTTTAAAGCTCTAGTCAGAACTCTCCCAGAAAGAAAGTATAATTCAAGCTGGTGCTGTTAAAATGCTGTGATTGTCTATTTATTAGCAAAGTTGTTTCTTTAGAAGTAATTAATATTACTCTTCAGCCTTTATTTTCTCTCTGTCTCCTTTGCATCATGCCAGTTCTTGAGGAAGAATTTAGACATGTCTTTGAATGCCACAGAAAAGGATGGGTTTTTCTGTGATATTTTTCTGTCTGAAGAGCTCCTTCTGTATGTTATTAAGAGGCTGTTACTTGAGAACAAGAGTATGCTTTCCAAAATATACTCATTGGAAGGATTTCAGATCTGAAATCTTACCTGGAACACCACATCACAGATTTTTTTTTTTTTTTTTTATGAAGACTACTAGCATTGTACAGATTATGACAGTGAAGTTGGTTGCACCAGTGTTTTGCAGAATGACAGTAATACTTCAGGAAAGGGATTTCAAGTACCCTAGGTGTTGTTGTTCCTTGGAATTCTTCCCCCCCCCCCCCTTTTTTTTTTTTTTCCTGATGTGCTTCAGGTTGTTGAGATGCCTAAAATGTATGACTGGACTAATGAAATTTAAGGAAAAAATGTATTCCCTTTGCATTTACTGCTGCTCCTTATGATAGCCCTTTACCGGTTGCAGGAAAGGAGAGACAGCGCAAGTTGCCATTGGTGACTAAAACATCTCAAAGCTGGCTTTGCAAATACCTCACTTTGAATAACACTATTCATATGCTTACAGCTACTCATGACTATCAAATCAATTGAGTCATAACTGTTTGAAAAAGGGACTTATATGCTGGATCTATGTCAAAGTCTACAATGTCACCTGATTTATAGGATGCCCAAATGTAAGAGTAATACGAATGTAAAGTCCAACACCATCCTTGCTAATGATGCAGGTAGACAGCCCTGAAAGATGTAGCCACTGTGTCAGCTGACTGCTCTGTCAGTACTTTTTTTGCTTTCAGGACTGCTGGAGCTTATCACAACCTGTGTGTTACCTGTTTAAGAATTTTATCTTCTTCAAATAAAATTGATTACAAAACTTCTATTGCTTTCAAGGGCAATAAAGTTTCATTTCAAGATACCGAACTTCTGGAAGTCTTTCACTCAGTTTAGGCAGGACAAAGGAGAGATTCAGTTCATAGCATAGACTGGAAAAGGAAATTGCACAAAGTAAAGTAATTTTAAGCTGCATTTTGCCAGCCTGCAGTCTCTGGTGGAAATATATAATTCAACCAAGTCAGGTGGGTTTGCCATGTGTGTGTGTATTTTTTTTTTCTTCTGCAAGCAAATGATCATACTGTATATGTATCTGTTGCAAAATCAATGTCTTTTCCTGGGTTTACGACCTTTTTATTAGTTTTCAGACGTTGCAAAGTTGGGAAAAGTGTACTAGCATGGTTAAGTAATGGAGTGAGATGTATTCACTCCCCACCCACTTGTTTGTCTCACAAGAAAGAATTCTCTTGTCATGTCCATGGTGATTATTTCCCTGGATATTTTCCATTTCCTTTACTACTCTCAGTCCTCATTCCTCATGCCAAGGGACAAAAATCAAAACAAAAAGGAGTGCACTTTCATCTGGGGAAGTATCATGTCCTCAGGCAGGCTATCCCTTTCAATTAGGTAGATTATTCAAATGTAACTTTCCAGACAAAAGTCAGAAAATCAATAAATTCTGGGAAGCTTACATTCAAACTGGTGGGAAGAGAGAGATTGGGATGCAACACTAGTTACAGGGGTGGGAGTGAAGGAAGGTGTTTGGCCAGTGAATAAAGCTTGTTGAGCAGGTAGTCTTGGAATACATTCTAGCAATACTAGGACTCTGTTTCACCAGATGAAAACATCCCATAGAACACACTGTAGCCAGTACAGAAATTATTTAGGTGTTCATCAATTACACATCTATACGAACTATTAAAATGGGCAGCACGTGAATATATGGCTTTACCTGGGGGGAATATTCAACATACCTAATACTGGCACTATAAAAATGCCCAAGATATTAATCCTCTCTTGTTGCATATCCCTCAGGCTTCATCCTGCTCATGATCCGAGTTTAATTTTGATAGTCTTTCAGAACATAAAATAGTTTGCATGGTTATTTACCTTGGCTATTCCCAAGCAATAATATAGAATGAAATTGGCTGTAGGCTCACAAATCACTTTCCACTGGGCTATGTCCTGAGGACTCTGAACTCATAGACAGTAGCCACAATTAATTTTTATGAGTCTTTCAGGTTCAAGCCTATGTAGAGATGGTTCCTTACACCTCTGAATTCTTGATTTATTGCATGGCCTTCAGAAAAAAAGCTAAAAGCAAGGCAAAGCATTCATCTAATCCTGCATGACTGTATTCAGAGAAGACCTTTTTTGTCTCTGAATGATTTGTAATATTTCTGGTTATTAAGCTGAGGTTATGCTTAAAAAGCATGACTTGTTCTTCCAGATATGAATTGATTAACAGATCGCCTTTTAAGGATCACTTAATGTGGTTAAATTGTAAGCTAAGAACAATGACACAAAGGAACAGTTGAAAGAGTGAAATAGTAAGTGTTCCTGTTCGTTACAAACACGCAGGGTTGTAACCCTGCTTCTTTCTGCCAGTTAGGTAGGCCATAGAGTAGAACAGTGGTTTATGATGCTGGGTCTATAGTAATGTCTTCAGCAAGAATACTCTTGGCAGGTTAAATAAATGACTAACCTGGGTTGCCAGCAGTTAAAGATTAAGCAAGCTTGATGCTTAGTCCCCGTTAAAAACTTCAGCTTTTTAAGTATTTCCATTCCCTCACTACCTTTTTTTCCTCCTTTTACAAAGGAAAAACAACACCAATAACAAAAGCAGGAGAGTAAGTGCTTTTGAAAATTTAACTCCCAACCTTCTTGAAAGTCCTGGAGACTGTGTGCAGAAGTGCACTAACACACTGGAAGGATACTCATGTTTAAATCCTCTTTATACATAAGGGAAAAGGGTTATTCTGGGATCAGCAGTTTGAATTTTAAATAGAACACCTAACCTGGTTCAGCTTCAAATACAAATAGAACTCTGTTAGAATAAAATGTATGCTTAGGTAGATGTTCAAGTTGCTGACTGACCAAAGAGCAGTGAAGGAAAAGCAGGAAGAGCTGCAGAATGACTTGGATCTGCAATACAGCTGTGCACTGAGCAGCAATCTTAAATAGCACAAAGCCAGAAATTGTTGGGGTAAATGAAAAGTCAATAAGATTGGCTAAAATAACTGGCAAATAAGATCAGTTTTGTTTTATCCTCTCTTTGGATAAAATCTGCAGTGTGTTTGACCTATGTAGGTGCATTTGACCTTTCTGTTTTGTATGCTAACATATTGGTGGATAATTTACCATCCCTTTTAGCAAGTTTAATTTTTACCCTGTCTTGTTTAAAAAAGAATCCACTGGTGTGTTGACTTGTTTTAAATATGTTCTCCTTTCTCTGAAAACCTTGAAAACCTGAGAAGATAACACTCTATCTCATATGTTGATAAGAATGTGAAAATATCTCTTTCAAGATTAAATCTTGCTGGAAAGAAAAGCCTCTCTTAAAGTACATAAACCTGTATGTTGCCATTTTTTTTTTCGTGTAAGCTGCAACTTTCAAAATTTTGCCTTTTGATATGAACTTCTATTTTAAGATAAAACTGTTGATTAAAAAATGCAAAATGTGTTTTTATTTGCAGTAACACTTAATCAACCTTTTATAAATGCAATGTATGACAGCAAGGGTAAAAACTATGACCCCTGCTATTTGTAGATGCTCTATGTAGGAATGTAAACCATGGGACAAACACTTGCTCTTTGGGGTTTCATTTTATTTTTGTTTTGGCTCTAGCCAAAACAAGAGGGAATGAGCAAGGAATGAACAAGAGGATGAATCCAGTATAACAGTACTGATCTCTTCAGCTTTTCAAGCAATGTTAGTGTGTGCTTCTGGTTAGGTTTACCAGTTACTTCTGTCAACATTGCACATAACGAACTTTTATTATTCTTTTAAAAGAAAAAGTTAACATTATCCCCTCGGTGGCTAGTTCCTATTTTCTTAAGACTGAATTGGTACTTTGGCCTTGTGCTAGGTGACTACTCCCCTTCATTCCATTACGCTACTGGAAAAAATTGTGCCAGAGACCCTCCTGATATTCATTTCAATGGCCTGTACAAGCTCTCGGAGCAACTTCTAGTAGGCAGCTGGAATGAATTGCCTTTCACAACGCTCGACTTAGTATATACAAATGGCTGCGGAGTTTAGCTGATCGGGAATCAGACTTGTGCAGTCCTGTGATGTCCTCTTCAATAATTGTTGATTTTTTTTTGGTTTGATTCATCCACACCATCCTTTTCTAATGCAGGTGCTGCTGACTCATATCCTGCATTTATTGCCCCCACCACCTTCTAACTTCACTCTCTACATGGGTCAGTAAAGGACAGTAAAACTTCCACAGGTTAGCAAGACACAAGGGTGTTGCCCGTTACACTGAGACAATGTGGTTCACTTGTCTTATTTTTCTTTCTACAAAAAAGGTCGCACACCATTCCCCGCAAAAGCAAAGTAGGAAATTCAGGACTCAGCTAAAAAACTACTTTTTCACATCTGGCATGGTTCTTGTCCTGACGAACATCAAATTTGTATTCCAAACCCAGATAATACTGAGAGAGAGCGAGGGAAATGAAAGGTCAACCATCCTAAGTCCTGTTGATTAGCATAGTCCCGCAGAGACCGTCAAGTGCCTGAGGCAGCCTGAAAGGCTTGTTCACTTGGCCTTGCTTGCTGCTCCTGGTCATGTGCCAGCGTGTTTTGGTCAGCTGGGAACTAGGAGTCCAAGCAAGCAATGAGGATAAGGTTGTCATTGCACTGGAGACGGAGAAAGAAGCATGGGCAGGAATCGCAAGTCTGTGCTCTGCTACTTCTGAGGAGGTAGAGCTGTTTGGGCTTGGGGGGCATAGTAACTGCCCTGGTTTCCTGAGCCCCCTTGGTCTGAGCAGACAGCTTAGAGAATTTGCAAATGCCAAAAGACTGGCAAAAATATGCATGTCCAAAGAGGGTGCTGCTGTTTGTATTCTAGGCCACGTGTTTCGGTTTCCTTGAAGGATTTTTCTCTATCCCAGAAGCAATCCCAGGAGCTTTCATCTCCTCATGCACAGACATACGTGCAGCAGCACTGCTAAATATGACTTTAGTATAGCTGTCATTTCTGTACTTATGAATCAAATAATTTAACCTTGGGTGTACTGAGTTGTTTTCCTGCATTTCTGCCACCTTGATTCCTCGGCTACCGAAACAAGCATCGTGGCATTGGAAGATCTCCTTAGCAGTACTGCAGCTGCCTTTGGAAGTGAAGGTTGGGAAGAGAAGGGAACTATTTTAGTCTCAAACATATATAGGCTAATATGAAATTGTTAGAGACCTCAAACAGAAAATTTTCGTGAACCACACATATATACGTATACATATAGGAAAAATGATTGGGGGAGAAAAGTTTCTTTGAGTTTTACTCATTGGCAGGATCATTAGATGCATAACTGTCTTCTCTTTCCTCTTCTTTATTCAAATCTCAAGCAGCCAAAATACTCTGGTGAGTAAAATATTTTTTGTGGTGTGTAATATACTCTATTCAGTCAGGTTAAAGAAGGCAAAATAATCCAATTGGCTTTAAACTTTATTTTCTAACTACTACAACTCAAAACAATAGATTATGGGATTTTACTATAAAAATATCTTTGCTTAAACACTAGAGCCACAAACTTCTACTACAGACAATTAATATCAGCTGCCAGCCAGGACTAATATATCCCCAGCTTGTCAATGAAACTACCACTTTTGATCTAGCTATAACGGATGTCCAAATTCAGGCTGTGTGTGTGAAACAGTTTCTGCTTCTGGCAATATGCCAGCAGATGTCCAAGTGCCATATGCCAACAGGGCAGGAAATTTCTGGCTATGGAGATTATTTTACTTGCCTGCATGGTAAGTCTGAGGAACTTCTGTCAGTCTAGCTGTGACCACGCCAGGATTACTTTTACTTGAGAAGAGATACTGACTGCGAGGGCATCTTTCCTCTTTACTTGCATGTGATCCTGAGTTGGTGTTACCTAGATCAGCAGAACTCGATATTGCAGGTCTGGCCTGGGAGCCCTAACATATATATATATATATATATATATATATTTCTCATATTGCCAAGATAAACATTAACAACTGGATCTGTTCTAATTGCATTTAAAATTGGATTATTATAAACATTCAGTTACTACTTTAACGGTAATATTGTAGCTAAGCAACTGCGAAAAACAACCAGGACAAACAGAAGATAGGTGGTTGCATTTTCTTTGATGTAGTTTAGGTAGTCCAAAGCCTACATAAACTACCTTTGGACTACCTCTTTTTGATTCTGTAAGCCATGAAAAGTGTCCATGCAAGTTCTAGCACCACTTGACCTATTTGTCTGTGGGTGACTGGAGGTGATCTCAACATATGTTGCATTCTTCTTTGTGCCTGCCGAGAATGAGTCACCTGCATTTTTGAGAATGAAAACATCTCCATCTATGTTATGTAGATGGCTCCTCCTTGGAGCCACAGGTAGAGGCTCTCTGTACCTGGGAGGAGCTGTGTATGAGCACATGTAGCTGTATCTCTGGCTCTGGATCTCTTTCCACATCTGTTGACTTCACCTCCCCTCTCCTAAAATGCCTTGTGGTGAAATTAAAAACAAGACTCCAGTGCTAATTGCCTGAGGACCTGCTGTCTCCGGCTATTTTATTCTGTAAAAACTGGTGAAAAACAAACAGCAGTGTAAAGTTTCATCTGATATTTATGAATGCAAAACCTATGACCCTGGACAGCTTTATTATGATAGGTTAAATTGTCAGTATTGTACATTCTCATGATTAGATAATTACTCCACAGTTTGCTAGTTTCTTCAAATTATATAAAAGATTTGGATGTCAATGTGAAAAATGATCTCAGTTGGATAAAACCTTCAGTAACGCAAGCAATGGAGAAAAGTGTAAGTAGGCTATTGGGAGAAGAAAATATCTTTCTGGGTGGTTTGGAAACGTCATCTATCAGCACAAAAAAGACAGATTCTTGGTATGTATGAAATAGGAAGTCGAATAGCAATTTTGATAGGGAATTTGAGGATTTTGTCAAAATATTTAGGTACTTAACTTACATCAGAGAATTCAAAAAAAGGAGGAAAAAATATGGCTAATTTAAGGAAAATTAGAATGCAGTTCCAAGGCGCAATTGCTTACTTAAAGCAGTACTGCATTGGTTTCCATTTATAAAGTGTGATGGATTAAAGATTTATGCCTTGTGGCAATGTCCCTAAAGTACTGGGCAGATTTGTAATTTTAAATGCTCCTCCGCATATTGCTTCGCAGTGTAGACGTAAGATCTTGAGCGAGAAGTAAAGCCATTTCATGTGCCCTTGGAGCCAAAAGTGGCGACAAAGCTCCGGAGTCCTGAAAGGCTGCAGCGGTTATTGCTTTAACCAAGAGACTGTGCTTTTGGATGCCTCAGCCCGTTGCAGCTGCACTTTATATAGTGGATACATGTTAATATTGTGAAAAGCGTAGAATTAAAGCCAGTGGGTCTGATTTCAAGCTTAAAAGTTCAATTGTCCTTTCTGATCAAAGAGAATTGCATTTGCAAAAGATAATTGTTCATACCAGTGGGAGAACTTTAAAACTACAATTAGGCTTACATGCCAAATCTCCAGGGATTGCTTTGAATAACAGATGGGAGGCTTAGCCTCTTCAAACGGAGACCTAAAATTGGGTGGTATCTGGTTGTTCTTTTTGTAGGTAATAGGGTGTCTGTGAAGAAGGAGCTGTTGCTCTGGTTACATAACTTGTTTATTGTTCTGTGCCTTTAGTTCATTTGGCCATCGATACCTTGGAAGGGCTGCGTCTTCCTAGTGCTTATTGTTATCGGACACAGCCAGTCCTTACTAAAGCGCCTCAGATTTCTTTCCAAATATGAAATTATTCCTACTTGATATACAAAACCTGGATCACAGCTTTCTTGCAGCCCTTAGCTCCCAGACTGATGATACTAGCCACGTGTGTATTTCTGCACTGGTACGCAATCTCGCGGGTCCTAAAGAATACAGCAATAACTGCCGTGACCTGGGGAAGTCTGCTTTTGCTGGAACAAAGGTAGCCCTATGGTCCATCATATTCTTCTGCCTTATCAAGGCAAATAAGTCAAATGCATTCAAACTTCTTATCTGCAGATAATTCTCTGCTAGTTACAGCTGTAACAACTTGATTACAGCCATTATGAAACATTCCTGGGTTTGGGGAATGACGAATTAGTTCGAAAATCAGCACAGGTGTCTAAACAAGGCAATAGTGTGTACAGGGCCTCCTTTCACATCCATTTTTTGTTATATGTGTGAACATCCTTTCCTAAGTGTACCACTCAAAAGAGACTTCAAATTCTCTTTTCATAATGTGAATTTGCTTGCAATTAGTATTTTGCAGTGAAGTTGTAAAACCAACTCTGTAACAAAGGTGCACCTCTTTAGTAGGTACTTTTTCCAGAACCGAAGCCATTTTCTAGGCATATTTCCTAAAAAGAAGGAAATAAAGGTATGGCTTTTCCTTGTTCGTGGTTGCAGAGACAAGGTGGTTATCCTGTACATTTTTTCTTTATCTTCTGAAAGCTAAAAATGCAAAGTAAAATAGCATATTATATATGGTTATAATAATTCTTATTCCTTGTCGTGTAGACAGAATCCTGTTTGCTTGTTCCTTTTTTCTACCCTGTACTGGTATTTGCCAGATTTAACCATTCCTCCTGCTAATCTGGAGACAAGAAGGGCTGAGGTGGGTCTGCTGGCTGTTGCAAGCTCTTAATCCACCTGAGCAAACCTTGACAGACCCATACATTTTGTAATTCATAGCAATTTGAAGAAGTACTCTAGTATGTGGCTTCCCAGATTGGAAGGACCTTGCTCTTGCTCTGGGACATAATACCAATGTGGCTCAAGGCTTCTCCCTTTCTTTCTGTTTTCTTTTTTTGTTTGTTTAGTTTAGGTTTTTTTTTTGTTTGTTTGTTTTTGAGAATTCTTCAGTCATATCTTTATTTGTATAAAGGATGCAATGTCCTGTTCCCAAAAGCATCTCAAATCCTGTCTACAATAAATTCTCCTTTGCCCAAGATAGTCCATAATGGAGATTTAATAATAACTATTTCTTCTGACCTCTGGTAAACCATGAACCTGATTATCAGAGCTAAGGAGAATGTCACTGAAGCACAAGACCACGGCTGTCCCAGAGCAGACCTGCAGCTGCTTTGTGTGTGTGGAAGCACCTGCGAGTGGAACAAGTGGTTTGTTTCATGATGTCCAAACAGCCTTTTCACTTTGAAGTTTCTATTTCTGCTAATGCCATGAAAAGGTGTATTAATTTTATGTGTGCCTTAAATTTCCCTCTGCAATTGCAGTATCTGTTTACTTGCAGCAGTAACTCCAGCATCTAGAGCTTTACTTTTCTTGTTTCACTTGCCAAAGTTCAGAGTTGATGGGGCAGAGGAGGGAGGAAAGGTTTCACTGCTGTGAAGTCATTTGACCTAAAATAAAATTTTCACTTTATCAGTACAGGCAGTCAGGAGGCAGAACCTAAAGCAAGGTGTAGTCTCCAAGTTCCCTATTTTCAACTTGTTAATTTGGGCATACATTAAAAGACGCTTTCAGAACCGCTTCTTTCAGGATACTGAGAGCAGATACAAAATCTTACCTCTTCTCCCTCTCCTTCCTCACCCCCAATAATCCCAGCCAAAGGCTTTTTAGAGCAAATTTTATGAAGCTTGAGAAACCTGACACAGGCAAATGGGGGATTCTGTATCCTACTATATGAAAATAAAGGCATCTTTGAACATTGCCTAACAGATTTACCAAGGGAAAAAAAAAAAAAAAGCATTTGCTGTTCAGTTGTATAGTGTCCATTTATTTGTTGCAGCCAAAAGATTTAATTATTTCAGTATGGTCAAAAGTTACTCTGCTTGGAAAGCAGCTATGTATTTCCCACCGCACCAAAGCTAACTAAGCTTGTGTTGTGACCGACTTTGCTTCATCAGCTGGGAGCTGTACGTTGGGCACAGCAATGCACGTTCAGGCCTAATACACGCAGAAAGTGGCTCAGAGGTTCTGCTGTATCTTGTCAGTAGTTATGCGCTAAGAGCAAATAACTGTGTGCTGAGAGGGACAAGAAAAGGGGGACGCAGCTTTGGCTGGAGAGTAGCTGCGATTTTGAATTTCACATGTTTATACAACTCTGGAGGACCAAGCCACCCCTTTCCCAAAATGCTAACGGAGGGAATGTGAAGGGCAGCTGCTGCTCATCCCCGCTGCTTCCCTGCCCCTTGAGTCAGGGCCCCCTTCACACCTCCAGACCTCAGCCACTGGCAGGTCTTGAAGCACTTGCAGCTGCCGGCTGGACAGGGAGCTCTGAGCTCACGCTGAAGGTGGAGTCGGGCAATGAGATAATGGCCCAGCCACAATGGAAACAGATACTTCATTGCCTCTCCCAAGACTTCCCTTGCTCCGCGAGGAAAAGGAAATCTAAGTGATCTTAAAGCATGGAAAATAACTGGAGAGACAGCACTTCAGATAACATTTTGTGAGGTTTTGCTAGGCAGTGGGATAAGTAGACACCTTTTCCTGAGTCCAGCGCAGAGCTACGAGGATGATCAGGGGCCTGGAACATCTGCCCTATGAGGAGAGACTGAGGGAGCTGGGCCTGTTCAGCCTGGAGAAGAAAAGGCTGAGAGGGGATCTAATCAGTGTCTATAAGTACCTCAAGGGAGGCAGTGAGGAGGATGGTGCTGGCCTCTTTTCAGTGGTGGCCACCGACAGAGCTAGAGGAAACAGCCAGAAACTGAAGCATCAAAAGTTCCACAGGAACTTAAGGAAAAATTTCTTGACAGTGAGGGTGACAGAGCACTGGAACAGGCTGCCCAGAGAGGTTGTGGAGTCTCCTTCTCTGGATATCCTCAAAACCTGCTTGGACGCAGTCCTGTGCCACGTGCTCTAGGTGACCCTGCATGTGCAGGGGGGTTGGACTGGATGATCTCTAGAGGTCCCTTCCAACTTTAATGATTCTATGATTCTATGATTCTCACTTCACAGGTTGTATCCATCACCTGCTTTGCATGTTGAGACTTTAGAAAATTAATTTGCAGATCATAGCAGAAATGAATGAAGTTATTTTGATTGGTCTTTGCTGAGATGAACTTTTGTCATCAAGCATAGCTCTCTTAAGTATTAACAGGCTCCTTTTTTTGGAAGGGAGTGGCGTTGTGTATGTTTACCTGCCTGCTCTCTGCCTGCCCATTTTAGGGCTACTTCTGATTTCAACATTGCTTTCTTATGACAAATGACTGTCTCAGTTAAAGCATTTTCAACATCTTATTCTATCCAGAGCCTCTAGGCTATGGAAAGACACTGCACGTCACTTTGCACACACGCCAAGTTTCCCAGGAGAAAGCTAGTTCTGTACCTTCGTTGACTCTCTGTGCCTCTTCTTTTATCTTCTATAATAGCTTCTGCATTGAAGATGCAATTTTAATTAAATTGTTCGCATCTTGTATATGCACAATACATTCACTTTGAGGACAATTTATTACAGTGGGAGTGTGGTGATATGTAATAAGTCTGAAGAATAATTAAAACCTGTGTTAACATGTGTACCTTTTTAATGGTGATTGAACTTTATGTTGAGTCTGTGTTGGGTCCAAAATCAGATCTTAATCAAGTAGGATAGAAGAAAGGAGGGAGAGGATGAGGAAAGGAAGAGTCAGTTGTGGGTTCCTGTATTAAATCTTACCAATTTGAGCTAAACCTTACCTGTTGTGTTAAAAGGTAAAGAGTGTATTTAGGCATTCAGCTCAACTGGCTGTTTGTGCTCAGCATTCTCTGAGGAAGAGACATAGGAGGTGGAGTAATGGGATGAACCACCTTTTGTCCCTCTGTATATGGATGTAGCTTTAGAGTTTGATTGAGACCACAGCAGTTTACTTTGAATGGGAAAATGCAAATGCAGCTTGAGAAGGCTTCAGCTGCATCGTGAAGTAGCAGAGCAAAGATTTGAATAATTAGGGATTTCTAGGAGAGAGTATTATAAACTGCTTTTCTCTTTCATCTTAGAGAGGTAGAAATACATGTAAGAATCGTAAGATGCATGATTTTGATTGAAACCTTTGAGTTTTGGCAAAATAGGCATTGGGTTCGGGTTTCTACAGTCTAGTTTTGGAACGCCAGAGCAGAGTCCAAATCCATACCTACAAAAGGTGAAGATGGTTAATAGTTTTTCCATTCCTGAAGACCTCAGCATATGTCAAAAGATTGACTTGGCGAATCCTGGAAACACCAATAATTACCCTTCTCCTACTCCCGCCTCCCCTCAATATTGTAAATAAAAGTTTTGCATTCATAATAGCTTACTAGATGCAAAGAGAGATCATGAGAAAGGGACCTGAAAAAGGTCACTAATTAGAGTTCTATTACATGCAAACAGCTTTGTTAGCTTTGAAAAGTGTAATTTATTTTTCTTTGCTTCAAAGCGTGGTTTTATGCTGGCTTGTACTAGTCTGGCTTTGCCAGGGACAGCAGGTGAATTAACAGTGGCTTTATCAAGCATTTTGTGATGTCCTGCTCACACCCAAGTCAAGCTGGGGCTTGTAACTTTTTTTTGAAATGGGTGTAATTCTGAAGACTTTTATCTAGTATTAAACCAAATTTAGGAACTATACTGGAGATTAAATGTCAGCTGGGTCTGAAGAGAGTCTATGGAAAAGATCCATTTGGATAAAACTGGTAAATCAAGTAAGAGCTTATCTAATTAAAGAGACGTCTTTGAATGAATGTCAGAGCACCTGTGCTGCTACTTACTAGCTGAGGCAAATTTTTATTACTTCATAAAATTATTGTCAGTGAAGATACAAGACCAGCCTTCACAAAAAAAAAAAAAAAAAAAAAAAGTGTGGTTATTTTGCAAGTATGAATAAAATGGGGAAAACCTGAGAGGGATGCATGCATTTCTCTTTCAGGCTGCTGCTGTTTTCCAAGAATGACTGTAAACTGTTTCCTTAAACTGTTTCCTTACAGGTTGTGTCAAAAGCTGCAGGACAAGGAGTTGCCATCACTGGGAACAACACTTTCAACAACTGGAATTGGCCTAACGCTGTGATCTTTGCTGCTACTGTAATCACTACAATCGGTAGGCAACTATATCAACTTTCCTAGCTGCATATGCTCCGGGGGTGTTTGTACTCTGGTGTTTCTGGGTCGTTCCAATGAATTGTGCACTTCAATTTCCAGATCATAAAATCCAAGAACAAAACTGTTACAAAATATTTCATTAAGTTGAAGCCAGCATGTTTATATGAAGTTTTTATGTGGCTGTCCTACTACTCACATGCACCCTATTAAGCTACTGAATTGGCTTTCAGAACAGTTAGACTTTTATTCCTCCATCCTTAAGAAAGCAAAGCAGAACAGGTGTACTGTTATAAATCTCACTGTTAATTTGTGCTTATAATATACTCTGCACGGAAAGACTTCTTCCTTTGAATTATTAAAGAGCTCAAAATCATCTGCATTCTGCTTTTTTAGTAAAAATCTTTGCTTACTACACCTATTATATAAGAAACAATAATGCAAACTAACTAGAAAAAGTTTGAAGTATGCAGAAATGGAAACTTTACTATTAAAGTGTATACAGTATCATGTTTTTCATATATTATTTTAAACTCATAATACCCAACTTATAATTTATCACAAAAAGTTGAAGAAATTAGGAACTGATCTAAATAAGAAAACTGTGGCAGGCTGTTAGAAAGTAGACTGAATTTAGAGCCAGAGTTGTAATGCATTATTGGATTCTGTGGCCAGCAAAAAACTAAATTCAGTCAAAAATACCGTATTGTTTCACAACGCATCATTCACTTCACCCACTTCTCCCTGTTTAGGCACCAGATCATGATGCAAATGTGCATAATGGATCTTGGAAGTGGAAGCTAATTTGGGGGGTAATGTTGAGTTATTACTGTCTAAGTTGAATCACAGGCTTTTCACACTCAGGCTTTTCACACTGCTGCTGGAGGGAGGGAAATCATGTCAGAGGCCTTGGGATAAATTTTATCTTCTATTTATCTCATCTAAACAAGAAAAAGATGCACACAATCCAGGAAACATTCAAAATGCAGCCTTCCTCTCAGTCTGCATTAATAGAATACACATCTGCTGGAGTAGGGTTGGAAGGTATCCAGATTCAGAAGATGAGCAGCTGGAGGAGACTAAAGCTTTTATGGATGGTGAAATAAGGAGCATCTGACACTTAAGCCTACACAGTGTTGTTTTATGTATAGGTAGAATTACCTTGAATTCTTGTAACAAGAACAGACCACGTACATACTTTACCTCTTTTAGGTTACGGAAATGTTTCTCCAAAGACACCCTCTGGGCGTCTCTTCTGCATATTTTATGGGCTCTTTGGAGTTCCTCTCTGTTTGACGTGGATCAGTGCTCTGGGGAAGTTCTTTGGAGGACGTGCCAAGAGGCTGGGCCAGTTTCTGACGAAAAGAGGAGTAAGCCTGGTAAGGGCCTCTGCTTGTTTATCCTACTGCTGTGTATTTTCAATGCATGAATTAAGCTTAAACTTCTTCACTTACCTGCTAATCTTGGTGGTAAGCAAACATATACATGAGTATTAATTTTCCAAATGGTGTTGCATAGATATAGCTGACAGCAGGACTAGGTCTTGTGGAATGTACATTCTGCCAGAAATCTTATCAAATTGAGGTCTTGAAGAAAGCTTTGAATGATGCTAAATATAAATATGGTAACATATATGGAGATAAACATTTTCCCTGTAGTAGAAACTGTAGGTTGAATGTAGATGAGGCTGTAATTTCACAAACATTCCCTTCAAGCATCTCTGGTATTGAACTGAGATGCGCTGCTTTGTTCCCAACCACTTTTTTGACAGTGTGAGCATTTCCTGCAGTATAGCGAACCAGAGGAGAAATGATGTTTTGTTCTGTGTTCCTGTGATTTTTTTTCCTTCTTTCTTTTCTGCTTTCTTTTTATTTCTTTCCCCCTCCTTCCTTGCCGCGTGAGTTTATTTCAGTTCTAGCTCAGTGCACAGTTGGGAGGCAATGCAGGGGCAGGATGCCTAGAAGAGGGTGGGGCTGGTTTGGGCTCTAATTTCACTAACAGAGCTGGCCTAAATGTTAATGCAACAAAAATCTTCTTGGTTCTGCACCTGAGAGAGTACAGAAATTGATGGTGAAATGCACATGTACATGCAAACTGTGCAGAGGTTACACAAGTGGCATAGGAGGGAGGACAAATAAGAGAAGTTCCCTACCCCAGCTCCTGATCTTCCATGTTCAAATGAATAAAATGAAAATCAGAGATACTAACTGTGCTTTTAGACCAGAGTGCTATGCCTGTATACCACAGCTACTTATAAAATATCAAGAACTCTTAAACTTTTAGAATGCATAACAGAGAAATATGAGGAAATGACCTGAAAACAAAAAATTGTTTTTGAGTAAATAATTATAAGAATAGTCTGTTCTGCTTAAAGGAAAAGCCTTTACTTCAATGTTTACTTCAGCCAGTGACTTTTAGTTACAGAAATTTCTTTTCCTGAATTTTTCTTCTTCTTTCTTTACAGAGGAAAGCACAAATCACATGCACAGCTATTTTCATTGTTTGGGGTGTCTTGGTGCATCTGGTTATTCCTCCCTTTGTCTTTATGGTGACTGAAGGCTGGAATTACATTGAAGGTCTCTATTTCTCATTCATCACTATCACCACCATAGGATTTGGAGATTTTGTTGCTGGTCAGTAGTTGTATTTTTCTTATTATTATACTGTGTGGATAGTGTGGCAATTGTATTTTTAACAGAGATTTGGCAAAAGCTGAATACTGCTCTTATGCTTTGCTACATTGGTTTAGATACCTAAGCCCTTGGCCTTAGTCTGGAGCAAAGTTCTGTGGTTCATAACACTCTCAGATGCCTCAGATCCCTATTTGAGGCAAGGAGCTTTCCTATCCACCACAATAGTTAAGCACCATGGAATTGGATCCTGTATGCTGAGCAGGGAGCATCAGATGGAGGAATCTTCTCTGCGTAGCCATAAATGTTCAGTAAATGCTGAACATAGTGGTCCTCCCCTCTAAATAGTGTCTAGAATTCTGCTTTGATTAGGCCTTTGGAGATAATTCTACTTGCAAGGGCTACCAGGCTGAACCCTCTCTCAAGGAAAACTAGGGGCAGGGATGCTAAATGGATTTTTTCGAAGAGAACAAAATTCACTTTAGAAATTACAAGAGGAGGACAAACATGCTGCAGTTTTATGTTGTAGTGCAGTGGTTAGAACACATGAAAGTAAGAGGTGGAAGACCTGGGATCATCTTCTTCTGTCAGGAGGTTGCAGGTCCCCGCTTACTGCTTCTTAGATCAGCGTCCAAACAATCAGGCTCTGTAAGTGTGGGAGGGAGTGCTTTCCTGGGTAATAACTTTGAAGCCTTTTCAGTTGTGAGTCACCTTTCAATAATGTTCCTGTTTTGAATTCTTTATAGGTGTAAATCCAGATGCAAACTACCATGCCCTTTACAGATACTTTGTGGAGTTATGGATATATCTGGGCCTGGCTTGGCTTTCACTTTTTGTCAACTGGAAGGTCAGTATGTTTGTGGAAGTCCACAAAGCAATCAAGAAACGTCGGAAAAAAAGAAAAGAATCATTTGACAACCATCCTCGCTCTAAAAAACCCCTTCAAATGGGTACCTCAAAGGATGTGAACATTTTCAGCTTCCTTTCAAAGAAGGAAGAGACCTATAATGATCTTATTAAGCAGATTGGGAAGAAGGCCCTGAAGACAAATAATGACAAAATGATTAAAGTTGAAAATGTCAAGCAAAATATACAGAATGCCAGTAAAGATGCTCTGGTGATTTACACAAAGACCAAGTCATTTGAGTATGATGAGACTTCCCTAGATATTCAGAATGGCCATGTTCTGAGACACCTGCATGATAAACATGTTGGAGATAGCCCTCTAGAAGGAACAATGTTTGTAAACCAACTAGACAGGATCAGTGAAGAAGAAGGGGAAGTGTGGGACTCGAGAGACTATCGACCCTTGATCTTTGAGAATGCAAACATAACATTTGTAAATGAAGATGATGATGAAGAAGAGGATCTCACAGATGATGAGGAAACTTCAAAATCATCCATGGATGATAATCTTGTAGAGGAACCTGAGACTGCGAAAAAACTAGTAAAATTCCCATCCTCTGATGAATCTACCTTTACTAACAATGAGCTGGAACTTTCTGTGCCTTATGAACAACTGATGAATGAATATAATACAGTAAGCAATGTGAAGGCTGCAACGTGAAGCACGGTTGACAATGGTTTTCTGAAAGTGGTCAGTGCATACTGAACAAATTAATGGAGCAAGGAGAAGAGCACGTCTTGCATTTTCTTCTCTCTCTCTGAAAACAAAAGCAAGACCCAAACTAATATACTCCGGTGTGTTTTTGCCACCCTAAGTTGGCTTCTGAGCCCATAAGCTTTGCTTTTCTGTTATTTTTTTTTTCTTTTTTTAAGAAAGCTTTTAAAATAACAGTTGGAGTCCTTCTCCTTCTTGGGATTTTATAGTTCCTGAACAAACTAGAAAAGAAAAGACTAGTTATTACACTGGACCTGCTCTGCGTTTGTGCATTTCATGGAGAAATTAGTTTGAGAGTAAAACTATACTGTTTTGGACAGACTGTTTTGGGCATCAAATGTGTCCAGTTACTCCACTAGCCCGTCACCTCCAAAAACCTGGATTTGAATTCTGCTTTGATCACAGATGGGGAAAAAAAGAGGAGTGTGAGATTTTTTAGCTGCCCATTGTTAGTTGCTACCCCCCAAAAAAAGGGTACAACTGCTAGTTGTTGTTAATGAGAAACTTGAGATGGAATACCAGGGCACACAGATCTAAGCTGAGGTGCATTGACAGACTGGAAAAGCTTTTAAAATATCTGCCTAGAATACATTAGTGCTGGTCAAAGGATAGTGAATAATATTTTTGTGAATAAAATATTAAAATTAAAAATTCCAAAGAAACGGATTGAGAAGGAGCCCTCTAACAAAGGAAACTCCTCTGGGATGAAGCTCACCTACTGGGCAGCTAAACTGCACATCAGCTCCAGAACCGTTAAAGTGACTGGAAGAACTATTGATCAAAGCATATACAAGCACAAGCAGGTTGCAACTTTATTTTTTTAATGTTGAAAGTGTCCTTCCACTGTCCATTTCCTAGAGGAAATACTTGAATGAACCTTATACAGTATCTATGTACAGGTGAAGTTTTAGTGACGCTGTTCTTCTGAGAAAAAAAATCAGCTTTGGAGGAGCAAACACTCTCCCAATGCCCTGATGCCTGTCAGAAGGGACCTTTAGCACTGCTGCTCCAGGCAGTGTGTTTGTCAGTATTGTTGTTTGCTGTTCCTCCCTGCCTTGGTACTTCAGACTAGACTTGAATGAGATGGTTTATGAAACAGTTGGTTCTACTTTTTTTTTTTTTTTTAAGCCTGACCTGTATGTGTACAATGGTTATTCTATACCACTTTCAAGAAGGCTGGATAATGTCAGATTTTGTGTAAAAGTGATATGTAATTATGTGACTTAAGACTGTAAGGCACTTTGTTAAAGCAGACTTCAGCTCTGAGCTTTAGAAAGTATTATCAGTTGACTTGGAGGTGGGCTTCTCCTTGATATCGGGAAGTATATCATTTAATAACGTTTAAGGCCAAAATTTTGCCTATAAAAAAAGTATACCATGGTTTTTATTTTTTCTTCCTTTTTCCTCATCTATGGATTAATCCTGTCAACTCTATCAAATCAGACTCTTGATCACATGCTGGCAAAAAGTACTGATTTCAATCATATCAAATATTCTTGGAACAGAAAATTGCCAAGACCTTTGAACTTATATGGCAAGTTCTGTTGTTTTGTTTGGTTTTACCGTACTTAAGTCATTCCAGTATGTCCTAAAGTTTCCAAAGTTCAGTGAACACTTGAAGTTGTCTTATTTTCATTGTCATGCTGGCTGACTCATTAACTTTGTAGGAAGGGTTTATGGAATCATGCAGTGCTAATCTTGATTTACTAAGTATTCTAATAACTGCGAATAGTGACTGCTGCTTGAATTGCTGGCCTCTCCTTCCTCGTGAGGAAGAGCACACATGGGAATCCAGCTCTCTAGCTGGATATCCTGTTGACAAGAAGTTTTGAAGACACCTACTGTGAAACAAGGGAATGATTTTATTAATTTCTTTTTAGAGGCTTACACACGTGTATGAGATTTTCAAATAGAAAGCTAACACAAGCCCAGGGCCAACTCTGGCAGAAATGTGGAATCAACATCATTGGATTCAGCAGTTAATTCATATTTGATGATAATACTGATGAAGGGAGATTCTAATTTGAAGTCCAGTTGCATTTATATTGCTGCCATTTGGAGTGGGGATGGCTGTCTTGATTTGAGTTCCCGCTATGAGGAAAGAGGGAGAGACCCTACTGAGAAGGTTCTGATTTAGCTCTAATAGATGTTCCCTCCTTCCCCCTCATTATTTTAAAAGTACTCCAATTCCTTCAACTATTTTGTTGTGTATGAAGAGTTGTGGCTGACAGCTCTACCTTGTAGCCACAAGAAATTGTAAGACAACATACATGATATAGAGAATGCTTGTGTAGCAAATCTAACCTTCACCTTAAAAAATGCATATTAACTTACAAGAAAATAAAAAAAGCACTCCATACATCTTTTGTTGTCCTTCAGCTTGTCTTCCATTATTGAAGCAAAGATCAAAGGTTTATCAGCAGATAGAAAGCTATGGAACAGTGAGGACAGAAAAGGCTGCCAGGTGGAAAAGCATAGCCAAAGCGTGATCTTCACCCCTTAATAATAAATAAATAAAGGCATCCTCTTTAATATAGAAATAATACAACCCAGACACTTGGCTGGGCTTTTTGACTGGGAGGGGATGTTGCACACTGAAATCCTCCATAGCAGAGTGCACTTGTATGGTAGAGCTATGGAAGGATGGGATCTGTTTCATATTATCAAGCTAGATGTGGCTCTTTGGCCTTTCCCAGTACAGTCTGCATAGACTATAAGTCTGCATAACAAGCATCATGGGATTTAAAGTAATGGTTTAAATTTATTAAAACAAAGTACAAAATTCCCACTTTTGGGGAGAAACATGATTACACCTCACAAAACTATTCTCAAGACATCCCACCATGTGCCTTAATGTAATTTTAATGCTGAGGGGAAAAAAAATCATCTCTTTGCACAGGGGCCAGCACAACTGGTATGTTGAAGACAAGCCATACTTGTTCTTCATTTTCTGGAAGAGTTTATTTGGTGCACAGCTTTCATACTGGCTCTCTACAAAAAGTTGAATCATTTCCCAGGGTTTTTAAAATTATGGTGCCATCTCAGAACATCTCAGAGTGCTAAACAAGACAGTTTTTTGCCTGCTTGTCTTCCACGTCTTGAGAAAAACAGCTGCCTGAGGAACTAAAACTAATGTTGTCTTTCTGCCTTCAAATTTACATGTAGTGAATTAGAAGAGTGTCCAGGCTGAGTTTTGAGCTATTCAGCCTTAGAAGTACCTGGGGTAATTTGGGGGAATTTCCCAATGCTATTTGGTAAGGTCATATAATTATTTCAGTTATTTTGGCAATCTGGAAACACTTTCTTTGGATGCCATTTAAGATTTCATTTGGCAAAAGAGCAATGTTAATAGCTTTTAATTCTAGGTAATTAGTTTTTATAGGTGAAACAGATCTCTCGTTGGGGAGAGAGAGAAGGGGAGGGGTGTAGGTTTGTTTGTTTTAAAGCAAGCCTATAAGGATGTATCAAGAAGGGATGCAATAAAAGTGAAAATTCTTCTTTCCGAGTATTGTCTGCAAATATTTTTTTTCAGTCACATCTAGGCCATGATGTTAAGGTTCACTTGCACAATATTGACTTAATTTTGTCAAGATGAGCCATTTTTTTTAAAAAAAAAAGATTCTTTTTAAAGAAAAAAAGGTCTGTCTCTATGGTATGAATTTGCAGACTCTATCCTTCAAGACATCATTCTTACTTTTATGTCTTGTGTTATTAAAAACTGTTTTAGGGTAACCAGAAGGGCATCAGTAGCAGATACATATCTCATGGCAGGCAGTCTAACACATCTGATATATTGGTACGAAATCATGGAGGAAATACAAAGAAGTCTTGTTTTATGTTTTTTCTCCGCTAATGATTTGTGAATCTGTTGCTGGCAATGGATGTCACAAAACATGCAGAGATAAAACAACAGACTGATAACAGGTCTAGGGTGACACAGTTGTTTATATGTCAAGATATTTTTTTTTTCTCCAGTTGATCTGGGAGAGTACAGGTAAAGATAGACGAGCTTTGCTGATAAGGAGTGCAAAAAGCAATATACAAGTCTGTTGACTTAAGCAGAAACCTAAGAACTCTGTCGTAGACTTGTAATTTTTGTGCCTCATGGGCTTTGTTCCACTTGTGATACATTTACCTTATAAAAACTTTGCTTGTCTTTCATACGGCTTTTGAAGTTTGTACAATCCTGACTCTATCACTCCATAATATGCCTGTTTGTTCTTTGTTGCTGATCGTCACTGGAATCACACTGTATGTAAATATTTGCTAAGTCTTTGTAAAATGTAATTTATTTTAATATTTTGAAATAAAAAAATGACAATCTATCCTGTCTATCATGAGAATGTTAACAACTGAGGAATGAGCTTTCCTTTTACAATTCCCTACACATGCAATGCACCTCACAGGTGAGACTGATTCTGCTCCAAACAGCTTGAAGGTAAGGAGCTGTAAAGCAAGCTGTTTTTTGCAAGCAGATGCCTGCATTTATATGGAATATTGGTGACTTTAGTAGCATCTGGTCTTCAGTTGGTTACAGTGTAGTGAATTATACACCAAGGATTACGGACAGATGTTGAAAGAGGAACAAAAGTTTATTCTAGGGCCTGTGTTTTTTTGGGGAGGGTGGTTAAAAGAATGCACTGAGACAGGAAGTGTTAGGATTGATTAGTACTTCAGTAGAATAAAATGTGCTTTTATGATTGCTGTCTGAACGCCAGAGGTACTCAAATATCTGAGTAACCGTTAATGATTTTTTTCAGAAGACTTTTAGCAGCTAAAGTCTGGTCTAGCAGTATTTGTAGTCCTGTTCCTCTCCAACAATTTCCTTTCAATACCTTGCAAAACAAATAACTGCCTGCCTTCAGGATTAGCAAAACACGATGCAGTGATACCCAGGATAGATGTCTGTAGAAATGAGGACAGCCTCATGTGAGGGAGAAGAGATTGAATCTTAGTTTTTTGGCAACCAGACCAAGTCATTGAGGTGCAATCTAGGAAGCTAGGAAAGTGAGGAGTTGTGCAGATACAGGAGGGAGAGGTAATGCAGTCATGAACGTAGGGCAATGCCTACATTGACCCTTACACCACAAGAATTCACCTGAACAGAGGAAAAGTAGTGGAGGAAGAAGAGGTGCCAGACTAGTGACTGATGTCAAAACCAGTCCACACAGGAGGGAGGTGGGATCCGCTGACAGAGCCGAGGGTAAGACATAATGCTGAGCCTGAGCACCTGATAACATTTCTATCAGCTCCCAGCAAGTCAGAGCCCACACACTAGTGTTCACCTATTGCCCTCAGTGTTTCAGTGGAGAATTAGTAATTTTGAGCGGTAGGGTAGCAAGAAGCAGAAAAACAGGATAAACCTGTATCTGTTAAGCATCTGTTCCTATGGCCCGTGCCTGGCTGTGTGTTCCTCTGTGAACACAATAGCCTAATGTAGAAAATCACAGAACAGCCAACATTTACAAAACTGAAGTCTTTTCATGGGACACTTGTTGTAGCTCTTTATAAGGTGTGGTGCAAGATGATACCAGCAATCTGCAGCTCATGGAAAGGTAGAACTTGAACATTCAATTCTGGTAGACAAAAATGGTGAAATAGGAGGCTACGGTGCTGTTCAGGATGGTTTTAAACAACAAAATGAAAACTGTGTCTCTTCAGTGAATTTTTCTGTAGTTAGAGGTGTATCCTAAAGAAGCAGTAAAATATCTCAACTGTTTTGCAAGCCTCTACCACTGGGGTGGAGTACTTTGCTCTGTGGCTAGAACAAGAAGGAGATTTTGTGTTGTTTTTGCTTTAAATTAATGTGCCTTTTAGCACGATTTGCCTCAACTTCCCACTCACATGATAGCTAATACTGTAAAACAAAGGAATAAAAGGTTGGACCGAGTGCAGTGCTCATTAGACTTTGGCCTCCTTTGGCTCCTTCCAGCGCACAGGTTGCTCCTGCGCTGCCTGCAGACTACGGCTTCCTTATCCACGTACTGCTCCTGGCCTCAAAGCACTAGCGCGGGCGGCGGTTTGCGCCTGACTCCACATCTGAGGTGCAGGAGGGAGCGGCGGCTGGCAGCAAACCCAGCCCTGCCCGTGGCGCACGCAGCCACGGCCTGCCCAGGGCCGCACATCCAGGCCACGTGCCCCCTGGCAGCCCTAGCTGTCGTATATCGCATGCTCCCATGGCCTCCCTGACTCGATAGGGCTTGTTTGCTGCCCCAAATCCAGGCCAGAAGGACTAGGTGGGAAGGGAGAAGCAGCACAAACTTTCCCCTACGCTCCTCCTTTTTCCCCAGCCTGGGAAGGGAGAACCCTGTTGCTTGTTCTCCTGAGAAAGAGAGAACAGAGCGGGAATAACTGGAGGAAAAGGAGCTGCTGCAGATGGTGGGGCTCAGCTGCAGCTTCTGCTGGGCTGGTGTCCCTGCTCTCCCACTGGGCTGGTACTGGAGCTGGCAGAACCAGGGCCTTGTCCATGACACTGGGGCTGGGACCACGCAGGTGGCTGGGCTGATTCACCCCTTGCCGCACCATGGTAGCCGAGCCTTTTCCTGGCAGGCCAGTGCGATGTTCACCTCCCTGCTCAGACGTGTTTGGCACCTCTAGGTCTTACACAGCTCGGAGTATTTAAAGGACTTGTTGGCAATTGCTTTTCACTTTCATGTTGGCAGGCACCTTCTTTCGTGAGGCAGCTTCTGCTGACTCACGCTCAGGTAAGGTCCCAGGAGATAGGGCTGTGCTCCTGCACCATCACACACCACCCTTTCCTTGAGGTCTGCGCTGGCTCCTGGGGAAATCACCCTGGTGAGTGCCCTGAAGAAAGGATGGAGGTTTGGGGTACTTTTCTTCTTTTTTTTATGTTTACTTGGAACACAGACAGGTGTCATAAGGAGGTGTTTTATGCCATGGAATGAAACCAAATTCATGCACGGATCATGTTGGCTTATTCAAGCCATCCTAACACAGGGCTCCAAAAAGAAATGCATACAAAGACTGGGCTCTTTGCCCAAAGATGTTTGCCATTTCAAATGAGAGGGAATGACCTCAATGACCCATGCCCTTCTGGGTTGAGATGGCATGGGAGGCTAGAGGCATTATCCTGCAAAAAGTACCTTTGAAAGGCAGCTAACATATTCCACTTAGGAAGCTTCTTTGGTGTCCAAGTTTCTAGACAGAGACTGAGGCCAGAAGAGTTATTGGAAAAACAGCCAGTTTTGATGTCTGAGAAATACTCTCATGAGAATATTTAAAGAATCACGTCAAATTTACAAGATGAACCGAAACAACTGCAAGTAAAACAATTTGTTTCCTGGAGCCAAATTATTTCCTGGTTTTAGAATTGTTTTTTTTTTGGGGGGGGGAAGGAGAGGGGGCACCAGAAGTTACCTCCCTGCTGTATCTCCTTGCTGCTTATAAGAAAGAACAGAAAAATGGTCACAACTCACTTGTAATATTTTGCTGGTTGTAGAGTTTTCTACATGGAGGAAGTTGTGGGAAATGTGCTGTTTTCTCCCTTTTTTGCTTTTGCTTGTTTGCATGGAACTGTGAATGTATTCTGAATTGGGGGGGGGGCACTAAAATAAAGATAGCTGAAGTTAAAGTTCATCTTTTTTCCCATGAAGTCTTTTTTTTTGTTGGGAAGAAAAGATCCTGCTCAAGGCCTGTCAACAGCTTGTTATGTCTGTGGACTTACAGCTTAGGACAGTTGTTGATCACATATTTGTTTATCTAGTTAAGTTTCTGGGTGTATAAGGAAGTATCATAATTAATTCCTAATGTCATTAAGATCAGAGACAAAATTCCTCTCGTGTTCTTATTCGTGGGTTGGGCCCTGCTTGCACTGATCAACATGAACTGGGTGCAGAGAAGCCGTCATTCCTCCACGCTGCTAGCTGCTGGGCACAGCTGAAAACTGTCCCTGTCCACCAATGTGAAATATGTCTATGTACAGGTTGAAATAGAAGTCACAAGCTACAGGATAAGCTCTTTTTTTTTTTTTTTTCATAAATCTGCATTGTCCCTCTCTGGCAACCTTTATCTTTGCTGCTTATCTGTTGTATGTTGGTGGTTAGTGGAAAGTAGAGGAACAAATCAGGACTGGAGGCACAGGCAAACTCTTTTGATAGTTTCTATTCCTCTCAGTCTGGGACTTTTGCCAACTCCATCTCTGGCACGGCTGGAAAGGAAGGAAAAATAGTCAGCTAATTGGTCTGTTTTTTAATTGCTGATTAGAATGGGAAATGAATATAAAAGCAGGAGGAAGCAGTACGCCTCAGACATTTGAGGGGGGGACGATGCCTTCTTTGATTGCCAATTTTTAATAAATAATAGAAAATTAGTGACTTAAAGTGAGAATGACTTGTAAGGAGAACTTTTGGACAAGCAAGAAGATGCAGGTTGTAAGATCCTTTCTCCTCTCTGCAGTTCCTTCAGAAAGTGACGCTCCTGTGTTTTTGATTTTAAAATACCAAACTAGACTGAGATATGCAACAGGAATCAGCTAAAGGCAAGAAGATAAAGTGAATCCTTATATTTAAATTTTAAGTTCAAAGTTCTCCATAGTTTGATGGTGCAAATTCTTCATTTACAAAAGCTGAAAGAAAGAGCCTAAAGTCTAGCACTGCCCTTATAATCAAATACATGTCATCCAAGTAAAATTAAAGGAGGTGGTGGGGTCCTTGCTGAATTTGGATTCTTTTGAGTTTTGTTGTTGTTGTTGTTTTTGTTTTTCTTTTAGGGCTTTAGGGTAAGAGACACAATTTGGATCAAGGACAGGAAGAAATCAGAGGCCCAAAGCTACAGTAGTTAAGGCACCCATTATTTGTGGGGATTTTTGATCTAAAAGGCCAGGAGGTATGTTTTCTGATAGATAATTTATAGCTGTTTTCTGAAGATACTGTCTGGCCAAATGGCTTTGACTTTTCTGAGGGAGTTGTTTAATTCCGAGATGTTTATCAGTAACTAAAAAGTACAAACTTATGGGGGGCATGAGTAGCTGAAAGCTGCAAAAGCTGCAGGAAAGAATTGGCAGCCTATTAAAATGCATTGGCTTAAGAGAGACTTCTTCTTTCAGAGTATGCAGTAAAAATATTTTTTTTAAAAAAAAGTGGAAATGGATTGAAGCTCAAACTGGGTTTTATTTATAAGCTTTTGACCCCATATGTTACTGTGTCTTCAAATGTTCAAATGCAAATTGGTTTGGAAATGCTTGGGATAAACTTTGTTTCCTCTGGCACAGAGAAGGAGGAAAAGGCTTTGGGGTTATCACAGTTTGTTTATTGTAAAATGGCCATTCTTCAAAACAACAACAACAAAATTCAGGATGAGGAGAGCAGTGACTGATTTCAAACACTCTCGGACCTACGCACTAAACACCCAACTCATTTTTTACTGAAGAATCCAACTTCCACCCGTTATGTCTGTGTCTTCTGGCTCCCACCACTTTTCTCCTTGCTTTTATGTCTTATTTGCCCTTTCCTCCACTATATTGCTTGTATCACATAATGATTCCTATAGTGACATCCCCTAGGAATGTCACAGCTTCCGGCAGGCAGGACATGACGGCCACTTGGCATCATGGACAGACCAACCCGTGACAGATTGGCTTCCCCTGCTCTGAGGTGCTAGACCAGCCGCTACTGCCTCAGCTGCAGGAGGCGACTAGCGACCGAGCTCAGTGCTCGTGGCCTTGTTCATGGTGAATGTTCACGCTTTTGCACAGTCTTGGCCACGTGCTGCTCATATCCCCTGTGGATTTGATCTTCAATGCATGAGCAAGGACGGAGCTTCACTATGGGCAGGAGGGCAAGGAGGGAATCCTGTCTGAAGACTTGTAGAGACTTGTAATGGCGCTGGGATTTAAAACAGTTTTTGAAAATGGTTGTGCCTACCATGGCTTGTTGTAGTTGCACCCTTTTCAGGTCCATATTCCCTTTTCTTCTCACCAAAGTCCCTTTTACCACTACGCCTAGACTCCCCAGCTCCTCTTGGAGACCACTTGTCCTGACCACTCCAGTGCCCAGACCATGAGCCTGCACATGGCCTAAACCTCACTCCCTTCTCTAGAGCTCTCCAGAACGCCTCCAGTGTCTCAGAAACACCAGGCCTTGTTGCTGTGTGCTCAGATCGCTCGACATGACTGCATTTGTCATGGAGATGTGACCTAAAACTATGTTCCAGTTGCACCAAGTAAGCAGCAAAGTTTTCACCTGTTTAAATAAACCTTTGGCTCCTAATCAACTATTCAACAGAAGAAAAGAAATTGAATAGAACAAAATATGTTTGATTATTTACTAAAGGCATAATGGCCTGGAGACTGAAAACAAAGAGTGGGACTGAGAGCCAGATGGCAACCCAGACAGCCTATGGGTCGAGTCCTTAGGCTGAAGAAAACCCCCACATGGTAGATTAAAAAAAAAAAAAAAAACAGAAAACACAGAAATCCATGTGTGCTACTTTTACAGTTATATTTATTCCTGAATAAATGTCAAAGTGATTGTGACTGCAGAAATATCACAGATCGATGTCAGGAGCTGCTTGTGTAATTCACAGCATGTAAATGCAGCTGATAGAGGACCGTGGCAGGGAGAGCAGGAGTGGAAACTTGGCCTTGCACCACCACTGCAGATGCCCAGGACCCCTCCTCACAAGATTTCCTACCTGTATTACTGAGGAAGCTAGCAGCATGTGAAAGCTCGGGTTTCTGGCATAGCTGTAACCAATGTCTTGCACCATAGTTCAGTTTGAATGTACCAGGGAGCATAAGGAACACCTTCAAAATGAGGCCAATAGACTATTAACATGGAAGAAGAGACACAAAATAGCCAGGGCATTGAGCTCAGGAAGATGTATTAATGGCATTAGCACACTTTGCATACCCCCTGCACCCTGTAGGTGCTCTACACGATGGGTACTTGAAGCAGCCTTCTTAAATACAGATGAAGATTGTTTTTGCCATCTGTGCTTCTTTTATATACCTACCAAGTGTAGCCAGTTGTCCTGCTAAACACATCTTTTCTTGGCCTTATGTTTAACCTTGGTCAGTGTTTGATGAGAGAACAGGAAGAACATGAGTTACGGAAAATATAACAACTCCAGGAAGCTTTGATTCTTGGAAGCACTGAAGCCAAGGACCATCTCTCCAGATATCCCTGTGCACTGGGTCTCTGATGAGGCAGGTTCCCTAAGAACTACTCTGTGAGGCAGGAGGGCATCTGAGAATTACCAAGGATGAAAACCTTGTTCCCCACGCCACACTATCAGAATAATTGCTTCTTCTCCATTCATGCATCTTCTTGCAGGGCAGGTGGGGATATAGGTCCCAGGTCTGCGTAGGTCCTAGAGTCAGAGCAGAACTCAGACAGGTCTCCTCAGTAGGTTTCCTACCGAACACTGAGTTTTCTCTCACTCATTCAATATCACTTGTATCTTGGGAGGGCCAGAGCACATTGGCAAAGCTCTTCCCTCCCAGACTTATGACTCTCCTCAGGATGTATTTCTCTAAAACTGTGTGCTGACAATGAGTCGTCAGCTAGCCTTAGCCTTGAAGAGATCTTCTACTGATGTTTCCATCACCTCCCTTGGCAGATTATTTTTTCAGATAGCTTAATTATTCTCATGTGTAATATGCAACTCTCTGAAGTTTAATTTCATGATAATTTTCTATTCTCATTAGCAAGTAGAAATAATTAGTTCCTGTTCTCATCGTAATTTTAATTTTTGGCAATCTTGGATGCAGAGGCCTCTGGGCAGCATAATAGGAAGAAACTAAAAACAGAATTCATTAGAAAAAAACAGCATGAGTCATTATAGAACCCAGATCAGGAATCCTTAAAATCCCATCCTTCCACCTCAGACAAGTCATCTCAAAGTCTTTAAAGATAATTAAAATGAAATAAAAGAATAACTGGCTAGGAAGTACTACTGCAGGGAAGATCTGGGAGTATATGAGCTCCCACACCAGCCAAATGTGATGGCTTGCAGTAAGTCAGAGCTTTATCCTCAAGTGCATGAGCAGAAGTGGCACATGAGTGGATTGGGAGGTAACGCTTCTGCTTTCTCAGACTGGGAGGAGCTGCTATGGGCTCAGGTCATCACATTTTAAGGGAGATATAGATGAACTGAGAGAAGTCCATGTGACAAGAAGAACTTTTTTTTTTTTTTTTTAAGAAAGCATGTTATTTGAGTAAACTATTAAATAAACCCTGTTTTTTGGATTGTTTTAGACTAGAAAAGAGAATATGTATACTGTCAGTATACATAAGTTCCCTGACAAACCAAAGGCTGCTGAAGAATTCTAAGGGGGAGCTAAATTGTTTCTTGCAGACCCTAGGCGAGAGCAAAAAGGAAATCAGTTTACATTGCAATAAAGAGAGGTTGGGTACTATGAAATGCTGTCTAACTATAAGAGTAATAAGCTTTAGTAGATGTAGAAATTATTGAAGGATTTGTGTGCAGTTCAGGCAAACATCTGTCAGGGGTGATCTTGCTATATTTACTGAGCCCCAATAAAGCAGGCCAGATTCAGTAATCTCTTGAGGCCCCTTTGAGATTTACGTTTCCATCAGTTCTGTGTTTCCTCTCCCTTTCTAAGAGAACTGATATACTTTTCTCTCTCTGAAATATTAATTACTATATTGCATTGTTTGGGTTACACAGAATTCTGTTTACTAGAAATCATATGAAGTATTTTATATACAAGTGAAATTCTCTTCTACTTACTTACTAGGATTAACTGGCAGCCCTAATGTGGCTCAAATGTGCTAAATTTAAAAGGAAATAATGAAATCTCATAAATAATAATGAGGAAACATCATATCATTAGAGGTCTTCTTCCTCAGCCTCCTTTGCTGCTGAGATCCTTGGAAAATGATGGATTTCCTAGTTCTTGCCTGGCTCTCCTTTCCATTGCTGGGTGTTTAGATATCACAGTGCTGAGGCAAAAGTTTGTACTAAACCAAGGCCAGTGTATTCCAGCTGCTTTTCTTCTTGGAGAGAAACAGTGATTCTTGTGTTTTTAAGCAGCTTTTTCTCTTGGGCAATGTCTTCTCTGTCTAGCTTTTCCTCCCATTCCTTAGTGGCCTTCCACTGCTTCCCAACCTATGTATTTTAGGGACTTGAAGTGGCTGTACTATACATTTTTGTTGTTGTTGTTCAGTTATGAAGTTCATTTCTAGATCACAATCCTTTGGAATCTGAATTTGGTAGCATTTGGCTGCTGGGTAGTGGGTCCCTACTCATATACCCTCCTGTTTAATTTTTATTATAAAATAGAGAAAGGGGCTGAAAGAGAAAAGAAACCTCGTGAAAGATTCTGTCGTCTAGGGGAGCAGAGATCTGTACAACCACAGCTAAAACACAGGCACTGACTGCTCAAACTAATGTAATTCTCCTTGTGGGTGAGAGAATTGGCAGAACCTCTAACTGTTGGGAAGATTTATAAAAACAGTTTTCTTAGGAAATGAAACAAGAAGTCTATTTCCAATTCACACCCAATTTTGCTCCTGACTTTTTTTGTGTGTGTGTGAGTGTGAAAGTTTTTACATCAGCTCCTGAGCCAGACTCCTACAATTTTACAAAATGTTAAGCTATTCATGTTTCCGGAGTGGAAGAGTAAAGAGATATCTCAGGTCTTAGAGACCTAGATTTTGCTTGTATATAAGGGAAGATTTTCTGCTTTCTTATAAAGAACTGAAAAAACAACTGGACATATGAGTCCAAACTGCAGTGGAAAGAGAAAAAATCTTTACTAGGGTATATTAGAGACAACCTGAAATACTTGATGACTTAAATTCTCTTTGATTCAGCTCAGGGGAAAAGAGAGATATTTAAGATCAGCACTAAACTAGCTTCTACATTCCTGACTCTTAATTTCTTGGGTTGCTTGGATTGCAGTGCCTTTAAAGATTATTTGTATTATAGCAAATGACATTTTTGCAGGATAGAGACAAAGGTCTGTTTTACTCTCACCTTTAAGTCTTCCCATTAAAAAAAAAATAATAAAAAAAAAGGAAAGGTGGGCAGAAAGCTGATGGTGGGTCGAGAGCCATTCGCAGGCAGCACTGCCTGAGGGTGCCTCAGCAGGCAGGGACCACGTCGCCACGCACAGACAAGGCTCAGATTCCCCCTTGGGTCCTAGGGTCTGTGCAGGTGGCTCATGATACTGCACTGCCCACCATAATCCATGGGCAAGGCTTGAACCACTTCCTGGAAACATGTGGAAACTTGCGGGTAAAGGTAGAAGATTGTGGGTAAAGTTAGAAGAAAGTGTTAAGTGATGCTGGGACAGCTCTTTTTCCCCCAAACTCCCCTTCCTTTTTCCATTTTTCCCTTCTCTCCTGAAACGTTTCTGCTCTGCAGGGCAACTTGCCTGGTTTCTCCCAGGCCTACAGTCCTCTTTGCCCTCTACCGGCACCCTGCAGAAATACAGGAGCCTTGAGGCAGTGGCTCCATGGCTTTACAGGGAAGCGGGGATGCAGCCGGACAGCATGTGCAGCAGCCAGACACGCTTTTGGGCAGCAACAGCAACCTCGCACAACAGCCTCCCGCCAGCTCCACGAGCCAAAGTGGCCTGGTCTGGCACTTGGCACGCACCCCCTTCCTGGGCTTCATCCAGGTGTTCGCAAGGAAAAGAAATCTCTTGTGTCTACCCTGATTTCAGGTTATCTATGACCATGCCAATGGCAGCCCTGACCATTTTGCCCATGCTGTTTCTTGATTTTGTCTCTATGTGCACTGCATCTCTCCTTGTTTGACAGCTGGGTGAATGAAAGCAAGAGTGAAAGGTCCTTGAAAAAGGACCTGGTTGGTCATCACGAACTATCAGTCTGCTCATCTACTGATAATTAGACACCACATTTCATCCTGAAGGACCACACGGTGCTTAGACAGAGTATGGACTTGCATTGAAATGTTGCATTGAAGCACCGTGTAGAAACTGGATGGAAAGTTCACTTTTAGGATGGCATGCAGCAGCTGCTTAACTGCATGTAGACATTTAGGTCAAAGTGGATAGAGCATCTTAGTTGAAAATATGTGGACACTTTATCTTGGCAATGGACTACTGGCTAAATGGAGCCAGCACACCAACACTTCCGAAAATCTAGATCACGGTTCTGATTTTGGACTGGTCTATTCCTGCCTTGCAGGGTTCGGAAGGGTCTTTTACATCAGCTCTGTCACAGGAGAGTTTGTTAGTACAAACTAGCCTGCAGCAGTTAGACAACTAATTCTAAATAAGTCATTGTTAGTGAATATATATATATATATTTAAAAATATGATATCAGGATTAAACACAAAATTATGTATGAATATTTTTTTTTTGAAAATGCCTGTCATGGTTCTTGTCCCTTTGTCTGCATGTCAAAAACAGCCAGGGAAAGACATCTCCAGTAATGACAGAACTTGCTTAAATAGAGAACAGCCTTTGCTTTCTCTGAAAAAAAACACTCAGGTGACAACTGTAGAGCAGTTACAGTCTTTAACTATACAGACAGCTACTAATTTTCCTGCACCCCATTTGGACCATTCTTCACACGTAGGATGGACTTCACCTCCCACTCCTTTCTACTATTTCTGTTTTGGGGGGTTTTTTGTTTGTTTGTTTTTTGGGAACCATAAGCCAATCTCCAAAGCTCAAAACCATCTTCAAACCTCTCAACATCACAAAGGTAGCAGGCTCTGTGGAGGAGCTTTCAGCTTTGGCTTTTGCTAGTAGGGCCACTAATCTGGCCCATACCATTCTGAGCCAGAGAGAGACTCAGATTTGGCATTCGATCCCATTCCAGCACTAAATCAACTTCTTGTTTCTTTTGTTGGCATGGGAACATGGCTTTGTTCTACTTACAGCTACTGTTGCTTTTAACTGCAGTGCAAGCACTTATATGAAAATGATCTGATTCACTAGTCTCACCAGCCCTCTCCATCTTTCAGATTGTCATCCAGTTTGTAGCTGAGAGGTAGCCAAGAGACTTCACCTTGTCTTACTGGCATTTGGTGCAAATCTGCTGTTCCCTCACCTTTCTCTGAAACTATAGAAATAGGTGCAGTGATAGATAGTCTTTCAGACATGCTTTGCCACAACCGTGATGTTTAACTTTGCATCCCAGACACCATTCCTGCATGGCTTTGACCATGAACTCTGTAATGTCCTGATGGCTCAAAGGAAAAACATACCTCAAGAGCTCAGACCTTGGCATCGGCTTCTTTTCTGTCATTTGTTTTCCATCTCCAGATCATAAGAAATTTATGGAACTGAGTATGTACCAAAACCAGCCCATTATAATCCTTGTTCCCTGTAGAAATGATTGTCCCTCTGAACTAAAAATATAAGTATCTGACACTCTAGCCAATTCCTCAAAAGGCCATTTCTTCCTCTTATTTATGCAGACCTTCAGGAACTCTGAAAAGGGACACATACACACACCATACCACTATAAGCCAATTCATCTCAGTGATTAGTTACTTAAAACAACCTCTTCACCTTGATTACTAACTCCAACTTGTAGTCTCCAACACTTTTCAATGTATCTCTGAAGACCCTGTTCTACCAGGATATTTGCTCCTGGTTCCTCTACAGCACTGACGTGCTTGAAACGTCGAAGTGAAGAAAATCTCCTTTTGGGATATGGATGTTCACATTATCATGATACATCAGTGCAGAAAAGATCTAAGGCTTTCAGTGAGCTTGCATTAACTGCCAAAACCTTAAGGGGAGAGGAAGCCTTCTAGCCAAAGAAGTACAAAGTGACGTAGTCCACAAGACATATAAATGAAAATGTTATCTTATTTATCAAAGAAACAATCCCAGGATTGCTAGCTTGTTTGTTTGTCATAAGGTCTGAATGTACCCTGCCTCTATAGGATCTAACAAATGATGCCTTAGGTAATTGAATTTAATTTTAATAATGTCTGTGAAAACTGCAAGATTCCTTTTTAATGTTTTTGTGTAGAGTAACAATTTCTTTCAAATGGCTTAAATGTAACCTTTTAGTCACCACTTTCTTCAATTAAGAAAGGAAGAGAATTATAATTTACAATTTGTAAAGTAGGCTTTTATTCACCAGTAGCAAGAGTCACCAAGATGAAAGCAAGAGAGACATCTGGTCTATTGAAGTCACTAGCAGAACTCCCACTGCCTGCAGCATTGTCAGAATTTGACGCTAAGAATTAGGCATAGCCTAACCTATTCTTTTAAGCAAAAGTCTGGCAAACCAGCATTTAAAGTTTTATCAGATATGACACACACGTATTTAACAAATCTCAGGCCCTTCAGAGAGAAGTGGGACCTGACTCACGATTTCTGTATGTTCGGAGCCGGTGACTTAATTCTGCTGAGAGGGCTACCTTGCTCAGGCTGGTGATCTCACCAAAGCTGATGCCTGAGAAATCATGTCAGTAGCAAAAAAAAAGCAAGAGGGAATTTTCCTCAATAGTCAGATGTAGCAAATGTTTGGCAGGCCCAATTCCCAGCAGACTCTTTTGCCCTTCAGTTTCACCACTTTTCATTATATTATGTATTTTGTTTCCTCTCTCTTGCCGCCTATGCACGCTCGGGAGGATAGCTTCTGTTGCTATAAACATGTATTAGCAACTTAATCTTTCCTATTGCTAGGTGTAAAATAATGCTGTTCTGGAAGAACTCAGCAAGGTCATTTTTCAAATGGTAAAGGTTCATTCCTTTATCCTTCCTTCTATTGGAGTGCATTGCTGATTTCTCTCTTTTGGGACAAAATATAACGTGGAGCTAAACAAGTAACTTCCTTTTTTCACTTGCTGGAGATTTGACTTTGCTTAGTTTGAATGAGAGCATCCAGAAAGGAGAGGCTTTCAATGCCACATCTGAAGTAGCACTCAGTGCACTGAAAATGCAGAAAATGCTTCAGCTCTCTGAGCTTGACTAAGGGCATGCTTAAAACCACTGACAGAAGTGCAAGGGGTTTGTGCATGCTGTCCTGTAATTGTATGGTGACAACATCTCGCCCTATGGACCTGCTGAGATTTTTTTCATTCTGCATCCAAAAAGAGGGGTTGAAAATAAAAATAGGAGAGCAAAGGCCACCTCTTGGGTCATCAGTCACATTGCCTGAATGTCTCAGGTATTTCTTCCATAAACAGATACAGTTCCCTTTTAAAATTAGAGTCTTTTCCCCATTACCCCATAGGAAGGCTGTTCCAGATTCTCATTTCTCTAGGGTTTGAAAATCTTCTCATTGACAGCATAAATTTATCGTTGACCAGTTCTTACCTGTTTTGACTCTCAGCATTGCCCTTTAGCTTAAGAATTCTCTTCCTTTCCTGTCGCGTTTACTGTCAGTAGTTGTATCCTCTCTTTAAAATTATATTTGTCCTTATTTTGCTAGACTAAACAGACTGAGGTCCTTTATCTTCTCCTGAGAGAGATGTGTCTCAGTCTCACTCCTGTGTGAATATGAGTAGCCAGAATTAGAGATACTTGTGAAAATGTTGCAGTTTGAAAGCCGTAGTGGTGGTGGGGGGAAAAGGAGATATCAAATCAGTATCGGATTCACGAACAGTCCATGGACTGTAGGTCCAATCGCCTTCCTAGGAGCGAATTGAGTTCCCAAATAGCGTAATCACCTATAAGCTCGACTCTGGCAGCATCGGATTCACGAACAGTCTGTCAACTGTAGGCCCGATCGCCTCCCCCCAAACAAGTAGCCAAACAGTATGATTTATTCAAATGCAACATTTACAAAGCAGGTTTCGGATGTCAGTACAGGAAATTCTCTACTAGAGAATGAGGTTTTAGCTAGCTCTGATGTACAAATGTGCAATCATCACTCACCCTAGAAGATGGGAGAGGGCTCTCAGTCTCGAGTCTCCTCAGGTGGCGTCCTGACCCAAGGGAGGAAAGGGGGATCAGCGCATCAACTGATCTAGAATTTATGATGGATTCTTCCCTCTCACTTCTTAGTCTCCTCAGGCAGCGTCCCAGCACGAGGGGAGGGAAGGGGGCTCAGCCCGTCAACTGACCCAGGAGTTACGATGGTTTCTTCCCCCCCGCTTTTCATCCTTAGTTCACCTTTTATACTTTTCTTTACATTCAGGTGGAGCTTGAGTGACTAGAGTCATACTTAATATTGTTATTGATTGGTGAAAAAGTTTCTCGCTTTCGTTTAAAGGTACAGTCAACTGAAAATCTAGAGCGCATGCTCGGTGAGGGGTGGTCGTACCTCGGAGGTGGGTAACTTTTGGGGTGGAGATGTGGTTTTCACATTATAATGAGCAAAGTTCAAGCAAAGTTCATCTGAAAGGAGCGATTTGCCACCTTTGCTGGCTCAGCACCGGGCATGTTATCATATATCTCCCATTGGACAGCCACTGTGCGGCTTATCAGCGGCCCAGCACAGGGAGTGCAACAGAGTTTGGCCGCGCTGCCTTCACTTCGCTCCATCCTCCATTACTCCCCTTTGCAGCTGTGAGGAGGGCAGGTTGTGCTGCCCAGGGAATCGTGGAGGAGCAGAGTCCGTGCGTACCAACCATCCTGGAAGTGGCAACTGTGTATCACGCCAAGCAGGCCTCTGTAATGCCAAAACTTCTGTTAGGCCCTAGTTTTCCTCTCAGTTCCTGCTTTCAAATGATTCTTCCACAAACACTTCTTCCACAATACTTTTTACAGATTACATCTTGCCATACCCTTATCAAATAAAAACTCCCTTTTCTCTACAAGAAATTCACCAAGGAAAAACATATTTTATCACTGGTTCCTGTTCATACTGTAATCAACAAATGCATTTCTTTCTTTCTTCTCCTCTTCCCTTTCAGTGTATGCTGAAAATCCATCAAGGCCTTAGTATCATTTCAAGGCCTTAGTTTACTCTTATTTTTCCAGCTACTGAAATCCAGACCTAGAACCAGAGCTTCTCTGCTTCTTGATGATTCACATGGCATTTAACACGCTTTAATCTACGAGAGATAACATCACATTTTTAGTTCACTTGTAACTTAGAATATAGTTGAAATCGCCTGGGGAGGAGAAGACCAAAGTCCAGCTATTCCAGAGAACGGACTCACAGGATGCAGAAGAAATGAGACTAAGAGAAAAGCTTCATTTATTCTGTAAAAATTTTGTGTCATGTTGTGACTAAAAATGAAGGTGGAAAACCACCTACCTTTGCCCAGCTATACCTGGTAGACACAGCTGTAATAGCAGAGAAGTGTCTGTTTCTGGTATAGCTTATATTGCATGGGGGAACTGATTGAAGCTTCCTCAGTAAAAAGTGCACTGCTCTGCTTTCTCTAGCACGTGCAGGTTTCTAAGAAAATCCTAAGTCTGGAGAGCACAGAGTGAGGGTGCTTGTGACTCCAGCAGGAGCTGGGGACGCAGGCTGAGCACCCAAGGCTGCACATCTAAAATGTCTTTCCTAAGAGGCCCTGAAAACACTCTATAGGTAGGAATGGTGTCACTGGAGCAGAGAGAAGAAGTATTTTCCCTGCAGTCCCCTGCTCACTGATGGACACACTCCCCAGTGAGGTTTGCTGCTCCGAGAGCAGTCCCTGCTCCTGGGCCCTGCTCACCTGCCCTGGCGGGGAAGGTTGCAATCCCCAAAAGCCTGGAGGGAAATTAGCCCGACTGCTTGTGTCAGAACTGTGTGTACTGTGTGATTCCTGTAGCCCTGAAACATGATGCAGCATTGGCCCTTGATGCAAATTGTGTTCCAGAAATTATCTTTCATTTATTTCAAATTTAGATTTCCAGCCACTGCGGTTACAAGGAAATCTGGACACAAGCTGATGCAGTGGTATTTGCTATCCAAAAAAATAGCACTTAAAACTGTGCCACTCACCTTAGCAGGATATGAGTATCAGTGCCTTGTGATGACAATGAAATAGTTGTGGGTTTTAGGGGAAAAAAAAAAGAAGCTGTTTATCACCCCCATCCGATACGGCCTCCCATTCCTTCACAGCTGCTTAAAGAAGCAGCTGTTCTCATTCCAGCTGTATCTCCTTTTGATAATTCTGCAACACTGTTTCATGTTTTCAACCCACAGTTTTGCAGCACACTGGGATTTCAAAAGCCTAGAGGACTTGTAAAGCAAATTGCATGCATAAGGAATATTGTTTTAACAGCTTTCTCCATTTTACTCATTTCAGTAAATGTATACATTTATTTAACCAATCAGCAGATGATTTTTTTTTCTCTTTCAACTTCATATGCTCCAAAATCTAAGCACAACGCTGTCAAAAGTGGGTCTAATTTACTAAAGAATATCTGATCTAAGTAAGTATCCGTCAGGACTGCACTGCCAGCGTCTTTGCGATGGAGGTGTTTGGTTATGGAATGTCCTTGCAGCCACGAAGAGCTGTACACATGAGCTGTCCACATCCTGAGGAGACACAGCGACTACAACCCCTCCAGGCCTCAGCGAGAGATATGAAGACTGAATTTCAGTGGTAAAGAGATGAAATATATAGGATGACTTTCTTTTCCTCAGGACAACTTTTTCAACCTTAGCCCGTGCATATACCGTTAGGCTCCAGAGTGAAAAGTTTTAAAATCACCAGAAAACAACAAAAAATTTCACTCCAAATAACCTTTATAAAGAAAAAAAAATCTGGCTGCTATTGTGCAGCAGCTGCTTTGGCCCTAAAAACGAAACTTGAAAGTGCAAGTGAGGAGCAGGGGGAAGAGGGAGAAGGGAAGAAAAACAGCCCAGGGGGCCTGCTGTTCTGCCAGGGTGGCACTTCAGAGACTTTCTCTGCTTCTAGAAGAGCTGATTCATTGACATACCCAGGACAGAGACAGTCTGACTGCAGATGTTAGTCCACATTGCACCAACCTGTCATGCTTTTTCTTTTCTCCTTGAGATAGATGTCTCTGATGACAAGCCCTTATCCCCGCAACAGAATTTCAGGACTGAAACATATTTTTCAGAGGCAAGGGATTGCCCTTGAATTTTTTAATAACTGTTGAATATCCATCATTAAGACATTGGTAATGCACTTTTGAATATATGTTTCAAAATATTCAGAGAAAGTCACAGGCAGAAGCATCAATATAAATCTAATCTTTATCAAATCTTTAATAATATGAAGTCTAATGAAGCCTGAAAGGAGATCCAGTTCATGCAAAGTCCTTACCAATGCACTGTTATTCTATATGTGCATAACTCATCCTACATTATTTTAATTAATAACAATAAAAACAATTAATAGCAATAAAAAACAAGTGTTATTGGGAGTATCTGGTGCACTGAATCCAGGCTCAGATTTTTTGAATGTATTTCTGGGTAACTCTGAACACATTTTAGTGTTTTCTGGGTAAATCTGAACATGTTCTAGTGCTTTCCAGTGCCCCACTGTCCCAGCTAGAAAAGGAGTAAAAAACTCTGACTTTGCCTTGTTGTGAAGTACTTTGACATCCATAAGATCAAAAGAATAGTATTATCATGCTACTATGAAGGAAAACCCCTTGTATATATTGCCAATTACTGATTGCCTTTCATTGCCTTCCATCTGGAAAGTGGGAGCTACAGAGAAGGAAAGCCAGGTAATACCTGTGTTATCAGTGGCTTTAGATGAAAACAGAGAGAAATACAAAGGGGAGAGCCAAAGAGGGGAAGACTCTCCATCAGTTTGCATCCTCACTTCAGATAAGACGAGGCCCTTTGGTACCTGGCACGTATCTAATCTGGGCATAACTTGGAACTGAATTTTACCCGCAGGAGAGTACTGTAGTCCATTCAGCCAAAGCTTAGGCTTCCCCACTGTTTTCAATGTAGCCAGGAGAAACAGTAAATTTAAATACCTTCATCCTCATTCAACTTAGATTTGCTGGGTTTGGCCATCTGAAGGAATACATTCTGAGCATGAAATGATTTAAAACAACGTTCTGAATAATTGAAAGAATAGCATGTACACCAGGTGTTACTCTATCATGACAAATAGGATGAATGAATTGTAGTTGACCTGTAATTTCCCACAGCATTAACCAAAGCAAATATTTCCTTTCTTAGATTATATTTATGGAAATCTAAGTGTAGCAGGTCAGAGTGACTTGATACATGGTCAAGGCAACAGGAGATCTTTGTAAAATCAGACCAGCTGGGAAGAACCTTTCCTCCCATCAGGCTCAAACATATGAACCTGTCACTTCTCTCCTGCAAATAGGAGAAAACCAGGTAAGTGGTTGCTATCAGTCACAGCATGGTGTGACAGTTAAATATTGGCAGCATACAAGAGGTTTCTACTCAGAACTACCTGGCACTGGTGCCCAGTTAAGCACAGGTAGAGCTTTGAACAAGTTGTAATATCCAGTGTTTTTAAAAAGAAATTTCATACCATACATCAAAAGAATTTCCTGCCCTTGCTCAAAGTAATGATTTATTTGTCATACAGAGTACTGAAGTGTGGTTGTATATAAGGAGATGTATATTTTAATTCATTTGGAAAATGAGGACCAAAATCCACATAACAGAAAAATAATGGTAGAAATAATAAGCCCACCAGCTACTACCTCCATGTGACTAAAATACGCTTACTGTATATCGTCTCTGATTACAGCCTATTGCAGACCAGCCTTTCAAGGAAAGCTCTGCACTCCGTATCACTTTTTTTCTGAGTCTTTGTGAAGCCTCCTTCAAATGCACAAAGGCCTTGCAAAGTGCAAGCTAAAGCTTTCAGGCACTCTCCTTTTCCACCTTTGCTCTCCGCTGGGGCCCAGCCAGGGAGCTGGCCTGGACAGTCTCTAGGAAGCAGGTAACCAGAATGAGAGGTACCTGGGCAAACTTCAGGGCAATTATCTTTACTTAAACAAAGTTTACCATAGTGCCATCTTTTCCCCCTCATTTTTCCGATTTGCCTTGCAAGTATGGGTTGGGAAAAACATTCCCCACCCTCAGACACAAGCCATTTTTGGAGTGTGAGTTGTACATATTTCAGAACTTTGTGTTATGACTAACTCTCCGGAGCCCGTTCACGTTCCAGTCCCGCTGACCAGCTCCAGCACAGCCTCATGTGCCACCCTGTGTCCCCTCTTACCACTTGCCCCTGCCCAGACTGCTGGGGGCAGCTAATGGGTGACAGATGGGGAGCTAAGGGGAGGTGGTTTGTGCCAAAAATTGTCCTCCCTCCCCTGCCTCCTGCTTCTCATCTTAGGATACGAGGACCTGGCAACCAGCTGCAAAGTCTTTGGCTTGACCTTTTCTACAACAGGATGAATCAGTGCTCACTGTGCTTGAATCCCAGCTCCTGGTAAAAGATGAAGAGCTGCAGCTCCATAGCTCTCCCCCTGCCACCTATTCTCCCCTCCACCAGGGACCGGTGTCCACTGTAGGCAAGCAGTGACTACCAGGCAAGTTCTCCTGCTATTGCTCTATCTTCCTAACCTCAGGAAAGTAAAACCCAGTGGTTTTACAGGAGACATCACAGCAGGACGTCTCTGTTAGATAGGGAGGGAGTACACAGGCAGCATGCCTGGAAAAGAGGTTCCTTTGCTAAAGCCAGGATCTGCCAGAAACTTTTGCAAAGTAAGCAGCACCACCTATTTATATTCCTTCCCTCTCTCCTCATCTGTAACTGCTCTAGAAAAAAGCAAGCGGCGCTGTGACTGCTGATCTTAGCAGTGCAATGACCAAAGCTTACCAGAGTATATGCAGTAAGCCTCCTTTTCTCTGTCTCCTCAGTATAAAATAGCCTGCTTCAGCTTACTAAACATTATCAAGAAATTCAGGACTGTGAACACCACTCCCTTTGCAAGAAATATACTCTCTCCACCCAAATGGAAAGAAAGGGTGATTGCTCTATGGGGAGGGTGACTCAGAGTTTGGTGGCAATACAATGTGCCTTTTGATCACTACGTTGAACAAACAAAGTCTACAACTGAGAATGCCAATAGCTCTTAATGCATGAGAGGACCGTTAACACAGCATTGCCAAACACTTGCATAACATTTTTGACTGAAAGATGCCCAAATGCTGTGTAAGAGGCTGAAAAAAATACACATATTTGCTAGCAAATGTTTGCAACATGCTTGTATTATTCTTATTTTAGTGAGTGTTGGCTATAAGTATAGAAAGTCAAGGAAAGGCCCTGCTGTGCACAGCCACAAAATAAATATCAGAGACCACCTGTATTGCTAATGTACAAGTTGGACACCTAAAATGATGGAAAAAATGATCTGTGATATAACTTCATTGACTTTTGTTCTCCTGAACAAATGGAGCTGAAGGAAACCTCGATGGAGTTAACCTGGTTGGCAGAAATATTATATTAACCTACCATCACAGATAGGTATATTTCTTGTTAACAAGAAAAAAAAATTAAACATAAACTAAACCAAGTTACTATATCAATCTCAGATTTGCAGCTAGTTGGGAAATAGTTCTTGTGGTCTACTACCTTAGCCCACCCTAAAATTCAAAACCTCATAGTTTTACAAAATGCAGACAACATAAAAATGTATACACAGCAGCATATGCTTTCAAAAATTTTCTGACAAATACACCACACTTCATTTCATATACCAAAATTTGAAAGATCAAGGAGAATGATAAGAGATATTTTTTAATTGGATAAAATTTAAAGGGCAGTGATCAGTTGTTCTCCATGTCCTGTATCAGCAGGACATTGCAGTGAAGAGATCAACATTCATCTGCAAGGTTGAAAAGGATTTTCCAAGGATAGAAAAGTGCTGGAATAAACTAAGTAGCATGTTTTGCGGGCTCTCATACTGGAGGGTTTTCTAAAACAGCTGAGACAAACACAGCTGTTTGTCTCAGGCAACATCTAGGTGTAGCTGACCTTGTCTCAGTGTGAGTTTGTAGTGGCACCTTGAGGTCTTTTTAGCCCTAGATTTCTATGATTCCAAATTTCTTTCCTGGTATTTCAGTTTTTAGTATTTGCCTTTTTTCTCCCCAAAAATCAAATCATTTTAAATAAGCTATTTGAAAAGGTCTCTTATTGTCCTAATGTTGTCATCGCATGACAGCAGCCTAGAAAATATCATGGTGAGCTCTTTCCACAACTGGGACGTTCGTTTAGGTTGCTCATGTCTTCTGGCCACCCAGTCTGAAGGCTACAGAGGCCTTCAACAAGTGCAGTTGGACATCTGCTCAACAGTAGCAGCTACTTCAGATTTTTTTTTTCCTGGATTCTATTTGTAGCTCCCACAAATAGTTAGTGTACAACCTAGTATTTAGTCTAGCAATCCCAGTCGGAAAAAACAACACATCCAAAATATACTTCAAGCAAATGACCTAAGAACAAGTAACTTTTAAAAAATAACAATGAACATTGCTGCAGCAAATTATTTCTCAATCCCCAAAATTGAGGCTGCTCTCCAAGTGATTTTTGAACACAAAGCACTGAGGCCAGGGGACAAGAGGATGTTAAATTTACAGAACACAAGGCATAACAATAGATAGAGTGATCCAGGTGATACCTTTGAAAAAATAGGCTTATATGATGCATTGACCCAATCCAAGAAGCTGACTTCTGGGGAATTTTTGAAATAGAAAACGCCAAATTATACATTTCAACTTTGAAATAAATTATAAATAAATAAATAGAGACAAAGGAATTATTTTAATCTGCTGTTCTCAACTTCTTTGGGACAACCCAGTCAGCTTCTTCTGCAGACCATGAAGCCAGTATGAGTGCCAAACTGAAAATGTGCTGTTTTCCCAGGCCAGGCCTCCAAGCAGTCCTTACTATACATGGAGTGGGAGCGAAGGGAGGAGCAAAGCCAGTAGGTGAGCATCACGGGCCCCGAAAGAGGCTAATAATGCAGGGACCCAATGCAGGAGAGCCTTCATACAAAGGCAGGGAGAGAAACCCTTCCATCACCTCTCCCCCGAAAGCTCACAGAGCTGGTGACACAGCCCAAATGCACAGTTCATTTTTGACATTAGGAACTGATATATAGATTTGGCCAGGGTATTCTAGTTCTCCTCTAGCATCTGTCCCTGATTAATTCCTTTAATGGGCCCCTTCTGTGGGCCTTAATGAGGAATCAGGGCCAAGTGGTTAGTGGAATGGTTCCTGTAAGTGAGTGGTATTTGATGCAAGAATGACCAAAGATTTGGCTTTCGGATCTATGTACAGTGACAGGGTCTGAATTATTTTATTGCTGTCTTTTCCCCATGCTGCACTACATGCATCAATGAGAGAGACCACAAAGAAATTGGAAAACAAGCTAATAATTATTCACTTCTGAGTCATGATATTGAAACAGCAAGGATCTAAGTGAAATCTTAGGCATGCAATACTGTGGTTATATAATATGTTCATGATGAATGCAATACTTAAGTAATATATATTAGTTACACTTATGTAGCTATGATTGGCCTCCATAATGTAGCAGTGTTTTGTTTGTTTTAATTCAGGTTTAGTGTTGTGCTCCACAAAAACAGATGAAGCCTAAGAAAAGAGGAACAGAACTGCTTCCTGCTACCTGCATTCTGGGGCTCCCTGGGGACACATGTGGCCTTCCGCTCACCCACTCATTCCTATGAACACTGAGTGGGTTGTTTTAATTTCCATATGGCTTGTCACCTCAAAACGTTGGTAACACAAGTCTTGCACATGCTCTGGTCCTGCTTTTCTCTGGCTCCTCCATACCAGAGAATAGAGAAACCAATGAGGGGAGTTTGTGAAAACTGCTCTGTTTCTGGGCAGGAGAAACTCTGCCTTCACTGCAACCTTGGCAGTCTGAATCATTCCGAACTGCATTTGGATGGAGAGGAATGATGCTGACTGACCCTGAACTACCATTAAGTGGCCTTAATAACTACTTGAGCATTATAAGTGAGGTAACATTAAAAAAGAGGCCATCTGAATTATGCATGGGCAAGTGCAGAAGTGGATAAACTCCCAAAAGGAAATGTCCTTGGTGCAGTCTGAAACAATAAAGGTAATAGTGTAGCATAAATATTTATCATCTTTTCGGAAGTTTCCTCCTGCCTTTCAGGAAAGAGGTGAAATGTATCAATTTTTCTTTCCCAAGAGGGTTTAGACAAGATCCAGATTCTTGTAATGAATGCTTCATTATTTTCAATGTACCCTATATACAGTCCACAACCTTCTAGGGACCTAGAATTTTTTTTTTTTCAATATTAGGATTTTTTTTCAGATAGGGAGATAAGTTTACTTTCTAGTTAGTTTACTTTCTAGATAGTTTACTTTCTAGTTGTCTTCAGTGACAAGGAGTCCAATACATAGCACAGTGGGTAGCAAATGCTTTTCTGAAATTTTGGGGTGCAACTTTGGTTTGCCTTTAGCTTTGAGGTCCTTCTACAAAAAGCATATACGCATATGTACTCTTCATATAAGAAAACAGGATGATTGCTTAAGTAGGGCCCCTTGCAAAAGACACAAAAATAAATGACAGTTTATACTTTTCATTTAATAATTTAACCTTTTAGTAAGCACTGTCTTCACCCCAAGTATTGTCAGTTTGGAACTGCACCGTTTGTAAACAATTAGTTTTTCTACACATATCAGGCACTTATAGTAAAACGTTACATAATTCAACAGTGATTTTCCATAGGAAAACAACCTTTGCTGTTTTTCTGAGTTTTTGCACAGGACATATCTGGACAGAGAATGCATAGATATTTCAGTACTCAGAATAGTCCTCATGTAAAACAGCTTTAAATTTCCTTTGCTGCCTACTCCTACTTCCATGTCAACTTGAAACACTACTCCAAATGCCTCAAGATTCCTGCTTCTAAAGAAAAGCGGAAGAGGGAAGAAAGCACTTAGGTTTTTATTATTATTATTATTATTCCATGGAGACTTCCATGTCCTTTGCCCAGGTATTGTGTTTTTGTTTCTTGTCTGATCGGTTATATGTTAGAATAATTTGCTGTCTCTCCTTTAATAAGAATATAAAGCCATTATTTCTGCCAAGTAGTTGTGACTTTCTGCATACTAATTAGAAAGGATAACTAAAATGTCCTTAAAGAGGAGGGGAAATGTGTCATACATTGGCAGATCACTCTAGAATATTTATTGGAAGCCTGCGGTTAGTGATTTCTCATCAAATCCTAAGTAGTTAATATTTAAGCAAGCCCTATGAAATCTTTCTTTGTTGTACATAATAACAACATTGCTAAGGGAGGAAGAAAAAGCCCCAAGGCACCGAGACAGACTACGGGGTTTTATGACTAAACCTAGCTCCTTGTGTTGACTTTGGCCTCAGCTCTTGACTGGACCAGACAAAAAGAACATTTCTTTTACTTAGTGTTTACCTGCCCTTCTCATGCACATTTCTATGCAGTTTGCAGGACATGAAAAAGGGCTTGTAAAGTCACCAAGCATCTCCAGTCCACTGAATTTCCTGCCCTCTTCTCTTTTTGCCCTGGACAGTGTCTGCAGAGGACGTTCCTGTTTGCGGGTTTCATTATGTCCCACTACAAGTTCTCAGGCAGTCACGCTGGTCATTTCTTCATACACAACCTTTTGATAAAAGCAGTGCCGCTTAAGAAAAAAGGCTTACAGCTGGCTACCAACAGACCAACCTCTGAGGATCTAATTGCCTGACTATTGTTTCCTGATTGTGGCCATCTCCATGTTTCTGCAGGGGCTTTTCCCTCTATGGGTATAATGACAGCACCATTTCAGAAGAAAACTGTTCCTCTATTTTGCTTCTGCAGAAGAACAAGGCAAGAAATACAGCATATTTTGGAATCTGGATACTGACATAGCATTGCAAGTCCCACACACAGCAAGCTTGAAAATACTGGTATGCGCCTTCTCTTTGAAGCACAACATATTCATGTAACAACTTTAGTTTTAACAAGGTTTAAGTTCAAACTTTTATCATGAAGACTTTGAACAGAGGAAGTCAGCATTAGTTTACATTTTCTATGCAGCATGCTGCTGAAAGCCACTCAGCATTAGTCCCTCTGTCAAACATCTTCCCAGAAGATGGATCCAAGCTGCATGGGTAGGAGAGGAATACAAGAGCTTCATGGTCTTCCTATTGGTCTCTTCAGTGAGTCACAGGGGGACAAGAAATGACACTTTTATTGGCAGCCTTGTGTGTCTCAGATGATTGCTCAAATAGCCAGTTTTCATCTGTTACTGACTAAGTTATCACAGCACTCACTTATTCCTTTAGAAGTTGCTTTTTTGGGTCAATGAGTCAAGAAGTGCAATAATCTCAAACTAAGCCAACATCAGTGCACCATTGTATTATAAAAACCAGTCATGTCACTTTTACACCACAAAACCTCAAATGGTTTTGCTGAGCAATTATGAGCTATGGATTTGACCTTTATCCTTCCCCAACTTGGTGCTTTGCCTCTTCACCAGAGGTTTTTTTTTGCGCATGCAGGTGGTTTATGGGGATTTTTTTCCCCCAGTGCAGCAATATTATTGGTAATGAGCCAAGTGAGCTTACAGCTTTGGAAATGGCACCATCCAACCACAGAAGAGCAAATAATAATTAAAAAAGTCAAAAACAATTTTTTAAAAAAATATATCCACATGGTGGAAGTAACAGGAAAAAGAGGCAGGGAAAACTCTTAAGTGCCTCTTAAGTTCCTGTGGACCATTTCTTTTGTATATGGGGGCACAGGTAACTGTTACAAAGGACAGTGTATATTTTGTTGCACTGTACTGAAAAAAAATATATATATCTTTTTTTGAAATCTGATGAGTTAAAAGAAAGCACATCAAAAAAAGATAAGTTGAGAAAAATATTAAAAGTGCTTTTTAAAATATATATTTAATATAATGAGAGGAAAAGATTATGTATTTTTTTGGTTCCATCATGCCATAAAACTTTCAATAACATATTCCAGTGCTCCACACTTTTACCTCTTAAGGACATGCCAAAATAACACATAACCCTGTGCCTGCTGCTCCTGCATGCTACCAGAGGCCTTTTGCATCCAAGCTAATGAATCCAACAAATCCAATCGAAATACAGCTTCTCAAAAATTGTTGTGAGGAGGCTTAAGAAATAAATAGAAGCTTAAGTACATCTCGAAGTAGAAGTTCCAGCTTCATGGTGTACACAGAATAGGAGCATTCGTTTAAAAACCTATGGGTGTCAACTTTTTTTCTGGATGTGTGGTTGTGGGATTTGAAGAAGATTTTAGGGTAAATCAAGATGTGCTTTGCAAATTCTGTGGCCTGGGAAGAGTAGATGGCCAGTATGAAAGCTTTAGGTGTCATTAGTGGAGACTGCTGAAACACCCACAGTGTATACAGCTTTAGCATCAGAGCATAGAGACAGGAGGAGCTGACAGAAATAAATATAATGAAAAGGGTATAGGAAGCAACATAGTGGATCTGTAGGTTCTTAAATATTTCTGGTGCCTTCATATTTCCTTGTGTAAACTCAGAACATCAACCAGATTTTTCTGGTAGCTGAGGGAATTGTTAAATCTTCCAGTTTTGTCAAATCCATGCCCAGCTATCCTTGGCCGGAGGTCTTTTCCAGCAGAGTAACTCTCCTTAGCACTTCTGCCTGAGATCACAGCATAGCGTCCTAAACATATGCCCTGCCTTGAAAGTACTTTCTAAAACCTTTGGACAATTACTTTGAAAACATGGAACTATAAAGCGGACACCAAATAAATTAAGTTTAAATCCACGAAACTACACAAAGGAATTTGTTCAGGGATTGGTTATTTTGACAGAGGCAAGACTTTGGTGCTGAAATTTGATGGAGACTTTGCCAAGAACCTCCTCTGCTTGCTGCCCTGATGTGACTGAGAAGACAGACAACTAGGTTTATAAGTAAATGAACATGGAAATTGATCAACAGGAAGGATGACTTGAGGATTAAAGTTGTTTTGTGGTGCTGGGACACTCACAAAGTTGTCTAGAATTATTGCAAAATTAGACCTTCCTGTCCTTTCATACAGCCACCCAGATCAAAGATGGAAGAGAAAATATTTTCCCAGCACCGGAGCAGCTCAGGCTTCAGCTGATTCCCCAACTTCAGATCATCTATAAAATTTTACAATTTAAATAAACAAGTTCTTCCTTGTCTGTTTCTCATATGGGAAAGAAGGACCCTCTGTCTGTTCGCTTAAAAAAGTAAGCAGAGTGGCAAATAGGCCTGTCCTCTGATAGAGGCAAAAACATTCCTTTATATTCTTTAGCTCCTGATCCAGATATATCCACTTGTCATCCTTCTCAGCAATACTTGTCCTGCAAGTAGCGCAGGACATGTGGAGTGCTCCTGAGGAGAGGACACCGGCACCACCACCCCATCTGCATCCCTTTATCCTGCAAAGGATATACTGTCCCTGCTGGTGGTAATGGCCTGAAAGGGTACAGGTATAACTCCTGCCACGGTCCTCTACTGAGCAGCACCAACCTCTCCTGGGGTGTCCCTTGCAATAGACTGTTGCATCCATCTCTGTAGGGATGGGACATGGGGTGTTGAAGCTTAAAGAGATGTTTCCTGACTGCCCAAAGCTACATATCTGCTATCTGTAAGTAGGAGCCCCAGCTTGATGGGCCAAGCAGTGCCACATACCACTTGCTGTGCACCTGCTGACTTGCTCCTGCTGGCACCTGGACTTCAAACAAAACAGTATTTTGCCAGTGACCGATGAAAATGAGTTGTTCAGTGTATAGATTGTCATGCTTTCCGGCAAATGATGATGTACCTGTTTCCTCCTCGGCTGGATCAACCTTGGCTTTTTTAGGGATGGGATGCACAGAGGTAGGTCTGTTTTTCTTGTTTTTCTTTTTTTTTTTTTTTTTTTTTTTTTTTTTTTGTTTTAAATAATATAGCTGCTGAGCTGTAGAAACAATAATTTGTCAATGGGAGAGCAGGAGAAGAGGAGGCAAGTTTCAGTTGCTGCTCATTTGAATTGCCCTGAGAATGAGAAGATCCCCATGGCTGATAAGGCTGTGCTGAAGGAGGTTATTTCCCCTTCCTCTTCCCACTCATCTCTCCTGGCCACCTGCAGCTCAAGAGAGTAAGACGTTTACTCTCTCTTTTTAGAAACCCTGACTTTGGTAGTGCCTGCAAGCAGGGCAGTAATTCCCTTACAAGCATTGCTGCTGTCTACAAAGAATGCTTTTCTACCAATAAACTGTATGGGCTAGGTAGAATTCAGCCTGTCTGAGTCTCTGCTTTGCAAAACTAGGTCTTCTCCAGTATAAAAATGGAGTGGAGAAACAAGCCCTTCAGGTACTGCTTGTTGGCGCAGGCTGGAGCAGGAAGGGTTGCACAGAAGCAGGTTGAGGCCAAGCTGGTCCCAGCATGGAGCCATCCTAGTAGGGGGGAAGCAACAGGGGGAGGAGCACTTGTGCCACCAGTGCTTCTGGTGCATACCCCTGTGAGGAGGGGAGCAATGGACTTGTGCCATTTGAGGGTGACAGAGAAAGCACCTCTTCTGGGGGATTTAGGAGCATTGAGCGCAAACACAGTGGAGCTGAGAACTAGCGACAGCTGGAGAGTTTGCTCAGGTGATCAGGGCTTCTTGTTTTGTTTGGGAGTGTTGAGTTGGTCATCGAGCTGCTGAGTTCATCTACTCCTGCTGGGAGACATGGGGTTATGCAACCACAACGTGCGTGGGAGGCCATAAGGGCAGCAGCTCCGCCGCAGCGGTCTGAGGTGAGGGAGGCTCAAATGAGAACAGCAGCTTGCTGCCAGGACTGCTCCTTATATGGCTGCCAAATGTGTGTAGCATGTTGCTTGGTATATCGCTTACAGTAAGAGCTTCAGGTGCCGGGTTGTTCCATGGCTGTATATCAAAAGTGAGTGCTGAGGTTGCACTGAGCCACACTGAGTCTGGGCCAGAATGATGGAGGTCTCTGGAAGTTGTACAAATCCTGATGCTTTTGAATAGCCAGCCCTCATATGGTCTGAAAAACCACTGGAAAAAATCCCTCCTGTGTCAGCAGCTGGTAGCGGCAGTACGTGGTCATGAGGAAGTCCCATTCTGTTGCCAGCCCTGCACCCCCTCACAGGTGCTGCTGTTCACCCACGAGCTGGTGGGAGCAAGCAGGGAAGGGAGCTCCCAGGATGCCGTCCCCAAAAGAGATTAAACTTAGCCAAGGACAGATCATTTTTTTAATATCAGGCCTTGAAGTGTTTTTGTTACTTTGGCTGAGAACATCGGTGGGAGTGCTCCTGTGCACTGGAAAAAAATGCCGTCTCTATCTCGGCCACAGTGAAACACCGTCTGCCAGAGTGTGGGTGGTACTTGTTTTAAACAGCACCTGTTGGTGTTTTCAGAGCTTGTTTTTAACCTTTCTAGACTGTGCTGCCATTGGCAACCATCCACCCGCCCTGTTTCTCTGGTGGCTGAGGTGCTGCGGGCTGTACACAGAGAGCAGGCCACGTTCCTCGTCACTGACATCCTGCCTCGCTCTCATTTGAGAGAGGAAGCTGTAGCTGTATCTGGAAACTTTGGTATTATGATGTCATATCCTAAACCCACATTTCACATCCATGATAGTATGAGTCTTTAATTGAATATAATTGCTAGTTGACATGTTTATTTATAACTTTGCAGCCTCAAATTAAAAATTTCTTATTTTTTTTTCTCCTTAAGCTGTTTGCCAGCAATTCTGAACCTTAAGAGGCTAACGAAGTGATAGGATTTCTCTAGCCCCTCAGTTACTGTGCTGCCAGATTGCACTGTTGGATTCACTGTTCTTCATTTCTCACTCTTTTCTGAAACAGTAACTTTTTCTTTCATATCTTCTGCATTGCCTTGAATGCTAGATGTTTTTAAGCCTTTGTTATCTTTGGGTTTTTTTCACATCTTTGTAAGATCTGCTGTAAATAATCCCCTAAAAAGATCACAGATGTATTAATACTGGTTTGAATCAATTGGGTTTCACTTCATAGCATAGCCTGACCTTTGATTTTCTTGGAGCTCCCAGGATCTGATGATGAAGATAGCATAGTCTCTTGTCTTCTCAAGCAGTTGATTTTTATATATTTGTGTGTTATGGGACCATCTTAGAGAAGAAAAAGAGGCCATTGCACAATATAATCAAAAATTAATCTATCTAGGGAGATGTAACAAGCGTCCAGGCTCCTACGTTCCTGACCAGTCACTTTGACTTTGAAGTTATGGTAATAAAATAGTGAAGGCATGTCCAAATTAGTTCCTAAATTACCAAGATAAAAGGAAGCTATAGCTCATGGCAAGGAAACAGGAAATGTACAGGCTTCTTGGTTTTACGGCAAATGTAGTACAGTGGGTTTGTGATGAAGACTTCTGACCACAGCAGATTCCTAGAAAAAGAGTCTTCAAACACAATGAAATGACAGAAAGAGGGGTTCTCTAGCCTTTGTTTTAAAGTAGCCTCCAGGAGTTAATGGTCACATTTAAATCAGGTGTTTCTTAAGTATCATATGCACAAGCTTGGAGGAATGCACAGGTTTGTCTGGAAGATATTGAAGAGGAACATGGAAGCTATGTGGTATGATATCAAGTTAATAACAGAAGTATGTCTATATATAAAAGAATGTATCTATTCTACTTATTAAATTCCAGTAGAAGTAAAGATAAATGCTGCTCTAAATGCAACCCTCTAAGCTCTTCTTCCTTTTTTTAAAAAAAAAGGCAGGAGGTGCTCATGATATGGAGGTGGACTGAACTACTGCTGTAGGCAACATCTGCAAGTAATGGCTTAAAATCCTTCTCTTATATTTGTTATGTTGTTCTCTCCTCTTCTGCAGCGTGAAAGCAATTTTGTGCAACTTCTCCATTTTCAAGTTACTTCATGGGAAATTCTGTCTAAGGTAAATTGCATGTAGGACTTGCACTTCATTACCAGCAATTTTAAAAATACTTTGCCTGACGTGATAAATTATGTATCTCTGTAAAGGCATGGCATAGAGAAGTAGAATAGAAACAGTTGTATAGTCACTGCAGCAATTCTGATAATCTTTTCTGCGTTGTATTCATTATATGACAGTTGTGACAAGGAAATGCAGGAAGTGTATAAAATAGAGAATTGAAGGATAAGTGAGATCTCAAAACTAGGCATAGCTGAAGCAAAGCAGTATTTCCCACAGGCGGCAGGTGCAACTTATTAGGCTTAGCTGTGAACAGTCTCTGTATGTGTGTGTGTTTCCTTTCAGGAGGCTTTTTGTTTTTCCTCTCGAGATCTCTCTCCCCTAACAGGTCTGCTCTCTTAGTAAAAGCATGCACAAATGTTTACTGAAGGTATTGTGTTCTCTTTCATGCCAACTCTTGTTATTGTTTTACACCACTTGGCACTTTCCCAAACTGTGTCAGACAAAATATAAATAAATGTAGGAAAGGTAGCAGCCTTGTGCTTTTCCCAGGGAGAAGAATTAGATAGGACCAAGGTATTTTGTGATGCCTGATAAAGAGGGTATGCATGTATGATAAAGAGGGTATTGCATCCCAATAGGGGATAAAGGAACAAAAAAGCAGATGAAGGCTGCTTCAGAAGGAAGCTATCTATGTGGCTTTGAAAGAAGGAAAAAAAGAAGGCAGAAAGATCAACAGCTGCAATTATTTTGCTCTCAACCTTTCATCTCTATGCATCTTTCCACTGTTGCCTTTTTGCACATGACATCCATTTCACGTTTCTTGTCCCTCCTTGATCTTGGGGTTCTGGCCAGCTTAAAGCTCAGGCCTTGTCTCTAACAGGGCAGAGCGAGATAAGCTCACATTAAGTTTCTGTGTCACCCTGCTCTTATGCCATAAATTCTCTTGTAGCAATCAGTTTTCCTCAAGGGCCTCATTTGCTAGTGACATTCACTAGTGAATATTATTTGTGTGTGTTTACCCTGGGCTGAGACTAAGGAACTTCGTTCTCTTTAAATCTCTAACCTGCTCCTGGTGCGAGATTAGCGATTCCAAGGGACATTCAAAGTTTATAGGACAGCTCTTGGCTTTACAGGAACAAAATGTCATGGAGACACTGCCTCTCTGCTCCCTCCTGGCAGCGGCAGTAAACATTTGATACATGTACTTTCCATTGAGCTCAGCATCCTCGCACTGGTTTGGCACATCCACGCTCCTGGAGAAGTCTTGCATTTGTGATACTGTGATCACAGAGCTGTAAGGAGGATCTTCTCTTATGACTTTAGTGGAGCTGTGGAAAGGAGGAAACCTGGGAAGACTTTAAGTAGATGCATGTAAACACAAGGCCTTTGGTCCTCTTGACTCCACGTGTCCTATAGGTGTATAACAAAATGCTTTCTCTGAATTTGCACTGGACTTTTCATATAAAAAAAATCCCATGGCCTGACTCTTATTATTCTTTATGCATTATGGCTGGGGAGCAGCCAAACCTGTAGCTTTTAAGGAGGTTTGGTCTTCCCATGCTGATGTGATGGCATCTGGCCAGCAAAGGTGTATCAGTGGGCAGGACCTCTGCTGCATGGCCTGGTAGAGCAAGAACCACCAAGCTGGGCATTGCTCCTTTGCTCTTGAATACAGTCACCTGGCCACCCCACCACACAGTGTCCCTAAACTACAGGGAGCCCTGTCACCTTCTGCCAGCCAGTGGCCCCAAGCTCCCTGAGGTACAGGCCCTGTGTCTAGCATCTCTCTGCCAAAATCTTTATTTAGTTTTATTTAAACTGTTCTCACTGGGAAGCTTGCCCACACCTCTGAGAGCTGTAATGTTGTATGTTCCTGCCCTAACACTGGACAAAGTGGAAGGGAAAATTACTGTAGTGTCTCTGTGCCAATGCAGTGCTATTGAGGGAGACCTTCTGCAGGACAGCCTAAAGAAGCCAAAGCAAAATTGAGAACCAAGGCAGTTATCAGTCACTCCAAATATGGTCAAAAATATACAGAAGCAGCTGCATAACATGCTATTGCCTCAAAGGAATAGAAAAATGACTTATTCTTTTAAATCTGAGCAGAGATGCTAAATTCCAGAGGAAAAAAAGCACTGATAGCAATAAAAACAAGATTAGAGCTGAGACAAAGTAGTCTTGTTCTGGTTCTCTAAACAAGAAATTTATTAGCCCCCACAAACCATTCGAAAGAGCCTCTGACCAGGTAGTTATAATCCAAAATTCTACTTTCAAGGTCTTGTCATATATTACTCCCTGTTTGTTTTTTATTGTGCAAGCTCAGACACTCCAGTGATAAACTATTTGCTCTGTGGCCTTGCTGTAGTACATGAAAACTTTCCATGACTGTACTGCTGTAGAACAGAAATAGCTAGGCATGTCCCAAACAGCTTTCAAAACCCAATTTGGATCCTGATGAGAAGAGGAAGTGTTCAAGGCTCATCAATGTCCCACACAGCTTGTTTGTTTCTCCTTAAATGTGCTATATGAAAGACCATGAAAAGTTGAGAAGAGAATTTATTTTATGTTCTCTTGATAGCATTGTACCCTCTCAGAGGTCTGCAACCCTTAAGAAATCTTCTTTTAGAATGATGAAGAGTTCCCCCATTGCTTCAAACATTATACAGTATAAAAGGATCCATCTTATTTTTCAGGAAGCAAAATTATCTTGTAATTCATTTTGCCTTCATGTACTGGAAAATGTAGTATTAAACTATTTTTTTTCTTTTGAAGATCTCTATAGGCAAAATTCTTCAAAATTCTTTTCTGGTATGTAATGAGTTTCAGATGTGGAGGGATAAGAAGAAGGTGATAACTACTTCCAAGCTAAGTTACCCAAATTGAAATCAGATCTGACTTCATTCCTTCTTTCTGACCAAAGCTCTTTGGGTGAATTCAGGTGAGTCGCTTCATTTTTCTTGTCCTTCCTTGAAAAACACCTTCAGTTCCCACCATCTCCTGCTTTGGATATCACTGGGCTAAAAAAACTGAAGCTTTTAGCTTTTTAAAACTAAAAAGGCAACAAGTGGCTGTAGTGTGTGGACATCAGACTAATTACTTCAGATTGTATCAGATTACTTTTCCAGGCAGCTGGAACTGGTACTAAAATAATTGTATGTTTAAGAAATAAATACTTTGACATATAAAAATGATTATTATTAATTTTTCCTTTCTCTGGTTCATGCTAAAAGCTTTTGAGTAATTTTGACAGTTTATTAGTGTTAATCTTTCGGTTTAGCTATTGATTGCTAGGTGGAACCTTAAGTCATGTAGGAAATAACTCTTCTTTGTTTATCTTTGGAAGATTTGGGGTTTGTTTTTTCCTCTAGAGGATGGCTAAGGTAACTTCCAAGAAAATATTAAACTCAAAAATTGAATTCTAGTCAGCAAAAGAGCTTGTGGAAAAAAAATACTTTTCAGTGATTGGTAGAGAGTAGTGGAATTATGCACCTCCATGGGGAAGGCATAAAATTACTGAATGGATTCAGGTTTTTGTATTAACTAGATGAATTTTCTGTAAAACTATTAACAGAAATACCATATCTGTTAGCAGTCTCAATAGCAAAGGGAGTACTTACACAACTGATGATAGACTGACTAAAATTCCTCCTTTACAAGTGACCTGATCCACCAACATTGCAGAAAATGGTATTTGTGATGTGTATGAACTGTTGTTGAAGCCTATCCATTCTCAGGTTCTTTCACGGGCAGATTATGTCCATGTCATCTCTCTCCCTCATCTGAGGCCTTGACTATCTGCTATCAGACTTGTCCAGTTTACCTGCCTTTCATACACTTCCAAAGCCTGTAAAGAGCATGGGAGATGGCAGCATAGCCCTGCCTCCTGGGTCAGGTGGGACTGGACCATACCTTATGACAGTGAGTCGACTAGGGTTCCCAGAAGTGAAAATTACCTTCCCTAATTTCAAATTCTATTCCCAATGAACCCATGGAGAGCGGAACCCTGAGTTAAGCCCTGTTTAGAGGGAAAATACCATTTCAGAGCTTCTGAACTAGAAACTTGGGGATTTTGTTATGATTGATTCAAGGTTTCCAGCTGTGACACTGTGACCCACTGTTTCATTTCAGTGATGTTGCTTCATAGGATATAAGCAACTTAAAGTTTCCCAGGAAATCATAATGCTGTTTAATAAACATGCTATGTCTCAGATTGTGGATCTGAACTCAACATCCAAAGTTTTCTGAATTTGTACATCTCCTGGTAAGTGCAGGTTCTGCCAAATCTGGCAGCACATCAGGACCCTAAGCAGGTAACTTCTTAATTAGTTCCTGGGGCTCATACTAGAAGATTGGAAAAGGCAGCATCTAGTTTTTTAAACATCATTGAATTTTAATGAAGATTGGAGAAAGTTAAGGAGTTAGAGGAGGATACAAGACTACTTCAAGTAAGGATGAGGAAAAACTTTGCTGAACAACTTTTTTTTTTTTTTTGGCAAACTCTTTCTCTGCATGGGAGCTTGCGGGGGAAAAAAAAAAAAGCCTTCCTCTGAATGCACGAGTACCTGAAATATCAAACTAAGACAGGAAATCAGCTTCTGACATTTAACTGATGTGAACTGTAAATAAGCATTCTATATCCTTGTTACCCATTTCCAGAGATGATGTCACTTGTTGCACTTTGGAAGGTGGAGGCATTCCTTGGAAAAGTTATTACGTCTCTGTACAGTTTTCAGTTTGTGGCATTAGTGCACTGCACAAGCAGCAAAAGCCAATAATAACCATGGGTCATCTGTACACCTGAGAGCTATGCTGTTAGGAAAATATTTATTCTGGGGACCTGCCACTTGGCTTTGAGCCAGTTTCTTCCATCTTCGTCCATAATGAGAAAGAGCACAGCAGAAAGGAGTGCAGATGGGTGTAGTGCTTCATGGTGGAGTAGGGGAGCTGCGCTGGATGAGAGAGGAGAGCAGGACTGGGAAAGACAGAAGGGGATAGGATGGGATCAGAACAGAAAAGCTGATTTCTTCCTAAAAATAGGTTGCATTTCTGGAGGCTACTAAAGGCCAGCATGGGGAAATAAATTTGGCAAACACAGGGGACAAGGGAGCAGATGCAGAGGAGGATTCTCCAATGACTTAATGGTACTTCTATTCTTTCTTTGTTTGAAGAAGACAGTCTCAAATTTGTCACACAGTGCTTAACCTGACCTTTCCCATGGTACCTCGCCACTGAGTCAACCTCCATAGCCTTCACTTGTTTAAAAGCGTCCTAAAAAATATTTCACATTGCCCCAACATGTAACCAAAGCCGAGAGCAATTATTTTGAGGAGGCTTCAGATGAATGTGGAAGAATTTGTCTATAAGAAGCACTTCTAGTGAGGAAGGGAAGGTGATTTGAATAATTAGTATTTTTGAACTGAATAATTAGTTCAAACTGAACAAACAGGATTTAATTTCTAAATGGAATTGAGAACTTGCAGCTTCCTCTGAGGATGGGCAGAGCTTTAAGTATGGTATATCATGAAGAGATGGATTTTCTGTTTAGAAAATCTTGCACCATGTATCTGAGACACCTGAGGAAAGTCAGAAACTGCATTTATCATATAGAGCATGGAAAATCAGAAGTATGTTCCAGAGCAACACAGCAGCAAGTGCAAGGAGGCAGATGCCGGGCGATGCAAGTTAATCTTGCATGAAATTATTACTGGCTGTGCTGGAGACTTTCTGCAATGGAAACTGATTGTATCTTTTATCCATATAAAAGTGGATGGTGATATTTCTCTGCTGGTCAAGTTTGGCCTGGAGCTGTAATTTACTGCAAATCAGGGGAGTAATTTTTTTTTCCTCCAAAGATTAGAATGTTACAAGAAATATAGAGACATTTTTATAGTAAGATGAATTTTCAGGACAGTAACCAGAGACATACAGTCCAGTGCTCTCACAAATTAACCTCTTCACTACTGTTAGAATGCAAATATATTCTGGCAACAAATATTTCCCAGTAATATTCCCTCCTCAGGATATCACTATGTTGCTTCATGATCATTCATATGCTGAAAACCATCTGGAGCATCTTACAGGGAAAAGCTCCTACAGAGTGGCTTCTTAAGGCCTGCTTATGGGTCTGTGGTCTGTAGAATATTTTTACACTTAACTTCTTTACAGCCCATAGTATGGGAAACTAGCAAGTCAAGGCCACCAGAAAGAAAAAATACCATAGAAGAGAAGGAGGCAGAATAAATAATACTAACAAAAAAACTAGGGAGGATGTTAAACTTAATGCTCTATGACTTATTCCAATTGTTAGTATATAGAATTTGGATGAGGACTTAAAATGTGTGTGTGTGTGTGTGTGTGTGTGTAGGGAGGGTGATATGGAGGGCGTTATTCTCTCACATTTGATGGTAACTTTTTGACACAGATTCTGGAGGAGCCAATGAGGAGAGGTGGGCTACTGGACCTCGTGCTAACAAATAGAGAGGGACTTGTAGGAAATGTGAAGGTGGATGAGCAGGGAGCCTGTGGCAATGCTCAAGCAGAAGAAGGTGGCAATATACAGAATGTGGAAAAAGGACAGGCTCCCTGGGAGAAATACAGGAACGTTGTCAGGGAATGCAGAGATGCGACAAGGAAAGCTAAGGCACGTCTGGAACGCAATCTGGCAAGGGATGTTAAAAATAACAAGAAAAACTTCTTCAAATATATTAACAGCAAAAGGAAGATTAGGGAAAATGTGGGTCTGCTGGTGAACGGAGTGGGTACCCTGGTTACGAAAAACACAGAGAAAGCAGAGTTGCTGAATGCCTTCTTTGCTTCAGTGTTTACCAAGGGCAGCCCTTTAGAGTCCCAGGCCCTAGGGACAAGAGAAGAAGCCGGTGGAGAGGAAGACTTGCCCTGGGTAGAGGAAGATTGGGTCAGAGAGCACCTAAGGAACCTCGATACCCACAAATCCATGGGCCCTGATGGGATGCACCCCAGAGTGCTGCGGGAGCTGGCAGATGTCATAGCTAAGCTGCTCTCCATCATCTTTGAAAGATTCTGGAGAATGGAGGAGGTGCCGGAAGACTGGAAGAAGGCCAATGTCATGCCAGTCTTCAAAGAAGGCAAGAAGGAGGACCCAGGCAACTGCAGGCCAGTGAGCCTCACCTCCGTCCCTGGAAAAGTGATGGAATGGCTCATACTGGCCGTTGTCTCCAGGCATATGGAGGACAAGAAGGTGCTCAAGAGTAGTCAGCATGGATTCACCAAGGGGAAATCTTGCTTGACTAACCTGATAGCCTTCTATGATGAAATGACTGGCTGGATAGATGAGGGGAGAGCGGTGGATGTCGTCTATCTCAACTTCACCAAGGCTTTTGACACCTTGCCTCACAACATCCTCCTGGGCAAGCTCTGGAAGTGTGGGATAGTGAGGTGGATTGGGAACTGGCTGGATGGCAGAGCTCAGAGGGTGGTGATCAGTGGTGCAGAATCTAGTTGGAGGCCTGTAGCTAGCGGTGTCCCCCACCTACAGTCCAGTCCCCCACCTCAGTCCAGTCCTGTTCAATTTATTCATCAGTGACCTAGATGAAGGTACAGAGTGCTCCCTCAGCAAGTTTGCTGATGATACCAAACTGGGAGGAGTAGCTGATACCCCAGAGGGCTGCACTGCCATCCAGAGGGACCTGGACAGACTGGACAACTGGGCAGTGAAAAACCTCATGCAATTCAACAAGGCCAAGTGCAAGGTCCTGCACCTGGGGAGGAATAACCCCAGACACCAGTACAGGCTGGGGACCGACCTTCTGGAGAGCAGCTCTGCGGAGAAAGACCTGGGTGTCATGGTGGATGACAAGTCGACCATGAGGCAGCAGTGTGCCCTCGTGGCCAAGAAGGCCAATGGGATCCTGGGGTGCATTAAGAAGAGCGTCTCCAGCAGGTCGAGGGAGGTGATCCTGCCCCTCTACTCAGCCCTGGTGAGGCCACATCTGGAGTATTGTGTCCAGTTCTGGCCCCACACTACAAGAGGGATGTGGAGCTGCTGGAGAGAGTCCAGCGCAGGGCCACAAGGATGATCAGGGGCCTGGAACATCTGCCCTGTGAGGAAAGACTGAGAGAGCTGGGCCTGTTCAGCCTGGAGAAGAGAAGGCTGAGAGGGGATCTGATCAGTGCCTATAAGTACCTCAAGGGAGGCAGTGAGGAGGATGGTGCTGGCCTCTTTCACTGGTGGCCACCAACAGAACTAGAGGAAACAGCCAGAAACTGAAGCATCAAAAGTTCCACAGGAACTTAAGGAAAAATTTCTTAACAGTGAGGGTGACAGAGCACTGGAACAGGCTGCTCAGAGAGGTTGTGGAGTCTCCTTCTCTGGAGATCTTCAAAACCCGCTTGGACGCAGTCCTGTGCCACGTGCTCTAGGTGACCCTGCGTGTGCAGGGGGGTTGGACTAGATGATCTCTAGAGGTCCCTTCCAACCTTAATGGTTCTATGATTCTATGATTTCATAGCTACTGGACATTTCATTTTTTTTGTTGTTAATTTATTTCTTAATCCATTCAATGAAGTGCTAAAGAAGGAAGATTTTCTTTTCAGACACTTAAGTGATTTTTGATTTTCTTTTCTGCATCCAGACACTCAAATACTGCTTCTGTTGACTCAGTTTAGAGTTTAGTTCTGTTTTTTGAATTCAGTGAAACCTCAATATTGACCTCAATACAAACCTGCCTAAATGTGAACAGAATCTGGCTCAAAGATTGCCAGATTGTCCCTTAGACTGCCAAATCTCCTGAATTTTATTTTCAGATGAGTGTATCCTGAGGTACTGTTTATGTATGGCTGTGTGGGTGTGTGTATGTATGTGTGTGTGTGTATGTATATATATATATATATATATATACACATACATCAGCAAGCAAAAGTGTCCTTTTCAGCTTGTCTCTCAGTAAGATGTATTGCATTCTTGCTTATCAAGCTATCACCCTGGAGCTGCTGTAAAAGGATCACAGAACTAAAAAACAAACAAATAAAAAACAAAAACAAAAAAAAAAACACAAGAAAACCTGCCCTGACTTTTATTTACTGATTGTCAGCTGATACAACGCAGTTCATTCAATCCCAGGCTAATAAAGCACTGGAGAAACATTGCTATGAACAAGTTCTGACCTAAGTGTTTCCTCATTTTGCTTAAGCTTTTATAAAATGCTGTTCAAAGGACGATCTAATGGAAATAAAGCATTAAGATCTAATCCCTAGTGGGAGTTACCCAAACAAAACATTTGATAGAAGCAGACATTTCAAACGGCTTTCACTGATGGGCCAAGATCAGAGAAACTCTTCAGGATTTCAATTTCACTTCACCCTGGGAATGACATTTCTGATATGTAAAACAAACAAGAGTGATAATAAAAAGACAAAAACTAGAAGCACTCTGAAAAGACGAGGAAATCCTTTTTCCTCTCTAATACTACCTCAGGGCAAATTCACCTGTGTATTCCTGCCTTTCGCACATATGGAGAGGGCCCTTTCCTATCGCCATATGCTCCAGTGCAACATGTGCAAAATGTGCAGCAATAAGAGTTACACTGGCAGAGACAGGCAAAACGGAATCCCTTCTGGCCTTTCTCAACCATTTTATAAAACACGGTTGGTAAAGCAGATCAAATGTGTGGCCCTGGATTTGCAGAAACATCCAGTTATTGAAATGATTATAATGTCTCCTGACTAAAGATCAAGTTTTCTGCTTAGAAGCAAATTGTATTGTGGTGATCTGTTCAGGCAAACAGCTGGGTTTATGTTTTTGTGTTTTTGCATTTTTTTCTCAAAGGTTATATGACTCCTTTCTGTAACTGTGGGCCTGGTCTTTTTTCCTAGGAATAGATACCACTGTCAATACTTACTCCTTGGGATAAAGAGGGCTGATATCTGAATTTAATTCGGAAGTTTAGACTTGGATGACACCAATGTGATATGCCTTCCCTTTCACAGTGTGCCAGCTGTGAGTGACAAATATTGTTATTTATACTTAGGCTGGCGTTATATTGGAGAATGCCCTTTGCATTCCTTTCTGAGCTAGGTGCAGATGGTAAAAAGCTTTCAGCTGATTCAGCCTTGGCTTAAAAAGAGAAGATCTAGGAGTCTGTAGTTCATTCACCCGTCTCTGTCTGAAAGCGACCAAATCTGTTGCCATTCAGCTTGTGCTGAAAAACTGCTTTTCTTCACTCTCCTCCCTTCCTCCCCTTGTGTTTAGTGGTAAGGAAAGCAAGAAAAGAAGGAAGTTCTCAGATAGTTAAGATTTTATCTGTGTATCTTTAGGACTTTTTAAGTAGTTCGCCTTTTTTTTTTTTTTAATGCTACCCTAAAAAATGTAGATTTGTTTGCCCTGGAATCCACAGATCATTCTGAAGACATATTCCTTTTTCAAACTTGTACATGAAAATAGTTTGTAAATAAAACTAAGTCTCCCAGTGGTGCTAGAGGTTGACCCTAGTGCTGTGTGCCCACCGGGAATTTTGTTCCAAAGACTAATGCCTTTTTCTTTGAACTCGTGTCCTGGATGGCTGTTTTTTCCTGACCCTTGAGTCTGACCCTTGGAGCACAACATACCATCATCTTCCAGTCTATCACAGTGCAGAAAACTCAGGATGGAGCTAATGTTATGTTGGTAAACCAACCTTTTCCCAGTGATTTTTTCCCCTCTGATAACCGCTAGTGACTATTTAAAAAAAAAACAAACCACATTTGTTTGTCAGATTCAAAAGACCAGCTCTCAGAGGAGTTAATGTAATGGCCTTGTTGTAGATGGCCAAGTATTCTTTCCTAGCTTAGTCCTTGCTTAACTGCTTTCTTCAAAGCTGAATATGTATAGATGTATTCTTTGGAATTTGAATGTTAGGAAATGGAATATAAAAATAATAATGTAGAAAATTCCCATCTGGGAAATCTGCTGTGCATTCAAAGCACCTTTAACTACAGCCTTGCACATTTTGGTCCTAATACATATTGTACCAAAATATCAAGCCTGGATTTGACCTTTCCCAAGGATTTTAGGGATGGGAGGTGGAGAGGCTTGAGGAGCATTAACCTAGCTTTGCCTAACTATTGCTGTCTGTAGCTCTGGTGTTTGGTCCTCATGCAGGTTCCCCATCAAAGGAAAGGGGATCACAGGGTTGGCCTCAGCCCTAGATTCAAGTCCAAGATCGAGGTCTTATCGTATTGACTCCTGCATAGAAAATAATCAATGACCAAAAGTGAGAGGGGGAACTAACCCTTTGCCTTGTCTTTTGGCTGATTATTGGAAACAGTCTGTTATTTGGGGGAAGATATGAACAAAGCCTGTTGAAAAAGGCATGAGGGAGACTTTGAAACTTTCGCAATAAATGTAGAAAAGGTACCAAGCTCCTTTCTGGAATACATGAAATTATAAGCAGCACTACCCAAGGTATAGAGCTCCTGGAAAGCTCAGGAACATTGTGAGTTATGTGGGCAGGATTTGTGAGCAGCTGAATGAAAGCAAAAGCAGTTGCACTTTCTAGGGAAGCATAGATCTAGGAGAGCAGCAGCGAGGGAAAGCCTGCAGAAGTACCACTGCAGAGCTGCAGGGAGAACAGGCTCTTGGGCTTCAGCTACCTGCCATAAGGACACTTGGCAACAGGCGCAAAGAAAGCGCTTCCTGGAGTGCACAAGGAAGCAGGGCCTAGCTCATGTTCATTGTAAATAAATGTGATTGTCAGAAAGAAAATAAATTAGTAGGGTATTACGTTTGTGAAGTGTTATGGTAGCATAAAAGCCAGTGAGTCCTTTTCACTAGCTGTTTAACAGGAAAGATAAGAGGGTGCAACAGCAGTTGCCCTCTTGACACAGCTGTCAAAGAAGGCTTCAGCTCCCCAGGTTTCTTAGGTGAGTAGTGTTATGGTCTACACTAGAACCAAACAACCTCGTGGCAGGAGTTACTGCAGATCACTTCTCATAGTTATCTATCAGGGGTTCATGAAGAACTAGCTGTTCTCATATACTTGTATACTTAAAATCTAAAACTAAATAAGGCAATTAGTCATGTTCATGTTTCTGTACTGGTGCTGATGGCTGTGGTGTTTCTGGTGGTACTGGCAGCCTGGAAATGCATGGGCAGTGCAGCTGGCAAGCCAGTCTTCAGCACAGTGAGCGCTTTCCTGTTTCTTTGTCATTCATGTGTGTTGCGTTTGGCAGTTTTAAAATTCTCTTCCAGATGTCACTAGGGCTCTGTCTCCACATTTCTGTAAATTCCTATGACCTTCAGTTTTTCATTTTCCTCTTCGGATCTTCTCACTTGTCAGACACTTGCTTCATCTGCACCTTCAGATCCCTGTGGCTCCCATTAAGGCTTATATAAGATCTATGAGGCCAGACACTGCCCACCACCACTTCCCTCACCACTTTTAAAAATTAACTTGACCTTTCTCCTTGAAACGTTTAAGTCATGGACCTGAATGACCTGAATGACCTGAAACAGGAAGATGTTGGTTTTGTTTGCTGTTACATTTTTTCCCCCTTTCTCTTTTTCAGTTGTGGGATTCCAGTGATTCTGTTCCCTCTATCCATCCAATGTTCACCACATCTTACCAGGGGACACCAAGCATCAGTCAAGATGCCTCTGCAGGAAGCTATTTGCTTAGTCACTGAGTTTTGGGTTCCTTCTCTCTCTTTTTGAGATCAAATGTTTCTGAAGCAAGAGTAAATGTTGTCCCTTCTGAGCTGCTGCTGTTTTGCCATAATCAATGACTATATTTCTTTGCCCACTCGTAATCCTGCATTTATGAAGGGTAAGAATCGTATTTGACTCATCAGTTTGCTCCTTAAAAAATAATCATATAGGCATGCCTTTGTTTTTGGGGGCTTGTCACCTTCTGAACGTATTGGAACAGAATGAACTCAACTGAGGATGGGACAGAAAATGCATTTGTCCATGTCTGATATACAAAAATCCTACTTCTGCTACCTGATTCTTGGTGTGCCCTATCAGTGCTACACTGTGCCAAAGCATTTAGCAATATCCTGATAGGGTTTTGTGTGTAGAATGAAGTGTTTATTTCCTTCTTCCATAACTGAATAAGCCACTTGTCTGTATGCAAAATTGGTTACCCATGGATAGTTCATTTACTTTTGCTGCTTTCCCTCTGAATTTACATGAAACCACAAGCATGTGTTGATGGAGAAATGCTCAGAAGCTTAACACATTACTGTGGATGAGTATTGTACTTCTGCAAAGCCTACATCTTGTTAAGCAATCCCTTCACCTAGTGTGCTAATTCTACCACTTGATTTAAGAAAGGGGCACAGGGTATAACATGAATCTCACAAGGTCTGCAACATGGCAGAAGCAGCACCACAGCCTTTACAGCATCCCTGCAGTGAACCTCCTTGCCTATATTTGCTACCATATATTTGAAAAAAAAATCAATAGGATTAGTAGGACCATTACAGAAATGGCATGGCTTAAAAGTTTTCCTGTTTTCCCTTGCAAGGAGAGACAAAAGGGCCCTGGTTTGTCCATCCAGGCTGGGAGAAGCTTGGAAGGGGATAGGATAGCTATGTGTAAATGCATCTGAGGGTTATGCATCAGTTAGGGGGGAAATCCTATATAAGAGGACAGTATTAGCCCTAGATGAAGTGGTTATTGTCTGGTCATCAGTACATTTAGTCTGGGAACTTGCTAGACATTTAAGGAGTGAAGCTCCCAAGAGGCATAGTGGGAGCAAGGAATTTAAACTGTTGGAAGATTGCATGTGATAAGCCTAGAGACGGGGTTGTGCCACTAATTTGGAGAATTCCTGGAGATAAGAATCCCTGGGTATCTGTTAGGTTCAGAAGGAAGCAGGATCACTATTTGCACTCTATTTATATTTTGGTAATCCTGTGCTAGGACTCCTGCCCCTTTCTTGAAGGAATCAGCAGCAATTTGTCCCGTTTCCCCCTCCCCCTCAAACTATTTAACAGATTTTGTTTAACAGTCTTTTTGCACATTGGAGGGAGCTAGCGCAGCAATGGTGCCTGCTCCTCCGGAAAGGGAGACATGCTCATTTTCTGTTTCCTCAAAAGATGCTGGTAATCCAGCAGTGTTTCCCCACCCTCTGTTTACACAGACATCTTGTGTCTTTAAAGGGTATTTATTTTGCTGTTTTGAACATTTCACAAGGCACATCACTGTTTACTCAAGGGAAGGTCTGGAGTACAGCTTAGCTCTTGTCATATTGTACTGACTGTGTCCAAACTTATTTGTCTCAGTTTCTCCTCCTTTCCGGTGCCTAAAAATGTTGTTATGGGAGAGGAGCACTCTCTGGATTCCTTCAATATTCCTTGTGTCCTAAAGTAGTGGCAGAATTGGGCACGTCACCATGTAGTGGCAGCAAGAGTGCCTCTCCTTCCCCAGGATATGCTGGGAAGGAGCAGAAATACTTTTCTTCTCTGATGGCTTCTGTATTTTGACTTTTGCATGAGGGAACAGCCATGAAATTTCTGAGAGTACCAGTCATCCCTTTATCTACCAGTTGACATTGCTCAATAGTGCGGAGTTAATTCCTCTTTTTTTCTATAGAGATTATTGTTTTAAAGCACTAGTTGTGCAGCCAGCTACTGTGTATGCCTTAGGCCAAGGAACCAAAAGGCATTGCTAATGGTGAGATCTTGCTGCTGTGATTTTCCTTGCGCTCTCTGGCACACGCGAGCGGTTGCCCCTGTGCACAGAATGCGGCAAGGCTGTAATCACCATGGAAGGTGGTGGTTGGCTTATGTTTGCTTTGGGTTTTGCTGCTTTAGGACAGTCAGGAAAAATATTTATGCAAATATTTTTAGGGCAGGAATCATCCTTTCTGTTTACATTTGTGGAGCAAGCACAGTCAGGTCCCAGCAATGACTGGGGCTCCTTGCTGTTGCCACAGTACGCCCATATCTGCATTCTTGTTTTCCTCAGTCTCCATCACATCGATTGGTGGATAAGCAGGTTTCATCTGACTGAGAGATGTCTAAACAGCTGGGAATCATTGTAGCAGAAATGTAGTTTCCTCAAGTCCTGTGTCCTACATCCCAACTTTCTACCAGTAAAAATGATTAAACAAAAGGGTTTTTTTTTAATCCTCTTGTTTATTCTGTGTCCTCCACCAATACATCTGTCCCCCCTCCAACGTTGCCTGCCTTTCTGCTCCCCACATGCCTACTCCCACCTTCCTCCAACGTAGTGCTTGGGCAAAAGGCAGCATGTGGCGTCCCTAACGGTTCAGCACAGCAGTGAGCTGTTGAACCCTTACTGCAGCTTTTATCTCAAGGGGGTATTTACTGATATCTTCTACCCTCCATCAGATATTATATAGCACTGTAGGAATCTAGATCATCTTCTCAACTTTTATCCATCTGTCAAATGTGTCTAAAAACTGCCTGGTGTATTCAGAAATTGTTAGGGAACGCAGAGCTGGGCAGATACACCCCACTTCTCAGCAAAGCAGCCTAAGAAGTATATTTGCAAGTATAATATTTTTATTTACGGTTATGGGTATATATAAATTCACACATACGCTCACACACACACACACTTATGTGCATAGATATGCCTACCCAGACACATAACATTAGCTCTGGAGATGTGCTGTGTTGCATGTGCTCTGTGGACAGACATATGTGAGGGGAAGAAGAGATGGCAAAGAGGCAGGGGAAGGCTGTTGGTGTCGCCTCACAACAAGTGACAGTGTCATTCCGTACCTGGCTGCTGCTGATCTTGTTTCTAATGTGAGGGCTAATGAAATATTTTTGTGTAAAAAATATGCTTGGAAACCCAGTATCCAAAGGGTTTCAAAACTTTATTGTATGAGCCAAATATTTCCAGCTGTTGCTGCCTTCCACTTATTTCCCACAGCATCTTGGCCTGGCTCTGCTAGTGATCTTTCTTCATTGATGGCATGTGATATTAGCGGAGCCAATGTTTATGCTGCACAGAAGGATATTCCTCAAGCCTTACTTCATTAATGATTTTTAAAGCTTGTTAACCTGTTTATCTTCAAAGGATGGAAACTTGTAATGCTAAATAATTTGGACAGAATTTATATAGATCTTGATAATGAGCACAATTGGATATCAGACTCCAGTCTGTGTTGTAAACTGGGAGACATCGTACATAGTTCAGTTGCTTCTCACTAAGATGAGCAAGATTAGTCTATGTATACATGAGTGTTTCAAGCAGCATTACATCTGCTCACTCCAACCTTTGAGTGTTTCGAACATTTAGCATCTTCAACAGAAAGCAATTGCTAAGATACTCAACAGCATGAAATTTGGTTTACTTTTTTTTACTATATTCTGGTTTACAGTGGGTTTACAGAAGACAGTGGGTTTACTATGATCATCCATACTTCTATGATCATCATTGATTGCACTGTGCTCTAGCATAATCTAGTGAATTAAATTCAAAGCACTATGGGTTATCTCGGACATTGTGGGATCTGCTGCTATCACGAGGCTTTATAGTATATGTGAAACTGTTTTCTTAACGTTTCTTACGTTTCTTAATGTTTTCTTATATATCACTCTACAGTGCTTTCTTAAAGAGATGATGTTCGGTTACTTCTCAAAACAACAAATTAGTTGATTGATTGCTTTTTGCAGTCTTCTGGCTTTCAAACAAGGGAGGTTGGTTTAATTTTATTTTCCACCATTTACACAGTCTGCTTGCAGCTCGCATTTCTTTTTGTTTTGGTGACGAAAACATCCTACTTGATTGTTAATTGCTGTAAACATTTACTTAACACTTTGCAGTCGTTAATGAATTAATCTCCCTAATGCTTGGTAAGTGGTAAGTATTATGTGTGTTTTAGAGCTCAGGGGTGTTGATGAGACATACCTAAGGCCATAAATCGTGTCAGGAGTGTAGACGAGGATTTAATTTGAGAACCTTGTGTGACTGACTCACTGCAGTCAACGTGCTAGTGTCAATCTGTGGGTTTTGCACAGGAGCCAGGATTTGCAGTATTATCGAGATTACATCTTTTGTATTGTTCTAAAACAGCTCTTTCAGGTTGCATTCATTTTCCTTTGAGAACAGGGTATTTTTGAAAGCTTCTTTCTGTATAACTGAGATGTCAGCCCAACTTTACTTGAAAGGAAGTCGGACACACAGCTGGACCAAGACATTAACTATTTCAATATCAGTCCTGGAAGCTAGACCGCAAAAGGTGAAAATCCTCTCTTTATCTCCCACCAACCAGGCGTACGGGTGGCTGGTGCTCATTGCCACTTGTGGGAGGGCCGCACTGAGAATATGCCACTTGCTTAATTATGAGTAGTTCATAGCTGAAAATCAGAATGGGATATGGTGCTGTTCTGGGTAATAAGGGTTGCAATAGAAGTAGCAGCTCGCCAAGATATAACACATTTTGATTTCATGTTTGCAGTCAACAGTTGTGTTTCTTCCTGATATGGGAATAGCAGTGGGTCTAGGATCCCAGTGTGGACTTCCCCCTTAGGTATACTTGACTGTGACTATGGACGATATGTTTGAGATATGCTCGATATGGACGAATATGCTTGAGATTTCTTCAGTCTCTCCTTCAGCGTTCCAGATAAAATTAAATAAGGAGAGGTAAAAATAGTTTTTCAGTCATGTATTACTTCCTCCTCTGTTTTTGCCTTATCACTTTTCCCAGATGTTGCTAAATAACCTCTACACTTCTGAGTTTTCCACTTTTTTAAAAAAATGTACATTTTGTTTAAAGGCTATTTATTTGAGTGAAGTAATAATGCCAACTAGTGGTCAGATTTGTCATAGAGACTTAGTATTCTAGCAAACAAACCTTTTAATAAAAACATAGGTAGATCACAGCAGTTCTGAGATCTTACTTGCCTCCTTTCTGATAAGGAAAATACTATATTTATTGTGAAATAAGGCATTTCAAGTAGTGGAATGACACAAGTATCATTAGACTAATAATCTTATGGTTTGACCATACATTAATGCTCTACTACTGTCTTCCTTTTTCCCAGATTAATTCATCCCAGCCATAACCTCATCATATGGGCTATTTTTTCCAAAAATAAATCAAAGAAAAGGATATATATATGTTATCTTTGTCTTGTTTCACAATAGTATCTTACTTTTCTTTTTCTATGGTAAAAATGCAGTGCAGGGATTGAGCAGACCACTTTAATTCCTGTTTCAGAGAACTTGGTTATTCCAATTATTCCATTTGGTTTTCTTCCAATAGCATCAAAAGCTCCTCCTGTCCCAACCTTAATTTTGGAAGTAATTCCTTATTAGTGTTTGTGAAGTGCCATGCCACATTATGACATTTTCTGGTATCACTTAAGGGTTTGCTTTCTTTTAGAAATCCAGATAGGTTGTCCATAATCTGAACAACAGATTATAACCAGTATCTCAGTTTAAATATTATGGTAATGCATGAAGGAGACAAGACTGTAAAACTGTTGCTAGATAAGTTTTCTTAGTGTCAGATAATATCATTCCTATGCACCATGTTCATCAAGCACTGAGATGTTTCAGGAAACTCAAGCATGCTGATTAACAAGGCAGTTTCATTAGCCAGTACACAGAAGACTCCAGTCGGGAAGACGATGCCAAGTTCTACAAACAGGTTCAAACTGGGTGTCTCTTTTTTTGTTCCTCTATTATCTGCAACATTTTCAAAATCTGGAGTCTACACATAGTATGTCTTTGGTTGTTAAAAACTCTTCTCATGCGCTGTATTGGGTACCTTATTCTTTTAGTGCTAGCCTCCAGCAGATATTCCTTGGAGTCTCTAGAAACTGACCTGAAGTGACCTGATTACCTACCTGCCTGACTTTCGGAAAGCAAGCTTGAAGGGTGTTATCAGTACTTGTAATGATTAATTTTACATTCTTAATAATTTTGAACATATTTATATAATTCATCATGTTTCATGGCTTGTGCAAATAGTAATAACCTTAATATTTTCCATGAAGTCAGCTTATTTGTATATGCTTCGTATTCCTTATATCTACAACACAGTCATTTGTATTTTATTGTATACGAAAGCCAGCCCAGTGCCCTTCTCTGACCCTTAGTGAACTTCAGATCAGCACCTTGATCTCCTGCGTTTAGCTGTGATGCTGGGATTAGGAATTCTGGTTCTTTCGAGGCTACAGGAAAAGTGTTCATTGAACTTAAGGGAAATATTTGGGGGACTAGTTTTGATTGGTGCTTCTCTTATCGTCAGTGTAGTTTCTGGCAGGCTACTGTAAACTCTGTCCTCTCTCACCATGGAATAATCCTGATAGACAACTGCCCTCTTCCTCCTGCAGCATCAAGGATCAGCTGCACGGTGAGCACTGCGTGTGGCACTGCGGAGCGTGCCGTACGTATACACTGTGCTCTTTCAGCTTCACTTTCACCTCCCCTGGCAGACAAATACAAAGCCTGAGCACTCTGTGTTTTGAAGCACTACATACCTCCAAGCAATCCTCAAATTTCCCTTGCGTTTTGGGGCTGTGCAGGGAACACCAGTTTCTATGGCTGTTCTTCCCCTCAGCAGAGTTTCTAGATTTCCCTGTCACTCTTCTGACTCAAGAACTTCTGGTCTTGATTTTTCTCCTCCTTGATTGTACAGGTCTGACAAACCTGGAGACCACATTTCTAGAAGCCACAGATCATTCTAGAGGCCACAGATCATCCATTTATTTGTTCATCACTGAATACCTTTGAAGAACATTTACTAACAGCCTTCCCAGAAACAGCTTTCCAGCTCCACTGCTGAATTACGAAGTCCTCTGTGTTGCTTGTTTTCCAGCTATGCCTAGACCTAGTTTTTGGATTTTCTTTCTGATTGTTTGTTTTCCTCCCTCTGATTCCAAGCTCCTTGGCTTGCATATTGGATTTATTCTCCCATCTAATTCTTTTATTTTTAGCCCTGAGACATCAAACACTGACTGCATTTCTTGATAGACATATCCCCCGCTTTCTTGACCTTTGTAGCCCAAAGGCAGCCTACAGTTCATGATTAAACTATAGGCAAGATGGGAAAACTGTTTTCTCCATTAACTCAGAAATATTAACCATTAACTGTATCTCTGTCTTTCTAATGAGGAAAAAAGTCTTCTCGCCTATCTTGATACTTTGTGTAGGGCCTATGGAGGTGGAAAACTAGGGAAGAGAGAAAGATGCAGCCATTGCTTCCTGTGAGCTTTCCTACCTCTAGTCCTGAACAGAGAATTCCCAAATCTATTTCCCCTAACACCCACGCTTCTTTTTGTTTCTTTCTCCTCTTTCACTCCATTTTGCATTTGCAGCAAATTTAAAGAGAAGGAATAGGAAGTAGGAAGAGGGAGTTCCTAATCTACTGTTCTTCTGCCCATTGTAGCCTTCCCCCTTCGCTTCCTGGCAGAAGAATTTGGCTTTCTTGCTTTAAGTTTTCTTAGTTGCTAGGAATTCAAAATATTTGTGGCTTTAAAAAAATAATAATTTTGTAAACTGCGTCAGTGCTGAGGCCCTGGGGTTGGAAATGCCAAGAGTTACCTAAGTGGAATACTTGGCAGCCCAACATGGCACTGTGCGATGGGAGACAAACCTGGGGCAAGAGGAGCCGAGTGCCAAGGGTAGAAGCCCCCCACGGCAATTTCTGGGTAGGAGTTGGATTATCCAGGCAGAGGAGCAGGGGCTGGGCTGCCGAGGGCTGCTTCGCTGCTAGAGCTGCATATTTGTCCTTTTTGAGAGGCACATCACAGACCTCAGTGTAAGAAACTGATGCCCGTGTGGATAGGTGAGCAGAAGAGGAGTAGAAACATTTGCTCCTATGAAACATTATGGAAAAAGGGAATTTCTGAAGGAGGACCAAAACTGTGGGAGACCCAACTAACCTTAACCTGTCACATTTCCTCCCTTCAAGCCTGTTTGACAGGGGACTTGAGCAAAAACAATTACTTGATTTCTGAACAAAACTACCCTATCTAGCAGCTTCAGGAATGAATGATGAGCACAACCTGGAAGCAAGGAGAAGTGTGATAGGAATCCGTGGTCAAATAGTTCCTTATTGGGGAAAAAAAAAAGGAAATCTTCCTCCCTCACATGGGCACAACACATGCTCTGAGAGTGGTATGCCAGACTGCCATCTCCAGCTCAAGATGTTAACATTCCTGTTTTATTTGGCATTTTAAAGGAAATGTTGTTTTTTAAGACTGGTATTTCAGAAATGCCAGTAGCAGAGTTTACAAATCATGTGTTTAATTACGAGCGGAGTATTTTCCGTGCATGTGACATCTATCAGAAAGGATCTGAAGTGCTCAAGTATGTCCTAGCCATGTACTGTAAATAATGGAGAGATTTCTAGTTCCAGCAGTATTGGGTTGCATTTTGAGTGTAATTAATTTTGAGGGATTTTGATTTGTCATAATCTTGCTCAAACTAACTGCATCTAGGTTGCAGTTCCCTGTAGGTGTGCTCTGTACAGCTGGTTTACAACCCAAATGGTGTATACTGTATGTGAGATTGTTACCACTTGGAAATGTGTTTACCAAAGGCCCTGTTCAACTTCTTTTTTTTTTCGTAGCTGAAGGAGCTATATAACCATATAAAGTAGCTAATACCAGCTCTCTGATTTCTTTTAAAAGGGTATACATAATAGCACAAATGTGTGCAGTGTAAGCAGTATCTTTAAGAAAGATGCATTACCGTGCAGATTGGTTATCTTTATTGCTGCTGTTCATTGCAAGCTTTTCATTGAAAGACTGATAGAGCTTTCCGAGAAGGATTAGCAATGTGTTGATTTGAATAGAGGCTTAAAATTTTCTAAAGGGTTTCAGTTTTCAGGTCTTAAAATTTTGGATTGCCTCCTACTTTTGCTTTCTTCAGCTGGAGAGGCAGGAGGTTAACCAGGAGGTTATTTGGAGGATTCAGAGATTGAAGATAATAGATGGAAATGGAGAAATGCTTTTTTTTTTTTTTTTTTTTTTTTTAGACTAGCATCATGGCAGAATTGGTTATTAACATTATCTTTGCAAACAAAGCAGGCTTTTCTACCTGTTGGTCCTATAGGACCCACAACATACACTAATCAAATACTGCTCTACTGGTATACTGTACATTATGCTTGAAGAGCAGCACATTTAAAAGACCTTAGACTAGTGGTCTAACTAAGCAGTGCTTCGGTGCCAAAATAATCAATGTTTGCAGCATATAAATTGGCATGAGTCATTAGTGCTCTTTACAATATATTGAGAAAGAGATGGTTTTGTATTCCCTCCACCCCCCTGAAATTGGATGCCTGTCGCTAGCATAAATAGTACTGCCTTAGCCATCCTGAAGAGCCTCTACATTCTCTAAGGAAAGAATTTTACATTGTCAAGAAATTCTACACGAGCAGAAAGGCTGTTCTTTTTTCCTGTCATGCCAGCTGTCCTTGCTGGCAGCTACACAGTAGTTCATGCAGCAGTTTGCCTGTTTTGTTCCTGTCTACTGACCAGTATCTTGAGAAAGTTTGCCTAACGAGCACGTCATTAGTCATCGTCAATGGTGGAAAAATGTTCAAGGATACACTCATAAATATTGCTCAGTACTATTTTGCAACAATATATATTAAAAGATTTTCCTGTTGCTATCATAATCTCATATAAATAATACTGGGATGCTGCACTGCAGTTGTTCATACACAACTTTGGGGAAAATTTTACTGCCTGTTATGCAAACTTCTCAAAATCCAAAGCAGAAATTTCCCGTGTTGGTTAAGTTTGGATTTCTGGTGGATTCCTCTACTCTGTTTGAACAACCTGGGGTCGAGGACTCCATTTCTTTCTGGCTAGAGCCCAGTCACAGTGAGCTCAGTCACTGTACAGATGGGACAGCTTGGGCTGTGCTCCTCCAGATGCCTCCAAGGACACAGCGGCACTGAGGCTCTCTGGGGAAAGGTGTGTCCTGCTCTGACCCTCTCCCACCTTGCCAGGGTGCAAGCAGTCCTGGCCAAAGCTTTGGGTGGTGCTGCTTCCTCTGTACAATTCCGTTTTCCACCAGTCATTTCTGTGGTGAACTAGGGACAGAAGGTATATTTATTGATAAATGTGACTACCCTACACCCTTATCTTCATCCTAGTATGCTCTTTGGAATATTCTTCTGTTCCTGATTACACCTGATAAGTGTGGAGTAGAACTCAGGAACAGGAGACACTTCTGCACCCAGAGCCACTCCCTGAATTCACTCTTGGCCCCTTCTGCTTGCTGGGGACAGCAGAAGCCACGTGCCAAGCCCTGCTGCCAGCCTCTGCTGCCCTGCCAGAGCACCAGCACGCTGGCCCGTGCAGCCAAGATGCCAATAGGGTGCCCTGTGGCAGAAGCTCAGCCTAGTAGGAGACCAAAGTTATTGGTGATTCCCACTCTCTATGAGGAAGGATGTTTAATCTTGAGTTAACTAACTTCTGTTAGGTAAACTAGGGTTTTGAGCATGTGTTCAAGCATGGAGAGCACAGTTCAGAATTGTGACAATAGTCTTGGTCATGATTGCTAGTTTCTTAATGCAAATTGTGGCAGCAGGAGAAAAGAACGGCTTCATCCAGGTTTCTGTATATTCTTATATTGCTTGTCATAGAATCACAGAATCATTATGGTTGGAAAAGACCTTCAAGATCATCAAGTTCAACCATAAGGCCCTCAACACCATGCCTGCTAAACCATGTCCTAAGTGCGTCATCTACACATTTCTTGAACACCGCCAGATGGTGGCACCATTTCTTTACACTGCCAGACTGGGACAGTGATGCCATCACTTTCCTGGTGCCGCCTATTCCAAAGCTGGATTACTCTTTCCATGCAGAATTTTTTTCTAATGTCTAACCTGAACCTCCCCTGGCACAACTGGAGGCCATTTCCCCCTGTCCTATCAGTAGTTATTCTGAAGAAGAGACTGACTCCTGCCTCACTACAACCTCTTTTCAGGTAGTTACAACTACCTGAGAGCGATAGCGTCTTCCTGAGCCTCCCCTTCTCCAGACTAAACAACCTCAGCTCCCTCAGCCGCTCCTCATAAGGTCTGTGCTACAGACCCATCACCAGCTTTGATGCCCTTCTCTGGGCACACTCAAGCACCTCAATGTTCCTTGTGGTGAGGGGCCTAAAACTGAACACTGAACTGAATATTCGAGGTGCGGCCTCGCCAGGGATGATCACTTCTCTGATCCTGCTGGCTACACTGTTACTGATACAAGCCAGGAGGCTGTTGTCCTTCTTGGCGGCCGGGCACACTGCTGGCTCATATGAAGCTGCCTGTCAACCAGCACCCCCAGGTCCTTTTCTGCCGCACAGCTCTCCAGCCACTCTGCCCCAGGCCTGTAGTGCTCCATGGGGTTGTTGTGACTGAAGTGCAGGACCTTGCACTTGGCCTTGCTGAACCTAATATGAGTGGTCTCAGCCCAGGGATCCAGCCTGTCCAGATCCCTCTGCAGAGCCTTCCTACCCTCAAGCAGATCAACTCTTCCTCCCAGCTTGGTTTTGTATGCAAATTTGCTGATGGTGCACTCAAATCCCTCATCCAGCTTGTCGATAAAGATATTAAAGAGAACCGATCCCAACATAGACCTTTGGGTAACACTGCTTGCGACTAGTTGCCAGCTGGATTTAACTCCATTCACCACCACTCTCTGGGCCTGGCCATCCAACCAGTTCATCACCCAGTGAAGTGTCCACCTGCCTTGAGCTGCCAGCTTCTCCAAGAGAAGGCAGTGGGAGAAGGTGCCAAAGGCCTTACATAGGTCTAAGCAGACCACGTCCACAGCCTTTCCCTCATCCACTAGGCGGGTCACCTGGTCATAGAAGGAGATCAGATTGGTCAGGCCTGATCAGGCCTTTCATGAACCCATGTTGGCTAGGCCTGATCCCTTGTCATTACTGGAAGTGGAACCCCATCTCATCAAAATATACACTTCCATTATTAGAGGAGGTGTCTCCTATTAACTAAGGTTTTAAGGAGTCTGTAAAAAGAAATGTCATAAAAATTGCTAAACTGTGCATGAAATGCAGTAACTGAAAATACATGGCTACTAACTTTTTACCAGGTCAAGTTGAGAGAGTATATCATGACTTTCCAAAAGTTAGTAATATGTGATACCTTTTATAATTATGTACTTACTTCAAACAAATAAGCATTGTGTATTGTTTTAAATAAATCCACACCCATAAGGTTTGAAGCTCAATGGTTGCAAATATGAGGTGATCCACTGGAAACTTTTACCACAAAATTAATTGGAATAAATGTCTGTCGATATACACACTGCAGAGTACAAACTCTTCTTGAGAAACGATGTATGTCTCTTGTCAGAAAATAGACAGCTGCACCCAAATATATCTCACAATGACCACAGAAGGAGGCCACCTTATTTATCATTGGGCCAGTTTTTATATTTATGTTTGTTTCCATTGCATGTGTCAAATGTTGACATGTTAAAATATGCCATTTGTAAAAGCAAACCCAAGAAGTGTAAAAATAGGATTTTTTAAAAATTTATGTTATTTGAGAAGTCTAGCCTGTGATGCACCCAGTAGGTGAAGCAGCTCTGCGGTTGCATGTGTTGTATAAAGTTTAAGACAAACTCCTGTACAGGATGTTGATGAAAAGTTACTGAGATGTATGTACATGACCTCAATAAAGCACATCTGCGGGTAAAGTAATATAAAAGGTATTGCAAACTTTTTTTCTCCTGGGGCTCAGCGCATAAAAATAAAGGTTTGCCCTCAGATGGTATGTGATGGCCGGATATGGAGTAAGAAAGACTCAATTAATAAACCAGCCTGAGGACTACCTCGCTGATCTTACAGTATCTTCCTAATAAACTGCCAAGGTTCACATATCCTCTTGGCCTTGATTGCTTGCCCTAACTGGTGCCCTCTTAAATGGCATCCAGTATTCACTGACATACGATTTAGCTTTCTAAACAATTGCCTTTCATAGCATTTCAATTAGTTTAGATTTTATCAAAACCATGCTATATTGCTTAAAATGGAGAATTTAACTAGTCAATATAGTCAAATAAAAACAAAAAACAAACACTTCCACCTGTAGATGAATTTCAAGATTAATTCATCCCTTTTCAGTGAATGCCCTTCTGTTCACTGAGAACATCTTGTTCTATCCAGGGAGTAATTTCCTTCAGCAAACTCCTGTATTTTAGGCATATATTTATCACACAAACGATTGTATGGTGAGGAAGCATTTCATTCTGTATGCCTTGTGTAGGGCCAGGCACCAGAAGCTCTCACGTTTTTTATGTGCTCAAAACTGATGTTACAGTTCTCTGTCATTTAAAGATTAAACTTTGCATCAGCAGACTAGGTGGCTTTAAGAGGCAAAGTGTCCAATCTTCTTCAAAGGAAAAAAAATTCTCGGACAAATTATGCTTAAAATTTTAAGCTACAAGGGTAGCTTAAAATACTGTAGATATCACATTTCTGTGGGGTGAGGGAGAAAAGGTTGGACTGAGTGGCTGACGGAGCAGCTCTAAACTTTGTCATATTGGAAATTATGTTTAGGCACATATTTTGGACCAAATCCACTCCCTGCATTAAGATCAGTGTCACATAGGATAACATGGGATTAATCAATCATCTGTTGTCTTTTTATAGCATCTTGCACTTGAAACTCTTAGACTGGTTAAAATCTGTGAAACAATCTACCATATTATCAAAGTTTCTAATGTTCCACTGGGAGCTATTGCTAGAACCCAAAATGAGAGACTGCACTCTTGAACCAGCTCGGTTATATGATAAAATTACTGAATGTTTGCATGTAGGTATCTCCCTGAGCATGTATTGTTCCATTTATCTTCAGAATATTCCTAAAATGACCTAGCAGTTTTCCAGGTAACCAAATCCTGAGTCCTGGTAAAACACTTCACGTGATCTGCAGTCCTATTCTTATGAGGAATACCTACATGGTGTTTTCAAGACTGAGAATATAGGTGAAAATGTGTGTCACTAAAGTAATAGACATCATTGATCTAGTTAGAAATGTGGATTGGGAAAAGTCATCAAGTTTCCGCAAATTAAAATACGGAAACACTCAGGCATTTATTGCCAAGTTCTTTCTTGATAAACATGATTTCCACTGACCTTTTGAGGAGGGGCTAAGAACTCCGATGAGCAAAGCATAGCATAGACATGGAGTGGGAAAGTTGAATTACAGAGATGTCAAGAAATTTATTGCTAAGTCAGAAGTATTCGATGAGCACAAAATGGACAGTTACCTCAGCCTTGGGGTGTAGAACACAGACATATAAATCAGCAGGACAGTAAGACACATAAATCAGAACAACACTAGAAAGCCAAAAAAAAGAGGGAAATGATGGATTCTTGTTTTGTCAACAAAAACAGAAACGACAGGAAGGCAACAGAAGATGTGAAGACCAACAATGGCTTTTATAATTACGTCAGGAACAAAAGGTCTGTGAGAGACTGCTTGAGCCAAGGGGAAGTTCCTCATAGGCGATGTAGACAGTGCTGGGAAAAAAAGCAGTTTCTTTGCCTCGACGTTCACCAGGAAGAACAGGGGGAAACCTGCCAGAACCAAAAGAATTTTCCCAGAGAGAAAAATGGAAATGTCCAAAAATCAAGGCAGCCACAGCATCTGGCATCATTCTTTAATTAAAATAATAATAATAAAATAATAATAGAGCTGCTCTGAAGGACTGGCAAGTGCCAAATATTGCACGTGTATTCCCCCAGCATAGTACATGCCATATGCCAAGCCTGCCGTTTCTTTTTTTTTTCTGTTTTTTTTTCTCTTTGCTCTTTTCATTTTTCTCTTTTCTCCTTTTCTTTTCTTTTCTTTTCTTTTCTTTTCTTTTCTTTTCTTTTCTTTTCTTTTCTTTTCTTTTCTTTTCTTTTCTTTTCTTTTCTCTTTTCTTTCATTATTTTTTTCTTTTTCTTTTTTTTCTTTTTTTCTGCCAAAGTCTTAACTTTAAGTGCAGTCTTCCTTCTGCTTCATTTTCTCAGGGTCTCCTTTGCTTACCATGCCCTCTTCTTCTTCTTACTCAGTGTGTTCAGCAGATGCTGAACTCTACATTCAAGGTCAGCATCCCCATTTATCCAGACTCTGAGCTCATCCCAAAGTTCTGGGGGCCCAGAAAATCCTGTTGTATTACATCCATAAAGAAAAACTGTACAATAACAAACCTATGTACCTGTTGTTAGGGAGAAAATAGAGGGACACTCAATGCTAAACTCACAACTGCAGACTGAACTAGGTTAATGAAAAGTGGCATAAGATTTTACTGCTGCTGTTGCTCCGGGGCCAGCGGCCATGAAAAATGGGACTACAGCGTACTCTTTTCCAACATGGGCTAGGTATGGCTTGGGCATACAAAAAGGGAACGTATTTTCTGCTTGGTACATCACCTGGATTTGGATAAAGTCCTGTGCAGACTGATGTTTTTGAAAGCACCAGCATGGAGGCAAGAAATTTTAAAACTGTGCTTGGGGTGCAGCAGATGCTGGCTACATCATGCTGGGAGGAGTAGAAGGGAAGCTCAGGGTGTTCCTGTGAGCATGGCTGGGGCACTGCCTGCCTCCCCTGTCCAGTTACAGGCCCCTGTCCTTGACCAAATCCAAGAATTTCCACATCGATCCCATGGCTCATTTTCCAGGAGAAAGACTGTTATCTTAACTCTCTTATAAAGTCTTAAAAACTAAGAAAGGTTCTGCTAAATCTGTAAGTTGCCTCACTGCCTGACCTACTGAAAATGGGCTCTTTATTCCTTAACAGATTTTTTTTAACAAGAATACTTTTTTTTTTCTTTTTTTTTCCCTGACTTTTAACTCTTTGTTAGCAAGACCAATCTCCAAAGAAAGAGGAATTAATTCCTTCTTTTCCCCAGAAATTGGATCAAGATCCTTCAGTTTTTGAAATCTAAAATGCTGCTCTTTGACATTTGTTTGGCAACTGAGAAGGGCTGGTTTCAAAACAGCATCTTAGAGGTGAAAGGCTACATATCCTGTTAGTGGGAAAACTTTCATCTACAAAAGCAGTGGTGTTTGTCAAGAGACTAGAGAAGATTTGACATCAGGAAAAGCCTTTGTGAAGCCCCTTCTAGTAACAGAAATGCATCCACCTTGATTTAAAGCATTTTTTTTAAATGGTGAAATCTAAAAATGGAGTGGGACTGAGCTATAACTTAAGTGCAGGAACTGGGGCAAATGACATTTTTTATGAGGAAATGGAAGTGCTACAGGGACTGAGTTCCAAGGCAAGCTTGTCGGCTGAAAAGGATATGAAGCCATGTAATGGTCAAATAAACCAGGATTTTTTTTTAATATTGTTCAGTGGAAAGAAAATAGTAAATAACAGAAGTACAAGAATACCTGATGTTTGCTTGTGTTTAATATGCTGGAGAAATTGCTGAAGTTTATCCTTGTAAAAATGCTATGTCTAGGATGTTGCAAAGATCAGGAGAAATATGTACTATTGATTACCTTACCTTTGAACCAACTCCTTAAGCAGCCTGCGGAAATAAATATCTGATTTAGTTTGTCCTGTTTGATTTTACATTTTCCAAATATTTGCTCTTTAAACAATTTGCTTTACTAAGGGTTACTGGTTTTGTCTTGTTTATGTGTTCCTCCTCGCTCTGTTTTTCTCTTTTTGAACAGTAAGAACTAAACTACACTGCAGTCTAGTGAGGATCTCTCTGAAGAAGCCTGAGTTTCTGTGGCTGATACATAGAGGAGCAGAAGAAGGAAAACAAAGTGCAGGCTTCTGGGCGCTACTTGTCTGGCACGAAGTGACTGCGCAGTCATTCTGCCACTGATCCTACTAGGTTTTGGTAGAAGCGGGGACCCTGTATGTGCTCAAGATGAGGCCAAACACGGGTGGCCAGCCTGCTGCTCTGTATTCTACAGACTGCTACTTTCCTGTGCACAATCTCCCATCACTTCTGGGACGCTTGGATGTTTTTTTTTCCTTTGCTGTTGTTGTTGTTGTTTGTTTTTCCCTCTGGACACATGGCCTTCCTGCCAAACTGAACAGACATGGCTGGGTGGTCCTGGAGCAATTTCCCAATGAAAAGGCACTTTTTTTTTTTTCTTCAATCTAAATTTCTTGCAGGTATGTTTCGACAGAGGAGGTTTCCCATAGCCTAATGACTAGAATCATTAGGCTGAAAAAGATAAATAATCAGAGGCTGGATAGATAGACTGCATGGCCATTCCCCATGAGGTGACCAAGTTGCACTAATGTAGGGGTCCCAGCTTCTGATAAAGGACCCCTTGATTTCAAGCACCTGCCCTGAATCAAGCAGGGAAGGGATTTAAATCAGGAGACTTTTTTATTTTTATAATTTCTTTTTCAAGGTAAGTGCCCTGTTTACTTGGAGGCAATACTCTTGCTCTGTCATGCTTCTCATCACAAAATACTTTCTACTCCAAGAATACAGAGTCTTCCTTTTCCAAGACCAGTACAAACTTCCATGAAACCAGAACCTTCATATTTTTTTTTCACTCAGCTCAAGTGCTGACAGTATTACAGATGCAAAGCAGAGGGACATCAGTGTCTAAATTGTTTTGCCTGAATCCTCACTTGAATGATAGCTTTTTTTTTCACTTTTGAAAATGAAGTAGCTGTGCCATGAGGATACCATGAATTGCCTTTACTTTTTTTTTTTTTTTTTTTTTTTGTGGTTGTTGTTGTTGTCGTCGTTTTTGGCTTTTTCTAGGTCATCCCCTAGAATGCCCCCACCCCTAAGGAAACAAGCCCACCGTAGAAATATCCATGCGTTTGACAGTCTGTGCGTCGCACAGCACCATTGGAAAAGCCCAATGCCCCAGTGCTCCTCCACAGGTTTTAGGGATGCGCTCAGTGAGAAAGTGCCCAAGCGCTCCCTTGTACCGACTTTGTAATTCTCAAACAGCAAAATGTTTGCTAAAGTTGCCCTCCTCTCGTCTTTCAGAGGTTTGAGAAGCATTTATCCCTTAGGAGGGCCTTGGAGCAGGACCTGTACAACAGAAGTCCTTCAAGAACCTTCCCCAGCAGCGGGACTCCAGGTCTGCCAGGCAGGAACATGGGCAGGGACGAGGGGACTCTCCAGAGCGGCGAGAGGAGCTCTGCAAACCCTTCCTTTCCCAATAACGCATTTTTGCTACCACCTAGTGGACATGCGCAGGCCTGCTAAAAACAGACCTTTGCAGGGAAGTCGATCATAGCCACAAGGAAAGAAAAAGCTTTATGTACAGGAAATGGCTCTGAAGTTCCTTGCTGTGAGACTGTGCTTTCCTACGCCCCGATCCTGCTGCTGTCACACGGCGTGGTGGCCGCGGGCAGCCCACGGCCGGGCTGCGGCCTGTCCCTCCTGGGGACCCCACTTGCCCTGATGCCAAAGCTCCTGTGGCTGCTGTCGGGGGGCTGCCTGGCACCTGCTTGTGCTGCTATGGGCTGGTGCCTGCTCTAAAGCGGCCCGAGAGCTGGGAAGGCCCCGGATACTGCCTGTAGTGAAGGAAAGGCCACAGTTGTCTTCTGCCCCCGCACTGGCTTTCCTGAAGGGGTGAGAGGACCCTCTGTTCAATGAGTTGGACCAAATGACTGCCACTTTGCTCAGCAAAAGCAAAATACAGTAGTAACTTGTCCGCATGGCTCAAAGGGGTAGGTTGAACCAAGAGCCTTGTCTTGTAGCATATAAGACATATGAGGCATATAGCTGTGGGAAGCAGTCCCTGGCCTAAAGCGATCTCCTCCCAGTGAGGTGGTAAGATGGGAACTAAAGAGAGGTAAGACAGGGCTAAATTATAATGAACTCAGTGATACGGTACAAGGTCACTTGGCTATATAACCCTCAGGTAAAGAGCAGTAAATGTAACTGCATAGCAGATGTCACGTTGTTTAGCCTGTGGTTTCTTTAAGGGCTACGCATAGACACTGAACCTAGACATGTCCAGTCTTTAGCCTTAGGCCTGCACCTTGCCTACGTGGTATGTAAGCAGGTCCTTGCTGATGGATGTCTCTGCAGCGCCACAACTTTCGCATTTACCAGCTCATGGCCACTGAGAACCTCATCAGTCCTGGCCTGTTGATTCCCACTGGTTTTGCTGTTTTACTGCATGCTAACAAATGTAGCCAATGACAACGTGGCTCAAAAGCAATGCTGGGATAATTATGCTTGTTCTTTCTTAGTAAAATTCTGTTTCATATCTACCATCAGTATTTACTTTGCTCTTGACTACTTAAAAACCACTTTGCTGAACTGTGTGAGTACTAATACCCAATTTTAAAACCACTACCAGCAAAACAGCTTGTTTTAATGGACAAGAATATTTCCCAGAGTTTCCATTTTAAGTCTTAATACTGATTCTTTATTTAAAGGGACAGAATACAAAATTTCCTTTGAAAAACAGCAGTTGGAAAACCTAAAACTGAACTCTGAAATCCCTCTAATGAAAGAGACATTAAATGTACAGGAAGACTTTATCCATTTTTGGCTTAATACACCACATAATGTTCCTAAATAACAGAATTTTCTTGGTGCTGGTCCAGAGCTCCAGTGTCACATGGTTGGGAGCCCCAGATGCTTCTGAGTAGATAACAGTAACATAAGTCCAGTATATGTCACTTTGTTTGGGGGTAGGGATGATTTTAAAAAAGGGGGAAAACAATCTGGGATTTATCAGACAAATAGTACAGCAAATGAGCACTCCTCAATATATGGCTCATGAAAGAATCTCTATATATGTGAATTTACTGCTGTTTTATAAACTATTCACCCCAGAACCACAAACATATGCTCTTTCCTGAAGGGGAACTGGAGTGAAGATGGGGTAGAGAGAGTGTGTGTACATTCATTTTATTTAATATGTGAGTTGTGCTTTAGACCCTAAACCTGGAATTAAATTCCTCCAGCCTGCTGTAATCAACCCACAAACATGTCTTCAGCAGCCTGGTGTCAGAGCTGGATACATTTGCAACAGCAGAAAGGGAGATGTAATCCCAACTTGTATTCTGCAGATTTCCAATGTTAAGTGAATGAGAGAAAACTAAAGAACATTGGCACTTGGGCTCATCATTCAGAGGCTGGGTTTTGCAAAAAGAAGATTAAATTCCATTTGTGCATGGTGAAAAACAGTTATTGGAAGAATACATTTTGAAGGATGAATCTTATAGCACATAAGCATGTAGCAACAATTTAAAATTTTAGTTCTATTTATATCCTAAAAGACAGACTAGTCTGAATTTTGAAATACTTAATGCATCTACAAAAAGCAGAAAAGAAAAAGAAATCATAGACAGTGATAGTTTTTTCTAATATGAACTAAAAATTATGAAGCAAATATTCTGGCAGCTTTTTTTTTTTTTCCGGTGACAGAGCTTTATATAGAATGCTTGAAAGTAGTAGTCATATAAAATGACAGCAGAGGGTGCTATCATTTCTCCATCAGTTTATTCTATTGTATTATGACTAAATCCTGGAGTCTCTTGTCCCTTGTACTACAGGAGCCAGAATCCTGAAAAAACAGATTCTGAAATTCGGTGGAATTCAGCTGGCGAGGCGTTAGAGCACACTGATGGAGGAGGAAAACCCACACTGACACGCTTTTAAGGTTGGAACTCTTACACACACAGACTCTGCAACAAGCAGGGTTGGTTTGGATTTACAGAACTAAACATGGAGAATTCTGCGCTTGCCTAGTTCTATCTTTTCTCTAGAAACATAAATGGCAGGCCTGTTAATATTAGTTTTTAAATATTTCTACCTCATGATTTTCACAGCCTATCATCTGCTTCATTTCAATGCCCTTACTGAACAGCTCAAACAGAAATGACTGGATATAAATGTTTGCAATCTCCTGCTTGTGAATGCCTGATATCAGAATGCCCAACAAAAGAATATACTGCATTCTTTACTGCCCTGTGACCTAAATAAATGAACTAGAAGAAGTCTTTGATCTTTTCTCATATGAAAACTCAACCAACCTGTAAGAAACATCAGTGTTTTGAAGGATTTTTTTTTTCTTGCCTCCCTCTTGAAGACTGGTTATTCAAAGCAAGGTCTACATGGCCCCAGTCAAGTGACGCGCTCAGAATCTGGTCTAACTTCATTGTAGGTCAGACACAAAATCAGATGCTGAATGGTTGCAATGCTGAGTGTCTTTCAGGACCAGCCCAAAAATGTCACACCACCATTCAGCATTTACTAGCCATGAAAGGCACACTGTGTACTCTGCGTGCTTCTTGCACCAGAGCTAGCTAGATTAAGGTGTGAGCCCTAGATTTAGGCACTCGGCCACATTCCAGTTGATTTTTTGTAATGTATATAAAAGAAGCTAACTTTATTCGGGTTCCAAGTGTCCTCTTTGTGTAATCTCTCTTATTTCAGAACCCTGGATGCATCAGGTACAAAATTTGGGGCACATATACACACGATGTAAATTAATCTGTACCTATAGGTAAAGCTGCTTTTTTCCTAGCTTTCAGCAGTTAATAGTGATCCCATTTCACTGGCTTTTATGGACTCACGACTTATTTACATCTTGTTTCTCTTTTCACCATTTGCCTCATGCATTTTGCTTCTTGACCTTTATTCCATTTATTAGTTCAAATGCTGGCATGAAAACTACTCTGTCTCTGAGAACAGCAACCTATTGAGTTTAACCTACAAAACGAGACCCCACATTCCTGAGAGCTCTCTACCATTATTGCCCTAGGTGAACCATTCAGGTGCAGTCACCTAAACACGAGACTTGGACAGAATTTAGGGCAATCCAAGGTATCTATGCATAAAACCTTTGCCCAGGTGATGAGCCAGGCTTTGCCTAGAGAGCTTTCTTGGGTGCTCCTATACATTTGCAGAAGTGCTGTCAACTAAGCAAATCAATTTGGTGTAGCATATTGCTACAAACCTCATTTGGGCTTCGCAGATTGCTCATCCCTAGGGTCATGGCCTGCTGTCTGTCTGGTACATGGCTGAGACAGCCGACAGCTCTGGGTTCAGTACAGGGCGTGAAGGTAATGGTCATCTCTCCTAGAAAATCAGTAACTACTTGGGGAGCTTTGTGCTGATGGTGGTGTCCACGTTTTGTGTCATGATGTAACAGCTGGACTATTGCCCCCATGGGGACTGTTTTCCCCATGTGTGTCACTCACTGAATTTTACCAGTGAACCTCAAAAAAACTTCCATACGTTTCTGGGTAGTTCATGGCCAAGCTGCTGCCAATCCCTAGCATAGCTTGGAAAGGAGTAGTCAGTACATCAAGTCTTTGAACAGCAATTTTGGTGCGTGTTTTTCTAGGTCATGCTGAAACATTAAAGATTTCTTGGCAGATTGGCTAAATTTTTCCTGTCTTTGAAAGGAATTGGGAAGGCCTTGCCCTTTAACCTTTCATGATGTGCTCTGGCAGGGCAGATGTGACTCTGGCAGTGAGCATCACAAGTATTCCGAGTTTCGGTCCTTGTGGCTAAAAGACGAAGATAAGTAAGAATTGGCAGAGGCCGTAAACCCATGGTATTGCATTACAATCTGACAGTCTGCCAGACATAAAAGTTTGGATTTTTCAGTCCTGATTATTATGCCTATAGATATGCAAATATTTTGTTTAAAATAAGTTCATCTCATTCACTTAGAGCTAAAGAGGAACAGAATTGCCGTGAGGTCTCACTGCTTCTCACATTCTGCTGAGTAACTTGTTGGAAACATGAAATAGCAGTTAGCCCTAATGCCTTGTACATCTGCCTCAGGGACACAGCTCCTGCAGCTGGGTTGTTTGCAGGCAAATTGCATCTATGAGTAAGACCTTGGTGCTGACACCAGGTGGTTGCAATGTACCTTGTCAAATAAACGTGAGTACAGCACGGTGCTTTCAAGTGATGTGCATTGTCAGAGGGGGAAGAAATGCGAAAGCCTGAGAAAAAGTTGTCTTGGCCCTCAGGGCATTCCTCGCCTCTGAAAATCAAATTCCTCCCTTGCGTTTTTGTGGAACTGACTTTAGAAAAAATAATTGACTGTTAGTCAACAAGAACACTGAACTTTGTGATGTCCTCTTAAATAATGACCGCTGAACAGTGACAGTGTGTGCAGGGGTGTAATTTATCACTTTGTTTTCCTCCTCATCCTTTATTTATTTGTTTTATGGGGTATAGCATTTGTTTAAAGGCTGATAGATTTGAGGGAAATAGGTTGAACCAGAATTCAGAACTAGAGTTGGATCTCAGGATGTGTTCTGACACTCTCTTTACTTCATTTTCCCTGCCTGCAATATGTCCTCGTTAACTGTATTGCCACAGCATCTGGAATTGAACTATTCTGATTAGGTTCTGTGGAAACACAGAAAAACCAAATATTAATCTTAAGCCCAAAAAAAGTATCATGCACAGCCAAGCTCCTAAGAGTACTTTGGTAGTTAGTTTACGAAGTATTTTAAAAAAAAAACTTTGAGAAGGTTTTACTGTTTCAACACAACATACCAATGTTGATGGACAGGAGAGGGAAATTAGCCTTCCTTCCATGTAAGCGAGCTGTGGAAAATTTCAGGTGGCAGCTGTGTGTTTTCCCACTCTCTATTTGATGAAATTATATTCTAACCTCTGAAGTTGTATAACAATTTTCAAAACTTTTGACTTTTTAATCATATCAAAGTTATGAATATAACAGCAACAGTTCTAGCTAGTCTGTTTACAGGGTGTTATCTTCCAAAAGTAATAAAATCCACTAAATATCTGACATCTACAGATGACGTTGTACCAGTAAAGGGATATTTACTGCATTCTTTTCCTCAAATGGAAGTTTTCTATAAAATTATAAGTAACTTTTCAGATGATAGCTGGGATGGAAACATTAATAATTCTGCTTTGCCTGGCTTTTAATGTGTTTAAACACAGAGTGTTTCATCACACAAAGCAGTAATGTGCTAATACCTAAAAGCCTTTTAGCATACACTGTTGAATATACAAATATACACATTTTGAAACCATGCAGACGTGAAATTTTTCAGTAATTCAGAACTTAACCTAATGTAATAGAAAGAAAGGAAGGAAGGAAAAGAAACTTCCTTTATTTCTAAATGTAAAGTACCCTAAGGCTATTATTTTGGGACCAAAAATTAGTGACCATGTTTTACAAAGGAAATGTCTCTTCTTTGCAGTTTAGAACTGATTAGTTAATGGATATGCAAAAAGGTCTGTATGGAATTAGATAAGAGGGAGTCTGTGCAGTCCAATCTATTTTGTGCATGTTCTCTAACATCTCAACAACTAAAGCTAATGCTCCCTCAGCTCCATTGAACGCATTAAGCCAGGTCATTACATTAATAATGGGTTGCTTTTCCGTCTGCATTTATGGCACTTAGCAAGTCAGTGTGTGTGAGTGCCCTGTGTCATGAAGGGGAAAGCTCCTGTCAATGAACTAGATTAATCCATCAAGAGAATTAATGTGACTTGATTATCATTGATACAGCTGAAAAATCTGCCATGCACAAATTTGACGTGAGTAGATACATAAAGCTGTAGGAGGCAGCAGCACTCCAAAACATTTGGCATAGCTCTGTCATTTTACTATTGAATAAACAGGTTGCTGATGCTAAGGTGTTTACTATTCATGGCAGTGGCAAAACACAGAGTATCTAGATGTTGCTTAGTACAGTTACATTGGTATTTTGCCAGAAATAGTTCGTATGTTTTCTGTCATGTAAGAAGAATCCCCCACAAACTAGTTTTCAGTTTTCTTGCCATCAAAAGGAGGTGGAAGCATCCAAGGTGATTGAAAATTACCTCAATAAAAAAATAAATCTGCAATCACCAATAAATAAATAGAAGACACTTTGGACATGGCTAGGGTAGATCTCTTATTTTGTCCTTTTTTATCATTATTTTTTTAGCTGGCTGAGTGCCATGTTCGAAGTTACAAATGGTTTGGACGTTCGCAAGTGCTGAAAAGGTAGTCCCTTAGGCCTGGGATAACTGGCTGAAAGTAGGATACTGAACTAGCAAAGATTCTACTGCCTTATAAGCACAAAAATGTAATGAAAGGTTGATAGTTGGGATAAAGAAAAAAGTTTTCAAAGCGCTGAGGGAGCTATATATCAATAATAATGAATTTTCTTCTTGGAAAAGACAAATATGCATGTGGGCTTCTCTATGCTATGGGACATAACAACTATGTTTTACCATAAAACAGCGTAAAAGAAAATATACAAGTTTTTAAACTAAACTGATTTTAAACAGATTGTCTCCCGAAAAATAATGAGTAGTTCTAGAATTTCAGTTACCGTGAACAAGCATTAGTGATCTATCAAAAACACCCAGCAATTCTGGTTATGGATTACTTAGCTGCAGCAAAGGAGTGGCTTCTCTCATAGTCTCATACCTATAAATGACTCTATTAGATTGGTATTTACATATACAGTGAGAAAAGCATTGAGCAACTCAAGAGTTGCAGAGAAGTTATAGCCTTCCAAAAGGACTCACTTCCGAAGATAGGACTTGGCAAAAACTATCCAGGACCTTTGTAAATATTGGATTAGGGAACAAATTGTCCAGATGTTTTATTAAACAAACAAACTCATCTAAGTATCTATTCATTGTAACTGTTTAAAAACAGGATATATGTAAGTTATTTAAGACTTCAGGGATACTAATTTATTTAGGTGCTGGTCTGCTTTGTAACACTTGTTTACAGATGAGGTTACTGTAGTGCACTGAGATTTCATAGACACGATTAATGGCAATTCCGATGTGTTTCCTAAAAGTACATTGATAGCTCAATCCATTCTTGTGATGCTTGTTCTGTGAAGTCTGAAGATTAAAAGAAAGTTATTCTGTAACTGAACATAAAATACGCATTTGAAAAATGATTTAGCTTTAAAAAAAAACTTTTTTTTCCACATTAAGATAACTTGAGAACACCCAGATTGATTTTTATTGAACTCCTGATATATTCACTTCTGAGCTGACACGTGCATGCGATGTTCAGCTCTAAAGGTCACTGCAGAGGAAACAGAAAGCCACTGCAAACGGCTCTGCAGGACGGCACGATGCCGCACTGGTAACTATCGCAGCTGGAGAGCAGCACGGATTTTACCCCTGAGGCTAAGGGCCAACCTCTGCAAATACATCCCCATTTTTCAGCTGTGATGGGGGTAACTTAAGGAGAGTCTGCCAGGCCCAGTTTGCAGGGTTTCGATTCTGTTTAAGCAGCAGGAAGGGTTGTTGAAGCCGGCCTTCGCCTCGGGCAGGCCGCTGGTGGCAGCTTGCGGCCCCCGATGCCGGTGACCAGCAAGGTCCTGCTCCTGCCAGGCTGCAGACATGGAGCAGGCAAATGGGGACATGCCGGCCTGTTCGTTTGCTTGCTCTGACGGCCTTCCCACCCCCAAGATGATGTTAAATGACCGACTCAGATATTGGGTGAGAAAAGGCTGGGCTTTAGCACTCGCTTTTAGCAGTCTGAAGCTCCTGGGAGAGACCACCCCTCCCTGTACCCTCTCTGAAGCCGAGCTCCTTCCTGAACGGGGCGCTCAGCCTCCCACCCCGATCCGCTCCCCGCCGCTCGGGTCCGCTCCGGTCGGACCCGCTCCGGGCCGCTCCGCTCCGGCAGGCGGAGCGGGCCCCGGCTCCGCCCGCTCCCCGCCCCGGCGGCGGCGCACGCGCACGCGCACACGCAGGGGCCGCCATGTCGGCGGCCGTGGAGCGGCGCTTGGCGCAGTTCCGCGCTGCCCGCGGCAGCTCCGCCGCGCCCGCCCCGGCCCCGGCCCCGGCCCCGGTCCTGGTTCCAGCCGCGGCCCCGCCGCGCTCGGCCGAGCCCGCCGGCGGGCAGGCGAGCGGGCCGGGGCCGGGTGCTGGCGCGGCCGGGCGGCGCGGCGCGGCGGCGCGGCGGGCGCTGCTGTGGGGCGCGCTGCTGGCGCTGGCGGCCGCGCTGGGGCTGGCGCTGCCCTTCGGCCTCCTCTCCGGCCTCTACTGGATGCACGCGGCCACGCGCGGCCCCGGCGAGCGGCGGCGCGGCGAGCTCAGCGCCTACTCCGTGTTCAACCCCGGCTGCGCCGCCATCCCCGGCACCCTCACGGCGGCGCAGCTCGAGCGGGAGCTGCTCCTGCGGCCCGGCGGCGGCAGGTAGCCCGGGACGGGGCCGCGGGCAGCGCGGGAGCGCGTGTGGCGCTGCCGCTAACGCGGTGCCCGCCCGCCTCCCTTGGCAGCGCTGGCTAGAGCCCTCCCCGGGACGGACGGACGGACGGACGGACGGACGAGAGGCGCCCGCGCGCCGCCGCCCTTGTGCACGGGCTTCCTGCTGCTGCAAAGATCCGGTGTTGATGGAAACTGCCTGTTCGGTGTCTTATTAGAGCTCTCGTCATCCGCAGCGCAAGGAACGCGCTACTCGTTGTCCCCGGCGGGCTCCGCGTGGGGACGGGAAGGGGAAGGGATGGGGGCGAACCCTCCTCCGGGAGGAGGAGGCGGTTAGGGAGAGCGCGGGTGGGCAGGGAGGTGCGGGAGCTCCCGGGTGGGGGGTTTGAGCCCTCCTGTACCACAGCCCAGGTGACACCATCCATCCCCATCGTCCCGTAGGCTGCCAGGTGTCCCGTGTGCCAGCCACTGGCGTATCCACCACATTGCTTTCCATAAGGTGTATAACTGCATTAAACCAGGATAATAATACTGGGTTACAGGTATAGAGGAGCTAGTGTTGTTTAATTTGGTGAGGACTGAGGGGAGTTCACAGATTTTAAAGTTCTGTTTCATTATGCCCTGTTTTAACAGTGATTTACAGTGCTTAGGATGGAGCAAGCACAGGTTCTGCCCTTTGTTGGGGTAACACTAGGCAGCGTTGTTCATTGAGTTTAATGGGACTAGGGAGAGAAGAGTAGATCAGGGCACAGGAGATATGTTTAACACTACTTAAACAGTTCTCAATAGCTCTCCACAGTTTCTACTATTCAACTACAAACTGATGCTGTTTAAAGCCAAACACAGAATTTTGTGATTTGCACATCCTCCACCACCATCTGATCGAGATGTAAAGCACATGGAGTGCTGATGACCTCTGGCTCTAGAGAGATGGCAAGCTGCATTTTCTTTTCATCAATGTAGCCTCTGCAGGCTTTAGAGGTGCCTTTTTATTGGAGATAAAGCCACAAATATATGGCTTTCTTTCCTTGAAAGAACTGTAAATGTCTTTCCATTCTTGGAAGGTATCCAGCTGAGTACTAAGTAGGAACTTGTCAGGCAGTTTTTAAACAAGTAACACCAGTCAGTGATGGAATTTTGAGTTCCAGCTTTATTCACAAGAATAAAAATATACATCAACATAATGCTTATGTGGAATTGGTAGTTTGACATCTTTTGCAGTTGGACATTGTGAGTGTTTCTTTAAACAAGGAAATACATGCAAATAAATATTAAATATAACATTCATGAAATTATAAATCTTTATAGCAGCAAGAATGGAAAAGTTTTCATTTGCTATAAACTTAAGTTACATAACCTGCAAGTGAATTTATAGACAGTTGTATTTAATGCTTTTTGAAAGAATTTACCACAATAAGTGAGCGTGCAGCTGCAAGGCACAAGACACACATTCACACAGTTCATCTGTTCCAGTGCTTTGTGTTGCTTTACTTATTTCATGCTACTCAGAAGTAAATGCACACGAGAAATCCTGAAACAGAAGAGTCAAGACTGACAACATAGGCCTGTAAAAGTTTTTTCCGGTGTAGATCTTAAATTTATTGGTGGGGCAGGTGGGATTCCTTTTACTGAATTGCTTCATCAGTCTTTGAAGGATATTTTAAATGGTGTGAAGAAATGATGAGAACTTAATCAGCAAGAAAAAAAAAGCAGCACTAATAACCTCCCGCTAGCCTAAAAGCGCACTTAATCTTGTTCATTAATCTGCTTGGGTTCTAACAAGCCATCAGTTTAAAGGATAAATTTGATATCTGGTGCTGGAGCTATTCCTTGTGGATGTGAACTCCTTTGAGAGGAACAAGAGCAGCCTACCAGCTCAAGAACAGCTTAAATTGCTGAAAGAATCTTTTGACAACGATTAAGTGCAGACTCGCTTCCACATATAAAAAGAACTTCTGTTGTCCATGCCTATGTCTGTCTGTCCTCACCAATTCATGGTCTATATTTTTATATATTGTACCCAACCAAGCAGGGCCCAGGAAAAGCAGCACCCAGCCTTGAATGTTCATGAATGGACTTACTCCCTCCAATGTGCACTATTAAACACATTATTTTCATCTGTCATCATGCTGCCTTTTAATCTTACCAATGTCTTCAAAGCACATAAGGATAGGTGTTAACTAAAAACATGAAGGATACTGTCTACATTCAGGAAGCTAATCAATTAAATTGCAGGACAGCAGTTAATGTACATACATGTATGTAGTAGTCGGGGATTAGATTAATGGCCACCCTACAGAGAAGCTCGTGTTTAAATCTGCAGAAGAACCTGAGATGCTTCACTGCAAAGTCGGCTCTGCTACCGAGGCGGCGGACTGGGAGCCGCCTGCGCGGATGGCAGCGCGCCCAGCACGGACAAGCCACCCCGGGAGCTGCGCTGGATTTCCACAAACGCGTCCAACGTTTTCCCCCCGAGCTCAGTTATAAGCGTTGCAGCAGAGTAAGGTAACCCTTCCTCTCTAACTCAATTCTAATTCGATGATTGCAAAACTAATTCACCCTGTAGGCTGTCTGGATTCTATTACAATGATTAAATAATTCCATGCAAAGCAATCTAGCTTCAGGAAGGAAAGATGTCAACTTATATCCTAGAATATTCAGCGATTTCCCTGGCAGTGGAGGATGTGAGTTTTAAGTCCAAAGAAAAACTTGAAAATCAACTTCCATCTCTGCTGCTGAGTCTTAACTGCAAGGCTGTGGTAGCTTCTGATCACAAATGGGCTCTAGGCAGGGGTGCTCTGCGAGCCAGTCTGCTACCTCAGCCACAAAGGGATCCTGAATGACTACAGAGGATAAAGATGTGTAATACTTGTTAAGAAGTGAGGCAGTGTCCCAGTGTCCCTCTTGTGAATGTACTTTGACTTCCCCCCGCCCCCAACTTGTAACCATCAGCAATAGTTAAAGGTAATAAGTAGTTTAGATGCATTCACTGCAAGACTTCCTACAGTCCTAAAAAAAGAAGAAAAATAACTATTCTAAACTTAAACTTTGCCTTGCCTTTTTTTTTTTTTTGGCCATCTGATTGCCAGGGGACTAGAAGGAAGGCAGCCTTGCCTCAAGAGGCTGAGAGCTTGCTAACTGTTCTCTGTGCTGAAAGGACACCATTAAACTTGCATGCTAAGCATCTCAAGTCCTGCAACCATGAGCAAACCATCCTCCAGGTATGTCATGCCTGGAGAAAAAAGGACAGGCTAAAGAAGAAACAAAAGTGAACGTACACTGTGAAATATTTAATGCAATCTTTCCCAAGCTGAGGTTTGGTCAGAGACACTGTGCCCACAAGCTAGCTTTTGCATGCCTGCATCCACAAGAAACAGAGTGTAGCTTTGAAAGACAACGTTGTTTTGGTGCACAAGTCAGTATCTTGTCCCTGTTTACAGCTGTGGGCCACCTGGAGCTGACGAGCACAGTGCAAAAGCTAAAGGGCCGTGCATGCAGGGCATACTGCCATCAGCGCTGGCAAGGGATGACATGCACCTATTCCCAACAGAAGAGGGCCCTTTTGGGCACTTGTTTTGAGGGCTTTGCTTTGCCTTGTTCTCAAATGAAACCTAAGAGCAGCATTCAGGAATATGCAGCACGCTGCCTGCTGCAGCCGTAGATCTTCAGGACTCCGTCCTTCACCTACCCGGAAAACAGGTAAGTGTAGTTTGAACGTAGCACTTTGGGAAGCTCTTACTACAGAACTGATTCTTTCCTAAAACACATGTTGTGTTCTGCTGAGACTGGTGACAACACCTTGCCCTGTCCTGTTAGAAGCCTAAATGTATTTTTTGCCAATAATCATATTCTGTATCTTTGTAATTTAATCAGTCATTCACCCAGCTTGCCCACTCAGAGTAATAAGCCATTGACCCCATGGTTTCAGACTGGATCAATGCTATGCCAGAGTTTTGGACACCTGGAGGCCTTGTGTACAAATAGGAAGAAACTCTGTTAACTGACTTTAGACATGATCCATTTTTCCTCAGTTGTGGTCATTAGATTAGCAGGTAGCTTTCCTTAGAAACCTTTGTCTACCAGCCTGCAGGCAAAGAGCAGCATATGCTTAAGTTTCTTGCTGGATTTGGCCTACTTTGCACCAGGTCCTTGGGTATTTAAGGGTTTTCAGGTATATCGTACAGTTCATTTTTCACGATCCGATTCACTTGTAGAAATCCTAGCTGAATGTGGCCTGACAAGTGGCCGCGTAGACGCTGCTGCCCACGGTGCCTCCACAACTGATGCTGTTGGCCGGACACTTCAGCGGTTTCATGCTGCTGTCCCTCTGCACGTATAAATGCTCCAGTCGCCAGCGCTCCCAGCTTTTCCGAAACTCCATCTGAACCTAGCACAAGCCAAGGAGGAAACAAAAGCCATAGAAATAATCAGATCTTGAAATGATTCCTCTAGAAAAGGGCAAGAAAAAATAAAAATATGACTACTTACACTACTTATAAATGCTGGCAGTGCTTTAAGTCTGGAATATTATTGCTTCAGATTATTTAATTATCTTATTAGTCCATCATAGGGTATTCCACTTCAAAAATAATGACAGCACTCACTTCTACTTGTAGAAATAAAGCTCTGTAATGCTACAGGACACCAGAAAATCTTATCTTCGTTATTTTCTTCCTAATGGTATTCTGCTGCAACACTGAATGTACTTTATGCCTTATCTGCACTACAGTGTCTTAGATTTTTCTTTGAATATACACTTTTTTACATTTCATGCAAAATAAAGATTTATTCAGAATGGAAACTTGGACATCAAACACATTCAAAGCTTGTATGCATTAAAGGATAAAATCAACATAGAATTCTAAGTTCCAAAATAGGATACAGAAAAGCTTAGCCAGTAAAAGGATAAAAGCAAATTATTGTAAAAATGCAGATATCTCCCCAAGTGGTATCATACTAGGTGTGACAACAGTACTTGTGGCAATATGGCTTGGCAGGCATATCTAGCATGCCCACCACTTTGATAAATCGGTTCTTTATCATAAAGAAGTAAGGAACCAGATCACAGTACCAGATGTTTGGCATGCGAAAAAAGACAGCAGTCCATTTCTGCCCCTCTGTCTCTATTTCATAGAAAAGGTAATGCTTACATTTCTTGTTTTTCTTGAGGTCGTCTTCTTTCTGTGAACTTTTTTTCTCTCTCTCTTTAAACGATAATTATAATACCTTTTTCCAAATACCTTTTTTTTTTTTTTAAAAAAAAAAAAGGTACAAAACATGCTCATCTAGTCACAGGCTCTGGGTTAAACATTGTAACCTCTGTACCCATTTGGAAGTTTGTGAAGGGCTTTTGAAACTTCTCCAGCAGCAATAACAATTTAGATCTTCCTGTTCCACAGGCAAAGCTCTTGCCAATGGCCTAAAATAAGAACCTCCATTAGCTTTTAACACATAAGGCAGATGACATAAAATTGAGCCTTATTTAGTTTACTTAGAAAAGGGCAGCAGTGCAACTACAGCAATCGGTTCATTGCAGTGTGTGGAAATTAAGTTCACTGTGGGCCTCAAGCAAGCCTGCTCTGGAGGGCTCCTGTTCGTTTTCCTCATACTGACCATCAAGAAAAATTCCTGCATGGACCTGTCATCACCCTGGCTGCTGAAAGCTTCACACTAGTGAAACTTTCCAGGGACTCAGCTACTGCATATGTTTTTCTCCTCCATTTTCATGAATCCAAGATGCAGCCTGAAAGACAGAGGGGATAGAGTACGATTTTGCAGATAAGGAGGCAGTCCTCAAGCACAGAGGTAGATCTTCTGGCATAAAAATCAGCCTAGAAAGCTCTGTGTAAGGATGAGATGTCCCTATGATAAACTAAAGAGGGAGAGGGGACACAAGAGCAGGACTCTGAAATCCCCTGACAAGGGGGTGAATGTCAATTCTTATGAAGGATATTTTGAAAGAGCTAAGGGAAAGCTTGGAGAACCTTAAAAAATAGGGAAATTAAAGGAGGAAAAAAAATCTCAAAGAGAGCACCTGATTGAATCAAATGCAGTAGATGGGAAAGGATGATGAGACTCTGGCGATGAGTCTGAAATCTGTTTACAGAGAAGTTAAAGTTTGGCAAAGGCCATCTCAATAAAACACAGCAAAAGGAAACGAGACCTGAAATGACACAGAACAGAGCTGGCAGAGGAGCGTGGTGGATGGTATGTACAGAGAACACTCAATTAAAAGAAGAGGAAGACTGGGCAGTAATGAAAAAAGCAACTGGAGTCAGGACAGATTCTTTAAAGCTGTAAGAGACTGATGTACGCTGCCCTTGCAATAGGAAGGAGGCAAAGTAGCAAGACTATGGAGAACGGAAGCTGAATCAGCCTAAACTTATTCTGGTAGAAAGCTGCAAAATCTCTCTGGTTAGAAAATTTATCATAGAAAGCAACAATAATTGCACAAAAACTGAACACATTAAGCCATTTTTCAAGGAACATCGGTGACAACAGGCAATCTGATGAGGCTCTGCAGTTTGCTTCAGAGCAATACTGGAAAAGAGCCAAAATTCTTTCAGATGAAATATGGTCGGAGGTATTTTAATGTTCTTCCATGAGTAGATTCTACAAAGAGATATTAATATAATGGCTAACTTCATTCTTGCTCTTGATCTGGCACCAAGACTTGCAAAAACTTTTTAGGCTGTATGGTTAAGTCAACGGGCCATAGACAAAAATACAAATACAGATATATGTTTTTATATATATATATATATATATATATATATATATGTACATCCATATATATATGGATAGGCCTCGGGCACGGAGAGTCCAACAGATGAAACACTGTTTGAAAGGCATGAATTTCCCATACAGTTTAGGAGAGAAATAGAAAAGACCTCATCTTTTACCTTTTTTTTTTTTTTTTTAATGGATACTGGTAACTGGGTGTGACAAAATGCTTTTCCTTTCTTTTAACAAGAATCGGAACCAACAACAGCTTTCACCCTAGATTGCCTGTCAGGCTCCCATCAAGCTGAACACGCTGCCGTTGGCTTTCAGAGATTATCTCACGAAGGCAAGAGAAGAAGCAACAAGGGACTCAGAGGACTCCTTACAGATTTAAGCAGCCGACTGCATGGCAAATTCCCTGCAATGAAACCAGCTTACCCATTCCAGGGATTGTTTGCAGTTTGGGCTAGAGTGCAGCCTGCCTCTGCCCGTGCATCACACAGGGGAGGTTATTAGGCTCTGCTCATTACAGAGCTCGCTGCAGCAGCTCGAGAAGGTGTGAGCAAAGAGCAGGGTGAATCGAAAGGCACAGGTGATGCAGCAGCAGACCGTGCTGCAACTCAGTATAAAAGCCTGCTGTTACCCACCCCTGACTTTCATAAACTTTACTATTAACACATTCATTTTAACAAAATCTTATGCACAAGGTAAAAAAAAGTGAATGGTCTCCTCCAGGGCTCAAATCAGATGCCTGCTGCCTGCTATCTGTTAATACCAGCCTGGCCATAGCTGCAAAACAAACATTTGCTGTCAATTCCAATTCTGTGATGAGGCCTCTCTCTCAATATACAATTCTGAATTACTGTAGAGATAAGTAGATTTAGCGTGAGTGTAAAACAGCAGTGTGAATTAGACTTAATAATACGACGTCAGCTTAGGAGTGTTTGTTTCCCTTGCAAACTGGCAGTGCAATGAATGGGTAATGATACTTACAAGTTATCACAAATGGTTCCTGCCGTATCGAAACTGAACAATATTCTCTGCTAACAGCTACAGGGGTCAGCACAAGCCACAGAAGTTTATGCTCATATCCAGATTAACACAAAGCCCTAGCTAAACTTCTGGGCCTGTGGGAGAGCTTGCTACATGAAGCTCCGTGCTCCATCCATATGCGGGGACTGATGATGTCTTCAAGTAGTTGGGCCACAGCTGTGCCACATTCTGTACAGATATTATTCCAGAGGACTCTCTAACTTCATCAGCTATGTGACAGATTTAGAAGAGCAGCTGTAATTCTCAGTACAAGGAAAGCTCCAGGTCTAAAAACTATATACACGTGAGCAAGAAAACTTGCAACATTTGCTGTTTATAAATGCTGTCCCTAAATTATGCTGCTTGGGCTCCTCCCCACAGTCTTAATCTGAGGAGTTATCCTGTCTGGCTGTACAGAGGAGGGTCGGTAAGGCCAAAAAGAAAAAAGTCCTAAACTGGGACAATTTAACAGGTTAAGACTATTTTCAATTTCTTTCAATTTCTTTTTCTCTACATTGGATGCTGATACGGCAAATTGGCACAATCTCAGTGTCTCTCTTACCTCATTATTGATGAAACAGTAGAGAATTGCAACCATCAGCCCCTGAAATCAAGAAAAACAACACAAGAGCAGTGAGAAGAGCTGAGCAGTTCCCCTACTCAGCTAAGCACACCTGCAAAGGGCTGGTGTGCCTCTTCACACCAGCATGTCCCATGGCGACAGAAAAGCAAAACGGAAAGAGGGAAAAAAATCTATGCTCCCACAAGCTACAGAAGTGAAGTGTCTCCTACTGGGCCTATCCGCTCTGATGGTGGAGGTGAAGTTTGACAAAAGCCTGTCTTAAAGCAGGGGATTTCAATAAAAAGTTACTGCTTTCTCCAACCTCTGCCGTTTTTTCCCCTAAGGATTCCTTAGAAAATCTTTTTCTATTTTCTAGTTATGACTACTTCATATATCAGCAATTCACAACATGTATCAGCAATTCACAAGTTAAACTACAACTCTATGCTTGATAAACTGGGAATGAGTAGGTGAAAAGGGAAACTAGAAGAACAATGATTTTCTTAGACAAAGATATTCTTCTGAAATGGCCATATGTAAGGTAACATCTAAATAAAAATCACCATAAATGTACATATCTTCCTCACCATGCAGTTACAGTTGTAGAAAGCTACCTCTCACAGCACAAATGTTCAGAAAAGTATGAAAACCCTGGAAAAGGCGCAAAACTTGCTTTCAGCAATGCATATAACCAACACAATCAAAGGAACTCACACACAGGGTCATTATTGACTCAAGACATCCCATAGGAAACAAAACTTTATGCAGGGAGACGGAGACCAGTTTACTGCAGGAAATTTAAGAATATGCAACACCAACGTCTAAAGTATCTATCAAAAATTAGCCCTCATACTTCCCTCCCATAATCCTGCAATATCCATTGCTGAATTGTAACGTATCAAGAGAAGGGAACACACAATGAATAAGAGTTCCTCAGACAGCAGTTAGAGAACATCCTGGGCAAATATGCACAGTGGGATCACTACCTGGAAAGAAGCAAAGGAGAGTTCAGTAAAAAGCTTCACAAAGCGCAGCATCCCCCTGGCATGCTCGTCAGTGATAAAGGCAAAGATGACCTCGTGGGTGCCCAGCAGTGGGATCAGAGTCAGTGTAGACTTGGCCAGCCTAAAATCATTAAGAAAGAAAAAACACCACCATGGAGTAGCTACTGAATAGATTGCTGCAGATCCCAATTGATCTCAGGAATCACTGTTCCTGAATTCTGCCTCTGACACATTGTGAACTTTGGTAAGTCATCCCATCCCCTTGTCTCAGGATCCTCCTCCAGAGGCTCTAGATTGAGGGAGAAAAAAAAAAAAAAAAAAGGACAATTTGACACAACTTGACCATTCACTGCAAACCACTTGCTGCTCTGAGTATTCAGCTTCTGGTGGTAGTTAACCTGGAAAATCTTTCAAACTTAAGAGCACATAATGTGCTTATATATTTGTTCAGTTTCTCCGCCTGCAAGTGGGAATGATAATCAAAACCCACCTTGGCCTGAAAGAAATAATGTATCAGTGACTAGAATCTTTTAAAAATACCTTGGTGAGACAGTACTTGGGAGAAGTACTTATTATTCTTTCCCACGTCCTTTACATGTGTTGAGTCTTCAAAGCACTGTAACTATTGCAACCACAAAACACTCTGTAAAAGCAGTTAAACCATCTTAGAGTGATGACTCATTGATTTAAGAGGCAAGCTCAAAGGCACAACTTGCAAAGGAAAAAATAAACGTGAATCTTTTCCCCAACCTTACATCCAACTAGTTGCTATAACTTATGGCAGCTGCCCTGTTGCCGTGTGCCTTGGAGAACAACCCCGCTCCAGCTTCTCTATAGCCACTGCTAGGCAGCTGTGGACTGCAATTATGTCCTCTCAGCTTTCTCTTCTCCACGCTGAATACACAAAGTTCCCAACACCTCCTTGTATGTCACCTGGTCCAGACTGAACTATCTTGGTGAAAAACTGAAGCAAGTGCCAGTAGAGAGGGCAATTTCTTTCTCTTGCCAGGAGCCTTAAATGACTGCAGAAATGCTAAAGAGAGGGGGACAACCATTTCTCCTGACCTTCTGGTGATGCTCTTGCCTTAGGAGCACACTGCTGAACTGCCTGCAGCCTGTTGCTCACAAGGACACGGAAACAGTTTTCCACAAATCACCTCCTACCCAGCCAGTGCCCAGCCTGTGCTGCAGCGTGCAGTAATCCCACCTCAAACGCAGAGGCTTTGCAGTTGCCCACAGCAACCTGCCAATGTTCTGGGCACAGAAGGATGGAGGGATGGTAAACCTAAGCAGCTAAATTAAACAGTTTACATGTATATATAGGTAAGCAGAGATGCGAAACTCCAGTGCACCAGTGCAGGTCATTCCACTGAGCGGACAGGGAGGTTTCTCAAGAGAGCAGCTTACCAGCAAGTCATGTCATAGTGGTCCCCATCACCACCTGCCAGAAACAGAGGTAAGCCAGAGGCTGAGACTGAATTCGCTCTGGAGACACCGGTTGGGTAAAGAAAGGGAGTTGTGCAGGTGTACAGCAATCCCGCAGGTTCCACTGGATCAGAGACTCAGAGAGCTCTGCCTTAAACAAGAAGCCATGAGAACTCCTATGGAAAGCCCTCCTGGGCAATTAAGACTGGCCAGAGAGAAACTTCTTCTCTAAACATATTGCATTATTCAGTCCCTGTGATTTTTAATCACTTTTATCGATACATTTCATTCCATTTACCTCCTTGTCTACTTCCATTTCAAGAAGCACAAAAAAAAATCATCAGACCACCAAAAAACAAACCTGCATTTTATGTCAGTTTTGCACATCAGATTTGCCTGTAGTTTGGAGATGATGATGCATATAACTCTAATGAAGATCAGGAAATTTACCTGAAGAAAAGAAATAAATGTTTTTTTTTTTACATTTTCATCAAGAAATCCGGTAACTGTTCAAGTCTGCTTTGTATATACTTTTCTAGATCCCTGCACATCCTGCTATTCTGCAGCTGCCAAATTTGCCATGGAATTCAATTCTTGCTAAGGAATTGTGCTCTGAAATAGATCCACCTGAAAATGCAGGCCAGTAGGAGAGCCTACCTACATCTCCAGCAAATCAGACATAGAGTTTAAATACGGATGTGATCTGTCCCATTTCTGTGACTGCCACAACTTCATGGCTGCATAACACAGCATTTCTCCCCAAGATCACACAATTTGCTGCTTTTCTGTAGCTCGGTTCTGAAATATTATTTTCTGCCTCCCTGTGCTGCAGTTACCTGTTGTAGCTTTCCCCATGTAGGGAAGTTAGCTGGATTAGCCGTTTTGTTATCACGTGCTGCTGTTATAACACGCCAATGTGTGGCCAAATTAAACAAAATGCTACGCAGGAATTCCATCGACAGCAGCCAATCTGATCTCATAAGAAAATGTCAGTATCCTTGGATGCCATCAGCCTTTGGACACATGAGCCACGTGCATATCTGTTCCTTGTGCTGTATGCCTGTCCGCATCTCACAGCACACAGTCCATACTCACCCCGATGGCGATTAGAATAGGCAGTCTGATGATCAGCCAGTAATTCATGTTGTAGTTCCTGGTCCAGCAACTAAGGAGATGGCAAAAAGGTGGGAAGCAAAAAGAAAAAGTTTCAGTACATTACTAAAACCCCTTGTTTTTCATTATGTCAAAGCAACACAGATGGAAAACGATATTGAGAAGTAGATACCAGAGAAGCACATCATGCTGACACGGAAACAGATGCAGTTGCTCAATTCTTAGAAACACTGAATGCTTTGTGCTCTTGCAGCTATCGTAATCCAACTGGATATTAATCACCTGCCTTTCTTGCTTGCTAACGGCTAGCCCTTCTCCACATTTTGCTGTGAATTATCACCAGTTAACTGTGAAGATTTACTCTATTAAAACCAAGGTCCAAATGCACCATTTGGCTGAGAGGGCATTCATTTGAGTCACTTCCCTGTGTGGTTCCCACCCTACTCTTTCTGCAATATTTCTTCCTACTCTTAAATCTCTAGTGTCAGGCAGTCTTATTACTCAGCCGTTTGTTAATTCTTTTATCACAGGACCCATCATCACTTTTCCCTGTCAGTATTTGGATTCAGTCATCTATTTCATTTGCCACTATTATCAATAAACCACTTCCAACCAGGATAAAGCAATTAAGGCACCAAACTCCTTTTCCCTCAGCATATGTATAGGTTTCAGGCCCAAAGGATTTTTAAAAATTATGGTCAAACAAAACTAAAGACTAGAGCAATAGGTTCCAAATTATGCTGGCCAACTGAACCCTTTGCCAAGCAAGTAACATGTTGCAGGCAAAATCATGCTCCGTTCTCCCTATAAATTTCAAGTTTTAGCTTTTTAAGTTCCTGTGCCTTTCAGCAACTCTGGAGAACTTTCACAAGAAATACAATGCTTGAAAACCATCACTTGGGATCACTGGCTTCAGGTGAACTCTACACTGGGCGTTTCTAAACCTAGTTCTTTTGGGTCCCAACCTGGCCACAGCCAGCCACTCCCAGGGACTGGCCACACGTGTGCAAAATAGCTCAGTTTTCAGGCCATGTTCATGCACCAGTTTGAAACAGTTGTGTAAGTACACCCCTGCCTGGAAATCCCTATTCTGAGATGCACCCCAAAAATATCCATACTGCATAGCAGCAACAGCGTTCTTAATAGTTGCCTGAAATAACTTGGTTATTCTCCTGCCACACGGCTCAGCATTGCTCAAAAGCAAAAGTTATCAGTAAAGCTAGCAGGTAAATGCCAAAAGTTTGAGCTACTCAGGCTGCAAAATATTAGAGACTGTGAAACTACAAACTACTCAACAGCACTAAAGAAAACATAGGTTCCTTCACAAAGCAGGTTTCTCCCTCCTTTTAAATCTCATCAGCCAAAACGAAGTATATGCAATTTCCCTTAAACCACTTCTTAACAAGCCCATGCAACTTCAGCACGGGTGACACTAGTTGAGAGCAACTTTCCCCTGCAACCTGTAACAGGACAGTTAACTTGTTGGAAACCAGCAGACCTGCAGCGTGCAGTCAGGTGCCCAGGCCATGACAAGGCACCCACGCGGATGCTGCAGGGCATCGGCTGGGCCAATGCCACACTCCCTTGCAGGTACTGCCAGCCTGGGAAGGGCTCGGGATGTCATCTTTACTTTGTTTAACGCACACAAGCAGCACATTATTTTAACCAGGCTGCTCTACTGTCCAACTTCATTCAATTTGATTTTAGTCAGTGGAGAGAAAAGGTGTGTGAGCTGCATGAGGGCAGTGCACCCCACTTGGCCTCAGAGTAACAGACAAGCTACTTAATAGGTACACGTGCCTGGGAACTGGCTTCTTGAAGCCTCTAGAATTAATTTTATTTGAATCCCCAAAGACAGGCAGGATAATAGGCATGGCTGGAAGTGGAGTTTTAATTTTCTGAGCAGCTGCCATGGAAGCAGAGACAATTTTAAAATTTCCTGATAAATAAAAGAGCTGAGAAATGGTCCTTTACATTAACTCTGCTACATTTCTGTGTGCATTAATTTGTTTCCTGTGGCACTGAGCAGTTTAAGCTACTTTTAAATTTATACAAATATGTGCAATAAAAACACCATTACAGTCCAATTAAAGTGTCACAGCTGTTAAAGTGTCTAGAAAATAAAACAGATAGATCTGCACATGATTTCTTGTCCGTTTGTGCTTTCTAGGGTGGCTAAACTGAGAAATACACCAACCTGTCCTGAGATGGGGATCTACTCCTGCCCCTTGCTCAGCACCACTCAAAAGATGCTTAGCAACTAATAGCATGGGAACCGTGAAAGGGGAATTGGTCCAATTAAACAAATGAAGTTTCTTCCTTTGCTTACCATTTTGCTCTGCTGCTTCTAAATAACAAAACACTGAATCTTTGCCTTGAAGAGGTATGGCTGAGCGGCTCCATTTTTTAAAAAGATCTTAAATAGTCTGTCTTGCTTCCACAACCGATTGCTGATAAACACTAAGATGTTTAACTATCAGCTCTTTAGGCGCAGTCTAATAATTAAGAAGCGCAGCTTGCTTTAATTTTATTTGTAATTTGGACAAAGCCTTTTTTTTTTTTTTTTTTTTTTTAGCAGCCCATGTTTTTTAAAGCAGCAACTGATTACTAAAGGAGTTTCAAGTGGCAGTCTTTCTGGCAGGGAAAGCTGGAGCTGGTCTGCAAGCAGGAGGTCTCCCGGGCTTCAATCCTTCTTTCCGAATGGTTACGTTCCCGGGAATGCCTCAAACTCTCAGCCCCGACCACATTTACTTACAGTTATTCCTCATAACTAGGGAAGTAGTTGAGACCCAAATGAAATTTGCAGCCTGCTGCACATCCATAGCGGCAGCGCAAACAGCATGAAAGATTTCCCTCGGCGCTCCAGCAAACGCCTGCCCAAGGCGCAGAAACCTCGCCGCTCGGAAAGGCCGCTGCGCATCGTTATTTATTATTGTATTTTACAAATATTTATACAAGATTTAGAAAATTCAATAAAGTGCCAAATTGCCCCTTTTAAGGTCCGCTGAAGGCAGTGAGTGACAGTATTCCTTAATAGAAAACATAAATCAGCTCTGAGCCCTGCATAATGCGAGAGACTCAGCGTGAGCACTTTGAATACATTTTCCACATGGGTGGCAAGACCTGCCTATAGAGTACGGGCTGTTCAGAGACTGCGTGTTCTCTATACCTGTGTCCTGACCATTTTGACAAAACTCCGTAGCGCTGTGACTATATTACAGACTATAACCAAGCCAACCTTGAAGAGGAAAGTCAGAATCTCCTAGCATTATTTTAGCCGGAAGAGACAACTCAAATGAACTTGTGCAGTATAATCAAAGGAATGAAAGGCACTAAAAAACAAACAAAAAATGGTTCTTAATACCTTGTCCCATAAACATCAGAAGAAAAGTCCAGAGGTGGCTCTGACCGAACTGAGTTTTTGCACTGAAGCATCACTCCAAATGCAAGGATTGCATTTGGAAAGAAAAACAAAAACAGAACAAAATAATAATAAAAAAACACTCTAAAAAGGTGCTGGCTGGGTTGTTCGCAAACTGAGTAACCCAATAAGCAGGGCATTTACAATAAAATTTATTTATTTGTTTCATGACAAAGAAAGATACTCAAATATTTTCAGACAGTCATTGTCAGTAAGGAGAAGCTGCCACTTTCTCTCATTTAACAGAAATGCTGTAACGGCATTTGACAGGTGAAGCATATATAAAAACATATATAATGCCAACTTCTCTGAACAGCCACTAAAGTAAAAGTGGACCAAAAGTATTTTGTGTTTTGCAGCCATTTTGCATGGGGTATAGATGGCCTGCGCAAACTAAGGCAGCCATTCAGAGAATGAAATTTTATCTGATGAAGCCCTAAATAACAGAAGCTTAAACAAGGATTGGTAATCACTTCTCTGCTGCAAGGCATCAGCTAAGCCCTGAGAATCGCAGGCCAAGTACTGTGGGCGGTTTCTGCCTTCCTCTGAAGCATTACTGTAAAGGCTCCTGCCAAAGGCACAGCACCAGGAGCCGGCTTGATTGCATACGATGGCTTCTACTGCTGAGACTGGAACTACAGAAAAACAAAACATACCTTTCCTTGACCTGCAAAAGGATAGATTCGTTTAGACATGCAGAAAATCCTGGCCAGAAAGAAACGTATGTTCCTTTCTGACACGTTATGCAAGACCTTCAGCCACAACACAAGCAACGACACGAGGCTCCAGCACATTGCCAAAGCAAACTGCGCCGAACGGGAAGCAAACAGCGACCTGCCAATGCACACACAGCACAAACGAGATAGCTAGAAAAATCAGAGCTAAACCAACCCCTCATCTTCATAAAGGTACTTGACAATCCCCCAGAGGATAACAAACAGCATGGGCACACCTGGGAAGAAAGGAGACAAGGGAGACACTGACATTAAGAGAGCGGGAAAAGCAGAAAGAAGGACTAACCCGCACATGATGACGAGCAACACCGTTAACTTGGGGCAGGCTGGCAGCTCCTTCCCACGCCTGGTGGCCACCAGTCCTGTCAGGAGGACACTGAGGGCAAATAATTGACACAGGCAACTCACTTTCCCTGGGCACTCACCTAACTTCTGATGACCATGGATGCTCAACCACAACAGACCATCACACCTCATTTCTGGGAAAATGTCCACGCAAAACATTAGGGCTGCAGAGGGCTCAGTTCCATGTACCCCACAGCAGGCACCCACCCTGGGGCAACAAGTGTTGAGGCCTCCTCTGGGAAGCCATAGTGGCAGCAGTTGCATCTAGTCTTGAGAAAAGGCCAGGCCCTAAGCTTACCTGAGGGTGCCTGTGAGTTACGTCTTCTCTGGGGAGTAAGGGGAAGAGAGATGGCAAAAGCCAAATAAGCTCTCACTGGTCATTACTTGCTTTACAACCTCAAAGGCTCTCAATTCACTTTCTTTCACTTATGAAATGCCTAGGCCTTGAAATGTGATTTTAAAGTGCATCTGTCTTCAATAAATACAAAGAATGCACCAAAAATTCATAAAAAACAAGGAAAGCAGGTTAAGTATCAACAGGGAGGATGAGGAATTTCTGCCTAAGGACGATCGAGATGCACTACAATTCTTCTTTGAACAGTGTCAGACATTGTCAATAGCTTCTCTGGGAAAGGAAATATTTACTTTACTTTCTTATGACCTTTATATCCTTAACAGTCATTACGATTAGGAATCATAAGCACATCATTATGCGACGCTATGAAAACTTATTAAGTGTTGCACAGGGCAGATACACAGTTCCTGACAAGAGGAGCTACAGGAAAAACAGTGATGCTTTTGCAGTCTGAAAATCTTCAAGGAGCATCTGCAGTGGATATTATCAGTAAAAACCTCACATTTTGCGCTATGTCCGTTCTCTACCCGCAGAGCAGGTAGCCAAGACCTACTATTCACCTTAATCAGCTAAAAAAAGAAAAGAAGCAAAAAAAGGCCAGAAACAAAATCACAGAACAATACCAATAATTAGAACAAAAGCGAAGATAAGGAAATGAGCTGAGATTACTGGGGCATGTGGTTGACTCACATTCCCTGGATGTACCTGATAAGACTACACAGTATTTTAGGAGTAAAGGTACTGAGAACTCTGCTGCTTTGACGCTGGCATTAAAGATTAAGAACAGGCTTGTCGCAAATCATTTCCAAACGTAAATGAGCTTTTGATTCACAGAAAATAATTACAGTTTGAATTATTCATTTCTTGACTTTACTGAGAATTAAGACACCTTAATATGAAATTTGCAGGATAAGACATGAACACTGAGAGTACAAAGGCTGTGTTGTGAGGGAACAGATGTACAGCGACAATCGTCATGATCTGTGAATATCTCCATCTTCTGGATATATCACAAATCTCTCCATATTTAACTGCATTACTTGACATTTGAATTAAGTGAGAATCTGTTATTGATATTGAATTTAGAAAGGACCTTTAGAAAGGTGCCAGAAGACTGGAAGAAAGCCAAGGTCATGCCAGTCTTCAAAAAAGGCAAGAAGGAGGACCCAGGCAACTACAGCTCAGTCAGTCTCATTTCTGTCCCGAGAAAAGTCATGGAGCAGCTCATTCTGGCTGTTGTTTACAAACACACGGAGGATAAGGCGGCGCTCAGGAGTAGTCAGGATGGATTACAAGGGGAAATCTTGCTTGACTAACCTGATAGCCTTCTATGATGAAATGACCGGCTGGATAGATGAGGGGAGAGCAGTGGATGTCGTCTATCTCGACTTCGCCAAGGCTTTTGACACTGTCCCTCACAACATCCTCCTGGGCAGGTTCCAGAAGTGTGGGACAAATGAGCGGACAGTGAATTAGGAATTGGCTTCAATGGCAGAGCTCAGAGGGTGGTGATCTGCAGTGCCAAGTCTAGTTGGAGGCCTGTAGCTAGCGGGGTCCCCCAGGGGTCAGTCCTCAGTCCAGTCCTGTTCAATTTATTCATCAATGACCTGGATGAAGGCACAGAGTGCTCCCTCGGCAAGTTCGCTGATGATACCAAACTGGGAGGAGTAGCTGATACCCCAGAGGGCTGCGCTGCCATCCAGAGGGACCTGGACAGACTGGACAACTGGGTGGTGAAAAACCTCATGCAATTCAACAAGGCCAAGTGCAAGGCCCTGCACCTGGGGAGGAATAACCCCAGACACCAGTACAGGCTGGGGACTGACCTTCTGGAGAGCAGCTCTGCAGAGAAAGACCTGGGCAACATGGTGGATGACAAGTTGACCATGAGGCAGCAGTGTGCCCTCATGGCCAAGAAGGCCAATGGGATCCTGGGGTGCGTAAAGAAGAGCGTCTGCAGCAGGTCGAGGGAGGTGATCCTGCCCCTCTACTCAGCCCTGGTGAGGGCACATCTGGAGCACTGTGTCCAGTATTCCACAGTACAAGACAGATATGGATCTACTGGAGAGAGTTCAGTGCAGGGCTACGAGGATGATCAGGGGCCTGGAACATCTGCCCTATGAGGAGAGGCTGAGGGAGCTGGGCCTGTTCAGCCTGGAGAAGAGAAGGCTGAGAGGGGACCTGATCAGTGTCTATAAGTACCTCAAGGGAGGCAGTGAGGAGGATGGTGCTGGCCTCTTTTCACTGGTGGCCACCGACAGAGCTAGAGGTAATAGCCACAAACTGAAGCATCAGAAATTCCACATGAACTTAAGGAAAAATTTTTTACCAGTGAGGGTGACAGAGCACTGGAACAGGCTGCCCAGAGAGATTGTGGAGTCTCCTTCTCTGGAGATCTTCAAAACCCGCTTGGACGCAGTCCTGTGCCACGTGCTCTAGGTGACCCTGCGTGTGCAGGGGGGTTGGACTAGATGACCTCTAGAGGTCCCTTCCAACCTTAATGATTCTATGACCTCACTAGGCAGTGGCTGATATTATTGAATAGCATCATGTTGCTTAAAGATTTTCAGACTGCATTTGATACACAAATATTATACAAATTAATAAGTAATATGGTGATTCGTACAACACCCTCTGCTCCCACCCTTCCCCCCAGTGTTGAAATACTACCAGCCACATTATATTTCCCATTAAAAATCCACAACAATACAATACACAGCGCAATACATACATATAAGGCTTGAACATCAACACAAATGCTACACAAATATCCTATGACATCTACGCAATTCAAGAAGTCCTGTCTTAAGAAATGGATGGTTCTACATAATGCCTGGGACACGCACTGGGCAGATAGAATTGTATCCATTTTTCCCAAGCTTCTGTCCAGGATCTAAACAGGAAGGTGCACCAATGAACATTACCTAATCCACCACAAATTTGTCAAAGTCATCCACAACAGCAAAATAGCAAGTCTGCAGCATTTCTGCAATTATTTTAGTTTGCAAGAATCTCTGAGACCCTGTATAAATTACTTTATGATCTTGATACCTCACTAACCTGAATTTACTGGCACAAAAGTAAATGTCATTCTAGTAACTTACTTGATTTATTCTAAGACTCATTCAGGCAAAATCCTACTGACTTAAGCAGGCAGTGGAAGCAAACTACAGAGCTCTTTGAATAAACTCTGCAGATACCTGTCACGCGTGGAACAGACCTGATATAATATTTCAGTCTTAAGCTTCCAACACGCAGCTGTATTGCTGTTTTTGAGCTTCAGTCCTACACATCTCTTGCTCCTGCTGCTGCCACTCAAAGAATTTCAGATAGCTGAGAAGACATTGCATCTTTTCAAAAACTTGCAGACTGACTTCATTCTCTGAATTACGTAAAAAGTTGTATCTACTTTTGTCAGCATTGCATCACCATGGAAGAAGCCAAAAACTGCAATAGTGTTTCTAATGGCCTTTACCATGTTGATGCTTGGGAGCTGATAACTGACCAAGAAACTGACCCAAAAAATCTTTGAACACTACATTGAGAGTAAGAAATCTGTTGAGGGTGCTAGGAAGTAAACGTGTTGACAGCTCAGCTATTAAAGTTCAACTTGGAATGAGAGGGGATGGGGCTTCCAAAAATAGGCTGCAACAATTACATATATTGCAGATAATAAGAAAGTAACAGAACTGCCAAACCTTCATTCTATTGTACTTATTTTACAACTGCCCATATGTCTGCATAGCAAAAAGAAAGATAGGAAAAAAGTAGTCATTAGCTACATCAAATTATCTCAGCAGTTTTAGACTGAATGATAATAGGTTGAGGTAATCAAAAGAAAGACTTCAGAAATATTGCTCAGGAACCAACACTTGGTTGAATTTTTCACAATGTTCCACAGTCCCTGATGAACAGGGAGGGGAACAACTAGTTTAGGTGCTAGTGGAAGCAGCAACATACAGATAAGATTCAGAAATCAGTTTCTCCATTTACAGTGTCTGAGATGTTCTGGTAATCTGGTAAAAGAAACCATGAACGCTGTCATCAGGTGGTGTCATTTCATGCCAGTTTTATTCTCTAGGGTCCCCTCCAACATACAAGCAATTTCCAATTCCTATAGACCATATTATACTGATAGCTTTGCATCATATCATGTTTTACATAAAGGCGATTTCAGGGAGCAGAAGAGATACTTCTCACCTTCTCATGGTGATGCTTCTTGAAGCAAAGTTGCCTCTTTAGGACCCCCAATCTACTTAGAGTCTTAAGTACATACTGCACATACTCTGCATATTGCATTTTAAAGACTAGTGAGCACATGTATAAGCTAATGCTTCAGATGTACCCTGACATCACTGTTTTCCACTTGTTGAGAAATTCAGCCTCTGAGACAAGAGGCCAAACCAACCAGAACTGCCAGTATGAGAACTCAGGACAGCCTGACCTGATAAACTGTTTAACGTATAAATACAAGAAGTACGTGATGAAGAACTCAAGTGATAAATAAATATGACTAGCTGTGTCAAGGGATGGAAGATAGAGATTTTTTTTTCCTTTCTAAAAAAAAGGGAAAAGGATGAAAGAGCTGAATTTGTAAGACAATAAGGAAGGAGAATTAAAAGGGACTTCTGACATACATTTTCTATCAAGCTCACTGTGAAGCTACTTTAACAACCTTGTCTGAAACACAATTTTCACTTGAAAACAGACAAGAAATGGCTAGTGCCATGATTGCATCCAGTTGCTACACTGAATTCATACTGGGCTTCCAAAGGAAGGTTTCTTGCTGGCTCTGATCCAGTCAGAATTTCCTTGCAATTAGGATGTAGATTTTGACATTCTAGCCTGGCTTCCTGCCTTTAACAGCTCCATTCCCTCAGCTTTTTCTTCCTTGGAGCAAGTTTGCATTGGCAAGGGCCGGGGGGAGGAGAGTTATTTGTTTTTTATGGCAGTTTCCCTGCTGCAAGTGCAGTTGGGTGTAAAATTGCCACAGGAGCTCAGAGAACATTTGGCTTTTTATTAACGTTTTCTTCTTAGTCTTCAGTGCTGAAAATTGCATCCTTGTGTCATTCTTCCTGTTCGGGTGTCGCAGGCAGTCACTGTGGGATGCTGCTGTTCCCCCTCTCCCCTTGCAAAGGGGTCTTTTTCTGAAGGCTGCTGCTGAAGGATGTGGAGACACAGGTCACAGTGAAAACTGTTCTCCTCAGGAGATGACTTTCTGCAGCACAACGTGCCAGCAGCCAATGTCAGGTTTGGGAACTCTTCCCCTGGACTCAGACTAGATGAATGTGTTGCATTGGGCAAATGCATTAAGGGTGGTCTACACGTTTCAAGAAACAGGCAAAACAAATAGTAATCCTCTCCACCTCTTTGGTTATGTTGGTCGCTTTCCGTCCTTCCTTTCCTTCTTTCTCTCTAGTAGTTGAGACCTGGGGTCAAGGATCTCGCATGTTAGAGTAAGGAAGCAGAGGTACCAGCAATGCACAGCAGCAGATTCTCTCTTTCTTTTTTGGTATCAAGTGATAATGAGCATATCTCAACATCCTGTTTAGCTGCTTACCTCTGGTCTGAAAGGAACAGCTCACCTACCTGCTTGGCCATTAGCCTATTGAGATGCTTTACAAAAATTCAGTTTGTTAATGCTGTCGCTGTATCTCCTTTTCTTTCCCCTATCAGCTTTGAAAATGGTGTAACCCTTTTTTTCTTTTCTTTCTTGAAGTAAGATATGTAGTATTCCGGGTTGACACAAATGTATAAAAATTTGCTTTTACAATGAAAAAGATGACATAGCAAGACATTTGCCACATTGAATGAAACAAGAAAATATTTAACATCTGCCATCTCAAAGGCTAGAATTGCATTAAAGTGCATTAGCCCAGAATACAGATACCTTGCAAGTAATGAGGAAGATTTATAGAAGCCTATCAAAATATAAGACGTCCATATAAATGACTCCCAACCTGTAAAACTGAATTGTTTTCTATACATCAATCAAATGATATAAGGTTTTCCAGCTTCTGCTAAGTGCAATAAAATGAGATAGACAGATTTTCCCCCATACAGTCTTTGAACATCAAAGGATAATTACTAATTTGAAAGGATACTAAATGGAACATGGTCTAATAATAGTAAGATTACAAACTGACCCAGAATGTTTAAAAAACTGTAATTTAGCAGTTACCTGAGAAAGTTTTCTTTACTTTTCCCATTGTCTAGGAAAACATAGACTAAGTGAGGTATTTTTTCACATTTCTATTTGAAAAGCAGGTTTACTCTTTCTATGTTTTGAATTGGGACAAAATGATCACAATAGACCAAAAATGAGAGAAGCAAAGTACTTTGGGGGCTTGCTTTTAAATAACACAATTATACAGACATTTTCCCTCCAGTTATAACAAAAATCACAGCACTGTTTTGTATGATCATTTAAAAGCTTAGAGAGGTATACGCATTGAGACTTATTTGAAAATTGGTCCTTACATTACAGCTTTGCTCAGGTTATCGGAGGAATTAATTTGTTCTAGCTTCTCGTTAGTTCTGGGACCTGTTGCTCAGCAAAAATAGTGCAATGGGGCAAATACAGTGACCAAGAATATATGCAAACTCTCAGGTGAACAAAGACCTTGAAGATAATACAGCTTTATTCATGTGTACATTTGAAAAGAATATGAATGCTAACACATGACCACGTGGGAGATAACAGAAGTTACTCAGGCAGCAGAAACAATACCGTGTGCTTTGTGAGTGCTGACAAAGTTCAATGGCAATCTGAAGAAATAACCACCTCATATGAGTAACACCTACTAAGTTGGTGAACAACCCTTATGCTAAAGCTTTAAAACATAAATATTCAGCAAGTGATGAGTAATGAACAAATTAACAGATGAATCTGTGTGCAAGAGGTCAATTCATTATAGAGAGTAAGGGTGCAGCGTACCAAATCAGCTCTGACATAATCAAATAGATATTTATTTTCTGATTCAGCTTTCAATAGACGAGATTCGTCCCTTACAATGCACACTGTACTGCTGGCAAAACAGCAATTTGCTGCCCACCTGACTATGTATCTGCATATCCAAAATCCTGGGGACTTGTGAAAACCCACAGCCAATACCAATATAATCAACACGGTAAGAGAAAACAACATCTTTTTATTCCAAACATATACATTTCCTCCTGTTGCTAAAGCAATACTTTTACAGTTGATAAACCTTTTCCAAGGGCAGGACTCTCAGCTGAAACAGGAACATCCCGTCTTTTTCAAGCAAACACCATAGTGTCACACTGAGTCTATCAGTCTGCTCTAAAACCACTCTTGTGCATTTGCAGCAGAAAGGGAGCTGAGCAGGGGCCTGAGCACCCCAAAAACAGAATCAGTGAGGAAACATGAGGAACCAAGAAAGAGTAACCTCCTCCCAGAAGGTGCTATCCAAAGTGTTATATCGTTTAACTGACCTGGGTGCGCTGAGGGCTTTGCAGGATTGAAATAGCAGATGCCTCTGCATTTAAAGATAGTGAATCGCTGGCAAGGTTTGCACATGCAGCCATGGCTAGAACAGCAAGAAATTATACAGAGGAAGATCAAATGGCAGTGGTGGAGATTTTCGAGGAAGTTTGGATGAAGCCCATGTATCCAGCGCCAGGTTCTGGCACTGTCAGACATTTCCACAAACTCAAAAACCCATCCAGAAATTAAACATACCGTAGCTAAACTTCCATTGTTAAGGAAGAACATGAGCAAAACATTGTCTTCTGATCTCGCCTTCTGTTCTTGCAAGAAGCAAACTGTAACTAGAAATGATTCAGATCAAAACCATCCTATCCCTTATTTTCTGTAAAACAACACAATACCCTCAGGATTTGACTGGGTCTAATTTTTTATTCTAATTTCTTTTCTATTTCCTCTCATTACTTCAGGGCTTGAGGATAGCTTTTTATTCTTTTATTCATAAAATATGATTAAAACACACCTAGCTCAAATGTTAAGATGCTGGTGGTTTTGCTATATGAGCTATATAAAACAATAATGAAAAGTACAGAACTTCTTAACTAAAACTCTCCCAGCATGAAACTGCTATTACTTATATTTATTTATTCTCATCAACATGCCAGAAAGCCTTTACTCTTCATATATTTACTCTATACATACTCTTCAATTGTTTGAATAATTCTCAGTAGTCAATTTATACATATTTTACCAGTGAACTAAGTTGCTACAATATTCACAGTTGCCCAATTCATAAAGAAGGCCGTGGACAAAGCAATTTAAATGTTCAGACACAGTATCTATGAAAGCAATTGCAGTATTTAGTCAGATTTATTTCAGTTTTCTGAAAGTCCCCTGAGTTGCACAAATGAGGCAGGGAGGAGGGAAGGGGAAAGAAAGAAGAAAAAAAAAAAGCTATAAAAAATGCACAAGAGATCATAGCAAAAACAAGATGAGTCCTGAATGCTAACACAGGTTCAGACTAACTGGAGTTTAAAGGAATTACAAGCATTATCATTTCTGCAGAAGGCATCTCTAGCTCCAGCAAGTGATATTAAACCATTGCTGCCCTCGTGCACGAGACCGCGTCACCTCTTCGCATCCACAACAGCTCTCACGTAAAGGCAAACTGCCTCGAGACGAAGCAGGGCAGCACGGATGAGCCACCACCAGCCCCAAGAGCCTCCGGCCAGCAGGTCTCAGGATGGGGAACAGAGAGGGGCTGGCGAGCGCCACACTTGTCTGTAAGAATTTGGGAGCTGCCCCAACTGATTTTCCATATTAAACCACCTATCGGTGCACTTGGCCCAGGCCGGTCTGTGGAAAGAGCAACTTACCCCAGCCAATGCAGAGGTAAAGCCGGAAAATTCTTTGCTCAGAAAAGACGGAAAGCACCAGCAGCGTGTACAGGTACATGCCTTCCACCAGCAACCAGTAGTAGTTTGCAGCCACGCAGTACTGCATCATCACGAAGACCAAACGGCAGCTGAGTGATTCCTGCGGCCAAAGAAAGCACAGGCCCAAATAAGTGCGGCAGGGGTTGAGGAGAAAGAGGCAAACCCAAAGCACCAGTTCACACATGGACTCCTATGCCCTCTTCAAAAAAATACACCTGCTAAATTCATTGCACACGCATACTGAAAGAACAGAGGTCAGCAACAGGTGCAGATGGGGATTTGGAACAACATTCATCCTTTAAACAAAATGTAAAATTAAATGTTCTATATTTTCTCTCTGTAAACCCTCCATTTTAATTTAGAAAACAGCACATAAAGATGAAAATAGCAGCAACTGAAAGATAGCGTCTATATGAATTGCATTCAACAAATACTTTAAGTTCCCCAGACATTATAATCTGCAGCTGAGAATTTTTCTATTAAAGAGCAAATATCTCACACCACTATCAGGTAAGGCAAAAGACTTTTGTTAGAAGAGCAATATTGCCCAGTGCATCGCATTTAGGCGCAAAAACTCTTTTGACTGGCGTATTACAGAGAGGTGGTCAGCTGGGCTTCGGATAAGTACGAAGCTTAATTACCTAAATCATCCACCAGATCTCATGAAACCTTTCCTGGATAAAGTATGTGCAAAAGCACAAAGCCTAGTCTTTAGGGAAGGAGACAATGGCTGACTAGGTGAATGCTTCCAAATCTTGCATTTAAGATTGGCAGAAAGTAGTACTGTAATACCTATCAACAATATATTGCAAACAAGAAGCCAATTGTCATACAAGATTCATTCATGTGGTATTAGTACTTCAGCCTCAGGCAGAGTATCAGAAAAGGATGAATACCAACCACGCAACAAAAGAAATACTCTTTATGATCCCAACTTTGTATTTCAGTAGCAAATACTGGACCTGTTTCTTAGAAGCATGCAAATAGTGAAAATCCATTTCTTTGAAGATTCAATTACATTTTGTATAACAAATCTGAAGGGAGAATAGGCATAAAACATGCTTTCATCATATTCACAAAGGAATTGCATATCCTCTCCATTTGATTACAAGTATTTAATTAGCCTGTTCCTCCATAGCTTTTCTAAATGCCTTAAATTTGCATTTTAATCAGACTCTTTCCTCTTTTCCAACATTAACAGTTCATAAAGGTCTCCGACAAATAATTTGATTATTTTATCAGATGGACATCCTTGCCACAGAAGTGCTGACATAGGGCTCTGCTATCACCACTGGAAGAGCTGAATTTGCAGTAGACATGGGCACTTGTATGATGGTCAAAAAGAACAAACTCTTCATGTTCCTTCTACTCAGAAGGGACAATCCCTTCCCGCAGGAAGAGAAATGTCCCATGGCCTCAATTACTTGTCTGCAGCAAGTCCAAGGTGGCACTACTGCAACTACATACATTAGGCTACAAGATTTAGGGAAAAACTGTGGTCTAAAAACAGTGTTTTGAAGAATGTTCACTGTGCAATATGAAATTACCTGCTGTCATGCAGACACATCACAGTGATGACTCCAGTATCCTGAGAACCATCACAGTGTCTGCCCCTACCTGGAAGGAGATAAGTCCTTCCCACTGGTGCTCCTGTGTAGCTGTGCTGTACATCCATTTCACCACGGAGTCCTTAATGAAGACCGATATGGCACGAAGGATAAAAGAGGTGAAAAGATTCAGGTGAATATAATTCCTGGTGCAATGCAGATGTCTGTAGAAAGGAAGAGTCAATCATCATCCAGTGACTGTGTAAAAGCAGCAAAACCACAGATATGGATGGGGGAGGGAAGAATGAGCTCAGTTGGAAATCAGGAAATGCCACAGGGAATCCCATAACTTGAGAGTGGTTGGGAGGATTTCAAACTTTCTGTAGGAAGAAGCCAATACCAAGAAAAGGTAAAACCTTACCACAGAGGTGAACATTTGCAGGACTGCAGAGAACATCAATGTGCATGGAAAAATATTTTAAAGCTGGTCTTTTTTAGTAAAGCTTTAAAAATAGTTTAGAGCTTTTCTGAAAGGACCAAGCAATTCAAATTTCACATTATGTTGTATCTAATCTATTTGATTGATCTCTGTCTCACTGCACAGGTTTACACTGGCAGGGCTCGGGAACTGATGTCCAGCACAGCTTCAGACAGTGTCCAAGTATCCCTTCCCGCAAAGAAAATACGGGAACGTGTAAACAACCACTTTGACAAGAAACAAAAGTATTCAAATTGCCTTCTGTAAACACCTTTCGTGGAGCTAAAAAGAGCATGATTTTCACCCCTGTATTCAGAATTGAAAACAAAAGACAAAGAAAAATCCTCTTGAATTTCAGCAGCCAGCTGCAAAGACAACAAAATTGCTACTTGTCAGAGAACAGCATATTAAGGGATAGCAAGAAAATATAGTCACGTAAATGACACCCAACGCCAGAATGTTGCCAATATTTTATCAGCTTCACCCACAATCTTTTTTTTTGACCCTAAAAAATACAGGTTACATATTATATAAAGTGTCACTTAACTTGTACTTCAAATGCCTATTTTTACTGTTCTACTTGCTTTTTACTGCTAACTTACTTTACAAGTTACCTGCTTGACACTGAAGATAAAGGAGAACTCCTTTCTGAAGAGCTTAAATAGAACTTCTTGTAAGTCACGAGTCATTTCAAAGTTTACTCATGGCAAGTAATTTTTTTCCTTTAACTCAAAACTTGTTTGCTGCTACTCTTGAGAATCAGCATACATTTAAATCTGACTGAACATTAAGTAAATGTAAATCTGTAAAAATGTAAAAAGTAAATCTGACTGAAAATTAAGTAAATTAGCCAACTGAAGAAAATAGGCTGCAAGTAGTTACTGGGGGTTTCTGCTGTAGTCCTGTAGTCAAGTGATTTCACAGTCACAAAGTTATAGGTCTAATGCAGCTTCCACCCCTGAAATTAGAGATTTTTCTTCCAATATTTTCAGAAGAGGCACAACTAGATTCTAGAGATGTGTTGCTTCCTCTGTTGAATGGTCATCAAAAACAAACATGAAAGTTATTCTACAGTCTAAAAACTTATAAAGGCCTTCAGGCTACGAAAGCGCAGAAGACCAGCATTTTGGCATCACTGAATCAAGTTTCTCTCCCCCATGAGGAGATGAGTGCCAACATCCACTGGGGAGAGGCCAAAAGCAAAGGCTCCAGCCAGAATCCAGTGACTGCAATCAATGTCAGGGATAGAATTACTGGTGAAGGACTACAAAAAAACATAAAAAAAAAAAAAAAAAAAAAGAAGAGAGAGAGAGAGTCTCATGTATGTCATGAGGTGCTTCTGGATAAAGTTGCCCACTGACAATTTACACAGGAAATCACTAAGTATTCAATTGCACAGTTTAGTAACGTCTATGAATCCTCATTTTCCAAGTTGTAAATTCTTATAGAGTTCTTCATTAAGTATGTCATACCTTCTTTCCTTCCCTCCTCCCTCTCTATTTCACATGTAAGTCTTCTCTAGGCCTCACATTGCAATTAAATGGCAAAAGCTGCTAAAGAATTTCTCTACTAAAAATCAAGGTATCAAAATTCCCTCTCTCCTGGCAGTCCTCTGTGACAAAGTTGCTCTTCGTTTCCTGCCAAAAATATGCAAATGTTTCCTTCAAAAAGTATATGGCTGTGGCCTTTGCACATGGGCTGCTAAAATTACTCAAAAAGTGTCACGGATCAGTGAAACAAGGAGAAAGCACATATCCTGGGAGACATCTGGAGACTTTAAGACCATCTGGTGTTTTGCCAGATAGCTCCCTAAGTTGCACAGGTGCATCACACACCAATCAATGATCATCACATGGCATTAATAGAGTGAGCACATCTGTACCTTTTTGTAGCAATTTAAAACTTTCTCTCTGGGATACCTAGCCTTATGTTTCTCCACTGGACAGAAGAGGTATAATATGATGCTAAAAGGTATGATACAGAGTTAGAAGGCTTGGCTTATTTAATTTGAGAAAATAGAGGCTAAAAGGCCCAACTGATCTCTTTAAATGGGTATAAGGACTTATGAGGGAGGAAAAGAAAGTGTTGCTAACTTGCTTACAGTCAGTTCTTGCATCAGAACTAATGGGCTGGTAATGTGCATTATCGTCACAGAAAAAAGTTTCTTAAGCCTCACTCCAAATAATAGTATTGTGACATAGAAACCTGTGCTGTTTTAAAAGGCAGCCTCAGGAGAAGGAGACTTGATGCCAAGCCAGGAGAAGGACTTGAAGACAGAGGAAGCTTCTTTCCACAATAGAATAGGAACATTTGTTTTTATATTTGAACATCAGTCTCCCATCCTCACCACCTTCAAATTCCAAGCAAGTCTGGCTGGAATCAGCAAGAGAGTTATTGCCTTTTTCAAAGGAGGGTGGGAAAAAAAATGATGCTGTAGTACAAACTCTTTCTAAGGAAACCTCTGTATAGCACTGGTGTATACTCAATTCAAGAAAACTTTAGTCACTGGATTCTAAATTTTGATGGCTACATACACCAGACAATTTGTTGGTGCATACCTGGATGAACCCTGGTATGCCCAGAGTATGCCACTCTGGCCAGCTGGTAGCAATTTATTTCACACAAAGCTTTCAGGTTTCAAAGTTAGGCTCTGTTCCATATTGCAAAAGAGAGGAGAATTTAGAAAAGTTTTCCAAAAAAAGAAATTGTGTCAAAAATCTATTTCTTCACCAAAACACACCCTGCATGTCAGGGAGTGGAAATGGGACAGATTTAAGTCTATATGCTGTGTAATTCCAGGCACAATGCAAGATGAAAACTTCTATCCTAAACGTTCTCCTGCTTCCCAGATGAGTCCATCTCCAAGGTGATGTCATGAAGGAATGAAGAAATCTCTCTCCTCCCATCTATTGGAAGAAGTGGGTATTTAATTGAAATAAAAAAATACCATAACACAATATTCCAATTGATAAAACAGTGTACGTTCCATACATTCATACTGGTAGCTCTACAAAAGTTCAGAAATTTTACTTGAGTTTTGAGAAGAAATGGCCACAGGAAAGAATATAGAGGTAAGAAGGATAGAGGAATACTGAGGAAGGGAAGGAGGGGAGGAAGGGAAAAGTCAAATGTTTTTGAAAAAAAACAATACTGTTATTTAGAAAATCATAACACCTTGCTCTGCTCTCTTCAGAGTTTCACCAGTTACCTGAATCCAAGAAGAATGGCAGTTGCTATTACAAGGGCAGAGAAGGAAAGAGCATATCCAATGGTGTATATGATGGACAGATTCAGGAGCTGTTCTTCTGGTGCATCCTGAGAGCACAAAAGGGAGAAAAAAAAAAAAAAAAAAAAAAGAGGGGATGGGAGAAAGACAGAGCTCATGGGCTTCACCTCTCTTCTCCCAGATGCTCTCTAATTTTTCTTAATTATACACAGAAATCATTCTTACTTTCAAAGTTTAAATGCATATATGAAATCAGTCCTCCACTTTTCATACGTTTCAAACAAATAACAGTTTAATCTTAACTCCCCTGCTGCTTGCAGATGTCCACCCAAACACTGGGATGTTGCTGGAGTAGTAGACAAAGTGGCACGATTTTGTCATAAAGCTGGAGAGCAGTGAATTATCGCACAGTCCAACAGATGGCTAGGCAAGAACAGACACCCTAAATCCTGCAGTAAAAGGCAGCAGCGGCAGCGTTTTCAGCCTCATTCACAGCCAGCCACCTCATGCTTGAAAACGACCCCCCTTCTCCAGCTCTGAGTTTAAGCAGCAAAGTGGAGTTTGTGTTCGTGCCCCACACAGCCCCTCTCCCACCTCACCACACTACTTACCCCAGGGGAGCCCCCTGAGCCCCACACCAGCTCATGACCCACACATGGCTGTGTCTGGGGAGAGCAGGTAGGAGCAGGGCTCTCCCCGGGGGCTCCGCTGCAGATGCCACCACTTACGCCCCAGCTTGAAAGTGCTGCCCAAAACCTCTGAGGAGAGCAGAACCGTGTGAAAAGCTACACGCAGGTCTGAATTGTGATATGGGTTCGGTGTTGGGCTTTGAGGCCATTTTATATTCTAATTTCCAGCTCTTTTCTGAGCAAATGTCTTTGACTAATCCTCGGGCATTTCTCTCATCTACCTCAAGTGGCTGAGTCTGTGGTTCACTTCCAAGACCTGTGCTGTACAAAGGAATAAACTCCTTGTACATCAGAAATAAGTACATCTGAATAGATGTACTTCGTATAGCCAGAAGGCTTTAAGGTGAACATAAAGGCTGCTGCTCAGGGATTTGCCAGGTTAATGTTTTAAGAGAAAAAAATATCAGAACTGCCTTGTGTAAGAGAAAAGAAAGATCTCTTCAGTATCAAAGCTCAGCCAAACAACTGAGACCTATTAATTTAAGACATCTCGGCAGATCAAAATGGCATTTTATATTTAAAGAAAATAATGGTCTTTTAGACGGATTCACTCACAAACCCTCAGGCTTGTGCTTTAGCAACTCTTGTATGATAAACAAAGTTAAACGTCAAAACCAATCTCTTGTTCTTATGCACAGTAAGTGGCACAAGTAAATGTGCAAGACACAAGTGATCTGAGGCTCTTACATGCATTTCACTGCAAAAAGGAAAACCAAATATGAATGTTTGTATTTCAAGGATTGACATCATGTACGTAGGTTTTCAGCACCAAAACCTAATAGATGCACCACACTGCAGTCCAAAGATATAAGGCAGATGCCAAAAGACCAGGTGCTGCCATTAGGCATCTGTCTCCTTGGCATCTCTCAGTGTAGCTCTATAAGAAACCATGGTGGCAAAGACTTGGGGGTTAAGATCATGTTCTCCGCTAGGATACTCAAGGATGCGGAAAAGATAAGGAATAAGGCTACAAATTAATGGGAAGAGTTAAATTTAACAAACTCAAAGGAGAAAATAATCTTTTCTCCCATCTCTGGGGTTAGGTCTGCCCTGGAGCATCTCCCAGCAGCCCTAAAGAGCCCCTGTGCACTGCTCTGAGAGCAGCCCAGCTGCTGCGGGGCCATGTGTCATGAGAACCCGTGCAATGCACCAGCTGATGCCAACAGCTTAGGAAAAGCCATGGGAAAGCCCTCCCTCACCCTGGACGTAGTGCCAGGGGTCCTAGCTCATGCCAGAGCACTAGGGCAAGAAAATGGAAATGACAGGGCATTGAATTAATGCAAAAAATAATAAACAAACAAAATGCAGCACTCCCAACAGTGAAAAACAAAAATCTTTCATTCCTCTTCATCTTACCTGTCTTGGTAGCCCATTAACAAGACATAAAGAACAGGTAGCAATTTTATATGAGCAACTTTGTACCAGTGGAAGAAAATGCAAAGGACTAGCACAGGGCAAGATTCCTTGGGCAAGACAAAAACGTATGGGCCTTGATATATTTATTTTTCCTCTGTTCTGTTTTATCCAATGACAATGAGGACAACAGGTAGGAACCCTTACCCGATCAGAGGGCTCACACTCAGACAGGTTCCTCCAGGGCAGGGTCGAGTTCTCCTTCAGCAGCCACGTGCCATCGGCGGTGCAGAAGCGGTAGACCTGACCGTGCAGCACTGCCGGGAACCAGAGGGGTAGCGAGGTTAGTGGGACAGCCCCTGCAGAACGGACAGGAGCTCAGCCCGAGCCGCCTTGTCCACTTTCAGCTTCCTTAGTTACTGGTTGGCTCTCTGCTTGTTCCTCATTCCCAGGGCTGGAGCGCGGCAATCCTACGAGCAGCACTGCAAAGGGGTTGGGCAGTGCACACGTCGGCATGAACTCCAGCCTGCCTGCAACAACGCTGAAACGCTGCGATGGGCAGCGGAAACCTCTGCGCGAGTTATACAGCAGCTGCAGATTCCAGTTTGTGAGAATCTTGCATTTAAAAGTCCACAAAGTTTGCAGTCGCTCAGTCTCAGCTACAAAACTAACTCACAGGGAAAGGAGAGCACGCAAAGAGTAAATACATTTGCTCATGCACTGCCAGCAACAGAGAAACCTCGCAACAGATACACTACCACAAGCTCCCCAAAATGCAAATGCTTATACAAACATCAGTGCTAGGAAGTGAAGCCATAAATCATAGCCTAAACAACTCTTTCTTTAAATTCCTTCTGTTTACATGTTTGGATAACAAAATCAACAATAAATCAAATGCCTTTCAAAGGCAGCTAGCAGCTTCCTCTTATAAAAGCAGATAAGATGAAATGGCTCATAATAAAATGACATCAGACCGAAGCACCAGAATAAAAGTACTAAGGGTAAGGCGCACTCAACACCAGCATAACAACAGGGAACGCTTGCCCTGGTGGCTGCAGTGCTGGGTAAGTCCAAGGACTCACCTGCCCCCGTAGCATGACACAGATGCAGCAATGACACTGCTGCTTCCCTGACGATGCTCCCCGCTGATTGCACACGTGGCGTGGGAAGTCAGCTGCCTGGGCCAAGGTTAAGAATTTGCTGCAATTCGCTCAATATGCTAAATGTTCATATCTTAAATTTTATTTGAGATGATAAAAAATAGCATGTTAACTATTTGTACATAAGGTGACAACCACTAATTTGCTTGATGACTCATTGTCCGTGGTAGACTAGCAATCAGAGAGAACGGTGTTTTAAAAAATGATATAGATGGTGAGATGCTAATGAGTCATTTGAAAGCAGGTGGCTAAATGCTACATTTGGTTTTGGTAATCACCGTGTATTTGTAATTGCTGTATTTAAACCAATGTACGTGATACCAGGGTATTTGGTGTATGATGAATTGGTAACTGAGATAACATTAAAAAAGTTTTCCCTGATGAAGTACTTTTCATCCTGTTAAGGATTCCTCTTTGCATATTTTTACACACAATCAGGAGGCAAAATTAGGCCTGTGTTTATGATATATACATTCAAATTTATTAACTACTTTGAACAGTTTTTCACTTGCTCTCATTTTTTACTATGAGCACCAGCTACTTCCTTATGCAGGAATGTTGCCATGATGTTAAATGTCTCTTGTGGTAGAGAGCAGTGAATGTGAAAACATCCGTTTTTCATCAAGATTTAATGAATGGCAAGTTGAAGCAACTCATAGAAAGCATCTATGCAAGCATCACAAACAGTTCTAGAGCTGTCAAGACTCACCATAAAATCATGTCGATGAAGAATCTGTAAAGATCATATATAAAAGCCGATCAAGTTGAAATCCAGAGTTTGAACTCTAAAGGATCATAGGACTTGGAGATTCAGTCTGACTGCCAAGCATGAACTATAACCAAGATGTATTACAAGACTGAATTAAGAAAAACACTCTCTTTCAAAATAAAAAAAAAAATCACTGTATTTCTGAAGAGAGATAAATATTGTGTGATATGGTTGTGGTTTTTCTTTTTCTTTGTTTTTCTTTTCTTCATTTTTCTTTTTTCTTCCTTTAAAGGCTTCTTACTGTCAAGATCTAATAGGGTTGAAAGCTGAGCCTTTAGCACACCTATTTTTCCTCTAAATGAACCAGTGACGCATTTTAATTTTCTTTTTGTTGATAAAATATCTTTTGAAATAATGAGGAGGAAACTGTGCGCTGACACCCGGCCGTGCCCCACACCCCTCCTGGCTCCTCACGATTCCCAGAAGCGTCAGGCCAACAGTCGCTATCCTCCCACCCTCCATGCTGGGCTCCCTCGCAGACAGGCACCCACCTCCGCTCAGACAAGAAGAGGTTGCTCATGACCAGAGGTCGCTAATATTGCTAAGGACTAAGAGCTCCTAGAGATGTTACCTCAGCAGGACGCGCTCTCCTAGTGTCCCTGCCTCTCCTTGGAGAGGGGCATGAAGAGCAATCGCGGTGCCAGGCTCTGCCCTGGAGCGTCTCCAGCAGAGCTCATAAAAACCCTAAGAGGAGATTTTTGGGTCGTGTTTTCAAATGAGCTTTTGCTTCACATCAGTAACAATACTGGCACTAAGTTCTCATCTTTGCTCAGTGGAAGCACTTCTGATTCTTCTTCTGATTTTAAAGGAATCTACCGGATTTTTAATCAGGGATATTTAATGCAATATTGGCTTTGATCCAAGCAGTGCCAAAATATTTTATCACTCTTACCTGGTCAGAGTAAAGCATACAGCTTGCATAAAAGATATCTACAAATGTTCTCATAAACATAACTTTTGCATAGACTTAATACTGCTCCCTGCCTACACAGCTGGTCATGCCTTAGGAAGCCAAAGACCTTACAGGTTCTAAATAAAGAGATAGAAATTTATATACCTCTGTGTATAGATTCTATAATATATCTATATGAATGTATATACAAATTACACATAACTTATTTACTTTTCTTTTTGCCATGGATCTGACCCAAAGATCACTGAAGTCAAAGTAAGTCAAGAACAGCAAGACCTTTGGATGAGGTCTTTGCTCAAAAAAGGAGAGCACATGGAGTAAAATTAACAATCCCATGCTCAGGAGTTGCCCAAGTGCCATGACAGAGCAGAGGCATGAGCATGGGCAGCTTCCCCATCGGCTGTTGCCTACCTGCAGGCAGCGGCTGAGACAGATGATCCAAGTTTGCCCATGCCTGACTCGTGCACAGCAACTCAGGCCCTCCTGCCTTTAACACAACGCTAATGCAGTGTGCAAACACTTAATATACAGAGATCAGGTCCAGTAGACTGCAGGATAAACAATCTTTTTTAAAAGTACCTTTGGATAGTTGATGCCTCCTCACTACCCCACAGTAACTTTTTTTTCTGTTCTGCGAAGCTTTTCACTACCACATCAGAAGGTTTCGTCTCACACCTTGTTACACTCTAAATTTAGGGATCATCCTGACAGCCAAAACAAGTCTGTGACCGGCACATTGAGGATCTGATTTTGTTCAACCTGCATGGCTGGACGCATCTGCTTAGGAAGTTGTACACCTATTTTAACAGGAGCACAGTGAAGCTGGTTTATCTGAACAGCGCCAACCACACCACGCTAGAATTACATGCTAGAACGTAGATTGATGCCCAGAACTCAGACAGCTTCTGTAAACCGATAAAAAACAGCAAAGAGACCAAGAGTTAGCACTGGAGTTAATGTCACCATCCATCTTCTTTAATGTCGCCATCTATCTTCTTATTGAATGAGCTTGTAAATCACATCAAACACTACCTCTAGCTAAACACTTTTATATACAGGAAAATACGCCATCACATGGCAGGAGAACATTTCATTACTAGCCCTATTTTACTATAAAGAAACCAAATTAAGTGATTTCTCTGCTTAAAGCAGTCAACTTACTCGGCATTTTACTACAGCAGGGTATGAAGGCTGGTGTGAGATTACTCACCCAACCATCCTTACGGATGAACTGGAACATGATTCATCATAAAATCGAGTTACAGAATATCCTATCCAATCACTTTTATCTAGACTGAGATGAGAGAACAGGAAAAACAGGAGAGACGGGAGTTCTCTCTTGCCACTGTGTGCCAAGCACTACAAACCTCTCCTCAAGAGAAATGTTCTGGAGAAGGTAGCAATTTTCTCCTTAAAGCAGTGACTTTGTAGTATATGAGCATCACAGCAGTGTCCAGCCAGGCCGGTTTGCTCCTTAACCCAGGGAGAAGGATATGAACGGAGGAGCTCTCACTTCCCACCAAGAGCTCTGCTCAGTTACCATCTGGTGTGGCCAGGGCACTGCTTTCCAGTGGGCAGTTTTCCAGGTCCTGTTTTCCTCCCTTGGGAGCAGGAGGGTCTCCAATCTGCACTACTGTCCAGGAACCACATTCATCTAAATGTGAGTTCACGCTGGGCTCATTGCCACATCATCTGAAATCAGCAGATTATCTGATAAACTGATCATCAGATTAACATGAAATACTTCGTATCTCTCCTGCTATTCCTCCTCTTCCTCCTCCATCGCCTATTAGTCATCACGACTAATACTTGCTTTAGTGACAATAAGATGATGACAAACAGGTACAGCTTGCATTTTGTCTTGAAAGCAGATAGGTTTGTGGCCACTTCAAGTTCTTGCAGCAGAGACAATTAAGATTAGGCTGAACAAACTCTGATTTTCAAATATGTTCTACAGGCCAGGCGAGAGAGGTGGGGGAAATGGATCACAGCCAGATCTAGTAAGAATACTCCTATCACTAATTTCTAGTTTAAAAGACCCCAGAATCCCTCCTGGTTCTTCCAAAAAAGAGAATAATAAAAAAAATACTTTATTGGATGAGAGTGACAAGGGGTCACAGACTCACACTCCATCCAAGAGATGTAGGGCAGCTTACACAGACCTAACTGAGATGCTTTTATAATGTGCAACTTAAGAAGCAGGGAAATCTCATTAAGCAACCACTGCTTAATTGAGCATTGCTTAACTGCAAGCTGCAGAAGCTCATCTATGTTTCCACGAAGTTCTCAGTGTCTGAAGCTTCTGCTGTGCAAGTGTGAAGTCAGAGACTCTTCACACGGAGGTGATGTCTGGCCTACTTAGGGATTGCTACTATTGCATACAAATACTTATTTAAAATATTTTTTGGAATGATATCAAGGTTACAAAGCTAAACATTCAAAAGTTAGGAAGTGCTAAGCTAAAGCTGCTTGTGTCATTTTTAATTCCACCCATTAATACTGTTTCTACTTGCACGGTCATATATTTTTCCAGTAGAATTGACTGTTTCATTCAGGGTACAGAATAGAAGGAAGTCATTTAATTGGAAATTACTCATCCTTATCAGTGCAAGATGTCAAGTCACATTTAAGCACAGTGAACAAAATCTACAGAAAATACAACACTTCGTTTTACTCATTTGGTCCTTTCAAAGACCACCAAGAAAATTAGCAGTATCTCATGTTTGTATGCAGATGTTCCAAAAATAAAGAACACATTCTTCTCACATATCAAAGTGTATCTGAATTACATATGAGAAAAGCAAGCAGCCACCAAGCCTGTTCTGCACGGGCACTCAGTTCTCTCTGTGGAGAGACCCCGTTCTTGCCAGCTCTGCAATACCCTGCTTCCTTCAACACAGTGAAGGAGGCAATAATCAAGCAGAGAAGAGCCCCCTCTACTACATATCTCACCAGGATGTCCATCCTGGATAGTGAAGGAATAAAAGGCTCGTAGAAAAAAAAGATAAAATACAGCTACATGATCAAAAATTCCTTGCAAATGGATTGCTAATGAAGGTTCTGTGAGCAAAACAACCCTGTTAATTAAAAAAAATATATTAAATTATAACCTTATACTTCTTTAGGTAGAAAATACTATCTCAAGAAAAATCCAATATGATGATATCCTCAGTAATAAGGCATTACCTTGAAGAAGTTGCTCTCTTTCACCATTTCAGTCAAGTTAGTTTTATCAGGAAAGAGCTGCATTGGCTATTCTAGACCACTCTGAAACCTAAGAAACTTTTTGAAATATGCTTTAAGAAACAAGTCACAAAAAAGCATGTATGTATCTGTGCATCAGGTTTAATAACAGAGAGTGTCTATGAACTATAAAAGATATGCGAATTAATGTAATAATGGAAGGTTGTTTATGAAAAACAAGTATTTATGATAATGACACAGCTTTATAAAGGTTTAATAAGGTACCAAAAAGCATCATTAAAAGTTTTGTTCAGAATAAATGAGTGTTGAAATAAATTTATTACAACAACAAACGTGATTGGAAGTTTTATGCAGAATAAACTTGTAAAAACAGTGCTAAGAGGTTCTGTGCTTTCAAGTTATTGGATCAGTAAGTTAATGTAATTAATAAAAGACATCTTGTTAAAGGATGTTAAAACAAAGCAAAAAAATGACGCAATAAAAAGTTTTCTTAAAAGGTAAAAAAGACATAAGCAAATGTTTACCAGGGGAAAAATACACTTTACAATGCCCATGCTCCAAGGACTTATAAAAATAAGCAACAAAAGTCAAAAACAAAAAATATGCAGACTCAGTGGAGGAAAAAGAAACTAAAAAAAAAAAAAAAAAACCACCAAGCATCATGCCAATGGCTTGCTACACTAAAGTAAGGAAAAACATCTTTGGGAAAAAACAACCAATTGGTAGGATGTTAAATTTGTATACTTGTTAGGGAGAGGGAAGGAGGAGTGCAAATAAACACCGGTTGTTTGATGGAACATCTGAGGACAACACGAAGCTCCAGAAGATGCAGGATGCAACCACTAGCGGGTGCTGCAAACAGACTGCCCAGCTATTGTGGTAGGCAAATCACTGGTATTCAGTTATTCTCAAAAACAACCCTTCAAAGAACCAACAAGACAATAATTCTACCTTATAAACCCTCAGCGGGCAGTTACAAAGATAAAGCAAAAAATCCCCCCAAAATAAAACCTCCTAGTGCAGGTAACTGCAAAGCATATGAAGAAAAGGAATCCAAATAACCAGACTTCATTTAGGAAGGACCATAATTCAGTAAATATTTCCCCGCTATCTACAGAAAGTAAAGGAATTGGCTACTTCAAAAGGGAACAAATACAATGAAGCATCTCACACATTTCAAAGAGCAAAGAGATATATTTTTACCGAGCAAACAGTGCACTCTTGCGTGGGTTAAACCCTTATTAATTCTGTATATGTGCACTAAAGTGCCTGAAGCAATAAAGAAAAAGTATATATGAGGCAACTTCCCAGTTAGAAGCTCTAGAAGTGCTATGCAAACTCCTACTCTTCCCCAGCTAACTCAGGTATGAGAATAAATAGAGCATTTGCCCTTACTGCTCAGGACATTGCCCTGTGACATGGCAACAAATCTGCAGCCTTTGCTAGTGGATTTCACTGCTGCACAGCATGAGGAGCCTGAAGGGCAGTTTCAAGCTCTGTAGCACACATACCCTAACAAATTCTTCTGCCCTCACCCTCCTCCAGCCTCTTACTGCTCTTCTCTCTGCCTCTCTGCCTTTGACTTGCTGTCACACCACTGCCTCTCTCCCTGCTTGCGTTCCCCTCCTCAGCTTCCTTCCTCCCACTCTACCCATTCCTGTAACGTTCACCTGACTGCTCCTGTCCAACCCATCTACCACTAACCTGTTCTTCTCATTCCTCATTTCCTATTCCTCTTTCAGCTTCTACTCTTACACATCACCCATCAAAAACATTTGAGCTAAAAAAAAATGCTTGCACCCTGACTCCAGCCTCTCTCTTCCTGCACCTCGGTGCTTCTCTTCTCTCCTCAACCCAGGCCTCAGCCCTCCCTATCACAGTTAGGTAGGTCCTCCCTGCTCTGACTAAACATCGTAAAAAGGAGAAATCACTGAAGCATCTCTGCTCTATCCCAGGTCCAGTGACACACAAGCTCCATATTCTCTGCATATATATCCATGCTTTGACTCTCTTTGAAGGAAATTGTTGTTGCCCAGCTTCATTAAGCACTAGGGCAAGCATCAGGTTTTGTGTGGAAGTTTTTTTTTCTTCTTCTTCTTCCAAAGGAAATATGCTGATGAGTGCTTGATCATTTTCTTGCCTAATTCACTTCTGCTTATTCCAAGAAAGTAAATTATTTCAGAAAGGTCAGGTGAACCTGGCAGGATGCCACCGACCACTGTCATTATTGTCCTGGGTCATATACCCAGATTTTCTATAAGCATTCTACCCAGCAAGACTTTGCTCCTACTCAAGGCAAACTTAAATTTATATATGGGAATTGTAATAGTCAACACTCGCAACATATTTAAGAAAGAAGCTTTTTCACACACTTCTAACTTTCATGGCAGGGACCTGGGTCTCAGGGGAAATCTGACCTCCCATAGAAAACTGTTGGGGGAAAGGTTTCAGCAAAATTCACTAGTGGAAAAATATTGCAAATATTACACAACTCTTGTGTACATGATTAACAGAGAAGTGCAATCAGCTACAGTGTATGCAGCTTAGCTACATTTTCAAGTTACTGCTGCATTTGTGAAATGGGCTTCAAGAGGAGAACATTACACAATTAAGCTACTTACATATAGAGACCTTTCAAGTCAGTCCACATTTTTTTGCCTATCAAACAAAAATACTTCAAACATGACAGAAAAGTTAGTAGAAAACCTACTCAGAGCTAATAATGTCAAGAGGCAAAGAGCATGGTTCTCCTCTCCATACAGCAACTGAATATACAGCAATGTCAAAAATGTGTCTTCACCTGAATTGATCTGAGCATCCTTTCAAGAGCTCTTCACACTCACTATGAGACCAGAAGTAACTTGTTGTGGGAGAGGACACATATGGACTAGACATGAGGTACATTATCAGACCAAGGGAAGTGGCAGGGAGCCTTGTAGAAGGGAGGACAAGACAGGCTGTAGATCATACAGTTCTTCTGACAAGTTGCATCAAGCTGTGCTGTGCAGATCAAGCACAGCATGTTTATCCCATCTTTGGGCATTGGGAAATTGATGCTTCAGCTAATTAGTAATCTTTAGATAAGGCCAGAGAGACAATAACCTGCTTTCAGCAAAGCATTTAGTATGTAGCACATACAAGCATTTTGTTTATTCAGGCCCTTATTATTTCCATTTTCTCTTTGTCCACCATAAATAAAAACTTTAAACAAGGTAGTTTTTAAGTGTAAAGTAATTAAATATTTACATTTTTAATGTAGAAATAAATGTGAAGAGAGGTTGAGGTCTCCTCCTTTAAAAGCGCATACTGGCACCAAACACAAATACAAAGTTAGCGGGCAACTGCTGTATAGTTCACTGTACATGTAACGAGAGCACAGATCAAGTGCAAGGAAACTGGTGAGCTCAAATCTCTCTGCTGAATTTAGTCCTCTGGATAAGCATTGGCAAGGTAGAGAGGTTGCCCAGCAGCTTCTTTATAGCTCTATGCGAAGTTACTTCTTTCTCAGTTAAAGTACCTGCTCACGGTCTCTTGGAAGCAAGTACTCAAGCAGAGTGTATGCCTTGAAGTCTTTGACATCTCAAGGAATTACTTTAGCAAAGAAATATTGTTATACAGTTACACTGTACAGCTATAACTGAAAAAAAAGCATCCCTCCCACAGATGCAGTCACAGAAAGCTGATATACTGTGGCAAGGTTTTCCATCCTTTGTGCTAAATCCAACAATGAGGAAAGGTAAATTGACCTACTCATTAGCCTTCTTCTAGAGGCCCTTAGGGAACCAGACCTGTACCTGTCATACAAACTCCCTTCAGCTGCCTGCATCATCTAAGCACACCTCAATGTTTGGTTATATGAAAGGCTCCTTCTGTTCCTATCACAATATTTGATGAGGAATGCCTGCATTTTGGTTGTGACCAGCATGCACAGATTTTCATTGCCCCTAAAGGCAGTCACATAACCCATCCTGAAGGCTCACCAGCCACTGTCTATAGCACACTCCTCAGTCTGAGGTTAACCAGCAATTTATTGACAAATACATTTCTTATTTTAAACAAATAATAGACAATTGCTTTTCCACATAGCCCGCAGCAGATACATATTAGTAATACACATCTGTTGATGAAGTTTTTTTTTTTTCTTCCAAGCCCCTACATTCACCCTTGAGAAAAGCAACATATGTTCTAGAACTTTTTGGTTGACTGCTGGGTGGGGACTAATGAACAGATGCAGAGATGAACTTGAACGTTGATGTTTTTTTATTTTTCTTTGTATTTAACAAACTGAAATTGCTAATTAGGTTAAGATAGCTTTCAGTCTGACGAAGGACTGAAAGCTCCTTTGAATTGTTTTAAAGTTAGGAAATGCAAGGTGACATGTTTTCCAATGAAAAAAAGTCACAACCCTTTCCAGCATTAAAGTTTCCTGGTAACTTGGTTTTACTGAAGCAAAGAAGGAAAGAAATGTAATAAATGTCTAATCATCTGAACTGTAATCAATATTCTAAGTGAAATTTATTTCTTTATGCATTAAAAGATAAGCAAATATACTGACATAGCCATCTGGTAACCATCTTGATTTTGATTAGATCACAAACAGGAAAATTGGATGATTAAACAGTGAGGAAGATTAAACTAGGTAAAGTTTAATCTGGTCCCCTGAACTAAATATTGCCACATACACACAGTTCAAAGCCATCTTTCAGGAAAAACTCATGAACGAGTCTTTGCCAGCTTTGTTGCAGGGTCTTTTGCAGACCCTTCCAGAAAGCAATATGTAAGATTTCCTTTGGTCTATTTCATACAGATGGCAGCCAAATACCACTGCCTCATCACCATTGCCCATAGGAGACCTCAGAAACAAAAGCAAGTGACTTCCACCTGTGTCTGTCTTCTCTCGGGCAGCACAGCAGCATTCTTTGCCCAGCCTCCCTCCTTGTCTGACTCTGAGCAGTGTCGAAACACAGGCACCACTGGGGAAAGGGGAACAGCCAGACAGGGGATTTTACCCTGCAGTTTAGCAGATACCTCAGAGCACAACCACTTGGACACTGACCTTCCCTGACCTCCTGTTCTACAAGCAACAACACACAGAATTACGGCTGGGAAACCTGGCTTTGTCAATGGCCCAGCAAACTGATGGGACCACACTGCTCATGAGACAACACTGGAGCAAAACTTCCAAGTACATGTAGGCATATCCTCTGCTAGGATATGGCACACCACAGACTCTGCGTACCTGCGGTAACACCTTGATCAATGCAACAAGGTGCTCCGCTCTCTTCTGCCCAGCTTCCTTGGGATACAAGACCCACTGAGGACTCTCTTGGCTCCCAAACTCAACCCTTCTCAGCTCATGCTTGTTGCTTGTCTAGCAGGGGATAGGATCCAAAGAATTGCTGTTACCACTATATAAATCTATAAATGCAGCTTCTAAGGATGGAGAGACCAAACAGGAGATAAGTATTAAGGCTTGTTTTGTTCATGATTTAAACAGTAGACAGAACTAAGCTAGACACTAAAGCAGAATGAGGAGCAGGCAGCCAATTTCCACCACAACTATTGCAGTAGAGAGCAGTTTGCCTATAGTTCACAGCTTTAGCAAAATTAATCTACATAATCTCTGCAGGCTGAAACTAATGCCCTAAATCTACCATAAGCCTCGCACATAGCCTACATTTTTCTAAAGACACATCAGAAAAAGCAGTACAGTCATCCAGAGAGGAGATTGAGAACACTGGAAAAGGAGCCTTAAATGCAAGACATGGTAGGGTAGGGGACAGAGCTGATCTGGATGTTTCCTTGGAACAAGATTTTGTAACGTCCAGCAAAAGGCACTTGTTCCGTCTACAAGAGCAATTGATGTGGTTACTGTTCATGCAGCTCTTGTTTGAAACTAGTACCTCTGGAAGGTGTTTTTTTTTTTTTTTTTTTTAATTAAAAGGACTTCGCACTATTAAACAATAACTAGCAGGACCTCAAAGGAGTGTAACTAAACTAAACTGTACAGCTCCAAGTTTTCCAAATCTACACAGCTTTATTGGTAAGCTGACCTTAAATTATATAAGGCAACAAGAAAGAGCACACTGCCAGGGACAAAAACTGGAGGTGCCTGCCTGCCTTTCACAAAGCAACACTTAGGAGGCTCTACACTGACCCAACTTTGAGATAGTGATTGCCCAAATATAACAGTGTAACATTGGTAGCAAGATTCACAAACTTCACATAGAAGAACCTCAGCACCATGGGAAATCAAGAAGGTTTTCTGGGTTTGCACTAAGGGCAAAGCTTGGCCCAAAACGTGTGTACATAAGCACACATGGGAACGACACCATTGACTCCAGCAACCAGAGAAGTGTGAAATTTGTCTTGGATAAGCTTTGGCCATGGTCCAAAATCTATGCTGGAAACCCCACAGAACAAGACCTTTTAGCAATAACCCCCTCCTGCCACTTGAGCATCTCCCCCTGAAGGTTTAACCAACAGTGGGAGCTACATAGGCACAAACAGAAGTGAAGCAAAGGAGAGCAGGGGTCAAATGACTATTCCATGTAGGTTTAAATGTTTAAATCACTATCAAACTGCTGCTTCAAAGAAGCAGAAAGGGGCTTTGGAAGTGCAAAAACAGTCTTATCTCACCTAAATGTTTTACTGGGGGAAAGGATGGGGAGGGAAGGGAAATAAATCACGGCAGGAATTAAGCCTGAATTGGCAGAATTAAACCAAAATTGGCAACAGAGAAATTCATCTATGTGTTTATTTTGTTAATTCACTAAAATCTTTTAGCATCTTCACAGCATTTCAAAATTTCACTTTGAAATATGAAAAAAAAAAAAAAAAAACACTTTTCCCTAAAGGGAAAGTTTATGGATTTAATCCATGTATCCCAAACAGAATACTGTATTTGGCCACAAAAAGTTAACACTGAGGTTACTGCTCCTCACTGCCCCAACAAGATTCTCCATTGCATGCTCAAATCTATTTTATATGGTACTGGAGTGCACAGATGGCTTCATAAACTCCTACTATGGAGTTAGAGCCTGGCATAAGCAAGGCTATGATTGATACCCAGCCCCTATACTGCTGAGTGACACATCAGTATCTGCTTCTCAGCCCAGGAACAAGTAAGTGTTTAACCTGCATTGAAGCAAAGGTTTCTCTAAGCCTCAGTTTCTCTGTGCATGGTGTAATATTCAAGTAGTCTGTTGTCCTTAGCATTTGAATTTCGCAATTCCCTGGTGAGATAGGGCACTACCATAACGACCAATTTTCTTCAAGTGGATAAATGCTGATGTGTCTGCAATCACACAAATCAGGATCTTCATTAAAAAAAAGAGTGGTGGAAAAAAGCCTACACATTTCATTAGATAAAAATTCCAAATCTAGTTTTCTGCACGGTCACACAAATAGATGCATTTAATTAGCAGCAAAATGAGGTACCACTAAAAATATATATACACACACACATATATGAAAGCCAAACATAACATGGTGGATAAAACACCATCAGGAAGTCAAGCTCAACACTTTTAGAGGGTGCTGACACACAGCCGGGACAGTATTGACTTTTCTGGCCGTACTTCATAATCTCCCTTAGCAAGCAGGGCTTTAAAAAGAGGGTAGAAGAGTTGCGATCTGAAGGGGAGCGATGTTGGGAGACAAAACCTTCTGATTGCAGGCATTGCACACCAGAACTGTGAGCCTGCCTCCACATGCTTGTCTTGGGAATGCCTGGTCTGGAGTTGCTGTATGCACACACCACCAGCTAGACATAGTCATTCAAGAATATCAGTTTTATTTACAAGTCTTAGAGAAAAAAAAAAAAAAGATCCACCTACTGTTGTTCATTTACAGTGAACAACACTAAGTTTCATTTAAGGTAGAAGGGCAACCTGAAGACCATGATTGGCCTTTACAGATCGTGACTACTGCTGAACCCACTCTCACAACACAGGCAGTGATTTAAAAGCTATCATATTAATGAAACAAGAACTCACACACAGTAATTCTGTGGTAGAAGGTGAAAACATAATGTGGAACTGGACTAGTGACACAGACACCTACTAAGTGGCTAAATAATTTCTTTTGAAGATTTTCAACTTTCTACCCAGATAGTCAACCTGCTGAGCTGTATCTGTTATTGCGGTTTGTAGTGAGACAGGGTCAAGACTAACAGCTACTAAGACAGAGGACATGAACAAGAGGAAAGACTGCTCAAGTACAAAGCCTGCAAATTTATTAATTGATCAAGCAGAGCTCCAATACTACAAGCTCCTACCATGTGAAGCCTTTTTCTCCCACCCTCTATTTCAGCTGACAACAACAGAAATTTGTACAAGAGCAGATGGTAACTGGTTACACAGAGCCTCAGTTTAAAAACAAAAGAGCCTAGTTGTTTATGATGGAAGAGGAGTCAGGAATTAAGCTGGCAGTTTGAAATGACACTATTCACATCTGCAGAAAGTCAGAAACATGACAAAAAAATCACATAGTAGTTGAGATGGAAAAGAACCTTTAGAGATCATCCAGTCCAACCATGCTGCTCAAAGCAGGGGCAGAAGAACCATGTTCCAGTGGGTTTTGAATATCTCCAAGGATGAAGACTCCATCACTTCTGTAGGTAATTTGTTCCAGTGTTTGACAGCCTTTGCATTTAAAATGTTTTCATGACACTTAAACAGATTTTCCTGTATTTTATTTTGTTCCCATTGACCACCATCCTGGCACTGGGCACCACTGAGAAGAATCCAGCTCCATCTTCTTTACTCTTTTATGCTGTCAGGCATTTATACACACTGATAACAATCCCAGCTCTTTCTCCTCTTACAGCTGAAGAGTCCCAGTCCTTTTAACTTCTCCTCATACCCCTTCATCATCTTCATGGCCCTTTGCTGGACTCAGTGTAGTGCACCATGTCTCTCATAGCACAGAGATCAGGACTGGACACAGCACTCCAAGCATGGTCTCACCAGGACTGAGCAAAGGGAAACTGGTCCATGTTCAGGACTTGGCACTTCCCCTTGTTGAACAGAGAGGTTATCATAAGAAGTTAATTTCCCCAGCCCGCCAATTCCCTCTGAGTGGCCACACAATCATCAGGTTATCTACCACTCCCTGCAGCTTTGCATCCCATGAAGCTTCCTGAGTGCACACACCTTGACATTGTCCAGGTCACTAACAATGTCAAATAGCTTTGGATTTCACAGTTGTCTAGACTACCTGGGACTGACCTGCAGCTGAACTTTAGGCCACTGATCACAAGCAGTTCAGCCAGGTTTCAGTCCATCTTACTGTCGACTTATCTAGTCGGTACTTTATCAGTCTTTTCTGTGAGGACACCATGAGAGAGTGTCAAAAACCTTACTAAAGTGAAAACAGCATCCACTACTCTTCCCTTGTTCAGCAAGCGAGGCATCTCATGATAGATGGCTATCAGGCTGAGGAGGTTTAATTTTATCACTGTAAACCCATGTCGACTACTCTCAGTCACTTTCTTGACCTTCACATGCTGGGAAATGGTTTATTTACTCCATCACCTTCCCAGGTATCAAAGTGAGGCTGACTGGCACGTTGTTCCCCAAGATCCTCCTCTTTTCTTCTCTGGAAGATAGGAATGGCCTTTTCTGTCTTCAGTAACCTGCTTTGATGGGTGTGACCTTTTAAAGACAATTGAGAGTAGCTTTGCACTGATGTCAGGCAGATCCCTCAGCATTTGTGGGTGTAATGCATCAAGTCCCAGGGACTTACTTGTGCAGTTTAAAGGTTTCCTAAGCTGACCCTTCACCACCAGGAATAACTCTTCTTTGCTCCAGCCTTTCCTCCTGGTCTCATGGTATTGAGATTCCTGAAGGTAAACTTATCAGTAAAAACTGCAGGGAAAAAAAGTTATTGAGTACTACTGCAGTCTTTTTTTTTTTTTTTTTTTTTGGGGGGGGGGGGGGCAGGGGGGAGAAGAATGTCCCTTGTCACCAAGTCCTCTGACCCATTCAGCAAAGGGCCCACATTTCCCCTCATCTTTCTTTCACTCCTGCTATCCTTTGGAAGCCTTTCTTCTTGTCCTTTTGAGTCCTTCACCAGATTCAATTCCAGGTGGACTCTGGCTTTCCTAACCCCATACCGGGACAGTATCCCTGTATTCCTCCTGGGTCACCTGTTCCTGCTTTAAATTCTTACATGCTTTGGGAGGAATTTCCAGATTATAAGAGACTTATACTCAATGCTTCCTCCATTTCAGTACCCCATCATAAATAGTAGACAGTTTTGAGCATTTAGATTTATTTCCCCAGGGACTCCCACATATCAGGTGAAGTCCCCGAGAATTCATTAGGCAGTTGAGAACTTGTCTGCTAATCATACAGATGTCTTAAATGGAGTAAGCTTGGTTGAAGCACTCTATCCTTAAATGCTGAACTTCACCAAAGACATATAGTATGCAAACAAAGTCTCATCATTTTCTCCATGTTCATTATGTGAAGAAAACAAAAGCTCTGCAGCCAGCAGTGCTAGAGTCTATTTTAATTTCTTAGTGGGGTGCTAAGCAAAAACAAGCAGTATGCATGAGTTACTGATTACTGCAGGAAACAGGAGGTCCAGTTTTCTACTGCTTTAGATTTTCCATTATAAAGATGTTACACTCCATTCTGGCAGTCTGTTAGCATTCACTTTGAACATGACTTCACAAGATGTGAAGAAACAGCACCACATCATGGGAATTGAGGCCCCTAAATTGCATACTTGGCATTGACATCAATTTCTTGTTCTATACCACAGCAGGAAAGACCTCCCTGTTCCACTCGTCTTCCTTATTGGCAAAATATGGATTGAGGTGTATGCACAGCAAGGGAACCAGTCCAAAGGTATAATTGCTTTCTGAAGTCCTTTTGTGATCCTCCCTAGGAAGCCCTATGGTTACACAAAATGCTGTTATTCTTTTCATTGAAATAAACACTTGGTTTCCAGGATAATTGTTTTTTTTTATTATTATTATTTCCAAGAGTATGAAAGACACTCCACATTCCAATAATTTATTAATCTGCAGTACTGTGTTAAAGCTTGGCTCTCTCCAGCAGTGATGCTTTCAAGTGCAATTGGAAGTCATATAGCTATGTGCACAGAGGCTTAAAGAGTACCAGTAAATAGCTTCAGAAAGGAGTTTAATCCTGTAACAAGCTTTAAATATCTAGAAGACTACTTCAGCATAAGCACGCAGCATGTTAACTTCAGAGTTTACCAAACTAGTTATTTCTACCAATGCAGTTGAGATAACATAAAAGCTTTGCAGAAGTTATAAATATGGACTTAGCAACAAAGAAATATTTACCCTAGGAAAACAGAGCAAGACATCCAGAAAATTTCACTCCCAACCAACACACACATTCAACACAACCAGCAGAACTGTCAAAGCATACGGGTCATTCACCAAAGCAGGCAAAATAGAGTGGGTAACAAAATAGCACTGGGATACTGGGGCACCAGCGCAAGAACAACAGAACAGGGCATTTGTCCCCAAAAGCAAATTTCCTTCCCTGCCACACCACAAATGTGCCTGTTAAGCAAGTGTCCCTAACTGTTAGCACAGCAGATACCCCGGTAAAAGTGAAAATAGCAAGCCAGACTCAGCAACTACATTTTGGGGAACTTTTACCTCCTTCCTCCCACCACAAGCTTAAAGCTAGACAAAAAATTGAAGGGTCAACACTTCTTCCGCACACCATAATCAAACATTTTCAAGCACCTCTCCCACTCAGCAATAAGAGCAGCTAAGTGCTGGAACTTAGCTGTCAAGGTAATTAGTTAATAGATTGTTACATTTATGCTTCAAACCCGAGAAAGGTTTTCACAGAAGACAAACCACGCATGTAACTGAAGGCTCAGTGGAAGCATACCAGATGAAGGGCTCTGCTATGTCTTACATTTACAGGAAGTCTGTGCACAACAGGGTGTAAAAATCTCTAAAGGCCATGTCCTGTCTTTTAGGAAAAAGCCTCTGCAACCACTGCCTGTACCTTCATCTTGCAGCATTCTGACAAATAAGATAACTAAAATAGCCAGGAAACCACATAAAGCTAAGGAAGTAGCACAAAGCCTTAGCAGCACTTTTACCTTACCTTCTTCCACCTTTACCCACTGTAGGAAGAACCAAGTTCTAGCTTTGCCTCTTTTATCTCAGTTTTCAATGCACTATTACTACTGTTAGACAAACTCCAAAAAAGCATCAAGCTACCATTTGATTATTAGCCACCACCTTTCAGGCAGTGGAAGCAATGGAGTGCAAAACTCCAAACTAAATACAACCTTCCCCTTAAAAAGAAATCGCCCCTCTTATTTGCTCCTCCTAAATGAAGATAGAGCACGTCATACTGAGCCCAGTTGCTACTCCTCTACTGCAGAGGACTGACTGCATTTGCTGCTGTTCTACCCATGCAATGGCTGCATGAGTAAAACAAGGCTAGGTGAAAGCTGCGCTGGTGAGGGTGGGCTCTTACCTGCATTAGCCCAGGGGAGGTACCAGGGGCAGCTCACGTTCACGTAGGTGCCCGGCAGCCCGTCCGGCCAGCACGCGTAGTTGTCAAACGTCCGGTTGCAGAACTTGCCTTCTGCAGGGAGAGGGAAAGGAAAGTCAGGCCAGCGCCTAGTGCTGTTATTGCAAGGTGGAAAACTCCAAAGATTGGAAGATAAAAGGAAATAAGGACATGTGCATATAAGCCATAACAACGCTATGCAATTAAACTTCGATTTGGAGTTAAGCTCTTTTGGACAAGAAAAGAAAGCCTTGCTTGTCCTCACACGATAGGAGAGTTAAGAAGGGAACTAAACAGCAGTCTCGGATCTTTGACTAAACTAAGAGACAATAAAGGCAACTCATGACAAATCCATTTCTGTCTTTTCCTGTTTATACCCTTACATATGTCAGTTTCATCTAAATTTTTTTTTGCTGTGGATACTGTAGACAATCATTCCCAAGAACCAGCTGACAGTCACACTTGTTGGAAAGTCTAACCTAATAGATAGATCCATCAACAAAATACCCACACACAACCATAACTTTGTATTACAGCTTAATCAACATGAGCATCCTTCAACCTCAGATTTATTAAACTGTCATTCTTAGAGGGCAGCACTCAACCGCTCAACGAGATAATGGAGCAGAGGGAGATGAATCTTTCCCTGCCACCATTGCTCTCATCAGCCACTGCTCAGTCTCTCTCTCTCTCTCTCATTCTGCAGTAACAGTAACATAGCCAAGAGAAGAAAAATTAACATTTTGGAAATAATTCTTCACAGACACAACTTTAGACCCATCTCATCTCTTCCAGTATGTCACCAAAGCACTGGAGCATGTAGGATCGGCCGTACCATGCCCAGCTGTGAGTGTCATTGACAAGTCACCAGCGTCCTCTAAACACGATGATGCTGAGCACGCCACAGCTGCGCTCATCTCATTACAGCAGCTCAACTGCTAAGACAAGCTGCATTCTCATTGTCACTATGGCACTTTTTAGCCATTCCAGCATTATACAATGCTGGAATGCTCAAGGCAATTTATACCGCCTGCACGCCTCACAGGTACTACCAGGTCAAACAGCATGGTCCTAAGTTTCCTATGATTCTACAGCTGATCAGCTCTACGAACATTGGTGCTTGCTCCAAACCCTGACCCTACAGAAGTTGCAGGTGTATCACACTAGCATGCATAGGATGCCACTCTCGACCTAGAATGGAACAGCTTGACTGTGAAATCCTTCCACAAATTGCTTGCCCTCCACAGGGGGATGACCGTCACACATCAACAGGAGGCTGAAAAGAATGGAATAAAGAAGAAACAGATTGGAAAGCAAGCTGCAGAAATGCTTTCAAGCCCATGATCACTTCCTAGCCACTGTTACCAGGCATTTAAAAGATTAATATCTCTACCCCTACTAAGCAGGCTTACCTGCCACAATGGGGGGTGCCTCGTACAAGTATTTCAGGCATTGAAGCTGATACTCCTTCCACTTCTGCACAACCCCAGAAAGGGACCCATCTGAGCTCTGAAAGAGAAATCACAAGTCTCAGACATGGCAGCATTTAAACTGCATGTTTTGCATGCAGCCAAACTAGGGGGCTGCGAGGATAACTACCAGCAAGCCCAGATAGCACTGAGTATGATAAGGAAGGTGAGAAACTGCTGTGTATTTGCCTCAGTACAGCCAAAGAAATCACCTTCTATCTATTTGTACTCTGTGTCCTCAAATAAAACCCATGTTAAGTTAGGCTTGTGCTCTCAAACATGTCTTAATTGTGTGACTTAATTCTCAAAAGAACAGCAACAAGACCTCTCGGCAGAGGGTTTCTTGCCAACAGCAAAACTTCTGTTATCCCATGAACAAGACCAACTTAACTCCCTGTATTCAGCCAGTATTGCCCAAGTATTCTCCCAGAGCCCAAAGAAAAATCTTTCCCAGCTCAGCTCCCTTCCATGGAAAATCACCTTTCCCAGCATCCAACCCATTTTCCCCGAAGCTGCAGAAAGTGCAGGGACCTCCTTCTTGCAGTTCGACAGACTGCCGAGTCCATCAAGTGTCAAAGGGGGAAAAAAACAAACAAAAATCATAAAGTCTGTCTGATCATGAAAGAAATCAGCTATTATTAAGCCACAGCTTAGAACCAGCAGCTGGTTCAGCTCTTGCCAACCCTCCCTGGCTCACAGGGGCCCAGCTCACACACTGCATTTCAGCAAGGCAACACCAACTCTCCTTATATTTGTATAAGCTAAATTATAAACGTAAAGATTACCGGGCTCCAAGCAATCCATAACACTGCTAGCTCAGCAGACTTTGTCAGAGAAAGGCCTAGCATGGGTGTCTCAAAGAGACGTAAAATCAACGGCATGAGCCTAATAGTATAACACACTAATACCGCATGGATGAAGAGCCATTTAATCCCAGCTGTTGATCAGTTTAGGAAGTGAAGCATGAGGCCTAATAATCTTGTAATTTCATCCTCACCGCTTCAGCTGCCTTTTTTTTTTTGCATTTGTACTGCTAAGCCTTTTCAGAGGGTCAAGAAACTCCTGGGAGTTTCTTCCCAGAGTTCTTTACCCAAAGGTCCTGGGAAAGCATCGTTTTAAACATATATTGAATTTTGAGAAGTGCCAGACTGGATGCTGTACATTACAAAGAATGCAACTTGAAAAGTCGCCAGTGAAACCACCCTGGTTTAGAAGGTTTAGAAGTAGAACTGGCATTTTTGGACTACAATTTTTTCGATTCCTCTCTCATTTTCTATCCTTCCAGGTCAAAAAAAAGTTTGAAAAGAAAAACCATATACATCATGCTTCTGCCTGGATTAAACCATTAAGCTTAAATCACAAAGATGCTCTCAAACACATCATGAGAGCTACAGCATTTGGTAGATATCCACATTGTGTTTAGGGAATGGTAGCTGCATACATTTACATGCAACTCGTGACTGCAGCTAGGGCCTCACAGCTAAAAATTTCCAAAGAATTTAGCAAACTCCCACTGAAGTCAAAACAAGATCAAGCCTGCAGGTCTTTGGAAAGCTGACCCTTGTCTTGCTGATTTAAATCATCCTGGTCGCATCTCACCCTTGCCAATAGGGGCTGCCAAAACTTGCCTGTACCAAATTCCTGCATGTAAAAAGTGTGCTCCCTGAGTCATAATTCTACGGGCCTACAGATACACAAAAACCTCTGTTGTAGCTATCTGTGCTCAATATTCCTAAAGGGAAAATACAACATCACTGCCCAAATTAGGGCTTTGAGTGGAGAAAAGCATACAACCACCACCTCCAGAACTAAAATGCCATCCACAAAACTCTGTAGCCTGAACAGGGAGTAGATGATGGGAAAATGGGGAGAGAAAGAAAGGATTGCAAATTTAAGTTTATGCCAGATAATCCTGACAGAGTAACTTTCAGGTCCTCCATCATTTAAAAATTCTTCATTTTGCAAAGCTAGCTATGCAAATTATATAATACTGGTCTCCATCCTCACAGCCATGTTAACATCTTCCAGTGAGGATTAAAATGAGCAATTTTTAGTATTAATTCTTGCAAAATTATCACCTGCTATAATTCGTGAAGGTATTAAAAGCTATGACATGTCTAACCAAAAAGCAATTGCTGCTCATGCACATATGGCCCCTTCAGTATAATCAAATACTGCCTTATACATTATTTATGAAAAGCAAAGCAAGATACAGAGTTTCATTAAAAAAAAAAAAAGGAGACTACCTGTGTAAACATCCCATAAGCCTAAAAAAAGTGTTTGCCCAAAGAAAATGAGCTCCTTTGAAATGAGCAAGCCTTTAAAACAAGTTTCCCTCCTCACCTCTCTAAATCAAGTTTTTATCTATTGTCTGCAAGAACGCAGGTATAACCAGCTCTAATTACAGCTTGGGAAGAGAAAGCTCCTATCTCTCCATTTAATGGAAAAGTAGAAACATTCTATTTATATTGGTTTCTCATAATGTGGTAAGACAACTCTAACAAGGAGATTAGCAAGCCATAATAATAAAATAGATACACTTCTTGTGTGGGGATGACTGATTTGGTAGACAGCTTTCTATTATCTATAGACTATTGTAATAAGACAATCAAATACAATGCCAGGACTACCTAATTTGTTCTTTCAACAGTTTATTCTCTGCTTTAGCTAAATATCACATTTTGTTATCAGAGAGATTAGCATATATTAAAATCAAATTTAAATTAATTCAGACTTTCCAGAGATTTTGGGGCAGATAAACAACAGCCTCTAGCTACACAGCACTGCAGATCTGCAGTGCCAGGTGTTACTCAAATAGAGGAGACCATATATTCTTGACAAGTTATTTAATTACTACTTCAGCATTAGAGCACTAAACGTTCCTGTATGAAGACAAGGTCTCGGGGGTCAGTGCAAGGAATTTTGAGCAAACACACAATGCAAATAGTATTATTAAACATAGGATATTTTTATAAGCACTTTTAATTATTATTTTTGCTGTTTTTCAGTTGTACCCAGCCATAGAAAAAGCATTAGCGTGATGAAGATTTATTAAACAAAGAGAGGAGGAGATAAGGATGAACACATAGATGACTGGTTAAGGTGGGAAAAACAAGAAGAGGTGAAGGACATTAAGGAGGTAAGTAATGGTTCAGCTAAGTGGCATAAAATGGATTCAGAAAAAATAAGACGAGCAAGAGCAGACAGACTAGGAAACTTCCACTTTAGTTATATAATTAAACACAATTAATCTCTGGTGATAAATTAGCTCATTCAACATCTGAAGACAGAATTCGTTAGAAATCCTTAGCACCTTTATAGGAAAGTCTCTTTCTATCGTTGCCATTTGTCTTCATTGAGCCTGCTGTAAAAAGAAGCTTTTTAATCACTTTTCAACTTTCCTGCTGTACCAGGAAATGGTATTTGTGCAGATGAAGATGATTCTTGCTGTGAAAGTGTTATTTCAGTCTGAGCACAGAGCAACACAAGGGGCTCAGGCAGATGAAGTCCTCCATGTAACCGCAGAATTCAGAGTGGAAGGGAGATTTCCCAGACCTTCAGAAGCAGCTGATACCTCCTGGGATTACTTTCTTTCCTCTTCTCCCACCACATCCAAGGTCTTACATAGGAGAGAAGATGGAGAATCCTTCCCTATTTCTTATCTCCTTTTTATGGGAACCCTTCTCTCACAGTTTTCTCACACCTTTATCATTCCAGGACATGCAAGAGACTTCAATTTGTCAGGAGTTCAACGTGATTCTGTAGCTAAGACCTCTCAACTGCTAATATTAGTCTTCAGAAGCAAAAGCTAGGCAACCTGGCATTGAACCCAGTTTGGTACACCCTTGGTTTTCTTGTCTCAGACAGGAATGATGACAGATCTACCTCATGAAAGGAGGGTACAGATTAGGTTTATAACCTTTTAACTAGGGACTGCTGCGTCAGTTATAAATTTCACTGCCCCTTTTGAAAAGCAAGGCCAATGCAGCATATTATTTCAAGCCTATTCTGCTTCACATCAGGACAGCAACTATTTTTAAGATAAAAAAGACCTTACAATATTACCAGCTATGTTTATTCTGATTTCTATTTTTTCCCCCCTTCTGTAATGAACAGTTTCCGCTTCTGCTTTCAACAGATAAACTGGCCACTTCACAGCTTTATTCTATGCATCATATGTTGAAAGGCCATGAATTAAGGACAAAACTGACTTGGAAAATGAAGCCTAAAAGGGGCAGAACATACCACTGACACCTCTGAAAGTTCTGCTGTGATCTGCTACCACCATACCTTCAATGGCATGACAGCCCTTCCCTGCAGAAGGGCCATTTCTGGTTTCCAAACCTTTCCAAAGGTTTCAGACTTAAGTGAATGTATTGGTGCAGGGAGCACATCAGAGGAGGAGGTACATCAAAAGTGACAGTGTTGCCATTACAGATTGTGCAGGAGAGGCATCATTTAACACACCTGAGCAACAGGTTTCCCAGAGACCATGAGATCATGCTTACAATGTCTGGCATCTCCCAGATTTCCATATTTATTACGTCCTTCTTCCCTCCTTTATTACACTGTGCAATTTCAATATTGAGTTTAATGTGGTCATCATACATTATGCAAGACTAAGTGACCCTTTGAGGTAAGTCATTATTCTCAGCCCCTTCTTTAAAGCTGTCTGACTGATATAACATTAATTATGCCTCCAAAGTCATATTTTACAAGATAATTCATTAGCATTTGGACCACACTGGACAAATCCCTCATCCTTCAGACAAGGGAGGGAAGAGGGGGAAGGAAAAAAAAAAAAAAAAAAAAAAAAAAAAAAACAGCAAGAGAGCAAACAGTGGATCAAAATAGCTTTTCTCTGAGAGAAAAGTCTATTGCCAGCTTCCAGGAGCTTTTCCTGTAAATGCTTTTATTCCTTAGTTACTAATGAACTAGTGACTTCAGCAGCTCAAGAGCTTAACGAAAGGCCCTTTCTGCATCCTCCCTGCCAGCAAGGAGAGGCAGCAGATGAGCTCCCGCAAAGGGCATTTCCAGGCCCTGCCACAAACTCCGTGGTCACATTTGCCAGCTGAGTTTCCCCCTAAGCTGCAGCAGCTTAGCATTTACAACCAGGCCTTTAAGGAAAAGGGAAATCACTATCACCAGGCTTGAATAAGGGGAAGTTTTGAAAACAACTTTGATCCCTCTATTCTGTCACTGTTTTAAGATTAGGATTTGAAGTTTTATGCTTTCAGATTTTTGAATGCAGAACTCGAGAGCAAGCATTAAGTAGGCACTTAAATTTGATCAGTGCATAGAAGAGGCATTTGCCCACTTGCTTCACTCATGCCAGCCTCAGAGCACACCTCAGACACACAGCACACCTCTAAGCCTGTGCTCTCAGTACCTTGCCAGGAGCATCCATGATCCCAGCTCCATTTCATCCTCTGCCTAATAAGTTGCAAAAACTCATTTCCAGCCCGTCTGAAGAGCAGCCTAAAGAACAAACAGTATTCCCATCAAGGGCAAGAATATGTATAAATTTTTAAAAATAGTAATAAAAAAGGCTTGATGTCAGGATTCCTCTCACAGGTGAAAGTAACCACTACACCACATGGTCCCGCGGCCTGGCTTGCCAGTATGCATTTTTTCCACCACTTACAAAGATTCAGAATAAAGGTATGGATGTGCTTATACTCATGCAAGCCCAAAACCAAGGGGAAGAGAGCTCTAATCATCCTCCACCATTTTTTTTTTTAATTTTACTTTAAGACTCATTCTTGCAAGATAAAAAAAAAAAAATATGATGCATGTATCCACCTTCTGAAGAGATTTGTGAAGGCAGATTTCCAAATACTGAATGTTTCCGTCTGGAGTCTTTAAGCAAGGTATCTTAAAAAACAAAACCAGAAGTGACTAGAGCCATAACCCTACTCTAAATATGTCAATATTGACTAAGCAGAGGCAGTTCCCTCTTCAGGTGGCTTCATGTTCCATGAATCACTCAGATAAGCTGCCTAAACGTGCAGATGAATTCATCAGCACTGACCACAAGGCTCAGGGTTTCACCCTGTAGTCAAACCTCTCCAATCTGTTCCGTGATGCTTCATTCCTGCTTTAAAACCCTAACTGCAACATTCTTTTCCCCTCCTCTCTAAAATTTTTGTTTTGACAAGATACATTCTTGTGAGTATAATAGCTGCTGGCCCCTGTCATTTTCTGGATCAAGACAAAATATTTGGCATTCAAAGGCAAATATGTCAAGGCAGCCTTTTTTTTTTTTTAATGCTCATATACTATGCAAGCTGGTTTAGATAACAGAATAAAACCCAGCCTAATGTTTCAGCATGCTACAGAACTCAGCATTACCTTCTAGAGACACATAAATTAAGCTCCTGTAGGTCAGGTATGTTAGACTCAAATTGGTACAAAGCTAAGTTTGCTGTTGCCTTTGTCCTCAGTGATGGACAGATGCAGGATAAGGGCAGCTCCATGCACCATTTCCATCTACCCTGTGAAGAGCCGACCTGAATGGAGGTGTCTATGGTCTCTACAGGACCCACAAATCAGTATGCTTACAGCTGAAAACAGGCACGTATTTAGTCTGACAGCTACTGATATCAGTAAACGGTATTTTCATTTTTAACTCCCTTCATTTGTTCTGGTAAATGATGTTGCCAAAGACTTATTGCTTGAGCCAGTCATAAGCATGACAAAAGAAACTATAAGAGTTATGCAGAGAGACAAAAGAAAATGCAAAATTCAAAAGAAACAGTAACTACCAAACTCTGGGAGACCACAGAACAATCTCACAATTTTAGCAGAGACTCAATCTGCCAGTACTTATGAGAATTAAATTATCACAGGACTTCTGTAAGAAGAGATTTTACTGTGCTTTGCAGATCCAGAGACAAGGTCTGCGAAGTGCTCTTCTAAGGAGCACTTAATACAGACACCCTTATGCAATAGGGCAGGCAAGACAGCAGCATAAAGGCTCTAAACTGCATTGTAGATACAAAGGTGCAGCACTAGGAACACTAAAGAACAGTAGTCATGTTGAGTGGTGCTGAGGCAGCAGGGGAACCTGCAAAGCTGAAGTCAAAAGCATCTAAAAGCTTCCCTCATGGCTTCAGAACAAAGTGTAGTGCACATTCTTGGAAGAGGCACTCAGCCTTCCACTAAAATAGTATGATAAGTTTTACCATCACAATGGTAAGCACAAGGACAATGAGGAGGAAAAGGGTTGCTAGAACTAGAAGAGATCAGTGGAGGAATTCAGGTGCCTCCTCACGGGTACCTACTGCTGCTAGAGACCTTCACCACAGCCCAGGGATGGAGAGGACATTGCTTTGTTATGGATAACCTTCTGTATTTTCACTGGGTAAGAAACTCTCAGATTATTTTCTTTTTCCCATCCAAGCATCTCAAGGAGTTTGCCTTAGCTTTTCAAGTGACTTTGAATAACAGGCACTTGCTGTCAAGAACTGTGGTAGAGAACCAGAAAGCAAGGTGCAGAGAGCTATTTTTGCAGGATCACATGCACTAAACAGCAATGTAAGTCTGGCCATCACTCTGCACCCCATCACTGGGATCCCTGCGATAAATTCATTAGCAATAATACAAACCCCTAGATATTGACCTTGACAGACTTCTCTCTCACTGAACACGTTCCCAGTTAAAAAATATAGTACTGTTACTTGCTCATTTTCCTCAAACACTGAGGAAACAAACTTAATTCTCCAATTCAAGAAGATAAAGGATATGATATGGAAATAATTACCACAAGGCTATTGAAAAAAATCTTGGGTATATAATTTTATGGGTTCTGCATCTATTATTGTTTAGAGATTGCTCAAGAATGCAATTAAATCTCTATGGCTTTTACGGGTCCAGTTGAAAGCAGTGGTTTATTTCAACTAATGCCAAGTTAACCCCTCAGTAGCTCATCATCGTTGCAGCTCAAGTTAGTTGTATGTAGCACCTTTGCAAGCTCCTAGACATTTCATCAACATTTACAACACATTTCAGAATGGAGTACACAACAAATTCTGTCACTGAAGCTCACTTTCTGGAAGTTTCCTCCATTTTCCTTTCAAACACTGGGTAAATGACAAGGCACAGATAGAACCACATTGTTGTCTTATTACATTTGGATAGGACAGAACCGTACACCAAAATCCTTGCAGTACTGCAGTATATACAGTAGAGATGATACTTGTTTATTGGGATGCAGTGTGGTGTTTTACAGCCAGCATATACCTTTTAGAACTCAACCCACATGGCTGCCAAAGGTTATATTTCAAGGGCTTGGTTTATCAAAAATAAGACAGGAACAATATGGAGAAGCATTAAAAACAAAAAGCCATAAACCAAAAGGAAAAAGGTCCCCAAGATGCTACCCATGGACTCTATTCTGGTCAGGCAAAACAGGCAGAAGCAACACAGGCCAACAAATAAGGCCCCAAACAACTTGCCTGAAGTTAAGCTCAGACTGAATAAGTTATTTCAATAGAAATTTTAATGGGAATATCTTTATGTTCTTACACACCAGAACCCATCATATAAACTGGAAGAGCTAACGTCTGATACTGCATCCCTTTCTCCAACAGAAATCCTGTTAGACGCTGCATTTCCCTTGCGGCCAAGGCGGCCAGCAGGCTCCTGGCCTGCATCAGGAGGAGCGTTGCCAGCAGGTCGAGGGAGGTGATCCTGCCCCTCTACTCAGCCCTGGTGAGGCTGCACCTGGAGTACTGGGTGCAGCTCTAGGCTCTCCAGTACATGAGGGACATGTTGCTTCTAAAGAGGGTCCAGCACAGAGCTACAAAGATGGTTGACTGAACTTATTAATACATTAAGCAATTTTAGTTTTTTTTTTTCCCCTCACTATTTATTCGGCATCTTTAAATGCAGGACAGATGCTTTTTAAAGATTTCCATAGGATGAAACAGGCCAAAGACTTTGAACTCAATATCCCAAACAATTCCTAGCTGTTCAGTGCTTCACAGCAACAATATTATGCTGCCACTATTTTTCCCCCCACGTTGACAGGATCAGAAAATATCCCTCCTCCTTACCCTTTCTAGAGGCACAACTAACTCAAAACTTACCTAGAATGGGCTTACTTCCCAGTTTTTCCACAGTCCCTCACTGCCAGAGAACGATTGCAGAAATTCAGGTAAGTCAAATCAAATCACAGACTTTCCTTATCCCAAGGCATCAAAACAAATTATGAAGCACACTATTACCACAGGAATCAGATCAGATCTTTTGCCTATCTGGCTTGGCCTACCATGATGCCTCTTTCAAGAAGTAAGACAAGGAGACCTTATGTTTGTTCACATTGGGAACACAGCAGAAAAACATAATGGGAGATGCTAAACATGGCAGCAAGCAAAAAGTTTACCAAAATAAAAATGCACCTTGTGAGTTCTGGTCCTGTTTCTCCTCTTATTCTAATGTGTCCAAGGAGATGTCTGTAATATCAGTTCTCTGAATTTAGCGCCAGAACAGCTGCATGCATAAAAGATGCAGACCTTTAAAATAAAGGATAAAAATTTTCTGCCTCTTTGAGCTTAACTGAGTCATACAACTTCTAGAATTTCCATACTTAAAAGACATGAAATCAAATTCCATGAGATTAAATTCAGTAGCAGTGAAAAATATTACAAATTTATGAACAGTGTTATTGAACCAGTATGGATTATGATTTGTTGAGGATGAAGAGAGGCTGAAAAAAGATTTAGCTATGCTACAGAAAAAAAACATTTTCTAATCAACATTAAGATTATGGTTAAACAGTAGTAATTATTTCATATTATGATACTATTCAAATGAAAGATTTCACTGGCATTGTCCATCCCAACAGCAATATACCAGACAGAAAGCCATTTTCTGCATCTTTAGTATTTATGCGGATTCTTCTCAATATAAATTTGATGATTTAGAACTAATTTGACAGTTTAGCTCAGCTGCAATATTGAATCCAGCTTGTTAGAATGAAATTTTATTTGTGATATTGTATGCTTAATCCTGAGAGCTTGCTGCAGTAATCCCTTCTCCTGATCTCAGGGAGTTCTGCAGTTTAAGAATTTTAATTAAAACAGATAGTCAAACGCATTTCTTTCAACAGTCTCCACTGGGCCAGATTATGAGGCAATTTCCACTGCCAGTCTCTTAGACCAACAAACAGCAATTTTCTCAGTTCTCTCTCCCCACTCATTTTACTCCTTATCCAGTCAAAATATTAGGCAGCCTCCAACCCACTTCAATGGCCTCTACACTGGCACAGAACATTAACCTCCCAGCAGCAGCACAGCAGAGGAACCTGCATGCAAGGAGTAACCTCCACTTCTGCCAAGTCTTATCCCTACCCCATCCTCAGGTTTTGATCTCTGCCAGTAGGAGTCTTGCAGCACCATTTTCCTGATATTAGTGACATCGGATTTGGAAATTGGAAAGTGGGTTTTCCTTTTTCAGGATTCTTACTAGCCCTTACTTTACTTCTGGTAGATAGCACCATTTCCAGCTCTGCAAATCTGCTCTGACAACAGTCCGATACAACAACATGATCACCAATCTCCACAGAAACAAGCCTCCTTCTACCTCTATCCATCTTTCCAAGTTAGATGTTTCTCCACAGAAGTGGATGAAGATTTAAAAACAAACAAACAAAAAACCCACCACATTCCAACTTTCTGTGGTTTGAGCTACAGAGATGAACTGCGTTGATGTGAATGCTGAATTCGGGAGACCATCAAAAGAAAGAAAATGTGTCAGAAGACAGGAACAAAGAAAGCCATGGAGGCAGTAAACACAATGATGTCCAAAAACCAAAATATGATATTATTAGCCCTAAGAACAGGGTAGAACATCTTGATAGACAAGGGAGGGGAGAAAAAAAATCCTACCCCCAAACAAAAGAGTTGCTCAGGAAAATTGCCCAATCTGGCCAAATGGAAACACAGAAGACTGAGCTGCCCCTTTGGATGAATCTCTAACCTTTGCCAAAATAGTTTAAGTTGCACACAAGGCTTTCCCTCCTTAATCTCCAATTTTCAAAGCACTGCAGGAAGCAGTGACCATGCAGTAATAACTACTCACAGCTGAAAATGGATAGGTCACTTAAAGGAATTAAAATCATTCCATTAGTTCCATGTTAGTAGTTTCACAGCCACATATTTCCTATCTGATATTAACCTTAAATCAAGCGTCACTTGTAGGGACAGAGTAGCTTCACAGAGAAGATGCTAAAGAAAATAACTTGGAATGTTGAATAGCAGTGATTTTATTGTGGGACACACTGCCTTTTTCTCCCCACGCCAGGAAGGCCACCTTCAGGCTCAGCTGATGGAGATATGCAGAGCAAATAGCCAACATATCCCCATGGAGAGGCTGGGGAAAAGGCAGGTACTCGACTACAGTTGCTTGGGCTGCTAGAGTGTGTTTCCAGGCAAGGGGTAGGGATTCTAGAAAGGAAGTGATCACTAATGCCATGGCCCACGTACCTGAAAATTGTGATGGCATTAAAAGAGTTTCAAATGAATGTATATTCAAACAGTTCTTAAATATGAGATTCACAGATATAAGGGGTGGATTTGGGGAGCATAAACACCAGGATTTTGGTAGTCATGGGCTGCAGGGTTCCTTGTGTGGAAGGAAGCCATAAAAAGCCCTGGTCCCAGAGTGGTCACAGTCAGCTCTGAAATAGATGGAAACAGGCTACTCTATGCCAAAACCCCACCCAGAAGGGCATATGGTGCTGCTCAAAACTATTCAAGAAAAGTCAGTAACTGGAATGGGAAGGAGACACTGAAAGAGAAATGACAAGATACACTAAAGGAGACACAGAAAGGAGAAATAAAGACATTACTGAGGACACACTCTCAGAAAGAGGCACTCTGTGCCAGAGGCTGTGCATCCAAGGGGACTGCAGCCCACGGATGGCCTACAGCAGAGAGGAAGAGATGAGTAAGAAGGCAGGAGCAGCAGAAAGAAGCTATAATCCTTTGACTCTGACCTCCTGTGCCACCCACCACACTGCCAAAGCCATATGGAGAGAGTAAACAAAGGCAAAAGGTGAGAACAAGGGAGTTGAAACTAAGAAGAAGACTACCTGTTGTTGACCTAATCATGGAAATAAGTTTCCCTAAAAGAAATTACCTTAGAAAACATGAGGCATATCACAGTACACACCACACTCAGTGGTAGATAAGTGGATTAGCATTAGGTAAATAAGATTTTTCAGTCTTTGGATTATAGTGTACTGGATGAATTACTAGTGACCTATTTAATTCCTTTCACAATATTGCTACATACAGTACCACAATAAAGTATGATAATACTACTAATCTTTCTGGATGCTGTAGCGCCAAGGTTCTCCACTCTCCTCATTAAACACCCCATTAGTCTGATCTCTCTGGAGGCCAGAATTTCTCTTATAAGCCAAAAAATAAATAAATACTAAAAGTGTGATGCACTGTTGTCTTTGGTGCTGGTGATAAGACTGACAACTATTCTACCCTCAGTGCCAGAGTCCAGCAATTTTCTATCCCATCTTACCCCACATTGAGGGCACACAGATCCCTTCCTCTGCCCTAGCCTTCTGCACAAAGGGAGAAGTCTGATAACTCTAGCAGTGGTGGAGGGAAGGTAATTTGGTTTCTGACAGCAGAGTCCATGCTGCCCTTAGCCCCATCAGCCAAAAACTTCTTGGACACTTTCATCTTCATTAACATGTTTTTAAACTCTTGATTTATACTTGTTTCCATCAACTTCCTTACCTGCTTTTTATATAAATCACTGTTGGAGTTACTTTTAGCTACAGCTTCCACAAGAATAGCTTAATTTATTGCAGAAGACTATGCAGCTGGAAATACTGGGGATATTATTAGCATCTTTAAACACAACGTATTTGTAGTTTTATGTGGTAGAGTTTTCCCTCTAATACTTTTAGTCCTTCAGCTTTGCAGTTTCAGATTGCAGCTTACATTTCTTTATTTATTTCAGTTAAAAGGGAATGTATTGGGTGAGCAAGTCGAACTCCATAAATGAGTGCTGCGGTATCAGGCCTGTGCATCAAGTCTGGTTCTAGAGATTGGTAAAAGCTTTCATGCCCGGCTACCTCCCCACAAAAATAAGCCTGCTCTTCACAGCTACCAAAGTAGCACACTGAAGTACTACAGTCAAAAGTCTCTCTTCCACCTCAAGTTTTTTTTTTTTTTTTTTTTTTTTTTTTTTTCTTTAATAGCACGGGCCTTGAGGGCAGAAAATTTACATCCATAAGTTTAAAATTGCCTAATTAAACCCCACACATGTAAGAGTCTTGCTCATACATCACACCAGTCACATTCACATGCACACACATCTTCTCAGACCCTTCCAAAACACCCCAAGCATACAGCAAAGCTGTTCAAAGCTCAACATGTCATTCCAGACACTAGGCTTAACTGCTGACATATATATATGCTCCTACAAATCTCTCCCTTGACTTTTTCTTTCTTGCTCTCCCTTTCCTCTTACGTGGAGTCTCTGAAGACAAGACTCAAAGCATGGGATGTAAAGTGCACCAGTTTGCAAGTGTTAATTCACCCACTGTCATCTTCTACCCTTTAATTACTGGGTTCTGCCCACATCTGTGTCATTCTTATGCTTCTTTTTTGAAGAAACACCCACATATAATATTGAAATTCATTTTTGCTTTGTACACAATGAAAGGCAGCAAAATCTCAGCCTCACAATTTATTTCTCCAAAGCTACCAGAGATGATCTTGCAATCTTACTAGAACATTTTTTTCCAAAGAATCTTGCTTCTACAGCTTCTCCACTGCATATTATTGTTACACTTAGTTTTGAACAGGCTGAAAGCAAAACACCAGCATTACTAGACTAAAATAATAAATAAACCACTTAATCACCAAGAAGTAAAAATGCAGGTTTTAAACCTCATAAAGGCCAATTCTGTAAAGCAGTGGTATTTAGAACTGAGAGGAGGGTATGCAGATAACTCAAAAATGTTGCAATTTAGATTTATACATAGTGAATCAAAATTAGAAACTCTATGTATAGAAAGAATAAGTGACAAGTGGACAGGAAAGGTCAGCTATGATTGTATTCTTAAAAGCCCTCACCTCATGATAAAAATAGCAGACATAGGAAAAACACTTCATGTTCCAACAACCTTCTCTTCACATCACCGTTAGGTATCTCATCCTAAGAGCATCATGATTTGCTCAGCCCCACAAGTCATTCTGCACATAAACCTGTCTCAACATCCTATGCACAGTTTCCGATTTCAAAATCGTCAAGTGATAAATTCATTGAAATTTCACCTGGTGCACTTCCCATCTCTGAGAGGAAGACTCCTTTACCTATATGTACTTAGGTATTATAAGAAAAATAGTTTTATTAGCTTTAAAAAAAAAATGCAAGCATCGATGATCATCACTAAATCTGTGCTGTCTTAATCAAGCATGGGACCTCAGCAGGCTAACTACTATCTAAACAAGTGTTTGAGGTGAGGAGAGGAGGAGGCCATACACAAAAACCCACACACCAACTCAAAGTCTTAACAGGAGTTGTTCAAAAGTGTCCCTTCCACAGGGTTCCAGGCCACACTATCATCAAAAAAGCAGTGGGTCAATCCAGGGAGGACAGGGCAACAAGAGGGCAAGACTTGTGGAGAGTCTGCGCCTGGGCTGAGACAGGAGCACAGGAGAAGCCCATGGGTGAGCGGCCTGGGCACTCCTGCTGCCAGCTGGACAAGCGCACAGCGGCCTGGCCAGCCTGTCTGCTTTGTTTCTACCAAAACTTTAAGGGACACTAACCTGCAAAACATTGCTGTCAGATTACTCAGCCCAGAGACAGTCAAAAAATTAAGGTGGCGCCAGGGTCAAAGAAAAGACTGATGAGAGGGGGGGATGGAAAAAGAAGAAGCAATTTAGTCAAACCCAAACCCGGCTGACACTTTCCACTCCAGCTCTTCAAACACTTTCTTTTCCAACTTGCATCGAAAATACCCAGAGGGAAGACAAGCATTACAAGCACAGAGCAACTTGCTCACCGTGGCACTGCAAGTTCAGTACTTCCATGTTAGCCGCCTGTCACTCTACATTTGACAGTCTTCCAGATTTGCTACTACAAAACTATCATCTTCCAATTTCCCAGTGAGCCAGTCAGCTGCCTCGCTGCCTTTCAAGAAACACTTTTCTTCTGTGCTGATCCCAGCTGTCCATTGAGCAGGATACAGACAGTTCAAACAATGTAATAAATCTGTTTATTTCCAGACTTTGATTTTGCTCCAAATATTTCCAGCATGACAAAAATAGTGGGAAGAGAAAAGATCGAGAACAGCCATAAATTTTTTTAAAAGGCCGTAAAGTAGAATCAGCATAAAGATCACCATCTCAGCTGTAACGGCGGAGGACAAGAGAAAGCATTTGGAATTCTATGTACGTTTTCTAGCACAGTAACTGTAAATTTATCTTCTCTAAAGGGGCTTATACACAGGTAGTCACTCCTCTCCCCACCCCCTCCAAGGTGGAGACAGAGTCACGAAATACTTGGAGATATTAATTTTAAGGTGTATTTAAACTTTATGCCAAGCAACCCAGACAGAATGGAAAAGCCAAGATTAAAGAGGACTATAAATCCTTCTGCTGAAAATAAACCATAGAGTATATCTTCAGAGACAACACGGGACAGTACACTGCAGAGATTAAAGCCAGGCCTGAAAAGTCAAGCTGAAAAAGAGAACTCTGCAAGCAAGGGGCAAGACGAGAGAACAGTGAAGGAAACCAAGTATTTAGAGGTTGAGCAAGTAGAGTCTTAGCCTTACGAACTCTAAAGGATGTTTACATTAGATTTGTCCTCTCAGTATTCCAGCCCTTAACCTCACTAATGCGTAGCACCAACTGACAGCTTATTTCATTGTTAAGTGCATCCTGGCTCTAAGAAGTATATATATTTTTTAATGGTGTCGAGTTGTGGATTGAGATGTCTACTCTGCAGCTGCAGATCCCCCCCTCCCCATTAATTATAGACCAACAGATGATGTTCTCAGGAACACAGCCCTTCAACTCTGACTGAAAATAAAGAGGGCTTAGTGCTTTCCTGCTTTCCGTAGCGATTACGGGTATTTCCAAGGCACCTGTCACATCAGTATCCAAGCACCTTGCCTTGCTAAGTCAAGCGTGTACTCAAGAGCTCATCACCCTCTCTCCCTCCTCAAAACAGGTATTTATGAGGCGACATCTTAGTGCATGAAACACTCACACATCCATACAAGCATACGGTCATCCTACATTATCATTAATGGTGAGTGTCATCTTCCCATTTCTAGTTCTTAGGCAAAAATGCAAGAAAACACTGTAACCCGTCCCCCAGTTCAACAACTAAACATATGTTCATGGAAATGTTAATCACCTAATTCAATCTCTCTAGTGAACAGAGCAAGGTACTAAAGCTGTGACTTTGCCTTGACAATCTAGTACAGGAAGATCAGAAGTTAAAAAAAACAGCCTCAAGCCCAAGCTTTGTCATTTGTCATCTACTAGGCTCCTTCACACCTACAGAGGACCTACACAGATTCAACATAATCCCTCCAATACCTTCAATTCTTCTCTCATCCTAACTATTTCCTAGAAGGAAGGACTAATTCCTAGAAGGCTGCCTTTGGCCATCCAACAGCAGGTCCCAATTAAGACCAGACAGATGGAAAAGTCTAGCAGGACAGACAGCAGCTCTATGAGGGAGCCACAAATTTCAGTTTGGCTAGACTCCTGGCCACCAGCCTTGGACAGCACATCTCCTCCGATTGCCCAAACCAGCCACAAATGCTACAGCAACAGAGCGGACCAAGCTTCCGCTAGCTATCATCTTCTCTTCCTTCTTTTCCCACAGACGGGAGCCAGGGCCTTGTTCCCACATAACTCCTAGATGCTTCTTCTGGGTGAAAGCAGGTTCTTCCCATCCAGCCTCACATAGACACTTCAGGATTGTTAAAAAAAAAAAAAAAAAAAAAAAAAAAAAAAAAAAAAAAAAAAAAAAACTTGGTATCCTGACCAAGGCAGGAGTGGTTTTCCTCAAAATACTGAGGTCAGCATTATCTTCCCTCTGGGAAAAGAAAGAGTTTCTTGGAAGACCACCACAAAGGTCCCCAAAAGACATATTCCCCTTGGGAAATGCCACCAGACTTTTGCAATGTCATGTCAATTACTTTTTTGATCAAAAGCAAGGAAAAGTAGTTAAGATCACCCCAGCTCAAAGTTTCTTTTGCAAAAATGTATCAGTTCATAACTCTAACAGTTTCCTCTAGAGCTGACATGTAGGGGAAGGGATTAATCCATGCCATCTCTTGCCATTCTAACGCTGATATATAGTGCTTCAGCCCTGGTACGATCACCTGAAGTGTCAATACACTTGCAAATTACAGAAGATAAAATTTCTTTGGAAGGCAAGGCTCTAATGTAAGTGGTGAAATATGATAGACAAATTCAGCCTCAAAAGACCAACATTAATTAAAAATGCTGAAATGGGGTAGGGGGAGAGAGCAGGAAAACAAGAGGAAGACAGACTGTTGTTAGAGGATGTCCCAACACCCAGTCAGTCACTATAAACAGGAAGACAATCAGGAAATACAGAACTCTAGCTTCTCAGTGACCCATCCCCAATAAGAGAAGGATACTAACTTATGATATAACCAAAAACAGAATATATGCCTTAAGAATTTTCTACCACATGCTGACCTCCAGACACCTATGCATCTCAGATGTCAAAACAAGAATTTAAGAAATACAGTTTCAACGTATATCTGAATTTCCTGTGATTTACAGTCATCTTTATTATTGCAAGGTCATTACACTTAAAAATTTCAAATTGTAAAGTTAACATTCCTTTCTCCTTACATCTCATTAGTATTAGAATCAGAGAGCTTTAATAGCCTCATTCATTACCACCAGGTGCCTCAGTCCCCAAAGAGCAATGAACAAGTTCAGGATATACTTAATATTCTCCAAATATCTTCTAACTTATGCAGGTTTATTCCTTCAGCTAACTAATATTTAGTTGACCCTGAAAACCCACAGGGCAACTAAACTGAATGAGACTTGGCCTAACAGGAGAGTACTGATGCAGTTATAAAGGGTTGTATCTACACACCGCTCGATGCACAGCTGTACCAATGGCCATAGCACTTCTCCAGGTAACTTGTAAGTTGTTCAAGTCTGGCTCTTTCCACAAGACAAAACCTCACATGAGGTTTGGACATGCTAGGTAGGCTGCTGCATGCACTTCCTACTCACTTCATTTACTAAATCTCTGCTGAGATCTCAGCAATTGCAAGGCCATAGTAGATGGGAGGCTATGGCTACCCATCTTCTTCCTTATACACTACACAGTGATAGCAAGATTCAGAGAAGAAAAAGGATGTTCTATAATGCTATGGATACATTTTCTGAGAGGAGTGATTTAATGTCCATTATGATAAAAAATAGTAGTCCTTTGACCTATTTGCTCTAAAAGCCTCACACAAGACCAATCCCCATTTGATACACTTTAAAATCACCCCCACTTCACTCCATTATGTAATGTAGCCACATTACATAACACACACTAGTTTTACGGACACTGTTTATAATAATAATAAAAAAAATACCATCAAGAAAAACTTGCTGAACTGAGGAAAAAGATGGGCAAAACTTGACTCGTCATCTGGCCATATTAGAAGTAAATCAACTCATTAGCAAGAGCTGGGCTGCAAAGGAAAACTGGCATATGATCCAAGCAAAAAAAAATGATTTTCAGTTTTCGGAACAAAAGAACACAAGGAAGAAAAAGAGCATGCAGGAGACTGTCAATACCACGAGCAATCTGCAGCATGATAAATATACAGAACAAATGCTCAGTGCTATGCTGCTATTAGGCTTGAGGCCAGAAGACAAAGGGCCTCACCTCAGAACAGTAGGACATAATGGACTACAGACACAGGATCTTTGAAAAGATGTGATCTAGTCCATATTCCAGCCCTCAGCTGTATGAGTTCATCTTAAAGACCTGTGGAACCATTTGCTCTTCTTGAGGTCTGAGGTAGAAGCAAACTCCAGAGAAGCAAACAGACAGTTTATTATTTCCTCACAACTCAAAGCATGGAAAACACAGCTGATATCTACAGAGCAAAAAGAGAATGGAAACATTAGCAAGCGGAAGGACAAGGCGGTTTTTGCCAACAAGAAAAAGCCAGCAGAATTCAGAAGAGAAGGAGATGCTGGACACCCCGAAACATCCCCAAGTCTGCAGTTTCAAAAGGTGAATTCCCAGACTCCTTTGGAGAGTTTTTTGCAAGCCTCCCTGGATGAGGGCTCAGCAGACTGGCCTAACTTGCTTACAGCATCAGCTCCCGTTGGCAACTTGCCTCAAGACACAAGACGGAGTTGTGAGTGATTGGACCAACACCCAACTGTACCAAGATCCCCAAGGAAACACCCGTTACACAGGAAACACAGCCAGAGCACTAAGGAGGCAGCTCTTGTGGGGCTGAGCTCTATTCTCGATGCATTCTCCTTGCCCACGTGCGGCACCAGTTTGCACTCCGAAGCACTCATACACCAGAGCACACTTCTGTATCAGCACAAGGATGGCTCCACAAGCCTGCACCATGTTTCAGAAGCACTTGAAGCAAGAATCTCTCAGGGCAGAGGTGCCCATTTAGAGAAAGGCATATACAGGAGTCCCACTTTCCCTCCAGCTTAATCTACATTCGTTTAGGAACATCACAGAGGTGCTTTGGCTTATCTGAAGCTAGCACCTTCAGCAGGGCTCAGTTTTCGGACTGATGTGCTGAGCAGCACCAGAACGGCAGGTGCCAGAAGGGAGACTGAAATGCCCCAGTGAGAACTGGGACAGCCTGGAAAACACCAAGATTTCAGAGGCTGCCCGAAAGCAAACTTTGAAAACTGCCATGCACAGGTATAACCATGCATATACACCTCTTCTGTTTGCTCTTGAAGATATTACATCTAACAAATTGGCAGGGCTTTGTGGAAAAAAGTAGTGCAGCTATGCTGAGGGGGGCAGGGGAAAAAATGGTAAGAGGCATGAATATGTGAGCAGACAACACATCCCAAGTATTACAGTCACCTGCCAAAATAACTCATGCTCACCTGACCTTTAAAGAGGAGGAGACAGGGAAGCAGGCAGGTCATGCCAGGAGAGCCACGAGCCTTGCAGCTGTGCTCTACATCCTCCTGTAACACTTGCAGAAGATTTCTCCAGATCTTAAATCTTCAGCTATTTCCAATGTATGGCTGGAAACCTTGCTCACTTTCTGAACACAGCAGATAGCACAGCAGCAGAGCAAGGAAACAGCAGCGGCGACAGCTAGAACTACACATCAGCTACAACAGGAATCTAAGTTTCAAAGCTTGACTTGCAGACAGTAAAGAACTGGGAGCAGGGCAAGAACAGAATAGCAAATGCAGAGGAAATCAAGAGACAGAAGAGCACAAGAAGGCAGAAGAATGTGGGAACAAGATGACCAGCATAAAACAATTTAGGAAGGAGACAGGGAAAGGGTGAACTAACAAAAGAAATACAATCAATTGCAAGAAAAATAGCAGTCAATACCAGACAGCAGTAAGACAGCAATCCATTAACAATCAATTATAATTAAACAATAGTAAGATGCAATCAATTCAGTAACTATCCAGAGACACTATTCTTTTCTGCATCTGTAAGCTCTACCCATTTCTCTACCCAGCTGCCATTTTCACTTGTTCACCCAATCAAATACATTTGCACTGATTCTACACACATATGCATATTTGAGACCACTACAAAATATCATGCTTGAATTTGAGGGGGCAGTGGAGGAATGACCTGCTTCCACAAAAGCTTTTGGAAAAGGGATTCTTATATTGTATCAGCACTTATTAATCTGAAGCAGTTTATTCACTTACATTGGGGGTGGGTGGAATGAGGGGTTGTGGTTCTGCAAGAATAAAATACCTTCCCCTTAAGAATTTTTCTGGACCTAATCAGTGAAAATTTGCTCCTGTTCTCCTCCTTGAAAAGATCTGCTATAGTGAATCACAGGGACACCTGACTGCAAGACCTATGAAGTCCTGATGGAAACAGTTTTGCTTTGCACAGTTCCACATTCATATCAGTAAGAGCAGAAGAGACAAGCCTCCTATGCCTACAATAAGTGAAGATGATACTGTTGTGTCTCTGCGCCCATTCTCCTTTTATCCATGCAGTCTCATGGCACATTTTGTAAGCTCCCCCACATTCACACCACAGGATCACCGAAACGCAGGAGATCATAGGCTGGTGCAGATGTAATTCATAAACACTTGTTTCTAGTACTGTGTCTGAAGAGGTTTCACAGAACACTATTCAGCCGCTAGAAGCAAGCCTTATATGTACCTATCACAGTTTGACATTTCCTGCCTTGTCTACAACTCGGTGTTGTTTGAAAAGGCTACCTGCCATCAGGCAGGTTACATATCCCTATACTCTGCTTACTCTTTCCTCCTTCTGCTGGAAAGGACCTGGAAACAAGCATTAAATTTGGTCTTCTCCTGGGTAGCTAGCTTCAGAAGAGTTGCTTTAATTGAAGAGTTCCTGTCTGATGTTTTAATTCAGTTTCACAAGAAAACAACATTGTAGGGTTTTAATAAAATGTCTCTGATCTATTGTCCAGACAACTTTCCTCATAGCAAAGAGAAGTTTTGCTATTGTGTAAAGTTATCCTTCTTAAGATACTAACTAATAGATTTGTACCTTGCTTCAAAGAAACTCAAGCAGACAACCTTGGCTATAATACACACAATGCTATAGCAGAGAAAGAAGCAGAGAAGCTTTTATTAAGAGAGGCTGAATACGGAGATAATAGTTTCCATTTCACTGCAGCACTGCAGAAGGAAACGTACAGTCTTCCGAAGGACAGCTCGACTTATAAACTAATGAAGGTCCGGTGATGTCAGAGGTAACAGCTCCTGCTGGTACATCCTCTCAAGTAGCTGGCTATCCATCAACGCAAGCAAATTACAGCTCAATTTAGTTTGCCAGGCTAACAGGCACAGGATATGATATAATATCTTTAACAATCTCTTAGACAACCAGTATACAACTCTCTACACTTTGATGCACTTTGTGCAACAAACTTGGTGTCATTGAACTACACAGGAGCTAAAGTTACTACTTTTGGAGCGCAGGCGTTTGCTGCTCAGAACTGCATTTCTGTCACTTGCAGGATATGGATTTTTATTCTCACAGAAAGAAAAGGTACCTGCCACACACTGCTAATCTCCACAAAACATGGTTTTTCATGCCCCTGCCTGTATTCTGCCTTCTATTTTAATCCAAATACTTTTGTTAAAGCAGTTTCAGGTAACTACCTAGTTGGGAGGAGAGGGAGAAAGGAGGGGCAATAACGAGACCAAAGCTGTGGGGAAGGAACAGAAGACCTCACAGCAGCCCTCGACCAGCTCACCAGCCTGAGCCTGCCCGGGCAAAGCACAGGGGCCTCCTAGCACTGCAAGGGGACTGGGGCTTGTTCCGCTGCGTGGAGCGGAGCGCTCTCCACCAGGCCCTTGCAGCAACTTCCTTGAAATGGTTTCGCTATACGGCTGGGTCTTACATGCTGTAAGAAGCAATCAAGTATCTTCTTAGCTTGTATAATCACATTTGCTGTGCTAGGCCATCTGGTTTTACAGCACATGCACTGTCACTAGTTTAAGAGAGATTCCAAAAATTTGCAGTTGTTTCTGGAAGAAAAAAAAAAAAACCACTTTTGGGGGAAAAAAAAAAACAAAAAAAACAAAACCACTTTTAGCCTTCATTTGGGACACTGATTTAATCTGTATTAATTAAGATGACTATAGTGATTTACAGTTTCACACCACACTGATATAGCCATGAATTTAGAGAGCCTGCAAATAATCAGTTTTGAAGAACCTGGCTGCATTCCCAGGAAAGGGGCCCATTCCCTAGAAGCTGGCCAAGTATCATCTGACAATAACTAGAGGCAGCACCGTGCCCGAGACCTTGCCTGTTTACCCTCTTCTCCATTCACTTTCTGTATCACTGCCACCCTGTGCTGCTAATAATCACACAGGGAGGATTAATGAGCTGAGACATGTCTAGAACATTTCGATATGGATAGTGTGAGCAACAGAAAGGAAACGAGCAGCGTGTGAGACTCTGAAAGCAGGCGGGGAAAAGAGAAAGAAAAGTCTAGAACTTCCAGCCAACCCAAACAGAGGGGATTTTGCCCAGGAGAAGATGCAGCCAGTGGAAGATCCAGTCCATCTGTGTTTCTACACGCAGTCGCTAGTTTGTAGATCACTTTTGTGTTTGTTTTTCCACCCAAGCTGTACACAAGCCATCAGGCGCAGAAATGATTAAGGACCTCAAACTACAGGACAGCAGTAATCAAGAGCCATAGTTAGCTCTCTCAGCATTCGGGCATGCAAAAGAACACAAGAAATCAAAGTAGTTCTCTCTCCTGCCAGTCTGCACCGGTGCAGGCAAGCAAACACACCAGCATCTCTGTGCCACCAAGGCCAGAGCCCAGCAGACAAATAAGGCAGTTGAAACTCGAGGAGGGGAGAAGGAAAAAAAAAAAAAAAAAAAAAAAAAAAACACACACACACCCCCAAACACCCACACACCACTGCTTTTCATCCTGGATTGTGAGAATTCAAAAAACACACTCTCAGAAAAATACCTGGTACTGGATATCTGTATCGGCTAAAGAAGTAGAATCTTGCAGAACTAGAAGAAGCCACAATGGTCTGCAAAAGATCAAGCAAGTAGTAGTAACTACACCCCGAAAAGCTGCAACCTGAGAAGTCATCGTGACCAGTCTCTGGCCTGGAGAACAGACTAGCAGCTCTAAGCTAGTCTGTCCCATTAATAACCAAGAAAGTGCCAACAACATGTACATACTTAAACCCCCACACACCTTCATCCAGAGGAACAGAGAACTTGATGCTGATATGAGTAACTTGCCTCTTTCCATAAAGAGTCCCTCAGGAATAAAAGCTGAGAACTAGATCCATAACCCTTCCATAGACTTCAACTGTTTGCACTTTCACCCAGGTGTTTGCATTAATCACATTTTAGCCTCGGGAACAAGCATACTAGAAGTAGCCTGAACAACAGAGCCACTGATTAAGAACTGTGGCACATTAAGAGCTGTGGCACAGCTCCTGTCTGCTCTTCAGAAGTTTGTCAGATATTTAAACTAGTCTCCAAGACCATTTCACCAAAGCTTTGAGTATAAATAATAAGTAGGAAGCTGGAGTCTGAGATCCAAATCCCAGGTACAGCTGGTGTCAGTACTGGGAGCAGAAGGACATTCCAGCTCCAGACCCAGCGGCGAGAGGACACAGGGTCATCATTAGTAATGACATTCTGCAATGCAGCCATATGCCAGCAGCCCACAGTCATTTTACTACCTTCCATGCAGCAAGGATGGTGTAGCCACTTATCAAGTAATTTCCAGTCACCCTGTTTTTAAGATGATGGCAAGTGTGCAGCATTAACTCAAAAATTCCAGACTCAATTTTTCTTCCTTCTACATATGGTCTAGGGTCCCCTTCTCCTTTCCCTGTCTTGTGCCCTCTCCCTTTACTCACTTGTCTGAGGGGTTGGAAAGAGGGGTAAGGGAGCGGTAGCACTGAAGTACATGGTACCCACAGCACCAGTGAAACATTCTCCCTCTCAATCACCTGTCAGACCATTCTCCCTGTGCTCTTCTCCACAAAACCTTGCAGGTGCTGTGTTCTCACCCAGTATTACAGAGCTTGCTTTCTACTCAGCAACATGCTTTTCAAATACTTCCTTTAACACCATTCTAAACTGAACCTGGGAAAAGACTCCCAGCTGCAGAAGTCCAATACTTCTGCACACTTAGCACCAGGCAGAACATTTTGTGTATTCTTTTCAGCACACACTGCGAGCACTGCTCTAAACAAGTTGTCAAATAAGACCCTCTAGTGTCAGAACAGGCTATAAAAGCACTCCAAACATTGCAAGACTGAAGTCACCATGGAGGTGAGACCAGAGAAACTCCCCTTTTCATCCTCCCCTCACTTCAACGTCCAGCCAGAGGACACCCATCCGCTGGGGAAAAGGTGCTTCAGTTGCTTTCCCTGCTTCCTCACCATCGTGCCCCACACTACAACAAGCTCTCGGCTTCATGTGCCATGTGGGCAGCCCTAGTACCACATACCCACACCCCAGCCCTGAAGTTAAGGGGAAGTCTGGGGACTCTCACAGACCCAAGCAAACAAACACTACTCATGTCCAACGTGAGTAATTTAGGCAGGAAAGGGCTTCAGGAGGTCACCTGGTTCTGCTGCAGATTGCTCAGGTTTTGTCCTGTCAGACACAGGACACCACCAAGGAGGGACATTTCCCACCCTCCCTGGGCTCCTGTCTCAATATTTGAGCACTTGCACAAGACAAAAACTTTCCTAATATCTAGCCAGAAATTTCCTTGATGCAACTTGTGCCTGTGGTCCCTCTAATAAGGCCACAATAAAGAATCCTAAAACACACCCACTCCCCCCCCCCAAAAAAAAACAAAAGAAACAAACAAACAAAAAACCAACAACAACAAAAAAAAGAAAAACCCACTCCCAAGCTAAACAACCAAGGAGACCCTGCAGATTCATACCTAGCTGGAAACTAAACCAGTTATTCTTACTACAGTTCTGTTTGCACACAGACGGGAGCCACAAACACTTTCAGCACCTGAGGGGCAGCACGATGCCCGCAGCCCCGCTCCGTTACCAGCATCGCTCCCTCCCCACGCCTCTCCTGGCCACCTCAGCTCTTTCCAGGGCTTCATTCAGCCCCTGTCGGCGGCTCTCCCTTTCCTCGGCCACCCGAAACTCTGCAGCCCCACCAGCCTCCCAAGGCTCCATAGGGCTTCCCGGCATCCACGGACCACGTAACAGCTGGAAAACCCCGCAATCCCCCTCCTTCCACTTTGCTTCTGCGGGAGGCAGCATCGGGGCGATACAACCCAAGGCTTCGCCAAAGCGAAGCGGCCCCCCGCGTGGGGCAGCCTGAGGAAAACTTTGGCCATGGCGATGCGAGGCACCCCCAGCCTCGCCCTCCCCGCTCGCCTCCCAGGAGGGCATCTCCTCCCGCTGCCGCCAGCTCCCGCCTCCCCGCTCACCCTCCGCCACAGCCCGGCCTATAGCGCACGGCCCCCGTCCCAGCCCGCGGGCGAGGAGGAGCCACCTGGCGGGTAGGGGCTCCGCAGCCCCGCGGCTCGCTCCTTTCCCAGCCTCTCCCGAGGGAGCCTGGCGCGGGCGCCGGGAAGGGGCAGCGCGGGGGCCCCGCCGCGCCACTCACCGGCCCCGCGGGGAGGGTCCGTCCCGCCGCCGCCAGCAGCACGAGGACGAAGCGCAGCGCGGCCGCCCGCGGCGAGAGGGGCATGGCCGGGCCGGGCGGGCTCCGCGCGGCGCGGCGCGGCTCGGGGGCCGCTTTTGTGGCGGCGGAGGCGGGGCCGGGCCGGGCCGGGCCGGGCCAGGTGCGGCGGGGCTCGGCCGAGCCGGGCCGGGCCGCGCGCCCCCGCGCCGCGGAGGGCTCCTTCATGACAGAGAAGAGGCAGGAAAAGCCGCTGCTGTCAGTCCTGCCCCTCGCCACCCCCGCCGCAACTTTTGTTGTCTCTTTCCTTCTGCCCGTGACGTGGAGGTTTTATTAGCTTTTAATAGCGATCAATGCAATTACCCATTCCCAAGGTGGGTTTGTAGAGCTGCACATTAAAGCAGAGCTCAGTTTCTTGACAATAATCAGCAGCACAGATCAATCCTCTCACTTGTACAAGTTTTCCAGAACTTCGCTGCCTAGCAAAGTTCCCTGCATTTACTACTCTTACAGGTTCATATTACTGCTCTTACCTGTTTAGTAGTGAGCACCAGCTAGTAAGAAGGAATCTTTGCTAAATTGGGGCTATCTATCTGGTGTGATTATACACCTGAACCTGGCAGCAGAAAGCATTCAAAATTTAACAGATATGGAAGAAAAAGAATCTGAGAATGGGGGAAAAGATTTCAGATTGGTCTGTTAGATGCTACTGGAATGCAAACAAGTTAATAAATCAAATACTAATGATGTGTATTTATTGCAAATAAATCACAGCATCAGCCTGATGCTTTGGGGTTCACAAGTGCTCTGAAGTCCCTAAATCATGAATTCCGCAGCATGTGGATTTCCAGGATAGCACTTACGCCTCCAAGAAATTGGGAGGGGAGGGTTGGTTGCCTGAAGCCTGAGGAAATATTGCTTGTGGGTTTTCTAAGCTGAGAAAAAACTCAGACTGACAAACTGCTCCCAGGAAGGAGAGAAAGGACATGTATTTCAGGCTGTGGAAAGAGATAATACCCAAACCCTTCAAGCTGGCTGGCACTCTAGCGTCTGCTTCAGGTGATGCAGTTTATGTTGCTTGGAGAGGTTGTTTTATCACAATTTTCAAAAATTACATTTTTTTTTCCTACAGTAACAAAGCAGTTCTGTTATGGTCATTGCCAAGGGCTTAGGGAATGACTGCAAGGAGTGAAAAACAGAGGGAAAAATCTAACTGTAGAAGCCTGTTCAGGCAGAGTCTGAGGGCTTAGAGCAGAGAAGAGACTCTGTGACTCAAAGGAAATCAGCCCCTGCACTTAAAGGATTCAAAACCATGTTTAAAGGTTGTCCCAAAGGGATAAAGATAATGAGACAGCATAAAGTATACTTACTTTGCCTTGGTCTGCTTTTATTTTCCTCTAAGATAAGTTATCCATAGATAAGTAACTCCTGGAAAACCTCAGTTTCTCTTACCTGCAGTAATAACACATCCATCAGGGAACATCTGCCCTATTGATAAGAAACATGACTAGGAAGCCAGGAAAATCAACAACTGACTAGGAAGTTTTGGTGGTGGTGGGTTTTGTTTGTTTTTCCCATGAAGAAAAGGTGTGAGAAAACTGCACTAAGGCACAATGACCCCTCCCAGGAAGACTTATTTGGGGTCACCATCCAATCTCATGAGGAAGTGCCAAGGGGCTGCCTTACCTCTTGCCACCTGAACACAGTTAATGTTACAGCTGCTTTCAATAAACCAACAAAAACCTGGGACAATGGAGAAGAATCTCATTTTGCCTCCTTCCACCGGAGAAGAGAAACTTTCAATAGAAGGAAAGAAACCTAGGTAGAACCACCAACTTGCCCTAGGTACACCTGGTTCATGCGCATATCTTAATGCTTTCTATTACTTTTGAGCAGGATTATTATTTAAATCTGGTGGCCAGGACTTCTCTGTCGCTGGTGACTCCTAGTACCTGTGCACAGAAGGCCAGTTGTTTTCACAAGGGCGTAGCAGGCCCTTATGTGCTGGCCAAGAGCTGCAGCAGGGCTATGTGTCCGAGTGCTTTATAAGGGAATAATCCTGCTTTGCAGATATAGTCAGAAATTACCTGCTAGTTATGATGAATATCTACATATTCATACTAGATGAGCACCAGTGTGCTGGTGTTATGGGCTTGGCTGTTTATGGAGGGGAAAAAATATCAGGTGGATCTCAACATTTAGTTTATCTTGGATACTTTTGGGGAAATCTGTCATACGAGGGAGACACTTAACCATTTTCCTGTTCTGCACATATAATCTAATTAAATAATAACACAAAAGTGAAAGTGACTTTATTATTATTTTATTTTTTAGATCAAGGTTACTCTTTAGCAGGATTATGGAAGGGAAGTGTGAGTAGAAAGATGACAGGAGAAAAGATGACTGAGTTGAATTTATTCAAGAGGGTTATCTATAAAGAGCTTGCTCTATAAAGGCATTATTCTCATTATGCTCATTAAGAAACTATTATCTAATTTCAGATGACCAAACAAATCCTGTTATCTTAAATTGCTGTTGAAACAGAGGGCATTTTCCTAGAGTATATTTGCACAATAAATTCAGATCTTTGGGGAAAATATTAATGAAAGTTGTGCCTGAAATTTTGGGTTTTTTTCCATTATATTTTTTAGCAGGTTTGGTAGTACTAAAATTTAAATTAATCTTTTACATCAGTATTAACAGAAGAGCAGTTTTCAAAGCAGGGAGCTGAGAGAAGCATTAAAATGACAGATTCCATTGTGCTGGGGAAAGCGATAGGAAAATTTGACTGCATTATCCAAATTTGAAAGGAGCCGAGGTCCTTTCCATTTTAAAAATATGACATGACGACTTGGGAAAGCTTTATTTAACTTAAGAACTTTGTTTGCAGATTCCTTTTGTAGCTGAAGGACTGCAAACAGCATTTGAAGTGAAGAGCTTTTGTAATGTTCCTTTTGTAGCCTTACATTTCAGCTGGGCCAAGCCTCTCGGAGGTATTCACAAGAAGTTACCTTGCAATGCAGAGGTCCTTCTTGTGCTGTTTTGGCCTTGGAGCACTGTTAATTTTTCTTGAGAGCAAAAACATGCACCTTGGAAAAAGCTCAGTGTCTCTCTTCAAAGCCTCCCTGGCTAATCCCTTTCCACGAAAACAGTGTCACTGGGAACTTGCCAAGGGAAGTTCCAGCAGATGAGAGGCTCTTCCTTCTCAAAGCCTCTGCTGGCCAAAATATGCGACTCTGGCCTTGATATTTTTTGATGACAGAAAAAATAAATACAAAGCTTTTTTTTTTTTTTAAGTAATCTTTGGTAAATTTCAAAATGAAATGGAATAGCTGGGTCTACTTTTGTGTCTGGCTTGTGGAATTGTTTGGCCTTGTCGAATTTATTTTATATAAAGATTGCAAGGAGGGAATGATTTAAGTAGATAATGAATTCCAATACAAAGCATACATTCTCTTGTAAAGAAAAAACTGCTTTAAAACTTTTCCATAAAATGTCTTTGAAAGAGGCATGTGGTCCTATATTGATTGACCTCTGTACCTGATCCAGACATTCCCATATTTAGACATCATAGAAGTATAGAAAATCTAAGGGTCATTGGCAATCACATAAGCACTAAGCAACACTTTTTTTTTCCCTTCCAGTCTGGAAGATTCCATAAATGCTGAGGCAAGTGTTTAGTAGCCTGTCTTGCAACCTCTGACACGTTCTAGGGACAGATATCCTTTCAAAGAAGTACTTTGTGTGTCTGTTCAGAAGGAGAAGATAATGATAATCTATGATTTAGAACCAAGGATTAACAAATCCTTGGGTGAATGAATGAGATGGGGAGCCGATTCCCTGGATTTCCATGTGTTATCATGGCTATAACTAGACAAAAAGGATACCATTATAGTGAGCTTGTCTAGGTTGTATATGTGCGTGCTGGCCTGTGTTTTAGAGAAGGTGAGATGCAGGAAGGGAAATAACTATAGTTCTAGATAATGTGGTTCTCTAATTATAAAAGCATCCAAATTAACCACCTGGCACTGGCTTTCTTCTGCAGCTACGTTCCTACACAGCAAAACTGGACAGAGAAGAGACTTAGCTCCGTCAGATAATCCAAAGAAAACATGTCTGGTACAGATTTGATTAATTTATACAGTTTAACACCCAGGAGTGAACCCTGAAAAAACTCAAGCAAAAATTATGGATCAAAATGCTGTTCTGTTTTAAATGTAAAGTTTCCTGCAAATAAAATCATGTATGTATCACATAGAATCCAGGAATACTTTCAAAACATTTATCTGAGAGATGGTAAATTTTCTAATGTATTATATTGTCTTCTGTTGTCATCATAATTCACTGTAACACATATTAGAAGTTGTATAGGAGAAAAGACTTGGAAAAAGCAAAATTTTTCTCATTCAAATGTTAACAGTATTTCACTTCACACTGATGTCATTATTGAAGCCAATGTTTCTTTTTATGAAATGTAACGGAAATATCAATGACTGCAATTAATGAACTTATTTTTGAAAAGTTTATTTTAAAATTATGACCAAACAGCCAAAACAACTGAGTTTACTGGAGACAGAAGAAAATCTGTGTAAGGCAACACTGAAAGATCTAATACAAGGGCCAATGGTCAGAAAAAAAAAGACAATAGAATTACACATGTGTTTGATTACAGGTGCCATCTATTCTGCATTTCTCTTATGGCTGAAGAACAAGGTTTACTTGATGTCACACAGGAGAGCCACTCCTCTCAATATCCAATGGTCTGCAGATAGTACTGTCCTTAAGTAGATCACAGTAATGTAGGTCAGATCTGTCCTCCTAGGTTTCTTGTAAATAGGACAAACATAGAGTTTGGAATCCTTAGGAATGGCTGTATTAATAGCAAATATATGCACCACAGGAAGCTGTACGAAAAGAATCTTTGGTGTAGATTCGATGAGTTTACCATTTCGCCTGTCCCAGCCAGCTCCTTCCAAGTAAAGACCATAAATGTACACTCCTTCCTGTGTGGAGAATATGCAGATACATCATGTAAAAGACAACATCAGCCATCTAAAATGAATAATTGTCTTAAGCCATTAAGATGAATATATATTTTATATTAGAATTATCTGACATTTAATCTTTAAAAACATTTTTAAATCATAACATCCTCCCTTTTCAGAATACAATGCTACTGAAATGGGTGACAATTAAAGTTGTTCAATAAGCCCCTTAACAGAATATGAAATTTCTTCTTAAATTTACTGTATATTCAGTAAATACACATATATTATTCCATAGAATAGGACATTTATAGAGGTAGCTTTGACTCATTTTCTAGAAAGTAGGACAGATGCATAAATTCCAAATATTAAGAGATGGTTAAGAGAAAAAATTCCTTAATAGAACATTTTTATAAATACAAAAGAAAAAGTGAAAATCTTCATACTTATTTAGCTTCTAACCGGAACAAAAACAGCAGGTTGAAAACAATATTAACTTTTCCTCTAGCAATACAAAGTGACTCAGTGACTCAAAATATAAATTAAAGGCTGACATTAATACTGAAGCATTTCTGTGCATCATACATACAGAAGGAGGTACTGTGATTTCCTCTTTGGTTTGCTTTAGCACTTCATTATGTATTGTAACTGTATCTAAAGCCCAGCCTTTATGTGCTCGAGTTGCTTCTTGTCTCATTGCTGTCAGGAATCCTTGAGAAAGTAAGTCACAGATTAGGTACAATTTATACAAAGACGACAACCTAGCTCAATTATCTCCATGGGTCTGTACTAAACATTATAGATGTATTCACAATTCTGTGGAAACTGAGCATGTTGACAGACAAATTGGTTTGGGGGCCAAAAATAGGTGAAGGGGGAAGCCTAGCATACCATGCATTATGCTAACAAAAGTATTTTTCAATGGAACATAAAATACTTTTGTTAATTGAACAGTATAGTAGCTAAAATTTTTTTGTTCAGGATTCTGTCTTACCTTTTACCATGAGGCAACAACCAAAAGGATGCATGGTAGATTTGTGCTTGAAAAAGAAATTTGAAGACAGACAAAATACAAATTATGTGAGTTGATATTTACATAGAGAAAGCTTAGGAAAAGACTTTTTTTAAAAAAGAAAGCAATAGAAAAAAATAAAAGTACACTGATAGGTAACACAAGATGTGTCTGAGTGTGATAGAAAACAACTGTGTGTAGGAAATCTAAATAATGAAGTGCCTTTGAAGGCTAAAAAAAATTATTTTGTTAATGGAGAAGGGCAAGTTCTAGAGAGAAATGGAGGTAGAGGATGATCAAGATCAAACCAGCGAACTAGGGGATTTCTGGAGTGTTGTTTTGAATACACATTACAGAGATAGGCTTGTAGCAACAAAGGTTTGAAAGGGAAAGGGATGAATAGTGTAAGCACAAGATGAAAAATAGCTGGGCGGTAAAGGATGTGTGATAAGGGACCAAGCCATTAAAAGAAGAAGACAGAAAATAAACATTGCTAGAGAAACAATCAGGTATTTGCAATCAGTGTCTCTGAGGATGACAATGTAGCCACCAAGAAAACAACAGGTGCTGTTTTATGCTGCCAGATGAAAATTGCTACTTGGAACTGTCAAAAATAAATTGAGGTAAAAGGAGAAAAGTTAACAATAGTGAAGTGCATACTTGAGAGTTATCACCATAACGACCTAAAGATGAAGTGGCATCAGTTACTCCTTGATAGGACATAAAGGACTAAAAGAATAGGGCTTTGCTGGCTGTCCACAAACAGATTCATGCTGAAGCAACCACCAAAAAAGATACTGATAAGGGGGGTAATCATGAAAGTATGTGGTCATGCATTGAAGGACAACATATCAAGATATAAAAACTGGTATATATGTGCTGACAGCCAACTAGAGGTTAAGATACTTGTCATGCTTTATATATATATAGGTGTATATATATATATATAGCATATATCTATATGCAAAGTCAATGTAAGTTATGTGATATTCAAATGTGATATTTGAAGTAAAATAGGACTAAACAAAACAAAATGCATTAACTTCCTCAAATGCTATATATTCTGATACAGGAGAGGAAAAAAAAACCCAAAACAAACAAACAAACAAACAACCCTGATCTAGGCTTCTAAATATAGTTAAAATTTAATTACATCTCTACAATATTAAATTTGCTCTTTCATAGAATCATAGAATCATAGAATCATAGAATGCTTAGGGTTGGAAGGGACCTCTAGAGATCATCTAGTCCAACCCCCCTGCATACGCAGGGACACCTAAAGCACGTGGCACAGGACTGCGTCCAAGCGGGTTTTGAAGATCTCCAGAGAAGGAGACTCCACAGCCTCTCTGGGCAGCCTGTTCCAGTGCTCTGTCACCCTCACTGTTAAGAAATTTTTCCTTAAGTTCCTATGGAATTTTTGATGTTTCAGTGTGTTCATTTCAAATAGCTTCTCCACTGCATGGAATTTTTGGATCATGACAAATGTGTTCATTCTCCCTTAATAATGACAATTCATAGAAGACAAAAACGGATACTTACCAAAAAAAGGACAATGGATTCTAAACACAATTGTTTCTGATACTCTATAGTACTATAAAGAGATTTTCCCATTAAACTCAAAATATATATCCTATATCTCAATGTTATAATGTTTTTGTCAGACACAGAGCTTTATTCACCAGTGCGACCAGTCTAGATTTCCCTGCACTGGGAGCACAACGTAGTCCAATTTCTCATTTGCCTCACTCCAGTCAATTTTTAAACTTGACTCTATGGTTTTCTTTACTCACAATTTTCTGGTGAGTAGTACTCTTAATACAACAACTTAACGAGCACCAGTCTATAGTAGACTCTCTATGCTTAACAGACTATTTCTCCAACTACTGGAGCAGTTTTACTGAACACAGATGTTGAAGCAATCATCAAGTTCAAGCCCTTCTGTATCTCAGCTTTGTTTGCTTTAGATTAAATAGTTTGATCAAAAGATGCTAGTCTGTTATCTTCTTTTCCCCCTGTTAGCGCTGCTCTTGAATCATCAGAGATGAATATGCTGGCAAAGACTGATACTGCACTTAGCAGCTGTGCCATTTATGATGCCAATGGAGTGATATTTTGACTGGCTTCTCAGTACCAGCTTTTAACACTAATTTGGAATTCTCTCATGTTTATCTGATGTACTCCAGGCACTGCAGCTTTCTGAGATAATTCTAAAAATGAGTTGGATATTGGTAGTTTTTACAGTTCTGGTCATAGAGAGGTTATTAAGAATAGCGACATCACAAACTGAAGATAACTTACAAATATTCAGGATTTTGTAGGTTAATTATAATGAAAAAAATCATATCAGTTACATGAGAGAATTTTCCCATGAATATTTTGTATGGGTAGTTGCTTAAGGTAAATGTGATTCCTTTAGGAATAGGCATCTAATAAGTTATTCATGGAGATGGTTATCATTTATTTTCCTTCCTATAAAATGATAAATACATCAAGCTATAACGGAGACCGATAGATTACATTTGCTAGTACTTCTCAGTATATTCTTGATGAATTTGAACAAACTACTTGCAACTTAATGAAACTAGATATCTAATTCTACTAGAACTGAAAAAAAAAACAGTTTGAAATCATAGGAAAAGCAGAAAAGGTATATTTTCCTTAGATGCTGTATCGTTAACATTTGCAATATGTCAACAAGCTAGAACATTTTCTGTGTCAAACCAAAAGAAAGGCATCCCGTTTCTCACATTGGACATAAGAGGACGCTTAAGGAAATAATATAACAAGCAAAATGGTACATAAATCCTTGCTAGAAACTGAGAGCTTAGGGACTCCTCAACCTGGAGATTAAGTTTGGACAATCATGTTTATAGCTACCATTGGACCTGTTTCCCATGGCTTTATCTTTTTGGAACCCATTTATCATTTTGGCTTCTATAACATATTTTGACAGAGATGAAAACATTTTTTAATATATTATTAAATATATAGTAAACACTCTTATATTATGAATAAATACAATACATTACTACTTAAATCTTCTCAGTACCCTACCTTGCGGATTAAAGAATCCAGTCATCCAAAACACATTTGGTCTTCCTTCAAATATCCAAGTAGAAAACTGACTATTTCTTTCCAAAAGTTCAGTAAACCAAAAGCCAAGTGTTGAAGAATCCCAAGATACTCTCTTCCATATTTGAGGAATTCGAGCATCATACATATTATCAAGAGCATCTCTCAAATTCTGTAATGAAATGACAATATATGAACTGAAGCAACCACGAAAATCATTTCGAAAAGAATATTTCGTATATAGTAAACATGCTTGTACTTGCCTCACTCATAATAATAGTTCCTTCTATGGCCAGCTTAAGATCATTCAGGCTGTTTCGGAGTACTGTGATGACCTTTTGCATTCGGTCAATTTCTTGCCGAAGAAAAATATTCATAGAGTTAAGGTGTCCCATTTTAATTAAACGAGCTTTTACCTAAAATACAGGAACCCAGAAGAAGCAATTTAGTCAAATCTGAAATACTGAAGTCATATATAACAGTTTAGTTGTTTCGTATTAAGAGAAGTAAAGAGTACTTTTGCAATTAGAATTATCCAGCTAATATTTAGCTGGATTAAACTATTGCAGTTTTAATTTTAATTTGGTCTGCATGCTCTGCTGACACTAAGCTATTAATTGTGGGTGTGCTCAAATGGGACCTCACCCCTATGGGACTTCACTTCGACAGATTGTTACCAAATAAAGTCAAGACTTTTATTTTTTAAGCCCTGTAACTTTAACTTTGCATGCACCTTTGGAAGTCCAATCAGTCTCCATGACACATCTCCGTGACAACTGTTAGGGTTTTGTTTGTTTGTTTTTGTTTTTAATAAAAAGAACTCATTTCTGTTTCTATTAACTGGGAGAAGGAGGAAGGCAGAAGAGCAGAGTGGACACATCTTATATGAAAACACCATAGAGAGAGAACAGTAAGAAAAGAGCTAAGATTAACTTGCCTCATGAGGTACATAATCAGGTGGAAGTTTGTCTAGCATGTCTTCAGCCAAACGATAAACGATGGCTTCACGAGTTTCTCCAACTCCTCCACCACTTTCCTTAGGCTGAATATTGGTAATAGTATCTAGAACGTCAGCTGCTGTGTTACTTTGGTATCTGAAAGGATAAGAAGTATCCATAGGATTTTTTAACAGATAAATTATATGCTTTGTAGAACACAAATGGAATACCATAAAAATCATACTGTGTCCCACAATAAATTTGAAAATTAGAATAAGAATTACTTTCTTTTGCTTCTGGTACCAAACTGAACACACTGATTTTGAACAACGTCTAGCTTTTGTGATAACAGAGAGAGGAACATTAAGTGCCCTCTACCCAGTCGGTTACACACTTGGTGCTTTTCTTGTTCAGAGCTAAGAGGAGACAGTTCCACATGCTGTTTCGCAACCTTTGAGTAGACAAAGCAGCAGAAAAACCTACTGAATGATTTTTAAGGATTTTGAGGAAAGAGGGAAAATGACATATGCTTGATGGAGACTTCTAACCAACTATTTGCTGGGAAGAAGCAATGAAGGTGCTGTAACCAGAAAGAGTATTTCTCTACAAGTTACCCCTATATTCATTCTGCCTTCAGGCAGTTCAGCATTAATGGTAAAAGCTGCCAGATTTACAACATTAAAATCCCCTTCCTGTATTATAGCATGGGCACCGCTAAATCATGCTTTGCGTCAGTAAAAAGAAATGAATAAATTAATGTGGTATGTGATATTAAAAGATAGTAGACAATGTCAGTCCCTCAACAGAAGCAGAATTATGGGAGTACTTTTGCGACAAGGATCTCTAGTGGCATAGATTTGTGAGAAGTACTAAAAACGAAAACATACATTGTACAGTCTGCTAGGACTGGCATGGCCTACTTTCAAATTTTGGAATCGGCTACATGCAGAACATGTGGCCTTAGTCCGACTCAGAATATATATTTATACTGACTCAAGGTACAATTTTACATGTCAGGTTTACTTATTGACCTTCATATGACACCTATCTCCACCTATTACTTTGTCATACATAATTATATGTAAGAAATAAAACCAAAGACTGTGCCACAGGATAGAAGCATGTGAACTCCCAGAGTAGTTAAGCTTTAGAGACAAAATCATAAGACTACAGAAACTAGATACTGCAACATTTCAACATAAACCATTTTTGAAAGCAACTATAAAGACTATAAATCAGAAAATGTAAGAAATCATTTTCTGGCAGTTTGCTTCTCAAAGGATATCATTCCAGCTTCTTAGCAGAAGAATGGCGGAAAACACTCAACATTAAACTCAAAATTCTCCATCTTTTTTTCCCATTTTTGGCCCCATTTTAAGAAAGATACATTTATGCAAGACAACACAGTAGGAGAAATTATTTTTCTCTTGGACTCATGGCTTCATTCTTAAATTAGAATGTCCTTGTGGTGGTTGCGACCCTTTGGGTCTGGGCGATCTAGCAATTATTAGTAATACAGATGAGAACCTTCCCCTCTGTACCTAAGTATTGTTCTTCCAAAGTGCAATTCTAAGTGGGAGGAGTAGGTCCTCTGATTAAATCTTTTTTTTTCCCTGAGCTTTGGAAAAAATTTGCTTCACATTGGAAATGAAATGTTGAAGTACAGATGCAAACAATAATAAGAAGAAAGATTGTATAATTTTGCAGAGGATGTCTTTACAAAAGAGATCACATATACATAACGGGATTTCTCTGGTTACATTTAGACATCTAAATGTAGATGTCTGTATAACAGTTGATTGTCTGGATTATCTTTATAGGCAATGCAAAGAGGCATGATTCAGTTCATTGATTTAAGGCATCTGCTTTGCAATGAGAGAAACTGCAATTTTGAAGGATCTGTTTCTCTCTATTGAAACAAATAAAGTTTTGGGTAGCTGCAATAAGAAACTAAAGTAACATTAAATGAAACCCACTCCCAATGCCAACTTTGCTTATAAATGAATATAAGATGAAGCACTTAACAGCAGTTTAGGTATGTTCTTCCCCCAAACATTGCACAACAAATTGTGTCATAAGAAGAAGAAAAAAAAAAAAAAAAAAGGAAAGAATTTTCTATAATTAATCTGCTCCAAAATGTATTTAAAGATTTTTTCTTCTACTGTCATAATTTCATAGCTCCTCTGTCATCAGAAGCTTTCTATATTAGAATTTAAATTCAAAGCAAATACTGTTAAAAAGAAACATACCCCAGCTTTGCATAGGAAATAGCAGTATCCCATTGCAGCATAGTATTCAAAATGGTTAAACCTGAACACCAAGCAAGGAACCACCAGAGATTCCCCCAGGTTCAGTCAGCTAATAACAGCTTCAAATACCTGCTAATTTCACATAAATGCAGCTAGATTTAAGATCTTTATATGGAACCAGTTGGAGTTTTGACAGAAAATTGTCACAATATTCCTTGGCCACTCTGGTGCTTATTAACTGTTGCAGAGCCTGTGGTTCATCTGGTAAATTAAAATCATTTGCAGTAACTTCAGATGTTAACCCCAAGTAGATGAAAGTATTCAGTGAAGTCTTATGGTTGGAACCAATGGATTGAGATTTTGGCTGAAAATGGAACAGTCCTACTAATCTTGATTAGTAAGTGCATGGCAAAGGGAAATAAGGTCTTTCTTGGCCTCGGCAGTAGTAACATGGAGAGGTCCTGGCTGGCTTGGGGTTCCATTTCTACATGGTAGCAGAATCTGAATACAACTTTTTGTATTGTATAGGATGATAATGCATTTATCCTGGAGGTCAAAGATGAAATTTAGCCAGACAGTACATGTCCATAGCTGCCTATAACAATCTGTGATGGCTGGGGCTGCTTAACAGTTTTTTTCTCATACATAAACAGCTACAAAGCAGAATCTTCAAGACAAATACTAAAGTATCAGGAATATGCTGAGGTACAAAAACAGGAAAAAAATAGTACTAGAGAGAGATGAAAAAGCTGTCTGTACTCACTAAGACTTCTCCAACACTGTCAGTCTCAAGTCTCCTATAAGTCAATGTTCCTAAAAACTTAATTGCAGCTACAGAGTGGTTTCTCTTTAGGATGTTGTTTAGTTCTGAAGTAAATCAGAGTTTGTTCTTTAACTAGATCTGGAAGGGAGGTCTTGCAAATGTCAGAGAACGATTTAAAATAAAAGAAAAAAAAAGACAGCAAATCTACTCTTGTATTCTCATCTTCTAAAGAATGTATTTAAAATGGCAAGTGGTAGGTAGAGCTGACAATAAATTGTGTTCCATTCTTACACAATCTTTATGATGCTAAGATTTTGAAATGGCATCAGTTTCTTGAGTCCAAAAAAATACTGCTTTGTCTAAAAATGCTAGAAGATACTAGTTTTCCAAAATAATCAGTTATTTGAAGATGGATTGCAGATGTCATTGCAAAGCCACTCTTAATCATCTTAGAAAGGACGTGAAGAACAGGAGAGGTGCCTGGGGCATAGAAGAATGGCAATATCACTACTGTCTTCAGAAGGAGCATGGAGAAGGACCCAGGAGACTACAGGGCAGTCAGTCTTACCTTGATCCCTGGAAAGATGATAAAACAGCTAACCTTGGATACCATTTCCAAGCATATGAAGGATAACAAGGTCATCAGGAGTAGTCAGCATGAATCCATACTTAACCAACCTGAGAAGCTGATGAACTAGCTAGAAGACCAGCCATCCAAATGGATTTAAAATTGGATAAATTGCAAAGCTCAGAGGGTGATCAGTGGTGCAAAACCAAGTTGGAGGCCTGTAGCTAGCAAGGCTGACCTGCTGAAAAGCAGCTCAGTAGAGAAGGACCTGGGAGTCCTGGTGGACAAGTTGAACATTAACCATAAATGTGCTCTTGTGGCAAAGGCGGCCAAGCATATCCTGGGTTGCATTAGGAAGAGCATTGCCAGCAGGTCAAAGGCCAAGGCTATCCTTTTATTTAGTACTGGTTAAGTCCGGTTCTAGGCACCCCAGTATGAGAGAGAGATGGGGCTACTGGAGCAAGCCCAGCAAAGGGCTACTAAGATGATTAAAAGACTATAGCATCTTTCATATGAGGGAAGTCTGAGAGAGCTGGAACTAGTCAGTCTAGAGAAGAGAAGGATAAATGCGGGGGGATCTTGGCGTATGAGTATCTGAAGGGAGGTGTAAAGAGGATGGCTCAGAGTCAGTGAGGACCAGTGATGGGATGAGACTCTGAGCACAAACTGAAACACAGGAAGTTACATATGAACATAAGGAAAAACGTTTTTAGTTTTAGGGTGATTGAGCACTGGAACAGGAGAGGTTGTAGAGTCTCCTTGGAGATACTCAAAAACTGTTTGGATAGTTCCAGGAGAGCATGCTCTACGTGATCCTGCTTGAGCAGGGTGATCTGACAAGATGATCTCCAGAAGTCTCTTCCAACCTCACCATTCTGCAACTGTGAATAACATTTGTCTTAACTGTTTTTGTGTTAACTGTGATAAGAAATGATAAGTATGGACACACTAAAAATTCACACAATTATTCATGGCAGAATTAAGAACTTCAGTGAAAAAAATGACAATGGTTCTTATCTTTCAGAGTATATAGCATTAAAAAGAAATAAAATCCATCTGCTACATACATTATTTGGAATGAAAAAGTGAATTAAGCCAAAGATAAAATTTTAAATGGAGTTGGTACTCAGTGAAGCTGAAAAGCCTTTCGTGAATAATTGGAATGGTAGAACTGATAGCAACAAAATATTGCTGTTACATCCAAAGGCATGCTGTAAACCAACTGACGATCTACAGAATCATTTAAGAAATGAGTGCATAGACCAAAAAATACACTATTGGGAAAAGCAGAAAGAAAACATTACAAACTTTCTCTAGCTAGACTGTGTAGAACTTTGAATAATATGTTAAAATGAAAATTTTATGAAAGTTAAAAAAGGATTCCAAAACCATGAGAAGTAAGAATTTTGACTGCTTTAAAAGAACACTTAAAATGTAACTGAACTAAAATGTAACAATCCTGTACATGTACTTCAAGTGTTTCCTTTTCAATAGTAGAATTCATAGGAAATCTAGATTTTCTAGGTAAAAATATACTTTTGCCCAAATATCTCATAGAGGTTTCAATGTTTCTAAATAGTAAAAGTAAGGGTCTCTGGCATCAATATATTGAGAACTACTTACGTAATATCGGCATTAGGATGAAGACCAAATACTTCTGGGCTGTCCATGGCAGGGAGTGACTGAATGTATTCAAAGTATTGTTCCAGTGTCTTGCACACTGGAATTTTATATCCAGTGTAAAAACAGAAACTGCTGTCAAACATCCTTTCATTAAACCACACCTATGCAAAACCCAGAGAGAAAAACACAAAATCACTTTGCTTCTCAGAGTTTTTAATCTTGTTTTCACTCTTGGAGAAACAGTTCTCATTTTAGCTACTACCACTACTTTAACTTGAATACATGAGTAAAACATTAAAAGCTACGTCTTCTAAGTCTGCATTCCAGTTATGCCTTTTTAACAGTTTCTACTTGTCATTGAGGAGAAATCAAGGCAAATGACATAATTGCAGAGAATGATATTTTGAAAAAATTAATTTTACTCTGAATGTCTCATAAGTCAGTGAAGAAGTGCATATTCAGCAAAAAGGACATCATCTCATTTCTGTGTTACAGTTGTCAATAAAACTGACAAATATCTATATTTTCAAGGTCTCTCACCCTTGCAAAGCAATTAAGAAGACGCTTATCGAAGTCATCTGTGACTCTGCCTCCATATTGCACTTCTCCAATCATGTAACGTACTGTGCTCCATGATATACCCTGGATGCAGGGAAAATGAAAGATTGAAATTATAACATATTGCAAGAAGGCATCCAGCCTGTAATTTGAATATTATCTGCACCTCAGGAGACTCTGAAATATTTTGATCAAAAGATCATTGTTGGAAGAAAAAAAATGATATTAGATTACAGATGAAACTTCTGAGCCAAGCTTTACCATTTAAATGAGAGTTGGGCTTGATTCTGCTATTGAAAATACTCTTTAGTATTTCTTGCATGACCTGGTATCACTCTCAGCTCTCCCTCTTTTCTTTTCCTCTTTTTTTTTTTTTTTTTTTCTCTAGTTTCTCATCTTTCTTTACTGGCAATGCATTACTTTGCAGGGAATGGCCATTCTATTAGATTATTCCCTGCTAGTAGTAGAAGTCTATTTGGCAGTCTGAGGGCAGATTGATTGACTTTTTTAAAACCGAATACTTTAGCTCCCTTTCCAAAACAGATTTTGTATGAAGTTATCAATGTTTTAGATATTGTGCTGAAAAAACGAGAACAAATTATGAAATTCTTAATGTTTTTAGCATGAATGATAGTGCACATGAAATATTTCAGCTTGACTGTCTTACAGAGAATATGAAACTTTGATCATTGTAGGCTGCACTGTAAAAATTGTGATGAACAGACTATTACAATATAAAGACACGAAGGATAAACAATTACAGGTTCCATATAAAGCAATCACATATATTGTATACAAGTTTTAGTATTCACCTTCTTAATGTCACACTCATCTAGGTGATTCTGTATAAACTGAACGCTGGCTGTAAAGTCCGCTGAGTTAAATTCATAGGGAATATTCCAACCCAAAGGGCCAAATTTGCGTCTCTCCTTAGGAATTGAAAACAAATATGTTTATGAAACACCATATTTTTTTTCATTGTTAAAACTCAGCTGGAATAAAAAATTGAACTGAAGAAAACAGCTATGTGTCTCATATACATGAGTAATAATCAAAATGTTTCTAAAGTACACAAGATGGAAAAATATATAAAGCAAAAGCATAATTTATAACAGTACCATTTATTGCTCCTTTTACTAATCAGCATATCAGACTTAGGTCTACAGAAAAAAAACTCAGACTCTACAGAGAAAAAAAACTTCACATTTAAGTACCTAGTTAACATTTAGTAACATTCAGATTCCTAGGTACAGTATTGAAAAATAATTAGAATTTTATAAAAACGCTTCTATTTTTCCAAAATCTAGTATTGTATATAAGTAGATGACCCAGCCTTTACCAATAATACGCTGCAGAAAGGTATAATGATTTGCTGCCAAATTCTTTGAAAAATTGTGTAAGCTATATTTATCATGGCAACCTTGTCACCATAGAATATTAGGAATTGTTCAGTTTAAAGGCAGAGCAGTGTATAGATTGTTTGGTAATTGACATTCCATAAATAAATTCTCTGAATAATAAAATATTTTTGAAGTTATTTTTTTAAAAAGTTTGAATAAGTTAATGGCATCTAGTTCTCCCAGAATCGTATATTCACATAAGGCAGTACAAAACACAACTTTCTCTCTATTAACAAAAAGTAGAAGGAGCAAAAGATGTATCTTAATAGGGACCTCTGAAAAAACGGCCTTTCACCACCTTTGCTACACTGAAAATATCAGCATCTCAGAAGATCCTAAGGCTTAAATGTTTTTCTAAACTATTTTGAGATCCTTGCTTAAAAGAAGACATATTCAGAGAGGTCTTGCCATTTTACTTTACTCTAAAGTCTTCTGTATCTTTGAAGTACTAAGTGTGCACACAGTCTTGCTCATATTGAAGTTACTGTCAAAAATTCATATTGACACAGATAAAAATAAAATAAAATAAAAGGCATGAGTGACAGTGATTTTACTTAATTTTAGTGATTTAGAAACTGGATGGCAACTCTAAACTGGGGCGTCTGGATTTCCTTTAAAATCAATGGACTGAAAGAGAGAGATATCTCCAGAGAACGATTCACTCTTGTTATAGAGAGGCACCTAAGACAGATCAGTTGATTTTCTATGGGGATGCCTATCAACTACCAAGATAGCTGGCTGGCTTATATTGGACTAATTTTTAGACCACTAAAATCAGATGAGAAGAATCCTTAGTATAAATGTTCATAGAATTAAATTTGTGTAAAATTTAAAAGGCAATTAACAGAATAAACTAGCTTGAAATAGGGGTTATAGAAATTAGAAGCTCTAGCCCTGCAACGTAGTATTCCAAAAAAAAAAAAAAAAAAAAAAAAAAGAAAAAGGTTATTTTCTGTCAGGAACTCCTGTTAAAGTGGCTTTATGCATTATAATTTATTATAATATTAATTTTAAATCTTGTAAGAAATACCTGAACAGTAGAATGCAGGAACGCTACAGTGTAAAGCAAAGGCTTCCACATAGGCATATTGCTAACATCTAGCAGATCCTGATTAATTCCTGAAAATGTTCTTTTCAAACCAGCACGCACACCTTGGGGAGGTTCATTTGTGAACTTTATAGCAATCTGTCATGTAAAAAAAGATAAAGGAATTGGATTTATTTGCTGAAGCAAAAACAGCAATATACCATACCAATATTCCAATTATTAGTTATAAATACAAGACACAATGTAAGTAGTTGAAAGGTAGATACAAAGTTTAAATACAATTAACTAGTAACTTCACAAAAGAAGCACATATTAGACCAGTCCAGAAATCCCTGCAATCTACATTAAAATACTGAACATGGAACTTGATCACCCTACTGATATAGCAGTGTTCTGCCCTCTGAAATATCCAAGAACCTAGGGATTTCCATAAATGACAAATTATACACAGTAAATTGCAAGAACTCTCCAAACCAATCTGTTATATTTCTGTTCCCAAGACTTCAAAGGAAATACATAGAATTCTTGCCTCTCAGATGTTCACAGTTGCTATTCTGCACTCTGTGGCTATGACTCCATCAGAAAGTTGAGAACATTTTTGACACATCGGTAAATCCCAGCTATATTTGAAAAGATAATTGATTTATTCCCACTCACCCGCCCTTAAACCATAGGCACGTACTCTCATATTTCCCTTCATATGCTAGATATTAGGAATATATCTGTTTTTATTAGAAGAGAATGGGAAACACTACAAAGCCTCACACTATTACTGCAGGAATACAGAAGTTTTGACACACTATTATTCAACAAGTATTGTTCTAGCTACTAACTTGCTTTATTCTAGATATTAACTTGACTGGCTGTGAGAGTGCCAGGAACCATTCAGACTTAAATACACTTCATGAGAGTTCAGCTAGCTTTCCTTGTACTGATAAGAAGTGGTTTCTGGAGATATACCAAACAATCACTTATATCTTACCCAAAAAAGGTTATTTTATGACAGTTGATATTCTTTGAGATAGCTTGTCCATCTGCTGTACATCAGATTATAGGAAAACCTTGGAGAGTCTAAGATGAGTTGTAGGTATTAACCTACATTAACAATAGGGCACTTGGCTGGGCAAAAAATACAGACAGAGATGGATAGTTTTGAATTAAGTGTTTGCATGAACAAAACTAGTGAATACATGGATGCATAATGCATCTTAGAGGATTTCCAGCTACTGCAAAGTAATTTTCATGTCTGCAGTGCCATTTGCATTCTAAGGCACGCACATTTTTTTTCTAAGAGCCCTTCCCTCCCCTCAACTACTTCATTTCAGCGTCCAGAGTTAATTTGAATGACTTTAATGATATTACGTATCTGAACTAGAAAGCTGAACAAACCTGTAGCAGTGTAATTGGGAATTTAGGATGTGGTTCAGTAGTTATCCAAACTCGAAATGTCTCATTCGGTATCTCAGCGGTAAGAAGTGTTTCCAGTAGCTCATCCATGAAATCCAGTCCAAGATGACAATTCTGAAGTAACACCCAGCCTCCCTGCATAAAAATGTCAACCATTGCTTTTCAGAAATGAATACAAGTTATTCACAGTTTCAAGATCAACAGTTTTTGAGCTTTTCCTCTATTCTGTTCCTGAGCATTTAATATAATTTGATTTGGTATTTGGTTTTGTCACAGTTAACGCAAATTGCAAAAGTAAATGTTATTTACACACCCTACAGATAACAATGAAAATAAGACAATCACAGCCAGTGTTGTAAGTAAAGTATCAGTGCTACCTAGTGGCAAAAAAAAGTTATTCCTGGCTGCTTCTTTCCAGCCAAACAACAGTGATTAGCAATCCTTTCATCAGCTGCAAAAGAAAGTAAGAATGGAGAAGTAATAGCTGGAACCTAAGAAATTGTTTTTTGTTTTGTTTTTTTTTTTACTTATATATAAATAAGAGTCTTAAGGCAGCATAGAGAGGTTGCAACAAGACTCTAAAACTTTTCAAGTGTAATTAGTAGTTTATTTGAAATAAATGTATTTGTATGAAATTCAGCCTCCTGTATATTAATTTCAATCTTATTCATCTCTCAAGTTTCATGAAACTCTATTTTGATTAATCTCTCTCTGTACTTCTGCTTAAGAATTTAAATGCAATCAGTTGTTGCAGCATCACTTTACAAGCCTGGTGATTCAGAATCCTGATACTAAAATTGGACATTATTTAATCATTTCTAAACAGTGATGTGTGGATTTGATTACAGTCTGTAATTTCATATTGGCAATTTTGATTTAACTCATTTATAAAGAAACAAATAACTTTTTATTTAAAAATCTAATTGAAATATACTTTTGGTGAACTGATGCAAATTAAGAATCAAGAAAAAAATGTTTTATTCTGTGGGAATACATGGAGATCTATTTCTTTAATTAATGTTGTATTTCCAATATGAATTAGGGTCAACTTTTGAAAATCATCTACACGTATCACAGTAGAGGAGTTCTATATGGTTTTTGCAGAGAAATACCTCTATTTTAAAGAATGTTACCTGCTATAAATACTTTTTTTTTTCTCTAATCCTAAATTCCTCATTTCCTAATCCTAAAATCATGCATGTATGTATTACAGTACTGGTCCTTTCTCAAATCAGCTGTCACAACATTTGGTAGGACTTGAGAGGTTACTGGGACACGATGTAGAAAACTTCCATGGAAAAGGCTGAATTAGCTAAAGAAGCTTGGATTATGCTATAATGACTAGAAAAGGTATACAGATGAGGTCATATACAAGTATTACTTACATCTAATAACAGGAAACAAAAATGAAGCAGACTGTATTACGGTCACATGAACAAAGATTATCTGGCAAGGGATTTTTTTACCTCAAATGAAGATATTTCACAGATAGGATGTGATACTACTGGAAATCTCTGAATTGATAGTGCCTGACCTTTTGGTTTTTTCTGCGTGACAGATAGGAAATCCAGAAAAGCCTCTGAAACACTTCAGTCTATCAGTTTAAGAAGAAAGAATTCTGAGAAAGTCTGAAGAATGAAGCATTTCTTCTTCTCATTGTGACTGAACATAACAGAGTACAGTGACAGAAGGCGTGTTTAGATGGAAGTCAGAAATAATCTTGATTATGAATCTGCAACTGTCTCCAAATAACAACATTCCTATAGTCTGTCGTGCTTCTGAAACTCGAATGGTTGATAACATTTCCATAAGTAAAATGGGAAGTCTTATGTCGTGAGGAGACAAGTTTAAAAAAAAATGGATCTGCATCTTTAAATTTTTACCTGACTTCTAAGAAATACTCCCACTGGAGGTATAAAACCACATAGTGCATAAGGTATAAATAATATGGCTACTAAGCATACCTTTCAGTGAGCACAAATCAGTTCAAAATTCTTTAGATACAGAAAAATATTACAAGTGGTAAGGACTAACAGTAGGTTAAGGCCATATGAAAAATAATTTTCATTTTTCAGTGTAGTTCTTTTATTTTCTGTTAATAAAGACATTCTAGTCCTTCAGCCTGCTGAAGTAACACTCAATGTTTTAAGTTAACTGTGTGTATGACTTCTTCTGGAACATAGCCCATGGAAGAGTTGTGACTCTTTCAAGTATCTTACTTGATTGGACAGTGCACTTAAAACCCTAACTTCTATGCTCTAGTTGAGGTTTCAATATTTATTCGAAATGCTTAGATAAACTTGAGACTCAAAGAAGCCCTGTCGCCAGCACAGATGTAAGAAATCTGTGAGGTAGTACTAAGAGACAAAAGGAAGTTCTTTCTCTGGCACATCCTTACATGTCCAGAGCTTTTAAGCTCACCATATTATTTACCATATTATTTAATAGAAACTATATTAAGAGAAAATATATCCAGTACAGAAATGGGACCTGCAGTTTCTAAAGGACAGAATAAGGAGATTATGTCCTTCCATCCTGCTCATACAGTAGCACAGAGATAAAAAGAGAACGTGCTACCTCTGAAATAGTGCTCAACAGTACTGCTGACAGAATTACTGACTCAAACACTGCTGGCACAAGCATTTCCTGTAGAGGAATGTTTTTAGTTTCAGGCACTCGAGGACATTTTTTCACCCATAGACAAGCATGGTGGTAGGTCAAAATGCAAAATATTGAAGATTGGATGCAAAAATAGAAGCAAAAGAAAAAAAAATGATGTATGGAAAAAAAAATACATATTTACATGTTCTTCCTACCTGATGCATTGCCATCTGAGTGAATTTGCGTGCATGAACTTCTTGTCCTTGACCCATAGAGATGGTCCTACATTCTACAACATATAGGAAAGTCTATTTTAAACCTTACAGTCTTGAAAATAGAGCAAATAAAACTCCAATTCAGCCACCCGAAAGAGATAAAATGCATCAAAATTAAGTGCAGTTTTCATACAATTATATATTATTGAATGCGAATAACTTCAGAATCATTTTATGCTTCTATGTACAAGGTTTATAAAGATTGAAACTTTGTAAATTAAAATATGTCTTTAGTGTTTACAGTGTTTTCAGAAGTGAATGACTAATTAACTCATTACTTTTATTATTGTCTATAGGAATTTGTGCCAAATTATAATAATTTGTGCCAAATTATAATGAGGTCACTTTAAAATTTAAACTCATTTGTTTTCTTTAAGTGTTTAGGAATATAGCAAGCCACTTAAATTAGTACAATCTGTAATCATTAATTTACAATTGTGAACATATTAATATGAATAGTATTATAAATATACGGATCTACTTTCTTTAGACATCCAACTCCAGTTTGTATGCACAATTTCAAAATTTTCCTAAAATGTAGAGGTAAAATGAAAGATATATAAAATGTAAATTTTGTAAATAATTTTTGTTGGAAAGTAATCTTGTACATAAATTACAGTTTTTTTTTTTAAAAAAAACTCCAGTTAAGATGTTTTTAAACAAGAAAATAGTATTCTCAACATGTCTTTTTTTTTTTTTTTTTTAAGTAACGTCTCCATTTCAGAATTTGGATATTTTTAATAAGTTATAAAAATATGGAAAACATGTTACTTCCCAACTGTATACAGAATGATCCTCACCATTATGTCATTTGTTAAATATTACTTTTGCAGCCTCTAAGACTTTGCTTCAAGAACAAGTAATAGTACAACAAGACATAAAAAAATACTTTTCAGAAAAAAAATCTCTTAAATTATCCTTCTGTATCTTGAGCAACTCACGACAGTGAATAATTATTTTCATACCTAGTTTAAGCTTCCTAGCCAACGAATCAATCTGAATAGTTGGGTCAGATCCCATAGACAAGAAACAGATGAGAGGTGTTCGTTTGTCACTTTCCTCCCAAGTTTTTTCTAAATTCAAAATAACTGGTTCTGTGTATTTCTCATCCAAGGAATCTGCTATGTATTTCCTGGCTTGGGAAACAGTGCGGTCTGGACACCAAGACCTAGGAATAAAAACATATATCAAAATAGAAATTCAGTGACTTTTGCTGTTGCAAAACCAGACTTAAATAAGAAACTTTCATTTAATCAAGTAGAGATTTTTGCTTCATAAAATAAATATGTTCATATGTTTGCATTTACATATGCAGTAAAAAACAGAACTTATACTCTTCCTTCTACTTATGATTACTCAAAACTTTTCAGCTGCTGACAACTTTGCCATACATAAAGCATTTGCACCAAAATTTTCTATTTAGGAAACCTTTATTAGCTTGTGTTTTTTGTTTGTTTGTTTGGGTTTTTTTTCCATTCTAAACAGACCTTCCACATCTGAAAACAGAAGTAGGGAAAAGTAAAATTGTTTTTGCCCTTCACTAAAATTCTACAGATGTTTTATTGTTTATTTATGTTTAAATACTACAGAGATTCTAGTACCTCAGTGTCTTAAGGCAGAGACTCAACCCTTTTGCACTGGGTTGCATTTGGGCCAGGGATGTGTCTTCACATTGAAAAATCAAAGACATCTGGCCAAAAGATATAACTATAAAAACTTCAAATAGGATTAATAGAGACTTAATATATTGCCCATGGCACTTTACTTAGACACTCCTAAAATTTAAAAAGAAACAAGTGAAAAATAAATATTTTGAAAACTATCTGAATGGTTTTACATTTTCAGTGACTTTTTGCCTGTGGCTGCAATGTGTCATAGATAAGTTTCCATTTACCATGACATAAAAGCAAAGCCAGAAAATATTTTCTCAAAACCATATTTTTATACTCTTCAGAGATTAGTTCTGAAGTGAATGAAAATTAAAGTGAATTAAAATTATGTTTTTATGATAAGAACATATTGACAGATTGAGATATTTGGTGAAGATGCTTACCTGATAAGTAAAAGTTTGCGACAGGTATCAAGCGAATCATTATATCCATCAGGTATAACTTCTTCCTCAGGAGCATCTTTATCAAACCAACTTTTCCATCCCTTTTCATTACGAGCAACCTAAATTTATGACATTAATATATACATAAACATACTTCAGCTACGATAAAATCCTTTTGAAATATGTTTTAATGAGATTCTGCCATTATATTAGAATAATATTATATGTAACATTATGAGACAGGAGCATTTTGAGATATACGCTGTGTGAGCTGTTATTAACATATTAGAAATAGAAACTTTGTATTAAGATGAAGATGCAGACTCTTAAGCTAAACAGTTAACCAGGAAGGATCCTCATTCCAACTACATCCAATTCGTTAAGAAAAATCATTGATTAGAAGTAGTATTCTATACTACAAGAGAAATACACCATGAATGATTTATTCCTTCTAATTACAAAACACTAAAACAACAGAAAAATCTTCCTGGCCCAGTGCAGTTCAGATGGCCAAAGAATTGAAAATTGAAAATTGAAAATTACAGGCTCTGGTAAGACTGACTTAAGAAAGAATAAATCTGAACAAACACAATCATAATAATTCTTTAGGCTTCTTTTAGTATCTATAACCTAGTAATGAATCAATAAGGAATAATGACAGAGAGTGCATAGTGAAAATTGCTATGCAGTTGAGTCTTCAGTGGAGTAACTGAGAAGAATCAGCTACAACAATATTCACAGATCACTGGAAAGAAACAAGGAACATATTGATACCATCTATTCTGAAATAAAGTTCCATATGCATATTGTAAACCAAGGAACTGTATCTGCTTGACTGGCATGGTTTCAAACAGAAAGAGTATCAAAACAATCTACAAACAGTAGGAACAGGGATAGACATTGGAAACAAACATGTAGGGACCTTTTCCAAGACCAAACATCCTATCATCTCAGGTTCAGGACAACACCTAATGGCCCTTTGTAAACTAAAATGCAAACTTGAGAAAAAAATGACTTTATAAGCAAACAACTGAATTCTACACAATCTGACACTAACCAGAGCAGAAACAAGGAGCATACTGAGAGGAAGCACCTCCTAAAGCATCATCTATAGGCTACAGCCAGCGATAGGGTACGGCACTAAGGGGACTTTTAGCTGACTCAGTGAGATTATTCTTCAATCAGTAAGATTTTATTACACAACTATTTGCTGTCATATTTCCTTCACTCACAGCTGGAATTAGTAATAGTAGGAAAAGAAACCAGGTCATTTTTAAAGAAGAAAGTTTCTTCGATGGTAAATTCAGATTTTAAAAAGCTATGAATTTGAAACTGAAGGATCTCACTTCTGCAGAAGAGTAAAACTGTAATTGTTAAGAAAAACAGAAAACCATGAGGATTCTTGAGAACTGGGCATAACATCTTCATTTTTTTATTTTAGATTGCATTCTCTTTGCATGCAAATGAGTAAATGATACTGATGTGTTTCATATGAGCCAAATAAACAGAAGAGCATATATAACGCATATGAATACACATCAAAAAGATGTTATTTCCATATTTGTGGGTTTTATTTATATATTAGTTGGCAGTTTCCCAGCTTTCACCTAATTGTCACATTCTATTTTTCAACTTATAAATATATGGAAATTTTAAGATAACACTGAAAGTTTATTTAACATAGAGCAAATAAGTATATTCCCAATATCACTATCTAACTTTGACTCAACTACCTCATTCATTTGCATTCCAGCAGAACTGGGAAACTAGCCATGAACATGATACAAATAAATAATTACATTATTACCTGATTCATAATTTCTGCAAACTGTGGAAGTTTGCTCAATTCCACTAGGTTTAGCCACGTCATGTCAAGAATCCACCGGAATGGTTTCGGTGGGCAAGCTTTTAGATCCAGCGCTGCACCTCCTACAGGTAAAAATATTCTGATGAAATACACAAAACATTCAAGAGCTTGAGATAATTTTGATACCTCTTCTCTAATTATGATTTCTGGCTCATGTCATTTTTATTTGGGTACTAGCTGTGCTCCTGAGTACTTAGTATTTATTTCATAGGATCATTGGTCAATTTATTTTGGGGGAGATAATCTAGAGAGTTCTAGTTCAAACTCCTGCTCAAAGCTATGAGATTAGACCTGGATCCTATCCAGGACTATCTAAGTCCATATGTATATAATGCGTAATTATTTCAATGCTTTCAAATTTGGCATATGTGTATATATATATAAATATATATGTATGTTTATGTGTGTGTGTGTGTATATATATATATACACGCACATACATATCAAAATGCACACGCATACACACATATGTAGCTCCTTTTCAATGAAAATATTCTTACTTTCCAAAGTATTATTCCATAAGTTATTCACAAATAGGTCTTTTTTTTATTGTGCATATTCACAAACAGATTTTTTTCTGCATCTATTTCATCCCTAATTCTGCATGAATGTTATGTACTAAAAATAAATCATAAAAGCAAGAAGGAAAAGACAATCTTATCATTAGAGTGAAAATGTAATTTAAGTATTAATTTATTACATAAAAGCACATTTTTTTTATCTGTGAAATAATGACGGCATTACAGATAGCATTTTTGATACATAAGAATTGAATTAAATCGTACTTTAAAAATTTTGACAAATTAGAAAAAAGAATTTATAATGCTGTGCTACACATTCTGATTTGGCAGAAGCATCTTCTCCTGCAGACCTGCAGAGAAAGGTCTGACTCTTAAGATGCTTTCCTGCTGGTTTTCAGGATGCGACATTTACATTTATGCTATCAATGATGATTTTTAGGAAGCAGCAGCCTTGCTTTTTTAAAGAAATGAGATAAATAAGCACGGGATTTAGAAAAATTCATTATTACCCCAGCTATCTGAATATTCTTAATTAGAAACAGAAGAATCACATTGCTGACTCAGAACAATATTCTGTCAATCACAAAAATTAACTTGAAAAGAAAAATGCACTTTGTAGGTAATAAACAGATTTTAGGAAAGTTTTTGCCTTTGGAGAAATTTTTCTTTAAAATTTTTATTTTATGATAAGGAGACCTATTCGAGGAAGAATGACAATTCCGAAAGTGTTTCCTCTTGGTACTGTTTGATATTCTGCTGTTAAAACAATTCTTACTCTTTTGTTCTTATAGTTAGTGGTTTGTTATGCTAATGATTTCAAGTTAATTATGAAATGTGTAGAAAGTATTTTACTAGTTTTCATTTTGCCATAGAAAGACATATGTGAAAGGTTCCAGCATCTAGAAAAGAAAGGGCTTTCCTCCACATATGGATCCATTTAGATATATAACCAAGAAGTAGAATTATATATGCTTAATATCTCATTTAAATAGTTTCCTGAGCTACTGAAGGATGGCTTAAAGGGCAAAGCTGTGTTCAAAAAAGTGAATTTTCCACATAAAATTCTGTAGTTTTTTTTTTTCTATCACGCAAAAATTTAAAGCTACTTCATTTGCTTTTACTGAGAGCTTTTCTACCATTGCCCTTTTTCTCTTTCCCTTTTCCCCAGAGATGGCTTCAGAAACTTCTCACAAAGAAAGAGAATCAAAAGTACATGAACCTCTGTTTTTCACATATCCTCTCTCAAGGTCTATCCAATAGGTTATTCTTATGTGCCATATGATACTATTTTCCATAATCGCACCATTTATAAACTCAATACAATAATCCAGCTGGAATAGTTTTCCAAATTACTACATTTTCTGAGAAATGCACTTTAGTCAAAAAGATATTTTTGTTAATAACAGGTAATCATTAATTATCCATAAAATAACATGGCAATATGTCTAGCTTTGATTTAAGTGTACAAAGCCAGAGGTCTTTTGCAAATCCTCTGCTACATCCTCTCTTATTTTTATGGAGTTTTTCACTCAAAGGTACATTCCATTAGAGAATACCATACTCTTCACTTGGATTAGTCTCTCCCTTCCTTCTGACAAATGATATATTCAGGTTTCAGATACCTACAAAATTTTCAATCAGTTCCTTAGGTTTTATCTTTTTCATTTTGCTTCTTTCTCTATTAGTTTCTTTCTACATAAAAATTCAGTGACAGCCTACTGGAATAAAAATAGAAAAAAGTCCGTATGCAAATTTTTTGGATGAAGCCTATTTTCCTATAAATTTAGGGATATGCTTTCTCTTTTTTTGCAAAATAAGCTGCTTTCAAGCTACATTCAGGAGGGGGGTAGTGTTTTGCTTTAATGAAAAACTGTAAACAGAATGAAATTCAATTTATGTACTTCAGCAGAGTGAAAGATTTACAGTTGATAAGCCTCTGAGACTAGCTGAATAATGAGTTCTAGGTACTTTTTTCATTTCATATAGTAATGCATATTTCATTGAGACATCCTTTGATAACATGTCCAATGAAATGCCATGAAAGCTCTCCTCCTGCAAAGAAAAAGGAAAGAAGAGGAAGAGAGATTTATTTTTCAAATAAATTGTTCCTTCAACTGCTTGAAGATGTTTGGTACCACTGACATTCATTTTGCACTAAGAACTGTTCATTCAAGGAGGAAAACTGGAACCATATCTATTGATTACAGAAGATACCTAAGAGTACAAGACAGCTTGCAAGGCATCTTTGTAATTTAGTATCATGTGAATAACTACAGAAATCTATTATCACTTGGTGTCGTTTTATACACCTCAAGAATTTCTCATCATGAAATCAACAGTGGGAAACGGCAATTTTATGTTCTAGACAAAAATTGTTAAAAGTACTGCTATATTTTATTATGGATTCTCATCAACAGAAAGGGTAAGACAAGACTTTCTGCCTCATATGTGCCAAAGGTATACTTTCCTCTGGCAAAAGAACAATCGGTGCGCTAAGAAGGCATGAGAAAATTCCTTGCTAATGCTTTATAAAAGCAGATAAGCTTAATTTGAAGGAGTTTCCAAGCATTCCCTGCCTCACATAGGTAGTAACGTGGGAGTTGGATAACATTCTCGAAGGATAAATCAATTACCAAAAAATTTCAGGTATAAAAGAAAGGAAATTTAATCTTATTTCCTGTCCCCGCCCCCCACCTTTCTTTTTGAATAATGATCCTCAAAAAGTGGGTTCACTATTTAGACACTTGATCTTTCCAAGATTCATTTGAATTTTGAAAGATTCAAGCAGTTTTTATATGGAGATGCTCATAAACAACCCTACTCACATATTTCAGCAAAGTCATTTATTCACAGAGTTCAGATAACACAAACCAGGCCCATTAGCCCACCTGAGCATGTTACATTCTGAAAAAGACAGGGTTAGCTGGTTGGCAGAAGTCCTAAGAACACATAACCTCAAATTCACAACAGTGCCGCCTATTGGTAGAAACCATGTAGTCAAGTATCACACTCAAATGATACCAGAGTTTTAAACATTGAAATTACCTCTACATACAACACAATATTTTAAACATACCTCTAATAAGTGCATGAAACTCTTTGTTTTTCACATGTCCTCTCTCAAGGTCAATTTTTAACGTCAGGAGGAGGGTAAAGAGGAATTTGTGATTTTCATACAGGCCTCTGACAGAGTATGCGTAAGTTTCAAAAGTAAGAAACTCAATAATATTTGAGATTCTTTTCTGAGGCAATGGAGACTTCTCTGATCTGAATAATTAAACAAAGCAAAAAGAAAGCATGTTACTAATAGCAAATATACTTGAAAAACAAACATTTTAACAGTAGAAAAATCTGTGTCTTCCTACTTGGCCATGGATTGATCAAATAACTTCAAGAACTGAGCCAGTGAAGTCTGGTACATATTATTGACCATGCTCATTTCTGTAATAAGAAAATAAAGAATGCTTCCACGTGTAGCAGCAGGTCGATATTCCTCCTGAGCAGTGTTAATCTTCACTTGAGTTTCTGCTGCCACAGACAACTTTTCAGCTACTTCAGCAGCTGTTTGCTTAGTTGTTCTCAGAACACCAATCAAAGACTCATCATCTACTAAAGAACCTAAAAAGTCAAAGATGGAAGATATTTAGGACATTTTTATAAGAATTGCTTTATTTCTTATATGCAGAAGAAAGAAGCAAAATTACAGAAATTATTTACACCAAATGAAAATGATTTACTGAAGTGGAGAAAACCTTTTATAAAAGAAATACTAAAATTGCTTATATTCAATATGCTAAACAAATGCATTCAACTTAATGACCATCTACCAACAGCTTGGCAGTAGGATCAAGTGTCCACTTTCCTATGCGCATGATATATGCATAGTTATGTATGCACAATATTTCAATTATTGTAAAGTCTGTTGATTGTTAAAGATTGTCAAAGACTTAGGGTCCTAAATAGCATTGTTCACCCAATACCATATGCACATGTCAAGTATTTAGTAGTCTAATTAGTAACCTTATTTGCTGGACACTGCCACACTATTATTTCAGCAAAGACATAACAACCAATCATGTACTGGCTCCCCATATATTGCAAAAGACATTCAACACAATTTAAGTTAGCTAATTTTACTTTGCATTTTCAATGGGTTAAGAATGTGCCCACCATCAGACACGTAACTCATTTGAAAGGCTGAAAGCTCTTAAGCATTTGAATTGTTTCCTAAAACATATTTAGATGCTTAAAGATATTCTTCATCATCTAGGACAGTTCCATAATGGCATGCTATAGTACCAAATACCTTCCACTCTGGTAGATCAGCAAATTTGAGAATCCCTACATTCTGAAATACCATTATATATGTTATATTTTTGTTCATTGCATCTTCCATGGATAAACGAATTTCTGTATAAAAAGGTTCTAATGCGAACGAGCTCAATATGTCTAATAAAAATCTGTGTTCTTGCACATTTTGATACAGAACCTTTGGTTGCACTTAATTTGTACAGAAGATTGTCTTCCAGTTCTTTCATCTTTCTCTTATTAAAGGTTACATCTTCCATGAGTTTAATTCGCTCTGCCTCCAGTTCCTTTTATCAGAAAATAAGAAAATGGTATGACATTTTAAGACTGTATCTATGAGATATATTTAGCATTCATTCATCATTTTTTTGAATTCATGGAATTTATGGCCTTTATCAGCTATCATTTCAGCTTCTCTTTTTAAAATGTACTGGTATAATACTCTTTTTTTAAGCAGTGGTTATTCAGTCTCAAGTACCTTATGAATACCAAATTCTTGTAGTCGTTTTCCTTTTGTGTGTGTCATTTTGACAGTCATCAATAGAAATTTCCCCAAAATTATCTCTATTAGAAATTTCTATACTGAATCTGATGATTTTTTTTGAAAATGATGGACATGTCTTTCTCTACTTGAGCTTTTCTTTCTCCCATATGCTAAAAAAGTAAACTGTAGTTAAGTATCACTATGGTTTGTGTGTGCAGTGTTAGATTACCTGTTTTTCAGTAAGAATTACTCTTCTGAGTAACTGATTCTCAAGTCCTTTCATTGTAACAGTAAAATCAATAACTGATGTTTTTGCATTAATTTCAGGTGTGAAAGCAGGATTGGGTAGTTTTGTAGTAATGTATAGTCTAAACGAATTCATTACTTCTACTTCTTTATCACCAACTTTCACCTATGGAATAAGATAAGAAATGTAGAAAAATGAACTTGATTGCTGTCAGTAACATTGATAAGCAAAATACTGGTATCTTTGAAACACCAAATAGAGAAAATTTATTTCACAATTTTAATTTGTCATGAAAATGACATTGAATGAACTGAGGTAGCAATTGCAGTATGAAAACAATGTTACTTTCCAAAGAACAGGGATTTTTTTCTATTGGGAAAAAATAATTAAAACTAATTAAAATCTTCAGACCATTCAGCTTAGATTTTGTACCTTTACAACGTTAGTCATGCTTCAAATATGAGAATGGTAGAAAATGCATGTTTTAGAGTAATCACTGTTCTGCTCAGGGATGAAAAGAACTAAGTCAATCCAACAATGAATCATAAATTATTGGAAATTAATTCTATAATTTTTAAGTAAAGGGAATTTATATTATTTTTCAAAAGCATCTATAAATTCATTCAGTGTTTTCCATAGAATTGTTACAGAAATTGAGATGTTTGAAAGTGGCAGAGTAATTTATAATCTTCTCTGAAAATTGCATGTACTCACTAACACGAGAAACCTCATTGCTCTATATGACCCTCCCAGGCCATTTCAAGTAACTTCTTTAGAAGTAGTAGGATTGCATCACTCCCTTAAGCCTACTGCTTTGTTCTGACATTCAAACCAAAACAACCATACAACCACCATTTTATTTTCATTATCAACAATCTGTTCTACAATCTCTCTCACCTTCCACCCAGTTAATAAAGATTATTTGAAAATGCTTATAGGGAAACACACAAAGTATACAATCACTTTATTTCAGGATATAGCGGGGAGAGTATTTTTATAGTTTGAAGGTGATCTCATGAAGTTCAGAATGATGCATGACTTCCAAGGCCAGGAATGTACATACTAACAAAACAAAGTTTTTCAAATTGCTCCTTCAGAAAACATTTTTATTCCAGATGAAAGATTCTGTGATTGCTCTAACAAGGACTCCACTCTGAGAGTTATCTTTTGTAACCTATTAATTCTGTTCTTAAAGTATTTAAAATGGAATTGTGTGAAAATCAGCAGAACGAAATGCAAGCAATGCAACTGGAGAGGAAAAATATATCTGGTTCTAGTAGTGAAAACCTCTGAACTAACTACTGTCTTTGAACTTAAGTATTAGATCTGTCAACTTATTACTCAGATGTTATACTAGGAACTTATCTCCTATATTATGTTTTATTCATTCAGCTTAATTCTTCACATTATTTTACTAAATACAAAGTTTGCCAGATTCTTTAGAGGTTTAGAATAAAAGACAAAACACTGTTCATAACCAAATTAATTATCTGGCTAAATACAGGTTTTGCTAGATTACTAACCTTGAAAGAAGTTCCAGATTTTATGAAATTCTTCTCTAATATATTATCAAGGACTGGATCCAACTCTTCACCTATATCTTCAATCACAAGTGATCGTCCCAGTGAAAGACTATCCTCTAGGTGTGTACGGAAATACTTGTGATTCAAAGTTGTCACCTAAAAACGTAAATTATAAATAGGTATAAAGACAAAAACATTTCTGCAAGCTCTTACACAAAAACCTTGGTTCTTACAAGAAAGACTTTTTTATTATTTTTGTTATTTGCTTTTTAAATAAGCTAACAAATGTTCACTGCGAAGTTATTTATTCAAAGAGAAATAGTTCAGAAACTTTCCAATCACAGCACAATTAAAACTGGCAGTTTATTGTGAACCAAAGTTACACAGAGATAACTTTCAAATCAGAGATGCTTAACTTTTGGTTTCTGTTCCATATTTTCAATGATTTGCTTTTCCAATTTTAGTTTTTAAGTCTGGAGAAATTCTTTCTGGAAATGTGAATTCAGTCTAACCAATGAATCAGCATTACAACATTCTGAACTCAGATGTTTAAAACATCATGAAAAGAGATTCAAAACCTAAGAAGTGGTTACAAATCACGAATTGACACTGTTTTTGTATAGTTTTCAAGATTCTGACTTAGAGAAATCTTTCATTGTATTTTCAAGGTTTTGGTTATGGGTAAGAAGCACAGCTAACCTGCTGGAAAGCACTTGGAAGTCCTGGTGGACACAAGGTTGAACATGAACCAGCAATGAGCCCTTGTGGCAAAGGCCAGCAGCATCCTGGGCTACATTGGATAGAGCATTGGATAGAACATTGCCAGCAGGTCAAGGGCAGGCACACCCTGAAGCAATAATGATTGAAGGAATCTGATAGAGCACATTATGCCTGTAAAACATTGTTCACCTGTAATTCATTATCCTCTTCTTTCTTCTTAATCCATGTTTTCCCTTGAGTTTGTGGGTCTACCAAAAGTGGGTATCTAGTTGCCTTAGTGACTATAATACCATTCTGAATTGAGAGATCATCTCCAGGCAGTCCTTGAAGATTCCACTCACTAATCTAAAGAGAAAAAAGAAAACGATTTGGAATAAATTCTCACTAAAGTAACTATTCTTCAATCAAGACTGTTAAAGGAAACAACAGAGAACATAAACATGAAGCAAAAAGGAGTGCATATTTGAAGCTGCCGAAAAAACCCATCAGTTAATTCTGAAGAAAGATGTTTGGAGGCTTTAACATTTATGGATGTTTTTGATTCAATAGAATGAGAGAAATGTATTTTAATGGTTTAAAAAAGTGACAAGGAAACTTCAAACAGAACTCCATTAAGAACTGGGATCATGATGGAAAATTCAGGCTAGAAGAGCTAACATTAAATTGTTTTTGAAATCAGACCCACATCATGCTGACACAACCAAAAAGTAACACAAAAAAAAAAACCCCCACTGTATTAATTAGTATGTATTCTATAGATGTGATGGTTAGTTCTTGTATATGACTTGTCTCTCTACCTAAACATTGCTTAGTACTATGATGTTTAGTGAAAATTGCCAGGAACTTTGGGAAACCACAGAATGATAATGGAGAGTAATATCAAAAGTTATGGTTCTGTTATAGAAAGCATAATGTTGCCCAACAGTAACGGAACATGTTCACTGAATTTAAAATGAAAGCTACAGTCACCAAGAACTTACCGTTGGTGGGTCTACCAACATAGAAATCAGATTCAAGTCCTCAGAGAAGGGTATTTTGTGGACTTTCATCTCTGTTTCCCATAAATCTTTAAGCAAAAGATTCCTGAAGTTTTGATTAAAAGGTCCACAGTATGAAAGAAAACCTGTGCAGAGCAATACATCTCCCACAAGTCTAGGAAAAGAACACAATGGTTATATACAATTCTAATTTGTATTGATTTAATCAACTTCTGAAATGTGTTTCTATGAATTGAAGGCTACTGAAGGAAGCATTGTTTTTTGAGAACAAGAAGATTCTTTGTACTCCTAACATATTTCTGTGATAAAACACCAGAGCAGTACTGTGTGAAAATGTTATCACTCCAACAAAGTTTTATAGCCTGATGATTACTGCTCCTATTTTCATAACTGAAGGAATAAACTGGCCTAGTACAAACTAGTACCAGTACAGACTAGTACAGATTACTAGTCTGTAATACAAGTACATAACTGAAGTAGAATAATTCATTTTGAAATAAATTTCAAAATCTGAGGTATTGTTCTACACTGAAATACAAACACTCAGTTACTCACAGTGCCTCAAGGGAGGGAAATTCAATTTTCATGAAAGTTCAATTATTTTGTGTAGAGATTTTTAGGAGCTATTAAAGCTTTGCAACTAGTTCTTCATTTTTTTACTAATATTTTGGTAATTTCTCTGATGAATTTGATACCTGTTAATCTGAGATTTGAATTCTTTACTTTGCTTAGTCCATCTAACTTTCTCTCCACTCAATCCATCTATAAGTGCAGAGGCTGCTTGCATCTTTCTTCTGCATGTTTCGGCATCATTCAGTAAGTCCTAAAATTTGGAAAAAAAAATAAAAAATAAAAAAGTCCCATTTAATTTAAAACGAGAATGCAAAAGTCTAAAAAGTTATTCTAAATATGTGCTTATCATCTTACCGTATATATTATGGTTATTTAATTTACTTATTTATAGTTTTATATATTTTATTTTTAATTTTATTTATTTAAAATATCATCCTTGAGAGCTGCAAGTGCAGTTTTTATCATATATGTACATATTCACAGGAAAAAAGGGAAATCTGAGAGAATGGAGATTTACATAACTCTTTCTACCCTTGAACCTTGGACATGCCATTCAAGGTAGCAGGCTCTAAATGAATTAATGTATCAATTGCATAATGCATAACAGTTTGGCATGCAAGCATTTTTCATACTATAACACTTTTATCTCACCATTTTCTCCTTCATTGCTGCATCAAATTTGGCCTGCACTTTATCCAGTTCAGCTTGCTTTTCATCCAGTACTTCCTGCGCCTTTGCTAATTCTGCATTAGCTACTTTGAGACGCCCTTCTTGCTTTGCCAAGTTAGCCTGAGAATAAAAAAGATTGAAACAGTAATTGTAAGGGATTTTGAATATATAACAATGTATTATTTTAAGCCTGCTGAGCAGGTAATAAACAGCTAGTCAGTTATACACCAAAATATTTAATATGTTAACATTTATATAATACTATGAATTATTTTCTCCATAAAGTTATGTCACATATCTACTTCATTTATGATTTGTGCTAAATTAAAAAGCAATGTAAGAGCCCAGCTGCCTGCTATGTAGTCAGATTTCTTTTTTTCCTCTCTTTTTCTTCCTATACTTTTCATAGTATAGCTAATCACTCCAGTGTTTTTCTCTCATTCGCTCTGTGTTCTGTCTTTAGTCAAGAAGATGACACTTTTTTTCTGATCTTATCGTTAGCCATTACAGTCTACAGATATAATGCCTGAATAAATTTATTTAGATACGTATTATTAAATCTCCTTCATATTAAAGCAAATTATATATAAACAACAACGCAAAGTGAAAGATGATGCTTTACCTTAAGGGGTAACACTTCTCTGTTAACACCATAAAATATTGCCATTGCCTGTGTCCAAGAGAGGAGTCCTGCCACATTCCCACACACTTTTTTACTACACTCCAGTGTGTAGTCCTCCATGTTAAAATAGGGCTGGAGTAATTCTACTGTCTCTTCATTGATTGTATCCTTAGGAAATTGTTGGAGACTCTGCAAAAATGGGCCACTCATAATCTGCAAAAAAACAACATCAAGATGTTTAAAAGGCACTCATTTTACATTCAGAAGGTTTTTCCAGAGTTGAATATGTTGAAAAAAATCTGCCTTGAAAGGTGATACAGTTAATCTTACAAAGGCAGTTCCCTAACTACTCCTATGTTTTGAATATGCCTTAATGATTTAAAAGTTTTAAGAAATTACTTTGCAATAACTAAACAGGTTACTAGTCCATCTTCCACCTTCTTGCCCTGCTAATCTTGGAAGCAGTGTTTCCTAAAAATTTGAACCACAACACAGCTTCAGTGATACATACGTATTATATCTAATGAATGCAAAGAAATTTGCTTGTCCATTTGTGAAATGTGATCTAAATTACTCTGGAAAGGAAAATGGTTGGTTTAAACATTTTTACCCTAAATGTTTAATATATATGCAAGTCATGGAAGAATTGCTTTTTTTTCTGTTATGTCCATTGAAAATAGAAAGTTTTGGTGCTTTATTAATTCTTGGACAATAGAGCTCTATTCATACCCAAGGTATATATCTTTTCTTTACATGACAAAAAAAAATAGGCAAAAATATCAGCAAATTAACATGCTAATTGAGGTAGTATAGAATTTAAAGAATGCCAGGAAATGTCATGGGAAAAACCTGGGAGAAGAACAAGCTCTAGAGGGAAGAGACAGCTGTTTCCCCAAGGAATTTGCGACAGGAATGCTGAAATGCAGAATGACAGAAACTACTGTCTCCTAGTCAATCAAATAATCTTTCAAGCGATCAGGAAGTGTGTAAGGAATGGAAAGGATTATTTGTGTGAACTTGCAACTTCCCAGACAGAAAGATGTTTCAGAATTGACTGTATTTGGGTTATGGTAGGAATACATAGAGCAGGAGACGGTCACATATCATGAGTCCACAGGAAGAAATCAAGGCCATCAAGAATTAGTTTCAGGTCATTAGTATGATTTATTTATCTGCTGCCAAGTCAAATGAAATTGGACAAGGAAAATATAAAGCTCCTACTGCAAAAGTCCCTGAGCAATTCACTTACTAACTGCTTCCAAATAAACTTTATATTCTATGCCTATCTTAAAATCATATGTTTGACTTATTACAAATTTTGTCCTATTTAGAGTAAACAACAACATAATATTTTGATTTGCAAGTTCCTAATTCTATTGTTTAAGAAATGCTCAAAATTTTCCTTACTTTCAATGATTCTCCCCATGACGGCTTGCAGCAAGGCTTTTCTGGATCCATGGTAACTGGATCTACTTGCTTTTGGAATAGTAACAGACAGCAGTCCATGATCCTCATAATCAGATGAGGTGGCTTTGCAAGTTTTCTAACAGTAGCAATATCCGCTGGTCTGATGGTCTTTTTGAAGAAAAATACAGAACCTTGCCTCAATACCATTTATTATATTTTCCTATTCAATATCTTGAAATTAATGTTCTTTTACTAGAAACTTATTTAAGAGAAAAACATATGAATGTACAACAAGTAATGGGGCTTACTTTACTAAATGTCACATGAAACTGTAATACTTTTAATAAGCATGTTTTAGGCAAGACTGTTTTCCCTGAGTTGAAGACAGTAGTAAATAAATAAGTAAATCACAAATTAAATACAGTGGTATTATCTTAATTAGTCAGTATAAGTGAAGTATTCTGAAATGAGGTATTCAGAAATTAATTTGATTATTTGTGTAGCTTTCTAAGCTATTATAAACTCCTTTTATACTTCTAGTAGCATTATTGACATTATAATAATAGCATTATTATTATTCAATAATAACGCATAAAAACAAGAAGCACTTGCAGACTCCAAAATAGCGAAGTAATTTGTGCCTGCAAAATATAAGCACATCACTATCTGCCTAGAAGGAGTGATTGCAAGCACAATATAAAGTCCACAAAATAATGCAGGAGCGCATGCATTTCTAAGTGCACTCTGCACCATTTGGGAAGTTTCACTTATTCCCATATCTGAATACCAGTGTGTGAGCAGACAACACTTTTTGTTTGTTTGTTTGTTTTGGTTTTTGTTTGTTTTTGTTTTGTTTTGTTTTTAAACATAAAATATTTTTTCTTGTCATTTGACTTCTAGTAACAGGAACAGTACAATGTGCCATTCATTTGTGATGTCAAAGTTCTCTATTTTATAATTGTTCAGGCAGAAAAAATGAAATTAAACTATGGAGTGTATCAATGCCTCAAATGGAGTGGAATGCCTCAAAATTTCTTAATTGTGATTCTGATCCCTCTGAGTTCCCTACCCTGCCTCCTCTTTTCTGCTGATTTAAAGACTTTGTGGAGGCGGGAGTGGAGGAGTATGTTCAGACAGTCTTTTATTCCTCTTTGATAAAAGAAAGGTACAACCAGTTAATTATGAAGAAATACAATTCTTTTCCCAAAAGAAGTATTCTTTTGAATTCAGAATCCTAAGATATTCTAAATTATAAATCCATACATAACTCTTGAGAAGATTTGCACCTATGTCTTTATAATCATTGACTACAAAGGTAGAAGCAGTTTCAAGACAAATGCTATAAAATAACATCTGTGTTTGTGAAAGTAAAATGTGATAAAAGCATTGATCAGATATGTGATCATCAACTGTGAACTGCTAGTGAGAGCAGTCAAAACAGAGTGAGAACTGAATGCTGGTGGCACTATACTTTGTTTCTCTGATGACTCAAAAATACTAAACTAATCAAAATGTAAAAACTTTATTTACATTCAGTGCAGCCTCTGCTTCTTCTAATGCTGGCCTAGCAGCTTCCAATTTACTCTCAGCTATCACTTTTTCTGAATCAATTTCATCTACAATTCTTTGTGCTTTATCTTTCACACCTTGGACTTCATTTTTTACTTTCGCTGCAGCTTCAGCACTTATTGTGACTTCTGCTAGTACCTGGAATTGACAATAAACACAAAAAGTATAAAGGGGTAGAACAAGTGATTAAGCTACCCAACAGAAGCGAATATAGATATATGAAGGCTATTATATGGAAATATATAATGCTAGCCAAAGCTATATGCAGCATTATATAATTACGAATCAAAATTAACAAAATTTGCAGAATCTCCAAAAAGAAATATTTGACTTAGCAATATTTGTCTTAGCAAAAGACTGATGTTTTTAATATATAAATAGAACAAAAAAAAAAAAAGAAAAAGAAACTTTGCAGGAGCTTTTTATTAGACGTTTTTATCCTGTAACAGATGTTTATCCTATTTGAGTCTCTATAATCTATCCAAAAAGCAGCTTCTTGTGAATCCACAGAAATAAGCTATTAGTTTGTGTCTTTCACCCATAGAAATATGTTTAATTCTATTGTGTGTGCTTGACATAGAACTCGTATCAGAATATTTTTGACTGGTATCAGTTATAGGGTCTAAACCAGCATTGCCTATGCATTACAAGAGCATAAATAACACACTGAAATACCTATGAGAATATATGATGGATAAAGAACACATATATCCTGATGCTATCTGTTGTCATTTACTGTTTAGCATATATAACACTCCTTACTTTATCTGCTTTTACAGATGCCAAAGCCAGCTCTTTCTCCTTAACAGCCAACTCCTGAGAGAGTTTAGCAACAGATTCACTGGCCTCCATCAACTTAGACAGACCTATTGAAAAAACAAATCAGAAAAAAAAATAACTTTTTTGCTATTTATTGAAATCTAACTCTGGAAGGCCAATGGGATCTTGGGGTGTGCGTCTTCAGCAGGTCGAGGGAGGTGATCCTGCCCCTCTACTCAGCCCTGGTAAGGCCACACCTGGAGTATTGTGTCCAGTTCTGGGCCCCACAGTACAAGAGGGATGTGGAGCTGCTGGAGAGAGTCCAGCGCAGGGCCACAAGGATGATCAGGGGCCTGGAACATCTGTCCTATGAGGAGAGGCTGAGAGAGCTGGGCCTGTTCAGCCTGGAGAAGAGAAGGCTGAGAGGGGACCTGAGCAGTGTCTAGAAGTATCTCAAGGGAGGCAGTGAGGAGGATGGTGCTGGCCTCTTTTCACTGGTGGCCAGCAACAGAACTAGAGGAAATGGCCACAAACTGAAGCACCAGAAGTTCCACAGGAACTTAAGGAAAAAATTCTTAACAGTGAGGGTGACAGAGCACTGGAACAGGCTGCCCAGAGAGGTTGTGGAGTCTCCTTCTCTGGAGATCTTCAAAACCCACTTGAATGCAGTCCTGTGCCACGTGCTCTAGGTGACCCTGCGTGTGCAGGGGGGTTGGACTAGATGACCTCTAGAGGTCCCTTCCAACCTTAAGCGTTCTATGATTCTAAGTCCTTGTACCTTTCGTTCTCATTTATATTTGTGTAGAGGAGAATAAGAGAACATTAAGCAGTCATGCTACATGATGGTGCTTTATATTCACTACTCATAGATACAAATAATTTCACAAAGTGCAAAACAGTTATAAGCAAGATCGATCATTTCAAAGCTTAATCCAAACTCCTTGATACTCCATTTTAGCATTGTATCAGTATCTAACAGAGCATAGCTGGGGCTTTAACTGGGGAAAAAAAAAGTGTCATTTTGTGCCATAAACTCACAAGAGGCAACAGAATATCTGTGTGGAAGAATAATGGCATTAAGACAGGAAATAATCTTAAACATCTACAATTAACATATGGTTAAGTAATTGTAGAAGTCTGGTAAGAAGTTTAAAAAGATCAGTCACAGGAGTGTCTTTCATACAGAAGCTAAAGGAATTTGCCCTTGAAAAATAATAGAATAAAGAGTGAGCTGACCAGCAGAATGCATTCATTGTTATGATTATTATTGGAAGAGCCCTCAAAAATTCTTAAAAGACTAGTCATGATCAGGCTGAGGGGAAAAAAAAAATCCTCCCATACGTGACTGTTAAGCCCTCAGGCATTTGAAAAGGGATCTTGTATTCTAAACTTTTAGATCAGTATTCTCTGTCAAGTATGTAGTGCCATTAAATAATGCCCACAGCTGCTGCAAACGTGCCTCGGGACACTGAGATTCCTGCTTTTTCCACTTTTAGTGTCGGTATTCAAAGCCAAAAAGCTTTTAAAATCCAGGTGCCACCTTTTGGGTTGGAAAGGGCACCTTTCACACCTCAAAGCACTTCTCACAGGAGTTTTGCATTACATGGTCTGGGGACCTGATCCTACAAAATGGCCAAATAAAGGAGGCAATTTCCGTCAGGGCCTGAACCACCTAGCTTTGTCTAACAAAAGCAAGAAGAGCAAAAACTCCAGCCATGTTCTCCATGGATTTCTTGTTTCAAAGGTTCAGAACCCAGGAAATTAGAGGAATCACACTGAGATGCATTAAGGATGCAATATTGAGAGCTTTCAGGACGTTATTCCTATCTCAAGAAAGACTGATGATAACTCCTTATTTCTAGGACTGGCAATGGTACCCACAAAGAAATCTATACAGTGTGAAAATTAGTCTTCTATGCATGTTTCTCTGGATAATTAGTTCCACCTTGTCCCTGCCCCAGAGTTTTTAAGTGTCAAATCAGACTGCTTGATCAAAACTTATTCCACACATATCCACTAATAATACATTCCTTATTTTCTAGGTCAACAGTTTTAGACACGAAGAGCTGATTTACAAAAGTGCATCTAGATGCAGACTGGAGAAAAATAGAATTGTGTTCTGAACCCACTAAGCACTAACATGATTATATTAAAAAAAAAAAAAATTGAAACCAAGATCCAAAATTAGAATTTTTCAATCATACTTTTCTGTTTTAAGATCTAGAACTGACCACAAATAACAGCTGTTCATTACACAGCAGAAATCTGAAAAAAATCCGCTGTGAAGAACTCAGACTGTAAAGTAATGATTTCCACGAGTAAATTAATTTAGAGCTGCTTCCTTCTACACTATGAAATCAGATATTCTTTCTAGCCATTTTTAGGTCCTACTTTTTATTACAAATGGTAAGTTGTAAATATTGAACTTTAATAGAGCGAATGCTGAGATGAATGAATAAGCTGGCTTTAAAGCTATGAGACACTTTTGTAAGAGGGTAATTGTAAATTGGTAATGCACCAATGCACTCATCATATACCACAGTTTTTGGACTATGATCAAGCACAGATGTCCATTATCAAAACCACCAAGCATTTAAGACTATACATGGAAATATATGTTTTACCTACCAATTTGCATACGTTCAGCTTGTTCATTAATATTTGCTAACTTTTCAGTATAAACTTCCTTGTAGCCATTGATGAAAGAGAGGTAAGATTTAGGTGTCACATGAGCTCTTCTTCGATACCTTAAACACAGTATTTTGACAACATTATAACTTAATATGTATCTTTGGTATTTTCAGCAATTTGCTTCCAATGAAGCAGAAGTTTATATAAAGCAAGCATATAATTCAGGCAAAATCAATTTTCTTCATGAAGAAATAATGAAGAAATGTCTTACTTCCAATTATACATTTTATCTACATAAAAAAGGTTAAAGATTTCTGAATATCTGGAATAAAGATATTGATTTTGCAACATAACAGCTATTATTTTTCATGGCCTTTGATATAGTAGATTCATATTTGTATTTGCCTGATATTTATTAATTCATTCATTAATTCAACAATGAATTGAATAAATATATATATCAATAGCAATATTTTCAGTATTAATCATTATATTGGTATAAGATAATACCTTTGGAAGTAATTCTCGCAGCTTTCTGAAACTATATCATGAAAGAGACCCATAGTTTCTACTATTTCTCTTTTAACTGATGCAGAACAGACCATATTAAATTCTGAAAGGAAGTAACTGGCCACAGCAACAAGTGCTTCCTTAGGCCATCGGCTGAACCAGTCCATGGTGCAACCTGATATGAGGCCAGGAAATTTCAACGAACGTGCACGAAACTTCTCACCAACCTAAAGAGAGTAACACCGTTAATTCACAGTAAGGTTCCCACACTAGGCCAATCAAAATGTTTAATGCATATAAAAATAATCCTGGTTTTTTTTTTCTTTCCATGAAAGAGTATTATTTTGAACATTCGATGCTTTACAAAATTTGAAGAAACAAGCTAACAGCAAAGATGCATGCTTTCTGACATTTTGAAGTTTCATCTAACTTATACAAAATTTTCATAAAATTATTGTTTCTGACCAACAAACAGGGATTTGACAAAGCTGTACTCACTGACTAGTATTAGGAGAGAACACTCAACTCCATTCCAGGATAAAAAAATGAAAATAAATTTAACATGTAAAGAATGATTTAATTTTCAATTTAAGTTAGTTTTCTAATAAAGGCAAACAAGATATATACAAACAAAAAATATAAATACAACTTACTGGAGAAAAGCAGAGGACAACATGCAAGTTCTTCTTTGCCCGAGTTATAAAATACTCGTAAAGATTATCAAAAGTAGGAGGACATCGAGGCATCTCTTTTTTCATTAGAGGTATCAGTCCTTGAGTGATTTCATCCAACTCATCCCGAGCAAACAAATTAGCAATCTTTATATAAAATAAGAATAGATAAGAAAGTAAATTATACTGTTTATAATTATTTGCCATCTTACATCTGTATATCCCTCTCTACATATCTGTAGTTTAGACACATTCAAAGGCAAATCTGTCCCTCTTTTGTACTTCCTACAACTCCATTAAAGACCAACTGCCTGCTGAGAGTGTTAGGGCAGAGTCCAGTTCTCATTCATTCTTATTAAATGAACTTTCATTTAATAAGGCTTCTGAAATATCCACCACAGCTCTTTGCTAATCCTCTCCTGTCTCGTATTGAAACACCATACAGAGATTAGTCTTGCATTTCTTATCTTAAAAAAATATCAGGATATTTTAGAGAAATATTCTCGAGTTAATCATTACTAATTCTCTACTTTATTACCAAAATTAGAAATGAATTAGAACTAAAAATGAAATAGTAAGAACACAAGCTGCAGTTTCATTCTTCTAAAATGCTTTGCCTCTCATTTTGAGACTCTTACCTCGCCTGAAGATAGAAGATTGTTAAGGTATTCCAAAAATGATTCCTCTTTTATTTCATTATCAGTGAAAATAAAAGTGATGCCTTTTCCTTCTGCTCCAGCTGTTCTATACAGTAATTTTAAATCATCTGTGAGATTGCTTACGTTATAGGATCTAGGAGGAATAAGAAACATCAAAGCAGTGCAGAATTACTGCTATTTCCAGATTATACCATTTTATTAATAATACTGCAAGTATCATTTGTAAAGACACATTTTGGCTAAGGAATATCTATCACAGTGCAACTTTTTTGTATATGAATCTGTTGCATATGAACCGAACATGATTTTTTTTCCTTTTCACATTTTAAAATGGTGATAAGATACAAATAAAATGAATTTACAACTATCAGATTCTGACCGCGTAAAGAGTAAGTATAAGTATCAATGGCATTCATATACCTCTTCTATTTCTTACCTGGTTAAAGTGATCTGAAATATTTTATACCCTGCAATAAAGGTGGCCAACCTTGAAAGACTTTGTTTTCCAGAACCACCAACTCCAACTAGTAAAGCATTTCCACATGCTGTCCGAATTATCCGGGAAATCTGTACAGAAGAAAAAAAAATTAAGAAAAGTGCATAATATGATTACTAGAGTGACTGATTCCAATTTAGGATTAATTATGCCCTTATATTTTTGATTCTAAATAGGGCTTCAACTGAATCAAAACTGAGACTTACTACTCCCCTATATACTATTTGTCAATACAGTTGACAGTATTGATATATATATCTCTGCGTGTCTCTCATCTTGCTAGATTCTACCTAATACTGTTGTGGTCACTTGTCAGATAAGGATTCCATTTGTAGTCCCCTCTTCTATCAGGTTACTAAGCTAGATGAATACTTACTGATGAAAACCAATTCCACATACTAAGTACAAATGCAGCTCTTCCCAATCTCCCCCTTCCTAATGAGGAAAATTTGCATGCCTCAGAATACACATGAGCTTAAATTAATACATAAACTATTTATTACAAAATATGAAAATAAGTGGATGAAGCTCTTACTAGTTCTTGATAATGACTAAGCAAAGATGGCAAATGATTCAGGAGTCAAGAGTGGCTTTGCTGAAGGCATCCTATACATATAACTTGCCAGAATCAGGAAACGCTCCTTCAGTAACCATACTAAGAAGAAAGGCAACAAACTCCAAACCTTAACAAGATGTGTCATCGCATCTTTAAAAAACACCAAATCAAGAAAAGATCCTCTAATATATTCATTGTATTGTCTCTGATACATTTGTAGCTTTTCACAAAGAAATTCAAAGCTTGGGATCTGAAAAAAAGAAATAAAAAATAAAGTAACAGAATAGCAGTATAACCCTTCAGAATTTAAAACTATACTGATATTTTGCATGCTAATTTGAGTTCATTTACTGGTCATGCAAAGATAATTCCCCTTAAGTGATTGTATCTATATAACCAGAAATTTGTTGATAAGGTTGGAAAATTCAGGAGTGAAAAGAGGAATGAAAATATTCTATTTATATGGCATTGTCAACAGTAGACAAAAAGGGGACAAGTATTTTAAAAAAAAAATCCTGTATGATATGAGCTCAGCCATATAACGCTTAATAATTAATGGAAAATTCCAATGCCTAATATTTTAGATGTAAAATGTACTACCTCCTCATAGATTTTTGGTGGTTCAAATACAAAGTCTTCTGGTTCTTCACCAGTTGGTTCAGGCATCTCCCGCAAAAAGTCTACAAAATACGGTTCAGTTTGAACTGCTTCTGCTAGGCTTGTATCCACATATTCTTCAATTGCTTTAATAGTAGTTTTGTCAAACCAAGCTCTATCTTCATCAGTAATAAATCTAGAAATCATAGAACAGTATAATTTTTAAAAAGCATATTTCTAGTTAAACAGGTAGAAAATCACATAATTAAAATCTGGAAAAATAGATGAAGTTTTCATGAAAAAGAATAAGCTATAACTAAGCAAATTAAATGTTATCGTGCTCTACAAGCGCAATAGTCAATTTAATATAGTGAAAAGAAGGAAGATATCAGCAAAATGCTAGCACTAGTGACTATATTTCATCAGTTAAATGACAGTATTTACTTTTATCCTCTTGATAGACTCAAGCTTATTTTAAAATATTTTAAGATCTTTGACTAGTAGAAATGTGATTATCTAAGAAGCAATCAAGAATGATATTCAGTAAACACGACAGATAAGAACCACCCCAACCCCCAAAAGTAAAATGTGAAATGAAATATGAATCTTGACCTACAGAAAGAAAAAGAGGAAATCTTTTCTTCTCTTCCTTCTCAGTGCTACGAAACAAGAAACTAGGATGCTGTACATAATGGTCTAGTTTTCCAAGCAAGAGAAAGCATACAAACTGTAATACACTCAAGTGTAGAGACAGCCTCTGTGTGGTCTTACACACTTTATTAGTGTTAACAGTGTAACTTCCTGGTATTGGTATGTAAACCTGGTAGTAAATGATACTATATCACCAACCACTACTGCATCTGAAATCAGTGTGGAAAAACGTACGACTAATATACACACACACTTTCTAAATTCACCAACATATGGAAAATGTAAACATATTTAAGTAAATCACAGTGACACTAACCTCAAAATATGCTCTCCCTAAAAAAAAAAAAATACCCTTTCATATGCTTTTATATCAATGGCTATGATTTTAACTTTAAATATTCTCTCTTTTTATATCACCAGCACTCTATGTACCTATAGCAATATCAAGATTAGTTAATTTGGAGCATTTACAGAGTATGATAATTTAAGCACACAGCAATGCCAGTGCTGATATTAAATGTTGTAAAACTTGACTTTTTTTCTATTTTTAAATATTGACTGTAACTTTATTTCATTTCCCACATTCTTTTTCTGAACTCAGCATATGTATCCAGGGTTAGAGGAGAAAGTGAACAGGATTTTCAGACCAAGGTTTTTTAGTCTTTCCTCTGACGTTTTTGACTGAGGTTTGTGAATGCAAATTAAAATACACCTCTCTAGGGAAAATGAGAAGGTGGCTGCTACCTGATTCTGAGCCCTCATGGAAAGAAATGAGGGATCCTAGAAGATATAGGCAGGAATGGGAAGCAAAGCTGGTTAACAATGCTGTATGATTGTTTGGAAGTGTTTCTACCATTCATCTGAGATGGATGGCAGATGTTTCACCCACTAATTCCAGTAATGTTTAATTCAGCTCCTAGCTTTACGTATCTCATTGTTTTCTTTGTTTTAACAAAATGCATGCTCAAGTCCACATGCTAAAGTATATTTAAGGAAGCGTTCATCTGTGTTGTTTCCCTTATGCTGACGAGTTGCTGGAATAACGTGATTAAAATTGTCCATGCTTGAATACAAAGGAATTGTTATGCATTTTGTTTAATTTTGTGCTAAATCATTTGGACCGGATGCCATATATGTACACAGCATCTTACAACAAACCACGTTTTAGACATCTGCCACAATACTGAACACATTACAAATTCAAGTCATGGCAGGTAACTCCTAAATATTTGCTACTCCAAGGCCTTTAGGTTTAAGTAAAAGCAATACAAAGTGTGCTGTTACAGTAAAACATTTTATATTGCTTTCATTTTGTAATATCTTCATAAATACAGTTTAATAAGATATTAATATATAATAATAAAATCATTATTAATATGTAATAATAAAATACACACATATTTTTCAGAGTCAATACTTTACAATCAATTCATGTCAATGCATTAATTCTATGGAGAGGGGAAAAAAAAGATGCTTCCTTGGGATATCACAATAGGAAATAATTATAGTAGTTAAGATCCACAGCAGTGGTGGTTACATGTTGAGATTTTACTGGCAGCTAAAATACTACAAGCGGAACTTCACATGAAATTGAAACACTAGGCACAAAAATATTCATAGATCAGCTGATAAATACATACAGCTGATAAATACAGCTGCTTTCTGAATCATATAAAAGTGATTTGGAGGATATGAGTCATTTTTTCATCATAAGCATGTGAGCTTTTTCTGTGAGGAAATCAAAGCAATTTCTAATTGTGGTTTGTGCTCCACTGTACAAATTCAGGGCACCTTTTTTGGGGGGACACTGTATTCAGGGCTATTTTTTATTATTATTATTACTATTTTTAGGACTGTCTCACCGTAGTCAAAAGTAGCACACGTTGGAACACTGAATATGCATATATTTTAATGTTCTCCATCCTATAACTGATCTAATCTATAAGTACATAACATAACATTTCTTCGAATAGAATCAGAAGGCAGACCGCATGTAAAATAAAAAAAAACTTTCATCCTGGCCTAATAATGCTTATCTTATTATGAAATCTTAGGCATGTGATAGCATAAATGAAGTGAATGGCTAAACCCAGTAAGTATTACAAAATGATAGTTATTGTACCTGTCAGCAATTACTCTACTACATTCATGCTTAAAAAGTGTTGTAAGGACAGTGCTGTCACTGCATTCTTCTGCTTTTATAGTGAGCATTCCTTGCCAAATTCTAGAAAGGTCTCGAAGGTTGAAGATATAGTGAAATTTAGACGGTGTAGGTAGCATCTTTGTCTAAAAAAAATTTGTTATTGTTTAAAATCAGTAACAATCAGAAGGAAAAAGAATAATACAAAATATAAAATTATAAATATTAATATAGACATAGATCACAAAAGTAACAAAAATACTATTTGCCATACCTCCCATTCTGGACAACTGCCTTCTAAGAAGTCAACAATATCTAATTTAGTTGGAAGCATGATTTAGTACTAGATGTGAAATCTCATCTTCTAGAGCATTTAATTAGTTTATATGTTGCTCTGTGTTTTATTACTTTAAAATGTTAAATTATGAAGAATTTTACTCCCTGTTGCTAGACAACACTGAATGCAGCCTTAGGTAATAAAAATAAAACTATAGGAATGGCTGGACTGATATACCCATTCAATTGTTTTATAAATTGTAATCTGATATTTTTCTTTTGTTTTCTTCACAATAAGAGATACAATCTTAAAGAATATGCCAAATTACATGAGCACTTTGTTCAGACTGATTATGATAAATCTTTCCATGCAGCTAGTACCTTTGTCCACTGCCATAATATTCTGCCTGCTGGGACCAATTTTTTCACCATATCACATACTTCAGAACTGAATTTTCTACATGGATGAAAGTATCCACAGCCAATAACACCTAAAAAGATAAAATGCAACATACAATCAATCTAACAGTGTCAGATATTATAAGTTGTGAATAAGATTAAGTATTTATTTAAAATTTAATTTGTTTTTAAATCACCCATGAGGTAAGTCTGTCACTCTTGTCACTGGTTTCTGTGAACAAAGACTACTATAGAAATAGCTGGGAGCAATTCACAGATTTTATTAAAATGCTGTTTTGATGAAATTACCAAAATTTGGAACTCGAACAACAGGGTGTACTTCAGACAGCACTAAAGTGGAATGGTAACCTATATATCAAAAGAAGTGCTCATATTCTTCCAGAAAACAAGCCCTGCTTTCTTATCATTTTGCATGTCCAAAATCCGAAATCAAAATCTTACACAGCAATATTTTTGCTGAAATACACTTCCAGATGTCCATTTTGCATGTCCAAAATCAGAAATCAAAATCTTACACAGCAATATTTTTGCTGAAATACACTTCCAGATGTTTCACTGGAGGTACACTGAATTTGTGTGAGAAGAGAGAGAGATGAGTTTTACACATTTTGAAACAATTAATTAAAAATACAAAAATTAGAAGGAAAAAAAGTACCAAAAATTTTGTCTATGGATGCATTGGAGGGCAATGTACAATTGAATACAGAAAACTGTCTTTTTAAACGCTGGGGAATGTCATTACGGCCTCCTCCAGGATGAATCATTGCTGCTACTAATTGTACATCTACAATTGTAGTGAAGTCCCCGGGTTTATCCAAGCTGTACATTCCTTCCATTTCCATCATCTGTCGGACAATTTCATTTGTTACCTGTGAGTTTATGTAACAAATAGGAATCAGAAATTCAAATAAACAAACAAAAACTGTCATATATACTGTCAATATACTGTCAAATTAATTTCCCATTATTATTTCCCAGCATTACTCACTAATGCTTAGAGATAGGTTTTTATTTTGGTTCAGATTCATATTACACTATCCTCCCAAGTCATATGGGAAAGTTTGAACCAACTGCTTTTATTAAACAGCATAAAAATTCCTTCAGAGGTGTTAATAACTATATGTTCCCTTTAACAACAAAGCCTTGCCTTGCCTTTTAAGGGGAAGAAAAAAAAAAAAAAAAGAACAGAGGAGAAAAAAGTTTTGTTCCATTATTTGCTGCTAGACCTTCAGTTCTAGAGCGTTTTTTAGTTCTATCTTGGACTTTCATTGAACATAAAGAACTAGTTCTTTTTGAAACAGAAATCTGCTCCTTCCAGAAAGGAAACTCCCTCCATGTGCTTGTAAGGATGGGGAGGCATAAGAGTTTTTCCCCATAGCAACTGCTCCATGAATATTCAGCAAGCTTTACATAATCACATACTACAACCCCCCGCAAAGTTATGACATGCAGCAAGGCACAGACCACAAAACCACCAATCTCTTAAGTAATATTCAAGCAAAATCTTGGTGCCATAATAATGGACCTTTCCGTCATATTATTGGTCACTGTCTGGCCTTAGGAGGACTTTGTCTTAAACAGAGCCACACAGCCAAGCACTTTAGGTTGGGGCTCATTCAGTGATGATTTCAATTTTTAAAAAGCTAAAGGGCTTTTTAGGTTTGCATAATTTGCTCCAACAAAGATGAAAAAAGGTAACAGTAGGTATACGCACACTTAAGCTTTATCTTAGAACACACATCTCAAAAGACCTCGCATCTGAGCTAGAAAAACTTCAGACCTACAACAGGAAGAAACAGTACCATACTCCTTTCACCTTTTTGATTTTTTCTCCCTTTTCAGTCTCTATAGGTATATGAAATCGATACATCCAGACTACAGGCACGTGATGGTTCATTAAAGAACAAATATATCTAATCCAATTCTCAAATCAATTAATTACCTTTGAATTTAGAGATACCTTTTACTACTTTTTCCTAGATATTCCCTTTTCCTTTTTTTTTTTTCTTTTCTCAAAAAGTATGTTTCCTGGTTCTTTCAAAATAAGGCCAAACTTACAATTAATAATACGATACTTTGGTGACATTTTAACTTGATTTTACAAAAACATAAGGAAGAGACTAATAGTTGATGAAAATATTGAGGAAATCCAATTATTCCCATAGATAGGAAAAAAAAATCCTTACTAATAGTTTGAATTAAATTAAATGTTTATTTACCTGATCTCCCCATTCATTAACAACTGGCATATTGATATCATCAATAAACACAGTCATTTTTCTGCCTCCAGGTGGTCCATAAGTACTTCCAATGCGTTTGTCCACATAACTTTCTATTGTCCTCTAAAAAATGAAAGTTCTTTCATTTAAAAGTTTTTTTTGTGTGTCCAAAGCAACAATATTTAATACATGCTGTTAGAAAAATGTGTTAACTGATTCCTACTACAACACTTTCCCTATCCAATTATTTCTTTTTTATGTTAGCAGTGTTACCTCTGATTATTCCTAAGTGTTTTCCTATTTATGGCACTCTTTACAAGATTTCCCAAGATGTCAACCCAACTCTGGCTACCAGAAAAGCTCTTTTCAAAGTTTCAGACCACTCTGCCAGCCAATTATTATTAGGAAGTAAGCAAGATAAATGATATTAAGTTTAGAATGTTGCATTATCCATGTATGAAACATTCCAATTTACTGTGGAATCTCTCTCTTATCATACCAAGATTAACACAAGAAGAGAGAGTTCTATGAAAAGAGGAAAATAACAGATAAGAAATTTTGAAATCTGTTACATATCTTCTTTTTCATGCTTCACAAATAAGTAAGAAACAGTAGAAAGACAGTATAGAATTTGAGAAATGAAGGATTAGTAAATCCTTCATTGTAATAGTTATATTGTAATTGTAAATTGTAATAGTTATAATTAAATTAGAATACTAGTAGTGCAAAATCTATTTCTGCTTATGTGTAGCACACAGTTTTGTTTTAACAAACATTAGTCTTATTTAGAAATGCATTTAGAACCTTGCTTCCAGAGGCTAATTCTAGAAAAGAATGCCAAGTGGTTTTATTGAGTTTGCTATGCGGCGTCTAAAGACTATGATTGCCTCAGCTTCCTCCTAGCTAGGCTCACTTTATATGTGCAGTACCATTTCAGACCATACAGAGGCCTTTTACAATGGAGAAGATGTCTTGTAAAATAATAAATGCAATATTTTAACATTTTGGTAGCAATCACCTTTAAGTGTGCTTTTAAAAGGATGGAAGAAACAAAAGAAAAATGGTGTTTTCAGAGCTCTCAAACTATCCAGTTAAATTTTGGCCTTTCTAAAGACACTTGGAATTTAAAAAATGGCAAAAAAAAATTACAAGATAGCATAAAATACTTTCTCTAGCCAGTATTTTTTTGGTTTTGTTTTTACAAGGTTTTAATAATGACTATTCTGATGAGGAAAGTGGAATATTTTGTGATATAGACAGTAGCTTTTTTTTAAAAACAAAAAAGTAATTCAACTTGTGTGCCTCAGATGATGCTTGCCTTCTTCTACTCCACATACCACAGACAGAGACCTTGCACTTAATAAAAAAGCTCAGCAGAAATTCTCTTGAGATTAGAATTTTTTTAAAAAAGTCTGTTACAACTCTTCACCATTTTCTTAACAACATTTTGAATTAGCTTCTTAAAAACAGATACTCCATTTTGATTTTGCAGTACAGTTTGTAAAATCTCCCCCATGAACAGGTTTTCCCTTAGAATGCTTCACATATAATTACTTTTTCCTATTGGATGATTCTCACAGAATCACAGAACTGGTTCAGGTTGGAAGGGACCTCTAGAGATCACTTAGTCCAACCTCCCTGCTCAAGCAGGAACTGTAATTAGGCACTTTATAATGTTTAATTTTTTTAAAAAAATGTTTAACGTTATTCTTAGACATTTTATAGGATTTGAGAAGTTTTCTTGAAGCATCACATTCTGACAAAGTAGTAGTCAATCATAGCACAGTGGTATAAACCCACTTTCAATCAATTAAAAATCTATCTGCAGTTATTGTTATATTTAAATGGAATTTAATGGAATTAAATTTCTTTTTATTGTCAAATAACTTCAGAGCTTTAAAAAATAGTTTTTAACCATCAGAATGAATATATTTTAAACACTCAAGAAAAATGTGCAAGAACAGCCTGTTCTGTTTTTTACCTGAAACATAAATGGTTCTGTGGCAGATGAAAAGTTTAAACATTTTGATAAATGTTCTTCTGGGTCATATTTCTTCACATATGCCTTTATCATGACTGTCTTCGCAGTTCCTTGTTCTCCTGTGAGCAAAACTGCCTGTAAAAGACATTTAAATCAGACAGGCATTATCAAAACTGCTGATTAAATTCATAGAAGAGCTGTTGTAGAAAAAGGGACACTTTTAGTGTATCATTTTGAATGACACATTATTCTGGTACTTGTCTCTTGTCTGGTACTTGTAAGGTACTTGTAAGTACTTGGTACTTGTCTGGTAAGTACTCTGGTACTTGTCTGGTACTTGTAAGCATTGACACGGTATGTGTTTTTATTCTCATCCAGATTCTCCAACAGAAATCTAAGGAAGAAGTGAGAAAGGACACGCAGCCCAAATAAAAAGGAGTAAGTGACAAAGTACAAGAGGTCCTTTTAGTCTAGTCTTAGGAGGTTCTTTTTCTAGTCTTAGGAGGTTCCTTTTCTTAGTCTTCTAGTCTTAGTTCTTTCTAAATCAGAAAGTTGCTGAACCAAAGGATAATTATTTTTTTTGTTTTGTTTTTAAATCTTTTAAAATCTTTTATAGAAATGCCCCTTGTCATCTCATGTTGGGAGCTAGGTAGGAACCCTGCTTCTTTTTTCCTATGGGTTACTTTCCAACTCAGACTTTTATACTTCACATCTTTGTTGGATGGCATTCTCTTCAGCATTATAGCCACTCCATGAAGCAGCTGATGTATTTATTTATGATTGTAGGCGCGGAACTTGACAATGCATGAGATTCTTTCCAGTATCTGAAATGTTCAAATACTCCTGACTGATTTTTTCCTGCATTAAGGTAATGCCCTCCAATAAACAGCCACAGTCACGACAGAGTGGTCTCATTCTTTACCCTATTTTCTGAACATTCAAGAGATCAACTGACCTTTATAACACATATCATTATATAAACCTTCTGCAAAACATACAAGTGAACCTGTAAAAAACCTGTAAAATGCTACTCTGGCTTCATCTAGTACATGCAATCAGCTGTAATGAAAGCTCATCCTACCACAATCTGATCCAAGGTAGAAGGGAAATAAACATGTATCTCTATCACAACTCAATATGTGATTAAATTATCCTCAACAAAGAAAAATGTGTGAAAACAAAGAAAGCTGGCTACTTCCATGGAGGGGAACGTTCTGTTTTAGAGGGAAACATAGCTGAGTCCCATGACACACCGAGAGCTGCAGCCTTCTGTTGAAGAGAGGTGGATATAAACCACATATCAACAGAAATACTGGACTGTGGAAAATGCTAGGTTGTATAAACTCCCATTGATTGACATCAGGGTTTGTTATCTGTATGGCAATGATGGCCAAAGGAATGTATCTGGAAAAATATCTCAACCTGAAAATATATCCCAGAACATCAGCATACAAAACTTGATTTTTTGTTTCCAACTATTACCAAATTTTGCATCCTTTTATGATCTGTGTCAGTTATGTCAAAGGAACAGCCACATTTGGTCTGTTGAACAGTTTCATCAAATCTAGTGAACAAAAATTTCCATCCAAATCACAGGACTTAGTAGAAAAGTGAGGTTACAGCACTGCCTCAAACACGTTAGGTATTTCTAACATGGGCTGCAATTACTCAGAAGGGAGTTTAGTGACTTCTACTTCATAGGCCAGCACAGGTTTCCATAGCAAGTTGCTAGGGTTGCTAATAGCATTGCACTAAAGCAATGTGTATTGCTTTAGTGTATTTTTCAGATCTTCCACTCTGAAAACAGGCCAATACATATATCTTTTAATGACACTGGTCACTTTAAACAAGTTAAGAACCATGAAAACAGGTTGTTCCCTGCTGGCTACGACTGGGGAAGAAGTATCCGCTCCTTTTCTATAGCCATGGATATATGAAGAATATGAAGAGTACCTACAATGTTTTACTTTATAAATAGGTTTCTAATCATCTTATATTGTAGACATATACATAATTAAATAATCCTGTACATACTTTATGTTGCTTTGCAATCGTGTCTATCAAAAACTGAGTTCTGACATTGTCAACATTTGGAACCAGAATAGATGCATAGTCTGGGACACTATCTGTTGGATAAACATATTCCTGAACTCTTTTGCTCCAGTGCTCCCAGTCACCTGAAATAATGAAAAAAAAAAAAAAAAAAAAAAAAGAAAATCAGCCTTGGCTGATACATATAGGAGGAGCACTACGAGTGCATATAGAATGTAATTCCTAATGGAAAAAGTCCATGAAGTACAAAAAGGTGTAAACTTTCTCAAACCTATCATCTAACGAAGGAGTTACTAGTGATGACCTCTAATTAGGTTAGGTTATGCAACTACTAAACATAAATGCAGTTAATTTCATTATAGCAAGAGTAAAAATTATTTACACATTGTAGACTAAGAATAGTCAATAGAAAGAATATGCAAAAATGAAATTAAAAACAAAAAAAAATGAGTACTACCTATCCTTTGAATACATCAGTATTCAATTTTTAAAAACCAGTATTTTTTTTAAAAAAAAGTTTTTTTTTCTTACCATAATCAGTAACAAAAAATTCATACATCGTTTGATTTGTGCCAGGGGCGATTTCTGGTAAATCTAACTTGTTATCATGTTCTCTAATGAAGGCTTCAAGTTTATCTCTGCTGTCCAGTTCCAGAAGGGCTCCTAAACTCCACATTAATCCGAAGCTGAACAATTTATGCAGGTGGAATACAGTTGATAAGCCACCATCTTCTTTCGAGGGAATCAAACCCTCCAAAAGATTAATAGACTGAAAATATTTTTAAAATATCATTTATTAAAAAAGCAGTACATAATCAGATTTTTACAAAGTTACATATAAACAATATATGGATATGTATGTATTCAAACTTTAAAATTATATTTTAAAAACCAATACAGGTTACCAATGAATAATTATAAAGTCAAGAATCCTTTCAAATCCTACCTATATATGACAGTCACTTAAGACCTAGAGTACCATAACAGCTTTTTAATGTTACTTATAATGCCTAGCTAGATTTTCAATACTCTATAAATGCATATGTTTTAATGAAACAGTATAATTTAGTGAGACCTAGCATACCTGTGACTGGGGAGAGCAAGTGAGTGAATGGGAGAAATAACTGAGTTGGGTGAAAACCTTGCTGTTTTTTAAATAAACCCCATTATCCAGATCCACTGGGAGTTATTTATCTCATCTGCCACAAACTTTCTAAAGATTCAGTAGAGGAGAAATCTGGGAAACATTACCGTAAAACACTGATATGGCAACACTTTCATCATCAGAAAAAGAAGGGAAAAGTTTAATCCCAGGAAAGGTCTTCCATGAAGGCAAAGATAAATTCAGTCAGAGGTTTCACTCACACACACACACACACACACACACACAAAAGCAGAAAAAATGTTTTATAAATAATAATAAATAAAAAAAAAGGTGCAGAACATCTGCATTATCAGAAACTTGTGAATTACATAGCTGCTCTGCCTGTGGTCTTGGATTCTTGGGATATCCAAAATCCATTTGATATTACACACAGCACAGTTTTGTGGAAGCAAGATATTTGAAACTCTTGAAAATTTTGACTTAAATCCACAGCAGACAATAAAGATGTACCAGTTGCTAATCCACTAATTTACTGTTAGCTATGGTGTTAGACAAAATACGATCTTGTCTACCATCTGATTAAAGACACTGTTGAATTTGTTATGAGAGTATCGATATAAAACAGCAACTACATGGACAAATGGAAAGCCTGGAGGCAAGCTCAGCAGATGACAACTGAGTCATAAAAAAAATATAGCTAAAAATCTGCAGCAAAGGACTAATGGCCTTGCAAAATTTGTCAAGAAAATAATCATTATTAATAAATCACTTATAATACTCAAGGTATTATAGGAACAGATTGTAGGAAATTATTATAGGAACTGACAGGGAGGTAGAATCAAAGCTTCCAAAGTTGATTTTGGAAGAAACAATCAGCAGGGTCTTTTCTACTACATCTGAAGATAAAAAGATAATTATAATTATTCTTCATTCTCTTCTCTGACAGTACCAGTAGGATGAAATGGGCATTTGCTGCAACTTATTTTGCATTAAAAGTATTGGAATAAGACCACTAACTTATTAAGACTTGCTTCTGAAAAGCTCCTGGACCTTGCAAGCAATGAGCTTGCTTTCTTTGTCAGGAAACAATCTTTTTGGATGAAAGTTTGTTATCAAATATCCTTTTTATTATTTTGTTTACTACTACTTTTGCTATTTACATTTAATATAAACAGTCAATTTATACAAGTGATACAATATCTGTTTACCTGCACAATATAGTTACATTCCAAAAGTTCCATTTTAGGATTAAGGTTCAATTTCATATATGTATATGCTGGTTCAAAGATTCTATCATACAAACTTTGTAAAACTTCAGCTTCTTGAGCGGAACGTTTTTTCAACCATGCCTGCAAAACATCCACAATATTCTTCTGTATAGAATGTACAACAAAGTGATGTTAGGATTAGCCAGTGATGATAAGCTTACTTGCAATATCGGTCTCCAGCTGAGAGCAGAAGAACTGATATATACCATACCCATCCGGGAAACTGTTGCTGGTGAGGCATTCTCAATGTTGTGGACCTCAAACAACAGCTTACACGTAGGAGACATAGGAATTCGATCTCCATTTGCTAGAGTAAGAGTCTTATTATCGTCCAAAACTGAATTTAGATTCTCAATCCATATTGCATCTACAGGGCCATCTAAAACAAGAAACACATTTTCTCCTGCAAAAACAGTGAAAAGAGACACAGTCCATATCTCCATAAACGGCAAGAAAATAGATTTATGAGAGATACTTTGAAACTTAAATAATACATAAAAATGTTTTCATAGTAGTTTCCCCTATGATGAGGGTTTCTGAGTGTCTAAAGCCATGAATTTTTTGTGTTAGTATAGACGTCATTGTTACTGATGCTTTACCTGCCATATAAAGGACAAACAGGAGCAGTGGGTTTTTTTCCCACAGCGTATTGTCCTATAGTAAAACTCTACATGTTTTGAAACGAGTGCCAATGAACATACAATACATACATACAGTGAACATACATATCTTTGTGGGTTATAGGAATAATACAAAAAAACAACTTTAAGGGGACAGTAAGACAGAAACACAAGAATAGCCAGGATTCCTGAATCTTATAGTCCATCATTAGGTTCAAACGTTCCCAATTCATAATCTGCCACAAAAGCATCATGAGTTATTTAAAATGAGTTACTTCTGCTGCTAATTGCTCTTCTTGGAACATAACTATCTCTGAGTGTTAGAATCTTTCAGCTAGGTCACAATCAATCTATAAACATCTGTTCATGTTCATGTTTCCTCCAGCATATCTTTAATAAAAACATTTTTTAAAAAAATATAATGAATATATGTCACTGAAAAGGAATTTTGGTACTTTAATCTTAAAGTACTGAAATATGGATACTCAAAGCATTAAAAATATGGAAAACATTATTTGAGCTAATACAATTAAGTTTTATCTGTCCTAATTTAATAGTGACCAAGTAACACCTCTGCAACAGCTTGAAAACAGAAGTGGCAAGTAAACAGGCAACTATTATCTAGATATCACGTTATAACACAGAAATAATATACTTTGAAACTATCACCATTTATTAAGGAGTGGTTTGTATTATTATCTATGTTGCCATATGTTTTTATTTAAGAGGGAGCTTCTATATATTTGCAAATTGCAAAACATGATTGATTCTTAATATATCATTCAAGAAATATTTTGATGATATCACACAAAGTATTTACAAACCCTTTTTAGACTTCAATGTTTTCCTCCATAGTGTAGAAAAGATTCCATCTGTCCAATCATTAGTTGCAGTATCTAGCCTTCCAAACATCTGAGGAGCAGTAATAGCTTTTGGGTTCATGCGCATTTCTCTGTGAGGATGCCCACATTCTGTCAGTGCTCTCATTAACATCGTTATGACAGTTGTTTTTCCAGATCCACTGGGTCCAAGTGTCATCAAACCATGGCGTACTAGAGAAGTCTCATACAACTATTAAAACAGCAAAATATTCCGAGAAACATTTTGAAAAATTTTTACTTGCATTCAGTATTTTTGATAGCCAGTGACCAAAAATACATTAGACATGCAAGGCTATCTGCTGAGACTTGAGGAAAAAAAAAAAAAAAAGAAACCTTCATAATTTTTATATGTTTCAGATAGCTTCCTGATTTTTACTGTTTAGTGGAATGATAAATACTTCCACACCCTAATCCAAGCACTAAATGAGTTTACAGTAAAACAGTTTCTTGAACTAAGTCTTAACTGAACTTCTTTCTTTTCACTTGATTTACTACCTTGGCTTTTAAAAATTTCTAAATCTTTCTTATGCTCAATCATCCCTACTGTAGTCTAACAAACTCCTGCTCACAGAGCCGTGTAGACCTTTACTTCTTCATTCAGGTTAAGATATCATATCTTGGAAAGGCTGGGATAATAGTATGTTTTTAAGGCTTTTTTTTTCTTTTTTTTTCAATAATCTAAAGAAGATTGGTTTTCCTCTATACGATATACACACAAGCTTTGTTTTTCACCATGTTAGCAGCATAATTCCTTGAGCAGGACAGGGTTAGCTAATGACACTGTTCTAACTCCTGTTTAGAAAATGGGAAGAGGGAAGAGGGAAGAGGGAAGAGGGAAGAGGGAAGAGGGAAGAGGGAAGAGGGAAGAGGGAAGAGGGAAGAGGGAAGAGGGAAGAGGGAAGAGGGAAGAGGGAAGAGGGAAGAGGGAAGAGGGAAGAGGGAAGAGGGAAGAGGGAAGAGGGAAGAGGGAAGAGGGAAGAGGGAAGAGGGAGGAGGGAAGAGTCTACCTGCACAAGCTTAAGATTCCATGGAGGATGATTAATCAATCCTGCCTCTTCAACCTGATTAGCTACTGCAGCCTGAAGTTCTGCATATGTATTACTATCCAACTGCAATCCCGGAAAGAGGTCATTAATAAGACTCAGAAACAAAGGCTCATCTTCATCTACCTGAAATAAAAAAAATAAAAAAAAAAAGAAGAAGCACTTAGAGCATGGTTATCCAAAGAAAGTTCTCAAACTAAAATGCAACTCTTTGATAAAGAAGATGCTTAAAAAAGAAGATGTAGAAAAAGATGCTTATGCTTATAAACACAGCTAGCCAACAGGAGGGTTCACTAAGGAAATAACATTTTGAAAGTATCACTCATATAGAATTCCAAAAGATAACTCCCACTGAGCATACAGTTTTAAAATTTTGTGAGGGATACAATTCATATAGGAATATCAAAAAATACGGATTCAACACATTGTTTTTATGGCACACTATCATCTAATCAGCTAGTTTCCAGACTAGTCTCTTTCATCTTCACAGACACTCTTTTCATCCTGTCAGCTAACATTGCTTTTACTTTACAGGCAGCAACCATTTTTTGAGAGGATCTAGCTGATATGTATCTGTTTAGTCTATGACCAGCTATTCCCACCTTTATTAAGCTTTGATGTCTGCTGTTTTAAAGACTAATTTAAAAAACTGCTGGTGTACATAAAGACTTCTTCATGTTAGAATATTATAGCTACAATACTTCCACTAAAGCAATATTCCTAATTTTAAACATGTAACAACATATGGAAATATGCTCATTTTATTTCCAAGGCACGCTCATGCACATACACTAGTTCATTCTGTCTCTCCATTAACAGTTCTCACATTCTATAACTTTTAAAGTAGCTGATGAAGCAACAGTTCACTGAATAGATAGATGAACATCTAAAAATATTTGACAAATGATTATTAAATATGTGCAAACTATACTCAACATTATAAATTCATTCATCAATATAGGAATTGCACCCTTGGCAGGTATATAAACATACATTGTTGAGCAGACTGACATTAAAACAACTGATCAACTGGATATTCCAATTATTTAGTTTATGGTACGGTAATCACTCTGTACACAGGTACTTCAGAAAATAATGTAACACCTTTTGTCACTATTAAACTATTCGGAACCCTTGCAACCTAAGCACTGTTTTCAAATTTATTAAACTCACAGTGCTGCTAATGATCACATGATTATCACATTTCAAGTTTTAAATAAAAGTTAGGTTTGTGATTTTTTATCATCTACTTTTTTTTATCATTTTACAAAAACTCTTGAAGCATCTAGATGACTTGTTTATACAAAATATATGTTTTTTTTTTTTTCCTTACCAGCTTAGAAAGATTCATATCTCTAAGCCCTCTCATTACAATACTTAATTCACTTTCATTTGGTCTGGCTCTCTTCTGAGATCCAAGAGTTCTCAGAACGGAAAGGATGTTCCTCAGACCAAAGTCATAATGAACCTAAAACAGGCAAAGGAAGAAAATAAGCTTTATGCATGAATTACAAGTTTTCTAGCCTTCTTTCATCGGGATATCAAACTTTACTTTTGTACTGTATAGTTTAGTAACCCTGCTTAGAAAAGGTAGCTAATTTTTAAAAATAATGCATATAATAAGGTTTATGTGGAGGAAAGTGGCAAGAGTCGTGTTTTTTTTCCTCTCTCTTCTACTTTCATTTTTCTACTTAAAATCTCATTGACTTCACTACTAATAATGCTACATAGTGATTACACTGTGGCCTTCCACAGCAGGGTTCTGAGCTATTTTCAACTGAGGCAGCTTAAAGCCTCAGATGAAAACAGTGCCACAGAGCGATCCTAATCCTCAGAGAAAAGTGCCATAACCAAGTTAATTTTTCCTGGCTGCAGCCTTTAGACAGAGAATCTCAGACATGTGCAACTACACACTATGATCATTTAACAATTTAGATAGATGTGCACATATCACTATGTAAACACATATTAACATGTGACACTTGTGACACTTTAAAAACAACCTACATAAACCAAAACCTACAAGGATCTATTTTGTAAATGCTATCACAAAGGGGAAAGGAATACATAACACTACCTGCTTGGTGAGCTGCTCCTCACAAAGTTTATAAAGAACGAAAAATTTCTGAGCCAAGATCACATTATCAATAAACCCACAGCTTGCAAGCTTAACTCTCATAATTATCTGAAAAACAGTATTTTATTTTGGAAATTCCATTAGTTTTTCTGAAGACAGGTAAGCAAATTCAAATACCTGAATTATTTAAAATATATATTTTTCTTTCTGTTCAGACATTAACTGTACCTGTCTATCTGGAACCATCATTGAAACAGTCCTAAATTGAATTTTGAGATTTTCTGGTAGTTCTTGACGTCCAGCATATCCAGGATTCTGTAAAGGAAAACATGCTGTATTTCTTAATTACATTAGTCAGAATAATTTCCTTTTTATTGTTCAAAAAATGTAGATTTATGCATAAATTCTTAGATAGATTCAGAATTAAGATTATTTGTCCACTAATGATTAATATCAAGAATTTTAGCTTCTAGCTATCAGAAATTTACAATTTTATGGAATAAAACATCTATCTGGTCAATTTCCTCTGGTATATTCCTGCTGGAAAACAAAACAAAACAAAAAACAAAACATAACTTTTACAATGGTTAAGAAGCCTAAAGGGTAGCCTTGAAGTATGGAATCTCACTGAGTGATTTATGGTCTCTGCAATTCTCTTTTAGTACAAACCTGACAAACCTGACAAACATTTAATAATGCTTCAACATAATGCAGACAGAAGGCTTTAACAAGGACACAATGAAAACAAAAGAGAGAAGAGGGAGAGGGGGGAAGAGAGAGAAGAGAGGGGGGCAGAGAGAGAAGAAAGGGGGGCAGAGAGGGAAGAGACGGGGGACGAGAGGGAAGAGACGGGGGACGAGAGGGAAGAGACGGGGGACGAGAGGGAAGAGAGGGGGGGACGAGAGGGAAGAGAGGGGGGACGAGAGGGAAGAGAGGGGGGACGAGAGGGAAGAGAGGGGGGACGAGAGGAAAGAGAGGGGGGACGAGAGGAAAGAGAGGGGGGACGAGAGGAAAGAGAGGGGGGACGAGAGGAAAGAGAGGGGGGACGAGAGGAAAGAGAGGGGGGACGACAGAGAGAATTTCAATGATCAAGAATGTAGGATCTGTAGATTTCCTAAAACATGCTGCAAATGTGAGAAATAATTCTCAGGCCAAGTTTGAGCTTCAGGCATAGAATGCACCTCTTTGGTACCACAAAATCAATACTGACAAAGTGTCAGCAGTATGCCTTGGAAAAGGCACCGGCAGCAATATGAGGTTATTTCCTAAACACAATTATTAAACGATGCCTAGAATACTTAGGCGTTTGAAGGATGTAGTGTGAGAAAAATTTCCTCAAAATAAAACTGAAATCAGGTGGTATTTAAGAAATATAAAGTAACCAAAAGAAATTTCTGGCCACCTCTGTTTTTATCCTATCATTATTCAGATGAAGACTTTAATTTCCCATAAAGCTATTCTGGACTTCCATCTACTTTGATGGCATTTGGAAACATCCAACATCCCTCCTCACAAGATAACAGGAATGGTTTCTGTGAAGCCTCAAAAATCTCATGTTTTATTCTTGGTATGAAAACTTGAAAAGGTCTTTTATCTGCATAAAGTACTCAATAGAAAAGACTTATTTCCCTGAAAAATGTCCTCCATGCATGCCTAGACTTCAGGGAAGGTTTTCTTCCTTCCTAACAATAACTTTCTCACTAATACTGTTAAAGCATTTCATGCTAAGCAGCAATGTCTTTTAGTGTTTAAATCCTTTCTAATACCAGAGAATTCCAGAACTTTGGACAGATTTGTGACCTACATAAACAGCTGCAATAGAGTAGTTAAGGGATATAGTTCAGTAAAACATATGAATAATCTTAATGAAAATACTACAGTATACAATTCGTGAACAATCAAATTACTCATAATTTGGGTTTTTTTTAGACTAATCTTGTAGTTGACAGTGCCGTCTAATTAACAAGTTACTTTGTCATATAATTAACTTTTAGAGAGTGTAATATGCCACTTCTCAGGATTATTACTATATTTACCATTGTAAGGAAAATTCCAAACTCCGGATTTAAATCTACAGTGTCTCCGTCAGAAAAAATGAATTGTTTTTTTCTTTCTTTTCTTGCTGTTAAAATAATATAAATTTGTTGTGCTGCTACTGACAGGACAGGCAACTCAATTCGGTTGAACTCATCAAAACAGCCCCAAGATCCGGACTGAGCAAGACCTAAAACAGAGAAAAAAAAATCTGTTGCTCTTCATGCATATTTGAAACTATGGACTACATGTACTTTCCCACAAATAATGAAGTATGATTAGACTCATTTCTAGCCCTACAATCAAGCTGTAGCTCCTTTTAATCCATCTGAATATTTTGGTACCTGTATTCAAATTGAAAATGCTTAATAGTGAAAAACAACCAGAAAAAAAAAAAAAGAAAGAAAGAAAGGGTCCTAAAATATCTCAACAAAAAAATGTGTTTTTTATTATTATTTTAATTTGCCTTTGGGAGTTCCAGCCTTGATAATCCTCCTAAGTTACTTTTCACTTGCCTCTCAGATCATAAAGGTTAGAATTAAAAACTGAAAAAAAATTTGGACTAACTGGAGTTTTAAACAAAATATTGATCAGCACAAGAATATATTAAACTTAGTGCATATATCCCAATGTGCAAGCATCCATGTTTTAAATCCACACGAAACTGCTAATTTTTCAAGGACTGCTATCCAGTACTAACAATGAAATGCAAATAATGCTCTTTGTGAATTTGTGTGTGAAAGAAAAGGAGACAGAAAAGGAAATAGAAAGAAATTTAGAAATACAACATTAATATCAGTAACATTTTCATAAAGGATTAATTTTCCAGTAGCCTGATTTGAGTTTGTAAAAGGGACTTATGTATTTAGTAGCAGCTAAGAGAACCGCTGTGCCTTCAAAAACATGTACGTGAGAAAATTTGAGGCAGTTTTTTTTAGATGACATTGAAGTACGTCTTTGAAATACATAATCATCATGTCTGTAGTAGTTTACTTTCACATTTATTGAAAAACAGCTATTCAGAAGTGAAAGATTTAACCAAATCATTCAGTGAATATTCCCTTTACTTACATAAGGCTAAATCACTTCAAAGTGCTTCTGTCATAGCTCAAAAAATTTTTTAAACTTAAAATAGCTTGGCTTGTAAAAGGGCAACGTATTTATTAATTAATGGTTTTGGGCACTTTTCTCCTGGAATTATTTGCTTGTTAGAAAAAAAACAGAAATCTGAAATAGTTTCAACTACTTATTTTTCAATAACTATATGCATTTGGAAAATGGACAGACAGAAACATCACAAAGCTCCACAAATTCTGTATCAGGGACAAGACAACAGACAGAATAACTCCTGAGCAAGACCTGATCTAATGATCTGCTCTGAGCAGGACGTGGGACTAGATAACCTGTGGAGGGTCCCTTCTATTCTACATGAATCTGATTCCGTGAAGTCTTACCTTTGAAAATTCTACCCAAACCTCTGAAGTCCATTTGATCTGAACAGTTAAAGACTACTACATATTTTCCCAGAGCCTTTCCCATGTCTTTGGTCGTTTCTGTTTTACCAGTTCCAGCTGGTCCTGCTGGGGCACCTCCCATGTTCATTCCCAAAGCCTGAGCTAATGTTATATAGCACCTGTAAATGTTAATTCATATTATTAATTAATACATATACATAATATACATATGTATAACAGTAAGCTACATGACAGATTCTACTGCTACTGTGTTGAACCATTATTTCCTCAGAAATCAGCTCCATTGATAGCACTGAGACTTCAGGAAGTTCAGAGGTATAAAAGCCACAGAATACAAAATTAAATTATACACTAAAAAATAGTTATTTTTCATTTATCTGGCTGGTTATGAATTGTGACTATTGGACGAGGCAAACATAGCATTACACACCACAAAGGAATACAATTATACGCCACAAAGGAACTTCTTTTTATCTACCTCTGCAGGAGAAAGAACAGATTCTGCCAAATTACTTGGTGATTCCTAGCTCTCCTTTTGGAGGGTTGGGAGAGATAAGAAGAAAAATCCCAATTCGCCCTCTCCCCACCATTTACAATTTGGTGGACTTAATGTCTTAAAATTCTTTATGGAATTTTAAACATTTAACCCAAACTCTTCTTCAAAATAGAAAGACGATATTAATGTACAATACAGTTTATAATGATCGAGTTCTGATACTAATGATCTCAGTTCTCACCTCAGTTACTAAATCACAATAAGCCTGGGGGTGATAATATTTTCCTAGAAATTACTAATCATACAAAATTAGTGACATTCTATTTTACTTTTTTCTTTTTTTTTTTTTAAAGAGCATGATTAAGCAAATGTATGAGATGATTTTCATCATCAGGCTCACAGAGCACTTAAAGCAGAATGTACCTCTCTGAAGATAGTATGCTAAATAAGATATATGTAAAAATTTACTGTAATTTTTATTCTAACCTGTCTGTGAGAGGCGTTATAACTAGACGATCAGTGCAGCCCAGAAATTCATTTTGGTAAACAAAATCAACATCTGTAATGGACACCAAGACTTGATCGAAATCCTCCTTAAAATAGAATCTACACTGCTTTAACCATTCAAAATCAGTTGGTGATCTGATGTGCATTTTTACCTTTAAGAAAGTAAAGAGATGAATCAGTTATATCTCAGCATACTTTTATTGTCCTCGATGATACATTGATAATCTGTATTATGAAAATACAGTGACTACTGAAGCATTGTATAATAAGTATGGATGTATGCTAAATGAATATTAACAAATATCTCAATCATTTAAGTGAATAGATCTTCCTGTTAAAAAAAAAAAAAATCTTAAATTGATTTGATAGTATGTCTAGTCCTTCAGGTGAAACACTCTATCAAGCCACCTAACACATTGGAAAAAATAGTTTTAAATGAAATAATGAATCTGAGGAGGGAAGCATGAATTCAAATGATGTAATTTGAATTTTGGTAAGCTTGTTCCGTCAACAGCCAAAAAATCAAGGATGTAGTATTAAGGGCTGTCATTCCTCAAAGAATAAAATAACATAAAGTATTTAGCACAGTCTAAAACGTTCACACTTGGGACAGGCATCACTTGATGGTTTTAGCAGATGTTTCTGTTTGTCTACCATGTATTCCCCTCCTGAACTAATAAGAGAATTCCAATAAAAGGCTCTCCAAAGTAGGATTGACATGAAGAAGAAATCAGGAGGGATGGAAGAAATTGCTTTCATTGCTGTCACTTAGAATGCGTGGACATAAAGTTCAACCTAGTGGATCATAGGCCTGTTATAACCAACTACTGAGGTTCTCTAACAAGACACAAGGAAATTTTCTGTGACAATAAAGCCACAACATTCACTCAGACTTAGTTTTCTAGCTATATAATTAGGAATAATCCAATTTTTTTTCTTCTTCTTCTCTCAAAGAGGGGACATACTGAAAGGTTTGGAGTTTCAAAACATGTAATTCTTTAAGAAATAGAGAAATATTCTAGGAAAACTGTAAACATGTACTTCCTTACTACAGTGAGACTCCGCATGTTTTTGTCTTATAAACTGTAGCTACCATATATGTAAAAGATGATCATTATGACAGAAAATGCACTTAATTTTCAGAAATCAAAATCTGTACTTTACCAAATCATCAAAAATATCACGCTGATGTACATGAATAGTGACCAAGGTTTCAAATTTCACTCTGTCAAACTTAGAAAGGTCATGCGTGGTCTGGCTAATCAAAGTATTCAAAATATCCAGAAATCTTGCATTGGTTACATGCATGATTTTTCTGTCATCTTTAGCATTGTGCAGAGCCTCTTCTGCATCATGTGTCCACAACATCTGAATTCCCAATAATCCAACCTACAAATTTAATATGTGAATAAATAAAAAAACCTTTGTTAAACACGAGACTTGCTATTAATTCCTGAGATATAATAAGAACAATAAATTATGAAACCAAATTATCATGGGAGCCAGAAAAGGTTATCTCAGTACGCTATTGTGCCCAAGTTAAATGGTTCTGCAGTGAAACTGGAAACTTATGAGAAAATATCTATAACCTTTCATGAAAATATATGTTAACACAGGCAACCTAAGTACAATTCTCAGTTTTACTTCCTGGTCGTTAGAGTACTCCAGTGATATAAACATAAATGGTCTTAATAATAGATAAAAACTAGAATAACAACAGAAGAATAGAATAACAGAGAAATTAATGAAGAAAAAACAAACAATTTTTGTAGAATATTTCTGCAGTATTCTGCACAGTTTCTGTTGTGTTCTAATATCTTTATTCTCTATTCTTGGCTCAACCACATTTGCCAACCAATATTTGCCTCGGCAAGGCATGGGGAAGAAGATCTCTACAGATACTAATTAAGCCCCTTTTAAACATTTGAAAATCAAACAAGATGGTCCTTATCGATTTAAAGAAAAGTAACAAACTTTTACAATATGTTAAGATAGTACAGAATTATGCTATAAACACACTTTATAAATAGAAATACTAAATATTATATTACAATATATAAAATAGGGGCTTTATATACACATATGCATTAAATAATTAACATATTAAAAAGGTTAAACACCCCTCTCAGAAAGTGTAAGATAGACTTTATATTCTCCAAGAAAGACAAAATAATTTCAAAGTTGAATTATAATAAAATACAATAAATTTAAATATAATAGAAAGAATTATTATGCTTTATATAGATTACCAAAACTGAAGTCAGCAAGGGTTGCCTGCTACAGAGTAAATCCATATTGTTATTTCCTCTATTTAGCTTCCTCATATAAACATCTTTACATCCCACCTTTCCCATCCCAGAATACACACATAAATGTACATTCTATATTCTCACCTGTGCTGGGAAGTGATTAAGAAAAGTCAGCAATTGATATCCAGGGTCACTAACTTGGTAATATGCTGCCCTAATTATGGCATGCAATGAATTCTGTTGCACACGCAATAAATCTAGCAACCAAAGCTCTACTGGTCCTTTTGCAATCACTGGAGTGTCCAGCTGAAAAATTAACACAAATAAAAAGTACACAGTTAACAAATATCTTCAAGAGTATTAGTTACCAAATAGTTACTAAATTTCAATTCAAGAGAATTACAGATTTAACTTCAATAAACATGAACATTTGAGATAATTATTTTATTACATAGACCAATTAACAATAATTTAATAAATGCACATTTAATAATAGCATGATTTAGCTATTAACATTGTTATCATCATCTATTATTATCTATTAACATTCTGAAAAAATAAAAGAAATTCAGGGAATTACTGCAATTTTTTCTCCTTCTCTTGATATTACTGCCGTTATGCGATCGTAATCCTTTGGGTGAAACTGGACTTCATTTATATTGTCAGATATGGAGGGCAGATGTGGCTGTAAAGACAATTAAGATGTTATTCAATGTAATAAAAATTAAACTGAAATAATGTTATCTTTCAAAAGTAATTGAGCTTCAGGTCTTTGTAGGTAATAATTACAGGAATGTTGGTATAGCACTGTAGTATTTGTTAGAGTTTCCAGAGCAGAACTAGCAGAACAGACTGTATGAGATCAACTATTATATTTCAGTCATCTCCCAGCAACCAGCCAAATCAGATTCAATTTGAAATATTCAAAGCAAGAAACCCTCAAAAATGTTACCTTCTTCTTCTGGAAGGACAAAGCTCCAGCCAATCATGTGAGAGGACAATATTCTAGCACCTTTAATATCGTACATTTTTAGATTACAGATATCCACTTCATAATTTAAGGACTAAAGAGATGAATGAAAATTTCTCTTCCATGCAAAAGGTAACAACAACCACTATATTTTAATCCATTTACTGCTTTTCCATTATTTAAATATAAAAATCACTGAAGATATACCTGAATTGTATGAGAATCACTTGCTTGTCCAAGAATTTCAAGAAGGGCAGGATCAGAGACAAAAAAGAATCTTGGAAACAGTAGCCTTTTCTTCTCTAAGTACCTTTAAAATTGAACATGATTTTTATTAGAATATTTCATCTTTATGTTTTCAACTTAAGATGGAAAATAAGACTGAAACATTAAATATTTTATTTTCCACAGGTATAGTATTTAAAAATGGGCACATGCTAAAGTCAATCTCTAATTAGAACATTTTAAGAATACACTCAGGAGAAATTTTGAGTAATAAATACTTTTTGAAAGAGTAAATAAATTTTAAACATGCTTTGCACTATCACAAAATTACTGGCCGATACATATACAAAGCAAGTTACTGTTTGCTTGCTCACTGTACTGTACTTCACTATAGGACTCTACAGAGCATCGCCCCTGGGTGCAGATTTACTCTCACCATTGAAGCACAAAATATGCTGAATGTTGGAATGACCTCTGTAACCTTGAACACTGAAGTAAAAATCGATGTTTTTGTTTAATGTATACTTTTAAATACATGTTTGTTTGTTTTAATGAATACGGGCAGTAAACAGTTATTGCCTGGTTTGCCCTCAGGTCTTTTCATATAGTTTGGTAACTATCTAATTTTACCTGGGAAAAAAATAAAAATATGCCAACTGTAATAAAATCTTCCAAGTGTATAAATACAGTATAAACACATATTTCAGCTGTTCTCCTATTGCTAGACACTGAAGTATGCTATTCTGAAGCAAGTGGAAGCTATAAATGTAAACTGGAGAAAGCTGATTCCTTCTCCACATTTGCATTTAAAAACATTTATATGTTTAAATTGTAACAAAAGTGAGAAAAGTTTATATAAAGTATTTATGAAATATTAGGACATTAAAAAAAACCAAACAATTCATACCCTGTAAGTGATTTCTGACACACTTCCAACTGTTCATGTAAATGAGGGAGAAGTTGTCCCATAGTCTCATCTCCAACACAGCAGTTGATTACATTTGGGTTTTCATGTGCTCGTTGCATTATTTTTATCCATGATTTGTCAATATTCTGAAAACGTTTTGCTTCCTGTATATGATCAAAACATTAGTACTTTCCCAAAACAGTCTTTTGAAAATAATTACAGCTTTTTATCCATAAGAGACAAATATTATAAGTTTACCTGGGGTAACTGCTTTGCAATATCTCCCCCCACAAAAACAGCTTCAAGGTAAACCCACAGGTTCTGCACAACCAGCCATTCTTCAATTATATCAGTAGAGCTGCTTAGTTTATAAATCCAACTCTGAATTTCCTTTTTAAATGGTGCATTGTATCTAAAAATCAAAGAGGGAAAATAAAAAATATTTAATTCTAAAGAAACCTACTGTAAAGTCACAAACTTACAAGTTTGCAATTGTGAAAACACTTGTTTCACTTGAGAGAGAAGAATTCCCTAAAAACTTTTTAGCAATCTGCTTATATTGAAATATATTAAGATGATAGATTGTTGTTACTGCATGAAAGTCTGCCACCCACAGGAAGCTTTTAATCATCTATTAACTATGTAACTTCTGTCCTTTTTAATTTGAAGGATAAGATTCCACCCACATTTACTGCTGATTGAGTCTAATAATACAATTGCTATCTCCTTGTGTTTGTAAGCAACATGGAAAAATTCTAAAATATCATTAAAATTTTTAAAAATTACCTATTGCTGAGTAAAGAGCCAAGAATCATTAAACTGTCCTCCATTAAGGTTATTATTTCAGATGATTCAGTTCCCTTTAACAGTAGCTCTCCTCTTCCTTTGAATGGTGAGAAACTCAGAACTTGGCCTCCCCAACTATCAACTATTTGAGATAGTTTGGCTTCAATATCTTTTTCCTTTGTAGCAGATATACATATATCCTGCGAAGAAAGGACTGCTTTTTAGAATCCACATTCCTCAGAAATAAAACTGTTCCTAATTACCCATATTGCATGTCTAATAAAGGAGTAATTAAAACAATATACAAAAAATTATTAAGCAGTACAGATATGTATCACACAAATGCACAGAACATGACTAGTTTTAGTGGAAATCTCACTGAAATTAAAAGTATGAATAACTGAAAAATACACGCTGCAAAATACAAACAGATTGCATTTCTATAGCTTCACCATTTTGCTACTCTTGTAGAAGGAGATTTCTGAATTATCATTTCTACATCTTTTTTGGAGAGGGATATGGATTCACATTCACATGAGCATTCAATCTCATCCCATTTAAATTGATAGAATCACAGTAAATTAGGCCCTCCAGAGAACATCTAATCCAACATTCTATTCAAAGCAGAGCTAACCTGAAAATTATATCACCTTGCATGAGGTCTTATCCTTGTAGTTTTGGGAAAAGCATTTGCCATAAAATCAAAGTATGAAGATAATATCATTAACATGAATATTTACCATATACATGACCATATACAGAACATTCGCATATAAAGAACTTTCCAAACTCTATTCAAAATATTGTTCAAGATATGTGGGAGATATTTTGAAGATGCAAACTGTAGAAGATATAAATATCCAGGGAATTGTTCACATTATATGCGAAGAAGCATGGAGTTTTACATGCAAAATTTGTGATTTGCTTACAAATCTTTAAATCAATCCCTGAATAAAATTTAAATGAAAAATTCAAAAGTCATTTGAAATTTTGTTTGCTTTTCTGGCTAGAATGAATGGCAGAAATTATCTAGAAAGGTCTTTCCATACAGTTTTAGGCAATCGTTTCATAAGTTATCATTTTCAAAATTTTGTGATAACAAAAAATGAAAAAGCAGAAAAAAACTCATGTACAAACCTCAATATCATCTTTATGTTGAAGAAGTGGTGCTTCCATGATATTTCTAAGGCAAAAGGTATCCGATTCTATATCGAACTGATGTCCTGTTGTTTCAGCTATACGATTCCAGTGTCTCTGCTTCATTGCTTTGTTGGTCATCATTTCCAATAAAGGACAAGACTCACTGAAATCATCAATTCTCTTCTTGAGATCTAAAAACGCTTGCCAGTTTTTGAGTCCTTTAGGTAGCTTACGACACCTTTAGTTGAATTAAATTAATCACATTTGTCATAATAGAATTTAAAATAAGAACTTTTTTTAATGTTTTTAAAACAAATGAGATTTTTTTAATTTAAGGTCATCTTTATTTTTGTTGTTTTTCTTCAAATTTGAGAAATGTAACATTTCTTTTCATTTACTACTAAATTAGCTAGAGGTTGAAAACAGGCAGATTTCTAATAGCACGTTAAAGGTCCGGTACTCAGAACCCCATTTCCCTTATTCAGCCCTGCGAGCCAGGAGACTGTTTTACACAAGGATGAGATGCTACAAATCAGATGTTTGTCAACATCTTGCTGCTTTGAGATAATTTTAATCTGTAACCTCCAATGTAGGAGAGAAAAATCGTCTTGGGCATATATTTCCCCGAAAGGTTATTCATCCCTGGTTAATGTTTGCCTTTTATGATATTCACAGACAATGCAACTATAAGATCAAAACTTCGACTCTGGAAGTCAAACTACGGAAACTCTTCACTTGCTAACTATATGCATCAGAACAATATATTTGATGCAATACATGAGATAAACTCCAGAAAAAAAGATTATGTTTTCCACTTGGAGACAAATTATATTCCATTTACTTATTAAACTACCATGATGTTCTACACAAAAAACACGTAACAGACAGAAAAATTGAATAAGAAACATTACATTCTGTAGTAAAGATCCTTTCTCTCAAAAGAAGTTAGGTATACTGGCAAAATAGACAATGAAAGGATATGACTACAATTCTTAAAAAGATGGGATGTGGCACATTTAATAGTGGCTTGAGAAAGAATTTCATTTACTAAAGATGTTCTCCTCACTACAATCATGTACATAATTGTCCTGCTATATATTACTACATGAACTACTTTTAAGCTGTCAGTTCCACAATAACTTAACACAGCATTTGCTGAGCTCAATACTCCAGCAGTAAGACTTTATCATTGATTTAAACCTCTTTAATAGGCTAGAATTACTCTATGACTGCAATATAGATACATTCTAAAACACTAAATGTTGACAGAACAGCAGAAGGGTATCAACTGTCTATTTATTTTGGAAATTTGTCACGACAGAATATTTTTCTAAGAGGAACACTGAGAGGAAAGAAATGCAAAGAAAACTGATTTTTTTTTTTTTAAGATGGAGCTTGCCAAGCTTATAAATAGGAGTATATAACACAGAAGGATAACAGGGGACTAAACTCAAATTCTTTTGTGAAACAATCTTTTCCTAATTTTCTGTATTATATTTTTTCCCAAACTAGTTAAGACAGTTTTCCAAATACTAAAATTGGAGTTAGACTAAAAAGTTAGAAAATACTTCTCAATCAAACTAATTACATCTCAATTGCTTCAACAACATCAAAAACACCTTAAGATTTCAACTATACACAAAGGTCTGTAAGATTTTTTTTAACAGAACCTACTATATAAGACACTATTTGTTGAAGTATTTCAGATAGCACAACTAGGATAACGTATTTCAGAAGAACACTTTTCTTATATTCAGCAATTAAAGTCAATAAGTTAATACTCCTTGTTGAACAACTTGCCTTTTCCAAACAAACTTCTAGCTATCTTCTGGTTCAGTTAATCATATGCCCTTCTATTATACAACTATTATACAGCTAAAAGGTTGGTTAGCTAAAATTACAGTGAGATTCCACTCCTCATTAAAGGGCCCAATTACTTCATGCTAAATCTTATTTATGGAAGTTTTGTATTTAAATATATATATATAAAAATATAAAAATAAGTAAAAATTAAATATATCAGATATCTTTGTTAAATTCACCTAATTCTTACTATATTTAAGATCAGTTATAGTTTGTTTAATGAACATACCTGTTTTGAAAGTCCAGAAGTTCTGCATTAATTTTTTCAATATCTACGTCTGACCAAAGTATCTCATAATAACCACTTATGTTGTTCATTACTGTATCATATAAACCATACAATTTCTGGAGCAAGCCTAACTCCTTCCTACAAGAAACACAAATGCATTAATAATTACAATTTATGAATAAAACATGTAAAGAGAAAAAAAAAAAAAAAAAAACCACAGACAGCTGATGCTGAGGACCCAACAGCCATACAAAATTTATATTTTGTTTTGGTCTAGTTCTGTAAAAGTTTTATTTTTATCCAAAAGCAATCTTTTTGGTAGAACTGGTCAATTTACTTCACAACCACACTCTGGATATGAATTAAAATGCTGATGTTAATACAGCCGTAAATAGTCAGATCTTCTCACCCCCATCTGAATCATCACTGAGCCGTCAAAATAAATAGCGCAGAAGTTTTAGAATCCAATTCTCATTAGTACACTTGCTTAGAAAATTTAACTTTCATAGACCTCTAGTTACATAATGCATACATGATGTTACACAGATCTCTCTTCTTGTTTTCCTAACATCTACCATTTTATTGCTTTGTGGGGGCGGGATTAAAATTAAGGCACTAGAAACCTTTACTATTGTAGCATTTCCCTCTTCAATTTATCCCAAGACTTTCTAACACACTTAATACAAACCTAAAAGTGTATTTCCACAGTTACCTGACTTTATGTAAAACTTCATAGTCTGTGACAGGTAATCCAAATAACTGTTCACCTGAGGAGTACGTGATAAACTTTCTCCAGAGTTCATCAAAATTAGCCTGGCAAAATTAAGATTCATAAAGATAAATTGAAATCATTTTTAATTTATTTTTTATAATAATAAATCATTGATCAGTTCTAAAGTTGTCTTAAAATAATCCTATTGGGGCATACTTGTATATCTGAAAAATGCTATTAGTCTAATATTTTTGACGCATTAGTTACGTAATATAGTATCTTGAATTCAGCTTTTGAACATGTAGGTAACAAGCAATACTCTGAAGAAACATTTTATAAAAATAGGATATGCAATTAATTCCAAAAGGAATTGTCAAAAGGAGAACAGCACATATAGGATCAATAATACAGAGAAAGGGAATAATTACGATTTTGGCAATTACTATCCATAAGTATAAAGTATTTTCTTGCCAAAATAAATGAAATATGTCTGAACATCAAATTCAATCCAAAATACTGAATTTTCAGTATGTTAGATGCAATGTAAACTTTCAGCAATTTTTCCATCCATTTGCTGCTAATTCTCGTTAACTTTCAATTTACTTTTCACAGAGTCAAAGTCAAGAAGTAGGCAAGACACTAACAAAAAGTCCTGTTGAAAAAATATCTCTAAGCTATTATAACTCATAGAGAAGCAGGAAATATATTAAAAAGTGGTTGTTGAACCATAAACTTAAGTTCATAATAAAGTTGAAAGGCAAATTGATATCTACAAGAGAAAAGCAATTGATAAGTAATTTGCTTTTCTTTCAGCTATTGTCAAGTAGTACTTCATTATTTCCTGTTTTATTGTTCTACTTATTTCAAACACACAACTCCTGCTCATTCAAATTGAAGTATGAAGCAAGGTTCATCCTTCAATCAGTCCCTCCATACTAAGGAAACTGTCTCCTAGAAATTAAAATGTAGTTAACAGATGACTACACAAAATATCCATCAAAACGTACTTTGGTAAGTAGGCCTTTCTGTAAACAGTACTTTTTCTGAATTTGTTTTGATAAACAGCAGTGGATCTAAATTTAATTACTGGAAATTTAGAAGCTTATTTTCTTACCTGAAATATCTGTAGCCTGTTACTAGCTTCCTGAGGTGGAATATTTGGAACCATGGGTCCTTCCTTTTAAATAAAAAGTTAGCAGAAATTTAGTATTAATTCTCATGGTGACTGAAGGCATGTTGTTTATTCACAGATGATCAGAAAACACACTTTTTTTTTAGACAAAAATCTAAGTTATCTATTTTGGTATTGCAACAGTTACTACTGTGAATCTAAGACTTTTATAAAACTAAAAATTCTTCAAGCGAATTTAGTTTACTCTCAGTAGTCAGGGGACTCATCTTTCATATTGTTTTTGTTGAAACTAAAGTATCCAGTGAGTGGCTTGAGATAATCCCTGTAAATGTTGAGGTGTGATCAAAAATGCCACAACATGTACAACTTCTTAAAGGTTTTCAGTCTCATTAGAAGTTGGTCATGTCATGTATCACCAGGGATTTTTATGACTTTTTTTTCACTGCTGTTTCTTCAGATTGCACAAAATTTCTTTCTGAACACAGCTGGTGAGATTCAGAACAAAAAGTCAAAAAGGTGGCCCTTTTGAAACTGCAGATTGTACAATGATTATACTACAGAAGTAGGAATCACTTAAAAAAGAAAAAACACGACCATTAGGTTTGTGAAAGCGCTCCCAGGCCAGTGCCAACACAAGCAATCAGCTAGTCTCATCATTGGTGAAGGTATACTTCAAGAATTCATAAAGGTGTCTAAGAGAAAGGTGGAACAAAAATTCCCTCGATTTCTTTCACCTCCCCCTGCCCTCCACAAAAATTATGCACACACACACATGCAGGGAATATGCTGAAAGCAGAAATGGTAGTTAAGAAGCCAAGCTCTTCAAAAGAAGTGTCTCAAAGAATCAATCACAACTTCCTTTTAAAGCATGTCCGTAGTGACCATGATAGTGACTTCAAACACTCATAAGAGAGAACTGCTTTACTAATTAATTTAGAGGATTTTTGACATTTCTTAAATTTATGTGGCATTAAAAATAGTTGATTTTTCAGGAAAATTCTCTTACAAGATATACAAGGGCAGATCTCTCTGCTAAAAAAATAAAGTAAAATTAGGGTAATTTCAGCTGAGGAGCTCTTTTACAGGACTCAGGCAATGAGAATGAGAATGATCATCCATCCTGGTGGCTGTTAGCGTGCTCACTGAATAGTTCAGCTTGACTAACATGCTCCCAAATAACATCCACGTGCAGACCAGGAGACTTTATAGGCCTGTAACTTTTCCCCAAGAGGCGGTATGGCAAGACATCCTCTTCTCAAGAGGAGAGCTCTTCCATACACGCATGAATCATGCAATAGTACATGACCTCCAGGCCAGGCAGTGATCCCAGATTTGTTATATTTTCTTTTAAAGATGAATCCCAGGAGTTTAAAAGTGAACTTCACCCATAGCCATGACTGCACAGCAACAAACATGAATAGGAGTAAACAATTGATGCAAACCAAAAATACGGCAAAACAAATCTTACAGACAACTGCTAAATTCAGTTACCGTTTCATATGACGTTTCAAAGTTCGACACATCCTCACGAAAAACTGCAACTGACTCTAGCAGGTTACTCTTAAATTTAGGCTGAACTTGAACCAACTCATCTTGAACACGGGACTGACATGCAAAAGATTAATGATCAAAATTACTTTAAAATTAGGAACATATACTTGAATTACATATAAACCAACATTACACAGAAATGAATGGTCTTGGAGATAAACAGACAAGGTATTATTTTCTTTTATGGTGCTTCACCTTCAACTTTTGAGCTGTAAAGTGTAAATAAAATAAAATAAAATAAAATAAAAAATAAAAGGAAGAACACACTCTTTCCACCCTTAAGGGAACACGTTTCTTTACAAGGAAAGAGGGAGAAAAAGTTAAGGGAGAAAAGAGACTTTCCCATTTTCTGTGCCTCCAGAAAAACCTCCAAAAAGAAGATGTAAGCAAGTAAATTCAATTCTTAGATGTGTGAAAACATAAAACTGTTATTTCACAAGTATGGATTCGAGTCATGTATTTTTTATAGATATATATGATCCTTTCGTCTTAAACCAGACCTTAGCCAAAGGGTCTGTTTTCTTCTGCAGACACCTAGGGTTAATCAGCTTTGAAACAAGATATCTGAAACTACCCTAACCTTATCTAGAAAAATCAGGAATATAGATAGACCAACCATTTAGTGCCATAGAGCTTCTTTACTGTAAGCAAACAGCAGAGGCGAATGAACACAAGCAATGGAATATGTATAGTAGCAATTAAATGCAAACTATCCTTATTTACTATTAGAAACCTTTTCCTCCTTTTTATATTACTATGTTTTATGTTTTATTTTTATTGTTGTGCACGTGATTTAAAAAGAATGCATATACTGTGGTACTTTTGCTAGAGAATTATTCATTCTAACACTGACTAGCATACCTCCTTTAAGCCTAAAAAAGGGCATCTAAGTAGAGAATATTAATGCATAATGTTTTAAGAGGATATGAATATAACTGAACATTGCAGTCATATACTGAGGTAAATGAAAAGAAAATTATCTGACATAGCATAAAAGTCTGAAACTTTTTACCTTAACCCTGACTGCATGATGTTCAGGTAACTAGACATATCCTCTCTTTTCCTGAACATTCTTCCCACTATAATTTTACACTGAGGATGCTCTAAAATTGACATTCAGCCAAATAAAATTTTGAAAAAAAAAATCAGTCCAGGAAGAATGAAATGTTTTAGTCATGGACTGTAAGAAGCAGGACTGGCCACTACTTATGGGTAAGAGCATCAACAGAATATGCATTTCTTGAAATCACAAAACTTAAGGATAGTAATCTTCCTGATTATGCAAAAATGAAACAAAAACTGAAACTGGAGAACAGAAGGAACAGTGAAATAATTAATATCTTATTTTCTTGCTGCTTTTATACATATATCTAAAAACTACAATAATATTCAAAATATAGTTCTGTAAAAATAGAATTAGAGAAAGAACACACTAATCAATAGAATAAACACCGATGGTCATCTGTTGCCAAGAGCAAGAGGACAGACTTCAGTGATAACTGACACAGTGATAAACTACAATCTTATTTTTACTCTGAAAGAAAGGCAAAGACAAATGGAAAATGACAGTTTCATATACTTACAGCTTTGGTTTGTAATTTATTAAAAGAATATCTAAGTGTATCAACTCCTTCTGATTCCTCTTTTGTAACCTCAATTTCAAATCTGTTTAAAATAGCATAGGCTTCCTAGGTAAGAAAAAAAAAAAAAACCTTAGAAATGATACATTTTACATCGTAAGAAACACAGATTCATTTGCAAGAAACATTTTAAAGAAATCTGTTTGTGTAAGCAAAAAAAAAAAATTTAAGTATGCTGAATGCAGACAAACTAAAGCACAAAAAGTAAAAGAAGCATATCCTACTTCGATAGGTCCCAGAGTCATATCCATTTGTATTTTATTGTCACGGATGTCAGATAAAGCTTCCATTGCAAATCGGACATCATCTAAGTCACGGAGAGGTCGAGAAAGTTTCTTTAAATACTCAGTTATGAATGACATCATGTCTGTCATTTTCTTCTTATATTCCTCATTTAAATAACGACAAAGGAGCATCTTCCAGGCTTTGGCTTCAATTGACAAAGCTAATTTCAGTGGCCCTGATTAAAAATGCAAAATGAAGATGAACATCCTGCACTGCTGAAATATTCTGTTTCAATTTAAAAGCTAAGAGGAACTTAAAAGACTTCTGGCTCTGTCTTGTATGGTTGCACACTTCTGATCTGTCAGAGAAACATTCATATCCAAATATTAACATAGCTAAAATCTGCTAAAGCAATTTACTTTGCTCCTAATTTACGGGCACAGAAAATCCCTCTGGCATTCAAGAGTTGAAGAGCTGCTCTGAAATTCTCCACAGAAACAAGTATGATAGGAAGATGGAATAATTACACTGGGTGGGAACATTAAATGGCAATTAGCTACCAGTTTAATTATGCACTGTATAAATATGCCCTTCTTGTTGTTTATTTTAGTCTGTTTATTGATAATCACAGATGCAGGCTTTTATTTCTTGAACGGTGGGAAGTGGTAAATATTCAGAGTAGAGATGCTTCCTGATACGTCCAAAGGCTCAACTGACTTATAAAACTCGGCTCCCTCGCTGCAAAAGCTGTGCTGAGCTTTCTCCATCATATAATTATTTATCCATACATGGATTACTTCTATTTCTTATGGCTTTTATTTCTCAATTTGTCCTTTTTCAAAAAGAGACTCTAGCATGGATAATTTAAAAAAAAAAAAAAAATCCCCCAGTAAATACCGATCAGGAAGTTCACGTAATTTTCTGCTACAGTTTTATCTTGAAGTGTTTGGTTTTGTATTTTTAGAAAATTACTCATCAAAATCTTTGTTTTGATATGTACTCAAAAGATTGTAAATTATAATTATCCAGATGTGCAGGGGAACGTAGATATTTTTGAAGCAATGTGAATAACATGCTCTAACATCATATTACGGTATGCCTTCCTAAAACCACATCAGAATGATTTGCTCAGAATCTGCATTATTGGCTGAATCTCTTATATTCACAGATCCCACAGCTCTTGGTGATGATTTAGTTCTAACACAGCAAGTTTCTGGAGGCTCCTAAGATTAGACAGCTTGATGATAATGATCCACAGATTAAATCCTGGCACGGATATTTGCTCTAATTGTTTCACAAATTCTGTGTTGCTTGCTTTATACAGAAATGTCTGAAGCATTTTTCTTGAAAATATACCTGAAGCAGAGAGTGGAGAGGGAACAACTAGAAAGTATTATTCAAGGATCAACACAAGAAAATTTCAGTAATTAGGGGAAAAAGTTTTTTTTTTCCCCTCTCCTGTTATCAGGAAGTCTGCCTTCTTTTCTGCACAAAAATAAAAATTATCCTAGAGTCAAAAAAGTACTATAGACAGAAGTCACATATAAACAAAGCAAAAACACAGTCTTCATAGTAATCATTATCTTACTATGTCTAAAGAGGAGAATATATCATACCTGTATGCAATTCAATTGGCCCCACAAGAATAATAGGTTTTAAATCTTCCATCTCTTGCTCAAATGTAGCATAGTGAAGTATTTCTGCTCTAATTTCCGTCAGAGATGGACAGCTAGCCAGAAATTGCTGTGTATAGGGTAAAAATGTCAATCAACAAACATCCTTTTTCATCTTTTAACAAAACAAGAGGCACAAGAGCTACTAAGTACACCAATATTATACCAACATAATTATCTGTCAAAAGCTTTCAAGATCACTGGCAAATTCCAACAATATTTAACAGAAAAAGAGGGATCTGACTGAGAAATATTAAATGCCTACTGGCTTTGCAAAAACAGGTGACAGATATCAATACACCATAAATTTAACTATGAACGAAACAATCACAGCAGAAAAAGTTTCACAAGTACTTTCCTAAGCAAGACTCCTCAAGTGTGGGAAAGTTTTCTGACTCTCAAAAGCTGCATTTTGGAAATGCTATGCAACAGGAGACCTGCATCCAGCATATCTATATGGTATTGAAAAACAATAAATTCTGAAAGCTGTTCTCCTACTTCCATTCTTTTGTCCAAGAATATTCTGAAGGACAGTGGGAGGATTAGCACAGTGTTAGAGAAAAGAGATAGAAATAAGGGCTTATGTGTGTGTATAACAATTAACTGTGTTCCTATTGAGGGTTTTTCTGCAACAGCATTCTTTTTCTGTAACAGTTAGATCTAATCAATAATATTTATTGGACTTGACTGTTAAATATTCTTGGCTCTGCATATAAGGTGTATGTTTATAGCCCACTTAAACTACACAAGTTTCAGTGCAACACCCAAGAGACACCAGTGCTACCACAGTAAACAAAGTGAGAGGATATTCACAGATCTAACTACACTACAGTGTAGTCTACTAAACAGAACAAATAACAGAAAACTGAATTATCTTAGGATTAAACAAAGGAGATCTAGCAATCAGTCATCTCACTTTCTTCTACTAACCTTTAAATTCAAAGTTTTTTTTTTTTCCTAACACTTCTGAGGATTCAACTTACAGTTCAAACAACCATATAAGCAAGTACTGTTTCTTGGATACAGAATGTAGAACTTAATCAACTGTGATGTTTTCTAAATTCAACATTTGATGAGATTCACGGCAAACAACCCTGTATTAAACTCACCTGAACTTTGGCATCTCTATCTTCTGTCCACAACACCTTGTATTTCTGAAAATCCTGCAGTGCTTCACTAGCTACATCTCTGATAGAATTCACAGAGGAGGAGAGGAGCACAACCAATTTAGAAATATCTTTGTGTTCTGCAACACCTGGATAAAAATTTCGTAGCTTTCTGGCGAGTACCTCTTCAACTCCTTCTGTAAAAGGAAAATACATACAAATAAATGAACTATTAATAGTACGAAGTGATATTTCTCCTCTAACTTATTCATGTCAAGTAAAACAATGATGCCATTCACTGAGTCTGAATATCCTACTTTCCATGTTTATCTACTTCATATTCATTCATACCGAGTGTTATTTCAAGACAGGCTTTATGCACTAGAGCAAACAACCTAGAGTTAATGTTTCCCCACAGAAAAAAAACATTCTCAGGACTCCAAATACAGTTTTCTTCTTTTACTGTGGCTACCATGATTGTAACTACAACATGATGAGGCCTCATAAATTTATTATTTTTTCATTCAAAAAAATTTTAAAAGCCTTCTAATTATATAAACCCTTTCAAACAGTACAAATTTCTTGAACTCTGACATGCTTTGAATTAATAATTTTTTGTTATTCCATTTAGTGACATCTTCAAAGAAGAAAAAACAAATCACACCATTCAAGATGCAAAAATAAAGCTTGTCATGCTCTTGGGCTGCATTTATGTTACAAGCTGTTGAGTCTTTTGAGTCTTGTCTGAAATAGGATAAGGCTGAATAAAGATAAGGAATGAAAAAGGACAGTCCAGCAATCCTTATACATCTCTCATGTACAAATACACTTATAAAAGTAGTTTAGACATTTGCAGCTGCTAGTTCAATGCTACTGCTTTTGAAGTAGAAGTTCTGTCTCCTTTAGCAACTCCAAGTAAGTGCAAATTAAATAAAATACAATTTATCATATCTCTCCCCCATCTTTGAGGAACTGTTAAGACTATCTGGGCCTAGGTTGATGTCTCTGAGATCTAATAAGCCCCTTTTGTCATAATAAGGGCCCAAGGGGTTTTGAAACAGGTTTAGGAAATGAGGGAAGGAAAACACTATCCTCCTGTTCTGCCTGGGGATTTAATGCAACTCCCAAGTTCTGTTTCAGTCTTAAGACCTTTTCAGGGATCTGGCACTAGAAACAGTTTCAGACTCACTCATGCCAGTCGACTCCATAAAATTCATTCTCCAAAGACTAACATACCCCTCCAGGTATCAGTGATGGTCTCATTTAGTGAGCGACTTAGAAGTGGTGAAAAATGGGCAATTACTGATGTTACATTTTGACAAATTAGAGAAGAAAATTATGTCTATATGATGAGGACATTCTTCTGCCACCCTTCTTTAACTTAATTAGAAATTAAAACCACAGAAAGAAGAAACGCACTATCAGAAAACAAACAAAAACAAACAACCCACCTCACCTACAAAATGTTAAGGATATTTTAAAGGAATCACAACATCTCAGTTGTGCAGATGATAGTACAGCTCACTTTGGCACAGTCAAGCAGTTAAGAAGATATGACAGGGAAAGTGTATTTCAGCTTCTACAGATGCTTGCAAAGCTTTTGGATAGACACTTAGAAATAATGCTAAGGAAAAAAAAATCCATGTACAATGTCTGCAGATCTATATGTTGTGTGAATGTTCACATGAACAGACAATCAAAAAGGAAATGAGTTGCTCAAGACCACAAAAAACTTTGTGATGAAACTTCTAACCGAGTTCACTGTCTCTAAAATCCAAATCAGTGGACTAATAATCGTAGAATAAATCCTTTGAGACAATAACATTGAACACATATAGTTTTCTAATTAATTCTAGGAATATATCCAACGGTTAAAGTCTTTGATGAAAAAAATAAAGCTAGCAAAACAAAAACAAAAAATTAACTCAAAATAATCACCAATTGGTCCTTTTAAAATGAGTATCTTCATAAATATTTATTAAAATAATAAGTTCAAGTAAGAAAAAAAGACTTACTTTCTTCTTTTTTGCCTAATTTGCCTGTTGAAGCAGTATGTCGTGTACCTGATTCTGATGTTATATTAGGTTTTTGTAAATGTCGCTGTCCCCAGTGAGCAACTCCGCGACTTACTTCCAATATTAATTGAATCATACGATTGATGGCTTGCTGTATATCATCTAAACTAGGAACCATTACCTATTCAAAATAATTAAAAATATCATAAATATTAGTCAGATTAGAAATAAACACACACTCAGCTGTATCTAAATCTTTGGTTCTACCTCAGTTGTGTTCTTAGGGTGAATTGCAGTGATTGCCCCAGGAGAGAAGCACTTACTTTACAAAAAACCTAAACGCATCTATTAGCTCTTTGCAATCATGCTGCCTTTTTGTCATCTGCACACAGAAATCTATATCTCATCCCCTCTTTTTGAATCTTCTCACCTTTCATTCAATTTTCCTCCTTTTGGTCCTCTAACTTCCTACTGATATGACTATACGGTCAAGCTGATCAAAAATGCTATTCATAATTTTTATTACACAAAAAAATTAAATCAGACAAGGAACAAGATAGTTTAAAAAACAAACAAACAACAACAACAACAAAAAACTATTCCTAACAATTCAAACACCGAAAATGAGAGGAAACTATGTTAATTCTGCAAAGACCCCAAATGACCAGACTGAAATATAACTGCTGAGAGACACAAAAACAACATAAACCCACCAAGCTCTGTAAATTCCAGTAACACATTAGGACTGATAGCATATTTCATCTGTAGTGTCAGCGCACTGAAAGAACCAAGTAATTGTCCTCTGTCTGAATGCATGGCAGTTCAAGAGAAGTGTTCTTACGGAAATGCAGAGATAGTTGTCATACAGTATGTTTTAACCATATAACAACATATCACTTACCACATTAGGAATAGCCAAATGTACTTCTGCTTTTAGGAAGGAAATAATCTCTTCAGTTTTGCTTGCACGAACAAAATAACTTGTTCGCCCATATGTACTTCTGCTGAAAATAATTTTGAAATATGTCATGAATACTTCGCTGCAAAACCTCTTAAAATTATCTTACAGATATCTTTTTGAGGTTCTTTTACAGGAGAAACCCTCACGGAGAATTTCCACATCAAAGTATTAGCTACCTGACATAACTTCCAGAAGCTTGATTTTTAAAGGGTTTAAAATGAATAGTATACCAAATAAAACACATCTCAGAAGTAAACTATTAGTCCAGTAGTGAAGACTTCAGAGAAATCTTTATGAATACAGAGGAATTGTACAACTACATGACTCTTGTCATTATCATATAGAATTCAGGGGTGTATGGATGATCTTAAACACATGAGAAATAACTCTGAGCACACAGCCGTGATTGCAGAGTTAAACTGAAATAAGATGTATGTATAGGCAAGCTGCCATACATGAGCTAGAATGGTTTTTCAAGTTCTGGTCGTAAGTGTGGAACAAATATACTACACCAACTACGCTAACAACATCTTAAAAGCAATCCCAGAGAAAACCAAAGGGAACTAAAAAAAAAAAAGGGGGGGGGGGGTAGATGCAGACAGAAGGAAAAAAATAGTGAAAGGAAACTTCATTTTTTGTGCAAAAGGAAATTGAACTAATAAAATAAAGATGCAATCCATAAAAGAAAAGGGTGATTCCAAAGCATTACTGCAACAAGAATCAAAAGCTTACAGGTTTTGCTTGAGTCAAGGAGTGTCTGTAACTGTTTGGCAAATAATACATCTGAACCCAGATTAAACATATATTTGTATTACTAGATTTGATAATATTGTTGAAGGAATCTTCCACTTATCATTTACCTTGAAACAAATATTCTTCTTTTAAGAGTATCCAAAGACAGTCTGGTAGCTTTCAGGAGACTGTCTAGTAGCTGGTGGCTGAAATATGCAACCATCTCTTTACATTTCTGTAATAAATAAAATGTATATTACTAATTATTTCGTTGAGACAGGAACAGAAGTTTATTCCAAAAAGTATCAGTTAAGCACCTTAGTTCTTTTGTGAAGGGTTTTATGCTTAAAATACATGAGAAGACAAGGGGAGAATTTAAGAGAAAAATAGCTAAATGTAAATGAGTAAAATGCTTTTAATATTAGCAAAATAGCTAAATGAGTAAAAATTGCATAGAAAAGAGGGTGAAAGGCAAAAGTTTAAAGAAATTGTCTTGACTGAGTTCTGAATGTCTGTAAGAGACTTCAGACAGAAGAGTAGATGTTGAGCACTCTGTATCAAAAAAAAAAAAAAGATATAATAATTTTCCAAGAATATTGGTGTATATATATCTTTCTGAAATAAGAGTCCAAAAAAAGTAACCTCTGACTGTACTGGATTAAAAACACAATAGCAGCATGTAATGACCACTAGAACAAAACAACAATGCAACTTTATAGCACTACTGCATCTATGCCTACAAGCTCCAGTGGTGGTCCGCACTTCCCTTCTGGAGGAGAACGTGAGCATGCAGAAAAGCTTTTACAACTAAAATCCATTTTAAAACTCACCATGTGGTGAAGCTGTTTGATGATTTTTAAGTGATTTTTGATATTTTCGTGTGACATCCTCTTGTAATGTAAGTACTCAGTTACTAGAACTCTGTTTTTACTCATTTTTACTAGTTTCATTACATTTTGATTACACAAGTTTCTTTTATCATAAAATACCTTTTTAAAGTCATCTTCTTTATCATCATCCTTGCTGTCATCACCAGGAGGAGCTACAGATCTCTTTTCCCCCTCCTCTTCATTATCTCCAAATGCCACACGCTTTGCTTTCACTGTAAATTAAAAAAATATATATTTTTTTGTTAACTGAAAATTGTGCCTGCTTGCATTTAGATCATTATTGCTATTTACTTTCTGGATCACCTAATTGATTTATTTCACACAATAGTGAAGGAATTAAAGCCCAGCTGATAAGCGCCAGTCTAGCAAACATCATGAATTATACCTTCATGTAAAGATAAGGGATATATCAACTGAAAGAGGCCAGAGTGCAATACAAGCAACATAAAACACAGATACATATCTTTTATAGATGTGAGAAAGGAAGCTGATTGGGCTTAAAAATACATTTTTTTCTTGGAGCAGAAGATCTTTCTCCAACCACAAGCAGATTGGTAGAAATTTTAGATATCCGCAGAACAATGGGTGACCAAACACACTCAGCAGCTGCGAATACCGTACCCTGCCAGTTGGTGGTCAGCTGTATCAGTTTTAACATACCAAACAATAAAGGCTGACTTTGAATATGGCACACCCATATTTGTGAGACAACTGCACTATGCCAGTAAAGTCACATAGAGACAGACAGCACCAAACACATACGTAGCTGAGAAGAAAGGAACACTGTGCATATATATATAATGGCTACAAAAAGCAGCCAAAAGAAATGGAGCATAAGTTACTTCAGAGCAAAAAGCTTGGAAACATAAACTGAAGGACGCAATTTAATTCTAGAACCTCCACCAATACCAAATTACCTCCTGATTTCATAGACAACTGGCTTAACGGTTGTAAATGGAGAGAGAACTGGGACACAGGTGAAAGTGTGAAAGACGCCTGAGGAAAACTAAATAATTTTTTTCTTAAAAAGACTTAAATATCTACCTGGTGAAGTGCGTTTTTTTGAAGTTTTCTTAGAGTACTTTATGTCATAAATTGTTTCAAAGACAGATATTAGTTCTTGAACAGCATCTTCAATGTGCATACTTTTGTGATTCAGTAACTCAGCACATTCTTTTGTGTAAAGCTGTTAAATAAAAATAAAATATAAATGAATTATTTTAACATCACTAATAATTTTCTCTCTGCTCCTTTTCACGGGGGATCAAAATATTTCCTTGTAAACTTAGTTGTTCAAACTGACACTGTTTTAAAAAAGTAGATGATTTCAATGAAACAACATTTCAAAAAGAAAATGGAGAAACCTAACCCAAAATCTTTATTCAAAATATAAAAATAAAAGGTTCTGCTACACTATCAGTATTACCTTAATTGAAAAATTTCAAAATGCAATGGTATTTTTAAAGCACTGAAAACTGAAAGGAAGGCACAACCTGAAATTATAAACTCAAAATTCAACTGTCCTTATCAATTTTATTTACTTATATTCTATTTGCAAAAATACAATCAAAAACATCAAAAAATGTAGTTAAATTCTCAAATAGATTTGTTGGAAAGTATTTTTTTACTTTCTTCCTAAAAGAAGAAGTTTGTGTAATTATTCATGAAAAAAAAAAATAGTTGCATACATCCAAGTATCTTTATACACAAAGAGTATGTAATGGCAAAACAGCTAAACAAATAAACAGTATAAATGAAATACTAGAGTTCTTTACCTTGAGTACCCAAGAACTCATTTATATAATTTTGTATCTTTAAAATATAAATTGCATAATGATGTAAAAATATTTTAATCAAAAATTATTTCTCCAGGAAGAATACTTCTTTTCTAGATGTATATTAATGATGACTTATTTTTCAAATGTGCTCAAAAATTCAAGCTCAAGGATGTAAAGTGGCACATACCTCATTGCTGCTCAACATCTCATCTACTTTAGTAGGACCATCTATTGGCAAAACAATTAAAAGAGTATTTGATATTTCTTTTAATATCAAATCAATCTGCACTTCACTTAAATCATTAACCTAAAAATGGAAAATCATATTAGCACCACACTATCTTCTTTAGAACAGGATGCACCATCATTTAGAACTATATTACATATACACTATGTTCTGCAGAGAAATAAAAAACCTCTCTCTATACACATATGGAAAATAAAAGAGCCTTAAATGGTAGAAAATCCTCTTAAAATCATTTGAATGAGCAGGACAGAAAAAGAAAGGACGTAAAAATACCAACACAGAAGACCTTAAGATCAGAGAAAGAGAGAGGAAAAAAAGAAAGCAAAGTAATAGACAACACAAACAAAGCAGACTAAGTACAGATTAATTCACAATATGAAGAGCAGCATACTTTAAATATTTTTTCTAAACTATCATTTCTTTTAGATCATGATCAAACATGTATACCTTTTTCAAGAGCTGTTTATACATATACAGAACTTCGTCAACTTCCTGAAAGAAACTGTCCAGTGTCAAAGATGACCAAGTCAACATGGTAAGTCCTTGCCTCAACACAGCTTCCATCTAAGCAAAAAAAAATGATTACTTCATAGATGAAAATAAGCTTAGTAGAAGTGTAATTTAAAAAAAAAAATGCTGTTATTAGAATCACTGATGTTACCGATGAAAGAGTTGTACCTACATTTTTTATGTTTGGGGTATATGTGGGGGTTGTTAATGCATACTATGTTCTCTCTCCACAACTGTCTAGCATACGTGTCCAACAAATCTTTCCCTTTCTGTCCAGGAAAATATCTACTAGAGGTCACCACTACTTCCAGGAATGGAAATTAAAGTTCACTACCACATCTTACAAATTATACTTTAACCTGCAGACATCTCAATCACAGTCAGTAGTTTATTTGCCTTTCAAATTTCTAGGGCATTTTTGATTCCCTCCTTTCCTGAATCACATTCAGTTTTCCTCCAAGTTTTATTACTATTGCCTCTTGAATATTTTAAAAACCTCTCCCTTCCCTATTACTTTCCTTATTAAATTCTTGGTTACCCTCATGGTCTGTCTTTCCTGGATTTCTGTCATCCCCAGAATATTATGCTTGCAGTCCAAAATCAGTCCCTTTTCCTATTTCTGCATCACCTACATCCATGTCCTTCACTCATTGCAGATTCTCTGCCCCCAAAGGAAACAGTAGTACAGCAGGTTCTGTACTACCGTCATGCCTTGAAAATTTAATTTTTCAGTCTCTCTTATAGAATATCCCTGAAATTCTTATCAAGCACTCAAGAACTTTTCACTGATTTTCACCTTGACATTCACCGCTGAAGTGCTGACTACTTTATCCTTCTGTCATTTAAAAATTAACCACAAAAAGCAAGGATATATTTTATTTCTCACATTTCAGTGATTATGCAGTCACACAAATTTATGCAAATTTCAATTTCTGATGTTAGTATTTGCAATCAAAAAAAAGGAGAAGAGTTAATTAGATTAACTTATTTCTACATTCATACAGTTAAAAAACATATATTAAAAAAAAGTTGATAGGATAGGCATTCTCAGCTCCAATAAAATGGTACTTTTAGTACAGTTAATAACTTTTCTGCATCACTGAAGTGACTAACACAACTCCCATGATTAAAAATTCTATTGAAACTAAGTCAAAGACCAAGGTGAAATAATGCTTAGTGACATGTGAAAACCAGAGATGTGTAGATGAATACATGCACCTATTCTTTCTTCTCTTGGGATTACATCTCATGGACTTTATTCCACCGCATTAAGCTTTATTTTAGAACTGTGTAACTATTTGCTCTAAAGAGCAAATTTTATGCAATTTTATACTGGGTCTTCAAGATTTTACTACAAATTTCATGAAATTCACAACATACATATCTCTCTATATGCTTTAAAATTGTAAACTATTATAAAGTTACTTTAACTTCTCACAAAATGTATTGAAGTTTACTTAGCATTACTAACCTTTTTCATTTTCGGTGCCATTAAGTTCACAAAGACTGTTGGTGTTTCTTGACACAGATCTTCGTAGCATTGGAGAAGACCCTGTTAGTTATTAGGGAAGGGTTATTTCAAGAAGAATATTTTAACAGCCTGGTATACAAAAAAAAAAAAAAAAAAAAAAAGGGGGTAATAAAGGAATACTGCTGAAAACACATATTAGGAGTAGAAATTTACACAGGCAGTACCTATGTATGTAAATGATTTCTGGAAGATAGTAAAAATGTATCATGTTGCATTAATATATCAAGGAAAAGAATGAAAGCATCTTTCATGCCATACATTTCTAATCTTTTTGCACAGTGGCCATTAAGACTGAGTCATATGCTTCAGACAAATCTAATACCTCTTACTCATAGAAGTAACTATCAGAGAAATCAATAAAAAACAAGCAAACAAAAAAACCCCACTTTTTTATTTAAAAGTGTAAGAATGATCATTATTAAGCTTACCTCCAAATACAGTTTGTTTGACTTCAAGTTATTTTCTATTTTTACTATCCTTTTTGCCTGCTCCGGTACTTCCAGACCTAACTTTATCATACATTTAGTCTCTCGGACAATCTCTGGAATTTTGGGATCAAAATTAACCAGGAACTTCCCTGTTTTAGGATGACGCACAAGCAGTGTAGCTTGTAATGCTGTAAAGATAGTTTTACATTAACTACTAGTATAAACCATTCTGTTGTATAAATTATTATGGAGCACAAATTTTAGTATTTCTGTATAAGAATTAAAAAAAAAAATGCGTCTTGTGAAAGCTTCATGTTACTTTCGATTAAAGCACCAACTGCCACAGTACCAGTTTTCTGCCACATATATCTGATTCTCACGGTATAGACAAGCACCAAATCCAGAATTATTTTAGCATAATTTTCTAATTCAAGTTAAGAAAAAAAAAAATCTAGGGACCTGACCTGAAGATCTCAAACTTAAGAGACACTCAGTATCTTACGGAATATGTTCATTCAGAAGATGAATACTTACGGATATTCCAGAAAGTCAAAACTAAATAAAAGATCAAAAAGCAGGATTTTTAATGAGACTCTTTTGACTACATAATAAATAAATAGTATATATAAAAATTGAACACTTGGGCTCTGAAAATTCTTTCACTTCATTTCTTCCAGTTACCTGATGAACAGTGTACTGTATCTGCAAAACTCTGCATTAAAATCAAAGCCATGCAGGAATAGTCATTTTTATTATCAGGCCTGTTTATTCAATCATGATTAATTTGAATTTTTTAAGGGTAAATGAGGCTTAAAGATTGTAAAATTTGGTTTAAGTAAACTTAGCATTCAATAACAGACAGTTACATATTTAATTACTTACCATACTGTAGCTGTGAAATTTCCTTCACCCAGGCATTATGATAAAGTACTTCAAATTCCACCAAGACATATGAAATTTTGTTGTATAATCGAACAACTGCTTTGCCTTCTGCACTTTTCAAGATACTCGAATTTTTCTATTAAAACACAGTACATTCAAATTAAAACTATATCAAAAGGGTAGTATTGTTTCCTTTCAATTATCAATTTAACATTTAACAATTTAAGTTTACAATATCACAAATTATATGTAAAGTGTTAAAAAGTGTATCAAGTATTAATGATTCAAGCTTACAGCATAATGAAGTAAAAAAGCTTGTTAATAATAAAAAATATATTATGCATATAGTGAGCAATATCTTTATTATGCTATGTTCCTAGGGAAATGGATGTCCAACTCTATTCAAGACAGAACAATAACTAAATAAAAAATTAAAGCCTTCTTATTAAAAGGTAAAGTTATTTGCATCAATCTTATTTGGTGTAGATTTAGGTAATCATTATTCCAGTTAAAAGAAATAGGAAAAGAAAAGCCTCCACTGCACAGGAGATGTTAACAGGAGGTCCTGAATACTTTTTGAGAACTACTCAAACATTTCAAGAACTATTACTGCTTCAGTAGGGCAAGATTCTGTTTATTCCAATAAGGACTCTGTACTGGAAAACTAACAAACCTCCAGAGCCATAAATGCCAAGCTTCATGTGGGTGATACCGATATTCAGTTGTACGTACGTCAGTATAAAAACGGCTATCCACAATGAAGCTGGTGAAGTACAAATATTTGGGGTCCTCTGTATATGAGAAGTGATTACATCAAAGACACAAACAGTATGGTGACTCTACAGAAGTAAGTTAAATAAAGACAATTCACTGGTTAACAAAATATGTAATATTTTCATATGTCAACTTACATGAAAATAGTCAATTGGTTCGCTTATCCTCCTGAAAAGCTGCCTGACCCACAGAATCTTTCCTGCTACAGGTGGCATGTTTCGAGCAAGAGGAGGGTCATCTTTCTGAATTTGGTAAAGCTAAGGACAATATAATTAAATACACAGATTGAAACAAACAAACAAACAGATCTGTTGAAATGTTAGACTGTTTATCTCCAGTTCCATATTTTTTTCCTCCTCCTAAACTGAAAGTTTTTATGGAGTTACAAGCAAGTTGAAAGAAAAAATTATTGTTTCTTTATGTTCTTTATTTTTCATGCTACTTTTCCGAGATATACATATTGATACCACTATCATAGCTGTCTTATGTCTTCATTACCTTACGCTGTTTCTTAGCTGTGCTTATATACGACAGGGCCTTGAGTATAACAATAGGTTCTGCAACTCCTTCCATGCCTGTGAACTGCCAGAATTCAAGACCAGCCACAACATAATGCAGCTATGTAACTTTGGATCAGCCTACTGTGAAAAGGCTCTTTTTAAGGAAGTGTTGTGAGAAACCTCACTTCTCTCTTGCTTACAAACTACTCTCAGCTTTGACAGTCAGTTAATGAAGTAGGCAAAAGAATAAATATAATATTTTCACATTAGAATTTTTATTTTAATCTGGTGTTTTACTTTACTGAAGAGGAATAAAATACCTTTTTAGTAGCTTCAAGTTCTGCTACATAATGTTGAAGAATACAACCAACTGTATGTGCTATTTCTTCTTGAAGACATGGCATTCTCAGATTTTGAAATCTGCATTGGGTTAGAGTAAATTAATTAAAATCAACTAAAAAGATGGTATTTTTGAAAAAAAAAATGTTGTGCAACATGGAAGAAGGACAAATCTAGAAAACCCTTCTGCATTTGAAATTTTCTACTTCAAGTTTTACCTTGGCTTTTTATTTAATATTCTTACATATTTACAAAATAAACTGTAATGAAATGAAGAAAAATAAGAATATTTGATGCATATTAGAAAATTAAAAATCCAACCTTCTTATAAAAGGGTAAGAACACCAATAATGAAGAGTTCTTCTTATAAAAGCTACAGGGTAAGAATACCAATAACGAAGAGCTCTTAATTAGTTCATTAATTCTGAAATTAGCTAGCGTATTGTACAAATTGTGCTAATCAATAATTCCAGTTTATTTTAAAATGCAACTGCCAATACCTTTGAAGTAACTGAAGTGCATTCTGTGAAGACAAAATTCTCCCAAAACAGGTACGCATAAATGTTTGTATTTGCATCTAAAAGATATAGAATTTACTACAATTTTTCTAGTCACATATTAGCATTTTAAAGTATGATAATTACTTTACACCCATGTTAAATACTATTTAAAATTGTTATTACTTTCAGAGCACAAACAAGCAGCCTTAATTGGTTTATGTTGAATAAATAAATATAATAAATGGCTAGCGTCAGCTAAGTAAATTCTTAAAATGCTAAACAAACAGCAAATAATCAAAGGCTAACTTATTCAAAACAGTTGTAACTCAGTTCCACCCAAGATCTAACCAAGTTACAGACCAACTCCATCTATATATTCTCTCAGGTCCCATAAGTTTATCATATCAGCTGCACTGCAAGTGACCTACAAGAAGAGACTGTTAAGCCTTATAGCTTCTTTTGGAAGGGGGAGAAATTGAAAGAGCCTCCTGGGATCTGCCTGAGAGACTGGGAATTTGACTGTAAGAGATCCCGAGTGTGTAGCAACAACTTCCCGTGATCAGTTTCAGTTTTGTGCTCTGAGTGGCTCCTAGTCACAAATCAAAACTCTACAAACACTGCATCGTAGCAAACTTGACACTTTCAAGAAAGCAGGCAATCGTTTGATTTCTTTTCAGAGATTTAAGTGTCTGAAGCTAAGGATCTTGAGTATCTTCCAAGACAAAAAAAATAAGAATTAAGTAAAAAGCCATTATAGTAAATTTTGAATTCTGGAAGCATATCTTAAATTCTAACAGAAAGCTCAAAAAGAAACACAGCATTCTCTATTCACAATCCAACATCTCATTGGCATCCAGGTTGATACCGAGGAAATAGCGATGACATTTTTCCCTAATACAACAGAGATAGCAATATCACTTACCTCTAAACCTTCAATTTTTGCCATGAAATCCACAAAATCTGCATCAAATTCTGTTTTTCGTGGATCAAGGATGTCATACTGTTTCTTTTGAACGCTTTGGTAGATATTTTTGAATTTTACTGCCATAATATCTATCCCTTCAATGGTAGACATACTCAGTGCAGAAAAAGTTTGCACAATAGTTATCATCTCTGTAATCTGAAATATAAGAATCAGGTTCATGCTCTTAATAAATTATCTATTTACAAACTAAAACCTAAGTAAAGCAGACTAAACAATAATTAGTCCTTTCAGACTCCGAAACGGTAAAGCAGTTTTTTTTCCCCCTCTTCAGTTTCGACAGTTTAATTGAATGCTGTAATACTGAGGGGAAAAAAGAGTTAAGATGCATTTACATCAATGGTATGAAGAGTTTTCACATACAGAAAAAAAAAACACACAGCGAATACTGCTTGTGTGTGTGTGTGTGTATACACACATACATACATACGCAGATGCCCACACATATATAGTTGCCCCGTTATCCTCCTCTTAACCCTTCTAACCTTATTCTGCACCTAAGAGCACCTATGATCTTTTCCATGTAGGCTCTATCAATGCTAATTTAGAATCCTTTCATCAGGTTAGCAAGGTAAAAGGTTAGGACTACACTAAACAATCATCAGAACAGTGTTTGGTGGTAACAGGAATCTTAATGACCTAGGACACTGTTTGAAAAGGCAAAAGTAGGATATGTGGTGAGATATTATTCCCTTAACTGTAAACCTCTGAAAAAAGTGGCCTAAATCTAGATTAATTAGTTAGCTAACATACTAACAAAGAAACTGACAAATTCACAGCAAACCAATCGGCCAAAATACCTGAATGAATTAATCTGTGTAAGTGCCTAGTATCTCTCAATAAAAACTAACAAACATAGGATGATTAGGAACATCTAAAGTTGAGTCCATCTTCTAAGCCGTTCTTTGGTGGACCCAATTTGCTCTACTACTAAGCGCTTGTAGTATACTTACTTTTTCTAATCTTCTACAAAATGCTTCAAATTTTCCAAAAATGTACATCTCTGATACTTCAAATGACTTTTCCCCTAGAGTTTCCAAAATCTGTTGTCTTGTTTTATGAAAGCATTTCTGATATTCTTTCAACAGAAAAATGCAGTCCTAAAACATCAAGGAACAAATATACTCGTTATGCTACGCTTATGGGTGAGAGACTGGGGAACAGTCACCCCAAACCCACTGCTATCGCAAAGCAGTTATTCATCAGGGAGTCTAGTTTCAATAAATTCCTGGCAGTTATTTATGCACAGTGTTGTTCTTTGTAGCAATATTTGTAACATATTGACAGAGAGCTGTACAGTTCCATTAAAAATATAGCACAAGGAAATGATGCACCAAAAGAGCAGGAAGTTTTAGCTCTTGTAAGAGGTCTTGTAAAAGGTCATCTTGCTACTTTTACAGTATTCTCATGCTCTAAAATTCTTTCAATGGCTTCCCCTATGTTTTCTTTTAATTTCCAAACTCCTCATTCACCCTTTGAAAATACTGTTTTATACCTTCTTGCAGAGCACTCCACCAGATCTCGTCTGTCTGTCTTAGTCAGTACCCTGATAACATCTGGTTTATGTTTTATTTCACGCTAATAGTGAGGCTGAAATAAGCCTCTCCTTCTGCATCATACCTTACCCTGCATCTCCCAAAACTTCCGCATGAACCTGTTTTATCTCCTCTTCCTATACATTCAGCCTTGTCTCAATTTCTTAAAAATTGATTACTGCTCTTTAATGATCTTTTAAATGTCCTTTCTTTTTGTTACCTTCAAGTATAACTCAAAATAAGCATAAAAATATATATTTAACAACTGCTCCTCTTCTAAATTTTACAAAATAGAAGTTTATTTTTAAACAGCACTGACTCAGAAGAAGTTTTTAATCACCCTAAGTTGTAGAATTCTAAACAATAAATATCTGATTTCAGAACTGCCCTTCATTAAGTAAGCAATTATCTGTAAATAGCAATATGTAATAATTTAAAAATAAAAAATAAATAAAAAAATAAAATACAAACCTTAATTTTGCTAATGACTATTGGTGTCTCCTGTTCCCATACACGAGACAAGCCACCATCTGTAATATATGCTTTACAGGATGTAACCATTTGATTTGTAACCTAGTGCAAACAAATGTAAATAAATAGGTTTCAAGCTTATAAGGAAATTCAGACAAAACTCCCACATGCCTGTCTTAGGACAATCAAAGTTCATATAGACTTTACCTTTGGGAATAATACAGGCAAGCCAAATATCCAATAAAAAGTCTTAAAACATCCCCAGAAATGTGATTAAGTGTCTAAAAGGTATTTGTGAAGACATATAATTTATAAGCATGGCAATGTAAACACATAAACACAGCATGTTACCAACCATAACTCAAGAACAAAGAGAAAAGTTATGTAACTAACCTTCACTTCTGTTTTGTCACCATTACACACTGTAAACAGTTGCCACTGTAATACACGCTAATGTAGCCTTATTTAAGCAAGGCATTTTAAAAAACTTTCTATCTTAGCAATATTCCTTTGCCTTGGTCTCCTATGGCTATGCAGGGAACATTCTTCTACTTCCCAACTATGGAAATCCAAAATTTTGTAAGGACAGAGATACAAGATGTGAATGCATATATAGGTAACATCTCAGAGCAGCTGCAGGATTAAATAGCCTTTTTAATCCATTATATTATCTGGAACATATAAAACAATTCTCCCCATACATCTGTTCTATATGCAGGTCTTAAGAGTCTGTAACTGAATAAAGATCAAAAAACTGCCCCACTTGAAAAGCAGCCTAACGCTCTAATACAATCATCAGTGAAGCTGTAAGTAGGACTCTACTGCCACCTCCGGTGATCTTTTATAAATAGGCCCATAAAGCAGCGGGTATGTGGAAGGGACAGGGGAAGCTCCATAGTGAAATGCTCAAACTGAATTTTTATAACATAACGCGTCACTTCACACTAAAAACTGTGGTGCTTTAAGGGCTATACATTTTTTAAAAAAGAAAGCAGAGTAATGAGGAGATAGCCAACTGAAATGCCACATTTATCAGCTGACAGACTGAAACAGGTGACTCAAAGTGTTTGCCAATCATGGGCAGAAGAAAAAGATTTACTAGGACTAAGTTCACACACACACACAAAAGTGCACAAAAAGCTCAACAAATGTTTAGCTAATTTATGAGACAGTTGCCTAAACTCTCTCAACCACCTTAGCAGCTTTAGACCCAGTCCTGCAATAGGAAGCCACAGTGAGCAGGGAACTGCAATGACATCAACTGATGCCAGCAAATCTGCAAACCAATTTGTTACATTTTTAGATTGCAAATATGGTATAACTTAGTTACAAAGGATTTCTTCCTTATTACAAAACATTTTGCAAATAATATTTTTTTTTGCTGCAGTGAGTACCTGAATTCTGACATTGACATTTCTATAGATATCTAGCTGCTTTTCATTTGGGTTTAAGTTAGCATAGCTTATGGCCTGGGATTCAATTAACTTTTTAAGGATGACTTGCTTCTGAAACAGAAGTCTTCATCTTTCACATCTTTTTGGTGAATAACAGAGTCAGACTGACAGCTTTCTGCTTAGTTATGTCTTCAAAGATGATATTAAGAGAATTTTAGGGAGTCAGTGATTTAGCGAAAAACTGAGTATAGGTGTCATGAAGCTCAGCTCAAGAGGTTTATCAAGAAGATCAAAATCTCAATTTGCTCAGCGGAGAATATCAACAGATTTCTCTCTGGAATACAAGCCTCTCCTCACCAACATAACTTCCTTTCTGTCACAGACATTCACTGTTGTGTCTTTTCAAAGAGATGTTCTACTGATTTAAACAAAATTTTCTTCCCAGCAAAATTACTTTTTTTAAAATAATGATTATACTTAATATATTTACCTTTATAAATAATGATGTCATTCTCTCAGAAGTATTGTAATATCTTGAAACACTGTGAATCATTCGTATAGCATTTATCAAATTTTGTATTCCGTGTGTCATAGATACCTTAAAGTAGAGTTTTGAGAAAAATTTTACTTTTCCAATTGTAGCATTTCCTATTTCAGAAATTCTAAATGACATTTGTCTTTAAATCACATTAACTGATCCTCAAAATTTCATTGAATCTTAACAAAATGTTTCTTGTAAAAAGGGCTAATCATGCTCATAAAAAAACAGTTTTAATGTTATTTTGATGATCAAAACTGAACACTAAGTTAAGCAATAAAGGTTTCATTTTTCAGCAAAAAAGGAGGTATTTTTCAGATAGCTAACTGACTTCATTAATATTTTGCTTTTCATTCAAGCACAGCTGCTAAATACATGCTGTGCAGCTGCACTGTCATAACAATCATTATAAGAAATGTTTCATTCAGACATTTTGCAGAACTCAAAGTAAATGTGATAATGTTCATTCAATCAAACATTTAAGAGTGCCTAATTCAATTACAACATGAAAAACCTAAATCTTTCATGCATTTCATATTATGTCTGTTCATATCACTGAAATCAAACTACAATATTACAGGTATTTTGTAATTCGGCCACTTCCAAAATATTTCCAAAAAAATGGTTAGCAATGATAATCCATTAACAATACCCAGAAATGGTACAGAATTTGCTATTTTTAATTATCAAGTAGATATCAAATAAGCCCTAGCATTCTCATAAGAGCAACTTCAACTGTGCAATTACCACAATACGTAGCACATTACGTGCAGCACAGTGTCTTCTAAAGGAGGTTACTGGGTAAGACGTTTTCATTAGTCAACTGATCACTAGAACAGAGGGCTCAGTTAAAATTAATTTTACTACAAACACAAGAAGCATCCAAGTTACGTGGTACATGGGAAGAATACCATCTGCTTAGAAAGTACTGAAAAACTTTATTTTATGTCCACAGTATTCTTTAGTCAGGAATCAAAACTACCAAGAAACTATTCATATTTCTTTAATGCAGATATGCATATATAATGCATATATACTGAGGATACTTACTTAAAACTCTTAAGTACTTAAAAATGCAAATATCATAAGAGGCATAGAAATACTTTAAGTCCCCTAATTACTACCTAATATTCTGTATTTACTACCTAATTATTCTCTATTAGTAAAAAAATGAACTGTTTTAATGGGTTTCTACCCATGAATATATTTATTCGTTAAGACAAGAAGAATTTCATCTTACTAGTGCCTATGAAGCAGCTCAAATCTGATACACACTTGACTGTCTTTTATGGCCTGGTACCTGGCACCCTCTAGTGATACAGTAGAAAGTTGAAGGCAATCTGCCTCTGAGTAATCCTATTTATCATAGTCTTCTCTTCCACTATAGCATACAATATCAGCTCTAGATTGCATATTATCACAGTCTTCACTTCCCCTCAGTCAAAACTTTTAAGTATGAAAAATGCCAGAAAAATCAAAGAAAATACAACACTCCCTGACAGAAGTAAGGGAGCAGGTAGGACCAATACAGAAATAATTAAAAAACAAAGCAAGACAAGCATTTTTTGCCTAAGATATTTCCTCCTTCCACCTATAGTGCAACAACCATTATAACAACTATTAGACAATATCACTCATAAATCAAGCTAGCAGCTTGCAAGTGGTTTGCATGGACATATGAAATTTCATAATAAAGTAACATCGAAAAATTGTCTAAAAATACAGCTTAAAGAGGAATCTCAAAGGCATTATGGGAATAATGGGAATTGGAATTCAGACAATTTGATACTTCTGCAAGCACCTTGTGCCATTATATTCTACATATCGAAATAATATTTTATGCTAAAAGAAGCATCATTTAGAACGTCATTAAGTTTCATTAGTTGAAAGTTGAAAATATTTAGAAAAATTAATATTGTGAAGTAAATAGAAGTTTCCTTTCGTGCTGAAGCCTGTCTTATGAACACTCTTTTAAAATACTTAAACTATGCTCAAAGAATAACAAAAAGCATACTTACAAGATCATAATTATAAAGTGGTTGACAAACTTTTTCAAGTGTGCATAAATACTTCACATTATCTTTTGATTCATTTGCTGCATCTGTGATTCTGGCATCTAACTCTTGCCACATCTACAGGGAAAAAACACACACACACAAACACAATAAAAAAACAATAACGTCATACATTGTAGACTATTTCCAGCAACTTAAATCTTGGCAGTGTCTTTCAAAATTTAAGTCACCAAAAAGTGCAATGCAACTTATTTTTCTTGATAATATATTTTGTCTATCCCTAATAATTTCTCATTCTTTCTCTCAGTGTAATAAGCACACCAGAACAAAACTTAGATTCCCCTGCCTTAATTCTCCAAATAAAATCTATCGTAAATGCAATGAAACAAACTAAATATTGCAAGCTTTGTCTACTATGGCCAAAACCACCATAAAATGAAGAAAGAATTACCTGAAGTACTTTAGAATGTGCAACATTCAGAATATTAATGACAGCTTTGCAGTTTGGTCCTTTGATCTGCTCAATAATAAAATTAAACTTAGCAGACATACATTTCCAGTGCTGTAGTTCAGTCAGTGGACCTGAATTATCAGCCTCCTTCCTCATCTGTTCACTCTCAATCAGAACCTGCAATCAATTTGAAAATAATTAAATGTGAAACAGTTTGTATCACTGGCTAATACTTGCCACTCTGTGCAACTAATAGTTATCCAGATGTTCTTATTTTCATGTTAAAACTTAAGCTCAACAGACTTCTAATAAACACTCAACATGTCTATGCATTGCACTAGAACTTGGTGCAGAGACCCTTGAAACAGCATTTGTCCAGGCATGGGGTTCTAGCTGGCAAAGGGCAATGTAGTGCAAACAAAGAAACAATAAAATATCATTCTTTCACAATAACCACTTTTAGAATATCAGAGAATAGTAGGAGTCAAACTAATCTTGTGCTGTCTATACCCATTTCAGTAACTGTTGTTAAATGTCAGATACTGAATCAGCCTTGCAGTATACAGTGATTGACATTTCTAGTGTATATTATAAAGACCAAAAGAAACATTTTGAAGACATTAACTTAAGAGAAACAAACTTATTACTATCACACCATAAGAGTTCTGATTTGGAAAAGCATCATAATTCAGAACTACACTAAATCATATTGTCAAACTGAAGTCTAAGCGAGTAACGCATACATTCAAACGCTGTCACCAACTGAGCTGATACAGGGATATATTTGTGTTTTCCTTTAATCAAAATCTGTAGATCAAAATGCACAAAATACAGCTTCACTTTTAAAAAACTGAAGAGCTCCTTTAATAAATATATATAATTTCAGGTGTAAAATCTAAGTGTGCTGATATGTATGGAGTTAAAACAAGCAGTCAGTTCTTATATTTATTTCACTGATATTGTTGTTGTTCTGAGCTAAATACTACTTGCGAGGGCATACTATATTTAGTGTATGCCCCAGTTTACACAGATTCTGTATTAACAGAAAGAATTCTATGCTTTATCCTGGAAATCTCAGATGCTAATTTCTTAAATAACTAAGAAAAAAACCTACATATAGGAACACAAGGCAAAAAACAAAAACAACAACAACAAAAAACACACTTGACCTGGTCAGAGATCATTCTAGCCAACAGACATACCTCTTATCATGACTGGTAGCAGAAACTTAAGTAACATACAGAATATACCTAACAATATTTATGTCATCTACACCAGTACTATTATTCCTGCATTCTTCTTACTACATGTATGTTAACTGCTCAGAAACTGTTATTCTTACTAGACTATAATTTCCTAGGAACAAAAGCTGCCTTCTTTCTTCAATTGTATAACCCAGGCCCAGATACAGCTGCAGTGTTAACTGACTTCAGGCAAGTCTCCTGTGTCATTTACAGATACTCATCCACATCTAAGTTGGACTGAAACATTACGACAACTTACTCGTTCAATTTGTCTATACCATATCATAAGTACTTCCTCCAGCTGGCGAATCATATCGGGATTATCAGCTGCTGCAGTTACTTCCTCAAAGGACTGGAGTTTGGAAAAATCGATGTGATCTATTGTTTTCAGCTCAACTGTTCCTTCGATGCTTTTTCTAGCACCTGAAAAGAGTTGAAGACACTAAAATTTGTTCCTACAACTGTAAGAAATTGAACTTTGGAAATATATGCCTGTGTTTAAACACTAGAGCCACTTTACTGCATTTATATAAAATATAAAATTCTTCTTTTAAATCCAGTGCATGTCTCCTAAGAAAATTCTCTAGTGACATGATTCTTCTAAGGTAATGCACTCGTGTATTTATTACTTCAGTAGTTTATAATTTTATTTTTCCTTGCAGAACAGAAGTTCCTTATATATTTATATGTCTTACTACCTAAGAAATTCATAAGTGGAATATTTGTTTCCCAAATGCAGTGCTTACCTTCTAAAAATGAAAGGTATCTGTTAATTGTTTCCACAAAATTCTGTTTGTCTTTTGTTTCTTTGGCCTGAGTTAAAGCCCCCCAGTTGTTTGTTGCAAGGATAGCCGGAAGAAAAATCTTTTCTATCATGTTCTTAATACCACATAGGAGTCCTTCAGTGGCATCCAAAACACTAAAGAATATATCCTGTATTAAACAGAATGATTGTTAATAATGCAGTACCTTTTAGTAGTCTTATAAAGGCATTCCAATTTAGCCTTAAAAAAGGCACAATCTGTACTAAATAATTATGTTTACGAAAGTGGTTATGTTGCTAAACATATTGTTTTGAAAGAAAAGAGGGAACACAAAAATGATTTAATACAATTTTAGAAGTCTGCCAAATTGTACTTTTGTAATTTGGGTTATTTCCAAATAGTATGGGAAGTTTGGAAAGGTTTTAAATAGTATATAGCATATAAGAATATTCTAAATGCCCTCATCTAAAATTACATGCTACTTAATGAAGTGTAAAAATGAAAATGCTCTGAATATCTGTACCTTAAATTGTATAAGCAATTATCTGACTCAATTTTTATTGCTTTTGATCAGATTATTTTTTTTCACTACACTATGAAAAACCTTTAGTTCACTATATTCTGAAACCGACCTTTACAAGTTTGAAATATCTTTAAGAAGTCAGTGTCCTTTAAATCAGCAATTATTACCATACTTCCCAGGACATAAATACCTGTAATTTTCTTTCTTTTCCCCCTCCTTGCTGAAGTAAGGAGTTTGACCCCAAAGCAATATTTATGTCCAATACTGCGACATACTTCTAATATTTTTTTCCTTTTGCCTGCCTTCTCAGTTGTCAAAAGGAATAAAACCCTCTTAGCATGCAATACAAAACACACAATTCCAAAATTAATCTTTGTCCTAAGGGTTTGAAACCATATTAATTATAAGGTATATATTCAAGACTGATTATTATAAGCTTGCTGTCCTTTGAACACTGCCAGAGTATAAAAATAGGTAGGTATAAATCAAGATCAGGCCCACATATATCCAGTAAAGTGGCTTACATGGGGGTAAAGCAGAAAACAAGCAAACAAACAAAAACTCCTACATAATTTACTTTGCATAATTGTTTATTTCATACATCAAAAGATAACATGAAAAAGAAATGTACAAGCAAACTTTTCTCTCATAGATTCTGCTGTAATATTTTCTAAGCAAGGATCCATTTTAGCATAGGGATTTCAGTGACACTTCAAAAGTACTTACTGGCTTTATTCTCTTCAATAACACTAAGCAGGAAAATAACAGTAAAAACAACAACAAAGATGTAAATGCTGACTTGTTCAGCAGAGGTCTGTAAGACAATGAAATCACAAAGTGCCTCGAGTGCTTGCTGAATTAATAGAGCTGCTGATTATCTCTCCAAAGCAGACACAGTAGGGGAGTGTTTGCACAATTTACGGTGTAAAAAATGCATATACAATTTAACATACACAAACACTATTTACCATTTACTAAAGTTATAATGTTACAATAGTGAAACAAAAAAATAGCTACTTTTCATCTTTTTAGTTTTTAAAATTGAAGAGAGAATACCTCATGTATAGTTCTTGCATCTATAGGGTTATCATTTGTACAACGGACAAAAAATAAGCAGAGTCCATCAAATTTGTCTGGTGCAGTGTCCACATACAATTTCATCATTTTACTTCCTTTTACAACTCCTGGAATTGTTCGACCACATTCTGCAAAGAAGTTCACAGGTGTTACTATTTTTAAAACTGGAAGTATTATAGAATGATTAAAAATAACATAATGAAACAAAATACAATATAAAATTAACTTATTTTCTTCTTTTTTTGTGTGTGAAAAGCAAATTTCCTTCAAGGCAGAATCCATAGCTATAAATAAATATTCAATTAAAAATCTACATCAAATGTGTAACATATGTCTCACAAAGCAATTTGTGGACTATTGCACTGCAAGTAAAAGGATTTTGCTCAGTCCACTATCCAGGAATTCCCTGGAAGCTGAGGTAGCTTGTATGGTTCACTCTCATTCACCCTATCAAAGAAGATGTCACGCATAACTGAGAAAAAGAAAACAGGAGGTGGGTCATTGTTTCACTGCCGGAAGGTAGTAGGGAAGGCATAAGCACAGATGCGATGACAGAAGAAAATGGTGCAGTATCATAGATCTTTAATGATCTGATCAAAAATGGAATATAACCAACATACTCTAAGACGAAATAGATTATTATAGCAACCTTAATTCTGCTATTTTATTTTTGAGTGCCCACCTTTCAATTTCTGCATTATTCTAATAACTGAATATGCTGTTTGCAAGGTTCTTTAAAAAGCAGCACATTGATGCACGTAATATTCATCATCACATCTGCAACCTTCAGGTTGAACGCACACATTTCTGCTAGTAGGTGAGGAAGTAATTAGCAACATGAGACACAATTTGCCATAAGGTTTCAGAGAGATTCCTTGACAGCTAAAGAATGGTGGGAACCAAGGTTCTGAAGTTTGGTGTCCAGCTTGTGCGGGGATTTTATTTAATCATTGCAGATTCTTATGCTCATGCGCTCTGGAGACTGACAGATTTTCCCTTGCTTACACTAGCTCAAATTTCATGTTTTCCACTTTATTTCCAGATCCTACTGTTAAGGAGGAGTAATTTCTGAGGCTTGACATGCCATTCCCCTCTAGCAGCTTTTCCTCTTCACATCTCTCAATCTAGTCTGATATGCATCATATTTGAATCAAAGGAGCTACTTGATACCAGCGGCATCACTGAAGATTTCAGTTCCAGTACTTGTTTTAAGTAAGAGAAAAGAATCGCTATCCCTTAGCTGCAGCATGCTCAAGTAATTCTGAAGAGATGGAGCATGCAGGGAACATATATGTAAAAGGGTAACAAGAAGATCAGACACCCTCAGTTCCTCTCAAGATATAATCCTATGCAGTTCAATTGTTACGTATACTTACAAAAGGGAACTATAGGTTCATACAAATTCATTAGAGATTTTAGACATAAAATTTTCATTCTCTTCTGAGAATGTGAAAACTGAACCTTTCAAAACATTTGTAACAAAAGGCAGGCAGATTTTGTGAGAGTAGGTTCTGCTTGAATATATTTGCAGTATAATTCCTGAAAGAAAAGACTGTGATTGATTTAAGAGAGTAAAGTAACTTATCCTTTTATAGCCTTCTTTCCAGGAAAGGCTGAAATGCTTGAAAGGAACATTTTCTAAACAATTTGTCTTCAAGTCATTATTTGAAATATGAATTTTCAATTCTAATATGCAAAATTCTGAACAAGTGAGTAACAGGGTTTTGAGGGAAAGCATTAAACAAGATTAACAATGGAAGGTATTAAGTCTGTCTGTATTAATATTGTTAAAAAATTACCTATCCCAGGTGCATCTCCTTCTTGATACAAAAACTTCAGTGTTTTACTTCCTCCTTTGGCAAAAAATGTATCAAATGCTTCCAGCTGTTAAATCAAAAAGTAAATACTTGTCACTCAAAACACTACACTTTAACACGTCTTTAAGATAATGGAAAAATCATTTGAGTAGACAGCTGTCTTTTTGACAACATGTAATAAAGGTTTTATCCTACACTGTTGTGAGGAATTATAAAACCACCCAATTGATCCTTCAGACACTACTGTTGTTTACTGAACCTACACAGACAGACAGACGACCTAGTTCCTGAACTGTGTATCACTGGTTGAATGTTTACACTCTCAACCAGTGTTGTGGAAACACTGGAAACATTTTGTCATTCATAGAGATCTGTTAGAGATCTGAAACTGGAAATAATCAATCTTAAGAACTTTAGAAGAATACACAGCAGATTTCAATAACATGACATAGCTGGCTACTGCAACTCACTCCCTAAATGTAAAATACTTGTTTGTAAAACAGCAGTAATATCAAATTTTAGAATTTATTTTGGAGACAAGTGCCCACATTTCAAAACCTTTTCATGACAGCAAAGATCTTCCCTGACCTCTAGGGGACCATCAGATATCAGAACCAAGGCAAACAATGCTGCCACATAATTAGCTTCTTGTACCTGTCTTTAAACTGCCGACCCTAAAATGCTACTGGTCTCTGGATAGCTTTCTTGATTTTGCCATGTTAAACATGGCGCTTCAGATGGTATGAATGTGCACATGTATACTAAAACCTGTTTATGTATGGATTACAATTTTGAAAAACAAGCAAAAAATTATAGCTAGAGTTTCCAAAATCTGAATTTCCAAACTTTACTAGGCCAGAGATGTGACACCCAAGTAGACATTATTTTAAAATATTCCTTGGTAAAAACACAGAAAGCTCAAAATAAAAAAGTAGAAGACAAGAAAATTAAATAAAGTACTAAAAGATCAATGACAAAAACATAAAAAAATTCACTTCCATAAAAAGTACTTAAACTTGAGATAAAGAGAAAAATCAAGCTGCAATTTTGGAGCTTAAATGATTTTACAAAGTAGAACAAGATGCAAGTTACCCTTGTGGCTACTGCTTCCACAAATACAGCTTCTATTTCAAGTGCACATTGTACAAATTGTACACATTGTTCTCTGTGAATGCACATACAGCACTTTGCAGATAAATATTAGGTGTCAAAGGCAAATGGTGTGTGTGTGTGTGTGTGTGTGTGTGTGTGTGTGTGTGTGTGTGTCTCAGATATACTGGAATTTTATAACAGACAATTTGTTGAAGGATAGTGTTGACACAGCCCGTGACCTAACATGTATGAATAAACAAGGACTGAAAAATGGAAGATTTCCAACCATAAAGCATGATTTTCCATATAAGTTTTCAAATGGCAAAAATGGCAAAAAGTGGAAAAAATGTCGAAGGTTCCTAAGTATTTGAACCAATTGAACTCTGTGTAGAACAGCCATTTTCCTTTAAGTCAGGGTTACTTCAAACTAAATATTTGAATTATGTTGTTCAAGTAAGTATCTGTAAGCAAATAATAAACAATAAATTGGGAGTGAGACTGTCATATCATAAGAGTCAATGTCACATATTTTGATTAATAATTCAAATTCAACAAATTTACATAAAAGACTTACCGAAGGGTTATCCAAAATCATTTCTTCCACAGTTGTTAAGTCTAAACCTAGCCTGACACTGAGGACTTCAAATATGTATTTATATGAAGCATTAATTTTAGTTTTTCGAAATTCTCTTGCTTCTTTATATCGAGCCTAAAACATCAAACATGTATATAAAAATTGAAAAAAAAGGCTCACAAAGTGGTTGTAATAATAGCCTTCTACGTAAATTGCAACTACTGCTAAACTCTACTGTCTTATAACCTATAAAACTATAAATTTAAGAGGCTAACAGCACAGCTTAGTAAAAATTATTATGGAAACATTGTCAACTCTTCGTATATGTCAAGGAAGAGCAAACATTAGCTATATTACAGCCCAGCTTTTAATGTACGTGTATGTTATATTAACCTTTTTTTCATAATAAGTATTTCAATTTATTGTATCGATACAGAAATGTCACTTAGCAGCTATTTAAAATTGAAGTACTTATACTGAATAAATATTTGCAGGAGATAAGTTGATGCAACTGAATAATCTGCAGTGAAACAAAGCTGTACTCTTCTGTTCTCTTCCTGTATTTTTTTAAAATAAAACCTGAAACTACTGAACATTAGAAAGACTCAATCAGTTTCTAACAGTCAGAATTTAATTTAAAAACCTGAATATAAATTAAAAAGGTTAAAAAAATGCAACAACATTAACTGAATTTAATAAACTCCAAACATTTCAAGATCTAATGTTGAATACTAAACCTGTTTTTCTCTTAAGATTTCTTGCAATGATTGAACTCCACTGGTGCTTCGACGAAACTTAGACAACTTTTGATTTACTGGAAGAGAAGAGTCTTGTAAGGAGGACAAGTTTGCTGTTGGTCGAGCAGGGCCGGATGTGGGTCCAGCATCTTGTGGTGCAGTGAGGTCTGGTGCTGAATCTTCTGGCAGTGTGAGGTCTTGCCCCGAGCTCTCTGTCAGAGTGAGATCGCCCTCAGCATTTTCCCCAGCGCTTGAACTCTCTATATTATCGCTTGGTTCCTCCTCCATTCTGAAATATGAAAATTGCCAACCAGTGAATATTAAAATAATCCATATTTACCAAATCTATCTTTATAAGAAGAATGGTAAGACAGAGGATAAAAACAACACAAATGAGTGCATCTCAGAACTGACTTGCCTGCTATACAAACCTAATATTCTCATCAGATTCTCTTCAAGTCGTTCAGGTAATTGATCAGAAAATGTATATACATGCTTGTTACAAATATCATATTGAAGCCGATTACTGAAATTTAAAAATAATTTACCATATATTTATATTTTTGTCAATATCTTAACTATATTCAGTCAATACGTGATTCCTGAGAAACTGTAAAAAAAAAAACACTGAGGAAAATTAAAAAAAAAAAGTTTATATTTTGATTTGTAAAATATAAACACCTACTCAGCAAATTAAAACACATAAAAGTTTGCACAGATTTCAGGTCTTAAAGCATTTCTCCCTTAAGCACTTACAAATTGTTTTTATACAGAATCCCCCACTATGCATAGCACTCAATACAGATCTTGTTTGCGAGAGTGATGTTGTAAGATTGAGGGTGTGATTAACTTCACTGGAAACATTTAAATTTTATAGTGGCACTATGCATCTATTTAACATGATTTAATTTTATAACATTATAGCATTTTAGAAAAATCAGAATTTTGACATTAAAAACATATCAGGATTAAAGGACAACCACGGCCAGGATTGTGTGGATTCTTAATATAATGCCCCAAAAACCATACTGACTAAGTGTCTTACTACGTTTTACAGAATACATAAGAAATTCCCAGAGCACCAGCATATAAACAACACAAGAAAGATTAAACCCCCTCAGACTATGACTTCCAAAATGGCCTATATCCATGGATGACTGCTCTAAACAGCAGCATGTCATGCCGAAAGCAGCTGCTATCATTTTCTCCCTCCTATTCCACTGCCACATAAATCAAGGAAAACTTTGATTTTTCAATCCCCAAACTGCCACGCATTTCAGGGTGGCATGTAAGCATCTAAGTCTCTCTGCCTTTTCCCACTAGGAGGCTTACTCAACCACCTGCATTTGCTGACTTCTATGAATCCCACTCCTAAATATATATATATAAGATCAAATGTTTTATTCAGTAGCGTCAATTCTACATACAGATTGCACAGCTAGCATTTAGGCACTATAATAATCAGGACAGCTACACCTGAAGGTCCTACCTTGAATCTAATTTTGTTCCTTTCGAAAATAGCTTGTTTAGTCTCACAGTGCAGTTACTATTTATATTATGCTGAATATTTTAAAATATATGCAACGTTAAGGTATGTAATTTAGGAACCTTATCTGGGGTACCTGACAGAAACAAAAGCATGGAGATTGCTATTCTACTCAGAGGAATATTACCATAAACATTAAAAGAAATATCAAGAACTACACACTAATGCCTTAGAACAGCTGCCCACAGGTATGACCATGTGTTATATATATGTATGTATGTATGTACATATATACACACACACTCTTTGAAACTATTGCCAGTCACAGGAGAGAGAGTTAGAACTGAGGCTGACAAAAAGAGTAATATATAACTCTACATTAGCAGCTCTTTATTTTTTTTCCATGACTAGCAAAGTTGCCACAGTTCTGTGGACTTTAGCATGCAAACCATCTCTTGCAGTGGTGGTGTTCTCTTCCCTAAAGGAAAAACATTAAGAAAAATCAACTTAGGAAAGTAATAAATTGAAAACATAAGATCTGAATTAATTAATTCCATGCTGACTGGGCTTCGATGGTATTTTCCTCCTTGAAATTCAGGTGGAGTACACTGCATTTTAATTTCTATGTAATTACCTCTTACATTAATTTACCACTTGAAGTTGTCAGGTGGCAAAAACATCTTTCCCGAAAGCTCAAGTGCGTGATGGAAAGAGGATTTTCCCTTCTTCCTTTAGAAAGCAGTGTACACTGGCATCCTCCCTGATTCTCCAGGCGTCAGGGCTTAAGTTGTCGGGTGGCTCAGCTGAGATCCACCCATTCCTCAAAGTTCTTTGAGGAGAACTCCTGTAGGCTACACCTTGTCTTGAGGATCCAGTCACACAAGACAGCTGGAAACAGAGCCAGGCTTCCAGTACAACAAGGACATATATTTCAAACATGGTGTAAACTAACATAAGGATTCTACTTCCTCCTTGGAGCTCACATCCAAGCTTTAGTAACCTGTCTTCTACAGTGCCAAAAGCCAGCAGTATTTTACTCCCTGGTTCTCACAAGTCTTGACAGATGGATGATCGTCACTCTGTTACCGATGTTTTGGTAACAGCTGGAGGAATGTTACCTGAATTCTCTACATAGGAAATGTGTCTTCTGACGAGATTCAGAAATTGTTATCAATCCTTCTCCTTGTTTCACTAAACAAGCTAGGTTAGAAACAGTCTTATACTGGGCAGAAGATGAATGTTGGGTTTCTTTTAATAGAAGAATGGCAACTATATCCCTTTCAACAGAGTTTTATAAGTGTCTTCTATACCAGGGTCAAACTGAAAGTCATTACATTCAAAAAGCAACAAAACAAACAAACACATTTTCCAACCTGCTGTTTGTCAGACTTCAAACAGTTTAGCAGATGCTGAAGGGCATATCATGGAAGTTTATATTCCTCTTGTATCTTTCATTTCCACCCAGTAGTGAATAAAATAAAAAAAAAGATATATGTAATTTTTGATTATTGATAGATATTGATAGAGAAAAAATGCATGAGTGGTAGACCTTCAATCTGCCCAAGGCAGTTCTAACTTTCCTATTTTTAGATTTTCCATCCTTATACTGAAAACCCAAGTCGAGTGCTTGAATCACAAGAAATATTACCATTTCTTAATACTTTTCACCAAACTCCACACAAAAGACTCCCACATTGCCCAGATAACAGCAACAACAAAAAATCTGTGGCAAAATGCTATAAATATGCTTTCTAGAAAAGAAATGCGTTACCCGAGTCACCAGTAACTACTTGTCGTTTTCACTCCTAACTCTTGTCACTTTCAACCCCAACCCTTCAGAGCAGCAGTAGCAGGGAAGCAGCAGGGAAGCTCGGCGAGGGAACCAAGCCCCTCTTCCCAGCCGCTCAGGAGCTGCCGAGGTTTCCGCCCTCCCCCTCCGTGGAGCAGGCTCCCCGTGGAGACCAGTTAGAGAAAGGCTCGCTAAGCCTTCCAGCTTCAAGTTCGCTAGCTCTCTTCACCAAGCAAAGTAGCGAGGCCAGCCCTAGAGCCCCAGAAACTGCTGCGGAGACACAGCTCCGAGAAGGTGCAGGAAAGGTGGGCGAGAAGGTAGGAAGAAAAGCAGGGCTCACTAGAGTAAAGCACGAGGGTTAGTGACTTCAGTCTCTCCTCCGAAAAGCTGAGCTGCCCTAACCGCCACTTCCCACCGACCTGAGCGCAGCGGCGCCTCGCACGGCGCAACAATCCCCAACGGCCGCCGCGCCCGCGGGACGCAACAATCCCCCACGGCCGCCAGGCAGAGATCCCTCCGCGCCGGCCCGGCGGGCGGGCGGGGGCTCTACCTGCCTGCCGGGACTACGCAGCGCTGCGGAAGGAGCAGCCCAGCGCGAGGCGTGAGGCGCCCAGGGCCGTTAGCGAGCCGCGGTGACGGCTGCGGGGCTATGTTCAGTGCAAATCAATTCACGCGCTTTTTCTCTTAATCTGGGTCCTCATCCCAAATATAGTATCCCTGTGTAGTATAGTAACCCTGCGTAGAGTGTGCATTTTTTCTTCCAGGGCTTCCCCCAACACGCTTTCAACTTTCGCCTATTTACTGCCTACTTTAAAGCTAAAAAACGTAAACCTCGAAAGCAGTCTTGAATACAAAAGAGCTTTATGTAGCTACTTACACAGCTCGGGCTGTAAACACTTGACCCTGGAGGCTTCCCTGTTTCGGGAATTACTTAAAATATCTGCATAATACCATATATCTTTGCGGAACTGTTAGATAGTAAAATAGAGTAATTCTGTACTGGGAAAACCTACGTATTATACACTAAAATGCCCGAGCTGCAGGCATGACTATAAAGTAGGGTGGCATGGAGAGGGACAGGTGCCCTCCAAGACGGGAAGGGCGCTCTGGGACGGCTTGCAGAGCACCGCTCACGGGCTCGCGGCCACCCCAACGTGCTGGGGTGTTTAAGGGAAGTTCACGTAGGCTGAAACGGGGAGACTGAGGGTGTCGGTACCAGCAGGGAGCCCGCAGGGCGGCCGCGCTGCCTCCCCGCCCGCCCGCTCTCGTCGCGCCGCCCCCGGGGGCGGGCGCAGGCGCCTCCGTCCCGGCCCGTGGCGACATGGCGGCCCCGGCGGAGCTGCACGGCCTGAGCGACGATGCCGCGCACGGCGCCTGCTCCGAGCCGGACCCCAGCACCAAGGTGGGCGGCGGGGGGCGCCGCGGCTGCCGCGGGGTCTGCGGGGCGCCCGGGGCCGCTGTGCGGGCAGCTCGGGGTGCGCGGCCCTGCTGCGCGTTGGCAGCGCTAGGAGCGGGCTGCGCTGCAGCGCTTTATTGGTACCCGCTGCATCCTCGGCTGGTTTTGGGGCCAAGGCATCGCTGAGCTTGAAGAAAATTAACCCTCTACCTGTTGTAGCAGTTAAAGGACTGATTTTTAAGAGTCGAGCTTTCGGTAAACTCAACATAAGCTGTGAGGCCTGTTAACCGATGCTTATCAAGCTAGTACACTTGCGTACTAAAGCAGATCACATGTATAACAGGGATCACGTGTATAACCATGATGATTATTTTTTTTTCACCAGGATTTTATACTGCAGCAGACAATGTTAAGAGTAAAGGATCCTAAGAAGTCCCTAGACTTCTATACAAGAGTTCTTGGAATGACGTGAGTGAAAGTGGCATGCTATAATAAGCTTTGTTTGCACTAGTTGGCATATTAATCTAACAACAAAAGATTTCTTCTAGCGTAATTATACTAATTGGTCTAACTGCCTGAACAACACTGGCCCATCAGCTAATGCCAAACTGGCTAGTAAGATAGTCTTTGAGAACTTCATAGCACTGTTAATGTCTAAGCTGCAAATAAATAAAGTTTGCTATGACTAGAATTTTCTTTTTTTCTTAAGTAGTCCTTAATTATCAGCATACAACTTGCTTACTTCTCAGTGACACCAGTTGGCCAGGGCTCCCCTGGTCTGCCTGTGGTCTCACCCTTAGAGACTCACTAGGCCACCTCACCTACCTGCCAGGTAGCACAGCTTGGTATTTGCTAGTGACTGCACACTTACCAGCATACCCGTGCTTGGTCTAGTTCTTGGCACCACAGATACACAGGCCCCCCTCTCTGCCTCCAGTTCCTGCCACTCAGACGCATGCACGTAGAATAGGGTCCCTCACCCAGGAGGATAGTTAGAGGAGAAATTAAGAAGAAGGTAGGATGGAAAGCTCTGTGAGGCACAGGCATGGTGAGGCAAACACGCTGACCAGGCCTGCGCGACCAGTCCCTGTTTGTCCCCGTATCCATCTATTTTTCTCAAGTTAGTTCTTCCCCAAATGACCTAGATACTTTTTCCAACTTTGGTTCTTCCCCTACACATATTTTTATACCTTACTATTGAAAGTATAAATATACTTCATTTAAAGGTATGATGATTATCTTTTTTTTTTTTGTCCTGTTGCGTTCTTAAATTTTATCTGGTGCTGATGAATACATTTGAAAGTAAATCTTCCTTGGTGACATTCATTTTGATTTGGATAGACTTAAGGGTCTGCCTGAGGAAATATGTCCTAATAAGAGTTAGTGGCTACTTCAGACTGAAGCCTTTGTACTAATATTTATGTCTAGCTCTTCAGTGACTTGTAATTTCGCTTTTTAGTATCTAAATCTTCTAATTTTTATAGAACTATAATACATGCTCGAATGCTTCTGCTTGGTGGTTCAAAATGTAGCTATTTAGAAATATGGATTACAATGAGAAAGACAAAAAGGATACAGCAATAATTCTGAAATGGGATATGATCTTGATGCACTTGCTGGCTACCTCTTTTTTTTTCCCCTCCTTCTTTAACTATTCAAAACAAATGTTGCTATTTAGGCTGCTTCAGAAATTTGACTTTCCTAGTATGAAGTTCTCACTCTATTTCCTGGCATATGAAGATAAAAATGACATCCCAAAAGATAAAACTGAGAGAACAGCTTGGACCTTCTCTAGAAAAGCTACGCTTGAACTGACACAGTAAGTATTAATATAATAAGAGACGACATGTACCTAAAGGTGATAAAACTAAATGTAGAAGTCCGTTGGATTTGATACAAAATGTAATAACTCCTGTGAAGACATCCTCATGTCTGTCATATAGCCTTAAAATGTGGCTGAGATCATGTATACTTGGCACGTTTAATTCTTCACTGTCTAGAGCTCTACCAAACTGGTAGGTGAACAGTGGTACAAAAGTGTGAAATAAAACTGAAGCATCTCAATAAAGGATTAACTATTGCTTGCAAAATATGATCAAAGCAAACATTAAGTCAGACAGTTTATACCAACAAGGCAATTTTGTTAGTGTTCAAATCATGGTAATTGATAGAGGTGCAGAGACAGATTCTCATACTACCCACTGTTTAACTCCAGAACCTGCTCATTTCACCTGATGTTCCCCAGTGAGTGGTAAGTCACTGACTCATATGCGGCACAACCTTCTCTGTAGCTTGAAATGAGGTAGGAGCGTCTCTCTGACTCATTCAAATGTGAACGAGACTTCATTAGCTCTAATATCCTATTCCTAAAGCTGTCCATAGGACCTATCATCAGGGAATATATCCTGATAGTTGAGTAAGTGCAGTCAACATGTAAAATTCTCTGCTGGTTCAGAATACCAGATAGTCCTTCTTTAAAGAAGCTACTCCTCCTCCTCAGGAGGATTTAGGACTTGGTCACATCCATGCCTTTTTTTCAATATGCAATTCTTACTCTTACAGCAATTGGGGCACTGAAAATGATGAAAAGCAGTCCTATCACAATGGCAATTCAGATCCCAGAGGATTTGGTAGGTTTCTTGTTTTGTGCGTGTGTTTTCTAAGCTTCATTTTTATTATGATTACGTTCTTCCTTGTTGACTGGGGGGAAACAGAGGTTCAGACATTTAAAAAATAAAAACAAACTGTCAAACATATGTATGATTTCAGTGCAAAGGTTATTGGTAGGTTTTCTTTTTTTGAGAAAGAGTGGATAAAAATTCTCAACTTGCATGACTGAGGAAGTGTTCTTAGTAGATTATTTCGAAGAAATGGTACTAGTCCTAGTAAGGAAGGGAGCTTCTGTGCTGTCCTCCTTTGCTCTTCTTTCAGCATATTCTCTGAAAGATCATGAAAATTTGTAAATAAACATATTTCAGAAAAATGAGTAGTTTTATATAAAGAACTTAATCTTTTGGCAAGCAAATACATGCTGTCACTCAATGAAAGCTTGTAACTACACTTGCATATTGGATTATTATAATATTTAGGTTGATTTAAGTTTGGATTTCTATTTTTAGTATGCTAGCTACCCGTTTTGAGACTGAAGGAGAGTTCTGTTCACATGCATGACTGAGAGTAGCATGTGTGTGGCAAGATAGAGAGTAATTCTGTGATTTGTTATTTTGAGCCTTTGAAAGGTCACGTAAGAAATAAATTTCAAACTACATCTAGCGACTTGACATTTAAAGCTTCTGAATTGATCTGTAAGCTGAGGCCTTGAGCAGTGCTAATGTTAGTCTCTACTAATACAGCATTAATGATTAAAATCCTTGTAATGTTGAATTGAACAAATGCAAAGAAATCCTGTTACATGGATATGCTTCAAGAAAGGCAGTACAGACAAAAAAAATGATTGAATTTTTTTTTTCATATTCCATATAATATTCTCATATCTTTTAACCTTTTTTAAGGCATAATCAAAAAGCAAACTTTCTAACATTAATTCCTAAAATGCTGTTCTTTCTGAAAATAATGTTTTTCTCAGGTAGATCTTTTTTGATGTGACTGATGCCATGTAAACCTTTTGCACAATATGAAATGTTAAGCATCCTTTTTTTCCTAGAACACCCAGCAGTACTTAGAGTGTGCTTCATTGTTTTTTACCCTGCTGCACAGGACACATTGGAATTGCTGTCCCTGATGTCAACAAAGCCTGTAAGAGGTTTGAAGAACTGGGAGTGAAATTTGTGAAGAAACCAGACGATGGTAAGTCTTAATCAGAAATTAAGCCTTGTTTGAAAAATGTTTGCAAACTTGTTTGCAAAGTGTGAAAATGCAATTTTAAAATTCCTTCTTTTTAATGTACTCTGCTTTTTAAGAGGAAACTTTCTAATAGTCATCTCGCCATTTAAAATATACTAAAACCAATTGGCCCTACTCCCTCTTGCCCAGCGGGGAAAACTGATAGTAGAGAGATCTCAGTAACTGCAATTAATTGGCCTAGCTACATACATTCTGTATTTAGTTTGATCTTCACTAAAATTCATGTGCTATGTTGATGTCTTGCTTTACTATATATAATACTGTCTAGAGTTATTACAGAATTTCCTCTGTCATTGGCCAGTTCACACATTTAACATTTGTTTGGCTGTTTTCATGTTAAAGTAAAATGACTTGGAAGATATAACTTCCCAGACTCGTTAAAAGTGAATTACCTTTCAAACAATTCTTTTTGTTAGTTTCTTTAATTTTTCTAAAACCGACTTTTTAGTCATTATTATTCTAACTGTTATGTCTGCTTTGTTATGATACAGATAAATGAGGATATTTCTATTTGACTTGTATAACTTTTTATCAAAAATGCTTGATGCACAATTAAAATAGTTACTAGAGAGTGCATAAATAGTGTCTTTGTCTAATCTAAAATGTGGAAATTGGTGGTGAAAAGTCTTGCGCTGTTCTACTGGATTCTCCTTCAAGAAGAGACATCTTGATAGTTTTATTATCGATGCATTCCAAAACAGGCATTTAACACCTAGCAGCACACAGATCTGTGGTTCTCCTTCCTTCTGGCTATACAAACTGGATTGCTGTCTGTACTAATAATTTTAGATAGAACAGGTAGCTTCAGCTTACAGATGTTTGAATTGATCTTTAGATCCCTTGTTAGAGGGATCTAACATGCCCATCTCTCAAGATTCACAGTGCATAGGCAGAAGATTTGTTTCCATCAAAAAAAGTAGTATCTTAAAGTGACTTTATGGTTTTACTGAGATTAAGTATTGATTAAACAAAGATCTAATGCTAATTAAAAGCTAATTTAACCAGTTTCCCAACTAATTTGTCTAGATTTACTCTAATTCTTGTAGCAGCTAAAAGCAGAAGTTGTGTTTTGCTTTTACGGTAGTAGTCATATTCAGATTAAGAACCATTCATGTAGCTTTACATTTTTTTTCTTTTTTTTTTCTCTCCCTGTCCTTACAGGTAAAATGAAAGGACTTGCATTTATTCAGGATCCTGATGGCTACTGGATTGAGATTTTGAATCCTAACCACATGGTGACTCTCACTTAGTTCTAAAAGAAGTATCCTGTAAGAGATGCACACTGTCAATCCCCTGGAGCAAATCTGTAACAGCATTTGTGAAATTCTCACTTGATTGAGAAGAATCAATTGTGTTCAGAGTCTCCACCAAACTATGCCCTGGAACCTCAGTGAACTTGAATTCCCTTTTGTTGTCCTGTGATGCCACTACCTTTTGCTTCCAATTAGGAAAATTCAACCAGCTGGCTTTTAGAAGTGCCCTTACAGAGATTCAATGTTAATTTTATACTTCACTGAACACTCTCACAAGATATGTGACCAGAAGTTCACTGCATTTCACACTGTTTAGATCTAAACTAACGAAAACCTCCTCTAAGACCAAAAATATCTGGTTCATATTTTTTGATTTGATGAAATTCAGGGCTGTGTTAAACTTCTGTGCTCTGTAGAGTTTGGTGTTAGGAATTTCATGAAAAACAGCATCTGCAGTATAAGTTTATTAGTAGCAGGCCTTTTGATTTGCCCGCCCCAAGATGAGTAACTGTTACAGAAAATACACTAATAGATAACAGGAAAACATGTAACATTTATATCCATTGTAGGAGTCAGTTCATCTTACACTGTTGCACTTGTTACAAACAGTGTAATATGTGTCCAGTTTTAATGCACTGCTACTAGCAACAACAAAAAGCCCTTGTCTTGATTTATTGTGGTTCAGGTAGCACTTACTCCTGTCGAGTGAAGTTTTCAGTGATGTCACTGTTGAATAGTGTAATGGCATTGCAGCTCATTTCCAAATAAAGCATTGATGAAAACAACAAAATTACCCTTAAAGCAGTATAACATGTTGCTTTCCTGGTTAATGAATTTTGGATAACACAAAGGCTACTTACTTTGGTTCGTGAATCGTTTTTGAAAGGAAACCCGGCAATAAAACCTAGCACTTGGAAATAAGTAAACTATTAGTGTGCTTGATGCTGCTCACAGCTGCCAAAAAAAACCTGTAAACTCATGAGAAGGTAATCTTTGTTTTTTGTCATATGAAACAACATTGATACTTAAGTTGTTCCTTATAGAATGTTTTCTAGATGGCCTCTGCTTAAGCGAATGCTGTGCTTTAGATGATGCTTTGTTGGAGTCTCATACAACAGACTCTTTTTTTCTTTGTGCATGTATACCAACTTTGCTTTTTCTACAAGGGTAAACACTGATCCACATTTGAATTTTTTATTTTCCTCCTCCTGCCCTTCTAGTACTAATAGACCTCTCCTGTTCCCTATCTTGTTCCTGTGAGGTTGTCTCCTCCCATGCATGTTAAGATACTTTGTTAGGGACAATACAGTTGTCCTCACTGTTGGCTGTGATGGGAGATCTGGGGAGTTGGGCTGTGTGAGTTGCCACCATATGGTCTCACTGTCATCTTCCTCCAACTGTGGCACTCTCCCACTCACCCACCCAGCAGGCTGATTCATTTCTCAGAAATGGCAATTATTTTCTTGAACCTTTATTGAAGGCTGGGTTAAATTTTATGCCAATTTATTAAACAGAACTGAGGAGCCAGTTCTGGGGCCCTCAGCTTCCACAGGAATTAATTAGGGCTGGCTTCTCTTAACAGCAATTTAGGTTGATTCAGCTGAGTCATGAAACCTCAGCTTCTTTGAAAAAGGTGGACAGCATTGGAAAGAACTACAGAGCACCAAGTGAGAGAGCTTCAACGCCAGATGAATGTTGTAGCATAGCTTTGGCATGATTTGTCCTTTGAAGCTTTGTAGGCAGTAGGAAAAACGCCCAGAAGAATGAGAGCTACAGCAGTGAGACAGAGCACTGGGTTGCAAATAATGTGCATTTTGATGTCTAAACTGTGGTTTTACATACATTGCACATGTTCCAAAATAGAAATTTAAAATGAAGTACAGCTGAACTGAAACAGAAGTGCTAACTGCAGTTTCTTACCATTCAGCATCTTGCATTAGGTTGTGCACAGGGGGAAGACCTTCAGACTGATACTGGTTGTTGCCTGAAGTTTTCTTCAGGTTCTCTAAATAAAGCCTTGGCACATCACAAGCATCTAACTTTAGGAGAAGAGATCTTGTTTCCTCTACATTGTTCTTTTATGATGTTCCACTAGGTACAGGTGTGACTGGAAGCGCTATTGACACAATTGTGTGGAATCCAGTAATTAAAGGCGCGATAGCTCAGGAACGGGGTGAGAGCCAGGGCATGTGCAGGGGACAAAAGGCCGTAGCAGGTTCTCTGCTTCTGACATAAAACCTGCTCTGAACATGTTTGCTAAGAACCTTTGATTTTTATGTACGTGGCGAAGCTTTACACTGCGGCAGAAGACGACGCAGTAGATGGCAAAGGCAGCGACACGCAGCGCCAGGAAACAGCCGGCTGCCCGCCCACGTCAGCACGCAGGGGGACGGCGGCCGTTGCTACGTGACGTCAGCGCGCCGGTGGACGTAGCGAGGGCGGCGGGCGGAGGGCGGCGGCCTTGGCGCCGGTGAGTCCCGTGCTGGGGTCGTTGCCGGTGGCACCGCGTGCGGGGCCGGGGCCTTCCTGTGGGGCGGGCGCAGCCCGCGGCTCCCGGGCGGTTCGGGCACGGCGGGCAGCGCTCACGGGCCGCCGCGGCCTCGGGGCGGTGGCAGGGAGCGGGCGGCGCGGGGTCGACGTGGGGCGCAGAGACGGGGGGTTCCCCCGAGAGGGGCGGGTGGCGGCGGGCGCCGCTCTCTGGGCCCAGGAGGCTCCGGCGCGCGGTGTCGTCGCGCGGCGCGAGCAGCTCCCGGGGAAAGGCGCCGCTGGCCGCGCGTGCCCCCCTCGCGCGGCCCGTGTCGTCCCGTCCCCTCGCGCGGCCCGTGTCGTCCCGTCCCCCCCCGCGCCTCCCCGGCGCCTTTTGCAGTGCGGCGGAGCCGCGTTTTGGTATTTGGTTGTGCAGAAACAGCGAGCCCAGGGTTGGGGCGGCTTTGCCTGGGGTCCTCCCGCAGCTGCGCGCTCCTATGGTCGGCCGTGATTGCTTTCCACAGGCGAGCAAGTGGCGCGTTATCAGATACAAGGCATTATTTTTATTTTGTTTTCAAGTTTTGAGTTGATTCTGCTCTCCCTGCCGACATATCTGATGTACTCTCCAGTTATAAATCAGTAAACCTGGGGTGTGAAGCATGCTGTTCTGTTGTAGTGTGTTCCCTGCTACTTACCTAAAACAAATAGGCAAGAGTTTTCCCGAGTTACTCCTGAAGGTGTTTTAATAACACATGCCCATTTAATGACACACATTGTGTATGGGAACACATAGACATAAATGGCCCTATTAATTCCCCAAAAACACATTTATTAAGAGATTGTCTTTGTGGGACACAATTAGCTGGATTCAAGTGTGAAATCTACTAAGAATATTTCTTCTTCCTCCTCTTTCTTTCCCCTTTTTTACTTTCTTAAACATATACCTTAAAGAAATTAGACCTCTTTTATTAGATGATTTGTAGGTGTCATCTGTTTAGTAATTTAAATGTGGTTTACTTTTCCTGCTAGCAGGTATAAGAATATCAGTAGTTATATGTATTGAGAGACAATAATTTGGATATGTATTTAAATGTGTAATGCTTCTATTTCTGTGTTTTCTCCCTTATAGTTTTGTTTTCCTGTGCTTAAGATTAAAAGATTACACTGGAGAAAAATCAGCAACTGCCTTAAGTAGTGGTGCAGAGAATGGTGATCTTAAATTGGACACAAGCACTTACCAAGCTTTGCATGCTTGGGAGATAAAATGTGTGATATAGTTTTCATAGAGCTTGTTTTCTGAAGAGGTTCATGACAGAGTATAGTGTGGTCAGGGGGATGATGTTTTAGCTAGAGGGACAACCAGAGTAAAATTTTTGGGTCTTACTATGAACAATTCATTTTCAAGATCCTATTGTCTTTTGTGATTATTTTTTTTTTTAAAAAAAGTCACAATTAAATAGTGACTGTTGAAAAAACATACTCAAGTGATATAGTCTAATGTTTAATATTTTCTGACAGAATGAAAGGATATAAAAATATTTTCAAAAAAAATCTGAGAAACATGCATCTCAAAGAATCAATTTTGCCATAGTCTGCATACCCCCTGTTTTTGGTGCTATATTTCTTGTGCATTTTTTTTCAGGAATATGGTACATCTGTTGCTGTGCAGCTGGATGTTGCTGAATAACACTTCCATGAGATTGCTCTTCAATCTTTCAGCTGTTCAGAATGGCAAAGAACCCTAATTTTCAGGAAGTTGCTCATCAGCCCACAGGCTACATCCACTATAGATCTTCAGACAGCTTTACTGGTAAGCAGGCAAAAATATCTTTTAATTTAGGCTTTAGTTATATGCCATTTTTGCATGCCATGATGGATCAGGTGCAATAATACTGATTTTAAATATCATCTAAACACATCATCTAAACTCCACTGTATGATCCTATGCCCAGCTAACCTTAGTTTTGCTGTCCTATTGGAGGAATATGTCTTGGAGCAAAATGTAAAATGTTAACTGCAGTGCTGAAGTAATTGGAATATATTTGCAGATGAGCTCTATGTTTGTTTCTGTGTGCTTTAAGTCAAAATGCTTTAGTTTATAATTCTGTCATGAAATGGTGTGGTAAATAGAATGATGAGTTTTTATTTCATTACTTTCACACAGAAGGGTTGGAGGTGAGAGTTAATTCAGGGGAATTATTTTGGGCAATAGTGTTTGCTTGAAGTTCTACAACTTTTACAAAGATAATTAATCCATGTAGCAGGAGTTTATTATTGGACACTAAATAGGAGCAGTTTTTTTCTTAGGCATGCAGACATCGATATTAACATGATGTCAAGATTTAACTTTTAATTAAAAATTAGACTTTCTTTTTTGTTTTGAGCTTACAGTGTGTACTGTAGAGTTCTCCTACAGACTGATGCCAGTAATACCATTTGTGTAACATTTTAGTTTAGTTGGCTTGTTTGAACATCTCCTTGAAGCAGGTATTAGTGGGAGTCATTCATATATAACTTGTGGCAAATCAAAGCCTTGCTGTATTTTAGATTTTAGGTCTTTTATAGTGGCAAGGGAAACTTTTCCATTCTCTCTGTGATGTTTTGGCAATTTCATAAATGAGAGAACTTTTTTTTTTTTTCAAATACTGTAATGCTTTGTTAAGGAAGTGTCTAAACTGGAAAGTTAGAGATCCTTGAGAACTGCAGAGTTAATAGTCGAAAAATACAAGTAAGCTTTCTGTGTAAGGATTGAGTGAAATGTTGTTTGTTTTTTTAAGTGCTTCTTTTTTAAGCTAGGGAAGTATTCATAAAAATTCAGTATGTTTATTTCTTATGAGCCTTCCAAGGCTTTTTCAAGACTTTTTCTCTCTCTAATACTATCATCCTATTGTATATGATAGCTAGCTGTCTTGGGTAGGATTATGAAAAAGTTTAGGATTTCATAGAACAAAGAATTAGAGGTGTTTATAGGGAAGTAAAAGAGTGGGAAAATAAATCTTAGAACAGAAATATTCTTTAAGTCTTCAGGAGTATTATTTGACTTGTGCTTCAGGGCTGAAGCTCAGGACTAAGACCCTTTTGCTGGTATTTTGTTGGTATTATTAGATTAGAATAAACTACAGAGATTTGTAATCAAATGAGAAATGTTATTGCTTCTTGTTTTCTAAGGCCCCAATTAAAAACAATAAAAGAGGAACAAACATTTCTAATGAAACATTATTGCACATCAGTCCTTTTGTCAGTTGTGAAACTGAAAGAAGTGACCAGGCACTAGTTTAATGGGGTTATGTGAAATCATAATACTGGTCATTTTACTTAGTATTTGGATTTACATGAATAAACTTTAAAATTCTTCACTAATTTGATTAAAAACTTCAATCTGAGCAGTTGTTGTTATTAGAACATACTTTTTTTTTTCCCGCTTTCTGCTGCATTTTTCAGTTGTGGTCAACTTTATTATGCTGTTGCTCCTGTGCTAAGGTTCTGACAGAGTCCAAGTATTTGCTCACTTTTTTTTTTTTGTCTGTGTGCGTATTGAAATAACTACAAAAAAAGCCCTATGCTTCCTGAGATGTTGAGTTAGTATACCAAAGCTTATATAAGAACAAATTATTTCTTCGTATAGAAAGGACATGAGTATATCCACTGCAAAGCATGCAATTGATTTGAAACAGTGTTATGTTTGTGCAGTAGCCTTCCTGTCCCTCTTCCTGTGTCTAGGGTGTCTATGGTTATAGCAATTGTATTAAAAACAATAAAAAGAGTGTTTTGGTGTGATTTATATTAAAAAAAAATCAAAAACTTCAAAGACTTTTTTTTTTAAAGTAATGTTTTTCAAAATATTGAAAGTCCTATTCAAGGGCTTTCCAGGCTGCTCAGAACCATCATGATTCCTTTTTCTAGAACAATCAGAAATTTAAGAAAATTATACTCAAGACAATCCCTATGCATAATTCAGACAAAATCTGTGTCATTTTGATAGGTACAAACTGGATGATAAAGGATGGAAGTGTTTCAAGGACATGAGGTTAACTGCTCTATTTTTATAATCCAGACTTACTTCATAAAGTTCTGAATTCTGGCATTGTCTGTCTACTTTCTAATTTGTTTTTGATATGTTATTTTAAAAGTTTCAGTAGGGCCATCAGCTATATAAACATTTTTTCCACTCATCTTTTGTTTACAGATTTCCAGAGTACTCATGAACAATTTCCTAAATTCCTTATTTTGCGTCTGGTACAAAAGCAACTTTTTGATGTTTCCTTGGATCAGTGCTCTTTTTCAGAGAACTCTCTGTAGTGATAGTTCAAATTTGGGAAAGCATAAGGGAGTGCACAGGACCGGATGTGAGCTTAGTACTGATTTCTTGCACTTCTGATCTGGGAGTTATTGAGTAAACATTTCACTGATTTTGCTGCTATTGCAGCATTTTCTGGATTGTATTTTTTTTTTGTATGTTGTGACATCTTTTAGATTACTTACTAAACAGGCAAGCAGAAGAAGCAATCCATTATGATGAGAAACCATGAGGACTAATTTACTCTCTTGTCAGGATAAAAGGATTCCTTTATACAGTAACCTGTGTTTGTTATAGTCTGACTGCTTCTAGTATCTGTAATGTCCACATGGGCAAGTGACTCTTCATTCAAATAGTGGAGACAGCCTGAGGAAAGCTGAATTCTGTTCCATTAGTGGTGTGGCCTGTATTATCAGTTTAGTTCGTTGTATCAATCTTTATTTTCTATTTCTATCATTTCTCTGAGTGGTTTAATTTTAACTTCTCTGGCTGCATTGCTGCAGCCTCTTAATTTCAGATCGAGCATTTCTAGGTATTATGGAAGTATAAATAATATTTAACTCCATATACATTTCAGGCTTTTCTGAGGAAGCAGAGGTAACTGGAAACAGCTGTGTATTTTCTGGTTACACTTTATATATAGCTAAACAAATGCATTCATCTTATACACTTTATATATAGCTTAATAAATGCATTCCTCATTAATATTTCCTTCTGAAGATGTATGTTAGGTATTTACAGGGTATGATTTTCATCCTTTTACTGTTTTTTTGGCATGCTATCTTTCTTGAGTGCACACCCATTTTTGAAAGGTGGTTGGCTTGTGAGGTACAGAAAGTGTTTGAAAGCATAGTTGAGTAGTTATCGGAAAAAGCTACCCTCATTTTATTTAAAAGTAAACTGTAGTATAAGAAGTATAAGTAACTGAATTAAGGCTTTAATTGTGCTGTGGGTGCTCTTGATAGTGAAACTGCATACTGTCTTAGGGACAAAAATAAACTAATTCAAACCAAGAAAGAAGAAATTAAGAAATTAAGAAATTTCCAAATAATTTCATAGAAGATATGAATAGCACATTCATCTGTATTGTAAATCAGTGAAGTGTGTTATGTAATGACACAGAGGTATTTGTTATTTTATTTCCCTCAATATATGAGCAAACAAGAAGATACCAAGAAAACTGAGTAAAAAGAGTCAAAGAAAATCCCTCTACATTATAAAGGCTTGCTCTTTGGCAAAGCTTGTCCATTAATTAATAGAAGTCATCATGAGTTCTGGAAAGTTAATTGGAATTCTGCAAGTACAACTTTGATTTTTTTTTTTTTTTTTTTTTTTTTTTTTGCTTGTCACTGATTAAAAAAAATAGTAGAGATCTCAGGGTAAAGATTGATTAGATTATCTGTCTGTAATGTATGAGCATTTTAATTCAGGCAAATTGTTTTAGTGGCAATTTCATTTAAATTCTTTATTCTTTTTGTTGGAAGCTTTTTGTTTAGAAAAAATGGTTTGGCTAGGGTAGTGAGGCATTGGGATTCTCTGAAATATTTGCTGTTGATGCAAACAGTATTGGGTCATGTTGTAACTGAATTTTAATAGAAAAAGGCTTTGTTTCATTTTCCTTGGGATATATTGGTATTTACGTATTCATCTATTTTCCTAGTTGCAATTTGATCTTCGCCATTTTTAAATGTATGTGCCTTATTAGTGCTGATGATTTTCTTTTTTCCCTTTAGGCTACCAATATAACCATCCCTCCAAGATGAGTAACAGCCACCCACTCCGCCCTTACACAGCCGTGGGGGAGATCGACCACGTCCACATTCTGTCAGAGCACATTGGCGCGCTAATGAACGGGGAGGAATACAGCGATGTTACCTTCATTGTAGAAAAGAAACGTTTTCCAGCACATAGGGTGATCCTGGCTGCTAGATGCCATTATTTCAGGTGGAGTATAGCTTTTTGTCAGGCAGGCAAGAAATTTTCATGCAGATAAGATAAACGTTGTTTCTGTATGAACTTTTCAATGTGTAATCATCTGTCTGTTGAGTGTGACCTTTTCTTCATGAATGTTTCTCCCCCCCCCCGCCCCGCCCATCAAATCATTGTGTTTGGATATAAAAAGATAAATACCATGTCATGATGTTGTTCTTTTGACCTTCATTAAATTGGACTTTGAAGGTAGTATTTCTCTAGAATTTGTGAAACTAACTTCAGAACAAAAAAAATCTGCTATAAAACTTTTGTGATTTTTCAGAATTTGGCTGTATTCTTCTGTGGAACATGTTAGTTGAAAAGCTTAATTTGACACATTGAAAATGAGCATTTGAAAACTAAGGATAATACTAATCTAGCTTTTTTTTTTTTTTGATTATTACTTCTCTTGAGAGCTGGACATTTTGACTCCGAATGTAATTAATGACACTTCTTGGTAGTACTCTACAAGTTAATTTTGTTAGAGGGATAAACTATTAATTAAGCTAGGATATGAATGTAAATTGTGTTCAAACCACTTATCGTGCTTTAAAAATAGGTCACTGGTATGTTGATTTTTCTCTGGATTTGGCACTTCAGCGGGGTTGCTATGAGCTGATTTTAGAGTAAGAAATAGAGGATCAACAGTCCTGAGATTTACTAAACTGCCACCGTTGTTATGGTGATGGACAGGTTGTTTCATGTGTGTTCTGAAAGGTTTTAGCATTGGGTGTTTTTGTTGTTTCTGTGTTTTGGTGGGGGTGTGTGGTTTGGTGCTTTCAGTGAGGAAGAAGAAAAAGTACCAGGATGCTATATGACCTTCTGCTTTTTAAACTATTCTTCTAAGAAGAGATGGAGCACTTTTTCTGTGGGATGATAAATTAGGAATTCAGTCCTATGCAACTGCTTTCAGAGCAGACCTGCAGTTTAAATATTAAGCGTAGGAGTTTTTCCTTTTATAATTTCCTAAACTCTCTCTTTCATGTTTTATGTGTGCTCATGTTTTTACTGCCGTAATTTCTTTCTTCTTCTTCTTTTTTTTTTTTTTTTTTTTTTTTTTTTTTTTGAATAGAGCGCTATTGTACGGTGGAATGAGAGAATCTCAGCCTGAAGCAGAAATTCCTCTTCAGGACACTACTGCAGAAGCATTTACAATGCTGCTGAAATATATTTACACTGGTCGTGCCACACTACGAGATGAGAAAGAGGAGGTTCTCCTAGACTTCCTAAGCCTAGCACATAAATATGGCTTTCCAGAACTGGAGGATTCCACATCTGAGTATCTTTGCACCATACTCAATATTCAGAATGTTTGTATGACCTTTGATGTTGCCAGTCTTTATTCGCTTCCCAAATTAACTTGTATGTGCTGTATGTTCATGGATAGAAATGCTCAAGAGGTGCTGTCCAGTGAAGGCTTCCTATCACTCTCTAAGGTATATCTTTCTTTTTTTCTTTTTTTTTTTTTGTCAGCAATGTTAATTTTAGTCTCTTTTAGCTCCATAATAAACTACTAATGCTGGCATAAAATGAGAGTTTACAGATTTGTAAACAGATATCCTTTTATATTAATAAACCTGGCAGTTGGAAATACTCAATAAAACAAGGAGAAATGCAAATCCTAGTGGTCCATTCTGTACATTTTAGGTATTCAATTCCCAACTGTCAGTATAGTTAAATATGTTAAATCTAATAGGTAGTAATGTGGGAGTGGACCACCTAATCTTTTTTTTTTTTTCTTGTTTGATCTGTCCTTAATGTAATACTTGGTTTCTGAAAACTGGGCAGTAGATATATAACAAGACTTGAAAAAATAGCAGAAGATACCTTATTCTGTTTACTTCTTGGTGTGTGCTGCTTCTGTGTAGGGTGCCTTTCTGCAGTGTGAGCTAAAGCATCTGGGAGATTGCTGTGATTTATGCTCATTGCTGATTGTTGTCATGTTCCAAAGTCATGAAACATGGGGGCATTACAGGGTTTGGGGGATCCTTTGGTGTGTTTTCTGTTAGCATGTGTAAATATTTGTGCAGCAGAGTTGTATGTCATGGAAATTTTTCAGTCACTCTGAAATGAACCTTGTTGAGCTGCATACAGTACTGACAAAGTGTTTTCGCATGGTGTGCATGTGAAGCAGCCTCACACCTTGAATGATTGTTTGGTTTTATAAAGAACAGTTTATTTAGAGTATGTTGTCAGAGTGAACAAAATTAGCAAACTTCTTTCATCAGGAAGCATATACTTCCTGATGTCTTTGGCGAGATATGTGAAAGGAGTGTCCTTTCCTGAGGCAAACTCCGAAACTGATTGTTCTTCTGTGGCAAAATACTTATTCTTAGTAAATGAAAAACAAAAAGCTATTCAATTGTTTTGTTCTCAGCTTGCAATCAGTGTTTACTTTCTGCTGAAAAAGAGCTACTGGGGTCTTACCTGTTGTTACTAAGTTGGTCCCCAAGACAGAAGAATGAGGGAAAAAGATTGTTAGAAATGGTTTAAAAGTGTGATTGCAAACAGCAATTTGTTCTTATCATCAGTTTTATCAGCCTGTGTTTGAAGGAATGCTTTGAACCATACTACCAAATCTGAAAATAACTTCTTAAATTCCTGAGGAAATCTAAAACAGTAACTTGGATTAAAATTGATTTGAATGGTTGTGTACAGTTTCATACTGTCATATTTCTCCTGGTGATTTTTACTATTGCCTGTTACTTCAAAGAGTGAATAATTCCTGCATTAAGTAGAATATACAAACAATAAATGCAGTACTGAAACTGAAAGGTTTTTCTTTTTTAATTGGGGAAATTGGATTAAAGTTCAGGAATCTTAGAGAAAATTTGGCTGCTTCTCCAAGCTAACAGCTTCACACACTCCTTGAGGATTGTTTTTTTTTTGATAACTACCAATTGAAACATCTGCTATTTTTTTCTGTGTTTTAGATTTTAATTATCTTTTTTCTTTCATTTTGCTTTTCTAGGCTGCTCTTCTGAATATTGTACTAAGGGATTCATTCGCAGCTCCGGAGAAGGACATTTTCCAAGCTTTGATGAACTGGTGTAAACACAACCCCAAGGAAAGCCATGCTGAAATCATGCAAGCGGTGCGTTTGCCCCTAATGAGTCTAACAGAACTGCTGAATGTTGTAAGACCTTCTGGATTGTTGTCACCTGATGCTATTCTGGATGCCATTAAAATTCGCTCTGAGAGTCGGGACATGGACCTCAACTACAGGGGCATGTTAAGTGAGTATCATCTTTGTTTTCTGATTTGTCGAGGAATGTACTTATTATCTGGAGGATCTGCTTAATATTCTTTTTTGTATTTTGTCTATTACTTTATTATGTAAGCTTTTTACAAAAATATCTCTTTATGTACCGTTCTTGACATTGAAATTCCTCAAATAAGTGCGAGAATACGTTTTATTGCAAAACTATGCAAAAATGTATGAGAAACATTTTATTTGATTTTTATTGTTGTTGTCTGTGCTTATACTAATCTAGAAATTATATATAATGTTTACCAGAACATTTTACAAAGGAATCGTTCCTTTGCTGTTTAATGTGTGAATTATAAAAAGCATTTGTCCTAGAGTGGAGAATAAAGTTATAGAATAAACTAGTTATTAAAAAGTTATATTCTATAACTTAGTTATTAGAAAGTATTAGAAAGTTATATTCTATAACTTAGTTACTAGGAAGTTATACAATAGACTTTTATAGAATAAAGTCTTTTAGCAATGCGCTGTAGTGTCTCAGTTATTCAGAATGAGAACTGAAAGGGAAAACTGCTTTCTTAGAACTGCATCTCTCCTTTGCTCTCTCTTTGAAGTTAGAAGTATTGGTATTTAAATATGTGAGTTAATATTTTAAAAATCCTATAATACAAGACATCCTGTTGATAGTGCAATAGGTAAATCCGAAAAAGTTAAATGGTGCCTTATGACTTTATTTTCTGCATAGTTGTGTCTCAATAATACACTTCTCAAGATTTCTAACCTGGTTAAAATCACGGTCTCTAAAGGAATTGAATTTCTCTGTTGCTTTAGTCTTCAGACTCTTGGGGTTTTGCAGAAACACTGTTGACTACTTGCAATTTTGTAATTGTGCAATGCTTCTTTTGGTGCTACAACACAATATAATTAAAATTCTTCAAATTATGTTTTTTAGGTATTAGACGTATAGACATTTGCATTTCTCTTTCCAACCTGGCTAATTGTTCAGGAGGCACCTTTTCATCATTTAGTGTTCAGGGTATTTTTCAAACAAGACAATTAAATGCCCTACCTTTATTTATTTTATAAAGCCTTTCAGTTCTGTATTGTTTTGCTTTTAGAGTTGAGGAATGTTGTCCTCTGTTGTCCTGATGGAACATTTGTTTCTAAAACAATGTAAAATGGTGACATTATCCATATTGATTCAAAGTCGAAGGAGCTAATAGGAAGTTTCCCATTAGCTTCTTCCGCCTCCCCTGCCCCCCAGGGTTCATTTAGCTGTGCAGCATATTGGAAAGTTAAATAGCTGTTTAAAAACACAGCTATGCTGTTCTGCAAATTGATGGTACATGCACAGCTTGAGCATTTTGCCTGGATTTAGAGTCCTTCCATCTCAAAAAAAAAAAAAAAAAAAGTTAAAATTGAACAAACTAAAAATAAAGGACACAAGGGTGATGGGAGGTATGGTGAGAGGCTGATTCCAAGGAGGGACTAAGTAGGACAAAAGTATCTAAGTAGGGAAGAAAGTAGTGACTAAATGGGGAAGGTAGTTTAGAATTCTATAAAATCCTGAAAGGCACTGGGAGTATAGATATCACATATTAGTAAGTGATCACCTCTTACTACTACCTATTAGTAAGTGATCACTTACCACCCTACATGAACCCAAGGGTATTAAATGAAATGCAGGAAGTGAAGTTTTCAAAATGCATTTTGTTAAAAAGCATAATTGCTTTGTGATCATAGTGCTACGTTGTGCTTTGGAACCAAAGTATAGACAATTTTTGTAAAAGCTGGTTTGGGGAGGGATAGAAATTCACAAAATAATCTGTTCTTGGTCATTATATATGGAGATACAATTTATGGCTTAGGAAATTGAGTTGTGGATTACTGGAAACTAAATGGTCATGTATGGAGAGTATCATTCTGCACTGGTTCTCTTTCTGTATTATTTTTTTTTCCTTAAGCAAGTGTTTGTTGCCACCATTGGAGGAAGCAATAAATCTCTATTTTGACTTAGCAGTTGATGTTCAGAATATGTAACTTATATTGTGCGATCATAAATATTAAGCAATTATTTACTTTTCTTCTTAGTACCAGGTGAGAATATCGCAACAATGAAGTATGGTGCTCAGGTTGTAAAAGGGGAGCTGAAATCTGCTTTATTAGATGGGGACACTCAGAACTATGACTTGGATCATGGATTTTCTCGACATCCAATCGATGATGATTGCCGGTCTGGAATTGAAATTAAACTAGGCCAGCCATCAATAATCAACCACATAAGGATACTCCTGTGGGACCGAGATAGTAGGTAGGTAGCAAGCTGGCATTAAAAAGGGAAAGTAGTGATTTTTGAACCTGTCCTAACATATAGATGCTAAATGTTCATAAATATTTTATACAAATGTCGTGATACAATGTTGGGGATGGCACTGACAGTTTTTATTTGAGAGTGTGATTTTTTTTTTTTTTTTTTTTTCTTTCTTGCATGGTTCTGGTTACTTGCACAGCAGGCTGTATATTATGATATTAGATTTATACCACAATGTCTCATTGTATTCTCTGTGTCTTTGTTAAATAGCTTATACTACTAATAATGTTTTAATAGTTCAATTTTCTATTTGCCACTTAGTTTTCAACTGCTTTTATTTGTTTGAATAATAACATAGTGGTCTTTTGTGCTTTTCAGAATCTTTTATTTATGTACTTGCACAAATATTTCTTCAATTTTTGGAATGCAAAGCTTTTTATCATACCAAAATCTTAACATATTAACACTTTTAACAATAACTCCCAGGTAGCTGGTAATGTACATTCTAAAAAAATGTACTAACTGCATCAGTTAATACAAACCTCTCTATTATGAAACTTGTGAAGTATAAACTCTCATGGTTATGTTAGTTAATACCTGAACTTATGTTTCTGCTCAGCTATTTAATATTTTAATGACATGCATGAAAACAAATTATATCTCTCTGAACAACTGAGTGAATGTGCAAGTAGGAAGATTGTAAGGCTCTTTTTATGTGACAGATTGAATAGATTCATATTTTAACTTGCCTTTGCCAAGTTTTTTGCAGTTTAGTAGACAACTCATGCAGGTAGTTGCAAATACTTTTTTATTAAAAGTAGTAAAGCTAGATGCTAGCTGCAAAAGTAATAACACGTTAAAAAAGGTGCCTGTCCAGATTAACAGGTTTATAATTTCAAGATAGGTGTACTTTCTCTCTTTTTAACCATTGTATTATTTTAGAACAGGAAATACTATCTTTTTGCTAAGTTTTATTTATTAATAATATGAAAACTTATTTCAAATATGAGCTGCAATCATTAGTCATGTATAATCTGCATGAATTTTTAAAACATTTAATTGTTTGATGCAAGTTCAACTATTTCAGAACTAAAACTTATGCTTTTTCTCTTTTCTTTTGGGGAAGACTAAAAAGCTAAGCATTTAAAGGTAAATAGGTCACAGGTCAACCAACTAAAGTATTTAAGCAAATTTGAAAGCATAATAGAGACATATTAATACTGAGGAACTCTAGCAGTTTTCAGGGAGGTTGTAAGTGGTAAAATGTTCCTCATCCGCCAGGCATAATTCAGCCAACAAATTCTGAAATTAGGTTTAAAAACAAACAAAAAAGCCCTATTTTATATGATGTGGGAGATAATTTTTGAATAAATTGCTCTATGTCTTTCCTCAGGTTTGGTAGTGGAATATCAGCCAAGGCAGACTTCTAGAATGGCTCTTTCTCATGAGAAAATACCTAGGTTATAGTGATTTAGGATCTAGTTTCAGTGTCATCCTCTTTTTTTTTTTTTTTTTTTTTTACAAAGTTTGATATTGGGTTCTCAGTCTTGGCTTTCTGCCAAACATGTTGCCTGAACTGTCATTTTTTCTCGTGGTAGCTAAGCTGTCTGAGATAAATGCCAAAGGATGCATTTGAAGTACCTACTAAACTTCCAATCAAATATTAGGAGAAATATTCATAATGGGGATAGTCAAACATGAAAAGTCTGCTTAGGGAGGCAATGTGTCTCAATCCTTGGAAGTACTAGATAAGGCCATGAGAAGCCCCGCTCTAAGTTGTCCTTGCTTAGGATATGGGATGGGACCACACCATTTCCATCCTGTTTTATTCTTCTGTTTTAAGAATTGCCAACCACTCCTTTGTATCCTTCTCATGTGGTATGCGAATGATGTAATTTTCAAAGGAGAGATTCTGACAACTGTAGAATCACATTGTACTTTCTTGTTAAATGATCCTTTAAACTACTCATCCTTCTCCCTGTAAAACTCAGGCTTATTAGATAACTGTATATAGATAATACAGATTTTATGTTTTTGATGGAACCACAGATATTAGTTATAAATAACATGCATCTGTAGTAATATGTGAGCTATTACCAATTGAATCTTGTATAAATGTATAAAAGTGTCAGGGAGGCTGAGAAGACTGGCTGTTTAAACTGCGTCTGCCAAAAAGACACCATCCTTAAGCAAATACAGTTATCACACATAATGACGCAAAGGCTTGTATTTGAGGTGTGTGTGTGTGTGTGTGAGTGGTGGGTTTTTTGGTTTTTTTTTTTTTTTTTTTTCCCTCTTTGGTGTGTTTGTAAATTGATAGCACCTTGTAAACTGGTTACAAATTTGTGTTATTCTAGGTATAGTGTTGTGAGGATCCCTGAATTCTCATCACACAGGGGACAACTAGTAACTTTTGGATACAACAGGCATGCTTGTACAGGCTCCAGAATGCTGGAGCCTCATTTTGTCAAATATGCATATGCTAGTAATAAGAAAGTGCTGAAAATAGTGCATTATATATATAAAAAAAAATGTATACTATATTTTAAAATCATTTTTTTGACAATCCATAGGTCTTATTCCTACTACATTGAGGTGTCCATGGATGAGTTGGACTGGATTAGAGTTATTGATCACTCCAAGTACCTCTGTCGGTCCTGGCAGAAGCTGTACTTTCCTGCCCGTGTCTGCAGGTTAGTTCGTCAACATAATGTTACGTGGGTATCGTTAAATAATGCAGATATTGGAATAAATTGCTGGATGTTTCAACTGCATTATGCATTTCTGATAATATGATGTACACAACTTTCATCAATAATCTTAAAGTAGTCTGCCTATCTCAGTGAGTTCTTTTTAACATAAATGTAACTGATAAACTGCAGGCATCAACTATCAAGACTCTGCTGCATCCATCTCTGTGTGCATCTTTCACTCTCAGTTGTACCCATCTCTCCTCTTGTAGCTGCATTCTGAAAACATAATTATGATATTTCTTACTCTGTGGTAGGCACCTTTCCTCGGCTCTGAAAAATTTAAAATGCTTTTAATTACTGATGATACAATTTGGATATCTCTGTTTTTATATATTTTCTGCTGTTAGACTGAAGTAATATTTTCAACCCAGCTAGGGTTAAGGAAACTTGAGCAATGCTTTGTGTAAGAGAAAGCAGCTAGGTGAGTTTACTCATCAGTGGGATGACAGTATCTTTTTAGAGGAGGAACTGGGAGAAACTTTGTGGCTGCCACTGAGCAGCCACTTAAACTGCCTTGAGCTCCCCGGCAGAGAGTGCCAGTCTGGGTTTCAAAGGCACCCTGCGATCTTGAGAATCTGTGTCAAGCACTCAAAGAAAAAAATGCTCTATTTATTGCAATATTTTTTTCTGTAGAAACCCTTTGTTAAGCACACCAGTCCTTGGGATGCCCAAGGAAGGTAAGTGCTTTCTTTCCCAGAGAGACGCCTCCTGACCTTGGCTGCTGCGTGGCAGTTGCAGGCTGCGCGGAAAGTGGGTCACTCTTGTGGTGTTCTTCAGCTAACCCTTTCTCAGCTTGCCTATCCTGTTATGCTGAATGTAGTTAGCTTGTCTTTTCTGATATGGGAAATGCATTTTCACCTTTTCCTTCTGTGTTTTGTGATTCTGATTATACTTTCTACCTTACTGAAAATAGTTGGATTGTGTATATGTCTGATACTCCTTCATTTAAAAAAGAATCTGATAAATCATCCAGCATTGGTGAAGTTCCTTGGGGAGTTTATAGCCATTTTATGGGTGCATGGGAATTTTTTTTTTCCTTATAGACTGTAACTTCATGTGAAGTGGAAAGGCTATTAATAAGGATAGCCTTTTTGCCAACCATCACATTAGCAGAAATATTTGAAACAATCTAGGATTTTGTGGTGGGACTTCTCTAAACTTCTTTCAAAGACAGCCATCCATAATAGCCTTATCTGAAGGTGATAAAGATCAGTTCATCTGTTTCCCCACCCTGTCTTGCTCTCAGTGGGAAATAAGACTGTTAACAGGGATGTTGCTAAAATTGAAGCTATATTTTATTTTGATGCAAGCTCTTTGAGAGATGGAAGGGGTGAATGTTATTTCAGAGGTTCATTTGATGCCAGAACCTAATCATTTTTGGTTGATTTTCTTATCACTTGTTACTACATGATGAGAATTCCTAGTTTGGTTACTGTGGTGTTTTTGTCACATTGTGAGTACAGAAGCAAGATATGAGTCAAATGAGATTATCTTTAAAATGGATTCTTTTAACACTTGTCATTCTGTTTTGACAAATAAAAATTATGTATGCCCGTCAAGGGGCATGAAGTGGATTATGTTTACTGGCCAGAAGAAATTGTCATCAAATTATCAATAGATAATGAACAAAAATCACTCAATTCGAAGGCATAAAACACCTTCTCTCTCCATTTCTAAAGGAAGGCTGTATGTATGTAATGTAATTCAGCAAATCCTTCACATTTATTAGCACTTGATTAAGCATTGGATTGATTTCAAGCCTTATAACCAAAATTAGTGAAGCGTTTGCACTGCTTGACACTGCTTCTGCTATATATTCTTGAGTCAGTAAGCCCCAGTGCCAAGGTTTTCCTTTTCATGGACCACAGTTGTGAAATACATTGCAAACATCCTACTTTGCCTTCTGGCCATTATTTTTAACATTAATTCCCCTGTGGTACTAGTAATATGATTGTATGCTCCTTGCAAGCAACAACTTAGGGAACCTTGCAGAATTTTTTTTTTAGAAAGTTTGTGTACATTGTTGATAGAATATATTCTAATTATTTTTCCCAGTTCCTTTTTTTTTTTTTTTTTTTTACAATACAGGTTTAAGAGGTTGATTTTTATCTGGAAATCCTTTATAATCACTGCAGAGGAAGACTTTGTAGGAATAAAGGTGAATTGAAGCAAGAGTATAGACTGGGGTTATCTGCATTGACTGCAGTTCCTATTTACATGCTTTCTGCAAAATAAGAAAATGGAACAAGACATGTTCTGTACTTGATGTTGAAGGACAGCCTGTTGTGTCTAATGCACTGATGTAGTTATTCATATATTAGGAAAATTGAGAGCTATCGAGGTCTGAACTAGCATGCTCTTCTGAGTTTTAAGAAATTACCTTAGCATTTACATGAGAATAAATACTGATTGTGTTTATTTTTGCTTTCCATTTTGCATACGTATTTTCTCTCCACTTTTTTTTGAAAAACACCTTATCTTTTTCAAGCATGAATCTTCATCCAGTTGCATATCTGCATTTCTCTGTATTCAGTGTACTTTTCACACAAGCTGGATGAGAAAGGTGCCACTCTCTGGCAGGTAATTGCCTACATACATAACAATTTTTATCACAATGAACTAAGACCAATTCAGTCTTTCTAATCAGTCCTTTATTGTATTATATATATCATGCCCTCTGTTGTAACTTTTGATTTTTGGTTATTAGGGACATTGCATAACATCCACATTCTTTTTGCAATTATGGGCAGTGTGTGAAAACTTTTTTGTGGAAGATATTTTTTTAGTTGACAAGGTATCTGCCAAGTTTTCCAAAGTGATTGGATGGGCTCCTAGATCTCAGTAAAATTCTATGACCTTTTACATTCCATATTTCTTCTTCTTAACTCCAACCTGTGTTTTAATAAGTTCAGAATAACTTTTGGCAGCCGTTATCTTCAAGATTAGCACATGAAAAATGGAAGAATAGAAACATAGACTCTATTTTATAGTAAGAAGATGATTTAGACTTTCTCAAGCATGGAAGGTGGTCTATTTGTTATTTGTAGGATGCAATCCCCAACTTAGATACTGAAGCTTTTATTTATTTTATTTTTTTACACTTGTAAGTTTTTGTTGTGATGTTGAAATGCATATTTTTCGTCTATATCTTAACGTGTTTGTTGGTATGTGTCTATTAATCCAACAGTATAACGTCTTTCGTTCATCTGAAAAAAATGAACTCCAAATTCTTGATAATATTAAAACAAAAGAGAATTTAATGTATAGGACTTAGTGCTTAGATGATTATGCTGAATTGTTGCCTCTCAAAGAAATCAGTGACAAACTTCACGTTAGAACTTAATCTTTCATGAATCGTAAGGATATAAGTTCACATACGAGTGACCAGCAATGATTCCTTTTTAAAAAAAAAAAAAAAAAAAAAAGTGAAGCTCTTGTAATGGTTTTTCGGATTGTGATTCTGACCCACATTTTTTTCTTGAAATAAAAAAGCAGCAAATACTTAGGGACAATATCAAGTAAAAACTTCGAAAATTCTCTAAGTAATCCTGTTTTTCATTTGATCCTTTTTGTTTTCTATTTTATATCCTTTTATTGTTTTGCAGTGCATCTTTTTAGTTTCTCCTAATCTACAAATTTTGAAGAATACGTTTAAAATTTTGAAGGTAAAATTTTGAGAGGTTCAAAGTAAATCAAATATAGCCACAAGGTGTCACTATGATGCTACTTTAAAAGACTCTTTCTATGTTAAAACCCTGCTAGTGAAACTATTAGGCCTGGTGTATCCTGTGCTTGTATCCTAAACTTTCTGGGTTTATGGAATGATTCTGGTTGTTTTTGGTATAGAGGGAGCAAGTTGGCTTGCTAAACTAGTTGTGACTTCTCTGGTAAGAATTTATGTTTTCATCTCATGTCAGATGACACTGAATTTTAACTGGAGGAGTACTTTTCCAGGTAGACCAATATGTAATCTGAAAAGTAATGCTGTTTTTGTCAAAAGTACTAAAATCTGAAGAGAATAATGAATGGCAGTGCGGTCAAATTTTAATTTGTATTTGCTATTGTCTTATAGTCTTTGCCAAATGCTGATTTTAGAAAATACATATTGTCTTATTCTTCTTGAAGTGACTAATCAAAACATTCATTCATTATAACTTATCATTTTTTTCTTCTAAAATAACCTTTAGTGTGAGAAACGTGGCAAAAATGTAAATGGGGGAAATTATTCCAATTCGAAAAATGAAAGCCATTGAGTCTAATGCTATCAGTTTGATTTAGTAGTGGAATGACATGAATGAATGCTTAGATGCATCCCCTTTAAAGTACTCAGCTGCTGTAGAAAGCGTAGTTTAGAATTGCTGTTCTTTAAAAGATGCACTCACAGGCTCACAGAATGGTTATGGTTGGAAGGGACCTCTAGAGATCATCTAGTCCAACCTCCCTGCTCCAGCAGGGGCACCTAGAGCACGTGGCACAAGGTGGCATCCAGGTGGGTTTGGAAGATCTCCAGAGGAGACCACAACCTCTCTGGGCAGCCTGTTCCAGGACTCTGTCACCCTCACAGGAAAGAAGTTCTTCCTCACATGGAGAAGGAACTTCCTCTGTTTCAACTTTCACCCATTACCCCTTGTCCTGTCACTGGCCACCACTGAGAGGAGTTTGGCCTCACCTTCTTTACATTCTCCCCTCGTATGCTAAAACATTTTTTCAGCGCAGAGGGAATTTTTCCTTTCCTCTTATTAGGCATTAACGTTATGGGGGAAATGGTGGTGGGAAAGGCTATTACTGGCTGTTTAAGCTATTAGTAATTATACCATTTGTCATCTGCCTTAGTACAGACATCTTTAATTTATATTTTCTTTTTTTAAAAAAGTTCGGGAGATATATAAGAGATAAAAAGTAGTAAATGTTTCAGTAGTAATTCAGGCCTAAACTAAGGTTTTTTGGTAATTGTGTCCAATGTATTTTACAGATAGTGATGTAAAAATGGTGTTGTTTTTAAGTATTGGCTAGACTGCTGTTTTTAAAATTCTGTTCTTCATCTGTGATACCAATGATAATGTAGTCATATATATATATATTTTATTTTTTTGTTTCTTTCTGCTTGCAGGAGCCATTGAAATTAATTACTGATTAAGCAGTAATTTTTCATTTTCGGCCTTGCCAATAGATCTCTGACATCCTTATCCTTAGTAGATGCCCATTTTGCTTCGTGTTCCTATGCTTAGTGATAATAATTTACAGAAAGGTGTTCAGGAATATTGTTCAGTTTAAGAACATGTTGAAGCAAGTGAGTTGTTAACTCACGACTCCGAAGCAATTGAAACACTTAGGTATTTAAAAATAATCTGAGAAGGCAGCAGTGTCTGTGAATCTAATCTTGTACTAGCTTTTTTTAACCAAGTAATTCTGCTTTTTCGCCCAACTCCCTGCAGAGCACAGCATTGTTTAGAGGAAGTGCATAGGCGTCCAGGGGAAGGTTTTGAGCATTGCTCTAACTTTTAAATGCAACTCTAATCCATATCGTGATATAATGGAAAAATAGAGACTAACTGGTTAGCAGAAGCTCTGGCAAAGCCTTCAGAAAGCATTTGAAGAAAAAAAAAATCTTAGAACTGGTTGTTAATCCTCCTGAAATAACTTCTTGCAAATGCTTCACTAATTGACTTTGGACAGTTTTTACTTCATTTGCCACCCTTTGGGAATTCCAGTGGTTGCATAGACAACATGTTTTCTTGATTTACTGAAGCATTGGATGATGTGCAAGTACTTCAGTTCTAACTGTGCAGTTATGCTGACTTGTCAAAGTTCAGGAAAAAAAAAAAAGCTTTGTAAAGTAAATATCAGCTACAAAATACTTGCTAGATGGGACAAATTGCCCCCTCTTATTCGCTGCTGCATAACTAAAATGTGGCAAGTGTCACCTTTGTTGCTGTTTACTTCAGGTAATCAAAGTGCTGTGAGTCATGTTCACCTTCAGTTCACCTTCTCAGTTTAAACTTCAAAATCTTTTCATAGTTCTAATACCTATGTAATATAGCGATAATGTAATCAATACAGGAAAGAGGTAATATCTAAAACTGTAACATCTTAGCTTGTGTTACAGAAACATAATACAAGAAAGTAACTTTGAAGTGTCTTTCCAGACCTTCTAGGGGTCTGACTGAATTCTGAGAAATGAATTTTGTTGTAAATGCACATTTTTTTTTTTTTTTTTTTTGCTTTTGGAGCGGGAAGAAATATTCACTTTCTAGCAGGTGGTGGTAATCCTGAGGTTTCTTTCTTGGCACATTTCCATTGCTTCCCTTTTAAATTTATCAAATACAGAGAAGTGGTTTCTTGAAATCTCCATTTTTGTGGCTAGCTGCTGGTTGTTTATCTTTCTATCTTTCAGTGTTTAAAAATATCTTTCCAGTATGCCTTTAATCAAGCTTTTTTTTTTTTTTTGTTCCTCCCAAGAGAACAGTATAGTCTAAGATATTTCAAACTCTGCAGATCTTCCTTGCAAGCTCAAGAAAGTTATTGTTCTCCTTCTAAGAGTCTTTTATTGATTAAAAGACTCCTTTTTTTTTTTTTTTTTTTTTTTTTCTTCTCACTTTATGCTTGTATACGGGCGATCCGTTTGGGCTTGTATAGAAATTTGTGTTATGTTCATGTTATTATGAACATATATATAATGTTGATAAATAAAAATGTGAGAAAGTGCCTGCCAATTCGGTTTATTGAATATGAATTAAAGTGTTGATATATTTTCTTCATATGCTGTTTGTCTTATAAATTAGAAGAAACAAACTTTTAAAGTGATCTAGATCAAATGCTTCTCATTTTTGACATAAGAAGCATATTATCTGTAACATAGAATTACTTATGTTAGAGTTTCTTAGACTATAAACTGTTTTTAGGTCTTTTTTAACAAATTGTCTAAGTTAACAAATTGTTGATGATAATTATACAGCACCCTAGGTGTTTTGAAGCTAATGTTGCATAAGACAAATTGTTGTGTAAGAAGCATCATCAATTTTTTTTCTGTGAATTCTCTTCTGTGATTTCTGTTACCCTCCAAAAGCTAGAATTAGCTGTGAAAACTTGTCATCATATATTTAACAAAAGAACCTTTTAGAAAAGTAAATTGTATTCTGATAAATTCATACGCATTTTGGTGTATTTTTAGTTTTGTTGTTCAGTGAGGACCATCTGTCAGTTTTTTTAATGTCACTGTGAAAAGCGTCTCTGTTTTTCTTCATTTCAAAACAGATAATAGGATGCATATTTGATGTTGATGTGTATTTGAAACGGACAGTACTACAGATGTGTTAACGTGAAGTGTAAAGCTGATATTGATCTCATTTCCGGATTATTATGAATATTCAAATAGTATGTTTAAAAAAAAAAAGTGAATTTGCTTTTCAATTTCCAAGTTTATGAAGTCATTGGTCAGCCAGTATTAGGCCAAGCCCACTTTTGGAATACTTTGGATTATAAGAATGGTATAGTAAAGTAAATTTTACTGTTAAACTTAATTCTTTGTTGATAAACCTCGGGTTACCTGCTGTGTAGTAGTTCTTTTTGGCTCTTTCTTTACTGAAAGAAAGAAATCTGTGTCTGAATGGGAAAGCTGTAATTTATTTTATTCGGTGAAATTTTTTTCTTTAAAAATTTGTGTAGAACCCATGCTGAACGTGAGTTTGAGCTTGGACTGTACTTGATCTTTCTCATCACAGTTTTAGTTGGGAAGATTAAGCTGATGGTTCTGTTTGACGTGCTAAATGTCCTTGCGGTTTGCTGAAGGAAAAGTTGTCACCTAATTAAAAGCCGACAAACAAAACCCCAAACGGGTGGGAGGAATGGAGGTGGAGGCAGGGAAAAGGGGTGATGGATTCTGTGTGTGTGCATGCCGATGTACTCTGCAGGAAGAACAGCAATCATGAATGCATCAACCTAGGAGAAAAGGTGCCTTACAGTATTGCTGAAGAAAATGACAGGAGAAATTTGCAGGGGGAAGGAAAAGGAAATAGTAATGGTTGGGGCAAAAAAACGACAAGCTATAGGAAGAAACATAAGCATCTGCAGCTGACAGGAATGAGTGAGTGAAGGAAAGAAACAATGAAACAGAAGATTACAAAAAGGAAATATAACATATTTAAAAGAATACAAATTTCATTGCTAATGGGAAAAATATTTTTTAAATATATTGTATTTACAGTATAGATAATATTGTAGTAATAAATCATATGCTTTTTTTTTCTTCCCCAATTACTGCACGAATAGCTACTGATTTTGGAGAACTGTTGATGGCTCCAAGCTCTCTTTGAGATGTAACTGAGTTTAGCATTGCTTAGATTGTTTCCTTGGATTTATAAATGCTGATGCTCATCTACCTTTTTGTCTACTGGAGTTTGTTGGATTTCATTTCCCTTTAAGAAAGGCACCTCAATATTCTTAATTCCTATTCAATAACAGTAAGGCAAGTAAAAATAGGTGCAGCGGTATGCATATATGCATGCAGAGACACCTTTCCAAGTCAAGTTGTTTTCTAGCATCGTTTTTAAGAGGAAGGATTTAATATATATTTAGATTAAAACTGATTTTAAAAGCTTCAGTAGATTGAAACAGAATGAAGAGTTGAGAGAAATTATTGCTGATGATTCCAGTTCATAGTAAATTGTAAGCATATATAACGAGCTGTAAAGAGATGTGACTCTCTATGTCATACTTCATGTTGCCTTTGTAGCTAAGTATGTAAATGAAAGGGAAAATTGTTTCACCGTGGCAAATCTGTATTATTTCCTTAGAGCAAAAATGAGTGAAATTGAAATAATTCACTTGTGAGTGAAACTGGAAACTGTGAATGTATTTTATTCTCTTATTGCAAACTGACATACTGCAGATCAGTAATAAGAAAACGTTCTTTGTATCATCAACAGTTGTCAAAAGCATACTCATGTGTACTGAATTACAGTCAAGAAAAAGTTCACAATACTTTCATATACTTTACCCAGAAGAGCATAAATCCATCATTTTAACAGAAGCTGCTTGTCATCGTTAGAGACTTGTTCAGACTTTAACCCTCTATTAGCTACATTGTGGGAAGTTTCTAGTCACCTTTTAGTTGCTGTGCGTCATCTGATTTTTGGGAAGATACTGAAGGCTCTCTATGGCTCTCCAACTTGTGATCATGCCAGTGTGTTGGCAAATTGAGTGTGTGTGCTGGCGTTGCCAAATCTAGCTCCTGACCTGTCTTTCCTGTTGTTGTGTGTAAATTAATGTTGTAGGAAGACTTGAGGCAAGCAGCCTATTTGGAATGTTTTATTTCCTCAACTGGTTGACATTCTCTGCAAAATTTGCAGAGAATGAGAGACTGTACTTAGTGGTGTCCCACTGTGCAGAAAAGTTGCACAATGCCTTGTGCAAGCTGAGTTTACAGGGTTTGTAGTGCAGATACTTCTACTTTGCTCATGTATCATCAACCACCACAATTTTGCTTTCCTGTGAACTACATGATGACGAAAAGAGTCAACCCTGAACTGTCCGAATCATTCAAGAGGAAGGTCTTGACCAGTTCATTCTGTCAATCTTGCAGGTCGATGCAGATGGCAAAGGAGCTGGAAAATGACCCTCCTATAGAGATTTGTTTGTTTGTTAGTGTTTCTGAGTTCTGACTTGCTGGGTTTAGATTAGTTATTTGTATGCCAGGAATAAATGGCAGTAATTCATTACTTGACAAGAACAGAAACCTACACTTGTTGCTTTGGATCCCTCCTAGAGGAACGTTTTTCTCCTCACTGACAGTGCTGAGACCTCAGGTGACTGTTCTCATGACATCAGATACCCAAAGTTAAACGCCTTGAGCTAAATTGTGTTAAATAATTCCTCTTTCCTTTTGTGTTTCTTTTGTGTGTGTCTGATTTTTATTACAAGCTGAGAACAATGTTCCCAATTTCTATAGATGTGTTTTATCAGTTAATCATATTTTGAGGAAGCGAATCAGGTCAAGTAAAGTAGAAAAGGTGTTGGTAGGATAGAAAAGAAAATTCAGATGTTTTTTATATCTGCTAAATCATCATGCATTTTTCAATAAAACGTTTAGGATGGTTAACTTGAAATAAAAAGTTCAAATTGGAAGTTCTCAAAGACCCATGTTAATCTGGGTAAAAAAACCTTAGTGTTTAGTGACTAAGGAGTTGACCGAACACTGTATTGCAAGCATATTTAGTGCACACTTCTGAAAATTGTTGTTGAAGACTCATTTACATCATTCCTTATGGAAAGCGGCTTAAAGCAGTGTGTGAAATACCAACTGAGTGTCTGCCCAAATTTGCCTATTTCTTTTATTACCATTGGCAACCATGGGACCTCTGAGGTAAAAATGTCATTGAATGATGCATTATTTTGTGTGTAGGAGAGTGACAGGAATGCTGGTTTTGATGAGCTTCTTGAGCATCTATAGGATTTCAGTTCTGTATCATTTACAAATATTTTTGGAATAACTGATTTTAAAACAAATCTTCTCTAAATCTTTACTTCATTTGATACTTTTCATCACTTTGTACTTGAGTATTTAAAAAAAAGAAAGGGCGAGGGGGACATCTAGGGAATGAAGGACAGCCCTTAAAGTAAGGTAAGCCCAGTGGTACAATGTTTAAAATGGCCATTTTGATGACATTTGTAACTTCTTCTTTCTGAAGCAACTTCTGGCTTGCATTGTGTGCAACTGTCATGATGCAATTGGAAAAGTTAAATAAAATTATTCCATTTTGTATTGCCTAAAAAGGAAGTGTTTCACTATGAGGATGATACTTATTATATCAGTTTCTTAAGTGCAGGTGGGAAGAATTGCTATCCATCTAATGGGTTTAATAGCTCATTCAAAACCTTTGGAATAGAAATAATATTTTGCAGCTGAGTAACTGCAGATTAATCCATCAATTCTAGAAACTTCTGTAACATTGGAAAATTGCAATTTTTCCTTTTTCAGGCGTAACTGCTCTCAAATATATTTTCAGAATATCTTTCTTCATTTTAGCTTCATGAACTGATCATATCTGCATAAACAGCTATGTTATGTATTTCAGTCTTCCCATAAGATTCTGTTTTGAGCATTAAAATTGGGAAGTAAGTGGAAAGCTAAAGAAAAAGTGGAGGTCCCCACAGTAATGGCAAGCGATGGAGAGTGCTTTTAGGTAAGAAGTATTATGTCAGGCTGGTAGGTAGACTTGACTTTCTAGTTGTGTCTGCAGTGTGTATATATATGCGTGTGTATATATATGTATATATCTTACTATTTCTAGTAGCCTTTTTGAAGATCTGAGGATTTTTTTTTTTCGAGGCTCTTCCATATATGCTATGTTTTACTTTCACACTTGTCTCCTTTTCCTTTGCAACTTGCTGTTTTTCAGAATCAGACAGTACTGCTCCATACGGACTCTGGAAGAAATGACTTAACTATATTACTGCTATCTGTGGCCATAATATGAAGCCTCCTACTCTTTAGAGGAGGAGAACTTTTATGTTGGCCATATGGTTATTGTGACTTATGGTGTGACTTTATGCTGATCAGTCATCAGTTGAGTGCGAAAATGTTGATCCTGCCATTGCCCGGAATGGGCTGCGCCTTGACTTTGTTAACAGCTCTCCTCCTCCCTGCGGCCTCTCTTAGGCTTTTCTCTTTCTTCCGAGTTTTTGATGCTCTTAATTCTTTGCTGAGCTGACACTACGCTGTAACAGTTTAAAGCAATCTCTTGTTTCTGTTTTTTCATGTTCTTAGTTTATCTTGAACAGCTTAATAGCTTGCACATGTTCTCACATGCTGACCAAGATAGAGAAAAGCACAGCACATCACTATTTTCTTAAGTAAACCTAGGCCAGTGGTCACACTGAAGGGAAGAGGAAGGGGAAAATGAAAGAGGAAGAGTTTTGTACTGGGCTGTGGACAGGCCTTGTTCTCTTTCTGGAGCTGGCTATTGTTAGGCTGTGACAGCACATGAATGTCCTAAGTTAAAAGGTATTTATAAGCATTTTGGATAGCTAGGTGAAGCTAGGGCAACCCTGATAAGAGTACCAACACTAGCTGTTTTAACTTAAGGTAAAAAATGGGTAAAACATGGCCAACAGAATTGGGAATGGTTGTTTGTTGACTTGAAAACTGTGTGATGTTCTTGCTAGCTTTGGTACTATGCTTCAGCAAAAGAAATAACACATGCCTCTTACATAGTCAAGATTATTTGTGTGACAATTTTTGTGCATCTTTTGATGATATAGTTGGATTAGTATGTAAATGCAAGATAGTATAATTCTTGTCAATGTCACCCTGATTTATTCTCAAAGTAACTCTAAAAAATTCAGGCTGATCGTTATTGTATTTATAGGAAGCTAATACTAAATTATTTTTTTTCTTGATCCCAATTTTATGACTCTTACTTGAAAGAATAAAAAAGTAATTTCTTTCCAGATGATAGCTGGCATTCTTCAAAATTTCTTCTAAAATAGAGATTAGCCTGATCAGGGGGATTGAATAAGGTCTTAAAAACTGTGTAGTATATAAAGCTCAGAAGGGATTGGAGGGGGTTTAGAAAGCCTGAGTAGAAAAAGGACATAGAAGGTAAAATAGTTCAAATATGTATACGCATTAATAGGATTTTCCCTCCGTCTTGTCTGGGCTGGATGGTCCTGGTTCTTTCAGCCTCTCATTATGTGAGAGATGCTCCAGTCCTTTAATTGTCTTAAGAAAATTTTCCTTTAAAATTCTTTTAATTTGTAATTATCCTCATTTTTCAGATGGAGAAAGTGAAGTTACTGGCCATTTTGTCTTAGGTTGGAGAGCAAACCAACGTTGGGAAGTCTTAGTATTCTAATGAAGGGTTAGGATGTTGTATATTAAATGGGTGCAGTGAATACAAGTTGCTGGATATATATATATATTTTAACAGGATATAAGATACCAGTGGGAGTAAGAGATGTCGACTGAAGTTGCAGTATTCTTGATTTGCAAATGCAGGATCAATTTGTTGTTATACTATGTTGAAAGTAAATGTGGTATCCCTTTCTTTTGTACAAAAAGATAATCTTCTGGCCAACGGTGAGATTTTTTTTTTTCTTTTCTGTTTTGGTCTTTGACTCCTTTTAGTTAATTCTAAGTTGTTCAGCATCTACTGATTGCTTTTAGCATGATGATATTGGTGATTAACCCCTCTTAGTGTGAGAGATGGTTAAGCGTTGGAGTTACTGCCTTTACAGAGTCAGAAACCTGATGGTAGCATATTGCAGTGACAGAGTTAATGGTTAAATAGAAGTGGAAGAGTGGCAAGAGAGAGAGGAGGAGTAAGAAATTGTGGTATCTTTTTAGAAGTCTGCTGTATTTCTGCCTGCGTTGCTCCTATGGGATTTTTCTACTGAGTGCTAGAAAATCAGCAAGCTCTTCTTGAAAAACCTAAGATGAAATTACTGCCATAAATTTTTATTTTTTTGCTTGGTGTAAAACCTTTATTTAGATGGGGAGAGTTTATTACTAGTGTTTGCTTGGCATAGCTAAGTTCAATTAATTTCAGATGACAAGCTCCAGGGTTTTTCTTCCTTCCCCCGCCTTCCCAATATGTGGAAAGTACAATTTGTTATTGGTTTGCCTTGGGCTCTTGAGACCTCATTAAGGGTCCAGAAAAGGGTTTCTGTCTCTACTGTTTGACATCTTTCTGTTTTCTGCTGAGCTGCGGCCGTTTGCATTCTCACATGGAAAGGAATATAAGGGCTGGAGGATGTTATGTGTGTATTGCTCTTGCCTATGATCAAAACGATACCAAATTAAAAAGCTGTGGATCTCTAGGCTCTAATATTATACTAAAATTTGCAATGCAGAGGGAGATCAGCTTTAAGATGGGAATGTAAGCAGGAAATCTCATATAATTTTTGTTCTGATGGCTTATATGCAGCATATACCCTTCAAATACTAAAGAAAGATATCAGCAAAACATGTTTACTCACATTTCTAAGATATTGCCTGCTACCATTTTCAAGTTACTATTCTAGTCAAAATAGTTCAAGAGCACTATTTATGATGAAAAAATTAGGCTTTTTAGTCTGCACAGAAGTTCAGCGCTTGCTATATTGAAGCAGATAGCATATACATATGATCTTTTTATCATATGTCTATAGTGTATTTTCACAGCAAAAATACACCTGTGACAGGTGTTCCATTAATAAAATTACTGTAACATAAGATTTAGCATGAACTGTAGACATTGCATCTTAGTAGCCAACAAAATGACATATCTAATGTATTTGAGCCCCACATAGGGTAATAAATTTTGATTTAAAGCATTTTACCAAGATAACTAAGAGGAAAATAAACTTAATTACTTTATCCTCAGGTGTTATCTTTTAATAAAATAAGGAAATTAACTGCTTGTATAATGTTTTCTTTTTTAAAAAAAAAAAACAAAAAACAGGCGGGTAATAAATAGAGACATGATTCAAATTTTCAGTAGCAGCATAAAGTGCCCTCCCCACACCCCAACAGACATATATACCTGAAAATACACACACGTGCATACATACAACACATGCAAGGATTTTTAAAACCTAATGTCAGGAATATTAAACAAAAAAGTAATCTTCTACAAATCCATAAATTGCATTATCTTCCCTTGTATGTAATACTCAGCTTTTTCATCAATGTAACCCTCCTTGTAATTATGAAGTCAAAATTATGATCAGACAGAGAATGCTACTCAGGGAAAATCTACACTGTTGAGAATAAAAAGCTTTTTGCAACTCTGCTGTTAGAAAAGGTACTGTTTGGAAGACCAGTAAATTCCTCTGCATTTCTTGCAGGCAAAAAACACCCTTAAACCTGAAAAGAAATTACTGGACTCAGCATCATTAGTTTTCACAAAAATGATAAGATTTGAAATACCTCAGTGAGACACTAAAATAGTTTGGAAAAACAAAATAAATGAACCAAAACCCCCAACCAACCCTTTTCCTAGATAAACACACACGCACACATATATATATATATATATGTATGTATATATATTTCCTCTGAAGTGAGGAATATATATTTTGGTTTGCTTTTAGCTAGAAAGAGCTTGGCTCATATGAATTTACATTATACTTGAAGTGGTCAGATCTTTAATGGGTTAAAATTTTTCTAAAGACCTATGTGTTTTGAAGACATTTGCCCACTAGAGAGTGCTATGCAGTCACTGAAGTTTTCTCTCTTCAGAAGAAAAAAATCTTCAAATGCCTTTTTCCTTGTTGAATATATAAACAATTTATATTTCTGAAATGACAATTCAATTTATACTTAGCAGACTTCAACTGCAGGAACTTATTTAAATGGCAGTAGTGGCTTCACTGTGAGTTATTTACATGTTTAACATAATTTAATTGAATGAATATTATTCTTTGACTTCCAAAAAATATTGGAGATGTGCTTGGCATCCATCCGTTAGCATCTATGTAACAGTTAAAAACAAACAGAAAAAAAAACAAGCAAACAAGAAAACAACACAAGTCCAAACCCATACCTTGATTCTTCAGTCAGATTTGTGAGAAGTAGGATGGAAAGAAAGTCTGAAGGAAAATATTTTTTAGACTGTTTGGATTGTTTTCTCATTTGATTCATTATTTTCTTTCTCATTTTTATAATTCTTTGTGTTAGTTCTTTAGTAGATGTGCAGCCACCATTGGAAACAGAGTTAAATAGCTGTTTCCCCTATAATGTAATTTTTCAGGCCTCTGCAAAATCTGTGTTCTATAGGCTTCCTAAAAATCTGTACGCTCCTTCTGCTGTGTTTGCTGAAATAACAAAATTAGTGTAACTGCCAAACAAGGGACATAAATGTTGGCTTACCTGATGGTGGCAGCACTTCAATTCCTATCTCCTGTTGCTAATGGAATAACTTCAGCATTCAAGCCTAGAGATCTCATCAGCAGTGTCTTGCTATTTGGAGCCGATTCAGCTAATAAATGCACCCAGCTTAAGTCTTTTGTCCTATTTTTCAAAGGTTTGAATGTACACTCTGAAATTAGACAGCTGTTATAATGTTGTAACAGTTTTGGTCACTCTTCCTATTTGAAATGTACTAGTTGGCACTGTGGGAGTACTTGTATTATAGTGGTCTGTTATCAGGAGCCCATAGCTGGGACTCTTCAATCCCTAGACTTCAGTTAACTTGAGATGCTTCATATGGGCAGGCCCAGGAGTCAAAATGAAGGCTAGCTAGGTGGTCTGATTCACTGAAGGGAATGTTTCATATTTTGCAAAAGTACAGTATTCCGGCCAAAATATCCAGCTGTTCTCCTGAGTTTAAGAATTTCTGTGGGAGAAAATATTTATATCATATGTCCTTTTTCATTTTTCTAGCTTTTCCAACAAGATCTTCAGCCTGGCTTTAATCTTTGTTCTGTTTCTGTGCTGTTTTCCAAAAGGTTCACTCTTTCTATTTTAATTACCTTCAGAACTGCAGTAATCAGGAATCTTTCAAGTCCCCCTTACTGAAATGCCTTTTATAGGTACCACCCATAATCTTTAGCCTAGGTGAAGAACAACAACCGTGTTGGTAATGCCACCTCTGATAAGAAATCCATCTTTGTTTGACGGATTGATGGATAAACTATAAATTGTGATGTATTATCCTAAATGCTTTAAATATGTATGTTTTAATATTGCTGAAAGAGATTCTTTTTTAAATATAGTTAGAACTGAAATGACATAGGAAGAATAGGATTGTTTGTATTGGGGGGAAAAGCTAATGAGTTTTATTATTAAATTTTGTTACGCATCTCCACATACTTTTTAATTATGTATTTTAGTGTCATGTACGTGTTATGTTGCTTCAAAAACATTTGTATTGCAATTTGTCTTACAATATTTTGTAAAATTTTGGAAGGAAATTCCTACTTTTCCCTTTTTTATAGCGAGACAAAAAGGGAGTGTAAGATATATCTCTAAGATACATCAAAGTCATATTTTTACTGCGTTTAATGAATTAGAAGTGCTTGGGTACAACATTGTAAGTAGAAAGCCAGGGCAGCTGAAGTAGCGGACAGCGTGTAAAACATACCTGTGATGCTCCATTTAGATCAGTTGGTTAATATGGTGGTCTGAACAGGATTTATTTGGAAGTGCAGCTGTCAGACTTTGTCATAACCAAATCAATCCACTTAGAGCAAGCCTTGATATCCGAATTGCACTCTGCATTATTGCCTGTTGATGCGTCTGTTGGATCTCTGTTGATGACCCTTTGAACTCATGTTTATTAGGGTGCCAGAGAAGGAAGAATATTCTGTTTAAAGTGGAAAAATAGGAATTGTCTTGAGTGCGATTCGATACTTTACCTTAGAATCCCTATGCAGTTTCATACAAATTACTTAGCAGTCATGTTCCACCTTCACCGTATGAATTTTGCTGCTTCCCTGCTTTGAACTGGCTCTGTGAGAAGAAAACATTTGACATTTTGTGGTGGGTGAATAGCTCCTCTGCGTTTAAGCTCCTGAGATGTTCCACTGTTACGGTAAGGCTTCCTGATTGTAAGAAACTGTTTATTCTGTACTATTTTGAAGTAATTTTGAAGGTTAATTGTTTCAGAAGCTTACATAGCTGTATGTGGAAGTGCAGGGTATCTGTCTTGAGTTAAATAATGGGGAAGTGGAAAAGAGGAGTAGATCTTTTCTGCCACTCTTGGGGGAGCATACTCATCTCTTTCTGTGGTGCTGGCTTTGGTGCATTCCTGGTTTGCTGTTGGCTCAAGAATCTTCAGTGAGGTTTGCATTGTACGTAGATAGGACCATGCTAAATGTCTAGATTCAGGATGGGCTTTAGGACTGTTGTTTCCTAGACTAATGAAAACCCAAGTATCCCTTGAAAGTGATCATGAGTAGCCTTAGCCAGTCTATGTAGAAGAAAGCCATCGGTCCTCTCAAGGCTTTCCTGAGGGATGGTTCTTTTTCAAGGGACTAAGCTGTTGGACTTGCTGCAGAAGAAAGATCCTTGGATAAACAACAGCTACCTTGGGCAAATAACTGTATGTGGTGAGTCTGCTGCTAAGGGGAGAGAGAGGCAGAATTTTTTTCCTATCATTCGAGTATGGGTTTTCCCTAGGAAAGTGATAGGAGTTTAAAGCAGTCCTTAACAGAGACTGTTAAAGTATTGTCCCAGTGTGCATGAAGAAATTAATATTTTTTAGCTAGAGGTTAATGTGACAGGGTGTGTTAGAGAGAACAATTCTTTTGACTGAATTTAATATTTAATAATAAAATGAACATTAGGTAGAAAAAACAGGTAAATTATCATGCTTTCATCCCTCTTTTATCCATGACCATTTTCAGTGTTAGAATTTTGCTCTCTCCCCTTACTCTCCATTCTCTGGCCAAACAGAAACAAGACCATATAAGCATTCATAATATGATTATTTTAAAAACTGGTTATGTTTTGACTAATCCTTAGGCTTTCTTACATTTTTATTTTTCTGTCCTATCCTCTGCCCAATTACAAGCCTCAGATTTTTTGTTTGATATTTGATACTTGTTTCTTCATGATAGAAATATCCCAAGGAACTGTAGCTGAATTGATTTTAATTTCTTTACTTTCTAATTTTACTTTTACTTTATTTTTTGGTAAGTGTAAAAATGAATTTACTGTTAGTTGTGGAAGCACTTTATTCAAAGTGTATTCAAAGTGTAATGGTGGAAGCACCATTAGTTGTGGAAGTCAGTTTTTCTTTTGTTGAAATATGAGATGTATGCCAGTGTGGACCATTAAGTCTGGTATCTTGTTTTCTTTGCTTTTAACTAAAAGATTATATTTTGAGATTCACACTTCCATCTGAATTGCAGCTTTGCAATTATTGTGGAAATAAACTAGAAGAGATGAGCATGCTTTCAGCATTATGTTTATCATCAGTTCCTCTGGTTTCTGAGAACATTCATTTTTTCACAGACCTTAAAGGAAAATTTTCAGTAGTAAAAGGAATATCAAAATTGCAATAACATAAGTAGCCAGCATTATGTAGGAAAAAATAAAGGAAGAGAAAGGAAGAAGATTAGGCTTGGGTTTCCAAGATCCCTTGAAACAGAGTCAGAAAAAAACTCTTTGCATATTAGAACTGAAGTAAAAAAGAATCTCTTTGGTCCTGCTAATTATTTAGGGGAACTCTCTCTTGTGGTCTTGGAAAACCCCAAGCCCCCTGAATTTTAGGGCTTCCTCCGCCCTCCCCCCGGGTCGCACCCCCCCCCCCCCCCCCCAATGTGGCAGCTCTGTTTCACGTTGTCCTTATGTGATGGACATGTTCTTCTTAATGTTTAACTGCTAAACTGTCACAAGTTTTTGAAGAAATTAACTTTTATGGCACTACTAAACGACATTTCTGGACCGCTTTATGGGCTTGACTCCTTCTAAGAGCTTGCCATTAAAGATGTTTGTGATAAATAAAAATCTTAGAGCCTTTCCAAAGAAAGTAGAAATTCTGCTGATTAGCTTCTATGCAATTTTGTAGGTTGACAAGGGGATCGAGGACTTCAGCGATTTTCATTAACCATTCCACTTATTTGTCTGCTTTTGCATCTTGCAGTATAGTATCACTTCATAACAATAAAATGGTTTTGTAGGACAAGCTTCTAAAGCATTCAGACAAATTACAGATGCTTCCACCCTTCTCATCTGCTTTTATATTTGCTGTGATCTTGTAAGACAACTGAAATGACTTTTGCCTTATAAAGTCAGGATTTGTATCGTTAACCTGCTTTATGACAACAGTATAACAGCCATATAACTTCATTCCTATCATAAATACAAAGTGGGAATGGATGCATTCGCGCGCTCATGTAAAAACCTTAGAGTTGCATATGCGTTTTGCTCAAATTAAAAATTGAGTCACTTGCTGCATTATATAATGAAAACAGTATACATGAGAAGTTGATCAAAAAAGAATTTATTGTAAGGATGCTAGAAGTGCTAGCAGCCTAATACACAGTGTTTTTCAGCCCCTCCTGAAATAAAGACAAAGCTATTTTTGCCCATCTGTCCTGCCATTCTCATTGTTTTTACCCATTCTTAAAATACTACCTGTATCTCAATTTTGATGGTTAACTTAAAATTAAATTTTTTTTTTGTATTTCATTGGTGGTATTTCTCTACATCTATTTTGTAGTTTAAAACTAGCAATATGGATAACATGTCTTATTCTTGATTTGGTTTCATGGTAAATATCTTACCGATACCCCAGGTACGCATAGACAGCTTAAAAATAAACCAAAAAGCTTCACTTCTGCAAGGCAGAAACATTTTTCAGCATAAATAAAAGAAGCAAAGCAAAATCAGAAACAACATTACTCATTGTGTAACCTTTGTATTTTCATTAAATAGCACCTGTGGATATTTTGAACTGCAAAAATGAAGAAAAATATTGGTCTAAAAAATTAAGTTATAATTAAGTAATAATTCCAGGTGGCCATAGACTAACTAAATCTGTCTTTCAACCAGCTCAGTTTTGGAGCAGCCCCCAGGATCGTTGAATTTGGCACTCCTCTGTTACCAGCAAAGGTCTTTGGAGCTTGCTAAGGGTGTCCTGTTAACTTCCCCCCTTGTGGAGGGAGAACAACCATCTGCTTTTAGTTACTCTTGGTTACCAAGTACCAACTATTCATGATAAATTTGGCTTAAATAATTAGTCTGTTTAAATGGATAAAAGTATCATTCCACGTGATATGTGATTCTTACGACTTTAAACTTCAAAAACTAATGCACAAAAAATCACACTGAGAATTCAGTAGAAATGCAAGTCCAGTAACTGGATATTAGGAAATGCCAACAGTGCGGTGACTTATATAACATAAACTGGAAACCAAAGAACGCATTGTAAAAATAAGTTCATGTTCTTTGCCCAGATTGTTCTTGTGTTTCTTCAGTTTGTGATGAGGAATGTAAGGTGAAGCCGCAGGTGTCAGACAGTGGGCAGCCGTACTGCACTGCGCAGAAGCCACCCTGACGAGTGGCTTTTTGGATGTCCCACAGAGCTCTGCAGCCTGTGCAGGCTCCATGCTCAGGTCAGCAGGGCAGCATCCACTTGTCTGAATCAGGCACCTTTCCTCTTTCCTTTCCTCATATTCTTCTTTTACTTGTAGTTGAGTCCTCTGTAATAAAAAGTCTTGTCAGTGTGTCAGTCTTGCTACACTGTTTTCAACTCTGCAACCTTGGATCATTGGGATGGATAAAAGTCAAGAATTGGCAGCTGTAGCTGCTTAAGGTGGTTCTGCTTCTTGGTCTGGACTGCTGGGCAGCCCCAGCTGTATGCATGCATCTCTGCTGACTTGCTGTGTTTTACTGTGAGGAAGCAAAGAAAATGTGTTACGCTGCGAGATGAATGTGGCTGGCTGCTAGGGAAATAATTTTAGCAAGCCTCATGGGCCAAAAGTCACAATTCAGACATCAAATTATCCTTCTAGTGAAAGGAAAACTTTGAATTTTAGTTTTAATGTGTATGCATTTTGTTTAATGTAATGATAAAGGTGTTAGATTCTTAGTTGTCTTAAAGCCTATTCAGTGCTAAGAATATGTTAAAAGACAGGTGGTAATGTGATATTTCTTCCTTTTGTCTGCATTTATATATTTAGTCTTCTGACACCCAAAATAGTGACCTTCAACTCCTTTTATGTATGTAGCTACATAGAATATCTTAATAAATTAGACTAATAGCCTATGTAAAGGAAACGAGTAAGTTGTTCCTACAGTATTCTAAATTAAATACTACAGACTCAAAACTTCAACTCTAATATTTTTTTCAATATGGGATATTTTATTTTATGTAGAAACCATAAAAGATTCCAGATGCTACAACTGAGGTGTGTTGACCCTTCTCCCCATCAGGTAGTTAGTAAAAGGAAAGTGGGGGCAAGGGAGAGAAGGAAAAAAAAAAAAAAAAAAGGCTTTTAAATATTTTGTATGTTTCAGTATGACTAAAAAGATGTAACTTTTTTTTTCCTCTTCACATCATGAAGCTATTTCTAAAAGAAAAAAAAAGAATAAATTGTAAGAATGTCTTCCAATTTACTGTCTTGTTCATTGAATGTTTAAGAAGCAGTGAATCATATAACTAAGTGTGATTTACTGTCTCTCTGCTGTGGATTTCAAATTGTTGCTCACTGTTTTAGCTCATCTCTTTGAGCCAAGCTCTTCGGAAGAGCTATACGTGGTTTTTAAGAAGTGAAATAAATGAGAGAGAATTATACTGGCACAGTTTGATGCTGATCTTAGCTTAGCTTTGGCAATGTTGCCAGAGCTACTTAAATGCCATCCTTCATATTTCTGTATCTGTATCTGGTTCTTGGATTTTTTTCTGTGAAAAGCAGTATGCAAGCTAAAATCATAGCTGCTGTTCTCTAGAAGATAGTCTAGAACACTTCTACCATCTAATTTATGTATCTAATTTAGGAGCATAATCTTCATTCATATATGCCTATTTGTATGTATGTGTATATACATGCATGTGGGAACACACATATACATACAGGTGTACACTAACTTTAACTGTTTTTGGGGGAGTGTATGTTAGACGTATGCATATATATGTAATTTTATATGTTATAATACATATAAATACACCGAAGGATAGAAGATGGTCAGTTTAGGAGTCAGTTGGCTAAAGTGAAGGGCCCAAGTGCTGCCTGATGTGAGTGCTCTGAAGAGCTCTCTGAAGGTGCACGTGCTGCAGCCTTGGGCATATATCTGCGTAGTCATACACAATCTGGGCACCTAGTTTGTGCATACGCCAGGTAATGTGAGCAGTCCCATTAAGGTAACAAGTATGATTACTTTTTTTTTTAAGTATCAATGAGGAATTTTTGAAAGTGTTGCCCCTTAGGGACTAAAAAGATTTCTTTGAATTAATTTTGTAAAATATGTATTTGTGAATTTATCTTATTTGGCAAGTGTTTAAATTGTGGAAGAATTACTTGAAGAGTAAACATTGTAACTGGAAGGGGCCTTTTGCCTATGCCTTCATTTATACTTGTTTTGATGGTATTTCTCTAGTCAGATGTACTCTAATTCGGGAACCTTTACATCCTGATTCAAGTCTATTCCAGACTCTTGGGCAACTATTTACTTGTTAACAGCAAAAACCTATTTGCTTTGTTAAAAATTGAAGGGGAAATGAGAGACCATCTCTGTGTGACAGATCTGCTTAGCAGAACTGCCTGGTTTAGCTATCTCAGAAATACTTTGCAGGTTAAAGAAATTGTTGTTGGCAGCTATTAGCACTCAGTGGTATAGCAGTGCCCCCCTTAGTTTAATTTTTAATGTCTTGAGGAGAAAAAATTGACATTCCACTGGGAAAAGGACAATAAATGTGAAGAGGGGCATAGGGATGAACTTAGAGTTTTGGCCTCTGGGCTGTTTCGTTCTCTATTCTTCTTAGCGCAGAAGCTTCTGTGTTAAGAGTGAGGACCCTGGGAAGAGGGGGAACCATCCGAGACTCCATGGAGGCAAATGAGATTTTGTAAGGCGTGTAATTGTTCAGGTTGTGCATACATGGATATAGCCCATGGAAACTGCAGCATGTCAGCTTAAATTGTGAGGGATCAGTGTATTCTAGTTCATGATCTTAAGTGATCATTACGATTCTCATTGAGAAGTCAAGCAACTGGAGTTTGCTCCTGCTTAATCCTTCCCTCGTAAACATTAAGGACTTGTTTAAGTCTGGAGTTCGCAATAAAACTATACCAAGGCATTATCAAACCGTCATAAAGGGAGTGTTGTTTTCCTGCTACATATTAAATTCATTTCCTAATAGAATATTTTGTTGGTGCAGTTGCAGTCCTCCTAGCATTTTCACCCAATATAGTCATGTTGAACAGAGGTGCATTTTGGTTTTAATTTTGTTTTTCTATGTACTGACATCATTATACAAAAGATTTGTTTCTAGGTATTATATTGGTGTTAACAGGACAACAGACAAAGGCCACTCGTTTCTGGAAGTTTGATCTTAATTTTTCTCGATTGCCTGTTAATGAAAAGTTTTGCTGCACAGAAACTTTTTTATTAATTATTATTAATAAAATAATTAATATATCTATAAAATAAACTATTAATTATTTTGTTAGCAGGATGATATAAAGGCATATTTTAACACACTGAAATTTTGTGAGCAGTAAGTTTGCTTTATCTTATAGTAGGCATTAAGAGTAATGTAGATATGTGTAAAATATGTGAACCAGTAAATGTGACAATTCTTCTTTGTGCATTGTGGATTGTTGATGTATCTGCTGGGGTATCCCTAGGAAGGAGAGAGAAATCTATTTAATGAAGTCTTGCTATTTTTCTAAAAGACAAGCAGAGCTTTTTTTTTTTTCCTCTTATAATTGAAGTTGTTATTTTTCATGGACTCTACATTGGATTCTGAAAGTGTTCTTTCTGTGTGACATTCCTGGTTTAGGAAAGAATAGGGTGGATAGACATTTAATTGAAAATAGACTTTGGCATCTGTCTCTTGCAGGAAAGTAACCATTTCAGCTTAAAAGCAAAACTGATTTAAACCTGAAAAAATGCATTTATTGCACAAATGTGTAGAAATACTGCTTTTCTGAGGGTGGTTTTGTGCTGATGTGTACTTTGCATCATGTGTCCTTTTCTTTTTTAAGCCTTTATCTTGTTTCCGTGAGAGGCCGTGTTGCTGAGTCATTGCCATTCCTGCTGAGTCAGTAGTGTTTGAGGGTGCTCAGGTGTCTTTCACACCATGGCCAAAATTGACCCCTTACTAAAGATAGTGTGATGGGCAAAGTGATGTGGTCAAGGTGTTTTGGGGCAAGGCTTGTCTTTAGCAGATAAGATAAATGTATCAAGAGGGAATGGTAGTGTAACACCTAGTGAACTTGAGAATACTTTGTTTGGTCTGTAAGTGCATTAAATCTATTAGGTGTGTTAATGCTGAATGACAAACTTATTGGAAAAATTTCCCTGCTCACTTGTTCCTTTCCTTTTTGGTCTCATAAAACATGTCCTATTTGGTAATTGTATTTTTGCAGACCAAATCCTGTTATGGGAAGTAGTAGAATAAATTTTGTTAGCTCTGATTTATTGTTGCATCTATATTTTCAGTAAGGTGGGATTGGAAGGGATGGAATAGAGAAAGGCAAAGGCTGAACAGATCCATTTTTATGTAGCCTGTTGTTACATCAAAGCCAGTGCTTGTGTTTCAAATGAAAAGACAATATCGTAGCTAACCAAACATTGCTGAGTCTGTTTTTCTCCACCATTTGAAAGTGATAGGAAAGGAGAATCAATAGGGAAAGTCCTAATTAGTCCTAGCTTAGAAATTTATTAAGTGGAGTAGTTAAATATAATTGATTAATTCTTGCTCTCATTTTGGAGACTTATTTTTAAATGTTTTTTTCAAGACTGAAATTTGTTAATGTCTCTTGAAATTACAAAATATCAGGCTATGCATCTTATCTTCGTGAAGCTTTTATCAAGCAGATAATTTGAAAATGTGTTTCTAAGGAACAAATGTGGTGTTTAGTATTCTTTCTTTTTTATTTTCAGATGTGTTCTATTTGGTGTATTTTTCATGATCTGTTTGAGACCCTATGTTAAAAGGAGCTGGTTGACTTTGAATTTTGTGAGATTTCTTTTGAAAGTTTGCAAGTGTATGACTGTTTGTGCCTTTGTGTTGAAATGATAGTTTCTGTTAAATTAACATCTCCTGCTCATCCATAAAGCAAAAATGCTTATGAAGTGAAGGCAGGAACAAATTATAGCTGGTTCTGCACTGCAGTTTTTACTCTAGTTTTGTTCTGTGCTAGGGGTTTTCTCAAATAGGTTCAAAAAAGAAGCTGGGGTCAGTGAGGCTTTGATGTCCAGAGTGTAATAAGAAGGCTGAATGGCTCGAAGTTTGATTACTTCGATCCGGAGAGTTTCTCTCTTTTTAACTGTCAGCTGGATTGTCAACTAGTAAAGTGATCAAAGGAAGGATCTTACCTTTATTTCACAGGTAAGTAGTCATGTGCTAGCAAAAAAAAAAAAAAAAAAAAAAAAAGTCAGAAAGGAGTCATTCTCTTGACTGTCTGGGAGATGGGACTTATTTCTATCCTGTAAATGTGTACATTAAGATAATAAATACCTCATAATGTACTTGATTCAAACTACAATTTAGAACCCATAGCTTAAATATTCTTCCGGTATTTAAATGCTTTGTATGCCTGGAAAATTGGTCACATATCACAGATGTGACTGTCAGATCTGTCTTATTCAATAATTTTATTTTTTTAATTTATGTTGGTATATCAAGGGTGTTCCTCACTTAATGTCTTAGCATATAAAGAGTATGTTGCCAAGGACCGGAAATTGAGAATATGAAAATATATCTTTACATTCAGTAGAGAGTTTTGTTTTCTGGAGCAATATACTGTTTTTAATGATTATTATGCTTAATAGTGTTATTTAGCATGGTGTTCAGGGCTTTTTTTTTTATAGTATACTACGGTAAAAATGTATTGATCACATCAGAATGTACTAAAAGAGAAAGAACTATTAATGGCATAATAAGTAGATGCATGTTGCTTTTTTGTTCACAGTAAAGGTTGTCTAGAAATCAAAATATGATCCCATGGAGAAAATTAACTAATATCTTGACTTTCATTTCACTGTTCTTCTTGGAAATGACTTGAAAAGTAGATTGCATAAACTTGACAATGAGATATTTCAATTTTCACTCCTTTTGAAATTCTAGCACTAAATTTCTTCCATTTCAGGAAAAAAAATGTTCAAGAAGATGAAACCTTGAAGTTTGAAAACTGTTACTTCTACAGTTTGAAGAGCTTGTTGATAAATGATTTTACTTGAACACTATGAATCATAGTGCAGATCTGATTTCTTAAACTGAAGTCAAGCCTACTAGTACAGAGAAATGTCGAGACATAACTTTTTTCTTTTGGAGTTGGAATATATTCTTATTTTTGCTGAAAATTGTGAGCAGTTGATTTAACTGGGCAAAAGGTGAGAGCTGCAGTCATAGGGAATAACATTCCTCAGTGCCTGTTTCTGTTGTCCTTGTTCCGCCCCGTTCAGTGCAGGCACCTCCACGTTGCTTGTAAAGGTTGAGAGCAGCTCGTGAGCTGCGTCCTGGCTCCCATGGGGATTGCCTTGCCTTCTGCAGCCCTTTGTGGGAGCCTCTGCCCTTGTTCCTTCTCCGTCTGGGTGGAGAAGGCTGACAGGGATGCCAACCGGGTGGCTGTTTGTAGAGTAGGGCTTGGGTGGGGGGAGTCTTAATACACATTTCTGTGTTGTGGTGGGAAAAACTTGGGCGGGAAACAGGTGGCCCTGCAGAGGCCCATCTGGGGGATGTGGCAGGACAGTCTTGGTGGGATCACACCGAATCAGCGTGATACCACTTTTGTTCCTGTGCTGTAGACTTGCAGTGTTGAAACCCTGGAGCACAAGTGGTTTGGGATGATGATTTTGAGTTCAGTACACAGGCTTTACTGTGTGATGCTGTTTTACTGCAAGTGGTACAGCAGCATGTGTATGATGGGGTACTTATCATAGAATGCTTAGGGTTGGAAGGGACCTCTAGAGATCATCTAGTCCAACCCCCCTGCACACGCAGGGTCACCTAGAGCATGTGGCACAGGACTGCGTCCAAGCGGGTTTTGAAGATCTCCAGAGAAGGAGACTCCACAACCTCTCTGGGCAGCCTGTTCCAGTGCTCTGTCACCCTCACTGTTAAGAAACTTTTCCTTAAGTTCCTGTGGAGCTTTTGATGCTTTAGTTTCTTTCTTTGATACTTCAGTTTCTGGCCGTTTCTTCTAGTGCACTGAAAAGAGGCCAGCACCATCCTCCTCACTGCCTCCCTTGAAGTACTTATAGACACTGATCAAATCCCCTCAGCCTTCTCTTCTCCAGGCTGAACAGGCCCAGCTCCCTCAGCCTCTCCTCGCACGGCAGATGCTCCAGGCCCCTGATCATCCTTGTGGCCCTGCGCTGGACTCTCTCCAGCAGCTCCACATCCCTCTTGTACTGTGGAGCCCAGAACTGGACACAATACTCCAGATGTGGCCTCACCAAGACTGAGTAGAGGGGCAGGATCACCTCCCTCGACCTGCTGGAGACGCTCTTCTTAATGCACCCCAGGATCCCATTGGCCTTGACCACAAGGGCACACTGCTGCCTCATGGTCAACTTGTCGTCCACCATGACACCCAGGTCCCTCTCTGCAGAGCTGCTCTCCAGAAGGTCAGTTCCCAGCCTGTACTGGTGTCTGGGGTTATTCCTCCTCAGGTGCAGGACCTTGCACTTGGCCTTGTTGAATTGCATGAGGTTTTTCACTGCCCAGTTGTCCAGTCTGTCCAGGTCCCTCTGGATGGCAGTGCAGCCCTCTGGGGTATCAGCTACTCCTCCCAGTTTGGTATCAGCAGCAAACTTGCTGAGGGAGCACTGTGTGCCTTCATCCAGGTCATTAATGAATAAACTGAACAGGACTGGACCAAGGACTGACCCCTGGGGGACCCCACTAGCCACAGGCCTCCAACTAGACTCTGTACCACTGATCACCACTCTCTGGGCCCTGCCATCCAGCCAGTTCCTAATCCACCTCACTGTCCACTCATCTATCCCACACTTCCGGAGCTTGCCCAGGAGGATGTTGTGAGGGACGGTGTCAAAAGCCTTGGTGAAGTTGAGATAGACGACATCCACCGCTCTCCCCTCATCTATCCAGTCAGTCATTTCATCATAGAAGGCTATCAGGTTAGTTGAGCAAGATTTCCCCTTGGTGAATCCATGCTGACTACTCTTGAGCACCTTCTTGTCCTCCACGTGCCTGGAGACAACGGCCAGTATGAGCCGTTCCATCACTTTTCCGGGGACGGAGGTGAGGCTGACTGGCCTGTAGCTGCCTGTGTCCTCCTTCTTGCCTTTTTTGAAGACTGGTGTGACATTGGCCTTCTTCCAGTCTTCCGGCACCTCCCCCGTTCTCCAGGATCTTTCAAAGATGACGGAGAGCGGCTTAGCTATGGCATCTGCCAGCTCCCGCAGCACTCTGGGGTGCATCCCATCAGGGCCCATGGATTTGTGGGTATCGAGGTTCCTTAGGTGCTCTCTCACCCAATCTTCCTCTACCCAGGGCAGGCCTTCCTCTCCACTGGCTTCTTCTCTTGTCCCTAGGGCCTGGGGCTCTAAAGGGCTGCCCTTGGTAAACACCAAAGCAAAGAAGGCATTCAGCAACTCTGCTTTCTCTGTGTTTTTCATAACCAGGTTGCCCATCCCGTTCACCAGAGGACCCACGTTTTCCCTGATCTTCCTTTTGCTGTTAATATATTTGAAGAAGTTTTTCTTGTTATTTTTAACATCCCTTGCCAGATTGTGTTCCAAACGCGCCTTAGTTTCCTTGTCACATCTCTGCGTTCCCTGACAACGTTCCTGTATTTCTCCCAGGGGTATTCATCTCAAGTTCATCTCAAGTATGAGGAATACTTGAGATGAACAGAACCTGTTAGGCTCAACATATTGTAGTACATAGAACTGGATTAATAGTATTTGATTCTGTAGCATGGCTACTGCGTGTAGAAGAGGAGAAATGTATTATCGAGAGCTGAAGAACAGTTCTTCTGGTTTTTAATCTTTTTACTTGGCTTCTGGTTTTAAAGACCAGAGTAGGAGTAAGATTGTTCTCTGTGGCTCTTGATATGGTGGTGGTACTTTCTGTGACAGACTTTGCAAACAGGTAGTTTGCCAGGGCTAGCCTTTGAGCTAGGCCCCACAGTGTTTGTTGATCATTTGTCAGTATGGTTTTCTTTTGTGTGCAGCCTGTATTGCTTTTTCTGATTATAATATGCACATTTGGAAGCTTGTTTCGAGTTAGAACAGGTGCTATTAAGTTAGAAATGGCAAATAGCTGCTACAAGTAATAGTTGATTGCTCCCCAGAGTTGGGAATTAATATAATAAAAGATGCTGATTATTTTGCTTGTTTACCTCTTCTACGCCAAAAAAGGTATAATTTATACTACTAAAAATGAATACGAGAGAACATAAACTGTGTTTTTGTTTGCCTGTTACATTTTTTTTTTAAATGTGTAGTATGATAGATGTTAGTGCACATGTGGCCTTTGCATACAGTTCACATTTGGAGTTAATAGTCTGGCAGTTTACAGGATAATCACAAGTGTACTGTAAATTTCAATAATTTGAGTCTTATGGAACATTATAGGAAAAAAGCACATGGTAAGTTAAAAATTCAGGGTTATTGGAAATTCAAGGACATTTATCTCGCTGAAGTTTGTGCTTTCTGTCGTGCTTCGAGTTCTGTATTTCTTTCTTGGCTTTGTAACCCACAGAAGTTTTCAATTTACTCCTAGTGGAGTTGGAATACTAAGCAGTTCACCTCCATGTGATGTCTTCACAGAAACATGACCTCCTGGGAGAGGAAGGACACGGTGTTGTTTGTGCTTTCCCCAGGGTTATTTTACTTCTAGTCCGTTCAGAAAAGAAATCCACCTATCGGATATGGATGGTGCCAGGGTTGGGGGTTAAGATAAGAATTACCTTTGAATCTTTTCCACTGTTATTTTAGTAACTTGCAACTGGCTTTACATTAAATTGTAGAACATATAGGCTTAATTTGCATAAATTGTGGCTGCTGTAATGATACTTAATGAGAGAAATTTTTTTTTTTTGGAAAATGGATATTTTGACACTTAGAACTATTTATAGGAACTCCTATATATGCCTCCTTTTGAAGGATCTGATATTCAAATAGTAAGAGCTTAAATATTTTTAAACTTTTTGGAAAACCTTAACTTAATGCTAGTTCAGTATAATGTAAAATTTCTGGTATATCATGCATATTCCACCTCTGTTCTTGTTTGAGGTGGTACACTTCACTTAAGTAGAACAGCAAACATCTTCCTGTCATGCTTGAAAACCTACGCTATCACTCAGTTCCTGTCCATCATCTAGCATCCTTCCTAATTATGAGGACTGAACTATCTCTTTTTATGTGTGTGTGTGTGTGCGTATATATATATATATATACGCGCATGTATATACACGCATATAAGTGTATATATATCCAAATGTTGTTTCTCCGGTATGCCCATCATGCAATGCAAATAGAAAACGGAAGGTATTTTTAGAGCTATGATATCAGAAGATACAGGTTTTTGTTATTCAATTCTACCTTTATTTTTGTGGGTGTTTTTTTCATATTTCTAATTTTAGAGTAGTATTTAGAATCGTAGTATGCTCTGTTAATTCCTTTAAGACCTACATACCAAATGACAGAAAAGGGAATGTAAAAAACTGAGAGGAGCTGATAATAAATCTACCTTGTGAAATGTTGCTCATTCTTCTGTTATCTGATCATAGCCATAAAAGGATGATAATGTGATTTTGAAAATTGAACTTTCTGAAGATTTCAACTTTCTTCTGAGATGTTTTTAATCTTTGTGTTTTAGCTGGCTTATTGCTATTGCAGAGAGTGTTCTTGCCTCCCCAGTATATGGTGTTGCTAGATATATGATATGTCTAAAGGTACAAATATAGCTTGTCTTCATGCTGGAACATACATTTGTTTAAATACAAAACTAATGAAGCATAGCCACAATATCCTCTTATCTGACTGGTTTGTGATCTCCTGTTGTAAACCTTTGAGCATTTTCTAATTTAGGTTGGTATCTGCTGAGCTGCACTAATGGCTACTGAGCCTTTTGTAAGGCAGATGAAAAGGGCTGCAAATGTGTCAGGGCAGGAGGAGCAGTAACTGCCCCTGCACAGTTTTAAGTATTTGTCTCTTCAGAGTAGGTACCCACTGAGTATAGGTGTGAGAATTTGTTTCATGGGTTTTTGAGCTCTGCTCTTTAATCTAGAGATCAGTGTCTCTAAATAATTACAGAATGCTATAGTAAAATACTCACATCTAGGTTGCCAGCTTAATAACATGGCATTAACAAGGAGTTGGCCATTTTAACGGGCTTTTTTATACTTATTTAAAGTAAGAAGGAAACTTTTGGCATTCTCTTGCAAAGCCTAGAAGGAGTGATTATTGACACAGCTGTATTTCCATTTACTCACTGAACTTAGGCCCCTGAATTTTGATGCAATATAAATATTGTGGGGGCATTTGCATGAAACAAGACATGGTTCTTTCAAAGAGTAATAAAAACACATTCCACGTTTTTGCTTCAGTTTCTTTTTTACTTACAGTGGAAAAATAACACTTAGCTAACTTGCTTTCTTCTGTTTGCTTTGCTTTACACCGCCCAATTTGTTTATTTTTTTTGACTTTTTTTAGCCTCTGTATGTGGTGCTGGGAGACAGACTTTGAAAGATCTTTTTCTAAAGCACTAAAAGAAAGTTTCTAGTAGAAAGCAAAAACTTTCATATGAACAAAGGATAATTTTTACAGTTTTCCAGTGATTTCATTACTTATTGAAGAGTTATTCATTCAGTATTAAAGAAAAGCAGGTGTGCATTGAGCAGTACTTTTTGAACTGCTTTGGTAACGTGAACTATCCACTGGGAGGGATATTTCTTTTGAATCTTATCAAGGGGAATCTTCTCAAGAAGTCAGAAAGTTGGGGGTATTGTTTTTTGTGGCAGCGTTGGTTTTTAGTTTGCTTTGTTTTCCTTAGTGTATATAGCAGAGAAAGCCCTATATCTTCATTTAGGGAAAAGGTTGAAGGATGGACAGTTAGATCCAGGTCATCTAAATTATTTCTCTAAAAAGGTCAGAATACAACAGATTCTTACTTAAGGTCTCTTCCCTCCTCTGCCTTCCAGTGGACATCTCTGAAAGATGCTTAGTGTTGTATCCTAAAGACATTATTGCATCATAGCAGATTTAGGAAAAGAGCTCTTGGCATCTATGGCATATGCTTTTTTAAAATTTTTTATTATTTTTTTTAACCCCTGCAGATGAGCATTTTCACTGAAATGCTTTAACACTATGTGCTTCCTATCTTTTTAAGCCATCAAAAGTTGCAGTTGCTTTGTCTGCTTTTTTCATATACATTCTTGATTTATAGCCTTCAGAGAATGGTACGTAAGTCATAAGTTTACATTTTGAAATTTGTTTTCTTTTATACTGTGGGTATGTATAGAGTAACATAATTTCATTATATGTAAACATTGATTCTAAAATTCCATATTTATGTCCGAATGGAACAATAATGGTGTTCAGAATGGCGTGAGGTGAGAGCAGAGTACTTGTTCTGTAATTCATGACATTTTACACTAATTTGGAACTATAATAGTAAGTTTTAACTACAAGATATTGTTCTGGAAAATTTGCAGTGTATAAGACCACGGTTTCTTGGAGCCAGTAATAGCAATTAACATTTGGTAGATGTAAAACCAGAAATAAGTCTTTTGTGCTAGTTTAGATTCTAGTTCCCCTTTTTGTTTATTTAAATACATGGCTTGTATGCTAACTCCCAGAAAAATAACATTTATCTAGTTGCTTAGAAATTTATTCACTTGATGAGTATGGGCCCAAGATGGCACTTTTCCCTATTTTTAAGGTGGATGAGAAGAGGGAGCTGAGGAGTTTTAGTCCATAGAGCACAACTTCAGTTTCTGGAAAAAAGTTTTGGAGCACGTAATTGAACCAATTTGTTTGTAAGCACTAGAACATAAGGAAATTACTGTCAAGTAAACTGGATTTGTCAAGAACAAATAGTCAATCTAGTTTCCTACAGAGATAGAAAAAAACAGGCACAAGTAAGAAATCAGTAGATGTTATATTTTGGCTTTTTTAAAGCTTTAGATGCAAGCATGATATTTCTATATGAAAATGAGGGAAATGTTGTCTGGATGAAAATATAGTAATGGATATAAAAATGGAGAGCCACCTGTGAACAGCTATATGGAAATGCAAAATGAAAAGTTGCAAGAAGTGGGATTTTACATAGAATAGAAACCATATTTAAAAGGAAAAAAAAAATAAGTTTTGGGAAGTGTGAAACCGAAATGAGGTTTTAGTTATGCGGAAGGACAAAAACATAATTTAGAATGATCTTGACAAATTAGAGATTTGCTCTGAATAAATAGAATTCAGTTTCCTAAGAACAGTTCTCTATTTGTACAGGAAAAAAAAAAGATGTACAAAATCAAGATGAGGGACAAATGGTTAAGTAGCAAGTGTACGGAAGAAGGATCTGGAATTTTTAGTGGATTCCATGCTGCTGATGGGGCTAACATAACCTTTTACAAAAAAAAAAAAAAAGGTAATACATCAACAGGAATAGAGCTTGTAAGACATATCAGTGTCATTCAGTTTAGTTATCTGAATCGCTACTTTTGGGCACTTAAAGGAATTGAAATTTCATGTTGTGGGAGGAGTCTAGAAGGGAATACCAAGTACCATCAGAGTTTGATCTGCACAAAAAGATGGAAAAATTTGGGATTACCTGGTATAGAGATAAGTCTGAGGGGAGACGTGATAAACCTCTCAAGAAAAAACCCTTACAAAAGGAGATGAATATATTCTTCATATTCATAAAGAATAAGACAAGAAGTAGTAGATATCAATTGTGGTGATGAAAAGTTGGATTTGACACTAAGAAAAACTGCCACAATAGCTAAATATAGATTGTCTGTGAAGGTTGTGAAAGCTTCGTAATTGGATAATTTTAGCAAGGAGTTAGGCACTTACCTGTCTGGAGAGTTACAAATGTAGGTTGATCTTTCTTTGTGACAAAGGGATGGACTAAATGACCTCTTAAATTCTTTTAAGCCTATTTTTTCTGACTTCTAGACACCAATTTCTAGATTATATATATGTGACTTCCAAATTGGTAGTTCGATTAAGAGCAGCATGAAAATGACCATAGGGTCAATAGAGTATTGTTTCCTAAAATCTGGTGCTTCTTCTTCTGTGTTCAGGTTGTCAGCTTATGTATCATGAGTTGAAAATGATACATGGGAGAATCTAGCCTTATAGTGTCTAAATTATGATTTATTGAGCAGTTATCCATGAGGACATGGTAAATAGTATGGTGTAGCACATTTCCTTTGTAGTGCAGGTACTGTGATTTCATAAGAAAAATGAAGCCTGGGCTGTTGTTCTCTGCCTGTCTCCGTTCCCTCTCTCCCTGTGCCTCATCTCTGCTCTCCCCAATAGGAAAGATGCAGCGTGGTGGGGAATGGGGAGCATTTCATACCTTTATTTTGCAAAAGGAAATGAATTACAGGAAAGGAAAAGGGAATGAATTATGCTATGGTGGAAAATGGAAGCAAATTTAGCAAGTTAGTTTATTTTTCCCCAGAAACTCCATTTTAGTGTAAAATTAATACTTCTAATAGTACTGTAGGATGAATAGGATAAAATGGATAGAACATTTTCCAACTGAAAGATGGCTTCACTGCTCTCATCATATTTCTGTTAGGCAGATTGCAGGCAGAACACCTGATTCTTTGTTGTTTCATGACTTCAGTCAATGCTAAAACAATAATTGAAGTCTTTTCTGTTGATTCATGGAGACAATAAGCACAACTTGGCAAGAGATGACACTCCTTATGTGCAGGTTTGCACATCAGAGGGTTATATCACTGTGTTTTGCTGCTTTTTAAATTTTTTCTTTCCCAGTTAGTTAGTTTACCATAAGGTGACATCCTGGTTCTCCATCCCTTCTTTCTAAAGGGTGCAAAAGAACAACTTGAGAAACTATCTTGTACAAAAATTTGCATTTTTAGACATACCAGAGTTACCTTTTTAGAACCACATTTCTGTAAAACATTATCTCATGTTTAAATTGTTGGAATTATTTCACTGTGAATGGTTTTTCACTGTGAATGGCTTTTTGCTGTTTTTTTCCCAAATACTTGATTTAAAAATATCTGTTTACAAAAAGCGTATGAAAGTCCATCTAGATTAAGAAAGCCTTGCATTAAAACATGCATTGTTAAAGGGGTTTGGTTTCACCAAAACATAGGACTGAGGGTTAAAGCATTTGGCTTACCCGTGTCAGGAGCAGGAATAGGAGAGATCATCATTGCTTGAATACCATTCGGGCATTTTTAAACAAGTGAAAGCATTTCATAATATTTAAAAACTCACTTTTTGCAGCTTTCCTGCCCTATGAGCATTCCCCTCACCATTTTCCATATCTCTCATTCCTGGTAAAAGAGGTAATTCCTTGGAGTGGTCTCTGAAGTATAAATTACAGGGAGTGTGTGTGTGTTCTGAGGTTATAGTGGTGGTTGAGGGGAGTGAAAAGCCAGAGGTGTATAAAAATGACAATATGCAAACCCAGTTGTTCATGAGCACTGCTTCTGTGCTTCTTTTCATATATCAGCTACAGTTGCTTGTTCCTCAAAGGGTCCAGTGGGTCAGGGTGCAGAATGGATTTGAAATTGTAAACCACCGGGGTTTCTGCTCAGCTTTCAGTGTGTGGTGGTTTTTTTTTTTTTTGGCCCCCTTCGGTATTTTTTTTTCTCTATTGCTTACTTTCTTGTGGAAAATTGAGGCTAACGGTAGATAAATGATGGATATTTTAGCTGGGGCTTGGGATTTGGATGGGAGAGGGAGTTACCCTGTAACAATGTGTCTAACAGCAGTCTTGCAATAGCCCCCATTTTATATTTGTTTTTGTGCTTGTGCATGTTTTGTCCCACAGCCTTGAAAGACAGGGCTTTGCAAACAGGTTCTGAGGAGCTGAGTTACCTGCTGCGCTTTGCTCAGTGATGTTAGGCATCAGTGGTGGTTTGATCTTGATTAGATGGAACATGATGTGAAAAGCGACAGTCTTAGTATGGAAAAGATTGATTACAAATGCTTTAATGCATTCCTCTTTTTGTTTACCCCATCCTCTACCCTGTCCTTCCTTCTACTTGCCCTGTGTTTCTGGGACTGTCATTTTCTTTCATGGAAGTTATCTTTCTTCCTAACCAAAGCACCTTTTCCTTCCTGTGTTTCTTCAACAAACTTCTGCTTGTTGTCTCCTGTCTCTTTCCTTTATTCTTTTCTTTTTCCCCTTTATTCTCTGTTGAATTCTCAATTTTGGGGTGTGTGTGTGGTTTTTTTTTTTTTTTTTTTTTTTTCCCTGCTCCTCTCTTTTCTAATGTCTTTTCCATGCTCATATATGTTTATTACGTTATCTCTTTGGTTCCTTTTCCTCCTGAACTGCCTTGGTTGGCAATATTTTGAACTGATAGTAATATAAAATAACAAACCTGTTTTAGTGACCAGAGGATAAGAACAAGCCGTATTTTGCAGAGTTTACAATTGGAGAAAGAAGAGAAAGGCGTGAATATCTAATTAGAGCAAGAGCTTGTAAAAGTGTCAGCAGAGATAAAATTTCAAGAAGAGTAATTTTTAAGAGTAATTTCAACAGTTAGTGTTTTTGACAAAAGAAATAAAAGGTTTCTGTTGCAAATGTATAGGCAAATTAGGAACAACATGGAACATGATGGGCAATTACTGGCAATGCAAGCAGCAACCTAGTATTAAAAAAGGCGGAGGTGTGTGTGGAAATGATTCATAAAGCCTTGGGATGAACGTTCATCCTAGAGTCTACAGAAGTCAAGGGTACAAGCAACAGAAATAGAGGCTAGGAGCTAGGCTGTTTTGTATTCTTCCCCCTGTTAGGGTTTCTCTTGACATATTAAACATCAGGAAAAAAAGAAAATGTGAAATTAGTATTTTGTCTTGGTATATCTCTACCTAATAGAGATATATTTAGAAATCTGTGCAGGATTTAGGCCAGAACTTTTTAAGGGGTGTAACACTTCGATTTTTCCTTTCTCTTGGACATCAGCTTAAAAGGTGTATGGAAGGAACAGGGTGTAAAGATAGATACCCCAAATATTCTTTAAGCTCGTGACCTGTTAAAACCATTGCATGTCAGAAGTGATGAATAGTTTTTGTGCGTCTGAGCAGGTTCCTGATCGATTGGTTGCTAGTTAATGAGGGAGAAGAAGGGCAAGGGAAGCTGAGGTGCAGCAGCCTGTGTGAGAGCACACCTGCCTCTTCTCCTTACTTCATTTTCTCGTTAATGAAGGAACCAATTGGTTTGGGACGATCAATGCTGACCTATTAGGATCAGACACTGTTCTGGCATTGCCAAGGCAATTAAATTTAGCAGCGTGGGGATTAAGAAGAAAGAAAAAGCCGGGGACTTTGAAGTGAGTGAGAGCTCCATTGATGTCTTAAGGTTGGTGCAGGAGAGAAAAAAAAAAAAAAGAAGAAAAAAAAAAAGAGAGTTTAAAAGAATTAAATCATTATCATGTTCTCTTTTGTGAGATCGGGAATGATCAGATCGTTGTCATTTGTCCTCAAATTTGTGTCTCTTGTCCTGCTTCTGTGCCTGGGGGTTTCTCTACAAAGTAATATATACATTTGGAGGAGACAGTCTATTTCAAAATTCTATATTGACATTTCAACCCCCTCCCCTTTGTCTGGGCTATTCTGTGTTATTGAATTCATAAGATGGGTATGTTCATAAAATCATTCACTGCAGTGAGGGGAGGGAGCACAGCCTTAGTAAACAGTCATAACATTCAGCTCCTCTCTAAGAAGGGTAAATTTAGAAAGATTATCATGTATTTCAAAAGTTAAATAGATTACATATTTGAGATTTTGGCAGGTCTTCTGTTACCTTCTATGGACCTTTCTTAAATGGAAGGATGTTTTTCCTCCAGGAATTTCAGCCTTGCCAAAATAAATATAATTGGCAAATTGGAATTAGCTTGCATCAAGTATTAGATAAATACTGCTTCATATACTAACTTATGAATTTATTGAATGTGGAGTTAACTGGCAGTGTTATTGATATTATATTAAATAGGAGGGCATTCATTCTCTGCCTCTTTCTGGCTTGAAAGAGGCTAATACCTTTTATAATATTCATCCATTCTGAGTCCATAAATTTCTGTTTAGAAAAGGATAAAATTGTATAGACAAACAAGAAATCTTTTAAAAATCTTTCTAAAGCATAATGTAAAAAACAGTAATATCCAAGTATGATGTCTGTGCAATAAGGTCAACAGGAAATCTTGAGCTGATTTTTTTCCCCTCTTGGAAGAAGAGCCAAAGACTAACACATTAAAAATGAAGAGAGTAAAACTTGATTATCTGGATCTGCTGGCTCAAAGTTTAGTGGTTAGTCTTACTGCACTAGCAATAATGTTGGGTATAAATATAAAAGAAAAATGGTCAAAATATATCAAGGAGTTGTTCTGACTTAAAAGGAAAGAGATAAACTAGCTAGGTTGAACTTGTTCTCAACAGTGATTTGTTTAAACTATGCATTTCTACAGAAGCCAAGCTGGTATTTCAGGACCAAATGAGGTCACCAGGTGGTCAATCTCGGTCTTTAGTTAACTGAAGTTTTGTCTATAGTCTGAATACTTCATTGAAGTGCAGGTATAGAATTTCCTTTCTATAAAGGACATCAATGTATCAAGAAATAAAATGTAATTCCTCTAAAAATGTACTTTTTATGATGATGCTTTAATATTTCAAAGGTCTTGAAGATTTAACATCAAGTTTCATTTTGAATGTGTCTCAGGCATTTGGGATTAGTATTTATGGGAATGTGAGTCATTTCAAGGTTGAAGTTTTATATGTATGATAGGCATTTTCAGAGAAAAGATTTTAAAAAATAAATAAATATATGTCTGGAGTCATAGCACAGATGCGGCTACCATGTTCTACATTTTGCAGTTATGAATAACAGACTTTCCTAATTCACTTTTTCATTATAAATTTTGTTTCTGTTTGTGCATGTAGAGTATTTGTGCCTTATAGTGCAGGTTGAAAACTGAAACTCTAACTATGGAACTAAAAGCATGTGCATAGGTTTTAACATTTAAGAAATGCTACTCTATCAGCAATTTATAATAGAATTATTCTTTGAAATTCCTACAAATGAACGTTGGTAATACATGCCTCATTGGATATTTTTCAAAATGATGCTGCATTTTGTGCAGGGCAGGGTGTTTTTTTTTTTTTTTTTCTCACCAAACATAGTAATACTCCTTTACTGTTTATGTAACAGATTCATGCATAACACATGGGTTCCAACCAGATAAATGTTAGGTCATTGTGCCAAACAAGCAACTGGTTTTGTTAAAAGGCCTTTTTTTTCCACAGACCTTTGTTGAACATTTTAAAAATTGAAGCTAAGAGTACTTTTTTCATTATTTTCCCCTTTGAAAATATTTTAAATTACTTCTTGAAAAGCAAACTCCTATCAAGGTTGTCTGAAAGTCTGGTAAGAATGTTCTTGATGTTACTTGCACTAAAGGGAAAGCTGTTTTCTTTGAGTAGATGTAAAAAACATTAACTAGCCTAAGAAATGTGACATTATCCATTTTGTTTACCCATTTCCATTTCCCAGATTGGGGATAATTTTACATGATGATTAATATATGAATTTTGTTATACAGAAAATAGCTTCAGATAGTGAACAAATGATTATCAATATTCTAGCTATATGAACTTATTGGAGCTGAAATTTATTAAGATATAATTAATAAATTTTGGCTGTATTTATCAGTGGAAAATCAGCAAATAACACTGATTTCCTGAATATGAGACATAAATGCAACTGGATGATATAGAAAATTTAGAATCTCACTATACACCATACCAGAAGTACGACGAGCAGAGAATGCAGAATCTACTCTGTGGATTGCTCTTTGTTTGTATGCCAAAAACTACAAGGCATTTGCAAGGAGATTTAGTAGCAACATAAAGAGCAAGATGTTAACTGGTAAATGAGAGGTGATTTAAATGGCCCAGGAAGTTGTGTTGCATCTCAAAACACAGGCACTCTTACAGCTGGGATTGTCACCAATGCAAAATAATCTGAAAAAAATGGTAAGTCCAAGTTTGAGGCTAATATAGCTGAGTAATGGGCAGTTGTTGGAAGTCAGGAAAACTCTGTGGTCAAATGTGAAAGAGATGGATAGGGTATAGATGGAAGGATATACACTACATAGATCAATTGCAGAATTACCTTGTTTCCTAATAAAAATGGAGCTGTTGAAAATAGAAGGGTTCTTCCACATTTTATGGTGAGAGGCGCATAGGTGAGTTACTAATTTCAACTTAAATTTGGAGGTTGTATTGTAAATATGTTCAACTGCACTCTGAAGGTATTAATTATTCCAGGATAACTGAAAGGCCTAGTAGGAAGCTTACTGACACAGTTAAGGAAAGAGGGTACGAGGTGAGAGGAGTAGCTATGCTAAGAGTTCAAAACATGAAAAGTCAGTTGCCACATTGGCTAGAAAGGAAGGCAGCCATGGAGGAATAGGAAGTTCCGAATCCCAAAGGTTCACTTTGGGAAGGGAAAAATAAGCCAGAGTCCTATATTCATTGTAAATTTTCAGGTAATGAAAATTCAGCAGTAAATAATTTTGACTGCGTCTCTTTCCTAATAGAGATTAATTTCATTATTCTGAGAATAATATTATCATGGAAGAAAAGATAGTGTTACCCCGATAATAGCCTTCTAGTCATAAGTGACATCAATCACTGCTAGGAATAAAACATTAAACGGCCAGGAGGAGCTACCCCTTGAAACATGTTTTCATTACATTAATATACAAGGATACAATACATAGACTACTTCTGTGTTCAGTGCATATCAGAACAGTCTAGTAATAGGTTGAAATTATCAGTTTAATGAAACGAAGTGGATGATTTAAAAAACAATACACCACATTGAGGTAAATTGAACTGATGGATTAATGAAGGCTAGGTCTGGGTAGTCCAGATACACCTGTATCATTGGTATCCTTGCACTTTAACACTGAGAACTAGTTTCACTTTTGAGATTTGAGTCATGTTATTTAGAGGCAAAATACCTCTTACTATGCTCCAGTCCCTTAACCATCTTGGTTTGGGTGATTTTTATCTTGGACATAATAGTGTTTAAAGAAAGAGAAATATTGAAGATAGTCAGGGCCTAATTCGGTACCTTCATAAATAGTGGAAAGATTTTTCAGTGATGGTGTAAAGCTGGGATCAAGGCCTTTGTCCTTTCTGATTATTACCAATCTTTTGACTGAACAAGGAAGAGCATTATAGAGGAGAGGAATACTTGTTATGTAACAGGATCCTAGGTATCTCATTTAAAATAATCAGATTTCATTCTGTCATGATTTGGCTCCAAGTCCTTCAATTTCCAACTTCTCAATGTTTTCAGTTTTTATACGCAGTGATTTTATTTTACTTTTCTGAAACCGTTGCTGAACTTTCTCACAGTTCTTAATGTATAGCTAAGAGGGGGGTGTTCAATTGCAATTCCGTCTTCTGAATAAGTATCCAGACTAAACTCTCTTTGATAACCAAATAAATAATGTGAGGCAAATATCTACTTTGCTTAAAACTTTCTGGCCCCTCGTCTTCAGTCTTCCAAATTCTTTTCATTTCAGTTTATCTTGTTCAGGGATTTAGAAACAGCATCATCTTATCAATAAATATTTATTTACCTAAAAGGAAATACTGTATTTCTTTTCTAATTCTGTTCTGGCTTCCTTCAATAAAAGGTGATACAAACTTTTTTGAAAATGGATTTTAAAAGTTTCTAGTATTGAGCAGTAGTCAAACCTTATTAATTTTAATAAATTCTTCCTTGATAGATTTCATCCTGCGTTGTACTTTGATTATACTCTGGAATCTGTATTTCAATGAAATGTTTAAGAGACTTCTTGCTAGAATGTCCTTACTTATGCTAGATCATTTCTTGTTGTCTGAAATTCATTGTGTACCTTGATGGAAGTAGCTGCTTTAGGCTTTCTCCATGACCACAAAACTCATTTCAGTGCAGAATCTACACTCATCTTGCAGCTGTTAGATATATTGGTGTGCAGGCAAGTACCGACGTTTTCATGTTCTTCGGTGTTCTGTGGGGTCTGTTATTAAGTATTTGAAGTGTGGAAGTTCAAGGTGGATTGTTTCTAGTACAAAGATGGAATATGGTTCTCTTGTAAAAAGTATTGGCAGTGATAGTGCCCTTCACTGCAGTATATTTTATTGTTCGTGTCCTGTTCAATTGTGGTGACCTGAAGGCCTTGTATAAATAACCGATGGCTCTGTTTCCCCTAAAGAGATCTCTTTCGTCCCCCAGTGCTAGAGGTGATAATGTGGGATCATCTATAACTCTCTAGTTTTTCTGGAAATGTCCAGTAATTTTGGTGAAGGATTGTTTGAGCATAAATGTGTCCTAGTTTCTCAGTTTTCCAGTGGAAATGGATTGTTAGTGTCTTGAGGCAATAGGTAATTCCTTCTTTCAGCTGTCTGTCACAGGTGCTTCTGGCACCAAATAGTCCTGTATGGATTAGGCAGCATACACTTATAGAAATAGTGGAAACTTTTCAATAAGTATTTGATGGCATAACATTAATGCAAGATTATGTGCAAAATTTTGCTTTACTTCACCTAGATTTTATTGCATCTGTCAGTAAAGATGTTCACTCTTGCTTCTTCTGAGTTTCATCCACAGCAAACTCGTGTTCCAAGACAGAGTATGATTGGTTTAAAAATAAGGTTCTATGCATAGAGATGCACAAAACCAAACTGATTTCCACATATGTATAAATTCTTATCATTTGCTAAAGTATGTTCCAACAGAATGCAAATTCATGGCTAATTTTCAGCGGCCTTTTTGATGGATAAATATCACTCAAAAAAAGCTATTTGCTGCTCACTTCATGTTTAGTTCATTTTGGAAAGATGAGAGAACTCTGTTACATACAAAATAGAAGAAATCTAGTTTAGAAATATCTTCCTTATTTTGATAGTTTCTATTTATTCTGTTCTTGCATTACCTTCAGATTGATTTTAGGATTTGTAAGAGGAGATATAAAACCAATGATTATTTTTTAGATATTCTGAATGTGAAATGAACTGTAATACTCTGATTAAAGCACCAGGTAAAGAGGTAGGGGATCTGAATTCACTTCCTAGCTCACTAAAGATTTCTCTCCTCTGTAAGTCTACTGACCTGCTTACAAGTTTTAATAGCATATTTCTTAGACATTTCAGATGCATTTATCTTTCATGTTGCAGAGACTAAGAATTGTATTTTAACAAAATGATCAAATTTTCTTGCGTTTATGGCACCCATTGTAGTGCCCCAGCCTGATAATAGTCTTTCCATGAACTAAAACCCTCTGTAATCAGTTGAGTTGGTGCAATTTTGCAGTGACTTTTTCCGAGCTATTCAAACAGTTGTCCTGACTCTTTTAGTAAAGCAGCAAGAGAAATGTGATGAGTTGTATGTGGTAAATATGGTTCGGTTCTACAGTTAGAGTTTATGACAGAAAAAACGGGGAAGGAGGCAAAAAATGCTTATGTTAAAGGAGCTGTTTTTCCAAAGTATTCTCAAGAATGCTTTAAAATAAACTGGAACCTGGGTTTCTGGCCATTTTAGTATCTGTATTCAGATGTTGGAAGTTAAAGTACTTCTGCTGTCTTAGTGCTCCTGAACAATATGGGACTGTTTGGTACAGGTTAATATAGGTCTACTTGTAATGTTTATTATTTCTGGTAAAATGCAATTTTATGAATAATATTCATTTTGTAATTTATTGTGCTGTTCAGTTCAAATCTGACTTAATTAACAATTCTTAAATATACTGGAGAGTGTAAGCGCTTCAGATTAGAGACTAATTAATGTAACAACCATAAATGTGTGGCATAACATTTTGCTAGTTGATATTACGTCAGATTTTTCTCATAAAGCACAACTTGATGATTGTGGAAATGATTAGTTGAATTTTCAAGGATATTAAAAATATCCTTGAATATCAGCAGTTCGTTTTGCAATCTGAAAAAAAAAGCTATCTTGTAAATTAATTAGTCTTCCTTTTTGTAGTGTCTTGATTTGTATTTCTGTAGATTTGTAGGTTACTCCATTTTTATGTGTGTAGTGATATTTCAGTAAAGTCAACAAACCTAGAAAATAATCAACTAAGGAGTTTTTTGACTACCACCAACCTTTGTAGTCTTTCAGAAACTTTGCCTTTCTGCTGTGAATGGCTACTTAGCTCATCTAGACCTGCTACTTCTTCATCCAGAAGCCACAATCTCCTGTACCTTTGACAAAAAAAAACAGGTGTATGTCTAAGTAAATATTAAGTGGGCAGATATTCTTAGTATTGGCGATATAAATATGTGACAAAAAAGGCAATTGAGAGAATCAGAATGCTTTTTGTTCGTGGGTCTCCATTGATTCAGTGACTTTCTTGTACAGGCAATTTAGAAGCAAGAAGAAACTGCAGTAAGACTTCGATATTTCTTCATGTAAGCAGTGTAACTACTGATTTGAAAGAATATTTTGTTGCATAATAAATTTGTCCCTGAACGAACAATCCACTAAATTGTCTTCTGAATAGTCTCTCAAGGCATAATTCTCAGACAGGGGTGACTGTGTCACTATTTGTTTTGATCTAGAGCATCCTGTTGAAGGAAGGTCATACCCAAGTAAAGCTTTAATATCTAAAGTTGACGAATATAAGAAAGTTGCTCATTTTGGGTATAACTTCATATAAACTATTTTTAACTGCTTTTAAGAGATCATCCTGAAAATGTATGTCATCTGTGTCTGACGTTTCTCATTTAGACAGAGTAACAAACTATAATTTCAGGTAAGGTAATTATTTGGCTTATGTGCTATTATTGTTATTTTTCTTCACTTCATTACTTTCTGATAGCAGTTTCTGTAAATAGTTTTTGGCCAAAAAAAAAATCATGATGCTTTAGACTTTTCACTGCTGAGTTGTGCATTTAAAAACTGTCTAGCTATGAAGAATTTACTAAAGTAGTAGTATTTTCTCTGTTCTCTGGCTGTTGCAATGCATAACAAGTTTATATGGGTGACTTCTGGGCCATTATGTGCCTGTTGTAAGTGAAAATTTGTATAGCAAGTGTTAGTAGTGATGTGTGGAATGCAGTGCATGTTTCTTTTATTGCAAACTGAGTGCTATGTATACAGTTGAAATTTGTGCAGATACCCCCCTCCCCAATCTTTTGGAGATTAAATGGCAGAGATTGTGCTCCTGTGTCAGGTTTTATTTTGTAATGCCTTATATGCAGCCGCATATAAATTCTCTGCCTGTTGTTAACAGAGGTTTTTGTTCAGTAGCTAAGAGATAAAATCCCTTGCTGGCAGCTGCCCTTGAAGTGTGTGTAGGTTTGTCATCCATGACCTAAGGCTTGAAAAACTGAGCTTTATGAATTTAATAGATAGAATTTTTTTCAGTAAGTAGTCACTGAAATTACTATGTATGTAGCTGTAACAGATTGACACAGCATGGAAATGAAAAGTTAAACCAAGTAATAAAATTCTTCGACCTCGGTGGCTACAGGATTTTGACGATTTTGACTCTTGAACAAGTCTATCATAATAATAACCTTTAAAAAGGTGTAATTTGTAACTTGCTGTAGTTCCTCCATACAAAACAAAGGCCTGGGAAGCTTTGTTGTGTTACAAGGGAAAAGGTTTGACTGATTCCGCTAGCTGAAAGTAGGGCGTTAGTTGTGGTGTTATAGGGGTTTTGCTCCTACAAGCATAAAATCTCCACTGTTAAAGAATTCGATGTTTCTTATAACCTATAAGTCACTAGTTGGTACAATATTTTTATTGCAAGATTTTCGTTAATAAGATAAGCTTATATGTTAAAACAAAGAACCAGCAAAGCCGTCTTTGTTTCACATCTGAGTAACTTGAATATTAATATGAAAAGCTTTATCATAAATGTTTAAATAAGGCAAACTTTGCATAATATAATGAATTACCCCACACTTCAGCATTTAAGAACTCATAAATTACACATTAAGCCAGCAGTGTTTTTGCATCTCTTTCCAGCCATATCCAAATACAAGCATTTGGGCTTGTAGTTTGTTGTTTGTTTGTTTTTTCGTAAAATAGATTTTAAAAGAGATTTTCTTGTCTTTGTGCAGGAAAATTCTCCCGTCAAAAGATGGAAAGCCCTTTTAACTTTTTTTTTTAGGGATGATGTGCACACTGCTTTTGCCTATGATTTAATTCTGACAAGGCTTCTTTCTTCCTCCTCGCCCTTTTTATTCTTTTGCCGTGACTGTTGGTTCAGCTGACCAGGTCCGAGCAGTTGTGCGTTCCACTGAGCTGTCAGTACATGTGGTTTAGATGGCTGTGAGTGACTCTGTTCCCTTTTTCACTAAAAGGCAAGCAGAATGTCATCTAATTCCTTGTGTGCTGAGCTGTAACTCCTACCTCCCTGTGCAGATAATCAGACTATGGTTGGTAATGGTTTCAAAGCAGTTATGAAGCAAGTATTGCTGATAAAATGCTCCGTGAATGAGAGAGAAAATGCCAAGCTCTTAAGAGCAAATTTTGCACCTATTGCATTTTAGCTCTGTATGAGTTCCCTTTTGCTCTTCTGGGTTGCACTGGTGGTAAGTTAGTTGGAATATTGTTGCAAAATACCTGCTAATTTCCTTGACCTCTGTTTTATTCTAGTCTACTGTCTCAGTACTCTTACAGGGTTAGAATCTATCCTTAATGTATTTCAGAAACGGTCTATATTTTTAGTAGTGCTGTTAGAAGAAGAATTAAAAGTAACCCAAGAGTTTGTGTGTTTTTCTGCTTTGGCACATATGTCCCAGGTAGTTTCCTGATGCAGCTGTCTGAGCTGTGATATTAGGAGTTCTCTAGGGCATCCCCGGTTGATTCAGTGGTATCCTCACCAGCAGGTGTTATCTGAACTAAATGAGTCAGCTGTACAAACAGAAACAGCACAAGTAAAACATAAGGTAGCCATTTAGGAATATAATAGGAATATTTGTAGCCATGACAGAGTGTTCAAATAATAGTTTCATGTAAAGGTGAAGAATTACTGGGGGAATAAATGAGGGCATTGCAGCCTAATTAATCAATCGAGACAGTTTGTTCAAATATTAGTAGTTTATGATTCTGTTGTGTTCCAGTAGAAGTCACTGTTCCCCTCTAATTGAAGAAAATAATTTTCTTCTACCATGTCTTGGATGTCACCTATTAAAAATATTGTCCTTGGTTTGTTTCCTTGTGTTTTTTGCCTCTAATTCAGAGGACTGCAAGAACTACAAGCATGTAATATGGGAGGTATAATTTGACCACCCCTCCTCAAGATGAACAGAGATAAAGATTACTTCTTAAAAAGTAAAGATTATTTTCCCCATACTTGAACAGGTGAAAGGTAGTTGTAAAGCAATGTAAAGTTTGGCCTTTACTCTTAAATATCACAAAGAATCAAGATTAAACCACTGAGTGAGAGAGTGCCCAGGTTCTGCAGAATCTGTCCCTGTTTCTGTTAGGGGAATGTGATCCCTGAAGCGGACCTAAGATACCCTAAGAATACATATTGAGATAGTGATATTGAGATACACGTGCATGCACATACACACATGTATATTATATGAATGTGTGACTTTATATATAGATATGTATATTTAAAAAAAAAAAAAGTTGAGGATCTTTCTTGTATTGTCGCAGCTTTGTGCCAGCTAAAATCAAAGTAAATTAGGTTTTAGTAGTGATACAATATATTGAGACAAGAAACAATTAACACAGTTTTATTTTCTAAATTCTTTAAGGCAAACAGAAGCTTCTCTAAGTATGTCAGTAATGCGCAGTTAATTAGTCTAGAGTGTATTTTGTGCAAGCAACCTAATTCATTCAATACATCTTTCTTGCCTTAGTCAAACTATTGTGTCTCTGAAGCTTGCCAACCTCATGGACTTAAAAATGCTCCAAGATAATTTCTAGGCTTGGTGATTAAAAACAGTTTATCTTTTTAACTGGGTATGATGAAGAATGTAAGACAAAATTACTGCATTAGTGAAAAGCTATTAGGTTTGAACTATAATTAGACTACATAAATGAAAGGTTGCTTTATATAACATACAAAGGATATTGCTGAAGATTCATATATGTTGATATTTCTTAATTGAAATATGGGTAACTCATCATCTGGGGTAATGTTATTTGTTCAAGGCAGCTTCCAGTGTTGTTTAGCTTTGAGATGGTGTACAATACATCATTTAAGCTTTTCCAAAATATATGGTAAGAGCTCTCAGATGCCTTCAGAACATGCAGGGAGCAGACTGAGGCTGGATTAAGGTCTATTTATTAGAGGGTGAAGCCTCTAAAGTATTATAAAGGGTGAACAGTTCTCAGGAGTGGCTTTATTTGATTTTGCATTAGAGTTTGAAAGTTCAGGCTATATAACCAAGATGGTAACCTAAAGGTAGTTTTGTTTTAGTAACATCTGACTTTTAAGATACTTTTTTTGTAAATTGATAAAAGATACAGCAACAAAGCCAAGGCATCTTGTGCATCCACTGCATCCATTGCAGCTTGTGCAAACAAGACATGTTTTATTGAGTTTGGGCTTGTTTGGGGTATATGAATTCTCTAATAGTGGTGGAAGTAAATGGTAATGAGTTTGTGTGTATAGTGTTTTGTTTGTTTGTTTTCTTTAAATCCTCTATAGCTACAAGTAGATTCAGGAAGTTATTTGCAAGTTCAAAATGTTTTTCTGTTTTAAGCACGTATTTGCACTAAGTCGATTTCTGAGCTGGAGGATCCTTTTTTTCTTTCTTTCTTTCTTTTCTCAGCTCTTAAATGTACTGCTTTTCTCAGACTCTGCTAGAGCCAGTATCCTGAACAGATGCCATTTCTGCTGTGTTATTTGTATTTTTTTTTAACTATAGTTACTTTATTCTTACAGCTCTGCACAATACAGTCCCATCAAATCATTTATACTTTGGTGCATAGAATTTTGCTGTATTTAACTTCTACTTATCTTTTTTCCACAGGTACATCCGAATTGTTGGAACCCACAACACAGTGAACAAAGTTTTCCATATTGTGGCATTCGAATGCATGTTTACCAACAAAACCTTTACTCTTGAAAAGGGTCTGATAGGTAAGAGACCTAATACAGCCCTTTTCCTTTTATATGAATATCTGTGAATTGCTGTGAACAGTTCTGTTGTGAAGAGTGACCAGCACTGCATTAGAATCTCAAATTATGGCAAGTCCTGTGCTACGGCTTCCTTGCAGGTTGTCTAACTTACATTAAATGATGCTGTAGGCTTAGAGGTAGCTGGCTTGTCCTTTGTCCTTATGACTACTTTGAAATTCCATTTCTGTGGATATATTGAATGATGATACAAGAATGCTAAATTTTAGATTCTGATAAAAAGATGCTGGTAACATAGTCACTTTGTTGATTTTTGTTAATGTGTTTTTTGTTTAGTTGTTGTGTGTGTGTGGTTTTTGTTTGTTTTGTTTGTTTTGTTTTGTTTTGCATTTCATACACAGCTGCTCTTTCTTCTAGCTAGATTATCCTGAATTTTGCAACCATTAGGCTATGATTATTAGAACCAGGTCAATGTGTTACTTGATCTCGTGTACACGTATATGTGGATTCCATGATCAAATTAGCTGCGTGTGACCCGTGTGCTGGGCTAGAGCTCTCTTCACTCCTGGAGCTCCTCTAGCCGTATGAGAGCCTGTCTACAGAACACCTTCCTCATCCCTGGACGTCGTAAAGCTGCTGTGTTTGCATGTTATGGCGCAACATTACTGGAGAGTGGTACTACAAAGTAGCACACGTGTTTTGTAGGGCAGAAGCAGTTAATATCTCAGCTGCTCTGATGTGGCCAGCAGTGGTGATGTTTTCTGCTTCTGCTCAGGCATATTTCCATCAGCTGGTTAATACAACTGTGAAGTTCAGCATTTCAAAATAACTGTGGTATCTTTGATTGTTGGCAGCCTTTTCCACCCGGTATACCTTGAAGTCATCCATTAGGAGCCTCAGTTGTCACTAGGATCCCTGCATGCCTTGGCTGAGCAGCTGTCAAATAGCAATGCAATGTACGGTTAGCCACCTGAAAACAAGATTTCTGGGGTATGTCTGTCAGGATTGAGGTTGACTGGTGTTCCTTAGTGGGATCCACATGTCAGTCATTCCCTGTAGGTTGCTGGCAAGAACATGCAGAGAGACACAGCAAAAGGCTGAGTGTAAAAAGCTTAAATGACAGCTGCAGCTTGCTGCAGTATTTCCTCTTATTTATGTGGGATGCTCTGGCAGACTGAATTAAGTCACTGACCACCACTTGGTATGCTGTGACATTGTACTTCTGAGGTTTTTAAAGCAATTTCTGCATTTTAAGTACATTCCTGTGTTTATTGCTCTCTTTCTAGAGAGCAACTGATTACCAATGGCCATACTCGCTTTGTTTCTCTTGACTAAAGCTGAAAAACTAACTCCGAGTCTCAGGAGCAGCAAGCTCTGTACCAACTCGTAACAGGCTTCTTGCATATGCATATTATAGGATATATCATGGGATGCTGAGAAGCCTGGGAAGCTCTTTGATAAGGGATGTGAGGATAGTGTGAAATAGATAGTAGAGCCCAGGTAGATTTTGTGCAGACAAGGCCCAGCACATAGTGCTGCTCTTTTTGTTCCCTGTAAGCGTCCTTGCATATATGCCTTCCTCTAGGATCCAAATAAATCCACAGTCTCCATCAAAACCCATTGGGAGTCATGGCAAATAGTACTACCTAATGGTAAGTGTTGAGTGTCAACCCTGGTAGACACTTATTTATGGTAATGAGTGGAACCATGCTGCTCTCCAGAGTGGGTGAATGGGGCTCTTGTATATGTAAGTCTCTTGAAGTGATCTGCAACAAGCAAAGAGAGGTCTTCAGCTTCTTGATATCGAAGGGGTGGAAGTCAATACAACTAGAAGATTAAAAGAGTAAGAATTCATAGGTGGCTAAAAGGAAGAGAGTGTTAACTTCTGATTGTAAGCGAGGCAGCAGCAGTTGGGTGCCTGACCTTGCAGGATTTATTGTGAGCAAGGGAAAAATTAAAAGGTTTGGGGATTACTTGTGAAATGTTGCAGAGCTCATTGGTTGCTCCATTAGAATTTAAGCCTGAGTTACCTCTTCAGAAGTGTTCTTAGCAGCTTTGAAACAGCAAAATGACCTTATATTCATGTAGTGCTAGTGTTACATAGCTGCAGTCATTAAAGTAGCACATTGTGTGGCTTCCTTGGTCAAGCAAACCGTCCCAGTTCCCTTCCATGTGAGTTTTCGGTCGATAGGGTGATTGACACAGATTTATCTTACTGCTCTAATGAAGACTTTGAATGTCTCTCATTCTCCAGTGGCAGGATAGTGTAGAGGGAACTAGAAGGCAGCTAGAAATTATCGACACAGTATATGAAATTGCTTTTTGAGCATAAAAGCTTTCATTCTAAACTCTTTAAAAGCCAAGTGAGAGTTACTGGATTCATTATTTTTGTAGTTTGGTCTAGGCAAGAGCAAATACACAGCTACTGTTTCTAGAACCCGTTTTATTAAGGAAATTAAATGTTGGTCAGCTGCTGAAGGCCACATGGTCCTTTCTGAAAGTCTGTGCGACTCTGAGCTTCTACCAAAACCACATTAAAGATAATATCAAAGGAGTTTGTCATTTGAAATTTCATTCCAAAGAAGTCAGACCACTGAGGTATTTGTTCAGGGTTATTTAAGAGTAGTCATTTAATTTTCATTAGATCTATTGCACTTGATCAGAAAGCTGTGTATATAGTGGGTAATTTATCAGATATATTATTACTGATGCGCAAGTATCTATGTAATAACTGTCACTGTAAGCTGAAGATTAGAAGGCTGGTAAACAAGTAATAAAAATGAAGTGTCATTTCATACATTAAATTGATAGCTGCAATTTTATGTGGCTGTGTTTTTACATACAAAGTTTTCAGGACAAACCATTAACTCAGCTTAGTGAATTTAAAAGTTTGTATGGACAGCTACAGGATACAGTACTGCATACTGTACTCTTATAACCTTGTGGCAATTGCCTGGCAGTCCTGAGCTAAAAGCAGCAGGAAGGGCTCTTTTTAGCCCTGTCTGATGTTTTCGTGTTGGTTTACAGTTCATTGTTTTGTTAAATGAGATGGCATAAATGAATTCAATCATATAAAGTTATTCCATAATCCATAATACAGATGTTAAGGTTGAGATGTAATTTTCCTTTTGGCATATTACTCTTTGTAGGTTAATAATCTTACCTACTTTAATCACTAGATTTAACATAAAAATCCTGTTTAGTATGTAGATAAATATTTTTAAAATCAGAAAACAAAACAATGTTCACTTTTAATGAATTTCATCTTCTGAAGTTTTGAATGGTCTTTAGTCTTAATATTTACTTTGAAATCCAAAACAAATTTTTTCAGAAGTGGTAGACATGTTTTTTGGATACAAGTCCAAGACAGGGTGTGCTACGACGCTTTGTAAAAGCTTCTCATCTGCACACTGGCAAAGGTCTACAACAGCGGGCAAGAGGCTTCTTCTGTACGAAGCCATTGGAGTTTGTTTTTACCCTGGTATGCTGGGACCTGAGCCTTTCTCTGATTTTAGTAAGGGAAAAATGATGATAGCTTAAATTAGTCAAAGGTCCTCAAGTTGAGTCTTCCTGTTGAGTCCTCAGGGCTGAGGGACTGTCAAGGACGATTGCAAGCACAGAGGTTTTGAGTAGCCTACCGTCCTGCCTGGAGTCTGGTTAACGTGATGGGGAATGCAGCCTGGAAGGCTTGTCTTGAGCTGGGCAGGTCTGTCCCATTCTGTGGGACTATTTTATGTTGGTTACGTTACCTGCCAAAGGGGGTGGATGTGGTGACTCCAAGCCACTGGAAGGTCCTTGCTCCCCTTCTGGGCGGTGCTGTTCAGTCCCTGCAAATCCTTGGAAACTCTGTTGTACAACTTGCAGTGCCTTGGAGCTCGTTTCAAAGGGGAAAAAAGTGAGATGATTAAATAATCATTCACTTATCTTTTACTCAGTGGCAGTAAAAAAAGAAAAATGTGGAAAAGAGAGAAACCAGTTGTATCAGTTTCTTAGTGTGGGGTACAGTTTTGTGAGATACTGCTGTAACTCTCTCCCAGGGAAGCACTAAGATGTACTTTTTTCTTGTCCAGTTTAGCATTGAATCTGCACAAAGCTGTTGTATTCTGTTTCTTCTTCACGTTTTAAAGGTTAACCTTCTTTCAAAACTGTACAGGTTTTCCTAGCAACATACAGGAGCTTCGCTGCAAGCATAGCCTTAGGAAATTTTGAAAATTTTAAGGTTATCCAAGTACCGTGGGGTTTTTTCCCCTCTCTTTCTACAATGAAAAATCAGCTACATGATCAGGTTAGTTTTTTAGCAAAGATCTATTTATATACTTCCCATTCCTCTGCCCCACTACCAGTTTCAGCACTGCAACAAAGGCTGCTTATTCCTAAGCTTTTCTGAAACATTTTTTTTCTGAAAGTCTGCTTCAGGCTTACTAATGTTTAAAGAAACTACCCTGTAGCTAGCCACCTGGGTCGCAGGGAAAAGTAGGCTCAATTCTAATGACTGGTTTTTGGTGTGATTTATTGGATCAGAAATCATAAGCCATAGGAGATATCAGGTGAAAAATCAGCCTTGTTTTGCCTTAGTTATTTTAATCCAGACTAATATTTGCAGAGAGCATTCAAGATTAGTGGGATTTTTCTCTTTAGGTCTGTCTAATTTTCATTTCTCCTCTTTTCCAAGTAGCAGATACCAGTATGTAAGTATGCAAGTTAAGTTTCAATTCTAGTGTAATATTTGTGCTATGGATTAGCTTTATGTTTTACTAGCAGTGCCATCTAAATCAGAAGGATAGTCAGATTCTTTTCTTTTTTTATAGGGTTATGCCATGAGAACAGATGAAAGGGCGGAACATGGTTCTGCATATATCGATCTCAGAACAAGTACCATGTATTTGCATGTACTTAAATAGGTCTAACGCCACTAAAATTGTACAATGATTTTAGTACAACACTGCATTTGAGTGGTTTTAAGAAGGAAAGTTTGTTACCTTGAGTACAGTGTATTTCACCTGGTAGAGAACTAATAAAATGAGAATTTTAAATTATAGTTAAGCAAAAAGGATGGCCATATGTAATGCCTCGAAAAGGGAAGGTCTTTGCTTTGCCAGGAGTTCTAGAATTTGTACCCAAATTCTGACAATGAGATACAGAGTAAATTAGGAAAAACAGATTTCACATTACTTCTAAACCTGGTTTTCTCTTTAGTGATATTAGAAGAGTCTTTCAAAGGTGCAAAAAAGAGCTGGAAAAGTAAGAGTATGGCATTCAAATATCTATTCGCAGTGAGGGCAGGATGCATAACTATTGCAAGAATTTAGTAGGCATTTGGTAATTTCAGCAGTAAATCCTAATCATGACAGTGATAGCTTACAGATTTGACTGCAGTAATCTGCATGTCAATGCAGTCAAATCCCCTGCATGGGGATAGAGTTTGGGGGAAGAGGGAAAAAGCAAAAGGCAGCATAACCACCCCAATATTCAGGAGAGCAGAATTTGATCTTTTCAGGGATCTACTTGAAAGAATCCCATGGGATTCTTTTCTGGAGAGAGGAGGGGTGCAGCAGAGCTGGTTGACCTTCTTCGAGCTCAGGAGTGGTATCTGCCAACAAGCAAAGGTAGCAGGGAGCCTGTGTGGATGAACAGGGAGCTCCTAACAAAACTGGCCACACGAGGGACGCCTGCAGCTCCTGAAGCGTCGTCATCCGCAGCACGAAGTCCTGCTGGAGGCCATTCAGCAGCAGGGTGCCTTAGGGCTGACCCTAGTCCTTATTTTTTTTGCCTTATTTTGGAAAGCCTACTTTTCACAGCAAACTCGAGGAATAAAATCCTTTTTAAACAACAACAAAAAAAGGCACACCACTCATTTAAAAACAAGAAAGAAAAAGCTCACTTTGTAGTAGGGGTTGAATACACTGCTAGCAGGTCAATGCTAGCATCTTGGATTCGCATATTTAAGAGTGCTTGTGTAACAGTATCTGATTACCCAGCTCAGGACAGAACCTATAGCCACAGCATTGTGAAACCAAATGCTATAGCTATAACTATAGCATTGTGAAAGGTCGCGTCCTTTCAGGCTTTTGGCAAGGCCCAAACGTGATGCATGATACACAAATATGACCAAAATTCCCCATCTTCCAAGGAAATAGAGAAAAATTGTAACGCAAGAAGTACATGTGTGTGGGATGAATGAAAGTGTGGTGATAAGATGCGGCATAAGATGTGCAGGCTTGCGACATAAGAGTATGAGACTGGATGTTAAGATTTACTTTCTTTTTTTAAATAATCTAGTGATACCAATACCACTCATTATCATTATTTTGCTTCTTTTGAGTTAAGACTCCTGGTTATGCGTTGAGGAGTCATCTTGTTTAGCTAGCTGCTTGGAAAGAAGCCTCAACCACTGCAAAACTGGTCATTTTTTCTGACAACTCAGATAGCTGATTCAGGTCAACCTGCATCTCGACGACTTGTAGATTCACTCAAGGAAATGAGAGAGAGTCCGTGAAGGGAAGAGAGAATTTGTGACTGTGCCTCTAATGAAAGTCTGGAGATTTAACTTTTTTTAACCATAGAGCAAATAAAAAAGTGTTAGTTTGTGTATTGAATAAAAATTAGACTAAAAAAAATAATTTGGCAAATGGAAAACAATGAAAGCTAAATGTACAGCTTTCCTTTGCTCTGAGCTTTATTTTTTTTTTCTACCTGTCATTTTCTAGTGAGGAAACTTGTCATCTCTGTAGAGGAAAAAGTATGATTTTACCATGAAATGGAGAGGCTGAAAGCTGAGCATCTAACAGGTGACAGCAAGAGAGAAAAATCACTTCTTCAGATTAAACAAAATAAAATAAAACAAAGATTTACTTCCTCCACTATAATTTCTTGTTCACTGTGTCTTTCTAAAGAGTTGTCCAAAGTCTTGTTGCCCTTACGACGTAGTTCTGCAAGGGATTGAGATGTGTTTGGGAACATGCTGTTGGCTCATGTAAGTTTTTACACGTGTGCCTTGGCACTTCAGTATCTGTTTTAAGAAAACTCAGTTTTGTGGCAGTGATGATACGAGCTGAGAACCGTTGATAGCTCATTATCTAGATGAAATATATTGAACAGCCCCATGGTGCTTTATAGCTTCCTCTAAGCTCTGCAGATGAGCTGTCTCTCTGTATCTGTTTTAGGAGTTAAATTAAAGGTTTATTAATATGTATTCTGAAGCAACTCCATTCTGTACCTTCCTCTATCACAGAGGTCTTAGAGACATTTTAGATGATATTTTTCCATCTTACCCAGATGTAGACAGAAAAGTTGCACTGGATGCAAAGAAAGCTGAATCAGACCCCTCCAGACTGAGAGATGAAAGGAATTATTTATTTTTTTTTTCTGGAGTACTTTTTTTATGGAAAACCAAGTGTGCTAAAAATCTTTTTATAATCAAGGATACATCTTGATACAGAGTGATAAATAGGTATGACCAAGGTCTGCCATATGTTCCCAGTGCTTTTTTCTCCTGGGAGATCTCTAAGAATAGTTGAATAACATGTCTGTCCTATCTCTAAATATAGCTGGTATAGCTACCTATACCTTGCCCTAATCCTTAGGCTATACCTTGGAAATGAGTCTTTTATAAAAATAATGCTGAGTTAAGTGCTATGCTATTCATTACTCCATTTATTACTCCATTGTTTCCATAGGAAACAATGAAATAAGTTTAATAGCTTTTTTTCATGCTGTTATATGTGAGGTCTGTCATCTACTTTGTTTGCTTGCAGCATATATAAGCTTTGCTAACTCACGTCCACTGTGTTGAAAGTAAATTGGATTTGTCAGAGCAAAGCTGTTATATGAACAGAGAAAAAAGAATTTCCATACTTGTAATTTCTCCTCTGTTGTATTCTCTTACAGTCTTGGTTATTAATACCTGGGTAATTATGATTATGAGGGTAAGGAAGAAAAAAAAAAAAAGAAAAAGAAAAGAAAATCAATGCCTTTTTTTTGGTAATAGCGTTTTGTAAACAAATGATACAAATTTAAGCAGAAATTCTAATGGGAAAAAGAAAGAATCAGAAGAGCTGAAAATATAGCACAAAATAGTCCCCAACAGATGGTGTTTCTAATAAATTTATCGGGCGGGTATGAGAGATGATTATGAACGTTCAAAATAAGGAATGGCAGACCCCCCCTTTGGAGAGAAGGAACAGTGTGGCACCTTCTGCATGCTGCAATTAGTTAGAATCACTTTCTAATTTACTGCTGTAAGGACGACCATGGAATTGCATTAAATATGCAATAACGCAGTTTCTGGGCATGAATTAAGGAGTGCAGCTATTCAGGGTGACATTGTCTTGGGAGTTCTTGAGTTTGTGCAGATGCCTACGTACAATTGGAACAAGATGATGCAAGAAATACAGTGGATAAGCTGAAGTGGCACTGTGTTAAATTAATGCCTTATATATAGCTTGCAAAGTATCCAGTGTATTCCATAGATCCTTGGTATAAAAGCTGGCATTTTACCGTTTACTCCTTCATCAACTCAATGTTCAGTAGCTTCCTCTTCTTGAAAAAAGTGGCAATATATGGAAGGTTCTTTATTGCCAGTTTTAAATGGATACCCAAGGAAGTTTTCTTAACTATCAATGAAGAAAAGGAAGCTAAGCCAAACATTTTTTATGCCAATGTGGATTAGTTTGAATTATTAATCTCTGTTTTATTCAGATCATTCTTAGAAAAGTTCTCATAGTATATCAAAAGGTCTCTAGAAAAATAATACAGAGGTTTTAGTAGTTTTTGATGAGGCATGCGAAGATGAGAGGATGTTTGATAGTGTAATAGATTTCTGTGGAAGAGTTGCTTTGCCACTACAGTGAATTGTGGGACTACTTGGCAATAAGCTTAGACACTCTCCTGTTCCTTTTTATGAAGATTCTGCTTCTGACAATAGCACACTTAAAACACAGAATCCAAACTTGTCATGGAGATTTTTTTAATGGGTAGTTCTCAACTTTTATATGCCTGCATTTCTGTTGTTTTCAAGCAACATATTTGTTAGATGGGTTGCTGGTTACAGCTCTAATTTTTCAGTCTGAAGTGGGCTTAAAGTGGTACACAAATCCATATCATTTGTTTACTAGGTGTTTGTTTTATGTCTTGTGTCTTTTTGCATGTGTGTGTAGTTCATGTTTTGGTTTGGTAGTGGTTATTCTGGTTTTCAAAACTTTTGTATAAGGAGTTTTAAAAAAAAAATGACCTCTGGCAGTCAAACAACTTGCGGCAACCTATTCACTCTTCCCCTTTTTTAATTGCATTACCACACAGAAATTGGTTGTTCTTCATCAAATACGGGCAGGCATAATGTATATGCCTGTATATGTATAAGTATGTATAATCTCTTTTTTATAGCCACTGAAATAAGATTTTTTTTATTCTCATTTAACTCAAACCATCAGCGTTTTCAATATTTCCCCAAAAGACAAAAACTAAAGAAGTAACTTTGACTTTTTTAATTATTATTTTCCCCCACAAATTCAGAGAACATGTTTCTGCAGTCTTGTTAATTTCTTAATTGCTGGAAAGTCATGGAAAAGCTGAGAGAGCTTGAGAAGCCGGAGAGCTTACCACAAAACTAAGCTCTCTGTGAAAGTGCTGGATGTAAATAGAACATCTTAAATAACCTTCTGTATTTATTTGTCATCTTACTGGAAGGTGATGTTAAAAAAGCTTGGGAGAAGTTCTTAATCCTCTGAATTGCAGAGAAAAACAAAGCACTCTGTCTGATTAAATGCTAATGTTATTTGAAAAGAAAGGGAAGCCACTTAGTATTAGATTTTTAAATCAGATTAGGCAAGACTAAGGAAAGTAATAGAAGAGCTTTCTTCTCCTTGGAAAGATTTCCGGGTCCTGACATCCTCTGCCAAAGAAAAATAACTCGCTACACATCAACATTTTTCTATTGCTGGGTATATAATGTTCCCTTACTTGTAAGATTGCCTCATAAATGGTCAAGTTAGCCATTGTCTAATTCAGTTTGTAACAGCAGTTCCAAAACTAGAGTGTTCGACTTTGGGAGTACCAAGGAGAAGAGTGAACTGAGTTTGGCTGGCAGTGACACATGGAGCTGTGGATGTGTGCGCTGACTGCAAGAGAGGGCGGTAAAGTTGAGAAAGAGCTCATTATAGAATTTATAGAATCACAGAATGCTTAAGGTTGGAAGGGACCTCTAGAGATCATCTAGTCCAACCCCCCTGCACACGCAGGGTCACCTAGAGCACGTGGCACAGGACTGCGTCCAAGCGGGTTTGGAAGATCTCCAGAGAAGGAGACTCCACAACCTCTCTGGGCAGCCTGTTCCAGTGCTCTGTCACCCTCACTGTTAAGAAATTTGTCCTTAAGTTCTTGCGGAACTTTTGGTATTTCAGTTTGCAGCCATTACCTCTAGTTCTGTCGGTGGCCACCACTGAAAAGAGGCCAGCACCATCCTCCTCACTGCCTCCCTTGAGGTACTTATAGACACTGATCAGGTCCCCTCTCAGCCTTCTCTTCTCCAGGCTGAAGAGGCCCAGCTCCCTCAGCCTCTCCTCATAGGGCAGATGTTCCAGGCCCCTGGTCATCCTTGTAGCCCTGCGCTGGACTGTCTCCAGCAGCTCCACATCCCTCTTGTACTGTGGAGCCCAGAACTGGACACAGTACTCCAGATGCGGCCTCACCAGGGCTGAGTAGAGGGGCAGGATCACCTCCCTCGACCTGCTGGAGACGCTCTTCTTAATGCACCCCAGGATTCCATTGGCCTTCTTGGCCACAAGGGCACACTGCTGCCTCATGGTCAACTTATCATCCACCATGACACCCAGGTCCCTCTCCGCAGAGCTGCTCTCCAGAAGGTCAGTCCCCAGCCTGTACTGGTGTCTGGGGTTATTCCTCCCCAGGTGCAGAACCTTGCACTTGGCCTTGTTGAATTGCATGAGGTTTTTCACCGCCCAGTTGTCCAGTCTGTCCAGGTCCCTCTGGATGGCAGTGCAGCCCTCTGGGGTATCAGCTGCTCCTCCCAGTTTGGTATCATCAGCAAACTTGCTGAGGGAGCACTCTGTGCCTTCATCCAGGTCATTGATGAGTAAATTGAACAGGGCTGGACCAAGGACTGACAATTGAAATATAACATCTGATACTGAAACTCCTTGTTCTTATGGTCATCCCCCGAATGCATTCATTAAATTCAAAAATCCCTCAGTTATCTAAATGTACTCATTTTCCCTGTAATTTTCCAATAACTGCATTTAAGAAGTATGATAGAAGGTGAGTTCCATATTCTGCAGTAAAATTTTTTTTTTTTTTTTTTTTTGCATAGCAGTTCTGTGCTGGCATTTTTATAGTAGCATATAAAATAAAAGAATTATCCAGCATAGTTTTTTGGGTGGTGTTTTTTTATTATTATTATTATTTTTTATTATTATTTTTTTTTATGATGATGATGATGAAATTACCCTGGGGGGGAGAGAGAGTCCCCCAAGAATGTAATGACTCCCTCTGGGAAGAGAATCATTATACTATATTTATGATTTCTTTTTTTTTTTAATTTGGAATAATCAGTTCTATGTGGTTTCTTCTGATGTCATGATATTATAGCTTCTGTTTCTGACAGTTTGGTCACTTAATTTTCCTCCTGTCATGTCATCACCAAGATAGAAATCTATCTGTTAATAGATAGATTAATCTGTTAATCTATTCTGGAAAGAAGCCTGTAAAAATTATCTGTACTACTTGTCTTTGCCCCAGAATTCATGCCAAGCAGTGTTAAATTTCTGTGTGTTGATCTCACTTTCATTCTCTTTGTTTTGTTTTGTTTTGTATTTCATTCCTATCTAGCAGTAAAGGTGGTCAATATCTGCCCTGTTTTCTGGCTGCATGACTGCCCCTGTCATCTCTATGTTTGTGTTCGCAGTTCCCGCCGAGAACGTTGCAACCATCGCAGACTGCGCCAGCGTGATCGAGGGCGTGAGCCGGAGCCGCAACGCCTTGCTCAACGGAGACACCAAAAACTATGACTGGGACTCGGGCTACACGTGCCACCAGCTGGGCAGCGGAGCCATCGTCGTGCAGCTCGCACAGCCCTACATGATTGGATCCATACGGTGAGGGCTGCCTCCTGCCCAAACGAAGGGCAGCTGTGAGGCCCACTGAGTACAGTTGTTTTCTTTGGAATATGCGACTTTTGGATGTGGTGATAATTAGGGGGCAGTTTGTGTAATCGGCATTTGGATTTTTACTTTGGTGTAATCGGCAAGTTAAATATACTGTTAAATTTGGTGTCAGGATACAGTGATGCAATTCCAGAAAAATGCATTTCAGAAGTATAGTAATAGCAATATTAAAATTTTGATATTAAGGATGTAAAATTATTTATTATGCTAAAGTAAAAATTTAACTGCAGCCTCGCTTGTGGTAAAAATAGATACAGTTCCTCTGCCGTATGCATCTCATTATGAGAACAGAAGCATTTATTGAAGAAAGCCATCATCTCTGTGTCAGACCTGCCTGCACCTAGCTTGCTTTTTCACTATGCAGTTAGTTCCAGCCCTTACTTGAAAAAGGAATGCCTACTAAGGACGCAGTAACCTGAATATTACTTTACAAAGACGGCTTAATGAGTGTGCTTAGATCTAGAATGAAGTTCAGTGAGCTTTTTCTGCAGTAAAGGCCCATATCTGCATGGAGAACAAAGTTTTACCCAAAGCAGAAGCTTCTTGCTTCTTCAGTTCATCCTTCTGCTTCCCTTTGTTTTGGGCTTTGGAAATAGATTGGAGTGTAGAACAGTTCCCAACTGAAGCAAAAAAATCTTGCCAACTTCAGATCCGCTGGCTGTAAAATGAGTGTTTTATTTCATAAAATCAGACATAGAAATCCCTGTCTTAATGTTTAATGTTCTCTGTAAACTTAGAAGATGTGTTGTCAGGAGCTGAATTTATACTCTCTGTGGCAATGAAGAAAAAAGCAGGGAAGCTTTTGGAAATTACAGTGCCAGCAAGAGAATTTGGGAACGTCAGCCTAAGTGCTGATTGGTAGCAGAGGCTCTCTGCGCAAGTATCTATTGCTAGAAGGCAGTGCCGTGCCTTCTTTCTGTCAGAATAGACAACTGACTGATTAGCAAGTGAGATTTGAAATACATTGTGAAACTACCCGTTTTTTTGTCTGAAATATTTGCCCATATTTAAGAAGAATATCAGCATAGGTGTAGAAAAATGTCCAAGACAATGGCAGTTCTTCGATCCCCCCTCTTTTGTATTCAGACTATATTTGCTTTCAAAAGGAGAATTCTTGAAGATAATTTTCCTAAAAATAAGTGCAGAACTGACATACTTTTTTTTACTTATACTAGCCCTGAATCTTGAAAAGTGAAGAAAGTAATTGCTAACCACTTCAAAAGCTGTGTGTTTTCGTTTCAGCTGGTGATGTTATTACCATTATAAAACTTGGAGGATAGAGTTTAAAATCAGACATCTAGGTAAATCCTTAATCGGAAAAAAACAGAACTGTTTGTCTGTTTACCAGCATATAGAAGTTACCCACAATGAGAGTCTCACTGCATGAAACAAGTTAAATAAAAGTATATTTAAATAAAAAGTATAGGTAGTGATTTTCCACAGTAAATATTTTATGCTTTAGAGTTTGTTTTTAATATTCTACTAAGTATTGAATCTCAACTGAAGAACTGGAAGACACAGTACTCGGATTTCTTAGGAAAGATAATTGAAAAATAATTATGTCATTTTCATGCTTTTTTGGACTTAAATTTAAGTAGCAGCAGAGACTTGACCATGTGAGGGACTAAAAGAGTTTTTTAACTGATATGTAGCATCTATGACTGGTGCTAAGGTCAAATTGCATATAAATCACAGAATCATTATGGTTGGAAAAAATCTTCAAGATCTGAGTTCAACCGTAAGCCCCTCAACACCATGCCTGCTAAACCATGTCCCTAAGTGCCTCATCTACACATTTCTTGAACGCTGCCAGGGACGGTGACTCCACCACTTCCCTGGGCTGTCTCTTCCAATGCTTGATTAAAACAAAGTTTTAGTCTTTCATCTTAATGAAAGCATGTGTGTGTTTTCTTGTTTGTTTGTTTTGTTTGTTTGTTTTTTTAAACAGAAGAGAACCTTGCACAAATATTTAAATTCTGTTCCTTGCTTTTTTTTTTCCTGTTGTCTGCTTGCCTGAAAACTCCTTTAATCTCATCTTTCTGGGAAAAAAATTTCCAAGAGTATTTTCGCTAGCCATGCACAGTCCACCCACAGAGTATCCACAGAGTTGCTCTGCTCCCAGAAACTGAGTCGTCCTGTCTGTGGGTTTAGGTTATATATCAATAATTAGAAGTATGAATACAGCTGTATCTGATAAAATATGTGAGGCTTTGGAACAAGGGTAGTAGATATTTGTGTTGTGCAGAAATCAGCAGGGCCCTGGAGAGAGCTTCTCAGAGTCAGAAAGTTACCACAGCAGCTGAGTACTGCATAAAGCAGGAGAACGGCTGGAACTCCAAAATGCATCAGATATGCATAGAGAACTAAATGTTTCAGGAAGGCGTCTTGTCTGAATGATTTCTGCAAAACTTATCCATTTGTCTTAGTATCACAGAATCCTTCAGGTTGGAAGGGACTTGAGGAAGTCACCTATTCCAACTTCTTCCTGAATGTAGGGTCAGCTGCCATGAAATAAGACCATCCTGCTCAGAGTTTTAGGTAGTCAGGTCTGGAGAACCTTCAAGGACAGAAATACCACGACTTTTGGGGGGGGGGGGGGCTGTAGCACTGCTTATTTATCCTCACAGTGTAACTTTTTTTTTTTTCTTTTGTGTATTTTTTTTCTTCTGTCCACCAAGGCTCCCATGTCCTTTTCAGAAGAGGGAGCCAGACCTTAGCCTGCTCTACTGTAGTGGATTGGTCTGTACTGGGTGCAGGATTTTGCTTTTGTCCCTGTTGAATTTCCAGTGGTTCCTGCTTACCCGTTCCTCTGGTCTACCTGGCAGCTAGGAGCCAGCTCATCTGAATGTTAGCTGTACCCATGGCTGTTTGTTTATTGCATCCCACTGTTTACTGCTTTTCTGGGAGTATGGTGAAGTCTCATTCTGTCTCCTTCTTCAGATATTTGATAACAATACTAAATTGTAAACATTAAAAGCATGGGTCTCAGAATACCTCTGGGAGAACTCCATTTGCAGTGATCCTGTAAGTTACCGAACATTAACCAGTGCTCTTTGAGCAAACGATCTGGCCTCTTTTCACCCCTCTAGTGGTCCACCCATCTAGACTATAACATCCCAGCTTGGATGCAGTGATGGTTTGGGAGATCATGTTGAAACCTCACTAATGCCAAAAACATAAAGTACTTGTTTGTAACTTCGGTGCTCTTGACTTCTGGATCAGAACTTACTTATTCATGACTGCTAAAACAGATGTAATGATAGCCCTTACCAGAAAAGACCTGGAAAACATTTTGTTTAAAATAATTATAACTAAATATCATGCTCTAGTCTTATAAGAGTTAAAAACATTTTATAAATAGAGAGACTTATTCTTTTATTAAGACTTTCACCTGGGACATATTACAAAATAATTGGAACAGTTAAAAGACAGAGAAAACAAATTACTTTGTTTTAGCTAGTTTTCCCATGTTGTCACTTGCCTTGAAAGAAAATAACCTTCCTATTTTTCTTCTCTGAAAAGGCCTTTATCAATGACAGAAAAAAATATTATGTTTAACTAGGAAAAAACGCACAGCAATTGATGTGTTTATCATGGTAAATATAATTTAAATGCCTTTTATTTAACTGTTCAATGGGTAAAACTTAAGTACTGAAAAGTCTGCAATATCAAAATACCTGTCTCTTATTTACTAACACGGTCTAACTTAGCATTTTATTATAATATGGGATGTTTTAGGAAGATGGGCAATTTTACAGTGACCAGATGTATTTTTAGTGAGTATAGTTTTGTTGAAAACGTCAGAACATTCTCCTTCCAGCCATTCTGTAGCCATCCCAGGAAAGCATAGCTTTTCTGCCAAAGTTTATCCTGGTAGTTTGCCTGCAATGTGTTTGAAATATTAGAGTCCGTGACATAAAATGGTGGCCCTTGTGCCCAGTATGTGCTGGTGAATATTCATTAAGCACCTGGTAGATTTTTGTTGTTGCTCAGGAAAAGCTTTTCATGCAGACTAAATTCCAAAGAGGTTTCATAGTCAGTCTCCCCCTCCCCTCTTTCTCGTACTAAAGATATTGGAGAGAGGTGAAGCTAGATGCTATATGCTTTTCCCAAGCCATTTAACTTGGGTTGGTGGTGGTGAGAGAGAACTATTTATGCCTGCTTAAAAAGAAGATACGTGTCCTCTTTGCTCTAGAACCGACTCAGTTGTGTTTTAATTACAGTATTGTTGGTTAAAATTAAAGCATGCCCCTAGCATGCTTCTGAACTTCAAACTCTTGATCATACCTTTGGAAACCTGGATCAAGGAAACACCACTGAGCCCCCAGTGACGAAAAATATCCTATTGGAAAACATGATTACCTACATTTTAATTGTCCTTTTTTAAAGAAAACAATTTATGTAGGTTTTGCATTTCCTTTTTTTGTGTCATTTAAAAGATTTAGCCCAAATTTAGATGTCAAATCAATTCTATATGTGTTATTAGTAGCTACTAAATTCAGAATTTTTGTCTGTAAGCTTTCAGATTTTTTAAATAGAAAATCTACTGCATTCAATCTTTTTAGTATTTGCAAACCTTCAAGTTGTAGACAAGTGGAATGTGGAGGATCTGATGAAGCAGAGTTCTTCTAACCAAGTGTTGTATGATACTCTGGAGATCTCTATTTTTTATTAAATTAGCTCTGAAAATTTAATTTGCAAAGAGATGGTATTAATATGGGCTGAAAAGCCTTCTTCTTAAACATTTTATTTTAGCTTCTAAAGCTATTGCTGGTAGCTTATTGTTTTTTGTAATATTAGTGAACTAGATTCAGTTGAAAGCATCCCTATAGCATACTTTAAATCTGCTTGTCCAGCAGACCTGACTGCATTTTGAATGCTGTGTTTCCAGAATGGGGAATAAAGAACTAGATCAGATTGTTTTGAACAGAAGTAGCAGCCATTTCTTTCTAGGGCAAAGATGCAGGCATGCATGTTCTTGATAAATTAATTCCTAAGACAGTCCAGCTTCTGCTTTGGACAGCATTTCCCTGGAAGAGTGAGGATTCTGTGTTGGGCCACTAGCTAGGTCATTTTTCTCCCTCTGGCACTCTTGTTTATTAATGTTAAAGGTGAGCAATAGCTCTTGCAGTTATGTTCCTCACAGCAGAGGTAGGAGCTGAAAGCAAGAAAATATTTTCTCACCTGGGAAAGGGGAATTTAGAACATGAAACTCAGGCTGGTGAGACGTTGTTGGAGACAAACCGAAACTTTGTGCCTAGGAAAGTTTGTAGAGTGGCACAAGTTTCTTCCCTTTTCAAATATTTCCCAGTGATCTTCACTGATAGTCCACAGATCCTCTGAGCAGTGTGGATCTTCCTAAGTTCTTTCTCACACCAGGGGAACCCCGTTTGGCCGTATTGTCTGGATTTCAGTTCTCTATTTGTGGCTGTAGTTTATTCTGTTAGGTCATCAGAGTAGTTGGAGGTTTTCTTGGATGGTTAGTTGTGCTTTGGCTATTTGACAGGAGCAGGTCATTGACTTCTCTGAGAGTGCATTTTTTCTGGGAATAGTAAATGCAGCATGCTGGTTTGGTCTTCAGCTGCCTTTAACTCAAATAGGAAAGATTTTTGAGATTTTGTTTTAATATCACTGGTGCTGTTGAGTTTACATGAACACTGTGACAACATTAATCAGTGATCTAAAGTGTACCCTTCTGATCCATGGAATGAAACCAGCCAAGGCATTTATGTAAAATGGAAGCAAATCACCTCTTGTAATGAAAAAAATGATAAATATTTCACTGCTTCTAAAGAAGAATCTACAGAAGCGTCTGGCAATGTTTAGATCAGTCCCTTGCCCCTCTGAAGTCTGTAGCTACCCTCTTACCCTACAAAGATGCTTCACTGGATATAAAGGTGCTGCATATCCGTATTGGTTCCCAAACTTGCTGTGAAAACTATTATCAGTCATCTTTGCTAGAGAGGACATTCCGTGCTGGACTTTTTTTCCTTAAATGCATATGTTTTGATTCCATGTGCAACTCCAGGCTGGGGGGAGGTTCTTGGTCTTACTGTGAGTATCATGCTGCTTTCTTTAAGACATATCTTTAGAAACAAAACAAAATCAAGGAATGATACTGGGAGCTCAGATAACTGTTACAAAAAAGAGGTAATCCCCATTTAAGAGATAAGAGTAGAGAGGTTACAATTTATAGGAACAATGACTAGATATGTCTTTTGAAAAAGATCCTGATGTGTTCTCTTCTATGGAACAATGCTGGAAACTGAAGGCTAATTTTTACTATATCCCTTGAGGTACCTCCTGAAGGGTTGCATATTCATGAGGATGAATGTGGAGTAAATCCTTGGGGTTTTTTGTTTAAGAACTTTGTCAACAATTCAAATACCTTTTTCCGCATTTTGTGATAAACTGGGCTTAGGAATTCTATTTTCTCGTTATTTGTCTTATTTTACCATGTCTGGTATGTTTATCAAAAAAAAAAAAAGGATGAAAATAAGAAGACAGTGTCTTTTTTAGTCACAAGTATATGGATTTTTTTTCCTTTCTCCTCTTACATTGTCCTTTCTGACCAGATTTTTTATTCAGGTTTAAAGCAGGCCATTCCACATTGCCAAATAAATTAGTTCATTGACTTTCAAATAAGTTAGAAGTAATTGGATGAATGTCATAGAATAATGCTAGTAAGATGGATATTAGCCTTAGGATAATGAGTGTAGAGACAGTCAAGTTCAAGATGACAGAAACAGTTAGGACCTTGTTAAATATTACAGGCACATTAAAAAAAGAAACAACTAAGTTTAGAAAGCTTTAATAAGAGAAAAACGAAGGACTAAACTTGAGTAGCTTGGTTAACGTTCATTGTACTCACCACTCAACTGCTTCTTCCTATTTAGGTTGCTGCTTTGGGACTGTGATGATCGGAGCTACAGCTACTACATTGAGGTTTCAACAAATCAGCAGCAATGGACTATGGTGGCTGATCGTACAAAAATTTCCTGCAAGTGAGTTTATTCTTTTTCCACTTATTTCCCCAAAGGAGGAGCTAGAAACTGGAACTTCCTTTTGTTTAGTAGTTACATAGCTGACATTGACTGTAAATGTTTTTTACATAACCTGTATCTTACTAACTCTAAGCCCTTCTAAATTTTTTTTTTGAAGTAGAAGCTTTTAGTGTGGCTGAATATCCAGGCTTTAAAACTGTTCTGAAAAAACAAGTTTCTGAAAAAAATCATGTTCTGAAGATTCAGATCATTATTGTGTTTTCCAGTTTGGCTGTTCATTCTCATAAGCAATCTGACTACCATGGCTTTATTTTTGTGATCCCCCAAATTTAACCAAGTTTCCTGAGTTTCAATGTGTTTATATTAACAGTGGTGCTAAATCATCCCTCCTGGAGAAAGATGGGGGAGAGGAAAGGAAGCTTGCTTGGTAAAGGATTATTTCTAACCAAGTACATTTCATCCTTAGCAAAGCACATAGGCACACTGTACTTCTGGAGGGACTAGGTGAAAGGGGCAGGGCAGGGAAGAAGACCAAACCAAAACGGACCAACAACTGAACTCAGTTGCTTAAAGTCAGCCTTGCTTTCATGATGTGTTCAGTGCATATAGTCCAGGTAGTCTTGCTTTTTCTTGCAGAGAAAAACACTCTTCTAAAAAGAACTAAAACCAGAGAAACCATTTCATTTTTACTTGTATACATCAGTCAGGGGAATTCTAGTCCCCCTCTGCATTCATGTGCTCTCTATTGGCTTGTCTGTAATTATTGGGTCTCCTGATAAAAGCTGTTGTTTTGTCCGGAAGAGTAATTGAGTGCAGATAGCCCCAATAGCTCTCTCAAACCATGTGATAGTACTAATGCTATGTAAAGAATGATGCATATACCTGTGGTGGGATTGAAGACAGACTGCAAATTAATACGTACTGCATATCCAAAAGCCAGGCAGCATTCAGCGAATATTGATGGCATATGATCTTCTAGGTGATCCTTAGGGAAGCTCAAGCCTATAAAAATCTTCTTTCCCTCCTGTTTCTTCAGTCACTTTCCCATAAGACACCCTTTCTCGTGTGGGATGAAATTGAAGTTCTCAGCTCAGATAGGGACGATCACTGTCTGTCCTGTATTTTTGTGAACCAAACCAAAATGGAATTTACGAATTGACAGAGATATATATCACATTTGTCACACTGGACAAGAGAGCTATTCAGTCTTTTCTGGCTGAATATACACTGCTGATACACGTTTTCTAAAGTTTATATTCTATCTCTTAACAGATGTTAAAAATCAAACATGCATTTCAATGTGGTCCAGACATGGTGACAAAAGAGAACTAGGCATGTGCTTTTAATGTCTGTAAAGGACAGGATATTGATGATGAGAAATCCTGGCTTCTATCTGCAGCTCTGGAGACTGAAGGAGATTTAATCATTCTCAAAAGCATCCCAGGGCAGTGGGTAAGAGGGATCCTTTTGTCTGCTCCCAACAGTAGGAACATTAAAGCGCCAACACTGGAGCGGAGTCAGGGGAAGATCTTTTTGCACTTGTCCTTTAGACATGTTCGTACCAATAGATCATAGCAGTCAAAAAGAACAGTTATTTAAGTATGCACAGCATAGCTGGAATTGCTTGTTGGCTATCAAATTCAAGGTAGTATCTACTGACCATTTTCAAACCAGTCATTTTTGAAGGCCTTAACTCGATAAACATGGGGAAATAGAGATAACTGCTTTTTTTGTGATAAACTTCACGATCTTGATTCAAAACATAGGTCCTCTAGACATTCTGAAAGTAGTGGCTGCAGGAGCTATTTTCATGTGAATTAGAGAATTGTATTTTCTCTCATTTTGTGCCCTGAAACACAAGCATTCAGCTTTTAAAATGCCAGTTTTCACATTTTAAGTCATATTGTCGCATTTAAGATAATGTCACACAAAGTCACATTTAAGATAATGACTCTGAACAGGGTCAGGTAGTGGAAAATGTGTAATATTAAGCTATATATATATATATATGCACACACACACACACACACACACACACACACACTATCTGTATTCATTTGTGCTAAACAAGTTCAAAGACCTAGTCCTAAAGCTGGCAATTAGAAAAGCTCTCTGGACACAAGAAAAATTCAATTTATAGCGAATTAAAAATATATGTATAAAGAAAAGTGAGCAGTTTGAGACATCTTGCTTCCCTTTGAAAGTTTTCTACCTGATGCATTTATATTTAAATACTATGTTACTTCTATCAGATAGAAGTTAAAATGCTGGTGCCATTCCCCCTCCATTACCCATATTCAGTCAGTTTCTTTGCTTTTGAAAGCATCTTTTTTGTGTATTTTATTTATATATCTTGCTCTTTACCATCAGTAAATCAGACTTTTGTTTTACAGCAACGCAGCACAGTAAAGAAAACCCTTTAAATATGTGGGGGGTTTTTTCAGTCAGATTTTCAAAAGTGCTGAAATGACTTAAGCTAAAAAATTACTTTGATTGTAATGGCAGGTTGATAAACCTAAATTCTCTTGAAGGTCTACCTTCAAGACGTAGATTGGTTAACTTGCCTACTGAGTTTTATTACCTGGTCAATCTCTTCAGAAGATAAGCAGAGCTAGGTCCAGCAACCTGAAAGATTGTTTCAACAGAAACTGATTTTAAAGAATATTGATATGTTTAATACATATTAAGTGCTTTCAAAATGCCAACCGAATAAATCAATATGCAACACAAATAATACTGTTTAACCTGTAATGTGAGGATAGTATTTCTATTCTTTGTGGATATCTGAGGATTAGTCAGTTAAGTACTGGGTAAATGCTGAATCCTAGTAGTGTTAGGACTTTTTTTGGTGAAGTACAGGAGACCATGTTTTAAAGTAGTCAGAGATGGAGCACTTCATAGGATTGATTGAGTTTGAAAAATACTGAAAAGCGTTGCTGTGTCCAAAAAAAATTTTTTTTCTCTTACAGCAGCTATGCTCTTAGTGCTCTAAAATAATTAAATGTGGAATAGTTTTTTGGAGGAGATGTCATCATTCAGTGACTCACACATTGTATGTGTATGTGAAGAAGACAAATCATAACAAAAAGGAGATGAAAAGTGAACTGCTAGGACTATGTGAAAAGCTGATATTTCAATTCAGTTTCTAAACTGGAAAAAAAAAGATGTCATGGATTAAATCAAATTTAAAATGTGAGGATTTTTCCCATGACAAAAAAAAACAACTTATTTTTGACTTCATATAATTTTAACAAAAGTGAGATAGAGGGACTGAAGTGCCGAGGTAACCTGCTAACCTTGGTTAACAGAGGCAGTAAGAAGGGGGACATGCCTCAGCTTGACTGATTTAATATAACATCATGGTAAAGGTACTGCTGTTGGATGCAAGAGCTTCTTTATTGTAGAATTAACTTTATTTTTTCTAGTGCTTAGAGACACCTAAGCCACGTTACACAGTGTGTTCTGGAGGGAACTCTTGTACTGAGTATTTCATGGAGCTGTGGTTTGAACACAGGCGTCTCACCTTCCCCAGGGCTGTAACTTTGCAGTTATGGTTGTTCTGTCTCTGTCCTTTCCCTACCTATATGTAGGCATTTCATGCAGACAGCACAGCTACAACAGGAGAGAGAAATTTGCCTCAGAATACCTAAAGTTAAAAGTGGTCAAGGTGCTCCTTGAGGAGAAGTGCAATTCAAACTCACATTTACTCTGCCTGCATCTGGCTCACTTAACAGGGTTTAGGCAGCCAGCTAAAAAGATTCCTGCATTTATCAGTTTGCCTTAACCAGACTACATGTGAAAGCAAGAGTTCCCTCATCTCCTCATTCTGCATGTCTCTATGAATCTAGCACCCCTCTTTCTGCCTGAAGAAACAAAATAGTGCACGATGTTTTGCAGTGTGGTTTAAAATTGCAACTTTAGTATTTTTTGAGTGGGGAGGAACGCTTTCTTTGGCATCACCACCTGAAAAGGGGTAACTTGTAAAGCTTGACGTTAGTATTAAAATCATAGTTTATGTTTGTGTCCCTTTGTTTAAAGGAAATGAGAAGTTGACATATCTCTGCATGGGACTATGCCTGTTCAACTAGCAGTTATCTCTCAGAGCACGAGTGAGCGAAAAATGTTATGAGATATTATTAGAAACGTATTCCTATGAGGCTCAGATATGAATTCTTTGAAAAAAATATACTCCAAAGAATGTCCATTTCCTTTGCAAATTCTGGTTGTGTCCAAAATCCAGCTAGTGAATTTATGCTTTTTGGCATTAGTTTTGGCATTTAAGTGTCATGCAGTAGACCCTAGAATAAGACCTTGCTTGTTCTTCTCTCTAGGATATGCTGCAGTGGCAGGAGTGTTAAAACTCCAAAGACTTTCACACTGGCAAGCATTTGAAGAGATATTTACTTATTTTTTACTGAGGAAAAAATACTTTGTCAGTAGCATTCTCTGTCCACATTCCTGTCTTCAAAGATAAATGTAGATCAGATTTGTTTCCTTTTCTGCTGCCTTGTTGGTATAACTGATTATTCAGTGAAATCGTGATCCCTTAAGTCATTAGCTTGCTCTCTTGCAAGTGTTTTGTGAGGTCTCCAAACAATTCTGCTGGATCTCTGGCACAAGGGGTAGGATGAACCACAAAGACAGCAAATACAAACCTGGACCTTGGACGTGCGGCAAACGAAATACTGAAAAAGAAAATGAAACCGGGTTGGTTAAATAGCATATATTGTTTTTGATGGTCTGTTGAGGTATTAATGTTCCTTATAAACTTTGACCTGCTTTTGGTCATTTTAATGGTATTTTAATGTAGCATCTTACCTAAATTAATAATTTACTGCTCAAAGTGAGAGCCTGACAGGCTACTTCTAACCTGTATCCTCTCATAGTCTTAAAAAGCTGAACACAGACCCTGGATGTCTGTTACGTTTGCAGGGAAAGCTGGCTTGTTCTCCCTAAGCGGGAGCCAATTAATGCATCCTGGGTGTGTAATTGTCAATTTTAAAATGCTGCACAGAGGCTAATTTTTTTCTTTTCCAGAATAAACTGTTTTTCTCTGCACAGTGTGACAGTAATGAAAGCCAGTCGTGTTCTGTTTTACTAAAAAAAGAAAAAAAATAGTTTGTGTGTTATTGTTCAACAATAGAGACATGTATTTGTTAGAAAAAAGATGCTGACAAAAAGTCTAAATAGAAGGTCAAGTGAAAAACAGAGGACACCAAAGGGCGTTAGGAGTCAGACCTCAGAGTTAATGCTTCTTTTGATAAAATAAGTACTGTAAATGAAACCAGGCTATCATCAAGGTTATCAACTCGATGTCATTCTTTCAAGTGTCCTTTTGTGTTGTTGTTGTGCAATGGATGTAATCCATGGTAGCCATCATACAATGTTCAATTTCCCAGTAGGAAAAAGGGGTCTAATTCTCTGATAGAATTTGGGAGGCAATACACATGGTTTATTTATGAGCAGTTTCTAGGGAATTGGTATGAACTGTCTATGTGACTGTTTTAGGCCAGTTTTATCATTTTCCTGGCGAAAGACATGACTTTATTTTCAGAGAGTTTATAACATTTTATTGTATCATTTCATTTCTTCTGCTTCTTATTCTTGTTTATTATTCCAAGTATGCTGCTATGCTGTGGTAGATATTCAAAAAATTCAACTTCCCATTCCTGTTGCAACATTATAGTGGCAGTAGTAGTATTGCTATTTCAGTTCCTAAATTCTGAGCTCAGTTGCTAGAGGTTTTTTTATAATTTCTCTATGAATGTAATGAATACTTTTCATAGGTCATTTTGGATAGATAGGATTCATTAAAAAAAACTTTTATTTCTTCAGTATCTTTGATTGAATTTTCAAGTGTCATTTTCAACTTCTAATTTACTGTTCTTTTATGATCTATGAGGTTTCTATCATGCTGTTCTATATGTATTTCCAGTTTTCAGATGCTGTTACATTTCCTTCAATCATAAGTCATGGTAAAGAACACTCTGGAGAGGTTCAAGGATAAAAACAGCTAATACTTTTAGGAGTTCCAACCGCTTGTCAGAATATACAATTGACTGTTTTTGATACTGTTTAAGGACTTTGAGAAAATGCTTCCAAGTGGCACATCATTAGTGACTGACTCGGGTATACATTTGTGAAACCTACTGATATGATTTGCAGTTTTAATTCCTTGTTCGTAATTGCATGCTGCATGTGGTGTGTGTATTCATATGTTTCTTGTATTTAACCACAAACATCTTTTTCCTTGTGTTCTGCTCTAGTTGCTCCAGTTCACCCTGTGATCCCATCTCTAGAATTCGTTTGTGTCCATTTTCAGTTACGATTCTTCTGTTTTCTGTCATGGAACATTTCTTTTATTTCTAGCTGTTTTTATGGTCACATCAATTTTCTTCATGTTGCTTGCAGACTTACGTTGCCCTATCTTAATTAGGACCAGAAAAGAACATATTTGTCTAATTTATGTGCAGTCCTGAAGAAAAAAAAAACTTTTGTACCTCCTGTGTAAATCTGAGTATTTTTGGACTGCAGTTCATCCTATTTACACAAAGATAACTTCATATAAACGCTGAAATCTAAAAGTCTCCTCCAAAACTGCAGAGCTTAGTGTAACCCCATTCATATGATGAAAAGATGGAATATATTTAAGCAAGATGCCTGGGAAATTGCCACACTGTTGAGCTCAATTTCAAGTCTTACTTGACAAAAATAAACTGAGCGTTCTCATTAATCTGTTCATTATACTACTGGTAATGCCTGTGAGGGCAAGTCAGACAGATGTAGAGGGTCATTTTGTATAATTATGGAGCTTAAAAGCCCTGAAAGATAGTGGTATTGAAGTACATAATTTTTGTGTTTATATGTTCACATTTTAAAGGATTCTAATAAAGAAAAAAGACGCAGCTTCACAAACCTGTCATATTAACCACAAAGTCTTCACATACAGAAAAAAGTTGTGTCCTACTTCAGAATTTTAGAAGGTTCTTAGAAGTGTGAAAATTCTGCATCTAGTATTTAATTTGCTAATTTTTATTTAGCTGATCCTGATTGAAGGTTATCTTTTAAGTTGTTTTCTGAAAAGCAGTTCAGTATGGTGAGAAGGTTTTCAATTTACTACGTTTTCTCATACAGGTTTTTTCTGCTTTTACTTTCTGGTCCTCCTTGTTGCTTTTCAGCCACGAACATGCATGGATATTTTGAACAAGCCTTGAGAAGAGAAGCACTGAGTTGCAAATTGCCGTGCATTGGTCTCCTTTGAGTGCCTTTTCCCATACACTCATGTCAGTGCAGCTCTGCATGTACCATATGCACTTAAGTTGATACAGCTTTACTCTTCTTTGCCATTTAACTGTCCTGTTCTCATCTTTTCCTTTCCATGTACGTTACAGTAGCGATAACATGGTGAAGAAAACAGCATAGTAACTCGCACATCACGGTGGATGTTTGTTCAGTTCTCCCATACCCATAACACCAGCAGTATCTGTAGCCGTTGGGTGTTAGATTTTTCTCGCATGCAATCAAAGGCTTGAGAATCTCTTTAGATGGATGTAAAAGAATTCAAGCTAATGTTGCAAGGAGATTGTGTGTATGCTTTTTTATTATTTAATAACGCATTGTGGTGAAGAAAAGGGAATGAAGAAAAATTTTTATCCCAGAGTGTATCATTATGTATACACATAGCTTTATGTAAGAAAAGTCCCGTGGAGAACCAAGCCGTGCTGTTTAAGCTGAATTACGTTTGTTCCTCTCTGGGTTGGAGAGAATAAGCAGAGAGAGGCCTTTAACCTTAGCCCATGACAGTGATATCCCAGGGGGTCCTCCAGTATTCTGTAGGAGGGGGCAGCTTGATTCCTGTAATGCCCCCTGTTGTGGGGTTTATATTTCGAGCAATAATACAAATCCTGAAGAAATGAATATGTCCTAATCCTCCAGAAGCACATTATCCACTTCGGAGTATGATATTCTGTTTATTATGCTTTAGAATAAGTCCTAGTTTTCTGCTGCTCATGGTTAAATAACTGAAAATTTATGCTGACTTTTCATAGTAATAAACTCAATTTGGATACATTTGTGAGCAGTTATGTTTTGAAACACATAAAATAGTGTTTCAAGTAGTAATAGTTAAGTGTATGTAAAATGCCTATTGAATAGTCTTCTGTTAAAATAAGTCAAATGAATTGCTCAACTGCATTTTTTGTGAATTCATGAACATTTACATTGAATTTTGAGTAGAAGTGAAACTTCCCAGTGGCTTTGCTTTTTTTATTCTTGTAAGACAGCTTTCTAAAGCTTCTGTGATAAAATGACAGGCCTTCAAGTTATTGTTATTTCAAGAAGTTACATGTAAGTAAGTTCTCACTCTGCAGTTAGCCACTGCTTCAAATGTAAGCGTGGGTTTTTCAGGAAATATGTTTTCAGTCTGCTTTGAATAATGACAGGATTTAGCACTGAAGGTTGATTATATATTTCTCGAATCCCACGTTATGTTTCTGATCTTGAAACAGATTCTTTTTTTTTCCCCCTGCCTCTCTCTCTCTTTTCCTGACATTTTTCCTTCTTGGGCTGTTACTCATAAAGCCTAGTTAGGAAGTGTAACAGTCAGGGGTTTATTTTGTCTGCTGTGCATGTGAATGGGGTCGGCTCTCCCTGATCCTGGCTGCTGGGCTCCTTCTCGCACGAGCTGGCCCAGCTGCTCCTTCCTTCTCGATTCCTGCTGGCAGCGGCTGCTGCCCCTGCTCGCGCGCAGAGCCTGCTGCCCTGCAAGGCCCGAGAATCACCACGGTGAGACGCCCGGCTGCCGCATCGCAGCCCGTGCCTGCCTTTTATCTGCCTGGTACGCCGTTGCCGTGTAGGTTTTTTGCCCCTTGTTTTGATATCCCTGACTATTGAAAACATGCCAACGTACGATTGCAGTTGGGTCGTTGGATCCGTGTAACTCGATCGTCTCCAGTTCAGAACTTACCAGCGCAAAGGCAGCGGCTGGATAATGAGACTCGTCCTTTCTTCTTTCCCTGCCCTAGTGCTCATCATTTTTTTCCGTTCTGACACTGGACTTTTTTCTCTCACTGTGCACTGAACAGTAAAGAGTGCCTGCCTCTTCCACACTGTTTTGTCTGAAAGGTTTTATATGAGCACATCTTTTCTAGAGCTTTTAAACTGGGTTTCTTACTGGCTTGATCATTCTTAAAAGGAATTTAATGTCAAACATTTTACAGGTTTGCAAGCTTCTAACTATATTTAAAGATTTACACGCGCTTTTGTGAACCTGTCATTCTGAGATACTAACTCTTTCAGAATCTTTGCATTTCACACATATGCATTGGGTAAATTCAGATGCGCTTTAATGTCAGCATCTTTCTCAGTCCACTTTCTTGCCTTCTTTTTCTAATACATGTTCAAATGCAGCCTTACTTAGTAGGCAGAATATCTGGGAGAGGAAACAACATCATCTGAGTTGCTTTTTTTAATTTTAATGTTGTTTTTACTCCTCACTATTATGATAGATTTGTGCAAATTCAAAACAGATGCATGTTTCCCTGAGAAGCCAGATTACAGAATTTTTCAGTCGTCTTAGTTCTGGACTGATAAAACAAATGTAAATAAATAATATAGATGACAAAAAGAAAATTAGATCATTAAAGTAGATTTAGTTCAGACAGCATTAACAACCAAGGTGGAGATATGAATGTTCAATCACTGTGAGATCTCTTTCCGTCATATTCTGTGAACAGAGGCTGCAGAGCTAGGACTGAGATTTTAGCCAGTGTGAGTATTGTCATCTTTATAGAGGTAACATCCCTATGCAGAGGATTGCTAAATTAAACCCACATGAGAAAGATAAGGTTCGTTTTAGAAGAAATGAAGGCTGTAAGCTATTTTGATATCTCTTCCCCAAATCTTCACAAAAAATAAAAAATAAATATTGAGTTCTAATCCCTTGCTTCCAACCCTACTAACCCCATAGAAATAGAAGGAAAAATTTTGATTTTAAATATACTGTTTCCAGTAAAGATATTAGAGATTATGAAAAGCAGTCACCATTCACAAGTTCAGGGAATGTTCTGGTGTTGGGGCTGTGCACTCTGCATTACTCCATTGAGTGGGTTGTTTTTTGTCTTGAGATGTCGGAGAGATACATTCAAATCCCTGTTTGGAAATGGAATTTGAACACCTTTATTTTAACATTCAAATTCAGAGCCCTTATTCCATCCTATAGTGGGAAAGTCCACGCCCCCTATTTAATTTAAAAAATCTATTTTTCTAAATTTTCCTTGCTTCTCTTGTGCATTTACAAGAATGTGGTCCTGTGGCTATTTTTAACACCTGTCCCAAAAGATCTAAAATTACTTGGCTAGCATTAATGAATTGTGCTTTGTAGAACCAATATTATGTTGATAAAGATCATTTGTATTTTGTAGGCATGAAACACTCCTGGATACTGATGCTCTAAAGCCATCTTTGTAGGCCTCAGATTTAATTAAAATCACTCTTTGTCCTCTCCTTTTTGTACCCCTGCTTCTTTACTTAATCTATCATCCCTGACAGACTTAAAAGGAAATCATATGATATGAAAGCCTGCTTTTTTTAGTTCAGATACAGTAATGTTAACTGTGAAAATATCAATCTCATACCAAATCCATTTTTCATATATTTTGCTTTTCTGCTAGTTGAATATACAACTTAATGTATAGCCAGCCCGGCATATATATACCTCCACACCCACCCACCTTCTCCTACGTACTCATGTCCCAGTTTGGCATGTAACACTGAAGAAGTCTGGAAAAGCTTGTGGTCCCAACAGATGTTCTTGGCCAGCTATTGCCAATGCTAACTGTAACACGAATACTAATTTTCTTATTAAAAGAGATCACTGCTCTTCTCTTGTATTCTGTTAATCAAACTTTTAGTCGGCAGAGGGACAAAGTCACAGTTTCTGAGTAAGGACTTGAGAATACCGATGGCTGCCATTATCTTAGAGAAGTGTTCTGAGGAAATATATGGGATTGCCTTTACTGAATAATAGCATTTCCTCTTTTGAAAATGTCTAGACATGTGCGCACATAACCACCCACATGTACACTCACATCACCTTTATACATAAATACTCTAAAAAATGATTCAAATAATGGATGTCTTCTGTGAAACAGGCCCATCTCTCTGCTATGGCTAGACAGGGAGTGTTTGATACTTGAACCATTGCTTTATAGTAATGGCTGCTTGCTTTGAGGTTGACTGTTGTTTAAGACCATCTAATAACCAGATGACCAGGAGATACCGAAATGTACAGAAACCAGATGTGAAGTGACTCTTCTCTCTCTAGTTACCTTTGCTACAGACAAAACCATTCAATATAACAACTGGTGGCATTTTCCTGTATAGCCAGGAGCCCCATCAGAAGTTAATGCATCTTATGCTGAACGTGGCATTTTGCTTTCTTTCTAAAGATTTCTCCTGATTAGATTGTTGGTATTCAGCATCTGCCTTCATTTGAACTTTGAGAAGTGTGCTTTCTCTCATGCTGGCTTAAGCATGTGTGGTCTTCAGTGTCACAGATACCCTGAATTGCCACAGCGCGCTAAAACATTCATTTATATCCTTGAATCACAGAAGGGAAGAATTATTAGATCTTTAGGTTCATCCCCTTGGGATTTCTGCAGTACTGTCATATGTGATGTATTTTTAGAGTAATGCTCAGTGAGTTGTATCATGTATTTTAAGATTGTTTTTATCAGAATCCCAAGGGAGGAGAGGTCCTTTATCTCAATTTATAACACAATGCCAGAAACAGAAGTCGCATTCATTATTTTTTCTGCCTTAATTCACTTTAGTCTTGTGTCTCAAATTACAGCAGACATGGATATGGGTTACTATTTTTTTCTAGGCACTCCACACGGATCTGAATCCAAGGCCTGCAGGCCTTGTTTCTGACTTGGAGGTTAGCAGATAACTCAGTGTGGTGGTAAGGTAAAGGGTTACAGTTTTTCTGCCTTCCACTAACAAACCTTGATGTGTTTGTGTGTTGTTATGAGGAGGCTCATGCTGATTTTTTTTTTTCTACTTAGATGTTTTGGTTCAATTTATTGTATTCCTTGGGTGTTTGACATGCCAATTGGATGTTATCAGCAATAACAGAAGGGTGGTTGCTGTAAGCATGAAGTGTTGGAGTGGGCCATATAATCACACCCAAGGGGGATGCAAGAGAGAAGAGTGATTAATACAACATTAGGCTACTTACCATAAAGGAACCGATCAATAGGAAGCGTGATTCTTATGGTATCTCTTAAGATATCATTTATCTATGTACTGTTAGTCACCTCTCCAGTGTGATTGGAAAAAAATAATAAAAATAATTCTACAACAGTTTAGAAGTTTCAGGAACATGAAGTCTCCTTCAAAATTAGTAACAGGCCTCTAGATTATAAGTGCATATGTTAGCACGTGGAATAGCTCTTTGCTGTCTTTTCTATCTCCATAATCATCAGGAGCAGTAAGTGCTGGTGACAAGTAAACACAACAGGCTGTGCATGTATATCCTCTGCCTGTATGTTTTGTGTACTTGAAAGTATGTAAATAAAATTGACTTCAAGATCTAATTACTCAAGGAATTGGGTAATTTCACAACCTCCCTTTCCCCAGAGGTGCCTGTATAGGACCTACATATGTAGCTCTTGACACAGCATAAAAGTTTGTTTTGCAACGTTTTGCCAAACTGATGATAATTCGATTGAGGCTGATGTTTTTACATGTAAACTATGTTTCTAAAAGTACAGAAATCCTGTTGAAACTAAAAAAAAGTTTAACTACAGTTATATGTATAGTTATATGTACATATATGCAGTTGTGCGTGTGTATGTAAATATATGTGTACACAGCTTATGCAATACAAAAATGGCACTGGATGCCTCTATTGGCACATACATGTATTTGAAAATCTTACTGAGAGATTTGGCTTTACTGTTGCTCAATTTGACTAAATCTTAACATTTTCTTTATGTAAGATTGTTTCTAAAACTGCAAAAATGCCAACACTGAAATTGTGTAAGAAATTACTAAAAAGAGTCTTTTTACATTAGCAGCTTCATAGAGATGTCAGTCAGTATAAACTTCATTAAATCTATTTTATGTCAACATTTGTATTCCAATAAATATGCGGTATCAAGTCTGTATTTTGTTTCTAAAATAAATCATGCACAATAAAACATCGCAGATCAGTAAAGAGCTCTTACTGCAGACAGATAAGGCAGTCATATAGAATAAATAAGTTTTTGTTCAGATGCTCACAAAAATATGTATTCCTTATAGGAAGTAGATTCAGAATACAAAATAACACGGTACCAAAAAAAGAAAAAAAAAGGGAGATTTTTCCCAAGAGGTAGGATCACATGTTTACTATTCAACATATAAGGCAGTTATGGGACAAATACTTTAACAAATAATTTCTGATACTTACAGTTTTCACATTTATTTTAGGCTATCATAATATTTCTCTTTAACCGCTTTTATTTCCTCTTCTAAGTCTTGTGTGTTTTTTTTTTTTTTCATACACTGGCTAAAGTGTATTGGCTCCTTCATCAGTGGAATATAACATAAATATAACGCAGAAGCATGAATAAACAAGTATTGCCTCTGCATCTACTCAGAGAGCTCAGAAAGAAGCCATTACTTCTTGCTTGCATCGTCTTTGTATCTTTAGAAATTCCAAATGTGTTAGGCCATCTTTTGTGGGAGTGCTGTCTTGCTGACTGCAAAACAGATGGAAGTAAACCTCGGATTTTAGTAGAGGGAGACGAGGGGAAGAACCACACTGAATTTGTTTTTATTTTAAAATCTAAAAAGTAACGAATGTTATAGTACTCAGGATATCTTATTTCTCCTACTTTCTTCTCTGCTGGCTTGGGAGATAGGATGGAGAGAGGATTTGTGTCTTGAGTACCAAGTATAACTGATGCTCCATGGGTTTCACGCTCTTACTCAGTATATTCAATTACACCTTTGTCAGGAGAGGAGAGTTTAGTTCATTGTATTGCTTTGTGCTATTATAATGGAAAACAGGATCTTTTTCTAGATGTGATTTTATAGGAAATTTGTAAAGTAGCTGTAGACGTATTTTGATTTTTATAATTGAAAACGATCTGTATAACAACGTTACCGTAGTATTTATACTGTAGTTTTATGTTTATGTTGCGGATACTCCACAGTAGAGTGATTCATTAATATTCATTACTTAAACAAGTGGGTGTATTACCTGTCATGCAGAACATACCGCAGTCCTGGAGTCTTTGCTGGCTTGCTGCTGCGCTCAGGGTTCCTGGCTTGGCAGGTTCATATGCTACTTAATTGTTTTTATTAGGACAGCCATCAGACTGAGGAATGGAAAGGCACCGCAACTGAGCTCGGTACTTTTTCTACCATCACTTTTACAAATGTGTCTCCTCACTACTCCATCACAGAGAATGCTGTGTTTCATAAAATGATTTAGTGGTCATTTTTCGCTTAAGTTTTTGAAATTCACATTCAAAAAATGTAAGCTGTGTTTTGTCATACATAGACTGAAGCATGTGTGGACGTAAGCATTATAAGGCAAAATGGAGGTTACCTGGTGCAAAGTGATTTTTTCGAGATGTCTCGTTCATTTGTACATTCGCTTCCAACTCCGATTTGCTCCTCGAGTGAGGAACAAAACTGGGAACTGCGTGTCATGCTGGAAAATGGGGTCAGGCAGTGCTTGTGCACAGAATTTCCGTGCTTAGTCTGAGGCGAGCTATCTCCAGTTTTATTTATTGGAAGTCCATTTGCATGCACAATGACAGTGTAATAGAGCTAGTACATCTTAATGAATGTTAGCTACATGGAAGAGCTTCCTCTTTGGCCTATGTTTTTGGTCTGAAGTTGGTTTCAGCTATAATAAGTGCAGCTGTGTTGATCCTGCAGTGTAGTAATGGCAGCGGCTTATTAGAAAACCTCAATAAAAGATAAACTTTGATTTCTTTCTTAATTTATTCCTTTTGGAAGAGAAAGAAATAAGAAGGAAGGATTGCTATTTATATCCCATTGTGTAGAGTAAATCCTTGGAAAAATAGTGGCTTTTCATAGGAGTGACGAGGCAAGAATTTAAAATGCTGAGAAAAGCCATTAAATTCTCTCAGAGGTGAAATGCTCCTGTAGAGTTGTAGGGAACTTAATAAAAATATATTGTTATAATTCACCTGGACATCAGTGTTTCTTGCATTCTTCCTGCAATAGCCTGATAAGTAAGAAGACAGGAGGAAAGCACAGGAGGTTATAATGGTTTTCTTCCTCCTCCAAAGAGATTGTGGCAAATAGGTTGTGGGATGCACAAAGTCACTGCATTTTCTAGTGACAGCTGTTGCTGCTGGGGAGATGAAAGCACTTGGCCCAAGGAGCTCAAAGTGAGACAGACAGAATCAGAGAATAAGAGAGCAAAAGATAATTATCCAAATTATGTTCTGACTATTATAGAAGACGAATATAGTTAAAATGTAATTAAATATGACAGGCTTGCAGGATGCAAGCCTGTCTTTGGAATGCTAATCATCAATTACGGTGTCTCCTTTGGGGAGCCAGGCAGAACGAGAGACTTAGAAATGGAGTGGCTGAGGTGAGGTGTAGAGTGTTAAATAAAACACTGTAGGCCTGTAACAAGGCTAATTTCTTTTGGAAGATGGAGCTGTGGCTTCAGGAGGCTTTTGCTGGCCAAACAACTTGCAATAGTGCCTTTATCTTGAGGAGCCTGGTATAAATCTGTGCAGGCTGATAGTTGCTGGTCGTCTGCAAGATGTAAACCTCAGTTTGAGGTAGTGATTATTTCTGCTGTTAAAGTGATGACCAGGACTGCTGCAAATTGAGCAGCAAATCTAAAATGAATCAGCCAGTACGACAGGTGTGAAAGCAAAAAAAAAAAGATCAGCACTTCCTGAATGCTTTAAAAAAATCAAACTCTGAAAAATGCATTCTATAGAGGGATGCTAATAAGAAATACAGAGGCATCCAAGGGCAACCGTGTCAGTTTAGAAGGAGTTTCTGGTGGCTTTCTTATTATCATATCCTATCATATCCAAATTATTGCCACTTGCTTGAAAAATTTGTTTGCATGGTGCAGGGGAGGAATGGTGGTGAAATGGCATCAGTTGCACAGAAGGATCTAATCTCAGATCAAAAAAGAGCTGCTTTCCTTATGGTTTAGTGCAACTGTTCCTGGAATACAGTGGAATGTGGACATATCAATACCAGAACTACATATGCAGTTTGTAGAAAACTCTTGCAAAGACCATCAGATGTGATTATGAAAATAGCGATTATGGAACTAGTTCATGTGAGCAAAGAGTAAAATAGGCACATATGCATGGCTTCACTACACATTTACAAAGGCATTTGTGAAATAAAATTCTCCACAGAAGTTGAAATTATTTTAATGGTGCCAGAAAAGATATCTAATAGCAAAAGGAGAAAATTAAAAAGAAAACTCAAACTAAATGCAACCTGTAATGTCTTCCATTTCAGAACGCCACTGAGCAATTGTTATGGCTTGATACATAAACAAATCTTGCAGAATTTGTTATATGAGCAAAAAAAAAGAAAAAGAAAAAGAAGGCAGATATCATAGTAATGTTCTATGGCTAATCTCTCTCCTCACATGGAAGTAGTTGCACAGCGCACATTCTCTGCTGCATAATTTCATTCAGATTGGGGAGCAGTATACCTTTGCGTATATTGACATACACAGATATATCGTTCTATTTGAAATTGGTGCAGCTTTCTATTCAGGAAACTTTGCTTATTTAAAATGTACCTTCTTCCCAAATCCTTTTGTATTTTTTTCTTCTTTGCTTTTTCCCTTTCGCTGAGGAAATAAATTAAGAGACCTAATGTTCTCATTATCCCATCAAGAGCTAATTCTCTAGTGGCAATACTGAATTTTAATAACACTCCTACAAGCTGTTTGCAATTCTGACTTCCTCTTTTTCTAAGGGAAGGAAGTAAAAACAGACACATACTAAAGCAGTAAATATTCACAGGACCCAATTTATTGAAAACCCAATCTCCCTCCCAGTCTCATATTCCCAAGGACAAAAAAGATCCTGTGTTATATCACGTCTTGATATTAATAAAGGAGTATTTATAATCTGATCCTAATAACAGCGGCATGGCAGAAAATAAGGATTTGTACTGCTGGCAAGTAGAAGAAGTTAGGAGTTTCCTGGAGGGGGTGATGTAGAAGTGCATTGACAACCAAGGCTTTTAACACTGTCCCTCACAACATTCTCCTGGGCAAGCTCCGGAAGTGTGGGATAGATGAGTGCACAGTGAGGTGGATTAGGAACTGGCTGGATGGCAGAGCTCAGAGGGTGGTGATCAGCGGTGCAGAGTCTAGTTGGAGGCCTGTAGCTAGCGGGGTCCCCCAGGGGTCAGTCCTTGGTCCAGTCCTGTTCAATTTATTCATCAATGACCTGGATGAGGGCACAGAGTGCTCCCTCAGCAAGTTTACTGCTGATACCAAACTGGGAGGAGTAGCTGATACCCCAGAGGGCTGCACTGCCATCCAGAGGGACCTGGACAGACTGGACAACTGGGCGGTGATAAAACCTCATGCAATTCAACAAGGCCAAGTGCAAGGTCCTGCACCTGAGGAGGAATAACCCCAGACACCAGTACAGGCTGGGGACCGACCTTCTGGAGAGCAGCTCTGCGGAGAAAGACCTGGGTGTCATGGTGGACGACAAGCTGACCATGAGGCAGCAGTGTGCCCTTGTGGCCAAGAAGGCCAATGGGATCCTGGGATGCGTTAAGAAGAGCGTCTCCAGCAGGTGGAGGGAGGTGATCCTGCCCCTCTACTCAGCCCTGGTGAGGCCACATCTGGAGTATTGTGTCCAGTTCTGGGCTCCACAGTACAAGAGGGATGTGGAGCTGCTGGAGAGAGTCCAGCGCAGGGCCACAAGGATGATCAGGGCCCTGGAACATCTGCCCTATGAGGAGAGGCTGAGGGAGCTGGGCCTGTTCAGCCTGGAGAAGAGAAGGCTGAGAGTGGATCTGATCAGTGTCTATAAGTACCTCAAGGGAGGCAGTGAGGAGGATGGTGCTGGCCTCTTTTCAGTGGTGGCCACCGACAGAACTAGAGGAAATGGCCGCAAACTGAAATACCAAAAGTTCCGCAAGAACTTAAGGAAAAATGTCTTAACAGTGAGGGTGACAGAGCACTGGAACAGGCTGCCCAGAGAGGTTGTGGAGTCTCCTTCTCTGAAGATCTTCAAAACCCGCTTGGACGCAGTCCTGTGCCACGTGCTCTAGGTGACCCTGCGTGTGCAGGGGGGTTGGACTAGATGACCTCTAGAGGTCCCTTCCAACCTTAAGCATTCTATGATTCTATGACTTACAGCCTCTTAGTGACTTCCAAAGCTGTATGACTGGTTGGATGGGTCATTTTCCTCCATCTTTGGAAAATCCATGCTGAACTCTGGCAGTGTTATTGGACCAGCACTCAGAAGCACTAGAAATAAATATATGATCATCTAAATGCTGTTCCATGATCCCTAATTACCCTTTTTTTTTCCAATCATAGGACACAAACTCTAGCTTAGAGGCTAGGATGACAAAGACAATTCTTAAGAACTTTCTCAGGGTTTTAAGCTCTTTCATTTAGAAGTTTTAGTATATTTTCCAAATCACTAAATAGGGAAATCTCATTTTCACTTCATCACATTTTCTTGCATAAAGTGTACATGTTTAGGAGTAAAAGCGTTAATGTATGCTATGGCAATAACTTTTCCTTAGAAATAGTGCTACATTTACTTAGTTTTCTCAGCCATTCGTCTGTGGGAGTCTATTTTACTTCGAGGTAAAAAGAACAAAAATACAGTGTAGATAATTCCTGTAGTCCCAATTCAGACTTCACTATATGGTGTTCTGTTCTAGGTTGTTTTTTTGGTTTTTTTTTTGTTTGTTTTTTGGCCTTTATCTCTCGTGTGAACACTTTCGGAAGAATTTTGAATGCATCCAGGAAAACTTTATCTAATGGTTTTCCTCTTTTTAACTATATTTTATCACTGGTTATAGAGTCTAATTCTGCTGAAAGTTAAGTTTTGTATCTTGCTTTCATGTTTTATGAATTAAAAAAAATAATACTTCTAACATAATTAGGATAATGGAAAACCGTCATAAAACTGAATTTGTGTTATTCTAGTTTACTTCTTCTGTTTTACTGCCAGTATGTTCCATAACATAAGAGTATGATGGGAATCAAGAGTCCTTTGCCTGTTGTTTGTTAGACCACTTTAGACATGTTGTACCTCACCCAAATCCAAAGATTACGAATGAGGAAGACTATAGTGTTCCCAGCTTGGTTGTTTTATCAAAAAAGCCTCTGGCTTTGGAGCGAGGTGCTTAGGATTTCTCACATGCAGGTCTCAGAAGCAGTTCATAGATGGATGCATTTCCTTCTGCTTGTGTGCTAGTAATAGGGTCAAGAGAGTTAGGCTTTGATTTTTTTCTGTTAATATTAAGTTTTGGCAATAGTATAAGTATTGTAGATATGTGTCTAGTGTATAAATTACAGTAGCGAGTTATGCAAGAAAACACAATTAGCTTAAAAATAAAGGAGAACAAGGAGTGCTGCAAATTCAGGCCTTGGAAAGTGTTTTTCTGTTTGTCCCATTAAGTGATCGCCTGTGCTGTCATTTGAATTGCTTCTCTATATATTTTACTGTAAGCTGTTGTGACTGTGGTTAATATTTTTTGTATGGCTTTCTTGGATTTTTTGCAGATCCTGGCAAACAATCACTTTTGATAAACAGCCTGCATCTTTCATCAGAATCGTTGGCACTCACAACACAGCTAATGAGGTAAGGGCCTTCCGAGAAAAGAAGACTTGTATTCTTCATGAATATATAAAAATATACCTAGTTTTCATGTATTCCTGTGATATTAATAGTGCTCTCTAAAATGTTTTTTTTTTTTTTTGTGCGCTGGCAATCTAGGGCAAAAAAAAAAAGAATGTTTTCTTTATTTAAGAACACTATTGCCATCTTCCTGTACTCTGTACAGTTTGAGAGGTGCTGCCAGGGTGGAGGATTCTTGCTACACCCCTTGACAAAGTACAAGAAATTTATCTGTTTTTGTCTTTTGCATAGTGCCATCTAACATGCCTATCAGGTTTGGTTAATATTTAAACTATTCCTTATTTTGATAAATGATCAAAATACTGTTATCATGCAGTAGAAAAGGCATATAGCCTCTGATTACTTGGTTTTATCACCTTTACATTATCTCTTTAATGAATAAAACATAATAAAAATCTCATTCTTCCTGAGAAAATCTTACTTGCATAAGATTCTTTTATAATTAATTTTCATACCCAGTAAATCAGTTAACCAATAGTAGCCAAAACAGGGATTTTTTTCATTTATTTCATATAGAAAAAAACACGTTCTGCAGCAACATAGTGAGTTCAGTGTCCTCCTCTTTCTGTTTTCTTATGCCTCTACAGTTCATAATTGTTATGTATTGTCTCAAATACAGCCTGGATTTTACAACTTCAGTGAAGTATTTACAATGTGTAAATTTAAGAGTATTTGCAAGTCTTTGAGATTAGGACCTCGTATGGCAAGATAGCAGAAGCGCTATAAGGGCTCCGTGTGTGTGTGTGTGTACACGAGAACCTGTCTACATCCCACAAGTGTAAAACACAACAAAACATAGTATTTCCACCCTTTACAATGACCTTTGGATGATGCTATTGAATTTGTAGTATTAGTTAAGTCCATCAACTGTAACAGATCCTGGTCCTTAGTAAGACATTGGAAGAATTGTAAAATAGTGTTGTTTATGTCCAATCTTAGAGCAGTTATTACCGCCATCTACATGACAAGATATCAATAATCATTCTCACCACGTAGACAGAAAAATTTGACCAATAAATTGAATGGAGAATAGCAATTTTAAAAGGTCTTTTTTCAGGAAAAGAAAAAAAAAAGCTTTTTTTTCTTCAGAAACACTCTCTTGCAAAGTGTAGTTTAGTCCTAACCAATGAAATACAGTCAGAAGCTGCCTCCGAAAACTTTGTTGTGTGTGCAGGCAGAAGACAGGCCTGTTTGCTCTCGTGTCGTTATTGGTAGATTCTCACCGCTTTATTAAAAAAACATATTTTTTAGTACTATATGCAAAAAATGTACTGAATTTAATATAACTACTAAAAATGAATAATAATATATCAGAAGAGCAGTCATGAAAAGCATCAGTAAGTAAAGACACAAATGGAAATACGTATTATCCAACCTTTTAAAATGCCTGGGTGTTTTGCAAAATATAGAAGCAAAGGAATACTTACTTTGCATGTTAATTTTTTAAGCACTTCAGTATATCTAAAAGCTGATATATAAGTGTTGGGTTGTGTATAGCAAGTTGTTGATTCTTTCCTTTTTTTTCATTTTCTTTAAAATTGAGTGAATAATACTTGAAAAAATAAAGAAAGGATGTAAGAATTATGCTTTACCATATGTTCTAAAGATATAAAATGCACTTTATGATAGGAATTAAGTAAACAAAGCTGCATAAGAAAAGGTTTTCATAAGCTCACAAACATCCTGATTTACAACCTAGACAGGGTGCCAGCTGTTTGAAAGGAAAAGGAAAAAAAATCTGACCCCTGCTTAGATACTGAGAATCTCATATCACAGCTATATCTATCACTGTTTTCCAAGAGGTTTGAAATATGTCTGCAAAATCCTATTTTTTCATTTTTTATGGGATTTTGGGGTTCATATCATGTTATTCTGAAGTTAAAATAGACTTTTTTTTTAATCACCTGTTTTGATTTCAATATTTTTTGTGTTTCTTCTGAAAAAAAATGTATCGACTTCTGTTTTCTGGTACTCATCTTTGTGAATACTGAGGCAATGATTCATTACTGTTTTAGAAGAATTTCCCACTTAGGTATTGTCCCACCATCCCAGAAAGCCTGCTACCTTCTTTAGTAACCTCAGTTCCATATGTTCCATTTGTCCTAGCTTCTGAAATATCTCTTTAAGGTTCCACATCCACTTTCTCTCTCTTCTATTCCATTCTTTAATCTTCTTGTGAACTTGATGGTCTAGTTCTCATTTATTCTGTCTCTTTATTCTGATCATATTTTGCATCATCATACTCCTGTATTCAATCATAACTGCTTTCTTCTGTGCTCATCACTTGGCAGCAGGCAGATTAATATATTTTTGAGTAGTACTCATTTTTCATCATTTTTTATTTAATTCTATTTGATTTTGCCATTTTCCTCTATTTTTATTCTTCCTTTTTTTTATGGAGTTCTTTTATGACTCAGGCATCACTGACTGTTATTCCTTGAAAGGAGAAGGCTTTTTAAGATTAAACTCAATGACCAAGCCCCTGCTGATTTTAGTGAATTGGATCTATAGTCTCCCATTTCCATGACACTTGTATTTAAAGAAATCTCATCACTGTGTCTACAAATATTTTTTCTCAATTCATTATTGCTGCTTAATGTATCTCTGTGTATTCTTAAGTGTTTAATTGTGACTATGACATTGTTTTCGAGAGTCTTCATTGAAATCTTTTGTAATTTCCTTTTCAACCTTACCAGTTCTATCATTTTCATGCTGAGATGAGTGCTGAAGAGCTTAGTATGAAATAAGCAATATAAATGGAAGGTAGAATTCAAGGATCTGGTGCTTCAGTTTTAATAGACTAGCATTGGCTGAATCTTAGCGGTATCCATACATGGTTATAAAAAAAAAAAAACAAGCATCACTATATAAATTGCAGTACTGGGAACCGTTGGCTTAGGATACAGTAGAAATACAGACTCTTCTGACTTGTAGACCTTCCTTCTATTCATTAGACTATACTGCCTTTCAAGAAAAGCAGTGTGTAACACAGATGAATTGATGAGCTATTGGGTTTTTTTTGGAACTCCTGATGCTGATGAGTGTTCCTGGAAAAATGACAATAGCTGTCACTTCAAAAGCGTAAGAGCATGAAAGGGGCTTCTCAAGAAATATAACTGTAAGAAAATTTGACTTCTCAAAAACTATAATAAATAGGAACAATTCATATTACGGTAAAAATTAGACTTTAGAAAATTCAGTACAGTGCTTCAGGGAAAAACCATTTTGTGTGTGCAGGGGAAAGCTATTATATGTGTGTGTGCGTGCTTGTGGATATATGTGTGTATGTATATATGTTTGTTGTGTGTACATACGTATGTAAGTGTGTAGATATATTTGTAATATATGTTATGTATAAAAATTTTTTACACTGAGAGGCACAAAAAGGTACAATGAAGCTAAAAAAAAAAATGCAGCGACTGTGAATAATTTTTGTTGGTTTCAAGCACACTGTCAGAATCTGAATTAAATAGCTACCTCCCCAGAAAAGACCCATTGCAGACACGTCATTGCAAATGTCTGCTCAATGTGCACTTGTGCAAGGACAGTCAAAAAGAAAAATACAATCTTCAGTTGTTTAAAATGGTTTAAAAAAAAAAGGAAAGAAAGGATAAAAAAAGAATCTGCAGTATACTCATGTCTTGTCTATAGTATCTGATTTTGTGCATGTTAACTTGAAAGGGTGTGGGAAAGGGCAGTTAGGATTATAAGAGATTATCCCGGTTTGTGAGGGGAAACTTAAAGACCTGAATTTATAAAGTTATAAAAAGAATAGAAGATGCCATGAAAGAATGTAAAATTAACTCAGTGAAAGTTTAAAGCAAGCAACTTTAAAATTCATTTTTTAATGTTCATCAAGCGTTAGCTGTTACATTACATGAGAAAATAGCAAATTTTTGATTAATGTAGGAAAAGGTTTATTTGTTTAGTGTGTGGCAAAACTGTGCAATTACAGCCATGAGAAATGATATGGAAAGAAATTTAGTGATCTTTCAAAACAGTTTATTCCCTTCTATACCCAAACACTACAAGAATCATCGAATTCTACAAGAACAAATAATGTTTACGTAACAGTGAGTAAGATAGAAAATAAATTGATAAAATGTTTAAAGAGCTGGTTCTCTTGCTCTAAGATTATCACCTGTGCAAGGGATACTTGAAATATCAGAAACTGATCTGTGTTTCAAACCTAGCATTTCATTCAGTGAAGGAGCAGTCTGCTTGGACACTCTGTAGGCATTTCTACATAGTCCAGGATAAGTCTGCAGAGGTATTATGGATTATAGCTATGGGCAATCTGAAAACAGAATTATATGGAGAATTATGAAAATTTCATTTCTGGTGTGTGTGAACATTTAGTCTTTTGAGGAATTTGTAAATAGATTGTAAGTATGTTTATGACAATTAATATTATTGTTGCTGTTATCCAATAGCATGTTGTCTGATAGTAGGTATTTATGTTCCTTTGGAAAAATCGGTCTGATTTTCAGTGCCGTGCATAAAGGTTTGAATAATTTGATGACCTTCTAGTACTTTGCTGTTTGCAGTACACGGACAGATGGTTTGGGTCTCAGGATTAACATTTTAATTTGTATTTTGGCAGCATTTTGGCACTGATCCAGCTTGCATGCCTCTGTATAGATTCATTTTATTTTAATCATGCTTTTGCCAACAGTTATTATTTAAGCATTTAGTATTTAAGATGTATATGGTTTTTTCTCCCTCCAGGTGTTTCACTGTGTGCATTTTGAGTGCCCAGCACAGAGCAGCACCCACAAGGATGAGGGCAGTAAGGACGTGGCAGCAGCAGATGTGGGGGCTGGAGGACAACAACTTGTTGCTCGCCCCGTTCGAGCTTCTAGCACCAGTTCCCTGCATTCCCCTCCTGGATCCACCTCGCGTACACATGCTCACCAACCATAGAAAGGACTGAAAGGGAGCTTTGGAAGACCCAGTGACATTATATGAAATTATTCACAACCTTCTTGTGCTGGCACCTTTTTTTTTTCTTTCCTTTTTTTTAAAAAAATTTTTCTTTCATTGAACAAAGGGGACCATGCCTGGAAGCTGGAAATGCTGAAATGAAAAAGGCTTCCCAAGGACATGAAGACTGCTTCACTATCCTCAATTTGTTCAAATCAGGCTGGTCTCCGGGGCGGGGGGAGAAAATAGGTCTTCAATCTTCATCAAGTACCCCATTAACACCCTACCTCTCTAATCTAACCAAGGCAAGGAGAACTGAAGGAAATAAAAGGCAGAGCTACAGTGGAAATGTAAAATGACTTTTGAACAGCAAATGGAAGGCATATGAAATAAGTATTTGTTCCCTAAAGGCTTCTCTTAGCAAAGAAAATGTTTATCTTTATGGAACACATCAGTTCAGAATATATGTAACTTTTTAAGCTTATTCTTAATTCATATTCCTTTATAACAAGTAAGCTTTCTTCTAAATAATTTTGACTCTGTATCCCAGTTTGTTTCTTATTTTTGGCTGTAGCAGTGCAGTAGATTAAGGAAGTATCAAGCATGTTTACCTGCTGAGATATTCCCTCATTCATCAGTGGGAATGGCAAGAAAAGCTTTCGTGATAGCAGCAAACTAATTAATGGATGCTATATTAATCATGACCTTAGTTGACTTCACAAAGTACAAAATTTTCATTTCTTATGCTCAAAGGGGAAACTCCTACATCAGCCTTCCATCTTGAGAAATTTTTTTTTTCTATTCTTGAAAATGATTTATTACCCATAGGATACATTTTTCCCATTTTTTTCAAAAAAAAACAAAAAAAGATTTTCATAGATTCCATTAAATTTGTTGTTTTGAAAAGTGGAACCGCACCTGACTACCAGTGGACCATTGTTCAATATATAAAAACAGGAAATTGCAGATTATTATCTTTATCCAAGAAAAAGAATGTTTTACATTGTAGAGCCTGAAATTTCAAGGTCGTGCATAAAGTTTTCTCATGTTCTTCATAAAATAGGATATTTTAACACCTTATTGTAAAAAATCTAGCTCTTACTGTACGTCACGGAATTAGTTATCCATCTGTATCTGCTTGGATTGCTGATCTGCTTTGCTTGTTTTCTGTGTTTTCACACTGATGATGATGCAGTCTCTTACTCTCCAGATCCACATGACTTCCAGGAAGAGCTCCACAGTGGTCCTAGAGTATGTGATAAAGTATTTCCATATTAAAACAAATATTGATACAACATGAAAAACTGATTAGGAAGGCTGATTCTCTGCATGAGGTACATTATCTTGGAAATGTTGGCTCTCCAGTTTTATGAACTTGGAATTTTCTTGGTGATAGATAGCCTTGTCAAAGGAAAACAAAGGTAGTAGAGGTTAAAAATGGTTTTCCTTTGTATAACCATAGTGAGTTAAAATGAGTTACATCAGCATAGCAAATAGATGTTAATTTGTCACATTGCTTAATTAGAAAGAATTCCCCTGTTTGATATCAGTTGGTCTGAAAATGGAAAAATATAACATGGTATCAATGAATCAATTGGTATCAATGAATCAGTAGACATGTGAAAGGAGATGTGCTTCTCTTTCTTATGCTTCCTCTTTCTTTTTTTCTCCCTTCCAGTAAAACTGGTTTAGTTTTATTGCTAACATAATATTTTTTCTATTCTTCTTACGTTTGCATGCAGCTTCCTTCCTTCCCCTTCCCGCTGCTGTTTTCTGGTTTATGCTGGCTCTGAGTGAAGGTGCATGCACATCATGCTGTGTGTTCCTTTCAATATATGCCATTGCTGCCTTATACAGTCTTGAGTTCTGAAGCAGAATATTGCTCATAAACCTGTAGCTAGTCTTGGCTGCCAATTATCTTGAAAAAACTGAGCCTAGCTAATGGGGACACAGACCTTTTATTTAAGTGAACCCTTTTATTTAAGGTCCAAAAATTCAGAGCTATTTTTTTCCTATGAAGAGAAAAAATACAGTCCTAACTCCTGTATTGCAGTTGTAATCCGTGCTAGAACTACTGAGACGTGTGGAGCGTGTCTTGTATTTGGTGGACAGGTCCTTCAGTTTTGACTTTGCAGTTTTCTCAAACTGTGGGTAAAAAGAGATCATAACTTCCTAGCTGTGTTAGTCTTTACTAGTCACTGTTGTAGAGAATGTGTTAAGAATTAAAAAAGTTTGTGCCAGCTGTTCTGCATTTAGCCTATTAGAGAAAGAACAGGATTTTAAGTTTGTAATCTCTGACATGGACAGTTAATTTGTAGAATACAAATTAGTCTGAAAAATGAAGGGCTATAAAGTATTGCAAGTCTTGTCTTATGACTTGCTGTTGAATAAAAATGCCTCTCTCTTTCCCATGCCATTACTCTCTGCTGGTATAGATTGGTCAGATCAGGTATGAAAAATTCCCGAAACTGAAATAGGTACTAAGAAATTTCCAATAGCCATTAAAAAATTGGACAAAAAAAAAGCTTTATCCCTTCATAAAGATAAATAGAATTTTGGGGTATTAAGCTCATTCGTAGTCTCTCTGGCCTTTCTCACAGGTGATTTCTTGTGTAACAGTTATTCTGTCTTTGAAGTGAGTCTAATGCAATCACAGGGCTTTCAAACATTTAAGGCAAGCATCACTATATCCTAAAATATTTTAGTGTGAATATTTTTTAATCAAAGAAATAATGTCAAAATTATTTTGACGTGAGGTCAATAGGGATCTCAACTCTGCTTTATTTCCCTCCTCCAACCCCACAACACTGGCAATATCTTTATTGCCTAGTGTAGTCCTCTGCCTTAAAATACTGTCAGCATCATCATATGCCACTGACAATGGAAAATATCACCCAGAACTGATTTATGTTTGGTGTGAACATTTCCATTCTTTCTAATGATTTATGTCTATGTTGTATCTATTGCCTCCTAATTCCAAATATTCCTGCATTTTCCTCTGAAATCTTTTTTTTCTTTATTTCTTTCAGTGGAAAGAACTTGTGCTGTTTGGCTAAACAAGAGGTGATTTTTAACATCAGGGCTTCTCTGCAGAGTGCTGAGATATTTTTCAGAATTGCATATCACTTATGCATGTTTAATTGAAACAGACTTTCAACAAAATAGGCCAAATGCTCTTGCCTTCCTGTGTAAAACTATAAAATAGTTCTTCTGTTAGATTTCTAGGTAACAGAACTGTCTACGTTGTCATTACTAAGACATCATTTTTATTCAGTAGTTCAGTTATAACAATTACTAACTTTAAATTCCTCATGCCTGTTTTCCTCTGTTGTTCTTCCATAGGTTGAGTTCAGACTTACCTCTAACTCATATGGACCTCAACAGAGCTCTTTCTAAAGTCTCTTCATGTGATTTATTAATTCTAACTGAATTTAAAAGATTTTTATTCGCAGAAATGTATGGCCAAAAATCAGTCATTTCAGGAAGAGTAAATTCAGTATTTGTAAAACTGATTTATCTGGGAAAACGAGTTTCTGAGCTGAGCAAAAATTGCACAGCTCTGTATTCAAATCATTGTCAAACAGCTCTAAAACACGTTCCTAAAATATGTCTTTTAAAATATAAAGAAAAGTATTAAAAAGCAAAGAATTTTCTCCTAGGAATTACGCTTTTTTAGAGTTTTTTTTTTATTTTAATCTTAGTTTCTGAAAAAATGTCATTTTAATTGGAATTACAATGAGAGAAATTAATCCAAGACTGATGTAAAGGACTTGGCATAAAAAAGAAATCACAGTTTTGTTAAGGAAGCAGTTGTTCCTCTTTTTTGTTTCCTTTACAGCTCCATTTAATTCCGTTTCCACATAAATGAGTTCTGAATGTTTATTGTAACAGCAACTCTTGAAAGCATTTAGTGCTTCTCAGCATTGCTGAAAGAAATGAAATGAACTTAACACCTCTTCATCTTCGCTAATTATGAAATCAAGTTAGCAAATTTTCAGTTTAGCATCTGACTTGATAATACATTTGCTTTCCATGGGAGGAAAAAAGCAATGTGCATATTTTTTCCACTCCTAATTTTTCCAACCAAATGTATGTACGAATATCCATTCAGTATTAGATGGTATTATTTAAATCTAGACTCCAAGCAAACATTAGAAGACAATTCTTATCTGATTGTTATTGATAGTTGCATTTATACGGAGATGTCCCCTTAAGGATACCAATGTGGAATCAGATGTGATTTCACAGAAAGTAGAAATGATCAACATTATTTTTCTCCAGGAAAATATTTCTTACCTGAAATTTTGAGGAGCGCTCACAAATGGGCAAGATTTGGTTGTTGTGGTCAGAGCAGACAGTCAGTATCTGAGGCAGTAAGTGATGACCTATTTAAAAGTAAACATTTTTAAGTTTGTATGATATCATATCAGTTACGAGAGAACTAAAATGTGTTGCAGAACTACTAATCTGAAGATTGCAGAGGACTCCTCGGGCTTGGTCCCTTTCTCTGCATCCCAGTTAATGGCATATTTAGGTTGGACTCTTTAGTTTGCCCTGACTGACCTGCTTGTGCTTGTCAGCTCTGCTAGTCAATTCAGATTAATAGACAAACTCCACAAAGCATGGTTCAGGATACAGAAAATAAAAGTCCTCAGCCAAGTTTTTATCGGAGTACCTAAATATTCATATATGTGTTCTGTTGAGCTAATAGCTAATTATTTAGCTTAACTATACAACAAATTCCAAAGCTGCTAAACTAAACAAATTCAGTGCAGACAGGTGTGAAATGGCTACTGCTGTGGTATGGCAGGGTGCTGAATCTTTTTTATGGTTGCTTAAAACGTGGGAATGACTAAACAAGGGTGATCAGGTCCAAAGCTGCTGTTGCTCAGTAGTTAAGGACTGGCAATTTGGCTGTAGCGAGGTGCATAAAATACAGTAAATTAAATCCTCGTTTTGAAGATCGGGGTGCTGTCCAAAGATCTTATATATTCCTCCTCTTTGCTTTGTAAGCTGTGGCTTGCAACCTTTACACAGTGGATTTTCACATGAGCATTAACTGCTTTAAAAAAGTGTTAGCTGTTGACTCAAAATTTTCATTACGAAGCTATGTCTGTATAAAGCATGCACATATTCCATGATAGAATCTGTGTCTATGCTTGATTTTGAAAATGCTTACTAAAATATTACAGTTTTAAGATCATCCTGCAACTTTTTTGTCATAAAGACAGCCCAGTTTAATAGCTATAATATATGGGAAACTACAAATATCTGTCAATTGCCGATAGGATGATGGCAAATGCAATTATATGCAGGTTTTGTTGTAGGGCATGTGTTTGTTTACTGTCATGTAAACAAATGGTGGTAGTAAGTAAATCAAGTCACATGTATTACGCAATGAGACATCAGATAATTATTTATTTTCCCTTCCAACCTAATAGCTCAATGTTCTGAAAAAAGGGAATATAATTTTATTGCATACATGTTATGAGAATTGAAATTCAGATTATTTTAGCTAACAAACTGAATATGAGTGATGACTTATGTCTATGCAGAGGTGTGAACATGCCTCTCCTTTGCCTCATGCTGTGTTAGGCCCTGGGCTTTCGTAGAGGAAGGAGAGCTGCAGTATTGGTGCGCTACAAGTACATTTTCTCATCAGCAGTTTACTGAGCTGTTTATGTGTTTATTATCTGGGCATATCAATTCTCTTTGTACAGTTGCTCAGCCTGCAGTAGAAATAATGTAATTTACTTTCTCGTGATTTTCAGAGTTATCCAGTGACTCCTGAAAACTGGCAGATAAGTCAACACTACAATCTCTGTTAGCGAGTTTGAGTCATTTACAAAACTGACCCTTTTACGTCACTGCTACATATCCAGAAAGGACCAGGTGAATTCTAAAACACGCAGTATGTATGGCTGTTATTGTTCAGATCAGGATTTGCACTTCTAAAATGGTATGCCAGGTAATCCCAAGAAACAGTAGTTATTGCATTATCTTTCTGTAGGAAAAACTACGAAATTTGCTCATGTGCCAGCAATCATCGCTTTCTTAGTATCGTGTTTGGCCTACCCGTATATCTCTTGTCTCTTCTGAGCTATGATCATTAGATGATTTATGATTAATACCTATAATCCTATAAATTTGTTTATTGATAGCTACTGAGAAGTGTTCTTCTTTATGAAAAGTTTTAGTTTGTGCCTTTGAAGCAGGGTAAGCCCCTAAATTGTTTTTTTGGCATCTTTTGTATCTCTGTTGTTTTTATAGATACTTTCCGCTTCAAAAAGATTGTAAATTTTTTCACAGAAATTTCTCATAGAAATTTGTCGCACTGAGAAAGAGCTTTTGAAATCGTCACAGAGGTTCAGTTCTGGTGAGCTGAGACAGGTTTATTCAGCTGTCCATTGCCAGCTTTCCGTTTGGACCACACTGTGATTTTGTTTATGCCAATTTAATAACATAGATATTGATATTTCCTGATTTGGACCTGTTACTGAAATTTTGTTTATTAGTTTTGAGAGATAAACATTTAGAATTAATGTTTTAAGGCAATAATAGTTCATGGGGTTTAAATCCTTAGATTAGAAAAATAGTCTGATAGCAAGGGCTAGTGTTTCAAGGAACAATCTAGGAAGGGACTGTAATGTAGTTAAATTTACGTCAGTGCAGAGATAGCTTAGAGAGTGACCTGGTGTGTAGTGATTATTTGCAGGGACGTGTTTCTGTGTGGCCTTTTTTTTTTGTAATTTAGGGAATTTTGTTAAGGAATCTATCATTCATATGCATGTGAGTGCTTGGCAAAGAGGAAGAGAAGGGAGCACGACTTTGAAAAACATCGTGATGATCTGAGTCCTGTGATCCCCCCTAGTTCTATCAGTCCCAGTCCTCACAGAAGTTGCTTTCTTCTACCTCACTCCCCCAGTCCGCTTGTTACTGCTTTTCCCCCTGTCCAGCATCATGTTGCTGTTGCTGCAGTGTTCCCTGGAACTTTCCTCCAAGCTGCAATGTATCACAGATTTCTTGTTATTTCTTTGTCATATTCTGAATAAAATATCTCAGTCGCAGTTCGTTAGCATCGGTAACCACTGTCAAGGCTGTCAAGTGCTCCGGAGAAAATTTTCAATTTGGTTGTCTATGGATATGGGAAATACTGGCCCTTTTGGACCTTGTACTTCCATAATCTGTTTGCACTGTCTCTGTTATCCTAGAGAGAGAAATCAGTAAGAAGTTTCATATTGACTTCAGTCAATATAGGCTCAGGCTGTGGATAGACTTCTCTAATTTAAGCCTTACATAATTGTAAGTATTTCTCTCTGTGTGCTGCACAAGTATTCTTAACTCGTTTGTTGTACATAAGAAGAAATTCCATCATCAAAAGTGAATCTTCAAAAAAATTCCACATTTCTGGAAAACCTATGTGAAGAAGGTGTCTCAGCTCTCTGTAGATACAAACATCCTGCTGAGGACTTGGGCTCTTCTTGAGCTTTACTTCTCATTCAATGAGCGCTGTCTATTAACCTTTTCCAGTATCTTGTAAATTTTCCCTTGCTTTCTCTTTACTAAATTTCATTATTACCATTTGCTTTTCTTTCTGGAGTGAATGTTGACATTGGTCCTTCAAACATCATGAATTAAATACTAGGAGCCAGGCTAACCAGAAGTTGAGCTTTTAATGAACTTTTCCACTCATATCTGCCAGTTCTCCTTCTTCTTGACAGATGGTAGTTTAAAACTTTAGTTACATTCCCCTTTTCTGTAGCAGTTATCAGTTGTATCTTGGTAGTTCTTTGCATTAAATCCCTTTCCCTCTTTGTCATGTTTCCTAACTATAACTTGGTTCTAAACTACCTCAGACCTTGTTGTGAACAGATGCAAGTTTCAACTATTGTAGTCTTTGAATACTCTTTAGGTTCATGAATATGTAGCTAAATCAGCCTGCCATACTGAGATCACCTTTTCAGGAATACTGCATATTGAGTAAGACACTTAACTGGGATGAATTCACAGCTATACCCATTCAGGCTCAGATTTATCTCTCTCTCAAGAAAAACACTTAGGAAGCTCCACTTCTAGCATGGGAAGTGCTTGGCCTTTCAGCTCGTCGAAGGAACGTGATGTTGCCTGCACTGGACTGCTATTATCTCTCATTTATTTGACAACCATCATCCAAACTGCTGTGTCAAACCTCAATTCCTGGCTATTTGAAGGAGCTGCGCTGTCGTGCTGCACTGTGCTTGTTGTATGAGAATAATCCCTCCCACGGCATGTTCTGACCACCTCGGTGACATTTTCGACTGCGGTGTGTGTGCATTGCCAGCCCTTGGGCTGATTAGGCTCCAGGTGGAGCGCGGGTTGCGGGCCGTGCTGCGGCTTGGGGAATTGCCTGGTTTTGTCAGCGAGCTACCGAGCAACTTGCTAAACTTTGCAAGTGCTGATTTGCTTGCAGCTCTTCACCAGCTGACATGCACATCGCCAAACAAGCATTTTGTAATACGGAGTTTTGTATGAACATCTAGCAAAAAAGCGTTGCAGCTATGACTCTCTTGGTAAAAAATGTGTATATTTGTAATGAAAGATTATAGAATTATTGAACTAATATAAGCTGTGCTGTGCATGCCGTAGCATTGTATTAAGAACTCGTTTTAAAGCTGGTAAACAGAGGACTCTGGAGAGAAAGGGAAGTTAGGCTGGATTTCCTTTTAAGACTTCAAAGAAGGGCAGAACTCTCCATAGTGAACACAGGACCAGACAGTGCTCAAAGCAAATTGTAAAGTGAAACTGTTGCGCTTTGTATTTATTTCTTTGGAGATTTTTCTTTAAAGTATTTAACTTCACAGGAAAAATGCAGAATATATTTAAAATGGTGACAATTAGCAATGAACCTTTTCAAGAATGAGAGGGTTGTGATTTGAGAAATAAAGTGATCTTTTGTGTTTAACTGCTTGTCTGCAGTTTTCTTAAACTAATGACAAAACTTGTCTGGTGCTGCTATATATATTGTATGTGATAATGGAAGAGTTTGGGCAGAATAAGATTTCTTACTCAACTTGGCAAGGCCTTTATTGGTCTAGAACCAAACAACCCTAATATCAGAATAGAAAATGTTGGTGATTTTTGCAACGATTTTTGGACAGATATGAATCCCTGGAGCTGCCAAGAATGTTGAGAACAGTTGGCTGCTACCAGAAAGTACCACTGTAGTCGCTGGAAGAAGAAATGTATGAGTTAGCATGTCGTTACACAGAAAGGGCAAGTATTTTCAAACTTGGAAAACATTTCTTTTTAAAAAGGGCTTGATAGATTTTTCAGAGGTGCTTAACACGTGATTTCTCTTGGACTGTCATGAAGGGCGGGAGGGATAAGCACTTGGCTGATGACTGGGCCTTCAGCTGCCTGGTTTATTGACCTCATTTATATGACAGAATATTTATAGGTCATGCCTGGATTTCCGAACTTCATACCCAAAAGCAGTGAGTGTTCTCAAATAACAAAAATCAAATCCTCTATCATGCAATCTTTCAAGTAGCTTTGAGTGTGACTTGCTAGTCCTTTCATAAATGTCTAACCCTTGTTACCTAGAAAGTAGCGAGGCCCAACTCAAAGGTCAGAAGTCCGATACCAAATCGTAATCACAAGCAGAGCCACCAGAGCAAACCATACAATGTCATAATGTAATTAGGTGAAATCTCTTTGGCATGTTGATTAGCCATGCAGTAGTTAAGATTTTTGACAGTAATTTCAGAGTAAATGCCCAATGATTTTAAGTATCAGATTGCTTTCATGATCCTCTTTTTTCCCTTTAAATAATGGGTGTGTAGATTTTTTGGTGTAAGCTGCCAGTCACCTCACTACCTGAGCTGTTGCACTTTTTACACATATGAATGTTGGTATTAGGAAGCCTTACTGTTGAAATTGTATTTGCTCATAAGAATATAGACTGAGTATAGGCATGGAAGAGCATGCGGAAACCATCTGCGTTCCCAGGCCTCTTACCCAAGTTAAAGGGAAGGAACGTGCGTTTTGTGCTTTCTTGGCAAATCAGAGACTTCTTGAGAGCTTTAGAAATTTCCACTGCGTCCCTCAGGCAAAATTTGGTCATACTAGCAATAATGTCATTTGTAATGCTCGAGGTAATGCAACTCATAGCAAGTGTTGGGTACATTGTGCCAATAGAAAAAAAAAAGAAAAAAAACTTTGTAATGCTAAAGCATCCTGATGCAAGCCTGGTAGGCTTGCCTATCAGTGATGATTTAACCTAAAACAGTTATGGCAGATGTTTGCATCTGAACTGGAAAGACCAGATACAGACCAAGTCGTAACCATCCTTTTGCCCGAATGATATGGAGCAAAATGCATATATACAAAAGACCTCTGTTATTTAATCATTTTAGAATTTAGCCTCTATTAACTGCCACTTAAATATTCTGAGGCTGTGCTAAGAAAACCAAATCTCATGGAAAGTATGCAGGCAATGGCTGCCTCCTAGCTCAAGGCCAAAAAGAAATGCTTGTGAAAGATCTTATTTGAGCCTCCATCTTCTTGTCCCTTCCCATTTTTTCTTCCCCATTTTTTCCACCAGTAAGGCACTAAACTACTCTAGCAGGGAATCTGTATTTTTTAAAAAAATAGTGAAACACAGATATGGAAAAAAGTGCATTCCATTTAATAACAGTGAATGAATCATAAAAATATCCCTTGATGCAGCAGTCATTGGGAAGTTGCAAGTGGCTAGTCTAGTGCCAGCCTTAGTGCCATTTCTGAATGTAATTTACAGTTTTTAAGGGGTTGAGTTTGAAGTTTTCAGCTTAGGCTTTTAAGTGTTTTAAAGACTGAATGACTCAGGGAGAAACTGAAATATTCAGGGGATCATTGTTCCATCAGCTAAAAAACTGTCTAAATGTGGCACACGTTTCCTTCTGGACCAGTTGTTAGAAATGTGTGGGAATGGTAGTTTCTGTAGTACTGTTTAATCAAACATCTCACTGTTTTCTGAATGTTAAGATTCATAGCACAGGTATAAGGGAGATAACAGTATTGTTTACCTGTTATTGTTTATTGTGTCTTGTTTAGTACCGTCAAATCTAGGATAAAATCTAATTAGGAAGAGAAAGTATTATTGGAACATAAATCATAAAAGATATTTGTTTTCCAGTCTTTTGAAGTTACTTATTCATGAGAGTACCTTACAGCTTAGTATCTTTGAGCTTTTGGTGTACAGTCTCCCTGGTATTGCATCTCTGACAGTAGCCCCATAAAGGACCTTGTCAAAAGCTTTTTAGAAATCTGAATATAATAAAACGTACTCAATGATAGGAGTGATCAGGCCGTTTTATTATATTGTACTCAATGTACTCAATGATAGGAGTCTTCAAAAAAACTCACGTATTTGTAAGGTAATTATTTCCTCTAAAGAAACCACCCTGACTCTTCCCATTGTATGGTCTTTGTCATGGAGAAACTTAGGTGAGAGCTGTGCCTGTGCGCACTGTGGAACGGGTATTGTGTTTTCAGATCTTATGCTTTTGCTCGCGTGTCCCTTGTTTCATTCATAGTCCTTCACTACAGTGTGTGCATCTTGGGGATTTTAGAAGGCAGGATGCTGGATACAATTAATCTGCCTTCCAAGAGGGGCACAGCCCTGGAATAGGCAGGGGATTCAGCCATCCTGGCGGGGTAATAACTGCTTTCCAGGGGTTCACTCCCCACTCCACCTTGTTACTGCCCTGTACCTTATTAATCTCAAATAATGTGACCCGCTGCAAGGAGCTTGTGCACAGGGCAGCAGAGATTTGAGCTGGGACAGCTGTGCTTATTGTAGCAGAGACTCTTTGCCTGCAGGTCATGCCTATGTGTGTGTGTGTCTGCAGACGTGGCATATGCAAACAGCTACGAGAATATCAGCTCTCCTACACACGGCTAAGGAGAAGTTGCCCAGAGGCTCAAATAAGAAATTCCTAATTCAATTCGTAAAATCTGTGAGCTTGGAAAATATGGACTGCTGTTGATTCGTTGGTAAGCTTAAGTGAGATTTCCAGGATTCATGGTTGAAAACTATATAGAAGTAGAAGTGATTTTAGAACCACCTACTCCAATTGCTTTTACCTTTACGTTACCTGTACATTAAGAAATGTGAATGTGATACAAATAGATGTGTTTCTGACAGATGTTTTTTTCTATGTTGAGCGCACTTTGCTAGACCACTGTATGAATATTGTCATTGTTTCAATTCAGAGATGGCATCAGCACATGCTGTTATGGCTGAAAAGGGATTTCACTAAGGTGCTGACACACCGTGGCTTTATAGATACACCCAGACTTCAGGAGAACATAATGGAAGTACCACTGTTTCTTTTACAAAAATAGCTTTAAGTTAATATTTTCACTATTAGTAAACAGATAAACAGACTTTTATTGATAAAAAGGGAAAATAGGTCATAATGATCTTTGACCATGTTCAAACTTGTATAGCATCAGAAGACTGATGCAATATATAAGCTTAAAAGTTAGGTTATTAAAGTTATATTTTAATTTCTCTGCTTGGTAATAGCAATGTCAAACAGAAACAACTTGCCTTGAAAGTGAATGAAATAGAGAAAAAAGACTGACCTGTACTTTTGTTGCTGTTATAGTGCTGTCTAGGTAAAATCTATAAAGAAGATAATAGGGAAAAGAAGCATTATGTCTGTAACTGAAGCAGTTAGAAGAAATATTTTTATTAAAAACTGCAAAAGGAGACTACAATAGGGATATACAGATATCTCCAGGCAACAGCTTTTCAGTTGATACATATGCTTAACTTACAGGAAAAAAGTTCACTGCTGTAGGGAACAAGTAAAGAACTTTGCTGGGTGCTCTGTTCTTCAGGAGCCATGCCCTATATTCATGCCTGAAACCTGGCTTGCATTTCAGGAAGGAAAGCTTGGGAAGATTTTTGATCTGACTGTTGGATGGTCCATTTCATAGGAAAGAAGCTACTGATGTATTCTGTTCTCCAGAAAGCGTGCTAGAAACTACTAGATAACAGCTGTCATACGAGTTTTATTTCGGAGAATGTGAAATGGCAAGTTGCATTGTCATTTTTTCCGTGAAAATAAAATTGCTCCTTTAAAAAAAAAAAAAAAGTGATTTCAATTTTAAAGTTGATGCTCAAATCACACAATCTTACTTTTCCCCAGATAGTTTTTCTTTACTTGTCTTTTCCCCCACTCTGTTTCCCCCCTGCCTTCAGGGCCAAATGACTCAAATATAGCAAATGCTGTCAAACAAGAAGCCTCTGTGCATTTTTTATCATAAAAGTGCTAAGATTTGAGCTTTTTAGCTCACTTAATCATTTTGACAAGATGACAACATGAACTATCATCACCAGAGAGATGACACTAGACAGATGACAATACTAATCCTACAGTAGGTTCTCAAGGGAGATTTTTATTTTAAAATTTGACATATATTGTATGAGGGTGAGCATAATATATTTAGGAAAACAGCCATTTGCTACTTTGCCCAGGTCAGTATCTCTCTAGGTCTTTATCACCGCCGAGTCAGTATTTCTGCTAACCTTGGCTGCCACAGCATGGAGGCTTTAGCGAAGCTGGTAGGTCTTTTGTGACAGCCCCCACATCTGGACAGCCCCCACATCTGGAGGTGCTGACATCCTGACAAATAGGAGCTGCACAGATGTTTGTGTAATGGCTGTTTCCCCAGGGCCTTGTGTCAGAGCTGTTGGCATAGGCAAATAGGGGAGACCTTGGAAACTGCCAACTCATGTTCACTGACTGATAGACTGCTACATCACAGAGCAAATTTGCCCAGTTTGGGAATGTATGAACTGCCTCCAGAAAGAGAGCTAGCTATTCCTAGCAGAGATGCTGTCACCCAAGTGTTGCTCTGTCAAATCAGTTATATTGTTTTTGGCAAGGATGGGTGTGCGATGCTTCAGCTGAAGAAAAAAGAGATCTCTAAAACGTACCTGACCTGTTGAGCAGTCCTGGACAGAAGAAGGAAAGGAGTTAGGAAGTAATTCTTAAGCAGTAGGGAGAATTAAAAAAACAGTAGTTTATTTTTGTACTTAAGTGCGTTTTCAGATGCCATAGTGAATTTCATAGCACACTATGAAATTCAGTCAAAGACAAATTCTTCTCTCTTCATGTGATCAATGACTGTCCTTTAATACAAAATACACAAAATACGGTTATTCTTTTTTTTTCATGGTGCAAATATTGCTGGTGAGAAAAGCAGACAGCAGGTTGGGGAAACAGATAACTGAACTCCTGTGGTTGCAATCAGGTGTTAGAAGCATCAGCCTGCAATACGTTATGCTACTCATTTTGCTCCATGAATTACCTGTTGTGCCCACATGTTGGGTTGCTTTAAACTCATGTGCAAACTTTGATCTTTCATGCATTTGTTTTTCCCTAGCATTAGCATTTATTCTATGACCTGCGTAAGAAGCATGCAGCCCAAGCTGAGATTGTCTAAGCCTTGCTGCCGCCTGCCATATGTTGACTTATCCTGAGATACAGTTTTCTTGATTTTTCTGATATATTCAACACCACAATCCCCATATGGTTACTGATTCTTTGTTTTTATTCCAGTGGGAGTTTATCTTTTGCTTTTCAAAGGTTTCTCATAGAGATTCTCCTTAGTGGAATACCGTTGTGTGCCTGGTCCATCTGATTATCCTCCCTAGTTATAGATACATCAGGGGTTCTGCGTTAAATTGAGGCACGCTTTTAAAATTGAATATCTAAATAGTGAAAGCTGTAGAAACAGCAAAGTGTGAACAGAAGGTATCACACGCGGGAGCATCCTGAGATGGGAGCTATCACATGCAGGCAGCTTGGCCTTCCTACTGTTGCTGCTAACTGTGTCTTGGTTTCCACTGCAAAACTTGCAGAACTGCTGTTAAGAGAACTCCCCTCCTCCTAAAGCAGGAGGATAGTTTTTCTTTACAGTAGATTTACAGCGTGGTGCAGGCTCAAGAGTCTTTACTGAGATATTACAGTAATGGATACCACAGATAGTAGTGCTGCATCCCGCTTCTCCCCATTCAATATGAGAATAGGAGAGTTGACACTGTCAAAGCAATATAGGTACTCAGAAGATTTTTAATAATAAAAAACCCACAATTTAGAACATATTGCTCATAATAGAGCAATAAAAAGCCTAGCTGACATGTCACAGCGCAATATAGCTTACTTTAATTAAATATTTATCACTGAAATATCTATTGAATTTCTCTCTTCTAAATGCCGTTTGCATTATCTTCCACACTGTTTCAAAACAGAAAATAGTCAAATAACTATGAAGTTCTGCTTCTCAATTGCCACTTTTCCACCATTTTCCATCTCTCTTTTGATCAAAATCAAGCCGATCAGTGGGTACCAAAATGCTGTAAATCAGGAAGAGGTATATTCTGAGATCAGTGGCACATGTAGCATTTATTAGTAATATTTTTATTAATATTTATTAGTAGTACTTCACATCCCTAAAGCATCAGATACACAATAGCATGTCACAAAAATAGGAATAGTAGGCTCATAAAAATAAAAAATCTTATTAGAGAGTCCCTTCTGAGAATAATCAATTGTTTTAGATACTGGTCATACAGCCACTACTGTATAAGACTGTGTAATACTAACTCTTTACCCTCTTTTCTGGATAGACAGGCTATAGATGTTTGACTGTGTACACACATACATATAAAAAGAAAGGCACATGCATGAGATCCGTCTGTGATTCAGCTTCCTAAGGCTCCCAGCTAACTGGCAAATACACCCCAAAGACCTCACAAAGCAGCTAAAACCAGGAGAGAGCCCGTAGTAGAGTCACTCACAGTTTCTGCTCTTCCATTTCTCTCTCCTGTGAATCCCAGTGTTTGGCAATGTTCTCGCACAGTGTGAACTACTGTAAATCCTGGAGTTCTGTAGTGAAGTTACACAGTAAGTGCCACTGCATTACACACTAAATCAAGGAGTTTTACCAAAGAAGTTGCAGTATCAGCTGCTTTCCCACATTGTTTGTATTTATGGGGAGAGCTCATCGGTGATAGATAAGGTCAGTTAGTGCTGCTGCTGCTGCTGCCCTGACACTGAGAATGCAGTGATTTCTCAGGATTTCTTTTCACTTCTTGCTGTCCCAGGTTACCTAGAAAATGAACTCTGGCAAAGCAATCAAAAGCGGGGAACAGTCAGTGCAGATTCTAGGCACGTCCAAGAGAGACTTTTGATCTTTTTGTAACTGCACGACTGTCTGCTGCTAGTCTATTTACTCTTAATGAATGTTGTGGGATTTTCTGCCAAGGCACTCAGACATCGCAGGAATGGACACTGCATGTGTCGAGCTAGATTCGGTGGGCAGAGTAAGCAAAGATGGGAACTTTAAAGTCTATGGCTGAATCAACATTAATTCCCATAATGTAGAATTACAGAAAATGCTTGAAATAAAGCCCATTTTAAAATCAGTATGAAAGATCAACTTCCCAGCAATGGCAAAACTAGGTGTTTGAGAGTGACAGAAACAGTGGAGCACTATAAAAATTATGCTGAGCAGCAGGCCTTAGTGCTCCAGCATCTGTGGTGGAATCTGCCTTTTCTGATCAAGTAGCTGGTGGAGAGATTTGTCTTTACTTCTATGGATGACAGGCTACTAGCAGATCCATATAAAATAACTGACGCATAGAGAAACTAAAATATAATGAAAATGTTGTTCCTGTAGTTGTAGCTCCTAGCTCAGCCCCCTGCAATCTTTGACTCCAAGCCTAACCCAGAATCCTGTTACTAGAAGTAAACCCTGCTAGAGATGAGCATTAACGAGGGCCTGTGAAGTTCAGAATCATTGAAGTTCAGAATCATTGCCAGGTTATTTTTTTCTTCTCTTTCATATGTTTTACAAGTCACCCTGATATATCCTAAATGCCTCTTGAGTAGACATCAGGTTATGGGGTCCCTGTGTCATGGAAATTAAAATCTAATTTCAAACATAAGGCAATGGATAAGGAAGCAAAGCAGAAAGAAGATCTGCGGCAGTGTATTTGTATAAACAGGTTTATTTATATAATAGTGACTGGATTCGGGATTCAAAATGACTTGCCCAAATGTCTGTTATAAGAAATGGAAGCCACAGTTGAAAGCTTAATAAGCTATTTTCCTTCCAGTGTTAAATCTATAGAAAGCAGCCAGTATATTCTATACCAGAAGGGTCTTTCCTAAAAATTTGCTGCAACTACCTGACAACGTAAGGAACTTAGCTTGGGCTGTGTTTTTTTTTTAATTCATACCAAATGAGGAGCAAAAGAGATTGTGATGTCTGTCTTTCTAATACTATGCCTGTTTTTCAATTACTATTTTGTCTAAATTTCCCTTTAACAGGTTTTGATACTAAACAAGATTAATGGCTCCTCTAAGAAAAAAAAAAAAAAAAAGCCTTTTACAGAGCTATTGCAGCATTCAGAGGGAAGGTTGGCCTGGCATGTGTCCACTAAACTGCACAACTGTATTCTGCCTCGGAGGTGAGAATTTAAAATTTACAGAGGTTGGAAGGAGTATCTAGGGTGAGGGAAAACCTGCTAAGACATGGAAGGGAAATCATTGCCTCTTTTATTTATTCTTACTCTTTCAATGACAGAAAGAGAGGAAGAGGCTAATCAACCAACCAGCTAGGCTGAGATTTGTAGGAATTAATCTTTTGGACTCTGATTAAGAGTAAGCATTCTCTAATGGTTGTAGTGAGGAAATAACAAAAAATCTCAAAAAAATGTGAGATTAAAGATTTATAATCCATCTTTGTAAGATAGTTGAAGTTCTCTGTAGGGTACAGGCTCAAAAGTGATAAGACTAGGCCTCATCTGCAAGGTTTAAAAGTGAAATTCAAAATACCTGCATTTCTAACGACCAGATACTGGTCCCTGCAATCAGATAGATGGTCCTGTATAATTTATGACTGCAACTTGGCTGCAGATGCAAAAATACAGGCTCACATTTTACTGATGTAATTTTTATTTGCTAAAACATGCTTTTACCTTTGATCATCCCTTCCTGAATGTCCTGAATATGAAACTGAACCTGCACTGTACTTACCTCATTAAGATTTACTTACCTACTCGAGCCAGCAATTAAAGGAGAAGGCTTTTCAATCAAAATGTGGCTAAGTTGAAAAAAAACACATAAGTGAGAAGCAGAACAAGATTTCATAATGGAAAAAAGTAGGAAAGGAAGGAGAAAAGGCTAAGTAGAGGGGAAAGTAAGGAAGAATAGGAGGAAGAAAATAAGAGATATGTGGAAATGAGGATAAATAAAAAAGGCAGGATAGATCCCTATTAAAGAGATGGAAGAGACATTAAAAGACAAATCAGCTCATATATTTTCACCAAAGAAAAATGAGTTATTTTTTGGTTCTTTCGAAAGTGGAATCTTAATAAACACAATTGCTCAGGATCTCAGATTTTATATTCCAGCCAAAACAAAGAGAAAACTGAGAAGCTCTAGCAAAAATCAAACATGAGAAGACAAAAATCCCCCAAAGCTTTGCAGAAACTGAAGAAATGGAACAGAAAGCTGTATACAAATTGTGCTCTCTGCAATGAAAATAATTTCAAGGAAGTCACGCACACAAATGAGGCAAAAAAACAGTCATGAACTCGGGAGTGAAGCTGAAAGTTGAGAAATAGTAAGGCTCTGTTACTTTTTAAAAACATTTACTGATTTTTCCCTCCAAAAGTATTACATTTTTCCTGAACATAAGTCATTGAGAATTCTGCCTGGTCATTCCCTGGAAATGTAGGGTAGGCTCTATTCTAGATTTAATCCATTTATCTCATCTCTGTGTAAATAAGTAAAGCAATCGAGGCAACAAACAAACTAAGAACAAAATTGCTTTTGATAAAGCTGTAGCAGTAAGTTTTGTGGTGCCTCCTCAGTGGAGGTTGCTGAGGCATTTTTTTAGTCTTTAAGATCTTCTGGTGCAAAGTGCATTCAATTGAAAATGAAAATGTGAACGCTGAGTAGAACATGCTACTGTAGTTGCATTTTTTTCCAGCAACTTGGCATGCCTCCATCTGCTATATTTAGTCTTCTCCCCACCTGTATAAATCCTGTTGCCTAGAAGGTCAGAGAGATCCTAGAGTCAACTCTCCGGTATCACACCGGGGTAATGGGAACGCCTGAGATGAGAAGCCCAGAGGTTACTGGGCACACCCAGGAGTGTCTGGAGCAAGTCTGGGTTCAGCTGAGCTTATGGCCTCCAGCCATATCAGAGCCAGGCTGGCTCGTGCAGAGCCCCACTGGGTTCTCTAGTATTCCAGGAAGAGGATTTATTAATCCAGTGCAGTCTAGCCCTGAGCGGGGTCTGCAGCAACGTTGTGGCCTGAACTAGGAAGCTCTGGCATTGGAAAGTTTTGAGATGAGGATGCAGGAGGTTCTGCAAAAATTCAGCTCCGATCTAGCTTGAGCAGGGCTACGGGGCACGGCCGTGCTCAGCGTTGCTCCCTGGGGCTCTGGAGGCTGCCCCTGCACGCTGTGTCTGCCACCCTGCCTGGCCCCTGCAAGGTGGAGAGGGCCATAAGATGCTTTGGGATTGACACAGTTTAGGGTTGGGTTCCATGCAGCACGAAACAGCTCTGTGGATCCAAGCCTGCAAGCTGTATGTCCATGTTCTCTCTCACTGCACCTGATGTGCAATACCAAGCGTATCAGAGCGGAGCTAGCTCTGCACATAAAGCACAGTTTGGATAATCCAGTCCCAGAAATAGAGAGGTGATTGTGCAGGAGTGTGCATGACACTGATTTCTGCAAATCACAGCCCTGCAAGGCTACAGTGACTAGATGAATTAAGGGTGCAGGAAAGGAAAACGAATTGCAAAGCTTTTCTTGAGCTGAGCATGGAAAAACGCTAGTCTTCCACAGTGCCACATGATAGCTATAGCAGGAGCTCTTTGACCTTGGTGGAGCTGGCAAAAAGAAGACCAGGATTTCCTGCATAAATCTGCCTGTTTGTCAGCATTTTCAGCAGAAAAATAGTATGTATTTCCTAGATCATCCTCTGAAACGTATACGCAGAAAGAGAAGAGCTAAATGGAAAAAGCACCGAAGGAACTCCTAGGTACTCAAATATTTAGAGAGAACCAAGGCAGATTTCATTTGCCTCCTGGATACATTCACCTCCATGGGAAAACATGGAAAACTGCAGGGCACAGCAGCGTTCCGAAATGTTTCACTTCTTGGCTAACACAGACACTAACAGGGGAGGAAGGAAAAATCCATTAAAATGAATATGTAACCAACTGCTAAAAGAAGCTGCTTTGCCATTCTAAAGACTCTGATGAAAAGCTGTATTTTCATTACAACTGCACTAATATATTTTCCTGATTCTCTAATGGGTAAGGGAGAATTGAACAGTGATATTAACCCCACCCACCAGAACTACTTTATTTCTCTGTGGAACTAAAGAAGGTTTTACCGTGTGGTATGTTAAAAACTGGCTCTCAGACAAAGCAAATAATCCGAAATTATATGGATTTCAAGAGCTCGATGTTCCAGGAGAAGCACAGAGGCTGAAGTTAAAAGCATGCCTTTTCCCTTGGTAAACGACTAATTAGTCTGTTTTACAGAGCTGGGATGTTATACAGTGTTTTACTTTAGACACAGGACAGGCTAGTGTGAAAGAAAGATTTTTATGTGTCTATAATGGATTTAGATGCACTTCAGGCACTTTTCTCCCGAGATTAGAGTTGGGAAAAACATAAGCAAAAACGGCCTCTGTGAGGCCGTGGTGTCACTCCTCCTCTGTCCAGACTTGTGGGGGTCCCTGGAGGGTGCAAGCCCAGGCTACAGCAACCCTGCAGTGTGGTCACTTCTGCACCCCTGAAGCAAACGCCCCTCCTATGGGTTACACCATCTCGAGCCTCGCGCTCGCCTGTGTGGCCCCTGACAGAATCATAGCCCTTCAACATGCCTCCGTTTCTTCATATTCAAAAGCTGAAATAATGGCTGTAGCCTCTCGCTGGAGTTTCTGAGGCTGAATTAATGTTTTTGAACTACTGTAAGACCTCTTTGGAGGTGGCAGAGCAAAGCATCATAATCTGTTTTCTGCTGTCTTAAATACTGGCTTTGGGTAGCTGCTTACATGTGTTCTGTTACTCTGCTTCAGAGAGGCCAGGGAGAGCAGCAAGTCCGATGCAGTCCCAGAACTCCCTCTTCATGGCTCTGCAATGAATGAGGTGATGCACGGTGTTTCTTTTGGTGTGTGCTTCTAATAGGTGCATCCTGACACAACTGCGGGTCAGAGGCTAGGCCTGTGATTGATACCTCCATGCCAGGGCCTGCATTCTGTGAAGAATCAATTGTTTTATGTACGTGAAGCAATAAAGAAAAGGAGCTCTGGCTCCCCTTCACATTTCACCCTTGTGGATAAGGATTCAGAATGAATGTTAATAGAAGAGCCCTGGTTAACCGTCCCCAGCTTCAGCTGCTCTGTGACAATAAAAAGACGATTCAGGAGCCAGTGGACAAGCAGGAGCTTCTCTCGGAGGGTGCAGAGGCAGGTGTACTCTGAGGGCAGACAGGAGCGGGCCAGGCATATCAGCACCAATCTTTCTACTGATCTGAGTCTACTTCCCTTTTGCTCCTAATGCTAAATATGCAAAGTTCATTTGAAGAACTCCTTTTTCTGGGTGGGTGTGATTGAGGGGAAGCACTAATCATTCCTGCTGCGTTGCTGGCTGCCTCCACAGCAAGGTCCTTCGCACTGGGATCAAAGCCAGGCATCATCAGCATGAAACAGGATTCAAATCACCAAGCTTGGGAAGTGCAGTAAGCAGCAGGCTAATCATGCTTCTTTAATCAGGAGAGCACTATGTCATATCCAGTCCTGATATAGTTTAATCTCCAGCCTGCCTAGAAACTCCAAATCACTCCTTATAACAGCTCCAGAAGAGCAAAGCTTACCTTGGCCGGCATATAATTGACACTGATGTAGACATAGACTAGAACTAGGGTTCATCTGCACCTTTCAACATTAATACACATTTGTCCTTTTCCCTCACATCCTCATCAACCCCTTTTTTGGCGTGAAACAAGTCTTACTCCATTCCCCTGGAACACACAGCCATGTGCTGGCCAGCAAAGAGACAATTCTTTTAGGTCAGTCCTTGATATTCACATTGCAGTGCCTTACAGTAAATATTTGCATTCCCAGGTCATCCAGCGTTTTAATGAGCCATGTTTAAAGAAACTCACCAGCATCAAAATCCCTGTTATTATTTCAGCTGTGCGTTTGAGATAAGGCAGGTGGTAAACAGATCCAGCCAGACAGCAGATTTGCCTGGAATACATGCGCTTGTTCTTTTGGATATTTTAGAGAGTACTTGCTTGACTTGCCCTTTAGAAAGGCTTTGTTCTGCTCAGGCTTCCTGTTTCCTGCCCACAGCTTCATGTCTTGTACCTGAAGCAGCTGACAAAAGCATCGCCTTCACTTTTTTGATACAGAAGATGTTTGATGTTCTGCTTCTGCTTACAGTGTGCCCAGCCTGCCGCAGTAGGTCTGTCCAAATCTGCAGCAAATTATTTAGCCACGGAGTTTGAACTGGTAACAGTTTCTGTAAGTGGATTCCATACCCAGAGCTACTCACTGTGTATTTTGTCTGAAGAAATCGCATCACTGGGACTGCAGACCACTGTTTGGCACTGTACTATCTGCAATGCAAAATCACATTGTTATGGCTTGTTCCATATAGCTGTTGGACGATAGGTAATATCTGATATTGTAAACTAATCTTGTAAATTAAGAACCAGTGAATAATACAAGCATAATCTAAATATCCATCCTGACTGCAGAAAGCTCTTTGCTCCTCAGAGATCACAAATTAGGTCAAAACAGCCACACTCCCTGTCAGTTGCCATCTGTCAGATAGTTTTGTCACAGGAAATTTTGAAAACAGTTATTTCTGTACACGTTTAGCTTGAAAAAGTCATTCTACAGTAGGAGACAAAAAACACTCAACTAATTCATTAACAGGCCTTGCTTGGTAGAAGGACCTTTGTGAGTGGTTATGCTCTGGTAGCAGCCAGCAGAGATTAAGATACTCCTCTTCTGCAAGCTGCTTCTTTGCTAATGCTGTTCCTCATGTGGCGGGAGGCTCCAAGTGGTGCTGCTACATGGTTTCCAAAGCTTCTTGTCCTAGCACAAGAGCAATGCCTTACAAAATACACTTTACTGTTATGATTGTGATGCTTTTTCTTGTTGGGGGAGCTGTTGAAAGCAGCAGGAGAATTTGTTCTCTGAAATCAGTCTCCAACTAGAGTGAATTCCTGGCAAAGAAATGCTTCCAGTGTTAATATTTGGACTGAAGTTTCTGAAAGATGGGACTGGTTGTAAGTAAACAACGTTTCACATTTTTCTCATATTATGACATATTTTTAATGATTTTGGTGTATTTAAAACATTTCTTTTTCTATACTTTGCACTATTTTATATATGGAGGAGTGATTCTCTGCTAATAATTCACAAAGAGTTCTGTTCTTAATCACTGTTATTATTTATTGCATAGCAGTTGCATATTTCCATAGGTTACCATGTACAAAACATATGAAAAACAAGCATTAGTGACCATGACCTTAATGCACTAAAAGGCTATCAGACTTCTACCACTCACCACAAAGTAAATAATTTCTCTGTAGTTTAAGCACAAGGTAAAACAACTATTTGCCCAAAAGATGAGCCGTGTGTGGAGCTCACAAGCAGTAATAGGCAGGAATTGGCAGTGAGTTCCACAGCTCCGAAAGCTGAATTCAAGGACAGGAGTTTCCCAATGATTGTGCACTTTCCTTTCCTGATGTTGATTTGTGCAACTGAAGAGTATAGCAAGAGCATATAGGTCATTTTGGTACTCTCATATCAGACTACAGGAATTGTTAGAAAATAATCAACAATTGTGAGTTACCTTGAGAAAACAATAGTCCAAGTTGTCTGAAATCTCTCGGGAACAGCATGTAATAGTCATTCCTTTGGAGATAACACAGACATGAATAGTCATGGTAAGATCTGTGTTATCTGTGTTATATACAGAGAATCCTAGAAATCCTGGTAGATGGGAATCCAGGAATTCAGAAGATTTGAGAAAAAAATCCATTAGGGTATCACTATAAGGATTTATTTTCCTTTATGGAATAGTTTACTGAGTTTCATCTGTGCGTACTGTAGATGTCTTGACAGAGGGGTCGCTTCTTCTCCCTTACCCTGCTGTTCATCTGATCCAGCTGTGGTGAGAAGTGTTAACTTTAGGGGCTCATCATACATCCACAAAAAACATTGTGGAGCCAACTGTAGCAAGTTTCTCTGAAACATCTATATTTAAAAAAGGAATGAGTTAGATAAAAAGGAGGATATAATCTCTTCCAGGATTCTAAGTAAATTATTTAACTTGCAACCTGTTTATATCTTCTCCATATGAAAAATCAATGATGTGCCACAGGCTCAGTGGTATTTTCACAGTAAAATACATCTACCTATAGGTTTCCTTCTACTAAGAAATGGAGAAAAGAGCTTTCCACAGACAGTGTTTTAGAAATCTTAACCATGAGTCCTCCTGGTTCTTCCTCCCACAAAATTATTTCTTTTCATAAGCATGTTAGTATTAATATAACAGAGCAGACCCATTAAACTCCAGAGCATCATGCATTACTGACAAAGCAAAACTGCTGCACTTACTTAACACTAGTGAAGAGAGAAATGAGGATTTTCTGCATGTCCTACTTGGAATTCCTACATGGCCCCAGGCTGACACTCGATAAAATTCTTTATCAAAATCTTTAACCTGATTACATAAATTTTTGTTTTCCACTAAGCACTACCTGCACAAAACACCTGTCATTTTCAGCATTAATTTTACTGGCAGCTAAGAAATCTCAGCATCTCTGAAATTCAAACAGTGCTTAAACTTACAATATCTCTGTTGGAAAATCTCTCTCCTAATCTCCACTTGTTTAAGTGGAGAAATGCAAACGAAAGGGCACACAGCTCTGGGCAGTTAATTATGGTTTTTGTGGTGTAACGGATCAGTTAAATGCTTGGGAATAACATCAAGTCAGATATAACGGTACTGTGACAGTGTTACTTTCCAACAAGCAGATGTTGGGATAATTCCCCCTGTTTTTCCTCATGTATCCGTTGTGGCGGATCGCAGACACCTGGTTATTTCTTTCTTAGAAACAAACGAGCAGACTGGGCACAATATTTACTGCCCATTCTGCAAAGGTTTAAAAATCCTAGCTACCATCTCAGCCTTGTTGGACACACGGGCTAAGGAAAGGTAAGTGCTGCCCTTCTCATTTTGGGGAAGGGAAAAGGAGGAAGGGGACACCTCCAGATTTGCTTGACTTGGCCTTACTCATTACTAACAACGTCATATATTTTTAGTGAAATGAAGCTGTGGGCTAGCTAATCCCTCTAGAGGAGTCTCACAGTGCTCATCACTCTAAGCAGAAACTGACTCTGTTTTCCCACATCACCTCCAATTACTATCTGCCTGGCTATTTCCATGTAAAATATTAATATTTCTAGCCTTGGAAAAGACTGTGTCTGTGTTTGGATCCTTACTGGAGCAACGAGGTAGCTATCTCTTCCATGGCCTATGTGCTGGGGGGCTGTCTTGGAGCAAAGCTACAGCATTTGCACTTGTATGAGATTGCCCTTGTGGGCATTCCCACATCTTTACGAGCGTGTCTTTCAGGGCCTTCTGCTTCCTCTCGTTACTTATTTATTGCATTTATCTGCTTACTTGGCTGACAGTGCACTTTCTGTCCTTGTACACCTTGTCCCCTTCGATATGCCTCATACATTTTAAAGACAATTTTATTAAAAAATAAAAGCAGCTGAATTAAATAACATGCTGCCTGGCCAAGACCACAAAGCAAGATTTAACTGAGCTCCAGAGCGAGCTTCACCCTGCTGTGGAAATTTAGCTGGGAAATATTTGGGTTTGCTTCTTTCGTATACTTTTTTTTTGCAGAGTCACAAGCAAATGCAGTACGTTTGTGGGGCAGGCAAAGAGGAAACAACCTACAAATTATTTACTGCTTTCTGGTCCTTATGCACCCAGCCAGATGAGTGGGTCACACATTAAGGCTGGCACTGTGAGCTTAAAGCAATCGCACCTTTAAAGGTTGACGTCAAAAGAATCAACAGAGACTTCTTGTGGCCCTGGACAAGTTTTCCATAAAACGTACTGTGGAAAGGTCTTTTTCCCTCTGGGGATGGCTAATGTACCAAGCCATCTATATCTTTTCTTGGCATTACTAACATTAGATGTAAACTGAACATCGCTCCATGCGAAATCGTCGTTTATTTTTGTTCCATATATTCCTTTGCTGTGGCTTTCTCTCAAGCAACAGATCTAGGGTGGTTTGTACAAAGAGAATAAAGGATAAAAAAAAAAAAAAGACAAATTATTCTGATAAAAGACCATTCAAATTCAAAGTGAGATTACTATACATATACATATATATATATATACACACACGCACATATATATTTTATATGTGTGTGTATATATATATATATATATATGGTGGTTTAGCCGACGCAGGGAGCGGCATCCTCCTTTCACCAGCTCTTGCTGTGGGAGACATGGTTTAGGAGGCCTTCATGAAGCGCTGCTGCAGGAGTCAGAGGCCCTTCCCCGCAGAGCCCTCCATACTCCTCGGCTCAGGCAGCCCCTCTCGGTACCGGTACCAGCCCCTCGCCGCGGAGCCACCTGCAGCCCTGCGCTCCCCGTGCACTTCCAGAACCTTCCTCCTCCCCCGCTCCCTGCCGCGGCGGCCGTTTAACGGTCACGCTAACGGCTCTGGCGGCTCTGGCGCAGGACAGGAGCCGCCCGGGACCGCCTCCAGACGGCGGCGGGAAGGTTTTGGGCGGCAGGAGGCGGAGGTAGGAGCAGCTTGGTGGCGCTGGGGCTCTGTCCTGCGGGGGTTCCTCGCCGAAGTGAAGGGTCGTGCATAAACAGGAGCCCAAAGCCGCCTGTATCCCGTTCATAGCACCCTGCTGCGGCCGGGGGTAGCTCGTCCCCGGCTTGCGCCCGTGGGAGCTTGCTCCAGGCAATGCTCCGTTTTGGGATGATCTACGAGAGAAGGAGCTGCTTAATATGCTGGAGGCGGCCACCTCCCAGGTAATCCATCAGGCTGCTCTGGAGCTCCTGTAGTTTGTATAATCTGGCTTGACAGTAATTCCATTGTCATTAGGTTTATTTACAAGAGATGCCCTTTGACTTCTTCAACTTTTTGTTGTTTTCCTCACTTTTCCAGTCATGGTTCCATAACAGCCGAATCTTCTGCATCCCAGATCGTTCCTAGGGACTCCCACATGCCAGGGCTCGGGAACTGGTGGTCACTGGTTTGTGCTGTGTAGTAGGAAAGAGCTCAGGTCTCTGCAGGACCCGCTCACCCTTGCATAGGAAAGGCTGCTCTAGCCTTGGCTGAAATCTCTTCTTACACTCTGATTTTACAGACATTTCCTGTTTTTCATCAATTCCATTTTCTCTCTTTTCCACCATTTTTTTTCAATAACTCTCAGTGTTTGTCTGTAAGGCGTTTGTTAATCTTGGAGAAGGCAAGTAAGTATAGCCACCTTGTGTCAGTCTCTAGGAGCTAGATACTGAAAATGATTCAGCACTATAGAGTGTGGCATTTCAAATGTCATAATGCTTTATTTTTAATCACCTGTCTCTGTGCTTAAAACTTGTAAGGAATGCTCCTACGCTGCTTGAAGGAGGTATAGGAAGAGCTAGGAATATGAGGCTGACTCACAGAAAGACAGTGTGCAGAACAGGATAGAGCAAATCAGTAAGAAATTCTGACTAGAAAAGTTCATCCTCCAACATGTCTTTCTGTAGAGTTCAAACCTTTGATTCTGAAAGATGTCCTCATGCACCTGGACCTTTTTACTGAGCAGAGGTACCTACAAAGAGAGGAGAATATCTATTCTTTTTCCTTTATCCTCAGTGGAGAAGAGCAGATGGGGGTGTCACCTTGCTGTATATATAGCACCTTATTGCAGAAACTGTGCAGGAAATGAGAGACTGTTTTCTTTGCAAACTCATGGCTTTCAAAGTGACATCTGTCCCTACCCTCAGAAAAACTAGCCTGTAGCTTATTTCAAAAGTACTGGAGTACTTATTACCTACCTTGCTGAAACTGTGTCATTATACAAAAAGAACAATACTCAGGAAAAGGAAATTGGTCTCCCACAGAGTTGCTGGGTCATGTGGGATTCCGTATTTCCAGTCTGTGCATCAGGGACTCTTTAGTCATATTGCATTTTGACAGTTAATAATGGTCCCTGGAGCAGTGCTCAAAATTCTGCCCTCTCTCAGGTGCACCCTTTAACTCCTCAGCTGCTCTGTGAGCACAGACCTTTGCAGTCAATAGTCACCAGCTGAGTGGAGGTGTTTTATTCACAGAATCTGGGTGTTTTAATTCTGCCCAGGACCTAACTCTGTGGTCGTTTTTGGCTTTGTTTTCCCTTTAAAAAACATCACAGACAGTGCAATGTGAGATCCTCTTTTTCAATGTTTCCTATAAATACAAAGACTTCTGTATTTATTTAAAAAACAAGATGGCATTTTTTGGCAGTGATGCAAATAGCTGCTTTTGCAGTAAGAAATAGCACCCAGCAATGTGTTTTAATGCCTACAACACAGCAGTATGTGTAAGTACAGTGAAAACTTCAGAAGATTTCAAAGCTAAGGGGAAAGAAAAACCTATGTAAGCATGCACATTTGTAGGTGCTGGTTATGCAGATAAAGGTACAGAAAGCACTTCTAAAGTAGGATTTACATGTATTAACTCTGTAATTGTATGCACAATAAGCAATTACACAAGTGTTAATAAAATAATAGTAAGAATGGTTTGTACTAGGAAATTGAAATTTATGAAGCAGTTTTGATGTCTTTAATAAAACTGTGAAGTCCTCAAGCAGAGGTAACACAATGACATAGAGTTAATATTATTTTTGTCAAAGGAGGAGAGTAAAATATTTTTAAGTGTCTGAATATTAGTATCTTCATTGTTAGAGATAAGCTGAGGTAGGAATGTAGGTCACATTTCAGATCGCTTTGCAGCTTAATATGAAAGCTAGAAATAAAATACTGCAGTTTTTCATTTAAACAGCTTGTTCTACCTGGTAGAACTCTGATAATAAATACTGTGTACAGTGATACAAAATGCATGACTGTGCAGGGTCTGCTTGTGTATTTCAGCAGTCCTTCCATGTATGTGGTAAGCTCCCCAAACCATGGTTGGGTTTAACAATTTGAATCCTTTTTTACTTTTGCCCTGTTTTAATTGTAACTGTTGTTGAGTTCAGGTTTGTATCTGTTACTCTGAAAACATGAGCTGATTGCTTCCAGTTCACAGCATCTCGGTTTTTGCCTGTGAGGTGTGCAAAGAAAGAAGTGAGATTACTAACTTCCCTGGCTGTGTTTCTGTTTGAATGTGGCTTACTGTTTTAAGACATGCTCAGCATTTACAATAAGGTTAATTTCTTTATCTGTAAGTTTTAGTTCTATGTTCTGTCCTTTCTTTCATGCCACAGAATGTGTTTTCAAGGTGATAGTGAGTGCTTTTTCTTACTAGAAAACTCTGTAATTTCCAAGTGAGTTAATTACCAGTCCAGTTAGAAAGGATCTTGCTTTGTTTGTTCTGTGGATGTTGCAGCTCGACGGATCATTAAGACCTTTATGTCAGGAAAGATTCACTTTTCTTTATATTCTTGTTTTTTGGCAATTTTGCTCTTTTAAAGCGTATTTACTGTAGGAAAGGAATAAGCACTATGGGATAGATTCTTTCAGCTCTCTCATTGATCTTTGTTTTGGAGGAACTTTCTCTTCCTAGAAAACAGTCCTGGCTCATAATAGTAAGCATGTTGGTAGCCAGGATTGCTGGTGAGCAGTGATTTGGAGGGATCAAGGAATAAAGCAGTAGAAGTAGCAAGTTGGATGAATTGAGATGTGGTGTTAGTAGTCTGGAACTGTACTGTCAGAGACGAGTAAGGACTGCAGCAGGGCATAAAGGTTATAAATCTTGAATTGATGTGGATTACCAGAATTATATATCAGTATTTGGAGAACTAGAATTTGGTTTATGCCCTAGGTATTCTCTTCTCCTCTTCTCCTGCTCCATCTTTGCCTCCAGCTGAGTTCCTAATGGGAAGGTTGGGAGGTGGGGGGAGTTGAAGGGGAAGCAGCAGGAGGATGTTCGTTGCTGCTTGATAGAGATGTAAATTAAGTAATTAATGATGTGCATCAAAGAAAAGGGTTTTGTTTGCTATCTTGCTGCAGATTGGTACAGATTGCCTGCATGTGTCCTTCTCCTATGCATAAGCATGTTTAACCTTGACCTGTTCCTAGGAAGGTCTTGCCAAGCTGATGACTCTTATTTTTGGGTATCTTCCGCCTCCTACAAGAACCAGAGTGTTTTTGAGTCATGTGACATGTGGCAGATCTCCACCAACACTTGTCCCCTTTAGGGCTACTATGCTGTGTAACTCAGTGTGAGAAAGATCGGTCTGCTTGCCACAGCTTTGGCATCAGCCCTTTTTTCAAGGTAAGAGGGTGGGATTTGAAACCCTCTGAGAGCTCAGAGCAGGTAGAATGGTGGTGCCTCTCCATCACCCTTCTTATCTCTGGTTTAAATCTGACATTTCTTTGGGTGCAGAACTGGCTTGCATTCATCCACTCCAAATGGGCTCCTCTGCAGGGAAAAACTGTAAAGATGGTGAAAAAGGCACACTTACATCTTTTTGAGCTGCATTCATGGAGGCAGTTTGAGCTGCTAGGATGTCAGATTGGGAACGTTCCGCACCTGACTTTATTAACAGGAAGTAAAAGAAGGTGTCTGTGTGCTGTATTTGGAAATGACAGAAAAGGGGAACAAGGGCTCTACGCACTCACGTGAAATTAACTCTGATCTAAACACTGGTGCCAAAGAACTAAGAATAACTAAAAACAGTAGAAGTGAGTGAAGCTACTCTTCATGCCAATGCCCTTTCCCCGAAATAGGTAACCAAATCAGTATGTATTACATCCATCTTTATAGTTATGTGTGGATTTATAAATGAGCCCTGTAATGCCCACATGTCCACGAGAGGTTATCCGTTTCATCCTCAGTTATTCAGATCAGAATGCCTCCCGTTCACCCTGCTGGGCTGCCATACTGAGAAATCCCAGTATCTGCCAGCTGGCCCTTCACTACGCCTCAGTCCCCTCCAACTCCACAAGTCTGTCTTGTGGATGCTGCCAGGAAGCTTCAGCTTCTTCTGGTTTAATGCATGAAGGAGTGTAGTCTCCTGATGGAATTATTTCACAGGGCTTCTTAGTAGATTAGTCTCATAGCTTTCTAGATGGGTATCTGTTGTAGGTTCACTCTTTCCTTATCATATAGGACTCCAGTTCAACTCGGATTCCTTGTTTAGCACTTAGGAAAGCAGCTAAAGACTGGGAGCAATGTCTGCTGAAGACTGGCTTCACAAAGGGGTGCGAAGTATGTGTCTGTAGTCTGTAATTTCTCTCTCTAGCAGATAATAAAAGGGACAGGTTACTGGTTCAAAGCAGTATTGCAAAAACATTTTTGTCTGTTTTTAATCCCTTCCCTCCAGCTCGATGTTTTATCTCTCTGTGGACTTGTTTCTCCAGATACGAGTATTGTCCCAGAGACTTAGGGTTTGATCACAAGGATGATAAATTCAGCATTTTTGCAAATCACTCTCATGAACCTCACTGTCCCTGGGAGGATCACTCAGTACAGACTGAAGAGAAATACTGATGAGAAGGTGAAATAGAGAAGAAAGACTTGCAATAACAAAGATGCTCTTGCGTTATAACAAACAGTTATGATCTCTTGTTGGTCACACGATTTCTTCATAAATATTCTGGTCCCTGAACTGTGTATTCTCTGGGCAGCATATCACTTAATTATTTTTCCCAGGATGGAGAAACTGTAATTCCACTAAATTAAAAATAGAGCTGCAAATGGGCTTGGTTTGATTTCATTGGCATCTACAGCAGGGGAACAAGATTAATTTCAGCAATTAGATGTTAATTGATGTCTGAGCATGTCTATTCCTAGAAACAGCAAGACCACATATAACTGGCACCATTAGAACAAGATCATTTCCCTGTGTGCTCAGCAAGTGCGGAACTGGAAGGGGGAAGTTCACCGGGGACCTGTGTCTAAATAGAGCTGGGGGCTCCTGTGAGAGTGGGCAGAGGCTGGTGATGGGCAGGAGGGAGCGCAGTGTCCGTGGGTGGCAGGGATCTGTGGGTTAAATGGGCAGAGTGTTACAGAACAACTGTAGTTTTGTTTAAGAGCGCCTCCGCTTAATTTTCATTGCATTGCTGGTCGGGTCTGCCTGGGATTCATGTCATAAACAACTACAAAGGTTTATTACAAACTGATAAAATGCTTGATGAAGAGAGAATTTTTTTTTTTTCTTTGGCCTTTGGAAACTCGATATGAACAATTTTGATTAAACAGAATATGAGGTCACTGAATCTGGTCTTTTACCTGCTGTGTAGCTTCAGCTACATCCATTTCAATAACAAGATTCTGTTTCTGTGCTGCCTGCGCCTTATATATAAAGCACCAGGCACCGTGTGTATTGTTTTGTTTCCATTTTACAATACAATAAAAATCTTTTTCAGCTAGAAGAGGTGCTAGCCTTGGATTCTGAAGTGGTGAATAGAATAATAAATCCTGTGTATCACCAGCCTGACTTACAACTGAGAGTTTCAAAGAGCTTTATAAACATCAAGTAATCTTTTCAGCATAGCTATCACTACTGGGGAGTATTGCCTCCATTCTGTGGCTATTATTACTATTTTGTCTCATTGCACCTAAGAGCCTGAATCGCATTCAAGATTCTGCTGTACATAATGAAAAGCTAAGCCCAAAGACCTTTAAGCAATTATACAAATAAGGAAAATTAGAGAGGAATATTATAGCCACAGAGGAGCATAGGACAGCAGTAAAAGGAAATAAATTGCAACTCAGAAAGTAACCAGTGCTGGAACACCCTGGCCTGCTCTCCCATTCTCGTATGTTTTGTGGGCAGTAAAGAGGAGATCTGAGGAGCTGTGCAAATAAATGGCTCTTTGGATTTTACTCTGCAACTGTTTCCATGTCTAAAGAGAGGCACATGAAGTGCATCTCTGAGGCACGCTAGGATTGATGAGCAATAAACATTGGCTCTACATTAGGAGAAAAAAATGGATGGCAAAAGGTACTGAACTGTCAAGTATTTCCCAAGTGATGAAGACCTTTGCTGTGCAGGGTAGTGGTAATAATGACAGTGGAACCAGTTTGTTGACGAAAAGAGGAAAACAGAGTGGCCAGCCCTGTATCCTGAGAGAATTCCAGCCAGCTGGAGCGTAGCTGGCAGGTGTTAGGACAGAGCTGGCTCCGCCCATGCCCCTGGGTGGTCTCTGCCTGTTATATTCCTTACTGGATGCCTCTCTAAACCTGCCTTGTGGCATTCTGTTCCCAGACAAGCTCAGGGAGGATTTTTCAGCAGAAATGGGAAAGAAGTGAGCATATATCAGCTCATGTAGAATATTGTATGCAGCCTGGTCACCTGCAGTCAAACAAATTAAATTGCAGCAGGTGTGAAGAGAGTAGTTCTGGTGATTCAACAGCTGATGAAGTTACTGATGGAGCTATTTTAGGAGGCAGTGTCTGGCACATTTAGACTGCACAGTGATTTTTAAACTTTGTGGTTGGTCAGGCTCACCCTTTAATTTTTTTGCATAGTTTAGTGATGGGCCCTTGCTCTTCTGACAATTTACAGTCTATGGAGGTGTCTTCTAGTCCTAAGGATACTGGACATTATATAAACATGGACTGTGCCTTGAACATAGTCCAAAACCAGTAACAAGCCAGACTGACTTAGAAACATCAGCAGTTGGTTCATTCTCAGCCTGACTAGTGATCTTACAACATGTTATTAAACCTGGCTAGATTATTGAACCTGGTTCAGAGTTATACATGTGGAGAAAAACAACAGTGACACTGTGGATCAGTAAATGCTGATGTCTTTGTGTATATAGTGTTCACAGCCATGCTGGTTGCATCATCTGTGCTTCCTTCTGATGCAGTGAGATTTCATAGCCATTTCAGTGCTAATCCATCACGCCAATATTTTGCAGCTGTTTGTCTCTCTGAAGATGTCACTGGGGCACAGGATCCAGCTCAAAGGCAGTCAGCCCAGGCTGCAGAAAAGATGCTCAGACTGCCCCAGCTCAGAGCAGTGTTTTGCTTGATGTGCCAGCAGGCTGCAGAAGCTGCAATCTGGCCAGCAAGGTAGTTTCAAGGTTAGGCTGTGCTTAGGTAAGAGGTGCCCAGAAAGAGTCAGGTGCTGCAAGGGGTGCTGTTTTTCTGATGGAGGAGCTGGCATTCCCCTCCTCAGTGCTGACGTGGTGCCTCAGGGTGGTAACAGGATTGTTAGGCTTTGGAAGCTTTGTCACTCGTACAAAGCACAAAAACTGCATCTAATCTGTGTTGTGACATAAAACATCCAAAGGCTTGGGATATTTTTTTTATTTGCACCCACTGTTCAAAATCCCATGAAAACAACTTCAATGCTGCCTCCCTAAATCTATGTTCATATGAGAGCAAGTGTTCGCAAGAATAGAAGAAAGCATGCAAAATGTTACTGAAGCTCCTCTGATATATGGTAACTTAGAGTAAAAGATTTTAGCTTAAACCAGCGTGAAAGTGGTTTTACGTGGTGTTTGCAGTGGGTGAAGGGTGTAGGTGGCCTTGGCTACTGTAGCTCAATTGACAAGCTGTAATTTGCTGTATACCATGGTAACTCAGTCCCTTGCAACAGCATCCTGGCAGGAGACAGCAATCCCATTTGGACATGGTCTGCTTTTGTTCTCGTCACAGGCATGTATAGTGTGCTTTGGGGGCTTAGTGATTAATCTGTGTTTAATCCACATGCTTGAGGATTTTTCTGTGTGTAAAGGGTTGAGTCTGGTTTGCTTCAATGCAGGGAGCTCAGTCCTGTATAAAGCGAAGGAGAGGCGGGTGATCAAGTTGCTAATTACTGCCAGAGCCCCCTGTAGATGAAACTACTGAGTATAAGCAATGTAACATTTGTCACACTTTATGTTCTCCATATTCAAGGTTTTCTTTCAGTAAGATCATATCCTTCGTGGTTGGGCTGTGTAGCCAAATGGTAAATGAGGCTAAGTCTAGCAGTAAAAATTAAGCAGTGGAGTTAAAAATTATATGTAGGGTTAACACATTTTTCTAATGGAAATTATAATGACATGACTTGATACGTGGTATCCAAAGAGACTATCCCATGCTTGGAGGCATTCCTCACGCCGTGTGAGACATTCCAGTTCTCTGACCCGGGCACCCAGGCTTCGCGTGGGATTTTTACTACCTTTGTTGCATCTAGACCTGATATGACTGTAGAGACTCACTGAGAAATATGTACTAGTTGCACTAATTTTTGCCTGAGTATAGGATGACAAAATTACTTGGACATTGGATAGCATTTAAGTCTCCTGCCACTTAAATGTGGGCTCCTACTAGTCAAACAGGCATTTTGAGGATCTTCTGGTGTCTAGCTGGGGGTTTAGGTGCCCTGCCAAACTGCTTGTTTACCGTACCCGAGAGCTGTGTGTTAGCAGAGTTACCAGTGTTGTCTGCGTGTGCCTTTGTGCAGCACAAATAGTGACCCTGTTAGATCCTAACCTTGCTTCCTGTGTGCCTCTCCCTTGCTGCAAGCGATACTGGAGGGAAGCCTGAACATACATCTTTATAGACATGCTCAACCACTGTGACTTTCCTCTCTTGAAATACAGGATGACTGAGAAAATAAAGCGGCCCTATTCATGGTGCTCACACTCCTTCCAGGCAGCTTTTTCCTTGGAGGAGGCTTGTTGCTAGAGCAGATCTTTGTGCCCTACAGTTTTACAGCAGACGCGTGGTCCAGCAGAGCTTTTTGGTGCTGGGTGGTTTTGCCTCATTAGTGCATTAGTGTTTTTGAGCTTGCCTAGCTTCAGAGCTGCACATGTGTAGTGGTTCACTGTTTTATAATCATAGTTTTTATGCAGCTAGGGCAGTAAAGCAGTGGAAATCAATCAGTTTGTACCTGGGACGGTTCCACATCTCAGAGCTAGTGGCTGTTAGCTCCTTTTTGCAAACACGGGGTTGGCAATGTCTAGGTTGGTCTGAAATGACAAAACATACAAGAGTTAAGAGGCAAAGGCAGGAGGCCTGTGATTCCCTGCTGTGGGTCGCAGTGCTTTCAGGGGGTGTCCTGCTGCAGCACGGGATCTCCCCAGGCTCCAGTCCCTTCGAGAGTTTAGCTCCAGAGTCTCCTCCTCTTGTCTCTCTGCATCTTTCTTTTCGCCCTCCAGTACCGCCCTATCTTCATCCCCCCATATGTCCCCTGTCCCAAGTGGCTACTGTCCTTTCTTAAATAAGTTTGAGCAGAGGTGCCGTATGCTCCTCTGACCGGTGGCAATTTTGACACAGGGTGGGTTGCTTTGACCTGCTGCAGAGGCAGCTGAAGCAGCCGTGAGCATCACAGGGCAGTTCAGGGCCTCCGGGCCTCCTCCCACATTGGGCAGCCCTGCAGCCCCCACAGCTGCAACCCGCCGGTTCTGCCCAATGTGATTCCAGGCAGCCTGGGCAAAATGCACTTTCTCCAATGTCCTGTTTGTGGGGGGAGATGGGGAAGGGTGAGAGAAAGAGAGAGACGGAGGGGTGCAGTGAAACTGTAATTACCAAGACATCTATTTTGGCAGCTCAGAAGGTGCTTCTCGCAGTGTTGTCTGCTGGGTTCAGCATCTGACATCATTGATTACAATTTGAACCCATTTCTAGTGTTCTGATCTCAAAGGAAATGTATTGGAGGAAGCAGAAATGGAACAAATTAGGCACCAAACTCATCCCAACTAATTAGAGAGACTTATAAGCATCAAACAACCACACGACTGCTGTTGAAACTATTACATCCGAAAGCCAGGCAAATTCTCAAAGTTAAATGGATATAAAACACATCAGCAACTGGCAAAGGAAGCTGTAAAAAGGGAGAGCTTTAAAAAAAATTAATTACAAGTTCACACATTTCATTTTAAAACAAAAGAAAAAAATGCTTAGTAGATGTGCACCATTTACACACAAATGCAAAGATAAGCCATTTGGAAGGAGCAGAGCACCAGGACAGGTTTTTAGGCCATCTGGCACACAGTGCTCAGCTGCCCATCGCCTGAGACCCAGTGCTACCTCTGGGCTCACAGAGACCTGCTATTATCTCAGTTTCTCTGTTACTACCATTTGTTGACATCAAGAATTGTAGGAAATGTTATTTATGTGACTAAAACAAATGCTACTTTATTGGTAGCTGCCTCCTGTTTAGTTTCTCGATTGTGCAGTGAAGAATATTGTATTTACAGCTCTTTGTGGCTTATTTTTAAGTTGCATGTCAAATCTGACAACAAAAATCAAAGTTCGATTCTCTTTGGATTCAGTTCAGTTAGTTAGGTAGTTGTTCCCAGCTCTTTTGCTGGGAGTAAATGACAACTCAGTTTTACCCTTGACCAGGAGGAAATTCATCATCTTGGGTTTACTGTGATAACGCAGATTTCAGACATGTCCATTTAGCTGCTCACACAGTTCTTGGTTTTGTGTTGTTAGATGTCACCTAGGTCCAGATGGAGGTCATAGGTGACAAATGGGAGAGTCTGTTTGTAGTGTGTTGTAGCTGGGTAGCAGGGAGGAAAGCTGCCTGCGTGTCTCGTAGGTGCTGCGCTTTGGTGAAACACTGTCAAAGGAGGAGAACCTTGCAAATTCTCCCAGAAGAAATGGGCATTTCCAGTGGGAAAAGTGTTTTAGAGGGAAAGAAGAGCCAAGACATGGGAATGGGGAGTCTCCAGCAGAAGAGACTTCTCTCCTTCCACAAGGACATACTGAGGAGGGAGGGAGGGAAGGTTTGCTTTGAAACTTTTTATTGACTACCATGCCAAACGCATCTCAATTTTTCTGTATTTTAAGAGGGCTTATTTTAGAGCCTAATGAGCTAAAACATATTCAGCTTCAGAGACTGGGAGCTTCTTGGTGTACTTTGATGTGCCTGTTTGAAAGAAAAGGTGAGTAGTTCCACATGAATACTCCAGCTGATTCAGGGTCCTGTCACAGCATATTTTTCTGCTCCCTTTTGCATTAATTGGGCAAATGGAAAATAATGAAGAGGGGACATAAAACAGGCTACCTGGATCAATGTAGTAGGCAGAGCTAATGTTATTGGCTGCTTACTTGGCAAATAAATGGCTGCGTTTTTGCAGCATGTGGTTGTCCAGAGTGCTTCAACAACAAAGGCAATGACAAAGCTTAGCAGCTGTAGGCTGCCATGACCTGGTCATTTTAGAAAAGAGCTTGTCCAGAATCTGTCTCGTCAGGAAACACTCTTTATGCCAATAGGTCAGCTGTACTGGGGTCAGAGGGTAGGCCTCAAGGTTCAGTTCAGCATTCAGTTCAGTAGGCCACAGTGACAGTTCTCTCAGATATAAAAGCTCCAAGAAATGCAGAGCAGTTATGGACATATTTAGGATTTAATTTCTTTTTTTTCCAAATGCTATACCTACTACTTCTACTAGTTATTCATTACCACAAGTTTTTCTGAAGAGAGCGGGAAGTTGTTCTGCTTTAGGAGTAACTGTCCTGGTGCCTACTCACAAATGCCACTTTAGACTGGTGCCCCTGCCGACTTGCTGTAGAACATACACTTTTCAGTTAAAGAAAGCCCAGGTGAATGAGCCCAGTCATTTTCCTAAAATGGAACTGGAGTGGGGATTCAGTCTTATATAGGAAACACTCCTAGAAAGCTCCATATGCTCTCTTAGGTTCCTTTACCAACTTATGGCCTAGTCTTGCAGAAGTTCACCATCTAGTAAAACCACAGAACGGTTGAAGTCGGAAGGGACTTCCAGAGATCATCTAGTCCAAACCCCTGCTCTAGCAGGGACACCCGGAGCACATGGCACAGGGTGGCATCCAGAGGGGCTGGAAGATCTCCAGAAAAGGAGCCTCCACAGTCTCTCTGGGCAGTCTTTTCCAGGGCTCTGTCACCCTCGCAGGAAAGAAGTTCTTCCTCACATGGAGATGGAGCTTCCTGTGTTTCAACTTGCACTCGCTACCCCTAGGGCCCGTATCACTCAGCTGTCTGATTGCTGTCCTTCTCAGCAGTAGGCTGCTTTGCATAATCTTGCTTCATTTCTATCTCACGGTGAGCAGGGCTTGAAAGAGTAGCTATATCCTATTTGAAACAAGTATGTAGAACGCTTGGATCCCTACTACCGAGCCATTCACGTACCTGAAGCTCATCTACAAGCCGCAAAGATGAAATGTTAGCTGTTGTTTTCATTAATTCTGTGTGATTAAAAGTGAACAATTCATTTTTTTATGCTTAGCTGTTCAAAAGACTATTGCCTTAGTGCATGGTAAGCCCTGCAAGATGTAAAGAAGTCAGACATGAAAGCAGGGAAAACCATTCTCTTCTTGACTACTGCCAGCACTCTGCAATAAAGTTTCATTGGTCCTTACTGTCCTCATTGGTCCTGTACATTCATCTGTACAACCGCACTAAGCAACAGCTTGTGGAGACAACCACCTCTTTAACATGTTAGTACAGCAGTGTGGTGGGAGTTTGTGTTGTAAATGTGGCGAGCGACTTCTAGTTGGTATTGCTGCTGCTGGCTGAGTTTGCTGAGACCTCGAGCACTCCTAGCGAGTTCAGCCAGGAGATCTCGGCACTGCCTTGTCCAGCACCCACAGGCTCAGACTGGGGGTGAGGATTTGGCAGATGGATCGTGTACAAGTAGTGTACGACAGCCGTGATGCTGTTGGCCTGGCTTGGCAGCTACTTTGATCAACGCCTTTGCAAGCCAAGCAGCCTCTGCAGCCTGGTACTCCGGGGAGGTGCACGGCTGCCTCCGCAGCCGCGGGAAGGTGCTCGCTGCAAGGCCGCCCACGCGGCACGTTGTGCTCTGGGGACTGCTGCTTCTCCGCTAGCATCAGATGCTCTCGTTGCTGTGAAGAACTTTGTTGCTGGGTTTATTTCCCATGGTACTCTGCATAGAAACCCTTATACCAAAATATTGTGACATAGTTGCATAATGCTATGCATTTTGTTTCTCTCTACAGAATTATTATTAGCAATATAAAACTAATACTTTTTTGAAGTGACGTTGTCTGCAGCCTTGCTGCTTGAAGAAGTGTTAGAAAACTTTTTTTTTTTTTTGGCATTTAGGTTTTTTTTTTTTAAAAAAAGTTTTTCCTAACAACCAGAAATGTACAGAATTCCTTGTGCAATGTCTCTGATTTTGCAGCATTCCTGGAGAGTTTATTATATTTATGTTTAATACCAGTGATAAGAGTAAGAATTTAAATGGTCAAATTGAAGGAGCTGCTAGTTTTTCTGCAAACAGGTTTCATTTCAGCTGAGTACCAGAAGTCTTCATATTATTTGATACAGTTCTTACTTCTCAGCTTTACTTCTCAGCCCTAAGTGCCACAGTTCAATAAATTTTGTCCATCAATCATTAGATCAATATAGATGTGAAATTGGAGTACCGGCAAGGAGCTGGACTGTAGAGGATGTAGCCATGGGAGATGGGAGAGAATGTCTGCTTTAAAGGCTGTTAGAACTTAAGTGAAAGGAAAGTCCTTTAAACCCTGACCTTTAGTTCCTGCATTTATTTTGTTCAGTTCTCTTCCAGGAGCCGCATACTAGCTTTATTTATACTTAATAAAATAAATAAATGTGTGACCATTTCTCCTACACACAGGCAGCTTCTTTTTGGTAGGAAAGGTTCTTTATGCTATTCTGAAATTAATACTGGCAGAGGTCTGTTAATAGTCTGTGTGGGTAGCACTTTTTTACAAGTATTTCAGTGCTTTACACATACTGTTGCCTGCTTTGAATCCTTTCCCAAAGGGCTGCCACTGGCAGTTGCAATCTCCAAAGCAAAAGGAAAGGGTGTGAAAGAGACGATTAGTTCTCCATCTGATGTTAGGAAGCTTAACTGGCTGGTCAGAAGTCAATATCTAGTAGAGGCTCCAGTCATGCTGGCTAATGCCTTGTCCTTCTGTGTGTGTTTGTTTGTTTCCTTCTTTTCTGAAAAATCAAATACTGAGCCTGATGAGCGAGGTGTGACCTGGGATACAGTTTGGCCGCGGCGCTCACCTTGTGCTGTCAGAGAAGGAAGCTGTGGCAGAGAGCCCTGCTGCTTGTGCTCCTCGGTGCGGTAAGGTGATGGCGAAGGCAGCAGGGCAGTTGCTTGGTTTGCTTGCTAAGATGCTATCTGAGTGTAAGGCTCGGGCTTTGGCATGACATAAAGAAAATTTTAGATTCTCGTGATGATTCTATATCACAGCAAGCATGTCTTTATTCCAGTTAGTGACTGCTTAATACTACTACAAAATAAGGAATCAATTGGGTCCATTTTTTTCCCCCACCCTTCGGGTGTGTCTGTACCTAAAGTTAGTTGCTGCAGTCTTGTGCTTTGTGCTTAAGATAAATTGGGTGCTGTTGGTTCAGTAAATGAATAGCTGGAACTGTTCATTTCTGAAACAGACACTGCCCAGAATGTGGCCACCACGAGGGGCTGATTTGTATGCACACGCAATACACGCAGACATGCAACTCTCTTGTTGCCTACCAGGGTTTTTCCCCCCAAGTCTTGCACATCCTCCCTCTCACCAAGAAAGTATCCTGTTACTGGCAAATACCAAGCCACCACTGGAACTTGGGACAGCAGGGTGCAGGACACACATTTGTGTTGTGTTTCCATCACTGATCTTTGCTTCCCAGTTGGACAAGTCTCAAGGTGGGAGTGGGTAGCCCAAGGAGGCACTGGGAGACCTTCTACTCTTTCCATCTTCTCTAGAGGTTCTGATGCAGCATTTGCAACAGTCCTGGTCTGGGCTTGTCTGAGGGGAGGAATGGAGTGGATGACATTACAGAGGAGCTGGTCTTAAGCCCTTTCCTGCTGTTGGCAGAGAGGAGTTAAGGAGTAAAAAGGCAGAGGTGTAGTGCACAAGGCTAGTACAAGAGATGACACCTCTTGTCGTGGGAGTCTGGCAGGAGCAGAAAGTCTCACAGAGACTTTTCTAAGCAGAGTTCTCTAGTCTTTTATTTGAAGAGAGGCTGTCATGCTGGTCTCAGCATAACCTAGGGGGTCTGAGCCCTCTGGCACGGCCTGCCAACTCTGGAGTGATGAGACTGACCTTATGTGCATATTTATATGGCAGTCACAGTGTGGATGGTTTTTTTGAAAGAGTTTGGTATGCTCAGCATGTATGATTCACAAGTGGAGCTTGAGTGTTGGCCTTGGATTGGCTTGGACTGTATCTCCAAATCAGATGTGGCACCATATTACAATAAATTGGGAATAAGTGAATACCTTCTTAGAACTATTACTTCTCTGTCCTCCCCAAATTACACAAGTGAATTGTTGAACTGCCTGCAGGTAGATACTACTAGTCTCACGATTCATGTATGCCTCTTTGCAACTATGCTGTGAGTGTCCTAGCACCATTGCAGTACCTTGCAGTTCTGAATTAGTTTTAGGAAAAGTTTGCACAGGTTTCTTGGAAGGCTTTGCTACTTTTGACTTCTGTGTTAAGATCAACCTTCTTGTGCAGGTGCTTTAAAAACAAAGGCAAAAAAACAACCCTTACAAGCCTTCAATGTTTTAATCCTTTTCACATGCTTTAGAAAAGCAGTTATCTAGTGCTGATATTGCACAGTATGCACAAATGGTAGCTCCCCCTTCTAAAACAGAAAATTCCACCAGGAAACCCATAAACAACATGGAAGAGTCAAGACTATTTTAGCATGAACTGTTTTGTGGCATAGGACATCTGTCATATTTTTTTTTTCTTTTGACTGCTAATGCTTTAGTCCCAGCTCCTCTGGTGCTGTAGGGAAATTGGAAGGAGCATTTGTTTTGAAACACACTTCACTATTAGAAATAGATTTTGGTGCATTTTGTACAAAACTGTGTAATTCTTACAGTAGATACTTAGCTCTATCTAGTGTGTTCTGTCCTCAAATTGCTCTCAAGAATTCTGATCCTCCTTGCTGTTACTCTAGAAGGGTACTGAAGGTTGGCCAGGGAAAACTGATACACGTGGATGTTCGAGTGACTGCAAGGTGGGTAAAGACGGCGGAGTCGTTCTGTGCCGCTGGCTGCAGCAGGTTCCACAGGGCCACACGCAGCTCCGGTTCACAGGGACGCGGCTGTTTCCTCCCCTAGCTTGGTGTGATCGCCCCAGAAAGCACGCTTCAATCACAGATCAGCACTGTCTTCTTTAATACATCGGAGCTCTTTATAGACAATTTATTGTTTCACACAACAAATGTGGTTAGAAACAGCAGGTACAATATACAAGTTGATTGCCGTCAGGGATGACAGGGTCTGTGAATCCTGAGACCTGCTGGGCCTGGAGGACGCAGTGCGGAGCACCAGGACAGCTGCCAAGCCCATGGGCAGCTCACACATGCATACAGCTGAGGCACTATATAATTGACGTTACCTTTATAATCCAAACTGAAAGCAGCAAAGGCAAGAAACTGATTCTGATTTACATGGGTTCGACTTGGGTCTGCTTGAACCATGTTTTCTATTTCAGCTGAATCAGCTTAGTTCAGTAGTTTTAACAGTTGCAAATTGTTTTCCTGAAGTTGATATTAAAAAAAAAATCAAAAACAAAACAAAGCAACCCACAGTATCAACCGTGTGCCAATAATTTCAAATAACTGTGATATAAACATTCGGCATTACTTGACAAATGAATGTCTGATTGACAGCTCTATAGTATATAGACAGATTAACAGTAATAGGATAACAAGAGAAGAAAATTAAGTATAGAACAAAGGCAAAAATTGCCCCTGGATCTTTTGCGTGGCTCAGTACCTGCAGAGGTTCTGTTAAGCACTGCTTGCATATCTCCAGTGGCTGCTGGCCTTAAGGTTCCTTGTGTGGGCAAAGGCTGCAGAGAAAGTTAAGAGCACTGAGGAAGGGGCTTGAACTGGAAGCGCAACTCAGCCTTAATGTTATTTATTTGCTACAGTGTATTAAGACACAGCTCTAGGAATTTCATATACTAAATAGCAGCAAAGTCATTCAACATTTACTTAAAAATTTACATCTTCTTTATAGATAAAAACAGTTAGTGGCAATACAAGCCTCACTCGTGGTGCCTTTAGAGGTGCCCATCTCTCTCTGCTCTTATGCTGTCTTCACATAGATGCTTTGAACACGACTGTTTAGAAGGGGAGGGCACTGAGGCTGATCAGGGAGATTCTGCAAAGGGGAGGCTGCAGAAGGCCTGCCAGGGAGTGGGGGAACGGGGCTGGCACATGTGCTACAGCAGAGGCTGACAGAGGTATGAGAAAAAAACATTTTGAATAGCACATATTCTGAATTTAGCAGGAGTCACTGCCTCAGACACAGGCAAAATATTGCTAATAAGGTAACAGCTGGAAAAAGAGCAGCAGCACCTCTCTGATCCGATGCCGTTTCTACTAGCTCACTTATCTAATTTGAAAAGAAAGATACAATTTGGCACATCTTACTTTCAGAGTTTGCCTAAACTGCACTGCATTAAAGAGTGCTGTTCCCTTCATGCCTTCATGCTAAGAACAAGATTATATATCTTGTGCTGTTCCTAGCATGAAGGGAACAGTGTGTGTGTGTGTGTGTGTGTGTATATATATATATATATATATATATATATATATACACGCACGCACACAGTTGAATGCATCTGCAACTGAGCTGTACTAGCATTTCCACTTCTGTTAGCATTCACTCAAACATCTCAGGTCAAGATTTTTAATGGAATTTGAAACCAGAGTATAGGTGATTCCAGGACTAAACCCTGGGAATAGTAGCTGAGCATGATGAACTTAGGAAACAAGCAGATTCAGCCATTGGGACATTGCTTTGTTTCTCCAGACAGCAAGCCTGAAAAGGGCTGATTAAGTGTATGGGGGCAGGCAGAAGCTGCAGATTTGTTTACTTCCCTGTGGTATACTTCAGCCACTTGCATTGTTAGTGACTTCTTTTTAAATAATTATTATTATTTTATATTTTCCCCCTACCCCGACTCTATGGAAAAGCCTATTTGGAATTTTTAACTAACTTTTTTTTTTTTTTTTTTTTTTTTTTTTTTTTAAGCAGGACCTGGGAACACAGCAGCAAAACCAGAAAGGGGAAACAACAGAACAAGAAGTGTGCAGTGTAAGACAACTAGAGAAATACTTGCAACTAAGTGATGCTTAACTGATTAGTATTTTAATCTAGGTAACCACTGAGGATAACAAAGGGAAAAGTCTGCATGCAGCCAGGCTAAAGCTAACAAACAGCCCTGCCTGTCTGCATGCCTGTGACATTATTCAAAGGAGCCTGACTCTTGCAAAGCTGGTATGGGGGCTCTGTTACAACATTTGTAGCTAGCACTCATTTTAAGACTAGTATAGGCAAGAATATATAGCTGAGCTAACCAGGAATGCTTAACTCTAAGTTTAGGTTATTCTCAGAGCTCATCACTTTCCTCATGCTGCTGCTGAACATGTTAAAACATGGCCCTAGAAATTAGTCTAGCCTCCATCTTTGGGAATTTAAAGCAGATGTTTAGCAGCTGCTGAAGGTGTGGGGGAAAGTAAGACAAAACCATTGCTGGAATTCAGCATAGACTCTGAATTTAGCCCTTCTAGCAGAGGTTTCAAGAGTTTCTCTTCTCTCATTTAAGGGAGTATTGCATTTGCTCCTTTGAAAAGTAGAGATGAGCTAAGTATTTGAGGAATTTTTTTTTTCTTAATGCAGAGTGCTGATCATGCTGGCCTTCCTTTCAAATGATGATACAATGCTTTCTTATTTTAAGAAAGGGATTGCCACTTTACTTCAAAGAGAGCCTGAGCAAACAACATTGTCAAGTGCTCTGAGAACCCAGGGGAGATCAACTTGTGGTGCCGCATCTCCATTGCAGAGGATTACTTCACTTCAGCACTTCACCTTCAGAGATGTCAACTGCTTTTGAGAACCCTGGAAGTGTTCAGAGCTTCACTAGAACGTGCCATCCCCTCACCTTGAGCACACTTGCCAAGTAAAGTTAGGGGAAGAGTCTTGAGCAACTTCAGAAAGAACTAAAGGGACTAAAGCTCAGGAACGAGTGGGTGCCACTTTTGTCCTTTGTAGTGGAGGGAAAGCTGACAGACGTTAAGTCGGGCTCTAATCTTATTCTCCATTCATACACAGTGACTACACTGTGCTACGTGCTCTTAGCTTGCAGCATCCTACTGCACGGACTAGCTTTGCACAAACCTAGCAGAAAGGCACCCCTTCTGCTTATGGTTAAATTGTTGCCTTCAACACATGCTACTATCTGAGGAAGTAAACCCTTGCATTACAGATGTAGTCCTCATCTTAAAAAATTCAGTAATTTTTCCCTAATGCTTCAGTTGCAGGCAGTGAATTTGAAATTAATAGACCTGGTCATACAAAGTTCTGCTTATTTTTCTTCCAGAGATTATAGCAGCATATGGCAAAATAGGAAAGCCTTGTAGTTAAATATATAGTTATTAATCCATCAAAAATGCTTTCTTACTAAGATGGCAGTTCTGTTTATTTCTTTGTATATAACGTGTTGCAGAATAAACTCAAAGAAACTCTGTGTAAGTGTACTCACAAAGATAAGGCAAAACAGGTTTCTGCAGTACCAAGTCAGGAAAGTTGATATCATTGGGCAAGTAGTAATCATTTGCCTCTATCCTTTTATGACCTGAGCTGACTTGAAGAAGGTGCATGCGAGAGGTATACTTGTCTGTCTGCATCCTCTGCCTTTTGCTTTTATTTCTTCCCTCCTCCTGACTGAACTGCACAGTGGAAGATGAGGTAGATGTAGGGTTTATGGGCAGGTGTATGTGAGCGATCTCAAAAGCAGTCTTAAAAACCCAGAGCCTAACACGCAGAACAAATACATCATGTCTTCATTAAGTTTCAGTTACATGAAAAAGTAGCCTGTCACTGTGGAAAAATACACAAGGAGGTTATCACTTTTACAGACCAACATCTATATGTTTCAACATGCTGAAACTACTGTGCAGGGGCTGCCACTGGGAAGAAAGTTGATATTATTTTCTGTGATGAGTACTGAGTAAAGAACAACAAACAGCAAAACTGCTTTCAGATGCCCAGCTGCACATGATGACAAGGAAGGACGGACGGAAAAGAAAGGAAGGAAGGACGGAAGGAAGGAAGGACGGAAGGAAGGACGGACGGAAGGAAGGACGGACGGAAGGACGGACGGAAGAATAAAGGCTACAGAAGGACAGAGGGGAAAAAACCCAAACATATCCTTGTAAGTGGTGTAATATCTTTCTAAAATTACTTATTCAAGACTTTTTTTTCCATACAGGCCAGACACAGACACATGGTCTTACCAGTGGTCTGTGCTTAAAGTTTGTTGAAGAGATCTTCAGGCTGCATCTTGGAGAGAGAGAGCTGATATTTAAGAGATTTTTTTTCCCCAGTAAAATTAAGTTAATGTTTGCTTTCCTGCTTTCCTTGAAAAGTAGCTGGTGCATGAGATGCTATTTTAAAGCCCCCTCTTGCACAAGTGCACCACACAAAACCTACACTAAGAATAGTCATCATTTTAGCCTTCTATACACTTTTTCCAGAGTGGTTCTTTCACAACAGGGGCGTAGAGACACGCTGTCTGCTAAGCAGAAGTTTAAGAACTAGCTCAGCCAGAACTGTATTCTTAAACAGCAACTCTTGCCACTTCGGGTTGAACCCACCTTACTTACTTTCTGTTACATCATTTTTGTTTTGTAAGCAGAATCAAAATCATGTATTTGAGACACAAAAGAAATATCTGCTACCCCTGGGGAATAAAGGTTAATTTCAAGTATATTTTCTTAAATGGTTTTTGTCTTTTAGTAGAAAATTGCCAAGGCACACACAAAACTGTATGTGCCCTCCATCTGCAATCTGTCACATTAAGGAAGTATCTCAGGCAGATCCTCTCTTTGCTCTTATGCTTTTTGACAATTTCAGTATCCACACTAGGACAAGAGCTAGGACAAGAGAATGTAAATTCATGTTTGTCAGCACTTAACTGCATATCCATCAGCATGAGCACTGATGTTGTCCATTATTCCATTGATGCATTTCTTAGAATCCATTTAAAAAAAAAATTATGACACCAGTTTTCTTCCTTAGGGAGTTTCTGTACTGGGATGATCATTTATACATAAATTGTAGCACAGTCACGGAAGGAACTGTAATTATTTGTATCAGGAACTCGACGCCAGAATGGGAACAAAGTTAAATATAAACAGGCCAAGGGATTACAATTTATTAAAAAAAAAAAAGTTTTGAACCTGTTTAACACCTTCCACAGAGCAGATAAAAGCAGCCACTATTACTTCTGGAGCGTTACAGTTGCCCAGGATTCCTTCCTTCCTTCCGGGCACTGCCTGTGCGCTGCCGCCAAGTCGCTGATGCTCTCAAATACCTCATTTCACAGATACAATCCTTCTCATTCAACACACTAACCCGCTCTGAAAAAAGTACAATTTAGAAAAGGCTCTGCGATGCCAACCCTGATGGGCACTTCCTATTTTTCCTGGAAATCTTGGAGCACACCTAATTATACATCTGCAATTTGACAAAAAGGCAGAGCTCTTTTATACGACTTACCTTTGCTGGAACAGAGCCAGGTGGGTCAAGAATCACACGGTCTAATAATGACTGACAGTACCATATTCATTTGAGGGAGAAAAAGGGGGTACATGTCCCATGAATCAGACTCGATTTCAATTCCAAACTGAGTTTTTAGAATTGATTTAGAGAATTGCCTTCATTTTCTTGCCCCATTTTAATAATGCTATTGTTTTTTAATTCTCTTAATTATCCACTACAAGTATGACCCCTTATGATTTGGAATAGAGCTACTGTAGGCGGAGAAATTGTTTAAAAGCATGGAAGAATACTTAGGACATTTTAAAACTTACTTTCATGCCAGTGATAAGATCCCCAGTGTGCATCTTTAAGAGCAAGAACAGCTTGTTCATTTGATTACTGTATCTGACCTCAAAATTAAGTTTAACAGTATTCAGACTACAACAGACTTAGCTAGATTTGCCTAGACAATAGATCAGTAAACTGAAACACAGCAGATATATTATTTTCCCCTTCCAAAGTCACAGAGAATACTTTCCCATTTCACCAGTTGTAAATTCAGCTTGAAGTTACTGGCCTAATGTAGGTATTTTCCCCATTTGTATTTCTTATATGAAGCTGCAGCAGAAATGGTGCAAAATAGCAAAACCTTTTGGAATAGGCAGAAAGGAATTCAAACTTTAATCTGATTGGTTTAATTTCTTTTTTTTTAGCAGGAGGAAAAAGAATAAAGTTACAAGATTCTTTTAATATTTTTCACAATGTTAAACTAAAACTGAGCTCTACGCTACATGTGTAAGTAAATCTAGAACACAAAAGGGTTAAATAAGATTTTCCTTTAAAGATACAAGAACTTAAGCTTTCTTTACGTTTAACAAACTTCACAGAACAGATACTGCAAAGGAACAACCCCCTCCCCAACTTTTTTTTTGTTTAAAGTGAACATTGTCCATAATTCACATGAACTTTAAGTAGTGTTCTCTCAAGAGCCGCCTTGAAACCATCTGTGCACTTGTAACCAGATTAAAGGGAATATGAAGGAGGAACAAAATAGCATCTTCAGTATTAGTGCGGAAAAGTCCTGTGTATCAATCAGAATGCCCATCAAATGCTATGATAGGATTTTTGAGGAAAAAAAAAGTGCATATCACAGCAGCAGTTGAAATCCATATTTTTAAAAATGTTTCATAGCATATGTAAATAATATCCTTGGGCAGCTCCTCTCAACAGGACCATTTCCTGAAAATGCAGGACGTTGCAGAAGACTTTGCTGCTGACTTCATAGTCTTGAATAATAATAATAATAATAATAAAAATAAAAAAAAACAGCTTGCCTTTTACATAGCTTGCATTTTATAATGATGGGACATCTCTGATTTTCTTCATGGTTAATTTATGCTAATACAGTCTGATGCTGAGTGTGTGTGTGTGTGTATATATATGTGTGTGTGTGTATATAGATAAATATTTTTAAATTAGTTGTCTCCTTGTTAAATGCTTCTAGCTGGCTACCAAAGTAACAATATAGTTTGGACTATAAGGAATTATTTACCTGTAACAAATAGAATGGAGGATGACTCATACAAGCTTACCCCCCGACAGCAGGGTTTCCTCAAATGACACCATACTGCATTCCTCTGATGTTTTACATCTGCCCAATATCTGAAGATGAGGATAAATCTTTCCCTAACTCTGATTTCCTACTAGTTTACCTGATTTTAGATACCTTGCTAATGGACTGAGAAGCTAAATTCACTCAGGACTGTGCTGGGCCGTTTCAGTATACACCGTCTGGACTTGCATAACCCTGTGTGCAGCAGGAGACATGCTTAATTATTAATTTTTGCTTGTTTGTTTATAAACTGATGAGATCAGTGCAATTCAGTTCAGCTCAGCTCAGTGTAACATACCGTAATACAGAACCATAGGTCTAAACAGATCCAAAACATTCTACTCCATGTAATGCTTTTCACATTCACTTGCTGTACTTGCTTTGCAATGGGTGCGGGCAGAGATTTTCGTGCGAGCGCTCAGCTGCATAGAAACAGGGCTGGCAGAGCCCCTTGGATTATCTCATTGACACTCTGGAAGTGAGGAATACAAACTCAATCTGGTGAAGGGTGTTTTCACGGTTGTTCCCCAATACTGTTACTGAATTCCGTTTGCTACAAAAAGTCCTTTTTTTCCCCCCCAATATATAAGTCTAGCTACAGAAAGTCAGTCTGTAGAATCCAGCCATGGCTACTGTGCTGTGAATTAGCCTTATTTGATCAATTATCAGATACCTGCACTTAGCAAAAGGCAAACAAGAGCCAATCAGGTTTTGGCCGGTGGGAATGGCTGCACTGGTCAGTGGATGCAATGTACGTGCAATCTGTTCACACAACTCTTAGAAACTCTACGGATGCCATGTAAAAAGTACGCACCACTAACTGCTCTGGGATGAAGTTGGCGTTCAGCGAGATCACAATTTAACTGAGAAAAAAAAAACCCAGATAGGTTCTTCATAGCAAGATAGATATAAAAATTTTTCATAAGAATCTCTGTCCCCCTTTCTTTTTGGCTTCCTGGGAAGAACCAGAAAGATGTTCCTACCCCAACAGAATCCCTGATGCTGGTGACATTGCCAAACCTCAAAAGCCACACGCGATGAAGGCACGAGTGACCAGTCAGGTCTTCTGGGCTTAAGCAGCCGCGGTCGCTGCTCTTAGTAGTGTTTCACCTCCTCAGGATTAACTAGAGGTGAAGAGGTGAAAGGCTGCACATTGAACAGTTGGTCTGAAAGCCATGTGCATAGCAAACTTTGACACCAGCTTCTATATAACTATTTGTTTTAACTCTGCAGCTGGAATGTTTCCAGCATAAGGCTTTTAGAGTGACTCCAGCGATAACAGAAGCCTTTGGATTTGTCTCGTTTTGTTTAAATCCACTAGCCATGCTCAAAAATAGTATTTCTTCATGTTTTAATTTCATACAGTGGCTAGCAGGCACCTTAGTAACCAGCCAGAAATCAATTTCAACCACCCTCAATCCCTAAACTACAGTACCAGGACGGTTGGCTAAGGAAAGGAAACTGATTGGCTGTAGTCTGAAACTTGCCTAGTACAAGGTGTCTGGCTGACTTTGTCCTAAATAAGGCTAACATTAGTGAACTAAGAGAACAGCATTTGGTTGCAGAGTCTCGCACTCAGGAACATCCTTCGCCAATGCGCTGGCAAGATCTCCCTACTTTCCGATCCAGTTTCACCATTTTCATAATGGCTTCCTCGCGCCCACGTCCCATGTGGTCAAATGTGCAGTCGTGCTGTTCAGGCAGGCGGTGTAACATACAGAACACGTAACCTGCCAGGGAGAGGAGAAAAGAGACAAGGTCAGCGCTCGGGTGACGCGGCAGGCTCCTACCTGGCTCCGAGGTGGAGAATCGTCCGCTCCTCAGGAATTACTGCCAGCTTTCAGCTTTCACTTGTTTTCTCTGTGTGGCATCAATAAACACTTTGCTGCATTTTCTTGAATACTTGGCAGCATAATATCAAAACTCAAGTCATACTAGGACTTTGTGGCCATCCTCTCATCTTCCAAGGGATGGTAACATCAAAGCTAATTTTTTTATTTTTTAAAAAAACCACTAGTCACCTCTACTGAACCCCCTCCAACTTTATGTGCAGTCACCTGTTGCTGCCGAAGCTCCTGTTTCATACCTCAGCCTTGGCTCCTGAACAGGCATTTGAGTCAGAACTATTAAATTTAAGTGCTTTGCTTTCTCCTTCCTGCCAGCATCCCAGGCTGGCTGTGACTGAGGGAGCGCAAAGAGCTCCCTGCTTCGCTGCTATTCCACTGTCCAGGAGCTTGTTCTTAGCTTGGACCCTCTGAGCACCAGGGATGAACAGGCCTTTGATGCAAGGACCCAGCACCTTGCTTCGTCCTGAAGAGACACTGGTCATTCATCATCTCAGAACAGCTAGTTCTGTTAACTCAGTTACCTTCAGGGAACAAGTGACTCAAACACAGGGCAATGCTTTTTCTACAAGTCCAGGGAGCTTCTTCAGTAGCCACCTCTTTTCACCATTAAAAGAAAAAATTGCTTTTTGACATATTTGACTCTAACATTTCATTACTGTAAAGAAATTGCCTCAAATTTCCTGTCTCAAAAATGAGTGTTATACAGTGCTAAGTAGATTTAGGATGATACAATAAGGAAAAGAGTTAAAAGAGTTGCCCAGTATTCACATAGTCCACCGTATTTGAAAAAGCGATGAGATGGCCTGTGCTGCAATAGCTTTGCTCCATGATGGTGCAAAGAACATCACTCTGTCATCTCTCCCCTCTACATACACACACTGACGTTTATTACTGCTGCTCCTGGGGTGCTCAAAGGGAATTGCTACCACAAAGTCAGGCAAGTTGAGAGGTACTAAAGGATACAAGCAAGTCTGCATGTGTGTATACAGTATTTTCAAGCTCCTGAAATAGAAAACATCAATTACAGGAGAGAACAACAAACTACCTTTACAATACTGTAGCTGTTAAGAAAACAAAGAAATAAAAAAGCAACCCATTAAGAATTATATAAAAAAAAATACTTCGAAGAAGAAGAAGAAAAAAGATACTTCTTTATTCATTTCAGTGGCATCTCCTATGATCATACATGTGTCTGTATGAATGCCTGTCTTCATAATCCAATTCTAAGAATAAGGCAAAACAGACAAAAAGACAAAATCAACATAACATCTGATGTATGTTTAAAAAAAAAAAAAAGATAAAAAAGGATGAAATGATTCAAATGGAGATATAAAACCTATTCTCGTGATCACTGCTTCCACTTCAATCTCAGTCTGCGTCATACTACACTCAAATGTGAAAAATTCCGTAAGTTGCCCAAAACACGTAAGGTCAGATTGTTAAAATAAAAATTCATTTTAATGCTGAATAGGCATCTTACTCAGTTTTCTCTCATAGGAAAGTAAGGTCCAAAGTCTTCCCTTATTAGTTGAAATAAAATTTCAAATCACTGAACTAACATGCACTGTAGGCAGAAGAACACAGAAATATCCAACAGAATTAGCTCAAGAAACAAAACAAACAAACAAACAAAGACGGAGTCCATCATTCAGCCATCATCTTATCTGCAATCGATGGCTGTGTCACAGCCAGGTACAAGACACCTGCAGAAATGGAATGGGCTGAAGTTCTCATTTCACTCTGTAGGAGGTAAAGACTGGGTTTAAATCCTGATGGTTTTACAGATCCTCATTATATGGTTAACAGACATATCTAGAAATGCTTATTAAGGATATCTAAAAGAGATACTGGACATGGGCACGATCTCGGGCGCATCTTCAACACCTTTGAGAACTTTTTACAAGTTCTACAAATCCAATATAGAAATTACAAAACAACACATCACTTTTGAACATAAGCTTTCACTTGCTCCATCTCCCTATCTTTTACAAAGCCTCCTGTCTTCTCCAATAACTTTGTGATGCTCCTTTTCACTTTGACCCTCAAAGAAAAAAAAAATCCTCTATATTTTTAATATTATTTCCTTTTTTTTTTTTTTGAACTTATAGTTCACTTTAGAGCATTGTTTACTGTATTCACTTAGATGAAGCACAGTGTTTATTTTTTCTATTCTCAAATTATTTTCTGGAACAGAATTTCACTGACCTGTTCACGAAGAACAGCAAATGCATTTTCACTTTCATGCCTGTAAACTTAGAGTCTACTGGATATTTCCAATTTCAGAGGTTAAACGATCTAAAACTTTTATTCACACAGCTATTTAAATACGAACTGCTAACTACAACTTGTAATACCTAAGCACATTTTGAACATCACTCAAGATAGGTTTCTGGATAGGAGCTGTTCTGACACAGTTACTGAAGGGTTCTGTTATTTCTCAAATAGGTAGTGGTGATCTAGATACTAGCCTCAGGAGTCTCATTTCCAAAAGAGACTTTGGATCTTTAGTCTCGTTCTCAAAGTCCTAGTCAATTTTAAGAGTAGAGTGTCTATTTTTGGAAGTTTTATTTAGAATTTAAAGAACCGGGATATCTTTATGTGTTACCTGGCTGAATAACTGAATTTATTCAATTATTACTTTATTTACTTATTCACTCCTTGTTTCAATAGTCTGAAAATCAGAGTGGGCTCTCTCTGGCCTGCATGGGAGCGGGTGCCCCATCTAGTCTTAGGGCCACCAGCTTTTGCAACAGTTACATTAACTTACATGCTCTGGGACTGATGGCTAATAAAGGTGCTTCCATTTTGATCCTTAACACCAATCCTGATTTAGAGATGAAATTTTGTCTATTGAGAATTCTGCTGTCATGGTTATAAAGCAAAGTTAGATTAAAGAGCACTTGTCATATATTACTGTTAAGCTCATTATGTGAAGGTTTCTAAAACAGGTTGTTTCTCCTAAAGGATTTTACTCCAGAAATGTTTCCCTTAGCATGCTGCAACTAAAAGCCAAAATAAATAACATTCTGCTAGGGAGAATAAAATCCATCTTGCAACTAAATTTAGTTTACCACAGCTATCAAACAAAAATAAGCAAAAGCTAGAATCTACTCTATGCATAGAAGATTTCACTCTAGTGAATGTAATAACACATCTCACAACATTGCAATTGTCATTTTCTGATGTTAGAGGTAAATTACAAACCATCTACTCCTCAGGCCTCTAATGCAAACAGCCTGGAAAAAGAGGCTCTTGGGCATCAAAAGCTTGGAGTTCCTCTAAACACCCCAGAAACTATTTTGCAATAAATCAGCAAAAATTCACTTCCATTTCATCACCAGAGCAGAAATGGCTCAAGCCAGGAGGCACCGTCCTGTGCCTTTCTGATACTCCTCCCAGCGAACCTCTACATCCACAAAACCTATCGTTCAAAGAACTCTAAAGACCACACATGAGCAACAGCAAAATTGCTCTTTCCCTTTTATTAGTCTCGGGCAATCTGCTGGAAAAAGGGAATTTGAGAGGAAAGACAAAATAATCTTACATATCCAAGACCAGAGTATACAGCAGATTTACAGCTTACAGTGTGAAAGTGATAATAAAAAATAACTGCATCTTATTGCTGCACTCAAGAGCATCGACTAGATGGGAATATGAGCTCGTGCTGGACAAATATTTACACTAAAACCGACACTTAATTCTTAACATCCTGTCTTCAAGTTATGAAAACAGTAAATGCTGAGAACCAGAAAGGTATCAAAAACAATTCAACTAAATAGCATAATAATCCACAACACAAAAGCCAAACTATTTTCTTCCCTCTTTTTGAGGCCTGAAACAGAACAAAACCGCGCAGTGAATGGATTGCTGCAAACCCGTCCCCAGGAAGGCAGCGCGCTGGCGGGACAAACCTCCCGCCCCGCCGGCCAGGGAGCCTCTCCCTGCTCTGACACACGCTGGGGAACTCGAGAGCGTGCCGAAGAGGCGTGGGAGCATCTGCCACTCAAAGAGCATCTCAACAGAAAGAAAGTGGCATTCCCTGCTCCCTCTTAGGATTCTGGTCCCAAAACCAAGACATTCAAAAGCTGTGGAAGGAAGACAATCTGAAAAAACACTTTTGAAAAGTGTTTTGAAAAGCAACAGAAGTAGAAAATACCTTATTTTGTAAGAATTGAGCCTATTCAAGCTCATAAATATGATTAATATGGTAGATGCACTTAAAGAAAACTTAGCTCTACCATCCAGAGGTAGATTTTGTGTTTTTAAAGCTCTGAAACCACATAACTTAAAAATAATTCATTGCTGGCATGAAAGGACAAAGTACCTGGTTACAAAGTGCTATCAAGGTCCACCTGAACTTGTCCTCTCAAGGTTCACATCCACCCCCAAAGCAACCTGCCAAAGCCTCAGAAAAACCTTTGCCGGGGTTTTATCCTGTAGAATATGGGAGAATCAGTCTTAAGAGGAGGATAGAGGTTGGGAGATGTGTGGTACAAAGGCAGAATTGTGCAAAAAAGGCATCTCTGTTTGCAGAGCAGGCACCTAATAAAACTGGGGTAAACCTTAAAAGTAGTATAAAGTAATGTTTTTCTGAGAGCTATACCAGCATATAGAGAAGTATCTATCACATACGCAGAACACAGGGATTTGAGAGCATGCTGAAGCCTTTACAGCTGTCTCTTGAAGCAGGGCAGGGGGAGGATGCAGCTATCCTGCATCAGTACAAGGCCTTGTGGGCTCAGTACTTGACACTTCCAAATGAGCTGCATTTAGTATCGGTGCTTTCAAAAGTCTCTGTACACCACCAAGTCACCCGCAGCTAATACACTCCTCTCAGAAGCTAAAGATTTAATTAAAAGCCAAAGTGTATCCAGTAATTTAATTAGAACAGCAAGCAATACTAGAGTGATTTAATAATGTGTGTGCAGCATTTATTCCAGCCCAATGCAAGTGCACGTAGGATAACGCTACCAACAAGGAACTGAAATAAATAATGGCAAGCTCCTGTGGTAAGGTATTGCATGTGTGGCATTCGTTCCAACATGTTCTCCTGGATCCTTCGTGTATTTTGACTTCAAATCTTCCCATTCTTAGCATGACTGCAGTGCTTTCGCCTTCCCCAGTGTATTATTTGTGTCTCGGGTTTCGATAGCTCTCTAGGGGGTGCACTAGATTGATCCACAGTCTGACCACAGGCAGGCCTGCTGGACAAATCACGGGCCAGAAGCAGCTAGAAGCAGCTCTATTTCATTTAAACCTAATTTAAATTTGTTTTATGTTTTTATCCCCTACTTACACCTCATATCTTCCAATGTCTCTCAGATTACACCCTCTGCTACATAAAAGCCATCTATTCCTGTACCCTCCTGCAGTCCATATGGAGAGTAAATCTCCTAATTAGAGAAGAGAGAGAACTCCATCCAGAAGACCTATTTATAATGACTTAAGGACTTAAGACTGATGCATTCTTCTACCCTTCCTTTCTGGGCCTTGGCGGGGGTGAAGTTTATGCAACACCCCATGTTTGTCCTTATTCAGCACATGGCAGAAGCCCCCATCCCCTCACTTGTTCACATACTTGGACAATTCTTCACAAGTCAGGAACATTCTTACTTTCAACACCTTTAAAGGTGAACATTTTCATTCCTCTGATATTCAAAATCAAAAGCTGACACTGACTTCTGTTGTCCTTTTTACTCGTGAGAAAACCCCTACACAAAATCTTTCCATCGCTTCCTTACAAGTCCCACAACCTCACTGAGAAGTTCAGCAGAGAACCAGTCTCAGGCCGTAGTATTTTTGCACAGTACCTGCCAAAAAGCTTTACACTTTTCTATGCATCAGAAATGAAATTTAAGTGGTACTTTTCTTAAGGGACAAAAAGGCACTAGTTTCTAGAACTAATTCTATTTTCAAGGCAAATTCTGACAACTTCTATACCTCTCTTCCCAGTTACAACACAGGCATTGGTGGGATGCTTTCACCTACTGCTTTCTGTGAGCCTGCTGCTTTACTTAACACAGGGCATAAGGCATCAACTGAGCCACTGCAACTACATTTCCTGACTGAGGTGATAGGAAGGTACCAGCAGACAGAGCATCCAGTCCTGAATCTTAGTACATGCAGTAATAAAAGCACAACCACCACCACCAAAACAAAGCTCTCACTGAGTTTGAATTCAAATTTCAAGAGGTTTCTCTATCAAAAATAAAATAAAATAAATTTAGAATTACTTGTCGCACCACGTAAGTTGAACCGCAGGCATTAGCAGAATGGCTGAACCAGAAGTCCTACACTGGAAGCAGCTATCTTAGGCGAACAGGCAAGAGAAGACAGTTGAAAAATAGTATGTATTAAGCCATGGCCACAGGACTTGCTAGAGCTCACTTGTCAGATCTACTCTGAATTACAGTATTCAACCAGTTACTAATGAGATTTATGTTTTCATTAACTCTTCTTATTGAACTGGTTGACTCCTGACCTCTGGAAGCAGTGTGCATATTTAGTATTAGTCACTGGAAGTGTAACTGTTACACTGATACATACCTATATGTCCTGGAGCCATTTTTGCTTGTGCCAGATAAACCTTATCCGTCCAAAGTGAATTCACTGCTACCGTTACAAATTTTTCGAAGTATAGAAGTGTTCCACAGAGAAAGGCAACTGTGATTGAGTACTTTAATGAGGTTTAAGAGAAGCATTATGTTCAGGACATGTTGGACTGTTTTGCACAACAATCAAGAAGCTGTCAGACCATTCCTGGGTGCTTATCTCTACACGTTTGTTTCTTTCTTCCTGTCCTTTTGATAATAATTTCCAAATTAACTCAGTAAATCAAATCCTTCCAAATTTATCCCAGAAAAAGCCAGCATGGGCCTCATCCCCTTTGTTTGCTCAGCTGCACAGATGAGGAACCTGCAGGTGTTTTTCTCTCACCCGTTTCATTACTGAGACCTGCTCCGCCGGGGCCGCAGAGAGGCTCCGGCCTGCCCTTCCTCTGAGCCCTCTGCCTAACTAGGGGGCACGTGGTGAAGCAAAACACCTCAAAACGATCCCTAGGAAGCAACTGTGTCGGGCTATTGCAGATTTACATAAAACTAAAATAAATGTAGGAGGATAGAAAAATAACTATTAACATACTATGCCTATTAACGTAGCACATCTCTCTCCATTTTGTACTTAACTTTTTTATTAAGCAGAAAGCAAGCTTCTAAGGTAGTTTAGGAAGCAAAGTCTGCCAGATGTTTTTGAACACATTTGTTGTGGCCTCTGCCCACATTGCAGATTTAGAAGGGTACAACTTGTCTTATAATGCTTTCTCAGGGGAACAGATCTTCTTTAGTTTGTATTTACTCATGAACGTGTCAGAGTTCGCTGCAGTGTTTATATATATTTATATATATATGATATATATATATATATATATCAATTTGGCAAGTGTCAAATTACCAGCAGAATTAGGTGAAGACTTAAGATGTGAGGTTATTTGTTACAAAAATAAAATGCCACCTATAAAGACATAATAAAGGGTTCCCAACATTTTTTTTTTCACTCTTCACCTTAAAATCAGACTTCTTTTGACCTGCTTTCTTCAAATAATAATTTTTCAGTTTTGTAATTTGTCTTCTTGAAAGTGACCTCTCGTGGGATCTCTGCTTACACACAGAAAGGGGGTGGTGCACTGATGTTGGTGTAGAAATTAAAATGATAATCTGACATTCATTTTTTAGAGAGGTAGTTTAGGTAAGTATTTTAACCTCTGCTCTGTCAGTGACTCCTCTCCTCTATTTAACAGGGATTTAAAATTCTCTCTCCTATTGCCTCCACCTTTCCTGTTTTCAAAACAATTCAGTTAAACATCTGTTGACACATTCTTCCCCCTTAAAGCACCTTACAATTACTGAGGTGCACAATCTGTTGCTTTACCTGCCTCTTTTGCACTTGCCCATTCGTGACCTGCTCCTCTACCCGAGCAGCCTGTGGGGCTCCACAGCCACCCGCTCTTGCCCTGCTCCTGTCCCAGGAGCTGAGCACGGAGGGGCAGAGGCCTCCCCTCTCCGCAGGCCCCTCAGGGGAACCCGCGCCCCCTCTATCAGGGCAGCCTGTGTCAGTTTGTCAGCATCTCAGGAGCAAAGTCCTACATCAACAACAAAACACGTTCTGCACGCAGCCCTCTGGGAGGCTGGTGGTTATTGCGGAGTCTCTGCCAAGAACAGCAAAGACTGCACAACGGTTTGATGACATTCTCAAAAGTTACCACCTTGTTATGACACAACCTAGGCCAATGAAATCCTGAGCAAGTCTTTTCTGTCCGCACAGGCAAGAAACACCCGTAACAATCCTTCCCAACTGCACTTAGCTACAATTATAATTTATACAGTGAGACCTTTCTGCAAGGTCTCCTTAAGCCCCTGCTCCAGCCTGACCGTATGAAGAACCCGAGAGATTCCCCTCCGAGAAGCGGCCAGACCCAAGCAAACCTCCCCACGGCGCTGCCGCGGGAAGCGAGACGCGCTCAGCCCCAGGGCCCGTCACCCAGGCTGCTCCCTTCACTGCTAAGGGCACCGACAAAACACAGCTCCGGGTCGGCGGGAGCTGAGCTACAGACGCTCCCCCATCAAGATGTGGCCCACAAAAAGCCAAGTACTCAGTACTCTGCACAAAGCCACTGAAGAGCTGACAGCCTGCACCGATTTCTTTCCTATTCAATGACTGGGACTGGGCCTGACATGACAGATATGAAATTCCATTACTGATCCCCTGGAACATCCATCAATGTCTCACATAAAAGACTTCAACACAAGAGGTTATTACTTTGCACACCACTTCCAGGAATTAACGCGTTTGTAACATTAAGACCACTACAGACTTTTATGTCTTGGCTTTACAAATGAAGTGATACTAGAATTACTTTTTCCTAAAAAATACTAAGCTTCTCCACAAAATAAAACAATTCTTCCTATGCAAATTATTTTTGTGGCTTGAAAATTTACAACTCACTATCTTTAAAAACTGTGTAGAACTTTAAAAATGATATACACTCATGACAAACAATTGAGGCCCATAAACTGGTATTACAAATTTCAAATAACCACCTGCCTTTCCAAAAATACACACTTCCAGAAGCCTCTGGGTTATATTGTGACTTTTACTGACCAATTCCCTGTCTCTAGTTTTAAAGCAAGTTTGTGGTAGCCCCCTGATATCACATTACCGACCCGACCATTTGCAGATCAGGGCTCAGCGCTCGCCTCCCTCGTGATCTAACTGCTTCGTGAAGCAAGTCGTCAATAAATACATTATGGCAATGTCATCATTATCCAGCAAAAGAGACTAAACTATTGAAAGGTCCACCCACAGCGAGAGAATTTAACTGTCTGCCACCGTGCCCAGTGCAGGTGGCATCTGCAAATGTTCCCGAGGAAGCAGGGATTGCCACGTAGACCTAAAGGCTACCCAGTCGGAGAGGCACCAAATGAGGAGGCAGTTTAAAACTTCTCTGCGCGCGGAGGCTCGCGCAGCGCACCAGCAATTAGCTATTCCTCTCACTTCTCCCCGCGCTCTGCGAAGAGCCTCAGAACTCGCCTTACAAATTGCTCTTTTGAAGATCAAAGGGGAGCCGAATTTGTCGCCGCGCTCTCCAGGAGCCGGGAGTTTAACGGCGTTCCCAGGGAGGACTCGGCAGCGCCGCTCCGCAGCCCCGGGCCGCGGGAGCAGGGAAGCGCCGCGGCTCCCCCCTTCCCAGATCCTGCCTTGCCTTTAATTGGCACCTCATTAGGAATTAATGAAAATGACATCCGCTCTTCTTCCTGCTCGAGGCACAGAACGCTACAAAGAGGCCCGTCGCAATTCATAGCACATCCAATTTATACAGCACTGGCTCTTTGGCATTATTTATGAGATGTGAATTTCTTGTCAGCAGTTAATAACTTGTACAGTGTAGAAACAGAATGAAAAAAGATCCTGAGAGCGCCTATGTACGTGTGTATGAAGATAAACAAATCTCTCAGCAGCTGAAAAGCGTGTTGGAGCTGAAAGGCCCTTACTGGAACTCCCTTCTCAGGGGTAAACTGCTTTTCCCTTCATCCCAAAGCCCTGCAGCACTGGCAAACCTGCCTAGACGAGTGCCGAGCAGCGAGCTCCACAGCAGCCCCTTGCCTGGATGGGTGTTAGCAGAGGCAGGAGAACCAACACAGCAGGTTTTGCCCTAGGTGAAAAGTGGAAGATTTCTCCCTGCCCCTTGCTAAAACGCTGTGCTCCAGGGGACTAGATACAAGGAAATACCAAGTCCGGACAATGGGTCTTATTCAAACTTGCAATAACTGCACCCCTAACAAGCACTAGCAGAACCAATTTCAGTTCATGCTGGCTGCTAATCTGATAACCAGCAACTCTCCCTTTCTTCTAGACTTCACCCTTTACAAGTGCAATGTAAATGACAGAAGACCCACCTGGAAAAACATGGGAAAAAATACTGTGGGAAGAGTTTTGCTAAAGGAAAGAAGAGTGGACAGAGCTGACCTTCCAGGGAACCACAAGTCATAGCTTGAGTTAGCCCTTTAGTAGATGCGTCTTAACCTTCCTAATTTGAATGGACAACAGCAATATACACAAGCTTATCTTGAAATACAATCAAAGCGAAAAGTGATTTGGTTCAGGTTAGAAGACTTTCTTGCATGCTCAATATGGAGAAAGGATTTATGTCAAAATAGCCTGCTTTTTCTCCCCATAGTCATGATGAATAGAAAATTTGGATGCAATTTGTTGGCTGCTGTGTCTACAGGTCACACTGGGATAACACACACCAGTTCATCTACTTTACAAGTGTGCTCAAAGGGCACAGCTTTTCTTTTCCACTCAACATCTCACTAAAAGTCTCACTAAAAGAGTCGCCAGGGCATATCAGCAAAAGAGATGACTTTAAGGCTGGGCCAGGAAAATGCGTATCAGCAAACACTGCAGTTACTCTGCGCAGTCTCACACAGGTCATTTGGATTTTTATCCCCAGCGTTTCAGATACGGCTTTGGGCCATCAGGTATTTATACGATTAAGCCTTGTCCCTTGTATCCATGCAGACAACACTGTGGTGTCTGCCTTTTATCAAGTACTACTGTCAAAATTTCTTTTTATGTTTAAAACTGAACTTCTTCCACATTTTCCCTCTGCTTCAGTTAAGGATTAAAATGCCAGGAATTCAATATAAGAGTTCTTCATAGTCCAGATTCAACAACATTCTACCTTAACCATTACTTTATAAGAATGCAAATATTTATTTTATACCACTCGATTTGTCATATTTTAAAATCTTCTAGCTAAAAACACGCCACCACAAAATAACAACTTGATGAGAATTGGATTTAGAAAGCCTTTGAAATAAATGAGAATTTTAAACACAGTTATTTTGGCCCATTCTTCCCTGAGCCTCCCCCAGGGCTTTTGATTTGGCTTGTCTGACATGACCTAGAGGAACCTCTTTCTGCAGACAGGCAGGCCAAGTTGTGAGGATGGTTCTTCGGGCAGCTCCTGCAAAAATGACAAAACCTCCACACGGATGAGCAATAGTAAAGCACTCATATATGATCTAGTTTGCTCTGTGGTAGAGCTTTGCTTGCTTGCTTTCCATAATAATACTAGTAAGTATTACTGTAGGTTATGCTTAGCTTCGTATCTCACAAGTCTATTTTGTTACAGATAACACATATACACTGAATATTGTATTAAGGAAACATTATAGCTGCACAGATAAACCAAAGCTACAGTCTTTTTGGCCATGTGGTAAACATGGGATTAGATTCCAGCCTCCCACTTCTCTCATTAAACATGTAGAATAAAAACGTTTATTATAAATCCTTTAAGCTATATAGAATTTAGTAGGTATGTGCATAAATGCAAATTTTCATTCCCTCACTTATTTCTGAGGGAGACAGTTTATTTTGCTCAACTTCATGTTTTATTAACTCATTTTATGAGCTTTAAATCTAAAAGAATATTTCCATAATGTTGCATATATCCAGTGGAAACAATTTAAAGAATAATTTCAACAGCATTTGTATTGGAAAAATGTTGAATTATGTAACTACTTCAAGGAAACTTGAGAGGGACCAACTAGCTGTATTTTTAGTCTATCTGGGAGAGGAAATAAAAAGGCATCTCATTTCATAAATTTTAAAAACATAACTAATTAATGGAATGAGTTTTTAAAAGTTATTTTTAGCTTCATTAATCTTACATTGCAATTTTATTGTCCTGCTTTGGCATTTACTTGTTTTATTTAAGCAAAAAAAGGCCTCCCGTCATGGGGAGCTCTAGAATGAAGGAGGGAGATGTGCATTTTTGAAAACTGCATGCTACCGTCCGAATAGAAAATTTGTTTGTCAATATAGGAATATGAAGATAAGATTAATGACATGAAATAATCAAGCCATTTTTGTCTCCCACTTCCCCCAAGCTTTCACTACTCTCTTGTTCCCAGCACCGGGGAGGATTTTGCCATCTTGCTGGCAACGCAGCCACATCCCGGGCTACTGCAGGCAGCCTGTGGGCAGGGGCCCTGGCCCGAGCTGGCCGCCCGCACGAGCTCTCCCCCCTCAGCCCAAGTGAGCGCGCGCTCCGGGAGCTGCGGAAAGCCAGCACGGATCATTTTATGCAGACAGGGAAGAACAACTCTTTTCTGATTGTTCTTTCCTGTTCAGTTGAGTGGGAGAAGGAAATTGTTTCAGTTAGAGTTTTAAAACAATAGTATCACATAAGGTGCAGAAGGGAGATGCTGACCTATGTTTCTATAAAGGTCTTTGGTTAATAAATAAATAAATAAATGTTTATCATCTTTGCATATTTACTGCTGCGTTTCATGTTTCTTCTCCTGTAAAGCGAGCATGACAGTCACCCACGTAACAGGAATTTCTGAATCTAAACTCATTGACATTTGAGTAATATTTAAGATTTCTTTAGACAAAGCACCACATTAGGGCCAAAGTTATGAAGTGGAAATCAGACAGGAAGGAATCAGGACGTTTGCCAGCAGTGGGAGATACAGCTCCTGCTGAAAATATCCATGAGGGATATAAAGTGTTTTCCATACTTCTCTGGCACAGATCAGACACTGCTGCGTTAGAAAGCCAGATGTTCCTGACCACAGTACTCACCACAGCGACACGATCCCAGTTCCTGCTGTACTAGCTCCAGTTTTGTTTGGCACTGGAAGCACCGGCGTCTACTCTTCTGTTTGGATCGACTGGTTTCTTCAGGCCTGTCATTACTGTCATCCAGTAGCCGTGGCCGTTTCACAGGAGAAGCCTCACTCTCCGACTGTGAATCTGTTGTGTTCACAACAAACATTTTAGGAAAAAATATTAGAACTTCCTTGCAGACAACCCTTTGCCCAGCTTAAAGGTACATGGCTTTCAGCTGGGGTCGTGTCAGGCAGTAGCATGCTGCCAGGTCTATCGCATGTATGCATTATTATTTATTTTTTAATCCATTAAAATGGACATCAAGTAAGGGATCAATTCTTTGTGGTCCCCACAAGAACTGCTCGCAGCTCACGGCACTGGATAGGAATGAGCTGTGTAACTCTCCTCCAGCCGCGACGGGAGTGCCTACAGACGCACGCGGGGCACGCGCCACCCGAGGACCAGCAGCCTCATGTGTCACCTCGTGTCACCAGGACACTGTCACCCCGCTGGCCCCACGCACACACGCACACACACGCACACACACACACGCACACACACACACGCACACACACACACGCACACACACACACGCACACACACACACGCACACACACACACGCACACACACACACGCACACACACACACGCACACACACACACGCACACACACACACGCACACACACACACGCACACACACACACGCACACACACACAGACACTCGGGGGCCTGGGCGGTGTGGAGGTTTCCTCGTGCAGTGCGGGCGCTGCACGGGCGCTGGCTGGCGGCAGCGCCCAGGCACCTGCCACGCTCCCCTCTCCTTCCAGACAGGTAACAGTTGCAGTGCAAACTGTTATGCCACAAAATATAAAATAAGCCCAACCTCTAAGTGCATGCTATAAATTCCAAGTATTCAGCCATTTTGAAAAACTTTTTCCATTTATAGCTTCATTTATATAAATTTCTGCCTACGAGAAAATAGCATGTGCAGAACACACTTCTCAGAAGATACAAACCAACGGGTGCTGTCCTAAGAAAAAGCAAGTGAGCTGGTGACCCGCTATGGATTTTTTCATTGTGGTTACATGTTGCCAAGAAGCTGCTACAGAAAAGTTCAAGGTTGGGTAACTCAAACTCCTGTAACCCGCTGACTGCCCCTTCGAACCAAGCTCCTTCCTTCAGAAGTTAGTTACAGGAAGCATTTGCTCCAGGCAAACACTGGTGCTCGTGGTGCTTTTACACTGGGTAATATTCGGACTGTGTCTCTAGAATAGAGGCCCGCGCCCCGTTAGAAGCTGGCAGGGCCCAGGCGTGTTGGCCCCTTGGAGGCAGCCTCTTTCAGCCGACCTCTGCTCCGCAACGCTGGCAGCTGCCTTAGGTTGAACAGGCATTTCCCTTCCCAAGTCCATGCGCAGCTGAATCCAATCTGCATTTCTCTTTAATATAAACTGAGAATTATTTCAGCTCCAGCTGTATTAGAGATTGTTCATGTTAGTGTTGTGAGGAGGCCAAGTGCTGAAAGTCATTACTGCAATGAGTCAGCACTTGAATGTAAAATGGAGACCAAGAGAAAAAGCTAATAGTGCTTCGGTTATACCCATTTAAGGGACAAGAATTCAACAAGATAACCAGGGCTTTTAGCATAATTTTAGATTTCCATTGCACAGTGTCCTGTGCTTCTGAAAAATATTTCTACTTTGTGTTATCCAATTTGTTTTTAAAGGAAAATTTTAAAATATTAGCTGAATTTTTAATATTAAACCTATAAATATTTTTCTTCAAGCTAACTAAAATATCTGGAGTAAGTTGCAATTTTGGAGCTCAAGAACAGAATGACCTTCCAGGTAGCGCTCTGCAAACTGGCCGCCCTAGTTAAAACAGTTACCCCCATCTTTGTAATTTCCATGAGTCCATCTGACCCACTGCTTATCCGTACCAAGCCTTACACCTCTGCCAAATATCTCCATTAGGTTAGGAGCAGCTGGTGGCCTGCCCTGCTCCAGGACAAGCTCCAGCAGCTTGTGCTGCTTCCCTGCGTTCAATTTAACTAACCTGCTCTTCTTACTGGTGTCCCAGATCTCGTCGCTGCTTTTCCAGTTGTTGGGCTCTGCTGCTGTGCAGTCACTATCAAGGCACGCTGACATTATCAGTACCATCAGCCACTGCGACTGCACAACTCGCCTCGCCTGGATCTTCTTTCTTTCCTTCATACTGCTCTTTAAGATGCACTGAGAACATACCTGGCTCTCTACCTCGTACTAAGCCCCCACATCTAACACTTTACAGCAAATTGAGCTGCTTTCCGCACAGTTTACAGATGACAGAGCTATTGCAGCTCAGTAAAAAACGTTCTGATCTGTGCCTCAGTACAGCATACCTTGGATGTGCTGCCATGGTGGATCACAACACACGTCAGGGCTACAGTAACAGGTAGCAAGGAATGTCCTGCAACGAAGACGACCAACCATGGGAGAAACTGGACAAGGAAGGGGAGAACTGCCTCGAGAACTAACGCAGTTACTGATCCCGTCTTAAAGTGCTGTCCTAAATCTCTGCAGAAGATGTTCTAACAGGAAGCTCCTGGGAGTAGAGCGCAGAGGTCCCGAGCCCTCCTCCAAGGCAGCAGCCCCGCTGCACAGACTCCGCGCTCGGAGAGCCCCACGGCCCCGTGCACGGGCAGCCCGCAGGACCCGGCGCCGTCCGCCTCGCTCACAAACATGGGGAAATGCTCGACTTTCAGACATTATTTATCTACTCATTACTCAGGGAATTTCTGCTATTTCTACCTACACACCTTTGCTTTAGGAACCATGAGGAATTCAAGTCTTCCTCAGAAGCAAATTTGACTGCCTATTTTGAGCCGATGGAAAACCTGGTAGTCTGTTTATTATGAGGTCCAAATAAGGAATTCATGTCTGTGAGTCAGCCGCTGCCCGAATCAGTTAATGAAGCCGCGTGCCACTGAAGGCTCTCCGTAATGAGAACAACAGCAACCCCGCGTCAGGCTAGCAGTCACCTAATTAGAATATTTAATTATGCATTTCCTGTTAAGTAGTAATGACTAGTTGAATATTAATGTAAGTTGGCTAACAGAAATTATAGATTAGATATCTAATTTTTAAATGCATATTCTTGCCATAAATTAAACGGAGCTAACACAGAAGTAACTTGGTCTAACTCTCAGGGTCAGTGTCAGTTATCTGATTCCCCAATGCCGTGAACATGCGAGCACAGGCTCCCTCTCATTACAAAACTGGACATGCCTACATCTTCTCACGGAAGATCTCATGGAATGAAGTTAGGATGAAGAATCAGAAATCGAAACTCCTAGATTCAATCTGGTGTGCATTTCTCCCCAAGCATCTCGCCTTCTAAAATACAGTCACAAAATAAATCTTTCAATACCGGGAATTTAGCAATGTTAAACCTCAGAGAGCTGATAGCAAATGCAAATTACTCATTTTTTTACTACCTGGAGTGCAGAATAGCAGACACAGGCACATTCATTAATACAAGGCAGTCAGTCACAGCAACAGGGCAGAGCAGTTTGACTAGAAATGAGAGTGACCTCTGAGCATGAGCTGCTAAACAGCCAAGAACAGCTATAGCAAAGGCAATTCCCTTCAGCCAGCTACAGGCTGGATGGCCTTAGCAGGACGATTCATGCAACAGGAATTACTTTTTGCTTTTATGAAACACATTTTCACTCTCAAAATGCATTTTAGCATCACTCCTAAACCAAAAACTTTTGGGTAGGGGGCAAGGGAGCCATAAGGCTCACAGAGAGAAAAGTGCTGAGCAATGTAATGGGTTGGGGGAAATGATAGGACAGCAGCAGCAGCAGCGGAAGCTCCTCCATCGCTGCTTGCTTCCAAGAACGGGCTGAATCTGTTTAATCTCTGATTGGATGGCAGCTTTTGAGGAGCTCAATCAGTTTTTTCCCCTTTTCCATAAAGGGCCCACCACCCTGATGGGCCGACACACGTTGATGCCGGCGCGGTGACCAGCGAGCGCCCGCAGGCCGCTGCCAGCTCCCCTCGCACCGCTCTGCGCGGGGCTCCGGCTGTCAACGCCTCGGCCCGCCAGGACTCGCATGCAGCAACTGTGTAACAGCAGATAACTTGCTTGAGAAAGCCTTGACGCTTCCTAGATTTCCCCTTTTCCTGTCTTTACATGAGGAACTGCTTGGTGACTCTGCAGCAGAATTTTCCTCTGAGAGGAACCTCCTCGTTAACTGGTCTTCCCTATCACATTTGCTGGAATCACTATTTAAAATCATCTCCTCTATTTCAAACGAACCGAAAATTAACACAGTTGTTCCAAAAAACAGATGGGCAACCAGGGTTGGAAGTGCTCGTGCTCTCGGCCTCGGGAATCCTGCGACGTGTTGCTTCACGCACCCCACACGGACGGTCTCCAGGATTCTTAGGTAAACCCATTACCAAGATGCCTAACAAAATAATAACTGTTCAATCAATTGCAAAGGGAATTAGTTTGGCATCTCACAACTACGTTCCAGTACTAGAACTGTTTGATAGTCAAATTCTTGCATTACTCCTTTACTCATATGCTCTCTCTGAGATCAGAGTTAACGGAAAAGCTGAATTTCTTAAACATTTTTACTTGCATGTATGTTCTAACTTATACACCCCCAACCGACTCCATCAAGGGCACGTTTAAATGCACGCAGGCAGCTGCACTTTGCAGCTCCTGTGCTGGGGTAACAGGCTGCCTTTCAACCAGCTCGGACATTTTATAAGGCCACGGCCACCCGTAACTTGGCTGATGGGAAGAATAACCTCACAAACCAGTTTGGAGGAACAGGAGACCCAGGTCTAGGATGAAGCTTGGAAGAAGGACAAAGGCAGATTTTTGGAGACAGCTTATACCTGAGAATAAGTAAGATTCTAGAAGGTGGCCTAAGTAATCAGAGCAGGATTATTAAGCAAAGGAATAATGTACAGATAGAGAGCTAAAACAAAAAGCAGAAACACAAGAAGGAAGAACAGTTACAACAAAGAAATGTAGATGATGCAAAGGGGGAATGGTGAAGATTTTTGCAAGAGCTGGGAAGGCAAATCACGACCCTCCCAGCCATTCAGCAGGGCCTGACTACTACTTACCCGCACACAAATACACATATTTACACACACAAATATGCTTGTGCAGACCCAAACAAGCTTACGCCGGTCCTGATAAAATGGAAAATTCAAAAGCAGTTGGTACCATCCTAGTGGTGTTTAACCAGACTTTAATGAGAGCCCCCTTGTGCTTCGCATAATTCTCTAATATTGCAATGACAAGAAATAGGTAATGTTATAAATATTACGTATCTGATAAAGAACTCAAGAGGGCAGAAATCAGCAACGTTGCTCCTGCTCTGCCTCGAGTTTCTCTCGAGTGATGTCCTCATCACTCAGGCGGCGTGCAGCGCTCGGGAAGGCAATTCCTCAAACTAACAGCTTAAAACCAGCTCCACACTGAAACTACCTGCTCTGTTATTTTTCATTCATACCCTGAGTTTTTCTTGGTCCTCCCCTCCCCGAGTTGGAATAATGAGGGCTTTCCAAGGCTAAGGCACAGATTCAGAAGAGGAATTGTAATGCACTCTTGACTGCTACTAGTAAAAAATATATATTTTCAATATTTATCTTTCAAAAAACTGATCTGTCATTAACGGCAAAACCTGAGCAATGCTGCTAGTAACAGGAATCTTGCAATGAGAGACTCTCTTTCCAAGGACCATCTGATTAATGTCAAGAAAAGTTAGAGTTCTTGTATTTTGATAAAACTTTTACTGAATGCTTTAACAGTAGATTCTGAAACCTACAGCTGACCTACATTCAACCTTTATGTTTTCAATTTTGGTATTTTAAATAAAGCTTAAAAATCAATTCACACTCTAAAACAATTTTAAGGTCTTCCTGAAAATTAATTTCCAAATGAAAAACAGTGAAAACTTGTACTTAGAGCTCCCTGATGCTCACTGAAATTGTCAATCAGAAGAGAGGCCTGAACTGAGAATCAAGTAAAACCCCCTTGGGGCACTGCTCCAGCCCCACAAAGGGCAGCAATAACGTTGTTGTGGAGAGGCTTCTACATTACATACATATTAATTCAAGAAATTAAGCACAGAAGAAGCAGCAGCACATCTTTAGTATATTTGAGAACAGTTGTTCAATGCTGAACTGGTTAAAAAAGACTCCAGAGCAATAGAACACCTAATCTAAAAGGACACGAGGTGGCACGTCTCGCTTGCTGAAGCTCCCCGGCACGACCGTCGCCCCGCTGGCCCGGATGGATAATCCCGGCAACGCTCCAAGGAAACCGGGCACCTCTCCCGGCCGGCGACAGCGGGGACCCGGCAGGTTTTTCAGTCGGTAACCTTCAGTCAGAGGTAATGACCTCAAGGATTCTTTGCTACATTCTCCATACCTCTTGCTAAAGCCGATAAGACAAATTAACCTCAAATAAGTAAATAAAGGAAACCCAAGCTACCCTGCTCCTGTTGCAATATTTTTCCAAAAATCTCCACTAAGTTTCAGGAAGAGGGTGAGGGTGGGGAAGGCAAGACATGCGGCCCTAATATCTTTGCCTCTGAAACTGCTATTGTTCCAGCAACTTGAAAATCAATGTCTCTGCTCATGACATTGAAAAAACTAGGCTGGAAGAGACTCCTGGAGGTCACCTAGTCCAGAAGTAACCTGCCCGAGTGATTAATATATGAGCTACCATGATGCCCGCAAAACCACTCTTTAAAATAAAGCAAGTTGAAACCAAGTTTCAAGGCATTTTTTTCCTTTATGGCTTTTCACTCCCACAGAAATGTGCTAGACTCCCTGATACATGAAAGATCAATAAAGACTTTTTTTGGGTGCGTATTACCACTTACTGTGTGCTAAGAAGCTCTTAAAAACTTTCCCAAGAACAGCAGAAGTTTTAACGACTCATAGGCAACGATCATCACAACATCTTGGTCAGAGCTGCTCTTGAACAAACTTTCAATACGCTGACCCCAAACTCATCCCTTTGGGGTCTTCAGGGTATGGGGTATATATTTAGTGAAAAAAGCACATGACCATAACTGCTCTTTTTACTGGACAACAGCAATTCTGTAAACTAACAAGATAATATTGAGAATAAATCTGACAATGGCAGCAAGTCTTTAAAATGTTTTCAGATATGATTATTACGATCTTTACCACTGGGAAGATTTTAATCTGCAACAGTTTTAAGATCTTGAGAAGGCTGTTAGACAACCAACACGGAAAACTAATGCAAAGCAGAAGTGCAGCAAATCCCAAGCACCTCTGAGCCGGAGAGGGAAGGAGCTGCGTGTCCAGATAACACTGGACATACAGAGTATCCAACAGCCCCCTGCAGCGGGCACAGGACAGGGCGGTGAAGCCAACCAGCCCCCCTGACCACAGCACGGGGTTGTTTCCAGCCCTAGCAGCTTCTCCCACCTCCCTGCCAAGCCCAGGCACTCTATCCTGCTCACGATGCTGATGAGCAGCAATCAGGTCTCGCGCCCTCAGCTCCTGTCCGATCCTCTTCAGTGCCCACTTACTAGGTAATAACTTCTATTTACAACCCTGCTTGATGTGCTGTTCTATTAGTACAGCTGGGAACGGAGCACGGAAAACAGAGGGGAAAAAAAAACTCTCTAATGGGCACTATTATTGCCAGGGCTGGGAGATTGATGACATTGCTCGAGGGCTCTGCTATCATCACTCTGCTTTTGGCGAGAGCGCTCCAGGAAGGGCGGCCTTCTGACACAACACGGTGCCCTACAAAAGTCCAACGCTGCAGACACCTTAAAAAGCACCTTAAAGGTCCCACGGAACAAAAATAAAAACTACTTTCCTGAAAAGACTGCCCTCCTGACAGCCTATTTGCAACCTCATGGTGTTGCTACAACCATACACATGCCTTGCTATAAAAAAAGAGCAAAGCACGAGCCTCCAACTTTGAAAAGGACTATACACCTGCTCAGCAGAAGCAGTGGAAGAATCCTCTGCATCTCTCAGACCCAAGCTTTAAACTAGAAAAGCAAACAGCACACAATAGACACTGTTACCTTGTGCACCATAAACCCCAGCCCAGCCCGCCAGGACAAACAACCTCACAAAATGTGAGCTACCTGCACATACACCCACACAGAACACTAAGGTTCTCAGGAACAACGACTGAGAAATAAAACAAATAACTTAAAAATTCACCAACTTTGTGGATCTAATCTATGGACTGATTGTATTATTACTCCTTTTTCTCTTCCTGTATTGACTACACACTTTGAAGCACAATTAAAAACTATCTGAGGGCACTTAAATGCTTCTACCGATTTGTTTCCAGGATTCTTTCGGCTACACAAAAATATTTTTAAATCTGCCTGCTTTGAATTGCATATTTAATCATCTGCACGCTGTAGAGCACAGAAAGACGACACATATCCTATTAGCACTGCACCCCGTGTATGTGGGATGTGGCTGCAGCTCCCTTGGTAGCTGCGGAGCAGAACAAGCCTCCCAGCACTAACATCTGCCATCGATCCCAGCATCGCTTCCTGCCCATTCAAACACAAACCAAAACACAGCCAAACTACACCCCAGGCCATGGCCCCATCTTTCCTCCTACAAACTCTTCAGACTAAAAAGCCTCTCAAGCATCATACAAGCTACCTAATCCAAGGCTTTAACTCATCTTCGCGCTCCTATCCTTGTCCTGGGGGCACATGCTGGCATACAAACACTCTCTCAAACACAGCAATGATCGCGGCAAAGGGGAGGGCACCATTTGGCATCACAATTATTTTTTTTTGTCTGAAGAACTCCTCCTGCGTGCAAGTTGACAAGCACATGAGGTCGAAACTTTTTTCTCCCCCGCAAAGAACTTACTTTCCGCTGTCTTTTGATCTTTCTTCAATACATTAAATGCTATATAATAAGACTAAATGAGGTTTGTGTCTTCCTGAACGTTCTTCAGAAGGAACCCGCCTGCAACATAACTTGGTCAAACTCCTTATTTTCTGTTTCAAATGCTGATACCACAGTTGAGCTCACGCCAAAACATTCTTCCTTCAAAACTCTTCAGATAAGATATAATGTAGCACTCCTATAGGAAAGAGGCTGACACACGACGCATAGCGTTGACCAATGCTGCCTGTATTCCCTTAAATAACTTTCCAGGCTGAAGTTTAGGTAACGTGAAAGTCAGCGACACAGTCTGCGGCTTCCGTCTAAAGAGCTCGTCCCTAAATATTATTTCTAGCCAATATGTTGTAACCAATGTTTTATTTTCAGTTCCCATATTTACCTAAATTTCCAAACGCAGTCTCTGAAAACTTTCTTTTTAAAATAGCACTCAAGGTTTGCATTTGAAAAAGAAGGTTCATCTCCGGGCTTGCCAGGTAAAGGACAATAAAGCATTGCAAAACCACTTGGTTTAGCTGACTGAAGATGACTGGATTATGATCTCTATTTTGCTGTTAAATACACCAAATGAACCTACTAAGCATGCAGGCATCAAACATTAGTATAAACTGGAAATAAGAAGTACTGAGGAAAACTACCCAGTGATTCAGTGGACCATTTCCAGCAGCTTCAGCTGCTTTGATCTAAGCAGCTTTTGCTATTCCCATATGGCAGCGCAAATAGCAAACCTACTTGCTTTTTTGCTAATCACAATCCTATTTAAAAAAAAAAATCATATACTAGTCTTCATTTTCAGTATTTATAACATAATAAAAAAAATCTTTTTAGTAACCCTCTATCAAAATTTGAGTTAAACATTGCAACAGATAACATATGAACACAATCTGGCAATACCATGAGTCAAGCAGCTTCCTTCCTGCACAGGCCAACCTCCATGCCTGCAGAAAGAAGAAAATCCGCATTCCCCGCACTCTGGAGAAGTTGGACCCAGTACCTTATAGCACCAAACTTAGAAGCACTCCCTGCCCCAGACCCGCTGCACGGGCGGCACCCTCAGCCGGGCAGCAGGCCAATGCGTTACCACTCGCATCTGCCCCATGAGAAACCAGCCCCCCACACCCTCCACAGAGGGGTAAGGTCTTGGAAAGGATCTAAATCAGATTTAATTTTGCCAATTAATGCAAACATCAGATGTCTGCCCTGTGTCTTCAAATCAACGAAAGTCAGCCCTGCTCCAAATGCTTTCCTACTTCATACTCTGCCTCCCAGCAGCGACTTTCCAAGGGAGCACAGCAATCACTGCACTTAAACTGATTACTTCCGTATTTCTTATGTTTACAAACATCACCTGGAAATGCAGTACATTTAGGGAACCATGTTTAACAGAACTGGGATAAGGTTATCTGCCGTTCTCCTCCCATAGGCACCCTCTACATATGCACATATAGTGTATGTGCATGTGTGTGTGTGCATGTATTTGTGCACTCCTGAGAGCTTTCTGGTGGTAGTTACTCCCCTGGGCTGTTAACCATAACCCTACAGCCACACGTTACGCAAAATCCCTTGCTCATCCCCTGCAGAACACACGTACCTGAGTCGCAGGATCTTTTGGTTGCCGTTAGGGAGGCATGAGCTGTGCCTGTGCATGGCCCACCTGGAAACAGAGAACATCCTAAGTCTCGCAGTATCAACCAGTATTTAGCATTTACAACCCATCAAGTTTATACTTAGGAATACAGAAACACTGAGGATCGCTCATGTCTTGGGAAAGAAGGCACAGCAGCAGCCACCAGTTTCAGTGTTTCCTTCCCGTGAAATCTGAACACGTCTTGCGCTCAGAAACTAGGTGAGAAGTCGGAGGGGAGAGACAGGTTACGTTATACTTCATAAACATTTTAAAAGACACTTTTTTTTTGGAAAATGCACATTGTAATTGTAATGTTTCCAGTATTAAAAAAGGTGTGATTCATGCTGGAACAAAGCTAGAAGCTTACTTAATTAACCCACAAATAACACACTGGAGGAAATCACTTCTCAGGCTTCAACGAAAACCGTATCAGCAATATAATGATTTTGCCTCTTATCTTGTTCTGTGTTTTTAAAATGCGGTAAAAGCGTACTCCAACGAGCCGTTCTCGTGGCTAAGTCCTGTTGTGGGGCTCTGGGCTCTTTCCCCTGACGTGGTACCTGCTTGGTAGCAGGCTGCTCTCTGCCTTCGCAGCGTCTCCACATGCATCATCACTGAGGAGGTCCCCAGAGATCTCGTTAAGCCCAACGCTGTGCACTCAGTGACTTGCAGTAATAAGTAAATAAATAAATAAAACCCATATAACGAAGCCAAGACAAACCGACAGCAGCATTACCAGCAGTAATCATGCATCATAGCCTTGATAATTGGATATTATAAATCGGATAATGCCAGAGAGCCTGAAATTAGGTTAGGGCTAGCAGAATTTGGCTATTGGAGTATCAATAATCAAGTTTGCCCTGGACTGCTGGTAATGCAGTAGTGTTGGCAACACAGCAGAGCTTAGTGTGATGACAGGATGAGCTTAACATAAGCCTCCCCTACCCTCCAAACAAGCCCCTGAGAAATCCTGTTTCTCACTATTTATCCAGCATTAGCATAGCTGGAAAACCAGCACCATGGCCACAGCTGTCGGTTTTCCCCCCTTTTCAAAGATTTTTCCAACCTGGGTTGGTAGTAAAGCCATTTATTGCCCCTTGCTTCTCTCAGAGTTGCTCCCATCCTCAAGCCGTTCTTCTGTTTCCATTTTTTTCTGTAAGGAGCAGGTCTTGGGTAGCTTCATCTACGCTATAAACCTCACAGCACTGTAGTACTACAAAAAACTTTCGTATTGGGAGCAGAAGGGAGAAAGGTGCTTCAATGCACTTGATTTAAATGAAATGCACTTGGGAGCAAAACACTCACACTTGCAGATTTCCAGAAAAGGATTGAAAAACTTTCAATTTTCTGTTTTCTCAGGCATCCTGACTAATCCTGGTTGTGATGCTCATCCCAAGCCTGATGGCATCGGCAACTACCCACCACTTCGTAACAGTGAGAAATGGTCAAGGTCAAATAATTTTTTGTATTTTTCATTTTACTAGGCTACACTATGAAAAAGAAAACATCAGATTGATTTACAGTAGTAGCACTAGCATCTATTCTTCAAATAGTTTTTGTGTCATTCCTCCAGTTTTCATTGAAATATCACTGACAAGCATTAGCACTGTGGATTATCAAATAAAACTAATCCTTGCCATTAGATTGCAGTTTTACTATTTACACTAGTTGATGCTCTCAATTCAATTAAATGCAGGATCTTTGCTTGTTATGCACATACTACAGACTGGTATGTATTCTTCACCTCACCGTGTTACCAAAGTTCCTTTTTTTAGTCTCCCCTCATTGTGCTTTACCTTTACAGAGCCTCCCTTCGCCCAGCACGGGGCTAGAAATTCAGCAAGAAACAGCTGGGGATTTGTATGCGAGCGCAGCGCGGTGCCTAAGCCCAGTGAAGGCTGCAGGCCCTTTGCAGCACTTCATTCTGCTGGTTTTTGTCTTGCTCCTGCATTAGGAAGGGCCATGCATAACAGTGCTGGGTAACAAGGGCTTGGCTGGACAGTTGCACATCGAAGTCTTTATGTTGAATCTTTTGGTATAATTATCAGCCAACACAGAAACCTTTATATCATCTGAAACAGGGCTACAGCTTGGATACATTTTTTGCATGGAAAAAAAAGTCAGTCACAGCAGATTGCTGCGTTTTCTTGGCTAGGCACAAAGGTGGCTTATTACTAACATGTTATTCTGAACATTGAGTTTGACCACAAAATATTCCCGTCCGGTGGATTTGAGGTGCACTGGGAAGCGGTTACTGACCAGAACAGGGGATGCAGATTGGGCCAAAACCCATTTTATAAAAGAATGCAGCACCTAATGGTGTGGTAATACGTGAAAATAATTATACATGGCACAGATACTTGCACCGAAACTGCGAACCAGAGAGTGAATAAACAAGAATATGATGGGGGGGTGGGGAGGCGGGGGGAAGGAGTTAAAGCAGCCTGAAGCTCACTAATCTCTGTTGACGGGATATGAGACTTTTGAGCACTGCTTTGAGCTTTCAGTACCACGGCAGTTCCTCCCCCAGAAGAGCCCCCAAACTCCCCACATGCAGCAGCTGCCGGAAGGTGGTCAGGTAAGAGCTGGATGTGCAGGACAGGGAGAGCGTTAGGGCTATTTGCCATGCGGGAGGGAACACTTCTCTAGACCCATCCAAACCACTCATCTAGCTGTGCATTTGCTCAATTGGTAGAGACACAATTTAATTAATCCACCCAATTGAGTTTGAAAACAGTCATTGATTACGAGCCCAAATACATAAACAAAAGGTAATCTAAGTCTCTAATTTCTGTCTATGCAGACAGAATACACTTTCCTTACAGAAAGAAAAAAACCCCAACCCTTCTATACTTAAGAACTACTTAGTTTATGCCTTCTGCAGCAAATGCAGGATGATTTCAGTTGCATCCCTGCTAAACAGGTAAGAGGATTACATGGCACACAAACACACCCGTTTTAAAATCCAGTTCTACAAATCCACCATTACTTACTTTTGTGGAGCTTTATCTACAAGCCTTTTTGGAAGAAAGAAATGGGAGCTGGGGAGCTTTGCAGCTCCAAATTGTACTTTGAAAACCCGTTGTTAAGTCACATTGTTAAGTCACTTTCTGCAGGCCCTAAGGACACGTGCAGCTCTTGCCAACACTTTTCTCATCCGACACTGCTTCTGCTTCATGTTCCTTGGGATCCTTTCACTTCAGTTAATAGGACCCCAGAACACACTGCTTGCCCTGCACTGTGAAGGGAAGAGGAACCAGCAAGGAACACGGGTGCTGTTCTGCTGGTCTTCTGAATTATCATGCAACATAGGTGAGAAGATTTAATAAACATGATTATTTCACCAATCTACACGCCAAATCTTTCCAGCTTAAACGTGTAATATGCAAGGGTCATTCTATATAAGAAATTGGGACTGTAGGGATTAGGCTGAAATACACAGAAGAATCTTTGTGCCATTATACATTGACAAAGGTGACACTTTTAACAGAAATTTGAATTCAAGGCGGGGGCGAAGCACCAACTTCCTCTATGTGCTATACTGACATCTAAGACTACTGGCATTTCCTAAGAGATAGCTGCAATATCCCACAACTCCATGCAGTTTTTTACCTGAAACTATTTGTGCAATAAACTATTTTTGTGCAACAAAAAAAAGCCTCAAAGAAGAGTTAGTGCTTGCTTTGTGGCTCAGAAATGCAAAGATGACAGTGTATCAAACAGCCAGGTCCATATCGCACACTAGTGGTGTGTTCTCTTCAGCTTCAATACAAGATTCACAAAACTGTGTAAGAAAAAAAAAAACGTGTGTTGTTGTTGGGAGTTCATGAAGAAACTTAAAATTATTATGTTATCCCCTAAGCTGAACCTTTATCACTTATATAGGAGCACAAGTTTAATGGCAATACTAAATCCTGTGGCCAGGCAACAGGCTAGTGTTGTAGCAGCTATTAAAATTGTGCTGAGCTGCATTCTTTTCGTTCAGTGAAAAACCCAAGGAGCAGTATGAGAAGAAAACAGGTTGGCGACTATGTAGATTATTTTCTACAGCCATCTATGACAAGAGAGACAAAAACAGATGGCCGCCTTGGTTTGTTTACACAGGTAATTATAAAAAGTGCATACACATAAATTTCTCTTTCTGCCTTGTCTTTCACTGAAAGTTCCCTTTGGCAAGAATTAAAGACAGGAAAAAAAGTGGCTCATATTGCAACACACAGGTGCACTCTCAAAGACAGGACATTTTTTAAAAAGGCGTATACAATATCTCTTAGTCTCCAAAATCAATTTTCATTTTAAAAATCACTGTCCCCATTTAAAAAACACAATCAAGATGACCACAGTAATAATGCAAAATGCTGAGTATTTTCACAGCACGCACAGGAAAGCTGCCAAGTTCTGATTCTGCTGACAAACTCAGGCTGAACTCAAACAATGTGAAGCAGTTATAAATCACCAGAAAGCCTGTGCATCGTGTCTGAGACATGGTCCTTCAGCAAAAAAAGCACATTTATGCATTCTTCACAGGGGCTTGTTGACAAAACTGACATACAATTTTTTTTAATCCACTAAACACAGGGGAGGAAAAAAAAAAAAAAAAAAAAGACCTTTTTTAGGTTAATAGCCACTGAGGCTATCTTTTTACACAGTCATGTTTTAACAAGTATCTAGCCAGGAAATTCAGAGTTTAATCATCTAATGGGGCCTTAAAAAAAGAGGAGTCATCTGTCACCTCTTTGCCAGGGCTCTTCTACAGCAGCCTGGTGCATCTCTGTCCAAGATGCATTACTTTGCATGCACATAGTTTAACTTCACCAAAATAGTTTCATAATTAAGGAATTTTAGTGCTTGCCGCACATCCAAATGCTTAATAGCACAAGCAACATTTTAAAGCACTCCGTAAAGCTGTCTTGAAGATTGTGCATTTACATATTCAAGATAAACTATTTTTTTTAATGCTTAGCTTGACAGCCAATGGTCCCCACCTTGGCAGACCTCGAGGTCCGCGCGGAGTTGCCGTCACAGCAGATGTGGTCACTTGGCGTCACCTTCCTGCCGGGGCTGCAACCTCCCAAGCCCTTTCCGACTCTCGCAGCACGTCCTCAGGTCCTTTCCTACCCCTTAAACAGTCCTCACTGTAGGAGTACGGAACATTTAACCATTCTAGAAGCATCAGACATCCCTTTTGTGCTTTTTCATTGCGACTCTTGTTAATTCAAGGAAGCCAGGAAGATTTGAGCAAATAATTACAATGAAATCATGGTGACTGGAGCTAAGAACTAGTGAAATATCAAGTCTGATGCAGCTGCCAGAGCTGGAGTTGTTCACCCTGACATTTCTTCTGTCAGGCAACACCTCCGAGTTGGCGTTAAACCTGCACAGTGTCAGCTTTAAGAGTATTCATACAATGACAGAAAAATAATGTGACAGCCCTAAGGAAAGCAATGAAAGTCAGGAAAGCCAGCAAAATTAATTCATATGCAATGTGACCTTTTCTTGAAGAAAATCCAAAATCCCTACTTAATAAGCAGATTTTTAAAGAGTGCTGGAGGTTGGAGGTGGGGGACAAGAGAAGCAGGGAGCCCTTGTCAAATTCCTGTCTTCTCCCTGCTAAGGAAAACAAAAATAAACTAAACCTTAAATCCCTTGCTGGATGAAGAAAGGAAATCTTGCCAAAGCAACAGGCTCATTCCGTCACTGCTACTGAAGTAATTACTGTTAGGATGAAGAGAAGACATTGAAGACAAAAAAAAAAAAAAAAAAAAAACACATCCTTTTTTATTATGTAGAGCTTGATTATAGAAAAAAATTTCTGCACATAAAGAAGTAGAGCAACAAAAGTTGATCCAATTCACCACTATATCAATATTAATATATTCATCTCCAGAAGCTCATTATATTTCAGATACTACATGGACTAAAGATTTCAGATAGAAAAAGGAAGCTCAAGTAGCATATATTTTTTTTAAAAAGTCTTATTTTCCCCTCCAAAAAAAAAAAAAGTTGCAATTTATCGGTGATAATACAATAGTTCCTCAAACAAAACAAAATAAAAGGAAATAAAAACGAAATAAACCTCCAAGCTTGTGTCACTACCTTTGGGTATAATTCCCTTTTCAATGCGTTTTGACAGAACGCTTCTGTGACGCTGGGAACTGCTTTCCATCTACAGGCACAAAGAGTGAATAATCAGCAAAACTGACATCCGAGTCGGGGATTGCTCAGCACTGAGCGTGACAGGAGATGAAAAGTTACTGCAATTTGATGGTGTACACAAGACGCTCAGGAATTTAAATGCACCTCCCATGGAAAAGCAAATCCGCAGCAAAGCAGCAGAGATCATCCTTGCCTGCTGCATATGAATCACCCTGCTAGATTCTTATGTTCTCTTCAGTTTTCATAACATGACGAAGGGATTTTTTTTTTATTATGCAAAACACTTGTTGCAACTCTATCCAACCTGTTTATCCTATGGACTAAATTAAAACTATTTCAGAGCCTTGATATGAGACTCTTCTCACAAGCCTAAAAAGGAAGATAAAGCAATGGAAAGCACCAGCAGTTCTCAAACAGAATCCTTCTCCATATTCCCATCTTTCCACACTTTGATGGGAATTGACCTAATGATCCCACTGCAATTGCACTGGCCCTCACATCGTGCTGCAAAACACCACCCCTTGAAGAATAGGGCTGTAATGAGAGCAGCCTGCACTTTATAGAACTTCTTACAAAATAAATAGATATTACAAGAAAAAGACACCTTTAAGTTAAAATTAAAAAAGACATTTGAAGTATAGACATTCGTCATTATGGGAGAGAACCTTCCACTGTGAGGCCGTTATCCATCGGATTTACTCCATCTGTGTACAATTATTCCTGATAAATGATACTAAGCTTCATTAAAGAGGTAGTGGGGAAGCAAGACAAGAGAGAAATAGCTCAAAGTGTAAATAAAACTCTCCACTGTATTCCACTTAAAATCACCCCAGCAGCAAGTCATAAAGGTTTTTTTAGGTTTAGTATTTGCCAATGCTCTGCAGGCTGTGCTGCCTAATCTCCATCACAGCGAGTGTACATTCACAAGCGCACAGCAATCCTGCATGAAGGACACGTAATTTAATTTCCATCCATGCTTTTTCCCCTGTAATCACCTTCTCACTCAGCCCCAAGCCCTTGTTGGACACAACTGAAACACTTCGCTTCAGCAGCGGTTAATTCTTCATTGAAAACATTTTCTGTAACTAGACCCAGTAACACAGGAGAAGCATCCTGCAACCACAAGTGGTAGGTCTTAGCCAAAAAGCAAGCAGAGGGGATTGAAGCCCCCTGCCCCGTGAAGGCCCACATATGTAGTAAAAGCCCTATGAATTGCTGAATTCTTTAGGCAGGATGTTTTAAAGCTCTGCTCTTGCTGCACATCACTGGTATTGCCATGACGGAGCGCTGGGCGGGAGGAGGGGAGCAGAGGCCAGCAGCAGCTGTGCACGGGACGGAGAGAAAAGCCACACAGCAGGTTACGTGTCAGTGTAAGACGTGCGACCACACAGCCAGGCTTCAGCAACACAAAGTGCCTGTTAGCTCCCGCGTGTACATTATGTGCATACATGTATGCATATGCATGTATACACACGCATATCTGCACATATGTACACACATATATACAAAAGACTTGTGTTTTTTTTTAAAAAAACTTTTTATTGCTCAATAAACTGCCACAATCCCAAAGTGTATTTGGTGTTTACTGCAACTCTGCATAAATAAAGAGAATATACGTGCTAGTCTGCCTATCTGTAAACAGATGAGCAGCCCCTCAGAACCATCCTATGGCCTTTGTTAGCACAACTGAAACCAAACGTGGCAACACAGCAGAGAACTTTGTCTGCATTCTTACTTACAGCAGCTGCCTCAGTGCTCAAGAACCTCAGCAACTCCCACAGACTCCTTACCAAGAGGAGTATATATAGTATAGTATAGTAGTATAGTATAGTAGTATGTGTGGCTATCTGCCAGCCACTAACTGCAAGTGAACTCAGCCCAAGAGCTACTCTTTCTACGGAGCACCTTCTAAGACAAGCAGAGCTGTAGGTTTGAGGAAAATGAAAATGCAAGTTTCACATTTGAGCTTAGGCTGTCAGAAAGCAACCTTTAAAGCCCTTATTATGTGCAGCAGGAACTCATATCAAGATACAGAGTAATTTAAAGTATGACTGCTTCTCATGACATGACATGCTTGCCAAATTTTAACAGCTTAGCTTGCCTTTAAGGAGGATTTTAGCCTGAGTTCAATAAAGAGTCACAAAAGACGAGATGGTCACCACATGAAGCTTAGCTTCATGCAAGTGATCTAGCAGCAGTCTAGACATGAGTGTATTGCAGTCACTGCTGTCTCAAACTGCAATAATTTAAAATATAATATTTTAAAATCAAATTAAAAAATACTGATGCTTATCTCAGACACAGAACACAGACATATATATACACACACATATTTATGTATTTAGATTTACAATATGAGAATTTCATAAAATGAGAAAAACTGCTCCAAATTAGAAACTAAATTGCATACTGAGCTCAAAGAGCGACAGAGTTGGTTAGAAACTCCTTTGACCTCCTTTAATTTGCTCCTTAGTTAAAACCACCAGTTTCTATTTTCTGAATAACTTCTACTTATCCCTCCTTCTCCCCACCATCTACTTCCAAGAGGAGTCAGTTAAACAGGAGGCCGAGAAGGAGGCCGACCGCCTGCCCCTGCGTCGCTCTCGCGCAGGAGCCGGGCACTTACATTCCTCTTTGCTGGGTGAAGTTACATTCAGGTCTGTCAAAAGTTGCTGGTTGGGGTTAGCGGCCTGCGTGGTTAGAGAGGTATTGCTGTTGTCACTGTTCATTTCTCCAGAGAACAAGTCTGTCTGGCTGCTGCTTGTGCTGGGAGAAGAGTCATCCTCTGGCTGCTTCTTCTGGAAATCTGCCAAAAACAAGATTTCACACGTCATGCCACTTGCTCAGTCAAACCTCAGCTTAACTTTACGCAAGAAACAGAACAACCAAAATCCCCCCAAGGTAGTGCTGATCATTTCTACACCTGGTGCAGCACAAAGCTAGAGTAGCCTTCAGCTTCTTCACTTCAGAATTGAAGTATTTGAAAGCTTACTGGTTGTTAAGCAGCAACAACTGAACTCAGTCTTGTTCCTACAGCTGTAACTGAAGAGCCTCCCAACTTACTGCTGTGTAGATCAGCACGTAGCCCGTAGAACTGGTTTAAAAATTGTTCACACAAAGCAAGTACAAAAGCAGAAAAGTTCAAGCATCTGGTGAGGTAAGAACCAAACATGTAATGCAACTACAGAGTAAGTTAATGCTTCTCTAAAAACCAGTCTTGTCACTGCTGTTATATAAAATCCTACCAGAAGGGCGCAGTGAGGGCAAAGCTAGTGCAGACAGAGGTGACTTGAGGGCAGTATGGTTACACACACTCTATGGCCTGCTCCTGCTCAAGCAGGTGTATGTGGAATAACGAGAAAAACGTCTGCAAGGGCCTACTTGAAGCTCTATCTGCACTGGCAACTTCAGTTATGCCAGGCCTAGTAGTAACCACACTGGGAAATGTTAGAGATGTTCAGTTCCAATAAAAGCAGCTTCCTGAACGGAAAAATCAATCGTCTCTACAATATTTCCTTTAATATACAACCAACCTGCTCTTTGACATTTCTGATGCCCTTAGATGTTCAGCCAAAGACCCAAGCATCAGCTGGAGAGGTGTATTTAATACATATATCTATGATTTGTATTTGAAACTGTGGCTTTTAGCAGCTTCAAAGCCTCTTTAAAACTCTACAAGATTTGCAAAGCTGAGCCGCTGCAGTATGTCTGCTTTTCGTCTAACTGTACAGAAAGTTCTTTGAAAGGAAAATTCTCTACCTCATTTACATCTTTATTAAAAATAATAAAAAACAGAAACTTTTTTGTGTTTGCAAAATGTAATTTTTAACTTCCATTTTTTTTGTTGTCATTCTATGCCCCCACTGTCTCATGTTTTTTCTCCCCACATGCACACAGAACAGAAATACTCAAGCACTCCTATCCCTTTGCAAAAAAAAAAAAAAAAAAGAAAAAAAGATTAAGAAAAAAATAAAAAAAGAAATATTTTTGCAACATATAAGCCAATGCCTGCTGGCAATAACATTTGTCACATCCCTCAGATTTCTGGCTGAGCATCGATGCTCCTCCCGCCCCAGAGCTGCTAGGAAGTGAACACAGCTGCCTATTTTGCACCCCAGGCATGCACAAAAGCGACCCTGTACAGTGTATTAGAGATGAGAGCATCTCTGTGCTTGAGGAGCAGAGCAAAATAATGGTTATACTCCATATTATGCACCAGGAGCAATCTATAAAATCCATTAAAAAGACAGTGTAAAGTTACAGAGAAGTAATAGATGCTATGAAACATATTAAAATCCAGCAAGTTAAAAATTTTCTCAGATGGGGTATTTCTTTTTCCTAGATTGATAAGAATATTTTGTTGCATGAGCTGCTAAAGCATCATCCACAAAAAGACGGACTTACAAACAAATTTTAAATATATTTGAGAAAGCCTATATAACAGAAGTCCCAACAGTCCTTAAAATAACAGTACAGCAAACACTAGTGCTGCACTTTATCTCCCAAAGCTATTTGCCTACCATGTACATCGACCAGCGTTTTTTTTTTCTTAAAAGCTAATCACTTTTACCCTATTGATAAATTTCCCCACTCAAAACAGAGCACAAAAGGCTGACATCATTCAGCAACAGCATTTCCAAAATAGCTCGCTAATGAAATAGGCTAGAGCTGCCACGCAGCAGCAAAATCCTCTTTTGCAGTTAAACGCTATTAGCTTTCATGCCTCCAGGTTGTCACGTATTCAGAACTGGTTTTCACTCAGCTGGTAAATCAATTAACTTCCAAAAAAGTCCCAAACTGCTCAGTTATGCAGACCCGAGCATCTGCTGTCCCCTCCCCAACACTTTTCCACTGCAGACAAGAGTAGTTAAGTAAAATGCTGAAACTGCTCCTCTCCAAAGTGTGAAATAGTTTTCTGGATTTCCCCCCAAAACTCTGCTCCTGAGAGCAACACAGAAGCTTTTAAATTTATTATACTTCCCTTCTCTAGCAAGTCAGTCTGTTTTACATTTCTGCAAGAATTCCTGCATGTCCTGTCTTCCAAGAAGCTGATTCCATTTAAAATAGAGCTAAATATCTACCAGCCCAATGTGATGTTTCACCTCTTTGTTACCACTGGTGAACACATTGCAACAGCAGAGCCTGGAAAACTGGAGACGGACATAGACATGAGGGTTCCACACTTCTGGTAACATCCAGATATTTCACTAATCCACTGCATTGTCAGAGGCAAATTGCCTGCATATGTGCAATATTAAATAAACAGAACCCTAAATTATTCTGCTTTGAGGGTCTTTTGCTTCTCCTGGGAAGGAAAAAAAAAAGCGGGGAGGGGGGATGGAGATGAATGAGTAAATAGCACTGAAATTTAGATGAACACACGTTTTAAAGAACTCCACCTTCTAAAAGCACCCACATGACTCATGTGCAGTGCTAAATCCATCACCAGCTCCAAGCCCAGCTTTCAAACATAAAACAACATCAAAAAAAGCTGAGTTTGCCACTAAGATTGCACAGCATAAGAAGAGTTCTCATCTCTGAAAACATATATTAGCACCAAGCCAGCGACACAACGAAACCAAGTCAGTCCAGCTGGATGTCTGCAGCGCAGCAGGATACAGCACACAGCAAATACAGCTGCAGCTACACCCTGCAGGCACTGCACGCTGCCTCAGTAATGCCATCTCAACCCCAGCATGGGACCGCCTCTGTATCATAACTTACATATGCGAGTTATCACTTTATAGCTTGTAGCCCAGTATTTTCCTGATGCAAATACACATACTAAGGACAGCCCCGACTAGCTACATTATGTGCCAGCCACATACGAGTGGACTGCACTTGGCTTCCTCTAATGGACTCTTAATTAATTCCAATTAACACAAGTACCTTGCAGATGACCTTGCTCTCCCTCAAACGCAATAGAAGGGGGCAGCAACTGCAGGAGTGCGGTGCCTAAATTCAGGCAGCTAAGCCTAAACTCCTTAACAGGTAACATACACCATACATACACGACACAGGCAAGATCTTGTCAAGTTTTTAAGGAAAAATCAGAAATCTCATTTTATTTTAAATCAGAACCTCATTTTATGCACAAAATAATAACATCCATTAATAGTCTCTAACAAAATTAATTAAAAATCATCAAGAAAACGAAAGATAGGACAAGAAATTTATAACTTCCGTTTTTTAAAAGTTAATAGACGTGCAAAATGCCTCCTATTTATTTATTTTTTGTTCTGTCGATACTGTGGCTTTCACTGAATCACAAAATCAGTGCCATGATGCTACAAGAACTGCCTCCAAAATCCATCAAATTAGCCGTGCTCTTCTAGCTAATATAATGCTGTATTTTAACATTTTGCAGAAAAGCTTTATATGTTACAAAGTTTTAATGAAAAAGGATTATGGTCCTTCTCCTGCTGTCAAAAGCATGTTCTTCCTTCCTGGCTCAACAGTGCACCCCTTCTGTCACCCTCTTCTGGTCACTTTTCAAGTGCAGGATACCTTGTTCCAAGAGGGAGTCAGCACCAAATTAAGACATGAGAACTACTGCTTCTTGCATAGGGGAAGAGCAGAAGAAAAGACCTAACAGCAAAACACTTAAAATACATCCAGCAACTTTTTACTGCACTGCTGGTATCGGGCACCAACACTGACAGTTTTCTAGTTCTAAAACCCTTCTGCCTTGTGCCCAGGGCTGCGCTCAGGGAAGCAGCGACAGAAACATCTCGGGCCGAGCTCAGCTCTCATGCACGGGACATTAACAGTGAGAAGGGCTGCATGTTGTTACATTACTGTGGATTCATTTGCAAACAACACAAGGTATAGACATGATATAAATATATTTTCAATACACTCTGAGTTCATGTAGCTTAGATAAAAGAAAAGCAAGAAACTGTGACAAGCACATATGTTTCTAGAGTTCAGAAGTCAGTATTTTTTTATATGATAATCTTTTGTCCTTTTGAACTCATAAAATAATACTGCTAATGAAAGCCATTGCCTTTACAGCTTCTGATTCTAACCCTTAAAAATCACAAGTGCCCAACAGCTCAGAAACTGTCTGCTGCAGAGGACTAACAAACTCGTGCCCAACATCTGTACTGCTCCAGTCACCGAGCTCCCAAAGTATCTTCAGTCCATCTGTTACACCAAGACTAAAAGGAGAAAAAAAAGAAAAAAAAAATCCATCTAGGACATCCCACCCATTTCATCACCTTAGGGACTCCTGATTCTGTAATACAAAAATGAGTCAGTCCCAATTCCAGTACTTATTCTAATAATGTCCTCAGCTTTGTATTAATTGCAAGGGGCCTAGAGCTGCAAACATGGAAGGACCCTTAGGCTTCTGGTAAATGAGTTTTGTCACTGGAGTCAGTGAAAATTTACAGTGAAAAAGACAGGTAGGTCAAAATACTAATGGATTTTGTATTTGGTCAGTTTTTTTTTTTTTTTTCTTGTTTGCACTCATGCTTTGGTAAAGTAAATAATAAAGTTTATGAGACTCTTAAGGGGGCCTAAATTTAAGCCATCCATTATGCTTGTTTTAAGAGTCAAGGTTACATATGTTTCCTATTCTTTGATCTGTAACAGATGTTATCACTAATAAGCAATGAGTGCATTCAAATAAATGATGTGCCAGAGCAAACATCAGCATACTAAGAAGAGAAAATTACGGAGTCTTTAAGGTAATTAGTTTGTTTGATACTTGATATTGCACCATTTCTTTATTCTTCTGTCCCACCGCTCCCACAACTTAACAGAGTGAACTTGCAAAAAAGTTATGTGGAGGGTGCTTGATTCTTGCACAGCATTACATGTACAGGCTGCACGTTTTTCCCTACAAGAACATCTTGTCCTTTTACAAAGCATAAATTAATGTGTTAATAGTAGTATAGCAAATACGGTACCACAACAATGAACGCAAAGGAACTGTAGCTTATTCTCGTCTAATAAGAAAATAGTTTCTGCCTAAAAGAAATTGCACTTTGAAAGTATTTGGTGGAAAGTAATATATATTGTGACACAAACTGCTGTAGTGAACTGTTTAAGCTACTGCATCCTCACCCCCAGCCCTTCAAGTGCCTGGAAAACACACTTCAGACATGGCCAATATTACTGTAAGTTTTGAAGGTTCACTGGTCTTCTCTGGCTCACAGCCTATGGAAGGCATTTCCAGTGCCACTCATGTTGCCACTTCATTTTGCAAAATGAAGCAAGCCAAACCGTAGAAAAACTTTTTTTTAGTATCTGAATGCAATCTATAGCCCCAATAACAGAACACCAACAAAATGCTACTTGGGAGCAGAAGACAATTAAAAAAAAAAAAAAAAAAAAAACGAACAACATACAGATAAAGGATTCACTAGCCTCTTTGCAGAATAAGCAAGTAGAGAACCCTCCCTACACACATTACACACATTACAGAATTTAAACAAGAACTGGTATTAGAGGAGCCTAAGGTCACAAAACAGCTACTATGTCATTTGCTGGTTACATATACTTAGAGTTTTGTTGTTGTTGTTGTTTTTAAATACATTTCATATATCATTTCAAAACCAAAACGATAGAAAAAGGAGGAGAAAAAAAAAAGAGAGAGAGAGAGAGGGGTGGGGGGGGGGACAGGTCAGCAAAGGGGTAAGCAGACAGTGAGAACTTATCAGGCCACAGAGTATTGTGCAATTTTAAGAGGTAGCTATACCCTGGGATTATATGCATTCATCACTCAGGAACTAGGATCAAGGTATACTATAGGACTGTCATATTTATAAAACTATTAGGTCATTTAACACTATCAAGTTTGCTTGTGTTAAATCTGATGATTCTGAGGCGAGTCCTAGCTTAGCTCTCAAGACAGAAATGTTTTGCTTATAAACAACATTGCAAAATTGGTGCTTTTCCTCCTGTCAATGCCAAACTGCTTTACCTCAGAGCTACACAGGAAGTCCCAGGCTTGACTGACAGATTTGCTATCATTTCAGGAAGCAACAAGAACGTTCAAGAGTAACCACGAAACAAGGGCTGGCAAGACAACAGGCTCAAAATTATTAAAGATGATCTTCACAATCAAGATTAACTCACCACCAAGTGCACATTTATATACTTAAAAAGAGTAGTGTTGCTTGGTATAAAAGTGAGTAGAAGAATTTACAGGAACTCCATTAACCAGGCTTATAACATATCGCAATGTGGCTGCCAAGAATAAAACTGTCATTTCCACAGCACAGGATCCCATGCTCTCCAAACTGCGCAATACTAACTGCATCAAAGCTCTGATGCAAAAGGAGTTTTACGGTAACCAACCATGTATCCTTGGAGGGCACCCTCCTTGCTCTGCCTCACGCTAACAAGCTGCTCTCTGTAGCTATTTCGGCACTAGCCAGTAACAAGGTCACTGAAACCCCCTCTGAACCGAGTTTGAAAACCCCTGGTGTCACATTTCCTATTCTCTTCAAGTAGCATGTTTTCCTTAATTCATTTTAAATCCTATTATTTCATAAAACTCACAAAGGGTTAAAAAAAATTACTGCTTGTGACTGTGTGTGTCATCACAGGATTCAAAGCACTGGAGCTAGGAGGAATAAACTCCCATTTTAGCAAGTCACAGTTGAAGTTTCCTGCTGGAGAACCCCTCATGCACGCAGCTGGCATCCACTGACTCCGTGACAGAGCCTGTACAGTAAGCAAGTGCTATATAAAGGTACTACTGCATTGCAAAATACTGAAACCAAAGAGGGGTTAGCTATGGCACTGCAGCTAATAGGACAACTAGAGAGCAAAGGTAATTTATTACCCAAGTGCCTGTGGTGATACAGATTCTTAAATACCCTTGAATCTGCAATAATGCAACACGAGGCGAGGGGAAGGACTTCCAGTAAACTCTGCCAGACAAAGTGACTGCTCCTTGATCTGCATGGAGAGGTCGCATTCGTCAACAACTTTCTGCCCAAATGGACTATGGCAATAGCAACAACTCGACCCGCTCCCGAGAGAAACAGCAGAAACTGTGGGAGCCAGCTGCAAGGAGAAGAGAAGAACCCATGTAAGGTTAAGGAATTAGCTTTAAAGCTAAATGGCTGCAGGTATTTTTAAGAGAACGTGTGCCACATACAGAGATTAATCCTTTAACGTGATCTGAGGGAAATACAACAGTGGGGATAAAACAGAATTAAATATGGGAGAGTTAAAAAAAAAAGTAACTGGGGAAAACATCTAAGAAGCTATGATCTACACAGCTTATTCTCAAAGCAAAAAGTAGAAAGCCTGTAACATGAACATTTCAAAGCAGATGAGACAAAACTCTGGAAAATACACAAAGATGTAATTTCCCGAGTTGACTAAGAAAGCACACAACCGACAGAGCTACTGCAGCTGGGCCATTCCCCCTAACTACCTCTATTTTCACCCTTAGAATTCTTGCAGTACTTGCATTCCTCTACGAAACAAAACAAATACGAAACATCCTACTTCAAATGAAGTTCACCAAGGAACGATGCGTCAAAACTGAGGCCTGCACAGGAGAGAAACAGTCACTTTGATCAGAAGAATCTGATAAGCAAATCCACAAAACAAGCACGTGGCAACAGCAGCGAGTTGAGAGAGACGATGAACGAAGCGAACTTCCAGAGGTGCTTTTATAAAGAACGAGAGATCCTGAAAACAGGACTGATAGAAACAGAATTTAATTACCATGTGTATTTACTTTGGACACTTCATTCACAAGACACGTAGGAGCCAACACTGCTTTAATAAAAGAAACATTTCAATTAACTTTTTCTGTACTGGTGATATCTTGGAGGTTGCCTTGTCATGCCCTTTCCAATGTCTAGAGAGCTCTCTTCAATTTTCAAAACATATGTCCATTATTTTTTAATTAATTCCTTCAGTCCAATTTATGTGGTTCCAATTAAAATGAACATTTGCCTCATTTTATGTCTATAGTCAATTTTATAGTTCAAGTATTCTCAAATATTTGCCTGTACTATGAATCACCAACATGTTCGCAAGGGATAAAAGGCCTCTAGAGTACGTTAAACCTTTCTGGCTCCAACCCATAAACCCGTCATTATTTCCCTTTCCCTCATTTCTTCTTAAGGCACCTTAGTAACTTCTGTTACCAAAACTCTCAAAAAATCCTCTAAATTAGTCCTTTAGCAGACTCTTTTCCTAATACTCTTTGTATAATGAAGATACAGTTCTAAAAATCTTTTTAAAATATAAAAGAGAGGCAAAGCTTTACAGAAAAAAAAAATGTATTTTGCTTTGCTCTGTTTGTTCCGAGGCAGCACATCTTTCTTCCCTTCTTTGGTTACATTATTTTATCACCATCTAAGAACTCACAATTTAAAAAAGATTTCTCCATCCTCCCCTACAACATTTCACCGCCTCATTCCCTCACAGTTAACCCAACCCTTTGGAGGACAGGAAAGCTAGCCAGCTTCAAAATGCAATCGCACAACCATCCTGGAATGTAAGATTGTGCAGATCTGACTCTGCATTTACTCTACTGACTTTTTGCTACTTTACAAATGTGTGTGTGAGAGGAAAACTTAATGTTTAATCACATTTAGTTTTACCACAGTTTATCACATCTACGAATGGCACAGTGAGGCCTAAGGGCTGAGCTTCTTTACATTCTTCCCAAGCTTTCTGGAATCCAAGGTTCCCTTGCTGTAATACATATCAGCCTTTAATACAGAATAACCAGAGGAGAGTTTGAAAGACAGAACTCAAAATCTGACAGTCCTCAGCTGTGGGTGCAAAAACTTGGTAAGAGTTACAGTTTACGTGAGCAACATGCGACTGAAATAATCTACAGCAAAATCAAGTACTAAGGGTCACATTTATCAGCCAAGAGCTAAGCACACAGGTGAGAAGCTGGCTGGAAACTAATCTCATGTCTTTGCACCTTAGCTTCAAAACATCCACTTTTTGCCATGTTCTCAAAGGAGCCAGGGAGCAGGCGCAGTTTCCCCTGTTGCCTTCCCCTCCATCTCCAGCTAGGTCAGCCTGCCCCCAGGAAAGCTGGGAGCAGGACACACCACGGATGGAAGGCCACCGGCGCATCAGCTTCACCCAAGCTGCGCTGGGAGCTGCTCACCTGGCTAACAAAAAGGGTCATTAAAGACAACCAACCCTGAAAGTCATTTTTGATTCAATCGTTCATATTCCAAATAGATATTCCACAAGCTTTATAATTAAAAATGGTCAGCTGTCAATTTGTTTTTCTTTTGTATCACACACTTCATTTCATTATTTTCTTTGTTCAGGGTAAGGAAAGAAAAGGCAAAACAGTCAACCATGGGACTTCTGAAAAACTAACATAAAGTAAAACAAAATCTTCCTTTCATCAAATTCAAAATATAAATGGACTGACCTCAGTATCAAAGTTGACTGCTTACATTTAATCATAACAAAACACAACAAACTTCTCAGTTAATAAATAACAACAAAAAAAAATCATACCTACTTATTGCCTTCCAGAAGAAGAAAATAGACATGTTGAGTTAAAGCCAACAACAACATGCATTTTCGCTCTTAGTCAATTAATGCCAGATTATCTATTCCAGAGTATCTGGAAAGCATCCCAAAATATGAAAATAGTTTCAAATGTTTCTTTAAAAAATGTTATCTGGTGAGCTCATATCCTCATATCTAATGTTCAGGACTTCTTTTAATGCTTTTTCTTTCTGATAAATGTTGCCCGTTTCCAAATTTAGATGCTTCTTTGAAATGGAAAAACTGATCACAAAATAATATGTTCCTGTCCCCCCCGGTGGAAAGGAAAGATACTGCACTTCTTTTGAAATCCACTTATTTTTTATAGCAAATATATGTGGGCTTGAAGTATCTCTTGTCATGATGAAGTGACTCTTCTATCTCAGTGCTGGTAAATCACAACCTAAATTGGCTAAAACATATAACTCTGTCTATGTTCTAACAAGGAGATAAAGTACAACAGAGCATAGGGAAAGCTTTAGAAGAAAACAATCCTTTTGTTTCAAAAATCCATTATATGATCTGACCCTTTGTGTTATTGCTTGCAAGCTACTGAAGATGAGAGCAACAGCAGCCTTCTGGCCGTACCTATTTCCATACCTCCAGGTTGCAAGTCACTGTTATGCAGCATAACGGATGTGCAGTCCATTGGGGGAAGTCTTCCTCAGCAAAGCGTAAATCTAAATCAAAGCAGCAATTTGAAGATCTTAAACAATCCACTAATTAAAAGTTGGCAATGTTGGGATCCTGCAGGCAAATGTAGGTTCTGAGGCCAGTCCTGTGCAGACCAAGTCTTGTTTCTACAAGTTTAACAGTGTCACAGCCATGGAATTAGGGTCCTTTATTCACAAAAGGAGCCCAGCTGTTTTGCTTTTCTTCTACATCTTAGAGAAGATGGACAAGGTTACACAGGTTTTTCTATTAATAATACACAAAACAAGTAAAACCCGTTTTAAGCATTAAATGTGGGTGTGTGTGGGGGGGTGGGGATGAGGATTCACTAAGCTCCGAAAGAACAAGGGAAAAAAACATCCCAAAATGCTTACCAAACAGAAAGGAAAACAGGGATGAAAAATGCCACTGTCATCAGGGATTCAGCTTTTTTTTTTTTTTTTTTTTTTTTAAAAAAAAAACACTTCCCAAAGAGCAATATGAAAAACAATAAACTAAAAACACTTTGAAGAAGTGTTTGAAAACATCCTTTCAAACATCCTTGTTAACTCTTATGCCTAAATGGCGTTAGGAATTTCTCCTGTGTTACATAGCCTCTTCAGAGGAAGATTATACATCCTGTGAAAATGGCACTGATTGATTGAACCATTCCAGGAAAGTTTACAGAGAAAAAAAAAAGTCTTATAAACCATCTGCTTTAATAAACTAGAAGATAAACAGTTAACCTTCCTACTGGAGTTAGGATGACTGTGTTTCAAGTCCAGGTAATTACAGGCATTACTTTGGAAACAAATTGAGGTTTGACACACAAAATTCAGTTCAAATCGCTACATACAAATGACCTAAAGGATGGGTAATTTTCAGAAAAGGATGAATGACTGCTAGCAGCTATTAGCCGTTTCGTGCACGCTGTTCTAATTACCTGGTTCAAGCACAAGCATCACAGAGCCTATTCTTACAGCCCAGCAGAAATAGCAAAGTGCAACTGATTCCAGCAGAGAGAGGGGGAGGTTTATAGGGAAATTTCTCTATAATAACAATCTCAGAATAAACTGGGATAAATACCACAGTGATGCTCAACCATCTCCCACCATATCCAAAGAACTACAGCGGCTGAAAATCCCATATGCAAAACAGCCCTCATTCCCCAATGTTCCTCATTCTAGAGCAATCTAAGAAGTCGTTCCCACTGCCTACACATTAAATTTCCAGCTAAGAAGGGATGATAAAGCAGATGAAACTACCAAGGGTCTGCCACCAGAGGGAGGTCTGCTATTAAAATGGCTCTGCCAAGGGCTCCCCTGCACACGCGATTTCAATTCTATTTAATTATCATCAGTAGGGAACGAAGCAAAGATGCTCTGAAGAGTCCTTTATTACCCACAGCCGCCTTAGACTAATTAGCATTACAGGAAAATTGATTTTCTATTCAAGAGTGTCAACCTGGTAACTAACCCAGCATTTCCGTCTCAGATTATCCATAAAAATAATAATTGTCCTCTATCCTCTCTTGCTGACCCCTAAGGCAAATGCAAGAAAAATTCCTTACTTCCTTCTGGCAAGGGAGCATTTCCTCCCCGAAGAGAAACAGCTTCTCCTTTCTATCAGCTAAAAGGGAGAAAATATTGAAGTGGCTTCACACTATCTTGTGTGAATTAGTTTAGCAAACCATGACACATGAAAGATGTATAAATTGAAACGAAAGAGAGAGAAAAGGAGTACAAGAAAGAACACGATTGGTAAAACTGACTTCATTTCATTGTTGGAAAATTCTGCTGTATAGATTTCTGGGAATAACCAATATTATCATTTCCCAATAGACAAGGAACTGGTGTTGACAATATCTCGGAGAAGCAAAATATACCCATTAAAAAGGGAGTAAAATTTTCCCTATTAAATGGGCTTTGCTTGGAAACAGCAACAATATTGTTGGGAATATTTTGTGACTGACCTTTTCTCCTCTCATCTTCCTCATCTAAAACGGTGCAAGAAAAACATTTTAATGTTGCTTTATCAGCTGTACAGTTAATACAAGTATCTTTGAAAAGAACAACTTCAAAACTTGTTGTCCAAAACCCTATCCCAAATTTCCAAAATTGCCAAATTTCACTGCCTAAACTGACTAAAATAGTGGCAGGTGTGACAAAATATGTGCTCTTATTTATATATATACACATTGTTGTACTTGAGCATAAAGTGAACCTCAACAGAAGAATTATATGTAGAATTATATTTGAATGTAAAAATTATATGTAGAATTATATTTGTAGGCCAAAAAGTTTTTAAAAATATATTCATACTTCAGTCTTTGATTATCTTTAGGAACTCTTTTTTCTACTAAGTTGTTCTGTGTGTTTATTTAAATAAAAAGCAAGATTCATTAGATATCTAAAAAGTCAGCTTCACAGAATATTTTATTTGCCTAATGTTTATGTAAACTTTAATATATTAAGCATCAAAACAAATAACAGCAGCTGCTCAACTGAAAACAGGAATAAAACTAAGAAATATCAGATTACTATGTCAATCCACAGTTTAATGTTTTTTTCCTAAACAAAAATCCAAATTGATGCAGCATGTTTGCTCCAAGATTTTAACCAAGAATTTGTAGACCTGCACATTAATTTTGCTGGTATGTCACAACTCAAGTCTAGACAAGCACGAAGAATTGAAACTTTAATTCTCTTTCATAAAAGCAAGGCTCCTGCACTCAAATTTGCAGAGATCCCTCTATATTATATTCTGGGTATATTTTCCTGTCAAATTAATCAATGACTAAGAATAGTTCACCCCTAGAAATACATTTACACGAACACCATACATTTAATTCCATTGTCATACTCTCTTGCTAAGTAATTTATGACCACAACAACATACTCTGGGCCTTCTAGGTAGGCTCTCTCCTCCGGTTCAGAATAACAACTTAATCTTGGCTACAGCACTGCTCTGAAATTCTGCTTACTCCATCCCTTCTAGGATCCCCAGGCTATGCTAGAGCTCATCATCTGCATCTGGAGTAAACACTGTGGTTGCACAAGCTGAGCTTTCAAGTACAAGACTGCACTATCTCACGGTCAACCTTAGCAAGAACACCCGCTTGTTTTGCCGAGGTTGACGCCAAGGCTGCAGTACTGCTGCTACTCCCAGTTTGTTCCACATACATTTCTGCACTAGCATCACCCCAACGGTGGGGGTTTAAAGAAGGAAATGTTTTCCCATAGGGATTCCTAAATCTTGCTGCGATGCTGCTTGAGACTGAGAATGTGAATGTACACATCGAGAAGAAAGTCTAAAAACAAAACAAGTCAGTGACCCGAAAGACCACAGAAGTGCCCCATGGTGGCAGGGGTGACTGGTGAAATTCAACCTTCTGTAATATAGTCCACTGGAATGATTCAAGCTGCTTTATACTGAACTGTTTATTATCTAATGTGAAAAATGTCCTTCCTTCCTGTTACATACCTGAAGGTACGTTTGTATTTATTGTACAGCAATCCTTCCTCTATGAGCAACTAAACTTTGCATGCTGCTAGTTACGTTTTTGTGACTACTTTGTAAAGGTATCCAACTGCTTTTAGATATAGGGAAGAGCTGGGCATGAAGAACATTAAACCACTTACCCAGGCACGTGTTGAAGATGCATGACAGAGTCGGGAAGAGTATGATTAATTTCAAGCTCAGGAAAGTTTTTTTGGGATTATTTCCACGAAGTTTCGCCATACATGTTTTGCCCTTGAGTTTTGCCCTATTTTTTGTACTCTTGGCCAGTGTTGTCCACAGGGTGTGCTGGGCTACTTAAAGCTTTGGTTGCCCTGCAATGCAGGGCATGCCCCTTGCTTGATTTCTGGAATTATTTAGGAAGTGTTCACCTACAAAAGGTAACAATTTGAAGATAGTAAGGAGTGTTATAAAGGGAATGAAGCTGAAGAAAGACCAAATGACAGGCATTTAATTTGGAAATTGTAATATTTTCCATTTAGATTTTAATCGATCTAGTGATAGGGATCAAACTCCATCTTGTTTTTTTTTTTTTTTTTTTTTTTTTTAAGTCTCTCTGAAAAAATAGCTCATTGAAATCCTTCTGAAAATATGGATCACATCCATAAACACTGCAAAGAGCAGGCTTCTTACAGTTTTGCATAATGGTTAAATCTTAAATTGAAAGTAATTCCATTGCTCACATCAAAAGCTTTTCAGTCCTTGACTCCTCTCCCAAAATAGAAAGTTGGGTTAAGCCCGTGAAGGCTGAATTTATACCTTTTTGGCAAAGAGGCAGCAAAAATAGCTCATCATGATACATGGAGAAGTCACCACTTTCTGGTTCTTGAAATTCTCTCTTACTCTTCTTGCTTATCAAGCTCAAAATCTCATCCTCCTTCAAAAACATAGTTTCAGAAATACAAAACTTGTGTTCCCATCAGTTCAAAGATGATTTAATCCACTGCATTTCTGTATTTCTCATCAAACCTGCTTTAAAAGAAAACTGCAACATATCCTCGTGTTACTGCAACAGAACTGCATCAGCCTGAAAACTTACAGCAGTGCTAGATGCTGAAGAAGGGTCTCAAAACTTTCAGGCAAGAGGAGGAGCAAGGACGTTTTTATAAAGCATTAGGCTTTTAAAGGCTGTGCTAGAAACAGGCCTATTTGTCAACTTCCTCACAATGCTAGACTTGAGCTCCCTCTTCAATGCTCACTAAAGATGGAGGCAGATATTAGTCAGGAGAGTGGTAGTTGTGCAAGACCATGAATGAGGCATCATCAGCCTCTACATTTAAGACTCAAGTTATGGCTTTCTGCCTTATCTACCTGCCAAGCCTCTTCCTTCATCGCTGTGCTGTGTATAGGAGCTTAGTTACACACTCTTCCTTCTTTCATCACCTATTTTTAGGGATCCCAGAATCAGATCTTTTGTTGATGGACTCTCGCTGCAATATTTACTTTGCTTTGATAACAGCCCCAAGCAAATGGTATGTTAAAAGATATTTCATCAAAAAAAATCACTGTTGGTCTGCTGATCTTGCAACTGCATTGTCTTCTCACTTCAAAGAAAAAGAAAGTAGAATTGTTTGCCATTCTCTTACCTTCTGCTATCAAGCACCAGAAGAAAAAATATATCATGGCTACAGATGCATCCGGACAACCTTATTTTTAATACCCTGTGCTAATAGCCTAATTCCACAGGAACTTAAGGAAAAATTTTTTGACAGTGAGGGTGACAGAGCACTGGAACAGGCTGCCCAGAGAGGTTGTGGGGTCTCCTTCTCTGGAGATCTTCAAAACCCGCTTGGATGCAGTCCTGTGCCACGTGCTCTAGGTGACCCTGCGTGTGCAGGGGGGTTGGACTAGATGATCTCTAGAGGTCCCTTCCAACCTTAAGCATTCTATGATTCTATGATTCTAATTCTAGCACTGGGCAAATGCAAAGCCCAACCCTGACAAGGAGTTTCTTCTTGGCGCACCCCAATCACAGTAACAAGTTTAGTAAGAACAAGAAGTTGAGTAACGGGCACGGCTTCTCAAAACCCATTTTCATAGTTTCTTTAAAAAAAGGACAAACAAATCTTAGCCTAGTATTCTGATGCTGAGAAAGTAGAGTTTCTATTATCTTCATTACCTGCTCAATGACAGCAGATTGAAATGCTTTCATCAAAACTCATGCGGCGAAGAAAAGAAAACCACAGCTTTCCACCTGGGCACCTGATTAGTACTAAAATATCTTCAAAAACATTGCTGCATCTGCTTTTAAAAATAGAAGTTGGAAGCAAAGCTCTTTGCTTTAATACAAAGTGACTGCCTAATTGAAGTTCAAATGAACCCGATCCAAAACTGCCAGGTTACAGCTACTTCACAGATCTCTGTCTTGCTGACGGGCTGCAAGTTATTTTTACATGGTGTTTTTTCACAAGAAGAAGAAAACAGTTGTCCGCAGCAGGTTATGTCTTTGACCTATCACTGATGCCTCAGAGTTCTCCCAAGCTTTTATGTTTCACGTCTATATTTCCTTGCATGTTTCCAGATTTTTTTTTTTTTTAAAAAGTCAGAAAGTAGGAAGCCCACAGCTGAGAAACTCTAAGACTAATTTCTTAACTGCAGTTACATGTCCTGTTAAGGCAGTAATCCAAGGAATCTATGCAGTATACAGCTGCAAACAGCAGATAGCTGCTGCATACAGAAATATTTTCACAAGAGAGATTTTTGGAAACCCCACAATTTAAGCAAATTACATATCAGAAAAATATAGAGGAAATATTAGAACAGTTTTTATGTCTTGGTAATATTCAGAGTAGATGCCAATACTTTATACATTTCTTTCTAAGAACAGCTTTGAAAGACTACTCCATAGTTCAGTTAATTACCTATTACAGAAGTATAGATGAAAAACAATCTTGCATCAGGTTCGAGTATATTTTCCAACTAAAGCTTACCATAACTTCAACCAAAAGTGACATTTATTTAAAACAATCATTTAACAACTATAAAAAACCCAGAGAGAATAAATAGCTATTTATTTAGATGCTCCTTTGGTACCATGGACTTGAATTATTGTTGAAGGTAAAAAAGGCAGAATGAGCCTCAAAATGAGACACTACACAGTGTGCAACTTGCATACCACTGTTATTTAAAAGTAATCATTTGTCTTTTAAAAAAACACTAAATAGTCCCAGTTTAATTAGAAATGAAGATTACTAGAGCAGCATGTATACCAAGCATGCACTAAACTACCCCAAAAAAGCCATTTAGTTTGGTTAGCTCACTCTGTTGCCAAGTGGATCAATATATCTATCCTAAATTTCATGAAGTCTATTGATAGCTGTAAAACAAATTCTGTAAATTTTACATTATATAATTATAAGAATTTTGTATGTAGTCTTTATTCCCTGATCACAGGGATTTTATGCAGCTTGAAATCTTTAGCCAGAGCATGCGGAAAAGGTTAACGTTTGAGATAACGTTTAAAAACACTGAACTGGAGAAAAGAGTACAGAGGCGATGTAACTTTTCTAGGTGGTCTGGACTTACAGAATTATACTAATTCCAATATTCTTCTAATTGGGACTCCATCTTCTAATTGGGCCTAAAAAAATATTGAGGAATTTTTGAGGAAATTTTTCCACATTTTGCAGGAAAGAAAACCCATCTAAACACATTTTTAGGCTTTCACAGTTCTGCAGGTCACGTAAGAGGAGAGGCAGCACTGGCACCAGACCTGCGGAGAATTCAGCAGCTGGTACAACCAGCCGTGAGGAAAGGTTCAGAGATGTGAATCACACGGACGCTCCTTAGAGAGATGTCGGCAGGATCTCAGAAAGGCTGAGAAGGTAGAGGGGACTGAATCTACAAGTCCATCCCTCAAAACCACGCAGTCTCAGAGCAAAAACACCCTCTCTCAGGGCTAGCTATCAACAAATCAAGGACTGGGAGAAGTGGGTGGAGAGGCCCAAGTTCTCGTTCACAGCTACTTGGTTTTTAAAATGCCTTTTTGTTTCTGAGATCACACAGTCACTCTCTGATTATTCTGGACAGCAAAGATAAGCTTCTTCCCCCTCCCTCCCGCTTTCCTTTAATTAATTTTAAGTGGATTTCCAGTGGATTTTATGTGGATTAGCTGAATCCAGCACCCTACACTCTTGTCTACATCTGCAAATGAGTAACCTTTGGCACACGCAGGATAAGGTTCCATCGTGTTACTACACCGTCAATATGGGTATTTTCATGGAGAGGCCCGCTTTGCGATAGCTACTTCTTACAATTCCTATCAGCCCTATAACTTCTGGGTTTCCGTGGCTCACCTATTCCAGGCACATGGCTGGAAGTCGGGGCAATAGTGGAATGCCGGACAAGAGCCAAAGAGCTTCCTGGCCATGACACCCTAACGCGTGCAAGGGACAGGACAGCACCTAGGAGGTACCCTGCACACTCTTCCCCTATTTCCCTCTCTGTGCTTTCCGAGGGCATCCTGGCCACGGATCCTGGCATTCTTCCAACACAAAGCCCAAGGAAGGAAGATAGATCAACCACACTCATGCAAATGCCTTCAGAAATAGGGAAGAGCTGGGTATGAAGAATATTAAGCCATTTATCCAGACACGTGCTGAAGTTTTCAAGAGTGGAACCGCTACTTAAACATCCCATTCTCAATCATGTAAACATTTCAGAAGTGCCAGAATGAGTGACAATGAAGACTGGCTGTTGCGTTACTGCACGTTACCACCTTTGTCTGCTGCGTTTTACTATTTCCCAAGAACTTTTATTCCAATTCTGAATTTTACTGAGCAGGAAGGTAACAAAAAAAGAGGCTTAACTGATACTCAACTTGCCTAACTTCTGGTTTTCATGTTTCAGTTATGAGTTTCATAACAAGTAAAGCAAGGTTTCTTCTGACCAACTTGTTAAAAGAGGTACAGGAAAAAAAAATAAAACCAACAAAAAGAACTCAAAAAAGCTTTTAATTCAGTGCCATGACAGACACTGTTAGAGATGATGCAGTAGCCCACCAAGCCGAAGCTCTGATTCTTGATAAGTACATGAACTAGAACTGTAAGAAATTCTGCTCTGAGCTTTTTAAAATCCAGTCCATAGTCAAATGTAAAACCTGACTATTTCCAAGGAAACTAGATAAAAAACCAGAGCAACAAACCCAGAGCATTCAAGAAAAAGAGGAAAAAGCACAAGAGAGCAGGGACCACTGCATTCGGTATCAGGAAGCTCTGCTACCTGCAATTGCTTTTGCTGACCTCACAACATCTCTCACTGATCAAGGGCCTTCCCTCCCGATACCCAAACTGATCATATAATCTCTGCTGAAAAGAGCAGCCTTTTGTATAAATATTAATATTTATTCATACAAGAGCAGTTGTGAACAAGTTTTCCTTCAAAACTTTGTTTGCATTTTCTGTGGCTCCCCAACACTGCACAAGCTGGGCAAGCTGCAAGATTCCACTGCGTTTTCCATCTTTTGTAGCTTCATTAATATTTTATACACTTTATACACTATATATAAGGGCAAAAAATAACATACCCATTTAAAGTTTTCTTGTATATAATAAAAATGCTTTAGGAGACAACATTTGGCAAAGACCTCTGCAATGGTACCTCAAGATATGGAGGAAAAACATGCCTCTAGGGTTAATTTTTTCCCCCTTGTTTCACCAGCCTTACAGCAGAAGCAGCAGAATCATTTCTTATTTGTCACTCACTGTTTTATGATCTCCACTGCCCAGCTGCAGATTAAGACAATTCAGAACATCCTCTGATGGCAGCATTTAGCACACCCATAACCTGTATACAGCACTTCACGGGCAGGAAAAAGGGAGAGAAGTAAAAGACAGACAGTTTGGAGAAAGTACGAATATTGTGGTGATATTGATAAAATCCTCAGAACTGACAAGTTAGAGCACAGTCTGATATGTTTGGAGTCATTAGCTTGCCTTGAAATCTCAGCAGCATTTTCCAAGCCACAGACAGGCATCAGTCAGTCATTCATAAAATTCCATTTGTAAAGACAGATACAACTTGAATTAGCCCCTTATAAACTCTCATTGTAGTGCTAAACTTGCTTCCTTATGTTAGTCTCAAGCATCTTTAACATGTTTGTAATTTGGTTGTAAGCTATTTTTATGCAAGTGTTAGCAAGTCACTTCCCCTCTTGCTTAAAACCGACTGCCTCCAGCATTCAAAATTTCCTTTGGGCAGCAAGGAGATTTTGAACATATGATCTATCATGGCTGAAAATATACACACACACACACACACACACACACCTTGAGAGGGTAACTCGCACTCTGTGTAGGCTGTAGGGCCAGGAGTAGCAGATGTTGGTTTGGAACATAGTAAAGCTTTTTTTTTTTTTTTTTTTTTTTAAACCACATTTACTAAAATTGCGACCATTCTTATTTTGTTTTATACGGCATTCAATACAAAGAGGATCTGAAATTATATCTCATGTACTTAAATGGTCTTGATTCCTCATGATATTCATCTTACAAATATGTGGAAAAGTTGAACAACACAGTCAAGGTCACAAACCTCTTCTGCAGGCAATTCCTACCTAACCTTCTGTCTTTGGATCCTTTTCTATTTGCACTTCTACTAAACTGACTTCGAATATCACTTTATTGACTAGGATGCCTAGATAGTATCGTAATTAGTGAATATGCATATCCACACTAAATTTAAAAAATAAATAAATAAAAATCAGTGGATTATAGTTGTGAATACAGTTCACATACAGTTGTAGAATACACACAAATTATTTATAAATAAATAAATAAATGCTAGGATCATATTCATGGTATCCCGCTTTGAAATGTGTTCCATGAAGCACAAGCATTATGGCTGTCTTCCACTATAATAGTTTTTTTTTTTTTAAATAATAATAAAGGTCAAAAATGCAAAATGGAGTTGGCAAATTGCTGGCCAAATTCTGCACTGAAATCCCTCAGGAATCATGGACATTATGTATACTGCAGCCTGCTACAAACACAACGAATGATTTTATCCCTTCTAACAAGTACATAATATACATATATAACCGTTCACCAGCCCGAGGTTCTCCACCTAATCACCCTTGCCCAATCCATGCAATTAAAAAATATTTAATAAATAAAAACAGTTCTGTTGGCTGCATGCTTTTTTCACGCCAAGAAAAAGGACGAGCCAGCACACAAATATGCTTTTTCAGCATTATTCAAAAATATTCAAAAACAAAGTGATGTTAAGCAGCTTATATAGATAAAGCATCCTACAAATGCTCTTTAGAGCAGATTTAATTATCATTGCCACCAAACAAGACGGAGTAGGTACCCAAAGGATTAAGATGAAACTCAAAATGCTTATGCAACATTATTTTACCAGAAAACTTAAAAGTAGAAAATGGGAAATGTAAAAACAAATATGTTTTTATGTTTAATTATGCGGGACTAGAATGCAATAGAATTTTTAAGCACATCCAGCAAAATTTAGGAATTTGAGCGGACCTTTTCTGCTACAGCAAGATCCGAGAATATAACATTCATTAGCAGCAATTCTCAACTTGGTACATGCAGTAAATCATTTTTCTTCATTACACATCGTGTTTCTTTCATTAAACTGTGAGCTTATTCAGAGGATAGAAACAAATCACCAGTCATGTTTACTGCTAAAAGCATCAAAAATAATTATTAGAAATTGCAGAACACCCAAAGCATACCCAAAGGATAGCATTTATTTTATGTTAAGAAATAGTGGGGAGAGCAGGTGGGATAAATAAAGACAAAAGGAAACAATTTTTTTGTTTAAGTGTTTCCACACACCCCCCCCCCCCAACAAAAATGAACATGACAGAATTAAACTAAACACAACTTATAATGTAACAGAGAAAGGAGCTGTGTGAATTTTCCTCAAAACTTTACACAAAACAATGCAACAACTCAAGGACCAGGAAGGCACTCTAGATTCATAAGTTAGATGATGAACATGACTTTATCCAGATATTTGCAGGACTAAAGGAAAATATACTTCAAGAAGTCTAGAAACTGTTGAGAACTAGATGACAACTGGTGACAAAGCAGATTTTATCCATATGCTGGAATGGGGTTTACATATCCAGTTGTACCCAGATCACTGAGATGCTGCCAAGACCTCAAACACTGCAAAGGGATAAAATCCAGAACACACAATCAGCTGCGAGAGAGGACACTAGGACCGTGGTCATCCTTAAAAAGTGATTTTACCAGTGTCCTGTGGCCACAGAGAGCAGCCAGCTTGACTCCAGCAGGCATGCTGAGAGAGGCAGGTATTCGATCACTTACTTGTAGTCCCAACTGGCTGCTTGAAAGGGAGCCACGTAAGCTGGCAAACGCACCAGCACATGGTTTGCCCTCAGAGTTCACCCATACCGATGCTCAAGCTAAGCCAAGCTAAAAGGAGCAAAAATTTGAAAGCCATTGAGCATAAAGTTAAGTACAGCCTCATGGTAATTTCTCATCCAGAGATACCCAATCTTTAGATTCAATTTCAAACCTCTAGTCAACATACTTTTATTTTTCTTGCCTTGTGTTGGTCTTCTATGCATATTTACCAGGAGGTTTCCAAAGTAGATTTTTTTTAATAAAAGCATTGATTTAAAACAACAACAAAATCATAGTGCTTTATAAATTAGTTATCTAATTACTGGATTTAATTTTTGTTCTTACTATTTCAAGTAGTACTAAAGGTCTTTTTAGTCAAGAAAGGTTCTGCTGATGCGCACTTGGGAATATTTGCCATGTTTTCTTTTTGAGGGGAGAAGGAGCTCAAGGAAAAAGGTTAGTTGAATGTAGAAATTTTAAAAAGAAATGACATTTCTTTCCTGTTGATCATACTGATACAACTATATATGAAAACTGACTTAACTGCTCATGGCATTTCTATTTATTTCTTTAGGAATTTCAAGACAAACCGTTTGCTCTTTATAGGTGCTTTTCCGTGCGCCTAGCGAGTTGCAGCAATTAATGCAAAGCAAGAAAGCTGCCTGGTTCCCCTGCTGACAGCTCCTTAATGGGAGAGGTGGACACAGCCTGGCAGGGTGCGTAATGGGTGCACAAACACCCGCAGCCCCAAGTGATCCTGGCAGAAAATTAACTGAGAGATACAAAGCTCATTTAGCAAGAGCCCCACCGCAATCCGGACAACACAAGTCTCCATAAAGGTTGGGAGAGGGAAAATGAGAAGACGCCTCTCTTCAGGGGAAGGCAGTCTTTAATTGCACAAGTCCTTTTATTCAGCCTTGTTGCTTCAGTGCACAAACAGTTACTGCTGCTTTGCAAAGCAAATGTTTTTGTGCAGATCTGTAAGCTCCCTGGATAGAGTGTGTCGCAGACTTGCTCAAGTTAAAAGGAGATTTTCATGTTAATAACTCTGCCACAATACCATGTTTTCTTCAGATGCTCCAGGACACAGTTGTAATATAAATGATGGTCTCTCTTACACTGCTACCTTTTCAAAATTCAAATTTCAACCACTGTCATTATCTGTTGTGGTTAATTACTGACAGAAAAGCAAACCACTATATTGACTAATATCAGCTGCTCGCATTGGGAAAAAAAGAGAGGGAGAAGAAAAAAAAACCAAAAAAACAACAACAGCAGCAAAAAAAAAAAAAAAAAACAAACAAACGAAAAAAACGAATTTACTACCTTTCCTGCACAAGAAAAATAAACCTTTTATCGTGTCACTCTGCGGTGACAACCAGGCCCTGAGGCTGGGGTTCGCTTATACAAGGTACCATGTAAAGAAAAGAAAATATATAGAGACAAAACTGCAAAGAGTATTTTTGGGAGAATACAGCGTACTTCAAATACTGTAATGAAATCACTGGGTCAAAGTCTTTTGTAACATTCTGTGGAATCCTCTCTCTGTGGTGCCTAAGGCAAGCTCCAGCTATGCTGTGTTATCGTCTAGTAATAAGGGCAATCGCATGGTTAAAAAGTACATTTTTAAGCAACTGTCTGCAGCACTGGGATTCTAGTTCTCATTGCACAGTAATGAAATTTCAAGTACATGAATCCTTTGCAATGATAGAAGTGAGGGAAATGTCAAGCTGTCTGTTTTCCACACTCCAGCATTTCCCAGCACATTCCTAAAGTGGCCTGAAAAGCCACGGCTCACTTTCCTCCTCCAAATCTTCTCTTCAAACAATCTGTGTACCAAGAATTACAAAAAAAAAAAAAAAAAAAGCCTATCAAAAGCCAAATATAAATAGTCAGCATTCACTCAGCTTTTAAAATTACACAGATAATGATATGCCTCCTTATGTAATATTAAGGAAAAATATTTTGCATGCTCTAGTTTTTATCCTTAGCAAAATAATCCCTCCTTCGCTACTTTTCAGATCATCTTTTCAGAGGCAGTTCATCTGATCTCTAGTTCAGGATGATTTTATTCTTTAGAGGGAAAAAAATGTCCTGCTATATTATTTACATGAGCCAAAAGTCTGCAATTGTGTCCAATTTCAAAACGCCCTAAGCACTTTCCAACCCAAACGCCTCCAAACCAAGCTGCACCATTTCAAAACCCGGTGCCGAGCACAGAGGTGCCCCACGGTTTGGCGGCTGCTGCTTCCCACAACTTCGCCAGCGGCTCTCACTGTCCGGCCCGCGGGCGGGCGCCTGCGCCTCGAACCCTGGGCTCAGCCTTGGGCCTCTTCCTACAGGGAAGACACCGAGGTGCTGGAGCGTGTCCGAGGAAGGGCAGTGAAGCTGGTGAAGGGGCTGGAGCACAGACCTTACGAGGAGTGGCTGAGGGAGCTGCGGTTGTTTGGTCTGGAGAAGGGGAGGCTCTGCGACACCTTACTGCTCCCTACAGCTACCTGAAAGGAGGTTGTAGTGAGGCGGGGGTCGGTCTCTTCTCCAGAATAACTAATGACAGGACAGGGGAAAATGGCCTCAAGTTGTGCCAGGGGAGCTTCAGGTTAGGAAAAAATTCCACATGGAAAGAGTAGTCCAGCATTGGAACAGGCTGCCCAGGGAAGCAGTGGAGTCACCGTCCCCAGCAGTGCTCAGGAAACGTGTAGATGAGGCACTTGGGGACATGGCTTAGCAGGAATGGTGGGGATGGGTTTACAGTTGAACTCAATGATCCTGAGGGTCTTGTCTAGTCATAATGATTCTATGATTAGCTGGACTACAAAACAGACCAGAATTTGGATCAACTGCATCATCTCTTCCCACCTAAACAGCCTCTTACACCAAAAGAGAGGAGTTTTTGCCTTCCAGCTCCTTTCTGACTCCCGGTTGAGCTGCCTGGCTTTAGTTGCACAGACCCTTTCACAGCTTTCCGCAGTGGTCAGGTCCCAAATCTTCAAAGCTGTTTGCAAAAACCAATAGCCTAGTTCTCTCTCTTTTAGTAGTTTTCTGGGAAAGCTTTGCCAAATCAAACCATATTTCTATAAACAAATACATATTCTAATACCCAGGAATGTGCTTGGAAATAACAGCATGCCTACACACCCTTCCTTTTTCCCCTCTCTCTCCCACCAAGCCTTTCCACGCAGTTCACTGAACTTCCCAGCAGAAGCAGTATTTAGCACACTTTATCCTTTTGGTATGACACTCTTGAATATGTCTCAATATACTTATTTAAAAATAACTCTACAAATCATAAATGAATGTCACTATCTCTCTGACACAGAACAAATATGTCACAAACATCCTAAAATCTGCTGCTCTTCCCATAAATCTCTCTCCTCCCCTTTAACTGACAAAACCATTTTCTTGTGGCCTTTGCCACAGCTATCGGAAGAGCCAAAAATCTTAAGATTTAAAAAACCACTGCTTCCATCAGAACAGAATAAATAAATTATAAATTAAAAACTCTTGCTCCAAAGTAAGATCAGTTACCAGCAAGGATCAAAAATTACCCTCCATTTAAAAAACAGTTATTACTGGCTGCCCACTTTATGCTTCCGTAATTTTTTTGCTCCTTTTCCTACTAAAATGAAAAAATCTTGGATATTCCTACCATTCCAGACTGAAAGCAATCTGACAAAGATCGTCATTGTATTCCTGAATTTCTCTCAGTACTATGAGGGAAACTTTTAATTTTATTTCTGCATTTATTTTTTGGCTTTCAGTACTATATTACTTGAAGGTACAAGAAGCACCTCTTGGCACTACAAAGCAACATTAGCACCACACCACTGGCACCGATTCCTTTCTTTTCTAGGATGCAGAGATCACTAAATCAAGATCTTTAAGATACTCTTGATTTGCCCACAATTTGACAAAATGTGCTTGATTTGTAATTACTTTATTAATTTCCCCTACTTTTCCATTTTGATCCAGGCTTAACTGCTACCTACTCATGGTCTCAAAAACTAGAGAACTCAGCCAGGTATCAGGACTTCAAAGGGCTATTTTTTCCCCCCGACCTTTCAAGCTGTTGGGTGCCCAAAACACTTAAATCAGCACAAGGGAAAAGCAACTAGGATTATATATTTTGGGTTACCTGTATGCCAAGGTAATACTGCTGGTTGAATTCTAAAGTTTCACTTAAATTCTGTGTTAGCTTTTAAGTTAATTTGATTTCAGTTGAGTGAAGAAAGCGTAATCAATTGTTCCTACAGCTTCACATGAAACTCTCAACACTGAACCTTGCACTGAACAAGCAACTGGGGAAAAAGGCAGACTGTCTACATATTGACAAACTTGGCCAAATAAAAATAGTCTGACAAATATAAAGAGGAAAGGGGACAACCTGACAGCTTAATCATCTCTTTCTTTGAGATACAATCACCAGTTGGCATGTAGGACAGTAAAGAGCAATGAAAAAATATATATATAGTCTAAGCAAACAATCCATACCACTCACCTGATTCTGCATGCAATATAAGCAGGATACCCAGAATTAAAGCAAAATTATAAAAAAAGCTTATAGTGAAAAGATACTATTTGGAAGCAACCATGACATTAACAGACAGTTTGGGCTTTCTAAAAGTTAACTGCAGGGATAGCAATAATCTCTGAAATACAACACACTGCTCCTAGGAGATGGCTTTGCTTTTGAAATTAAAATATTCACCACATCATCTCACTTTGCATTCAGCTGAGAGGAGTTGCATCACATCACCTGTCTGACTCAAAAGGATGATGCTAGGAGAAACATGAGCTCCAGAGCTTTGGCGAGGTGATTTCAGCTCTTTCCTCTGGGTTGGGTAGGCAATAACTACAAAGCCTAAGACTTTCGTTTTGTTCTTACTGTTCCTCCACACCGTCAAGAGATGACAGAAAAAAAAATTATTTCAAATTCTCAAATATTATTTGAGAATATATATACATTTCCGAATGCATCCTGAATCCCTGCACGCACAAAGCGAAGAGAGGCAGGTTGGGCGCTGCCGCGGAGGGGAAGCGGCCGGGGCCTGCGGGCCGCAGCTCGGAGCGCCGAGCGCCCGGCCCTGCGCACGCGAGCGAGCGGGCGGCCTCAAACACCAGCTCCAGGAGCTCTGGGACAGGAGAGCGGCCTCGCTAAATGAACGCCAGCAGGAAAAACTGCTTGTTTTCCTATTTGCCTGTCCAAAAAAAAAAAAAAAAAAAAAAAAAAAAAGCACCGCCATCAAAAACCCACACAGAGGTCTCCACTATTCGTTCCCTATCCAACTTATCATATTGCAAACTAATATACACTGACTTCTTAGTGGCAGACTGGATAATTATTTAGTGTACCTGGCTAAACACTTAGGCTACATTTCTCAAAAATACCCTACTAACTTGGTTGCTTTAGAAAGTCTTACCCAGAGTTCTAAAGGAAAAGTCACAATTACAGAAACTACCTCAGCTCTGGAAAAAAAAGATATTGCACACTATAGCAAATATTTGTCTTTTTTTTTTTATTTATTCTTTTTTTGTATATCCGAAAGGGTGAGAATGCCCTACATCCCTGCCCACGTGGGTATTGCCATGCTCATGAGAGTTGGGAACCACTGGAAACCAGTGAGCTGCTGGAGCTCGTTTAATTGCACAAGGACCAACTGGGGCGCTCAAACACCCTCTCACTGGGCACGGTGCTGCACTGCTGCTACTGCAAGTATTTTCCGAGCTGTGTACACAAGCCTACCTATTTTACATGGTGAAACCTGGAATGGAAAAGAATCCATGCCCCAGACAGTGACGCTCTAACAGATGCAAAAGCTTAAACAAAAATGAAACAAAGAAACCCCCACCACCACTATGGCAAAAGACTGGGAATTAAAACACTTTATAGATTAGAGCAGGATCCATGATACATCTCTGAGCTCATTAACAAAGTCATCATTCAAAGCTCTGAAAACAAAACAAAACAAAAAATACCCCCCAAAACCCATAACAACCCTCCCCCACATACTAAGAGCAAGGGACAGACCTACATGAAGACATAAAAGAAGCAAAAGAAAGAGCAGCCAGCAGTGAAACAAATAGGATAATCTCTTGAACATATGCATACTAATCAGCATAGAGAACAAAGTCCAGGGCTGGCTAACGCTCCAGTTAAACACTGTATTTCCTGGGAGGAAACACTGGGATAAAAAGAACACAGAGCACGTGTTCTTCAACAAGTGGCATTTTAGGATTTGTTATTCATAGGTGGTGAAAAGTACTGGCAACACGAAATTGAAAATTCACGTTAAAAAACAGAGGTTTACCAGCTTGGGTTAACCATTCCAATGTTTAATCACATTATTATCACTAAGTATGATGATAAATTAAATGAGAAATATGAGGCTTCCTAAATGGATTTAGGAATTAATGCACCCTGAAATCCAGCTCCAACCACAATGCAAAGAGGCACATGTGATATAAAGTGTCTTGTTCTGGCTCCAGATATCTAAATACAGAACCAAATTTAAATCAGGTCAGAAAGTACATTATAATACTGAGTAGCTTTAAAGCATAGAAATCTGTTTTGGAAGGTTGCTGCAAAACAGCAGATGTAAAATAGAGATTTTTAAAAAGTCATCATGCCTCACACTTACTACAACTTGGAGTGTATTTAAGCTGCATTTGGTGAGTTGGGAGATAAACACTGTTCTCACACACATAGCTGTTTTTGGGGAAAGATACTGCTACATGATGGATCATGAAACATCACCTATACCCAGGAAATACTAGTGGACGCCAGAGAAATTACACAGAACTCTTCTATCTTTTGCACACCGGACACCAGTAAATATTTGCCGGGTTGCTCTGTATTAACCAAATAAATACATTCAAATAAGCAACAAGAATTACCATATCAGTGAAGGTTGTTCACTGGCTATTCTGCCTTGAATGGATACAGCTACTTCTCACTCACATCTGCTATTATGACATTATGTACAGTAATGGAAACTTTGGATAACAAGTTTGAAACAATCAATAGCAATTTACTGTAATGGCCAGATAATCTTTACCCTTGTAAACCACGTAGCATAATCAATGCTTCACTATTTTGCAATCCCTTAATATGCAGCCACTAGAGCACTTAAACAAGCACTTTGATGTAATCAACAGAAAAATGTACAGCTTAAATGTCCTCTATAAGGGGGAAAGGAAAAAAAGCAGCAGACATCTGCAATCATAACTCAGATCATCTATCCATCACTTCAACTTTTTGGCCAAAGTATCTCCTGTGCGGCATACAAGAGGTACCTACTGTAATATACTATAATAAATATACTATCATAAGCAAAGTCCAGTAAGTTCAGGATGACTGAGCAGCACGGTTCTGTTCACCCAGAAGGCAACAGGAGTAACAGCACATTCGCTGTCAGGGAAAACAGTAAAGTTAAGCATATATAAATAGCTCTCCACATCCTTAAATGAAGGGTAACCTCATTTGGCTTAGCTCACATCAGGAATATCTTTCAGAAATATTTTCTTCTTTAAATATCAGTGTTCCTGAACCAAGTATCAATGACTTAATTGATTTGGAGGCAGTTTTCCACATGAAACAGCCATGACCTACATGATACAGTCGGTGCAATCATCAGCTGATCAACTTAGCAACTGCTTAATAAAGCTTATAAAAATTATTTAATACTTTAATCAAAAATGTGGGGTTTTTTTCTCTCTCTGATTCCATGCTATGGAAAAGAAAATGCACACCTAGTTCCTATTAAAGCACTACTTTTCTCAGTTACAAAGCACTTGTAACCACACAGCTAAGAAAATAAAACCCCGAAATATTATTGAAAATTGAATTCACATTTATGCCAAGGCTTGCTTCAGTATATATTAATCCCTTTTATAGCTTGCTTACACGCATTTGAAACCTTAACAGCTCAGATTCAATACTGCACAGAATAAATCACCCTCACAGCACCTCTATAGAGACACACTTCCATTTAACCCTCGGTGTACTGAAGAAGCAAACAATACCGTGCTGGTAACCTTTCCAAAGAGGCTTTGCAGCTTACAGACTGATTTCGACTCCAACACATGTAGGTCTGAAAACACACTCCAACTCTCATGTTGATCTCTGAAGTAACTTTAAATTAAAAATAAAGTCTCCTATTATAGTTGGCAGACACGTTTTCAAGGCGGCACTCATTTCTGGCACATGTCTGGGTGTCTCTAATTAGCTGACACCGAGATGCTACATGGCACAACCTTCCTGCTGCGCTCTGCAGAATGCAAGAATTACCTAGGGATATTTCTACCTACTAATTATTCAGGGTCTTCATATTAACACTATCTTCACTGCATTTTACATATGGAAAAAATTCCTCAGAACTCCAATTCCTGCTTATTTCTTCCTCAAGATTGCTAGCTAGCCCTCTGACCTCAAACAGTGCTCCACATCAACCGCATTTAAAGTCAGCTTATTGGGATTTCAAAAAAATTGCATGTGTTATTATGCAACTATCCAGAGTAAAAACGAATCCAGGAAAAGTGAAAACATTGAAAAACGGGGGGACGGGGGTGGGGGGGAGCAGCAATCGGTCAGACTTTCCAAAGCTGCTTCACATAAATCAGACATGAGATGAGGCAAAGTCACCTCATAAAATAAAGTAAAAGCCTTGGCAGAATTTATGGTAGCGGGCACCATTTGCAGCGGTGTTTCAAGGAAGTTGTGATGCTACACGTGGCCTTTCCAAAGTGCATCACTGAAGAGGATCAAATGCACCAACGTGACTTTGAATAAACCTCCAGGTTTATATTTAATTTAAGGAGAGCATTCTCTTAACTGGGAGAGCGTTTCCATGTGTTGGGTGAAAACAAAACAGCTGGAATAACCTGAAACAAAACGGTGTGAAATTTCCCCACAATCTCACATGCCACTGCAGGAAGCGCAGAGACACAGAACAGATGGTCAATTTAACTCGCCTCCTCGTTATCAAACATCACCTGCAGGTTCATTAAACAGAGCTTCTACTGGAACACCTTTACAAGTCACTTGCTACTGGCAGTGCAAGATTACCGTGACCTTTCCCTAGGGCATGACAGATTCCTGCTCAAAGCCACCGCAATACAGTGCCCAAGGGGTATTAGCTCTTCTTGTAGCGGCAAATTTTGCAGTGACACCTTTTACAGGTGAGCTGCTGAGTGTGAGCCATCTGCCTCTGTTACAATCAATACAGGGTTAATGAGTATTAATAAAAAATTAAAAATAAAAAATATTCTGTAGATGTATTAACCAACATAAATATGTGGTTAGTATTAAGCACAGTTTTCTCTCCTAAGCACATATTTAGGAGCAAGAATGGTCTCCGGTTTTGGGATATTTTTTGCATCGGTACCACAAATGCCATCTTCACCACCACTATTCTCATCTTTTGGCTAACAAAAACATCTGTTTTAGAACAATATTTTTTACAATCAGTGCAGTTTTATTAATTATTTTCCTGTTAATTCTTGGCTTCTGTCACCAGTTTTGATCTGTTAATTTTTTTGTAACCAGTGTAGAAAAGTAAGTTCCACATGTGAGCTGAAGAAATAGTATGATTTAATAAGAAATGTATAACAGAATAATGAAGGAAACAAACACAAATAGATTCCCAGTATATGAGAATATTTAAATGATATGAAATAGGCCATCTTACTTGAATGCTAAAAGATAAAGTTTATTTTTTGATGCACTGCTCAATGCATTTCAACCATGCATATTTCTAAGTCTAAAAAAGACTCCAAGTCTAAATTTCTAAGTCTAAAAAAGGATAAAGATTTTCATAAAGGAAGATGAAAGTTCAACTTACTATGGCATGTTGAATCTGTTATGTAAATAGGAATTGTGTTTTTCTTTGCTATCTAACTAAATAATTCTGATAAATATATTTTCAGTGTTCTACTTTTAAATCATGTCTTCCAGAAGAGAAAATCTGCCAGTCTCTAAGACCTGCATTAACCGTACCAAACAGAACTCATTGCAGAAATATTTACTTTGAGATGCCTCAGGCAACTGAAATATAAATTTATTCCTGATGCCTGAATTAAAAACTCTGAATAAAGCCTCTGATATCAATTAATTTCCTAGCAGCAGCTCAGCACAGGCAGAGAAAGGTCTGTGTCAGGTTAACAAATTAAATTTCTACTGAGAAGCTTCCTAAATGGAGGAAAACCTGGTTAATGGAATCTGTGCAAGAGTCAATAGCTTCCTGTATGGCCCTGACACAGCACAGTGCCTCAAAAGACCAAATATTCTTTCAAAAATACCTCTAGCATTATGATGTTGTCACCTTCTCTCTTTTGATTTCATCTTTCGCTCGCCCATTCATTCAGTGTCACATTCAGTGTTGCTGCTCAGTTATTCCACTAGCAGCAAGAGATAGATTTTCACTTAGTAAGGGACACACTTTTCAAGCCACACTCAATGATCTTTCCCTTACTATTTAAACAATTGCATGACACAAGTGTGACAAGCCTTTTATCAGAAGAAAAACATATATTTATGAAAATACATACACACACACACAATATATGTGTCTAAGCACAGAACATCCTCTTACAGAAGTTCATTCAAAATTCCAGTAAGAGCTGCACTGTAGTGACATTTTGTTACTAAGTATATGCTGGCATAGGCATCTGCTTAAATAGAAATTTGAAGGACAATCCTAAAAATAGCCTGCAAATGCAATAATTCAGGAAACTGCCACTTTAGATTATATATAGTGCTCATCCAGTGCCATAAGGCCATTTAGCAGGAGTCCAGGCCAGTTTGAATATCTTGAGTTAGAAAGCAGATGAAAAGATTCTACGTAAAACAACTACCACAAAGCAAAATGATTCATCGGTGACAAAAAGAAATCCTCCCAGTACTTACTCCTAGAAAGAATATCTTCAACAAAGGACTAAGACTTGAAGTGAGAGATGCTTCCTCTTTCTAGGAAAAATCAAATTTCTCGGGAGATTTCACAGATTTTTAAGAAAACACAGGCAATGCAAAGAAGAAAAAAAGTTGGAGAAATATCTGAATTTGTTTAGAATAAAGCGTACATACAATATATTACGTCAAATCATGCCGAACGATTTGAACTTACTGTTCAGAACCAGAGCTATAGCAGGATGGGACTATCGGGTCAAGGAAAAAAACGACCAAGGACCTGATGTGTACATGCCTACGTCCTTCCTCAGCTGCACCCAGGAGGAAACCTTGTTCTTAACGGCCACCTTCATTACAAAATGAAGGTGAAATTCACCTTTTATCATTGCATTTACCCTTTATCATTGTTTTAAGATCATCTAGTAAGTTTACTGACGCATTAGTGAGCTAAACAGATTTTCAGGCTTGCTAATAACTTTTTTTCACCACCAATGACATCATGCTGTGGCACCAACTTATTCAAATTCAATTATTTTGAAATTTACTGTTTACTGAATAGCTCTGATGGGTTCCAAGAAAAGCGCAGTGGGACTTTTCCACCAGAGCTAAGCGCATTACAAAAGCGAGCGCAGTTTCATCATGTAACGTTTTCATGCTTTCCAGACACTTGATACGAGTTGCATGAGGTCGGCAGCAGTTCAGATTTCGAAGGCGGTCAGACTGATTCACGAGTAGAACAGGAATTCTCAAAACTTTTACCTCTTATACAGTCCTAATCTTTCCTGCCCTACTGAAGGAGCTCTGCATATGGCTTTCACTAACCGCTGGCAGGGAGCAGTGGTTAGTGAAAAGTACTTTTTACAAAAAAGTAAAATTAATATTGAGCAAAGTTCCTCTATGGCTTGTCATACCGTTAGCTTTATTTGTCTGAGCTTAACTTTACCCTAAGTTCTTAAACATTGAAGAGTCCAATGTCACACATATAATATTGCCAGGCTAGAGTTAAGATTTATTTTCAGTTTCCTTGAAAAGGTAATAAGCATATATATGGAAAAATGTTTCATCTACTCATAGCCTAGAATACCTCAAGCATGAACAAATTTGAGATCCTAGATCCTAGAAAATAAAACAGTTTTGAAATCTCATTATAGGATTTAAAAGAAAAGACCCAATCAATTCAACAGCAGAAGAACAGCACAGCACAGATGTAGGAATTATTGCTTCAAAAATGCAGCTCACATTTACCATTTATACCTATACAGAAGGAGATAACAAAAGAAAGGGAGTAGCAGCATCACGAATGATGTATCTTGTTAACAAAGAATAAAAATTGTTCATGTTTCACTTATTTCTGCTCAGTGAAAAGCACCAGGAGCTTTGCTATTTAACATTTGAATACATGTCTGCTTCCCAGATAAGCTCTGTACTTTTTGTTTACAATTCTTGAACATTGTGGGTCCGGATTTTTCTAGAATTTAAAGAGGTTACTGCAGCACATCTGATCTGCAAAGACCACAACACTGATAACACCAGGCAAGCAATATATCACAACATAAGGACTAAAGCCGCTTCTTAAAAAAAAAAAAGAAAAAAAAAAAAAAAAGACCAGAGATACAAGACATTTTCCCTTTACCTTCTTGACTGTAGGGTACTACCACATTGACAGGTCTGCACCCATTGCTCCCTTCACTCATTGACCCTTAATGCTCAAAGCAATTTCTCTATTCCAAGCTATACACAAAAAGTTAATCAGAAATCCTGTATCATCTGCAGATTGATAAGATGATCAAACAGGTTTTATTTCACCATCTCATGGGTTCTGACAAACCAAAGCTTTCATCTTCACAAACACCATTGACAGATGAGCTGCAAAACTCCTGCTTTTGGCAGAGAAGTTTCCAGCTGTCCCTTTAGCGAAGTGTGTTTCAGTAATCTGAGCCAAAAGAACAAAGCTCTTGTCTCTGTTGTGTCTCCTCAAAGCAACCGAGTTGAAATGCCTCTTACCCCATGCAGGAACCCTAGCACATTTATATACTTCCCTTTGTGCTGCTGCTGTTGAATGTGCAGGACTTTTCCCCAACCATTTCCCAACAGAACTCCCCTAGACCCCCACACAAGAACGACAAACAAGAACAAAGCACCCCCAAGCCCCTGGAAAGGGGCTCTCTCCTACTCTTCTGCCCATCCCTGACTCTGGAGCGCAGACAGATCCACAGCTATTGAAATCACACCCCACAAAAGTGAAACCAACATATGCGAGACAGATGAACTGACTAAAAGGTTCAATTTAACCTAATGCATAAATAAATAAATGGAAACATGCCTTAAGTGATTCTGTTGCTACCTGGAAGATCACAACTACTCCACAGAGCAAAACTGAAGACAATTTTCCTTCCCTTCATCCACTACTGGCCGCTGGTCAATCTCTCAGAGAAAAACAAAAATTAAACAAAATATCAAAACCAAACCATCACTTGACTAATGAACAGAACAAGTTCTGAAATGCCCAGTCTTAAAAAAAAGTCCCTTAAGAAGTCTAATACTATATTGTCTAGGGCTGGTAACTAGTAAATTGTTTACCATATACTTTTACATCATTCCTCTTGGCAGAAGTTCACACTCTCTCACCTCTACGAGGTTTCAGGTCACCTACTTGGGTGCCTGTCTGAAGCTCTGTCTGAAGGACTGCAAGTCTCCAAGTAGCGCAGAGAAATTATCTTAGAAACAAAGAAGAAACCCAAATCTCCCTCCTTCTGCCCTTCCGCGCTAGGTTTACAGATGACACCAGCTCTATCCCTACGGCCGTGCCATAAGGTTAGCAGTGTTACAGCTGGTGTATTCTGCAATTTCAACAAGCGTTACCTAGAAAGCGGGTTATAAAGCAGATGCAACTTCCACAGGCCAAGCAGCTACTCCTTATCAATAACATCTAGTCAGGACTGACCCAAGCTAAATTAGATGTGAAAAACAAGGAGGAAAGCATTGCCAGCTCCAAACCCACATCCAGTATTGAAAGGGACCTTTGCCCTGGCAGCAAAGGAAACCAAACACCAACAGCCTGACATTTCCTTACCCACAGCTTTCCTGCTGCTCACTAAAGCGCAGGAGAGTCACATCACTAACTAGCAAAGAAGCAAATACCATGTCACAGGGCAGTTACCAAAAAGGTATTATATTGCTCATTAAAGACAGAAGTCACTCGTGAGTTACTGTTCCTTAAAATCCCTGTTCTGCTTAAAATCAGAGGGACACTGGCTTGCCTTGTTCTGCAGTTTTTTCTCTCTCACCATTATTTTGGCTCGTCCTTACCTCTGCTGTTCTCCTGCCGCCCCAAATAGGAAGCCCTGAAAGCACCTTTTCAGACATGATAGCAAAGTGAAAGCCTACATACAGATTCACATTATCATCTTTCTAGGAGAATTTCACTCCAAGCAAGACAGTGCTCATCCTACAATTAATTTTAATATTCCAGCAAGATTTTTTCTTTATGTTCTAATCTGAGCCCAGTAATATGACGCCAACATTAATTTGAGAGGAGATGAGAAAATGACTTCATAACCCTGAAGCAGGATAACATTCTACCGTAGGTCAGAGGAGCATGAAATTCTCAGCTAATTCATGTTCATCAGCGAATATCCTTGCTAACAGGGCAGGGCCTATCTGCAAGGCTGCTAATTCCTCATTGCACAGACAGCTATTGACTTGCACAGCAGCAGAAGAGCTCTTCCAGTTGTGGTTCCCTCAGCCAGCAGTAAAACTGGGGAAAGAGGCAGGAAACCTCCTGCTTTCTCCGCTTTGGGAAGCACAAGACAGGAATCAAGTTACACTTCAACAGGAAATTAATCCCGGCATTAGGTCTCTATACCTAATAAACACCATGAAATAGTGCCACAGGGAGCTTTTAGCAAGGGAAGTTGTGACAAGAAAGCCAGAACAGCACAGGCCAGGAAAGGGGTGACAGTGAGTAATTTGCTACCAGTTCCACTCAACCTCTTCCCAGCTAGAGGCAGAAGGGAACAGTCCAGATTTAGGAACTTCCTCTTCATGAACTCAGCCATGAGCAAAGTTGGGGTTTGGGTAAAGGTGCCCAGGACGTTACTGGAACGCAGCCTCCCGCTCCTTCTGTGAACAGCGGAGCCACACTCCTAGGGAAGGGGGGGCCCGCAGTGAGATTTATGATCCATTATCGGCACCGCAAACTAAATCAAGACAATCCTACCAAAGAAAAGGCAAAGGATGAGTCTCTCATTCTGCTACACACCTTCCAATCTTAAACCTTTGTGTAGCAAACCCAGGTTTGGACAGTTTCACAAGGGAAGAAAATATAAATCATGGTACATTTACTTACATTTACATGGTACCTTTACAGTGAAAGTAAAAGGGCTCATTTTATTTTTGTGAGCATAAAGAAAAAAGGTTCAGTCGAATTTTCAGTTGGTGTGAAAACACACAGGAAACAGACAGGAAAAAAAGGTGTCCTGGATGCGCTCAAGAGTTGATCGTAGAAGAGAACGCTCTGTTTCATGGAGAGTACAAAAGTCAGAGAATACTGGATGATTTTTTTTCAGCAAAGCAAAAAGAAAGATTGGGTAGAAACAGCAAACATTTCAACCCCTGCAGTTACATTTTTTTACACATATCCTGCAGCTGCTGAACTTAAAACATTGGGGAAAACACAAAGCAGAACACAACTTTTCTTCACCAGCCCAGTAAAATGTAAAATACAGTGCTGCAGACCAGGATTTTTAGTCCCGATCTCACAATACTTTATTTTTTCTTCTAGCTTAAGGTCCTGAATTCCTTAGAATTTCATTAGGAAAGGGAAAACAGGGGGAGTTGATTCTCCACAGGCAAATCTAGCAAGAAATGTCAGGCTTTAAAACTTGGTAAACTTATTCTAATCCTGTTTCACAGAAGACTGATTTAAGCCAAAATGTTTTTAGAATTGATAATCAGTGTCAAAGCTGCTTCTCAGTCACTGTTAGCATTTACACATATCAACTCACAATTAAAAATGGCTCTACTTGAAATTTAGCACTTCTGTTTGCTAACTAAGAAACTGAAGTACACCTATGTATATTTACACAGTAATTCAGTTTAGCATTTGTTATGTTTTAAAGGAATTTCTTGTTTGCTAGAGCATTTCCCTACTCATAAGAATACATTTGAGCACCAACTAAACCGCAATTGAAACTTCACTAACACATGATTTTAGAATTGTTTTCTTGGTTAAACAAGCAGCATTGGTAGCATTAAAAGCCAAATCACAAATATTCTTTAAACAGCCACAGCCAGCTGGCTTTAGAAACCCTGTATCTTAAACGGGCCACACTGCGCCATATTGACTGAAACCAGTTTACAGGTGAATTCTGTCGGTATTAAGCTGTGTCCAAGGCCAGGTCAGGCAAATGTCTCATCATTATAAGAATGCTAAGAAAAAAAAAAAAAAAAAAGGCAGTAAATTTTCAGAATAACAGTTGGAGTTTCAGTTTTTTTTGTCTGCTACTGCAGAAATGATGGCATGTAGCAAAGCTACACCCATCAGCTAAACTGCCAGTAAATTCCACTTCCCGTATCCTTACTCTTGGTGATGAGCCAGAAAAAAAGAGAGGCCAATTATTTAGACGCAGAATAAAACTAACACTGAGGCAAGGAAACAACAACACCACCACCACACCACCACACTTCTTTTGATTTGGAGAGAAAGATCACGAGAGAATTCACCAAGTGAAAGAAAAGGAAAATCAAGATGCACAATTTTTAATTTTTCTTCCAACATGACTACTTAAAATGGACAGTGAGCAGGTCACTAATCTCTGCATTGCCTTGTTCACCCACTATGATCCAACTGAGCTATGAGATTTCTTCACAAAAATGTTTTTAAAAATTGCAAACCCTGAAATTGGAAAACACTATACATGTTATGTCCAGGATATTTATCTTTACACCCCCAGAAGCAGATGTTTATATTGTTCATTTGAGATCATTCTACTTGATCTTCGTTTGAGGATGGCTACATAGCTGTGCTATGAGTGCTTAAGAACAGTACAGAGAACTAGACAGCTGTCACCGGCAGGCTCGGAAGAGTTCCTCTCAATAAGTCTGTTGCTCATGGCTGGGTTTGATAATGATAAAAAGCAATAGAGTTAAGCTAAAGTAAGCAAGATCCCTTAGCGTCTTTTTCAAAAAATCCCTTAAAAGAAGATAAGGTCTCAAGTACCACTAACGACACCTTCAGAGGCAGAAAGCGAGAGAGCAGCAAGTTTTCCTTCCCTTTAGGGCACGATTTAATTTCTCAGGCTCAGGTGAGTGCATGAAGAAAGTCCAACCTGACCATTCATTGTCTCTCTCCAGGGAGTTACTCACTGCAGCTTGCTGCATGGAAGAGAAAATAGTTCCAAGCTACGAACAATTATTCCTGTCTTGTAAACAGACATCCTGTGCTTGCCTACAGTACCTACAGAAAAAGCTCAAATGCATAAATAAAATCTCTTAAATTTCCTTCCCCATTGCTAGGGTGTGGTCAGCAGAACCAAGAACTGCACACACAGATGTCAATGCAGTAGTAACTCACGGTAAATATCTTATAAATCAAGAGGAAAAGAGCTTACGTTCTGTCATGAATAACTCAAGTGGGAACAAATACAAGAAATTTGACCTTTACATCAAAAAAAACACGAAACCTCTTTTGTTTACCACCAAGGCAGGTTTCTGTGACAAAAGCTTCCAACAATTCTGCATTTATAAAACTATTCAATGAATACTCCTATATATTTTCCCTTGTATGAAGCACACCAAAACTCTTTCGAAGAAAAATCTGATGGACTGAAATGTACTGGAGACCTATTGCAATGCAAGGCTACCAAACAGGATTGATTTGGAGAATACTGTTAATTATCTTGATTTTTTGCAGTCAGAAACACTCCTTGTTCAGTCGCCCACATTCACAGACTCAAGTTCCCACCTAATGATGGTTCCTCACATTAGTGCCCATCCTTTGGCTAGCAGTCACGCATCTGCTAGGATTTTCATGCAGCCTGAATATCAAATCAATTGACTGTTACATACATTAAATGAAGCCTTTACAGTCTTGGGGCTCTTCCACTAAAGTGGTTTCCAGTTGTATAATAATGATATCTGTTTAAAAATAACTGTACTAACAAAAATATTGCAGGATAAAAACTAACAACAAGTGAGGAATTTCTAAGCATTAACTTGCTACTGGCAACTTGGCAGATACGATGCCATAGATTCCGTATGTTTAATCACAATTTTCTCTAACTAGTAGTGAGTCTCAAAGAAAGCAAAAAGACAACATTGCCAAAATGTAGTTTTGAAAATTGCTGCTGCAGGCTCCTCGGGAGCAGGCTGTTTGATTAAAGCCTTGGAAGCGACGCACCGGCACTGCTGAGGTGCGGAGCAGGTAGCAGTGAAACAGCGCGCTCATCTATATGGGGATCAGCTCTCCTCTTCTCCAGGGCAGGACAGGTCAACAAAGGTGAACGAAAGCTTGTTTACTACAAGCAGTAAAACACTGATAAAACACAGTGTTAGACAGCAACACGAGCATATTTCATTTTTGGCCTAGAGAAAGAGTCAGACAATTCTTGATATTTGCCTCCACAGATACCATCTAGACTTTTTTTTTCTTCCTCCAGAAGCAAGAGACAGGAGGAAAAAAAAAACAAAACACCTCTCTTGCTAGAACAAAGCCTCTCACTTTTATAATTACCAATTGAGAGAATCAGAGCTCTCCTTGCTGATTTAATTAATTGAAAACAACTTTTTTCAATGTATGCGTAAGACGATATAGCATCACAAGATAGCATTTTTATTGCACCATTTGGGTCAAATGTATGATCTGATCCTGACTTTTTAATGCTGATTTTCTAATGCTTTGACCTGGTAGTAGTCAGTTTCACATAACAGAATTTATTTAAAAAAGAAGGATAGGGGTGGATGGCATTTGCGGATGGCAAAAACAAATTTACTTTAATCTTCAAAAATCAAATAGTCAGAAATCAGGAAATGGCAAAATTAGTGCTTTCTGTAATGTTTTCTCACCTCCTTATGTAATTTTAATGATTGATACAAACAATCATAGAACATCTCTTTTAGAGGATCTTTTATCTCACAGGATAGGATAAGCACAGTTCAAAATGTGAATCAAACTTGCATAGAAAGCAAAGCTGCTTTCTGCCAGACTTGTGTTCAAAACGTAAAATTATATACTATTGTGGAGGAGGAGGGAGGCTGAATAAGACAGAGCAACAGTCAGAGGCTTCTCTGAGAGGGTGTACAAAACATGGACGTGTTTTAATGTCTGTGCTTTAGATCTAGTCTACGCACAGCAAACAAGATGATCATTATCTCAAATCACAGCACTGTCAAGATGGTGAATTATTTATTGTATTAAAGCCCTAGAGGGCTAATGAACTCTGTAAATAAGGTCCATAAAGAAATTAATAATTCCTTTTTCAGACTGTATTATGAGCAAGAAACACCTGGAGTAAAACAAAATGTCTTACATGGTTGCTTGTTTAGTACAGCAACCCATGCAATGAGGGACAGGGGGCTCCACCCCCAGTATCACAGATGATTAAGACTTTGTGCCTTATTTCTTATTAGAGAGTAAGGCAGATTATTCATTAGAAATTCTAATGCCAGTGGCGTATGCACCACCCCCAGTGCTTTCACCTAAGGGTGGGTTACCTGTTGGGAGATGATGTTTTAGGCAAACAGATTTTATCTGAATTACGTCTAAATAACCCGTGATTTAAACCAGGAGATCACATTGGGCAATCTTAGCACTTTCTTGTACTCTTTGACCCTGTTAACATAATTAAAAGACAGTCATAACATACACAATTTGGATTAATTATTACAGCACAGCAAACTCTTATGACATTTCCTAAGTCTCAAGTGTTCAATTTGCCATCCTTTTAGTTCTTCGAAGGTAAACTTTTGGATGCATGTTTAGTAACAAGCTTAAACACAACCCGTGTATAGGCCCACAGAAGCATATAGTGGCAAAATAACTCAAGCTGGCAAAAAAGTTTACCCCAGCCGGTCGACACATAAATGCATATGCTCATCTATGACGTGCATATTGTTTTTATAAATGTAAGACATGTATCTACACCTAGTCATAAAAAAATAAAAACATTTAGTTATAGATGAAGTGAGCTTTATTAGCTGCAGTTATCCAGGCAGTCTTCTCTGGAAATTAACTGGCAGAAAACAATCCAGAGCAGCTGCTAGTAAAGCAGCGGAACACAATTTAGGTTAGCAACAAAACACTAAACAAGATAATGATGGTAAATAAAATTTTAAGAAGCTCCATTTAGGCTTTAAGAGAGTGAGCCTTAAACTGAATCAGCTTAACATCTCCTATAAATTATTCCTAAATCTGGATTTGATTAGACAGCTGCCATGCTGAGTGATCATCATGACATACAGAATAACAAGAGTAATGGTACTGTTTCTAACTATTTCTGTATTCTCAGATTATTCCCATATTCAGTTACCCCACTAACCACATGGAGTCAGATGGGCTGTACCTGTTGCCCTATCTCCCACTGAAAATGTAGAAGTATCCAGAGCAACAGCTTGAGAGGGGAAGACAGCAATCAAAAAAGGGAAAAGAAAAAAAAAAAAAAAAAGGTATCTATGTCTTTCTCATGGGGCACAAATTTCAATAGTGTAAAACAAACTCATGTGTTAATAGGGTATATTCACAGCCACCTACATCATACAGATCTCCTATCATCACCCTTAAATTGTTAGTTCTTTAACACAGGAGGATTCTGTTTGCAGATTAGCCCAACACTTTCAACTTTAACATTCGAAAGTTATTTCTAATTCAATCCAAAATACTAACTTCCACATCTCAGAACATGATAATAATTCCTTTCAGTTTCTAACTAATACTATAGAGAAATTCAAATACAGACCATGTTAAAATAAATTTTAAAAAAAGAGAGAGAGAGAGAACACAGCTAATACAGCTTAAGCAAAGTTAGAGTAGTACTAACAATCTGCATGAGCAGTTTGCCCTCTGGTGACTAACTCTGTGAGAACATAAAACTTTTTATTGCAGAGATTGCTAGCAGAAATATGAAGTCCAGTATGAAAGAAGTATGAAAGGGAATGCGTGCAAGCTCCAGAAGAAACGATATAACAAGGGTTAAAAGGAATGGTATGTATTAATTGCAGCAGTTCACCACTGTATCATTTCATTCAAATTAAGAGAATCGACGTGAACTAAAGATAAAGTGTCAAGAAGATGGAGAACAGAACTGCAGCCACAGAATATCCAGATAAGAAAAACAAGAGAACTGAAATTCTGGAATTTTCCCTAAGATCTATGAGGGCTGAGACAAAATAGTGAAGCAAAAGATCCCAACAGAATCCATTCCTGAGGGATGTGAAAGGCTTGTCGAAGATCAGTTTGTCCTCGTAGTGAGGACTCAATAGCCAGCACCCCCTGGCCTCTGTGTCACATACAAGTGATCCTGGATGGACTACTTGGACATCTTGGTGCTTGTGAGTATGGAGGTGTGAGTGCATGCATGGATAAAGCAGATGACATACAGATTTTATGAAATACAATCACCTTCTTCCGTAAGATCTGACACTGAACTTTGCTACACTAACTACATTTTCATAAAGCTTTCCTAAACATACTATGCAGATGCAGAGTTTGGATAATTTACTCAGACCAAGAAGTTTGACTAGCTTTCAAGACAGCTGAGTTGTATTTTAATCTAATATATACAGCATGTTTACGTCAAGTTGATTTGGAAGAGAAAATAGCAGATATTATTTCTCACAATGAGTTTACTTTTCCCAGGATGGAGAGCTAGATTTATCTCAGCTCCTTACATGAGTATACCTGTACTGAACATCACATACTTTATCTTCACAAACGTTCCAGTGAATTAGCAAAATGTTATCAGCTCTCAGTAAATGATGAGGAACAGAGGCACAGAAGGGGAAGACAGAAAAATGACTTGTCTAATTTCACAATTCTCATTTTTGAGTCTGAAAGGAAATCACAGTTCTCAAGTTTCTAGCTACTTTTCTGCCTTCCAGAAATAGAATGGATAGACAATTGGAAAGTCATCAGTTACACTTCCTATACACCTGCTTGGCTAACAGCGTGTATCATCTTAGCAAAGAATTGCCAACTGCTGAGCTAAATGGCCTTCCCAGGGGAATTTTTTCTTGGTCTTGCTTTGCTTGTGTAGGTAAGAACTGCTGAAATGTTAAATTACATGAAATGTTATAATTTAGCTGAACAATATAGCTGCAAGCTAGAATGAAGAGGGAGGAAACAAAATGGGAGAGATGGGATGCCCCCCCACACACACACACACAAAAAAAAAAAAAACATCCAAGTAGAGTTAACTTCCTTCCCAAATACTTGTTCTGTCTTAGTTTAAGTTCCTGGTGAGTTCAAGACCAGCAGAATGCTGGACACTTTCTGAAACAAGCGCATTATCGAAGGCCACAGAAGAGCTCCTTCCAAGTTACCTCTAGCAGAATAACATCGAGCCCTTCCTCATGTTTACCTAGCTCACAACCTTAATACAGAAACACTCTTATTTAAGTGTCACTTCTAGATTTCTTAACTTATAAAATGCATTTTGAAACTAGGTCTGTTACCTCCTGGTTCTCTTCTTGTCTTACCACAGCCTCCTGGGGAGCAGCACAAGGAGAGAGAGAAAAGCAGCTGCTAGTGCTGCACAATTTTCATGTGGCATTTCTGATTAGAGTTCTAGAAAACATGCAGTAAATTGGACAGCTACCCTGTGCATTTCTAAATACTCTGCATGCAGCGCTGCGTAACGCAGGTCTCTAAAGACAAACTCAATTTCATTTGCAAAACAAGGCATGAAGCTGCATCACATTTCTCCAAGGAATGAGCTGGATGATTTTAAAACATGCTCACAAGATACTGACCTCTCTTCGCAGAGAGAAAGGAGTTAAACAATTTCACTATTCCCCAAAGGTTGCTGGTCCCACACAGAGATGCCATGTTTTATTTAAAGCAGTCTCTCTCTCAGTAACCACTTGTTCTAATTGGCAAGGCAAGGCCGGGTCCCCAAAGCACACAGCTCGTTACGTGAGGTTTGGATTACAAAAACACGATGAAACAAACTGCATCGAAATGTACAAATTAACGGCTGAGGAGTGCACGACACAGACATGGAATTAGATTGTAATATGGAGCAAACTCCACAGGGAGGCTAAGGAACAAATCGCTAGTGCCTCCATAAACTACAGAAGGTTTCCAAATGAGCAAATACAGAAAATGAAGCAGATTCCTCCATAACTCAAATAAATTGGTAGATATGACAAGACAAAAACACCCCATCCATCCAGTATCTAGCACACACACGCAAAGCAGAATGGAGTTACATAAAAGTTTGATGAATTAAATCCATGGGATGCACCTGCTCTGTTCTCATGCCAACAACATGCAAAAATCATGGCAATTTAGTCATATTTCTAAAGAGCTTTTAAATCATCACAGAACCCCTACACAAGGGACTAAATTATAGCTGGTGTTTCAACTAGTCATAAGGCAAGGTTAAAGAGTTAGAAGATGAACAAGGTATCATTGACAAAAACCTGGCTTTACCACAGATGGAAACATATCCTAGGAAGAAAGAAAAATTTTGAGACAAAAAAGCAAGCCTGAGACAGAAAGGGTCTGAAGTCTCATCTTTGCTTGCAGATCAACAGTGTCTACAGTGGGAATGGCAACCATCCGAGTTAAGAAAAATAAAACACATGTAAAATACCAGAGGTGTCTTGTTGAGATAAAAGAAAAATAAATTTAAGAACACTTGGCCACCTTTCCACATAGCACACACCAGAAGTGCTATGTGCTCACACTGCTCAGTTCCTGGGCATGAGGGACTTGCAGGTCTTTTACGCAGCATCCTTAATACCTGCACTCCGCTACTTCCAGTCCATGATTCAGAGAGGGGGGAAAAAGTGGACACCTCTAACAGCATTATACTAACGTAGCAACTCAACGTGCAGCCTCTCATTAAGTCCCAGAGCCAAGTCAGAAATTAAAAAGCTTCACATCTCCTCCTCTTCCGCCTTCCCGTTTCTCCTGCACATATGTAGTTCTAGGAACACACAGCATAAATACACTGGCTGATAGGGCAATTCTTGACAGAATTAAAACAATTAGTCCTAAGCTTAGATAGCACAAGTAAACTCATATAAGCTCATTTGTTATTAAATTTTATTTCCTCCCCAAAACTTGGAGACAGTTTAGGGGAAAAGGAGTCAACCAGAAGCAAATAAATCTTTTCCGAATCCTTCCACAAAATACTACCCGTTCTAACATCCTAAACAAATCTATTACTCAGATCTTCACACTTTTTAGAACTGCAGAATAATGCATGCCAACAGATCAAATGAAATTTTCACGATCAGCAGAGCAAATCAAGCTAATAAATAAGGCCAACTAAAGTAATTCAACTTTTTGCTTAGTTCTTTTTCATAGTGATCATTTTCCTCAAGTTTGTCATGCAGCTGACCTGCTCAGGCTTATTACTTATGTTAAGATACCTCTTCCCTATCATCCTTTTCCTTAAAAAAAAAAAAAAAGGAGAGAGAAAAAGAGACAAATCACTTGGACTTGAAATAAGGAATAGAGAAATTAAATGAGGGAAATGAAATGCATGCCGAACAATGTCTTTGCTTACACCTGGCAGTTCTTTGTAGCAGATGCTCTGAAAGATCAGCAGTATTTTTGTTGCTACTGTAGTCAGCCATACAATTTTCCAAAGAATTAATAGCTTGAAGCTTGAGTGTGTAATAAAAGTTAAAGACAAAACTTTACTAGCCTCAAGTGCGAGCCAGGCAGGGCTGCTTTTTGTAGCAGTCCATGCACTTCAGGATACAAAGACAGCCATGAATGCAGCAACAATTGCTGGCCTAATGAAGCACCATGGAGGCCCCACTTTCCCTCGGAACCAACAAATGGAACACTGCACTTCATCTTTCCCCCCCAAAAGGTGCATTGTGTGCATGATAGAGAAAACTAGTACTTAGTGCTGCTGTGAAGCTTTACAGCAAACAAACCACTAAAATACGGGTATTTGCAAAAGACATGAGGGTATGCAAAACGCAAACATGTCAGGTTTTTAATTCTTTATTTAACAACAGAAACTTTATGAAAGAGAAAGGTTGAATCAAGTAGATGTATAACTTAACATGCAACAGAATACAAAAAAGATCGCAAAATATAAAATGGCAACCTGAAAGATGCACCTGTTGAAATGGTCTCCAGTACTGCATGCTAAAAGTTTGCCCAAGGCTCAGGTTAAGAGCAAAATATATTTAGGGAAGAACTCTGATTTGCCAGACCATTCGTACAGTAGGTTTTACAGCTACACGCAAGCCAGGCTTCCAAACAGCCTGCAGGATGTAGGAAGAGAGAGAAAGCAGGAAACTGTTTGCATCATTCAGAAGTGACTGTAAATCACATAAACAGCAAACTCTGTAAGCTCTTAGAACCAGGCAAATGAAAAAATTAAAGTCTGCTCAATAAAGTAGAAGGATTAAAATACACAAAAACATGCAATAACTCTATGGTCAGGCATGTGAGTGAGTTCAGGAAAAAGAAAACACCCAATAATTTGTTGCCTTCTTCTAAAATCATATGATTTATAGATTATGTGTGTCCATTTTTCTTTTCAGTTTTCCCTCTTCTTTCCTTACCATGTCTCCAAAAAACTCAAGAAGAGAAATACAAAGTTTTATAATTTCAACAGTATATTAATCTGGCATACAGTGAAACCTTTATATTGAAAAAAAGTATATAGTTACCAGCAATACTGATTTCCTACTTAAAACTGTAAGATTAAAATTATGTAATTTTTATTCATCAAAATATCAGTATGCGAAAAAAAATATGTGCAACTTCAAACTACAAGCAGTACAAAACTAACTCAGAACCCTTAATCTCAGAAAATTCTTGGGTTATATGATGATGAATTCAGGTTCTTTGAATTCAGTTATTCTGATCTATGGCTTCACAAAACACGAATGTAACCACTGTCTCCATCTCTTTTCTGAATCCAGCTATGCAACTGTCTCTAGAAAGTTTCAGGTACACTTCTCAAATAGTGCTTCAAAGATAAGCACTATAAAAATTTACTTAGAAATACCCCAATCCATTCATGTTCTTAGGATTATTTCCTTCTACTTCCAATTTTCAAGCACATCTCTTCACCAAAGCATCCAGTACTGCACTTACCTTTGGCTTCATGAATTAGATATTGAATAAGACGCAATCCATTTCCAGCATCCCTCTTTCCCATGCTGATTGCACATAACAAAGATTAGCCTTTCTACACACACAGTCAAATGGATTAAAGGCAGATTTTTTTTTTTTTGGGGGGGGGGGGGGGGTGTTTTAAAGGAAAAGACTACTTTTACATCAATTTAATGTATTTAAGCTTTTGTTTTTACTCAGTAATAGTTTGTTCTAGGACTGCTCCCAGAGGCTCCAATTAAAAATCAAGTCCTTGCAGTACCAGGTGTTGTTTTCTTGAATGTCTATAGAATTCCTCTTTGAAAGAGCCTACTTTGTAAAAGTGGATTTTCAAAAAGCACTCAGGCAATGTTTGTACCTGAAGCCAATATTAGAACTTTCATAAACCTAATGGAAACAAAACCAAACCAATGAAGAGTACTTTTGAAAAATTTAACCCACACAGCACTGTCCAGTCTTTTAATCATTTGGATTCAGTAATTTACTGTACTGAAAGATGAGACATTGCAGTATCAGCAGATTATGTGGTATCACTAAGGGTGTACATTGGCCTTATGTTTGCATTTTATCAGCACTTATCAGTCCACATTCTGAACTAAAACTAAATAAAAATAAAAAAACTAAATAGAAATAAAAAAATTTAAAAAGCAAACATGTTTTCTTGTATTTTTATTCTGGATATGCAATCTGCCTGAAGCAACTATGCCTTAGGAATCTCAAGAGTAAATTCATTTGAAGCAATTTAATACCTAGGCTTACACTTGTACTCTATCTAGAGACTTTGAGACATGTGGTCAACACTGAATTAGACACAGAATATTGTAAAGTACTCTGCAGAAGTACAGTTAATTTAAAATGATTTCAGAGAGGTTCTTGAACATTTCAGAGTCTGCTACTTTTATTGGGCTCAAGTAAGATAAGTCAGGTATTCCTTCTTGGAACAGGCAGATGAGATAAAAGGAAGAAAAGAGGGTTGAAGAAGATCTATATGATGTATAAACACACAGTGTAAGGGGCTCATTTCAAACATTCAACCACCTTTATGTTGAGAATAAAGGAGAACTAACGTATCAAATCAGAAACAGCAGGTCCGTAGTTGCACACAGGAGTACGGACAAGAAGGTTCCATTTAATAATTCATATTGCAATGCAAACTCAACAACATTCTCACCTCCTGCTGACTTGCCGCCCTTCTCATGCAATTTATGTGAAAATATAGTGCTTACACAAATGCAAGCAGCTTTGCTGCTGCCTATGTCTGAAATCATTTTTTAAAAAAAAAAAAAAAAAAAAAAAAGAAGAACAAGGATTCTATCCCTTCCCTCTGTGGAGAAAAAGTCATTTTAACACAGTTACTAACCTTTTTCGTTGTGTGGATTTCTTTTTTCTAAAATAAAAGAGAAAGGAAAGGAGGGTCAAGAGAAATAATAATTCCCAATTTCCCCCTCTATACATATCTACTTCAGTATGCTTGAAGTAATAACTTGTCATTAAAAGGGGACTTTTTTTCAGATTATACCTATGGGTTAAATGGAATGGTGAAGAACAGATCTGATTCAACAGCTTTCTTAGCTAAATCCTTACTTTCTGTAAATCTAATTGCTACAGATGGAAGAGTATACATCTTTCTCTTACAGTACTCTCGCTGAAAACCCAGTAAAAAACCAACCAAACAAACAAAAATCCTCTAAAAATATTTAAGTAAAACCATGAATAAATAGAAGGCCAGTAGCCTGAGGCAAGTGACCAGTTTTCCATTAGTAGGTACTTAAAAACCCCGTATTACTTGAATATTACTGATTAGGATCTGAGAAGATAAATATGCTTCTTTCAAAAATACTGTGTTTTGTTCCAGTGAGCAGTAGCTTTTTAAGTGCCTCAAATTTTTCAAAACTATTATATTTGAATAATATTTATAAATGAAAATTATAAAAACAGAGCTACTATTTCTTAAATCATACGCAGGTTCAGATGTAATCTTACAACAGAAAAAAAAAATTGATCAGAGGGAATGGCTTTTCCACTATCCCAAAGAATCATAAAATAGAAGCCAAAATGGTCTCTTGATTTTTTTTTTGTTAAAAAGTATCAATATCTATATAGATAGATAGATTAATAAAAAGGCAGTAGAACATAATCAAACTGGCCTGTGAGTTGTAAAGCTTAGGGTACTCAATTAATTGCAGAATACAAGGGATGAGCCATTTCAGTCTCTCCAGGGCACAAAATCCATACACCTCCGAGGGAGGCAGGCAGAGAGGTTCACCTAGTGCTCATGTGGACAGAGCAAACACACGCAGTGGGGCAATTGAAGCCTTGGCAGCCCATTTCTCACAGCAGTCAGTAGGGCAAGACTGTAACAGGGGGCTGGTGCTTCCCTTGGCGCTGCCTTCCAGTGATCCGTGCCCCCACAGCACGGCCAGAGGAACAGCCCTCTCATTCTGCTGAGCAGCCTTTGGGAGACCTTTTTTTTTTTTTTTTTTTTCTTCTTTCCCCCTCATGTGTAATGAGGTGATTCTGAATCTCTGCCTTGAGAAGTCAAGCTCGAGGAAGTATAAACCTCAAAAAAGCCTTTTAACTTTTTTGTTTTGTTTTGGTACACTTCCCCTTTAAGTTCAGAAGACGTATAGCTTTTTGCATTAGAAACCAATGATAAATAAACCCCACAAGCACATTACTAAGACAAACTTACTTTCTGTACAATTAAAAAAAAAAAAAAAAAAAAAAAACCTGATCCCTCAAAAGAAATTTAAAATCCTGGACAGCAACTTAATTGTAATTAAAAGATTACAATACCAAGTAACACCACAAAAATTTTAAAATTTTAGATGATGTTACCAGAAGAGGTTAATAACAATTCCTCACTTTTTACGCAGTAGCATTGACTTTGCAGTAAGAATATGTAGTATTTAGGATTAGCCTACTAATGAGCTACTGATGATTTAACATTCAAGAATTGCAAAATGAAAAGAAATGGAGAAGGAATTTTTCCCTGAGAAGTGCTCTTTTCTTTTTTCCCTACCATATATCAGAGGTCATTGGCAAAATAGAAATAACTTCTATAAAATTCCAAACTCCACTGCAGAGTGATACACTTTGAAAGCCATGCCAGCTGGATAGGGGCTGTGCTAAGAGCCAAGCTCTAGAGTTCAAGGGCCTTCCAGACTTCTGTAAACTTCACTGAGTCAAGGTTTGGTACATTTACACAAGAGGTTCTTGCTTTCCACACACTGAAGATCATTTCAACAGATCTGAGCAAATAAACGAAACCCCAAGTGAGGAAAATCGGATCTCAATCTCTCTCTCTCTCTCATGCACACACACACATACACACACACGAAAAATCCACGCACAAGCCCTGCAGGAGATGCCAACAATGTGGTTTTGATAATCTAACAAAAACACAAAACCTTTTACTGCACTTACCAGCAAAGCATTTGGAACAGAGATTCATAGTCTTGCTGGACCTGGGGCAAAAATAAAAAAAAAATAGAGCTAAAAAATTCATTTTAACTAATCAATGCAGGGGAGTTTTTTTTTTTTTTTTTTTTCGGGAACGAAGCAAAGGGACAGAGAAGGTAACAACTTAAACTTCTAGGAATCGAAGTGACTAGAAGTGGCTGAGCTAGGAACAGGGGCAAGGGGAAGAGACTTCTTTTGGCAATCTCCAGTTTCACATATTTATCTCACATTGAGAATAAAGCTAACATTAGCAATTAATGTATATATTACACACCCATCAAACAGATCTTTCTACCACAAAATGATCATGACAATAGACTTAGGTATCAGAGCTCCTCCTGGCAACAGCTTTGCCGCCCTGACAGACCCTGCTCACAGTACAACGTTAGAGATTAAAGCTTTGCTCTGCAGGGCCCCAGACAGACGTGCTCTGCGAGATGCAGCCAGGAGGGTTTGGGAAGTCGTTCAAGCTGCTCACTGCCACCCTCGGCTGCAGGCAGCGATAATATAAAATAAGCGGGCTGGCTTTGCACTGACATGGCCTAGGATCGCTCATATGATCCACTAGTGTGAGGCCCGTAACCTTCAGCTGCAAGAGGAACAGCTGGACATGACAGCAGCAGCTTAAGCCTCCCAAGTGTCTCCGTGGCGTTTGTGTCTGCCTGCAGCCTCCAAGTCAGCAGGCCACCAGAAAAACAAAATCTCTCTAGCACTGCCATAAAACTACCCCAAGTAATGTACCACAGCAGTCCCTTGCACAGGTTTCTCTTGACTTATGGAAAGTTTACCTCCATAATTTTTTTTTTGAAAGTGCAAAATCAGCTGGAGTATATTCTCAAAAGTTCTCTAAATGTTGAAGTATTTTTAGGAAGACCAACCCCTTTTCTGTGCACACAGCCCAATGTTTGATTTCAACGCCCAGCGTTCCTCAGCAAGCTCCGCCATGATGTCCATAAGCATCAACACCGAGCGGGTCTGCCCTCACCAAGATGACTTTGTGTCCTCCTCAGGGCAGCATTTGGCTGGAACACCTCATTTAGACAAATTATCTGCTAGCTGATCTTTAGAAATAGCATACACAAGAACAATTGAGATTACCAAAATATTTAGGTTTTCTAGTTCCAGCCAAACATTGATGGACTTTTGAGAAGAGATGTATGTACATCTTATAATATACAAACTATATAAAAACCTGCATATTATCTCAAAACCAAAAAATTAAGTTTTAAAATTTTAAAGCACAAATTTTAAAACACTCTCAGATTTCTACACTTTGTTTAAAAAGTTTGCAAATGGATATTTTCAATGACTTTCCAGTAACAAAGTAAATCCAGACTCGGTCAATCATATCTTTTAGTATTAGTCACATCAAAACATTACAGATGCTTTTCAGTTCATGCACATTTGAAAGCTAGTTTACATCAGCCTCGAGATTTCCAGAGGAGCACAGTTCACTGCAGACATAGGACAAAGCACTTGCCAGCTACAGCAGGAGCCACAGACACATGAAAGCCAGTTTTAAATGCAAACAGTATGTGCACAGAAGAAATGTTAATTCCCAGGAAAAGAAAAGCAAAACAGCATTTGTAGCCACACAAATACATCATTATATTGGTATATACCCAAAGACTCGCTATCTATGCTGACAGTCTGTATAGATTATCTACCTTCAGAAGAACTGCAATTAAAAACAGCATGGTGAGTCAACACCTCCAGCATTAGTGTGCTGCAGTTCAGTACTCACTGCTTATGGGTTAGACCTTCTGGAGCAGCTCAATATGCCAGGCAGGAGCTTCTCTGCAAAGCCATTAAACCCCCAGGGCAGCAAAGAAAAAGAAAGGCAGAGTTCAGATGGTTCATATCGATGACATTGGAACGGGCAATGACAAATGTTTTCAGAGGCACAATCAACCATCTCAGCTGTTAAATATCAATCCAAAGACTCGTATGATATTTACTTATTAATACACCAATAGGGGAAAAACACACACATACACACAACACACACAGCTATGTGGAAAACAAACAAACAAACAAAAAAAAAAAACAAAAAGGGCTGCTATTTAGTTGTAATACAAAAACTGGATTTTGTGAAAGGACAGTGTAATTGGGCAGGTAACCCTAAGACAAATAACTGAACTTCACTGTTACAGTTTCAAGGTTCACTTTATCTCTGGTCTTTTTCTATCCTTTGTGGCTACTGGGTAGGGTGAGAATCTGATTTCTGACTTCTTTCTTTCTTTAAAAAAAAAAAAAAAAAAAAAAAAGCAGGACACTTTGGTCCACTGCAAATTCATCAACATTAAATGGGATCCACAACAATGGCAGTTTCCCTCAGGTTGATCTGCCTCACCCTTTTCTGAAAGGGCAGTATTTAATTACAGCAACCGCTTTACAAAGCAAACATATCAAGCAGTTTATACGTGTCAAGCTTGCCAGGTGTTATCCAACAGGTATGTAAATGCCTTGTCGAGGAAGGCACGCACATTTGTCAGCTCTTGGTTACAGTGCAAATCGCTTTCTTTACCCCGTCCCAGGCTGTCCCAGCAGAGACAGCGGTTTCCTCCGTGAGGTAAAGCTCCGTTTCCTCCATGAGGTAAAGCTCGTCACTCCCACTGCCCATTCGCGTTAACTGCTTCCCAGCAACTGCACTGCTCACCGAAAGTCACGCTGCCACCCAGGAACGCAAAAGCGTGGGATGCCCCCGCTTCCGACTGTCGTTTCAAACACAGCCGATGTCCGCAGTATCGCCTATCTCTCAAGGTAACGTCATTGGAAACGCTCAAAGTTCAAATGCACCCGCCAGGGTTGCCCTCATGCCCCTTCGCCACCAAGAGAGGGTCGCAATGGCCAACTCTGCTCCAAGCAAGAGATTTCTAGGAAAAGCAGCACCGTTCAGATTTCTATGGAAGTTTGATAAAAACCGCCAGTACAAAGGTAAGGCCCAATGAAGCTAAAAATTCGAAGTCAATCCTGAACCGAGGAGTCCGGTATGTTTTGTATTTCCTCTGCTGCAAATCTGTGGGGCCTGAGAGCCATTTCTGCCCCCTCCTGGCATGGTGAGGTCAGGGATATTTGACATGCAAATCACTTACAGAATCACCACAGGTTTTAACCTGACGTATTAAGATAAAACCCTGATCTCCCTCATAAAAAGTCAATGTCGTGCTTAACACTGCCTAATCGGGAATTACTCCAGCACACGTTTTATATGTGCATATATCTCTGGAAATCCAGTTTTATATTGGCAATTTACAATCTCCACTTGTACATAATTTAAGCTGGCATTCAGAAAGACATTCATATTTATGGATAAATCAAGTCAAATAGAATGGTATTATCTTAGAAACAGAATATAAAGTTAAACCCAATTTGAAGGTACTTCGATCTGTCAAAAAAAAAAATCATTTAACTGAAGGGAAATACAAAATTATTATGTAGATTTGGAAAATACAAGGTGAAACAAGCTAGTAAGGTCAAGTGGCAGAGAAAATGAGAAGCAGAGGTTACTTTGAGACAGCTGGAAAATCCCAGAGGCTCCAGAACAACCGCAAGTCTCCATCAAGCTTAGGTATTAAAAGTGCTTCCACTAGCAGAGGAAACACATAGTAATTCCCCTAAAACACAACAATGAAAGGAGTAGCCATGACATAAGGACATTCAAAGAGGAAGAAGTTTACAGACCCTCTCAAGAGTGCCACAAAGAAATTTACAGAAAATCTCAAGAGCTTATCTATCTTTTAAGCAACTAACAAAAACACAGTTGAGAATAAAATTTAGAAGCCCATTTGAAGATATTCCAACTGTCATCCCTTACTTATACTTTTGTGCCTACAAGCTTTCATTGCACATGAAGCAACTCAAGCCTTCAGATGTAGGTACAGAGCGCATTAAGGTCTTGACTTCAGCGAGATCAATGTTTGCATCTCTGGTTGAAGATGTATAATACAGAACACGAGAGAATGAGGGGCACCGAATAGCAAAAATCAACTGATACACATTGATACATACTGTAACTAATTAACAGAAAGATTCTCCCTCAGCCACTTAAATTGTTACCCTGATTCCATTTTCATACTTTCATACATTCCTATTAAAGCGTGACCTTGCCTACTCGATTAAAGGCATTGAAAATTATTTACTTGATTTTATACGCTGTTATATTAATTATTCCTTTTATTTCCTGTGCTTTGGCATACACCATTGCAAGGAACAAGCCATCTCAATGCGTATGCTATGATTCTGTCTTAACGCAAAGTTTGCTTTTCCTTCCTCCTCTTACTGTAAATCACCTCATCAGGGTAAAACCACATGCTGAGTGTGAAACCAAAATTCTGACTATCAATCTGAAGTAGAGACTTCTAGACACACAGTGTTTCAACAGAAGAGTCAGAATCTAAACCTCTGTCTGGAGACATAAGATTAAATTACAAAGGAAATTCTGAGCATTAAAGTGTACAGCATACATTTGAGCATTAAAGCATACAAAAATCTGCTTGGAACCTGTATCCTCAGCCTCCCTAATGAAATCAATTTTCCACAAAGTAGCTTACATAGGTATAACTAATACATACTGAAGGTATTATCCTCAAATCCTACATGTTGCAGCACATTGTCAGTCATTTCCAAGTCTACCCCTTTTCCACGTTAAAAAGGCAAGAAAAAAGCAAACCAGAAACACTTTAGTACTAGCTCACACCATACAAGCGCTAGACAGCAACGCCGAAAAGCTCTGCTTGGTCTTTATTATGGACTCTCCTACACATTTCAAGGTAATAGTGAACTAATGTTACTACTGTAAATCCATGCCAATGGTAAGACAGATGCAGCTGTACCACAGTAAGATCATGATTCTAGCACAGCTGTATATTCCCCACACTCAAAAAGACTGCACAAAAATAATTTCTGAGGACAATTCTTGTTCAGTTGTTTTGGGGCAGATAGAAGGACAGGAATGCAGACAAGGAAACAAATGCTGCCATGTAAGATGCATCCGTTAGATATTTAACTTGAAGATATTTAAGCTACAGATGGTATTTAAATGTGATTGCAAAATCTCAGATTGCTATTGAAAACAGAATTTGACAACATACCGAGTAATGTTACTTTATGATTTAGAAGCTCCACTGACTTCATAGTAGAAAAGCATTGATCTGCTTGCTTGGCTCTGCAATTGCATTGATTAAGTGCATCATGGTAAGCGTTTCTTGGGCCTCTTCCAGCAGGGCAATTACAGAGTGGCATCTCAGTGTCACTACAGGCCAAATATATCCCAGCCCTTTACTGATACCTATGCAATATGTCAGGGGTCATATGTTTGAGAAGAATTATATAGAAAGAGCTATACCATTAATTAGCTAAAACTACACCAAAGCCTCCTTACTAGAGGCACAGTTTAATGTAGTTCAGACCTTAGGACAACTACACATATGTTAAAGCAAAGCATTTATACCTCTGTAGTTGATGGCCTGTCACCATTTCCATTATAAAGCAATTTTCAGAGGTTTATAATGCAGCTGAAGAACTCATTCTGAGCTGAATCCTGGCACAAGGCAGAAAGCAAAGCCACAGCCCACACATGCTTACTTTCATCCAGTCCGACTAAAAGGATTACTTAGCATTAAAAGAAAATTGATCTAGTTCTCTACTTCCCTTGCACTTTTCATCAGAGCATGCAACATTTTGCCTTGTACAGAAAGGAGGTTAATTAGCCCGTGTTAATAAGGCCCTCAATCATCCTTTTCTAAGTTCTGCATAGCCCATATGATGCCTTCTCAACACACCCACTTAGACTTTCTAAATCAGAAGTCACCTCATGCTTTTGTTCACGTTGCCTATTTGATATTTAGGGTTCCTCCTTAATTTGTAATCTTGACAACACGATACAGGCAAGGGTTTTTGGACAGCTTAAATAGTTATTCATATTCTCAGCCCGAGTTACTAAGTGACTTTGTGAAGGAGGTATGCCAAATTCACTTCAAGTAAAAGTCTAGGAAGGGGGAAACACGTACACCAACATGCACATACCCTCAAATGAAGTGAACTAGAATTTGAAATTAGGTATGCACAGAGTCATTCTCTTCTGCTTCACCAGCTGTTCTACACCTGTATGCACTATTTTAAGAATTCTACTTCACTTAGGGTTTTATTGGAGATGTACACATACACAGAAACAGGTTTTTTTGTATGGAAAACATGGTTTCAGTTTTTGGACTCTGCATTTTCAATGTCAATCATTTAGTATTAGCTACCAGTGCAACATTTTTTGGTAAACTATAGAGCGATGCTTCAGTTGGAGAGCCAGACATTTGTAAGGCCTTCATCATCCTGACCTTGATTTGAAATGAAATGAAGAGTAAGGCATGTGCACAGCACAGGGCACTCATACAGTGCCCTTTGGGCAAGTTCCCAACCTCACAAGCCACTCTGCTGCTTCCCAATGAAGGGGCTGCATCCTGATGTGGTGCATTTCAATGGTTATACTAGAGCTACTTTTACAACGGTATGGCTAAAGCAATTTTTGTGTTTTAAATGTTGAGAAGTACTGAAGCAGTCTATAGAGAATAGAGCCACAGCATAGATACGCACAAGCAAGGCAGGAAAACAAAGGAATGATAAAGTAGCTCCTTCTTAGCATGGAATCAGACCCCAAAACACTGAGAGATTTGCGACTGAAAGCCTCATGCAAATGATTCATATAACAAACCACAGAACCCAGTGCATCTAAGCTAGGCAAGAAAGATAAGAACTTTGACCAGATTCAGCAGGATTTGCAGCTCAGTGTGCAAAGTCATGCTCTGCAGTCAAAGCCAAATATTTCATATTCCTACATCTACATATCTCTACACTCCCTCCCAAAAATATCTCATCAGAAAAATCCTACACTAAACACTCCTCTGCAAATCTTGCGAGTGTGAGGTATGTCTGTGCAAAGCAGTGCAAGCCAATAAGGCTCTACTGTTAACCCCTCTCACTCACCTTAGGCTGCTTTAGCGTTAAGTCTGAGGGGATTCTTGCCGTATGCAGAAACTATGACAAATAGATTTCCAAAAAGCTAAACTTTTTTTCCTCAAGTCAAAATTAAACATGGAATTTAAAAGAGCAGTAAGCAACTAGCAGAAGAAAAAAGAAAAAAAAAAAAAGCTACAAAACTAGCTCAAGCTCAACCTTCCACGCAGTATTAGACTGCATTACTATTACCAGTTTTCCCAAGTGATACTGGATTCCCACTGCATCAGGATCTAACTCTCAAATTCTTCCAGAGCACATTGTAACCTGCAGCATTACTGTGACACTAACGCCGGTGAAGGCAGTCACTAAAATGAGTGAATAACAAGAAACAAACCTTTATTTTTAAGAGTTTTTAAATCATAGCCATTTGTAGCAACTAAAAATAAAGAAAATGTTTAAACAACTCAAAAGTAATTGTCATTCAAAAATTATAAGTGCCTTACCAAGTATTTCAAAGAGCCTGTCCCTTTGTGCAGTTGTTAATTACATTTACAAGCATAACTTGTTTAAACTGGCTAAATAATGCAGTTGCGTAGCAGCGACAAAGGCAGTTACAAAACCCAGTTTAATTACTATGCCAATTCTCTAAAAAGCTAACAGAGTATCAAAATTACAAACTGCTTTGGTTGAGCATTTTTCATTTTTAACTTCTAATAAGTCAAACACCGCACATGGAAGGAGCTTAGCAAATGGACCATCCCAACTATGGAGAGCAAAGGCAGCTGGAGCTGCACTGTGTGTCAAAGATGCAGCAGGAGGAGTCAGAACCCTGAGAAATATTCTGAACTTTTTTTTCTATGAGTTAAAAAAGCCCAGGAAGCCAGGTTTAGATATAAGAGTAGCTCTCAGACCCTGAGAAAGCAAGCAAGCAACAGAAGAGCCTATCTTTGTTAATGAGTGCCAGCCCCAGCTTTGCATTACTCTGCACTTCTCCCCTATTGAATCTTCCTGGATTTGCAGGTCACCGGAGAATTGTAGCGCTGCTTGGAAAGCAACTGAAAAATTTTCAGTGCCTGTCTGCAATCAAACCCTATTAAATTGTTCAGAGTATCCGTCTAAAAGAAATCAGTGGAAAGTTAGCAGGATTTTCCCCCGCTCCCTGTTTATACCAGGTTGCAGTGAAGTCTTTAAATTGCTAGCTACGAGTTCCCCAAGGGAAATTCCCCTTTCTCTACTCCAGCCAGCCTACGTGTATCTCCCAGCTAGTCACACAGCCAGGAAGCCCCACAGTTTTCATTTAAATCAGCGCTGCCTTGACACCTGACTAGCAACAGTCATTTATGCTTCTCAGCTGGAAAATTGCAGCCAGGCCTCATGACACTGTTCCAGAGAATAAAAGTGCTTCAGCTCTTCAGAAATGTAAAGTGAATCATATGAAGGACATGGCTACAGCAATCTGCCAGTGCACTATTCGAACAAAGCATTCCTAAAAGCAGATCTATCGCAGCAAAACACAACTCTGCCTTTCTGCTACACAAAGAAGAAATTAAAAAAAAATGTATTTTTACAAGTAAAAAAGGCTTCTAGTAGAAATACCATCTCATGAAAATAAATGCAAAAACATTAAGGTCCTTTAGACACGCTTGTGTCAGCCAGGTTTCACCATCCAAAACTTGTTGGCAGCACAAAAAGTCCCAGAGCTTCTGCTAGTTACGCAGCAGTTTGGGTTAATGCTATAATCACTCTCAGGTGGGAGTATGCTTCAGGTTTTGCGTTTCATGGGCAGCAAAAAGAGACTCCCGAACTCAACAACCACCACAGAGTAAAGACTGAGATTTCACTGGCTTACTACATCACAGTAATATGAAAAAAAAAAAAAAAAAAAAAAAAAAAAGTATTTGGGCTGAGACTGTACACAGAGTCTTGGCCCAGAAGAACACTTCGGATATTTTAGCTGGAGAAGAGGACATCAGGCATTTCTCGCATGGAACTTGTGGTCTGCACCGCAAAGCCAACGAGCAGCAGAACTCCAAGGAACACAGCACTTCCTGCCAGCCTCAGCATACTTACAAGCAATTTCCTGAAGATGTTAGTGTTATGCATTATTTCAACTTGCAAAGCTTCTGAAAAACAATATAAGCCAAGTGAAATTTATAACAAAGGGTTCACATAACAAAACAGCACAAATGCAAGTCTTTGGCAACACCACTTAAAAGCAAAAGGCAAACAGGCTCTCGAAAATAAAAGCTACAAGCCATAGTTACGCAGCTAATGACAAACAAAAAGCACTCTAAAAAGCAAGATATTAATATGCACATAGAAGCAGGTTTGTTTCTCATACCCACCCTCTCCCCCACCGCAAGTGCAAAGGCATAAAACAAGTAAAGAAAGAGCCAAAGTAAGGGGTGGGGGGGAAGGCAAACAAGCCATTTGTTAAGGATCATTAGCTCAATCAGAGATGACATAGGGCAGGTCATTACCTACAGCCCTGCTGACAGTTTACATAGAAGTAGCATCTTCAACAAGTTTTAAGAGAAATGTTTTATGTAAAGTTACTTTCTCAGGGACTTTTAAATCACTGAAGAGGCTGATCATGAAACTACAATCAGACCCTTCATTTGTTACACTATGTTAGGAATTAAACCTTCCCAAATACCAAAATGGAAGGAAATAAAATTCCACATAACTAGGTCAAGAAATCCAGAATGAAACAAAGACTTGAACAAAAGCAGAGCACAGACTTTCCCCCATAGTGGTTAAAATATTAAGCATGAAAAAGGCATTCTTACATCTCAAAACCTCAACTGCCTCAACATGCTCAACTTGGTTCCTGACATCTGAACTTGCTTCTGGGCTTACTGGCCAAGCCCATTCCCTTTCTGAGCACCGGATGCAGGACATATAATGAGCCCATGATGTGATGAGTTCAGCAGCCAGGCAGCAAGGCAGTGCTGCTTCCCTCAAGTCATGATGCCCGTTCCCAGCAAGAACAGCTGCAGCAACTCAGCATTTCATCTGGATATGCTCTTTCAAACCTGTTTCCACTCTGAGCAGAAACAGGCTTCAGGTGTATTTAACTGGGCCAAACTGCCACATATTCAAGCATGAGACCACTGTAATGATCAGCCTTTGCGCTCCACATTTATGTGGCCTGAAACAGGAAAAGTTCTTTAAAACAATTTAATGTTTCACGGTGTCAAGAAACACCAGTTGAGATTCAGTATTTAAAACTTGCCCACCTCTGATCTAAGAGCAAATACTGAATCATTATCTTTAATCTTCTCTTTAGCTACAGCTAGCACATAGGTCTGGCTATCTGTCCTTCTGAATTTGCTACAGTATCATTTAGTTCAACAATAGGACAGCTAAGGATTAGCCAATCCACTTCAAAAATTTGACGAAGAGCATCCTCCACATTGCTTACTGCACAGTGTGCCAGGTTCTTTTATCACACGTTAATCTATGATAACATGCATCTAGCTCACTGAATAAACCTGGCATGCTAACAAGTTTATGATTATGCACTTCTTTGCCAGAGAATATTGAAGCTCTTGAAAATAAGCGCTTGATAGAATAACCCTCTCCATTGGGACAATCTGTCACACAGAGGGCTGCACATTGAGCTCACGCTGGAACAGTCCAAAGGCCGCAAGATTGTTTTGAATCCCAACACGTGTACCTTGTTTTATAGCAAACAAAATATTTTTCCTTTTCTTGTTTTATAGAGGCAAATAACATCTTTCTGCATTTACCAAATTTTGTCAATTAAAAAAGATTTTTTTCCATTACTGAGTTACATTACATTTGTTTCTGCCCCAATTCTGAAAAAAGTATCACAGAGCTATGGAAGGCCTCCCCACATAGCTAAGTCAGAAAGTTAAATTGACTGTTTATTCAATAAAAACTTCCCAGATCCTACACTTTCACAGATACCACAGAACCACCTGTAGGCTGTACCCAAGACCACCAAGATGATTAGGTGTTACAGAGAATAACCAAAACCAGGGAAAAGTTACTATACTGCCTTTTCTGCTGTGTTAAAAACCTCTGCATTGGCTCTCTGCTGGCTTGCACTGAACATTTGTAATTCTCTAGGTAATCTAACATCTGTGAAGCATTTTATAATTCAATCTATCAGCACACAAGGGCTCCTGCTGCTGTTAACACAGAACCAGCTGAACCAGTAGCAGCACCGGTGAGGATTTACTGCAGAAAGGAGACGTGTTACAGAGCCAGGTCCCCACCCCTCAGTACCGATCGACTGGTCACGTTAAAGTCTAGCACCGTGTTCAAAAGACCATCCCGCAGCTCAACAAAATCCAAGGTAAATCACAGTCCGGTCTCATTTGTGCTACAGAGCTGCAGGGAATTTCACCTGTGGCTGCAACTACAAGGAACAAAACCTATTGGCAAAAAATGTAACATACAACTAACACAGCAAACAAATGCATTTATTGATGTGGTGGTTTTATACATTCAAAAAAGAGGAAAATGGTGAATTCCATGCTAGGAAAAATAGGATAAATCTTATAAGTCACCTTATTACAGAAGTCAGTTATGCAAATAACCTAGAACATTTTCCGAGGGAAAAAATAAAAATAAAAAAGAGTAATTAATCCACAGAAAAATGTATTTGCTTCCCTCCTCTTACACTATTGTACAAGACTCCTGCCACGTTTTTTTCTGCTTCTCTTCCTAGCACAATACCACCAGTTTCATGAGGGGGAAATGGACACACTGGAAGGCAACAACACAGAAAAAATCCAGGAAGCCCAAAACAGGATGAATATTTAATCCAGTTATATGGGATGAGAGGGTATTTGCAAAGTGCTTCAGCAACGCTCCAGAGAAGAACGCGGTGCTGCTCATGTCTGTTCATTGCCTGAACCTTCGGGAAAGGTTTCCGAGGGCTCCCACTTCACCCCATGAGACTTCATTAAATCCAACAGAGGCAACGAGTTCTGAGAGCCTGGACAGCTCTCCTGATAAAATAATTTTGCAGTCTTTAGGTGTCTTTGATGAGGTTAAAGAAGGAAAAAAAAAATTTAATTTTAGAAGTAATCTCTTAAAAGGGTAAGTGAAGACTTCAGACTTCTGGGCTGCTTGCAGATTTCAGAATTGTCTTTTCCTCAAAACTTAAGTTGCACACCATCAGAGAACTACAGTTATCAAAACAAGTATCAAATTTTGTTCCTTTAAAAGTTTAGAAAATATGCCACTTGCATCTTTTAAGTCACTTATGCAAGTATTTGAGTTAATAAAACAATATTAAGGCCTATGGCTTCAATATAGGTGCAATACTTGAGGATTCTGTTATTACCAGTAATTTAGAGCTTTGAATCCTGCTGTCTGCAAACACTAAACTCAATAAAAATGGTACAAGAGACAACACACTGCAACTGTCAAACTCATGCAGTCAGATCTTAGTTTTAGTAACAAGGGAGTACAAAATAATACATAAAGATGTGACTGTCAAGCAGTACTTTCCCTTCACAGCTTGCTAAGCACACTTAGTAACAACCTGGTTCTCTAAACTCTGGCCTAGTAAATCGCATCCAGATTAACAAACAAGTCCTTCCCTTGATACAATACTCCCTTGATCATTGGAAAAGATAAACAAAAACGAAATCTGAAGACCCCCTAATCCTCCCATCCCATCAAGAGCCTTCCATTACTTTTGCTTTAAACCTGACTTTTCTCACTAGTAGCATTGAACTGACCAAGGTTTTCCTAAAACTTACGGCTATAAATATAATTCTATCTTCCCTTTGCCTTTTACCTCTTTCCCTCTCTCTCTCTCCCTTTGCTGCTACTAAGAGAACCAGCAATAGTTTGCAGTAACATTCATTTTCTTTATTGCACCTATTACAACCCATTCACACAACAAGTGCTTGTTTCTGTAACAGACCACAAACATTTCCCCCCAGAGCACACCAAGCCCCACAGCCTTCGCAATCCTCCAGAAAAAATTTAGAGTTTCTTCCCCGCTGCCAATGGGATAGCCAGTTATGTCCATCTTCTCTTGTACTGTTTTTTGTTTCTTAAAGGTGAACATTTGATTTTGAGTCATCTATCAATTCTAGGTTGGGACAAAAGTATTACCTGGTTAAAAAGGCTCATTGCAAATGGGAATAACCAGATGAATACTTTGGTCTTCAGTGAAGACTCCCTGATGTGCAAAGCACTGCCCTTTATATATCAGGTCCAAAAGTTTTAGAAAAATCTTATTTTACCATTCTGCAGTTGAAGCTCAGTGACTACAGCACTATTTCTGGCATTTATAGTATGTGATATGAAAAAAGTTGTATAATTTTATAGAAATTCCTCAAACAAGTCAAAGATTTGGAAAAAGCAGAACACCTGTAAAAATACTAGTCTTTTCTATAAAAGCTATGTTGTACAAAACTTTTACATTCCATCAATACAACGAGCAATTACAACAGCAGAATTTATAAGTAGAATAATACTCTTTTTTACTGAATTATTCACTTATTTTCCAGGCTTTTGAAACTCCACCATACCAAACCTCAGACTCTGAAATTTTAGAGCTTAAGGTTTGTTAAAGGCCTATTTCTTATACAGTATGCCCTTCCATATCTCATTGAAACTAAATTTTTTTGTGTGTATGTACCATTTATTATGGTAAAGACTGATAATAAAATTGCAAATAATCTGAATTAAAGTTCACCACACTGAATGTTAAACTTTCATACTACTGACAGCTACTGCCCTTCTCCTTTGCCCTTCCACCTCTCCTGGGATTCAACACAGAACTGTGGGAATCTGAAAACCTGATGACTCAGGACACCTGACCTTAAGTTGTTTTTTAAACATTTTTTTGCCTCCACTTCCATGACCTAAATCCCATCCCATCTCAACCCCACCCCCTTCAGCCCTCTGCAAATTCATTTATCCCATCTGTTCCCTGCTTCGAGCAATAGACCAGATTCCCTTCACAGGGAAAATCCTGTTGCTGCCAAGACGCCCGATAGACTTTGAAGTATAGAAAGACATTAGTTCACATTTTTAATGCCTTAGAAACAGAAGCGATGACTGTCCCAGTCTGTATGGGCTTCATACAATTAACTTGATGCTCTGATGTGTTCAGCAAACTATCAGTTTACATCCTGACAGAGCACACGCTACTGTCTGTCCTTTAAGACCCCACTGCCAGGCTCCCCAGCTCCAGTGTAAGCTCAGACACATGGTCCACACCTAGAGCTCTAGAGCAGAAACGACTGTGCAGAAAAATTTCTGCACTCCAAGCAGCAAAGCACATAGGGAACAAGTCATGGTGGCATATCCCGTCCTCCAGGTTTGTGACCATGCACCTCCAGACTGTGATGTCTCGTATTTCTGGCCAAATTGACATCCAGATCTACATTAAGTCATGTTATACTCAAACTGGTCCAATTTCTACACCTTAACATAGAGCTTCATGAATAGTAAGTGGCAGGGGGCGAGTGTTTCATTTTTGAGAGAAAGAGGTGATGTAGTGTGGTAGCGAAATCAGTAACTGAAAACAACTGTGCTTATCATTAGGCTAAAAATTGGTTTCAAAAGATACAAAAAATCCTACCAACATTCCCTATTGTGACATCCAAGAAAAGCATTAAAGCAAAAGTAAAAAATAAAGTAACTTTTGCCTCTATTTTATTTGATTTATGCACCATGAAGAATCCTTTCACATTTGTGTGTTTTTCACCTTTGCAGGTGATCTTTAGGATCACCCCGTTAAAATATCCTAAGTTAGCATCACTGACTTATTGTTAGCAATATTAGCTTCTGTATTTATGTAACTGAATGTTAAAAATCAGCAGTGTTGGACTGTCAGCTAAGGAAGCTCTATTTATAACATCTGAATTCCTAATCAGACGAAGTTTAGCTCAATCAGCTAAAAAAAAAGTTGTCTTTGGACAAATAATAATAAAAGGGTTAAAGTAACATATGACTGACTGTTATACTGTTAAGTCAGACAATTTCATATACTATGGATATGTGAATAGCAAGAAGGATAGCCTTGACAACTGGACATCCACTTGAGAGTTTTCACATTATGTTTAATTCATTTCATTGCACTGAAGTGTTGAGGAAGTCTAAAGATATTGCTTGTAATCATTATAATTTTGTTTTGTGATTAAAGGGAGACACAAAAAAAAGAACTCCTTACCTTCAATTAAAAAGCAATAGCTCTTACCTCTGTGGGTTGATAACTTTGCCAGTTGTTTAAAAATATACAAGTCCACTTTCAAAAAATATACAGTTTTTTTCTCTTGTAAGTCTAATAAATACCTGAAGAAAGTAATCTCTGACTCAAAACTGTATGGAATAAACTCCTGAGATGCACAAAAATTACATCCACCACTATGTAAGAGTCTGCCTAAGAACTAGCTAACATAATTCAGAGAGCTTACTTACTGAGCTTACTTCTCCTGAAACAGCTTTTCAGCAGCCATAATAAGTTGCTCAAATGATGCACCTTACTAAGGGAGGACTTATCCTTTCAAATACAAATGAGATTAATTCTGCCAGTAATTTAACATCCAGAAGAGTAACCAATCAGAGGTCAGAGAGACACTGGCTTATGACATTAGACAAGATATTGTACGTCTACAGTGTCTGTGTCTACAGGCAGAGAAAAACATTTTACATTGATAATTACAAAACCAATAAGCAACCATATATTTATGACTCATTTTCATGCCTGTAAACTATGTGCAGATCTAGTGTTAGTTATTCGTCTTTTTCTAGGATTCCTTCATTTGAATGCTATGTAATTTTACTGCAACATTGAAAGCAAACTACCAATTAAATACACAGCTGTTCGTGTTTCTGTTATCCTGCTGGTTGGTTAAAAATATTTAAATGTAAAACTATACTATTCATTTCAACATACAGCTTGTTTCAAAGATGTTAAAAGCTGGCACATTATCAAACATGTCCATGCTTTAAAAACCAGAAGTCCACAGTTGCAACCAGGTGAAGCCAACATGCACAAGGTTATCAAAGGCTTCATCTACTACTCAGCAACCACCCCACAAAGATGTTCACAAGATTTCTATGCCTGGACCCAGTCCTAGCAGCCGACAAGCTCTGCTTGATCATACTGCATGAGTATGGGGGGCAACACAGTATCTTCAAGGCACCTGCGTGTCAATGAAACAGACATACCATGAGCTAGATGCTTTAAAGGCTTTCTTCTATTTGGCCTTTCAGGGAAGGACACCACATTACAAGAGCTGTGTTTGTCTTGCTACCTATGAAATACAAGAGCTCTTCTGCTTTTAAGCTGTACGTTTCTTCAGTAAAAAAATCTAAATTCAACTTTCCCAAGATAAAATACATTACAGGCTATGCTACTTAATCCGAATTCAGGTGGTCTCAATATGTTCTTAAGCTTTCCAATATCCAGCAGCGTACAAAAAGCCCAACGCATCTCATGTAGTAAGAGACCCCATCTATCCACAGGGAAAGAAAGCTCAGACTACCCTGCCCCCCACGCTCAAGATCCACCAATTGATCTCTATCAGTGCAACTTTTTTTTTTCTCCCCATTTTCACCATCTAAAATATGAAAACATATCTTAGCAACTTTTCTTAGGAACTTCTTCCACTCTCATGCATTCCAGTATCACCTTCATTCTCCTTAGTGACACATGAGAGATTACATGTGGGTCAAGTCTTTTCTTGCCTTTGTCCCCTCCTGAGCTGGGGTTTAACTGTACCTACACACAACAGCAAAATGCTGTTCTGCATTTTGGGTGAAATTCAGTCTAAATGACTATTTGCAAAGTGCAGTCACACAAGTAACCCCTCCCTGCAAAGGGTATCATACAAGTAACCCTTCCCCGTGCTCCCACCAAGCACAATTCAAAATTAATTTCCTGTAGTCGCCAAGCAGCATACCCAATACAGAACATTCAGCACCGACCACAAATACAATTTTGGAGACAGATTTATGAATGGAAGGTAATAAGATAGCAAATAATTTGGTTTTCAATCTTCTATGCATTTTCCTCAACTTGATAACTAAACTCTTGCAGCTGAACTCATTTACACCTCTATTAAGCTGACATATTTACTGGTCTATTTGGTATCACATACCTCTGCTTTTACCCTATCAATGCAAGGAGTGATTCTATTTCAGATTTTCAACAATTCTGGCACAGAGCATTCTGAATTATTAATAATCGACAATTCCACATAATGTCAACACGATCAATTACTTTTTGCGGACTGGGAGACTTTTTCCTTCCTGTAAAATAGGCATAAATACTTTCATATGATTGTTGTTCCAAATTTAGGTTTAGCAAAATTGAAGTTTTAATCAAAAATGGATTTATCTTATAATTCGATCTCTTTGTGGCAGCTCTGCAAGCACGGTATATATAGCTAGCACTTACAAGTAATAACAAATTACACAAAGCTCAAAGAAACAAGTAAAAAGTCCGTTCACGAAAAACATTCCCCATTTTATAAATTTTAGTATTTGCAATATGCAATAGAAAAAGCAAGCTTTATACAACAATCTAGCCAAACGTAAGAAAGATTTGCTAATCTAATCTCTTCTCAGCATCTTACTAATGAAAAATGCAAGAAGGCAAACAAGATGAATGCTAGTTTTTAGTTCAGTGTTTAGACTAGTAATCAGATGTGCCATCAACAGCAGTAAGTCCTGTTTGGAAACAATTCTGACATAACCAATCTTTCCAGTTAATCAGTGACCCACAAACTTAAACTCTCCAAAATTTTATTAGCTTTAGCTACATGAATCTACTCTTAGTCATGTGAATTCTGTTAATTTGTACAGTTCATCCAAGACAAGCACTAGCTTACTCTTTGACTATGCAAAGGTCATTAGCAGCCTGCTTGAAGAAAATAAATAATCAAGATGTCTCCAAGATCTTAACTATTATCTGCAATACACTATTCCTTAAAGTCTAAGATAAATACATGGTTATTTCCCATACTATCTTACATATCTTGCTTTGTCATAATACAATTGCACATAAGCAGAGACTTTTTTCCTCTAGAGTTTTAGCAAGTTTATGGAGAAGTATGTACTGTAGGCATATTTCATAAAATGGATCAAATTTTGTGCCTATCAAGTTGACATTTCCCTTATAAATTTATAACCAAAGCTTTATGCAAGTATGATAGATCTGAAGTTTGATGGTTGGAGATAGAGACCACTAAAAAAAAAAATCTAGATTCCTAACCATTTCCTTTCTACTTGTGAAGAATTAAGGAAAGCTAACAAGGAAATCAACAGAATAATCAAAAGGCAAACATGCTTTCTGCTCTGCCCTTCCCAGCTCCTGCAAAATTATGCCATCTTCTAGATTAATCCTATACCGCGCACGTCTGTGACGGCCTTTCTCATGTTGTGCCTAGAGCTCTCCCTGGAAGAGCTCATACTTGACAACTCTTCCTGTTCAAGACCCCTAAGACTGAGACTACCACAAAGGGTAGCGTGGACCTGCTGAAAGGGAGCTCGCTCCTCCCCATGGCGTTATTGCAGATCCCCTAACTTTACTCGCTGCTGTGCTCCATCGGGCCAGCCGTAATAAAAGAGCTGCTCTGTATGCCGTTCAGCAGATGACAAGGCAGATGATGAGACCTTCCAGAGAGCAAAGCCCTGATGAGATCCCTACTTAGTGCACTACGGCTTTCTCCTGTTTCACACAGCACGCTCGCTTCGTCCCAGGCAATTGCATTTCAGTGACTAGTATGGAGGGAGTACAGCCTGTATGCTTTGAAGTTTAGAGTTTTAAACATGCAGTGAAGGAAAAAAAAAAAAACACACAAAAAAGGAACCACCACCAATTCTTCATCCCATATCCTTCATCGTGTAAGCGGAGGAGGAAACCTTTACATAGACTGGCATTTTGGCAATCTTATTTAGTTTTCATGATAGAGATTAAAGGAACAAACACAAACTGCAGTCTTCACATTTGTCATTTTCACAAAATAGCTTTTAGTATTTTGTAAATATTTGAAGTAGACTGCTAGTTTTATTTGGATGAATAAAAACAAAGATACCACAGCACTCAAAGAAATCCTTATGCTATTCTCATCATTTTCCTATTTTGGAACAACATGGAGGAAACACAAGACCAAGCAGGAATATTGCCATCCTCAATTATTTTGCTTTGCTAATCCAGACCAAAGCGATAAATCTGCATCACTATGTTTATTTCATCTAATTCAGACAGTGAGAAACTAATGGCCAAGTGAGATACTTGATTTGTTTGCACACAAAGCAAACAGCAAAGGCCTGCAAGTGACATCACCTTTTTGTATATTTGTGAAGATAATCGTAAGCAAAGAAACTGTTACGAAACACAATGATCTCAAGCAGCAGGTAGCAAAAACACGTCCCACGATACTACCTCAACCACAACACTGACCCAAGCTCCACGTAACCTTGTCAGCACGCAAGCAAGTTTTAACCACCTAACTTATCCTCTGCAACAGGCTGGAGCTATAAACTGAACTTTACTGCCTCATTAACTGTGCAAATTAATATTGAACTGTAAACAAAAACAGTGGTTAAAAGGGCGTTGTTTGTTTGTTTGTTTAATTTAAGCAAGCAAGCAGTGGTATCAGCCCATAACCCTTCATCACCTCTAGTCTCTGGGGTATGTACGCGTGTTGGGGAGTAAGCGCAGTGTTTCCATGACTCTGCTTGATTTGGCTTCATTCTATTTATTTATTTGAACTCTTCGGTTATGCAGCTGTGTGTCTTCTCTGTATTCTTTGCCCTTAGAAAGACATTTCTGACATAAACCAGAGAATCCACTCTCACTTTCCACTTTCACCAAAGTGCCACAACAATTTGGGAAATAAAGTGGCAAGAAAATTAGGGCATCTCCAACCTCAAAACCAATGATTAACAGATACATAACCTAGGAAGATCATATCACACATGTTGTTTTCTTGCTCCTTACTTGCCAATACTTTTACACACATACTTTTACAACATGCCCTTGCGAACTGTAGACTGGCAAGTACAAAATCAGCATCTTTTAGCTCCCTGACCATCATTTTACTCAAGTAAATTAATGTAAGGTGCTGTTTTCCATTCCTTTATGAGAAGGCAAAACACTATCCAAGCTTTTTTCCATAAGTAGTGTTTATTAGACTAACACAACTGGAATCAAAGTAAATTAAAGACATTTTAATTATCTTTAGATAATATAAATGGATCTATAAGCTATAAAGACCTCTGATGCAACAAAGATAAATGTTTTCTGAACAGTACTTATATATACACATAACTTAAGGCAAATATATAGAAATATTAAGGTCAGCTGTCTAGTGGTCTGCTAGAAGACATACATAACTTCCATGTTCTGGAAGTAGTGTTGTTGCAGCCATTACAGACTAAGGATATAGACAAAACTGATTTTGAAGACAGAGCTAATAGCTTTTAACAGCACACTCCCTTTACTGACTGCCTCTGCGTATACCCAAAAAATCCAAGCCTTTGTGACACAAACAGTGGTAGTCTAATTTTACTTCATAACAAACCTTAACAATAATACAAATATATTTGGATTGCTAATTTACTATGTTACTTATTGGTTGAGAAGCTTTAAGTGTTACTCAAAAAAAAATCCCTGACTTTATTACATCCATACCTGCAGAAATGCTATTAAAATAGTCAAAATTGTGTTCAAGCAGAATGCAATTCTTTTACAGCTATTTTCATCCTGAAAATTGATAACTGTGCATGAGCATTCTTCAGAAGCACAGTAAGTCATCAACTACACATGATCCATCTACATAATGACAGCGTTAGGAGAAGCAATTTCAGTTTTTGTAACGATGATTCTTTATCAAAAGTTACAAAGAAATCGAGGTTCTCCATCTCCCTCTCACAAATGCATTTTCAGGATTTCTAACTACTTTCAGTTGCAACATAAGGACTACTTAAAAACAATTTTGTATTAACGCTTGCAAATAGCCTGCTGTTAACAGAAGGCAGAAATACACTAATAAATCAGCAAACTGAAATAATAATGGCAGGAAGAATGCTAATAACAAAACAGTTAAAGCACTAACTCTAAGTAACATCTAATGCTTAGTAGTGTGCTGGGAACTTGATCTGAAGAAATGGAGAAGAAGAAAAAAAAAAAAAAGAAAACAAACAAAAAGACCCTGAAAATTACAGCAGGCTTAAGTATGGTGTCTGAAAGTCACAGGTTTAAGTTTCTTTAAACCCTGGCCTAATTCTGCTTAGTTTGGGCTTCCAATTACAGCTGTTTCAAAAGCAGCTGGTAATTTCTTTTAACTGGATTTCACATGCATTTCTGAGCTCACATCAACTCAGGCAACTGAGCTCTAACCTGTAATTCTAGAGGTCTTGTATGGCCAGGAAAGCGATGAAATTTCAAGTAGTCTAGTTTTATTTTAAAAGAATGATGTCACACATTGGTTGGCTATGAGAGTGACACATTTCATTATGTTTTTCTTTTACCGTTTTAATCTGCCTTTACAAGTCCTGAGCAGGGCAGGAAGCGTTAATTATTCAGCAGACAGATTTCTGGTCTTGCCCGAGTTAGTCACATGAGAACACCAATAGTAAAAGATGACGCTGCAACCCGGGATAATGGATAATAATGGGGTCCTATCTGCATCATGAGAGTGCTACAAAACCACCTGAGACCTGCTGATACGTTAACACAGGTGGTTCCTGCACTTGTAATTGCAGAGCAGCTTTTCCGATTGACAGGATCGCCTCCACCCACCACAAACACTTCCTTCTATCTGAATACCCTTGGAAACAACATGTCCAGAGGCCAGTGTTGCTCCAGAGCAAGTTCTGATTTGAAATATCTGCACACAAACACAGGACAGAGCTTGAGAAACTGTAAATACTCCTTCCACTAAGTCTGTAATTCAAGGCTTCCAAAGCACTCTGGAATGAAATGAAGAGTGATATATGCTTCATTAATGGAGGATATGTTAGAGAGAGAAAAAGAAAAGAAAAAAAAGAAAAAAAAATACACACACACACCCCCTTTCCAAACTTAAGGACCAAAAGAGAGATTTAAAGGGGACCAAAAACAGAACAAAAAAATTAAACTGTCCTTACAGGTATATAGTTTCTAATGCTTTGTGATAAATTTAAGATGTAACAAAAGCAATTTGGCATTAGAGGCTCAATGTTGATGTATTTGGAAGTGCAACACTCAAGCAGCAAGCCTAAACTGCAACAGGCCTAATGTCTATAATGAAACCAATTACTTTACTAACAAATTACAGGCAAACAAAAAGAAAAAATACATAGGGACAATCAAGAGTTCTGTTTCCAATTCCTAATACCTAGCTAATTCTGGAGAAGATATATGGCGTAAGAGAGGCATGTTAAAGGTGTCAAAAACCTTTCATGCATTTCAACAGACCAGCAGTCATGAACAGCAGAGTTAGCCCACTTCCTTAAATCAAATGAGGAGTCAACATACTCCATATTAAGTTAATTATTAATTCCAAGGCAAGTTTAATTTCAATTACTTTGCCAGGAAGTATTAATCACAAAGCCCCAATGCCAAGAAAAGAGATTTGAAGTGTTCAAATACTATTGTTAATTGCTTTCTTTTGAAGGCACAAAAATGATGAGCTAGAATCTAGGGAAGTTACTGAGCATATACGGATTAATCCTAAAAGCCCTGTATCAATTATAGCACAACTGACTCTTCACCACAGGGTTAGGTAAAAATAAAGGAGAGGGAGAAAAAAAAAAAAAAAAAAAGGGCAAGATTTCAGCTGCTTCAAGGAAGTGCTGTAGTTTCAAATTTCTAAACTTCTGAGCATTTTTAGAAATGAAATCACAATACATACTTCATGACATTCTTTTTTCTGTTAAACTGAATAAACAAACTAACATGCTTTCAAAATGAAACTTGAAGAGAACCTTTACAATAGAGGTTAGAAATGCTAAGCCTTTCACAGAAGGATGCAGTCAGAAGTGGACGCTAAAAATAGAAATTATTAGATGTAAAACTGATTAACATGTTAACAATGCAAGAGAACACTAGAAACCTATCTGCATTGCATGGCAAACCTTTACTAATACATGGGCAATTTTAGAAACCATTAATGTCTCTTAGGTCAGTGGAGGAGTTTACAAAAAATAAACACACACACACGGGCATTGAACAAAGACCAAGGATCACTGCATATGATACTAATGCCTGTTCTTTTAAACCAGTATCGGCAAAACACAAGCCAAGATTCACCTTTTTTCTCCACCTAAAAATGCTTTTAATTGAGTTGAATATTGAATCCTTTTTAGAGAGAAATTTTCACAGACAAATAATCAATTTGCCTGCAACAGAGACCCCTTAATATTGATAATACCTTGGCCCAAAATAGCATCTAATCAACAGTTGGAGAGACAACACAGTTTCTAAGACTGAGAGATTCTTGCTAAATGACAGCACTTCACCCACTTTAAGGCTATATATGCAACTTCCTCTGAGACAGAGCTGCTAACAGCGTGTAATTAGAGAGGAAAACACTGCTGTTATGGCGACAAGGCTGATCGCAGCCACACGGCCATATTGCGGTGGCCGGCTGTGTTTTAGCAATTATGTCAATGAGGACGTGGTCCAGCATTTGTTTTTCTCAAGTTTTACAATTAAGAGGTTATCAGGGAAGCAGTCTGCCTTTTTAAGCACTTCTCCCCCTTTCTTCAGATTTGAGGGATTAACAGGAATTTGTCTCTCAAACAAGCAGAACATGCACATTACTAAAACTAGTCCTCAAGTTAAACAGCTCATCCAGCATCAGATACTACATAGACTGAAGAGCTAGAAACTGAAGACAGCAATAATCAAAGAACCTCTTTTTCTCTCACTTTGGCTTGCAAAAATTATTTTTAGGAAAAGCAGTTCATATTTCCATAGAAAATGTTTCATTACTCACACCTCCTCTCTTTAATTTGCACCAAATGATCATTGTAAATCTAACACTAGACACAACACATACAGAGATGTAATGCTAATTAAAGTAATTTAAAAAATAAAAAAAGGTTTCCCTGAAACACTGATAATACAAATGCTGTAGTCTTAAGAAACTGAAATTTATCTTCCTCACATTGACCTACATTGTTCCAGTTCAGAGCGTGCATATGGTGACCAGATTAAACAGCAGGAAGTGAACAGGATACCTGCGATTCTTGGTCAAATAATTCAGGGCAGTGATCCCTGGTTCAGGTAACCGGAAGCCCCCAGAGGACATGTTATAGCAAAGAAAAAAAAAAAAAAAGGCAATTCCCAAATACAGCTTCTCTGCACAAGTACTGCAGTTACCACAATGCTACTACTCAAACTCAACAGAGAAGTTCAACGCACAGCATCAAATGTCTTGGGTTTCCAACTGCAGATTGCAGAAGTGCTCAGTCTCTCCACCTGAAATAATATTCCTGAATGTGGGGAAAGAATCATTTGCACTAAATGGCTTCTCACAAGCTCCAAATTTCAAAAAATGAGCTTAAAAACAATTAAGTCTAAGCCTTATGTCCCTTGAGCGCATAAAATTCCCACCAATTCAAAAACAATTCATCCCTATCATCTAAAATTATGCTGTTACTTCAAGACCTCAATTTAGAGGATAACAGTTGGGCATTTTTCCATGAATTTAAAATTATTACCCTACTTCTACTGTACTTTAATGTCATCTCTGCAATCTGAAATCACTGACTACGACTTCATCTTGCATTAGCTGTACATAGTGTCTTCACAGGTATGGTCTTCCATAGCCTTCTCTGTGCTGGCAGAGGTGTGGCTTTCTCAGAGCCTACCAGCGAATCCACAGACCTAATCTCTTTTATAAATCCAATTCGCCTTGCAGTTATTGCCCAATTTTCCATTTCTTCTTTTTTCAGAAATAAAGAAGGGACTCCTTGCTAGCAAGCACTGCCTACCCTGAATTGACAGGAAATGGATCCTTCCAACATGCCATTTTAGCAAAAGAAGTTGGAAGGGATTCATCTAGGAGAGAGAAGAGACCAATGTAATTTACCTGCCTACACTGAATCTGAGGTTTTTCCTCTGACATCCCAGTAAGGGCTTTCCTCATTGGCAAAGTCAAGATTAAATAATGCCCTAAAAAATCCACAAAATATTTATGTTAACACTCTGAAGATCCCAAGACATTCCATCAGGGTTGCATATTTGAGGAGATACAAAGGAACATACTGAAATTTTAAACTTTAAATCAACGCTAGTTTGCTGAAAATTATATCACATCCATCATTTCTGCCTCCTGCCCCTAAGAAGGCAGGCTTTTTTTCTTTAATAACCACAAGGTTCTAATTTAAAATCATTTTAAAATTCAAGAAAAAAAAAAGGTATAGCACGTTAAGGAGGATACCCATGTCAAAACCAAGCATCCCCAGTGAATCTATCCTTCAAGGATCACTTTCAGAAGCCACTTTGCATCCCTGCAATTTCAATTCCTTAGAGGAAGTATTGGATTATTATGCTTTCATTATTTCAAGGCTTTAATATTACAGCTGAGCCCAGCATGCAGGAATGACATTAACATATTTGTGCAAGTTTGATTTTGGAATGGTTAAATTTTATGCAACAAAAACAGTAGGAGTATTCTGTTAAAATTGACACTAATATTACAACTCTCTAACAGAGCAGGCTTACCATTAGAAGCTTATTGAACAGGCTTTGGGTTCTCCTTAAAATAAAGCAGAAAGCAAAACATACACACAAAAAATACAATGCTACCAGGCAGTAATTGAACTTTGTACTAATTAGTGTTGAATTCTGTAGCACTAACTAAATCACAGTACCTTTAACTAGCCACAGTTTACAAAAGAAAGCTAAGAAGATGCTGACATGAAGATGTACATGGAAGAAAAATGGCAGGTGACTTAGATGCCCTGACTTCCATGCTCTTAAATGATCAGAGCTTCCCCGAGTAGTGCACACACGCTACCTACTTCACCCCTGCTAGTTCCACTTGTAGGAGCAGCAGCTACAAAACTGAATTTCATTCTGATCGAGGAGGAAGTTATAGCTAGATTGAAAGGTATGGGACACATCTGCCTATAATTAGCACTGCATCCATCTATGATTAGAAAATGTTTTTCCACAACAGTTTTATCTGAAGATCTGAATAAATTCAGAGTTTAAGCAATTTTTTGTTTTCCCAAATCCCAGCTTTACTAGAGAACTAAACAGATATTTTTAACCAACAAACCAGTACTGTTTTGGGATTTTCTCAAGGGAAATACCCTCATACACCATATGCTTGAATTTACTCAAGCAACACTAAAGCAAGAAAAAAAAAAAAAACACTTTTTTGTGAGCAAAACGGTTACATTATGTAACTACTTGATGCAAGATATCATGAAAGTCTTGACAACAGATCAATTTAAATAATCATTAGGGAATTTCATAGGAAAAAAAATAAATCAAGAGCTGCTAAGGCATAAAACAGGAACGGCCAGATATCTAGCATACCTCCTTTCCTTCTAGCAAAGCATAACCGCTTGCTTTCTCTGGCCTTATCCACATTCCCTCAGCATCACTTATCACCAAAATCAGAAACAAGGCTGGATGCACCTTTGGTCTGATCCAAAACAGCTGTTCTCTATTAAATAACAAAATCTCCTTTTTTGTTTCGTCTGTTCTATTAAGTAGTCCAAAAAAAAGTACTTTTTCACATTCCTAAAAAAAGGAGATTACAGTTAAAATACTAAATCTAGTTCATCTGTTTTTACTTTGAATGCCAATAATTCCTATTCCTAAAGGTACATTTTTGCAGCAAACGCAAACTTTACCTCTGATCCAAAACATGCTATCTTGTAACTACAGTTAAAATTGTTCAGGGTGCAGAAAACTAAAACTTAAAATTTTCTATGCTTTGGCTTTAGTTCTTTTTTATTTTTATTTTTTAGTTTCATTATGACTTACAGTAATCACAGGAACTTCACAGTTTCTCACTCTTTATTCTGTATGTTTTTCTTATTATTATATTCTCATTATGACACTTTCATAGCTTATTCTAGCATCTGCTCCAAAGATCCAGTAAGTGAAAGCCCCACAAAGTTATTGCATCATACTAGGCCATGAAAAATAATCCTCAGAGAGAAAGGTACATATTTCTGTTGTTGACTCAAGTCCCATTTAGGAACATCAATGTGGTATTTCAACACTGGTTAAAGCAAAATTAGGTTTATAAAGGCATTATTCATTCAGTAAGAATGATGGTCTACACAAACTATGAGATTAGAAAGCATTTTTTAAAAGGACAGTCACAGAGTTCATACAGAATGAACAGCTGCAAAGCACTAGCCAGAGTAGTCTCTTAACAACATACATACATTAATTATATATTTTTATTTAGTCAGGATTTGTTTAGAAGCAAAAAGCAAGTTTTGGTGATATGCAGTCACAAACTAATCGCACTTATGTTACATGATTCACCACTTGATCAAACATTTATTTTTAGTAAACAAAATTGAGAAAATGAGCCAGATTGGCAGACACTTGCCAGATTGGCAGAGATATATAAGTAACTGGAAAATCCAGATTCACAAATAAACTCTGGATTGGGCCAGCACAGAATGCTCGAGGCACAATGTCTCATCACGTATATGATGCATGCAGTGTCAAAGAAAGGCAGGATAAATGGCAACATCCTGCAAAACCCCTGCTGGCACGTTCTCAAACAGCATTGCCATCAGCTCTGGCTGACTACAGTACCTTACAGTTGCCAGAAATAAGATGAGACGAAACTAATCACACTGTGTTTTCAATCAACTTCCTGCTGGCTGCCACCATTTCAAGAATGGAATTCATTTGTTTTATGTCCATTAACATATTTTCTTCTCCTCTGGTTCTAAGATACTGAGTGCAATGGCCTCGCATCGGCCTAAATCGTAAGAAAAACAAGCAACATTCACTACAGTGCAAACAGAATTGTCCAAGTATTGTCCCTTGTGACTTCTCTCTTCCCAGTATATATGTTTCTACTAGCCAAGTGATATTCTGCTTGCAACTCTTACCTATGCATATAACTGTTTAACAGTAAAAGGCCCAGCCCTTTGATGAGCTATACACAAATGAAACCTTTGTGGAGTCCTTTAAAAGCCAGCGGGTACCTGCCAACATCAAGTTCATTAAAGGATTATGTCTCATCTCTAATAAGCAAAATGGCTTAACTGGAAAACCTACATATACTAATATTTTCATGTATTTGTTACTGTAGAGCTGAATGCTTTATATATGCCAGGAAGTGAAACAAGTTTCTGAAAAATGCAGATTGAAGGGGGGGGGGGGGGGGGGAAGAGAGAGAGACATGATCTGCTAAATGGGAAAAGCAGACAAATTATTCCAGGATACACGAATGAATCCTACAATCTAAATGAAGTAACCCCAAATCACTACTTGTGTACTGCACTCTTTTCAACACTTCTTTGTACACTGAAACTATTCCGATAAAAAAGTGAAATACTTGCAACCAGCTGAATTTTAAGATGTTAAAATATGATTAAAGTGGTGCAAAATTGTGCGACTTTTTTATAAAAAGATAAGAACACAGATGAGGTCTCCCAGTTTAGATTATTGTCTATGTGAAATGATTTTATAAAAGACAAAAGTCATCTCAGTGCTCCACTGAGGTTTCATTTGATGAAAAATGACACACTGGACACTCTTAAAAGCAGCCTTTGCTTGATGGTCTTAGAAATTATCAGAACGGCTTTTGTGCTCTTCAACAAAAAAAAGTAAGAAAATGTTAGTTGTTGACCTTAAATAGATGTTTCAGAAGCTCTGAAGAGTCTTGCTAAAAAAAGCCCCTTCTTTTAGTTGTTCGTTTTCCAGTCTCTTAGATCTTGAAACATCAAGAGTTTAGTAGTTTTCCAGTCACTAGAGATTCTTGCAGCTTTCAGGCTCTGAATTTGCAATATAAAAACAAGCAGTTTAAAAGAACCCTTCAAACACCAATGCAGTAGTACATACAGTCCTCTCTGCTAAGCTCTTTGCAGATCAGCTTTACCAGTGTGCACTTCAGGAGCTACTTCTACCATGGTTCACCTATAGGCAAATTTTAGCCCTGAAAGCCATAGGTCACTTTGCTTTTAATGTTTCTTCCAATATTTTTCTCAAAATTTTTATTTCCTGTGCTTGCTGATTACTGCATAAACATATCCATCTTACTGCAAATGATACTGCTAAGCATTACATAAACTAAGAGGAAAATATATATATACTTGACAAAGATGTACTTGGACCCTACTCCATAATCCATTCACATTGTGTAGTTCAGTTACCTATGCGGTCTGACCCAAGAGCAATCCTGAAAGGACTTGCAGTCACTGGTCATTGCACTGATGGGAACAGCTGAACTCTGAGCAACACAGTTCCTCTATGTGAGGAATTTTGTACAAATCACTATGCTAAGCTACAGGCTTTGGGACTTTTCACAGCCCTAAATGCCTTGCACATAAAGGACAGATATGGCCTTGTTACTCCAAAATGTACTTCAAAGACACAAAAATGACATGAAAGTGGCATAAAAGTCACAGGCACGTTGCTGAAGTGACCCTGACATTACCTAGGGCAGCTGAATTCCAGCTCCAAATGCATGTAAGTCTCTTTGCTAGCATGGCTTACTCTGCAGAAAGCTTACAGAGCTGTAACACCAGAATTCCTGCCACTACAGAAGGACATATCTACAGCTTTACTGACAGATCTTTTGAAGTACTAGTAAGGCCTAAGTAAATAAGGATAAACACAACACTTAGGCTTCTTCAGGACCAACAAATAAATATATATAAGCAAACCATTATATCTTTATTTTCACTGGAAGAAAAAAAAATAGTGCCATTGTGTATTGACTGGTTCCAGATAGAAAAAAAATAATTAACTTATCCACTGTATGAGTGAAGAAAATTAGTTCTTTTTTGCAAGGTTGCCTGACAATCTTAGAAGAAATACGTCTGCATAGATGAGATCCCAGGAAAAAAAAAATAGGAGCAAGGAAGTAACATTTTGATAGCCATTCGTGGAAGGCAAAGGTTTGTTTTTTTTTTTTTCCTAAAGGCAACTTTAAAGGCAATGGGTTTATTTGATAGTCTTCTGTCACCCTTAAGCAGATCCTCAAACATGAAACACCAGATTTGCTTCTCATTAGAACATATTGAACTAGGCAAAAAGTTTAGCCTGAAGTTCATTTAAGATTTTCTGACTCTCCCTTCATATCAGTATCATGTTACAGAGCTCGGTATACTAGACAGATTAGCAACTTGTTTTGCATCACATTACAGAAAATGCCAGGCTCAAAAATAAAATAAAAAAAAAAAACAAGAGCATTAGTGTATACTTAGTAAGATGCCTTGTAAGATCACTCCCCACAGGGCCATGGCATTTGTGGCCATTCAGGCTTCTGTCACCACTGACAAGCAGAATTTCATTCAAAACACTGCCAAACTCTAAGGAGAGAAGCAAACGCCAAATACTGCACAGTGACATCACTAGTCACCCTCACTACATCCCTTCCCTCAGTGCCCAGCCCCGCAGAGGTCACCCCCGGGAAGGCACCCTCACAGGCATGCACCTCAGGTGGACCCTCACATGGCAAGTCCAGCCACAAGGGTTGGGGACTGGCGCTTCTGTGATGCTCAGCAAAGGCGTTCCTACCAACACGTGTCTCTGCCATAGTGCACCATCTGCCATGATAAATCTGATTTAAAAAAAAAACTTCTTCAGAAGACACGAGCCCAGAGGTGAAAATAGTTTAACAAGGGCTGGCTTTTTTTTATTTATTTTCTTTTTCTTTGGCCTTTGTCAAGCAGGAATAACCCTACTTCCTTCTCCCTGAAACCAGCCCAGCCCGCAACTGCCAGGAGCCTCCCTGACTTTGCAAAGCGGAGAAGGGCCAACGAGGACAGAGGACACGCGCATCTGCCTGTGGTGTCGCTGGGTGCGCAGGGCCGCGCTGAGGTGGGGGTACCTGCCCGGGACCCCCAGTGCCCAGACCCGTGTTTCTCCTCTCAGAGCCGCGGGCAGGGCCCAGGGCCCCTCTGCGAGCGGCTGCTCCAGGAAATCTACGTGAAGAGGGGGCAGGGGGGGACACCTGGCCTGGCCCCGGGGGCCGGAACCGTAGGGCAGAGAGGTGCCGCGCGGCGGGGGGGCCGCGGGCCGCCGCCCACGGCCAGGCCGGGATCGAGGGAGAGCAAAGGGAAGGGGACACTGGGGGGCAACGCAGCCGCCCCCGCCCCGGGCACCGGGGCCTCCTGAGCAGGAGTCACCGCTACCTCCCCAGGATGCGGCGACCCCGCGAAGGCCGGGGCACCCCCTCCCCCCGGCCACCACGCAGGGCCAACCGCCCTAACGGCCCGGCCCCCGTGACAGGCCTGAGCCCGGGGCGACCCGGCCGCCAGGCTCGGCCCCGCCGCCCGCACTCCCCGCTCCCTTCCCCCGCGGGCCGCGCCGGCTCCCGCCCAGCCCCCCGCCCGCGGGCCTCGCTTACCCCCAGAAGCCGCAGGGGCAGCGCGGCGGGAGGCTGGGCGCCTTGCTGCGCTCGCTGCCGGCGTCTCCCATGATGGGGCCGGGGCCAGGGCCGGGCCGGGGCGGCAGCAGCGGTGGGGCCGGGGCGGGGGCGCGGCGCGGGGCGGGGGGGCGCGGGGCGCCGAGCCGGGATTCCAGGCCGGTCAGCTGGAGCCGGGCGCAACCACTCGCGCGGCGGCGGGGGGGAGCGCGCGGGAGGGGGGCAGCCGCGCCCTGCGCGCCGGAGCCGCGGCGAGGAGGCGAGGCCCACGGCCCCCCCCGCGGCGGCCACTACCACCTGCCGCCCCCTGTGACGCGCCCGCAGCCGCGGCGGGGCGCGCGCGCCCGCCCCCCCGCGCGGCCCCCGACTCAAGAATGCGCCCCCCCCACCCCGGTGCCAGGGCTCCCCCTGTGCTGAGCGCGATGGTCTCGCCGAGCCGCAGGATCAGCTGGGAGTGGCGCGCACCACAGCGCGGCCCCGGGGAGAGGCGGGCAGAGATCAGGAGGCGGGGTCTGGGAGAGAAGCGAGTTTAGGAGGCACCGGTGAACTTGAGAAGGGGTCAGCGCTTCTTTAGGAGCGGGTTTAGGGAGAGCGCAGCCCAGGGAGCAGCCGTCCCCTTTGGCCTCCCCCTACACGTTACGCGCACGGTGGTGCCGCCCGGGAAGACAGGGAGAGGGCTGCCCGGCGCTGGCCGCGCATGCGTGGAGGGGTGTCAACGCGGAAGTGGGTTGGTGCTGGAGCGCGTTCCCGGCGGCTCGTCCTTAGGGGAGGGGTCGGCCCTTCCTTCGGGGGCGGCTGCCGGAGCCCCGGCCTGGGTGTCTGCGGGCAGCTGCCGCGCTGAGGGGGAGCTGCCGTCCCGGTGCGCGGGCAGAGCTCGCTCGCTCGCTCGCGCTCTCTCGCTCTTTCCCCCTCTCGCTCTCTCTCCCTTGAAGCGGTCACCTGGAGGGGCCCGTTGCGGCGGCGCTGGGCTGAGGCAGGCCTTGTCTCGCGGGGGCTCTGCTGCCTTCCGTGCCTCTAATACCCGCTGAGGGCTGGGAGGGAGGCCCCCGAGGGAGGGCCTCTGTCTTCCCTTTTCTAGGTGCTTTGTGCTTGTCGATTTTGGTGTTTTATCTGTGTGAAATAAAGTGGAGTAGGACTTCAAGTACGTTGAGTTTTTCTTTGGTTGTGGTAAGCAGCGGTCACCGTGAGAGGAAACTGGCCTGCCTGAAGCCAGTAGAAGGGAGGTTGCCGCAGTCTTTGTGATCCGTCTCTAGGGTGAGAGGGACATGTCGAGGTAAGTGAGCTACAGTGAGAGGTGTCTAGTAGGTGCTTCAGAGGTGGTTATGGCTGCAGTACTTGGCCCTTCAGCTCCTGAAGGTGGAGGAGGGGAATTTCCAGTGGAGTAACAGGACTGCGCTTCCTGGCATGGATTTAGCGGGTGGCCTTGTACAGTCCTCAGCTTGCTGTACTTTCACTTTATCTATCACTTTATGAAGGGGAAGTAATAATGACCTCTGCCAGAAACTGCTCTGTGACCCTTCAACAGAGAGTGCTACGTGGAAAAAACGCTGGTGTGCCAGTAACAGAGGTGTGATCTTAGCGTATTTTTGATGTCCCTGTGCCCATTTCATACTTGGGTGAGTTTTGCTTTGCGCTGAAAGCGGGGGGTACTCTGGAAATTGTATACGTATCAAACTCAGAGTGCCTCAGCCTTTGTGAACGTGTAATCTTGCCAACAAGCTCTGAATTCGGACATTGAACTTCTCTGAGGACCTTACATCAAACTAATTGCGATGGAATATATACGCGCGTGCCTAAAACTTTTTGATGCGTTGAACCAAACAGGAGTCACGGTGGTGGGCTGTTTTGAAGAGCGTCGCCACCCTGCGCCCTGGCCGTTAACGGCCGCTCGCCGTGACCGTTGGGGCCCTTGTGACGTCAGCAGCTCTTACCCCGCGGCCACGCGCTCGCGCTGTGACCGTTAGGGCCCCGGGGGGGGGAGCCCCGCCCTGAGGGCCGAGCCGGGGCCGGGGCCGTGGCCGGTGCCTCGCGACGGGCTGGAACGGGGAGCGGGGCCGGGGCCGCCCGCAGCCTCATCCGCGCAGGCCTTCGGGAGCAGTAAGTCACCTGGAAGCGGAAATTCACTTTCATATTCTGGCTACCTGCACTACAAGAGGCTGCAAACTCTCCACAAATGAGCAGTATAATATTATTATTATTTTAATGTATACTTTCCCCCCCCATTTTCGTTTATCTGTTTTGAGAATGGGTTAGTTTGCCCTTACTAGCTGTTGAAAGGAGTTACTGGGGATTTAACCTCAAGATGTTACAAATGTTACAGAGAAGCATTCTCTGCGGCTTTCTTGCTCAGTCCTCTTCTGTAGCATTTCAAATAAACCTTCATTTTGTAAGATGACATCGGATATAATGCCAAAATTCTGATTTGGGAGGAACTGAGAATTTTTTAAAAGCCTACGAAATTGTGGTAATTCCCTCCAAAATTAAATGTAGAAACACGAGTTTAGGGCTAACATTATTAATAGAAGTGGATAAAAATTAAGCATGATAATGGTGAAGACATCTGAACAAACTAAACTCTACCAATGCCCCATGCAGGAATAAGCTGGAGAGGAGACCCCCAAAAAAAAAAAAAAAAAAAAGCTTTAGGTTTATAGTACACTTACTATAGGACATAGCAGAGGGAACATATGTGCTTTGATCCTCCAATACTGTATGTTTGGAATTTTCCTAAGTATGACTTTTGCAATGTTTTTGGGTTGTTGTGATACTTCCAACTCTGTTTAAACAACACAAGATTTAAACTACTGACACATACCTACAATACTGTTTCCTGAAATTTTAACACACTGCTTTCAATCTGTGGACCTTAAGCTGCAGAGCTTTTTGGATTGTGTCTTGTTTCTGCTAGCCATAACAGTCCTTTTAGAACTACCAGAAAAATGCTTTTGTAGTGCAACATTGCAGCAAGGAGAAGTACTCGTTTAAGATGCTTCTTTAGAGCTGTAGCAGGGAGAAAGCACGTTCAGTTGATCAAAAATCCCTACAATTGCAAATGGCACATCCAGCCTGTGCCTGGTGTGCGGGCATTTCCTATTCCTATTGAGCCAGAACTCCTGAGCAATTCCATTACTAACTGGCTTTTTCTCTAGCGTTTTTCATCCAAACAGTTGAAGCTCTACATGCTTTGTAAACCAGTGCATGACCAGCATAGACAAATGGATAAATAGCACTTAGGAAACTTAATGCAGGGTGTTAGTAGGATATAGTTGGGAATATTCATATGTGGACAGTCATCAAGCGGTCCAGATATAACGTGATTCAACCTTGGCAAGCAAATATGTATTATAAGCAGCATTAGGAAAAGCAAAATAGGAAAATAGGAAAAGTCTACTTAGTGGTAGGAAAGTAGCTTAAAAAGCAGTAGTACTAAAAGAGGGCTAGCAAATGACATTAAATTATATGACAACAAAACCAGCTGATGTGATCTTACTGCTATATATTCAAATGCATGAAATAGACACGGATGGTGATAATTCTTCATAATGAGACTCTAGTGACCCTACAGTTAGAATGAACAGCTCTGCTCTGAGCCCTTTGTGCAGACGTATTGGAGAGAATACATAGTAGACCAATCAAGATACAGTCTGCAGGAACTGAAATACGGATTTTTGTTTTTATGTTAATGGTTACAGTGTGGTCTGTGAATGACTTCATAACCATATGTACATATTTGAAATTATAAACAAGAACAGAAGATATTTACCAGCATGACACAATGTTTAGTAAAAGGAGTAAAGGAGATATTTCTAAGAGGAAAAAACACTTAAGTAAAATGAGAAAAATACCTTCCCACTGATGTCTGTTTTTCACTTCTCTTTAAGGTATTTGGCCTGGTTCTCAAAGGGGTTGTATTGCAGGATTAGATTAAGTGAAAGGCCACTCATGATCAGAAAGTAAAACTCTACCTGGTCTGGAAGCAACAATTAAAGACCAGCGTTTCTCAAGTGCTCCCCTTTTCAAATATACTCACCAAGGTCAGACCTGCATATAATCAGAACATTTTGGGGAGGTCTATTTTGGTATAAACATGATTGCCTGATTGAGATACGTGTGCACAACTGTAAAGTGGAGCAGGTGGAGAATGTCACAAGTATTGCACATCTTCCTTCTCATCTTGAGATCTAAATTAGCATAAAATGATAAAAGTGACTCATGTGGTGCCAATCTGTTGGAGAGACTCTCAAAATGATTGAAATAATCACTGCTTTTTATTCCTTTCCAGGTAGGTGGTATTTTTTTAGTGAAATCATTTCTTTTGGAAGATCATTCTTGTTAAGCTCTCTATTGAGGATGAAAAATAAAATAAGTATGTGGGAAAGGGCAATAAAGAGGATATGTCTGAGCTGTAGTTACAGCTAACTATAAAGGTGAGCGATTATGATGATTTGCTGCAGCCTGGGAGGCACAGATTATAGACCATCAATATGTTAAAGTGCACAAGTTAACATCATAGATGTGGACCCAAAAAAGGAACGGAATCCAGTCCAAGACTGGAAAGTGCTCCTCTGGTTGAGCCAGGACCAAGTCTGTCAAGCTTCCAGTGCCGCCTATTCAAGGTGCAGCTCACCTCATTTTCTACATGTGAAGAGCACAGCCTGGCTCCATGCACACACCTCACACAATGGGGTGTGATCCACTTGAATGTCTTCGGACTTTCTTATTCATTTAGCCCAAGTTAGGTGTCAGTGCAAGAAATGGAAAGACAGGAGTGCTCTTTAGCCTCTGGCTTGGCTCTAAATGAGTCTGGCTACAGTTTTCTTTGCTGCCTGGAGAAAACGTCTAGATTGAAGAAGGCAAACGAAATTCATCTGGGCCCTTGCTGTTGGATGGGCCAATGAAGCAAACCAACAGAATCAGCCATTAACTACCTTACCTTAAGAGTCATGCAGAATAGGTGCTCTTCACGCTTTTTTAAAACATAGATGTACATTCGAACTGAAAAGGAAAAATGTAGTTAGTTATAGCCCAGACTTTGGAGTCAGGACTTCAACATTGTCTTCCTGGTTATTTTAAGTCTTCTTCTGCCTCAGTTTCCCTAGTTCTGGAAACAGTAATACTGACGTCTCATGGGCAGCCTGGAAACAAAATCTTTGTTGGACACCATTTTAGAGATGAGAAATTCCTGTTGCTATTATTACTGTGAATAACGGAGTGGCATTTCTTGGTAAATAACGTTTGACTGGAGGGTCCAGGGTGAAACGGAAAACTCTTAACATGGACATTTGCTGTTTGCAAAGAAATGACTAGCACAGAGGCAACTATTATTATTAATCCTTTTATTTCTTTCACACATGTACTACTTCCCCCTTTTGCCTTTTACTTAATTCAGGGCAACTTGAGGAGAGCCCAAAAAGCACAACAAAAAAATATACAGTGCAATTAAAAAAAAATCTAGGCTAATCTAAAAGATACTTTTTTTAAAAAAATCAAAACATCAGGCATGATTTAATGAAGGGAAGGGCGATGCCTATTCCAAAAAAGATGTGGATAGTGACCTAACACAGATGTGGCAGTGACTAATACTGAATTGTTCATAGAAAAATAAACGTGCAGATGTTCTGAATAAACTGAGACTTTTATTATTATTCTAAACTATGAGACTTATAAATGTGTAATGATGATCACATTGTGCTCGGCATTTCCTGGAGGTGGATAGCAGACTCAGCAAAGATCATTCTTTGCCTTTGAAAGCTCTTCGTAGCAGATGATCACCAAACATTAAAAAGAAAAAAAAAAAGGTAAGCATTGTCACAGCAATCTTACTGAGAGGAAAGTGGCCACAGATAATGAAACAAGCTGCCTACCATCACAGAAAAAGTCACCTGTGCATCTACTAATAGCATTTGTGTTGCTGAACTTCCAGTGTAGTAACCTGTGCAGTCTGGGCCCACTTTCAAAGCTCTTATCTTGAAGCTCCCTGAGTAACCTCCAAGACCTGCCTCTTCCTGCCCATTGTTCAGATTGCATGAACCCACAATGGGCTCCCAAGTCATCTTTGATGCAACTACTTGGTTTATGAATTAAATGGCGAAAAATACATAAAGCACTACAAATGTCCTTCTACTCAGAAAAGAATATTGTTACATGAAAAGGAAGAAGGTAGCTTATATTTGTTTGCTTTTTTTTTTTTCTGTATCTGTCTTCTCTTGAGCATTTCATAATGCAAAGGGTCCTTGTCTGCCTCTAGGTCTTCTGGGGCCTACTGTAGCACAGATATACAACAAGCATAATAAAATCCTGGTCTTGTGTGAATATAAACCAATTCATTCTTCTTTAGATTGAAAAATGATTGCTCTTAGCGTTTTGTTTGAGTATTAGTTATTTTGCTCTTTCAGCTTCTTTGAAGATGTCAGATGAGGGAATCTGCAGCTGAACATGTTTCCAGGTCAGATCAGGGAATATGCAACTGAGCATGTTTTCAGACCCCTCAATGGATTTTTCATTCTCTGACTTCTGACCTGGTGTTTGTGAGCATGACTGAGATGAGCAGTAATTCCCTCATAAGTTGTAGAGTGTCAGTGAGATTTAATTGCTTAGCTGCATGAGAAAGTGTTCTGTAGTTCAGGGACATAATGTCTTACAAAGATAAAAAATGGGAGCCTGCAGTTCTCTGTTTCTGACCCCTCTGCTCCCCTCCATAATGTATTCAAACTTTAACTTTTTCAGGGCTGTGACACTAACATCAGCTGAGAAAATCCTGATCTTGCCATTTATGGTATCCATGTGATCACAGCGAGATCAAAAGTCAGAAGAAGTCATAAGTGCAGCCTGGGTGATTTTGTAAACAGCAGCAGCACCAATTTCTTTTATAGCAAGTAAAAAAAAGAAAAAGACTGCCGCTGGAAATGAAGAGCATACAGAGCAGCTGTTTCAGATTTGTCTGACGCTGTTATAAAACAAGTTTAAAGTGTTAACAGTTGTACCCATGGCAAAGTTTCCCCTGCTGTGTCCACACTTGTAGCTTTCTTTTCTGCCAGACGATTGAGCGGCAGCATTTGTGCTCAGTCCACTTGCCTTTTGGAACAACTTCCCAGAGAAACGTTTACCCAGCTGCTGCCTGGATGGACTCTGTTGCTCTGACTTGCAGCCTGGCAGGCAGGCTGCTCTGCAGTCACACAGCCACAACAGACACTTCACATAGGAGCATCTGCTGTGTTGATCAATGCTCTCAGGGGTACTAAAACCTGCTGCCCACCGCCTTTAGAACTGTGCCTGCTTGTATATTTTCCTCATTCACTGTTATCTTTCACCCCCAAATTTGTAATCTAGGAATCTAGGTCAGGGTGGTCTAATGCTGGGCCAGCATCCCACCCAGGTTGCCAGGGAGCAGCAATGCTTTCTGCTGTGCCCTGGGTGTCGAGGGGAAGGCAGGATGCAAGCGGAAGGGGTTGGAGGGGGTAGTGCTTCTCAACTGCTGACTTTCACCCCACACCCAGGGCAGCAGCAGGCAACCATCAGAGCTGAAGCTGCACTGGCAGGCTGGGGCAGGAGCTGGAGAGGGAGGGCTAGGACCAGGAATCAGGAAGTGAAGGAGCAGAGAGGAAGAAGCTTCTGACAAGGTATCGTCTTGGCTAAGCTGCATGTGAAAGAATTTCAGTTGCCCAACAATATTGTAGTTGTTGATGACATGGAAAGTAGAGAGCAGACTGGAAGGCAGAGAAGCTGCAATGACCGAGTTGGATGAGTAGAAGTAGGGTCAGGAGAGTTGACTGTAGTGGTGGATGGGGCAGGATAAATTCTGAGTTGCTGAAGAGGATTTGAATACAGCCTCAATCTAGGAGAGGGAGGAAGATGTTAAGACAAAAGCCATGCAAATGTTGTAAATTGTATCTTTCCAAAAGTGAGCATATGGTTGAAATACTGGATTATTTAACCAGTTACTTCTTCTGCCTAAACCACTGCCTGCAGAGAAGGTGGCCTGTATTGTGCCTTGAAGTCCTCTGGGTGAGCTGCTTGCGCTGCTCAAGCTACTGCTTCATTCCTGCACTGCTCTGCTGATGCTACCACCACTGCTGAGAGAAGGAATCACAGGACTACTGCTGATGGGGCTGCTGCTTCCCTCTAGCATAAGAGATAGTGCCCCTTTGCCCTCTCATAGCAGCAAGTGTAGCAAGTTTGGCTCCCAGAGGATCTTTGGGATTTCAGTCTCAGATTGCCTAATACATGCCCTGATACTCCTGGAGTGGAATTGAGCTTCTGTGAGAGGAAGGGAAGACTTATAATGAGAAGTGGGAGTGAAGTTGCTGTGTTTGTGTTTGAGTGGCAAGTATAAAGGTCCTGAAACAGGGAGGAGAGGGAGAAACTAACTCCTTGCAGCTTCTTAACCTCAGTGCCTCAATGTGCAGATATTCCTTCATCTTCCCAAACCCTTCTTCGACTTCAGCATTGTGACTTATATGAGCAACAAGTGTGTGGATTCATAGGACAAATGATAATGGGAGTGAAATGGGAGCCTGGCCTTATGTTTGGTCAGAAGAGTAGCGTAAATATGATGTGTCCTCTTTAACATCCTGTTACAGGATCTAGGATAGACTGGTTCGTTTTCTTGTTCTGTCATTTATAGTCAAAACTGGATTAAGACTGTGTCAGTATATGTCTATTTCTAATCAACTCTCCATTGAAAAAAAAGTTTTCCTGGTTTTAAAGAAAAGCTTGAAAAGCTGCCCAGAATTTCCAGCTGCTTTTGAAGCCAACTTATAGAAAATTGATCTGTGAGCTGATTTTGCTGATTAGTGAAGCATTGTTGTTTTTGCAAATAGTAGGAGGGTGGTCTTCACATCAGCTTCATGTTATCAGGAAGGCACATAATCCTTCCAGACAGGCATGGTTTTGAGTAGGTGAGGAAGCCATTACTCATTCACAGCACTGGTTTCTGCCGTGGGCACATCAGCTTCCTTGTTTGCACCCTGAAGGAAGGCCACACACTGTGACCCTCTCCCTTTTACCCCTGCCCTTTCTGGATATACTGATTTATTGCACCGGTACAGGGTGAGATGGCTTCTGTTGCACTCAGAGTGTTTCACCTGACCTTGTCTGCTCCAGGAAGAAAAAAAAAAGCGGCAGGCTATAGAAATCAAGCAAGAGGCTATGTGCTGCATATATTGCAAGATGAAAATACATTCTGTAGGAAAAAAACAGATTGCACTGTCTTGTTCTGAAAATCAAATGCTGATATAAAAGCACCTGGGAGAAGGGGTTTTATATAAGATGAGCTGGTGCTGGAGCACACATCTGGTGCACTGAAGGCATAGTCCTGCTGCCTGCAAACCCTGCTGGATGCAGCTCATGTTTACTGTGCTGTAGTACATCTGTGTGACACGTGCAGGATTAGGAGACTTATCCAGCGAAGAAGACGTTCTAAACCTTTCTATTTGGAGACCTGTATCCTCACACAGGACCTGTGCATCCACCTCACAGAGGCGCAAATGCAGCGCTGTGATGAAGGGATGCCATGCTGAGTATGGCTGTCAAATACAGAAGAAGCCTCTGCTCTTGCTCTTTTGTATTTATAAGAATTTGGTATTTCACCACAAGCTTTGGAGGCAAGTTCCTGCTTATTCCTTCAGCATATAGGTACAGATCTACTGTACGATCAAACAGATTTATGAAGAAATAGCGAAGTGTTAAACTAACAAATGTGATATGGAAAATTGTTATAGCTGCCAGTAGGCAGTGTGTGTAACCAACAGTAAACCTAAGAGTGAGTATGGTGTGACAGGATCGGTAACACCAAGGGATGTTTTATTGGGCTTGCAGGGGACAGGGTACCCTGGTGACAGAGGGTGTTGGAGGAATAATTGGGGATATCTACCCATTTGAAGGGAATTTACCACCTCATCATTCAATAGCTAAAGCTTTATAGGTTGCGGAGATTGCTCAGGTGCTATGGTGAGAGATGGTGCTGTCACAAGTGGTGTGGCTGCTTTTTCTTTCTTTTTTTCTTTTTCCACTTGATGGCCATTTAAATGATTAGCCACTTAGACAGCTCCTGCTGTTGCTATTTGTCCTGCCCCTTGATGTCTGTTCTGAGGTACTGTGAACCTTCAGCCCCCACTCCCCGGCTCATGTCTTGTCATCCTTCTCTCTGCCCTCTCTGTACTGAGGCAGATGTGCAAAGTCACTGGGCTTTTGTTGTGCAATATTATCTCTGATTTTTTTTACATTTCTCTTCCTGCATAACATCTCTCTCACTGACAGGTCAGAGTGGCTCCCTTTGCCAGTCTTGAGGTGGCAAGTCCTACCAAAACATTTTTTTTTTGTCCAAAAGATGAAAGTCTCATTTTGCATCCCACAGCACAACATGAACACAAGTAAGGATTTCTGCCTATATGGTATCCCTTCATTTAATTGCTTAATGTGTTTAAAAGGTATTACTAGCATAGTTCCTGGCACCAGCCAGAGAGATACTATTGTCATAGTTTCAAATGGCTTCATTAAATAAATTTAGAAAAAAAAAGGGGGGGGGTGCAATCAGATATAGTGCCTATTACCATTGCTGTTTTAATGCTGCTTCAGTCTAGGGGGACTCTACAAGATGCAACTTTCCTGGAAATCCCTAAGGAAGAGAGGGAATAAACTTTCTGGTATTTTGATAGAAAAGCATCTACTTATTCAGGGGAGAGATTTCAGCACCTGTTGACTGATCAGCATATGAATGAATAGAGAGCATTTGCTGACAGCTGTTGGAAATTTATGCTCTTTAGGAATACCACAGCATGCAGCAGGTCTCTCCTTTGTAAAAAATCTGAAGCACTCAGTGAAAAATAAGGAAAAACTGGAGTGAACATCCAGATGGTGCTGAATTGAGACACCAGAAGATGATTTTAAAAGTTACCTTTTCTCCAGCTTTCTGCATCATTCTCACGCAGCAGGCTGTGAACAAATAACCTCTAGAGACTGGCATTTCTGTTAAAAATTATGCTTGGTATAGCCTTGATATATTATAACTGTACGGGACAATGATGCTCTACTAGTATTAGCAGATCTGCCTAACTGTACACTGAAGAAACCCATTCAGACCACAGTTCTCCATTTCCTTCTCCATGCTAACAAAACCAGTTAGAGCTATTTATGCAGCTACAGATCTAGCTCTGCTGCTGCTTCTATTTTCAGCCCATTCCCCAGGAGATCTTTAAAATACAATTATCTCCAACTCCACTTAATCACACAATCTGTCCCAATGTCTGATCCTGCTTTTTTGGTCATCCTGTTGCCAATATCTCCCAAGATAGTCTGTTTTTCTTTGACCCTGTACAAATGCTTGACCAGGAGCCTGGGTAACCTCCTTGCTGTGGGAGTCCCATAGCATTCTTGCTGGTGGAATACTTTGCCTCATTAAGCAGGTAAGGACACCCATCAGCCCAAGCTCTTCCTTTGCCCACCTCCCACCCTTGTTTTCATGCACGTGTCAATGCACCTCCCCAAACTGTTTTCTCACTGGAGGGCACAGAAAATCTCACCCTAGCGAGAAGCCCATTTACACACCATCCTTTTAGGCTGTCCAAGTGAGTTGAGCAGCAAAGAAACAGAGCATGTTGTGTGGTATTTTCAGTTTAAGCTTTGCTAGAAACTAGCAGGTGGCTTCTTAGTATGCTGAAGGAAAAGGAAAACCAATAGAGAAGCTAGAAAATACAGGCGTAAGAGATTCTGAGAAGGCATTGAAAAACTACTAAAATTAAACATTGCTGTCCGGGTTTCATCTGAGTCCAGATTGCATAGTCTCTGATTTTGGTCCAGCCTACACTGAAAACTAGGCTGCAATATATACTCCCTGCAAGATGTCCATGGCCCTCATTTTCATAAAGATGAAAATAAAATTTAAAGTAAAACACATGATGACTACAACCATAGGTGAGGTGATACAAGGATGGAGGGAGACAAACCATCTATAGCTAGTTGTAGGTTATTCCATAGTTATTTAATGCAAAATCTGTTACATCTGTCTTGTCCCATATAGTCTTATTTCCAGAGACATGTTGGTAGATAAAGCTTAAGCAGTGGTTTGCTGATGACTCCCATGTTATATTCGTGTCTTTTTGTGTTCCCTTTTTCTGACTGGCAACTTTTCTCAGCACAGATTTGCCCTTTTGTTTTACCTTTTGACAGTACCCAGCAGTCCTGGATTTCCCAATGAAACACATGCATAATACTCTCCATGTATGAACACACTAAAACAGCAGGAACATCCACTTATACTCCCTGTCCCCTCTCTTCCCCTCCCATGCCATACAATGCCATCTCTGAGTCAGGCCTGGCAAAAAAAGGCCTAGCTCTTCCACCGACAACCTGCGAGCATTTGTTCTCTTTCAAGCTGCAAGGTGTAAAACTGCTTCCCAGCCCCCTACCCAAGCTGCCTGCCCAGATAGCAGCATCTCTCAGGAGGAGCCACCCATTAGGCATGCCAACCCTATACAAAATACCCATGATTTGCCTTTTGTTCCTTTTGCTGTCTCATCCTTTTAGATGCCCAGGACCTGTCTTATGCCTTTACCAATTATCAGCATCAGCTGTTCTGGGTAACTGTCTGCACCTGCTTTGGATGTGATGGCAGAAAAGAGAGCAGGTGGCTTCTATTGCTGCCTGTGACCCAGCTCTGTGCAGGCTGCTGTGCAAAGTGAGGGAAGCTCTGCTGTGTGATGTGACTCAGCTTTTTACACTGGGCCTCTCTGGTGCCTGGACATTTAGAACAGCACATGCTCCCTCATCATCTTCCTTTCTGAATGCTGGAAGGAATTAACACTAATATTTCCTAGTCTGAGTCTGCTTTGTCCAAAGATGTACTTTTATTTTTCAATGGCAAGTACCGACAGTGCTCCTACATCCTCTTAAATGAGGATAACAGAACCAGGTCTTCAGTAACTACTGTCTGTTTTATCCAGTTGGATTCTCCTGACCACCAGACAATCCCAGCAGAACTTAGAGAAAGCAGTTTAGCATTTTGGTTTCCACAGAGCACTAATTTGTCTGTAGCAAAACAGAGCTGTTGGAGCAAAAAGAGCTCAGTTGGAGCTTAGTCTCTCCTCACCTCCTCAAGACCTGTTCAAGAAAGGGCTGTAAAGGGGCTTCTTAGGAAACAGAAGAGAATGAGCTGGGGAAAGAGCGGAATTCGTATATTGGAATAATTAGAATCTTCAGACCAGTTTTTTGAACCAGTTGAATTTTGTTTTAAGTTTTCTTTTGGGAAGAAAAGCACTTTTGCCTTTTCTGTGCATACTTTATCTTCAGCCCATCTTTTTCTTCCAACAACTTATTTTACATGCTGCCTTTTGCCTGGCAACAAAATTTCTACGAATGATTTGAAATCAAGGAGGTCAATTTTACAGTAGAAAAATAAAAAATGCTTTGTTTTCAAGTCATCATAATATCTGTAATTGCAGTTACTTATGCTGCATGAATCAAAATAATTTACTGCCATTAAAAAAAAATAGAAGTTGCAAAGGGCAGCTTACAGCATGATGCACTGATTGGTCCTTACGAATTTCTTAAATGTCGTAAAAAGATAACTGTCCTCATTTGATCATTTAAAGAATGAAACAAAAAGTTATATATTGCTTGTAACGTTTTGAAAGTATGTGCCTGATTTCCTATTGAAAAATGTGACTTGTCTTGAATTTTGCAGTCATAGTTCAGAAGCAGCTTTCATCAGCTCATGTGGATAGCTAAAAAGTAGACTTCTTCTATTGACAAGGGTAAAATCTTGTACCAGGATGTGTTGTTAAACTGTTCATAAATATTCTAACATTTCAGCATCTCCTCGTATTCTCTATTCAGATGGCTTGCAGGATGTTCCGAGCTTGTTTTATGTTTTGCTGAAAGGCGGCTCAGGAAACATGAGTTTTTTGATTCTTTTCCTGCCTCTTTGGCTTTAATAGCATGAGATTCTATTGACTGAGAGGAAATGATTCCTGCTTTACACCAGTTTAAAGCTAGAGCCATTTATATTATAATAGCTCTTAATAGCACACACATGACCATTCATAGAATTAGGACCAAAGCAAAAGGGAAAGCACGTGATACCCACCTGTCAGAGTTTCACAAAGCTTTGTTATCTAATGGGTAGCTGAGGGAACTGAGAACAAGAACTCCTGGGCTTCTGCTTTCAGTAATACTTTGAATTCCTTTGCGCAAATCATTTGATCTTTCTGTGTCTTGGTTTGCAGTGGCTCTAATGCTTTTGCTACTGGGCAGGCTTAACCCATTAGTAATTGTAGGATGCTCTGAGACCATTGTGCAGAAGGCAGTGCACAAAGGCTAGAAGTTACTTACAGTGAGACCTCAGACTTCCTGCTGCTTTTCTGCGTGGTATATCTTAATTACAGTGCAGTAAGCCATTTATAAACATGCAATTGTTGCATTTTGAACACAAGCTTTTGTTCCTGGGGTTTGAAAAGGTCCCACCCAGTTGCGTGTTTACAGGCTGATCAGTGCTGTCTTTGCTAATCCTCCCCTGGTTTCTCCCCTGCAATCCATTCCAGCAATGATGAATTCTCTTCTCAAACTTAATAATGCCAAGCTTGTCAATATTTTAAAACCCAAACTTAATTTTGTCCTCTTGAGCCTTGCCTTTGGCTTGTGAAAACAGAAGCTTTAAACTCTATTATGTGGAAAGTCTACTGGGATGTCTTGGTGTGGCAGGTGCTATATAAGTTTAGTGCTTCATTGCTACTGAAGTCCATTAAGTAGGATCTTTCTGGGGCTGTCAGCATACTGCAGATTAAAACCAGAAAAATAAAGGCATGGTCAATAAATGCCGCTGTAGTGGCATGGCTGCAAAGTGGGAACTCATCCTTGGCTTGTGATCAGTTTACTTCTGGTTTCAATGAAGAGATACTTTGATTTTTTTTCAGAGCTTATATAGGAAGCCAATGTCAAGAAGCTTGAGTGGGAGCCAGAATGGCTGTGCTGAATCCAGAATACAGAAATCTTTCATGATTTCTATATTCTGCTCCATACTGATTCTTTATATTCTGGTAAGAATTAAACTTTACTATTACAACTGTAGCATCACAGCAGGGTTATAGCATGTGAATAAATTGTCAAGTTTTATTTTGACTTTTAAAAGCATATATCAACCCTCCCTACCAAGACACTGTTAAAGATGTAAGGTGAGAAAAAGTCATCAAATGCCTACGGAAGGGCTGGAAACAAAACTGAGATCAGTTTTTAACATGATAAAGATTAGCAGCCAGGCACCTTCATATTCCCTGCTATGGCCACTACTTAGCTGTTTGGAAAAGGCATGTTGAACTGAAATAGCCATGGAATCTCCTCAAAGCTAGAGGACACTGAGGAACTGCTGAGACCAACCCAAGGGAAGAGCCGCGGAGGGTGAATTCCAGCCCTGGCAGGTGCAAGTCGACACATCCTGAACGGGTCATTTAAAATACTCTGTTGTGTTGCTACATTTTGCTTGAGCAGTAGCAGCTTGGGAAGGAAAATGAGGTGCTGCTGAGGAGAGCTCAGGGGATTCCCTTACCCAGAGTGTAGCCATGCAATCGGATAATCAAGTAGTGTCAATCTACCGAGAACATGGGACAAATACTCTGGAATCCTGGTAGGGCCGTTGTATAAGTCAGTGGCACAAGTTTATCTCTCTGCTGTGGTTCCCTGTTTCAGCAAAGATACTGACCCAAGTGGCAAAACTGGCTAAAGCACATGCATCAGGTATGTGAATGGGGAAGGTGTGAAAACACTGAAGGTTGCACATCAGGAGCTGAGTAAGAGGTTCCCAACTGGGGAACCCAAATGTGGATGGTAGAAAGATGGAAATATGGGCACTCTTATTTACCCTCCCAGAATATAGGGACAAAAGAATCTTCAGTGGAAATGAAAGACATCGAGTTAAAACTGTTAAAAGGAAATACTTTTTATACAATGCATAATTAACTCATTCCCGTAAGATAACATGAAGCCTAAGAGATTAGGCTTAGGATTCAGAAAAAAAAAATCAGACATTTATATGAATAATGTAATTATGGATGTTCTCATTAAATAGAATACATATTTCCTTTGTTATGAAGCGATTTAGTCCTTTGGCTTTACAGCCTAAGCCAATTGCTAACTGATTAGATTTAAAAAGAAACTTCCCCTGTTAGCAACTTGTCTCTTGCTAGGCTTCCTACATTTTATCTGAAGTATTTCACCAGGCACTATTATAGAGAGATTATTAAACTATATGGACTGTTTGTTTGTTATGGCATGGCAAATCCTTTTCTTCATAATCACACATCTCTCTGTGACAGATCACAAAAATCCCATCAGGGTGAAACAGTCTCTTTAGTTGTGATAGGTTCATGAGCTTACCTTCAATGTCTGTCTATTAAGCATTACCAAATAATCATCTACAAGTCTCACTTACCTGTGGTGCTTACCAACAGTGACACATTCAGTCTCACCTGCAGGCTTACCTGAGATTTGTTAGTGAAGTGGTAAGTCACCAAAAACTCCCCGGCCTACAATATTTCCTTTCTCATCTCATGTGTGAAAGAGATTATTTCAATATGCTACAGAGTGGTCAAAGTCAGAGCAATGAAAATGAAGCAATTATAATCAGAAAGAAAAATGCATCAAAACTCTGCCTTTCACTTCCAGGAGGATAGAAAAGATTACAGTAGTAGCCTGGCCTACCCACTTAAAAGCGTCCAAGGGCTTTATTTGACCCAGCTAAAACTCATCTTGCATTTTGATTACTGAAACATCCTTCTTGTTGGTCTTGCCAAATGTAATTTTAGCCTGTGCACATTCCTGCAACATACTGCTGCAAAGATCCTCCTCCTAATCCACCAACTTGAGGATTTTACACATTCTTTTCTCCTCTCAGCTGCATTCCTCATTTTTACAAACTATTTCTCTTTGCTCTTAAGGCCCTTCCCACCCTGTCAAGGAGCTCTCCTTTGCTATGACAATGTCGTTTCCCTCCTCATCAGTCTCTATTTCTCACATTTTTATAGAAACACTGCTGTTTTTAGTTCTTTGCTTTTTTTTTTTTTTTTAGGAAGAATCTTTGTAAAGAGCAGAGAAGCCCTCTCATTATCTTTTCCAAATGTTTTCTGAAAACCCTCTGTTGCTACACTGGCTATGGAAAGCTTGACAGTGGTTTGGCCACTTCCAGTCATGCTGACAAAGAGGAGTCCGTTCATCCCTTCTGTCTTCTGTCTGTCCAGGTACAGCCCTTGCTTTTCCGATACTCACATCTAGAAGGTGGGCATTGTCTTCTGCTCCTGCAAAGGGTCGATGCAGCAGCTCCCCCATTATTGACTGGGACTTCTAAGGGCCACTGCAAGACAAACTGAACCTTTATACCGAGGTTCACTCAAACAGTTTACCTGAGTCCTGATGCTGCTGTTCTAGTGAAACATCCAGCTTAGCAAAGGCTCTGTAACTGCTTTCTATAGGTGACAGACAGAAATGTATGTGGAAGTTCGTCATACTCTGCGGGAGAGGTCTTTTCTGAAGGTGCCTGCAGGGAAAATCAGTCTTGAGAGCAAAAGTGTTCAGCTGAGCTCTGCTCTTGGCAATACATTTTTTTTTCTCACATCTTCTAATGACTTCTGCAAATCCTCCAGTCCAAGAGGGTATCTTCTGTGTTCTAAATGCTGCTGTTATTTATAATAAGTACTCTTATCGAATGTGCTTAAAGTCAGTCCTGCAGGACAGCTTCAATCAACCTCTATTCAATTGATTCCATCTGAATGATTCTGGAATGTAAATAAAATCACATTAATGGTACTGTATTTGTATCCTGTTACAAATGTAATAGCCTTGAAGCAATGGTGAGTATAGATGAAGATTATAGAGTAAAAATCAACCTCCAGAAAACAGCACAAAATTCAGTCTGTCTTGTAAGAGCAATCAGAGGTACATTTAATCCAGAGGATCTTTTTAATCATATTTATTCATACTGCTTCTCTACTTTATTCTAATAAAAAGTAAGAATAACACAGCCTCCTGTAGTGGTTTATTTATGATTTAACAAGCATATAAAATGCTCTCTCTCTGTGCCTAGTTCACTGTTTTGAGACTTGCAATGATATTGTTATTAATAATAATCTTACACTGATAGAGCTCCTTTAATCCCAAAGCACGTTATAATTATAGTCAAGCCCCAAAGTGCTTGCTTATCACTATCAAAATACATGTGAGTTCTTCCAGTTATTCAGTAAGAGACTCCAGTTTGGGTCCTAAAGCTTGTAAATATTGATATATACCAGGTGAAATATTTGTCTGTTGGATATCTCCTCCAGAAATTCATTTCCCATGAGGTCTAGGATCACTGCCAATTAGATATTTGGATCATTCCTAGTGGAAATGTTACCCCAAAACACTGTGGAAAACCCAGCTTTCAGCAAGAGTGCTACAGAACTTTTTGCAGACATACTAACAAGGTACTGTCTCAGAGTTGGAAGGTCTTACCTAGATCATTTGAGACAGGAAGATACGGGGAATGCAGTTAAACAACTGGGAATAGCTAGCTGAATTGGCTCTGCTGGGATTTAGACCTCTGACTTAGGGGAGCCCAGGTGTTTTGAACATTGTTGTCTGTTGCAAGCTGCACAGTTTCAAGCTGCCATCCCAGCAAATAGCTAGGGAGCCTGTCCAGTCTCTCACATACTTGTTCTGCATATTCTGCAGGAGCATCAGTGGCTTTGTGGAACAGAGGATTGAACAGCCTTCGTGTAGGGATGCAAAACTACCTGGGCAGCATAAGGGGGAGGAAACAGGACCCACAGTTGCTCCTATCCCATTATGAAGTTCACAGGCTGCACTGGAGAGGGCTGATCAACGCCCTTAAGAGTCCTCCTTTTCTCTGAAGGTCATAGCCACCCTAAGTAAGAAGCATATTGTCTTTGGGGAAGTAATTGATGTTCTGGAGACCATGGACAAGGTGATGTTGCCAGCAGATGAGAAATTCTTCTAAAAGAATAGCAATATTCAGATATTAAGGACATCTCATTTCCAAGGCCTCAAAGTGCTTGGACAGCCTCCTCTGAAAGGCCTATTGGATTGACTGTGAATCCCAGTGTTTGAAGTGACATGGAAAATATCAGTGTCAGTGTTGACAGATTAAAAAAACATTGCAGCTTTAGTATTCCCCTACTTCAAAACCACGCCTAGAAAGTGTTCCAAATCATCCAGACTGGAGTAAAATTAACGAAGCTGCAGTCGCATCTTCTGTTCTATTTACCTGTTAAATCTGTGGTCTAAAAAGTACACAACATGCTTCTACCCCTATAAGCCTGCTGAGGGCAGGAACTTGGGCTCAGCAAGAGAGAGCAAAATGAGCACTACGGTGCATTTTGGTGGAAGGCACTGGGATTATGCCAAGCCTACATTGGGCCCAAATGTTCCCAGCCAAAAGTGCTAGGGGAGGAATTCTGAGAATATCATCCAAGAACCATGGCATGATTTCAGTACTTCAGGCAATCTTTTATTTTGCCTTAAACAAACAAGCAGTTAGTGGGTTAAACAAATTCTTAAGAGAATAGAATCTTTAACATTTGTTCTGCTCCTCTTCTCTCCCAAATGCCTAGTTTTGTGTCTCTCAGGTATTTGCTGTTCACATGCTTTCCTCTATTACTCACAACCACATGCCAAATGCTAGCAAATGGCTGGTTTATTCTGTTTGTGCTTTTATATTATCCCCCCACCCCTTTTTTTTTCCTTTAAGAAAAAAAATAAGAGGGGGATAATACAAAAGCACAAACAGAATAAGGAAAAAAAAAACCCTAAAGCACTTTGAATTCACCCAGGGAACCAGCAAGCCAGCTGTTCATTTTTCATAGTCTAGATAATTCACTTTGAAAATGGCTTACATTAAAATTCTTGGATGGACTACAGTGTATTGAGGTTTGTGTGGACACATCCATACTTTGAACCTTTCTGTCTGCCCTCTCGCTGATGCCCATACGATACTGCTTCATGTCAGGGCTGATTCCTCTGCAGGCCCTCAGCCAACCAAGGGTCAAGCTAATAGGATTCAGTTAGCGTTAAGTGTACCCAAAAGTATCATGTGCATATATACTCCCAAAACCTCGTGTGCTGCATTGTGCCCTGCCACCTCCCTGCCCTGCAAACACAAGGAGTCATCCAGAGATTACAGGGAATCATGTGTCTGAACAGGCTTTTCACACTTGCCTTGATCTTGGCTACTGTGATTTGAACACATATTAGCCTGTACTGAAGTGAGTGACTGGAGAGGGATCCTCTTGGGATATAGCTCATTGTAACAGTGAAGGAAAGAAGCTCTGGCAAAACTAGGACAAACAAACAAACAAACCATAAGTCCATAATCAGAGTCTCTGGAAATGCTCCAAGTGCCAATTCTTTCCTCAAGCCTTTGGTTTGATGTTTGGTTTGATGCTGGTGTGCATGTCGTGGTCTATTCCGGTGGCAAAGAGACTAGGCCTAACATGGCCAGTGCCATAGAGAGGGAAATTCCCTAGAAACTCAGGTTCTTTTCCCTGGACAGAAGCCAGGACAGACCCAGATTAAGAGATGCTTCATAAACAGAGGATAAACTTGCTGTACCACTGGCTTCTCAGTGAGGGGATGGCAGACTTTGTGTCAGATTATATCATCTATCCAAGATATATAGAGAAATATATAATCTTACATATATAAAAGATATAACCTCAGATATACAATATAATCTGATTATAATGTAATATCTAATTATATCCTGGAGTTGTGGTGAGAATGTCTTCTCACTACAGTTGAGTGCAGAATGTGTCCTGCATGCCCAGTGGTTGATGCTGTTTTCTCAGTTTGTTTGGCTTGTAACCCCTGTTTTGATGCTATATTTGCTGAAAACAACCTCCACACCAGGGAATTTTCATTTGGTGGTGATTATTCCCCTGAAAATTGTTTAGTAATTGCACACCATCACATAACCATCCCTGCTCTCCCTGCCTTTTGCTTTCTCACACCAGCAAGTCAAGCACTACAGCACCTGCCTCCATCCCAGTCAAACTAACAACACTGCAGCACTTACCAGTAGATAAATACTCAAGTGAGGCAGCCAAGTCTCCTGATATTCCAGCTATGGAGAGTTTGGAGAATAAACAAAGCACTTTGCTATTTGATAGGCCCTATCATTTTTTATCATGTTCCTGTGGCATTTTAAGAGCTGTGTTTCTCAAAGCAAGTTGTGCAGAAAAAGGAAGGCTGGCCACAGTCACACTCTTAGTACTGTTAGAGTTTGGGTCCAGTTCAGTTATTGCAGGACCTTCTTTGGTTGTGGGCTTTCCTTGTTCTTCCTGGTGAGATAAAGCAGAAAGACAAGCAGAGCTGCAGCTTCTCCTGAGCACTGTAAGCCATAGAGGGTCCAGGAAGGCTCATCAGGCAGTACCTGCCTTCCAGTCCTGCTGCACCCACAAGAGGACAGCGCTGCTAAATAATGTCCCCACTTCCTCTAGGTTGTCCTCTGCCTTTCAGGCAGCCCCTGCTTTGGAGCCTCACACCAGGGTGAACTCCTCCAATGTAAGGACAGCCTTCCTGGGTATACAAGCAGGAGATAGGTGAATGGTTGCAGTTCCTCCCACTCCCAGCTCTTTCCTTCACCATTTCTCCTGCCTAATCTCCTAAACTCTCCTGCCCCCTCTGCCTTTGCAGTTGTTTAGGACTTCGTTGCAAATGGGAAGCAAGGTGGAAAGCATTTTATTGTCCTCAAGCCTTTCCCTGTCCCTGGGAAGAGAGTTGGGAATGGCGTTCCAGACTTACCATTTTGGAAATATTGTCAGGACCACTACAGAGATGACAGCTGACACTGCACTGAGTTCCTCGGCCTTTGATGCTGTCACATCACACTCCCCAAGGAGGGGTCAAGTATTGATTGCAGAGGGCCGGACTAGACCCCTAAAATACAACTGGAAAGGCAAAAGCCGAAGGGTTTCATGCCTGTGCTCTTGATGGTATTGTAGAGGATGAACCAAGGGAAAAAAAAGAGGAGAAGAGGGGGGCTCTCTGAGCAGAAATGCAAGGCATTTTTTTTCTTGCAAATAGGCTAAGATAGAGGATTTCCAGCAAATTCCCTGGAACTTCTGCTTTTGTGTTCAGGCAAGAATATCAGACAGGTTTGCCGCATCTATGCCCACCTGGGGGCTTTGCAGCCTTACTGCGTGCACTCAGCAGCTATTCCTGTTTTCTCAGCAGCTATGACTCTATTATGGTAAAGGTTTTCTTGACAGCATTTCACAGATTGTTCTGTGGGTGGGTCTGTGACTTGTTCAAAGGCAAATTCTGCCTGGATTTATCTGATGCGATGTTTTACTGTTTGCAGTATTTGATTTTCAGTAAAGGTTATTTTTGACAAAAGTTTCATAATAAATTTATATATTATCTCATAAACATCAAAAAATGCCCTTTTGACAAATCTAATAAACATAACAAAATGCCCTCTCAATAAAATCACTGAAATCTTGCAATGCTACATAATAATGTTGCATTTCAACATCTTTGGTACCTAGCTTTAAAGAAGGAACACAAAACCACCCTCTTCCCATAGTCATGATATGCTGCTGTTTGCTGACCTGAGCATGTTGAAAGACTCTGTGCTCCTCATTTCCACCTGTCAGTTAAGCTCAGGGGTAGGGCTTGATATGGGGAGAAAAAATTGAGTAGGTTCACATTTTTCAGGAGCATCTATATTGCTCAGTAGCCTCCTGCTTTATCATCTTTTTGTCAGTCTTCCAAATAAATACTTCATATTTCTTCCACATTGCTCAGAGTAGCATGGAACAAATCTTATTTGCATCCAGAAAAAAAGCTTATGAGCTGGGAGAGCTGATAGGAAAATCAGTTTCTTAGAACAAAGAAAAGTCACAACACCTTTGCTGTCCAAGTGTTCCTGGAGTGCCTGGGCATCAGACCACACTCCCTTCTTCTCAACCAGAAGAGCGTGCTCATAAGTAAAGAGAAATCTCTATCAGACAGAACCAACTTGCTGGTTTTAGCTAAAACCAGAGCAATACTCTTAGATGCGCTGATGCTCAGCTCTGTTTGCACATGGAGATGTGCAAACAAACCCAAGTGCAAAAAACGCAGGCAAGGATTAAATCTACTGTGGGAGAGAACTCAGGCTGGGTTCGTGCTCTGCTCCTCCTCTCCCTGCTCTCACCAGAGCCAGTGCTTGAAAAATTCAGAGCAGCTGCCTGAGGCTGCAGTGCAGGTTCCTGAGCTAGGGCAGCTGCTTCACTGCTACCCCCGACCTGGGGCAGGCTGCACTGCCAGGCTGGGGGGAAAGCTGCAGCCGTGCTGGGCTGCGGGAAAAGCTGCTTGGAGCTTCTGCCAGGTGGCTTTAAGAGAAGGAGCCTCCCAGCTTACCTTGCCTGGACACAGTGCCCACATGCACACCTTGCCATGTGCACACTACTTAGATGCACAGCTTGTTTGCCTCCACGGCCAAGAAGGGGTTGCAGGACAGTTTCTGCTTCCTGCTTCTGATTCAGGCAGCCTATTTTTCCATTTTCCCCACTCATTTCATCTCATGATCCCTTTTATCCAAGAAGTGGAGGAAGGTGCTAGAGGCCTGAATAAGGGGAGAAGGGACCATTGCCAGACACAGTGCAGCGGGATATATTGCAAAGGGCCACAGGCAGTGCTCGAGTGAGTGCTGCCACATTGCCCTGCTTGGTTTGTACATGCTCTGTGGCCTTGCTCTTAAGCTGTCGCATCTGCAATAGCTTCCCAAAGCGCAGAGAGATGGAGGAAGAGTGTCTCCCTGATGCTGCTGTGGGGACATAATCCTACGGAGACTAACAGAGGGTCTCTTCACTTTTCTGCAGAATACAAACACTCCTCTGGGTCGTATGCCCCCTGCAGATACTCAGCCCTGTGTGAGGTGACTCCAGCTCCCTGTTAAAGGAGGACTTCATGGGGATACCCCAGAGCTGTGGGGCAGCATTAATAGTGCTGTGCTGTGCATTGCAAGGAAGTGCTGTCATTTGGCCTGGTGAAATTGGTGTAGCAAGTCAATGGTAAAATGAGTGTCCTCCCTGAGATCCCTGAACTCTGCTCTTTCCTACTGAAGCCAGTGAGTTCTCCCAAACTTGTATCTTCCATAAATATTATCTCCCCAGTGTTAGTTTCTTTCCACAAATATGTGTTAAATGGTTATGGTTCAATGGTTCAATAATTTGAAGTTATTTCTTGCTGTGACATATGAAATGCCAAGTGTGAAATGCCTCTCTGCTGGTGTTGTTTATTAAGATCCTTCTGGAAATGACATGCATCTTCCAGCTGGTTTTAGGTTGGCAGCTGATAGCTTAACATAAATGGGAACTCCTGCTTGCAAAGGGAAAGAGAAACAGCAGGAAGCAACAAAGAACATCTCTGTCCCAAGAATGAAGTGACAAACTCCAGCATTTTTTTCTGCTCTCTCCAATTTCACGGAATGTATTTAATTACTTTCTATTATAAATGAGACTTAAATTAGACTAATGCGCTTAGAAAATCTCCCCTCCACTGCTCAGCTATATTAACTTTATGATGTCACAAATGTCAGAATAAAACATTTATGCTCTTCTTTTTATTGGCTAAATTTCTCTCTGGTTGTAAGTCCATGGAATTCAATTAGATTACACCAGATAGCAATTTGATCCTGTTTGTCTAGGTTGTGAGGTGAAAAGATTTACTAATGGCTCAAATTGCCTTATTTCCAGGGTTAGGTATCAAATTCACTTCAGAGCTGTTCTGCTTTCACTGCCATGACAACTATTACCAAAAATGGAGGCAGAGGAGAGTTAGGTCCTGCATGGAAGATTTTCCTTTCCCTGTTAGATAAACACAGCGTAATCTGAGAATGCAACATGATGAAAATGCAGTTTTTGCCTATCTCCTTTCAAGGCTAGAATCTCTCTTACACCAGGTCTCTGAATATGCTTCTTCCAATTGTGTATTTGATAGGTCAGGCCATTTATCCATTGTTTTGAGATTTATGATCCCTCTTATACATATAAGATATCCTCACACCTGATGTTCCTCAAGCAGCTGGACTGGTCTTTCCCTGGCAGGCTGTGGTGCAGTGTCACTTGCAGGTGTTCGGTACTGGTCAGCTGGGGATGTTGTTGCCCTGGCTGCTGCCATAAAGCAGTTTTGCAGTGTTGTTGGGTGAAGAGGTCCTTGAGTATGGCTTGGTGTTTTGAATCACCTTTTTATCTTCAGTGATGAATTGAGGAGGCCCAGCCACCTCAGAAGGTCAGTTTGAGGTGTCATGTGTCGCCTCTCCTTCCTAGTCCAGGACACCAGCCCTGTTCAGCAAAGCACCCTCCTTTTGGGGGTCCAGTCAGCTGCAGTGCAGAGCCTCAGCCTGAGGTATGTAGGCTCCAGGGGGGTGCTCCACAGCAATGGCAGACAGAACAGGGCTACAAGAGATGGTTTTGGAAAGATCTTTCATTAAAAAACTTATGTGCAGCGGAGTTCCACCTAAACCTCTAAATTGGGTCCCTCACTAGCTCCTTTGGTAGGAAAGATGCCACAGAAATGTAAGGTGCTCCTATGCCTGGAGGTATCAGTATGCCTCAGTACCATGAGGGGAGGCATCTTGGGCACTGTCAGAACGATAGTGCAGGAGGGAGGTGGTGGGCGATGCTGACTCCAGTGACCTGTAGCTTCCTCTTTCCAAATGAAACGAGCACAATGTATATGGTGATATCAACACAGGTCTGCAGAACCACTGTGGAATACAACAGTTTATTCTGCTCTAAATGTACAGAAGTCTGTCTTTGTGAGTGTGCTTTTATATCTCTAGCCATGCTACTAAGGTAGCTATAGACGTGTTAACTTAATACTGCCTCACCTACTGCAGTTATGAGAGATAAGCATCATTAAACCACAGTACTACAAAATACTCGTCTTGTCATTTTAACATGCTGCATCACTTGCCCAGTTTTTGATGGTATGAGAGGTGTCTCTTTGGACCTAAACCTTCGGGATCCAGACAAACATTACCCACTTGAGCTTTGTTCTGCTTTGGCCCTCAGCAAAGTTCCCTGAGCACACTTGACATATTGAGTGGATATGCCAGGGAGGCTTTTTCTGACCCCCCAGAGATCATGTTTTCTCTGACATATGTAGTCTACATCAATTTTACTTCATCTAGCTTTGGACACTTTTGTATCTCTCTTTTCATCTGTTTGTGCATAAGTGGAGACTGAACCAAGTTCTAAGGGAATCATTTCATACTCTTTAGCCATTTCCTATTTACGTAATCCTTACTTAATCATAATTCAGTTCTCTTCCAGAAGCAGCCTGAGGAAAGGCCGACTCAAAACTGGATTACAACCTCATAAATTTGGGAAGCCCTTAATGCTTTGTTTATTCATTTAGACATAACACTGACCTAGGAGTATAGTGCTGACACCAAGGAAAAATACACTCAGAAACTGACACCAACTGACTTGAGCAATGAAGCAGTGAGGTTCTGCAGTGACTCCCAACATTGTTTTGGACTCCTGGACCAGTCCTGGGAGAATTTTCCTTTATTAGTTTCTATCTGACATTTTGTGCTACTTTTATTATTGCTGAGCATTGTTCTTAGGTTCATTTTCAGATATCACCATGGAAGAGAGGGAGAAATAAAGAACAGAGAGACAGAAGTGTCCAGTGTGAAACCTAAGCAATCAATATCTTCTTCCTTCTCTCCAGAAGAGCAAACCTTACTGGGCCTGCTCTTTTGCTACCTGCTGCTCTTTTGCTACCAGGTTGCACATGTTCTAACTTTCTTCATGTCTGTGTGTCCAAGTGTTTCAACGAAGAGAGGAGTTTTTCAAGCCTATCAAGGAAGCCCCAGGAGGCGATTTAATTCAAACACCCCCCCCCAAAATGCAAGCAAGCCCAAAGAGAATGAATAAGCTTTGAAGTTACTAAACACTCACCATCACTCTCTCACCAGGTGCCGTGCACTGCTAGAGACTCTCTGCTCCGTACACCCCATTTTCCCTTCCATTTGCCGCAGAAACCTACAGGAGACATTGCCTGTTTGCTAAACTCTCAGATCTGGTTGGATCTGTGTGTTTTCATCCTGGAATAGTTGGCTGCTTCGCTGCTTCTGCTTCTTTACTTTTTGCTCACGAGGTGATGTCAAAAATGTCATCATTTATAAAAGGACAATGTCAGAGTGTGATGTGCAGGGACTCTAACTAGGAGAGAAGCCATAGATAAAGGTCTAATAATACATGCGACAGTGTAATGGGAGGTCTTTGGAGGCAAAAGCGACGCTTAAGGGATTCTAGATAGGTGGATTTCAGTCCTCCCTTGGGAGTTAATTACACCTATTGGCCCAATTTATCCTGATATTTCACCTCCTTTGATGTATTATATCATTTCAAGCATTTAACCTTGTGAGGGCAGAGCTGTGGATGAGAAAAAAAGTCACTACAGTCACGGCCAGCCAGACCTGCTTCCCGGCCATCACCCCGGGATAGCTGCTGGAGGGCGTGGAAAGAGGGCAGAATAGCTACTTTCACCTCCTTTTCTAGGGTGGATACTCCAAGCAGACCTTGAGCCAAGTGTTGAGTCATCGGCTAGAACTGTACAAATACTGATAACTGTTTTGTGTTCCATGCTATTCTGATAAAGCAAACAAATCATTCTATTCATGCACTGAAAGCTCTTTCCCAGCCTGGTTATATTAATTTAAAGATGGTCAAATTTGGCCCAAGACCATTAGATGTTCTTTAAATTAGAGGGAAAATTGTGATTGTTGCATTAGCATGCAAACCTCATCATTACGATCATGTCAGTGGAATTTTATTAAAATACTGGGCTTATTTTTGCCGTGAGCTGTCACACTCAATGGGATTCTGCCACACATTGCTGAGACCAACCTGCCAGGTTGCTGTAGGGTGCTTTGCTGGGAAGGCCCCGGGGCCCTGGCAGGACAGACACCACCATCCACAGCCGGCTGGTGTGTCACAGAGCAGCCCATACAGAGCTGCCCCGTTCTCAGTGCTTCCTTGGATACCTCCCTCCCACTATATTCTCTGGGCTCAGCTCCTTGGGGAGCCCTGGCATTTTTCCTGCTGTACTGCTGCAGACAGTGCTGGGGCCTGTTCGGGAGGTGAAAAATGCCTGTTGCATAGATCTGAAAAGGCAGAGGGCAGTGTCCAAGCTCCCTCTTGCTACACCGAACCCACCTCCACCATGCTGGCATTTGCTTCGGTCTTCCATTTGGTTCAGGGAAAACCAAGCTCCGACAATTGCATCCCATTGAAATCAATGTCTGGCACTCAAAGGCAGCTCTAGCCTTCAGCAACTCCCTGACTTACATGGGGAAGGCACCTGGCAACATCCATTGGGAGACTGGGTTAGAGCTCTGCCTTGTTACCCAACAAATAAATGTAGGTTTATTTGGCTTTCAGCAGCCATGGAGCTAGATGTTTATTACCAGGTGCAGCTTCCTTTAGATAGCAATAACCTTGGAGGAGGCTTTCAGCAAATCCTGATGATCCCGCCTGTGAGGATCCTGCTGTCTTCCTAGCTGTATCTCAGTGCTGTGCTCAGAGCCCCTGAGCAGGATCAACAGCCTGGGCTGCATTTGCTAGCGACTCCCTCCTCTATAGCAGGCAAGTTGGAGAGCTGGCATGCGAGGGAGCTGCCCTGGGTTTCTCTAGGATAATCTATGGGAAATCAAGGGCTAAATGTAACAAAAAGGGGATCTTCAGTGTTGTACATACCATGAACCACAGCCCGCTTTGGCATAAGCAGGGAGACTGTTCGTTACTGTAACTGTTTGTTGGAGCAACACTCATCTCCAGGGTCTCAAGTACCTTCATGTCGTCCCTACATGAGCTAGCAGGTCACTTACTCAATCCTCACTAGTATATGAGATCAGCCTTTGGAGCAAGTCTTTTCAGAAATGTCTCCAGCTCAATGAACTCACCCTACTGTCGCTTCAGTATTAAACTAGCCAAAATATTCTTCTTTAAAGGCATGTTTTGAAACTAAGTCATTATAGCCACACATTCATTGCTTTCTGACAATTCTTTGCTCTATTTCTCAGGAACTCAGCACGTCTTATTTGTTTGAATTACAAGATGATTTTAATTCTTTGTTTTTGATGTGCTCTGAATTGCTTCTATTGTTGTTCTGCAGTGCCCCAAGTGTCCTGGCTGCAGAATGCTGTACATATAACTGGATTATTACTTTGCTTAGACAAACACTGGAAAATGGATTTACTGGTATTGCTAAATGGATACGAGACAAGTTCTGAATATAGGTATAAACACACATACCAGAGTTCACATAAGTAATCAGCAGGTATATACATGCCCCTACATACACCAGGAAATTGTGCTCATGCACTTCAACTGCCAGCAGACATCAAGGAAACACGTTGAAAAGATGACCTCGGATTTTTCTTTATTTGCAGCTAAGCTTTAGTGCAGATCTGAGCTCATTCATTGCATCTCCTGTTTTGTATAAAAGCTTTTCTTGCTTTTGTGTGGTCCACTAAGAAAATATTTTTCATTTCTAGTTTGCATAGGTTGTACCTACAATGACAGGCATATGGGAAATCTGGTAAGCCAAATGAGTTTTTAGTCCTTTTGAGACAAAGCTTGGAGAAAAATGCTTAAAAATTGAATCACACAAGCTGAAAAGGTGTCTTAGTTGCTATATGTAAAAGGTAAAATAATATTGTTAGCATTTCAGCAGAAGAACCCCTGAATTTTTGGGCTCTTTGCTATGTGTCTGAAGCATCATCTTCATTTCCTTGTGTCTGGAATACTCCACGTCCTGCCTTAGTTGGTGCAATTGCTCTTTATTTGCAATACCCAGCTCTGCTTCTATCCTCTTTCCTTTGCAGTCAGTTCTGCTTGGACATTGAACTGCAGCACCTCTGTAAACCCTGCCCTGCAGCTGCAAGTCCCTAATTAGCATCAGGGACAGGTCTTCTTTTCGCTGTTCTAGATAAATACAGAGTGTCTAACTTATCTAACTAATCATGGAACATGGCCATTAGTGCCTTTCCGTGGCCTTATTTTGACCTGGAAACAACAGACCCTGCAGCAAAGTGTCCTGGAGCTGTGCAATGTCTTCTATTACTTAGTCGCTTTCCACCCTGGAGGATAAAAAGGGATGATGGTTGACTCTCAAGGAGAGTTGTTATCAAGTTTTGGCTGCTGCAATGGCTTCAAGTTTGGATCTCCAGCATGAGAGAGGTTAAATGTATCAGCTCACAGATTTTCCACCAAATGACCCTTACAGGCAGCAGCCCAAATCCAATCCAGATGATAATTTTCTTTCATAATTTATTTCCCTTGCACATTTTTAGCTCTCATTATCCTTATTAGAATTCCCTCTGGAAAAGCAGCTTTCTATCCCTCAGCTCCTTGTCTCATAGTAATGCTCTCAATCTTACAACTGCTCTCTGTCTTATAACAATGTCCATGTCTGTGACTACAAGCTCTGGCTCCGAATATCCTTTTGCAACTCAGCACCTGTAAGATAGAACTGAGGATTCACCAGCAAATAGCCCACAGAGTTAAAAATGAGCCCAAGGATGGTCTAAACTAAATCTCTCAAAGCTTTGCAGTCATAGTCCATTAATTAGTTAACAGACAGGGAAACACTCAAGGCCATTGGTACCTCATGCTGTAACTAGTTTTTTTCTTAGGCCCAGACTCTCACCTTGGCAGAAACTCCGGAGATGGTCATCTCTTACGTCTCTTCCAAACTTTGCCATTGGTTTTAAATGTGACATTTGGTAATGGTGCAACAGGACAGCAAAAAGAAAAAAAAAAAAAAGGAAAAGAGAAAAAAAATGCTCAAACTCCAGAGAAGAATAGCTCCTGCCATTTCACTTTGTACCCACTGCCGAGCTGCTTGAAAAGAGCAGGAGATAAGTAGCCTCATGACTACTACAGATTAACAGGCTCTGAGGTACTGAACACAGATTGCTGCTGCTGGGAATATAATGGCTATTGAAATTCACATTTACACAGACATTTCCGTGGTGACACTGCAAAGAGCAGGGTGTATGGAAGGCTACAGATCATAAACGCCAAGGGCATGCAAAATAACATATGGAGCAAAAACCCTGTCACCAAGAAGCAGCAGGGCAGTGATCAGTCCCTGCCATGTGGGGGACCCTTTCTGACTGCAGATTATGGATCTTCCCCGGAGACAAAGGATACACTGAGGCTTGGGAAATTCCTGCCAGAGGCTTTCTGCAAGAGAGGGCGCGCTGAGGGACAAGCTGCCATGAGATGATGTCTGCTGTCCAGCCTGGCGTCCTGAGGCAGGTGATGGGCACCGAGCGGCGACTTCTGCCACGTGAGCCAGGGAGGTGCTGGAGCACAAAGGCACAACGCAGGTTTGGGCTTCTCTTACACACTCTGTTTTCGCTTGCTGTTCGCCCTGCACAGCGCACTGGATGCTGATGGGCTCCGTGCACCAGCTGCTGGGGCTTGGCACCGCAGCACGGGGATGTGGGGCTTTTGTCCTTGGTGCATGGGCTGCTGGCTGCCCTGGTATCGCTTCCCAAGACACGTGTCAGAAAGTGCAGGCAGGGTTTGCTCAAGGCTGGCTAAGGCACGGAGTTTTTTGCTTTCGTTCCTTTGGAACGTGGAAGGCTCAGAAGCAGCTGCGCTGGGCTTGCACCAGAACAACAATATTATTAATTCTTAGCAATTCCCTGCAATGGAAATCAGAACGCATTCTGCACTTGAGTGAATTCAGCTTTCCTCCTCTCCTGAGGTGTGAGGTCAGTATTACGGCTCTTGTACTATGGCTGAGGAAATTGAGGTGCTGAGAAGGAAAGTGCTTTTTCCACAATCCTCTGAAAGATCAAGGGCAGGTTTGGGAAGAAAACACAGATATCCTTTCTCTCAGTCGCCTGGTCTAATTCCTAGATTTGTTATTTCCCAATAAAGACACAAGTCAGTTTTTTTGTCCCTGTCCTGAAAATGTGCAACATCTACACCCACAACATCTGAGCACCTTCCAAACTTTTGCAGTGTTGTCATTCCAGCATCCCTGAGAGGGAAGTCCTGGAGTGCCTCTTTTACAGCTAAGGAATGCAGGGGGTTGTCTCATTGCCTGTGTTTTGGAAAAATCCAAGATTATGTAGCAAGCTGGACGGGTCTAAATGATGCTTGCACAATTTCCAAAAGAAAGCACTGCAGTGCCCTGACTTTGGGTGTTCAGCTGCAGAAACCTTAATAGTTCCTCTGCCAGGGGAGGGAGGCAAACTCTCATCCAAGCTGTCAGATTTGCACCTCTGTGGAGGGCAGAATTTGCACGTAGTTTGTAAGTTCTCAGTTACATCTGCACATTTTTCTCTGGCTGCAGCTATTATGCAGCAGAAAGCTTGGGTGTTGATTTTCATCTCTCCTATGCTTTTGATTAAGTGACCCCCAAGGAAGAAAGGGATTTAAAACCACAGCTGCAGGCTCTCAAGGATATGTCCTAGAGAGGGCTATGGCTTTTCCCACCCCCATCCAACAGCATCCTATGTCCTAAGTGCAGGTAGTTTTCTGAGCAAGGGCAAATGGTTCCAACTTGTGCTATCGTTTTGTGATACGCTTACCCCATCAGGAGAACATGCCTGGTCATGGAGTGCTTGGTGCTGGATGAGCAGGGAGTCTAAGTCACAGCACCTGTGGCTCTGGAGTAGCAGGGTGGCCTGAAGGTCAGAAGTGAGGGTGCTGGCAAATTTTGGTATGCAATAGATCTTGGTAGCCAAATACCTTTATGGAAGGAGGCATGTGCTGGCTGCACTGGGGACATCAACACTCAAGGCAAACTCATTGAGTCAGAGGTGCTACAATTTCTATTAGCATTGCTCAAATTCAGTATCAAACAACTACAGGTTAAAAATAACTCCCCGGCTGTGTCTCTTCCTCTCTCTAAGCAAATGTTTACTTTCTTTGTTTCTATGCCTCTGACACTGGCCAAGTCAACACTCAGACAAGACAAAACTAAGTGAGTTATTGCTTTAGACCCCAGGGTCACAGAGAGCACATGGACATGAGACAACAAGCACATAACTTATTTTTACTGGAGAGAAACCATAGAAATGATCCCCAGGCCTACAAGTGGAAAGATGCAGTCCCGTAAACATTAAGGCCACCAGGCAGTCTTATTAAGGTCAGATCTAGTGTGTCATGTTGAACGCAATTATTCCACTGCTTATAATTTCAGTACATTTCATTCTGAATATAGAATGAGGCAATTTTCTTCTGGGGATAAGAGAAATGTATGCCCTTGCAGCACACGAGACATAATCACTTTCAGACTGTCCAGCTTTATTTCCTCCTGATGAGACGCTGGCTACCCAGGGAACAAGCTGAAAACAGCGTTTTCAACAGAGAGGGCAAAATACAAAGAACAAAGTATTTCTCCCGCTCTCGGGGGTGCTGTGCTTGGATGGTGGCCTGTTGCTAAGTGGCCCCACGGGAACAATTCGCAAGAGGATCCTAGTCCTGTGTCCAGGGATTTTCATTCCCTTCAGACTTCTTTCATCTCCTCATTCAAATCTTTATGCTGAGATTGACCCTGTAAGCTATAAGTTGCTCTCAGCTACCATTCTTCCTATTTTAAAAGAGGGGCTGTGGGAACAGTAAAATAATAAACTCTTCAGACCTGGCAAATTTTGTCATTATTTAAGTGCAAAATATGCTTTTTCAAGTGAATGGGATCAGATTCTTTGTTGCCTTGCACTTAACACTGAAAGCTGCTTGTGCCAAGCGCTCACATCACGCTGCCAAGTCCAAAGAGCAGCGTTTTATATGTTCTTTGTTGGGGCCTGAATGCCTGTGCAAGGTGCAAAGCAGGGCTCCGGCCGGTGCTGCAGTAGGCGCAACCAGAGAGTGTTACAGCAGCAAATGCTGAAGCAGGGGAGCACATTTCCTTAAGTCTTCTGCCTCTTGTGTGGAAACGAGATCGCTAAAGCGGAGCATAATCCTCACGCTGCGAAACTGGCATAAATGCAGAAAGCCACTAAGGGGAAACTGCTACTTCCTCAGCTCTTCCACAGCAAGCCGAAATCCATGTTAACAAAGTAGTAATATTCTGCTGCTTCTTGAACGCTTTCTAACTGAGTTTGTCCATGCAGCAGCAAAAACTGAGTTTTGCCAGTTTCTTAGGCTCCTGATCTGAAAGAGCTCCCAGTCTGTAGCCCTGAGCTCAGCATGTCAGCTCTAGGGCCGCTTCTTCACCTGATCCGGTGAGGAGGAAGGTGCTGGCTCTAACTTGGCACGGAGAAGCGAGGAGGATGCAGTGAGGCTGCTTGAGGACAGGTCTCTGGGTGCAGAGAAACTCCCCCAGCAACTGGGAGCCTGTGATTTCGGTAAAAGCACAACATCAAATTGCTGCTAAACCTCTTAATTAAGTGGTGATGGGATTCACTGAGAATATCACTGTCTGCCACAAGGAGCTGCCGCGCGTGGCTCAGTCCGTAGCCTCCCTGGAGATCAACCAGCATTTAATTTTGATCACTGCAGAGAGGGGAGACTGGTTGTGCAGCAGTGACTGACTTAACTAATGTGTGTGAAAATGTTATTAAAATGGGGAAATGTCTCTCCAAATGGGTTTTGCTTTGCCACTTAAAAAACCCATGTAAATGATGCACAAAGGATTTGGAACTGGGAAAGCTATCAGAGATAATAATAAACTTTTAATAGGAACTAGTCAAGTTTCACTCAGTGGGATTAAGACTCAGTCATGTCTCATTTAGGAGGGTAGTATTAAGCCGTCCTTCAGATATGACAAGGTTTATGTTTTCCCTGAGTTGTTTTTAAATGAGGAGGGAAATCTCAATTAATTTAAATGTTCGTCTGCTGTCATTGATGCCTCCATGGGTTTGCTGCCATGTTGAGAGTCCAGGCTGATGCCATAATCTGGCCAGTTACAGCAGCAGTGATGGATGGAGTGTTATCATTGACAAGGGAGCAGTAGGCACCAAAACAAGATACCCAGCATGGAAAGGGTTGTGTGAGGATGAGACACTGCTAGGAATGGGAAACGTTCCCTCCAGTTCAGTGGTAGCTACTAATGGCACCATAGAAAATGAGCTTGAAGTCGTAGATAGTTTCACCTAAGAGAAAACAAAACTCTCTTTTGCAATCACACCAGCTGCCAGAAACAAAATATTAGCTATACAAAGAAAAGACCAACTCAGCATCCCTCTAGCTACTTCTGTGCAGAGTAGCTATCAAGCTGATGTCTGTATCCTCCCAAAAATAAGGTTCATGCCCCTACTCTGGAGCTTATGTCCTCTGACTTGGCAGATCTCATTATTACCAGCTCTTTTGTTCCTGATAATCTCATTTATGTATCCTTTGTGAGATCCCTGGGCTTTGCTTTTTCAGTCCATCAGAGCAGCTGAGGCAGAGAATTCACTTATAATGTAACTGGAATGTGTAAGGTAGATGAGTCCTAACTGTGTTACAACTGGATTCACTCATTTGGTTTTGCCTTAGCACAATATGTTGCTATATTTAGGTATCATCATCTGTGCCATATACAATCTTCAAATACATATAGGCAGCTATCTTGTCCTACTCAGGTGTCAATTTACAAAATTCAGCTTCAGGAGACCTGTGACCACTTACTACATGTTTTTATTATTATCCTAAATACTGTGACATTTAGGGATTTATTGCACTAGTGGGATGGGGTCTGACTGTTCTTCACTTGTACGAGAGAGTTGTATCACTTAAACTCAAGATACTTCCAGTCATTACTGTCATTCCTTTCATCAGTTTGCTATCAATATTTGTAATTTGAATTGAATTTACTGGGACTGTCTTTGCTTAGGTTGTCTCTCCAGACTATCCAAACATCTCTCTGAAATGTTTCCCACTTTAAGAGATGTCACTCACTATAAGCTCAAACTGATACTCTCAAGTGTGTCTTTCTTTCTGATTTGTCTAGTCTTTGCTGTGACATGTATGAGCCACCCCTGTTGTGGGTCTCTGTTGTCTCTGTTCCCCTCTTATTCTCCCAAGGCAGGCTAGAAAAGGGACTCCCACAGAGCACAGGTGCAGACAGGAATTTGAGAAAAGAAATAGTTTTACCTGCATATATTTAACCAGGAATTTTAGCTGGTGTGTGATCTTTTTTCAGAAGGTGAATTTTGAATTTGTAACAGAATTTGCCTTTCAAAGCCAGTATTAGCAATTAATGAGGGACATCTGTTAGGGACAGGCAAGCTTATTAAGTTGTCTAGAAATATAAGCAAAACCGGTAACATTTCAGATATAAAATTTCTCCAAGAAAAACCTTGTGAACGAACTCTGTGTCATTTGAGTTAAATCAGAAGCTTTCCTGTTGCTGTTTCATATGATGAGTTAATTTCAGGAAAAAAAATCAAATCAGAGAAAACAGAGTTGTAAAAGAGTAAACAGACAAACAGATAAACTTCTCTCAGAGATATTTGTTTTAAAGAACTTGTTCAACTGTACTTAATGTTATCTGTTCACCTTTTTGTTTCTAGCCCTGCATGCCCTGCAACCCACTGCCACACACGCTCACTCACTCTGGACAGTTTAGCCCTTTCAACCTCTTATCATTAGCCCTTACCATTAGTCTTGCGTTAATTTTGCCATTTGTTCTTCTGTCACCCTCCCTGCTTCTGCTGTGTGCATTACTATGATTTCTCTCCATCTCACAGAATTAATTTTAAACCAGGAGACTTACGTGCTTCAGTCTTTAGGTGGCACCAAAAGTGAATGCACTAATGAGGAAGGCTTCAGGATTTCTATTATTTGTCACAAATAGGCTTGATTTTTGGAGCTTGTGAAGGTTCATGAGCTCCAGTTTGGCTAAGCTTGCTGTGAGTTCTACATATGCAATGTCTGTAATGCTAGACCTTTTGTTGATTAAAGGACACTATCTGAATAGAAACAATTGCACTAGCAGTTTTGAAATGTTCCTTTTTCTGGGAAAAAAAAATGGTACTGAATGGAACTGAAAAAGTTTGACAACAAAATAGAATCAGACTATTAAAATGCAAAATTAAATGATGAGCTTGTCTGGTGTTGGTCGTGGTCCTTTCAATATCTTCCTATTCAAGCCTATAAAACAGCAAAATATTTTCTTTTCATTTCAGTACATTATCATCTTTAAGGAGTTTGTGTACTGACTACAAGCTGTCTAGGGGGTATTGACTGAAACAAAGCACTGCATGCAATTGTATTTCTAAAGAACCAGTGCAAAATGAGACGAAATTAAAATAAATTGAGACATTAAGTGATCCCCAAGGGCAATAACACTAGTACTTAATGGTCAGGGAGTACCAGAGACAAAACTAGGAGTATCCACTATGTTGAGCATTACAGACAGACTTCTGGTAACTAGAGCTATGATGAGGGAAGGTCTGAAATTGTTGCTTTTTCTTTCAGTTCTGATGCTAGAATGGCTGTAATTTCTCCAAATTGTTCCCTACCTGGCCCTCAACCTTTCCTGCGTCCCTCTTGCTGAAGTGCTTGTTTCTGTAACAGCAGTTGTTAAAGCACATTCAGAAGACTGGAATCCTGGAAAGCTGAGTGATTTTAACAAGTAAAACTCTCTTCTTTCGGGTTCATTTTTCCTGAATTGAAATTGAATTACTTACATTAGCTTTTATTTATTTATATTGCACTTTTGAGCTGAGCACTTTCGTGGCTAATGAGCAAGTGACCCAGAAGATTTGAATTTAAAAGACTGTGAACTTTACTGCTAAGTATATTCAAATCTTCATCTTGCTTAGTGCTAGAATTACTTGGGTAAAGAAAGAGCTCCAGTGTGTGCCAGAGAGTTATTCTGTCTAACCACTGTGTGTGGCTCAACTCATTGTTCCAGTTAGCTCAAAGCAATGAATCACACTATTTTTAAATAAATATTCAAAATACATTTTAAGTAACAACCATCAGCTAAAAGGATGGCAACCCAGCCAGTCTAATATAGTAATAGCCTGAGCCAAAAGCTAAAATTTGAATTTACTGGAGAAGCTGGAAGCTTTTTGTTGTCTCAAGCATTATTAGTTTAACAAATAACCTTTGTACATATATATATATATTTTTAAATCTCAGCTGTCCCCATGCATTCAAAGGTCTGCTGCAACCTGTGCCCTTTCTCCTTTCCGACAGGACAAAATGTGCATTGCGGGGGCAGCATCCTTCAAGGGACCACCAGAGCCACAAGAACCAGCAAAAGGGCCACAGGGTTCATGAAGCCAGAGACTAAGCCTGGGAATTTCAGGGAACCCATGACCTGCTTAGCTAAACTCAGGGAAGTTGATTTTCCTGCCTTCCAGAAAGAGGAGTCTCTTGAAGGGAGATCCCTCAAGACAGGGAGATCCCTCAAGGCAGGGAGATCCCTCCTCTGTGTCTAGCTGCTCAATCATCACCATCATCACTGCATCACTATTTATTCCATCAAATCTCTTCCAGCAGAGGCTCAGCAATTAGGCTGCATTTTTAGCAATCGCCAACCTTAGCACTGAAGATGGCTTAACATGATCTGGTGTTCTCTAACCTGAGCTGTTCATTTCTGTCTCTGTGTCAGAGCTGGCAGCTCTCTTTGGTAGGGCTGGACCACTCAGTAAGGTCCAAAAAGATGTTGGGGAGATGATAGGGAATCTACTTCAGATGCGTTTTCTAGGAATGTGTGTGTGTTAACTGTAAGGTTAATAGAAACATTGTCAGCATCAAGGTCCTGGGTAACAAGGCAATGCCTAAATCATCTTGTTCATGAGGTGTGGTGCAGCCATTCCCCTGAGGAGGGATGCTCTGGGAGGCATCCACACTCACAGCTGTGAATTTTCCACAGGCAATCACGCTACAGCCCTTTGTGCTCCAGCACTGCTCACCAAAAGGCTGTACATGCTGACTTACATTTCCCTAGGCGTTAGCATCCGTGAAGGGTTTTGTGGCTGAACAAGAGCCTGAAATATCAGGTCAGCAGTTCTGCTTGGGGGCTGGAGGGCTTTCTTGGTGGGAGAGGGGAGGGGGAAGGGGGAAGCTGCCCCCCCGTCACAGGCTGACCACATCCAGGTCTGCTTTGCAGGCTTTTCCTTGAGAGGATAACTCAAGACAGATGGAAGTCATAAAGCTTTCTCTCAGACTATCATATTTGCCTGTAAATTGAGTAGTCAAACATTGGAACAATTGTCCAAAGAAGTGGTGAGATGTCCATCCTTGCTGCTTTTCAAAATTGTTCTTCACAAGGCCCTGTGCAAATGACGTACTGATTTACTTTTGAAGCTGGCCTTCCTACAAGGTTGTGTTTGATGGGTCTCTGAAATCTCTTCCAACCCAAGTTATTCTAGATCATTAGAATTTCGTTTCTTCATACTGATTGTTTTGACTCATCAGCTGCTTTTATTTCTTCTCTCTCTAGTTTCCCTTAAAATATTTGTCCCCTTAAACGTTAACTTCTTTGTCCTGAAAAAAAAAAAAAAAAAAAAAGGTAGCATGAGGTAGGATCCACAGAAAAACACAGATAGGCCAAGCGGAAATTTTAGTAGTAGCTTTACATCAGAGGAGGCCTTTAATTAGTAGCTCTGAAGTAAAGCTAATCAATTCTGCCTGTATCTGTTACAGACACATGAGAGCGATGCTGAACAGATGGACACCATCATTTGTTAAAGTGAAAGGTGTCTTCTTTAACCTTGTGAGAATCTCAGATCTAACACTATTTTGTTTCTTTAGCTGTTCAGCTGGGCAACGACAGTGAAGGAAAGGCACACAAAGGAAGAATATTGCTTTTCTTGGCCAAAGGAGAGAAGAAGGAAAGGATCAGAGAAGGAGAACTTGAGGAAGCCAGAAACCATCCTATCGAAAATGTGTTGTTGAGCTTTTAGCATGCTTGCTTTCCTTCTCAGGAGCTGCACTGATTTACCTTGGCCTGTGAGAATGAATTCGATTCCTAGTGGATTCAGTTGGGGCCAAAGGAGCCACAACTTGCTCTTGGAAGGAAGGAATCAGAATAAGGTGACTGGCTGTCGATTACTTCTAGTCTGAAAGTTGGTTTCTTTCCAGTGATACAGTTGTGATGGCTGCACGACGCGGCTCTCATTTCCCAGATATTTATGGTCCTCTGCTTTCTAACTCCTCCTTGCTGGATCTCCTGGAGTGTGGGAGAAGCTTCAGAGTTGCAGAGAAAAGTGTGAATGTAGAAAGCAGAAAATGAAAGAGAAAAGAAAAGGGAAAAGAAAAAGATTCTCTCTATACATATACATAAGGAGATTGTCTCCATAAGAGACAATAAATCAAATTTTCTTAAATGCCTAAGCGATGTAGGAGACCAAATCTCTTGTAGGCTGTAGTCAGTTAGGCATTTGTGATAATCCACCCAGATAACCAGGAAAAATAAGGCATAAAAATCCTGGCAGTGGTTATGCTGGAAGCAAAATAACCCTGACTCACAAGGTCTTTCGCTAGGCTCCATGTGTCCTAGCCAGGGTGGTGTGGCCCTGCAGGATTCCTCCCATTTACATCCTTTGCTGGCAGCCAGAGAGCAACGAATGTGTGCGAGTGCCTGGAAGGAGTAGCTAGTCACTGTTTTGAGTGACAGCATGTGCACTTGTGCACTGCACAGTCTCCTGTAGAAAGGCTGTATTCTGGTATTTCAGTTCTTTGATCGGGATTGTGTTTCTCCTGCAGTCTGGCCTCTCCTTGTCTGTCTGTTTTGTTATCATTTGTATGGAGATCATCAGATCCAAGTACATTTGACATATGGAGATAACAGCCAGGAAAGGAAACAACATATGGCAGACAATTCAATTCTATCAAGATCTGTCATAAAACCATTTCAGCAACAGAAAAAGAAGGGTGGAAAAAGACAGAAGGTTTGAACTTAAAATAACTGTGATACTCTGACAAACGTGAGGGGGACTAGGGCTTACTTGGTCAAATGAGACCACCAGTGGGCACTGGTTGGTACCCAGTGCTTGAGTGGAAGGGTATAATCCTCTGCATTGCGCTGACCAATCATTTTTGACCACATGACCAATCGATGACTATTCTCAACGCCCAGACCAAAGCCAAATTCACTGACTGTCTGGCCTACTGAATCGCTGTCTCAGAGTAGTTCTGGAGTCATCCAGCTCTTCAGCCCCAGGCGGTGAAGAAGAGGGAGAAAAGGAGTATGGCACATACGAGTGCTAAGGGGCCAACCTACCTGGAGAAGCCAGCATTTATACATCATCCTGCTGCCCACAGGTAGCTCATTTGCCCTGAGGCAGCATCACATAACAAATGAGATGGTCCAGGTCGTTCCCAGCAGGGCAAGAAGGGGAGGTTGGACGTGTGTGTAGCAGGAGTTCAGGCTGAACCAACTGGAGTCGCCTACAAGGCTGCTGTAGGTGTGGAGCGCTGGGTCACAGGAGAGCCCTAAACTTCAGATGGTTCCTGGGACAGGCTGCCTAAGGGGAGGTGTTGATGTATCCCAGAAACACGACATTCGATTCTTTGATGAAAAGCACCGGGGGCCGGGCTGAACTGAACTGAAAGCCCCTGCTGGCTGCAGAGGAGTATGTTGAGGTGCTGCACCAAGTGTGAAGGGTGCCGCATTGGGGTGAATTAGTTCCTGTGTACTGAAGAGTTTTAAAGGACTGAGGATGCTTCTAGGGCGGAAAAATACTGTGTATGTTACTAACCTATGCAAATTAATTATGATTAATAAACGGAACCTCTTCTGATAGCTACAACCATTTTCCCTCAGAGGAACTTGGCCTTTTACCAAAAAGAACCCTTTCAATTTTGGTTGGTTTGTTTTTTTTTATGAGCCTGTGGAACGGTCCTGATGTCTTAAGGATAAAAATACCTCTGAGAGGGAAAGTTTGCATTTCCCAGCCAAACGAGGAATTCACTCAGTCAGAGACAGCCTCCTTGATGTGCCAGAAGGAAGGAGCAGACTCAAGTTCAAGGAACTTGAAATAGCCATAGGATGGAGAGAGAATTTCAGAGAGGATCTTGTCTTTTTTTCCTGACATTCTGTCATCTAAATTCCTTTTTGCTCTGCTGACTGTCCTCCTGTCTGTTATTTCCTGTAGTCCATGAGCAAAGCAGTTGAGCTGCGATGATGAGTCTTGCTGGCCCATCCCTTCTAGAACTGAACAGAGAGTAAATCTTCTTGAAGGAAGAGGCGGGAAAGGCCTATTGGATGATCCATTCATTTCTCTAAGAAAGGATTCAGTCAACCTCATCCATGGGTTAAATGTGCTGAGTTGAGCAGAGTTACATGATGGAGGAGTTTGTCCGAGTGTATCTTCTTCTTTCTGTGTTAGCAGGGAGCACGAAGCCTGTGCCTGTTTGCACAGGGAGTGAAAGCCAGGTCTTGCACAGAACCTTGCCACACTATCAAAATAAGGTTTTGCTCCTGATTTTGGCAATCCTTCATGGGTGCCTACCAAAAAAGTTTAAAATATAAAATGGCATTTCAATGTTTAAGAATAGCAAGTAATTTGATGGCTGTAATAGAAAAGCTTGCAATCCTTTAGCAATGTGTTTCAGAGCTGCATAACACTGCTGATAAAATTGCCTTTGGATTCGTTGTCTAATATTCCAGTCTTTCTCTCGCTCAGCAAAACACAATAGCTTGCAATAAACCTCCCTGGGAGGGCGGCTAACAGCACATTTACTAGACACTTCAAACATTTGATCATATTTCTCCTGAGTGTATTTAATATCTGTTAATGTCAGCAGTCACAGCCTGATCGAAATACCTGCGTTGCTGGGAAAAATGTTTAATATAGATGATACAAGTAAGCAATCACTTACCGATGTCTTTTTGGAAATGGATAGGTGACCACCTAGGTTTCCCCTTCCCCCTTGCTCAGCTTACCCCTTCACCACCCCTGCTGTTGTGAGTATCTCCAACTGTATTAGAGCAGTTATTCTGAGTATACAAGGGATGCCAGGATGCCAGGAAAAGTCTCAGGTTTCCTGCTTCATCAAACCAAATTCAATCTGTAAAAAATTAATGCACCCAGAAGGAACAGTTAAAAGCATCTCCAATCAATTAATGTTAAAATGGAGGCTTGAGGGCTGATTTGTTAAAGGAAACCCAATCCAGCCCAGAGCGCAAGAGGCTGCTGGGGCAGGAGTGCAAAGAGTCCAGCCCCAGTGCTGGAAAGGAGGCCAGCAGATAGGTCATGGGCTGGTTGAAGCTGTTCATGCACCGCTCGCAGCTGTCCCCAGGCCCGAGGCCCCGGGGGATGCTGCTTGGGGCTGGCTGGGCAGCCCCAGCAGAGCGGGTCTCCCTCCCAGCGCGCGGCTGTGCCGCGGGGGCGCATTCACCGCCCCCCGTCTCTCTGCTGGCCGTTTGCCTCTCCCGTCTTCTCCTCCAAGAAAAGCGAGAGGATGAGACCAACACCTTTTAAGGATCTTGATATTTACAGCAGCTCCACCTTTATAGTGTTGCTCACCCCAGCAACTGAGAAGACAAGTTGATAGGCCCAACTTGTGAGTTTACCCCAAAACTGTGGGTGCAAAAAAGAGAAAAGAGGTTTTTGTGATTTCTGAGCCTTGTTTATGTTCAACGTTCTCTTCACAGTCACACAGGTCAGACTTCAGTTTTGTTTTTAATAGAAACAGAGATTCTTATATCATCTCTTGACTCCAGGGCCTATGACTTTAAGACCCTGTTTGAAGGATGTGTGGGAAAGTTGCAAGAACCAGCAGCTGAGATCATCTTGGTGAAATTAAAGAGAAATCTCAGTGATTTACACACAGAAGAGTTCGATCTGGAACTCCTGGCTCTTTCTTGTTTGCAGTTTTGCTCTCCTAAAGGTGGTAACCAAATTCTATTTTTTTTTTCCTCAGATACTGTCTAATTGCTTACAAAGTATAGAAAAATTATGAAACTCCACATGTTGAAAGTAGCATTTTCAAACATGTTTTCTTACTAAATGGCCTCAACCCCTTCTTCCCTGCCTCTCAGAACCCCCCAAGGTACCAACCAGCTGAAGCCTATTGCTGTTATTTTGCCTCTGATTATTGTGGGTCACACTTTTCTTTCTTTCAGCTATTAAGCTTATAGATCCATTTATACTGTAATCCCTTGTCTGCTTTCCCGGTCTATTGTGGCTGTGCTACATCCTCTCAGTCAGAGAGCACTGAGATAAGTGTTAGAGAAATAGACATAGGGAGTTAATGCAGTAATCCAGCTTTGAAATAAAAAATTGGCCAGAGGTTAGTGCTTGTGTCCAAAGAGTTTGTCAAAGATAGAGGGGGGGGAAAAAAAAAGGCTAAAAAAAAGCAGGAGAAACTGAGGCATAGAGGTATTCTGCAATAGGACCTAAGCCAACACGAGGATTTCTCAATACACTGGGATTGAATGGATTCCCTGTGAGAAAGGTTTGATGAAACTGCATTTCCCTAAGTGCTGTCTGGGCTGAGCGAGAGGTTTCCCGCAGGCAACGCTGGGCCTGTTGAGATGTAGCGAGGCAAATGGTCTGGCTGGTGCTGGGGTTAGGCTTTCTGTGGGCTCTTGTGTCCTGGGAGGGCTTTACGATGAGGAGGAGAAAACAGAGAGGCCCAGAGCTGCTGAGTCAGGGAAGATGCTCACTCTGCTCCTGCCTTTCACTGTGTCTGTCCAGGTAGAGGAGCCCTGTGCCTGAGAAATATGTTCATTTTGTTAACTTTTCTTCATCCATCTCTGCCTCTGAGACTCAGAGAGTATTCTGGCCTTGATTGCTTCTGGAGACTACATCTTCTTCGGAGAAGAGAGGGAAATTCCCCAGACACAACCCTGCTAATAGTGGGGGTGCACATCTGCCTCTTAATTGAATTCGAAACTATCCCTTTTTCTGTTTTCTTCTTTATCTTAGATAGAATGTAATAGCAACCTTCCTCCAGTTAAATCAGAGGAAACTGGGGCTGGAGATAGCTTAGGTGAAGCCAGCTGAGATATTCTTGTATGCACTAGAAAAAGTTTTCAAAGTTATATAATTATTGGGCTCTTCTATCAATGACTGGGCACACTGATTCTGTTATGCCCTAGGTTACAGTTCTAGTTCTTTGCATTTTGAAAGCCAAAGCAATTTCCCAACTGAATTGTGAAAAAAAAAAGCACAGATTTAGCTAAATGTTTTGGACCCCATGTATTCTATGTTGTAACCGATAAAAAATGGGTTTTACAGGGAAGAGAACTTCTTTGTTTCATTTATCCAGGTGTGAGCAAAAGGAGTGATGTTACGGCAGTCAGGATATGGAGATGTTGCAACTCAGCCATGTCCTATACTAGGATATAATAGTACGCAGTGTGGTGCAGCTTTAATTTTAATTCAAAATAAATATTTCCGTAACCTACAAAATGTGTCTAATACACTTATCTAGGAGAACACAAAGATTAAAGGACTCCTGTTAATTCTTTTATCTTTCAGATACAGGAGTGAAAACAAAGACATCCAAACCTTGGGCCATTTAGAAGCGGAGGAAGCCAAAATCCATGCCAGAGGTGCAACTGCTGGGTTTACTTATGGCTTCAGGTAAGCTGCTTTCCCTGGCTTGTTTAGCATTTCAGAGACCCTCTGTGTTCCTCAAGGAGAGCTGTGGATTATGGACATAAAACCTTCACATAGCTTGCAGCCAAGGCAGAGCAGAGGGAGTGCAAACAAGCTCATCCAGGGTGACTTTTAGTCCATCCTATCTCTGACTGTGGGTAGCACTGCATGATTCAGAGGTAGATGTAAGAACCTCACAGCAGGCAGATGTGAGATGATCAGTCCCTTCAACGTAGTTCTCCAGCCTCATTACATATCATCCTGAACTCTAGGTAGCTAAAGATTAGATCAAGCCTTGGAGTATGGCATTTAATATACTCTAAAAATTCTTGTTTTCATTAACTCCCATAACTCCCTGAAAGTAGCATTACCTATGGACAAATAAATTTTCATCTTGAATCCTTCTGTGTCCTTGGTCGTTTATAGCCAGGGTCAAATAGTCTAAATACCTATTTGAAAAAAAAGTATTTCTTTTGATCTCTAGTGGTTTCCTCAGATTTTTTTTTCTGTGTGTGCTTTTTACTGACATTAAGAACTAAAGAGTAGGAATAAACTGAGTCTACTCTAAAACTACTCTGAAACTGTGTCGAAGGACACATTATTTTATCCCATTATTAGAAAGGTCTCAGTGATTAGTTCTTTTAGAACTTTTTTCATTAGTTCTTATGAAACTAAGCATTAGTTTCATAACTCCTTTCTATCTCCACTCAGAATATGCTCTACCCAGAGGCCTTGGATGATTCTTTATTGAAGATCCCAAGGTTCCTCTAAGGTGAAAAAGCTCTGAGGAGAAATATTTTGGGGGACAATTCTTTTTCTGGCAACTCCTTCCCAGCTCCACTTTAACTGCAGTGCTAGGTTTTCTCTCACTCACAACCAAAACCTTAACAACTAACCCCACTCTTAAGTGTTGCCTGACCTTTAGTGCAAGAACATCAGACATGGCCCAGATGAGCAAGGTCTCAGGGAAGACTCATTTTTGCAGACAGTTTTCGCCTTGGCAGCCTCTTTCCAACCCCATGCCAACTGGAATGCTAAGTTTTGTCCTAAACCTAATTGCCCGCTTTGGCCATCCCTTTCCCCAGGACTGCTAGGTATGGCTCAGATGTGCAGTCTCACAGAAGAGTTAATTTTCAGACAAGCTTTCCCTTTGCAGCTCCTTTCCAGCACTCCTCCAGTTGGAACGCTAGACTTCGTCTCTATCCCCATCGTAATCTCAGCTCTAATGTGTGCCTGGTCGGATATTTAGCTCAAGACCTCCAGGCAGAGTCTAAATGAATGAGCTTGCAATGGAGACGTATGTTTGCAGGCAATCTTTGCCTTTCTTTTGGCAACTGCCTTCCAGTCCCACTCCAGCTGGAGGTCTTGTCGTCTCCCCAACACATGACTGCAAAATGGCTGTTGTCATTTTTGCAATTTCAGTTCAATCCCTTTCTAGATCATTAATAAATAAATTAAATTGTGTTGGAGCCACATGCAATGTTAGTCAGGGTTAAAATAGGCCATTCAAATCTTTGCTTCTTTTCATTAGAGCTTCATACAAAATATATTTTACATCTTCCTCTATGATATCTTAATTTCTGTGGTCACTCTTTTTGCAGTGTTTGCTCAAAAGCATTTTGGAAATCTGATTAAGTCGTGGTTTGCCTTTGAGATGGTCAGAGAATTGCAAGATACTACTGAAACAGTTTGCCTTTTTCTGGGTACCATGGTAAATCCCCTGTTACTATTTTCTCCCCATTCTTAATGCTGCTTTCAGAGAAGAATGGCTGATACATTCTGAGCCTTTTCAGAAAGATCTTTTGCAATGACCAGAGGTAGATCTGTAGACTACAAATCTTGGTTCTTATTATAGTGTTGACCACAGCACCCCTCAGCACTACCAAGTCTTTAAATGAGGAGAGCAGTAGTACCTGGAGCAACATGAGAAAGGGCAAATTTCAAGAGCCTCAGGCTTGATTTTCCAAACACAGCAGTACTCATACCTGTGACTAGATTTTCACAGATCTAACACAGTAGAAACTGAAGTGTTTCAGAAATCTGACACTGGGCTGTGCAGTGACATGTCTTAACTAGCTGGTGAGTCTTCATGGCATAGTGCTGCTCCCTGAAGATAGCAGCTCAGTTCCCAGACATCCTACAGATCTTTTAGTGCCTGGCAAATTAGCTCTACTGTAGAGCAAAGCAGCTTCATAGATTTTCCTCATCCAGTTTGGGAGCTAGTTGAAGTAGAGTCAGTTTTATGATCTTTGTCCCATGCACGTTTGCATGAAGCAGACAAGACTGTGCTCTGTGCTCATTGCTTCCATCTGGAAGCTCATAGGAAGTGCTTTGGAAAGAGTATGGGCTTGCCCTCAGTCTTACACAATGAAGAACCTTCTTCCTATAACCCTAGCCTCACAGCCTAAACCCCAAAGCCTATGAAGGCTGCTTCCCATGTCAGTCAAAGAAATACCGAGGAAGAGTGTTGGATGCCATTGCCCCAGGCAGCTGTCACAATTCCTCCTTGATACTTATGGCTTCTGTCCTGTCCAAGAATGCGAGTTGTCTAAGATCAGGCCATTAACTGTGCTTCCCCCAGTGAAGTGTAGTTTGTCCAGTGGGACATGCATTTTTTTACAGACTGCTGTGAGCAGTGAAGCAATGTTGGGCAGAACAGGCTAATTCCCAATATCCTGTTGCTGCCTAACCCTGTTGATCCACATTCCACCTCAGCACAGACCACAGCTTTGGCTGTGGAGCAGCTTGTCCTCTGCAGGCAGCTGGGCAGGAAGACTCAGAGATTTGAAAGCTGCCACTGACAACTTAACCTACTCAGTGAATGCAGTTCCACTGAAAAAGACTGGGAAATGATGTTCTGGGTAATCCCAGCTTTACTGTCTTGATGCTAAGAAGAGCCATGGGGCTAGTACAGAGGGACATGCAGGAAAATGGTGTTATTAGGGGTGTGAGGTATTTGTTCGGGAAACTGTGGGATGCAACCATTCCTTGGGCACTCTAGATATATTTACAGTATTAAAATGGCAAACAATCTTTCTACTTCTCTGTTTGCTTCAGAGAGTTTTGTTGAACATTCTCATTACTCCTTGTGGTATTTCTCAATACGAATTGGGTTATTAGAATGCAGAGTGCATGCCATGAATGTGTTATATTACTATAACAAGCTTCTCCTCATTGCTGATATTTATTCTGAGTACAAAGCTTTTAGTTCAGGTGTGCATGTGGCAGTGAAGACAAGGTAGGGCAGGTAACCTGGAAAGAAGAGTTCAGGTGTGGGAAAAGACAAATTAGTAGTTTAGAGAAGTGACTTCTGTTCTGCTCTTTGTGTGCTGAAGCAGACAAGCCCTGTACAACAATCTCCACACCCTGAGGATGGGAGCAAATTTTTCCCCTCATGCAGTTTTCCTCTAATTGCAAGCAGGTCTTTTGGCCCTATTAACCTTTGGGTGATTTGAGAATTACAGAAAATCTCTGAATCACTAGGCAGCTATTGGGAGACCTTCTTGATCCTCACCCGTGACTCTCCCAGTTTGGTGCTGCCCTGAGCTGCTGGGAGGGATTCATTTTCCAAAGAGCCAGAAGGATTGGTCCTGCCAAGCTCCTCCAGCCTCAGAGAGTGGAGAAGGGCAGCAGAAAAGGGCATTGCCGGAAAGGAAGGCAGCGAAACACATCACATAAGTGCTCCTGTTTGGCCAAGGGATGTAGAGGCAACAAGGACTTTCTCTATGTTTGGGAATAGTAGGAACTCTCACATTATCAGGCAGAGATGACTAAAGGTGTTATAATGAGGCTAGAGAGCTAAAGGCATTAGGTAATGATTTGCACTCTGTATTTCAAAAGCAGCAGCATATGGACCTGCATAAGGATGATTACTTGTAAGGAGAAATAACCAAGGAGGCTCTTATACACCATGTATTAGGATAACATATACCAAAGAGTTTTAAGACAGCTGGATTAAGAAATGTCTGATATAATGAATGCATTTAATGAAGCTAGAGGTGCTATGACTATTCCAGAAGATTGCAAATATCCTAAGGTCTTGCCAGTGCTTGAGAGGTGTGGGAGGAATGTTTAAGATGATTATAAGCCAATCAACCTGATATCAATACCTGGCACAGTAGTGCACGGGGCATTGTGAGATTCTGTTGCCAGCTAGAAATAAAATTAACATCAGTCAATGTACCTTTCAAGAAGGTAGGGGCTGCTAACAGAATAGCTTTCATTTTTTATGTGATTACGAATATAGTTGTTAACAATGACTGCAGAGAAATAATATGTTTTCGCAATATGTTTGACATATCACAACACAAATTTTTCACTTAATGAGTCAAAAGAAGCAGAGCATGCTGGCTGATGGGAGTAAGGTTTTAGTAAAACAGTTGCTGTGTCCAGGATTATTCAATTTGTCTGTTGGTGATCTGAAAATAAATATTAAAAAAATGCCGCTGATAAAATCTGAGGATGACACAGACTGATGGAGTAGTCAATAAAGATGGGGACAGAACGGTTACAAAGAGCAATAGGATTGTGTAGTACACTGTACCCATTCCAATAAAACACTTTTTAATGTTTTCCAAATGCCAAGTCATTCACCTAGACTCTAGGACCAAGGACCTTTACTGTTCTGGTCTACACTTATTCATGATCATTCTAATGGATTTTTTCCTCTTTGAAATATCTGTTACCCGTAGCACATTTGGATCTGGTTGTTTTGCCAGTGATCTTTGCCAGCACAGGCTGTTTTTAGCTCATTGCATATGTTAGTGTTAGTGTCTTACAGGTGAGGATGACACTGTCTTACCAGCTATGAGTGAATCATATTGGGTGGGAGTGTGGGTCACTGTTGAGACCTCAAACACACTTGGCACATGTTATCCTGCTCCTGGTGTTATCCTTTTCCTTATATGTTTTTTTCTGCCTAGGGCAAACTGATCAAAGGGGCTTATGTCTTCCCTAAGCTTTGTGTTGTGCTTGTGACTAGGGATTCATGTATTGGCTGATAAATTGCACATAGTTAAATGTGCATTTAAAATTACTTGTAGTGGTTTCTTGGACAACTGCCTTTACACTTCATTATTTGGGTACTCTTGTACCATCTGTCCAAACCACAAGCCCAGCCTACTGCTACTGGGCCTTCATTAATAGAGTCTCGTGAGTCAGTCTTCGTGCTGCAGGGTTTGAAGGGTGATCAGCATTCTACACCATCTTGGTCAGAGTAAGGACAAAAAGTCACAGTAGCAGAATTTCTCCAGCTTGTGCTTGATTTGCAGCATCAAAGATTCATGTTTCTATTGTGCAATGTAGAGTCAACAGAAGGGGAATCTGTCTCCAGTCGGATACACGAATATGTTGACTCAGGATCTCAGGTGAAAGTCAAAAAAACCCGGTAAGGGTTAGAAAATGCATATATAAAGATGGATCCCTTGATAACTGACTTATTTTGTGTAGCTATTTTTCTAGTACCAAACAAACAGCACTTACCACACATAAATCCACAAAATTTTGGAGAATCCTTTGTGATCACTGATATTTAGGATGACATTCTCCCATCACTCTTCACAGTTGACTGTACGAGGCAAATGTCACCCAGGGCGCTGGGTTCAAGTCCTGATTTGCAGCAGGAAGCAACTTTATGCCATCACCACATGGTTCTTTTCAGCACGTTAGTGGTTTCCCATTGGGCACATTGACAGAGCTCCTGCCACTGAACTGGCGAAGGTTGATGATCACAGCGTAGGAAAGCTGTTAGCTTTATTAAAATAGGGATTGAGAATTGAACCAGTTTTTCAAATCTGTGCCTTCTGGCATTAACCCTCACTGATCAATAGGTTTAAATTTCCCCTTCTAATGTATAAACACTGAACAGGCTTTGATAAAAACAACCTGTATCTATGAACTATGATGTGTTTCTTCCCAAGAGATTGCCTCATGATACATAATGAGTTGTAAATGTTGTAGTGACTGTTAGAAGATTCTCTTTTCACTTGCGATGGTCTCATGTTGAAAGAAATGAGAGACTGTTAATTATACTAAATACGCATCTTCCTCAGTTCCTTCGGTGGATTATTTACTGCCTCCTGCTTTTGATTCATCAGTGATACGGGCGTATCCATATTTGTATTTTTAATGGCCTCAGGCAGCATCCTGGGAAGAATTGTAGCGATTTCTCCATTGCAGGGTAGGCTTTGTTAAGATGGAAGAGAGGCTTTGTCCTGTGTTTCTATAGAGCGTGAATCAGGACTGTGTGACAGAGATTGTGCCTAAACCAGGCTCTCCTCCTGCTGTGCCAGGAATGAAAGCAGAGTTGTAAAATTAACGTACATAGTGCTAGTGATGAAGGAGTTAAGGTCCCTTTCTCTAAAAACCCTCAGCCCATGGCTCTGGTGTAAGGTCTATTTACAGGGGAACTGATGAGTATGAAAAGAACTAGGAAGGAAACATGAACCTTCCTCATGTAGTGATGTGGTGAAAAAATAGATCCCTCTGGAGACCTGGGACTGAACTGCTGCCCCAAGGTTAGGGAAACTCCACTGCCTTCAGTAGCCTGTGGGAAGGCAAGAGGTACAAGTCTCCTCTAGTGAAAAGGACCTTGGAGGACAGAAGACTTCCCAGGCACTCGTTTCTCTTTCGGCTTGTTTGTAGAAGATATCAAACAAGTCACGTGTGATCATTAGCAACGTACATGGAGGCTTCCCGCACCTGCCCCAGACGTCTCACAGGCGAGTCCGTCTGTCCCTGTGCAGTTTCTGTGGACACGGCTCTGGCTAGAGCTGAAGGCCTGCTTGGGGCCTTGGCTTTGAGGCCCTTCTGGACCAGCCTGGCCTGCGCCTGTCCAAGCCTGCCAGCCCTCGGCAAGCGGCAGCGGAGCGGGAGTCACGGAGTCATTTGGTGTCAGAGTGGGGATTGTGCAGGGCCAGGCCTTAGTGCCTTGGGAATCTGTGCATCAGGATAGGGTAGGAAGCCGAGGGTAGGAAAGTGGGTGTCTGCGTGTATCTCGCAAGGGTGTGAGGTTAGGGGGCCAGGCATGTGAGCAGCAGTCTTCAAACTTGTGGTGGCCCCTCCTCTGAATCTGCTCAGGGCCTCCTCTAGTCCATGACCTTCCTGTACCCCTCCCTGCTTAACGCCCAGGCCGGGTGGGCTGTGTCTCTGCGCCCTGCAGTCCCCTGAGTGTGGAAAGGGAAGTCTCTTTTGTATTGCTAGCGTGGATTTGGCTTACCGCCACAGCACTTGCTATGGTGTTGACTCTCCGTCAATGAAATTGCAACATCTGTAAATACTGCTGTCCTCCAGAGAAGATACTGCCTGTGCTGCACTATCTAAGAATTTTTTTTTTCCCTGAAATCTTATTTTTGGCTCCATTAACCTAAAGAACGCATCTGAATGCTCCATTTGCCTTTTAAATAAAGAACGAGTGATTGTTCAGGGCTCACATCCTGCCATTTTGTGTTGCTTTCCTCATTATGAGAGGAACATGAGGGTCCCCGATCATTATTTCTGACTCTGTCATTAGCAAAGGTCTGGAAAGCCATGTTTTCACTCCATTAGCCTTCAGAAATAAAAAGAATGATTGCATAAGTTAAGAATAATTATTTCAACCAGCTTTTCTCAATGATTTGCTTTGAAACAGGCTAGGGCCTGAACACGGGCTGACAAATTAATTCCTATTATTTGCATTTTCAAGAAAAAATGCCATGTTCAGGATTCATTTAGCAATATAAATGGCTTTATTTTTGGTTTTATTTGCTTCTCTGGTCATTCATGATGAACCTCAGGAAGCTTATCGTTTTCCCCATTAAATCTGCAAGTTTCTTGTGATTTACACTAGGCACAGTGTATGAAACAGAAATTCTAGATCTGTCATAGACCTGTTATTTGCCAGAGGTGTGTAGATAGTTGCATTAACCAGGACCTCTTTCTGTAATGATATCTTTTCATAAAGATGTTGAAATTCACTCTTAAATGACTATGTGATGGCACATAAGCCAGTTGATGGGCCAGGTGATCTGAACAGGACCCTTTCCATGTTCAGAGCAATTTCTTTTTTACCCTAAAGAAAGGATGGAGGGATTCTATCTTTCCCCCTGTTGGAAAACCAAAATGCAACCTTTCTTTCTTCTAGATACAGTGTTAATACCCACAAGAATTCTGATGTGATCTGGAGTTACTCAGCAAGACTTGTCCACCGCAAAATAGGGCTCACACAGTGTGGCTTCTTTCATGGTGTCTTCAAATGAGCCAGCAAGTGGAAGTGTATAGAAACAGCAAAGTGAGTCAGGGCTAGAGAGATGAAACCTCTCTGTCCTACCAGTGCTCCCTGTCAGTAGAGACAAACTGCTTCACGGTACCTTGGATCAGCTCCTCCAACTGCAGAAGGAAGATGATAGGTCCTAGGATGGTCTGAGAAATAAGTCAGGGATATTAGCAGTCTTGGAAAGGAAGCACTAGAGAAGAAGTATTATTTCTTATTTTGAGCAAAGTTGTTCTTTGATTGCTGAAGGCGGTAAAGGTAATTGCAATGCGTTTAAGAGGTTGGAGTGAAACTAATGACTGGGTCCTCTTTTCCCATGGGAATAGACTTCTGAACCCCTCCTTGAAAATGACTGATGAGCCAGTTGACATGAAGAACATCGTCTATAGACAAGTGCAGCTTCCTTTGGAGTGAGAGGGGGTTGTTCAGCTGTAGAATTCAAAGAAGATAAGAAATAAAAAGTTGTCAATGAAAAGCTGTGAAGTGAAGTTTTCTTTTGTTTTTTGCAGAGGGGTATTTCAGGGACCTTTGATTGCTGAATGAGATGCAGATTACAGCATGACAGCATAGATATCTTCTGTGCACATAGGACAGGAGTGATGATCATAGAAGAGAAAACCTATATGAGGCTGTGAAAGGTGTCATTATATTATGCCAGAGTTTTTTGTTAATTGCACACCTTGTTTTCCTCACCTCTGTGTGTGCTAGTTCCTAGGGAAAGAAAGAATTCAAAGTCTTGACTCCAGCAGGCCCATGAAAGACTGCATTCATTCACAGTTAACTCTTAACCCAAACCATAAGCTGAAAGACAAAGAAAGATGTCCTCTGACAGCGCTGTGAAGCAGTGATCAAGTTCCTCCTATCTTCTCTAGACAATGTTTTTGGAAACCAGGCAAGAGCAGCTAAGATAGAAGAGGCCAACGACTAGCAGGGTCAAAATGACAGCATCAGTCTTGAGACACAAGGATTCATCTTATCCATGAGGTTGATCTGAACTTTAAAGTATCTGAGGTAAGGCATGTTAAGAATAAGAATTGATACGGGTCATACTGAGAGATGCTGACTTGACTGTCACTTTTGCTGGAGCATTCATGGTACGGGCAAGGACCTCACAAAAAAGCCCAAAGTCTATGGAGGGTGGCTAGAGGGCCGGGAGGTTTGGACCTAACCTACAAAACTACATGAGGCAGGGACTCATTGAATCAGTGAGCAGATGTTTTGAAGCATTTGAATGACAGGAAACTAGAGCTCGTGATAGACATCAAAGCTAGAGTTATCACAAAAGAAAACAGAGTGGAAGTAAAGGTGGAAGATGAAATAAAAAATGTTATGCTAAGGGCTTCTGCAAGGTCAGACTGCATCACTTAATGGTCTCCTCTGACCTCAGATTCAACATATCTTTGTAGGGTAGAGAAAGTTTTTCCACTCTCTACTTTACTGTGCTCCAACAAAATACTTCAAAGTAAAGTTGGAGATGGTGTTTTGCTACAACAGTCCCCCTGCTTGGCCTAGAGCAGCAAGGAGCTCCTTTCTGCTGTGGCACAGCCACCCTCACATTCTCACCTTTGGGTTGCAGAACACTTCTTTGTAAACTTCCTCTCCTGGGGACTTCAGTTCCTGGGTGGCTGAAGCAACTTTGATGAAATGTGGCTGGATTGTAATTAATAAATACACTAATGGAGTCTTCATTGCAGGATTAGGACGTTTTGAGATTTACTCTGGGAAACCTTTCAGCACCATTAAATTCACCTTTGTCACAAGATAAAGTGCTGTTCATAATAGACTCATTAACATTCTGATTGCAATTCAACTCCATCCATCAACAGCTGCCAGGCAGGACTTCCCAAAAAAAAACCCTAGGAACCATTTTCCCTGGCCAGGAGCTGGCTTCCTAAATGTGTCTGTTAGTTTAGGTTTGGATGTTTCGTGGGAGGGAGCCTTCCTGATAACTTACCCATGCCATTTGTACGTGCTGTCAAACCCAGCTGCAATCCCTTAGGGCTCTGGAAGAATCTTCCAGGAGTTCCCCACTGCTGCTTGGGTGTTTATTTGAATCAGAAGCTGCGTGAGCAGAAGATGCCAGCCCCATGCGCTGGCCATGGGCCGTTTATTCCTCCCTTCTGCTTGGCTGACTTCAGTTTGTAACCCAAATATCAGCTGCTCTGTTTAAGTGCAGTAGCGCTGGATGAGGTTAACAACGGCGTTTCAGCGGTGGCTAATAGGCCTCCAAACGTAGTGTCTCTCTCTCTCTGTCTCTCTGTCTTCCCCTCTGTCTTGCTCTCTGAGATAAAGGGTAGGTAATTCTTCCACTGACAATGATTACATAATAAAGTTTGTGTTTGCTCTATGCTGATGAGCCTTGGAACCTGGTTTCACCGAGTGGTTCTTTAGAGGTCCCGAAGCTGGGATGTTGCCAGCTCAGGATTTTAATGAATCTCTGATGTCTTGCAGGTCTGTCTCCTGGAGCCAAGTGATTACAAGGAATTAATGCTTCTCTTCTTTTCTTCTTTCTAAAACAGCAAATCTCCAGCCAGCAAGCCATAGGGAAATATGGACTAAGGCAAACTGGAATTGTCCCTAAGTAATCTACTTGAGCTTACTACTTTTGGAAAAAAACCCACAACTCTGGGGGTCATTCATTGATTTGAATAATGAGGATTGCTGGTTCTGGGTCTGGCACATGCACAGCAGGGGAGAGAGCTATAAAACTGCTACTGGGCTGCCAAGCTCAGCACAGAGGCTAAAGATTGGGCTGTAAAGATGACTTTCCAGGCATGGAAAAGAGATTTCTGGACAGGATGAAATCCTCTGAGTGGGGTAAATGAGGAGCTTAATCTGAAGATTTGAGGCATCAGGCACATTTTAGGAGCCTGATGCAGAGTGCTGTGATTGCCTGTCAACCCAAGAACATCTGAGCAGTGATGATACTTGCAGTTAGTCTTTATTGGGAAGGATGCAGGAAACAAACCGTGCTGGATTCAAGAGACTAAAATACCTGTGAGTCTGTAAATGAAACAGGGAGATCCCACTTTCTTTCCTTGTGCCCGTACATCGTAGCCCGGTACAGCTCGCAGTGCTCTAATGCCACAGGTCTGTGTCACTGCAATCACGGGGTGTCCTGTGGCTCTGAAATTCAGGAGTCACTTTTTGCATCTCAAATCCTAAAAGAAAAAAATGTTCCCTTTTCCCAAACTACCTCAGCTCACATCTTGCCTTTTTATTCCTGGGCTGCCTGGCAGAAGGTCAGAGCTTTCAGAGATGTCTCTCAGATCCCTCTTGACCAGCCCTAAATACTAGGTCTAGGATAAGTACTGTATAAAGCTAGTGGCACATTCAGCAAGGAAACCCTAGTTTTGAGAAGGGCAAGCAGCATGGCAAAGTGAAGTATTCATCCCACTGCTGGAGTGTAATGTGATTTAGTGGACAAATGGACGTTATAGTTAGGCTGTACAGCTGCTAAATGTGTTAGCTCATAAACAGAGATCTAGTAGGATTTTAAGTCTTGTTGCTTTTGAAACATCAGACTTCAGAGGAAAGCTATTTTCCTACTGCATCTAGCACCATGTCTTGAGGCTGTGGGATATTATTAAAAAAATGTCAAAGTAGTGTTCATCCCTGATGTATTAAGCCTCATTCCGTTTGGATTTTTGCATTTTCTCCTGCACAGAATTTCTGTCCCTTTCTGTCCTGCCTCTGGTGTCCCAGCTGTTCAGGTTTCCTTGGCTCAGGCTTTCTGAAAGAAAGCTGAGAAGCCGACTTCAGTGAAAGCAAATTTGCAATTAGCTCCACTTTTTTTTTTCAGAGAAAATGTTATATGCGTGTCCCAAAGTGTGCTTTGCTTTAAAAGTGTGGCACAGTTTCTGTAATCATGCCTTATCTGTTTGTTAAGCCTGTGTCTTTGCAGGAGCTGTATCACTGCAGGTTTCCTATGGAGGGAACAAAAGATGCTCATTACATTCACAGCTGGGCTGTCCTGAGCCTTTCTTCAAAAATCAAAGAGTTCAATTACTTTTTTTCTTCTTTATTTTAACCCAATTCTGAACTGCTGATTTTCATTGGGAAGCAAGACTGTCACCCAAACAGAGGTCAAGGTTGGGATTTGCTCAAGGTCTCTTTCTTACAGAATATTGAATTTCCTGCCAGGCTTTGGCATTCTGTTTCTTTCCCTTCAGAGATTTTCTTTTTTTTTTTTTTTTAACTTCCAGTTCCTCTTGTTACCTTGTGTATCTCACACGCCGATTGGCTTTAACTCACTAACACAGCAGAAAACCATCCTGGAAAAGAGGATCGTAACCTGCTAGGATAATGATTAGCATTTTTCACTGGAGCATGTGGTGGCAACAAGGCCTGTCACAAGGGAAGAGGTAGGACCACAGACACAGGAGAAGAAGAGAGGTAAAGCCAAGAGTAGAGGGAGAAGGTCTCTCCTTTATAGCAAAAACAGCTGTGTTGCCTCATCTGTTCATGCCCAAGGAACAAGCCTTGGTCGTGCCCATGATGGTATAAGTTCAGTAGTGTAGGAGTTAATCGTCCTTCTGGCTACAGGGTTCATTTTTAAATGGAAAACCTCTTTTCTTTAAATCTGATATGCTTTTAGATACAAACAGAAGCTATTCTCCCTGAAAACCTCTACCTTCCTCTCTACCCTTTCGCTTTTCCCTTCCCCTTGGACAATCAATCCCAGGCTCTGTGAGTCTCTGCTCACAGGAGTGACGGAAAGTGCGAGATACTCTGAAGTCTGAGTTTGGAGACAGTTTTGCATGTACAACTGGACATTTTTTTGTCATTCTACTTGACCAGTTATTCTTTTTTACATAGCCAAGGAAGAAAAAAAATCTCACTAAAACCCTTCTCCCAGCATTTTGTCCTCCAGGGTTTATATTCACCACGTGTACCTTTCTTCTGCTCAAGCTTCTACTCAACACTCTATGTTGTCTATTACTGTGTGTAAAAATGATCTGTGTTGACACAGGACTGAGTGGGCACTTTATAATATCAGCTCTAGCATTTGCCCATGTCCTTTATTTCAAGCAATAAATATATTGCACAGCAAGACAGTTTCTTGAAAGGTTTTCCGATGACAATTTATCTAGAAAGAGGCAGCTGCGAGAGAAGGCAGAGCTGGCTTTCTTCAACCCGTTCCACACAGTTACTGAGGAATCACCCTGAGCTTGGAGTTTGCTGCTGCAGAGTTCAGTGTGTGCTGTACAGCCAGGGCTTCTGGTCCCGTTAGGGAATGGGATGGGGAGCACCCGCTTCCCAGCCTCCCACAGAGCAGTGGGAGGATCCCCGGGAGCTGGGGCATCCAGCTGCACTGCTTCATGTAAGACAAATCTCTTCACTTGGGGAAGTCGCTGCATTTTGTTGGAGAGCTAAGACTTTCTTCAAAGGCACTGGACAAACTCGCGTCCTGCGCTGGCCTCATCGAGCTCGGTGCCCACACTCATGTCCCGCACATCTGGTTACCTCTGAGGCTCCCCGCATCCAGCGCTGCAACCCAACAGCTCTGCTAGAGAAAATACTCCCTTTCCCTGGCTCTCGGATGGGTTTATCCATAGCCCTCCCCTCCAGCAGCAGGGAGATGGATCAAAGGGACTGTGGCACTGCCCCAAACTTGTCTTCTTCCCTCCATCCCTAACACATGTTCTTTTGGCAATTTGTTTCTGCGGTGCCACCTCCGTTGTAAACAAATGCAGCTTAGTTTTGTGGCAATATTATTAGATCCTACTAATCTGTTATAGAAAGACTCACTAGAGGATGGCAAACAAAAAGGCTAAAAAAGCAGTGGCAATGCTGCTCTTTTCCTGGAGTTGCCCAGATGCTTCCAAGTGTTTTGGAGGAGACCCAAAAGAGCCTGCTTGCTCTTGGTTGAAGGTGAGCTCCAGAGAGGTGATGTGGCCCTGGCGCAAGGAACAAGCTCATGCAAGGACGTTCCTGGAGCATCAGAGCCATGCAGGAGAGAACTGGGGAGCCTCAGACTGATGTGTTACTTGCAACGTACAAAAGCTGGTACTTTTTAACTTTTGGCCTCCTTAGTTATTTACATTTTGATACACCCATTAGTAATGAAAGAGAATTAAAGGGCTGTATCCATTGATTTTTATGACTTTTTTGGTTGCCGTGTTATTGGGGGATTATTATCTGTTTTTAACTAATGAGAGCGTGTTTTTATTTTTTATTTTTAAATGACGTTGCTCAGTACCCTGAGGGCTTGTGGTCGCGGTGTCGCATGCTGCAGCTCGCGTTAGAGCTCCCCGCGACCGCAGAGCCACCAGCTCATGCGCGGACCTGGGCAAGGCTCTTCCTGGCTGGGGAGAGAAGGGGGGATCCCGGCGGCTGCCACCGGAGCAGGGAGCAGCGACACTGAGCTGGGCCGGGCTGGCAGGGGCAGGGTGGCCCTTTCTGGACCATCCCCAGGGGGGACTTGCTCCTCTAGGCTGCTGCAAGCGCTCTATGAATTACAGCAGTGCTTCTGCCATGTGCCCTTGGGGTGTTTTGCCGGGGCCTAAAATATTAATTAAAATTACCTTAAGGCACCACATTTTACAAGGCACCACTATATTAAACTTACAACGCTATAAATTGGCACCCGTAAAACTGTGCTTCGTTGACTGAGTGTTAGACAAACCTGACGTGCCGCTGTGGGGATGACAAGGATCTTAACAAACTGCATCATATAAAAGTTTCTGCGATGTACATAAAACATACTATTTTGTGCCCCTATTAGCTGTTTTTTACAGTATTTTCAGGGACAAAAAACTAAAACTGGCAAGAAATTCACACAACGAAATCAATTCAGAAAAATAAAAGCTGACATGAGCTTGCATCCAAAAAGTGAATGAAGATTCAGGCTTCTTTATTGGTTTGTTTGTCTAGTGACAGTGGTTTGAGAAAGTTGGTTTAATTTAAAAGTATTTGTCTCTCCCATTTTTTTCATTCCTCTGCTTCTTGCATGTAGGTCAGGGTGGGCACTGATGTATAATGAAGACAGGGCAAAATTGGTTCATTTGCACAGCAGCTTCAGTCTGATTTCTGAATTTCTACTCCTCAAAAGAAAAAAGTCTGTTTTGGTCCGTACTGTTTCGTTATGTGCACAGATGACCTCAAGTGTCCTATAGTCTCCCTGCGAAAATACCCTTTTGGTCCGACCATTTTATTTTGACCTTCAGCGTGTCAAGTCCTGCCTTTCTCCTCTTCTGTGTAGGAACCCTGGCAAGAACTTTTGCAATCGTAAATAGCCTGGTCATTATACAGCAATAGCACAGGCTGTAGCTCTCCCTCTGTATTAGAGGTGGGCAGGGGTGTCCGGCTTGTTAGTCTCCTTTTCTGTGCGAGGAAATGAGAGAGCTGTAGCTCGTTCTGAAGTTTCATGCAACATCACAAGTTCCAACATCATCCTTTGGCAAAGAGGGGAAGAATATTCTGAAGTGAGTAACTACCCACAGTGAGGAAAATCCTTTAATGTGAGCACAGTGTAGGTAATGCAGTATTTATTTAGCGCAGAGAAACTGTAAAGAGCACAGCATTGATTTCTTGATTTTTCTTTCTGAGGTCAGTTTCATGTGGTTTGGTCTGTGGGAGTGATTTCTGGAGAAGCATTTGAATAGCTGGATGCTTCGGCACTGACCCTGTGATCCAAGTAATGTTTCCTGCTCGCTGGTATTCCTGGAATGACACACAGGCTCTGCCTGGAGTCAGGCCAGGACATTAGATGAAACTGCTTTTGTGGCACTTCTGCTCCTGATGGCCAGAGGACAGACATCCCAGTGTATCTCTCTGCGGCACTTGACTCTGTTAGCCATGAAGTCCTGGTGGTCCCTGCTGAGGAGAGCGTTGCGGTCCAGCTGGAGCAGTTTGGTGGGACATGCTCCGTTAGCAGTGCTGTGAAATTGCAGCCCCCTTGCTAACTTTTGGCTGTGGTACCATCCAAAGAGGTTTATTTTCTGCTGCCCCAGTTGGACACAAAGCCAGTAAGCTTTGGGAAGCTCTGCTGAAGTACAGACCGCTTCAAGAACACAAGCTCGTTGAGCCATACCTGCCTCCTAAATTTTAAGCAAATACATAGTCAAGTTCAAAGTCTTGATCTTTTAAAGACTTGGCAGCTTGGATCCAAAATATCTAAGAATATTTCCTACTCAGCACCACCTACATTACAAGAGGGCATCTCCATTTCCCACTACAGTAGAAGATCATGTGGAAAAAAGTTGGCTTGCTGATATCCTCCTCCAGTGTTGTAAGCGTTGCTCAGTGTCTCTCTGAAATGCAGCAAAAACTCTCACTTAGGAACAGCTGTGCGTTTCCTCTAGCTTCTCAAGAGCAGCGGATATTCCCTGCCCCTGGAAAATAGCTCCCTTAGGACTAAAGCAAGGTTTCACAGTGATTCACCAGAGGGTCGGGACTGGCTTTCGAGGGTGTCTGCTTTCCTGTCCTACACATTGGTTCCTGAATGGTGGAGGCCTCAATGTGATGGCAGAATAGCATGATGGGGGTAGCATATAATCGTTCTCTCCTCCTCTTCTTGTACACACATACACACAAACACAAGTACATGTTTCTGTCCCTTTGTCTAGAGTCATACGCTCTCTAAAGAGCTTTAAAAACGTCAAGTGAGTTCTGAATAAAGAGGTGAAAAGAACCATTCTGTGATATTCACAGGGTTGTAATGCTAAAAGGAGAGACAATTCTTGGCATTCTTTGGTACTGAAGTTAATTGCAGTCATCTCGGGTTTAAAGACCTTGTTTTATTGATTGGGGTGTGTTAGCAACAGGAGGGATTGACTTTAACATTAAACTGGAGTCTAGCATGTACAGTGGGTTGTCAAGTGAAAGAAATAAGAACAAAGGAAACTATTATTATCTTTTATTATTATCTTTTAATTCCCCCTCCCATTTTCTTTCCTCATGTTCTCTCTCTCTCAGCCCTCTCTCTTTCAATAATTACAATAATCAACTTATAATGATAACAGACGTAATCTCTTGCAAAGATAGCTAAACAAACCACATGTTATCTGTTCACCGTGCTCACTTACAGTAGGTATATCACTTGTGGAAAAGCCAATAAAATTTTAATTAAAAAAGCATGCAGGTTGTCACTTAAGATGCAAAAGGTGGTGCAACTGCATGCAAAGTGGTCCATGAATTTCTTGGTATGTGATAGAACAGGTAGGAGTGCAGATCCGTCCCAAATGTAACCAAACCCAACCAAACCTTCCAGATCCAAGGAATATATTTATGTTGCTCTATAATGAGCGCTAATTGCTAGGGGATTCAAAAACAAGGGGAGGGGAGAGTCCTACCGTGAGCAACAATCACATCCGCCTCCGCCAGTGCTAGTAGCTAGTGCCACAAAAACTAATTGGAGACTTTGCATGCCACGACGACAGCCCTGGATTGATAGCTCTGGATCCTGAGATAAAATAAAGCTCTCCCACAGCGTGTCACGAATATACCTTCAACCTCACCCTGCAGGCGTGACCTCCAGGGATTAGAGGATGTTTGGTCTCCCTCACATAGTCAGGGCTTGGCCTCTCTGATAAGACTAGAAGCAAGAGGAGCAGTGAATGCCAGCCCTGCACGTCTCACGGGAACAGAGCTGTAGATAACTACCTAGTCATGAGTCACAGTGGCTTAACAGGACTCTGGTATATTTGCGCAAGTGGTTTTCCTAGAAATGTGAAGAGTATGTCACATAAAGACTATTTGGCATTGAAAATGGACAAAAAGAAATAATACCTGCACAGGTATGATGAACACAAAGCAGTTCTTCAGCTGACCAAAGTGGAGGGTTTGTTGGAGGCAATTGAAATATGAAGAAACTCTTCCATTACCATGTTGGGTCCTAAGTTTGCCATGTTCCCCTTAGTCTTTGTCTCTCGTGGTAAATGCTCTCCTGGTCTGCCTGCCTTTGCTCTCCTGCGGCAGGCCAAGAACTGTTGCTTCAGCAGTCCCTTTGCACACTGGAGAGTCTAACCTTTGCTCTATCTTTTCTGCAAGCTCTGTCACTGCAGGGTATCCCTGGAACAAAATTTCAGCAGTGCTGGGAAGATCCGCCTGGATCAGTGGTTGTACTTTGCACAGTTCTCCCACAGTTAGTGGACAACCGCCTTCTGGGATTGTATTCTAGTGCAGAGACAAACCTTCAGAGAGCAGCATGATAAAAAAGTACCTCTGTGGTGCAAGGACATCCTGAGCTAGCATCTGAAATTCCTTTCTTTTGGCTTAACCTTTAACTTGAGTTGTAATGGGTGAATATGCCCACCACAAATTGCTGAAGGGGTATCTTCAATGGAGAACAGCAAGGCCATGAGATGGAAGACCAGATTCCCTCAGGGAGCACATTGCTGCATGCAATGTTATACTGCCTTATAACACCTATGTATGCCTAGCAGATAACGCCGATGTAGTGCTCTTTACTTTTAAAGTGATCTATATGCAGCTATATGTAATTACAGAATCACAGCCGCCTTGCAAGGTAGGACAGTTGGATAAGCCTTTTAGATAAGAATTTGAGGCAAAGATATTAAAATGAATGACTAAGGTTAGAGCTGTGGGGTCAACGAGAGGGTCAAGGTTAAAACATCAGACTTATTCATTCCTAGTCCTAAGCTTAATATATGTCCAAATCAATCAAGGAAAGTGATGTTAATGACATGCTAACCCCTGTTATCTGAAGATCTCAAAACGTTTTATGTCCTGATTCACTTTCTCTAGGCAGCTCTATCACAGGCTGAGGGCCTTTCAAAATAGGTAAGCACAGCCTTTGACATGCTGTGCATACAGTTGGATTGCCTCCAGCTTGGGCCTGGGTTGGGATGGCTGGGAGATCGCTGCCCTCTCAGTGGGGAAGGAGCTGGGAGATTTTGCTGAAGGAATGGCAGAAGCCATGGAGGGGAGGTGGGCTGCAGGAGGGCGGCTGGGCATGGGCTGAGAAGATTTAGTGTGACAGAGGTTCTCGTGACAAGCTCAGGGCAGGGTTGAACTGGACCAAACGGTTGTTAAGGGAAATCAGGAGACAAGGGATATCAGACACGCTGCACTGGGAGCCATGCAAGGGGGAAGACTCTTTGGAAGGCGGTGCAAATGAACCTTCTTTGAAGAGAGCTGGATGGAGAAGTTGGCTCAAAGGAAATTAAAGATCATCCTGTGCTGATCTCCCTCAGAAAGAACATTTTTGCCATCACAGTCTGCCCCAAGTGCTGGAAAAAGGACTACTGTTTACTCTGGCCGGGGGGCCTGAAGCCCTCTGAAGGTCCTGTGGGGGCCAGGGCAGAACAAATCTCAGGGAAAACCGGCAACATGGAAGGCAGCCAGGTGCCAAGCAGGCCCGGCTGAATGCCCTGGCACTAATGGCACTCCCAGAATTACTGGGAGAACCAAGAAAACTGTTTTTGACTTACTTACATCTCTTGTGTCAGAACTTGAGCGCCCCTGAGGAGCTGGACCGTTAGGGAGACTGAGGCAGAGAGTTAGGAAATGACAAATGTGCTACGGCTGCCGTGGCCCCCGAAGACAGGAATGGGAAGCTGAGGCAGTGACTAGTACCCCAGTAGCCGCTACCGTGGGCCCAGAGACTGCCTCATATTAGTGCCTCTCCTGCTGCTGAACTGTGGCACCCTCTGGCAAGTAGAAAGTAGTAGTCACCAGCTGTGGGCTAGCAGTTGGAAACTGCTCAGAACAGTCTCCTCGAATGAAAACACACAAACACTTAGGCAGCTAAAGCAATTTCTGCTTTGGAAACTGGATGTGAGCAGCGTGGCATTGCCAGCTACTACTGCCAGAGGCCGTCTCCTTCCTGAGTGCCACAGGCCCAGCCTCGCTTCTCTTGTCCCAAGGAAGCTCCTTCGTGTGGCAGCCTTGACCAGCCTCCTGGAGCAGGTCTCTGTGTAACAAAGAGCAGTTTTCTCTGCAGCTGTTGATGACTGGCAGATCTGACTTTCTCCCTCCTGTTTTGATTACAGAACTGCTCTGTTATTCTAGCAAGTCTGAAATTAGATACAGGTGCAAATTAGCTAAGTCACAAGTGCATTGCATTTGGTAATTTTTCTGTCAAGAGTCATGTTGGAAGGTTGCAGGGAATAACAAGAGGTGGCGAGAGCCAACTGGCTGGTGCAGGTGTGCCTGCCATTGAGTGCACGTCCCTGTCAGCACTGCGAGGAAGCAGGCTCTAGTTTCAAACCATAGGCTGTGAATTCATTCCCTCCCTCCCTGTTAATTTTCTACCACTGATTTAATCTGCCATTCCTCATGCCTGGCTGCAACTGTCTTTCAGTACTCCAGCGACTGCAAAGACAGAGTTGTCATGGTTATGTTGCTGCTCTGGCATCTTGTGAACGCAGCGGAGCAGGGGCCTGATATTCCTCCTCTAACAGTGGAGGGCCCTGTTTTCTTTCCAGCTGAAGAGCGAAACACCATGAGCTCTCGGTCCACACTGTTGTTACGTGTCGATGAGGGATCCAGTTCCGTCCACTGTAAAGCAGGTACATGCAGCTGTACTACCCTTTCTTAATGAACTACTCTGTGCAACTTGCAAGAGAGAAGCAGTTGTGGAAGCTGTTTCCAAGCAGTCAAGGTAATCTAATCAACTGAGCTATCTTATTACATCTATCAAATGTGTTGCCTCTCTCCCTGGTCTCTAAGGAGATTCCAGCATCTTCTGTAGAGCATGGTATAGACATCTTAAGTGAGGACAGTGTCATAGGACAGCAAGAGAGGGGAGAACACGTGGAAATGTTATTCAACTGTGGCTGTTCCCAGTTCATTTTGTAGAGGGGGCATTTTTGGCACTCAGTGACAACTTGCTAGTCACCTTATTTCCAAGGATTTTGAAATTCCAGCATGACAATGGTCGTGGTTCTCAGCTCCAGCTGCCTTTCTTGCAAACTTCTTGCCCTTATGTGCCCGAATTGGCCCAAGAGAGAGTATGAGGTGCCTGAGCCACGGAGCTATGCCGTGACTCTGCAGATGAAGCTGTGCACGTATCTGTCCAATCTAGCTTGAAGGGTGCTGGCAGGGCAGTGCAAATAAAGCTGTCCTGCTGCTGTCTCATAGATAAGCATTAGGCTTCATTCACCAAGCAGTTAATCTGGAGTGTTTTCACCAGCACTAAATCCATACTATTTATTTAAAGATTAAATTAATGGTTCTATGCAAATTTGCAAATTAGTTAATGACATAATTGCATGAAATGATAAGTACGGTGCTGCGCAAAGCTAGGCAGGGAGACCATTTGGAGACCGGGTTTCCTCTGGTTAAGGCATTCAGGCAGCTTCTCAGCCGAGCGGAGCTGGGCCTGTTGCCTTCGCTGCGGTGTGTGACAGGGCTCCACAGCTGTGGCAGGGCTCACATGGCTGTGATGGGGCTCCACAGCTACGCTCCCATCTGAGCACTTCTGCGTTAGAAGGAATAAGGAGGAATTGAAATAATGCTCATAGGCGCACGGAGCATGCTGGGGTTGTCTTCCCAATTTTGGTCCTTAATTTAGGAGAAGGAAAAATTAGCACTAAGTGGTCACTTTTGGTCACTTTTTGCTTAAAAATCATGTGCTACCATGATGAAAAAATGAACAAGCAGTTGCAGACCTGATTTCAACAATATTTTCTTAAAGGTGTCAAAGGCAAATAGGTGAGAGAGTGCACCCACTGCGAGCTGTTCACATTGCTTCATCCTGGAACAAGATCTTTCCTGTCCAGCTCATGTACCAGTGCTGCCTTCCAGGAAGGCAGGGTGAGACCATCAGAGCTGCTCCTCTGGGTGAGACACAAAATCCACTTGGAGTATCCAGCAGCTGCTGATGCCTGGCGAAAACGATAAAAACAAAGCAACTATGTGGTCATACCTCCTGGGTGCTTTCTCCCCGTAACTGTGGGACCTTCTGTACTAGAGCTGGTATTGGAGAACAGTGACAAACTGTTTCTCTTGCACATACCACACTGTGCACCGTCTGACTCCTGAAATAGCTGGGTTTTTTCCCTTCACACTTCCTGAAACCTTCCTCAGTTCAGTGGGATTTGGTGGGATTAAGGAATACTTCCACCTCTCTCCATGTTTCTTTTTTTTTGTGGCTTAAGTCTTTCTATAAAACATTTTATCTGTGGCTTGTGTGCAGTACAGAAACTTTCTGAGGCTTAGATGAGAACATCATCGTTAGTGGCTGGACACATTTACATGAGGGTTAACCCATAACTCCCTGACACAAGGGAGTCTTAGTTCCCTTGTGTGTTTTCAAAGTGAGGATGGCGGAAGATGTGTGAGGAGCTGAAGTGATTTGGTTACACGGGGAGACATGAGAAGCACGGCAAGCAGCCACTGAAGGGAACTAGTCCTGTAGAGTTTCCTGTGAACACCCTGGTCAGGGTGTTCGGCTGCCCTGCAAAGGTCTCACCCTGCACTCATCATCGTGAGAGGGTGAAAGGGAGAAGGGGCGAGGGGCACGGGCTGGTAAACGCATGGGGTAAGATAATAATAACTATAACCTTCTTTTGCATGGGGGCAGCCTAGAGCAGCTAGTGTGCACAAGGCCAATCCTCCTCTGACTTTCAGCTCTGCTTTCAGGATCAGCTTTAGAGCCCTTCCCACCCCCTGCCTCCTGTTTATTTGCTGCAGTAGCAGCTCTGAGCAAACTAGCATTATTCTCTAACCAGTGTCCTGATTTCTCTCTTTGAAGTTGCAGGATCTCTAATCTGTTTTCACTTATGTCACTGATTCTGCTGTGTCTCCTGTCTAATCACACAAACTACTTTATAACCTTGCCAGCTTTGTCCATGCTGGCAGTGTTACAGCCTTCACTTACTCATAGCTGCCTCTCTAATGCCAAAGTCTATGTTTGAACCCTGATCTCCAGAAACAAAAGGTTAAATTTCTAAATCCTCCGGCACTGACATCTTTTCTTGAGAAACACCTTTTCGGACCATTCTGCACTGTACTATCACAGTGTTGAGAAGAAGGTAGAGAGATGACCTTTTAAGACAATTACACTAAATCCTAAGTCTAAATTCACTTTACATGACATGGATTTTGTTACTCCCTTTCAGGTTTTGTTATTGATTTCTCTGGAGCATCTCATGGCATCCTTATATCTTCAGGCTTACAAAAAGAGTTCAAAATGGTGATGAGTGCCAAGTTTTCTCACCCTTTCTGACCATTCCTTTCTCCTGAATGTGCTCTCTCTAGATAACTACTCACTAGGACAAGCTCATCAGGAGAGGTCACTTAAGTTGTGTATCCCGCTTCTACCTTTCTAAGTGTTTATTTTACCTGGGGACATCATGCACTAGACCTGGAGGCTAGTGACTGGGCTTTTGTCACAAATTTGTTTCTAGGAAAGGATGTCTTGGTGCTAGAGCAATTTGACTGTAATTTTGTGACATATCAGTTGTACAGACTCCTAATTTACATCTTATTCTAGACAGACAGAAACATTAACTACATGCGCAGTCTCTTTTGTACTGGAAAGACTACACAATCCTAATACAGCATGAATTAAAAAATAAAACAAAATGCAGCTGTTCTCAGATGGAAGCCAATAACAAACTGGGCATTTGTACGTAAGAATATGAAAATACCCATACTGTGCCTGCCCAAAGGCCCATATACCACAGTATATTTTCTGTGTCAACAGCCAAAAATGCACCTTTTGAGAAGAGTATAAGATTAGTGTAAATGGCATCTTTCCTGCGCCTTTTCCAGTCTCCTCCAACCTCTTGTGGCTCATCATTTCCTGTGCCAAATGCAGTTTCTATATATTTGACAGTGGTGGCAGATTGCAATAAATGTTGTTGTCATATCAAAAAGAGCCTAGACCCTTCATAAGGAACGTTATGACTCTTTTTGGGACAGTTAAAACATTTATTTATTTATTTATTTATCCTGAAACATCCCAAATGCCTCTTTGACTTCAGCTGTGGAAAACACAATTTATTGACCATAGGCAGAGGGCCAAAATGCTGGGGTTTGAACCTGCTGCTCTGGGTAGTCTTGATGTTCTGCTGCACAGTTCTTCTCCTTGATATACAATTTAAAAAGCAGTCCTGGAAATTACCTGCTCATCTTCACTGGTGAGAGCGTTGTGTTTGTCTATGCAATGGAAGGAGATCCAACAGAGCCTTTAGAGGCCACATGTACTAAGTAAAGCTAGGATTAACTTTTACCATTTCTGAAAGTGATACAGGACAAAAACTAGAGGTCTGGAAGGGTTAAAAGCAACGCATGTTTTAAGGGTGTGCTCTGAAACCTAAAATCAATCATGTGCTGTTCTTAGACATACGTTGCCTTTCCGCTCTTTCACTCTTGGGAATATAGTGCGAGCACCAAATGGATTAAGGGGATGACCCACTGTCCTGAAAAACTGAATATCTGCATATCCACCCAATGGCATTTTCAGAACATGCTTTTTCCTTTCCACACACCACAAAGTCCTGGGCCACAGGTCTGCTTTGGTACAGGAATTTCTGTGTTTCCCTTTGTGCTCTTTGTGCATGGTCCTGTTCTTTTGTATCTTCGCACAGAGTAAAGCAGGTTGCCTTTGAAGTCTCTGTAGTTGGGAGCTCTCCCCAGCATCACAAATTTAACTCTGTACCTAGGAGATACAGGCGGCTTCTTCAGGCAGGATAAAACTGTTGTACCCTTAATCTCCCATTACACTGATGCCCACAGGAAAACAAAGGCCTGTTTCCTCTGTTCCTTCCCTTTTAACTTGAAGCACAATGGGCTGGTGACAAGATTAGATCTCACAGATCTTAAAAAAAAATGCCATATCTCTGGAGAGCTCCTTTGGATTTATAAACTCCAGGATTCACACAGAGACTGATTAATTTCTAAAGTGTTAACTGAAATTTACTACAAATGTGATTTTATGTCAACACATTTTTTTTTTGTTGTTGTCGTTACTAAGGCAGCTATTCCATAGTTACTGTTTTGGTTCCCATGACGACTGCAGTGCTACCAGAGTTTGAGATGATAAAATCGCTATGTTGACAGATTCTGATTGACTGTTGATACTGATTGGCAGCAAAACGGAAGCCTTTCCAATAGGTTAATATGTGTATTTTCAGTAAGGAGACAAAGAGGAGCAAATTAGTTTTTGGTGCAGTTAAATTTTACTAGCAGCAGAAATGAGAATTCACATTTAAAACAACTGGCAGCCTGGAGGCTACTGGGGAGGCAGGGAGTGAAGAATGGATATCCTGCTTTCCAGGAGCCCCTATATCTTGTTGCCTGACGTGCATCTCAGAGAAAGGACAGGTGTTGGGGATCAGGACATCGTCTTTATAAACTCGCTGCCTGGTGCAGCCTCCAGGGGAGGTGGCGGAGGTGTGAGTTCAGCTGACCCGCTCAGGGAGCCACAGCACTTTGGAAGATGATCGGCTGCTAAAGTGTTGGGTCTTCGCTGAAGACTGGGCTTCTGTAAGCAGTGTCGGCCTCTGTCTGACCTCCTACAAAGAGTATTCCAGGAACTGTTTTATCCTAGAGGTTAACCCTTGCACATGGCTCAGTGGACTCTGAACTGTGTCAGAAGAAAGGTGAAGTGTGCTCTGAGAAATGCAGTTTGTACAGGACCTGACCCTGTTTTATGCTTAAAAATGCCTGGTTATCTCCAGGGTCAGGATTATGCATCTACCTCAGAGACGGTCTTGTCTCTGAGCTGCGGTGCTCGCAGTCCACTGGGAAACGCTGTGGGTGTTAGAGAGCTCAGGTATTCCAGGTGACAGCAGTGATGGGGCTGGAGACAAGGCCGGTAGCATCGTTATCTGTGAAAAGGGAAGGGTTGGAAAGATGGGGAGATGGAAGGTTGCTGGCTTCTGAAAAACACCTTTCATTTGCCCAGTGCCTGGTGCAGTGTAGCTCCTGGCTCTTGCCTGGTACCCCAAAGTGCTACCACATTAAAACAGAGCCTGGGAAGGAGCAGCCATCTCTGTGGCTGTCTTCACACTGGCCAGGACGTGGGAACACTGGCTACTGCTGGCCTGTCACTCAGGGAGTGGCCAGGTATTTACCAGCATCTCTCAGCCTGTGCTGTGACATTCATTCAAAGCATGAACTCTCCCCTTGTTCCTTGCAGGGGAGAGTTTTGATTATTCTTCTGTTTTCTTTTTTCTTTTTTTTTTCTTTTTTTGGTAAATGCTACAGTGCTTTTCTGGCTGCCACTTCCAATCTCCTCCTAACCTCCCTGCAATCTCCTTGGCAGTGACTGTAATTTACTGTGAATTAACCTAGTCACCAGGGAGCTCCTAATGGCCATTCTACAGGTTCACAGATTATCTTAAGAAACTGATATTTAGTGCAGAAAGAGGGAAAACTTCTAAAAGATTTAGTAAATGTCATGAAAAGTCTATTATAGAGCCTGGGGCTTTTTTTTTTCCCAGCACTGCTTGGCTTTCCCCGCTCCAGGTAGAGCGGCACATACTGAATCCTTGTCTGGTAGGAAGGATGTTGGTGCTTGTTGCCTGCTGTGGCTCTCCCTGTGGCACAAGGATTCCTTGTTGTTCTTTATCTCTCTCGTGTTACTTAACAGCACGGCTGGTTTGTACAAACCCAGATTAGAGCAGATAAGAAAATGAAGCTCTGAATTATTCAGCAGGAGGGGGGCAGGGTGCTCAGAGTGCTGTGGCTGATGTTACTTGATGAAACCATGGCCTCTAATTGAACTGCCTGTCCCTTGGCTTTTGTATCGAAACCTCTTTGCAGGGCCTAAGCTTGGTTTCTGGTTGGAGAAGACTTATGAGGGTGATTCATTTTAGTTTGAAAGAAGCCTCTTTTGTAGCAGCCACAGAAAATGGGGGTTAAAAGGACCCTGCGAGATCCGCTGGTCCATCCTGCTGCCGCGGCAGGGCTTGTTGCGGGATGTCTCCCTGGGCAGACATGTCCCAGCCTCTTCTTCCAGCCCTCCCAGCAGATACCCCAGGCCAGGCGGGTTGCGCTGACGTGACCGTCTGGTGACTCTGCTGCTGAGTCCGGGGGATCTGGACCCCTGTGGAAGTCTAATTAAATCCTTTCTCTAGGGCCTCCCAAACGCTGCCATTCTGGGAGCAGCTCTGCTTCAGGGAGAACGCCCCTTGCTCATCCCTTCAGTTAGCCCGGAGGCCGCTCGCTCCGCATGTCTGGGAGCTGTTGCGTTTGGCAGCGGTTTGGACACCCCATGCGCGGGGAGGGGCTCTCCCTGGTCTTCTGTGAATATTTCTACTGGTGTGCTGGGAAGAGGGGCTACGTGTGGCATGGAGTGGGGGCTCTGCTCTTTGCCTTCCTGCCTTGTGCTGCCCTCACCAGCAGTGTGAGGTAGTTACTGTTGTGCTGTCAAGCTAGAGCAGTCTCCAGAAGAGCTAATTGCCAGTGCTGCTGCCTTCACCAGGGGCTGCTGCCCTACAGTTCCCCAAAAGACTAATCACAACTTTTTTTTTCCCTCTGCACGTTAGTTAGGCAACACAGTAGTTGTAGGTGTCCCGATCTCCCAGAAAGTGCTTTTATATTCCCGGGGCTGGGAACATCATTTGCAAGCCCTGCATTGCCACAGCACGAAAGCTTTCAGCTGTTTTTTCACAGCTTTTATTTTACTGTTACTACCCCCATCTAGGGAGGAACAGACATCGAGAGACAGCAAGGGTCTGCTACTGCTGTGCTTGCTGGCAAGGTGTAATTACATGAGGTTCCTTTGCTCGCATAGCTGCCTTAAGGAGTTCCTGCCCTTGTGCCACGATATACAGTCCCCTCAGTTGCCCTGATACAAGCGATTGTAGGGCTGTGCTCTGAGTCCTTAAGAGGATCCAGGTTAGCTTCTCTGGCCCTTTTCTCAGAGGATTATTTTATCAACCTGGGTCTTTTTGTTGCTAAACACACTGTACTGTGTAACAACCCCTTCAGCTGCACAGGACTGGATTCTGCTCCTGTTCAGTGCTTTACAGAAGATAGACATCTCTTCAGATGCTGGATGCTGGGCTGGCACCCTAGTTCAGAATTGCTGAGCCAGGAGAGGAGTAGAAGGGGAGGACCTTGAACTGCTGCCATGCCTGTGCCTTGCCATCCCCACTTCTGCACAAAAGTGGGTCCCTTGACAATCTCTGAGTATGACTTATCTAATCTCATGAACTACAGAATGACTGACCTAGTATAGATACGGGAAAGAAATCTAGAAATGTGAGGTTCTTCAGCAAGTATAGGCAGTGCTCATGCAACTTATGGGGTACTCTTAGAGAAGTGATTAAATGTAATTCATTGCTTTCTGATGCCCTACATTTTCTTTAAATGAAAAGATCAGTTCCACTTTCTGGTACCAGGCTTCCCTAGCATGCTATGCTCCCCTCTGCCACTGTGAGGGCTTCCCTCAGGAAGAGCGGCCCTTCCTTTTTCAACACAGCTATCGATTCCTTTGATAAAGTCCTGCTGGGATCCAAGACAGTTATAACATCTGAAACTCTTGTTATTACTGAGGCAGCCTCTAGCAGAGTCCAATATTTCCAATATTCCTCACACTTCTTCCAGTTCAAAGTTTGCTGTATGGCCTCCAAACTCCAGCACAAGGAAACTGTGCTCTCAGCACCATCATCCATCTCCTCTTTGACATTGGAAGTCAGTCCAGGGCTTAATGAGTTGAAACACAAGCCCTGCTCTCCAGCATCAGCTCTTCAGGGCCTGTTAGAGCCCTCAATCCACACATTGGAAAAGGCATTGGCTTTCGCTGCTTTTTTTCTTCCTCATCAGGCACAAATTAATGACCTTCAAACAGAACAGTGATACCATCTTGAGCCCCCTGCTCAGCCAATCTGCTCTGCTCTCAGGTACAAAGTGCATATGATACAGACATTTACAAGGGTCCAGGGGGGGATATTGTGTTTTCCAGAAGCCAAGCTCTGAGCTCTCCCTCCACCGTCTGTCTGAATTACCCCATTGATTAATAGTACAACTTGTGGTCATCTCACTCCTTGCAAATAGGAGCTTGAGCCCTTGCCATTTAGGAGGGGCGTGGGATATGCGAAAAACTGAAATGTCAGCACATCACAGGGGCCATTAATCGTAAGATTGCTTTTAAAAAAAGAGGAAACAAGAAAAAGGAATTATCAGAAATATCAAAAAATCAATTTAATTGTGACAATTACATTTGTGGTGGCTGCTTTTTACCATTATCCACATCTCAATTAGACAGAGCTGGAGTTCTTTCTGTTTCTGTTTTTGAAAAGTCTAAAACTCTGCAAGTTTGATCAAATGGTGAGGGACAGAGAGGAAATGAGCAGGAGACAAAAAGGCCGAGTTTCTCTAGAAGCTGTCATGGTAATTTATGGCTCTGGCTGATAAAACTTTCAGCCAGCCAGATATAATGTACAAAAGCAAAGTGAGCCTTGGAGCAACATTCCCAACCAGAGAATTCTTCTGGGAAGAGCATCCTGCCACAAGCAGATCCTGGCGTGGGAGCTCAGGGAGAGTCACTCTCGACTTTGCTCATCCACTCTTCTCACTTGTCCCACAGGACAGGCAGGAGCCGAGATGGACTGGTGTTTTCTGGAAGTTGTCTTCTGAAAATTTTATGTCCTTCTACTCTTTCTGGGTTGGGAAGCTCCCTTTTCCCTCCCTTCCTCTTTCAGCATTCCTGAAACCTAACCTGGCTTTCTCATAGTGCACTAAGGGAGAGGCAATCAGGCTAAAGTATATTCTGTTTTGCCCACTTCCTGGTTTTACCAGGAATTTTGGAGTTTCCTAAGGAACTGGGCAGGCTGGAGGTACTGCAGCCAGAGCTGAGGAAGGCTGGTCGGGGAGGTTATCCCCGCTCCGGTCCCCAGGGCACCTCTGGAGGGATCTTGGGACAGGGCAGCCTTCAGGCAGCCGGCTGAGGGGCGCCCGTTTCAGTCAGCACAGCTTGTTCGAACCAGAAGGTGTTGATGGAGCTCAGTGCTGTTGCGAGGGACATGGTGTCGCAGGCCTCCCTTCTCTGCTACTGATTTCATTGGAATGCACGGAGTGACTTAAGAGCCTTTGTGGATCTTGGCCTGAGAAACAAAATGCTTCCCTGCGCTGGTCTAGTGGTGACAGAAACGGCAGAGTAGACAGCTTGAAAGAAAACGATGTGGTTTGTAATTTGTGGGGCTTGCCAGTCGTTGCAGAAGCCTCTTCCTGAGCAGCTGCTGTTCTCTGGTTCTTGGCAACTCCCTCTCCCAAGGCCCTGAGTCCCAACTGTGACTTTGTACCTGTAGCTGTCAGGGAGGGGGCTGGAGGGAGCGAGGAGCAGTGCCCGTGGCAGCGGGTGCCTCGCTGTAGGCCGGGTGTGCGCCAGCACCGCAGCCATCTTCCCCGCTAACATGAAAGGGGTTTACGTGTTGTCTGCAGCATTTGCCTGAAGTTACAGGGTAAAACTACATCGCTGCTTACAGTCTTGTTATCTTTCAGCACATTCTCTTTTCACTTGGAAAAACACTGGCTTCCCTTCACAAATTATCCAACATTTGAGCCAACATTTGATCCAACAGAGTTAATACATAAATCCTAACATGACTGGCAGCTACAGATGGGTGAACCAAGAAATTGTTTGACATATTTGCTTACAGCGCATATGAAACTCCTTATTTTGTGCAGGAGGGGTGACTCTATATTATCAGTAATCCAGTGGATCTCTGCACTACTTCATACAATTTTGAAGAGATTTACTAAAGCTCAGGGATGTACACATATACATATATATTGTATAGCTGGAAGTGACACTCACATGATATCTATTTCTCACACAAACCTATGCTAGCACCAGTTCATCTACCCGTGACCTTTTTGAGAATGTAAATACCTATGAACTATCGCATGGCCATAAGCTGGTAGAGTGTTATTTTTCAAATGCATCTGTTAAGATAACGCTTTGCTCCCCATGCTTCCCTACCTCCTCAAAGATGGAATTTCTCCTACTATTTCCCCTCCAGGTGCCTTGCACAAAGCCCTGGATGGGCCAGCACTATTCTCTGAAGTAGAGAAGTGTTTTGGTCCTGCTTCTCATTTACACTACAACAGATTTTACAATGCTTTGGCAGTGGAAAGAAACCATGAGATGAATATAGATCACTCCAGTTTAAAAGCTCCTTTATATTATATAAGGGAACACCATGAAAATGGAAATTGGGTCCCCTATTTTTAAAGCCTGTCAGCGGGTGTCTGTAAAACTAGGAGAGAGAGTTTTATTGCCTGCATGATGGGAAATTACCGCCTTTCCTGGGGTAACCCACACTGTGCCCTTCCCTCTTGCTCTGGGTAAGGGAGCAAAGCACCCCAGAAAAGATGAGGCTTGTCCTGAGATTTGCCCCGCTGCTCACCGGCCAACCCGTGCAGACAAGGACGGGCTGGACGAGGAGGAGAGCCAGTTCCCTGCTACAGCTCTTCAGGCCTCGGGCTTTGTGGTTCTCCATCACCCCCAGCTCCCATCTGCACTGACATCCACCAGGCACATGGTGCCAGCGGCAGGGAGGGGAACATCTGGGCAGTGTCTCCCTCACCAGCAGCTGCCCCCAGGACCAGGGTGCTGGTGCCCTGTGGTGTGTGGCCACGGGGTCAGCATGGCTCCTGGCTGTGGTCCCCCTTGCCCGCTCCACTTGGGTTCACTGTGCTCTCTTTCCCTCTAAAACCGGATTTCTGCTGTTCCTGCTTGCTGACTGTCCTCTGGATTTTATCAGCTCAAGTCACTGAAGTAAACTGGACCAGCTGGAGCAGCGGGAAAACCGCAAGGCAGCGACATTTGTCTGAGTGCCTCTGTGCTCCTTGAGGGAGCCTGGGTGTCACCCACGAACACGGCTCCTCTCCTGGGGGGACAGTTCTGTTCTGTTCTCAGCCCTGCTGGTGGAAGGGCTGAGCTTGGAGAACCGTTTTCAGCTGCTCCAGCTTTTGGTGGAGGATTTAGGGCAGACCTAGATTGTTAGGGCTAACTGTCTCTTAAGGAAGCTGGTGCAATTATGAGCAAGGAGCAGAGTAATGATTTCAACCGTTCAATCACATTGCTGGGTCTTAAGAAAAAAGTGAGGTTGCCAGTGCAGAGACCTCCACGAAGCCACTCTAGAACATGGGAGGATGGTGAATCAAAGCAAAGAACAGCGGGAAATGTGATAGAAAACAAATATGTGGTAATGATATAATTTTGCCAAGTGGTTTGCTCTTACCTGAAATACTGTACTGAGTCCTGGAGAAAAGGTGCAGGAAAAGAAAAGGTGGATCAGAGTCTCATAATCAGACTTGGGAAGGGGTGGAAAATATTGCTAAACAGAGGAGACAAATAAAGGACATGGCAGACAGTGTAAAAACAACAAATGGGTTAGAGAAGGTATACTGGATACTCCTAACTACTCTGTTTCACAGAGATGACTCATTAAATTGAGAAAAAAAGAAAAGCATGTAAAAACCTGAGAAATTGTTTTTGTGCAATATAGTTCCAGGTCTGTGGAATCCCTTCCTGTTAGAAATGAACGTGTCCATGGGATTAGAGTAAAAAGTTAAGCATGAATATGGATAATGGAAATACCCTTAATTATATGAGATGGGTTATAAATCCTCATTCTTTGTGGCAGATGCCAGTTTCTATGAGATGGGAGGTGGAAGGAATTTCCTCAAGGGACATGTGGTTTTATAAATATACATTGCAGAGGTTTTTTTTCCCATTCGTCCTCTGGAATGTCTTAGTAAGGATGCCACCACAGGAATAATTCAAGGTCCTGCTTATCCCCGTGTTTCAAGCCTAAGTCTGAGAGTCTCCACAGCCCATTTTTAGCTCCACACAGTCCTTTTGCTCCATAGTGGTGAATCAAGAGAACAATTTATTTTCCTTCGTTTGCATTTCCTCCTTTCCCCGTGTTTGTCAGGGGATGCAGCACACTCTGGTTGTGCAGGCAGAAAAGGATGTCTTCAGATCCCCATGGCTGTCTGCCATCGGTGCATTAGCTTTGGTGCCTCTGAGCTCACTCCTCGGTCCTCCTTACACGTCGCCGAGGACATGACTGGTGGGCAGCGCAAAGCAGGATTTGCCCTGGGTAATGTAACGTTTATTCCAAAGGCCTTGAGTTGTGTAGCCCTCATGGGGGCTAACCTATGGGCACCCTTTGTGTTATATTGAGGCAGTCAAGAATCTACCCGAGCGAGCCAACCAAGTTTATTAGAAAACCCACAGAGGAAATCTGCTTGCGGTCACTTGAGAGGTGGGTGAGTTCTCATTCCTGTCCCTCTCCGCAGTTTCCCCTTAGAAATGGGAACTGCCAAAGCTAGGGCCCTGTAGAAGAAGGGTATTTTTGCCAGCCCTGCCAGAGACTCGTGAGCAAGTCTGTTCTCATCTCCTTGCTTCGAATTCCCCACCAGCGAAGCAGAGATATTTACTCACCTGCGAGCGCTTTCCAGTTCTCTGAGTGAAAAATGCCATCCAGCCTCAGTGCCCATGATTACGAGTCTGGGATGCCACCTCTTGGTTAGCAGGCAGGTCATCACGGGCACGTTAGCAGCACTTGCCCAGTGCCCACCAGCACCCTGCGAAGCCTGGGGCCAAGAGCCCAGGCTTCTCCTCCCGTGTTGCCCACCGGGGCCGCCGGGCAGAGCTGCTCTCGATCCATGGCTGCGGCCCCACGACGGGGCCAAGGGCCTCGGCACGGCCCCACGGCAGGGCCGAGGGCCGCAGCGGCGCCCGGCATGGCCGCCCGCGTCCTTGTTATTCACTCAGCTGAGCAGCCCCCGCTCATTAGCAGGTAGAATGTATTAGTAACTGTCAAGCCATCGGAGAGCTACCTCGTTGGGTGAACGGATGAAAACACATTAACTCCCACAAAAGGGGGAGAGGCGGTGATTAACTGGTGAGATGACAATATGAAATGTCAGAGACACAGACAGTAAGCACAACTGTTCATTATTATATTAACAGCCTTAATTTTCTGCCTTTAAACACCAGCTTCCTGTCAGTTCAATTAGATTTTGTGTGTGTGTGTAATTTAGATCAATATACTGCTGCGTCTGGAGTTTTCCCTCACACATCCTCTGCGAGGCAAGGAGCAGACCAGCCTGCAGGAGCATCTCCTTTTGTATTGTCCTTGAGGTGAAAAGCAGCTTGTGACAAGGGCATTTAGGTGGTGTATGTTCCCAGGTTAGGGGAGCTGAACCTGCAGTGATTTGTGAAATTCCCACAGAGCAGGGTGGAGACCAGGTGAGGGCACAGGGAGATCTTGAAGAGGCAGCCAGAAGTAAACAACACATTGTAATATTTTTAGCAAGCAGCGTTACAGACTGCAGAAAATAAAGGGAGGAAGAAGATGAGGGAAAATTAGTGTAATACCAGGAATGACTGAGGCCAAATTCTGACCGCTGTAATTCTGACACCACTCTAGTTTGGAAATAGCTCAAGTGAAGTTAATGCTGCTTTAATGCCTATGAAAGGTGAGGATTTGAGCTGGATGCTCCGTGCCGAGAACAGTGCATTTCAGAAGTGGGATTTTCCCTTGTTTCTCCTTCATGAGTAATAACAGTCTCTTGGAGTCCCGCTAGGCTGGAGGAAGGGAAGCCGAAGAAAGCAAGGGGCTTCCTGCACTGATTTCAGCCCGGCCGTCTGCTGCACCCCAGCACCGCTCTCGCACTTGTCCTCGCTCCTCTGCAGACCCAGGAATGTCCTTTTTGCTTTCTGGGGCAGGAGGGCACGTGGTTCTCACCAGGATCTGAACACTCTCCTGAGTGCTCAGGACAGGGTGATGCTAAAGCAGAGAATCCCACGCATCTGCTGTCTCGTTCGTCTTTGGTCCCACTACCAGATTTCTGTATTTAACTACTCTGCATATGACTTGTATTGCTCTGGCTGAAGTCAATGGACTAATACAGTATGACTCAGGAACCTTTATTTTTAGTAACTCATCATGCTCTTTTGCTTTATTGCCCAATATAGCTCTGATCTCTACAGAATCTTCCATCATCCTGCTGATACTTTGGGTCATCAGATTTTCTCTGTGAGACCAAATGTTTTACATCAGTTGCTCATCTCCTTTACTTCCTGCTCCTAAAAGCCAAGCTCTTCAGCACTCATCTCCCTGATAAGAAGACAGCTGTCTGCTGTGGGGGGAATCTGACGTCCAAGCCTTCCTTTTCTGACCCGGAGACTGTGCTCTGAATAATGAACCTCTGAAAGCCTGGGGTCACTACGATCTTAATAGTCATCGTGTGTTACGGAGCACAGGAGCTGTCATATCAGATTAAGCCAGTGTTCCGTCTTGCTCAGTGCTGTGTCCCTGGCCCTGGTCAGGAGCACACATTCAGTCTGCAGGAACAGCCCAAGCAGAGCGCCAGGACTCAGAGCTGAGCAGTCCCCGCAGTGCTCGGTTTCTGAATATTTGGTTGATATTCTGATGTCATGTAACATCTCAAAAACCTTCCTTATCCCCATCTCTAGTCCCTAACCTTCTCCATTACTCTGAGATATAGCAGTTATATGCCCCGTCGGCCCCAGGCATGTTCCTTACCTGAGAGCTTCCATCAGAAGGAAGATCTGAGTGGCCAGTAGCATTGCACATCCAAGGAGCCGTGGCTGGCTCCAGCTTTTGGAAACATGACTCATGGTGGGGTTTGAATGTGGATCTGACTTTACCCCACTTTTAATTTATAGAAATTAAGAAGCAGCATTTAATGTAAACCCACCTTACTTCCTATAGCACACAAGCACATCAATAAAAACCTTCCTGGACTTCAGAGCATCTCTCTTGCCCTGACCTGGAGCACTTGCTGGACAGCAAGTACTAGGGATTGTTGCTCACTGTGCTCTTCAGCTGTGAATTATTTGCTTCCCCTTTGAAGTTAACAAGCTACCTGAGCCTGCAGATGTGTTAACCTCCCATCCCAGTGTAGCCCTTCCGCTCTTCAGGCTGAAGCATAAACATTACAAATGAAATCTCCAATGGGCAAAGAACGAACAATCACTTTCTTGATTTTTTTTTAAAGGCACTTTAGGGCTTTTATCATCTAAGCATTGTGTCCATTAAGAAACAAATTAAGTCATTCTGCAAGCAGGCTAAGTGCTGTTCCCATGCCAGAATTAATACTGCCTTTTCCCACTGTGATGTTTAAGGGTCCCTCCCCCATGCCCTGGGATTACAGCTACTTTTAGTTCCTAGAGGGAGAATTAATCAGTGGAGCTCCTTTGCAGTGCTGCTGAAATAGCAATCACAAATCAGGGTGACTGGGAAGGAGCCTGGGAAGTGACAAATGTGAAATTATGTTGCACTGTGTTTGGCGTTTGTGCAGGGAAGATGACTGTGCTCTCTGGATCTGGGGTGCAGTTAGCTCCTTCAGATGGATGCCTGAAGTCTGGGAAGATGGGCAGGGAGGGCAGAGGGAAGACTGCGAATTCAGCATCCATACAGGGAGTTGTGAGACTTGAGAGGGGTTTGCAGGGGGAGACAGTCAAGGGCGGTAGCTGAAAAGAGCACAGTGTCCGCTGTGAGGTCTTCATGCTGCTGTGGGAGCAGCAGCTCTAACTCCTGCTTTCTTTCAGTGCTTTCTGGACACAGTGTCCCAAATCAAACTTTGATAGATTCCTTCTGTTCAAATCCATGGACACTGATACTCAGTTTGTCCCAGTAGCTGTAACACTAAGTAGGTATGTGCATGATGATAGTCTACTTTGCTGGTGTTTCCTGTCTATACTTGGACCAGTTTAACTTTGTCAGAAGGTCCTCAGTGTTTTATTCCTGGTCCATCCCCTGGTGATATTGCAGCTGCCCACATGGTCATACAAGTGTGCAGAGGAGGAGGAACTCATATAGTTCATTTTCATGTAAGTGGTACCATTTTAGGTCCCTTTATACCAGTTAAAGTGTGACCGTGGTGGAGGAGGGAATACGACTTTAATTACACTGACTTTGAAACTAATATAGTTAATGTCAGTATGAAAAATTACAGGCGGACTATCCCTAAGGGTCTAAATTGAAACAATGCCTATTGAAGAATAAGTCCAGCAGAGAAAACCCTTTACAAAATAATGCAAAAAAGGGATAAACTTTCTTCCAGTTTCTCATTTGGTAAATCTTCCCCAACTTTGTGGGGGCATGAAAGGCCAGGGCAGCTTAGCTGAAGGGGAGGCAGCTTGACAGTTCCTGTCTTGCACTTTATTCTGGTTCCTCTGGGATATCATTTAGAACGGGCCCCCGCATATCCAAGGAGCTTATTTATGGTAGGAGAGGAAAGATGAAGGTTATAGGCTGCCCCCTGTAATAAAATGATGCAACATGGCTTTATAAAGATGCCTGAGGTTTTGTGCTGCTCTGGACTCATCAAACTGTCAAGAAAATCACACAATTTCGGCTCCTGATCTATACTTGACCACATGGGGAGCCCATGCACTTTCTGTCACAGCACCTGAGGAGTTTTGCCTTAGCTGTTGGGTTTCACCACACACGTGAGCTTATCTCAGAAAATCAGATTTAAAAAAATGCCCCCAAAAGGTTCTTTTTAAAAAAATAAAAATAGATTTAAAAGATCAGTTGGAATAAACCTCATTTGTAACAGGCTCCGCTACTCTAATTACCAGATGCATTAATTTAAAAGTCCTCCCTGCAAAAAAATAACCCCAGGTGAAGGGACCCAAATCACATATTTAGCCCCTGTGGGCAGGGATCTCTCTCCTGTTCATCCTGAGTTCATCCTGGATTTGTCTCCTTCTCTTTGGGTGCTCTCATTGCCCATCGGGGCACGCTGCACACTCAAGCTCGGGACACTGTGGGAGAAGCCGGTGAGTTTGCCTTCCCCCAGGGATGTTTTATCCGTAAAATGGAAAGGCTTGCAGGCGTGTGCTGGTGGTTGGGCAAAGTTGTGGCATGGCTCTGCATGCAGGAGAGCGCAGACGCCCTGCTCCGCTCGGCGTGGGGGCTGCGGCCGTCCCGACGCGCTCTGGGAGCTGCTCGAGCAAGACACAGGCGCCTCTCCCTGCCGCCTGCCCTTGCCTGCCGCTCGCAGCCGAGTCTGGCTGGCGTGGAGGAAGGCGGCCTCTTCCTCAGCCCCCGAACCTCCACTGTTTTCTGCAAATACAAAATCATGGACACTTGTGGTTCAGAATATAGACCCTCTTACACAAAACTGGAGGCACAAATACACCCACCTCATTATCTCCTATGCCTTGTCCTGCTTCCAAGCAGCTGAGTTTCCCACTGTGCATGTTTGGACTGGTCCCTTCTGCACGTCGCTCCAGGGAGACTTGTGTGTACTTGTGCCTCAGAGCTGCTCTGCTCTTGGCCATCATTGCCCTGCTGGGCGGGATGTTGTTCAGGAACTGCTTCTCCTGGACTGAGAGACATTTGAATGAAGGGACGAGAGAGGAGGGCTCTCTTCCTACCCTGCATGTGAAAGGATTCATCAGGGGGCTGTCCTGTGCTGCTAGGCCCACGTGGTTGTCCTTTTGTACAGCTTTTCAACCTTAGACAGTTAGACAGCTGTCATCTAACTCAGACCCTAAATATCTATTTGCTTCTGATGTGTCATCCTCAAAACAGCCCATCACACTGCCTCGGGCACTAGAGAAAGCAACTCGGCATCAGCAAGTCAGCAGCAGCCTTCCTAAAGCCAGCAACCAGCACGAGCACTTGGCCTTTGCCCATCTGCTGCCCCTCTCCTGCTCAGCTGGGGACTGCAAAGAGGGTCACTCAGTGAAGAGGGGGCAGAGAGGAGCGGGGGAGCTGCTGGCCCGGCCACTCTGTGGATGTGCTCTTCTTTAGGAGCCCTGAACTATGGTGTTCACCACGTCCCGTGTTTACCGGCAGGTGGACATCTTTTATAAATAGCTGGAGTATTTTTTCTTCTGGTTTCTGGTAAAAGGTAAAGAGATCTTGATTTGATATTCTGTTCTGAGGATGCTTGTTTTCGGGGAAGCCTCTGCGGAGGTACAACAGGGAAAATATGAATTTCCATATGGGAATCTGAGCTCAAACATCAGAGTGGACAGACAGGAGGAAATACAGATGGTTTATACAGCAAAGGAAAAGTTAGAAGGCGGTGGAAGTGGTTTCATGGCATGTTAATAATTTTGAGCAGACGGATCACCATTCTCCGCTGGATCTCCGTTTGAGCCTCTTGGGACACTGTGCAAAGAAGGGTAGGACAGGGCAGAGAGGAGAAGGCAGCACCTGTGAGACATGCAGCCCCATTCCAGAGCGGGGACAGTGTCCAGGCCGGTGGCGGGCGCTGCCGGGAGCTGAACAGCAGGAGCTCCTGCTGTTGTCACGTCGCACTGGCACCAAGCTGGGGACCCACTGTCTCTTTGCAGGGCACCCTCCAACCCTACCGCAGAACTGCGGCCTCTTACCAGCCTGGGCACTTCGAGTATCGCATTTCAGATTCAGTGCATGGAAACATTTCCCCGTTTCTAGCTCTGCTGATGAATGAATTTATGTCACCTCCTGTAGTCTTTCCCATGGCCCTCCTAGCAGAGCTCTGCTATGGATGCAGAGCTCTTGAGAGCTGCTGGGTGTTGTGATTCCTGTGTGCCAGAGCAGAGAGGAAAATCCTATGGAGGAACGTTTCTGAAGCCAAGGCAAACAGCATTTCCCATGGGCTCCCCACAGCCAGCAGTGACACATTCCTGGGAGCTCTGGGCAAGTTTGGCACCCACGAAGCACACAGCTAGTGGTAGGGTCGGGGCTGCCAAGACGGTGCTGTAATCAGGGGGTGCCTGCCGGGCACCGATTAGAGATGCCCCCATCCCAGGAACTTGAAGCAAAGGGTTCAGGAGCAGGGACATGAGCCCACAGCAGCTGCAGGTTCAGGAAAGCAGTGTAGGCAGATACTGCTCTAAGCTATGCCTGTATCCTCAAATTCTGATCTGCTCTTGGTGGCCCTGCTGGACGTGTGAGTAGCCCAAGCACCCATATCAGGCCCCACAATCTCTTACAACACAAATAGGGGGACCCTATGAGATAATTTTGCTACAACACTGCTTGTTCCCATTTTAAGATTGCCTTTGGCTATATCAAATAATATGACCCTCTAGTATGAAAACCTTATCATACCTCACTGATGATCTTTTGCCATCATGAAAATTGGCCATTTATTCTTCTTCATTTTCTTTTACTTTCTAGCCTGGCTTTAATTTATGAAGTTGCTTTGCCTGTGGCTACTTATTTTATGCAATTCAGTTTTAAGAAAGACTTTGTCAAAAGTTCTATAGGAATCCAATAGGCCGTATCAACCAATTCTCCTTCGCTCTTTATCCGAAGAAGACCAATAGATGAATGAAACCTGATTTTCCTGTGCTGAAAATACTCTTGTTAGATTTAACATATCTCAACTAGTTTTTCTGTAATTATAGTTAAAATTTTTGTTACAAATTGTGTTTATCAGAGTAGGATGTATTGATTTCTATTTCCTGGGATGACTAACCCCTGCACTTCTGAAAATGGTAGACTCAATATTTGCTATCTTCCAGCTCTCTAACTAATTTTACTGAGAGGTTATATATTTTCCTCAAAATTAGGCACCTTCTGTATTTTTTTAAAGTGGACCATGAGAGCCTAGTGATCTACTCCTTAGCATAATCCTTTTATTCTGGCATCTATCCTTTTCACACACCAGTTCTTGACTGGGTCTCATCTCTCCATGCAGGTTGTTCACCTCACCTAGAATTAAAGTTGTTCAGCATTTCCCATCAAAAGACCTTGTTTTCAGTTATGTCAGACTTTTCCTAGTTTATTTATTTGGGCAGGGATTTTGCAAGGTAAATCACCCTTTATTTGGGCAGTACACATATTTTTGAATATTTCACTCAAAATAACAAGCAGTTTTCGACAATGAAGCCAGATAAAGATGTATGCCTTTGTCCATACTAAAAAATGAAGGTGACCTTTTTCTGCAAATGTTGTGTATCCTGTATGCTGTTGAAATAGGACTCAAAATGGAGCACTTGGATGTTCTCTGTGTTGGGAATGCACCATTTGCCTCTGTGAACCTGGCCCAAATCTGGCTCCAAAAATTGCAGTTGACACATGCTTGTTAGAAATTTCCTGGATTTTAAAAGCAATATTCCCCAAGAGTCCATCTGTCTTAGGCATGTTTGATGCCCAAGGCTATGCAGAATTTTCCCTACATTTGTCACTGCAGTCTGTAGCCATGTGGAAGCAATTTTCAGCGCCTGCCTGGGGAGCAGTTTGGAGCTGGGAGCCTGCTAGGGGGTTAGAGGCTGAATCTGGGAGCTGGTGAGAGCAAGAGAGAGAAGAAAACTGACGGTGGGATCTGGAGAAGGGTGAAAAGACGGGGACAGGTCGATCAAACAATGTGAGGCTGGAAGTGGTCTGCATGAGGGAAGTGAGACCAGGGAGTCCAAGTAGGACTGTGACTGAGGAATTAAAATGGTTTTGTTGAAGTGATGGTGTGATCTCCCTCTCCTGGCCACCAGTGCAGTATTCATCTTGCCTCGGTTCAGTCACTCTGTTTCCATTTACAGCCAGTGGTGTTTGCAAGGAGCAGTTCATCTGGGCTATTTCAGGTGCTGGGGATGAATCATGCCCCAGGACTGCTGATCTCTGCTGCAAAAGGCTCACGGGACGGCTGGCTCGGACGGGCACCTCTGCGTTTGGTGAGGGGCAGCGCAGCGTCCCCGCCTGCTCAGGGAAGTCAGCGCTGCCTCTCCCGCGTGTCCTGAGCCTGCAGAGGCTCATGAGAATGGCGAACTGTCCGACTGCAGAGCCCCTGGCACGTGCTGGCATGCAAACCCTCCACAGAGCTTCTTTCCATGTCACAGTGCAGCCTCTGGACACTCTGCAGGTTCCTTGGTCCTCCCTTCCATCTCCTCCCCTGGACTGGCTGGGGTTCAGTGAGTGGGACTCAGTGGGAAGGATAGCAGCAGGAACTGGTAGGGACACTGGCAATCCTTGGATGCGAGTCAAGGAGTAGGGAGATGAGCGGGATGACTGGAGCAGAGTGGCCAAGATGGATGCAGGGGAGCTGCAGGGGTCAGGGAGTCCTGCGGGAGCTGGTGGGAGCTAGTGGGAAGGAGCAGTGGGACTAAGCTGTGACTCTGAGGAGCAAAGCTAGCACAGGACAGCAGCAAGGGCAGGGAGCAGAGGAACCTGGAAAGGGAAGAGGGGTAGAGAGATGAAGAACCCAGCTGGGCGGACAGTAGAGCAAACTCTGAGGAGAAAGGAACACTGAATCGCTGCCCATTAGCTTTGCGCTGCCCACTTTGTGCAGTGAATAAATCAGGGGAAAACACTGTGCAGCTAGTGCATAGTGAAGCAAAATAATGTTTGCCTGAAGATTCCTGCCTTTTCCTAATTTTTCAGTGCTTGACTGCTTGACAGTGCTTTGTACTGTCATTTTAATAAGTTCTATAGTGTGTCAGATGTACCTGCTCTGCTTCAGCATTCCTAAAATGAGTGATGTGCATCCTCATTTTCACTCTGTTGCATCTCACAATGTTCCTGTATTTAATACTTAATCCAAAAATCAACACATCCCCTTAGCCCCTAGCTGCTGCGCTACCGGCAGGTATTAGCCAGAAGGAAAAGAGAAACCTCCAACCTTCCTGCCTCGAGGCAGGAACATTGCCCACTGAATTGCACTGTCACCTAATGCCTCATCCTGGATGCATTTGCCCACATGATTTACAGAGCACACACTAGAGCAATAAAACACAGGCAAGGAAATCCAAGGAATATTTCTGCTCTGTTTCTGTATCTTCAGTTGTGTTTAATGCAGTGCAGTTAAAGTGCCTCGAGAATACATTAGGGTGTTTTTGATGGTAAATTTAACTGCCAAACTATTGCTTGCCTCACTGGGATCCTTCTCATTTTCACATTCATATACTTCTTGTCTCACTTCACCACTAATGGGAGAAGGGAGGAATGCACTGCCAGCCCAGCAAGAGCAAAGCCTGAAGAGTTTGGAGTCATTCCTGGGCTCCTGCCACCCAGGAGACAACGCTCTTGCCTGTGTAGTGAACATCACCAGGTTGATACACAACGATCAACACTGATCTGCTATTTTCTTCTTCTGGCAGACCTCTCTGAATCACACAGAGCAGAAATCTTGGTTCATCTGGTGATTCAAGAATTAACAGCCCTGATACCAAGGAATATTGGCCAGAAATAGAGGTAAGAAACTGTCGATATCTGCTCTTCCCTTCCTGCACGTGGGTATCTGTGCTGAATGTTATAGATCCATAAAGCTGTTACCCAGGAGCCACTATTTTAAGGGAGGTACCAAGGCCAAGGCTTAACTCCCACTACAGACTCTGCTGTACATAAGCCTGTCTACAAAATACCTTGAGCCAATAAAAATATTTTTAAAAATATGATGACAGTATTTAAAAATAAACAAAACTCCCTTTTGGGACTTCCATTGTTAATGTTGTTCTGTTAGTGTATGAAATTCAAAAAGCAAACCTGGCTAGAAAGTGAAGCGAAAGCCATCCATCTGCTTTCACTGTCCATCGAAGAGAAATGCCAAGGACCAAGCAACAAGCAGAAAAATGAAAAATCAGACTTTGAAAAGCCTTGCAAGGGTTTGCACTTGAGCTATCCTCTATATGCTCAGCATGCCAGCACCCATTGGGCCAATTACTAATGACCATTAGACTGAAGTCTTGCACCATCGGCTCTGTGAATAAGGGGAGATCTTACCAGATGCAGGAGTGCTGCCCACAGTGTCACAAGGGGAAAATGCACGTGTGGATGTAATGGGACTGCTGGGATTTGCACCTTCCCCGCTTGCGAGGATGACGCCGCACGTGCACCAGACAGCTCAGGGAAGAGGGGGTGTTTCTCACCCGCACGCTGCTGCTGGGAGCCCCAGGCACCAACCTCTCCCATACAAACAAGCTCTCAGGCGGTACGGGGCACCTTTAGCCTGAGCTAAGTGTTATTAGGAGGTGCCTTAGGCAAAACTGCTCTAACTGGGTTAAAACAGACCTGGGGGCTATGCAGGCTGCCTGTGGTAATGGCCTCGCTGAGAGGGCTGGTGCTGGGTCTCGAGCAGGCGTTGTGGGGACTAGACCCAGCACTTGGGGTGCAGGGTAGCCTGGGGTGCAGCGGAGGAGCAGGAACGGAGGCATAGGCAAGCTTGGCGCTAATGGCTTTATTTGCCTTTCTCTGAGGAGAAATAAAAACTCCCAGCCATTCCACCCATCAGCCTGGTCACGCTCAGAGAACTGAGATCTTTCCAATACAGAAAACAAACAGCAGGGCAAGAATTTGTAGCCCTGCTCCTCTAATTGCAAGGCTCTTCACCAACCCCATTAATTTCCAATGAAACTGAGAAGTTTAGTCAGCATTAAACCTGGGAGTGTTGCCTTTCATCAAGGCTTTCTCTTATGCAGCAGACAGGCTTACATTTTTGCTGTGACAAATATTTTATTGACATTGCTACAACATATACATTGCAAAAGAGCATTCAGAATGAAGTATTTCACCATTTCAGCAGGGAGACATGTTTGCTATACAGATGGCTGGAGTAAATCTGGCCTCACAATTAAAATCTGTTTAGAGTTTGTAGCAAAGTGACTGATGTATTGGGCTCAGTGCTCCATCAATCCCCCTCCCCCTCATGCCTCTCTGTAGAACAACATTGATGGCAGGTCATAAATAGCCATTTGTACAAAGTGCAGGAACTCTTTAAGTATCATTTTATAGCCAGTATATATATTCCAAATGGCTGGCAAAATGCAAGTGCTTAGGGTCTTTCAGTAACCAGGGCAATGGACCTCGGGCAGCAAACAATTCCTGCTACCTGCACCAAGGATGCTCCATCCCATAGGAATGGGAGTATTGTAAATACTCTGGCAAATCTTGCTCCCCCACCTTTTTTTCTGCAAAAACTCAGGCATGCAGAAAAACTCAGGCTCTTCCCTAAAGAAAGGGAGACACTAAGCAGGTTTCCTTAACCAGATTCCTGCTTCCTCTTTAAAGCTCCTTAATACTTCTGGTGAGTGCAGGTTATATGTTCTATATTCTCGTATATTTTTGCTGGACACCACTAAACAGCTGCTTTGTTCCTCTCCACAGGTTATCCATCTTAATGCTGGGGGGGAATTACTTGCTACGTAAAGATGGGAGACTTTTGCAGTTGTGAATTATTTCAACGGTGACAGCATGTGCTTAGCACCTCTCTGGAAAGGACTCATGCCTTGTCAAGTGCTTTTAAAACTAAAAGCAGGAGGGAAGTGTAAAATGTGAAGGTGAAAGCCCTCCCATAGCAGTAGTCACATGCCATGGCTGCAGAGGGCTTGCAGAGGTGGAGCAGCTTCTGGAGCCAGACTCTTGTCTCCGGGATGGAATGAGCACCCCAGCTGGCTTCTTCCAGGAAAAAAAAAAAAAAAAAACAGCCTGGGAACATCCCTTGATGCAGCCAGATTTCGAGGCGCCTGCAGCTTTCCCTCCTTTTCACTGGTTCTGCATGAGCAGGATCTCACACTCCTGCACTCCTGCAGGAATGGCCAGCGAGGTGGCTCTCGGGGTCCCCTCCACGGGAGGGTCTCATCTCCGTTTCAAAGTGTGGGTGCAGGGAGAGGGAGGTGGAGCCTTGGGTCTGGTGTCTGAACCTGGCCCCTGCTGCCCAGCACCTGTGGTTGCAAGGTTATCTTCACTGAGGCCTCTGCGAGCTGAGGGCCTCCTTCGCAGGGACTGAGGGTTTGTGCTTTTCTTTTAACAAAAGACTGATGCGCGTCCTCCTGACGAGCCCCACAGCTCAGCCTCGCTTGTTGGCAAAGGCCGCCTTAGCCAGGGAGGCGCCTGCTCAGCCCCTGCAATGGGGCCGGCTCGGGCAGGCGGGAGCAGGCTGCGGCCTGGCCGCCGCTGCTTGCTGCTCAGGGCTCTCCTCAAGGCTCACCAGGTAGGAGCAGTGCTCGTATTGCTAGGGAATTCCCCACTCCTCGGCCCCACTCACCTGAGATGGAAGGCAAAAGTAAATTTCCTGGTGATCGGAAACCAAATGACAACCCGACAAGCTTTTCAAAAGCACCTGCAAAGGCAGCAAGCATGGCAGGCTGCGGGTGCCAGCAATCCCTGCTGCCTCCTGCCATCATGTGGTGGGGCAAGAGTTTCAGAAGGAGGTCGGGGTGCAGGCCCCAAGGCCTTAATGAGGCAGAGATGCTCTGCAGAATGTTAAAACCTGGGCATGTTCATGTGGTTCAGCTCACCAGCTCAGTGCTTCTCAGCGGGTCATCCCTGGACCTGCTGGGAGGCCAAGGAGAGCATCAACCCTAGAGATTTGTGGGGGGAACCTCAGTGGGAGCCAGGTGGGAGGAAACGCTGAGGCAGGGCTGCATGCCCGCATTTCTGCCATTTCTGACTTCAAGTTCTTTCCTATTTGGAAGGGGAAGGATAGTCCAACCACTTGCAGTTAGGGAGTGGAGATTACTAAAGATTAGTATAAATTAGAGAGATGAGAAGTCTTTTCCCTTCTCTGGACTGTTGCCATTTATTAATTTTCTGTAACAGTGAGTAATATTTTCTATTGGACACAGAGAGCAATTCTCTTCCCTGACCTGTTGTAGCCTGACAACAGCAGCAAAGCTTAACTGAGGAATAAACAAGGAATTATTTATTTGTTCTTGGCTCAGTTAACTCCTGCCTTGGAAAGTCTGTGCAGAAATCAGGCTATTTTCACATGTGCATTGTAGTAAAATGGTGTCAGACTGGCCATGTCTGGCATTGCCTCACGCCTGAGAATTAGGAAGGAGCCATTATATTTGGAAATAGATAGAATCCCATCAGGGCACTGGAAAACACACTCCCCCCACAGCAGCATGCTGTAACTTCCAACAGCCCAAAGCCCAGGAAACCAGATGCCAGGAAAACCCATCTGCTTTCCTATGATACCAATCCAAGGCTCTGGTATTAAAAACATATCTGTAGAAAAACATGGAAAGTGAGTTTCAAGCACTGTTGCTTAAGCTTTCCAAGCCCAGGTATCTGTCCCCAACGAACTGGTCTCTTGAAATATTAATATAACTATTTGTATTTTAAGAAGGATCACTTTATATTGCAAGGCGAACAATGCAAACACATGCTTATCTGAACACTTCTCTGCACACTTAGTTACAGAGAGGGCTGTAGAGATGAATCATGTGCCTCCAAGTGAATGCTGGCAGATACCACAGACCATGGGGAGTGGAGGACTCCGTGAGTCTAGAGGTGGGTTTCAGTTCCTCTGTGCACCAAGCGTCTGTGTTCCCTGCTGGTACTTGATGTGAGAATGGAAAGCATCCACTTGCAGTGCAGACATATAGTATAGCTGGTTTCTTATTCTACCAGACACTTTATACCCTGTATTGTGGTCACATGCCAATACATTTTGTCTATAACAAAAAGAAACAATAAGATAAAAGTAGGTAGGGCCTGAGGAGAGTGAATACGTGCAAAGACTAATATAAGGCCAGACTGAGAGACCTTCCAACCAAAAGGCCACGTGCACAGGATGCTGCACATTCATTTACTGTCAACGGTTAGCAGACAGAAAGCAGCTACGTGGCCGGGCACTAGTCGCCTTTAATGCTGCTCCAGAACCCTGCAGAGAAGACAAGGCTGTAGAGCAGTGACCTGTGTGCTCCCAACTCTTGCAGAGGGCTGAGTTAATGGGACCTGATAGCAAATGGGTCTAAAACACAGAAAGTTCCCTTGCTATGTGTAACACAGCAATGTCCTGTAGAGCTGCCTAGCTCTAGCTTTGCTGAACAACACATTAACAGTGTTGGCAACTGTCTTGATGAGCCTTCTCACTTTCCACTGCTACCACTTAGGGAGCCAAATCGGTCTTAGTAACAGCAGGGACTTTGGGCCAAAAAGGCCTCAGACTCTATTTGACATTAGATATTTTGGTTCATTTTTTTCAGCTTATTGACACTAAAGGGACCAGACTGAGCCTCGCAGTGGCATGTTGCTGCTACTGCTGTTCATTCTGGCCTATTAGTGTGAACAGTAACAACCACTCATGCTGTTACCACAAGATTTTCAGTCTTCTGCAACATTTAAGCCCCTCTCTGTCCCTTGTGAAAAATGTCTCAGGGAAGATGGTAGAAGAACAAAACCTTCTGCTTTTCTTAGCAGCTAGAAGGAGATGATAGGCATAAAAACGAGGATGCAGAGGCCTGCTGCCATGTTTCACTTTTATGAACCTGGTGGGCAGAAAACCAATTGAAAACCCACTTACATCTATATTTGCTAGCAAAAATGTAATCCTATATTTGCTAGCAAAAATGTAATCCTCCCAGTTTTCCAAGGCTCAAGAAACAGAGCTCCAAGGCAGGAAGGACTCCATTTTTTTTCCATCTATTCAAGTAGAAGAGGAAATGACTTCTTGGCTCTCTCCATCTGCCTGCGTTACCTACCCATAGTACCTTGTGTGACAGGACAATAGTCACCAAAACAGTATGTTCTTGGCCTGAATGTCTATGAGAGTCGAAATCTTTTATTTTGATTTTGGTTTTGGTCAACAATTAACTCCCTTCTCACTAGGTCTCCCTAGAAGCAGGATAGAATTGCTTCTAACGTGGGGAATATTTTGTGTACTCATGTCTTGCTGCCCGCCTGGGAACACCAAACTCCTGATTTTATTGAGCTCAGTCCTTGCTTTGCTAAACACTTTTAGTTTTCTTCCTGTAAAGACTGGCTGTAGAAGATACAAATCAAGGAATTCAGAGAGATTATATACATTAAAATCTTGGTGGTGACAGCTGTTCTCGAAGATTTTGGGGCAAAAGATGATGGTCAGGGCATTACTAGAGCAGAAAGGCCTGTGGTAAGTCTTCCCTATATCGCTATATAGATGTTAATTGAAGTAAATAATAAAATGGATAAAAAGTCCAAGAGCAGGGGGGTAGGGACAGATCTGCAAAGAAATACCTGCACTGATATGCCTAGCCATGCCCTCATGGTACCATGTGGTAGCCAAACCACATGGGTTTGGTATCCAGGAGCTGTCCAGCCTAGGCCAACCTCATGAGTAAGTGTGAAAGAAATCTGACAGGTTGACTCCATCATCAGGGCTCCTAGGGAACTGGGGATTTAACTCGTTGCTGGCAGTGGTATTCTGTATTTTTACCAGTTTATGCCAGTGTTCTTCTTCTGAGTATGTTTTCCTTCCTTGTACAGCTAATGCCACGGGCCAGTACATTCAGGTTTACGGTCACCAGGGTTGCAATGAAAACTGGCCTTTTTCTGGAGTGCAGAATTGCCACAAGCAGAAGGAAGAGGGTCTGCTGCCAGGGAAGAGCTGGCTGACAGTGACAATTCCCACCCCTTGGCAAGAGGTCTCAGAGGCCTTGACGCACGGAGGTTTTTTCTGGCCTTGAGGGCTGAAATTTTGCCTGGTCTCTCAGCATTTAATATTTTAGGTGGTCAGAAAACATTACTGAAAATATAGGAAGCCTTGATTTTTATTACCCTGCTATTTTCAGTAAAGACTGTGCAGTGGCACTAGACAGAGACATATGGTTTACAGTAGAATATCCATTTCTACAGATTTCTTTCCCGTGGCTATTTATCATATTTGTCCTTCTTTAACAGCCCAACCATCAGTTATACACAATGTAAAGGAGATGGTAATAAAGCACCAAGTGTCCTGCAGCAACACCCGTGCCTTGCCAGCATCAGGACTGCTCATGGGACCATCTGGCCTGTTTCTTGTGGTGGATACACAAGGACACCTCAGGATGAGGGATAAAATCCCCCATAACAGACAAATGTAAAGTAACAAACCCAAGAAAAGAGGATAGCCTTTCTACCCCGAGCACTTTTGGCTCACACACGTCTATTTCAGTAGATGCTGCTGATCTGTTTTTCCCCTTCTGCCCTTCAAGGATCTCACCAGTGTTTCTTAAGGCTGGTAACAGACCTGCCACTGGGATTTTATCACTCAGAGAGTGCGCATTGCTGTTAGAAGCCCCAGGACAAGGTGATCACAAAACTAGCCCTGTTTTCCTGTCTTCTACTATTCTTTGAGTGCCTCCTCCACCCTGGCCTTGTTAACCACCACTCAGTCCTTCTGATTCTCCTCCAACAGTGTCCAATTCTTGTTTCACTGAGGAATGCTCTTCCACTCCTCCCATGCCAGGCTGGTCAGCTGACAAGTTTCACCACTCTCCCCCCGATCTTCAGCTCATCTCCGTTTTTTGCGTCTCTGAATTGAAGAGCATCAGCAAACCAACCACTCTGTTTCTCTTTTGCCTGTTCCAAGATTTCTGGTCCTGGCTCTGTGCTCATCGAAGTTACAGACAGACATGCCTGCTGCTCTCCTAACTTCCTGTCTTCTCTAAGATGCTCCAATAGGAATGCTAGAGATGAGGGGAGAGGAGGGAGGGAAAGAGCACCCTAGTCCCTGCATGGCAGGAACTGTATTGCTGTTTCTGCAGTAACAGTCTTCAGGGCCAGAACACCAGAGCTGATCACTACAAAAAATCTCATCCCTTGTTTTAGGCTGTCCTTCATTTTTCCAGTGTTTTCTGGGTGACCTGAGAAGCTGCATGTAGATGTGCTGTGACCTTGGTGACCTCTCAGCCTAGTGCCATCAACATCTGTTGTTTGTACAGCTCTCCTCCTGCTGTTCCCCATCATGTGTGCACAGACTGTCCTGTTCATCCTCCACTCAGACCAATCTTACTGTTTCTGCTACAGCGCTTCACACTGCAACTAATGGGCTCCTTCCTTCAACCCCACGAGGTGTCTGTCCTGCTATTCTAGTCCTGGGGCAACCTCAGGCAGTGTTACATCTTTTTCTGCTTCGGTATGTGATCTCCAGGCTATTCTGGAGAAATATCCCTGCCACTGACCACTCCTTTTTCTGTTGTTCAGTCCTGGATCTTTCCAAAACAGAGATTGTCATCATGAGGGCATTCCATGATGGTGTCCATTAATAATGGACGTATGGGAATTCACCAAGCTCATTTCATTATCATCTGGGATATGAAGCCTTGTCTGCAGATGTGAAAGGCTGGTGCAATAAACTGTCATGGCTGGGTTAAACCTCTTATTTCAGGCTTGGTTAGCCTTGCAATTCCATTACTGGATGGATTCTCAGACTGCTTCCCAGAGAGAAACAGCCAACAGATTTTTTTTTTTTTCCCCAACTGCAATGTGCTGTTTAACTGGGAGAGTAGAAGGAACCAATAAATGCATATGCAATGACAGGCAAAAGACCAAAATGTTATACAGACTGCCTAGAACTAAAATTCCAGGTGGCTGGAACTGGAATATAGGAGGAACACTGGGGGAGAACAAGGAAAAAGCAAAATCTACTGCCAATGAACGTAGAAAACTGCAGGAGACATTTAGATAACAGGAATAAATACGTGAAAGCCGGAGAGAAAAGTAGAGAGGCCAGGATCTCTTTGACTCTTAGGATACCTAGTGAACCTGCTTTTGCTGTGCATATAAAGTGACTTCCTGGCTGACACAGGGTCCAGGCTCACTTTATGCAGAAAGGAAATATTATTGCACAGATTTCAGTCAGGTTAAGGGGACACTGGGTAGTGTCAACCATAGCATTCACTTCTCACTTTTGCCATGAACTGTGAATGATAGAGAGTAGAAGGTTTAGGGAAGTATCCTTGATGAGACAGAAAGATCCACTGGAAATTTGGGGTGCATTTTCATTATACCAAGAAAAAAATGGTCCTGCCCTTGTTCCTCCTTCTGACGCTCCTCTGTGCACAGCATATTTCCAAACATTCGTTTTTGTCCACGGGTGTTCCTCAGTGGACCATCAGTTGTAAGACTAAGGAGAACATTTTGTATATAGTCCTGGGTTTGGTAAGACAAGCATAAGAGGAAGAATATCCCCAGTGAATCCAGTAGGGCTGCTTTCGCTTTATATCTGTACAAGTAAAAGCAAAATCTTTCAGATGTCAACTTCCTATCATATCACAAATGCTTCCAGATTAAATGTGAGTCAGATGCTCAGCAAGAGGCAGGTGTGACATACATATGAACAGTGGCAGCCAGCCAGCCTTTGGGGACAGAGGGGTTTTCTGCCAAGAAAATGAATAGCCCAAGAGAAGAAAGGAGACCAGAATCCATATTAGAGTACTAAGAAAAGATGCTTTGGCAGCCTTGTAGGATGTGAAAGAGACCCCTGGCTTTCCACTACCCAAATCTACTGGAAGGCAGTTTGTTGTGGCATGTATCAGTGTCACAAGGATGCCCTTTGCCTTCCAAACGGGGCTATGCAACATCCAGGTCTAGCCTCATGTCAAGCTCAAGGACGTTCAGCTGCAGAGATTGATTTAGTTCAAGGTGCAGATAAGGGAGGGAGACATTCAGCACATTGAGTCATGGAGGAGTTAGAGAACTGCCAGAGGCTTGGCTGCTAAGAAACTTGGGCCATTTTTTCATCTAGAGAAATCATTGTCAGAAAGCATTGGTGGTAGGGAACCACTGCTGACTAGAAAGGGTTTTTCCTTCAGGTTAGTCATGGGAGTTGTTTGTTGCCAGGAATTTCTGTTTCCCCTTGCCCAAGAACCTCCTCTCCTCGATGCAGCGCTGATATAGGAGGAAACTGTTTTGTCATTTGAAAGAGAGAAACAGATGGAATATGTGGCAATGTTAAAAAGCTCCAGCTTGTTGCCATGGTAACTGAGAGGCATATATTTTATAATTATTATTTTAAGTTCTTCATTGTCTTCATTAAAGGTAGCAGCGATAGCAGAGAATAAACAAAGCGATGCCCTGCTGTGCAAATCAGTCCCTCAATAAATAAAATTAAAGAAGCGCTCTGCATTTTAAATGCTGATACAGTCACCATAAGGGTGGAATGACTGCAGGTTATCTGAGGATGCTGAATTATGCATGTTGGCACCTCTAAGGACATGGCAGGGTCATTTGGCACCTCTGCTCCACATGTCCTTCTGGATGGGGTAGTTACCATCTACTGGGGCTCTGAACAAAGACCCGACCCTCAAGCATCAGGTGACTATGCAACATGCCTTAGAGGTTATCAGGGAATCCCCATAAACATTCATCATGAAGAGCACTGGCCAAGCAAGCAGGTACATTAGAGAGGTTGTTAGCTCCTTGTGAGCTATTAGGCACTGGCACTATGCAATGGAGCATGTCTGGCATCCTGAACTGATTACACAAGGTGTTATACTTAGATAAGTGATGAGTGTCTTCCACCCAAGATGTCTAACAAACTTCTCCGACTCATTACACCTCATGCACTCTGGTATTTATCTCTCTGCCTAGCACTAAAATTCAGTTAGCTATGCTAGAGACTATAGCAGCTGCTTTCCAGTTCATAACTTACACATCAGTTAAGAATATGAAGAAAAGAGGTACCTTTGGCCATCTGTAACTGTAGGATAAATTGAGGGCAGAGTATAACTCTTCTAGCTTGGAATGTGGGAACAGTCCAAGCCTGGGCATGTTCTACCTGGAGATCAGCATGGACAGAGGTCCTCCAGCCTTCCTGCTACTTCTCTCAGCCCTAGTCCTTTCCTAGACTTTAATCATGCCCAAGCATCCAAGGGAGAGACAGAGCAGAGGTAGGACACATGCAGCTGCTTACCTCTTCCCTCTGACAGGAGAATGTGATGTAAATTTAACACTGCTCCCACTGCTTGTGTTTCCACTGAGGTCCAAGTCTGCATGTGCAGAGTTACCACCAGCAATGATGGGATAGCAACCCCAAATCTCCCCATCCTGCAAGCCCTGGACAGCTGCAGGCATAATTTCCCCTAGTTAAATTCGTGGACAAAGGTGTACACAACTCTCTGTCCTTGGTGCCTGGGTACTTTTTTATTATCCAATATAGCTGATCATTTAGTGCTGGTCAGCCAGCTCCTTTCTCCAGTGCTAGAGGTAAGAAGGTGTCTCTGTGTTTGGTTTTTGATGACTACAGGGGCAGACTGTATCACTCTGGGAGTCTTTCTGACACAGAGGGAATAGTATTACCCATTTTGATAGCCGTCCACATGTCATTTAATCCTGACTCTTTAGTAGGTCTAAGTATAGTATTAAGCATAAGATAAAATAGGAAATATTATACGATAATCATTAGAGATAGAATAGGATAGGAGTATAGGTAGTAGTTTAGCACGTATGAGTGCCCATTACCAAGACAGCTTTTGGCAGCTCAGCATTAGGTAGGCTAAGTGCAAGATAAATGTCCAGGAAATATTAGAGGTGTGAGGAGCATGACTTGCTCCTCAAGCAAAAAGTCTCATTGCCAAGAAGTGAGTAGAATTAGTTTTTTACTTAAATTACAAAATAATCTAAAGCATAGCTTAGGTTAATATAAGATGGTCTGGACATAACAATATTGTACTATTTCAAATGTACTTGTGGTATTACATTAGTTTGCTATATATAATTATTTGAATATATTATAGGAAATCCTACTCTCATCAGAGCATGTTCCTTCAATCGTTTCCCAGCTAATGTCTGCGGTGTAGCATGGTGTAGCTGGCTGGATCATGCAGCATATATCCAGACACAAGAGTCTGATGCTTCTCTCACTTCTTCTTTAATCTAAAAATCCCTTTGATTTCCACAACCTTTCTCAGTAATGGTTTTATAAGAACTGGCTCAAGGAGGGGATTCAGCTTGTGCTCAGGAGAGGACACTTGGGTAGCTCTCTAGTTTTTCCTCATCAGCTCACCCTCGTGGAGGTAGTCCAAGTTACAGAGGGGATGATTTCTCCATGTGCTGTATACATCTTCTCACTCTTTATTCTACCAAAAATGTCAGCAGATCATAATCCGTTTACCTAAAATCATAGAATCATTATGTTTGGAAAAGACCTTTGAGACCATCGAGTCCAACCGTAAGCCCCTCAACACCATACCTAGTTACTGGTATGGAGCACAGCAGGGATCACTGGTCTCCCATTGCTGTTGTTGACAGCTTATAGTGTCTGATAAAAAATGGTAGCATTTTGTCACATAAACCAAAATGTACCCTGGGGAAATACCTCCTGCATCTGTGACCTACATCTTGGGCAACTGCTGGCCCACCCATTGCAGATGTTACAGCTTCTGAGGTCAGGTGGAGCAGTCAGGAAATGGTATCCCATCCTCCCAGTGCTTTCAGGATTTCAAAAGTATCTCCACGTCTCAGCGGGAGAAAAGCAAGAACTTCCAGTCCATGTTTTTTGATGAGAGACTGGGAACAGGCCTCAGAATAGATTGTGTCCAAGAGCCTTCAATGCTGACCCAGAACAAGGAGAATTGGATTCAGGTTGTCATTCTGAATTGGAAAGGCCATAGTTTTGCAAGTTGGGCCTTTCCCATTGAGTCTGTCTTTCTGAGTGTCCTGAGCTTTGCGCGTGTTGTCTCAGCTGCCTCTCTTGCATTTCTCTCAGAAATCCCATCTAGGAGCTGAAAAGACCTTTCCTGAGATACTTTGCATTGAGGTTTTTCTGGGGAGAATTTCATTTTCAGAACTGATAATTTGTGACAAAAAAAAAGAAAAAAAAAGAAAAAAGGTGAATAGAAAAATTCCCACCAGACCTAGTTATAGTGATCCCCTGTGAGTGCTGTTCATCCCTCCAAGGTAAGGCTGACCTTCAACACTGCTGAAGGAATTGGACTTAGTCCTGCAGGAAAGAGGATGCCTCATTCTTTCCTTGCTTCAAAGCTCCCGTTTCAGTGTTTTCTTGTGCATATATGTATTTATAGATATATATTTAAATATATAAACACCCAGAATCCACAGAGTTTATCCTTCCCTGAGATCAGCATGTGGTCCCTCTATTTCAGCATCCCCCTGGGGCAATGAGAAAAACCTCAGGGAAGGAGATAGATTAGGCTTTGCATAAATGTTTTTCCTGGTCCTCATTTTCAGGAAGGCCCACTCCTGCGCCTGCCTCTCTCCTGCAGGCTGGAAATCCTCCTCCTGGGCTCCTTTCTCAGGTCCTTCCAGAACAACACTTACTTAGAGGGAACTGCAGATCAGTGAGTTGGGAGAAGGCCATGTATTTTTGACTTCTTTTTTTTCCCTCTACCAATAGAAATCCAGGAGCAGTTTGCTGGAGGGTGGAGCATCTGACCTCTCTAATTTTATCAGTGAGGGCTCAGATCTATCTTTTCAAAGCTGTTTTCAAAGTGACTCTGATAATAAGACTGCCTACAGATAGGGCTGTAATGATTATTCAAAGCATTAATCAGGGGAAAATTATGCCAGTTACTGATTAACTAATTACCGCAATCAAATATTCACTCCTGTCTTTGGAACGATGGGCACGGCACTGGGAAAAGGTGACAACAACAACAACAAAAAACCCTCAAAACAAAAAATAGTTACTTTAATCCTTTGTGAGCTGGGGGAGGGCTCCAGCTGCAATGGGGCTGAGGTGTCCGAGGGCTCCAGCTTTTATCCCTGTTATCCCCCTGGTGCCTGTTTGCTTGCTGCAGCCCACAAATTTATTTTTATTTGAATTTATTGAAACGCCAGGAAAGACCAGCCAGAGCTTCATTAAGCGCTTGAAAGTGACCCTTGTTAATGGCAGTGAGTTAGAGCTTCAGTAATACCCCTTAGCTCTGCCTTTCTGGGACTGGCCTGCCAGCCTTCCCCTGACCTGTGGGCCCTCTGGAAACCGTGACAGAGTCTGTGTCCCCCAAAAAGCTTCCAGAGGGAAATCTTTCACAGGCAGAGAGGAAACTTTCATGGAAAAGTGCTCCTTGCAGAGCCACGATGGCTGGAGAGTGGTGCAGAGCCTGTCGGGAGCCCTGGGCAAGGGGCGACTGGAGCCTGAGAGCCATCCATGTATTCCTGCTGGTTTCAAACAGAGAGACTTCAACAAATAAACAGAGGCAACAGATAAAGCAGGGAGGATAAAATAACAGAAAAAATGCATTATTCAATCTTACAAGCAAAATGTTGACTGAGCACAGTCTATCTGGCTGTGGGATGATCTCCCAAGGAAAGCGCTGGAGGATCCTTTGTGCTTACTTTAAAACAGGCCAGACAGTCTCAGTCAATGCACACCGCTTTCTTAATGAAGTTAATGTGCTTCAGGATCAGGTGGCCTGTGGCACTGCTCTGTCTTCAAAACTGAAACTCCTATCAGTCCTCCAGCAACAGCACTTTCTATTAAATAGAAATTAATGCTGACATATTTTGTCTATTTGGGAACTTCTCTAACTGGCTGAATAGCAGTCTGAGTGCTGCCCTGGTGCCAGCGTACCTCTTCCACGTGCAGCACTGCAGTGATTTTCATTTTGGGCTCTGCAGGTTCCTAGAGGCCCAGAGATGCTCCTGCAGGTGTCACAGTTCTTTATGATCTTTCAGATTGCAGCTTAACGTACTGTGTGGAAAAAACTACCTTTAGGAGCTCATTAAGGAAGATAAAGAAAACAATTCAGCAAGCAAACAAGTATTTAATCCCATTGCTGTAAAGTAGCCTAAATTGTTTATTCTCTGGTAACTTAATTCGCTAGTTTGCTGATTCGTTAACTTGATAATTTGTTTATTCCACGTGCTTGTGGGCAAAATGGTTCCCTAACTGATGGTGAGAGTGATGGTCCTTCCTCCTGCATCAGGATGATGGAGTCCCTGTGCTGCACCCAGAAGCACGAGGGCCTCCGTAGTGCAGCTGCTGGTGGACCTGCTTCCAAGGCTGTTTGGGTGAGCTGATTCGTGCCTTGCAATTCAGAAAGTTTGGTCTATACCATCCCTACTGGTCATGTTGGTCACTGGGCAAGGATTTACTTAATTCCAAAGAGTTGTGGTCTTAGCAGGTGTTAACAAGCAGTTTCTTAAAACATTGCATGGATAGCAGACTTCTTTTGTCCCTGACCTTCAGTGTCAAACGTGTTTTGCTCTTGCTTCCATCTAATGGCACCACCATTAGATTTGGTTTCTTTGGTAACCACAATTTTGCTCAGATACCACTGAGAAGTAGAAGATGCTCTACAAAACGTGAAAAATGCTACTGCACAAAAACAGGAGAAATCTTAGCTTGGCAGTAAGACGGTAGAACAAGAGGCTGAAATACAAGCAACTGCAAGTTGGTGAGAGGCCAGTGAGCCTCACGTCTGTCCCTGGAAAAGTGATGGAACGGCTCATATTGGCCATTGTCTCTGGGCACATGGAGGACAAGAAGGTGCTCAAGAGTAGTGAGCATGGATTCACCAAGGGGAAATCTTGCTTGACTAACCTGATAGCCTTCTATGATGAAATGACCGGCTGGATAGACGAGGGGAGAGCGGTGGATGTCGTCTATCTCGACTTCACCAAGGCTTTTGACACCGTCCCTCACAACATCCTCCTGGACAAGCTCCGGAAGTGTGGGATAGATGAGTGCACAGTGAGGTGGATTAGGAACTGACTGGATGGCAGGGCCCAGAGGGTGGTGATCAGTGGTGCAGAGTCTAGTTGGAGGCCTGTAGGTAGCGGGGTCCCCCAGGGGTCAGTCCTTGGTCCAGTCCTGTTCAATTTATTCATCAATGACCTGGATGAAGGCACAGAGTGCTCCCTCAGCAAGTTTGCTGATGATACCAAACTGGGAGGAGTAGCCGATACCCCAGAGGGCTGCGCTGCCATCCAGAGGGATCTGGACAGACTGGACAACTGGGCAGTGAAAAACCTCATGCAATTCAACAAGGCCAAGTGCAAGGTCCTGCACCTGGGGAGGAATAACCCCAGACACCAGTACAGGCTGGGGACTGACCTTCTGGAGAGCAGCTCTGCAGAGAGAGACCTGGGTGTCATGGTGGGTGACAAGTTGACCATGAGGCAGCAGTGTGCTCTTGTGGCCAAGAAGGCCAATGGGATCCTGGGGTGCATTAAGAAGAGCGTCTCCAGCAGATCGAGGGAGGTGATCCTGCCCCTCTACTCAGCCCTGGTGAGGCCGCATCTGGAGTATTGTGTCCAGTTCTGGGCTCCACAGTACAAGAGGGATGTGGAGCTGCTGGAGAGAGTCCAGCGCAGGGCTACAAGGATGATCAGGGGCCTGGAACATCTGTCCTATGAGGAGAGGCTGAGGGAGCTGGGCCTGTTCAGCCTGGAGAAGAGAAGGCTGAGAGGGGATCTAATCAGTGTACCTCAAGGGAGGCAGTGAGGAGCATGGTGCTGGTCTCTTTTCTGTGGTGGCCACCGACAGAACTAGAGGTAATGGCCATAAACTGAAGCACCAAAAGTTCCACAGGAACTTAAGGAAAAATGTCTTAACAGTGAGGGTGACAGAGCACTGGAACAGGTTCCCAGAGAAGTTGTGGAGTCTCCTTCTCTGGAGATCTTCAAAACCCGCTTGGATGCAGTCCTGTGCCACGTGCTCTAGGTGACCCTGCGTGTGCAGGGGGGTTGGACTAGATGATCTCTAGAGGTCCCTTCCAACCTTAATGATTCTATGATTCTATGAGAGATTCTCAGGTGTTTTGCAGCAAAATAAGTCATAACCTGCAAGTGGTGAGTACATGCCAGCCCACGGAGCTGCGGCACAATCCCAAAGTTGGACAACACAGTTGGATTTTTTGGCCATTAATAGTGCTATGGGATTTTAATATTCTCTTCTGAGAAATGTGAATTTTAAAGTGGTTAGAGATTTTCTGTTAGCCTGGAGTTTCCAAAAAAAAAAAAAAAAAAAAAAGGAAAAAGAATAGAAAAGCCTTAGATGTTAATTGCTATTTATTCAAAATGTAATAACTACAGAGCCTGAAATTCACACTAGATTCAGAAATGAGATCACGCTTCATAATAATTGCTATTTCTTACTCTTAGTTCCTTAATGCCTTTTTAAAAAATCTTCAAAATTCCTTTCTAGTGGCACTGACACCCACTCAGCCACCAACTCAACTCACATCCCGCGTGCACTCACAAGATTTGCCATTAAATGTTACTGAACATTTAACATTTCTTTCCTCTTGGTAATTTTCAATTATTAATTATTTGAAACGTATTCATTTTTTTTAGTACAAAAAGAAATTCTGCCTGCCATCCACCACTAAACTCTCCCATTTTTTGACAGTAAGTGCAAGGCAACTGCAGATTTATTAGGGGTAGCTTTGGAAAGCTGAACTGACCCCTGCCCTGAGGGGGGTGATTATTCTCCTCTGTTGTCCATTTTGGGGTTTCCCAGTAGAAAAAAAGTGATTGGCAAACTAGAGAAAGTCCAGCGTAGGGCCACCAAGGTAGCTGGGGGCTGAAGTACTTGGTGAGGAGGGAGAGGCTGAGGGAGCTGCATTTGTTTAGCCTTCGGAAGAGAAGGAATAGAGGAGGTCTAGTTGTTGTTTTCCACTACCTAAAAGGGTTGGTAGTGAAGATCCTTTTCCCAGTGGTGACGGGACAAGAGATCACCTTAGAAATACCTCATAAAGCAAGAGTTTCTTCGTACACACATTAGATTTTTGCAGAAAATAGCAAGCAGTAATATAATCTAGAAAGGTTCTGAAGGGAATATGATAGGGCAGCTCCTTCCTCCACGCTTCAGAAAACTAGCAACTCCCGCAGTTGATGTTATTGGTCCCAGAGTCAGATTTTGTCTGGATTCATCCTCCTTTGCCATTGGAGCTTATTGTCACCCAGGCACGTCCGTGGACCCTCAGATACAGGGATGGTAGAAGCTCTCCTGTCTCCATCTGTTTCCTTGCAATCAGCACCAGACTAAGAAGAAATCCTGACCAAACCTGTGCTTAGAGAGAGGAGAGGGCTGTAGACACGCTGCAGCTATCTCATTCTCTACTGGATATTTGAGTGTCATTTTCTGCCCAAATATTAGCAAAATAATCTGCCCAGCAGGAGCATAGCTTGCTAATTTTGGTTTGTAATTGCAACTGATAATCAAATGGGGAAGAAGAGGCTAAAAAATGAACTATTGTAATCGCTCCCTTTCTCCACACACACAGAGACAAAACAGACCCACCTGCACCCATCCAGCGCGTGTCTCCTGTTTCTTGCACGGGCAAACATCCCTTCTCTTCCTCTCTTCCCCCTCTCTGGCCAGTCCGACGCTCAGGCAATTGGTCTGTCCCTGCCGACTGTCCTGAGCACCCCTTACCCAACCTGGTCACCGGTGCTCACCTATTGGCACTGGGCTGGGCTGTGCTGAGAATTCCTGCGTGGGAATTCCTGGCATACAAAAGTCTTGGGGAGTGAGGAAGGCAGAGCGATTGCCTGGGAAATGCAGGGTGTTTTGCAGGAGAGCTATGGGCAGCCGACCTGCTCTGTAAATGCAGGATAGCTTCTTGTGAGTCCCCTGGAAGAAGGGGCATGTGGGCCATGTTGTAACCTCAACCCTCCCAAGAAGCTTCATTTTGTTTCAAACAAAATATTGCTGCATTAGCGACCTGTAATCTCTGCATGATCCTACCAGTGAAATCAAGGGGAGTAAGAATAGGAACTGTGGTAATAGCTACTTCTTAAGCAGAACGCATGATTTTGACAGGCATCCCTGGGCTTGTGGCGATGGCTGCCTTCATAAAGGGCTCCTGGCATCTCACACACAGTTGTGCACCCGCCGTCCCATCGGCGGGACGGAGGGGATCTCCTCTCGCCTGTCAGAGGCACATTTTGCATCTGCCCTCTGTGCACTTCTCCCTTCTGAAACGCACTGCAGAAACATTAGGGATTATTAGAGGATGAAGCTGCGTGACCGAGTATTAAATATTTATTCCCTTGTATTCTTCATTTGGATTATTTGAAAATCCTTTCTTTAATTGTCTCGTTCTGCTTCTGTTGTGCGGCTGTGCTGTTGGCTGCAGCTCCCCCTCTTCATTATCTTTCTGACTTACTTATCTCTTCTGTAGAGCAAGGCCCTGCTTAGGACAGGGGCTGCCTGCCCAGGGAATCCCACAGATCCAAAGCAAAGACATGTTCCTTTGGCTGCCGCAAAAATTCACAGGCTGTAAAAGCAAACAGATGGAGCAGGGCACAGGAGGTCACAACGTACAGTCAAAGTGATCAGGGTTGCTATCAGCTGCTGCATGGGCAGCATAATTATGTGCTTTTTTGCTTTATTCCTGGAGATACATTTGACTCAACCATCCTTTGTAGGGTTCATTTGTGTCCCTCAGGAGCAGGGAAGGATGGGGAGAAACACCTGAGGGGAGAAGGGCAGAGAGAAGCAATGTGGAGGAGGCAGCAGTGGTAAGGATAGAGTGAACAAGAACCATATGCTTTGGCAGTCAGTGCTTGCAGAGCCAGAAGGGAGAAATAAAACTGTGCTCAAGCTGCTGGGCTGCATAAGGAAGCCAAGGGTGTTGGTACCCGTGGAAAAGGCCAGGCATGGCTGCTAGGGTCGGCCCCTCTCATCCTGATTGACTAAAAGGCCTGAGAGCCTCCAGTTTGTGGCTCAAGGGAGCTGGTGACCATGAAAGAGCAGGGATGTACATGGTTTTTATACTTCCTGAAGGGAGAAGAAAGGACATGGGGAAATGCCAGGCGAGGGGGAAATGGGAAGGCCATATTCCCCTTCTCATCCCCCATTTGGGAAAGGCTGGGAAGGGCTGAGACGGGGGAAAGGAGGGGTTCGTGAGAGTGGGGAATGCGGAAGGGCTGGAGAGGAAGAGGCTTACTGCAGTAATAAAGAGGAAAATGACAGATGAAAAGTAAACCCCTAGAGAGGGATGAAACAAGTTCTTTAACTAATCAGCTTGTCCAGCTGAGCAGCAGGGTTAATCCGGCTATGGCAAAGTGAAAAGACTAAACACATGACAAGGCCAGCTTGGCTGGAAACGCCATCTAGCTCTGCTCTCACTGTGGTGAAGGCAGGTCCTCACCTGGGCTCAGGCAGAGCTGAAAATGGCTCAAAAGTCCAGAAGTTTGGGTGCTTCCTCTGCTATCCATCAGCCGAAATATGTGACTACACAGGGAGCAGCCAAAACAGCTGCAAGAGCTGAGAAAAGCCACCTGAAAAGGACAGTCATCGTCTGGGCTCGTCTATATCTAGTTTGCTGTCAGGAGCTGTCCTTAAACAAAACATGAGTGATGCCTTGTGAAATCTGCCTCAGATATTACAGGATTAATGCTAAGTTTGCCTAAGGTAGCCGGGCAGCTGACAGCTGTCAGAGATGTTGAACTCTCTGTGGTAGCAGGACTTAGTCCCAGGAGGGCTGTGCGTGTGCTGAGCTATTCCCCCAGCTGCTCCTACTGACATGGCACGTGCTGAGAGGTCAGGGGGACCCCGCTCCTAGCACCCAGCTCATCTCAAATTGTGGGTGACTACAGACCCTGCATTTCTGCCCCTAACACGACCAGGCTGCCTGGGGGCAGGAAATGTGGATTAGAGTAGTTCACCATGCATTTAACAATTAACAGGCAAATGATATTTTTTTGTGCTGGTTGTCATCTTTTACTGAGTTGTCCCTCAGTTCCCTGAGGTGCCTTCAGTTCAGTCAGGTCCTGTTTCCCCACCCAGTGAATATACTAGTGCAGGTAGATGGACCCACACAGGGAATTGGTTGGGCACTTCCACCAAGCAGGCTCAAAGCCTCCGATGGACATGTGGAGAGGAACTATTTCCCACCACAGAAGGGAAAGGGGATAGAGCACTTCCTTCAGAAGGTCAGTTGCCAAAGAAAAGATGTGTACTGTTTCTCTGTCTCTGTGATACCTGCAAGGTCAGGGTCCCTCTGGCAGGGAGTGATGGCAGAAATGGTTATCATTTTGCAGTGGGTTTTCCATGTTGCAATGCCACTTTACAATACGGACTACACTGAGGTCCCAAACTGTGCTTCTCACTGAAGCGTAGGATGTAGGAGATTACTTACCCTGCCATATGTTTTTGCACTTGCTGCAGGAGATGTGTTTGAGAATGAGCAGGCTGATTCTGCTTTCTCGGCTGATGGATTGCATCCATCAGCCCTCAGCAAGACCACCACCCATTCAAATCAGCACAGCCAAAGGCAGAAGTAACCACAGGATACATGGAGTTATGGCTAGATTGTGGTAGGCAGTGTGACATAATGATGGAGAGGAAACATACCCTGCACAGCTTGAAAGGATGTTCTGGACCTCAGTAACTATAGGGTGCACTAACCTCTGTGACTTGAGATGGGGCCCTGTGGGGGAATTTTAACATACAAGTCACTCACCAGTGGGTAATGTACAATTTTCTGATAACAAAGTCAGCAGCTGTGGGCTAGAAGTGTTTCTGAGCACAGTGCCATGGTTCTGCTGTCCAGTGCAGGGGGATGCAGCGGTGAATTAGGTAAGGGCCTCAGCAGGAGTTCACTCAAGGAGGCAGACTGTGGGAGAGGCGTCTCTTCTTACTGCTACTATTACTTATTCTTGGAGCTCACAGGCCTTTTCCAGTATGTTGTCCAGTCAGACGATACCAGACTTCTGCAGAGGTTCTCGCGCTCGGCTGTCACTGGACCAGTGGGGTTAGGTCCAACACCAGGCCCCAGCCCATCCTTGGCTTGGTAGGTGGGGACTATCTAAACTCTCTTGGAGACTATCTAAACTTGCAATTTGGTGAAACCCCAGGGTTTCTCTTCTTTACACCAGACCCATGCCCAATGAAAAACTGCCAGAGAAGTAATCTGGTTTAACCATTTTCTAAATTGTCAGAGCAGATCTCTGACACATCAGCAAATCTGGGTCAATATATTATCTGCCTTTCCTCCAAATGTTCTGCAAAGATATGTAAGCAATGTCATCCTCTCTTTACAAAGTGGAAAACAAAGGATATGGACTACATGTTTTGCCTGAGATCAGTCAGTAGGTTGATGGCAGGGCTAGGAAACAAACTTTGCAGTGGTGCTACCACTTAACAGTCCGTGTGATGTTGTCTTTGCACCACTTATTTAATTAGAAGTGACAGACAGCAGGTAGAAGAGAGTGAACAAGAGATGAGAGCCACAGGGATTTAAAAGAAAGAACTCTGTGTGTTTGGTCTTCAAGATTTTTGTAGCAGTGAAGAACAATTCTAAGGTAAAAAATGCACAGGTGACATTAAATCGGCTATGCAGTGGTGAATCTGTGGACTTCTGGTTGAAAGCCCAGTTATTTATATAAAATTGCAGAAAGAGTTTGTTAAACCTATAGCCCTGTAATACAGCACTGCTATTGTGAGCAACAGGCCACAGGCTTCGTACTGAGTATGCAAGTCCTCAGGGCTGAGTTTTGTCAGACTTCCTCTCCTTGAACTTTTCGTGACTTTCTGCAGCTTTGTTTTATTTGATTTAGCCATAACAACAAATTTACTAATTGACTAGGAGGCTATGGCTTGTTTGTTTTGCTTTTGTTTATCTTTGTTGGGTGCAACTGTATTTCTGACTCTTAACATCATGATGTTGTATAAGGAGGTACAGGCCTGGTTTGATAACAGAGACCTTGAGAAGCAAGGACACAGAATTAGGTTTGGAAGAGTGTACACATGGGATGGTAAGAGACCCAGGGACACAGCCCCTTAATGGGACACAGGCTTGGCACTGGAGGCTGGACATCTATAAACAACTCACCAAGGTCTGTTAAAGAAATGTAGACCTGGAGCTGGACCACATCTGTTTTCATGGGCAACAAAAAGAACAAAGAACAAGTATCTAACCTACGTTAAAACGCACCATATATAGTACATCTGGATGTATTGTGGATTTGCAGATCAATGAAGAAAGAGTAAGGTGCAAAAGAGTGTTAGCAAGTATAAAATGACCCCAGATGAACCATAGAGTGACAAAGAAGGAACTATCAATGTTAACATCATATTACTCCTAGTGAAGGATCTCCAGATGCTAATGACTTGTCATAACCCACCCTCTCCCAACCACCACCACTCTTCCTTTAAAGAAGAATACTGGGAAAAGATTTTAACAAGGTGAACCTTAACTGCTCTTTTTTTTTTCCCCAAGAAACTGAATAGAAAGACTGTTTCAGGAAGTGACCCCCACTCCGCACTATCACTGAACAAAAAAGGTTATATCGAGGTGAAGTGGAGCAAAAAATATCTGCATAAGAGCAAACATATGTCATTTAGCTGAAACAAATTCCCTAATACTCCTTACTTATGTTGACACTAAAATCCCCTGTTCACATGTTTCTGAGAGTCTTGCTGTTTGGTGCTGGGAGGAGTCCAAGTGCCTCTGACCAGGACCTGCCAGGCTCTGCAATAGGATTTCCAGGGAAAAGTGAGCTATAAAACCCTGCTCCATTACACCTTATGCTCTACCTGAGAGTGAGTGGGAGTTTTTGTGCGAAGTAGGAACAAGTACAAAGACACCCAGCCCTCAGTGATTCCCTTCAGATTGCTCTTCTAACTGACCTAAGCCACAGGACATCTTAACTACCCTGTCAGAGGCTACTGCATGACCCTTGCATGACAACTCTCAGTACAGCTGCAAACCTCTGTGGTCCATGAAGTCCCAAGGGATTTCAGCCCTGTGTAAGGGCTGACAATGGTGAGGGTAGGGACTTTGAGCTGATGCTTTTTTTGTTTCCAAACACTCTCCTCCATGAGCAGGCCGCTGAGGAGACGAGGAGCTTCTAGCTCTGTTCAACATCCATCGTTACTCCAGCTCTTGCTCTTCCTCTTCTCCTCTCTGCTCCTTCTCTGGTGCTGCCAGTGATGCCGAGACACTGAGCACTGGGGCTGCAGCCTGTGCACAAGAGAGGGCCTGGCCACTGCTGTGCGTCTTGCTCTGTGCTTCCCTGCTGGCCCCTGCAAGCAGGCAGCCAGATGGCCAGTCCCTTCCTGCCTTGTGCGCAGCCGGTGACGCGTTGAGACAGTACAGCCTCTCACTTTCACTGGGCATTTAAGCAGGGAAAAGGCAGAAAACATACGGTGTGAGCTTATGGGAGAAACTCCTGCAGATACTAGTGGAAATGGACAACATTTGTGCACAGAGCCTTCACGCAAGCACTACACTATGAGGTAGGGAGTAGTGAGATCCTAACTAATAAAAAAATCACTCAACAGGAGAGCTGCTCTAGTTCATCCTTTTGAAGAGTGTTATGAAAAGCTGGCTTGTCTGGTGTTTAACCCATATAGGCAGCAGTTGAGAGACCTGGGCTGTGTCTGCACTGACTAGCTGAGTGTCTCTGTGTACATGTGTTCAAGAGGATCTGCTAATCATTTGGCTTTGGACTAGCCAAGTGACTTTTCGGACTAGCTGTGTGGGCTCTTAATGTTCCCTGGTTGTTTTGGCACTGAATAGTCTTGCTAACAAAAACTTTGCTTTTAAAATAAGCTGGTTTCCTTATGCTACCACACACTGCTTGTCAGCCAGCATGATGGGGAAGAGCACTTATGAGCACACAGCATTTTCCTGGAGTAAGTTGTGCTTGCCTCTGTACAGGTCTGGGAAGCGCTGCTAGGAGGTAGCTTATGCTGTTCAGAGAGGAAGCTGTCTCCTTAATTTCTAGGTAAATAAAGACCCTAAGGTCTGTTATCTGACTTCACAGTCTTTCAGTTTCATTAAGTTAATAGCTTCCATCAAGGGGCCAGCCCAGATGCTTGCAGCTGATTTTAAACCTGTGAATTCATCAATCTTAAATTGTACTTCCAGCAAAGTCAGTGTGCTGCACCCTTGAGACACATGGAAACCCTGATGCTCTGTGCAGGACTTTGATGCCAGCATTACAGAAAGCTCATGACCATGTCCCTTTGTGCAATCCTTTTCTGGGATTTCAGCTGAGAATGCCCCTCTCTGTCCTGGTATCCTGGGTTTTCTGGGGAAACAGTGGGATAATTTGTCTTCGCATACTAAGCAGTCAGGCGGGTGCTGTTCTTCAGACAACTAAGCAGGAATGCCTGAGCAGTGGTGGATCTAGATGGGTCTAGAGGCAGCAAAGCATTTGCTGTGTCAACTTCTTCATTTAGGCCTGTCTACATTAGCTTCCACTCTTGCAAAGACAATACTTTGCTTTTCTTCTACCACCACACCAATAAGGCAAAGAAACCCTTGTTAATCTCCAGAGACCTCCAGGGGATTGTCCATCACCAGACAGCAGTAGTGCTCTTTGTCATCTAACTTCTATGGTGATGCAGGTCCTGTGCCCAAGGACAAGGGACAACCTCTAGAGTCCAAGAGAAACCTTAGAAAGGGTATTATCCCTAGTCTTGCTAGATATACCAATGACAAAAATGGTGTGCCCTGGGGTCTGGCCTTGGGGCCACACAGAGGTGTAGACCAGGTAGTGGCATCTTTCCCAGCTTATGGTGACCCACAGATGCTGACATTGCATTGCCAGTCAGTGTGCTGTGAAGAGGATTGGCCACCTCAGACCCTTTCTTAATGGGCAGAGAGGACTTTTAGAAGAGAAATAAAATTCATCTGCGAACATATATGGACAACATTAATTCTGATTCATTCCTTTAGTGATTTCAGACCAAATCAAGAGTATATGCTACTGCTGCCGACTCTGTTGTAGTTTGAGAGATACTGATCATTTTTACCCTTTTAGGTCTGTGTGTGCCTAAGTGCTTATGACTAAATGTATCATTGAGACAGAGGTCACTTCTTACAATCTGGTGAAGTTCCCTTCTGTCAACTCTGAGCCATTTCAGTACTTGTACGAGAAGCTTGCACTGCCATTCTCAATAGAAGAGGTACAAAATAAATCACTGTCTTGTGTAAGTGATTTCACACTTTATAGAGATCAGTCTGGACTCACTGTGTGGAATCTGAGATGCAGGCCTGGGTTGTGGTATGTCACCAAAGAGAGATTCAAGCTGAGGGTAGACAGGGAGTGTGACTGCAAATTAACTCTTGAGTGACTTTGGTCTTGGCTTTTGGTGTTAAAACTTTCATCAGGAGTAAAGAATCTAAAACAAAGTCTGAAAAAGAGAGAGAAAGAGAGTCAGTCAGCCTCATATTTATCCAAATAGGCTCCAGGCAGTTTCTGAAAGCATCCAGACCAGACTGTGAAGACAAAGGGAGAAGGAAGAATGATAGGTGCCTTTGTTTTCATCCCAACTCTTTCTAATCTGTAATTTGTAGTGATATCTTATTTCTTATTCCTGGATGCTTTTCCTCCTTGCCAAGTCCTTGCTGTTGCCTGCATCTCATACATAGCAAGGTCCTCATCACATCAAGAATTCATAATCATCCAAAAATATTCAATAGGAATATAAAATATTTACATGTGAAAGACTGTTAGGCAGAATGAATCACTCATGTTACTTCCTTGGAAATTGTTCACTTAGAGAGGGCAGGAGATGTGCCAGGACACAACACTGTGTGCTCCCGAATGAGCGCTGAGGGCCTGGCTTGGGTAAGGCCCTAAGGCCCCGGCGTGGATAAGGCCCTAAGGCCCCAGGGGGCCTCGCAGCCCCTGCCCATGGCTGCTCTGCGGTGCGTGAGGGCGGCTGGGAGGCAGCAGTGTCTGCGCCAGGCCAGGGCAGGCTCCCAGTGACGCTGCGTAGCCACCAACCCTCGCCCTGCTAAGCGCAAAGTAACGACACCAGACAGAAGGAGGCCAGGTGGCCAGGCTTGATCCAGACATCTGACACAACCTGTATTTATTACCCATAGTCTCATCCTTCTTGTAAGTGCCTTACTAATTCTTTTTTCAGCATGGGTGCAGTTAGTGTCTCCTCTTTTTCCTTGCAGAATCTGACCACACATTTGCCTTTCTGCTGCGTATTGAAGTCCCCACAGAGGGAGTCTCCAGTGTCAAGAGACCTTTCTAAGCCCTCTTCATGCTCTGACTTTCTCAAACCAGCCCTTCTCTCCTTCAGACTCCTAGAGACTCAGTCTCATCCTCTTGTAATTGCCCTCTCTTTCAGTAAGAGCAGCTGGATGCTGCACAGTTGTCACAGTGTGAATTGGGTGGAATTCAGTGACTTTGGCAAAGTGACCTCAGGGGCACAGTGACTTTGGCAAGTGACTGCAGGGGCACATATACACTGCACGGCACTCAGCTCTGCCGGAGAGCTGGGTGAGCCCAGCAGTGGGGTGCTCTGTGGAAATATGAGCTGAGGTCTTGGAAGTTGTGTAGCAGAGCTGGCGTGGTGCTCCCAGCAGAGCAGTTCCCCTGGAGCCGGCCCAGTGCAGCTCCCATGCCTTCAACACCAGAGCCGAGGCATGCGGTGCAAGTCTGCAGATTCCTGCATTAGCTGCACTGCGTGATGTAGATGTGCTCTCTAGTGCAAGTGGGAGCAGAACATGAGCTGTGTTCTTGAGCATGATGCCTGGGGCCTGGCCATGTGCATTGTCAGAGCAATGAGTAACTCAACTAGAATTGCCCTTCCAAGCACCCTTGGTTAATCACTGGCCAGCCAAGGCCCTTTTATAAATGCAATGGCAGGACTGCTAATGAAAATTCTTACTGGATCATGCCTGGGAGAGTTGTCTTGGCCATTTTATGTAATGATACGATAATCCTCGGAAGCTAAGGGATTTCTGAATGCCTCTTTGGGGGAATCTGTTTAGCTTAGGTCTATACTAGTACGTAGTACTTGTAAAGTAGTAACAGGAAGGAAGTCGGATAAGAAAGGGTGTCTGGTAATAGCTGCTTCCTACTTATAAATACAAGATTTCATAATGAAGATAAAATGCATCCTTGTACGCTGGCCAACCCAAGTGTAGTTTCTGTTCCCATTCTCATTCCCATACTAAATATCAACAGCCATCGAGCATTTCTCTCACGAGGCATAACCAGCTCCAGTTTTCTTCTGTTTGTTGATTTAACTTTGACAGAAGAAGTGAACTTATACTAGAAAATTATATCACTGTATAACAATACTGAGAAAAAGAATCTGTTGTTCTGGCAGCATGCATGGGCAGAAGAGGCTAAAAGGAGATCTAAATTCCAAGAAATCCATGCAAAGGAGAATTTATTTAGAAATTTTATTTCCTTGGGATCAGCTCTAGAAGTACAGGGTTCTTCTTGGCCTGCTTCATTGGTATAAGATCCCACCCTATTACTTGGACAAAGACTCATCGATTGACTGCTCTCACCTACTGTGATCTTGGACAAGTGACGTAATTGCTCAACCTCGGTTATCTTTCTTTAAAAAAAAAAAGGCAACATTGCTCTGATGAAGACTCAGTGTGTCTAGCTGGTAAAAAGTGACAGTCATTGAAAAGTGCCCAAACAATGCCAATAGTGTAGTAGCATTAAAACTGGGAAAAGAGAATCATCTGATCTGGAGTCTCCTTCCAGGAGGCATTTATGAGGAAAAGGATTGTCCCACAAAAATTACTTCCTGACATTTTCTCAATACCTTCCTTGCTGATTCCAAATTCTCCTATCATCCCTTCTCTAATGAAGTCTTGGAGCGTGGAAGACACATGCACATATTTCCACATACACCCAGGTTTTTCCACCACGTCAGCAAGGAAGAATATGCAAGGATCAGAACCAAGCAGCAAAATGGGAAGGACCTAGAGATTTGTATTTAAGAGCAGAGGGGAAAAAATCACTCAAAAATGTATTATAGAGAACACTCTTGTGTCGACAGAGGGATGAGCTAGGTGACCTAATAAAAACTGTTGTTAAAGATTTTTCCACATCTGTCACATAATAGGGGCCTTCAGTCTCCAGAGCTGTCAGTCCGACACTTTTCACTGGCAGAAGTATTCACTCAAAAATAATCTTTATGAAAGGAAAGAAGCTCAGTTAGCTGCTTGCCTGGGGCAAACAGAATGCAGCCAGGAGGCTTTCTTGGCAAATAATTATGAATGCACTTTTAGCTGCCCAGGTGCAGGAAGCACAGCTTAGGCTTTTATTCATTAACATCATTAAAATTTCCATTTCAGCTGTCTTTTTGGCATTTATAGTGCTTGCAGAATTGTGACCAGGTTAAGCCAAAATTGGCAGTGACCTCACACTAGGCACCATGAGTTCAATTGTTTAAAAAAGGTAAGAAAATCCTGATAGAAATGTTAAATCATTCAGTGGTACCTCTGCATACGTTGGATGACAGTACAGGTAACCTTGTGGGTAGGAAGCAAAGGAAGAGAATAAGGTTCAAGAATACAGAAAATGCCATGCCTGCTATGGCCAGTTATCCATTTGTTCAGTATTTTGTCTTTACTACTGGGGAGTATCAGAAGCTACAGAGGAAGGCATGCGGGATCTGAAATTGAACTGTTTGGAATAACCATTTCTTAGGGAAATACCTTTTCTAGCACCCTCATTAGTGGTTCTTATGTGAAGCTTTTATATTCATCATTCGTATCTTAACTGTTTCTATTGTAAACGTGGAGAATTTCTATATAATATGCACAAGTATCTCCCTTTTATTTTTTTTTGAATCCTTCCATACACTAAGCCTCAAAGATATCGTGTAGCAATGAGTTCTGCTGATGAATGATAATGAGTGAGGAAAAATATCCCCTTTCATGTGTTTGTGTACGTGTTGTCTCTCAGTTTGAGGAGATGCCCCTTTGGTCTTGGAATATGGAAGACAAGGTAAGTAGGAACATTCAATCTACTTTTTAATATGCATTTTACTAACTATTTTTCATGCCTATTTTAGCCATATGATTTCTAAAATAAATACACCTGCTGTTTAATTCCCTTCATGCATGGAAGGCAAGCTATGCCTTGAAATAATCCTGCTGACTATTCCTGGACTCCCCCCATGTCTGCTATAATTTTCTTTGGACACAGAACTGAGCACAGCATTCCAGATGCAACGTGCTTGCATCCTGATTTTGCACAACTTTTAGTGAGGATTCCCAGCACAGCCCTGCGTGCACCGCAGTCAAGAGCACTGCTCACTGCCGGGAAGCACCATGGGTGCTACAAGGACAGACGGTGCAGCTGGGAGGACATCAAATCCTCCTTGCCATGGGGAAGCACGCTTCGAGCGTGGCTACACATATGAGTAGTTCAAATGAATCCTTCCAACTTGTGTTTTAGCAAGAAGCTCTACAATGTTTTCTGCCTGTTCCTCCCGCATGGTTGATCCCTCACAATTTTTTCTAGCCGTGACATAAAGATACTTCACCATGTGCAAATACTGCCACCTCACTGACTGCTCACCTGTGTTGGGCTTATCATTAATCTATACATCAACATAGATCTCTTTCTAGGAACCAGAAGCATGCTGCCACTAGTATTTTGCCCTGTTGGAAATGGCACAGTTAATGTTAAATTGCATTTTTTTCAGTCTTTTAGCCAGTTTCTGTCTGTTTGACGTGGCAGAAGGTTCTCATTTCTGTCTTTGCCCACCCTCTAGTTTGTGTCCCGTCGAGAATATGTTGGGAAACAAAGTGAAAAAAAGTGAACGATTTTCACTTTTCTCATATCTGCTGACACGCTCCAAGATTGCTAGCAGGCTGAAGTGGTTTTGCAAATGCCCTTCCCAAGTCTCCCTTCTATGTGCAGCTTCCAGGTATGTTGTCACTCCAGTCTTGGTTTCGCTGCAGGAAAGCGACGCGCCCCGCTCTGCTCCCCCAAGCTGCCCCTGTTTCAGAAGGTGCTCCAGGGTTTGCTGCCCTCTGCTCCTCCAGCTCAGGGCTGGTGTCAGGAGCTTTGTTCTTACACTCCTGCAGGCCGCCACGCTTGGTCCCTGTCACACGTACACTGTGTGGCTCCCGTCAAGCTGCTTAACTGTGTAGCTGTTTCCCCTGCTCCCCTTGGTGCGAAGAGGTAATCATAGAGATGCCCTCGCCGGGGGCTGGAGCAGCCTCATTCGTTCGAATTTGTGATGTCCTCTGAGTCCCTCAAAGGGAAGCTGCTATGAAAGTGCAAAACGTTATTACTGAGGAACTTAAAACAGTGTTTCTAGATATAGGTATTTGGGAGAATGACAATTTACCTTAAAAATGTGACTGAGTTCTGTATGACAAGCCTCTGCCATCAGCCCTGTTTCTAATGTATTCGCGTGATGCTACGCACAGGGAAGAATTGCCTTTCTTTGGATGGATGCTCTAGATTAATTACTTTATCCTATCTTTTCTCTGCAAACATCCCTTACATATTAATAGGTAATAATGAAAGGAGTATGATACCAGGCCAACTGCAACCTTCGGTTTCGATCTTTTTTCTTGTAGTCTCCCCTTTTCTAAAATCTCATATTTTATGCTTTTCCTTTCCTCTTTTGGCCTTTTCAGCTTGCTGCGTAGGTTGTGCTCCCTCATCTCCCCCCTCCTCAAAATTTCTGATCAAGTTGAAACTGGGGCAGGATTTTGCTTTTGTTGATACTTGTGTTTTCACAGCAGGCTGCCTGGCTGTGCCCTGGCTCTGGGAACAGGGCTTGCCAGCACACACCAGTTCTCCCACACAAATTATGGCAGAGCCAGACAGCCTCCTTCCCCACCACCACCGCCTCCTTTCCCGCCACCTTCACGTTCTTCCCCACTACCATCACCAGCTCACACCATCCTTTAGTTCCTCTGCTCATAACCACACGTCTCATTCACCCCTCCTTTATATTAATGCATTGCCAGACAGCTGCCTTCTGACCCAAGGAGTCATTTCTTTCCTGTTGTCATCTCCTCCTCTCTGATAATTGCTGTAGCTTTTCTTTTTTTCTCCTATAACTTCTTACTATATAGTAGAGATATGGATGGTTGTCAGGTCATCTCCCTGAGCAGATATTGCTCGTTAACCAGATGAATGGGCCTGTTGCCGTTCTCCGAGCTCAGACAGATGCCCAGTCGGAATAGATGATTTTCCCATCCAGCGCCACCCATCTCTGGGGCTCCATCCAGGAGCCATTTCTCAGCTGATGGCTCTTAAAATCGGAAAATCATAAGCTCACTTGCCACCCACTCTGCCTGGACTATTCCCCCAGCGGGACATCTGGCTATCAATGCAGTTCTTACATTAACTGGAATTAGCAAAACCTATCATCAGCATTGCTTCAACATACAGTATTGCTGCTGGAACGGGACGTTTCTTCCAGGAGCTCCTTCCCTTGCTTTGCTCCTCAAGCAGACTGGAGGGTTTGCTGATGGTGCAGGTGCCCTGGGAGGCGGCGGAGAGCGGGGCCGCGCAGAGCCCCTCCGCTCCCGCGAGGCTCTGCCGGGTGCCCTCCTGCTCGCACGGAGCCGAGGAGCAGAGTCCTAAGGGCTCGCTAGCATTAGCTCAGCACTTTCCTTTTATAGCTTTTTGTGGTAACTCGGTCCTGGATGCCGTCATCTGAGCTCCTCGAAGAGACATTTTCTGATCCATCTATCCCTCTCGCGAGCAAGGGGGATGGGACTAAGGAAAGCCAGGTGTCTGCAGCACCAAGAGGCAATTTGTAAACTGTGGATATTTTGTCTGTTTACTTGAAAGCACAAAATTTGTCACTTGTGTGAGTAATTTACTGCTAATTATGAGCTTACAATCTGCAGACAGGAAAATCAGAGCGAATGCATTTTCAGAGGAAAAGGAAAATTACTCCAAGCACCATATAATTATGCACTTAACTGCGACTTGCTCCCAAGCTTTTCTAGAACATTGCTTTTGCTTTTCAGCTGCAGCAAGTTTACATACAATTGCACTCGCATGTACATGGGAGGGAAGGGGCGCATATGCTGGAGAATCGTAATAATTAAAGAGAAAAGAACAGAAGATTAATAGCAGGAAAAAGAGGCTAAACCCCGAGATGCTAACAGTTGAAATTTCCTTGTCAAAGTGCAGAACTGCTGTAACTACAGGCTGATACTGTGCACTACTTACTTGCACATGTCTGTTGTACCCTCTGCTCCTGACCTGCAGCCTTCTGTGCGTTGCTCTTCCAGCCTTGGACTCCTCATAGTCATCTCTGCTCCTCTGCTCCTGCCATAGCCTGCTCCTTCCCATCCTAAAAGTCATGGCTCTGCTGTGCTAAACTCAGCACTATGTGTCCTGTGTAGTAGGTGAGCACAAATAATAGAAAGGAAAAACCTCATTTTCACTGCTGATCTGATGTGGTTTTGGGTCAGGGTCACCAGAGCTTCCAGAGCAGTGTGCTACGTTCTGACAATGTATGGTTGTGCACCCAGAAGCCAGGAGAAGAGTTTTGCTCCTGCAAAATGCTACCGCTTCATTTTGTCTCCTTAAAAAAAAAAAAAAAACATACAAAATAATAGATTAAATTATACAGTTACTGAGTTAACGGGGTAAGGGCAAAAATATAAAAGCCAGGGAGAGGAGAGGGTTTCAGCTGGGATTTGAAATGGAATGAAGAGCCACTGAGGCAGGGAGCTACAGGAAGGAAAATGTTAAATACTTAATTGAATTTGCATAAGTGATTCCTTAATGATAAACTAGGGATAGGTGAAGCAGAGAAATTAGAGCTGGAAAAGACTTATTAGGTCATCTAGCCCATAATGTAGCTCAGATAAAATAACACTGTATCTCCCACTCCTTTACATCCCCTCTCTCAGTTCTTGCTCACTCTCCCTCATGGACAAGCTCCCTCCATCTCTCACTTGCATCTCAGACTCACAGCAAATGTTTTCAGAAGTGTTTGTTCTTTCTAGTTTTTCTTTGAGTGGAGGGAGTGCGGTGCAGTTGGCCTCCTTGGAGGTGGTTGTTCGTCGGTTGCCGCGTTGCGTTGCCTTCGCTCTCCCGCTCTTTGGCTGCGAAACAGCCGCCTGCAGGGGCTCGAGGCGGCTGGGCCACCGAGGCTGCTGCTGAGATCCTTGGCTTGGCAGACACTGTGGTGCCCAAAGTGGCTTTTGCTTTCACTATGTTGACATTTAACTACCTGGAAATGGGCAGGCACCTTGGCCAAGATCATTAGGCACAGGCCTCTAAGCTATAAAATGACCAGGATTAGGAGTTCCTGCTAGGTTGGCAGAATGGGGATGGTTTCTGGGCGCCAGAGCTCTGCTGTTAGGGAGGGACCAACATGCCTGCATCCAGCAGCTCCAGCAGCTTGTAGAGATCTCGTTAACTTTTGCATCTGGTTTTATCTAGGAGCCTTTGGGAAAAACTATTTCAATTCTTCTGGACATCTGTCATGAGTCGAACTGTGGAGAAGGACACATATGTTCGGACCCTTAGCAGAATCTACAGGGATATTTTCTTTTACCCATGACAGTAACCAGCCCTGAGTTAAAAGTTCATCTGTCTTGTTTCATTGCAGGAATATGAATGGATTAGGCAGTTCTTCCCACTCCTCACAAGGATAGTCTGGAGCAGTGCCAGCACCGCTAAAGACAGACTAACACAATAAACCAATTTTTCTTGAATAGCGGTCTGAATTTTTTAATGATTCTGCTTTGTCCACGTTAACCCTGGCTTTACTCTCTTCTTTCTGTCCGTGCAGGATGAGCTGGGCGAGCTCACAGGTCTGCTTGTGGAACCAGAGATCTTAAGCAATTACTGCAGTAGAATGAGAAGTTAAATTTAGATCCACGGCAAGAAGTATTTAAGGAACCCGTTTGAAATCAAAAAATCCTCTAGGAGCTGAATACCCGTGGAAATCTGCTTCCATATTGCGAGGTAACTATTTGCAAGAACCTGGGCATGGAAGGAGAATTGCACAAGAGATTTATTCCAGGAACTTCAAACTGTAAGTGCATTTGTGAAAAGAACAATCTGCCCATTAAAGGCTTGAAAGAAAGGTGAAATTAATCAAATGAATGATCGAGTATGAATAATTCCCTAGTCCTTCAAATCATCAAATGCAGTGCAAGTCCCTTCTAGCCCATCCTCCTCCTCAAATCTGCTCCCCTTTAAAAAGCTGTTGTATTATTTGCCTAAATTATTCATGTGCTGAAATAAACGTGTTGGTTATGGACTCATCCCATCTCCCTTTCCTTCAGCTGAAAATATTATTTAAATTAAAGGTGGCAGTTATATAATTTAATCTTTGTCTTCCATTATTGATGAATTCTAACATGAAATATGTAGGCATTTCCCCTATTCTGCCTTGTGGAGCACTGGCCATAATTATGTCAGATAGATTTTTTTTTCTTCTTTTTTGAAGAAGTATTTATTAGCAACTGTCCTCTGTGGTGCTGACAGAGGATGTTTAAATGGAAGAGTAATTTATGCCTCCTTATTTTTATCCCTTTTGTGGGCCATTTTCAAAAATGGAGCTTTCCAGTCCTTTATGGCTTAGGGGCTTGAATCCAACAGGTTTTTTCAGGGGTGATAAATCTCTATCCCCACAAGCAATTCTGATAAAATCAACAGATACAGTAGCAAACCTTTTCTGAGTTGTCTTAAGAATTTTCTCACCTGGCAGGTGATTGTAATTCTGGGTTTACACATGTGGAAATGGAGGCAGGTTTCTGAGGAGCAGCTCCTTCTCCTGCACTTCTTTCTAGAGCTTCCAGTGCCCCCAGGACCCAGAGCTGCCTGCGCGGGGTGCGAGTTGCCCCTTGCGCTCACGGCTCCCTGTGCACAGAGCTGGAGCTGTCACTGCCTTTTCCCCCTGCTTTCTGGTGTGATTATTCTCACTCCTGTTTGCATACACAGATGGAGCTCAATGGATTCCTAATAGCATCCTTTACTTAATTAACATGCAATTAGCTTAATGAATATTTTAACCTCATTATGTAGTTACTCATCTTTATTTGTTGTGGGTAAGTCTAGTGCCCAGCTCTGGCCTGTTGTAAAGACAAGCCAAATGAGTCTATTTTTTCCATTATATCTGAGGGGCCTGGTTACACGGTTCCTTCTCATTCCCTTTATATGGCAGGTCCATGATGGAGCAGCTGGGGTATATGGAGGCAGAACATGTGTTTTTCTTCATCTTCCCCTGAAGAAGAAATTTCTTTAGACTTGGGGAGTGTGCAAGAGAGAGATGATGTTAAATTCTTGTATGTGGCTGATAGCTGCATCCTGCGCACTATGTCAGGATGAACCTTATTGCTCTGAGGGACAGGATTTCAACAAAACCCTGGCAGGGACGTGTCCCAGCTGTGGGTTTCCCATTTCTATCCTTGTATGTGAGCTGGTGCTTTAGTGCATGTGTGACAGTCCTTCTCCGTGATGGTTTTCAAGTTTAGGGTTTGTAGCAGAAGCAATATCTAATCTTGGCAGATGTGGAGGGAGGTCCTGCCAGCCATGCGCCCCTATGTGGAAAAATCTTGCAAAAAAAAAAGCAGGCTGTGAGGCAGGCGAGCACACCCTGGTCCTTCATGCCCACGCCAGGGAGGAGAGGCCTCTTGCCTGGAATACTGAGACCAGGAGGGAGTAAGGAAGGATGTCTGCTTTCCCTCAAGCGATCTTATCATCAGATTTCATCCTCTCCAGACAAACACGTATCTTAGGAAAGCCTGGCAGGAGCCTGGCTTGTCTGCAGTCCCTCTTGCTTCCTTTTCCAGCCAATTAATTTGTCAACACAGCCAGGGGCAGGGGGAAGCAGGTATCTGCAGGGGAAACATCCTTGCTTGATTCAAGAGTGACTTCTTGGGCTGATGGCCAAGCAATGTGAAAGGTCAGTAAAAGGGATATGAGTTCAGTCTTATGAGTCTGGCAGAGAGGTGGCCTGGTAGGGTATGTTGTGGTTCTGTATCTGGGACAGGCATGTGAAAGGGGATCTCACTCCCATTATCCTCTGGGAAGAAAATCAAGCACGTCTTTGCACTGCCTTGTTTGCTGCTGGCATCTCAGCAACCTGCTCGCTGCCCCCTCCCTCTCGCTATGACCTAGGGAAGGCAGTGATGGTTCCTACCCCATGCCTGGGGAAGGGGCTGGTAAGAGCTGTTCTGTCTCAGTGGGAATCCGTACGGAAAGAGAGGAATGGACTTCAAAGATCTTAAGAAAAAGAAAGTATCTCCAGTAAAATGCCATTGGAAAGTTAAGACAGCAGTGAGCACTATTTCCTCCAGGCTATGTTTTCTGTTGTTTTGAGTCAGCAAGGTTAACCAGAGAAATAGAGCAGAAAGTTGAGATCATTTGGAACAGCTACTGTCAGGTTTTCAAAGCTTTCCCGCATACTTCAAAGAAAAAAAGCAAACTTTATTTACACAATGCACACTTCTACCTTGTCAACCGAGAAATGGGTGTGCGGAGAAGGAGGCAAATGAAATACTGAGGGGGTGTGAGCAAAGAACACATGTAGAAACAGGGAGGGATGGCTGGATCATAGGAAAACTATGGTCCCTCCTCCACAGAGCCAATGGTCTCACCACCAAGGGTGCAAATATTCCTGCCACATCAGACCCAGAGCAATCAGTCAGCTACGTCCAGCTCTGACACAGCCTCTCATGTTCAAATGCTGCAGCGGTATCATCCTGCCCCGGTGCTTACCGAGGAGCTGCCGTGTTCAATGAGGTGATGAGCTGAGAAGACCTGGGGCTGTGCGCGTTGTCGCTGGGCCAGCCCGTGCAATCCTGTGACCAGCACTAGGTCTGCATTAGTTGTCCTCATCTGGAGCTCCTACCAAAGCAGCTGTGACTGAGGCTGAGTACCTCATCGACAGGACAAACACAGCTAGGATAGCCGTCCAGCCCAAATTCTGGTGGACAGGCTCATATCGCGCAGCACTGTGACTGCTGAAGTCTAAGGATCAAGATTGACACCCAGTTGTCTTTATCCCTCGGTTTGGCTGAAGCAGCCTTGTGTTGCAGGCTGAATTCTCTGTAGTTCAGTCCTCATCTCCTCCTCTATCTGCTGACAGCAGCGCTGGGTGCTTCCTCCCACGCGTACCCCGGCCCTGTGCCCCTGTTGAAGGGGAAGCAAAGTGTCTTTCCAGCTGCACAGGTGGTAACTGATCACATCTGCAGGTTGCAGAACTAAAGCCGTGATTTCTGGTCTCACCGGTTTCTACAGAGGGCTTCCTGGAAAGGGTCTGCTAAAGTGCTGTAGCTAAATGCTTGCAAGCCAACTCCTCAGCCAGGGTAAACTGACGTCAAGCATTGACTGCTGTGGAGTTAAGCCACTTTACACCCAAGGAAATCTTTGGACGCAGGGCAAGGAACCTTTCTGCAGTCAGGAAAAGGACCAAAAAGCTGATGGCTCACGTACTGCTGCCACTTGAGTGAGGGCTCTATCCAGATCTCTGTGTGCGTCAGAGCGACCAAAGTCCTTCGTTCCTCTAGGTCAAGAAGGTGCAGAGGGTGCAAACTCACAGTCCATGAGTCTGACTTCAGAACCAGTTAAGTACTGGAATCCTCTGGGTGCACATCATGAATTGGAATCCAATCCAACAGACTGGAGCTGTTCCTATTTTAAGGAATTTGGGTTGTCTTTGTAGAAAATCCATGTGTATCCAGCTTCACAAGCCTATTTTTGCATCAGGTGGCACACTCAGGAGAGGCTGAGGGCTCGATGCTCACTGCTGTCCACGCTGAGGAACACGGGCGCAATGAGAAGCTGCTCTTCCGCAACCCCCTGTGAGAAGATGACTTTATTTGCCCAGGCTGTCAATCCAGTGTCTTCCAGCAGCAGGAATTCTGCTTGGGAAAAAAAAATAGACTCAAAAACTATAATCAGATGCAAATTATGTACCAATATGCAGGAAACAATGATAAGATTTGCATAAAACGTTTGCTGTACAGCGGCTAAGTATCCCTCCTTCTCTTCCCAGCAGGTACCAAAGGCCACAGGGCAGTAACTCCCCAGGCACCTGCGGCCTCCTGGGCACCCCTTAGCCCACAGCCCTGCGTGCGCCCAGCCTGGGGCCCCTTCTGCTGCCGCTTGTTCCGCCGGGGCAGCTCCTGCAGGAGCCTCACACTGGCCTTGGGTGCCTCCTCAGCAATCCCTTTTCCAGGAGGGGAGACCATTAGCTAGGAACAGGAATGCGTTTGCTGCTGCTCCTCTGTACCAACAGAGCTTGTTACACTTGTTCTCTGTGAAGCTTAAAATACCCCTTTTGAGAACAGGAGGCTGCTCGCCCGCTTCAAGCCAGCAGCGGAATCTTGTGCAAAAGAGAGCGATCCAGGGTGCCATTCCTGGATCAGTCTTTTTTTTTTTTTTTCCTTTTGCAAGCAGCTGGCAGTTTCTCATGCAGCAGAGTGCACTGGGTATGTGCTCTGGCCTCCCTGCTCATCTGCAGCTCCAACTGCTGTGCGGCTTCCCCCGTCTGTTCGGGCTGCACCCAGCGTCAGGCAGGATTGAGGTGTCTCCTGCAGCCAAGAGAGACCGTTCAACAGTGCTAATGAGTAACACGGAGCTTTAATGGGGTTGACTGAATCCCAAGGCTTTGCAACGGAGCTGCAGCGCGTGCCTGCGTTTGCTAAGGACCTGCTCAGGGAGCCTGCAGGTCTTTCCAAGGATGATATTAGCTCCAGATTTTGGTGCAACTTTGTCATCTTTTCCAGAGCCAGATTTTTGGTGCTAATGGCAGCGAGTGGCCGGAGACCACATCCTGCGTGCTGCTGCCCGGCCGCTCCGTGCTGGTGGGCTCAGCGGCTATCGGAGGTGCAGGGAGAGGGTGCCCGTAGGATGTGAGGGGCGCACAGCTCGATTCGAGCCCCGAGGCAGAGCGACAAAAATGAAAGGGAAGGGCTGGGGCTCTCCGGAGATGCCTCCTGTGCCACACACACGAGTCTGACTCATCTCTGGCTGCCCAGAGGCCCTTCTGTCAGCGGGAAAGGAGCTGAGTTGTGGCAGTTGCAGCCGCGGCTGCAACAGCAGCAGTGCCCTGTCCTGCTAATACCCTACCATCTGCTTCTCCCAAACACTGTTTATAGCTGTACATATATATATATATATATATTCTTCCCAGTTAGTCAAAATGTACTCTGTGTGCATTGTTTTGCTTCTGATAGTTTGGACCAATTTCATTTGCAGTACCCCAGACCCGCAGACCTTTCCCCAGCTCCATATATTAGTTGTTTTCTTCAAGGAATCATTGATATGTGTGGATGTGGCTTCTCTCTTTCTCTTCCCCACACCAACTAAACGTGTATATAAATGCGAACCAAGGCAAGAAACAAAAAAAATAAAGCTGATGCTTGGAACAGATTAGTTTGCACTGCGCAGCAGACAGGCTTTCTTGCAGAAGGCAAGGTCCTGGGAATTCAGCTTTTCCCCTTCATCAGTGATTGATTGTCTTTGAGTTGTGGGGGGATTAGAATTCTGCATTTTGATTCATTCATTGCAAGTCCAAAAGTAACAAAAAATAAATACACCTGTGATATAAAATCAGGCCCAAGAAAGCTTTTGAAAGGCATCATTTCCTTCCTGGCTACATAAATGTGCCCTTTTCACATTTCTTATTAGCTGCTTATTTAAGTCATAGCGAAATTGTAGCCTTTTTCCATCCCCAAGTGCACGATGAACTGCTTTAAAAGAGGTAAATACAGCACACAGTGTTTGCCCAGGCTGCACAGATTAACACAGATTAAATTCCGCACTCACATGCCTGAGGCCACAAACCTTCCATTAAACTTTACTGTCTTCCAACTGCTCTGCTGACAGTATTTTTGTGTTCTCTGTGCCATGCAAAATATTTTTAGATCAGTATTAACCTCTCTGTGCTTACGTGGGTGGATGCGTGTGTGTGTGTATGTTATTACCCTTAGTTTTAACAATTGCAAAATGTACCTGCTTGCTTCACTTTTACCCCAGAAATTATTGAATACCAATATGCTCCGTGCAGAACACCAGATAGACTGGGTACTAGCTAGGAGGAATGTATTATCTTGCATTCATATTATTGCTTTTAAAATGTAAGAATAAGGTTACAATCTATTTCTCTGTTAAGGGCACATGCTGGTTCCTCTACAATTTTGTCTCGTAAAATGTGTTTGGCTTGAGAAAGAAGGGGCTGTCACTGAAAGCAAAGGAGAATATTTGTGGAACATCTGAAGGAGAGCTTATCAAAAGGTTCTGGAGCTGTGGTTTATTAAAGATTTAACCCCTTTGACATTTCCCTTTTTGTTTACTGTTTGCTCAGCTCCTCCAGCTCACAAATACACTGCTTATTGTCCTGCAGATTTTCCATATCATTAACTCTGGCTGGAGGCTGCAGCAACAGCTGTGTTTGAAGAAAACTGGATTATAATTGAGAAAAATTATTAATGATTTTGTTGATGTCCACTATCTTTCTTACTGATTTCACTGGAACTCCTTGGTTTGACAGTAATCTCATGGGGCACAACCGGGGGGCGTACGGGTAGGGGTGGCAATTGCCGAAGGCTGGGCAGGGAAGTAAAGGGCATAGGACAACTTCTCCCTCCTTTTGCTCTTCCCAGCAGCCGCTTCCCAGGCTGGCGCAGGGCACCTGCATCTTTGGTACCGTTTACAGTTTATCGAGTTTGTTTTATATGAGACGAACCCAATTATGTGCATCCTTAATTTAAGTGGTAGGTCCCATTTGCGGCTCTAAGGTAACAATCCTGGGTTCGGCTTTGCAGATGTGACTTTCTGCAGCTCGTGGCAGGCAGGGCTGGACTTGTCCTGTGCTGCAGGGATGGGGCTGCCTGACCCGGCGGTTACGGTCCCTTTGCTGCCTCCATGGGGCCGGGGCAGTGAAAGGAGCAGTGGGTCCTGTGGGGGGACCCACTCCGCTGCTGCTGCTCCACTGCGTTTTGCTGCCCAAGGATGAAGGGAAAACCCTTGGCCTGCAAAATAAAATTTTGCCTACCCCGCTGATAAGCCTCAAGCCCACTCTGGTTATAGAGGTATCTTCACCTCCTCCTGTTTTGACTACAAGGAAAGGCTTTTGGAAAGGTTGTTTTTGATCCCATTAAGAGAAAAAAAAAAGCATGGGGAGGAAGGCAGTGAAGCTCCTCATGCTTTCAAGATCTTAGATTTAAGTCTCATTGGCAATAGCTTATTTTCTGAAAGTGTCAAGTAGCTTGAGGAAGAACATTTTGAAGTTAAAATTGCTTACATTGCCTCCATTGTAGTACGTATGTTGCGTGTGCTGCTTCTCTGTGGCCCTCTCTGGATCTACCATAAACACATTATACCCTACAATTTTAAATATAGGTAGGTTGGACACTGCTTCTGCAAGAGGCAATTTACCAAATCAGGGATGATAAGTGTAGAGCTGCTGTTTGGAGATGAAATGTGATCCAACAGAAAAGGAGAAAAAAAAGTGCCAATAGGGGAAAATTCTGCTGGCAATTTCTTGATCAGCCAGTGCTCCTTTCCCAAACATACAAGCAGCTCTTGGTTCCAGTAAAATGTTCTTTCTCAAGCATCTTCCATCAAAATGTCTGCTGGTTTCAGGGACTCAGAAGTCCGTTTTCCGGGCACGGTAAATGGAGAAAAATGTGTAACATGAGACACATCACACAGGATGTTCAGAGCAGAGGTGAGCTCCTCTCCCTGCCATCTGCGTTGGCCAAAACGCGGGTTGTCCTCCCGCATCAGGCAAGCCCAGCTGGGCGGCCTCCTGCTGTGGAGGCAGCTGCGTTTCAGCCTTGTCCTTCCCACCCTCCCGGCAGCCCCTCTAAACCTACCTACACGTGAGACTTAAGGGAGCTCTGGCAGGGCATGACTCAAGGCAGGGAGTGCCAAAAGGGGCACAGAAAAAAATAAAGGTAGAGCTGTCAAAAACAAACACACAAAAGAGGTGGAGGCAGAACTATCGGGACACTGAGGGCACCCTCACCCCTTGCTGCCCCTGCTACCCCCGGGTTCCCTTCTCAGCCCAGCCCCGGGAAAAGTTGGAGGGGAAAAAGCAGAGGTCATTTTTCCTCCATGCCTCCACGCTCGCAAAACCTCCCAGCATGTCACATATTACAGTTTACCAACAAATTTGGGGGTTATGCCTTAAACCCGACCCCAGATGGCCCCCATTCCTTCGAACCACAGGTTTGTGCATTCTGATGAAATACAGCACTCCTCTGTGTGAAACACAAGCGCGTGGTTTATTGGAAACTGGGACTGGATGTTGTAGTTAGCAGTGCACGCTTATTAGAGCAGGAATTAATCCAGGGCAGCTCCGTGATCTGTGGTGCACCAAAGGCCAGGCCAGCAGTGTTTCCTTCTATCTCTGCAATCTATAATCTGCGGATGATTTGGTCCATGTAAAAATTACACTCCTTTTGATTAAATTTCTTGCTGGACTCTGGTAGGACTGAAGCCTGCTGCAATTACTCAGAAACCTTATCTGTTTTTTTTCTAAGCAAGTTTAGATGCAGGGCCTGGTTTAACAACAAGAATTGCTTGGTCCTTCACTGGCGCGCAGGCTCCTGTGGAGCAGCGCAGGAGACACGTCTTGGGAAACCCGCAGGGTGAGCGTGCAACACATGAGACATACGGGGAGGCCCATGAAAATACCCCACCATCTGGTGATCCTCTAGTGGGAGACTGCAAGGAGGATATTACCTGTTCATGCTTAAAAAAGTGCCTTCTGCTTAATGAATAAACTAAGCCCTATCTTGAAGCCAAATCCAGGGGCAGTGGAATCATCTCAGGTTGATGTTCTATGTTTTAACTCTCCCACCACTTCACTGTGTTCTGAAGTACTGAGAAATGGTGCATGGTAGACTGGCTGGTTGTTTCCCTATCTTCAGGGCTCAGTGCTAGGTGACCCATCAGGAGATGTGCCCAGTGCTTCACTCTGGAGGTGGCAATTGCCACAGAAGAGACACAATAGCCACAGTCATCAGAGTTCCTGGCTCTAGCGTCAGGCTAGCATGATTGGATCGTTTTCTTCTGGAGACTAGATGTAACTATGAAATCAAACTCCAACCTCTGCCAGGCTACAAAGGCTGGAGAAGGTGGAAGTTCCCAGCAGGTTGTATACAGGTTGTATAGTCTGTCATTTCTTCTCTGGTCAGAGAGACAGGAAGAGGAGAAATATCTCTGCTTTGCATTTCCACTAACTTTCTTGGAATAATGAACTACCCAGTTAATAAGCAAGTAATGCTACACAGGAATACATGGTCCAGTGGCAATGCTGTCTCTCTGCAGCTGTATTTAAAAGTGAGGGAAGAAAATAGTGTTCCAGCTCTGCAGTCGCTTCTGCCTTGCCCTCCCAATTTGGGTGAGTCACATCTTGCTGCTGTGCTTGACTTCCCCCACACGCTGGGGAACACTCCACGATACTCGCTTGTGGTCAGAGGTGCAATTCGTGACTGATAAGAGCAGTGCCAGCCCAAAGCTCTTGCATGGCTGCAGATTCAGGTGTTGCTTTGCTTGGGGCAGTGGCGCGAGGGGAAGGGGAGCATGGGTGACACTGGTGCGAAGAGCCGTGCCAGTAACGTCTGCGTCTGCCAGCACTGCAGCACACCTGTGCCCTTGCATAGCTCCAGCCCTGGTTTTCCTATGATGATTAGATGAAAAACTGGTGGGTAAATGAGGTTGGTGATTCTGTAATTTCCTCCCAATAGGGCTTTTCTGTTAATTCCTTGTATGTACCGTCTCATGATGCTTGGTTTTACAGTAATGGCACTTCCATTCCTGTTTACTATGGTTTGCCAGAGAACCATGTTATAAATAGTAGTGGCAAATTGAAAGTATTCACTATGAGTTTTCTAAAATAGAGTAGTCTATCAGAGTTACGAAGGAAAAACAGAGATGCTGCTGTGCCTCAAGAATTTGAGTATATGTAAGCATAGATGCAAACACTGAATTGCAGTTTAGAGGAGGTGAGGAGGGAGCAGCAACCTGTTAAAAGAGGGTGTTTGTTTTAAGACACAGTTTTTCTTAGCAGGCACAGTTTCAGACGTTTTCTTTCCACATTTCTTTTTCATCTTCTGGATTTGCACAAAGAATATCTTAAAATACTTGGACTTGAAAAGATGGTGTGTTAAAAATGTACCTGTAGTCTGTCACTGGACAGGAGGGGAAAGGATAAATGTGACAGCGTGCTCATACTGCATACAAAGGCAGAAAATCTGTGTCCATGAGTGAAAAGCACTTCAGCAGTATTGGAAAATTAATAGGCAAAACTCAGTTGTAAGGGTAGGTCATGGCCCATGCATAGTATCTAGCCAAGATCTTTTTGTACACGTTAACTTCAAAGTTCACTCTCAAGACCACCCTAAGGAGCTCAGCCTTGTGGGCCAGTTTTGCTTCATGGCTGGGTTCAGGACACAAGAAAACAGTGACTTCTGGATTAAGGGAGAGAGGCCAGCTGCCCTGGTTTTGTGTGTTCCACATTTGTCTTGACATTTTGACTTTAGGCATCCAGGCTACCTCTCAGTAACACAGGGGAGCAGATCTAGATGAAAGAGTGTGCAGAGACTGCTGGGGAATGTAAGGAAGGGCTGAGAAACACACTCTCCTTGCAGCTGGACTCAGACAGACTTCCTTTGAGGGGGTAAGGCTTGCAGTACTTTTATTATTCCTTTAGACTTCATCAGCATTACAGACACCAAGCAGGGAAGTTTAGGAGCATGGAGACATGTATTGCTCATGGAGGCAAATCCTTGCCTTGCCTTCCCTATGCCTATTCCCTGCCGCTCTGGGCTATAAGTACAAGCAGAGCAAGCTACTACAGGGAACCAAGCCATAAAAGTTATTTTGAATTAAAACTTCAGTGCCCACAACCATCTTTGGGAACACCTGGAGAAGGTATGTGCTGTGGGGTGACTGCATTTCCAACACCAGCTCTGGCCACAGGATTTCCAAACTCTGGACAGAAGCTGTGTTTATTTACAGTTCACATGGAAGAAAGGAGTTGATGGACACAGCGGCAAGATGGGTCAGGTGGCTGGCGTGGATTTGTGATAGTGCCAGGGAGATAATGAACGGTTGGATAGGTGCCACAGGGAGGCCTTCACTGGGATGTGGGCTGTGTGTGATGTGTTGAGCCAAAGCAGCACGCGATGCCCAGGTAGGCTGGGGGACCTAGTGTCTGTTTTCCTGGTAAAATGAACCCAGTGAAAGGGTCTGTCTGCCATGGTAGTTCGGCTGATGGCCATGCACATAGGCACTTGCCAGCCTCAGGTTTCAATCTCTTTTTATTCCCTTGTTACAGTGAGAAGAAAGTGGAGATCTACCCCACTGATGAACCCTGCCTGGTTGCCCAGAAAGCTGCTTCAGGCTTTGAATTAGACTTTTTGTTTTCTGCAATACCACAGTATTCCCAGTACCACAGCCTCCTTTGCAGGGCAGAGATCCCACATTTCAGATCTGCTGTGTGGCCCTGGAGAGATCTGCAGTTAATACACCCTCTGCTGACAGCAGCAGAGAGCAGGATACGGGGAGAGACAGATCCTGAAACCTTTGTATCTGCTCTCTGCAAGAACATCCCTCGCCACCACATCCTGGGACAAGTGCTGGGAGATGGGGGCTGAAAGTGGGGGAAAGAGAGGGAGAATGAGTGCCTTTGACCAGTAACAGCTTGACACTTCTTCAACTCGTTTTTTTCTTACACATGAAAGGGAAGGAGGGAAAGAGGGGAAAAGCATGAATGTAGAAGGAGGAGTAGAAGGCAGAAAGAGGAAAAAAAATCAAAGGGAAAAACAGAAAAAAAGGATGCCCTCCCAGTAATGCTCAGACACCTCTCTGCACCCCTACACCAACCCTGTTCTGTGAGAGCATGAGAAAAAAGAAAAAAAAAAAAAAACAGCAGGGTCCCTGGCAAACTATATATATAGGCTAAAAAGTTTAAAGATTGGTTTTAAAAAAAATGCATTCAGTTAAAGGGCTGTGGTTTTAGTGAACAAGAAGTGGGATGGTGTGTGTGTGTGTCTGCACTTGAGGTGAGTAGAGAAGAGTGGCCACATATTGAGATCAGAGATGCAAAGGATTGCAATGGGTTTCACACAAGCCTTAACCAGGAAACTGAAATGCCTCAAACTATAATTGGGTGAAGGCAGGAGGAGAAAGAAAGAAAGAAAGAAAAAAAAGTAGAATACGAACGAACTTCCAGAAAGCTCAGCATGGCTGTATCGCAGGCGTGCGGGGCAGGAGGAGGGTAACCATCTCCTCACAGCTCTCTGTGGTGAGGGCAGCTGATCAGAAAAGCAGAGCAAAGGGGCCCAGGGGACTCCTAATGCTGCAGGGTGTAACTGGGAAGCGAAGGCAGCCTTGTGTGTTCTCTGGAGAGGGAGTGAGGATAATGAAGCTGAGTCCTGCCTGGCAAGAGCAGATCCGCAGGAGGATCTGGGCCAGAAGCAGAGCCAGGTCTCGTGTTAAGGAGACTGGAAAGCACCACTCCAAACTTAAGGAATTTCCCCTGTCCCCCCAAAGAGATGCTGATTCTTGCACTTCAGAATGACAAGTAGTATTTTATTTTGCAGCTTTCCTGTGAAGACCAATTAAACAGAAAGAGAACAGTGGAAATTTGCCTCAATCCCGTCATTGTGGCTCAGCTCACGCGTTGCCACCTTCCTGCCCCTCTTGCTTTGCTGGGCACGAGGTGCTGTTTTCCCCAGGCTGGTTTTGGCGCTCTTGCAGCACCCCACGTGCACCCTGGATCCTCCTCGCCTTCCCAGCTTCCCTGTCCCTCCGTGGCCGGTGCCACCTCACTGCCCCTCGGGGCGGCCTGGCCTCAGGCCTGCGCGGCGGCTCCCTCAGCAGCAGGAGCAGCGCTGCCCTCTCAGCTCCCTGAGGAGGCCCTTGCTGTGGCTGCACTGCCCTTCCCCCTCCTCTCCCTGCTAAGACCTTCTTCTTTCCGCACTATTTTTTATTTCTTCTCCCTTTTGGTAAGCCGTATCAAGGGAGAGGCTGCAGAAAAGCTTCCAGCTGGGCTGCGCTTGCTGCCACGCGCGCATGTCGCGAGGGAGAGGCCAACCTCAGTGATCCAGGAGATGCTGTTGGATACGGCACCCCTGAGGGTGTAGGTAGGGGCGAGGCAACAGAAATCTCAGGCCACAAGCTCGAGAGACCACTGGGGAACACAGATAGCTGCATCATCCCCCCTCAAAATAAATAATTGACAGCCTGCACCATATCATAGCACAAAAACACTGACACAAAGAGAATTAATGTTGTTGTAACTGGACCTTGGCCTCACGCAGTTCTTCAGTCATCTCCTGCCTGGTGACATTGTGCTGTATATGATTTCCCCTCTTTGAACATCGCATCTGTCCCCGAGACTGTCTGCCTCTTAATGTAGCCATGAAATATAGGTGATGTAGTACGTATAAATATTTCAAAGAGACAGGGCTCATTTGACAAGTGGGGGCTTGAGAAGGAACTGGAGACACTTATTCCCAGCCTGAAGGATGGGACAAATGCGTTCTGCAGAAACAGCCCAGAGGGAAGGAAACACATCCCTTATCTTTACCTTTCGACAAGGAGAATCACTACAGGGTAGTAGTTTCTCTACGACAAGTAAATTGCACAGCAAGTGCTCTTGGGAGCAGTGGTGTACCGTTACCCACCAGAAACACTATAGGTCTGAGTGCTACGACTTACTGGGCCTGAAAAAAAAATTAATAATTATCTTATTTAGCAAAGGTAGCTACATACTTGGGTTTTGGTAGCTTTTTCTTTTTTTCAACTCAGAATAGACAGATGACAACTTACAGAATATCCATAGGCAGATGACAGCTCCTTCTAATTATTTATTATCCAATTAACTTTCCCTTTAATTCAAAGGACTACTCACAAATCAATCTCGCTTTTGTGCTCTTCTCTACTTGGAAGAGTTTAAAGGTACTTTTGGCACAAATACTTCTACTCGCTAAGAGAAAGCTGGGTGCTTTCATGTACGTTGGCAGTTTATTTTGAAAGTCGTTTTCCATGAACATTTGTTCCAGTGAAACTTGAACATGTGCACTGAACGTTAGCACAGAAAAAAAAAAGAGAGAGTATGAAGCACACATTTGGAGGATTTTTTTTTTTTACTCATTATCCAGATTTGTAACTCGCAGCCAGCAAAGTCCGAGGCATTATTTTACAATCAAATGAGCATCCTCCAAAGGAAAGAAAACAAAAACAGGAAAGCTACAAGGTATCCACATAAATATTCTTATCTGAAAATTATGAGTAGAAAAAAACGAGACGGATTTCTCCATGCTTCTTGTTGCTAGTAAGTTTCCCAAGTCTGCAAACATCCCTTTGCCTTGTTTCCTTGTGCTGTTTTCAGTGTGCTTTGTGCAGACGTGGGCAATTCTACTTTGCCTCAGCACTGTCGCTGCCTGCTTCTTCCCATACCCTGGCAAAGGGGCTGCCTCTTTCTTTCTACCTATATGTCCTTTATTAATGGCATCACCACCCACTGAAGGGAAGGATTAAATCCCTTTTATAGCTTATTGAATTAAATGAAAAATTTAAAAAAGAAGAAAGAAAAGAAAGAAACACAGTTGCTCACATCAGCTTTTGTAAGCTCCTTGCTCCACGCCATCATCTTTGGAAAGGACACTGTAGAGCTTGAAACCCACGGTTTCTTGGCAAGCGCTCGCTTCAGTCGCTTATATGAGAAATAAAAATGAAAGAAGATGACCAAACGAACTAGTCTGGTGACACCCTGACAGCAGGGGGAATAAGGGCCGGAGGGCCTTTGCCCTGGCCCTCAGGGAGGCTGCTCCCTGGGCTGCAGGTAGCCCCTCAGCACCGCTGCCCTCCCCGCTGCACGCGACTGGCAAGGGGGTAGGGATAACTGCTTATAAATTAACGCCTATATCTCCTGTCTGCTTATCGGATAGGACGTGAATTAGCTGTCCAACACTCTGTGGGCCGTATCTCTGCACATTCGCTATATTATTTTTAAAGCCCTAAAAAAATAATAATAATTAGGCGGGAGCTGGATCGGCCGCGGGCGGGTCCCTCGCTCCTTGTCCCCTCGGGGCGCTCCTCCGCTGCCAGCGCCCGTCGCGGCCCCGCCGCCCGCGGGCGACACCCGCCACGGGGGGCGCAGCCCACGCGCGGCCGCGGCGGGACCCGCACAGGGCGGGGGGGGCCCTGGCGCCCCTGCCCCAGGCCGCGCACCCGCAACCCACGCGGAGGGCGAAAAACGCGAGCCGCCCCCTGACCCCCGCCCCGGCATTTCCACCCCCACCAGGCAACCTGCGCTGCCCGTGCAAAGCCCTCCCCGCAGATCCTGCCTCCTCCGCGCCCCGGCTTCGCTGCTCGGGTGCCCCCGAGGCGAAGCCGACCTTGCCCGGAGTGTCCTGAGCGCGGAGGGAGCCGGGGCTGGTGGCCGATTTCTCAGCCCGAAGCAGGTCCCTTTCGTCCCCAGCCCCACGGCGGCGGTGGCTCTAATGGGGGCTTGGGGCGGGGAGGGGGGCAGATGCTGAGAGGATTGGGCAGGGCTCTTCCCAGCACGGCCGCTTTAATTGGCTCTCTCCTTTGTTTTATTATTTATTTATTTTTTAAACCGGAGGGGAATGAAATGTTGAAGAGGGGAGGGAAGGAAAAAAAAAAAAAGAGAGAGAGACAACCCTGGAAAGGCGAAGCGGCGGCGGCAGATCCAGCGGAGGAGGCGGCAGATCCCGCCAGGGCGGCAGAGCGGGCGCCCTTGGGCCACGCCAGCGCCGGCCGCGGAGCCGCGACGCGCCGGCAACTTTCGTGGGAGGTTTTTCTTCCTACTCCGGGGGAAAGCGACGGCGCTGGGAGCAGCCGAGCGGCTTCCAGCCGGCGCCCGGCTGGAATAACCCAACTTTGCGTTGCTCCTTCGCCCTCCTGGGGCTCCCCTCCCGCGGCAGCCCCCAGGAGCCCCGGCGGCCATCGAGGGAGAGCGGCGGGGACCTCCCCGCGACTGGGAACCACCGGCGGAGGGCGCGGAGTGGGCAGAGAGCGGAGGCGAAGCAGCCCCCGGAGCCCAGCCCGGCCCCACAGGGAAAGTTTTGACGGGAGAAGGAGGCATCAGGCTGGGGAGGCGGCAAGCGGAGCGGAACCGCGCTGTGCTGAGCGGCTCCCTCGGGCTGCCCGGGCGATGCAGGGCAGCTGCGGGCGCTCCTGGAAGCTGCTTTAAGGAGGGGGGGGAGCAGAATCCTCTCTGGACGTGATTAATTACAGCATTCCCTCCGCCCAGAAGGTCTCGAGAAGAGGGAAACACCTAACCCTCCCTCCGCCTTCCCGCGGCTGCCCCCCGCCCATTCGCCCATCTCCTCCCGCTTCCCCGCGCGCTGCCGGGGCCGCGGCAGGAGCAGGGCCGGACTCCGCCGCTTGGCTCCGCTTGCAGCGCTCGGGGCGGCCCGGGCTGGGGGCAGCGCTCGCCGCCTCCCGCGGTGTAAGAGGGGCCCCCGGTCCCTCCCGCGGTGTAAGAGGGGCCCCCGGTCCCTCCCGCGCTCCCTGCCCGGCTCGTCGCCCCGCGCTGCCTGTTTCCCTGGGCATCCCCCAAGGAGCTGCGGACCCTCACTGCCTCCCTCTTTGCTTTGTTTTATTTTATTGCGTTTTTAACCCCGCTCCCCGCCCGGCCCCGCGGCTGGCGGGGTCTCAAGGAGGCGCCTGCGGGGCGCATGGGGCGGCGCTTCGGGAGCTGCTCGGCTGCCCCCCGCTCGCCCGCCTGATGCTGCCCGCGCTCTCCCGGCTGCTCCTCTTCGCCGGCGATGAGGGCTCTGCCTTGACGATGGAGAGGATCTGTCTGTTGCTGCTGTCCCTGCTCCCCGCGTCCAGCAGGGCGCAGGGGGTCTACGGTAAGAGCCGGGCGGGGCGGCGAGAGCGCGGGGGGCGGCAGCGAAGTTAAAAAAGCGCCCGCAGGAGACGGGCAGCGGCGCCCGCTGCTGCTGCTGGTGTCGTTCATCGTTCACTCGTTATCGTTGTGGCAGCCCGAGGGCAGGGAGGGGGCATCTACTTGCAGTCCCCCTTGGCAGCCCTCTCTTAATTCTCGCTTTACGAGATGCGCGTTTGCAACACCCCGGGCGGGGAGTGTGTGTGGAACAAACGCAAGCAAGCCCCGGGACTCGCCTCGCACGACCAGCCGGCTTTATCTTGGCTCGCCACTCGGCTGTGCGCTGCGGTGAAGTCCTGCTGCAAGGAAGGGCTAACGCGACCAGCCCGAGGGAGCCCGGGGAGCCCGGCCCCTGCGCGGCCCGGGGGGCTCCTCGCGGGCCCCTCTGCCTCGTGGTGCGTTTCTGTGGTGCAAACGGTCCCTCCTTCCTCCGGGGGCTGGGCTGTGAAATTGCGTTTAGCGCGTTTTGCAAAATAACCGTTTTAAATAGTGTTTTGTGGCGTTCTTTTCATTTCTTCCCGCCTAAACAGTGTTTTGTGGTTTTATCTTATTCGTTTATTTATTTTTCTCCTCCTAGTATACTCCCCCTGTTTGAGTGTCCAGAGGAGAATTTCAGGAAAGTCCTCCTAGGGTCAGAGAGACAGGCAGCAGTTAAGTGGCACAAACTTACTGAGGGCGGGTTACTCAATCCATTAGAACAGGTAATCCCCTTGGAGCAAAACTTTTATGATTTTCTTTTAAGGCTCTTGCCACCGTGTACCTGTCCCTTGCGGCGGAAAAGCCTCCTCCCTCAGCAGCAAGGCAGGAGGGACAGGGCTGAAAACTGCTTTTGCTGAAATGAAGGTCGCTTGTTGTATTTTTCTTTTTTCTCCGCTTCAGTGAGCTCTCGTTTGATAGAGCTGCTGCTAAATTAGATCTACAGAATAATTTTGTGATGTTTTATTTTGTGCTTTCCTCCCGGAGAGGAGTTGGAGAGGCTGCACACAAAAGAAAGCAGAGCTAGATAGACGTGCGCTAGGATGAAGGCATCCTTGTAAGCCAGGATGGTACAACAGCTTCTGCCTGTTCCCTCGCTCCCACTGCACAAACAAAGGAGAAATCCTGCCTCTTCCCACCTCTCTCCTCCCCTACCTCTTCAAACTATCTGTTGAAACCGTCAGGAGTTTTAATACACAGCTGCTGTGGAATCAGCGCACCACAAACTTTTATGGTGATTAAGAGTTTTTGCACTGTATTTCCCAATTTTGCCTTCAGCCTACTACCCTTTACTGATTTCATGCTCTGTGCAGGCAGCACTGTTTGGAGGTGAAATTGCTGTTATTGATGGTTCATGCAAAGCTGGAATTAAACTGTTTTATTTGCAAGGATAACCAAAGCAGGATTAGCCACCAGTTCTGCTGCCCCTCTGTTTCCACTTCTCCCAAATGTTAGTCTCAAGCCATGGCTTCAGGATGCATATACTGGGAGTATTCCCCATTGTGAACGTTTGTGGCACTTAATGTAGAGATTTGGGAACTTGTATCATGTTTCAGGTGCCTGTTTTTGTTTTTGAATATGTATTCTTCGTGATGGAAGTGGGGAGAGGCATCTATTTGAGTCTATAAATATATTTTACTCTGGTAAATCTGCTGAGATTAAATCAGATTAAACTAGATAAAGCATCCATGTGATGTACCCTTTAAATAATACACCCACATGGATGCACACAAAAGACCAGTCTAGAGAGCAGAGTTGTTGGAGAGGTTTATTGAGATGAATGATATAAATAAAATGTGTGTAAGGTGGTTGTTGTGAAAGGAGCATTCGCGATGGAGGTGCAATTTAATTAGGAGTCAAGGTACTTTTAGGTTGTTACCTGGAGAGCTTATTATATAAATTGGCATTTGTTGTAGTTGACTGAAGAGGGTCTGAAACCCGCTTCTCATTAGCTGATCCCATCCGTTCAACCTCGTTTGCAGAAATAAGGCAAGGCTGGACAGATGAACGTGGCCTTTTGACAGTCAGTTCAATTGGCTTCTGTGTTCTCCTTTCGTGGTGCCTCTCTCCCCAAACCGTGTGCTTTACAAACCCCAGAACCTCGATGCCCTGGTCAAGGTGAGGGGCGAGTGGTAATGTATTTAAAAGAAATGCAATTGCTAACTAGGTAACAGAGCCAGACTTCAGGTGGCCGGGAGAGGGGAGGTAAGGGGAAAGGAGACTTGCCCTTTCAGGCTTCGCTATCTGTGCTGAAAGGCAGTAAATTAGATGGGAGGGGAGCTTAGGGAAGGGTTGCCAAAGGGAAGAGCATGTCCCTTGCTTCCTTGTCAGCCTTGTGGACTTGAGTAGCTCCGGTTCAGAGCACGCGCAGAGCTGCTGCTTTGCTTGCTCCATGCCATAGCATTAAACAAGCATTAATAAACATTTCTGGGGTGTCTTGCACCTAGCACTGCCCAGCTGGCGGGCAGCAGCCTTTCAGGTTGCCTAAAAGAGTGGGGTGTTGTGTTCCCTGTCTCCCATAGTTCACCTGCGGGAAAAGGCGGCTGGGAAGCCCTCTAGGAATGGTCACCATAGTATGGGATGCGGCGCGAGGGGAAGAAAAGGAAGGTTCGGGCTGGACAACAGGGAAACTGTGTGACAGTGTGATTTTGAGGCAGTATTGAATGGACCACGTGATTTAAGACACTTAAAACTGGTGAGGGTGAAGCACTTGTAGTACTGAACAGCCCTGCTCTGGCCTCTGAGGTTGGGAATAAATGACCCAGTGAAGCTTGTTCTTTAAAGAGAAGCCAAAACAGTGAATCAGCTGTGACATACCACTGCAGGCAGCCAAAAAAACTAGGGGGAGAATGCTTTCTTGCATCTGCACTGGGGGAATGTCATGGTAAAACATATCCTGGGGTTAGGCTCTAAACACTGGCACTTACATTTCATGCACACATAGCATGAATTGTTTCCTGCTCCTTTTACCTATAAAGTACAAGCTTTGTTCCCAGAGTTTCCAATGTGGCATCATCCAAGCAGGATGCCTCGTGCCCTCTTGCAACCTGTGTGTGCAGCTCTTCACTGTCTGGTTCTGGGGGTGCAAATGCACATCTCAACCTTGAGCTTGGTGTCTTGGAGCAGTCCCTCTCCTCTGCCTCCAAATAGCTGTTTTGCCAGCCAGGGCAGGAGCATGGACAGCTCTTGCTGTCTTGCTGCTCTTGTACCTGTGCTCTGGGTGCCTAATCCTATGGCCTTTGAGACGGGCGAGCAGATTGTTGACTAAAGTAGCAGTGAAGCTGGCTCCTGTGAGTTGTTTTTTGGATGGTTAAGTTAGGAAACTGGGATATAGGAGCACAGTGGTCCTTCACGCCTTAAATACATGTGTGTGTATGTATGTGCATCCTTCCCTTTGTGCTTCCTCCTTGTTGTCCAGGTCTTAAATCGGTCACCTCTTAGGCTATTGCCTTTCCATCATGGGAATGCGCAGGGTTTTGTAGCTTGAGGACTACAGAAATAGTTTTGTCTAAGGGCTGGCTTGGCCCAAGACTTGTGTGCTTGAGCAGCCGTTTAATGTCAGGGTATTAAGTCTGTCCATGTGGACTTGCTTCCAGCATGCCTTGTTTGCTTCCCACACACCCAGAGTGTGTCACATGCAGCCTTGTGTGTCACCAGAACCTCTGTGTTAGCTCGGCAGCTCCACGCGCAAGGTGAGCCCTCAGCTGACTTTAATATGCAGTACTAGAAAAGTGACATTATCCTCCTGACAGCTTGTTTGCAACTTACTGGTAGAAGTCAAAATATTTCACCATAGGTGTCATCAGAAACCACTATCCTATGCTAATTTTTGTGGGAACATGAAGACAGATGTTGAATAATTTGACAAGAGCAGCATAGCTTATAAAATTATCACCGTGTCAGGATTGCATTGGATTTTTTTTTGGGGGGGGGGGGAGGGAGGGGGGCAGGTCAGATGATTTGAAGAGGTAGGAGAGGGAGCCGCTGTGACTCCCAAGAAGCAGAAGGTGCAGCAGAAAGTGGCCATGTAGGTCCACTAGTGAGACAGCAATTAAGCGTTGGCAATAAGGAATGCTGTGCTGCTGTTTTTTTATTATTAATTTTAAGTAACAAATGGTCTGTGCATAAGTGCATTGCTTGCAGCACTCTGGCTCCTTAGGGCAAGGAGGGAGCAGAACTGGGCTGGGGGGAAGAAAAAGGTGTTCTGGCCAGTGTCAATGTGTGGGCAAAAGCAACAGGGAACGATGCTTTTCTACCAGGGGCAGCCTGCTTGTGCGGATATTTCTTACCGTGCTCGTGGAGATGTTGTGAGCCCTTCCTGCAAAGGGTTTGTTTCTTTTGCCAGGTCACAGAGCGGCAGAGTGGGGCAGCTCGGAGAGGGCGAGTGGTGGCGTTTTGGGGCGGGCGCTGCTGTGTTGTGTCGCCAGAGGGGGCCACGCTCTGCGCCTGAGGCTCCTGCTGGACAAAACAGCAGAAATGTCGCTCTCCGAAATGCAGTGAGTGCCTCTGGTCATGTGTTATGGGGGGAGGCCCTAGGATGCGCTTGGCCGGCAAGGTCTGAAGGTAGATGGAAACTATTAAGAAAACTTTGAGACCGTGCGTGGTCCTCAAGCACCCCAGGTGCCCAGATCCAGTCCCCTGGGGCCAGTCCCCTTCTGCACCCGCTTTAATTTGGAGATGCAAAACCCCTTGGGCGGCTGCGGGAGGAAGGAGGGAGGACGCGCACGCTGCCACGCAGAAGAACACGCCGGATCCCCGAGGAGCGACGCGCGGCCGGGGGGGACCTGCGCGTTCCTCGTCTCCGTGCCCGTGTTTAGCTGGTGAGATCGCTGCTCTGTTAGGATCCAAGGCACTTTGCTTTGAAAAGAGCAAAGCTTTCGTCTGTCCCTTATGGAGGGAGAACAAAGGTTTATTTTTATAGCCCAGCATTTGCTTAGTGTTTAAAGGAAGAAATTAAATGTGCGATATCCCATGAAGCTGACAATCAAAAGCACTGCATTAAGGAAAAAAGGAATGAAAAAATAGGAAAAAAAAAAAAAAAAAGGATAACTTGAGTAGGGAAGGGAAATCCCAGCAGCAGCTATCTTGGCTCAGTGAAAGTCGAGCTGGAGAATAGCTTTTACCAGCAGGTTGGCTAGGACGGCGCTTGTTTGGAGGCAGAGACCTTTTTGTGTTCGGGAATGAGCATTTAGTGGAGCCGAGACCTCGGTTCTCCGATGCTTTCTTGGCTTCTGCCCTGGGGTAGCGGTGCTGAGGGAGGCTGTCCCTGCGGTGGGGTGCACGGGGACCCGTCCTTCACCCTGCTGTGGAGCAGTGGAAATGATGACCCTGGTCGCTCCCATGCGATCCTTGTGGAGGAGGTGGCGGTGATTTCAGCAGGGTTTCCTTGGAGTCCCACTCGCTGCCCCTGCTTGGACGTGTAGGGTGACGGCCACGTACAGGATGCCGCCCTGGAGCAGTTCTTCTTCCCTGTTGCCACCGTGGGGCACTTTGGAAGCTCCACCCAGAGGGCTTCCTAACACCTTCAAGTTGAGTTTGGGTCCTGACAGAGTTAGCAAGAAGAACACCTGAGGCTGAGCTGTCACTTCCATCTTTTGCAGCGTTAGTTGCTTGCTTTTTTCTCCAAGCGTGCCTCTCTGTTTTGTTTTGAGGTGTGAACCTCTGTGGCATAGTATCTGAGCAGCTTAGGGTCCTATATGTTTCCTTTTCTGCTTTCTTAATACTCCCATGGAGTAGAGAAAGTGCTGCTGTTTCTGTCCAGGAGCATCATGTTTTCCATGCAGATCTTATAATGAAGTGAGTATGGGTCTCCTAATCTCTGGATAAGTAGCTCAATCACAGACTTGGTGGTTCATGTTTGTGTGTGTGGTGGTGTTTTTCTGTCCTTTTTTTTTGTTAAGAAGTATGTTAAAGGAATCTGAAAGGGAAGAGGGATCCCCACAGCATCCCAGTCAGCTCCTGACCGCTGCCGCCTTGTGTTTCAACACCTAAATACCGCAGACTGAGGGTGGTGAAGGGAGATGCCTGAAGCTGAACAGGGAATGGGAGAGGGCTGAATAGACAAGCTTATTTCTTTGAATGTTCTGCTTGTTTTTCTAGGCTATGCAGCCTGGTTATTCCAGCAGAGATTCCCCAGGTGTGCAGAGGGCTTTGTGTTCTAGCAAAGCCTAAGCTCCTCCGAGGACAGCGGTGCGCTCCCGCGCCGCGTGTGCTCCTAGCATGGTGCTGGCCGTGAAAGGCAGAGCAGACACAGTGACACGTTCCAGGGGGTGCCAGCAAGGAAAGGCAGCCTGCCAGGGACCTCCGTGGTGCTGCCGCGTAGCGGGGGTTACTCGGAGGGTAGTGAGGGGAGAAGCGAGCAGCCTTTTGAGCAGCCTCTACCAATCTGCCGCTTTCTCGCTTTCCTGGTGCTCCTTCCCCTCGTGCTGCAAACTGGTCATGGAAGTGCTGTTGGCTGCTGCCCTGGCGTTTTACCTCGCATAAGGCAGATCTTGGAGTAACAAGAAAATCCGTGTGGCTCGTGGTTTGTCTCCGCGGTGAACTGTAGTGTGGGAGAACTGGTTTGTAGGCGCTTCTGCGGCGTGGGCGCTAACGGGCCTGATGGCAGAGTGAGGACGGCGGCTGACAAAGGTGCTCCGAGGCCTGCAATTTCTGAGGGAAAATTAGCAAATCTTGCATAAAGGAGGACTGGCATAAGATGGAAAGCTAAAGTCAAGCTGTGAAAAAAGATTTTTGGATGTCTGCAGGTGAACATTTAATACAAGAATAGCGGCTTGTCGTTGTTGCTTGCTCTTTCAAAAGGAAATGGTCCTTCAATAAATGGCATAAATTGTTTTAAGATAAATGTGGATTGGAGTCTTTCACATCCCGTGTGTCTCGGTGATGAAATAAATAGGGGGAAAAAACCCAAAAGATGTTCTTTAGACAGATGCTTGAGAAACATGGCAAAATAGCTTTTGTCTACAAATGCCGTTTCACCGTGTGATGCTTGTTCTGTGCCTTGACTTGTGGAAAAAGGCATCTGTAGAAATTCAGGGTGAAGCCTGATTGTCTCTTGCCAAACTCAATGAATGCATTATTCGGACTTTGAGCATCCCTCCAAACAGTGGGGATGTGAGAAATTGAGAGCTAAAACTAATGTGACTTAAGCTGGAGGCATCTGGGGACAGGAGACTCAACTCCTCTACCAGTCAAGTGAATTCTTCTAGGGCGTTAGGAAAACCTAACTGCTCCGGAGCATTTCTGCAGCAATTGTTAGACCCTCCAAATCCTCTCAGGGAACACGGGCAGTGTTTCTTGGGGGTGTATGTTTCTCGGGGGTGTGTGTTTCTCATCACTGTCATGTTTGAGCGCTTTCACATCACTGCAAAACCTGAGTGCTCTATGAGCCTTCACCTGTACAATGTGCCCATTGTTTACAGTGGTTTCAGTCTGCATGTGGGGGAATAAGGCCAAGTTTTAGTGTTTGTCCATGGCAAAATGGAGAGTTGAACATCCGCAAAGTTTTCCAGAGAGAAAAGGGTGCCTAAAAATGCAGCTGGTATTACCTGTGACCCCTGTGGTTGACAGGCATACGTCCTTGGGAATGAGGAACAGGCCACCGGGAACATGTTTGTATCCAGATATCTCAGAATTAAACTTTCAATGCAAAATAAAACTTTTTTCCCCTCTCAGTATGACGTTCGTTCCTCTTTGCTCACAGATGAGGATTTACTTCAGAGGGCCTTCTGGAGGAGTTCCAGAAGCTGGGCTTTACTGTGCAGCACAGAGGGGAAAGAAAGAAGAAAGAGAAATTGTTCAAACATGGGTATATGGGTCTTCTCTGCCCGAGTGTGCAGGTGGCTAGAAAAATTGTTCTGTGAGCTGTGTATAGGGGTAGTTCTGAAACCTGTTGGCTCTTTCAGCAATTATTTAAATTATCTTGCTCCGCATCAAAGCATCAAGGAGACTTTTACTATGCAAAGCTGATTTCATGAATGAAAAGAATTAAATGACTCCTGAGAGAAGGACCAAAAAATATCTGTTTGCTGGGAAGAAGCAGAGATTTTGTGTTGGGGGGCGGAGGGAGCAGGGGACCATATCACAGATTTTTGCACTGGGGACAGTTTTGGTAATGTGACTGGAGCTGTGGTGTTAAAATGGGACTAGATGCCAGCACAAAGCACAGCTTTTGAGGAAGCAAGAAACTCTGAATATTCGAACGCTAGTTATTTTAAGTATGCGCTAAGCCTGTATTCTGTTTTTCTTACAAGTATAAAGATAGGAAGAAATCTGTAATGTTTATTTTCCAAACACTAACAAAGACTGAAAAGATTTTGTCAGTGATATTTTTAAGACATTTTTCTTTTATATTTAGAGCAATTGAAATTCACGAGTGTGTATTTGAAAAGAGGATTATCTTGATACGTGATCAAAAAAATTCTGAATAGGATGGCCTTCTTGTCTCTGGTGGAAATAGGGAACCAGAAGTGGGCAATGGCATGAGTTGCACTTGCGAAGATTCCCATTTTAAGGTATACTGGAAAAAAAAGTGTTGTTCATGGTGGCCCTCTAGAGAAGAGAGATACTTGGAAGTAGCATGGGAAAGATCCTATATTCTTATGCAGTGAGCGTGAGTAGGGGAGTGTTCTTGGAAACAAGGTGCATGAACGCTGTGCCTGAAATTAGGCAAGTAACTTGTGGGTGCGCTCTTGAGCTAGCTTTAGGTTAGTTGTTTCAGTTACTGCTCACAATGGAGCTGTGGCAGCACAAAGCTCAGCCTAGTCCACGATCCAACTGTTTAGGCAACACCCTGAGAGGGTTTTGTACCTTTTCATGAGCCTCAAGGTCACCTAGGAGCTAGCTCATAGCTAAGTTGAGGGTCCTGCACCAGCTTCATTCTCGCTCTTGGATTGTGGTGCAAACATAGACTCAGCTTCGGGCTGTGCACGCGGGCAGTGATCCCCTAAACCCAGCTAGCTGCCTTGCTGTGGGGTACAGTGTGAAGCTTGGCTGTGCAGCAGCTTGGCCAGCACAGCCTGATGACTGCTAACCCAATTTGAGGCAAATGACAGAGCTGTTCTTGCTCTGCAGTGTCTGTCAAGCTAAAGGAGCTAGCAGTGTGGGAATCCAAGTTGGCTAAATGCAGCTCGGCGTTGTGGAAAAATAAAAATAAGCCTCTAGACATCAGGCTCTGAAAGTGAAATAGTCTTTAATTTTGATATTTTTTAATGGAAAAGCTATTCTTGAATAACTCCCTGCGTAGACAAACTCTGCGTTTAACTGTGATTAAGTTTCTAAATTGTTTTCTCAAAATGGAATAGTGAGGCTCCTGAACCATGTAGCTGTGTCTGAAGATGTCACCCATAGAAACTAAGCTCCTGCTTTCATTAAAATGGCACAATAACAGTTTGCTGTCTGGTTGGCCAAATGATGCATTGGATGAGGATTTTCATCCTTATTCCTGTAGAAAAATGAAATTGATAGTGTAGAATGATTGCTTACTATGATGTGCGTGATTAATATCATAAATCTTCCATGTTGGGATGCCGAGTGAAATGCATGAGTATCACCACAACAAATTGAAAGGAGCAGTTTGCTACGCGTTCATGTTTGGTAATCACACTTGAAACATGATGTAAAAGGAGAAATTGCCCAAAGTCAAGGGCAGTTACTGAAGCTAGGGACCGCTCTGTGGCAGTTGCAGAGCCTTGGCAGAGATGACAGGCTGTTTATTGCCGCTCGACACAAGCACGTGCATCTCCTTGTGGCCGATGGTTGGTCCAAGTGGCCAGCAGTGGTGTGTGTGCTGCTTGGCAAACACTTCTGCTTCTCTGATTGTTATGGAGACATTTCAAAGTGTGTTTGCAGCATATGGCTTGCTTAAAGATACCATTTTAGATAAGAGGTATTCAGTAAAACACACTAGATGAGCTGTTTATCACTCAGCTTTGGAGGGGCCAGCAGGGCATTTTGTACAGACACTGAAAAGAGTGGTAAAGAGAAATGAGGAGAACGTCCTGCAAGGTGGGATCGCAAACTTTATTGCATAGGGCAGCATTAAAGAACAGTACGCAAGAAAACTCCAGCAGGGCTCATAAATAATAAACAGGTTTTAGTTTAAGAATTGCATTTGGTTGTCTCAAAACAAATGTAGAAAAATAAGTAAGGATAATGGAGAAGTATGAAGGGTTTGTTTGTTTGTTATGCCAAAATAAAAGCTTTGCAGAAGAAGGAAACAAGGGAGGGTGCTAAAAAGTACCTAGATCTGCGACACACTTGGAGAGGTAGGGAAATGAAAGAAATATGTTTAGCTATTGCTAGATTTAAAAAAAAAAAAAAAAGGAGGGGGGCGTGGAGGAAGGGAGAGAATAAACTGATGATGTTGATGCTGTGTAAATTCTTGGAGTGAGAATATTTCTCTCTTTCATTGGCCTCATGGTAATACCCATGACATTGTTGCTGTTGAAAATGAGGGATTGGACGAGCAAGTGAAAACAGCCGAGCCTGACGGGCAAAGTCTTGCCCAAACAGGATTACAGAAATCCCGCGGGACGATGGCTGTAACTCCGGGGTCACAGGAAAGGGGCTGGTCTTTGCCTCCCGGTCGCAGGAATCAGGAGCGCGCAGTGCTGCTGTTGCATAGACGTTCATATAGACTTTTAAAGGATCTGAAAAGCTCCTCGTGGACCATCTGACGTTGTCTGCTGGGAAGCAGCCTGAGCCTGGAGCCCAAATCTCTGAACAGTGTAGCTATGTGATGATAGCTTGTAATTAAGGGACTTGCTTGTACTAACTCTTCTGGTTTTCCTTGTCTCCCTTTTCCTTTTTTTTTTTTTTTTTTTTCCTCCTGAATCAATTAAAGTCACTGTAATTAGTTTTCAAGGTGCATTTGGCTGATTGGATTTTTGTTGATACGGTCTTATTTCTTGCGTGTGTGTTGTCACATCTGCCCGCCTTGCTGATATAGACAATAACATTTTTCTCGTTATCCCCGAAGGAAGCGATGCAGCTCGCGGCATGAAGCCTGCGAATCCACGGCAAAACTGCCGCTCGGGCTCTGGCTCCAGCCTCCCATGCTGTTTGGCCAGGAGGGATCCCAGCGATTTGTCAGATCCTCTGGGAAAGCAGAATTTGGAGGGGAGGGGGAAATTAGAGGAACTACTGGGTGTGACTATCCTGGCTATGGTATGGTGTGTTGTGTTTTTTTAAGACTCCAAAGAAATATGTATTTTTTTTTTCTTTAATATTTATCATCTGCATTTGTTTTTCCAGTCTCTATTAATTTTTGAGCCAAGACTTTCAGATAGACCTTTTTTTTTTTCCTTTTTTCTTCCTGACCACCTTTAATTAGCTAGAGAAAAGTCCCCTCTTGAGGCAAACTGAGTAGCAATGTTTTAGAAGCTTAAGCCCTGAATGTATTACAAAACTGTTCTTCTCAGCTCTATGATCCATCGTGCTGCACGCAAAAAAAAGTCTTCAGCTGTTTTTTCTGGTACCTGATAGTCCTTATGTATCCTTTTCCAGAGGTGAATTGGAGGTAGTGGGCAGGAGTTGTATTTTCCAGCCCCCACTTTCTTGCAGGATTGCTGTACTGGGGTAGCGGGAATTTTTCCTTTTCACTGCTTTATTACAGTGCACTTAGATGGCACAGGCAAGAGAAAAAGATTTCTATGTTTCTTTCCCAAGTTTACTGGTGGTTTTAAATGACAGAGCTAGAAGCAAGGGATATAAGTAGAACAAATGTCCGTGATCTCACTCAGCTTTGGAGATGAGCAAAGTCAAGTGGCCTCAGTTATTACTATGCCAGTGATCCCTCTGCACTGAGTGCAGCTCCAAAGCAAGCAGCAGATGGAAGCCTGTTTTGCTCTTGGAATAAAAGTAGCAGGAGTGGTGCTGGTGAAGGGTATTTACGTGAGCCCCTTCCACAAAGCTTTTGAGCAGTTTTGGAGAACTGTGGAGTATCTTCAGCTCCTGCTGAAGGAAGGGTGGCCCAGCAAGCTTAGTTAATACTCATAATTTGATCTTTTTGCTTTTATTCTTAATGATTGACTTCTAATGGGTTAGTTACAGATTGGCAGCACATGGAAGCGAGTGGGGAGCTTCGCTAGACAGCAAGGGATGTTCCCTCAGGTAATGCCTTGGGCAACAATTTTCCACCTCCTGGTTTTATGGCTAGCTGTGCTGGCTTCGATACTCTAGGGCTGGCTCTTTGTGAAGCAAACTCCAGCAGAGTTTGCTCTGCTGGACTGCAGTAAATGGTTTAACCACTTCATTTTTAGCACATGCTTCAGAGAGTGAACTTATTTAAAGCTGTTGTGTGTTTTCCTTTTCAGTAGCTTTTTAGATTTCCACTGCTCCCTCACTTTGCTTTCCTTTCTGTTTATTGACATCTTGCTGTTCTCACCCTCTGCCTTTAGCCAAACAGGTGTGTAGATTCACACACAGAATTTTGTGCACAATATCCATAACTGCCTCAAAATAGTGGTTGAGGAACTGGCCTTTCTTCCTATTCCATTCATATTCTCTTGAGCACACTTACCCTTAATGTGCGTCTTGAATCTGCCTCTCAGCCCTTCCACGGGTTCCCTGATGTTGGTGGGCACTATGGTCACGGAAACGCTGTTGGCCTAGGTGGCTGTGCTGCCTTCCCGTGCAATATTGTTGCTCCCAACTCCTGTCTGAATAAATGAAAGAAATGTGCTTCAAGTAGATGGGTGCTTGTGCTGGGTAGTGGAAGGCTGGTGCAGAATGTCCTGGTCTTTCGTAGGTGCGATGTAGTATGTACTTGTCCTGTTATATCCTTAAACCTCTTGCGTTTCCTGGGCAATTTGATACTGCACATACCTGTTCTGATAAAGCCATGCTTGCAGCAAGCTCTAGTTAGCCAAGGCTATGGTTACAGTACATATTCATCAGCTCTACCCAGGGGGAACCAGAGAATATTGAAGAATCAGTCACAGGCATTCTTGATCTCTCTGCTGCCTTTCTTCTTTTATCCCCTTTCTTGGGGAGAACTATTTCCAAATTATTTCTCCATCTTCATGTCACCCTCTAGAAGAATCACTGGCTATAGGTATGTTCATTCCTGAGTAGTTCTTGAGGTCTCCTGGAGTGCTACCTTTCCTATTTTGGGAACCAGCCAGATTATGTCAACTGGCAAGTAGTCCATGTGCTTAAACACAGCCCAGACTCGACTTCTGCATGTTCCAGGACAGAGCAGCTTCCAGACGCCCAACTTCCCCTGACAGAGGGAGCAAGAATCCCCTCCTATTGCTCAAGCCTGTTCATAATGTGTATTGCTGTTGGGTCAGTGTTTTGCTATTCTCAAGGAAGTCACGAGTAACGAGCGTTAAAATGCAGACCATCTTGCTGGACCTTCACTGAATGTGGTCTAGGATCTCAGTTCTTGCCTTCTGAAGGGATGTCCTTCCTTGTTTGCTCCAGCGAGATGGTTCTGGCTATGAGGTGTTTAAGAAATGATTGCTTTATGGCTTATCCTCTTCCTCTTTAAAGTTCTGTGGTTAACACTACTGTAATTAGCACACTGCTGTCTTGGCCTGCAGCAAAGACAAGTGGAGAAATTGAAGATAAGTCCATGTCTCTTCCATTATATGCTGCATAATCTCTCGTAATGGCTTTACTTAGTATTTTTATATGAGCATGACATAAAGATTAAAAAAAAATCAGAGATGGTGCACCTGAGAGTAAACCCATTGATAACATACTACAGGGAGTAAAATCCTGTGCATGCACATGTATGTGCACACACACACATGTATTTTGCAGGTTCTCTCTTGGGATAGCTGGGTGCAGTTTGCTTGACTAGAAGTCAAGGAGTGTGCAGTAGATGCTCCACAATGTGCACCTGAGTTACAGGGCCACGTCTTGTCAGAAGAAGGATATATGCTTTCTCAGGGAGGCTTTGTAAAGGCAACGTTAGGTCCTGCTTAGACTGCTTAGCTTTCAGCCACTTGCAGTGTGCTAATGTACCAGGGGGACTTAGGCTCACGTTAGATGCTCTGGGCTTTCTTTGCATTTTGAGTTCTCCATATGCACCCAGTTGGTGGTTTTGCTTCACAGCATGAAGTATTATTGGAGAAGGAGGATGAAGACTGAGTCTTTCTCTCTTTATTCAACACAAGTGTAGGTGTCAGAGTGGGATGCTGGGATAGGAAGTAGAGAGAGGATATTTACTCCCACTAAATATCCTCTGGGCAACATGCCCTATCTGAACAGTTGGTTTGGTAGCATTTTTTTTTTTCCTTTAAACGTGCTTCATGTCTCTGTGCTTTTTCTCTCTGCTCCTCTTATAGGGTCAGTTCTAGACTAAAATGGCATATGGCCGTAACTAGCAAGAAGGGGGTGGGAAAATGGGAAGGTCCCTGTGTTCATTTTCCAAAAAAACATCACGGAAGTACTCCGTAAGTCATCAACTTTGCTTGTTTCTTTACTGGTGAAGTCTTTTAAAGGATGGATGACTTCTGGTTTGTGTCTTGCACTCTGTATCTGAAATCTAGCCCAAATGTAGTTGCACATCTCCATTGCTATCAGTGTGACTAGAGGGGCTGCCACTCTTATTCACAGCATAGAAACCTTCTCATTGTGACCCCTTGAGTTTTCTCAGGGGGAGCGTTCAGCCTGTCCTCACTCCTGCTATGCAGGTACTTGCGTATGACTTTTGGCTTGTTTTGTGGTTTTATTTTTTTTGTTGTTGTTTTTTGTTTTGTTCTTTCTTTGTAAGCTGTGTGTGTGTACATGTATGCATGTGTCCGTGTGAAAATCTCACTACTGTTTCTGAACTGACCCTTCCAAGGGAGTGGCAGCACTGCAGTTTCACTAGGAAATATTAATGCATATAAACATTTTTCAAAGGGTGTTATGTCTTTCTCCACGTACTTTATTATATTCCCACAAACCTGACTACAGATTTGATAGATAGGTAACCAGGGAGTAAGGATGGAGAAGTGTGCTAGAGAGAGGAGGAGGGAAGAGGGAGTGAAATAAACGCAAACCTGCTGTAATTCAAAACGAGGCAAAATCAGATTGTGTGCTTTGGCTAATTTTCTTATTCAGGTATTGATCCAGTGGCTGCTCCAGAGTCTATTAGCAGTCAGCCAGTGAAAATATTTCCCATCGGGGGCTCTGACCTGAGACGGGGTGAATCTATAGCAATTTGTTCAAACAGAAGAAAGCTTTTTCCTCTGATTTGTATTCCAATTTGCACAGTGTGCGGGGAGGGCCTTTGTGGATGTTTGCACGGTGGTGCTTGTCAAGTGGGAGTCAAGTAATTGGCTGAAAAAAAAAAAAGCCTTGTCTTGGAGCTGGGCACCCTGCATCTGGCCCCGTGGAAGGCTTGTGTGCAAGGCGAGTGTGAGAGCCCTTTGCTGGGGAGGAAACACAGCAGCATTGTGTCAAAGCTGGCCCGAGGAGAGCAGGGCCACCCCGCCTAAAGAGCTGTTGTTGTGCCATTAGGGCACGTGCATGGGTGCCCACACGGGCTCCCCTATATCTCACTGAATTTTAGTGCTGAGATATAAAGTACCAGCCTGGAAGCAGTACTGGAGTCTGGAGCTGTCTTTTGAATTTTTTTTTTCCTGCAACTTAAGCCACTTAAATCTGCCTGCCCTGAAGGGCAAGTTCTGCAAGGAGCGAGTTGAATCACTTCCCTCCCTGCAACTCTTTAAAGAGCTGGGATAGAGGGCAGTGCCAAAGGCAGCCTCTGCCTGCTGCCCGTCTGTCTTCTGTGCAGCAGCGGTTCCAGCTGAGGAAGAAGCTTCCTTTGAAGGAGGCTGGCTGGGCTCACAAGCTCTTCGACCCTGACCGCCTCCCCTGGCGAGGCCGAGTGTGGCGCTGCCTTCGAGCTGAGTGTCCCAGTGCGGGAGCTGCTGGGTCTTGGATACCAGAAGTCACCTGATAACGACAAGCTTCAGATCCTGGCTTCTATTTGGAGGTGTACAGGGGATGTCGTAGGGATGTAGAGCTCCCCTTCTTTCTTCTTCCAGTTGACTGCCTGTTGAATTCTTGCTGTCAGAGTAGTCTGGATGAGGAAACTGTCTTAGCCAGCCTTGCAGTTGTTCTTGTGCTTACTAAGATCCTCAGTGATAGCAGAAATAGTGACAAGGTTGGTCACATTTGGGTTTCCAATGCATGTTGGGGAGTTACCAGCGGGCCTAATACCAACTGCTTCCTGCTGGTCCCCATACTGCTTTCGAGACCTCTAGGTTTGGTCCCATATGCTTTGGAAATTAGGCAGTTGTAAAGCTGTGGTTGGGGTGGTGAGAGGTAGCTTGGAAAGTCCTTGTTTGCACATAGGTGCTTGTGCTTTCTCTCTGAGAAGGCCAAAATAAGCAAGTGTTATCTTGCACATCCACCTGGAATACATAAGGACTAGTAGGGGCCTCTAAAATTACAGCTGACCAAGGTCCTGCTCCTCAGGAAGACATAGGGCTTCCATATTAACTAGTGATACCACTTAGCCTGCTCCAGCTGCACGTTTTCCATTACTTGCCCAAGTATGCTACCTGAATGTGGAAAAACCCTCTGTGTAAAGAGGGCAGCAATATATACTGTATTACAGTAAATGGTGAGGTTAGGGGAGTAACGGCTTGATTCTTCTAATGCCATTTTCAGCCTTTACAATTGACTGGTGTTCTTCTCAGCCTTGTTATACTTGCTTTAATTTAGTGGTGGTCGTAGAAACACTTACGCAGCGGGAGGGAGGAGATAGAATGGCAGAAATAAATAAGCATCTTAAATCTTAGGTCTGTTCAATTTTAAACCACAAATTTATTCCTGACTTGGCCGTAACTTTCAGGGAACTGGCCTGAATCCCTGGGAGAGCTGTAACTCCAGCTTTGAGACAGAATGTGAAAGTTTATGAGGTTTTTAAAGCAGTCAAGTGGAGGTCCCCGAAGTAGGCGGCGTAAGGGGAGTGTGCAGGAGGCGGTGGTGTTTTGTAGTATTTAGCAGGGTATTTGACGGTGTCAGGGCTGTGGGTTGTGCTGTTGCCGCTTTATAGGTAGCAGGAGGCTCGTTAAGGTGCAGGCTCCCTGCCGGCTGGTGCAGGCTGCTGCTGCGGAGCTGTCCCCTGCTTCTTCCCAGCCTTGTGCTGAGGAAGGAGAGCCTCGTTCCTCCAGCTTATAGTGTTGCCTGTGGACAGCAGGCAGAGCGAGTGCTGTGCCGCGCTTCACAGCAAAGCATGCTAGAGGGGGGCAATTAAAATCCAAGGTGCCACTTGCTTGATATGCACCATTGATTGGCTCCCATCAGGAGCAGGAGTTTAAGCCTTTCGTGCTGGCTAATTGGTGCAATCATTCCTGCCCTAAGCGTGATGAATTTCCAGGGCTTTAGCGGAAAGAGGAATGCCTTAGGAAGCAGAGAAAGATGTCAAATTGTGGGTCCTTCTCTCTGGTGCAAATGTATTGCCCTTTCATTCCAGTGTCTGCCTGCTCTGGAGTCTCCTGCTCTGGAGATCTTCAAAACCTGCCTGGATGCCACCCTGTGTCACGTGCTCTAGGTGTCCCTGCTGGAGCAGGGAGGTTGGACTAGATGATCTCTAGAGGTCCCTTCCAACCTTAACTATTCTGTGATTCTGTGATTCTCTGTGATTTTATTAGACTGGCCATAAAAAAGAACAGAATTCTTTCTGTTTTGTCTTTAACATTTTGGCTGCCTTCTGCAGTATTGGGTCCTGCAGCAAGAGAGCAAGCTGTTGTGCTGAGGAGATGGAGCTGAGCTGGTAGCAAGCAGTGGGCTTGATCCCCTGGGGGAAGTTGTGTCTGGCCTTAATATCTCCTTGACAGGAGATTGCTGGGGCAGCAGCTAGCAGGAAGTCTGCCGGGGCTGCTCTACCTGGAACTAGCTGTAGCGGGATGATGTCAGGGGTCGTGGATGGCCCCCAGGAAGGAAGGGTAGGAAGGGATGCAGAGTATTCTCAGGCTATCGGAGGTAAGCTGTTTCCTGCAACTGCTGTTTTAAGTTTTGTGGAGTATATTGTGGAGAGTGTCTTGGAAAAGGCTACCAGGAAAATGCATGACACATTTAGAGAAGCCCGGTGTCTGTGGGATGTGTGATAGTGCCTGTGCCTGGCCCTGGAACAGTACCCTCTCGGTGTCCCTGCTGTAGTGTGAGACTGATTCACTCAATTTCTGCCAGAGATCGCACCAGGCTTCTGCCTGGCTGAGGACTGCAGAAAACAGCACCTGCTTCCATGCAGGGTCTGCGCAGACCTGCGTCGTGGTGTTCCCTTCAGCACCGCGTGCCGCCTGTTCCTGCTCGCGCCGCCGAGGCTCACAGTGACTTGGGAGCGGAGGCGCTCGGCGACTCGGACACTCTCCCAGTGCCCAGTCTCCGCTTTGCAGGCCTGTGTGCGTGGCCTGGGACTGCATCTCCTCTCTCTTTGGGGTGGCGCTTCCTAACCAGAAGATGGCAGCTCGCTCTGCTGGCCTGGGCAGTGCTCCATGATGGTAACAGCAGGGTGCAGTTTGGGCCTGGGGCCTCAAATCCCTGTCCAGGGCAGGAATGAATTGGAGTCAGCACGGGGATGTTTGTACTGCAGTCATCTGTTTTGGTTGTGGCAAAAATCCTTGTTTTCCACAAGCCAGGAAAGGGTAAATGGCAGGAAATTCTTGTCTTCTCCCAGGGAGGTATGGGCAGAGACAGTGGCAGAACAGCCCTAGCCCAGGCAAACAAGGGCCTTCCAATGCTGACTGGCCACTGTGTATTGCAAAGAGCTGAAGTTCTTGGGTCCACGTTTGTTCTCTGGGTCTGCACCTGTGTGGAAGAGATGAGATTCAGTTCTAGAGCTGACCTGGAAACGGGGTTAAGATGCTTGAGAAATGTAATCCAAGGAAAGCCAAGACAATTCTCATGCATTAGGCTGAAACTTCTCATACTGGGTCCCTTCCTGTCTTCTCTGGCCACTTTTCTTTTTATGAACAAAAGACCTTTCCCTCGGGGAGCAAGAGAGTCCTTTTGCCCCAGGCCGGTCTGCTGCTGCCTGATGTTTCTTCCTCTACTGTAACCTTACTTCACTGCAAACAATTTTTTCTACCCTTCATCATCAAAACAACTCCCTTTCTTTTCCTGGCTCACTCGGGCCCAGCAGGAGAGCACGGGGGGAAGAAAAAGCTGTGCGTGGTGTTTCCAGGCAGCTGAACCTGACGTTTCTTGTCACAGTGCTCTGGACAAGCTATTTGCAGCTAAGTTCAGGTGTCTTCCCGAAACAGGATGGCACTGCCTGGGGACTGTGAGTTGCCCCTGACTGCCCTCAGCTGCATGGGGCGCGGGGGCATCTCCTAGCGTTTGGGCAGTGCTGGGTCAGGCTGGATGGCGAAGCGCCATCTTGCTTGTTGTGCTGGTGGGAATGTTTAGCGTGAAGTTGCTCTGGTGTGGCTGGCTACCTGGGGTTTTCTGGAAAAAAAAAAAAAAGCACTGTGGACTTATTGTTCCTTTTTCTTTTCTTTTTTTTTTAATGGCTACATAAATAATGTAATGTTTGGTATGAGCTTATATGTAATATTTCCACGTTTGCTACTCTACTCCAGTGTTGTTTGGTGCAGGCTGCTGCTGCACCATTAAACTGCTCTGCCCCCACATGGATGTGTTTCTGTAGTGAGCAGACTGATTCAGGTGAGACAGGCTGTGAAACAGCCCATGAGTACTTTGTTTTACAAGGAAGGAGGGACCATGTGAAGGGAGGCTGCTAAATGGTAACACGTGAGAATCAGCCTCCACTTTAAGGCTTCTGGCTCAAGTGACAAGTGGGAGTTTGTCATTTCCTCTTGTATACTGTGGGTACTGCCCTTAGTATCCAGAAACCTGTTGCTGAAGGAGTGAAGTGGGAGGCTTTGTTCCTCTCCTGTCATGAATTCTAGGCTTGTGCAGTCTCCATCACTGGGATAGAGGGAGGGCAGTGCTGGCAGTTGCAGGGGGCACAACCTTCCCAGCTAGTTTTTGTGGCCATGCCAGATGCAAGACTGGCAGTGAGGATTTGCTCTGCTGAGCAGTGTCTGTCCTGCCCCTTCGCTGTGTCTCCTCCCTTCCCTTGCCTGGTTGTTTCACACGATGCAAACTTGCAGCCCTTCCCAGTGAGAGCATGGCCTGCGCAGTTCGGATGGAAGGGAAAGGCCCACTGCAGGCTTCAGGAGGACGATGTTCTCCTTGTGTCCAGCTGGTTTGGAAGTGAAAGGGCTGCAGCTGAGCTGGTGGCTGGCAAGGGCATGCGTGCAGCTTGCTGTGCAGAGGAGCAGGATTCTACACCTTTGCAAATTTTTGCACGTTGTGCATGCACTTCAGACAGGTACTGGTGCTGCTCCAGAAGTGCTGGCTTCTGTCTCAAGACACTGCTTTACAGCCTAAATTCTACAAGGCTGCCAAGGAGGCAACTAAGATAATCTGTTTTAGTTGCACAAAGAAGGCTTTCTGTCTCCATCTTTTACCGCTTGCTTGTTACTTCTGTCTGTTGTCCTCTCAGTGAACTGGGTTGTTCACAAGCAGAGTAAAGGCATCCATTTTCTAGCACCTCTTTTGCTGGGCATTCTGTCTGCTTTTCTAGGCTCACGAGCCACTACAATGAGCCTTTACTGCTGGTGTGAGCAGAGTGGAGACACCAGGCAGCCTCTGCTAACATGTCCTGGATACTATATGGAAAAAGGCATTCAGGATGATGATGTCTTCTGTACTGTGATTCCCTTTGTGTCCCATGTGTCCCCATGTGTACCCACGATAGACATGCAACTTGGCTGTTGGGCTGTAAATTGCACATATGAGCACCAAGGAGACTGTTGTGCATTGCTGGAGACTGCTGCAGCTATGGGAAATGGGAGGAGTTTACTGCTGGGCTGAAACCCCAGCTGCCTGTGGACCCTGGGCATGTTCCTTAATCTCTCTGTGGCTAGTTCCTGTATCTGCCCAGCTACTGACCACCCTGGCAGGACAGCATGAGCATCTCTCCTTTTCTGAACAGTCTCTTTGTGGATGAAAGGCCTGTATAAGGCTCAACTGAGAAGCAGGGAAACACATATCCCCAGTCCAAGTGCTTACCTCAGCCATTTGATTTATGGTTAGGTGTCCAACACAGCTTTTCCCACTGTGGCACAGAGATAATGTATCTGTGTTTCCCATTTCCCTGCTGACTGCCTTTCTCTGGGTATGGAGCAGGGTTTCTTGGGGTGTCACAGCTCCTCTTTCTGCACTCCCTCCTGTCACTCTGGAGCTGAGCAACAGGCTCTCAGCAGAGCTTGCTCCTTGGGAGCTGCCTCTGCGCCCAGTCCTATTGAGCCACCATGGTCATGGCTAGGAGCCAACAAAATTATGCAGCTTGTGGCCTGTGTGCCCACTAAACAATGTAATCTCTGCGCAACAAGAACAGTGCATCACGCCGGTCCGTAGGGCCCTCTGCTATTGAGTTACTGCTAATGGAGAAGGGATGCTGAATTGAATGCAGCAACGTTCACTGAGTGTTCCTGAGGGAGAGCAGAAGCTGCATCCTGTGAGGAGAATGGGGATTACATGCTGAGATCTTGCTCAAATGCTCTTAATTCATCTGTAGGAGCGCAAGGCGGCCCCGTGCTCGCAGCAGGCCTTGCTGTGGGATGGCACTGAGGTGAGGCTTGCGCCATCTCCTCAGCGGCGCTCCCGCTTCTCCTCCCCGCTGCTTGGGAGGGGAGGTGGCATCTCGCGTGCCCTTCCAAACATGTGAGGTTTCCGAGGCTGCAGCAAAGATGTCGAGTCTGGGGAGAAAGGGCGTAGATGTTCATCCTTGTGTCTCAGATCTTTGTCCTGCCCTTTCCAGTGAGCTTTCCTCCTGCCGGGCTCCTGCTGACTCTAATGTTGTCCTCCTTCCCCTGACTCGTGCTCAAAAACACAGTTAACAGGGCACGAAGAAGAGCAGAGCAGAGGGAAGGCTGGAGTGTTGCCATGTCCCAGAGGTGCTAAGATGAAGGTGCCAAGACTTTCTAGTGAGATAGATATGTGACCTTTTGTTGCTCCTGTCAGGCACTTCACAGGCCTCAGCGTGACACTGACTAAGTTTCAAAGCTGTGTCTCCGCGAGTGACAGCTGCTCCTGCTGTGTTTCTCACTCTTTCTCTAGTAACAGGATCTCCTTAAACACATCCCTGCATTTCCACTGTGACAAGCAAGAATAAAGTCAAAAAGCCTGATGTGAGACTCAGGCTTGAATTGTAGCCCTGTGTACACATCATTCCCTTCTCATTTGCCCAGGAGCAATAATGCTGGCATTAAAAATATCCCTTAGGTAGCAGTCCTTGTGACATTGGGCTCTAGCATGGCTAGAAATGTCCGAATTTGCAATATTTCTGGCCCAATGTAATTTAGCGAAAGCTGGTGATGGTGCAGTGCTCTGACCACCTCTGCAGTTTGCCCTACAAGGGAGTGTTTGTGGGATCTCAAAGACTTCATTATCTTGGGGTCTGCCAGATCTTTATCTAAAGTTATGTGGGCTGGAAATCTTGCAGGACCAGACACATGAGATCACAAAATCAATTCTGCCATCTATTAAATAGGTGTAATTCCCATCGACTGCAGTGAAAGTTACAATTTTGCAATGGAAGGTGGAATTGGATCCATATGTATTAGAGACAGAAAACCCATCGTGGGTTTCCTCTGGACGTTTCTCCAAGGTCAGTGCGATACCGTTTCCAAGTATTTGTGATCAGAAAGAGTAAACTAGAGATGTCCGTGTTTCTTGCTGCTTTGCTTTACCATCAGGAACTGAAGTGTGACAAAAGTTGGAGAGCAGAGCCTATCTGCAATAATTCGGGTTTCTGTGCATGCTATTAAGTGTTTTAGGCCGTGACTTTTTTTTGTGTATGCTTGGGGGTCTTGTTTGCTGGATTACTTTAAGTACTGTAAATACCTAAATGAATTCCTCCTGTCAGATCTTGCCAGCCCCACTAAGCTGGCTTCAGTCTCACTGCTCCATCTTCCACTTCAGCAGAGGGCAGCAATGTTGTCAAAGCCATGTGCCTGGTATTAAATAGCAGAGATGCTGTTGGCCTCTCTGCCCACCCGTTGTGTCTCAGAAAGGGCTCCCTCAAGCACACATCCAGCACAGAACTAAACAGTGGGTGTCACCTTTAATATATCTCCCTCCTTCCGTGAGTGTAAGCACCTGCACTAGCTTATCTGTGAGGATGCACCTTGCTGAAGCAAAGCACAGGCAGTAATTTCGGTGGGATCAGATCATTCCCAGTGCTGTCCAGAGTCCTTAGTTCTGTCCTTGCTCTGCTACAGTGAGGCAAGGCTGGCTGTCAGGGCAGGTGAGATGGGCACTTGGTGAGGAACAGCAGGGAGGACAGGGGCTATGGCTTTACTGATTGCTTCATGCATGCCAAAGCCATCAGTTAGGGTTGATGGTGGCTGCTGTGGGGCAACCTCATGCTCCCTGGAGAACAGGAGGAGCAGTCTTTGCTCTCTGGGTTCCTCTGTGCAATTTGGCCTGTCACATCTTAAGGCAGTGACTACCAAGCCTCAGCCCTGAGTGTCAGACTTGAGTTTTCCTCTCTGGCGGTAAGGCTGGAGCAGAAGGACAGCGAGAGTCACAGAAGTGCCTCAGCTCTTCCAAATTGGTCACACAGGGAAGTGCTGTAGGTCCAGCCTTGTCTTTACTTGTTCACAGGTGCTAGCGAAGAGGAAGATGTAAAGGGCCCAGTCTGGTATTGTTGGCAACTTTTTATGGGCAAAGTTTTAGTCACAAGCTACCCCATAGCTAGAGCAGCAACTTTGTGAGCTGCAGACACCTAATAATCCTTTAGACTTGAGCTGGGGATCTGGCTGACATTAAAAACAAATCAGACTTGGCTTGGCTGCTTCTCACAGCTTGTGATATACCAGGGAAGTATATATGTTATATAATATATGTCAGAATATACATCAAAGTAATGGATGCCAGGGCTAATGACATGAAATGCTTTTACTGCCTCAGTAAGCCATGTTCTCCTGGTCTCTTCTCAGTTTGGGTGTTTTGGCCATGTAAGGGTCTAGCCAGCATCTAGAGTGGAGCTGAGAAGGAGGCAAGAGTGATTTGTGCAGCTAGTCCTTTGGGAGAGGTGCAGGACAGCAGCTGGATGACCAAGCTGACAGAAACAGAATATTCTGAAAACCAGTTGTCTGTTCGTAGTTGGATGTTAGCATTTATTTTATTGAAATAGGCTTTACTAGAGGATTTCCTAAAAATTGTGAAATTCATGGACTGAAAATCTGCAAATTCTCAAATCTGAGGTCACTTTGAGTGGTGTTAGTGAGATACCGCTCTACCTTATGACCATTTCTTCAGCGTTGTGATGCAGTGTGGTTGGCAGTTACCTTGGTGTAAATTCAATACACCTTCCTCTACTTGAGGACTGCTGCTGCAAGAGCCATGTGAGTGTGAGTGAGAGCAGATGCTGGCCTGTGCCACTCGGGAAGGGGATGGCAAACTCAGTTGCTTGCTATTTGTGGTCATTAAAGACCAGAAGCTCTGTGTGAGTGTGTGTGGTTTCCCACCCTTGCCCCCCGAGGAGTTCTAGCCAAATTCTAACTTGGATAATTATATCCTGCTTCCCTAATTCCCTCGGAAACATTGAGTGGGTTTAGACTGCTTTTTCCCCTTCTAGCCTAAGGAATTAGGTAATGTTCCTGTGCCCTGTTAACTAGCTGTGTTCCACATCAGAGGAAGCTGCATTTTACTGCTGATAGAAGTCGCTCCTCTCCCCCAGCCTGTGTACTTTTAACATGCTTTTGGTATGACAAATGCTCTAGAAATGTGAGATAAGGTAATTTCTCACAGCCAGGGTGCCTGACATCTCTACTCTGCTAAAGGCAAGTTGCAGAAGGTGCTGAATTCTTCCTTGTTCCGCAACATGTGCCAGCTGCCTTAGATGATTTTCATGCTCTACAGGAGTGCAGATGGGGAAGGGCCGCTGCTTGTATTTCAGTGGTGCAAATGCCAGTTGGAATAACAGGCTGCAAAAGAGACAAGATAAAGACTGTGGAAGTGGAGTGTGGCAAACATGACACAGGGAATTATCAGCTGCAATATGGGGAGGTGGAGGTGTTTGAGACAGGTCTTCCTAATGGCTCCACACTGCATATATGCATCCAGTTTTCTGTGCTGCGCTTCTCTGCGGAGCAGCTGGTGATGCCAATCTCTTAGCTTTATCAGTCTTGTGTAGCAAAGAGTAGCAGAGCATCTTCAAGAGAAAAAACACCCTAACTTCCCCCCTCCACCCCGTAAGACTACGAAAGAAGAGGGGGCATTTGGGTTGATCATATACACTGGGCAGAAAGAAGAAAACGGATGAAGACTGAAGCCCCATGGGCTCTATATTCCCTTTGATTCTTGAAGGAGGCAGTCCAGAGGCAAGTGGTTTCTTGGGACTGAAAAAATGAGTAGTATGTGGGCCTTTTACGTGTAGGAAAGGTAGTTGTTTAGCTGCTTACCCTTCAAACTCATGTCGACTCCTTCAATGTCTGTTGCCTTTCTTGTGCTTCCCACTGTTACTCAGACACCTGTGCTGAGAGGACAAGTCTCTTGCCTGCTCTGGTCACATATGAAGCCCAATCAAGACTCTTGATAATCATGCCTGGTATTGTAATACCTGCTGTAAGTTCAGATCTCCTTAGGATTTCAGGTCATTTTGAAAAAAAAAAAAATACAAGACAGATGCTTTTGGGTGCTGTTTTATATTATTTCATAAACTCTGTGCCTGCAGGGGACAATTTGGGCTGAGTGTCAGGGAAAGCTCCCTGATGTGAAGATCAAAGTAGCTGCGGAGCTGCTTCCTCAGCCCTGTTGCTGTGGATCAGGCTAGGAGGAAGACTTGTCATCCCTGGCAGGACTGTGGGATTCTGTAATGCGTGTGGTTACTCAAACCGCTTCTGTAGCTCCTCTGACTGTTGCAGTTTGTCCCTTTACTCATGCAAAGTGTGTGCATATCTGTACACACATGTGCAGAATAATACTTGTATCATTTTTTGTCTTTTTGGTGGGGGCCAGAAAGTATTGGTGCTAAGAGAAGCAATGTGAACAAATGCAGAAAATCAGAACATAGCCTTTTCAAGAGTTATGAAAAAATCTGAATGGTTTGGGCATCTAGAGTGCTGTTTTGTTCAATGCACATATGGGAAATATTGAGGGGGTACTTGGTCTCTCAGCGTCTCCCGTGCAGGGCAGAAAGCTGGTATGCAAGTAGCTAAAGCAATTGCTAATAGTTCTTCTCTGCTGAGAACTGTTCTCCACGAGACTTTCCAGAGGCTTCTGCATCTCTGTTGCACATGGAAGCGGCTGCCTTTGCAGTACAACCAATTCTACAGTAGTGGGAAGCTGGCCTGGCTTGGGCGGGTGTACATTGCTGTCTGGGGGCTTCTTGTTGCAGATGCTTTCTGATTGCACTCTGTCCTTGCAGCCCCGCTCTTAACTCTGCTTTCACTCTTTATCCTTCAGCTTACCTGAAAACACGAGCACTGCTCATTCAGCTCCCTCTCTCCATTCAGTCTATCCTTAAGCAAAGCACTAGTCATCCTGTTGTGATGGATACCACGTTCTTCAGCTTGCTTTGCATAGGCTGTGGCCCTGAATGGCTCTTAGAGAGCCATGGGCTTGGTGGCTGTTGGCCTGGGTGATGTCTGAATTCCAGCCCTTGGAGATGAGATGCCTTATCTCAGTCCTCAAGGCAGCATGTAATCTGGGGCAGAGATGGAAAGAAAATAACTAGTTCTGAATTTTCAAACCACTCGGTCTTTGCCATTAGCTTTATAGCTTTTTAGTTGCTTGATGGCAGCAGCTAAGTGATCCTGCCTGGGCTGGAAGCCTGTTGCGCCTACATCAACATAGAACAAGGAAACTTGAAGAGTTTATGGAAAGAGAAGAAGCATGAGTGGATGCTTTGGAGATACGGGAGCACAAGCAAACCAAGAGGTGGTCTGGTGTGCAGTGGTCTCCATCGTTCTTGTACTGATGAGCCTTGCAAAGCTGCTGCTGCTCGTTTTGCGGAGCCCCCGAGCTGTGCAGCCTGTTGCTGTGTGTGGCTGCTAAGCTGCCCATGCTCTGGGGAGCTTGCAGCCTGTGCTGCCAAACGAGTGAGATTTCTTTACTCCTCCAGGCTAGAGACTGGAGACCAGGGACTTGGGAATATGGGAGCGGAGCCCAGTGGGTGCATTTCTAGCTTTTCTCTGGTGCTGTCCTCACTGGAACAGGGTCCTGTGCCCAATTGCTCCCAAGTGGATGGGCAATGGTTGCTGTTTAATGGGGATTTTAGGTTGCTGCTGCCTTGTTTGCTGTTCTTAATTGCAGTGTGAGTGTGTCTGGGGAACCAAAGAGTTCTAGTTACCCAATATCAACTTTAAGGTTAATGCACATTTATTGCCCAGAGCAAGAAAATATTTGGCGCTATCTTGCAGACTGATGATATCAGGCTTAATTAAAGGAGAGCAGGCTGTGTCCCACATCCACCTCCTCATCCTTCCTAGCAGAAGCATCTTAGATTTGTTTTTAATTATTTTTATTAAGTGTTGCACAGAGCAGTAAAGCCCACATCAGATTACCAAGGATATTAATCCTTTGCACTTCTCCAACACATTTTATCCATTGATGGAAGATTGTTTTGCGAATATTAATTATGAAGCTTCATAACCCCCCTGTGAGGAAGGTAATAACCACAATAATAATTATATCACCGTGCTTTACATCTTCAAAATGCTGTGTAAACTATAAGCTTTAAAATAACTCATGCAGCAAGGTAGTGTGATTATTCAAATGGCACATGGGGAGACAACGGTGCACCAAGAGGAGAAAAGGTTGGCCTAGGATCACAAATCCGAGTCAATTACTGACTCACACTCATTGAAGGTTATTCTCGGATTCTGAGTCTGTCTCCCAAGCTGCCCTTTTCCTTTTCATCATAGTTGAGCAATGAAATATGAGAGATGTAGAGGGTGAGTGCCACGAACTGAAGAATGGAAGGCTCATCTAACAGAATTAAGATTCAGTTAAAATCCCGTGTCTCTCTAGTGGCGTTGGGATGGTTGGGCAAAGTAACTTTGTGGTTTGCAAATTTAGATCTCTGTGTTACCAGTGCTAGACAGTGACTGGTGGTTGGGAATATAGCTGCTACTGCAAATGGATTCCATATATGTTTAACAACTAGTTTTCCTGATACTTCAGTTAGCTCCCTGCCCCAGTCATTGGCAGGCAAGAACACGAAAAGCATGGCTGACACGTGGTGAACCAACAGCCTGGTTGTTTGGGGATGCAATGAAATCAGGACAGAAGCTGGAAAGCTTCGTGGCTGCGATACGTGATTCAGCGGCCTCTTGCTGGGTGCTCAGCAGTGCTCACGCTCGTTTGCCTGGGGAGGAGGAGCAGCCCTTGGCCTACCTGTTGTTGGAAGAAGACGGGAGCGTTTTCTTCCCACTCGATTTCACAGGCATGTCCAGGCCGGCTCACACCTCTCCACATGAAGAGTAGCAAATGTGTTTTCCCAGCTTCAGCTGATTTGTGGTTGTTCCAGCCATGCAGTTTACAACAGCAGCGAGCTTTTGGCACACGGGGCTCTGGAATACCCCAGGGTAAACGCGCTGCCCATCTCGACAAGTCAAGCTGATGGTTTTGGGGACAAACATCAGGAAATAGTTCCGTGATCCTTCTCAGCCAGGTGGGCTTCCAGGGACCGATGATCCTCATGGGCATGAGCACATGTGCAGCCTTTCCCCTGTGGGTGGAGGTGGCCAGGGCTGAAGCAGCAGGATGAAATCATTAGTAACGAAAGCAAGAATACAGTGTGACTGCTTGCTGTGAGAGGGAGGTTGGCCTGGGAGGTGCAGTATGTCCCTTTCAGTAACTACAGCCCAGGTCCCTGTGCGCAGGGAAAGTTGCTGTGATGGATCTGTTCTTAGGGGGTAGTGGTTATGGCATAATCGGAGAATGCTGAAACTCTGTGCTAAACTAGCTTTTCAGGAGGTAAAACACAACTTTAGAAGGTAAGAAAATTATTGTGTTTTCCAAATCATGCTGGAGTATTTCTGATGGACAACCTGTTGCTCAAGAGACTTGCTCTCTAGGGGATGGAGTTTGATTTAACACACTGGAGGTTTGAGTAAGCATGTGCTTTGGTAGCCTGTGCCTCTTTCCCTTTTTCCAGTAATTCTTTTCAGTGGGAAGTCAGCTCTCTAATTTTGTGTTAATTTCTATCTGAGGTTGTTCTGAAGCAGGCTGGGTTGTCTTAGGATTTAAAACAGTCTGGTTCAGGATTTTGTTCTCTTGGGAATTGACTTTCCTTCTGTCTTCCTTCAGAGACCAAGTGGACTGCCTTGTTCTCTAGCAGGGTGGGCTGCTCTCTGTATCCTTCCACAAGCAGCCAAAGGCCCAGAAGTGTTTTAAATAAAACCATATTTCTTAGTAAAATCAAGCGAACATCAAATGAACCTGAGGATAAGTGATTTTAAAATATGCTGAGGTCTTAGCCTGCCCTTGGCCTTGCCAAAGTAGGCCAAAGCCTTTTCACTTGCAGAAGAGAGTCTGCGAACAAAAGTCTTTAAAGAGCTTGTCTCTTCAGACAAGCTCCTCTTGAAGGCTAGTGCCTGTCAGCGTTTCGGTCTCTCAGGGCTTCATTTCCTCAGTGTCAAAGATCATCTTACTTCCTTTGCAAACCTGTCAGGCAGACCCTGGCTACTTTAATGTGGCCACATTAATCCGGAATTCCCTGTTGTGCAGACATCTCAACAACAACGGCTGCGCAAGTGCATGATCCCAGGCAGAGAACTAATCTCTGTCCCTGTCCCCTGGGCAGGCCGCCAGCTGAGAAACTGTTTTAAACACTGTCTCATATGCATTAGTACTTCCCCAATTTTCTCTACAATTCCCTGATGTTTCAGATGATCTTTCAACTCTGCAGTGATGCTGAGTAACAAATTTATAACCTTTCTTTGTGCTACTTTTGCTCCAAAGTTCCCCTGTCCATTTTTCAGGTGTGAAATGTGGTGTTTTTTTTTTTTTTTTCCCTTTCCTGCAAAACTCTACTAGTTTATTTTCTTTTTTTCCTCTCACCCACCCCCTTTTTTTTTTTTCTCCTCTGTAGGTAGATAAATTGTTTCTGTTGATGCAAATGTTTGTCAGGGTGAACTCCAGCAGCTTCCTGCTGACATAGCAATGCCAGAAAAACTTTCCTTTTGTAAGGGCTGGGGAATATTCCTGAGACTAGTAGCTGCCTCTTTTAAGAGGGCTCTTTGTAACAGAGTGGTCCAAAACCTTTCTTACCATTTCAGGACCAGCTGTGAGGGGCTGTAAAAGACCCTGCACTAGCAGGGGAGCAGAGGCGGGTAAAGTGGGAGTTTTCACATCAGGACTTTCTCCCCAAGCCACATGCTTAAAATCAGTCATAAAAATAAAATGGCCTGACACATGCACCACTGCCCCGTCCTGCGTGTGCCAGAGGTGAACAGGGGTGAGTGATAAACACACTGGTCACTTCTGGCCGGACAGAGAGACCTGCGCTCTGCCTCCATCCATGATCCTGGCGTCCCTGCATGCCCATTGCATGTGGGGACACCCATTGCCAGGAAATCCTGCCTGGCAGCTTTGCAGTGACTTGCTGTTCTGTGGAGGTGCAAGTGGCAGCTCTGCTCTTAACGATGAGCTTAACTTTGCACTTGGGATTTGATCTCTGTTGTATGCGAAAATGCAGCTTCCCTCCACAGAACTACAGCCTTTGCTCTTCACTCAAAGAGCAAATTTGCAGAGAATTTACAAGTCAATCCATTATTTGGCTTGAATTAAGATTTTTTTTTTCCAAGCATCCTCAGTAAGGAATTTAGCATCTGTCAGTCTTTTTTTTTCCTTTGTCTGGAATTAACTTAATGACACAGGCTCTTCAAAGATGGCATGTAATTAAAATTCATTGAAGTCTTATGTCCAGGAGAAATTTGAAGAAAATAGGTTGTAATTAAACTAAGTTATTAACAGTTACTATATCTAATTATTTTGACTACATAGTTCTACTTGGGGTCAGGCTGATCATCATCCTAAATTCAAACACATGCAGGAGTTACCATGAGAACTAATTAATATCGGAGATATGCACAGTTAAAACACCTCCAAAATGACAGCTCTCCGTGGCCGTGATGCCATACGGCAGCAATATTACAACTAAAACATATTACCTCTCGTAGCTCCAGATTGGATGGTACTGGGCTCTTCAAGGCTGTCATGCATGTTCCCTGTCCTCTTCTACCTGCAGCATAGTGAGGAGTAAGTCCGTGTTCTCTTACCCTGATATGTCTGCAATTCTTTTTTTCCATGTAAGCTTAACTGTATTTTCTGGGTTAGTTATTCTTGCCCCAGGGAAAAATAGGGAGATTCTTGTCTTTTGTAGCTCTTAGGTTAGTTACATGTACTTGTCTCTCTTAACCCTATTTATACCTGGTTGTACGTCCTGCAATGAGAATCTCTCTACATCCCCATCTGAGTGGTGTAAACCCTGGGTGCTGGCTGCCATTGGTGGTGCTTCCTGCAAGTAAAGATTTTTTTTTTTCCTCTGTCCTTCCTTTGCTTCCCCTCTGTCTTTATTAGCAGAAGGGAGAGAAAGCAAAGAACTGACACAGATAAATACGCTCTCTGCATCAAAGCCCTTGGAAATGCTTCCGTCGGTTAGTTACCTTCCTAGCAGGAGTGGGAGTTTTGTACAAAATTTCCCTCGAACTCTTCCTTCCCCTGCTTAGAAAAATGCCAAAGAACTTACACAAGGATGTTTCAAATGGCATCTATCTAGCACTCCTTTGTTGCATATTTTGCTACAGCTAATTAAAAGAGAAAAGCTTTTTACTATTTAAGCACCATTAACTTGGCTGAATTATTAAATGTCAATTTGCATTATGTGCATAAAAGGATCAATAAACAAAGAGAATGAAACAATGGAGGCGGCGGGGGTTAGGGAGATGTCAGCTCCTCTTATCGGAACCGGAGAGAATCGCTCACTTGGCTGTCAGGTTGCGGTTAGTAATTATTGGTACCCGAGAGGGAAAGAGCCGGCAACTTTTAAGGGTTCTTCGCACCAAAGCCGTTGCGGGGAGGTAAAGGATGCTGTCAGATGAAACACTGTTTGGCTGGATTTCCGCAGGTGTTGCACAGCCCCAGTTGCCTCAGCTTTGCTGGCTCGTTGCAGGTATTTCCTTGCTGTGCTCGCTCTTCCTTTGTGGTGGAGTTGAGCTGTCATATTGACTTTTTGCTCTGTAAGCCATTTTGTTTGCTGCCATTAGTCTTTGGGCTTGGGTTGCCTGTGCTGGAGAAAAACAAGATGGGAGAAAATCCAGCGGATATCAGTTTTCCTTTAATAAATCCTTCTGACCTGCACAACAATTTTCCTTCATCCACTCCTTGTGAGCGTGAATTTAGTGCTGTACCAGGCAGCCTTGGGGGCTGGTGGATGGGCTTTGCATTTTAAGGCACTAGACCACAATTAGGAGGTGAGGGATGGATCCCTGGCTGTGCTTCAGCCCTGCAGTCTGGCTGTGGATGTGCCATTTTGCTTCTCTGGCTTTCCCAGCTGGCAGTGTGTGGGAGCACATTTCCCCTCCTGATAGTGCTGCTTGGGGGTAAAAGTATCAGTGGTTGGTGAGGGGGAGGCAAACACGATGAGCACAACGATGCTGCAGAGGTGCTACAGAGTGAGCAGCACCCCCCCATCTGCCAGCCTGCCCTTGCAGGGAGCAGGTAAGCGCCCACCAAACGGTGCCCACCTTGTCATGACACCCTGGGCCTTGGGCTGTCAGTGAGTGGCTCTGCTCGGGTCTGTGCTGTGGTTGCCTGTCCCCATGACGCAGCTGGAGCCTGAGCTGTGACCTCGCGTCGCGGCTCTGCTTTCACCTGTGAGGAGGCAGCTTTGCTTGCTCCTGACCTGGGGTGCCTTTGGGCCTGGCTGCCACTGTGCTCAGAGCTTTGAACAGCGAGAAGTGCGCTCTCCCTGCCGCCTGCCAGTTTTCAGTAGCAAAATTAGATTTCCAGTTCCGTGAATTAAAGGCAACATTTGTGCTTCCAGTTCTTCCCAACTATGTCAAGAACAAAATGGAGATTTTCAGCATTCGGTATTTTATCTTTCCTGCTGCTCTTCTCGCCCTCTCATTCACACAGCAATCACCACCTCCCTTGATTTCATGATTGAAATAGCCTTTCACTTTGCACAGAGGCTGGGTATAGCAGCAGGTAAACATGGCCATTTGTCGAATGTTCCTCCCGTGTGGAGGAAATGTTTGCCCTGCCATCAGAGTGTGATTGCCCACACATCCCTAAGCTGGCTTTGAATGAGCTAGATAGGCCCTGGGAGCAGCAGAGCCGTGACAGATGAGAATTTAGCACAGGTTAAGTGCCTTGAATATTTACCCAGTTTCTCAGATGGGCTTTGTGGTCTGCACGAAGCTCAGCCTCGACATGAGATCTTCTGGCAAGGGTGGAGCTGGTTTGGCCACGCAAACAGGGAGGTCTGCAGGAGAGCCGAGGCTGGTCAAAGCGCAAAGGGCTCTGCTTCCCCTGTGCCTCTGCTCTACCCTCAGGCAGCTGCACTGAACATGTAATGCTCCTGTTGGACCTCTGTATAGAAAAGCCCTCTGCTTGGGCAGCTCTTCCACTCTTCCAAACATTTGCCCGACCCCAGTTTTCATTTAAGCACTTAGGCAAAACCTTAAGGTTTGGACTCTGTTAGCTGGCATGAGCTGGCTCTTCCTGGAGCTCCTCCTAGTCCTTTGCAGTCTGAGTTATTCTACCCTGATTTGCCCCTCTTTATCCTCAATGTCTGTTGTTTTTAATCCACTCAATGCCTGAGTCTCTCTCTGCCTTCCTCTGATTCCAGACATGGTTTTAGCACATGGGTGAGACATGGGCAGTGTCCTCATTTGGTCCTTAGCCAAGTCTGGAGCATTCTCTGCGCGTCCTGCTAGCCGAGAACCATGTTTGAAACGGCTGTCTGCCCTTCTCACTTTCAGTGATTCAGAAGCTGCAGCTGCTGCCTCATGCATTTTTTCCCCTTTTGATATGAAAAGAAGCCTGTAGTTATCCCTTGACTGGAGTTTAGGCACCTTTGTGGCTAATCTAGTTGACAGATCATTAGCAAATTGACATTTTTTTTCCTTTTGAAGGAGTGAAGAGTCTGTGTTGTTCTCTCATTTCCTGTGTTAAATGGTCCAGCAATAAAACAACAGCTGAGTTTCAAAGTGTGTGGTTCTCAAGATCTATGCGCTCAGGCCACTTTGTTGAAAAGTCACTGCTGTACCAAAGTGGCTTAAAATAGAAAAAGGGGAAGGAAACGGAACAAGCAGTACTGACAGTGACTTAGGGAATGAGTTGATTTTGAGTCCAAGGAAGAGAGCAGAGAGGCAAAACCCTTGCGACCACTTGAGCAGAGCGTGCTTGCTTAGCAAGGCTATTAGGTCATGGGGCTGTTGTCTGCTGAACTTCTTGACCTGCAAAGGTGAAGAGAGCAGGAGATGTCCATCGGGCAGGTGACTTGTGCCTTGGTCTGAATTGCCTCTTACAGGTTGGCCCCATTGGTGCTCTGGAACCCAGAGCCCGAGGGTAGCCCAGGCTCTGGTGCGGTGTGTGCAGGGGGCAGTAGCAGGTTATTGTTTGTGTAGGTGTGAGTAACCTGCTCCACACTGGATTTCTGGAGTTTTTTGATGTCTGTCATTCTCTTATTTGTCTTGTAAACATCTCTGTAAGGGAGTTCTCATCATTACCGTGGTAGAGATGGGATCTCAGGCTCAAAAAATGAATTGAGTAGACTGTAAACCAAATACAGATGTTGCCAATCCATTCTAGAAGATGGTTTCTCCTTTTCTGCATTTTGATGATATTAGCAACCTCCAAGTAGAGGAGTCTCATAAACTTTCCAGATTACGACAATAATAACATTGTACAATACATTGCTCTGGGAATAGTTATTTTATCCTTTCCAATTTTCTTCTGTTTTAATGTGTAAATATATTATGTAACAACATAGTTGGCAGTCTTGGTGTAGAGACAAGGGTGCTGCAAGCTTGCTGAGGAGACCTAATGCTTTTCTTCCCAGAGGTCATCATGCGTCTTCTGGGGGGTGGAGGGGATTTATGTGTTTTTACTGACCCAAGGGTCGGTCTGAGAGGGGTCTTGGTTCAGCAAAACTTAGCAGGGCTGGATTTATCCGTGCAAGGCTCTTTCTCAGTGGAGCACTGTTGAGAACAGCTAGGATTGCTGCTCCCATTTCAGCTGCTTGGCCTCGTGCTCCAACCTTTCTTTGCCATTCCTAAGGGACTTCTGTGAAACTCTGTTTGCCCTGACAAGCGTAGTCCTGCCATTCTGTTGTGCTGGTAACACACAATCTATCTGTGTGTGGAAATCTTCCAGGAGACCTGGGATAATGTCAGGCAGTAAAGTATTCTTTTTGTTCAGCATGTGTCAAGTGCAGTCAATTCTCATGATCTCCCTGCCCATCTGTAACTTACAATGAGGTGACTTTCCCAGTCTCTCTGTATGCTTTTGCAGGCTGACCTAGGAGCTAAGACCTCCTGGAGGGAGTTTTGTCTTGTCTTGCCTTGTGGTCACACTTTGTCTTAGCATGATCCCTAAGGAGACAGGTTGGTCCTCTGCTTAGCCCATCCCGCCTCACTCCTGTCAAGTTGTAACCAAAGGCAGAGTTTCCTCAGACTCCTATTCCGTCTACCTAAGCATTTTCTTTTCTCCAAGACAACTACAGGTGTCCTGAGCTCCATTTTGAGACACATAGGTTTAAGGCACAGACAGAAAGAGTCTTGTTCTTGCTGGAGGCCCACTGCTGTGATTGCAAGAGAGATGAGCTTGATGAGGAGTGGGAATTCATTTACAGTCATGTCTGCTTTGAATATAGCTGAGGGTCCTACTCAAGGTAACAAAAGCAAGTTATGGGAAGGTGCAGTGATATAATACAAAATTATGACACAGATTTTGCTATTGAATAGTTACTTATAATAGTTCATACTGCAAAACAAGGGTTAGTTTGAAACGTGCTTCTACCAAACCCGGGGAGGATATAATGATAAAGAAATATTTTTGGCACTGGAATTGTAGCAGAAAACCTTCATCTCCCTTAATAGTGATTTTTATGCTCACCTATATAGAAGTACCTTTAGGCAAGTGACAGGAAAGAGATAGGTGAACGTATGGGTGTGGGATGGCCACAGTGAAAAAAGGAAGCAGATTGGAAGACTTTAGGCTAGAGAGATTGTGCTGGGTAGCAGAACAACTTAGGGAAATATTTAAACAGGAGCAAGAACAGCAGATAAAAATCTTGATTCTCCATGGGGTAGCTGGAAATTAGCTTTTGCAGCAAAGGCCTGTTTGCAAAGGGAGAGTAGAGACAGCACGATGAGGGCCTGTCGTCTGGGTCCAAGGGATGTTGGCAAAGGTTATATGGGCATATGACTTGTCCCTCTGCCCAGCTTGTTTGAAGAGCTTTCGTGTGGGTTTCTCCTGATAAGTTACCGTTTCACTTCAGTTAAAATGTATAAACATACGGTATATTATATACACACACTCCTACAGATACGTGCAAATATATTTACACATGCGCCCACATATGCATGCACATATATAGGTTTCAATTTGCTGCTTTCTTCTTGTGCGTTCAACAAGGGGACGGTCTCTCATCTGCTCGGCCGTCTTGGAGGAGCTTTGGCTGTTGGCCTCAGTATTTGGTGGTGATCAAGCGAGGCAGGCGTGTTCCTAGAAGCCCCTCAGCCGGCGAAGGCAGGAGCGGCCGAGGATGTCCCTTGTGTCTGTGCGATCACGTTGCTCCCATAACCACGCTGTTTCTGTCAGTCAGCCACTTGGGTGCTAAAATGCCCACGGTGGCTTTTGCCGGGGAGGCTCTACCAAGCTGGAAGGACAGGAGGGGTGTGGAAAGAGGGAGCCCGGGCAGTGAGAGCAGGTTGCTGCCTTGCCCTGCGGCCGCTCTGCATCGGTGCCTCGGAGCGACACCGTTTCCTATGGCCTCACCTCGAGGGCCCATCTCCTGCGCTGCTCCATCCATTCACACATCTTACACCAGTGTGAATCTGAGCACTTCTATTTCCCGGGTGACTGTGCTTAGAGCACTCGGGGGGAAAAATGGGTGCTTGGTTCAGCTTTAGCAGGTGGCATAAAACCTGTGCTTGGTTCAGAAGGCTTGCTCAGGTGCTGTGCTTTGATCCTCTCCTCTGTGGCTTGTTTGGGTTGCGTCATATTTCACTAATGGGAACTAGATCTGTGACACTGGCATCACCTGGAAGCATTGTAGCAAAATGGGGAAGTTTACCTCCGGGGGCTCTCGCCAAGGTACCAGTTCTTGGATGTGTTTGTGGGTTTCTCTGGTCCTTGAAGTGTGACCAGAGTTTTCCCCTTGAACAAGCACAGGTGTCCCACTGGGCGGCCCCATCACCTTCGATATGTCACAGCTGCTCTGGTGACCGCACAAATGCCTGTGCAGTAAGGAGCCAGGGCTGGCCATGCTGGTCTCTAGAGCTGAGGCTTTTTTTTTTCTGTTTATAAGAGCCTGTTCTCCGAGAGATTGTCTTTCCCTGTTGTGGGCAGGGCTGCAGTGGGGCCTAGCTGGTGTTTTGGGGCAGGAAGCTTTTCAGCTTTGCTCTGGGGACTTCCTTTTCATATATTTTCCATTTTGCTGATCTCTGCTCATTTTTCTGGCTAAATTGGCAATACCTGCACTCTGCTTAGAGCCCGATCAGGAGCAAAGAGCCCTGGAGGATACAGTTCCCCTGCTGCCTCAGGGGCTCTTCCCAACGGGTCAGGATTGAGACACATTGCTTTGTATTTGGGGAAGACTTGTGTTTCCTGCTGAGTGTGCAGTGTCTGTTCTAGGGAAGCATGCTAAGAGCCATGCAAAGCTTCAAGGCCCTTTCTGACACTGCTCAGTAGTTATCCTGGCCCCCCACTATGTAAATCACAGTCATCAGATTTGCTTAGACAGGCACAGCGTAGCTGTGTGATTTTTATGAAGTTTCTGCTTCAAGCACTTGCTTACATTCTCTTCCTGGAAGGGACGAGAGAGCAGGGGGGTCTTTGGTTCCTTACAGGATGATCTCCCGTTCAAGCTCCATATTCTCTTCATCAGTCCCTAGAGTTGCTAATCCCAATAGGACTAAAGGTTTTAAAACAGCAGTTGATACCAACTGCTCAGCAGATGGGGAGAATCGCTCCAGTTTCCATCCTGTGGCACCTTTTTGTGTCTCGTGCCTGGCAGTGCTGTTTTTCCCCGCTGTGCCTCAGGAGGCTGCTTTTACACCCCCCTGGGAGAGCAGCCACCTCAGTCAGTGGGCAACAGGCTGCGGTTGCTGCTCATTTCCCTCTTTACCTCCCCTTTCCTTTGCGCAGCTCCTGCTCAGGCCCAAATCATCCACGCCGGGCAGGCGTGCGTGGTGAAGGAGGACAACATCAGCGAACGTGTTTACACAATTCGGGAGGGGGACACGCTGGTCCTGCAGTGTCTGATCACAGGACATCCCCGGCCACAGGTAAGCTTTTAGTCTCACCGCTCACCGCGCTCCCCATATGTCTACTCTGTGGTCAGAGTTAGAGCTCATTGGAGATGTATGGAGCTGAGCGAGGCTCCCTGCTCTAGCCCTTCCCCAGGCACCCCCGCAGGTTGCACAGTCTCACATCTGCAGCCACCTCTCCTCTCTTCAGATATTTAAGCAACCTGGTTCAGTGCTGGTGTGGGTACGTCTGTAGAGATGCTGGATCAGAACGTGTGTCTGCCTGCTCTGGGATAGTGTGCGATAGGAGCAGCGACTAGCACATACTGTAAGGTTGGATGTGCCAGAACACACACAAGGGAGCCAGCCACAATACATGTGCCTTCTTGGCCCCCTTCCCCAACCCAACTAGGCAGAGACATTTGTGGTGAGAAGTCATCCATCTGTGCGTGCCAATCACCCCCTCCATGGACTTGCTTGTGAGAAGCTACTTGGCTGAGAAGAGGTGACAAAGGAGAGGGAGAGAAACCCAGTCAGCAGAACTGGGAACAGACTATCCATCAAAACATATCCTAGAAGCAGTAAAAGGGAAATGATCTGAGCCAGGCTAGTCAGGATGATCAGCTCGGGCCTGTTACAGTGGTGAGCAGTGGCTGGCTGGCGCGAGCAGGAAAGACAGCAAGGCTGGTCCTTCCTGAGCATGCTGAGGGTGTGGGCAAGTCATGGGGATTCGAGCCAGAAGCAACAGAGCTCCTGCTTTTGCTGGAGCAGAGCCTGATGTAGACAACAAGCTAGTGAGTGATGCTGTGGTTTGTCATTGCCCAGACATGCATGGGGAGACCACAGTGTGGAACCACATGTGACCGTGGAGGCTGGAGCCACTTTGCCTAAAACATAGCATGTGTCCTATCTCTGCTGCCCGTCTTCATGGACAGATTTCTTCTCCATCTAAACTTTTATTCTAACCTTCTTTTAATCTTTTCTTCTCCCGTCTATTGGCCAGTCATTAAAGCTTGAAAATGTGGCCAAAATACTTAAGTGAAGTTGAAATAGAAAAGATTAAAGAGCTAACTGGTGTGCCCTTGTGAGCAGGAGAGTCTGAAAGACTTGGGGTCTTCATACAAGAAGACTTGGGGTCTTCATTACAAGTCTTCATATTGTCCTCTTGCCACCATTCACCTTGAAATACTCTGACTCTGGCCCCACAAGCCAGGATCTAAAGACTAAAACATGTGACATAAGGACAAAAAAATGCAAAACAGTCTGAAAGTTTTTTTTTTTCTTTTTCTATATCTTTAAAGAAAAAAAAAAGAAAAAAAAAGAAAAAAAAAGTAAAAGTTTGTGCACTTCAAGAGGATGACTTATAAAAATAATATACAAAGGGGTTCCTTGAGGGAAGAGGTAAGAGTAATAGCAACTGCAGTCGCACCTCTTACTTGGAGAGGCTACATGAAGTGCAGTAAAAGTTCTGCAGCTCTCAGCTGGTATCTGTTGTAGATTCGTGGCTTATGGACCATACGGGATACCAAGGCTTAATACTGAAACTGCTGAGCTGTGCAGGTGGTGGTATTAAACTAAACTGCTGGTTTTCCAGCACCAGGACAGAAGTAGTAAATACACAGTGTGTGTCTGGTTGAATCAGGGATTATAATGGCTGTGAAGAGTTGGGTATTGGTGATGGGTGAGAAGTGACAGCTGGGGTATTGAGACACATGGAGATCAGCAGTTGAACTTGGGTAAGCTCTGGCAGTAATGGACTATAGGGTCCATTTGTTCGCTGGGAGTTCTGGGGAAGGGAGAAGGAGAAAAGGGAGTGCTGCTGTCACCTGCGATCTCTGATTTGTGCCACTGATAGCTTGCATCAAATCTCCCATTCTCTTCCTGCAGGTGAGGTGGACCAAAACCGCCGGCAGTGCCTCGGACAAATTCCAAGAGACATCGGTGCTTAACGAGACCCTTCGGATTGAGAAGATCCAAAGGCTGCAGGGGGGCCGCTATTACTGTAAAGCAGAAAATGGGGTTGGGGTCCCTGCCATCAAGTCCATTCGAGTAGATGTGCAGTGTAAGTCGTTAAGTGGCAACCCAGACCTTCCCACAGTTCTACTGCGTGTCCTGTCCTGCTGCAGGGCTGGCAGGGAGCTGCATTGCCCTAGCACCATGCAAACCCAAGTCAGGAGCACAGGCACCAGTGAGATATCTTCAGGGTCTATCTCCCCAGGAGGTTAGGTCTGTCGAAAAAGAAAGATGACTTTGGCTGTCCTTGTAAACCATGCTTACCTATATACCATAACCCCTGTCACTGCTAGAGGGTTTCCTACCACTTGTCTGGTGCATAGTGTTGTAGATGGCTTCTGCTTTCTTTATCAGCCAGTTTGAAACTGGCTTTTTCTTCTCTTCGAAAGCAGCAGCAGCACTTTGAATGCCTGGGAGCGCTCCTGAAACCAGTGTCCTGCTCCCAGTAATGTCACCTCTGCAGGATAGTGTAATTAGAGTAAAAGATTCTGGGATGCACCTGAGGATGCCGAGTTGTGAATAAATAAACATGAAAGAGGAGAAACTCTGAGGACCTTTTTATTCAGTAGTGACCCAATGTTTCTTTCGCTGTTTGTGCTGCCTCTCTCTTGTGTTCCGGGGGTGCCCTTGGTGGATCTTCGTCTTGTCATGAATCCCATGTTTTGAAAGCCTCTCATGCTAGATTAATGCTTATTCTTGGGCTGTTTTGGGTAAAAGGGAGGAAAAATAAGCTTGTCCACTACCCTTCATATAGAAAGAATCAAAGGTCTAATGTCTAGGCCACTTTTGAGGAAACATGAGGAAGATTACCAAGATGCTCATTGTGGCTATCAGTTACTGCCATTTCGTACAACCCTGGCAGCACTAATGCACCTGCTCACTGTACTGCAAGGGCTTTGTCATCAAGAGGTTGATAATAAAAAAGGCAAAATATTATAAAGAAACGGGAACTCTCACCCCTACCTGCCCTGTTCCTCAAAATCCTTCTAGCAAGACTGTCTTGTACTGAGGTGCTCTGTGCTTCCTTCAGCAGATCAACCTCCAGATTTCACAGTTGAGGTAGGTGTCTGGAGTCTGAGCAGAGTTTTGCTGGCTGCAAGCTGGCAAAGGAACCTGCCAGGGTTCCTCCTGGGCCCACTGTCTAGCCCAGGGATGTGAGATAGCACCTTCAGGAAAACTTCTGCCTTCAATTTAGAACCTCCCAAAGTGCCCCATAGACTTGAACATCCTCTGGCTTTGGTAGGCTCATGATGCACAGTTGTATTATGCAGGTTGGGGAGACTCCTGTTTTAAGTGAGCTTTGCCTGCTGCTCTTTGTACTGTGCCCATCTCTTTTCCTCCCCTGTGTTGGAGGTAGTCTAGTATGAATGCAATCCTAACATCCAAAAATACCGAATTGCTTCAACTGAAGCTCATGCAAAATTAGATAGGATGAATATTTCTTCATGGACATTGAGTAGGCTTGTTCTGAGGAGTCCTGACACTCACCTAGATTTACCTGGATTTTCTACCCATTCCTCCTCCTGGCTGTTGGTGAAAGCATTTGATTGCTCTTTGCTGCAAAGGGAACTTACTTTACTTACTCCTCAGTATGACACTTTGCCAAGGCCTGTGTCTGTAGGAACAGGACCGTGACCTCAATCTCTCCCTATCTGTTGTGGGCAATTCCTTCAAGGGACTGACTGGACTGGAGCTAGAGCGATGTAGCATCCCATGGTCCTTGTGCAGCTCTGATCTGTAGAACTATGGGGTGGCCAAGGGCTTTCTCATACTAACATCTACTCTGCAGATGGACTTGGTAATACACCTCTGTTCTGCTCATTTGGTTTTTGGGGAGGAGAGTCTGTTTTCTGCTAGCGTTTGCTGTAGGTACAAGGGAACATATAGGAAAAGCCACAGTTTTTGTTGAACGCTCACCCAGGCAACCTTCAGCAGAATGAACCAGAATTTGAACACAAATCCCTTCTTCCCCTGCACCCAGATTCATAGTTAGAGGTAAGTAATCACTCTCCTGTGAACCTTGGTGTTCTTGTCAACCAGTGCTAGTGCTCACTCATATTTTCAGTATTAGGCAGCAGGATTATGTGGAGAGCACCATTTGGTGCAAAGAGGATATTAAACTGGAAGCACTAACCCATGTAGCAAGTTACTCCCTTGCTCCTAGTGTGCATCAAGTGAGGTTTGTAAGCACTGGTTAGACACTGACACAGAGGCAGTTGCTGTTTGTAGTATCTCCATGTGAGAGGGAGGAAAGTAACGGGAAAGAAAGAATGGATGTTAACAAGCCTATACTGCACATGAAACATCCCATGTGATTGTCTCCATGAGCAGCCTTGGGCCAAATTTATCATTTGTGCAGCTCACTGGCATCAGTGCCATTCCTTCTACATCAAGGACATGTATATCATCCTAGGTCTTATTTTAGCTTTTCTCGGGAGAGTTAGGCTTAGGCTGGTATTAAAAAAGACTGAAAGATTTGATGGAGGAAAGGTTTAGCAACAGAAGGAAGATATTGTTTCCCTTATGGGGAATGGATGGGAGGGAGATGGTGCAGAGGGGTCTCCTGGATGACAGGCCTCTTCTTTGCAGGGCAGGGGATATGTTTCACTTTGCATCCTGCTGAGAAATGGGGACTCAGAGAGATGGTAGCTGCAGTAGCCTGTGTAAGGATGAGCAAATAAAGATGCAGCAAGAAGAAAGTGGGGAAGAGGAGAGGCTGTGTACAAGGTCCTGGTCCAAGAGAGTTTGATTTAAAATTCAATCATCTTAGGGCTGAATGGAGACAGCACTATGTGGAGGGGGGTCTTTTTTCTCCATTTCTCCACCCACAAAATTTTTTCTTCAGTCCTTTTTTTTTTTTTTCTCTGCCTTGTCGGTGTTCAGCTAACAGCTCTACTCATATCGCTGATTTGTGGTGTGGTCAAGACAACAATTCTCAGGTCCCATTACAAGTCCTGTCTTCCAAGCATACAACTTGTTAAAATATGTAAATCCACCAGTCCATGCCTGTGATTCAGCAGGGAACGTGCGACATTATTTGGATGATATGTTAACAGAAACTCATCCTTACCCTTCTACTTCCCCCTTTTTTTTTCCTGCGAACCAGCTTCCAAACTTGAAAATCTCTTAAAACAAAACAAAAATACTCATGTTTTCAATATCTTGAAAATTAAGTGTCGTAAGACAGTGAGAGATGATGAGTGCATGTTCTCTCTTTCATCACATGCAGAGGACAATGCTGGCAACATGAGGGCAGATTGGATGTGTGTTCTTCATGTTTTCCTTGCAATTGAAGATGGGATTGCAAGGCTGATAAATAGAATTGCTCCACTAATCTCAACAGGCACCTTGCAAGATGTGCTTTAGGGCCTGGGGACAGATTGCCGTTTTAAGGAGCTATTTTGCCTAGTCTTGTCAAATGGGATCTTTATGTTTAATCCCAGTCAATCCCAGGGTGATTCTGGGAGGAGAAAGGCTTCTGAGGTTTTCCTCATGTTTTTACGACTTTCAAACTCGCTTATATGGTGCAAAGAGAAGGACCCTATTTCAATAGAAAAACAGTCCTTCAGGAGTGGTGTACCTTGGACTCGGGCTGCTGGCTGCATGTAGGAAGCATACTCTCTGCAGGGCTATTGCCTTGTGTGCTTGCAAAGAGATAACTGTTGAGCAGGTCATGGTAGCTGTATGTGATAATAATATCCCTGATGATAAGGGAGGTTTTGAGAAGAGTGGGGTGTTTTTTTTTTGGTTTGTTTTTGTGAAGGGAGAAAAAAGAAAAGAATCTTGTCACTTTAGGGGTGAGTGATGGGAACACAGTATGTGCAGAAACTGGTAAAAAGCGGCAGAATCAGTGCAGACCATGAAAAGGAAGAAGTACCCAGAGGCCATTTTAATAGGGAAAAAGAGAGAAGCTGGGCCCAGATATCACCATATTTTGCATCTCATGTTCCCATGGCAGACACCCCACCAGACTTGTTCCTGTATAGGAAATGACTGCACTTCAGCTCCTTGATCTTGTCCTGATTTCTACACCCCATCCCTTGACTTGAAGGTTTGTCATGTCTTTTGTGGGGGCATCTCAAAGCTATAGGCTTAGACCCATGATTTCTGGAAGGGCCCGGTGCTTTCTATTCCCTGAATGTTGTGTGGTGAGCGGGAGAATTCTGGCTTCTTCTGTCCGTTCCCTTTAGATAACATTTGTGTTATCTGGCCTCAGACAACTCTTAATTCAGCAGTTGTCATTGCCAGATGTGTGGGAGCTTTACCTCTCCCCATAGTCCCTGGAGTGCCATCTGCTCCACAGGTCCTGCGTGTTGATCGTCTTCACTAACAGTTGCTGCGAACCTCCTTACCTTCCCTCCAGATCTAGATGAACCTGTTCTCACCGTTCACCAGACCATCAGTGACGTCCGTGGCAGTTTCTATCAGGAGAAGACTGTCTTCCTCCGCTGTACTGTCAACTCTAACCCACCTGCACGCTTCATCTGGAAACGGGGAGCTGAGACACTTTCCCACAGTCAGGACAATGGAGTGGACATCTATGAACCCCTCTACACACAGGTGAAAAAAGCCTCCCTATAGCTTGTGTTGAGCACCTCAGCGATGCAGGTCCTCTGTTTGGGGTTGTGTGTCTCTCCCTGGCTGGGTTGGCATGGTAGTCACTGCAAGGAATGCTGGCTGCAGAGGGCTAGCAGTGCGTACTTAGAGTATGCGGATCTCCAAAACACAGAGCTGCAGGAAAAAATGTGGCAGCCAGGAAGTCCCTGCCTTGCCAGCCGCCCTCCCTCAAAGCAGTTTACTTGGAGCTGGTTGGATGACAGAGACTATTCACCAAGCTATACCTGGGACTGGGTTTCCTCTGTCTGGACTGGGTCTCCTCTGTCTCCCAGCACTAACATTTTTCTTAACTGAGCACCAAGCTCCATAAATAGGGATAAGAGCTTCCTGTTTAGCAATATGAGCAAATGGTAGGAATTATTGTGGATTTCAAGAGGCGAATAATGAAGAGCTCTTCCTAATGGCCACAAGTAGTGTAAACAGCCTAGTTACATGAGTCCTTTCCTTAGCATCTCCCTGTGATAAGATGTTATTCCAAGTCCTTTCTGCTTTTCCTGCTTGCCTGTGGCTGGGTTTGTTCCTGCATAGCCATGTTGCCGCTGTGAATGCCTGTGCCTTCACAGTAGCAGGTCTGCCAATGGAGTGGGAGAATTGGGGGAGAGGGCTTTTGGGTTTTTGTTTGTTTTTGCTGAGGCATTTTGGCCACGTTATCCTGGGCTCTGCTGCAGCTTTGAGTGCCCTTCAGCTGCTAAACAGTCCTAGGGCTTTCAGCAAGACCTTTAGATCACATGAGGCAATGGTGACCCTGAAAGGAGGGCTGAAAAGGCAGCTCCTGGGGACACCCGTTTCATCCCACGCACCTCTCCATACTCCCAAAGCTGGCCATGAGCACAGTCTGGCTGAGTTTGATTTCTGAGTGATGCCCTGGGCAACCTTTCAGTTAATGTAGTCATGTTCATATTTTATTGAAATACGCCAACGCCGTAAGTCATGGAAATGCGCAGTCAGATGGAAAGATTCGGGAGGGTGAGGAGAGAGGAGAGAGAGCTGCAGGTTAGCAGCAGAATTGCAGGAGTGCTGTAGGCCAGCGCTGCTATTTGGCCCTGAGGACGGCTTTATCTAGTAGGGTGCTGGGTAGCATCTGACCAGGATGTTCCTTGCCTTCAAGGAAGCCACTGTGCACTCTTCCAGCTTTCATTAAGCTCAGGTTACCAGGAGATATTGCTTAATGGGGGGTTGTTTTAGGACTTGAGATATTGTCATCAGCTAAATGAGGCATCTGGCAGAAATACATTGTGGTGGAGCATTAACATATAAATGACCCAGTGTCCTGAGGTTCCTGTCAGGCAACATTCGTGCCACGATGGGTCATTCTCATCTCTGAAAGAGGGTGGTAGGACTGCCGTGCTCATGGAGGAATGCCCTGGTGGTTCTCTAATCCCAGTGCAAACCTGTGAGTTTGGGTTGAGAAGAGTTGCAGTTAACAAAACTACACTTACACAGCACTGTTGGGAGAGTAGAATTGGAAAGGAGATGACAACTTTGCTGTATGGGCTTTTAAAAAGTGATTTACAATATAGGCTTATGCATGTTTGCCAAACATTTGCTAATCAATAAACTGCATACATACGACCCTGTACAAATCACTAGTTGACGTGGCACATTATAAATGCCATCATTTTTGTGGCATAGCAACCAGTCTCAGGGGATGAGACTTTCATAGGGATACTGGTCTGCTAAGTATTTGTCTTTTTAATTTACCCAGTTCGGATCATTGTTCTCTGAATATTAGCATGAGCTTCTTGTTCTGTCCCTTGAGGTTGTCTCAAGCGGATTTGTCAAGCTGACACCTTCTCATGTTGTCAGACTTTTATGGAATGGTTTCTCTAAAAGAAATTTAGATGAGCACAGGCAGAAGAATAGCAACGAGCTGTCAGAGAAGACATATGAGTTGCAGGGGGTGCAAACCCCAGGAAGCATCTCAGAACTTTCCATATCCCATAAATATAAACTTGCAGAACACATTTATTGTTAAATTAACAGCTTTGTTCTGTTTCTACGATATAGCAGTAACTAATAGACTGCCAGAGTGCGATTTTGTTGTTGTTTTGTTTTATTTTTGTTACCCATAGTATGAGAAAAGTCTGTCAAAGTCAGTGCAGTCACTCTGGATTTTTGCTAACATGAATCATATTAAAATCTGGAGAAATTAGATTGGAAAGGTTTGAAGGTTTCTTTGAATATTTCTCTGAATTGTTTTTTTTGTCTCTAATGTAAATTTTTACAGTGTAATGGTTGAATATTTTGACCAACATTAATACCTGAATCTGCTCTGGGTTTGCCATGTTGTGATCCCACTGATTTAATTTGGGCTCCTGCTGTTATCCTGGTGTGAGATCAGGCTCTAGTCTTGGACTTTGAAGGTTTTCAACTTCTGCAAGATGAACTTGCAGTGGAGAGCTGTGCCTTTTACACCCCTGTGTGCTTCCTTCTTTCTCAACTCCCAGGGTGAAACAAAAGTCCTGAAGTTGAAGAACTTGCGGCCTCAGGATTATGCCAGCTACACGTGTCAGGTGTCCGTACGTAACGTCTGCAGCATCCCTGACAAGTCGATCACCTTCAAGCTCACTAACACTACAGGTAAGAGCAACCATGAAGGAGCCTCACAGCCCTCTGATGCTTTGCCTGCCAAACAGTTATTACCTCTTCAACAAGGTAATATTGCACCCTGTCTAGGGCTACAGCAATTAACGGATCACCTCATGCTTACATATGTTGTTAAGAAAAAAAAAACGCTTAATTGAGAATATTTTTGGCCAGGGGTACTTCAATTTCTGTTAACACTGTTTATAGCTGGTGTCCCGGCCAGGTCTGTCAGGAGATCATTAAAGCAGACCACAAGTAGGTGTTGAGGTACTACATAGATTTTAATCCAGACACTTTTATTTATTTATCATTTTAAGTGACTTTAAAAATAGATTTGATACAGTGTAGAGCAGAGCAGATGCTGCTGAAATTCTTACAAATGTTTCATTTATGAGGGACTCTGGCCTGGTTTGCAAGACTGCACTCTGGAACTTCCCAGTTAACTGGTTCTGCTGGTGCCAATGTTTTTGGAAAACAAATATCTCCAGCATCTTCCCAATAAAAGAAAAATAAAGATTTTTACAGCTACATACTGATATTCGTCCTGGCAGTGCGCTAGTGTGCCTCTAGTCTTGAACAAAATCTATGTGGTGCCTCTTGCTTGACCTGCCATGACCAGTTGATAATCGAATATCACATACCAAATACTTGCAAGGACCTGATTGCAACCTGTCCATTAAAAAAAAAAAAAAGCAAAACAGAAAAACAATCTCTCAAATATGTTGAATATTTTCAAGTAATGAATAAATGTCAGAAAATTGCTTCTGGCTCTGGGGTATTCCATGATCAGAAAGAGAAGCAATGTAGTTGTTTGAATTATTCACCTCTCTAATGTAACACAAAGCAGTTTGTATCCCTGGTGTCATCTTTGTGCAGTAGAAACAGAACACTTTTGATGTCGCAAACTGTTGATGGGATATTGTTAATACTGTATAAGTTATGTTGATTGATCTGACTGAGCCCAGGGCACCTGGCAGTGGTTGCATCTCTTCATGTAGAAAGAAAAAAATAACGAGTTTAAGAAAAAGTTAGCTATAGTTAGTCATAGAATCATAGAATGCTTAAGGTTGGAAGGGACCTCTAGAGGTCATCTAGTCCAACCCCCCTGCACACGCAGGGTCACCTAGAGCACGTGGCACAGGACTGCGTCCAAGCGGGTTTTGAAGATCTCCAGAGAAGGAGACTCTACAAAAACTATTCTCCTTGTAGTAAGATCTCTGTGAACATTTCTTAAGTAACTTCTATTGCTGCTTGAGTTTATCTCCAAATGAGACTGTAGGGAATGCTGGAATATTCCCTTTAAAAACTTACCTTGTACTGTTGAAGAAGAAAGGAATCTCACACAGCTGTGTTTTCCTGTCTGAAGAATTAGAAAATCAATATATTTTTTTCTGGCCATTCTGTCCCTACTAGCCCAAACACAGGGAAACTATCCTTCATTTCAGTCTAACCCCTTCACTGAGCAAACTGGGAAAATGTATTTTGAGGCTGAAGTGAGATCAGAGTATATAACTGAATTTACGGCAGCTTCTTTGGTACCTAATAAGTTCTGAACTTGGTCCACATGCATTTGGTGCCTTTTTTATTTTAAGGTTTAAATGCATATTTACACACACTTACAGTACAACTTAATACCACAAGCTCAAAGCAACTATGAAAAATGTTCGTGTTCATAGCTGATTTTATTCAAAGCTGTTGGTGAATATGAAGTTGGCTGTAAGGATGGTTTGTGTTAAATAGCATTTCGTGTTAAATATGCTTGTGTTATGAGGCTTACCCTGTAGCTAGCATTGTGGGTAGATGAGAAAATATTTAAGGAAAAATGTTTAATTCTCTCCTCCTTTCACATAGGTCTTCTCTTTCCCTCTTATGCCTTGTGCCTTAGCAACTTCCTTAACTGTGGCCGTGTCCAGAATTCTGAGCAGCTTCACTCATGATGTCTTTACTTTTGCCACTAAGGAAGGTCCAAAGGGCCCTGAGGTGCATGGAAATCAATCTTTTAAATATTTATGCCCCTCAACTATTCTAGACCTTGAGGGGAACTGATGGATCTGGTCAGGTTGGGCCAAGGGAATCTTTTCTTCCCAGTTTGTTTGCTGTTCCTTAGCCATGGTCTTTGCTTTGGCCCAGTGTGCTCCCCTGCTCTGCGTCGGCAGGTTGGTCTGTGCAGCTGGGAGTCGGTTCCCGATGTGCAGCCTTAAAGTGAAGGAGGTTTTACCTTCTCTTCTGCTCTGCTGCTGTTCCGTGGCTCCAGAGCAGCAGGTACTGTGTGGCAAGACCAGCACCGACCTCAGAGCTGGGTTACCATTGCTTGCTCTCATGGGGTTTGGCTGATGTTTTCCACTCCCTTGATTTCTGTGAAGTTAAGCAGCTTGGCTGGTTAATTCTTCTGCAGTTTTACTGCAGCAAATTGGACTTCAAAGGGAATTGAAAGTGACTCTTTGTTTTTAATGGTCCCCTTGCTGCTCGGCAGTCTCCGCCAGCAGGTTTCTTCGACAAGAACAAAAGGATTTGCCACGGGTTACAAACAAATGAGATTAATCTCCTGCATAACAATGTCTGTGTACTGTTAACCTCTATCCACTGACAGGAGTGGGAATAGGAGACCATGCCAGGGCTCTGGTTGTGGCACACTGTGTGTGGCACACTATAGGAGCTTGCTTTGCTGGTTCCCTGTCCCTCAACACATGCCCAGCCTGCCCTGAGGCAATGCTGGCCCTGGCATGTCACTTCATGTTGCCTAATCTAGAACATGTCACTGCTCAGAAGGATGAGTGCTGGTCAGATATGTTCAGCTCAAACATTGCAAGAGCCCTACATATTAACCAGGACCTGACTCATGCTCTCTAAATGTGATGTCTTCCATCTGGATGTAGACTGATCTCAGTCCTTCTCTAGCTCTGACGGGGATGGGGGAAGATTCTCAGGCAAGACACTGCATCTACTACCTTGCCTATGCTCTTAGCTGAGAACAGTTCAGCATTAGATGGCAGGAGCAGCTCCTCAGTATCAGTGGGACCCACGTGACAGCTTTTTAACAGCAGGAAGACATCCTGCCCACTTATAGCAGGAGGAGCCGCTGTGTTTCACTGAGTCATGGGAAATCACTCAGAGCTCAAGGGGGACATACAAATCCTTCTGTGACTGCTTACTGTGCGCCAGCTCTTGGACACTGTTTCAAAACTCCAGCCATGAGGCTTGTCAAAGGTGCTGAGTAAAGGCTGTGGCCCTTCAAAATTTAAGGGCTCCAACCACAGTCCTCAAAATGGCCAGTACAACTGTCAGAAGAGTGTTGCCTTCTTCCTTTGGCACAGCTGGCCACATCTGGCACGAGTAGGACGTGTGCCATGATGAGCAGGAGGACACTTGGTTTGGTTTGCCAAAGCAGGATGCCAGCATAGCAGTAGTCGGCACTACTCAACTTGTTTATAGGGACTGTAAATCAGAGATCCAACAGAAGCCCAGCACAGCTCATTAACACAGGGTTCGAGCAGAGGAAAGGCAGAAATAATGATGCTGTTAAATCAGGCTTCATGAATATGGAAGAATGTCTGATTTTGCATTATTATGGCTGTTACTTGAAACACACTTCCCCACCTTTGTGCGGAGGACTGTTACTTTCTCAGCTCTGGCTGGATGGAGCCAGTGGCTTTAAAGAGCTTTTCAGGAAGTGAAATGGAGAACACAAAGGGAAGCTTTTGGGGTGAGTTCTGGAAGAGCCTGGCGGGGAAGAAATACAGTGAGAAGCATGCAGAAATAAAATAAAGTAAACCCAGGAACTAAGGTATTCAAAGAAGGAGAGGTTGTTCAGATACTTTGAATCAATCCCAATCATTGAAGCAGTATCATAAAAGAGGGTCCCCAGTTCTACAGAAAAGTGTATGTGATGGCTGTAGAAGTGAGTGCTAATGAGTGGGTGCTGAGCTCCTGTTCGTGGTGTGTTGTGGGGCAGACAAGTTCTGTTCTTCCAGGTCAATTTCTGAACTTAGAGGGCCTTCAGATGACACTGCCTCTCATGTTCAGATATGAGAGATGGAGCAGAGCATCATGTTCGATTATCTGAATCCCTTTTTGAATGAAAGACCTTCCTCAAAGCTGCTTTTTTGGATGACGCCTTTTTTGGATGAGAAGAGCGGTCTGATTCTGAGTCTGAGTGGATGCTGACATTGACCAGGCTCCTCTGAGACTTTTCTTTCCACTGGGGCGAAATAGACCCTCTTTGCTTCTCTTTCTCCTCTCCAGCTGAAGGAGGCCCATTCCTCTTCACCGTGACTCCCTGAGGCTCAGGGCTCTTTTCTCTAGGTTTAAATGTGCCTATATACTGTGCTGCTGTTCTGCCTTGTCATTCTCTGACCCCGTTGGTGTCTGAAATCCTAGAGCTATTGGAAGTAGCATTGGGTAAATTAGTCCTGTGAGGTACCTGGTCTGTCTATGTACAGATGAAAGACGAACATGAGTTTGAGAGCTGCGTGCAAATCGGATGTGATTTTTCAATCTGGGCATCCAATTAGGAATACCGCTCTGCCAGGTTGGCTTCTACTAGCAGGGGTACATCCCCACAGTGCCAGATGGTCAGGCAGGAGGAGCCAGTGCTTGCCCTCACCTCTCTTGGGAGGATGGCAATTGTCTGCTGTACACTGAAATTCCAGAGACTTCCCAACAGGCTTTAGATCAGGACCCAAATGCTAAGCTCAGTGCATGGCTGCAGCTTCCTGTGCTTGGTCACAATGAATCTCTTGATATATATATATTTTTTCCCTTCCCGAGGGCTCAGTCCAGTGTGATGTTCCTGCCCAAGGTACAGGCAGACTGGCTTTTGATTCATGCAACAGCATTATAGGAGGGGAATACAGGTGCTCCAGTAGCAGCAACCAGTTGACCTTTTACTTCAGTCCTGCTTCTGGAGGCCCTGCTTAGAGCCAGGAATGTTAAATACAGAATGAGCAGAAGGCACTGTGGTATCTGCAGAGGAGTGGGCTGGGGTGCACTACAGGAAAGTAATGCTGAGCCGCTGTTGCCCTCCATACCCTTCTACCTTACTGCCACTAATCATGGAATATTTCGGGTATCATCTCCATTCTGGCTCTGTGTGAGGTTCTGCCTTTGCTGTTTCCTAACCATAACAGAGCAGTGTGCTCTGACTCAAAACCATAGTAATGATGATGTTTTAGGTTCACAGTCACTTTGTATGTGTAATGAATTCATGGATCCCTCCGGTTCTTCCTGCTCAAATCAGATTTCTTTAAGAACAAATCCTAGAAAGTATGAAGCTTTGCATGGGCAGGTGAGTGGGTCTTCCTCACACTTCAAATCGTCCCTCTTTGTTCTCTTCCAGCCCCACCTGCTTTGAAGCTGTCAGTCAATGAGACACTGGTGGTCAATCCTGGTGACAACATCACCATGCAGTGCTCTCTGGTAGGTGGTGACCCGCAGCCAGAAGTCGTTTGGTCTCACTCACCTAGCCCGATGCCTCCCAACAGCCTTGTGCGAGGAGGCAACCTCAGCATCTGGAAGATCCGCGTGGAGGACTCGGGCTACTACAACTGCACTGCTATCAACAATGTGGGGAACCCAGCAAAGAAGACAGTGAACCTTCTGGTGCGATGTAAGTTGCTCTCTTTTTTTCAGTGGATGGATTTCTGGAATGGAGAGGCTACATTTGCATTTCTTCTGATTGTTCTTGTACAGCCTAGGGTGAATGTGATATTTAGCAGAGATCATTGTTCTGGAGAAGATGTTGTGCAAGTTCCTTTGCTCTCAGACCTGCAACTGCTCCAGGGCTACTGGGGCCATAGCACTGTTCTAGGAGAATGATCCCAGCCTGACTGATGTAAGGCTTTAGGGATCTGTTGTGAAATCACAGTGGGACGAGATCTTGGGACAGATTTTGTGCAGATGCGCCTTCCTGAGGAACAAAGGGCTGGTGTCCTGTCCCTTGCAGGACATTTTGCTGTTCCTAACTGGTTTTGCACTTGTGTTCCTCCCAGCCATGAAGAATGCCACGTTCCAAATCACCCCTGATGTGATTAAAGAGAGCGAGAGTATCCAGTTAGGGCAAGACTTGAAGCTCTCATGTCACGTGGATGCTGTCCCCCAGGAGAAGGTTGTCTACTCCTGGTATAAGAACGGGAAACCAGCCAGGTTCTCAGACCGGTTGCTTATCACCAGGAACGACCCCGAGCTCCCACCTGTGACCTGCAGCCTGGAAATAATTGACCTGAGGTTCAGTGACTATGGCACCTACCTGTGCGTGGCTACCTTCCAGGGAGCACCCATCCCAGACCTCAGTGTGGAGGTGAACATCTCCTCAGAGACAGGTGAGCTCTCTTGGTGGTGGCTGAGGGTCTTGGGGAGCAAGTGTCATGGTTGATGTTGCTATCTGTCCTCTACCCAGTCCCTCTGTTCTTTTGAGGGACCTTACACAAACCTCTTGGACCACAGTGGGGAAAACTACTATATCCTCATGCAAGCATTGGGCTGTGGCTGGAGATGGGTAGTAGTTACAGCTCCTCTTCCAGATGTGCTGTTCCTCGACAAGATGTTCCTTTGTGCTTTCTCCCAGTGAAAAGTCTAAAGCACAATCTAGCCAGAGCCACAGAGACAGCTTTAGGGTATGATTGTTTGAAGAAGCCACCAAATGAGGATATATTGCCAAAGAAGAAAGAAGGAGTGGAATTTCACCAGATTTCCCAAACCTCTTTGGTTGAGGGGAGTCTATAAGATAAAAGATGCTGCTCTTCACTCACTTTGGCTTTGCTTATGAGGAATGTCCCTTTCTCAGAGCTGTGTCTGGGAGAATGGTGTCACCTGTTGCAACAGATTGTGAAGAGCCTTCACATTTTGTGGAGCAATTGTAATCTGTGTTGGGTTTTCTCTGCAGGAGTCCAAACACTAGAAATGCCTCCCCTCCTTAAAATCAAGATCAATATCCACTGCTCCCTCTTCCTGTGGCTTGGTGAGAACAGGACTCAGTCTCAGGTGTGTCGGTCACCTCTAATGACTGTAATACCTGGTCTCAGGCCTGCCTCTGAGCTTCTGGTGAAGCAGGGGATCCAGCTTTGCTCTCTGTTATTTCCTTCTCATCTTGCAGCCTTCCTTGGACCTCAAGGGGATGATAGAGTGGCCTTGAGCTAATAATTTTAGAGCTCCTGAGGGAACCTAGCTGCCTCAAGAGTCTGTCCTGAACTGTCACAGAATTTTTCAACTTAATCTCTAATGGTCTCTGGACCTTATTTACTTGCTTAGATAAAGCATCGGGACTGGCTTTTGTTGTGTTGGGAATGCTGTGGCTCTTGGCAGAAGTGCTTGGGTCAGTCCCATTCAAAGGTCTGCTGTGAGCACTTGTTAGCAAACCCCAAGACCAAGCCCTGACCATGCCATAGACCTGTGAAATGCTGGTGGCCAGTGTCCCCTTCCTGCTAACAGCCGTGGCAGGTGGGGCCGTGTCTGTGCCAATGAAGACTGCCCCACTGACCTGCTGGGAACCAGGATGGGAGCCCAACCCTGGTACCTGGTGGTCAGCAGAAACATGGGGCTCCCAGTCGTCGCGTGGCTGCTGTGGCCAGGAGCAATCCTTTCTGCCCGAGATCACTAGATGGCAGAGTGCAGTTGTCTATAAGACTGCAAGGGTGGGAGGTGGCAGGACTGGAGATCCTGGATGTCTCCACCGCCAGGCTGGGCAGTCTGTTGGCAGAGGCACCAAGGGGACGCTACCGTCAGGGTTGCCCCTCATCTGGCCCTGCCAGTCAAGGGTGAGCCCTGTGAGGATGTCCCTGCCGAGGAAGGGCTGGAGGGCAGTGTGAGGCATTTTGAAGCTCCTCTTCATCAGCATGGGCCAGCAGACCTCCTGGGGAATAAAAGCTGCCGCTCCCATCAGAGCGGCCCCACATGCAGCTTGATCAGCAGAAAAGGTCCATGCAGCCTCCTTATCCCCCTGGGGAGCAAGGAGCCTCTGGTGTGGGGGTGCCATGTGAAAACTCACTGGGTTTTCCCCAGGGGCCAAATCGAAGCAGGATCGAAGCAGCCCTGCTTCCACACAGCTATGAGGTCTGAGCTCACCAAGGTGGATCCCTCCGCTGAGCAGCTTGGAGGAGATGGCTTTAATTAAGAAAGGTGTTTGAATGCAGTTTGCAACTTTCCCATGAAGAAAATTGCCTCTCGCCAGGTGAGCAGCCACTCGCAATGCCAGGCAGTGAGAGCACTGTTGTCCCTTCGCATCATGTGGAACAGGTTATGATAAAACTTCCTAGTCCATGGCAGACCTGCAGATTGAATATGTGGCCTCTCAATTTCACAGGGGAGTCACTACTGAGGGAGGTTGGACTTGAGCCATCCTAAATTTGCTATTAAAACAGTTGTGGGCTCTAACGTGTACAATTATTTTCTCTGTTGCTGGAGCTGAATTGAGTTAATATTGGTCAGATCAGACTGTTACTGCTTCTGTAGTTCTGAACTTTGTTTTAAAAGGAAGTCAAGTATTTGGCAATTTTGGAATCATCAATCCAAGTGCCATTATCACCAGCTAAAACACTTGAGACAGGAGCTTTCCACAAAAAGATTACGGCTGTGTTTACTGAAGCCTAATACAAATACTATGTCAATATTACATGAGTTTCAACATGAACATCCATTTCCTGGGTTCTTGGTGAAACTGAGGGCATGAACAACAAATCAGTTCCCCCTGAAATCTCTGCTCCTTTTAGTTGCAGCCCTTTAGATTTCTTTGGGCTTCTTTGATCACTTTTGTTTGTCAATGAATAAAGGGCCTGTGACTTTAGCTCTCTGGCCCCAGCCAGGCAGCAGTTCTGCTGTTTGAGTTGTTCTCAGCCAAGCCTGGAAGGGATACACAGGAGTAGTCTTTGTTGGGACCTATCTCTCCCTTGAGTGAGTCAGAGAAAACCAATGTGCTGTAAATCTACACGTAAAAGTAAGCAGGCATTTTAAAAGAACTGGCTCCTTGCTGCGGCTTGGGAGAGGAAAGGGGTCCTGGATGTCTGACAAGGCTGGAGATCAGATGTACAAAGTGTTAACCCTATGGGCCTTGGCTCCACACTAATGCATGTGAGGTAATTAGTGCTTTGGCAGATGTGAATTTTCTTTCCTGGCCAGAAAAGTTTGAAGTTCCATTCAGGGAAATTCACTGGCCAGAAATGCAAAAAAAAAAAAAATGGATCAAAGAGGCTTTTGCCTTGGGGTTCATTAGTGCTAGCCCTGCTGTTTAACAGCATTTTGCATCTGATGAAGTCGGAGCTGAGGAATGTCCCAGTACAGCTGGCCCTTGTTGTTGGCATTGGCAGGGGTCTCCTTTGGTGCTTTACAGCTTCAAATCTGTGCATTACTTATAGGACACGTGTCCCTGTAAAGATGGCATTGGTCCTGCCTGTACCACTTTGAGTAGAGAGCTTTGGGAGTTTAGGACTTGCAGGGTGGCTTGGATACAAGCATCTCTCAGTGTTCCTCGCTGGCTGGAAACCAGGAGTAAAAGCAGTCCCTTCTTATCTTCACTTTAGTGCCGCCAACCATCAGTGTCCCCAAAGGCCAGTCCACCATCACTGTCCGGGAGGGCTCCAGGGCCGAGCTGCAGTGCGACGTTCGAGGGAAGCCCAAGCCACCCATCCTGTGGTCGCGGGTAGACAAGGAAACACCCATGCCTTCAGGGACGATGACGGTGGAGACGTACGACGGGAAGCTGCGCCTGGAGAGCGTGAACCGAGAAATGAGCGGCACCTATAAGTGTCAGACAGCCAGGTACAACGGCTTTAACATCAGGCCCCGGGAAGCGTTGGTGCAGCTCAACGTGCAGTGTGAGTATTACCGAGTGGTGCTGGAGCGCTCGTGTGCGCAAAGCCTGTGGGCTAGGCGTTCACGTGCTCATTGCTGCTTTTGGACAGGTTGTCCTTTCTTACCAGGGTTAGCAGAGACATCGCTTTCATTTGGGGTGCCCACTGAACAGCATATATTTAAGTGGCCTAAGGGTCAGCGTGTGATGAGTGGCAGGGAGGAGGGTGTTGTGTGTGTTCATACACACTGCTCTCCTTTCCCCTCTGGGTAGTTAGTTCTCTGTACAACAGCTGTGCCAGGTGTTCGTGTGCATTGCCTACATACAAAATACATTCAGGACGTGTTAGTATGACTGTAAAGTTAAGCATTTTGTATCAGATTGCGTCAAATGGGTGTTAATTAGACCGTTTCCACCCCATCACCCCTTGTGCAACTTTGTTCTCCCAGCTGTCATTTTTGTATGTGCCTGAACCATTTTGCCTGAATATTCCCCTGTGAGGGGTAACCACAATCACAACAAAATCAGCACTAAGCAGACCCTAGCAGGAATACATAATCCCAAATGGTTTCCATGCAGTAAAGCTGCAATTAACAGAAAACTGATTCATAGCATGTGGTGTGCTGGGTAATTTCAGTAATGAGTGGTGCTGCCAGCCCCACTTGCAGGTGATACCTGCACATAAAGGGGAAGGTGGAGGGAAGGATGTCTGCGCTGCGTGACTGTCTCAATCCTTTCCCTGTAGCAGTTCCTCCCTCCCTCCACAGAAGTGCATCCACTCAGCTGCTGGCTGTTGAGGTGTTTTGACAGGAGAGGAGCATCCTTTCATGCAGAGCCCATCGCATCGGGAGGGCATGATTGCAGGATTCCTGTGGAATCTTCCCGGGACCCCGGCAGACATGGGAATGGTAGGGAGCGGGTTAATTTGCACCCGGATGTGCTGTCTCAAGGCTGTGAGTGAAGAGCCTCCATGCACAGCCCAGCACAGCAGTGCTCATTAGGCACAGCTGCCACCCTCCTCCTAGGCCGATCACCCTGGGAGAAGTGAAGTGAAACCTCAGCTGATAACCTGTCTGAAGCCAACCAGACACACACCGGTGACAGATGTGAGCTGTTGGGAGCACAGCAGTAACTAACAGAGACGAACCAAACCCTGCAGGAACTTTGAATATTCAAAGAGACCCCTTTGAAACAATCTGTTTGTCCGTTTAAGAGCATGTAAGGAATTACAGGATGCAGACAGGGCAATTTATGTAGATTTTAAGCTAGGTAAGTGTGTGTGGAGAAGTTTCCCCTAGATAGGTTGGAGTTGCAGCTCTTGGTTTAAGCGTGTCTGGAAGCTTAGGCTGGGACAAGTATAAAAGTGCCCACTGGCACACAGGAAAGAAGGACACTGTTGCTCACTGCAGGAACTCATGTGAGATGGCTCTTTACTCCACAGCAAATTTTTGCCCCATCTGACCTGCCAGGTCCCCCGTTCATTGTTGGTGTATGGCGGAAGCTGTGTGGTCCCTACAGACTGCCACTGCCCTTGGAGAGAGAATGGACCTGCTGAGCCTGTGATTGATGTGGGTTTATTAGATGGTCTGGAGGGAAATCACAGCCCACCCTCTTGACCAGGAGGGAGAGTACCCACTCCTCATGCAAGAGAGATGGTAGGTAGGAGCCAGGAGCTGTTGTAGGGCTGACCCCTTGACTGTGACCCCTGGGAAGGCAGAGATACAATTGACTTCAGTACAGTTTAAAGAGCCATTCAGCACGCTCTTCTGACAGTTCTCCCTCTGGCTAATAAGAATGCTTCGTGGTGATTTTACCCAAGTAATAGTAGTAACCTAAGTAATGGTAGTCCATGTGGTAGCCCACCCAAACTACCCTCTTCCCTTCTCAGTAAGTTCCTTAGTTGGCTCTGGGTTATGTACTGAGCTTCCAGCAGACTGAGCTGCCTCCTCCTGCCTAGAAACTGTGGAAGGAGCTTACAGGGGCACAGTCTGTTCTGTGCCTGAGCAGGTAGCTTTGGTTTTGGGACTGCCAATTTGCTACTTCCCTCAGCATGAAAAGCAAACTGCAAAGCAAGTAAATACAGCAAGCATCGCCCCCATCTCCTTTGTAGACCCTACCGCCTCAAAGGAAAAAAGAGAAAAATATACTCCCTGTTTACGCCTTTCCATCTTCTTCATGCGGTTGGAAGGGGGTGGGTGCCCTGGCAGGGGCCTGCTGTGGTTAATTGAAACACTGCTCTCCAGCTGGGGCAGCTCATTAGTTCGGTCGCTTGCTCTGGAATTCTAATCTTGTCAGAAATGGGAATCGTGAGGCTCCTGCAGCCTCTGTGATAAGTGCTTCGCCCACCTCCTCCCAGCCCGTGCTTCCCCTCCATCCGAGTGCCCACACGGGTGGTGTGTGTGTCTGTGTGTGTGTGCGCACAGGCTGCGGGTGCCCGTGGCCACGCGCGTGCAGGCGGCCGGGCCTTGCCGTCCGTGTCCCTGCGAGCGCCTTTCGAACCGGCTCGCGCAAGGGAAGAGCGAAGCCGGGCTGGTAAAGTGGTGGTTTCTCTGATTTGCTCCAAAGCTAGTTGCAAAATCAATACGGCAGATCTGATTAGATGTCAGAACCTGTTTCTGTGTTTCTCTTTTCTTTTTCTCCCCTCACCCTCATGCATATAGTTCTGTATCGTAAAAAACCATCCCAGAAATAGGCTTTGCCAACTGCACTGCAGTATGGGAAAGGGGAGAATAAGAAGACAAAAAGAACAGGTCAGTTGTCAAAAAGAAATGTTTGGTATTTTTATTTTTATTTTTATTGTTTTTAAGAGTAGAAAAAGCTGCTCTTATCTTACAAGGTGTAATTGTCTATCATAGGCTTTGTGATAGGCTGGATCCTCTGTTCCCTGGACTTCTCAATCCGAACTGGAGAGCTTTGGAAGATTAATAAGTTCATAAAAGTTCTTGCAGCCTCATAGCTCTATGATCAGGATGAAGAAATGTTATATACTAGCTAGAGCCAGAGACTGAGCTTGTCAGAGCTTCTGGGAATCTAGTTACCAATTGGAGTGACAATTTCTTGTCTTTTCCTGTTTCTTTAAGACAGGAATAAAACTGACCTGTCTTTTGGAGGATTTGTGAGAAGTAATAAAGATAGCAGTTTGAAATCTTTAAATAAAAGTAGTCATAGAAGAGCAGAGTATTTTTATTAATAATATCAATCTTATTGCTAATGCTATTGTCCAGGCTTTTTTCAGAGCTAGGTATTCTCTCAAGAAAACCCCAGCAGAAAAATGAATCCTCTGCAGATGTGGGTTTAAAATCAGGCTGGGTCACCCTGTGCAGATGAAATCAATGTAGAGCTGTAAAACATATTGTGGGCTTGAAAATGCGTAGTCCTCTAGATTTTGGAACACAGAATGGCATTTTAACTAGCATGTGTGAAAGGCAAAAAAGAGAAAGCTTGCATGCCTGTGCATCAGTGGAAATGATGATACCTAGATGCAAATCTAGCACGGACATGACAATTAATTGCAAAAATATTTCAGCCCTGTGTGCTAGAAGTCTGGCCAAAATAGCTATTCCATGGTTTACAGATAATAGAAGTGACTCTAAAGTCCAGGCTTTGCAAGAATCAGCCCTTGAGACCACTGTTTTATCATGGTGATGTGACATTTGCTTTGTTAGAGGCTCATGTAACAGTGTGGTGTAAATAGCAACCCAAGTGCGTTATCCTGCTTGGATGATATTTGTGTCAGCCCTGACACTTTGTCAAGCCTGAACACCATTTCATAAGTACCAGACAGCTCTGCTATAGTCCACCTCTATCTTGCTTCCTCATCCCACCCCATCCTTGATGCATCTACTCAAGTATGTCCTTACTGATCCATTTATCCTTTCTTGTGCCCTTCACTACTTGCTGTTTCAGGTCAAGAAGACCTTGCTTGATGGACTCCCTTCTCAATTACCGAGGCATAGAACTGGGGCCACAATTCTCCATACTGTGCTGCCTGTGGGTTGGTGGCATTATGGGGACTCAGTCATGGGCAGCAGTGGAAGTCATGGGCAGCAGTGGAAGTCTCCATCTCCTGTAGTCTCTCAATTTTTTGTTCTGGTGCCTCAGTGACTTGCAGTGCATCCAGACCTCCATCTGCCATGCTTCTCTGAAGGAAATGCTTAATTTCATTTTTCCCTCCAGCAGTGGACCTGGCCTCAGTATAGGGGGCAGGAAGAGGCTGGGCAGCTTGGCTGTTGTCAGAAGATGGAGGAATGTACCCATACCCATGGCATCAGATCCCAGGATGTAGAGTGTTGTACATGAATGGGATGTGATGAAGACAGGAATTTTGTGGGGCATATCTATCCCTTCAGGTTGTCTTTCCATTTGATGGGCCTTGCAGCAGCTGGTTGTCCCCTGCAGACTTGTAGAGGACAGCCAAGCTGAAAAGATGAGCAGGAGTAAAGGGGTTGAGCTTCATACTCACTACCCACCATCCCATGGCTTGTGGGATCTCATGCCCACTCGCTGACTTTGTAGGCAGGAGAGGGGCCAGGTGAGACTGGAGCAGCTGACTGTGCTGGGCAGTTTTGCCTTGACTCCTTTTTTTTTCCCCCCCTTAAGCAGGGAAAAAGACTGAAATGGAAATGGAGATGTGAGTGAAAAGCAGTTCAACAGTGTATTGGCAGTGGCAGCCTTCACACTAACCAGGCTAAGCTAACCAGGGAAGTGGAGTCTTGAGCGGCCACAGTCCACTGTGGTTATGGCTGCAGAAGAGGGTCTGCAGCCCCTCAGCCCTGAGCCCTCCTACTGCCCCGTCTGCTCTTACTGCCTGCATTGCTCTGCCAGTGGGAAATGCTCGCCTCTAACCAGAACACTGGGGACTGCCCTCTCTGTGGCTCCTTGCCTCCACTGTTATCTGAAGTCAGAATTCCTCCCTAATGAGGAGGAGGAATGTGCTGGTGTTGCAGATGAGGACTTTATACCTTTGGAGACTATTGATTACCCGAATAGCTTGTCCCTCTCGGCTGGATGCCAAAGCCCCATGTATAAGGAAAAGTGATAGTCTTACGGCACAGCAGTCCTGTCTAATCTATTGAGAGATGCAACTAGTTCACCAAGTTCTGATTATTGGAATATTGCAGATGCCATTCTTGTCCTTGGCAGGACAATATATAAGTGCCCAGAAGGAGAGGAAGAGACATTTAGAGTTGACTTTGTTTTCAGCAGTCTGAATTGAAAGTTGATCCTCTTTCTTCCTGTTGGGTCATGCTGCAAGTGAGATCTTAGCAGCAGGGAAAACCAGAAAATGGATCCATGTTAATCTGAATGCTTTCTTTCCTGGAATAACCTGCTGTGCAAATTTGACCCTGTCTGAATCCAAAATAATAGCCCACGAGTAATCTGGGATTGATCTCCAAAGAGTTCATCCTATCGCTCTTAGGTAGAGTTTTGACACATGGAGCAGCTGGTGGATTATTGTATTTTATCCGCAAAGTATATTGAATATTTGGTGTAAGTAGGAAAGTAGTTTGACATTCTCTTCACTGGGACAATTACTGTAATTAATAGGATTTCAGGAGACATTGCTTAGTCCTAGACACGGGCATTGCCTTAGGCCAATGACCATCAGGTTTGACTCTACCCCCACCTGGAAGGCAGCCAGAATAATCACTGCGAGATCTGTTGTCCTTGTCACTTGAAGAAGTGTTCTGGTGCACACAGATACGTATTGCTATCCAAGCTTACAGGCTGGCAAATGTTATTCCTGGTCACACGCCGTTGACTCATTCCTCTCTAAAATCCTGCTGAACCCATTGGCAGTGCTGTATGTCAGACCGGTGATAGTCAGCATCAATTTTCCCTGCTATCTGTGTAGCAAACAGAAGGGCAGGAGTGGGGGGAGTGATACTGTAAATAAGTAAGAAGCATCGTTGGAGCTACACAACTGGAAATGGGAATGCATTAAACACTGTTTCGATCAGCTGTTGAAGCCATCGCTCAATGTCAGTGCTTTGGCTGGTGCCCTCCCCCCTCTGAAACATAAGCTTGGATATTAACTGCTCCATTAAAAGCGCTCTTGAGACATTCCCCTGGCATGGAGATCATTTTTCAGAGTGAGCAGGACTTTTGGCTCTGGGGTTCTCCCTGCAGTCCTTGTTGCTGCTTATGTGAAGATCTAGGAGAAATGAGACGATATGTGGCCAGCGCTAGCTGACCCGTGTCTCTGGCCTAGCTGGTTTCTTCCACTTGCTAGATTTGACCATGTGAGCTGGAGTATGGAGCCATCTGCTAAGAATTTTAAACCTGGCTGGTTTCATTTGTGAGTGTAATTATTAATAGTGTCTGTTTCATTTTTTTTTGAATTATTATTTTTGTCAGGAAAGCCCATCCTGATGCCCCATTCCAGGCTGACATCTGCGTTTCAGAAGCTGCCTTAGAGGCAGAAGGCAACTTCTTTACCCTTGCAGGGGCTGGAGCTTTCCTGACCTTCCATTCACGCTCCAGGATCTCCATTTAACATACTACTGGTCATTCTTGTTCTTGTTCCCCAGTCTTTCATAGCCTCCAGAGCTTTGTGATCCTCTGGTTGAATTTAAAACATCAAAGGCTTAAGGATCAGTGAAATTTCTGAGAGGGTAGGTCTGTATTTAAAGCCAGGGGAAACCACGCTATCTTCAAGTTCATTTTTTACCAAGCAGGAAAGTTTTGTTACTGGAAAAAAATGCAGCCATTTTCATGACCTTAAGCCATCGGCCTGAATAGACAAAGCCTGAACTTGCAATCTTGTCCCATTTTGACAAATATTCCCCCTGTTTATTCCCTAATTTGTCTCTCTGATCACGCTAAAAGTATCTTTCTATGTGTTTCTACCAAAACACACAAAAAAGGGCCTTTTTAAGAGCACAGTTTCACTCCTGTTTGTCAGCATGCTTTCATTTAAATAGTAATGCATCTAGGATTATGTTGCTTAGTGTCTGTGTTTGTGCATACAGCCCTGTCCTCAGCTGTGCAGTGGTAGGATTGCTCATGCCATCTCCTAGCGCCTGGTGCTAACAGCTAATTAGAGCTGTCACTCGAAGGACAGGCTGAAGCAGTAATCAGGTTTACCCCATCATGGCTGTAAACCCAAATGGCCATGGTTCAGAGCACAGTAACAACCACAAGGGCTTAGTTAGCCTTGGATTTGTTTTTACAATTACTTTCTATTGGTGCTGGGGTTTGGCTGGCAGAGAGAACATGACAGCGCTTACGCTGCTATTCAGATTGACTCTTGAGATGAGGTCCTATCAAATGTAGCTGAAATGAGGATGACTCCTGTTTGTTTAGGACCTTTTGGCCCTACTCTGCTGCTAGCCTCCTGGCTCTGAGGGGCAGTTAGCTGATGCTTTAAGGAGCTTTGGTCCTTTGCTCAGTGGAAGCATCTCTCTTCGTGACCATATTTGCAGTCTCTATGCTTGCAATTAAAGCACCAGGATTCCCCATGCGGCTTTTTTGTAGCATTTGGTGTGCACAGCTTTGGAGTAAAGAAGTCTTAGTGTAAAGAGGTTGGATGATTTTTTTTCCCTTTCTCCACTGGGCCCTGGTCTCTTCCCTATGCTTGCCGCTGCATTGGGAATGTTCCCACATGCTGCTGCTCACTGGGATGTTCCTGGGAAGTCTCCCTTATGCCCTGAGAGCTTTTCCGGTTTACCTCTTTGATGAAAATTGGTTTGACAGAGCATGTCTGTGTGCTGTGGCGGCCAAGAGATATACGAGACTTGAGACAGAAAAAAAACGGTTCCAGATGGCAGAGTGAATTCTCTGGAGCAGCAGAGACTGGGAGCTGATGGGGCAGAGCTGGCGCGTTTGGTGTGTGGCGCTGCCCGGGTGAGACACACAGTGCTGGGGGGCCTGGCACTGCCCAGGTGAGACACACAGTGCTGGGAGGCCTGGCACTGCCTCTTCTCGCTGAGCTCTGCGCTGGGTACCCAGGTGTGCGCCTCAGGAGGGTGGCGCTGAGGAACCCTCTTCAGAGACAGGACCGAGGTCGGCTGTGTCTGGTAGCCGCCCGCCTGAGCTGCTCCTCGGCCTTTGTGCGTCTCGTTGCTTGTCTGTAAATGCCTCTGTGGCTGTAAAGACCACCTGAGTGAGAGTGCCTAGTCTAGAGACATTAATTTGTTTCCAAAAGAGAGCTGGTTTAAATTGGTTAGTCTATTTCTTGTCTATTGCTGAGAGAAACAAATACACTTTCCAGGTACAAAGCTGCCTGGATCCTCTTTTTTTTGGCAGACTCTCCAGGAAGAGCACCTTAACGTTATGAAAAGAAGCTGTGCATCTTGACAGGAAGGGAGAGGGAGGAGCCCTGTGAGCACCGTGGATGACAGACGGTCTTGGTCATCCTCTCTCTTTGGACAATTACTCAGCCTCTGTGGCCCCCTCGGGGCTGAACACCACACCTAGTACTCTTCTAATTCAGACACTCATTTTAAGATCTTGCTGCCCAGGCAGCTATTCTCCTGTCAGGACCTACCTCTATATGTTAACTTGTGAAGATAAAACAACTCCAGAATCTTCTCAAACATTTTGTGTTGGGCCTCCTCCAAAGAAGTGAATGTCCAGGTCTGGTTCAAATGTATACCTGTCCTTAAACCACAGGGGTGCACTGTGGCCTGAGGACTGTCAATCCTCCCCTGTACTTCCTCAAATCTGAAGCAGCCACTGTTTTTTTGAGGCCTATGGTTATTGTCTGGGTTCGGGCTATAGGCGAAACCACCTGGATAAAAGATCTGTCAACTGTAGTACGGGTATAACTGGTAGTAACATCTACATCAAAGCAGTGTGGCTGGAGGGAGAGCTTGTTCAGGTTCTGCTTCTGTTTGCAGGGAGGTCTAACTTAGGTTCCTCTCTAAATGCTGGCATGTTTCTGCCAGGCACTTACCCCCTTGCTTTGCACAGTAGCAGTTTCCAAGCTTTCTCTCTTGGGCTGCACTGCCCCCATAGGTATCTGGGCTGGGGTCCAAGTTTGCAGGGAGAGGAAGAGATGGTAGCTGCTGGTATAGGTTGGGCGAAATAAATCTGTTTGAAAGAGAAAGGCCTTGAGTTTGGGATCCTAGATTGGGGATATGGGAAGCTGGGACAGGAAAGTTTGTTTATATGGTTGAGCAAATAAAGCTGCAGCTGGCACCTGAGCAAGGCAGATTTGGGACGGCCTGTGCTATAGTGACAGCTGAGATATATCACTGGCATCAGAAGATACGAGGTGAGGGAGGTGGTGGATAATGGGAATTAAAAGGCTGCTCTCAGCTCTCTTGTTTAGGTCTGGGATCATAGGATGGAGGGAAAGCCCTGTCCCCATGAAATTCTTCTTGGGGACTGGTAAAGCAGCATGCTGAGTGTGCTGTTAAGGGGAGAGAGATGCCATAGTCCAGGACTCACTGGGGGACCTAGGAGGAGATGGAGGTGGGGGGCAAAAGTAGTTTTCTTATAGCTCTCAATCTCTGCAGAAAAGCCTCAGGTGCAGGGAGGAGGGAGAGTTGCCCCTGCTCATGGGGGAGCCCAAGACAGCAGCCCTCACTCAGGGCGTGTGGGGGGAGCTGGGGCTCTGTTCCTGCCTGGGCGTTTATGCTGACAGAAGATGTGTGGAGCTGTGACATTATGCCCGTGGTTCTGCTTTTCTGCTGTAGCGTTCAGCCTGTGAACTGTGGCACGCAAGGTCTGCGAGAGCAAGCCGGAGCAGAGCTCCCATGCCATCCCTCACCCGCTTCCCGCCTCCCGGCACGGGAGCAAAGCGTTTCCTTCAGCCCCGCTGGAGGACTCCTGGGGGTGCCTAAGAGCAGTGAGCAGAATAGCAATGCTGCCCCTGAGGAAGGGGATTATGCAGGGAAAGAGCCCCTGAGACGCTCCCAGTGTGAACGGAAGCCCTAATAGGAAGCTGAGCATCCCGAGGGGATTTCTGTAATTCAATTAGCTGTGACCATCCTGACCTGGAGCTCTGAAACAGCACCAATTACTTTCAGTCCCCTAGGGAAATCTTTTGCATGTGAATTAAATTCCAGTGGTCCTCAGGCTGCTTCTGCAGCCTAGCTAGTCTTCTTGCTGCTGACTCCATGTCAGGAACCTGTGCTGGAAGGCTGAGAACTCTTTTTTTTTTTTTTTTTTTTTTTTTTTTTGGCACAGCACAGGAGCTTTTTGGAACTCTGTAGGAAGATACTGGTTTGTGCTTGTCCACTGAGGCAGTCTCTGAAGAAGAAATTGCTTTTCCTTCAGAGCAAGGAGACAATATTTTCTGCATATACAGAGATCACATTTCCAACATATGCCTCTCGTCCTATTTTTACTTTGCATGACCTCTGATTTCTATTCCTCTTTTAGGAAGAAGGAATGGAAAGTCTCTATTAGAAACACAAAGAAATGTGTGTGCGCACATACTCCAACCTTATCTCAGCTTTTGCTTCTGATTTGAATTTAATTGGTCTGCAGGACTGAGGAAAATAAACCAACAGCTTTTCTATGCCTGGTGAGAAACCTGCAAAATCTTAACTGGTCCCAGGAATCGACAGCCATGGCTAAATTTCCTATTTGTACACAGACCCATTGCTTTTTCATATGATTTTGGAGTCATTTTTTCTAGGGTCAAGTGTGATTGTGGGGAACCGTGGAGATTTTTCATTACCATTGACTGGAAGCTGACTTCTGAGCCAGGTTTATTTTTTGCTGGGCTGCTGGGGAAGAATGGAGTGTAGAAGAGACTGGAAATTACTCCATGCTTGTATGTAAGAAGAATCTGGAGTAATTCCCCACTGGTTAAAGAAAGAAGGGCAATTGCAGGTTGTTCTCAGCAACCCTTTATAGGCTCTTGGTCTGTGGTTGCCTGCTCTCACATCTGATTAAGTAAGTACTGTAACTCTCACACATGGCAATTGGGCTGCAGCTCTGGACCCAACTTAGCCACACGTTTGGTGAGAGGAAGTGGTTGCAGTGCCAAAACTAACAGGGGTTCCAGGTAATGGCTGAGACCGAAGTCAAGAGAATAATAAATAAAAATGACATTTGCACAGAGCAGAGAGTTGTCTTACCAAGTGCTGATTGCAAAGAGATATTTTACTGTCCTAATCATGAGCTAGAAGGCAGTAGCTACAATTTAATGCTTAATAGTGCCAGCCCTGCTGGGGTTTTCTTAGCACTTCACAGCATATGTGTAATACAGTCCCTTTAGCTGATACCTTGCTATGCTGTAAAATGCAGGATTCTGGCTTTAGGATACAAGGTAAAGGGAGCTGCGCTGCAAGGATGGTGATTTGCTAGAAAGAGCACAAAGAGTCTGAAGAGGTGAGAAGATGGTGGGAACTTCTTTTCTTTTTGCTCCTGGTTCCCCTGGGGCTGCCTGTAATGAGGCTCCCTGTATATTTGCCTTGCAGCTGTTTGCACATGCAAAAGTTCAAGTTTATCTGTGAAAATGGGCAAGTTTTCCATGAGCTTTCTAAGGAACCAGCTTGCACATGTAAATGAAAAGATGCAAATAAACCTGCCATTTTTAAAAGGAGGAGGAAAGATGGGATTTTATTTGCAGATACGTTTGGAGAACCTTACGTGTTCCAAATCCTCACTTTCCTCAGAAAATACTCCTGTGACTCAAACATGGGGTGGAATTCTAGCTTCCCAATCATTGAGAGAAAACCAAAGCTCTTTGACTCTCTTTGATAACATTTTGTGCTATCTGTTTGGGTAAGAAAATCAGTTATGTGCCAGGCATAGTCTCGTTCCCTATTTACAGCTGAGGAAAAGGTAAATTTATCTCTGAGGAGCTACATTTGGATGATTCGTGCATTTTGATGCAGCATCCACTCATAGAGTGAAATGCCAGAACTCGCCGTGTCCCTCAGTAAGCTGTCCTAGTGTGGTGGTCGTTGTTGTTTTTGTTTTGTTTTTCACTCTCGTGGTTCGGTTGTCTTCACTTAATCTAAGTCTCGTTGCAGTTTCCAGCTACAAGCTCTGTTTATACTTTAGTCTTTAAGAGCTAGTTGTTGTCTGAAGTCTCTTCCTTATGTAGCCTGAAATACCAGGAACAAGTAATCTTTGAGCCTTTCTTCATTATACAGTCTAGATGGAGTCTCTATAACTGCTTATTGCAAGGCATGTTTTCAAAGCCTTCAATCATTTTTCTAGTCCTCTTTTGAGTTTTTTTTTCAGCATCATTCTGACAGTGTGGCTACCTGAATTGAACAGATTTTTCAAAAAAGATTTCATTGATGATACAGAGGTAAACACTTATTATGAGATGTATATTAGTTATCCTTTATTTAATCATCAAGAATTTGGACATCTTGGGGCTTCTTGGAGTCATTATCTCTTTTCTGACAAGTATGAGGCAATCTTTCCTTACTGTTCTTTACTGTCTTTCCTTGCTGGTTTTCCTTCCAGGTCCTTGAATTACCTGAGGTAAATTGAATGCTGACACCATAAATCCGTTCCATCAAGCAATCTAGGTTGTCCTTTGTGATGTATCTATTCAGATTGTTATTTAGCGTTGCATATTTTGGGTGTCCTCTGTAAAAATTAATATCTTAACAAAGGCATTAAGGATGGTAGATCTCAGTTACTGAATGTTAAAAAATGCCTTTTTTAACAGGAGGGAAGGAAACAAAGCATAAGCTGCATCTCAGAGTCCTGCCAAAGGCTATACCCAGACATCCCAACTACAAATGGATGTAAAGCCATTGAGGTACCAAAGGTAGTTATGAGTGATACTGCCTATACAGCCTAAACTGGGGACTATGAAATTAGCATGCCTTAACTATGCCGGCTTGCTGGCTGGGTCTTTGACCTTGATGAAGATGTCAAATAATATTAAGAGTCTCATGTGGGATCTCACTAGAGAGGTCTGCCTTGGAAAGATCATCTTGCTGGTAAGATCTCAGTGACATACGCACACGTTTCAAATTTATTTTTGATCTCGCCTTTTAAGTCTGTTTAACTTGGGCTCTGCTTGAATAGTATTACATCTTCAGTTAGTCTGGCATGTGGAAGCAAGCCAGGATCTTTCCAATGGCTGAGATTTTCTAACAAGATAAGCAACTATCTGTTGCCTTCCTGAAGGCAGTTTGTTTGCCAACGACCCATAAAACTATACTAATCACCATTCTTTTTTTTAATTTTGTCAAGTTCCATCTCATATCCATCCTCCATAAGATTTTTTTCTGAAATCCATGAAGAATATAAAGTTTGCTTGTTATTTGGCCTGTGGTCTCCTCCGCTTACACTGATTCCCTTTGTTCATATGTATATGCCCATAAAAGACAAAAGTATAGAAGATAATGAATAATTGCATCTTATTTGGTGTTTTCAGGAGGCTGCCCACTTTGCAAGACCTAGCTTATTGCAGTTTTACTAGTCTTTTACTACTTCCTACAGTATTTTTGAGATTTTCTGATCTGTTGTTAATCTGTCTTTCTACCATTCTTGCGATGACAGGTTCAGCTCAGGGTATACCATGCCAGCTAGAGTCTCACAAGCAGACTGTAGATATGCCTCTCTTCCTTTCTGCTGTGACTTTAGACACAGATTTAGCTCTGGAATTAGGTCACAGATATTTCCAGATTTGAGTCGGGGTGGGTCATTTCCAGAGCTGTAGAGATTTGTATCCCCGCCACTGCAGGATGGGTCAGTAAACATTGTTAACATTTGTTTTAAAAGTCCTCTTTACTTGGGGGTATTTGGGATGTCTTTTTTACTGTGAGATGTGTTCTTGTGTATCACAGAGAGGCACGAAGAAGCAAGATGTCACATTAGTGTTTATCTCAGCAAACCCTCAGGCTGAAAACCACTATTGACTGGCTCAGGTCTTCCTCCAGTTCCAGAGCTTGATGCAATGGATGAGATCGGTGGAGGTAAAGACCTTATGTTTTGTGTTCCAGAAGAGGTAAGAATAAGAATGATGGAAACTTTATAGAACTGGTTTCAGCCATATATCTGTGGACCATAATGGACCCAAATCCATTCTGACTTGAGGGCATCAAGAGAAGAAAGGCAGCATGTACTGCTCCCAGTTGTCCTGCAGATTGCCTTGACTGTAAACTAAGTCGTCTTCATTCAGCATGAAAAAGATGATGTCTGAGATAGGCATGTGCCTGCCTTGAGTGGACTGTGTTCCCCAAAGTGGTTCCTTTGTTGCCTGCACAGTTTGATTTGAGCCATGGAAGCAGCTTGGAAAATCAAATGTCAGGGCAGATTTATCCAGTGAGCAGGCTTGTTAATAAATTTCTCCCTCCTGGGCCAAGTCCAGAGGAGATGGGACAAAATGATGGCCAGATGGGGAGGCTGAGGGAACAAGCTGCTGTCCTTGAGTATCTGCCAGTTTTGTTTTTGGCCTCTTTCCTGTGCCCTGTGCTGCAGAATGGTTGCTAAACCCTGGAGAGGAATGTCTGGGAGCCCCACAGCACCTATAGCTGACAGAAGTGACAGTGTTCTTCCTCATGCAGTCAAAGACAAGAGCTGTGTGTGTGCTTCAGCGGTGAGGTTGGTGTGCTATACTGTGGAAAACATGGTATTTGAGCAGCAATAGAGCAGTGACACACTGGGTTTTTATTGGAGGAGATAGTATTCTCATCAGTGACACCTCTTCTTGCTGAGAGTCGGGAGAATGGAGAGCACTGCTCTGACCTGGAAGCTGGCAGGCAGCTTTCCTGGGTATTGCTCCAGATCTTGCCAGTGCTTTTTGGCACTGTTTGAAAGAGACAGGTTTGTATGGGAAGCTCTTCCTATTATGTGGATAAGTAAAGAACTTCTGTATTAACTAATTGCATCTAGTTTTGTATTCTTTGTGCAATAGTCTGACAGTGTAAATGTCATGTAAACTCTTCATAGTAGGCTGTATGTTGCTGTTAAAGGCGTGAGTTTAAGTATATCCATCAGAGTATGTGAAAGCTATGAGGCTTTATTATTGGAAACAACTGAGAAATTCTCTTAAATGACTTAAATGGCTTACAACTAGTTTCTCTTAATCTGTTTATGGCTGAAACCTCATTGAGGCCTAGAATCTTTCAGGCCATTGGTAGATTCAGAAAATTGTCTCTCTAAGGATCTAGATGATCAGCAATTTGGGGAGTAAGGTGTAGGAAAATGGTTCTCTTCTGATCTGATACAGTTGTACGTAGCTGTAGGTGCTGAAGATGTGTTCATGAAAAGTCAATGGTGGTCGAAATGACAGGTGGTTGAAATGACAGGAAAGCAATTTTTTCCGTAATAACTAACTAATTGAGGAGCAGTTGCATGCAGGGACTTGAATTCACACACTGACAATAGTGAGAAGGATGGAGAGAGAGGCCAGAACTGTCAGATGAAAGAGATGGTGGCTATTTGGCAGGTGACATTTTGGAGCAGGTCACCATTCTGAAAGACCTCAGTCATTTCATCTGTTGGACTGACCACCTGAATGTAACCCCCTTTTCCATCCTTAGCCCGTGATTGATTTGATCTATCTTGAGTCATCCGAAGATGATGATGACAGTGATGAAAAGGTAACCATTCAGAAAGAGAGGCAAAAATGCTTATGCTTAAATATATTTCTGGCTCTCCATTCTCTGTGCCCAATCTACTGATTCTGTGTGTTTAAATTATGCACGTTTCTTAAGTTCCTGAATGCATCAGCCCCCTTGTTACATTAATTCTTATGGGAAAAATTGCTTTGATATCTGTTGACCTCAGCTGTTTCATCTATGAGACTGAATGTCTGACATAAATCTTTCAGCGTGAGCATTTATTTCAGCCCCTCTCTGGTTACATCTTCATTGTTGTCGTCTTCCTCAGATGAATCAACATCAATCAAGGATGAAGGATCGAAAAATGGGGTAACGATGACAGTTAACAGAGCAGGGTATTAAATGGTTGGTAGCAGAAATCTGAAGTAGCAGATAGAGAAGTGGTGGCAAACAGCATGTTCATCTATGGTGAATTCTTTCCATCTAAGGAGCATGTGGGAGTTGGCTAATATTTGATGAGAAATTGCTCAGTCTTCCTGCAGGAAGACTTCTGGAAAACACCCCATCTATTGACTTTTTTTCTGGGAGAACCTCACTGATAGTGCTAAAATCTCCTCATTGGTCCAAAATCTCTATGAGGCCCAAAGGAGAGTCTGGGAAGAGGCAGGTTTGCTTGGGAAACTTGTCGTCCTTCCACTCTGTAGATAAGTGGAGAACCATTGCATTGACTCTTCCCAGACTAGCTTTACTCTGTATGAAGTTTTTGATTGATAGTATAGGCAAAGAGGTCAAATATACCAAGAGTGCTGATTAACTTCTGGTTACCCCAGTGGCCTCAGACTGTGCTCCTTCACCTCCCAGGCTCTTTCTGGCTTGGATCTCCCACTTAGAGCTCCAACTCCATCTTTGCATTAAAAGAGGTCTGATTTTTAATCAACATTTCTGCCTCTGGCTATGCTGCCTCTTGCTTTCCACATCTGTTTTGAAAGCAGCTGTGGAGGGATCATCTAGTGCTCCCAATTTAGCTTTGAAACAGCAAACAGAAGGTGAGGAAATGCTGTAGCCAGCTGTGAGCAGAAGGCTCTGACCACCTGTGGCTCTGACAATCATTGCATTTCAAAAAGCAGGGACTCTCACTTTTGATGGGATTTTTACTCTAAGAGGTACTTTATCCTGCAGCCTCCCTGCTCTTAGCTTTCAGTTCTATTATTAAAAAGATCCAGACATACGGAGGCAATTGAATTGTTTGGTCTGGTGATGGAATAGAAGCCTGCTGCTATCAGATTGCATCTTTGAATTAGCAGTTACCTCTACTTGGTAGCTATTCTGGAGTATGGGTGAGATCCTCCAGGGGAGATGAGGGGAAACTCGACTGATTCCTTGCAGGCAACTGCATATCCTGGATGTGAGCCATAGCAGTGGCACTAATTGGATGCTGTCTGGGGTCCAAAGATTTATCAGTAGATTTGCTGTGGGGAACGTGCTACTGGCTGGTGTTTTCTTTCCAGCGTAGCTCCACTGTGGCAGGAAGCAGCTTGAATGCAGGAGGTGGCTTCTTTCCAACAGTAGGACATGCTGCCTATTTCATATGTGTTTTCTGTCTGAGCTTACTGACGACCTTGTTAAAGAAGGTGCTGAAGGTAGAGGTCCATAGGGAGGAGCGGTGCTGGTCACATTTGTTCAGGTGTCCCACAGACATTTACTTTAGAATCATAGAATGCTTAAGGTTGGAAGGGACCTCTAGAGGTCATCTAGTCCAACCCCCCTGCACACGCAGGGTCACCTAGAGCACGTGGCACAGGACTGCATCCAAGTGGGTTTTGAAGATCTCCAGAGAAGGAGACTCCACAACCTCTCTGGGCAACCTGTTCCAGTGCTCTGTCACCCTCACTGTTAAAAAATTTTTCCTTAAGTTCCTGTGGAACTTTTGATGCTTTAGTTTCTGGCCATTTCCTCTAGTTCTGTCAGTGGCCACCAGTGAAAAGAGGCCAGCACCATCCTCCTCACTGCCTCCCTTGAGGTACTTATAGACACTGCTCAGGTCTCCTCTCAGCCTTCTCTTCTCCAGGCTGAACAGGCCCAGCTCCCTCAGCCTCTCCTCATAGGGCAGATGTTCCAGGCCCCTGATCATCCTCGTAGCCCTGCGCTGGACTCTCTCCAGCAGCTCCACAATTCAGCTCTTTAGCCTGAATTTATCCCACTAGCAGAGGTGTGGGGCCTAGGATCATGTTAGCTTCCCTCTACAGGCAGTGGATGGAGGAAAGCAATGCCAAATGGAGATTCCTGCCATTTGCCCTCTGGAGGCAAATGGTAGGAAAAGGAAAATAGGGGCAAGTTTTTCCTAGTATTAACGCTGGGTGCTGCTGGGGTGTGACAGGGTTGATCAGTAGGAACACAGCACACCAGATATGGAAAGACTTGCAGTAGGCTTAAGCTGCAGCATGGAAGTAGAATAGGATGGTATGAAAAAGTAGTGGTATCCCTGGAGTAAGAGGAAAGATGTGCACTCTCCATGTGGGGAGAAGAATTTAATTTGACTTTTTTTCTCCTTTTTCCTCAGTTTGCACTGACATTGAGTTGCTTTATTCCCAGAACTACCCAGTTAAGTAGCTCTCCTATGAATTATTGAGCAGTAAGATAACTGGTTCTCTGCCAAAAGTTAATGCATATGGGTTGCTTTTGGGGAAAGAAGATCACTGGCTGACGGTTAGTGAATGTTTAGATCTAAACTATTTATGTGCTGGTGGGAGTGGCATGGCACTGCTGGTCTAATATGTTAAACAGAAATATGTTAAAATGGATGTGTGTGTATGAGACTACATCTTGTCGTCTTCTAAAAGCCAGTGGCAGAACTGAGATGAGTGGTGGTGGTCTGGCACCACTGGGGGTGGAAGGACCTTCCTCTTGTGGGTAATGTAGGTCAGTAAGAGAATCCCACATCTATCCCAGCTGTTGTCCTGCTTTGCTGGACTGTGACTAGCAAATCAATCAGAGGCAGCATTTTTCTACAGGTCTGTGGTAAAATCTGGGTTTGGGTTATGCCTTTGGCAGGGCAGTAGTTGAAGACATCAGCCCTGAAATGAGCATGCCCCTTCTCACCCTCTTTTTTCTCTTGTGCTTAACTTACCTAATTAGGTGATGTGTGGGTGAGGGGAGGAGGATAATCAGCATGTATTTCACATAAAAATGTATATGCGTCTGCTGTACACGTACCATCTCCTCCTACTTATATTTTTCAATTTGGGAGGCATACTGTTTTGAAGCCAGGACCTTGAAGGTACATGAGACATGGGAATGAGGTGGCTTTACACCGCAGGGGAATACTTGCCCTTGTAGTGTCTTGTTAGCATGAACTAATTGGGTAGTGAGTCTTGGTGGAGTTTGAGCATGTGTGGGACTTTTTTTTGTTATTGTTTTTTTGAGAAGGCATCTCTGTGAGGAAAAAGATCTGGAAATTCGCATCCAGGATAGACTCTTTCCAAAGCACCTTGAAGTGAGCTGGAGTCTCACATATTAATCACTGGAGCTTGTCATGCAAAAGAGGAAGTTCTTAAGCAAAACTCTCTTTATTAAAGCAAGAAAAGACTGGCTGAGCTAATTGGCTTCGAAAGTTCAGAGGAGAGGAAAGCAGAAAATCTGGTAATGCATATATTTCATTCACTCTTCTTTGAAAAAGTAGTCAACTACCACAGAGCTAAGCCTTCTGTGCTCCCAGCCGTGCTTCTCTAGTTTCTCTGCACACTTCTCTAGCAGAAAACAAATTAGTTTGAGTACATTTTAATAGAAATAATAATAGTTGCAACTTGTTTTTCAAGCACTTAGCAAATATAAATGTTTTATCTCTTCGTACGTGAGGAGGCTGAAGTGCAGAGGCAGAAGGCATAGATGAAAGAAAGTGATTCTGGGTTGTAGCTGAGATGCGTTGAGCCAGCCTTTCTCCATGCCCCTCTTCTAACTACTTGAATATATCATCTCTCAGAAACAAGCAGTGGAGGCTGGGTTTGTGAATAGTAGTTGGATATTTGTTTCCACAGGGACTCCTGCTGCGGCTGGTGCCTGATGTGCCTGGTCCTTGGAATGTGGATTGTGGGTGCCACTGGAGGGAAATAGAATTGCTCAGCTGTGATTTCCTATCCTTGTGCTAATAAAGGAGCTTTTAGCTCGGATGAGGAGCTATGATCTCTCCTGGAGCTTAAACTGTGCAGTTTTCTTCTTGCTGTGAACTCAAGGGTGCAGCTCTGACAGCTCCCCACTGAGCACAGAGGACCGGGGCAGGGAAAACACGGTAGGGTGACCAGGGGCCTTCTTGCGAGGGCAGAGTGTGAGGCCCAGGTATTTTGTTGGCTCCAGGATTCAAAACACCTGTAGCAACTCTGCTCTGGACAGTGCTTTGATGCGCTTGGCAGCAGGGCAATCATTGCCTTTTTATTTTTGCCTTTCACCCTTACTAGCAGCAGGACCCTCATGGCACCATCATCATTCTTCTCCCTGGATCCAAAGGAGAAATGGAGAAATCAACTACCCAGGAATGGGTAAGAGTTGCAGTAAGCGTGATAAGTCAGATATATTCAACCTCTAAAAAGAAAAAAAAAAAAAAAAAAAAGGGTGGGGGGAAGCTCTCTTTGATTTTACCCCACAAAAGGAAAACTTTTCACAGTGTATTTCTGCCATGCTGGGATGTTCTGAGTTCATCCTTGGTGAAGGAAGCATCCCTGACACTGGTGGATACCTTCTGGAGGCTTTTAAATTTGACAGGAATCTTCAGAGACCAGACAGCATTGCAGAGATCACTGAATACCCCCTCTGAGCTGTGCCGGAGCAGGACTACAAGGTAACGCACTGAGGAGCCTGTGGTCTCTCCAGCAAGTGCTTTGGCTCTTGTGAGGAAGAACATTCCTCCCTTCCCTAAGGCTAAAGCAAAAACAGACTGAAATATTTGCAAGCTTGGCCATAGCCCGTAGCCAGAGTATTTCTCACTCACCTGTTAGTACAGTGCCTTTCAGTCCTAGGCACCGCCAGCAAAACCAAGAGGAGGAGAGGTTATCGGGGCAGACACCAGCACCCCTTGGCACTTGACACTCCTCTGTCCAACTCTGTTGGACTCGTAGATGTTGCGGGAGGAGCCTGACTCCTGAAGCAGGGACGTGTCACCCTTCTTGTCCTTTTCCTGGCCTGTAGTGCCACGCTAGCTCTGCTGCAGCGAGCCTGTGCGCTGAGGGAAAGGGCCGTGGGCTGCACGTGTATGCGGCGTTCTTGGGCAGGGGGTGCCGGAGCCCTGCCTGTGCACAGGATTTTTCCTCCGTCTTGGAGCGTGGCATCCTGCTGCCTGGAACGTGGCGGCTGTTTAACGGGGCACCTCGCTGGGTGTGCTGGAAATCGTGGGGGACTTAGAAGGAGGCTGAGTACCTGCTAAAAAAGGGGTGAGGGGGGCAGCGCGTTGCTCTTCACAGCAGTCCCCATCCCGGACTTTACCTTGTTCTGTTCCCAGTTCTGCGGAGCCACACGACTGGCTCATTCCAACAAGCTTGCTTTTGTGTTTAAGCTGGGGATTAAAGGCTGTGCAGTTATCTGTTAGGATTTGCAGTCTGAATCCCCGCACTGTCGGTGAGTCTTTATACATACATACATATATAAAGGCATGAGAGGGCAGAAGTGAGGTTTGGCTCTGTATTGCTGCTGCCCTGTCCATCCACTGGCAGCCTTCAGCAGCAGCTGCCCCTTGCCATAGTGCTGCATCCTCTGCAGTGATGGGATGACCTGTTTCCCTCTCCAGAACTCCAGAAAACCCAGGAACTCCACAACCATGTGTAGGTTTAAGGCTTGTTGGGCATTTTCTAGTACCAGAATAAAAATGTAATCAATTTTTACTGCATAGGTACTGTCAGACATTCCCGTCACAAGGCGATAACATAAGCCCATAGCTTGTCCCTGTGCAAAGCAAGTAAATCCCATTCCCCATCTGAAAAAGATGAAATATTTTCAGCATCCTTGGTTCCCTCACTATTTCTGTGTCCTAAAGAAGCAACTGGATGGGCTCAGCCCCTTTCTTCTGTCATCTTTTTCTGTCCTCAGACCTTTCCCCAGAGAGAGACACAGTATGTCCTTGCTGGGGAGACAAAGCGCTTCATCCTCTTTCAGCTCTTTCATCTTCCTCTCTTCCAGCTCCATGCAAGGATGCTCCTCCATGGAGTGAGCAAAGCTGCTTCCCTACCTCTCTCCCCCTTGCATGAGGTGAATTGCTTGGAGTACTTTTGGAGTAGCTGTGTCATTTTTGAAGCTTTCCATTTTTTTTCTCTTTTTTTTTTGTTCTCTCTCTCTTCCCTCCCCCTCCCCAACACACCTCACCAGCTGGGCTTGATTAGACTGTGAGGCCCTACCGGCTTCAATTAAGGAGCAGATGTGACCTAAGAAATGGGATAGCAGCTAGGAATGGAGATGGCACATTTATGTCACTAGGTCTAATCAAACAACTCACATTATTCTCACTGTGAGGTGGGAGACATGCAAGCTAAGGGCAAGTCAGCGCTTGGAGCACCTGCTGAGACAAAATTGCTAGCAAAGTCATCTGTAATGAGCTGGCCATGCCACTCATCACGCCAGTGTGAGCTCAGACAAGGGCCGGTTTTAATCCATTTAAGTGCAATAAAGGACCTAGAGGTTGAGATTTGAGAATGGATACCTGGAAAACAATCAGTCACTGTCATTAGGGGCTGCTGAGGGGAGAGGCTGCTTGTATGCTATAAACCCATGGGTTTGGCTGCCTCTGCAGGAGAGAGGACACTATGCAAGATGAGGGTGGCTAAGGTAAAGATGAAGAAGTCTCTAAGTGGACTCTGCTTGGGTCAAGCTATGGAGAGCAGAAACTAGTGTACCAGAGCCCCCAAGGCATGGCAGCACTCACAGCAGCGTGACCTACATTTCTTGGCGCAGCTGCGTCTGTGGCACAGCAGATGCTGCCTGTTGTAGGTTCTCAGGTTGGGCTGTGCTGTGGAGCAGCTCTGTGGACCTTTGGAGGAAGTAGGTGCTCTATAGATCTGTAGTGCACAGAAGTTGTCTATAGGAGAGCAGATGCTCACCCAGGGAAGGTGGGTCGCAATGGAACTGCTGAAAAACTCTTCCATCTCTTCCCTTCCCACTCAGGATGGCAGCTGGTTTGTGTTCAGGCAGTCTTTCTCATTTTAGAAAGAGAGCTTCTGCTTATCCTCATGCTAAATGTTTTAATTAAGAATTTACATATACATAATAGGTGCCTCTCTCCTCAGAGGCACCAGCGTGCTGGCCGAGAGGCCGTTTGCTGATGGCATCCGTGTCTCTTGCTCTTGTTGGGTCCCCAGTCCCGCCCGTGGTGGAGCCGGCGTTCCAGGACGTGCGCCAGGGCATGGGACGCAGCGTCACCCTGCGCTGCACCATGCTCAAGGGGAGCCCCATGAAGGTGGCCACCTCCGTGTGGCACTTCAACGGGACCCTTCTGGCCCAGCCCCTCGCAGAGCAGCAGGACTACTCGGAGCTGAAGGTGGACAGTGTGAGCCGCGAGACCAGCGGTAGCTACGAGTGCAGCATTTCCAATGATGTGGGAGTCTCCACCTGCCTCTTCCAAGTGTCTGGTAAGTCGCAGGGCACACACTGGTGGGAGATAAGGAAAGGTAGTTACACCTAGGATGTGCAGGATGGATTGGGATGTGCGTATCCAGTGTGTGTTGCTGCTTGTTCTGTTTGCTGGTGGCTTCCTCACAGTGACCTTAAAGGCTTTGGGGGGTCCTGGGGTATGTTAGGCAGAGGCATGGAGATGTTCCCACATATATCATGGTATCTGTTAGGAGAAAAATGAGATGAGGATGGACACTAATATTCACTGGTTCTGCTGCTGAGTTTTCTGTGGATCTAGCAAGCATCACATCCAGGCTCCTCTTCAGCAAATACTAGAAGGAATGGCAGAGTTATAGCATCTTAGAACCACACACCTGACCTAGTCACTTCAGCTGGTCATTAAATCTGCTTTTCCCATGACCCCACAATTGATTTGGGCACCAATTTCTAGACAGTCTCTCAGAAGAAATTGCCTTGATAAGAAGTTAGTTCAGCCAAAATACTGGGTTTTCAGTCCAGGGCCAATTTATACATTTCAAGATAGGGCTGAGCAAATAAGAACGGGTAGTATGCAAAGAGACCAGGTTTTGAAGCATGTCTTTCCAGAGGTCAGAAAAGGTCATGTACCAGTACTTCCTCTGCTCTGACCCTGTGGTTTATTGTGTGCTGTAACTCTGAGGTGGTTTTGGGAATGGGGAAGCCATTTTGGTCCATTCTCAAAATTTTGCTGTCACACCTTTAAATCTCTTAGTATTTGTCTGGTAGTTGCTTTTGCTTCAAAGCTTTGGCCTTCTCTGCTCTGTCTTTATGTTCTTGCAACTCTGATATCACTAGCTAAATAATGGCAAAAGATACCCCAGTGTGAGCCACCACATCAAACTTTGTTCCTAGCAAGCTTCGGAGCGCTCCTAGGATCTGCCTTTCTTGCTGGAACTGAAGACAAATGTCTAATGCTATCTGATGTGCCATGCAGTAAATGTCTGATGCTATCACAAGAGCCTTGTGCCCCATGAGGTAAGATTTGTGCAACAGAAAGCAATGCTCAAAGCATTCATCAGAAACACAAGGAGCATGTGTTTTGCTGCCTCTCTTCTGTACTTTGAAAGTATTGGTATTGGATGTTGGCTTTTTACCTTCAAATATCTCTGCCTTTGTCCTAGACAGCTACCAAAAAAATTAGACCTTTTAGCCTGTGCAGCAACTTGAGAAATAATCCAGTTAGACTTCTGCACTTGCTGGAGTTTTAATTCTCTAGTCTGCTGTGCCTTCTTGTGTGAGCGCAGGAAAAGCTTAGTCCCTTTTTATATCTGTTTCTTTTCTATGAAACCGGACCATAAACCTTCCTATTTAACAGGGGAGGCAGCGGTTCGTTAGTGACTGCGAGGTGTTCAGATATACAGGTAGCAGAGTACATAAACCTGCCCAGAGTGGGATTAATTTCTTCTACAGATGGGGCTTCTTATGTTACTTTGGAAGGATGGTGAGACATCCAGCCTGCATTCCTTGAGCAGGTTGTCAGGGTCACCCTTACCAGTCACCACATGTCCTCCCACAAGCTACAAGCAAGCCCTGAAAGATTGACTGCATCGCCTTGAACTTTTCCCATCAGTTGAAAGCAAGAGAAAAGGTTTCCATCAACAGTAAAACTTTCCGGAAAGGAAGTTCCAAAAGTATATGTGCTGCATTTCTGACAGAAGGGCTTTTTTTTAAGCTTCCATTTCTATCTCAATTAATAAGTAATTAATATTATACAAGATGGTGCTCATCATCAGTTCTGTTTTTATTTCTGAATCCATTAAGAACCTTGACTTCCACAGTCAATACAAGTTGAATAAGCAGCAATTAGTCTCTGAGGTGGTTCTGAACTTCTCGCTTGTGCAAAAATTTAAGTCGATAAAAATAATAAGAAAAAAAGGACTTGGAAATAAACATCAATATTATCCATCTGAGTTCATAAAAAATAAACATTGAATCCTTTCAAGCCTAATTATAGCCATATAGAGTGGCAGGGCCCATGATTCAAGTGGAAAGGTAGCAGTGTGTGCAGAGGACTGATCGGAGTGTTAGTCATTATGTCCATTGCGCTCTCCAGCAGCCCTCCTTGTCCAGACATGTTTCTGGTCTGTGCAGGTCCTAACAGGACCTGAACTCAGCAGGGAGAGTTTTGGTTGTGGCTCTGTTCTTGCCTTGCTCAGGACCTGCCAGAAACCAAAGTGCACAGGGAGAAAAGAAAGTAATTTCAAACAGGTCAGAGACATTTATGGGTGAGACCTTGAGTCACTTCTGTCTTGCTCTGAGGAGTTTTGCGCAACACCTGCCCAAAGTTCATCTGCTTGGACGTAGAGGCGTTTGGGGACAATTTTCACACATAATGGGAAGGAAGACTACTTCAGCCTGTAGCGCTTCTGAGTACAGACCTGAACTTGTTCTTTTTCTAGCATGACAAGCCATGGTCCAAGCATGCCTGCTGCCCTTCCAGGCTGTATCCTGTGCCAGCTGTGACAGTGTTTCCAGGGCTGCTTTAGCACCTCTAACAAAGTGGGCTGGGGTTTGTAGGCTGCCAAGCTGTCAGCACCCCCTTTCAGCTCCTAGGGACACTCACCTTGGGCCAAGGGCATGCACTGTGTCTGCAGGGCGTACAGCAGTAGCCTCTGAGCCCTGTTTGCCCAGGGTTTGGCTCCGCAGCTGCTGGGGAAAGCATGGGAAAGCCCGCTCAGCCATCCTGTTTGTCTCTAGCACATCGTCTCCTTTGTGCTTCCCTTCCTGCTGCTGCCCTCTGTTTTCAAGGGGAGACCCTGGCTGAGAAAAGACATCTTCACCCATGCAAAAGCCACTCTTGTTTCCACCGTGGCCTAGGTCAGCATCTCCTTTTCTGGATAGCTGCCGTGTTGCAGAGAAGCTGGAGCACTGTGTGCCTAGGCAGGGGAGATGCTGAAGGAGCAAGGTCTTCTTTTTAATGCCACAGTCCCTGCATTCTAAATAACATTTTTCCTATGACCTACTGGCCAAATGATCTTTCTTCAGGGATTCTTAGCTGGAGACTCTGTAAAATGGCAGATGAAAAAGGAAAAAAATATGTCATTTTAAAGCTGTTACCTTAATCTAAACTACAAAGCTGAGAGAGGAAAGATTAGAGCTGGCTCCAGATGGAGAACTGAAGCTGTTTTCACCTTTTCTGGTGTTGGTCATGCCCCACTGGCACTGCAGTGTTATTACTCTCCCAGTAGGTTGGCCTGTGAAAGCAGTAGTGGTTCTCAGAAAACGATGGTGTGAACAGTTTTAGCATGCCAGTGTAGTGCCCAGTGCAACACCAACTAGTGTAATAACTGCCTGTAACATCAAAAAGTGAACTGATGAGTTAGGGGAGCAGAGCTGTACTACTTTCACCACATATTCTTGTAGTTGATGTCCTTCTTCCAGCCCACCCTTTTACTCTCCTCTCTCTTTTTTTTTTTTTTTTTTCTCTCCAGCAAAAGCTTACAGCCCAGAATTTTACTATGACACTCCTAATCCTACCTTGAGCCAGAAGCAATCCAAGAATTACTCCTACATCTTGCAGTGGACTCAGAAGGAGCCTGATGCAGTGGATCCTATCCTCAAGTACCGTCTGGAAGTCAGGCAGGTAAGGTCCAGCTCTTCTGCAGATTCAGTGCATGTCTTTGGGAAGAGGAGCTCTCAGCAAGTTGTTATATCCGCGTCTGCTTGCTAGTAAAGAGTTGAAGTTACTGAAATAGCCAAGTCCCAGTGACCTTGCACCTTCCCTACTGAGTGGGAGAGACAGGCTGATTATGCAGCTCAGTGTCCATTTTTTAGCCTGATGTTGAGAACGATCAAGAGCTTTCAAAGCCCTGCTGCCTTGAACTGGACTCTTCATACTCTGTGTTCTGAATGGGGTTTACAACCCTACTGTCTTTAGTACATGTTAGAGATTTTCTAGGCCAAAGACTCAAGCAAGTAGAATGCCAGCCTCCTCACTCATGAAATAAAGGGAATAAGCTGAAAAGCTCTCAGGCAGAAACTACAGGAAAAAGTCATTGGCTATTTTCTATTGCAGAAGGGCTTTTGTGCCATCACACTAATGAAGCTAGAGGGATTGTATAAATTCTACATGGAAAGAGAAGTGGATTTTAGGGTTTTCTGACTCTGAAGAGAGATTATACTAGAGTGAGATGTGGGGGGTAGGAACTGATGGAAATCTGAAGGCATTTCTTGCTGGAGAAGGTTAGGAGAAAATGTTTGATATTTTTAAAGAACACATTAACCTCACAGGATAATTTTATCCAGGCTCAGCAAAGTGCCTACATTCTCCCAGCATTTTATAAAAATAGGGAAAATTAAAATTAGTGGATCCTGCTGCTCAATGATCGCTTGGAAGCACATGCATTTTGCAAGGAAAAGCTTGTTTACTGTAGATAGAAAACAAAATAATTAAAAAAGATCCAAGCCTGTCTCTGTGCTCTAGGTCTGCACAGTAGGCTTCAATTTTATGTCTCTGTTTGATTGTGAGCTCTCTGGGGTGGGATAGTCTTTGTTTGTAACTTGTACAGCGCGGAGCACGTTGTCAGTGCTTAATAATAATTCAGGACACAGGGGAGCCTCTAATAATGAAGGCAGTTTGTCACAATACCACTTCCCTGTTAGCTGAGTTTTGCTGTTATCAGCACTGCAAGTCAACAAACTAATTTGTGATTTTTATCCTTCTCTAGTGATACTGTGTTTTTTTCCTTTTGCACAGTGCTTAGAAGTAATTTTCTATCTGTTTCTCATTGAGCTCCTAGTGAAAGGGTTTAAGAGAAGGAAAAATCACATTTTTGCTTTAAGTTGTGACCTAGAGAAGGCTGAGAGTTTAACCTTCTGATTTTGTTCACACCCATCAGATACTGTTATTGATGTTTCTTTTTTGGCGTTGCTGCATAATATTGATTATTGGGTGGCTTGTTTTGGAGAAATGCTGTACTGTGGCCCTGCTGTCTCACATACAGGCAGGGTCTCCAAAAAAAAAAAAAAAAAAACCCAAAGTTTGAGTGTCGTGGTGGTGGGTGAGTCTGAGTAAGGGATGGCAGAGAGAAGTAGCAGCAGAGGAGACTTGTTTCCCACTGAAGTCAAGCACAGGTAGGGAGCAAGCTGGGAAAGGCTTACACAGTATTGCCTCCTGGTTCTCCTCCTACAAAGCCAGTGTTGTCTTGTGGGGAGATCTCTGCCTCCAAGTGACGTACTGGGGTTTCACAGAGCCCTTTTCTCGTCCTTCCTAATTGACCACAGCAGATCACATCCCCTTCTTGTCTCCAGCCTGCTCATTCCCAGAGCTGTCCCTTTCCCTCTGTTCTGCTGCCCTGCCTCTTTCCCTGAAATGTCTCAGTTGTGCTCCAAACAGCCACGGGAGAGCTCCAGACTTTTCATGTTTTCCCTGCTCCACCACCCTCTTCCCTGCCCTACAGGCTTTCCTGTTTTGTCATGCCATCCCCTCCATGCTAGAGTGCCTGGGCTGAGCTTTGTGGCCCGATGCTCCGGCATTGGAGTGCGGGACATAGTGACATGACTGAATATAAGTGTGAAAAAGCTCAAAAACTTGGAAGTGTTGCTGTCTGGAGAACCCTTAAGAAGGGTTTATCTGACTGGATGAACTGTCACTGTTTGTGAAGCCCCCTCACTGGATACATTGGCTACAAGGTACTAACTGCGTTGGCACAAAAATCCTCCTAAGGATCAAAGTGGGATAATCTCCTCAGATAAAACGGGCCTTACACAGGGCATTTCACAACTACTCTATTGCCAGCACCAAGCTGATGAAAGCCTAGCTAGCCGCTCAGGCCACCACCCTCTGCCCAGCCTCACCACTGAGGCTGTTGCCAAGATGGAGTCGAATGGATAGCCAGCTGGGACCCCCGCTGATTGTGAAATGCTTTGCTGGGTTTCGTTTCACTCTCCTCAGTTTGCATGAAGAGCTCTTGGCATATGTAACGTGAAGGTCCTTAAGTAGTGAGATGCTTTGCAAGGCACCTGGGAACCCTCAAATTAAATTTCTTTGCTGCAGCTGCTGAAAGTGAGTCTGGATGAGGGTAAAAGTGCTGCTTATTAATTGGTTGGTGCTGTGGCTCTTCTCTCTCTTCCTGTTCAATGGCTTTAGAGGACTGTTTGGGCATTCCTGGGGGGATTGCGACCAGTCTGGGAGATTTGGGGTTCCCAAGAAATGCAGGGGGTTTACTAGCAAGGCACGTGCATTTCCAAAGAAGCTGATGGTTCCCAGCAGTGCTGCGCAGGCTGGCTGGCACCACAGACATGCCTGTTGCAGGAGCGGAAGAATTAACCTTAGATTAAAACCAAGCAGTCTGACAGCTTGGAGCCACTGACTCAGGCAGAGCGCATACAATAGCAGCATGGAGCAAGCCTTCTGTAAAGCCTCTGCTTTGTGTTTCAGCAAATAGGCTGGATTTCCTGGAGAGCCTCAATGAGGTGGGCTAGGCAGTGGCGTTGTACCGAATAGCAATTCGGTGGGGAGGAACTGCAGGATCCCCACAGAAGTCTGTTCTGATGGTCTGAAAGGTTTTTTTTCTTTCTTTTTCTTCCTCCAAGCCAACTGGTCCAAATGCTGACCACCTTAATGCTTCACCTTAGCAAGTGAATCTAATGAGTTTGCAGCCTGTGGTGGTCTGATTGTGGGCAGACTGAGAGGCCTTGGGGTATTTTCTTCCCTGTGTTCTTCCAGCACAGAAAGGCACTGAAACTCTGCACGCCAACTGAAACCCTTTTTCTCTGCTCAGGGATTCAAAGCAGCCTCCCCAAACCAGATATTTGCTTAAAAAATAAAAAAGACTTTTAAGTTGCTTGTTTCTATCTGTGTATTTTTTTCCCCTCCCAGAGCTCTGCTGTAACATTAGAGAGAAATGAAAAGCCATCTAATATTGCAAGCAGGTTGCATCCTGGAGGAAAGATCTGAGCTGGGCTGGTGGTTACAGTTACAGGGGATAGTGGCAGAATTACTGTGCACTTAATGAGCTGGAACCCATCCGTGACCTGAGGCTGAGGGAGAAAAAAGAAGAAGGTATTGGTGCAGAAGGAAAGTTTAATCTTCATTGTGCCCCTCAAGGAGACCCGAGGCTGCCATTTCCTCCATACCTTCTGATACACAGACTCAGGCCAAAACAGAGCCAGCTTAACACATTCCTACCCTTCACGTCCTTGGAAAAGGCTCAGGTTTTGCTGGCAGACGGACCCCATGTAATTCGCACTGGGCCAAGCACTGGACCCATTTGTTAAATTAGCTCGCTGGATTGTCACTTCAGATTAATTCCTGTCAGGGAGACTCTCTTTAATGAGACTGGCCCCATATGATGCTGGAGTAATTGTAAGCGGAGCAAGACTCTCTCTGTTTGTACTTTCGTCCCTTTCGTGTTGGATAAACATCTCCTGCTGACTACAAAACTCATCTGGGCTCTAGGGCCGGCTGCCGCTTGCCTCATCAGGCAGCCAGAGCAGCATTAACGAGGGTCGTGGCGATGGGGAGCCAGGCTCACCGCGTCGGGAGGTGACAGAAAACAGAGCTGTTTGGGCATATGTAGGACGGGGCATTAGCGGGAATTTAATGACTGTGATTAGAGCAGAAAGGTGATGGCCATTGCAAGTCAGTGGGAGAGTTTTTATGCTGAGGCCTATGGGCTGCAAAACTATATCTCTTCATTTCTGCCTCTGAATTGCTCTTTTGCTGTCCTCTGAGCCCCTTTCATCAGTGACTGTCAACTGCTTTATGTCTTTGGTTTCCTTAGCCCCCAAAACCAAAAGCCCCTATGAGGGCTGACGGACAGGGCAGGGATGTCTCTTCTCTTGCTCTTCCTCTCCATGTACCTGCTGCCTCACTGAAGCAGGGCTGGTACTCCTTGAAAGTAAAAAGTGCACCAGGCCCTATTCTTTTATATATTTAGTGCAGAACACTTCTAACTTGCACCACTGTGACTGCTGCATTCATGCACAGCCTTAGTTTGATGAACCCGTGTGCACGGCCTGTGACTCATGAGGAACCCAGCTTCACGAATATGAGTACATCTTCTGGTGCTTACACAATTAAAAATTTAATTTAATAGCTGTGATAAAATTATCTGCCTAGTTTGTGCAGCCGGGGTGGTACAAGCCACCAGAGCGAAAGCATCCACCCGGCTGCATAGTCATGAGTGGCAAGGGCATCTGTGCAGGGCCACATCAAAGGGTTGTCTCCTTCCTTCTCCAGCAGCCAGCGCCTGGCAAGGAGAGTAAAACCGGGGCAGGAACATACTAGTATTGCTTGCCTAAAATGCTCTCTCTGCCTTTGGAAACTGTAAAGCTGCTTATTTACTGGGTCCTGGGTCAGGAGCGGTTATGAATACGTGTTCATGTGGGTGGTGTTCCTTGCTGCAGCCCAGCCCCATGCCCTGGGAGGCGAATGGAATCTTTCTCCTTCTCAGGCACGGTCATGGCTCCAGGCAAGAGTGTTTGGGAAACGTGCAGCCGGTGCCTCCAGGGGTTTGCCTCAGGGCTACGGAAGGACAAGAGCTCACCTAAGACGGCTGGGGTGACTGAACCTGTTTTGCTAACAAATGGGCTAACGCTTTGCTGGTTCCCAGGGATTTTGCTCTGGGAAACGCAGCTATCACCAAGGTAACCACTCAAGGCCGGGCTGTGCTGAGGGAGAGGCCTGTGTCCACACACTGAGGCGCCTTGCCGAGCTCCTGGCGGGTCCCCTCCTGTGCTCCCCTGCGACCGCAGGATTTTCAGGAAGGGGACAGTGGTCCCAGCTGCCTGCACTGGTGGTCCTGGCTGCACTTAGGATGCTGTGCAGATCAAAAGACCTGTGGGGTGTGAGAAATGGCTCAGCCTTCGCAGTGTTGGTCACTGGCGTTGGGCACAGGGACTGCAGTGACTTGGCCTCACTGTGTTTGCCCAAAACCAAATATCAGAGCAGACCTTCCACTGTAGGATGGCTTGTAAGTGGTTTCTGCTGGAACCACTGCTTCTGTAGTCCTGTTTTCCTTCCTTGGCTGCCTCTTCAATGTGCGATCACAGGCTGCTGTTGTAATGGGACAATGTTAGATCAACGCAATCATGTCTTCCTGCAGAGCTGTCCTCTGTAGTGGGAAAGTGCAACTTCAAAAGAAGGTTTTTCAGCTCTAACTCTCCTCTATTCCTGACTGATGATTTTATTTTATTTTAACTTTTGTTCAGGTAGTGAGAAGAGGCAGATGACATTCGTGCTCTTAAGTCAATCACTTTCTGTTATGCTAGTGGAGTAGCCGATGCTGCGCAGAACCCAGCCCCGAGGAAGTGGGAAAGGATGTGCAAAAAGAAGCCAGGGCATCAGCAGGAGCTGTGTGGGGCGGGCGGTTCAAACAGTCATGGCAATGCAGACGAGGAGGTGTGCTGCCTTTCGAGGCTATGAGCAGAGAGGTTTGGGGTGCGTGGTGGGACTGGTGCACGGGGAACTGGCTGATCAGTAGTGCTTGAGAGAGGAGCCTGAAGCTTGATGAGACTCCTGTGTGGGCCTCTGTGGGGAGGGCAGGTTCCTGCCTCTGCTGTGGGCTCTGCTGCCTGAAAATGGAGCGCAGTGTCAGTCATGGCAACTAACTGTGTGGAGCCATGTCTCTTTTCCTCCCTTGCAATCTGTTGTGGGGGATGTGCCTACGGTATCAGCTGGTAGATGTGGTTCTTGCAACATGTGCTGGACTTCAGACCGGCCAGCTATTTGGTGCGGGAGGGAACAAGGAGCTTTTTCTGTGCTTCATTTGTGTATTCTTTACAGCCTAAATTAGCAAATGCAGAGCTTCCCCTCAATGCAACGGGAGTGAGTTTCCAGCCCGGCTGCTGTTCACGGCAGATGGAGGTATCTCCCAGGCCAGGTTGTTCCTAGCCCTCTTGGCCAGAGCCTCAGAGTGCTTCTTCCTGCAAGGCTGGCCAGGGAGGCACAGGACTCGTACTGAGGTGCTAGGTACAGCTCTGACTAGCACAGTTTGGCCAGGTGAGTCCAGTTGTTGGCAGCCCAGGGCTTGGAAGGGAACCATGGCATGAGGTTTCCCATGTAGGTCTGCATAATGTTTTTCAGGTCTGCTATTGAAACTTCCTCCTTCCCTCAAGAGCTTAGCAAACGATCCCTAACAAATGAATTACTCTGACTAATTCTTTTTGCATTCACAAGTTGCTCCTCAGTGTGATACATGGCTTTCCTCAGCTGGTTATCTTTGGTCCACAGATCATTTGCAATCAGCTAATTGGGAAAATGGGCAATATGACTGGTAGCAGGTTAGTTATGTCTCAGTCTCATGCTACCATTTTTCTTCCATGCTTATCTGAAGTAAGCAAAGTATCCTGCCCAGAACAGGGTTAATGTGAGTTTTACGACCCAGTTTGCCATTCAGAAGATGTTTGTCAGCTGAGATTTCATCTTAGCACTCATGTAATTCAGGCACTCGACTGTGCAAGAGAACAGCATATCATTTAACTTTCTAGTGCAAGGCAATAATTATGAACAGTTTTCCAACTCTTAGCTCTGTTTGGAAGAGTTACAGAGTCTGGGGAAGACAGTGCACATATTTTTACTAGGAAGGCTCACGTGTTCTTAAAACACATCTTGTAGTGAATCTCATCTCTAGCTCCTAGCACCACTGTTCAGTGCTCGCTCAAGGTAAGGAGAGTGTGAGAGAAGAGATAATCACATTCCCCATCCAATATACTCTTCATATCAGTCTTGGCAGGCTTGAGATGTTGTTTTCACACCATTGTGTCTGTTCCTATCTAGCAGGCTGCTGGCTTGTGTTTTACAAAGCTGGGCTCAAGATGAAAATGCTAGTTAGGTACCAAAGATAAAACTGAGTGTCTTTTTTTCTGCATCTCTTATCCATACTGCTTTGCTGGCTTAAAGGGCACATGTTAGTTATTGAGTCTTTCCAAGAGTCCCTGTCAGAAGGCTATGATGCAGCTTCCTCCCATTTATTCTGTTCATCTGTTGTTTGTAGTGTTAATCCACATTCCTCCCACTCCTTGCAGTTGTTTCTTTGTGCACCTTTTCCTCCTTTCCTGCTCCCTTTATTTTTTTACCTTTCTTTTGTTTCTTTTTTTTTCTGCCAATATCTCTTCCTTCCTAAAATATGTTAGAGATAGGAGGGAAGGGTTTGGGAGACAGATGCAGTTTCTCTTGTAGGTAGTGAAGATGCAGTCTCTCTTGTAGATAGTGACAAACAGGCCAGGAGCAGGCACTGAGGACATGTTTTGACCATATTTCATAAGGAAATGAAACTTCTGCAGTCCTGCTGTGAGTGCAGGCAGCATCGAATAACATGAAGGATTGTGTGGCTCTCATTCTGTATTCTGTGCTGTCTGTCCCTCCTGTACTAGAGATAGGACAAGTACTGTCTTACAAGAGCCTAGAAGTTGCCCATTATTATCTGGGATTGTGCTTGCCCATGTATCTCCATTGTGTGTACCAAGTGGAGAAGTTCAGGGAATCCCACAGAAAAGCCATTCTTGCTCTAGTAAGCAGTAATTCTGCCTTTATTAATGGTTGCTTTTAAGTATGAAGGTGCCCTAATGGAGAGCTCTGCCCATTTCTGCAAGGAGCCTGAGAAAATGGCCCTGGGAGATGACATTTTCTGGTGGCTCAGCAGGTCTTGCTTGACAAGGCCTAAGTATAGAATCATAGAATCATAGAATGCTTAAGGTTGGAAGGGACCTCTAGAGGTCATCTAGTCCAACCCCCCTGCACACGCAGGGTCACCTAAAGCACGTGGCACAGGACTGCGTCCAAGCGGGTTTTGAAGATCTCCAGAGAAGGAGACTCCACAACCTCTCTGGGCAGCCTGTTCCAGTGCTCTGTCACCCTCACTGTTAAAAAATTTTTCCTTAAGTTCCTGTGGAACTTTTGGTGCTTCAGTTTGTGGCCATTACCTCTAGTTCTGTCGCTGGCCACCAGTGAAGAGAGGCCCGCACCATCCTCCTCACTGCCTCCCTTGAGGTACTTATAGACACTGATCAGGTCCCCTCTCAGCCTTCTCTTCTCCAGGCTGAACAGGCCCAGCTCCCTCAGCCTCTCCTCATAGGGCAGATGTTCCAGGCCCCTGATCATCCTTGTGGCCCTGCGCTGGACTCTCTCCAGCAGCTCCCCATCCCTCTTGTACTGTGGAGCCCAGAACTGGACACAATACTCCAGATGTGGCCTCACTAGGGCTGAGTAGAGGGGCAGGATCACCTCCCTCGACCTGCTGGAGACGCTCTTCTTAACGCACCCCAGGATCCCATTGGCCTTCTGGGCCGCAAGGGCACACTGCTGCCTCATGGTCACCTTGTCCACCGTGACACCCAGGTCTTTCTCTGCAGAGCTGAATCTTATAGGTAAAATGGCTCAGAGCTCAACCTAACCAAAATTGGGCAAATATGGGCTATGCAGAGTCAGCTGGCTGCTTCTTGGAACTAGAAGTGCTCACAATTTGGTATGTGGACACCCAAGTGGGTCTGGATAGGGCTAGCTGGGTCCAGTCAGAGAAAATGAATGGAAGAGGAGTCCATGCTTTGAAATTTGGAGGAACGTAGAGTTGGATCCTACAAGGCATCGAGCAGTCCCATTTTTCAGATATGAGCCCCTAAAAAGATGAGAGACATTGCTTTAGACAGGTAGTGGCTGTGGAGCAACCTGAGGCACCTTGTCCCTTGCCCAGCTTATGACTGATGGAAACAAGGAAGTCCATTCACACTCTGCAGTGTAACCAGGCACAACTGGGATCTTGTAGCAGCAGTGCAGAGCTCCCAAACTGAACAGAAAGACTCCTTGTGCTTTCAGGATCGAAGATATGGCTGGCAGACATTAGGAGAGAGATAAAAAGCATGGATGAATATGCATGTTACCTGTTTAGTCCAGGTACCAGTTACAGTGACAGCAGCTCAAGCAGATTCCTTGAGTGCACTGGGAACACACGGTGCTCCCTCCCTTTCCACACATCTCCAAGTTCAGTTCTTTTCCAACTCTGAGCTCTCCTTCCCCAGGACGTTGTGATGCTCTGCTCAGCCTATGGCTCAAGAACTCACCAGCCATACTGCACCTTGGCTAAGGCTTTTACATGACTATCTTCCTCATAGAGTGAATATCAGGTCTGTTCTTCTTTGACCAGGGAGCATATTGTAATAACATACATATTGCTTCCTGATCAGCACCTAATGAAAGACATTATTGAGGAGTGTGGAACAAGCACTTACAGTAATTCATGACAGCACCAATTTGGTGTCTCTGGGAAGCAGTAAACTGCTGCTCTCAGCTTCTAATGAGGATGGGCAGCTGACTGTGTGTGTGACACAAAGGCAGAGAGAGACTGTCTCCTGGTTTAGATGACTCCAGCTCTGTGCTTAGTATCCTCTGTACCTACTGAAGGTCATAATTGCTTCTTCCTTTGAAGCTGGGGAGATCTCAATTCGAAATGGGAGCCTTCTCCTAAGGACATTTCGTACCTTTGAGGACTCCTCATTTAGGCTGACTAATGAACTTGCTTCAGTCACTCATGCTTGTTTAACCCTGGGATTGGAACCTGTGCACTTGGCGGATGAATAATTGAGGCATGAATTTCAGTTCACTGGTGTGCTTGTCTGGCAAATGCCAATTTTATGTTTGCAAGTGTGATTATTTGCTCTAGAAACCCCTAATGAGTGCTGGTCATCAAGCAAGGAAAAGGAAATAAAAGCATGTTGAAACTTACTCCACCCTATAATTGATGCTATTAATGCTTGACATCATTTTCATTCAAGGCAGTGAGGAGGAACTAAGCAGGAACGTGTTTTAATCCAATCCGACAGGCAAAGGAGGTTTTGAAGAGAGGTTTTAGAGAAACATCACAGCTATTGTCTTCATACCCAGACCAAATTTCTCCTCTACCCAGAACTTAACCCAGATGGCTTTTCCAGTTGGCAGCTGGGCAGTGGGGCAACTCTGAACAAAGCTACCTGGGGGAAGGCATTTCACTGCGGCCGCTACCAGTCAGTCAAATCAGAATCCCCTTCTAGGAGCGTGCTGCTGGAATCTGACGCCAGGCTTGGAGGCAATGCCACTGTAGTGGAGGATCACAATATCAAACAGAAAGATCTAGAGGACTGGAAACTACTTGAATGTTTTAAGTAGGATGAAATTCTGCAATACAAATGCAAGGTCGTGCATGTGAAGAGCAGTAGGAGAGGATTCTGCTTCAGGCTGGGAGCTCATCAGTCAGCAGAGGTTGAGGTGGAGGAATGGATTGACGCCAGGGTGACTGTGAGCTGCTGGTGGGATGCAGGCATGAAAAAGGGTGAATGCACTCCTAAGTGAAGCCTGAGGTATTTCCAGGGGAAGTGGAGACGTGCTAGTGCATCTTACATCCAGGGCTGGGATACCAGCTCCGGCAAATGGGATCATGCAGAAAAGGATTGTAGAAGTGATCCAGGGAAGCAAGAGCCTATGTTATTAGAAAGGATGCAAAGTCCTTACTTTGTTTAGCCTGGCAAAGCAAAAGCTGGGGCGGGAGTGATTGCTGTCTGTAAAAGCATCAGGAGGTCAAGCAGCAGGGAGGGAAAGGAACCATTTAAGCTAAAGGACAATACTGGCACAAGATCAAATGGGTACAAGCTGCGTGTGAATAATTTCAGGCTGGAAATAAGAACATTAGGGCAGCCATGTTCTGGAACAGCTACCCAGTGAGAGAAGCAGGCCAGACTGGAGGGGATATTCACATGGGTTGTGATATGTTCATGAAACAGATGCACCAAGATAGCACCTATGGTGATAGGGGTGTGGACCCTGTGAGCCTTCCCCTACTCTGTCCCTGAAGTTGGCCGTGCTTTTCTCTTTCCTAAAATCCTGGAGGGCAGGAGGTGGCTGCTGGGGGGAGAATGTTTATCACTGTCAAAATACAGAGAGTGAGAATCAAAACTTTAATGTCCAAATGCATTGTAATGGACAAGCCCTCTTCTCCTACTCTGTCCTGTGCTACAAAGGTGACATCCAGAGCCAGAATCTCAGTTGTCGCTACTGTGTGTCAGAGAGAGCATGGGGTGAAGTAGGAGAGAAGGCTCATATTTATATGTTGTTTTTTGTTTTGTTTTGTTTTGTTGTTGTTTTTTCCCATCAATGTGGAAAATTTTGAAATGTCACTTTCAGGAGAGGTCCCCAAAATTCCCTGTCTCAGCTTCCCGCTGTCTCTGAGCTGCTTTAAGTCATTCTCCACCACGGGCCACTGGAAGGTTAAATACCCTGGTGGAAGAAGCCTTAGCAAAAACTGCTTGCAGTGTTAACAGCACAATCCTGGCACTGGGGGCCTGCAACCAGGAGAACCGGAGGTGTAAATGCTGCGTGGGGACAGCTCTGCTCTGTTTCCCAGCCCAACATCCATTCATGTGAAGGAGAAAGGGGTACCACACTTACTCCTGGGAGATCTGAACCTTGGATATTTAGCCATGTCAGAGCCAATGTAATGTGTCCAAGCTTCCTGGCAAGCAGGCTGGGAAGTGGTAAACGTGAGAAGATCCTCCTCATCCTGTTTAGTGTTGCCTGACAGAGGAAAAGTGTCCTTCTGCCATGGTCGCCCTTCCTTAGCCCTTGGAGCATCCAAACCAGGGCCTATCTATCCCTGATGAGAAAGGGGCCACCAGGCTGGCACTGTATGTGTTCCTGGGCATGTGAGAGAGACAGACGCTCTCGCAACTACTGCTGCCGGAGCTCTGAGTTACAGAGAGCTCCTTAATTGTTTGAAAAATGTATCCTTATAGCTACACGGATGTTGGTGAATATTTTGTCCCTGTTATTGACCAGTTCTCCTTTCAGATCTTTTTAAGAGGCCTCTAACCCTGCCAAGCTCCTCGCAGCTCCAGTCCCTCTGCATATCTCTTGTCCAAGGCAACTAGCAACTTCAGCAGCGGCTGAATCACTGCAGCAGAGCAAGTACAAAGGCTGTCTGACACAAATCTGAGAAGAGAGATGTAGAGGAGAACTCAGCTTAACAACCTCACCTACATTTGTCTAGCAAGTTCCCCTTTGGAGCTCTACGGAGAAGAAGAGCAGAGCATCCGTGTGCCAGATCGCGGTGTCACACCAGCTGCTGTTACGTGTCTAGCTCCTCTCATTGCTGCTGCTGCTGCTCAGAGGGCTGTGTGACTGGGGATGGGAGTTTTCCCGGTGCCCTGCACAGGCAGTTAGCTGATGATCACGGACGGCATCTGTGTGCAGGCAGCCGGCCCCCTGTTTGTTTGTGCTGTATGAAGAAGCAGCTGGGGAATCTGAATGAGATTAAATAAAAAGGAGGGGAGGGGAGAGAGTGACTGAATGTAGAAAGAATTCAGAGAGAAGAACTAGTGCTTATGCCCTGAGCTGAGAACCTGCTGAAGAAGTGGGACGAATAAGGAGAGAGAATGGCAGTAATGGGTAACAGTACTGGGAAGCGGGATGCTTATCAAATGATTTGATTGCTCTGATCAGATTTATGGGGATCATATTCTGGAGGGGGATTCTGCCCAATTTTAATGCTCATTGTACTCACTGATGATCATTACAAGTATCCAGGACTGAGTGCTGAAACAGTTTTTCTTTCTGATTTCACTTCGTCCCTCACAGAAGCATGTGGCTGGTAAATGTGCAGCTGGTTGTAAGACCAAGTCATGCCAGGTCCCTGCACAGACAGGTTTATCATTAACCACATTAGCCACTGACAGAAGCACTGTTAGTATACTTTGTCTTTATTACATAAGTTAGCTGGTATATGCCTGTCTTAAATATAATTCTGTCTGAAAACAGTGTTCTTCTTTCCTTCTCTGAGTATTAAACCTTTGACAAAATGTGTAGACAGAAATCCTAGCTATTGTGGTATTATACCTTGGACCTTGGAGGCAGCAGAGGGACAGAAGTGTTTTGGCATCCTGCTTTTCTCTTGAAGGTTCTCAGTGTGTCCCTGAACCAGGAATCTGCTATGCTGGCCATGCTGGGAGAAGCACTCTCGATGGCCCAAGAGACACCAGAGATGATGGGACAGGGAGGCTGGGTAGACAAGACCTACCAATAGAATGTAATGGTGAAGAATTAGGAGACCTAGTTTGGAAGCTTGATGGCTTGATGACTGCTGTAAATATTTGAGTCCATGTGCGTGCCCTCACCTACCTGCTGATGCTCCTTGGTGCTTATAATTGGCCAGGGGAAGCAGGAGGGCCGCATACTGTGCGTGTGAATGCATACATGCCCTGTGGAGCTGCTTTTGCCTTTTGTGAGGCTTTTCTGGCAAACCCATTCTACAAGCATGCTCCCACCTCTTCATCCTCTGTGATATTTGCAACCAGCTGATAGGAACAGAGTGTTTTTTTTTGCTACTGCTGCTGCTGTGTTTTCCCTCTTCCTATTCCCTCTCTCCCTCTCATTATTTAAAGAAGACTGAGGCAAAGGCAGAAATGAGGCTGTGCACTGTCCTCTTGCTCAGGTCCTGCTGGCAGCCTCCTGGGTCTGGTGATGAATGAGCACAGTGCTGGGTGCTGCATGAGATGCTCCAGTAAGGCTTCAGCATCTCTAATAACGTGGCCAGCATTTCACCAGCCTCCACTCCCATCTCTGCTTTATTAACTACCTGACAGCAATATTAAGCTGGAGCACTAGGCCAGTATGATCAGAAGGAGGAAGGAGGCTGCAGTGAGGTGGACAAAAGAAGACATTAGAGTAGTATGGGAGAAGAGTGCACACTGAGCAGGAGAATGAAGTCAGCAGCAGGATTGAAGCAGAGGGTTAAAAAAGGAATTCCATCCTTGGAGATATTCAAAATCCAATTGTACATGGTCAAGTTCTGTTTGGTGCTTTGGTTCATCCTGATAAGCAAAGGTTTGGACCAGATGTTCTCCAAAGAACCCTGACAGCATGGTGAGGCATCTTCCACTCTTTGCCAAAAATGGTCGGTCCTTCCAAAAACATCCCAGACCAATTTTGTCAGAATATCAGGACTGTACAGGCTGTGATAGGGATGTGAGCAAGGCAGTCTCACTGGTAGCCACAGGGTCAACTGATTACCACTTGAACATGGACAGCATACAAACCAAGGAAAGAATTGGTCCTAAAGAATTTTGCAAAAGAGAAAGACTCACCAGCTATCCCAGGAGATGAAGGCATCATTTTTGATGGACGGAGGTTTGTGAATCGCTGCTGGTAGCAGACAGGCTGGTGCCACCTGTGTTCATGTAACTGGACTCTCAGTAAGACTGATTTAGCTGACAGGTTCTTTGAGCACAGCTATGATCTGCATGGTGGGAGCTGATGCGGACTCAGGCATAGGGCTGTAGTCTCTATTAAGGCCGGTAAAATGAAGTTGATGACATTCTCTATACAGCAGACCTATACAAATGTTTTGCAGTTCCTTCTCAGCAGGAATGAAGATGTGTCTTGATGGCCTGATGGATGAGTTTCTTCGGATGTGGAGCAGATGATCTTACAAAGAGGAGGAATTTTGTTTTGCACATAAGAGTTAAGCTTACTGTGAGAAGCAGCCTGAGAAGAAGGGAAGTACTAAGGGAAGTGGAGAGTCCAAGATTTCTTTCTTGCTTCTCCTCATGCATTTTCCCCAAGTGACCATGGATGCAGTTTATATCCTTACAGGGCTAGAGCTGGACTTGGGTCCAGCTTGTTCTCTCTCTCTCTCTCTCTGTCTCTTCAGCCTTGCAAAACCTTTCTCCTGTGCTTCAACAGGAGCAAAATTCCAAGTGTCTGGTGTGCTTTGTCCATTTCCCAGTGAGAATCAGATGTTTATTGGTTAAACCCTCCTGTTTAAACGTGTTAAACGTGTTAGGTTAAATGTGTGCCTGTGAACATAGACCTGACTGGGACCTCTGAAGCTTTGTACTCCAGACTGCAAGGTGGTTTCTAGGTGTTCCTCAGTTGGATGATATGGGAGAATAAGAGATTTCACGCTGCTCCCAGGGGCCTTATTCCACATGACTCACAGCTGAGGTGGAATTTGCACTGACTGAATCTCACTCTCAGGCTTCTGTCTGATTTCCCATTTTGTTTTTCTTCTAAAGGTTATGGCTAGATGAGGAAAATGGGTGGCTCCTGACCTCCTGTTTGCTGGCTCTCTTCCCAGTGCCCAGGCACTGAGACAGCCTGCAAGGAGAAGCTTTTGCCAGCTCCCTAGTCAGGCTCCACTACCCAAAGTACCCTGTGCTGCATATCCTACCACTCCAGTCCCCTATTTCTGGCCTCTGACCCTGTCTTCTTCTCCCAGGTTGTTGTTGGTCTGTTGCTCATGAGCACAGGTGAAGTTGCTGCCATTGCGAGCCGAGTCTGCTTTTGCTTGGCAGATCATCCTCATGACAGGATGACAGATGGAAGGACTGAGTGGTAGGGGGTGCCAGCTGGATCAGCACCCAGCTTGTGTATGTGCAGATGGGGTGTTGTTGCTATGAAGGGATCCTGACAACAGCCTGGTGCCAAGTTCATGCTTGGTTCCTGGAGATACTGCTGTGGTCCTGCCCTCTGGGATTCCTCCCATGTGGAGGAATCCCAGAGATGGAGTAAGCTACAGGAGCCGTTCCCAGCCTTCTGACTCCTTTTGCTTAGGAAAGAAGAGGGTACAGAAAGCTGCTCTTCGAGCAGCTTGAGCCCTGATCTGTTTAAGACAGAATCAGATTTTTTGTTCACTGTGAGAACCCCATGCAGCCAAGAGTCTCCAGGGGCTAGTCCCTGTCCCAGACATGGTAACACAGCAGGATCTTGTCCTGTCCTGCTTCTTCACTAGGGAACACTATCCAACATGTGGAGATGAACTCAAGGGAAGAGACAAGTTCAGAGCATGTTGGAAGTGAACAGGTCTCTGGCATTGGAAACTCTCCAGTGGCAGCCTCTGCTTCTCAGTTTGAACTTGAGGTCATGTATGCTAGGGCTGGAGGCAGGCAGAAGAAGGAATAGCAGTCAGGAATCAGTATAAGGGAGAAACAGGATGTTAGATAGTAGGTAGGACCTCTCAGGTTGCCAGTCTGAGGATTCCCTTAACACTGTGGGTTCTTTCTCCTTGCAGCTGGCTCAGAGGAGCACCATCCAAACCTTTATTCCTGTGCAGAAAATGGAGAAGGGGCTGTTGCTGGAGCACATCTTACCCAACCTGAAAGTTCCTCAAAGCTATGAAGTTCGCTTGACACCCATTACCAGCTTTGGGGCTGGAGATATGGCTGCCCGCATCATCCGGTACATGGAACGTAGGTGTCTCCTCCTCGGTCCTGGCTACGAGAGCAGGCCCCAGCCTCCTGTCGTGGGTCAGGCCTAGGCACATGGGTGTGGTTAGAGGTTGTCTCCTGTGACTATTGGGTGGATTCCCTCTGTCCTCCATTGTTTTTATGATCAGGTACTATCACCTCTGGACAAATTTTGGCTGTTGCCATCAATGCAGAGCCCTAGACACTGACTTCTGAGGATCAGTCTCCAACTCATGCTTCAGTCTGGCTCAGATTGTCTGCTGAAACCCCCAAATCGCCTTTCAGGTGATGCTGATGTCTCCCATGCCACCTTGGGCTGTTAAGGTACAGCTAATGAGCACTAAATACAAGTCACCTGCCCCCAAATTGAACAGGATTTCAGGGGGTTTCGACTCTTTCCAGAGCTGAACACACAGTTCCTTTCCTTAATACTTAGATACCTGTAGCTCTAATACCCTGGATCCCAGATTGTCCCATTTAAAATACACTGAATGTGCTTCCTTTCCTAGCATTCCAGCAACTCTTGACTCTCCCTGTTACCACAACCTTATTGTTTCCTTACTCCACTCAGGCATTTAGCAGACAGACCTCTCCCACTAGGTTTGCATGATTTCATGCAACCCTCTTGTCCTGTGGTGTGATACCATGTCCTTAGGGATACTAGTTCCCCCGGACATCCACAGGGTTTCAAATTGCTTTTATTTCCTTTATAGATACCAAGTAGTAATTCTCAATGGATACTTCAGAAAGAACCTGCTTAGGATGCCAGGAGGGTCTCCTGGTGCAGTTTAGGCATCATCCCTTGCATGGGGTTTTCTTCTTAAGATGTGTCTCTTTTTGATCAGAGTCGACATCTTGTTCCATTACCAAGACAGACATTGAGCCTTTATGCACAGCTCTTTCTTAGGGATACTGCTAGGAGATTGGTGCATCTATGACCTTTCTCGATGTATTTGTTTTATTTTCAGATTTTGTTTGTGATTTGAAGGAGTAGTAGCTGTTCTGACTTGTTGTTTTTCTATTTCCTTTTCCAGCAATCAACTACCCCAACCCAACAGGTAAGCAACAATATCTTATTTTTTTTTCCCTCTAATGCATATTAGTAACCTTCTATGTTAGTTATCTTCCAATAATTCCTGCCAAAGCAGGCTGACATTTTGATGCAAAGCCATCTTTTCTGAGCATCCAGAGTACCCATTGAGTTAGAACAGAGAACACAACATCTCAGAAAGGTCTTTAACAAAAACATGATGGTGCCCATACATCAGCAAAAGAGAGGTTTGCTAGTGTCTTGTAAGTAGTGGTGGAATGATCTCAAGGGGATGAAACGAAGTCCCTTTGCTTTGGTTGTTGGACATGAGCCCAGACAAAGCTCTTGGGCAGAGATGAGCAGACAGCTTGCTAGTAGACCACAGAGAGCAGACTGGTTCCTAGCTGATTCTTTCTCGCTGTTTCTGGCTTCTGAGTCAAATTAAAAGGAGCTGAAATGGCATTCAGTCTTTCAGAGAGAACTCTGTGTATGTGTAGGCAAGTACTAAATTGCAAATACAGGATAGCAGAGAGAAGGAAAAGCCAGGATTGGGCAATAGCAGCTAGGAATCAGGGTATGGGATTATCTTTGTAAGATGCCATGAGAAACTCGCACTTTGAGGAGAGTTCGATGTCCTATATGCTGTCTGAGAGCATCCTCTCCTCTTACAGAGTCAGAGGGTCTTGGGGGCTGTAATTCTCTTTCCTTTTCCTCACTTTTTCCCATCTCTCTGTCTTCTCTAAACATTCTCTGTAGAAGACTTGCTGAGAATCACTGAATATATTGCTGGGGCCCGATTTCAAGATCTGTCCCTTGGTACTTGGTGGAGAAGGGGAGCATCTCAGTTCATGGAACAAAGTTGCACAATCTGGCCTTTTGCCACCTACTTTTACACCACCAAAAAAAAAAAAAAAAAAAAAAGGTGGTAATGCCAGGGTGATTGGATCCTAACTGCGTTGATCTCCTTAGGGTCTTTGCAAACAGACTGCTAAGCCAGGGTTGTTCTGACAGTTTGAGTGAGACCAAAATGACTAGACGAATTTTGCCTATGACAAGGGAGAACCCAGCCACGCTTGTGTTTCTATACAGTAGGCCCAATGCTTAGGGCTTCTTGACATGAATCATCCAGTCTGAGTTCGCACCTTTACATTGACTGATCGATTGCCTTAGAGTTGCAGCCACCACATTTCCTTTAAAGGGATGCCACTTCCTTTCAGATCCACTGAACAGTGGAATATGAGGCCCAAGACTCTCAGCTCTGTCTCTTGGCCCAGCTCAGTTCCCAGCCTTTCAACCCAGTAGCATGGAAATCCCTGCTCTTACCTGTTACGTCCTGGCTTCCTGCCTTTCCCCCATCCCCAGGGGAAAGTGTTGGGACAGAATTACAAAGGCATCCTCATGCTAGGCTGCCCAGCCAAGTTCTGGGAGCAAGCATTGAGAGCTCTTGAGTGAAAGGCAAAGATTAGATGATTAATGCCTCTGGCAACCAGATCCAAGGGCATGCACAGTGGTGATTAATTTACAAACTCTGAGAGTCACTTAATACAATTATTTCTTCATGCATTTTCTCTCCTAGACTAATAAGATGTTAATGACATTGGGGCAGGCATGCATGTGGCACGGTTACAGAGCCAGGTGCTGAGCTTATAAGGCGAATGCAAACTAAAAGCAGAGAGAGGGAGCAAAAGACACTGGAAATTTCAAACACTTACAAATGAGCAGTATGACTGTCAGTAAATCCTAAAAATCAGTCTGGTTTTAGGGAAGCAACTTATCTGAAAAATCTGTTAAAATAACTATGGTCATTTCAGTGCCATAAATAAATTCCAGTGCAGGAGAATCTATTCTGCCCCTCTTATATCTGCCCTGCAGCTTCTTTGGATATAACCTTCACTTTAACCCAAAACCTGCAGTGCTGCCCCACACTGTGTTCCAGCTCACTGGCAGAGGGTCATTTGATTTCCCTGGTTCTGGTGATGAGGGCACAAAAAAACACATGTAATTGCTGTTAATTTCCTGGCTGGCATGTCTTGCTCTTCCGAGCAGGAATATATATATATTTTTTTTTCAGTCTTGCCGTGTGTAGTGCTAAACATTTTGGAATCATGGACAAGTGAAGTGGGAGGTGATCAATACCAGATGCTGGTTGTTATAAGTTAACCTCATGGCTCATGGTCCACAGTGTGTCCTGTCTCTGATAATACCTCATAGTACAGCTGAATCTGAACTTGTTGCTCCAATACAACTATGTAGGGAAGAGATGTGAACCCAGAGTTTAGAGCTGGATTCCTTAAAGCTGCCCGTTCTTTGCAAGCACGTGTAAAGCAGAGGTTAGAACAGATAATTGCCATCAATTCTTTGTACCGTGATGGCAAATCTTGTCTACATCATATAGTCCCCATATTAACTTCCCCAATGGGGAAGTTAAGGTATCTGCTTTAATTTCCCCTTTACAGTATGGGGATTATATGACCCCAGCAACTATGGTATTGTTGTATTTTTTCCTTTACTGGTCATAAATGTTTAGAAACCTACCATTGGAAATGCTGTCATATGCTGCTTAAATCCTAAAGTACCTGGAGTTCAGAATCCTGTTTTCTTGTCTTCGTCTTATAGATGGGGAGACCGAGCCCCAGAGAGAACAGGACAGGCCATGGGTCACACAGCAGGTCTGTAGCAGACCTGACACTTGGAGCATGGTCCCTAGTGCTTCTAGCTAGTGTTTCAGCCATCAGACCACAACTAAATGATGAAGGCAGTTTTATTCAGTCTTTCATCTGCCATTCATCCATAGTCTGCAACTAAAATTGGTTTATTATTTTTTTTTTGCATGCATTCATTTGGCAGCCAGAATTTCAGGGCCAGGGATGGCTTCCCCCTAAGGACATGAAATGAAAGCCTCCATTTTGTTCCTCAAAAAGGTGAAGCAACAAGAAATGCTAATAGCCATGGCAGAGGGTCTCTCCCATGGGAATGCATGGAGCTATCTGTAACCAGGAGCAAACAGCTCCGCACTTTGAGCTGCCGCCACTGCAAAGCCTGCCAAGGAAATCTGTTTGGTGAAGGCAAACTAACTCTAGCTTTTGAGGAACCAGCTCCCCTGCCAGTTCCACCTCGCCTCTAACAATCTAGAGAACAACTTCTGTGTTCAATATTTAAACCCGTTATTTAATTTTTAAATAGGAAAGTTCCTTTGCTCCGCTGTGCTGAGCCAGGATCCCTGGCAGATGGTGCAAGTTTGAAAGAGGGTTTGCTTCATGCAGCAAAGGTCAACAGTTCGGTTGCTGTTGTGGCCTCTGAGACACAGCAGGTCATTAAAAAGTTTTATTTCCAGTTGAATCTGCCAGGTTTCTCCCAGTGAGCCTTGCTTATAACCATCCAGAGATGATGGTCTGCTTATGTGTCCCACCATATTGAACATAACTGAGTTATTCTGCTCTGCCTCCACTTCCAGCTTGGATAAAAGTCAGAGCTTCCTCCTTCCTGTAGTTTCCTTTAAACCAAAGGACCAGGAGTCAGAATACCTGGGTTCTGTTTCTCGCTTTGACACTAGCTGCTGTGACCTTAACATGCCTCTCTGTACTTCTGTGCATCTCTTTCCCTCTGGGTAATGCAGACATAGAGACAGAGAGGCAGGGCTATCTCAGAGAGGCTAAAAAGACTTGCTCATTAATTGTTGCAGAGTGCCTTGTGATCCCAAACTAAGGGGCAGCACATTGTAGTAATTACCTCCTGCACAGCAAATGGTGTTGCATGCAAAGCCTAATCATGTAGGGTATCAAGAGGTGCTGGTTCCATCTCCATTTTATGCTCTGGCCTGGCAGCTTTTTAGCATGACTGCCCCTGCATGAGAGGGAAGGACGTTAAGGCTCTGTTTAGGCATTAAAAGAGCTATAGGTCTGTATTTCACACACATGGCACTCCATGTCTTGTGTATAGCAGTGCAAGCAGCCTCTTTCCTATAGTCATCTGAGCTCTCCAGTCCAGTTTTCTAAACGGCCTCATCCTGTGGACATGAGACTTGTTACAAATGTGTCATGGCAGAGGAAACCCTCTTCTAACTGCAAGCAACATAGAATCATAGAATGCTTAACGTTGGAAGGGACTCTATAGGTCATCTAGTCCAACCCCCATGCACACGCAGGGTCACCTAGAGCAGGTGGCACAGGACTGCATCCTGTGACCTGGAGCCAGGCACATGTTTGTCTTTGGTCCAGCAGTGACAAGCCTACAGTGTTAGATCAGAAAGCTTGTGGCTTCCATCCTCTCATGTGAGCACCAGTGGGTATTGGATACCAGCCGTTCACTCCCTCGTCTCAGTCATGAGGACCAGGAAACGACCCCTAAAAGTTCCATTCTCACTTGTTTCTCGTTCCATCTCTTTGTGCTGGGGAGGAAAGGAGCCCCCAGTCCTTGTGGTTGTTCTGCCTCAGATCCTTCCCTGTCCACTCCACGCTTCCCTCTCCTCCTTCAGCTCCAGATGCTGCATCCCCCTATGCTCCGCACTGCAGAGCAGTGGCTAATTTGGATTAGGATGCTAATTAGAAATGAGCGGATTGAATGGGTAGCACTTAGCCAGGGTTAATCAGCAGCTAAGTGGCCAGCCCAGTCGAGCTCCTTCTGGCTGTACTCTGCTGGCAGAAGCCACCGTTTCCCACTGATCTTAGAGCAAAACAAGTCGCCTGGATGCATGGGCAGCCCCTTGCCTGCAGCATGGTGCACAACCAGTGTCAGTGAAGGCCTTTGCCCGCCCATGGGGTGAAATTGCCGCCTTTCTTCCTGCTTTGGCAAGATGTTGTTGCTCTTTCTCATTTTACCCTCCCCTAAACAGGTAAATGATCCCCTAGACACCTGCTCTCTTAGACCTTCCACTAGAATCTGTCTTTCTGCTTGGTTCCAGTAGCAAACCATCGCATCCCTGTACCCAATTAACCCTTCCATAATCATGCTACATGGATGTATTCCCTTTCAGCATCTTCCTGAGGTCAGAGGCTGCCCTGGTTTGGCTCACAGCCACAGTGATGATGTAGCAGTGCTGCGTGTGGTCTCTGCCCTGTCCCTCTTCCATGTCCTCCCCAAGCAACAAGGTCATCTTGAGGAGCAGGTCCAAGACCAGCAGTTAACCAGCCTGTTTTCCTACCCTGCAGATAACACCTGCCGCTTTGAGGACGAGAAGATATGTGGCTTCATGCAAGACAAGATGGACAACTTTGACTGGACCCGCCAGAATGCCCTGACCCAGAACCCCAAGCGAACTGTCAACACAGGGCCCCCCACAGACATCAGTGGTACGCCAGAGGGTAGGCAGACTTCTGAGTTTCTTTTGGCTCAGCTGGGCTTGCTGTGTCTTTATGGAGGCGAGATACAAGTCACAACTTGTGTTGCCAGAGATTTGGCAGGAGTCCTGTGCCTCTGGAGCTGGGGAGTGCTGATCCGTAGGCTTACCGCTCCTCGCCAAAGGTGCGGGGAAGAGGCAGTGTATGCTACTGATTGGCATTAAACACAATTAAAATACCCACAACTTTGTTTAGTGGAACAAGAAGCATTAGTTACCAGCTAATTGTCTAAAGCCCTCATGCCATTTGATGCTTGTTTCGAGTCACAAAAGGATAAGCAAGTAGGAAAACATCTCTAGCACCTAGAAATGGCCCTGCAGGTTTGTGCAGCTGTTTGCTCAAAGAAGGGCTCAGCAGGACAACCAGATCTCAGTACCAAGATCTGGTACCAAATCAGAGCAGCATGAAAGAGCAAGCACTATCACTTGGGTGACAGTGAGAGTGACCCACCCATGACTAGAAGGGACTTGGATCCTGGCTTCCTCAGGGTTGGTGCTGCCTATTCCTCACAGTGGCTGGGCATGGAGTACATGCTTCAGTCTTTCTGGGTGTTATTTTCCTCTTTATCCAAGGAGGAAAGTAAATGTGCGTGCAGGCACAAATCTCTGGACTCTAAACAAATGGAAAACATCCAATGGCCAGCTAAAGAAATCTCTTTTCTTATTAGTGTTCAGTACACCAGTCTGGTCAAGCAAAGCAGTGTGAACAAATTAAATAGCTAATCTGTTTCTCCCTGGGTTGCTAACAACTACTTTGGTGTTGTTTTCTTTAGAAAACAGTATTGTTTAGGTCAGATATACTGGACCCTTTCTCCCTCTGCTTGAGGGAGATGAATTAGAAACAGGATTGGCTTCACTATCCTCCTTCTAGTTCCTTTCACATTCTGGCTTCCTTCTTGCACAGAACAATCAGCTCTGAGGCTCCTCATGCTGCAGGAAAAAGGTTCATTTTGCAGCCAGGCAGATGTGTGCACTCATGTTCAGGACTCACTTGCTGCATGCGCTTACAGTGCAGCTGCTGACAGCCATTTCTCCTGCTCTCTCCTAAATACTTCAGAGGCAGGTGAGGCACCTAAGGAGATTCTGTGAGTGCTTCTGGCCAGGATCATGCTCCCATACAGAACTGGTGAGAAGAACAAGGCCACATCTCTTAGAGGAGATGTTGTTTCCCACCAGCTGACATCCCATCAATATCAAGGAAGGGGACTGCATGTGTGCTGCCTTTCTCCACCTCTCCCTGTCGTTCTGTAGGTTATTACATGTTCATCGAGGCGTCTCGGCCCCGGGTGACAGGAGACAAAGCCCGGCTGATCAGCCCCCTTTACAACATTACTGCAAAGTACTACTGTGTTTCCTTCTACTACCACATGTATGGGAAGCACATTGGTGAGTACCCTCTGGGGAAGGGGCCGTGCTGTCTTGAAATGCTCATCCCTTGAAATGCTCCATGCCAGCAGTGTCCCAGCAGTGTCAGGACTGGGTGCTGTGACAGCCTGTTCTCAGGCCTGTGCCTTGCAGTCACCAACCCCTTTCTCTCTACATTGCGCTTCCTCTAGCACAAGCCTTCCCACCCTCAACAAGAAGAGCACCGTACATGTATATGCTCGTATTTCTCTCACTCCTGCCTATAGCCACCTTGATCTACATAGCAGAGGATATTTCAGCATAGCAGAGCTGAGAGGAATGTCCATCAGAGAGGATGTGGGGCAGAGGGTTTGTGGGACCAGAGCGTGCTGTGGTGACTGCAACAGTTTTGTGGTGGGCAGGGTGCACGGGCCAGGGCAGAGCTGGACTGAGGGAGCTGTCTGCTCTGCCTGGCTCCTCTCTAGCAGCTGGCCTACACATGCTGTGAGCACTGCAGAAGTGCCTGGCACACTAATGAGTTTCCATAGCCAGTCAAGGAGCAGTTGCTAATTCGTCACCTCTTGATTATAATTTCATTAATTTGAATAATAGATGCACTGTTCCCAAAGCACGCTGGGTTATTAATCACCTGCTGGACTGCAGCCTGACTGAAAAATCAGGGCCCAGGAAGAAATGCCTCTGCCCTTCAAAAAGAGGGTTAATTAACAGCTCTCCACCTTGGCACTGTTGATGTCATTGGGACAAATCAGGCTCTGGATGCTAGTCATCACAACCTTGTGCACATGTGGCCAAGCAGAGGGGTTAAGCTCCAAATCTGGTGTTCTCTTGTCTTAGTGAGGGCCAGTCTGAAACCATGTGAGCTTGCAGGGAGGAAAGGGTCAGACTTTGGTTCATTGAGCAAGTCTTCATCTCTCTCTTTGCATTGAGGACTCACATTTGCCTTCTACATTTGGAGTCCAGCTAGGTCAGTGGTGTTTCTGCACACCTGCATTTCCTCTGCAGGTGAGCTGCCCAGAGCTGTCTTCATGCTGGTGGTTGCAGGTTGTTTAGGAAGATCCTTGTCAGTCCCAGTTCATACCAGGTTTTCTGGGCCTCTTGGACTTGCTTAACTGACAGAGTCCAGCATTTGAGGCTGCCTGACATATTCCCTTGTTCTCTGCAGTTTTCCACTGTAGTCAGTGAGCTCTGCTGCCTGCATGTCTTCTCCTAACATCTCTACAAGGGATTTCATTCTTTATCATTGCAATGTAGAGTGGCACAGACCAATGGAGGGAAGGGATACAATAGATTGATAAGGAAAGATGATGAAGTGGAGGAGGCCTCTGTTCTGTTTCCTTTAGACATAGCATATTTCACTGGGAAAGTAAAACAACCTTCTCAGCTTTTGCTCAATTTAGGGAGAGAGTTTTGTTTGATAGCTCTCGTGATGGTTTGTTCAGAGACTTGATGCTCGGGAATAAATTGAGTACTGATATTTGGCTCTTAGCATTTTAACTCTTATTCATTTGTTCCACCCACAAATTACCAAGTGCAAAAGATACAGTGACTCCAAAGATCTAGGAAAGCCACTAAGTACCATTTTCCATTCAACAGCTTCAAGCACCTTTCATATCTGTTGGTTTCTTCCAGTTGATTTGTGGTCCCCTGCTTGCTCCCTGTTTCCCCTCTTGTTGCACAAAGGGGCTGCGAAATTTGTGTGAAGTGGATAGATGGTTTAATGTTATGTTGTGTGATTATTTCCCAGGGTGGATGTTGCTCAGCTGAGAGCAAATAAATTATTTTAAAATTAGACTGATGAGACAGAATTAGAGGATGAGAGAGAAACAAATGAGAAAAAGTTTGGCCTGTTGAAAATGTGGCTTCGTCCATGAGCCCATAATAGATCCACACAAATTGAAATTCAGTCCCTTGTATTTGCTCTCTTCTCTGGAGTTTCTTACCGGGCCAGTCATGATAATCTCTAATTGTTCAGGCTTCCCTTTGATATATTAGAACACTGGGGTGAAGCTGAGACCTTTCAAGAAAAAGAAACTATGGTTTGTTAATCCTAAAATTGCCTGGTTTTCATAATTCCCACTATGCTACTTACTAATCCTGGAGGATTTCTGCCTTTGACAGCTCTCCAGCAGAGCTCTCTTCATTCCTACATCTCCACAAACCAATCTGCATTTGGGGCACGCTCCTTTCCAATAACAGATCTAATGGATCAGTCTGCATTTCCTGTGCATGTTCCTGACTCTCTGGCCTGTTTTGCTTGTGTGAAGGTTGTGGAATTCAGCCAGAAAGCTTCAGCCTGCTTGGATACTGCCTAGCTTGATGTCTTTGGTGGCTGAATTCCTGGCAGAGGTTCACAAAAGAACTGGTAGCTTGGCTGAGGGCAAAGCAAGTTTCTCAGCTCCCATTTTGGGGAGAGGAGAGAGTCCCCATTGGATACAGGCCTCCATGCTATCTCCCATACGTGACAATGCGGAGCAAAGATGGCTAAAACCCCTGGCCCTGTTTGCATTGGTTCCCACATAGCCATCTGTTCATGCTGCCTGCAGACACAGTCCTAGCTCCTGGCTCACCTCGTGTCAGCCTAGTGTGACCAAGCCAGATGCCAACCAAGCCAGACTTGCCAGAGTATAGTGAATCTCTATCACATAGCTCCTGTTGGCAGGCAGAGCCAGCGATAGGATGTCTCTTAGCCCAAGCCTTTTGTAGCAGCTCTATCTCCATCATGGAGCCATCTAACTCTCTGTCACTATGAAAAGAAGCCCTATAAAAACCTGACATTTATTTATTTTTTTAATAACCCTTTTATTACCTTTCTTCCTCTCTCTACAGAACTTGAAAGCTGGTTTACTCTCACAATTTGACTATAAAATATCCATAGCCATCCAGGCAAATCTTCCCTAGGAGAGTTCCCAGACACTGCTCGTTTATAATAGATATGACGAAAGAGAGAAACAGAATACAAATGGAGCATTTGTAGCCATGGCATAAAATATTCAGCGACTAACAGAGCATGGTGATGTTGAATATCTCTCAGCCGATGAGAAAGCAGGGTAAAGGGGAGCTCCCCAGAGGCAATTCCCATTCTTCTGGAGTTATTTGGTCATTGATTTTTCTGTTCTCCAGCCCCTTCTGGAGTGAGCATTCACATTGCCCTATGGTCCTGCCAACCTAAACATAAAAATCAGTGTGAAGGAAAGGGAAGAAATTTACTTTCCACCAAACATGTAAAGCCAGGGTGCCTGGGGCAGACACAGATATATCAAATGAGGAGTTGCTTGTTTTTCATTTTTCTCCTTCAGGAGGGAAGGTTTGCCATAGCAGGCAGTCACCCATCGCCAAATCCGGAAAGCCTCTTTGTCAAGTTGCCCTGGTGAGTCTAGGGAACACCCTGAGAGTCTCTGCTTCAGCCGTCACACTCCTCCTCTTCCTCGCTTCCTGCAGGCTGCCTGGGAGGGACATGATTTGAATAGACAGCTTGCTGGTGTGTCCCTGATGGACTGCTCCCATCACTGTTCCCTGACGTCTCTCTGTCATGTCTCTTACTTCAGTGGCAGTCAGGTTGTGATCCCAACAGCCTCCAGCCCGTTGCAGGATGCACACACACACCCTGCGGAAAGAGCTGCTTTCAGTGTTGGTCCCCAGGAGGAAGGTTGCTGAGAGGGAGCAGGAAATTTCAGACACTATGAACTTCTTAATATGTTTTTTTATGTTGCCATTGTGGTCTCCATGGTTCAGTGATCACTAACTCAATTGCTCCCTGTCTTGTGAGCCATTAACCATGCTCACGGGAAAAACACTTGGATAAAAGAGCTTACTCACTCATGGGAGTACCTACAACCAAAGAGTGGTATAGGATACATCCAAACAGGACTTTTTTGTTAGCTTCCTTCTGATTAAGATGCTCACTGGTAGTCCCTTTCCAAACTACTTTTGCTGTATTTTTATTAGAGCTAGTCACTGTCTTGGCAAGTCTATACCCATGCTCAGAGTGAAGTATGACCTCAGACAGGGTTGAGAAGAAAAAGAGTCCTCCTAGCCCTGGGTTATCTCCCAAGCTGGGAATGTTCATCTGCTCCCTGTAGTGATACTGGCAGGCCCTGGAGCTCAAGAGCGGGGCTGTGGTTGGATGCAATGGCTGAAGACCTTGTTCTTGGCTTACAGATTTATACTTCATGCTTGCTTTCAGCTCTGGCAGAGCTGCAGACTTCCTTCAGCCACTTCGTCCCGAAGTCAGGAAACAAACCAATTTTCTGATAGAATTCTAGGTTCTGTGAAGCTCCTGGAGAATTAAAGGTGCTGTTGTTTCAGCTCAGTGCTGACAGAAATCTTATCTGATCATGATATCTAAGTAGGGTCTGACCTATGTATAAACAAGATGGGTACCTTCCAAGGAAATAGAAAACTACTGTGAGAGGCAGTGCTGGGGATTGAGTAAGAGGGATTTTAGGTGTGAGTCACTAGAATTGAGTCCTGATCAGACCATTTCCGCAGCTTCCGCAAGTTCAAAATAACAGCAAGATGTTCAGTGGAGGGAATTGGGTCATAAGCAGTCTGCTTACACTGATGTCACCACTGACCCCATCCTGCTGACTAGGAAATACAGAGCTGGATGACCTAACGAGCTGAACTGCTGCTTTATTTCTTCAGCTTAAATAATGCAACTGGCAGAAAGGTGTGTCTGAGAGGTCGCAATAGATGATTAGAGGAGGAGCTTGTCATGTGTCTGTCTCTTGTTTATAACAAGTGAGGCTACCAAGAGCTGTCAGGTCATACAGATGTACCAGCTATGGCAATATAAAAATGATCTGAATCTCGAAGGGATTATTTTTGTAAAATTCAACACCTTAGCTCCCTCAATCCCACCCAAACCTCAAGGACAAATGCATTCTGTTGGCTTAAAAATGTGGCACCATGCATGTGGTTATACAGATGTCAGTCCCTTCCCTGGAGTCAGTTGCATTTTACCAGAGGTATAAAGTTTTCCTGATGTCTAAATATGTAGATTCTGAAGTCCATGCCGTTGTCTCCAGTGCAGCTGTTCTTTAGAGATGACATCATTGGACTGATAGAGGGAAGGCTGATTCTCCTAATGAGAGTGATTCACTTCCCTATAGACTCTTGAAAACATGTTGCAGTTAGAGCTAAGTGAACAATTTGTAATGAAGAAAAAATCAGCCTTTCTTAACCCCTTCTTTTCCCAGTTGTTCAGATAGGTTCTTGGCTTTATGGATTTGTCCACTGATAAATTCAGATTGTTGAATATTTTGTCCTCAGCAAGCTGTATTGGTATGGACCCCTCAGATTGCGATTTGTTTGTTTGTTTTGTTATAACTTTGTTATAAGTTACTCAAATACCATGGTCTTTAGCAGGACTACAAATACCTGACAAGATAACTACATATTTGTACAATGTTATTCAGGCTCTGTAGGTTTGATTACAGCAGCTCTGAATTGATGGTTATTGAAGTCATCATTTTTCTTTAGTGGGCTTTGGATTAGAGCCAGAGATCTATGGATTTTTAAGACCATAAGGGGCCAATAGATCATATAATCAAACTTTCCAGATAACACAGGGCAGAGAACTCCTTCCAGTTACACTTAGTAGAGCCCAGTATGCATCTACAGTCTGTCTGGATGTTTAGTCAGCAACAGCTTTTCACAGTTTGCAGACATGGGTCTGAATTGTCCCCAACTCAGAGTGTGGCATATAAAGGCAAAAAAAAAAAATCATGGAGAACAGAGAGAGAGAGAGAGAGATTCAACTGTAGGTTGGCTGCATGTTATGTTTATTCTGTGATGTCTATATTGATGTGGATGCTCTATTAATTACTTTTAGAATTTCTTGGGAAGGATGTCAATGGGTACAGGTTGCTGACAGATTCATTCACAGATGCCCTGAATGCCTGAGGATCATCTGTGGTCTTGCTCACCTGCTGTGAGTCACCATGTCAGTCATCTTGTGTGAAGCTGCTGTGAGTCTCCCTTTCCTCTGTGCAGTTAGCCAAGAATCTTCCTATCCAGACTTGGCTCACAGCAGCAGAATTGTGTTGGGTTTGTGTAGGATTGCGTAGGGTGTAGGGTTGAGTAGCTGTAATGATATATTGCAACCTGGTCGCCTCCTGGGACGTCAGGTGCTCCATCAATTATTCAGACCTTGGAATTGCTAGATGCAAAACTTTACAAACACTTAAGAGGAAATGGCAGCTCTAAGTGCATATCCTAGTACTCCCAGGTGACTATTCTCTTCTCTCCATGGAACATTAACTGTTTCACAAGTGCCCAGTGCTGTAAACGTATTAGTGGAGACTAGTGTGAAGTGTTCCAGGTGCACTTCTGGAGACCGACCCCCAGATGTTCTAACTGTGTAGAAAGGGGGCAGCACTGTTTTGCACTGCTTATGCAACAGCCCCAGGTAACATATATTAAAACACTTCCCAGAAAATCTTCAAATGCTCAGCAAGAATTAGTCATCACCAGGGCTTCTAGGAGTGAATGCATGTCCCAAACAGATATCTCCAGAGGTCTGAAAGGCAACCCAACATCTGAAGTGCTGGAGTTTGCAGATCCGGGCTGCAAGTCTCACTGGCAAGGCATGTCACCAGGAGGTTGCTTGGGGAAAGTGCAACCAGACATGAAATGGGAATGGAGTCTCTTTCTATGATCCCTTGTGCCTCAAAGCTGGGAACAGAACGTGCTTTAACAGCCTTCCTGAAGTGAACCAAGAGGCTCCTGGCCTCCATGCTTTCCAGACCTGGAACACTGATATCTCATAGACTCCTTTGAGTCATGCAGAGGAGGAGGCAGATTTGGAGCAGTTTCGTCAGTTCAGGAGGAAGAATTTGTGATCTCGGCTGCTCATTCCTACTGTCTCACCTACTTGGCCATTGCACTAAAACAGCACATCTGCTCCAAAGCCTGCAGTACTTGGCTTCATGGACTGAGACCCCACAGACTGGGTGACAACAAGGAAATACGTTATCAATAGAGTTTGAAGAGAGATGTGCAAATGCTTCCTCATCATATATACATCAACTTCTGCAGGGCTTTTGTTATGACACCTGTCCCCCAAAACCCACTTGTATTTTGGGGGCAAGAGGAGGCTGACTGAAGTCTTTGCAAAGACCGTGCACAGATGGGAATCAGGCAGACTTCCTCCTGCCTGGTGGTTGCGCTCTCTTAAACCTGACAGTGTCTATGAAGCAGACTTTGGTTTCAGCTGGGCCAAGAGGGAGATGAATGCAGCGTGTGCTTTCAGTCTGGGAACATGAGTTGAACAAAGTTACCCAGCTGCCTCTGGTGGCAAAGATGAAAGGGTCAGTTATCAAAGCTGGGAGAAGAGAGAGCATTTGCCTGGAGGTACCTGGGCATGTCATGAAACAGAGAGTGAGTAAGTTGCAGGCAGACCTCACAGAAGCCATGCTTCGCTTTGCTTATTGACTCTGCAGAACTGATGGGAAAAGTTACCTGTGCATGGTCTTCTTGCTACCTTCCTCATGCTCCCATTTTCCCTTTGGCCAGCCTCTCCTCACTAAAGCATTATCAGCACTTCTGGATATTAAGGCCAAGATCAAGGCCAAAGACGTGTAGGGCTAGGGCTGCTTTGCCGCCCTAGGTGCCTGCCCACCTTATTCTGAGGGACTGAATGCCTCTGTGGTGAATTCCTGCTGGTGTGGGGCAGCCCGTGTGCTGGGAACCGCAGCAGCAGCAGCTTTACTCCACGCTGTGTCAATGGGCTCCCTTTGCACTGGCTGGGTTTGAGTCAGCGGCAGCGCTGAATCCACCCACTGCTGTGGTCCTGCTGAGCTCCTAGTTCTGAACTTATCCTTCATCATCCCTTCCCTTTACTGTGTTGAAATCAAATGTTTTATTTCGCTACCACAGCTAATCTTCCCTGATCACTTAATACCTTTAGTGTGTCTTCTTTCCCAGCAGAATTTCACTGAAGAGGAGTTTACTGTAAACAAACAAAAACAAGGATCTGATCCAGCTGTTTAGTTTATTTATTAGAACTCAGCAAGGAAGGCAACACTGCTGTCTGGGAAGGGGCTGGTTTCTGCCTGCTCCACCTTTACATATTGTGTTGTTACAGGCCAGTTTGGAGAGCTCCCAAAAGATGATAGGTCTTCTCCAGTCCTTTCCTAGGAATAGCTGCATTTCAACCAGGTTGTATGCTTTCCCAGTTCTATGCAGGGCGTATGCTTTCCCAGTTCTATGACACTAGATAGGCTTCATCCTGTGTGTTTTTTTATACTGAGGATTTTTACTAAATAATTCCCCAGGAGTTTCCTCCTGCCTGTGGAGGATAGAGGTTTCCAGGAAAGGGAATGCTGCCTTTCTAGGCTGATGGTATTTCTTAAAGAATGAGCAATCCCATGAAAAAGAATCCCTTTTTGTAGAGAGATGGTTTGTGTGGACAGAGGAAAAAAATATACCTGCTGCTTGTTGAGGGGATGTTCAAGGAGCTCAAGTATTAGCATGAATTTCCACATTCCCAAGGACACGGAGCAAACGGGAGCTTCTCTGTGCCCAGCAGTGTCCTCTGATGAGGTGCTGTGTATGCCCCTGTGGAAGCAGCTGTAGCGAGGCAGGCTGAACCCCTCCGTGGGGTCCCTGTCCCGTGCTGGAGCACCGTCTTGTCCCCACTGGTGGGTACACACTCTCGCCACCAGACCTGCCCTGCTGCAATGCCAGAATATGAAGGTTCGCTCAGCTCAGGATGCTCCTCTGCTGTAAATAAGCAAGTGGCCAGGAGAGAGAGTGGCATGCAGCAGCCTCCCTCCTTGCCTCCCTCTGCTTGCAGATGGCCTGAGAAGGATGGAGGGGCTGAGGACAGGGAAACCACCATCCAGAGTGAATGCAGAGGCCACAGACTCAGTGGTGGATAGGCAAAAGGAACTTGCCCTCAGACTGATGCCACTGGTGTTGCAGGCCAGCTCCTTAGATCTGCTATGAATCTCTGTGAAGACTTGTGTGTTTAATGTGGGCAGGCATCATGCATCACAGCAGCAGGATGAGCTGGCGCACAGGAGCAGAGCTGTTAGGGCTTGTGAGAACACAGCTGGGATTGGAGCTGGGACTCAGATGCCTCATCTGGCCTGTAGGGAAGGACATTCTATACATATTGTCCCCCATTCTCCTGTAGAAAGATTAGTATGGGAAAGGGATATGATTAAACAAGATAGCATAATGAATTTGAAGTGAAGTTGGAGAAATTCCTAAGGCATCACAATCTTTGTCCTTGCTCCACAAACCTGGAGCACCAGGCTTCATATCCTCCCTTTGCTGTGTTCTGGCTGTATATTAGATGGGCCTTTGCTTTTCTGACATAACATCAGTTTAGTGTTACAGAGTGTAGATATTTTATTTTCCCTTTTTTAGCTCCTTAAAACTCTTGCCCGTGCACAAGGAAACCTGTTACTGATTGCGAACAACCTCTGAGGGAATTATGCATGAAAAAAGGGTAGCAGGATTTTGTTCTGTAGAAACAGCATCAAAGATGGATGTATCTCATCATTCATCTTTCAATGCCAACACTTTCTCTAATTAGTTCATGGATCAAATGAGCAAAGGAGCTCAAGCATAGCTGCATTGCAAGTGTGTTCTTACCACATCACCATCTGCTCTGCATGCACACAGGCAGGTGTGGATACATTGGAGAGAAGGGGCTATGGCTCTGGTTTGCCTCCCATTAGCACTCACATTCTTCATCACAAGAGGCACTTAATGGCCATACAACTGAATTAATACCTGCAGTCTCCAGGTACCCTCCCCTGTGCATATATCCCCCTCAGGTTGTCTACCACATGCCCACCTTGCCTTGTAAGAGTGTTGTGTTGTTGCTTCTGTGCTGGTCCATTCCATTCCCTCCATCCCAACATTCACATGCACGCTGAGCAGGGTGGATAGTGATGGATCAGAGATCAACCTGTGCAGTTGGCTTTGCTGTGTCAGGGGATATTGCTTCAAGCTTATCCTCATTTGATAATGGTTTAGGAGGTCAAGGTTGAAATGTGTTTGTTTCTTTGATTTTTTTTTTTAAATCTGCTACAAAATCCAAGAAAATTCCCTATAGCCAGATGTAAGCAAGCAGTTTTTCCGGTTTGCTGTAGGAGAAATATTGCCAATTAAAACTTAACACATTGATGTTTTTATCCATAGGAAACCCTCACTACAGCAGGGAAATGGAAGCACAAATTCCGTTGATCCCTTTCACTGTAGTCCCCCCACCGTAATTAAACTAGAAGAGACAATGAGCCGGGCTGTGACGCAGCCCTGACCATGCTCAGCACCTCCATAAATCTGAAGGTGGTGTCTCCCAGGTAGACCTGGGGTAGCTGAGCTTTTCAAACCTTGGCAGAGACTTGGTTTCCTTGGTTTGTATGAGATCTCTGAACCTTCTTGCTTTGAAACCACAGAGGAAATGGATACAGGAAAGGGTCTGGGCATTGCCTGTATTCATGCTACTGTTCTTTTTTCCCTTCCTTTTCCTAGCTCTCAGAGCATTAACTTTCTATCACACCGTAACTGAAAACACCAGTCTGACGCTGATTGCTTTTCATTAATATCCATTTAAAGGAGAGAGAGAGAAAGAGAGTCCTGTATATGTTCTGGGGATTAAAAACAGTAATAGCTTCCTTCCGGGAACTTTAGTTTGCTCCTGGGATTTGCCTGCCGTAAGCTTTGGGTTTTTGCTTTATGATCAGTTGCAAGAAACCACACTTGAGGAAATGCTCAAAGTCCTTGTTAGAAAGGTAAGGGTTCTTTTCTCCCTTGCCTGGTTTTAGGCCCCACATTCGGTTTACAAGTGTCTCTGCCACACTCTGTAAGGTCTGAGTTGTCTTCACAGTGTGCGGCTTTTTCAATCCACTGGACATCTCCTGCACTGAATCTTTTTCTTTTCTTTTCGATTTATTTTGTCTACAGTTGAAATACTGTAGGAATTTCCATGGAGGCTTCAGGGGAATATCCCTGCCTGTCTGGTTTCAGCTGTGTGCAAAGCCTGAACTGTGGCTGCAGGCAAAACTTCTTGTGGATAGCTGATCTCATGAGATTGCCCAGCCTGAGGCCTCCCCTCCCTTCCTAGCTTCCTAGCCTTCCCTCCATGCACACTGTGTTCACCGAGTGGTGTGTCAGACTTCGCATACCTCGGACCAGCATGCAGCCTCCCAGCTGCACTGCAGAAAACTCTCACAGAAACCTCTGCTTTCTCTGCCATCCCACGTGAACCGTGCTCACGTCCTGGCCCTATAGACCCTGCCTCCCTCCTGGCACTGGCTGTGCCAGCGCTTCTGAATTGACTCTGTGGTTCAGTGTGAATTTGCAGTATGACTGTCAAGTCCCTGTCCCGTGGAAACTGAGGGAAGACCTTTTTGTGCTGTAAGAAGGTAACATTTAAAGGCATCCCTTGGGTTACTGTATTTTGCAGCCCAGCTGGTGCTCTTTTGTGTGAGTGCCGCTCTCCTGAAATGCCAGCTTTGGTCTTAAAGAGAGGCAGCAGAAGGCATAGCTCCTGCTCACTGCATTGATTCCTCATCACTCACACTAGCCTTTATTCTGCCTTTTGATGGGGAAGAAGTAATAATACAGATTACAAGGCAAATGTTGAGACTGCCTTGTTTGTGGAGAGATACCAACAGGCTTTCTGCTGTCCTGGGATTTCATTGTGTTCTTCTATCTCTGTTCAGCTGGAGAGATTTAGCACTAGATAGATGGCTTGTCTTTGTATGTGCATCATTACTGGGTACCCTTAGGAGACCCTAGAAATATCTGATGGAGGAGATGGTGAAGGGAGGAATGACTACAGGAGATAACAAAAAAGGCCATCTGGATGTGGATTCTGATATAGGAAGCTGGGCATGATTGCACCACAAAACCAAGCTAAAGGGTTGGCTCTGGCAGCTGTCACCCAAGAACAACCCAGATGGATCTTTTGCATCTCCCTGATGAAGGTATGACACCTGGAGAGCACATCCCCTTTTGTTTTTTCTCTAGTTTGTCACCAATGGAAAGGCAGAAGAGTTGAGGCACTCCCACTCTCTAGCATCTACTTTCTGAGATCTCAGACCACTCATAGAATGTTTGGTACTTTCTGAGTTCCCCTCCAAGTTAATGAATGTTATAATCTTGATCATCATCGTCATCATATCATGTCAGCAGAAGAGGTGAGTAAAGTGCAGAAAGTAAAGGCAATTTTCTCGGGATCATATGGCAATTCACTGTCACAGTAAGGAATGAAGTCCTTATTCCCCACACATCAGTGGCACGTGCATTGGCCGCTTCCTGCAAAGTGGCGTTTGGATATATAGTCTTTAGGAGGGAGGTACCTCTGGGATGTTACAAGCCTCAGGTGTCTGTTTTGGTCTGAACTCATGTGTTGTGCTGAAAGCTACACAGGGTGTGAGGATAGTTAATGATGCATGAGAAAGATGTCACCAGGTTGCAGAGGGGGTTAATCAAAAGTCAGGAGTTGTGAGCACCAGCTCACGTCCTCGCAGTCCTCACACTACTAGTATCTGTGTAGGTGGCTCTTTCCAGTTGAGCCAGAGACTTCCTCCACCCTGTACATATGGATTTTGATGACTCTAACTGGGAATCTGGAACAAGGTTTGATTTTAGGGCTGTAGGCTTAACCCAAGGTTTTCCCTTGGAAAACATGAAGCCGTGCAGCACTTTTTTCATCACACAGCTGGCTTTCAGGTCCAGGCTGAAAGGTGGAGATTAAGCAGCTCTGAGCAATTAGAGAGGTGACTCAGGATTTTCTTTAGCATTGGATTGCCATATAATGGGACTGTGTCAGGAGCTCAGATCTGAAGGTTCATTTCCAAACCTCCATCACAGGACACATGCCCTTGAACTGGATAGGCATAGTGTGACAGGCTAACACATGGAAGAAGAGAATAAACTAGAAGACCTACACAGTCTTTAATGCTTACGTGAGTGCAGTTCAGTTATGTCAAAGGTCTGTTTAGTTCAAGGACTTGGAGTCTCCAAGAAGCACATTCTTGGTGACAGAGCATTGCTGGTAAAAGGGGGGTTCGTGGTGTTTACCCATTCTCAGGAAGGCTATGTCTGTTAGCAGGATTTACAGGTTGCTGCTATGAGCAGTAAATCTATCCTCCCTTTGCAGCTCTGACTGGTTTGTAAGTCTGTCAGGAGCACATTTCACAGCTGCCATGGTCTTCAGTTTTCCATATGTAGACAGTAATGGTGAAGCATTGCACGCTGCGGGGAGATGAGATTACTTTTCTGATAATTGGAAACAATCTGAAGAACATCTGTTTATACGCAGTATAGCTTTATTAGAGGATTTGGGGACCAAAAGGTGTAAGGACACTAAGGTGTCAGCCAGGAAATGCTCAGGCATGGTTTGGGTTGAGGCCAGGCATTCACAGACAGTGCTTAGAGGACACTGATTTGCATTCCAGATGCTTCTCTGTGTCCCTTTGTATTTTGCCTTCCCTTTTTACCTAGGGCACCAAAGTTCATTTGCTGCCTGATTTGTCAAAGTGCTGTCTGTTCAGCCAGGCGCGTGTACAGTCCTAACTGCAGTCCCTGAATGAGGTTGGAGGAGCAGATTATTTCTTTTAATCATTGCTTGCTGGCAGCTTTGTGTTAATTCTTCATTCACTTTCAACCCTTCACTTCACCAGCTCTGGAGTCAAGCAGTGGCTGCCAACCTCAAGAGAGAAAAGCAAACTGTTTTGCTCCTCATCTTGGGTTATGTTGTGCATCCAAGGTGGGAAGATGGGCACCTCTGGGAAAGGGCATTTGACAAAACTGTTTCCAGGCAGAAAGATATTTTCCTCTTTTCTCATATTCAGAATTGGTTTATGGGAAAGCAGTAAACTCTGTTGTCTCTTTCCCCAGTCTGAGTGCATCCCAAAGGGAGTTCAGACAAATCAGGGAAACACTTCTTCCCTTTTGGACTCACAGTCTTACTCTCTCCCTCCTCAGTCAGACCTTCATCTAGTTTTCTGAGATAGCCTAACTGACTTCTTACCTCAGTGCTAATGCTTTTGAAAATGTTTCCAGGAAATAACCATGCCGCCCCCCCGCCCCTTTTTTTCCTTCAGGTCACTAAATTATATTATATTTCATTCCTTTAACCTTTTATTATAAATCCTAAACATTACATCATCTTTATTATACACCTCTGAACTCTGTATGATTTATCTCTCACTTTTCTGATAGACAGCTACTCAACAGAAGTACCTCCAGGTCCATATCTTTAATACGATGACCTTAAGGCTGGTATGTCAAGAAGGAAGAATTTCAAGATATCATATAGGAAGTTACATAAGAAAGGACTGTTCAGTCTCTTCCCACATCTTCTAGCTCTCAGAAGGGCAGACCCTGGCTGGAATGTGGTATCCAAAGCACAGTCTGGCCATGGGCAAATAAGTAAGGATTATTATTGCCTCTCTGTTCTCTATAGTACTTCTTCTGTGTTCAGAGATCAGAAACACTGATGAGTAATAGTGTGACTAGAGTTATGGTAGGAAAAAAGAAAAAAAAAGCGCTTCAGAAGGAAAAGTCAGTTGCTGAAAAGATATTCTGTTGGAAGACAAATTGAGGTAGTTTCATTTGTAGTTGAGGTTAGTCGGGGTGTGGCAACGCTTTTTTTCAAACTGAAAAATGAAAATTTGAGATTCGTTGGCTTTTTTGTTTGTTTGTTTTTTGTTCTAATGGCATTCAAAGCCTTTTTGGTATTCTTTTAATTGAAAAAACTTGAATGCAGTGGCTAATTCACAGAATGGTTGGGTCACTCTGAAAACTAAGAGGGAAAGGCAGTGCGGTATAGGGTCTGTTGCCCAACACTAGCAAAGAACTGCTGCTCGCTCCAAGGTCTGCATCCAGCTCAAGCTGCTACTGAGGACACAGGTCGTATTTCTGTAGCTACTGACCAGGGCCAGGGACAGAAAGAAGGCGTTAGGCTACAGATTATACATCACGTGCTTGCGGTGAACTGGGGGTGGGGAATCCGAGTCCTGGGCTCCCCAGCTGAAGAGGGATGTGGTGAAGCGGGTGAGGCTCCAGCGGAGGGTTATCAGGATGGTACCTAATGCCTGGGTGAAATCCTGGGGAAGAGAGGTTGAGGGAGCTGGGTGTACTCTGGCAAAGAGGAAGCTGATGTCCTGAGAGGATTTCAGAACAGCTAGGTAAAGCCATTCTACTCTGGTCTAAAGCTGGAGACAGCTCCAAAGAGTAGCTTATATTGGGCACCTTCAGAGGTGCCTCGCAGGCAGCATTTTTGTCATCTGCTTCTTGTACTGGGCTGCACCAGCTATGCTACAGACCACTTCCTCATCATCCCATCTGCTCTGTCTTCATCTAGGTCTATATCCTCACTTGGATAACCCAGGTGGATGAGACATTTCAACACCCACATTTGTGTCAGCCCAGGAGAAAGCTGGCTCCTTGCAGAAGATACTGCAGCCCTGGGGCCTTGCAGGCTGCCCTTGGTCTCACTGGGGCATGTGAATGTGATGGTGGTGGTGGGAGGCTGCACCCCAGAGATATTCTGGCTGTACCTGCCTGCCCTATGATGCCAGCACCCGGTTTCTGTCTTACAGGCTCCTTAAATCTCTTGGTTCGCGTGCGGAACAAGAGGACCATCGACACGCAGGTCTGGTCACTCAGTGGGAACCGGGGGAACATGTGGCAACAAGCACATGTTCCCATCAACCCTCCAGGGCCCTTCCAGGTAAGTGAGGTCCACAGCCGAGGAGGCCACTGTCACCTGCTCTGTACATGTGCCTTAAAGAGTTTTGCCAGTACAGGTCTGCATCCGTAGCGCAGGGGCTGATCAGGCACAGGAAGGGCATGTAGGAGCTCTCCTTCCCAGTCACCAGGGAGTGCTTGCCTGGAAAATTCACCATCAGGAACTTACTGGAAGCATGAAAATGAAATCCACTTGTCTCTGAAACCATCCAACTCTTTGGTCCACAAGCGGTGGTTTGGTACTATAAATTTTCTTGTTATTGTTGATCTGCAAAATGCTTCCTGTAGAGCTTCTTCGAAGCACCAGGTCTGTGCAGCAGGTCTCTTTCTCCTGAGCAGCTGAAGGGTGCTGGCCCTGCCATGCCAGCCTTTTGGCGTTAGGTGACGCTGAATGCTGGAGATGTGTGTGTGATCAGCCCACCCTCGCTGTCTCTCTGGCTTACAACTGTAGGTCTGCTTGTGAATATGAACTGGGCAGCCTCTATCTGCTGCTCATACAGTAATTTAAGACTACCAGGGAAGTGTGGTGCTTTTTTACTGGAGGTTTTGTTCCTGATGTTGGTGCCCAACATGTTAGTTGGTTGTTGCACGGCAACTTGTGAGAACTTGCGAGACCAGGAGTTGACCCAGCAATCAGCCTAGGAGTAGGGCGCCTACAGGAAATAAGCCTGATAGCCACCTCCAATACTGAAGCCTTGTGAGGATCTCAGGAAGAGGTTAAGGCTCTGGCCCCCCTTCCTTTCAACCCACGGGCTGAGGATGTAAGTTGCTTTCCAGCTTGCACCAAGCCCCTTGGCTTCCTGGTGGAAAGCAATGGGCAGAAGGAGCCTTTGAAGCGATGAGGAGTGTTGTTTGGTGGGGGAACACCATAGTGGGACAGCCATGAGCAGCATTAGCTTTCTTTGAGGAAAGAGATTTGGAATCTCTGAGAGGAGGCATTGCCCCTGGGAGAAAAGAGGGAAGAAGGGAATAGGAACTGCCGTAAAAATCAGCTACTAGTGCTTGAACCCTCCTGAGAAATGGCTAAGGCTTCAAGAAAGATGGACTTTCCCTCGAGGGCTGTTGGGTCCTGATGACAGCTGGCCTGTCCCTACTCATCCCTGCAGGGCCCCGCAGTAAGGATGTTCTTCCAAACAGAGAGGTTCCTCTGCAGCCTCAGCCTCACTCTGTACCCTGTCACTCTGCTTGCAGATCATCTTCGAAGGCGTCCGTGGCACGAGCTATGAGGGGGATATTGCCATCGATGACGTCACTCTGAAAAAAGGGGACTGTCCGAGGAAGCCCATTGGCCCAAACAAGGGTGAGAGTGCGCTTACCTCAGAGACGAGAGAGTCAGCGTCAGTGCACGGATTAATGTGTGTGCCAGGGATGTTGAGCTGATTTCGAACCACCTTCGCGAATGCATGGGACCCTGCAACGTGGTCTGAGACTATCTCAGTCAGCAGAGGGGCTGCCTGGCCCTTGAAGTTGTGCTTTGTAGTCGCAAGTTAGCAAATTCTCAGAGAAATAACCAGATCCTTTAGGGACCGTGCTGCCAAATGTTAGCTGGCTGAAGTCTGCATTAATATCTTAGGGCCGGGGTCTCATCCCCGACATACATCGCAGGTAGCCAAAGGCTTCTGAAATATCTTGCTTCCCAGAAACCCTAGACACAAGAGGTTTGGAAAGAGAGAGATCTTCAGGCTTTATGGGTGTTTCTGCAGCATTAAGTCAGTCCTTCTCCAGCAACAAAATTCTGTGTCTTGGCACCCGGAGCCAGAGAGCTAAGTTTCCTCCCATTTCCCTCCAAGGGAGGGGAACAAAACCTCAAAATAGTGAGAATTTCCTAATTTTTTAAAGTTCCAAGTAAGCTTTAAGGCCTCTTCTAGCCAAAATACCAAAAGATTTTTTATTTTTTATTCAACTTCAGTCTTCTAGGGAAGAAGAGAGGTTGGTTTGCAGATGTAACTATGATTTAACTCTTTTTTTCCTGAACTGGAAAATAATAAATTGGGAAAGCCTTCAAAAAGCCCAGGTAAGGGTAGAAAGATCTTTCATTACATCTGTAACGTGTTTCATGGTTTAGGGTGGGAGGGGAGGAGATGGCACTAACGTGCATTGACTTGTTTGATACATCTGGATGTATCTCTTCAGTAATTGCCTCTCTTTCTCTCTCTTTTTGGCTGGTAGCGGTTGCTCTTCCAGGAAGTGGAGCCCCAGTCCTGCACAGGCTTTGTCTTTGTGGTCCATTGACTTTCTTCCTTTATGTGCTGCTCAGATGATGGCAAGCAAGCGCTCCTCTCTTCGGACCGAGACATTCCTGCTCCTTTCCTACTCAGCCACCTCTGCTCCTCTTCCTCCCCTCCTCACTGGCACACCAAAGTGTCCATATGTTACCAAAGACTGATGGGTATGGTCATGGAAAGGGATCTGGTTCAGAGCTGGAGGACGCCTTGAGAAAGTCAATGACTAAAACAAAGTTAAAAAATAAAGATGAAAACAAAAAAGCATGTGTCTGTGAGAGAGCGACAGAAAGAAAGAGCAGAAGGAAGGAAGGAAGGAGACGCACAGAAAAGAAGGAATGAAAGACAAAAATAGGAATGAAGAAATGTAAAGAGCAAATGAAGGAGGAATAAACACCCCCATGTTTCCTTGGGAACGTTGGACAGGGCTTCCTCAGGGAAGTGGGGACTTGTTTTAAACAAACAAAAATATATTAAAGCACAACTTTCTACTGGAACAGTTACCCTCTTTACTGCAGAGTCCACTGCCTGGTGGACGTATGCCGCAGTGCTCCCCTTCTTTGGCAATCCCAGCGCTCCCACGGGATTAACCCGCCGCCAGCCTCAGCGCAGGGCTGCGGCCACCCCACGCGCTGCTGGCTGGAGCGTCTCGCCTCGCATCGCATGTGCTTCTGCACATCCACCTCTTCCAGGCTCTCTGTGGTTAAGTGCTCTGTGTGTGATTTCCTTAGGCCGGCGCTGCCTTCCTTTCTCCACCTCTCTGTGCTTCCCACCCTCTAGCCCAAAGAAGACAGATGAGGAATGGACCCGTCGTGTGGACCATGCTGAGAGGTGGAGAAGTCTCAGCTGAACCCAGCTGCAGCACTGGCTGCTGAAGGCCTCCTTCCCTCTCAGCAGCTCCTGCTGGGCCGAAAGCCTGTGGAGACAGAGCTGAGCTGAGCTGCAAGCAGGGAGGTCTCTCTGTGGGGCTGAGTGATGCAGTGGGATGGGGTGGAGTGGGGTGGCACAGGAAGTGGGGGGAGCCACTGCACACTGGCCTCCTTCTGTGAATGTTGTGATCGCCTCATCCCTGAGTCCCAGATCACGTCTGAGCCTCTCCTTCATTAACTGTTTATTTATATATTTTTAAAATTCAATTGCTTAACTTCTCCCACTTCAAGTCACACATTTCAGCCTTCTGCACCACAAACAGCAGGTCCTCTTCCCACAGCCAGACCGGACAGCTCTGAAATTGCCATCTCACATCCTGAGGCCTTTTTAGCACGTGCAGTCCATTAACTTCAGAGAGAATGAAATGTGGCAACATAATTTTTGCTCAGGGGAGAGGTTGCTGAATTTTGTCAGTGTGGACAGTGTTGCAGCTCCTCGACTTTCATCATTAAAGTAATGGGCAGAGAAGCCAGAAGGTGGAGCAGGCAGAGAAATGCCCAAGGATGGATGAAGGCAGGAAGCTTGACCCAAAAGAGAGATTTACTTTGAACTATGGACTTTTTTGATCAGTAAAGAAAGGGGAACAGACACAGTGACTGGAATTTCATCTTCTTCCTCCTGGCATCATGAAAGGGTAAATCTGATGTGTCCCTGCTCCCAACCTGTTGCAGCCAGGTTTTTCCACTCCATTCTTGTGGCTTGGTCTAGTGGAGTCACTTGCTGCTCCAGATGAACCTCCACTGGCCAAGTCCAAGCCGTAATAGCCTTGTTGCAACTGGAAGCTGCTCCAGGTATATCTTGCCTCCCTGCACAGGGCAGAGTTACTGTGGATTGGGGTTTACTAGCCCATGTTTGGGAAGTTCAGTTAAGCAGGACTTTTCCCTCTAAGGGACAGTCCATGTGAACTCCACAGCAGGGGCATTGCAGAGGTCCTTAAAGAAGCCCCCAGTGTCTGTGATTCCTTCCCCACTTCTGATGAATATACTGAGACAATAACATTTGACTAAAATCACCTGAATGTATTAACTGCCTCTTGTATTGCTCGACTTCCTGAAATAGTTAATGCCTCCTTTCCTCCACTGATGGAAGGGGAAAGCTTTCATTTAATCCCAAAAGATTCAGTCTAAAGTCCTGCAAACCAGTTCTCTGCAGCTGCTGGAGGGGAGTTCATCTGCACTAAGACTCCCAGGCCAACATCAGAGAGAAGAAATCATACGAGCTCCAAGGGACAAGGGGAGCTCCCTCATACAATGTCTTGCAAGATATGAAAGGGGATAATAAGGGTCCCCCTTGCTCCTATTGTTTTGCTGATTTTCTGCACTTCCAAGAATCAGGAATGTGTCCTGTCCATCTTTTCCGTTTCCATTCCTCTCTCCAGAGCCCAGACCTCAATCACATGGAATATTTGAGCAGGAGACCTGGGGCTGTCTCTTGTGGCAATGCTGTGGGATGTAGTGGTCACCCAGAGTGATTCTTGCTCTCCATTGCTATTTTCACAGGCAGCCAGCATCCCTGCTGCTCTTTCAGCTGAGTTCTTTCAGTCTGGTGTTTTTCCTTTCCTTGGGGTTTGGTGGAGGCATGGAGTCATCCTCCTTCTAGTAAGAGGCAGCTTCCAGAGAGAGACGGTCCTTTCCAGGGGTCCGTGAGTGTTCATGATGGCTCCCGATCTGTCAGCTGCACAACATACATGTTATTTTGCTGATGCTGGGGGAGCTTTCATTGAACAGAAGGTGGAGAAAGGAGCGTTTTCCTGCCTGTAAGAGTTAGCCCAGGTACCCATGCCACCTTGTAGGCTATGAGCACACAGCCCAGCAGTCTGCCTGGCGCAGGCTCCAGAGCAAGCGGATCGCTCCGGCCTAGCGGGGAAGCCCCCCGCTGCCGCAGGGCTCACGTGCGCTGCTGCACGGTCGGGGCGTAAACCTCAGGGATGGCCTCGCTCAGACCTCTGCCCTGTTACCTCTGGCTTGAGAGCAGCTGATGGGATGTTCTGGGGCGGGTCGTGAAGCCGAGTGCCTCAGCGTGTCAGAAGTGCTGAGAAAGTAGGGCAGGAACTGCCTTCTCTGGCAGAGGTGCGCAGGGAGCGCGTAGCAGAGGAAGGGGGCACTCAGCAGCAAGGACAAGGACAAGGAGCTCTGGGCGGAGGGCGGCCGGCGTGTGCTGCGGTGGAGGGGGCAGCGTCCCTCCTCTCCAGGAGAAGCAGCTTTAGTGCTTTACTAACCCAGCCCCTTGCTGAGGGGCAGTTCTCCTTGAAGACGTAATGCATCCCAGGTGAGATAAAAAGCCATGCTCCTTATCCCTTGCAATTAAAGATCCCTTCTCAGTTTTACAGTGTTCTGGCTAAATTACAGTCCTTAGACATAATTACAGATTGTCTTCTTAAATATCTGTTGCAGTCCCCACTGGGTGTACTACGTTATCTTTCCTGGTGGTTTATGTTGCTCTGTGCCTATTAAGTAGTCGCTATGTTCCACTCCAGAAGTGGCTGCATTTCCATGATGGTGGAGAGTGTTCCTGTACATAGTATGAAAGTCCCTGCAGAAGAAAAGTGCAATATAAATTTAAGAGACTGCTTTTATTTACAAGGAGACCTCTGCTTGGTAGTTGTAGAAATACATTAGGAAGAATGCTGTGTGGGTGTAAGCCGATATATACTCAATTTCTTTCTTTTTCAGGACATAAAACAGAAAATATGTGTGTGCACAGGCTCCTGGGTACAAGTTGTAGATATTAGTAGTGAATGCTGCTCTGTGGTTACAAGTGGGGTTGACAAAGAAACTTCCATTTGAAACCTCTTTCTGCAGTTGCTCACTGAATTCTGAAAGAGTACTTTCTATTATAGTTTTCCACAGTTCAGTGAAAGTCCCAGTAACAGCTCACCAGCAGGCATTGATTCCAAGGCTTTTAAAAATAAGAACATTCCCACGCCTTGCTCTAAAAAGCATGTCCTGGCTGGTAATAGTAATAAGTCATTATTTTTCCATGTAGATCAGCTCCTGGAAAGCAACAGGGCTAATATGTTTCACTTGGTGTGAAGTTAAGTAACCTGGAGTGCCCGAGTGTCACTTGCCCCAGGGAAACGGGAGTAAAAAGATGTTTCACCTGGATGAAAAACTCCAGTGCGTTGCTTAGTGTGCACAGGGTTCAAAACCTCCCCAACTCGGAACTGTTGGGATTGGCGTGTGGGCAGATGCGCCTCTGCACAACCACGCAGCATGCTGCCCGATGCCAGCTGCGGGGGAAGTGACCTGGAGCTCGTCCGCTGGGATTGGTTTTCTTCTGGCAGCAATCAGGGAAAATCAGAGCTTTTTTCCAGGTGTTTAAGGTGGTAGATTTCAGGATGGTCTTGCAAAAATAATTAATGAGTGTATGTGTGTCTGCAGTAATCATCATACAAATTGTGTTTTACTCCCTGCTGCTGTTCGAAGTACTGAAATTTAATTTCTTAGTATACGAAGTCCTGTGGGAGCCCTACTCCAGAATGACACGAAGATGCATTAGTGCCAGAGGTGGAGCCGGTGCGGGGTCCCAGTCCTGTTTTGGGGTGATGTCCTTTACCTCTTAGTGAGAGGGGTGGTCCCTGGGGAGAAGGAACTGCTGCTGCTGGGAGAAGTGTCCCTCGCATAATCGCTGCTTGTCTCCAGCATGAGACTGGAGACATTGCCCCCAGGGAAAGCAAATCCTGCTGCCCCCTAAAATGCTCAGCAATGTTGAGGCAGGGAGTTTTATCTGTGAGAATAACCGCGGGTCCTTCGCACTGCCCAGTGCAAACCAGGCCCTCTCTGACGCTGCCGGCGTTAGCAGGAAGCAGCCTTGGGGCCTCTCTCTGTTCCCACCACGCTGCCCTGGGGAGCTTGTTCTTTCCAGGCTGCCCCAGCGTGGGTGCCTCCCACCATGTAGCTACCAAGCCCAGGGCACCGGAGACTTGGATAGGCTGCTGGGGCAGCCAGATGTCGCCTCCTTTTATATTGCACTGTGGCCCTGCTCCTAACTGTTCATCCCGCTTAGCCTGGGAAGGCACTTAATGCAGACACGAGGCATTTGCAGAGAAACAAGTCCTGTAAAGCTTTGGAAATTGCATTTTAACAGGACCGAACTTACACTCTGTGGTAATAACTAGCGTCTGGTGGTTTCCTGCTGGGAGCAGAATAGCCCTGGTACCCTCAGCATCCCAAATGACAGCTATGGTGTACGTGTGCTTTCCAGCTCCCTCTTTGGAGATGGCCAGTCCAGCTGTGGCACACGTTGTTGGGATCACCGACTGCCACCACCTAGCCAGCTATGGGGGGGATCTAGGATCATCTTATGGCTGCACAGAGCTTGGTGTGCTCACAGCAAACCAGAGACAGCCAGATGTGCTCTGGAGGCCATACGCAGCCCAGGGAGCATTGTGGGGCAGCTCTAGGCCACTGTCACCCACATGGCCTTTCGAGGGAGGCAGGAGATGCAGTTTGCAAGGAGCACCTCACAGTCATGGTGAGACAGACCATCCCACTCCTTTTTGTTTGAATGTGCCTTGGATATAGCCCCAGGTTGGGTGTAACAGGGCCGTCAGCCCTACTCAATGGCCCTTTAATCCTGCTAAATGAGAAACTGTTTCACAGCTCCCGGTGGGTGAGCGTGGCCGGTCTCTGCGCCTGGGTGCAGCCAGGCTGCTCCACTGCTTTGCCCTCGAGCACCTTCCTCAAGGGCTGGGAGGCAGCCGGCTGGCCAGCCGGGCTGTGTGCCCATGCTGTTGGGCCAGCTGGCTGGCTCTGCGGACTGCAGGGCTTGGTCCCACTCGCAGCTACTCTGGCACTTGCTCTGCCTCGCTGAGATGTGGTCTGGGTCACTGCTCTTCTTGCCGCTGGCAGCCCCGGCGTAGCTGAACGGGCTGTTGGGGCTGCCTGAACAGCAGCGGTAGGGCTGGAAAAGAGGAGGATTTCAGGGTGCATGTTGCTCCCTCGGGGACCTAATGCAGGTTACAGCCTGGTGCAGTGGTTTGGGTTCCTTGGTGGCAAAAGAGGTGCCCATGGGCACTTGGAAGGAAGGAATAAAACAGGCTGCTTTTATTCTTGAAAAGGCAAGGGTGTATGCTGTGTTTCACTGGTGGTGGGTTTTAAATGCTGTTATGGGCTCTAGCCTGCAAGTTCTCACTTGCTAGGCAATGGATACTAAAGCAAAACCCTCAGACTGGATTTCCCAGATGGGCCCCATAGCAATAACTTGTGCCCATCCAACCCTGGTTCCTCAGCGCACGTGTGTGCAAACTGGTTGGACAAGCCTGGGCTTAACCAGCTGCCCCGCAAATAGCAGGTTCCTCTGTTCTTAGCACGTGGAGCCACGCGGTGCCCACAGGCCACCCTGCCCGCTCTGCCCGTGCTCAGGAGAGCCAACTTACAGTGGGATTTTTTTTACCCCAGGGTGGTGCCAACACAGCATGATGTAGGGGCAGCTGGGCAGCTCTCACACAGTGCCGGTACCCACAGCACTGTAGACACTCAAAGCTCTTTGCTTTGCTGGCTCTGTTACAATGGCCAGGTCCTTGGCTGAAGCACTGAGCCAAGTGAGAGGCCGGCCTGCTGCTGCTGCTAATAGCAAAGACATCGTCTTTGGCTCAAGGAGCCGTGCTCTGGCCTGTTATTTAGGCAGCGGTGTGGCTTTCAGCTGCGTAAAGCCCAGCTGCTGTAATGGAGGTTTACTCGCTGGCATGCAGAGTTTGCATAACTGCGGTGTGCCCCGGACAGCCAGCAACGCCAGGCGCTGGTAGGACCTGGAACATGCTCCTACCATCCTCCTGGGCCATGCAGCTCCTTGCCCTCAGCCTCACAGCTGGCAGCCTCAGCTTGTCCTGGTGACTGCTCGTACTGGGTGACTCAGCACTGGCAAGGTCAGGGGGTTGAGATTAGCAGCATGTAAAGGATTTGGGACTGGAAATTGAGGTGTGGGTGCCCAGCAGCTGCCAGCAATGCAGCGGGGCAGGACATAAAAGCCCCACTTGGAGGCAGCAGCATCACTGAGCAGCTCCCACCCTTCCTTTTTCCTAGTGTCCACACTCCAGCTCATTGCAAGTCTCCTGCTGGTCCAGTCTATCCCTCAGCCATCCCGGGATCTGACTGCAGATGTTCCCTTCAAGTGCCTGATCCTGTGCTGAGTACCTCAGGCAAAGTGCTGAGCAGCCTCCAAGATGCCATAATATGAGTATGTCTTGTCTGACTGGGCCTTGTCCTCGGGAATCAGTTACTGGTATCGATAAATACAGAGTGACAGTGGGAAGAGGCCACAGCAGCTTGGTCACCAGGGATGAGGCTCAGACAGTGCCTGCATTGTGGTGAGAGGAGAAAATATATTTCTTTCTGTCTTCAAAATGCTGCAATCACTGAGTAGGAACAATATTTGAAGTCTGCTGCTGCGAGTATGGCAGCATGCATCGCATGGAGGTGAAGCAGTGAGGGAGGTCCGAGCACTGGAGAGTTCCCTGGGGAAATGCAGGTGCCAGTGGGTGAAAGTGTTCGCACACTGGGGAGCACAGGCGCTTTCCTGGGCATTTATTTGGTTATTTTCTAGGATCCCTGAGTATGTGCTATGCCGGGACAAGAAGACTCTCAGTTTGCTGGAGGTGACCTCTTGTTCTCCTTGAGCTTGGATGTTTGTCCTCCTCAGCTTCCCACCCCCCAGCTTCCCAGCGCACTGGTGTTACTGCTGGCGTGAACTCTGGGTAAAGTGACCTAGTGTCAGTGCTTGCAAGTAGAGTAGCTTGGCACCTATTCCCAGTTCTTGAGACCTTCTGGATTTACCATCTCACCATAGAGAACTCAACAGCATGCATTCATCTCTAAGGCCATATTCAAAAAGTTGTGGATACTACAGATATATGAGACTTTGTGTGTGTGTGTGTGTGTGTCTGTGTGTGTGTGGTTTGGGTCACAGCTTTTTCTGTCAGCATAGAGACAATCTCTAGCCTCTAGATGGGATGGAAAATTTTATACCAGCATGGTTTCACTTGGGTCTTCTTCCTGCCAGAACCATCCTGCCTGTGTTGCAATATGAAGGGGAATGTCATCCGACATGCAACTGCCACCAGTGGAGGGATTTTCATGCAACATGCAACTCTCATATGGGCAGCAGCTGTGGCATCTTCCATCCTTGGCAAGAGTTGAGCTTCAGGCAGTTTCCCACACTCTTCCTCACTCCATCCCCTGCCTTGAACTCATCCTTTCCAGGCATTTCATTTCCAATTTGGAGAGATTAGCAGAAGACTTGGTTGCTGGATCCCGTAGAAGGGGATCACACCAAAATCCTGTCCTCAGCTTTGTGAGTGGCAGGAAGCACCAGCTCAGGCCCAATGGTGAGCCACTTCAGTGGGATCCAGACCCAGCGAGACCACGCCACCCTTATGCTTCCAGGTTGCCAAGGCCAGTAGATAGAATATGTTGACCTGACAGAAGCGTCAATAAACACCCCCTAAAAGTAAGCTAACACAGATTCTGTGTATTTGGGGATAATAAGGAGGATGGGGGGGTCCTCTTATGTCTCTTGTTTCTTTTCCCATCAGTATTCTGGGTGGTGGTCCTGGGACAGAGCCCCTTCCTCCACCCACTTCCCTCATTGTCACCGTGTCTCGTCCTGCCCTGCTCTGCCTCTCATGGGGTGCCAGCACTGTCATCGAGCGGAGCTAGGGCCCTCTCAGCACCACCACACCAAGCTGTCCACAGCGTTAAAAGCACAAACACAAAGGGACTGACCTGGACCTTTGAAACAGGGTGAGATGTTTTATAAACGTTTTGTCATCCGCCCCCTGACCCTGATGCACCCGCCACGTAACCTATAGACTCTCGGTGTGGATTGTTTCATTCAAATAAAGCTGCAGTACTTGAGAGCATGTGTCTGTGTGTCTGTCTGAGCTAGCTGGGATGGCAACCGGGAAGCCTGGATGCAGTTCACTATTTGTGCTTACAGTGAGGGGCAGGGGAGAGCTGGTAGCACTGCCGAACGCTGAGGTGCATGTTTGACCCTTGGGTGTCTCCAAGAGGCCTGGTTAGGTCCCTGGGGACAGCTTCTCGGTTTTGCTCCGTGGCAGCTGGTCATGGGACATGGTGCTGGTAGGTTTGGGACACTTAGCATTGGGGCAGCTGTGCGAAAGTTGTGGGATGGCAGCATAGAGCCTGGCCCGGCCCTCCTCTGATACTCTGTCTGTTCCAGATCTCTTCTTTCCACCCCAGGCCTGCTGGCTCCTGCTCCTGGCCTCTCCTGTGAGGAAAGGAGGCTGGACAGCAGCTCCAAAACTAGTAGGTGCCGAAGAAGCAAGCAGCTGTGGGACCTCAGCGTGAAACCGGAGCCTCTCTACTCAGCACTCCTCTCCACCCTGAGGTCTTCAGCACAGGCCCAGTTACTCTGGGGCAAATCCCACTGTTACGGAATGAGCACCGTGTTTTCTACTTGTGTTTTCACATATGGCTTTTTGGAAAGACCATGTTCCTGTGCAGGGCGGTCCTGGCACCCAGGCTGTGGTGGGGGCTGTTTCCTGGTGTGGTGTTAATGCCAACTGCAGAGCTCATTGACTCGGCGGGGGAGAGGGGGCTGCTCCTCCTGCATGGGGAACCAGGTGCACCTCGTGGGACGGGATGAGGAGCAGAGTCAGGGAACAATGCGCCTGGGAAGCTGATCCTGGCACTGGGAGAAGGTGGAGAGCTGGGATACCAGGTTTTGGTGACCAGCCCTGCTTGGCAAGAGGAAGGATAGGAACTGCATGGTGATTCCCTGCCAGCTATCTGGGGATGGACCTGAGGAGCTGGGGAGGAGATGGAGACCACAGACTCAGCTGTGGACTGTGCCAAATTGGGTTCAGGTGTGTATGAGGTGGCAGTAGCTGTGTCAAAATTCAGAGGGCAAAGCTGTGTGCATGTAGGCAACACGTGGGATTATGCCTATGTGTGAGAGCTGTGTGAGCGGCAGGTCATTTCAGCAGGTCCTTGGGATTCCTCTCTCCCCATCCTTCTCTCCCTCCAAATCCCCAAAGCCTATGTGTGAGAGCTGTGTGAGCGGCAGGTCATTTCAGCAGGTCCTTGGGATTCCTCTCTCCCCATCCTTCTCTCCCTCCAAATCCCCCAAACAGCCATGAGTCTGTGGCACTTTCCCAGAGAGGAAGAAAGCAATTTTTATGAGTCAAAACTGCAAATAAACACCCAACAGTTGAGATTTTAAACATTCTGACCCTGTTTATTTAACAAGACTAAAGGAAAAAAATAAATGATACTGCCTGGGGAGGAAGATTTATGGCTTGCACAACAGAGCCAGGATTATTAAGCAGAATGCAGTGACCCAGAAAGCAGAAAAGATTTAGAGATATGGACTGTAGCTACTGCCCACTATCACCAAGGGGAGCTGGGCTCTGGTAACATCCTGCCAGCCCACGTGAGCCCCAGAGCAGAGCAGGGTTCTGTGGCTGTCTGGGAAAGCCCTTCCGATCAGCCCAGCATGCAGGGGAAAGGGAAGACACGTTGGGTCATAATAGATGCTTGGGGACCCCTTGATGGAAGGGCCACCTCCCTCTAGGTCCCTCTCTCCACACAGTTATGCTTTTCTATTTCATGGCCTCTTTGCATCCTCTGTTTGTACACTCACATGAGGACGCTGACTCTTCCCTAACTCCCTCCCCTAGTGATTTTCTATCAGTAACAGCCCTGTCCCAACACTAGCTGCAGAGCTACTCCTGGCCTTTTGTTCCCATCTAATCTATCATCCACGAGGTGAGGGTCCTCCTCTCTCCATGCCCCACCACCACAACTGTCCAACCTTGCATGAGACCAGCCACCTTGGCTCCTTCAGCCTCGCACAGCTGCATCTCAGCCCTCTTTGCCAACCCGAGGAATCTTGACTGGAAGAGGTAGATGGTGCAGCCTGACCCAACAGGGTCAGCTCCTGTCACCTGCCTTCATGTCTCTTGGGCCCCTCCGTGACTCACTCTCCTTTCCTGCAGTTAGTCCCAGGGACAAGCCCAAGAGTGACCAGCCACCAAGGATGCCTCAGGTCACAGGCAAGATGTCAGGATGGACACATGGCAGCCCAGGGAGGCGTTGGAGTGTGTGAAGAGCAAGGGAAGCCTGACCCTGTGGAGGGCATGGATGCGGCTCGCCTCCTCTCTTTTGGGGATTGACACCTCTTCTTTCCTGACGGATCAGGGAGCCTCTGTTTGTGTAGGAGGGGAAAATCATCTCCAAGAGCATCACTGCTGTCCCCAGCCGGGGCAGGTGAGTGCTCTGCATCCCTTCGTTCCTTTCCCTCTCCTTGGGAGTCCCTGGCTTCGTCTCACCAGGGAGACAGAAACAGGATGCCTGGGTTTTCTGGGCAGTTCTGCTACTTCTTCACTGCACACAAGGGCATAAGAAGCCACCGCTCACCCATGTCCCTCAAATAGGGCATGGAGAAGGTTAACCCCCCACCTCCACAGAGCAAGGAGCAGAGATTAATTAGCTAATGTCTGTACATCGCCTTGATGAGAGACAGGAGCTCCAGCTCCCAGGTACCTCTCAGCAGAGGGGTGGCAGGACAGGCTGAGGGCTGCACGCGCTGGTGCAGGTGTCAACAGCCAGAGCCTCCATCCAGCACATCCCCATTCCCACAGCTCCTTGTGGCGACAGGGATGGATTAGGCCTCATCATTTAGCTGGAGCTGGGGTGTATTTATAACCTCCACAGGGCAATGCCATATCGAGTCAGCGAGGAAAGCCGCGCAGCTTGGGCACGCGCTGACATTTCCTGGGGAGCCAGGCTGCTCTTTCTCACATGGCTGCCATTAAAATTTATGTTAGGCCATGGCTTGCTGGCGTGGTGGTGGGCCTGGGAGGGAGCCTACATGAAGGCCTAACTGTGCTGGCCAGCATGAAGGTGCCCCCAGTGCAGCCATGACAAACCCCTATGAAACGCCTTCAGGCAGACATTGCAGTGGGACAGAGCAAGCCACAAACAGATAGGAGGACACAGCCATGCTGAGAACTGCACCTAACCACCAGTTTGGGACAGCTCCACAGCTTTCTGGCCTGAAGGAAACCTCATGGGCTTCAGTTCTTCCGCGTCTCTCTGTGCCAAGTGATGGGACTACCAGCACTTCCTCTCCAATGGGAGAGGAACATGCAGCCCCCATAGCTCCCTTCTGTTTCCCCAGTGTCAGCCCCTTTCATCCATAGCACTTCTCGCAGGGTCTGACCATGTGCTTTGTCTGTGGTCCTAGGATTATATCTGTCATGACATTCCAGCCCTGGCTGTACTCGGCTTCATCTGCCTATGAAATGAGGTGGACTGTGGAGGGAAATCACTGGGGCCTCCATTCGGACAGATTTACAGTCATGAGACAGACAGACATTGCATCTGGGGTGAGAAGACACCTATGAAAACTTACAGCTTACCCAGGCAGAACATCACAGTCAATGTGGCCAGCAGAGCATTCAATACAAAAGCCACTTCCCTCAGCTCTGGTCATGAAATGATTTATCTCCAGCAGCCAAGAAGAGCTGGGATGTATGGGCTTGATCAAAGCCCTCAGATAGTATGGCTGGAGCCAAGGGGATCTGGGGGGACTTGGAGAGCCAGCCCAGGTTCCCCTCCTCCTTTGTGGGTGAGTTGTAGGCTGCCTTCAGACGCCAAGTCCAGCCTTTTCCAGCAGTCCCACTCGCTGACATCATTAGCGCAGGTGCCCAAGTATTATGGGATTTGCATAGCGTGACATATGCCCTGCTGGAAATGGTGTTATTTCCCAGGCTCTCCAAAGTGATTAACCAGCTCTTCTCTCACTAAACAAGTGAGAGCACCAACGGAGACGCTAAGGTAAGGAAGTGTTCCTGCTTTCCTCTCCCAGGTATCAGGTCCCAGGTCCTGAGCTCTCGCACGTTCAGCTGGAGAATTGTCCTTCACACACTTTGAGGCAATGGCAGAGTGAATTCCCCTCCTCTACCAGGCCATAGGGGAGATTTCACAGAGTTGCTGGTATCTGACCAGAAAAGGCTGAAGACTTGTAAGGAGATGCAGGAGCCTCTGATAGCCACGAGTGTGCAAGGATTTGCTTGTCATATCCTGCATCCAACCACCACATCTACAGTGTAGCAGAGAGGTACCAGAGCTGGCTACAAACTGCCGCGTTTGGACCAGGGACCAGTCACAGCAACACGGAGGCCAGCAGTGACTGTGTGGCTTGCCCAAGGGAAAGGACTGCACCTCACGTGCATCTGACCTTTACACAGCCTCACTCCCAAACACTTTAAACAGCTCCTTCTCCCATGGCTGACGGCATTGCAGACTGATTTCTCCTTTCATCAAAAACTGCCCCCTGCTTTTGACAGGGAAAAACAACGCCTTCCCCAATCCTGCTGGTTCTCTACACATTACATGGTCTTTCCTCTCCCATTCCAGCGCATCAGCTCCAGACCCGTCCCTGCCTCTAGCTCATGCCCTGCACCCTGCGCCTCACCTCCGCTCCCCAGCCCTCACTCAACTGAGAGCACCTTGGAATTCATGCCCAGGTCTTCAAGAAATTGGGCAGCCTGAAATCGTTCAGTCCCTTTTCTGAGAACGCTGACAGCAAAGGCATAAAAATGAAAAATTCTTAAAATAACATGCAGCACGATGAAGCCGTGTGCCTCTGATGGCTGCCGCCAGCATTACTGGCTGCGCATGCCTGCCTTGTCAGCCTTCCCCGTGACTGTCTCCATGATTTATGATCTTAATAACTGAGCCTGAACACAGCTGCCACTGGGGGCTCATAAACAGCTGCCATTCATGCTTGTCGTGTTGCACATTCAGGTGATGTCCAAAACATCTTTTGAGAACAACCCTCTCCCTTGCTTCTTCCCTTGGAAGGAGCCACCTGTTTGTGGTGGAGATCCCTAGACAGGCCTTTTCTTTTGATGGGATGTGGAGGGAAGTCACCACGGTGCTCCTCCAGCAGCAGCTGCTGGAAGCTGCTTCTTCCCTGCATGGACATGTGCACGGACTTCCCTGCAATGCGCTGGCAAAGCACCAGCTCCTCCTCTGCATGGACCAATCCTTCCCCACACATGTTCCCACCAGAGGAAATAAGGCAGGAATCTTTTATGGTCGTGCACAGAGCCTCCTTATGGGGTGGGCAGGTGCATTGTCATTTGGATCATGGAAGGAAGCGGGAGGCAGCAGCTTTGGGGATCCAGACCTGCTGTTCCTCTCAGGGAGGAGTTTTGTCTGATGCCCCCAGCTTTGGGTACACTGGGGGATATATTCCCACTTGTGGTCCCAATCTGTTCCAGCTCTCCCCATAGGCAAATGTAGAGCCATGGCAGAGGGGAAAGGCAGCAGGTTTCAGGACTTTGGGGCCAGATGGAAGAAATGAATGAGCGAGAGTTATTCTCAGGACCTGAGAACACAGAAGGATGCAAGAGTAGGTGGGTATCAGAGTGGGGAGGTGGGTCAGGAAGGGAGCCCCATGTCAAGTGCCTTTGCAGGGACTGTCTTGGCACACAAGGGTCTGTTCCCAGGAAAAAAATAAAAAGCACACTGAGGTATTTTTTCCCAGCTTTCTTTCCCTGTTACCTCTTGGACTCTGGGGCCCTGCTAAAGTCCTGCTGACTCTCAGCATCTGGCAAACTAAGTGCAAACTAAGTGCCTCCTCTTCTGCTTGCACTCTGGATCAAATTGCTGAAAAGCAGCAAGAAGGAGGTGAAAGGCCCCAGTTAATCTCCAGAGAGTCTGGCTGTGGTTTTCTGAATAGTGCTCTAAGGTCTCCTGGCTCCTTAGACTAATTAACAGCAAGGGAGAGGCACAAGACCGTTCCCCATCTCTGATTCAAGCTACAGTCCTCGCTGCCCACTACACACCAAGCTTCTGCCATGCAGCTGGTTTCCCCTATGCCCTCCTTTCTGCAGACTAATTACTCTCTAATAGTTCCTTACCTAGTGCTGTCAAAGGTGTTTTGTGTGTGTGCATAGTGCGGAGTGGTGGTGGTGGTTACCAGCCTTTGTTGGTCGCAGGGCAGAGAGAGGGAGCAGAGGAAAGGCGCTGGGGCATCCCCAGAGGAGCAGGAGCTAATGAGCTGTCTGACTACAAGCATTTGCTTTGCTTGTAATACCTGATAATAGGTATTGCCATAAAGGTCAGCTCCTGAGGAAGCAGCACCGAGAGCGGTAAGGCTACATGTGATTTAAGCTGAAAGAAGCAAGGATCATTGACATAAAAGCCAGGTGGTCACCTAGATATATGAGCACACCTAATTTGCTAACATCAGGTATCAAAAAGCCCCAGTCACAGTAGAGAAGGTGATGGATCCAGCCTGGAGAAAAGGTGGCAGCATGTCAGTCTGCAACGCAGTGGGTACCCATGCAGGCAGGAAGTGTGTTGGAGGGAGTCTGTCACTCATACGGAGATGATACAAAGGGAAAGACCACTCACCAGTGCTGGTCAAGGGGGCCAAAGAGAATGTGTACTACAAAAATCAAGTGGGTAGGGCAGAGAACTGGATATCAGCTGTCAGAGGGTCGCCATCCTCTCCACATCATGTGGGGAGCTGGGCATTCCCCCAGACCAGCCCCACGCACAGCCCTCAGCGGGAGCTGCCGGGGGACCAAGCTCTAGCTGCAGCAAGGCAGGCAGCCCACCAGCTCGAAACAGTTAACAGCTCTCCTAAACCCTCCTAATCATAAACAGCTCTCCTAATCATGATGAATGAGTCCAGCCCCATGGAAATGTCACTGTGTACACAGGGTGAGCTCATTCCCCTCCTCCTCCAATCTTGGCACTGCAGTCAGGCTGGGACAGATAGCCAGCACCCTATCCCTGTGGAGCTGGCATCATGGAGGCAGACTGGCTTGACCTCCCAGCTTGTGATAAAGATGTCCAGACATGAGAGCAGGGCAGCTGTGAGATTTCAGGGTGAGATCTCACTGCTCCAAGGGCTACTAATTAATGGGAGAGGGCCTCCCTTCCTCTGCCAAGGCAAGGAGGAAATGTAAATGGATGAGGGATGAGGGTGAGGGTCAAATGTTCAACCTTGTTATCTAATATAAAACACGAGCAAATGAGATCATTATGGGGAGATATTGATTCATAGCAAGATGTTCTACGAATGCCATAGCAATAGCTCCCAACCCCTTCTGTCAGCCACCTTCTGTCCTCTGAGATGAGCTTGAGAGTGCTGGTCTGCAGCAGACCAACACCTTTAGGAGCTCAGTGTGCATGGTCTGGGTGTCTGTACTCCATCAGGTCTGTAAAAGGCAGCAAGGAGGGAAACAGTCATGTTGGTGGAGATGGCAGGAAGACAAGAAAGAGGCATTTCTGACACTGGCAAAGACTTCCCCAAAGACCTTAGGAATGCAGCTTAAGGGTATCCTGTCTGCTTATGGTCTGTGTGCTTGCCCTCTGAAGGCATTTAAACCTCTGCTGTCCATCCGGAAACAAGTTTCCAGCAGCATGGCTAAATGTCCATTTGCATGATGCCAGCTAGTTTAATACTGCTTAGGTGAATCCCTAGGTTAGTTTCTTAGAAAAGTTAGTAAAGGTTAATCTCCTGGGTTCCCTACTGGGGTGTTTAGCTTTTCAGTGAAATCTGTATACCTTGTATTTATTGCATGTGCTATAGAATACAGTGTGCACTGAGACCCACATCTGTTTTGACTGCCACCATCGCCCTTTAGTCTTTGACTTGCTATCATGAGAGCCAGTGTGGATATGTGATGTCAAATGGGGGTAGTCAGGTCCAGTTGTTCTCCACACTAGTCATTCCAGTGTGACACATTTCTCACTTCTGAGACTTCAGAAAGCACTGTGGCAATCAGCATGGGAATCTTCTGCACAAATATCAGTTTTCACAAAGCAGGTGTCTAACCAGAGATAGTGTTTTTGGCCTCCCATGTAGGTTAGAGATCGGTACTTTTAGGATCCCACTCAACTAATTTTAAAGTAGCCACTTGTTGACACTTCAAGCTACGTTAAAGTAATTCCCTGGATGCAGAAAACTTCACACAATATCTATGTCCTTCTGTTCCAAAAATTCAGGTACCTGCTAGCTATACCTCTTTTGTCCTGCTACCCCACTGGCTATGAAGAGGTAGATTTCTTTCCCAAGACAGCAGGCAAGGCACATAAAGGTGTCAGGGATAGGGATGTCTATCAGGACCTATTAGCACAGAAATAGAGTTACTTTAGAGCTGTAATAGAAGACCATCAACTGGACCATTAACTTCAAATGGCTGCCAGCCAAGGAGGAATAAAAGGCAGGACACTGTGTGAAAACAGTGTGACTGGTTCCTGGAAGCAGGCTAAGATGCTTGGAGAAGGTGCTGCAAATAGACACACACTGTATGGATTATGCTTTGCTACTCTGGTATAATGTCCCTACAATCCAGGGGAGCAGATGAATTTTTGTGAATTTTTGCTGTTCTGCTGTACATGCATATGGCCACTGTGATATCTCCTCCTCGTTGCCTTATTGCCATAAGGAGTTCAATGCAGATTTATCAAATAGCCTAACTCAGACCACCAGCTTTTCTACTTGCAGTCTGACCCTCATCACCAAGAGGCATGTCCATTTTCCTATCCCACACGGACTGGCAGAGTGTTAGAGTAGCTGTGGCTGCTCCATTCTGCTCAGGATCCACATCCCAGCTCTCCTTCCTGAGGAGAGTACATCAGTTCTCTGGCCAGACAGCATGACCCCCTCCCAAACGGGTTCCTGCAGTCCCATCGTCTCCATGAGATGTATTCTCCTTCCTGATAGCTCTCCTGTGGGCCCTGTTCTGCCCTTGTGTGTAGGGACATCTCAGCAAACACAGTCAGATCTTAATTTCTTGCTAGCAGAGTTTTACTAGGATGCAGGGTGGGGAGAGACCTCTCACCTCATTTTGGCCATCTATAATTTAGACATCTGATCTGGGATGGTCATCATGGTGCTCTGCCTTAATGGAAAAGAGAGGCACCTTTGGTGGAGATTTCTCTCATCTATCTTAAGTGCTTATTTCAGAGAGAATAAATCACCTTTTGCTACACTGACTGTAGCAGGAGTCCAGGGAAGAGGTCTAGCTTCAGAAGAGCTACTGCAAGAGAAAGGAGAAACTTGGCACCTAAGCATGCTCCGTGACCCAGTGAGCCTTGTGGAAATACAGCCGGCAAAGCATTTCCCCACTGGAGAAGGAAACCACCAAAGGGGAAAAGGGCTGGGAAGTAGAAAGTGGTTCCCTATATGTGGTCTTACTAAGGGGAGCATAACAGTTACCAAATTATTCTCAAATGTCTCTTCAACTTCAGGTGTGTGTTGCTGTCTGCTGTCTAAATTTTTAACCCCCACCCCTCCAAACACTGATTAAAAACTACCCACTGGCAGAGAAAATATTTGTTAGTTTACTCCAAGTTTATTAGATGTTAGACCTAATTAAAAGTTCCAGTGCGTGGTAAATGCTTCTTTAATTATAGTGAGACAGGAACATTAGAATTGTGGTTTTGTAGAGAAATACATCTAATTAGGCTGGTATATTTAGGGCATTATTTCTATCTATCTGAAATATGTTGCACTACATGCTGGTTATTCCAGTCAGAGCTTTACATAAATGCATTCCAATAAAAAAAGCACTTAAAAAAATTCCTCCTACAGTATTTTTAAACTCAATTTATTCTTAATGAAAGAATCTAGACTAAGAGCCTCTGGAGAATGAGTCCCCTTGTTTATGCACAGAAGAGATAAGAGGGGTTGTACAGCTCAGTACAGGGAGCAAGTGGGGAGCTGAGAACCCACCATTCAGCCCTCCGTCTCAGCACGTATGTCACCAACAGCAAGGACAAGTTTTTATGACACAGACACTTGTTCTGTGAGAATGAGACAATCCTACTCAGTTTATCCAGCTAAACAGATATCTACACAGTTGCATTGCCAGAGGCACATCCCACCCTTCTCCATCTCTCCCACACGCATTTCCATGAGTTTCAAGGTCTCAGAGCTCTAAATCCAGTGTTGTGCAGTCTGCCTCCACAAAGCTAATAGACCACCTAATCCCAGCTTCATGGGACACAAGTTTGGCTTCCAGTTCTTTGCGTAGGAATAACCTTTACTCCCCTCCCTCTCTCGTCCCACAGCAAGCTTTGGAGAGTAGCAATGTAAAGGTGCCTGGTGTAAGCCTTTAGCCACAGATCCGCATGACATGGACAGCAGGATTGCTCCAGCTCCACACTGCCATGCTGGGGAGTTTACAGTGTGTGTGAAGGAAAGAGCATATTGGAAGGCAGCTTTCACCACCTGAGAAGCAACTCCAGAATTTTTGATCTGGATTAACTATAAGTTTTTCTCTTGGAGTGGGGATAGTAAAGACCAATGTATTTCAAAAGACCATGATTGTACTGTTCCATGTCAGGGTATGAGTGTTAGTTCAGATTTTGCCTCATTTGTTGGCTTTTCTGACCTGGTAAAACCTTATGTAATGCTGGATGTTTGTTGCTTTGGAAGTAGCTTTGAAAGAGTGATTGCTACTAAAAGAAAACAATATCTATTAAAGAAACTGTTGTGAAGGAAAAAAAGGACACCCCCTCAAAATTTCTGCAGGCTGCCAGACTCCATGTTAACCATCTGAAAGTGCCAAGCCATCACAACCACTGGCTGCCCAGGGGGAGGGCAGCAACAAGTGACAGAGAGCCAGGACCTTGCCAAGGCATCGCTCTGGGCACTTTCTTGCATGAGCACTGCCCCACATGATGGTACTGAAGTGGCTGTTGGAGCATGAGCCTGGTATCCCAGCAGCAAATAATTCAGAGCCTTAAAAAAATAGGCAGCATGAACCTAAAACTGTAAAAGAGGCAGAGGCTGAATGATAGATTTTGAGTGTCCCTGTTGACTTTCCTGAAAGCCAGTAGGTTCACACCACAGGCCAAGAGGTTAGTCCTGCATGAGAAGGAGAATTCTTTAAGGCATTTTCCATGATGGTAAAGTCACAGAAGGAGTTCTGTGAAAACACTGGGCATTTATGCACAGGTGTGTGTATGTGTGCATGGTCAGGGGGCAGGGGGAGGGAGGACCTTGTGCAAAACCCAGCAGCCCTTTGTGTGTTCCTCATTCTCCATCAGAGCAACTAAACTAGCCACGAGCCAGGACATCCCAGAGGTTTACGCTGCCACTTCCTACACAGCACTGAGTGGAAGGACGGTCTTCCTCAGGGTAGTGCCAGGCTCACATCTCATCAGATCCATAGGGAATTTGCTCAGAAAATCCATCAGATCAAGAGTTTCTCTACCTCTGTTTTGGTATACATAAGCCACTGAGAAATCATCCTGCTAAGCATCCTGCGCAGGGAGCCCAGAGCGATTGCCATTTAAAACCAAAAATAACCTTTGAAAGTTCTTTTACTCCTTTTCATTTTTCCCTTGTTTGTTTTCCTTCTGCCTTTGGGAGAATGAGAAGACAGGGCAGGCTTTTCCTATAGAAGACTATGCACAATAACTCCACAAATAACACTCTGGTATCTTCAGGACTGTCAAGATCTCAGGGTAACACTGGACGCTGCTTAGTCAGCAACTGATGGTCATTCCCAGGCGTTTTTGTTCTGCTCCTGGGATCCTTCCTGAACCTTACCTTATTTTATCTATCCATCAGTCCTGTTGAATGCAGAACAGAGGCAGCAGACTCAGTGTCTTAATCACCTGCCAGTGCTGGGTGTAGACTCTCTAGTTGGGCCCTGTAGCACTGTTCGTCCTGCTACCTGTAGCACTGGCATAGTCTGATCTGTTCTTCACACTCCCGCTAACACATCTTCCAGAAATGGCTCCCCACAGAGGGAGAATGGTGAAACGCTGATCTGGCCGTTGACCTGCTGAAGGATTGTTGAAGGGTATCTATCTTCAGAGCAAACCAGTAGGCCAGTGTCTTTCCTCGAGCAAGCCATTTGAAAAGGAACAGCTGAACACTGAGAGCTGCAGGGAGCGTGTGATGGAAAATGTATGACAAGTGGTGCAAGAGCCCTTGATTCACGACAGCAAGACGTGGCTGGAGAGGGTTCTGCCTTGCCCAGCTTGGGCTGCACTTGTCTTCAGAGTGCAGGGATTAGAGCCATAACTCATGGGTCTATCCTTGCCAGAAGGGTTGGGGATCTTGCAGCACACCCAGAATATCGTAACTGGGTGTGCTACACCCAGTATTGTAACTGGGAAGGAGACAGGTTGGGGTGTTATGTGAGTGAAAGTCCTGGTTGTAACATCATCCAGAGCAAAAGGACAGGAGCTCTGACTTCTGATTTCCATGTGTAGGCTGATCAGCAAATGGGGTCTTGCAGGAACAGTCCTTCTGGAGATCCTATCACACCATTGCCCAGGTGTGTTGTGGAGCTTGTTTTCATTGTCTTCTCCAAAACATCAGATATCAGGCACTGTCAGGGCTGAGCTAAGGGCCTAAAGGGACATTCATCTTGTCTGGTAGGGCATTTTGCATATTCACAGCAACTTTCTTTCCTCCTTCTCTCCTGCCTTTTGTTCACCACTTTGGTCCACTGCTCATATGTTTTTCCAGGCAGCGACTGTCTCTTCCTCTATATTTGAGTAGGGCTAGGCAGACAGTAGCCATTACTGTCACAGAAATGCTAATCAGCAGCTCAGTGCACCTCCTTCAGCACCTGTGCCAAAGACTTCTCCACACACCTCCCATCCCTCAGCGCTCGCTCTCACCACGTAGGCCGGGTCAGCCTGTCCCCAGCCTGCAGATCTGTGTGAACCTCCCTGTACCGTCACGGTTACCCTATGTCTAGCGTATTTGAACACCTATAGACCTTTTCTTAAAGGAAAAAGAAGCAACAACAACAACAAAATGTTCTAGGAGGAAATGGTTCCCCACTTCAATGCAAAAACGCCACCAACTGGGAAATTCTCCCAGTGTGGCTCCAGGGTCTAGAGAGGGTCTAGGTTCTGGGCATGGGCTTCCCACCTCTGCTGCCCATTGGGAAGGGTACTCCACCTGCTTCCTCCACACAGTCCCTTATTCCCATATCAGGAATCCCTTCCCCCTCCTTTGCCTGGCAGCAGCTTGCCCTCAAAGAGTTATCATTCATTTTAAAGACAGGGCTCTAAATGGATAATGCCCAGCTTTGATAGCGGGCTCGCTACTTCAATGCACTATAAAACATTCAGCAGACTCAATAGCTGCCTTTCGACTCGGCTGCCTGACAGCCTCGGGGGCTCCCGCAGCTCAGACATGCTCTGCCTTAACCTGTCTCTCCTGGGTCTCCAAGGGATGGGAAGGCACAGCGGAGAGCACAGCAGCCCTCCATAACACTCCTGGGGCTAGGGACATGTGCACTTGTGCACTGGGGTCCCCATCGAGACAAGAGTTCCTGCTCATGTTGTCCCAACCCACAACAAGGAAGAACATGAAAGAGTCTTCAAAGACTGGCATTAGTCACTGGCTAAATTCCCCTCGTGACATACAGATGACGTAAAGGGAACGGATTCCCTCCCTGTTTCTGCCCCTGTCACTTAGACTCTTCTTTAGTTTAGAGGGCAAGAGAAAAATAATGGTATTGCCAGCTGCCATGCCCAGGAGAGCGGTCTCCTGGTGAGCAGGAGCCTCAGGAGGAAAAGAAAAGAAAAAGGGGAGGTTTGGTATCTGTCCTTGCTACTAAGTCCAAGCAGCCATGTTCAGACCCTTCATCAAATGGTGTTTCCAATCTAGTCAGACTGGTCTCAGAGGGAAAATCGGCAGGTCTGAGAGATCAGAAGTGGCAAAAGCACAAGTTCCTTCGTCCAGAAGGGAGGAGTCTGCTTGCTACATCCCTTTAGAAGCCCCTGCACTTACTGCATGTAATTATATCAAGGTTTGCTCACAGACACACTATAGCTAATAGTTGCCACTGAATCCAAACCTGAGACTATTAGCATTGAAAGCACAGACATTTAAGGCACCTAATAGCTGAGCTGAAAGAATACATCTGAGCTGCTGGAATCACAGGACAGCACTGTGGGGAGTGAGCAGAAAGAGAGGGGATAACATGCTTGAAGCTGCTACACTATATAATAGCAATACCTGACTCTCATACAGAGTGTTTCATTGGGAGATCTCAAAGCATTTACAAAGCTTCCTTGGTATTTTTGTGTTTCTAACTAGGCAAAGTGAGACACCAGAGCTGAAGCGAGAGGGACTCCCTCACACAGCTGGTCAGCAGCAGAGCTGGTGAGGAACGAAAGAGCCACAAAGCTTTTCGTACTGAGTGGGGACGCAAGGGACAGGCGCTGGGAGTGGTGAGTAATCTGCTCAGGCAGAGGGAAATAGGGAAGGGATTAAGCATGTCTGCCTGGGGAAAACAGGCTTTTTTCCACTGGCTTGGGAGAGAACTGCCCCGTTATGCTATGAGAGTGAACAGAGTATAATAGCAAAAACAACAGTCAGTTTACTGATCGCAGTAGGTGCTAAAATTTGCTGCATAGCCTGACAGTATCTATTAAATGCAGACAAAACATTTGCCTAGATTGTGGAAAATCTACAAAATCACCTGTCCTCGGAGTCACTGGAGATGATAGAGCATTTCTGTTTTTATAAAAAGAATCTGAAAGAAAATGAACATTTCTGAATACGTGGCTTGAATAGAGAAATGGCCAGAGCTTTGCTAGGGTGCAGAGAAGACAAATGATGCATGAAGGAACTGGGTACTCTTTGTTCAGGAAAATAAAACACCCCCAACCAATGATTACAGAGCGAAGCTAACTTGACCCCCAACCTGCTTGAAAAATTGGAGTATCACTAGAAACAAGCATTAAAGATGCCAGAGATTTGTGACAGCACTGTATAATCTGCGCAACACGTTAACCAAGGGTCTCACAGAAAGCACATTGTGGACCACTGTTACAAGCAAAGTGCTTTCACTGCAAGAAATGGTGCCACAGAAGCAAGTGCTTCTGTTTCTTATAGCAATGGCTAGGGAAAGCACCAAGCGGGTGCAGAAAGCATGAGACGATGAAAGCAAAGGGATCTGATTGCAGCTCTGTGTGCACTGTTTTCAAATTTCAGCCCAGGCAAACGAAGGCAGATAATGGTAACAGACGGGCTGTAGCAAGGAGAGTCATTTCTGGCATGTCACTGCTTTGATCCCCAGCCTGAAAGTGCTGTGGAAAGGACACGGGTCACTCCTGGTGCTAGTGGCCCAAAGCAGCGGGTGAGCAGAATGAAGAGGGATGAGGCAGTCAAGGCATCCTTGTGAGGAACCCCCTGCACTGCTGAGGATGGTGCTCTGTGAGACATGGAGTCAGCTGAAGTGGGTACGGGAGAGTGGATAAGATCAGCTCCTGTACATTAATGACTGCCTTTGTCTGTCTGTGTTTGAAAACAGTAAAATGTATGTCACGGTTGCCAGAGAATATCAGCCTGCAAAGCTCAGATGCTGCTTATCTGCAGGAATGGCTGGGAAGATCCTGGCCAGAAGCTTTGTGTGATTGCCAGGGACGGACACGTAAATGGAGGAAATGGCCTGTCAGAGTCCAGGTCATCCCCCTAAGCGCCATAACCCCAAACAGACCTTGTGCACCCTGCACATGGCCCAGATCTGCACTAGCCCGTTGTGTGCTGGCCATGTCCCGGACACGTGTGTCCCCTGCAACTGCTGGGAAGCCCAGGAGCTGGGCTTCTTCAGCTCAGCTTGTTGAGCACAGTCCAGGGCAGTGTGGGGACAGAGACTTCCAGGGACAGGGATTTCTGAGCAGAGTGACCCTGATAATATCAAGCAGAGGACAAGTTCAGTAGGATGTTTTGTAGAAGGGACCCTATAGAAAAGAAGTTCACAGCAGCTCTGAAGGTATAAGCGCATAGGCAAGTCTCATGACCCTGCTGCTGCTACAAGTGACCATAACAAAACAAAGTAGAAAATTTCTCCTGTGGTTACAGGGGGAGATGGAAATGCTCTTTCACACATTGGTGTCATGCCTCTAAGATGTTCTCTGGAGAGATGCTGTACATCTCCTTTCTCTTTGCATGTTTTAGCCTGCTGTAGACTTTTGACAGCTTGTGTCCCTTTCTCTGTCTCACTTTCTTCCTGCCCCCAGGATCCTGCGAGCTCAGCCCTGCTGTAAATGGAGCTTGGATGGCAATAATCATGCCTTGCAGCAGAGAGAGATATAGATGAGTCAAACCTAGCTAATAGGCTACAGCTAATGGGCACCAGAAGCAGCATTATCACAGAAAAAGTATCCTTCCTGTCCAGATACGAATGAGCATCTTCCCTGGAGAGCTCCATTTTACTATCCCCAGGCCCAGCCACCATCTTGGGAGACTGAAGTACAGACTGTTTGATGTAGAAAGGAAATGCTTGCTGGCTGGGGAAGAGAGTATTAGCAAGAAGCCCAAGAAAGGGATGAACTTGCACCAGCCCAGCACGTTACTATTTTCAAATCAAACTTAACCATGCTTTGAGTTATGAGCCAGCATGTGCCTCCTTGCTGCAGTTACCAAGTGACAGAATTACTGACCCAGAGCAGACAGGGCTAGTGTTGCAGAGGGATGTTGTGATCTGCAATGTGTCTGACTGCTGGGAAGGGATGGATGCAATGACAGAAGCCCTATGGATGCATAAAAAACACTGGATGTGTTTGTCTTGGATTTGGCGAATGGATATGGAGGTGAGGGATAGCTGACCTCAGCCTGTCCTGACCTCAGGACCCTGGGGCAGCAACAGGGTGGGTTTAGATATCAAAAGTGCTGGATTTCAACAATAGACCTTTTCTCCTGATCTCTGAGGCCAGGGTCTGTTCTTTGCTGAGGAAAGCAAGGAGCGTGGCATGCCTCTTATCCATGCAGCTAAACTCTCTTCTCCTCCCAAACCAGGATGGCCTCATCCATACAGTGTACTGGCAACAGGCCAGACAAGGCCATGCTGTTTCTTGAACTGAAGCCAGAAGTGTTTTAACCCCATGAGCCCTGCCAATTTAGCAGGAGGAAGTGAAATTATCTAAGTAACATTTGTTCTTAAGAAGCTAAAATTCAAAGGAGAGAGGGAAAGCAGTCACTGGAGCCAACATGGCTTTTGGAATCCAGCCAGATTTGGGGGTCTCATGCAACTGAAGATGTTTTTATTTAATAAAGGCTCAGGCTGCATACAGAAACACACATATGGCAGAGAGGGGGAGCAGCTGCCCCCCAGCAGCAGCCTCCCTTGTGTCATCATCCCGCACCACCATGGTACCTTCCACCTCCAGGGACCCCCAGGTAGGTAATCAGGTCCTGGGCTGCTGCCACTGGCAGCCGATGCACAGCAGTGTGCAGCCAGGATGGGGGGATTAGGCAGGGAACGAAGGGCACCATCCTCAGCGGGAAGCCTCGCGAACAAAGCACTGTCACAGCTCTGTGATGCGCTCACAAAAGCAGGGCTAAATATTGTCATCGCATCATTGAAGTCTGTGATTAAGGATTTAGCTAAGAGGTGGTTTATCCCAGAGCGAAGTTTTCCTTTGCATCAGACTACAACAGTGGTTTTGATGTAGAAAGCCGCCACTGTTGTTGCTTCAGCATTTCACGCATGCCTTGCATGTTCCCCATGGGGACTTTGACCAGGAAGGATCCTGCTTATTTTAGAAGATCTGATAAAATCTGGACTATGGGATCCGGAGACTTCAAATGCTTCAAAATACCTAGTTCCCCCGAAAATTAATGAAGGGATAACACAAGCCTGAGTGCCACATCTCAGAGAGCTAAAAGTCCCACATCAGTTGTATTTATGTAAGATATGTAGTCTCTACAAACTGCTGGCAAGTCCAATGCTCACTTGAGCTCATCACACGGCAAGGAGATGCCTTAGAGAGATACGCCTGCTTCAGCACACCCCTGCAAATTTGGAGCTATGATTCATCTGAATTCCTCAGAGGAGAGGGAAACAGAGGCAGAAGAGCCTGTATTCCAGCATCCTCTGCGCTCATCGCAGGAAAACAAGCCATGGATCAGACATTCCTTCGGCTCTGCTACCTACCCAAGCCACCAAGGAAGACTACCGCACAACAAGATCCCTCAAATGAGTAACACCCTGGGGAACTCCTGGGAGACGCACTGAGGCACTGCCTGCTTCCAGTAGCAACTGGAAATCTCCAAGTCTAAATGGGGACCAGAAACTCACCAGTAAGGGTCCCCACAGTCAAGACACACCTCCCTGAATCCTTACAAGGATAGTGAAGAGCTGGATAGCAACTGTTACCTTTGTCATTACTCCTGTAACTGAGGTCAGAATACACCCCTCACCCTCCCATCCTTTCTTTAAGGATATCTGCTGTGCAAATGTTTCCATGTGAACAAATCACCCCAGACTCCTCTTATACCGGGCAGGAATTTTAAGGACAAGAGAAATCCTACCTATTCTAAATGAACAGAACAGATGAAGTACATCATGAAAAGCTCATCAGTGCAATGACTTGCACATTTTATTATCAAGACCTTAACCCTTTGCTTTGTTCTTATACATTTCTTCTGTTCTTAACTGATGCAAAAGTGGGATCTCAGACAATCCTGATGGACCCAAGGCATGTTTTTTTTTTTTTCATTCAGGAGGAAGGAAAACAAAGATATGTTCAGTGGAAAATAATAATAATAATAATAAAGCTTGAGACCAGATATAAGTTTCAAAGGGGGCCACAAAAGCTATTTTGGAGGCTGGAAGCAGGAAAAGCGAGACACAGAGAACAGACCCCAGCAACAGTTATGCTTTGTGTCCTGTCGGCTCAAAACTCCTGTTGCAAATGATGTAAGTAGCTGGCCAACCCAAGGGAGCTCTACTCATGAAAAAAGCTTGCAGGAAACTCACACGGTTACTGCTTGTGAATAAAAAAGTATAAGCTAAGAGTTTTCAAATCATGTCAACCACAGCAAAAAGAGAATTAGACCCATGGTCTCTCATTAGCCAAGAACAGAGCAGTCATCTGGCCAAGGGGACTACTAATAGACACAGGAATCATTTGGGAAACTCTAACATTGAGTGCCCCAAACATACACGAAACTGTTAGTTAAATTTCTGCCTTGACAGGTTCTGGTTTGCATCCCTCAAGCTAAATGGGATTGTAGCTGAACTCCTAGACTAGGCTTATGCTTTTTGGAAGAGGTAAGGAGCTGGGGTTGTCATATATCCACACCAGCAGGGAACGGTTTCCAAAACCCTAGCTATTGAGCACTAAGAGGTCAGTACATGCCAGCACTTTTTTTTTTTTTTTTAAACTTGCTTTAACATTAGCCTCCGGACTCTGAACTTCAACAACTGCCATAATTGAAAATCCACATTCAAACTCCCTCAACAAGAGGGTATTTTTTATGTTTTCTCAATATGATGTGAAATTTGCTCGTGTCTGTCATGCACCCTTTATTCCACAAGCTATCTGAAAGCAATCTCCTCTTCCTGCTTGAGCTCCCAGTCTTCAGGTTTTTAAAATCTAAATGTAACATCAGAAAAAAAGGTTTCTTTCTAATTTCCTTCTCCGCTGCAGTAGTCACTCTCCATTGTCCCCTGTTGCGCCTGAAAAATGATTCAGACCCTTTGTGAACTCTCCGTCCCTGAGAAGACTTTCTGAGTTCCCTTTCAGTGTGTGCCTATTTAAAACTGAAAGCAAAACAAACACACAAAAGTCCACAAAAGCTCTGTGTGTGCCTTGCTACCTAGAAGGCAATTCCAGCCATTATATTTTCTCCAGTCATTTTAACATGCAGTGTCTTGGGAGTTAGCACAATGAATGTTAGTCATAAGCTAATCAGAAGAAGAGATTCTTAAATAATTCATAGACTGCCTTCCTTCTGGAAGAACCTCAATCCCCAGTGCTGTCATACCATCAGCACAGCGCGACCAAACAGCAGCTTGCTTCAGAGAGGGTGCCAGTCAACTTGGAGACGACAAAGGTAATTTGTGTGAAGAGCCATCGTGAGAAGCTATGGAGACAGCCTAGGATTTTCTGCTTAGGAAAACACATCTTTCTCCTTCCTGGGCTAAGGGAGGGCACTACTGTGTCTTTAGTCTCTGCACACATTTCACCTGCATGGTGAATCGTCAAGTCAGAGCAATAACCTTTGGGTAAGGCTGGTTATGGTATGAAGGCCATCCCTAGGCATGCTATAGCAATGCATCTCTAGCTGTCCTTTGGGTCTGTAGGGATTCACTACGCCCAGGGAATGAGGAAGAGGCAGAGCTTGGATGGAACAATCCAGTCCCATTGTTCATGTAAAGAGTTAGTCTGGAAACATGATATAGAGCAGTGCTGGGCAGCAAAGTGACTGACTGGGTGGTCACCAACCTGCCACCAGTGCAGGGCCAGCGCTGGACCCCCGTGGCTGCAGAGCAGAGCTGTAGGTACGTGCCCTCTGTGCAAGGTGTGCGTGTGAGCTTTGCCATGCCAGTCTAGCCCAGTGACCCTGACTCATGGCATTCCCACTGCCTAATAAAGGCTGCTTTGTTCGAGAAAGGCCACGTGCGTGACTTGCTGCTTGCTTCCAAGGGAATCATGTCTCTAACAGGGCAGCGATTCTTCCGACCTTATGGGAAGAGTAGAAAAAATGATACTGAACTCACAGGCCAAGTCAGAAAGGAGTGGGGATGCCTATTCCTCACAGGAAGAGAAAGTGTCCTTGGAAAAAGTGCTCCTGGGGCATAAGGAAAGGAACCCAATGCAGCTTCTGGAAGTGGCATGCAATCAGAGGGAGGGCAAGGAGAGAAGGCAGCAAGGCACTAGAGAGGTGAAAAGGAGACAAATGATGTGCAGTGGGGAGGGAGTTAAGAGAGGAGGAAGAGACAAGAACCTAGTTCATGCCAGGAAACATTCCCTTGAATACAAGGAATACAAATGCAGTGACAAGGACATGAAGGAGGCAGCCAGGCAGCTGTTTGCTCCGAGTTTAATGGGCAGTGGCTGACAAGTGCAGAGTTTGAGATGGCAGAGCTTTGATGGAGGATGGATAGGGCCAAGAAGAAGAAGAGCAGGGCGTGTTTTGACTGTCAGGACTGAAGAATGTAAAAATTTCTCCCCAAGAGTCAGGCTGGTTAAGAGGGTTTGAACTGTAAGTCAGTATTGTTGGATTCATTGACAGCTCTAGGAAGGAAAGAGAAGGGCTTACACCTCTGTTGCCTACACTTATATGAGCCCATGTCTCCAATTCAGGACACAGCAGTCAGCCAGCATCCCACAGATGAAGGACATTTGTCACCTCTCTGGGTGCAAACAGAGACACAGCTACAGCAAAAATGGCATTTGTTCAGCAGGCTGAAAAAAATGGGAAAGCCCCTCGATCTAACAAGTAGAGGAAAAACACTTTCGTCTGCCATGGATCATAAACTGTGACACACTGCCTGCACTGCTGATCACTGCTAGTGATCCACGCTGCTTGATTTGCAGTACTGCACCACCTCAAGCATCTCAGCCAGCTCTTATTTACTTGCACACTGAGTTCTCTTCAAGATGCCAAAAGTGAGGGTGAGTGAGACATCCATTAGATGTCTCTGAGATGCTGGACATCTCGGTGTAATTCTTTCATATCCATTTTCTTTTCAGGACTTACAGGGCACAGCCAGCAGTCAGCAGACCTGTAAACTTGTCTGTCATTACTGGAGGATGCTACACCCAGGCAGATAAAAGCCTCCACACTAAATATGTCATTTTTAACCAAGCTTACCAGCCTGTACTTTCCTAAATGAGATGGTAAAACAAAATCACCTTTCAGACTTTAGGTTCCTGTGGACTCCTGTATAAATACTGCCTTTCAGTAAAGCATCTGACTCATCATTGAGTACTTCGGGACAGGCTGGAGTACTGTTGCCTTGCCTGGTGAAAGAGCTGTGCTGCTATCATGGCTTTCCACAGGGAAGTTCTCTGTCGTCTGCCTCGCTCGTATCGTCTGCCTCCCTGGAGGCTGAGGCGCGTGGCTCGTTCCCAGCCACTCAGCAGCTTGGTGGCAACACCAGCTCCACAGCGTCCCCAGGCAATGCTCCACCAGGGCCTCCCTGCCTTCACAGGTCAGCCTGAGGATGCATGTCCCCAGAGGTACCCTGGTGAGGAAAGCCATATCTAAGCTCTCTGGAAGTATCTGTGAGGATCTTCTGCACAGCTAATTCAGTTTGCAAGCTGCTGCATCAAAATGCAGACATACAGCAGGCTCCTGCTGCCCAAACCACCCAAAGCAACTGGCCCCTGTCCTCCTCCCGTGCCAAGGCCTCAAGGGAGCTCTTATCCCTGCTTTGCCAAGTCCCACCAAGAGACCAAGCCTGGACCGTCTCATTACAGCACCCTCGGGGGAGGCCAGCTTCCTCTCTGCCTAATGCCAAAGCTGGATTCATATTTCAGTTTACGCACCAACCTGTAACGCACCACGTAAAATCAATCAATACATTTTCCTTCATTTTCTCATGTCCATCTGCTTAATGGAGGAAATAGCTGCTGCCTGAGACCTTGAAATTCAATGGGTCTTTTTTTTCCCCCTATGCAAATGTAAGTTTAAAAAAAAAAAAAGTAAAAGCAGAGCTTCACAATGACAGTCTTTTTCTTTCAATTTTTCAAAGCGAGAATTGAGTGGTCCAAGTGGCTTCTAGAGCATGCATGGGGAGCAGTGCTGGGATAAATCCAGCGGGACTGCACAAGGGTTTTCTTAGAGGCTGTCAGGGTTACATGTGTTTTCACTTTTTAATGAAACCTGCAATTCCATGGAGATTTCAGGATCCTAGCAAAGTACTGGCACCTCAGCAGCTGAGAGATGTTTGCCATTAGCTACATCTGTTGTTACCTATTTCAGAAGGGTGACTGGAATGAGGTGCTCCCCCTTATTTTTCTAAATTCTGGAGGGAGACCTACTTAGGGGAATAGAGAAGAAAATATGTTCATCCCTATCACCTTCACGCTTATTTTGTCCTGTTGCTTGATTGCTAGGACCATGATAGTGATCCCTTTCCTCTTTTGCATAGATAGGACTCAGACAAATCTGGCAAGAGTGAATACATGTGAACAAAGCACATGCAATGGCTGTTAGTCCCTGAAATATGCTTTGCTGAGAAGTTCTTATACTGAGCAGGGGGAGCTCTAATAGGATGTCAAGGATGGGATGTTATGGGATGGGATAGAATGGGAAAGGCACAGCATGGCATAGGATAGAAAGCAAAGCTGTCAGGACACTGAAATAGTAGAGCTGAGTTCCTAAGTACTGAAAATTCACAGGATATCCATGCAGTGCAAATAGTTAGTAAACATCCTAGGCCCCCAGGCAAAAAGAGGCAGCATTCCGAGGAGCAACCTGTGATCTCAACAGATACAGCACAGAAGCACTAGAAAATAGGATGGTGCTCCTTTTTGTTTCTCTGTATCTTCAGCAAGAAATGAGAGCTTCCTCGTTCAGCCAGCACTTCTGATCAACAACCATTGCTGATCTTCAGAAGAAGAACTTAACTGTCATGTAAGAAATTCAGTCAGTATTGGGTTTTATTTCCACACAAGGCAGTGCTCTGGTTCTCTTTCCAACCTGTTCTCTTTCTGTTCAGGCCCTCTATCGAATAAGAGATATTCTCCTCCTTAGGGAGAATCAGTGTAGTTAAGAATCTGTATGTATCTTTGTTTTTTGAGGAGGATAGGGTCAGTTGCCTGCCCTAGTCATGCACATAGGCACTGTGATAGGATACTGCAGACACCATTCACTACAGCTGTAGACTGCAGCATCCTTTATTCATACAGTGGCTGAATTTTCCATGTCTTTTCATTACCACCCCCTTTTAGGCCAAGAAAGGCTTTGTTTATTCAAGGCCATGTGATCCATCAGTCCACCTCATTCCTCTTGCTCTCTTGCACGTCTCCAGCTTCCCATGAACATGGGTCTGAAGAAGAATATCCTCTCCTGTAGCCCTTCACCAGTTTGTTCACTGCAGTATCTTTCTGAAGTCAGAGAAACTGCAGCCCTGGTGCCAAATTCCATTTTAACTACACCGTCCGTTATCAGCTCATCACCATAACAAGGAGACTGAAAGTGCTAAGAAAATCCAATTTACTTACAGCTGGGAACTTTGGTGTTGTCTTCTCTAGATCAAACTTTGCTCTGCCCGTCCTTTACCTCCAGCATCCCTGGGGGAGGGAGGCAGTGGGTGGACGTGCTGGAAAAAGACTTGGAGAACACCATGTACCAGCAGGAGCTGGGGGATGTGATTCCTCCTACCCAGAGCACCTCGAAGGAACTGACCCAAACCAGTCGCCTTCCTCCCTTGGGCCTTACACGTCTCCACACTTCTGGGTGTAGCTTGATGATATATTTCTCCATTGACAAGGCTGGTTTCAGAGATCTATTCCCATTCATCTGTCTATAATTCTGGGACTGACCTGGAAATAATTCCAATTACTCAGTGTAATCCTAGCTGGATCCAGCCTTGCTCCTGCCTCCTGCTGCAAAGGGCTGAAGACTCACAACTGAATGATTTCAGCACCACATAATAATTCCCACATATTTCTATTTCAAAGAGGCCCAAGCGATATTCTTGGAGTAACAGATGTGCCCCGGTACAACTAGGAGCAGGCAACTGATGGATGCTCCCTGCGAGCATTTCTCTGGAGCCGCAAGAGCCACAGGTCTGTCTCCAGACACATTAGCTGAGTGCAGACCTGGACCAGGGCATGGGCTGTGGGTATGAGTCACCTGCCACCCTCACGCGTCACCAAGAGGAGATGTCTCACAGAGAGGAAAACAGGAGCTGCATGACTCCAAATTTATTCATGTGGCATCGCTGGAAAATCTTGAACTATTACATTGAAAACTAAGCATTTTACAAAAGCAATTACCCAGCTACAAGGTTGCTGCAATTTTATGTAAGGTCAGTGAAGGCTAAGTTTAATTCCTCTCCCCAGACTCTCCAATTTTATTTTCTGATCAGCTGTTGTCTTTCACTTCTATCTCCCAGACCTATAAGGCTAATCATTTCACCTTCTCCTGTGTTTCAAGATGAGGCTGATAACTTTGCCTATTTGTACCTCTTCCTCTGATTTGCCCACTCTAATTTTTTGAGTAAGTTACTTCTCCAAAGTTGATAAAAAGGGCGAAGTTGTCAGAAGAGTGACAACCACAGTCTGTGAAATTTGAACATGAAAAAGACAAAGTTGCTTAGAAATTATAACCCAGAATTAAAGTGTAATAAATCAATGGAAGGATTAATTTAATCTTCAAATTTTCAATAAAAATCCAAGCTCAACTGAATTTGGAATCTACTTGGGAAGCAACATTTAGTTTGAAGGTTTGCAATCACTTCAGGAACTCCACAAATGCAGAACCCCGGTTGTTTTCCAGGATGTCATCTGTCTTATCATGCCAACCAGGAGGAGGAGGAGGAAAAGGAAACAACAGGGGAAATATTATTGCTCTTCAGGCGATGACAGGAGGATCTGTAATATGGATGTGGGGTCAGCTTGATCCTGGGTTATACATTCACCTGAAAAATACCCTTGCTTGGTCCCCAAATTGTCACCTTGGAAAGAAGAAATACACTCTGATGTCTGTGGAGATGTTAATCTATGCTTTTTAGAAATAATATTTAAATCAAGTATGTCACTTCTTAAGCTGTGCTTTCTAGGTAGCAGAGGAAGAGGTGAAACCTAGGGAAGCAAATGGGCTGCAGGCCGTGCAGGGTGAGGCTGGGGGACTGGGCTATCACATTTTCCTTGTTTAATCACTAGCAAATCTGCTCAGTTCCCTGTCTGCACTGGTGACATGAGCCAGCTGGGTGAGCCATTAGCAGAGGCACGGTGAACCCAGGCCCTGTCCCTGCCCCTTTGGCATCCCTTTGGGAAGAGATGGATAGGATGGGGTGTGGAGAGGGAATTTACCTTGCAAACACCCACATAGCTGTAACCATAGCAATGGGAAGAGTGCTGGGGGACATGGACATATCCTCTCAATATTTACCTGTGTGTTTTATTTTCTGTGGCCTGCAGTCCCAGGATACTTTTTCTACAGCATAAGAAAGGGTACCGTCATCTCAGGATACAGATCTGGCTGGATGGAAAACTCTCAGTAAATTGCAGGGAAGCAGTTCATAAACGTTATTCATGAAAAGTGAATTTGCCATTCTGCAGGGGAGACACAAAGCTATTGCTGTAGGTGCTCATTAAATACACTTCCTCATTTTTGCAGCATTTCTCTTCCCTTCTTGTCCTACCAGCTCCTGCCCTGTCCAACCAGCTGCGGTGCTCTAAGCAACAGACAGCTGCATTTCAACAGGTGGAATGACCAGGGGCCTGGAACATCTGCCCTGTGAGGAGAGGCTGAGGGAGCTGGGCCTGTTCAGCCTGGAGAAGAGAAGGCTGAGAGGGGATCTAATCAGTGTGTATAAGTACCTCAAGGGAGGCAGTGAGGAGGATGGTGCTGGTCTCTTTCCAGTGGCGGCCACCAACAGAACTAGAGGAAACAGCCAGAAACTGAAACACCAAAAGTTCCACAGGAACTTAAGGAAAAAAAATTTAACTGCGAGGGTGACAGAGTGCTGGAACAGGCTGCCCAGAGAGGTTGTGGAGTCTCCTTCTCTGGAGATCTTCAAAACCCGCTTGGACGCAGTCCTGTGCCACGTGCTCTAAGCGACCCTGCGTGTGCAGGGGGGTTGCACTAGATGACCTCTAGAGGTGCCTTCCAACCTTAAGCATTCTATGATTCTATGAACAGCAACCCATATATATATGTGTGTGTGATATATATGGGTGTGGGTAGACACATACACACACAAGGACACCTATCCTGACCCAGAAACTTCTGGCTTTACTTGCTAGTAGGGTTTGAATCAGTATCCAGTAGGCCTACAGTGCACTTCTATCACTGCCAGAGGTAACAGTGCTAGCAGACTCTTAGCTAATTTAAGTGGTGCAGGAGCTAAACGCAACCCAGGTTGGGTTGCCGGAAAGCAAAGCTGCACTCATCAAGGCAGCAGAGAGGCAGGAGCTTGCAGTGCCACCTTCACAAGGGCCTTCACCTGCCTCCATTCACTTTCCCTTACCTCCCATCAAGTTTGGAGTCTAAATAGCCTCCCAGAAATTCATTACCTGTTTGAATATACAACTTCTTCCCCAAACTGCCCTGTTACGATCTGGGATTGTGGTATGTTTGTGGGACTGCAAATGCTACTCCAAAGTGGTGTGATGGAGCACCACTCCAGTGAGAGGAGCCTGTGGTCAGCAGACACTGGCACCACATCTGCCCGGGCTGTTTGTGCCTATCTACATAGTGGAGATGAGACAGCAACAAGTCAATGTTGGGGGAAAAGCTTTCTGGGGTCCCTGGAGAATGGGGCATCTGCTGCACATTTACTTCCGTCTGCCGTAATCATTGCCTGTCCCGGACTCAGCGCTGGGGTAGGAGGAGCGGTGGATCCAAAGTTGGATGGGGATTTTTGTCCTGCTGCACCTCCCTAGTTAAGACGTCAGAAGTGAGATTTGTCATCTGGAAGAGGTGATCACCAGAGGCTGCTGATCCCCAGTCTGTCACATGGTTAAACTGCGCTAATGTCATTCAGATGTTTCACAAAGCAGCCCCAACAAACAGGTGTGAAATTAAAATGTTTGTGGAGCTGGCCAAGTGGGAGATGATGGGGGAGGAAGCAAGGAGGAAAAGGAAGGGTGGGGGACACTTTCAGAGGCTATTTGATTCCTCCTGCAACTCCAGACAGGCCTGGGAGCATCTCCCCAGCCCACCCCAGCTGATCTCACCTTGCCCAGCCTCAGGTTTAAAGCCGTGACAACCATCATGTGTCCACTGAATGGCTAGGCTGGGACTTCTATCCTCAGGAGAAGCACGTGGGGCCTGTGGGACAGCCCTGGTGGAAATGGCTTGAGGGACAAAATGATTTCATCAAAAGTAATCCCTGAAGATTTTTACGTTCTTCAGACACATCATTTTTGTTGAGCTTCCTTTCTCTTACCCTTTACATCCTCCACAGAAAGGAGAAGCAAAGAGATTATGCTACGCAGATTTGTTTTCTTCTCATTTACTAAACGTAATGTTTGACAGAAGTGACAATCTGCCACCCAAAAATATTGCATAGAAAAAAAAAAGCCATTTTTTAAACCCAGAAAATATTTCCAAACAAAACAAGTCAACCATTTCCAATTAGAAGTTCCTACAAGCAAAGCCTGTCTTTGGTACATGCCATCCTTACCTCACTTTGCAGCCTGCTGCTTTTCTATGGCAGAGTCTAAAGGCTGCAGTGAGCCTGGATTGGATCCTGTAAAGAAATACAGGCCAGTTTAACCAGTGAGGTTGGGAGATGGTAATGAGGAGGCAGGGTACATCCACATGGAAATTCAGCCTGTTTCCACCATATATCCCTATTGCTTCTGCAGATGGAGACGTGACCTGAAAATCTCTGACAATTTCACTGTAGGGTTGGAGTCCCCATTGCGTGTGTATTCCATCCTTCTGGTGGTGGTAAGCACCCTAACATGGGCTGGAGGAAATGAGGGGACTGTCAGCCTCAGGTGCTACTGTCGTCCCCTCCTGCACAGCTGTTTGGCAGCCCCGTCCAGCCCCAGAGCAGGGCTGGACACTTTCTGCTTCCCTTGGAGCCATGGGCACATCCATGGGGATGTGATGCGGGCGGTTGCAGAGTGGCACCCAGCGTGCTGTACGCGGGGTACCTCCGGAGCCACTGTGGGCAGCAAGGAGAAGGAAGCGAGAAGGAAAGGAAGGAGACTAATTGCTACTCTCAATGTCGCCAGAAGCTGAAACAAAAGGCATGTCAAATGGTACATTTGTCAGCTCAAGTGCATTGGGGTTGGGGGTGCAGGATGGTGAAAGTGGATGACAGCTTCATGGGGTAGTGAAGGCAAAGTCCCCCCTGCCATCCAGCTTCTTGAGAAGGTGGTTTCAGCAGTGCCATTCCCTGCCCCGGCCCACTCGGACTGGTGGGAAACGGTGCTCTCATTATCTCCTGCTTTTAAAATATGCCTGATGTCACCCAAAACCCTCTTACAGAGGGAGAGGTTGCTCCAAAGGCAGCAACTGGAGGGAGGAGAAAGTCTGGAGCAGTGTCATGAAGAGCAAGAGGAAAGGAAGGGAAAAGGGGTGGAAGAATCAGAAGCTCCCCAGGGTCCAGGTACTGCACCCTCCAGGGAAGGGGACTTGCAGCACTCCTGCTCTGTGCTCTTCGTGAGCACCAGGTTCTTTCTCCCATCCTCTGGCAGTTCCTTGTGGAGGGTCAGGCTGCATCGCCAGTCTGTGTGCGTCTGGCTCCACACACCCTCTGTGCCATGTCTCCAGGATCCCTGTCCTGCAGGACAGCAGAGCCACCATCTGGGCACCTGTGTCCTATCTCAGAATCATCTCCCTCAGGGTGCTCCGAAACTGGGAGCACATCTTTTCTAGCAGAAAAAGTGGAGGTGAGTACCCTCCACTGAGACACAGTCATCCTAAACTGCGCTGATGGCTATGGGGCTGACAGGACATGCTCCACAATGTGTAAGATGTCCTTCCAGACACCTTCACCCTGTTTTCATCCTAATTTGCCTACGCCTTCCTCCATTCCTCCTTTTCCTCCTCATTGCCCTCTTCTGCTTCTACTCCTCTATTCCCCCTCCAACCCTTTCACTTTGTCTCCTCCCCAGCTCCCCAAGGAGCTCTCTAATGACTTAAATGAAATACCAACCATCTCTATCTCCAGTAGCCCTTCTTGATGGATCCCCATGAGGACACAGCCATGCACAGTAATTAGGAAACCAGTGCTTGGGGCTGCTGCATTCACAGTGTCAGCATGGGCACCTTCTCTGTACTCTTTGAGAGGAGGAAAGAAAGTCTCCAGTTGGGAGTGCTGCCAGAGGCTTTTGGGAAATGAGGATTCCCCTCACAGATACCAAGGAGGAAGCTAGCATGGGGATTGGAAGAGAAGGGGGGGTCCCTCTACTCCCATGGGTGCTGATCACACAAGGAACATGATCCCCAGCCTCTCCATTCATTTTTCAGGCCCTGAAATGTCCTAACTATCCACATGTAACTTTATGGAAGCTGTGGCCAGATCTTCCAACATTTTGGAGAGAATCAGCAGTTATGTGAGCAGAGCAAGAGAGATGGTGATGGGAGGTGAAGCTATGAATCAGGTTGCCCTGAGCTCCCTGTCAGAGTCATTATTGGAGATGCAGGATGACTAGCACGGCCCTTGCAGACCCTTCCAAGACATGTATGGGGTTACTCCCCAAAGCCCCCAGTTCGCTTATGCTCTTATGCCCTTATCCCTCCCCACTAAGCAACCAAAGCCACCACAGTGACAGCAGAGCTGAGGGGGCCTCAGCATTACTTAAGGACCTCTGCAGAATTTGGCTCCAACGTGACCTTCCTGCTGCTCTTCCTAAATATTATCTCTTCACCTCCCCTGCTAAAGCAGCCAGTGTGTCAAACAAAGGCAATAACTTTCTCATGCACTGATGAAAAGCCTCATTTTGAAAAGCCCCTTGGGAAAGTCTTCCCACTATAGTTAATTCTGTTGTTCTTTAATGCTAGCTGCCCTTCTCAACTGCTTTGTCTTTGTTAGGCTTTATTTGTAGGAAAGCAGGATCTCTGAGTGGGATTCATCTAACTGTTTTTTCCACCTAAGACCCTGGGGTCTCTGCTTAGTCAGTGAAGAGACCAGGCTCTTCCATGATGTAATTTGTCTCATGCTAAAGTCTATGTCTAAAACAGGTCAGACAAAACAGGCCCTGAAAGCACCTTGTTCTCTCTCTTAAGAATAGAGGGAACAAGAGGTGATGCATTCAGGCAGAGACATCCAGACTGGAGATGTCTGAAGCTAGGTGATGAATGCCAGCTAGGTCTCCTGAGATCTGCCTGTGGGGCTATTCTCCATCTGACCTGCCTGCCTTTGCTCCTGTGAGCAGGTGGTTGCTTCTTGGAGGGGGTAAGTCTGCAAGGAAGGGGTCAAGGTGAATCAGGACTGCACATGAGAAGGAATAACAAGGATTAGATGGAGATAGTCCAGCTCCTGAGGAGGAGAAAAGAGAGTGCTCCCTCCCTTCACCTCCTTGTCTGCGCCATGATCCTGGACCCCCAAACAAGGAGTTAGAGTGCTGTGCATGCTAAAACATGCACTCGTGTAAAAACCCTGGCACCTTTTCTCTTTTCTTTTCTTTTTTTCATTTTTTTTTCAAAAAAACACACAACAAAGCACTTCCACTGGCAGGTGTCACTCAGGAACCCCAGCCAAGCAAAGCAAGGGATTCTGGAGGCTGGAGCTTGGCTGCTGTGGCATGCAGGCACTCAGGGGCTCACTGAGAGAAAGGTAAAGCATTGAGGATGAAAGACTGCCAGCACTGGCTTCTGCAAGAGAGGGGCAGAGAAGGGGAAAGAAATCCTAATTTCAGCTGCTCATTGCAGGGTAATTATCAAACAGCCACAGCAGGCTAGGATGCTCGCTAATTAGACCACATTCTTTATGACTAGTTATTCTAAGATGTCGTTTGACAGACGGGGGGAAGAGGGGTGCACATAAAGTTGTTTTTAATTACATTTGGTATGCTAATTTCTGATATAAAATAAATATTTACCAGGAGCGGTATTTCTTCATTTCACGCTGGCTGCACCATGGCATTTATTGAGGGTTACATGGCAGGCTGCTATGCTCTGGCCCTCCCTCCCGGCACATCTTCCCTTCTCTCCTTCTCATCTCCCCATAGATCCAGACGGAGAGCAACACACCAAGTGGGGACAGACCCACTAGTGATTCCCTTGTGCAAAAAGGAGGAAAGGAAGCTGTAAAATCTTCTCCTTTGCCAAAAGGCAATGTGCCATTTTCCTGTCAAATGGCACTTGGAAGGACATGGTTGAAGAGGAACTTGTGGCCTGCACCTGGCTGCAGCTTGGTGGCTCCTGGCCACCCTGCCTCAGACCTCCTTTGAGGTCCCATGCCTAAGACAGTCTAGCTCTCTCATAGTAAATGTGCCATTTCAGTGGTGCCAGGGCCAGAGACCTTTACAGCTTCTCCAGCCATTAGAGCTTTCCTGCTGCTGCCGCCGAACTACCCTTTTGCAGATTCAACACCAATTAGCAATTAGTCATATTTTTTACACTCAGGCTGAAGTGTCTCACAAGTATCTGATGGATGCTAACAACTTAATACACAACATATATTCTACTTCATACTCAGCATATACTCCTCCTGCCTTCACAGGCTAGTTATGTTCAGACCGACGGTGCAACAGGCTGCTCTGAGCCTCACACCTGGGGCATGGGTAGAGGAGGAAGGGGAGCGAGGAAGGACAGCAGCGTGGCAGGCAGGCAGGATAAACACACCCTGGGTGCTCCCTCATGTCCTGCAGGTGCAGAAGGTGGCTAGTGAGTCCTTGGCAGACTCCGGGGAGCCTGGGCAAGAGAGCTTTTGGTCTGAATATCCTAGGGGCTAGGTGTATGCCCAGCCCTGTACTTGACTCTTTGAACTTGCCACTTTGCGTTTAATGTAACTGCGTGCATCCCTAGGATGTCCCAAGGCAAAATGGTAGGAATAAGAGAACTGGCCCAAGCAGTAGGATGCAGGAAACTTGCTCATATATGATAATTCCTAAAACTGCTGCACTTTCATATTTTTCTATTTCCTCTACTCCTCCCCTGGGGCTTGGGAGCCTTCTCCTAAAATCTTTGGGCCCTGTCAATCACTACTCAGCATTGTTATTGCTGCTCCCTAGCACACAAATGCTACCAGAGGAGATCACCTAGGATTCAAAATCAAGGAATGTTTAGGAAGATCAGATTTCAAGTTGCCTTCTGACCTTGGTGGAATCCTTCTGTACATGCATGGTCCACCTCTGATTACTCTCCTGAATATATTTGCTGCTTCTCCTTAGAGTCATTTAGTGCACAGGATGGAAGGTGTTCAAGGCATTTCTGTTTATGTATGTCTTTCCAGGTAGAGCCTCCTTGTCTTATTTGTTGTAGTGCAGCCAAATCCTCAAAGGCTTTTTCTGAGCTCTGCTCATGATAGCATTCAAATGCCACGTGTATTAATAAACTGTTCATCAGCAGTTTCCCTGATGAACCAAGTAGTTTTATTGTATTTTTAACTGAGGCGCTGTGGGACAGAAACAAAGCCAAAGTTATTCAAAATTATCATTAAACTGGGATGACAGATTTGCAAAGATCCTAAAGCTTGTTTTTTTCAGGGTTTCCATGGATCATGGCCATTGAATTAAAATGGACAGCACAAATCAGTCTAAAGGCAAACCAGGTTCAATACTCAGAAAAGGAGGAATGAGTTTCTCCCAATGATCTAAGTTACACAGCCTTTCCACTCTCAGCAGGGAGCTTAGTGACAGAGGAAGAAAGAAATGTGTTCCTAAGGATGGGTGACATGAGATCGCCCTTCTGCTCTTTGCCTTCTCCTGCCTTATTCATTGCACATCTTCCACACTTGCAAGAGCTGGGGCAGCTCTCTGAGGAGTATTACCTCACCGCTCTCACTCCCAGAGGAGCCTCCTCCTAACACTGAATGAGGTGAGAGGGGATCTTTTAGCAATAGTGGTTGATGCTTGCTGCGCTGAAAAACAGTATTCAAGAACAACAGAATGACAGCTGCACAACAGCCACCCTATAGCTGCGCAACAGCCACCCTGTAGCTGTTGGAAGTGCTGTCAGATTGGGCTGCAGGAGCCGTGAGAAGACAGAGCGAGCTCAGCACACGCAGACCCTTCAGAAAGCAGAGCACTGGAGCTGTGACCAGTCTCTAATGAATGCACATGGGCTGAGGAGTTCTCCAGGATGCATATCTTTTCCCTGGGGCAGCCCCAGTTAGGCTGAATGGTATTTTCCAAGGACTGATTCCACTCAGCAACATAAAATTTACACTTTTCCAACACTCGCCTGTTAGAATTTTGTTCAGGATGCACAAACCAGCAGTGTTTTCTTCCCTAATTGTCTCAGAAATATATGACCCACTTTAGATGAAACACTGAAACAGCCTGAGGTGTATTTCCAGCTTTGAAACTCTAGCTTGCACAGCTAATGTACAGATCAACTTTAGAGCAGACACTCAGGAATCAAGGTTTTGAAAGAAATGGCTTTAGGCTAGCAGTGAGGATGGATTTAAGAAGAAGATGGCAGAGGCTGGTACTTGCCTAGCTATAGGATTCCTAGCTTCTCTTTTGTTTGGGGTGTCATAGGTGTGTTCTTGTGCTGTTCTCAGAAAGCCCAGAAATGACACAAGGCTTATACTGCACCATCAGGCTTCACTGAGGGAGCATGAAACACTATTCCCTGATTCACACTCTCTTCCAGGACAAGTCAGGCTCAATCTTTGTTGTATTTCAGTTCCAGGTTAATTTTTTTATCTTTCCCCTGACAAAGACTGGGAAATCTGGGAGAAACCTTGCTACTCAGGAAATCTCCATGCTCACCCCTCTCTTCAACTCCTTATAGTAATCCTATAATCAGATACAGAAAACAAGCTCCTGATCAAAAGATATCAGTGTCCTCTTTTACCAGGCTCCATAGGTTCCCTGGGCATCAGAAAGCCTCTAATGCATCACCCCTAGATCTACCAACGCTAACATTTTGAGCAGGGACCTACTCATTTCTGGATGTCCAGCAGCCCTGGCTTCCAGCCAGACAAAAACTGGGAAAGATATCCCTGTCTCTTGGCTGCTAATGATGCCAGTCCTCTCAGCAGAAGGCTTGTCTGCCACCCTTTGCTGTTGTCGGGTGAGAGCAGCACAGCACTGAGCCAGCAGCCGGGACTGGGAAGCAAGCTAGACTAGCCAAGCTTGGTGGCCACGCCAGGATGGAGCACTAGTGAGCAGGTGACAGGCAAGGTGAGGTATGTACACAGCAGGTGAAGTCCCTTCCTTTTGACCTGCTTGCAAGAGACTGCCTAATTTGCTTTACATATTGCAAGACAAAACTGTATGTGTTGGGAAGAAAGGGGTTCTTTTTCTGTTTTTAACTATTAGTCTTTGTTTTCCAGGAGGTATGGGGAAACAGGCAGAAAAGGAGAGAAGTCATAGGACAATTCTAGAGAGAGAAACAAGACAGAAGAAGGACAGATATTACATGGTTTGGCAGTGCTGATTTTCCACTTCTGATAAGCAAACAAAGAAACTAATGGGATCATTGCCAATAGAGTTGGATTGTGTCCAGACTGAAGTTAATAGAAATTTCTTTGCTGCAGAGCTGGGATGGGCCCAAAGGGATAGTTTGGGGTCAGACTGGAGCCCTGGTGACTGAAGCCAAACATCTCTGTCACCCCTGAGCCCCCAGGACTATGCATTTGTGCCCATGGGAAGTGAGTGTTGGGACCACCCGGCCCAAATCAGGCCCATGACTCGGTGTGAAGCTGGCCAACACCGTGCTCACTGAATGCCAGGCAGAGGCTTGACTGGTACCTGGAGATCTGCACATCTTGTCACCTGCTGCACTGACTGGGAGGCAGAGGTATCTCATCACACGAGTTGTTTTTCTTGTCCCAGGAATGATTTCCATTGGCTAGATATTCCTCCACTTTTTTTCTGACTCTCCAACTTCTGCCAAGTCTTACTCAGTTTGAATTCATATTAAAGGCACTCTCTAAAGACTCTTGCAAAGAGTTTCATAATGTGCATCAAGAGGAGTGATTGAAAAAGAAATTTCTCCTTTTACTATCCCAGATGGAGCATGCTCTGTTTCAATACTCTATAAAATGGTTGTGTATCTTGCCTAGAGGGTCCTTGTGGTACATTAAAGTCCAGGGTGGGTGAAATGTCAGCCACAGTTCAACCAAGATAGGATCCTTTAGGCTTTGAAATGCATTCCCTATCCTTCTAATGAGTATAAAAAGGACACTGGGGGCACCAAATGATGAGAAATTAACCTAAGAGGCTGTGTTCATTCTTCCTTAGTCTGGAATGCAACTGTTCCTCATATGTTACAAACTGGCAGACAAGCCAGACAGAGGGGCCAGCTCTGTTAGTAGAAGCCTGGAAAGCCTCTGGACATGAATCAATGTCTTTGTATCTGCTAGAGCCTGTTTATTAGCAAAACTTGGAGTTAACAGGTGCAAACTCGTTAAATCTAAAAAGGGGTGGTTCAGGTCAATGATCCCCTACCCCAAATCCCACTATACGTAAATCCTCTTTTTCACATGCAGGACTTTAAAGAAAAGTCCACATGGAAAGTATGAGGCACATTGAAAGGTGGCTACTTCTACAGACAGCCAAGGGGCAGAGAAGAAAACCCAGGATTGACAAGAGCCAGGCTCCAGCCCTGAACACGAGACCATACCCAAGGCAGAGCTCAGGAGCTTCGCTTTCCTGTGTCTCACTGTGACATTGGCCTGTCTGAAGATGTGCCTGGTGCATTGCCTTGGATGTGTGCCTGGCTAATGGATGAGACCCACTGTCCTCTGATGACAGGAGACAGATGTGAGGGAAGAACCTCACATGGCTAATCCTCTACCTTTCATGTGAACAAAAAGCTCTGTCAACAGCCCTCAAACAAAAGGGAAAAATAAAAGGATGGTTTATATTTAGCTGATACTGCGCAACCTGCAGGCTGCATGCTAATCAGCTGGGGAAAGTAATGAGCTCAACCCGAAGCACTGAGGAAGAAGGGAGGGTCTTAAAGATTTTGTTGAGATGGAAGAGAAATATTTCTGCTGCATTGTTTGTTTGTTTATTTGTTTTTTTTTATAGGGAAAATTATAAGGGACTTCAATGGATAATGCCAGTCTGATGAATATGCAGTCTGCGAAGAGCTGCTCCATTTAACATGCAGTGTTCCTATTTGGGAGTGCCCTTGGATTCCTCACTTTGTAGAGAGTAACAAGGTCATGAATTGGTGAAGCTGACTGTGATGCACAAGATTCAGCATAAGGGTCTATTAAAATCAGTTTTATTCCTCCCCTTGGAAGGAAAGAAGATCAGCAAGACATTTGACTCCATTCAGGGCTAGTTAGGGGGTCTTAACAGGCAGCATGCAAAGAATGAGGCAATTGACTTTTCAATTTTTGCTTCTCTCCGAAATGTCACACAAGTTTCAGGCTTTAGTTTTTTTCTTCCCAGTTTTGGTCTCAATACATCCAAAATAGTCAATGATCTTCACCAGTCTTTCTCTGACTCTATGACTTCCTTTTCACCTCTTCTCCTGGCCCATGAGGTACACAGTCTAGCCTCATCCTGATCATGATCTGGACTCTCAGGACTTCAAGATTTCTGTCACGTGTCAGGAAATTTAAGACAGTTTCCAGGGCTGCTAAGCACTCTGCTGAAATACAGGGCCCCTAGAAGTCCCAAGAGCTCCATCTTCAGCTGAAATGACTAGGGATTCCTGAGCTGTCAGGATTTGAGAGTACCTTGCAAGCTCATGACAGAATTCACAGTGAGGACACAATTTCATAGCAGATTGAAAGGACAGACCTTGCTCAACTCTGGAGCATCCAGAACAGCAAGGACTGGAAGCTGACAATAAGAGCAGCCTTGAGCTTCTCTGGTCCACAGCATCAACATGGCAAGGCTAACCTGGAAGCCCTCAGTCAGCATGGTAGACTGACTTGGAGATGGAGTTTTAACTGACTTCCAAGAGCTGCTAAGAAAGCATGTTGGTTTCCAGTGGAACACAGCTTACACTTTAGTCTAAGATGTGATATCTTCACAGAATTTATTGTTTTAACTAGAAAGATTTTTTTGATAAGGAACTATTTTGTCCATTTTCAGAACAGCTCACGGGCTTCATTTGGAGGACTGTCCAAAGTTTTCTTACACAGCTTAAGTAGTTCCTCCTCTTTTCCAATTTGATTTTGCTGATTGGGGTTGAGTCTATAGGGACTTGAATGAATGATGGTTTCAGCTGACACATTACCTGCCTATGCAATCAATAATTTTGGCTTGGAAGTTGGCTGACAACCTGTTAAATACCCTTATACAATCCCTTTGAATCAGGGATATGTATTCTGGTGTTGAAACCTGGATTTATCAAAGGTTTAAATGAGCTTTTAGGTCTGATCTACTGGAGTCTGATTTGGTTTGATTTGTTGCAGCATCCCTCAGCAGCTGATGACCAAAGGTGTGTGGACAGGTTACTACATATAAAGCCTCCCTGATCACAAAACAAGAGAGAAGTTATTTTCTGAGCAGGCCCAAGTCATTAAGGGGAAAAAAAAAGAAAAAAAAAGAAAAAAAAAGCTCTTAGGATAAATTCAGATCATTGCAGCCAGTCAAGCTAACAATGGGCTCAGAAGCAGCCTTGGAAAACTCAGCACTGGTCTGTTAGGAATGACAATATGATCAGCTGCTGCTTTAATCAACAGAGCAAACACAGTGGGGAGGCTCTTCCATTTTGCTTTAGGCTGACTGCTTCTAGACCTTTTCATCCAGGCAGGGCATGTGAAATCCAGCCCTTCTGCCCCATGCATGGAGCATTCACCAGGACATCCTCTGAGAGTGACCCTATGGGGTTGTCCATAGCTGGTGGGGGCAGACTCTTCTTTGTTCGAAGGGCGGGGTTGCCACCATTGAGGGCACCACAACATTTTGAATATCCTGGTCTGGACTGACCATATGCAGGATCTCATCAGAGCAGTAATGAGGAAGGAGAAAACACCTGGGGCAGACCAGCCATCATGACTGATGACCTCAAAGGGTCTGTAATCCACCAAAACACAGATCTCAGTCACCATCCCTTATCCAGCAGGTTCCTGCCTTATCTCAGCTCTCCATTCTCTGGTGCTTTCTCCTGTGACCTTCTCACCTGCTATGGACGCAGAGAAAAGCAGAAATCTACCCTCTGGACATCACTGGTGAAAAAAAATGAATAATTACTATAATAGTAAACCTGCATCCCCGCTTCATCATAGCACATGCTGTGTGGGATACAGCAGCTTAAGGAGTCAGACCAGCTCTGAAGTTTGCAAACCTACCTTTGGCTGGGTGAATGTTGGCCACATTGCACATGCACACACTTAGGAGCTGGCTGCATTGCAGTGACCTTGCTGACTGCAAGAAAAGAGCCCCAGCTCAATTTCAGATGTCCTGGTATTTTGCAAGCTGGGCTACGGCAAAGGGAACTCCCATATAATGAGATGGAGTTCCCATCTGGGATGCTGCCCAAAGAGGCAGCAGGCAGAGGAAGCTCTGAGAATAAAAGGCAGGGAAACGAGTAAGAAGAAGAGCAAGGGAAAGTGACAGAAACCTGCTGCTTTCTCCTGTAACAAGGGGGAAAGGAATGGAAATGAGGACTGCAAGACACAGGAATAATGCAATAAATGTTCATGTAGACAGGATGCAGATGATAGCACAGCTGAACCCAGGCTAGTAAATAATACTTCTTGGAAATCTCAGCAACTGCTGAAATGAAAGCCATCATTTATGGAAAGGGCTTCTGGGAATGCTGGGTCATGGCTAGGAAACAAGAGCTCGTGGGTGGGAAACCACAGCCACCCTTAGCTGAACAACATGTGCTGAGCACGGAGCTTATCTGGACTATGCTGTTGTTGGCACTCATCATTTGCCCAGGAATACAATCTCTGCCAGATGCTCCACAGGCATGGGGAGAGTTTTGTAGCTGCAGCTTAGGAGATCTCCACAGCTCACAGGGACCAAGGACAACATAAGCCACTGAAGCAGACATTGTTTGGGAAACAGGTCAGAGAAGAGTAATGGGTTAATCCCCTTGCAAGTGTACTGAATCCAGACACATCCCGCAAAGCTTTTGCAGCACAGCGAGGGCTAGGGGTCAGGGGACAGGAGGATTACCTAGAAGCTGGGGTAATTGCCAGGTCAGAGTGAGACTTGCAGAGAGATCAAACTGCTCTGAGAATAGAGGTTGGAACAGAGACATTCAGGTCAAGAAAGGGAAGAACACATTTGGGAGGAAGCTGGTATTCACTGAATAAAGGATACACCCTCTCTTTTCAGCTATTGCTCCCAAACTTCCAGTCTCCGTTCCCTGTGTTTCTGGACTAGAGGACCCAGCAGGATATTTTACTGAGCAGATCTTGTCTGCGACAACATCTGAGCTTGGACACCACGTCTGACTCAGGACTCTCCCCCCACTAACATTTCTCCTTTCCTCCACACCAGCTCCTCCAGCCAGTGTTTGCTACCTGGCTCCTTTCCTGAACAAATCATTTTCTTGAACGAAGACAATTTACAGGCATGGCAAGGCGGAAAGGAGGGAGTGTGGAGAAGACAAGTAAAGGGTAAAGGGGCCTCATTACCAGCTCTTTCTATGGCTGGTCAATATTGCTTCCCATGGGCTGGAAATGTTCCCATGGGACATTTCATTATTCTTCACACTTCCTTGTTCATCTCCTCTGCGTTTCAGGGGGTATTTATTGAACGCTTTGCATAAGCAGCTTTGGAGCAGAACAGCACAGAGAAAGCACGGTCAGGAATTCCCCTTAACTAGCATGGAGCAAGCAAGAGGGGTCACCTCGCCTCATCCCCTGGCAGCGTCCCCCTCCTGCTGTGAGTGGAACTGCTGTCCTCCCCCCATGCTGCCAGGGAAAGCGGATTCCTCCTGTCACTCTGTCCCAGCACCATACAGGAGATGGAGATAGCAGTGAGGATGAGAGGGGCACTGGCTGTTTCCCTCTGGCATCAGTCCCAGGCTACTATAAAAGGCTTTTGTCTATGCTCCAGACAGCACATCAGAAACCCCAAGCTGGGGATGAACACAAACTGAGGAAGCTACTTCTGTTCAAATTAAAATAAAACACACTAAACTGCTGCTCACTATGATTATTTTCCAATTATGTTTCAGTTTAGCTCAATTACTTTCCCACTGCTGCTCATTGAATCTTCTTCTTCTTTTATTTTTTCCCTTTTAAATGGCCATTCCATGTTATTCCCTCCCTGAGGCTATCTCTGCTGTTTGACCCTCTAATGGGGCAGCAAAGAAGAGTTTATAAACAGCACATGTGTCTTCAGCTAGACATTTGTTCCTAGGGAGTCTGGGACATGACAGAGGTCCCGTGTTTGGGGAGGGAGCATCTTTTATTTGCTCTCACTTAGGCCTGGAAGCGCTTCCTTTTTCCAGGTGCTGGGTTGCACCCAATGCCCTTGGTGTGTTCAGCCCATCCCAGAGGATTCCAAGCAAGGCTCAGAGGACATTCGTCATCCTCAGCCTCTCTCTCCTGTTGTTTAACAACCCTCTTCTCTCTGCCCTTGCCTCTCCACAGACTTGGGAGACGTAAGGATGCATCTTTATTTTGGATGCATCCCTATTTAGGAGATTAATTAGGAAAATTGTAATTCTGTAGCCCTCCTAATGTTCAATGGGAAAAAGGTTAATTGATGTGATTACGGCTCATAAGCTGAATTGCAGTCCTTAGTGGGGTGGTTGATTTCAGGCATATGGGTTGCAATTATTTCTCCCTTTTGACTCATCTGGGTTTAACTAAAACCATAGTAGGGACCTAATGATACTTAATGGCATGAAGATAAAGCAGTTAATAGTTACATAACTCTGTAAAGTTTAGTGTTCTTAAAGCCGAACTGACTGTGATAGGGATTTTTTTGTGCAACAGACATAATAGTTGTGCCAGGTCAGATGAGAGGCTTACCTGTCTCACAGCCTGTCTCCAACCAGCAGCCTATGATAACAGTGCAAGCACACTGCAGTATTTCCCCAGATTACTTTCTCAGCCTCCCCTGGCATAGAGACTTCCTGAATAGCAAGTGGCATCTTTGTATTTCAGGCTCCAGAACTGATTTTTCTCCTTCAGATTTCCAGTTGCAACAAGGCCTTTTAGATGCCAGGTGCCAATGCATCCCACACCAGGCAATGCCTCTGGTGAGGAGCCATCTGCTTTTGTCTTTGCTGAAATTGCTACCTCCTCCCTTCCTCTGATCCTCCCAATCCTTACGCTGGACAAACACAGTCATTCCCTGTTCTCCTTCTCCATGGTACTCGTAATTTCATAAACTTCTATCTCCTCATCTGTCTTCTTCCAAGCAGGGAGTCCTAAACCAGTTAATTATTTTTTACGCTCAAGCTGTTACACACATTTGATCATCCTTGCTGCCCTTTTCTGATATTTTTTAGCTTTAGTGCACAAGCTACAGTTGAAATAGAGAAGCCAGAACTGTATACCATGCTCAACATGCAGGCAGTGACATAATTATGTTCTCTGATTTCTTTCTTTTTTTTTTTAATTTTCCTTCCTACACCCCTAAAACATTTCACTCAAGGGAGTTTTAGGATCGCACAGGTTTAAAAGGATCCCACGAGGTTTGCAGTGGACATATGATCCACTGTGACCTGAGACATGGGTGAAGAACGTCAAGAAACATAACAGATGGTCTTAATACTCAGATATGAAAGGAAACTCAGGACTTTCAAAGGAATTAATAGTGTTCTCACAAACAGCTCATTCACTGCTGTCAGATTTCTGTAAGAGCTATAAAAGAAACTGAGTTTGAATAAAATAAACCTGACTGCTGTTGAATTATAATTCTTACCTTGTACATGAAGCATATGTATAGAAAAATATATATAGAGAGAGATTTGCCTTGGCCCCTTCATCTTTAAAAATCCTTGCTGAGCAGAGAATAAGCATAGGGAATGCAAGACTCAAAGGAATGCACATGAGAGAAGGAAGAAAAATTACATGCTTTCTCTCACAGTGGGCACCCTTCAGCCTCACAATTGCAGTCACTGATCCTTCTGTTATAAGAACACATATGGGCATTCTGAATATACAAATACTTAAATTCCAAATGGTATTTCCGTTGCTGTAAAGACCATTTCCTCCAGCCACGCACTAGGATTTCAGATGCATCCTCTGAATTTCAATGGTGACCATGCAGATGAACAAAATAATGCACATTTTTGATGGAACATTTGGAGAGAATGGCATTAAATTTACAAGAATAAATTCAATTAGTAGAACTCATTCATTCCTCAACATTTACCTTATTTACACTGAATAAACACATCAGGCAAGCATCTCTCTGGAGACTGTGTACAAATTCTTGGCAATGGCAACATACTCATTGGTGCGTGAGTATAATGAAATGAAATGAATAATTTTGGCAAAATAATAATTATTTTGCATTCATATCAAATATTATAATCAAGGATGTCATAATACAGAGACCCCAAACACAGAGGTAATGAGTGACTTGCCCAAATCACACAAGAAGTATATAATGGAGCTGGAATTCAAGCCATGTTTCTCAGGGTTAGTAGGTAAAATGGACTGGGGTCTGTTTTCTGACCCAGAAGGCAAATATCATGGTAAGACTCACATCTGTGTGATTAATCTCGCCTTCCTCACCATAATAGGATAGTATGGGATCATCCACAGTCCCTATTTTGAATCATGCCTGGGCATCCTCAATGGGGTGAGCAAGCCAGAACTGTGGAGAATGGAGAACACGAGGACAAGGAGGAGAACACCAATGACTAAACAGTGCGAGGCATGGCTCAAAAATATGCTCTGATCCAGCTCAGTTTATCAGCATAAGAATAGCCTCATGGTCCAGCCTAATGTCCTAATCTAATTCTCAGCTTTCTTGCCTACTGTGCAGCTGAGGACTGGTTTTGGGAAGCACCAACACGGAAAGGAACACCACCTCTCTGCCCCTTTGGTGGATATGAGGTGAGCACATCTGCTCAGGATCTAGCAGTCCACACTCTTGTGCCCAAGCCATGGGCAAAGAGGCCACAGAAAGAGTGAGCAAGTCTGGGGACACACGTTGGGTCCCTGCTACGGTAGAGGTTTTCTGCAGAGAAACTGCTACAGTAACAGTGGGGAAAGAACTAGGTTCTGTTGTTACAGGAGGAAAAGGGCTAACGAATGCTCTGATGGCTCTACCAACCCGTACTCAGAGAAGATTGACGTAGTAAGGTTGGGGGTTCAGACCAATCTTATTTCCCATTCTTACACATAGACCTGTTGTCCAGGCTCCTAACAGTAACCAAGACCTGAGATATCCTCACACACAGCCCTTACAATGTCATCAAGCCAATGTGTTTTTCTTGGGACAATACGCTCATTCCCACCTATTTCCTAACTGCCTGAAACAAACCAGCAACTTGCCAGCCTCTGATGTCAACTTTACATTTCTCCTAGGCCCTGTTTCCTTCTCATATTCACACCTTTCTTTCTCCAAACTTGCAGTGAAAGGCATTCTCTGCCAGAAGAACAGGAAACCTGTGCTTCTCATCTTGGGGCGGAAGAGAAGAGGGAGGCAATGGATCTGTGAGTCACTACCTTCATTAGGGAATGTAGATGGGACTGCTTGAAATCATTTCACGAATGGCTGTTGCAGTGTGGCTGACTGATGTATGGCAAGGGGGTTGCTCTGAACACTGTGGCAGCAAGGAGCTGCTTAATGCAGAAGAACGCTTTCTTCCCTCACTCCAACCCAGCTCCTTTCAGCGTCACAGGCCTGTTCTTCGCTTCCAGCACTGCTCCACTGAAGATAGGATGAGGAAGGGAGGTGGAGATCAGCTAAGCAGTAGGAACGAGAGACGGATAGATGAGAAAGAAGGGAGCAGGAGGTGGTGACGGATAGATAACAGCAGGGAAGGAGGGAAACAGGGGATCATTTTCACGTTACTAGCAACTTGCTCCTGAGCGTATCTTCCTAAGCGCGTCTGCAGACACTGGGACTTTGCAGTCCTTGTCATAAGCAGAGAGGACAGTACAGAAAAGGGGGGTAGCAGTGGGTGCTCTTGTTTCCCAAATGAGGACTCCCTCTCCTCCGTCTTCTCCCCCCATAGAGCTGCTACTGTCCCTGCCTCCGTCAGCCATGGGCACGATGGGGTAGATAGGTGCTGAGGGCAAACATGCCACGCATGGGGCTGAGCCCTGAGTCTGCTGAATGTGAGAGATACCTGACCTCTGCTTCCTTGGGTGCCAGCAGTGCTTGAAGGGCCAATGCAGAACAAATCACTGGCCTCTCCTGTTCCTTCTCTGAAGGTTCATTTGCTCAGTGAAGCCTTGGCTGTGGCTCAGCAGAGGTGCCCATGGTCACTTTATCATGCCTGCTTGTTTGGGCAGCCAGGCAACCAGCTCAGAGCAGAAACAATGGGATTTTCTCTTTTGTGTGTGTGGGCAAAATTAAATGTGACTTGAACTTGCTGCTGGATCTGCACCAAATGAGCCCTCCAGGGCATGAGCTGTCAGGTGATGGAGGAGGAGCATCACTTCCCAGCACAGCACGCACTTCTCCTAGCCAAAGTCACACAGAGAGTGTGGCCCTTGAAGACTGCCCTGCTCCTTCAGACTGCTTGCTGCCAGAAAGCTGCCCTGGCTGCCTGCCAGAAACAGTGCAGGTGACCTCTGTCCAGTGTCCTTCTCTGCTGGTGGCCAGAGCAAGCAGCAAGTTGGGTGACGCTCACACCTGCATGCTCAGAGCTGCAGATCTCCAAAACAGGTGTGCACACACCTGCCTCCCAGGGAATCCCCCCTAAAACTTGCTCAACTCAAACCCATCTCATGGCTTTTGGCTGGGGGCAGCTCCAGAAGCGCAAAAGTCTCCTGGGTCTGCTCCAGAAGAAATGCTAGTTGTTGCCCAAGCATAATGTTTTTCTCTTGGAGAGGCTCTTCTTTCCAAACTGCCCTGGGAGATCCAGTCCTGGCCATCTCGGCACATCCAGCTGGTGCCCTGGAGACACGGCACCCTGATGTCTGCAGCAAAGGAGAGCCACTAAACACAGATCTGCTCTGCAGACACACTGCACTCTGCCACACTCCAGCAGGGTCACTGAAAGCTCTTTGTATGTGCTCACAATTTGTTTTCTTAGCTCACTATTTTGCCCTGCTGTTGTCCTTCCTCTCCACCCACTCTCCTGACACGATCGCCTAGTATTACCATGAAGATAATGAGACTTGGTCCAGTTGTTAAAATCACTACTGTACACAAATTTCCTGTTCAAAACACCTCCAGCGGGTGTGAGAAATTGCAACTCCTGCCCTTTCCCAGTTCCTGTTCCATTCAGGCTTGACCCAGAAAGCAGTGGCTCCCTACCCACCTCCTCCCTGCTCTGCTGCCTCCAGTTCAGATGCAAAACCCCAGCACTAATGGCCACAGTGCCAAACTCATGGATGTGCAGGTGAAGACCAGAGGCAGGAGCCCCACTGTTGCAGGGCTGTCCCTCTGTGTAGCTGGAGGGCTTCTGGGTCAAGCAATCATCCAATCATCCATGGACTGCATTAGTTTCTCACGGAAACACTTGCTCCATAACCCCAAACTCCAATAGCCAGGAGGTTATACTGTAGGCTGGCTAAGTAGGGACAATTTTCCCCTCCAGCCTTCTGCTCCAGCTACTGCCAGAGGGGCCTAAGGACACTTCTTTCTCTGACAGTGATGAAAAAAGAAAAGGGATTGCCCAAATTGCCACGCTTGGCAGGGAAGGGAGTGGATTTTACCACCTTTATCCCCCAGAGAAACTGTTCCTCTTCCCCTAGTCCTCAGTAGAAAGTAGGGATGGATGCAGGCATCTCCCAGGGGAGCACTTCTCCTCCCTTGCCACCTCAAAACTCAGTGCCATAGCAGCCAAGAGGCTGAGAAAAGACATGGGGGTGAGAGGAGGAGTTTTAAAGCAAAGATCATCAATTCCGTCAGGTAAGGCAGTGAACAGGTCTGCAGGCCTCTTGGGAAAAGGCCTGGAGGTGTCCTAAGACAAACCTCCCCCGGCTGCCCTCTGTAGGGCAGGCTGTCCAGACTCATTCCAAAGCGAGGGAAGGTATCTTGGCAAAGGTAACGGAACCATCATTCCTGAAAAAAGGTCCTCTCCATGCTAGAGCAGGCTCCAAGCATCACAGATCTGGGTTCCAAAGATCATTTCTTCCCTCCCAAAGCTTCTGTGAGAGGGGGCCTGTCAGCAGGAGCAGCACCTCATGGAAAGAAATAGGGAGGAAGCAAACTTGTTAGGGGAAAAAATCAAAGCTGAGTGCATGCTAATGAGAGGATTAGGTGGTGGAAGGCAGCAATCCAGACTGCCAGGGTGTCCCCCGTCCTCCTGGTCCCTCGGGTGTTCATTAGACGCTTGTATTTGCGAAGCGGCACAGCCATCCGATCAGGTGTCACTCCCTGCCGCCCCGCGTATCGACAAATCCCCTCCCACGAGAGCCCAGTTAATTTGCTTCCCATCTATTGATCCCTGTGGCAAGTCACCATCAGCAGCAGCTCCGCCTGTCTCCTCCTCCTCTTCCTCCTCCCGGTCCTTGCTGTGCTCTGGGGAGGAGAGTGAGCAGCAGGCTCATTACTGGAGAGGAGCGTTCACCGGCAATCTGAGATGAAAGGTGCTGAATTGCTCCCTAGGCCCACTCCCCAACGGAGAGGGACCCTTGCTACTTATAAGGCCAGCAAGTGTCCCTGTGATTAGCAAATGCTTTCAGGCTCCTTCTCCCCTGCACTCAGCATATTGATTAGCCTTTGTTCTCCGCTTTATGAACCCACTCGTTAATGGGCTGGGAGCTTGTAAATGCGCATTGGATTTCCTTTTAAAGCCGTCTGAAGGAACACAAGGAACAGCAGAGTGTTTACAGGGGGAAGAGTTACAGACCTACTGCCATCCACAAGCAAACTTCGATGTGGGCTGACCCTCTCCCCATCCCCCTTTTGCTTCAGGGACAGCACCCAGCCAGGACTGCAGAGGTATCGGGACACATTGCTCCTTTCCACACTGGCTCTGGGGACATCCTTCTTCTCTCCCTGCTGGGCCTGGACTTGTGGCAGCATCGGGTCATCTCTCTTCATCGCTTATGAAGTAGCCCTGCCTAGAATGGGCAATTTCCATGCCCGCCTTGCAGTACTCCCATGGATGAGCGGCAGTCTCGGAGAGGGAGTTTCTGCACCTCCCGCCCCCCATGGCCATTTCCTCATGGCCACGCGCAGCATCCCTGCCTTCTGCCCGAACCTCGTCGCTGGCAGGAAGGAGAGGACATCAATCCCCAAGGAAGAGACGCAGAACACTCCTGGATGGGTTGTTTATGGAAAGCAATTTCCTCCTGTCAGAGGCCTTCGCAGCAGAGCAAATGCTGAACATGTCTAAGGGATGGCCCTTTTTGGTTGCAAATGTCACACTCTCCTCAGCACGGCAAACACTTTTAGGGCTCTTGCCATGAGCTGTAGCAGATCAGATCCTTGTAGTTGACCCTTTGCTATCACTTACAAAAATATGTTTATCTTCTTGCTCTACAAGTCACTCCTATTATTTTGAATGCTAGCTGGTTCAGTGAGATGGCAGATGGCTGGCATTCCCACCAGGAGGAGAGAAGGATGAACTGCTTGATATATATTGTTTGTTCTGTCTTTTGCTCAGCTGTAGATCTGCGTGCCCCAGATGTTACTAGGCCGTACATTAGATGGCCAGGATGCCAACACTTGCACCTAAAAATATGATAGAGCTGACACTGAGAATAAAGGCCCAACGTTCTCCTTTCATTGGTTAAACCCTCCAGTTTCAGGCTTTTTAACCTCCACTTCCTTTCCCCACTGTGATTTGATTTATGCTGCTGCAAAGTTTCTTTTTAAATTGAAGGGTACATTTTAAGGTCATTTTTTTGCAGATTCTCCAGTTTGGAAGGTATGAGCTAGAGTTTCCCTCATAAAGCTGAAAGCAGTCTCTGGTACTGGGGATCTTTCTCTACCTGAAGATATATCTATGCTGTTAGAGTTAAGAGCTGTTCTTTCAACAGAAAGTCTATAGAAAGCTATTAGAGTTGCCTGAGCTGGCTATCGCAGGGAAACATTATCACTTGTACTAAACTAATGTATTGCTTTTTCTTTGCAATACTCTAATGTATTGCTTTGCTGTGGGCCCTTCCAGGGAGCCACAAGCCTAAAGAAAGGATGCAGATATGTCTTCCAGGTAACACTATGCTGGTACCCACTTTCCTAATTCAGTGGGCAGAAATGTCAACGTAAAAGGTCTGATGGAGTGTTGCTGGCATAGTGCAACAACAAGAACGGTTCTTCTGAAGATTGAATCTCTGAAGATAGAAATACGGATTTCTATGAAATTCTATGGATTTCATTTGAGGATATTTCATTTTTCCACAGAGTGGGAACCTCAGGGCCAAGTAAATCATATCTGGGGCAGAAATTGCCACTATGTGCAGAAGATCTAAGGAAAAGTCCTCCAGAGCCTCCTACCAAGAGAACAGAGTGTGGATTTGTGGTTCCCTCCACTAAAGTTTGCCTGTGTTTTTCTGACTCTCGAAAAATCCAGAAGTCATAAAGCAACTGCCACCTAAGCTCCTGTCAGTGCATACAATATGAGGAAGGGATATGTTTGTGTATTTAATCCACAGATAGCCAGATCCCAAAGCATATGGAGATACTCTTTAGAAGGATCCTGGCTGGAACCCAAATGACCTTTTATGAAGGAGGTTTTAACCTCCTGATATTCTTGCTCTATTTCTCAAGGGTAACACCTTTCCTGTGGCAAGGTCCCTGGAATAGGCTTGAGGAGGGAAGCACTAATATTTATCAATGCTGTTTCTCTCTTTGGCCTGTTGTGATGCAGCGTTCCAATCCACCCACATATCTAGTCACATCAAGGCAGGAAAAGGAGACTTTCGGAACTAACTTTCTGGTAAGACATCTTTGTTCTTTTTATCCATTTCCTTTTCTTTCCTGGTTGCAGTGCTTTCCCCCTGCCCTTGCATTCTATGGATAATTTGTCTTCAGTCTATTATTACTTGTTTATACCACCGACATACTCAGGCCCTGATCTCAGATTAGGACTCCACAGTGCCACATGCTATATGAATATGCACTGCAAAAATGCTTCTTGCCATAGACCTCTCTACTGCCCATCCTGCCTCTGAGCTGCAGCGGAGCAGACAGCAGTGAGTTTAGTCTGAGGTCCTTGACTCTGCCTTTCTAAGAGCGCTTCAGTTATCGCCACTCAGAGAACCAAAGATCAAAAATAGGTTAGGTGAGAACAGCAAAGAGACTCAGCTGCCATAAGATAGGGAAGGGTGAAAACAGAAAAGTACCTCTTATTCATCAGAAAAAAAAACATTTTTTGTACCACTGTAGCAGGCTCCGCTGGAATTTCCTCTATTTCCTACCATAGAGTCCACAGAGAAAAATCATCCCTTCCTGTTCTCACTGACTAGTCTCTAATCCAAGTTATAAGTAACTAGTCTTGAAGTAAACAGCATCCAACATGGAGATTGCATTGCATTGCCTAGGAGGTATCACACAGAGCTTTTTAGCAGTTCATGGTCCTGTTTTCCTCCTGGCACGTACTGCAAGCATCAGAAACGCTGCAGGACAAGGAACCAAGAGCATCTAGGGAGGCACCAGAGAGAAGGAGTAACAAAGATCTGGGTAAATTAGTTAAGATTAGAGCATAAATTGGATTGGGGTATTACAGATACTCTGAGTGCTATAAAATGCTATAGATGGGCAGGCAGCCATGTAAACTGTAGTGTAGGAATCAGAGTTTGGCACAGAGATCTTTTTTATTTATTGATGAAGCTACTGATCCTTTCTGGCCTTAAACACTATTAATGTGTTATCCTGGGAATAAACTTGGAGCCAGGAAGGAAAGGGTTTTTGTCTCATGAATGCTTTTCAGGATTTCAGTGCTTTTCCTTCTGTATTAGGCAGAGAGAGACTTTTGAGCTTTCTCATTGAAAAAGAAAAATCCCAGAAAGGGTGACATTCCTTTAACAGACAGCGAATCAATGTACAACACCAAGTTTCAAATCCCTGAATATAGTGGGACAGAAAATGCAGCTGAAGGTCCCACAGCTCTCAAGAGTATCCCAACTGCCAGCTTATGGCATGCCAGCTGAGCCCAGTCTGTCTCTTCTGGTGGAGCTTATGTGGGAACAAGTAATTATGAGATACCCAAGTCATATAATGTGCACATACAAAGAGACTGATAGATAACCTGTTGCTTAAGTCATGGAAATAGATAGGAAAATAAATGAGAATAGCATGACTTTGTGAATTGCCCTTAATGAACAGCTTTAGAAAGACAGCCCAGCAGGAAGAATGTGATGAATCCACATCTGTCAGGCTAGCTAAGTTTCCAAGAGACAACACGAAACCCAAGGCAGAAGATACTAAGGGAGCGGGAGAGCAATATGAACAAGGGCATCGACCACAAGAGACATTTCTAGCATCCTATAGAGAGCCCAGCAAGATTTACTTGTAGTCTCACATCTGCAATCTGTTGGCTTCGACTGTTACTCAGCACTTCCATATCTCATGTCTGAAATCTCACTTCCAGACTGCAATCTATTGTGGTGATCTTTTCTGTCCTCAAACATAAATTCCTGCTGGGCAACTTTTCCTGACCAAAGTTCTGCTGAAAAATGGTACATTCTGGCAGATGGTTTTGAGTTCCCAAACACACATTTTGTGACCTCAGAGTCCCTCTCCCCTAAAACTTTTCAGTTTGATGAGAAATTCCCAAGTAGTTCCAAAGGCACCCATATGGGGAGAGCTGCATTCCTGGGAAACTCATAGCTGCACTGCTAAAGCAGTACCAGCAATAAACAGTGAGTAAACAAGGACATTAGGAGCTAAAGCAGTTGTTGTGCTTGGCAGACTCACTTAACTCCATTTGCTGATATATGACTCAGTCTTAATTTATTGGAGTAACCTGATGGTGCCACCTCTTATTATATGCCGAGTTGCCACTTTCCAATGCCACCTCTTATTATATGCAGAGTTACCACTTTTCAATGCCACCTCTTATTATATGCAGAGTTACCACTTCTACATGCCATCTCTTATTATATGCAGGGCTGCCACTTTTAGGCGGCAGCTGGGAAGATTTGTTATTTCACTTACTGCAGTGGCATTTCAGAGCTGTTTTCAGTCTACTTCTTTCTACAGACTGTATGTGGAGTCAGGCTCTGGCTGCGGAGGACAGCCATGCGGCTGAATCACTGATCTCATCCAGCCAGGACAGCTGTAACATCTGCAACAGCAGCAGCAGCACTGTGAGTCTCTGCCTGGTCTCCAGCAAATCTCTCTGTCAAATGGATGAGGTGACAAAGGCAGGAAAGAGACTAAAGTTAGCCAAGCGTGGAGCTGGGACTAAAACCCATTTCACTAGGATTGAGTCCCCATCCAGAACATTGGGATCACCCATTCAGCTGCCAGCAGTGCGAGACACTTCCCCTATGACAAGCATGCATGTGCAGATGTTGTCCAACACATGCAGTCCATTTTTATTTATTTCCTTATTTGCTCTGATTCCTCCCCTACAAATAAAGATTTCCTCTCACTCTCTCTTTTCTGTTCTTGCTGGTTTAGAATCCCCCTGTCTCCCTACTTCCCCTCACGCCTGGGCCAATTTAGAGCATTAATCAGTAATGAATTGGCAGCACAAATCCCATTTGAAGCCCCAGACTTACTGTGATGAATTCCTATGAGGGAACTGACAAATCATATGTTGATATCTTTCTTTTCTTCATCAAGCAATTAGTTCTCACATCATTTGCTGCAAAGGTTGAGCCCACACCTTCAGCTTGGGTACTGAAATCTGCAGTTGGACTTTGTCAATGAATTATTGAATGGCTTATTTCAAGCTATTAAACTATTTAAAAAAATACACATGAAACCATCTCCTTAATTATTAAATTTCAACATGCTGGTTATTAAAGTTCTTAGAGGGAAGGAGACCTGCCTTTCCGCTCTTAAAACTTCCTACCTTCACCAACGCTGCTACGTCCATTCCTTAATGTTTTAATCACTGTGCTATTTTACCTTTGCATAAGGAGAATGAGATGAGTTCAACCCTCATCCATAGCCTGCTAAATCAAGCAAAAGAGTTATATTGTGTTCAGTGGGACCTGAAACTTTCTCAAGGCCTAAAGTACAGCATGAGTGCTTTTGAGATCTACCACTTGGATGCTAAGAAACATTAGAAGACTAATTAATGTAGTTAAGACCAGCTATCCTCCTGCCTTCAGTGTGATTCAGAGCTTCAAGGCAGAAGAAAATAGCCCTTCACCTGTATTCTTCCTTACAGCACAGATCATAGAACTGCAGTCATCAACCCCTGAATTAAATCCAGAAAGCCGGTATCTATCCCTTTTTGTTGATCAAAGTGCTGAATGCCAACCTCAGTGCTACTTGCTGTTTCTATCCAAAGAGAAACTGTACCCAAGCAGCCAGAGAGCAGAGGCTCCAGCTCCTCGTGCGTCTTCCCTTGGGCACCTCTCTTGCAAGAGGTGAGCTCTTGGTTGCTGGCTTGCTGAGCTTGCAAAGAATGAGGTCTTGAAGCAGATGTTTCATTTTTCCTTGTCAGCTGTGCTCAGCAGAGACCTGAGTCACTTTCCATCATCTCCAAACCAGGTGACCCATCTCTGCATGCTCTGCTTGAGCTGACTGCTGAAGTGCCTGATGGCTTCATGTGTCCAGCTCTCACCGGAGACTCAGTGATGGTACCTTTTCTTATAGGCACCTTTCCTGGCATCCGTGAGGTCAGAAAGAAAGATTTCATGGTGTTCTGCTGTGGTGATAGAAATGCCTTGTGTGCCTCCTACTGACCCATGGTCTGCTTTAACCCTCTACCTCTGGAGTATTCAAGAAGAGGCAGCATCTCCAGGCCAGCAGCTGCTGCAGTCTGGCATTCCCACCTCCCATTAGTAGCACCAAGGTCAGCCCACAACCTCAGGCACTGGGGCCTGCTCACACCTCATGCTGGCATTCATTCCGCATCAACCCAGCTGGCAGGACCATTGCACAGCATCCATTTTTCATAGCGATGCCGTTCATGCCAGCTGCCAGGGAGCTTGCTCAGCCTAGATAAGCTCCAGTGAAGGCAGTGTTAAGGTCCACACGAAGGGATTAATATCGGGGCATTTTCTGCAATGTTATAAAAGCTCACACAGAACAAAAGGACGTTAAAGCTTTCTCCAGCTTGGTCCTGCTGCTTTATCCCATGCAAATACCTGTAGTGAAGCAGGTGAGTCCAGAGCCTCCAGCATAGCAACACATGCAGGCCAGCCCCACACTGTGCATGGGGGGTGAGGAAAACACATATGTTGCTCAAGAGCAAGAAAAGCTGCAGAATACTGAGGGGGGGAAATAAGAAAAGAAAACAGAGCAAAAGCACTCTGAGCTACAGAAAAAGATTCCTTCCTCTTCTCTGCAACAGATTAAAGACTCTGGAGCTGTCTGCCCCGGGGTAGGCAAGGAGCATCTATCACCAGCACTCACAGACTGCAGGATCCACTTAGGCTGCAATAGCTGGGACTGGCAAAGCCTTTTCTCTCACTGCTGGGAAACCAACCAGCCTAGAGCAATAAAACTGCCCCTCTCTTCCCTTCAGCTGACTTGCAAACCACAGCTTGGCATATCAGAGAGAAGCGAGCAATTAAAAAGACAAAGTGCTGAAAAATACATAACAAAAACCCTGCAAATGGGCACTGGGAGTTTGGAGAACAAAGGCAATGCGTGTTAATGACGAACATGCTTTGGTTAATATTTAATGGTCCATAGCAGAAGCAATGGATGGGAGACGCGAGCGGGTGTCAGGCGGGAAACTCTCTGTTTCTGTGCAAAGCTCTCCTCATCAAAGATGACAGCCTGTGCCCTCCCTGTCTGCTGGGACTGGCATTAATGTCTCTAACTCAAGAAGCTTGCAAGGGAGGCAATCCCTTATTTTGTTTATGGCTGATCTTCTTGCACCCAGACACACAGCCCAAGTACCTTAAGAAAGTCTTCCAGGAGTCTCAGCTCATGATGCTTTCAAGAACTTTAAGCTCAAAGACATTGCTATTTAGCCAGGATCTGTAGAGGTTGCTTGGGCCCCTTGCCCAGATGCCTCACTGTAGGAGACACACTATAGCCATGTTATGTTGGGATGTACGCAGCCTCCTGGATGCATGCCCATAACTCTGACTTGGCCAGACATTTCAAGGAATCCTCCAACCTTCCCTCCTGCTTCTTTCTGATCATGTAAAGATCAAAAATACTGTCCCACCCAAACAGAATTGTGGGGTGAAGGAGGGCAGAAGGAAGGTGAACAGGGCATTGTTCAGGGAACCTGAACAGGGCATGCAGAGGAGCAGATTTTTGTCCTGCCTGCAAAGCTTGTACTGCTCTGCTCTCCCTAACCCAGGGAAAATTGGTACTGTAGATCCCAGGAAAAGCAATGGGAGAGGGAAGGGACAAATTCTTCCAGGAGCAGTAGATTGGTGAGACACTGGGGAGAGAGAACTGTCAAAAACTAATTTAAAAATGCAGTGTTCCACTCTATTTCATGTCTCAACATGTTGCTTAACGGCAATTTAGTCACCCCCCCACTGTCTTTCAACGGAGACACTGACATTTTTTTAATACGAAAATGTAGAGGAGTTCCTGCTACATTATTAAGTGCACAGCAAAGATACCAGCATCGAGCCTCTGCTCTATGCTCCCTATTAGAGCAGAGAAAGCTTGGAGGGGTACAGGGGTGAGTGGAGCCCCTTCCACACCTCCAGCTGAACAGGCACAGCCTGATTTCTCAGGGCGCATGTTTGGCTTCCTCTAGAAATCAGTTCTTTAGCTGATGCCCAGGGGTAAGCCCAGTACAGGTGAAATTTAGGAAACCAGATCTACCAGCAAACTTACATAATTATTAGAATGTCTAATATTTCCTATATTTCCTTTTTTATTTTTTCATTTTTTTCCCACTTTGTTGTTGTTGTTGTTAGTGTCCCCAAGACACGCTGAGGTGCGGCAGGGGCTTAGCTACAGTCTCTGGAGGGAGCTGAGTCCTTGGAATCAGCTTGACATGCCAACTCCTTTCTGTCACCCTCCACCAGGACCCCGCTGCCCAGCACTGTCCCCCTGTCCCCAGCTGCTGCTCACTGGCCATGCTTGCACTGGATCTCTGTTTCCTCAAACTCCTTGGCTTTGAGCTAAGCAGAGCTCATTTACACCAAGGCACCAAGCACCTCACTGTCCATGGCAAGACTCACACCCAACTAGTGCTCCCAGCCAACTGGTGTTAGAGTTGCCCGTCAGGAGACGAACCCTTGGCCGGTCTGCTGCAGGTGCTAGGCAGTACAGCAGAGCTGAGCAGATAAATTTAAGGGCCTTCTGGTTCATTTTCAAGATTTTCTCTCATGTTTCATTCACATGGAAATATCTTTCTCCATATAACTCTTTCTGAGAGAGAAAAGGCTGGTCACTGGTCAAGGAGATGCCAAGCATGTCAGCTAACTTGAGCCAAAGGCTTTTTCTCCATTGTTATACAAGACTCAAGTTTCCAGCTGCTTTCTTGTTGTTGTTGTTGTTGTTGCTCAGGTCCATCTTGAGTATAGGTGAAGCATGCTCTATGTCATCCCAGTAATGGCTTAACTCTTCACCCAAGGACCCAAAGTCAGAGCTTTGATGTTTTCCTTGAAACCAGGAAGCCCAAAAGCAGAGGGGAAATCTGCATAATCAAGACAGGTGAGCAGTTTATGGACCCTCCAAGCAGCTCCCACAGTGACCCGAAAGAGCTTGAAGAGCTCCAGCTGGACTAGGAGCAGCCAACTATCTTGGGATTTCTGACCTGATCCCAAACCTCAAGGGAAGCCATGTTTATCCATAAGCCTTCCACTTCCCATGTGCCCGACTGTGCCTCACCACCCTCAAGGCTTTGGCGTGGTAGGGACATTTTGCTTTCCCAGTTTGTCTCACCTAGGGGGTTATACCCAGAGCAAGAAGATGGGTGTCCCTCAAGAGGCCTTCTCCTGCCACTGGCACTCACAGGCTCGGCAAGACACCTCTCCTGTCTGTGCCAAGGGCAGTAGGCAGCTCTCTTTGGCCTCCCTACTTGGACAGGCCATGCGTAACTATGGTAACTGTTTCAGGCTGTCTCCTACCTCCATCTTTACCTTTCCTCAGTGCTGCTTGTGCTTAACTCCACTGCTCCCTTTACAATTTACTCTTTCTCCTGCTGGAAGGTGGAAAGCACAGACTGATGTCAGCTTCCAGGCTCACCCACCCACCGCAGACAGTGTTAATCACAAATTAACTGATGTTCAGCACCTCACCATACCCACGTCCAGCCTCCAGCCTTTCAGAGATGGTGCCTCTAGCCCCCTGCCTTGGAAGTCTGCTGTGATATTGCCCAAGTGGTGCTAGAGAGAACAGTTTTGCACAGCCAACCGTGCTGCCAGCCAGACCTGTGTGGGTACGCACAGGTCTGCTCCTCCCCCTGCCTCGTGCCTTGTGCTCCGAGGTGGCAGCCGGCATTGCCAAGCGTCGAGCCGGGCTCCAGCTGCACGGGCCGGCAAGCGGGGAGCCCGGAGAGCGTCTCCGATGGGCACGCTGCAAGTGTCAGGAGGGCACACGCCGGCTGCTCTCACTCTGCTGTTTTCCAGAATAACCTAATAAAGCAACACAGGCACCACCCTTAATCTCTGTGTAGCTTCATTCCCCATCTGTGTAACTGCACTTCCTCTTGCACAAAAAATTAGGTTCCAATCTCAGCTGTGACCATTCGGTTTAGAACTTCCATAAACATCTAAAGGGCTCACGCATTGAAATCTGATTTTGGAGGTATTTTCAAGAATGGATTTTGGGCTCTTGATGCTTTTGAATTGTTCCTCACAATAATGTGAGGATGTCTAAAATACCAATTAGTGCTTGATTAACAACGGTAAATAGGAGCCCTGTATTCTGCTATCTTTCTTGCTGTTTCAGCTGTTAAGACAACTATACCACAAGCTGCCAGGGGAAACATTTAATATTGAAAGCCAGGATTTTTTTTCTTCCATGTTTTAGAAATATGATGATGACAGCTCTCTTTCTTTTTTCCTCTTTCCTTTTTTTTTTTTTTTTTTCTTTTCTTTGTCGTGCCAAGCAGCATGTCTGGCACTAGCTGAAAACATCTGGAATGGTTCTGATAGGAGCAGAGCCAGCTGTCTTTTCATATTTCTGTGGGAGTGGGAGATATACATCAGATGTGAGGGTCTCTCCTCACTAATAAAATGTTATCTGAATAAATAACTAGTAGTGACTCAGACCTGGCTGAACGGTTTGCTCTCTGCTTCCTTTAGCAGGATTTGATTTATAACACTCTCTCTTGCTTCATACTGATTCTTATTTTACTTTAGGTCTTTTTATTCTATCATTTCTATTCTTCTCCTTTTCTCCCTTGCTCCTCTCTCCTCCTTCAATCACATTCAATCACAGCTGCCTGTGTGTGTTGTTGGGGGATGGAACCAAGCTTTTCACCTTGGAACTATGGAAGCGAGGAAACATGAGAAACAACAGAAAAAATATTTTTTAACTAATCCCTCCTCACCTCCTTCCAGTCCCCTGCCCCTCTCTGTGCTTTGGAAGAGGTAGAGGAGAACAAAGCACAGTAAAGCATAGCAGTGGCATTTGTAGCCGTGTCACCTCCTGATGAAGTGAGGTAACTGGACCGTGCGGCTGGACAACTGGAGATAGAGAGTTTTTTAGCCTATTTGTAGCCTGCCCTTTTCAGTTCAGAGAGCTGGTGTTTGCCCCAGGAAGGTCTTTGAGCAGAGGCAGCATCTCCTTGCACATGAGCAATACAGCAGCACTACAGTGGTCTGCAAGTATCCAGGAGTGAGGATGGGCTGTGGGGCTGCCCGGCGGGATCAATCCGTGACATGGCTGGGGCTGCCGTGCACGGCTGGCCCCTTCCACACAACTCCCTTCCTGCTCCTTCCTTTCCTCCATGGATAGTGTGGTTGTCAGCAACTTGCCCCCCTGGCAGTTGCTTCCTCATGAAGGAGCCACTGTCTGCTACAAGAATCCTCTTTGGTGCCAGAGGGGGACTCAGGACACCAGGGCAAATCGCCAGAGGACTCCTCTTCCTGCTGTGTGCTCTGGTAGAGGGAAGGAGATCTGATCAGGGACACCACCCCAGTCCCACCTCCCTCTTCAGTGCTGCTCAGTCGTCTCTTCACGGACAAGCCTGTTGCACTCAGATGACCCATCTGTGCCGTGATGGAAGTCCATGCTGTCATTCAGAGCTGTCAGAAGCACAGGACTGTGATGAATCCTTCCTCTCCTGTTGTCTGGGGGCTCCTCAAAGCTATAGAGGGACTGGGCTCCCAGGGGCCTTCCTTGGCTGGGCCCTGGTGAGGGAGGAGCACACCTTGGGATGCCAAGAGCATTTCTGGCACCAGGAGTGATTTCAGGCAAAGAGGGAAATGAGTTATGCGACAATGATGAAATGTGAAAACAGTTGGTTTTAAGGCCTTTCATCCATCACCCTTGCAGGCCTGTGACAGTGACAACAAAAGGGACGGTGGAACAGAGGAAGAACTGAGAAAGAAACACAGAAAAGGGAGCTGGCTTTGAAGGTTTTACACAGTTTAAAAATAAACACAGATTAAATATAAAATAATGTTAAGATGCTGCCCATGCATCTTAACATCCACTTCTGCCTGCACAAATAACTTGTTCTGGACCAGAGGTAGGACCTGATCATGCTGCTGAGCCCATTGCTTCTGGCCACCGGGAGACAGGCAAAGTTGGGTGAAGGAGCCAGGGGCACCACAGCACAGGCATCCACTGGATAGCAGAGGTTGGCCCTGGTAAAGCTTCTCTGCTTTACCTTCTTCCCTCTGCTTTACCAAAGTTTCTCTGTAACCCCTAGCCACAAGTCACCCTTGTTGCAGCCACAGAAGCTGGTCTGCTCCAGGAGCGAGGGCCAGACTTGCTCCCCACAGCTCCTGCCACCACAGCCAACCGGCACGTATCCCCTGAGGATGGAAGAGACAGGATCTGCAGCCCAGGCAGAACATACACTACCAAAGCAGGTGCTGGGAACCAGAGCCTCTCTTCACAGAACCACCTGGGAGCTTTGGAGGCCATGGCAGCTTGAGTTGCTACTTGTCCCAACCACTACCTCTTGAGGGCATGTCCAGGTGCATTGGCAATGCCAGACTGGAAGAGGAGCTGGTTGATGTTGTACTATATCTGCTTCACAGAGGTGGAGCGTTCATCTGGAGAGCCAGCCTTTTTCCTGAAATTTACTAAGAAACAGGCAAATCAAGTCCCCCTTTTACCTGCAGGAAAGAAAGTGTATATCCTAGTCTCTCAGTTCAGCCGTTCTCAGCTTCTTCCAGTTCGTAAATGGGAGTCTGCCATAGAATGAATTAGCTTCTCTTGAGGATCACAGAATCAGGGCCACTCCAGCCATGCAGTATAAAGACACCTTTACTAGAGGTACCTGCAGTACCCCTTGAAAAGTGTTTGCTAGTGTACCTGAAGATTCAAGCGAGCAGTTGTCTGCATCACCCTTAGGAGAACAGCAAAAAGCAAGGTAAGGGGACACCATGCTGGGTCCTACCAAAGAGCTTTGGATAAAAAGTGACTGCGGAGTTGTCATACATCCGTTTGTTTGCATTATTTTGGGCTCAGATGTTTGCAAATACAGGCTGTTCTAAATTGATCTTTTTTTTTTTTTTTTTAGACAGTGTGTGATAAATGTGTTAATTTTGCATTCAGCTCTGGGAACCAAGAAGGGGCCAAGAGGAACAGCAGCTGACAGAAGTGGCTCTGTGTTTGTGCAGACCGTGGTTTAGCAAGTGCCCAGATCCCTATGAGTGTGTGAGGGTGTTTTCAAGTGACTAATCACCACCCTGCCTACCCCAGGGTCTTCCATGCAAACATCTCCACACTCCTTGCGGACATTAATGAATTCAGCCTCATAGCCCCCAAGGAAATAGGTTACTCTTTTTGTGCTCTACTTGCTGAAGATGGAACTGAGACACAGATGGAGGAAATTATTTTCCCAAGGACACACAATCCATCTGCAGCAGAATGTGGAAAATCTCTCTCTGCCCTGTCTCATTTAGTCATGCTTGCTAAGCAGAGCCCACATACACCCCATCACATGCTTCAGCTGGTTTTGTCCATGCTGTCTGGGACAGGCTTCAAGGTTAAGGTGCTGGACACACTCCAGATTCAAGTCAGCAGACAAGTTGGCCTGTAGGCAGTACAGATGACTGGGGGTTTGAGTCCAAGTGCAGGGTAAAGCCCTGAGTTACCACGAGGGTATAGATGTACCTACAGGGACGGAGCCTGGCTGGTTCACCTGTGCTTGGGATTTGTCTTGTTTGTGCTACATAGCCAAGTGGGACCCCGATCCACAGTGCCCCATTGCTCCACATCACTGCGGCCCCCTGGCAAGACTGAAAACAGATGTCCAGTCCTTGTTATGGCCCCTCTTAAAGCAGCTCAGCCCTGCTATTTGGGAAAGGGGGTGGGTCTGCATGCACGGCCATGGGATCCTAAGACTTCAGGCCAGATGAGGCACTTGCCATAGTTCCTCCCTCCTGTACTCCTCCCTATATTCCTCCATGAGGTTTTTGCAGCCCTTGCTGCAGAGACCATAGCAAGCACTGTGTTCCTTACAGTGCAACACACACCCAGACCGTTGAAATTGTGTCTAAAGACACTCGATGATTTCAGAACCAAAATGATAAGGACCCTTGAGGAGGAGAAGGATGAAATGAAGCAGACAATCTTGCTAGGGCTTTTTTTAGAACACCTTCACCCAGGAAATCAGTCTCTCAGGAATGAGCCATGGAAATGATTAGTGGCAAGGACAGCACTGTATCAGCAGCAATCGAACATCAGGGCAGCAAGAGAAGGAAGAAATTTAAGGGGTTACCCTAAAGACTGAAGATAATTTTTGCATCGATCAACCCACCACCAACAAAAAAGTGAATTGTTTCCTCTGATGGAGAAAAACAGAAATGTCTAAAGGTTTAATTTCAGCTTTTTCTGAATTACCTACTTCAAGTTTTCTTGTTGAAGTAACTATTCATTTTTAAAAGATTTCTAGCAGTCCATTAATCTGAGATTTTTAAAAATTCCCAAACAGAATATTTGCTTTTGAACTAAGCCATGTACCCAGTATTTTTTTTTTCTGCTTTTCATTTCAGCAGGAAAAAATAATGAATTTTACAATGATCCCAGTTCTTTTGAATACTTTTGTTCCTGTAGCAAACCAAAGAAGTGCTTCCTTGCACAGCTATAGTCAAACATCACATTGTTCAGAATTCTCTACTGACCAGCTAAGAGCCGAAGAGGGTACATCTGCCTAGGAAAGCACGTGGCACACTCTCCCAATAAACACAAAACGTCAAGCTGCTCACTGTCTTAGCTAGTTGCCAGACAGAAAAGGCTAGTAGTAGGTCTCCTGTTAGCAATTTTGTAAAGTGAGTTTTGCTGTGAAGAAGACACTATTCCCTCTATAGGAACATCTGTAGAGGATCCCATAGCTCAGGATCCTATCCCTAACAGCAGTCAGAACATGTACAACACATTCTCTTACTCTGCATCCTCCCTCGTTACTCTGCATTCAGCAATTCTCAGTAGATTCATCAACCTGTCCCATCTTGGATCTATACAGTTGCTGTGACCTGACGGCACTGCTGTCCCTACATGCATCCTGAGAAGCTCTGCTTGCTTCTGATTCCCACACCTACAAAGTTCCTTCCTAGACCCTTGACTAGGATGAAGGAGTTCTTGCCTAGCAGCAGAATACGGTGGAGTATGCATCTGGGAAACCCAAATATAGATAGGGAAACTTTCTGGCAAGTTTGGACACTAGGGAGAAATGTTTTGCTTGACAACAGCCTGTTGTGTTTTGTGCAAGGATCAGGAGAGGAAAAAGGCAGATCTGCTGTATAACTTGAGGAGCAAGTTGTATCTGCAGATACAGATAAGAGAGGGACAGGTAGAGAGAGGCTGTTATGCAATGTTACTTCCACTAAGTAACAGCCAAGAGAGCAATATAGTCACAGATTAAGTCACGGTGGAAGAGACCTCTGGAAATCACTTGGTCCAATCTCCCAAAAGCAGGGCTAATTTCAAAGCTAGATCAGCTTCCTCAGGGCCTAATCTCATTAAGTTTTGAATATTTCCAGAGATCCCATACAGTCTCTGGACACCTGTTCCAGTGCTTGATCACTCTTATGAGGAAGATGTTTTCCTTTGTGCCCAGTCAGAATTCTCTTTACTGAGAGAATTTTTGCCCCTCATCATTTGCTGCACATCTCTGACAAGAATTGGCTTAATCTTCTATACTATGATGCTTTTGATAGTTGAAGACAGCAAATAGCTCCTTCTGCAGACTCTTCCCACAGGTCGAATATGCCCCTGCCCCAGCCATCTCAGTGTCGCTCCTCTTGACTCATGCCAGTTTGACGGTGTCTGTCCCTGGGGAGCTCCAAACTAGGCCCCATATTCCAGATGCAGAAGTGCCAGACAGAGAGGAGTGTTAATGAAGATGGTGTGCTTTCCCTAAGCTTGCAAATATTGTCTTCGCTCTTATGTGAGATTTCCATCATAATCATTATGGGTATCAGTGCAGCCTTTGCCTTTGTGCTGCCCATCTTCTGAGCTGGCTCAGCACATTCGGCTCTAATCCCCAAGGCACGCAGCTGGACTGTTGAGGTGTGACACCTAAATTACAAAGCCATGCTGAGAAGGCAGCATGACAGCTGGAGCTCAACACCCTCCCGGCATGGGTTAACACTAACGAAGAGCTGGCTCGCATGCAGTACCTTGGTGCAGGCATCCTTGTCCTATGCACTGCAGTGGAATAAAGATTTTATCCTGCCCTACATGGGGCATTTTATGCACTCTGTGGTGAGGATCAGAAAACAATGTAGAGTTTCTGACAGTGACAGTGGGTATTTTAATGAATCACTTGAGATGCAGAGTCATGAATGTGCAGATATTCTCAGAGATGTTTAGAGATGTTTTAATAAATAACAGTGAAGATAATTTAAAAACTGTGAGCAGGAAATGCATTATTGAACGTGCATAACAGTGCAAACCTACAGCCCATTCAAAGCCTTCAAAAAACAGCCAAGCAAAGCTCAAATGAACAGCAGCAGACAAGCACATTTGTGCTTTAAGGCTGCCTGTGAGTTCCAGAAAATGAGCACTATAATATTTACCTGCAGCAACTCAACATAATTCTGCATCTGCCTGTTCCCTAGACTCTCCTTCCTGCTGGAAGTCACTAGCCCCTAAAATAAGCAGGACATGAGCACACATGTTTTTATTCACTCTGCAGGCCAGTGCATCAACCCAACCCACTCACCAGGTGGAAAGAAGAGGTGTCAGGGCCAAGGACAAGTATAGATGTGGTGCATGACTCCAGGCTGATCTTGATCACCATAAAGCTGTGATCCCCAGAAAACAAGCCTGTTCACAGTCACATTCTCTCTCTGCTCTTTATCTGGCTTTAAGAATGATTTCTCCAATGCTTTTTATCCCTGTTAAGATGCACGCAGGAGTCCTCTGAACAGATATCTGGAGATTTTCCACTATCCTTGGCCAACCAGAGAGCAAATCCAAGCAGCACTCCCTACCTTTGCTGGAAGCTGTTTCTAGAGATGAGAGAGAAGAGAAAGAAAACAGACCTAGCTGTTGTCCAGCCTGTAGTCTCTGAGACAACACTGAGCATCTAGTCTCCCACATGTTAACAGTTTAGGATGAAGGAGAAAAAATGGAGACTATACAGAAGGCTGTGCTAGGACAGCCTAGAGATCCAACTAGCTGGGTATACCAGCTCCAGCAGTAGCCAGGATTACACTGGGAAGAGCAGAAGACGAGGCCAGCATATGATGGCACTTTCTTTACATAGTCCAGCAATCAAGGGTTCAGGAAACTTCTAAACCAGATGTTCTGTCTTTATATTTAAAAGATCTATCTGGTTTTCCCTGAAGGTGTCCAATCACTTTTTGGAAACATAAAAATTTTGGTAACTTAGCATCCTCTGGCAAGGAGTCCCACAGTTTCACAGTTCTGCGCATCTTCACTAGTTTGGGTGAGCATAGAGGAAAACAGATATTTTCACCTTTACAACTGTGCAGTATTTGTAAACCTCTGATGGATGAGTGAGGCCACAGGGGGATTGCTCTTGAGTTGTTTTCAAAGGGAAGAAAGGACTGATATCAAACAGCTAGGGGTGTAAGAAGACTACTAATTGCATGTGTATATCTAGTGGGTATGCTCACTTTGAAGCATGTCACTTTGATTGCATGGCCTCCTAGGACAAGGAGGGATCTGAAGGATGGTGTTCAAAAGCATCATGGCCAAAGCAGAGATCTCTGCTGCCTCTATAGTCAGTGCAGAATTAGAAGAATTCAAGTTTTGCAAAAATTGCCAAGGCTACATTACCATGCAACAGCCATGACAAATTAGAGTATGATTCTTACCTTAAAGTCTCATTTTTAACAACCAAATACCAGTGCAAAGTGCAAAGCAAAATAATTAAAACATTTCAGTAAACGAAAGGGAGAGAAAATCCTAAAAATAGCTTCAGATCTCTCCTTTTTTTTTCCTGAAAATGTTTGTACAACATGACCTGTGTGATTTAACTCAATACTTGTCACTGGCTTAAAGCTGGAGGCTTTAATGAAACTGAGCCAGGCACACGTTTCTTGTCTTTTTTTGTATTGGTATCTGTTGCTACAACAAAAACACCTTTGCTTTCACCTTTCTACTTTTAATTACATCATATTGTCCCTTCCCTAGAGGAGGTGGAGGAAAGAGGGGACTGTGACCTGTGGAAGAAGATGGAGCAACGGATGCTGAAGTTTGGAGGCAAGCATAAGCCAAGTGAGCTTAGCCACTGTCTGGGTATTGGCTTGGTCAGGGGAAACAGATGAGGTGAGAAGTCTCTATACTGCTGAGCACAAGCAGAGCCAAGGGTGTTAAAAGCCCTCATCACAGAAATCAGCATGTCTGTCTCCTAATAACTAAATCCCTCCAATGCTACAGCCGTGTTTCAGTGCAGCTCATGGGGTCTGCAAGAGTAGGTTCACTACATAGAGAAGTTTTTATGATAGGTCTCTAGCAGGTCAGTGCCCTATATAATAACAGCAGCTATGCTGGTGTTGGTACCCTAGGGCAGTGGTTGAGTATCAGTTGAAGGCTGCCTACCCTGCATATAGAGAGATTTCACTATTATTCTTCAAGCTTTTAAAATCCATCCATGGTTTTCCTGGAGCACTGACTGAGTCCCAGTGGCATGCCTTCACCTTCCTTTGCTCACATACTCCAGTCACTGGAGGTAGATGGGCTTCCATCTCCTCTCTTCCCAGTCGGCAATAAAGCCAGACTTTAATAAAGACAGAGCCGCAGTGTGAAATATCAGGAGTATCTCGTTCCCCTGAGCCAGACTTGGGAGCAAGAAATAGCTGGGATGACTCCACATCTCAGTCTGCATAAGGTTTTCCCAACCCACTGGAAGAGAGCTCCTTGAAATGGGTCTGGAAGAGCCCTACAAACACCAGGGGATTCACATCTACAAACACTACTTGTGGGCACCTGGAGTGCAGAACTATTAGCCTATTAGCCCCCAGCAGACTTTGGGTGTAGACACACTTCCAGCTGAGATGACACAGAAAGGTCAGCTTCAGAAGCAGTGTGTTTGAGTCACTCCTTACACTCTTTCAAGTACATATTTTTTTATGCACAGAGTTTCAGAGCTGCCTGTTTCAAAAGCCATTTGGCACTCAAACCAACTTCAGGACTCCTGGTTTCTAATCTGAGCTGCTTGGTTGCACCAAGCCCTTCCCCTGAGAGACAAGCAGGTCCCCAGGGCAGAGGCTCCCGTGGCGGCATAGAGAACCATGCCAGCATTTGAAGCGTAGCACTTCTGCAGCCTCACTTTCCACCGAATGGTTGAGGAATTTTTTATTTAAAGATGGTTTCTACTGCCAAAGGCCCTGCTGTCTGGGTTGATAGAGAAAATTTCTCAAGTACCTACTGAAGCAGCAATCTCCGACATGCTGCCAAGACCTTATCTTTGCCAATTCCTTTAGATGGGGTTTGATTTTCCTCTCACTTACACCTGCTTCACAGAAGGGTAATTCCACTATAAAGGCTCCTCATTTACACCAGCGAAAGGAAGAGAAGAATCAAGGTTATCCCCTGCAGGAAGGATACACATAAAATACTGAATGCACGATATGCTATACAAGTAGTCCCCCAAATGCTCCCACCTTCTCATCACAGAAAAGTCCTTTTTCAAATGTTGTTTTTAATAAAAACCTTATGAGAAGGAAACTGCCTTTCTGAGCCATCAAGCACGGAGACTCATAAGGACTGTTGGGTTGGATTGTGACAGTATAAACTGGTTTATTGCCAGAACAAGCAACAGATGCCAGGAGTGTGACATGGAGCAAGTATTTGGCAGTTTGTTCAAACACTCTGAGAGCAGCAGGCATTTTAGACTCCGACAGATAAGAAATTGGCCAGTAAAATGCATTGATGGAGTATGTGGGCTGAGGTGTGTGCCCTGCCACCTCCTGAAATAATGCAGGACTGATTCCATCAGAGCGTGCAGCTTTCACAAAGTTACGGCTAGATCCCATGTAGCCAATAATTTATTTTCTGCAAGAAGCTGTTGTTCAGAAAGACAGCATCTGTTGTCTGTTTGTTTGGAGGGTTCAGAGATAGAAAATGATTCATCAACATATTTCATAGCCACGGAGCATCTTCTGAGCCTTTTCTTCTGCAAGTAGATGATGCCTTGATACAGTGGTGATTACAACTACAGAAACACAACTCAGAGAGACCCATGATCAAACATGGTGATGGGGCAAGATGGAAGGATGGACTGGTGCATGCATAGAGAGAGGAAGGTTAGGGTGAGAAGTAGATAAAATACAAATATACAAATATACAGACACACGCAGATGCATTTAACCATTTACCTTCTGCTATTTGCTGTGCTGGCTGACTAACCCCACCTTGGTAGCATCTGTCCTCTTCTCAGAGCAAGGTGCCATTGCACTGATTGGGCTAGGAGCTGGAAAACAACTAGTCCAGCAGAAGTTGAAAGTGTCATATAGAATCACAGAATCACAGAGTGGTTGTGGTTGGAAGGGACCTCTAGAGATCATCCAGTCCAACCCCGCTGCTCCAGCAGGGACACCTAGAGCACGGGACACAGGGTGGCATCCAGGCGAGTTTTGAAGATCGCCAGAGAAGGAGACTCTACAACCTCTCTGGGCAGCCTGTTCCAGGGCTCTGCCACTCTCACAGTAAAGAAGTTCTTCCTCACATGGAGATGGAACTTTCTGTGTTTCAACTTGTACCCATTACCCCTTGTCCTGTCACCACCCACCACTCAAAACACCATCATGATATTATGGTATTTTTCCCAGAAGACAGACATCAAGACTCACTGCAACACTTATTCAGCCTAGACCAGCACCTCTCAGGAGCTGTCAGACCTTACAGTACGTGTGTTTGATGTTCCAAGGATGGCACAATCCTATGCTCAGCCTACATCACTTCCCAGTTAGCTTCAGTGTGGAAACAGAAGCATACCTGGCCTGGGAAATGGGCACGGGATAAAACTTCACCTTGCAAATGGAGGTTTGCAAAGGTCATTCACACGCACACGCAGGTGCTAAACCCACTTTACATTGCTGTATAACTGTTTTTGCTGGCACTGCGCGTGCGCGAGGCCTGCCCTGGGAATATCCCTAGTGTAACAGCTGACCTGCAGCAAGTAAGCACACCACGTTGGAAATTAAATGAGGCATGGTGCTGGTGTGCCTACTGCGCAGCCATTTCCTATCTGAGTTTGCCCACTGCAGCACGGGTGCAAATCAGGCACAGCCATAGCATTAGGGTCTGAGCAAGTCATAGGAGAAGCTCCTGAATAGGTATGTAGGTGCCCCATGGTTCCTGCACTGATGCTGACAGAGGGACAACTCTTGCCTTCCTGGCTCTTTCTGGTAAGTATGTGCTGTTTGCGAGATACTGCATGCTCTTTATTCCCCCTCCCAAGTGCAATATTAGCCTTCATTAGGCCCTTTTGGCTTGAACCTGGGTGTCCCTGTAAGTACAGAGCCTTATGAGGCTTCTAGTTCAGGCTTCATATTTACTTCCAGGGAATAATCTTCCAGTGAGGTCCCTCCTTATCCGTGTTGGTATCTATCTCCTACAGTGCAATTAAGACAGTGTTCACCTGTGGGTGACAGGGTGCCATGAGAGCCACAAGTGCCGGGGTACTCCTAGATGGGGGAAGCTGGGTCCTTATAGGAGAACTAGGGCGGGAGAGGGGTCTTAAATTACAGCTCAGTGGGGCAATGAGGCTGGGTGGGAAAATGCAACATCCAACTGAACATAATTGTAGCAATGCTTGGGATTGCTCCATCCTTCCCATTTTAGCTGTGTCCAGATGATACATCTTGGTGAAAAAATGCATACCAGTTTAAATGCTTTGTGGACCTTTGGAGCCACTCAAAAAGTTTCTCTGCTCTTCTTAGAAAAAGATGCCAGCAGCTCCATGCAGCAAAGCAGCTCCCAAGAGCCCTTGTCTTGCACTTGGGCTGAAAACAGCTTCCATTGTAGCAGGGGCTTTATTTTCCTCTGGCCCCATAAGATGTGGAATAGGAGTATCACCTGTACTGCCATAAGCATCAGCCTTCCCTCATAGCACATGCAACCGCGTGTACCTGTTGCTGCTTGGGCCCGCGTGAGGCTCCCTTGTCTCTTGCATAAGCTGGTTCCCCATCCATTTCCCAGCCTTTGCCAGAGGGTGTGTGGCATAGCCTGACACAACAGCCACAACAGCCAATTACCAGCTTTAAAAATTAGCCCCTGGGTGAGCATGCTGTCCAGTTGTTGTCAGGCTGATTCCAGGCTAGGCTGGAAAATTGTTATCCAGCTGCCAGAGCTCCTGTTCAGTCCCCTCTGCCCTGCAAGGGGGCACTGGCATTACCCGTGCAGCTGGAGCACACAGGAGGCTTCACAGGGCTCAAGGAGGAAATGCCCTCCTAGCCCTGCCAGGAGAGAGGTGGGGAGAAAAACCTCCCTCTTCTCCCATCCATGCTAGGTTAGCACCAGCGAGGCTGCAAAAGGATGAGGAGCCAGGGGCTAGCACCAGGGAGCCCCTGCAAAAGCCTCGGCCCCTGCAGCAGTCACATGCCATGTTTGCCAGGTGGAGGTTTCCGTTACAGATGCTGTGATGATACTTTTTCCTCCAGATAAAGTTATTAAGGTAAATTTGATAAAAATGACACATGGTGTCATTTTTATGGTGACAGTGTGTGTTGCAGGCTCTAATTCTGTTTACTGTTCTGGGAGAATGGGCAATTATTACAAAAGTTGGGACAGAGTGTTTTTAATAACATTTCTTGTTAAGATTTAATTACAGGAAATTGTATTTTCTTAATCACTTAAAACTCAACTGTCTGGGAAATTTTTTTATATATAATTTTGTTTGCAGTTTATTAAATCCTTAGGTTATTCCTTTTCTGAGGCTTTGTTTTAGTCAGTCAGTAAGTGCTTCTTAATATATTTAGGGGAAGATTTCTCAAGAGCACAAAAATAATGAAGGGAGCAGAGACCAAAAGAAAGCCAAAGGGAGAATGGAAGCAAGATTGCCCCTTGACAAAGCAGCCCTCTGAGTATGATTTAGAGGTCATAAGTTATCTAAAGGCAAACAAGCACATTCAACCAGGTTTCCTCCTGACAATAAGTTTCAGAGATCTGTTTCCCCTCCAGCCCACTCCATGCTCGCTACTTCCCTGTACCTGTTCCCCTAGCCTCCTCTCCACCCAGCTGCCCCTCTCCAAAGCAGGGGGGATGAGCAGGATGAGCAGGGGGAGGATGGACTAAAGACAGGGAACAGAGGTCCAAAAACACATGACAGGGAAGAGGAAAGAAGGGGCTGAAAATATGGGGTTTCCTGAGCATTGACACTTTCCCAGCATAGCAGTCACTACACAAACTGCCTGGGAAGAGGGGCCAGGTCATCGTTTTCCCTTCACAGAATCACAGAATCACGAAATGGTTGAGGTTGGAAGGGCCCTCTAGAGATCACCTAGTTCAACCCCGCTGCATAAGCAGGGACACCTAGAGCACGTGGCACATGGTGGCGTCCAGGTGGGTTTTAAAGATCTCCAGAGAAGGAGACTCCACCACCTCTCTCGGCAGCCTGCTCCGGTGCTCTGTCACTCTCACTGTTAAGAAGTTCTTCCTCATATGGAGATTAAACTTCCTATGTTTCAATTTACATCCATTACTCCTCGTCCTGTCACCGGCCACTGCAGAGCAGAGCCTGGCCCCATCCTTCCTACAATCACCCCTCAGGTACTTGAGCATGGTGATCAAATCTCCTCTCAGTCTTCTCTTCTCCAGATTAAACAGGCCCAGCTCACTTAGTCCTTCCTCCTAAGATAGATGCTCCACGCTCTTTGTCACTCTACGCTGGACCCTCTCTAGAAGCTCAATGTCCTTCTTGTACTGGGGAGCCCAGAACTGCACCCAATACTCCAGGTGCGGCCTCACCGGAGCTGAGCAGAGGGGGAGGATCCTCTCCCTCAACCTGCTGGCAATGCTCTTCCTGATGCGGGTCAGGATCCCATTGGCCTTTTTGGCCACGAGGGCACATTGGTGACTCATGCTTAACCTGTTGTCAACCAGGACTTCCAAACCCTCTCTGCGGAGCTGCTTTCCAGCAGGTCAACCCCTAATCTGTACTGGTGTCTGGGGTTATTCCTCTCCAGGTGTAGGACCCTGCACTTGTTGAACCTCACGAGCTTCCTCTCTGCCCAAATCTCCATCCTGTCTAGGTCTCTCTGAATGGCAGCACAGCCCTTGGGAGTGTCGGCCACTCCTCCCAGTTTGGTGTCATCTGCAAACTTGCTGAGGGTGCACTCTGTGCCCTCGTCCAAGTCACTGATGAACAAGTTGCACAGCACTTGGCCCAGTACTGACCCTTGCGGGACACCACTGCCCACAGGCCTCCAATCAGACTCAACCCCATTTATCACCACCCTTTGGGATCTGCCATTTAGTCAGTTCTCAATCCACCTCACTGTCCACTTGTCCAGACTACATTTCCTGAGCTTCCCTATGAGGATGCTACGGAAGACGGTGTTGAAAGCTTTGCTGAAATCAAGGTAGACAACATCCACGGCTCTCCCATCGTCCATCCAGCCAGTCACCTCACTGTAGAAGGCTATCAGGTTCGTCAAACACGACTTTCCCTTGGTGAATCCATGCCGACTACATCTTCTTTTCCTTCACATGCCTAGAGATGGTCTCTAGGATGAGCTGCTCCATCAACTTTACAGGGAAGGAGGTGAGGCTGACCAGCCTGTAGTTTCCTGGGTCCTCCCTCTTGCCTTTTTTGAAGACTTGAGTGACATTGGTTTCTTCCAGTCCTCCGACACCTCCCCCGCCCTCCATGACCTCTCAAAGATGATGGAGAGTGGGCTGAGCAATAACGCCTACCAATTCCCTCAGCACTCTTGCGTGCATCCCATCCGGGCCCATACATTTATGGGTGTCCAGTTTGCTTAAATAATCCCTAACCCAATCCTCCTCAACCAGCAGAAAGTCCTCCTCTCTCCTGGTTATCTCTCTTGTCTCCGGACTCAGTAGTTCATAGGGAGTAGCCTTAGCAGTAAAGACAGAAGCAAAGAAGGCAAGATGGGGAGGGTGCCTTCTCTGCATCCTCCACTACCAAGACACTCTCCCCATTCAGCAGCTGACTAACATTTTCCCTAGTCTTCCTCTTGCTCCTGATGTATTTATAGAAGCCCTTCCTGTTGCCCCTGACATCTCTTGCTAACTCTAATTCCAAACAGGCCTTGGCCTTCCTCGTTGCATCCCTGCATTCTCTGACAGTGTTCCTATATTCTTTCCATGTGGCCTGGCCCTTCTTCCATATTATGTACATGTTCTTTTTCTCATTAAGTTTACCCAAGAGCTCCTTGCCCATCCACGCAGCTCTCCTGCCCGCCTTGCTCGACTTCTTTGTTATAGGAATGCACTGATCCTGAGCTTGGAGGAAGTGATGTTTGAATATTAGCCAACTCTCCTGGACCCCCTTTCCTTCTAGGACTCTTGCTCAAGGGATTCCTCCAAGGTGCTCCCTGAAGAGGTCAAAGTTAGCTTTCTTAAAGTCCAGGGTTACAATCCTACTTTTTGTCCAGCTACCTCCTCGCAGGATCGTGAATTCCAACAGCTCATAGCCACTGCAGCCAAGACTGCCCCCAACCTTCACATTTCCCACTAGACCATCTCCGTTTGTTAGTATCAGGTCCAGCAACACCTCTCCCCTTGTTGGCTCATCAACCACCTGCATCAAGAAGTTATCTGCAATGTTCTGCAGGAACTCCCTGGAGTGTCTGCTCCTAGCTGTGTGATTATCCAAGCAGACATCAGGGTGGTCGAAGTCCCCCATAAGGACCAGGGTCTGAGATCGTGAGGCTTTTTGCAGTTGTCTGTGCCTCATCCACTTCCTCTCCCTGATCAGGTGGCCTGTAGTAAACTCCCACGACAGTGTCGCCGCCATTGGCCTGCCCTTTAATCCTCACCCACAGGCTCTCAATCCGTGCTTTGTCCTCCCCTATGCTGAGCTCTATACATTCTGATTGCTCTCTCGCGTAAAGAGAAACTCCTCCACCTCGCCTTCCCGGCCTGCCCTTCCTGAAAAGCCTAAAGCCATCCATGGCCACGTTCCAGTCATGAGAGTTGTCCCACCATGTCTCAGTAACTGCGATAAGATCATGGGCCTGCAAACGCACACACATCTCCATTTCCCCTTGTTTATTCCCCATGCTGCATGTGTTTACATAGAAGCATTTGAGTTGGGCACCTAATGTGCCTCTCTTTCTAGCTGGGGCAGCTGGAGCTTGACCATGTGAGCCTTCAGAAGTTCAATTCTTTTCCCATCTAGACTCTTCAGACTTAGGGTGCCCTACACAGGCTACAGAATTAGGCGGCTGTGCGTGGCATGACAGGCCATCGCCTACCCCATAACCTGCCTCCCCAGTGATATCCCCCTCCCACCTGGAATCTATTTTAAAGCCCTCTTGATGAACACTGCTAGCTCATGCCCCAGGGCTCTCTTCCTCCTTTGAGAAAGATGGAGTCCATTAGATTCCATCACGCCTGCCGCTCTGTAAGGCTTCCTGTTACCGAGAAAACCAAAGTTGTGGCAATGACACTAGCCACGCAGCCATGTGTTAATGGTGCATATCCTCCTATTTCTTTCTATATTGCTGCCAGCACCGGGAAGAATGGAAGAGAATATAACCTGTGCGCCTGAGTTCCTAATTTATCTGCCCCAATTCCCTAAAGTCCCTTCTGATCGCCCTCAGGCTGCGTGTTGCCGCTTCTTCTCCTCCCACATGTAGGACCAGCAATGGATAATAGTCAGTGAGTCTAACCAGGCTGGGAATTTTTGGGGTGACATCCTTAACCTGGGCCCCAGGAAGGCAGCAGACCTCTCTTAGAGAGGGATCGTGCCTACATATCGGACCCTCTGTATCCTGAATTGAGGAATCGCCCACAACTATAACCCGCTTTTTCTCCCTCATACCTGTGGTAACAATACGTGGGGTTTGCCTTTCTGATTGTGTTACTATTTTCGGAGGAGAGCGATTCTTGCCTACCCTATCTACTGATTGCCCTTCTTCCTTGTATCTATTGGCTAGGGGTACCAGATTGAGTAAGGTGGGGGAAGGTTTTTTCTTTCCATTGGGAGCCTGGACTTTTATCCATCCACTGTAGCGCTGCTTTCTTCGCCCTTGTGTTAGCTGGGGGGTGGAGTCTGTAGTCACTTGTTGCAGTGCGCTTCCTTTTGAGGGGCAAACTGCCACCCCAGCGCAGCATTTCCGGAGAGGTGTAAATCGTGGCACCCAAAACCCCCAGGTCGCCAGATTAAACCAGGCTGCTCTGCAGGGCTGCTCAGCACCACCATACTCTGGTTTCAGACACAGGGTGCTGCTTAGATCTCTCTTTGGAGGAGAAAAGATGTCCCAGCTGAGAACAAGGCCCTTGTGTGAGGCTGAGCCTTCTTCACCAGCAGTTAAATCTGCAACATTGCCATTTCAGTGCTTTAAATGCTCACACAAAGGAGGTAATCTGAAAGGAATTGAGTAAAGGTGTCTGAGAGGCAGCCGCTTCCCAGTAATCCAGATCCTCCCAGCTCCCTTAAGCAACTCCAGAGCTGGCCAGAAGCCTCCCAGTGCCAGGCAAGACAAAGCGATGCTGCCCAGAAACTCTCTCTGTCTGATATTCCTGAGGGGAAAAGCTTCTGAAAGGAGTGAAAGAGGCAATTGTGCTGCCTAAAGGCCAGGGTGGCTGCAGCGTGCGTGGACACAGCTGCCTTTGTATGCCAGGCGGCTGCAGAAAGGGCAGCTCTGCGGGGAGATGTGCAAAGTGCAGCCGCTATGAAGCAGAGCAGCCGCTGCTCGGTGAATAGGACACGGGTGACGTTCACCCGTCCGCAGCCTTTTGGGAAGCAGCTGTGTCCTGTAACATTACAGTGTTATCTCCCACCTGTTGCAAGCGCAAGGCATCGAAGTGCTGGGGTGAGCAGTCTTATCTGCATCTCATCTCCCAGTCTGTGGCAAGGTCCTCCGGGCCGTGCGCTCTGCGCCGTGAGCCCTGCAATCTGATCTCCCAGCTTGGTGCTGGTGCTGCTGGCTGCCTGAGCAGGCAGAAATGGGAGCCCAGTGAAGCCAGTGTTGGACGGGGATGTGGGGAGAGGGCTGTTCTGTGATCACCTCTGCTGGGAGAGCTTGGCGGAGCAGGCAGGGCTGCAAGAGAAGCAGTGAAGGGCTGCAAGAGGAGAGCTGGGAGGTAGCAGCCCTCTGTCTCTGCTCCTTCCCAACATCTCAGCGCTGTAAACAGCAAGAAAAGCTATGGCCAGGAGGGAAAGAGCAAATTTGCGTTCTAAGAGTGAGAGCAACAGGGAGACTGGGACACAGGTGTCTTGCCTATACACACACCACACTCCCACTGGGCCTCGCCCTGCAGAGTCTAAATGCCCTCCTCTCTCCCTCTTCTTGTTGACAGTTTCTGCAAATCTGATTGCACCATCTATCTTTCCACTTCTCCATCTCCAGCCATGCCTTTGAGCAGCTGATTTGTTAAAATCTTTAAGGGACAGAAGAGACAGCTGTGCAGCCACTCTCTGCCGTATAGCTTTTGTTTTCTGTTTGGGTTGTCTGCTTGCCAAGCATGAGTAACCTGACTGGGGAGTCATGGATGTGGAGAGCAAGGGAAAGAGCTGGGGCCCAGCCTTAGCTGCATCAAGTGTGCCCTGGTCCCCATCTAGCCGCACGCAGACCTCAGGAGCTGCTGGGACACCTGGGGCTCACCTGCATAATAAGAGTCTCCTAGCAGCTTGCACCTTAACTCTGACCACGTATTTTGAGAGAGGAGGGGCTGTTCCTGACTAGGTTTCCCTTTCTTTGCCAAAGGTGAAATTGTAGGGTTGACATCTGAGTCCATATGACATGGAAATCCTAAAAGTGGTGGCCAAACCATAGCCTGCAAGCTGAATGCAGCCTAAGCCTGTGAACACAGATTTTTGCTGTCTCTTCCAAAGAAGAGCTGGGTGAGAGGGAGGAGGACATCAAATGAATCACAAATGGTGAGTTCAAAGCAAACAAGAGAAGATGGTTCTTCACACAGTGCTTTGCTAAGCCTTGGGACTCCTTGCTATAATGTGTTGGGGATGCTCAGCATTTATGTAGGTTCAAAAGGGGATGGACCAAACTCAAGGAAGTCAAAAGGATAAAGTGAAGACCACTGTCCAGGGAGTCCCTCAGCTGAAGACTGCTGCAAAAGCATGCACTGTTGGCCACTGAGATACTTAGCTAGACAGGCATTTGTCTGCATCCTGAGGCAGGCAGGACAAACACTGCAGGATTAGAGTTGAGACAGAAGTGAGGTGTAAACCTGTCATGTGGGTTCCTGGTGAATGCCACTGTTACGGGGTGCTGATGGGAACTTCATGCTCAGACCAGCAGGATCCTGCTGTTCTGCACTCAGTCTGACAGTCCCCTGCAAAGCTCAGCAGGGAGCTGATGACTTACCCACTGGCAAGGAGCAGAGCACTGAGCCAAATGCAGCAAAGAGGTTGAAGTGGTGCATTTCTCCTGTGCCATGCATGCTGCACCCAGTGCTGCCAGCTCATCTGGCCTTGTAACTATTCACACTCCATTCGACATGCTAATTGGCCTCAGCTGCTTTGACATTTAGCAAGAGGGTGGGGAGGGCTAACTCCTCTGACCTCCCCTTTGCCAGATACCCAACTTAGTGCTGAGACCTTCAACTCTGACCAATTTGGAGCATGTTCATAGTTTTACGGCAGCATCCCCACTGCACTGAACTCTGACTATTCTGAGCACCATTAGCCTCAGCAGCTCTGTCCCTGCTTAATGACAGTGACTATCAGGGACTTGTCAGCTTCCACAGAACACAGTGCCCTTTAAGCATAAGCATTGCAAAGAAACAATACAAACAGGCAAGCATGCCAAACACTCATGCTAAGATCACTGTGTGATGCTAGCCAGGCCAGAAGATCCTGGTTGGTTTTGACACAGTTATGTGAAAACTCTGTTCCAGCTCTGGTTATGTGTTTTTAAACCAGGACTGTTCCTTTGAGCATATGACCATCTTGTCTTTTTGGTCTGTTTTCTTAAACAAGAGTAAATAATTTCTCTAATAAGAAATTTCTCCTGTGTTTGTATTAATTAAACACATGGGCAAATAATAGGGAAATGGAGAATCACAGAGTGATAGAATCAGAGAATGGCGGATGTTGGAATGGACATAAAGAGATCATCTAGTCCAAACCCCTGCTCAAGAAGGGACATCTAGAGCACCTTGCACAGAAATGCATCCAGGCAAGTTTTGAAGACCTTCAAAGACAACAACTCCACAGTGAAGTCTGGGCAACCTGTTCGAGTACTCTCTCACCCTAACAGTACAGAAGCCTTTCGCAACAGGCAAATTAAATATTCTATGTTTCAGTTTGTACCCATTGCCCCTTGGCATGCCCCTTCTGGTCACACTCCCCATGGACCTCTAGGCTTTGTATCAATCTTAACATTAACCCTAGCCCTAATCCTAAAGTAACCAGGCCTAGTGTTGGCTAAACAGCAAGTAGGATTCTAGCAACAGGCTTGATATAACTCTGCATTTCCTTTGGCAGGCCCTTTCCAGCACCACTGCCCTTCAGCCTCTAGGCTTTCTCTCTCTCTTAACCATAACCCTAATCTGTAACGCTAGGCCTGATCCTGAAGACAGCAGACCTAGTGCTGGCTAGAAAGCAAATATAGTCACAGAACAAGTCTGGATATAGTGCTACATTTCCTTTAGCATGTCCTTCCTAGATCCACCCCCATGGCGCTCTAGGCTTTCTCTCTCTCTTAACCCTAACCCTAGCCCTAACCCTAACTCTAACCCTAACCTTTAAATCACCAGACCTAGCGCTAGCTAAACACCAAATATCATTTCAGAAGAAGTCTGGATATCATACTACATTTCCTTTGGCATGCCCTTTCTAGACTCACTCCCCGTGGCGCGATAGGCTTTTTCTCTCTCTTAACCCTAAACCTAGTCTTCAGCATAACCTAAGCCTAAACCATAAGCCAAAGGTCCTCAAGCCCAATGCTGGATAAAGAGCAAATGTGGTCCCAACACAAGTCTGGATATCATGGTAACCTTCCTTTCTATGTCCTTTCTAAAGCCACTGCCCATGATGCTCTGGACTTTCTCTCTCTCTTAACCCTAACCCGAGCCCTAACCCAAACCCTAGCCCTTTTCCAGACCTCACCAGGAACAGTGCTAGCTAAACAGGAAATATGGTCAGAGCATCATGCTGCATAGAGCATTATGTGTCCTTTCGCATGTCCTCTCTTGACTGGCTTCCCAGGGGCCTCTAGGCGTTCTCTCTCTCCCAACTCTAACCCTATCCCTAACACTAACCCTAGCCCTTTTCCTGATATTACCAGTCTAGTGCTGGCTAAACAGCAAATATCATCTCAGAATAAGGCTGGGTATCATGAAACATTTCCTTTGGCATTCTCTTTCTAGATCCATTACCCATGGTGCTATAGGCTCTCTCTCTTAACCTTTACCCTAATACCAACCATATCCTAAGCCTAAACACAAAGCCTTAGGTCCCCAGTCCTAGTGCTGGAAAAAGAGCAAATGTGCTCCCAACAGAAGTCTGGATATTATGCTAACTTTCCTTTAACATGTCCTTTCAAAAGCCAGTGCCCATGGTGCTCTACAGCCCATGGTGCTCTACTCTTTCTTTCCCTCTCTCTTAACCCTAACCCTACCCTAACCCTAACTCTACGCTTTTTCTTGTCCTCACCAGGCTTAGTGCTGGGTAAACAGAAAATACAGTCTGAGCACCATACTGGATAGAGCACTAGATTTCCTTTGCATTGTCCTCCCTAGAACCAATTCCAAGCGGTCTCTAGGATTTTTCTCTCTCTCTTAATCCTAACCCTAATCCTTTTCCTGACATCACCAAGCCTAGCGCTGGCTAAACAGCAAATATAATCACAGAACAAGTCTGGATATCATACTACATATCGTTTGGCAGGCCCTTGCTAAACACACTCCCCATTGGGTGATAGCCTTGCTCTCTCTCCTAACTCTAACCCCACCCCAAGCCCTAAGATTAGTTTAAACACTAAAGGCTACAGTCCCCAAGCTTAGTGCTAGATAACGAGCAAATGTGTTCGCAACACAAGTCCGATTATCGCACTATTTTTCCTTTAGCATGTCCTTTCTAAAGCCACTGCTCATGGTGCTCTACAATTTCTCCCTCTCTTAAAACTAATCCTAGCCCTAAACGTAGCCATTGTCCAGACCTCAAAGGCCTACTACAGGCAAAAAAGGAAATGCCATCACAGAACAAGTCTGGATGTTGCACTACGTTTACTTTCGCAGGCCCTTTCTAGATCCACTCGCCATGGCACGACAGGCTTGTGCTCTCTCTAAAGCCTAACCCTACACCAACCCTAAGGAAAGAGTTGTTGGGGAAGGGAGGTTCTTATAGCCCTGCATTTCCTTTGGCATGGCCTATATACTGCCACTGTAGTTAGGGCCAATGCCCTCCTCTATTGCCTAACCCTAAAACTAGCTATGTTTTTTTCTAGAAAGGAATACCGTAATGTTCCCAGGTATAGTGCTGGTTCAAAGGCAAAAGCTGCTGGAGAAGGAATAATGTTGCAGCTCTGTATTTCCTTTGGCATTCCTGTTACAAAGCCAGTGTAGATAGTGCTCATGACTTTATTGATTTCTGAACCCTAACCCTACCTCTAGATATATTCTGTGGCATGGGCAAAACCTGATACACTCAGGTGTAGTAGAGGCTGAAAGGGAAAAGTTGTGATGGAAGGCATGTTGTTGTAGCCCCACATTTCCTTTGGAATTCTCTTTACAACCCTAGTGGTAAGCCAATCATTCCTATAACCTATAACCCAATCTCCTATCCCTAACGCTAAACGTTATAAGGTTAGGCACGCAGGTGTAGTGGTGCTTCAAAGGGAAAAGTTATTGTGGGAGGGACGTCATTGTAGCCCCACATTTCCTTTGGCATTCTCTTTACAACGCAAGTATAGTATGGAGCACACGGCTTCTTCAATTTCCTAACCGTAACCATAACCCCAGACATATTCCTCGGTATCAGCATTCTCATAGTCACCGAGAGGTAGCAGAGGTTGAAAGGGAAATGTTGTGGTGGAAGGGATGTTGTGGTAGGCCTGCATTTACTTTGAAATTCCCTTTCGATTTCTAGTGTACTTGGACCCACAGCTTTTTCAAACTCCTAAACCTAACCCTGACCCTAGACATATTCCACGGTTAGGGCAAATCATAGGCACCCAGGGGTACAGGTGCTTCAAAGAAAAAAGTTGTCGTAGAAGGGATGTTGTTGTAGCCCCACATTTCCTTTGGCATTCCCTTTACAAGGCCAGTGCAGTTGGAGCCCACAGCTTTATCGATTTCCTAACCCTAACCCTAATCACATACATATTCTAGGGTATCAGCATACTTTTAGTCACCAAGCTGTAGTAGAGTTGAAAGGGAAATGTTGATGGGGAGGGAAGTTGTTGTAGCCCCACATTTCCTTTGCTCTTCCCTTTACAACCCTAGCGTAGTTGGAGCCCGCAGCTCTATCAGTTTCCTAACCTGAACCCTAACCGCAGACATTTTCTAGGGTACGAGCCAACTCTTAGTAACCAAGGGGAAAAAAAGAGACATTTAAGGGGAAGTGTTGTTGTGGAAGAGATGTTGTTGCGACACCGCATTTCCTTTGGCATTCCCTTTACATCACCACTGTATTTAAAGCCCACAGCTTTATCGATCTCCTAACACTAACCCTAACCGCATACCTATTCTAGGGTATTGATATGATCTTAGTCACCAAGGTGTAGTAGAGGTCGAAAGGGAAATGTTGATGGGGAAGGGATGTACTTGTAGCCATACATTTCCTTCGGCATTCCCTATACATCATCACTGTAGTTGGAGCCCACAGCTTTATCGATTTCCTAAAGCTAACTCTAACCCTAGACATATTCTGGGTTTTCGGCAATTCTTAGGTACAAAGGTATAGTGGTGCTTGAAAGGGAAAAGTTGTTGTGGAAGGGATATCTTTGTAGTCATGAATTTCCTTTGACATTCCCTTTACAACACTAGTATTTTTTGTACCCACGGCCTTATCGATTTTCTACTCCTAACTGTAACAGCAAACATATTCTATGGTTAGGCATACACATACTCATTGAACTGTAATAGAGGTCGAAAGGGAAATGCTGTTGTGGAAGGAATGTTGTTGTAGCCTCGCATTTCCTTTGCCATTCCCTTTACAACCCTAGTGCAGTCGGGTCCAGGAGTTCTCTCATCTCATTCTCTCAACACTAACGCTAACCCTCAACATGGTTTGGGCAAATCAAAGGCAACCAGGGGTAGTGCTGCTTCAAGGAAAAATTGTTTTGGAAGGGATGTTGTTTTAGCCTCGCATTTCCTTTGGTATTTCCTTTACAATGCCAGTTGGAGCCCACAGTTTTACCGATTTCCTAACCCTAACCCTAACTGTACACATATTGCAGGGTTTCGGCAACTCTTAGGTACAAAGGTATAGTGGTGCTTGAAAGGGAAAAGTTGTTGTGGAAGGGATATACTTGTAGAATTGCATTTCCTTTGACATTGCCTTTTCAACTCTAGCGCAGTTGGGTTCAGGAGTTGTCTCCTCTCTTTCTCCCAAAACTACTACTGTTGTTCCGGCCCCGCACTTCTTTTGGCATTCCCTATGCATCGTCACTGTAGTTGTAGCCCACAGCTTTATCTATTTCCTAACCCTAACCCTAACCGCATACATATTGTAGGGTATCAGCATACTCTTAGTCACCAAGGTGTAATAGATCTTGAAAGGGAAACGTTGATGGGGAAGGGATGTTGTTGTAGGCCCGCATTTCCTTTGGCATTCCCTTTACAACGCCAGCGCAGTTGGAGCCCGCAGCTTTATCGATTTCCTAACCCTAACCCTAGACATATTCTAGGGTTTCGGCAACTCTTAGTTACAAAGCTATAGTGGTGCTTGAAAGGGAAAGTCGTTGAGGAAGGGATCTTTCTGTTGTTACGCATTCCCTTTGACATTCCCTATACAGCGCTAGTATTGTTGGAGCTCAGGGCCCCTGGATTTTCTTACCCTAACCCTAATCGCAGACATACTCTACGGTTCTAGGCATACACTTACACATTGAGCTGTAGTAGAGGTTGAAAGGGAAAAGCTGTTGTAGAATGGATGCTTTTGTAGCCGCACATTTCCTTTGGCATTCCCTTTACAAACCCAGCGCAGTTGGAGACCGCAGCCTTATCGATGGCCTAACCCTAACCCTAGACATATTCTAGGGTTTCGGCAACTCTTAGGTACAGAGCTATACTGGTGCTTGAAAGGGAAAAGTCATTGAGGAAGGGATCTTTTTGGTGTTATGCATTCCCTTCGACATTCCCTATACAGCGCTAGTATTGTTGGAGCTCAGGGCTTTATGGATTTTCTTACGCTAACCCTAATCGCAGAAATATTCTATGGTTCTAGGCATACACTTACTCATGGAGCTGTAGTAGAGGTTGAAAGGGAAAAGCTGTTGTGGAACGGATGTTTTTGTAGCCCCGCATTTCCTTTGGCATTCCCTTTATAAAGCCAGTGTAGTTGAAGTCCACGGCTTTATCGGTTTCCTAATCCAAACCCTAACCGCAAACATGTTCTAGAGTACGAGCCAACTGTTAGTTACCGAAGGGGTAGGAGACATTTAAGGGGAAAAGTTGTTGTGGAAGGGATGTTGTTGTGGCCCCGCACTTCCTTTGGCATTCCCTTTACATCACCACTGTATTTAGAGCCTAAAGCATTATCGACTTCCTAACCCCAACTGCATGCATATTGTAGGGTATGGACATAGTCTTAAATCACCAAAGTGTAGCAGAGGTTGAGACAGAAATGTTGATGGGGAAGGGATGTTGTTGTAGCCCCGCTTTTCCTTTGGCATTCCCTTTACAACACCAGGGTAGTTGGAGCACGCAGCTTTATCGATTTCCTGACCCTAACCCTAGACAGATACTAGGGTTTCGGCAACTCTTAGGTACAGAGCTATAGTGGTGCTTGAAAGGGAAACGATGCTGTGGAAGGGATATTTTTGTAGTCTTGCATTTCCTTCGACTTTCCCTTTACAGTGCTGGTATTGTTGAAGCTCTAAGCCTTATGGATTTTCTAAACCTAACCCTTATCGCAGACATATTCTACGGTTCTAGGCATACACATACTCGTCGAGCTGTAGTAGAGGTTGAAAGGGAAAAGCTGTTGTGGAACGGATGTTTTTGTAGCTCCAGATTTCCTTTGGCATTCCCTTTACAACTCTAGCGTAGTTGAGTCCAGGAGTCGGCTCGTCTCATTCTCCCAAAACTACCACTCACCCTAGACATGGTTTGGGCCATGCTAACCCAGGGTTAGTGCTGCTTCAAGGAAAAAGTTGTTGCAGAAGGGATGTTGTTGTAGTCCCGCATTTCCTTTGGTATTCCCTTTACAACACCAGGGTAGTTGGAGCACGCAGCTTTATCGATTTCCTGACCCTAACCCTAGACAGATACTAGGGTTTCGGCAACTCTTAGGTACAGAGCTATGGTGCTTGAAAGGGAAATGTTGTTGTGGAAGGGATATTTTTGTAGTTTTGTATTTCCTTTGACATTCCCTTTACAACGCTAGCATTGTTGGAACTCACAGCCTCATGGATTTTCTTACCCTAACCCTAATCGCAGACACATTATAGAAATCTAGGCATACACATACACATCGAGCTGTAGTAGAGGTTGAAAGGGAAAAGCTGTTGTGGAACGGATGTTTTTGTAGCCCCGCATTTCCTTTGGCATTCCCTTTATAAAGCCAGTGTAGTTGAAGCCCACAGCTTTATCGGTTTCCTAATCCAAACCCTAACTGCAGACATGTTCTAGAGTACGAGCCAACTCTTAGTTACCAAAGGGGTAGGAGACATTTAAGGGGAAAAGTTGTTGTGGAAGGGATGTTGTTGTGGCCCCGCACTTCCTTTGGCATTCCCTATACATCATCACTGTAGTTGTAGCCCACAGCTTTATTGATTGCCTTACCCTAACTGCATACGTATTCTAGGGTATTGGCATACTCTTAGCCAGCAAGGTGTAATAGATCTTGAAAGGGAAATGTTCATGGAGAAGGGATGTTGTTGTAGCCCCACATTTCCTCTGGCATTCCCTTTACGTCACCACTGTATTTAGAGTAAGGTGTAATAGATCGAGCTGTAGTAGAGGTTGAAAGGGAAAAGCTGTAGTGGAAGGGATGTTTTTGTAGCCCCGCCTTTCCTTTGCCATTGCCTTTACAACCCTACTGTAGCTAGGTCGAGGAGGTGTATCTATCTCCTAACCCTAAACATGTTATACTGTTTGGGCAAATCATTGGCACCCAGGTGTAGTGCTGCTTCCAAGAGAAAAGTTGTTGTGGAAGGGATGTCATTTTAGCCCCACATTTCCTTTAGCATTTCCTTTACAACCATACTGTAATCAGGCTCCACAGCTTTACCCATTTCCTAACACTAACCCTAACTGCTGACATATTCTAGGGTTTGACATCCCTTAGGTACAGAGGTATAGTGGTGCTTGAAAGGGAAAAGTTGTTGTGGAAGGGATATTTTTGTAATCCCGCCCTTCCTTTGACATTCCCTTTACAACGCTAGTATTGTTGCAGCTGACAGCATTATGGATTTTCTAATCCTAATTGCAGACATATTCTAGGGTATAGGCATATACATAGTCATCGAGCCAGAGTAGAGGTTGAAATGCAAAAGCTGTTGTGGAACATATTTTTTTTGTAGCCCCACATTTCCTTTGGCAATCCCTTAACAACACCAGTGTATTTGGAGCCCACGGCTTTATCCATTTCCTAATCCTAACCCTAACCGGAGACATATATTCTAGTGTATGAGGACACTCTTAGTTACTAAGGTGTACGAGACATTTAATGGGAAAAGTTGTTTTGGAAGGGATGTTTTTGTAGCCCTGCATTTCCTTTGGCATTCTCTTCACAACACTGGCATGGTTGGAGCTCATGGCTTTATGGATTTCCTATGCGTTACCCCAGTCATAGTCTAGGTTATCTGCATACTCTTAGACAACCTCTACTACACCTTGGTGAAAGGGAAACGTTGATGGGGAAGGGATATTGTTGTAGCCCAGCATTACTTTTGGCATTCCCTTTACAATGCCAGCGGAGTTGGAGCCCATGGCTTTATTGATATCCAGATATCGATAACGTCTAGACATCGCGCAATGTTCTAAAGCCACTGCCTGTCTTGCTCTGGGTTTTCTCACTCTCTTAACCCTAACCATAGCACTAACTAAGCCTTAAATCAAATAGCCCTAGCGCTGGCTAAATAGCAAAAATTATCACAGAATAAGTTGGGATATTGCATTACATTTTCTTTGGCATGCCCTTTTTAGAACCACTCCCCATGGTGTGACAGTCTTTCTCTCTCTCTCAATCTTAACCCTACCCCCAATCCTAAACTACACCTAAACCCCAAAACTAGGGTCCCTAAGGCAAGGGCTGGCTAAAGAGCAAATATGCTCCCAACACAAGTTTGGATATCACATTAACTTTCCTTTACCATGTCCTTTCTAAAGCCACTGCCCATGGTGGGACTGGACTTTCTCTCTCTCTTAATCCTAACCCTAGCCCTAACTTTAACCCTAAGCCTAAGCCTTAAGTCACCAGGCCTAGCTGTAGCAAAACAGCAAATATCATCTCAGAAGAAGTCTGGATATCACACTACATTTCCTTTCGCAGGCCCTTTTTAGACTCACTCCCCATAGTGAGCCCATAGGCTTGCTCTCTCTCTTAACCCTAACCCTAGTCTCCACCCTAGCCTAAGCCTAAACCTTAAGGCTAAGGTCCCCAAGCCTAGTGCTGAATAAAGAGCAAATGTACTCCCAACACAAGTCTGGATATCATGGTAACCTTCCTTTCTATGTCCTTTCTAAAGCCACTGCCCATGGTGTTGTGGACTTTCTCTCAACGCCAAGCCTAGCCCTAACCCTAGCCCTTGTCCACACCTCACCAGAATATTTGCTGTTTAGCCAGCACTAGGCATCACAGAACAAGTTTTGATATCGCACTGCATTTCCTTTGGCAGGTTCTTTCTAGACCCACTCCCCATGGCATGATAAGGTTGCTCTCTCTTAATCCTAACCCTACCCAAACCCAACCTAAGCCTAAATCCTAAGCCTAAGATCCCTAAGCCTACTAGTGCTGGCCAAAGAGCAAATGTACTCCCAAAACAAGCCTGGATATCGTGCTACCTTGTTTTGGTATGCCCTTTCTAAAGCCACTGCCCATGGTGCTCTAGACGTTTTCTCTCTCCTAACTCTAACCAGAGCCCTAACCCTTACCCTATTCCAGACCTCACCAGGCCTAGTGCTAACTAAAATATGACAGCAAATATGGTTGGAATATCACGCTGCACAGAGCACTACATAACTTTTGGCATGTCCTCTCTTGACTGACTTCCCAGAGGCCTCCAGGCATTCTCTCTCTCTTAACCCTAACCCCAGCCCTTTTCCTGATAGCAGCAGGCCTAGTGCTGGTTAAACAGCAAATATCGTTGCAGAAGAAGTCTGGATATCGCACTACATTTCCTTTGGCAGGCCCTTTCTAGACCCATTCCCCATGGTGTAATAGGCTTTCTCTCTCTCTTCACCTTTACCTTACAACCAACCCTAACCTAAGCCTAAACACTAAGCCTAAGGTCTCCAAGCCTAGTGCTGGGTAAAGAGCAAATGTGCTCCCAACACAAGTCTGGATATCGCGCTAACTTTCCTTTAACATTTTCCTACTAAAGCCATTGCCCATGGTGCTCCAGACTTTCTCTCTCTTAACCCTAACCTTAGCCCTACCACTAGCCTTTTTCCTGACCTCACCTTACCCAGTGCTGGCTAGACAGCAAATATGGTCCAAGCAATACACTGGATATAGCACTACATTTCCTTTGGCATGTCTTTTCTAGACCCACTCTTCAAATGCCTCTAGGCTTTCCCTCTCTTAAACATTACTCTAGCCCTATCCCTAAGTCTAGCCCTTTCCCTGACATCACCAGGCATATTGCTGGCTAAACAGAAAATATGATTGCAGAAAAATTCTGATATAGTGCTACATTTCCTTCAGCATGCCCTTTCTAGACCCTCCGTGGGCCCACGGGCCTCTAGGCTTTCTGTCTCTCTTAATCCTAACCCTAGCCCTTTTCTAAAGTCACCTGGCCTAGTGCTGCCAAGCAGCAAATAAAGTCCTAGCAGAAGTCTGGATATAGCATTCCCTGCATTTCCTGCAGCATGCCCTTTCTAGTCTCACTCCCCATGCACCTCTAGGCTTTCTGTCTCTCTTAACCCTAACCCTATCCATAACTCTAACCTAGCCCTAACCCTAATCTTGACCAGGGCTAGTGCTTGTTAATCAGCAAAAATGGTCTCAGAACAAGTCTGGATATAACACTACATTTCGTTTTGCAGGTCCTTGCTAGCAGTACTCCACATGGGCCTCTAGGCTTTCTCTCTCTCTTAACTCTAACCCTAGCCCTAACCCTAACCATAGACCTAACCTTAAGTCCCCAGGCCTAGTGCTGATGAAACAGGAATTATTGTCCAAGCGCCAGGCTTGATATAACACTACATTTCATTTGGCATGTCCTTGCGAGCACCACTGTCCATGGTGCTCTAGCTTTTCTCTCTCTCTCTCAACCCTAATCCTCATGCTAAACCTAGTCCTAAACCTAAGGTCTCGAGGCCTAGTACTCTCTAAAAGGCAAATATGGTCCCAGCATCAGTCAGGATATAGTGCTACATTTCCTTTGGCCTGCCCTTTGTAAATCCACTGCCCATGGCACACTAAGCTTTCTCTCTGTCTTAACCCTAACCCTATCCCTAACCCTGAGCTTGAGGTCACATGCCTAGCACTCCTTAAATGGCAATTCTGGTCCCAGAACAAGTCTGGATGCAGAGCTACCTTTCCTTTGGCATGTCTTTTCTCTACCCACTCCCCATGGGCCTCTAGGCTTTCTCTCTCTCTCAATTCTAACTCTAGCCTTAGCCCTAAGGCCACAAAGCCTAGTGTTGTGTAAACCATATACATGGTTCCAGAACCAGACTAGATATAGCACTACATTTTCTCTGGCATGTCCTTTCTACACCCGCTTCTTAAGTGTCTCTAGGCTTTCTCTCTCTCAACTCAAACCCAAACCCTAGCCCTAAGCCTGAGGTCACCAGGCCTAGTGTTGGACAAAGAACAAATATGGCACTAGCACCACACTGGATATATCACTATATTTCCCTTGGCATGCCCATTCCCTACAGGCCTCCAGACTTTCTCCCTCTCTTAACCCCCAAACCCCAGCACTAGCCCTAAGCCCGAGACAAAAGGGGTTAAGGCCCTAAAGCCTCTTCATCACCCTCACCCTGAGCATTACTTTCTGTATGTGATGAGGGAGAGCAGCTGTGCAGCAGCATAAATCCTTCCATGTCTGTAACTTGGCTGCATCCAGCTCTTTTGTCCCTCTTCTTTCCCTTGCCTGCCATCCTATACAGCTGCAGGAGCCCAGCAGTACATGGCACTGAGAGCATGGAAACAAATGTCTCTCCAGTCATTCTGTGTGTGCCCAGCACAGATCACATCTCAGGGTAATCGTCTTTGAAGGTTCCTTCCTTCTAAGGACTTCCATCTGTCACAAGTAGTATTTCCCATCTGTTGGGATTTACTCTGGGTTCCCATCCCAGCTGATTCCTGTCTACCTGCCTCAAACAAGTGCAGTCACATCAATCTCTAAACTGGCTTGAAGTAATATTCCCAGGGCAGGACCTGTCATAGGAAATACATAGGCTTGCAACACCACGTATCCCAACTGGTAACCCTGCAGGTTGCTTTGCAGAGGGCCCAGCAGTCAAAGTCAGATGAGGTTCCCCCTCTACCTTCAGACTTTGCCCCTCTGAGTCAGTAGTTTCCTGTAACACAGGAGGGTGAGTATATGCCATGCTGAGGAAGGCCATGGCTCAGACCTGTTTCATGCTCTGGCACATATTAGAGCTCCGGAACACCTGCAAACTCTTTAATTATGTAAATTAGAACCATGATGTGAAAAAAAGAGCCACATTCCAAATATTTTCAGATCAGACAGCACCTATATGTGAGACCAGTACTGATGAGTTTAGTGGCTCTGACACTGCAACACACACACATTGACTACATGCAAACACAGCACCAATTTACACTGAATGTTTAACTTTGCAGTTTCACTGACTTTAGTCACAGCAACCTCTAAACACCCATCCCAGTCTGTCCTAGATATCTGGTTCTTCAAGATTCACTCCAGATAGCAGAAATCACCCTCCATGCCTGTATCTTTGTCTTCTGGAACCCAAGAAAGAAATAAGTTGTTCAGAGAGTGCTCCCTTCTCCAGATGCTTCAGACTTAGAGACTTCCATCTGTGAAAACCCTTGCTTCAAGACTGCAAGTAAGCAGCAACATCTACAGAAAATCAAGGTGTACTGCAGGCTCTGCAGCACTCTTTGAATATACATCAGCTTTCCACACCACAACCTTCCCATGCAGCCATAAATATGAGAGATCTCATGCACAGAGCAATAATTAGAAAAGACTGGGATTTGTTTCCATATTTTCCATATCTCAGCTTTAAAGCAAGGGAGGCTTTGATGCAATGAGTCTTGAAATATTCCGTACAGTCTCCTGAGTCTGAACAAAAAACATCTTTTGCAGCTTCCATGAGAAACTAGGAATTAATGGGCTCAGTGCAGCCAGTCTTTGGCAGGGCTGCTCTGCAAACTGTGCAACCAATTGGCAGTGTGGCAGAACAGGAGGAGAATAAAGTTTGTGCTAGAGGACTCACTATCCCCATTTTACTGGCTGGATAAATGGCACAAGAAAAAGTGACCATCAGCCCGTGCTCAAGGATACAGGTCAGTCCAGGAACACAAAACCTCAAAGCCTCCTCCAACACTGCCTTTTCCAGATGATAGATACTGCCAGAATTAGTGTCTGCATCTTGGGTACAAACTCCTTAACGCATGCAGCATGTTCATAGAAAGGAGAATATATTTGAGGAACAGCCACAAGTGCAACACCATCATAACTCTGAGCCTTTAACATCTGGCCTGTGCCTGTAGTATTTTTTGATTAGAAAGATGCACTGTGACACTACTGTTACCTATGACACAGAGTTCAGAGTAGCAAATTCCCACCATGTCACAAATTACTGTATCTCAGCACAAATATCTGTTATTTTACTGCTGAAGCTGTCAGTAAAACACACACCTCCATGCCAGAATAAAAAAAAAAAGAAATGACACTTCTCAGCAGACAGAGACCTCAGTGCTTTGTTCTTCCCTTTGTCTTGTGTTTAACTCCATGCCACAGATCCTCCATTAACCCCAAATAAGATGCAACATTGACCAGAACCTGAGTATTGGGCTAGGCTCTATAATAGAGTGATCATGAGTTTTCACACTCTCTCCCATGTTTATAACTTCTAGCAATAAACTTCTAATTTGGCTGCTCCTGCATCCTCTGGGTTCAGTGCAAGGGAGAGGGCTTTGGGCTGCAAGGAGACAGTAACCATCAGTCTAGGTGTCAGATATGGGAACTGAGTAAAGCAGGAAGCAGGAAGCCATGATGTGTTGAGGTGCCTGACAGGTGCCTGAAGAGTATTTTGCAGGAAAGAAGAGGGACCATTTGGAATATACAGAACAAAAACACACCAAGACCCTATAAAAAGCAGACATGAAGCCTCCTAAAGCTCTAACCTCTGCTCTCATGCAGAAAGGCAATCTAGGAACAGTGGCAGGATTAAAAAGGTGGAGGCAGACGGTTCCCAACAGAGTGGTAAGTCATCATGTTTGAGCAAGAAAATTCAAAGTAAGGATAGAAATCAGCTGCTGGGCCAGTATACAGAATTGGGGTCTTCAGCTTACCAGTCATACCATCAGAACGCAGTTTTTCTTAGCAGGCTGCCAAGCGGTGCAAACCTGCGGAATGGAGACGAATGCAACTCAGTGGTGTCCCCAGGATCTTTATTTTCTTGGTTGTTTCAAATACATGGATCCACAGTTTATAGCTGAGGTTTTCATAAGCAGTTTCTAAGACTGGTTGGCACTGCATTTCATCATGTTGAGTGCAATTACCTCTCTATTTTTTAAGCCTTCAAATTGATCCAATTCCTTCTGTGTAATATTCTGATCCTCTTCTGCCTGTCCAGAAGACTGAAGCCTTCTGATCTCAAGTGAATACCAAATTTCACCAGACAACACCTATACTTTCAGTGATGAAAATATTAGATTGGTCTTAAGATTCAGCCCTAAGAAACACTGACAGAGCCTTCAGCCTAGTCGGTATATTGCTGTGAAACACAATCTTTCATCATCCCATCTTGAGCCACTTCTTACCTTTCTTGGTAGTTCTACTGATCCCCAAATCCTTCAGCTTCACTGATTTCTCAGTAGAGCACATTTAAAAACATATTTGAAGTAGATGTTGAACATCCTCTTTGTCTATAAAATCAGTTGTCTTCTCAGAGAAAAATATCATATTGCTCTGGCACAATCTGCCTACGGCAAAATCCATGCTTCGTTGTGTGACTTTTTCCATTTACCACTGCAAATTTGTCTATCCTTCATAAATTGCTCAATAGCTTTAGATACTGTTGAGGTCAGACATGCACACACACATTCCTAGAGCACATTTATCATCCGCATTAACTATAGATATTACCTTTGCTAATCTCTAAGCATTCACAGTTTGAAAGATGTATCAAAGCTCCATGCCAGCTGCTTGTCATTTGCATGTCATTCCTCTTGGAATCTGGAAATGCTCACTATTGGTACTTTTCCCAAACCCAGAGTATCCAGCACAGAAAGCTGGCTTCCACTCTGGATGTGACCATTGGACTCCCTGGTACCTGGTGCTATCAGGCAGCCATCAGAAGAGGCAGAACATGCTGATACTTGAATAAAGCTGCCTCTAGTGGAACTGCTAACTGAGAAGTGCCAAGGTGAGAAATAAAAGGCAGCAGTCCCCAGTGGTTCGTGCCTGGTGGGTGCGAGAGGTGCAAGGACTCTTCCAAGCAGCACCACGGCCTGCCTAACCAGAAGGTGTCACCCCTTGGGTTAGATCCAGGGCTTTGGGGAATTTCAGCAATGAAAGGTATATTTTATTTTACTCCCTGCACTAAAAAAGGTTATGTAGCTGTCAGATTGGTAACTTGTGGTGAAAGGTTGTGCTAGAAATAAAACAGGTTAGAAGAAGTAGATCAAATTAACAGAAAAACATGCTAGTAGCTTGGCATAGTGACAAATGAAGACAGCACATGGAGACAACAGTTAAAATTAAACACAATGTCCTCATTTGTCCCTTAGCCTCCCAGAGAGAGGTTTTTAGGCATTGTTCCCAAATTATTTTTATTCACACCCGTAAAGAATGCCCAGAAAGTATCTGTATGATAATCTAAGTCTCCAGAGTTTCCATCATCCGCATATTTCCTTGGGAATATGCCTTTCTTTTATACATTCCCAATCCCGCCCCCCCCCCTTCTCTACCAGCAATGCCATTAAGCAAAGTAGATGCTTATGCTTGTTCAATGTCTACCCCAATGGGCATCCTCAAAGGAGCCTTATTTAAGTTTGACTGCTCTCTACAGTACTTTCAAATCTCCAATATCAAATATGCAATATTGGATATTTCAAATATCCAAACAAAACTGATGTCATTCAGTAGCATGATGTTCAGATAACACTGTCTAAATCCATGCCCTGAGATTATATCGATGCCTTTTGAGCAACAACTATGATTGCTTAATACTTGAAATTATTAATTATTTTCCCATTTCAGATATCAAAAACAGACTGCATTCAAGAGTTCAAGGCAACATTTTTTTGCCACATGAAAGCAATGATGGCAAGCCATTCACACCATTCTAGTACTGTAGCTCTGCAGACATACAGCCTCCCTGGGCTACCCCTCAGGGGACTATGGAAGGAAATTCTGATGCTATGCAGCTGCCTACAGACATGAATGTCCTGCTAGGAAATATTTATGCTCCACAAATCAAAACAGTTTGGGCTCCAAATGCCACACCAGAAGGGCACGGGTCCTCTGTTTTATCTGTCAGCTCAACAGACTCAACCAGTGTGGGTCCCCAGATGCTCTAAGGCATCTCAAATCAGCATGAGGCACCTGCATTCAGGCAAGTAAATCCTGCATTTGTCAGTGCAGCCTGCAGAGCTGTTCAGCTCCCTCTAATGCCGTCATTGCCCTCTGATGAGCTGCTTTGCCCTCCAGACTCTGCTGACTGCCTTGACTCCATCTCTGCTGACTGTAGTAGGAGCACTGAGATGTGGCTCATAAGCAGGTATCTTATCTATATGTCAGCAGCTAAATTTCAGTGCCTTCTCCATTCCGTTACTGACCTCTGGACAACCCAAGCTGGATAAGCTGGGTGCCTCTTGCAGAGCACAGCAAATAGTATTAAATTATCTTTGCACCTCATGTGATTAGCTGTTATAGCTTAAGTTGTGCCAGCAAGACAGAGTATATGTTTAAGCGTCATATTATGAGGTCTCAGACATGTATGTTAAAGTCCTTAGGTGTGACATTGCCAGGAAGGAATTTGCCTGGGGGTTATATGAGTAGCTGTTTTGAAACTATCCTTAGATTTCCAGAAGAGCAGCCTACAAGAACTGAGAAGTCTATTGCAAGACAGATGCACACACATACAAAATCAGTATATTAAAAGGCAAAAGGCTCATTTGACAGATAGTGAGCATGAGAAAATGAAAAGGAAATGGGATGCTAAAATGTTTTACGCTACATACTCATCACAGAAAAGGGAAGTGGTGTTTTTAATGAGCAAAGATGTATCATTTCACTTGCCAAGCCTTCCAGCTGATGATAGAGACACACTTTAGAGCAGCAGGATTAAACAAGGTGCAGATATGGATTATAAATTGCTACGTACCAGATGTGAACAGATTGCTCTTAAAATGTCATTCTTCAGTAGATAAATCAATCCTAGTTGAAAACAGCAGTTCGGCATGGGGTGGGGGGTGAAGGGAAAGCCAATGACATATCTGCTCTTCTGCTTTGTACCCATTTTTAGCAGGAGATATGCCCCAGGCTTTATTCACCCATAAGCTCATTTGTAAGACACCTGGCACATATGTTACCTTCTCTGTAGTGTTGAGGGAAGCTGGACAAGAAAAACACTCATGGTAGCCCCCAGCATAGCCTATGCAAAACTTTCAGCCACTTTTACCAGGACTTGGATATACCATGTAGCATCAAACAGCAAAGACTTCTGTCTTATCCTCACAGTATTCACAGCCCAGCCTTTCCCCCTGCTTTGACCCAGGCAAGCCCTCCAGCCCTCCATCTGATCCAGGCTCCAAACTGTGAGGCCTGGAGGCTTCTGCCTCTGCTTGGCACTCCAGTCCAAGGGCAGTGTGAGAGGTGAGCAGTGTTAAAAGCCTGCAGACCTTTTCTAACCTGGGGCTCTCCTCCTCACCTGTCAAGAGCTTGGCACTATCAAAGGAAGCAAGAGGCAAGACAGCAACAGTCCACAGAACCACAGAGAAATTTCACACAGTTTGTCCTCCTTTTGCTCCCACTGCATGAAATGCAGGTCCTTCCTACGCACCAGTAGGTCTGCTACCTCTGAGGATGCTGCTCCGAAAGCCTCGTCGATACCACAAATGGCCATCACCATCAGGCTGCATGGTCTAACAGTAGAGATGCAGCCTTGAAGAAAACAGCTTCGCCAAGAGGCAGTTTGCCCCCACAGCCCTTGAGCCCTCCTTGGGGATGTGAAGGCAGGCAGGATCACACACCATCTGCCAGAGGGCTTGTGTTTGGTATGCAATAGTCTGCATCACCACTGGGAGAGCACAACAGTTGCTCCAGAGGTCAGCTGGAAAACTGCTGTTCCAGGTCTTTCCAGGAGCAAGAAGCATTGCAAGGAGTTGACAGCTCTGCCAGATTGCAAGGGACTGAAAGAGGCTACTTGGAGAAGGAAAGATACTGCAGGGAAAAAAGGTGATCTCTCCTTCCCAACATCCATCCTCGTACCTGCTTGGGGAGCAGCTGAGTAACGGAATGAGGACCATTCTTTCCAGGTAAAACACACAAGGAACTGCAAAGGACTGAGCAGCTGAGAGAATAGGCACAGGAACAACCTAATGAATTCATAGATCAGGAAGGCACAGAGTCTCAATGGTTTATCTGGGTCTTCTAATGCTTATGATATCCCATTAAAATAAGCTACTGTATTGAAGGAGGATTAGAGGGCAGTAAAATTATATCTGTCTTTAAAAATGGCATTAGTGGTGATCCTGGGAATTACAGACCAATGAGCCTTACTCTGAACTAGGCAAATTAGCTGAAAAGATCATTAAAATGCAAAGAATAAAACATCTAGATGACAGCAGTGATATAACAGGAACAAATCAGTGCTGCTTCTGCAAAAGTATTCAAGCTTCACACATCTACTAAGATGCTTTATGCATGTGAGCAAAACAGCAGATAAAGGAAAAGTGAAACGGTTTATCTGGACTTTCAAAAAGCCTCCATCCGCACTCATTACACTGACTGGCACCATTTGAAAGCAAAGCAGTCAAAAATAAGATGTAAGCAGCTATTCATGATCAAAAGCTGCTTCAAAGAAATGCAAAAACATATTCAGTGGTCAGTCTAGTAAGGGATTTCAAATGTTTCTGCACCTAAATGGATAATAGAGTTAACAAATGATCAGAGAGGCAAGAAATCTTTAGTTATCACCCTCTCTCTTTATGCAGCTCTATTATCAGAGTACTTGTTCAAACTCTTAAAATTACACAAGAGTGTCTGTGTTCATCAATCTTGGACAAAACTCTGTGGCAAGCCAGTGGAGCCTGTGTTATCAGTTTTCATCTTTCTTTCATAAATCTTATACTATTTAATGGATATGAAAAGGGGGCCTAATGAAGGCATGCTATTTCATGAGCATCTCGGCTTGCTTTCCCCCTATAGATTTTCTAACCACATGATAACTGGAAAAAAAAAGCTAGAAGTTGCATCTACTAAAACATTTTAAATACCACTTAACAGGAAACTCAACAAGTGAGGGCGAGTCCCACCCTCTGGGTTTGCCTATGGCCACTTTGTCTCCAAAATGATACAGTAGAAATCCAAAGTGTAAGCAAAAAAAGATTAGAAGTCAGAAGAGCCTCTTGAATGGGCAGAGATGAGGAGATTGGATCAGCTAATACAGAGAGAAGATGAGTAAAAGGGATGTGAAAAACAGATACAAAATAACAGATGAAAGAATGGAAGTAAATCATTCCCTCTTATATGCTCTCCCATAATACAGAAACAGAGGACATGCAATTAGAGTGAAAGGTAATGCATTTCAAACTGATAAAAGGAGAGTCTATTTTTACACAATGAATAATTAACCTGTGAAGTTCACTGCCACAGGATCTTACCAGGGACAGAGACTTAGCAGCACTCAGAACAGGAAAAGCCATGGAAATGAATAATGAAAATATCCACTGTTACACTTGACAGAATAAAATCTCTCTGCAAGTGTTTTTAACTCCTCCTGGCCCAGTCTAGGATCTTTGCTGTTTGACTAGAAGTAGATAGAGAAAATGTCTCCTGTACACACACTATATTCCCAACTATGGATTCCCCCTGTAGCTGCTGTGGTATCCTTCTCTGAAGGATCTTGTATGGGGAACAGAAAGGGGGTACATATCAGTCTGAAAAGACAGCAGATAATGTTCCCATGTAAGTGATTTTAATTGCTTTTCATTTCCATCTCCACATTATTCAGCCACCTGCTAGCTACTGAGGGCTAATAAGCTTCATGACCCTGGAGGAAAGGAGAATTCTGCCTGGTTTCTGCCACACAAGACTGTTGCTTCATCTCTTACAAATCTGATCAAAGCATACCCTCTTTGACAGAAGAGTTAACCGTTCCTGGCCAGTTGTTTTGACCTCACCCATGCCTTCAACATTTTCATATTCAAGTAAGTGAAAGTTACAAAATCCTTCCATTATGCAGAGCTGCAGAACAAACACTTACATGCTAATGAACTTTGAAAGGACATACAGAGCAGCATGGATTTGTTTCTGTGCCATTTTGTAGTCAGTATTTACCTTTTTTTTTTCCTTTTTTTAAAAAAAAATAAAAATAAAAATAAAAAAAGACAAGTTGTATTATCGTTTCTTTCCAGAAGAAGAGCGTGGCAGAGCAAAGTGGCTTGCCAGATATTCCAAAGAGCAGAGTTGGAGTAGGTCTCCTAGACCTTTACCACAAGACCACCTTTCCCTATTTAGGGTTAATGACATGTTAGCTCTTACCTCTGTGGATAATCTTCTGTGTGAAGCATGCAGAACATTTCATCAGGATTATTGATGCAGCCCACATCCCAGGGAAACAGGTGGGTGAATATCATCTCCATTTGGAACTGAAAAATTAACAAGGAACTTAAGCAGGATATGAGACCACAAAATACAGATTCTTAAAACATCCCTGCAGAGCCTACATCTACAATTACTGCTCCATGAGCAGCTAGGAGCTTTGCAATACATAAGCTGAGCATTCCTCCAACTGCCTCATTGACTCTGCTCCACATTTTCAGAGCACAGCTGTAGGAGCCAGTCACTTCACAGTGACAAAGCAGAGCCAGGAAAAAGTGTTGCCACCTTCCCTGTGATATTGTAGCTCAGGAGGTGACAGGCACAGCCAAGAAATGATAAATCAAAGTGTGGATTCTATATCAGCTCCAGCAGAATTGGAGAATGACCCATTGCTACCAAGTCTGGTATACAGCTTGGTGATCCTGTAAGAGATTTGGCCTTGACTCCCCTAATAAGCTCCTGGGAACTCAAGGCAAGCCTCCAAGGCATACCCTAAGACTGGCTTGGTCACACCAAAGCCCATCTAGCCAATATATGGTCATCAGCTGGATTTAAAGTGGATGCATAGGACAGGTCTAAAGTAGGGGGAGCATAAAAGACATTTTTTTACAAGTAGACTCTTAGCCTCCAATGCCTGAGGCTCAGGGTTTTTTCTAGGCCAGATATTTTCTGCTAGTTTCTGTAAATTTTGTAAATATTTCTTCCATGAACCTATCCAATTTTCTCTTGGATAAATGTAAACTTTAAGCACACACTCTCACCCTGTGGCAAGGACTTTTGCAGCTGAGCTAGATAATCAGTGAAGAACAGCTGCTTTCTGTTTTGGACCTACCAGCTGTTAGCAAAGTTTAATGAGCACCTAGCCACTGCGAAAAGAGACTGTGTTTTGAGCACTGCTTCCTGCTTTCAGGAGAGAATTGCAGAGGTTCAAGGAAAAGGAGGTGTACAAGTCCTAGAGAAAGGCTGGTTTAATGGTGAGCTACCCCATCAGGGAGCCAAACTGCTCAATCCAGGGCACTGGAGAGTAAGGTGCATCTAGATGAGGTATCAAGCAGCTCATCTTTGCAGATCCAGGCAGGTGCTGGGCTCCTGCCCACCTGAAGCAAGATGGCACAACTGAACCCAGGACACCCAGCTCTCATGTATCAATGTTGGATGTACCAACTAATATTGCAGTGTCACAGAGAACAAATCACCACTGTGTGGCACTAGAGAAAAAAATGAGAAAGGCACTAAGTTCAGAATGTGTAGCAGATGTAAAGCAACTGTTTGACATGGAGTGCTATTAAAATATCAGAAGGGATGCTGAACTTATCCTCAAAGAACAGTACATAGGAGGCATGGGGAATAGTCCAACATTCATGGAGGCTGTGATAAACCCAGGACACTATTAATCTGTCTAAGGAAAAAGGAAGAAAAATATTTTTCTTAAAGAGGATAAAGAGGCTTTTCTAACCGAAGTAGCAAGGTATCAGTGCTGTTTTTGTGGATTACTATATACACTTATATGCACGATAGGATAAAGGCAGAAGAAGGTTGATAATTTTCTAGGAAAACTTTAATTAAGGAGTTTTTGGGAAAATAATAAAGAACTCCAGATAAAGCTCTAATGGATCAGAGAATGCTGCAGCAATGCATTCAGGTAAAAGCTACCTCAAATAAACATTTTATTAGCACTTAACTTACCAGTCAGTTATCTTTCAGGTCTCAAAGGGCAAGGCTTCGGAAAAGACAACTGAGATGGGGTACCTTGAAGCTTGGAGGAGCACAACCGCAGCCAAAGCTGCAGAGCAGTAAAGCATGGGGAGGAAGAGGTAGGCCCAGCTTTCCCGAGTGGGCAGGCCCTCACAGAGGCAACTTTGAGGCAGTATGGGTGGCACCAGCAGGAAAGGTGGCAATTTAAACCCCTGCAAGCACCTGCTTAACTCACATCTCCAAGGGAAGGGCTCCAGAGCAGAGGCCTGTGCCCGGGGACCTCGCCTCAAGCAACACAAACACAGCCAAAGCCGTGAAACAGGAAAGCACAGGGAGCAAGTGGCAGACCCAGGCCCCCTCGGCGCCTGATGACCATGGAATTACAGTGTTTTCAATTCTCGGGGAAGTCAGGAGGGGCGTCAGCAAAACAGCTGCGTTGGACTTCTGGAGGGCAGACTTTTGACTGGTTGGGAGAGTCCCTTGGGAGACAGCCCTGAGGAGCAAAGGGGCCCAGCAAGGCTGGACTTTTCTCAAGAAGGAAATCTTAAAGGTACAGGAGCAGGTTGTCCCCATGTGCCAAAAGATGAGCTGTAGGGGAAGAAGACCACCCTGCCTGAATAGGCAACTATTGCTGAGACTCCAGGAAAACAAACAAAAAAATAGGTTTAGCATCTTTGGAGGAAGGGGCAGGCAACTCAAGAAGAGTACAAGGAAGTCACTAGGGTACCTAGGGAGGATATTAGAAAGGCAAAAGCTCGGATGGTACTCAATCTGTCCACTGCTGTAAAAGACAACAAAAATATTTCTACAAATACGTTAACAAGAAGAGGAGAGCCAAGGAGAATCTCCATCCTTTATTGGATATGGTAGGCAACATCCTCACTAAGGACGAGGATAAGACTGAAGTACTAATGCCTTCTTTTCCTCAGTTTTTAACACCCAGATCAGTTATCTGCAAGGTAATTGACCTCCTGAGCTGGAAGAGCTGGAAGGCATCTATAAAGAGCAGAAGAAACTCCCCTAATTCAGGAGAAAACAGTCAGTGATCTGTTACTCCACTTGGATGCCCACAAGTCTGTGGGGCCAGATGGAATCTACCTGAGGGTTCTGAAGGAGCTGGCCGAAGCGCTCACCAAGATGCTCTCCATCCTCTATCAGCAGTCCTGGTCAACAGAGAAGATCCCAGATGACTGGAGACTTGCCAATGTGACACCTATCCACAAGAAGGATCAGATGGAGGATCTGGGGAACTACATGCCTGTCAGCCTCACTTCGGTACTGGGGAAAGTTATGGGGCAGATCATCTTGAGGACAATCACACAGCGTGTGCGTGATAAGCAGGGGATCAGGCCTGGCCAACATGGGTTCATGAAAGGCAGGTCTTGCCTGACCAACCTGATCTCCTTCTATGACCAGGTGACCTGCCTAGTGGATGAGGGAAAGGCTGTGAACATGGTCTACTTAGACCTAAGTAAGGCCTTTGGCACCTCTTCCCACTGCCTTCTCCTAGAGAAGCTGGCAGCTCAAGGCTTAGGCCCATGGGCTCTTCACTGGATGAAGAACTGGCTGGACAGCCGGGCCCAGAGAGTGGTGGTGAATGGAGTTAAATCCAGCTGGCAACATCATGAGTGATGTTCCCCAGGGGTCAGTGTTGGGGCTGGTCCTCTTTAATATCTTTTTTGACAATCTGGGTGAGGGGATTGAGTGCATCCTCAGCAAATTTGCAGAAGACACCAAGCTGGGAGGAAAAGTTGATGTGCTTGAGGGTAGGAAAGTTCTGCAGAGGGATCTGAATCAATGGGCTGAGGCCACTGTATGAGGTTCACCAAGGCCAAGCGCTGGGTCCTGCACTTTGGTCGCAACAACCCTATACAGCGCTGCAGGCCTGGGGCAGAGTGACTGGAGAGCTGCACGGCAGCAAAGCATCTGCAGGTGCTGGTCGACAGCTGGCTGAACATGAGCCAGCAGTGTGCCCAGGTGGCCAAGGAGGACAACAGCCTCCTTGCTTGTATGAGGAACAGTGCCTCTCCTCACCCAAATAAAGCAGAGTACACTTAGCCGTTTATTGCATAAAGGTTTTCTTTAGATGATAGCATTAAAAAAAAAAAAAAAAAAAAAAAAAAAAAAAAAAAAGGATCTTCCAGTCCTCATCCTGTGACCAAAATCCCGCTGTGTCCTCCACAGCAGGACTCATGCTAGGTCTCAAGGTGACTATATGAGCAGAGTCTCTGGACAAAGGATCTTTCAAGAGTGGAGTTCAGCTGCGGAGAAGGTGGGAAATACATTGTCTGTCACTATGAAGGTGAGGAAATTGAGAATCAAAAGGAGCATTCCTGCAGGAGAGACATACCCTCCCAGTCAATACAGAACAGAGCTCAGTGGAGAGCAGCAGAGGGAACTGTGTTTGACAGCTGATGTGTTTGAGCATCCCCTCACCTGGGCTTGACACAAGGGAGCAGCATGAAGTCCCATGGCCTGTTATATGTAGGCAGGATGAGCTAATGGTTTGTCTGGCCTATGAATCACTACCTGTGCCTGCGAAGCTCTGAAGGAGCAGCCTCTAGAGCAGCCGTAATAAAGTCACTGTCTGCCTCCCACCCACAGGTCTCTCCTGCAGCCAGGCGGAAGCGCAGGCATGTGAGTCTGAGGGACATACTCCAGCCTCACCTGAAGGCCAGCGCATAGTCATCCTGGAGAGCATGATCCTTCTCCCAGCAGTCTGCCAGTTAAAAGCACTGATAGAGCAACCTCTCCAGATTAACAAGCTGCTGGCAGCAGCAGCAGGACACCTGAATTTGTTGTATTAACTGGGCAGGACAAGGAGGCTTCCCTGTTTTTTCTCCTCCTGTACATGCTGGGTTTGTAGCCTACCAAATGGAGGCATGTTTGTAGATCCTGAGCTTGTGGTGATAAGACCAAAGCTTGCATAAAGTATGTGCTAATTCTAGAGAGGCACCAGCTGACCAGTAGCCAAGGGGATCTTCTCTTCCCTACTCTCAGCTCTCCAGCAGAGCAGCTTTCTAAGCATTGTCATATCTTCAGTCTGTGTTTCACTAGACAAAATATTTGTACTCAGCTCCGCTTCCAGTTTTATGCCAGAAGAGGGGAGCCAGAATACCCCAGTCCAATAAGCTGACACTGCAAACTCTGGGATGCTGCAGATTTTCCTGTGTTACCTGCTTTCCTGCACTAGCCTGCTCTGAGAAAACAAGACCCGTTGTTTTCTCCCACTTCTATGGGTTCAATGTGGGACACAGGGAGAGAACCTCAGTGCTTCTGATTTATTTGCCTGCAGCTTTGTGTTCTCTTGCTGTCAGGTAGGAAAACCATTGCCCTTGTGCCTCAGTCTCCCAAGGAAAAATGAAAAGGCCTATACTTTTTTTTTTTTTTTTTGGCTTTCTTTCACAAAGAGTTGCAATCCTTAACCAATTAGCATGTGCAAAATGCTTTCAAGCTCCTCAAAAGGAAGGTATAAAAGGAGGACTAAATATCATTAACAGCTTTAAGGAGAAAATTAATGAGGTGTTGGTTCCTTGTGATCTGCAACTGCCATCCTGCTGAGAAAATTCTGCTTTCATATCAGGTATCACCTGCAAATCTGTTCCTGGAGCACTGCTATTGCTTGGGATGTTAGCGTCAAACAGAGCCTGGTGTTTGTCCTGTTTTGTATCTTCCTCTTGAGACCTTTCAGTACCTTTTTCTGCAGCTACCTGGGATGCTGGTGACAAGAGATGGAGATTGGCAGCCAAGAGCCAGGAGACATTTTAAAGGGTGAGTTGTCTGCTTCCAGGATCCTAACAAAGGGTAGTGAGAGGCAGAAGCTGGCTAATGCCATCAGTCTGTGAATCGCATGGCTTTGAAGGCTTCTCTAAATAGCTCATCCAGATCACATCTGCTGACAGTCCCTGTTGTCAGGGGTTTCAAATGGCAGCTTTGAATCTCTGCTGCTTACAGGGCTGGCAGACATACAGGGCCTGCAACAGAAGTCATTAAAATTGCTCTTGATAATTTAAGTGTACTCAGCAGGAGAGTTGACTTTTAAGTTGGAAGGAGACTTTCCTAAATCCAAACAGTTCATCAAATAGATCTTGCCTCAGCTGTTTGACCAGTTGCCTTGACAGGCCAAACCTGTGGGGGACAGGGAGGGGGACACGTGTCAGAAAGTATTACCCTTGGTAAGACAAGGACATGGGAGGTCTAGTTGTGCCCCAGGTTCCTCCCAAGCAATGCACTTGGGGCTGGATGCCAGGGATTGCTCCCACTGCTGGGCTCAACAGCACCCTCTGTGCATTCCTACAGATCTGCCTGCATGAAAGCCCAGGAAGAGAAAGGGGATTACTCACTTGCTGCAGTCCTTATCTCTAATTCATTATGCGCTCTACAGCTAGCTGGAGCCTGAAGCAAAGAGAATGGCATGTTCTTTTATAGAGAAGGATCCAAATCCACCTGCAAATTTCCCATCATGGGATGCAACCCACCTGGCAGCCGCAGAGTGCCAGGAGGGTGTCCCTGCATGGCAGAGCTCCAGGAACCAGTTCTTTCATCGTATTTCGGCATCTTCAGTCCCTGCCTGGTTCCTCTTTTAAAGGAAGTTACAGCAACTCTAATGCATTAGAGACTGGTGCTCTGGCATGAGGCCCCCTCACATTTCAGTGAGATAAAAGCCAGTTTCTTGATAAAGTGTTCAAAGGAGCATTTGCTAATATGTCTGGTGTTGGTAAGGCATAGTGTGCCATGGCAAACTGGACAGTTTGTGAAGCAAGTCAAAGCATTCCCCTCTGAGATAAGCATCTGTGGTGATTGTGAATGGAAAACACAGAGTGCTCTCCACCTGAGAGCAAAATATAGCCAAGCCGTGCTTGTCTGTCTTAACAGCAGCTGGTATACAAATTGGTTTGGTGAATTTGTTCTCCCTGTTACTTTTAGACATCTTTTCCTGTTTTATAGCACCTCTTCATCTCCTCCAAGCCCTGGACAACATCTCTGAAGCAGCATGCTTCATCTCATTTCAAGGACCACCCACCGGAGGTTGAAGTTAAATAGTTTGACTTATTTCCTTCTCTTTCCCCGGGCTGTCTAAGAACAGTGAAGTCCTTTTGTAGTGTCATTAAAATGCACTCAAATCCCACCCACGTGTGCCACGTGCAGTTTAAGTCCCAAATTAGAAAAGAAAATGCATGACTGGCACTGCGGCCTCTTTCTCCCAGCATGTCTTCCATGCCGTAGTCCTCCCACTGCCTGCAAATGCTGCACTTATAGCCAAGATGATGGCTGTAAGACACAGCCTAGAGCAGCACAGCTAGTTGTACCTGGCCTCGTCTTGGAGAGGTACGTGCCATCCCTGTTTCAGAGCCATCAGAGGAACACTGAGCAATTATATTCTTCCTGGCAATGAAACAGCACCCTACAAGGCAGCCTCTATATTCCTAATCTGCAAGGTGGTTTCCCAGCTGCTTTAGTAGAAAAGACAGACGTGCTTTGGGGCCTTTAAACCTTTGCTCGGGTCTGAGGCAGAAGTAGAGAACATTAAGATGTCAAGTTCATCAAGGACAGAATAGAGAAAATAATGCTGTTTTTTACTTCTTTACACTAATCAGCCAGACAATTGGAAAGAAAACAGCAATAAGGTTATTAGCTTCTGCACATAGCTCCTGCTGCTGCTGTTTGCAGAAGGAAAAGGAAGGAAGTTCCTTAGTAAGGAAGCTCCTTGGTAAAAGCAACTCTCCTTTTACATGACCATCCTGATGGTTGAAGTACACCCCCCACTCCCGCCAAAAAAGAGGCTGTGGCATGTCATACCATGCCTGAAGTGCCTCCTGTCTGGGCTAAAAAGCCACCTGGGCTATATCGACATTGCCCTGGCAGAACAGGCTGTGATTAAGCCATGAAAAGGATGGGCAGCAACTGCATCCCCCTAGCACAGCTGTCTCTGAGAAGGCTGCAGAAGCAGGACGGGGTGTACACGGGGTGTGGACTTGCTGTCCACACACGGGGCCCTGTGTGCTCCGGACTGCCAATGGGGCAAAATTCTTCTGTTCTTTATGTTTAATCCTTCAAACCAGAGTCTCACCTCCAGAGTTGCTATCCAGGAGGCATTTATCACAGCAAACCGTGACAAGACCTCATGGGTCAAGATAACCCTTTTTGGGACACCACTGCTGGCCCTTCTGTGGTGTGGTGTCCCAGGCTAGATTGGCACAGCTATGCTGGGCCCAGACAAGATGATGCAGTATCAGCCACAGCCTTCCCAAACATAAATTGCAGAGAAATAACTCCAAATAACTGAAAAAATCACAGCCTCTATGTGGACTCCCACAAGTCTTTAGACTGTGTTTAACCTGTACACATGCCTCCTGGAGGAATCTCATATTTGAACACAAGGCAGATAATCTAAATAAAGTTACACTGTCAGCCCTGAAGCAATGCCATAGGGCTGCCTATATGGGAAGAGCTGGAAGGGGCTCTCCACAAGGGCAGAGCCCCTTTAAGCATCACGTGTGAGTCTGGGTCCCAAATCTTGCTCCTCCAGTCAGGACCGCTCTGGTCCAGGGAATGGCACCAGCATCCCAGCCCAATCACTGCTGGTGGCCCAAGGCCAGCCCCCCAAGCAGGACTGAAGCACTGCAGACACTGTGTGCATGGGCAACAGCATTTGTGGGGCACCCAGAGCTGGTTCAGTGGGACAGGGAATCTCATGCTCAGCACTGGAGTCAGGAAGATGTATACCTGGGGAAACACAGCTGGCAGTCTTGCTTATTTAAAGGAGACGGTGGAGGGCATTCCCTCATGGGCTGCTCTGATACATCTGCCTCATGGAGTTTCAAATGCTGAAAGGAGTGTGAAGATTCTGAAAAGAGGACAGTGTTGCACTGCCAGCGACTGGAAGGACACGGGACTGTGTACCTGTTGCTGGCGATTTCACAGAAAGTGTGTTCATGCTGTGTCAAAAAATCCCAGCAGCAATTGAAAGGGAGGATTTCAATCAGAATTCTATCTCCTGTAAGGACTGCTTTGGGGGCTGAACTCAGAAGGCAACCTGCAATCTACTTCCTATTGCTGAGCAATAATGGGGCCAGCCCAGACAGAAAGCAGGATGGAGAGAAAGTGAATAGGGCCCCAAACACTGGGGAGACTGGAAACAGAGCGCTGACTACTGTAGTATAGGCCAACACCACTTCACCCTCCTCTGAAGTAACGAGCCCCAGCTCTCTCTCCCCTCTCCATCTGCCTCATGACATTCAGCTAGTGAGCAAACATCTTCTTGACTACAGACTCGATTTAAAACCACTTTGGCTGCAGCTTATCTTGACAAATATAGGAGCTGGTCTGAGTGTGTGATTCTGATCAGCTCTGCCTAAACACATGTTGGTACACGTTGGTACACTCACAACAAGGTGTTTTCTGACACTGCTCCACCATAGTGCCTAAACCAAAGCCATGACAAGTTGTTTCCGCTGTTGCTGTCACTAACAAGAGGAAAGTCATGGAAATATCTACAGGAGATTTGTGAAGGAGAGAAACAACTTAGTCACTGCGCACATCCCTCCTGTCACCAGCCACAAGCAGTGAGTGTGGTTCTCCAAGGCTCTACCTCTTTGGCCTTGACTCTCCCCCGAGTCCTTCTCTCCTGCTAGGATTAGGCCAGCTCTGCTACAACTGCCTACACTGCAGAGAAGCCCCGAGCTGCCTTTCAGTGTGTCAGCTGGGGACAGCATCACCACAGATGGCTCTGCCCAGGCACTTGGAGATGAAGAGCCACATGCCAAAAGCTGCCTCACAGGCAGAGCCTTGCCCTAGAAGGAAGCTCAAAGGACACTACAACCAACGCAGGACAAGAACGCCCAGCTCACGCCTGCCCGCTTGCAGAACACCTTTCTCGGGCTGATGAAGATGACGACTGTTGTCTTTTACAACCAACTTTGCATTCAGCGGAAATCCCCTGGAACTAACCAAATCCCTAAATCCTGCTCTCCTCACTATGCAGCAATCTTTCTCCACACCCATTAGACCCAGCACTTGCCTGGTACCTCTGTTGTTCCTGAAAAGCTCTGGAAGGCCACGGGCACACCTCTGTGCAGGGAGGCAAGAGGGACTGTGAAATCTCAGAAAGTTATCCTGAGCACTGAAACTATTAAATCATTTCTCAGGCAGCTGTATTTGTGCCATCTTTTAATATCTCAAGTCCATTCCACTTTTTTTTTTATTTCAACAGTAGCAGGAGCAGTGTACTTAGTCTGGTAAATAATGCATATGGCTCTCACTGCTATGGAGACAGACAAAGACAGGTAGTGTATCAAAAAATAAAATTGTACAGCGATTTGCAGTGTAATAGCAGTAATTCAGTGCCCTGTGGGTGATCAGAGATTCAGAAAGTATCAGAGACCCATGCTCTCTGCTGGCTGACAAGGTGACTGGAGGTACTGCACAGTGTTTGACCCTTGGATTGTTTCCAAGCTAAGTGGAGCCATAAAAAATTCAGGAGACCATACTGCCTCCCAGCAAAATGGTTCGTGGGATGGATAAATAGATGGATTTTGTGTCTATGCACACCCAGTATATTTAGGGGGACACATAGAGATAATCCAAGAAACACTGATCAAGACCCAGACTAGTTATACAACAGAAATGCCTGGGGAAGCTGGGTGTGTAGCTGGGTCGTTTCTTATTCTCTGTTTCAGAAATGAAGAAAGTCTTCGTTAGGGCTCCAGCTGGAGCCCAGCTCAAGAAATCTCAATTCATTTCACATACAGGCTGGTGGGTAATGATGTGTGCGAGTGTCTGTGTGTCTGATTTCAGCACTTTGGCCACCTCAGACTGGGGGGCATTCAGATTCCTTGCCAAGTTCCCATTTTGGGAGCATTTGCCTCCACCAATCGCCCGAGAAGGCATCTGAGGAAGGAGAAATTATATCAGGAGAAACAATGCTATTTCCAGACTCCCTAGCAGCCCCTTGATCAGAGGCAGCGAGAAGCACTGAGCAGCATGTTCCCTTGGAGCTCAGTACAGACGTGGAAGGATATACTCACTCTCCTCTACTTAAAGAACACAAGCACATGCAGCGATGCGGAGGGCTGTCATGTCCCATTTGCAGACATCTCAGCATAGGGACAAGCTCTTTTCTGCTGCCTGTTTGGAGGAGCCCCCAGCATCCTCCCATCCTCACTCTGAGGGGGGAAACAGAAACAGGCAGTCAGCAATATCTTCCCAGGAGCTCACCACTGCAAGAGGGCCTGTCCGTAAGGCCCTGCAGTGAGCACCAACATAAGTGAGAGGGCAACCAAAGCAGGAGTGTGATTGGAAAGCACAGTACGTAGCACTGCTACTGCTACTATGCACTTTCCATTGAAAGGCATCTCATCATCTGGAAAACCACAGAGCACTTCATAGGGAAAGTCAATCTCAGGCCCTGCAGAAGAGGAAGGACACGGCCTGACTTCCCAGAGAGGTTTCTGAGTCAGGGAATATGCTTACATGGCTGTCCTTTTTCATAGCAAGTGACAGTTCTGTGTGGATCAGCAGGGACACTCAGCAGAAACAGTGTAGTAAGAGGCAGAGATTTCCCTTCTCCCATCTCTGCCAGTAGTGCTACAAAATCCTAGAGCATTTTATTACTGTACCTGCACCTGGAGTCTTGTAGGACAAATCCGAGCGCATCTGGCTCAGTTTCCTCACAACTTCCCTCATGCATCACCAGCTGGAATGAAAGGAGTTAAAACCCCCGAGACAAGGATCTGGGAAAACACCACACTGAATGGGAATGGCAGCAGGGAAACAGCAGAGGTTCAGGCACTGCCCCACTGACTCTTACGGACTGACAGGTGGGGGAGGCAGAACAGGAGGCGGCTGGAGCCAGGAGCAGAGGCTGTGGGCACCCGACCATGGGCCAGGAACCAGCTGCCCAGCGTGGGGTCAGCAATGTCCCTGCTGCCCACACGGACGCACGGGTGAGCGCAGCCTCAGCCAGCTAATACTGTCACCTCCAGTCACTGCACCCCACCAGGGGCCTGGTGAAGCACTTCTTGGCTCCAAGGAGCCTCTTCAAGGGAAAAATCTCCAAGAAAGGGCTTAAGCTCTTCTGAATGTAGCTGTGGGCCCCCAGTTAAAAATATGTCTATGTAGCCAGCCACCCTATTTCAAAATGGCATGGAAGCTCAGGAAAGTCACCCAAGAGACCCCACCTTCCCACATGCACAGGTCAGAGGCAAGGTTGTTCTGTGGAACTGTGATAGCTGTGTTTTTCCTTACCCAACACACACTACGCATTAAGAGCAGGGCATAGCATTTCACTCAGCCATTTCCTGATTCAGAAACACATGGCTCCTTGGGACCCACCGCCCCCATCCCTGTGATGGATGCACCCCTGCTAGGCTGCAGAACAAGCTCAGCCCACAGGGTTGTGGCCCCAGTAAGAAAATATTTCATAAAGCTGCTCAGGTTCTCTCTCTGTTCTCAGATATTTATAAGGGATACATCCACACAGTATATCTGAGCAGTTCATGCTTTACAACATATTTCTTCTTGTAACTGTTTGCCCTACTCTGTAGATAGGAACTATGCTTACACAGCTTTTTTAAGCCCACATGCTCATGCGAGCCCAGGAATGCTTTCACAGAGCAACTGAGGCAGGTCCTGTCCTCCCAGGCCTTCCAGACTAACAGAGTGATTTGGAGTTCAGCAAGACGTCCCAGCGAAGCAAGATCTCTGATTACACACTGTGTCTGGCTCCGCGAAAGGCAGGGCTCCATCTGTTCCCACTGAAATTACTGTGCTGTGGGGACAAGCCATGATCTTGCATGAGACACACAAGTCCACAGAGCCCCTCACACATGACGCAGACATGCAGGACATGGGATTTTATCCAAACAAGATGTAACCATGAAAGTAGCCATCAGCCCGGGCTCCAGAATCCCTTTTTGGCTCAACTGTGCACTTCAGTGATGCCAGTTTTGTCTTAGGGGAGGTTGTTCTGATTAATTTCATTTAATTCCATAATCTCATGGTGTTCCCCAGATCTGTATGGAGTCTTTCAAGATGGGAGCGAAGAACACAATGCACACTAAAGACACAGTCCATTGCTTCTCTATATTTATCTGACCAGAGGAAAAAAAAATCCAACAAGTGCATCTTTCATCTCTAGAAGTCTGATAGTGTTTTCAGTCACTCTTGTGTTTGCTGGTGGCGTTTAAATCTGCAGTTATCCCAAATCTAGTTAGAGGCAGGCATGACTGCATTGAAATTAAGTGTCCTTCAATCTTTGTAACAAAGATGCAACTTAATTCCTGCAGTTAGAGGACAGGCATTGGGAGAAAAGGAGGAATTTAGGTATTGGTCCTATAGCAGGGAGATGAGTGAAAAATGAAGCTCTCGTCAACACAGGCAGGTTTAAGAACAAGTTATCTGGCCACTTTCAGCTCTGTGTGCTTTATAAGCCACTCAACAGGTGGCCTCCCGCTCTCCCCACTCCTGCTGCTGCACAGCTCAGATCCAGCTCAGGGCACCTCTTGGCCTACCTTCTGCCTCTGGTGCAATTAGCCCTTCCTTCCTCCAAAAAGCCAATACAAGACTTCTGCTCCAGGCCTGCTGACACCCCCTGCTCATTCTGCTACGCTGGGAGTCATTTCTGTCCCAGGGATCTTCCCTTCTTGCCCCTCACAGCAGCAAGACACTTCCCTCCATCTCTCACCCAAGTGTGTGAGCAGAGCACTGACGCGGCAGCCCGTGGAGCACAAGAGTCATTCCCACCTGCTCTCACCCTTTCCTTCCTCTGCTGACACCTTCTCCCTGACACAGGGCAGTGATTCCCTTCTTCCGTGATCCACCCAGTGACTGGCTGCACTTGGTACTGAAGGGCTGGGATGGGAGAGGAGGCACAGGCTCAGCTGGACTTGTGTTACAATGGGAGCACTTTTTGGAAATGTACCTCAAAGATCCCGTCTCATATCAGGATTCACGAGGCATGGTCTGACAAGATGGGAAAGAAAGATGCTTGGGTGATGGAGGATTGCTACCCATGGTAGAAGGGGAGGGTTCAAGGCCAACTGAATTTAACACTAGGCCAACTACGCACTCACTGTGGAGACCAAGCCAGATACTGCCTTGTTCTTTACGTCTATAAAATGAGATGTCCACTCTGAGCTCTCTCTCAGACTTGTCAGATGATCAATTCATTTATGTTTACAATGCACAGTGAATCTTGCAGATGGGAAAGGCAAAAAGAGGTAGGAAGGTAGTAAATCAGGAGTGGCTGGGGACATTCTTCTGGACACAGCGTGCAGGCTAGCATGGAATAGCTCACATCCTTATTATTGAACTCTCTTCACCTCCAGAACAGAGTGACCTCATGCAAAACCTATCAGGCCTGGACAGTGTTCGGGACACTCCTAGTGGGAGTCAGTGAAAAACTTGCCAAGGTGTGTGCTGACACTTAATACACATGATTGAGCCTCTATTCTGGGAACATTCCCTGACACTGCTTAATTTGTGATTAAAAACTTAATTACTAGCAAAGACCAAGTCTCTTTTCTAGTAAATTACCCTCCAAGTTAGCATTGCCCTGATAAAAATCAGCAAATGTCCCTAAACCTTCTTGAAAACTTTGATTCTTCAGCCCTTCAGATCTTTCCATCTCCAGAATGATAGTGGAAAAAATCATTAAATAATCAATTTGTTATCACCTAGAAGATAATCAGATGATAAGAAAAAGCCAGCAGAGAGAAAACCAAAACAAATCATGTAATTTAACTTTCTTTGCCACAGTAACTGAATTAGTGCAGAGAGCAAGTGAAGCAAAACAAGCTATCCTGATGATTAGTAAGGCTTTCTGAAACATTTCTAACCTTTATGGGTATGCACTCTGAAAGGAGCTATCGGTGGTTTGCAGGCAGACCAGGAGGACATGTTGAGGTGGATTCCAGGGATCCACCTGGATGGATGCCTGGGATGGCATCCCAGGGATCCCTGACCACTGCTGTCAAGGAGTTTCCTCAGCAATTTAAATCATGGAGTAAAGTAAGTTTACTAAATACATCCCTCACACCAGGTCTAGAAGACCTTGCAGGACTCAAGGCACGACTGGAAATCAAATGATCTTGACAACTTGGAGAAATGCTTCATAATCAGCTAGACAACATTCAATAAGGACTAGTACAAAATACTGCACTGGTAAGGTTAAATAAATAAATGCACCAGTAGAGAACTGGGGAGCAACTGGCTAAATACTAGCACTGAGGAAAAGCACTGAGGAGTTATCAAGAGCATGGACTGAATATGAATTGACATTGTGAAGGTGTTGCATAAAAAATCAAATGTCATTCTTGGCTGTATTACTAGGGTATACTGCAGGTAAGACAAGGGAAGCACCTTCTTACTTCCTCCATACGCCCAAGGCCTCAGGGGAAAAAGTTTAGCCCAGATTCGGACTGGAGTAAGCTAAAAGGTGTAGGAGGTGAAAAATGACCAGAGTTGAAAGATGGAGTTTTAGTCTAGAAGAGAGAAAACAAAAGGGTGGGGACATAATAACAAACTTCCAATATGTACAGCTATTAGAAAGAAAATGCTCATCAATTGCTTCCCATGTCCCCTAAGAAAAGCCGTGGATATCATAGGCTTAATTACGTTATAAAAGGGAGGGAAACCTTCCCACTGGTCAGTCAGTGAGCAGCAGAAGGGGTACCTAGGGAGGTGGTAGCATCCCTGGGGAGTGCTAAGGGCAAATAAGACAAACACTTGCTTGGGTAGCGTCCACATATCTGACCTTGCCTATAGATAGACTAATAAGCGGCCTCTGAACATTCCTTTCAGCCTGATACTCATGTAATTTCTGCACTCTCTAATGTCACTCCCTCTCTCACTTTGTGTGCAGGGATGTTACCCCACCTAAGCAGGGTCTCGCCAGGGACTTATCCAGGCTTACCGCTGGCTGTGTAACTTGGTGTTCAACCCTAAGTCGTCATAGGCAGTGCCCTCCTGTATTAGATGATATCATTCAAGTGCTTACTAAGTCTAAAAACTATTTATTTTTTTACATTTTACCCTTCTAATGTGAAGATGTGAAGAATCTGACTGCTCTCACAACAGCAGCACCTTTCCAACTTAAATATACTGTGGCCTGTCACAAGCCACTTAATATGGAATAACTTGAATTCATATTCATGTCTGTGAATATTTTAAATTACAAAAGTTGATGTCATTGTATGTAACCAACTTTCAGATCTGTTCTTCAAGATTCAGGAAGGAAAAGAGTATAAATTTGGTGATGAAAAGGCACAAGTTTCTTTTCTTCTTAGGTCTGTACACAGAAGATGGCCCAAGCAACATTACAAGGGCAATTAAAAACTGCTGCTTGCAGTGGTGGGAGTAGTGGCTTGCCCCTTGAGGGAGGAACCATCTGCCCTTTCTGTCCTCCCAAAAGATGTGACAACGAAGGTCACACTCATCTGCCTGTAAAATGGTGTGTGTGTGTGTCTGTGTGGAGCAGCGTGCATGTGAGAACTCACAGTGCCCCCTGAATCAATACTCAGCTCTGTAGAGAAGAAAATGATTTCTGCTGAATAGATGGCTATTTCATCCCATTGCAAACCATAACAGATGGGTTTTCTTCAAACCTCTATGCATTTAAAAACTGCGCTTACACTCAGTTAGTCTTCTGTCTAAAAGGAGAAAAATAACACTGTCCTGTTCCTTCATTTTTATCCCCTTTCCTGGTGCTGCGCTTTCCTGGGTTTCCTGTTCCTCTGGCTATGTACAATTCAGCTCCATTCTCCCATTTCACTGAGCATTTTCTGTTTCAAAAACAGCTATCTGGTCCTTGTTTTGGAAACAGGAGTTCAGGCTCCTTTGGATTCAGCAGAGTAAGCTCCGTAACATAAAGCAAGCACTGGACTGGGAAGCAGGGAGATGGGGCAGGGAGACTTTCTTGAGAGAGAAGAGACAGATACTGTTACCCCCCTCTATACCGTTTGTAGTAAAAAAAAATCGAAAAAGAAAAGCATAATGCATAAATATTATCTTATTATCTGGGGCCAGACTCTTTTCAGTGATGGACAATGATAGGACAAGAGGGAACGGCTACAAACAGAAGGACAGGAACTTCCTGGCTTTTGTTTGGTTTTGGTTTTACCTTTTTTAAATTTATTTATTTATTTATTTATTAATACAAGATAGCAATGCTTCATAAAAAGCTTTCTGGGATCAGGACAAAAGCAGCCGTGTTAACAGCGCACTTGGTGTCTGCAATGAACTAGCTAGCATGCATATATGACTGCCTCCGGGTAGGAAGGCCTTGAGCAGTCCGGATTTGCCTTGTGACCAACATGGCAGGCACGCCTGGCCACCAGCACTGGGCCTTCCCTCAGGGAGGACGACACAGGGGTCTCGGGGAGATGGAAAGGCAGGATGAGGCCCAGCACTGAAAGGTGATAACTGGGTGGTCTCGGTGGTCCCTCCGTGCCCCATGTCCCCTTCTCCCCCATCGCTTGCTGACACCACAGAGCTGTGCCCTGCTCTGCGCCACCACCAGTCCTTCCATAGGCACTAGGGATGGTGTCATCTCCCAGAGCAGCCCCACGGGGCCCCGAATCCACCCTGGCGGCCGCAGCTGCCCCCTCCTCGGCCACTTCCCGCCGCCATCCCCGCCGGCGGTGAGGGCGCCCTCACCAAGATGGCGGCTGCCCCCGAGCACAGCCCCTCACCAAGATGGCGGCTGCCCCCGAGCACAGCCCCTCACCAAGATGGCGGCTGCCCCCGAGCACAGCCCCTCACCAAGATGGCGGCTGCCTCCGAGCACAGCCCCTCACCAAGATGGCGGCGCGGACGTGGCCGCGGGCGGGCTGTGCGGAGGGGAGGGGCAAGGGGGGGCGCGCGCATGCGCGGCCGCGCCGGGCCGGCACCACCATGGGCAAGAAGCGAGCGGGGCAGAGCGTGGCTTGCGAGGTGAGATGGGGCGGGCTGTGCATGGGGGCGAGGTTATGGGGTAGCTGTGGGGTGGCCGTGCTCTGGGGTGTTCTGGTGGGGCAGGGATGGGGCAGGGGCAGAGGCCTGGGGCGCTGCCCTCCTGTCTGCCCCGGCCCTGCTCTCCATTTTGCTGGAGTTCAGCCCAGCTGCAGCCTCTGTGTGCGAAGTCCCTTGGTGGGGCTCTCCTGCAAGTGGGAAGCGCCACGCTGAGCTTAGCTGTGGCCACAGCTGCTATTCTGATCTTATTAAAATTCCCTATTAAGAGGCTGCAGTGTGTTGATCTACTAAAGCATCTGTTAATGGGCAAAGTGCAGTGCATCCCTCACCTGTGAGGAGTTCCCTGGCATGAAGCCAGGCACCACAAATCAGTCTGCTCTGTGACTGCCACGAGTCGGGAATGTTTCCGGCTCTAGTGTTCCTGTGGGTTGCGTTTCCTTCCCTGCAGAAGGGCCAGGTTCCTAATCCCAAGCCTCGAACCGTGTGATGCTTTGGCAGAACCCTTGAGAAGAGGCTTTGGGTGACGTGCGTGGAGAGGCAGTTCAGCAGGTGTTGCGGTGAGCTCCTGCTCCTCGCTCGCTCGTGCGCCCACGCGCAGCCCTGTCTTCGAGACCGCGATTAAATGAGCTCAGGCCAGGCTGTTTCTTGGGCAACTCTGCGGTAGTAAGTGAAGCAGTATGCAGGGTGGAGGAGGGTGCCAGTACATCACAGAAAGGGAAAAGACTTGCATTTGTCCTCCTTCTGAAACTGTATTTATTGCTACCTTTGGGTGTTTCACAGTCTTTGGAGCAGCAGCAAGTCTGCTGTCATAGCACGTTTCATTTCAGCCCTGCATGTAACAAATGGGGTACATTTCTAAGGTCCCTCTGAAGCAGATGTTGTTTTGGCTCTTGCACTGATGGGCGCTGCCTTGACTGTGGTAGAAGAGGCTGGGGAGAGCCCACACCTCAGGTCTGTGGGTTATAAATACTGGGAGAACAGAAGCCAGAACCCATCTAACAAATGGCAGAAATGAGGCAGACCCAATCCAATGGATCTTGTAGATTCTCTCTCTCTCTCACTAAGTCTTTTGGATGAACTTACACAAAACACCCAGGAGGGCTGCCAAAAGGACCTGGGACATGCCGTATGTGCTTCATGTGCTGCTGATGAAAAATGCGAGTGTCACGTTGTGCCATATGACTGGGAGTGCAGTTGATGCTAATGCTATGCTCTACTTCATCTAGTTAGGCCTTGCTGGAGAAGATAGACATTTCTGAGCACCCTAACCCTAATGTAGCAGCCAAAAGGAGTCCAGAGGGGAGGGTTCTGACAGGCAATGAGAGATGAGATGCTGCCTTCTGAAAAGGGAAGTGATAACAACCATGAGCCTTTCTCTGAGACCTCCTCATCACAGAATGAAAAGGGACTGGGTTTAGCTGCCATAGAAAATTATTACATTTGGGGACTTCGAGTATCTTTATTTTTTAAAAAAGCTATCATGGTAGAAGCTGCATTTGAAAGGACCATAGGACTACTCTTCTTGGGGGTGTTCTAGATGAAAATTTAACCCCTGTGCAAAATTACTACTAAACAATAAAATCATTTTGCTTGCAATGAAGAGAAAGTACTGAACACAAATTGTGGAGAAAGAAAACAAAATCATTTTAAGCTAGAGGAAGAAAAGTTTCTGTTTTAGGTATATCTGGTGTCAGAATGCTTCACAGCTGTGATAGTGATTTCATAATTTAAATTTTCATTCAGTTTATATTACCTTCTGAGCTGTTACAGTTGTAAAGAAAACCTTCCAAATGAGTCTTAATACGACATGGTGCATGGTTATCTCTGAAAGGCCTATTCCAGGCAGTGTCATGCTTGTTTAAAGTCATGATGCTAAATGAATGCAATTTTCTACATGGACACTTATGTCTGTTTAAATCTGCATATCGGATGAGCTTGCACTTACAAATTACAGCTGCAATTAATGTGGTCTAGTTTAATGGATATAAATGCTTCTCTATACTATGGTGGTCATTTAAGTTTATGCCACTTGTTTTGTACGGCTTTCTTGTCAGTGGGACCACATGTCAGAAGATGACACTAAATTGCCCTTGATGGAATTGATGAGGAGAATGAAGGTAGTGAGACCCTGGTCACTCTGGCAGCAGTGTCATAAAACTGGGAAGATCTTGGAGAGAGAGACAAGGATAATCAAAGGTGTGGACAACTGGCACAAGAAATGATGAAGTAGAGAACGTCCCTGTAAGCTAGAAAACAAATGACCAAAAGGGGATCTCATAAAATCACTACTTGTGGTTTCAAACAGTAACATAAAACATGTTCATAGGCTCCTCAGTACAAAAGTCTATCAAATGAAACTAGCAGATGCAAACACAAGGCAAGCGTACCAACCTTCACATAACTATAGACTAGGACATGAAACTCCTTATCATGGGATGTTGTAGCCTTTAAAATACATATTTGGGTGTAGACAGCAGCTAAACATGTTCGGAGAAAAAAAAAGTGGTGTTATTAAATACAAGGAAAACACCTTTTACTCAGGCAAATGCCACGTGTGTGTTTGCAGAAGGAATTGTTAACATGTGTTGCTCAGATCCTGTTCCTCACAGTGACTGATCAGTGCCTAGGTAGGAGTATTAGAACAGGGGAAAAGGAGCATGTAGTCGCTACTCAAAAAAGCTGTTAAAAGAATTTCCCAGAACGCAGAGGATGGTGCCGTGTGGTTACATCCGCGTGACACCCTGCAGGGCCTCTGATGTGAGCTGAGACAGTCTGGATGGGCTGCGAAGGACAAGAGGCAGGAGGGATCTCCTTTACCAAAACAGAGGGTTCATCTGCAGGATTTATGTTAGGCTTCGTGGACTGATCATCTTCGGTGGTGTAGTAGCTTACCTGGCAAATATTTCCAAGCGTGCTGTGGGCACAGCATCTATGAAATGACTTGTCAGAATGGTGAAATTTGAGTGACTCCTTTAAGCGCAAGGTTGTGATTTTAAACACAACTCATCTCTGCTAGATTGATTTTAATAATCCAGACAAATTTGTGGATGCAAGAACCCCTAATTCCCTTGTGAAAAGAACTATTCAAGTGTCCTGGCAGGTGATGGGCATGAGGAGACTGCTCAGCAAAAACTTTTATTTCTTCTTTGCCTCCACCTCTTCAGCTGGATTTAACCTGATTTATGTGAGGGTCAGAAGATGAAAACCTCATTACCTAACGCTGCTGGATGTCAATGTATGTGTGATATGGCTCTTTGCCAGCATCTTAATTAGGAAATTCATGAAAGCAGAGGGAGGATGCTAGTTCTTGAAAAGTGCTTTTAGCCTTCATGCTGAAAAGAAAGCTTTTATTAATTCATTGCAAAATGAATTAAAAGGGATACAGCTCAGCTCTGTGAGCAAAGCTCCCTCCCTCTGTGCTACCCATTTTAGACTTGCGCTCCCAAGAGGGTCCCAACAAATGAGATTTGTAATAAATGCGTAAGTTAGTTTAGACTGAAAGCTACTCTGTGTGTCCCTGGTGTGAAGAGTCTCCAGATTTTGTGCGTGTTGTCAGAATTCAATGAAAATGACTCTGCCTAGTGGTACCTTTTGGAGCTGTAGTGTAAGAGCGGTGCTTTAGCTGCGTCCCAGGGGACTGTCTTTAGCATTTGCGCTCCATACTTCATTCACAACGGTGCTCAGACTGCTGTTACAAAGACATGTTCATGTGAGGTGCAGTGATGGTTCAGCATCCTGCTAGAGAGCTCAGCTCTTCATTTTCATGCAGACCTCAGACAGGCCTAGGTTGGGCCCCAACTAACCTCTTGTTGCATTTGTCAGTATGAGGAAAAGGTTTCCTTTCATCCACAGTAAGCTCAAGTGTGAAACTGCATCCAGGATTGCCCTCTCCTGCAGAGCTGCCCCTGGAGATTGTGCCAAAGCTTTACAGGTTCCCTTGTGCTGCAGGCTTCTAGGAGATTCCTTGGCAGCCTCAAGAATAAGCAGTAGTTCTCAGACAGGTTGCTCTGATTTCTCCTGTGTTTATTAACTCTTCTCTGTTTCCTTTTGCCTCGCAGCGAAGAGTTGCTTGGATGGCTTAGCTGTGAGAGACTCCTAGCATGCAGGAGCAGGTCCCAAACTCCAAGTGAGGCAATAGCACTGGCATATCAGGATACTGCTCTGCTCATAGTTTGGACTAGTGTCTTTCAGGCTGGGAAGGTATGTTCTTATTATGTGATCAGTCCCACTGAATCCCAGCTGGGAACAAGCATGAAACACAAAGTTTTCCTTGTGATGCCTACGCTCTGCTTGCCAGACATGTAAGAGCAATGATTCCTAGAACTCCTGGGCCACAGCGGGATTCCCTGTTGTGCAACGACTCCCCACATCCAGGCAAGTAGATCAGTTCTGTTGTGTTTATACAGAATTGCCTCTGCTCTCTCCTATGGGAAGATACTCCAGTGTGTGTGTGGAGAAGATAATCTGCCAGGAAGAAAACTGGTTTCTCGTTGCTGTGGCACCATGTTGCTGCCAAAACTTGATGTAGGCTGGAGGTGTGTGAGCAGGGCAGAAGCCATGGTGTGCATTTCTCAGGGATTTTAACCTTTCTGTTCAGCTTAGCATTATTTGCATGTAGCTCAGGATCATTTACCTCTACAGGCCTTGCAGGCCTAGCTGTGGAGGCAAGAGGTGGAGCGGCTGGACTTCTTTCCCTTCTGAGCAGGGATGCATCCGCGTTGGTTGGGAGAAGCAATGAGTGACTGCTCTGTTTTTCAGATCGATGGGCTGGAGGAGAAGCTGGCGCTCTGCAGACAGAGTATGGAAGAGGTGGACCTGAAGCTGCGCAGGGAGAAGCTCAGCCCCGAAGGAAGGTAGCTGTGGTCCCTGCCTTTCCCAGCTCGGCCATGCACGTCAGGCAGCTGCCGTCCCGCTGTGGTGCCCAGCAAGAGCTCTTAGAGCAACTGTCCTCCCCCAGCTTGGTGCTTAGTGGGGGAACTGAACCTGTGTGAGAAGTTTAGGGATACAGGGACGGAGCTGATCTTGAGCCTCACTCAGACCTGCAGCGTATCTAGCCAGGCAGTGTATGGACCTCCCTGTTTATTTGCAGAACTGGCTCCAGGTCTGATAGAAAACAGCTCTGTAAGACATGGAAAGGTTACTACATCCTGCTACTCAAAGCTTGTGGAGGCTGCCAAGTAACAACCACTTCTCAGGTTGCTCAGGAGCTCAGCTGAGGGAGGCTGCTCAGCTCAGGAGGCTGAGGGAAATGACTGTAGCCCTGCTTGTGTTGCAAGGACACCTGGGTGCAGGGATGCAATGATCGCCTGCCTTTCCTTGGGAAAGGGATGAGGGACAATTCCCCTGAGATGTGTTGCTGACATAGAACAGGCAACTATAGTCTTTTGAGGTGAGATTGAAGCAAGGGGCTTTGGGACTTTTTTAGGAGACAGAGGCAGAACTGATATCTCCCTGGCACGTGAAGCAAGAGATCAGTCTTTAATTCTTAGGAGGCTGCAAAAGCTGGGGGGCTTCCCCCAACTAAAGTCTTCAGATTCTTAAATCTGTGAGCTTGAGGACATGCCTTTTCTGGAGTCTTCAACATCCTATCGCTCTGCTCCTAGCAGAATATGGAAAGCTCAGATGTAGGCCTAGGAAAGAAGCAGTCTTCTTGGTTCCCGTTTTCTGCTCTACAGGAACATATCCCATAGAATCCAGTCAGAAATGGCCCTAGCAGTGACTCACATACTGAGATTTTCCATCCTCAACTTACGTTCTTTGCTCTCCCTTTCCCTTCTGTTACTTTGCTCTCCATTTGCCATTCCTTGAGCCAGCCCCTTTCTCTCTTTTCTCTTCCTTTACTGGAATTTTGTATTTCCATTCATATTTGGACAGGGGCCTGTCTCCCTCCTCTCTGTATCTCCACATCATCAGTCTTTTATCTAGGTCCTCTGTCTTACTGTTTGGATGCTTTGTCTGCTGCCAGGTGCAGTAACTTGACAGAATGAAACATGTGCAGATTTCTCTCTGAAGTGTGGGACCCAGAGCAGAGAATTGGGATGTGGGAATTCCTTGAGCCTTTTCTGAATTTCACACTTTGTGTGCAGGTAGAAAGAAAAATCCTATTGTCATAACTCAGATTATTCCCAAGCCATGGAAGAAAGTCCTTGTCCCCCGATCAGAATCTTGATCTAGGAAGCACTACACACAGGGAAGATCTGCTTTTGCACTGTGAAGTTCAATTATCACATTTTCTTGCTTTCTGCCACCCCAAAGCCCACCCCCACTTTCCCTTGACTTGCTTCAAAAAGCAATTTTCCAAGCAGCATTGCAGGGGCGGTGGCAGATCTCTCTTCTCACTTCCTCGGGGCCTGCTTCCTACCTTTCTTTTCCCCCAGTAGTCTCCAAGAGCCCTTCTTTCCTATCCTGCTGCCTGTCACTTAACTGGCTGTACACTTAGGTTTGGATCTTTCTCTCTTACAGATTCTTGCTTTACCTCCAGGGAAACAACAAACTCTATTACACTTACTGTCTTCCCTCTTGTAATACTACTGTCTGCTCTGAAAAGGGAGATAATTTGTTAGTGCATGTTTATTTATGGGTACACAGTCTGAAAGGAGTGGCAGTGTTCTCACTGCTGTAGTGGAAAGGCTGCTGCTTTCAGGCAATTTGTTTTGCTTTTATATTTTAAACTGCATATTAATTAATCATCTTGTGCAGCTGAAGACAGGCTGGGTAGGTGGTGGTGTTAGTTGTTATCCTGATTTTTGTGTCTAGTAACAGCTTAAATGTTTTGTTACTGGGTCTGGGTACAGCTTATCTCCCTGAGTTGAGGAATTTATATAAAGCAGGTATCTCTGAGAAAAGGATCTCAGCTTTAATAGGTCAGAGAGTTACAGTCTTTTAGCACTAAGCCAGGCTGTGCTGGAGGGGCAGGATCTAGCAGAGAGCACGTACGCGCCCTACCCTGTTTGGACCTACTGCAGAATTGCTTATTCCACCTGGTAGAGCAGGGGAGGGGGATCTCTGACAGACCCTTCTGAGCCTGTTTGCATACAGTGGCACAGGCCTGAAAGCAGACACACAACGTTTTCCCTCCCCAAAGCTCTGTCATTGAACTGCTGCAGCTCTCCTCCTGTTCAGCTAGGCGTTTCCAAACTGTCAGCCCTTTGCAAGCGTGGGGGGCTCATACATTCTGTGAACAACTATCACTGCTGGTGGGGCAGAGTTTCTCTTCCATCATGTAAGCAGAGAAACAGACTGTGTTGTGCCTTGCAGGTAATCAAGTCTTCTCATTACAGAAAGTCGCTGGAGAGAGAGAAAAACTTACTAATGACCAAAGCTGACAACTATGGTAAGAGCTTCATTAAAAACAGTCCCTCTGGGCTGGCTGGGATCAGTGCTCTGCTTAGCTTCCTGTTCAAGCTCCTGCCACCTCCAACTTCTGCCTTTGAATTTGGACTCAGGCAGACAAGACACAGCTGCCAAATCAGCATTTTGTAAAAAGAATCCAGACCCTCTTTATCCCTCTTGAGCTGGAAAAAAAAACCCAACTGGCATCAGTCAGTGGAGGGCAGGAGGGGCAGGGATAAGAGCTCTTGCTGTCTGCTTCCTGCACAGCACTTCCCATAATCATCAGCTTCGCATACTGATCCCAAGGGACCTGCCACTAGCCTAGAGTAGCCTTGATCCTATAAGATAGCTTTGAAAGGAGAAATGATTTTGTGTGCTGCAACTGCAAGCAAAGTTTTTTTGTTTGTTTCACAGAGAAAGAACTGAGGGTGCTTCGCAAGGAAAATCGCAAGAACGCTGCCTTTGCTGTGGCCATGGGGCTGCTGATTGCCCTTATTTATGCCTGTTGGACAATGTGATTGCACTACAGGATTCTCCCTGCTGACCATATAAGTCTTCTGCAAGGAGCTCTTCTCTCACCAGCACACCTCCCTCCCATGGGACTGGGCATTTCACACTGCTCTTCTTGTTTATGCTCCCTGAGCCTCATTGTGGAGATGCTATCTCTGCAAAAACTGAGGAGGCTGGGAAGCAAACTAGAAATCAAAACAGACTTGTAAAGAAGTCAAGCAGGGTTCAAGGTAGAGCCCTTTTACCCAATATGCAGTCAAGGCCCTCTTGGCTGGTACAAAAATGACCTCTCTGGGTTGCAAACAGGTGCTTTTTGGGCCACGTTCTTGGTTGCTGCACCTCAGCAACAAGCTTAAGAGACCAAGCTGTCTGGACCAAAAGGGAAGAATGGGAATTGTGCCCCCAAACACATGAACAGCCCCTGAGCTATGCTAAATAAAGACCCCTTTCCTCCCCCATACAGTCTGACAGGACCAGAGGAACCCTACCTCCACAAGATCAGGTGGGATGTGAGTATCTCTACTTCTGCACACAGGTAGGAGCCAACTTGAGATCTTGGTGCTTGGACTATGAAAGATCTGCCTACCTCGCTTCTATTTGAGTTTGTTAACCATTCTGTGCCTCTGAGAATCAGCATTGGGCTATAAGAGTTTGCGGTCACCTTCCAGGTATGGAAGTGCCTCTGTAGGGCTTTAAATAAAGCAGTTAGACATGGTAGCTTTCAGCTGTGTTTTTTTTTTTTTTTTTTTTTTTAAATTTTCCTCCCCTCTCACCCATTTTTTTTTTTTTTTTTTTAACAGTTCTCATCCACTCTTTGCTCCTTTCTGGTGCCACCAAGCCCTGTTGACATGCTGTGCACCCCAGCAAGCCAAAGTGAGGCCTGCATGCTTGACACTGGCTCGCAGCAGGGGCCTCTTGGCTTCCTGGAGCCTGCAATCTGCTTGAGCATTCACTGTCCCATGTGCCTCCTTTGGGTGGCAAAGCAGCCTAGGACAAGGTAGAGGAATGCCAGGGGCCACCGACACTTGTCCTGCATTCCCCTCTCATTCCAATCTAGTAGCACACAAAGGGGAGCCCTGAGGAAGCTCCTGCATGTCAGGAAGGCCTTTAGAGGAAAGGACTCTCTAAAATTTAACTATGCAAGGCCTTTCTCTCTAACACAAACCACTGGCTAGGAACATATGGGAAACAAAGCAAACAAGCACCTTTGTGAACTAAAGGGGGTATATTGATAATTGAGACAGAGAAGGCAGGAAAGTCAACACAAAATGATACACAGCCAATACGTTGTGCAATTAATGTACATGAACATTCCCTTCAGCAAGACCTTCCTCGTTCCCCTTCCCAGCATGCTCCCTCCATATTCAACCTGCAGCAGGGAAGCAAGTAGCTTGGTGGCTCATGCTGCCTTCTTGAAAGGGAGTTAAGAGTTAAGATTCAGTGAATCAAAAATAAAATTAAAAATAAAAGCAAATTAGGATTAAGTGGAGCTAGAGACAACAGGGGAAACAGGAAACATCTGTTCATAAAAGTGAGCCTGCAGGCAAACCAGATTTCTTTTGTGCCCTCCAAAGCCCACACTTACCTTCCCTAGTTACCTTCCTGTCTGTCAGCCCAGAGGGCAGACCAAAGCCCTCAGTGGAGAATAAAACATTTAGCAAAGATGCCTGGTAAAGGGAGCAGTTTGCTTTGCTGGCATTATAACTGCCTCAAGGCAGTCAGCAGGAGTGCCAAAACTCAAATTACTGATTTAAAAAGCCAACTGTACACAGGCCTGGAAACCGCACAGCGGAGGCGCATTCTTGCCTACTAGAAATTGCTCCCTGTTCTTCCTGGAAGTGCCTTTGCCAAAACTGCCAATGACAGGACTTTGTCTTCTGCCGGAAGAAGCCGCAATCTCCTGTTTTACCAGGGCTTGGGAGCACAGGGGATGGCAGTTCAACAACCACACAGTCCCAGCACTGCTTGGCTCTGGGGGTTAACAACTGCTGAGGGGGGCAGGGGCAGTGGAACAAAACACTCGGACCCTCTTCACTACTTTTAGTTGAGTTCAAACAGAAACAGAATAGCTCTTCTGCACACTATTCAGGACTGTTACGTGATCTCCCATGGGCAACCAGCTTTCCTTCCTCTAGTTCCCAGCTGCCAACAGCCCATGCCAGCCCCTGTGCTGCTCCCGTAGCCAGGGTTTGTGGTTCTGCAGTGCTGAAGTCTGTATACGAATTTCCCTAGTATAAGGAACTGCAGCAGCTCTATTCTTTGTGTCAAACAGGTAGAGAACTAACGCACAGGTACATGGACACAATTTGCTTGTGAAGCCATGGAGGTGCTCCAGGCTCAGAGAGCAGAGCCCTCTCACATTGACAGGATGACATTCAGCGCATGCAGAGAGTCCGCACAAAACCTGTGCACAACACTGGGCCTTAGGTGAGTGGAGGTAGGACCTTAAACCATCGTCCTTGCTCTGGCCTCTTTGTGAGGGGTGCAGTGCCACCCATGCACCCGTGCTCCTGCAAGAGTCCAACTTTCCTTGCCTCATTACAGACTGCTTGTTCAAATCCTACATGCAGGGATGGGGAGAAAGAAATAAGAATCTAAACAACTTCTATAGTTTTGGGGGCAACTATAGTTTTCTTTAAGGCACAGTTCAGGCAACCCCTAGATAAGTTTCCTCCCTACTGCCAACCTGTGTTTAAAGAAAATAATTAAAAATAATAATAAAAAAAAAAGCACAACTTTGCTGTTCAGCCAAAGCAGTCAACTGTGTGTTATCTTCTGATCTACATGGAAGACCTGGCAAAAGACACATGGAAGCCAGAAGTGAAGGAAAAACATGCAACAGAAGACAACTCTGAGCCCAGCGCAGAAGTGCGTGGAGCAGCCTGTGGACACGCCGTCAGCGGAGAGTCACAGCTCAGGACCTTCGCGCCGGCTGCAGCTCCAGGGTCACGTCAGCACGGAGGGTTTCAAAGACCACTCTGGCATTTAAAAAGAAAAGTCTAATATCTTTTCCAGTTGTCACACTCAGGCAATAGGATTTCTTCTGAATAACCAACATGGTCAAAGTCAGGATCTCACTTCATCAAAGCTCTGGGTCTTTGTTAAAGTCAGATGTTTCCATCATTTCTTCTAAAGAGCTCCAGCGTCACAAACTTTGTGTCTTCCCTCACTCTGCTTTCCTCCTGAAGAAATGCGTAACAGTACCAAGAACTGAGTCCCAAGAAAAAAATCAAAGCACCTTGGTCTCAGAAATACCACGAGGCATAGACATGTTCATAAACTAATACCAGTCTGGTGGCTCAGAGTCAGTCTTAGACCTGGAGAGGGGAAATCCTTGTCACAGCAGCTTCTAAAGATCTGAGAAAACCCTGGCGCTCAGCACATCAAAACCAGGTCAGGAACTCTCCTCTTACCACCTGGTTTGGCTTTTGTTCACCAGGATACCATCACAGAGGAATTGCCAGTGGTCAGCCTAGTGCCTTGACAGCACAAGTGCAGGAGACATCAGCAAGAATAAATACTCATGTCCCAAAGCTAGCATCCCTTAATGAGTTATACCCACTGTTGGGTAGCAAAGGCCCTTGACAAGGCCAAGGAGACAGACAGCTGCTAGGAACAACGTGGGGTTGCTTGAATGTGCTGTTCTCCATTCTGTCACCATCCTCTGCTCCTTCCCACACTGCCAAGGAAGCATGTGCCACCTCGAGAGAGTTCTGGCACACAGAGAGCTCCACAAACCTAGCTGAATGTTTGAACAGGGACAAGGAAAGCTGCCAGCTCCTTGGCCTTATGCATGCAGTAGGTCGGGACAAAAGGGCATTAGACCTTGGCTCCAGGAGTCTCCATGGGTACTCCTGCAGTAGGCACTACCTGGGCCATACACTTACATACACTGTCATCCCAGGCTGCAGCCTTGTCCTATGCTTCTGCATATCACCCCTGATTAGATCACCTCCAGGAAATCAGCTCTGGAGAAAACCAGAGATAGAAGTTATGGAATCTTCCCAGTCCAGCCAGTCCTGAAGAATCCAAGCGAGGCTCAGCACTCCCCTATGTGCCTCCTGAGTGCATGGATCAGGGGTAGTGTGCTTGGATGAAAGACAGGACATCATCCTTTGATAGCTTCTCTGGATCTTGCCTTTTCTGAGAGTCATGCACTTTGACACCTTCCCCCCACTCCCAGAGGAGACGGCTGTAATGGCAGACACTGTGGGCAGAGAAAAGAACAAGATTAGTATAAAAAAGGGAAGAGAATAGAAAAAACACACTTCTCAGCCCAGAGGTGCACTACAAAAACAGTTATCCTGGCAATGGGGAGTACACAGAAATAGTCTAAGGTGCACATTAGAAGGCCAGTACATTCATTCATCGGTCAACTGTACAGCATGTAAAGTGCAGACACTTCCAAGTTTAAGAGATTTCCATGGAAACAAACAAACGCCCTTCAAGATGGTCATTTCAGAATTTCCTGGAAGGAGACCAGTCACTGGAGAAAACTTACCTCCCCTGAAAGGTTTTCAAAGCATGAAACTCAGAGAATGTTGTTGCAGGTAAAGACCTTAATGAAGAAGTTGGTCTGAGAGCAGCAGAAAGCAGCAAATCTGATCACTTACCACTAACCTACTAGAGTCCAGTAATACCTGTCCTACCAAGCTTAGCAAATGACCAGAACTCCATGCTGCACAGAAGAGGCTGGCATCACCCCTTCTTGCCCCAGGGTGATCTAACCAAGCCACACTCAGCTGAGGAGACTTTGCTCCTGCCCCACCTCTCACCCCATACATCAAACACAGCCTTCCCTCAGGGCATCAACAGAGTCCCCACCAAAATGAAGACAGAGCTGCTAATTGCTGCTGACACAGCCAGCCTCTCGTTTGGTACAACTCCTGACACTTACTATTCACGCAGCTTATTTGGCGCTACTGTTCCAACAGAACAGTATTAGCACGGTGCAGAGCACAAGCCAATGGCCAATTGCACACACATTAGTGAGCACTAATGACAACACAACACAGCCCTTCTGGAGTCCCAGAAGCCTTCCAAACCCTCATCCATGCTGGTCTAACTTGCAAAAAGAGAAATGTTTATCTCACTGCTGAGGCAGCGAGAGATAAAAGCACCATGTGCCACTGTTTTTGCAGTTTCAAGTCTCTTCTATTTAGCTGTTTAAGGAAGTTTATGGATTCCTAACAGCACTGCTGTAAGTCAGACAAGGAGATTCAGAGTGGGACACATCTCCTTCACAGGCACAGTCAGGGTGGGAAGGAAAGGAGGGAAGATATTCAGACACCACATGAGGCAAGGTGTCCAGAACACCTCCACCCATGAGCTGTCAAACAGACTCAGAATTCGGTGTCCTTAGATGGCCTGGGCTTATCACACAACAGACTGGTTTCAGCAGCTACAATGTTCACGACTGTCTAATGACAATCCATTCCTGTCCTCTCCCAAGGAGAGGCTGCTACTGCTTTTCTCACTTTCTCATTAAACAAGTCCCAGCTGGCTATAACTTATTCCAGAGCCCAGCCTAAATGAATTGGGATTTGCTTTTAAATTAGCAAATTCCAAGCAAGCATCTTAAGATACTTTGCAGTTGCCGGACTCAGCTTCCATTTCGGTGCATGCAGGGAGGTTCAATAACTTGCTGCAGACAGGGAAATGAAAACAGAAATGGAAGATGTGAGAATCTGTGTTACTCAGTTATCAATCCACCACAAAACAGCAGTGCCCTTAAACTCCAAGAAGATTCCAGTTTCTGCAGCACACCCTGCTGGTGACCAAGCCGAGCTTGCACTACAAGTGACTACAAACAGCACAACCAGCCTGGATTCCCTTCCAAGTCCCCAAAAATAAGGTCTAGGGAAGCACCAATAGTCAGAACTTCTTGAGGATACTACCTAAAGATCTAAGCACTGGCCTGTTGCAGAGAACAAGGGCTGCATGAACCCTTGTGCAGTCCTTCCATAGTTTCAGCTCTGGCAAATAGTCAGGCTTGTACTCACTGAAAGGGTGCAATGGAATCAGAAGGGAGATCATATGTTGAACTCTTGGTTATCCTGTTGAAGAAGAACTTCCTCCTGGATTTTTTGCTGTACGCCATTGTCCAGGGATCTTGGGGAAAAAGTCACAGGAACAAGATGGAAAATGGAATGGGGGAAAGAGCACAACATAAACACGTATAGTGAGAGCAGGGAGGCATAATCTCTAGGAACATACTGTCATCCCTCCCTTACTCCTTTTCCTTTCCCTTCCCTCTGAAGAATCTGTTTTGCAAGCTGTTCTAAATTCACTGAGAAAATCCCCTACTCTCTGCATTTCAAAATGGGCATTTTAAGTAGCATATTTCTATGTCTATGTACTATTAATTTGGAAAATACCTTCTTGGTGAAACAATATGAACTCAAAAGAAATATCATCAGTCATGTAAACAAGAAGAACTGCTCACAGACTAAGTACTAATTAAACCACAACAGAAAAACTTATCTCACACACACACACAAAAAAAACCCCACCTAAATCTCATCCCAACTCAATCTACCCTCTTTTCAAATAGGTATAACCAATCTCCAACTACTCCCATTAACTTGCCTCCCATTACTCCCATTAATTTTTAACAGGTTAAGCAAGAACAACTCTGGTCTCTACTTTACACTTGAAGATATGGAGAAAAGGAAAATGAGAGCAGAAGACTCTCTCTTCCTACCATTCACAGTCCGTACAATGTAGAGTCCCGTGGGCACAAAGTACCGGTCATCTCGGCCCGTGTAGGATAGCCGGGGTATTCCCCCTGAACTCTTGATGATCTTCATCTCTAACCTGAGTGTTGAGAGAAGGCAACGACAGAAACTGCGTTTGGCAGCACCTCGTTTCTTCCTCCACTCTTCTCTTGCACACAAAATGCACCTGTACATCCTCTCTAGAGCACCACAGTGAAAACTGACAGCACTGCTCATGACAGGTCAAATTATTGCATCCATTATTGCTGGAGAATTCAGTCTCTTGCCTCAGCCCCACGCTAGAAAAACAGTCAGAAATCTCCATACAACCAGACGTCAAGTGATGGAATGAAGGATCTAGGATGATTTACCATACTTAAACCAAATGAGACTGCCATTTCAGGTATAAACTCAATCTTTCAAGCTGCTTGCATTCCTGTACACAAGCTCAAAAGAGTCTTTTGCATGTCAAGGGAAAAGGCAAAGGATCCCTGGTGACTAGAGCTAAAGAAAATGCTGCTTCTACTCCTGTTAAGCACACTGGTCTCATCTGTGCATTAGAATCCAGCAGAATGATTCTCTGCATAAACAGCACTCCAAAAACAGCAGCTATCAGCTGTGAGCTTCCCTCAGGGATCCACAAACATGTCCCTCCCATTCCTGTGCTGCCACACACAGTGGCTGATGTCTTCAGTACAACCAGAAGTGCCTCCCTTACGCTGGTCACTTACCTCACAAAAATTTTCTCCATCTCCTCCAATCTGTACACTTCCTTCACTCTGGAGGAGACAAAAGCATGATGAAGCATTGTTAAAAAATCTGAAACGCCCTCTTTTCTCACCCAGATACTGCAAACAGCCAAATAATACATTTTGTACAGCACAAAGTGCTCAAGCTTGACTAAGATTCACCTTCTTATGCCCCAATGCCTTGTTTCTCCTGGCTTGAAAAAAAAAAATGACACCTACACACTCACAGGATTGCTGTAAGCAGTATATAAATGTCCTCACTGCTAAAGTAGTCGTGTATTTTTACCTCAGCCTAAGTATACAGAAGAACAGTGAAATCACTTCTGCTTTCTCACAAGGTAAATCCACCAAGACCAGCCCCAGACAGAAGATACAGTTCTCGCTTTGGCATGCTGGCCTCAGAGTAGAACTAAAAAGTCTAATTTTTGCTGTGATTATCCTCAGGGACACCTAAAATTATTAGTAACTCTGAGGTAAATGCACTTTATTTGTTTTAATCATGAGATTATACCGTAAGTTGGAATCATAATTCTATGACTGTGTCAATCTGCTTTTATTTTTATTGCTCTGAGACACAAAAATAATGAGAAAATCTCAAGAGCACTGCCTCTGACCACACACACCAACCACCCATTTCCCACACACACCTATGAGCACCAGGCTTCCAAGGCATATTTTGAACACCACGAGAGCAGCAAGAGGCCCCTTCTTTAACCCATTTCTGCAGCCCTCTTTTTCAATTCCCCTTTAGCCCTCCCCACTCTTCACTCTAAGTGGTGTGACTGTACTGAGTTTGAGATCCTACTCGTGACCTATAATTAAGTCATTAAGCAGAGGTTTCACTTTCCCTCCACTCCAGCTTATCTCACTGTATCATGGCATTTCTACTTAGGCTGATAGCTTTCTCAGAGAAAAACTATTTTGTACGCACTATCTATCTGACATCCACCACAGCGATGCTCCAGCATGGCAAAATTAATAAGATGGAAAGTCAGAAGGCAACCACAGCTGAAGCCTCTGTCAGGAACCTTCCTGGGATTATAACCAAAGCCTTCTCCTCATATTAAGCCTATGGAGATTGCAAGCAGTGGTGAGCACTTCATTCCTCTACTAACAACAATTAAGCTAACTGGGGGTTAGGGCTACCATAGCATTTATATAGATCTATTGATATGAGCACCAGCCACTGCAATGACTGCCTAATATCTGAAAAGAGAGGTCAACTCCTAGTTCTCAAATATCTTAAAGGTCTTTAGCATCCTCCCAGTAAAGAAGCTGAAATTCTGTTATGAAGTCCAACACCTTCAGCATTTCATCTTCATCCTTGAACACCAGGCTGAGACCAAAGCAGCCCAGGCTGAGGGAAGAGTTACTCACCGAATGGGGTTCATATCTGGCCGGCTAGGTTTAGAAACAGCTTTGACAAACTTCTCAGCAAGCTGGATCCTAAATCAAAACAGAAAGATAATCCTGCCATTTATCTAGACCTTTGCATAACAGGTAGGCAATGGATCCAGCAAAACAATTGATAAGAATTATTGCATAACATCATTATAGTTGGAAAAGATCTTCAAGATCATTGAGTCCAACCCTAGGACAACATCTTACACACAGACAGACTGACTCCACCAGGCACTAAAAGGATATTGAAGGACCTTTCTCACTCTGCCCTCCCAGTTCAGTGCCCAGTGAAAACAGCTACTATTCAGTAAAAAATAAGTTTCTGTAGCTCCTTCACACACCCATGTGTTGCTGAACACATCCATGCACCAGAAGAAAAGCGGGATGGGCAGAGCCACTAAGTCACTGAGGAAGGAAATAGAGGGGCTACTCCCTTCTCAGCCAAACACCAAATATGTTCATTCCTAGGATGATCATTTGACCCAGACTGCCCAGTTCAACCCAGGCCTCAGGAAACTAAACTTGCCCTAATACATGCAGAAGGTGCTGAAGCTCCACAAGAAAAAAGGGTTCTTCAGAGCCTACATACCTCTGGTTGAAGTGCTGATTTCGAACATCGTTGCCATTCAGCACCAAGACATCCAGGATGTGTATGGCACTGATTTTTCGCTGAGCTTTCCCCTAGGAGGGCAACACAGAGACTTAACTGCTCAGACTGTTTGTTGCTATTTCAGCTTTGTTTTGTAGTCTGTATTTTCGTCAGCAGATCATTCTCTTCTAGCAAGAAAACACCTCTACAAATATCAGAAGAACAGCAAATTCCCCACAGTCTGTGCTTCAGTAATGTGCCATCCTTCAAGAACCACTGTAGTTCATCTACACAGTTCCGGCCCAGTTCCCAGGGACAGAAAGGCAGCAGGGCCACAATTACCTGAAAGTGCCATCACTAACTCTCATCAGCTACCACGATGCAAACTTAAGTGCGGTGCAGCATTCTCTGCAGGGGCAGAGGACAGTAAACACCCTGGTAGCAATGCTGTATGCTCCAGGGTCTTTTCCTAAAGTTCGTAATCACTAGCTAGCAGTTACGCACCCAAAAAGTCACTGAACACATTAACTCTTGGTGACAATGCCATCCCCTGCTGCACTTGGGACAAAATCAAGTCATCTCCAAAGGGGGTTCAAAATTATGTTAAATGATCATCTTCATAGAAACACAAAAAGAAGGGAACTTAATCTAAAGTAGTTTCTTACAAATCATGCACAGAAAGTGAGGCACATTCATGGACAGAATATTTAGTCTGCAGTACCCTACAGAAAATGACTGAAACAAATTTTCATGCCCTAGGCAAAACAGAGAATAAATTCTCACCTCTCCTTTCAGTTCATGAACAATCTCCACAGAGAGAAGGGTATCTCGTGGCAGTTCAGTTTTCAAGTCCAGCTTTGTCCAGCGATTTGACTGGCGACCATCCCAGGTGTAGATCTGTGATTTCTGTGTGTGCAGAAGGCAGAGTTGTATTCAGCCAGGCCTGATGGGAAACTGGAGAAGACAGCTCCAAATTTAAAATTAAATTTAGAGCAGAATTTTCTTGTTCTAGGCTGTCAGAAGTAGTTTCTTCGTGGGAAATTTTAATGAAGAACCTTAATCTCTACAGCAAAGGAATAAAACCCTGATTCTCATCTGTCAGTGACTTTTCATAGCCTGAACTAGAAAGAGAGAATTTTTAAAAGGACGGTGAAGAATTAGACACTAGTGAGCATATTGCTTTCCCTGTAGGCTGGGATTAGAAAAACAGAGTTAATTAGTGTGAAAAGCAGTGATGGTATGAATCTGCAAGGCAGAGTAATAGCACTGAAATGAAATAGAAAACTCCCTGCTGAAAAGTCTGACTGTTCTCAGGACTTACCCCTAGCCCCAAGAGGAACTTCTGTTCACTTCCAGACACCATACACCGGTAATCTAACACTTGGCGGATCTTTTCCAGTGTACTGGAAGTAAGAGGAGTTGGTTTGTAACTGAAGATATCAATGTCTGTGCCCTGAAGAGCAGAATATGGGAGAGGCAGGTTAGACACAGTCCATTAACAAGTAGGTAAATGGAATTTCTACATAAACTGACAACACCAGTCTAGCTTCTTCATCTCTCAGTTCTTCAAGGGAAAAGGCCTATTTGTATGAAAAGGTTCAGAACAAGTTCCTGGGTAAGGTCTCACCTGAATCAGCTCAAAGAACTTGGACTTGGGATCTGAAGATGAAGGAGCAACACGGGCCTGATCAGGAATCTAGAAAAAAAAATCCAAAGGATAGATAGTAAGTTTTACATGTGCAAACCTTTCTGGTTTCACAAGGCAATAGTGGCCTCAGTAATGTCCTATGCCCCCTACAACTCCTGCTGTCAGCGCTCTGGGTGTTGGAGGGCTCTCAAGGCAAAGGAAAGGCCTAACACATACTGCAAACCTTATATAGTTAAACTATGTCACAGGAAACAACAGACACAGGCAATTTCCAAAAGATTCAAGTTAAATATTTTATTCCATGTGTTTCACACGCTATGGGGAAAAAAAAGAAAACATGTTCTAACTGAAACAGCATCTCTCCACAGTAATGAAATACTGTTTAACTGGAGACATAAAATTAGCCATAGCTGTATGATCTCACTGCAGCCAAAAGCCCAGGAATGAAAAGCTGCAGACCCACAAAGCCACTAGCTCCCGAGTTCACCGTGTGTACGATGAGAAGCCTTCTGATTGTTCTGTTGTTCTGCAATTAGGATGTTTCATTTAAGCCACTGACAAAACCTACAAGCAACACGGACTTTACTTATTTGAACAGCTTCAAGTGATCTCCCAAATTTTCCAGAGGACGGTCTTAAAGACATCAAGCCCCTATCTAGGGATTCCTGTCTGTACTCCAGCTCCTTCCTTATTTCCCCATAGCATCTTCACAACTTCCCTTCGCAACAGCACCCCAGAGGACACACTCACAACTTCCCTGCTTAGCAGCCTACTTACCCCCCATAGCTGGAGACACTCCTTTCGAATTTCAGCCTGCCGTGGCTCAATCAGCGTCCTTGAGAGAAAGCCAGCACACAGTTAGAATGGTGACATCCCTTTGGTCCTGCAGTGTTAACACAGCACAGCCCTACCTGCCCTACCCGCTCTGCATCTTTAGAGTGTGTGGCTTGGCTAGACACACGCAGTGTTCCCCAACAGGTTACATTCAAAAGACGGTGTCCTCATCCCTACCAAGTCTAATTTTATTTGATGGTTTATTACCATTTAGTGGCCACCCTTCTATGCCAGGAATGCACTACGGAAACAACAATGTTTTCACAGAGTGATGTATTAGTATGAAATTACTTTAATCTTCAAGAGCTTGGAAGTTGCTACATAAGCCTCTTTACAAAGAACAATGAAGGCTGAAGGCCTCACACAGAATGGTCTCAGTGTTAGGATTAACGCTTAGATGGCTCCCAGCTCATTCAATTTTCTACTAAAGATTCTCTCTGAATGATATCTGAACAGTAAGTCATGCTAGAGAAAAGCCTACATTTTGCAATGACTTAAGTAACTCCGGGTACATAACTTAGATACTTCAATTTGCCCCCGGAAAATGAAGAACTATGAAACACACTTAATTTAAATGGTTACACTAGAATTGAGAACACCACTCAGGAGTTGCTTTTCTGCACAGATTTCTGCAAAGGAGGCCCACTTATGGTAACTGGAAAGCATGCAGTTCACACAACCCTTCTCAACACAGATGGTATCAGACCACCAACTTTCAAGATCCGTTCAATTACCCACATATTTAAGGGAGCAACTCAGAAACAAACTGTTCTACTTAAAGCCACTATTAATTTTCCTGACTCCACATGCCAAGTCAAGTACCTTCTCAAATCAAAAAACACACAGTAAAGGACAAAGCAATTCATTTATAGTAGGTTAAGGTCAACCCTCATCCAAATCCAGGGGAATATACTCACGTGTCTTGAACAAAAGCACGGATTTTGGCTAGTGCCTTGATCTGGATTTTGCAGTGGCTGAAAGACAGGACAATTTTCAGTCAGCAAACAAGCTAATAACACTGCCAGGATTGTTTTAATATTCAAAACAAGGAATAGTGCTGGGTCACCAAAAAGTCTGGCTGATCCTCAAAGCAGTACTGGATCACCATAGTCAAATTAAAGTGATGGAAGTCCATACTAATGAACTAGGCAATAGCCTCCTTTCCATTCTGCACAAGAGGACAGCATTCAGAGGCCAATCAGTCACTAAAATATGAGGCATTTCTCATTGCTGAGGAACAGGCTCTGCTCTGCCAAGCCATTTAGGGAGCAAAACCAGGGCCATCTACCAGCAATCAAACACCCGTAAGAGCATAAGCATCACAAGTGAGAGCCAAGTTGGCTGACCCACTAGAGCCAGTGGCCCTACTTGCCCACACTCACTTTTCATTAGAGTGAACAATGTAATTATAGAAATCCTGGTCGCCTTTGAGCACGTTCACCGGGACGACAAGGTTTACATCCACGTCCGAGTTGCGCAGCTGATTGAGTCTGTTGTTCACCATGAAGAGGTAGTCCCGCACATCATCAACCCCTTGCTTTAGTCCTTTGCATACCACGTACCTGAGGAACAAGCCCAAAAGAACATATGGGTTCAGTCCTGCTACACAGCCAACTTTCATGTCACACTCATGACTGTTAGGGCAGCTTTGTTCTTCCAGATCTCAGGATTTTTTTTTGCCCCGGGCTCCTCCAGTAAGAGGCAGCCTCATCTATCACAAATCTTTATACAATATTTTCTACTGTCTGAAAAGACTGGAAAACACAATGCTATTTGAAAACTCAGATTGTCCTAAAATAGTAAATCAAGCAGCAAACGAAACTGGGGCAGATGGTTGGGGGAGAGGTACAATAACATATGCTTTAACTTCATTCAAACCTTAGTTCTTTTACGAAAGCAATTTGTTACATATTTAGGTTCATTGCTTTTATCCCAGAAGGACATGAGCAGAGTCAGGAAAAATCACGATAATTTGGTGAATAGATTCTTTACCTTACCAACCACTATCACTTGCTAAGCATCTAAAATGCTTCCTCCTCCAAGACAGCTGCCATATAAGTGAGTTAACAGAGTTTCTCCTAAATTTACCCAAATCCATCTATCACTCCATAAAAAAATGAATAAATAAGGGTTTCTTTAGTAATCCCTCATGTTCTACAGTCTCACCTCTCTGAGTTAGCAGGACGGCTTGTCACAGGTTTAAAGATGCAAATTCGCTCAAAGCAGCAGTACAGCAGATAAACAAGCCCCACACTGAATGGGGTAAACAGGTCAAAAGTTTTGCAGACAAAATGTCCTCCTGGAGAAAAGAGAGAAAGCACATCAGCACCAACAGATTATGAGATAACAGGGACAAACCGAGCACCTCTGTAACTTTCTCTCCCCCAGAAACAGGAAAAAAAAAAAAGAAAAAAAAAGGTTTTGTACAATTAAACAGTATCTAAAACACTCTCATAAGGTGAATCAGTGAGGCTGCATGAACAGTCTTCTCCAAATTTCTGCAAAGAGAAAAGTAGTTTCCTGACCAGGATCCAATCAGTCTTCTTGTAGTCTCAAGAAGAATTCCTTCATGCACCCTGTAGAGACCAAATTTCACAGTAAGGCACAGCAGGACGCTATGCAAAAACCCTGACAACAGAGCTCTGATCTGTCCAATGAGAAGCTTCAGGATGGAGGGGGGGAAAAAAGAAAAAAAAACACATTTTTTATCTAAACAAAATAACTTGTCACCTAGAGAGAAGGCATCTATGCCCTTTGCCTACAAACAAGGCTCATAGTTTCCCTAAGGAAAAAAGAGGGCTGTGCCTACCCAGAGAAAGGATTGAAGGTTGCTCCTTCAACCATATCAACTTTGAAATGCTGCTGCTAAACAGATCACTGCTTCAGATGCTTCTGAGTACAGCACAAAGTAAACAATTACTCGTTTAAATTTTTTTCTTCATCAGTTCTTGTGCCTCGGTGCCAAATACTAACTAAATTCGGCCTTCAAAAGAGGAGCCATGAAAACTAGATGCAACTGTTGTGTCCATCATTTGGCAGCAAAAGAGGTACAACTTGGACAACCCAAGACATTTTTTTCAGAACACAGAGATGATAAATTGAAGGCATAAAAGCCACAAGTTAAAAGAAAGAATGAATTGCATGAACGCTGTTGCCTGTTCCAACCAGCCTGCTGAAATATTCAGGAAACAGATGGTTTAGCTGAAACCATAAAGCTCAAATTTACTGTCCACTCACTGTACCAGTGCCCTTAATCCAAGACAACTACAAAATATAACACCACAAAAGAGCTTTAAACTAACGCATTTTACCTCATGTTTGTAATTAAAAGACACATATATAATCTTATGTTTTATTTTTTCTAACCTTTGTGATAGCCATCTCAGGATGAATGGGACTTACTATGTTCTTGACAACTCACCCTCACAGCAGAGGGGACATTATGGCAAGTTGATATAATTCTGAAGTATCCATCCACAAGAACTACTTATGCTTTACAGACAAAACCTACCTGTTCGGACAACAGACAGCGCTGTAAGGAACTGACAAAGCATAAGCTGTTTGCTTAGGATTTCTTGCAGATTCTCCTGGCCTTCCACAGAGAAGCCCTGCAAGGCACATAGGATGTGATTAGCATCTCAACAAAGCTGTTCCTCAAGCAAAGGATTCTGTAAAATTGCATCATGGAACAATGACAATTCCTACTTCTTCAGATAGAAAGCACTGCCACCAGGAATTACAATGGCAAGCATTGATAAATCTCACTCCATAAGTATGGACCAATGGTAAATCACACACGATACACAGATAGAGAAATATCAGTTTGGGTCATTAGTGCAAGAAGAAAAAGAAAGGGACCAACCCCATCAGCCATTAAGAAATGCACTCCCTTCCGATCAGTATTGTCCAAAACAAAATTCCGGAAAGCAGAGATGTTCTCTGAGCGGGTGATGTCTCCATCTCCATCAATCCCTTCTTCTCCTAAGAGGGAAAGAGGACGTGTTTACCAACATGTTTGCAGACAAAAGACCAATACATACAGGTGGTCTATTTACAGGTATTTACATACAGAGCTAAACAAAGCCATATAATAACCATGCTCAAAATGTGTTGTACGTGAGCCTTGGCCAAACTATAAATCATTCACTGCCCCTCTGAGATGGGATCTGACTCCATTACAACATAACCCTGTCTCATCCAAGTAGGAATGACACATAGTTGTATCTACTAAAAATGTAAGAATTAATCTCATTGCACAGTTCCCTTGTGAATAGTACATTTTACAGGCAAGGTAAAATGATCTTCATTGTGCATTGGTAATCTTCTATTAGGAATTAGCATCATTCCAAACTAATGTAATTATCTATTTCCAAACACAGTGTAATCTGCAATTAAAAAAAAAGCATCAAAAAAAACAAAAATAAAACAACATTGTCCCCAGGCAAACTAGATTATAATGTGAGTAGAGAAAGAAGAAAAAAGTAGGGTTTGCCCATAAAAGGAATATTTCAGTTTTCTGATATATCTCTAAAATCAGATGTACTAAAATGCTCCAGGTTGGCTTTTTCAGAAATTAGTCTAAGTTTTGTTCTAGAGCTCAATAATTCTGACTTTTGAGAAGTCAGAACCTCTAGCTGGTATGACCCCTATAAATCTTCTACATCGGGAGCTTCTAATAACTGAACGATTGGATGACTAAAAAGCAGCAGAGACCAGGAAGTACGATAGTGCTTTTAAAACTAAATTCTCATAAATTACCCTGTCATTAAGTAAAGTCAACCCAAAATTTGTTGCCATTCATCACAGCAGAAATATTAAGGCAGTCTGCTTCCTTCCCATTGCTGGAAGAAAGTTTGTATGTGTCTTAACTAGACTTTATAACATAGGAGACAGAGGATGGGAATCAAGAAAATTCATCAAAGTCATTGGGCTGTTCGTTTCTGCAGGTATCTCCTGTCTCCTTAAGAGCACTAGTATACATGCTGCAACGATTAGAACAATGTGTTTATCTGCCTCACTGCACCTGCCATGAGCTTTCTCTTTAATTGATCTAATCCTCAAATGCTAACCCTTCTCTAAGAGTTTACAACCAGGTGTCAGAAGTGGCAGTAAGCAAGAGTCACAGTGGTGGGGAAAAATAAAAGCATGACTAAGTGGAAAAGCAAGCTGGCTATCACCTTCTCTGCAAGATAGCCACACTTGACTTCTCTTTGCACACTCTGAAAGAAAAAGCAGGAAGATCAGCAATCTGTGTACTTCCCTTCCTGCAGACAGGCTGCACAGACAGAGGGCTCAAGTGTATCAGCAAGTTTTGCTTATCACCCACAAGATGAGAGTAAATTGTCTGTTTACATGTACTTAGTCCATCACAAATGCAAGGCAAAATATATCAGTTTAAACCTCTCTACATTAAAAAGTACCTTAAGCCTGAGATTCAGTCTTGGCTTCCAGGCTAAATCTGATTTATACAAATGCAATCTGATTTACTACAAATCCAGAATGAAAGCAGAGCTAGTCATGCCTGATACAGAAGCAGACTGCCAGTCAGGCAAGGAAGGTTTCTATTTCTGGCTCTGCTAACAGGTCTTTAGGCAAGTCACCTCACCCACTCTGCTTCAGGCCAACAGCAGTAAAGTGAGAACAATATCAGCAGGCAACCTTAAAGCACACTTTAATTTTCAAATAAGCACTCAAATACAAAACATTACACTGGAACACACTCCCGAGGAGGACTGGAAATAACTGTGGAAACATGACAGTTTGCAAAACCACCAGTCTCAAGCCCTTCCTCAGACAACAGCCTCCTCCTATCCCACAGTGGTTTCCAGGAACAGACTTCTCTTAGATCCTCACACTGGGATCAAAACCAGCCCCACTCCTGATACAGCGGTTGCAGCACAAGCGGAAAGATGAGGTAACTCACGTGTGTGCTACGTACCATAGTAAGGTTCAAAGAGCTCACTGGAGGCAGAATAGAAATCCTCTAGTTTGAAGTCGTTTGGTCCTTTCAAGGTCATGCCAAATCCTTTGGCGTGCCACTTCCGCCTCCACAGGACGTACTCAGAGAAGCCCCCAGGACCAGCACACACGTCAGCAAAGTAAAGCAGCTCTGCGTCTCGCTCCTTTATCAAGGGCCTCTGCAAAAGGAAACCGAGCACATTCTACTGACCCAGTAACAGCTCACATTGGTCAAACCAGATATACCATCAACTGCACCACCTAGACTGTCTCTTTTAAGCACCTGCTTTCTCAGCTAATGTACTATGGACTGTCCTCTCTCTCCATCTTCCCCATTCTCGGAGACAGCACTACTGTCTGAAAGTTAAACAGAAGGCCTCACCCCATGGAAGTCCTTAGGATTTGTAAACATGTAGTCAAAGACATGGTCCATATTTGCCATCTTCATTGCAGCTCTGTGAACACACAAAAAGGGACCTATTAGGTTTCAATCTTGGTTCCCAAGGACAAAAGTAGGCAAAAATAGGAAGGGGGCTACACAACCACAACCCCTGCAAACCTGTTCAGGAAGAAGACTCCACGGATCATCTCATAAGGGTTAGACCTCGTCCGGGCTCGACGCATTTCTTCTCCATCCAGCTCATCAAATACACTCTGCACAAACAGAAATAAAACTGAGCCAGACTTGCTACAAGGTTGAAGGACAGCTAGGCATGACCATTTCCTATCCTCACATTTCTCTCTTCCTGGACATCTAACTCTGTACTGCATTTGGTCTGCACAACACAATTACTTAATCAGTCACGTAGTATCTAGCAATTCTAAGCCACAGTATTTCTCAATGGAATTCAGCAACACTGAATTCTGTATTAACGGCTCCACAACCTGATAGCCTGGTTAGCCACCTAAGAAGCAGTCACAACCCAAGAGTCTTCTCAGACACGTGCACACCCACACTCTGCCTTTCCACTGCACTTCACAACGGCATGATCAAATCTAGAAGGGGAGATGGAACACACAAGAAAGGAAAGGGAGTTTAATTCCTTAGCTCATTCAAGTCTTCAGACTTCCACCTGAGGTGGCTAAAAAAGGGAGAACACTGGTTTCATTCACCTCTTTGAATGCCAAGATGCAAAGGACATAACAGAACAATTAGGATTCGAGGCCATACTGGTGGCATAGAGGTGAGGATGTCCCGGCACCTACTGACCACATTACTCAATCTCCTCCAATCATCCATTTCACTTGCTTCTCTAAAGTCTAAACTCCTCTCCAGGGAAGGGAACTCACCTTGCACTGCAGCACATTACGTAAAAGCTCTTCACCACAGAACTCAGTTTCATCTTCAATCACCATCTTCCTCTGGAGAAGGATGAGAACACACAGACAGCAGTCAGCACACACGGGATCAGTCACTTCAGAATGCAACATGCAACAGTGATGGTGAAGCCTGCCAAGCACAAACTGGGCCAAATTAGCAAACAGGCAGCCAGCAGGCTCAGGAACTATTCCCCTCTACTCAGCATCTTGAGACCATATCCATGTGGGTATCACATCCAGTTTAGGATCCCCCAGTACAAGACAGAGAGATTGAGATACTGGAGTGAGTACAGCAAAAGAGCCACCAAGATGCTTAGAGGGCAGATCTTGTTGTCTACTACCTAGTGGTAGGAAATAGAGAATATAGAGAAGATTAATCTAGACTCTTCTCAGAGGTACAGAGTAATAGGACAAAAAGCAACGGACAAAAGCTACAACATAAAATAAACTATATAGGCTTTTTTTTTTCTTTTTGCCAAGTTAGTAGTCAAACACTGAAACAGATGCTCACATAGGCTGAGATCTTCCCATCTTTGGGGATACACAAAACTCATTCAAACAATGCCCTGAAGAACCTGATCCAGTTGGACCTGCTTTAAGCAGGAGGTTGCACTAGTAACCTCCAGATGTTCACTCTAGACTAAATTATTCTATAATTCTTTGACAAGAAAACCATTCCAGGACAAGTGCTCATGCATCTTCTTAGGCTGCTAAGTACTGATATCTAGAAAGTTACCTTCCCCACAGTCATCCATTCCTTCAGCTCCTGGGCATCAGGGATTTCTGTGGTGCATCCTGCACACCAGTCTACCTCCTCATAGGCACTGGGCTGCAAGCACAAGACATGAGAAAGGTCAGAGAATATATATATTTTTTTTAATAAAATGTAACAACTAAATGTTCCTAAAAAGCTTGCCACTCTGCCCTACTATAACAGGCTTACACGATGATTTCTGGGCCAACCAGAAACCCTAGCTTGTAGGATTTCCCAGCTACTCCTAGCTTGTAACGTCATTCCTTTGGGGAAGAAACAAACTTTCTTTGATCAGAGCCCTACAAATAATCAGGGTACACTTTAAAGTTAATGCCTTAAGGTATGTTTTAGAGATATTGCAAAGAAGATAGTTAAGGGTGGGGGGGGCGGAACAAAACAAAACAAAACACCAACACACACATCTTGAGGATGCTTTACACATCCTTTCTCCCTAGTTCTTTTTGAAAGACTCTCATAACACAGCTAGCTCAAGCTTCAACCAACTTTTGTTCAGTCTTGACAAGGAATTGTTTCTGTAGTAAAGATTAAAGTGACTCCTCACAGAAGGGTGCTAATAATCACTTGCCTTTCCCTTAATTGTATTTATTAAAGCTATTATAACAGCACATAAAACTTAATTGTGCTACTAATTGTGCACTTAATTGTGCTTAACTGAGCTACAGAAACACATTGGACAATGAGTCCTGACCCAAAGAGCCTGCAGAAGAGTTCTCAAACTCCTGGCTTTCAAGAAATAACAGCAGAGGTTATTTGTAACTGCTGAAAATAAAACAAAAAGTGGTAAAATATATATCATACTTCATGTGATGAGCATTATTGTCCTTGGCTTACAAGACTTCATTGCTTACTCTCCAGAGAACCAAATCCCTAGGATTCAGTTTTGGTTTTGTTTGTTTTTAACATAACACATACCAGCTACTTCACACCAAACAATATCAAAGCTGGACTTTTTGATGACACTCATTGCTATTTCCCAGTTTTCCTCCCTGTTGAAGAGCTTGACAAGATGCAGGAATACAGGGGCTATTAAGCACAACCTGAAAATATACTTAAAAAAACCAAATAAACAAAACACCCACTTACAGATGCACAGAAAACCACTGACAAACAAAAAAAATGGTAAATATAAAGCAGCTTGATAGCAATCTTCAATTATATCCACTCCTACAAATAGAGGAACAAACTGTACAGATCACAGGAACAATCTTCAGACCAAGCTTGCACTAGAACATGAATACCTGTGACCAAAACCAAGTTTTGATGTGCTTTTCTGGAACAGAATGAGACCTGGATCTACCCAGCATAGCCATTTGACAACAGCCAGTTTTATCAGAAAATGGTAAAAAACATTCCCCCCAGGTGAAGCCTGAAAACATCAACAGAAAACTGATTCAAAACAGGACATACTCACCTCTGGTTCATCCTGCCAGTCAATATTCAGCTCCCCATCAAACCCTTTGAGGGTCAGTCCAAAGCCTCTCCTTCCTTTCTGATTGGAGGCCTCAACGATATCCTTTCTGCCTTGGCCATATTTTCCCAGGCCTTCTCCTTCACGGAAGCCCATCTTGGCCTATAAGGAAAGCAAAGGATGAGACAAAGGGACATGAATTTATGCACTGCTGGAGTCAAAGATTAGCAAGGAAAATGATGCATCACACTGAAGTGACTTGAAGGCATTGAACACTGTTAATCTCAACTGTGGCTTTCAAAACTTGGAATCAAGTTCACTTCACTGAGGCAGGAGGGAAAGAACGAGATCCAGAAAACGATGCTTGAAAAGATAAAGACATTACAAAAAGTTCAGTAATGCAGAAACAGAGGCTGCTCAAAAGAAAAAGCAGTGACGAGCCAGGAGGCCACTGAACACCAAGTTCAGTGAGTGTGGATGGCTCATAAACCAAAAGATACTAGCACAAGGGGAAAAAAAATCATATTGCAATGATATTTTTTGCTGTGAAAATGCAGTCACATATGTACAGACACACCTGCAAGCACCAGTTAAAACTGCACCTAAAACTCAGAGAAGGGTTGAAAGACTGATATAGAAAAGCAGTGCTATCTTCATTAACCTCTTCTTTTAAAGGCTTTTAACATGAGCATAACGTAACATAAAAGCAACATGAACGTGAACAGAGTCAATTCCACCTCTTCCAGTATACATCCACAAGACCGTAACTAAATAAAAGACCTAAAAAAGTGTCACTTCAAAGAATAAATTACTTTATATGTTGCTTTCTGTAAAGCATCAATTACATTATTTATTTCTGGTCTATATGAGAAGGGATGAAAAAATATGACTCAGGCTTTATACAAAGGTACATGGTGTTCCACCACTGCCTTTGTTATCTGGGTCTGAATTTTCTGCGTTATCATACCTTGAAATAGGTACATCAGGTGTGACAGCCACTCAGCCTGTTGCACACTAACTTTCTCAGAAGAGAATTCTGAATATCTTTTACTTACCTAATGCTATTCAGCAAATCAGAACAATCTTTATATCCAAGTCTATAAAGCTATACAAACAAAAGCCTTCTTAGTTCAGCCATGCAGAGTGCCCAGAACAGAGGTGACTGAGCACAGAGGAGCACCTTAGCAATTAGCAAAGTGGCATCTGGAACCTGCTGAGTTTTAAATTCATCAACAGCTGAAAAGTTCCTGTTTTGTAAAGGTAGGATCCTGCTCAAAGGTAGGATCCTGCAACAGTTAAACTCTTTTATCACTCAGTTCCCGTAAACAGTTATACAAAGAGTAACACATCTAAGTGGAAATCTGGCCATTAAAGGACATACCACATTGCCTCAAACCAGGAATCTTCCCAGATCAGCAAGTGCTTTGCGAGAGCACCTGGGAGCCAAGCATCACACTTACATCCTAATAGCCACAGTATAGTTAATTTGCCAAGTCTTCCATATGATGTAGGACTACCTGTGCATATGTAAGCTGAGCTTCACACGACACCAGATACCCCGGTTAATCCTGTTTTGCTTTGGAAAAAATTTTTGTCCTCACACTTTTTGTTTCAACATACTTGATTCAGTCATATTGATCCTCAAAAGCACAGACAAGGGCAAACAAGGGTATGGTGCTATAAAAGGTTAAATTATTAAATACCAACCTAAAATTACCAAATTTAGATTTGGTATTAAATACCAAATCTAAAATTACCACAAAGCCAAGCACATAGTTACTACACTGGAGGCTTCTAAGATCTCCTTCAAAAAACAACCCCACTTGGAAAAAACATTACAAGCTTCACAAGTCAGAACTTCATTAACAATTTTACAGCAGGACAAAACACAAGCAGAACTACAGCTCCTCAAGTTAACAGCTGCATTTAAACCAAACTCCAAGATTAGTGGAAAGAGGAGTCTCCTGAAATTCTAGAGGCCTAGGGCTAGCAGGAATAAGTTTCTGTGCAGAAGGCATGTGCAGTGAAAGGCCGACTTGGATTTGAATGGAAATACAATTACGAGCACAGAGGTCTTCCTGGTGAGAAGGAAAGGTTAAATTCATTGCAGTTTCAGGCTTGTAATTAACAAGGTATAAATCATCACTGATTTGCCTTGCTGCAGCCAGAACTGCTAATGAAAGACATTAAGGGCATGAAAAGTTCAGCAGCAAACTTAGGGAAAAATCTCCTAAAAGAGACTTTTTTTTTTCTCTCTTCACTTTTCTCTCATTTACTCATGTGCTCTCATGTAATAGTGTCATACAAAATTATTTTGACCTACCATGAGCTTCTGGGAGACACTGTTATACATAGAGTAGCGGGATGAAGTACCCTCCACGAGGGAATCTTGCTTGAACTCATTGCTGAAGACTGGTCTTTTCTCATCGCTCTCACTGTCAGACCCACTGCTGCTACTGGAAGACTCTGCAAACAAAAGAGTGGGAGAAGTGAATATAAAAATAAAAAGAAAAATGGAAGGAAGGCATCTTGGTAACAACATCAAGAACTGTAAAGTGTGACTTATTTACTCTACTGAATGGTTAACACTGCTTTGTCTCAGAGATGTGTCCTAATTCTTTCAGCCAGTAACAAGCACTTTGGACATCAGAGTTTCAAACACTCCAACAGGCTGGCAAACACCATTACAACAGCAGCAAATGTCACAACACAATCATCGTGGCACATTACAGTTTGCCTCACATTTCAAATGATCCCACGCAGCTGAGAAAGTCCACAAAAATGCCCTCCTGAGCATAATAAAAATTGCTGATGCCTTGTTAAGTCATACCAGATTCTCCTAATTTCCCTACCCATCTACAGAAGTGAGCATATTCCCTCACTTAACTACAAATTCACATCATACAACATAGACATGCACCAAATGACCAATACTGCAGAAGGAAGAGAAGACTGAGGTCCTTTCAGTCCCCATAATAAACTTCACTTTGACTCAATTACCCGCTTCAGTACTGTGATCCACAAGTTCTCTATGGAAAATGAGACAGTTTTTCACCTTCAAAGATGTTTACCGATGCATTTTAATCCCAGGGAAAGGTAAGGTTAAAAAACAGCAGTTTTGCACAAGCATTACTTGCCCATAAGTCTTTCAAGCAAAGGTATAACCTACAAATAGCGTAAAAGGACAAAGACTAGAACAAAGAATCTCATTAATCTTGTGGATCTACCAGTACATTAAGTTGGTGTTTCCCAAACACATCCAGCTATCCCCAATATCCCTTTTGGCAAGCTACATATTTTGACAAACTCTTAACTGAAAACAGTCACATGGAGCTGCTATAGACCACTAATGATCTCAGGGCCACAGTTTAGAAATAGTAAGTAAATAACACACTTCTTTGCTGTACTTTGCTACATTCTAGAACAAAACCATGCTATTAATATTTTTCCAAGTCACTCCAAAAGACCTAACCAAAACAGCTTCTGGTTTCTTCTATCACAACAGCAGGTCAGCATGCATGTTACTCTTTACCCTGCATGTGTCCTGCATAGGACTGTAGCTTCAAGCAGCACAAGTGCCTTACCCAGCTAGATTCTCCTGATACACCCAGGCGTGATATCTTCGGTAACAGAAAGAAAGCAGAATAAAGCACAAATTCTGGCAAGCATGGAGTAGCAAATCCCTCCAAAAGAATGTTCTACTAGAGTAGGAAGACTGTTACAGAATTAAATTAGAATGGAGTAATGACCACCAGCCCTTCTGTCACAGAGGACTTGGAAAGTCTCTATCCCTTCCCCGAGAAAAACCACCATGCCTGATGCATGTTGAGCAGCCTGAGGAATCATAAGGGATTCCCACGTGGTGATAAGAGATACCTGGAAAAAAGCATGCAAGGTTATTCAAAAACAAGAGTCTAAATAATAATAATAATAAACTTTTCAATGAAACTCATAACAACAACACTCCCAACCTAATGCTATTGCTTTTCTGAGAATAGCTTGGTGCATGCCTTCCTCCAACCAGCTGGTCAAAACTATCCAGGCCACTGCAACTGCATTAAGGATATTTGCACCAGATTATTACATATGCTCACTGCCCTGGTGCAGAGCAAGTTGCACACTTTGGTTTGTCAAGATCTAATCACACATATAGCAGGGTGCTGAAATAGTGTAAAGTCCAATCCCTGCAGGTCCTCTATGCCTACATTAGTTTGTTCAGTATAACCATCTCTTTTAGCAGCAGTTTACCTTGCCCCTACAGAATCCATCTTTAAGGAAATGAAGCAAAAGAGAAAGTAATGAAGCAGAAGAAACCCACTCCAACTACCGATTACCCGAATCAGAAAGCTCCAGCCTAGAAAGGGGCTATGGGCCCCAGCTGCTCCTCGCAAGAGTGAAGCTCCCTGACTGCATCCTTGCAGGCACAGCGCTCTATGGCCTTACCTCCTGCATGTGCTCTAGGAAGTATCCACCCAAATAAAATGCTCCTCTATATCCAAATAAAATGATGCAGAGGCGCTTTTAGAGTATTTTCTACTCCCTAGACTACCCATGCTGATGGCACGTTTCAGTTGATCACAAAGAGCTATATAAGCCCGTGACGTTACTTAAAATTTGCTTTAGACAATACAAAGAAATTCTTCTGAGCAGGGAGCACTGTTAGCATGCTCCTCTCTTAAAAAAAAAAAAAAAAAAACTCTTACACAGAGCAAAGAAGTACAAAAAGAGCTTGTAATTTACAGTCAGTTACAGTGCCCCAGTAAAATGAATGTGATATTAAAGAAAGCAATCTAAAAATCCAAGACTTTTTTTTTTTAACTGTAGTCTGATTCAAATAAAACCAAAGGCAAATGTTGTAAACAGTGCAGAATGAAATTATTTGGTCAGATCTACAGATGAAATAGCTATTATTGTAAAAAATAATATGAAAACCAAAAAAAAAAGGGGCACTTTTTTTTTTTTCCTCTTTGCCACAAAATAAAACTAAGGAAGAAAAAAAATGTTTGATAAAGTCCCTTACAAGTCATAACAAACAATGAGGTAACGAGAGTGCAATTAACTAGACTGATATGATCACCCTCCTAAGATCACTAATTAATTGAGGAATTGGACTTGGACAAGGTTAAGTGACAACCAAAACTGCATCACATGTGGTTCTTGTAGAAAATCAGCTAAAGTTTTACTGCTGAGAATTCAGGAAGTTACTGTGGATTTTCACTGAAGATAGTTTCCTCACGTGGACTAATGAAGTAATTACTTACGGATTTGGGATAAAGAGACTATTTCCAGAGAAAAAGATATAATACTTCAGTGAAAGAAAAGTCGCAATATTTTTTTCATCAGAGTAATAGCTTTCAGGCTATCTTCTTGCTTTGAATATCAAACATCAGTCAAGTAGAAAAATAAAGGCATATATAATAGATTTTACAGAAGACAAACTAGTATACTATTTTTTGACAGCTACAGACAAAGGGTAACTTACTCAAGCAGGTTAAATACCAATTTACTTTAAAAATTTTGAGGGAGACGTTAGTCAAGTCAATGGTCCAATCCAGGAAGAAATGTAATCTAACGCCCAGCACACACTCAAAATAGGTTTGATTGAAGTCAAAAGCAAGTAACAGTCTGAGTGAGGGTTGTACCCCTGCCCAGCTCTACCGTGGGATCTAGACAAGGAAAACCTAGGCCTCTATGAACTGTACAATCACCCCAGCTGCTCTACAGTTGTGAGACGCCCAAACCCATTTGCTCTGGGCTGGATGCAACTGGGAAATCAGCTGTTAATCATTTGACTCACAGCCTGCTTCATACCAGTATGAAGGGACTTCCCTACACCCCACTGAGTCCTTCCCCTTTTCTTGGCATCTACAAAGGAGGAGATGATTTTCTTCCCTGAAACTTGTCTAGCACCACAGCAGTCACTAATCTCACAGTGCCAAGCAGTCCATACAGACTACCAGAGCATCCTTCTACTACAAGCTCAGCCACGTTCTGCAACATACCTTCACCTCGAGTGTCCCCTGTTTGATGAGCATTAGAAATCATCCAGTGCTACTAGGAGAGATTGAACTATACACGTTTCCTTGGGACACTGCTAAGAGAAATCTTCTGCAGAGTACGTTTTTATTTTGTTTATCATTTAAGAAAGAAAAAGGAAAAACTGCTTAAAAGTACGAAGAGACACAATCACCAGCAAAGGAGGACTAAGCATATTTTTTAATTCCAGGAAAAAACATGTTAAAAAAAGGGGGAAAACAAGTATTTGTTTGATTTTTTTAGCCCAACCCTGAGTGCACACAGCATGCCCTAACAACTCTCACACCCTAAACTTCTAACTTCCCCATTCAGCTCCAGTCTTGCCCCAAAAAAAGCACAGCAGACCCCTCTCTGTCACTGCATCTACTACCAGCTCAACTGCCCCACGCATCGTCCATACCCATCCTGCTCCCATTTTCCCAAGATCCTGGTCCTAGAACCCATCTCACTAATACTTTATTACCAGGGGAAATCCCAAGAGTCAGAAGTAACAGACATGAGTGTGAGGCAGCATGAGGTGCCATACTGGGAGTGCTTATAGTGCCCTACAAGAGGGATAGCAATTGTGTAGGGCACTCTTCCTATGCCTGGTATACTCCAAGGCCTGGTGACAAAGCACACTTACCTTGAGAAAAGCACAAAACTGACAGAATTGATTCTAAACCATTTTTAGTTTGTGAAATCAAACTCCTGTGAGCACCCAACTCTTACAGAAAAGTTACACTGAATTAGCAAAAGATAGTGTTACAACCTAAGAATCCAAATCAACCCTTCTTTTCATACACAATTCAGTTTGTCCTATTTGCAAAAGCTAGAATAATATTTCTGAATTGTTCTTAACAAGGGAGATCATGATGTTTCGTTACTGCACATAACTACTCAAGAATAAAAGTTTCCAAAACAGAAAAATCCACTGAGACGATAAGATCAACGCTTCTAATATATAATCAGAATCTTTACAGATATTAGGCTGTGGTTTTGGTCATCTATTCCCAAGTTTTACTTTCTATGTCTGAATTCATAAAACTGCCAGACTGAAGTGTCTGCGCAACACTTTAGAAGGGGAAAAAAAAGGTTTGAAAAAAAATGAAAGCTTCAAAATTTCAAATTTATTAACAAAAATAATGCGTTTTTTCTCCCAAACAGAAAGAATGCGCCAGGAGTTCATGGCCATTAATTGGGGTTTATGTTCAACCCCTAACGATTATTTAGATCCCCTGCAGTGATACACATACTACCTCCAACCTTACCTTGAGTCATATGATTGCTAAATTGAGTTTCATCATCTGACGTAGAACTGAGGGTTAATCCCAAGTCTTCTATCCTCTTCTTCTGCTTCTTTTGCGGGCTGCCAAACTCTGGCTCTGCCCTTCGCTTCATTTTTACTGAAAAGGAGGGGAAAAAAGTACACTTGGTAAGCATTAAGCAAGTTAAATTTCGCCAGCTTGCTGAACAGTAAGGTACAAATCTCATACCAGCAGCACTGTGGCATACATAATTTTATGGACTATTCAGTGATATAGGTCTCAACTTAAGTTTCCTTTAGGTAGACACATTGGGTTCTTTAGAAATCACCTACTCCACAGCTGATCTAACTAAACAGGAAACTATACAGGGGCTTCCCTAATGCCAATAGCTTGAATTCAGGATCACTTCTACAACCCACTCACCACTAAACACTAGCAGCTGGCAAGAACCAACGTTCCAGCACTTGCAAAAGTTAGCTCTACCACAGTCAGTTATTATTACTGAATCAAGGCTCACTTCCTTCAAACATACCTGAAAAAAGGTGCAAAATCAATCTAATGGGGAACACATAGGGCAGAATCAATTTCTGACAAAAGGATTACAAGAATTCTGACCTTGCTCATGCAAACAGTAATTATAAAATATGCTTTTCTACATTAATTCTACAGTAGAACTTTATCAAACACAAAGACACAAGGTTCTTGGGTTTATTTTTATTTGATATTTTCTATTTGTTTGCTTGTTTCTACCATCTGACATCATTGGCAAGGCATCAAATTTCTGGATGTGCCAGATAAATTGCCTAACTCAGGCAAAGGAGTAACACTCAAGGCCAACTTAATGGGACCTATGTGAAAGAGCAAGAAACAGGAGAATAAGTGAAAATAAAATAACATCGATCATTGAAGGACCAGCTAAATTTCTTTGCTATTAGTGACAAGTGATTAAAAAAAAAAAGTTAACATTTACTACGGTACATGGGAATGAGGGACTAGGAAAAGTGTGCCGAGTTCCTAATTCTGGCCCTGCCACCCGAATTGTCCCCACGGCCTCACGGAGCTCCATCCTAGGCAGCTCCTCCACGGTGACTGACAGGTAACGGCCGCCGCCTCGCGCGTTCTCGCTCTCTTGCACACGCAGACCGTTCGTGTCACGGCCAGGGCGGGAAGAAGGCCCCGTAGCCGCAGGGTGCTCAGAGCAGACCGCAGCCTCACCTCCTCTCGGCCGCCGCCCGGCCTGCCACGGACTCCCCGTTCCCGCTCCCAGCCGTGCCCGTTTCCGCGCGGAGGTAACGGGACGCGCGGCGGCCCCTGCGCGGGCTCAGCCAGGCCCGGGGGGCAGGTCCCAGCTCGCGCCCCGGGCCCCGCACCGACCCGCGGCCGCTCCGGGGGCAGCGGAGCCTCCCTCCTTCCCCCCGCGCCTGACGCGGCACTCACGGAGGGAACGGGCCGCGTCCCCGCGGCGGCGGCAGCGGCGGGGGAGGGGAGGGCCGCGCGGCGCCGCCCGCACTTTCGTTTCCCCGCTCGGAGCCGCCCCTGCCGCGGGGCCGCCCCCGGCGCGCGCCACTGACGCAACCGCCGCCGCGCGCGGCCGCCCCGCCGGCGCGCCCGGGCAGGCCGGAAGCGGGCCCGGAAGTAGCCGCGGCTGCCGCCGCCGCCGAAGGCCCCGGTCGCCGGGCAACGCGCGAGGGGTCGCGCGGCGGGAGGGGCCGCGGCGGCCCCGGGCCGAGCGCGAGGCGGGAGCCGCCGGGCGCTGCAGGGTGAGGACGAGACGGAGGATCTTCGGGAACAGGCTCCAAGTGGTGGTAGGAGGCTCTTGCGGGGGAGAGTTAAACTTAAATATGGTTCTGTGATACCGGCAGATACAGGATCTGCAAAGTTAAACGGTGGCTGTGGCCACGGCTCACCCGGCAATAAGCCACTACACAGAATCATTATGGTTGGAAAAGACCTCCAGGCTTCTCATGTCCAACCCTAAAGGTACAGGCGAAGAAAAAGCAGTTGTCAGGCCTCCCTCAGGCTCACCAGCACCTGCGGCAGGCCTGCACAAAGTCAACATCTCAGCCTGATGCTCCCATTCCTGCCATGAATTTCTTTCCCACATATTCCAGCTTCACATTGGTAAGCGATACATTGCTCTGAAAGTGTTTTATCTTGACGCTTTTGACAACTGCCTCCCTAAATACCTGAACCTGCATCAAGCCTGCTGGGGGGAAGCAGCTGTGAATAGTTCAGCATTGTAATGTAATGTAATCCTGGGTGCGAGGCAGGTTACCTGTCCTGGGACACCCTCCAACGCAAGCCAGGGCAGGACACCTGCACATGGGCATTCCAGGGAAGGAAAAGCTACAAGGGAGGCAAAAAGCTTCCAGTAGAGGAAAGGCAGCACCTTTCAACGTTGTGTAGTACACTGCACAGCACAGATTGTGTGAAATTTTTCTCAAAACATTCAATTTTTTCTTTTTGCAGGATGAGAGACCGGCTGGGGAAAACTCTGATGTTACAGCTGTTTGCCTGTTCACAGTCTGCTCATACAGGCTTGTGAAGGGGAGAACCACAAAAAAAAAAAAAGGTCTATAGTTTCTTCTAACTTTTCTATCAAAGTAACATTATTTTAACATATTTTGCTAGCGGAGAAGAGTAGTGGAGAACTTTTATCATTTATCTTGTCTTCACTATGCTTATAATTTTTTTTTTAAATGAATGGTGGAGAGGAAGAAGTCAAGTTAAGCTCACAGGTCTACGATTCCTCATCTCTACCTTTCCCTTCTTTTCAAAGATACAGCATCTGTTTTCAGTATTCTAGTAGTTTGTGCTCTAAACCGCAAGAGAACCGTAATAATTCTAGGATCATGCATAGGATTCAAGGATTGATTTCACCTTTCCTAGTTATGTGCAAACATCTAGATACTCTCTAAGCCATTCTTTCAAAACTCTAGCCAGTTTCTCTCCTCACCAATGTTTCTCTCCTTGGTCACCAGCATTGCATGCACACATCCTGAGTATGAAGGAATTGAGTAGTCTACACTCACTCCCACTTTCTACCTGCTCCTTGTGTTTAGCTTGGAAGTCAATTAAAAGCTTGCACTTCAACTTGTTTTCAGTCTTCTGTTATATTTTGTTATTTGTCTTCCAAATCTTTCTTTGCTTTTGGTATGCTCTAAGAAGAAAGATGTGATTTAGGGCCAAACAGCAAGCAAGGTTGATTTCTAGTCATTCACTGTGCCAACAAACAGAAGAAAGGATCCAGATGTTAAACCTCAGGAGATCATAGTATGGAAGGTGTGCTTGTCCAGAAGGGCAACAGCTGGAACATCACCCCACACTTCTGTATGTCTGCTGAGCAGCTCTGTATCCGTTAACAGTTTTCCCAAGGAAGTTTTGCCAGTGAAATGCTGTGGGAAGTAAACAGTGTTACTGCTTGGCATCTCTCCTTGGACCTCTAAACCCTAAGCATGGCTGGTAAAAGTGGACAGAATTAGCAGGCACACTGAAGAGCTACTCTATAACTAGGAGAAGCATTATTCTTTTCTACAGTATGTAGAAACGCTGACATAATAAAATAAATGTATTGAGCAAAATGAAGGAAGCAAAAAAGCACAGCAAGATGGAAGAGATACACAACATAATTTGCAGTCCTAGGTGACCAGAGTATTTCCTCCCCCCTCCCCTCCCTCCAGCCACTCTACTTCCACAAAAGGGCCTTACACCAACGCGTGGATATTTCATGAACATTTTGTAGAATTCACAGACACGCTAGAGAGCACATATTCATTAACAAATTTCCAAGACCGCATGTAGAAAATAGATATTAAAAGGAAACCTCACGATATACTAGCTCTTCCATTCCTATTTTAAGGAATTTGCCTGGCCCACAGATCAGATATTTATTCATTCTTTAAATCCTTAAAAAAAAAAAAAAAAAAAAACCACCCCTCAATGCACTACTGTATTTTTTTTAGGACAGCATTCTCCTTCATTTACCTGTGTTTTTAAATGAGCTCTTTCTTTAGAAGAAGAAGAAAATAAAGATGTGTGATTGTATCTGTTGAGTTACTGTTAGGGTAGCTACTTCTAACACAGGGCTGAAGAGTTGAATGTATTGAACACACAAGTCTTTCAAATAAATTAAAAACAGTCAAACACTAAAATGGTTTAAAGCAATCAAAACATTAAGCAAACAGAGCCATTAAAATGAGACAGTTTGGGTTCTCTTGAAAATTTTAACTTAACTAGGAAAAAGATACTTGTCTCAGCAGTTGCACCAAGGAAGATAAATGCAGAAATGTGTTTATATTTTCTTCCTTAAACAGGAGAAACATAAAAACAAGTACATAGAAATGACGAAATAAATTACAGACCAGAAGGATTTCCCCCATCCCATTCCCACTGTTGCAGAGCAGTCTTTTCCATTAACAGCTATGTCAAAAGTACCAGCCACTGAAAACAGAACTAGGCAATCCTCGATAGGATGAGGGAAGTCTTGCTCAGACTTCTATGGATAACTGATTTGCTGTGAGGGTAGTATGTACCACAGTTCAAAGGTAGTATTTTGTAAACAGTAAAACAAAATGCTTCCCTCTGTGCCTTGTGGTTGCCTACAAATGCTGCTTTTGCACTCTATCGACAGGGCACTTCATTAATTCACTTAGCAGCCTTTCTGAAGAGACCAAGGTTCATCTCTGCCAGTGGCAAGAACTAAATGTGCAACTAAGTCATTGCTAATAATTTCTGGATTTGCTGCTTCCCATTTCTAAAACACTTTATGCAAAAGCCAGAAGAAGAAACAAACTAAAGATGCTACCTGAAAACAGCACTAGCTGGGAACTTCTAGAGGATTAAATCTCCATCCCTACCTAATAGAGAAGCAGCAGCATTCTCACTTCACTTCCCAGCAGCCAGCTAACAATGCATTCAAGCACTGAAGGCTGGCAGAGTCCGTGAGCACACTCTGGAAAGAGTGTTACCTCTACTGCCAGACAAGCCTGGGATGGCTCCAGCTGCCATATAAAACTCAAGAGGGCATTTTTTCCCCACCCACGAGGGCATTTTCTCCTGGTCTGCCTCTGCTGTCTGTTGGTGCAGATGGCCAGTCTCAAATAACTTGGGCCATTCCCTCTGCTGGCTGAAGTAAGAGAAAGCTGATGCGCACATTTAAACATGTCATTCACCCAGCAAAGGGCAGCAATGCAAACACACTAATACATTATACCAGGTAGGTCACAAATGATCATGGACACCTAAGTTTTGTATGTTAAGCACCTAGTATGAAACAAGTTTCCTTTCTCCCGCAATTCCAATTTTGCTTTGGAGATCAAGCTTCTGTACATTCATTTAAAAAACAAAATCCTTCTTCCAAATGCAGCAAGTTCTCAGCTCCAGCCTCCTCGCTGAATCTCTCCTTCCAGATGTCCAGTCCGCTCCTCCAGCAGTAGTTAATCAGACACCATCAGGTCGTGCTGGTGCCGTACAGGCAAACCAGTCTGCAGTAGTAGTGTTTAAATAATGTAGTAGTTATGGCAGTATGAATCCTTGTACTCAAGAATCCTCATTATCACAACTGCTCATCGACAGGATGGAGTAGATGGAGGTAATGATAGCGTTGTCATTGTCTGTGGCTAGGTTCACCAACACATTCTGTTTCTCTGTGTACAAAAACACACAGACAGAAGAATTAGCAGATGGCTGCTCTACCCACACATACTGCTAAATTACTAGTTCTCTTTGAGACTTAGAGCTGCCTATTGTCAGTTTGCAACAGGTCTTCCAAACTGCATTGCATATTTTTTAATTTCAAATTACAAATGTGAAAACTTACAAGCTTAAAAACAACCAAAAAAAATCCAAGTTTTAACTCCTACATGTCTTTTCTTGTTAAGATAGCACAAGTGAGAAAGAGACATTTCCTACCCCTCCACTAGTGCAGAATTAGCAACGTAAGCAGCTGGCTAATACAGGGTCTTGCAGTTAAGAAGGGAGGAAAGAACAAAATGGGATGAGGTGCTCTCAAACAAGCAGCGTTTTGTTCAGGACACTGTTAAGGCCTCATCAAAACCTGGATATAAAGAGTGTAAATTATCACATGGTGTCTGTTACACTGAAGTCCACCATCTGATTGTGCTTCCCTAGTGCTACCTGTGTCACTGTTTCCTTTTTGGCCCATCTTACAGCTGGTTTCTTCTCAGGAATTCCTGTCTAACTAGATATATGGCGGCTACCCTTCACCTTAATCTACGTGGTTCCCCCACTGAATAAGACAACAGCATGGGAGCAATTCATCCTTTTCCCTGAAGTGTATCACGGTGAAGCTACAGGATTACCCACTACCCCACGAGGCACTTCAACAGTGCCAAGGCATACTCTGCAGATGTGCACTCAAAGGCAGTTCACACATCTGTAAGGCACTCGACAGATGTGCACATTAAGCATGAGCAGTGTCAGCTCTGCAGTGGTGAAAACAACCCATGAAGCAGTGCTGGACAGCCTCCGAGAAGTGTAGTGTTTCTTGAGGGATGCAGATTGAATCGGCCAAGCAGACAGTGTCACAGTAACTTGAAATTGTTATCTAGAGATGTCACACTCTGTCACACCCTCGAGAAATCGAAATATTTCAAAAGCATCTCTCATAAGGAAGGACTTTAAGAGGCTTGACTTTGCAAATAAAAGATCATGCACTCACCTCTACAAAGGGGGAAACAACACAATTATTTAAGAGAAATCAGTAATAGAATTTTTTTTTAAAGGAGGGTGGTAGAAAAAAACTTCTACTTTTCAGCACCTATGTACCATTGGAAGGGCTCTAGAAACAAATTTGCAAGAGGAAAAGAACAGGAATACCCCATACTGGAATTTGCTCAGTCATGCAGTCATTTACCTACAACTAGGCAAGATATAATGTGTTAGAGTGGTGAATTCAACAGCTCCTAATGGAGATCGAGGACCAGTTCTGCCATACACTTAACACAACAGACCAATGTTCCCTTCAGAGATCTCCTAGGCATATCTAACACACGGAGGAGAATTCAGAGTTTGTTATGAGCCACTGCTCTGCTAAGTTTTCTTACAACTGATGGAGTCAATAATTTAATCAACCAGAAGGCATCTGGTAAATTTCTAAAGGCCCATGCTGTACAGTTTGACTTTTCTTTAGAGATCTCTTCAAAACCAGCATAAACTTCAGTATCATTAAGTCATCCCACCAGATCGTGGAATTCATACTGAAGCCTTTGTCCAGACTTTTTAGTCATTTTCACTTTGTTAAGCAAGTTGTACAGTATACCTTAAAATATTTCCTAATCTTAATTCCCAATCAATCTACCAATAATGGATATTGAGCCTCATACACAAGTACAAGGTCATTTTCCAATACTGTTGTTGCATTCCTTGAGCATCTCCTTAGTATATAGGTGCCAAAGAAACTTCTATAAAATACAGGGGAAGAGAGATTGTACTCATCATGCCACATCCACCCACCTCTCACCTTTCCGCTCTCTGATAAGGGCAAGGCGGCGGTCTTTCATTTCTACGTCCAGCTTTTCTACCATCCTGTCAATGCAGTTGTCTAGCACGAGAGAGCGTGTCTTTGATTTAATCTCCTGCCTGCAGATAGGGCACTCCACTTTACGTTTCGTCCACTCATTAATGCAGTAGGAGCAGAAGCTGTGCGCACAGTTCAGCGTGACTGCCTGTAAAATTCAAGGGAGGGATGTTTATCCAACCACACTGGCACTAGCACTGCAGTGAAAAAACAACAAAGTCAGAAAAGTGACATGATACTTCCTAAATGGAAAAGGAAGTATCCTTGTAGGGGCGTAGGGGAAAGAAAACAAAACCTCTTTCTTTAGCCTACCGAAAACGGAAAAACAAAAGCATCTTTAGCCTTCGTAGGAGCCTTCCATGGCTATAAAGAACAAACTATAGAAAGCAGAGTACAGGCAAATTTTACAGACTGGCTAATTCATTCACCCAAGTCCATAGCAAGCTTGTGGTGAAGACAGGAAGATACCGTAAGTTTACCCAATTTGAGAAAGATCAATTAAGGAAAAACTTGCATACTGTAGAATAACATCTTAAGTTACTGAGAAACCAAAAAATAAAAGTGCCAGAACAAAGCTAACATGTCATGTTTCATTATATTAATTTCTACTACTCAAAACTGAAGTTCTAGCAAAACAAGAACAAAAATAGCAGCCTACATGTCAGGCATAGCTTGCACAATACTTCTGCAATCACACACAATGCTTCTAAAAACATGTGTCTCTTTCAAGAAACAGAATTCATCTGAACTACAGGAGTGGTTCAGAACTTGACTGAATATTGCCTCTCTCTCCTTTAAGAATCTCTTCCTATACCTAGGCCAGAAGCAATCTAACCTCAGGCAGTCTAAAGCAAGGTCTAAAAAATTGCTTTTCCCAGAGCAGGCTACTGGGAACAAACTCAGAACACCAGTTCAAAGAACATACTCAACTGCTACAAGCCTGCACACATCTTGGGAGTAAGCACCCATCTCTGTGCAGGTAAAGACATTACAGCAGAACTTGCTGCCCAGAAGAGGAGTTTAGGGTGGAGGGACTGCAATTCCAGGCCAGGTCTCAGCCACAGGTCACCTGTTCAGACTGTTAAACTATCGAACTAAAGAAACAAGTCTGACTATTGCTTTATCAGCGCTACTGAGAGAGTCTCATGTTTCTTCTTTAGTAGCAAAGCCTATTACTCATTTAAACATACCTCGATAAAGTGTTCAGAACAGATTGTGCACTGTAGCTCGTTCTCTAACACGTCATTCATCTGATTCAACACTTCCTCTTTTTGAGCTCTCACCTTTTCCTTCTCCTCCTAGAGGAAAAACAACACACATGGTCACATATTGATGAATACTTAACATGTTTTATTTAATTTGGAGATAGAGAGACAAAGGCAGTGCTAGGGGAAAAAAAGAGCAGACACCTGCAAGGCCTCTCACATCAACTCTGCATCTATTATATATGCAGATCTGAAACCTTTCTCCTCTTTGCAGTCACAGGTAGTACTGAGAATACCCCCATTCATTGCTGAGAGCTGACAAGCAAGAGCAGCAACCATTATTAAAGTTCCCTTTAGCCTAAGGGACCTACAAATTGGACCAATCTTTTCAAAAATTTCTTTCAAAAATCTTCTTGGGATGAGATCCCAATAAGAACAATTAAAGAACAAAGGAACAATTCATTTGATGCCTGATGTAAAAAGCAGAACACCAACTAGCCAAAATATCTTAAAAATAATAAAGTCCTAAATTTCAAACGTTTCCTTTTATATTAGAATTTATATTTCTAATTGTTCCATTCAGCTCCTTAATAAAATTTGTTGTTTGGGGTTAAATTAGGCTTCTATAGACCTGCTCTGTCTTCTAAAAATAATGAAAGAATTCTTCCAACTGAAGCTACACTTGAAACAACAATAGAGTTGCAAAGGAGACAAAACCCAAAGTGAATAGCCAGAGATGGGAAATGAGCTCATTTCCAAATGCAAGACACCACAAAGCATCTCTTTAATTAAATTCAACTCATCGCTTATGAATGAAACTGAGAATTCAATTTTAATTCTTACCTTGGTTTCTTCCAGTTCTTTATTCTTGGCTCGAATTATCTCCTCGAAGTCTTTTTTACTACGGCTCAATTCTTCCATCAAAGCACGATGCTGTAATAATGCCATTCAAGAAGAAAGTGATTATAAGCTATCCTATTAAATTAACATAGCTTTAATCATGAGGCTCCATATACTCATTTCTGCTAATCCTCCTCTAAAAAGCAATGTATGCCTGTATGAATTGGTTTGTTAAGTTAGAAGCAGTTTAGCCTTCACTTGAAAGCAGACAGTTATTTATGACCTTCCCAATACCATGGCACTTGCACTCCTTCTCCCAGGTCATTCTTTCTCTGCGCATTGTTGGTAACCTCCTCTTTCATTATGCCCTAGAGAAAGCGTAAAGAGTCACAGTTCTACAGGATAAATTAATCAAGACTTATATGCCATACAGTCATGCATGAATGGAAAAAAGCATAAAGAGTACAGCAAACAAGCTCACACTGGTAATGATAAAACTCATTATGGAACATGAGTAAAAAATCAAATTTGACAATGAGTGCCATGTATGAGGCACTGTCAGTATTGCTGTAAAATTGACCCACCTACCAGACAGTGGGTAATCATTTCTCTTACCAGCATTTTCAAACTATATAACGATATAATAGTTTCCAAAGGACAATCAGGATAGGCTTACTGTATTTTGTGTACCTTTAATTAGAGTTTAAGCTTACAACACACTGGAATCTACCAGAAACACTAATAATTAGAAACTAGTTTAACCGATTGAGAGAAATCTTGAAAAAAATTACAAGAAATTTGGAACCTGCTTTCAAGACTCAAATAATCTGTGAGTTTTATCTGGCAACACCGCCATATTTAACCTCTAGGTGCCAAGATAACCTCATTTTCATGAGCATATAAGACATATATACTGAAAAGAGGCAGATACATATGGAAATTCTGAAGACTCATCCTCAACCCCGCTGGAGATTATTCCTCATTACTACACACACTATGGCATTGCACAAAACCTGCAAAGAGGAAGCAGACAACCACTCCATAACCATCCGAGCCACGTGCAGAAGCATAAAAGGCTTTTGGATATAAGGACAACTTAAGAATGCCCTACCCAGACCTAGGACGTTCCAAGCACTACCCCATCCTGCAATCTCTCTGCCTTGCCATCACTCCATGCTTGCCCTGACCCTCTCTCTTCCTAGCACTGTCTTTCATTTACTCCTTTTCTTTTTTAAGCACCACTGCCAGCTTCAGAGATGCTGGCTCTCAGTGCTATGTTCTGGCTGCATGCATTCTCTCATCTTGGCACATTTACCTCAATTTTAAACATCTCAAAACAAGGCCTGGGCTGTTGATACTGGATAAAAATCAGTGTATTTATTATTCTAGTCATCTAGTACAAACCTTCCAATACTAATAAATTACTAAGTGTGGCTTGTAAACCTGCTTTCAGAACCTGTCTTAACAGGCCACTGTGCTTCAAGACATGTTAAAAAGTCATGCCAGTATCTGCAGTTTATTTTGCCTTCCATATATGTTTTACTGTCACCATTTTGAGTGCATCTGACACACTTAAGTATCAAGGGGTATTTGATGCATATGGACCACAAAAACCTGTCACTGTGGGCAGAAAGACAATTCCCAAAAAGGGAGTCCTGCCACTTCCCAACAGAAGTATGCTCTGTAGATGAAAACCATTCCAATTTGCAAGTGAGGCACATTCCTAGTTTTCTACCAGGATGGCACAGCAGTAGAAAAGACTTAAGTATCTCAGCTACACAGTCAGACCTAGCCTAGCCTTGTAACTACTTGCCTCCTGCAGGACCTGGGCCAGTTGCTCCTTCAGGTTTTCTTCCCCATGTTGCCACTTAACTCCCTGGAGAAAATAAATAAATAAATATTTCTTTAGCTGGAAGAAAAATTTTAATTAAAAAAGGATTGACAGAAGACATTGGACAGAAAATGACTACGCTCTCTCTTTAGAGGATATAAGCAAAGAAACACCACTAGCACACAGTGAATTCTTAAGAAGTCCTTCTAGTCCTTCACAGGTTCTGTAGAAATTAGGGATATCATTTATGAATCAAAAAAACAGCTTTGTCATTCAGAATTGCATCCTTGAAATACTTTCAAATTATTCTAGCTCTAATAACTATGTTCAGAGAAGCAGAGGTCAGCAAGAGCTTAAGCATGAGAAAAACCAGCAATGCCATCTATGAGCACAAAGTGCTAAGACACCCTAGAATTCCAGCTGAAGCTCCCTTTGTGTTTTAGCACATTACTCCAGACATCCTGTACTTCATATACACCTATCTTCCCTTAAACAGCAGGTTTCAGTAGAAGGAATTGGTAACTCCAAGACAAACTCACTTCAAAATTAATTTCTGACTACTTTTAAACTGTTTGAATAAATTCAAATAGAAATACATAAACTTCTAGCTTTTTCTCCCAAAGATTTAGTTATCAGTTGTGTTCAAAGACACTCGTGGATTGTAAATGAGGGGGCTTTTTTTTGCAAATAAGAAAAGAACTCCTTTCCCTAAGCAATTAAAATGAAAAGATTAAGCATATAGCAATTTCCTCAGAAGTTAGATGCTGATAAATTTTGCACTTTTATCCTGATTGGTTGTGCAGCCCAGTACTTTGTCTCCACACATTCTTTTGGTGTATTTGCTTGGAAGCAAAAAAAATCTATAATGGTTTTAATAGGAACAATTAATGTGAATACTATTAAATATATTACTGTACTGTTCTGTAACTCATTTTGGATCAAAGCCTTTTATTAGTCATTCCGTAAAAACAGAACACCCAGACCAAAAAGATTACCACTATACCTCTAGTTTCTGCTGCTCTTTACAGAATGTCTTCTCCAGCTCTTCCACTTGCTGCTGATGCTGCTCTTGTTCTAGGCACAACTGGTCCTGCAGCTCTCGCAGCTCCTGCTCCATTGCCAGGATCTCCTTCCGAGCACACTTCCTGCGCTTCTGCTTCACGTTCAGAACTGCTCGCTGCTTCTCCTGCACTTTGACTTTCAGCTTCATTATATCTACCAGAGTTTTCCTCAGCATTTCCAAGCCAGTCCAAGACTGTGCAAGGCTAGAGCCTTTCTGGTCCCTATGAGCGACAGGTACAGCTTTCTCAAAGCGCACAGGACCACTGTGCTCCTCACTTGGTCCAGGAGTAGGTACCTTGAGATCAATCTTCTCTGTTGTCTTTTTGGCCTGTTCTACACTTTCCCATGATTTACCTGAAAGTTCACTGTCACAAGACACTCTGTCTCTTTTGGATCTAGAATCCGAAGGGCCTTCTGATCCAGATATTTCAGACTCTTCCACACTATATTTGCGTTTAGTTCTTGGACTCTTAGTTTTTCCCAGGTCACTTCTTTGGGCTAGGAAGGGTTTGATATTCTCCCATTCATCTTTGATTACTTCATACTCATATTCAGCAGCCTCTTTGTTGTCCAAAGGCACTCCTAATTGGATGCGGTCTCCTTCAGCTATAGGATAGGGTTTTAAGGGATCCAGGCGCTGTTTATTGAGCCACACTCCATTTAGACTCTACAAATGGATAGAAATCAACAAGATTCAACATACAGTTATACAGAACCTTCAAAAAATTATTTCTGGATGCTCTCAACATATCCTGTCTCGTCAGTGCTGCAGTCAGAACAAGGTACCTCTTTAAACACATCTTGCAATATCCAATTTGTTGACAGTGTCCCGTTTCTTATAATCATTACATTATTTACTATGTATTATGGCTACATTACGGATTTTGTGCAACTACTATGAGTAAGATGAACATAAGCAGTTGCACAGAAATAAAAGAATGAACTATTAAAATTAAAAAAAAAAAGAAAACCTATCCAAAAGGTTCTAAGAAAGTATTACCTAAACAAAAGACTCCACAATAGATCATGAATATAGAATACTGCAATAATTATTCTTGACAATTAATATCACCCCCCCAAAAAAATCAAGAAAAGACTAGAAAAAAAAAAGAAACGTAGCTTATATTGCATACATAAAATAAATAAATAAAAATTTAAAAAGGAGGGAGGAATGAAAGTCCATAGGTAGGAGAATGTAAAAAAAAGAAGAAAAAAGGTCTTCTGGATTCAATGCTCAAAGCAGAAAAGAAGTTGTTACACTAAGCACTAACAGAAAAAAATAGTTTCAAAATAAACAATAAAACCCAGCTACGCTCAAGATGAACTACAAAGCTATTAGCAACTGACATATCCCAAATACATTCAGGAAGACAATATGGTAAAATTATAGCAGCGAGAATTCAAAAACATTGATAGTTAACCTACCATATGCGTTTCCAATCATGTAAAACCTGAAGGATTCATATATCGACTGGAACAGACCCTCATTTAAGAGCAGTGTAACTGCATAATTTTAATAGTAGCCACTTCACTGTTTCTGGGCTTATCTGTTGTTGACCCAGAAATACTTTAAGGCTGGATGACTTGTTCAACACTAACTGTTTTTTCAATGTTGTTTTCAAATAAGTTCCTGTGTCTTAGTTTTTGGGGGTTTTTAAAACAGTTTTCTGCATGAATGAGAAAGTGGAAATAAACAATGATATAAAAATCAGATCACTACTGAAATCGAAACAAAAGTTATCTGAGGACTCTTGATCTCATTACTTGGCTATAATCAGCTGAGAAAAAATTCCAAGGGAAAACTCTTTGACTGAACAGTGCATGAAGCATGGTTTTCCTAATATTAGATTCTCTCGATAACCGCTTCAAACATTCCTTTTCTTTCATTTTTCTTTTCCAAGAATATAACACAAAGCAGGCTCACAGGATGCAAAATGCCCTGGGCAAAACTGCAATCACCTGAAAACCATTAGACCAAGAGATAAATTTCTATATAGAAAGCAGTTAAGTTTTGCATCCCAGTTGCAGCAAACTGAAGCCTCTTGCTACAGGGGCACAGCAGAAGAGATCTGTTCCAAAGGGCCTTCTATCATTTTTATACTCTATCATAGCTCATACACTGTTTGAACTCAAACAAAGCTTTCCCTTTTATTCATCTCAGAATACAAAGTCTCCAAGCCATCTCTGTACCTTGTTATCCTTAACAGTCCACTGTCCTTCTGCATTTTGCTGGAAAATGCAGTGTTTACGAGAGATCATCAAGGGACAGGTTTTCGACAGCAGCTGGTAGGTGAGATCTAATCCTCGGCCTACAGATACCTAAAAATAAAGGAGTTTAGTAATTGCAGTCAGCAACAACACAGTAAATTCAGCCTTCATGATGTGTACTTAAAAGTATAGAAGAAATCCATCTTTGGCAGCTGCTTCCCGGTAGAGTCAGGATAATTCGAGAATTTACTGAAGTTCTTGACAAATCTCTTACATTTTTTCATTTAAATTCACATTGATAGAAAACATGAAACCTTTGAAGAAGATAGAAGTATTCTCATTCCTCCCCGCTGAGGAATATTTTTCAGCTCTCAGGTAGCTTTTAGCCTCGGGTTTCATGGAAATTTTTCTCAGGAGTAAAACTGGTTAAAACAGTTCTCACTCCATCCATCCCCTCCTCATATTCGTTATCTGATGAAACACCATTTCTTAAAATAACGTACAACTACTTGTTGGTCTCACAGAGAAACTAACTGATCAAGGTTATTTCCTACTCTCTTCTTTCACAAGTTGTATCTGTTTAACTACTGAGAACAGAAGCAGAAAAAGCAGCCTTGAAATCTGCTACCCAAAAATGTGCATGTGTAACCACACTCTAAGCTTACAATACTTCTGTAGATCACACCATAATCTCAGGCCTTCAAAACTTAGCCACATGCAAGCCATAACTGATAACTAAATAATCCAATTAGATTTCACAGTATCTCCTGGAAGAAGAATGGACAGAAATTGTAACGGCTTCAGCATATTTTATTTAAAAAAAAAAAATACAATCTAACAGCAGGCTGCCATTCAAGGCATTGATCTGCTCACTCTCTTTCCTCCGCTTTCTTTGTGCGATCTGATAGTCAAGTACACATTTTTTCATCATTTGCATGCTGCAGGGAAGTAATTTATTTTAAAAAGAACAGGTGCAGGTGCCATGTAGTTAGAAAAGTGCACGAAACCAATGCAAAAGATACAAGAACATGCAGCCAGCAAGAGCAGAAGCTCACATCTAAATCCCACTAGGCATAATATAAAAGTACATCCTAGTTTGATGAAGACTGCTCTCTTTCTCCCCTGAAATTCCAACTCAATTACATAACACCTTCCAATTCTTACAAGATGACAATGAGATTCTGCTGTCAAGGAATGTTAATTTGCTGCGTTTGTTACCTGCAACAGTCCTTTTTAAAGAAAAGACTCAAACTCCCACATCGTAACAAAATGAAAGGAAACAAAGACTGTGAAAGCAAGCTAAACTTCTTCTTAAGTGCTTAATGGCTATTAACACTCTGTCACCATGAGTCAAGTTAGCAAGATGAGGGCGACTCTGTCATCACCTTCCCCTCTACCCCAAGCAGGTCCCTCCATGACAGCAGGAGCTCCAGGTGGATTCACTTACACCCTTCGCTTTTGCCCATGCAGCTGTAACAGGAAGGCAAACCCACATCAACTATTACTAGCGCTTGGTCATGCAGATCTTGGTGCGTGAAGCCCCTGCACAACCATGACAGCGTAGAGCCAGTCACAAAACTTCTAGATAAAGCTCAAGGCACAAGCAGCCTTGGGTACAGAGCAATCGAGTACAGGGTGACCCAACATTTATCTTGCTGCTTTCGGCCACAGACCTGCAGCCTTCTTGCAGCACCCAACCCCCAACACGGTCATTTGCCGTGCAAGTTTAAGGATAAAAAAGGCCTGTTTGGGCTTTCTAATTAGAAAAGTAATATATGCTATCAGAAGAAAAGCTTATACGGATGCCATTCTGAAATGTAACCAAAATGGCTGAAAACACCAGCCTCACTTACACCTGAATAACGTTACTCACAAAAACTAGCTATATTGCATACTGCTAACCTTGCCAGAGCACCACAGTAGTGACTAGGCTTCAGATTTTCGGTTTTTTTTTCTTTTTTTTTCCCTCCTTACAACACCACCATCACCTAAACAGTTTCTGCTAGACAGGCCACCACGCTGGAGCACAGATCTCCGAGGCCTGGCCAGACAGGCTGCTACGGAGGCAGCGCCCTGCTCGCTGCGCCCTGGCGAGCATCCCGCGCCCGGGTCCAGCGGCCCGACCCTCCCGAGGAGGGGGCTGCTCCTCGGCAGAGTGAGGAGCGGCTACCTGAGGGGCAAGGACTCGGAAATCGGGATTTCCCTGAACGGTAACAGCAACCGCCGCCCCTCAGCCAAAGGAAACTCTCTCCCCCTCCACCCCCCCCCAGCAGAAAACGCATTAACGAGTAACAAGGCCCCGGAGCCAGCAGGGCCGCTCCCCGCGCTCGCGGCGCGGCCGGGCGCGGCTACCTCGGCGCCGGCCTCCAGCAGGAGCCACTCGCCGCTCGCGCCCACGCGGCGCAGGCACCAGGCCAGGCGCGAGGCGCCCCGCGCCGCCATGCCGCCCTCCCGCCGCCGCGGCAGGCAGGAGCAATCGCTGCTGCGGCGGCGCGAGCCCGCCCAGCAGCCCGGCTAATCGAGCGCGGAGAGGCTGCGCACGCGCCTTGCGGCAGTGCGCGCGGCGCGGGTGACGACCCCCGCCGCTTCCGCCCCTCCTGAAGCCGCCGCCGCGCTCCTTCCGCCCCGGGCCGTCATGGCGGCGGCCGGGGGGCTGCGGCGCCGGGTGGTGCAGGCCGCGGCCTGGCCGTGCGGCTGGCGCCGCTGCTGGCGCCGCTGCGCCGCGGGCGGCCCGGGAGGCCCGGCGGCCGGGAGCGTGCGCGCCGCCTTCCTGCGCTTCTTCGAACAGCGCCACGGGCACCGCCGCCTGCCCTCGGCGCCCGTGCGGCCCCGCGGCGACCCGCGCCTGCTCTTCGTCAACGCGGGCATGAACCAGGTGCGCCCCAGCTCCGCGCCTGCCTCTCAGGAGCGCCGCGCCGGGTGCCCTCCGGGAACAGGGGGTGTCTCTGTGCCTTGCTTTGCAGTTTAAGCCCGTCTTCCTGGGCACCGTGCACCCGCGGAGCGAGCTCGCGCAGCACCGGCGCGTGGTGAACTGCCAGAAGTGCGTGCGGGCTGGCGGGAAGCACAACGACCTGGAGGACGTGGGCCGGGACACCTCCCATCACACCTTCTTCGAGATGCTGGGCAACTGGTCCTTTGGAGATTACTTTAAGGTGAGGCAACAAGAACCGGCCGTCTCCAGGCTTTTCCTTTCAGCATCGTCCCTGGGCTGTAGTACCGTGGAGGTGTCTTCTCAAGGACGTGGAAAGCCCTGAATTCCTTGCTGGAAGCTCTGTGGCCCGAAGCGGAGGCAGTGGCTTGGTGTACTGAACCACTAAATGCTCCCTGCAGAGAACTTATTTTCCACAAAGCACTCAAACTTTCCAAAGCCTCCACTCATATACAAACCAGAGTTGTCTGTGTAAGCACCAGCGTTGACCATTTCACAGGGATGAGAAAAGGTTCTGCGGGTAAATGGGTAGGTGTAGCCCATGCTAGGAGTCTGAAGGTTTCCCAAGGATTTAGGAAGGTCATAGATTTCCACAGCTATTTGAAGAACTGTCTCAGGGGCCTGACCCTCATCACACTCTCTGGCATATGCCTTAAAATTGCAAAGAGATAGAAAAACTGAAATTAGGTTCTCTGCTATTTGACTCAATCGTAACGAACCTTCGTGCCTCCTTTCACGCCCTGGGTTTCAGTGCTTCCTCTTTGTTCCTTGTCTGCTTAGGAGGAAGCATGCAGCATGGCCTGGGAGCTCTTGACAGAGGTCTACGAGATCCCCAAGGACCGTCTGTACGTCACTTACTTTGGCGGAGACTCCTCGCTGGGGCTGAGCGCAGATGAGGAGTGCAGGGACGTATGGCTCCGCCTGGGGTAAGTTACATTAGAGCAGTTACTGGCGCTTTGGTCTCTGGAGTCTCTCATTTGCGCTTCAGTTCAGATGCAGGCACCAAAAATTGATCTTTAAACTCATTTGGTGTCTGCTTTGTTGGGGCTACGATTCAGCTGAGCTCTGACCACTCTGATGCTCTTCATCTCTAAGCTGATCCTGAGAGCCGTCAGCCTGAGGGGCTGTGTACCTAGCACAGCCTGACCTGGATGAAGCGAGATGCTGATCTCTGTTCCATGTGCAGTGATGCTTCTCCCACTATCCTTCTCTTTGTGTCATGGTGCCCCCGCAAAAAGCGTGATGTACTTTGGGAGCTTTTTCCAGGCTGTATGTGAACTTGGGCCAAAAGCTATTAGTTCTATGCCATGTTGGTGTCCAGCTCTGCTGGAATAACCTCCATCGACCCAACAGAGAGCTGGTCATCTATCAGCAGGAGCTGGATTGAGCTTGCCAGCCATGCTGAGCAGTAAGCTGAGTCTGCCTGGTTTGTTCAGTTTAACCGTGCTATGGGATTCTTGGGACAAAAAGCAAGTAAATCATGATGTGTCAGAAAGGATCCTGTCTCCAACTTTTTCTGTAATCTGGGCTAGTCTGTATTGTGTGTGGATGGCCCAGCCCTACCATCCCTTTTGTTTGCCTTTCCAGGGTGCCTGCCAGCCACGTGCTTCCTTTCTCATTGAAGGACAACTTCTGGGAGATGGGGGACACAGGCCCCTGTGGTCCCTGCACAGAGATCCACTATGACCACGTGGGTGGTGGCAGAAACGCAGCAGCCCTGGTGAACCAGGGCAGCCCCGATGTAGTAGAGATCTGGAACCTGGTCTTCATGCAGTATAACAGGTACTAGGCACCCTGTCCCAGCCCCAGAGCCGTTCTCTCTGCTGACATCAAACCTCATTTTCTCGAAAATCTCACTGCATTCCAGGAGGTGGCAGTACAGGTGAAAGGGGAAGCAGCAGAGATGTGTTCACTGTGGCCCATGGACCCCCTTCGCCACATTTCTCCTGTCCTTCAATCTCAGCTGCCTCTTTTCTTTCCCTGTTGCATCCCAGATGTTCTGTTAGGTCTGCAACATCTGCAGCAGCACAGAAAAACCTCTAGAAGAAGGGCTTAGACCCTTGTTCAGAGCACGCCTTTTTCCATACATTACAGCATGTCCTGACTGTCTGATGGTCAGAGCCTGGCCACCTAGCAGTGACACTCCAGGCTGCTGTTAGTCCTGTCCCTAGGATTCCTTCTTCTGGGTCACCTGCCCCAGCACTGTTTCCACCCCTTGTCACTCTGCCATCCTCTGACACTTGCCCACTCCTGTTCTTTGGCCTTGGACTGACCCTTGCTTCTCATTTGCCTTTTTTTTTTTTTTTTCCTGACATGCTAACAGGGAGGTGGAAGGGAATTTACTTCCCTTGCCCCAGCACCATGTGGATACAGGAATGGGCTTGGAAAGGCTGGTGACAGTTCTGCAAAACAAGCGTTCCAACTATGACACGGATCTCTTCACTCCCATCCTGGATGCCATTCACAAGGTGATGATGCTCCTGCTCAGAGTCTCAGCTAAACCAAAGCCCCATGAATACAGACTGCTTGACTGGTACCATAATCCAGCCTTGTCTACATACATTAATGTACAGAATTTTAAGATGACAAGTATGTCCAGCCAGGCCCACAGCAATGTTTTAGGGAAGCTGAGGCAAATTCAAGGTTGGGAATCCAATGGGATAGCAGTGTTTCTCCCAGGACTGTTGTAGCCCAGGGCTAGGGCTTTGGTTGACATTTCTTAGGCACACAAGTCTTGGTCTGTAATGTTCTCAAAAGATGTTATGATTACACCTAACATTGTAGGTTCAGAGGCAGTAGACAAGTGTGAAGTAAAGAGTGTAGCTGTCTGTCCTACACCACAGCTTTCCTGCCACATTCACCGCTGCTGATCTGTCTCCCTGCTTTCTCCCCTAGGGCTGCGGGGGGCCCACATACCAGGGCCTGGTGGGGAGGGCGGACGCGAGCGGCGTGGACACGGCGTACCGCGTGGTGGCAGACCATGCGCGCGCCCTGTGCGTGTGCATCGCTGACGGCGTCTACCCGGGCCTCTCCGGAGCAGAGTAAGGATGCGTGGAAACGGCGCGGGGGAGACAGTTCAGGCCACAAAAGAAAGGGAACATGAGGAGCCGTACAGGAGGGGGTCAAAGGCAGCGAGTGGGTGAGCTGTGCAGGGACAGGAAGGAGAGGGCCTGGAGGCATTCGAGATCAGCGCTATCATCCCCAGGTAAACGTGAAGCGTAGGATGCAGCTGGCCTATATGGATAGATCAGGCCAGAGAGGAGCTGCGTGTGGGGTGTACTGGGTGTGGGAATGGGGCTGAGATGCTCACATGGCTCTCTGGGGAATCCTGCCCTGTTTTCAGGCTGGTGCTGCGTCGGATCCTGCGCAGGGCTGTCCGCTTTTGCTCTGAAGTCCTACATGCCCCTCCTGGGCTCCTGGCCTCCCTGGTGCCTACTGTAGTGGACGTGCTGGTGAGTAAGAACTGCTGCCTTGGGGAGGAAGAGTATCGCACAGGGCATAGGCCCATGTGCATTTCCTGTGCACTGTTAAGGGGCAAACTTGGATGGGAAGGACCTCCAGGAGAGTGTCTGTGAATGTGTGTTCCCACAGTGGGAAAAAAAAAAACCCTCCTGTGATTGGAGGAAGAGGGTCTAGCATGACGCAGCACAAGTATGTGTGTAAATGTGTGTGCTATTCTTTTCCAAAAAGTAGTGGTTTTCACACAGTCATATTTCATTAAAGCCATCTGCTTACTAACAGCTTCCAAAAAGAAACTCCTTCCTTGCCCTGTGTAAACTGGTGTGGTTACCACAGAGATGTTAGAGAGGGGCTAGCAGGGAGGGTCACAAGGAGACAGCAGCTGTAATTCCACGTGTGATTCTCTCCCCCTGTAATGCTGTCCCTGGGGCTTCACAGTGGTGCTCAAAATGCATACTCACTTGCCTGAGAAACCTCTGTAATGTACGTGGCATGCTTTGAGATCCCCCGAGGAAGCTGCTGTGGATGTTGTTATCACTAACTGTGAGGCTAACTCCACAGGGAGATGCCTACCCAGAGCTGAGGAAGAACACAGACCAGGTGAGCAGTGTGGACAGAACCCCTACTTACTGTCTTTCTTAGACATTGCTGTTGGAGGTGGAATTGGGCCCCTCTTTGGGACTCAGTTGGAGGGGCTGCAGTGCTGGGTTCTCATGGGTGGGCTGAGATGTGCAGGGCATGTGTGTGTATCAAGCTCTGCCTGGACTGCAAGGTACCTGGGGCAGACTTCCCCATGTGGGAGCTATATGAGATTCTTGCAGAGGCTTCTCATCCTGGTGTAGGAGCTGTTATTCTGACAAAACTAGGACAGCTCTTCTGCTGAATGGAAGTGCAGCTTGTCCCAGCGTGGGTGTCCTTTGTTCCCTGTGGGCTGGAGGTTTAGGGCTCGTCAGAGTAAGTAATTTATAGGCTGCTCCATACTTGCTTCTATTGACAGCAACTCTGATGAGCAATTTCTCTGGCAGTTCTAGTCTTGCAATTTTAATTGGATTAAAGGAAATAATTTCTGATAGGGCACCTTAACCAGTATCCAGCTTCCCCCAAGTAGGTAGTCAATATTGTCTTAGCAGGAAGGGTGATAGGGTGACAGAAGATAGAATGAGTTTAGCACTGTCTCGTACTCATCAGAAGGCTGTTGTGGTGGATACCTAGAGAACAAAAAGGCTGGTTCAGATAGACACAGCACCTGTTAAACACTCACTTAGCTGATTTGGCAAGTAGCCTGGCGCTGTCAGGGCTGCGCTGAGGCGCTCTCTGTGGTGTTAAGGCTAACTCTCCTGTTCCTTGCGGAGATTGCAGATATCATCAACGAGAACGAGGCCGCTTTTCTGTCCTCCCTCGAGCGTGGGAGGCGCATCATCGAGCGGACGGTGCAGCACATGGAGCCCTCCACGGATTTCCCAGGTGCGTCTCCTTCTGCTGCGTGGCTGTGCTTGAAGATGATTTGATTCAGGCTCTTACAGGCATCACAGGTAAAACCTTGGTGGATGCCTGTCTGCCTTCCCCACATGTTTTCAGTGATGTTCATTGCTCCAGTCTTCTAATTGTGATTGTTTCAAAGTACTTTGTTCTTACAACCAGCTAGGCACCAAAAAAGCTAGAAACATCCCTCACAGCTTTATTTACTGATTCACTGTCTCCTTGTAAGTACAGAGCTGAAAGAAGTAGCCTTAAATCCAGCCAGAGCAAATGCTTATCCTGCTGTGCTGCACTGGATTTTAGCAGGGATGGGGCTGTGGTGCACCCTTGAGTGTGGTGTACTCCATCCCATGTGAGAGGGACTGCGTGGCTCCTTTTCTCTTCATCGTTACCAGTGTAATTGTGCATAGTTCAGGTAGACCCAGTCACCAGGGCATACGCAAGATTGGTCCCATCTGAACACCTGGAAATGCCTTTGCTTTCAATAACCACGCAGAGTTCATGTGCTCTTTTCCATCCTGCAGCTGAAGTAGCCTGGTCTCTCTATGGGAATTTGGGATTTCCTCTGGATTTGATTGACTTGATGCTTGAGGAAAAAGGGATCCGTTTGGATTCAGCTGCTTTTGATGAACTTGCTCTGGAGGATGCCAGGGTAAGAAGGAAACTGCTTGTCAGAGTGATTTGGGGTCTGCCCTCTGTCCTGTGGGCAAGAAGGCAGAATTCTTTGTGCTCCTGGGGCATTTCAGATGTACCCCAGGACCAGAGCACCCTTTCCCTGAAGTGGAAGTGGTTCTGATTACAGCAGCTGGAACACTTTGCTTTCCCTTTTTGTCTTCGGGCTGAAAGCATTGGCTGGTGACTCCTGCACAGATCTGAGAAATGTGTTACAGTTTTTGCTGTTGCTAGAGTGGGGATTAGCACAGAACAGTATCAGTTGGAAGGAACCTCTTTGTGCTTATCTGGTCTAGCTCCCCACTCAAAGCATGGGCAGCCTAGATGGCCAAAACAGCAAGTGGTTTAAGAAGAGTTAATGTAGTCTCTGTGGTGCCGGGAGACTCACGGTGCTGTGCAGTGGCAGGCCCTGTTGAGTGATCAGATCAAGGCCTTGCTGTAAGTCTCAGAGTGATTCAGGAAGCTCTGTAGGGAGGGATGGCTCTGTTAGCAGTTGCTTATGGCATGCCTCAAGGCTAGTCCAGGGCAGCACTGAGTGTTTGTGAGCTGGAGGGAATGGGGTTGGTTTAACAGCAGCACAGATAAAAATGAGCCTTATCCAGGAAGATGGAAGGAGTTTTTAGCCTTAAAACTCCAGATATTGGGTTGGGTATCCCCCAGATAACTGTCCTTTTAACTGTGCCTTTGCTGTGCTGTAGCGGAAGGCCCGTGACCCGCAGGCAGGACAGCTGGAGGGTGCAGATTGGTGCCTCGATGTGCACTCATTGGCACAGCTGCAAAGCAACAATGTGCCTGTCACTGATGACTCGCCAAAATACGCCTACACGCTTGGGCAGCGTGGGCAATATGGTAAGTGGCTGGTGCCAGCCGTGCAGGAGGCCACACACCCTGGGGTTCAGACCTATTCGCCTTGCTGCTGCATCTTTGCTCTGCTCTGCTCTGATCTCGAGGTGGGTGCTGATCTTCCTGCGGGTGGTGTGCCCCAGGAAGGACGTGGGTGGTGCTGAGGCTGTGAGCTCGGAGTGAGTGTCACTGTGCAATGCTGAGCAGTGCTGAAGATGAGCACCCAGCCTGTCCCTTACAATCAGGAGTGTGAATGCAAGGGAGAGTGAAGGAGGCTCAAGAGGGTTTGTCTAAGGCCTTGCACTTGCTGTTTCTCTGGCAGGCCAGTAGATGCCAGTGCCGTTTTTTTTTTTTTATCATTTAGGATAATGGGCTATTGATGCTCCAGGGAAAGTATAAAGCTAAACCACAGAGAGTAAGAGGTGATGTGGCTGTCACAAGCAATTAGAGATAGCTGTGTACAGCCAGCTCTTCCTTACCCAGTGTACTGGTGGCAACCCACATTAGGCAAAAAGCGAGGTAGCTCAAACTCTGTATATTACAGCAAGAGCACAATGAAAAACAGTCCAGCAGTGACATTGACTGAAATCTGCAAGCTAGCACTGTTTCACCTGCTCAGTCATTGCATCAGAGAATGATTCATGTTGGAAGGGATCTCTGGATATTTGATCTCTTGTGTAAGAGATCAATGTAAGATCTGCACAAATATCAGCATCCCAGTTAGATCAGATTGCTCAGGGCTTTGTCCAGTTAAGTGTTCTGCTTTTCCAAGGGTGGAGGTACCACAGCCTCTCTGGGACCTGTTCCAGTGCATTATCACTCTTACTGTGAAAAAATTTTTGCTTTTGTCCAAGCATAATTTCCTGTGTGGGGATTTTGCTTTACTGCCCATCATTCTCTTGCTGTGCATCTCTGAGAGAGCCTGGGTCTGGTGTCTCTATATTCTCCCATTAACATTACTAAGATCTTCCCTTTGCTTTCCCTTCTTCAGGCTGAACAGTAGTGTCAGTGTTGGTAACTGAATATCAGTTGAACTTTCAACCTTTGAGTGCTTCCAGTCTTTCAGACAGATGATTCAGCTGCCTTAGGAGCAATCCAGCTGCCCAGTTCGCATTTCCCAAGTTTGACTACAAGGATACTAGAGGAGGGGGTGTCAAAACCTTGCTAAGTCAAGGAAAGTGACTCATTTTCGCTGTGCAGCAAGCCAGTGCCTCATCATAGAGGGAATCAGGGTGGTTGCAATGTAGCACCGTGCAGATGTGTCTGTGCTGCATCTTTCTCGAGCAGACTTGTCTCCAGCCAGATGGGGTGTCCCTGATTTGGCAGCCAGGTTAACCACTACCCAGCAGGTCTGTCCCTGGGTAAGCAAGAGATTACTGTGCTATTTTGGGACTTGATTCCAAATAGGAGATCCTTTGTCCTTTCTGCTGATCGATGGGCCTATCCTACCAAGGCAAAGGAAAGTGCTGGCTTTTGGTGCAGACTGGATATTGCCAGGGTTGGCACATGGAAGTGTTGCCTTCCTTTTTGTTGTGAGCTAACGAGATGTGCATGCTAATTGCTGGTATCTTCTTGCCCCTGGCAGAGTTCAGCCCATGCCAGGCCACCGTCCTGATGCTCTACAGAAATCAGTCCCTCCAGAAGGAGGTTGGGGCAGGCCAACACTGTGGTGTCATCCTGGATCGGACTAACTTCTATGCGGAGCAGGGAGGGCAAGCCTCTGACCGGGGCTACCTGATGCTCTTGGGACAGCAGGTGAGGCCCCTTGACGACTAGATCCAGGGTAGTCATGGTTGCTGGGACCATGTAAACTTTCCCAAATGATAAATTATTTTAGTGTGTTAATTTTCAAGCTGCAGTGTCCTGGAAATTCCTTCACCTTTGCCTCAGGCTTGTGGCGGGAGGGACAAGTGAAAGCAGTGACACCTCTGAGGTGGATCTGCTGCTGCTCTGGTTGTCTCTTGCAGCCCTTTGCAATTTCTTCTTACTGGAGAAGACTTGAAACAGTCTTTTTGGCTCTCCCTTTGATATGTTCCCTCTTTCCAGCCAGGAGATAATGCAGTGATCAGAAAGTCCGCCAGATAAATAACTTGTTTCTGGCAAGTCCTGGAGAACTACAAGAGATGCCCAAGCTGAGACATAGTATAAAAGTTCTTATTCCTCCCCAAAGCATTAGAAAGGATTCCCAGCCCTGCAGCATGTTTCATCTACCCTGCCAGTGGGAGAGCTTTGACCGTTCTCTGCGGTTTCAGCTCCCTCCCACATACTCTCGAGAATCACGTCAGGGTGTTGATGCTGCCTTTTTAGCCTTTCTCAGAACTTCTCCCAGGCTGAAGGGGGCAGCGAGTTGGTCTTGCCAGCCCAATGCAGTGATTCCTTGGATACCCACAAGAGGTGCGTTGACAGTACAGGGACAAGTCCAGATGTCCAGCAAATTCTTTGTCATAGTCGGTCTTGCTGTCCCTGCACTGAAAGCTGGCAGCCTTGACAGGGTGTGCAGTGATCAGACACTAGCAATGGCTGAAGCACTCTGGTTGCAATGACAAGAAGCTTATCATTGCTTTTCCCACCCTATCCCTGGCTCCTTGGGACCACTGGCGGCTGTGTTTCCCAGTGGGCTAATGCAGGCACTGGTACTGCTCTTTGGATGCTTCCTGTGTCCTGATTTGCCCTTCTTTGTCTCTTTGTCCAGGACATGCTCTTCCCTGTAAAGTCAGTTTATCTCTGTGGCGGTTACGTGGTCCATGAGGTCACTGCTGTGGAAATGCTGCGTGCTGGGGACCAAGTGCAGCTCTTTGTGGATGAGGTGACGCTCATTTGCTCTTAACCCTTTTCCAGCCTTGCTTTGAGAGTCTTACGGTGTCCTGAGTAACCTAGACACAGCAGTGCTTTGTCCCGTGTGCTCCTGATACTGCCCTTCATTGACATGTGAGGGGGAGAGAGCTCACAAGTGTCCCTGTGTGTAATCTTCTAGGGGTCTTGGATCTGTTGCAAGGTACCTGGCCTGTTCTTTGCTGTTTTGCAGAGCTGTTCCCATGGAGAAAGAAGCTAGATGAACTTGTGTCACAGGGCAGATCTGTCTACTAGCTGTGCTGCCTATTCTTCCTTGTCTCCTCCCATCCCCTCACATGCACCCTTTCCCTTACGCCTCCAACCCATTCCCTGCTTCCCCAGCTGTGGAGACCTTCCAGCACTCACTGCCAACCTGCCTGTGCTTTCAGGCCCAGCGACTGGCCTGCATGACCAACCACACTGCTGCTCATCTGCTGAATTTTGCTCTCCGCCACGTGCTGGGAGACAACACAGAACAACGGGGGTCCCATGTGACAGCGGAGCGGCTGCGCTTCGACTTCAATACCAAGGTGATTCTGGACTTCTGGTGGGCCTTGGCAGAACCAGCATCTTGGAACTGGCCATCCTCTCAGGGATTTTTCTCCACTTGCTGTGCTTACTCCTTTTGAGACAAGTCCGTTTGTGTCTGAGAAATGAAGTTTGGTCCTCTAGAGGTGATGGGGTCAGCTTTGTGCTGACCTAGCTCTGAGGAGGGCCTACTGTGGGGAAAGACGGGACAGAGAGGAAGGGACTTAGTGGGGTAGTGAATGTGGAGCTGACCTGGCTAGTGCAGAGGAGATCTCCAAGAGACTCAGAGTTTAAATATGGCACATACTGGGGTGTTCCTGATATTTCTGCTGGTCACCCAAATGGGAGAGCCTGGGTAATGAAAGCTGTCAGGACAGCCTGAGTACTGACCCTACTAACCTGTCACTTCTGGCAGCATCTATCCCTAAGAATTTGGTTGATAACTCTTGAGTTAATCCTTATTGCAGGGGAGGAGTGGGAGGGCCATGATGCTCGCAATTTCCTTCTACAGGTAGGGAAGATGAGACATGAAGGGTAAGTGGTTTGTCCAGGAAGAGTTGCCTGGAGCCTATAGCCCTAGTTCTCACTTCTTGGTTCTGTGCCTCTCTGGAGACTTCTCTTGAAGAAAGCCACTTTCCTTCCACAGGACCCCGTGACCATTGAGCAGCTGCAGCAAGTGGAGCAGGTGGTCCAGGAGGTGATTAATCGAAATGAGGTTGTGCACATGGCTGAGGTCCCTCTCGCACTGGCCAGAAGAGTTCAGGGCCTTCGTAGTGTGGATGAGGTATGACAGGAGGGCAGGATGTGTCTTTTTGAGCCTTCTCCCTCAGCAGGAGTCAGCTACATCCTATGAGGTGCTGAAGCAACCAGTTTCTGCAAGGGAATTGACTGCTAAAGCTCAAGGGGGAGATGAGGTTTTCAGGAGCACTGTTGTAATATGTGGGTGCTAATGATATGCGGGATTTCTGCTCATTTCTCTGGATCAAGAGCTTGTAGTGTCACTTGGTTGCTTCTTTCTCCCCTCAGTGGTTGTTTGTGGGGGAAGAAGTGGTGCTGCCCCGTCTCGTGGGGAGAGTGGGGCAGGGACCTGAAACCATTGGGTTAGTCTTTAAGTGCCTCTGAAGAACTTGTTGTTTACTGCTGATCCCTGTCTTCTCTGTCAGGAGTATCCAGATCCAGTAAGGATAGTGTCCTTGGGCGTTCCCGTGGAGAGTGTGCTGATCCACAACTCCGAGGCTGCAATGCACACCTCTGTGGAGCTCTGCTGTGGGATGTAAGTGGCTTTCTCTGTTTATATTCAGAATGGTGCGTTTGTGGGTGGCTACATCCTTGTGATTCTCCAGAGTTGCCTCCCACCCTGATCCAAGTCCAGACTTGCACGAGGATTTCTGTATGCCCCGCAAGACCTGTCTGGAAGCTGAGGAAGAAGACTGAGCACTGATGGCTGAGGCAGAGACCTTATTCCAAGGTCCACGTCCCTATTTCTGTGCCACTTGGCTTCTTCACCTGAAAGATTTAGTGGTGATAGCGTAGCGTGTTTGTGAGGCTCTGGAAATTCCAGGATGAAAAAGCAAGAGGGAAATGTGAAGCGTTGTTCCTTGCTTCATTGTCTGAAACCTACTGTCACAAATGAGTGATGTATTTCACTCATAAAAGAGACACAGCGATATGTTTTTATTGAGATAAGGCAGTGATTTAAAAGTGATCAATGGTAAATAGGACAGTGATGTAACATTTGATGACAAGGTATACTCAATTATTTAATGCGTGGAGGAAAGAGTTGGACAAAAACATCAAGGAGACATAAGGTCATAAGGTTCAGAATGGATCCCCTTGCTTTCTAAACTCCTCAGAGGAGTCTGGATGTGGCTGGATCCAATCTTAGTCCTAGACTTGGTGGACAGTTTATGTCTAAAGGACAAGGTGTGCAATCAATCTGAGATGTAACTCAGCAAAATTTGCAAAGTATCATTGTGCTACCAGTAATTTACGAGGGATCTGTTGCAGGTAAAGAATGTCTTGACCTTGAGAGGGTTGGGCAGGGGAAGGAGCACACCTCACATCTGCCTGGAGCCAGAGGACTCCAGCAGAGTGTGAAAGGGTTGTATTCACTGTCACCAAATGGAGTTACAAGGTCTTCATTGTGCAATTGCAGGAGGCCTGGGGACCCAGCAGGATGTTGTGGAACAGTTGATATGTGAACTTGAAGCTAGTTTAACTGATTATTTTGTTTAATGATCTTAGCTCTTCTCTGCTTTTAGTACTAATGAGAGTAGAAGAGTGACTCAGTCTTAAGACAGTGCTGGCACAAGGAAAAAAATAGGAACAAATTGGCCTCAGAGCAGATGTAGCTGGAAATGAGCAAGTTTCTAATCGTGAGTGCAGTTTTCTTGTGGGAGTAGTGGAACGAGGAACTGCATGGGAATGGAGATGATCAATTTTAGTGAAGCTGTCTGCAGTCTCTACTTGTGGTAACAGAGGACACTGTAGTGTTTTGCATATTTAATGTTAGATAACCAAGAGGGAAAGTTGTCAGTCATGTCTTCCACCTGTGACTAGGTTCCTTTGGCCAGTCTGTGAGCTGGCCTGACAAAGGAGGGATAGAGTTGGAGGAAAAATGACTTTCTACAACTTTTAGCAGCAGCAGCTGAGTAGAAGGGATAAATCCCAGTCCATCTCACTGGGAAGGAAAGGGATGCAAAACGTAACTTAGCTGTTTGTGCTGTTTGGCAGGGCCCGTTGGGCAGGTAGCACAGCTTCTCTTGACTAGCCTCAACTCTACTGTCTCTTGCCTGACAAAGTTCCCTCAGGATTATAGGGGCAGGAAGGAATTGAAGCTATTGTGATTGGGGAAGAGGTGCTGAACCTGGGACACATCTAAAAGCAAAGCTGATTTTCACAGAGAAGGTTGTTTCCTTTCCTCTTCTCTGCCCACTTTGCAGGCATCTGCTACAAACAGGAGTTATGGAGGATCTGGCCATTATCAGTGAGCGTCAGCTGGCTAAAGGGATTAGCCGTGTCATTGCAGTGACAGGGGGACAAGCCAAACAGGTGAGAAAAAAAGGACTCTTGTTGGTCACCACTGAAAATAGCCTGGGCCCATCCTCTTGATACCCTTCCTTAAGGCATTTGTTAATGGATTTATATGCTATATATGTATATGTGTATATATCTTATATAAGTTGTACCTTGTTACTTGGCTACAGTCACCACTGCCATGGAGTTCAGGCTCCTCGCCCTTCTTTCTTCTCTTCAGACCCCCATTTCTAAGATGGAGACTTAACAAAACATATCAGGAAGCCTCTGAGCTATAAATTGCAGTCCCAGATAGGTGTTTAAAGACATGGACCTTTGTGCCTTGGCTTCACCTTCTGCTTATCACAGTTGGATTGGCCTTTTATTCTGACAGGATTGTGGCCTCATTTTTACAGCCCTCTTGCTTCTTCCTTTAGTCTTTTTCTCCTGCTATGATCCTGGTCTGGCTCTATCTGTACAAAGAATAAGCAAGCTCTATTCTTGAATGTCTGGAAGCGTTTTTGGATGCGCAGCCTTGCCTGCCTCCTTTGGGGCTGCAGTGGGAGGAGTGTGACCCACTGCACAGTGGAACTGGGGGCCTTGGCGCACCCCAGCAAATATGTTGCCTCCCAGCTGGCTTTCTCCTGCACATTTGTGTTCTCCATTTTCCACAACTTTTCTTTCACATCTCTGTTCTCTTGATATAAAATCTCCCAGGACCATCATGGGCAGAGAGGTCCGTCAGGAAGGAAATGCTCCAAAGCATAAGGGCTATCCTGGAGGAAATAATGCATTTACTTTTTTATTAATGGTAGCATTTTTGTTGGGGAGAACAATTTTTCTTTAGTTTCAAGAATGCATTTGCTAATGAAATAGAGCTCTAATGAATAAATGGATCTCCTGTGGGTTTTGTTTGTTTGTTTTTTGTTTGTTTTTTTCATTGAATTACTGATGATTTGGTGTGAGAGAGATACCGAGTAGATGTAACTGCCAGGCACATGGGCCCATGGTGTGTGACCATCTGGCAATGGTTACAAACCTAGAAAATAATTTTTTATGCTGGCTTCTCTTGGGGACAGTCATTCTTAAAGCCTCTGTTTCTAGGTATTTTCCTGCTGGATAGTGAGTAGTGCTTGAATGGTTTTGACCCTGCAGTTTCTCCACTTCCTCCGTCTCTGCTCATTCTTTCTGCTCCTTTGAAATGTTCTGTTTCTCACTCTCTCCAGGCCCGGGAAGTAGGCCAGTGCTTGGCTATGGAAGTGGACTCTGTCTCCATAAGAATGAAGCAGGGGAGCACCTCTATTCCTGATGTGCAGCACCTCTCCAAAGAAGTAGGCCAGTTAACCCAAGTAAGGATTGTGTTCCTGTGCAGGAAGATCCCATCATAGGCTCCTTCCACTGAACCACATCCCTTCTTCCCTATTAAGTTCACCTCTTACTGTGGTCACTAGCAAGAGGAAGTTACTATCTGACAGTGTCCTTTTGGCCAGAAAGATTTCAACCTAGGTTCAATCTAGGTGCCTCTACTACAGATATCCTACTGCCAGAGGGACATGGGAGGAAGCAATAATTGGGAGGGTAACAGTTAAGAAGATTCCCATTTTTTTCTCCATCTTTATATGCCGAGCTGAAAAGAGAATGCCGCATGCAGCAGTGGCTGGCTAGCTGGATCATGTCAAGCTAAGGAATGTCTGGGAAGAAGCCAAGCTCCAGTCAGACCACCCAGAGAACTAGCAGTTTATTTCTAGGTACGGTTTAGTGTCCTTACACAGCAGATTGTCTTTCAGGTGGTGGCTAACACTGCAATGCCCCAGTGGCAAAGAAAAGAACTGCAGACCACTCTGAAAGCACTTCAGCGAACAGCCAACACGGCCATCAAGAAACTGGAGATACAGCAGGTATTGTGGCAGCAGCACACTCGCTGCAGTCTGCTAAGTGTGTGCTTTACCCCAGGGAACCTGGTGTCTCTGTCACACTTCACAGCAACTCAGTCACTACGATGCCATTGGAAAGCTGGGGAAATCAGCTGTGATCGCACACAGTGTAATACAGGCCCTGGGCTGGGTTGATTTAAGTGGCCTTAATTCAGACTGCTGTTTCAAGTGCAATGAATGACTGATTGGCCTTTCAAAACCTGCAGAATCCCCCTGTCTCTCTGCTGTGACGATGAAGAGCCCTGTCAGCATGTTTGGCAGACAGGCAGATAAGCATCACTTCCCTGTTTATAAATGGAGAAAATCAAGTACAATCCTGAGAAAATGGTCTTTACAAGGTCGTGCAGTAAGACAGGTCTGCAGGACAGAGACTGTCTCCCAACTCTGTAGATATCACTGTCTTTCGGTACATTTCTGCATCTTTCCAATTGACATGATTACATTTAAATCCTTTTGAGAGTGCTTATTGGTGATTTAGTGATCTTGGTAGCAACTAGCTTTTCCTTAAAGTAAACACTTCATGCCTCAGAACTCTGTTTTAGATATATGGCAATGTATAGGCACAGGAGAGAGGCCAAGGACTGCTGCTGTGCATGTTATGTTGCATGTGTATATCCCCATCCAGCCTACCCTATGCCATGTGTAGTCCCTCAAGTGCTGTGTTTCTTCCTCCAGGCAGCAGAGAAGGCACACGGCCTGCTGGCCAAACATTGCAACCAACCTCTCATCATTGATACTGTCCCAGCTGACTCTGCCTCTGTGAGTAACTTTTTGGCCCAGCAGTACTTTCAGGTACTCTGTATAGTAAAAATGAGCTGCTGGGCAGGTTTTCTGCTGCACACATGGATCTGACTGACCCTTCCTATCCATGTCTCTCCTAGATCCTAATGAAGGTAGTGAACCAGCTCTGTGGCAAGTCTCCTGGCACATCAGTCTTGCTGCTCAGCCCTCAGGCTTCTGGTGAGGTGCTCTGTGCATGTCAGGTGTCCAAGGTGAGCCCTGGCAGAGACATGGGGAACCTGCCTACAAAGGGGGACCAGGCCCACTTCCCTTTCTTGGAAAGAAAGCTCCCAATTAGGGTTTTTCCCATGATTCTTTCAAGTGTTGCTGGTTAATCGTGTAGAGTTAGGACTCGAGATGACCGTATTGGAAGCAGATAAGCTTGCAGTCTCTGCTGGGCACAGGTACCCCTGGATCCTTCAGGACGTGTTTGCCCAATGGCAGGACACAGCATTAATATGTAAGCTCCTACCAATCCTGGCTGCCTCACGCAGCAGAGGCCTAGGTTGAGTGAGAAGAGAAAGCAGTTCTGCCTGCAGAGTGACCATAACGCAAATAACTTTGCTCTGTGTTTCTCCACAGAATTGCCTCCCCATATTCTCCGCTGCTGACTGGGCCGCAGCCGTCTGCACGCAGATGGAAGGCAAGGCCGGAGGCTCTTGTGTCGTCGCTAAGGGCAGTGGAAACGCCAAAGGCATGCAGAGAGCCCTGACTACTGCAATGGAGTTTGCTCAGAGTAAACTTGGAAATAAGTGTGATGTTCTATGACAAGATGGCTGTGTGCAGCAAGTTGCCAGCTACCTGAACACTTGATACAGAGATGCGTTGTACTCCAGTGAGTGGGAAGGTTTAGCAGCTCCCCTACTGAAAGTTGTTACACCACTGCATTGAGGCACTTATTTTGTGTCCAGCAGGTATTAGGACTAAATTATGTTGCCTGTTCTTAACATGTGCTGGAACTGAGCCTTGGAAAGCACCAGCTGCTGGAGCAGATGCTGCTTCTTCTGAAAGAGTAAGGCTTATGGCATAAGAGAAGCACCAGGAGGATCCATGAGGACACTGAGAGGTGAACCAGTGCTGTCCCAAAGCTATTAAAGGGTAGAGAGTGGTCAATTCCCTGATGTTTCTTGTTTGCTGCATCTTTCTCTCTGCTCTGTTTTGGCAGAGGAGCTCTCTTGGTATAGCCCCATCAGACAGCATCCATTCTTGTCTAAGGTGTCCCATCCTGCAACACAGCTCAGGACTAGTCTCTGATAAAAAGGCTTTGTTTTCTTGCCATACGCTTGTATGACTGAGAGGTGGACAAGAGAGACTCGGATACCAGGGTAGAGAGACACCCAAGGCTCATAAGGGATTAAACAGGATAGGTTTAATAAAGGACTTACACCACAAATGACGTGGAGAGCCCATGCAGAGGGCTTGCTGGCAGGAGGCTGCTGCAGGCACAGGTCAGACACATGGGTTGGACATGGGGGCAGGACTCAACTCCTTGATCTTAAGGGCTCCTTATATCTATTAGAGCTATTCCCTTATTAGCCTTGAGCCTTGAGAAACTACTGCCCAGGAAGCAGCTAGACATTGTTGACAAGATGGAATACGCCTGCCCAGCCTCCGTGGGAATTTGGTTGCTGTGTAGTTTGACATGCTGGGCTGCTACCACACACACTGCCAGTCACTGACTCCTGCAGGGATTCCCACTATGCTCCACCTCTTGGCTACAGAGAGATGTGGTATTGGTGCCATCAGTGTGTAGATGAGGTTGAGAGAGGCCTTTCGGGTGTTAGCCTAACTTAACAGCTAAGGTATGCAAGCAACTAAATCATAGTGAATATACACATATATTATATATATGTATATATATACAGTAGATACACATATATATGTATATACAGTAAATTGTAACATATGCATACAAAACTGATCAGCCTGGAAGACCAGGAAGTTGGTTCTGAAGAAGGCAGGATCTTGCCCTTGTGTCTGATGTTAACAGAAAGACTTGAGAGCAGAAGGAATGGAGCAAGCCTTCGCAGTCTAGCAGTGTTCCAAATTATCTGCCTGTGCTTCCCTAAAGCGCTGACAGCTTCTACAACTGCAGCAAGGATGCAGATAGTTGCCTCAAGCTGTCTGGTTCAGTAATACCTCCTTCTAGCCAGGGAGGTTAAAACGGCTGATTGCGAAGGGGACTGTGCGTGGGGGTGCCTTGGTATTGGTCCTTGCTGAGGCAGCTCAGGCCATTACATCATTTCTAGTAGTGCAGGTTGGTGCTCATCACAGACTGCCTGTCAGCCTGTTTTCTTACCCTGTGCTAGAGCAGCTCAGTGCTTTCTCGGAGCTTTTTCACTCCTGCAACCACCATCTCATTGCCTTTCCCCTTGCTAGCATTAAAGAGTGCTGGGATACAGAGCACTTGCTGTCCTCTTCAAAAGAGCACCGGCACTGTGGGAAGAGGAGGGAGCCGTGGTGTCAGTGACCTCTTTCCATTTCTGGATACAGAGGTGCTTGTAACATCTCTGCTGGGAACCTGTGTAAAGCGGAGAGAATGGGAACATTCAGACAAGGACTTAGAGAATCTTGTGACAAGGCCGTGGGGCTGTTGGAGATGGGGCACGAGTAGCAAGACAGAGCTGAGTGGGACATTTCATTATGTTGTTCAAAAGCACTATTAGTGCCCAGTGTTAAATGGCTGTTGGGTTTCGCCCCAGTCATAGTGGTACTGGATGCGGGCAGGGGAAGGGATGCTCTATCTTAGTGCTTTTTTCCCAAAGTGCTTTTGTGTGCTATATTAATAGCTGCTACTGAGATTATGTCTCCTTTCAATATGGGAGAGTAGGCGTGAGGAGGAGGAGACAAATGTTGGGTTGAGCTGCTCCTGCATCATGCTCTAAAAGCAGATCCTGAGCTTGCCAGCAGCACTCTTAGAGAATTAACTCCCTTTGGCCTGTTTCTTAGCTTAAAAGCCCCTTGTAAACTTCTTTCCAGCCCCTTTATCTGAAGGGGTCCATGTACTGACCTTCACAGTAATGCCTTTACTGATGGAAAAGGTGTAAGTCAAGCCCCCAGTGTTACTCTGGACGGCCAAGGACTGCTTCACCTGAGGCAAATGAACCAGTGGCAGAGGCTTTGGGGGCCTTTCGAAGGAGTCTCGTCTCCGCTGCAGGAGTTCCTGGACCCGCAGCACTGTGGGAGGAGACTTGTTGAATAAGTGGGCAACACGGACCTGGCTGTTCGCTTTCCCTTGCCCCTTGTGAGCACACCAGTTCTCCTCACTCAGAGTGTGCTTCCCACCCTGAAAGTGACAGACTCAGCCCTATGGGGAGAAATACTACCCCCCACCTGCCCTCACCTCCCCTAAGCAGAGGCATTCAGGGAAGGCTGAAGGATCCTGCAGCCAATTCCAGGCAATTTGAGATACCAAAAGTGTTGGTTACATGATAGCTGTAAGTGAAGATAGGCCCACCACCACCTACTGTATGCACGTCACCTAGCAGGGGCTAAAGGGCTCCTGAAGCAGAGTAGGGGTGTCCATATGACATTCCTACCCGGGGCAGTGTGGGCACTCTCGGGTGATCTCTGCAGCCAGGCTTTCCGGAAGGCAGCCCAGTATGGCAGGAGGCTGCTGAGGATGGAGTCCCACAGCTCATCAAAGAGCCCTGGCGGCGGCAGGGGCCCATCCTTGAGCAGAGCGCGCTCTGTCGCCCGCACAGCCCTCTCCAGCTTCTCCACACCCACAGCCACCTGCAGGATCAGCCAAAAGATGTGCTCAGGCTGGGGAGAGTCGCTTGGCCACCTCCAGATGCCTTGGGGGATGAGGTTGGTCCTGAGCAGCCCAGCTGTCTCCAGGCCAAACTGACCTCCAATGCTGCATTAGCAGCTCCTTGGGTTTCCTAAAAGTGAAGGTGCAACAGCTCAAGAATCTACCCTAAACTAAGCCAACAAGCAGGGGATTCTACTTACTGTTGTTCGCTGCCTGCTGTGTCTCATCCAGCGAGAAACAGCTCTCTTCCCCTGTCCTACTAACTGCTGCCCTCAGAGAGCAAAGCAAGACCTTTTCTGTACGTCTCTCTTCCACCCTTAGCTTGATCGTTAAAGGTCTCTCCAGCAAGCCCCATTCCATGTCACTCCCTCCATCCTTGCTCAAGTCTTACCTGCAGCTTGGACTCCATCTGGGACAGGAGGAAGCAGTCCCGGATCACTCGAACCTTCCTCCTTAGGAAGGCCCTGTTGGAACCAGTGTGGTACGCGTTCTTGAACTTCTGCACCTCTAACTGGAACCGCAGACCATCCTCCAGCATAGCAGGTCCGTGCATCTGCAGGTGGTTGAGGAAATGGAGCATTTCCAGGGTTGGCCAGCCCTTGGCAGCATCCTGGAGGGAGTGTCTGAGAGTGTCTTTGTCATCTAAGTTGGGCTGAGCCACAGCAGCTTCCCTCTTCTTGAGGTGTTTGAGGGCCACTTTGGAAGCCAGTGTGTGCAGGAGGGGCTCAAGGCTGGACCAGCCATCTCCCTGGATCTGGGAGGGCTGCACACCATGCCTGCTCAGCCCCTTGCTCACCTCAGCCCAGAATTGCTCAAAAGCCGGAGCAACATGTGAAAATAAGGCCACCTGGATTTCTTCCAGGCTTGAGTTGCTCACCGCTCCCTGGGTGATCTCTGCTTTCAGCCTCTTCTTCAGCTCTACAGGGAGTCGAAGACTGTCCAGCCCCTTCCCTTCCTGCTTCCAAAGACCCAGGAGTGCCTGTGCACAGCTGAGTCGCTTTCTGTCTTCTAAGGCTGTGAGGCATGACTGCAGCATCTGCAGCAACCCCAGGACCCTCTGCAGACAGGAAAGCTGCATCTCTTCCACTGCCTTCCCATAAACCTTAAAAACTACTTTGTTAGAGAGCAGGGCTGCAGTCTGCTGCCATGGCACTGGATCTTCTCCTCCCCTGGTCAAGTCAGTGCGGGGGGCACTTTCCAGCTTGGAGACCAATTTTTTTCTCCTCCTTTGATGCTCCTGGCCCTCCTGGACATGATATTCAGTATTTCCTTTGCCCTTTCTGAGCCTGAAAGTATTTAAGTGGATCAGCAATGAGGTCACAGCATAACCAAGACATGATCTTATTTGATCTCGTGAGATCAGTAGCACTAATACTTCTCTATAATTGAAGGGAAAAAATAAAATGTTTCTCATCCTACCAAACAGTAGCTTTGTGAAAACATCTGTGTTACCCATATGACCCCAGGTTGATAATATGGGTTGCTGCACTTACAGAAATGCTGTTTTTCAAGAGCTGGCCATGCCAGACTGTTACTGATTCTAGGAGATAGCATTTCATGCTGCTCTCCTGGCTAAATCCCAGTCCAGGGAGTTGCATCTCACTTTCTCCTTTTCCTGCTACAGAAGTAGAACACGTTTATGTCCCATGCTACAGACACAGTAGCTGCCACATTTCTTGCCTGAAACCCTCAGTTTTTCAGTGACAGGTAAACTGGAGGGCTCGAAGCAACAAGACACAAGTTTTAAATACAATTCTCTGGTAAAAGTAGCTATCTGCCTTCTCTTTCATTCATCCAGGATCTAAAGAGCACTCAGTACCCTGGACACGCTTTTACAAGTCCCAACAGTGAAGACGGCGCTCACGCAGAAGAGTCGGTGGAAAGCAGGAACCTAATTAACAGCAGATGAGTTTTTTTGCTGTGAACAGGTGCTGTCAAGTTGGCAACAACTCTCTGAGTCCAGATGGACCCTGGAGGTCCTTTAAGGTTATGTGCAATGCAGGACTTGCCAGTCTGAATCCCAAACAGCTACTTGACTTTGGCAAAAGGGGAAAGTACATACTTGTGCCTTTTCTCCTTTTTTGCTCTGTGAGCTTTGCTCTTGGTAGCCTGGGCTCCAGAGTGAGAGATCGGCACACAGCATCTGCAAGACAGGGTCCATGAGCAAGCAGAGCATGTGTGTCACCAAGAGCCTTCTCCCAAGCATGCCTGACAACCAGAATTACTTTTCTGGTGCAATGTAAAGGGGGAAGCTGACAGAAAGCCAGCATAATCATCCCTTCCCACAGGGAGCTGTGGCCAGCTGACAGCGCAGAGCAAGTGCCAGTTCTGAAGGAGTTCCTTGCCCTGCCAAATTAAGCCTTTCCCAGCTGCAAGAGCTGTACGGATGGGCTGAGAGCTCAGGCACTGCAGGAGCTCTGCGAGTAACCCTTGGGCAAACCCCAGCTCTATCTAAATGCTCCACCTGCCACACAGAGTGGGGCCTGTTACCTCCGGGACCCACGGTGCTGCACCCCACGTTCCTAAGGACTTACTCCAGGAAGGTGGTGATCTCATAGCGGCAGTAGCGGAGCCAAGCTGCTTGGAGGGTGGCAAACACTCGCTGTGCCACAGGCTCAAAGAGCACAGGGCCCAGCTGTCCATGCCGGGAGCTGAGCATCTCCTGGAGGTGCCGAACGCAAGGCAGCATGTCAGAGCCGAGCCCTGCAGGGAGGGGAGAGCGGCTTGGGGTCTGCCTCTGGAAGCTGTCTGCAAGCAGAAGGGTCACGAGGGGAACTGGGAAGCTATTTCTGCCCACAGGGACTAGCACTGTTCCAGAGCACATCAGAAACTTGGTTCCCCACCTAATTTTAAAAGACAGTCCCACAGACACTAACTCACGTAAGCAGGACACAACCCAATATACCCAGTAGCTAAAGATTTCCACTTGCCATGCACCAACATGCCATAATCCTCCCTCATTTCCCCTGCAGCCCTTTCAGGGGGAGCAAGGAGGGTTTGGTCAGTGCTGAATGCGGCTGCAGGGCCTCACCAGCACTGCAGGGAGCCCCAGGTGCCAGGTACGTGAGGAAGATGTGCCAGGCCGCACGGTGCCACTGCGTCTCATTTGCCTGCTGCTCCCACGCCAGCCGCTGCTGTTCCAGCTCCTGCCACAGCAGCAGGCTCTGGACTGCCTGAGCATCAGCATACCTGGTTGCAGGGAGAAGTAGGAAAGCAGTGAGGTGGGTGACCCTGGCCTGTCTCCTCAGGAGAAGCTGAAAGAGGCAGAGCCTCCCTGATTGTTCAAGGGCTTCACAGAGAGAAACAGCACAACTGAGGTTGCCCCAGGGAGCTCTGTCTGTTACAGCTATAGAACAGCAGAAAAACCCAAGTGTAGCTGTCCCCTGGGCTACTCAGGGGAGCTGGGAGGAGGCAATGGTGAAAGTTGGCCTCACCTGCTCAGGTAGTAGAGGAAGCCGCCACCATCCCTCAGGTCACACTGCAATGCATGGAGGATGCGAGAGGTCTGGGGTGTCTTGGGAATGTGCCATGGGAAGCTCCGCTGCCAGGCTGGCTCCACAGAGCCTCTCCCACTGTTTGCAGAGCGCAGGACCTGCGTCAAACACACAGCACAGCTTGACTGTAATGGCATCCTGCCTTCAGTCAAAGATGCACCTAGGAAAGCAGGAGAGCTCTGCCGAAAGGCATGGCCAGCGACCAAGCTTATTGGGAGGGGAAATAACCAGTGACAAAACCCAGCAGGCATTAACAGTTCTCCTCAGACAGGGCCAAGGTGCCTCAAATGGCAGAGGGAGAACGGAAGTCATATTTTTGGCTCTTCTCACTCATGCTCTTGTCCTTCTCCACCCGCTCTCAAGCCTTACAGTCCCTGCAGATCCTTTGGTGTGGATCTGCTTCCCTCTCCTCACTATTATCTGACTGCAGATCTGTGAATCAGGGGCTCAATAGTAAGGCCCAGGCAAGCAAAGCTTCAAGGGAATCAGAGATTGTGTTGGTACTATTTTAACTGGATCCTTGCTCCCAGCATGGCTTCAGCCACACTAGGGAGAAGTCTCTCACCACTGCAGTCTGCAGAGTTGTTAGCAATGGATTTGGCCACAGTGGGACTAGCACATGTGCCCAGCAAGGATACCTACACAGAGGCAGTCCATGCTTCTGTCCACACCATCCCCACACTGGTCTTCCACAGGAGGAAGAAGCTCAAAGATCTGCAGTGATGGCGGGAAGACGGTGGGCAGGGAAGTCTTGGGCTTGTTGTCTGGCTGGGATGCAAGCCTACAACAGAGACAAACTAAACTAAAGAGAACATCAGACTTTTTTAAACTTTTTTTTTTTTTTAGAAAAAAAATCATCAAAGGGAAAAACTGGGCCAGAGGGAAAAGATGGGACTGCATGATTCATGCAGTGAGTCACGGGCAGAGGGAGAAAGCCAAGGCATGTCCTTCTGGGGTAAGTGGCTCTCCCTCACTTGTTCTCTTGACTCCTGTACCGTTCTTCTGCCACCAAGGAGGAAGCTGCTGAGCCCTGGGCCAAGCCAGGTCAGACTGCCTCCTTCTTTGCCTGTGGCTTCTGGGATTGGTGAGGGCATGAGTGGTGCTGTAGCAGTACAGAAACCATGCTGAGACCATATAGGGCACCAACCTGAGCTGAGCAGCTCGCCAGCAGTGGATGAGAAACCTGGGAACCCAGTAGGAGCGCAGGCGTCTCAGGGCATCATACTGGGTCCTGCTGAGGATGGCAAACGTGGCCGCTGCTCTGCTCTGGCGCTGGTACGGCTGCCCGCACCATGAAAGAGAGAACGGGGAGCTGTGTCACCTGCTGACTTCCAGAGGGCCCTTCCTGAGCTTGGCCACCGCTCCGGGCCAGTCACAGCGCCAGCAGCCCGGGCGCTGCGCAGGCCCTGGGCACCACAGCAGTACGAGTAGGGCTGCTTGCAGGGAAGGCCGCCCCACACCAGGGGGAGCCTCAGGCCCTGCTCCCTCACTGCCACGGCTGGCTGTGGGGCACCATCCTCTCCCATGAGGAAGGGCAGGAAAGCCACACTGGGCATTCCTACTCACCGGGGAAATTGGAAACAGGTTCAGCATGTATTTCTGCTGAATATGCCTGGGGAAAAAAAAATAGCATCGGTTCAGGAAAGATGGCACAGGGGTAGCAAAACATGCAGAGTGCAGCCTCAAGTGCCCATGGAGGAGCAGCGCCATCCTCCCAGACAGCCATGCTTACCGCAGGAGGTCCGTGTGGAAGAGCTGAGCCTCCTCCTCAGTGGTGTTGGCCTCTAGGCATTGGGTGCTCTCCTTGAAATCCTCGCAGTCTAGCCAGAGGTGAAGGAGACGGAGTCCCAAGGTGCCATGAAGAAATTGCTGGAAGGCGTCCATGCCTGCCCTCTGCAGCACAGGGGAGAGGTGAGGGGCACCAGGGCTCTCCCAAGAGATGCCCAAGCAGCCTGGCTGGCTCTGAGGGGTTGGGAGGAGCAGCAAGGAGTGGCTGGCACAGGGTGACCAGAGGCAGCCCCTCCATACCATGACCACTGCTGCAGAGTTGGGCAGCTTGGCTTGGGTGCCCTGGCCCTCAGCCCAAGGAGCTCTGCTCCTTCTCCTCACATGTGCTGTTTGCAGGTCCCTGAGCATATGTATCTTTGGGGAAGCCCTTGGCTTCAAGAGTGTCTTTGGGAGTCTTTGACTCTGACTTACCCCTGTCAGATACAACTGTCTCAACCACTCTTGCAATGCTACACCACCTCCACCTTCTCCATCTCTATCCCATCTGTCTGGCAGAGCCCTGGGGACTCCACTGAGGTTGTCTCCAGGGGCCAGGCTGACAATACCCCACTGCTTCAGCCCCACACGCCTCACCGTGCCCAAAATGTCCTCCTTCAGGCGCTGCAGGGCAGAGGTGGGGAGGTCCCCGAGGAGCCAGGATTCCCCTTCCCCCTCAGAGTCACTCGCCTCAGCCATGTCCAACTGCAGCCCAGTCCTAGCTCCTGAAGAGAGCTCCCTGTCACACCTGCCGTGGGAAGAAAGCACATGGCTGGAGGCACTACTGTAGCAGGAGAGAGATTCCCCATAATGCCTGGACACGGCCTGTTTGGAACCACCACACCTCTCAGAATTTCCCACATCCCTCCCTGGTTTGCACATCAACCTTGCGCTTTACCACTGCTTCCCCCCAACCAAGGCACTCTTTTTGCAGAACCTCAACTGTGGCTCTGTGTCACTTCTTGCTGGGCCCTCCTCCCTGCCAGAGCGGGAAAACTGCCCTGGAGGTTTTCAGGGGACTCTGTACAAAAACAGCTACCAGAAATAGAAGCATAACCTCCAAATCAGGGACATATACCATGTCCCAAGTGTCATCAAAACAGTCTGCTGGGAGTTTAAGTTTGTGACACCCCTTGTCCCTAGTGTCACACACACCACATACTTACAGTATGCATCACATCATTGATGCTAGCATATTTGTGCATCAATGCTTCTACATGAAAGGCAGAGTTAAAAAAAAAAAAAAAGTGAGAGGGCAGGTTGTATTCAGTCTTGTGTTCAGATCCCCAGATCTTCAGGTTGCAAAGAGTCTAACCTCCAGTATACTCCAGTGTAATGTATTTCCCATTACTTGATACAGAAGACCCCCAAGAGGAGTCTCAAAATGTCCAGCTGCATCTCACTAGACAGATCCAAAGTAGCAGCTCTTACTAAAGCCAAAGAAGGATTAAGACATGGCACAAGACTTAAGGGGCCAAGTCCAGAGCAGGACAGATTGTTAGACTACATCCTTTCTTTCCCATAAATGCACAACTCCTGAATACAGGAGTCATAGATTAAGATGGAGAATCTCCTTCATCACTTCCACTGAGCTCCCCAGATGTGTTGTCCCCAATGCATGATGCCTCACAGCCCACCACCAAGTGTCTAGGACCCCATTCCCAGACCTTAGGAGGGAGTTTGCAGCTGCTCTCAGCTCTCAGGACCTTGGCACGCAGTAGTTTTACATAAGCACTTATATAAAAGGGCTTTTTCCAGCACCAGATCTCCCATCCCCAGCATGCACTGACCCCTTTAGTCCTTACCTGCCAGGGTGAGAGGCAGTGCCCCCAGAACGAGGGGCAGCACTGCTCAGGCCTACTGTGTTGCCTGCACGTATCCATTTGATCCAGGGTCCTCCTGTTGCCATGACACCAGGGACATCAGGAATGAGTCCAAATCCTGCAGAATATATCCCTACTAGCAGCTCTGGTGGCTAAACCTCCCCTGTGATTTCCTCCTGGATGCAGGAGGCTGTAGTCATAACCTGAACTGGAAGCATACCCTCCTGTTACTGAAACCAGAAGTAAAACCCCACAGAGCTATTCTCTTTTCTGCAGCACTCCCTTTGCCCCCAGCATCTATCATTGTGCTGTGGTTGGCAAGATCGTTCCCCCAGATACACAACGCATCTACTTCTGGGGCAGAGCACAGCAGCTGTTTGACAGCCATGTGCGGCCCAGGTTCCCAGGAAGAAGTGCCCCCAGATGATACCCTTCAGCAGAGAGCAGCGGAGAGGCAGGATGCACCACTGGAGTGTGGCCATGATGCCACAGTGAATATGCTGATTCTTGGCAAAGCTGCTATGGGATATCCTATAGTTACAGAGGAGGCCAAAACTCTGCTTTGCATGTCTTGTAGGTGATGGCTGCCTCTCCTCCAAGCAGGACCATGCTGCTCTGAACACCAGAAAGTGTCACAGGCAGCAAACTCTGAGGGGTGTCTAGTGCATGCCAAGAAAATGGCATGCACCTCTGCCCGCTTCTCTCTGTGCATGGCAATCTCACCACAGGGCCATCCAGCGCTGCAGCTGGAGAAGAGGGCCCAGGACTGCAGTCTGCTTGGCCATACTGCAGAAGAAGCCTGCCCCAGGTCCATGTCAGCAAGGACCTCTGAGGAGTCAGGAGGTCTGGGCAAGGAGTCAGGAATATCTGAAAGGCAGCCTGCAAGGAGAGATCACAGGGAAAGTTGTCAGGAGAAGCTGTGTCGAGGTGGAGAGGGCAAGATCCAGGAGCCAGACAGGCCCAGAGAGGCCTGAATCCCACCAGCAGAAGCTGGCAGTCAACATGACAGTAGGAGCTGTGAACACAAGCTGAGCTTCTCCAGCTCTGTGCATGCTGATACCATGAGGGCCACCCCCAACATGTGTCTCAGAGACATCCTCAAGACTCCTGGCATTGCTGCTGACCCATATTTTACATTGTTCATCAAGGCAAGCTGAAAGAAATATTCTCAGGCAGGCCAGGGAGTTCCCTGATCAGCAAAACCTGCAGGGAAAGAGCCCTGTCCTGCAAGCAGCCAGGCTGAGGTGGGGGGACCATGGGGTGTCTGCACAGGCACTCACCGAGGCGGGCCGGGGTGCTCTGGATCCGCCTCAGAGGCCTCAGCAGCTCACGACTGGGGACACCCGTAGGCCGCCCCGCTGCCGAGGGGCGACTGGGGAGGCTGGAGGCAGCAGTGCCATCAGACTGTCGGCTGCATCCACGAACGCTGTGCTGGCTCCCTGCAGGGCCTCCATCCAGCGGGCGGATCAGCAGCTTCGCCAGCTTGTATTCCAGGTACAGGGCTGTCCTGGAGCCAGAGGGGCCATTGGGGACAGTGCCATGAGCAGCTCCGAAACAGTGACTCAGCACTGACACCACCACCAAGGGCATTCACAGACCGGAATGTGTCGCAGCACAGCAAGCGAGTGAATGCAAACCCTGAGGCTTGGGCCACGCTAGTGGGGGCTGTGGGGCAGGAATGAGGGGCAGGGGCAGAGATGGGAGGGGAATAGGAGGAACAGAAACACCTCTCAGGAGAGCAGCACCTGACCCACACCACCTCACCCCAAGGCACTCAATAAATTAAGTATGTGATCTTAGCAAATTTTGTTATGTGCCTCCCCTTACAGCCCAGCTACCAACACCGGCCCTCAGCTTTCCAAAAGGGACAGTTTTGTCACTGCTGCCTAAAGCCCCCACCCAACTCCTCCTACCCCGCAGGCTGACCCAGGTCTTGGCGTGTGGCCCAGAACAGCAGTTTGTCACCCAGCCTGCTAGAAGCAGCAACACCTACACATGCACGCACATGCACACACACCTTTGGAACAGCTGGGCACGCTCCCTTATGAGCCAGCCCAGGCTCCTTTCTCTCTCCTCGTCTGTCGCCCCATAGCCAGGGGAGCAGGGGCTCGCATGGGCTAAGCCGGGCAGTCCTTGGGGAGAGCTGCCCAGCTCTCGGAGCTGCCCCCTCAGCCGGTCGTACCGCAGCCGCAGCGGGAAAGCCTGCACCGAGAGTGCCTCCCGTCAGCCCCGGGAGCTGCGGGCACTGGCAGCCGTGGGGCAAAGGAACCCGGCCTGCTCCCTGCCCCACTGCAGCTGCCAGCCCAGGGCAGATGGGCCCATCCGAGGACACAGATGCAAACATAAGCATCCTCAGCAGAGCACTCTGCCCTCCCATGCTGTGCCCCACAGGCCAGGGTAGAGCCTGTGGGCTGGAGAGGTGGGACGAACAGGAGCAGGACGAGGGGAACTCACAGGGGATGCCAGGAAGGCGTTGAAATACTCCAGGAAAAGATCATCATAGGTCAGGAGTTCCTCCAGATCTGCAGCAAGAGACAGAAAGGTTGAAGGGCTCAAGGACAGCCAGGATGGCACCAGGCATTGCCATCCCTCCCTTACCCAGGGAGCCTCCCCGAGTCATCCCAGGTCTCCCAAGAAGGGAGCCCTGGGCAGGCTCCCCCCAGGCACACATGTGGGCTAGGAGGCCTCAGGAGCATCCAGCCCTGGCTTTGCCTTATTTGCTGGGCAGACATCCTCACCAGGTGTCTCAGCTGCCCCACTGAACTGCCAGCTCTTATCACTGCTGGGCTTAGGGTGGGACAGGGCTGCAAGCTTGGGATGGGATGGGACAAGACGGGATGAGCTCCAGGCCCATCTGCTGTGGAGATCATGTGAGTGGTCACAGGTGCCGAGGAATGTTGGGTCCCAAGCCATCAATGTCCAGCATTGGTTCACCACCTCCCACCCTACAGCTGTTTGGTGGCACACTAAGCAGAACATCTGGGAAGTTCTCAAATGTCACCGGAGGTCCCATGTGTTTCCCACAGTCTATACAAAGGGGCTGAAAAATGCAGAGGCAGGTTTCTCCTGTGGGACCGGGCAGCATGGAGCAAAGCTGGCTCTGAATCCACTCTTTCTGTGGCAAAACAGAAGCTCCCAGAGGAAGTACAGGCAAATTCTCTGGGTGCAGCCCTGCTGCCAAGGTTTTGTCCTTTCAGACTGACCTTTTGGGGGAGATGGTGCTCTCGTCCCTTCCTCCGCAGCAGCCATGGTGGCCAGGCAGCTCCCAGAAAAGCTGAACTCCTTCTGCTCCTTGCAGCCCGTGTTTGCATTGCCCTTGTTTACCAGGAAGTCAGGTTACAGTTGGTGGCAACTGCATCACCAGGTGGGGCAGGACCAGCTAGTTGCTCCCCCTGTTCTGTGCATCCTGCCCTCACAGTGCTTGTAGGGAGGAATTGATCACATGTGAGATGATCTGCCCAACCCTCAGCTCTCTGAAATCAGCGAGGTAAGCTAAAAATCACAGCTCTCCCTTTCCCTGGCTTCCTCCATGGGCTGGTGCTGCTCACTTGATCTGTGGGGAACAACCAGTCACCCCTGCATGACCACTGCACAGTGAGGCATTGCTGCCTAAACAAGTGGAGGGTGTTCAAGGCTTTTAAGTAAGTTTTAAGTGGCAGGTTAGTCAAGCCCAGGAGCCGAAGGCAACAAGCGTGTGGCAGCAGCACGCACTGAGATAGTCACACATCGTTCACATGCGCACACATCCACGCGCAACCCAGCACTCACATACCCGTGCACACCTCTTGCTCACATGCACCAGCAATGCTGGTGCTCCCACCAGCTCTGATTTTCACACAGCCCTCTCACACGCAGACTCACGCACAAGGTGACAGTCCTGAACCCACAGACCAGCCTGTCTGTGCCTCCAGCCCCACGCAGAAGCTCCCGTGCTCCAGCTCTAGGCTCACGTAAGGGCTGTCCAGGCTGACCCATGAGGACGCAACAACCTGAGACCAGCTCAGGGGCAGGGGAGGGCCTGGCTGGTGTGGGTGCTGGCTCTCACCTTTTGCCTCACTCCTTTTGCTGGCTCTAAAAGCTGTCCCGAGGAGCAGGCGGTGGGCTGTGCACTGGAGACATCCAGCTCAGGAAGGGGCCGTGCCCAGGGTGCAGGGCAGGCCAGCACCAGTCCCTGGAGCAGGTCACCCTCCAGCCCTGCTGCGCTCTCCTGGGGACAGGGAGGCTCTGCCCTGGACAGACAGCTCCCGCAGAGCGTTATCAGGGCACTCACTGGAAAAGGCCAGGCATATGCCGAAGCCAAACACAGTCCTCAGTGCTGAGCCGAGAGTTGAGGAGGCAGGAAAGGCATTTTGCAGGGAATCCCGGCAGCTTGTCTTTGCAGAGTGTCCTTCACGGCCAGACAGTTCACTGTGTGAGGGTGATCACCCTTTGCAATCAGCTCTTCATCTTGAATTACAGCTGGCGTTTCTGTGCTACTTGCTGAGAGGAGCAATTTACTTAGCTGCAACACGAGCTCCTCTCTCCTCCTGAAAGTGCTGGTAAAACCTTTGAGATGGAGAGAAGGGCTCCTCTCCTGCCACACTCTCCCCTCCCAGCACCACCAGCACCCTCAAAACCGTCTCTGGGAGCACTCTGCCACTCAGGCCACCTTCCTGGTGGGCCAAAGCCCACCAGAGGGAAACTGAGGCTTGAACTTCTGTGTGAGTCTCACTGCCTTTCTGGCTTTATTCTACCAAAAAGTTAGGAGGCCTTCCCCATGCACTGCTGTGATCCTTGGCGATGGTTGAAGTGCCTGTGTTGGTGCCTCCCTGAGCATCCTGGGGAACCCACAGTGCTGCCTCTCTTCTGGGAGCCCACAGCACTGCCAGGAGGTGATGGGCTCTGTGGGTAAAGCAGCCTCGCTTCTCCCTGCCAGCTGTGGGGGTTACAGGCATTGCTCAGCAGTGAGTTGATCATTGCAGTTGGAAGAGAGGCCTGGACTAGTTTTCCAAACAGTCCAGGCAGAGATAGCGCAGCCCGGCAGCAAGGACTTGTACAGCCTGGCCTGCTGCACCAGTGGTGAGGCTCACGCTGGGTCTCCACACACAGATTCACCATCCAGTGATCCAGGCACTGCTTTATCTTGGCTGCTCTGCAGGGACACTCACTGCAGCCACACAGCCAAGAGTGGGACTGCAGCAAGGAAGTGAGCACAGCTAGTCTCATCCCCCAGGTATTGGGTGCTGCCACCCGTCTGCATTAGTGTGTGATATCTCCACTTAGACTGGAAAGGAGATACAAGGAGCCCCTACCTGGCAGGGTCTGCGCGAGCAAACCCAGAAGGAGTTGTCTCCCCCAGGCCGTACTGCACCCAGTGCCTCCATGTATCTCCAGCAACCCCTGCTGTTGGAGGGCTTTGGGATGAGTTGCAAAGTCCTACCACATACAAACATTTATGACTTTCATAGAGATTTTGAACCTCAAAGTCCTGCAATTCCAGGCCAAATCCCTTCCTGGAGTTTCAGCTGTCTGCAGGATCCCTCTGCCTGAGCTATTGCCATCACATATTTTGTTCTTTCAAATGGCTGCGATAGTCCACCCTGAGCCTGCTGCTGAAGTGCCTTAGGCTACACAGACACTGGGTTGCTGTTCTCGTCCCCAGTCAAGATTCCCACGTCTCCTTCTAATCCTTACCCAGCCTTTTATTTCACTCACTTCTCTGTTGTTTTGCATCAGAGGCTGTCCAGGTCTGAGATCCAGGAACAGGAGGATAAATATGAGCCTACGTAGACCTTCTTTTCACATGGTAAGAAATTATTTACACTTGGTTTGGGATTTGCTGCTCTACTAATTTTGTTGTCTCCTCATTTGCCCATTTGTCCCACATTTGAGATGCTGTTCCCTCCGTCTCTGACTTCCTCCCTCCTTCCCTTCTTCCCTTGCTTCCCCCACATGTGCACTTCTTTCCTCCCTCCTCCTCACATTTGGCCTGGTAAGGCAGGTGCAAGAAGAAGACAAGGAAGATAATCCATCAACTCAAATATCACTGAGTTTTATGGAGAAAGGGGGAAAGAGATGCAAAACTAAATGACCTTTAAAACAACTGATTCTTAGGTTCCCTCCTCCATCTAGAAGCTGTTCTTGTGCTCTGCTGTAACCTTCTCTTCTCTGTTCCAGCATTTATTTATAAGTACTATCAATAATTAAGAAGCTGCCTGCCTGCTTTCCTCGGCTACAGTGTTGACAGAGGCATCTCTGACATTTCCTGGCTCACCCGAGCTGCTTTGCTCATTTGGGCTTTAATTTTCCTTCCTCTGTCATGTTAGAAACACAGGAATCACCGATCTGGAATGGACCAAAGGTTGCCCTTGCAGAAAAGCTCCCCACAGCCTGTGAGTTGCACCCAGCAGAAGTGACCTGCAACCCGCACACTTGCACCCTGCAGCTGCAGCAGCAGCAGCAGCAGCGGCAGCAGCGCAGCACAGTCTGCCCAGGGTTTTCCCACTTCTCCCTCACCAGTCTCCAAAAGAAGAGACACTCTCTTGCTCTGGGTCAGGCTGGGACGTGCTGCCGTTGGTCTCATAGCACCAACACCGTCCCCGCAGCTCTGCAGCTGTTCTAGTCCCATGACCTGCCTCGGACACCTTCTAGTTCAGAGGAATGCACTAGCAGCCTGGTAGATGCTCTTCTCCCGCCGCTTTCCTGTCACAGGAACCTCCCTGATCCCCTGCCCTTCCATGATGCCCATCCCTACAAGGAGGGGCCAGCTAGGTAGCCAGGAAGGGGCTGTTGTCACCTGCAGGTTCCTTGCTGGTATGCCAGGGCTCACCCAGGGCAGTCTGGCTTGTCCCTGTCCTCTCCAGGGGGCAGGGAGCTCCACACAACACACAGCTTGCTTATTGCGGACATCATCATGGCTATGGCTGCTTGCAGTGAGCAAGCAAGGGCTTTGCCATCTGGCACTGGGGGCTCACCATGACCCCTGTCCTGGGCCTGGGCACCCAGCCCTGGCACACAGTGAGGCACATGGAAGAGACACAGCCAGCAGTGCAGCCAGAAAGCACAGCTAAGGCAGGCGATCCCTAGCAGGTTGAACTGGAGAAGGCCTTATGGGAAAGGACGAAGGGTGCGCATGGGCTTAGAAATCAAGGACCCTCTCCTACCCACCAGAACCATGAGCAGCTAGAAAACTGGGAAGAGATGGAAGGTTTAAAACTGGCCTGGAAGAGGCACCTGTGTCCTGCTGTTGCCTTCAGGAAACCCTCACCCTTCATGAGCTGGGGATGTGCTCAGAAGATGAGGTTCACCCCAGAGTCCAGAGACAGGCCATGTAGAGAGACCACAGGCCAGGCCTGGCACATCCCTGAACTTTGGTATTTCTTGGGGACACTCTGGGGTCACTCCTCTTGGGTTCAAAGGCAGCCTGCAGTCATCTGGCAACCCCTGGTCCTTGAAAAAAACCTTGGCCATTCTGTTTCCAAGCAGAGCATGCAGCATCCCAGGCTGAGCCCTAGCCCTTTGCCAGCATGCTGCTGTGACGGCCTTCGCAGGGAAGCCTGGTGATTTTCCTTGATCTGGGATGTTAGCACCAGCCAGACAAGCTGTGCAGAGAGCTGCAGCCAGGCGCGTTCAGCAGCAAGCACCCAGCTTCCTCCAAGCACACAGCTGTGCCTTGAGTTCATTTTCTCTGCCAAAGGGAACAGGACAGGGCTGGAGCTCTCCCGTGGTCCCAGCACCCTGGTGCAGGGTGACAGAGTGCCCTGCAGGACCTGGGAGCCGGGTGCAGCAGCAGTGGGAAGTGAATCTGTCACAGAGTGTCTCTGGAAGGACAGTGATGGGTAGCTGGCAGCTCCCCAGCCCTCCCAGTGCTGGTCTGCACTGCCCCGGGAGGACCGAGGTGCATAGGGGGAACAGGGCACCAAAGGACAGCGTCAACTCAGCAGCCCTCAGAGCACAAACTCCCAGGCTGTCCTATCCCATCAGTGTCTGGTTCCCACCATAGTGACCATACTGACATTGTCCTTGATGAGATGGGGTGGATGGGGTCTGCTCCTGCCCTCTCCACATCCCCCGGCTGTCTTGCACCAGACCCTGCAAAGGCAGATACAGTATGTGTGGAGCTGCTGAGAGATACCAGGGGTCAGAGAGCAGGAAAAGACTCCTCTGCCACTAGGTGCCCCCCACGCAGCCCAGCCTGTCTAGAGGCTGTTGGCAGAGCTGGACAATGGCCTCATTGGAGGTGTGACAAGCCCTCGGACCTCTCGGCTGCTTTCTCACAGCCATGTAAAAGAAAGATGCTGCACCTCCCTGCTTTATGCTTTTCAAAATCTTCCTGGGCACAGTCTGTGCTGTAGGATGTGATTCTCCTTCCCTGCCCCTGTTGACACTTACCCCTGTTGCAAACACCTCGGGTTTATCGAACTACAGCACAGAAGGGAGAGATGGGAATCTGTGTGTGTGTGGAGGAGGAATGAAGCATATTCACAGGCTAAAATGCAAAGCATGCACATCCCCAGCCAGGGAAGAGAAAAGTTTCACACCTTCTCTGCATCCCGTGAAGGCTGCAATAAGCTAAGCCAGGAATAGAAGTCACTAACTAGATCCTTTTCCTCCTCTAAGTGAAAATCCAGCCAACTTTCTTCACCTCCCTCGTCTGCGCCTGTAGTAGCTTGGTGCTATTGAGGAGCTGCAGCAGCACGTATGCTGTCCCAACCTGGCTTACATGGCTGGTGCCAAGTTTGTTGGGCTGCAGATAGCTTGCCAGGCTGCCAGGCTCCCATAGCAGAGCAAAAGAGGACAAGAACGAGCTCATACTGGGGCAGGCTCAGTAGATGACCCCAGCCCCCACTACAAGGGGGAAGCACGAACAGATTAAAGTCTCCTCACAGATATCTCCAGCAAGAAGATACACAGAAGCATATACATAGGATCCAGACTCAGCCCTCTGAAAGGTGCTTTCTTACCTCTTGATGCACTGAGACATCTATCTGACCTGTGTCTTGCACTTGGCTATAAACCTTTCTCCCTCTGACACTACCCAGGTGCACTTCTTGCCTTAAGCAGCCTGCTGAGAAAAGCCCGCTTAGCTCTGCTGAGAACAGGCTGTTCTGCAGCGAAGCAGACGCTGTGGGAAGCGGATGCCATGGCTCACACTGGGAGGTCACATTGGTCCCCCTGGGTCATCCATGCCAGGGAGCCCTACCGCTAGGCTGCAAGTGTGTAGGACAACCATGAGCATGGCTAGCACAGATGAGGGAGCTGGCCTGCATCCAGCACCCTTAGCCAGGACATGACTGTCCCATTTCACATAAATAGAAATGCAGAGGAGGAGGCTATTAAACGTGTTCAGTAACAGTGTTATCCTATTAACTGTCTCCTTTATGGCCTGAGCTGCCATGGCAAGCACTATTTCTGAGCATGTTCCCTCCTAGACTCTATTAAGGGGCATGGCTTCCCCATTGCCTTGAAGGAGCTGGGGGGGCTGTGACCTGGCAATGAGAGGACACATGCTCTGGGGCCAGGATCTCTGGGGACTGCTGTGACACAGCAGTGATTTCAGGCAAGGGAGACCCCAGAGGTTACAGAGTACTAATGGGAGCCATCCAGGTCCCATGGAGATCTCTGTCCCTGCCTGTCAAGAAGAGTTGTAAGAATGTGTCAAAATCCTTTTAGGAAGGGGGATATTGCTCAAGCAGCACCCAGTTTCCAAGCCAGAAGGAGCAGGCACTGTGCTAACGCTGCCATCTGAAGTAAAAAGGTCAGGATTATTTGAGCAAATCCTCCCTGAATCCCTTCCACAATCCAAACACAGCTCCATGCTCCCAGCGGGACTCAGAGATGGGATATTTCTGCTGCTCACTGGGTCCCAGGCACTTTGTGGCAGGACTTTCGCTTTGTTTTTTCCCCTCCTTGTTCTAATCTGAATAAGTAGGGATTTGGGGATTTGTTCTGCCTGAGAGAATCTTGTTAAACTTTTCAGATCTGTGCTTTCCGAAAAGGGAACCACTCAATGGCTGTGAGCAACGCCATCTGACCAAGACATTTTCCAGACAGTAAGGAAGGATGCGGGGGCGAGGGAGCAAGAGGAAGCAGCAGCTGTGGTCAGGTCCTAGGCGTCCAAGGCAATTAATTGTGTATTAATTATAACATAGCCTGGGAGCTGGGCACAGTGAAGAGCTTCCAGCCAGGCCTCTTCTTCCCTGGTACCTCTTTATCTGAAGTTCTACTAGTCCTTCCCTCTTGAGTCCCACTGAGGCTGGGGCTAAAGACTAGTTAAGCCAGGTAAAACAGCCTTACATCTCCATTCACTTGAAGAGTTGGACTTGTTCTTCATTTCTTCTCTGTGGAAAGAAAGGGAGGGGAGCCTGGCACTGCTTCCAGTGGAATCTAGTTTGTCATCTGGCACTTGGAAGTAATGGAAGGGGCTGAGTGGGAGTCCATGGGGCAGCCTGAAACTTCTGGCCTGGTGTTAAAGAGATCTCAGAGAGATGGAAGGAAAGAGTGCTCCAACAGCAAGGGGACAGGGGGTTGCCAGGAGCTCCTGAAGATTTTCTTCATTCACTCAAGGAAAAGTACAATCAGAAAAATACACTTTAAATATAAGAAGTGCTGATTAAATTAACTTTGGAAGTTTTAGATGGGCAGGATCTGGCAATGAGCTTACCCTTTTCTTCCCCTCCTGCTAAAAGCAGCAAGGGCCTGCGAGGGTACTGAGTCTCCATGGTGGAAAGGGAACTGAACCAAACAGGGATATATCCAGCCCTGTGGAAAGAAAGCAAGGATTAAGCTGACTTTTGAGGCACTGTGGCTGTTCAGATTGGCACAGACAAGAGCCTGAAGAAGTGGGGTAAGCTAGGTGCAGGGTGCAGCTTCCCTAAGCACCTTGGGCATACATCCAGTCTGAGGATGTTGTGCTCTGGGGCCAGAATTTGTGGTACATAGGAAAGATTTAAGAGCTCCCATTTTTCCTGGGCAGTGCTTCCTCAGAGGCACAGCCTCAAAGGATAAAGGAAATCTCTGGCCCTGATTTTTGTATACAAGCTAAAGCAACCTGGGTGAAAGAAACCCTTCTGCTTTGGAGTTCGGACCAGGCTTGGAGTGGTGGAAGTAGGAAGAAAACTCCTCCTTGAGCAAGTCTTATGTCACATTTTAGGGCCAGAGTGAGATCAGCTTTTGCAGCCTGTCTGCTGGTTGCATCTGGCTCCTCCAGGATGCTCAGCATCCACGGACGAAGGCCTGCAGGATGTCCTAGGCAGATAAGCCTCTATGTTCACGTTGCTGAGTGTTGCTTCCCGCAGAGCTGGCTCAGGCAGCAGATGGGCTGGTTCCTATGTTACCATCTCTCCCTGGAAGTGCAGGGAAGGGGGGCTGGAAGGTAGGAGGTGGAACCAAATCTAGTCTAATTAAAGGTAATTACCATTCATCCCAGGAAACGGTAGGAGACAGAACCCACATTCTCCTGGCTTATTAATAGCTGTCAGCAGCTGCACAGATCCTGCTGGGACCCAAGTAGAGCGGAAAGTTTTGGGAGGAGATGCAGTGCTGAGACACATCATGTTCTCCCATCCCTTTTAGTGCCAGCTTTCCAGGGGGTTACTTCCCCCTTCCAGGATGCCTTTTCTTTTGCCACTTCCTCCAAGACTGCAGGAGATGCAGATGGCTTAAAGCAATGTTTTCAAGCAGGAACTGTAGGAAGTCACAAGGCAAGGGAACTTGGGCAGGAGCAGTGGCTCCATCTCACAGGACTTTGGAACCTGTCCCTGGTTTTCAGTATCCTGAATTTGCTGAGTCTCCACCAATTTGGCAACTTTCTGTGCTTCTCTGAAAAGCATAAAAGCCCTTTAGAGGACTCCCCCCAGAGCCAAGGACAAACCTCACTGTTTCCTGCCCTAGTGAATCCCTTTGTACCAGGCACTCATCAAACAACAAACGCCTCCTCCCAAAGACATTCTTCAACTGTACCCACAGTTCTTCCCCCAGGAGAGTGCCAGAGACAGAACAAACTACATCTGGCAAATTGGGTATGTCCCATTTAAGGCATTAGCTAGAGAAGCTGCTCCACAGGGCATAAAGGACTTGCCTAAAATCATGCCCTAAACCTGTGTGGTGACTTCTGGCCATCACAGTGTGATCTGAGGACAAAGGGGACTGCAGAAGCTGCAAAAGCATAGCTGACAGAGGACACATGCACATATATTTTCCCCTTCCCCTCCTGCTACCTCCAGATGCCAGTACAAACAAACAGTCTGCTGCTTGCCACGGGCAAAAACCTCACCAGATGCATTTGTGCAGTCCCCGAGGAGACAGCTGGTGCTAGTGCTATCTCATCAGGGAGAAACCAAGAAGTAGATTAGCAGACAGAAGAGTCGCTTTGCTGCGGGGTGTTTTAGTGGCTTGGCAAAGCAGGCCAGAGGACAGAAACACACCTGGGCACCTGAGCTGCTTTTTCTACCTAGATATTGCTACTTTTCACTTTGCCACTTGTTAATATCTGGCAATAGTGCCAGTCTCAGCAACATTCAACATGGATTCACTGCCATTGCTACATGGCTTCCAGCAAACCTGCGCTCTACTACCGGACCAAGGATTCCCCTCTGTGACATCGGGCTGTCTCATGCAGCAACCCTGAAGTGGAAGATGAGATGCATCCAACATTGTCTTTGAGAGAGGGGAAAGGCCCTGCATCTTACTGAAGTTTGTCCATAAAAGAAATGTGCTGAAGAGTTTTGCAATGACAAGGAGTGGACTGGAGGGAGAAAGGGAAGCACAAGGTCAATAGAAAAAAAACAAGACAGCAACAGAGAAGGGTAACTTAAAAGGAGAGGCCCAAAACAAACGGAATTGCTCCTCAGACCAGTACAGAAAATTTGTTTTTTAACCTCTACAGGTCCCTGCAGCATGTAGGCTCTCTGCAGTCCACTAGTCTCTTTTTCTGATTGTTCTTCAACAGCAAAAACCTGCTATGCCTTGTGAAAGATCATGTGGAGATGCAGTAGAAGGTTTGGAGGTCTCCAATGAAGTCTGGGCTTTTGGTGTCACAGCCATTGAAATAACAGCGAACTGCAAACGTAAGCCTTGCACAGACAAAACTAGAGGTACTCCCTCCCACCTCTCATCTTCCCGGGGCTTCCTGGTGCTTCCTTCATCCTTTATATGACTCCTCTATTACAAGTGCTTACAAACACCCCCCAGAGAGACAAAGAAATCCAAGCTGGGGAAGCTAGGTAGGGTAATATCTTTCCAGTCCACCATGTCTACGACACTAACAAAACTTATTGCCTTAAAGCTGCAACCCCATTTCCTGAAAGCGTTCTGAAATTTTACGTGAGCCACAGAGAATACCATGCCATTGCATGCACCGCACAGCAAAACCTGGCAGCTCTCCTATTTATTGTTTTGATATTAAGACTTACTGATATTAATTGCCCTCAAACTCCAGACAAAGATGTTTGAGTGGATAATGCATAATAGCAGTATAAAACTGGAAGTGGGAAATTTGAGATCTAACAGCTGGAAGGAGGGTCTGGTTCTGCTGCTTGTGTTTACATTAGGAATCAAACTGAATTCATAAATAAGTGCAGGGAAATCAATGTTGGAGAAAATATTTATGGTTATATATTGTCCTCATTCCTGCTTTAGAAGATCTCAAAAGCTGAAAAAGTGCTCCCAGAATTAACCTCCAGTGTGGGACCAGTGTCGGTAAAGGTCCTGGAAAGGATGCTGACACCCTCACTGTGTTAAACACAAGCTGTGTCACTTTCTTCTCTGCAACTGAAGGAGTGACAGAATGAGGCTACACCTAGAAAAGAAGTAAATTACTACTAAAGTATCAGCACTTTGAAACTCACAAGCCAGGTCTCAAAATCTAGTTTTTTATTTATTTATTAATCCTGTCTTTCAATTTATTGTTTTCTTGCAGAGCCTTTAGGATAACCTTGGATCACATTTGTAACACTTTCTTGACAACTAGAAGGTATATTTTAAATGAAATACCAGTGCAGCTTCCCCAGAATACCATCTATCATGGGACTCACAATAAAAAAAAAAGAGATTGTGAGAGCTGGCAACAGTATTAAACATGCTCCCATGGGGCACACACTGGCTGGGGTTGTGATGTGCACACCATTGAGCGCATGACCATTTTGAAAGAGCAAAGGAAAATCGCATTTCAGTCAGAGAATGTGCTGGTAAATACTGACATGTTTAGATATGAGAAATGGAAAAAAAGGGGACACATGCTTGGTTCCCCTTGTTTATTTTGTGTTTCCCATGGTATTGTGTGTGCGGCTGTTATTTTGCTTAGGATTGAGGTGTCTCCCATGCGCTACAAGAAGTGCTCACAGCAGAATGAGGGAAGAGGCGGCTGGGGAGAACAGGCAGACGGGGCACAGCAGAGGTAGACTGAGACATCAGTGCAGATCCACTCAATCTCAGGACAGTTCTAGCGTGTGAGAAGCCCGTCTGCGGCAGCCCCAGGGCTTCCCACTTCCCCGAGAAGCCATCGGCCTTTCCTTGGGGCACCGGCTCAGAGAGCGGTGTGGGGAGTCGGGTCCCTCGGGACAGCACGGTGGCCTCGCTCCGCCGCAAAGCAGACACGCGCGGCCAGGCGCACAGTCACAGGCCCCCTCACTCCCCCCAGCCCCGCTTCCGCCTGCCCTAGCAACGCGGCGTCCGCAGCGACTGCAACACTGCGGAGGCCGCCGCGGCTGCCCAGGTGAGGGCTGGCAGCGGGCAGAGGGGCAGGCCAGCACTACGGGCGATTGGAGAACCCCCCGAGGCCGCCGGGAAGGCTGGGCCGGGGAGAGGAAACGGTCCCTTGCTGGCGGCGAGGAGCTGCCCGGGGAGAGGAAACGGTCCCTTGCTGGCTGCGAGGACCTGCCCGGTCTCCCGGGGCGGAGAGGTGGAGGGGCCGGGGTGGGGGAACACTTCTGCCATCCGCCATTTCTGCACCTTCCACCGAGTTCCGCCGAGTTCCGCCGAGTTACAGCAGTTCGTTAAGGTCTCCCGACGGGAACTGTCTGTTTGGGTGCTTACCTCTTATTTTATGACAGGAATGGCTGAAATAACAGGGGCTTGCTGGTCAGAATTAGCCAAGCACTGGTATAAATGAGGAACCCATAGTTGGGACGCTCACGACCAGGGGAGATCTCAGTAGAGAGCTTGCAAATTAGATCTGTTGTCACTTGTTTGCCAAATTTGACTTTAGGCCTCTAACTAACTTGTGTTTTTCTCTTCCTTCTCTGTGGTTGTCACCCTGGGAAGCGGTGCCTGCCCACGCTGTGGTTCAAAACGCCTCTCGCCTTGGGGGCCCTGCAACCCGCAGGGTAAGGAGCCGCTCTGGGAGGGTTTCAGCGAGGAGCAGGCAGGAACAGGCACTGCTGGTTAAAAGCACAGGCCTATGATTTTGGGTCTGGACTCTGCTTGTAGCGTTATCATAGGCTCCCAGTGTCCTCTGTCTGGTCTCCATAGCCCTGCGTTTCCTCAGCAAATGCTCCCTTATTCCCTTCGCAGTTCTTGGAGAGTTGGAGAGAACAAATTGGAGAAAAATACTGTTATTCATAATTATTATTAATAAACAGACTAATCTAGTGAGGTTTTTTCCCCCCACTTTTTGGGATTCTGTAGAGGAAAACAAGTTTTATTGCTGGGAGGAGATAGTATAACGTCTCTGTCATCAGGCATTTCAGAGATGCCAAATAGTGCCTTTGACTGAGGGCTGAGCTTTTGGAAACAGCCAGATGTTCTCCTTAACTCTCGGCATATCCTTTCTCCTGGGTCTCCAAGGGCTGGCGTGGTGGGGGCAGCTGTGCAGAGCAGCAAGGGCTATAATGGGCAGTGCTCAGTTCCTCAACTGCTTTCATGTTTCAGAAAGGTCCTTTCTGAACAGGACCCTAACCTGGACAGCATGTCTGGTATGTTGACAGTTATCTAGGACCAGATTGTTGGCCATCGACACCTATCATATTACAGTGACTAATTGTATTCCCTAATAGCTGGCTAATCCAGTTCTGCTTGATCACCACTCACAGACAATTTCCAGTTTGAAACTCAATAAATCCGTCATCTGGCATGTATTTTTTTTCCTTTACTTAAGGCCCATTCCAGAGACTTAGGCTCTTTAGGAGTCTGCAATAAGCATATTTAAGCATATTTAGTATCAGCCTTTCTATATAAGCAAAAGGGTCGTGTGTCACTGCTGGAGGTATGGGGATTAGCAGTCCTAGCTGGTGCTCAGGATCCTTTGCTGATGTCTCACTTAGCCCCTGCAGAGTGTGGCGGATAGCTGTAGTTCAGCTAGCATTTCCATAATACAGCAGCAATGATGTGAGAACTTCCTTAGTTCCTGGGTGAACCAAGGTTCAGTGCAAATGCAATCTTAGCTAAGGCATAAGCATATTCAAGAAGAATTTCCCCTTACCTTTACAAATTCTCCAGTTAGCGGGGCCTTTACAATGATTCAGCTCCTTGGGTCAACATATTCTGGTAGGAGTCATCAGCCAAATGTCACCAGTTTCCACATGACTTTTCTCAGTGGTCTTTCTGGGATGTGGTGTCGATCAAAAAAACTGAATTCTTTGTTGTTGTTGTTTTTGTTTGAGCAGATGTCCTATTTCCAGATCAAAGGAGGTAAATGGCTACAGGAAGGGAATCATAAAAGATTTCCTTCTCTGAGGGAAAGGAAATATGATTTTTTAGAAATCTGAGTATAATTTACCTTTCAGTCTAATCCATACATTAAATGATATAAACTCAGAATTTACTACATGGCCCATTTGTTGTATATCATTTCATAAATCCTTTGTAATGTAGGTGACTTAAGTATAGCGTGGGTGGAGAGGAGCATGTGTTAATGCTGTTGACTTGACTTATTGATAATCAGTGAATTACAACACTTTCTAGTGTTTAAATACATGCGCAGCAAATCCAGCCATGGGAATTGGTTTAGGATATTAACTCTGCCTTTATGAGATGCCTAAGGCCATGACAGAAGGGGTGCAACACTGAAAGCAACTGTAGCCTTTCCAGGCTACATATCTGGACATCCAGACCCACAGATGCTCACAGAAAAATGAGGTGCTGAAAACAAGCAGTGTCGTGCAGTTACCACGCTGAAGGTGGTGTGAATTGATTCAGTGTGATCAATGACTCAGTGCCAGACTCAACCCTCCCAAACACCTCAGTTGTGGGGTTGATTCAGACACCTTGTGGGCTAGTTGTCACATACGAACAGCCTTCCTCTTGCTAGATTCATGTTCACGCTGAATACTGAGTAGGAATGGCAGAGTTAGAGGAGCTGGCTTGGTGCAGAGCTCAGAGAGAGATGAAAGTCCTCAGCAGCTGGGCCGCAAACACCCTGAGCTCTGTTCCGCAGCCTCACATTTGGAATCAGTCTTCACTGAGACTAATTCCCATCACACCAGGCAACCATAACTAAACTTCATCCAACATACAGAGGGGTTGCACTGATTTCTATAGCTAGACTTATGTTCTGGCTGAAAACAGTTGTGTCTCCTGCTTGATCTGCAGGAGGCCATTTGGCAGTCTTGTATGCACCATGGGTTACTTTCTAAAAATTGATTTACCATCAGTATACTGGCAATCAGATTATTTGCTGGAACACAACCATGAAATAATCCTACGCCATCAATGTCGCATTAGCTTTTCCTAACAGCTGGTCTTTAAAGATTGCTCCCAGAAGGTCAGAAAAGTCATCAAAAGCTCCAATCAGCTGTGACTGGCCTGGGGGACACAGTGACACAGATGCTTTTTGAATAGGATGAAGGACTGAGCAAGGAGAAAACATTTTTTTTTCCGGGCCCCTCTCCTGTTTTGTTGTCACCTCACTGCCGTCTGGTTGCGCTTTCCCTTTCCGCTAGAGACCACCAGCATTAAGAGCTGGGTTTTCAACTATGTCAACATGTTCTCTTTGCCCTCAGTGGTAGCTTGCCATCACAGCACCTTCCTCAGGGGGCAGAAAGCTCTTCAATCAAAAGTTTCTCATTTTTTATTTTGGAACAGCTACATGGCACATCATCCATTCCTTCTTCAGATCAAGCACTTTTTTTTTCTATGGCCTTTGCCTTCGTCATCCTTTCACCAATGCCTGGAGCAGAGCATCATCATCCTGCTTTGTGATGGAGGAATCCCTGCCCCTGTGATCTCCTTCATCCCTGTTTCCTGATTCTCATTCTGAAAATGTTATTAAACCCACTGAAAATGCATTTAAAGAAGCCTTTACTAAGACACTTGCTGCAGTATGATATGAATCATTTTGCTTTGCTCTTAAAGTTCCTGGCATTTCACAAATCTTTTGCACATTCCTTTGTAGACCCTTTCATCAGATGTCTTTTGGAGGAGGAAGGAGCAAAGGAAGGAAAACTAGCAAAGCTTACTACAAAGCTTTCAAGAAAAGAGGGGCTTGTGCTGACTGCACAAACTGGGACTTCAGAGGAAAGGAAGCAGCCTCACGCAGAGGAAGAAAATGAGGCATTTCATATAGGGAGCTCCATCTGGCTCTTGTCCTCTGTAAAGAAGGAGTTGTTTGTGATCAAAGCTCTGTTCAGTTGAGGGAAGTTGTGGCACAAGTTACTACATGGCAGTCAGCTTCTATGTAGGATGTTGTCACAGGATCTCTTAACTCTATTATGGTGCAGCACCCCTGCTGCCCCAAGGCATTCCCTTGCCCCTGTAGGAAGCTGCCCTTGCCTCTGACACTGCCAGCCATCGTTCTGCCTCGTGCTGATTTCACGTGCCCCTAGACTCTAGCTGTCTCTCTCCATTTCAATCAGCTCCCTTGAAATTCAGGTCCTAACAGGGACTTTCGTGCTTTTGTGGGCCCCTTTTCTCACCCCCTGAACTGCAGCCCTGTTAAGTCCCAATAAAGAGATATCATGGGTTTGGGCATCCTGGGCCAGACTTGCCAAGCCTGGGCAATGCTGTTGAACACAGGACTCGTAAGACAAAAGAAAAGCCTTCTCATTCCTAGCGTGTCCTCTGACACTTTCAGATTGGTGGAGTTGGTGAGGGAACCATTAGGACTTTCAGACAATAATCATACATGTGTGATAATGAAAGCCAAGAGTGCTGATCTTGAAGCTGGGGTAAAAGTAACTAATGGGAAGATTTGGTTTGGGAAAGCTTTGTAGAGCTAATAAGACTTGGGCATCCTGCCTTTTGCTCTAGGCTGGATCTTTTAGGTCTTAAAGGCTGTGTTCAATGTGGGTCTGAAGAAATCTGACCCACCTTATCTGTTAATGGATGTTTGGAAGAGGTTCAGCTGGTAAGTAATTGATAAAGTCAGAAAAAAAATGAATATATAGTATGCATCTGCTTTTAAAGAGTCATAAGAGTATGAATATTGGATCAGATGGGAACTTTCTGGGCTAATTTCCCATTTCTGACAGCGGCCAGATGCAGGTATACATGTTGCTTCCCTCCAGCACTCTCTCCACCTCCAACCATTTTCAACTCATATTGAGGTGTTTTTTGTGTATGTTTAGTCATTCTCAAGAGCTTTATCTTCTATGAACTTGTTCATAGAAGACTCCACAATTTTTCAACATCCTGTGGCAAGAAACTACCCAGCATTAGCTACAGATGGTGTGAGGAACCATCTCTTTTCTGTGTTTTGAACCCAGCTACTGCCAGCTTCACTTAAGGCCTCTACTTCTTTTATCAGAAGAAATCTATTTATTAGAGGAAGCAACCAATTCCTGTCCATCCTCTTCAATAACACTTTGAATTAACACCACATTATTATCTGTTTATTACATGTGGTACATAGATATATGTGCCATATATAAGGATAAGACTAAATAATAGATGCGGTGCTGCATCCAGTCCAAGAAGAGGAAACAAGCAAAGTGCAGGGGGAGAGCGCATTACAAAAGAGCAATGTGAGCTACAAAAGAGCAATGTGAGCAAAGTATTGTTATGTCTGGCCTTTTACTAAAATTAACTTTTTCTGTTCTAGGCAGCCCAGCTGGAAAACGTGGTGGTGACTTCTGGTCTCAAGGAGAAGTAGAAACAGCAGGATGGAGGAGCCAGTGTCTGGTGACGTGAGCACAGCCCTTCCCTCCTTCCCATCCCAGGCCAGCCTTGCTGAAGATTCGCGCTGCATACAACGCGTCATCGCTGAGGATCCTGAGTGGTCCCTTGCCATTGTCCCGCAGCTCACTGAGCTCTGCCTCCAGCACATCATTCACAATTTTGAAAGTAAGCAGGAGTGCCTGTCCGCTCGGACATACAGGGAGACAGCTCTGTCTTGGGGACCAGAAGGTCAGCAGAGCAGGCAGGTGCATCTGAAAGACATAGAGGGTGGTACCCAGCCCTGACAGAAACAGATGGAGAAAAACATCTCCTCTATCAGCTAGTTAAACCAACTGTTTAGTTGCTAAGCATGTACTTGCACACTCCAGAGATGTTTTAGTCCTCTGGGCTGTTACCCAGAATGTGACTTTGTCCTAACCTTGTCCTACCATTTCTTCCTCCTTCTATGGTCTGCTGGACTCACTATGTCAGCTGTGACCAGCACTGTGAAGTTGCTTTCCTTATCTTGGTTCATGCATCCATTATGGTAGCACTCAAGGATGGAGCCCCCCATTGTGCTGAGTGAGACATAGCACTAACATATACTCCCTGCTCTAAGAAACCACCATCTCAAAATTCATATTGTACTCACAGTTTCAGGCCTTTTCCATAGCTTTTGCTGGTGATATGACAAGTCATGTCTGCAGGCAGGGAAGGTACTTTTGAGGAAGGTGGACTGATGAAACACAGCAAAACATAGAAACAGCATCTCATCTGGGAAGTAAATGAGAGTGGGAAAGACAAACTCTTCTTGTGTATTTGGCTGACTTGGTGGAGTTGTAGAAAAGGCTGAAGATAGGGTATGTCCACACTGAAACTGTAACACATTATGGAGAAACTCAGTGCTGCTTTAGAGACCAGGAAGTAGTGCTTGAGGATCCTACCTGGGAGACTTTCCAAGGTCTGTCAGTTTGATCAGTCTGCCTGAGGCCAGATGGATTGGACCATAGTGTATGAACATAAGTGTGCTTAATTTCTTGGTGTCCTTCATAGTAGAATCTGACCTGTGCAGTCCACTGCTGTTGCCTGAGTGAGGCAGACTGAAGCTAGTTCAGTTATGCCAATGTATGTCCCATTTCTGCCTACACTGTGAGTCTTTAAAGAAAAGATCACTACAGTAACAGCTGTAGGACACTGGAAAACAGACTCCTGGAAGAAGCTGTGGTATAACTCTGGGTGTTCTTAGGAAGGACATGCTCCAGAGAGAAAGATATACATATATAAGAGCCACTTTTTCTCTGATTTCCCGTGCTCTGTGATTCAACACATATATATATTTTTCACCAAGTATTCACATTGCATATACACACAGCTTTTCTCTGGCATCTCTTGGAGAACATCCACCAAAGGTAAGTCAGCTAACACTCAGGGCAAGGCTTCAGGGAAGGTACTGAGGAGAGAAAGCACCTTTATTTAAGTGGGGTGGATGCGAAGGCTAAGAAAAATTGTGTCTTAGTGAGAAGGAATCAAGAATCATTTGGGGGTTAGACAGACGTCTGAGTTAAGATGAAAAGACAAGAAGACTTGTATGAAAAGTGCACAGACAGTTCACTTCTCAAATATCATCTCTTAATATGGTTAGAATCAAAAGAAAAGTTCAGCGAATGACAAGACAAATTCTACCATCACTGTAAGCCTAGAATAGCTGTGTTAGGGGCATCTGTCTTCCTCTGAATATAAACAGAATTAAAACCAAATTTGTTCAAAACTACATGCAAATTCCCAGCTGTATTGACTTGTAGGTCAATAACCTTAATTGGGACCATATTTGTGGTACCCAGCTTCGGTAGTTACAGAGATGGGAGTTATGTTTCTGATGCAGTTTTCAAATATTATGAGAGTAAATTCAATTATGCATATATTGTATAGTGAAAGATAGAAATCCTACACAAAAATGAGTCATTTTCTGCCAGCTTAGTTCCATGCATCAGCTAATGGCAATTCAGAAGGGAGCCAGTATCAATAGAGGGAAGGGCATGGACACACAGCTGAGGGTCTGGACAGAACCCTGGCCTACAGGGGCCAGGGGTCTACAGCCCAGAGCAATCTCTTCTCCTCTCCATCCCCTCCAGAAAACCCTGTTATAGACCGTCTTCTGCCTGAGCACCAAAGGAAGGTGCTGGACAAGCTCTCCACTGGCCTTCCACTCACTGTGACTGCCAACCTAATACACGATGAGGACTACTGGAAGAGGTGCTGCACTCAGCGCTGGAAAGTATGCGTCGTCTCCAACTATGGAAACAGCTGGAAGCGGATGTTCTTTGAACGTCATCTGGAGAATATCCTAAAATGTTTCATCCCTAATGTCACAGACCCCAATCAGGTCCTAGAGCTCATACCGCTCTGCAGAGAGTATGTGTGGAGACTGGAGATTGATCAGTTCCTGCCACCAGTGATGCTGGATCAAAAGGAGGAGGAAGAGGATTTTGATGATTCAGGGAGTGATTTTGAGCTCAATGAAGTCTCCGTGCATCACTATGACCTGGGACCCCTCATTACTGCTCTCCCTCATCTTGAAGAGCTTAATCTTACTTACGGTGTGAAGGACTGTGGTATGAACTTTGAGTGGAACCTCTTTAACTTCACCTACCAGGACTGTTCCAACCTGGCTGTCGCCTTGAAGAAGTGCCGCAACTTGAAAGTAATGTATCCCAAACTGAACCTTTATTCCTCATTTAGATCTTCAAATTGCCTGGGGGAATAAACCTAGGGACCACTTTTCATTGCTAGACACTTCTAGTTTTGCCAGCCCAGTGGGCCATTTGTAAGCATCTGGCTCAAATTCTCTGCCTCTCTGGGGCAAGTCTGTGTTGGCCAACAGAGAGCAGGGACATCCAGGTGGTAACCTTCTGTACTGCTCCAGTCAGGTCTATAGCTGCTGCAATCCCTAGAGCTGCACCAGCCTTAACTGAGCTGAGTGAAATGTCAGGGCATAAAGATTCATTCCCCTTTAGTTATGCTGTCTTGTAGCAGGGTAGCACCTTTCCCTTTGATAGTTCTAGTGTGCCAGAGTGAAGTTGACTTGCTGGCCTAGTGCTAAGTATCTTGTCTGGTGTGTTTTTGTTAGAACAGGTTGTCTGAGGGTCAGTAAGCAAAACATTTGCTCCTTCAAAAACTCACTCCCTGTAGCCAGAGAGAAAACAGCTGCTTTAACTTCCAACACAGTTCTGGGAGGAAGAAAAAGAAAATTCCAGAGATTGCTTTTCATTAGGACAGTTTCTGGTGGCTTATGCTCGGTCAGTACATATTAGAATACCCCAGAGCAGTCAAGACCCCAAGGAAGAACATGGGAGAAACATTCACATTTTTCCCTACAGTGATGTTTTTTTTTTTTTTAGGGGGGGCACCAATATAATCTTAAGTTCTGTGACGATTACAACACAGAAATTCAGACCTACCAAATGTCCATGGACATTGCTGTCCAGAGAGCCCAGAGAGATTTGTCTGCAGGCTTCTCCCCACAGATTGGCAGACTTTGGGCAATATCCTTCCACTTCGCTTCGAAAAGAGAATTTTTCATGTAACTATTGAGGTGCCCTGGCCATCTAGGGCGTTGCGCTTAACAAAGAGCACTGCAGGTTATTGCCAGTGGACATGAAGGTGGCCCACGCTAGACTGGACAGCAAGTATTTGATTGTGGTGTGCGGCAAGTTCTGCTATTAGAATGAGTTCTGCAGTTGCTCTCTGCAGAAGTTTGGGCAGCTTTATCTCATTTAATTTAACTCTCTGTGTCCAAGATCTGGACAGAAGACAGGTGCAGGCGTTTCCAGGTTAACCATTTCACCCTAGAATAGGGATGAGGTGTCAGTGGCATGACCTGCCTTCTGGAAGAGCCCGCCCTAGCAGCTATTTTATTTAGCCTACATGACAAGGTGTCTGAAGCAAAGCAAGATGAATTCTGCCTCTGGTGAGCAGCTACCATGGGCTTAACTCACTTGAGGTCTTCTGAGAAGTTCATTCCAAAGTACAGGTCATTTTAATATCCCTGTCTATTATCCCAACAGGTTTTCAAGCTGACACGCAGTAAAGTGGATGATGACAGGGCCAGGCTGCTCATCCGGAACTTGCTGGATCACCCCTCTTTGATGGAGCTGAACTTGTCCCACAATCTCATCGGGGACAAGGGGGCACGTGCTGTTGGCAAGTTGATCAACCACAGCAAATTAGAAATCCTTGATCTGTGTAACAACCAGATCCGTCACCCGGGGGCTCAGGCTATAGCTCAAGCCCTGGCCAATAACTCCACCCTGACCTCCCTGAATCTACGTCTCAACTGCGTGGAGGATGAAGGCGGGCAGGCAATTGGCCGTGCCCTGCTGACCAACACCACTCTGAAGTCTATCCATCTAGGAAGCAATGAGCTGTCAGAGCCAACCGCTACGCTTTTCTGCCAAGTCCTTGCTCAGAACAGCACACTGACCAGCATCAATTTCTCATGCAACCACATAGGGCTGGTAAGAGAAATCTTTTCATTTCGCAGCTTGTGTGTCTGAGAGGTTGTGTTGCAAAGCAGTCCACTCTGTCTCAAAGCCACAGAGCCATGGGCATCCTTTACTTTTCCCTCCTGCTGTGATAACAACAGTTACAAGTAATGAAGAGACTATAGCAGCAGATGTCAGGAAGCAGAGGAACACATTTTTTTTCTGTATGCACTCACACAGATATATCTCAGCTATTACGTCTAGCTCTTTTCACAGAGCTCTCAGGAGGAGTCTGGTGTCCAAGCTTTGAGCTTCTGGGCAGACAAATTTCCCCATGGGAAACAGAAATCTAGGAAATTGGGAAAATCAGAGCCACTTTACACACATGGAGAGTAGAAAATAGCATTGTATGCTATATAAGTGGCATGATATTAGGGCCTGAGATCTGCTGTGCCACCTGTCACTCAGGTAGTTTCATCCTTTCCAGAAGCTCCCCTGGCCATCAAACTCTCAGAGCAGATGATTAGAAAATTGTATGGGTTATTGAGCTGCTGTAACTCACCCTACAGTTCTGGGCTGGTTCAAAAACTACACATCTGGATGTTTACATGTGGCTCCTAAACCATGGGCTCATATTTTCAGATGGAGGAGCATCCGCAGATCCTGCTACATCCTTAAGAGTTACTGCATGCACCATCTCCACAAAACAAACCACTTTTCTTCAGCTGATTAAAAAGATCTTTAGAAATCTGAAACTAGACAGCCAAATACAATTATGTTAGATTTCAAACTTTCTGTGCTGCCTCAATTTTCTGTCACAATAAAGCGGTAGCAAGACCAGCTGTCCCTGCTGGCAGGAATATTGGCTCAATGTATTTGCCAAAGGTTTTAAAAAGATTTGATGTCAGAAAACCTTCTGTGAGTTTTGATTTTTATGATCCTGGATACAGAAAAACATTTGAGCGTAATGATACAAGGGGAAAAGCCTGGAAAGGAGACAGAAGGATTTTTGCTTAGAAAATAATAATCTCTGTGCTTAGTACCTTCCATAAGATGAGCTCTCCTAGTACCCAGCTGTGAAGCTCCACAGCATCCCAACAAGTGGACTGGTATTATCATCTTTGTTTTATATACAGAGTGATCCTGAACATGGCCATACAGCTCAGGGGCTGAGATTCCTGGGTTCCAAATTGCTAGAGTTATGCCAAATTCTGGCCACTGTACTCTCTTAAAAGTATCATGTCCTTTTTAGCAAAGGTGTAGCAAGTGGGATGCTGGGGAGAGTGGACTGTCTGAATGTAAGAGGTTGGAACAGGAAGTGTATCCAGGATCTAAAAGAGAATAGCTGTAGGAAAAAGGAGAAGTCATATGGTCATATCTCTAAAGATAATTTTTCAGGTGAGGGAAGGAAATGCACCGACTGTTCGTAAAGTTGATGTCTATGTGCCATTTTCCATTGGAGTTTGAACTTACTATGCAGACTAGGCTTTACCTGATGGACAGTGTCCCCAGCAAGAGCTGATTCTCCCAGGGAGATGGCATCTGTGCAGGAGAGCATGAGCACAGGAACCACATCCTCATCTCCACAGACCTCATCTTCCATGGAGATGAGGAAAAGTGCACACATCATGCTGCCATTTTCCCAAGCCAGCTGTGTGGTGAGGACTGGGGCGGAGAGCCTCTTAGAACTCCTTTCATGTTATTATCCCTGTCTGTGTTATGAACCGACCTGAGCTTGAGGACTGCTGACATGATACCCAGAGGGAGATGTTAGCACCTGTCATATCATGGTGTGCTGCATAAGGTTACACTGCTCTGCACTTCTCCTGTAAGCAATGTTTCAGGCTTGGGTGGAGGTCTTAGTCACTTTTAGCACTCTCTGATGGGCTCCTTTCTCTGCAGCTTTAATACCAACAGCAGGGAAGTGCAGAGGAAGCTGCTCTGGGGTTGAGAACCAGGCAACACTAAAATTCACTCTCTTACTTTCTCCTCTTTTCTCTCACCAATTGCAGGATGGTGGCAAGCAGCTGCTTGAAGGGCTCATGGATAACAAGATCTTGACTGAATTTGACCTCCGCCTGGCTGAGGTGGGCCAGGAGAGTGAGTATCTCATCAACCAAATTTTGTGGGCTAACCAGGAGAGAGCCCGGCTGAAATCTCTGCAGTATCCATCAGTCAAACCCTTCTGAAGAAAAATCTCCAGGAATCAATGGACTTTTCAGGTACTGGTAGTCCACTGTGTAAGATCTGTCATGAAATACCTATTCTATCTGAGTGCTGTGGCAAATGTGCCTCCCTGCTGCACGTGAGCAGGAGGGAAGCATAGGAGGCACTTAATGCCTATAATCCAGACCAGCCACAGACCACAGAGAAGGGCCTCTACAGTTTCTTCAGACATTTCCCCCTCTCCCCACCCATTTCCCACATTCTGCTCTTCCACAGATTTCAATTATCTCATGTTACCTTTGTGCCAGAAATTACAGCTCTCTGGAGCTGCAAGAAAGGGTGGTCTGTCAGAAAAATGTCATACAACCACTGGTGGTGGCGGTGGCTCTAACTGGCCATGGTTTGTTTGCAGGAAGGTATTCAGCCTCTGAAATGTCACCAACACAGTGACTGGCAACAGGAGCAAAGACATTCACCCGCTCAGTCTTCTGTGTTTCTAGACCACCTGCTTTGTCCAAGGCTTTGATATAGGATGGGATTTTTCATCCTTAATTTACTGCTAAACAGCATCCATTTGATAGCAGAGCAAATGCTACATTAATATCAGTCTCTGTGTGTGAAGAGTAATGTTTTAATGCCTTTTGGGAAGGCAGCCTTTACTTGTCTTTTTGTGTGTGTGTGTTTTTGAGAAGCACTCAACTTGTGACAGCTACTACAGCCTTTCTTTGCCAGATCCCTATCATCCTAGCCCGTGGCTCAATATGAGAAAAGCATTAGATCTAATGGGACTGTAGTGGCTTCACAGAAGTAATTTGCCTCCTAAGTTCTCTCTCCCACTGTGTTCAACATTAAATCCCCTCTCCTGTGGTTCGTTATATACTCCTGTAGGAATCGAAGGGTAGGATTATGAAAGGGAATGAGTTTGGGCAACTGGATGTTGTTACACCTGTAAAATACCGAAGATGAACAGCACTCCTAAATGGACAAGTTCAGATTTAATCCTCAAGGCAGGCAGCTATTTCAGGCTTTTTCCTGGAGGAGGAAGTAAGGGTAGAAGGATGTTCGTAGTTGCTCAGAAGCTTTTTCTTGTAATTCATCCAGCTGAGGTTTTAGCTCTGTTCTTATAGCAAAGCCTGTCTAGCTTGTGATACGAGTAGTGAAATGTAAAGAAGGCCATTCAATAAATGACATCTCTTCAACATCCTTTCTTACTTTGTGCTGTCAGGCCTTTGAGCACTTCCAGTCCTGTTTTGCAAACAGGTGAATTCCTTAAAACCGGATGCTCAGGAAGACTCTTTCCATCCAAGCCTGTCAAAAAACATCTGTGTTTCGCAGATCTTTGAATGGAAGGGATCCCTCCTGGGAACCTGCAGGACTGCTGGATCACAGATCTCACAGAAAGCAGCAAAGCCTGGATGCCTTGCTGTAAATGGAGCCACTTCCTTGGGATTGGAGGGAGGCAGATATAAGAAGAAGCCCAGGCTGTCACTTACCCTTCCCTTCCAGTCACCCAAGGAGGCTAGGAAAGGCCACCTACCTGATTGCCTTGGTCCTTTGATCAGCCCAATCAGAAGAGGCTGGCAGGAAATTAAGGAAACTGGCTGACCCTTCTAGGCCTCCAATCACTCCCTGCCCTCTGAGCAATGCAGGGGCTTCAAGGGTCTCCCGACTCTGGCCTGCACCAGTGCTCACAGACCCACTGCTGAGAGCCACGTCAGTGAATCATCTGAAACTTTTATTACACCGATTTGGTTTACAATCTTTGTACTTTGATATTTCCAACAAAAAAGGCAACATTGTGATATACCGTTTGTACATATATAGAGAGACAGACAGAGCTAGATCATATTGACATAGTTGAAAAGTAAAAACTGTTCCCAGTGCTCACAAAAGAATTTGTTAGCCATGTACCCGCTTGTGCCTTGCTCTGCCTGATGTATACAGACATCTGTGGCTCTGCTGCCTGCAGACCCCGGGCCAACAGGGCCTCTACCTGCTTGATGCCATGGCCTTATAGATCAGAGAAGATAGAGTGCAAGGCTATCACCAGCAGCAGTGGCCACACCAGGGGTGGCGACACAGATCACCCCAACACTCTTGCAGATCAGTATTAGCTCCCTTCCAAATTATTCATGGATGCTCCAAGGGCTAGGTCTGCAAGAAAATATAACCAGTGGCAGCAGCTATGAAGCCTTCCCACCCTGGCATCTCCAACTACTTGTTTCCCATCCTCGAGACCGAGGTATTGAATAGATTAATTTCTTTTTATTTGCATTTACAAAATATTTCTACTGATTGACACACCTGAATGAGATGAGAGCTTGTGTTTAGAAAACGGCAGAAAAGACCCAGATCAGATTCAGGCTGAAGAAGGAAAAGCTCCAGCAGTAAAGGTGGGACTTCAGTTGAAGGGGATGGCCTTGTCCTGGGTGTAGCTCTGCGCGCAGGGCTGTGTCTGAACAACCAGCACTGCAGGAAGGGCTAGTGCAGAAGGACAGTCGTGTGAACCTTCAAACATGACAGCAGAGCCAGTAAAGAGCAGGGCTGGAAAGAAAAAGGCTGTGAATATGTGTCACAGGAAAAACTCTGTGAAATTGCTTTCCAGGATACTCGCAGCTCCCCTGACTGCAAAAGGCCAAGATTGTTAACAAAGCACCGAAGCTTTCTAAACACCATCCAAACACGTTTCCAGGCCATCACGTGCACGAACTCCTGGCTAGGTAGCTGTCTGGAGAACCCTTTACCATCCCTCCCAAAAATCTCTCAGCCTGTCAAAGAGCAAAACGAAAACCAAGCTTGATCTGCGTGGCCAGACACTTGCCCATATGCAAGAGATCAGCAGAGTGAATTATCAACCAGCTTATAAGGGTTCAAACTGTCTCAAATGCTGTACAAGATGGTAAAAAATGAAGCCCATTCTCAGACAACTGCCAGAAATAGCAGATTCATTCAAAGAACAATCCCATTTCTGGCAGGTCACTTGCCACATTCAGGCCCAGCTGCATAGGTGTGGGACTGACCTGCCATGTGGTAACTACTGGATAATGAATCTGGAAGGGCTCGTGCTGCAGTGTGGTGCTGATGCAGGCTGAGGTGATCCCCTAGCCCTTCAAATCTCCTGGATACAAAATTCATATCCAGGAGTCATTGCGAGGCTTTGAGGAGGAATGCCGACTATGGGCCTCTGAATCTAAGAGGGAATTACCTTTTGGGGGAACTTTTCCTCCCTCCCGTCACCATCCGCCACTGAGGAACGTGGGTGGCCTGTGAGCCGCATTCAGCCCAGGAGGACAACTGGCAGCCAAGCTGGGAGCATCCTCTTGCTAAGAGGGTGCTCATCGGTCTGTAACAATGAGATGGGGGCCGCCAGGAAGGAAAAGAGGCTTCCAGACTTCTGAATTCAGGGGAATGACACACGCGCTGTTGCTCGCAGCGTGCCAGGAGGTGCCTGTGCTCCAGCGTGACAGGGTGCGAGGCTGGCTCCCTATGGCAGCAGATGGCGAGCCGGGCTCCGCTGCTCGGAGTGCCGCGCCGCGGTGGAAGGACCTGGTGGCTGCTTTCCCAGGCCTCTCGGCTTCTGCTCGCAGCCACGGAGGCATCGATTTGCAAGGTGTCAGGCTGGCATATGGCATAAACGTGACAGCAGGTTGGTTTCAAGAACCATCTAGGGACAGAGGAGCAGGCTGCCTTGGGGACAGGCACACACCATACATGGGAATCATTACTGCCCTCATGCTCCCTTTGCTCCATGAGGGCTGGCCTTGTGCGCACTGAAATTCTGTCCCTGTCTGCCAGGGCACCTGCTGGCCTTCAGCACAACCAGCCATGAACAGCAGAGAAGGAGCACAGCGGAGCCAGCTGTGTCTCCTGGCAGGCTGAGGGTCTCGGTTCAGGCAGCCTTGGAACATTTCCAGGTCTCTCCTGGAGAGGGGAACTCTGAATTCGAGAGTAAGTTGCATGCTTGGAAAACAGTATGGCAGGCACAACTACCCTGATGCACACAATGTGCAGACCACAGCCCTGCACCCCAGGTGACTGACACAGCTCTGCTGATTGCTGGTGACCCACTGTTTTACCCCATTAGCACCAAAAATGCTGGTGCTCTACACACAACTCCTCCCCTCCAAATGTTCCCACCAGTGAGGCCTCTCCTGGCCCCAGGCACTGCTCTGCTGACAGAGGTCCGTGTCAGTCTGTGCTTTCTGCTAACAGGACCCTCTCCTGGGTTTTTCCTTTAGTCACAGTGAAAAGAGATGAAGCTGGAGCTCATGTGGCTGGGAAGATGGGAAGCAGCACAGAGCCAGCCCCTGCATCAGCTTTCCTAGGCAGAGGGGATAGCTAAGAGATGCAGCAGTTCCTCCCTACAGGCTGTGCCTGAAATAGCCAACACTGTCAGATCCCGATCTCCAGCCTTGATGGATTAGCCTCTCCGAGGCACAGGGCAATTTATTCATTAGTGACATTTACACCTTGTGGCTGCAGCATCCATTGTGGTTTGGCGACACGTGCTCAAGCTGTCATTGCTGAGCTGGGAGGCAACGCTGCTGCTCTGACGATGAAGGGAGGCTTGGCCTAGGCACCTGAGCTCACAAATGCCTCCTGCCTGTCTCCTTAGCCAGAGCATGTTCACAGACTGCTTTTTTTTCTCTCTCTCTCTCTAAATTCCCTCTGTCTCTTCCCTCAAATCACTGGTGCCCGAGCACACAGGCTCCTGCTCTGTCTTGTTTCACATCTCCCACAAAAGCCATCCCATCTGCAAAGCCGACAACAGGCGCTAACATACAGACCGTCCCCTCCTAGATCTTGCTGAACATTTGCACTGTTTTGCCCTCCTAAATTAGCTCCTCCATGAGCTGGATCTTGCTCAGCCCACAGCAATGCTTCCCTCCATCTCAGCAGAGCAGCACAGAGCCCGTGCTCAGCAAAGCCCCTGCAGACACGCTGCTTCCACCCTGACACCGTTCCCTGGCCCCACGCAGCTACAGGAGCCTACTTGCTCCTCTTCTTCCGGGAGAACACCAAGGAATTGGAGACGAGGAACAGCAAAATGCCAGGGGCTCCTGTTTTCTGGCTTCAGTCTGTTGAACTCCGCAAAGCTCTGAACGGCCTGCCCACAAGGGCTGAAGAAAGTGCTGTCCAGCTGCCCAGGAAAGCGTAAGGGGATGCACAGAGGCTACACTATTTCCCCTGGAGGCAAGCACAAGGCACGCAAGCGCACAAGCAGTGTTTGAAGGCGGCGTACACTCAAACTCGTAGGTTACCCTGAGGTCTGGCCACACACACGGCCAGAGGTAAATACACATTCACTGGTATTTCATGGCTGGCCAGCAGCACCCAGCAGAGAGGAGACTGAAATGGGACAAACTCACAGCCTCGGAGGTTGTCCTGAGCTTGGGAGTTCAGGGAAAGGGATGCTCTGGATAGCTCAAAAGAATGGCATTTTTCAAGTCAAATTTGTGGAAGGTGATAATAGCTGGAGAGCACTGGCCAGACAGCAGATCCAACAGCTCTCCCACTTCAGCCAGCCGAGCAGAGGATTAACTTGCTCTCAAACACTGCTTGCTACTTGCTTTTATCTCTGTTCTCTGCCATTCACAGCAGCAAATGTGATGCTTCACACCGTTTTCTCACTAAATAAATAAATAAATACATACATAAATAAATAAATCAGGTCAGGAGCTTCCTTTCACAAGAAAGGAGGAATGCTCTGTCACCTTGTAAATCACCCACTACAAGAACAGATGGGCTCACCAAACCCAATCCACAAATGCACCAACCCCTGCATGGCCGCAGTCCTCTGGCCGTGCACAGGAACTGGCAGAAACACCCCCCAATGCACCCGTGCTCGTTTGGATAGCAAGGGCAGGCCTCACTGCCTACGGGTGAAGATTTTAAACTTCACCCTCTGTTCCCAATCAGCACACTTCACTGCAAAACCACAGGCCTACTTCCAATTCTTCCTTCATCCTTTCTTTTCACCACCACTGCACCCTTCTAATAGAGCTGGCAGAAAGGGAGTGTTTAAATGCACAACTTCTTCATCAAAGACGAAAAATTTTGAGCAAGAACAGCGCGTGAAACATTTCCCTAGCATTATCTAAGTCCTTCCATCTCATCAGATACCATACTTCTCTTTTCCCCTCACCTCACCTCCTGGGGACAGGCATTCCTGGAAAGGCAGGTGCAACACACACAAACAACCTGCCCTCGCCAAACTTCTCATCGTACTGAACAGGAGGGAATGTTTGCTTTCCACCTTTCCACTGATCCTCTGCATCTGCTTCTGGAGACTCATATAGAATCACACTTGGGTTTTTCAAACACTTTCACCATTACTGGTTCATGGGCTGCCGTCCAAAGTCAGCATTCATGGCATGTCAGCTGACAGTGCTGCTAATGGACATTGGGACTGATACAAAATACTAAGTCATCTCAACACATTCTAGCTAGGCTGTTTCTTTCAATAATGTGAGTAGCTAAGATTGCAGAAGCAGCTTGCACTGATGGAGAGTGAAAGAACCTTGCGTGACTGAAGCTATTTTGCTCTACTAAGTCTGCTAAGTTATATCACAGTAGGTGATCCACCCATTCCCAAGTTCTAAGAACTGGGAATGGTTCAGGACAAGCACCCATTTCTCACAAGCTTAATTTCCCTAAATATCTGAAATATACAAAAACAAACAAACAAACAAGAAGTCCCAGCAAAAACAATCTCCATTGTAAGGAGGGGAGGAGCAAAACTCAACTAGCTTTCCAGGAACAGCTATGCTGATTCTCAGTGCTGGATGGACACGCTGCACATTGATACGAGCTCTGCAAACTTGTCAGTTTCTGGGAGTGTTGCATAGGTGGATGATGTACCTGTCAGTAGAGCCTGGCTATGAGTTGCTGGCAGAGGAGCTTGCTGAACAACATGAAGAGAACATCCCTCGCCCAAGTTAAGATGGACAAGACAGGGAGGGAAGGAAGAGGGAAGTCCATGAAGCCACGGGTCTTGAAAATTCAGTTTTGTTCTTGGATCCTCTTTTCCTCTGCATGTGGAAAGGCTATACTCCTGGGAGAAAAGGCTGCTCTCCCAGTCCAGTAGAGGTCAACTTGCTTGTTAGCTTGCTTTTGAGGGAGTTGAGATCGCATCCTTGGGCATAACGTTCCCCTTCGTGGAGTTGCTGTGGTGGAGGCAGCAGAGCAGAGCAACTCAACCCACTGCTCAGAGATTCAGCAGATATTCAACATTCCTTCATGTTGGCCAAATCCCAGCATGAGCCCCATGCATCAAAACAGCACTAGAATGGATCAATTTGTCTGGATTCAGGGGCAGATCATTCCGATGAAATGCTGGGCCATGCTCACAACGGTGTAGTTCCACTGGCTTCAGTAAAATTACACTAGGGATGAACATAGCCCATTAATTTCTACTTGAAATGTGACCAAACCCATTTCCCTTTTACCAAAATGCCTTTGGGGAAAACGGTGTTGAGTAGTCTCAGCCCCAGGTTCTAGGAAACTGCTCTAGGTCCCCAAGTATATCTGTCTCAGGCGAGATTCTAGGTCTGCATGCATTACAGGAGATAGTATTACCAAACACAGCTAACACTTAGAGCATGTCCTATTTATGAGATAATATGGATCCATAATACGCATGCAGACCCATATTCATGCAGACCTTATCCTCACCACTGAATATAAATGCAACATAATTAGAAGGACATACCATAAACTGACATAACTGTTTAGTTGCACAGTCTCTGTGTGGTATAGTGATATTCAGACACACACCCTACAGCTACCGCAGCAGCGCAGGAGTACAGTTCAGCAAGGCTGTACCCGGCTGTAAGCAAGGCAGCATCTTGGTGACACTTAGACCATAGTTACTAAAATCATAACTGGAAAGGCTAGGGGAGAACTTCGAAGGTATTATTCCTCACAAGCAATGTTTAACTGACATCAGATGCCACGTAACCTTCTTAAACTTCCATTTACTAAACCTCTTGCAGTCCCCTCCTCATGGGCATTCACCAGAGGTATTAAAGAGCTTTGGAGCCTCTTCAGTATGAGTAGGAAAAGACTGCATAGGAAGAACAGGGATGGATTGGTTCTCTAATCTGTGCATTTCATAGGACAAGGAAAGGTGGGAGGATGTTTCTTTGAAGTCAGGCAAATAGCAGCTTCTCCATCACTCATCCTGAGTATTTGCCTTGTATATGATTCTGGAAGACTAATTAACTGAGGTTTCTTCTCCCTGTCCTACCAAATGTCCCTACAGTTATTCAGCCTGAAAGCCTTCTCTGAAATCTCCTTCTGGAGTGTAGTTTGTGAGACATTTAGTTTGACTTAAAAGGTAACAGCAGGCTGGTTGGTTTCACTGCCTGCTTCCACACTAGCAAAGTACGTGGCACTAACTGGGAAGCTTTCAGTGTGTGTTGAAAGATGGATAAATTGGAGGTGATGTGCATTTGAGTGAGCACCGACTAATCCAGAGTCCCTCACAGACTCACACTCTCTCTCGATCACAATGCTAGAGAGCTTTTAACTATCTGGCAAGTATATTGGCAACAGGAAGAAAGAGCGAGTGGCCAAATCATATTGTCTACCCTTACTGCAGTGGGCAATAGCTCTCTTCTAGGGTTATATTAGTGACCTGAAGCACCAGGAAGAGGAGCTGGCAGCATTCCCACCTCACTTGTCCTGGTATGTGAGGAAACTCTCTAACAAGTGCAATGCCAATGCTGACTCAGCAATGAGTGAGTGATGAATAGGAGAAACAAAGTCCTCTGAAGGTGGAGAACTTTTAGTTATTGCCTCCTCATACTGACAAGCACCCAGATTTCACCCTCCCAGAGCATGCTGCAGGCTGCTTTCCTTCAACGAATGGCAGCAGCTAAACATCCTTTAGTCACTTGGAAAACAACCTCTGCACCAGAAAAGAGGACACTGGCATCTGTTTGCCATGACAGACCAGGTCACTGCTTGCATCTTTGGCCCGGTCTCTCTCACTCAGGCCAGGATAAGAATAGGAGGGATATGCTCTCTACTCAGAAAGAACTTCTGCACCATCAAATAAGCCAAGGTGTCCAGTAAGATCTGGGAAAAGATCTTGCTGGGACTGCTAAAGGGCGGGATGTTGAATCCAGGCACACCTGCTTGTGTTGGTAAGGCCATGGGGAAGAGGAGCAGGGCCAATTACACTCATTAGCCAATGGAGGAGAAGTAATGTGATTTAAGATACAGCAGGTGGAAACCAGGTGACAAAGGATCAGGCTACCATGAGAGGAGCAGACTGAGCCACCAAATGAGCTGCCAAAGGAATCATCACCAGTGACACAGAGACGGCACAGAGCAGGCAGGAGTCCACGGGAAGAGCAGACGCCTGACTACGCTGCCCAGCCCAGCACTGTGCAGGGGGACCAGGCAATGTGCTGGGGGCAGATGGGACCATTTCACCATGCTGAGACTGCGCCCCAGAATGTCCCAGGACAGGACATCTTTAGGAAGCTGTGCCCATAACCTGAGCCACAAGGAAAATTAGTCTCCCTGTGCTCAGCGTGCTAGGGTCCCTTGCTAACACTTACTAGGAAGCCTATCCTTGCACACCCGTTCTGCCAGCTGCTTCCCATGCTGGCAGTGGGAAGGGAGCGCCCAGTTGTCAGTCATAAATTTCCCTGTCTGGCTGGACCAGCTGCCCTCCCATTGCAAGCAGGAGGCAGGAAAGCACAGCCCCAGGTTCAGTCTGTGCTTCAAGCACTTCTCTGCCAGGCCATGAGGCAGCCCCTGCCCTTGCTTCCCAGCTCTGTTCCCCTCCATGCCCAAGCGCCTTCTTCCTTCCTGAGCAGGGCAGTCTCCAGCCTCGAGAGAGCAAGCAGGCTAGAAAGCTACTCCCAATATACACTGCTTGCAAAGCAGCTGCCTGATCTCTTCCCAACTCAAGAAGGGGGAGGGATGTCAAGACAGGAGGATACAGCCCTGCTCATACCCCTCCTACAGTGTCTGGAGCAAAATGGATTGCTGCAAGGACAGAGGCACTTGTCCTCTTTCCTAGAGAGCCTAGGGCAGTTTGCTCCTGTCTGTGCATGCTGGCTGCACTATTCCTCTCATCTGCCTGTAAAAATCAGAGCTCCGTAGGCCTAGAGCCACGAAGGGGCTGTGGTGGGTGCCAGACAGCCCTGAGCACTGTCCTGTTAGCCCACATCAAAGCCACCACTTTGTGACATGCCAGCACTATCTTGTCCGCTCTTAGCGCTTCTTCCCTCAGCCCTGAGGGGCAGCTTTTTGAGAATGGGGTGAGAATTGCCCTTTGGCTTTACAGCAGGGCTAACCTCAGGACAACTTGCAAGCATTTGGGGACATAGAAATAGGCTGCTCTGACAGCTGAATAAGGGGAGACCTTCCTCTCACAATACAGGCACTGCCAAACAGACCTGGGGTCATGTTTTTTGGTCACCTCAGCTGGCTGATATTTGGTGACCTGGGCGCAGCTCCACCAGGTGCTGTGCGGTAGGAAGGCGGAGAATATGAGGAACATATCTCGAAGAAACCCTGGAATGCAGCAGGGAGCACTCTCAAGAGAGATGCCATTTCTCTTCAGGGTGCTGTGCACCTGGCAGTGTCTGTGGAACAAGAACTACGTCAAGAACTACGTCTGGGACCTGGCTGCAGCTGGCACTTTATACTTGGGGCAGGTGTCCAGTAGCAGGAAGAGACTGCATGAATCCCACTGGCCTGAGTGCTGCTATGCCTCAAAGGTACTTCCTTCTACCTGGATAGACCACCTCCAGAATAAATTTTGTGGGTGAAAATGAGGCCATAGGAACTAAATTGAGGCCACTTCAAAAAGCAGCCCAGGAGGAAAACAAACAAACAAACAAACAAAAACAACGGCCAAGGTGCCTGAGAGCAGAATTCCGCTGCAGGTAGGTGCTAAAGGATGGGGGCGCATAAACCCTATTCATCTGTCCCTGTTCTGAGGACTTTGTTTGCCCTACGGTGCTAAAAGACCTGCCAAATCTGGCCATCTGTCCAAAGCGCACTGGAGGCTAGGGATAGAAAGACAAGGCACCGTAGCCTAATTTAAGCAATGTGTGAGAGACTTCAAAGAGCGTATGATGAGAAGGACAAGCGGAACACATTCCCCGCTAATGGCCCACTGCAACTCCACTGACTGAACGTCTCCTCATTCACCATGACATACAAGCATGTATCATCCCCTGAGAGAGTCACGAGGAAGCTCAGCACTGGCCTTGGCTTATGTGAGAGGCCCTTGGAGAGATGAGAATAAGGGCACAGCAAGCCAAATGCAATCACTAAGCAAAAAATTTCTAGTGCAGCCAACAGAGCTGTATCCTCTTTTACCCAGTCTGAATTTGTGCCAGTAACAATGAGAACAAAGAGAGAATGATGTGCCCACACTGGGCATCTTATGCTTCCCTGTTCTCAAAAGAGCCCTCTTATTTAAACCAGCATATAGGTCTGGTAGGGAGTATGGACATAATCATAACAAAACAGACTGAGTTTTGAAGGGACTTTTCAGTTCAAAACGCAACTCTTCGGAGTTCAGCACTTGAGATCCAGGAGGACAAACCGACCTGAAAAGGCAAGAAAACACTGACTAGGACATGCCAGGGCATGAAGATCAGGAGAACAAACCTCTCCGGGGGCAAAGTCACACACAGCCTTACAATTCCTAGACCTGCCAGCAAGGCAGGGCTATTTTATCCTCCAAAACAGATGTGATGTTTGTTACAGAAGGACACCCTGCAATGGGTCTAATTCTAAAACCAGTCCACTAGAGAAACTTCAAAAAAGGACTGATGTGATGGAACATGACATTTGCACCCTCCACAAGACCTGGTAAGTAAAGCATTACAGCAGCATGACCACAGAAACAGACCTTTTATTTAAAACACTGGCAGGAGGAAGCCTCGCTAGTGAGACACAGTGTCTCACTGTTTAGTGTTATATCTCGCCCTTCTGAGATGTATTTGGAGAAAGACACCAAGCTCAAATGACCAGGTGTTAATGGACTTGCTCTTTCGACCCAAGAATTATTGCTTTCAGCAGCGTTTTGGCTCTGGGGATGAGGGAAGAGTGGTGAGGTTGAGGAACGGTGCTGTCTAGAAAAATCACTGGCTGAGTTGGTATCCACACCCTCAAAGAGCTGACTGAAAAGGAGACAGCTTTTCTGAGAACAGGGACACAAGAGATCTGGGCATGCGTTGATGGAAAAGGAAAAGCAGGGTGTCTGTGCGCTGCAGACATGGATGCAAATTCAGCAGCCTGAATGCTCTTTACTCGGTGTAACCGAGATTCTTTCTAGGTGGTTGAGTGTGGTAGCACAGAACTCAGAGCAGACCAACTTGCCCAGACAAGAGCAAGGCAGACAAAGCCAGGGGCCAGTAGGCTAATATGGAGGAGAATTTGACTCACTCTTGACCTGACACCTGTCTGGAAAAAGCTCTGCGTGCAAACTGTTTTTAAGCAGGTTCCCTCCTAATGTGTCCCCAGCGTCACTCTTCATAGCATCCCTCGGGGAAGATGCCTCACTGTCTCCTGACTGGAAGTTCTGTGCCCATGGCAGAGCCTTGGAAAGTGGGGATCATTTTGATCCTTATTCCACTAGCCTGGGCAATATGCACCATATGCTTTAAAATGTCTTTGCTTATCTTCCTCCCCGCCTCTCAGAGCTCCCTGCCAAAACCAGGCTGCCAAAACTCTGAAGATCAAAGTCTGCAGCCAGGAACCAACCTGATTTCATGCAAAATTTAATTTGAAAACATGCACCAACCTGCTGGTCTCTTTTCAATAGTGAACTACAGCTGAACCTACCACAGCCTTCCCTGATGCTTGTCTGAACCAATTAGGACTCAGCTCCAGGGCAGGAAGGGATTTCAGCCAATTCACACACTGTATTTTGCCATGATACCTGTCGAGTGTCATCCTTTCCTCCCTTTCCCAGTTCTCCAGGAGCCTCCTGTTTTCTCTTTCAGCTGAACCCTCCTCCAGCAAGCAGATCTGTGATGCTTGCTGCAGGTCTCCTCAACTCCACCTCAGTTTGCCACATTCATCCCTTCCCCACTGCCTGCCTGCTATAATCCCAAACAGAAAGTCCTTTACCTAGGGTATGCTGATTCTCAGAGCTGGTGTGCTGAAGCTTCCTAAGGAGCCAAGCCCGGGATCCTCTGGAGGTGATGTAATTCCCAACAATAAGAGCAGTATAACAGTCGGAGCATGGTCAAAAAAAAAAAAAAAATGGAGCGGGTAGGGAATGGTGGAGGGGAGGGGAAGAGCTGGATTTGTGGTTTTCTGCCTTTTCTCTAACCTGCCAGTCTGCTCCACGTGCCTGGAGGTCCCAGACTTTTAGGCGCGAGCAGTTAAACACTGCTCCCAAAGGGAACAAGCTGCTGGGCCCATTCCCCTCCATCGTGCAAGGGGTCTCACTCCGGCGTGGTAGCAGGGGTGGTCGCAGGTACAGCAGGGTACTTTCTGGTGGCTGCCGTTTCCTCGGAGCACAAGCTAGCATGGAGACAGAGCTAGGAGGCAAAGCACTCCCTTCCCTGCATCAGGTCTGTCTTTTCATTCCCCTCCTTGAATTTGATGCCATGACTTATGGTTTCTGGAGGGTGTTTTTTTGTTTTGTTTTGTTTTGTTTTGTTTTTGTATGTTGTGGATGATCTGGAGTTCTGTGCCATGCCACGGACAGCACTGTCATTCATCCCTCCATGAGGTCAGAGCCACTGTGGGGGCAACTTTTGCTGACCGCCAGAGTGAGAGGCTGGGTCCACTCCACCCTGCCTCACCCTCCTAGGCCATTTCCTTCCCCTGCACTATTCTCCTCACATCCACACCGGCCCAGGCCAGGCAATCCCCAAGGAGATCTCACTGCCCTCTGTTCTCACAGTGAGGTCTCCACACAGGATCCATTGCGATGGAGGTGACGGTGGTCATGGTTCAGGCAGCCTTCGTTGCGGTGAACGATGAGGATGGGGAAGTAGAGGGCGTCCTGGTAAGGAGGGGGATCTTCCTCCTCCACAGTGACCTGGCTGGAGAGGCGGGTCTGCTCCGTGGGGCAGCTCTGCTCGTTCAGGCTCCCACTCCGGCTCTGCCAGAGGCAGCTGCGCCGGGAGCCGTACAGGCGGCCCAGCGAGAAGCGGCTGCTGCTGAAGGGGATCCTGGGGCTGCCATTGCAGATGCTCAGGGCGCTGCGGGAGAAGATGGAAGAGCTGCTTATAGTCCTGTGGCACCGCTCGCAGTTCTGACGATAGCCCCCATAGCGGCAAGCAGAGTAGCTCGTACAGCCAGAGAGCCCCACCAAGTCCATCAGGACCGCTTCCGAGTAGCTGGGGACCAGCTGCTGGTTGGATCGGATGTGCCACTCCAGCTCAGTGCTGTCCACTGTGTTGACACGGGGCATCCTCCGGCAGAAGGAGCGCTCCTCGGCTGGTGTCACCGCCACATAGTCAAACCCAAAGAGTTTCTCCACATGGTAGTGGACGTAAGAGGTGCGATACTCATTTAGCACCCGCAGAGGCCAGGATAGGGTCAGCAGGGCAGCCACCCAAAAGACATAGTGGGATACATACCAAGGCAGGTTGTCTGGGTCAGAAAAGGCCACCATATATTCCTTGAAGTCCACGTTTTTCAGGTGCATCCCCTCCCTGGCCTCCATGTAGTCATCCAGGCCCTCATTCTCTGTGAAGAAGCGGGCCCGCTGGGTCAAGTATGAGTTCTCTGATTCCACATTGGCAAAACTGAAACACTTGGTGAAGCGGAGTCGCGTGGCCGGGTAGCTCTCTAAGTCAATGAGGTCCTTGGAGATGTCCTTAACTCCACAATTGGAATAGTCAAACTCGGCCTCTGCCACATGGGTGTTGACCCGCTCATGATACACTTGGGTTGTGGTGTAGGCATCCCCATTGCGATAGCGGGTAACCTGTCGGGTCCTCCGGACGTAGTGGTAGCTGATGGCTTTCCACCAGATGCAGGGGGTTGCCTGCTGCATCCGCTGGACACGCTCGTGCACACTCTCCACATCTACCTTGTATTGCAGCTCGTTGCGCGTGTAGCAGTGCCAGCACTCCACCAGGTATACCACGTAGAGCATCACCAGGAAGGCCAAGGGGATGTAGACATAGCCGTTGGAGCATGGGCTGTCATGGTACATCATGGACTTGCCCTTGTAAGCGCTGTCAAAGGTCAGACGGGTCACCTTGGTGACGTGGCACCAGGTCATGGCTCCCATGCAGCCGTACATGAGGAGTGACAGCAGAAGGCATTTCCAGTGGGACTCTCGGCACAGGGACTTGCTGAGGGATTGCTTCACTGGACGTTGCTGCTCCAGAGAACCAGGGAGAAGGAGAGAGAAAGCAAGAGAAGTCAGTAGCCTGCAGCAGAAAGGGGAAGGCAAGCAGGGGAAAAGGTAGCATCTATAGCTCCCCAAATGGAGAACAGGACAGCAGAACTTGTTGGACTCCTAAACTCAGCCAGCAGGCTGGAGGCCAAGGACTCTCCTGAGATGACAGTCCCACAGAGAGGGTTGCTGTCTCCTTCCCTCTTTGCCAAAGGCACCACATTCCCCTTGCTGTGCTCAGTCCCTCCCAGATTGCTATCAACAGCAACATGCAAGTTTGTCCTACCAGGACAGCAGAAGGGGCCTGGGGTGCATATGAAAATGGAGAGATCTCCAGCAGCTGGGTAGGCCTCTGTTTCACAATGGTGATGTCCACAGCAACATTCAGCAGCCCAAAGGACTCTTGGAATGCTTGTAAAGTGCTTTATAAACCACAGAAACAGGAAAACGCTTTTCCATAACTAAAATGCAGTCACCTCTTGTATGAGAGAAAGCAAATATCGAATAACATCCTAAAAGGTGTTCAGACTGGAAGTGAAAAACACTCTTCATCTGCAAAAAATGCAGAGAGGCAGTAGGCAAGGCATGGCTGGTGGCAAATGTAATTGGTTTCAAGTGGGATTCAAGTGTGAAAAGCTGGCCTTGAAGGAAAACTGGTCCGAGGTCTTTAGTAGCAGACCATCTGCAGAACATCTGCAATAGGACTGCCCTAAGACACTGTACCAATGTGTTCACTACATAAACCATGCAGGGTTTGATAAAGACCTTGAAAAATCCTGCTTAAGGAAGTCTCTCTTACATTCTGCTACAGCATAGAATCTCAAATATTGATCCAGTATTTGCCTGTTTGGTCAGTGAGACCCGACATTATCAAACCCAAAGGGAGAAGAATACAAAGAGGTTATTTGCTTTCTTGGACAAGTGACAACATAAACTTTATGCAACAAGTGTGTCATCCAGCACAGAGATCTCCAATGGTATGTCCTGAGAGAAGAGGCTAGAACCCCAGGCTTGTGCAGCTGCCACAAAATTCACTGAGCTTTGCTTTCTTTCTCCAACAGCATGCAGCATGGGATCAGGCATGCCTTTCTTTCTGGGATGTCTTATGTCCTGAACTCATTTATCCTCTGGAAGTCAATGCCTCAACACATCAGAGGCTGTATTGCCTTTGTCTGAGCCCACTTCTCCATTTGCAGGGACTTAAGGCAGCTGTAATGATGCTGCTCGTGGCCCCATCTCTCCTTCGTACATGAACGTACCTGGCTGGAGAGCCAGCTGGCTCAGTGCAGGTACACGACAGGGCAACAGGAGCCTGACACATTGGTCTGAGTACTGAGAACTTCCTGGAGCTGATGGATTAAAACCTCTGGGTCATGTAGCCCCTGATTCTAGCCTGGGACAGGACTCCTGTCTCTCAACAGGTTCTGTCATTCTTTCTGCCGGTTTCCCTAGGACCAAGAAGTCAAGAGCTCCACAAAGCTTCCTGTGCATACTAACGGCTGCCAACTGGGTGAGCCCCTGGCAAAGATAGCGCTGTCTAATCTCCAGAAAGGGAAAATAGTCCCTCACACTCCTAGATGTCAGGGATCACTCCATCACGCCTAGGCAAAATAAATAAATAAATAAATAAAAGTCTCATTTTTTTCCCTCTCTGTCACTTCCTACTACTCTCTTCAGTTACTCTCCCTTCCTTCTTTATTTAAGTGCAGATGAAGGGCTGAGGTGCCCTGTCAACCCAGTGCAGGGAGGGAAATCTCCAGAGGTGGCTACATTTCAGTGGCTACTGAACAATGCTTCCCTGTTCCAAACTTCTTCCAGATAATCCTACTCCCTTGCTTCTGTTTTCTCTCTGTAGTTCCTAGGACCGCTGGGCTGGGCTGGGACCAGGCTCCTTGATATGTTACTTGCTGTGCAAACAAGCAAAGATGTGACAAGAAGCAGATCCGCAGAGACTGCAGAGACCAGGAAATGCTAGACCTCAGGTTGGCATATCTGGACTGAGTAGCACCACAGCTCCTGCAGATGCTGCTATTATTTCTCAGGGTCCCTGGGAGATATAATCTACAAGCAGTTGTATGAATTTAGGTTTCTCAAACAAAGCCTGCTTGCCCATTTCATCTGGGCTCTGTGGGCTGCCCAGCACAGGCACAGCCCCACTGCTCCCCAGACCACGAGACCTCTGAAATCTTTTACCCATTCAAGGATCCCAGAGTGCTTAATGGATTCATGATGCCAGAGAGAGGGATCATTTTCATTTGCTGCAGGAAAAGGAGAATTAAAGACGGAACCACAGGTGACAAATCTGCTGGCAGGTCTAGGAACAGATCTAGACCTCCTCTTCTCCAAGTACTCCCTGCTCTTCTCTGTGGGTTGCTCCCCTAGAGCCCTACGTGCTCATCTTTCCTCCCTGCACCTTGCCAAAGCTTGGGCCTCCCCATGCCAGTAGGACTTCTGCCACTGTGATTAGCAGGGCTGGATCTGGCCCAGATCTCTGACAGAGGTTTACCTCTTGCAGGCAGTGAGCTTCCCCTTCTCCCATCCCCAGCAGCCAGCCTTTGATGAGCGGAGCACACAGCCATGTGCAGACAGCACATCAAAAGGGACCGCTGCCGAGGGGTCTGGCAGCAAGGGGAAAGATGGCACATCCCCGTGGGGTCCCAAGCATCAAGAGTGCTGAGCCATCCCTCGTCTAAGGCAACGAGCTGACAGCAAGAGCTGTCAGAGAGCAGAGACACAGAGCCCAGAAAAGGCACCTGGGGTGGTGCTGGTCTCCAGGCAACAGGGAGAGGTGCAGGATGGCTCTGCCCTGGGAGCTTCACTGCTGGCGTGAACAGCACAAGGTCTTCCCTGTGCCCCACAGCTGCAGCAGCATCGTACCTGAGGTCATGGGAGAGGAGGGAACCCAAGGGAGGAGAAACGGGAGCAGGGAAGGGAAGGGGAGATAGCAAGTGGAAAAGGCTGTGCGAGCTGCATCCAGCTTCTCAGCTCAGGCCTGTACTGCAGTTACACGGGTCTCTCAGATGCCCCCGTGCTTTGCTCCCCTGCCCCAATGCAGCAAGGCTCTCCTGCACTGCACTGCTGTGCCACTATGGAGGCTGCTGAAGGTTTTGCCCCGCAAAGCGGCCCTCTGCACTGCCCCTCTTTCCCAGCAGCAGCATGAGGCTCTTTGCTTGGCATGAGGCTCTTTCCCTGGCACGAGGCTCTAAAGATGCAGCTCGGTTGGAGGGTAGAAAGCACGGGGTCTGATCAGGGGCCTCAGGGAGAAAGGAGACATGCACTCGCCCCGGCATATATATGGGGTGACTGGGCTTTAATAGAAACATTCTTTGTTCAGGGAAGTTCTGCAAATGGAGCATAAGGAATAAGGCAGAGCATTCAGTCTGTTCATTTGGTAAGTTGAGGAAGGGGCTCCCAGCCAGCAGGGAGATAGGCCAGGTCGGTCTGGGAAGAGCTGATCCCGTGTTCCCTCACTCCCTGGCCCCTCACACCCTGCACTGGCCGTGCTCAGGGGACAGGCAGTGCTCGCTGCAGCCCTGCAGAGATCCAGGCCACCTCTGAGATCCCATTGCAGCTACCTGCCCAGGCATGGCAGCAGGGGGAATGATGCAGCAGAGGCTTCATTCCAGGAACTGTGTTAGCAGGGCTCTAGTCCACACATTAGTCTCCTCCTAAGACTACGCAGCATTTAGATACTGCAGCGCTTTTACAGGGTCACACTAACCCCTGCTGTAAACTGTTTGCAGTCTGGTTTTGTTGCAGCCTTCTGAGGTAAAACACATATGCATCAGCTGCTCCAGTGGGGTCTCTGAAACCAGCCCAAAGCTGATGAGGTGCCAGTAACAGGGGATACAACCACAGCAGAGATGGGGGAGGAGCCAGCTGCAGAGCCGAACCTCAGGAGGAACTGCAGCATCCTAGCTCCTCTCCCTGCCTGTAAAGGAGCACAGGAGCAAGCAGCCAGATCCAGCTTCCCCCCAGGAGCAGCTCAATAAGGTCGCCTCCCCAAGCTCTTAGCTACCTTGGAGAAACCCAGAAGGGCAAACAAGCAAGCATGCAGATGAGAAAGCTGGGGACAGCAAAATCCTTTCTGTCCCAGAACAGGGTCACTCAGAGGAGTGGAATCCATGCTGTAAATGCCATTGTGATCTCCCTGCTGCAGTCTGAAGGAACGAGGTGAAGGCTTCACCCTGCTTCACTGTAAGCAGGGCTCCCTCCAGTTGGGATCACCTGGAGCCTCTCCCATCACTCTGGCTTGAACACTGGTGGGTGGTAGGCAGCTCCCCTTTTGCCGGTGTACCTAAACATCTTGGTCACGTTGGAGGGCAGGACTGGGTCAGCCACAGCTTGGCCAATGCCTTGGTGCGAATCCTGTCAACTACCTTTTCTTCTCGGTGCTTCGGATCCCTCCATCGTGTAAAACACAGTAGATGATCCAGGTACCTAGGAGCCAACTTCCAACATGCATATATATAACATGCAGTTGGTAAAGGCAAGGGGTACATTATTGCCACAGCCTCACTGGGCTCACTCAACGGGTCTGATATTACCCCCCAGAGAAGCGAGACAGTGTCCCCTCCTTGTCCTGACTGCTCTGGGGTGAACAGGAAGGGGTGGAGGGGATCACTTGTGAAAAGACACAAAGCCAGCAGAGATGCTCACAGTGAACGGGGCAGAGGCAGTAAAATGGGAGCATCACTGCCTGGGCTAACCTTCTTTAGACATCTCCTGATATTGAGACCTGGCGAATCCTCTTCTAAAAGAAGCCACAAGGGGACAAACCTGCCCGGAACCCAAGTGGCTAAGTACGTGGACAGAAATATCTACACCAACTCCATCACCCCTATCTCTATGACCCTAAACTTTGAACACTGAACTCCTGAAGTCCTTCAAGCCCTACAGTCTTCTTGGCAACATCCCTGGCCACATCTATAGCCCCTCCACTTAACAAGTGTACCCAGGCCCCTCCCTTCCTGTGCCTCTTGCCTGCCTCTCCCAGCCTGAGGTCTTCATCCCCAGAACTCTAAGCCCAGGGCCACAGGGTTACATGCCATAGAGGTTGCCCCTACAGGGCTTAAAATGAATGAAAAGCCCCCTGAACAGTAGCTCAAAGGTCCAGGTAGCTCCTAAGGGCAAGCCTGTGGCAGCAGCTTGCAGAAGACTCCAGTGGGACTGCTTAACATCAGTTATCATGGCTCTGCCCTGCAGATTTGCTCACATCATGAAACAGTTTAATATGCCTTGTCCCCTTTAACATCAGATCCCCAGGACAAGGCAGGCAGGATGGCTACAGTCACTTCTGGGAACTGCCAGCACCTTCCAAAGCACTGGACAGATACGAACAACCCCCGCACAGGATGGTACCAGTAAATCCCCAAATCATGCTCTATATGCCCAGATTCGGGGACTATCTGCCTTGAAGAAACAGCTGGCTTAGTCTCAGGTTGGCAGGGCTGCCAACTGCAGAGAAAAGAGGAAGGCTAAGCATCTAGGAGCCAGGGAATCCTGCCAGCAGGCAGTTCCTGCAATAGTATCAAGGTCTCCATTTTACAAGCAATGTAGAAAAGGACTATTCATTCTATGGGATCTCACCTGAGCAGTAGGGACAAGGGAATTTTTAGCTTGTTCCCAGGCTTAGGAGCTTGTTTTGTGACTTTTCACATCCCCCCAGGCAGAAATCCATCTCTGAGTGATATTCAACTCAGCACTGGTAAGTGTTGGTGCATACATGTGATGCCAAGAGGAACCAGGGGCTCAGACTGCACAGAAGCCCGTCTGAAGCCCACTCTGGCTTGCTTCTTACCTTGCTGGGGCTAGCTGGGCAGCACCTGAAGCCTTGCAGGGCTATGCCAAAATGGACAGGACAGGACAGGACAGAACTCTTTCCCCTTTGCTAGTCCCCAGGTATCTCTTCCAGCTGCTTGCTAGTTGTGGCCCAAAAGCCCATGCAAGCGGCCTTCAGGAATGCTCCCTGGATGCTCATCAGTATTGACAGCAGCTGTGGCTCCTGACAGGAACAGGAACATCCCATTGCTGGGGGAAGTGAGGTCTTACACAAGCACTGTAAGAGAGCAGGAACATCCTTCCCCCCTCCTCTCGATACTTCTAGGGACAAGAGGATAAATGTAGATCAGTCCATGAATCTGAGTTCCCCATATCATGCCACTAAGGTGCATCGGAGAAAACACAAGCAAGCATAGACACCGAAGCAGAGGTGAAGCTTCCTCCTCCTCTACTGGCTGCTCCATGTAGAAGTCTGTGACAGCTGCTGGCTGAGGGAAGTGTGCCCTTAGCCTAAGCAGCACAGGTCAGAGGCTCGAGCCCTTCTGGCTGCTCCCGCACTGTAAGACTAAACTGACACCCTGGTTGGCAGCCACAACAGAACAATCTTCTCGTAATCCCTGTGAGGCAGGGGATGGTGTGGGCAAGGGAAACTGACCCTGGCAATGCCCCCACTACACTTGTTTCATCCAGACTGGCTCTCTTCCTGGCACTTCTCAAAAGCCCCTGCTCTGTCTCCTGTATGGCACTAATTCATAAAAACAGACAGCTAAGGAGCACAGGTTCATCTGAAACACCACCACACTCAGCTACCCCAGAGGGAACCCAGAAGTACCAGAGCCAGTTCAGGGCACAGAAGGTGAGAAATTGCTCCAGCATGGCATAAGCATATGCTTACTCTAGGAAATCACCTCACAGTTTAGCTACAATGGTCCCGATCTGCTTGGAGACCCTAGGCTCAGGAGCAGCTTAACGGTAGTAGGAAATAAAGAACATCAGCAAGGAGGAATATAAATAACTGTAGCTTCCCAGTCCTTGAACCACGTATTCCTCTCTCACAATTATTTTTATCTAAATATAAGCCTGTATATGTAGACTAACTAACTACGTGCTGCATGTTCTTCCTAAGCCACAGGGAGAGAAGATGCTGTGATTATGCAGCACTTGCCAACTGCAGATCCTCAAGCAGCAGAGGACGAGCAATGCGCCAGCTTCCAGGCACCCACAGCAAACTGCCCTTTGAGCTGCGTATTCACAGGTGAGGAGGACAGCTCACCTAGCCAGGGTAACACTGCTCTTCCTACGCTACCTGGATGTTCACTGGATGCTATTGCCCCCCATGGTGAAAGGCAGCTCTTCCCAACCCGTGCAGTTGCTTTCATTCCTCCTCGGAACCCCAACCTGCAAGCATGGTATGTGGTGGTAAACAGAGGGGCTCGCACACTTGCGTCCCCTGTGCTGCCCCCTATGCACAGCCCACGCTGCTGCCTGGACTCCCGAAAAGCCATTAGCCAGGGGGAATTGCAGTTCACCTGCAGGCGAAGCTGTGCTGCTATCCAGTCTCCCCTAGTCGGGCAGTCTGCCCTGTCCTCCGGAGCCAACCGTCCGCCAGGGTCAACCCCAGGACTCCGCGTGTCCCCAAGCCCTCTCCCTGCTGCCAGCCCAGCCTTTCCCAGGTACCTGTGCTACCTCCGGGCCACAGGGGAGGCAGCTGGGGGGTCTCCCGTATTCATTTTTACCAAGTACCTCTTCCTATTGCTGCAAGCCAGCACCCGCTCAAGGCAGTGCTTTTATCAAGGCAGGATCTTCTCTTTTCCTCCTAAAGCCCAACCAACCCCCTGCCTCGCTGCCGTCCGTGCCTTCCCTCGCCATGCCGGCATCTCCGCTCCTCCCGGGCGCACGAGGCACGAGCTCCAGAGCCATCGCAGCGAGAGCCGGACAGAAACCCGGGCACGGGCGGAGAGGGGGGCCAGGCGGAGGGGTGGCCCCGGGCGGCGCGAAGCAGAGCGAGGACACGCGGGCTGGTGTCCCCCGCCGAGGCGCGCAGCAGCCCCTGGGGAGGCACCTGCGCCTGCCGTGTCCTCGGCTCCCCTCGCCCCCGCGCCGGGGCTGCCCCGTGGGGGCCCGGGGGGCGCCGCTCGCTCCTCACCTCCTCTCGGGCCCCCTCCGCCTCCTCCGCGGGCACCGACGTGCTGCTGCCTCCCTCGCTGGCCGCGGCCGCCGAGGCCGGCGGGGACATGGCGGCGGCGGGGGCGCCCCGCGGGCGCTGCCTCCGGGCTGCGCAGCAGGGCCGGCCGCAGCCGCATTATCCCGCGCCGAGCCGGGCGCCGCGCGGCCGGGGGCGCGGCGGGCGGCGCGGCCGCATGGCCCGAGCCCGGCACGGCAGCGGCGGCAGCAGCTCCGCCGCCCGCCGGCCCCCGGCGCCGCCGCCGCCGCAGCGCAGCGCGACTCGCGCGGGGCGGCGCGGGGCGGGCGCGGCGGCGGGGGCAGGGCCGCCCAGCGGAGGCGCCGCCGAGGAGCGAGGATAACGGAGCGGCGGCGCCCGCCCCGCGCGGGGCCCCCGGTCACCTTGAGGCGGCGGCGCGGGGCGCGGTGGGGCCGGGGGGCGGCCTCGTCCCTCCCGCCTCAGCCCCCCGTGTGCCCCCTCGGGCCTGGCAGCGCGGGGCAGGCGGCGGGTCTTGGCGCTGACGCCCCGGAGACCGGGAGCGTTTTGGCAAAGCTGCGGTTCCGTGTCTCCGGTAGTCCCCAGTGAGTCACGCGAAGCAGAGCTGACATTTCTGTCTCACCGCCACAGGGTGCTAGTGCCGGCAGACAGACCTCACCTGGGCAGCGAGGAGCATGGGGAGCTTATGTTGGACAGGGCTTTGGCAGCTCTGAGACCTGCATGGACCCTGTCATCGCAGGGCTGACTGCAGCCCCCGTCCGGACCAGTGCCTGCTTACTGCAGTGATAGTCGCTTCAGAGCCCCCGCAACTAAACTCACAGCCAGTCCTCAGGACACAGGGAGGCTTCTTCCAAGGAATGGTCCAGACTCCCCTAGATCCGGATTTTGTAACCCTAGCTTCCCTGACATCCGTGGGAAAGCAGGTGGCCAGTGCTTTCCCAGAGTCGAACTGGGGAAATGCATAAACTGCAGGATTGGCCGGGAATTGCTTCACTTTCTGAAGGAGCTCTGGGGCTCAGCCTTGGGGCAGAGATGAGTATGACTTGCCTGTGCCCACTCCGTACCCTGTGTGGGGATAGTATTTCTGGCCTCGCTCAAGGAAATGTGTGTGAGGAAATTGCCTGCCACCAGTTCCTATAGAAATAGGTGTGACAGCCAAGGGGTGCTGCTGGATAAGCTCATCTTCAAAAGAAACTGGGGATGGATTTCCTCCCTTCTTTCCCCTGTTTCCATGGGAACAGCAGCAAGCAGGAGCAGCCTGCTCTGAATTTCACTGCCTACTGCTCAGGCACCCCCCTCCCAGTCCTGTGGGCAGACTTTGGCTCCCAAGGGCTTCTGAACCACCCACAAGTGATAGATCTCGCACCTCCAAGGAGAGCTCACCTGGGTGGATCCCATGGCAAAGCAAGGCAAAGAGGCAAAAGTCCATACCTACTAGGTTTGCTGTAGCAGTACTGTATGCTTCTGCATACATACTAATAGACATAAGCAAATAATTTGCATACATACATGCGTATCTGCTTTTTACAGTGTCATGGGCATAATGCTCCTGGAAGAAGGGATCTAAGCTGCACCAAAAGATGCTTGAAGAAAGATACTCTGCAGGATTTTTTTTTCTTAAAGACAGGCAAGTCACCCAAAAAGGACAAAGAAAAAGTGAGGAGGAAAAAAAAAAGATGAAAAAATGTTTATGTTTTTTGTATTTAATAACCTGTGGTGGATTTTTTCTCCAATTAATTTGTCCATTTACCTTTTGAATTCATGTTAACTTTTAACATGCACAGTGGTCTGTGCCAAGAGCTCCACAGCATAACTACAGACTTTGAGAAGCAGCTTCCCTTTCTTCGCTTGCTTTGACATGTTACCAGTTAGGACCAACCACTGGGAGACGTGTTGCTACCCTCTTGGTGGAGCCATCCGTAGAAAGCCCAGCAACACATCTTGCCTCAGTGGACTCCATAGCTATTGATGAACCTTTTTTATCTTTTTTTTTTCTCTCTCTTTTTTTTTAATATCAGTCATCTTGGATTTAGGCCCTGGCAAAATGTTTTCTATATCTTTGCGACAAAACTGCCAAGCACATCATCTGCTATGTTATTTCTGAGTTGAGAAGTCACAAAGAGGTTGCATGCCTCTCCTCTCTCTGAACTGAACTTGTGCAAATTCTTACTTTCTCTGTGAAGGAGGCATATGACAGCTTTCTACCCTCAGACAGGAATCTGAGGGCATGGATGATAACATGAGTTGGAAAGAACGCAAGATTTTACCCTCCAGAGCATGGGAGAGAGAAGATGATAGGATGCAGACAGATGCAGGTGATAGGATGCAGAGGTCTTTTCCTTTTTTTTTTTTTTTTTTTTTCCCAGAGCACCTTTCTACAGATTGACAACCACCTGGGTATGAACAAAGGTCTCTCTCTGGTTGAAAGGGAGGTGTTTTACCTGGTTTCCTGTAGTTAGTCCTCTTTCTCTGTGAAATGAAAACCCAATCCTCCTAAACAATCAGTTTTCAGAATCCCTATGCCACAACTGTGCCAACATCCATGGCTGAGGTCCATGTCACCATCAGAGAGAGAATCAAGGGGTGCTAATTATAACCCACTGCTTAACCACACAAATACCCTCTGGAGGACAAAAAGCAAAAACATCCTTGCTCTAATAGGTGAAAATCCTCCACAGTCTTCCTAGTAGGCGTAGGGATGCCCTACCAAAAGATCATGTTGGAAAACAAAGCATTTCTGATACAGGGGCATTTCTGATGTGATAAAATGGTTGAAAGAAGTAGAGGAGCTTGTAAGGGGATATGGCAACTGAACTAGAGGCAGTATCTAGTTTTGTTTTCCAGATATAGCCTGTACCTACCACACCACCCTTAGAAACATCCTTATCTGTTCTTAGCAGATATAAAGCAGTAGGTCATATTGAGAGTATTCTCCGTTTACCATAATGTGCCAAGCCAGAAACAGTCTCACTGGCTCTGTCTCTGGCATTTACTGAAAACAGACTTTTAAATCCTGGTTAAGCGTGTGGTTAGTTTTTACCCACCTGGTAAATTCACGTTTAGTTTCCAGACTAACTTTGAAAGAGGCTGTGTTTTAAACCAGATGAGTGTATAGATACCTGTCCTTGTGCTGAGATTTGTATCCTAAATATAAAATTATATTTGTAGTAAATTTCTGCAGCATCCTATATGTGTGTGTGTATATACATACATACATATATATATACACATACATATATATAACAGATTGCATATATTCACACAGGGCAAATGCAACCAACCCTTAGATGCTTATTCCTAAGCAACCACTGATTTCTCCTGATATGCTGCTTTTTTTTTTTTCTCTTAAGAAGACCTATAACAAAGAATCCCCTTATGTTGGATGCAATACTTTCTAAGCTTGGAAACTACAGTCTATTATATTTAGAAATTTCAAGGATATTTTGTACTGACTGCCTGAGCCTTGCAGAATGTGTTGCTCCAATTAAATTACTCCTTGATAATGCAGCGACAGGAGCGGGTGATGGAATATGTCTTTGGGTCCAGCTAAACAATATCACTTTACTCTTGCTCTTCAGCACTATTGACAACTCTGGTGCCGTGCCTTTGCAGTCACTGTTCTCACAGGAACAGTGGGACAGCTGTGCCATTACGTTTCTCTTGACTACATTCAGCCTTCATGTCTGCTGGGAAGAGATTCAGATGAACACAATTTTCGCTTCTTTACAACCTTTTTTTTCTAACTGTAGGAAAGAAATCCACTTAAACTCATTGGGTTCTTTTCCTCCAGCCAGAGCACTAATGGCTGGGGAATCGGTTTCTTAAGGTGTGTTGGAGAACATGCTAGAAGTAGCTAAAAAACCCAAACCTCCTGTTCAGCATAACATAATGAACAGGTCTGCATCTCCACCAGCAAGGTTTCCATAGTCCACAGATTGGAAAAGCTTGAAAACCCATGAAGTGGGTGGTTTTCTAGTTCATACTCAGTGGTGTTAGCTCACACATGGGAACTGCTGTCATTGGAAACACTTTGGTTCCTGCTCTAATCCTTCGTTTTCCAGCAGACTACATGTATGCAGCCTGTGTATTTTCCATCCAGCCCCGTGAGAGTCTATTTCTTCATCACAATTATTCGTGAGGCTCCACTGAGACTTCAGGCTCACATTAGGTTGGTTTCTCCTCTATAGCAGCCCAGCAGGCTCTTCAGGGCTCTTCCTCACATCCTCCTCTAGAAATAAAAAGAGGATTCACAGCTATCCAGATGTTGCTTGACAGTCTTCAGAACAACTGTCTTGTCCAATATAACTGCTGAGCAGTGGAAACTTCCCCAAATGCCTGGAAACTGAGCTAATTGCAAACATTTTTTTTTTCTGCCTGTTTTTTTGGCCTATCACTCCTGGAAAGGAATAAGTCCCAGAAATAAGTTATGTAGAGAATTTAGCATATCAGTAGCTGTAGACCGGGCAGTTGATTCCCCAGAAGCAGAAAATAGGTCCCTATTGAAATTTCCCTTCCCCGCACTGAGGGGAGCTCACGGCTTTCCACAGCAGCACCCTCACCTCATCCAACTCCCCCCAGGCCCCAAAGCCCCCTGCACGGCTGGTCTCCTGCCTCCATCCCAGCGCTGGGCTCGGCAGCCAGGAGCACATCCTGGGCCTGGAGGCCGAGAGCAGGTTCGGGACACCAGGAGCAGCCTGTTACCTGGGCAACACAGGCTGCTTCATCTCTTATTCATGGCGCCAGGGCTCTGCAGCCCTCACTGGGCCAAGGCCCCTCTGTCCCTGCGGAGCAGCCACCTGCCCATGCGCGCTCTGTGCTCAGCACCTGAATATTTAGCAGATAAACAGCTCCCATCACAGCGCCAGCTCTTGTGGCTCACCCGTCTCTCCTGACTGCTTCCTGGGTTCCCCAATTACAGTAGTGTGACTCTACCAGGCCTATTCGCAAATCACGCTGATGCAAGGGTGGAGAGACACAAGCTCTAATTCAGTGTGGCAGCTCAGAGGTTTAACTCTCCCGAGAGCACAGCCGAGCCTACATGAGCAATACCCATCTGGCAGCACTATATAGCTTACTGGGGACCAGAGCAGTAGCCACTTCAGCATTAGCAGGGGAGGGCTGGCCAAGCAGAGGGGCTTCAAGGCTGGGGAAGAGAGAGAATGGTGTAAAGCCAGCAACTCAGCAAATGAAAGTTAGTTATCCTCCTTGCCACTGCCATCAAGTTCAGAGACATAGCTCTGAACCTCAGGTTTGCTGGCAGCAAAATGCAGCAAACACCAAGGGAAAATGGTTGTGTATGCACAGGCCTTGTCAGAGGCTAGCTCCATTCTGCACTCTTCGGCAAGGTGAGTTGAGGGTTGGTGGGCTGAGCTGGGGTTATTGCTCCCTCCTGGATAGCACCTGCTGGGTGAACTGTGCTTAGAGAGTCATGGCTCCAGCCCAATGCTGGAGCACAGAGCTCACGCTGCTCTTTCACAGGAGGGAGGAACGCTTTTCATTAAACTTCATGGCCAAAAGTCATCACAACCACCCTCCTGGAGTGAGGCTGCCTTCCCACTATCTATAAAGGGAGGCCCAAGTGGTGAGATTTGTCACCTGGGGCACTGTTTCACCATGAATTTCGCTATCAGTTGTCACCCGCTAAGGGGTGACCCACTAAGATCACCCACCATCCTTCCCCTGTTCATAGCTACATGTGCCATCTCCTTTAAGAGAGCTTTGGAGCTCCCATAGCTGCAGCCTAGGAATACCACAGTGGGCAGAAATACAGGACAGATAAGACAGATCCTTTTAACAGCAGCCTCTCCGTAGATCAACTTAAACCCATCACAAAATTGCCAGATTGGGTATCATAGTTGGATGCTTTTACTTGGCTGAGATTAATGCAAGCCAAAGTCTGTACAGCTTAGGTCCTTCAGATTATTTCCCTGTACAAACAAGCCAGCAGTTTCAGGCTGTCCTGCATTTTCCCAGGCTACAGTGTTTTGATTGTAGATCCCTCAGATAAAGGTCTATTAAAAGAAAAACACACAGACACACACATAAACACACACAAATATCTATACATACTTACTCCAGCACTAATTATCCAGTTATGTGCACAAATGTGAACACAGAGTATTGCTGCTAAAGTCACTGAGATGACAGTTACACAAGGAGGATCATATTTATAATAAAGTTTTGTTAAAATGTCTGCATATTCTCTGTTCTATTCTCTTTATAAGCTTAATTATTTTAGTGTACATTTATTTCTATCACATCATGCACAGTGAAGTGAATGCAATGGCAAACCAGTGGCCAAAAGCGGGATAAGTTAAATATGATCCCCACTGAAAGGATAAATTCATTCCTCTTGCCCAATTTCATACATTTCATATGTACTTATATGCCACAAGTGAGAGAAGGAGATAGAAATTGCCTCGCTGACTGCAGGCAGTGCAACAGTCTTCTTGTTGTGAAACGCATCAGCTGAGAACTTTGCTGGCTGTCTACCGAACACAGACAAAATTGATCTCCTGCTGCAGTCTGGGGTACCTCATTCAAGTGGTGGTTCCCATAATGTTGGACGAGTGCGAAATGAAAGGACAAGATGCAACCAACAAAAAATGTAATGAGGAAAACTGTTCACTGAAAAGTTCTTCATTACAAAAACAGCCAAGCACTGAAACAGGTGCCCAGAGAAGTATCGTTGGAGAGAACCCAATTTACCCTGGTCTGCTAGAAAACTTGGCCCTGCCTCCAGGCACTGGATCCTTGAAACATGTTTGTGCTTTACTCTGTTAGGTCAGAACAAAGTGACCCAGTTTGGTGTATCACAGAGCTGATTTGCTATGAGATATACAGAACAGCAAGCCAATGAGAAGCCTTGTTGTGTTTTCTGTGCCTTTCCTTGTGCTCCTGAGGTCTCTGCTCCAAGTCAGGAGCCTGCTACATATTTCTTCAGAAGATGAGCTGGAGCTGGAATTCCAGGTAGAGGTCTAGGTTGCTGCTTGTGGTACTCAAAGGCATCCCTGGTATTGAAAATTTGCTTGGAGCTTCGCCAGACTGGGCTCTGGCATCTTCCTGAAGGTCACAGGAACCCTCCTGCTGAAGACAGCATGGATAGGGCTGCATCCCTAGGAAACAGGGCAGACCTGTGCTGAGTAGAACTAAAGCTGTGTGGTGTACAGCTTGCATGGGGGAAAATCCACATGGGAAGGAGCAGTAGTGTTGCTGCACTTAGGTTGAGCAAGTTTTGCACTCTGAAAGAGGCTCAGCAGCCATGACAGCACTCTCCTGGTACCCCCAGGAGACAGCATTTGGAGCCCTACTTTATTACTCAGTAAACCATGCAGTTCTGGGTCAATCCTGTGATGAAATGAGACATTCACAAAAGCCAAAATGTCTCACTTTGAAGATTCTTTCGTAACGTCAGGTTAGTGCTGTGGAGGGCCAAAAACAAATTGTTAAGTGTCATAGAAAAGAGCATATAAAACTCAGTATGAATAGTTAAGAAGATATTAGCCTAACTTCAGTGAGGAATGAGAAAATAACCAGAACCAGACACGGGGATATGGGGTTGTTGGACTCCAGAGAGCTTAAACATGGTGAGGAAACACAGCTGGGACTTAAGGTACCTCTGTTTTATCTCAGACCAGACACAGACTGTGCATAAGCTCCCCTTCTGCAAGTAACCCAGACTCATCTTATTTATCCCCTCAGGGTAACAGCTTGAGGAACTCTGGAAAAGAGGAAGGCACGAGAGTCAACCTGCCAATGAAATAGGCAGAGTTTGAGTCCAAGAAGCCAAGTGCAGAGATCTCTATTTCAGTTAGGAAATTAAAGGGCTGCACTTCAGGGCAGTACATCATCAGGGACAGTACTGGGAGCTGCACATCACCTGGGGAATCCTTCCCTGGGACAAGCTCTGTCCCATAACTCCAGGCAGCGCAGTGTGGCAGGACCACCTCTCTGAGCTAGGTTTCTTGTTGGTCTCTATCGGACTAGGCTTTTTTTGCAGGTAGTTTTGAGCGGTGTGTGTTGACACTGACCTCTAGTGGGAATAGATTCCTTTCTTTTCTGTGCAATTTTAACTATTTTAAGTGTTTTAAGTGACACATTTTAACGGGAACTGGAGAGAGAGCAGAATTAAAGCTTTGGGTTTTGGTGGTTTGTTTTTTTTTTACACTCTCAAAAGCAAATCTGGAACATAAAGATTGGCCACATATTGCATTTAAATATTCATACGCTCTACAACACCACCTCCCTCAAAAGCACATATAACAGTCTGGATTTAAAGCCTGTGAAGAGATTGGAAGTTCCAAACCAGTGTGGTTAGACAGAAAACTTTTCTGCTAGAAAGAGATCATCAAAGGAAGCCCAAGCCTTGCTGAATGAAGAACAGAAGGCAAAGAAGGAGGGAGACTGACAAGCAAAGTTCATGCCTGAGATTTTCCGCTCACATTATCCAAAGGGACAGTAAAAGCACAGACACCTGTAAGAGGGCTGGGAAGAACCTGGTGTCCGAGCTGGGTGTTAGTGAGAAGTCAGAAGACAGCTGGGTAGTAGTGAGAAGGTCAGAGCACAGGGTGGTTGGACCTGGATCTGGGTTGTATAGCTGACTTTTATGGGGAAATGACATGAGTCCTGGGCCATTGTGAGATGAGCCTGGGAGAACACTCGCCTGCTCTAGAAAGTTCAAAGCTCATGTCAAGGAGGCTGTTAGATCACTCGCTCCAACTAGACTCACATAAGCACTTCCCATACATTTCCCCAGATCTGCGCTGAGACTGAGAAACGCTGCCAGAAAGTGTAGAGTGGGGAGAGTTAGGAATCATTTCAAGCCCATGTAAGTGAACATACGACAGATCTATACTAACCGCATAGGAAACAGCAGATTTTTTGTATGAGGACCCTAGGGTCAAGCACCTTGACCTGCACCTCCACAGAGCTCACTCAGCTCTTCAGGGCTTATTAGCGCTGACTCTGTGCTTTAGCTGAACCACTCTGAACCTGTGCCGGCCCTGGAAGCAGTCTGTGCATCTGAGCTACAACTGGGACAGGGCATCACCAGATAATTGAGGCATGACTGTCTCTAGGGGTATAGCCAAGCATCAAATAGTTAGCAGAAAAATGAATCCTGTGTGGATGACCACACAGATGCCTGGTGTCTAGGACAAGACAGGCACGCTTTGGTATGTGATGGGAGCATGCATGTCCATTGGGGAGATCACATTCCTGTTCTGTATCAGCAGTCATCAATCTGGAGGACATTAGGAAAGTACTGATTACACCAGGAAAGTACTGATAACATCAATACGGATTTCACCTAATACTTGGTTTCATCCATGCGAAAGAATTTCAGACATCAGTCTGTGATGGGATTTAAGAAAGGTGCTAGATAAAAAGGCAGAGGCATTTGGGAAGGTGGTAATCTAGTAACTGCTGGGTACATAACAGTGAAAGCAGAAATTCTGGGTGAGTGCGAATAAAGGGATAACTTTTGTGCTTTACTCTGTGGATGTGAAAGCAGCCTGCACTGGAACACATGTAAAAGCTTGACAGATGGGTTACGGACACTGAGATGATTCTCTAACTCCACAAGTTCTGTGCTGCAGTTGGGGTCAGCTGTGATGGTAAAATAGTAAACATGAAAGATCCAAGAGTCACAGTCAGATTCTGCCCAGTGTTGGGCCCTGCAGCCCAGGAGCATCAGCTGCAGCTGCACCCTAAGTTCAGATGCAGCCACTGCCACAGTGTGACAGTATACATAGATATGTGACTTGGATATTTGCTCTGTATTGAACAGAGGGGATGAGGTACCGGAAAGCAGCTGCGGTCCTGCATCCAGACAGTGCCAAAAATACAAGTGGAGAACTTGAAAGAGGTCCGGAGAGTGGGAGGCAAACTTGTGACAGGAAGTCATGGATGCCCACAGAGACTTCCTCTGCCTGCCTCCTACTATGCTCCCTCTGTCCCTACAAAACATCTCTTCCTGCCTGCACAGAGGTGCTTGTCTTGGTGAGCTCGCAAGCAGCAAGGCTGCGGTTTAAGGCCTGTCTGGCCAGTGCTAAGGGAGTGACGCAACCCCCGAGCGCAGCTGCAGCACAGGAGGGGGAAGTCATTTGCACTTTGCATGCGGTTTGTGCGAGCTTTGTCCCCACGTCCAGCACCAAGCTCTTGCCAGGTGAGCTCCTTTGCAAGTGCGTGCCATGGACAGATCCTCTCCTGCTGGGTGAACTGAAAAACTGCTCCACCTTGCAGAGGAGGCAGATGAACTAAGCGGTAGAGGCAACAAGTGAAACTGATTTTAAAGAAGTGTCATCAGAGCTATCTAGATTCTCTTCTGAGGAAAAGTAACTTCTCAGGATATTAGAAAGCAGCTAGAAAAAGGCTATGCAGGTCCACAAAGAACACAACACCGTGGGGTAACTTTGATCTTGGAAGCAGAGCACCAAAATGCAACTGGGTCAGTAACAGGCTGAGATCTGGACCTTTGTTTTTAGCTTTTATTTTCGGGTTTGATGTTGTGTAGTGGATGTGTCCCTGTGTGAGTCCTTGGTTATTGGTAACATAGAAACACGGCATGAAGCAGCTGAGGACAGAGTGACTTGTAGCAACTGCCTGGGCTTTCCCTTCACTGGTACAGGCAGAACAGGCAAGACGGTGTTTCCATGGGTGAGATGAGTTAAACCATGCACATGGAAAAAGCATATGGCTCATTCACACCTGCAAGTGACACCTACCGTATCGTTTCTCACGAGCCTGAAGCTGTAGTCAGCACCTGTGCATGTAACAGCATCCTCGCCCATACAACCTGGTTTGACAAGGTCCCTCTCCCACCTCCAGGTAACCTGTCAGCTATTTAAAGAACCCAAACAAACACACTTAGGGAGGTGGCAGGGCCAGGGCCACATCAGCACAGGCTGTCCCGGGTAGTGTAACACAGTGTAGCAATGTCCCTGCACACCCGGGCTGCCCAGCCCTTGCACACACGTACACCCCACACTGGGATTTGCTTCCCGCTCAGGAAGATGGAACGGGCCGGGAGAGCAGCCCCCCATTCAGGGGACGCTCGTGGGAGCAGTGTGGGGAGCAGGGGTGCCAAGCCTGCGCGTGGAGCCAAGGCCGGGGCCGGGCCGGGGCGGCGGAGGGCGAGTGGGGCGGGAGCAGGAGCAGGAGCAGGGCCGGGACGGGAGCAGGGCCGAGGCCGGGGCGGGAGCAGGGCCGGGGCGGGAGCAGGAGCGGGAGCAGGACCGAGGCCGGGACGGGAGCAGGGCCAGGGCCGGGGCCGGGGCGGGAGCAGGGCCGGGGCGGGAGCAGGAGCGGGAGCAGGACCGAGGCCGGGACGGGAGCAGGGCCGGGGCCGGGGCGGGAGCAGGAGCGGGAGCAGGGCCGAGACCGGGGCCGGGGCGGGAGCAGGGCCGGGGCCGGGGGAATCCCGGGCGGGCGGGGCCGGGCGCGGCTGACTCAGCGCGGGCCGCGGCGGGAGGAGGAGCCGCGGCGCCTCAGCCTCCGCGCCGGCCGCGGCTCGCCGGCTTTCCGGCCATGAGCCCCCCGGCGCCGGGGCTCGCCGCGGCGCTGGGCCAGGCGCGCAGCGGGCGCTGAAGGATGTCGCGGGCGGCGGGCGGCGAGTGCCGCCAGGACACGGCGGGCTGGGAGGGCGACGAGGGGCAGTGCGACTCGGGCATCGAGTCGCTGCGCTCGCTGCCCGGCGGCCGGGAGGGCCCGGGGGCCGCCGAGAGCGCGGGCGCCGCCGAGAGCGCGGGCGCCGAGGAGCGCCTGGACTCCTGCTACGGCTCCGGCGGCCTCCCCGAGGCGCTGCGCGCGCTGCCGGCCGCCTGCCGCGCCGAGACGCCGCCGCCGCCGCCGCCGGGGCTCAGCCAGCAGCAGCTCGAGGCGCTCGCCTACATTTCGGAGGACGGAGACACGTGAGTGCCCCCCGCGCCCGCTGCCCCCCGCGCCGGGCTCGGCCGCCGCGGCCCCTCGCGGGGAGCCCTGCCGCGGAGATAAGGGGTCTTTATCTGTAGTTCTCCCGAGGAACAGCCGGCCGGCTGCGCTGCGGGAGCCTCCCCGATCCCCAGGGCCTCCTGTTTCAGGCCGCGCACAAGCGCTCGGCTCCGTGGCACGGGTTTGGGTGGATGGCGAGCAAGTCACCTGAGGCAGGTCCGGCGGGTCAAGTAGGACGAGGCAGCCCTGCTGCTCTTCCTGCTCCACACCATCAGGGCACAGAATGGACGTGCTGCAAGAAGCCAATTTCCACTTGCTGTGCGGCTACTAGCGATTGGATGGTGGTGTGGGAGCAAATCAGCCTCCCCACACGCACACCCTGGAGGATGTTCATCACCGGTGTGGCTGGCTTGTCTGTATGAGATGGCACGTGAGCAAGACCCAAAACAAGAGTAGCTAGGCAGAACACGACCTGGTGACAGCTTTGCTAGGCCCACAGATGCTGCTTAGTTGAGCAACCTGTGAACTACTTATTCTGTGGTCAAAATCCTCCTGCTTTGCCTATCTGCTAGCTGATGGACAGCTCTGCAAATTTGTGGCACACGCTCTGCTAAGGGACAGTCCTTCCATGTCTCTGTAATGGAGAGAACAAGTTTTTTCTTGATGAGAGGGGCTTCCCACATTCGTAATGCCCTCTCGAGGGCAGAAACATCATATTGGTGGTATTTGGGTTGGCTTCTGGTAACTACATGCAGCTAATCATGTCTCTTTCCTGTTGTACATTCCCTCAACGGAAGATCTTAATCATAAGTGAGGGCAGAGTGTGAGTGAAATGCGCTCACATCTGAGAAACGCAGAGCTTTGACCCAAGCCCAGGCTAGAGTTGAATACTGAGTAATGGTGCAAGAGGAAGAGAAACTAGGAGGCATTAACATAAGCAAGACAGATGAATTGAATGGCGGCCATGCGGGAGGCTTAAACAGGAGCTGCAAGGAGACTCTGCCCTTGCCTGGCAGAGCATGTTTGTCTCTGAGGTGGAAGCTGAGATGGGAGCAAGCCCACGTGTGTACTTCCTGGTTAGCGAGGAACCTGTTCATCTGTTAATTAGCTCATTAGTGCTCGCCGGGGGATCTGCCCAGAGGATTGGCTGGAAGTCTCACAGCCAGTGAGCTTAGACGAAACGCAGCCTCCCACACTCCCCAGCGGAGTGCTTGTGCTGCCCTGTCTCTATGCTGTCTTTGCAGCTTCTCTCCATGGGAGACCTTGCTGGCTTACACAGTTGCAACTCCAGAGGCAACGTGCACGCAGAGAGAACCGCAGGTCTTTACTAGGCCAGTGGAAGTAAGGCCGCAGGAAAGCTCCCCCGCTCCGTGGTCCCGTTATGTTATATGGTGGGAGGGCTCACCAGCCTCTGTTGTTCAGTGAGTCCAGGACATGCAGCTGCCTGGAGATGCTTTTCCTGTTTGAGTCTGTCTCGCAAGGTGGCTGAACCCGTGGCTTGTCAGACTTGCTTGGCTGGAACATAACACAAGCATCTAATTAACTAGGGAAACATTAATTGGTGCTGCCTTAGTTACTCTAGGCAGGAGAGGCTTTCCGAGAGCTTTCCAAGTGGTTGCAGTCACTCTTCTGTTTTCCCTCGTGTGCAGTTTAGAATGGGAAATCTGTAAAGAGTAAGGGAGGGAGTGAAAAATCTGCTGTTAGTGCTGCTCATAGAACTTGGGGCCAGGGAAGTCAGTGCAGGGAGCTTGCTTGCCTGAGATCTGCTCCCAGTGCTGGGAAACGGACATATTCTTGTGGTCAGCGTGATGAGGTTGTGGACTTCTGCCTCTTCTATTCCTGATTTGTCTCCTGAGCCTGTGGGAGAGGTAGGCGGGGGTTATTTTTAGCAATGCAGAACATCCACCACTCCACTCAATGCAAATAGGACTGTGAGCGCCCAACACGTCCCTGAACTACTGCTACTTCTCTATGCAAAAACAGATCCGGGCTGATAGCAGTGCTAAAGTCTAAGGAGAAATCACTCGCCGTATGATTAGAGGTCTGCAGGGGGTGGGAAGGATCAGATATGGTCATCAGCCAATTCCTTTTCATCTATTGAGGCAGACCTGACTATTTCTTTTCATCTCAGTCAGCTGCACTTTATCTTGTGTGCCTTGCTTAAATGTCTATCACAAGACAGACCCAAGACTAGGCCTAGAATCATAGTATCATTATTTTTTTTTCAGCAGACTTAGGCAATAACATTTCCCTGTAATCATTGTAATTCTGTAAACACAAAAAGTTCAGGGTTTATTCAAACAGTTCCTGTTTCCCCAACTGCCCCTGCCAGTACCAGGTGGAGAGGAGCACTGCACCCAGCACACAAGGAGCTCATGGAAAGGCTGGCTGTTCTTCTGCACTACCCTTCCAGCATGCAGAGCCTCCCCAGGCTGGCCAGCCTGGCCTCGAGACGTGGGGAAGCTGTGTTTGTCAGTCTGGTGCTTGTGGCAGAAGTATGCCAGGCGAAGGCAGAGGGGAGAAGGGTGCACTCAGACAATCTCAAGAGGATCTTCCTTGAATTGCTTCCTGCCACCTCCGCAGGAGAAGGACATTAGTTAAGGCAGGATGAAGCAATGAGGCTAAAATTGACTGTTTCCCTCCCTCAAAATTAGAGGGACCTGTTTACGTAGGAAGGAAGTTAGCTAACACAGGCGCTATGGGTGTAATGGTCAGTGAAATGTGTGGGCACCTCTGTTTGAGCAGCTGCCTTCCAAGAATCATTTGCTGAAACCCAAACCCAACCGCCCGCGCCCTCCCCAGTGCAAGTGGTAGCCTCTTTGCCTTGAGGAAGTCATTGTGCTAACTGGGCAGTGGCACATCAGCCTTGGAGCTGGATCAGCAGAGCTGGAATAGCAGCAGAGGTCAAGGAACAGGAGGAAACATGGAGCGACAGGCGGAGGATGGCGGGTGCACTTAGGGCAGCAGTACCCTGTTTACTGCATGGCAGGGTGGAGAGCAAGTCCTGTCAGGAGGCTGCTCCCTTGCCCTCAAGCTCAGGCTGTCTCCTCCAAGCATCTGTCTTTTCCTTTTGAACCAGCTCTTCTTCTGACGAATTTAATCCCAAAGGGATGGCTTTGCGTGGAAGTGAAGAGAGGGGCTTTCCAGCTGCAGGAATGGCTAACTCCGGGCAGGCCGCAGTTTGTTATCGTTGTGCCCTGGCCTCCAAACAAACTCAACCTTTGTTAGGAGTCACGGAGGAAACCCCCTTGTCCCTGGCCTGATCACGAGAGCTTCAGTGTCCTGGGAAAGGGGTGGGTGTGGGGCCAGCCTCCGTGGGGTGGGATGGGATGTGGCCGGACTGACTGACGCATTCTGGCACTAGGGAAAACCTCTCCTTTCGCTAGGTCTTATGGCAGCCTCTGCCAGCTCTAGAGAGATAGAATTGATTTATCAGTGGAGGAAATCAGGCTGAGCTTCCTCTCTAGTAATATGTATATCTTACGCATGTTTCCCTTTCTTGCTGTCTTGGTCCTTGGGCCATACACCAGCTTTCGTCATCGGTACCTGATGCCACTGCGATGGACTCCTTGACAGTGGGCAGCTAGGCACAGTGTATATGAGGCAAGTTGGCCTGCATAGTCTCGCTCTGAGGCAGCCCGCCGTGCTGTGCTGTGCTACGCCTCTGCAGAGGGGTGCTTGCTTTCTGCATGGGCTCTCCATGCAAAGCAGCATGGCTTTTTGAAGGTCGGGGGTCCCCAGCTCAAATCTGAGAAGAAAGGTGGAAAATGGACAGAGCAGTTTTGGTCAGACATTTGTGGGTAAGGAGTGGGTAGTGTCTTGGGGAGAGAGGGTGATAGAGGAAGCCTGACTTCCTCCTTCCACTAGAGACAAGTGCTGCCCTGGCTGCTGATAAGAAATCACGTGCTGGTGACTCGTGGGCTGAGATGCGTTAAAAGGGGTTTGGGGAGAGTTAATTAAGCAAATTTTGGTCCCTGCAAGAGCTGATGTTCTGGTCTGTCCTCCAAGTGATGGTAACTGGCAACTGTGGTAGTGAAGAGGGTCTTTCCCATGGAACCCTTCCTGGCTTGGGTAACCATCAAGTATCAAGCCTCATCTTGTAGGGCAAACAGCCCCTTTTAACAGCTGACTACCATGTGCCAGCCTTAACTCTCCCATCTCCCATGGCCCTGCCCTAGGGTTCTTCTGCGTCCAGGGAAATAGAGACATTCACCATTCAGACTGTCTGCTCCTGTGTTGCCGCTTGTTCAGAACCTGTCCTGCTGAATACAAGTGTTGCTGAATACTCTGTACTCTGGATCCCAGCTCGCAGGCATGGCAGGCTAGGGGGGAAACTCAACATGGCAGAGCAGAGAAGAGATCCACTGTGCAAAGAAACAGCAGGGGACCGGAGAGACAGAGTTTTAGGGGCAGGATTAAAGGTGCTCACTGCAGGGAGCATAGCTCTGCTGGGTTGTTCCTGGCTGCCCAGCAGTGGAATGGTCATAGTTAATAGGGACTGGCATCCTGTGGTGGAGCTGGACATTTTCACGGGCCCTTTCCATGCCCTAAGCCTGCATTCTCGCAGCCTGTGTCTCCACACTTTGCTTTTGATTAATAGGCACGTGGCCTTTCGGTCAGATGTGCTGTGCGATTGCCTCATGCTATGAGCAGGTGAGTCCATATTGGAGGCTGCGGGTCACATTTGCCAATGGCTGGGCACTCAGTTGCCTTCCCATTTCTCTAGCTGCCCCATGTCTCAAGACTGGGCACACAGGACACCAGCTGGTGCCATTTAAGAGGCATAGACCTCATGCCAGATGTGAGCAGGCATGCAGACAAGGAGGCTCTTATATCGAGGGACAGTCCTCATGTGTGGCCTCTCCCCGCTGTGGGCCAGGTTCTAGGGTCTTACATCAGGCAGAATCCTTTCCTGGGAGTAACTAATCTCCAGAGAGCTACTCAGTGAAAATGAGGTTAATGGAACATGTCTTGGACCGATTTTGAAACCCTTGTTTTGCTGCTCTTCTCCTTAGGCACTTTGGAAAACTTCTTGTCCTTTTCAGTTGCCAAGGGAATTCAAATCCATCCTTGTTTGCTCCTTAGCACATTTGCCGCTGTGGAGGAAAGAAGAAAATTAGGTGTAACGTGGCTGGCTGGAAGGAGGGGATGGGTTGTGTCGAGCTCCCTTTGCCTGGACTGTCGGCTCTTGCTCTGTGCATGTCAGGACTTGGGTTAGCAGGGAAGGCCTTGGAGCCCCTTAAAGTGAATGCAGGCTGCTCTGGGCAAGGTTCCCTTAGGATGCCTGCCTGCAACTTCTTACCTGAGTTTTCCCCAAACGCCAGACATTCCTGCATGCTGCAGGGTCACACGTGCACGGGTAAGGCCTCTTATGTAGGGGTTGGTCCTCTGAGGTAGGGATTTTTCCCTGTTCTGATGACTTCAGCCTGGCCTAGAGGAAGTTTCTTCAGACTTTCCACCTGCACAGATTTACTTTGGAGCTGGGGAAAGACATAGGGAACTTCAGTAAGAAGGAAAGAACAGCTGGAAATTTCCATGCCCTGGGCTGCAGAAGCCCATTGCCTGGTATAATAGATCGTTTGAGGTGGGAGCGTTTTGAGTCCTTGCAATCTGCAGGCAGGCTTGGAAGCTGAGCTCTGCTGAACTAATGAAGAAAGTATTTTATTTTATTTGTAGTAGTTACTGGGGTTTTTTTTTTTTTTTTTTTTAATCCAATGTGGATAAAAGAGGAGTCCGATTTGGCAGTATAGGAAGAGAGGATGTGGGGTCTGAAAGTGATTGCTGTGCTCCTCTCAGTTAGCTGTGCGGGATGGTCTCTGCTTCCCAGAGACAGGAAGTCCCAGTGATTAGAGCAGATGTAAGGGTGAAAGGGAGGCCCTGTAAGATTCTAGACCCAAAGCCCGTGCCTTGTTAAAAGAAACTCTTGTGGCGGTGAGGATACTTCTGCAGGGCTGTAAATGATTGTTAAGGTGTGTTGTACAGACTCTGGCAAAGTCCAGGCACTGTCCTCTTGGAAGGAACTGTTCTGACCTGAAGACACCTGTGTGTGTACGGAAACTGTAGGAGGGTGTTTTTGCTTCTTGATGAGCAAGAAGGGGAATCTGATCTTTCTGAAATGGAGCTGTGCCAGCCAGTGGACTTTTCAGGTTGTTTCCTGGTTTTACTGCAATCCTTCATCTTGTTTTTCAGCCCATGTCCATGAAACTAGCTCCATCCTCCTGGACTGGGTGGGCTGATCTGCCTTCTCGCTTGCCTCTTCCCTCTGGTGACTGCACTGCAGCACAGATCCCTTGTTTTGAAGAGGGCAGTCCAAGTGCACCTGACATTTAGTATTCCTGTGATTTGGGGCCCATCATCATCAAATGCTCAAAGCTGTGGGTGCAGAGGCTGTGACACAGGGACTGCAGTATGCAGGTGAGTCACAAGGCACCTTCTTTTCTCTACCTCTGCCTCTCCCACCTTGGTGTGTGCCTGAAAATCAAGGTGCCTGCTGTCCTGTCTCAGTGCCTCCCTTGCCAGTCAGCTCCCAATAGCCTCTTCCTGCCCACATAAGTCAGCACCCAAAACCTGCCCTCTGCAGGGTGACGTAGGAAGGGGGCCTCCCCTCTCTGTGCATTGATTTTCAACTCTCTCTTTGCTCCCAGGAGCAGCAGGTTGGGAAAGAGTGGTGCTGCCGAGGCTGGGCAGCAAGAGCATTTGGACACCCCCCTTTCTACCTCACTGCCTCTCCCCGCTTCCCTTTCCAGCAAGGCTGCCAGAGCTCCAGTGAGCTCTCAGTGAGTCAGAAAGCCTGAAGCAGCCACCAAGGAGCCATCCCTCTGCGCTCTGGCTGACAGGACTTTTCTTCCTGCTAGCCATGGAGCCCCCCTCCAAATCGCAGCTGCGTGCAGCCCTGGGGAGGAGAAAAGGGACCTGCACAAGTGTGTGTGGGAGACCCAGGGCAGGGAGCATGGGATAAGGCTGCAGCTGGCTGGGATCAGTTGCTTCCTTGGAGCTGTCAGAGGAAAGCGGGAACAGTTTTTACAGAGCAGGACGGAATTGCGTTTGCATGGGGGGAGGAAGGGAGCGGAGCGCTGGGCTAGCAGAGGGCTGCAGGGCAGGATGGTGCTGTGTTTCCTGAGCCTGCTGGCAAAGGTTCATGATATCTCCAAGGAAGCTGTTAGCAGGGCAGGTTAAAGGGCTGGAATGAGAGAGCAGGACTAGTGTGGAATTCCCCTGCTGTTTTCCTCTCTGCTATCTCTTCTCTATATTGATGCTAATGCCATTTCCTTCTGTTAACAAGTTTCTCTTGTGAGAACCGTTTGTGTGATTTCCTACACATCTGCTGAAAGAAAGTGAGGAGCCAGGAACAATTTCTTCTTACTGTGGCCTGTGAATAGTGAGCTTATCTGGAGAGAGAGATATTTGCCAGAGCAAATCTTTTTGGATGCTTGATTCCTTGTCCTAGATACTTCTAGTCTGAGTTGGGAAAGGGAAAAAAGCTCTGAGGGACAAGGTTCCTGCCCTGTGGACTGGGAGTATCCACAGTCAGAGCCTTTTCCAGAGGGAGGGAAAAAAAATACCCAGGGAACTGAAGTAACTTCATCAATTCTGCTTATGTGTCAGAGCTGAGTATCACTTTAGCACCAGTTGCAGGCACTGCTTTTCCTACCAGGCACTTCAGGTAGCTTGCAAACCTGGGAGCTGGAAGCGCTGTAGGAATGGGTTGTGCCTCACGGGGCAGTCCTGCGTGTTCAGACCTGGCGTGTTCACCCTCAGGGATGGGCAGCTCTGACCCTTTTTCTCCAGGATGATGGATATCTCTGATGACGGGTAGATCATCATCTGCTATGGCTGTTCTCTATCCACAGACCTTTGTGATATATAGCACTAAAGATTCTCCTTGTTCCACAATGGAGCTAGTGGGCAAGTGGTCAAGCCGAAGATGGACCCAGCAGTCTACTCCTAAGATGGCTGTGCTTTCCCTGCCACAGCGTCTCTATCTCAAAACTCCCTGCTGCCCTTTCCAAAAGTCCCCACTGCCCTCTCCCCAGGGCTGCAGGCATGAGTATGGGAGAGAGCAAGCAGGGAGGTTGGTGCAAGGCAGAGGAGCAGCATGCAGGCAGCTGAAGGAAGGGCAGCGGCTTGAGCATGGTGTGTAGTAGGGCAAAGGGACCTTCTGGCAAAGGTCTGGGCCTGGATGAGGAGAGGTGTCCAGCAGCAGATAGAGATCTCTCCATCCCTGATGCCCTGGGTTTGTGGCTCAGCTGTGAGCACTGTATGCCAGCAGGCGTAGCAGTCTGACCATGGCCTGGCCTCGTGGCTACTGTGCCGAAACAGGAGCTGGGCTTTTGCCTTGGCTGACATAAAGTGGGGGTTCACATAGCATCACTACCTCGCCTCTCCTGGCGTTAGGAGGTGTCCAGGTTAGCAAGAGACAGTCCGAATTCCTGCCTTGCGTCACTGTAATGCATCTGTCCGCAGCAAAGAGCCCCTGTCCCCACGTGCGCGCACACACACGCAGTAGGCTCATCCCACGCTGGCGGCTGCTCTGTGCTTCCCCTAAGTAACTCATAGGCTTTGCACCCATTTTAGGAAGTCAAGGCCTGGCAATAAGGAAAGAGGAAAATTAATGCAGAAATGAGAGCGCAGGAGGAGGCTGTATCTCAGGGAAGCGGGGGAACAGAGGGGGAAACCAGTCCTTAGAAGCAGGCATGTCCCAGCTTCCAGGTGAAAACCTGAGCTCTGCTTGATTGGGAAAAGTCACCGGTTGTATAATGTTTAATGTTCTGCAGCACAGACGTCCAAACTTGCTAGTTCTTGGCTTGGGCTTTGGGAGCTGAGCCCAGATCTCCTGGCCCTCAGCCACCCTGCTGAAGTGCAGAGCCACCAAAGCCAGGAAGAGCGAGGTGCTGGCGGTGGAGGCCGCTGGGGTTTCCACCTCACGCGTGTGACTGCGCACCATGTGGTGCTGTGGGCAAGACATGGGGAGCTGCGGAAGGACCAGGGGATTCCTGGGTGGATGGAGGCGTTGGGGCTGACTGCAGCGAGGTGCGACCCCAGCGTACACTCTCGTTTGGTGCGGCTCTGTCCCCCGGGAGCCGAGTTTGGCTCTGGAAAGTGAAAGCAGCAAGAGGCTTAAAGTTCAACCTGAATTGCCTTGGAAAGTCCCTTGCCTGAGAAGTCTTATCTGCTCTATACCTGGAGAGAAAAAAAAAAAAAAAAAGAAGGCACATCCTGCAGCTTCTTCCAACACATGGCACTTGGGAGCATGTTTGGAAGAACAGGGGCTGTCCCCGAAGATGAGCAAAGGACACCTTGGCACAGGTGCCACAGCCTTGTCTGATCGAAAACCCTTCTAGGGAATCTCCCTGTCCTGATTTACCAGAACTAGGAAAAGTGGGAAAGGATGGACAGAGGGCTGTGCCACCACGTGAGTTTTGCATAGCTCTGCCCCTGCCCTGCAGCTCCTGCTAGGCTGGCGCCAGGCCCCCTTCTTGCCCCTCGCTCCTGCCCCACAACCCTCCAGATTGGCCCCGGCCCCTTGGCTGCTGCAGGGCGCTGCCTCCTCTCCGCATGGCCCCATAGCCAGGCCTCTGCCCCTGGGAGCACTGGTGGCGAGGGGGCACCCCATGGGGCTGCGGAGGCAAATGTGAGCGGCCCCCTCTTCCTGCGGGGAATTCCCTGCCTCCGCATGACCTGGGGCTTCCCCGGGGACACAACCTTTGAGGCACAGCCCTCCCCTGGGACGGCTTGGCGAAGAGGAACGTGTTTGTTTAGCAGTGGATGGGCAGGTTGGCTGCGGGGCTCTGGGCTGCCACGCGCAGGCTCCACCCTTGGGCAGTGCTTTGGAGGAGGTAGCGCTGCCGCCCTGCCACGTGTCTCCAGCCTTTAGGGGCCTCATGCCCCCACTGTCCTTTCACCTGGTGTCTCTTTGCCCTGCCGTGGGGAAGCCCTGGGTTAGTGACCTGTGGGGTATTCGCATTACCTTGGCCAAGGAGCAATTGCTCCTGTTTTCCCTCGTGCTGCATTTCCTTGTCAGGTGGGAAACGGACAAGGAGCAGAGCCCGCACCGGAGAGCGCGTGTCACATAGAGAAAGGGCTTTTGGAGGAGCTGGCCCCTGGGCTGCTCAGCAGATCCATGCCCTTCCCCTGCAGGTGGCAAGAAGGCAGGCCCTGCTTCGCCTCCGTGGGGCCGAGCGTTGCTCTGTGTGTGCGGGGGGTGCGGGCTGTCCCAGGCGCAGCTGCCCCGGCTCCCAGGAAAGCCTGGCGTGGGGCTGTGCGGCCAGGTAGGCCGCGGCTGGCGGAGCTCCCGCCTTTCACCCCTCAGCCCTGCCTGCCTCCACCAAGCAGCGTGGGCAGCATCAGTGCCGTTAGTGCTCGGCCTTGGCTTGGAGCTGATCCCTGCCAGAGATAAAAGCGACCACGGGGCCCCGGCATGGTGAAGAGGCAGCCGAAGGCTTGGGTCTGTTATGAGAGCGGGAGCTGGCGCCCACTCGTTCTCGTTGGCGCCCCTCACCTGCACGTGCCCGCGAGCTCGGTCCGTGAATGGGGAGGCAGAGACCTGCGTTGGGCTGCCTTGAGGTGCAAGGGAGGCCCCTCTGCTGAAGGGGGGCGCCTGCCCAGCCTGGCGACAGGGAGGCTGGGGAGCAGAGGCCCGAGGCCGCTTCCTGGGGGGCTGGAGCTCGGCAGGTTAACGGTGCGCGGCTGGGAATTCCCTGCCCGCTCGCGTCTGTGTCTCGCTTCTGTTCTGACTGTGCCGAGGACAGCAAGGGCCGCCGTGAAACTCGCACCCCAGTGCAGTTTGCAGGCTCTCACTCGTGGTCTTGTGCTGGGGCAGAGGAGGGTGAAAGATAGGCTGAAAATAAAACCTTGGGCTGTGAAGGCTGAAAATAAAACCTTGGGCTGTGAGACCACAGGCTCTGGGACCACCAAACAGCCACAAATGCCACATCTGGAGGAAAGGGTCATGCAACCCAGTCAAATATGCTGAGGCTGCCTAGTCCTGGTGTCCCTCTGCTCTGGCATGACGTGTGCCAGCTTTGCTGTGCCAGTGCCAAAGAGAAGGATGTGGAGGAGAGGAAATCCGTGTGGACTGCTGATAGCTTGGCACAGGGACTGTGCTGTGCAGGTGATCTTGGAGCACGGCCAGGCTCCTGCCCAGCTTCTGCTGCCTGCCTTTGCCAAGGGGAAAGCAGAAGTGTGGTGTGTAGCTGGCAACAGGGGAAGCGGAATTCCCCTGGCAGCTGCCAGAGCCAAGCGTCCGGTTCCCTCTGCGCAGCCAAACCCAGCCCATGGGGCCTGCAAGATGAATCCCAGCCCTCCTCAGGCTGGACGCCTGGCTCTGAGCAGCTCTCGCTAGGATCGAGTCTTGCTTATGTCGTGATGTCAGGGCAGGACCCTCTGGATGCTCAGGGAGACAGACAGGTTGCATCCTGCTGTCATGATCAGGCTGAAGGACTGCCTGGAAAGCTCGGGCTGCCTTTCTGTCTTGCTGCTGAGCTTTCCCTGGGAGAGGGCAGGATCACAGAGCTCTGAATTGGTGGGAAGGGAAGATGGCTGGAGGCAAGGTGAGGAGATTATTTCCCTCTGCGGCACTGGAAGATCTCTGCTCTTGATCACGATGCTCATCACTGTGTTTTTTTTTTTTTTTTTTTTCCTTTTAGGTTGGTTCATCTGGCCATTATACACTGTGTCCCCGATGTGGCTCTCTGCTGCATTGCTCAGCTGCCCAGAGAAGTGCTGGAGATCCAGAATGACCTTTTCCAGGTAGGCAGCTGTAACGAGGAAGGATGGCAGGTGCTACAGCTGTTCCCTGAATAGGTGCCAACTTTTTTTGTCCTTTCCCCTGGGCTTCCCCTACCCCCTTCCTCCCGAACTTGGTGAAGTTCCCATGTGAGCAGTCCCTTTCTGAGGAGGGGGAGAAGGCAGTAGGAAGCAGTAGGAATTATCCTGAAAGGGGCATGACAGTTCCCAGCACCACAGGGGGAGGAGGTGCCCATACAGGCCCTTTACCACACACACCTCTGGGCACATGTTAGACAGCCAGGGCCCTGGGTCATCACAGATGCCCCCAGATGGTGTGGCAGCCACAGCATGACCATAGGAGAGCAAATAGCCTAGGACAGAGAGGAAGATCTGCCTGTTGAGATGGGCAGTCTGCGTGGGTGTTCCCCCCTGAGCCGAGGTGTGGGGAGCAGCTGGGCAGCAAGCCTTCTGCGGTCTCTCTGCAATAGCCACACTTAGCCCCAGGACAGAGAACTGCTCCTACACAACATCCTGCCCACGCTGCTCTGGTGGTTTGTGTAGGTTGGCATTGCTGAGCAAGCCTGTCTGGCCTGCTGGAGATCCCCCACTTCCTAATTTTTGTCCCCACATCCTCACTAGACCCCACTGCACTTAGCCGTGTATCTGGAACAGCCCAGTGTGATCCAGGCGCTCATCCACAAGGGAGTCAACCTCGGCCTGCAGGACCGCAACGGCAACACCCCGCTGCACCTGGCCTGCGAGCAGCAGCGGATACAGTGCGCCCAGCAGCTGCTGCAGGGCACAGACGGCACGGATGAGCCCGCTGGGTACCAGCAGGACCTGCAGCTCCAGAACTGGCAAGGTGAGACCTGAGGGCAAGCCCAGACCTGCGGAGATAGGTACAAGTGCCAGGATCTGCAGCTAAGTTGTGTATGCAAGGGGGGCCAGCTGCTGTGTCTGTGTCAGAAACTGGATGTTGCATCCAGTATTTACATTACAGAGCGTGCGTGACAACCGGGGATCAGGCCCGGCCAACATGGGTTCATGAAAGGCAGGTCCTGCCTGACCAACCTGATCTCCTTCTGTGACCAGGTGACCTGCTTAGTGGATGAGGGAAAGGCTGTGAACATGGTCTACTTAGACTTCAGTAAGGCCTTTGCCACCTTCTCCTGCTGCCTTCTCCTAGAGAAGCTGGCAGCTCAAGGCTTAGGCAAGTGAACTCTTCACTGGGTGAAGAACTGGTTGGATGGCCAGGCCCAGAGAGTGGTGGTGAATGGAGTTAAATCCAGCTGGCGACCGATCGATAGTGGTGTTCCCCAAGGGTCGGTGTTGGGGCCGGTCCTCTTTAATATCTTTATCGACGATCTGGGTGAGGGAATTAAGGGCACTCTCAGCAAATTTGCAGATGACCTCAAGATGTGAGGAAGAGTTGATCTGCTTGAGGGTAGGAAGGCTCTGCAGAGGGATCTGGACAGGCTGGATCCATGAGCTGAGACCACCCGTATGAGGTTCACCAAGGCCAAGTGCTGGATCCTGCACTTTGGTCACAACAACCCCGTGAAGTGCTGCAGGTCTGGGGCAGAATGGCTGGAGAACTGCACGGCAGAAAAGGATCTGAGGATGGTGGTTGACAGTCAGCTGCACATGAGGCAGCAGTGTGCCCAGGTAGCCAAGAAGGACAATGGCCTCCTGGCCCGTATCAGGAACAGTGTAGCTAGCAGGACCAGGGAAGTGATCGTCCCCCTGTACTCGGTGCTGGTGAGGCCACATCTCAAACACTGTGTTCAGTTTTGGGCCCTTCACCACAAGAAAGACACTGAGGCACTGGAGCGTGTCCAAAGGACGGCAACAAATCTGGTGAAGGGTCTGGAGCACAGACCTTACGACGAGTGGCTGAGGGAGCTGGGGTTGTTTAGTCTGGAGAAGAGGAGGCTCCGGGATACTTTATCGCTCTCTACAGCTACACTGAGAAGAGGTTGTAGGGAGGCAGGGGTCGATCTCTTCTCCAGAATAACTACTGATAGGACAAGAAGAAATTATCTCAAGTTGTGCCAGGGGAGGTTCAGGGAAAAATTTCTACACAGAAAGAGTGGTAAAGCATTGGAACAGACTGCCCAGGGAAGCAGTGAAGCCACTGTCCCTGGCAGTTTTCAAGAAACGTGTAGATGAGGCACTTGGGGGTATGGTGTGGTGTTGAGGGACTTACGGTTGGACTTGATCATCTGGAAGGTCTTTTCCAATCATAAGGATTACATAATATGCTTACGTTGCAGCATTGCAGTATATTGCAAGCTTTGTGTATGTTTTGTGCAGGTTATATCTACAGTAATCTGGGTGCATAACAATGAGCTTGGAGATGGTCACATGCCCCTGGGTGACCTGTAGTGACCATGGTGCTCTCTCCTGTCTTTCCACCCCAGGCCTAGCTTGTCTGCACATCAGCACCTTGAATGGGAACCTTCAGATGATGTCTCTGCTGCTTCAGAGCGGGGCCAACATCGATGTTCGGGTAATGTTGGGCAACCTGTAATCCCTGCTGGGGTGCTGCTCAGCCAGTCTCCCTTTTGCATCTGCAGTGCTGTGAGCTCCCTCCAGCCTTGGGACTGGCAGTGTCAGGATTGCTTTGGGGCTTGGAGATGCCAGATTTTGAGAGAGCAGGGAGGAAAACCTACTAGGGGCTATCAGGCGGCAAGGGGGGATTTGGCTGCATGACTGCAATTATGGCAGGGGCCTGCCTCCTTTTCACCTAGCTAAAAGGGGGAGATGGGTTCAGGGAGGCCCATCTGGGGGGACCCTGCACCCATGTCCTTGTCATCTGCTTGTTCCAGGAGGGCACGAGTGGGAAGACCCCATTGCACCTGGCTGTGGAGTGCCACAACCGCAGGGCTGTTCAGTTCCTGCTGCGCAACGGGGCCTACGTGGATGCCCAGATGTACAACGGGTGCACCCCGCTCCACCTGGCTGTGGGCAGGAAGGATGCTGCCATTGCTGCCATCCTCTCGCACTCTGGGGCTGACACGCTGCTGAGGAACATGGAGAATGAGACAGCCCAGGACCTTGCTGATGGCAACGATGATGTGAGTCTGCATGCGAAGAGGCCTCTCGCTCTGGGAGCCTGAAGGGGAGTGCAAGAGTCAGCTGTTTTGGAGTATTAATGAAGGGGAGCTCCTGCTCCACCCTGAGTCCTTGCAGGAATTTCTAGCTATGTCCATGTCAACCTCTCCCATCAGGGTGCATGTTTCCCACTGGGGGACAGTGGGGTGGCTGCCTTTGGCCTTGAGCTCTAGGGACAGCCCGGGTGTGGTTTATCCCTAGGGAGGTGGGAGAATCTGCAGGGCTGGCTGGGCAGTTCTGGGCCCCTACCCCAGCTTGCTGGAGACGTGACCCTACCTCCTTACATCTCTGCACCCTTGGCCTTTGCAGCTCCTCGCCCTGCTGCCCTTTGACGACCTGAAGATCTCGGGGAAGCCTGTTGTGTGCGCTGAATGAGTGGCTGGACAACTTTGGCCCATAGGGCTGCCTCCTTCCTCTGTGCTGTTGCCCGGATGCCCACTGGGACATAGTCTGCCTGCAGTTCAGCGGGTACAGAGCCAGCCTGGGAGATACTGTTCCCCTCTGCCCGCCTTGGAGGCCTCGGGCTGCCTTCCTATGTGGAGGAAGGTGACACCATGAACACTACAGAGGGGGATCTTTTTCCTGTAGGGTTTCTGCTTGGCAGGGTCTGTGCTGCAGACCAGCAAGACTGAATTTCCTGTCCCTGCCATGGACTAGGTAGATGTAGCTGAACTATGCAGTGGAGCATCCTCCAGCACCCCTGAACACTATCAGAATAAGTGTGGGGTGAGGAGAGTTAACACTCTAATAAATGTTTGTCCTTGCTGTGGGTGCTTGAGGTCTCATGTGATCTAACCCACTCCACTCCCCCGCAGCATCACAGAGGCAGAAAATTACCCTGATCCCGTGGCTGCATGAGGCTGCAGGTGTTTCCTATCCTGCCCTAGCCTGCCTGTGCCCTCGGATCCTGTGCCCTTCCTAGTGCAGCAGCAGGTGAGCACTGCCTGCTGTGGAGGCTGGCACAGAAATGGAGAGGAGGGCAGGAGAGTCCCTGCTTGCAGAGCCTTTCTGGTGTTCAAGGCCAGCTCTGGGAGGTCCCAGCCTGGCCTGGCTTCTCATGCTGTCCGAGCAAGCCTTCTGCCATGGGAGCTGAAGATGGTCTATAGGAAGTGCTGGAAGACCAAGTTACTGATTCCTGCTTCTGCTGTCATGACTGACACTCTCTGCCTTACCATGTTTTGATTTCCTCTTTGACAAAGAAGGTGGAAAGATCCTGATCTACATTCTGGCCTGGGAGGAGAGGGTGTTTAAAAAGACCGTGGATCTTCCCTGCACTTTAGATTCCTTGGGGCTAAAGGTCAAGGAGATGGCAGGGTTATCTCCCCATCCCTCCTGCTCTGCAGCTCACCACCCTTCCCTGCCCCCTCACCAAGCAAGAGGAGCATGTGTGAAGGAGTATTAGGGAACCAACAACTGAAGGTGCTGTGGGAACAGAGATGTTGAGTGTGTCTTACAGCAACCCAGCCAGGGAACTTCCCTGCTTGTTGCCTGGAAGCAGCTGCTATTTTGGGGGGCAAATCCTGGATGATGCAATCAGCTGAGATGCTCCAGAGCAAGCCGCCTTCTTTCTCTTCCCTCTTGGAAAGACAGATGCAAGGCAATGATGCTGGGAAAGCAGCATGAGCTTCCCCCTCCACCCAAGCATCTCTGGAGCTTGTTTGGTCTCTTCAGCAGCCCTTGCCTGGATTGCTCCATTTTTTGAGCCTCTATCTTCCACTGTCAGCAGGACCTCGACCCTGCTGCAAGCAAGCGCTGTTCTGCTTGCTGGTCCCGACCAGCACCCATGGTGCGACATCCATGCTGTCTTTGTGGGACAGCAGGCACTTTGGTCTCAAAGCGGCCTGGCGTGGGAACGACGGCTGCTGCAGGGCTGAGGGGCCTGATGTTGCCAGGGCTTCAGCTGTGCAGGAACGGAGGAAAAGAGGTAGAAGCAATAGTGATTTTTTTTTCTTAATAAATGCTTTTTGATATATATAAACGAGCCTCTTGTAAAATAAATGCTGGGTGGCCACCTAGTGGTGACGGCAGCCCCACGTCCCGGCCCGCAGGGGGCCGCGGGAGGGCGCGGGGCGCAGGCCCGGCCCCCGAGCAGCCCCGCACGAGGGGCCGCTGAGCGCCCCAGCGCGGCCGCCGCTCCCCGAGCCTCGGCCGGCCCCGCGGGCGCCGCGTGGGCAGCGCTGCCCCCGCCGCCCTCCCCGCGCGCCCCAGGGCTCGAGCCGGGGCCCGCGGGGGAGCGCCGGGCCGGGCCGAGCCGAGCCGAGCCGGGCCGGGCTGAGCCGGGCGCCGCCGGGGCGGCAGGGGGCGCTGCGGGCGGCGCGGGCGCGCAGCCCGGGCGGGGGTTCCGCCGCCGGGAGCCGCGCGGAGCCGGCCGGAGCGCAGCGGAGCGGAGCGGAGGGGGCGCCGCGGGGCGCCATGGCCCGCAGGTGGGCGGCAGGGCCGGGGCGGGAGCGCCGCGGGGCCGGGGCCGAGCGCGGCGCTGCCGCTCCTCGCTCCTTCGGTGCTTCCTTCCTTCCTCGCTTCTCCCTGGTGCGGCGGCGGGGAGAGGGCGGCCCCGGTGCCGAGCGAAGCGGGCATCGCCGGGGCCGGCGGCGCTGCGGGCGGGCGGGGATTCCCGGCCCGGGGCAGAGCGTCGCGGCGGGACCGGCGCGGAGGCGCCTTTCCCTGCCCGGCGCCCTCCGCCGCCAACACTGGGGCCCTGTGCGCGGCGCGGCGGGAGGCGGCGGGAGGCGGCAGCGCCGCGGGCAGCGCGGCCGCCCTGGGGCAGCGGCCCCTTCCCCGGCGGGTCGCGGCAGGGTTGGTGTCGGGGCTGGGCTCCCGGCTGCTGGGGTAGGGAAGCGGCTGCGGCCTCTGCGGCGGGAGGGCTGCGGGGTCGGGAGCGTCTCGCCCTCGCTGCTCCGCGCGCGCGTTTCGCGTTAGAGCTGCCGGGGATGGCTCTGGGCACGGCGCGTTCCCAGGGGGGCTGGTTTTGCAAGGCTCGCTTGTTTTGTTGGGATTAGCACCTTCCCCTTCCCTGGCCCTTTCCCTCGCCCAAGCTCAGCGCTTTCTCAGTTGCTCCTTTATGTAGCTACCCCGCTCCCCACCGCAGGCTAAATAGCTCTTTGTACCGAGGAAACTGAGGCAGGGATGGAGCAGTGAGCCTGGGATACCTCCTACCCTGTGCAGGAGGCTGCTTCGACGCAGGCCAGGCTGCTGCGGCAGGGGATGGTGCAGGGCAGCTTCCCCGGCGTGCCGACGCGTGCCGTAGCGGTGTTCCCCACCTGGGATGGCGGAGGGAAGGCCTCCTCCGGGGCACAGCTGCTGCATTAAATCTGGCTACACTAGCGCCTAATGCTGTGCTACAAGAATATCAGTTACCCTGTTGGATGGTGTTGGTAAAATCCCAATCAGCAGGCTGATAGCAAAGTTCCTTTGCAGCCGTGCGCTCTGCCCGTGCCCTGCAAAGTGGGTAAGCACTGGTGGTTTCCTGCGAGCTCCGGGAATGCCTTGGCATGGCTGCATGCTGCCTCAGCCGGGAGATGGCAGAGGCTGGCAACCCTGGTCCTCTGCGGGCAACGCTCCTCTCCCCAACTGCAGCTCTGGCCATGGCCTTGAAACGCGAGCTGCCGTGTAGAAGCTGCTCTGTGTGATGACCTTTTCCCACCCAGGGGCTGCAGTAAAGTTTTTCAAAGCATTCGGTACAAGGGCATTGTGAAAAAGCCCGTTAGAAGTGTTCCAACATCCTCTGCAAGTCTGGAAAAAGAAGTTGCTAAGGCCACGTGTTCCTAAGCCAGAGCAAACAGTGTTAACAGAAGCAAAAGTAAACGCTGTGCTTGCACTCCTGAACTCCAGAGGGCTTTTCCTGCCTGGCGCGCTGCGTCGGCTGCGTCGCGCGAGGAGGGAGCCGGGCGCCGCGTGCCCGCCGTGCGCGCGGCGGGTGCAGACGTGCCGAGCGGAGCTGGCCTGGGGCCAGCGCTCACCGCCGGCCGCCGTCTCTCCGCAGACTGTGCGTCCCCCTCGTGCTGGCCGCTCTGCCCACCATGGCTGCCGGCGAAGACGTCGCCCCTGCCCTGCAGGACGCGTGGGGCGACTTCTGGCTCTTCCGTTTCTTCGTTAACGCTGCTGGCTACGCGAGTATTGTGGTGCCGGGGTTCCTGCTCATCCACTACTTTAAGAGAAAGAATTACCTGGAGACAGGTAAGAGGAGCAGCTTCCCTGTGCAGCCTGCCTCCCTGCGAGCTCTCCACCGCCTCTGCCAACCCCGTCAGTGTGATGGGGGGTTTCCCTGGCCCTCGTCTGTCGGACAGCGTCTGAGGTGCTCGCAGCGTTGCTTCCCAGGGCTGTCCAGGAGCTACCCTGAAACTGTCGTGTTTTTCTGAGGCCCTTGTGCCAGAACGTGGAGATGTTCTCTGAGCAATCTGAAGTCTGCCTGAGGCAGCACAGTCCAGGACTGCTTAACTAATACAAGGGCTCATCTTGACCTGCTTGCTCTACCAGGCTAGGCAGGACTTTGGGCAAGGCGAGAATTGGTTTCAGTCCTGCTCAAGGCCTCAGGCTCTGTTTAGCAGCACTTGTTGTGTAGTGAAATGGCTGGTAGGGAGGGAGGCCTCCGTTCCCAAGCTGGTGTGGCTTGTGGCTTCCCAGACCATCGCTGATTATTTTCCTGTGTTCTCTTATCCCCTTCAGGCCGGGGAATTTGTTTCCCTGTCATTAAATCATGTGTGTTCGGCTCTGAGGTGAAGTCTGCGCACCAAGAGGATGGCTCTCTCCCGGCCCGAGCAGAGCCCGCAGAGTCCTCTACAGCCCGACAGGTCTTCAAGCTGCTCTTCTGTGCTGCTGGTCTGCAGGTAGGAGCCCCACGTGTGTCTGTATGGGTGGCCAGCACACTCTGTGAGGAGGAGACAGACAGCTCGTGTGGCCTTTAGCCACCAGCTCCTTTAACACCAGGAATGCAGCATTGTCCTTGGTCTGGGGCAGGGTTGGAGGCTGAGGCACAGCCTCTTGGCCAGCACGACTGCTGTGTGGCCTCTGAGGGCCTCTGGAGGTCTGTTCAGTTGATATCATCTGGGTTGGGACCTCTTGTCTGTCCAGTCAATGTCATCTGCAATCACAGATAAAGGAAATCCTGTGATGCAGCATGGTTAAGGTTGCTCTTGTTCTCGCCCCGCTGCCAAACAGGGTGACAGTGTGACAGTTTAACCCCTCTCATTTCTCAGGCTCTTCTCTGTGTTCTGCCTCTGGGGCTGGTGTGTCCTGGCCTTGATGGATTGGATTTGGATACCAAAGAGAAATATTGAATCTAGCTACAGATAAAGAAGAATTTTTAATCATTAAGGCCCAGTTACAGCCCAAGTGACATTAGGAAGGACAGCTTTCTGGGTCTGTGAAGACTAAAAATATAAAAGCGGGCAATTGTGATAGAAAGCCCACGTGTCCTGTAGCCAGCAGAAAACATCCAGTGCTCTGTCCTACTCTCCCTTGTCCATTCAGATCTTCAGGGATCTGAATGTCATTTAAGTCATTTAATCTCTCTGTGATTCAGTTTCCCAGAAGGGGATGTGTGGTGAGATGATGTCCATGTTACTTCTGGGAGGGGCTTGACGCTGTTGTGCCAGGGCTGTGGAGTAGGAGAGGTGACAGGCAGCCAGTGGTCTTCCCTGGAGGATGATTTCCTTTGCTACATTTGAAACTAGAATTACTTTGGATAGAAGAACTGGGTCTAGGGAGCTGAAAGTGAAAACTGAGGCCACTGGGAAAGTTGCCAGTAGCTGTCAAGGGAACTTGGCACCAAAGCCCCAACCATGCATCAGTGCTGTTCAATGATCCTGTCTGTCTGGTTCAACAGGCAGCTTAAAATGTAACTGTTTATTGTACACTAGGATTTGCTTTGTGGGCTTCTCTTCCCTTGAATTGCAGCTGTAAACTGAGAAGGGTTGTTTTTGTTTGCTTGGAACTAGATGTTCCTAGCTGTAACTGTGTGGGTTTCCAAAGACAGGTTTAGCGGGGCACATCCCCATCTCACCGTGTCTCAGGACTGAGTGTTTCCTTGCTGGGGCAGGCAGGGACCTCTTGGGGTCCATTCTTCCCTGTGGTTGCTTGTAGCTCCTGTTGGTGATCCTGACTGTCCCCGTGTTCCTCCTGCTGTGCAGGCCTCCTATCTGACGTGGGGTGTCCTCCAGGAACGTGTGATGACAAGGACATATGGTGCTACTGACACAGACCCCGGCGAGAAATTTAAGGACTCCCAGTTCCTGGTGTTCATGAACCGCATCCTGGCCTTCACGGTGGCTGGTCTGTACTGTGCCCTAACCAAGCAGCCACGCCATGGCGCTCCTATGTACAAATACTCCTTTGCCTCCCTCTCCAACATCCTCAGTAGCTGGTGCCAGTATGAGGCACTCAAATACATCAGCTTCCCCACACAGGTGCTGGCCAAGGCCTCCAAAGTGATCCCTGTGATGATGATGGGCAAACTGGTGTCACGCAAGAGTTATGAGTATTGGGAGTACCTGACTGCTGCCCTCATATCTGTGGGGGTCAGCATGTTCCTGCTCTCCAGTGCTCCCAACAGGCACGTGTCTACTGTCACTACTTTCTCAGGCGTAGTCCTCCTGGCCGGCTACATCGTCTTTGACAGCTTCACCTCCAACTGGCAGGATGCCCTTTTCACCTACAAGATGTCTCCCGTGCAGATGATGTTTGGCGTCAACGTCTTCTCCTGCCTCTTCACGGTGGGCTCTCTCTTGGAGCAGGGCGCCTTGCTGGAGTCGGTGCGTTTCATGGCGCGCCACTCGGAGTTCACAGCCCACGCTGTGCTGCTCTCCGTGTGCTCTGCCTGCGGCCAGCTCTTCATCTTCTACACCATCAACCAGTTCGGGGCTGCTGTCTTCACCATCATTATGACGCTCCGCCAGGCCTTCGCCATCCTCCTCTCTTGCCTCATCTATGGGCACACCGTCACCGTTGTGGGTGGGCTGGGTGTAGCCGTCGTCTTCGTGGCCCTCTTCCTCCGTGTCTATGCCCGCAGCCGCATGAAGAAGCGAAGTAAGAAGCTACCACCAGGCGAGAGCCCTGTACAGAAGGTCTAAGGAGCTGGGGCCATGGCACCTGAGCTGTGCCTGCTGTCCTGCCCCTGTGTGGGGACACCTGCTTGATTTCTCCTGTCTTTGTGAACCCACTGAGAAGCAGGGTGGGGGATGGCTAGGCTGGACCAGTGACTTGCCTTCCCACCTGCTTTTCTTGGGGAAGAGGCCAGAACGAGTCCAGAGAAGCCAGGCATGCTCCGAGCTGCTACAACTCCAAGCCTTTCCATTTGCCTTAATAGGTCAAGACTTCCAGCCAAGGCATGGGCCTGGAAGCTCGGATCCTGGGAGCAAACCAGCATGGGGCTGCTGGGACTCCTGCCCTTACCCGGCCTCTGACTCACAGTGTAACTCTAAGGTCACTGGTGAACCAGGGATGCTTTATTTCCTGGCACCATCTTGCCTCTGGCCGCTGCTCCTCTGTTTCTATCACTGCTACAGAGCTCAGTAGGAGGAATGGGCAAGAAAAACATTTTACCTTTGAAACGCCTCGGTGTGAGGTGAGTGCCGAACTCAGCCTGTCCCAAGGGCAGTGAGGCCAGGAGCTCTTGGTCCCTCCAGCCTTGGCTCTCCAGCCAGGATGTGCTCCATCCAGGTAGGACAGCCCTGGTAAGGGGAAGGACTCCCAGCCTGTCCTGCCTTTGGTGGGAGATCTGCTGTAGGAGAGCACTCTGGAATCATAACCGGTACCTCCCAGTTTAGTTTTCTCGCTCCCCTGCCCGAACTCACTTTTCTTTGCTTCTCCCAGTCCAGTCTGGTCTTTATGCAGAGAGCAGGGCTGGCCAGCTGCAGGCTTGCTGAGTTGTTTTATGTTGCTTTTCATTTACACCTGCTGCTGTTACAGGCCAAAGGCTGCAATGCCCAGAGTGCTCCGGCATCACCTGCGAGTATCTCTGTACCACAGTTTCTGGGCTTTGTAGTTGCCATTTAGAAAAGCACAAATACTTTTTTTTTTTTTTTTTTGTTCCCCTGCTGGCTGGAGCCATCAGTCCCAGCTTTTTGTGGGGCCTGGCCATAACCAGAGAGCACTTGAAAGCCGCTTCGCCAGCTCTTCCACAGCAGCCCAGGTTTTAGTGGTTAACCTTTTTTTCCCCTAACACAACCTGACAGACAAGCTGGCAGGTTTTGGTACTTTTGAAAGGCAACTTTTTTTTCTCTTTTTATTTTATTAAATTAAAAAATATGCTGCATATAACATCCTGGGGGTAAGTGTTCCTTTTTCCATCTACCCAGAAGAAGGGAAGCGACTCCCCAGCCCTTCTCATGTCCATAGTCTTTATGGACCAATGAAACCTTTTGTCTTTCCTTTCCAAACGTGGGCGCCTCTGCCCTTCAGGCAGGTAGGTATCAGCCGGTTTTGGAGACTCAGTTACAAGGGCTGATGGCAGCTCTGAGCAGCAATCCCACACACGCCACGGGAGAGCACAGCAGAGGCCACAGCCCACCTTCAGACAGGAGTTGGGGTGCACGTGGAGGAGCTGGAAGCCTGCACAGACCCGAGCATGACTCTTGATTGCTTGACACCTGCGTGGTAGAGCAGGGTCAGCCCTCCTGCCTATAGCTCTGTGCCCTGCAGCTGGTAGAGACAGTGCAGCAATGTGGTTGCTGTGAGGTGCTGCTGCACCAACACCAGCTCTGCAGCCCCCACAGCAGCAAGGGCTGGCTGTGTGTGCATGAAGGGCACATGCCCCTGGCACAGAAGAACTCTGTGAAAACCTTGGTGTTAATGCTGACCCATCATGATGAGATCTGGGGTGGGAGATGGGTACTGGGCCTAAAAGAGCCAGAGAAAGTGGAAACAGCTGAGGAATACAGGCAAGATAGGGCTGCTTTACACAGCGCTGGGTGATGAGTGGAGGCCTGTGGGGACTGGAGGAAGGAAGCAGGGCCCCGCGTGCCAGGCTTTGGCTCCCTGCTCCTACTGCAGTGCACAGCAGTGCTCTCCTGGGGCTGTGCTGGGGCAGCCTTCCTCACACAGCAGCAGTGTAGGCCAGAGGTGGGTTTGCAGGGAACAACTGCACTGTTGGATGGTGCTGGTTCTCATTAGAACCCACAGGGCAGCGGGTGGAGACACCTGTAGTCCTGGCACACTCATGGCATGTGAGTCAGCAGAGGGACATGCTAGCCCAGCCTGCAGCAGTAACAGGGCTGGTGCAGAGCACCGTCCTCAGTCAATGCAGTTTTATTGATGTTATAACACCAAATGCTGCCCTTTGCCTCCACTCCCTAGCTAAAAATTCACCCAAATGTCTTTTTTTCCAATCTACTGCTGTCCCAAACAAACCAATAAGGGAAGTTTTTCTTTAGTCAAAACCCAACTGCTTCTACCTGCCAGCTTAGATGTGAGAATCCTACCCTTTCTGATTTAAATCTAATTCTTAATATAATTCCCTTTAGGAGAAAAAAAAAAAAGGCAAAACTTCTTCCTTCTAAGTTAAAAATTAAAATTGGCTTCCCTGACATGAGCTATTTTGGCAACATCGCTTGCTACACGAGAAGGGAACAGCGCTTTCCTCTCCTCCGCCCCCAGGAGTCAGGCTGCTGCGCTGACACCAGCGCTGCTGCAGGGCTCCCTGCGGCCGTGCAGCAGGGACAGGGCCCGTGGCCGCCCCACAGCGAGGACTGCGGCACCTGCTGGGGCTGCCCGGGGTTCCGCAGTGCTGTGTGCCCGGACGTGCAGGCGCTGCCTGCCCCTCGTGCAAGACAGGCGCTCGCTGCAGCCCGCTCCATTTTGTGCCCCTCTTGTGAAGCTGCTGGCGCTTTCCCCTGCCAAGCCCTGGGGGCTGCCCTGACTGAAGGCAACAGTGCACAGGTTGCCTGGGCACAGGTTTGGCAAGGGCAGGAAGCAGAGCAGCGTGATGCTCTGCACCCCCAGCTTTTGTCACAGCGCAGAAAAAACACCGCAGTGAGAGGAGAGGCTGGGGTTTAGTGCACAGGGAAATCAGTGCAGCATGAAAGCCCAACAGAGGCAGCCTAAGCCCTGTGCTGAGCTGTCCCGTCTCCCCTGCTGCACTGCAAGGGACAGCTCCTGCTGCAGCTTCAGCCCACAGAGAGGCTCAGATTAGAGCAGCCGGCAGCAGCACGAGCTCAGATCCCAGCACGGCTTGCTGAGCTGAGGAGCGCAGCTTGAAATGGTTTGCTAGACCGTGAGGCATGAGGACCACCACAGAGCAGAGCTAGTGCTGTGCCTGCCCAGCAGAAGGAGGATGTGCCTCACCTCATCCCTTAGTACTGCCTGGGTAGGACTGGAGAGGAAAGGAGCAGTTGAAGCAGAGCTCTGAAAGCCAATCAAGGAGATCAGCTGCCAGGTTGAGCCTGGTGGAGGGATGACCTGCAGGCTTTCAACTCCACCTTCTCCAGATGATGCTCCACTGTATTTCATGCATGTGAAGAGGACCACCTTAATACTTCTTATCAAGGAAGAGAGGAGCTAAGGCCAAAGCTTGATCCAAGACAGGAGAAAGGGTTGGGGAGGTGGGTTCCTATTCCTGCTCAGAGGCAGAAACTCCTCCACACACCTTGTTTTACAGGGGACACACACCCACAGAACATTTTTCCAGCAGGAGAAACCAGAATAAGGATTTACAAGCCTGGCCACTCCAAGTGCTGCCTTAACTGTATGTAACCCCGCTACTTGTACCTAGCAAGAGACAACAGTCCTGGTCTCAGCTGCCACAGCTGAGGCATGTGCTCAGCCCATTCCCCCAAGAGCAGCAGCCGGGTTCTGCCCGACCCTCTCACAGGACTCGGCCTCTCTGGACTGACAACCCCTTACCCTTCTGTGGGCCACACCAGCCTCTGGCACAAAATACAAAGAACCACCACCACGTAAACCACATTCTGATACTTTTAATACCAGTAGAACAAAACAACGGAAAAATAAACAAGAAAAACAGACTAACCAGAATATAACCACCTATCCTGGAGGTGCAAGGAGTCAGCAGCTTGAAGGAAGGGCTTTCTTAATTTCAAGCAAATGCTTCATGACTACTGATATATACAGGAAACTCATGGAGAGTCTCCCTTCCCCAGCAGCTGTTCCTACATAAGCAGAAAGACATGGACCAGAGAGACATGGGGCAGTACATCTCACTACTGACAAATACAGAAGCCCTCCCCATTCAAAATAAAAAAACAAAATGAGACACCATCAAGGAGTCAGTAGCAGCTGGTAGGACCAGAACCTCTTCTGAGCAAAAATGAGATAAGAAAGAAGCCTGGTAGGAGAGAGAAGCCCTTCCTCTACTTTAGTCCACCTCTTCCATGTGGGATGCATCTTCATCTCCCTCAAGAGGGGGAATTCCATCTGGGACAGCTGCAGTGGGCTGTTCTGCAGTCACCTCATCTTCATCGATACCTGGAAAAGGGAAGAGAAGGGAACAGATGAGGCTTTTGGGCAACACCTGTCCACAGAGGATCAGCCTCTCATGAAGCAAAGGCTGGCTCCTGCCCACTGCCTGAGGGACAGGGCTATTAGCATGCAGGGGTGATCACACATCACAGCACTTCATGAGTTGTTTTTTAGACAAAAATATTAATCATTTGGGGGCAACAGCTATGTGAAAGCACAAGCTGTTTCACTAGATAAGCCTCATCACCCATGGCAAACTGATATTCACTGTGAAGACCTGAAAAGCCCCAGCTTTGTCAGTGGTGGTTCCTATCCTCACAGAACAGCCCATTTCAAGCACAAAGCGCTCCATAAGCAACTTGCTCCCAGTTTCCACTTGCCTGTAGCCACTAGGCAGACATGGCTGCTTCTTTATGTCACAGCAGTTTGGCTCACCTACCTGCCTCCTTCAGCCCTCAAGACAGCTACATGCTACACAGCTGCCCAGGCCATCACAAGGCAGGATGCTCAGCTCTACCAAGGCTTATTACCCCTTTCCCAATACAGCCTGTGTGGGACACAGCACTTCAGGCAGCTTGTGCACTCAGGCCAGAAAGAGGCAAGAAGGGACCACGGGTGGCTACCCCTGCAGTGGCTGATACAGGTGAACTTACAACAGATTGGGACACCACCATCACAAGCAGACCTGCAATGAGCTGAAGCCCAACCTGCAAATACAGTTCGGGACCTGCTCCAGGCCCAAGAAGCTGCACAGACACCTACCAAGCCCAAGTTTGATCATCCTATAGATGCTGTTGGAGTGGGTCTGGGGATCTTCCAGGGAGAAGCCAGAGGACAGCAGAGTTGTCTCAAAGAGCAGTACCACCAGGTTTTTGACAGCTTTGTCGTTTTTGTCGACATCAAGCCTTCTGGCGGAGGATCTCCACAATTGGGTGCTCTGGGTTGATTTCTAGGTGCTTCTTGGCCATCATGTAGCCCATGGTAGAGTTGTCTTGCAGTGCCTGGGCCTTCATGATGCGTTCTATGTTGGCTGTCCAACCATAGGTGCTGGTGACAATGCAGCAGGGAGATGAGACCAACCAGTTTGAGACAGTCACCTGCCGATTGCAGCCAAGAGTTAGCAGAGCGTGGTCCCCATGTGCTCTGGACTGTGCCTAGCCACAGCACACACAGCAACCCTAGGTCTTTGTCCCAGGTTCACCTGGTGACAACTCAAAGCAAACAGGGATCCTACAAGCAGCTCCAGAATCGCTGCACAAGGCAGTGGGGGGAGCTCAACCAGCACTTTCAGTACCCAGTACATTTCCCACACTTACCCTCTCCCATCAATGCACATATTTGGGTCAGTGCCCTTCGTGTGCAGCCTGGTTGCTTAGAGCAAGATGGCGCAGTGAATGCTGGGACCTCCAGACTCCTTTAGCAGCTCCTCTGCAGGAGATGAGGGAGATCAGAGGCATGCATTGAGCTGGATCCCTTGCCTGCATGACAGAGGGCTCAGCCCTCCTCCCTTCAGCCCAGGGCACAGCCCTGGGCCGAACTCCTTGCCCATCTCACCTTCTCCACCTTCTTGTCCAGAATCTCCTTCATGAGCTTGCAAAGTGTCTCAAACTTGGCCTTGCTCTTCTCCATCTTCTTCTTCTCCTCATCTTCAGGCAGCTCCAGCCCCTCCTTGGTGACTGATACCAGGCTCTTGCCATCAAACTCCTTGAGCTGCTGCACGCAGTACTCATCAATTGGCTCCGTCATGTAGACCACCTCAAAGCCACGCTTCTGCACACTCCCCACAAAGGCAGAGTTGGCCACCTGCTCCTTGCTCTCTCCTGGGTTGGTGGGAGGTAGAAATGAGATGTCACCAAGATTTAGTATGTAGTTACAGGGTGTCAAATAGCACCATTCTCCCACAGCCCCTAGCAGAAAGCTGGGACTCTGGTCCTGTTTCTTTCCCCAACCCACAGGAATGAGCTGTGTTGGTATGAAGGACCTGCCTGGAGATGTCTTGTCTGAAGACAACAGGGCTTTTAGGCAGGTAACCTCTTCTCCACCTCCACTGTGGCACAGGGGAGGTCTGGCTCACCTGTGATGTAGTAGATACTCTTCTGTGTCTCCTTCATACGGGATACATATGCTGAAAGCAAAGTGACCTCATCACCTGACTGGGACGTGGGATACTGCAGCAGCTGCGACAGGCGCATTCGGTTGGTTGAGTCCTCATGGATGCCCAGCTAGGGTAGAAGAAAACACGAGAAGTCTCCAGGATGGGACCTGCAGGCACTGAGTCAGTCTCAGGACACAGCCATCTCGGCCATAGCCCCTGCCAGCAGAGGCAGCTGCCCACAGAGGCTCTCTAGGACACTTGTGACACTCCCTCCATCTGAATACCCACTAGATGCTCCTGTTCCTCAGCACAATGGGAGGAGGGTACCCATGACCTGATGCAGGGTGCCTGGCTCTCACCTTGAGGTTGTTGAAGGCCTCATAGAATTTCTTGTAGTTCTCTTTGTCCTTTGCCAGCTCAGTGACGAGCTCCAAGCACTTCTTCACAATGTTCTTATGGATCACCTTGAGGATCTTACTCTGCTGGAGCATCTCATGGGAGATGTTCAGAGGCAGGTCCTCCGAGTCCACCACCCCCCGGATAAAGTCTTATGAGGGAAAAAGAAAGGACAAATATGGTCAGGAGCTCTGAGCTTCACTGCAGGAGAAATGCCAAATAAGACACTGGCTGCTGTCCCCCAACATTAGGCCAGTGCTTCAGCCAGCCCCTCTGTACCAGAGGCAGCACCACAGGCTGTGGGGGTTCCAGCTTATAGCTGGGCAGCTGAGGGCAGGGGAGCTTACTTAAGTACTCAGGGATGAGCTCATCACAGCTGTCCATGATGAAGACCCATCTCACATATAGCTTGATGTTGTTCTTTTTCTTCTTGTTCTCAAAGAGGTCGAAAGGGGCACGGCACGGGATGAAGAGCAGGGCCCTGAACTCCAGCTACTCTTCTACAGAGAAGTGCTGTGGGGCCAGGAAGGAAACACAGCTGCAGTGTTGATTCCCTTCTGCAGCTTCTGCCAGGAGTCAGCAACCTGCTCTGGGCAGGCTGAGCTGCCATCCCACAGGGCACACAGACAGACACAGTAGGGTCCTGCATTTCCCCCTCTTCCTCCTCAGCTCCTCCATCCCTTGGTACCCCAACTGCATCAGGGCTCCCAGGCATCCAGCAGCTCTACACCAAGAGGCCATGCTGATCCAAGCCCAACATCCTCCTACACCCCTTCAAGGGTGGCACTGCTCCTTCTGCCACCTGAACAGGAGTCACAGGGCAGGCTGAGGCACTTTCAAATGTCCCCTGATCCCTCAGCCCTGCACTGGTAGCCTTTGACAGCAAGGCAGCATAGCCCAGAACCCACCTTGACAGCTAGGTGGTCTTCCCAGTCATTGGTGAGGCTTTTGTAGAACTCCCCATATTCCTCCTGTGTGATGTCATCAGGGTTGCCTGTCCATATGGGCTTGGTCTTATTCAGCTCCTCCTGGTTAATGTATTTCTCCTTAATCATCTTAATTTTCTTCTTCTTCCCTTTATCTCCATCCTCCTCTTCATCAGACCCCACATCCTCGATCTTAGTTTTCTCCTCATCCTTAAGAGGCTGAACTCTTCCTCTTCCTTCTCACTTTTCTCTTCTTCCTCATCATCACTGATCTATTTTTAATGCTCTTTCTCCAGCTGCCAGGAGACAAACAAAAAAAAAGAAGTCAGGGCCATGGGCTTAGCCCAAAGCAAACAATATTAGAAGTCCTTTTGCCCCACAGAGGCATTACTGGGTGTATCAGAAAGCCCAGCTCACACAATACCCAGAATCCACTCTCTCCCAAAAATAGATCTCAGAGATTTACTGCTTCTCACAGGACTAAGGTCTGCACCTGAGAAAAAGAAGTGAGGGGCAGAAAACTCTCCACTCTCCATGCTGGATATGCCCCCAGCCCACATTCACCTGTCGCTAAATCAGGCTAGGACCTGCTATCCCATATGCAGCAGCCAGGAACCAGGGAGGGGAAGAGACATTACTCTGTCCTTTCCCATCTTGCTCCACTCTAGCTCTCCAGTTGGTCCCCAAAGCTGTTCTCTTACGTACATAGAGCGTGATAGGGTAGCCAATGAACTGGGCGTGCTTCTTCACCACTTCTTTGACACGCCGCTCCTAAGTACTCTGTCTGGTCCTCCTTCAGATACAGGATCACTTTAGTGCCCCGTCCAATTGACTCACCTATAATATAAGAAGAGAAACATCAGCACTAAGAACACAGGGAAGCTCCTCAGGGCCAGCCGCTACTAGATGTATACCTCATTTTAACAGGCACAAATGAGAACCCAGCCCAGAACACCACCACAAAAAGAGGCTTTCTGGCTAAGAGAAATGAACTTGGTCTTGTACAATACACACCATGGTCAGTGCAGACAGTGAAGGAGCCTCTGGCTGACGACTCCCAGGCATACTGCTCGTCGTCATTGTGCTTGGTAATAACCACTACCTTCTCAGCCACCAGGTAGGCGGAGTAGAAACCCACACCAAACTGCCCCATCATGGAGATGTCTGCACCTGCCTGTAAGAGAGAAAGACAAATGGCAAGGGGAGGACACAAGAGACACCCACAACTGATTCACAGCAGCAAAGAACTGGGTCAGCACGCAGAAATAAAGCAGGCAGTGCCAACAGGCAGTCAGCCCTACACTGAGCTCCTCCCCAGTACAGGAGAGGTGGGGAGCTGCGCTCAGGCAGCCCCACAGCTCCCAGGGCAAGATAACAGCAGAGCTGGGTGCCAACACCCGAGCACGCTCCTATTGAGAGCACTGCACTCACCTGCAGGGCCTCCATGAAGGCTTTGGTGCCAGACTTGGCAATAGTGCCCAAGTTGTTGACAAGGTCGGCCTTGGTCATGCTGATGCCTGTGTCGAGCAGGGTGAGCGTACGCTCCTGCGCATTGGGCACGATGTCGATCTTGAGCTCCTTGCCGCTGTCCAGCTTGGAGGGGTCGGTCAGGCTCTCGTAGCGGGTCTTGTCCAGCGCCTGCAGGGGAGAGCGGGGCGCTTACCTGGGCCTGGGCCGGACGGCCCGCGCGGGGCCCGGCGCACAGCCCGCGGCGGGGCGCTCACGTCGGAGGCGCTGGAGATGAGCTCCCGCAGGAAGATCTCCTTGTTGGAGTAGAAGGTGTTGATGATGAGCGACATGAGCTGCGCAATCTCCGCCTGGAAGGCGAACGTCTCCGCCTCCTCCTCGCCATGCTGCGTCTGCTCAGGCATCTACAAGGCAAAGCGCGGGCCGTGCTGCCCTGCGGGCCGTGCCGGGCCAGGCCGGGCCGGGGCGCCCCGCCACGGGCCCCGCGCTCCCTCACCCCAGGACCGCAGCAGCGGCACTGGCACTGGCACTAGAAGGGGGACGGAGTTCCCCCGAACGGTCTTTATAGAGCTCGTACCGCCTCGCGCCGCCCGCTGGATCCTTCCGCCTTAAAGGGGCTTAGCACAGATTCAGGCCTTGCGCGGTGGGGTCGCGTAGCCACTGCCCTTTTAAGAGCAAGGCCGGCAGGACATGGCCCGTACCGGGCGGGCCGCAGCCCCCGCCGGCCGGGGGGACTATTTCCCGTGGCGGCGGGGGCGCCCTGGGCGCGGGGGCGGTGAGGTGGATTCTTCCAGAGGGTTCCGCGCAGCTGCCGGGTCTGGGGTCACCCCTGGGTGCGGGTGGCGGAGGTGTCAGCGCCCGGGGTAGGCAGCAGAGCTGCTCGTATCCCGCACTGCTGGCTCCTCCGTGTGCAGGACGCTTTACTGGTCTGGGGAGGCTGCAGCTCTCCCGAGTCTAGGAGCCAAGTGCGGAGTGCCAGGTGCCGGGGACGTCTGTGGCTGGTGAAGTCATGGCCCCGCTATCCTGACTTTTCTGCGACCATGGGTGCACGGCAGGGGCGCATATGGGGCAGCGCAGGGTGGGAAGGTGCAGGATGGAGGCCACAGGCAGCACCATAAGGATTTTCCTGGAGGATGTGCTGCAGGGATTGCATCAGGACTGCAGGGCGCTGGCAGCTAGGCTCAGGGAGCGGAGAAGGCCTTTTTCCTCCATAAGAAATCAGCTCGGCAGGGACGGCATTTGGGAAGCATCATGTTCAGCAGCAGCTAAGGGCATGCAGGATAAATCCTGTGCCCTGTCCTTTCTTCTGAAGGCACGTGGGTCTGAACGCCCTGCAGGGCAGCGCTGAGGTGCTGTCGGAGCTCTGCACGCGGAGATGCCCGCGGTGGCTGCGAGCAGGTGTGATGAGGGAGCCTGGCCCTCGCCCTGGGCCCGGAGGGTCACAGCGGGTGAGCCCTGGAGCAGGGGTGGCGGCAAGCGGGGCACGGGCCGTGGCAGGGAGGCAGCCGTGCAGTTCTCCCCAGGAGCAGGAGGTGGCAGCCCAGCTGCTCGCGCACTGGAGAGGCTCCCCGGGAGCGTGAGTTGCTACCGGAGCCTCCCCCTTCTCAGGGGTGCCGGGAACCCCTGGCTGCATGAGGCAGCAGCAAGGCCCTGGGCCCAGCACACAGTGTGCCCTGACTGGTGCTGGCCACAGCAGGGCCTGGAGTGCCCAGAGAGAGCTGCCACCTGCCCTGTCAGCTCCTGTGACCCTCTTTTAGGTGGAAATGGAGACACACACACATACCCAGTTTTGGTCTTTTTATAGAAAAAGGCAACTGTACAGATAAAGTTTATACAAAGCAGGGGAGAAACAAGGGGGAGGTCAGGCTCCCCCTGCAGCACACGGGTAAGCAGGGCAGCTCAGGGGACAGGGAGCCTGCTTTCACACTTCATGATGTCATCTCCTGTCCCAGCAACAGGACATGGAAAACAGAGGCCGGATCACTAACCAGTTTTTGAGGGGGCTGGGAAATAAGCAGACAGGGATGAAGGCAAAGAGAGGAGGGGAAAGGCAGGGTGTTGACACCTTGTTCTTCCTTGGTCTAGCCATGGTGTTGGATGGCAGCTGTTTGAGTGGGACGTGCATGGGTCCCTTCAGATGCTCCTGTGCAGGAGGACATGCTCGTAGCGGACGGGGGGAATGAGGACAGCAAGGCTGCCTGGGGCTCTCCTTCCTATTCACAGGCAGGGGACAGGCTGGGGTGCAGGAAGGAGACAAAAGGAGAGCCAGTGCCCAGGTGTGTTGGGAACACGAGTAGGAGAGGAAACAATACTGGACACCAGCCCTCAGCTCTGCTGAGGAGGTAGCTGAGAGTGGCTTTAGGTCTTGAGCTGGGGGGTTACACAGCATGAGGGGATAACTGGACCTCTGTGAGATCCCAGGGGTCTTGCAGCACGGCAAAGGCACGTGGGCCTGAAGGCATCACACAGCCGAGCGTGGCAGGAGCCAGGCCAGTCCTGGAGGAGTGGAACCGTCTCTGGCTGTAACATGTGCTTCGGCAGTACATTTTGTTGGGGCAGGTGCAGTGTTTTGTCCCCACAGAGTTGAGGTGCCCAGGGCCTCGGAGGAGGATGTGGAGCTGTCTCTCTGTGTCCGTGCGGCCTCTGGATGCCTCTGCTAGATGAGAATTCCAAGTAGGAAGGAGATGGCAGCTCCTAGCGCCAAGCCCAGTGTGAGGAAAAAGGCCATGACTGCTCCAGCTGTTTCTGCTTCGTGAGCGAGCACTTTCCTGCAGGGGAAAGAGGGGTCAGGCCCGTCCTTGGGTCGCATGCTCCATGCCCTGCTGGGAGCTCCCCTGCAGGGACGGGAGGAGATCACGCACTAAGCAGCAGCCTTGTCTCCAGGGCAGGGGAATGGCAAGAGCAAATCCCACTTGGCTCCAAGAGCCTGTCTCTAAACTATGGGCTCAAAGGAAATAGAGCCTCACACAGACTGCCTTGAAGCTCCTGGCGCCAAGGACTCCGCTCCCTGGCTCCTGCCCTGACGCGCTGCAGCCCGCCTGGCTGCGCCCCAGCAGAGCTGCTCGTGCTGCCTGCGCTCCCGTGTCGGCCCAGGCTGCTCCCCCTTCGTGTGGGCTACGCTGCATTCAGCTCTGTGTCCAGCCTCTGCCTGGGGGGCATATAGGAAAATGGGGAGCCCAGGCCGTAGCACCCCCGTCTTAAGGATGTAACACGCCTCAGAGAGAGGACGCAGGGGTTGTCTTCCCAGTGTGGAGGCAGTGGGACCCTCCCCCTCTGCCCTGGGGCAGTGCAGGTGCCAGGGGTAGGCCTAGGCACAAGGCGTTGGGCCTGGGCTGGCACCCAAAGGTAAGGCCAGCTCTTCCCTTGTGCCCAGATGCTACTCACTTGGGCCCGAAGCACATACAAAGGCTGGCCAGGTATCCGTTGGAGATGGAGAAGAAGATCATGAAGACGATGTACCAGGCATCATGAGAGAAGATAATGGGCAGGTATTTGCGGGATTTCACGTTGCACAGCATGAAAAGGGGTACAAAGATGACACGTAGGACCACCATCACTGGCAGGAGGTAGCTGTCCTTCCCAGGCTGGGAGAGAAACACAGAACACTGAGTGAGCTGATTTCCCCATTGCAAAGCAAGGGGCAGCCCCTGCTGTCTGATCTGAGGATGCACAGAGCCTTTTCCCGACGCAAAAAATCCCAGTGTCACCTTCTGATGCAAGGGAGAGATAAGGGCGGTTCTTGAGCCCCCCTCTGCAAGGCTTCCTGACACAGCGTCTGCCTACTGTCCTTCAGTATGTACCTCTGGGTCTGTCTATCCTCATCCTGCAGCTTCCTGCATCCAGTTATGTGGGCTCCCCCAGCATCAGAGACATTTGAAGCTTGGGGGGGCTCTTCTCTCTTTTCCACTAACCTTCGTGGTATTTGCTAGGCCATCACCCACAAGAAGGTTCTCACTACCAGATGTCTGTCACTGCTGTGGGCTCTGCCCGGAGCCTTCAGCTAGCACTGTAAGGAGAGCTGCAGCAGGGAGCAGACACGAGGATGACCAGACGGGCCTCACAGACCCATGTTAGCATCAGAGGCTATCAAAATACTACGCTAGACTTAAGAGCAACTGCTAAGCACTTGCTGGAAACAACAGATGAGGCTTACACACACACACACACACACTCCTCACACATGCACACCCCATTTCGTCCTGCAGCAGACCCTGACCATTGTGCACCTGCAAACTGGGCTTTAACCAGCTCTTCAACTTCCCACATCATCCCCTAGGCAAGCAGGCAACTCTCAATGGAGTACCTGGATGAGTGGAGCTGGGACAAAGTAGCAGGCACTGTCACCCTATGTTGTGCTGCAGCCAGGACCAAAGCAGTCCACAGCGCAGCACATGTCACCTATGTGCTTGGCTCTGTTTGATGCCCTCACCAGTGTGTCAGGGTTTCAGATGACAGGATCCAAGAAAAAGCAGGAAACTGTAGTTGCCTTGGGAGCTGGTGGCCCTGCCAGGGGTGGTGTCTCCTTGGGGTTCCTCATGAGCGTAACTGAAGTGCCACTAACTGTTATATGTGTGGGCAAACCCACAAAAGCAGCATCCTCTTTTGCTCAGTGAGTGGGTGAAGAAACAGAGCAGGGCCTTGACCAGGGAAACAAGGCCCAAACCACATGCAGTCAAACTTTCCATGCAATGCTGTGTTGGAAATATCTCCTTGCTGGGTCATCCCACTCCTGGGGCTGTAGCCTGGACACCAGGCAGTTTGGCTTGTGGCCAAGGGCAGCCAGCAGCGATGGCCAGGAGAGAAGCAGCTCCAGGCTGCAGGGAAACCCAGCACAGCTAGGCCTGGACACACCCCATGTTGTGTGGTGCTGTAAGGAGCTTCTTCAAACAAACAGCCTGAGCAATATAGGGGGAAACTGAGCTTGTGGGGGTGGGTAAAGAGAAAGGAAGAGAGACAGACAGCACAGCTCCCTTCCTCACACCATGCCATTGCAGCCCATGCTCTAAAGTATGCAGGAGAGTCGATGTGGGACATGGCAGGGGACAGTTCAGTGTCCCGCATGGCACAGCTCTGCACTGCTCTGTAGCAGGGCTTTTTAAAGCAGCTCTGTTCTGCACGGAGGTTATATTCTGTGCTGCCTTGTCTTTCACCTGCTTGCCCTGCCGCCATCCTGCCTGGCTGCTGGCTTTGTTTACAAAGAGGCTGGAATGGATAAAGCAGCTTCCTCCAAACCACGCAAAAGAGGAGTGGGAGGAGGATACTGTGACTCTCAGATCTAACCCATAAAGTTTTGCTTTGCACTCAAAGCCAGGGCAGGAGTCAGCCCAGTGCCTCCTTCCTCCCTGGAGCCCCACATGGCTGCTCCAGCAAGGGCCAAGGACAGGCAGCCAGGGAATGGAGAGTGCATGGGTGCTCCAGGAGCAGAGCCCGAACATTTCCTCCCTGTCCCATACTTACCCATGTGAACAGGGCTGTGAGACTCCGTCCTGTCCAGTCAAAGACATTAAACACCAGGAAACAGGAGACTGGGATGAAGTAATGTTCTGCGGAAGGGAAACATGTCATGACAAGCTGCACAGAGACCATCTCACTCTCCTGGCTTCCCACAAAGGACTGAAACTCTCCAGTCAGGTCAGCATCTGCACCCAAGTCATCGCACACGGACTCCTCTATTCAGACACTCCTATAGCTTCAGACCCCACTTTCTTCCCTCCCATTTAGCTCTTTCCCAGACTTATCTTCCTCCCAACCCCATACCTGGGCACACTTACCCCATTTGTTTCCCTCCCCAAGTTCAGTTGACACCTTAGCTGTGATGGCAGGAAAGACTCCGATGGTGACAGTGAAGACAAAGCAGACGGACAGGGCCATGACCCAGAGCTGGGGAAGTTAAAGGAAGGGGCTGGTATCAAACACAGTGTAGGGGGGACCATAATAACCTGTAATGTCCTACACCTGCATCCATCCCCTGACACGAGGTGAAGGGCAGGGGTTGCTGGTAACTCACAAACCTTCTTAAAAATGGAGAAGACTGAGGGCTTTTCATCAGGGTTGTGGATAGGGATGATCTTTGAGTTATTCTGCTCCATCCCATTGGGCTCATCTGCAGAGAGAAATGAGAGTAGGGCATATCTGACAGCAGGTATCTTCAGTCCTTCTATCTCATTCTTCCCCTTAGCTCTTCCTCCTCTCCATTCCTCACCTTTCTTAATCAGGTCTCTCTTGGTCTCCAGCTCTGCGTGGTACACACTGTACTCTGTCTTATCCTTCATGGAGTAGTAGCGGAAGAAATCCTGCAGAGACACAGTCATTGGGAACTCATTCCCACGTGGGGAAAGAAGGCTGCCAGGGAATGGGTGTTTGGGGCTATGTGGTAACAGCGCAGCAGGTGGTAACAGCAGGCTGCGCAATATGGGCAAAACATTTGTCCCAGGTGTACCTGATACCCATGCTTTCTAGCTCTCCCAAGGGCTCATTGCCATGCACTACCCCAGGATACAGAGATTTGGGCTGGGAAGTCCCACAGACATCTTCCCTGCCATGACCCAGGAGGTGGATACTGGTAGGAGTCAAGGTGGGAATGTCAGTGGGCCAAAGTTCTTGTGCTGCAATGTGGAAAGATCTCATGTCCTTCCCCACAAAGAAGAAAAAGTCTTACCAAGCGAGGCAAGATGATGTAGGAGGAGATTGCCAGCACGACCACCACGCACGCTGTGGTGAAGTAACCAATGTAGCTCTCTGGCTGCTGAGCACCAACTGGGAGCACAAGGAGGAAAAGGCACAAGATGAAGGAGGCAAGCAAAACAAAGTCCTGATGCCATCTCCCACCCATCCCTACAGTGTGATCCCAGGGTGAGGTCCCCTGCTTGCGCCCCCTCTGCTTGCTGCAGGCAGAGATTGCAGTCTCTAGCCAGCCCCGTTAGCAGCAGCGATGCAGGAGGGCTCTCACCGCAGCGATTACTCACTGGCAATACTGAAGATCATCGCCAAAGCAGCAAAGGTTCCTGCCATGCCCTGCCCGCTCATGATGGGAGCCGTGTAGCTGGCAGGCAGGAGCCCTGCCAGTCCGAAGAGGCTGCTCTGGAGGATGGCACCAAAGGCTGTAGAGGAGAAGGACGAGCAGAAATGAGCAACCAAAGGACTGTGCCTCTGCAAGAAACTACCTTGCAACCGGCACTGTGTCCCTGAGGAGCAAGACAGGCACCTCTCTCCTCCCCCTTCCCCTCACTCTCCTGCAGTGAGGTTTGTGCTCTCCTCCCCACAGAGGTCAGTCCTAGCTGTGCGGCTCAAATTAACAGAAGAGTTCGAGGCACTTTCCTTCCTCCTCATGCCCCACTCACAGTTGATGAAGACAATGCTGATCATGGTGAAGACAAAGAAGGGAAGAGGCTCCATGGTGACTTTCACCATGATTGTGGTGATTAGGAACACCAGCCCAATGGCCACCAAGCTGCCCAAGATGCGGATCTGCTGGGAAATCCTGCAAGAGAGAATCTCAGTGAGGAAAACCCATCCTCTACAGGCATTTTGGCTCAGTGCTGCTGTGGGAGGACAGGTGGGAGTTGAGCTGTCCTGTGGACAGGGGCTGGCCGGAGCAAGGATGGGGCAAGGCTCACCGCTGGTGGATGAAAGAGTTGAGGCAGGTGAAGATGAGGAGTGGCACCATGGCACAGAGAGTCATGAAGTTGTCAAACATGGACTGCAGGTAGGAGCAGGGTAAGGTGGTCCTAGCAGTCTCATTCGAGAAGCAGTTCTCATTCTTTGGGTCTGCCAGGCGGTCGATGAAATACTGCAAGGGAAGGAGTCAGGTGGGGCTGAGCTGCTGCAGAGCTTCCTCCAGCACATTCGGGCTGCACATGCCACCTCCCCAAGCCCAGGGCTCCTCCTGCCACCTCAGTGTGACACATCCCACTGAGGTTACCCACACTCCATCTCCCCATCTACAAACATTGGGGGCTCTACACTGTCCTATGCTGTCGCACCCACGCTGCCATCCCTAGAAGTGACATTGGATGATTAGTGACATTGAGAGTGGTGGCACCTTCCTGGCGGTCATGAAGAAATTCCATGGCAGCAATGTTCCCAGCCCGAGGATGAAGAAGATCAGCCACACACCTTTGTACCTGTGAGGGGGACAGAGCTGTTCAGTGCAGGGGACAAATATCACCTCTCTTCCTGACTGTCCTCCAGCCCACTGTGGGACACAGCATGATGAGGAGGAGCAAGGATGGACATTCACAACCTTGTGCTGTCTGTGGGACCAGTGCTCTTAACCGTGGGTTACACCAGGGTGGCATAAGGGATTTACTTCCCCCTAGCTCTGCCACTGGCACTCAGCAGTCCCCACAGCCCCTGCTCACCCAGCCACAGCGTCTCCTGTGCAGACGTGGCCTTGCACAGGGGCCAGAGGAGGCCCTTCCCCAGACCCTGGCACCGTTTCCTAGCAGGCTATGAAAGCAGAGGGAGGCTGGTTGCTCCTTGGCACATGGTACCCGGATGCACAGCGACTGTTGCTGGAGCTGAGAGGGAGTCACGCTACCCAGGAAGAGCAGTGCCGTGTCCCAGCACTGACTGCGTAGAGCCCATCTGCTACGGAAAAACTGACAGCAAGCGTGTCTTGGGGAAAGGGACTCCACAGACAGGGAGGGAACACGAAGATCCGGAGGGCAGACTGCCAGTGGATTGGCACCCAGCATGGGCAGCTCCAGCATGCTCTCCAGCCCACAGATTGAAGGGAACAGACAGCAAACTGGGCACAGCGGGGGGAATGGGCTGGGCAATGGCCTTCGGGGCCTGGAGGTACCTCTAATCCCTCCAGCTTCCAGCTCACAGCACCATGGTGTCCCAAGGGGCAGGGCACAAGCGGCCCTTTGGTATCATAGCCCTGTAGCACAGAAAACGTGCAGGACAGGGCCCCTGTGCCCCTCAGACCTCCTGGTATCCTGGATATGGCCCCAGAGAGAGGCCCAGCCCTACCTATCTTGGGGCCCGTCTCTTGCTGTCATCTTGTGCAGCGTGGTTCAGCAACGGTCCCAGCAAGTCTCGTGGTTGCTCTCCGTCTGGAAAATAAACAGAGGGTTTTACTGGGGTGTGAGGCACACAGGCCGGGCAGGGACAGCACTGCTTTTAACCCTCTGCTCTAAGTGAGCTCTCCACAGGCCTGGGAGACAAACAGAGCCCTGCCACTGGCAAGAGCATTGCACCACAGTTTTGGAAACCTGCAGCTCCGAGTTCTTCAGCCGAGAAGCTGACGGACGGGGCCATATGCTGCTGGCCAGAGGATGCTTAACTCTTTCCTCTGAAAAGGAAGACACTTGTATGAGCTACCAAGCTGCTCTACCCACCTGCCTGGCGGCTCCACTGCAGGCTCTTTTAGGAGATTTCTGGGCCTGCAGCTCTCTGCTCTCAATCCTCATGCTGCAAGCAAAGCCTATGCGCAGCGGGCTGGGTCCCCCCTGCCATCCCCACGTCCCTGCAACACTCAGGGCACGGCAGGACAAAGGACATATTCAATGACTCCCCTGATCAGAACTGCACAAACCCTCCATTCCAAATTCCCTCTTCCCCAGGGCTCTTGCAGCCCGTTCCTGCATCACTCTTGGAAGCGGCATTCCCAGGTCCAGCGCAGGACATCCCTCGGGGAGCCCGGCACTGCTTACCTCCCCCTTTAGCCACCTCTCTGCACAACAAAACCTCCTGCTGAGCCTGACCCCCACTCCGTCCCTCCCTCCCTCTGCAGTGGGAGCAGGATCAGCTGCCCGGGAGAAGCCGCAGGCCTGCCTTGTCCTTTTCCAGTCCGGCCGGCACAGCATTGGGTATGCGGTCACTTCTCCCAGGGCTTCACGCACACCGAGGCTCCTGCTGGGCACGGCGCTACGCATGGCCCTCAGCCGACTGCCTCGGCTCCCTCCCCGCGGCCGGCAGCATCCCCGACGCCGCAGCCCGGCTCCTGCCAGGTAGCCGGCTCACTGCAGCATGCTGGGATCTGTAGTCCACACCAGACCCGGCGTGTCTTAAAGGCAACCGAGGCTCTGCCTCGCTGCCGGCGCGCGTGTCCTTCAGCTCAGCCCTTTCTTAGCGGAGAAAGGCAGAAAGGCGCCCGGGGCATGGCTCAGGATACGATGCCTCCTCTCTGCCCTGTGAGCTACCCAGGCTTCCAGAGAAAACGTAGGAAAATCCCCTGCTGGCGGGCAGGCAGGAGCTTGCAGAGCCGCTGCGCTGGGTTGGCAGGGGACCTGCTGGTGCGACTGCACCCCTTTGCATACATGCAGACACGGGGGGTCGCCCCGTGCAAAACCACCTCTCCTGGGATATCTCCCCCGCTGAGCAGAGAAAACCAGCAGGTCCCAAACAGCCAACAAGCCCCTGGCTTTGCTCTCGGCTTCCCCCTGCTTCCTGCAGCTCCCACTGGTGTGTGGGGCGCTGGGGAGGGGACAGGCCGCACGGACATACCTGGGGAGGACAGGCAGCACCGGCCTGCAGGCTGATCCTCACCCTGTGCCTGGGCAGTGTATTTGAGGGCGACGCGTTCTCCCCTCCCTCGCATTCCCCTCCTCCTCCCAGGGACGAGAGTCAGGCCCCCGCTTGAGTCACGGCCGGGACCGCGTGTCCAGCGGCATCCATGGAGGAGGAGGAGAGGTGTCAGGTACCAGGGCTGGCGGGCGGCCCGGTCCTGCGCCCGGATGCCTGGGCAAGGGAGGAAAGGAAGGGTGCCGCAGAGGAGGCAGCGCACACAGCCACAGAGCGGCTCCGGGCCGCTCCGCCCGGCGCCCTGCGGTCCTGCTCCCATCCGTCCCGTCCCATCCGCAGAGCGCTGGGAGCGCTGTCCTCCTCGGCAGGCAATGCCCGGCCGCCTGGCCGCAGCCTCCTGCCGGCTTTGTTTATTTTCTGTCTCACTTTGCTAAGTGCCTTCTAATTTTTTCCACAAAGAGCCAGTCCTTGCCAAGGGGCACGCGTGTCAGTGCTCATTACGGCAGGAAACGCGTCCAGCCGCCAGCTCTTACAAACAACCTCACAATAAACACAGAAGGTCAAACCCGCCAGCTCAAGCAACAGGTGGCAACCACGCTCCGACCCAGCGAGAGCAAAACTCCTGTGACTGCCTGGGGACAGAGACCGGCATATGGCCACCCCAGGCACCTCGCTGGCACGCTGCAGCTCCAACCTTACCCATCTCCCTGCAAGGTGTCCCAGCAGTGCTGTGGGATGCATGGCCAGGAGGGCGGCAGGAGGAGGACCTGATGAGGAGCTTTGGTGTAAGAGCACCCGCTTTGTTCCTGGACACAAAGCGTCCATCCTCAGTCCTTCCCCTCTTCTCACACACTATGCGTAAGCACTACTGTGGTGTCCATGTCACAGCAAGGTAACAAGCAGGACTGGCTTAATAAAGGACAGGTTATCTCCTTCCTTGTAACAAATACAAACAGAGATAGGGTAATTATAATTGCCCATTTGCTCAACACAAAGGCCATGACACACTCGAAGTGACACCTATTGTATTGGGACATACACAAGCGCATTGTGAGCCAACTCCTGGGAACACAGCACAAACACTGCATGGAAAAATGCCTAATCCCTAGGAAAACATGAGCTGCAGGAGGGATGCACCTGAAGGCAGTGGTTTGCCAATGGGCTTTGGAGATTTCCCTCTCCCTCCCTTCCCCTATGTCACCTATTCTTCTGCTTCTGATGCCTTCACTGAAGGTTAGCAAGGACGAGTTTGGCTTTCCAATTAGGAGTGGTTTCATGGCAATGAATGGGCATGCTACACCTTTCACCCAGGAACACCAGCCCTCTAAAGAAAAACTCTTTACCCTGCACTAGAGCCACAGCCCTTTCCTTACACCTTGTAGTCTAGGGGATGCTGGCAGACAATATGTTGAATATCTCAGTGTCATCCCACCATTGATTACAATGAATCACTTCGCAGGTCCACACTTCCTCCAAGCACAGCCAAGATGGGGCAGAGCCAGATGCCTTCCCAACCTTCACCCCATCCCTTATTTCTGTTTGCTGTTTTGGAAAACAGCAAGGAAAAAGCAAACTCCAGGCAGATAGGCTGATCTGGGTACCCACCAAGGTTTATCTGAGGGCAGGGAACAGGCGTAATATCTGATGCACAAGTGACATGAAACCCTGGTGGCCGTGATTCTGCTAGGAAAAAGGAAAAGCTTTAAGACTGCCTGTTGACACTTCATGTTCATGCCCTCTGCATGCACAGGGTCCTTGTGTCTCGTGCCAGCTGTGTCCCAGGAACAAACCATGGAGGCAGTGGCTCCAGTCCCTCCTTTTGCATTAGCATCCTGCACTCCTCCACCTTTGGCTGTGAGTGCACTTGTGTTTCACAAGATGTATGAGTCTGCACGTCTGTGTATCTCACTGCAATCCTGCAACAAAGGCAAGCCCTCACACAGCAAGGGCAGGCACCTCGGACCAATCTGTCTAGCTCAGTATCTTGTCTCTGCCAGAGGCCAAAGGTGGATGCCAAAAGAGTGTAAGAACAGGTTAAACAAATATTTAAGTCTCTAGTTACTCTCACGGCCTATGACGATTCTGTTCTGGCAACTGCCTGAGCCATGTACAGTTTTTCTGTTTTGTAACCCTCAGTGGACTTTGCAGCTGTGAAAATGTCCATCTTCCCCTCTAACTCACATGCCCTTTAGGCATGATCACATCCTCCAGCAAGGAGTTCCTTGGCTACACCTGTGAAGTTCACCTTGTGCATAGGATGTGCTAGCTTAATTTGATGCACCCTCATTCTTGTATTCAAAGAGCATTAGGTCCCTTCCTCATGCCAGCCATGAGTTTACAGGACTGGATCATATCCACCCTACATCATGTTTTCCAAACACAAAAATTCTAGCTTACTTAGTCACACAGAAACAGCTCCATGCCTTTGATCCTCCTTGTTGCTTTTTCTCTGAATCTTCCCCACTTCCACTAGACCCTTTTAGAGACAGGGAGGCCAGAACTGCATGAAGGTTTAGGGTAGGTGAACTGTGGATTTAAACAGTGGCACAAAGCTGTTTTCTGCTTTCTCTGTTTTCTTTTTCTTTCTTTTTTTTTTTTTGCCTTATTGATTTGATATGTTTTTCTGTGGTTGTACACTGAGCTATCTGAAATAACTCCAAGTCTTACTGAGAGTAGCCAGCTCAGAGTTTGTCATTTTGTTTGCAAATCTGGGACTGTTTATCTCCCTTGTGTTTTACTGGATATTTATCTAAATTGAATTCCATCTGCCTGCTGCCCAGTCTTGTAATGGTCTGTAACTTTTCACAGTTGGCTCTGGTCCGCACTATCTTAAGAAACCCGACAGCATCAGCAAACTCTGTCATATCAATTCTCATCCCTTTTCTAGGTCACTCATGAATGTGTCAGAAATAGCATGAGACTGAACACAGGCACCATACGGGTGTATGAGCGACAGCTCTGCACTTGTGATCAACTTCCACTGCAACAGTGAGCACTTAGTGCTGTTTGAGGCTTGCTGTTTTTTAACCAATTATTAATCCACACAACCACCTCCTCTCTTGACCAGCCAGCTTCCTTAAAAGTCTGGGCTGAAAGGCCTTGTGGAATGCTGTTCGGGAAGCCGTGTGGACACCAGCAGCGCTATCTCCCTCATCCCCTCACCTGGAAGACCCTGCACAGCGCTCCGCTAGCCGTGGGAGGCTGCCCTTCCCATGGCAGGCGCCTCCTACCAGCACCGCAGCTCTCCCCATGCCTCTGATTTCAATTTCCCGTTACCATCTACCCATTTGCCTGGCAGATGTTTACTATGCAGCTTTTCTGTGACACTCCCTCCAGTCTTTCTTAAAACCCAAAGTCATTAATTTTTCCACCTCCCAGTCCTCAGGGACCAGGGCGGTTGTGAATGAATGACTGCATATCACATCCCTGTCTTCCTGTAGCCCTCCGGTGCATATCATCTCATCCTAGCAACCTGTTGCTTTTCATATTGTCTGTTTTATCACCTTTCCTGTAGACTCTAATAAGCCCCTCTAATAAAAGATTCTCTAATAAGCCCCTCTAATAAAAGGATGCAGGTGCGGAAGCCCCCAGGCTCTTCCGGAGTGGACAGAGGCAAAACCTTCCTTTAGCTTTCTTGCTATGGCCTCATTTTCTGATTGCCTGCTCCTCAAGCTGACTAGGGCAGGCTTCCTACTCCTGATGTGATTTACAAGTATTCACCATCAAGGAGCTGATAACAGTTCCTATTATTCTTGTTCTCCTCCTTTCTCGACCCTGCCTCTGGGCAAAGAGGCTCCTTGTGGAGTCCAGCAAAGGCAGCTTGGCGAGGCAGCGTGCCAGTCTCTGCAGAGCTGCTTGCAACCCCCTTCACACTGCGGGCCCTAGCAGGCTGCACACGCTCTTGCCAAGCAGCCGGCGCCAGCACCCCTGCCCCACAGAGGCTCCTGCCCCATGCCCAGCAGAGTTGTGTCACATCTGCGCCTGCCCGGGAACTGTCCCCGCTCCGGGCACCGTTTCTCTCCGTGGGCCTGCTGCTCCCAGCTCAGCTCCCGAGGAAGGGGAAGGCTGCCCAGAGCCTCCCTGCCGCCAGGCTCCAGCACGCAAGCGGGATTTCTGCAGCTGCCACGCAAGCTGCAGAGATATGGGGGATGTCCCCACTGCCAGCACCCGCTGCGGGCTGTTATCTCGCCTGCCGGGTGGTGCGGGGAACACTCAGCACGGCAATGTTTTGAACTGCACACGTCAGCCAGCTGCAAAAAAACCCTTATCTGGACAGTAAAACAAGCCGTGAGAGGCTCCGGGGCCCCAGCAGGTAAAGCAGCCCAAACATGCATGTAAACTGGGAAGAAGAGTTCTCACACCCTCCATTTACTTGCTCCATTTATCACACATGCCATGTACTGTCCTAAATGTGGCAATTCACCCTTCTTACGTGCCCCGTGTCAGGTCACTTGCTTTGTCACAGGCTCTAGCTGCTGAGTGTACCACACTGACCCTGAGTGCGGTCACCGCGCGTTGCAGCCTGGAAATTGGTCCTGGCACCTAATGGGACTGCAGTGCTGCCAGGTCATCAGCTGCCCCTGGAGGGCTTTCCACAACGCACAGTGGGCAGCACTGGAGCAAGGCCAGCCTTAAGACCCCTCAAACCAACTCAGACTGGACGCTACTGCCCATCAAGGAGCTCCTTCACCCCACAGCCACGGGCCTCTGTCTCCCCACCATGGGTGCTTCCAGTCCTGTCATATAAGTGGCAAAGGACAGGCTACTAAAAGACCAAAAAAAAATTACAAACGGCAGAAGAGAAGCCCCAGCAATGGCAGCCCTACAGGTAAAGGCATACACATCTCTCCTCAGCATGCAGTGAATACCTAACCACAGGCACTCCTGGTCTCCTGGATGCAGAAAAACCCTCAAGGCACCACGTAGCAGAGACAGATGTCACCTAATGCTCAGCCTCCCATTAGGCACCTACACCAAGCTCAGAGGCCAATCCCCCTCTTTGCCAAAGGGCAGCATTTTAATGTTGCCGCAAAAAGCTTACCAGAAGGGCAGCTTGGTCCCAGGCGCTCAGCACTGGTCACTTCAGGCCATGCAAAGCAGCTGTGACTCGGAGGAAGGCACAGGGTACGGAGAGCCCGGAAAAGCTCTGCAAATATCCAAGGTTTGGGAGAGGGAGAGGAGACAGAGCAGCCAGGGGAAGGCAGGAGTTAAGAGGAGAGCGTCCTTTCTGAGGAAGCAGAGAGAACTCTTCTAGATAGGGTCAACAGCAGAGGGGGAGAGATAAGCAGCTCTTTGAGGTCTGTTTGCAGAGACACAGTTTCGTCACAGCATTTCCAAGAGCTATCGCGTCGGACGGCACTGTCTTACGCACAAGATACCTCAGCCCTTCTGCTCTTCTCAAAGGGGAAAAAATGGGATAAATGAAGGAAAACAAAACAAAACAAAAAACAGAACAAACAAACAAACAAACAGAACTAAGCAAGAGCTATTTTCTATCCTCATTTCCTTCCTATCTTCCTTCAACACTTCCTACCTTTGCTTTCCCTAGGACTCACCAGCACCTTCTGGAAATCATGACCAGTGCCAGTTCTTCCCAGCCACTACCTTTGGGGAAGAAGACTATCTGCTCCACACCAAGAAGGAGGTCCTTCTGAAGGTCAGCAGGCTTGGGAAGGAGATTTTTTTTTTCCAGAATTCCCCCCAGCTCTCAGTCCTCCAGGGGCTAAGTGACAAGGAAAGGGAAGGGGAAATGAGTGCGTGGTCCCTGTGCAGGCTCTGAACTGCTGAGGGCAGGCATGGAGGTTTGCACAAGGCCTACAACATCTGGCCAGGGCTTCCTGTGGGACTAGTGGGCAACCACCAAGCTGCACTAAAATGCAGGAGATGGCCAGGTGGGGCAGGTATCTAGAAGGCTCAGCCTTGCGGTTAATTAATAGGCCAGACCCGATTAGTTAAGGGGAAGATAAGCTACACAGGATGCAAAGGGCTGGCCTGCAAGAGGCTAATTGGTTTTATCCCCTAGTGGACTTTACCCCTCTTGGTGTATGCGCAGAACTATGGCAGGAGACCAAGGCAGATGCACCCTCAAAGACTGTCCACACGCAACCCTAATCTACGATACCCTCCAAGACCAATGGCAGCCCCTCCTCGTGCTGAGAAAGCCCCTTGTGGAGACCCCAAAGAGCTTCAGTCCAGACCTTCACCTTGTCCTCTGTGGCCAACAGCTGTGGCACTCCATGGGCCATAAATGCTGCCCATGCGAGGTACTACAAGCCAGGGCCCTTGAGGGCCAGCCCAGGGGACACATCGGGAAGCAGCACAATGGGAGGAAGCAGCGTTTCCGCTTCTCAATCAAGAAAACTCTGTAGGACCCCTGAGCAGGACAGCGTCAATGCGAAACTCAGCTGGGAGCACAATGGGGCCCGGCGGCGGCCCCCGGGCAGGAACAGGTCTTCCTCACACGGAGGAGTTCACGGTTTGGCGCCGCAGTGACACAGGCCTCCATGTACCCACAGAGTCACGCACAGGGGCCAGAGGCAACCTCAGTCGTGCCACAGGACAAGGCACAGCGCTGGCTCCTACCTGCCCACAGCACCACCTTGTCAGGCACAAGGTGCTTCTCATCTCCACCCCAAAGGATGAGAGCTGAGGCGCTCCCCACAGCCAGACCTTACAGGCTGCAAGGGCGACTCACTCAAGTGTCAGGCTGCGGCAGCGCTTAGGTAAGACCCTCCCAGAGCATGTCTGCCAGAAGAAGTTTCACCTTGCATCAGGCCCAGGCTTGCTCAAGAGCAATCCTCTTCTGTAGAGCTGGTATCTCTGTAGGCTGTACCTTGGGCAACAGTGTGCCAAAGGGATGGGCCAATCTCAAAAGAACTTTCCACCATCCTTCCTCACGCCCCGGACGAGGAGTGAGAGACAGAGAGAGGAAACACAGCAGGGAAGCAAAGTGAGACGAAAACTATCTGTGGCCAGACAAGTCTGAAGATAAGAACTCAACTAAATTCAGGGGAAGAAGCCCAGATAAGCTGGTTAAGAGAACTGGGAAATGAAACAGAATGGTAGGCTGAGTCTCCCTACATGGCCTTCTCTAGTGTTATGTATTGTATGGCTATACATTGACATGGCTACAGCAACATGTATCTGCCCCAGCCCCACCGTCACTGCTCAGGAAGCAATAACAGAGGGGAGGAACTACCTGGGAGGCTACCGGCCCATCGGTGGGTCCTGGTGTGCTGGGATGGACTGGGGAGAGGACTACTCTCTCGATTGCTTCACGTCCTTGGCCCTGGGACCAAGTTCAGACCTGGCAGATGAGGGAAGGAATCAGGCCAGGAGCAGCACAAGGGAACTCAGCAAGGAGCAACCTGCAGCATGAGGCTGCAGGGGGAAGGATAGGAATGACTTATGCTGCAGCTGGGAGGTCCTCTTCACACAGCTTCAGCGAGCTGTGTGGGACGGGCTTATGGCATCACTGGAGATTTCAAAATACCCCCTAAATCCTTCCACAGGCTAAGGCAGAGCCCTCAGCAGTGGTCCTCCTCTCAGACGTCACTGTGCTCCTCTCACCCTAGGAGCCTCTGGCCTCACTCATGCATCCTGAAGCAGGGCACTTCTGGAGAGAAACCCAGCAAGGGCTCTTGCAGCTGCAGAAGCGCCTGGGAGGAAGAGCGTGGGGGAAGCCTGCAGCCAAATGCCAAGGAGATCATGCGTTCCCACAACAGCCCCCTCCCTGCTGTGAGCCCAGGATCTTCCCACATCCTGGGGTATTTTCACATCCACAGGGAGAGGCTCATGAGCTGCTGCTTTGTTCCAGCTCTGGCTCTTTCCCATATCAAGCTGGTCCCAGATGGAAGGATGCAGAGCTTGGAGTGGCCAGGACCCCCTAGCAAGCCAGACCTCCCTGCAGTGAGCGGGAATTACTGAACCAAGCTGTCCTGGGGCTCAAACCCTTGGCTTGAGCTGGTATGAGCTGCCCTGTGTCGGATGAGATGGGAGATAGCACAGCACAACCCTTTGAAGAAAGCAGCCTCTGGCAGTCTCTGTCCTGCACTGGTCTGCTGGACACCAACCAGAATTGGCAATGCTATGCTCCCCGGTTTGGGCCTCCATGAGCAGGCAAGAGACCAGATTTCAGGGCTGAGATGGAACAGGGGCAGCCTCTGCAGCAGGTGAACCGTGCAGAGAGGCTGCCCTGCCTCCTGGGGTCTGCCCCTCACAGGGGCAGGGCTCTCGTTCAGCTGGTTGTGCTCCTGCCTAGCAATTTCTTTGAGGCTGGTTTGGGCAGGCTGGACTAGGAAGTCCAAGTGAGCCACAAAGCCCTGCAGCTGCTTCTAATTTAGGACCAGAGGGGAGAGTGGAGGAGTGAAACCAGAGTCAGAACAACACAATGTTCCCCTGGCACTACCATCCTTCCAGCTCCCAAAATTTGGAGGGGCATTCTTCCTTGACAATTGGCAGCTCCTTGCAGAAGCTGGGATGGATGCCTGGCCCAGCCAACCACTGTGAGCTTTGGGTGGGTTGAGGTTGGCTCTATCTTCTATGCGTCAGCTGTGGTCAGTGGCTGGGACAAAAATATGAGGGCTATTTTGGGCTCTGCAGACCAAGAGCTGGCCTTTCGCTTGTAGGCCAGCTCAGGAACACAGACCCTGGCTGACCGCTGCTTTCGGCATGAAATGTTCACAGCCCAACTGGGAAACAGGGGATGCTGAGCAGGAAAGGAGGTTTTGGCACCAGCCACGGTCCCACACAGTCCCTCTGCCAGCTGCCTGTCCTGCCAAAATCAGCTCGCTTCTTGGACAGCAGTAGAATCTCACAAATCCCAAATTGGCCTCAGCTGCTAAATGCAGCCATTTCATGATGGACAGAGACAAGACAGCTCTGCTACGGGTTATGGGGCACTGCTGTCACTGCCTTACACACACGTACCCTTTGTCACAGTGTGGGACACCCCATTATTTTCCCAATCCCCAATACCAAGAGGAGTGAAAAGGGATGGATGTGCTGCTGGTCTCACCTCATACAGTCCCTGCCCAAAGCCAATCATTTCCAGCGTTGCAGACAGTTCCCAAAGGTGGGGCAAAGCCATCCTTGTAAGTCCAAGGAGTTGGGGCACCTTCACTTGGGGCACCATCACCTCTCCATATTTTTCCCCAGCTGACTTTAAATTAAGCTCCTGGGAAGATGCTGCTGCTGTCAAAGGGGTGCTGAGAATGGGCATCTTCACACCCCTGCTCTGTGGCAGCTCCAGAAGGGACCTGTGGTCTGTGTACATTCTGTGCACCAAGACAACGGACGGCAAAGGCAGCAATAAGTCATCAGCAAAGTGGAGCAGGCCGGAGGAATTGGAGTAAACGCCCATGGCGGAAATGACACAGGGCACCTCTCCCTCCTTTTCCCTTCTTCTGTGAACAACTCAGCTTCCCCAAATGCCATCAGGAATAAAGATCTCACAGAGTGCAGCCAGACCAAGTGTCGCTGGCTCAGGCAGACACCTCCCTAGGAGGGAATAAGTCAGAGCACAAACCTCCTGCGCTCAGCACTGGCCCCAACTAACCCGTGGCAAACAGCCTGGCCATGGGACAGGAAAACCTTAATGTGAGCAAGATTAGGCAGGCAGAGCCAACAGGAGGTACAGAGGTCTCCCCGCATCTGCCCGAATCCCAGCAAAACAGGGCCTCGCATTCTCCTGCATGACCAACAACAAGAAGTCCATCCACACTTTAGGACACTGCAAGTTACATCCCCTCTAAATCCTGCATGCACCACTAACTCCATGTAACCATCCACCCAGCCCCTACACCACAGTCACAAAGTCAAAGGGTGTCCGGGACAAGCAGTGTCCACAGGGACATGTCAGGGATGCCAGCAGCCATGCAAGGATGCATGGAGATCTTGCATGCACCACCCCACGAGCTGCTTGCGTGTGCCCACCTGCTGCCTCCTCTGCTCATCTGGATGAACAGGGCTTTGGAGACATTGGTGTTAGCGTGCAAGCTGCTTGGGGCAAGGACTATGCCTACAACTGGGCCTCTTGAATGTTCATTCAAGGAGTGGAGGAGATGAGCACAGATCTGAGTCTCCCTGCTGAACAGAACCCAGTGCACTGCACACTCTGTCAGAGTGGGCTGGCCATCCAGCAAGGCACCCAAGTCTTGCTGGAGCTCATCCAGGTGTCTGAACATGTTGGGTTGTTGATGTTCTCACACGGTGAACCCAGATGATATGGAGTCCATTGGCTGAACCCTGCCTAAGCAATTGCTTTTGGCACAGACTTCCTCCTCCAAATCCTGTGGAAGGAAAGGACAGCTGGTAGTGGATGACTTGTGGACAGCCAGGCACTTCACTGGTGTTATGTTTTGTTTCTTGCTGAAAGCTCCTCTTTGCTCCAGATGAGCATTGTATGATGGAGGGTAGTTATAAGAGCTGTCAAGCTGTCCCTGCACAGCTAGGGTAAATGTGCTTCTGTTTCAGCTTAGCCCTATTTCCAGGATTGGCAATGAGATCCTTGCCTGGCCCATCCTCTCTCCCGCTAGAGCGTGTCCTTCTCTGAGCGTCTCTATGCGGGGACGTCCTAAGGTGAGAAGAGCAGGATCCCCCTGGAGCCAGCAGCTAGAGAGCAGGCTGAGAGCGGGGGGATGGCACTCCTGGCTTTCCAGGAGCACCGCATCCTTAAGGCTTGAGCCGTGCAGCCGAGCAAGCCAAGCAGCACATTCCTCTCCAGGCCCATCTCTGAGACAAGGACGGCAGGGGACCAGAAAGCTGTAAGGCCACAAAGAGCGTCATCACCTGAACTTGTAAACGGGGACGGCGAGTGCCCATGCTGTGCTTTCACCCTTGAACGAGGTTGCTCTCTCCCCCGTGCAGCCATAAGGAAGGAATCAGTTCCTGGAGCTCCTACGCACGCCAGAAGCCCAGCAGGGAACAACAGCCTGTGAGCCAGGACTCAGGAGGTGACCGGGGAAGGCTGCTGTGATGTACAAGGAAACTATGCCCCATTCCACAAGCAGCAACGCCTACGGCCATGCCAAACCGGCCTGGTACTAAGGCCGACCTGCGGGCAGGGGCTGGTGCCCCCGCGCTCGGGCAGGCCCGCAGGGGGCAGGCGGCTGTGAAGAGAGCCCCGCTCTGTGTCCTTGGCCTGGCAGCTGCCGCGCAGGACGCGGAGGGTTGGCCGGAGGGCAGCGGAGGGCCTGCCGAGCGCAGGCCAAGGCTGCACAGCCGCAGCGCCCGAGCAGAGGGGCCAGCGGCACTCCTGCGCGCGGCTCCCGCGGCTCTGGCGAGCCACAGCCTGCCTGCCTTGCTGCCCCGCTCCCGCTGCCTCGCGGGTAACTGCCCAGCCTCGGCCGCGCCGGCGGATCGGCTGCCCGATGTGGTTCACCGCATGGCCATGTCAGGCTCGCACTGCCGCGGGGAGCGGGTGTGAAAACAGGAAGGAGAAGCTGCAGGAAAAGGTGGATTGCTTCTAAATGGCTTGGCCAAGCTTCACTCGGAGCGCTGCTACGAGCCGCCTCCCACGGCTAATGGATAACGCTCCTGCTCCTGTAAGGATGGCACAAAGATCTAACTGACCACAGTGCTCAGCCACAGCGCCTGCTAATCCTGATTGAGGGCACAGCGCTGGCTCCATAGTCACAGCCTCCACCAACACACACCTCCCCTTGATTTCTGCCTGTGCTCTGCCTGGCTGCTCCGCCGACACGCTGTGGTTACGGTTCTGCGTGGAGAGCTGCTCATGTGCCCCGGGGGCACCGCGCACCGGGTGACCCCATGGCAGGGGGCTTTCCAGAAGAAAGGAGAGATGCCATGTAGAAAAATACCACGTGGGAGCTTGTCCACAGCACCATGGGAAAAAAATAGTCAACTTCTGAGCCCAAAGCTAGAAAAAGACAAGGGTTCTGAAAGCAGCACTGAGCTCCTGGCTAGACCAAGAAGGAGGACGTATGAGCAGTCTCACCCACCATCTCGGATCTGTTCTCCGGGAGTATTTCCCAAGCCTTAAAGGTCAGAGCTGCTCTCAGGAGGGTTTCCCACAAGCAAGCCTGCAGAAACGCAGAAGCACAAGCAGGGCTGCACCCCTCAGAAAGCCCTCACCATCTCCGCTCTCCTCGGCGAGCTCCGCGTGAGGTGCTTTGGAAGTCACTGCCGCGGCTGCTGCCAGGGACTGCCCCAGCTTTTAGCCGCGTGTGTAAACTGGCTCCCGTCACCGCTCGGGACGGACGGCTCCTGTGCCCGGTGCGATTAGCCGGGGAGTGGCAGTGACCATACTCATAGCCGCAGGCACAGGCGCGCAGGAGCACATAGCGTGCTGGCGCCATGGCCGCGGCTGCAGCCCAGACCCTTGCAGCAGAGGAGGTTGCTTTGCTCCCAGCCTGGGGATGACGACACCTGCTCGGGTTGACGTCGTGTCCTTTGCCCAGCGGAGCTCGTAGGCTGACGCCACATGTTTGCAGCGAGACCCAGCCCTCCTGCAGTGACTCAGCCCTGGTACAGCGGTTTGGTATGTGCCCTGAGCAGGCTGCGCTGCCTGGCACAAGAGGCCATATGTGTACCCTGCTGGTGCTACCACTGCTCCCAGCTCACCAAGGCATCTCCTCAGTCCTGTTTCTTTCCATTTCCCAGCCCCTGCCTGCCTCTTCTCCCTGCAGCTTCCCAGATTTCTCACTCAGTGAATATCCAGCTCCCAATGGGAGGCACTGAAAAAATCACAATGAGGTGTTTTCCCATCAGAAAAATCCTAAAGGAAATGAGCTAAAAAAAAAAAAAAAAAAGAACATTGGCACTGGCGTGAGGGGAAGAGCACAAAACCTTCGCAAATTCTCTCTGTTTTTTTGCTGGCTTCCTCCGCATGACCCGGCAGGCAGAGAGTTTGCCTCTGCCCCTCATCTGCCTGAATGAAGACAGCTCTCCTGGAGATGAAGTCCATCTGTGCTTACCAGCAGCTTATCCAAGAGGCTGATAAACAGCCTAGAGTGCTGCACCCAGCATACCAGGCTCACCGACCTGTCTCACACCTGGCCCTGGGATGGCCATGCAAATCCAGTGCTCAGAGCTTCCCCTTTATCGAAGAACAGCAAGATCAGGGAAAGGCCTATTCCAGCCCAGAGCAGGATCAAAATGTCACAACACTGACTTGTTTTCACATCTCCAGCATCAAAAGTGAAGTTACAACAGAGAACACTGCCATTACTCAACAGCTTTACTTTTCCTGTGGAAGCAATGACTCGTATTTGTTCCCTGCGCAGCCCATGGCTCCTCTCCCATGCCAGGATCCAGACTACCAGCCAGGGAAAGGGGGTGCGACACTTCACTGCTACTTCAGCTGATAGCAGTGAGGTCCTACTCCCAGGACCCACCAGATCACACATTTTCATGTGACCAACCACATCTATTCCACACGCTTCTTCCCCAGTCCCATTTCTTGCACCCTATTAATGTAGGAAGCAGCTTATCTTCATCACACCACTCAAATTACAATAGCTGTGTGGCCCTTAGCCCTGACTCCTGCCCATCCGCCAAAGCCCATAGCTCATTCCACACAGTGCTTTAAGCCTGTGCTTGCTGGAAGATGAGCAAAGGGATGGGGGAGTGCCAAGGTAACATGGAGAAGAGACCCTGAGAACTCAAGTTGCTCTAGCCCCGTGGCTGCTCATTTCATTGCTCTGCGAGGCTGCAGCGCTAGGAGGCAGAGCTTAGTGTTCAAGATGTGTGGAGGTCAAAGTAGTTTGCACTTTGGGGTCAGTAGTCAGTTGACAACACATGCAAGCAAACAGCACTATGCTGATAAGAGCAGGACTTGCAGCTTCCTTCACAGCTGCCAACGACCCAGACATTGTTCTGGGCAAAAACAACCAAGCTCTGCATCTGCCCCAACAACAACAACAGCAACAAAAAAAAAAACAATGAAAGGCCAGAGGGTGCTTGTTGGCTTCCCAAAGTCTATGCCCAGCCCCTTCCCACCCAGCCAGAGGAGCTGGTTGCTCTGGGCTCCCTCCTGCCCCAGGAGTGGGTCTCCAGCCCTGCCCTTGCTAGGGCGGCTGTGAGCAGTGCCGGGGGACGGGTTGCGGGAGGTGCAGGAGCGGGTGAACCCGGAGCTGTACCCTCTGCACCCTGGCTTCCTCCCAGACCGTGACAAGGAGGAAGACTGGTCAGGCCAGAGCAAGAACAAAGCCCATACTCATCTTCAAAGAGCAGGAGGCTCATTAGCACACCCCCCACCCCACAGATAATAAGAGGAGGAATGCCATGATGGGGAAATGATGCCAGTAGTTAATTATGCAGCTTGGGGAAGGAAGGAGAAGACGGACAATAGCAGGATGGAGCAACTTTATTGCCCTATATGCAGGGCAATAATATAGAGGGGACTGCTTGCTGGGTCAGGATGAGGAGACCTTTCCCTTCACTTCAGGTACCCTGTACAGTGTATGGCCTTGTCTGAAATGGTCGGGAGAGGGGGGGAATAGAGAGGCTGCAAACCACTTTCTAAGGCCTATGTACAGCCCTTAATGCCACCTAGAAAGTTCCTCTGCTCCACAAAGACTCTCTCGGTGGGATGAGAAAGAGCCTGCCTGTCCTTAATGGGGAAGAAAAGGCAACAGCAGGAAAAGCAGCACTCAGCAGTGTCCATGCTGCACTGCGACCGTAGCCCACAAGTCATGCCCAGCCAGCCAAAAGCCCCAAAGAAAAGCACCCCCGCGCAGTCGCATCTTGAGTTGGCCCTGTAGTGAGGGCAGGCCCTGGGAAACCAACAGCTGCCCAGTAGGTTGCTGAGGTTGACGAGTGGAAAAGATGCAGCGGAGATGAGATGCAGTGCAGGAGGGGAGTGGGATTTCCTGGGCGGACATTCCCAGCGCTCCTTCAATTGTGTAGACTTGCGACAGGCAACTCGGGGGCAGCCGAGCAGCTTCCTGCTTCACACTGCAAGGAAGCGCATCCAGCTGTGGCCAACAGCTGCATGAATTCCTATTGCTGCCCCTAGCCCTGGGGAACCTATGGGGCTCGAGGATGTAGGCTCACTTGTACACGATCCCACAGCCCTGAGGTTTGGCCACTGCCGACTTCCCACAGTCTGCAGCTCTACAGCCCATTCCCGAAAGGCAGATGTAAGCGAGTGCTGCCGAGTGAGGGCAGGGTGGTCAGTCACGCCAGCATTTGCAGGGAGGAGGTTTAACCACGGGGATAGGGAGGGTGAGCACAGAGGGCTCCACATGAAGCTATCTGTGCTCCTGCCTGGACCAGACTCGCAGTTAGCGCAGCTCAGCTGCACAGGAACGCAGAGCAGCACTAAAACCTCCCGCTGTCCCCGCGGAGCAGGGGGCTCCGCTCACCTCCCTGAGCAGCAGCACGTGGCGTCCAGCCCATGTGCCTGCCAGCAGGTTTATGCAGCACGTGTGCGACTGCAGCGACTGCCCCAGTGCTGGAGACGCGCATCATTGCCGGGGGGAAGGGGGTACCGCACAGCCCCCATGGCAAATCCCGCACCTGGACCCGCTTGCCCGGCCCGCAGGGACTGGAGCATCAGCACAGGTTGCGCGCCACAAACCACACGCATGCACACTCGCCCCCTTGCTCCAGGAATAGCCATGAGTGGAGATTTGTACTTCTAGCGGGACCCGGCACCGACAACGGTCAGGAAGGAAAACATCGCACCCCAAAAGGCTGCTAGGGCATGAAACACCCCCCTCCCAGACCGAGCCACGGCCCGCACGCAGCCCGCCACATGGGAGCCCTGCCGCGCCGCTGGCGCTCACTCGCTGCCTGCTGTTAGCAAGAAAACTGTCCCCATTGCTTGAGGGGGGACAAAAGCTGGGCGATCCGGAGTCAACCCCGAAAGCGGCTGTGGCCGCACGCCGCTCCCCAGCGCTCGCAGCGCCCGGGGCCGCCAGGCAGCAGCTTCCCTCCTCCCGCCGCTTCTCCCGCCACCGCTGCGCGCCTGCAAGGGTGGCGCGAGTCTCCTCCTCCTCCTCTTCTGCCGCTGCCGCCGCGTTTTGCCGCCTTCAAACGCCGCGTTTTGCCGCCTTCAAACGCCGCGTTTTGCCGCCTTCAAACGCCGCGTTTTGCCGCCTTCAAACGCCGCCGGCGCCACGCGGTGCCCGCGGGGCCGCCGGGCCCGGGCAGAGGCGCCAGCCGGGACGGCGGGAGCGGGACAAGGGGGTCGGCACCGCTTGCGCCTTTTGGAGAGAGGGGAAGGCGCGAGGAGAGGGGAGGAGGGAAGCGAGGGAAGGGGGTGCCCGCCCCGCCGCGCGCGGCCGCTGCCCGCCCCGCCGGCGGCTCCCACGCACCTGCGCGCCCTCCGCGCCGCTCCGCGCCCCTCTCCGCGCCGCACGGCCGGGCTGGGGCTGGAGCTGGGGCTCGGGCGCGCCGGTCCCGGCGCTGGCCCTGCCCCCGGCCCTCCCCGTGGGCCTGCCCGCCCGCCGGCCCCCGCCCCCGCGGGGCAGAGCGCGCCCAAACGCGCGGGCTCCGCGCGGGGAGGGACGCGCTGCTCCCGCCGGTGCTGCGAGGCCCTCGGGCGCTGCAACCGGCCGGGACGGCCGCTCTGCGGACACGAACACGAGCACGTGCGGGGCCGTGGCGGGAGCTCGTCCCGGTGCCCTTCAGGCTTCGCCTCCCGGAAGAGCCGGGCGACCGACCCCCCTCCCCCGAAGCCAAGGATGCCCCTCGGCAAGCGGTGCCGCGTGAAGGGCCGAAAGTCAGGCATCAACACCGAGGGCTTGTGCCCTCAGGTTGCACCTCCAGGCTCCTTCTCCCAGCCTGTCAGGCTCATCAAGCAGAAACACCATCTACCTACTCATTTCTAAATAAAAACTTTTATTCTATTTTTACATACCTGGCAAAGTGCAGTAGAATTCAGGGTACTCGGTCCCACAGCAAACCACGAGGGCACGTGAACTCAAGCCCCATACCCGGTCAGCTAGATATGTGTAGAAATATCTCTGCATACATCAGTGCTTCAGGGTGCTTCCACGCTGAGCACACAGCCCTTGCTTGCCCTATCTGCTCAACTAGAGCGCAGTCGCAGGTGGTGACGCCAGGAAGGTCACAACGGTTTACGCGCCCACTCGCAGTTTGACTGCTGTGGGGTTTCTACGTTAGTAAGCAGCCTCGGAAAACTCTCCCAGACATTAGTCACTTTTACTTAGAAACTAAAATTAGAAGTTTTTTTTTAAAAAGCATATCATCTTGCAGATTCCCCATCCTCACTACTTTGGGGAAGATACTTATTTCCCTGCTAAATCATATCCTCATATCCAAACATTTAGCCTTCATTTTAAAATGAACCAGCAAAGCACCTACACACAAGCCAGAAGCTCCCAAAGCCAGAGAAGAAGGCACTGGGGACATGAGCTGCCGGTGCTTGCAGAAGCCTGGTGGTGACACTGGAGTGTCACTGTTACCAAGTCACTTCTTCACTGTCTCATTGGGCGGCAGCAGCAGGATTTCTCCCACTGCCCTCATGGTGTATATTTATGGCAATTGCAAGTCCCTGGGGACAGATTGCAGGATGTGCTGAAAAGAGGAAGTCAGCAGCATGCAATGTTCCCAAATAATAACACCGGGGGTGGTTGTAGAAAAGTGTGAAATTCATATTAGATCAATTTAGTTGTAAAAGCTGCCACCTCCAGCTAAGCTCCAAGTGAATCTCCTTGTGCTACAAGCAGGCAAAGAAGGATCCAAGACTAGGGCCTGCTGTGCCCCGAGCTTTCCCTAAACCTCTCTGATCTGGATGGGTTTGTTCTGGGTGAGCTGCAAAGTCTCTCCTTCTCCAGTATAAAGAGAAAAACATGAACCAGGATCATCTCAAGCTCCACAAAGAAAACAAACCAAACCAAAACAACACAGTGGTCTGATGCTACCCCCTCTCCGCATGGTCACCTACTTGGGGGGCGTGAGCTCCTTTGCAAGTCTCTGGGAACTCAATGCCCCAACTGCTCAGGGTCTGCCTTTCCCCATGAGAAATCCACATTCAAAGCTTTGCAGCATAAGCTCAAATTTAGCATCACTAAGTTTTTCTTTCTTTTTTTTTAATATATAAAATCCAATTTTAGGACAGGCTAAAAGCTATGGTAGTAAATCCACCACGGAGTCCTTGGCACTGGCTCCAGACTGTTGATGCCCATTTGAACCACTGGGTTTCCAGAAGCTGACATCAAAGCTTTTAGCACATTAGAAAATTCAGGCTGTGTGAGGAGGAGGAACACCACAAAGTCTACCTCTGACTGGATATTCTGGGAAGCCTCTGCATCAGGACCACAGGGTTATAGCCATTGCCTCGCCCCAGGCTTTTAGCAGCAGTGTTTAGCACTTACCATAAGTACTGGATTAAATATGATCTAATTCACAGCTCTTTTTTCTGTTTTTTTTTTTTTTTTCTCCATCAATGCAGAAGCTCCCAAGGGCTGGAATGAACATCTCTTAATAGAGACCTCTCTTAGTATGACACATGGTGGTTAAAATTCATTACCGCCGAACAGCCTCGCAGCCATCAGTGATGGCAGGCAGAGAGGACCCAGCTGAACACCCGAGAGCGTGATGGTGGCTCCCAGCTCCGCAGTGCAGTCCTCTCGCTGCTTCTAGTCATGCAGATCCTCAGTCCACCAGGCGCTGGGTCTGACAGTTTTCTGGGCAAGCAGGTGGCTTGGCCATAGCAGGACACTTTGCATGTCTGTAAGTTATAAGGCTATGGAAAAACTTCCTTTAAAATACAGTTCTAAGAAGAGCTCACCTGCCTGATTCAAAATAGCGGTTAGCGCCAGGGAAGATACCTCCTATGTAAGGCAGGGCCATGAAGAGACCATGCTGCTGGTCACAGCGCAGTTGACACCATGCAGACAAGTAAGAGCCTTTGTGGTAGGGACAATAACCTTACTTAATTTTGATTGGACATGCTACCTTTGCTGAGCCTTCTGCTCCCAAGTGACTCCCATGTTACCACCTTCACTTTTGTGAGGATAGAAACAAGGCTCTCAAAAGAAGCAAACAGCTGTGGAAACTATTTCTGCTCCAAACTGGAAGCAACTGGTGCTTTGCACAGCAACTAGTACCAGGACTGTCACTATATAAGACCATTACAAAGCACTTAGATATTTTTTCCTCTTGTATAATAATCATCAAAAAGAAAAAAACAAGCCTGAAATGAAGCCTGGGTTCTTGTTGCTCTTCTACCTTGCTTGTCCACTAACCAGCAGCGTCTTGCCAAAATATGCTGCTGCTGTTGGCAGATTGCTCTGCTCCCCAGAGCAAAAGGAAGGGGAAGAAATGAACTTTCCAGGAGGAAGATAGCCAGCAAAGTCTTTCTCTTATATAACACAGTGAGTCTCACCAGTAAGCTCTATAGAAAAGCTGCTTAGCTGACAATTTTGTCTCTGAACATCTAAAGTGTGCCACGGGCAGGGAAGCAATCACCTGGGGCCCGATCTGTAGACTATACTCATAACTAATTTTTAACAGGCATAACAAATAGGCAAAGTGCTCTCCTTTCAGGTGTGCTTGTTGCCAAACATGTTATAAAGCTATTTTTTTTCATTCTTTTTTTTTTTTTCTTGTAGAAATTCCCTGCCTCAACTTAAGTGACTAAATCCAAAGGGGAAGGCAAACAAACAGCTGGTTTTAAAAGCAGGAGCAAAAAGTGTGATATATTCCAGGCAGTTGGTAATGCATCATATGATCTGAATAAACACTTTCTGTGCCTCTTGGGCAATATTTGGGCTCCTCGGGGCTTGAGGAGCTAGTCAATGTTTGTGCGAACCTAATGTTTCAAGAATCCCTTACCCTTTGTACCCACATAGAAACCTTTCCTTGGAGATTTCCAGGCACTTTACAACCACACACCAATTAACCCATGGGCCTTCCTCCTACAAATTAGAGGTATCTTCCTTTCTCTCTACCTTGCCTCTGTTATGGGTGCAGAAAACCGAGGCCCAGCAAGGACACTGGGTTGCGAAGGGCACAGGTCACGGGGGACTACAAACAACCTGTCTCCTGTTTGCAGCACAAACCCATGCTTCCTTTTGCAATGCCAGATCCACTAGGAGCTCGGCCCACCTTGCTCACCACGGACGAGTAACCGTACTGCTGAGATAGTAACATCTAGTCCCAGCCTTCTCTCTTGGGGTCCATAATGGAGGATCTCTTGTTCCAGGGGATGAGAATAAAGGGCATTTAAACTGCAGGTTCCCTGTTCACATCAGTGGGATTCCTACTTCCCCTCCCGACATTGGGAGTTTGGGCAGTTTCTGCCAGTTCCTCCACGGCTTGTGCCCCCAAGGCAAAAGTTGTCCCCTAGTCAGAGGCTCCCCGGAGGCCTTGCCAAGGATCTGAGTGGAGCCTGGGCCACAGACAGGGTTTTCTTTGAGGGACGGTCCGGCCAGGGCACACGCTGCTGCCCATGCCCTCCGAGAGACCTTCTGCCTCCAGAGCCGAGGCTGGGCCCAGCAGCACCAGGACATGGCTGGGCTCATCCCAGCTGCGCTGCAAGCCTGGCAGCAACACGCACAGGCACTGAGGTGTCCCACTTGCGCAGGACCCCGATGAGGGCACAGGCAGCCAGGAGAAACCTGCGTCACCGGTGTCCTGCTCACGCCAGAGCAAGGCCATAAAACGCACCTGGCGTAACGCAGTACCTTGGCGACGCAGCGCCTTGGCCATGCGAGAGGTGCTCACTGCCGGCAGCCACTCAGGGCCCCGTACGAAGCTGCTTTGCTCTGCTTAGCCCTCAGCAGGGCTGAGGAAAACCAGACTTCATCCTGTCAGCTGCAGAGTAGGCCCCTGGCAGCACGGAGGGGGAATGCGGTGAGCTCGTTCAGTAGGTGCCGGAGGACGTATCCTCTGCCAGCCTGTGGCAGCTGCCTCCCACTGTGACCAGGGACACTCAGAGTGCGGGGTGCTCGCAGCCCCTCCACTCCAACCACAAGCACCACAGATCACCCGAGGCTGCCAAGAAACAGAGAGCCAGTGTCTCTGTGTTTGAAAGGCAGAGCAGGGTGGCAAGCGGATTAGAAACAGTATCCGATTTTGTGCACGTGTGACAACCCATGGGAGCCGAGCCCGGAAAAGCCCGGCCTTTTAATCAGTCACATGGAGAGAGATGTAGAAGATGCCGGACCTCTGTCAAATGCCAGCAGGCTATTAACCTATTAGCCAATGGGGAAAAAAACACTCTAGGCCCTGGGAAATCCTGTTATAATGATACTGGAACAGTCCTGCATGCTTTGATTGTCAACAAAAATAAACTGCCAGAGCCTCTTGCTGCGGGGGCATGAGGTTGAGCACATGAGTCAAGGACCACTTCAGCTTTGCTCTTGACCCGCTCACCCTGGTCAGCGATTGCAGCTACCCAGGAACAGGGTCCTGGTTCAGTGCTGTCCTCTGGGGCCGCGACACCCTGCCCTGCATCTGGTGGCACTCACCTGACCGCCAGTGCCTTGCGGGGCCATGGGGGACGGAGCGGGATATGAGCCCTCCCAGGTGGGGTAATCCGGCTGTGCATGTCACTGCTCACAGGGAGCTGCGCAGGTGGCCTGGGCACCGCCGTCCCTCCGCTTTCTCACACAAACTGACCTGTCGTGGTAAAGTTAGTCAGCTCACTGTTTAAATCTTCCTCTCCAGCAACTGGTCCCTGGCTAAAGTCCTTGTGCTGCCAGGCTGCAGCCCAAAATGGGAACAAATCAGAAATGGTTCTGCTCTGGTGGGCTGCAGGCACCCACACTCCCCCCATCTGCGGCCTGACCCCAGCCCCCACCTCTTCCTCCTGCAACAACTCGGTGCAGGGTGGACTCTTCCACTTTTGGGTGATTTATGGCCAGGTGGCACGCTGCATGTTCACCTGGGCGATGCAGCCTCCCCACCATCCTCCTCCCTGGGCTCCCCAGTAGCACTGGCTTGGCTGCCCGCAGACTCCAAGGGGGAAGTGTTCATGCAGGGCGAAAAACAAGAGCTTGTGCAGGGCATGTTAGGGCAGGGATGGGGGAAAACCTGCAAAGCAGAGCTGGAGGGAAAGGAAAACATTTGCTGCTGATAAACCTCATTGTCTCTCCACTCTCACTCGGCATCCCTTTAGGTAGTGGTAACACCCAGATGCAACAGGCCACGTTGCCCATGGTGAGCAAACAGCCACAGAAATGGCAGGAGCAGCCCCAGCCGCCGGCATGGCCAGCCCCATGCTGGGTGTGCGGCACTGCGGGGCCACGGTTCTGCTTTTCCAGCTCAGCAGGCAGGAACAAGCCCTGTTGTCTGATGGCAAGGGGCTGCCTCAAGAGGTCGGGGCCATGTGGGGCCCAGGGCTGTGTGAAGGCATAGCCGCATGCCAGCCACTCGCAAATGGCCATGGGGAAGGACAGGGTCCACCCTCTGGCCTGCTCCCAGAGGCAGCAAGGAACAGCCAGCTAGCTCCCAGGCACCAAGCAGGATGTAGTAGGAGGTAGCTGCCCCCTGGCAGCTCCGCATCACGCTCTCCATGCTCCCTTCTCCCTCCTGGAGACACAACCTACTGCTGCCCTACGCTCAGCCCTGGCTGCCCCTTTGCTCTCTTTTACATATGTTTACTGCCTAATGACAGCGATTAGCCTCAAGGTGGCCGGGTTGCTAGTTATTGAGTGACAGCCGAGCTGCCAGCAGGCCTAGGGTCGGGTGTTCTTCCCTCTCCTGCAGCAGGCCGCTTCCACCTGCCAGAAGACGAGCTGAGAATGTGGCAAACTCAGGGCACTAGTACTGAGTTTGCACTAGCAGTGCATGGGCTCACATTAGCACAGGAGGAGCTAGGTTTAGCCCTTGGGAGAGCAGGACCTTCCCTGGCTGCTCCAGGATGAGCTGCACAGGAAGGCATTGCAGGAATTTGGAAATCCTTGGCCTAGGGCACAGCCTATGGTGAGTGCCCCTTCCCTTCCCACCCAACACCAACATGGGGCTGTCCTTGGCACAGGACGGAGCTGGCAGGCTGCTCCAGTAGGGGTGGCGTGGGCCCAGGAAGCCACATGCACCTCCAAGGTCACCCGGTCTGTTGGAGCCAGGCCTGGGGGCACAGCCAGCTCCTTGGCTGGCAGCACTGGCATCCTGAGAAGGAGCAGGGCCATTGAAGAACAAGCTGGTTGGCACCCAGCCACGCTCGTAAAACCCGACAGGGGAGCTGCAAGTGCCTGGGAAAGCAGGAGGCTGCCAGCACCAAGGGAGCTGCTGTGTGGTCCTGCTACCCCCACTATGGTCCCCCTGGCACCCCCAGCCCTCCGTGCCCATGCATACCCAAGAAGAGATGGGACATGGGTATCCCTTGATTCCCAGGCACTGCCCCAGCCTTATTCACACCCATTGGGAAGGCGCAGCAAACCGTTCTGGCTGCCCTCCAGTGGGGCAGGAGCAATGGGGCACTGCTCTCCCATCCTGCCAGCCAGGAGTAACAGGCTCCTGTACCTGCGCTGTCACTTCAGCCACCATGGGCACAGGGACTGTCTCCTCTTTGCTTGTTCTCCAGTCCAGCACGTGGCCATTTAGGGGACGAAGGCTCGAAACAGCTTTTGCAGCGGTGCCTGCCCAAGTCTGCACCGGTGGTGTAGGAATTCAGCTCTGTGTAAACGTCTGGCATGGCTGATTAAGTCCTGCTTGGAGAATAAATTCCATCCTGTCATGCTTTTCCCCTTTGGGCAAATAGGTTGTGGAGCTGTGGCTGAATGCACCCAAACATCTCCTGGGGAGGTATCCAGGAGGGACTTTTCCCACAACTTCCAACAGTACAAGCTATTCATTATTTCACCTCCCCTGCCAGTTATGCTTTCATGTGTTCCTAAGCCATAACACTGCCCCAAGGCCAACCGACAAAGTACAGCCATGAGACATCAAATGAAAGCAGGCCAAACCCATGACCTGCAGCCAAGCAACCCTTGCACGGCCAGCCCATGGAGAAGATGGGCCTGTGCCTCATCAGATACCACTCCTGGCGAGAAGGGGGCCCTGAGAAGCCACTCTCTTAAGCGCTACTGGCACTGGGTGTGCAAATGTCCCCAGCTCCACTGGAGAGATGTTTGCAGTGGAGCATGGCATATCACATGCTTTCTGTGATAGACCTGAAAATGAGCAGCACCTGCTTCTCTCTGGGTTTAAGATAAGCTGAGGCAAGTGATGCTGAGTCCTGGGGCAACTTGGCAGCTGCACTGCACTTGGGAATGGCCTTATCCCTTTCGCAGAGATAAGGAGATGTGTCCATGTCAGGTGACAAGGAGCTATGGGCTCTGCTCTCTGGCTCCTCCTGGGCTTGGCCACGTTGCCTGCAAGAGACACAGGATGTGGGTTACGTTTCTCTCTCCAGTGGCATTCCCTCCCCTCATTTTTCTGCTGCTTGCTGACTTTACCCATCACCTTTGCCCCTGTGCCATTGCTCCTTCTCCCGCCAGAGGCCAGGGCTGGCCTGGGCGCTTCATGCACAGGCCTAGGGGACAGGTCTCCCTCCAGGAGCATGGGGGCAAAGCGCAGACAAACTCATCGCAGGGAGGGCGCACGGGGAGGTGCTACCCTCTGCTGGCAAGAGCCGGCCTGCATCCCGGCCACCTCATGGCTTCCTCAGCGGCCACTCTTGGGTGGCTCTGCCAGTTATCGGACACAGACAGTGGCCCTGCCAGCCCTCAAACTGCTGGCAAATGCCCGGCCCTGGGAGCCAGGCCTGACCCTGCACATCCAAGCACAGGGCAGCAGCTACGGCTCCGCTGGCTGGTGCCACTCTATTCCTTTGCCTCAGTCCCAGAGGCACCATGGGGAGCAGGACATGTTAGGCTCCTATCAGCCCTAGGTGGAGGCTTCACCTCTGCAGCAGCAGGGCAGAGAAATGCAAACCTCTAGGGTGCACAGAGAGTGCCGTGCATCCTGCTCTGCATTTCCAGACCTCCTGGGATCAGATGAGCATGAGAGGCTCACAGGGAACGGCTTAGCTGGCCTATAGATTTGAATGCCTCTGTGGACAGACGCATGTGGGAAGGCAGGTGCTGGAGCAGGAGCAGGAGCGAGTGCTGGAATGGCACTCAAGGTGGGACGAAAGAGCAGGGAGCTGATCCCTGTCAGGAGAGGAACTTGGCCACCAGTTCTGCTACGAAGCTCCCCAAGCCTCCATAGGCCCTAGGCTAGCAAAGGCCGGGCAAGCACCAGCCCAGTGACTGCTCTACCCCTAGCAGCGCTGAGTCCAAACACAAGGGTGTGAGCAGGAAGGGGCAGGTATCATCAGCATTAGGATCTGTGTGTACTAAAGCATGGAAGAACAGGTACAAAGCTGGCCACTGCAACCACATGTCCCTGTGCTGCTGTCCAACTCAATAGGCACAGAAGGGGCTTCTACAGCTATCCCAGGGTATTATGACCTAGGGTGGACTCGACACATCTGTTCTCGCCTGACTGGGACTCACTGTTTCCAGGGAAGTGCACTCTGCTCTGCTAACACTGTGACCTAGACCAGGTAAATATCCTTGGCAAACCAGAAGGTGAAGGTCAGTCCTGAGAGCAGCAGTGGCCAGCTTCCCTAGAAGAATGCCCCCCTGCCATCTACCCTGTGCCCCTACCTGCTGCCGTCTCCACTCTTCTTGCAGGGCCAGCATCCAGCTGGTGCAAATGGGTGGAAAAACCTCACCTGCTGTCTGAGGCTGGCAGAACGGGGTTTTTTCTTCAGAAGAGCTCAGCTGCCGCGCGATGCTCAGCAGTGCTACTTCTGTGATGCTTCTGCCCTTGCTATGATGCTGTAGCTACAGAGATTATGGGATTCCTGCACAAAGCCAGGCAAGAAGCCAGGCAGCTTGCTTTCTGAGAAGATAAAGAGCTCCACCAAGGGCAGGCTTCCTAGCAAGCCCTGCCGTGACTTTGCTCCTGGCCTTGCCTGTCTCAGGTCAGCAGTCATCCATGCTGATGCAGAAGAGTCTGCCTGGTGTTACTGATGTCCCATACCCCCTTCCCACTGGATACAGCTACTCGCACCTTGTCCTCAAAAATGCTCTGCAAGGTCTCCTTGTGTAATGCCTGGCTCAAGCACACAGGGTCACTGCATCCTTCATTAGCAAGGGCCTGGGAACCTCAACAAGGAGGCTCCAAGCCCTGTGAGCTGCTCTGTCATCCAGAGTCCCCAGTCCCATTCTGCATGGGGTGGTCGGATGGGGAGGACCTGAGGTGCAGGAGGTGCTGGAAAGGTGCTAGCATTGCCCACAAGCAGAGACCAGGCAGCATCCCGTGCTCTGATGGCCCCTGCTGATCCTTAGGTCCTCCTCAGACACCATTCCCTACCATGGATCCGTGCTGGCTTCCCTCACACCTTAGCTTTCCCCATGCAGCCACTGCAGTGTGCCGGCTCCCGCCATGAGGGGATGGGAGAGGAGAGGATCCACTCCTGGAGCAGGCGGCCTCTGTCCCCAGCTCTGCAGACAGGCCCTGGCCACCCGTGCTAGGCCTTTAGCAGAGTGGCGCCGCGACGCTGCGAGGCACCTTGCGCGGGGGCAAGGGGCAGGCTGCGAACCCTGCTCAGCCCGAACCTTTGTCTCTCGCCCCTGCTCGCGGGGCAAACACGTGAAGGGCTCAGCCCCCAGGCCCTGGGGGCAGCCGGGAGCAGAGTCTCCTCCCACAAAAAACAAATCCCGTGGAGGACAACATGGGAGAAGCACACAGGAGGAAACAGCCAGATAAGGAGCGCTGTGAGAGGGTGCTGCATTCAGCCTGCGAATGGAATGGGAGAGCCCTGCTACAGGGGCAGGTTACCCAAGCGCCCAGCTGGCCAGAGCTGGGCCAGGGGGGAGGCCAGAGGAGGCTGCCGCCTGGGTGGCAGCTCCACCTTGTCGGACGGGTCCTGTACTCAGCGCCGCAGCAGGGTCCCAGCCAAGGAAGGGACAGGAGCAGCGGGCTGGACTGCAGGTGAGAGCGCGGCTCTGTCCAAAGGGGCAGAAGCGGCACGGGGGCCCAGTGCCCCATGCTGCCACGGATGGCCACCAGTGCCACTCATGGCCCGGTTTTCCCAGCACCAGGTGCGGGAGCTTAACCCCCTTCCCTGTTTACCACCCGCGAGTCCCTGCCACGCCAGTCGCTAGCCCTCCCTCTCGGTGGCTGTCCCAGCCAGTAGGACATGGCAGGCAGAGCCAGCCCACCTGGGGGTTGCCGGAGCACAACCACGGTGCTTGCATGTTTTTATTCTGGTGGCTGCAGGGCCAGCAGGGAGGCTTCTTTCCCAGCGTTCCTGGCTGACAAGTCAGGATCCCACGGCTGGGGCAGAGCTCTGCCAGCACCGCCTGCCAAGCGCCTGCCAGGTGCTAGTGCCTGCCGCCGCATCAAGGACACGCTGCACGCCGCGGCGGGGCAGCTGTCACCTCCTGCGCAGGGCCCGGCAAGCGTCAGCCTGTCCCCACAACCCAGTGCCCCCACCACTGCCTAGTCCTGCAGCCAGGGCATCCCGAAATGACAGCGCCGGCATCTGCGAGAGGGATGCTGCCTCCGTCACTCCGCTGCAGGCATCCCCAGTGCAGGGATGCTGCATGCTCTGTCTTTCCTCTGTGTCTCCTTTTCTCCTCGGACTTAGGGCTTCCCACCCGGCCCCACTGGCAGAGTTCGTTTCCAGCACCATGTCCTGGTGCGGATAAAGCCCTCGGAGGGGGACGGCTGGGGGGCCCTTGCTGTGGGGCAGTGCCCAGCTGGGAGCGTTTGTGCTTACGAGGAGCCTGGGGGGCGTCCATGCTGCTCTCACCCGCCCCTCGCCAGCCCTTTCACTTCCTCCCGCAGCAGCGCCGTGCTGCGAACGCACTCCCGTGCTCGGGGGCTGGAAAGCCCCAGCTTTCCCCTCAGCTCCTGGGGCTGGAGGTCAGTGCAGGGCCCCGGGTGACCTTGTGCCGGGAGAGCCGCACTGCCCAAACGCAGGGCAAGTCCCTGGCTCCAGAGCTGACCTCCCTCCCCAGCACCCTGGGCGCATGCTCTGCGCTGGCAGCTCGCGCCCTCCGTGCCCGTTACCTCGAGGGCTCGGCTCCCCCGGCGCGGCTGGTGCTGATGGCTCTCTCCTCCCTGCCCGCAGCCGCACGGTGCCGGGGTCTCCTCCTGCGGAGTGGCTGGCCACAGAGCCGCCGCGAGCCGTGCGCTCTGCGGCCGGAGTGGGACGCAAGGCTCCGCGCTGCCTGCGGCCGGCTCAGCGCCGCTCCCGCTGGCTCAGCAGGTGGAAGCCGCGTGCACGCGCGGATTAGCGGGGGGAAGTGGCTTCTTCCATAGAAACTGCAAACGAGATTCGTCAGCGGGGCGTCGCGGGGCCGGGCGCCAGCGCGAGGAGAAGGGAGATGAGAGCGCCGGGAGGCTGCGCACGGGCGGCAGCCCCGCGGGAGAATGCCGCGCGCCGGGTGATGGTGCCCTGCTGCCCGCCGCCGTCCCTGCCACACCGCGGGTGCCAGCATGTCTGGGCTGAAGGGTGTCCCGTTCCCTTTCCTGTGGCAGCCCGTGCCGCTGCGCTGCGCTCAGGCCAGTGCAGGACACTTGCCGAGCCCGCACCCCGCTGCAGTGGGTCAGCACCTCCCTCGAGGCTGCACCACTCACCACGGGGCTGTAGCCGACCACCCCCAAGGCACAGACCCTTGGCTGGGCCCCCCAGCATCGCCAGGGTGAGTTTGTGCCCGCGAGTGGCCGCTCGCCCGGCACGCGTGTCCGGCGCCTCCCCTTGCCTGCCTCCGTGCGTGGCCGGCGCTGGCCTCGGCCCAGGCCGTGCCCCCTTACCGGCCCCGAGGATGCTGACAGCCGGCCCGCTCCTCTCTTCCCGTTAAGGCAGTGCGTGCGGACCAAGCTTGGAGCCGGAGGAAAACAGGCGATCGAGCCAAGAGCCATGGAGCCAAGCAGAGCACAGGGAGGCCCGAGGGGAGACTGGGCTGCCACGGCCCCAAAATCACCGCGTGCCTACAAGGCAGTGCCCCTCACCTTTGTCTCCTTCCACCTCCACTTTGGGAGCACAGGGAAAGCCCTTTCCAGGCGGCACTGGTGTGCCCTGCTCCTCCTCACTGTTGCCCTTTCTGCTGCCCGCACTGGCTGTGGTGCCTGCCCACTGCCAGCCCCAGGCACTCCAGTGAGGGGCAGCGGAGGGGCTGGGTGCGCAGCAGAGCAGCCCTGTGCCCCCGGTTCACATTTCTTTCCCGTGCGGCTGCAGTGCTGGGAGGCAGCCAGCAGTTCTATTTTAAGCCCCATGCTGCGCGTGCGGAGGAGACGGGCTGTGCAGGCCGGGAGAGGCCCTGCTCCTGCAGGCCTGGGACGCTTCCCCTTCTCCTCTCAGGGCTTGTGTGCTCAGGGGGTGCTTTGGACAGGCTGCTATTTCCCCTTTGGAACCGGAGTGACAGAAGCCATACTAACTTGGAGCTGCTGAGGAGCTTAGAGGAGCTATTGCAGAATATCTGGGCTACAGGAAGCCCCAGGGTGCAGCCAAATGCCCCTGGCCCCCTCCAAGCCGCACATCACCCCTATGGTGACTTGAACCAGAGCCAGCCTGTGAGAGAGGATGGAAAAGATGGGAGCTGCCTTGGTGCTGCACACACTGTGTCATGCTGCGTGGGTCCTGGGCTGCGCAGGCAGGATTTGCTCGCCAGGCAGTGACTTTGCCCTGGTCCACTGAGCTCCCAGGGCAGGGAAAGGGGCCCAGGCGCCCCATGGGATTAGCTGGGCTGGATACACGCACAGGGCAACCGCGGGACAAAGCCTCCTTGTGAGAAAGGCCAGGCGGCTCAGACCACATCCTGGGGCAGGACAGAACTCAGGCTGCAGGAGCCCCACACTTCGCCTGTGAAGCAACTGCCACCCTCTTTAGCAAGGGCCATCTTACAGAGCCCCCTCCTGCTCTGCAGGTAGCACAGGCGCTGGCAGTGCTGGAGGAAGATGCTCCCAGACTAAGCATTTGTTTGTTTTTTAATAAAAATAACAACTCCCTCAACCCTGCTTGTGCTGCGTGTAGGAGGGATGCTGGGGGATCCAGCTGAAGCGGCGGCAGAGAGAGCCGCCATCAGCTCGGTGAGCGCGAGGAGAGGGCCCCTGCCTGCCGGAAGGGGCCCGCAGGGCGCCCGAGTGGCTCAGCGCCTGGCTGAGGAAGGCAGCGGCGGTGGCGGGGGCCACGTGCAGCCCCCGGGGCTGTGCGGAAGCAGAGCCGCTTGCTGCAGCGTCTCTCCCCCTCGTGGCGCTGGGCGCCCCAAGGCAACGGCGAGCGGTGAGGGCTGGTGCTGGGGGGAGAGACTTTACTAAGGTTGCACCTGAAGCAGGCCTGAGAGGAGGAAAAGGGGCAGGCTTTTGCTTTTCTCCTTGCGTGCAGCTCACTCCCTCTTCCCGAAGAACTTCTTGAAGACAGATTTGTTCTTGGGGCGAGGGGTGCCCTGGGTCTTCTCCCCTAGCACCTCCCGTGGACTTCCTGGCCTGGCTACAAAGGAGTGGCAGCGCGTCCTGGGTGCAGCTGGTGCTTGCTCCCCGATGTACAGCGTGACAGAGTAGCTGCTCCCAGCCTCCACAGGCTCCTTGGGCACCGCTATGGGCGTGATCTTCTGGTAGGTGGCTGCAAAAAAAGGAGCAGTGAGCAGGGAGGCTGCGGCACAAGCTGGGATGTGCCAGCTCTCCCACAGAGCTCTCCAAGCTGGGCATGCGTGCAGGTCTTGGGGCACTGGAGTCCAGGCTGCGAGGACACAAGCACCGGGGTGGTACTGAAGACAGCATCACACCTTGTCCTCAGCACACCTCCCTTGCTCCCAGCAGTGGCTATGAGGACAGGGGCATTGGTGCCACCTCCTGGCAATGACAGTGAAACAAGTGTCTGGACCCAGGAAGCCAGCTCACCCCACCTAATACCTGTGGGACTGAGCCCAACAGTGTGCTTCAGCTCCACACAAAGAGGCTGCTCAGGAGATGGCTCCCAATGGGATAAGTGCCAGTGACCAGCATGACTCGAGCAAATGCGTGAGTGACTCCTAAAGGGAGCAGTCCAAGCGTGAGTGAAACACATCCTCCTGGCCCAGCATGAAGGCCACCCAGGCAGGGTGTCTCATGGAAACTCCAGAAAGCTGGAGCTTCCTTGACCTGGATTTATCCCATGCGCTAACATGTCCTCAGCAGAAGTTAGGCCAGAATTGCCAGTAGGCAGCTCCAACATGCAATGTCTCCTAATGGACATAAAGCCATGAGCTAACAGCTCCCAGCTCTCTACAGTATCCCCTTCTCCAGCCGCCTCCTCCTTGCTGGGTTGCAAGACCCTATGGGCTGCCCCATACTCCAAGAGAGGAAGGGGACACCAGTTCAGGGCACAGGGATTTACTACACCGCGTGAGGGCGCTGTTGCAGTACCAGGGAACAGCCCGTGCATACGCCCCTCCAGCAGAACCCCCCCGGCACGATGTGGGTGCAGCCACTGCTCCCACCCAGGAATGTGGGTCCCAGCTAGCCATCGGCTCACAGCTCGAGTGGCTGGTGGCTCCCAGAACTATGCTGTGGGCTGGCCTGTGTGCTGAGCAGAGTAGAGGATGGAACAGTGACCATTGGGCAAGGTTGCCCCACGCATGCATGCATACAGCCTGACACAGCTGTACCTGAAGTGAATGAGTAGGACCTCCTCTTGTTGGCCACCAGCCCATAGTCATCTTCTGGGCAGCTGTTGTCCCATGATCCAGGGGACCCCCTGGGTAACCACTGGTCCTCCCTGTGCCCAGCTATGTGGCTGGCACCTCCATGAGCTTCCTCTGGAGAAGAACAGAGACATGTCAAGGAGGAGCTGAGACAGGAGGGCCAGGCAAACATCTGCCCAGATGCTCTAAAAATAAGTTGTCTTGGCCCAAATGCAACATGTTCTGCGGATCTTGCCGCTGTACTATGACACAAATGAAGGTCAGCATGGGACACCCTTGTATCAGCCCCAGAATGTGCTGGAAAACTTACATGGAGGCCTGGTTATCTTGATAACTCCCAGGCAGTGAAGGGAGGTAACTTCTGTAAACTAGTCAAAAGACTCCTCTGTCCACACCCCCATCCCCATTCCTGAGTGAAGGACTGAGGGACTAGTGGTCCAGATATATCAAATTCAAGACTGACCTATAACACTACAAAGTCTCCTTTACCCCTCTCAGGGCTGGGGAGAGGAATCAGAGAATAACAGACTCCCCTGCTCAGCTCTGCTCCCTCCAATCCCCAAAACCAGATTCACTTGCTTACATGCTACCCCAACCCGCGTGAGAATGCACTGGTAGAGGTGCAAGGCCTAGCTGTCTGCTGTGGTCCCTCCAGACAGGAGCAGAACAACCCAAAGATCACCTAATAGCACTTTATTTGTGTAGTGAGTAGGGTAGGCTCCATGGGCCCTGCGGCCAGGAAGCCCGAGGGGCAGGAAAGTCACCTGCTGAGGATGCTGCACCGTCTGCTGGGCCATCCTGGCTGCCAAAAGGCAGCTGCAGCCTGGCATTTGAGCGCGGTAACACCACAATCTCTTGGCTCTTGGCAGTCATGGCCTGAGAGGGCCCCTGGAGGTGGGAGCTTCCGGGCCCAGTGACTTTGCTGAAACTCAAAAGTAGCAGAGATTTAGCAGATCAGACTTGCCTATAGAATATCTTCTTGCTGCAGGCCGAGGAAGGCAGCTTGGACAGTTTCATTTGATGGACAAGTGCCTAACACACACTTTTGGCCCTCTGATTGCTCTGGGAGCACAGTAAGCATACCACCACAATGAATACTATGGTGTTGACCATGAAATATGGTAAGAGAAACTGGCTTGCACCAGCAAGAGTGGGATATCAACATAACAAGGAGACTTGCCTCTGGGCAAACTGAGACCTGGCTAGCCTGTTCCTGCCTACTCACCCTCCAGCAGGGCTGGTGTTCTCGACACTCTGTGCTGCTGCCTGGAAGTAATCCACTTCGGGGAAACCTGGAGGTAAAGCAAACAACCCGTTGTGGGGCAAGGGAGAAATGCTGCCTCGTTGGGCAGTGCTATGAGCGCACACTGAGCCAGTCTGGGCTCTGGCTCCCTGCCCAACTGTCTGAGCCATAGGGATGCCCAGACCACAGAGCTGATTCCTCTGACCTCTAACTCTATGGCTTGCTGTTGCTCACACAAATCAGCTTAGCATTTCATTATAGCACTTGAGCCCCCTTGGTTCATGGTTATAGCAATGGGAAGGCCTCAGCCCTGCAGATCTCCTTGCCTGGAAGGGGTTTCCAGGCTCCGCAAAAGAAACAAGGGGCATGGGAAGACCGAGGCCCAATTGTAGTTTTCCTGACACTGCTTTTATGCTGCTGAGACTCCACTGACGTCAGTTGTGTTATTCCTGATTTATAATTGTGTATGCGGTGTGAAAACAAAGCCTCCAAATCCTGCCTGGCAAAGAACTGCAGTTCCCAGGGCAGGTTAGAAAACTGCATAAATCAGTACTGTATTTCTTCTCTTCTGATCTCATATGCATCAAAAGAGTTCAGGAAAGGCTACATGCACATAGAGAGCATGAGAAGATGACAGCAGAGTTGTACTCCCACCCCAGCTCTGCCCCTGCCCCTCGCTGCTGCCCTGCAGCCTCTGTCAGCACAGTCCAGGCGCCATGTGCCCCATTGGGATCCCACATGTCGTTCCTGCCCACGATCAGGGGCTGCTCACCTGAGTTCTGCTGCAGCTTGGAAACCCACTCATTCATGAGCATCTGGGATGGGGCCCTCAGAAGATACTCAGAGCCATCCCGCAGCCTGAGAGAAGAGCGGCAAGTCAGCAACAAGGAAAATGTGGGTTGCAGACACTGCAGCCCTCACCATCCATGAAAAAAAGCAGGAAGCAGATGAGAAAGAAAGAAATTATAATTGCCCTCCGTTCTCTGGGTTGGCCCTTCCTGGAGATATCTGTGTAACAGCAGCAGACAGCCAGGGGTAACACACTTGCTGAGCAGCATAAAAACCTTAGGGTTGTTTCTTCTCTCCACAGTGCTGTGGCTTTAAAATTTCCCACCCCCGGTGTCACGGGCTGGAGTTACTCACTGTAGCCTGAAGCAGTTGGTCTTTTTGGTGTACTCTGTGTCTGGGGCACAGACCGCCCCGGAGAGGTTCAGGGGAAGGGCCACCACGGAGCTCTGCAGCACAGGGAAGAGCAAAAGCAACAGCGGGGTTTTGCTGGCTCTCTTTTTGAGACCCAGCATGGACACAGGCCAGGGAGACCCTGGCAGCCCCCCAGCCAGACCCCTCCTGGCCCCAGCAGGGTCAGCTGGGCTCCCCCAAGGCTGAATGCATGGGAGAAGCAAGGAGAACTAATAACGGACTGAAGTCTGCTTGGCTGTAGCCCCAGATGCTGCTGTCTTCCCCATCCTGTCCCCGCTGCGGTCCCGCTGTGTTGCCCATCCCATGGTACCTTCAGGCTGTCCCTGCGGTCCTGGTAGAAGCACAGCGTCTGCCTCATCAGCACCGCGTGGAACAGGCTCCAGGCGCGACAGGTCGCCTACAGGACACAGACAGATGCTATCAGAGAGGCAGGGCCCTGCCAGATGAAAGGGACCTTTTTGCACCAGGAGCCTATGATGATGCAGTGGTGGGAGTTGCCCGGGGGCATCTGCCACATCCCAGCCTGAGCGGTCCCACTGCCAGCCCAGCATCCTCTCCCCACAGGGGCAGGATGCACAGAGGCACCCAGGGGCCGCATGGCATGCCCACGCAACCCCCGTAGGGTTGTCCACACATGCTCTCCCAGAACCCTCCTTCTAGCCTCTGCCGATCCCATCTCCCCATGCTGGTTGGAAGCATTGGCCAGGGAGCTTCGGCACAACCTTTTTGGGGCCATTCAAGCCAATACCTCCTTTTCACTACCTCCCTCCAGCCTCAGACTTACGGCTCAAGGTTCAGGAAAACACTGGTCTGCTGCCAGTCATAACACTCCTCAAACCCCTGTAAGCTGTGACCCCAGTGCTGTGCAATGTTAGTTAGTGCCAATAGAATCTCTGGTTTCAGTCCCTTCTTAAAACCTGAAAAGCCTTTGGACCCTGGGAAGAGCTGGTGAAGGTCCTGCATGCACCCTCCCATGGGTGGGCAGTGATGTCCCCCACAGCTCTGCTGTGACATGGTACTTCTGCTTGGGAGGGCTGGGCAATAGCAGACTAGGAAAAGCTTCCTGCTTGCATTTTGAGGGGCTTTGAGCTTTGTGCTGAGTTTAATGTCCTCTGTTGCCTTTCCTGGAAAATGCTCCTGTGTTTGGGAATGCATCAATGACAGCCTCACTGGTGCAACAACCTTAAGGAGATATTGGCCAGGTGTAAGTTTAGGGATGACTATATCAGGTCAGCTGGAGTCCTTTCCAGGCGACATTTCTGCAATACATTCTGTGTATGCTAGAGATAAGGTATCTCTGCCCTCATGGCCTGGTGGCAGCCAGCTGCCAGGAGATATTGAGTTGGCTGCATTGTGCCTTTTTGCCCGGGTCAGGGTGGGCTGTTGTTTTGCCTTTGCAGGCTGCAGTCTGGCTGGGCAGCTGAGGGTAAATTTTGTTATAGGTCAGTTTCCTCATTGGACAGACAAGTAACTGGGGTACAGGCCTGGCTGCTATGGCACCGTGCCCAGGGGCTCCCAGGAGGGTGCCAAGGAGTGCACAGGGGAGGTTGTCCCCCGGCAGCCCCCACATGCATGTCACATATGTCCCTGCACCCCAAAGGAGATGTACAGCCATACCCTTACCTTTCTACCTCCTGTCTGCAGCACGTGCTTCCTCTCCAGGGTCCCCTCCATCATCTGAAACTCTGTTTTACCGAGAGGGGCCTGCAAGGAGACAGAAGATGAGCAAAGCAGCCGTGGGCTAATGGTAGCAATGCAGTTCTGAGAACCGCGGTCTGTCTGAGCTGCTGATAACCTCTGCCCTGTTACCACCGCCCAAAGTGCCCTTGGCCTCAGAAGCAGCGTGTGTGACGGGAGGCAGCGTGTGCCTCCTCGAGCCCAGGCACGGGCACACACAGCCCTTGTGCTGCTTAGGGCAGGAGCTCAGGACTCCTCGTGTGGGGCCGTGTAGCAGGCTGTGATCGAGGCACCGCTGCCCACAGCGAGGCGGCTGCCGGTGGTGCAGAGAAGCCACCGCTGCTCAGTGGTGCTACCCAAGGGCCATCCTGGCTGTTATGTGCCCTGGGGCACTGCAGTTTAGCAGGACCTGTGCCAGGCATCAGAAACGTTTCTACCCGGCACTGTTCTTCACGTGGGGTTTGAGCAACTATCTGACCCCCAGCAGGAGCGCGCCCAGCCCGCGGCTCTGACCTTGCCGCCCTCTTGCTCCTCGTCCTGATGTTGATCCCGCGACCTGGGACTGTCTGCCCAGGCTGTGGACATGGAGTGCCCCACGCTGTGGGGTGCCTCTGGGCAGGGAAGGGCTGCCCCACGCGTGCTCGGGCTGCCGCTGTGCCTGTCGCTGGGGCGCTTCTCTACCACTGGGCTGTGCAGCAGCTGGGCAGAAGTGGGAAGGGTGAACTTGGCTACCAGCACGTTATTAGTTGCCGAGAGGATCAGGGGCCCGCTGTTGACATCGGGGCTCTGCAGGCTGCCCGTCCTGCTGGTGGGCAGGCATTGGGTGCTGCTCTCTGCCCGCAGGCTTGGTGCCAGTTGCTCTTCTGCGTGGTCCCAGATGGCCTGCAGCTCCTCCTCCTCCTCTTCAAACAGCTTGTGGGCTGGGTGGCAGATCTCCGCCGGGCTCCGGGTCTCGGGGCTGCGCTGCTGGCCGCCCAGCTCACAGGCGAACACCGAGAGCTGGGGGGCAGCCTGGGAGCCCCGGTGAGCAGCAGAAGGGGAGTCCAGGCCCCTGTCAGAAAGTCCCACCAGGACCTCCTTGCTGGACTTCTCGCTGCCGGCAGGGCGCCCCAGTGGGACAGTGCCGGTGGCAGCCCCCGCCCTGGCCATCAGGGCGCTGGGAGAGGGCCTGAGCTCCACACGAGCGGCTTCCCGCAGCCTGGCCTTGCAGCTGGGCGCTCTCTCAGCCGCCGTGGTGCTGGGGCTGCCGTCCCGGCCCAACCTGGCGGCCAGCTTGTCCCACTCCTGGCCGACCTGCTCGTGCAGCACGCTGATGCGGGACAGCCGGTTCAGCCTGAAGTCCAGCATGTCTTCATTGGGGCTGTCAGGACTGCTCCGTTCCTCGCAGTGGGCCACCTCCAAGCCTTGTGCTTTCTGCCGGCTGTAGCTCGGGTTGAAGCTCACCTCTTCGAACCACGTTCCTCGCTCGTCCTTGGGGGGCTTCCCCAGGCCTTCACCCAGCCCCTGGGCACTGTGACTGTCTGCATCCTCCTCCTGCCGCCCGGGCTTGCTTGCCCCTGCCGCCTCCCAGCGCTTCGCCCTTCTGTCCTGCCTCTTCTCCTTCCCCTCCACCTCCTCCTGAGGTGCCGCCATTGCAGTGCCTTGGAGGCAGCCCAAGGCAGCCAAGTCCTTGGGTAGCTCCAGGCTGAGGACAGACCCAAGCGAGAGGTGGGGGCAGGTGTTACTTGGCCCGTCGGCAGGCTGCACAGTACTAGGTCCCCCGCTGTGGCGGGGGAGGCTGAGTTTGGACACCCCAGGGGCGGCCCCACACTCTGCATCGATGTCCCGCACCAGCGGGTTCTTCACGTAGAGCAGCAGCTCCTCGAGCTGGGGGCCGGGAGCCCCCGGCACCGCCTTCCTCCGTCCGCACTTCAAGGGCCACGTGTTGCTGGGGCCGTGCCTCTCCTCGGGCAGGGGCTGCAGGGAGCTGGGGCCCATGATGCCTTGCAGCGTTAGCAGCCGCGCGTGCTCAGCCTTCACCTTCTCCTTCCTCTGCAGGCTGTTGAAGATGGAGCCGGGGCTGGCCTTGGGCAGGGTGTGGGTTGCCGCAGTGCGGGGTGCCGGAGGGCGGCAGGCTGCGGCTGGCGCTTGCTTTGCTGGCTGCCGCACAGCGGAGCTCCTCCTTGCCCTCTGTCCATAGTGCTCCTCCACGCACGTGGAGGCGCTCGCCTGCGGACACAGCGAAGGGCACGGGGGTGAGCGCCCTGCCGAGGCAGCAGCCACGCGGCATGAAACAGCCCTCACTCACCCTGTGCCAAGAGCCCTCTCCCCACAGGACAAGTAGGGGCAGTGAGGACTCGGGGGGCTAGGCAGCACCTGCTGCTCTCCAAATCCACTTGCCCTCCGCGCTGGTGCAGTTTCCGGAGCTGGGAGCTGCACAGTCTCGTCCTCAGCACCTCAGGGCTGCCTCCAACTCAGCACATGGTGGAAAGAGGCAGGAAGGGGGCACCCTACTCATGCTACAGAGCCCTTTGGGTATGTCCTGCTGCCCTGGCATGCAGTATAGAGCTTTCCTCCTCACTCTTGCCCTCTAAGGGGCTTCTTCTTGAGGTCTACAGAGATAGCGGTCACTGTGGCATGCTGGCAGGAACCTGTATGTGCCACCAGGCAGTCGTGCTAGGTAAATGCAAGGACAGAGCACGTTCCCTCCTGCCCTCTACACTCTCCTTTTCCATGAACAGCACCTCCACCCTTTCCCCCCACGGTTTAAGCCTCTATTCTGGATTCCTGTGGCTGCAAGGAAGAAAGCAAGTGACTTTGCTTGGCACAGTTGGAACAGCATCTCCCTGTACACCCTAAGCTGCATGGTACCTGCCACCCTAGGCATTTCTAGTGGCTCTTTGGTCCTTTGCCCTGCCACAAGGCCCTCTGGCCTCTTTGGCATCCTCCCCACTAACCCTTCTTGGCAACCCTAGTCTCTTCCCTCTGTCATCCAGCCGGGCTATGTGCAGGGAGAGCCCAGCACTGCTGGCATTGGGAGCTCCTCACAAACAGCCCTTTGTGCAGGGTTCGGAGCAACAAGTGGATCCTATGTGGCTGCAGAGTCCCGGCAACATGCCAGGCTCCCAGTGCTGGAGTTGCAAGCCTCACACATGCACCCAGAGCAAGCTCCCCTCCCAACACACGCACACACAAATGGCCCACCCACCCTTGCCCCCTTCACTCAGCTGCACAAGGGACCACTCCTGCCTTCCCACAACTGCTGCACCTCCCACAGCCACCAAAACCACTTACCCTAAAGGCCAAAATGTGGCCAGCCCTCCTGCCTCTGGGACCTCTCTTTGCACCCCCAAGCTCCAACGCTCGGGAGCCAGAGCACCAGAGGTATTTTTCTCTATGATAAGGTAGCTCATTGCCATGTCTGCACCTGCTGGCCCTGCTGGGGAAAAGGCTGGCCCCAGCCAGCCTGCCAGGGCACCAAGTAGCACTGTGGAGAGGGCATGGCAGGATGGATAAGCAGGTTAGTAACAGGCAGGTTCATACCATGCAGCCACTTTGCCCCACATGCAGCCTCCTTGGAACGTTACCTCTTCCAGGGACAGGTGTGATGGCTTTCTCTTTCGCTTTAAACTACCCCAAGTGTTTCCTAAAAGCCCCTGGCAACGCTTCCAAAAGGTTTTACAGCTTGAGGGTTTAGTGGCAGGGAGCTGAGCATGGGGAGAGAGAGACACAAAGAGAGGTGAGGGAAGAGCAAGAGAGTGGCCAGCTACAGGGAGGAGAGAGCAGGCAAAGAAGGTGCTACAAGCTGGTGCTTAGTCCTCAGGAATCACCCGACACCCAACAGAGCCAAAAGCCCCTCTTGGCTTTCTGATATGGCCTGGCCAGTTTGCTTGGAAATGGCTTAAGTGGATCCCACCTCTGGGAGAAATCTGGGAGCCTTAATGATCTATGCCTCTGCACCCACCCAATGGGCCCACCACATGAGGAGGTCTGCAGTGGAACACAGCTCCCCATGGGCTACTCCAGAGAGCCCCAGCAGCAGCTGGGCCCGAGCTGGGCACAGGGAGTTCCTGCATATCTCTGTTAATGCCACAGCCCTTGTGCAGCTTCACATACCGTTTGTGGAGCTTCATCCTCAGGCCGTTCTCCACCCAACGCCAGCTGTGGTGGCTTCTTCTCTCCCTTCTTGCCGATGCTCAGGATCAAGTTGACTGTTCCGCCCAGGCTGCCAGTCCCTCGCGACGGCAACAACACAGTGGAGGTCTCAGAAGGATCCCAGATGAGACCCTCCTCCTCAGCGGGAGGACTGTGGGGCACCAAGCTGCTGGGCTCTGGTCCAAAGAGGGCATCTGAGACAGGTGACACTGGCGGGGAAATGGCCGTTTCCTCCAGCACCTGTGACTGCAGCTTTAATCTTTGAGTAGATACAGATGGGGAGCAGGGTGCAAATCCTTTCAGGCCAAGGATGCTGTCTGCACATGGCTGAGCACATGGGACTTGCTGCTCCTCGGGAGAAAGACAAGAAAAGGGACATGGAGGATTGCTCCAGAGTGCCCAAGCACTCTCCAAGGCTTGTAGCCCCGCTGTCCAGGCTCCCAGAGAGACTCAGGGAGGAAAGCAGTGGCATGGAGATTGCCCAAGCTCCTCCTTGGAGGCAGGGTGCCCAGGCCTGGAAGCTCAGGTGCTTTATCTCACCAGTCTTCCCTGCCTGTCCTGTCTGAACTTGAGAGTGCTGGGGGTGTCAACCCCAAGGTGTGACAAATCCCTCCCCTACTTTCATGTTACCTGTTCCATTCAGTGACTTTGCTACCCTTCAACCTTGGCCCCTTGAGGCAGGTTTTCCCACCTCTCTGATGGTCACTATGCCACCAGATACTTACCTGGCCAGTTGAAGGCACACCCGGGGGACTTTCAGGGTCCTTTCTGTCCTCCTGCTTGCTTCCAGGGTCTCGCTGGTGTTTCTGCGCTCGCCAACGTACCAGCACCCAGCCCAGCATGCTCTGCAGCTCCTCCATGCGCTCCTTTATCTGAAGGCAGGAGAGATGCCGGGCAGTCCACAAGGACACCCTGCACAGACCCTCAGCCTAGGCTTAGGGACACAGACCCTACTAGGACACTTTCTGCCAGGAACAGTTAAGGGGGAGTTTGGAACCAGAACTCAAGTCAGTTGCATCCAGTATTGTTTGAAACACTTTCCCAAAGTTCTCCCAGCAGCAGAGAGACCCTGCCACTCAAGACATTCTGATGAGGGTCTCAGAGCCCTCAGCCGCTATGAGAGAAGTGCAGCTGGCTCTGACAAACTTGTTGGGGCTTTATGTCCACAGCTTTATCTAACCTCCAGGCACTAGCCCCAGCAGGTTTCAATGAGAGGCTGAGAAATGGATCCCCATCCTTGCAAGAGGCCAAGGCTCCCTGCTACTTACTGTCTCGCTCAGATAGTGCTCCTCAGCCACCAGCGTCTGTCCCACTGCTGCCAGTTCCTCAAACTCCTTGAACTTGCCTTCAATCTTTCTCTCCAGTTCCTCACACTGAATATCCAAAAGGCTATTGCTGCCCGGGCTTTCCGAGAAGATCTGAGCCCGTGTGTCCTCCGTCCAGGAGCTGAGGGCATAGGAAGGTCAGGAGTAAGAATAACCCAGCTCATTCTCAATCCTACAGTATTCCAGATAAGCAATTCCCAACCAGCCTCAAGCTGAGCCCATGACTTCCAGAGGGACATGGCTCTCCACTAGCAGCAAGCACCCCTAAAACTGCACTTCAGCCATGGCAGCTGTGCAGGGTCCCAGGCTCTCCCTGCCATCCTCACTCACAGCTGAGCTGAGAACAGAGCCACGAGCGCACAAGGGGTGATGCATTAACTTTATGGACCACATGTTGCTCTACTTTTAACACAGACTTGGCTCTTACTAGTAGCGACCTCTGCCTTCCAAGCTGAGGTTGCCCGGTGCCCTTGGCAAAGAAGGCTGCTGTTTGCTGGAATCTGGTGCAAAACAAGCACCAGTAAAGGTGCTTACTGCCCATAAAGGCAGTCACCATCTCTCAGCTGTCAACGCTGATCATTGAGCTCTCCATTTTTAAAACAGGAACTGGGAGTAGGGCAGAGAAAGTGATGTGAAGGGTAAAAGCCTAGCAAGAGGGAAATACAGGAGGAGGGGACAGGTGAATGCAAGGAAAAGAGAGCAAAGGGAAAAGGGAATGCATCTGGATGGAGACACTGCAAAGGTGTCAGGACAAGGTCTGGGAGCACAGTCCCCATGGAGACATCCCATGCAGGCTCAGGAGTACAGGGGTTGTGTGCGTGTAGGAGGGCTGTTGAAGCACTGATTTTCTTTGGCACAGCAGTTGGAAATCATCAGAAAGCGTATGAAAACTCTGCTGCAACTATCACTTATCTTCTGTCTACTGTCACAATCTTTAAGTCAGTGTGGTGGCCCGTGCTAGGTCTGGGCCCCGCAGCAGGCTGTTCTGTCCGTGCAGTTCCAACACAGCCCTGCATTTCAGGTTACAAACAGTCCCTGTCTGGTTTCTACTCCACCATCTGCTCACGGGCTTGGGAACAGCCGGACCTCTGGGAATGCTGCGGTCTCACCAGCTCCCCCCTCAGAGTGGCATTGCAAAGGCAACCCTGACCGCTTATCACCACTTACATCATGGCTAAATAATCCTTGAAGAACTGCCGCAGCCGTGCAGCCTGTTGCACGTGGGCCTTGTTCTCCCTTAGCAGCTTCTGCAGTCCTTCCCAGGCCTGCAGGGCTCCCTGCACCTTTGGGCCAATGGTACCCATCTGAGCTGGGCAGAGCTTTTCCAAGTGGGTAGCAGCTCTCTCCAGCTCCTCCAGCTGCCCCTGCAGCGTCTCACACACAGCAGACTAGGAGCACAAGGGAAAAAAAAAAAAAAGAAAAAAAAAAGAGAAGTTAGGACACTTAGAGCAATGTGGCAATGGATACCTGACTTTTTTCCTATCCTGCCCAAGGACACACTTTACCTGCTGATCAGGACACATCCAACCCATTCCATGTGCTTCTGCATGATAAGGTCAGAGAAAGCACCAGTCCTTCACGGGCAGGACTCCTCCGTGCCCCAGGATGCAGGGGATGAAAGGAATATGCTAGAGGGGAGCTTAAGGCTACTGTGGGGCACTGGGGGCCCAGGCTGTGGGAAGCAGGAAAAGCCAAGCTCCATGGGGATGATGGGCAACACAAAGGGCTGCAGGAGTGCAAAGGAATGCGGTTTCTCCACACCAACCTGCTCTGCCCATGTGAGTCACCTCCCTGCCGATGGAAAGATGAGCGAGGTGTTGGCAGCCTGGCGCTGGCACACGGGAGCTGACGCAATCTCTCTCCCCTTCCTTGGCCCAGGCCAGCTGAGGGGAGCAGGGCCAGGCTCGGCTTGCCTGGAAAATTCCAGCCCAGCCCTCTGCAGCGGGCCAAAGCTTACGACACCTGGGCCCCTAGGGGCCAGCACCTCCCCAGGATAGCCTTGTCCAGCTGGGATACTTCCACACCACGTCTCATCTCCTGCCACACGCCGCTGGGCAGGGTGCCTTCCAGCTCCCGGCTCTCACCTCCATCTCCCTGCTCCTGCTCAGCAAGCCCTGCATCCCCTGGAGGTCCTTCTCACTCTTCACTACGGTGAAACTGCTCTCCGCTTGGGCAGTGTCTCGAGCCAGGGCTTCGGCTCTGCATCGGGTGGCCTCCAGGCGTGGGCACAGCTCTGCCAGCTGAACCCGTAGGAAGAGAAAGATGAGCCCCAAGGTAGGAGCCCAGGTGCCACAGCTCCCGCTCCTCAGCCTCGTGGCGCAGCATGTACCTGGCACAGCCACAAGGCACTCTGCTGCAGCGCAAGGAGCTCCTGCCACCGCAAGGAGAAGGACACCCTCCTTGCACAGCCAGGGCCTATGGCTGTCCTGGCTCACTTGTGTCCCATTGGGACAGGCCCACTTGTGCTCCCCATTCCAACTAGGTGGCATGGCTGGCCCTAGACAAGCCATGCAGATCGCATCCCCGGGTCCAGTCCCTACCAGGCGCTCCAGGCATTCCCTCGCCGCCGCTGCCTCAATGACACGCTCTCGCTCCTTCACCGCATCGTTCAGCATCTCCACAGCCTCCTGCAGCTGTCCCAACGGGCTGCTCATGTCCTCGCTGCTTGGCGGCTGCCTCGCTGGGGCTGAGAGCAGAGGCAAAGACCTCTGCGAGCCACGCTGCCCACTCCCTGGCTGAAGACAACAGAGATACCAGGCATGAGAGAGATGGGAAGCAATCTTCTTAAATGTGTGGCCTGCAGAGGGGACCCATGGGGCCACAGATTGACCCCTGGGTTGGTCCTGGCTGCTTTGAGCTGACGCAGCAGCACCAGCCCCAAATGCCAGCTGCAGTAACGTGAGGGGAACCCCAAGGGGCAAACAGGCAGTGCCAGGCAGTGCCAAGGGGTGCGGGGCCCAGCCCCACAGCTCACCGGAGGGGATTGGTGCCGGCTCCGCGCCTCCTCCTCCTCTTGCACATTCTGCAGGAACTCGGAGAGCACCAGGGAGTCGCGCAGGTCTGCGGCGCGGCGCCGCAGGGCTGTCTGCACGTGTGCCAGCCTGCCGGGGCACAGGCGTCACCCAAGGCTCACTCGGGCGCTGGGACCGCGCGGACACCCCATGCAAGGAGCAACCTCCTCCTCCCTGACCTCTACTGAGGCCCAAGGGGGATGAAAGAGGAGGACTCCCAGGACTCACTTTTCCTCTACCATCTCCACCTTTCTTCGCATCTTTCTTGACGTCTCATGCTCTGTGGAAGGCTTATCTGCCATCTCCTCCTGCAGAGCCTGGAGTCTGAGGCCGCAGACCAGGAGCTGCCTCTCCAGCTGCCCCGTCTCTTCCAGGTCCCTGCGCAGCTCCGTGGGGCTTCTCATGGTGGCCGGCTCTGAGAGCGACTTGGCCACAGCTTGTAGCCACCGCTCAGTCTGGTCCAGCTCCCCCACCAGCCTCAGGGCCTGCAGGGACAGCACAGAGGTGGCCCCAGCCCTGTCAGCCCAGGGCATGGCCCCAAGGCAGGGTACCTGGGACACAGGCAGCTCCTGCTCTGCTGTTCAAAGCAGCATGCAGGCAAGAAGGACAATGCCAGGCCAGACAGAGATATTGCTGACGATACCACAGATCCTGACCTCATGGTCATCAACCCTGCTTGCTGAGCCAAGTGGAGGTCAGGCCAGGTCTACATGCCCTTGGATCAGGAGGACCAAAAGGTGCAGGGGGCAAAACCATTCCCAGTGACCTGGTGTGATGAGGATGTCTTTCCATACTCACATTCGAGTCCTGCTCTGGTGCTGCCTCCACATACCTTATCAATTTCCCTCAGCACAGCTCCATTCTCCTGGTGCTTCCTCTGCAAGTCCTCCCAGAGCTCCCCCAGCTCCCGCAGCATGGCCTCCACCTTCGGGCTCCCCCGGGCCCCTGTGCCCAGCAGCTTCTGCCCTTCCTAGAAGGAAGGGATGGGTGTTACAGACAGCCCTGCTGGGTATCCCTCTTCTTGGCCTGCACCAGAAGGGGCTCACCAGGAGCACAGCCTCGATGCTGGAGCTGTTGTCCAGGATCTCTTGCTGCAGAGCAGCCCGCTGTGTCTGTGCTGCCTCCAGGCTCTCAGCATCCTTCACTGGACTCAGGTGGACACTGGGACCCACGTTCTCCTTGAGCCGGGACATGGCCTGTCGAGGAGCACAGGAGACACGGTGCATTAGTGCCCGGATCAGGGATGGGTGCACATATGCATGCATCTATGCACATGAGCAGAGGGAGGCTTGGGAAAAGGGATCCTCCGACACTGAATCTCCTGAACAAGCTGGGAGCAAACGTGAGGGGGCAGGGGGACGCGCCTTGACTCTTGGGGAGACGTTACCGCGTTCGCAGCCTGACAGAAGTCCTGCACCTGCGCCTCCGGCTCCTGGGTGCCCCACTGATTCTCCAGACATTCTGGCACCCTCCTCCTCCTGTGGGAAGGAGGAAGGTCAGGCTCTCCCTTTGCACAGGGACCCCTCTTTCTTCAGGATTTTCCAGAGAGAAGAGGGGCTGGGACCTGCCACAGAGGTCCCACCATTCAAATCCCCTTTCTGTCCTCACAGCTAGCCCATCCCAGCCCTTTAGGGGCCATGCAGTAGGCATAGGCACCGATCTTTTCAACCAAGGAACAAGTTGGGTCCCAGCAAGTGTCTTCTGCTCCTGCCAGCCTTTCCCAAGCTCACAGCTCTCCCCTCTGTCCCTGTGCCTGGCAGCAGCCACCAGCAGCCAGTACCTCTTGCTGTTGCCTCCAGGATGGGGTTGCCCAGCTGTTCCACAGCTGGGGCCACTCTCTTCACCTCTCACGTACTCTGCCACATTCCTTTCAACGTCCTTCTGCACCTACAGCACAAAGGCCCCGAATCCTCCTTTGCCCAGTCCAAAACGCGCTTCTCTTTGATCCATGCTTGGCACTTGTTGCCTCCCATGGCAGTGGGAGCAGGTCATGGGACTGATTACTTTGGGCTCAGTGCAGAGACTGTGATGGGTCACTGAGCCATGGTGGAGCGCATGTGGTAGGTTTTGGCCAACAACCAAATACTTTTCCCCCCAACAAGTTTCCTCGTTTTCCTAAGCAGAGGCCAAGCTGTCATACTCACTGTGCTCCCAGGACCTCTTTTCTGCTTGTCTCCTACTTCCTTCCCCATTGCCTCATGGCTGCTACCGTCTCCTCTGGACTCGTGGCTCAGAGCTGCAGCTTCACTGCCTGAGAAACTGCTTGCTAGAGCCAGCACTGGAGACTTCTCGTTCCTGGGAAAGAAGCAGAGAGGGCATATGAAGGATGCCGGGGGAGCATCGGATAAAGAAAAGAGACCTAAGCTGAGCTAGTCCCCCAGAGACAGCCTGCCAAAATCTAAATGCTAACCCAAGTCTTCCCAAGCCTCTGACTCCAGTATTGGGATTTTTAGCACACTCAGTGGCAGAGATGTGGAACCAGCTTTTCCTGTGGGACAGTCTTCCTGGTGGTCTGGCCAATTTGGAGCTGCCTGAATAGGAGGCCAGAAAAGCTGGCATTTACTTCCAGTGAACTCAGCAGGCAGAGACCACTGCAGGGTGTCTTGGCCCTTCCACCTGCTTTCTCCAACCAGACACTCCTGTTTTTCATGCAGGCAGCCCCTCCTGTACCACAGGGAGATAGACCATCCCTTTCAGTGCATTTATGAGAAGACTGAGGCCAGCAACAAGGTGGAGAGGTGCTCTCTAAGGTCAGGGAACTGGAAATGTGACCAAGTACAGACTTCCAAACTATATTTAGACATAAGCTCTTCTTAGCCTCACTGGGAGCCAGAAGAGGCTGCCCACTTCAGTTCTGAACTTTGCAGGGAGCAGGATTTGAAACCCCAGGATCCTGCCAGGCTGTGTCCTACCTCAGCACCTGCTGGAGCTGGGCCCACCTCTCCTTAACCTCTCGGTGCTTATGGCTGATTCGTGCTGCCAGGCTGGGCTGAAGGCTGAGGAGCTGGGACACAGTCACATCCAGCATCTGGAAGGGAGAGAGGGCCAGAGTGACACAACTGGTGACGGTTGAGCTGCACGTGGCAGCAGTGACAGCAATGCACTTCCAGCTGTCTAGGAGCAGGAGAAGAAGCAGGAGCAGGGTTTGCCTCCCCAGGTCCCTGGCACACCCAGCACTCACCATCACCTGGCTGGCCATGTCCCGGACGTCCCGATCGCGGACTGCTTCGGCCTCCCCTTGCTTCCCCACACCACAGACACTCCTCCACTGCAAGAAGAGACTGCGGTGAGAGGGGAAAAGAGGCCAGGCTCTTCCCTCAGCACCAGTATTTACATATCACTCCAGGAAAAAAGCACACCCCAGAGCCACACTTGTTCCTCTGTTTCGCCAGCCCACTCCTGGCTCTGGCCCCCAGCTCTCTCCCTGACCTTGGTCCACAGCATCCTGCATGCCAGGAACGACAGCTACACCTTCTTCATCCGGCCCTCACTCTGGACATGCAGTAATTCAGCATGAGGGTATGAAATTTGGGCTGACTCTGGCCTGAGTGCTCAGTACCTTGGCATGGATAGCCCCGAGAAGGGTATCTGCTTGCTGGAGGAAAGCAGCTACTTCCAAAGCCAGCTGCAGAGCTTCATGATGCTCCTTCAGGGTCCCTTGGAGCCGCAGCCACCTGCGTGGACACATGGGAAAATGTCAAGGGCAACCATTGACCATTTCTACAGGAGGCTGTTCAGAGGTTAGGAGAGGCAGGACAGAAGGCAGAAGATTTATGACGTCCTTCATCTCCCTGTGCCTGGCCCTTCCACAACTCAGTCTGTTGACCCTCCACTTACATCTTGTTGAGGTGCTTGCGCCGAGCAGAGATGCTCCTGCTCTCGCTTTTGCCTTGTTTTTCCAACTTCTGGGCTAGGCTGTTCAACTCCTCATGCAGACTCTGGAATTGCTGTTCCTCCTGGGCCAAACAGAGAGAGAAAACACCATCCTTTATCAAGGCCAGTCTTCCATCTGTCACTCCTGCCTCCCTCACACCACCTGGGCAGGAAGTCCAAGCTCTTCCCCCAGGAGGTGCCCCCTCCAGAAGCACCCCAAGAGCCTCTTACCTGTTTCAAGTCAAGGATGCGACGGGTGAGCTGGATCTTGTCAAGGCTTTCCTGCAGCAGTGCTTCCAGAGAGGGTTTCTCCTCCTGGAACAGAGACAGGGTGTGAAGAGATGGCAAGAGCACAGGAGGACAGACAAGCTGTCTCCCTCTCCAGCCAAAGCCAAGCAGGGTGGCCAGGGCAATTGTGGAGAGTAGTTAAACCCCTCACTCCCACGGCCCATTCCTGACTGACAGGATGATCACGGGTGCCTCATGTCCCTTCCTTATGCCTCTGTGTCTCCTTGTACCCCAGAGATAATAAACAGAGCAGAGTCACTTCCTGCAAGAGAGCACGGACCTGGATCTCATAGATGATCAGATTTGCCCCACATCTACAAGTAGGACTGTGAAGCTACAAGGTTTAGACATATGACTTTCTGCTGGAGCCTAGGACTCCTCTCCTATGGCCATTCCCAAGGGACGTGCCCCTGTTTCTGGGATATGAAGCACAGGGCCTCAGGGACACTGTGGGTGTCCAGGCTGCTTATAGCACACACAGGGAGCAGCAGAAGGCCCTGTCCATCCTGACCGAGCTCCCGACACACTGTACCTTCTGCCTGATCCACGCTTCCAGCCGCTCAGCCTTCCTGGTGAAGTCCTGCAGGCTCCGCAGCCCGCCCAAGGCTTTGCTCTGGCTGGCAGCTGTCTGCCGGAGGAGCTGCCACTGCTCCCGCAGCGCCAGCAGCTGCCGACGCACCGTCTCGGTGCTGGGGCTCGGCCGCCCCATCAGCTGCTCGCCCATCTGAGGGGACAAGGGATCTCTTCAAGGGCAGCCCCAGCCTGCCAGGGTGGCACAGCAGGAGCTCAGAGATGCTGGTGCTGCCTGAGTATGGCAGAGGAGGACCCCATGGTGAGGACGCCTGCACCACAGCCCCGCCTCACCTGGTTGAGCTTTATCAGCGTGTTCTCAAAATCCTTCATGTCCCTCTGCAGGGTCTGAGCCACTTGCTCCCAGTCCTGCACGTCGCAGCCATCCTTCAGGTCCCGCAGCTTGCCTCGCACCCAGCCCTCCGCCTGCCACGCAGGGAAGAGCCATGAGCTGGGTGGTCTCTGGCTCTGTGAAAGACCCAAGGCTGCGCGCGAGGAGGCTCTTTTCATCGATGGGAGAAGCCACAGTGGGCCGCGTGGGGAGGCTCTGTGCAAGCGTCTCCGTGCAACACATTTGCTCTCCTTGCTCGTGCAAACACGCGCACGCATGCGTGCCCTCCCTGGTGTGCAGACGCAGCCCCTCTTCACCATCCCTATTCCCATGCTGCTGGTGAGGGAAAGGGATGTGGGGGGGGAGGAAGAGGAGGGGAATGGGGGCGGGGGGGGACATGTGTGTGCATGTGTGGAGGAAGCCGGGCCCTGGTGCGAGCTGACCCCCTCTCCCTGGGGCTGACAGCCAGGCAGAGGCAGCCAAAAATGATCTCATGCCACAACAATGGCTGCGCTGGAGGCCGGCAGCACAGCCCCCGCCGCGGCGCTCCCCAGCCCGCAGCGCACATGAAAGGCGCCCGGCGCCCAGCGGGGCCCCGCGCGCGCGCCCGCCGCGGGGGCTCACCTGCAGCATCTCCCGGTTGAACTGCGCTATCAAGGGGCTCAGGTTGAGGAGGCTGGTGGGGCCCGCGCTGCTTCGCCCGCCGCTTTTCGGCGCAGCGGCTATGTTGGGCTCCTTGCTCTTGGGGCTTTCTCTCAGCGGGGCTGTTGCAGGGCCTCCTGCGAGCTGGGGTGGGCAGAGGGGGAAGAGTCAGCGTGCCTCCCCAGGGAGCTCTCCAAGAGCCTCTCTGGAGAGAGCTTGTCAGTGGCGTTTTGGAAGCCCAAATAAATTATGTCAGCCTCCCTCATCCCCGGTCCTGTTGCTTCACTGACATATTTGGAGCGTTCTCACAGCGTCCTGAGGCACAATTTCCCTTTGCGGAAGCTGCGCTGGCAGCCCTGGCAGGGGGGTTACCAGGCTGTTCTTCATTCCCAGGTCACTCCTAGCTGACAGGCTGGCATCTAATGCCTGGGCTTGCCCCAGCACCGCAGGCGCAGCGTTTGCTGCCCTTCCAGCCTGAAGCTGTGCATTTCTGCGGGAAGCATATGCATCTGCGACGTTTGCTCTGGCAGGGCCCCTGCATTACTCCCAGGCTCCCCATGGAGCCCCGAAGGGGATGAAGCGACCTGGGAGGGCTGTGCTGCTGCATTTGAGGGCAAAGGGAGCAGAGCTGGCAGGCAGCTGCCCAGCCACTGCTGCGTGAAAGACCTTGCTGGAGCTGCAGCGAGGGGCAGGGACAGGTCCAGGCCATGGGTCTGAGTGCCACAGGGCAGACCTAGAGCATGGGCCATGCTTGGATGGGTTTCTCCAGGAATAGCAAGGGTCTTTGTCACAGAGCTGTCTCAAAATACTACTTGCTTTTCTCTTTGTGAACATCCCTCCTAAAATACAGTCACCAGTGGGGCAGGGAGCTCCTCAGGAGGTCCCTGGCTCCGTAGCCCCTGCCCATTCCCCTGCCATGTGCTGCGGACAGCCTTTCTCAGGACATCCCTCCCATCCCTCTGTCCCATCCTGAGCAATGGGGCAGAAGAGCTGCAGAAACAAAGGGTGATTTTCTGGCTGTCTCCTGCCGTTGCCTACTCGGTGCCAGGGCAGTCGCTATTCTCGATGAGCTCAGCCTGCAGCCCTTCAGGGGCATCTCCTTCCCAGTGAGTTGTGGCGGGGGTAGAAGCATGGCATTTCCCTTGGGCTTTGGTTTTGCAGGCAGCCGCGCTGACGAAATGCTCTGTCAGGGCTCCAGCCCCATCGGGGGCCACAGTGAAGGTCAGACAGCAAAAGAGTTGGTCTTGGGCCAAGCTCAGCCCCGGGCCTAGCTGTAGAAACCCTTGGGGAAGGCACAGCCTCAGAGGCAGTCAGTTCCCAGCATAACGGAGGACCCCGGGCCCCACTGCTACCTGAGGACAGAGCTGCCCCTGGGGTGCTCAAAGCACCACTTTCAAAGCAGAGGAACACCCTGACCAGGGGCTGCGCTTGAGTTTTATGCAAGGTCAACCCAAGACCTGGCCAGGTGGCTCTATGCTTTCCCCTGGGCCTCAGCAGTCACATTTTCTGCATCCCACATTAAGTGAGGCCAAGCCATTGAGCACATGATGGACAATGCTAAGTTAAGGTAAACAGCAGTTTGAGCACTGGAGCATTTTGCTGGAGAAAACCTCTCCCAAGTCCAACCCCATGGCCAGCCAAATGGGGAGGTGCAGGACTCTGATGCTGCCTCTTCTCATCAGACAGCAACTGCTCCCTTCATCGGCACTGGAAAACAGCCCACTCCTGAGGGCAGGCGCTGCTGGTGTGCTCAGCTGGCGGGCTGGGCTGTGATCTGCCCTGCCGGGGGTCCCAGCTGTACCCAGCAGCCTGCCAGGGTGGGATCTCCAGGGAGCCTGGGGAGCAGCAGGTTTCAGGCAACTGTTTCAGGCTCTCTAACCACTCTGGCACGTGTTGCCCTGCTGATGACATGGGAGTCACTTTTCAAAGCCTTTCTGTCTAACCACAAGAAGTAGAGACATCCTTTCCCCCCGCCCCCTCCCCCCCCCCATTTTTTTTGGTTGAAAAACAGATTTGCAGACCTTTCTATGACTTCAGCATCTTCAGTATCTTGACATTGGCCAGTGCTGGAAAAAACTTTAATTTGGCCCCCTTGGAAGCAATAAAACCACTCAGCCACGGGTGCTGGCATATGTACTAACCCCAGCTACTGTGCTGCAGTGCCTCACAGTGCCCACCTTGCCCCCTGGCTGGTTTAACCTGGAGAGGCTACATCCATCCCTGCTCCCAGGCGCACCACCAGCCCACAGCCGGTGTATCTCAGCACTCTGGCTGTTCACCCTAGCTTTGCCAGCTGACTCATGGCCCTCCTCTGCTCAGCCCCAAACCCAGGCAGATTGTACCCCTCATGAAGGCCGCTAGAAACGGGAGCACATACCGCATGAAAGGGGGAGCCTCGGTCCACCGGTGAGCAGAAACCACCAGTGTGGGGGCTCCTGGTCTCCTGCTTCTCTTCCTCCACGTCCACTTCCTTTCTGAGAAAGACCTGGAGGGGTGGTATGCAGCCCCATGAGTCTTGCTTTGACCCTCTGAGTGATCAAGGGGTCCTACCATGTTACGCTGGCCTCCTCCTCACCTGGGCCAGAGAAGGCTGCTGGTGATACCCTAACAATGTTTGTTGAGGCTCTTTCTCAGTCCTTCACATTCACCCAGGCCAGGTCCCTCCAGGCAGGGTCCAATAGCTCCCTCCCTGCCTTCAGCAAGTGGTAAGGGCTTCTAAGGTGACTTTACTCAATGCCTTCCAGACGCCTCCCCCATACCTTTCCCCCTTGAACTGTCTCCAAAGGCAGCAGAAACCTGTTCTGTGGCCTTCTTCAGCTGCTGGCAGTATCAGCATGACTTTCCCCGTGTAGGCAGGCATAGAACCCTATTGCCTCCTCATGACAATGAGGGCAGAAGGATGCAAGGCACAGCAAAATGTTGTCACCGTCGGCATCGGCCGTGTCAGACGCCAATAGCTGACCGTGGCCCGGCTGGGAGGCAAGAGTTAAGAGGGTGGCTGACTCACAGAGAAGGGCTCCCCTGGGACACGGGCTGCGGGCGTGAGCAGGAGCGGCAGGAGGAAGGAAGTCCAGGAGCCATGGCCAGGCGTGGAGAGGAGGTCCAGGATGAACTCTACATTACCTTATTGCTAATGGAGCCCAACCCCACCATGAGAGATGCGTGGGATTGCTTGGATCGCAGACAGAAGCAGTCACCCTTATCCTCTACTGTTGGTCTACTTTTCTTATACCATGAGATTTAGCAGGCCAGTTTACCGACTTTCACCATCTCCTCAGAGTCACTTTACTTTCTACAGAATAGCCACCCAAGCATGCACAATGCAACATGAGGGTGCTGCCCTAACACCAGCTCCCAAATCCTCTGAGGCCACTGCAGAAGGGCAGTGAATCAGTCAGAACCAGAACTGAAGCAGAACCACTTGGACTGCTCTGGACACAGCAGGACGCGCTCCCTGAGCAGAAAGCAGCTTCCTAGTGCCACATCAGGACATGAGGAGTCCCTCCACCCAAGAGATCTTGCCACCAGAAAGGTCCAGATCCCCAGGAACAGCTTAATGATCCTACAGCCTCCTGCCCCATGGGCTCTATTTTACAGTAGATGTGTATGTACTACAAGCAGATGGGAAGCCTTTCCCGGCGTCACCTACAAATCTGTCGCTGGCTGTGACACAGCCTAACATTAGGCACCTCTCGCTTAAGACACACTCTACACTGTGGGCCAGACCCCATTTATCCTCTTGCAAAAGGTTTCAGCAGGGCTACCCGCAGAAGCTGAGCACTACCAGGCCCTTCCAGGGGGTTGTGGAGCCTGGCTGGCCAGCAGAGCCTACGCTGCAGGCTGCTGCAGGCCACACGACAGCGTCCCGTCCCGAGCAGGAGCAGCGAGCGGGCAGTGAGGCTGAGTCACAGCGCAGGCAGCGCAGCAAGAGCTCAGCCCTTCTGGCCAGGCCGTGCCACCAGTTGTGCAAAGCCTGGCTCTGTTGCTGAGGAGAGCGCTAAGGAGCACGCAACCCCTGTCCCAGCTGTGGTGTCTAGGGGTTTGAATGCCACTTTAGGGAACAGCAGGGAGATAGAGACAAAAAGGTTGCTGGGCATGAGATCCTAGGAAGCCCTTCTTCTCGGCAGCAGTGTCCCAAGCTTACTGCAGCTTGTGGGGCCCTCCCGAGCCAGCGCTCAGCCACAGGGGATAAGCCCGTAGGTGACATGGGAGCTTTATTTAAGGGTTGCATCTTGCAACCCGTCAGCCGCAGGAAAAGAGGGCTGTCAGCACAGGGATGACTTCATCCTTCCTGCAGAGCAGCTCCACCGGGGCTGCCCCCACACACCTCCTCCAGCCTGGCCAGCCAGAGGCGGCTCCTCGCGCAGGCAGCACAACAAACTCCGAGTCCTCGTGCTGCCTCAGGGACTGAGGGCTGCAGATGAGGAGCTCTGCCCCTCACCGCTGCTGCTGCCCACACAGTCAGAGAGGTCGAACCCAGCAGCTCATTACGCCAGGCCTCACACACATGTGCATCCCCACACGTGAACATACACGCGAACGCGGTCCTGGCTCACGGCTAGGGAACAGATTAAAGACTTCTTCCTTGGGGCCTCTGAGGTAATGTGTTAACCGGTCACCATCAGCAACTCAGACTTCACAGGCATTCTGCAAGTGAAGTGAACGTAGTGGCCTCAGCTTCATCCTTGGAGAGAGCTTTTTTTCCCTTTTTAAAAGCAAACCAAATGTGGCACATAAGCTCACTGCATTCCCTTGGAGGAGTAGGTGCCAATGACTTCATGCGAGCAAGATGAGGAGGGCAGACCCTTCCAGGCTGCTGCTGGGCTGTGCTAGTCCTGGCGGAGGTCCTGAATGCCAACGAGGTGGAGGCAGGAATGAGGGGCAGGGACACAACTGGGGCCAGGCTGGCAGGGGCCATGGGGCAGGCGCAGGCTTCGGGGCCTGGGGCTGGGCTAGCAGAGGCTGTGGGGCAGGCTTGGGGAAGCCCCAACAGGCTGATCCACCTTCAGCCCAGCTCCTGTGCCCTGGACGAGGGGAAAGTGCTGCTCCTCTCTCACTATGTAACACACTCTTTCTCACACCGTGCCTTGGCTCTGGCTCTTCCTCCCAAAGCTCCATCTTGTTGTCTTCTCATCCCGTCCAGCTCCACCCCGCCATGCTGGACCGACAGGAAGGGCAGATCCCGGCAACCTCTAGAGCCCCCCAAACACACACACATCACCACATTACATAAAAGAGGGGAGCCCTCAGGCACATCCTCAGGCCATGCCGGCTCAAGCTACGCAGCGAGGACCTGCCTGCGCACTGAAGCGAGCGGCAGCTCTTGGGAGGCTGTGCCTAGCCTTTATTGGCAATGAAGAAGGAGGTTTTGGCAGTCAGCTGCACTGCTCTCCCTAGCGCTATCCCACTGTGAAACCAGCTGCTGCGGGTCAGGGTTAAATCACAAGGAGTTCCCGTCTGTTCTTTCAGCTATGAGCACGAGGTCTCCGAGCTGCCTTCCTCCCGTCCCCACCACCTGGGGGTCTCCCGAGCTCCAGCACTGACAGATGAGGACATCCATGTCTGCTAGCACTGAAACTAGGAGGGCGGGATGCCAGCACGCCTGGGTCCTGCTCCCAGCCGGGGCAGGGAACTGACAGGCAGGAGCCTCCTCGTGTATCTGCCTCAGTGTGGCCCTTCGTGAGTCACTTCCCTTCTCCAAGCCTCCATTTCCCTCCAGTAAAAGGAAGAGTGCGTTCCCAGTTCCCCTCATGCAATTGGATTATCACAGGCATGAAAAGAGCAGAGCCCTGCACAACTGAGGCTCTGGGGCAGAGGTTTCCTGTTTTATTTGAGTCCCAAGGAAAGCTCATTTCCAGCTCTCCCCTCAAAGCTCCCCTCTTACCCGGCAGTCCCACTGCACCGGGAAGCGGGAGCGTGGGAGGCAGAGGAAGCGAGCTATCCCAGAAGCTCTGCCACAAACGCTCCCTGGAGACGTGGCTTTTCAGGACAGTCAGAAAGAAAGAGGCAGAGATACCCCCCATCTGGGCACAGCCTCCCCTAAGACTTACCCATCCCCTTGAAGACAGGGACTGGGAGAGCAGAGCAGAGGAGCCAGGCCTGAAGGGACAGGGAGAGCAGGGTGCAGGGTATGGTCCTTACCTTGAACTGAGCTTTCCCTGCCCTGCTATTGTTGTTGTTGTGGTTCCTCTCAACGCTGGTCCGGGCAGGATCCCCACGTCCCCCTGTGTCACATGCGACAGCCTCCCCATGCCAGTTGGACAGAGTGATCTTCTTGATGGAGCGGGCAAGAGAGTTGCGGTTAAGCCGGTCCTCATCGGTGACTCCTTCTTCCACGGGGCTGGTGCTGCGGGGCTGGCTGTCAGGGGAAGCGGGACTGGCACGTGCTTGGGCCAGGTAGAGGGAGATGCGCTCGTTGAGGTTGTGCCGAAGGCCGTGGTGGTTGCCCAGAGCGGAGGCGAGAGCGATGTCGGGGCAAGCATCGCCGGAGAAATCGGTGCCACATTTGGGCAGGGAGAGTTTGGTGCTTATGGTGAAGGGCTGGACCTTCCTCGCCGTGCTGCCGGACATCCTCTCCCTCGCTGCGACGGCCGGGGAGATGCTGGGGAGGGCGGCAGGGGCCCGGAGCGCTGCCGGCAGCAGAGCGGGGGGCAGTCGTGGTCCCAGTCCGGAGCCCCCGGGGCGCCGGGACAGTGCGGGGCCAACTGCGCCGCGGGCCTCCGCACGACGGGGACGGCCCGGGCGGCGGCCCCGGCCCCGGGCGGCGCCTCCCGGCCCCGGGCGGGCTCCGTCGGCGGCCCCCGGGCGGGCGGGCGCTCAGCGAGGCGGCGCCGCGCAGGGGGGCAGCGGCCCGCGGGGCGGCCCGGCTCCCATGGCCGGAGCGGGAGGCGCAGCGCGGGCGGCCGTCCGGCCTCTTCTGCCGGCGGGCGGGCCCCGTCCGCCCCCGCCGGGGCTCGTCCCCTCCTCTGCCCGGGCGCTCCTCCCGCGGCGGCCCGGGAGAGGCGGGGAAGAGCCGCCGTGCCCGTCCCCTTCCCCTCCCCGCGCCGGGCGCCTTCAGCCGTCCACCTTCTTGTGCAGGTTGAGGATGCAGAGCAGACAGGTGAGCAGCGCCTGGCGGCTCTCGCGGGAGCGCAGGTGGGCGCCGAGGCGGCGCAGCGGCGGCAGCAGCCGCCGGCGGGCGACGAGCAGCAGGCGGGCGAGCAGGGCGCGCAGCAGCAGCAGGGCGGCGAGCAGCGGGGCGGGCATCCTGCGCCCGCCGCCCGCCTCGCCGCGCTCCCCGGCGCGCTCCGCCGCGCGCGCGCGCAGCCCCGGCGGCCTCGGGCGGCTGCGGCGGGAGGAGACGCGCTCTTAGCCGGGACGCAGCGCGGAGCGGCCGCCCGCACCGCTCTGCCTGCTGCCCGGAGCCCGGAGCCCGGAGCCCGGGCCGGGCCCCTCAGTGAGGCCCTCCCCGACACCCCCGCCGTTGTGCTGGCAGCCGCCGTGACACCGGTCCCCTCGCCCGGCCTCGGGAACCCCCTTCCCTGCCTCGGGCTCTGCAGACCCCAGAAGGGATGATGCTGGAGCCCAAGCGGAGTGATCTAGAGTCAGCACCCCGTGGGGCAGGCTCAGGCCCAGAACAGCCTCATGCTCGGGGCAGCTCAGGAGAGAAGCTCTAGGGATTGCTGCTCTCTTCCCGGGAGTGGATGCAACTCCGGTGACTCTTACCGTTCTTGGGATCCTTCCTTCCGCCAGACACCGCTCTGTTTTCTCCAAGAGGAGCCTTTACTGCTCAGCTCCTCCTGTGCGGAGCTGCCTCCAGCCCCCGTGGCAAGAATGTCTGCACGGTGAGGGACAACAAAAATCTCCCAACTGCCCATTTAAATGCACCCTCCTCCCAGCCCCGAGCAGACACACGCACCCTGTAAGCGATACTGCCCTGCAGCCCGGGACCCCATCTGTTGGGGTAACAGCACCAGGGAGGGAGGAACAACATCTGCCTCCCACAGCAATGTGGGCTGGCAGGGTGGGGTCTTGTTTCACTATAACTCTTGGTTAAAGCCACTGAGCAGGCAGTCAGGTCCAAAATATGTCTGCTTGTCATTCCATCCCAGGCCCAGCAATTGCCACCCTGCTCCCACGAGGGGCAGGAATGCACACAGAGCAGGTGGCCAAGGAGAGAGCGGGCAAGGGATGCCCAAAACACCAAGCACAGAGGAGGCGATGGGGCACTGGGAACCCACAAGGCACCCCAAAGAAGGAGCTGTGATCTTGTTGCACGTGGGGTTGCAGGGCAGACTGGTAACTGGAATGGCCTGTGCCTTCCGTTTGCACTCTGTATGCTGGGCTGGCTTGGGGCAAGCAGCCAGGGCCCTGCAGGCCAGTGGCTGCTCACTATTGCAAGCCAGCCAGCGTGAGGGTGCAGGCAGGAAGGTCCATGTCTCATGCCTGTGCCCTTAGACTTCCCTCCTGTGTCCAACTTTTGTTTTGTTCCTGGTGGCTGTCTGGCTTCATTTCCTTCCCTTGTTCCCTCCAAAAACGCTGCTGAGGCCCTACTCTTGGCTCTGGCTCAAGCAGAATTTAGGAGAATGAAGAGGCATAAGGGACTGAAAGGGACTGCTCTCCTCTCCACCTATCCAGCTGCCTGATGCAAGCTTTCCCTTGCCCAGAGAGCCCCATCCAAGGGCAGCTGCAACTACTTCAGGCAAGGTGACCTTTCCCAGCCCTGTAGATTTCTCTTGGGGAGCCAGCGACGCATGAGCAAAGAGGCTGGCTGCGCCACAGCAAGAGACACCACATGCTAAAGTAGCAACAGTCCCTCAGCGGCCCTTCTCTGGGCCCAGGATGCTGCAGGATCGGGGATGATGTGAGCACTTTGGAGCTGCCTCTCTGGAGCCTCCCTCTGGGCCTTCGTGCATGCGAGGGTCAGAGGGTTCTTACAAGCACGCTGCCTCACTGCACCGCCTGCAACCCCAGCAGCGTCAGGGGCAGCCAGAGAGCCTCAGTGAAGGGAGCAGGAGCCAAAGGCTTTGTTGCAGCTATGTCAGGCTTTCCGCTTTCCCGGGAGGGAGCTTTTTCCCTTGTAAGAGGGAGGCCGCGGTTACAGCACTTGGCCTGGTGCTGAGACTCCAAAGTCTCATGGATGCCCATAAGGAAGTCGCTTCCACTCCCAGTGCCTTGATTTCCTCACCAACACAGCCCCAGCAGGAATATTTCCCTATCGCACAGAGGGCTCCTGCCAGTGTCACTTCGCCTAAGCAGGACAGAGTCTGTGAGGATGGAAAGTGCAGTGTCACTAATCAGTGACGGGTACCCTAGGGATGGAGGAGAACATTACCCCTCATATTTCCTGGACAGCCTTACCTTAGGACCCAGCTCTGCCCTAGCAAAGGGGAACCTCCTGTCCTAGGATGCCTGTGGGGGAAACCTCATGTTGCTCAATCCCATGGGAGAATGCGAGGTGCAGGGCCTATTCAGAGGGGTTCCTCTGCATCCCATAGGCATCGTGTCTTCAGATTACACAGCTCAGGGATAGTTGCAAAGGGCGAGGAATGGAAAAACCCCAGGGAACAAAGAGGCTTCAGTGTGTGCCTTCTGCAAGAACTTGTTCCTTTCTGGAGAACAAGCACAGGTAAGAGCAGAAGTGGTTACTCACACTACTGTACCAGCCAACCGCTTGCAACACCCCAACACTCAGCTGAAAGTAGGGCAGGACTTGTTTGCCAAACTGTTGGGACTCATTGTAAAGAGACAGATTTTTTTGTGTGTGCCAAATATCCAGAGATTTACCAAGCCCCTTTCCCCATCTGGAAGGTCAGGCTCTTTGGCCTCATTTCATATTTGGGCAAAAGCACAGCATGGGGAGGAGAGGGGTGGGGGTGAAGGGAATTAATCCTGGGCCTATGGTGAATCAGGCACAGAGCTGGAAAGAATTTGTAATCTGGAAAGAAAATGAAATCCCTCTAGTACCTAGTTTTCAATCCCAATCACAAGATTTAGGGCACTGGAGTCCCATGAGTGTGTGTGTGTGATCTAATAGTGCCCTATCCCCTCTTGGCCCTGTCATTTTACTTCTTGGAGCCAGCTTGTTCCTTGTGCCATGCTGAAAACAGACTTGCTGATCCCACCCCCCTGCCTCCCTTCATGAGGCAGAAGGTCTTTGCATCCCAAAGCTCAGTCTGCACCAGAGATGTCTTACGAGCAAGAGAAAGGTTGGATACCAGGAGTGGATACCAGGCCCCACCTGAAGCTTATCTCTGACAATATAATAAGAAAAGGTCCTGTGTACTGCAGAGGGTGCCCAGAGCTCCTTGCTGGTTTTTGAAGCAACAATGGTTTCTTCCCTCTCCTTAGCATACAAAGAAGTTCCTCTCCAAGTCTTCCCTGGCTACTGGTTCCACATCTCAAGGTCTTCATGGTCCAGAGAAAAACTTCTCTCAGTGCAATGGTTGGTGTGCTCTGGCAGAGGATCATTTGTACCCTGGGTATGGGACAAGGTGCTAGTGACTGTCCCTATGCACTGAGCAGCTGGATAGGCATATGTGCCCTTCATCCCTACAAGGAACAAATGTTTCCTTATCCATCCTGAATGGAAGCAGTGTGCTGGATAGGTGTCTGAGCCAACACTTTCAATCTTAGCTAGGAAAAAGTCTATATGGAGCCAAATAAGCACCTGCTCCCTAGCATTTCCTTGCCTTGGTGTCTCCATCATTCTGAAGCCTTTCTGGAGGGTTGAGGACCAGGTCTGTCAGGGTGATTAGAGTCTTGCTGTAACCTTTCTGATCCATGGAGGACTCTACATTCCTGTGGTTGCCTTTCTGTCTGTTTATTCTCAATCCTTTTCTGGTCTATTCTTCCTACCTCTTTACCAATGAACTCAAAATGCCTCATCAGGTAGCCCATTCCTTGTTTACCACATACTTATCAGGACCACCCACTGCCCAACCAAATATCCTTATTTAATTGCCAGTGAGGGCAGGGATCCACTTCTCCAGTCCGAAAATGCATGTACGCCCCTCTACCACTTATTTCTCTCTCCTTCTGAATGTCTCTGGCAGACAGTTAGCAGCTGGACATCAGAAAATAAGCAGGATGTCCCTGGGTAGACTGAGGGAGACAAGGCGTCATGCAAAGCCCGCAGAACGAGTGAGGACGTAAGTGGAAGAGAAGGGTTGGAAGAAGCACAGCTGGTCTGTGCATGACAAGGGCAGGGGCCATCTTCAAGGCGTCAGCAGGACTGTGCAGAGCTGTCCTCTCCCCAGGATGCTTCCCCCCACCGCAGGAGAGCATCTGCCGGATGCCTGGGCAGTGACGCATCCCACTGCGCTGCAGAGAACGGCCCCTTGTCCTGGGGGAGACGGCTCTTGCGGCCCACTTCCTTCCCTGCCCATGAGCCAGCAGCAAGGCAGGACACCAGCCTGCCAATAGCGAGGAAGAGTCCCATAGCCCTGGGGCTTCGGGTTGCCCAAAGTCCAGCCCCTTCTTCCTGCTGAGGGTGAGCTCACAAGGGCTGGAGCCAGATCCCCGGCTGGAGCCAGCCAGTACGACAGAGGGAGAGCCCTGCGTCCCAGCAGCCAAGGGCTAAAGCTGGGAAGGGCTTCATTCCTCCACTGAGGATGTACTTCTGCCATCCTTTACCCAGGATGCTGGGAGAGGCAAAGGGGGCCGATGCGGGGAGGCAGCAGGATGAGTGCACAGCATGGTAGCAGCCAACCTGCTCCCTGGGCTGCAGCAGTCTCCAGGCACAGAGCAGCAGTCCAGCTCCATAGGCAAGGCAAGACTCTTACTCTACTTCAGAGGTTGCCTCAGGACAAAAAAAAAACTATTAACACCTGCCAATATTTAAGCAGCTCTCACATGTCCCAGTCTCTATAAGCTTTAGCTCTGTATGCGTGGCACAGAGCACAGAGTAAGGTGAGGGAGGATACTGAGAAGATGAGCATGAGTGGGCATCGGGTATTAAAATCTGTAGGGGTGGCCCGCTACTCCAAGTGGGCAAGGTGCCAGCAGAAAGCCTGGCCATGGGGAACCATCCCGTTGCTCTGCCACAGAAGTGGGAACAGGACAGCAGAAAGGGAGAAGGAAGAAGGAGGGCAAGGCCTTCTACTGAGGAGCTCCCTGCCCTGCCAGGAGGGGACTTGTCGGGTGTGCAGGGGGTGGCAGCTGTGCTGGCAGGCGGCATCCAGAGAGTGCCTGTGGTGGCAGCAGGGAGCACCAGTGGCAACTGAGCACACAGGCTCCGCACAAGAAGAATGCTGGCTATTTGTGCTCGAGGAGGGATGTGAGAACTATAAATAGTTTATTTTATGCACTGTGTCCAGGCCTTGAAAAGCTCCCAGCCCATGCACATTCCCTGTTTTGCTGGCGCTGAGACAGCAGCTGTTGAAAATGGCCGAATGTGGCAGCTGCTGCGCCGCACTCTCAGCCTCCAGCTCCCAGGCCTGCAGTGGGGCAGACCCCACTCTGCTCCTAGCCTTACTGTGCATCCTCCTCGCCATTAGCCCTGCTCTGCAGGCCCCCAGCCCGTACCCCAGGCCCTCCACCCGCCTTACCGCAAGGTCCCTTGGTGAGCAGGAGGTGCCACCAGCGTATGGGGCTGAGGGGAGACCCCCAGTTGCTGCGGCAGGGAGCCTCACAGGGGAGCCCGGGGCTGGCTAGCATGCATGCAGGCCACACTCTGCAGCACGGTGGCTGCCGCAGCTGCTGACCTCGCACGTGCCTGGGGCCTGCAGCTCCCCTCAGCTCAGCCCCTGCTTGGTATGCTGGGCCCGTCCATGCCCCCCTGCACCCCGCTGGCCTCCTCTCAAACAAAGGCCCCCTTGTGCCCATAGGCCCGACATTGCCACAGCCGTAGGCTCAGCGAGATACTTCTGAGGAGGAGCTGGGACCAGAGCCGGCTGCCAGGGCAGCTGGTGGGGACAGGTGGGCAGGGGTTTGCGGGTCCCCACTGCCCCCTGCCCGTAGGCAGGCACGCGGCGGCAGGAAGGACGTGAGCAGCTGGAGGGAGGTTGGGAGAGGCCCATGGGGTGGTCGGGGCAGTGGGAGAGCTCTGGCGCTGCCAGCCTGTGGGAGGCAGGCCAGAGCGGGTGCCCCCGCTGGGTACGGAGACCCAGGATGCAAGGGAAGATCTGCTTGAGCACAGGGGAGAGTTGTCAAGCACCCATGGAAAAAAAATGCACCTCCCAGGCACAAGCAGGGCTGGGGTTGTGAGTGTCAGGCCCTTGCCGTGTGTGGGGGGCTGCACTGCCTTGCCACCCCCCAGCCAGCTGAAAAGCAGGAAGCTCACAGTGGCTTGTGCTGCCTAGTGTGCTCAAAGACTTGTGGTGTGAGAAAACCCTAAGACAACAGCAGTTTTGGCTGCCCCTGGCTCCCCTGAATTGCTCTCTTTCCTCTCAGTAAACCAGAGTCTAAGCACCCTGCTGGGCCTCCTGGTTGAGCCCCTCTGGAAACCAGAGCCGGGTGACTCTTGGTAGCATTAGTTGGCAGCTGGGGACCCTCCACTTGCCGACCTGCTGCACATACTGGGCTCAAAGCCACAGGGGCTGGCGGGGGAAGGAATCTGCCAGCTGGCACCCGCAGGGAGGGTGTTTCGGTAAGGCTACGCTGGGACACCTGTCCTTCCAAAGCCAGGGCAACAGGCTGCCCCCTGACTGGGGCCTGCATGCACGCAGCGCAACCCTGCAGCTGGGCGGCAATGACAGCTAGCTGTGCTTGCCTCGTGGGGGCCTGGCTTCTGGGGCTCCCCATGGCAGCTTGGGAACCGCACACCACCCTGTGGAGCAGAGACAGGGCTAGGCCAGCAGTCCAAGGGCACGGGGCTGGCAGGAAGGTGAGGGACATAAAGGTGCCAGGAGAAGAAAGACAGGCGAGGACGTTCCTTTTCCACACACTAACACTGCCGAGGTTGTCTGAGCTATGACTCCCTTCTTGCATATCAGTGACTGGCAGGAGCTGAACATTTTTGGACCAACTAAGGAGTGAATTTGGCTCTGAGCAATGCAGATAAAATCCTGACCAGCCTCTGCTCCACTGGCTTTCCCTTGTGCTGGTTTCCTGGAAGCTTTTGCATCCAGCTGTAGTATGCATGGCCACAAAGGAAGGAGTGGGAAATCCTGGCCTCCCACAGTCCCTATCCAGGCTCAGATGCCTTGTGTGGTCTCCTTTTCAGGGTCCAGGCTGCATACTCCATAGTTAACTCCATCCTCTCCAAGCAGCTCCCCTTTTCCCAACCTTTCCGAAAGCTCATAGCCTGGCATTTAAGAGAAGACTCCCACTCTGCCACCAGCCTCGGTTCATGGTAAGAGGAAGGTCAGCTCAGCAGCGACTCCAAAGCTCACGGATAGCGATGAAATATGGGCGATGCTAGTGTGCCTCAGTACTAAGTGCACCAGTCCAGAGGCAGTCTTACCAGCTCCAGTGAAGCAGCACATACAGCACTAGGGAAGCACTGGGGACAGTGACAATTTGAACGACTCCAGCTGCTTGCAAAGTAACCCCACATCACCAGTATCCAGGAACAGCCTTCAGCAAACTCTGACCAGACCCAAGGCTCTGAAGAGAGTGAGCTGCTGCACAGATGTCCCTTTGGCAGAGGCTGGGCCCGAGCGTCCCTGTCCCACCCCATTCCTGCCAAACAGGATGGTTCCTACTCCCGTGCACAGCTGGGTGCTGAGTGCCGACTACTCCTCTACTGCAAAATAAAAGGCCGGGAGCCACACGCAGCAGGCGGCCTCCCTTCCACCCCCACCACACTACAGGGCACGGGATCTGGCTGCCCAGGCACCACCACGTGGGGCCTCGACAGATGCCCAGCTCTGCCCTCACCACCACCCGGGACATCCCGCGGGGCAGCGCTGCCCCCTCCTGGCAGCCCAGCCCCAGCCTGCTGTAGGGCACGTTGACACAGGCAAAGATACAGGGTTCCCTCCTCAGGAAGGGGAGTTCACGTTCAGGATTATCTTGGCAATGAATAACGAGTCTTGTTCTTGAAGATCACCGCTCTCCTAAACCTCTGGGACGTTGTGCTGCTCCTGCAGGTGGGCACTAAGCCCCAGAGGCAACGGAAGACAGAAATGAGGTTGCAAAGCCCAGGTAGTGCTGAACACCTCCATACCAGGAGCAGGGCCTGGTGTTGCTCCTCCACTTATGTTCAAGAGAAGCAGCAGATTCCAGCCTCTCATCCACCCACTACACCAGGCCTGGCAGCCATCTAGTGCCCCTTGCTCACGTGCTGCCATACTCACGTATCTTTTTATGCCTAGGCTGCTGTGGAAGCACATTACGCCACAGCTTGAAGTTGGACCCATCTCCCGCCTTCCCTGCAGTCCTCTTCTGCTCTACCGCCCTCCTGCCAGAGCAGGCCCAGTCCAGGCCAGGAAGGCCCCAGCACAACAACACCCAAGGAGACACAGCCCTATCCCTCTAGGCATGGTCTGGGCCACGTTTCTGATAGAGCTCTGTTTATTATTTTGAGTACACAGTGAGCAAGGTGAAAAAGCAGTTTTGCCACTGAGGCAGAGTGGTTATTGCTTGAGGCACGTTCTCCAGCAAGGACAAGGGCATGGAAGAGACAAAATGTCTTGCCTATATGTTACGGGGCAAAGGATGTGCCTTTACCCATAGCTGAACTAGGGCCACCCCCTTACCACAGCAGAAAAGGTGATAGGAGTGGAGGAAAGTGCAAATCAGTTTGCACAGCAGCCCAAGGTAGCAGGGTAGTACAGCAGTGGGTGATGATAGTGTAAAGGATGGAAACATTTGTGAGCAGTAGAAATCTGCCCCTAGCTAACCCCATCCCTTCCTGATGAGCAGAGCTCCGCTCTGCTCCATAGCGGGTAGCTCTCTCGGGGCACCAGATCCCTGCCCTGGCCTTGCCGAGGGCTGAGGGGGTAGAGCGGCAGGAAGGAAGGCGAGAGGGCAGGGCCAAGTGCCCACCATAGCTCCAGTGCTGGTCTCAGCAAGAGAGGAGGTGAACCTGTTGCTGCGGAAAGCAGTGGCACTAGAGTGCTGGCACTCCTGGGCCCATATGGGAAGAAATGCCCAGTGCACTGTGTGTGAGGGTGTCATATGATCACATGGTAAGGGAGCCCCCAAACATTCAGTGCTTAAGTTGAGATAAAGAAAGGGGGAATGGATATGTGAGGCATGTGTTCAAGGCCACACAAAGGGGAGTCTGGGAGAGGAAGAACCAACTGAGGGTGTCCTGATGCACCCCGGATCCCACACGTTGGTTATGCTTATCCTTTAGAGAGTCCTTAGTGGTGAGGGCAGGGGAAAGAGCACAGACCTTCCTCCTGCCCCTGGCATGCACTCTCTGCCCATCTCCCTCTGCTGGAGTGGTGTACTACATGGTGATGGTCCCAGCATGCAGGTATCAGCAGCAACGGGACAGCGCTGGAGCTAGCAACACCAGTCATCTCCCCCCTCACCCCACCGTGTCTCCCCAAAGGTCCACCTGCTTCCTGCTCTGCAGCCACACTTAAGCCTGCTCCTTCACTTGCCTCCCCCATGGTTGCTCTAAAGCCAGGTACAGTGACACACAGGCACTCCCATGCTGCCTGCCCTCCTCTGGTTCTGGGGTGGGGATAGAGGAGGGGGAAGAGTGAAAAGCAACCCAGCCCAGAAGAAGAGAAGAGCAGCCCTCCTGCCTGCCTTGAACCCTGCAAGGTGGTCCACAGGAGATGGTGGGGTGAGTCTTGCTGAGAGGCAGGGCAAGGCTGGTGGATGGAGCAAGGTAGGGTAAAAGTATCCTGTGTCCATGAATCCAAGAGGAGGCACTTGGATTGGGCCGGACCAGCTGGGGTGGCCTAGCTACAGTGAATCTGTTGTGGCTCTTAGCCGCACATCGTCAGCAACAGCCACTGCAAAAGAAAGAGAGAGAGTATGAACAGGGGTGTCAGACTACCAACATCTTGATAGCCCTCGAAGGGAAATGGAGCCTCTCAAAGTCTCTTGATCTTTCAGGGGCTCTTACCTTACCCAAGTGGGTGGAGGGCTTCCTACCTCCTGAGCCCAGGCCTTAGCCCCAGTTCCCTGCACCCTCTGGACCCGCTGCCCAGAGCTGCTGGGTTGAGCTCTCACCTCAGAAATGTTCATCACGGCAGTGCCAGTGCCCTCGGGGTCCATACTGCGGAAGAACCCTGTAGGCCAGAAGCAGCAGCTGAGCAACATGCCCTTCTCCCCTTTTGCCCTCCCTATCCTGAAGCTGGAACTTACTGAACATGGCCTCCAGCTTGACCAGGCAGCAGACAAAGTTGTCAAAGTCCACACCCATGTTGGAGTCAGCGTAGCGGGCCACCACCACCTGATGCAGCTTATTGTTCAGCTTGAAACCTGAAAGTCAGAGAGCAGCCAAAACTTGGGGAGGCCTAGAGAGAAGGATGTGACCCCCAAAGCCCCTATCCCAGGGGAAGGGCTGAGCCCAGACTTGGCAGGAAGAGATCTCTGCAGAGCTGCAGACCACTGCTTAATGAGCAGTTAAAATTTGGATTAGATCCTGTAAGTCAAGGAGGGCAGAAGTTGGGACCACTGTGCCTGGATACCTGACTTCAAGGCTGCCAGCATTCAGCATGACTGCCCCAGAGGGATGGACCCCAGCTCATATCCAATCCCACTACCACAACAGATGCAGAAAGTATGCAAAGGTTGGCCTCACACTTCTGCACTCTTTCACCCCCAGCCCAGGCTCATCCTCCTCTACACCTACCTGCCGACTCTAGAGCCATGCGCATTTCATATGAGCTCATGGTGCCCGATTTATCCAGGTCGTGCTGACGGAAGATGCTCTGCAAAAAGATCACAGCGGCTGTAAAGGGCAGGCTTTTCCCCTCTCCGTTCTGGCTGTTCCCTCGCAGTGTTTCCAACTGCACTATGCGTTGTGCCCCCCTCTTCTTACCAGCCAGCTCCGAATTTTGTTCCACAGGATCTGGAACTCCACCAGCCCAAGACGGGCACTGCCGTCTTTCTGGAGAGCCGTGGATTAAGGAAAAAAATGAGCCAGCCAAAGGGGTGTAATGAAAGGTAGGTCTTGAGGCAAAGCAATCAGATCCCAACTGCCTTGGTTGAGAAAGGACATTTTAGCCAAACCACATTCAATCTGGTCAGTTTCTTTTTGACTTCCCCTCTCCTTCCTGTACCACAGAAGCAGAGCCTGCAACCCATCAAGGAAAACGTGATGCTTAAGATGCCTCTTATGCCTCTTCCCAGAAAGGGCTGCATATCTGCTTTGCACAGTACTCTGCAGCAGGGTTGTCAGAGCAACAGCACGCTGGCATGCAGCTAAAAGGGTGTTGCAGGGCACTTTTAACCACCAGTCAAGAGGATTTTGGTAAGAGGACACCCTCTCTTCCCTTTCTAGGAATGCCTCAAATCCTGTGTGGTGTCATAGCTTATCGTCCTAGGGTGAAGCAGGACCTCTGCCTGCTATTCGCGAACCCATGGAGAAATGAAGCATCAGGTCCAGAAGGGAAGGTTGAAAGCATGTGCATGGCTCTGCTGGGGTTCTGGCAGCAGACAGGGAGCAGGCCAGGGCCCAAAACAAGAGAACTCACATTCTGTCCAGAAAACCAGCTACTGCAGCTCAGGTGGTGTACAGAGCTACAGGCTAACTCTGCAGGTGTACATAATAGACATCTCTGAAGCCCCTGTGGGGCAGTCACGAGGACTTTTCCTTCCCCTGCTGAAAGAGCCAGGCCAGACCCCTCAGCTCCTGCAGAGGAGTTTCCCTGCAGAACGACTGAGCACTAAAGAAGCCGGCCCCTGCCCTCAGCGCTAAGAGGATACATCCATCAGATTGACCATATTTCGGCAAGAATCCAGGCTGAATCCATCTGTCTTCAGATCTTTGTCTGAGAAGGAAATGAGGACGATTACGCACATTAAAACACAACCCGTTAAACAGGCCAGGGCTATGTAGAGAAAAAGCAGTACTTACGCCTAGCAATTACTCTGTTCAGGATAGTCTTGAGCTCAAAGACACTAATTTCCATGTCCTGCAGCGAGAACAGAGTTAGCAAACCCCTTGCCTGCACCCACTACTTCTGCTTCTCCCAGCTGGGCTGGAGGGTTTCTCTTCAGTCCACTTGTGGCCCTACCTTTGCTGCCCAAACACCTCCATCTTATTCACAAAACACCAGGGTGCTACAAAGTTTTCTGCACACACAGAATGGTTCAGGCCACAGCTGGACTCCCTTTCCCCAAATCTGCTCCAGAGAAGCCACCCCTGTGGGGAGCTGGGCCTGCAGCACTGGGACTGAGTGAGCTTGTGGCACATTAGATCTCACTGGCTGAGAAGAAGTAGGTGTCATCAACCAACCCAAGGATGTCCAAGAGCCTCCAGGACTCACCTTAGGGAACCCTCTACTCTTCCAGTCTTTACAGCATTAGCAGACAGAGTCCTGCCCCTTCCCCACACTTCCCAAAGCTTGGCGCAGCCATACTCACCTCTCCTGCCAGCTGCTGGAACATATTCTTGAAGCCATCTTCTATGTCATCTTCAGAAATTTCCTCCTGAGGTGACACAAGCCAGAGAACGAGATTATCAAACAAAATCTGGCACAGCCCTGCTCCTGAGCAACTCCTTAGCAAACTCATACAGGAAGAGAGGCTCTCGCCATCTTCGTTCCCTCCCACGTCTCCCTCACCTTTACACCTCCAGCTACCAGCCCAAACCCATGCAGTTGGCTCCTGCTCACAGTTTCCATTTCCTCTAAGCCCCAGAGCCTTGGCACTGACTGAGTGAGAGTTGTGGGTCTTACCTCATCCCCTAGATCAGCCGAGATCTCCTCGTCCAGCTCCCTGAGGCACAAAGGGGGAAAACAGAGATGAGAGTGTGCTGGGAAGCCAGGCAGCAGGCTGTCTTCAGAGGAGGGTTCTCCCACAGCTCAGGGGTCCCCCTTGCCCAGGCAGGCTGGCCTGTGCTGCGACATCCCCCTGGCCAGACCCAGGGCCGAGATGCAGCAGGAGGCTTTGAGAAAGGGACTCACTCTGTGTCCGACTGCTTCTCGGTGAAGACCCGCAAGACGAAGTCAGCCTCCTTGTGTGGCTCGAAGGTGGAGGGCACTATGATGTACTCTCCAGGAGGCAGCCGGATCTGGTTGCTCACCTCCCGCAGGTTGATGAAGGTCTCAGATCGTGCCCGCGACTGGTTTCGCAGGAAGAAGTCTTTCTTCATGTGCACATTTTGGCAGCCCTGAGCCTGGGGGAAGTAAATGCACCCATGGACAACAGCTCAGCCAGCAGTCACAAGAGGGGGGTTTGCAGGAGCAGGGTGACCAAAACTTGCGCACTGGGGGAGAACCTGCCCTAGCCAGTCAGCTCAGCAGCTCCCGCTGTAATGGTTCAGCCCTGCTTGGCTCTGCATTGTGGAACAAGGTGACACCCTAGTGGCATGTTCACACTGTGGCCCAGCCTCACCCACACAGCACACTGAGTGGGTAGGGAGGCCTGGTCCCACTGCCCCAAGCCCAGCAGCTGCTCTGTGAGAGCTCCTCATGGTCCTGCCCGATGTGACTCATCCCCTCTCCCCAGCACAAGGGTGTGCAGCACCCTGTAGTACCCAGGATTGCCAGGCCAGAGGGAACTCCCATGCCACAGGGCGTGCACACGTGTTTGTGTACACATGTGTGTGTGTGTGCATTAACCCCTTCCTGCCTACTTCTGGGTTCCTCTCCAAGAGTCAGAGAAGTCCAGCGGCCCAGGACATACCTCTTCAGGGACCTGCAGAGAGTAGAGAAGAGGGATATTAAAAACCCCCATTCCTATGCATTATTTCTCACAGCAGCAAAAAGCACTGGAAGGTAGTGGGGGGCAAGGATTTTGCAGGAGGAAGGGGAGAAGGAACATTAACCCACAAAGTGGAAGGCCAAAGTGGAAGGGGAAGGTGTTGAGAACAGCAGTTGTGTGACTGGCAGGACTGAACCAGTCCCAAAAAAAGCTGCAGCAGCGCGGGGGGTTACCTCGTAGACAGCGAAGCCGATGGTGTGCATGTCACCGCCCACCCGCCGCTCCCTCCGACGATGCTTCTGCATCAGGGCCACTAGGAAGCTGCAGGCTACCTCGTCATCCCCAGGGTCGTCATCCTCTTCCAACAGTTTGATTTTAAACTGGGGGTTGATCCAAAACGTGGCTGGGAGGGAAGGAGGGACACGTGGATGAGATACCTTGCTCATTTGCTGCTGAGCTGTGTGGCTATCACCCCGGAGTGCAGGTGTGGGATAGAGAAGTACCTGGGTGATTCCTGCAGCCCCCGGCTGTGCTACCCCGGCGCCACGTGCCCTCAAACACCTGTGTGTGCCACCTGCTTAGCTCATCCTTAGTGAGGGCATCAGGGGTTAGGTTACAGATCTCCAACCTGGAAAACTCTCTCATGAAGTCCCGGAAAGACATCCTGCAGGGAGGCAGAGCAGAGGTTAAGGCTATAGCACAGCTGGGGAGGTAGGGAAGGGGAAAGCAAGGAGCTGTGAACCCAGCTGAACAGTTTCTCTATGACCTTCCAAAAGAAATCCTGCTGCACAGTGTCCCGCATCGGCTTCCAATGCTTGCCTAAGCTGGCTGCTCAGTATTTCCACAGGGGATCCCTGTTTTTGTGGCTTGAGAAGTATTAAGCAACACTTTCCTATTTTCTCCCTACTACCAGCCCCTTTCTCAAGGTGCAGCTTCCCCTTGTGACCACCACCAAACAGAGGCAACCTTTCCAGAGAATTAAGTGAGACTAGGATCTTCTACCCAGAGCAGTGACAGCTCATTTAGAGCCTACTGCTGGGCTTGGGGAATACGGGATGTTTGTCCTTCCTAGATATTAATTTGCATTTAGTTGTGCAGAATTTCCTTGAGGGAAAGGAAATCATTAACTAAATCAGGTAAGAAAGGTTAATGGGCTCTCTAGTAATGGAAATGTAGCTAATAAGGACAAATCAAGTGTTTCAGGAGAAGTTGGGCTGCAGAATCTCTCCACAGTTCCTCTGCTTTTTTTCCTACCAAGGTGGACATAGGAAAATAGAAGCACTTCTCTCCAGCACTCACCAGAACTCTCCATCCTCCATCTTCAATTGCAGGTCTTCTCTGTCACTGGGGTCAATGTTGTCCCACTCAGAGGAACTAGTATAGCAGGAAGGACACAATTAGACAAGGACTTTTCAAGGTGAAAGGAGACATTCCCAGCACTACGCACTTCACAGTTGGCCCTCAATGGACCCCCCTCCCCAATAAGAAGGGCACTGCATGCTTTGAACTACCTGATGGCAATGCCATGCAAAAGGTGTCTGCTTGTTTTGTGCACAGTGTCAGCTGCACTGCCAGCAGCAGGACTGAAGTGCCACAGTGAGCTCACCCATCACTCCAGGCTCCGGTCCACTCCACCTGACCCCAGGGGTTCCTGATGCGGATGAGCTGTTCCTGCTGACCCCGGTAAATCACCTGCAAGAGGTCAGATACCAGATGTTAAACCCATGCTGCTGGCCTTGCCATTTTATTTCTACCATAGCCCCATGCAGCCAACTCACATCTCTGAAGGCTGTGACAGAATAGGCATGGCCCTTCACCAGCTTCTTGAAGGTCACTGCTTCCATATCAAAGGCACTTGTGATCTGAGGGGGAGGCATAAAGCTTAAGTGAATGAGATAAAATTCATGTTCTCCTATCCCAACCCCTTCCCATCAGAAGCTTTGTCTGAAGAATCAGCCTTGCTTTGCAATCCTCCAGCAAAGGCAAGCAGCAGGTACCAGCTCCTTGTGTTCAAAGGCTGGTGAATGAAGACAATTTAAAGACAGCTTCCCTGCTGGAGGACCCAGAGAGCCATCAGGAAATGATCCAAACTTCAGAAAAACAGGAAGAAGATTTTGTGCTTCCCAAAACACACTGCCATCATCAACAACACAAAAATATTGGCCGTGAAAACTACAAAGCCCAGAACGTGTTAGCCAGTGGATCATTGTGGCACACAGAGATCGCAAAAGTCACTTGCAGAAAACACATAGGCTCCAGCCACACATATAATACTACCAACACACCTTGGATTCTGGCAAGCTACTAACTGTGTTTGGACTGTGTTTGGTCCCACTCAGATTTGCAAATCAAAGGAGTACTACCAGCAGTAGTGATGGGGCAATACACTACCTTGCTTGTGCATGAAAAATGCACTCGCAGAAAACCCAGAAGTGGCTAGTTTGCAGATACTGACAGAAGACGTGGCCAGAGAAGTAGGCTGACCCTCACCCATCAATAGTCCAGACTACTGAACATTTCCAACTGCACCGAAACGAGGCCATTTCCAGAAGCTAAACTGTAGCGCCATGTGTTGTGCCCATGCTTGGTCTGGAAAGGCTGCTCACTAAGGTGGGAATGAAGTAACCTCCTGCCTGGTTTCCCAGCTAAGGGACTGCCAGCATAGGATTTTAGTACCCCAGAAGAGAGTTGTGAGGCCTCGCCTTGGCCATGGCTAGAGGCCAGTGTTCCTCTTTGAGGAGCAGCACACCACTTACATCAATAGAGCAGCCCAGCAGGGATCCCCTCTCCAGTGCCTTGCGGATGATGTGGCCCATGTTGCGTGGCGGCCGTTTGAGGTCGTACATCTCTGCCACACCACCCGTGAAGTCCTCAAAGCCCTCAGTGGTGCTGCCCCCGGAGAGCGACTCGTAGCTGCCATTCAGCCTGAGCATCAGAGGGTACAAGGTGGGTACACAAGGTGACAGGGATACCCCACAATGCTGCTTCCCAAGCACCTGCAGACCCAGGGCCAGAGACAGGAGAGCCCCCGCACTTCTGTCTCCTTCCACCAGGAAGGCACACACCAGTTCTTGTGCCCATTGCAGCAGGACTCACTTGGCATAGGCCTTCTCCAGCAGAGCACTCCAGAACTCAGTGCACTCTGCTGAATGCACAAACAGGAGCTCCCCATCCTTGGTGGGCAGCTGGTCATCAACCACCACATCTACCCACTCGCCAAACTGCCAGATCTGGGGAGAAAAGTGAGGATGAGTGGGCTGGAGGTACATTCAATATTATCCCACCCTGGATAATCCTACACTGAGCAATGTGCCCAGATCACAGACTGTAGGACAGTCCACCCTGCTCCCAGCGCACCCCTGGGCTGCCAAAGGCCCACTGCGGAGGGACAGGAACTCCAGCCTACCTGGAAGTGGAAGATGCCTGCATAATCCTCCTGGAAGCTCTGCCCGTGGGGCACGACGCGGTGCAGGAGCTCCTCATTGAGCGTGAGGGAGCCGATGGCAGCCAGCAGCCAGCAGTCACCTGGGGAAGGAGAGGAAGTCTGGGTGAGGCATGTGCTGCCATGCCAGCTCACTGTCACTTCCGTAGCAGGAGAACAGTGGTGATGCCAGGCACAGGCCAGCAGCACGCCAGTCTGGCTCCCCTGTCCAAAAAGGGCACGGGGAAATTGGAAGAGGTCCAGCAGAAGAATGCCAAACTGGTGAGAGGTGCATGTCCTGTGAGAAGAGGCTCAGGGAGCAGGGTTTGTTCAGCCTCCTGAGGCCAGGCAGCAACCACTTCCCAAGCATATCTGATGGGGTGTCTGGGGGCACCGAGCTGCTGGGACATTGGCAGGGAGCCCAGATACCAGCTCTGTGGGGACCCTCCCAACTTGACACCCTGCCAGCAACTCTCTGTGCTGCTCCTGAGCTGCACCCATCTTGCTGTTTTGGTCTTGAACTTCTCTAGTGTCTCCATCACCATCCCACATTCCTGCCCCACATCCAGAGCTGCCAACACACCTGACTTCTAGTGCACCTAACATAATAGCATGTGCCCAGAGAGAAGAATTAAATCAAGGCACACAGGGAATGCCCCTCTAATCTGGAGCCTCTCTCTGGACCATCTTATATGGTCAGCATCAACAGCTCCTTTCTGCAGTTGTTTCTCAAGACCGTCTTGGGTCTCATTAGTGCGGCTCCCCTCCACACCCAGCATCTTGGGACAGCAAGTTCTACAGTGCAGCTGCACTTTGCATTAATAATTTGTTTTCAATCACTGAGCAAGAGGTTTAAAACACTGCTGCTCCAACTTCTCAATTTGTCAGAAGCAACATTGCATAGTTCCTTCCAAGAGCTCTTAACCACATGTGCTATTTAAATTCTTTACCTTGGTTACCCTTTCTCTTGCTTTTAAAGCCTCTCATACTTTAGCCTCTAGCTTTGATACCATTTTGTCAAACCACAGCACAGGTTGTTTCTGACTTTGGCCTCTGATGACCAATTAAAAAATACTTTGCTTGGTATCATTACTTGCTCAAGCTACTGTCCTAACCTGGAGGTGTTAAATGGTTCACGTTTGCGTAAGTCCTGAAACCCATGACCTCTGCTAACATGCATGATATTCATGAAGTGCCCATCTCAATCCAGATCAGAAACATCTCCCTACCTCTGTATCTTCGCTACCCCCAGGCTTGGGGGTCACTCCTGGAAAAAAGGAGGAATCAGTGCTTGTACTACATAGCTCTTCTTTCACTTCTCTTCAGCCCCACAGTGCTACTTCACAAGCACTTTGTCATGACCAGCACCTCCTCACCTCAGTTTATTACTGCTCACCGTCATCTCTCACTCTCTATGAGGGCAGAGAGCTGCATGGAGGAGCTCCCAGCACTGCTGCCAGTGTGTCAGACACAGATCCACCTGGCATCTCCCCTGATCTTAGCACAGTCAGGTTGTACATTCATCAAGGCACACTCACAGGCCTCTAACGTGGTGCCAACAGAAGTCACAAAGTGTCCCCCCACCTTCCACAGTTACCACAGCACTAAGGAGGAGAGTCTCTGGTACATAGAAGAGGGTCCATAGGCCAAAATGAAAATATTCTGTATGGACCTGGGGAAACTGGTACAATCTCAGCATACGCCTTACAAAAACACCTCTTCTCCAACCACATCAATGCTATGCGGCTGCTGCTCTTTAGCCCAAGGGTTGGTGACAAACACTTACCCAGAGCTCCCTGGCAGATATCTGTCCGTGTTGCACCACCCACAATGAACTGAGGGTCATCCACTAATTCCTGCAGGAGGAAGAGAAAAATGGATGCTAGTGCTGGACCTAGCAGGGCCTATGCTCCTGCAGGGCTGACACCAGTGATACCCTGGATTAAATACCCTCAAAGGGCCCATTTGCTGAGGGCAGCACATCCACACCATGGATCTAGAAGCAATGACAAACCCCACCCATCTCAAAGACCAAGTTCTGTGGCCCAGAAGGAAAAATACGCTTGCTAGGCATAATATTCTTCTGAGTTGACACTCATTAAGCATTGCCCTAATCCCTTGGAAAAAGTACTATGAAGCACTTGAGAGATTGGGAGCATGGAGACCAGCAGGCCAGTGGCAAGCTGCAGCGTGGCACATCACATTAGTGCAGATATTGCAGATAAGAGCCACCAACCCACCCGAGGAGAAGCAGGCCTGATACTTACTGAAGGACGTTTCCACTCCACTCCCCGTGTCTTGCTGGAGTGTGGCCCCAGCTCCTTGAAGCCAAGGGCAGAGGGGCAAGCTGGAAACTGGGGGTCCCTAAAGAGGGTACCGCTCTCCAGACACTGCTGCTTGAGGGCCTCGTAGTCCTGGTTAAGGTACTTGATGGCATTATGGTGTTGGCCGACCCCTTCTGCTTTCAGGCGGTTCCTCTGCAGCTGGGCAGCAATTCCCCCGAACGGCATCATGACAGGGCACCGGCAGCACTTCCTTCAGCTCTGTTCCCTGCAACAAAATAGGCACCACAAGGCTGAGGCAGGGCACCCCGGTAGAAAGGCAGAGGTAGTCCAAGGTGCCTAGAAATAAAAACCAAGGTTTGAAACAGATAGCAAGCCAAGAGGTGCAGAGGGATGGCATGCCCAGGGCTGGTGGGACATCCCAGGGGCAAAGTTAGCAGAATTTTGCACAGCACCAGAGCACTGTGCACAGCTGCTCCTTTGAGGAAGTCGGGGAGACCCAGTTCCCCATCTCCCCTGCAGCAGGACTGTAGAGGAATGGTTAGAGAGCCGCGGACATGGCTGCCTAGCAGGCCTGCTCAATTCCAGCCTTCAGGTTTCAGTGAAAGAACAAAGGGACTGCTAACTAGGAGATAAGGAAGTAGACCAAGGTCAGAGGGAATAAAAGAGCTGTTGAACTAAAAGGATGAGCTAAACAAGTAAGGGGGGCTGTAAGGGTCTTAGTTAGATCATTGTCTACCAATTAGGAGCCTGTGTAATTACATCACTAACTGTTAGAATCATATAAATGTACTGCATGTAAGCTAATAGACGAAGTCAGTTCCAGCTTCTATGAAGTTGATGTCTGGCATTCCTGACCCGCTCCAAGCTGCAACAAGTGGCGCCCGAACAGGGACAAGATTCCGAACAGGGACAAGATTCCGAACAGGGACAAGATTCCGAACAGGGACTGGTACAGGGACCTGGCACAACGGTGCGGGATTCCGGAAGCGACGACGTATGAGTGCAGCCGAGTGATCCGACCAAGAAGGTGGACCGGAGCGGGTAAGCCGGCCGTGATTGCGCACACGGAAAAGACGGCGTCGGGGGGTGAGAAGCCGGGACCCGGGACAAAAAGTCGACGTTGGGGGGCGAGAAGCCGGGACCCGGGACGAAAAGTCAGCGTTGCGGGGCGAGAAGCCGGGACCCAGGTTGCACGTGCAAGAATAGAGCGAGAAGCTGTGGTACAGCTGCTGCAGGCGAAAAGAGAAGCAGCAGTGAGTACGAAAATGGAGCGAGAAGCTGCTGTGCAGCTGCTGCTGGACTTATTAGCAAAAAGGGAGGCAGCGGTGAGCACGAAGAAGCTGTATGAGCTGTATAAATGGGCTAGAGACAAGGGACACTTGCAAAGACTCAAGCTGAAGCGAGGGGATTCTGAGCCCCACCATTGCCCAAAGGACATCACAGGGCCACCGCTGGATCATGAGCCTCCCGAAGCTGTGAGCAGTGTACCTGTAAAAGCCTTTGCGAGCACTTCAGGAACGGGACCGCCACGCCACCGAAAACCGCTGGTGTCTGGAGATCCATTGCCAACCCCCCCGCCCGCATCCTCATGTGTGCCTGTGGCGCCTGCACTGTCTGTGCCCCCACTCCCGGACCACCCCGTCGTGCCTAAGAATGACCCGGCTGGGTCCAGGACTTGTTAGATCACCTTGAAAAAAGGAGAAGGGGGGCCGGGGAAGAGAAGGCGAATGAGATCAAGGAGACTTATGTTGCTGAGGGCTTGACAACAGCCAGGAGGGAGGTGCAGGGGGATTTGATCCGTCTTTTAAAGTGGGGGTTGAAGAACTGTAATGCTTTAAGTGAGGACAGAAACCATTAGTAGGGCTATTATTTCTATTTGCTATGTTCATCTCTATTATGTGTTGTATCCTTTGTATATTGATGCCGACACGAGGTATGGTTGAAAGGTGGAAATTTGTATGATCTGTAGAGGCATAAAACTATTGTACAAAACAGAATCCAAGACCTTGAGAAAGAAGATGTTTGCCTGCCCAGTCTGAGTGATAAGGAGCATGGAGGCGGCTGCCCAGCCAGGCTCAGAGCCGACCTCCTCCAAAAGCAGCTGAAGGCGGCTGCTCGACCGGGCTTGCAGCCAAGTTAACTGCAAACATCCTCTAAACTAGTTTGAAGGTCAAACACCCGAGAGGGAGGAGATGAGAAAGGCAAGACCCTCAGACTGACGGTTGCGACCACTTACTGGTATGCGCACCTGCGCGACCAGGAGGAAAGGTTATGTGACTGAAGGCGGAGTTTGTCCGCCCCCTTGGTCTGCCTGCTGGCACGTACTGGCCCTACGTGACAGGATGCACCGGGCTTAAACAGATAAAGCAGAGCGTAAAGGGGGGGGGGGTGAGACTCCTAGCACCGAGACCCACGTTGTCTCTGCGGGGACGCCCGCCGCGTTAGGAGCCTGTCAGCAACCCTCTCATCTGCCAGCTCAAGAGAATGTTCAGTCTCAGTGTCCTGCCGACAAGTATTACCTCATGAGTAATTAGGCATACTTTGCTTCTTTAACGTGCTTTCACCTGAATAGTCGTAGCCACTTTGTTCTGTGTGATTATTGCCGAATCCCAAACCCATTCGCAACCTAATTGGCAACGAGGATGGGACTTCGCAATTGAGACAGTGGAACTCACTAGTGGAGTGCACAGCTACGTGAGGTCGTGCCACTGGATAGAAATTGTGTTTGTGCTGTTTGTGTGCGTGGTCTTTAGATCTTTATTGTGTAATATATATCAGCAGAGAGGGCTGAATAAGCACAAAAGGAAAGTGCAGAATTTGAAAGCGGGAAAGCCGGGAATAACTCAGACTATGGCGTTCCCCCCCCAACCAGTGGAGGATTGGGAGCCGTACTCTGACTTGTATCCTTGGAAAGAGACTATGGAAGTACTTCAGCATGGGAAACAAGAATGAAGCGACGGCCAAGCTCCAGTGCAACTGGCATGGAAGGACCTGCAACAGTCCTTACAAATTGTAAAAGCCTCAATGCTACTGGAGTGGGGGCCTCCTTAATATATAGAAATCCCAAGCAATTTCTGGGGAGGAAACCAAATTGAAGCTATGCAAACATAAATAGAAATGGAAATCGTGAACCTTTCAAAATGATTGGGACATCTTAATAATCGATTTGAAAGATTGTTTTTTCACCATACTATTGCATCCTGAGGACCATGACATAGTGGAACATATGAACCAAACACTGAAATGCCAGCTATAAGAAAAAAAAAAAAAAGGGAAAAAAAAAAAGAAAAAAAAAAAGAGGAGAATTGGGAATTATGCCTGCAGAAAAATTGGCAAGAGCAGAATATGTTTTAAAATTTTTGAGATTACCCCAGGACAGCCTAGTCCCTCTGATGGTCAAACACAGGGCTGGGCTAAAGGGAGCCCTGACAGAAGTAAAGTCGGGTCCGTGTAAGGTGATACTGAGAGACTGGAACACCGGAAAATGGACGGGACCTTTAGACTTGATAACCTGGGGAAAAGGGTATGCTTGTATCATTACAGATGCTGGAACCAGATGGGTGCCAGCAAAATGGGTGAAACCTTGGCTGGAAGCAAACTTGCATACATCAGATGTAGCAGGCAAGCAACCGGTACCCTAGCTGTGGAAAGTGTGAGCCTGCAGAAGAACAACATGGGAGGAAGAAGTGTTACTGTTCTTATTAGCTGTATATTGTGGCTGTTAGGAGGTAACGTTACTTTTAATGCTATTATATAGAAGCTGATGCTACTTTTAACACTAATGGATATGTTATGCTTCTTAGGCATATTGTTAATTATACTCAAGTTAAGAGTTGTTGGCTTTGTGGGACAGCAGACCAATTTGATGCACTGGTGTTAGGTATTCCTTTAAACAACTGAACAGTGTTGTAGAGCGACAAGAAAAGGATCTTAATAAGCTCCAGGCAGAGGTGGAAGATCTTGAAGAAAGGAACAGAAGTGTCCAGGCAGCACTTGATAGTGCTTACAAGGAACTTGCAGATCTTCATAAAGCTAATGCCACAAAGGACAGTGAGGCACAAGAGGCAGCCCTAAGTCGGGAAATGAAGGCAAAGGAACAACTTGGTTTAACTTTGGAGAAGGCCCAGGATGAGGCATGGCAGCAACAAGAAGCTTTGGCGATTCAGGTGGCAGACCTGTGGCTAGCGCTGCAACGTGCAGAACAACAGGCAGCAAGAAGAGAGGACTACTTACGGCAGGAAATCAGTGAACTACAACAGAGACTGCAAGAAGAGGAGAGTCGGAACCAAGAACCGAGCCAAAGTGTTACATCTGCTACACGGCCACTGCTTCGGCAGATAGAAAATTTGCAAGCCACGCTGGGAGCGCAAACCTCCTTGTGGGAAAAATTGGAAAAGAATCTTTCTAACAGACTTAGTGAATCTCAAGCCCTTTTGGCAGCAGCTGCCGAAAGAGAACGGGCTGCAACAGAAGAACTTCTTTCTACTAAAGTTCAGATGTCTTCTACTGAATCGCAGAATAGTCTTTTAAGGCAAGAAAATGCTCGTCTCCAGGCTCAACTAGAAGGGGAGAGAAACAGACTGAAGAAAATGGAAAATGAGAACAGTAGATACGAGGTTGAACTGGAAGGTCTCAAAGTTGAGTATGCAAAAACCCTTGAGGAGGCAAGAGGGGAAAAGGAATGGTGTAACGGAAATGTTACCCACAATACGGGAACTATCCGGCTTAGGAAGGTTCCCACCGGGTGGTTTTTGATATGTGGGAACCGAGCTTGGGCTGGCATTCCGCCCCAGCCTATGGGTGGGCCTTGCACATTTGGTCGCCTTGGTATGATTTGGCCACACGGCCCTCCGGGGAACAGCAAGACCCTGTTAAGGTGATCAAAAAGAGCAGCGAACTCTTTTAGCTCAGAATGTGAGGATAGCGTTGATCTCTGGAGCACTTGGGGGTCTTCGTCCCTGGGGTATCAGCCATGCGGGCACACTGAAATATTGAGCTCCTTGCCTGCTAGGCCTTGAAACAAGCGAATGCAACCAGTACTGTGCTTAGTGAGTTGTCAGATGATTTAACCCAGGTACAACACGCTGTACTGCAAAACTGTGCCACTGTTGATTTCCTGCTTCTTGCTCACGGACATGGGTGTCAGAACTTCGACGGAATGTGCTGCATGGACTTGCAAGATCACTCGACAACTCGGCGATACATGGACAACTCCACGACTTGACCAAGCATACGGAGAAAGTAACAAAGGATGCGGGATTTTTCGGTCTAGACGGACTAACGGACTGGTTAGGAATTGGGGGATGGATAAAATCGTTGATGAAATCGCTGTTAATGTTGTTACTATGGGGACTGTTGCTTGTAATTAGCTTAATGATTGGTTGTACCTGTTTGCGCGCTTTAATGTCACGTTTGTTAACTGCTTTTTCACGCAATCCGAATCTGACACCTCAAGGCTGGCTTGCTTCCCGGGGTCACCTAATCTAAAGAAAAAGGGGGAATTGTAGAGGAATGGTTAGAGAGCCGCGGACATGGCTGCCTAGCAGGCCTGCTCAATTCCAGCCTTCAGGTTTCAGTGAAAGAACAAAGGGACTGCTAACTAGGAGATAAGGAAGTAGACCAAGGTCAGAGGGAATAAAAGAGCTGTTGAACTAAAAGGATGAGCTAAACAAGTAAGGGGGGCTGTAAGGGTCTTAGTTAGATCATTGTCTACCAATTAGGAGCCTGTGTAATTACATCACTAACTGTTAGAATCATATAAATGTACTGCATGTAAGCTAATAGACGAAGTCAGTTCCAGCTTCTATGAAGTTGATGTCTGGCATTCCTGACCCGCTCCAAGCTGCAACACAGGACCTCCTTCCTCCATCAGCACTCCCCCGAGGCAGCAGGAGCAGAGCCTAGCTGAGCCACCACCTGGAAAAGCACTCTTGGGTGCGCACACGTGCTGCAAGGATCTCCCCGTGTCCCATCCCCACTGCAGTGCTTCTCTACAGAGAACTGGGTCATGGCCTCCTGCCCGGCCTGTCATGCTCTCACTATCTTTAGCATAAGCCGAACAAGAGAGTTGATCCTAGCCCAGAAGGAGACAGAGATAGGGAGCGACCTGTCTGCAGTGCCGCAGACTTCCCAGCACAAACATGATGGCCAAGCGCAGAGGAATTTCAGGCACTTTCCGCCTCCAGAAGTGTCTCCTCCAAGCTTCCAGCCTGGTCATGCTTCTGGCTGCTGCCCATCTCTTATCTGGCCCTCTCCAGGGCATTCCCTGTTGCGTTGGCAGTGCCCAACTCCTATCTCAGCAGCAGAGCAGTCTGGACAGGGCAGACTCTCCTTGCCCCGGTTTCTAATCCATCCACACCCGTGCCAGACAGGAAGGTGTCAGTGGCCGCCGCTGTGCCCCAGAGCGCAGCACAGGGAGGCTTCGCTCTCGCTCGGAGGCAGCTGCGGCTGCCTGAGCACTGAGTCAACAGAAAGAGAAGGGAGGAGCTGGAGGGGGGGTGGGAATCAGAGACGTCTCTCTGTGCGGGGCTCTCTCTGTGCAGAGGGAAGGAAGAGGCGGGACGGCCCTTCCCCGTCGCGCAGAGTGACTCAAGCAGGGCTCACTGCGAGCGGGCTTCTGGGAGGCCTGTCCTGTGCTCTGTAGTGCTTCCCGAGCACGGCAGGCACCAAGGAAGAGCCTTCCGGGGCATCTGCCCATCTCCTCAGGCACCCCCATTGCTCTTGGCGGGACTGGAGACGTCTTGTGAAGGAGACGTGGGCAGCAGGGTGCCCATGGTGTGAGGAGCACCCCTGACCCGAGAGACCAGGGTAGGCTAAACCCCATTGCTGCTCCAGACTCTCATCCCAGTAAAGGTCCTGCCGCATCCCTTCCTCCTCGTGGGTTTAAGCAGCAGCAGCGGCACACACCGAGGTCCTCCAAACAACGTGAAGTAGCTGTGCTGCAGGTCTGACCCCTGCCCTGCTCCAACCACTCAGCGAGGCAGGCCCAGACACACCACTTTGCTCCCAGCTGCTCTCGGCCCTGCTCAGTGACCCACAGCGCCAAGGGCTAGCACTGACACCACGGACCAAGGTGGAGCAGGTGCCACCACTGTGGTCCCACTGGACTTGAGGCTCTACCTTGTGTGCCGCAGGACTAACCTTCCCAATACCCCTTCCCAGCACAGCAGGGGGCCATACAGCTCCGAAGGGGCATTCCTCCTTAATCTGGAAGTAGCGTGATAACTAGGGTCAGCAGGCAACACTGGAAAGGGTATAAGCTCTCGGCATGGGGTATAAGGTGGGAAAACAGAGCTCCTCACCCAAGGAACTACTTAGAAGACGGAGAATCCTTTTTTCCCCATTACTCCTTCTGCTCTGGGATGCCCTATACCCATCACCCTTCTCTCAGGTGGTACCATCTCTCTTCTTACCCCTATGACAGCCCCCATCCCATGCCTGTCCCAGGACCCCCCACTCTGAACACACCATCTCCTCCCTTTCACTCCCACTTTAGCTCCATTTCGCACCCAAGCCCTCTCCAGCCTCTCACCCTCCCAGCAGTGAGGTCCATCTTTCCCAGAGGGCTGCTGGGGTGCTTCCTCCCCTTCAAATGTCTATGCAGAGCCCAGTGGGCTGCAGGAGGACATACCCGAAATAGCCATCCCCATAGCCTTCAGTTCCTGCCTCACAACGTCCCCGGCTTCCTGTCCGCCTCGCCATGCTCTGGCAGGCCCAGATAGAGCTGCAGGTGGGCATCCCCAGGGCATGGAGAACGCCTTGTATCCGGTCCCCCCTCTGGCAGGGCTTTGGCATGGCATCAACCCCCATCAGGCCACAGACCCTGCCAGGGCTCATGGCTGTGCTAGAGGGCACAGGTCTCTGGGCTTAGCACTATAGGGGCATCCCTCACCAGCTCTGTCTCCTCAATACCTGAGGTACCAAGGATGCAAAAGTAACCAACACCCACATCTTAGTTAAAAAATTACTAGCACCGCCTCCCCTTTCCTTTCCTCCCCTCCAGGCGGTCAGAGGTTGCATTTGCAAAGCTAACTTGCATACCACAACCTGCCAGAGGATATGGCAACTCGCCCTTGCGGCAGACTGCAGGCTGCCTGCAGCCTCTCTCACATTTTCCTCAGGCCTCTCTGGTCACCTGTGTTTTCCTCACCCGCCTGTGCTCCCATGCAAGGATCAGCAGTCCCCCCTTGGCATCTGCGCCCTGTCCCAGGCGCCAGACGAGGCCCTGGACATGCTGAGCTGTGTGCAGCTGGGACAGGGGCGCCACACAAGTTATTCTTAGCCCTGTTACTCAAAATACTCTGGAAGGTTCTGCTCTCCACAGACAGAAAAATAAAGAACAGTGGCAGACTGACATCATGCAAGCGCAGAAGGACCATTTCAGATCCCAGGCTGGAACAAGGACTAGACTAGACCTTAAACAAGTGATTTGAAAATAAGTCACTGGAGAGGCCTTCTCCATGTTGATGCTGACAGACACAGCAGGTGTCTAACTGGGAGGAAAAGTAATACAGCAACTCAGAGAAAACAACAACAACAAGACCATTAGCCCTCCAGGATAGCTCATGCCACCTCTCCGATCCAGACAGCATCCCACCATGCTATGATGCTTTCTAGCACCAGGTATCTTTGATCCCTAGACTGGATCAAAAAGACATGTTGGTCCCCACAATGTCATGATTTCTGATACCTTGTAAGGCAACGACAACAACAAAAAAAAACAGGGTCTCCTGTACAGCACCAATGGTGAGGTCCATCCAAAATTTCTGCAGACCTCTAGGTCAGCAAGGTCAGCAGCTGTACTCAGAGGCTAGGTCAAAGAGTACGGACCAAAGTGGAGCTTGCGCCAGAACTGGCCCAAGGCTGCTGAAGGTAACACAGGATGCTGATGGCTCACTCATCTCCCAACACTAGACCTCCTCAATGCAGCGACTGCTCTGGGGATGTCCTTTCTGTCACCTGACATCACTCCCTTCCTCAATGCTGGCAGCACTGCCTCAGTGCCAGCAGCATGGCTGCGCAGGCAGAGCCTGGAGCTGCTGGGGCAGCCTGCTCCGTCCTGCTGGACTGCTGACCCAGCGGTGCTCCAGCATGCTCTGCTGCACGCTCAGCTTGCAGGAAGGAGTCAAAGGCTTCCATAGAAACTCTTCCTTATGCTGTATGGGAAGCTGTCAGGCCCTTCCCTCACACCAGGTAAAGAGGATCCCCATTTAGGAAGATCCCCATTTTGCATGGGCTCTACTCTGCTTTCACACACCCCCTTGACATGACTTGGCTGTGACAGCAGGCGCCCACTAGAGCAGACATTGGCCAAGCACCTAGACCAGCCTTGACTCCCTGCCAACTCTCTAGGCTGCAGCGATACCCAATTTGCTTTCTGCCGCAACAGGGAAGTCTCCCAGCCGCTGCAGCCACAACTGCAGAGACACAAAAGACAAAAGGTCCATGCAGCTAAAGCGAGCAACGCTGTCCCCATGCGGGCTGTCCCCATGCGGGCACCGGGGTGTGCAACAGCCTCCAGCGCCCTGCGCTACCCGCGCGGCTCCCCGCCCCAGCGCGCGCAGCGCCGGGAGCTGCGGGCGGGCTCCGCCGCAGGCAGCAGCGCAGCGCCCGGGGGCCGCCGCCCCGCGGCCCGGCCCGGCCCGGCCCGGCCCCACCCGCGGCCCTTCCGCGGCCCCGGCCCCCGCTCCGGCCCCCGCTCCGGCGCCGGGGGCTCCGCCGAGGGGACACTCACGGTGCACGCAGCTGCCGCCGCCGCCCGGCCCGGCCCGACCCACTCGCCTTGGTCCGGCTCGGCTCGGCTCGGCTCGGCTCGGCTCGGCTCGGCTCCGCGGAAGGTGGGGTTTCTCCGGGCAGGATGTGCGGGCGACTCGGATTGAGCGAGGGCGGGGAATTAAAGGCGCAGCAGCCGCCGGTCCCGCGGCTCTCCCCACTGCACTTCCCGTCCCGCCGGGAGGGCGAAGCCGCTCTGGCCCCGGGGCCGTGCCGGGCCGTGCCGGGCCGTGGGCACGGGGCGCCGCTGGTTGGTCCTGTGCTCGCTTGGGGAAACGTCAGAGCCTGGAGCTGGCCTGGCAGCCCGGCCCTGTGGAGGCAGGTCTTGGTCAGGAAGAACCCCCAGAGATCCCTTGGCCCGAAGTTGTCCCCTATCCCTGCCTCAGGGGTGCACAGCCATCTCAGGCAGGATGGGACTGGAGCACTCCCGGCAGTGCTGGCTCACCCTCACAGTGGGCAGCCCTGTGCTGGCTCCCTTGTTGGGTGTAGGGGGCTCAGGGCACATAGAGGAGGAATGGAAGGAGAAGGGGGAGCAGCACCCCCCTGGGCAGGGGGTTGTGCATGATGAGGCGGCAAGCCACCAGCCCTTGGGGTAAGAAAGGGCAGGGTGCGTCCCCAGTCCCAGCGCCTGCGGTACACCTGGAAGCCTGGTTCTCTCAGCTGACGTGGTGCAAGCGCTGGTGGTCACAGCTAGCCCTGTGGGCCTCCCAGCCAGCTGCCCTTAGCTGTCTGCAGGGTGCCGAGGAGCCACCCTGAGCGGGTCCCCACTGCCCCAGGACCTCCCCCCCCCCAGCCACTCAAGTGTGTCTGCTTAAGGTGACTCATGGTGCACCTATGTGGGGCGGTGCCGCTGCCGGCATGCATGGCCAGCAGGCTCGGCATGGCACTGCATGGCTTGGCACAGCACGGAGCAGCACAGCTCAGCCCAGCATAATTCAGCGCAGCCCACCCCAGCCTGTACCCGCCATGCACCGCCCCAGGCCCAGGAAGAGCTCTGTGCCTTTCCCGAGGGCTGAGGGTACGTGTAGTGATCGAACAGGGGTCACCAGCCTGGGCATCCCTTCACCTCCCCTCATACCTGGTCGCATCCATGTGGTCCCCCTGGCTCCTTTGGAGGGTGCCTGCTGTCTGTTCGCGTGCTTCTAGGCCCTGAGGGACAAGGACAGCTTTTGCAGGTCCCACGTCTCACTGTGCCACATTGCCCGGTCAGGCCACATAGGGTATGATCTGAGTTGTCCTGCACTATCAAGGATATATGGACCAGAGCATCGGTCCTGACACAGCGCCAGTGAAGGAGTATCTTGCCTCCCGATGTCTCCATTGGCAACAATCCCCTACCCACAACATGGCCAGGAGGGACATGACCCCACACCAGGGGCAGGGCTGAGCCTTGGCTCTGCACCACTCCTCTCCTGCAGTAATGTTTATGCTGGTGGCTTGTGGGACAGGGCGGGAAGAAAGGGAACACAGTCCTTGGCCAGTTTGAGCCTTGGCAGAGAGGCTGAAACAACAGCATGCCCACCTGTGGTCCCATCTCCCACACAGCAAAAGAATAAAAAACTGGTCAAGGGCACAAAGAGCAGATGCCAGAGAAGTGAAGCAAGCACCTTGCTCGCTAAGCATGGTTGCCCCAAGGTACACACTGGGTCGGGAGCTGAAGTGCCGCCTGAGGGAAGGGCAACCAGGATACTCAAAGCCGGATAAAGCATAGCCGTGCCACTGTACACACAAGGGAAAGCTCCAGCTCTGGCCAGGACTTGTCAGAGCTGCCCTGTCCTCACCTCCAGGGAGGGAAGGACACATGAATTCAGGACGTGCTGGGGTTGAGCTACAGTGAATCTGCAGGAGAAGCAGCTGCAACCACCCACCCATGGTGCTTGCTCACCCACCCCAGCTGGTAGAGGTGAAAGGAGACCACATGCTACCATCTCTGGTGTGCTGAAGGGGGCAACTACACCACAGGATCACACAAAAGGCTGTTGTACTGCTGTCCCTTGCATTGCAAGCCCCTTAGATAGCTGGCTCTCATGGGTTTTGAGACCGCTCCCATGAAACCCTTTCACACAGGCTGCCTCTTGTGTAATTTCCAACAAATGCTTGCACAGTTTCCTTGTTATCTTCTCTTCAAGCTTTCCTTTGTAGTGATGTCTCCAGGAACTTGGCAGCAGGTAATGTGCCTCCTGTTTGGTCTTGCTATTCTATGTGTCTGCACCCAGATGTCACCTCTCGTCTTTGCATTGCAGGCTGCACCTTTTGCTCCGTGTTCACCCTGCCCCAGCTTGTGGAGGAGAGTGCTCCCCAGCTTGTGGAGGAGTGTGTCCCCCACACAACCCTGAGTCCTGAGGAAGCCAGGATGCCGCTTGCCTCCACTCAAAACAGGACTGTGATGCAGGAGGCCATCAAATGTGGCTCTGCCTGAGCAAGGCAGGGTGCAGGTGGCCTGGCTGGGGTCATGGGTTCTCACAGAGGCCTCTCCCACACCTCACTTCCCCACCACTGCTATGGGCTGAGCAGACTACAGCCATTGCCAGCACATGTAGTGACACCCAAATGGAGTCCATCTAGCTGCTGGGTACCTGGGTGTTCTGGTGGGCTTAGGAGGCAGCGCTAGGTTGCAGGAAGCATCACGCAGCAGAGAGCACTCCCAGCTCTGCTTTCGCAAGGCCTTCAGCCACCAATCCACCCACCCAAGCTGGGAGATGGGCTCTCGACTGGAGAGGTCGTGAGCTGCCATATGCATTGCTGTTGAGGCTTGTCCTGTGGGCAGAGACACTACTGAGATGGGTAGCAGGGGTTGAGGAAGGGGGAAAGCACCAATACCCATCCTGCTGTGCTGTTACCACACCACACCAACTCTGATGCATGCATGCTTCTGCATCCTTGCTGCAGCCATGGTCTCTCCTCCCAGCTCCCCACTCCACAATGAAAGACCACAAGAACAACAGCTCTTTTTTTTTTTTTCTCCTTTTTCTTTTGTACACAAATATATACAGGGTATTATACACATCTCTACACAGACAGTGCCAATCAGAGCGCAGGCCTCCGCAGGCAGAGCCCGACCACCGCCCCGACAGCCACAGGCATAGCCCTGGAGCCGCAACCTCCCGTGCAGAGACCGGAGCCCTCCCAGCCAGCCCGCCACGGGGAAGAAGGGTGCTAAATGGGCGCAGGAATGTGGAAGCAGGATCAACATCCTTGCTCCTCCAGCCCGCGACTGTGCGGGGAAGCTCTCATCTCACATGCAGATTTCATTTCGAGCCTGTCCCAGGAGGGGATGGCAACAAACCAACACGCCTTCCCGCACCCTGCACATTTGCCAGCTCATCTGGAGCCTTGGGGCCAGAGAGCCTGCCCTCTCCTGCCTCCATATCTCTTCCCCTCTGCCCCCTTGTTCTTCCAGGTCTGGAATTCCTATTAGAGAGGTGTATGGAAAAGTCAGCTACATCCTTCCCAGAGCCATGTGACTTGGGACAAGCCCTTTGCCTGCTCTGTGCCTCAGAATCCCCTCCTCTAAGAGGGGGAAAGGGAGGAAAAAAGAAGCAATCAGTCGTGACTGCCCTTTCCCAGAGCAAAGCTGGAAGGGCTGAATCTTCAATCATTTGGGTCTATAAAGTGCTTTGAGCCCCAGGGCCAGAAATAGTGAATAATGATGGTCCCCTTCCCCAAGCCCCAGGAGAGCCAGCTACAGGGCACCAGGCACGGCTCCAGCAAGCCAGAGCAGCCCTCAGAAGACAGGCAAAGGGAAAGTGGTAGTGTCAGCAATGAGCACCAAACATGATGGTGGCCAGGGGATTTGGGGAAATAAATACAGCTCAAGAGCAGGGAGATTTATTTTTTCCTTTACATTTTACACAAGGGCAAGGGAGGAAGCAACTGAGGGCAAATGATCCTGACCAGAAATGTCCTCCCAAGAACCTCCAAAGAGGGTTAAAGAGCCCTGCATGTACCAGGGGCTCCAGCCTACATCCTTTGCCTGCTTCCAGCTGCAGGTCTTGAGCCTTAGGCCTACCCTGGCCCAGGACCCCTCTGGCAACCTTTCTGTCCCCTCTTTGCGTTGGAGACACTGTCATCACCAGGGAGTGCAGCAAGGGCAGAGAGGATGAAGCAACGGCTTCTCACGCTGGGGAGGGAAGCATATAAATAAAGCCCACACAGCTCACGGAAGCGTTGGGCTTCCTGGGAGAGGCTCCCTCCCTCTCTGACCACCTCCTGCGTTGAGCCGAGACCCGTAAGTGCATGGAAGGCAGCGACCCGGTGGCCACCAGGCACTGCTGCCTCTGCCTGTGCCAGGGGGCTGTGTGGTCCAGGCCCCTTCTCCCCTCTCCATAGCACCCAGGAGACCTCCCCCCCAGCAACCCAGCCCTCCCTGTGCCCGCTGCAGCTGTGCAGACATAGGGCAGCACAGGGAGCTGGGGTAGCATGTGGGGGTTAGGTTTTTTTTTGAAAGGGGAGCAAAAAATGTGCAAAAAAAAGCTACTTAAAAGGATGCAGCGTGCACCCCTGCAAACCTGGGGAGAGGCAGGGGACATCACCCAGGAAAAAGGTCTCCTAGAGATGAGAAACGCCCTCAGCACCCCTCATGTTGCATGGGGGGCCCAGCTGCTCCATGCAGTGCTCCAGCCCTCCCCCGGCGGCGACACCAGCTTCCCAGACAGGGCTAGACTGTAATCCCTGCTGTGGGCAGGCGGTGGGGGCATGGGGTGTGCGTGAGTGTGTGCATGTGTGTGTGAGTGTGTTTGTGTAGTGGATAGCCACAGCAGAGCAAGGGCACACGTGGCCACAGAGAGAAGGGAGAGCAGCTCTGCATGGACACAACAGCTCCTGGTGGCTCAAAGCCACCTCCCTTTGTAGCCCTTCACTGCCAATATGTCAGTTAAAGCTTTGTGTTTTTTGCCTTCCTGCAAATCTAATAAGTTATTAGTGTTCCTGTTTCAGGAGGACATAGGTCAAAGGGTCCATCTGTCCCTAGAGTCCCAGTGACGCCTCAAGGTTATCCCTGACCGCCATGCTCACCCTCTCTCCACAAAGCACCCAATGTTCCTGCTCTCCTTGGGTCCTCCTGGATCACAAAAGTAGTTCAGCAAGGATCAAAGTCACCTTCATCCCCAGCCCCTGGGGTTGTGCAGTCTGGATATGTGTTCAAGAAGGTGGCTAGCAAGGAGCGTGCCCCTCACAGCTGCCCGGCTGGGTGCCTAATGGAGCAGTGACAGGGATGGAGGAGGCAGGGAAGTGGAGAGCCTCAGCGCCCCTGCCCTCGCTGAAGGTAGTGGCCCTGGGGGGTAGGCAAGGGCAGCAGCTGGCACCCTCTCTGCCTGCGCACTTCATTCAGTTTTTCTGTCTTTGCCTCCATGTGCGGCAGCCTGCCCAGCACCTGGGACTCCTTTCCCTTGCTCCCTTTGAGGTCCCTACTGGTGGATCTCGTTCTCTATCAGGCTGTCCTCACATGACTGGAAATCCGTGTCGTTCATGCCATCCGCATTGATGAGCTCTTCATCCTGGGACCCCTGCTCCTCGGACTCAGTTGCTTCGCCCTCAGGAGACGAGTCCTGCAGCACTTGGGCAATGTACTTCTGCTGAGGCCACACAGACAAAACAAGGGTGAGGGGTTGGGGCAGGGAGAAGAGAAACACAAATGAGCTCCAAGAGCTTCTCACAGCTCCTACAGGATTCAGCACAGCAAAGCACAAGAGGGTGAAGCACCATGGAGCTAGGAGGCCAAGTAAAGGCACAAAAAGCTAGGAGGGCAAGGAATGGCTCCCCCAAACTGCATGGGAGACCCTAGCATAGATTACACACCCACATCAGAGCCCAGCTCTCCCTAGAGAGCAAGAGGTTCCTCTTCACTTAATCTCTGCATTTAATTCTTGAACACCCTTGTGTTAGGTTCATAGGCAGCCAAGCCTGTGTTGAGCTACCCAAGGAGAAATTCCCCCTTCCCCTCTGTCCTGACTCCTGCACACAGGGAATAGGCCTGGTGGGTGTGGGAGCTGCAGTATGAACTGTCTGCCTTGGCACTGCAGGCCTGATGGCAGAAGGCAGAGAAGGGTGCAGCTGCAGCCTACCACGCTGGGGCAGTGCCCAGCCAGGAGATCTCTCTCCCCCACAGGCTCAGCTTGGGAGAGAGGATGAGCAGCATCAAGGAGCCTGGCAGCTCCCTGACCACCCCTCAGTCTCCTCAAAGACCTCAGCTGCAGCCAATAATTTTTTTTTTTTTTAAATCTCATTGTGGAAGGAAGTAGCTGGAATAGAGCCAGGAAACCAAGAAGAAGTTCAGAAGAGTGAATCCGAGATCTTGGAAATAGGCAGGGGGGAGTCCCCCAAAGCTTTATGTGGGAAAAAGCATTTTCTTTGCTTTCAATACACCACCTACGGTGACTCCCTTGCATTACCTGAGGGCCAGCCCTCTGTGTGACAGACTTTCCTGATGGACAAGCACTCAGAGATGCAGAACAAGGGAGACTTAGCTGGCCTGTACTCACTGTGCTGGCTGACAGCACAGCAGAAAGTGATCACACAGCATCAAGGGAATGGAGGAAGAGGATGCAAGGCAGTCAGAAGGAGGATTAAAATTAATCACGCAGCTCAGATGAGTGGTGCAGAGCCTGACGCTTGCCTCCCCTCTCATCAGGAGGCTCTGGGTGCTGCCTGAGAAAGGCCAGGAGTGGGGCACTTGGACAAGAGGGAGGATGTGCAGGGCTACCCACCCTTCCTAAACCTGGGTAAGGACCGTGCCAGGGCATGGAGGTGGGGACAATGACTCACTGCGGATTTGGGAGCTGGCAAGTTGGTGGCAGGTCTCCCATTCTGCCTGGTTTCTATAGCATCCACCTCTGTGTGGTCAATCTGTGGTAAAGGAGAAATCAAGAGAATGACAGGTTAGCACATTTGCTGTCTTGCTACCTGCCAGCTTGCTGCAGGAGCCACACTCCAGTAAGGGCTACCCTAGAGCTCTCAGTAAAGTATAGGAGCAGTGCCCCGTGGCATAGGCACAGCCCAGCTCCAGGCTGCTTTAGGAAATCTCCTCTTAGGGAACCTGGAGTTCGAAGGCTCTGCTGGGGACTGAGCTCACATGCCAAGTCTGTCTGGGGTCCCCTGAAGCTTCTGCTGTCTGACTGTTGAGCTGCTCTCCCACAGGAAGGCGCTCCACACTTCACTGCCCAACACCAAACCCTCACCTTGTAGTTGTGAGCGCTGAGGTATTTGAAGTGCCCGAAGCAGACGTGACACAGGCAGATCACAATGGTGATCACAAGGACCACAAAGGTGAACATGGAAGTGGGGGCCAGGAACCCTGGAGCAAGGCAAAATTAAAGAAAAAAGAATAAGAAATGAAATGGCAGTGCCACAGCAGCTCTGGCTGTTCTCCATGCCCAGCAGACTGTCAGGAGCATGGCTTGGCAGGGCTGTGCCAAGCCAGCAAAGTTACTCTGTAACTGAACATTGAAGGAGGTCAAAACAAGGCACTCTGGCAGGGGCTAAGTTCCCACCCTGGCACTTACCTGTGCGCATGGTGGAGAAGAAGAGAAGCCAGAAGAGGCAGAGGATGGGGGCTGCCACAACTTGGTTCACAGCCCCTGAATGGATCTTCTTGTCCAGCTTGGCAGGCAGGTAGGCATAATACAGGTTGTACCGGTCCACCAGGTGCTTAAGCAGCATGTACATGAGCCCTGAGAGATATCAGCAGAGAGGGGAATCAAACTCTTTTCCAGTGCCTCTAACCTACAGGTAATATCTTCTCCCAACCCATCCTGCCACCCTCCAAGGCTGTCCCCCATCCTCCACTGCAGTGAGGTGGAAGGCCACTGCTTACCGAAGGGGACAATGATAGGACAGGTGATGCTATACGTCATGACCACAGTGAAGACACACATCATCCAGGCATAAGCAGCCCCAAACTGAAACTCGTAGGCCTGGTGCTGCAGGAGAGAGCAGAGGCCTATCAGTGCAGTTCCAGAAGCCAAGCAAGGGGGGCTATACAACACCCCCCCCCTCTGTTACACCCACATTATATATACAGGATCTGGCTGCTCACTTTCAATGCCAGGTAGAAACCATAATCCCAGCCCCCCAGGGCAGCTACATACTCGCTTGACGTTTCGCCGCTCTGCGGCCGAGCGGGCCAGGCAGAGGCGTATCATATACATGAGTAAGCCAGGGATGCGCAGCAGATCCATGGCGTTCCCAATGAAAGCAGAGGCGATGACGTAGTTCACGAAAAAGGCCCCGTTATCTGGCAGAAACACACACCTGAGGAGAGAGAGCAAGAAAAGCCTGCTGGAGGTGTCCCCTCTACCACAAGGCAGTGCAGGGAATGAGCCAGCAGCCCCAGATGCAGGGGGCAAGGCCCAGGGGACTTTTGTCAGCAAGGACATCCCAAGCTTTCTCTCCTGCTCTACTTACTCAAATCGTACCGCAGCTTCAGCCAGGAACTTCTTGTCAAATAACCAGCGGAAAAACACATCCAAGCTGTGGGGGAACAGTAGGGGATGGGAAAGAAGAGAAAAAAGAAAATAAAAAAGCAAACTCAGAGAGGGTTGTAGACAAGGACCACATGCGTATATGCCTCTGGGCCCAGGTTGCTCTCCAGAACCAACTACTGTGCTAACACGCAGGTCTACATAGGCAGACACACTCATGGCAGTGCGATGTCTCACAGGGGCCACCGACTGCAGTTTTCCCTCTCTTGAGTGTTTGTAAAGGGGAAGTCTTTAGTGTATGGAAAACGTACTGGCAAAAACCCATGCTGAGATCTGTGCTGTGAGATCCATGCTGTAGGGGACGGTATATCAGTTCTCACTTTTGCTCTCTCCTGTTCAAGTAGGCAGCAGGAAAGGTATCTTGTTTTACACTACTGCTTTATCTAGGAGTTTTAATAAGATAGGAAGCAGGTTTTTTTCTTACTTTAATAAGTATAAAAGCTGTCGACATATATGTATAGGCCCTGCAAGAAAATCTGGAGCTCAGATAGAGAAGGATCAGCCTTTCTGTACCCTACACATGATTTTACCCTCCCTACCTACTCAATTTTGTCTCAAATGCAGAATTCACTAGTGTTACACAAAATTCTGAGTGCACATTCAGCAAAGATGTGTGGAAAAGCTCCTTCAACAGCAGATCTCAAAAAAAACCTTTCATATGGATCCATTGACCATGCCAAATTTTTGGGCATTGTTATTAACACCAGACACTAGTGAAAATTGATGCAGGATGTGTAGTGAAGGTCATATAGTGATGTAAACAACTTCTACTCATGATTCAGCAAGTTCACTAGGACCTAACTAGGTATGATTTGGCCTGGTCCACCAATCAGAATGAAATGTCACCATCCAAGGGGACAGTGGCATTCACTGAGCAGGGAAAGGAAGTACTGCAGGATAACAACCAGAGGTACATCCCAGCCCTCCCCATGTTCCATCTCTCTGCACTTGCTTTGTCTTCCCTCCACACCTACCTACTCAGGCCCAGTGAAGGCAGCAGCAAGACCATGAAGATGAGGAAGGTGTAACACTTGTGCATGGTTGTCCTGTTCTCTCCAGACCTGAGAGCAGAGAGGAGACATTTAACTTTTCAGTGGCACTCACTCCACTCTACCCCAGAGCAGTGCTCCCATCACCAGAAGTCATAGCAGGGATGTGCCCCCAAGCACACCACATTCAGCAGAAGTAGGAAAGGAAGCCCAGATCTCTTGGCCACAGAGGGAGGAAGAAGCTACCATGAAAGAGTGACAAGACATAACAGCAAAGAGGGGACAAGCTGGGAAGGAGGAAGTCTCTGGGAAAGCACTGTTGTGTAAGGAGAGGGAGCTCCAATCGCCTCAGCTGGGCTGGTGAAGCTTACTCTTCTCAGACTGGGCCTAGGCAACAACAACAACAAAAAAAAGATGTGAAAACTTTAAGCGTATTGGGCTACAATAGAGAAGAGGGGGTCACCAGGCAGACATGTGAGACAGAAGAAGGGAGAGAGCAGGGTCAGGAAAAGCCTTGCCTTCCCAGGGAGGGGAGAAAACAGACAGGGACAAGTTAAGCATTTTGTAGAGCCAGGGAATGAGCGGATGATATATTGAGAAGCAGCTGGTTTCCTTCAATAATCTGCAGGGGGGGGAAAAAAAAAGGAAAAAAGAAAAAAAAAACCCTACATCATCCTGTGTGTTTGGACCAGAGATGTGAGAAGCATGGAAAAGGGCAAAATTGCCTAGGAATCTTTAGCTGCATCTCAACCCACAGCCTGGGAAGGCCTACATATGTCTTATGCATAAATGTGGATAGACAAATATTAGAGACTGTTCAACCAGAAGGCACCTATACGAGTGATTTCTTTCAGGAGATATTCAGCTCTCCAATTTTCAACAACGCTGTCCAAACTCCTCAGCCAATCCCTGTGCACAGCCCACATTCATTCCAGTCTGTTCTAGGCATCCACCACCCTTCTCACGAGCAAGCCCTTCCCAGTGTCAAACCCCAAACTCACACTGCCCACTAGTGATACAGATCAGTACTTCCCCCCTTCTTTCTGGTGTGTCTGAAGCATGTTTTCAAGTCCCAGTTCCACCTTTTCCTCACAGGCTCTCCTAGCACTTGCACCATCCATCATCTGCATTCGCTCTCTGCCATCAGTTCACATCTCTCTTGACCTGCAGTCTTCACAACTGGTGGCATCCTCCCAATAAAGAAAGTTGACATCAAACATACAAATACATTTGCTAGTGCTCTGCACTTCAAATACATTCTCTATTGAGAGAAGCCATACCAGCTAAGGCAATTTTTCCTTGAAAAAGCTATGATTTACACATGCGTACAGGCACACCGCACCTGCACATTCGCCTTACTTAGCCCAAGACTTCCCTTGCTGCTAGCATTTCTCACAGTAACTGGTCCTAAGTTCTCACAGCTTTTTTTCCACTACTTGCAGACCTAAAACAATCTTAGCTCAAACAATCGTGCTGCAGAACAGTGTATAGGGACAAGAACTGGCAGAACAGCAGTTTGTGACAGATGCCGAGGTGTCCAAGAAGTGCCACAGAACACCACCTCTTGTAGCGGGAGACAGAAATTGAAGCAAGAGGAGCCAGTCGGGAGCTTGCTTCTGTGAGACGTGGCAAGTGCCAGGTAGCATGCTGGTACGGCTAAGAGCATGGTGCTGGCTCTCCTTACCTGGTCCAGTGTGCTTCGAAGAAAGCAGAGTAATACACAATGGTGGGCAGCAGAGCAGAGAAGCACCACAGCAACAGCGTGGGGAAGAACTGAGTGATGATGGGGTTCTGCAACAAGGCAGAGAACAGACTGTGCATTACACACAATGCAGCAGGTCTCAGGTGAGTCAGAAATGACCTGAGACTAAGCTGGTGCCCTTGCTGACAGCTGAGTGCCCAGCACCACAGCGGCCACAGCATCCTGGCCAGGCTCAGCAGCCCTTCTCAGGGGCCTAGGGAGCACACAGCAGGGCATACCAGCCCCTTTCCTTGCTGTCAGAAGTTGGACTGTGCTGACAGTCTCTTGCACTACCCCCTCGCCTGTGGCAGCTGTTGTGCCTTGGAATGGTTTCACTGCTACCCACTGTCCCCTGTTGCTCTCCTGAGGCCTTACATTGAGGTACTCCACAGGCTTAGTGACATTGAACTTGTCCATAGTAGTGATGATGATAGCAGGTGTGGTGAGGAAGAAGAGGAGAATGAAGAGGACCACGTTGATAACTAGGCAGCGAATCCACCAGATGAAGCCCCGGATGGAAAGGTGTTCCCTGAGGGAGAGACAAGGCATCAGAACAGACGCATTGGAAGAAGGGCAGTTTGAGAACCTCATGCCTACAATACTAGTCCAGACTGTATAAATGAGCTTAGGGTGCCAATCCCAGGTTTCCCCCTGTAGCTCAGCTAGAATGGGCTTCAGCAAACCATTTAGTTATTAGAGAAGCAGGAGGAGAGGAATATGGGGGGTAATTCACTCCTTCCCTGCCCCTGGAGCCTGCAGACCCCCACAAAAGGGCTCACCAGTAGATGTTCTGTGGGTCTGGTGCATAGCTGACTGTCCAGTTGGAGACATGGAGAGACTCGCTGCAGGAGGAGGCTCGGGGCTCCCCACGGCATGCACAGCCCTGGCACTTGCAAGCGTTGAAGTCTTTGAGGATTCTGGAGAAGAAAAGAGTGGGAGATGCTGCCAAAGAGAGTTGGCAGGGACAAGCCAAGGATGGATGGCTTGTGCTAGCATTACTCTGATTTAAGCAGAGAGCTGGGAGAGGTCCCTTGAAAGGACTGGCCCCTCTGCACTCACATGGCCGTAATAGTCTCGTTGTGGAAGGTGACAAAAGCCATTCCCAAAGGCTTCTCGTTCACCTTCTCCTTCTCCCGCTTGTAGTCATCTTTGAGTTTCTCCTCCAGCTTGGTGTAGTACTCAATGGCCTCCACCTGAGCAGGGGGACAGATACAGCAGGGACTTGGAGGCTTGCCATACACCCCAACCCCTCTGTGTCATGATAAGGGCACTGCAGGGAGAAGGTGGTTAACCAACCAACCCAGACCAGCTTATGGGGAAGCAGCTTTGTTAGCTCTGCACCTGAGTAGTAGGAAGGAGGCAAATAGGACAGTGAGGTAGAGCAAGGAAAACTGTCTGCAACTACACAAACTCTGTGTGGGCCACACTAACAGAGATGGAGCAGGGGAAAAAAAAAAAAAAAAAAAAAAGCTCATTTTCCTTAGACATTCCTTAAACAGAGCCCAAACTGCTATGGGGAGCCAGGTAGCTTGTAACATGCTCCTATCCCAAGACTGCCTCTGCATGCAGTGGTTGGCAGGAACCAAGAGCATTAGAGGACAACATGGGCAGCACAGTTTCCTGTATCCAATACCCTGTAGGCCCCTTTGCCTAGTACCTCATGACCATGCCATACCTCCTCGCAGCCCCTGATGACACAGCAGCACAGGTGGCCACAGGGCTTGGGGTTGATCATGGAGGGGGTGTTCTCCTTGCTCTGTAGGTTGGTGAAGTAGATTCTCCCACGCTCAGCCTTCTTCCTGCAATAGAAAATGGGGGAGAGGAAGAAAGAGAGTGGCTCAGGAAAGCCTCTGGGGCAATGGCTTCAAAAACTAGCCTTTGCTGGGCTCACTCCTCACCTTGGCTGCACCAACACCAACCTCGTGTCTGCAGCTGCCCCTCACTGCTGCCGCACAATCCCAACCAGCCCCAGGAGTTACCTCTCTGCATCGAGGAACATCAGCCTGGCCACGTCATAGCAGGGGCGAGCTTCCAGAACAGTGCAGTTGGCATAGGCCTCCCTGCAAAGGGGAAGCACCAGCTCATCACAGGTGACATCAAAAGCCATCTCAAACACATCTCACGCGTCCAGGACTGCTGCCTGCAATCTCTACCCCTTACAAGGGAAGCAGAGTTGGGGAAAAACACTAAGCTCTGAACATGGGAGGACTCTTCAGAGTTTTGCTCTGTGAGGAACTAAGGTTATCCATAATGTTTCCAAGGATATTGGAGAAGGGGTTAAGAAATGACAGAATACCTGATCAGAGGGGAGGGAGTTTTTTTTTTTTTTTTTAAACAGAACTACAGTTGTTGGAGCAAGGCACATCTCCAACAGTATGTCCCTTCTTTGCTTTCAATTGCCACAGAGCTTGGGGTCAGAAAGAGGCAGAAGGGTTCCCAAAGGGTTCAAATAATCTGTTTCCCAAGGGTGCTTCTAAACAAGCTCTTGACAATGTGTTCACCAAGGTCCTGATGGAAAAGGATTTTGGGGAGGTTAAAAAGCAAAGAGAAGCTGTACGCTTTTTTTTGCCAAATGTACAATTAAGGCAGAAGCAGCAGCACAACATTCCACAGACACTTCCTGAGTGTCTCCTGTTCTCCCTTTCTCATCCCTGAACTTGACTACCTCTTGAGATGTACTGTCACCAATAATTCCTGCTCTGATGCACGATGACTCTGCAAGCCATCTTCCAAGCTATAGGATTAATTCTGAAGTACAGTTCCACCAAAAAAAAAAAAAGATTTTCACTACACTGATTTTGCCTAGATTTCTGCTCTGAATGAATTTTTGCCATCTTAAATAACGGCAGCACTATCCAAGGAAAAACATCCTTTTTTCAGGATGGACTTTAATTAGGTGTACAGGGAGACTCACTCAAAATGCTTCTTGATCTTCTCTGGCTCGGCATACTTTGAGATTCCATTGATGAAAAGAGTTCGCTTCACCTAAAAAGAGGGGGAAAAAAAACAAGAAAGAGGAGGCAGGCAGATGTGAGTGCTGTAGAAGACCGGACTGCAATGAAATGGCAAGACCAAGGCCACAGGTGGCAATCAGAAGGGCAGCTAGCTATTGGTGTACTGTATCCTGACATGCAGCAGACTGACTGCACTGCCGCAGCGGCCTGTGCAGCAAGGGCACGGGGGAATGTATCCTTAAGCAATAAGGAAGGCAGAGACAACTAGGGAGAGCCCAAAGCCCATTCAGCAACTAGAACAACTCCTGGGCAAGGTATAAGGTGCACACATGTGTTCACCCAGCACAGGCTTCTCTGATTTCCCCACTGGGAATCAGGATTGCAGCTCTGGAAGACTATCTGCTCTCACCAGACAGAACCAAAACAAACAAGCAATCCCAACAAAAACAAAAAACAAACAACCAAAAAACCTCCCACAAACAATCAAAAAAACCCCACAAAACACAGCCAAATAAAGCAGCAAGCCCCAAGCTGCCATAGAGAAAGAGATGCTCTTTCAGGGCACCCAACTGGGCCAGAAGTTATGGGAATCTGTGCCTTGGACAATGGTCAGATCCTGCTCACCAAATCATCCTCTTTGTAGCGCATCTTGGAGGTGTGTCGGCGCATGCTGTACACTGTCAGCAGCAGGTACAGGAAGGCAAAGGACGTGTGCAGCCACAGCAGGTTATTCCTGTCACAAGAGACAACTATACTTAAAGGCCAACACAAGGCTGCCACTGAGACTCTGAAGGCCCTGAGACCATGAGCAGCATAACCACTATGACATCTGCTTGCCCTGCTAACAAATTCCAAGGGCTCAATCTGCAAATAGGAGCAAGATACAAGCAGGAACAGCAGCCTCAGTGCAAGAACAGAAATGCAACTGTCAAGGAATTGAGACATTGCAAGAAGTGTGCATCTACCAAATATACCCTAGGAACCTCAAGTATCCATCCCATCCCTGCCCATACGTACCCAGAATTCAGGTTGGCAATAGTTGTCCTCCCAAAGCTGTAGGCATTGTTTTCTGTGGAATGAAGCAGATGCAGGTACATTTAGTACATTTAGCAGGAATTTCACTTGCAAAACACCCTAAAACTCAAATCACCCAACATGACCCTTTGCATGCTCCATCTCATGGCATAGGATAAGAATCGGAGTTTCTTTAGTCCCATCCTGCCATACCACTACTCCCTGGTGGCAATGGTGTTGAAAGCAGGTCCCCCAGCCCAATCAGAGGATCTTGGCTCTCACCTAACAAGTCCCCTGAGAAGTTGACAGGTAACACGATGCCCACAGAGAGCACGCCCACAGCCACCAGCAGCCCGATGATGTGCCTCTGGAAGGAGAGGTAATGTACCGCGTCGCCTCCACACTTGTCCCGGATCTCATCATCCCTGCCGGGGAAAAAGAGGCAGTCAGGCAAACCTCCAAGTTCCCTTGAGTGCTGAAAAAAGGGCCTTAGGTCATGGCAGCCTGCACAGTTTAAACCACTGGACCACGCAATCCCAGGATGGTGCCATGGCAGAATCCCTTGTAAAAAAACCCAGCACCTGGCCTTAAACTAGTCCGGAGAGAAACCTGACCGCACAACATTTACTGCAGCTCAATCTCTCATGCTCCTTGCCCAGGGAAAGGCAGCCAAACCCATGCAAATCACTTCCAACATGCATCTTCGTGGTGGGCCTTACTTCTACTACTGAGATACTGGATTGTTGACACTGACCAACCATGCTCTGAAGCCAGAAGTGCTTAGAAGACTGCTCTCAAGCATTGTCAGTCTGGAGGGGTCTCCCTGCATTCTCCAGTCTCATCTTCACTGCCAAGGGCCTTTGGACAACAATATCCCTCAAAGCAGTCCCAGGCAGGTGATCATCTCTGCAAAGCAGCTGACAGTATTTCTGAGAGTTAAGAAATGCGACTGAGGCAGAGCAGACCTGAACTGGGTGCTTCACTGTCACAGACTTACTGTGTGACCTTAATTTTGGCCCTAGGATTCCTCATCCATGATGTAGGCCATCAGGCCCATCTTTGCTTGTCCTCTCCATATAGGTTGTGAGCTCTTCAGAGAAGCTGCAGCGAGAGCAGCTTTACTGCACTGGGTCTCACAACTCCATGCACTTGCTTTTCATCTTCCCCATGCAGGTCCCCCATGCAGGTCTTGGAGCACTTACTTTATCCTGAAGATGGCCGTCAGCCAAGAGCAGAAACCCTGGGCAAAGAGAAGACAAGAAGACCTTGCATAACTTTGTGCTCCCTTATCCCTGCTCCCTCCTTTAGAGGTCAAGGGAACCAGGCTGGTCTCTTTGCACATCCATAGACCTGGGCTCAGGGCAAGACAGGGACAGATCACAATTCCCCAGAAGTGAAGAGCCACAAACATGTTCATCTGAGGGAGATGAGTTCTCTCAACATACTGTGCCATGGGAAGCAATGCAGGCTGGACTTTGCCACCAGATTGCACCCTGGTAACTAGTAGCATAACTTCCTGGGCAGAGGAAACCAAGCTTTTTCTCCTCAGTGGACATCCAGGGGAGAAATGTCTCGTAGGAATTTCATCCCCTCATTCACCATACCCCATTTTTTGGTGAACTGTAACCCCACCTTAAAGAAGAAAGCAGCAGTGGTATTTTGCAGTGAGACAAGAGGAATAGTCAATAGACTTCTCTTGGTGACTATGGCTTGTGAGGCTGAGACTACAGATCGGAAGGGATCTGCAGTAAGGTGCCAGTAACATAAACTACTGATTAAAGCTTCTGACTAGGTTTCCACATCTCCCTGAGCTCTACTCCATGTTCACACACAGGTATTGGACCTAAAATTCTATGATAGGGAAATAGCATTATTTCTGAAGAGCGCTTAGTTCAAAGAGACTGTGGACTCCTAGCCACTCAAAAGCAAGACGTTCGATTCTGCTGCTTGCTGCTACTCACGTTGTCCCGCTGATCAAAATCCACAGAGCTAGAGACGGAGGTGAGGCGCTCGTAGCGGTCATGGTTGTCAGAGTGCAGAGCAGAGGCCACGCTAAAATGACAAGCAGAGGTGACAGAAAACTGAAAGATGAGAGGAGGCAGCTTGGCCAGGAACCAAGTGCACCCAGAAGATCAGAGGTTAATTCAGGTGAGTTTGCCCCAGGTTAGATGGAGAGAGAACAGTCTCAAAGAACAGAGTAAAGCAGTAAGCAGAGAGCCCCTCCTCAGACAGCGCTGAACTAGCCAGCATCTGGAGTATGCTCACAAACATGAGCCTTGGCTCTGCCAGCCTTCGTGGGCTTAGGCACGGACGGTGCTCCCTCAGGAACCTTAGTGCCTCTTTTACAGAGGTACCCACTTTATGCATAGCGTCCTGTGAGGGGGCCTTGGCAGTGGCTGCCTCAGAGGAGAGATTAGGTCTGATTAGTGCAGAGTTTAGAAAGAGGAAAGGAGACATAAAGGGGAGGGCACCACAACAGGGGATAAGTGTTCAGAGGGGCTCCTGTTTTTCCCTTATAATGCAACTGCAGAGATGAGCCCAAAGCTCTAGGCCTGCAAAGCTCTTTGCTAGCAAGTATTGCTGAAGCCAAGAGGCAGAAAATACAGCCCACAAAGCCGCAGGGGGGCTGGAGTGGAGTGGCACTATGGCTACGTGTGCCAGCCAAGACTCGCACACAGGAGGCTGCCTCCCAGCCCACCGTCTTCTAGGGGTGTCAGCTCTAGACCCTTTTGGGGTCGATGCAGGCAAAAGCCTGCTGGCTCAGCGGAATCCCTGCTCGCTGTCCCTCACTGGAGAAGGAACTAGTGACCAGGCATTTTTAAGCACCGGCATACAGAGCAATAGCTGTTCTGTGATAATTTACATCCACCTATTGCAATCAAAGGATATGAAGTGGCAGCAGAAATCTCTTGCCTTGAAGCACGCTTTACCCTGCAGCAAGAGGGCGAGGGAAAGGATGCAGGGGAAGGAAGGAGGTCCCCCTCGGACGTGCCGGGCCGCTGTGTGGCCACGAGGCGGCAGCCCCGGCGCTTCGGAGACGCCTGCCAGGATGGCAGCTGGGACAGCCGGTCTCGGCAGACCGCACTTGCCCTAGGAAAGAGGAGGAGTGGGAGCCTGGCAGACCATGTTCCTGCTATACCCGTCCTTCCGCCCCGTAACACTTCAGTGCAGAGGAAACCCAGGAAAAGGAGAAATCCAGCTGAGCCACTATTGTCTTTGCTCCCTGAAACCAGGCTCAGCTCAGCTTCCTCCATGGCATGACCTGGGTCTGTTAGCTGGAAACCCCTGGAGCGGCAGGCGGTGACAAGTGAATGGCTGCAGGCTGAAAGGCAGGAAGCGTGAGAGGTGAATACCCCAGACTGCTCTACTCCACGCGCAGGCAGGGACCTAGAGGAACCCACAGTGGAAACACCAACAGCCCTCATTAGGAATGGAATAGAAGCAAGCTGGCAAATGAGATATGGAAATAGTCCAGAGACCTAAGTGAAACAGCACTCATAAAATGGCAACCGCAGGCTGGGATCTTGAAGGTGCAAGAGATATGGTTGATCTGAAGGACAAAAGCAAGGAAAACAGACAAAAACATGGTCTCTCTGTAACCAGTACAGACTCAAGAATTAGAGGATAAGAACCTAGAGAAGAAACAGCTGTGAGATAAACACCAGTGATGAGGTGCATGACACTATGCAAAGGAAAACAAGCAAAAACTCTCGTGACCCTGCCAGAGGGAAGGGAATGGGACATGCTGCCTCCCTTGGAGAGCAGAGCAGCACCTGCTGAGCCCTTAGCTGGAAGTGAGACAGAGAGGGAAAAGGAGATTAGCTGAAGGTCATGGGACTACAGGAGAGCAGATTAGACAGCAGCATATAGCCTTGCGACGACTGCTAGTCGTGTGAGTTAGCACATACTGCTCCATTGGAGAGTGCTCCTCATAGGGGCTTCTGTGCCTTCAGCCCTCTAAAATCCTAGATGCTTTGCAGCTGGGCACAGGGAACAAAGGTGAATTTCTGCTATCAGCAGCTTTGCGGAGATCCCATGCAATACCACAAGGTGGTTTTGGCACCTCAGGCACCAGAGGCACCTAAGGGCAGAACAGTACTGAAGGAAACAACTAAGACCGCCACATTACTAGATCACCCTAGGAAGGACTTGCAGTGCTAGGAAGATAAAGGGTGCCCACCCACCCCAAGGATAGCATAGCTAAGGGGAAGCTCCTTGGAGGCAACCGCTTTGAGGTTGGAAGCTTTTAAAAGCAAAGCATTAACAAAGTGAGTGAGAGGAGGCATCATTGCCTCAGGTCCTAACCCTGGGAGGCCTTGGGTGATACCTAAAAGACCTCTTCCATGTCCACGGTCCAGGTTTGGTCCCAGCACTATCACAAGAGAGGAACTAGATCCAAGGCATTGCCAATTGCAGGTCAAGGAGACCTGCAGGCTATGGGGAAGGGCAAGCTGTCAGGCAACAGATTGCCTGTGCAGGCTGCGGAGGAGGTTTGTTGCAGTGTGGTGCCAGAGGTGGCCATGTGGATGGCAAATCCCACAGAGCTCTGCGATGACTGCCCTTAGTAACGGAGGCGGGGAGGTAAATTGCCTAACTGCTGAGATGGGAAGATATCGTCAGTCTCAGAGGAGCACAGATCAGGCCAGGTTTCCTCTCCAAGCTTCAGAGACATTGGAAGTGACAGTTGCCAAAACCAGCCTTGCTCAGTCACTAGGTTTGGGAAGTTAGAAGGGAGCTTCAGCCAGCCCAGATGAGGAAGAGGAATAGTGTCCTGGAGAGATGATGGAAGTGTTCCTCCAGAAAGACCAAGTTCTGGACATCGGGGCAGGGGCATGATGGCTCTGCAACCTGCCTTGCTCCCCCAATTACATGTTAGTGCTGAAGAGCTACCACAGCTCACCTGGAGCAGGTCCAATCACTAGGAAAACATTCAAGCATGAGCAAGGGGTCCCCATGTACAAAGCCACCGCTACCATCACTTTTGTTTTCACAATCCCAATGACTCTGCTTTGGGAGCAAGGAGCTGCCACAAAAAGAAAGAAGCATTCCTGTATCCTCTAGAGGCTGTTACAGCAGGACTGCTCCCTTACAAGCGAGTTTGGCAGAAATGAGAAGCAAGATTGTAGCATGTGGGCTTCAGGCTTCAGCTGCTCCCTTCCACATGCCCTGAGTGACCATTTCAGGCTCTGTACCACTAGCAGACCATCTCCGCAGCATGCACCACCCAGCCAGGTGGCAGGGCATGGGGGAAGGTCACTGCTTAGACATAAAGCAGCAAGAAAGGAAAGAGTAGGAGGGAGCGCGCAGGATAGTGCTGAGCTGGCAGCAGGCTGCAGTCTTCATGGATGCCCTGGAAGCAATGCCAGACCAAGGTGCCGGATGATGCTCTCAGCCGTGCTGAGGCAGGAAGTTTGCTTATGTGAAAATATCTGGGATGCAGAAAGAGAAGGGACGAAGGCGCTGCCTTGCTGGGTATGCTGCCAACCTAGAGTAGGTGGTAAGTGAAAAGGGCCAACACTCACAGAGCCTCACAGAGGTGAAGCAAGAACTTGCACCTCTCTGCCAGATCCTCTCAGTGTACACGTGTGGCCTGCAGCTTGTTCGGGAGAAACCCTCGTGGGTCACTGCCACAAGGAAAAGAACAGGCAAAGGGCAGCTGCTCTTGCGCCCGGGTGACCCGAGTAGGCTGCGTGCTGAGGCAACTGAGTTTAGCTACAGCTGCTCAGCTGCAAAGTGGGAGGGCCAGGTACTGGCAGGGGTGTGACATGGCATCCTTCACCTCAGCTGGAGCTAGTTGCTCATCACCACTGCTACCGGCAAGGGGCATCTAAGGGCTACCAGGGGAAAAACAGGGCACATTCAGCTGTGGTGAGTGGCTGACACAAAGGAGAAGGAAAGAAAAGAACACGAATCCACTGGGGGAGACAAATCCAAGCCCTGAACTCCCAGTCAGTTAAGATTAGTTCAGAAGCAAGAGAGAAAACTGCAAAAGAAAGACAGAAAGAAAGAGAAAGGAAGAGAAAAAGCAAGACCCTGAAAAAACAACATACTATTCCCGCTCCTCTCGCTCCGTCTGCCAGCGCCGGCGCCTGGGGGCACAGAAACAGAAAAGGAGAGGTTACAAACACAGGAACAGGCGAGTAAGGGCTGGGGTCTCCTCCATCCCAGGGGACTTGTACCCAGCAGGGCTCCACACCAGCCTGAGGAAGAGAAACCTGCTGATGGTTAGGCCAGAGAGGGAAACCAAAGGGAAAACTTCCTTCTGGATCTCAGTGTTATCCTGAGCCAGTGATACTCCAAAGTCCTCCACTGGCCTCCGGGCTATGCTGGCAGACAGTGTTCTTTGTCACAAGCCCAAAGGAAGCCAGTTTGTTTGGGAAGGCAGCCCGGGTTGATACCCCAGCCATACTGGTTTGTTCCTGAGGGACTAGGCCCAGCTGGACACCCTGCAAGAGCTGCCCGCCAGCTCTCAGCAGCTCTCTAACCTCCATTCCACCCCTCTCCTCCCTGTCCCAGGGCAGTCAACATGTGTCATGGGATAAAACCCCTGTATCCCAAAACTCTAATCCTGCCTAAGGGATGGGCCAAGCAGCAGGAACACCCAGGCTCTGTGAGCCTCAGCAGCAGGAGCTCCCATCTGCGATCCTAGACCTGCTGTCCCTGCTTGTACCAGTGGTGCTGCAGTCCTTACCAAAGCCTTGTCTCTCTCCTCCCTGCACTTTGCAGCTGACCCCAGCCAAGCATAAGGCACCCTCCTAGGGCCCATGTCTCCCTGGCAGACAGCCAAGCACTCAAGCATCAGCTCCAAGAAGGAGCCATCTCTCTCTCCGCTGGGAAGGCCGGAGCAGCAAACACCAGGCTCCGGAGCGCGGCGATATACAGACACTAGCAGGGAGACCAAATCCATCTTTGGTCTTCGATAACATTTATCATGTAGCCCAGGCTGTGCCAGCCTTCCCTGTTGGCAGCAAGTCACGATGCAAGTTCAGGGATATAGCTCTGACCCTAAAAAATCTCTTGCCCAGTCAGTCTCCAGCCACCTCTTCCTCACTGATGCCTAAGTCAGTATAGCTTAATCCTAAGGAGAGCTACTCTCTCCCCAGTGAAACTTCATCTGCCTGTTCCCTCCTCTTGCTCCTCTTTTTCCCTAAGGCCCTTGCTTGGCTAATTTCCCCAGTCGAACCAGCAAAGGAGAGGCAGAGCTGCCACAGCAACACTACATATCTAATCCAAGAAAGCTCCTTGTTCAGTGCTGGAAGAAAACAACTCTGTTATTCTTTCCACTGCTGTGCAGGGAGTGCCCAGAGGCAGCTTTTTTGAATTGGTATCACCAAGAGAACTGGAAGAGGCCAGAGCTCAGCCCCATCCAAGCCCCCGGGCCTGTGGAGATGACCAAGAAGAAGGTGCATAAACGCAGCCTGCCTTAAGCCACTCTTCGCCTCCAGCACATGACACACAACAAACCATCTGTGGAGCTTACAGCAACAGAGCGAGGCAGAGTACCTGCAGAAATCCTCTAGCTTCATCAGGAAGAGTCCCGTGTTCAGTGCCAGAAGAAAATAACTTTTAGTCTTCCTGTCGCTAACAACAAGAATAGCAATGCACGTACTTGAAAGCCTTCCCACACATTTCATACCACTGTGGAATTATCAGAATCATAGAATGGTTCAGGTTGGAAGGGAGCTTTAGAGATCGTCCAGTCCAACCACCCGGCACACGCAGGGTCACCTAGATGATGACCAAAAGATGGAGTAGCTCACAGCACAGTATGCACGGTGGACATGGAGCAGACTAACTCTTCAACACTTGGGACCTGAACTAAACTTTTGTTAGCACAGAAGCAGACACACAGCCTTTACGGCTCCTTCACCTCATGCCTGCTTCACCACCAGGCTGACTGGCTTCCTGACCAACACACACAGTAACTACATACACACACACACTCAAAAATACAAAGATTGCTGGATGCACCCCCTTCCACTGCCCCTTGCTCTGCTCCTCCAGCTACAGAGCAGTGTACGCAGCACTGTCCTGCTGCCTTTTGCTCCTGTGCTCAGCACAAAACTTTTACCACCAGCAAGGATAGGGTGGGCTGGCAGTTTGTTTGCTCCTCTTCTGTGCCACTCATCGAAAGCGCTGGCCAGGCACCTCAGCCATCCCTGTCTGCTGCCTTTCCTGCCTGAGCTTTGTGCACAAGTACCATGGCACCTGGAAACATAGTCTCCTGCTTTCAGATTCTCTTAACAAGAACTAGATCCAGCAAGACCACAAAGATACTTTCAGAGGCTTAACAAAGTAGTTATTGTGGCAGCCCTCCCCTTTGCTGAGACCTCTTTCCCTCTCTCCTCCTCCCCTCCATCCTCTCTTCCTCCTCCGACCATTTCAGCCTCTGCAGGGCAGGAGCCCCGCAAAGCACCCTGCCCACCCCAGTCACTGTATGACCTGCAGCCAGGGAGAGCTTCTCACCACGGGGGTGCGGCAACAAAAGCTGGTTAGAAGATTTTTTTGTGTGTTCTGGGAGCTCCAGGGACACAACTGGCATGAGGGTCTCTGCACGCATAAGGCAGTTTGGCCATCCTGCTCCTGAGCAAGGAATGGTACCACTTGTGTTTCATTCACCCTTCTGCCCCTCTCCCAAGCTTACCTGTCAGCATCAGTCACCAGGGCCAGACGTCCATAGTCCCAAGCAACTTTACGAAGAATTGAGAAGACAAACAACAGTGCCTGGAAGACAGTGAATGCAGAATTACGGGCAGGAGTTGCCCAGTTTTGCCTTGTCCTGAGCACTGAGCCATTGGAACAGTAGGGTAAGGAGGGGACGGGGCTCCTCTGCTGGGAGCAAACTAAGAGTGCAGGATGGATGTAGGATGTTTGGATGGATGAAGGAGGTGGCTGTTGGAGGCAGAGATCCAGGACACAACACTCAATGACTTCAAGATGAGCAAGAGGGTTAGGTCCCAGGTCCCAAGGAAGTGAGATTATGACTTCAATGTCTGTAGTTCTGCAGCTCCTAAGGAGTAACCAGCAGAACTTTTGGGTAGGTAAAGCTGTGGGGACTTCACCCCATAAACTGGAGTTCTGAGATGTCCTCAGGAAAGCTAGTTCACATCTCCCTTCTGTGGCCTGTGTGCAGCAGTATTAGAGTAAAATCAATGCCAAGAGTGGCTAAAGGACATGGTCAGGGCCACAGAGCCAGTCAGCAGCAAAGTCAGGAACAGAGTCTTAGACCCCCTTGCTGTAACCACCAGGCACAGTCCTCCCTTCATGATTAATTACCTTGTGAGCTGAGCACATAACCCCGGGTGCTCCCCCTGCCCATACCCGCCTCTGTTCCTCTAGCACGGTAGCAATGGTAGGGGAGAAGGCACTGAAGCAGTGGAAGGAAAACTTACAAGAAAGCACATGAAGTCGAGGGCTAATACAGTGGGCACCCCACCAAAAGGCAGCCCCTGCAGCACAGTGCTGCGGATGCGAGCACTGTAGCAGTAATCCTTGGTGCTGTTGTTGCAGGTGGAGGATTTGCAGGTGGCCCCTGCTGAGCCCAGGGTGGCAATCACGTAGGGAAGCATCTCTACAGCTTCATCGTCTTCCCTGGGGAACAGAGAGAGGTTGGGTTAGGTGCACACCAGGCACATGGGGCTGCAGTCCGGCTAGAGTTCAGAGATATCAGCAAAGCAGCTCAAGGGATCAACATAACCTGCTATCTCCAGCTCTCCTAGGCCTCTCTGGGTATCTGCACCCAAGAACAACTGTCTCTGAAGAAGCCACTGAGTCTGGGAAGTGTTTCAGTCACTATTTGGAACCCTACTATGCAGGGTCCCAAACCTCCCTTTCTGGCTCTCCGACCCCTCAGCTCACATTTAGGTGTGCCCCTTTCTTATGGATTCCTTCTGAAGGCTTGGTGTCTCAGGCCCCTTTTTCCTTGTCAGCAAGAACATTTAGTCACAGAAAAAAGTATAGGGAGGTGTTAAGTCACGGCTGGATGACGAAACAAACTGCTGTGGGACAGTTGCTGCATCATGATCCCATAATTTCCTTTGCCTGGCTGAGCGCCAGTAGCTTTATTAGGCTGAATCACCACGATCTGCTCATTGCAGCCTCAGCCCCAACCTCCCAGAGCCCCCATCAGAAGCTGGTCCCACCTACTGCTTGTTTTCTTTCCTTCCTCTGGCTTGCATGTGTTCAGATGCAAACACACACTGGGCAAAGAGATGCTTAGGATCTACTATTTAGCCAGTCAAAAATTTTATTCTGGCACTGTCTCCAAAATGGTAAAAGAAACCCAGATGAGCTGCAGCCAGTACAGTCATTTCACAGCTTAAGGATGGGGAGCTTTTCTTTCACATGGAGCTACTCTGCAGAGAGGCAGAGGAGATCATGCTAACAATGATCAAATGGAAATCAAGCACCACTGGATGGTCTAGAAATGACAGATCAACAGAAAAAAAATGCTTTATGGAACAGGAGATAGAAACCCCCTTAGGTTCTGAAGAAAGAAGCAGTAACAAATAAGAAGGCTCTGAGCTTCAGACGCCCGAACAACTGCTCTTATCCAGCACCTACCATCCAAATCCTTCATGACCCAGGTGAGAGCGTGCCACACAATGGCTGCATGGCACTGCACCAACTCTGTGGAACATTCAGGGGTGGCTTACCTGGCTTACCTGGCCCAAAAGGCCATTCTGGTGGGTCAACCAAAAAGGAGCTGCCACCCACCCAAAACCCAGGAAAGCCACCACCATGACCTCTTGTCCTCCAAAAGAGGCTCCTTTCCCCACCAGCCTTGCTCTTCTAACACAGATTAGATCAGCACAGGAGAGAGGGTCCGGAGCTCTTCTTTCTAGCCCACTGGTGCACCCTGGCATCTCTCACTCAGCTGCAGAGATTTATCAGCATTACAGCACAATGCTGTTTGGATAATGACCACCAAAATGTTAGCTGTGGTCTCCTAGAGCTCAACCTAGAAGTGATCCTTTCCATGAACACAAACTGGCTAAAGCACTGAGGAAAAAGGGCACAGCAACAAGTAATAGCTTGGCTGAGCAATTAAGAGGGGTAGCAGAGCAGTTGATTGGGAGAAGCTACCAAGCAGCCTTCTAAGAGATATTCACAAGTTAAGCATCAGACAGCAGCTGGCAGCTGCCAGGAACAAAAAAAGGGAATGAAAAAGCAGGAGAGGAGAAAAAAAAAAAAAAGTAAACCCATGAGAATGTGGTTGGGAACTAACTAAAGAGCTGACCAGGATAATTCATCCCATTTCAGTTAATGAAATGCTCAGAAGGTCCAAGAGAGGGACAGAGGCAGTGAGCTGGGAACCCAAGAGAAGCTGGCAGGAACAGAAATGACAACCGGGTTCATGGGAAGCTGCAACCAAACAGCAGGGTAAGACTCAGCAATCACAGTAACATCTCCTGCCACATCAGGGAAGGGACACTCCTGGCTAGACACAGTGCCAAGACACCGCCTTGGATGACACCACCAGTGTGGCACAAAGAACTTTTCCTTGCAGTCAACATATCCTGTGGTAACTCCTTTAGAAGCACTGATGAAAGGAGACAGGCTGGAGGGAAATACAAGGATGAGGTAAGGAAGAGGAGCTAACCACTCACACTGCTGTCCCTTGGAAATTGTCTCTCTGCTCTCTTTTGACCCTACGGGTGGGTATCCAAAACTGACATGATGTCCTGGATAAAGAAATAACCTTGACATCTATAATAGCATTCTGATGCTCTCAGTATTTCTTTCTGTGCTATTCCTCAGGCACCTGAGCATTACTTACTTTTACGATTGCATACTTGCATATTGAGAAGTGTCTTCATCAACTGGTCTGCAACAACATCACCCTGAGTAGTTTTAACTAATTTAGAAACTATAAATGTCCAAGAACAAATCATTCCTTCCAATATGCCAGGCTTTGCATTTATTCACAGTAACTTCCTTCTCTCCTTTTGTTACTTAATGTTACACCACAGTGCCACTTTGGAGCTGCTTCACCTTAACAACTCTAAACAACTCCAGGCTATTCACAGATTTGGGGTACCTCATTACTCATCATCATATTTTCCAGGTCATTGATAACAAGCTACCTTGTCCTCCTGCTTTTATTACACTGGGAACTGCTCATTCATTCTTGTGCTTTGTTTCTGAACGCTTAGCCAGTTTTTGATCCATGACTCTACATTTGCTCCCATGGTTAATTTTCTTTTTTTTTTTTTTTCTTAAATGAAGAATCACAGAGGTTTCTGAACAAGCTGCACAAGCTGGCTACCTATTAGCTATTCATTTACTGATGTGCTGAAAGACTTGCAACAGATCAGTGAAGTATGATTTTCCTTTGCAAAGACCAAACCAACTTCATTACTGCATGTTTTACATTCCCTCGCAGTTTTCTTTCTGAAAGAAATGAGGATCATACGATCATATTGCTCATGAATGTAAGATAATCATTATTTATACAAATCATTGTGCATTCAAAATAAACACCGAGTTCAAAAGAAACTACGGATAATTTAAACCATATTTCACAGACAGTCTCAAATTTTTCTAAAGCCCAGGTGAACTAGAGATAAGATTATCTGACCTCTCCAGTAACCTAGGCAGAACACCTAGTAACGGAAAAGCTGTAGCATAAGCTCAAGACACACTGCTGCTTCATCAGGCCAGTCACTGTGTCTTACTGCCCAGCCAAGCAGCACAGAGTCAGTTAGCACCATCCTTAGGGCGTGCAGCTTCCTGCCCAATGGATGGCACAAGGGGCTCCATATGGAGATACGGATGCTACAGGTCTGTGGAAGGGCCTAGAGACTTTGCAAGGAAAAACAAGAGCCTCTATTCCCTCTCCCTCCCAGTTCCCCAACCTCTACATGCACATCCAGCAGCAGGCTAGAAAAAAAGTGTGTTGTCTGTAACATCACTTTGGGTCACATCCACCAAAATGTTCAGCTTCTTGCAGGTTACAGTATGAATTAGGGAACTAAGGAGAAACTTGGTGACCAACTCTGCAGGTGTGATCAAGAGTGCCTACTTAGTATTCTTCATCCAAAGATCTTCCTCCAGAGTCCATCAACTCAGTAGGATGCTAGCTGGACCCTGTCCTAGCCAGGTGAGGACTGCTCTGCCTGATCTGCAGCTGAACACTAGGAGAGTCTGAGCGGATCCTGTTTCTGCACCTACTACATGCAAACTCACAGTTTCCCCATCTTCTGAGGTTGCTACCCCATAAAAGAAAGAGTTATACTAGTTGGCTTTAGCCAAATGGAAGTTGCAGGCCTTGGTATCTTCTGTCCTTCACAGTCCAGAGGGAAAGAGACCTAAGGCCCTGGACATGGTTCTCTCCCCTTGTGATGGTGAGAAACAACATCCCGCAGCTCCAGGGCTTCATGGTGCTACAGTTCCTCACACCAGCCCCATGGAGGAGGCCCGAGCCTCCTCACCTAGGTGCATCAGGGCTTCCTTCTCCACAGACCAACAGTGGTCCTCACTCCTTTGCATGCCAAGGGTGCCAGCCATCTTCCCCAGAAGGCACCTAGGGCAGCTGGCACATCTGTGGGATATTCGCCACCAGACCCCCCTGCAGCAGCCACAGCCTTGCGAGCCGGCCCCCTCGGGGAGCAGCCAGCTCCAGCGCGCGCCCCCACGATACAGCCCCTGCCTCCTGGGGCTCATCCTCCACACCATGCTGTGTGCACTCAGCTGGGTGCCCAGAGCCAGGCTCAACCCTAAGAGCCTGAGCACCTTGATGATGAGGCTGTGAGCCAGGGGGAGGAAGCAGGACTTCCCCGTGGCCTATGCTGCTGGTTCCGCTCCTTCTGTGGGAAAAGAGGTTAGCTGGGGCATGACGCTCTTTGCAGCTGTGACTTGAAAATCGGCACAGACATAGCAAGCCATCACAGAGCTCCTGCCCCATTAACCTGCATACAGGCCCTTCCTCAAGGGGGACTGATTCTGCCAGGCAGTGAGCAGCTCTGCTTGCAATACAGTTATCTCCCTTGCTTTCCTCCAGACGGACACGGTGCATCCCAAGGTCCTCCAACTACCCCGGTCCTTATGCTCATCAGAGACCTCAGCCTCAAATAGCTGCTTCAAGTGACCTTCCCTTCCTGCTCCTCATGCTTTAAATGGATGTCACCAGGGCAATGCATACAGCAAAGGGAAAACACACTATAAAACATGTGCAGAGCAGGACTTGTCCTGGAAGAAGCTGAGGTCTGAATGCAGTGTTTTAATCAAAGTAAAGGCCAGGGAGGAAAGGAAGTGCTTGCAGCAAGTACAGTTCTGCAGCTTAGCAGCACACTTCCTACCTACAGAAAAGAAGTCTGCTCTGTTGATCCACAAGGGAGAAGGGGATTTTTCTAGCGACAACCATCTCCCTCCCCCAAGCACACACCTGATGCCCTGACTGTCCTCAAAGAGGCCCCTGTGCTCCCTTGGGAAGGTCTGCCAGACTGAGAAGCATGCTGCAACAAGAGGAAAAGCCTGGTTGCAGCACAGGGAATCCTCCCCTGCACAGCAGTATAGTGGGCTTAAAAAGAGGGGCAGTGGACCCATCCTGTGGAGAAGGAAGAGCCAGGGAGGATAAAACACTAGAGGTCTTGGGGAGATGCTCCACTTCACTTTGGCTGCAAGGGCTGGAATTAGCTGCAAGACGTTTCAGGCAAAAGCGCAAGCTATAAACTTAATACCACAAATATTGCCAGCAGTCTCGAGCAAAGATAGTATGAGGACAGAAAAAGCAACCAGAATGGAAATAACCGAGTTTTGCAATGTTTTCTGTGTAGATCCCACTGCGAGCAGAAGGCACCCATGATCACACAGGCTATGCTGCCTGAGAAAGGGACACAGTGAGGGTGCCTGGGACGTGCTCTCCTGCTCGCAGGCTCTGGAGCAGAGGAGCACAGCTCTGCCCGCTCTGGGATGCTGATCTCACCTCAGCTACTGCTCGAGAGCACCAGCGCACGGCTAGCGGAAAGCTGATGCAGGGTTGGGATGGGGGGCCCCTGGCAGCCAAGCCCTTCACTGACCTCAAGCACAGTTTCCCACTGTAGAGCACAGACTGCAGGCTCCCAAGGAAGGAGTAACAGAGCAGGGCATCGACACAGGTCCCACCCAAACCCTAGAGCCATCTCCTGCTTCTGCATGTTTAATGCTGACTGCCCCTAAACTGCAAGAATGATGCAGAAATACTTGCCAAAAGGCATTGCAGGCTCTTATTCAGCAATACTAAGCACCACCCCCCTTTCTACAATCAGCAGAAAGAAGGGAAGAGACGAAGCCCCCTCTCTTTCCCCAAGGGAAGCTGTCTCTGAACCAGAAACCTCCATGTTCCTAGCACAGCTGGCCTGTTCACACTCCCCCAAATTTCTAACCATCCATCAAGAACAGTGATATCCCCTGGCAGGCCACAGTCCAGGCTAAAAGGCCTAGAACATATCCCAAGGATCAGACTACATCTGCCAGCTGCCACTGCCACCCGTCACCTCAGGGCCTCCTGCTCAGAGCATCAAACACCACAAGCACTGCTGGTGGCACTGCCAAGCAGAAGGTGCCAAAACATATCCTGCAGGGCACCTGTCATTTGTGGAGCCTTTTAGCGAGGCATGCTAAGGGACTTTGTACCTGAGTGGGCAGAGGGAAACAAATGCTGCTCTGCAGCCTCCAGCCCGTGTTCAGGCCTTCTGAGCAGCCCTGCAGGAACATAGCCCTGACAGCCATCCCTTCCAAGGTGCCTGTGAGCTCCCTGAGAGGGCAGCTGCAAGGAGAGAAGGTCTGGAAGAGAGAGCAGAGCAGGAGCTTTCTCTTCTGCTTGCCTTCATCCTTCCCGTCCAGGTGAAGCACAGGCTCTAGGTTTTCCTCTTTCCAGGCAGCAGGAAGGTAAGGATGAGCTCTGAAGCCAAGTAAGCCTCCAAGCTCCTGGATGTGTGTTGAAACTACTCAGCTCTGCAGGTGAAGGCAAAAGGAAGGAGTAGGGAGGGATAGGAAAGTCCAGATAAAATTCCTTGGCCCTTGCAGCCTGAGACACAGTTGTGAAGAGCTGGTGAGGGACAGCGCATCAAGATGTTCATAGAGTCACTCTGCATTCTGGGCAGGGGGCTGACACCAGGCAGAGACCAGGCAGACTCATAGCGGGCAGCGGACAACAAGGCGCTTGTTGCGGAGCCGGCCCGCCCTGCACGGAGCAGCCCCGGGCAGAGCGCAGGCCAGGCACGCAGTCCCGTAAGCCAGCTAGGCCCTCCCCAGCGCAGCTTTTCCCATCCGCCGCGACAGCTCGTCCTCGTCCCCTCGCACCCAACATTTGCATCTTTGACAAGTCTCTGACAGAAGGATAAAAAAGATGGGGGGGAAGAAGAGAAAAAAACTCAGCTGGGACTCAGGCAGAAACAATGCAGAAGCTGGTCGGCTGAGTTACGCATACGGAGGCATTGACACAGGCAAGGGTCTAGCTGTGTTCCTCCAGCCGCACCACTGATGTCAGTCAGACGTGAGAAAGCAGCCTGAGACACGCTTACAGAAACACATAAATCAATAAAGCATATGCCTGCGAATGCAGCCAGAAAGACGTAAGCAGACAGGCTGCATTCATTTATTTTCTCACCAGCAAACTTCAACACACACGTCTAATTAGAAAAACAAGATCGTGCTCCTGAAGAACCTTGGGCATTTACTGAGGTCTCATGACAGGCTGGGGGAGAAGAGGGCAGCTGAATACCAGCAGCACTGTGGGTCAAGTCCCACCTCAGCCCTCCACCAGCTAACAGTGCCACCACACAACTCCCACCTCTCTCTAGCTGACTATGGACCCTGAGCCTTGGGGCACCGGAACAACTGCACCATCATCAAAATGTGGTGGCCGGCACCTAGGCTCAGGGTGCTTTTTCACTTACTAATGTCTGCCATCAGCGCAGGTTCAAAACGCTTGAGGAAAGCAAGTCCAAGAAAGGATCAGTCCAACCCTCTTGGCACCTGTCGAAAAGCCTCACAAATGATGGGAAAGAGAAGGCTTATAAATTAGCACAAAGCCTCTTACACAGTATCTCAGCAAAGAAAAGTAGCAAATAGCATTTTAGCTGCAGAGAGAGCAGTAGAAAGGCTGTTCAGTGCCATACCTCAAATCTGGCACAGAGCTTTTGGGAAGTTGAAGGCCTCAGAAGTGCTGATGCGCTCAGTGCAATGAGGAGGAACACAGTTTGCAGATTTGCAATGAGAAGAAAATGCGTTTTAAGCAAGCTTGGACAAAGCACCAAAGAACATTCAAGAGGGGTTAGTTCAGTATTACCAAGAAAAAGCAGAAGGACCTAATAAAGCCCCACACCTCTGCCTCCTCTGCTTCCCTCCAGCCAATATACAAACTTCCCTGCATGCTTCATCTCTTGAACAAGCCAGTCAAGCAGCCTCTTCTTGCACACACAGATCCACTGCTTTGATCAGACAGGCTCAACTTCTTCAAAGCAAAAATTAAATGCATCCTTGTCCTGGGTCAAAAGTCTTTCCACCTGGCTTTGTGTCAGGTCTCAGATAACTATTAGCAAAGATCAAACTTCTCTTTTTGGCATACCATTTCCCACCATCAGCACCAGTGCCAGCAGGTGCAGAGCCTGCCGTGGCCAGCTGCCGGCTCTGTGCTGCTCTGTGCACTGCTTTGCAGTGGTTTGCATATTGCTAGTGGTATACATCTGGCTGCTTAGGAACCTCTGGTCCTGCTCACAGCACAGCTGTAACAGCTAAAAGCAGAGCCAACCACGCGAGTGACTCATCTGCGCTGAGGTAGTGCCTGGCAGAGAAGGAAATAGATTGTAACAGCAGCGAACATTTGGGTCTTAAATGAACCTTGGTTTGATCTTCTTGTAAAGGCAACCAACATCTGCAGAACTCATACTTCATCAGCAAAGTGAGAAGGAAATGTGATTTCCTCACCCAAAGAGAGAAACACTCTTTGTCCTGAACCTGCTGGAGTATGATCCTAAAGTGACGTGGGCTTTTATGAGATCTCTGCTTACTTCCTAGGGCTCAGTACTGGACTGCTCCATGTTTCAAAGACATGACTGGCTATGTTTGAAAAACACCTTCCCTTGGGAGAAGGAAAAAGAAACAAAACAAAACAACAACAAAAAACCCACAAAACCAAAAACAAATGAACAACAACAACAACAACAAACAAACCAAGCCAAAAGAAACCCTTCATGCTAGGGAATCACAGCCTCAGGGAGATCTTAAGTTTCAGGGGAAACCTGGCCATTTTCTTTCAACAACTTCATCTTGATAGTCCTTCCCAGACCAGGATATATTTTTTCCCATTCTTAGAAGCCTATTTTCCTCAGCCATGATTTTCAATGGAGAAAGGAGACTTTGGATTATAATTTTCATCAGGATCAGGAGAGCTTTTAATTTCATGACTCTATTCATGAGTTCACTTTAATTTCATGTCCCTTTCAAGATGCCCTGGCCACCCAGGATACATGTCTATGAAACTTTGCCTTTGAACATCAGTAAAGCCCTTCACACTGCCTTCATCCAGGGGAAACCAGTGTCTTGCCAGGCAGGATGGACTCAGCTCCAGACAGACAGGTCTTGCTTATTCCTTTTTGCAGGAACTCCCTTCAATCTGCCAGTAGAGCTGTCTAGTCACAGGGTGCCCTGACCATTATGCGCCATGCCAGCAAGGGCTGCACCAGTGCTGTGCAATGGCTGGAAACCCTGGCATGCTGCAGTTCATGCTCCCCTTGTCTCACAGATGACCAATCCGCCAACAGCATAACAGCCTCTCAGTGTCTCTGCCGCTCTGCGTTTCCCTCTTGTGTCACACCTTGCTGCCCTCCTCCTCACACTTCCATGTCCCTCTGGATTTAGTACTCCTGGGTGCTTGCAACAACAGGTGGTTCAGCAGCTGTGGGCAGGAGGTGGATGTCCCTGCCTCGTCATCAGGGAAGCACTGATGGTATCTCCCAAGGCAGGGGCATAGCACAACAGCACTCATAAAACACCACGCTGTGGCTTTACTGCTAGGAAAGATAACGAAACAGGCCGTGTAGTCACCATCCAACCACAAGGAAGCAAGGCAGACCCGACATTGTGCACTGCTAGACCATTTATGAGGGGTCAGGGATATCCCCAGTCCCAGTTGCTTTCATCTGGCTTGCCTCATGGCAAACATTATTATATCAACTCTCCCTTGACATTCCCAAGGTCCCATTCACATGTGATATCCTGTCCACAGCACAGGCCCGTCTCTTCCTTCGCCATCAAGACAAAGCCCAAACTATTCACTATTTTTCTACGTGGAATCTGTCAGGCAGCTCTCAATCTGCACAGCAGCGTAACAGGCAACCTGATTTGCATTGAATTCTGAGTGCTAGATTTCATGAGTCACCAAATCAAACACTTTAGTTCCAAACATACCTACCTGTCACTTTCCCTTCAAGCTCTCAGGCTGAAAATCTAGCAGAAAGCAATCAAGTTTGTCTGCCAGACTGTATTTTATAGCTTGTAAACAAATACTGCTTATTGCTTGGCTTCCCTTGTATCCTGTAAGCATACACTGACATTTATTTTTCATTTCTTGTATCACTTAAAAGTTTAGTTGTGAGATTAATGAAGTATGGGATTTCACACTGTAGATTCAGAAGAGCAGTGTCCACCTCACAACCAATCCCTAGTAACCTTTTTCTGGTCATATGAATAAGTCCCAGAAAACAGGGCCTCCCCATCCAACACACCCCAGCAGTAGCACATCTACCCCTTCTTGATAGACATTTGCCAACCCCACAGATGAAGACTCCACTCTCCCAACACCAAATTTCTGGTTTATGGGTAGCTTATGGGCTGCTCCTTGGGGATTGCCCTGAGTTCCCTCTTGCATGCCTGTTACCTGTGCTTACATTATTTGCTCAGGGGTCTTCCAGAGGTTGGCTCTCCCATACTTCATTCATTCATCAAGAGTGTTTATACAGGATCTTTACTATACAAATACCACTTCAGCTTTTGAGTATTGTATAGAACTGTTCAGGTGCATTGCATCTGACTTGGCTGAAACATGAACCAGTTCTTCCTGATGACCTTAAAGTGCTTGAATTTTTCATGTTTTTTATTTCTTAAGGGACCAAACACATCTTGTCAATTTTACACAGGCATATGTTTTAAGGAGGTGCTGTGCACCTCTCAGCTTTCATCCCTTCTCCTCTTGTTTAGCAGCAAGCTAATCTCATTTTAGAGCTTCTTTTTTAAGTTCAATCTAAATCCTCTTGTACACACAGACATATTAACATATTTGCATTCCCTCATGCTCCATATCTCTCCCCTAGCAGCCTTCACAGTCTGTGTATTCTCACCTCCACCCCACTTTTCTTCTTGAATGTAGAACCTTGCTCATAAAACCAGGTTTTTAGTTAATCTCTCAAGGTCACATTGACTCCTCATGTCTGCATGACAAGAATCTTCACCTTCTTGCAGCAAAGCCCTCAAATACACTGGGCAGGAATACAAGCCCTTACCTGCACAGCGTGTCCAGCACTTCCCGCAAAGAAAATCCTTGGTCATGTAGGTCACCAAGCAGTGGCAGGGAACCTCTCTCAGAGGTGTCCAAACTGCCTCTCAGGGCTCTGCAGCTGGTTCCTCTGCAGAGGCTGATGAGACATCCTACTGCATTAGCCCTGGTAGCATCCGCACAGGGTGTAAGCAGCTTGGAGAGGTCAGTGAGGGAAAAGCCACTTGCCCCCTCATCCTGCTCTAAGCACTGAAAACACTCAGAGCAGGGCTGGGAAAACATCTCTTGGATGGTGCTGCAGAAAAACTTCATAACTACACTTTTAGTAGCTGCTGCACAGAAACTCAAAAAACCCCTGAAACTCGCACCAATACAAGAACCGTGGCAAAAAGGGCACACAGGCTGCTTACATCATCATCCCTGGAAGTGGCACTTAGCAGCGGAGAGAAAAAGCCTTTTGCAAAGCAGGATAAGTTCGGCACTAGCAAGGCAGTGCTCACTGTTTACACAGAGGTCAGCACTCCTGCCTCACACTTGATCCATGAGCAGGAAACACATGGGAAGTAGAAAGAGGAAGCCAGGAGGGAAACTGCTTCCCTCGAGGGCTCTGGGGTTTAGCTAATTGAAGGGACAAGCAGCCAGGACGCTGCATGACCAGCAACAGAAACTATTTCTCCAAGTCAGTGAGAACAGCTACTCCAAAAGCTGACACCTGCACTTTCCACATAACACACAGGCAGATCTCTTTCTAAGGCCCTTAGATGCAAACAAGCAGTCTGCAGCAATAAGTATTTGCAATTTGGGAGCAGAGGGTGTTCACACCTCTTCCACCACTTCCTTACTGTGCTTGCAGAGCAGTATTTGCCTTGCCTCGTTCGTCTACAAAGTACCTGTGACACAGGCAAGAAACAGAGAGAAGGTCAGCATAACTGCAGACCTGCAGCACAGAGTCCAGCTCCCTTGATGACTCCTGAGAGAAGTTCAGCAGCCAAAGCAGGAGGAGGAAAGTAGACAACTGTTGCTGAAGGGCAGTTGACATCAGCAAAGGGCTTTCCCAGACAGAAGTCAGGATGCAACCAACAAGCCAGGACAGCTGCAGAGGAGCATCTATGAACCAGCACCCTGCAACAGAGATCAGAGCTCCAGCAGCTACAGCACTGCCCAAACTGCAGCAGAGCATGAGGGCTGACAACCTGCTGGCACAACCAAGAGCAGGAGGGCAACCTCGGGTGCAAGGATGTCCAAGTTAGGACACTGTAGTACTGGAGAAAAAAAATCACTTTAGGGCATTTTCTTTCCTTCATGCAGTCTATTCCAGCTGCTGCTCCACTCTAACAGGGAAGATGGAGAGGGAGAGAAACTGCACAGCCCATGTACATGGGCTGCATGGGCTGCAAGAAAACAAGTTTGAGTGCTGCAAAGAAGGGAATAAATAACAAAGGTCATAGTTGAATAAGAGCGACATCATACAGCCTTGAGACTGCCTCTGTACCCAAGCCCTCATCTACACTGCTACAGACAAAAGTGCTGGCCCCTGCATAGGGTATCGGAGCCTGGGGTCCCCTCCTCGTTTTGCTGCAGACTGTTGGTCCTGACAATGCCTGAGAGCTCTGTGGAAAGGGAACTGCCCCCCAGTCTCTTTCACCTGCTGGGAAGAATGAGGCTGGAATACTCCATTATTATTTTAGGAGTTTTCAGGGCAGATCTGCTTGCTCTTGATTGCTGAGGCAGGGGTCTATATCGGTTACTTGCATGCACTAGGCTGGGGACTTTGGGCCCTGTGCCAGCCACCAGCACTTGAGAGATGCTGACTGGGCTGTTCTTTTCAATGGTCTCTCTTCACCCTGCGGTGCTTGGCAAGAGGAGCCGGGCCCGGCCTGGGAACGCAAGGAACAAAGCGTTGGTCTGGCTCTAGGCACAGAGATGACAGCATTCAGTCAAGCCCAGGAACACAGAAGTGGTACTTCAAAGCGAGCAGCCTGGCTCCCAAACCTGCAGATAAAAGTGTGCGAGATAAAGTGGCTGCTTAGGCTTGAAGTAGAGCACTGAATTTTAGGCAAGACACAGCAACACGAGTTTTGGATCAACTCTTCCATTTCAGTGTTAGGATAAACAAAGAAATAGTAATTGGGCAAAGCCACTCTGAGTCACCATGCTTATCCCTGAAGCACAGCTCCACAAGAGCAAATAGCAAACACATGAAAATTTGGCAAAGATGGCAGTTGGTAAGCTGGGCTTCTCTTGCCTGCAGCCTCAGAGTGGCACCAGGGTGAGCACTGGGCTCAAACCTATGAGGAACACTCAGGTTCCAACTCCAACTTGAAGAAGATGGCTTTGAGATGACATCAAAAGAAACACTGAGCACATCAAATACTATGTGCCAGGGGTTGCCAGAAGTGAAGTAAAGAAAATGTTACTCCACCCCACATGGGTCAGCATTGCACAGAGCAGCGGATAATGTGGCACCACCTCAGTGGTGCCTGCCAGGGAGAGGATGCCAGGTGGTTAGAGCACACCCTTTCCCCCCAGGCTACGGTCTCAAAAGCAGAAGAGGAGCATGCACTCCCCATGGACTTGAGTCAGACTTGTTCTTGGAGCATACCAGTGCTAAGTCCAAGAATATTGAAGCATGGTGGCCTGGGGTTATCCTAAGGCAGCCTGTGCACCTGGAAGCTGCTTCCCATGGAAAGCACTGCCCTAAACATAGCACAACTCCAGTCAGGCAGTTTCCACTTATTTGGGGACACGGCCCCAAGAGGGATCATGCTAAGAAGTGCATGGTTCCCACTGCCTCTGCTGCCACACTCAACCTGTTCATCACTCTAAGTCTACTTTAAGACGGAGAAGGGAGCAGGGGGGAAGGGACAACAAGACTCAAAGGAGCACTCTGATTTCTGAGTAACTAAACCACAATGAAATTCCTACGAGAATTTTGTAGGAGTGAGGTATGTCCAGCCTTCTCAAACGCACCACAGAAGCAGGACTATAAAAATTATTAGTAGACTATGATATATTGAGTGATTAATTACTAATTAATAACTCAGATGGAGTTACTGTTTAATATTTCCCCCAATGGAAATGTAGCTTTGACAGTGGTATGGATTAGTGCTGGTTAAGATATTCTTTCAAGGATCTTCATGGAAAAGATATCACTTCTTCTCTGAAAAGCTCCTAAGTACATACTTATCTTGAAATGCTCTCACTGAAGTCATCAGAACTTAAGCATACGGCCACATTGAAGTGTTTGCCTAAAAAGGGGATAGGCTCAAGCTCTGTTCTTTGTTTTTCTCTGCCTCAAGCACCAAGTGTTTTCCAAGCTCATTCTCCGAGCACTTTCTAAGTGTACTATCAATCCCACCCCAGTTGAGCATCTCAGAGCAGAGGCAGCAAAGATCAAGTAGCCTAACCAGAACTCCTCTGTGGTGATAACTAAAAGGCTCCTGCAGTATGTTTTTTTACAGAGTGGTTAAACAACAATTCTAGACTAGAAACTTCCTTCTCCTCATGGGGAAATAGCTCCAGCAGGCTCTCAAAACATGTCATTTCTCCTCTTTTTCTTAATTTCCTAACCCCTTGGCCCCTCCCAAAACCTCCTCATTCTTCAGTCCCTTGCTGTCAGGAGACATCTCACACACTCTGCTCTCCTGAAGTTCAGCTCTGTGCATCTCTCTTTAAAGCATAACTTTTCAGCCTTCTATTGCTTTCATGGCCAATCTCCAAAGTTCTTTTGACCAATATCTTTCTGGCAATGTCATGGCAAAACCTCCAAGCATGGATACAGCCAGAGCAGAGAGAAAGCTACTGTGGTCTCCTTGCTCTGGACCTCCTCTGTATTCCCTTCAGCCTGACAGGCTAGAGAGCTTGCTCTCTGTCTCATCATGGCCAAGTACATATGCCCCATGATCCCAGCTTACTCTCTCACTATCCATCTTCTTCCTTCCAGAATGACTGTTTCCCATAGTGCCCAAATTGTCTAGAGCAGAAGGCAGCGGAGAGAGACAGGGTAGCTATTTCTTATAAACATGATAGTTTGACAAGCATTGATTGTTATATGATGAATTCTCACTTTTCCTGCTTACATCAACACATTCAAACATCATAATTCTCTCATTTGGGCATACTGGGAGACACACTTAAGTGTTTTTGCCAGACTTACTGCAGTTTGTCAGTACTGGTGTCAGGGCTGGTCTGCCTTTGGGCAACCACCACCACACAACAAACACAGCCTTTCTGTCTGTCATTGTTACAGAGTATTTTGGAAATGCATAAAGCATTTGAGTATCTTAAAACCTCACCAAACAGCCATATTGGCTAGAAACCTCTTGCATTCTTGCCAGAGAAGGTGACCCACAGCTGACAAATGCAATGGCAAAAGCCATTATCATATGTCGGAAAAAGAGGTTTTCTAATATCTGCCTTTTTCAGATCATGGCAAAGACATGTGGTGCAAGCAGGAGATAAGGTAAGAATCTCTTACCAGAACAATTTACTTTTTATCGATGGAGAAAACACAGCCATACCACTTCATCTCACACACTTGGTCAGTCTGTTTCTATCTTTTGCTTAGTTCTTCCAATGCATCCCAGTCAGCTCAGAGGAGCCAGCCTAACACTTTACATAAACCTAATGCTGCCTAGTGCTTTATCTGCCTTAAAACAGAACCTGGGCAACATGAATTAATGCCAGACAACACTGCTTATTTAGGGAACAGACCGTGTGAACTCTCTGTGTGAGCTTTAAGACTCTGCTTGCTCTTTGAAAGATACTGCCATGCTTCAGAGAGCTGAAGGGCTTCTCCTTTTCCTAAGCAAGGACTCCTAAGGCAGGCTCCAGAGAAGAAAGGGTTTCGCCTTTCACAGGGGACCTCTAGAGATCATCTCGTCCAACCCCTCCTTGCTCAGGCAAGGACATCTAGAGCATGTGGCACAGGGTCGCATCCAGGCCTTCACCATCCACCTCCCTCACCATTGCAGAAGCCCAGAGGAGGAGGAAGCAGGAATGGTTGTGTGGCCTCACCTCAGGCAACGCTCACAGCACAGGAGATGGCCCCTGTAGCTAGGGCCAGAAGCAAGGCAGAGAGCAGCTCTGGATGGAGTGGGGATCAGTCCACTTTGAACACGCGTGTCTTGAGCAAAGGGAAAGAAAGGCTAGTCTGAATGAGAGGAACATGTCCGACATCAGCAGAACTGGAGCCTTCAGAGCAAAACTTCTTTGCTCCCAGATATATTTAGCTCCTTCATATTCTCAAATGGAAAAGTACAAGGATACAGGGAGGTAACACCTCCTCCAGCGTTTTCTACGTGACTGGTCCCACTGCTGCCAACCTGCCCATTTATTTATGCTTGAAGCCTGTCACTTGTAATCTTGCCACAACCCCATAAGCAAGCAGGAAGGCTGGAATTTCACCCCTGGCAGCCTGCCGTCCTCTTACGCCATCTAAGCGGCACCCCGATCAAAGCCTCTGAGGAATCCTGAAGTACGGAAATAAGGCCTCCACTGCGGATACAGTGCCAGCGACTGTGTATGGCCACTGGGGACTGACTGCTGGGCCCAGATGGCAGAGGAACAGGTCCTTTCAGAAGTGCCAGTCAGTGCTGGAATCAAGATCGACCCTAGTGCAAGGAGTTTTGCTGGGCTCCATGTCACGCTAACACCCTTCAGCTGACTCTGGCTTATTGCGGTCACCAGAAATGCACAGCCCAAGCCACATTTTTTGTTTAGTGTCTGCTCCAAAAATGACACATGCTAATGGATATATGTATGTATGGTATCTCCCACCTGGTCTTCCAGAGTGTAATGCAAAGCAGCCCATGGGAGGCGTCTGCTCATTTTTAAGAATCTCACTTGAGATTCCCTGAGTAGGGAGAGGTGCGTATACTAACATCAAGAGGAAGAAGTTGTCAAGGATTCAGCCCTAAATTTTACCCCACTACTGCTAGTTGCAATGGCTTTGTTTCTATGGAAAATATCTATGGTCCCTCATGGATACCTGTACCAAAAAACAGCTAAATACATTTCATTCTTTCCTCTTGAATCCTAGTTATTTTCAATCGCCTCTTCTAATGCCTTCCCTTGCTCCCATTTATGTTGGTAGCACTGGAAGCCTGTAAACGTGCTTCCTGGGCCAGGTGGAGAAGAGCTAGCACTGAGGCAGCTTCCTAGCCATGCCCACAGCAGACCTTTTCTTGAGCGATCACCTCCATATGCCTGCCAGCATGACAGCCTAGCTCGCAGCTTCCAGACCAGGTCCCACTATGCCTCTGTTCAACAGCATGCAAAACTCCTCCCGATATAGCATGAGTTGCCTATTTATATCACACTGTTTACCAACACTGAGCTCACTCACTGAAAGTGGAGGACTAGATGAGTCAAGGGGTTTCAGGGTGGAAGAGTGACTACAAACTCCAGGCCCACATGAGTAACTCTGACATTTGGGACACCATCCAGGAACTGCTCCTGAGCAACAGGAAGCAAGAAATAAGCATATCCTAGGGCTGTTAAATTCTGGAGACTTACTCTGGTTTCTTGGGCGGCTGAGAACAGATCCCTGGTTTTAAAGCATGCAAAGATGCCATTGGACTGAACACCCATATGGTAGCAGATCAGACTCCTGAAGCACATTCATGCAAAATAATCAGTGACTTGACTCCTCCTGAAGCAACCGCATTTTCCATTTCTCCCTCCCGGCTGAGCCCAGCTGTCTCTTGATGCCAGACACATTTTTAGAATCTCACATTTTCCTCTCCCTCTTGGAGAAAGTTATTGCTTTCCAGCTCTCAAAAAACTAAAGACCTTCTACTCTACCCAACTGGTAATGGACCTTCTGGCTGCATTCCTCTTTGTCATTTCCTGGATCCATCCATTACACTTATCAGCTTCAAAGAGGCTAGCATATGTGGGAGAGGATATGCACTTACATTAAGGATCAATTTCCTTGTCTTTACTTTGCCTAATGGGCAGAAGGATGATTGTCCCAGTGGCTTTACCAAAAAGCCTCAGCCAGGCTTGATGTGCATTCAGTCACTAGCAGATTTGGAGTCAAGAGGCCTTTCTGAAGCACACCATGTTAGCAATAGGAACACAGGATATCCTTGAGTGTAGGCCCCATAAATTACTGGTCAATCCAATAACAGGAGTTTCATCTATAAACTATCCACCTTGCTCTGCCTGTCCTCATGTCTCATCCTCTCAACACAGGTTCTCATGAAGCAAAGCCTCAACCACCGCTGTGTGCCATACAACGTGAAGAGCATCACTTGCATGCATGCTCTTTGTTGTGGCAGGATTTTGCTAGAGAAACAACTCCCACATGGCCACAGGGAAACACAGAAGACTTCCTGCTGCAGGGGACAGAGAAAACCCCATGACTGCTCTCATCTGCCACAAAATCCTCCAAATTCTGCTAACAAGGTAATTCTGGGCAAATGCATGACTCAGGTGCCATGATGGTTACTTGACTTCTCCAATCTACCACAAAATCCTCCAACTTCTACTACACATGGTGACCCTGGGCAACTGCATGACCCAGGTGCCACCAAGGCTGGTGCTGGCAGCAGCCCCCCATCTGCCAGTGAGGACAGCTAGGGAGCAGTGCTTGCAAAGACACTGCAAGAAAGGGGCAAGACCATATCTGTTGCATTGCCCGTATGTTACACAGTGCTCTGCAGACCCTGTGCTAGCAACAAGGCAGGGTCCAGGTTGTCAAAAATTGATTGCTGCCAGCTCCCTACCTCTTCCCAGCCCAGCCTTCTTACCTCAGGGAGGTTGATGTGGGCTCAGCAGCCTCAGGAAACACAACTCACCGGGTGTCCTGATTCTGGTCCTTCTCCACCAGCGTCCCTCAGTTTCACGTGGCAGACCCCCTCTGTGAAATGTGGCCCAAATGTTCCCATATGTGCCCTGGCCCACCCACTCCTCCCTCAACTGACTCACCCACCCCCAGCACTGACTCACTCCCTGCACTCTTCCCCCTTGCCGTTCATGTGCTCATCCAACTCAACCTCCTCCCACCATCAGAAATCCCTACCGCACCAAGTCACAGGTTGCTATATCGGCACCTACACAACCCTGGAGTTGAGTAAGCTGCCAGGCTCGCGTGTGCTTGGGCACTGCTGCTCCACATACCTGCTTGTTCACTCAGACCCAGGCACCGAGCTGGTACGCGCTGCTGCTCCCGTGTTGGCAGCGCCTCGCAGAGGAAGCAGCCATGACACAGGGCTCAGGTTACCCTGTTGTAGAGACCGGCAGAGAGGTAGCTTGGGTCTGTGGTGCAGAAATGTCTCTTCTTGTTCAAGTCTCCACCTGTGCTCTGCTGGAATCTCAGCTTAGTTACCAGGGGTGAAGGTTGTGTCCCAGAGCTGTCCCCCCATTTTTGTTACTAAGATTGGGGTATGCAGTGGGGATTGCCATTGCTCTATTGCTCCTTTTTCTTCTAGGGCTCTTAGATACTGTTTTTAAGGATTTACCTTCTTTCTGGTACAAGTAACACTTGTCTTTTCACTGCTCAAGAATTTCACAAGCCACAAGATTAAAACAAAAAAATAAATTTATATATATATTTTTAATTTCCCCCAGCTGCTTACAGGGCTGTGAGCAACTATATCAAAACTGGTTAGCACAAACTTCATTTTGCCTCCATCAGCTCAGAGCAGCCACAGATGCTGGAATGGCTCCTTGTCTGCAGGTTCAGAAAGGCAGCATTTAGAAAATTTTACCACCACTAGTTTATTTATTTGGTCAAGGATTATTGCTTAGGTTCTTCTGGATGAGATGTCTTCCCTGCATGCACGCCTCTGCTCATGAGGAAGGACAAGATTGAACTGGCCAGTGAGTCTGTCAGGCCCTGGGGCTGGGTGCCCTGCTCTGCATCACTTGAACTGCAGGTAAAGAAGGGACCAACACACATGAGCCCACCCAGGAGGAAAGGCCTGTGCAGTGTCAAGCCCATGACAGGCAGTCATAAATATTCCACGTGGCAATCAAGACAGCCCTCACCCACAAAAGACCAGGCCTTTCCTCACCACACACACAGCCACGTGAGAGATATTTTTCAAGCAGTGAGAATGAATGAAAAAAAAAAAAACCCTTTTTTCCTGAGGGGAGAGTAACTTTCAGCACTGAGTGTCCAGACTCCTTCCCTCCTATTCACAACGCACCCTGCACTGTGCTCTGAGAGCCACCCAGGCACATCAGGCTGCGCGATGCAGAGACACCAGGTCTCTCCCACTGCAGCTAACAGCACATTGCCACAGGGAGCAACCTTGGCACAACAGGGTTAATTCATAATCAGTTTGCCTCACTAGACAGAATGAATCACCCAGCCCTGACAGCTGGTGTCAGGAGTGGCCATCTACTATTTCCACCAAGTGCATGTGGGACAGGGCCGCTAGCCACCCCCGCTGAGGGGCAATAGCCCTGCTTCCCGGATCAGATTCCTGGGCAGGAAGCGCATCCTCAGCAGCCAGGGAGTGGTCTGGCCAAGGGACATGCTCTGAGCAGCCCAGCGCCTGCAGCTCATGGCAGATAGCACGGGGAACGTACTGAGCAAGGCCCCTGCAGCTAACGCAGACAAGCCTTGCGTGCCAGCGGGGTCGGCACATCCATTTCAGCACGGGGGTTCCTACCCAAGGACTGTGCCAGGGGTCAGAGCGCACAAGGCGTCCGTCACAAACGCCCACCCAAGCTGGCACCCGGGAGGCTGGCTGGCTAGCAGAGCCCACGGAGAGGGTCTCTGCTCCCCTCCTCTCTGCTCCCTGGGTGCTGCCTTGGCAGCAGGGCTCCCAGGGCAGAACCAGCCACTCCAGCACAGGCCACCCGCACAGAGCAATCTCTTCAGGGAAGAGATCAGCATCACTCTTTTCACCTGCGGCCCAAGCCACAGAACCCCCTCATGGGCTTCCTCCTGACCTTGGTCTTGCTGTCACCCAGATTGCAGCCCAAGGAACTGTGAGGACTTCCTGGCGATGGCAGGACCTGCTCTGGCTCCCTCATCTCCTTCACCAGCCACAGTGGGTGCCTCCCTTATAGCATCCATTCCCTATTCACACACTTTTCACCTTGTATCTCTTGCGACTCTCTGCATTCAGTGGTCTCCGCTGTTTCCTTATTTCCTTCACTTCCTGAAAAGGGGTCCAGGTTTTGTTAAGGTCAGGCCAATGACCAGCCCTACAAGGAGATCCCAACAGGCACAGTGACAATTTCGTGTTATAATGAAGGGCATCACACAAGTCCGACCACTTTATGTGGTCTCTTCTCCCTGCTCTCCCTCAGCACCCATAGCTGTTGGATTAGGATCATAAGGAATACAACCCTACCTGTTTCCTTTGGTATTTAGATAAGGTCATTTTCCAGAAAATTGTCTGATATTTAATGGCTGACATTATTTGTCTCCTTGATCTCAGGAGGCAGCAAACCCCAGCTCTCCTCTCCCTCCTCCATGGGAGGCAGGGAGTGCCAGCTGGCAGAGGAAACCAGAGGAAGACGGAGGAGCCTCCAGCTCTAAGGAAGCTCCCTCCTTCCCTCCCTCTGCAGCTCCAGGAGCTGCTGGTGTCCCGAGGCACCCGGCTGCCTCTGCTGGGCCCTGCCTGCTCTCTGCCAGCAGTACCTGCCTCCGTCAGCAAAGCACCCTGCTCTGACTCAACAGCGTGCCAGGGCACTGCAGTGCTGAGAGGGGAGCAGCAGGTTACTCCTCCGGCACTGCAAGCAGCAAGACTTGTTAGCAGGATCTCGTCAGCAGGATCTTGCCCCGGCCCTTCTCATGGGTCGGGTTACCAACAGATGGAGAAGACAATTCCGTTCCACCACTCCCAACACACATGTCTTAAGGAAAAAAAAAGCAGGGGGAGATCAAAAACACCTCCTTCCCCAGCCACATCAAACCTCAAATCCTCATCAGTTCTGCAATCCGCTTGGCTCTTGCAGACAAGGGACTAAGGAGACAAAACAGGAATAACAAGGCAGCTGGGCTTATGCTTCAGGACACAAGAGTCCCAGCACTTGGGTAGGAGGAGAGATTATTACCCAAAGGCTCTGTTTGGGACCTCTGCAGCCAGCTTTGTAAGAAGCTGTTAGGGAGGAATTTGCAATCAGTAACACACAAAATGGCATCTAGGGAGGGACAAGCTCAGGGATGCTCTGAAATGCCAGTGCAGGCTAGGAGGAAATTATAAATTGATGGTGATGATTGGCAAGTTCAAAACAACCTGGAGAGGGAGGATAAAAATCAGTCGGAAAGCCTTTTAATGATCCAGAGAGGGTGACCACACTGCTGAAGCTTTTCAGGATCAGGCTGGGTGTTTTCAGCTCATGTTGTTTCCCATAAGAAGGCATACAAAGTAAAGTCCTCTTCCTCCTCCAAGAAATGCAGTAGAAACAACAACAGAAAGAGCATGCCAAAGCATCTCCTGCCATCTGAAACCTACTTTGTTCTCTATTCACCAGCCATGCACTTTTCAACACTTTCTTACTGATCCAGTCACTCTCATATTTTGAAAATGGACTCATTAGAACTTCACACCTCCACTACTTTGATCACCCCATCTTTTTTCTCTCCCTAATTTCTTGACTACAACCACCTGCTGATATCTGATCTTTCACAGAAGGCCAATCTTGGAGACATCTGCCAGCACAGCTGTGTCAGAAGGAGAAGCAAAGGCCCATGTGATCAACATGTCTGGACAGGTGTAAGTTTACTGATGGGGATGCAGTTATACTGGCAAAACTGCTTCTCAGTGTTTTGAGGTGGTGATGGGAGCTGGAATAACGCAGACTGAGAATTTGCCAGAACAGTATCAGCCTAGTGATCAAAACAGGCAATCCCACACATCAAGCAGGCCAGAAGACTGCAAGTGTTTTGAAGTAGGCACCTAATACACATTACAAACAGGGCCCAGGACCATGCTGAAATGTTGAGACTGTGCCATGATGTTTTATGCCTTTATAACTTGCAAAGGTGCATCTGTCACTCTGGGTCCATCATAACTACACGAACTACTGCTGCTATTTCACAAGACTCTTTTCCACCAACTCGCTCTAGACTGAGGCCTTTTAATTCGGTAAAACCGACTCCCCATAATAAGACATAAACACTTTCTGAGGTTATTTTCTCATTAAAACAGGGCAAAGCTAGAGGGAAAAACAAACAAAAAACCCTACCTCAAAATAGGATAAGGAGTGACACACTGTGAGGTTCCCCTGCTCACCTTTAAAGCATACCAAGTATTAATTCTCCCCTGACTCACGATAGTCAGGGGCTATGTACTAGCTTTGAAATCCCCCTCTTACCACAGGCGATAATAAAGCACCAAGATATTAGTGTGTGAGATGCCATCAACACCAGACACCAGGGATTTACAAAGGATACATCCTGTTAGGCAAACTGGATCAGTTTTATTTTTAACAGTATTACAGCGTTAGTGGATGAAAGGGAAGTCGTAGATGTGGCAAGATTTTAGCGAACCATCTGCTGCAGCATCTCATCCAATCTCCTTCTCAAGACTGCTGCATAAAGCGAACAAAAGTGTTACCTCTTGGACTGGGAAGGGACCTGAGGGCTTAAATAAAACAGCAGCCAAAGCAGAGAGCACCAGGCCACAGGCTAGCTGGAACTAGAGAGACTAAAGAATCACTCTTTATTTTGTTCTTCATATGCATTTACCCAGATGATGACTTCTAGAGGGTGGTGGGTAGGCTCTCAGGAGCTCTGCCGGCTGCTTCCAGATATCTTTTTGGCAAAGAGGTCGAGTGTCAGAGGCAGGGAAAGCTATTATTCATTGTGGTGGGTGATGGGCAGTTTCAAAGGCAAACGCATGGAGAGTAGAGGTAGGTTCATCAGAGCATCGCTGTACAATAGCTGGAGTTGGGCCAGAGCTTCCTCTTATTGGTGCAGGAGAAGACCTAGCTACATGGCTCTGAAGGGATCCTGGCCTCAGGGTCCCACCATACACTTTTCCTGTGGTATGGGTTTTCTTTGTGACCTGATATTTCTACCCTCCACATTACTGATGAACACAATCACAGAAATGTTACACTTACGCAGGGTAACCAAGTGCCATCTTAATACTTGTCTTTACTAGATACAAATTGAACTCCTTATGTTTCTCCCCATTAAGCTTTCTCTCAAATTATTTTGTAGCTCTTTCCTGCAGTCTCTTCAGATTTTCAACACCCTTTCCTGAACACTGACACCAGTTCTGGATACAGTATTTAGTATCAGTCTCCAAAGCACCTTCAATAGCAACAAAAGTTGCATTCTTATAGCTACTCTCTACTTCCCTTCAATATCAAATCTGGATTTCACAGAACTGCCAGGCTTGAAGAGGAACAAGTCACCTGGTCCAATTCTTTGCGATAAGGCACAGCCAGCTATAACTGGTTCATACCTACAAACATGTATATAAGTCAAAATCCATCATATCCATTGCCCTGCATCCGTCATGCAGGGGAGTTAACAGATTTGGTGTGGTACATTCTAGAAAAACACACACTGATGGATATTTCTCCTACCTCCTTGCAATGTAGCTTATTTTTTTTTTCTGGTTTATTTGCACTGAGTCGGTGTAGTTGTCCTCTTCATCCCTATAGCCCAAGGAATCAAGCCCTGGGATCTTCTCTACTAGATGTTCTCTAAAATGGCTGCTTACCGTGCAGAGGTTACCTTGCGCTGTTCTGTAAGTATTTTCAGGGGAATTTCATAAGGCTTTGCCCACTTAACCAAATCTAATTTACGTGTCACCTGTTCCAACTTGTGCTTGGATTCAATTTTAAAAAAGTCCTTGTCACCACTGACCTTCTTTGCAAGGGGAGGACAGAATCCTTACTGCCACCTTTTGCTGTTGTTCTTTTCTACTCAGCCAGGAGTAAATTCTTTCTTCCATCCAACAGCTGCATTGACTCTCTTTGCCATAGCTGGGTGGTCACACCAGGTTTTGTGTTCATTGCAAAACTCCTTCCTTCTTCCCAGATTTATAACTTCAAACAAAATCAAACTGAAGCTCCCCAGTCTAAGCTGTGGGTAATAGCAAGTCCCTGGGCATTTCCTGCAGTTCAACAGAGGCAGCGTCATTTGTTCCAAGTCTAAACCTCAAGTGCAAGTAAGATCTCAGCAAATCACCAAATATCATATGCAATCACCCCGCGGATGATATCAGCATCACCAGCACCACCTGAGACTCTACAGAGTACAACAGTCTCACACAAAGGGGAGTCTAGGCAATATGAACCGAGAGCTGAGGGAGGAAAACCAGAAAATTCCTCAGATCTTTTTTAAAATGCTAAGGCTTTTTTGCTCAAGGGTGTTGCTAAAGTCAGATGCAGAGATCCTCCTCAATCATTATCACTATCAGGCCCCATCAACGTCAACCAGAAGATATAAGACAAGAATAACTATTTCAGGCAGAAGACAAGGCCTTTTGCCACCAGAGTTTCCTCTGAGTAAAAGACAACAGCAAGACGGTCTCATTCCCTGGCTTTGAAGGCAGCAGGGGCAGAGTCTACTAAAGGCCCATTCCTACTGAGGGAAAGCAGGGCCAGGGCAGAGACAGCAATGCCAAAGGAGAGGCAGGGCACCAGAGGCCCTCACTGGCCACCCCTCTGAGCCAGGAGTGGGAAGGAAGAGAGGCCCTTTGGCTCACTGCTTGGAGATGGTGAGATTCGGGTGCTTCTGGAAAGCAATGGTGGAACCAGCACGCCAAAACCAGCCGATATAAATGCTTCCTGCAGCTGCTATGCCTGCATGCTGATGCAATGTGCTACCTTTCAAATACACAGTCCCTTAAGAGATCCAGACCTTTTTTTTTTTTTTTTTTTTTTTTTTTAATAATGCAATAGCACAAACATATTCCCAAAACAGACCACATAAATGTGAATCTTCAAAAGCCTGTTTCAAGCCAGATCTATGCTATAAACTTCTGGTTTCTCCATCAAATTGAAAAGAGAAAAAATAGCAGGCACAGAACAAGATCTATGCCTTTCTCAAGCACAACAGCTATGCAGGCAGAAACTGCTGGCATTGACACAATTAGACCAAAGCACATCAGGAATAGGAGACCTTGTTTTGTTCAAAAGGTGCCAAAAATATGCCAGCAGGATCTCCATTTTGCCAAAAAAAAAAGCTGTGTGGCCACTATAAGATCTTGGCACAAGGACAGTACTGGGAAAGCATTCCTTCTGCTCCGGAATTGGCTTTATGAGAGGTTGGGGAGAAAGGGTCTTGAAAGCAAAGAAGGAAGAATGACAGACAATATCCATGTATAACAGCAGCGGGGAGAGTAGGAGTATTTCCAATCCTGCTAGGGGATCATGTGCAGGGAATGCATAAAGAACATGCAAAGATAACCTAGCAAAGGGGAGCAAACGCTGCACGGAAAAAAAAAAAAAAAAAAAGGCAGAAAATGTTCTGCATCACACACAGCGAGAGGCTCTCGTCCTTCCTGCAGCTAGTCTGTATTTGGAGCAGAGGGCAGACACCCAGCTCCATGCTGGAAGCACGAAAAGAGGGAAGGCAGTGCCAGCCACAGGCTGCAGGCTCAGAGAAAAGCCATTTCGTACTGTAAGCCTTTGCTCCACAAGCTTGGCACTGGCTTCACAAATCTTGCCCTCTCTCTGCTCTAGAACTCAGGCATCTTTCCTCTCAATTATTATTATTATTTTCCTCTATCACCTTCTTTTCAGGCAACATCCATATTACTCTCCACTCTTCCCACTTCCCCGTTATCCTGAGGCCCAACCCTCTCCGCGGCAGGACTGCTGACAGGATGATGGCTGCAGGCACAGAGGTTTCTTCCCGAGAAGGACACGCTCACGGCAGCTCCTGCACACGCCAACTCCCCGTATGGTCAGCAAGACAAGGCAGCCTTCTCAGAGAGAGACGGAGCTGCACAGGGAACACAGAGATGCCGAGGGCTGCAGTGGAACTGCAGTGGAACTGTTCCTCCCGCGAGGAACATGGAGCTGCCCTCAGAGATGCGGGTTGGCACTGGCATCTTTTGAAACTATAGCATCAAAACCAGGAAAGCAATTGTGAACAGCAAGGTGGATGAGGGGCACACACTCCATCCTTCTTCCTCTCTAGAAACCTGCACTCCTGTTTCCAGCTCAGGCTCCAAGCAAACTTCAAACTCCCAGGCTCACTTCCAGGAGGCACTTCTGCAGCTTCACTCTGCTGCCAGGCTCCAGGTGGGAAGCCTGGGGATGGGATAACAGAGGTATAGGGCAAGAGCAAGGAACAAGGGCATGTTCCTGGCTTTGCATCCATGCACCAGCCTGGTCAGTAGCTGTGATGTCCGAGGTCCTGGCAGCTCCTGGAGAACCTGTATGTCTGGCTGGCTGGACTTCCACTCCTGCTGGCAGCGGGTGCAGGTGAGAGCGAGAGGCCTCTTTGCACGGCAATACACATGGCCCAAGGTACAGAGCACGAGCACTCTCCCAAGGGGCCAGATTGGGCAAATCCTGCCAGGAAAGCTTCCTCTCTCCAGTACTGGGAGCTCTCTGCTCGCCTGGGGCGATGCAGATGGGCATGCTTATTGAAACACACTTGCTTTCAGCCTGCTCAGCCCAGCCAGGGCCCTGGGGACAGAGGAGGGGCAGCAGATACTGCTTTGTTGAGACCAGACAAAGCCGAACCTTCCTCTGACTCAGGCAGCACCCGGAGGACACAGTCCAGCAGGCTCCCTTCCCCCTGCCTCCGAAGCCACCAGGCAGGGCCTGCCTCGCTGCAGAGCTAGTTCAGGTGGTTGCAAGTCTGCCTTTTCGCTTCAGGCTTCGAGAGGGGCCTCCAAGGCAGAAAATACACAGTGAGGGCCAGCTCCTCTCTGTTCATTTGCAGGGCTTAGGGCTGGGATGGAGTGAAGCTCTGGCCATCTCACAGTGTGAGAGAGAGAAAACCCGACAAGGCCTTGCCCACTGTTTGGATTTGTTCCTCCCTGTCACAGCCGTCGCTTCCCTGTTAAGCTTTCCCCACGGGACTTGGCTGCCTGGCAAACCTCTCCGGGATGAGCAGTGGCTGTGCTGAGCAGGGAGCAGGCCGGCCTGCCCACGTACAACATCCCAGCTGCCCACACGGCAAAGCAAGACACCAAAGCCCTCGTGCCTACAAACAGCATCTCAGGAAGGGCCTCGGGAAGGCAGCAGGGTGGTTTCCGACTCTTTGTGGCCTGAGTCCATCACCACCACGTCCAGACAGGCTGGCGTGCAGGCTCGCTCCTGGGAAGGAGGTGTTGCAGAAGTAGCCTGAGGGACTGTCTCCAAGGATTGCTCTCCCCTCCTTTGTTCCCACCCTTTGGAAAGCAGCCCTTAGAATAAAAAGGCCTTAACAGTACTGTCATTAAAGGACATGGAGACGAATCCTTGAGGCTGTCCCATTTTTCAGTCATTCCCATTGTCTTGTTTCATCCCTGCACCAGAAATGCCCCAGGGAAGATCCAGCCCCAGTGCCTAGCAAGCCCCATCATCCTCACCTCCATTACCAGATCGCAGAGCTCTCACATGCTTTGATGTGCAAATCTGCTACTGGATCCATAATCAGCACTAGCTACAGTTAACTGCATCAGACAGAGCAGATCACAGTTGCCTTCTCTGATACGAGGAGGTGCCACCTGCTGAGGTCTTGGGTCCCCAACACATGGTGTCACCCTGGCTGTGGGAACTGGGACAGGGCATCGTGGCCTGATATTCCCAGCTTAACTGAGGTTGCACCTCTGCGGTCAAGGTGAAGGAGGCAGAGGAGTTGCTGGCAGAACTTGACAGGGCTACACATGATCCAAGGTATTTTAGCTACCTTTGGCTCAAGGAAAGCAAAATTAGCAAGGGACAGAAACAGACCATCATGTCTGCCAGCTCTCAGGCTTTTATCACAGATCTTATGCTATCGGGGTTTTCTTAAAGCTCTAGCTCCTTGATACACATGATTTCATAAGAATATTTTTTCTACATGTACATTTATCAAAAATTTAAAAAGGCAAGTTCCTCACTCATTTTCTTGTCAAACAAAGCTTAAAAAATCAAAGATATTGTAGAAGCTTAGTAAAGTCGCTGCAGAAAAAGCAAAGGCAACAGTATTTCCCCCTTCCCTTGTTTCTCTCCCCCCGCCCCCCACCTCATGACTTTGGGACATTTCAGGATAGTGAAACCACGCTCTGGTTGAAGGCGAAGAAAATCAAGCAGTCCAAAGCCTCATGGCAATGCTCTTTCATCAACAAAGCCAACATCCTCAGAAAATAGAGTAGCTGCAGTTCCTTCCAAGGTTACTGAAGACAAGAACAGACAAAAATAGACTGTGCAACAAAATATACTTATGAGCCAAACAGGGTCTCTCTTCCCTCATGTTTATCTTCCTCCCATGCTAGCTGGATGAAGCCCTCAGAAAGGACATACTATACTGTATAGACAGCATATTACCCCAGCTAAAAGGTTCTAGACGCAAAAGGCCTTTCCTAGGTAGATACAAGCTAATTGCAGCCATTAGAAGTCCTTAATGCTTTGCTATTTCTGATTTGAGCAGGGTGCTCCTGGATTTGGTTGTGAGCAGAGTGGCTTTCTGCACTCTCAGAAACATTAGAAAATGAAAAGCTATTAGCCAAAACAGTGCAGGTGTTGGGAGGGAAGGTTAACAGCTCCTGCAATGCACTTGCACAGGCTATGGCCCATGCAAGGATGGGGCATCTGCAGGGCTGTTCCAAAGACACTAGGAAGAAGGATGGCATGCCAATTTGGAGGGCTGGTGATTAAAGGAAATAAAAATAAAATAAAATAAAATAAAATAAAAAAAGGACTATCTGCTTTGTTACATGACCATGGATACCAGCCCTATCAAATAACTCTCTTTGCTAAGGTCTCCAAGGCACAAGAGGCAGAGTGATATTACACACTCACCTATCCTCTTTGAGAACACCCTTCCTCCTCCTCAGCTAGCCAGTGACAAGGGTGGCACACAGGGAGGGCAGGGAATCTTGCACACCTAGGGACCCTAGCACACACTCCAGCCCTCCCGTGAGCAACATCAGTGTCTCACACAGCACCTGGAATAAAGACGGGAGCCAGGGCCGCCTGGTGAGAACGGGCGCAACCACCCGGGTGAGCCCGAAAGCCGCATTCCCGGCCCCGGGGCAGCCTAGGGGCAGGTGCGCATGGATGGCAGTGCAGGGTCCCACTAGACAGCAGGGACGCCCAGGCACTGGGGTAGCCAATTGCCAACGCTGGGTGGCCAATGCGGAGCTGCGGACACCCCCTTCCCACGGCTCCAGGTGGAGCGGGCAGACACCAGCAGCAAGCCCTGGGCGACCGCGAGCCAGCGCTGCTCCCTTCCCCGCCGCGGCGCGGGGGGCGAGGAGGACACGGGGCTGGCCGGCCAGCTCCTCCCGCGTCCCTCCCGCGCGGCCGGCGCTGCGGGACCCGGCCCTACAGAGGCGCTGCGGCCTTGGCGGAGATGCTCGCCCGCTCCCCGGCATTCCAGCCGCAGGCAGCGCTCCCGCCCCGAGCCGCTCCCCGAGGGAGCGGGGCACCGGCCCGGCCCGGCACGGCACGGCCCGCGCTGCTCCCGCCCCGCCGCGGCGCGGCCCCGCCGCCGCCGCTGCAGTGAAAGGGAGGGGACAAAGAGGGGGTAAGATAAAAGCCGCCCGCAGCCCGCGAGACACACGGGAAACGGGGAAAGGCAGCAACAAAACAACAGCAACAAAAAAAGCAAATAAAAATAAAATAAAATAAAATAAAATAAAATAAAATAAAATAAGGATTACCCGGCAGAGCTGCGCCCCGCTAAGCCGAGCCGAGCCGGGGGCGCGGCAGCCCGACCCTAAGATGGCAGCGCGGCGCCGCCGCCGCCCCCGGCTCGGCGACCCCGGCGAGCAGCGGAGTCGGGCGGCGGCAGCGTCAGCAGCAGCGAAAGGCCGCGCACCGCGACCGGGCCCCGCACCGCGGCCCCCGCTTACCGGCGTCAGCCACGGACCGGCTCCCGGCCGCCTCCCCGCCGCGCTCGGCAGCGCCCGCCGCCGCCGCCGCCGCTCGGCGCGGAGCCACGGCTGGGCGGGGCCACGGCTCGGGGCGGGGCCACGGCACGGGGCGGGGCCTGGGGGGCCTGGGGGGCGGGGCCTTTTCCCACCCCGCCCCGCTCCTGCGTCACTTGGCGCTGTTGCGTGCGTGCGTGATTACGTGTGTGCGTGCGTGCCGGCGCGCGGAGGCAGCGCGTCTGCCGCTGAGGTGCGCGGGGTGGGGTGGGTAACGGCCGGGCCCGCCGGTAACGCCGGCAGGTAACGGCCCCGACGGTTGGTAACGGCCGCGGCGGCCCAGGGCTCCCCGGGAGGGCCTAGCCCGCGGTCCTGGGGCCGCTTTGCCGCACCCCTGGCCTGTGCCCCGGCGCTCCCGGCCCAGTTCCCGCGCTGCACAGCGCCCGCCTCGGCCTCCAGAGCGTTTCTTCGCTTAAGGGTTCCCCGCGGTGGTGCTACCTGGATTAGGCGTGGAGCGGTGCGGGGAGTCATGCAGCGAAGATAGACCCAGATTCCTGGGTGCTGAGCAGTGCAGTGCTATCCCGTGTGTGTCACCGGGACTCGGGAAGTGTGGGCAGTAGCTTGTGCACTGCTGGTTCTTCTCCAGAAAAGTCTTTGGAGGTCCAGTGAGTAAGGGGGGGGGGGGGGGGTTGCAATTCAGGGAAGGAGACTGTGTGACAGGTTTATTATTATAACACATAGAGTCATGGTGGTTGGAAAAGATCTATTCCTTGTGGTTAAAGCAGCCAGGTAATAAGCCTTTGTAAAAGCAGGACCCAGGCACCATTCTGAGTTGTGTTAGCTTGTCTGGTTTGCAAATTCTGCTAAGAACACCTGGGAGGGTCTTGTGTAAGAAAAAGAGAAACTGGTGTAAGGGAAATTTCTGAGTGAGAAGCAAGTCTCACTTCAGTAAAGCAGAAGATCATTCTGCTGCACTGTGGAAATGGTACATTTGTTACCAGGTTATGTCCTCTTCAGCCTGAGTCCTTCCGTGTTAGGAAGGAGTGTGTTAGGAAGCTTGTGATAGCTTTATCAGGAGGGCCCTTAGCCACTGCCATTCTTTGCTCTGTGAAAATCAAGTCTAGGTTAGTAGTAACTATTTTTTTTTCTTCATTTTTTTAATAGTTGAGCCACAGGCCCTCCACCTTCTCTTCCTTCTTATTTGTGTCCTCCTACCTGTCAGAACTTCCCCCTTAGTGTGGTTACTATTTTCTGCTTTGTGATTGTATCTCACTGGTTGGGACCTGGTAGCCTAGGTCAGGGGCTGGAAACAGAATATGATCTTTTGTTTTGGCATCTGTGGTCTTGCTCCCAAGACCTCAGTACATTTAGAGAGATTTAATGTTCACTTGTTATGTGATAAGTGTGTCGTTGCAACTTATCACATCACAACCTATCGGGTGTATCGGAAAGCAAAGCTGTGGAATTCCAGAAGACGCAGGTGAAGAAGGATATTCCTGGGCTTTGCCTCCAGAGACATGAAATAGTCTTGGGTTAGATATTTGCTCTACTGTAAGTTTGCTTTGACCCTAGACAAGAAGTTGTCCTCCCCATAGTTTAATTTCCTGCTAATACACCAAGAATAATCCTTTTCTATTTTAGTACAGTGCTGTGAATATGAGTATATAACATGGATTAGGGTGCTTTGGGAGTAAGAGCCATAAGTACCTTAGAGATGGGACTTCTGGATACTTCAAACGTTAAAAGTAAATTTTCCTTTTAAGATATATACAGACATCTCTTTTTTTTTAATACTTTTTTTTTCTGATTGTGATCTAGAAAACAAAATTGGGGTGTGAAACTGTAGGATTCCTTGAAAACTGTAGGAATGGAATTTCTTTTTTCCTTAACAAATGTTATGAGGCAGTATTGGCAACTTGGATTATAAATATCCTGTTTAATAAATAATCCTATTCATAAACTGAATTCTAGAAGAGTTAAGCCCTTTTTGTGAATCTGGGCCTTTCCGCATGGTATTAACGTAAAACCAATTATGTCTTGATAATGAACATCTCAAGTATTTTTAACACACACGAGCCCTTAATCACATCTCTTCCTTTACGAAGAGAGCTGTGAATGGACCGAGTCCTGTAGCTCACAGCTGGCTCCTGCGGCTCACACTGGCAGCCGTTCTATAAATAAACCCGCAGCACAGAGTAGGGGGGTAGGTATTTGTATCCTGCCTATTGTCTTGGGTTTATTTCCTGCCTTTTAATGATGGGTGACAGATGCAATTCAAATCCTTGTGGTTCCCAGAGCATGTCCATGTGGGTCTTTTAGAAGAAGAAGGAACACGTTGACTCCCACTGTTTGACTATTCAGATAGGATTGCTAGTATTAAAGTGAAGAACGTTTTTCCTGGTGTATTTTGTATGATTGACAGCAGGTTTTGTGGAGCAGACTTCAGCATTTGCTTTGCACATTAGTTCATTTTCCCTGTGTGTGCGAGTGAGTTATTAGCAGAGAAGAGAAAATGGGATGTATGTGGAAGTACTTTGTGGGGTGGAGTAGGGAATTGGGAGCAGATGCCATTTCCAAAACTACTCATTGGAAAATAAGGCAAGATTGGGTTGTTCACTAATAGCAATGTGTCAAGGCGTTTTTACTGTAGGATACAGATAAGGTAACAACAGCACCATTTTTTTTTTCTTCTTTAATCCTATGGGAGACACCATTAATAGAATCCTAGTCAGAGCCTTGTTCTTCTGGGTCTTCAGGCACAGACCATTTTAGGACTCCCATGACTGTGTTAGTCATGCAGGTTCAAACAGAGTGCTGTTGTAATGCACATCAGTTTTTTTTCTTTTTTCAAAAAGGAAAGAGATTTTTATCTTGTCCTGCTTACCTAGCATTTCTCGTAAGTCTGGCTTGCCAGTGAAAGGAGAAATCCCCATTATGTTTTGCCACAAACCCTTGCACCTGCGTTCATGTGGCTGCGTGGTGAGTTGGATCAGGGTCCTGGCGTGTCTGAAAACTGTCCCTGGCTTACACAGGTGCTAGTGCCGGCACAAAGGAAATGATGGAAATGCAAGTGGGGGTGTATGACTCTCTTCCTTGGTACAGCCTGTGCTGATGCTGGTTCAAAGTGAGTATGTAATTCCATCCTCCTTATCTGTATGTCGTCCTTGCTTCGTCTCAGCTCCCTGAGGCAGGCTCCTTGCCTCATTGCGGGCGTTTGGTGAAAATCCTGTACGTTGCTCGCTTCTGTGAGCTAGGATGCCATTTTCCAGAACTCCTTCATTTGAAACCCGCTTGCACTTGTGGTATTAATAAATCACTTCTTTAATCTCAAGGGAAAATGGTAAAGGTGTTAGCTTTAATGAGGCACTTGAAAATGGTATGGTGGATAAATAACATCCTGAGGTTTAAAACTAGTGAAGAGTTCCTGTGTTGTGCCATGTTAAAATGTGATGCCCGTCTGTTGTGCTGAATGGGGCAATGCTGACGGGCCCTTGAGAAGGGAGTGTTTACTGTAGCAGGTTATTGCATGTTCAAATTTCCTTAGTGAAGTAGAAATCAGGTCATTTTAGTGAATATTTGATTAACAGATGCCTCTCCCCACCCTTTTTAAAATCTTATTCTGAATTCAGTCTGCAGGCTGTGCTAACTCCTGGCTGATATGTGGAACTGAGAGAAGCAGAGCATCTCTAATATTTTGGTTTTAAGAAAATGGGTCTCTTTAGCCATGAGATAAATAAGCTAAAATTTAAATACAGCAATGCAGGAACTGAGAAGCTGCTTTGTGTGATTTCTATAATTGCTTCTCTGGTGCAGCTCTACGTGGCCTACATTATATCAGTAGTTGTCTTTGTGTTGAGCCTTTTATTTTAGGAGAGCATCTGCTTAAGTGCTACTCTTTCTTGCCATGAAACTTTGAAATAAATCCTACTTTGAGCAGGAGATTGCACCAGATGACCTCCAGAAGTCCCTTCCAAGGTAATTCCTATCCTTGATTAGCTGCATATCGGTGATTAAGCATTAGCAGTGGTGCTGCTTTGCCTGTATAGGTTCCTGCAGAGTGCATTGCTGTACCAACTGGGCAGTAGTAGCCCCACGCTTCTGGGAACTGCCCTGCCAATTTTGCTGTGCTGTGCTCCCAAGCTCCTCGGAGCACTGAGACCTGCAAGACAAGACTTGAGAAAGGCACCTTGCGACAGGTGCCTTTCTCAAGCTCAGGTCATTGGCATTTCCAGTGCATGGACTAAGTGCTGCCCTCTCTCTGCTGAGCTTTCTAAGGACCTGTTGGTTTGAGGCAAAATCTCCAAGTGGAAGGAGCAAGGTGCCCCATCTGCGGGGCCGAGGAAGTGTCTGGCTTTCAGCACCTTAGGGTGGCTGTTAAATGTTGGCACCATTCTGAGCATTCGTGTGGCAGCATACAGAATGAGTGACTTCTGTGCCCTTCCGCATTTAGGATTAGCTGTTTCGCAGAGGGGAAACTCAGGGCAGAGGAGATCAAGTGGCCTGTTCAGAGCTGCAGAGGGAGCAGCTTAGAACTAGGTCTCACTGAGGAGTGCCTGGAACCAGACCAGAACTGTTGTCTGTTCACTTCTAGAAAGGAAGTTGGCGTGTTAAAATAGCTGAAAATGTGATTCACTTGCACCCTTGCATGCTGAACTCTGAGCCACAGATGCATTCTTCCCTTCCCCTGTACCCCAAACCTTCCTGTTAATTGGTAACATCCCCATGTTTATTCAGCTCCTAAATTAAAAAAAATGCATACCAAATAATCAATTATACAAAGTTTTGTAGCTTGTGACACATGTTGAAATGTTGAGGAAGAACTTCTGGCAAAGAGATGTACTGACTCATCTGGAAAAATAAGCCATTTTTTAGTCCTTAATACTGTGAATGCTTCTGCTGGGAGTTTTGAACAAACTTGTCTGTTCAAAACTTCACTGCCTCTATGGTGTAGAAAAAAAAGCTGTAACTCTTCCCAAGAGCAGGTGAATAGAGGGGAGGGACAGTCACGGCAGCTGGATTCACCAGCGAACATGGGTCAGAGGCCACAGAGACCAACCCACTGCTCGTGCCTCTTCAGGCTTTCTGGAGGGATCCAAGGCTTTGGTGCAGTTTGGGAGCAAGTAGGAATGGGATTGTGCACTTGATTTGGGTTTCACCCAGGGGAACGGTGCACCCAGGTGCAGAATGGGATGCAGCCCCTCTTCCCTGGGGGTTGAATGCAAGGTAACTAAATCTACCTTAGAAATCCCAGCAGCAGCAGCAAGGCCCAGATAATTGGGCCTTGGATGCCAGCAGCACTGTAAATACTGCAGGGCCTTGTTTACATTAGGAGTGTGTAGCTAGATAAGTACCTGTTGTGAAAACACAGCCCTTCTTGAATCAAAGTTCAGGCTGGGAACAGTGCGAGAGAACTGTGAAGAAAAGCTGTACTCATTTGGAGATCTTCTGGAGATCTTCAAAAAATTGCATGGAAAAGTGTCTTTTTATAGCACAGAAATGTAAGCTTTCACTGTTGCTATGTCTCTGTTCCAAACCTGCCAGTGTGACAGGTGAGGCAGTTGCTGTGTGCTAGAAAACACGTGCTTTGTTCAGGAAATGCTGCTGCAAAATTTCCGTGGTGTGTATCCCCAGTGCTTCTCACTCTTCTGTTTGGAGGCACTTATTTTGCAGGATGTAAGGTTGCAAACTCCAAGAAAAAAAACAATCAAGTAAGTAAACATGGGAGAAAATATGAACAGTAAACAGATAATGCAGATTTAGCCTGATCTTGACTTGGTTGAAGTAAAAGCAGCAGTGGTAGCAGCTTTCAGAAGGCTCTGTGGATTTTTTTTTTCCCCCCAGAGAAGTTAGTTCGGCCTTGTTTTTAAAAAAAAAAAATGAAGACAATTGCTTCAGAAGGGGCTCTAAGCTCATCAGAATTGACAAAGTGGCCAGGGAAGATAAGAGGACCGTATTTGTTAATGTTTGCTTTCAAAGGGAGAGAAGCAGAGTGCGTGCTGGCTACAGTAGCAAGGCCTGGGTATATGTTGTCAATGGGTAGTAGTTGCAGGCAGATAGGAGGTCCTAGTGCTACCTGAGTTGGGCTGAATGAATGCTGCCTCCAGAGCCTTGTGAGTTTTACTTGGAAGTATTGTAGGTTCTGCTCCAGACCACTGCAGGAAAGTGAAAATCACAATAAAATCACGTGATTTTTTTCCTCGGTGCATATAAAGTTGTGTTTACACTCTGTTATAATCTATTAAGTGTGCAATAGCATTAGGTCTGACAAAAATCTATGTATATACCTTAACTAAAAAAAATACTTTATTGCTAGAAAAAATAATGCTAACCATCATCTGATCCTTCAGCAAGTCTTAATCTTTTTGCTGGTGGAGGGTCTTTCCTTGGCATTGGTAGCTGCTGACTGATTAGGGTGGTTGCTGAAGTTGTAGGTGTCTGTGGCAATTTCCTAAAATGAAACTGGTGAAGTTTGCCAGATCAATTGACCCTTCCTTTCACAAAGGATTTCTCTATAGATTCCGATGCTATTTGATAGTGTTTTACCCACGGTAGAACTGCTTTCAGAACTGGAGTCAGTCCTCTCAAACCCTGTCACTGCTTTGTCATTTACGTTTATGTAATACCTTCAAAATCCTGCGTTGTCATTTCAGTGATGTTCACAGCATCTTCCTCAGAAGTAGATTCCATCTCAAGAAACCACTGTCTTTGCTCATCCATAAAAAGCAGCCTCATCCACTGAAATTTTATCATGAGATTGCACCAGTTCAGGCACATCTTCAGGCTCCACTTCTGATAGTAACATCAAAGATCACTGATCAGAGATCACCATAAGATATAATAATAATGCAAAAGTTTGAAATATTGTGATAATTTCCAAAATGTAACACAGAGACAGGAAGTGAACACAAGCTGTTTAAAAAAAAAATGGTGCTGACAGCCTTGCCTGACACAGGGTTGCCACAAACCTTACATTTGTACAAAATGCAGTGCCTGCAAAGTGCAATAGGACAAAGTGCAGTAAAATGAGGTATGCCTGTATTTCCTCTGCTCGCTTGGATCTGCTGGCATAGCTGCTTGTGTCCTGGCTCCCTAGGCTCTTTTCAGCAAAGAAGTGGTCTTGGTTGAGACAAGCCTGTGCTGCTGAGCAGCACACTTCTCAATCGCTCGACAGACTGAGGTTAGGGAACAGCTTTGTGTGTAGGTAGGGGAGGAGGGTGTGGTGCTCGGGCAGAGGTTAAGCTTGTAACCAGCTCAGCTGTAGCCGGAGTGATGTCTGTGTGTGGAGCCAACACCGTGATATTACGGGAAGTAGCTTAATCTGGGCGGCTCAAACAGGGCAAGATTGTCCGGGGAGTGATTCTGGGCTCTAAACACAAGTCTAAGCACTCAACACCTCGTGCCTACTGGGGGTGAGCACTCAGTACAGGCACCTGAGTTATGATACCCAGCTGAATTCGGTCGGGCTGTTGCTCCACTTCGTAGCATGCCGTAGATGCTCTTAGCACTTCATGCTGTGGATTGCCATATCTAAAGGGTTATTGAGACTCTGCTATGTGATTCAAGTGAAAAAGAAAAATGTGAAATGCATACTGTCCAGTTTCCCGAGTCCATAATTCTTTTGTTTCTTATGCAGGGTAGGATACTGGCATCCAAATGGCTCTCTTGAATAGGCGACTGGGCTTATCCATAGCCCATCTAAGCAGCACAGTCACCCAGCGACACTTCAGGTAATTTTCAAATCCTGCTTTTTTTTTTTTTTTTTTTCCCCTGGGATCAATACCCTGATTCAAAGAGATGTTGTTAAGTCAATCAAGCCTAAAATATAGTCTAATTTGAAAAGGGTAATATAATAAAAAAAAAATTAAAAAAAACCCCACTGCTGTCATTTCATGATTTTTAAAGTGAGCCCCAGCACAACTAGAGATTCAGGTTCCTGGCAATCTGAACTCTATATTTGCGTGCTTATAAAGAATTTTGTAGGCCTTTGAGGATTCTCTTCAGCCAAGTGAAGAGGAGAGGAAAAAAAAAAAAAGCGGGGGGGGAAGGCAGCAGCGAACCTCTGCTGATGTAAAGCCAAATGCATGTTTAAAATTCTTCTAGAGTTCATCATTTCAGGTATTTAGAACAAGAGTAACCCGAAAAAAAATATTTCCCTTCTACCTTGACATTACCTCTCTAGTTATTTTTCTTTAGGTGTTACTCCAAGCTTAAGGCATTTAAAGCTTCTTAAATTCGTTGGCTTTGTGTTTTGCAACGCCCTGCATAGAGTAGACCAGTGGGCTTGGTGTGGGCATGAGGGATCTGTAGCACAGAGCTCTCTGAAGCCTCAGGGTTTCAGTTTGCAGGGTGAAAATAGTCATTCCCATGACTGTTTTTCTTCCATTGTGTAGAGAGGGCATTAAGGCGAGGTTAAGGGCTACCTTTCAAGGAGGTGTATAAGTCTTATTGGCATTCCCAGTAAATAGGCTGCACGGGGGCATAAAGGATAGATGCCAGCAGCAGGAGGGAGGGAAATCCACAGTCAAGCAGTGCTGCCGCTGTAGCCAGCGGTCTGTCAGGGAAACCTGTTCCGTGTGGTGGGCCTGCTTTGGATGAGGTGTGGATCTGCTTCAAGACTTTGGCCAAAACAAAGCAGCGAGGAAAAACAAAGTACCCCCTGTGCAGCTGTACTTGTCTGGTGTGTACCTGAGCAGCTGCACTTTCATAGGTGTCAGCTTGCTGTGCAGCTTTGTGAATTCGCTCCCACCCAGGCTTCTCTTTCTGCCTGCAGCAGCGCTCTGCAGTAAAGGTCCCCAGTGGGCTTTATTTGCTGTATGTGCCGGTGGCCTATAACACTAGGGGAATGTAGGTTGGTTTTACACGCTGTCTTTTGGAGCAGTGCAGCTGACAGCAGCTTGGCATTCTTGCATGTCTGACCAGCATGTTTCTAGGATCATATTGCAGAGCAGTTGTTTAGCAGTAGGAATGATCTTTCTGCTTTCCTGAAAATCTGTAATTGCATCTCTTTTGAAGAGAAGTAACAAATCATGTGGATTTGAGCGTGCTTGGGTAAAAGAGTAGCTATTCCTTAAAGGGAGATGAATTATTTTTCTTTTTTTCCTGCTGTTCCCAAGCGTATTGAGAGTCAGCAATACCAGCGTAGCATGCTGCAGTAGATTCCTGTTTTCTCCTACTGCTGCTGATCCTGCAGTGCAAAGCCATGCAGACGAGTACGCCTCTCTCTGGGAGCTTCCCACGCAGGGGAGGTGGTGGTCGGTCAGACTCTGGCTGCTGGCAGGTTAGCACGGTCGCACCAGGGCTTCAGAGGTTTTAGTGAGTGCAGGATAAGATGATAAAGCTTCACTGCAAAGAGGATTGGTGAGAAAATGCCTTGTTGCTGGAGAATGAGTTTTAGCTCCCTATAGGTTGTTTGTAGCAAAAACAAGCATTTATTTCTTTCCATAAACTGAAGCTGAATTGAGTCATCTGTGGTTGCTAAAAGACCCAGCAAACCCCTCTTCATGCTATCCTTTAGTCATGCTTCAGAGTAGATGGGTCGTTTTATGTTTGACATTTAGTGAAGAGTAGCATCTGGTGTTCAAAGAGCACATTGAATGCAGTAGATGTGTCACCCATATGGTATGCATTTGTTGCGGGCTCCTTCCGAATGGTTTGTGTAATGACAGGATCCTGTGCTGGGCTTGCCCTTGCTCTGCGAGGATTGCTGAGGAGATCTCTCGCTTGCTTCTCTCCTGTCTAGTGTTACTGGAGCTTGCAGTGCAATACAGAAGCTGACTCGTGTGCGAGTGGTGGACAACAGCACCTTGGGGAACACACCATACCACCGGCCACCGAAGTGTATCCATGTGTATAACAAGAGTGGGGTTGGCAAAGTAGGAGATACCATCCTTCTGGCTATCAAAGGAGAGAAGAAGAAGGCTTTGATTGTAGGGCAGAAGATGCCTGGCCCCACTATGACCCCTAAATTTGATTCCAACAATGTGGTACTTATAGAAGACAATGGAAATCCAACAGGAACTAGAATAAAAACACCAATACCTTACCTCCTGCGACAGAAAGAAAGAAAGTTCTCCAAAGTATTGGCCATTGCCCGCAACTTTGTGTAATGGCTAAGAAAAGTATCTGGCTATCGTGTGGATATCTTTTTATGCAGTAGCTGTTTTGTGGTTCTTTTCTAGAAGAACGTGAAGCATATGAGAAAGTAGAGGTTCATAAAAAGTCTCTCCCTGTTTATGAATTATCAACAACTAATTCCAGTATTGAAATATCTCATTTTTCTTCCAAATGAATATTGATTTGTTTCACAGAAACATCTGCAGTGTGTTTGGGAAGTGCTCCTGCATTCTAACTGTTCCGGTGGTGTTAATTTGGTCTCTAATCATTAAAATGAAAATACAGAAATCCTTCTTGTTTTGTATCTTCTGTCTCTGCCCTGTGTCTGCCTACCTACAGGGTAGGCTCACGCATACCAGAATGGGAGAGGTAGCAGTAGAATAGCATCACGACCTGGTGATGCCTTAGGTGTATTTGTTAAAGGGATTTGTGTCTAGATCTTTGCAGAAGAAAAAAAGTCTTTCTGAGGGACTGACATTAGGACAACCTCAGGGTCCACAGTGTTGGTGTGTGGTTGAATGGGGTATGCTAGAGATGTGGAAGATGGGGAAGGAAACGTGTGAGGCTTCCATTGCAACCTGTTCTCTCCACCTGACCAATGTCAGGAAACCAACTTCTGTGTTCTTTACCCAGCCCTGCATTGCCCCTGTGCGAAGGAGATCTGGAGACCTCAGTGCTGAGCCATCCCAGATGCGATTTAGCTGCTCCAGATATTTTGTCCCTTTTCACCACTGTCTCTATGATATCCTAATCATCCAAGAAAAAGAAGAGCCATGGATCCCCTCATGCTTTTGTTACTCAGGGTAATGAAGATACAATTATACTTCATCTTTAAACTTAAGTTTAGCCTCAATCTTTAAGTAATGACACTGTTTCTCTTAATAAAGCTTCTCTGTTAACTGGAAAGGCCCAAGCTATGCCCAGTTTGGTGCAGAAAGATATTTTGCTCCTTGCCACGTGTGGCTTGTGCGCTGCTGTCTGTAGGCCAGCGAATGTCAGAGCTTCTGTCCTAAACCCCAAGCTCTGAGGATTTTTTTTTTTTAAGGCTTCGAAGTGTTTGCTGCCATAGGCTTCTGCACACTGACAACAGCAAAGCAGATACCGCCCTGGCTGATGTCAGTCTTTCCAGCCCATCTGAGGGCAGTCAGCTTCAAGGAGAAACTTTCTGTGCTTTGGAGAGGGTGTTTATGCCGCTTTGTTTGCTAAGAGCGATAGCGAGTGAACTCTGCGTGTGTTGGTCATGGCAATAACTGTGGCTAAGTTCACTCCCTCGCATGGAGTTTGCTGCCTTTCCGTGGCAGCATGGCATAGCCTGAGTCCTCAGGCACTGCTTAAAGTCCTCATTAAATTTGGTTAAATTTGTGTCCTGATCTACAAGTGGAGTTTCTAGGACTCTTCTCTGAGGCGAGTGTTACTCTAAACATTAAAACCAACTGTTAAGCTATTTTGAGGTGTACTTTGTCAGGCATCTACTACTGTGGGAGCAAAAAGCCACACGAGCTGCTATATCAAAGCTTGGGTAATGGTAGCAAGAGCTGTGCGAGACTGATTCAAATGCAGGAGGGCCCTGCTCTCTGCTCCCCAGGCTCTCTCCCAAAATACCATGTGCTTCGGTGAAGCCTGTGGTTAAAGCACTCCACATACAGCAGAAGTAGCAGGAGGGTATTTTTAGTGTGGTAAGTATTATTTATGTTTAGCTCATGGGCAAAGGAAGAGGCCTTTTATTTCCTAAAAGGCGTTGCAAGTCCTTGCTAGGCTTGTGCTCATCATGTCTGGGTGTGCTGGGCCCTCTAGTGGCTTCGTGCAGCCCCGGTGCATGGGTGCAGCTGGGTGGCCCTGGTGCCCAAGGCCGCTCTCTTGCACCTGGGTTTTCTCACTATCAATCAAGTTGTAAAGGTACCCTAGATCTTCAGGAATGTCTTCTGCAAATAGCCAGGGGAACCTTTATTCTTTGCACCAGAATGACATGGTCTGGCAGTGTACAGCCCTGAACAGCCATTGATGCTTTATTGAACACATGCTCTGTACACTCAGATATGGAGTCCTTTCCCTCACCCACGTTTTACTCACTATGGCTGTTTGAGGGTGATTTCTTCTTTTGATTTAATAAAAAAAAAATCATAATCTGTATAAAACTCTCCTGAGGTCCTAAAGACCTGCGTGAAGACCATGTTGTGATCAAGAGTGGAGGTGTCTGGGAATTGTGAGTAAAAGGTTACCTGGAAAAGAAAAACCTCGACTTTAGGAGCAATATCAGTCTAGGGGTATCAGATGATCTAGGTTCTGCTCATAACGGGCCAAGTGCAGTTAGCGAGCATTGGATTTACAGGTCTCATCCTGACTTCTGTGAGGCTTTCCACAGTCAGTCCTGTGAGTAAGTACCAGTGCAGGCAGCTAGATCTACGTCAGTCCAGCTGAGTTGTGGCAAAGTCAGGATTATGCTCTCTGGTTATCTAATAAACCTCCACTGCTAAGTTCAGATGTAATTTAACCTTTTCAACTCTTGTCTCAGTAACAAGCTAAAGTATTTCAAGTAAAAAAAAATATATATATGCATTTGTGCATATTTAGAGAAAGCACTTAGGCCACTTAACAGCTCTGTGTTCTACCTTTGGAAAGCCTTCCTCAAACTCTGAAAGTCCCTCCACCCTGATAAGCACATAAACAAATAGTTTTATAGTTTTATAAACGAATCACAAGCCAATTGGCATCTCTGCCATGTCTGTCCTGAAAACATAGGAAGCTCACATGTCCTCATCATGTAAATTCTTCTGAGAACAGAGAATGGAAAATTGCTCTCCCTAACTTAAGGTTGAAAAATGTATTTTGAAATGTCAGTGTACAGGTTGTTTAGTTTCTGTGCAGAGGCCGTGGGCATAGTGGAAGTGAGGTCAATCACCAGCTAGAATACCTACAGTTCCAGTGCCCCCAGTTTGCAAGTCACTTAAAGGGCTATTTACCTGAGAGGTTTTCACTTAGCAACAGTTGCAACCTCAGAAAGATTTCCCATTAGGACCTCAGGGCCTAGAAACAATTGTTGCCTTTCCTGTCCTGACCATGAGGACTATTAGTGTCTCACGGCATGCACAGACCCTGCTGTTTGGATATTAAATATTTCACAGAATATTTTCTAATAGCTTCCCAGCATTTTGCTGGGGAGAAGGTCATGGGGAGAGGGCATAAGAGGAAGCGGACAAGACAATGGAGCATGCTTTAGATTAAAATGTGAAGAGACACTTTATTTGCAAGTAAACTGATACGTGGAACTAAATCCTTAACCTCTGAGCTTAATAAGCAGACATTCAGACAGCTAAGCTAAGCGTATCCTGTAGAGCGTCTCCTGCAGTTCTTACCAGTCTTTTCCTGACAAGGAACGTGGGCCTCAGCAGAAATCCCTGGTCCATGGTGACAGGCTCTGCACTTGGCACATTCCAGGCCCTTGCCTGTAACCAGAGGGCTGGCGGCAAAGGGCCTGCCTTGTAAATAAGCCTGGAGCGCATTTCCACCAGGCCCGCAGCTTTCTATCCTGCTATGGCTGGGAGATGCTCAGATCCCAACTGTCCCAGTGCTGCTTTTGCAGCGGAGCCAGCACCGATGATTCAGTGTATAGGCAGCAGCAGATGAATGGCACCTTGCCAGGGTCCCTAGTTAATGTAGGTTGTTTCCTGTGTTAGCTGGCTGGCTACAGGGTCTCTCTCTTGTCCTTCGAGCAGACCCCGTATTCCAGGTCCTTTGTTTTCTTTCAGCACAGTGGACAATACCTGCTTGTTCCGGGCTTCCAGTCTGGCGTGTGCTGTGCTCTGGAACTGCCAGAGCCTTCTGAGCAGCGAGCAGCAACCGGGCAGCTGACCCCCGGGAAGCCGGTTCCAGAAGGGGCTGTGGGTTCCCAGGGCTGCAGCTTGCAGCATCCTCCGTTGGTACCTGCCCCAGACTGCTACTCTGGGAGACACGTAATAACGGACCCCAGGAGCTGCCTGGGATCTGTCCATGTGGGAAGCTTTCCACGGTTGTCCATTCTGCTTGTGAATCAGATCTGATTTCCTCTGTTGGAAGCAATCTTGCAAGCCCTTTTCTTGAAGGATGCCTGTGGGCTGGTGCGACGACTCCATCAGGAGAAAGAAGAGGCACACAAAAACACCATCTCAGCTGCTGCCACAAGGACTTTTTTCTTCCCTGCTCCCTATTTGTGTTTATTATTCCATTCTTACAATGATTCAATACAGTAAATGGAAAACTTTCTCAGCATGGGATGCTGCTTAGGAAGCATTCCTCAAGGAATTCTTGCAGCCTCTTGAAGGGCCATGGCACTCTGCAAAGAGAAAGGGAAGCCATAAGGCAAAGTCCTTACAGGGTCATTTTCTGCCCCTAGGAATTGATGTTAAAAATATGCATTCTTGGTTAGTTTTGAGTGGGTCCCTGGGTTAGGGTCTGTTCCCATGCATTTGAACGTGTGGTTTGTGTCACTTAAAACTCCTGAGACAGCAGTCTGGCCACGCTGTGGTGCCTATTCCCCTGGTGATGGCACAGACTCTGTGCCCGGGCATTCTTTGGTGGGAAGTGGGGTCTTTGTAGGGAATCCTGCATGGGTCAAGAGGGACAGACTTTGGGGAGATGCTTCACCAGGAAAGATGTGTGTCAGAGCTCTCTGCAGAGGTTCAGGCTCTGGGAAGAGAAAGGCAAACACTGGGGATTAACTGGCCATGAGAAGGGGTGTCCCTGAAAGGAAGTAGGCTAGACAGATTATCACAGAGGGATGCTGTGGGGAGCTGATGTCTTCCATCTGCTCGGAGACAAGGGCTGGGAGACAGGAGGCCCTGTCTTGTGGCTCTGCGCCAACAGGATAGATGGACCGCAGAGCTTGGGAAGACAGCTAGTGACTTTGGGGACAGGGAGGAGGAGGGGAGGTGTGCGAAAACCTGGGGCAGGCCACAGTGTGCCCTGGCTGAAAGCAGGCGATCCGTCCAGCGGCCTGACTTCGATCACAAGGGGTTTGGTCAGTCTCTTGAGGGGAGTGAGGGTGTCTTGAGGGGCCAGACCCCGAAGTGGAGTGTGAGTTGTTTGTCCAAGAGCAGGAGGCTGCAGGTGCAGAAGCTGCAGTGCCCTTGTGGGGAGTCCAGAAGGGCCGTGGCTGTGCTCTCCATCTTGTCACCCCGTCCTGGTCCGTGCGGATCTGAGCTCCAGAGCTCTGCTGTGAGAGCACTAGAGGGCAATGTGGGTGTGATAATGTAGCCCGGGAGCCTTCCAGGATGAATTCCCAGGACTGTGCAACCCCATAAGCCTGATTGACATGCAAGAGCTGAAATCTCCCTCTGTCAGCACGTTCCCCAGCCGCAAGCGGTCACAGCAGGACAGCGGCGCTGCAGCCTGTGAGGAGGAAGCCTGGCCCTGTGCTGGGAGGCCACCTCCGCCTGGGCAGAAGTTGCCAAGAGGAATATGAAGGAATTAGGGGTGATCAGGCCTGGTCCTGACCAGGGAGAGCAGCTGCCTGATCCCTTAGGGCAAGACCCTGTGAGAGAAGGGGAGCTCTGAGCATGGATGAGCAACACAACAGGGAGAGTTGGTGCAGGAATAGCGCGGGGTGGTAGGGCCCCACCGAGCATCTGTGCCATTTTGGTAAGGACAAGCTGGGCCAGGGAAATGGAAAGATGGGTCTGCAGCCCTGTGAGGACAGCCATGAGTCTCACAGCCCTGCAGTTGTCGTTGGAAGGGAGAAGGTGGAAAACTATGTGCTCCGAGTGGTGGCATGCTGGTTTGTGAATGGCAAGGTGCCTGTGAAGCATAGCACTAAGTTGGGGAATGGGAAGACTCTGGTTTTGCTCTTTTTGTTTTGTTTTTGTTTTGTTTTGTTTCTGTTTTTGTCTTTGCTGTGTTGGGTATCCTCAGCCAGGCCAATTTCCCCATGCACAATACCAGCTCAAAAACCTTGCTAAACCATTTCAGCAAGAGATGGATACCAAATCCCCTTCTCTGAGTGAGGCTTGATAAACCATGTGGAGATGGGTGCCTTGCAAGCCAGGCAGCATTTTCCAGCTGGTCCCTTTCAGTGTGTCTTCAGGAGACAATCTGAGGGCCCTGTCCAAGGCCCTGATGCAAAACTTGCTCCCTGGATCACTGGTGGTGCTCTTGGGAGTGGACAGCACACACCGCATCGTTCCTCTTCTTCTGGGAAAGGACCTCTGAAGCCCAGTCCCTGCGGCAGTCTCTGAAGGCTGAGCCAGGCCAAAATCACCCCTTCTTCTTTGCCCTACTTGCCTGACTGTGTCCTCAGGGCTTTTGGTGCTGTGGGATGAGATGTCTGCGCCCATGAAATGCAAGAGCAGAGGCCACTTCTGATGAGCAAATAGAGGGATGTCAGTTTTGCAATGTCTGCTTTTCCTCTGGTCGTGGCCGTGCTGTTGAAGAATTCTGTGTCCTAGGGAGAGCAAAGAGACTGGGAAACAGCTGGACCCAGACCCTCGTTTGTTTATATCCTGCAGCTACTGTTCAAGATAGACAAGGGGCACGGGAAGCTGGGGGAGAGGACGGGTCAGAATGAGGTCTATCAACAGGAACGTTGCTTTGGGAAACTAAAAAGGGCTGTGGGGGGCAAAAAGTAGGAGTGATGGTTAGGGCAGAGCTGGAGGATGGGGAGAGGCCAGGATGGGATAGCTGTAGAAGCAGAGCCATGAGCTGGAAGCTTGTGTAGCCTCTGCCCGAAGGGCACTGCCATGAGTGAGGTAGCACTGGTCACGCTTTTGTGAACTCGGGTTTTGAGGGTAAGCTTCTCAAGCATAAAAAATTGGGTGCTGATTGATACTGAAAATATTCTTAATGCCGTTGCATGAATCAGTGATACGGCTTCAAGTGAACTCGTTCGTGCTGGGCTGGCCAGCTTATCTCGGAAGCTGTCAGAGGTAGATGATGAGCATTTTCTTAGGCCTTGCGCAGATACCCCCTCTCATAGGAAAAGAGAATCGGAAAGCTCGGCAGTAGAGAGAAGATTAATGAGGGCTCGTGATAGAGGGATAAAAAGGAGGATATGGAGAAAGCACATCAGGCATGTGCATTCACCCTGTCTCAGAGTGCAGGAGAGGCACCATCTAATCAAACGGACTGGCAGAGCAAAGAAAATTAGTTTTTCTTTCTTTGTTTCTCTTTCACTGAAAGCAGTTGTCCTCTGGAACTTTTTGCACCAGGATGCCAGCAAGCTTAATGGATTAATACAACACAGAACGAGCCCAGACATTTACCTCCACGCCAAGTAGAGGGAGTGTGCCCACTGCTAATAGTACACATCTCCTTTCCCAGAAGTTGCAAAGTGATGTGTCCCTTTATTGCGGTGCAGACACCAAAGACAGGCCACCCTCTGGGCTCCTGCAATGAGTAGCTTTGAAGATGTCCAAGGGCTCTAAACTCCAGGAAAAAAATAAGCAAGCAAGCCCAAAGATACAATATGAACAAAGGCAGGGTTTGTGAAGCAAATCCAGGCCATTTGGTTTAAGATCACGTTCCAAACCTTTCCCTGCGGAGCCCTGATGAGCTGCTCTTCACAGTTTCAACCTCACAGCTTGGGTGCTGAGCTGAGGGGCGGGCAGCTTGCTCAGACTGGTTGGGAAGGGGGATGAGCCAGGCTTGGACCTATGCAAGGAAATGCTCATGTTCTCCACGGAGGTCCCCATACGAAAACCAAGGGCAATACTTTGATGAGCTTCCAGAGGGCAGAATTACGCTTCTCTAACGCTCAGTTTGAGTGTAGATGTTGGCTAACTTTCAGCCCTGGAAAGCTATAACTTACAGGTGCAGTAACGTCGCCCCTGTGACATCCCTCCCAGCCGACATGTGCTGCCACAGAGCTGGCAACACAGCCGTGGGGCACGGGCTTTGCCCCGAGCCGCCTCCTCTGGGAGGGACCCCTGTTTGACTGTGCCACTGCGCCTGTCTCCTTTGGTTCTCATAGCAGATACATCTCTCACGTTTAAAGGGTTTGTTGCTCCAGCGTGCTAAACAGGTGGCTGGCCCCAGAGGAAGTGAAAAAAATCCCTCCTGATGCATTTCTGGGGTGACATGGTACGGACACTGGAGATCACAGTGATGCCTTCCAGGCACCGAAACGACAAAGTTACTGCGGACGGGGAGGGCAACCGATGAGCACTGAGGGCCGCACACATCGCTGGAGGTGCCTGTGGCTGAAGGGCCCTGCCAAGCCTGGCCCTGCTGCAGATTGGCTCCTGACACCGGGTGCAGAGGAGCACAGAGGATGGACGATGCCTGACTTGCATTGCTGGCCAGCAGCAGCCCCTCTCTCCTCACTGGGGTTGCAGAAAGCTGATCGGGCCACAGTGCATTTGTTTGCTGCTGTGCCTGGTGCTTGCAGTGCTGTATGCATTGTAAGTGTGCTGTGAAGAGTATGTTTAAAGCCATTCTTATGGGAGCTGTGTCCGGGGCACGCAGGATGCTGCCTTTGGTCTTGCTTTCTTGCATTTCCCCAGGGTCTAGCCAGCTTGGGTGGGACAAAGCCACCTGCAACACACAGGCAGCTCAGAGAGGGACAGGTAGCAGCAGTCTGCACTGCAGGAGGAACTATTGCTTCTGCATGGCAAGCTTATGGATTTTTGCACTTGTGCATGCCCAGAAGAGAAAAAATGGTTGTGTGCAGCCCAGATAGCTCAGCTTTGCTCCAAATAATTTGATGTTTATGTTCCTCTTCAAAACAAGCCCTGAAATCCCCCTCTGCATTGCCTGGAGCTTTGCATATGTCTGGAGGGAAGTGGGAAAGGATCCAACCCACTGATTTGACACAAAGCATTGCTCAAAGGGGTAGATAACACGAGGAGGTGGTAGGATGGTAGATGTTATCTCAGCCCGTGTTTCCTGAGGTTTATGCGCAGCTCCTGGCTCCTCTCTACGAGGCCCTAGACAGCTTTAGGCAGCCTTGACTCTAGTTCATGATGCTCACAGCAGGAAATAGCTGGTTTAACTGGCTTCTCGAGTCTGACACTTTGTCCTTGCAGTTCCTTGCCCTCGTTGTACCCTCACAGGACAGACCCTGCAGAGGTGTCACCTGCGGCCGGGTGAGCTCAGGACACCGTCGGGGGGTACATGTGCAGGGCCTCGGCGTGTCCCAGCCCCACAGAGGCAGATTGCTGGCAGAGGCTTGCGGGTTTGCGCGCTGCAGCAAGGAGGAGAAGGCAGGCCAGCTGTCCGGGCCCACGGGAGGCTCCGAGCAGCCAGCGGGCACTGCAGGGTAGTGTCCAGGCTTCCCTTGCTTCCTGGGCTCTCTCCGCTTTTCCCCATGGCAAAAAATGCTCTGTCAATATGGAGCTGTGCCTGGAAGGGAAGGTCTGGTGCAGGCACCTGCAGAAAGTTGAACAAAGCTTGAGGACTGCTGAGCATCAGGAAGTGCAGAGTTAACAGGCTGCACCAAACAAATGTTTGGCCAGTTGGGGCTCAGCTGAGCCCCATTCTGCAGCCTCCAGCTCCTCCGGTTTGGTGGTGAGTGAAGAAAGGGGAAGGGCAAGGGCCGTAGAGGGGGTAGTAGAACAGAACAGAAGGGGTAACCCACAAGTGGTACCTGAGTTGCTTTTCAGAAATTGGGCTTTTGCTGAACTGAGAGGATAGCAGGTCCCACCCTATTTCTTCCATGTCTCTGCTTTTTTGTACATGAGATACCATGTCTGAGGATTGTAGTTATGAAGTTTTACAGTGGAGATTTTACCATGACTCCTTAAGCTGTGATCTGCAGTAGAGAACCAAGGATTTGTGTGCTCCTTAGGGAACGTCTGGAGTCTAGACTGACTGGCAGGGTGGAGATCAAAATCAGACTGCATCTACAGCCAAAATCTGCCACTTTATTATGTGATGGTGTTTGCCTTTTCTTCTGTGTCTGTTTGCCTATGCCTTCCCCTGCCCGCACTCTCCTGTCCATCCCGTTCCCCAGTGAACACATCCAGAACAGCCTCACGCAGGGGTGGATGAGCCAGCGTGCAGGATCGGCCTGGCCTTCCTGCACATCCTGCTCCCCGCTGCTTTCGCCGGGCTGCGCTCCTCCAAATCACAGGCGCTGCTCTGTCAAATAAGCCAAGTCTGTGTGATGAGCCCAACCCTTGATCCTATGAGTACGTCGGGTTTCAAGGCAATTCGAGGAAGGAGGTATATTTTAGAGCACGTTAAACTATATACTTCATGGTATGGTTTATGGTACATACTTTAACCAGCGGGTTTCTAGTCCCAGCAGGAGTGCCGCTGTGCTGCCTGCGTGGCCCTGTCTGTGTTGTGCGCTCGCAGAGAGGCTCTCCTAGGGCTCAGATGACTCAGTTTCTTACATGCCTGATAGTGAGTGTGTGGCTGGCTTGGCTGTGACCAGCTACGTTCTCAGCCTGAAGGCTGGGTTTGTTGAGCAGCTGTCTATAAGGTCAAGTGCTGGCCCAGTGGTATTAACACAGGATTTTCTGAGGTCAGCAAAGTCTGAGAAACCTTGCTCGGCTCCAGAGCTGCACAGTCCGCACATAGAAAGAACTGTTATACACCGATTTTCCAGTCAGCTTCCTTCCAGCGTGCCCCCCAGGCACCTTCCCCAGTGAAACGCTGCTACTGCAGAGCAGCGTGTCCGTGGCCATGCCCCAGTGCAGGAGCTCACACGCCAGCATGGAGCTGGGCAGGAAGCTCCCTGGCCTGGCTCATCCTGCCTCCCGGCAAGGCAGTGCTTCCCGGCAGAAGGAGAACGGGGCCCAAACTCAACATCCCCAAGAACACTGCACTCAGTTGTAACATAGCCCCCCCGGTCTGAGCAGGGTCTGCCTCCGAGCACTACTCATTGCGTTCTTTTTAATTAAAATTCAATTTAAAAAAAAAACAATAAAAACTAAATTTGTCTGACTCGTTGCCAAGCACTGGCCTGGCTTGGACACTGGCCGTGTAGATGCCAAGAGCTGGTGGGGCTGTAGCAGCCTGGGGCTCAGCTGCATTGAGACATCACACACAGGCTGAAGCCTCTGGTGCTGTTGAGAAGGGTTAACAGCCAGCTCGCTCACTCCCTGCTTTGGGAAGCTTTGTTCATTGGAGTATTAAATTCCACAGCTGTAAATAATCTGCAGCGAGAGAGATTATCAAGGCCTTGGGAAGAAGCAGCTTTTATTAATAAGATCAGCTCTCCCTGCGAACCATCACGTAGCCGTTCTTCACCCTTTCCTCGCTGTTTCAGGGCATGCCCCCCGCCGCACCTCGCAAGCTGTTTCTGGGGACCTGCTGCAGAGTCGCCTCCCCTTCATCCCATGCCACCCTGCAGCCGAGTCCTCCTGCCGTGCTCCCTCGCTCCCGCTGGTGCTGCGCGGCAAACGCGGCTCTTTATCGGAGTCGGCGGCGTGGGCCGGGAGCTGCTGCCGGCCAACATTCTTCAGCGGCTCGAGAGAGAAGCTCCCTGCATTGTCTGAAGCGCAACTGTGGTTCAGGGTGGCCGGGCTCCCACTCAGCGAGATGCAGTCTGGCGGGCACACAGAGGCAGAGCCAATTGCCTTGGTAGCACCTGTTAGGGCACAGCCCTGCTGCCACGGGGTGAGCAGTCCCAGCAAGGGAGCCCCTCACCTTGGCTCTTGTGCTCTCGTCCGAACGGTCATCTCCTCTTTGGGCTCTCCCCTGAGCGTGGTAGGGATTGAGCCCTTGGTCTCCATCCAGGGTTGTGGTTGCTGCTTCTCTTCTATCCAATTACCTCTCTGTATGAAAGAGTGGTTGAAAGAACAAAACAAAACAAAACACACACACACACATAAAACCAGAGAAACCCTGGGAGATGCTTCTCTCAGCTCCATGCCAGGTTCAAGGCATGCAGCTAAGGACCTGGCAGAGCAGGAGCTCACAAATTAGCCTGCTCCACGTGTCACTCCTGTGGGAAGATGGCTTCAGGCAGGCACAGTGCATGTGTCCCAGCTGCTGATTTCCATGACTATCCCAGGGAAGAGAAAAAGAGGCCCTGCAGGTGTTTGGAGGGAAACACATTTCTGGTGGTTCACAGCCATGTGGTTTGGTATCGGGCACCTTGAGAACCTACAGTGAATGTGGGAAGATTGCAGCTACCCAAGGTGGACTAGGACCTACCCAAAAGGCCAATGCAAGACTGGCTTTTCAGTACATGCTCCAGGGACTGGAGCTTCTAGAACTCTTAGTGCATGAGGATCCCACAATTCTGTGTAAGGAAGAAATCCTCAGCCTAATTTCTTCTCAAGCCCATATCTCCCCCTTGCCTGGTTTGTTTCTGGTCCTCTTGGCACAGCCCTGGTAGTGAATAATTCCTGCCAGCATGGAGAGGCTTTCCAGCTCCAGGGTGAAGAGATCAGATCTTGTGGTCATTTTCACCCCTGTGGTTCCTGTGGCTCCCCACCAAGTTGCAATTAAATCCTCTGGTGCAGGGCCCTTCTGAGCTTTCAGCTTTCTTCTCCAGCAGGGACCGAGAGCCAAAATGAGCCTGGTTTGCCGCCAAAGATCCACCTTCCCTGCTAGCAGTGCAGGGACTTCCTCACTCTTGCCTCTGAGAAAGAAAGTTGGTATCAGGAGATGCGGAAACACCTTGCCTTTGAGGGAGGAGTTCCCCAATGCTCGCTGGGGTTTCAGGGCACAGTGAGTACTGCCAGGAGCATCACGCACATGGTGAGTCTACTGGAAGTCCTTTGAGCCTCAGATCATCTCGCCTGCTCCCCCTTTCCTTGCAAAGCTGTCAAGTCCAGAGCTGAACCCTGCACAATCACATCTTCCCCCATATCACTCACCAAGTTCACTCCTCCTCCTCCCCATATCCCCAAGGAAGCCCATGCCCTGCTGACCAGAGCATCTTTTTAATTAAAATGGTTCCCGTGCTCTCTGAATGTCCCCAATTCTCCCTGCTGGGGCAGAATATCATGTCAAAATTTCTGTGAACCAAAGCCAGTTCAGAGAAACTGAACTTGGAACAGAAAAAGTAGCTTATAGCCACACTGCCCCTCTGCCAAAGGACCCTAAAGAGAGCACAAGCTCTGCCTAGGCTGTGAGAAATCATTCCCAGCAGAAGGGCTGGCAACGATTAGCTGCCTTGCTCCCTCCACGTGCATGTAGAACGCCAAGCGCTGGGGAGGAGAAACAAATACTGCAAGCGGCATGGGAGGTTGCCACCTTCTCCCATGTCAGTGGCATGCTGGGCACAGCAGATGAAGTCAAGGAACAGCGAAGCCAGTGGCAACCAAATGCTCTGTGTGGGATTTTGGAGGTGTCTCCCTGTGGGCAGGGCAGCTTGTGCAGTTCCAGGAGCAGGAGGGATGGGGGAGAGCTGGGACAGCTGCTGCATTTTGTAAAGTGAAGAAGGGAGAGAGGTAAACAAGGGCATCCGAAGGGCTTCTTGCTCTGTGGCATCTCTTCCTAAATGGTGACAAAAGCCAGCTGTTCTGTGAAGATGCAGGCCTTGCTTGAGCATCTGGGCAAAGACTGCCTGCCCCTGTGCATGTCAACTCTCCAAGTTGTTCCTCAGCAAGCAGGTTTGAGCAGGGGCTAAGCCATGCAAGTGCTCCCTGCGCGCTCCGGTGCCCCGCTCCCGTGTCCACCCTCACCTGGCCCCCTGCACAGTGGGGAGCTGCAGGGTGGTTGTCCCGTGTCTGGGCTGCAGCGAGAGTGCTACCGAATGAAGGAAGGCCCTGCCTCAGCGTCTCCTCCTGGAGCACGCAGAGCCGTGGCGATGTTCCTCCTGGGGCCATGCAGAGCACTGGAACAGGCTGCCCAGAGAGGTTGTGGAGTCTCCTTCTCTGGCGATCTTCAAAACCCGCTTGGACGCAGTCCTGTGCCATGTGCTCTAGGTGACCCTGCGTGTGCAGGGGGGTTGGACTAGATGACCTCTAGAGGTGCCTTCCAACCTTAAGCATTCACCTTCTGTGATTCTATGATTCTATGCAGAGCACGTGTCTGGCCGTGCTTGCAGCGAGCCCCATGCTCCGCTGCTGCCGGGGCACTCCGGCGGCTCAGTGGGGCGGGTGTCCCCCCACACTGACCTGTGTGGGCTGTGCTCTGCACGGACCCCTCTGGTTTTCACACACAGCATGTGCACAAGTGGCCAAAGCAACAGGCTTTGAGAGAAGCCCTGGGAGCTGCCCTGAGCTTGTACATCCCCAGAGATCCTTCCCTTCCCTGCTGCCCTGACCCTCGCTGCCACCTCACAGTCCTGGCAGGCTGCCTCCAGCTCTGCCCTGCAGACCCCTGAGGGTCAGGGTGTCCCGGCTACCCCTGCTTGCTGCCCTGCTCCTGCTCCCACACACTTGTCTCCCGGCCTGGAGCAGCTTCATGGGCATCTGTGATCTGCAGAGATCCCAACCCCTGTGATTCATGATGTGGAAATACATCTTCCAGCAAGGAGGTGGATACAACTGAGGAGGGTGGAGGAAAGGCCCAGCCCTGTAACTGGAAAGGTTTTCTATGGGGCTTGTATCATATATGGATGTTTTGGGGGGCCTCTTACCTGTTGAGGCATAATTGCAGCAGTCCCTGCTCTCACATGCTTGCCATAGAACAAGAGATCTTGTACGTGCATATGACACCATGGCATCCTTTAACACTAAAATGAAATTCTTTTCCTCTGGGCATGCTGAGCTGAATCTATTGGCATCTGTAGAAACAGCATGAATACATACGTGTTGGTTTATTAAAGCATCTAGTATTTTTTCCTTGGCTGGTGGGTGACGGGGGAGTCAGGCATGTGCTCAGTCTCCAGTCTGCAGTTTCTTCTCCCTCCCCTTATTTTTCCTCTGCTGCTAAGAGTCAAACTGAGCAGGAGTCTTTGTGGCCTCTTCTGTACCACTTCCCCTTCCTTTCCTGATGGCTTCCCATGACTTCAGTCCTGCGAAGGCGCTGGCACCTTTCTGAAGAGGCCCCTAGCTCTCCAGTGCCAGCCTGCAAAGCAGGTCCTGGCTGGACATGTGCCCTGTGAGGCTGTGCTCAGCCGGGCCTGCCCCTCTTCACACAGAGACCATCCTAAGGGTGAGGAGTTACTGAGCAGTCCCACTCAGGGCTGTGGTAGCCCTCCCATGTCTTCAGCCAGTCCAGAGACATCTTCTCCGCTTCTTTTCTGCCTTGCCAAGCTTATCATGGTCCTGGAGGACTTGCAATGTCAGCATGTGGCCCTGAGCCAACCTTCCCCGCCTCCCCTCAGGGTCAGCATCTGCACACATTCCTGCAAGGAGGCCATGGCATGGAATGTGTGATCCTGTGCTTCTGCATCTCCTTCAGCCTGGGTGACCCACCTGGGCAACGTGAGTGCACAGCTGGACTCATGTCTGCACCATGCATGGGGTGGCACCAAAGAGCCATGGTGCAAGGCCCCAAGGACCAGAGGGGAGCCCGAAACAGGCAACCCCTTAGCTGGTGGGCATGCACGACCCGGAGACGGTGGCCTCTCCGGGGCTCCTCTCGCGGCAGTCGCTGTCAGGCCTTGCACACTGCTTGGCTGGATAGGAGCCCTGCAGGAGCCAGGTGGGCTGGGGGCAGAGACTCACCAAAGGGCCAGAGGGCACTCACAGCTGCAGTGAAGTGATGCCGCATGGGCATCCCCACCAGCCCCTGGCATGGTCAGGAGCTGCTAGGCAGACAGTGACCACAAGATGTCAGGAGGATGCTGGGCTTTTCCTTGCCTTGCGCTCTGTCTGCAGAGCCGGGAGAAGGTGGCTGAGGGCAGCAGAGAGGCAGAGGAAAGGGGACTTTGTCTTGGAGGGATGAGTGGGAGACCGTGGGCTTGTGAGGCCCGTGTTGCCTCTCAGGCCAGGCTGCTCTGTGACCAGCTGCTCTGCTCTGTATTGCCGTGTGCCAGTGCTCAGGAGCGCTATCGGCCGTGGTCCCTGTCTGTCGGGTGTCTCGCTATTGTGCACAGGCCTGAGCGGAGGGGCCGGTGCCAATACGCGTTGGCCTGCTGCAGAGGGACGCCTGGGGGCATCATGCTCTCCTACAGCCCCTGGCACTCCTCACACCCTACTATCCGTGAGACCTCTGGGGCTGACGGCACTAGGGCGAACCCCCGCACATCGCAGTCTCAGAGAGCAAGCGGGGGTCCCCAAGCACGGAGGGGGCCTCATGTGAGGAGCGAGGCTGTGTGGGAACGGCTCTCCCACACATGCGGCAACGGTCAGAACAGTGGGCCTGGGGAGGAAGTTTGGGAAAATTACAGCTAACTGGCTGTTGTTGATATACCCTGTACACCTAAGCACTCCTTTCCATAGAAAAAGGATGGTGTCTCTCTGTTTTCTGTGGTACACAGGAAGGGTGTTACCTTTGTGAGGTGCTACTGAATTTTGCCTCATGGGGCAGGTGAGGAGGTGGTCTCTGGTGTGAAGTACAGAGGTGGGACAAGTTGCGCTGGGTCTCAGCTGTTCTCCACAAGCTGCAGAAGAGTGCGGCCCTGGACGGGGAACAAAGAGATTTCCACAGCGAGCAAGACTTGCAGGCAGGGAGTGCTGGCAGCACGTGTGCTGCTGCCTGGGAGCAAGGCGCCAGAGCTGGGGCGTGCAGAGAGGGTGAGACTGGCGGGGAGTCCCCAGAAGAAAATGGGGATCAGGAGGCTCGTGCTGTCGAATGCCCCCTGAAGAGGGGCAAGCACGTTCCAGACCTTGTATGAAGTTCAGCTGCGCTCCACGGCTCTTTGCTTTGTGGCTGCACTGGGTGTGGGGGAGAATCCATCTTCCCGCTGCATTTTCATGGTGGAGGAGGAGGGAGGTGGTGCAGAGCGAGGGCAGGCCGGGGAGGATGCATCAGTGAGTGACGTGTGATGCCGAAGCGAGCAGTGGCCCAGCCTTGCTCAGGTGCAGCTCTCCGTGCTGTGCCTCACGTACAGAGACGCTGTCTATCCTCCAGCTATTTACTGCCAGCTCATTTTGCAAACGCTGCACTCACAAGATTTTTTTTTCTCTCTCTCTCACTCTTCCTCTCGCTCTTCCCTGTAGAGATGCTCAGACAGTGCTTTCCATTCAGCAGGGAGAGCTGGGTCTCCCACCTGCACATGAACTGACCCATGTGCAGGCTGTTCTGCCGGGCCCGCCAAAATGCACCTTCCTGCCCTTCTCCCGCTCCCAGGCCATGGGGGCTGCGGTCCGGCAAGGGGGATCCACAGGGAACAAAGAGCTCGCCAGGCCCGGTGAGGCTGGTATGAGTTGGGATGTGGCCAGGGTGCTTGCTGCTCCTAAGGAGCGGGATGGGACCAGACAGGGTGGGGAGTGAGACCCACAGACGGACAACCCGTGGTAAAACAAAATGCTGCAAGCAAAGCGGAGTGGGAGCCCAGGCTTTACTCAGACACTCCGGGCCTGTGCCCTGCCAGGGGGTGTCCAATGTCGCCTCCCCTTGCAGAGGGCTTTTTAGCTTTGGGAGGAGCTCCTTCAGAAAGCAGGGAACATGGCTGGCGGCTGACTGCCCTGCCTGCTGGCAGGCATGTGCTGCCTTCATCTTTTGCTTATAGCCTCAGGCCCTAGGCTGGTTAGGTGACGAGCGGGGCTGTTATCTCCCCATCGCCCCATCTGGAGGGACGGGAGTCTGGAGAGGCTCTTGGGAACGGCGGCTGCGGGCTCTCCCCAGGAAGGGAGCTGGGCAGCCGGGAGAGACAACCACGGTCTGACATTTCGGGGTTTCCAACAACGTGGCCGGCGGCGCTGGGACCCGCTTGGGTGTCGGTAATGCTGCTCTGGAGGGAGGCAGGGAGACGCTCTCACTGGATGGCGATCAGGCCCTGGGCAGGCCAGAGGCTGGGGTGAGCGCTGGGTGGAGAGCCCCGGCTTGGCATTACCGGCAGGGAGGGATTGCGGCCGGACGAGCCCGCAGGCCGCGCAGGGGCTGGGGGCAGCGCGGGGGGCCGCGGGGCTGCCCGCGCGGGCGCTTCGGTAGATGGCAGTGCCGCCCGGATTTATGAATGGAGGAGGAGGAGGAGGAGGGGAGGCAGATGGATGTGGGGAGGCGGCGGCGGGCGGGGGGGACGCGCTGGCTGGGCTCTGGCCTCCACCTCCGCTCCCCCTCGCCCCGCGCCAGGCGCCCTCCCCCCCGCCATTAGCATAGGCCTGCCCGGGTTTACATGTCAGGCTGCACGTTGCCGGGCCGGGATGATCCAGCAGCCAGCAGCGTTGGCAGCCGCTCCGAGTCAGCTGCTTCCCAGCGCCCGGCGAGCCAGCCAGCCCGCCGCGCCACGCCGCGCGGGAGGCAGCCCGCGGGCCTGCGTTAAGGTGTCCTCGCAGAGATGCCGGCTCCGCCGCGGGCACAGGCCCGAGCGGCCCCAGCCCCTCGGCGCCCCCTCCCCGGGCCTCTCCTGGTCAGCCCCGGAGCAGAGGGCAGCCAGGGCTTGGGTCTGCTGGCTGGAGCTTAAAGCACGGAGGGCAGCGGGGGGGCCTTTGGTGGTCACCCGTGCTGGCCCCATGCTGCTCTCACAAGGCAGTGCTGCAATGCCCTTCTGCCCCGCAACCTCTTCTTCATGCCCTTGGAGACCTTCCTAGATCCCTGTCCTTCCTGCCTTCCTCCTTGAGTTGTCCGTCCCCTCTGGTGTGGAGACCCAGGAGACTAAACCCAGCAACTCCCTGCTGCTCTCTCCTGGAGGAGCTGGGGGTGCGGAATGCCTGGTGCTTTGGTTAAGGACAAGGAAACTCCTTTTTTTTTTCATTCCTGGGGGACTCTGAGGCATCACCTGGGATTGCGTGTGTGGGTAGCTCCCAGCTGCTGCCAGGATTTGCTTTTCTGAGGACTGGGGCATTAACCTCACTGCCACAGCCTTGTGACATGTGGCTGCCTGGCAGAAGTGGCTCCAGAACACAACAGAGTGCTGTACAGGGCTGTGCAGGCCTTGCCCTCGCGCACAGCAGGGTGCAGGTCAGGCCTGCAGTGCAGAAAGGGCTGTCCTTGCTGCCCCTAGGAGGGAGCTTTTCCATCCACAATGCTTGCTCTGTCATGCAGGGATGATAAAATGTCCTTCAGAGGCAGCTTTGGCTGCTGCGTTGGTGAGGCTTGAGTTTCCTTCTTGCAAGAGTTTGAGGCATGGAGACACTTGGGGGTCTTTGAAAACCACTCCTAAGAGCAGCACTGCTCCAGGATTGAAGATCTAAAAGAACTTGTCCCTCCAGCCCTTTGTTCTGATTTCTGACTTACATTTGGTTTCCTTCATGCCCATGCCATGCCTTAGTGTAACACCCAGAGCCAGTCTGTGCTATAACTGTGAGATCTTGCAGGAAAAACTCCATGTGGTGCATGCATCAGCTTAGCCATGTCCACCAGAAGTGCCGAGTTGTCTATAGGATGGACAAGGCTTCTGCTGTAGCCTTTAATTCCCCAGCATGACTGGGGGATGCATTCAGCAGAGTGCAGCAGCTATGGCAGCAGCAGTCTCCTGCCTCCTACTCCCTGCTCATCCCCGTATCCCAGTATGGAGTTTCTTGGGGAAGAATTGTCTCAGGACACATAAATCTTAGCCATTGGCCATTTGTGGTAATTACAGATCTCGTGATACCTTTAGTACAGTTTGGGCACCAATTCCTGCCTCCTGGTCTCATTCCAACCTGGGTAATTCTAACTGTCTGACCTAAATTCCACAGCAGTTTCAGCTGGATACGGGATTTTTCATCACCCCTTGTCTGAACCAGTTATGTAGCATTGCTGTGTGCTGTTAGGTAGTTATTGCATGCCACCCTAAAGGACTCTATGCTTCAGTGGCATCCTAAGTACTGCGGGATCCTTTGGCCAGAGCACAAACAAGATAGGAGCTCTACATACAGCAGGGCAAGGCACCTTTAGCAGGAAGGATGTGGCAGAAGAAAGAGAGCAAAGCCTGCAGTGGCTCAGGTGTTTGCTTCCACCTTGTGGCTCCTCTGCAGGTCCCAGTCTGGTGGACCACCCTACAGATCCCCTGAGTCCACTGACAGGGCAGTTCTTGGTGAAGCTCAAGCCCAGCTCGAGCACACTTTCTGCTTGTGCAAATCTGCTTGACCAAAGAAGAGCAGCTAAACTTTGAAGACAGCAGGAAGCGGAGCTGCTTCAACCTCTTGAAGCATCCTAGTTACTCAGCTAGGCCTGTAGCTTCTAGTCTTCTTCCTGTACCTAGTGTTGCTATTGCTGTTCAGCCGCGACAGCTCCCACCGTGTACTCTGTGTTTGCCAAACATTCAAATGGTCCCTTCCTTGGAAGAGTTGAAAATCTAGGATTTTTTGTTTGTATATTAAACCATCTAAGTATTCAGAATCAGCTCCAGCTACTGCCACGGGGAAAGCAACTCCAAGATACATAGTTCCCTGCCAAACCTGTCTGTGCTACCTCCAAGGCAGCAGTGCTGTTGCCCTCTGATGCTTCAGGAGTAGACACAAGGCACAACTCTGACTTGCCAGCCAGCACTCACACAGCGTCTCCAGGCCTTGCCAGACAGGGCTTAGAGGAAAAGCATCTCTGTGTAAAGCTTCTGTCTAGTGCACAGGGAACTCAACCCAGCTATGGTAATGTTGAGTGCCTTCTTCAGATGCATGCTCTGCTCTCAGCCCTTGGGAAGCAGTCAGAAATGAGTGGGTTGTGCCTGAATATACCCCCAATATGTGGGATGTTGCATTGGAGAGCTGGTGTACTCCTGACTCTAATGTACCCGGGTCTGATTAGCTGTGGGTAAGAGAAGCACCCCTGCTCCGTGTCCAGCCAGGTGCCTGCACCTGCGTGTGGCAGGAAGGGAAGGATTTCACTGGGAGGATGAGGCCTTACAATGTAAAAAAATCACACTTGCTCCATTTACTGCATTCCTGGCACTTTGTTTTGCTGTTTTTCCCTCTTGTGGTTTCAGGCATTTGTTGGCCTGCTGGGCACAACACAGACGTGTCCCATTTCCAGGGCAAGCTAGCCTCACTTTCTCGCTCCCATTTTGGGAAGCAGGGATCAGAGGAGTACACCCTGCCCGGCACGTAGGACACCCTTGGGTAATGACTGTGAGTGTTTGGCTGGTCTGATGCAATGAACTAATAAGGAATTTGCTGTCACCACAGCTGGATTCACCTGGCGTATGCTCTACGGCCGGGTGACTCTTATTCCATGTGACAAAACCCTCCAGCCTCCCGAGAGCTTAGGAATAGCAGTGATGGGATCACATGGCCACTTGGCTGTCCTCCTTTGCACTGTGCGATACATGAGCCTTCTGGCAGCTGCACGCATGTGAACATCATGGAGTGCATTCAGCAGCTGAGGAGGGACTTGCTCTTCCTTGCCAGCCCTGGGGACAGGCGGGTAACAAGTTTCCTGAGGTGGTGGCAGCACATGTGACAAGGATGCGGTCTGGCAGGAGAGAGCAGCAGGATTTGTCGAGCACAGGGAAAGGCTCTAGTCTCGGTTCTGGAGAGAGGTGCTGGGGTGAAACTGGTGCTGGTGGGAGAGTCTCTAGGGAGGTTTTGCTCAGCCTTTCTGACAGACAGAGAGCTGAACAAAGTCAGGCTGAGCACCCAGTGCTCCTGCTGTGGGGAAGCAGTGGAAATGCGGTCCTCTGCCCAACTGGGCACTTCGCTCCATCTGCCCTGGCTCTGTGGTTGATGCCTGAGAGACAGCTAGTTCAGCGCCGCCATGGGCAAGAGCATGGAGTAACCCCGGAGGCCCCACGGAAAGGGAGCAGACACCATGTCTCAGCTTCCCTGGCATGGGTCAGCACAGCGTACAGAGAGCACAGACCTGGCATTGGTCCCAGGCCCAGGGTCCCAGGAGAAAGAAGATGAAACTCATGAGGAGGAGGATCTGACAGTATTAATGAAAAATGTGAGCACCTGTTCAGATGGCTGCTGGGATGTTGGTGCTGGTGCTAACCGAGAGCACCTCAGCATCACTGAGCCTCCCTGTGGGAAATATGGATCAGGAGGCTAGCGCTCTCAAATGCCTGTTCCCCAGTGTATCCCAGGCTGGTGTCTGTGCCCCTCTGTGCAGAGGCCCTGGTGAGAACCACCTCAGTGACCACGACTGTGGGGGGTCTCCAGGAAGAGGTCCTGGGCACGGACAGAAATCAGTTGCAGCTGCTGAAAGAGGAAAACTGTGCAGCCCACAGAAAATGAACTAGTGTTGATGTTTACAGACCATTTGTTTAGATTAAACAATATGGCTAAAAGCTGCTCAGCTGTGGAGAGCCAGTCACCACAGCACTCACTAGCTGTCTTTCAGGGCTGCTGTTCACAGCACCGGCCCTGTGGCCGGGTTGCAGTGGGGAGTGCTGGCCTAGCGCTCGGCAGGTGGTGTAGGCAGGAGGCATGTGAGACTGAGCGTGCCTGGCAAACTCCCCTCATGAGCCCATTTCATCTCCCAAAAGTGGATGTGCCGAGTGATTTAACAGGCCTCAACTACCAAAAGATTGGGAACTCTTGCAGCATTTCGCATGGGGAAGGCAGTTGCGGTGGAAGCAACTGGATCTGCTGAGTTGCCCCATTTGCCATAGGTCAGGATGCAACAGGGAGCTTTGCCTGGCTCTGCCCCTTACTGATTCAAAATACCAATTTCAGAAAAGGCTTTGGCTGGGCAATCTCTGCTTTGTGCCACTGGCAACAATGCCTTATAGCTGACTGCGTGCACAGCTCTGCCATCTCAGGAAGGACATGTATGAATTGCCTCAGATGTATGGAAAAAAAATGTATTTATTTCCTGGAAACCCATATAAATTGGAACCATCTTCTAAAAAGAAGTGCTGAGTTCAGTTTCCTGATATAAAGTGGCAGTTGCAATAAAAAAAAGGCTGGACCACCCACTGCCTACAGAAAGCGACCCAGGCCCTAGGGGGTTTGCCAAGAGACTTTGCCAGGCCCCAGGGGTCTCCACAGGTGGGACATTTGCTGACTGCAAATGTGGGGAAGCCTTCCCGCCGCCCTCCCCAAACCCAAGGGAGCCACCTTAAGAGCTCTCCCTCCATAGGACCAAACGGGATACGCGAGGCGTTTCATATACCATATTCTATAGCCAAGGAAACCTTAACAAAGAGCCGTACGCTCTCACGTTTCGCTTCAGGCTTCTCTCCGCTGCAGCTGGGGCTGAGTTTTTTAAAATCTTTGTGTCATTATTTCGCTCCTCTTTTGATTCAGCCATAGAGGGACAAGGAGATGCCAAACGAAAAGAATGGGCATTTAAACAGAACTAGATTGAAGAGGCAGTGTGTGTGCAGAACAACAAGTCTTTTTACATTTCATATGATCTTATACATGGGCTCCATTCAGTATATTTCCCCTCTGTTTCATTTGAATGTACAGAATTAGCCATTCACATCCTCTAGAATTACGTCTCTTTAACATTTCCATTCTGAACTGCCTCCATATTTTGGGGGTTGGGAGTGTTATTAGCTCAGCTGTGGAAGCACAGTCTGAGGTCAGATTTTGTGTTACAGGCTGCAAACGATCTTTTTCTTTTTTTGGAAAGTGCAGGATTTGATGCTTGATGATCGTGGTCAGAAAAATGCATGAATATACACATATATATATATATATATATATATATATGAGTGTGTTTGCATCTAGTTTCATCTGAGGGGGGTCTTTTCATTTTTAATCCTTGTGGAATTATTTCTTTGAGTGCAGAAGTGAACCTCGGCTTTCAGATTTGGGGTGTGCTTCCAGGGATTGACAAGCACCTCGGGTGTCTGGGGACATGTGCCTGGCCATATCAGCGTGTGTGTGTTTGCATGGTTTCTGTCTCATTGTCTTTTTGTGGTGGGGCTATTGAAAACAAATATTTGTTGTATTATTTACTAAAGCTCCCTGGATACTTGTACAAGTTTATAATGATTGGCCCAGAAAGCTCAGGCAAACCAAACTGGGAAAATAGGAGGGAAACCGGAGGGGAAATGTATGAGCAGCTAATCCGGAAAAGATCATCAGTCAGCATCAGTATCCCAAGCAAAATGGGACTGTGCAGTATCTGCAAGCTTGGAAAGCATTTGTATGACTTGCAGGCTGCCTTGGCTTGCATATTGGTCTTGGACTTTTCAAGTGGGTTGTTTCTTGCACCATTTCTCACAACTAAGGAGGCTGGAGTGGAAACACCTGGTGTGTGGATCTGCCTTTTTTTTTCTCAGTCACATTTCTGTCACTCATTTTCCTTGTCTGGTGAGGCAGTCAATCCAGTGTTGTGTTTGGGAGTGTCTCATCATTCTCCAGCATTTTACTTGGATCATTCTCCAACATTTTGCTTGGAGGAGTGTTTCTTACCAGTTAGCCAGTTAGTGGAAGTGGTGATAATGCATAGAAAGGAGAGAGTAGGATCCTGTGCTGTTGTGCTGTTTCCTCAGGCTGTTTTGCAGCACCCCTCTGCTGAGGAGAGAGGCTTCCTTCCAGGAGCCCTGAGGATTTGGAGAAAGTGGCCACCGGGGAGCAGCCTCCTTGGAAAGAAGCCTACCTTGTATTTTTGGGGGGGTTCTTATGCAATTTTGAGTCTTTCTGGCTTCTGCATCATCATTTTCTTGTGCCATCTCATCTCTTGCAGTGGAAATGAAGACAAGGTAGCAAATCACAAACAGCGATCCCCAACGGGGCCAGTAAACACAGCAAAGATGAGTGTGGCTCAAAAGGCAGCAAAGGTCCCATTTTCCCCCTCACTCGGCTTTCTCTAAGGCACAGAAGGCAGAAGTGCAGGCCAGGGAGCTGCTAGATCACCTGGTGATCATGGACTATTGACTTCATTTTAATAAACGGCTCTCCCAGAGCAGTGTCTACTGGAAAAAGCTCAACCGGGTCAGGCCCAAAACCCAAGTTCTTGGTTGACAACTCCTGAACTAACTCGACACAATCATCTTGCAAACTTTCCTTGAGATCCCTCCAATACAGTCCATTGTGATAATTTAACCTGGTTATTTATACCTTTTTTCCTGTGTGTGTTTAATTATAGTACAACCTGGCAATACTGCTGTGCTTAACGGTCTGTTGGCGTTTCCATTATGAGGCCAGGCTGGAAAGGATTATATAGCTAGAGTGTTTGAACTGAGCCTCAGACAGAGACTTGGCATAGATTTTCAGTGCAAATACAAAGATTTTCAATTGGCTAATGGCAGTTTTTAAAAGGGAACATTTTTCACATGCTTAGCCCCTTCCGTTTGCTTAAGCTGCCTTCCTCTGTTTTATACACAGCAAGCAGCAAGCAAAGAAGTCGTAATTCACCCTGTTACAACCGTGACTCACATTCATTGCAGAGCAATGCTGTAACCAACTAAGGCAAGTACTTCTGTGTTAAGAGAAATCATACTCAGAAAGAAGACTGGAGGAAGATCATTTCTGCGGTCATCAAGGTCATCTATGCCTCTAAACCATCTATGCCTCTAAACTGCACCTGCCATGGTGAGCAGGAGTTGTCTGACCACATCTCAGGGTCTTCAATGGTGACATCTGCGCATGACCAAGGCACTCTGGGCAACAGTATTTCTGGGGCTTGAGTAATTCTCCAGGAGATGTCTCAGATAGATAGGTTAGCTTGATCAAACCCTACAGATGCCTTTTCCGCCTACCAGCTACTATAAGAGGAATCTGGATAAATAGTGCAGAAACATCCCCACTGGGGATAGTCTGGTGGGACCAGTCCCACTTGGAAGGACTCCAGGGTAGCACTGACAGGTCCTGCCTGAGACCAAGGCTCCTGTATGCTCATGCGTGCACAGAAGGAAACAGCCTTCTCTCCAGGAACTTGGAAGGCAGAACAAGAATAGCAGAAAAGATGTTGCCACACTTTTATTCATGGGAAATGGTTGGGGTAGAAGGATTAAGTAAGTAAGTGATTTGCCCAGGGCATATAGCAGGTCAAAGGGAAGCCTTGCTTGTGAGCGAGCCCAGGTCTGCATGACACATTTCTGCCTTTGTCGTGGGCCGTTCTTCACATGAACGTGTTAAATAGGCAAGTTGATGCAATAAGCAGGGGAATATCATGTACTGAGTAGAGTTAAAAATCAAGCTGCCTGGGCCCCAGCAAAGAAACTGGCTGATGAATTCAAGAGGAGCTGATAGCAGAGATTAGGGGTTGAAAACAGTCTATTTTATTTTATTTTATTTTATTTTATTTTATTTTATTTTAATTTTATTTTCCCAGAAAGCCCACCTAAAGCAACACTTAAGGGTTGGTTGTCTATGCTTTTGCTTGAGGAAAAAATCAGTCCATTCATTAATGCCTACAGCAATGTTTCCAGGTTTGAAACCAGAGCAACGGTGCATACCCACCCCTGTGTTTCATACCCACCCCTGTGTTTCATACCCACCCCTGTGTTTGGCCGAGCAGAAGCAGGAGATCCCAAAGCCACTGAACGCGCAGGCCAGGCCCTGGAGGGATGCTGCACCAGATGCCCAAGAGCCTGGGCCCTGCTTCCCTCCCGGCGCACCGCGAGGCCTCGTGTGCTCACTGCATGCTCTGCCCGGGCGCTGCTGCCCGGTGAAGGGGCTGGCGGCGAGGAAGGCTCTTGCTCCAGGGATGATCCGAGAGGAGACAGCCCAGTTCCCACCGGGACTGTCGCCATGGGAACTTTAGGGCCCGTGGCCATTTATTGCAAGTTGTAAACCCTGATTCTGACAGCAAGGGCTTTCTTTGCCTCTTCCTCCGGGCTTGGCCCCGGCTGCCTCAGAAAAAGCAGGCTCACATTTTACCTCAGGCTGGCTCTGCACGCACAGGCCCTGGCACCGAGAGCTGGCCCGGTGCGTGGGAGTTGAGCACACTCAGAGAGGCACCCTGGCTGTCTCCCCCCGCCACCCCTGGCAGTGTGAGCAGCGCAGGTGCCTGAGGGGATGATGCCCCTACAGACACCTATCAGCAGGGCAGACAGACTATGTGCGTTTCCTCCCGCAGTGGCATTTCCCCTTGGAGGAGCTCTCCGATCAATTTGCAAGGCTAAGGATCTCTGCTAAGGTCTCCTTCCCTGCGCAGCCGCCTACCAGCTTTCAAAGCTGGAAAGCCTCATCACTGTGCTTGGCCAAAGCTGGAAGTGCTGAGGTGAAGAGACAGAGGAACAGCTGGCAAAAACCATGCTGTGGAAGCAAAAGTTGAGGGCAGAAGACCTTTAGCAGCCAAATCTCAGCTGGTCCTTCTTCTGATGCCACACATTCCGGCGAAGCCACTTTTGCCCTGCAGTTTCCTATGATTACCCCAGTTCAGATGCTTGGCTGGCCTTCCTCTAGGGAAGGACATGAAAATACATGTGACAGGTAGAGCTGGTCAAAGAATTGTTTCTTTTCCAGTTTCTGTCAAAAAAAAAAAAAGGAAATTTTAATTTTAATTCTTGATGCTTCTTTGTCTCCTGGGAGCTATAATCCAGGTGCCTCTTGCCTATGCTACATTTTGCAGACATGGCACCTAGCTGAACTGCAGTTCCCCTGATGCAGTAAGATGCCCAGCTGACACAACATGATGACTTGCCCATAGTGCCATGCAGCAGCTTAGCAATTGCAGGGGCGAGCATGGCATGTCAGGGGCTTCAGGGCACAGGAGGCACCACCAGTCCTTCAAAAAAGCCCAGAGAAGGGAAAACATTGGGTTGGGTCAGGCTGTACCACTGCTTCAATCTGTACTTGGCTTCCAGCAGTTCAGATTTGTGATAAACATCTAAAATTTCCCTGCAGAATTGGGCGCCTGCTATTAAAACAGAGTTAAAAGTTTAATACAGGGAAATAGCTCCAACAGACAATTTTTAACCAGGAAACATTTAAATGGAAAACTTTTATGTTGCATGAATGAAATGAATATGGAATGTTCATATGGAATGTATGGAGATGCTTCCTGTCTCAAGCACACTCCTCCTGCAGGTTTACCCACAGCTTGAGATCCATCTTTGCACAGCTTTTTTTGCCAGGGCCCATGACCCTGTCTGCACAGGAAGACATCTCCTGACTGGGTAACACACAGTGAATAAAATGGACCACTGCTTTCTCCATTCTTTTCGCGCTGCATGCTCCTTTATTTCCGTTGCAGATGAGTCATTTGCTGGCACCCTAGTGGGAAGATGGGCTACTCACCTCTGTTTCGCTGACACAGCTTGAATGTAAACTTTCTGTTCTTTCATAGTTATGAAATCAGGAAGAGGAGAGGTGTTTCCCAAGAAAAAAAAACATGCCAGAGTTTGTGTTCCATGCTTTGCATAAGATTCAGGGTGAATAATGAAAATGTACTGTTGCTTTGTGAGTATATATTTTTAAGGATATAGACAGAAAAGTTTCCTCCTTAAGGAAAGGAAAAAAAAAAAAAAAGGCAAAAGCAGAGATAGAGCCCAGACTGGTAGCGTTGACTGCTCAGCCACAGAGATCGGCAGTCCCATAAAAGGCCAGCTAACTTCCATAGAGAGAGTGTTTGCATTGGTGCCTAATGCTAATGAAGTATGACTGTGAAGGGGGTTCTTAATGCTAGTGCAAAGTGAGACTCACAAGCTTCAAATGTTTGCCTGGACTGTCTCCAAAACTTCTGCACTCCTTTTGGGCTGCAGCTGAGGTTGGAGACCTTGGAACTGGAAAGATAGCAGTGCCGCCACTCCTAAGCAAAACCAGAAAATCACGATGAAAACAGATAAATAAATTAAGCCATTGCAAGCCTCAGAAATATTGGAGGGTTTTCTTTGCATTGTGTCAAGCAAAATGTGTCCCTTCTTGTTTGGAAGCAGTGTCCTAAATTACAGTTCGATTATTTACCAATGAATTCCCCACTCTGTCTTAAGAGCATGCAGCCTTCACACCTTTCCAAGACCCTCAGCTCATGCCTGCAAAGCTCTTCTGATTTCCACTAGGAGGGAGTAATTCTGGATGTATGGTGCAGGACAGATTTACCCCATACTAGAATGAGCCATCTAACTAATATTTCCATGATATGCAGTAATAGGCTCCATGCCTCATCTTAAAGAAGTACCTTTGCAGATGTGGTCTTGTCCTGACACCCCAAATGTCAGCCCTGATGCTTCCCGCACACCTCCTTGTCTGCCATCTCTGTCTGCAATGCTTCACATGGCCTCTTGGTTTTCCACAGGCCCTCCTCTCATTCTGTGCTAGTGATGCCCAGCAACTGACTGTTCTCCATGCCCTCCCTAGCTTCTGGGGAGTTTCCTTAGACTCCTAGTATGCCCTGGCTTTCTGCAGGGCACTGCTCTGCACTGTTGTGCCATGTTCTTTGCTGCTCCCAAGTCTTTCAAACGGACTGATCTCCTTTCAGTTCTGCTCTACAACTTTGTTCCGCTTTTCCTTCCTTTTCCCTCCTTTGATCCAGTTCAATTTCCTTTTAACAAAATCCCCATTCCTTTCTCCTCCCAGCAGTTCCTGCATCCATATCCCTCAGTCCAGTCAACTCCTTTCTTTACCGGTCCTCTCTTGAATCACTCATGCTGCTGTGCTTAGCAGGGGACGGTGAGGGCATTGGAACAAAAGGTTGCTTAATCTCAGGGAGGGACTGTATTTGTGGCCTGAACAGCAGCAATCCACAGCTCTGCTTATCTGGAAATCCAGCTCAGCCCCTGGCTGGAGCATATCCCAAATGGGGAAAATTTTCAGGGAATTTAACTGGTGAACACTGAGGCTGTCGTTGGGGAGCACACATGAAATGGGATATTTCAAAGACTTGGCTAAGTTCGGTGGCAGCAAAGGGCACATCTGGACTAACCCAAAGGCCTTCCCTACCTCCATTTTTGCCAAATTTCAAATCTGTGTGCCAAAAATATGCAGCTTCGGGAGTTCTTCAAAGAACAGGTCATCAGATTTCTTTGTAACAAAATCAAGAGAAACCCAAGTATTTTCCCCTTACAGTGTTCTTGGAAGTGGATGAATCATTTTGGCTGAAATTATATATTTTATATCTATATTTGCATAGATAGTTCAGCATTAGGCAGCCAGCCAGCAAGACAAAGCTCAGCCCAAATGGTTTAAGTACAGCCAAGTTAAAACCGACTGAAAACCAGAGCTTGGAGTGGGAAGAGTGACAGCATGTCCACAGCACTTGGCAGGAGCAGATCTACCTGTAACAGCTGTCCCTTGTGTCTGCTGCATTCACAGAGCTGCTTAAGAGGAAATTATTATCTGTGGGTGAAGAAAGTATGAGAAAAACATAAAACATTCATTTGTGTCTTTCTTTAATCTTTCTTTCCCTTAAACTAGAAGTGCAGTGCCCAGTTTTTGTTCTGTGAGCAGTACCTAGCATTGTTCACTCAAGCTCCAGGCTTAGCCTGGAGACAGAACTCAGCACAGGATATGGATGCTTGAGCACAGGAGATTTGATCTGCTTATATCAGTGCTTTCAGGCTGTCCCAAATTTTCAGCCCATGGCAGCTGTGTGGTGTTGTACACTGTGTGTACATGGGGAAGCTACATGGTCTGCATAGCAGGGCGAGGAGACAAAGAGAGAGAGGAGTCTGGCACCACAGACCTACCTGATGGGAAATGTAGCCATGCACAAGAGAAAAAGAAAAAAAAAAAAAAGATAAGGTTAGTAAGGCTGGGTCAGGCTGTACCACTGCTCAAATCTTTGCATCATCCTCTCCCATTTTTCAGAAATGTGATGAAATGGTGCTTCACCGGCCTTCCTCCTGGAATTCAGTGATGTGTCTGGGCTTTGTCAAGCTGGGGAGTCATGATGCCAAAGAAATGTGATGCCTCCAGAAAAACATTGCCCTGGAACTTCTAGCTGCAAGTGGACTGGCATTGGGAAATACAGCCATGCCAGAGCAAATGGTGTAGAGCTGCACTTCAGCTTGATATGTCATTTTTGATTTATATGCTGGCATGGATGCACAAAAGATGATTAAAGAGGTCTGAGGCTGCCAGTAGGCACTACCTATTGCAGCATCACATGATGAGAGATGGGATGGATGCTGCATCAGTGTAGGGCCCCTTTCCTTCCTCTTGCTCTTGCATTGCCACTGGCAAAGGCCACTGCCATTGCAGAAGAGGGAAAAGCTGCCCAGGCCATGCTGGTGCTACAGGTGAGCACGGGCAGCCTGGGAAGCAGAACTGCAGCTCAGAAAGACACTGCATGTCTCCAGAGTGGTGCCTGGTTTTGCTCTGCTGCCAGTGTCTCCTGGAAGCATGTTTTTCCCTATTCACATGGTCCCAAAGATGGGAATTTTCTGAGGCATGTCAGGCAGAGGTCATTCACTGGTAAGTTACTGTAGTTTGGGGCTGACCTTCAAAACCACATAGAAACTCTGTCCGCATTGAGAGCAGCGAACCAGACACCTATGCAACAAAACCACATCAAGGTGATGCTGAGTGCTGTCCATTGCCCGCCAGCTCAGCACGGGCCCTCCTGGGAGAGACTCCAGCCTCCGCAGAGGCCCTGTTTGTGTCTCACAGAGCTCTCCCTGGAGACAGAGGGGAGGCCACTGCTTCCAGCTGAGGAGTGTGTGCTAGGTCACTGGAGAGATGCTGCTGTGCCATCCGCTGGAATCAGGTACGCTCACGAGTTGCCTCCCAAACCCTGCCAGAAACAGTGGCAATCGCAGGCCACTGAATAACCTCTACCTGGCAAGACAGGCTCTGGCAAGGAGAATCTGGTAGTCACTGCAGGCTGTATTAGGTTTTGGAAAGGGAGAGCATACCCAGAGGCTCTTTGTACAGCAGCTGCAGTTTTGGTAATAATTAACCTCCTTTTAATTCCCACCTATGCCACAGGAGGAGCTCTCCATGTCTCCTTTCTCAGCTAATAACAATTTCTTTCTGTCAATCTACTGTTTTGAAACACCACATATTAATTTAAATACCACTTGCCATATCAATGATTGATATTTGGTACAGATACTTTTGACAAGGGACATGGCAGGACACAGATGAGGAAATAAAATATTTATGCTTAGATCCACAGATGATAACAAGGTCCTTTAATATCTGCTACCACCAAGATGTGTTGAGGAACTTTTGAAGTCAAGGGTTTTTCTCCGTCCTAGGTGCCGGTGGCTGGTGGGTGCTCAGTGCAGCTCCGGCATTGCAGTATGTCCTGACAGCCTCAGTCATCTGCTGGTGTCCTTCGTTCTTAAGCTGATGGTGGCCGGCTATGTGAGTCACCAGCCCCAGCTGGCCTTCATCCATGTGCTCCGTTTGGTGCTGCTTTGTGTTTGTGAGAACATGCTCTCCTCTCCCAGCTGTGCGTGCCTGCCTGCCAGTGCGAGGCTGATTGAATTTGCAGCTGTGTTGGTTTTCACCCCTCTTCTACCTCTGAGAGTCTTGTTCATAGATTAGGGGGAAAGAAGGAGGAGGAAGAAGAGGAGGAGGAGGAGGGAGGGAAAATGAAAAAATAAATGAATAAACCAGCAGATGGAGAGAGATGCCTGGTAGAAGGGGATGTCCACTTTCAGAGCTGTTCTTCCCCAAGGTAGTTTGCGGTACACCATCCTCCTTGCTGTCTCTTCACTATTAGTGAGTGGAAGATGCCATGTTCCCATACTCTCCTGGAAGATGAACCAAGGTCCCCATTGGAAGTCTCCCTCTTTTGCTCAGGAGCCACTAGCTCCTCTGGGCACCACGCTGATTCCCAAGAGGAACCAAGGCATTGTCTCATGGCTTGGCACACAGTTCTGCTGCTTCTGGGCTACTTCTGATCTCTCCACGTGGGAGACAGCTTTCCTGCAGACAGATGACTGGACCTTTCTCAGTAAGTACCATCACCCTTTAACCACAAGCTACAGCCCCATAAACCAGAGTTGGGGCAAGACAACTGGAAGAGAAATGCTACTGTGGTAGAGCTGACTGTGACTGACATCTAAGAGTGAATACAGAGTTGGACAGCCCCTCCCATAGAAGTTGGCTGGCAATTGCAGAGGTGTGACATACAACCTGATGATCCTACAACTGCTAGCGTTCCTCCTTGCAGTAGGTTCACAGGTGGTCTCAAGCCATGGAATGTTGCAGGGGAAGAGAAAGGCATCCCAACAGGGAGAGCCATGGTGTTCAAGAGGAGGTAAGTTCATGGTGTTTGGAGGTAAGTTCTGCTCCCCATCTGCTCTCTTTACAAAAGATCAGGGAGGAACTCAGGGTGGGCTGCTCTGGGGTGCTGATTCTGTGGCATTCAGTAGACAACATGTGTCAGGAAGTGAATTAACAAACATTTTTAAGAGCTTGAATTTCATCCTCACCTCTCCACTGTGAGGCTAGTGAATTTGGTGATGCCATTCAGAAACTTTCCTCCTCTTATCACAAAATACTTGGAGGAATAACCTGAATCCCAGTGTGCCTTGCAAAAATCTGCAGTGGGTCTTGACATCCGTCACACTGGGTTTTCAGAGGATGAACTGCACTAAGAAAAGCGGTGTTCTGACTTCTGGGCCAACTAAAATGATATGAGTTTTGCTGCACACTGTCTTCCTTACGTGCCGTTTATGGTTAATGGATCTGATAAAGGCTCCACAGCCAAAATTTTTTTCCCTTCCCCTCCCAGCAACTTAAAACTTTCCTATAGCAGCTGCTGTTTCTGAAAGGAAGAATTTTGATCTCCTATTGTTTGGCCAAGTTAGTTGTTTTGTTTTGTTTTGTTTGTTTGTTTGTTTGTTTTTTCCCCAGGAAACACCAAGGGCCAAATGCTTGATTCTCCTTTAGCTGGTATGGATGAAAATCTGTTGACTTTTGGGGTACCCCACCTGTGGGACACCTGCATAAATGAGACCAAACAAGACTCCAGGGACAGGGGTCAAATCAGGACACAACAGTGGTTTCCTCGTGAGGAGCTGGAAGGGCTGTAATTTCCTTAACAGCTGGGAGCCTGCAGATATGATGAGAAAGGCACCTAGAGGAGCCTGAGCCAGTGTTTAACCAGACTGGAGCAGAATCAGCTTGACTTTACAGTTAACCACCTACATGTATTCAGCAGACAACCAAAGGTATTTTCCCAGTCTCTCTGGCAGTCCCCGCTCACAGCTGGAGAAACACTTTGGATGTGAGAGTCTCTTAGTGAGATATCAAGCTCAAGTGCTTTGCCGGCTTTTCCAGGCAGGGGCTCAGGCGCAAAAGAGCAGCTGAGACCTACTGGTTCCCACAGACGTACCAGGGAAGAGGGGAAGCGTCTCCCATCCTCTTGTTCCTCAATCTTCCCCTCTGCCCTTAGCCTGCCATTGCTCTTGTCTCATAAACTATGAACTTTCCCCAGTCCGTAAGGCAAAAAGTGATGGTTGTGACAGACTCAGGGTCTTTGCCTCCTGGTCCACGTGTAAGAGGAAACGTGGTGCCACCTTTCTGGTGCGAGGCACTCCTGCCGGAGAGGCCAGCTGCTTTCTGGGTCAACCTGTTGGGTGGCTCCCACACGACTTTAGAGGCAGGGAGCAAGTGGTAGTCTACATTGCTATGCTGTATCTTGCTATGCTGAGGGCTGAGGAAAGGAGCAGGGGGCACCTCTTGAGTATGGGCTCTGGGTCGGTGCTGCAGCGTCCTTCAGGGATGACTGTGCACGTGAAGGAAGTTTAGCTGCTGTGTTAGCAGGAATGGCTTGAATGGGAAAGGTAAGAGAGACCCTCCTGAAATCACTGGGAGCCACTACCCCAGATATTTTAAGATGCAAAGGTCAGTGCCTCAGAATAAGCCATTGGGGGTACTCCGATGTCTGAGGGTGGGCAGGAGGTCTTTCGCTCTCTCCCATCCCAGCTGAGATGGCAGCATCCTGGAGACTGTCACTCTTGGGGACAGTGGGGAGGAGGTTACTGGGGGAGAATAGAGGCAGCCAGCTGGGATGACTCTTGGGGGCAGCAGCTGCCCAAACCACCTGGGCAGGTGGACATAAGAGCAGATGGGCTGCCCCAGAGGCAGAGGCCAGGTCCCCCAAGAGCTGCAGGTGCTGGAAGGAAGGGGGCACTGCAGTCTCTGCTCCCGCACCCTGGCTGTGCAGGAGGAGGCAGTGGCATGGGAAATTTGCCCCTTCTCCCTGCTTTAACGGGGGAAAGAAAGCTCATGGTACCCCATATAATGCACAGCTGGCAGCCCAGCTCAGAGAGAAGGAGCCAGAGCTGCAGCCCCCTCTTCTGCAGCCCCGGCACTGGGAGAGGTGGGCACATCATCTGGGAGCTGCCCTGGCCGCCTGCTCAGCTTGATCCCGTGCTGTGCCCCCCTTCAGGTAGAGCCAAAAGATAGACAACGCTGGACGCCCTCTTTTGGATGAGGGGGAGGAAGAGAGGGCAGCACGGTGGTGGGGAAGACCAGGCAGCCCCCAGCCCAGCACTCCTTGGAGAGCTCAGTCGCAAAATAGCCTCGGAGCTTCGGTATTTCCCCTGGCACCTGCAGCTGGGCGGCAGCCCCTCCTGCCGCCCATGCGGGTGTGCAAGGCACCTTCCTCCTCCCCTCCCACAGATCCTGCGCGGCAGCCCCTCCTCCCCACCTGGGAAACAGGCTCCCTTCTCTTCCCTGGCCCGCTGTGCAGACACCAGGCTTTGCACGTAGCAAATGGAGGCAATTTCCTCCTCAGCGGCAGCACATGGAAAGTATTGAGCTGTGTGTGGGGTTTTTTTTCCCCCCTCTCTCTCTCTTTTTTTTTTCTTTTCTTGCTCAACACTGTCGGCGTGCTGTTGGACGCAGTATTATAGCTCCCACTCTTCACTGCTTGTGTACATCTGCTCCTGGTCATTCTGTGTGGTGCTGAATGTCAGGAAGTGACTTAATCGTATAACAAGCAATGCCAGATTGACCCGACAGGGGCAGGAAGGGAGGCGGGGGGGAGACTGGTGGGCTATTGGGAAGTAGGGGGAAGAAGGAGGGCTTTGGTGTTGTGGTCTGACAGAGATCTCTTGTGTTGTGTTCCTCTCCTATCAGGAATGCCCTCTCTCCCCACTCTGCCATGGTGCAGAGGCAAGCAAGGAGCTGGGATGATGCTGTTTGTTGCAGCAAGGCAGAGGGACAGGGCCCAGGGGCTGCACTCAAGACAATATGAAGTTGGTTGGGGCGCATCTCAGCAGCATCTGAGCTGATGGCAGCCATGTCAGGCGGGTCACTGTGGTGAGATGTCTCAAAGGCTGGGGATGTCTTGCCTCGTCAGCCCATCGCTGTCAGACGCTGCAAACTCTGTGCATGCATCAGTGACAAAAATGACCCACACCTTAAAAGGTGGTTGCATTTTACCTGCAGGGCTCCCCTGTGTTTTCCTCCCTCCAATCTGGTCAGTGTCCCCTAGGCTATATTTGTTCACAGAGTGAACACAGAAATACCTATTCATTCACTTTTGCAATTGAATATTATTTTCCAGTAACCTAGGAAGGTAAAACCACTGGGCAAATACTGGAGAAGTGCCCTATGCTTATCCTGTTCATGATCTGGGGCCAGAACACAAATACACTGAGTGTATTGATCGTGTGAAACGCCCATCAGTTAGTGAATAAGGATGTTCAAAAAAATCTTCATTGGTCAAGGAGTGTCTTTAAATACCCAACAATTGGTATAGTCCATTGTGATAAGGAAATGTGATGAGGAGAACTATCATGGATCCAGAAAAGGATGGATGCTATAGGTCACAATTTGAGTATGGCAACTGGCTTAGCATAAGCATCCACACGGAGGCTAAACACAGCCATCTGTAGGCAAGTCCCTCAATGCTTCTGAGCTACATTATGGGGATTTTTGCCATCATTGTCCTGAAACAAAGTCCTAAGATAAAGTCTTTGCCCCAACAGACTGGCTGCAGTACAAGGGAAGAGAGAACTGGGGCAGCTCCAATGCAACTACGTGGTCTCTGAAACAAGGCAAGGGCATTCAGTGAAGCAAGGTGAAGCGACCAGGCCTCATGCAGGGCATTGGTGGCACAATCCAAGGGCTGGCTTGTGACATTTGAAATGGCAGGCAGGTTCCCAGGTAACCTCTGTGTGTGTGTGCGTGTGTAGGTATGTCTCTCTGTAACTTTTCTCTGGGGAAGGACAGCAGATAGATGGGTACAGAACACGTATGGACACCTCTGAGCTAGTGGTGCCAGTAGTTAGTCACCACGTCACGACAAGGACAGGCCCAGGCCCCATGCTGGGGGTAAATAACTCACACTGAAGTCTATAGTGTCACAGAAGTGTTGTTCTTGGCACTCAAGCCAAGTAGATTTGATGCTAGGTTGGGTACATCCCTCAGTGGTAGAGAGATGTGTTCATAGCACACTGAACCAGTTGCTCAGGCAGTATCTATGCTCTTTAGAAAAAAAAATCCTATGGTCCCCAAAACTCCTCCATTGGTCACCCTCTCCACTCTGCTATGTGTGTTTGAGGGAGATACCAATGGAGCCAAGAAATTTGCTCTGAATTCATAAATGGAGCAGGGAGAAAGGTAGAATTTTTACACCAGCTTGTCTCGGTCCCTTGTCCTTGAATCTTCTCCCTCTATCGCATAGCTCCCAGGCTGCCTGCCACTGCTGTGCTGTGGACACAGACACACATTGCTGAGGGCAGCAGCGCTGGGTGGGGAGGATGAAAGAACAGCAGGGTGCCTGGATTGCCTCTGTATTTATTAGCCAGGAAGTTGAGGAACTCCCCTATTTCTATTGACCTGGGCTGAGTAACTATTTCCCTTCCCCTTCCAGGTGCTGTTACTCATCAGTGGGAACCTGCAGTACGTGAGTACCGCAGGAATATTATGGAAGACAAGGCAGTGACACTTCCTTTCACCTGACTGTCTGGCATTTGTCCTCTGGACCATTTCCTTCCTCTAAGTGAGCGCCCATCTGACTCATGGCTTAATCCCTTCCCTGCTGCTTCTCCAGGAGTTCACGGTACCCTGTGTGTGTGCAGGCCTTGTGCCATGCTGTCCCTTGGAGCACACTCCCCTTTACTCAGTGTCCTCCCATGAGTGCTCTCCTTGAACTAGTTACATATTCCCTCTCTTCTATAGAGTATTTTGCATCCAAACCTCATTATTTTTCTCTCAAGATTTTAACACTGTAAAAGTTCTTCTTAAGATCCAAGCCTTTTTCTTTCACAAATTGCAGTCGTAGTATGACTGGTACTTGCGAGAGTTTGTACCTATACAAAGTGTGAAGTGTTTCACAAAAGAGGGGAGTTCTGCAGTCAGGCAGCATCTGCGAAGCGCCACCTTCTCCTTGTTTCAGTACCAACCTGGCCCCTCTGTGGGGTGTTAGGAGACATCACCTGGCACAAGATACTGCCCATTAAACAAGCTGCTGAAAAGGTTGTCTTGATCTCTGACTTTTTTGGGGGGGGGCTTGTTCAAACCTGGATAAGGGGTGCACCCCAAATGGGGGTCTTTTCCCTTGCACTCACTAAAATCTCATAGTTTGCAGGTTACGTTGCAAAGCCGCCTTTTGTAAAGCACCTGCTGTGCTCTACCACAGAGGTGGCTGCATCTCACCCAGAGAGGTTTTTGTCTGTAAATAGCCCTGACCGTGTGGAGATCCTTGGGCATGAGTACAGGGTTTCCCCTATTTCCTACTCCTTGGTAGCATCCTGGGCTCGACATGCCATGTATTCCAGCTAGGAAAAAAAAAAAGCACAAAAGAAGGACATAGGCAGCTCGCATACATTGTGGCAGTGATGACTTGAATGGCTCAGATATTCAACCACGGAATTGCACAGCACGCTAACAGCCCAGGACGGCCTGATCCAAACACCACCGATGGCAACAGCCCTTGGTGGCCAATGGTGGGAGAGGCTAGCGTGGGGTGATGGGAGACACAGCCCATCAGCAGGCAGGGGAGGGCCCAGGAGATGGGGCTGCTCGCCTGGGGGAGGTGCCCTGCATCTCAGGAGATCGGAGCTGGGTCCCCCCCGCCCCGGGTGCCCCAGCCCTCGCCAGCACCGTTGCCGCAAGCGTGCAGCTCCTCTCTGGCACCTGCTCTGCTGTGAGCTTCTGCAGAGCCGGACTGCGCTGAGGCACAAGCTCGGAGGGAGGAAGCTTCCTTTGGGGCAGCCCTTGCAGTTGGAGTGGAGGAAACCCGCCCTGACTTCCCAGCATCCCCGTCACTCGGGATGCGTTTGCAGGCCTGTCCCCACACCCGGGTTGCAATGTCACTGCTCAGTCCTCGGGGTCACCGCTTGCTTTGCTCTACGCCTGAGAAGGGAAGCGCTGGTCCGGACCCCGAGGACGTCCCCTGGGCGAAGGTGAGACCCAGAAGCATGCGGCTGTGACCCTCCTTCCTGGCGTGTCCTGCAGCCCCGCGCTGCCCACCGCGCTCCGGAGCCAGCACCCAGCCGGACTGTGGAGGCAGGAGGCGGCTGGGCCGGCGTGGGACATGCAGCCTGGGATCCCTAGGCAAGACTTAGTCAGAGCCCTGCTACTGTACGTGCAGCCTGGCACTGAGATGGGGTGTGAGCCTCTGTAGAGGCAGGGAGGGAAAGCGGTGATAAATGAGCCCGAGTAATTAATTCGCACTCCTGATTGCATGTTTGCTCTCCAAAATGTGTGTTGGCATGATCCTGCCAGCCTCCTGGGCAGGGCCTGGCCCAGCATCCAGCAGACACCTTTTTATCTTGCTTATTTCATCAAATCTGTTAATTGTATCTATCTCCAGGCCTGGAATCAGGAAGGAGATTTCACATCAAGCAGGAATGGCTTGTGTAGGATCCTAGCTGGGTACTGAGCTCAGCTCTGAGGCTATAAAGAGAAGAAATAGACCTCCCAGACTGTGATTTCATCCCAGCATCACTGCAAACATCCTCCTTGCTCTGCCGGGGCAGACAGGGTTTGTAGGAGGCTGTGAAGCCTCAAGTTTGACAGGCCAAGAGGAGGAGTCATCTCCTACGCTAACGACCTCACATAAAGGATGTCTCAGATTTGCCTGTGTCAGTCAGGAGAGAGTGGTCACATGAAGTATAGGAACAAGTCACATCTGCAGTGGTTTCAGACTCGGAGAAAGTAATCTCCGTAAAATCCTTATCTGGAAATCAGAGAGGTTTATCCCAAAATATATAGGCTTCCTGCCAAAGGTCCTTGTAGAGTACTGACACAAGAGAATTACATACTATGTTTCTCCTGTAAGAGCTGCCTTTCCTGCTCCAGGAGGCTCCCAAGGCTTCCAGTTCATTCTTCACATGCCCTGCAGAAAAATTATTAATTTCCATTCCATAGTCCAATTTCTTCTTCCTCTGGCACAATTACTTAAAAGTTGCTTTACATCCCTCCAGGCATCCCACCCTATTGCTGGCTTCCCTTTTCACAAGTCTGTGCTTTGGGCTTTGAGTCTCTCTTCACCAGAGCTTCATAGCTGGGGCCCAGGGCAGAGGTGCCTGGGAAAACCATGGTGGCTTGCAGAGGGCCATCTTCTGTGGTGTCCTGTCCTTCTTCACAGCCAGAACCTGTAACTTCAGGCAAAGAGGCAAGAAGCTCCAAAGAGGGGCATGGCAGAAACTGGGGGCTGTGTCTTGCTCCCAGGAGAAAACAGTTCTTACTTGCCCTTAGAAACTGGAATGCCTCAAAGGCCCCACAGTGTTGCTTTTGGGCAACATTCCTGGGGCCAGTGGGCCAAGGCTTGCCTCTCTTTTGGAGTGCTTGTCTCAAGGGGACATAAATAATAATAAAAGGCTTTGCTGCCCTCAGTGTTCTGCATCTCTGGGCCACACCAGCGACTACAGTGCAGGAGCTGATGACTCCATTTTTTTGATGAGCATACAATAAAAAATGCTCTGTTTGTCTTTGGGCAAACAGAGTCCCTGGGAAGCCTGTCTGGGGTTCAGGACCACTTGATCCCAGGTCCCACTGAGCTGCAGAGCAATAAAAGACAGCTCCTTCCCAGAGTAATCTGGATTTACATCTCCCAAACCAAGCAGAAGCCTCTGACTCCAGCCACCAGACAGGTGGGGAGCACAGGGAATACTGATGAGGTGGTTCCCTGGTGTGATAACGCGAAGCAACCAGGCTTCTAGCACGGCAGCCTGCTCTCTCCAGCATCGTGGTGGGGAACGTGGCTTGGAGGAGGTGTGTGGGGAGCCTCTCCCAGGTACAAGTGGGTGAGAAGGGAGGAAGCATGCCGGCACTTGTCAGAAAAGCAGACCAACAGGCAGTATTGATGGCCTGGCACGGCCGGCAGAGCGGAGGCAGGACTGCTATCTTCCAGGAGCGTAAGAAGGTGGGCAGACCGTGCAGACACTGTCACTGGAGGTGCTGCATATGATGGGTGGGGAGGAAAGATTTGCATCTGGCAAAGCTGTAACCTCTCACTATCTTATAAGCTCATAAATCACCTCTCAAGTGCTTGAATTCCAGTGCAGTGATAATCTTTACAATTTCTTCTCTTTCCTACCTAAATGAGGGTTGATCCCTTCCCCCAGCTGCCTTTTCTGCAATTTCGAAGGAAAACTCGGTCCTTTAATTTCAATCACAAATTCTGGAAATGATTAGTGAGCTGTCATCACTCAGCTGGACCGGATATCAGGCACAGGGCATTTCCGTCCCATATAATTAACAGTGTATAGGGCTGCCTTGCTCTTCAGCGGGCAGAGAAGAAATGAAGAAGTGGGTGTAACACTCCCCTGCCTTTCTCCCCTGCCGTCTGGCTGGGAAAGCCACTGGACCAAAAAGCAGGGCAAGAAATAAATTCATTCATGGCAAAAAGTAAGGACAAGGTGAAAGCAGTCACCAAAGAACTGGGCCACTCCTTTCTGGGAAAAGAAGCAGAAAACTCAGTGGTGTTAGCGCTAGCGGAGCTCAAAACTAGACTTTTTGCTAATGATGTCACATCCCCAAAAGGGGCCTGGGAACTCAGCGGCCTGTTCATCCTCTGCCCCTTCCCGGGTGCCCACAGGCAGCTGCCAGCTTCTGCCTCACTGAGAGGATGTCAGCTGAGCGCGCTGGCTCTGCATCGAACCCACAGCCTCCCCATCTTCACCCAGGGGCTTTTTGTTCCCTTCTCCCCCTGCCCCTTTCCCAGGGTGCTCTCTGGCTCTCAGGAGCGACTTATTTGCCAGCTGCCTAGTGAGAGCTGATATCGGCCCTGTGTGATGTTCTGCATCCATCCAAAAGCCTCCCAGCCCTCTGCTGAAATGCCTCATTGTGCAGCTGGCTGGAGTACGTGAGCCTGGCTACGTGGAGCCTGCTTTGCTTTGAAGCTAACTCTTCTTTTTGACTCAACAGAGCTGTATGGTGCAATTGTAAAATTTCCCCTCGTTGGCCAACCTCCTGAGTTTTTTTTTCTGTTGTTAACAAAAGCTCCCTGCTATGTAAATGGACCAGATGCTGTTGGATGCTGTCTGCAGACTCACGTACCCTCTTCGTGTCATGGGAGGTGTCAGACCCGCACCTGTGGGCTCATTAACCATGCAGAGCTTTTTGAGAGACCCTAGAGCAGACACTGAATGCTCAATGGCCAGGGCAGAGACCCTGTTTCTATTGGTCTTTCACCCCAGTTGAGTCTCCCCTTTCTTTTCATATTAGCTGACCTTGCTGAAATCCTGGCTGAAACAACCTCAAATGTGGTAGTAATTAACTTACGAAGAAGGAGTGAGGTTACAGATGACTAGAAAGAAGGCAAACATAGTACCTGTTCTTAAAGGGGTAGAAGTGGAGCAGATGAGCTCTTTGTAGGACTCAGGAAGATAGCAGGGTGAAAAGTAATAGCCAGCATGGATTTGTCAACAACCTTCTACAGCAAGATAGGAGGGCAAAGGCTGTAGGACATGATAACAATGTGTTCTGACCCTAACACTGTGAGATATTTGCCTGATCAGACTGGGTGTTGGAATAAAAGATGCACATTATATTTGCTGCTGGTAATAGGTCATGTGGTAGTTGCAGGCGCGTTAGAGATCAGGAGGGAAGTTTGAGCAGAATGTGGCATATTGGTGAAACAGGTATAAACAGGATGCAGTTCAGCAAGGCTAAGTGTTAGACACAGTATTGAGCAGGATTATCAGCTGCATGTAAATACAAGAGGGCAGCTAGGCCTTCTGAAGAGGACATGGGTGCCATTGTGTAATGGGTGTCATTACTGAATGACTTGACAACACACAGATTTGAAAAAAATCAAATGCCCTTACTTGAATATATAAACAAAAGTGTCATACATATCACAAGTGCCATCCTTCCACTTTATGCAGCATTATGAAAGCCCCAGATACATCCGGTTTGGGAGAATACAGCTCAAGAAAGGTGTAAACCTCCCAGTGTCCACAGATGATGATCAGCAGTCTAGTGACCATGACCCATGAGCAAAGCTTGAAACACTGCATTTGTTTAGTCTGTTTAGCAGAGGAGGAGTAGGAAACAATAATAACCTTTAGATGTGTAGAAAGGGTCTAGCAAAGGAACAGAATGGATTATTCTCCATCTTCAGGAGATGTGTGGTTAGACCTCTAGAGAATCTTGTTAGCTACTTAAGTCTTTAAGGGCTTCAGTCCCCATAAGAACAGAGTGCCTTGCAGAAACCATATAATCTTCACTACAAATTTGTAAAATCCAGGGTAGACAAAATCTGCTAGGAGAAGTTAGAGAGTGGTACTAAGTTGGGCAGAGATATGTCTACATGACCTCTCAAGAGCCCTGGTTTTGGTCACACATAGTTACGTGGTATGGAGGAGCCCTGCAGTTCCAGTAAGTGAGTTATCTTTGCATGTTGACAAGAGCATCACTGAAATTCAATCAATAGCGATGCTCCCCACATCGCCACATTGTCCAGTCCCACACCATATTCCATGTTTCATAGGGTTGATAGCCTCACAGGATACCAGGCACAACAGTAAGCTGTGACTGTTCAGATAAACTTTCACCCACTGTTTAGAAAACATTACCCTCCCACAGAGGATAAAACATTCCTATTACTCCCTGCTAGGAAATGCGGTGCTTCAGGTACCCTGTGGATGTTTCTAGCTCTACCTAGAAACAGCTCTAGCTGTGGGTGTTTCTAGCAGAACCACGGGAGAAAACAGAAAGACTCATTACATCAGTCCTATCTACAAGAATCAGATGAGAAGACTTCTTGAATAAATCCCTCACAGGGCTAGATGTCAAGTAACAGTGTAGACAAGCAGTTGTTGAAGACCATTCCCTGTCATGGCTGAAGTTAAACTAATAATCCAGGATAAACTGTGGGGATGGAGTAGACATCAGTCCTGCAGTGAGAATTTAAGATGGCAAGAGAAAGAGGACTTAGTCTCCACTAGACCTCACACTAGGCCTTCAGAAAGAGAACAAAATCAAACTGACAAGTCATCCTGGTGATGAAGGGGAAAGCAAAGTAACAAAAGTCCTCAGAGCTCTGCCAAACTTCTTTAGAAGTCTGTTCAGTGAGGATATGAGCTACCTTCCTTCTCATACAGACTGGGATTTCCTTTATCTGTGCTGTTTGCACAAGGAATTCTCTTATGCCTATGCTGGTTCAGCCAAGAGCTGAATCATACAAACAGCCCCTTCAAATTCAAGCCCGTTGTTAAGGCTGGCTCAAGCAATGTGCGCCTCTGTTAGAGGGTAAGGATAAGCCTGCTCACAAAGGCAGGGTGGAGGCTGTATTGAAAAATTAGGCCCTGTGTCTTGGAGATACAGAAAAGCCAATGCGTTAAGCAAGGCATTGGCAATGAAAGGGCTGACCATTGCCTAGATTACAGCATTGAGACAAGAGGCCACTGTGATATAAACATCTGTCAAGAACAGATGAGTACTGGAGTAGAGACATTCCCCACAGGTTTATATGATTTTCAAGGACCTGACGCCAATGACCCTTTTTCTGTTTCCCTGGTGATTTCACAGACCACTGACCCCAGTGATCTCATGACCCTTTAATAAAGAATTTTTCCAGACTTCTGGGCTGAATCACCCTAGTGTGCAGAAGAAAACTGAGGGGAATACCTTTCTCCAAGACCGTATGTTGCAGTTCAGGAATATTTGATGAGGCTATCCTGTAGGGAGTACAAAATCCTCTATGCATAGAAGACAGGAGAAAGGAGTCCTGGTGGAAAACACAACATGAGTCTTGGGAAGAGACATCTTTGGCTGTCCTGCTCAGCTAAGAGGGAACTGCCAGAGAATTTGGTCCAGTTCTTCTTGGATGAAGAGGTGCACGACCACCCATTTACCCAGTAACTCTCAGAAGCTACAACAGGCTCTTCAAAAATTCCCAGCTTTCACTGGAAAACCAAAGGATATTGTGTTTACAGCATTGTTTTCTACCAGGCAGCAGAGCTTCGCTGCTTGAAGGCATGAAACAGGGAGACAAGCTACACTAGCCAAATGTCTCATAACATGTTATTTTGGTAACAGGCAAGCTTGTTCTGGGGGCTGAGCTTGGAGATGTACCACAACCTCCGCCCCTCCACATTTGACTGTGATGCTTGGGAGAATGAGTCATCCATTTTTAACTTGGATGTCTCCAGCATTCCAAGGGAAAAGGCCATGTTTCCGGCATCCCTTGGCATGTGGGTTTCCATTCATCTGCTGACAGCTGGGCAGCTTGCCATCACCAGGACAAAATGGCTTCTTCTCTCTTCCTCTGCTGCTAGTGCATCTTTTAAGATCTTGCTCATTTCCCTCAAGATCTCTGAGTCTTTTGCACGGGCCCCACACGTTTTGGTGTCAAACACTCAGAGCAGTGTGGCCTGTCATTTCTAGCAATGTACATCACTAGCAGATCAGAAATGCTGTGTCTGACTTTCCTTTGGCTTCTCTAAATCCACAAAGTGCAGGACAGAATGAACCCAGATCATTTGTTGATGTGATCCTAGGTTTTCAGGCAGCAGAGGTGCATCAGTACTTGTGACTTGTCACCAGACTGTATTAGCAGGCCACCCTCTGGAAAAAGGTTACAATGCCCCCTTTAGATTTTGAGGGGGACATTAGATGAACACCCATCTGGTTACTAAGGTAGGCCAATCAGGCACTCCTGAATCGATGGAACCAAACAAAGCCATCTCAGTGATCATCCTTACTCAATGCTCTTATTTCAGTGAGCAAATAAACACATCTCTTCTTGGTAGGGTCACCTGGCTTTCTCCTTGGCATGAACAAAACCCCATGAAAGCTCCCCTGTTTAACAGGAGGCAGTAAACAAGCCCTAAACCTCATCCCTTGGCTTCAGGGCACACAGTTGCAAGGCTCCTCTGATCAGTGTGGGAGGAAGTGCCTCCACCCTCTTTATGGCGGCCCTGTAATGAGCCCCAGCTGTAAGCCTCTCCCTCCCATGCCTGGAAGCCCAGGCCGGCCTCATGGGGTGGAGTACAGGCTGTTTAACCCATTCCCAGACTGGCCAGACACTCCCTGGTCAGTACCTTTGCACTGGGAGCTTCTCTGCTGGGAAAGATGTGGCTGGCTAGCTTGCCAGCAAGGGTGCTCAAGTGCCAAAATGCCAAAGGGAGTATTAGTAGGGTGGCAAAAGCATGCTGCTCCATATGCTGTGGGGAACAGCAATGGTTTTGCTTGCTCTTCACTTGAAGGCAGTGGGTGAATGTATGTTGGGGAACAGCCTTCCTCCTGGGTTGCTCGTTCTGCTGGCACCTGAGTTTGGCCAGATTTGGTGCTTGGCAAGAGGCACGGTTGTCCCCAACACCTTCTTCATGGAGGTGCTTACCTTTACCTTAGTGAAAAGGAAGGGATGAGGCTTGTCATGAGGCCAAGAGGCTGGAGATGGCACACAGGTCTCTGGGTTACTCTGGGATTTTGTCTTTCTCTGTGACAGAGCATCCCAGCAGCACCTGGGACTTTGGCTCCTTTTTCTTTTCTAGCAGTTTTTGTCCACTAGAGAAAATCTGCTGAGAGGAACTGTCTCTGCCTGGCTTTCTCATCCAGGCAAGTGGCCAGGCAGCCGCTGGTGTGATGTCTACGTCGCACTGCACCATGGAGACGGGGCAGGGGATTCCTGAGGTAACAAGGCTGAAGCGCAAGAGTGGAACAGCGCTGGATGGTGAGAGACTTTCTATATTCATATAGTTAATAGACTAATTAGTGAGAAGCTTGAAACTTGGCTGTGTTTGTTGTCAAATGCAGGCTGCTTTCCAAGTGGTGTTAACAGCCTCTTCTTTTCACTCTGGGCGTATTGTAAAGCTGGTGCTTTACTGAGAATTCTTCATTTAGTAATGGATATAGGCTGAATAGCTGTTGCAAGTAGAGGTGACAAATGGGTCAGACATGAGGAGTGATTGGGAGGGGATAAGCAGGAGGAAAGGGCCTAGAACTAAGATAGCAGCGGGAGGCTGGGAGGTGGGATTGAGGAGGCATTCACGGCGCCAGGCATAAGGTGGAGCCAAACTTGGAGTAGCAAGGGGCTGCAGGTCAGCACTGGCTGGTCCCTGCAGAGCTGGCAAGGGAGCATGAGCTGCTGGGTGCAGGATTGAAGGACTATAGCAGGCTGTGGTCTCCAGAGATGTGATGGTTGAGGGAATACCTATAGCAGAGAGAAGCACGTAATGGGAAAGATGCTTTCAAGCCAAAGGTACAGCTCTTTTGCCATTTGCCCACTTCTAATTAAGATGCCAATGTTTAAGCAATCCCTTTGAAAATACTCCCCTTTCACATGAGAGACAAAAGTTCACATGGGCAGAAGGCTGGGAGCACTGGCAGGACCCTGGCAGCGTGTGGGTAAGGGGCGGGCGAGCTTCCCTCAGCGCTGCCAATGCAAATGTCTGCACTCTGCTGAGAGGACTCCAGCGGAAACCAGGAGCATTTCCGCTGGGTTCCCACAAGAGCAGGAGCTGTGGCTGTGCCTGGAATCACGTCTGCCCGCGTGCACAGCCTTTGTAGGAGGCCTGGATAATGGTTATTCACTGCCGGTGGTAGGAGGGCCTCTTGCCCCAGCTGGGCCACCCCTTTATCCAGACACTTGGTGTTTCAGTTCCCTCCTCACTCCTTCCGAACTCCCAGCCGACACTCTGAAAAACTTCCCTACCCTGCCTGCCCCATCGCTCAGTTGTGTTGCCCTCCAAGGGGTGCTCCCTCTGCACAGGTTGCAGCTGGGGAGCAGAAAACTCGGATCTTCCTTGAGAGTGCAGGGTTGTTCTCGGGGTATGTAGTGCTGTCTTCCACAGATGGGCCAGTGTGAATCCCTTCCTGGTGAAAAGCAACTGGTGAGGGAGGAAAGGGGTGGCCATATGGAAGAGGAAGGGCACCCACTGCCTTCCTCCCCTCCCTGGGAATGGGCAGAGCTGGGGGCAGGCAGGCACCAAGCTGGGAGATCCCTGAGATCATAGCCCTGAGAGCTATGTTCCTGGCAGGGGGTTACCTTATTATCACAGGGGTCCATACAAGAACAGCCAAGTGTGCCAAGTATGTGGGGACTGTTGCCCTTTCCATATGTCCAAGGAGCAGCCCGGGAGGCCAGCTCTTCACCTCGTCTTGGCATGCCTTCATTCCTCATGCTGCGGAGGCCCCAGGCAGTCCTGCCTGCTACCGGCCTTTCCCACCCCATCTCCTCCATGAGTTCCACCATACGGCCCCAGCACGCTAGGCATGGCCTCCCACTGCCCCTGGCAAAACTTGGCCTGGGAGGCAGAGGTGAGTGGCTGCCCACACACAGATGCTGCACTTTGCCTTGCTTTCCCACCACTGAGGATGCGGTGCTCAGTGCTAGAGGCTGGGGAGACTTGCTGGTCTGGGGCACAAGGAGGTAGTGAATGGCTATGGTGACGGGGGATGCAGTCTGTGCTGCTGCTCTGCTACCCTGCTGGCATCAGATGAAATATCACTCATCCACTAAGAGAATAAAGTGCTACAGAGCCCAGTGTTCTTTTCCAACAAGGTCATCTCGTCCTTTCTGAGCTCAGCAGGTTCCAGAAGCTGCTCCATGCTCCTGTGCAGGAGCTCTTTGCAGAAGGCAAGGGAGCTTCGTGCTCCTCTTGCCAGCAGAGCTGCCAGGCCTGCTGAGGCATGGGACCAATCATTCCCTCTGCATAGGCAGAGCAAGATGTTGGGCAGCTCTCCCACTGCAGGGGTGGGCCTCCCTGCTCCGTGCGGAGCAGGACCTTGCTTGCAAACCAGGCTTGAGACGGCAGAGATGCCTGCAGGCCTGGCTGTTTCTCAAGTACTCTGGAGTGCCTGAAAGAGGGTATAATTGACACTTTCACCACACACTTAAATACTTCCTCAGCAAAAGCAAAGCAAGCACCTGCCAGCCACATACAAATATTATCTGGGTGTCACAGCAAATATTAGGCACAAGGCCTAGTCTTTGTCCAGCCTCCCCTGAGCCCCATGAAGGCTGATTACCTGCATAAGGCCTGGTTTTCCAGCATGTGCTTGCAATGACATGGCACTGCTGCAGCATTTTCTTTGGGTTTTGGCTGAATGGTTATGGAAACAGCTAAAGCAGTGTAAAGCCATTGAGTGCACAGCAGGGTGCAGATGCCCTGCTGAGGGAACAGCTCATGCCTTAGGCATGGCTTGGTGGAAATTGCCTCAAACCCCAGAAGCAGGATAGTGGTTTGGCACAGTTATGACTTCGTGACAAAAGCCACGACTGAAAGTGTTTGGCAAATGCATGTTGATATACGTGGTTCTTGGAGTCAGAAGCAGATAGGGGAGCCACTGAAAACATCAGGTATTTGAGCCATTTTACACTCTCATAATTTATCGCTAGGCTTCGAGCTCTGTAAGATACATTCAGTCGATATCCAATGAGCACTTCATATGAACCTCAGCTTAGCCAGTGTACTAGCTGCTTGGGAGCGGATCGCTCCAGCAATTTACTAATTTATTTGGTGCCTGTAGTGCGTGACTATCCAAATCATAGGAATACACTCTTCTGAGCCACCGGTGAGGCTGCAACAGAGGGATTTCTGAGATGGCTCTGCAGCATGCTGAAGTGTTGAACCTCAACAACGACAACCTCAAGATCTAAATATTTGGACCTTGGGTGAAGTTTTCCATGAACATCAGCTACCAGTCTGGAAAATAAGTTTGGAGACAGGGTCGGGTTTCCAGCTCTGAAGAATGAATGATCTCACTACTGAGTAGGCTATTTCCAGAGCAGCATTTCCCATACGGATTGCTCTGGTGCTAAGCTCCCCCAAAACAGCACTGGCAGTGCATAATGGGAATAGGCTGTTTCCCATCGTGCCAGCTCTGCTTCATGATTTTCTTCATTTTCCCTTTTCACATTAGGGATTTCAGTGCAGAGACCTGGCTGCTTTTGCATTTCCTGTTTCTTTCTATGTTTTCCTTTCTGGATCTGGATATCTCCTCAGTTTTCCGAATGCTCATATTTGCCACCCATTCATCTGCCTTCTAAACTCTATTTTGAGTTCATGCATCTATTAATTTGTTACTCTTTTGGGATTCAGGCCTAGAAGCTGGGCAAACATGGAGGCAGTCTCTGTTGCAGGTAGTTCTCAATTTAAACACTCCTTGCAATTATTCCTGAGCAAGTTGTTTCATTCTAGTGCTTTCAGTTCAACCCCTATCTCACTTTTTTTTTTTTAATCTCTCTTCCTCTATCTGATCCAGTCACTTAATTTGTTTGTCACCCCTGCTTTCTATTCGTCTTAGCTCCTCCCTTCTCTACTTTTGACCTCTCCTTTTCCTCTTGTTCTGGGATCAGCTTGTTTTTCTGATAGGATGGGGAAAAACAGGGGGGTTCTCACTTCGCCTGTGCTTCTGCGAAGGTGGGCAATGAATTCAGAGGTGTAGTGTTCTGCGCTCAAGATTAATTGGCAGTATGGGGCTAAGCAAGCTCAAGGCTGTTGGCATGTGTGTGATAAGGCTCCCTGGCCCAGGGTGGAAAGGGATGTTCTGATTTACACTTAACTCCTCTAACTCCTTCTCTTCAATAGAGGGGACTCTTTGGAAACACGAGACTGCCCTGGGGTGGGACCAGCCTGTAGTACAGCCAGACCTCTGGCTTAGGTGGGCCTCATGTTGCTCATGGGGCACCTGAACCAGGACTGCAAGTACTGACAGCGTCTTTCCTTCTGCTCCCTGCCTTGAAAGGTGAACTGACATGGGGAGGAGGCTTACGCGTGATTTGCATGGATATCCCGATTAGAGAGCCACAGTCTAATCTGACCTGTTATTCCTGCAGGCAGATCTCTCCTTGCTCTTTGGAGTGGTGCTGCTGGAGAAGTCCTTGGAGAAGGGCTGGGTAACCTACGAGCAACAGAGTACCCCATCACATGCTTCAGCTGTCTCTACCTTTCAGTGCGGGGCCTTCGTAGGGATCTCAGTGCCTGTGTAGAGGCAGAAGGTCCAGGGATGGGGCTGGTGGAGGGTGGGAATGCCCTGACAGCCCTCGAAGCCTCCTGGGCCACCAGGGGAACAGTTGGCAGGCAGTAAGTACAGTCAGTGCACCTGAGGCTGAGGGCGTCACATATGCAGTCAGAGAAGCTACTGCTCCCATGCCCTACTGCAAAGAGCAGCTTCCCAGCAAAGCTACTCTGATGAAGATCTGTGCTTGTTAAAGGGCCTTTAGCTTAGGGAAAGCTGTAGTAGCTGACAGCAAGTGGAGATCTGTCCTCATTGCTTGGCTGGACTGACAAGTTTGGCATCTTTTGTATGATCTGTGTCATTAGTAAATACCAGTTTCCTTCACCTGTCTTTAGTTGTAATGCTCCTAGAGGAGCTGTATCTGAGTGACTTCCAGAGGTGGAGAGGGAGAACTGGGCCTCCTGTGACTCCCACGTGTGTATGTGCTGTTAAAGATCTTATCTTTCCTGCCATGAATGGCAGAAAGCACAATCCTGGCAAACAGACAGCTTTCAGAGAACATGGGAGGGCATGTGCTCTGCATCCCCATCTTCTCAGCCCGGCAGCGTCTCACTGCACTTCCACACACACTGGAGAGAAGTCTCTGTAGCAGCTAGCCTTGCCTGCAGGCCACAGGCTATTGCAAACATGAGTGGAAACTTCCTGCTTCCTCTGGTGTTGCGCTTCCTGAAAGCTGGGAAAGGAAATGCTGTCAGTGCCCACCTGCAAAACATTGGGCAGGAGAAGTAAGGAGGTATGTTGGGGCTAGTAGCTGTTTGTCTACACCTGAGAGGCTTCTTCCTTGGAGGGATCATCTCATGTGGATGGAGGAAAGCTCCATGTGCGTTCACAGGTGTGCAGCCCATAGAGGTGTGAGCAAAAGCCAGGACTGGATAGCAAAGAGGAAGAGTGGCTTTTGAGCTGTTGGCAGCTTTCCATTTGAGGCAAAATACTGAATAGGCCCCACGTGGGGAGAGATCTTTAGGACTGGTTTGGACTCTGGGGCTTAATCTCTGCATCTCTAACCATCTTCTCTGAGCTGCTTGGCTCAGGACACCTGGCTCAAAAGCTTGTCTTTGCTCACCAAATACTGCAAAAGCAGTCTGGAAAAAAAGGGCAAATGAGGGATATGATTGAGGTCTGACTCACCTAACTCTTTTGTTTAAGGGAATGTGATGGCAAGCTATCTCCAGTCTAGCTATGTCTGGTTTATATACTCATCTGCACAATATATACACTCATCTGTTTCAGGAAGCCTGGATTATTATTTGGCACCCTCCAAACTGAAAATTAACATTTTGCTCCAACTGACAGGTTAGATCACAGACCTACCGTGTATGTGATCTGTTGTACAGCATTCAGGCATGTGGCTGGGCACGAGTGAGGAGAAGGGGCAGAGATGGTGGGACTGGGGCTGGGCTAGCAAAGCACAGTCAGGATGTGGTGATGAGAAGTGCTGTCCTCATGCAGTAGCTGATATGTGTCAGGCTTGCTTGTATATTTAACACTCTTTAATGCTTTTGCTGATAGCTAGAGGCTATTTAGAGGCCTGCTACAGTGAATAACTGAGAAATGAATAAAATATTGGCAAGGGCAATTGGTGTGAGCTCAAAAGCTGATGCTTCTGCCTCTCCAAAGAGCCAGCGGCTCTGTGGCAATTCCACCCTGGACTGTTCTGCGAAGGGTATAACCTGCCAACCAGGGAGCATGTCAGCCCTTTAGAAAGGCCCGGACTGCCTTCTGCAGGCCTGTGAGCTACTGCTGGCCCCTGGTTTTGTCTGCTTGGGGGGTGAACGTCTTCCTCAGAGCATTTCAGTGCTGTTTGAACTCTGCTTTACCGAAGGAGCAGTTGGAACGGCTCGGATATACCAAGGGGGAGCAGGTACTGATAGCAGTGAAAGTGAGCTGAGAGCCATCAGCACAAGACAACTGTGTTGCACAAAGGCCTGCACAGCTGCTGTTGCTTCTGTGCTCGTGCAGCTGTGCTGCCACTGTTTTACCCAAGAGATAGCTTAAAGAAGCTGAAATAGTGTATGCTCCCCGGGTCATAATGACACCTTGGCTGCAATGTTAATATACTCTTAGTCATGCCAAGCATGGGCTTCAGGAGCCAAGTTGCTACGTGCCTATTGTCCAGTGCATGATATTACAGGGACTTTCCTGCCCCAGCAGTGTCACTCACATATGCGTAACGGTTACGGAGAGCTGCTGACTCGTGAGTTCGACACACCTCCGGGTCTGGAGGCTGCTTAATGCATCCTGAAATACCTGGAAACCTTGTCTGTTCTCAGGAGATGAAGGGAAGGAAGAGAAGACTTAGCTAAGTGCCAGCTAACCCATGACATATTGTGCTGAGCTGCATAAAAACAAACCATCTCTTTAAAAATACCCCAGTGCCTTCTTTCTTCTTCTTCTTTCCCCTTCCCCCTTTCCCTCCAAAATGGCGTGAGTTGATGTGAATGTAGAAGGAAGTCTATCTGTCTGTGAAAAATGAATTCTGGAGCTATCTGGGGAGACATTTTTTGAGCGAAGAGGTGTCAGCCCGACCTCTTTCTGCCTAGTTAGAATGTGGGAAAGTGAGAGCAGGACAGAGCCGCTCCCCGCGGAGCAGCAGGGAGTGCAGCCAGGCCGTCCCTGGGCTCAACTGAGGGGAGTCGTCCTGCTCCGTGAGCTCTTCAAGGGCACTCGCACCCCACTGGGCTGGGAAACTGCTGAAGGAACACTGACAGTAATAGAAATGAAGTAGCAACAGCGCGATACGGAGTGGAGCATCTCCCGCCAGCTCATGAGAGGAGGCACGCGGCCTTGGGGCAGAAGAGGTCACGGCGTCTCTTTCTGAGGCCAAAAACGGCAGGCAGGTCGGCGTGACAGAAAACCTCACCTGCTGCTTGGGCTCTCGTGATCGCCTGGGTGCCGTGGGTGGTGAATGCTCTCCGCACCTCAGTCCAGAGCTGGCATCCCGTGGTGTGGGGCTGCCCCGCGAGGTGACGTGCAGGGCAGCACGTGCTGCCCTTGGCTTTGCCATGCACGGCCTCGGGAGCCAGGTGCAGCCCCGGCTGTGGCGGGGGGGATGAGCGCTTGCCCGTCACCCGCCTCGCTCCCTGCCAGCTGATGGGGACTGCGTGCACGGAGCCCTCAGCTGACGAGTGTGTAGGTTGCCAGCAAGAGCCGTTTCGAGAAATAGCCGCGTGTCTCTCAGCCCCAGCACACACTGGCTCGCACGTTGCTGACCGCACGTACATGCCCCTCAGCCCAGAAGGCCCTGGCAGCGGCTGTGTGTCCCGGGCTCCCAGCCGTTTCTGTTGCGCTCCTTGTCTGCCTGCCAGGCAGTGCCCTGGATTCACTTCCTTTCTTCCTTTCTTCTTTTCTTTCTTTCTTTCTCTCTTTCCTTCTTTCTTTCTTTCTTTCTTTTTTTTTCCCTCTCTCCTGATTTCACAAGTTGCAGAAGGCCAGGGAGAGTGAGGGAGAAAGAGGGAATGTAAATAGTGAATGGGAGACAAAAGGGGAAGGGAGAGGGTTGGGACTGCCACTCGTCTGTCTGTCTGGAAAGGGACAGGGTGCTCATCCTGCCTTCCAAACTGCTTTGGAAGAAGCCACTTCCTTCCTTCGCTCAGCTCTTTGTTTCATTTCACAAAGGGGGAGAGGACAGGGTCTCCATGCCAGGCAAGCAGCACATCCCCTGCAGCGAAGCAGCACTTTCTGGGCAGCTGCCATGCCCTGGCATGTATATTTCTTGATCTCTGCTACCAATGCCCAAATCAGAGGGTATCGCTGCTGGATGGGGGCCAGGACCCACTCAAAATACTCAAATATGAACCAAGCCATCACTTCCCTTCGTTTCCTGAGTCATTTCAGGGCCTTGCTGCAGGTGCACAGGCTTTGAGGAAGGCATATGAAACATCACGTTGTCTGGTTACAAGGAACTCTGTGGCGAAAGTACCCTCAGGTAAAGCCTGAATGGCCTATACTTTATCCAGTGTGGATAGTTCAACGGATGGAGGGAGGATGAAAAAAAGCCTCTATAGGTCTGAAGACAAGAAGACTCATCTGAACATTCACAGTGTGTGGAGGTTTCCTCTTCAGGCTGCTTGTAATCACTTTTTTTTGTGTTCACCGTGGCTTCCAAGATGATGTCCATCGTCTCTGCACTGTTGGTTTATATCTCTGGCACTTTTCCAGCTTGCACGAATTTCTTTCTCTGTCCAGCTTTCTGACCCAGGACTTCTTTTTTTCTTTTTCTTTCCACAAGGTCTCTTTGAGGTATCTGTCTGGGAAGAGTGAACTCATCCCTCAACCAGACAGGCTCCAGGTTCTCATGGTCACTGCCCAAGGCTTCTCGATCACCCTACTGTTCATAGTCACTCCCTCCCTGTTATTAAAAGGGAGAGTCAAGGGCATGATTTTTCCTCTGGACCCTCTCACGTCGAATGTGCCTGTCTGATTGTTATATGCCATAACTTTAACTCACCACAGGAATGTCTGCTCAGGTCCATGTCCCCACAGTCATCAGGGGCAACTTGCCTCAGAGAGGCTCATGCCAAGAACACTTTCTCCTGCTAGCAGTCGAAGGCACCCAAGGGACTCATGGCATGAGTCCGTCCTTCTCTGCAGGTTTGCCCTGACCGTGCATATGCTGCTGGTTCCTGCAGCATGCTTCATGGAAGTCTTCTCTTCTGGGGCTTCTCCACTGCATGTCTGCAGTGAGCTGGTTAGTGCTCCTGCCCATTTGATCCCTAACTTCAGAAATCTGAATGATCCTGCTTCCCCAGATAGATTGCCTGGAGCTAACATAACAGTCTTAGATGCGCTGGCACTTGTGGGCACTTGAATACCCACTTGAATACCTCTATCTGCACTCAGAGTGGGGGGCATCTCCCTTCTCTGGCCTGTGTTTCTCCTTTGGCTTCTGCCTCTTGGTTCTTTACTCCATGGATCTTCTCACTGAGCAGTTCGGTGTTGATTTTCACTCTGTGTTATTAAAAGCCCCTGCAACTATCCTCCTAGCCTCTGTGGCTAGACTGCAAGAGTTATTTCCACAGATGAAAATGGGTTGGTTCCCCCTGCTTTTCTCCAGATTTCTCCAGAGTGCAGACAGATGGCACTTTTAGATTCCTAACCATACTCTCACTTCAGAGAAATCTGCCTCCTGCTTTATTCTAAGAACTGAAGAGGTCAGTGTGTATAGTTTATATAGCTTAAAGGATACCTATCTAGCCCTTCAGGCCCTAGTTTTGAAGGTAAGTGGTTTTCACGTCTTCATCCAGTCTGATGTTGTAAGAAAGTTGAGTTGAGTGCAAAATCTTGCACAAGCCAGCACTACCTTCCTCTGTCACCATTTCTGGAGGAGATTATTCTCTCCTGCTCCTATCTTTGTCTCCCTCAAATTATTTTTATATGCAGAAAATCTTTAGTAGAATTTTATGCTTGATTAGTGAAAGGACATCCCTGAATTTGTAGATTTGTAGTGGGAAATTTATTTGAGACTTTTCTCCAGTACCTCAAGGACAGTACTGATTTTTTTTTTTTTATCTGAGCCCAAACTATTTCAAGCCATGCTTCTGAGTATGGGTCAATAACCAGGGCCTGTCATTTATTTGGCTTTTTTTGGATAACTGTTTCAGGGCCAAGAACTTTGGCAGTGACCTTGTTTCGGGGTCTGATCCTCCCCTACAGAGTAAAGACTCAGGCAGCCTATTATTAACCTTGAAGCCTAATGGCTTTCCGTGCATTGACTTTTTAGTGTGGGTTTTCACTTACTCCAACACACAGCTGATGCACTTCCATGCATCCCTTTTGTCTGATTGCACTTGCTTTGACTGTTCCCCCCACTTACCATGCTATCTTTCCCAATCTGAACCTCAGCTAACCTGTCCTAGCCTTCATCCATGCACTGAGAAGAGGCCTTGTGAGGATATATATGCCTCGAGCAACTCAGTCAGCCTGCCCAGTTTTCAGGAGACATTGCTGCTGGAAGTATGACACATGTCCCCTGCTTCTCACTCAGAGGGTGGTTGTTAACTGCTTAGGTGCTTGCAGACCCTAATTATTTGTTCCAGCAACCCAGTGGAGCAGGGAAACATGACCTTGATCTTCTGCTGGGCAGCTGAGGCAGAGTGACATGCCAGAGCCAAGAGAAAGCCAGTAGTGAAGATATCATTTGAAGGCAGAACTCAACAGTGCCAGGCCTTGGCCTTGTTTAGGTCAGGACAAGTAAAGGACAGTAGCAGGAGAAAACGTGTATTTTGCCCACGGCTGAACAGCTTTGTCACCAGGGATAGCAGGAAGGGATGAGAGTTTTGTTAACACAGACTAATTATGGAGCTGTGCTTGAGCTCAGACATCTTATTTTAAAAGCCTGTCTGCGTGGGGGTAAGTATACAACAGCAACCTTAGTGGGGGCACACCTCAGAGACCCTGGGAGGTCATAGAGTGCCAGGAAAAAGAAGAGAGAAGCCTATGCCAGCCCATCTCCATGGAGAGGTGAAACAGGCATCCAAAAATAGCCTGCCACCACGATGCCAAGAGCAGCAAGCCTTTGATAAACAGTTTAAAATTAACCTCCGCGGGAAAGACATCGCAGCTCCCTCCACCGGAGTCTTATTTGTGCTGGAGCCTGTGTTTGTCTTTCCATGCCCCCGCCAGCTCACCACCAAGCACTATCGCCCATGTGACTCTCACTGCTAGGGGAGGCTGGCCCTGGCGAGGACGCGGGTAACCACAAGGGACAGGGGAGATACTTGGTCATATTTTGCTCCTGTGGCAAGAGTTTGGCCTCGTCAGGAGCAGGAGTGGGGAGGCAGCCAGTCAGGGACATGTCTTGTGGGTTACAAGGTGCTTTTAGTATTGCGGCTTCCCACCCTCCTGTTGACACAAGGGAATGGCTTGTGCGGGTGTCATGCGAAGAGGGGAAAGTGCAGGGTGGTCTGCCACAGGAAATCGGAGCCAGACGTGCTATGGGCCAGCGTGTCCCGGAGAACCCTTCCCTGGTAAGGGGGAAGAGAAGAGCTGTTGCTCCATGTGCTCTCACCAAGCTCTGAGATAGGCAGCCCCTTGGCAGGACAACAGACAGGGGTCTGGAGCAGCCAGGACTTTCCGTATCTCTTCTGTGCCCTCAGGATAATAATGTGGGTGACAGTCAAGACATCACACTGAGGAATAAACCCATTCCTTCCTGATTGCCTTGGGAGAGCAGCCACATTTCCCTAGAAAAAAAAAAAAGGGACTTCATGCAGGATGGGACGGATGATTCCCCTGGGGATGCTAGCGCTGGATGGGAGCCTTCAAAGTTCTGTCACCTGTATATGCAGATCCAGCAAAAATCAGAGGAGAAGGCTTCATTGTCCTGATGTGCTCTTGGATGAGATGGTCTTGGAGCTATATAAAGGGACAACGCTTACAGCCCTGGCAGTGTAGTATCACCATGTCTCTACTGCTGCAGGTTCAGGATAGACACTGCAGAGCTTCCCTCCTTTTGCCCATCAAAGGCACCTCCAGACAAGTAAAGATCAGGGCCTGCAAAGAAACAGAAAAATCACACACAGAAAACAAAGCATGTGCTTGGGAAGATTATTGTATTGCTCTTCTGGGTGGAGGAGAGAAGGAGGGGGTGAGGCAAGGCAGAGGCAGGCGATCCTTCTCTAACCGTTGTCAGTCCAGCGCAGTGATCCTTGGAGAGCACTTGCCATTCTGCTGCCAGGATGGAGGAGCCAATTAAGGGCAATTAGGGTGGAAGTGGAGAAGGCGCCCCTTTAACAGTCGCCAGACCGGCCGCTCCAAGTGCTGGCAGGGCTCCACACTGTAAGGTTATTAGAGTTCTCCCTTGTATTGTCCTTGGAAGAGATCCTTCAGAGCTGTCTGCTTGGAGCATGGAGATGAAAGAGAGACCTTCTTTGATGTGTTCACCCAGAGCCTCTCTGCTATGGAGCACATAATCTGCCCTAGCACTTCTCCAGCACCTTTCACTGCTATTAATTAGTCTGGTTACCCCAATATCTGAGGTCTCCTAAGCAGAGCAGGACCACCCCTGGGGCAAAGACGTGGCCTCTGCCTCACACAGTGAATTATCTTTCATAAAACAAGATGCAGCAAGCAAAGCCAAAAAACAGTAAAGAGAAGAAAGCATCAGGAGTAGACTGCTGGTTATTCTTCATTTAGGAGAAGAGAGGTGCTGCCAAAGAGCAGTGGGCTAGATCACAGCCACACATGGCACAAACCTAGAGGTCTTCCTGGGGATCCACATGCTTAGCAAGTAGATACGGATGTTCTCAAAGCCTCCATCTCATCTTCATGTACTGCCACAACGACCAAACAGTATAGAATGACACTAGCTGTGCTAGTAATGGATTTATTGCTTATTTTGTCTCAGCATTCACAAAATCCTCCTCCTTGGCCACCCTCTCTGACCTTACAGTTTGGGCAGCTTTGGAGCAGAAGCAGAGCTGATGGGGCAGCTCTGTTATGTGTCATGAAGACATCCTCTTGGCTTGCTGGAGACATGCTCCCTCAAATCCCTCTTCTGCAAGCCTGAATATTAAAAGCTTTTGGGCAGCAGTGCTTTGCCAGCTTAGAGAACTCACCACTGTAGAGAGCTTCCTAATATTTTTCCCACAGCACATTCAATTTCCCCTCCTCATTCTACTTCTTGGACTATCCCTCTTTCTCCATGGGAATTGTACCTCCCAGTCCTTGTTCTCCTGCTTTATTGCTCTTGTCATTGTGGCCAGTAACAGGACAAGGGGTAATGGGTACAAGTTGAAAGTTGGAAGTTCCACGTCCATGTGAGGAAGAACTTTTTTACTGTGAGGGTGACAGCACTGGAACGGGCTGCCCAGAGAGGTTGTGGAGGCTCCTTCTCTGGAGATCTTCAAAATTCACCTGGATGCCACCCTGTGCCACGTGCTTTAGGTTTGCCTGCCTGAGCAGCGGGGTTGGACTAGACGATCTCTAGAGGCCCCTTCCAACCTTAACCATTCTGTGATTCTGTGATTCTGATGTCACCATGCCCATTTTGTGAAGGCCCCCGTCAGGCATAACATCATCATTGGAAGGGCTGCAACAGGAGTGAAGATGGAAGAGGAAAACACTACAGCTCTTGCCACTGTGCAGGGGACAAGGACAGAATGGCAAGTAGGTCTGTGTAACTTAATATTCTCATAGAATCTGGATTCTTCCTGCATCCGGGGTTTGAAAGCACTTCAGTTTAGTCTGACATGGAAGCAAACAGGAATGCCATCAACTTGAGATCTCACTCATTTTTCTCTGGCCTACGTGGATTTGGAGCAGATTCCTCACAGTCCTTTATAAAAGATGTGGTGCTACTTAGATCAACCTCTCGGGCAAGCCTATTGCCCTGTGATCCTCCACCTTCAGCTGATCTCTCACATTTCCCAGCCACTCGATTCTGCTCAAAATGCTCCCATCTCCAGCACTGCACATAGCGGCATGGTGGGAACAGCAGGCCATGAGCATGCTGCCTCACAGTCTCCAAAAGAAAGGCAGCTCCAGGGCACTTCCCATGGGTTTTCCACCCACAAGTGCCACCTTCCAGCAAGAAAGGAAGCAGACAGTCCTGTTTTGAGCAGATGTCTTGTAATATATAGTCTCCAAGCAATATCTGGCTGCCTGACCCAAGACAAAGCAACCTGTGCCCTCGAGAAGTGAAATACAGTGTTGAAATCTCACAGCACCTGCACAGAGCTGGATGCTGCTCACTGCATCATAGCATGTCCAAAATGCCCAATGTAGATCTATCCTAAAGGGCTGACACTTGCCTCATGCCTCATGACATGATCTCATGAGGACCAACTTTCTGTTTTTTCACTCTCTGTGCAGAACAAGAAATGATCTTCTTTTCCCACTTGGTTCTGCCTGTGGCATTGCAACTGATGTAGAGTAGAAATGCAAGCAGACAGACTCAGACCTTGTTCTGCTGTGTGAAAATATTTTTTATTCACATCAGGTTCAGTAAAACTCTTTCATTTACAAATCCTGCTTGCTGACCCCAAAGCACCTGAGAGTCACTCAGAATTTTTGCCAGCATCCATGATGCTTTTGTGTAGCTCCAAACAGGAAATAATGTTATTGGAAAAACTCCTAGAAGCTCCAGAGCAGGTCCCTGGGAACTTAGAGGGTAATTACAATGTAGAGCTCAGAAATGCTCTTTCCACACGTGCTATCTCTTGAAAGCCAAAGAGGGGATTCCTAGGACCAGGAAGAGAGAGTGGATGCCACCATGTCATAAATTCCTAAATGTGGGAAGCTCCTGAGGGCTTCAGGCAGGCCTGGCTAATTGCTCAGTCTGGAGCATGTCCTGGCCTTCCAATTGCAGAACTTCAGCTAGGAATTATGACCTTCTGTGAACTGGCAGTAAAAGTTTTTTTTACCAGCACCCTCTTTCTTCCCCCAAAATATGAGCCACACATTCTAGGGAGATAAGATTTATTCTGCAATTCAGCAGCCCTGGAGCTTACTGAGGAAGCCAATATTTGTCACAGAATTGTGCTCCAGAACCAAAGCCCCATTATTCACAGTGACAGTCTCAAGAACTAAAAACAAACAAAGAACAAAGTCAAATCAAGTCGTTCTGGACATAAACCATCTTGCCTCAAGGCAGAAGACAACTTCTAAGTACAAGAGACAACTTCTAAGAGAAAAACTCTTTTGGCAAACACATCATCCCACTGCTGTGAGGCTTCTTGCATTTCTCTCAGAAGCAGCTAAAACTGACCACCATAAAACACTGGGCTAGATGGAGGCTTAATTTGATCCAGGCAGTCCATTCTTATCTTCTACATTTTCATTGTTGAAAAAAAAAAAAAAAGAGAAAAATGTTGCATCGTTCTGGCAGTGAAAAGAGCTGTAAATGTTTGAAACTAATACAAAAAGATGGAGCCACTTTGTTCGTGGTCTGAAGTACGCTGTAAAAGGGGCTCTCTCATTCAGATCAATAGGCTGTTAACTCTAAATTCAGCAGTGAAAATTCAAATCTTAGGTTCCCTCACTATTGGATTTTAGCTGAATCTTCCAGCTACAGAATGTGCTCATCCTCTAGCCTCTTTACCCCCCTGCTTGCCTTGTGCCCTCTCCTAGACATCAAAATGCTAGTAGTTGCTCCCTTCACAGCTTTTCCAGTGCATTGCTTGTAACTGTTGTGCTGCATACCGAAAATACACCAGTGGCTGTACTATTAAAGTACTTCAGCTTAATATGAAGAAAAATAGTGTGGGAACAACTACCTTATCGGGTTACTTACATTCATGTTTCATCCCATAAACAGTTTCATTTGAAGCTGTGCATGAAGCTCTTAACAAGTCTGAGGTCTTCTGCCGTAGAGATTCACATAGTCCAAGGGGCCTCATTCCCAAAGAATTTAGATTAAACCTCTAGGGAGCTATGCTGATTAGCCCTAATGGAGAGTCCAGCCTGTTGGTGCTTGAGAAAAGCATATGTCTCCTGGGGACGAGCACACATACACTGCTTCTACTTCTCACTATCCTTGTGCAGGAATAGAGCAAAGCATGGGCTCAGGAGGCAGAATCAGCCTGCAGAAACCAAGTAAAGCATAACAGAGGAAGACCTGGGAACTGCTGTATGATAGGATGGGAAGAGGGGGCACATTGCAAAGGACACAGAGTTGAGCTCCCACTGACAGTATTTATGTTACAGAAAAGTAACTATACCCATGCTGGGGTGTTTGCTGGAGAAACGTATCTTGATATATAGCAGCAAGCACCCAAAAAGAAGAGAAATACATATCAAAAAGTTGCCCTCGCTGGCTCCTTCAGCTTAGTTTTATGGTAAGTTTGGAGGTTTCTTTTGCCTGGAGCATTGTGCTCACACAGTGCTGCCCACCATTTGTTTGGGAATAGAGCTTGTCACTGTGGGTCATGAAGGACAGTCGCCTTAATCAACTTAAACCGCTGCTTGGCTCTAGCCCCCAGCCGTGACACGCATCCCAAGGGAAGGCCTCTGAAACAGAGAGTGACCACGGTACAGATTCCTCCTGTGGTCACTGCCGTAAATGTCTGCTCAGCTCCAAGACGTGCAGGGAAAGCAGTTAGCGGTATTCAGGGTTTAAAGAGCAGCCATGTTTTATCCATACAGCTCCGAGTTCAGGGCATGATTCATGTGTCTGAGGATTCGGGCTGTTTTGATAATGCGTGGAAAGGCATTTCAGCAGAAGTGCTAGCCAGTCGTCTGCGAAAGTTGCCAGTGCAATGTGAAGCTATTACCCCCCACTGGGAGACCTGGGAGATGCTTTTGCAAACACAGAGACGCATTGACATCGGGCTTGAAATGAAGCCTTCAAGCTGTGCACAGGCTCCACGGTTTCCTGTACAGTGTCAGTGGAGATGCACAGAGCTGGGGACCTCTCATGCCTATGGGGCTAGGCTGGGTTAGAGTTTCCTGATGTTTCTTTCTCTGAAGGGGCAGCAAGCATCTTGAACGTCCCCATAAAGGCCTGGGTTATGTTGCCCTTACTTTCCCTGCTGCACTCGCTGCCTATTGTCTTTCCTGGCATGTTTGAGGGTGGGTGTGTCTGTCTCTAAAAATTGTCTGCAGTCATTTTACAATCTGTTTGACATATTACAAACCACATGTGGCCCACAGACCACAGGTTGAGAAATACTGGGTGAGGTGATGTCTCCCAACCCTTCTTGCCAGTTCTCTGAAACATGTAGAAAATAAGCAATCCCTGCCCTAAAAAGAAAGCACCACCTTGGTCAGACAGGCATGGGGAGGAGGGAGAGAGAGGCCGAAATCGCTCAGCTGGGCTGGGAGTCTGTTCCAGATCTCCAACCGAGGGCTGCATCTCCAGGGGTGCTGACTGAGCGGCACAGAGCAAGATTTAGGGGATCTCATTTGCAGCAATGCTGCAGCCCTGCCCGGGGCTGTCTGAGAGGTGCCTGGGTGGCACTTGTGCAGGGGGTGGGCAGAGTGCGAGGATGTGCTGGGGGAACCCAAGCCCTTGGTGCTTCCCCCTGGTCTGCATCTTGACCTTGTCTGACTGCACTGAGGCTCTTGGGGTAAAGCTTTAGCCTGTGCCCCAGCTCGGGAGACGTCATCTGCCTGTTTCCTCCTGAAGGGAACTTTTCTTCTCAGCAAGAACTCTAGTGGTGGCAAATCATCAAGGTGGCCAAAGGAAGGGAGGCAGCTGGTGGTGTCTTTGCTTCATTTGCATGGCTTTGCCAGGCTGACTTCATCCCATTCACCTAGTGGGGCTGAAGCTCTTCCTCCTGGTTCCACACTGCTGCCTCTGTGCAGCAGCAGCTCTGATGAGGGATGCTGGGGACATGCAGAACCCGCTCGCCAAGGCAGTCTCTGCCTCAGTTCAGGTGCTGCAGCAAGCAGCGGACCTGGCCTCTTCTCCCTCGTCTCCTGGCACAAGGAGTGAAGGATGGATGCCAAGGGCCAGGCAGGTGAGGAAAGCAGCAGGGCTGTGTGGGTCTGCAGTAGGAAGGGCTAGAGGAGGAGGAGAGTGCTTTCACCGGCCCCACCACACTCCAGCAATCAAAGCCCAGCCTGTGTAATTAATACTATTTAGCCCAGGTTAGTGGCAGAGGAAAATGTCTCTTGTCAGCCTGGCTTTGCCCACTGGCCCTGATTTAGCAACATGAAAGCATTTTTTCTGATTAACTGTTCACTGAAGGAGATAAAAGAGATGACCATGAAATGTTTTCTTTAATGTGATGAATGTAAAGGGACTGTTAGATGTGGGGAAGGGTGAGAGGAGAGAAGAAAGAGGGCTCCGATGGCAGATGGTGCTGGGGCGAGAAAGGGGTGTGAGGCAGAGCTGGGGGCCCAAGAGCTGGGGCAGTGGGGACTGTGGGGCAGGAGTGAGGGGCAGGGGCAGAGCTGGGAGGCCTGGGGCAGGGCAGGCAGGGGCCACAAGGCATCCAGGATGGAAGGCTGGTAATGGAAAGATTTGTAAAAGAGCAACTATTTGATCATTACATATATACTATATATGTGTGTACATATATATATACATGAGATATATATATGAAGTCACATTCCGAACACCAAAATTCACTGCTTATCTCTATTTCCAAGGTAAAAAATGTTGGTAGCTAGGAAACAAGTAGTAAAGCTACATTTCTAACATGATTTGGCTGGTAGCAGGGTATTTTGGGGAATAGTGATGCTGCTACTGTTTCATAAAACCACACTGCAGCTGGTTGAAAAGCTCTATAAAAGCTAAACACAATTTCCTATCAGTTTTTAAAAGATAGTTCAGCTATCCGTAATCCAAAGTGACCTCCGGTAGCTTCCAGTGCCCTTTTAAGTATTCGTTCTTGGTAGCTTAGATTTAATTTTTTTCTCAAGATGAACAATGAAATTGCTCTGACCCCTGTAAGGTTAATGTCTAGTTCCCATTTATTATAAAGTAGTGACTGGGGACTTGGATGGATTCTTGTCAAAACCAAAAGTACTGATTTAGAAGCAAGGCGGAAAAAATCGTCACTCAAGCCTCCCTGCTCAAGTTAGTTTTCCCCTTTTATTTTTTCTTTTTTTCTTCTTTTTTATTTTTAATATTTTTTTCCAGAAAGCTTCCTAAAATGGATTTTGCTCTGTTGTGTTTACAGACTCCAGGAAAGAAAGGGAGAGTATATAACACAAAATGATTTCCATTGAAACTCAGCTGGGGACAAGGTGGAAGATGAAAGTCCATATAGATAAGTATGAAGTCACGCGAACTGACACATCTTGTACAAGCTGATCATGCCAAAGGGGATGTAGCCTTAAAGGCAAACAAGCAATCATCTTATCTTCCCAGAATGTGCAGTGAAAAGCTCAGATGTTCACAAAAGAGTTGGCTGTGTTCAGCATTAGGCTGGCTGGTTCATAAGCAGATCGCATGTCTATTCTCCAAGCCACCCTTTTGAGTCAGCTCAGCTCCTCTCCCAAAGGTCAGGAAAGACATAGAAAAGGTCTCTGAACAGGTGATGGAGACGCTGAAAGGGAGATGAAGCTTGAATGCAGATAAGAGGAGTGAAAACTAATTGATCTGAAAAAGCACTGTGTTTGTGGGATATAAAATAATGAATAGGAAAGTACTTTTATTTACTCTGAGGCAATAACAGCAGAGGGCAGTTGATAACATTGAAAGGGTGACATTTTAGGGCTCTTTAATCTAGCGGAGATAGGCGTGACAAACAGCAGGAATTGTAAGCTAAATCCAGGCAAATGTAAATAAGAAATGAGGCACGTTGCACAGGGGGTGCAAACACACATTGAATGAGAGTACTGAGAAATCTAGGGCTCCCCAAATATTAATGACTTTGCGGCAAGACTGCCTGCTTTTCAGGGAGATAAATACAACATAGAAAGCTCAGTAAAGTAGAAATGATTGAAATTCAGCAGCCTGTGGTATATGGGAGAGCAGAAGTCAGGCTAATAAACCGACTGGATGCAACATTCCTCCCTCTTCTTCATTTATGCATAGAACTGATTGCAAGATATGCTATTCACTGAAATGTCTCTTCTACAGGGACAGTTCCTGAGCACTGGTAAGGCTACAGTCAGCTTCAAAATAAGGTGTGATGTTTGTATGGCTGGGACAAATCCTTTCCATTGGAGAAAACCCAGTGAACTACATGGAAGCAGCCTCTGGCAATGGCTGTCTGACCAAAGAGCCTGGGCCAGGAGAGGTTACCGTGTTCTTCATGGCAGCAGCCCAGCTCCTCACTCACCTGCCAGGCCATGGGTAGGTATCTCCAGTGTCTGTGTAGAGCTGGGTCATTCCCTGTGTCCATGACCACCTGCTTTCATGGGGACACAGCAAGCTCCATGCAGCATCTCGCTCAGCATCCAGGAGTCACCCCACACTGTTATTATGTAGCTCACTGGTAGGCACGAAACGCCCAGCTAGCTGCAAGGATCAAGATGCCATCAGGGAAGGACCTCCTTAACAGGGCAACCTTGGTGAAGAGTATGTTTCTGACCACTGCTGCTGCCCATAGCAAAGCAGCCCCTGCATATCTAGGCATTTTCATCAGACCTGAGCATGGAACAGACTTTGCTTCCATCCAGGTGTGGACGTGCTGTTCCTCACCTGCCCAGGAAGCCTTTCTGAGAAGACTGATGTGACCTAAGGACAAGCGTCCTTGGCCACAGGTCAAAATTCAAAACTCTTTCCTTCCCCCATTCAGAATCATCTCCCAGGTAGTATCAGTGCTGCAAGACTGATCAAAAGCATCATGTGTCCTTCAAAATGATTTGGGGGCCCACTCTTGCCATCACCTGAGAGGAGAGCATACCCTGGACTCTCCTCACCATAGCCACAATGCCTATGTCTCCTGTGTGCTTGACTAACATGCCATGCCCCGTGCTGCTGGCTTGCAGGCAGCTGCCCAGGCTGTGGTGTTGCATGCAGCCCCTCTTTCTGGTGAGGCTCTGGGGCAAGATAAAGCTCTTGGCCTGGAACTGTGCTGCGAGCACCACCTCATCTCTGTCACATGTAGAATAATGTCAATACTGTGCAGCAGGTCAAGAAAACACCTGCAAGTGATTATTAACTGGTAATGTTTTCCCAGGAAGCAGCAAGTCTGTCAGCTTGGGGTTTATCATTGTAAACAGTTTTTTATTTTAAAAACAAACAAATAAACTGGTAAGTTTCCTAGTAACAGGTGGTGCCTGCATGCTGAGCCTGACACTACAGCCCGTAATTCACAATTGTCTGTTTATTCTGTCTGCTATTTATGGCTGGTCAAATCTCTCCATCCCACCTTGTGTTTCCTACCTGCTGTATCTTTGTAATTAATGTATTTACTGTGAGAATTTTAATAAAACAAAAAATATTTGAACCAAAAATATAGGTTGTGGTCACAGGACTGCTGACATCAGCTGTTCACGAGGGCACAGGCCAGCTGTGTAGACACAAGGCCAGGACTCATGTCATGTGGGACTTCAAAAAAGACTGAAATGGGAAAAGAGGCAGAGCAGATAAAGGATGGGAAAGTGGACCATGGAGGAGGGTCTGGTGAAAGCTAAATGTTGCTGGGCACGCAGGCCAACAAAGACCATGCATTGAGAACTCTGCCTTTCCTGCCCAACATACAGGCTTGGCAATCTCACTGCCTCACCTGGAGGACAGGCTGTGGGCAAAACTGCTTCTGGCTGCAGGGATCCTCAGAGAATAATTCTTTTCTCACATCGAACTTCCTTGGGTTATCTGGAAAAGCCACAATTAGAAATTAAGTGGTTAAAAGCAAAGATGTAGATACAGAGTGAGGCAGCCATGGGACTTTCCTTTGCAAGACAGGAGGGCGTGAAACTAAATCTGACAGGTACCTGGTCTCCAGGCTGAAGTTTGAGCATCCCCAAAGAACTAGGACAGCCCTATTCTGTCCTAGTCCTGGGAGCAATGTTTAAGGGTAATGGGGCAGGGTCTCTCTCCATGGTATGAACCACAGTAATTTCTCCGGCTTCATCTCAACTGTCAGTGATCTCATACCAACTGCGGAGGCCATTCTAGCTTGCTTTTTCGTTCTTGCTTTTAGCCAGACCAGTACTGGCAGTTTAGCTCATGGTGCTGCAGCGGGGTTGGCCCTGGGCCAGGTAGTGTAAGACAGGCTGGGGAGAGCTGACCTTGCATCAGCTGAGTAGAGAAAACTGTTTCAAGAAGCGAAGAGCAGAGCTTTCTGATGAGTTTAACTAGGACAAAGATGTTGCAGTCGATTGCAGGCTGACAGTGGGACCTGGCTGGTGGGGGTAACACTGCAACTCTGCTGCTGAAACCACGCTGGCCTGGGATGGAGAACTGCCTTGAAGTCTTTGGGGAGCTTTGACAGCAGCAACAAAAAACACATGGATAGAACAAGCCGTGTGTGGAAAGACACCCATGTCCCACGGAATCTCCCTTCATCCCCTTTGCAGATTTTCTAACTGTAGGTCAGCTTCCAGTAGCCACCAGAGCTGAATCTGTAATTGCCTTGCTGTGTCAGCTTTGCATTTTCTTTAGCAGGCTTACATTTCCTTATGTATGTGCAAGTTCAGGCATCGCATTATAGCCCGAAGCAGAGCAACCATAGCCTCTCCCTTATTTTAATTTATTTTACCTGCCAACACAGCACAAGATTCTGTAACATATGAGTTCAATTGAACCCTTGCTTTGTAGGGAGGTACTTTGCTCTATGCTATGCTAAAATAAACTACATAGCTCACATTAGCCTTAAACTCTAGAAATCTATCACTCCAACCTCCACTGTTTTTCTTAAAAAAAGGCCTTCTTTCATTTGATTTTTTTAAGGCATTGATTCCTAAAACAGTAACTTGCTTCTCTTTTATGTTTAGTCCATAACACTTGTGATAAACACTTGATCTGGAGTTTGAACATCTGTGTTTTGTACCCCACTGTGGAGGGAGTATAGTAATTTTGCTTTTTCTTTTCGTGGATATTGTCTTATCCTAGGCAAGCTAGTACAGTGATTGCACTGCTGGGTAGGAGGGCTAGGTTTACACACTGGCTCTTGCACAGATTCATTGAATGACTGAGAAGAAGCCTTTTCCTTCTCCAGGAATATTCATATCTGGAAAATGGATGGTGAAATGCAATGGTAAAATGAACAAAATATCGCTATCTGACGAGATATGATTCCTCATAGGACAACCTACCTGGGAAGCTACGCAAATCATATATAGAATGTGGACAGGGAAAGCCCTGTGAGTTTTCACTTTCTGAGTGATTCTCTACCTGGTGCACACACTCTGAACCCTTAAGAAGGCCAGTTATAACTACTTGTATATAAAAACAAAGCAGCTGAAATTAAAGAGGAGGTTTAGGGTGTGATTTTTTACTCTTTGGAGGTCTGCACTGAATTAGTTTATTTTAAATATATATATATATATATATATATTTATACTGCATAACTTTCAGACTGTTTCCTTTCCAAGGCTGCTAATGTAACTATAGGACATCACCACGTTGTTAGCAGCCTCAGGCTCTGTCCAGTGATCCACCAAAGCATTTCACTTTTGGTACCACAGCTGATTTTTGGGTGTTGTTCATTATGCCAGACTGGAATATTCAATATTTGGAACTCAAATTCCTTCCAGACAGAAAGGCGCTTGGGAGTGGCTACAGTCTATCTCCGTGTTCCTTCCTTTTTTTTGAAAAAGATCTGATTAAGTTAATTATATTTTGCGAAAAAAGAATAGAAAAAACAACTTATGAGACCTTGGGAAAAAAAAGAAAAAGAACTTTCTGAGAAAATGACTTTAAACAATGGATTCCTGCCATCTTAGCTGTCTCATCTTTACCTCCTGGCCCAGCTGTAATTTACATTTGTATCTCTGAAACAATGATTCTGACGTGAAGCAGTGTTCTGCCAGGATGAAGTTCACCTTGTGAAGATAACCAGGGCAAAATCCATGGATCACTTCAAGACATTGCAATTCACAGTAGGCTAGTTGAAGGGAATTTTTTTTTTTTTTTAAGAGAGGATTTCTTTGCAAGACAATTAGCAGGATGATCTCCTTTGGAATTGCATTGGCAAATCTAGTAGCACATGGACCAAATCCTCCAGAAAAAGAGGGCAGGCTCTTTCCATAAAACCCCACCCTGCATTCCATCTCTCTCACCTAAGCATTTTTTATGCCAAGTACCTTTTCTGACAAGATTTACAGAGGTCTTAAAGAGCCTTATCAAAAATTAGATTGGAAAATGATCTAATGGCCTTCCCGTCTGGTACAGAAGGGAGTTAACAGCATAACCATGCTAGAATGTTTAATAGTTTGTGTGATTACACAAATATTTCTTTTATTCCTAGGAATGGAACCTAAAGATGGGTTTATGAGTTTGACATAGATAGCCTCATTCTACACTGTCATTTGCTTTCTTTCACCTCTAAGATTCACAGTTGTATGATGTTTGATATCCCTATGCATCCAAATCAAAGCAGTGAACACCTCCCTGAATATTTCTCTAGCAAAACCTGCCTAATAGACTGCTTAGTGTAAAGAAGGACTCTTACAGGAAGCATCTACACTCGGCTATTTAGATCAGCATTATGCTAACTAATGCGACTGACCTGTTTTGTGGTGTTGGGGAAAAAAACCTGTTTTTGTATCCTCTGACCCCATCATTTTTCTATCTACTTAGATTCTGACTGCTGCATGGCAGACCCTGTCTTGTCCCCTTTGTTTGTGGGAAGCTTTACAGAGCTCAGTAAAAGCCTACAAAGAGCATTCTTGTATGAAAAGTGCCTGCCATTTGGGCTGAGTAGCAGTGAGATCTGTCTGTTTTGCACAGTTCTATTTTATGATGTTGTGCAAGCTGGTGTCACAGAGGTGGAGACAAATGACCTTGCTTTGGGATTCTGTTACTGGGGCACTGAAACAGTGAGGCAGATTAATTTTCTGCTCGTGCCTGAGCTAGGAGCAATACAAAGTGCCTTGAAGAAGGATTTGTTCAGTTCCAATTTCAAAGCCAATCTGAGGGTATTCTCTTTAGAGGAGAAGCACCAACATGGTCTGCTGCAAAGCTACATCTTGTGTTCTGAGATGGGAGATGGAAGAGGTGGAAACATACTCTGTTGGGAACAGCAGTTATTGAAAAGCCAGTTTTCTATGACTCTACTGCAACTTCATATCTCTCCTCTCATGTTCCCATACTTACCTCTACAATAGCCAGCAATCCTCCTCAAAGCCTCTGCCTTCCAAGGCATGGTGCCTCAACAACCAGCATGACATGCAGACTGGCCACAGTCTCTTCAATGCCTGATGGTAAGCCCATCACCTCATGCTGTTCTCTAGGACAGGGACAAGATTAGAAGGCAGGCAAGCTGCTAGCAGAGAGAGGAAGGAATGTAATACAAAGCTGATCTGAGCTGGGGATGAAAGAGTGTGATAAAAAGGACAATTTTCTGTGACTTGAATTGGTCTGAGTTGTTACATCCCCCAGTCTGTATAATAGTTCAGTCCTGGAATATTTACACTCCTGGTATATCCAAGCTACCTGGCTTGGGCTGTTTTGTCTCGTGGGTCTTGTAGTGGCTAGATGGAAAACTTGGTTGCATGCATTTATTCTTTTCAGAGTTAATGGGGATAAACACCAGACGGAGGTAATGAAGATAAAAGTCCTCTGTGACATCTGTTTACACTTTTAAAAAATTGTATAAAAACAGAAAACACACAAATAAACTCAGCATTTGATGAGTGATGAACGGTTTTCCCCTACTTGTGTGACAGCTGGGAGCTGCTAATGACTAGATGGGATATAACTACAGCAAAGAGAAAGCCACAAGAAAATAGCACTCCTTAATAAAACTAAGTGCCAGCTTTCAGTCTTGCTGGAGTTTCCAGACAGGTGGGATGTGACAGCCATAGGCAGCCAGCCAGCAGTTCTCTATGGCTGTCAGCTCCACCAGGCCATCTCAATGTGCAGTACATAACGATGCTGGACTGGCATTAATCTGCATCTCTCTCAAATAACCCTGCCGCTACCAAACTCTCTTCCTCTATCCTGAGGAACCAGGTGGCACTACAAACTGTATCCAGTCAGGACAGTGAGGTTACCCCAAGGTTTGTAGGTAGTGGAATCATGCAGTAAAGTGTGTATGCTCTGGATTTGCCCTCAGGTTCTTGCAGACTGTGAAATTTGGAAGATCATGGAGAATATATTAGTCAAAGCCTGTAACTGTGCTTGCAGCACCAAACACAGAAGAAAAACGGAGGAGATGGGTTAACTGGACACCCCTATTGAAATCATAAATGGGTCAACAGAGAAAAGGGTTGATTAGAGCCCTAACTTCAGATCCCCTATGCTTCTGCAGGATATCCATCCCTCTGTGCTCTCAGCAGCAGCTAACACACTGAGATGTGTTTCACCCACTTGCTGATGAAGAAGCAGAGGGCTGTGCTGTATGGCAAGGGGAGATAACAGCGCCTTGAGTCTCTGACTGGTAGTTATATGGAGAGTTAGTACTGCCTGGCCATCCATAATCTTCTTGTCTGTCATTGTATCCTTCTCTTCTGTCTCGTAGGTGCCAGTTTTGCTCATGATGCAAGAGGTGGCATTTCTGGGAGAATTGGAATATGGCAGCATCCATGCAAGATGAATGCTAACATCTACTTCATTCATCATCCCATTTCTGGCAGCGACCAGTACCAGGACTCCTGGGGAAGCTGTTGGAGTTTGGGGTCAGGTATGCAGTAGGAAGACTTCTTCCCTTCACCTTCTGTCATGGGTCTCCTCTCCAGCTATGCTGCTCTGTCGATGATCAATGAATCACAGGCCCAGAGCAGAATACCCCTTCTGAGACTTGTGGTTGTTAGTGACAGTTAGGCCTTGCTGACCCTGTGCAAAATTAGAGAATTTGACCTGATGTTCACGCTTAACTCAGGCAGTACTTCCCCTTTCCCCTGAGAGTGAAACTCACTGACCTCTCTGAGCTGGCTCTCAGAAGCCAGCGCTAAGGATGGGAATAAAGATTGCATAACCTACTGCTATTTGCAATTAGTTGGTGCCTTCTAGCTATCCAGGCTGCTTGTGAGCATTAAGTTCATGGCTGGACTTAAAATGTATTCTATTTCACTGGAATTCCCCAGATTCTAGTTTCTTTCCTCCAAAACTTTCGTGGTTATGGGAAATGGCAGGTGTTCCCAACTGTCCTCCTGAAACCATTAATATACTTGTATTGAGTCCCCCTCTTCTCCCTTCTGGCACAATGTATCCTCTTATTTTCAGGGTCTTGCCAGACAAAAGTTAACTCCTGGTCAATCTCACTGGGTCATCTTGTATATGATGAGTGACCAGTACTGCAGCAGGAGCTGCACACAGGCTGATACAAAGATGTTGGGACCTCATTAGAGTGTTTTCCTGATCCCTTTTTCACAGAACCTGCAATGGTATCCAGCCTCCTCCTGGAGCACTGCTGCAGGTCATTTAGACCCTCATAATGACTGTGAGTCAGGAAGGATTAATTCATATTTGTCATCATAGACTTTCTCCTGTGATGTCCTCTGGGGTATGTCTTTGAAGTCCCTCATGTCTCTTTTTTTTTTGTCCAGGGGATGTATGAGACACCTTTATCACATTACGCATCTTCCTTTCTAGGTCATTAAAGCCAGCACATGGCACCTACCACACTAGTGGTGAAAAAGAGTTGTTGAGTCTGGTGAGACAGCATCATCAGGGATGAAAGTGGAAAAATAGGTAAGTATTATTGTGTCGGGGTGAGCATGTGTTATGCTCCAGATCAGGGAAATCTGGGAGTAGCATATCAGGTAGGGGATCTAAAGGGACTAAAACTGCCAACTTGCCAGAAAATGAAACAGAACAGATTTTCAGCATAGCCAGGACAATACATGAATAGAAATCATGACACACATCTGAACAAATCCTCTGGAGTGTGCCTTTGATTTCAGGTCCTTAGGAAGGCATATTTGAAGAACAGCATATATATTCAGTTACCGCTTGCTGGAAAGCTCTTCTTGAGTCCTCTGACTCTTTTCTCTTGAGACAGTCTGCAGCAGCAATAGAACCTCTTTCTGACTTTTGGGCCTAAGTTACTAGCCCTTCTGTTTTTCATCTGGACTGAACCACCAGGTGTTTTCTCAGTGGGATGGGAGAGCTTAAGAAGAGGCTGTGTTAGACTGCCTTTGCCTCAAGACCCTGACTGAGGGTTGACTGCAGCTAGCAGAAAACTCAGCAAATGCATCAGAAAACAAGGAGACTGCCATCTGTGGATAAAGATGTGGTGAAGTCTTGTTCCAGTGTATGCTAAAACACTTATTAAAGCTGTATTTAAGAATTTTCTTCAAACTAAGCCAAAGTTTTTCTCTGAAAGAGCTCAAAATCAGGCTTGGGTAAGGTCTGATGGTAGAAACTTGACCAGTTAGAAAGCGCTCTCACTTTCCCCTGAGACACAATCTCACTAACCACGGTGGGATGACTCTTGGGGGACAGCACTAGGAATAAGAGCAGGGATTGCACAACATGACTATCTTGGAAGCTGGGCTTGACTCTCAGCCAATATAAGTCTGGACAAAGTGCTATGCTGAGTCAGATCCAAAGTCCACCTAGTTCATTGTCCCGACTTTGACAGAAACTTAAGTGTGTGAATTCAGGAATAGAGAATAAAAACTGCACATCAACAGGGAGAACTTTCCCTTGTAGGCTCTCTTAGCTTCTGACAGCTAGCAATTCAGAGATGTCCAAAGATGGCACTCTGGCTGGATCATTTCATCTAACATCTTTGAGAGGCCATTCTCCACGAACTGTTCTAGTGCCTCCTACGGATTCACTTAGATGTTTGTCTTCCACAATATCCTACAGCGATGAGTTCCCCAGGGTGATAATGTATCATGTGAAAAGAAGCATGGTTACAGAACAGACACAGCATCTAAGTGAACTTAACAGCACAAAATCTCCCTCAATTCTCAGCATATAGAGAAATGAAGAATAGAGACTTTGTATCTGAGGTTGTGAGGAATTCTGTGAATATAACATCTGGGAGAAAGTGAGAAAGCCCAAGTTTCAAGCTAGTTGTAGGTTATACTGCATGAGGGACATCTCTGTGGAAATTTTGCAAAGTAACTTTAATTGCCATGATGTCAAAAAGTTGTGTAAATAATGCTTCTGATATATACATTGCAAGCTATTATGAAGACATAAAGGGTTTCAGAATGAAGAAAACAAAAGACAAAATGTTCTGTGACAGCAGACACTCTTCTGTTGTGTATCAGTTTCCAAACCACAATATAAGTTTATGCTCCTCAATTTAGTTGACTTCCTGAAAGCAAAGGTAAACAGGAATAGAAGGGTAGGCATTTAAGGTTTCCTCATCTCTCCAGGGTAATTTATTCTCCATACATCTCTGTCATATTTTATTCAGATTCTCTTAGACGCTGAGCAACTAAAAGCAAATTATCAAAAAATCTCCTAAATTAGGTGAACAGGGAATGGGGCCTGTAGACACACTTTGCAATTTTCAGGGCAACTATACATCTCCTGAATCTAAGGAAGAAACCCCATGGCCACCCAGTAACTATAAAGAGAGAGAGAGAAAAAAAAAGAGACTTAAGAAAGCAGTATGTTCTGAAAGACTGCATATTTGTGATGGGAAGTGTCAGAACCAAAGCTTGGCTGGCCATGGCTCAGGCCAAAAGTAAACACAAAAGACATGTTACCTCTCTTCCCAAAATCAGTAATCAAATGTCAAACTCCTTGGTTTGATAGAAGAACTAACCTGTTTCTTTTTCTTAAAGATGGACTGGTCATAGAAGAGTGCCAAAACAAGCTGGCAAAACACAATGTGTTTCTCTCTACTGCAAGAGGTAAATTCATATACTAGAGACCTGCCACAGTCAGTCAGAGTTTGTCTTCTAAACCACATGGCAAAATCCTCAATGGTCAAGATGTAAGCTTTTCCCCTCACTCCAGAGGCTGATTGTCTCAAATGCTGCTCTTTTACAGAGAAATCTCCTCTGAGAGTCATTTGCCAGCATCTTTTTGGCAAACATTAATCATTTACTGTGTAACCTACAATCTACATTATTATTACAACCATACACCCCTATTCCATCATCTTTTCAGCCTGTTTAATACATAGATGTGTAGAGTCTGACTAGTGGCTTTTAATGGGAAGAAAAGCAAGTACTAGGATTAACTTTCCCTTCCAGAGCAGATATTAAATAAAGGAAAGCAATCATCAAGATGGTAAAGATACAGGTTGCCTCAACTCCAGTTCCAGCTCAGCCTCTCCCCACCACAGTCCCTCTTTCCTTCTGTTGCCCATTGGCATACATGGAGCCAGGCTAGAGAAAGCGCTGCTCAGATGTCTCTGGGACTGTCCAGGGAACTGCAGACCTGCTTGCTCCTGATTTCCTGTGGTGTGGGCAGGAGATGAAGCCCTTGGAATATCATCTACTGCTACTAGGCCTCCCCTATGCAGTGACTGCTGTGGACCTGCTGCTGGCAGAGTGCCAGCTCTCATGGGATGTGCTGTGAACTTACAGAGGAGAGGAAAAGGGCAAGTGGAATAGGGCAGCTGAAGGGGTATATATCCTGTGGTGTCAGGGCCAGTCTGTGACCCCAAATGGGCTACATACAACAGGGGATAGTATAGTGAAGAGGATGTGCTCATAGCTCAGCCAGCCCAACAAGCAGACACAGCATGCAGAAAGCCAGCAGGAACCTCCTAAATTAAAGCTGTCACCAGATTTGGGCCACCCAGAATAACAAGGCAGATGAACTCTTCAGCAGTATCTTCCTTCAGTTTTGAAGCTGCTGTGTCCTACAGCATCAAGGCCACCACAGAGCCAAGATCTGCACAGGATGGCACAGCCCAGATCGTTAGTAGCTGTGGACCAGACTTTGCATCTACTTTTGGAGAGCAAATGAGCCTGGCAACACCCTCACCCAGGCAGAGACAAGGAAAATTAGACAGGGAGAAGAAATACATCAGGCTCTGAGAATAGACAGGCAGGCAGGGCTGATGTGAGTCAGCCTGCCTGTAAAGGCTATTTCTCCTCCTGGAGCAACGGAACAGGTGGGGAAGAGTTCTGGCTTCTGGTTTCGCCACTCCAAATTTCACCTTGCCATTCAGCATAAGGAATAGCAGAAAATGGTGGCATGTGCTGTACTGACACACAAACCATGACCACTCCTCACGAGGGCCGTGTCATTCTCCAGCACAAGTGAAGCAAAGAGAGTGTGGCAGAAACAAAATGGTTGTGGAGGTTTCTGGCTGGCTTAGTGCATGTGTTTCTGGCATGCATACTTATATACCAATTTAAACACATACAGGTACACCCACACAGAAACCTAACTGAAATCAAGATAGCTTGAAATAATAGAGTGGGATTCCCCTATGGCAAACCAATCTCAACTTTACCCTGGGCATGCTACTTGTATAAACCTGCTGACCTTTCTGTCACACTTTCCCACCTCCCCATCTCCCTGCAGCCAAACTTTCCTTTTAACACCTTGCTCACAGGGCTATGTTTGCCCAGTGGAACAGACTATTCCTTTACATGGAAGCATTTGATTGTTTTTGTACCCCCATGATTTGTGTGCAGCACCTACTGTTCAGATGCTGGTTAGTGAGAGCCCAGCAATGCTGGTGGGAAATCCCAGCCGCAGGGTCACTCTGTTAGCATGAGATGTGCAAAGAGACTTGGATTTGATCATCTCCAAGGGCAGCTTCCTGATGCAATTAATTTCAGAGACATCTTGTCAGTTTGCTGGGATATGTGTTGCTGATTAAAAGTCAGTCTCTGTATTTGGCATCAAGGACTGGGATGCATATGCTGATGATAGAGAATATCTTCATATATTCTTGTAACACTGGTGTCTGGATCTACAGAATACGGTTGTGGTTACCTGTGTATAACAAGTTTCTCTTGGATTATTTTGTCTTATGCTGACTGTCTACTCTGATTTAAAAACTTAGAAAAGTCAGAGGGGAAGACTCAAGAGAGGTAGGACTGTCCCACAGGTCAGACACCAGAATGGGACACGAGAGTTTTCAATTTCACACTTAAATTGGTTAGACTTGAAGCATGATGTTTGGAAGGTCGTTTCACCTGTGTTCATTCATACCACAAAGGTCAGGGATTGCGGAGTGCTTCCTTTTGTGTGACTCTGCCTGAACGATAAATCACAGAGCCAGAGAGTGTTTCCTATTCCAAGTGTGTTGCATGGCAAGTCTCTTAGTCTCTCTCACCCTTTAGACAGCTGTGATACAAATGCTCAATCAACAGAGGATTTTTTTTTCCAACAGTGAATTTTAACTGAGTATCATTTCCTCTGCAGCCGATGAGCATTTCTGTAGGAAGTTCTGTGACCCCAGCAAGTGAATAGGGTTCGTGCCCCGACTGTCTTTAAATGGCATATTCACTTGAGGGTTGAGAAAAGAACATGTGCTCTAGGGTGGTCTGTCAAATACAGAAACGGAGACGGCTCAAACAAAGGATTTCACAATGAAGTTTTTGCAGCTAAGGCATTTGGGATTTGGGGATCTGGATTCATTTTCCAGCCCTGCCACAGATTTGCTGCATGAACTGAGGATCCCAGGTTCCTGATCTGTAAAAAAGGAACAGTAATCCATCCCCTCTTTACCAGAGTGCTGGTAACAAATGCAAAGTTATCTAACAGACAAGTGGAGCCTCCAGCAGAGGACCATGTCTGACCATTTGGATGGTTGCCTTGGTGGCCTCAAAGGATAAAAATCCCTTCTCAAAATCATTCTAAATGGGAATTTTGGAGAGAAGAAAACTCAGACAAAGACAAATAACCTGTTTGAAAAGGAAACATAAGTTAAAGAAAACTTTTTATTCTGTAGAGTGAATATCTTATATGTATTTATTTAAATCTCCTGCTCTCCCCTTTAACACAATACAGTAATTCAGAAACAAATTAAAGATCTGTTTTACACTAGTTCCTTCAGATTTGGAATCAAATAACTTTTTCCCTCCTTCAGTTGTCGAAGGAAGTTAATGTCTGTCAAATGCCAAAAGAACAGATCAATGTCTGCTGAACATTACCAGTTCAAAGTGATCCAAAGCCAGGCAGTGCCCTTGACATCTCTCAGCTTGCTGCTTCTTCCTCTGCTTCACTGTTCCCTCACAGCCACTTCTGATGGCCACCCAGCTGTTCTCCTACCCTAGTCCTCTGATTTACTGCCTGTCACGGGTCACAGCTGTGAGCAGAACTCGAAGAGGACTGGCCTGCTTGGAAGGGTAGCACTCATTTCTAGGGGCTGCCATCTTGTGTTCCAAAAAATCTAGGAGCTCAGAAAAGTGAGCAAAACCTAACACTAAAGTGTTCAAATGGATGGGTCCCAAAGTAGCAGATGTGCCCAAATATGTGAACAGCTGGATGAAAAGGGGCTAAGAAGCAGAGTTGCTTATTTATTTCAGATGATTCTTAACTTTCGAAGTCTAGAAGCAACACTGAAAGGTCAACAATGCTAATTGTTCTGTGGCTGCCCAACCACTTGAGTAGAGGGTTGCAGTGAAGATTTGCTACATCACCTTTTGGCTGTCAGCATGGGCACACAAACACATAATCACAGAATTGTTGATGTTGGAAGAGACATCTGAAGATCACCTAGTCCAACCCCCTGCTCAAGCAGAGTCACCTACAGCACATTGCTCAGGGTTGAGTCCAGACGGCTTTTGAATATCTCCAAGGATGGAGACTCTATAAACTCTCTGGACAATTTGTTCTACTGCTCAGTCACCCTCACAGAAAAGAAGCTTTTTGTCAAGTCCAGATGGAACTTCCTGCATTTCAGTTTGTACCTCTTGCCTCTTGGCCTACCACTGGGCACCAAAAAAAGAGTCTGGCCCCATCCTCTTGATAGCCCCTCTTGAGATAAGATCCCTCCTAAATTTTCTCTTCTCCAGACTGCATAGTCCTGGTGCTCTCAGTCTTTCTTCATATTAGAGATGCGCATGTCTTAATATTAATATTAAATAATCTTAATAACCCTGTAACCTTGTTCCAGTAGCTTCATGTCTCTCTTGCATTTGGGGAATCTAGAACTAGACACAACACTCCTGATGCGGCCTCACCAGGGCTGATCACCTCCCTTGACTTACTGGCAATGCTTGTCCTAATGCAGCCTAAGATACTATTTGCCTTCTTGGCCACAAGGGCGGATTGTTGGCTTATGGTCAACTTGTTGTCTATGAGAACCCCCAGGTCCTTCTCTGCAGAGCTGCTTTCCAGCAGGTCAGCCCCTAGCCTATAGCGGTGCATGGAGCTAGGTAAAGGACTTTGCATTTCCCTTGAATGTTATTCATACAGTTCTCCCTTCATCATCTTAATCCTCAGCTCTGAGACTGTTCTCCAGAACACTATCTTTTAATTCTGGTACTTCAACATCAAAAGATCAGACTAGTGCCTGCCAAAATCTGACAATATATAGGCCTGATCTGAAGCTTGGCATTGCTTGCAATAGCTCTCAATTCACTCTGTGTCAGGCTGATAGCTCTTAAAAGGCCAGACAACAAGAACAAGAGCTGTTCCATCTTTTCTTACACTTCACAACTGATCATATGCAGTTTTGGGCTAGTCTCTAGATACCTAAAGGAAGCGGCCTGGAGACAGCCCCAGAACATCAGTTGCTGCTATTTCAGCAATCTAGCAGTCTAGGAATATCAACATTTCGGAGGCACCGCACCCTCAGAAAACAAGGAGATCACTAGAAACTTACAGGTCTCAGAAATGCCCTGCTTGTGCAGCTCTTTAAAGCATATTCATGCCATTGGCATGTGTCTCAGGGCTCTTCCTCAGGGCATCTCAGCTCCACAGGGCTGGGAGGTGGGGTGCCCAGAACTCAATCTGGGAGAGCAGTGTTGGGAGATAGGACAGCCTTAAGACTCCATGCCACATCGCCCAAAGAGTCACAACGTGACCCACTTTCTCTAGCTTATGTTAATGCTCCCACATTACTGTGAACGTAACCTGTTGTGTCTACTGGTTGCTGGAGTAGCCCTCTCTCCCGGCTCCTCTTCTTAATTCACTAGGTCTCTCTACTCCCATCCCTAAGATACCTTTTTTGCTTGAGAGGAAAGTCTTACACTTATTGCCAAGCTCAGCAAAGTACTTGCAGTCCCTCCTTTCCCTGCTTCATGGTTGTGCCAAGCTCTACAGTCACTGCCTGGGGAAAGGATGATCCTCTGTAGTCATTCTCTTCTCATCCGCCCAAATACTGGGAGCTGCTTTAGCTCTTTCTGTGTTTTTATCCCTCACACTAAGAAAATTAACCACTAATGAGAACCATTTGGCTTGCAAGTTCTCACTGTTCTTGCATATCAAGGTCTTCTAAAACTAGTGTCCTAGTCCAGAGTCATGGAGAGTATACTGGCTGTATAGCTTCTCATTCTGAGCTCCCAAAACTTAGGACTTCACAGCCTGTGCAGATTGCTGTTTCGCCTTAACTTCAACCATGGAGGCTGCTGCCCACTTTTACATTGAGATGATGTAGTTAGCTGGGTCTTGCCTACATGTTTGCTCTTAATATTTTGCCAGCTCTAAAGCTCATCAGTTTCTCTTACATCCTCTGGGCTCCAAGGTGGTCCAAAGAACCATTTCTGAGCTCACGTTCCTGAGCAGAGATCCCTAAAAAACCTCTAACTTAAGAAGTTGATCATTTACAATAACAAATAATTTACCTTCTCCACACATGGTCTCTGTTATTCCTGAGGATCTCTGCACACAAATACACTGTGATGCAGCTTTCCCTAGAGTGGTGTCTCCCAGGTGGAGAAACTTGTGCTTCATCATCTCATGAGCATGCTATTTTGTTCAGAGAGACCAGGGTGAATCCCTGCACAACCAAGCAGCACAGGGGGATCATTATTATCCCTTAGGAGCGGAGAGAAAGCTGATGCCACTTGGTTTGAGCTGAACAATTGTGTGACCTGACGGGATGATTTAGATGCTGTGATGTCAATGCAGGAACTGTGTTTGAAGTCAGATATTTGTAACGAACAAAACCAGGAGAATTAACCATATTGTAGAAACCATGGGTAGTGCCATAACTAAAGACCATAGAAGCCCTGGGAACCTGGATCCCTTCCTAACTGGGAAGGGAATGTTTGGTAAGTAAGATCAGTGTTCCCACAGCGGGTGCTTCATAAACATATTCGCTGTAGTTCAATAGTGGAGAGAGAGATTTATTTTCCCTCCCAAGACAGTGTGGTGTGTGGGATCTTGGAGCCTGAGCTGCCCAGGGAGCGGCCGTCGGATAATACTGGTGGGGTAAGGTGTGCCATGATCTTGCTTTGTTGTGTGGGGCTCTGGGTGTGGCACATGGGCACAGCGCTGCTGCCCATGAGGGTGCTCGTCCGTTTGTTTCCCTGTGGAACCAACACAAAGGTGAAACAGGAGTCCAGATAAAGACCCTGTGCTCCCACTGTTTCCAGGCCTTAGTGGGGACAGCACTGGGCCCGATATATTCCTGCATATGTTTGGAATCTGAGGCTTTTTCTTCAGAATTACACCAAAGACCTTCATGGACAGATGCAGTCTCAGATTGTTTCTTGTGTGTCTGGGAGCACTCCCGCACTGCAGGGAGGCCTTGCTGGGTACCAGATGCATCAGTTTTACTCCTGGATACAGCCAAAGAGAAATGGACTTTTAAGATCTCACACTGCCCTGGCTGGGGCCTACCCACTGGTGACAGGCAGGGCTTTCCTTTAATGGCTGAGGACTTATCACCCATGAGCCCTGTGAGGATTAATGAATTAGTCTCTTTGGAAATGTACAAGTGAGTAATAATAATAGGAGTGGCACAAATATTTTACAGTGAGCACCCTGTCCAGCTCAGCCCTCTCTTTCTTGCACAGTATTTGTGATGAGGTTGTGTTCTCCTTGTATTTGTTCGTTGATTTAATAAATTAAAAAAGAATCCTATTTTTTGTTTGTCTTGTGAATTGACAGCAAATATTTGAAATCCATGTGTGTTGGTGGGGATAGCTCCTCAAAAATAGTGGGTGTTGCTCATCCCTGAAAAGATGAGCAAGCACCCCTTTTGAGAAACAAAAGACTGCAAAAGTCAGTCTGCCTACATTTGTGCTGAAATGTGTTGCCTGAAAGTAAAGTATGGGTACCAGTAAAACAGTTTTTCATGGAGGTGAAATGGTATCAATCAGCCGTCCTTTTTCACACTACCACTTAGGTCATCCAAAGGACTTGAACCCAGGTGCTATCAGCAGTGAAAAAACAATCTTTCTCTAACTTTAGCTATGGAAACTGCCTTGTTTGCTGGTTTTCTTCTCCAAGGGACTGGGCAGCAGAACAAATGCAATCCTCCTTTTGCTAAAAAGTAACGGTTGCATGGTCCAGCTGTGCTCAGGACCTTTATTTTTACGTGTTTCTTGATGTTAATCATTCCTACTGTATGGTACAAGTGCTGTTGTTATTAATTAAGTCACAGTCATCTCAGTATCCGTGACAGCTGGATCTCCAGACAGGCTGTGCACCTCATGGTACCTTGCAAAAGTCTAATGCTCAGAGAGTACTGCAGAGCTACTTCCAGCTCTCGCGGTACCTTCTCTGCCATCCCCGCTGTGCAGCCATACGCTGCTGCCGTGTGGCTGGGATGTCATCATCGTTTCCAAGGCAATGCAGTGTGATGTCATGAGGAGAGGATTAGGGTGACTTTGTGGCTGGATCAGGGAGAGCAACTTCTGTCTTCAATTATAGCAGCAGGGAATACAGCATACGCGGGGTCATTGCTTTGTCTGGCAGAGTTCCCTCCAGCTCTTGCTCGCCTCCTCCCTTCACTAACGCCTTCTTTTTGATGCGAAAACCCCATCCTGGGGCAAAAGCGAGAAGAGAGCAGCATCTTTGCTGGGTCACTGGAGCAGGAGTTACCACAAAGGTGCGACAGAGCTGAAGGGCGAGGAGAAGGCAGGGACTAGGTGCTGGTACCAATTAGCAGCCTGAGCAGGGGTTATTACAGGACAAGCTCTGTTTAACTTAACTGCTAACAGACTGGCTCTGTCAGTTGGAAGAAATCACAGGCAAACAGCCTTAATGGGGGCCTGCAGGAATGGGGGCAGGGAGAGAGGTGGCTTCCTCTCCTCTTACGAGCAGTGTAGTTTGCAAAATACAAATGTAATCATCCTTTGAAACACATGTATGGCAGGATGGGGAGGAGGGAAGGAAACAGAGAGTGTCACTGATCAGCTCCAATTTACCCAGTTATCAGTGTCCCAGAAAGCCCAGGTCTTCGACACATCTGTTTCACAGCTTCTTTTTGTCACGAGGGAACAATAGCCAAGCTTTCCAGCTCTGCAGCATGGCGCAAGCTGCTCCGCTGTCACCAGCAAAAAATGAGACATGCCCAGTTTGTACGTGGAAAGCCTCTAAAGCTCTCCAACTCCTCCCAGCGTGGGGCTGCCGGGAAGGGGATCCCAGCAGGCCCAGCTCCCCTGGTGAGCGCCTGGGCCTGGTTTGGACTCCCAGTCCTGTGCTGTTGGAGCAGCCAGACGCCCTGGCCTTGTGCTCTCAGTGAACTGCCAGCAGGCTGAAGCAGCTGAGCCTGGCTCCAGCTCTGATAGGAAGCATGTTGTGGTCTGACAGGGACACACAGTTCTCATGGAGAGACTTTCATGAACAGAAAAGGGATTGAAAACCCCACATGCGGTTGGGGCTACTGTTGGCAGATTTGGTCAGTCAAACTGGGCCCTTTCGCATAAATATGGGTGGGAGACCACACCAGGCATCATATTCCCCTTCAATACAGAACTCTGCTTTACCTAGAGCACACCCCAATGAGCACTTAAGTCAGTGGGAAGATCTCTCTGTGAAGACCAGGTGGTCCTGGGCAGATCTTTGAAATCACAGATCCTTTTCTGATTTTGGACTACTGCTGATATGTGTTTTTATGAGGGAAGGAAATCCACTGGTACATTAAATGGATGATTGGATAGGGTCCTAGATATGCCAAGTCTGTTAACAGCACTGCTCACCACATCAGGATTGTACTGGCCTACATCTAGCAGCTTTTTAGGATGAAGAGGCTCTACCTTCCTAAATTCTTCACATTTAGATCTATGAAGCCAGGCATTGTAGAGGAAAGGAAGTACCCAACTTTCATGCACAGAAACCACCTTTGAGTTCTGGATCATCACAAAATAGGTCCTGAGGAATCTTGCCAGATCCTCCTTCCCAGAGAAAAGCACATCTTTGGTCTATGGCAAATCATGACAGCATCAGATGTTGAAAAGAAAAGTGAGGGGTGGGTATGCCAGAAAACCCCTCCTCTGCGGAAAGTCAGCCCACCTGCCAGCAGCCTGTCAAGCACAGTGAGCAGCTGCCATAGCCCCCCACACTCTGAAGTGTTGCCACATGAAACTGGGGCTTCTAGCTCCTTCTCACTTCAACATTTAGTTGGAACTGGGCACTTGCTGCTTCCCCAGAGGGCAAGATACGACCGAATAACTGCATACTTAGAGTAATTTAGAATAGAAAACAACAATCTGGCATGCTGCCTTTAAAATAATGGTGATCCCTACCCTGTGCTACTGAGTTTCTGTTTTAAGCAGACACTTGACATAATTATTATTTGTTCAGTGCCAGCTGGGTACATCTTGCTGGAGAAGACACAGGAAACCAGGCTACTGCACTGATTTGTTAACTTATTAATAAAACTATAGCAGTTGAGAGAAAAGGGCTTGGGCAGAGCTGGGCATAGGGTGTGTTGAGACTGCAGGATGGGAATGAGGGGCAGAGGCAGAGTTATGGGAGAAGGACTAGGCTAGTGTTGAGGCCGCAGAGTAGGATGAAAGGCAACAGTAAAGCTGTGCAATTCTGGATGACTTCGACATTGCAGAACTGTGGCTTGCAATGATATATGGAATGCATTTTCAGAAGCAAAGCACAGAGGTTGCATTAATAGAGGACACATGGCCTCCTTCTGAACAGCATCCCTTTGCATGGTGTGGTTTTTTAAAATATGCCAAAAGCACCTAATACATGTGAAAAAATGGAACGGCTATATCACATGCCCAAAGAATGCTGGAAATGCAGCAGAAGTCATTGAAGATATGCCCCAATTTTCCTCTAACATTTCTTCTAGGAATCATTATTTCTTATGCTAATAACATCTGCTAATAAATAGTGGCATAATTCTAGATCTCTCTAGGCCAGGGTTAACATGACTGGAGTGAACTGATGTAAGTGATAGGAGAGCATAGCTCAGATTTCATGTTCTTCCCTTTTGATGACACAAATAATGGCTGATAAGAAAGATGCCACCAAAGTCAGGCTGGTACTGGGTAGGTGTGTCCCCCCATAGCCATCTCTCGAGCTGCTGGAGTTCAGAGCAGCCTGGAAGGAAGAAGGTGGGAAATGCCTCTGCAGGCCTCGCGTTTGCCTTGTCTGGATGCCAGGGTTAGCTCCACCTCACTGTGTTTTGCTAGTGAGGTTTACCTGGCTAAGCAAATGCTGGCAGTTGGTGACAAGGTGGAGTGAGAGAAGGGAAACTTCTCCTCTGTCACACTGTGTGAATAATCTCCATACAGTAAGGTGGACGGGACAGCCAGACAGGAAGTTGTTTCCATCCTGTCTTTCCCTTCTCATGTAATATGCCTGCTCCCTGTGTCCCTCTGGGATACATCTCCATAATCTGGGGGTGGGAACCTGGAAGAGCTGCTGTCTGAGATGGGAAGAATCCAAATACCTCAGCATAGATACGATCTTTCGAATAAAAACAAAAGAAAATACAATGGTGTAACACCGTGATACCCACACGACACAACACAACACAGCCCTCTCTGCAAACATCCTGGCCTCTACTCCATTGTAAAACCACCCTCTGGTGCAGGGCTGCCTCCCATTCCCTGTTCCCCCCTCTCTGAGCAGGCGGGAAGGGGGAGGAAGGGGTTAAAAAAGCCAGTGCGGCTGGGAGGACACATCTGCCACCTCATCTCCGGTGACACAAGTCATGCGATGGGGGGGCAGGAGGGCAGGGAGCTGCTCTCTCTCGCTCCTGTTCACTGAACCTCTGATTATCATTTCTGCGCTGGCAAGGAGGTGGCCCTGCATTGTGCGTCAGCAGGGACAGCCTGCTCAAAGGGGATTTTCTTCCCTTCTTAAAGGAGACGGCCCCTCTTAATCCTCCCCTGTGTCTAGCAATCGCCCTCCTCCCAGAGAGCCTTCCCCCTGAGGAAATCATAGCCCCCACCCCAGCTTGCTAAATGATCTGAGCTCCTGCCTGTGAGGCCCAGGTTGGCACCGCCCCCGGAGATGCGACTTTTTGGTCCCTCATCAGTCAAGGGCTGCAGGGGTTTGGGCAGGCTGTCCTACAAACACAGCCAGAGAGCAGGGAGATGGAGCTCTCTGGCCTTCTGCAAAGGCTGGCAACCGGCAAGGGGTGCTTAGTGCTGATTGCCATGGTGGCTTTTACGCACTAGAGGCAATGGGCGATGAGGAACTCATTGAAGCTCCTCACCTCACTTCTCACAGGCCATAAACAAACAGCAATCCGATGGTAATAACCATGGGTCACTAGAAGGTGACCTCGAGGTGAAAGGCTCCATATCCCATTACTGTTTTACTCAGCTATCATCCTAACTCGTCTTTTCAGTTCTTTGAATGAGAAAATGATATTGAACCCCTTTGAGAAAGTTCCCGCTGGTTGGTGTTTAGCACTGTGCATTTCCCAGCAGATATGTGGGAACTGTAATTAAAATCCTCTGTGGCTACCACGTACTGGGACTTTGCTATTAGTGCTAGGTGATTAGGCAGGAATTTATTGATTTCTCTCCTGACCGAAGTGTGCTTGCAGCAGATGACAGCTCTGAATTTTCTCCTGCTTTATCATGTGTGAGTGCTTGTCTACCTCTACCTATTAAATGTTCCATTATTATCTGTTGGTATTCCATGGCATGTGGAAGAGCTTTGAAAGGGAAGCATAATCCTGGCTCCTATCTCTGTCACTTCTAAACAGATTACATCCCACAGCACTAACAAACCAGCTCACCCTATACAGGCTAGTTCAGATCTCCGGCAGTATCACTTCTAACTCTTCCTCTTTATTTGGTATCCTCATAAGAGCTAAGACATTATTTCCTTCATTCTGGTGACTGGATGTAAAAGGCTAAGTTTGTTTGTCTCTGAAGCACTTCCCATATTAAAGTGTATGTTTCCCCGTGTTATATGACATGCACACCATTCCCTCTGCCCAGTTGCACCTTTTTCTGTGTGGAGTTTTGATCTCCATTATGAATTTAGGATTTTCTTCCCTTTTTAGTCTAATCCCTCTTCAGAACATGAGTCATATTGGTTCCTCTGGCCATCACAGCTTCTCCATGTCACTAGCATGAATAATGCTGCAACCATTGAAGCCTAAAATCTATGAAAGAGATAAGGCTTGTAGGGATAGGAAGTTTCTTTTGAAGAAATGCTATAATTTGAAGAAAAAAAAAAAAGGAAAACCTTGGGGCACAGGAGTCTCCTTTCCAGGAAAAATCAGTCTTTTTCACAGACTGCCAGATAGATAACATCTGTGAAATAGTGAGGCATAAGAAAAAGTAAGGAATAAAAACACTTTGCTATAAAAGAGTCCATTAATTGAGTCCATTAGTTTTACCATCCAGAGTGAAGTTTAGTTCCCAGCTCATTGTTGAAGGTATTTTATCAATCTTCCTGGACAATCAAGATTGTGAAATGTGTAAATGATGGTTCCAGGGAACAAAGGAAGCTAGGTGTTTCTGTCCCTCTACCAGTTGCCAATGTGAGTTCACTGGGGGTTGTACTGCTTGGTCAGCTGTTCGCACAGTTTGCAGAAGGATGATGGTGCAGTGGGGAAAACCTACTGCACTATGATGGCAGGGAAAGAGCCTTTTTGAATGTGTGACCCAGGAGGACGGAAAATCAGGAACTAAGGTCTTTATTGCACACCGGGTCAGGACAGAAGATGTATATTGTCAAGGAACATATATACTACATGGAATGGTCTGTGCTCAAATCCCCAACAGTAGCTGCTTCCTACCAAAGGCACTCTCTTAACCTCATTCACTCCCTGCCTCTCCTGCGTCTTCTACAACTCCTCCTGGAGACGTGTTTGGGAAGACACTAGCCACAGAAGGGTGGGCAACAAGTTTTTCTGCAGCACAGCAACTTAGGCAAATGTTGACCTAAGGGATTTCAAAACCAAGGCAGTTATGGATGGAGATTTTTCTCACTCTAGGGTAGGATCTGGTTTCTTTTTCTTAAGAATAGCAGGATGAGTAAGGAAGAAGAGTAGGAGTGGAATTAGGCAGCAGCAAACAACTCTAGCAGGATTTTCTGCATGGCAAATACATCCTGAGAGGTTTTACTCAGCCATCGTGGTCTCTGTCGCTGGCTAGCCATACTGAGGTGTGTGCTGAGTAATTGGCATAAAGCCTGCAAATGCCAGAGGGCTGGCATGGCTGCAGATGCTGTACCCTCCCAGGGCAGAGTGCTAATTGCATCTGTGGCAACCTCCACTTCTTCCCTCTTAGGGACTGTTTCAGGGATTCTCTGTTGGGCAGGCATCCTTCTTTCTAGAGGCCTCCTATTGCCTCTATTACGGAGAGTGCAGCTGGCACCATGAAGAGTATGGGGAAGCATGCCTGCATGGGCAGCACAGCCTGTGTGGTGCTTCCCTGGGAAAGGTGTGCTGTGAGCCCAGGCTGCATGATTCCCTGCTTTGGGCTGTCCCATGTGCTTGAGGCCACTCTGAAGGCCAGCTGTTCCAACCGCTGCTCAGAGTTATGGCCAATCTCTAAGTTAGATCCATTGTCCAAGCTAGATCAGATTGCTCATAGTCTTGTCCAAATGAACTATGAAGAGCTCTAAAGCTGGAGGTTATGCAATGTCTGCACAGTCTGTTCCACTGTTTGATCACCACCACTTACTCTGAAAAAAAAAATGTTTCCTAATATCTAGACATATTTTCTCTTGCTACATGATGTTCTGTTGCTCCCTGTTCCTTTGCTGTGTACCTTCAGAAAAATACATCTCAATTTTCTCTCTAAATTCTGACTACGTATTTGAAGAGTTATATGTAGACATAGACAAGATCTTTTGATCTCCTTCAGAGTGAAGTGGAGGAGAGAGGATGCAACTTCTCTCAATTACAGTAGCAGCACATCCTGACCTTGCAATCTTTTCATGCTGCTCAGAGATGCACCTGCTACTCAGATCAGCCCAAGCCAAATGATTATTTTACAAGTCAGTAACAATAGTTCTCAGGAAACAAGCTTACTTGCAGTTACACATCTAACCTGTAGGATCAATTTACATTGAACTAACTCCTGGTGGACACTTCACTGCCTCTCACAGGAACGTGCATAAAAAGAGAGGGAAAGCTGGCTAGGGAAGGTAGCTCTGCAGAAGTCACTGAAACAGGGCAGGAGGAGCTGAGAGAAAGAAGGGTCTGGGGTCACTGGACGTTAAACACTGATGTCCTGAGCAGGTTTTCCTGTGCTGGATATGTAACCTCTTCATGCCCATGGGTGCCACCACACACAACTTGAATGTTTTGCCTGTTGAACAGCATGACATGATGGGCTTTTTGCCTAGAGATAGATTAATATCTTATGCTGCTGCTTGCCCAGTGCCTCTGCAGAATGCCTGGAAAGCTCTGAAAGGGCTGAGAGGGGCAAAAGTGTTTCGCTGTGGCTGGGAGTTTGGAGGAGCAATATGCTGTGGGTGAAGTCTGTTGAAGCCAGGAGGAAGCCTGTGAATAGAACATGCCTTTTTTACAGCAATGTCTTTCCCCTAGCCATAATAAATCCACAAGCAGCCCAGAAGAATGATATATTGTAGGTAAGGGCTGAATCTCCAACTGTATAAATCAGTACCACCTCTTTGAAGGCACCAGAGCTATGTTGGCTCATCCCAGATGATGAAGAGGTTTATCGCATGTGAGAGTGAGATGCCTCCCAGGAATTCAGGACAGTATGGATTACTTCAAGGAGTGTATAGCTGTGAAATGGAGAAGCAGAAATTACCTGTGCAAAAGGTCCTGGTGTGCCCTGCCTAAAAATAATTAGCTAGCTCAAAAAATCAAATCTCACTGCACTGGGAGAAAAGTGACTATTGTCAACTCTAAAAGCCCAGATAGCCAAATGGTGGCATATGGATGGGGAGAAAACATATCCTGTCTCTTGGGAAGGTTTTTTAATGGAACTGTGGTCTATCTGCTATTAGGTAGGAAGAAAAGCTTCAATGTGAAAATAATGTGATGCCCAGCAAGACTTCAAAACATCTCAGTTAACACAAGAAGAGGTGACTTTATGACCTTGACATTCCTTTACAGTCAATGGAGAAAGAAGAACATCTACACAGTGGTTCGGGCCACGTGGTCCTGCTTTTTGTATAGGTCTCTGCCTGTCCTTTGACTACATGGAGGGTAGAAATTGCTCCTAAGGCATACCATTCCAATAAGATCCTATGAAGGAACATTCCCTGATAGAAGTAAATGGGCATGGCAAAGCCTGAGTTTTGCAGGAAGATCAGAATTCCGGCTTTCAGGCCAGAGTGAAAGAGAAGAGATGGTAATGAGAGGATCATGACAGTAAAGCTAGCACTGAGTCAGTGCTACCGACATACAGACATCTCTGGTGAACCAGTGAGATTTCCTGGAAAAAGGAAAGAAAAGTTAGAGAACAAACTGAGAGAAGAAGCAGGGGACTAGAGCAGCGAGCTGCTAAACGTTTGGATTCTGCAGACTGGACTAGAACAATGGCTGGAAGATGGGTGGGCCATGGAAAGATTTAAGGCCAAGCTCTGACTTGGAAACAAAGCTCATGTTTGTATTTGACCCTGCTGACTGTCACGGGTGTTGTGGAGTTTGAAATTTTCCTCACTGGGGAAGAAACATGTAGGGACAAGAGCAGTGGGGTCAGAGGTGACCTTCCCCCTCAAAGCTGGCAGAATTTCACCTCTGTGGCCTTTTCTCAGCCTCTGGAACAAAGAAGCACCATCTTTGCTGTAACTGTTACAAGCTCGATTACTACCTGTTTCCTCCCAATTCTCATTCATATTCAGGAGGGTGAAAAATTGTTGCCAATCATAGGGACTTCAAGAGTAGAGTTTCTGAAAGATCAGTAGAATTTGGAGTCACCTATGCATTTATTTTTATTTAGTTGATACGTGTTACTTTTTGGAGGACAGATGTTAGGGGCTTATATTTGGATGTGCCAAGAGGCATATATGAAAAATAATTTCTATCTTTTTTCTTCATTTTATTGTCACTTGCTGTAGTGGCAGAGATTCTTCAATCAGCTGCAGAAGACATTAGGAGATAAAATTCCTTTCATTTAAATTCCAAAATTCCATTTGGTCTCCCAGTGTTGTTGGAAGTACAGCCATTACTGATTCCATTCTCCTGCTCAGGCTAGCTGTTTTTATTATTATTATTATTATTATTATTAACATCTTTACTTTGAATACAAATGCTTAAAGCTACTTTTCAGGTACTGTAAATGTATTCCCACTTTGGGCAGTCAGCATTTTCAGCAGTACATTTGCAAACGGCTCCTGATGTGCACACAGAGCTCTGTTGCACAGCTGTGGTGCAAAGACCTAGCACAGATGTACTACAATAGCATATGACAAATCACAATATTTGACACCAACTTAGTGACCTGGACCTTTGCACTATGACCACAAACCCACCTGTAGACAAACATCTTGGAAGGGTGAACCAGAAACTGGTCAGTACAGATAGTTCAGTTTTGATGGCAGGAAGGTAATTCAAGGTGAGGAAAATCTCTGGAAGAGGTGAAGACTTGCAAAGGATTTCAAGGCAGGCAAGACAAGACATGACTTGACAAAAAAAAAAAAAAAAAAAAAGAGAAATTGGGAAGAATCAGATGGACAAATGGAGAGGAGATGTTGAGGATCCCTAACTGCCCTCAGATAGAAAGAACTTCATGGCCAAAGAGGAACAGGAGAAAAGCCAAGAGAAGGAGACAAAAAGAAAGGTTTTATTTGGAGTTGCAAAGGTCTGGGGCAGATCCCTGAAGTGAGGACAAGGAGATGTATTTAAGAAGCAAGGGAATGGAAAGAAAAGTCAACAAGAGGATAATGAATAGAAGCTGGTGTCTATAGTGAAGGAGTTGTCATGGCTGCAGTGAACCATGGATGTACCCAGGATAGATTTAAATTAGCTAGTGCCAGTACTGCTGCAAAGGCAGCAGTGGTAGCTGTGGTGGCAAGGGCGTCGGCAATCCTGGAGCTAGGCCACTTAGCTATAACAGCTTGAGCTGAAGATGACCATTTTGAGAAGAGAACTGCAGACAATCAGGAAGGGAACTGCAAAACAGAAATACAGTACTGCTTCTCCTGTTCATAGTGGATCAAATGCAGTTTTAATTCACCTCTTTTAAGTTTCCCATGGGACTATCTGCTCTAACCCCCATACACTTCCCCTGTGCAGAGTCAGTATCACTAGTAGCTGCACTATTATATTGGCTTGTGGCATCACTGCCCTCAAGGGCTTTCAGGCGCTCCATGAATGACAGCTCTTTTCCCCTGGATGGCCATGAGTTTCAGCACTTGCAAACCAAAGTGGGTGGAATAATCCCTCCCCCTAAAATTAAAATGAAATGCAAGAGCCCTTCACCTCCTCCCTGCAAGCAAACTCCTGGCCTTTAAATAAGGGCGGGGAGGGGGGAGTAAGGCAAGGGAGAAATATCACTGTGGCTGCTTGACAAGTTTGTAAGAGGCAACGTTACCATGGCAATGGGTGGTCTTTAGTGAGAAGCATAGAGAGCTATAGTGTCAGGGTGAGGAGAAGGGGGGAGCAGTGCTGATGGGAAGCAAATGAATGTAAAGTGGGAAGGGGGAGAAGGGACTGCAGAGCAGAGGAAGGCAATGATGGTCAGAGAATCACATTTGGCAAAGTGCAAGTGGCTCTGATAGCAAAGCTTAATGACTGCTATGGCTTGCCCACAGCATGGGCTCTCTCCAAGCTGCTGCAAGATGAGCAATTCTGGGCAGAGACTGCCTCATTCCCCTGAGGAAATAGCCTCTGTGGTGAAGCAATTAGCCCCCTGGCTAGACTGAAACTAGCCACCTAGGTGTGCTCTCCACCATCGCCACCCACCCGAGTCTTTCTTTTCAGCAGAAACCATGTTGCTCACCCCAAGAAGACCACACAGCGTGGCCACCAGAGAGCAATCAGTTGGCAACAGGAAGCACTTGTCTGGGTCAAAGCCAGACAGATAATCTTGCCATGCAGTGAAATAAGTTTGCTCCCTGAAAGCCCACTACCACATCGGAAAGGTCTCCTCCCCATCTTTCATCAGATCTCGATGGGAGAGGAGTTTCTTTGGTCTCGTGTTTTTTGCAAGGGGAGGGGCTAAGTGGTCAGAGCTGTGAGCGCGCTATTAAAACAGTCAGACGATTGTGTTGTAGGTGGGGAAGAGAGGGAACAAAGAAACAGTGCTGAAAGCAAAGTAGCACCAACAACCACGGAGGAAAACGCAAGCTTTTATCATTAGCTGCCTGTCTTCCTCTTCAGTGTAATAACCTGGGCTACTGTTTGCACTGCTGCTGGAGCCGATCATTTCGGCAGCACATGAGATGCCCAGGTGCCTGGGTTTTGGACAGACTGCATGCTAGCTGCAGTTGCTGGTGTTTGCTGAGACTCTTGTTGGACTGGAAATGTTTGGGAAAAGGACTAGGTGGAGAGTGCAGCGTGCAGGGAACAGGCTCCTAGTTATTCATATGTGGCACACGAGGCCTGTCTCTGCCAGGCCTGCACACCAAATTCCAGCTGATGTGGCCCAGCAGAGCTCTGTTACTGTTGGAGAGCTGCGGCAAGGACTTCAAAGGTCCTGAGCCCACAGACTGCAGCTGGGGAGGTGACCTCCCGACTTCAGTGCCAAAGAGCTGCCTCATTTGTATCAAAGGCCTCCATGTTGTGGAGTGGGCTCAAAGTCACTCATACTGCCTGGTATTTCTGTCTATGGTCATGACTAGTTACTTGGGGACCAGGAAGCAGGTCCGTAGTGCCAGTGTTTGCAAAGCTGTGCGTAACTCTGAATGTGAAAGCAGAGCCTGTTGCTGTGGCTGATGCAAGCTTCAAGGCTGAGAAATCTCTCACTCTCTGGGAGCCGGGGGGACACGAGGAGTAGTGGGAGATACTGGGGACCACACAGACTGACTCCTTCACATCTCTGAGGAGCCTGAGTGCCTTTCAGTGCTGACCAAAGCAATCAGACAGCTGCTGGTGGGGAAAGGAGTGTCCAAGGGAGAGCGTAGGCGCACACCGGGGCCCATCTCCTTCTCACCCTCTCCGCCCCGCAAGCTCGGCGGCCAAGGGAGAAGCTGCCCCTCGCGTGGCCCCGGCGCCATCTCGGAGCGTCCTGCTCCCCCCGGCCCTGCCCGCGGCTCCGCTCCCCGCTCCCCTCCGGGCCCCGCGAGCGAGGCCGCAGCCCGGGCAGGCCCCGCCGCCGCGCGGAGCTCCTCCGCCGGCAGGTGGCAGGGCAGCCCCGCGCCTCGGCTCGGCCCGGCTCGGCCCGGCCCGGCGGCGCTGGGCCGTGCGGCGGAGCCCGCGGACGGGCCGCCCGGGGCTGCGGGGCGCCGAGCGAGGAGCAGCGGCCGTTCCCTGCTGTGCCCCGGCAAAGTTTAGGTGCCGGGGAAACGGGCTGTGGGGAGGTGTGTGGGGGCTCCTCTGGTGGAAAGGGCTCTTCCACCATGTGCTTCTGGAGCGGTGGGGGTGCCTGTCTTGGGCTGTGAGCAGCTCCTTTCTGTGGCAGCCCTGGAGAGCAGAAACCTGTGTGGCACTGACTGACCCCCGCGGGACGTGCCAGTCCCCCCGGCTGCTGGAGAGCCTGGGCAAAGGCAGAGTTTGTGCCTCTCAAAGCCGAGGCAGGTGGCTGGTGTCAGCTGTCCTGCTGGGAGCTGCTCTGCCGATCAGGGCAGTGGGCCCAGGGCGAATTGCTCCTGGGCTGAGTTTACTTTGTTTTTAATTCCTCAGCTTGATTGCTGTTGTCACCGATGTAATACACGGTTGCAAGGAATGAGCCTCTGGGTCTGCAAGTGGTCGTATGCCTTCCCCTTTGCCCCAGTGGTCCTCTGGGTGTTGCCAGTTGTTGCACCTGGGCACAAGCCATGCCAGTGCATGAGGGCCCAGCATCAAGCTGCAAAGGTGGGAGGAAGAGGGAGAGGCTGGGTGCTTAGACTGTCTGGAGAGGCCCATTTTACCTCCTTGCTCCTACATGCTCAGCAATGCCACAAGCAGGGTTTTCTAGGGGTAACCTGGCTGCAGGGGAAGGATCAGGCCAGCTGTCCATAACCCCTGTGCAATGATGGGCATTTTTATTATTATTAATTGCATTATGTTCACACCGAGGTTAGATTACAGTCCCATTGTGAGAAGCTCCGTACAAACACGGCTAGAGACACCCTGTACCCTGTAGAACAGGCAGTCCAAATAGACGAGGCAGCAGAAAGGGCAGGAAAGAAACACGGCTCAGAGAGGACTTGCTTTGCCTCTGGTTCATCCAACGGGCCAGTAGCAGAAAACAGGCTTTCTACGCCGATACAGACGCCTCATCCTTTGGACCACACGGTCCTCTTGTGTAAGTGGAATAAATAACCTGTGACTGGCTGTTTTTTTGGTAGTTCAGCATTTGTAGATGCTGACATTTACCCCTTGGTTAAAACTAAACCTGCCTTCTCTTTCCCCTGCTGTTTAACATAGATACCAGGAGCTGGGCGCCCAGGCCAGCATGCCGGGTGCTGTGCAGGTAATTATTAATCTGTTCCTGGTCAGTCCCTTTCCCCGTCCTGCCAGAGGCCAAGCTTTATGGCAGAGGACAGTGGCCTGCGCAGGGTCGCCCTCCCTTGCTGCCCCTGGCAGAGCTCTGACCACCAGCTCTGTGCAGCCTGCAGAGGGTCCCTGTTGTCGGCAGCTTATGAGAAGGGCTGCTCCGAGCAGCTGAACTTTTCACTCCAGCTCAGAAACAGATTTCCAGAGGTGCTTCAAGGGGGAGGGGAGCTTGAGAAGCTGGATTTGTTGGGGGACTGGCCTGGCCTTTCTGAATTCAGCTGCAAAGTTAGTTAACAAAGTTGCAGGTTCTCAGTCGCGCTCTCTCTTTCTTTGCCAACTCTCTCTCTCTCTCTCTTTTTTTTTTTTCTTCTCCTTTCCTCAATATAAATACCCTTGGGCGGTTTCTTTTCTTTTTGGTATGAATGTGATGATCTTTCAGGCCTGTGATTGGCTCTGCAGCTTGTCATCGGGGACACACCTCCTGGCGTGGGGCCACCGCCTCCCCCTCTTGTGAAAGCTTCCCCTTGTAACAAGTGAGCGTAATTACATCAGTTACTCACTAGAGCACAGGCCTGCTTTAAATTTTGCCTCTTGGAATCTGCAAGAAGCTGAAGGACTAGAAACTGTAGAGTTTCAAAGGCCTGTAACACTGTAGACTGTATAACTCAAATGTGCTGTTCCTTCCCAGGAATTAAGGCTCTCAGTCACATGCAAGGAGGAAAGAATGTCCATTATAGACACTGACATGGTTACCTGTTAGGAGAAGAGACCTGCCATAGCAAAGGAGGACTTCCACTTTGGCAAAACTTGACCCACTGAAAAAGATACACTGCTGTTCCTTTTTTTTTTTTTTCCCTGCTCCAGTGTAAATGAACCAAAAAAAGGGCACAGTTTCAGGGGCACCAGCTTAAAAGAGAGAGAGCTCAGAGTGAACTGCAGGGATTGTATATGATCCCCACACAGAGCAGAGCCAGCTGAACAAAAGCTGTGCCAAAGGAAATGCATTTCACCCAGGAGCAAGGGCATACGAAAAGGGCCAGACGCATCAGGGGAAGAAAGTAGACTTGAAGGTCAGTGCTTGGTTGCCAGGTGGATATTGCAGGAACAGCCTGACATATACTGACCGGTTGGGATAGGAACTTTTGGCACCTCCATGGGCTTCCCCCAGAAAGGGCTGAGTACTGGGGTTGGAGCATCTTAGCTGTGCTCTGGAAGGCCAGACCCGCCGCTGGGTAAGATCAATGTTCTTGTAGCTAAGAGCCCGCTCCACGACGGCATGGAAGAGTTTAGCTGATAATGGAAAAGCTTCTGTGCAGGAAGAAAAGAAGCAACTGACTTCTAACTGCAGGAGAGGACTCACTTCTTATCCCAGGGCATTTGGTCTTTGCAGGGAAATGACCGTGAGATAGGGCAAAATGCCCCTGCTACTTGTTAAGCTGGAATGATGCAAATAAGATGTAGGAGAATTGAAATGAGAACTGAAACCTCAGACTGGTCAGGAGCTGAGTCTTCATGTGCAGACATTTGCAGGCTGTCAAAACTACTATTGTTCTGTCATGGGATGAATCCATGTTCTTGCAAAATTATGCAGTGTATAAATTTATATATTTATACAATATAAATGTATACAATTTATACCTTTCACCTCCCCTGCCCTACAGCTGTTCTCAAGCACATAAGCATTTGCTCAGAGCATAATACTGCAATGGGAGACTGAGATCCAGTCCCTGCTCTGGCTCAGGCATAGCAAAGCTTGAACTGACTCACACATTTCCTGGCCACTGGAATGGCTCTACATGTAGTTTCTTTTCCCAGTCTCCTTCATTTTTCTACCTTGCCCCAAAATAAAAATAACTGCCTACTTTTTATCCTCATAAGAAAAAAAGAAAAAGACTGGGGTTTGAAGACTCAGCATTCTACCACAGAAGAAAAAAAAAAAACTTATTTCTTTTAATGACCAGCTATCATGGCAAGTGGCTCAATGACACGCTGACCATATTTTCTCCATGTCACCGGCTCAGAGAGCTGCTGAGAAGCTTCCTAGGTCATACTCTGTTTAGGAGCTGGCAGAAATCTGTGGATCAGGCAGGCCCAGTTTGAAAACAAGCAAAGAGCTCTATTTTACTTCTACATGTCTTGAAACATGAAAAATAGTGTTAGATGCTTCATATAGTATCAGGTGTCCTGTACTCACATGATTGTTAGTGAGATGCAGATCCAGCCTAATTTGAGGGAAAGCTCTCAGTGCAACTGCCACTGAAATGAGATTAAAGCAAGAGGAAAGTATCACAGGAGCTAAGGAGCGGTATGAAAAAGTTTAACAGGATTCTGAAAAATGGATTAACAGCTTGGATTTGGGGTATCCAAAACTTAATGTAGAAAGCTCCTTGTTCCATAATTTGATAGAAAAGCTCCCAGATGCCCTCAGAGATGATCATCTCTACAAGCCAGGCCTTCTATCCCCCATGCACGGCAGAACTGAGTTGGAGCTGAGAATGTTTGAGGTCTGAGGGTGGATTTCTGGCGTGGCGGGAGCAGACAGAACAACGGGAGCATTGTCTTGCTGTAGGACAGGTGCATGGGCAGGCCATGGGGCATTTCCAGATTCACAGATGTTGTAGTGGCCTTTGCTCTAAGTTCCAGAGTTGGGTGAGAATGGCAGCTCCCAGCCTTGCTCTGCAGCTCCCCAAGTGCATTTGCCCATTTCCCTTGTCTGTAAACAACTTCCAGACCACCTTTCTTAGACAGTTTTTTCAAAAGTGGATCAAACTTTTATTATTATTGTCTATCCCTAATATTCCCAGAAAATAAACTTTTGGCAAGTGATGAAATTTCCTACATAGAGACTGAAATGCAGAAACAATAATGCTAGTCATAATAATAAATAACAGCCCCACTTGCATTAATCCATAGCTCACGAAACAACAGCCCCATCCAAATTCTCATCTGCTGTACAGATACAGAGCGTGATTTACTCTGTCAGCTATGGAGAACAGACACACCACACGGCAGTTATCTCTGTCCATAAACAAACTGGAGTGGCTTTGCCTTTTAACAGGCTCCCTTCACCTCTCCTGTGAAGTGCTCCTTTCCGCCTTATGTAACCCTCTGGGCAACTCCACTGATCTATTTTGTTTTAAAAAACTTGAGCAGTTTGAGTTATGCACCCTGCACTTTTCATGTGCCTTTACCACTCCACAGGGCCCCCTTCTTGCCCAACTCTGCAAGGTTGCATAGGTAATACTTGGGAGAAGCTACATAAACAGCTTCTAAGATCTGACACAACCCACATGTGCCAAGCTTCCCTTTTGAATGTCAGCATTGGAGGTGGGAAGGAAAACCTGAGCTAACTAGGAAAATGCATAACCTTTCACAAGCAGTTTTTTTTCTACCTTCCTTATCACCCCTTTAAGGTCATAAAGATTATACCAAAAAAGCTATTAAGTTTTCCAGGATTGCAAAATATTTTATCAATGATACACTTTTTTTTTTCTTTTTTTTTTTTCTTGAAATATCCTTTTATGTTCAGGGATTTGATCTTAATCTTCCACCGTGTACCTTTCTGTTTCTGTCCTGCTTGGACGCACTCAGACATAGTTATTGACTTCTTAGCCAGAAGCCTGCAGTTATTTGCAAACAGAAGACAATGCAGGTATTAAAAACAAATTAAGAGAGTGAATATAAAAATTACAGTTGTGGGCATCGTTGTTCCTTGTGGAGCTGGGTTCCTGGCTTTCCCTCTGCAGTGGTTTCTAAGATGAATATTTACTTAAGGAGAGTAATGATTGAAAGCAACGGTTTTCCATAGTGCCTTATCCCCATGAGTTAATTTAGGAGGTTGGATTTATTTACCTACTGGAAAACAAGCTTGAAAAGTTAATACCAGAATGTTTCTGTTAGTTAAATATAGGGGTCTGGTCTGAAATGGCTGCATGCTGGTGTCTCCATCTGGTTATCTGGGGGAAAAGTAGGGATCAAATGTAGTAGGAAACGGTCTGAGATTGCCTTTCTGACATGCTATGGAGAAGTAGAAGAATGTGTCCTGTTCATAATGTGTCTCCTGCAAATACCTTACTGGAGAAGGAAATGCAGAGCTGTGGGAGAAATTTTGCAAAGAGGCTAATGAGAGGCCCAGTTCTTCATGCTGAGCTGGGAGGTGTTACGGGTGGACTGCAAAGCCCTACTGAATATTGAGTTAATCCAAGATTTACATGCCATAAGCCTCCAGAAATTGGGCTATGATGGGCTTTAGCTAAAGCACTGTTAGCTAACCTTTTAAGAAACCCCAGTTTTTCCTTCCTTTGCTGTATTTCTCCTGGGCCTTGTTTTCCTGAAGGGACACATCTTCAGATGACATAACACATCTTAATCCCACTGAAGCCAATGCAGTAGTAAGGAGAAGTGTTGGCTGAGGATGACTCAAAGCAATTCCTCTTACTAATGAACAAATTTTTCTCTGTTGGGAAAAGCAGTGGACTAAGCACTGCAAATGGAAGATTACAAAACAGGGTATTGGCACAAAGATCTTCTGTTCACCTCCTTCCATGGCATTTACTATTAAGAGGCAAAAGCGGGAAGGTAAGGCACTTCAGTGAAGTGAAGTTGGCACAAGAGAGAAAGGAGTCTTACTTCAGCTAAGTTATAGTGGAAAAACTTTTATCATGGAAGTGCCAAGTGCAAATCACTAACAGAGACTCCTTGGTCGAGACGCTTCAGAAACAGGACAGCAGCAAGCTAACTGATGCCAACTGGCAATGAAACACAAGGCTATTACGCTGCTGTAGGATGGCATGGGTCAACCTCTTTCACAGTGTCCTGCAGAGAGATGCTGTGCCTTTCCCACAGAGTAAGACCTGCATGGGGTGAGCGCAGGGGCTCAGGGGCTCAGTCTGGAAGTGCTCAATTTTTTGTCTCAGGTGCCTTGTCAATCTAAGCAGGCATCTCAGCACCGATTTATACTCTGCTCATATTCTCTAGGTCTGAGTCCAATCATGGCATATGGAAAGACTTTCCTAGTGATTGCAACAAGAAGAATAGGTGCAGGTGGAAGAAGATTATAGAAACATGCCAGTTCTGAGAGCTCTGTCCATCCTGGGGCAGCTCACAATTCCCAGCTGAAAACTTCATCTTGGGTCATGTCTTGTGATGCGGAGGTTGTCCATAATCTCCTAGTGGCAGCTTGAAGTAGTCTGGTCACTGGGCAGAGAACATAAGGCTCATATTGTTCTATACACTTGTCTCAGACAATGTAAAATATCAATGACAGACTTCCAATCCTTCTTTAAATTTTAAATTAAGTACATTTTCTCTCATTTTAAATATAGCTATTGAAAACTAAATGTGAAACCACAGCCAGCTATATTAAGGATTGAAGCTTACTATATTTGACAAAAAGTGTCTTTTCTTGTTTTAAATATCAAGTAAAACATGCTTCCTGCAAAAGCATTACAGAAAGTCCAAGCAAAACACTGCCTACACACCTGGAACCAAAGTTTGGTAGGAGCTAAAACCATTTTTGAAAGTAACAGCTCTTGAGTAAGTAGAAGGCAACTATTTTTTCATTTCAGTTTATTCCACAACTTAGATCTGATGACTTGCTCATCCAAAAGTACAAAATTAAATGAGGTTCAGAAAAAGCAGACAAGCTTGTTTTCCTCTTCCAGTCTGGGAAGAAAATGAGAACAAGGGGACAAGAGCCAGCAGATCTAAGATGTAGGGGCATATAGTGTCCTGGAGTAGCCTGTTTAATCCGTCAGCCACTGCTACTATTTCCTTGATTTAATGTTACTTTTTCTCATCTGCTTTGAAAATAGGGTGGCTTATTTACCTAATAAAATAATTAACAGTTTAATAAAACAATGTTTTTAGGCATTTTTAGTGAACACCAATTTTAGTCTAAATGCAACCTGTTACAAGTATTGTGTAAAGAAAAAGTCAATCTATACTAAATTGTGCATAATTCACTGTTTCTCAGCATTAAAAAATGGAAAAATCAACCTAATACCTAATAAATGTATGTAAGGTTTTAAATAAATACATATAGATAAAATTGTCTGCTGGTAGCAAAAAGTAGCAAAGTTAGTAGACAGGCTGTACATAGTTTCAGGTCAACAGAGTCCTACTGCCTTCAACCTGATGAGTATCAACTTTCCTTTAGGGCAAGTTATTAAAAAGGATAAATAGAAAATAAGTTTTGAATTAATATCTAAAATTAAGCTCTCCTGCATGCTAATTTAAGTGGATGATTTAATCTGTTCACTGAGGCTCAAATCTATCATTTTTAATCCAATTTCCCTGTTCTTACAGCATGAGTAAGATAATATGCATGTGGAGTTTTAGTTTCAGGCCGTTCTTTAAAGAACTGAATCCAAAACTCCCAGAACTTGGTGAGATCTTCCCCATAAAATTGCTTGGAATCTGGAGCAAGCCTTCAGTGCTTCAGGTAGGTACTGTTCGGTTGTTGAACATCAATAATGAATGTGGTTACTAGCAGGTAGCTCCTGTTCCTGCCTGACATATATCCCTCATGAGTATGCTTGTAGTCTCAGTAGAACAAAATACCAAGATGCTCTGATGACAGCACGTTAGCTGCTTGTCATGTCCATGCCCGTACTGTACCTCTCTTTGAACTTTCTGCCTATTAACCAGCTCTTTCCTAGTCCAAAATTTGCCTTAGAGAATTCCAGAAAAGGCACGGTCAGTACCTGTGGAGAGGAAAAATGAAACAGCCATGAAGTGGATGAACCAAAATAGAAGTCAAAACTTGAATAGTTTCAAGGGCAGAGTGAGCTTGTGTAGATTGAGGATGGAGAAGTAGAAATAAATGGGTTAACAATTATGTTACAATACAATTGGGAATGTTCTTCATTCACTAGCAAGGAGTTTTTCTCATGTTTCCCCCTCCCTTCCATTCTCTTCATTCAATTATCAAAATCATCCTCCTCTGCTCTGCTTTGCTGTCTTCTCCTCTGCTCTGCTCTCCTCTTTATTCTCAGTGCTATTTTTTATTATTTTTTTTGGTCACACACTTCCCCTAGCACAAGGTCCACAGTGTGTTCTCATCTCTAGCTACATGCTAGTCAACCCACTTCTGTCACTGAATTATCTTTCCCATCAAGGAAAGGCCTCTGCACTGACAGGTTCCAGCTACTTAACAGACCTATTACAGTGTACTTACACTGTATGTTTGACTAGAAATGACAGAGCTCACAGGTAACTGCATCAGAGAAAACATCTTCCTGTGTCCCATCGCAATCACGCACACAGTTGTCCAGTTGGGATCTAAAATTTCCATTACTTGTCATTTCTGAATTAATTTCTGTTTTCCAGCCCTCCTCATCAGTTTACAGTTCCTGTTCTTGAGCTCCTTCCTCTGGCTGTAGATGCCTATCAGCATAACTGGAATTCATGGCATGACCTTCGATTCCTTCTGTCCTCATGCCAGACTCCAGCGGGTCTCTGTTATCAGATACTAAGGCCTATTGTAACATGAAGTGCATGCACAAATTTACCCAGGCGGGTATGCTGGCATCCTTGGCTGATAGTTCCTCCTTTCCAGAGGAGCACGGGCATCTCTCAGCCTCCTTAAGGCCGCCAGGGCCTCTCTTTACATACAGAAAATATGTTGGCACAAAAAGCAAATGGTTATACATGCTTCTGCTATTTTCTCAATCAGAGGATAAATGCTCATTCATATCCCATGATGTCATCTGTTGTCACCATGCACTGATATGGTGTCAGGCAAGATGGCATTTTCATCCACTGCCTGAGCCTGTGGGGACCCACTAGCCTTGGAGGCCCAGGATTTGTTCTCATTATCCTTATTTTAGCTCTGGAAAGCATAATTTCCCCAAATAGAGGAACAGAGGGATGTGACTTGCCCAGCATTACCCTGTGAAGATGACGGAAGCAAGGCCTCATGAGTCCTGTCCAGTGCTTCTTCTGCAATAATGCTGGTTGTTTCATGACGTGCATGAACTCTTCCAAGCAGTCCTGACTCTCATGCAGACACCACAGTCATCAGCAAGCCACTGACCCAGGCACTTGGGCGCTTCGAGGTACGTCCTGCCTCTGCGTGGCCTGCAGGAGAACTCCCAAAGGTGCCACACAGGAGAGGCAGAGGGACTGTCTAGCTCCTTCCTCCCTTCCTTCCTGAGCAGCTTGTCAAAGACTGAGTCACATTACAGCCTAGTGTTAGCCGGGCTGCCCCATCTCTAGGACACTAGATACCAAAGAAATGCTGCCAGAGACAACAGACCTACCCAGTTCACTGTAGTCATGAAGGAAGGTTTTAGCTTCACCTCTACCCCCATCTTTTCTTCTTGCCATTCTGGTACCACTTGGATTTGGTGTGTGAAACCAATGAGTGATGGAGAGAGCAAAGGTGAGAGACTAGTGCTCCTTCAGCCCTTCTGGTAAATTTGCTCCTTGGCTGGGAGATAGAAGGAAATGTCTGGGGCACATCCAAGAATTCATTCAGGTGACCTGAACTGACTGCATCATGGACAGTGTGTGTGCTGTCACTGCTGCTGTGGCATGCAAATATGTCCCAGCCCTTTTGGAGTCACTATGCATTACCTGGTGAACAGTAGCAGATGAGATGCAGATAGTGCTTCCAGTCTTTGTGCTTCCAGAGACACCCCCTATGCATGAGAATCGACTTCTGCATTTGAGAAAAATCTTCCTTGCCCAAGGACTGCATGACCACAAAATATATTTCCTTTGGAAACCCTTGCACAGTGCCCCAAGCTAGTTTCTCATGCTCAAACATCCGGTGCCCTGGCCTGCCATCAGACTTTGGTTGCTCTCTGTGAAAATTGTCCCATCTGGTTGTGGATGTGTTGTGCGAAGTCTCCCTGTGTCTGTCAGGACTCGCGTACGCCGACTGTGGCACGTATTTCAGATTTGGGCACTCTAGCTGCAGGCAAGCGTTGTTCTTGTTCAGTGATGTACTGGCTTTGTCAAAGGGAATTAGGAAATTTCCTTGGTGGGTGGAAGCACACGGTGATCCGACCTGGCTGCCTGGGACTGTGGGGGATAGTTCTGGCCTGACCCACGCAATTTCTGCCTAGTTGGATGGAGCTCCGTCTGCTCAGTGCTACTGGTAGCGCCACTGACCACCACAGGGCCACTTGCCAAACAAGTGCCTCAGGTGATCCCAAGGAACTGTCTGTGTGAGTCACCTTAGCCTACTTTGAGTGACTGATAATTTGTCAAGCTATGGTGAGGTTAGCGGGTGTCAGGGAGTGCAGCGAGTTCATGCTCACACCCTGTATGGCACTGCAGAAATTACCCCCTCCAAATGATTACAAATAAGCATTTGTAACTGTTAAATATAAGAAGCCTTTTATGTGTGGGATAATACACCACTACAGTCATACTTTCTTCCTGCAGTCCCCTACAGTTGGGCTTCCTTCCTGGCCCAATATATCTCAGTCTAACCCACCACAAAAGCTTTGGAGGTGAGAGAGGACAACTGGGGACTGCATACAGCAAAAATCCAGCTTCAGCCCATCAATGGGAACACAAGCTCTGATTCCAGGTCTCCATTGCTTAAGGATGCAGAGAATGCTCTGTTAAACATGCCTGCCTTTCTGACAGGCTATGTTGCAGCATGGTATGGGGTAAGAGGCAGATTTGGTATTAATCTGATCTTAAGCAACTTTGAACAGAACAGTTCATAAACAAACACCTGGAAGGGGAGAGTCCCAAGTTCCCCTGTGATGTGCTTGGCCCAGTAACAGGCAGACAGTTGCCTATAGAGCTGGTTTCAGCTTCTGGGCTCCAGATACGGTCCTGCAAAAAGTACATTAAACAATGTTCAGCAGCAGCACAATGAGGCCTCCTTATGTACTCGCCTCTTGTTCTCACACAGGTTACGTGTGCTGTTCTCACACACAGCTTCACACTCCCTGGTTATACATTAGCAATGACACATTCTTTAGCTCAAGTTTGAATTGGATGTAGATTGAAGACCGATAATACAAAGTGCATTTGAGGAAAAAGAAAACACCCCTCGGGGTCAAATATTTCTGGTTTCAGGTTAGTAGGCAGAGCACGTGACAAGCCATTGCCACTAATTATTGTTATTGACTAGTGTTTTTTTGGGGCACCAGACATGCAAGAGATGATGAGGACCTTGGGTCTAAAGGCCTACTAGGACTAAGATACCCAACAGATATTCTCAATGCATGGGTTTTTCTCTGTGATTCAGAGCATTTCTAAGGGTGTGGGGTGCCACGATGTGCCTTTGCTGTGGGGATCAGGGTTGGGGACCCCAGTGATGGTGTGTCTTTTGAAGAGAGGCTAGAAATGCAGCAAAGCAAGAAAGGAGATATGCAGGGTCTGCAGGGAGGCAAGGGCTGGGAGGCAGAATCAAAATGGGCTGCTAGTGCTTTGGCATGAGCTCAGCAGAGGTGGCCCTGTCATTTTCCTTACCATCCAAATCTCTGACATATCCAGAAGGCATTGATCATACAGATAGCCTGTGCTGCTCTCCCATGGACACAGGGGTCAAACACTTGACTGTGGACAGAGAAGCTGGGACATTGCCTTTGTTAACCAGTTGTTCGTATCAGCCATTCCTGCTCCAGATGGAGACTGCCACAATTGTGTTTATGCAGCTTGGCCTTTTGTCTGGGTTCCTCTCTCTTACCATGTTTAATCCACCCAATTAGAACACATTGCAAAGTATCAACTGCTTGGAGAGAGGTCTTCAATGTGTGCAGGCTTTGCAGGCTTTGGTCAGTTTCCACAATTCTCGTGTCATCTTTCACTCAGGACCTAGTAATCACATCCATCCTGATAAAAATCCTGTTTAGTTCAACTGCACCTGGGTTGAATGTCATGCCCAAAAGAAATGATTCCCCATCAATGTGCATAACTATGTTTCCTCCGAGGAAGAAATTAAGAGTAACGTCAATGCAGTCGGATCCTGAGATTAATGTAAGCACATCAACCAGGAAATTTCATTGTTAATATTTTAAAATTAGATAAGAAAAGTACAAGTAGGAGAGAAAGAAGGAAGCAAATCCAAAATAGATCAAAGTGCATAGAACTCTAACTATATTTCCAACTACTTTTGGTCACTGGTAGCTCAAACTAACTTTTAACACAGGGGCACAGGGTATGTAGAGGGGCACTCTGCCTCCCTTCATTAACCAGTGGCAATTTTGCTTTAGCATGGCATGACAGTTTGATGGAAAATATTAGCTATTACCTCTCTGATCTTCTCCTTCCACTTTTATGCTTTGTGGATAGCCAGCATGCTCTTAAGCCTGATTTATGCCTGATATATGTAGTATTCATATAGGCCACTTTTAAACATATGCTTGGCTCAGGGAGGGAGGTAGAGGCAGAAGAGGCCACAAGAAGTGTGTTCTCATCCCGTTCCTTTGGGTCCTTATGAGAGATTCCTTTTACTTCTATTTACTTCTTATTTTCTAGAACCTTTAGATTCTCCTAGTTCAGTGCCATGTGGTGGGAAGGACAGGCCAAGAGGTAGAGCTGTCTGCACTAGTCTGTTGAAAATTGTTCTTAGCTTAGAAGAAAAGGTACAGAGTCATCCTTGGCCTCTGCTATTTTTGCTAGCATGTTTATCAAAGGGACTGTGGCCACTCCTAGCACACTACTTAGTTTGCTGACGTGTCGGAGGAGGGGAGATGAGCCTGCACTGCAATCCACCTGGTGGACTTCGTCTGTGGAGTCTCATGGAGCTTCAGCTAAGCCCCAGCCTATTCCAGGTTGTGAAGCCGAAGCTGTCTCAGGTGTAGCAGAAGTTGAGAGACTTGCTCAAGGCCACACAGAAAGGCTGTAGCAGAAACAGGTTTTCAAATGTTCTTTACCCTAGTACCTTCCCTCTAGCCCCATCCTCCTCATGGGAGACAATAGCTGGTCTGCTGGTAATGAGGCAGAGGAGAGGCCACATGTCTAAAGTGCCTTATGTGTCTTTTATGACGTGTAAGAGCCTTTATGAGACATCCCCTTACCAAGTCTCTTGCCCAACAATGAAAAGTCAGGACAAGAGAAGAAGTCAACAGGTACCTCATTTACTAAACCAGGCAATGACTGTACAGTCTAGATATTGTAGGTCAGTGCAAATCTTGCCTGGGTAAAATCAATATTTCAGCTACCAAAGGTGTACATCTTGGTTTAATACACTGAAAAGGAAAGAGACCACATTTGGACTAACCTAGGAACTGTCCTGTGATGATGGTTCCTTTAAATCACTTTGTAGGTGCAAGTGGCTCATTCTCATATAGCTGAATGTGGCCTGTTCTGCTGAACCCACTTCTCGCACCACTCCAGTGCTAGTCAACCTGTACAAACTTCAGTGCAAAATTACCCAACCATGCACCTGTATGCTGACATGTGCTATTTTGCTGATGAACAAACAGCAGATTTCCCAATGCTTCCGTGGAACAGCTCCACATAGTTTTTCTGCTAGTGGGAGGTATGAGTTTAGGAACATTAGCGAGGATAAATAATCTCCTACGACATCTATGTTTATTGGGCCATTGTCTCCAAATTTCTTACATGACATTTGATAAGAAAATAGCTTGCTGGAATGACACTAGATTGCTAGAAACTCTTGTTAGACAACCTCTTAGGAAAGGCTGAGCACAGCGGTGACTAGTGTAGAGTGCCATTCCAAATTTACCCAGGTTGCTATGTTGGCATGTATCCCTAATTTCTCAGGTTAATGAGTTTTCATCTTCCTCTGCAAAATGAGGGCATTACAGACTCTTCTTTTGCTTCCACTAGCTTGGTTGACATAACAGAAATATATCCAAGTGCGAGGGTGTTCACCCTCCCAACCCATACGCACAGGTTCCTTCCTCCTAAAAATGCCAGGAAATCAATGTTTGAAATATGTGTTTTCCAAGTGCAGCGCTCTTTACTTGATAGTGGTTGTTCAAGGAGGTGATTTTGGCCTCTCTTCTTCCATTCCTAGGATCTCAGTCTAACAAGGGCTGTATTCTTGTCACAGTGCTTATCGGACAATGAAGGAGAAGCCGCAGTGGCTTTTTGGTGCCAGCTGGCACTGTGCCATGTGATTGTTGTCAAGTAGGGATGTAATAATAATCATCATATATTCCTCGCTCAGTTCAAACCTCTCCTGAGATGTTCTTATTTGTGGGGAGGAGGGGAGAATCTATGACTCTCTGCACGTCTCAATCCGACGCTCCAGCTGTGTCTCTTTATCCTTTCAACATTGCCTGTGGCAAACCAGGTGCCTCAGGAAGGCCTGCGTGCCCTCCTGAAGCAAACTTTACCCTAATGTGTTCTTCTGCTGTGTGGAACTGCTGCCACTGGAGTGCCACAACAGCTGAAAGAAAGCCTCCAAAACAGTCTCTGAGCATCAGAAGGACTGCCAGACCCCTCATGTCCTCCCACCAATTTGTGTGCAGTTGTGTAGCTGGGCTGTGAATGGCTTTGATTCTGGAAGAAGGTGCTGGAGTGCCAGGACAGTGTGTACAAGAGGCTCAGCCCCAAGTCCTCCCCTCTAACTTTCCTCACTGTCTGGCCTTTAGGAAGCAGAGGGAACTCAGTCATTAATAACTCTTGCAGTTTTTTGGCCTGTCCATGAGAGACCAATTATAATTGTGCTGCAGCCAGAAAGCTCAGCTAAATGGCCGAAGTCCTCAGACTCTAAGAAATTCTAGGGAAGAATTTATTTGTGAAGAGAGAGGATGCGGAAAAAAAGGGGATTTTCTTGGACACATGGCAATCTGTGAGCAGGGCCAGGATTTCACACAATACAGCTCACTGGGGCTGTCTCCCTGAGCAGAGAACCAGAGTGAGGCCTGTGTGCCATTTTGGACCAAATGCAGCTGGCTCTCTGCACAGGGGATGAATTTCACCTTCCAGCCTTCACCATAGGACCCCACCACTTCCCTGCTCCTTTTGCCATGCACCTTTCAGGAGTGGATCCTTCAGAAGATAGTCACCAAGACTGAACTGAAGCCGTAACACTGGAGGTGCAGAGCTTCCTCACCTCCTTTCTAGCAGCTTGGATCACTACATTTCCGGGGCATCATATCATAAGGACAAGCTTGTACTGCATGGGTGTGATGGGCTGTACCCACTTAACAACAGAAATGAATGCATTTAAATGGGAGAAACCTCTTAGGCCCAGACATCCTAGTCTATAGCACATAGCCACAGCTTATTTCCCTATGGGAAATGGGAGCATATAGTTCAGCCAAAATTAGATCACCCTTTGATTGGAATATAGAAATTGTTACACCTGTGTTCTTTTTCAATCTCATACTTTTCTTAAATGGCTGGGTGCTGTTCCTGCAGCAAACATGGCCAACAGTTTTCATCTCATAGGGTAAAATTCTGGCTGGCCTCAGAATATTAAGATATAAAACCCACATTTACAAAGCAGAGGTGCTGACTAAAATGATTAGAACACTTATTAAAAAAATAAATAAAGAAAGAAATAACTCTGTGTCAAGGGATTTATTCCTGAGCCCATGATGGGTTTGTAGAACAATGCAGGGAGGGAATGTGTGAAAAATACTTTATGGGAACTAAAGGCTTAAGATATGTAGCTACTCTCCAGGAGTTAATGCCAGATACAAGAGTATTTTACAGATGCGCATTAAGAGTATGACTTCATTCAGGTACAGCTGCAGAAGGGGAACAGTCTACAACAGAGTGCATGTCACCCTTCTGTTTGCCATGGAGTGGTAGGGTAAAAAGAAAATATTGCACATGCCTAGTTAACTACTGGATAAATAGAGATGTGCTCTGTTTTCTGCAAAATTGCCCAGGAACTGCAAAACTGGCAATATTTGCTTCCCTAACAGTCACGCATGAAAATGTGAGGGTTTTAGCAGGTGTTTAGATTTTTTTAATTATATCTATTCCGTGAGGTAGCTTCCATCAAAACTTAGGGATGGGCAGAAGCCATAGAGCTTGCTTGGTGCAGCAACTTTAGTTTAACAGTGCAGGAAAGATCCCCAAATATCAGTTATATTCTAGGCATAGGAACAGTAGGGAGAATTGCTGCCTTCCGTGTTGATGGTGTCTCCTGGGCTAACCATTCACCAGCCATAGGACTGAACAGTAGAGTGACACTTAGAGGCTGGTGGGACCTGACAAGCTAAAGTGCAAAGTTTAAAATACAACAGATATGGCTTTAATTGTGCTTAGGACTCACCAGGATTTCAGGAAGACCTGCTCCGTGTACCTTGCAGTGCAAGCATCTGGAAAAAGGTCTACAAAAAATCTGGTCTGTTCATCTATATATCCTGATTAGTAACATTTCTTGATAAGCAGGTATATCACTGAATTATAAAAACAGATCTAAGACAGAGAAGTTCATCTCTATACTAATTTTATTCAAATAACTTAGGGTTAGAAAATACTGTGCTGCTATATACTGAACAAGTCCTTTTCTTTGTGTATAAAAATGCCACAAGAAATTGATACACATTGCTTTCTGCTCCATCTGTATACATTTTCTCTTGTCCTTTGCTGTTAATGTACATAGGAAATGCCTTTTAATGATTTCGGTAATGTGGATGTGTATTCATTGAGAATGTGGAGGATGTCATGAAACTCATTCAACTCCTGTCCTCTGCCTGCTTGCTGCCTTTCTTAGTGCAAGCAGATGTTGAGATCCTAGTGTGGACTTCTTGAGTCTTTGCCTCAGCCAGTTGTGCCTAGATAGAAATAATCCCCACAGGCTTCAATGTCTTGGCCAAGGCCCATGCTGCTGCCCACTCTTATGTGATGACAATCTGGAGTATTTGCAGCTGGCCAGAATGGATCTGCGCTCTCCAAGTCCAGCTTCAAACCACCAAAATCACAGAGTCATGGCAACCTTGGGAACACAATTCAAACTCTAATCTCATTATAAAGGCTCAATGTACTTTTCTCAAACTTTTAATAAGGTAACATGTACCTGAATAACTAGATTTCCTCCTCATATTCATAATTCTGCTCTTGGCAATGATTGGAGTACTATGATAACATAATCTGATTTGTACGGCCTGTGCAGGCACCACCTGGCAGCTATTCATATCAAGTTAGGAGAATGAAGATGTATGGTTCAGAGGAATATTCAATTACATTGTTTCCTTTCCAAAGGTAATAACTTGAGGAGTAACAAAGTTATTCTCCTTTTTTTTGCTGTCACCATCTCCATTTCCTGGGATTTTCATTTGGTTATTTTCACTTTTCTATTCAGCACCCATCTGGAGATGGATGGGCATTCCCTCTATTTCTGGAAGCCACCACTGCTGAATCAAAATGAGATGCCTGTATTGGAACATGGTGATAATACCCAAAGCAAAACTTGTGCACTGCAGAGTCTGGTTTCCAAAGTTCCTGTGAGCAGCAACACTGAGAGATGAGCTCTCAACTGCCTGGCCCATCGTGCATTTGTAGACTGCTTTCAACACCCAACAAAAAGCTTCAGAGCGGACATAAGGGCAGAGCTTTCTCCTGCTAAGCAACACTGGAATCTTTTGCAGTGCATCCCATGTAACTAGGCTGCATGCTTCAGGAATGCTGGAGCTCACTGAGATTTCCCAGACTGGGTGAGAGGATGTAAAGAAGCCTTTCCTAGAGAACCTGGGGACCACACTTCCTTACTTTCCTCACCATCTAATGGCTCTGGAGCACTCCCTGGTTTATCCAGGTGACAAAGAGATGTTTAAGAATAATGTCCCTTATTTGTGCCCTCACAGTGCTTTCTCAACAACTTGGCTTTCCCTCTTACTGATTTAGGTGGTGGAAACTTATACTGTCCCTGTAACTTTAAACTAACTTAGGGAAGATTACTTTCACCATCTTTCTGATGCGTGAAAGAACCCATTAATAAAAGGTAACTCACTATAAAGGTTCTCCTATACTACCCAAAATATCTCACTGAATCTCAGTCTCCTCTCCAGAAGCATTGTGTCATTTTGCCCCCAGCATGTGACATCTGGTGTTTCTTGTTCCTGTGAATGCCCCAGTGAAATAATTGTTCATTAGCACTACACAAATAGGAGGTTTAAACTTCAGTATTCTTCTCCAATCTCATCCCATTTCTTTCTTTTTTTTTTTTTTCCCCTCTCCTCTCCCATTGGCTTCTGAGCGTTTTACGTTATAAAATCTTGAATGCATAGTTCCTAGGCAAATGCATTACAGAATGACAGTCTGGTCTCCAAACCTGTCAGCAATAGTTAGCTCTCAGCCAGCTACTTCTCTTAGGGCTAAACCAGCTCTAACCAGCTCTCAGGACTAAAGATAAGACAGGCAAACTGAAAATTTGTATGGACTTGGTAAAAAACTCATGAAAATGAATGGAAAAGCTCCCAAAGAATTCAAGAACTGTGCACAAAACTTCTGTTTGAGCACAGATGAATTAAATCAAATGAAATCACTCTGGGGCAAGATGGACTCACATACTTCTACGGGCTCTAACGTGGTAGGTCTGGCCCGGTCCCATGCGTCTTGACAGAGGGAAATATAAACAGTTTAGCAATCATCTGCAGTCTATCTCATTTTACCAAAACTTCACCTAAGGCAACATATTTTGCTTTCTAAATTGTAATGTATTCATCAGACGCAGAAGTTATTTTGATGTATTTAGAAAAGAGTGTAAAAGTGTAAAAGCTTCAATTGTAACTTCCCTGTGCCAGGCACTACACAAACACCAATCAAGAGAAACAGCATGTGGACTTGGAAATCTGTAAACCAAAGAGCTGGAGACAGGAAGCACAATCCTTCTCATTGCTACAGAAATCAAGTCATGAAAAACGACATGCACGAGTTTGCACAGAGGATTTATCGCAAAGCTAGGAATAGAAGTGTGGTGGTCCATAACTGTTGCCTAACCATAAGATCTTGTCTGCTGGAAGTTTCCTGGTTGGACCTGACCTGTAGGCACACCCGGAAAGTGATATTTGCTGTTTATACTTTAAATTTTCTTCACCTAATGCTAGCCCCAGCAAAGCACAGTGTAAGAACTGAGTCATGATCTCAAGATCAGTGCTTCAGTTTCACCCTGTGCAGAGATTTCCAGAGAAGACAGCATTTGGATGATGAAATCAATGCCAGCACCTGTAAGGAAAACTCTGCAGAGGTTTCAGTTCAAACATTATGCTGCTGGATGTTGTGGAGAAATCCCTTCTAGGCCGTTTCTCATTATCTCCTCAGAAGTGTGGTCTTTAGGAGCTACTGACAAAGGTTTTAGCTTTGATCAGGCACTAAGGAAGAAGACTCTCTGGTCACAACCATAGCAGGTCAGCCCATCTTACTGACTTTTTATGGAAGCACTTTTCAGAATCACAGATGGAAAATCCATTATGAAATCTGATTGTTATTGCCACAAGGACCTCTGTGGCTGACCTTGCCACCTCACTTGCAAAACTCTCTTGTAGTGCTCTGCCTGGCCAGCTGGCAGTACAGGCACTTTGGACTTCCCTACTACTTAGCAAACCCGATCCACGCTGGTATTCTGGTAAACTGGATCACGTCCTTTAACAACCATCCCGTCTTGAACCTAAAGCTGTGAAAGATTGACCACTTCCCTCAGGAAACTCTTTCAGTTATTCGTTTCCTCAGATCTTAAAAAACAACAACATTGCATTGTCCTCCCAGTTTGCATTTTATTGGTTCCATCTTCTGGACTGGATTTTGTTAAAGCTTTCTTTGTGGGATTGCAGGCTTTCCTGCTCTTGGATGTGTTTTGCCTTTGCAGATAATTAAAACATCAGAGTGTCCTTAACTTTCTTCTGATAAACTATACGGGATACTGAACAATTTCTTATGTTAGAATATCTTTTAGATTATGTATCATTCCTGTATCTTGTTTCTGAACCCATTCCCAGCCATTCTGCTTCCCTTTTGAGTGTGGCCATCCAGTCTGGCCAATGTCGTTTTCTTACTATTACTCCCTATTTTCTTAGTTAGCTAGCAGCTACAAGCTAGGTTTTCTTGCTCTGCTGGGAGCCAGTTTCAACTAAATTACCTGGATTACCTAAATTACCATGAGACCTTTCCAGTATCACTGTTTTCCAGAATATAATTGTATAAATATGTAAAGCTTCTCTATAGGACCTATCTTCTACCACATCGTTCTAGGACAGATCTTATAAAACATGTCACCCAACTATTACCCAGTTATGAACATCAGAGGTCACTTTGTATCACTCTCATTTTACCTCTCCTCTTTCTACCCAGATACTCTTCAGCACACAGAACAGGGAAATCCTAGCATGCTTTGGTTTTGGCTATCTTCCAGAATAAGGAAAAGACCATATTCTAGTCTAGTGCTTTCCCCTGCCTCACCCTCATTTGAATGAAATTGTTATTTTTTTCGTATCCAACCACTTTTTAACACATTTTCCTTCTTTAGATTTTTCCCAGTCTAAGTTGTACAAGTATTTTGGTCAGCGTACCAACTTTGGGAAACTGTGATCTGCATTATTATTTCCTTAACTATATTACAGTAGTGACTGGAGGCTCCAGCAGACTTGTGCATTTTTCTTATGCATGTAAAAAGACTGTCCATGGCCTGAACAACTAAAATTTAGGTAGAAGCATGGCAGAAGGTAGGAAAAATAATTTTGTAATAACTTGGTTTTAAAGATGGGGCACAGAGACATGGAGAAGCTAAAAACATGAATGCATTACCCTGACTTTGCTGTCAATAACCAAAATTTCCCAGCAACTGAATAGTGGGAAACACCCTCCACCAACTTTTGACCTCATTGCTGCCTGACATTCAGCTCTGATTTACAAGTATCCTGCTTTTCTCTTCCCTTCTGCCTAACCTTTACCTTTACCATACTTACCTCATTTACCTATGTTACCACTAGCCCTGATAACTTATTCCACAATAGTATAAGCCCGCCTGGATGATATCATTTTGGCCAAGGTCTCCTTTCCTCACTTTTAGATTATTTCCTGATGCTAAGACATAAAACTATTCTTCTTCTGGCTCTCTACTCTCCTTTCAGAGCCATGAAAACTCCTCCCTTGTGAGGCTCCTCCCAAAGGCCTCCAAACTTTGCAAAAGTTCAAATTATCCACACCATAAGAACTTTTCAATCAGGGTCCTGTATCCTATCTTTTTACTGCAATGAGCACAAGAATCTGCTCCCATGAGAAGACAGGCTCCGAATCCCAACTCCTCCCTATGCACCTGCTTTTTTAAATAGTCTCCGGGCAAGCCAGCTCCTCCACAGCTGGCTAGCAGATGGGAAAAGGTGAGAACAGACAGGCTGCTGTTCAGGGTTTCTGTGGCAGAGTAGTAGGATTGCCTTAAGCTCCTCTTAACACATTATGCAGAATCCTAAGTCTTTAGCTGACCCAGGACTACAATCCTCTTACGCGTCTTTGCTGAAATTCCGTGAGTTGCAGGCACGCACGCACACACACCAGCACAGAGGAGCCTTCAGGAGCGGCTTACCCCTCGCAGGTGACAAACGACACCAGGCAAGTTTGTGCTGGAAAGCCCGCAAGTCATCACTCACTGAGAGACAAGAGACTGCTTTTGACTCCTCCATGCTTAAGGCATGTTCTGATTGCCTTCTTTTCATTTATGGGTAACGGAATCGCTTGTTAAGATTGGCTTGTCCTTTCTTGCTGGGGATTTTTGTGAATGTGTTTGTTTTCTGTTTCCAGCATATTCATGTGAAGTCTTTACCTCTTTTGACCTCCAGCAACAAGGCAGCTCATGTTTGGGTTTGACAGTCTGTTGCAGTTGAAATGGGTGAAGCTCAACTCTGTGCAGGACACCAGGACAAGGCTGGGGATCACATAAGCTTGGGCAAGACTGCCATGACTCTATGCCTCTGCGTCTGTGTGTTTGAGATAGAGAAAAAGGGAGAGAGAGAGAGAGAGACATCCTGCCTCAAACAGAAATGAGGCTTCCTAGGCCTTGTTCCCAATCCTCTCTGTCGCTCAATATCCGGAATATCGCAAAGAGCAGAGGTTCACAATAGCTATCAGTGTTTTCCTCTTTCACTGCAGTACTTTAATATCATTAGTATTAATTAGTTATTTATTTGAGATTTTCAAATTTAAGTTCGGATATTAGGTGCCTGCCCAGCTTGGTACTGACTTTCAAAACTGTCTGGAAAAACAAAAACAAAAACACAGACCTGTTTGAATTGTTCTGTTTGAAGTGAGGCTCAAAAATACTTACTCCAGGTCACAAGCCACAGCAAGATACACACCTCATTTTTTCAGGAACTCATGGTCTCTGCCATCCTAAAAAAAGACCCATGAGTGGTCTTTGCTTGTCACACAGACAGTATCTGATGCTGCACCAAGTTCTACTTGAGTTATATCAGAGCAGGGCAAAGTGACATGCTGCCCCAGGCTGATGTCTGCATTCAGACTGCTGCGAACAACCCTGAGTAGCACATGAAACCGTGGAAGTAGCTGTCTTGCAAGCCAGCTGGCTAGGAAAGAGGAGGATAAGTGGCATCCAAAGAGACAAATGCAATTCTTAGAGTTTCTGGGATTGGTCTTCAAGGCCTCTCAATGGCTACCTATGCTTCCAGACCTGCAAACCCATGTCCTGGTGCTCAGTAGAGCTCCCTGCTCAAGCCCTGCTTGCCCTCACCCTGACAAAGCCTAGCCTGGCCACCACATGCCAGACAGCCAGGGAAACTTCAGGCCCACGGTGATAGTGGAGTTTCCAGATCCTGGCCATGGGCAAACAAGCAGTGTCCATCTTTGCACAGGACTGACCTCTCCAAGGCTACGTCAGATCCCTTTTGCTGGCACTGTGCAGCGCTCACTGGCAATTGTGGCGTGGGTTGTCATGTGGGATGCCCTAACTCCGGAAATTGCATCTCCGCTGATGTTGAGGCATCGCTGGAACATCAAAGTTTCTGTTTCATCTTGCTAACCATGGGCTACTTCGAGTGTTTCTGGATAACTCAGAGATGGTGTCAGTGTCCCTGGATTTTTATCAATGAGAAGTGTGATTAAAAAAATAGCCAGTCACACCAAAAGCAATGTGGTGCACTTATAATGGTGTTTCCAGTAAGCATCTCCAGGCAGGACTAAACAGAGTATTTTTAACATTAGTGCTCTTAAACAAAAATTATTTAATTTCTTCACTCTCAAGGCACTGGAAGGATAGAGGATATAGTTTCCTACTGCGGTTATAAAGAGCAGCCCCATCCTTGGGTTCTGTTATTTGAGTTTCAAGATGGAGAAGGAGCAGTCAGCCCGGAGCAAAGAAGGCTTTGAGGCAGAGGCCACAGAGTTGTAACTCTCCCCAGAGCTACTGAACTGAAAATAGCTTCAAGGCCTGCAGAACTATGCCTCTAGCCCTCCTCCACTATCTTCAGTAGGGCTGAATGGTACGTTAGCACAGTTCTGCAGTTTTTTACGTGCTGATGAGTGCTATGAGGCAGTTACTCCTTTGCATGAAGCCTGGGTTTGCGAGGAATAATGTCTCATTCCTTTAAAGATTTAAAGTGTCCATTGCTCCTTGCATGTATCTATGGTGGATTTCACAATGCTGTTTGCACTGTCTCCTCTCTGCATTTGTGGCTTTGCCAGCTGCTGGCAGTGGTGAGAGGCTGATGGGAGCTCTACCTGGCTGCAGTGCATGCAGTGTTCATGCATGTGGCTCTACTTCACAGCATCCTACCCATGCCACTCTGGTAGGGTAAAGGCTCATTCCTGACCTCCTTCAAACATAACACCTTGGCCTCTGCTGACATGTTATATACTTACTGTCCTCTCTGATCCAACGAAGCACTATACAGTGAAATCTTTGTTCAGTCAGAGGATTACTTGGTAGCTGGATGTCTGTGGTGAGACCATCAAAGTGATGCTTATGAGCCTTGAGGACAGTGCTTTTAGGAAGAAAGGGCTTCTCTGAAAGAAACCCCATCTTAAGCTGACCCTAAATGTGATATGGGTAAGACCCTATGTTGCTTTCTATCCCAGAACCTGGGAACACAGTGCAGCAAACAGGAAGAAATTCTCACAACTCCCCTGAGGCTCTGCACCATGATGCCCTCTTCATGGAGAAGGAACCTGCAGCCTGAAGGATGGTGAGGTGATTGGCTGAAGATCACCTGGTGAACTGATCAGAGCCCAGCTGCCAGCTCTGAGTTCCAAAGCCATATTCCCCGTCTCCATGGCATCATGTTCTATGAGTGCATCGCAACCCTGGCATTGCACCAGCTCTAATTTTTACTTAAGGAACAAATCAATCGTAGCTAGCTTACCCAGCCCTCTTTGAAGCAGGGCCAAGTCACAACTGAGCACCGTTTATGAAATAGTAGCTGGAGCTCAGGGAACTGGACTACTATATTTTTTCAGCCTAAAGTGAAGTCTGCCCCTAGATAATTGCAAAGGGGAATGAACTTTTTCCAGTAAGGTCAGTTTTACCATTTCATCTCTTGCAAGCTCAGTTCATAGTTCCTGTTTGTTAACTGGAGCTCAGCTGCACATAGAAGCTTTATGCTGGAGGATCTCTCTGCGGGGTAGGATGAAACAGATACAGGAGAGGATGTTGGCCTCATGCAGGTTAGTAGCAGGGCTTTTCATTTAAGGAATACAGTTTCCTATATTCACTGTGCTTCCACTAGGAAACTCATATTAGTGTGTTTCGTAGGAGACATCTGAGTGTAAAGCAGAGGATAAAGAGCAATTGGAGCATGGGGAAAAGAATAGGGAAGGGAAGAAAGATTTGGGGAGAGATGTCACATGCTTGAGCTATGGAATGCTACTTGGGGTAGTGGGGAGTAAAAGGAACTGACACCTAAGAACAGTGCAAAATGTGGAATAAAAAGTTAAGATCAAGCGTATTGGAAGAAAGTCTCTGGCAAGGAGGGCTGGTTGCGCTGTTGGCTGCATGCAGCTCTGGTCTGCACGCTGTCTGTCCCACATCTACCAGCAGTTTCTCCTGAACTGGAACCATCTGTAAAGACACTGCCAAAACCGTTTTCCAGGCCACTCAGCAGAGATGCTGGATGAGCTGCCATTGGCCTGTTGGCTTGGCTTCTGGGAACAGAGCCGCTCCAGTCACAGCCCCTTCACGCTTGCTGCTCTTGGAGCGGCCAGACTATTGTTCGCAGGGCCTGAGCTGTGGAGCCGCTTGTGTGAAACTGAAGCAAACTTCCCACACCCCAGGAGCAGGGCAGCAAGTCTCCACACCTTCCAACTTTTGGGGAGTGGGAGATTGTCACTGAATATGTGTGTCCATGTAGTGCTACCCACAAAGGCTTCAGGTGACCCTCTCTCTGCCTTACTGAGCTGTATCTGTGCCAAGATGCTGCTAGGAGTCCTGTAGTCCATTTAAAGCAATAGCTTTAAATTCAGTTTGCCATACAGCACCAGCTCTATCTCCTGCCTGGTGTGAATCTCTCTGTGTTAGTTTCTGTCATGCCAATTTTTACATTTACTACTCCATGCTCTCAAATAAATTATATTCCCATATATCACAGCTATAAATATTTGCAGATCAGGTGGCAGATGCTGTCCATTCTGAGTCACAGAAGATCAGCCTAATGGCTCCACAGCCCAATATCCATTGTGCAAATGTGGTAATTACCAGTTCCTTCAGAGAAATCCTGCAAGATGATCTGCAATGGTTCGTTTTGGCCTAACCAAGCTTGAGGGTAAATTCTTTCTCAGCCCCTGTGTCCTTTGGTTTATGTCACAAAGCAAGAAAACACATTTTTCTTCTGGAAGTCTGGCATGTTTTGAATAGTTGCTGTTCCAACAGAATACTTGGAGATCTTTATAAGTACTATCTTCTAAAAACAAAAAAAATGATTAGCCCTTATGATCCATAGCAGCCTGAGGCAGTAAGTTCTACCAGCTGAAGGTTCAGGATATCTCTTTTTCTTTCTAACCTGTTCACTATTTCTATGACAGCTCCTTTGATGTCTCTTTTCTCTCAGTTAAACAGCATTCCATGGTCTGCCTGGAGATTAGTCCCAGAAACAAGTGCCCCTGGTGGGGCCGTTGCAGCCAAGCAGTATTTGACAACTGCATCAAGGAATCCTATCCTCTTCTTCCTCTCACTTCTCCCAACTAACCATCACCATCTCTTCACTGAGGTTCATGAGGATGCCAGAGCTCCCAAAAGCAGTAATCGCAGTAGAGGAGCCCTAGAACACTGGAAATATATTTTTTTTCTTTTCATCAAAAAAGTTCTTGCAGAACTTGGGAGAAGTAAATAGAGGGATTTTAAAGCCAACATTCCAATGAGAACCCAGAAGAAGAAAACAGTGGCACAATCCGGTCTATCTTGGTGAAGATCCTTGCTCCTGGGGATACAAGCATATCCCTGTTGTACTTGAAGGCGACATGCCACTGGAAGGCTCCATTATGTGACACAGCACTGACAAACCATGACCCCACAGTGAGCCCTCATTTGGTAGGAATTCAGTTTGGTCTTATCCGGCTCTGTGACAGTAGGTATTGATTGACCGAGGCAAATCCTGGGGGCTGTGGGGCAAGACTGATGGCAGCATATGTTTTTCTGGACATGAAGCTCATTTCTGGCTCTCAGAGAGCCTCAGCATGTGCTGAGATGGAAGTGAAAAAGGTGCCTTTTCATTAGCACACAGGAGTACTGGCATGTGCCTGCGTCTATGCCAGCAGGTATTAATGCCCATCAGAGCGTGCCAACCAGCAGGCACTGTCTAATCCTACAATTGTGTAATGAGTAAGATCAGTGAGTGGAGGAACTGAAGGTCAGAAAATGAGAAGGAGGCTGTCTGGTGCAGAGCTGCTGTGCTCGTCTGAGATCCCAGGGGGGCAATCTTTGGTGCTCTGCTCATTTTAATTCCTGAGGGCTTGACCACTGCTTTTCTTTGGATCTAGATGTCTCAGCTGAAGGAGGGAGTTATGAAGAGCCCAGCTGCAATAGAAGAGACAAGAGCAGGTTCAGCTCCAGATACTTGTGCCTACTTGTGATATAACCAGACATAGTAGACTATCAAAGAGTTTCAGACCATTATTTAAGGCTAGGGCCAGCAAATGACAAAACACATCTGGGCTCTTCAAAGAATGAGCCTGCTGCCCTTCATTCTGTCACAGGTCTCACAGCATTACAGGGCCTCAGAGTGGGCCATATGGAGGAGGACATGCAGCACCCACAAAGGAAAGAGTATCTGTGAATTTATAGTGTTATAACACTGCAGGCAGGGAAATTGCACAAAGAAGAAGTGACAGGTGAGCGCCCAGTTCTCTGTCTTCAGAGGGAGTAAAAGAAAAATGGGAACTGCAGGACCAGGGTGTTAAGGAGGAAGTAAGCCCAGGTAATTCCCCTCTATCAACTGCGTTTTATTCAAACAATCCCAAATAAAATAGTAGCTCTTCCTTATAAGCAAGGCTGCAATGGATTCCATCCTCACATCTGATCTCTTTTTCCTATAGCACAGAAAAATTAAGGCTCTGAAGATAAAGATCATTCCATTCATAGAGGGAGGAAAGGTTCTTTTTGCATTACTCTATAGAGCCTCAGGAAAAGGATGAATGCTTAAGACTTTGGATGGGCTCTGAGGGGAGCTGCCTTCCAACATCCTTCAACTTAAAGGACTGGTCGTGGTCTGAGGCATTCAGGAGGAAAAAGCAAGGTTCTCAGGGTTGTGTGAGGCCCACAGAGAGGTGAAAATCTAATTAATCCTTTCAAATGCAGATTTCCCTATCATTTTTCCTTTTTTTTTTGCAATTATCCAGAAATGGTAGGAGAGATTCAAAAGTTTGAGGCTAATGCACAAAGGCCTTGTTAATCATTCATTTGTGTTTGGTTGGTGCCTGTAATGTATGCATGGAGGTGATTCTGATGAGCTCTGAACTTCCATTTCCCATCTGGAAGCTCTTGCTGTGCCCAGACTTTGTACAAACCTTGTTTACCATTCACTGGCCATCTGGCCAGTCAACAGGAAATGCATCAGCTCAAGATGCAATTGATTTTGTGTCACTTCCTCCCCTGGGAACATACCCACATGAGAAGAACTCAGAAAATACTAAAGTCATAATAGAACCATGAACCCACAAAAGAGTCCTCTATTGCAAGGATCTCTCCTCCTCACCAATGAAACTCTTTGTAAGAAAAAAAAAAAAAAAGGACTACAAATATCACTATCTGTTGGGCTGTTAAGCAGCTAGGACTGAAAGGGATTAGCAGCCTGGGAGGTGGAAATTCATTTCGTCTTGTTTAGGCCAAATGAAGTGTTTTGCTTGGGCAGAGGTGCCTGGAGAAGATCATGACCACAGCTGTTAAGAGCCAGGCTGCTGAGGCCCTTGGGCTACTTTCACTCAGCCTGGTTTATTGAAGAAGGGACCTGAGAGAAGTAGTTTGTCCCCTAGACGGTTCGAGCAGTGCATCTGCTTACTTTTGGGTTTCCATGGCAAGGCTGTCATTAAAATCCCTCCCTGGGAGCAGGTCATCTCCAGCTGTCTAGGATGCCATCACCACTCTCCTTGGGAGCTCTGCCATTATACTCATCCTGGGAAGATGCTAGTTCCTGGAAGGCAGGTGGAAAGAGGAAGGGGATTTTTTTTGAATCTGCAGGCAAAGACCCTGGCTGATTTTAGTGCATAGTGCTCTCCCTAGTAGGATGCTGGGAATGAAGGGCTAGCTCTGATATATTCCTTCTCCTTCAAACAACTGAGTCAGCTTTGGGCTCCTCTTCCTTTATCATCATGTTGGCTGCTGCCAGCACTCCTCCTCTTCCCAGATTCCTGTCACAGTCATTGGGGCTCTAGCTCCTGGTTCCTGCAACCAACAAACTTGTCGTTGTTTAGCAGAGTGAAGTATTAGTGAGAAATAGTCATGTTCCTGCCCCAGATCAAATAGACCTTTGAAACCCTGGCCAGTGAATTTACAGTGTGAGAGTGATTTCCTCCAAAGGTAGAGGCGTGCACTGCAAATGCAGCACAGCAACATGTAGAACTGAATGAGAAGGGGCTGTTGACAACAACCAAGGAGTTCCCTGACAGTGAGGTTTCTGTTACCCATCCATGGGCACTGTGGGCCACGGCCAAGCAAATGAAGTCCTGCTAGCACCAAACGGCTGCCAGAGGGATGGGTGCCAGATGTTGCAGCTCTCCATGCTTCTAGCCTCTTCATTTCCATGTGAACCAAAAAATCTTCCCTTGCTATATGCAGAGGTGAGGGCTGAACTAGTAGTCATTGACAACTGCTTTGGTGCTAAGCCTAGGTTCCTCCAAGGTGAGAGGAGAAGAGAGCATGGACTGCCTTTAGTGGAGAGGAGGGAGGAGGTCTGGAAGTCTGAACACTAGAAATGAAACAGATCTGAGTGTGCACAGAGGAGCAACGCAGGCCTCACTGGGGTGGTGGGATGATTAGCTGATCTTGAAATGGCACTCCCCTGTGTACAGAGAAGGTCTGTATGAACATTGCACACCCCATAGCATGCCTCCTTCAGAGCCACTGTTTCAGTCACATCGGTTTATCCACCCAGCAGTGCTTTGGGCTTGGTTAAGGCCATAAGCAGAAGTCTCATAATATATAAAGCTCCAAGTCTCAAAACCTTCCCTTGGCCTTGAAGTCAGTGAGAGGAAATTGGCCTGTTTTGCAGAGGAAAGAGCAGGCTCCAATTGTGTAAAACCAAAACCAAATAACACAGAGCCTTCTTGGCTTTGAGCCCTCCCCAGTGCTGAGCTGTGGCAAGTGGAGCTCACCAGCTTGAGTAGTATCCTCTGTCTCTGCAGCTCACTGGGCTCTGCAGCAGAGACCTCCCCCACCATCCCACCCTGCTCTCCACCATTCCTGCCCCATGCTCCTAGGATTGACCTCTTTGCCAGGTCTCCTATGGCACTCTCATTACTAGAAAATCCTGTCTGCATTCCTACATTTGGGCTGCCTTTGAACATAAGAGCTGTATAGCCTCATCAGGACAATATTTTACTTAGGCTCTTAAGGCTAAAAAAAAAGAAAAGACTTTTCAATTTGAAATGGTCATGGAGAAATTCGCTAGGATCTGTTTTCCTAAGATTAAAGGAACCATTTCATCTTTCATGTTCATGATCCCTGAAAACAAGGGACTTCTGGTGTATAAAAGGAAACACAGTCCTATAGCATGCCTGGTTCCATGTCCTTTCAGTCAATGCCACAATCCATAACATAGTATCATAATCTACAGTATTCTGGGCTCTAACAGAAGTGTCTTAAGTGGTTTTTTTTTTTTTTTTGTAATTTTACAGATTTACAAGAGAATGGGTGGAAAACTGCAACAGAACATTAGCCTTCAGTTGTAGCCTTCTTGAATTTTGTTCTTCCCCTTTGTCCACTGGTTGCAAACTGGAGGACTTGTTAACATGTGACAGCTGAATTTTCAAGCTTCCTCACCTTAAATTTGTCTCCAAAAGCCATAGCGAGCAGCTGGAAAGAGATTTTCAATAGCACAGACATCTGGTACTACTCCTTCAGATGCACTGAGCTTTGGAACAGGCTGCTCCGTGGATATTTTGGAAGCTGTATTCAGGCACCAACATTTGAAATGTTGGCTTGCACTAGGCAGCTCGCTTGCAGCTGAACTATAAGCCAGGGAATAGGACAGTATCCAGCTTTCACCCTCTAGGTGTGCTGACTCCCCAAGAGTAGCAGCTTTAGCCCTGGTACACACAAGCAGCCATTTGGTCTTCAGACATTTCTCAGGCCATAGTCTTAATTTAAAGGCTCCTGAGCATGCAGTGCTGACCTGAGCTCCCCATCAAGCCATAGTGTGATGCAAAGGAGACTGTAAGCAGAACAGGACAGCAGGGACCTGATCCTGTAGTTTTGCTGGGCATCACTTAGCTCTTCATCTGCACCTCCTTTTCTCTTGCTGAAGTACAAGCCAGGCTACTTGGTTTGACCAAAACCACTGAAAAATAGATGCAGGAAGGAAGAATAATTCCCCTTTCCTGCTAGGAATACCAATCCCAGGCCATATATGCAAATAGTAAATCTAGGCAAATTAGATCCTAACTGATACCAGGCAGGTCCAGTGGTCCATACAGTTGATGGGAAGAACAATATTCTTCCATGGAATTCTATGCAACCAGACTCAAGGACAGAAGATGCAGGAAGCCAGAGCAGCAGAGTCTGGCAGAGAGCCTCCTTGGGAAAGAGTTGTCTTCCAATATCATGTGCAGGACGAAGACATTCCTTGAAGAAAAGAGGGATGAGGGAAATGCTGGAACTGGTCTGTTCTAAGCAGAGGGGACAGTCTGAAGACTGGAGCAATTCCCACCGAGCAGGAGATGTCTTTGCAATGAGCTCCAGCATTTCCAGGGTCTGAACAAGTTTATAAAAAGGAAATCGCAGGGGATCCCATGAGGGGAGATGGGCTTACAGACTGCAGAGAGCAGGCAGGCTATAGGACCAGCCCTTCCTTTTAGATATCGGTTTCAAGTGGCTCCAACCACAGAGCCTGACTGCTCATTATGGCCACTGTTTGAGATGCAGAAAAGTCTTTTTTTTTTATTATTACCCTTCTGCCTTCCCCTCTTTCTTCCCAAACTCCTGGCATCTCCTTCTTCCCCCTGCTAAGTGGCAGTGAGACCCAGAGGTCAGAGAGGCTGGTGGAAGGTGCCCGTCGCATGGCTGGGGCGGCACGTACGCACCACCACGCTCTGCCTTGTGTCTCCGGTCTCACAGCAACCTGGAAACACATAGTGGGGTCCCCGCCAACTGCCAGGGCCAGCCTCACTGACACCTGGTCCTCAGTGCCCCTCCGAAAACCGGAGGGGAGCGAGCATCTGTGATGCCAAGGGAAGGCTCAGCTGACGGTGCTGAAGTGAGGCTCCGGCAGCACACAACAAATGCTCCAAGTTCTTGGCAGGCCAAAACAGGGGCTGCCGCCTTTTTTTTTGGGGGGGGGGGCAGGGGGAGTGGTTAGGGGAGAGAAGGTTATGATTTAAATATCTATCCTGCTGCCAACCAAAAATGTCAGTGGGGTATTAAATTACTATTGACTTTGCAGGCCAGCTCTCCTCCCCCCTTGCCCCTTTAACTCAGCCATCCCTGTGATGTCTCTCAGTCGGCCATAAGGGCTGCTATAAATGGAAAGCAAGCCTCACTGGGCCGACACTGGAGACATTTAATTCCCCCCGCTTCCCCAGCTGAACCTCCAATAGCAGCCAGGGATGGACGTTGTGCTCCCTCCAGCCCTTCCTTCCTGCCAGGCCTGTTGGCTGAATACTCCTTTTGATTCAAAGTTAATAGCGTGACCTTCACAAAATCACCTTGCTTTGCAGCAGGCCCAGCAATGGGTGCTCCAGATGGTGGACAGTGCCTATACGGGGGAGTATGGATGCCCTCTGACCTTCACACATTAACCCAGTTTTGGTTACCTTTCTCCACCATGTCCCCTAAGCATTTGGCCAATGCTAGATGCATTCACTTTCTTATTGCTTCATGACTTTCAGGGAGTTGAAGACTTTCGATCTCTTCCTCCTTCCCTTTGCAGACATTCAGGTTGAGGTGTCTGCTCAGCCAGCTCCTCACAGGGTGAAACAAGATGAAAAGTCCTTTGCCGCTGCCTGGTGTTACCTTTCATGGAGCTCTCCAGCACAGCTTTTTCCAAAAGTTGCAGGGCACACAGGGGCCACGTAAAGAACGGTGAGGGCTCAGATATCACCCTTGACTGATCTTGAGCTACTGGTGGGGTACTGAGAAGAAGTATCTGGCTGGGATATGTTGTCAAGGGCTTAGCTGCAGGGAAGGAAAGGTGTTGCCTAAACGGGTCTCTTGGCACTGCAAAAAGTGAGGTGAAGGTATCCTTGCAGGAATGAAGTAAAGCAGGAGAGCTGTAAAAACCTGCGCAGAGTAGCTCCCTTCCCTGGAATCTGGGGAGGCCAGCAGAGATCAGGAGCCCCAGATCTTTTGCAACACTCAAGCTAGCTGTGGAAATCACATTGGGCAGCGCTAAATCCTGTGAATAGGCCCATTTGTGCGACGGGATTTTAAAGCAAAGCTTTGTGCACTGTGTGTGTGTTACAAGGATGGGGGACATGCTGGAGGAAAGATGAACACTGTAAAATCTGTGGGTATGCATTTGTAAGATTTGTGCCAAATGAAAAAAAAAAAAAAAGTAATGAAAAGCAGCGTGACTCTGCAATGAGTCTGGCCTGCGGAGTCTGTGGGCCTTGTTTGATTTTGCTTCTGATTGACACTATCAACCACTACTATCTCTTAAACAAAGTGGCCAGCATGGATAAGTGGGACCTCACTGGTGTGGGATTAGCAGCTAGATGGACTGAAGCAGGGACTGAAGTCCTGTTCTGGGTTCTGGACACAGCCTGTGAGTTGGTGCAGCAGTGAAGAGTTTCACAGAAATCTACAAGATAGAGTGTGTGGAGTAAACGAGGAGATACAATCTGTGCCCCCTTCAGTCAGTTTATCAGGGAGTTCCAGCTCAAAATCACCACTTTGTTGAGCCAAAACATGGGCAGATTATCACCAGACTTTCATCACCAGGGGCTGAGCATAAGCATGAGAAATTTCAGCCTAGAGGAAAAAAAAATAAAAAATAAAAAAAAACAATGCCAAATGGTTTCAGAAGGTTGCAGAAGCCAGTGAAAAGAAGTGCTTAAAATAAAAGTCCCATCTCAACTATTAAAGCAGCCAATGTGTAAGTGCATTCTGGCAAGGAGGAAATTGCATGGCCTGATGTGGTCAGTGCAGGATTCCAAAAAGGCATCCAATAAGTACACCATCAAACGGAGACTTACCCTTGTTCCAGCAGAATATTGAATCAGGGCACTGTGTACTAAAGAGCCATTCGGTTGTCTATTGATTTAAAGGACCTCTTTTTGTCAGCAGCTCTTCTGCTTACAGTCTGCAGGCACAGCAGAGAGGCGGGCTGGATTCTGGGCTGACCTTCTACAAGGAGTGTCAGTGGTGGCTTTATGCCACTCTTGCACTGTCACTGGTGCTCCCCTATCCCCATTTGCTGGATGAACATTGACATAGTGGTCTGATCAACAATGCTGTGAGTGGACCAAGTGGACCCAGGTATGCAGGGCTGCATAGCATAGCTCTTGCCATGCCTGTTTCTTCAGCCCCAGCTTATCCTTTCATACTAAACCTCCAGAACAAAAGTCCGTATTTCAAAAGGCCAATTCATGACAGATTCTTACACTTCATCTCTAGGAGAGCTTTCTTCAAACTTCCTACAGCGTTATTGCATGGGCAAAGTATGACAGACAGAGCAAGAACTGCACTGATTTTAAGCCATTAGCTGCTGTGTCTGCCCCTTACTCTCTGGTATTTCCTCTGACTTTCCTGCTGCCTCTTTCTGTTTTGTTTTCCTATGTCTGGAAAACAGTTTCTCCTCCCTTCACCAAATCACCTCCATTCCTTCCAAAGGCTTTTTCCTTTTGTCTCTCCTTTCATCACTGTTCTCCTCTGTGGCATGATCTGCTCTTTCAGTTACGCCTGATCCTGCCTTGTCCTTTGGTATCTACTTAATCTGCATGGAAAGCTCATTCGGGAAAGAAGCCTGTTTTGCTTGCTATTAGTCTAGTATCAAGTACACCTCTGGTACTGTATAAATAATTAACAGGCATCTGTCAAATGCAGATGAGGGCACACCTGCTTTTGAAGCCTCTAGCTACTGCTCCTTCTCTGACAGCTTTCCCAGCTTCCCGTGAGGGAATCATCTTCAGATGTGCAAGGAGATGTGATAGAGTGCAAGCTGATTGTAGTACAGAAGTTGCTTTGGGGAAAGTATCCGGGAGGAGATGGGCTGAAAGGCTGAGTCATGGTTGCAAGGAACGCACTGGAGTCCCCTTGCTGCCTCGCTGTATAACTGGTCCAAGATCTTTAGCGGTTGTTCTTAAATTACTTCACTGCATTAGACTAAGGGAAAATGCCAGCTTTGATGGGTTGCCAAGTCCTCTCTGATTTATAATAACTACTAGAATCACCAGCAAGAGTGATTTTGGAAAGTGCAGGAGCAGAAATATTTGCATATTAGGTTCTCAGTGATTTCAGCTGGCACAGATCTGGGCCTCCAGCCATAAAGGGCCATGATGCCGTTGTACTCACAGAAGGTCTCCTGCTCTATGAACTAGAGTGCTGTGCTCTAGGGTGGCAGAAGGGCGTGCGGGGGAGCTAGGGGAAGGTTGTGGGCTACCCCTCGCACACAGCTGTCACGGCCTCTGCAGAGGAATACTTGGTGGCTATGATGTGGGGGCAGCAGCAGCAGGACCCCTCCAGTGCTCCCAGTCTGCTGGGGTAGACACTTCCCTCTCGCAGCCTGTTCATGCACTGAACTGCAGCGCTGCGTGCTAAGGGCCAAGGCTCTCCCTTTCTAGCTCCTGCTCTCTGCCTCAGAGACAAGCCAAGGCAAGCTGCGTGCTCCTCCAGGATGCTACACATGAGAAGGCTGATGTCGTAAGGCTGGGTATTCACCTAAGTGCAGAACAAAAACAAACAAACAAACCCCAAACCTAAACCCCAGGAGTCTTTCCCAGGCCAGACCATGATCTCCTTGCATTTCGCCTGTGCATGGCTATGGTTACACCTGCAGCTATCCTGGAGCTGACTTCAGGACCTAGCAAGAAGTTATTTCCTACCACAGCAAGGCCTCTGTTCACAGGCTCAGCTCATGTCTAGTGACAACTGGATAGCAGGGTGGACAAGGAGTGCCACTAATCCAGTTATATGAGGAACCTAACAGGATCAGTCTCTTCCTGCAGAACAAGGTACTTGGCCCTCAAGACTTCCAGGTATTTCATTAGCCAATGTTTTGAAAATGGTTTGTTTCAGTTAAGTCCCATTATTTTGATGCTGCTGCAAGAAAAGACAATTCAGCATTTTGCTGTAAAAAACAGGGTTTTTTTTACATGAACCATGAGTAGGAGACACATCCCAGAAGGCAATGTGATTTAAGAACATCCCATGATGTTTGCAAAGGACTGTGGCAAAGTATTTCTGGGCCCTTGGGTCAGGACAGAGCATGCGTCGTTAGTTGTTACTCTGGGGCCCACTACTGCCAGAGTAATCCAGACACTCAGTGTTTCCAATACATGCAAAGAAAACTTTCCTGAGCTTCAGGCAGCTCTCAATACTGTCAGCCAAACATCTTCCCTTTGCTGATGTGTGTCTGCTCAGCAACTAAACCAAAAAGCAAAATACATTTGGGGGGAGGTGGGGTTGGGGAGAAATGTTATGAAATAAAAGATCAGAGGATCAAGAGCACTTTGGAGGCTCAAACATGCCACACACAAGCTCTGGGCCTGTGGTCAGCCGGAAAACATCAGTTTAAAATTCCACAATATCCCTGGTATTTAATCCTTCTAATGCAAATTCCCCCCGCCCCAGTCCTAGATCGGCACTACTACTGCGGTGGCACAATCCAAGCCTTTAAGCCCTTTTGAAGTATGCAAGAGTCCCTGTTTCTCAGCAGGAGGGCTGGGAAGTTATGTCAACAATGTCAAAAATGTTCCTGTGATTACTGTACCTTTCTGAGCAGAAACCAATAGAGAAAGCAATTAATGCCTCCTAATCTGGCTCATAAATAAAACTTGTTCTCCATGGAAGCGTCATCTCTGTAGCCCCCTAATTAGGATGGCTGTTTCTCATCTCTGGGCCTGCAGTAATGGGAGGAAGACAACCCATTTTCTCCCTTTGCCCAAAAGAAGTGTTAGACATGCACTTCACTTCTGCAAGTGAAGCCGTGCATCTAGATGCAGTTGCAGAGTGATTCATTTCCAAAAGCAGCCAGATATCAGAAGACTTGGGCCTTGGGGTCCTAGCCAGATCGAATGTGAAGGCACAGTTCCTGTGCTGAGCAGCTCTATTCTGAGATGTACAAAGGGTGAAGTGAGCAATTGGAGCTAGAGGGCACAGGTGTTGACACAGGATGGCAGTGAGAATGCAGACCACTCCAAGTCAGACAGAGGGAGAGGCACAATGTGTATTGGCAGATAGGCAAGCCTTGTCAACAGATGAAGTACATGCAAAGTATTTCCACCAGCCTTCCCTGTACAACCTGTATGGCTTCCTATCACCACCGGGAGCAAGACCAAACAGAGATAGGAGTAATGCTTACAGATCCATTCTGAGAGAGCTTCCCAATGAATCTGCTGTGCACAGTCACTCCAGACCATGGTCACAGGATACTTTGTTCTAGGTATTATAGGAGTCTTCTTCTGGGGACTGAGAGAGGGTCCAGGGCTGGGGAAAAGCCTCCGCGTTGGAGTGAGGCATTCCATGAGGGACTGAACTGAGTTGGAACAGAGATCAAACACTGTCTTCCAGCCCTGCATTAGCAAGTGTGCACATAAAAACTGTTGTGTGCATAGGAAGGGGAAAAAATGTAGATGTATGGGTTGTAAGTAGAGGACAGATGTCCCATATGGGACAGGCAGGGGGAACGCCAAAATGGTTGTGTGCTATCTTCTGAAAGCATTGACAGGCTGCGCATAGCTGCTAAGGGTCATGAAGGCGTAGATAGAAACTTCAAGAGAGGACAAATAAGGAGGTGATGGGATAAATCTGAGGCAGCAGAAAGGATAAAGGTGGCAGAAGATGTATGAGGGGTGGTCAAATGAGGAACCGCACAAGGATCTTGACCTTGGCTTTGCATGGCCTGCGTGTGTATAGGGGAGGTTTGGGTGTTGAAAGGGGTGAAAGACATGATAGGGAGGCTGGAGTAGGGCCAATTACCGCCCTTGTGACACAAGGGGAGGCAGTGAGTCCCTGTCTGAAGATTTTCAGTATACTGAGAGTGATAACTGTGGATCCAGAGTCTGGGAAGAAGGGGTTATATCAGGAGGCAGCACAGATCTGTCACACCTCTGAGGGACAGATAGACAGCAGATCTGGCTATGGCAGAAGATGGAGGGAGACTCAGGAATTTTGACATTTTGAAGCTTAAATGGACACTGAAGGACAAACCAGGCCCTGCACTGATTCCTCGGGAACCCGCCCAGCTGAGAGGGGGAACAGAGCAAAGGGGAAGGAGAGACCTTCCGTGAGGGTAACACACATGACACTGGTAAGACAAGCAGCCTCTGTGCATGGTCTGCCCTTGCTGAGCATAGCTTTGCTGGGAGTTCTTGCCATCAGGGCCAGACCCACCTGCTCGCCGAGCACCACAGTCCCTACATGAAGCACAGCAGGGCTCAGACCGTCCCTCCCATAGCCAGGGACACCCATGACCCAGGCAAGACCCCTCTGCTCCCGTTCAAGTGAAGCTGCAGGGAGCATTGTACCTGATTAACTGCAGCAGTATAAAAAACATAACCCTAGGTGACTGAAGGAAAAAACACATTCTAGATCCTGCACGTGTTCCTCTCCCGCCGTGTGGCCCAGCGGTGCACAGCCTCCGCACAGACCGCCCTGAGAGGTGTGAGCCCCCGCCAGGCTTGCTCTCTCTGTGAGGAGGGAGGAATTCAGGCCTCAGGAATTTGTGATATAGCATTTTTCCCCCCTGTTGACTGTGCAGGACTGCGATGAGGCCAGACTTGGCACTACCGTCCCCATCAGGAATTCTGTTAAGAGGAATTTGAGTTTTTATGGTCACTGATAAGATTAAACTCTTTGTTGTAGCTGGCTGAGGCCGTCTTCAGCTTCAGACTGTGTAAAGTCATTGCTGTAAGGGCAGAGTTAAGGCAGTTTGGTTGCTCTCCTTGGGAATTCCCACACTTGCAAATGTTTGGATTTCTTGTCAGCCGTAATCTTAACTCCGCATTTGCTGGTGTGTAAAAGGATAAAACCTGTGGATAAAAAGGATAGGGCTCCTGCCAGGGTCGATGCCTCCCCCACTCAGGTGGGCAAACCACTGAGGTTTGCTGAGACCAAAAGCACTTCAGCACAGCTCCCACAGGTCAGGTGGAGGGGATGCTGGCTGGGGTGGGGTTGTGGCAGCATGGGCTCCTCGTCCTCCTTCAGATGCTCTCTTAAGTGCCACCCTCCTTCGGCAGGCCTTGCAATGGCAGGAATGGGTAAGATTATCTGTGCCTCATGATCGAAGTATCAGCTTATGCAGCATGCGGGAGCACTTAGAGGCTTCCATACACATATCTTTTGGGGCTAAATGGTGGTCCCTTGACCATCTCTCCACTGTGTGCCTGTGACATGTGTTCATGCCCCCACCTCCAAAGCTAGCAAAGTCCTTACTTCCCAGCAGATCTAAACAAGATCTGTAGCTCCTACCTTGTAACCTAGGTCAGAAGGCAGCCAGGGCCCAAGGACATGTTAATGTTCCTTCCCCTTCTCTTCCAGTCCTCTGAGACAGCTCACAGAGGGAGAAGACCATCCTTCTCCAGCCCCTGGCTCCCCTTCACAGCTGGGGGGATGCACTGCTGCCCAGGCACCTTGCACTGAGGAGGCAACCGGCCCTGGAGGGGCCTGCAGCTCTTGTCTGCTGTTCATATCCTGTTCTGGTGTGTAGAGGTGTTCCTGGATCCAAAGTAATGGGCTGCACCTCACAATCCACCCTAACATTATACATTTCAAAATCTGTGTACCAGCTCTCAGATAGGTGAGTCCAGTAAACTATATTTTCTCCTCTCCTAAGCCCTATTTTTTTCTTCCCTCATCTGCTATGAAGTCTAAGTGCTAGTGCATTGCCTGGGCTCTGAGACATGCATGATTTATTGTTGATTTATTTCAGAATTGGTGAGAATTATCTTCTTTAACCTCACAACCCATCTGCGGAGCAGATATTCTTTTGCTTGAAAAATTAGGCAGTGGTAGTATTCAGAGCTCAGATTTTGATACAGTGTTCTGAGTCATGGATTGTGATCTGGTTAAAGTGGGACAGAAGGAAATGAGGAGTGCTATGTCAAGCTAACATAGTGCAGAGACTCTGCTATTTCATTGCATGGAGGTTCTGAGTGTAGAAGGACCAAATCAGACTAGTTGAAGTCCTCAGTATCCTTTCAGCTTGTGCCAGGCCGGAGAGGAAACCAGCTATGTCTGTAAGGCATGTTGTTGGTAAGGTATGCCCACTTCCATTGCAGCATGTTGTGAAATGAGGCAGTGCAGTTGCCCCGTTCTACGGAGACAAGAAGACAAGGAAATCCAGTTTGGCTTTGCAGATAAAGCCCTAAGTGCCTTGCCCCAGTTCTCACAGGGAGGTAGTAGCATCACATGGAGCTAACCCAGGCTTGCTCTTGTCAGAGACAGCTGCTGTAATCCCTGGTTGTTCCTTTCTGGTTATGGTTGCTCAGATGCGTTCAAGGCACTGCAGAGACAAGTGAGAACCTGGGGGCTGAGTCCGGTCTGAGTGGCAATCAGGCAGTCTTGGCTTTTGAGAGTTGTTAGAAGAAGATGCAATAAAAGAGAGGAGCAAAACCTAGCAGAACAAAATGTAAGAACTGACTGTCCTATGTCATATGAACAGGATAGATGTCAGAAGACCTTGCTCCCAGACCAGCTTCCAGCCTCCTGGGAGCCTCCTCTTGATCTAGTCCCACTTACAAAGGTGATAATCAGGACGCAATTCCATGGCATTTGAATCTTATTTAATTTAAAATAGGCTTTCTTTGAACCAATGTGCTACACAGTGTCACGTCTGTAACCTAAGGACTGCTATCCCAGTCCGTAAGATCAGGCTACAAAGCAGTCACCACCCTGCTATGGGAACACACAGCAAAATGGCTATTTAACCATGGAGTACTCCCCTTCAGTGCTCATGCTGCCATTGAGAACAACTGTAGCTCTGAGAGATGGGGTCAAACCAGTCTGTGAGACTTCAGTGATGTCCTATTTCAGCAGGGCTGCCACCAGTAGAGGTTCTAAAATACCAGTTTTAATTAAAAGCTATGTGTGCTATCATGAACAACCCACACATGTTGGGTACTGCTCTTTCACCTCACGGGGCTGAGTCCACACTCTTTAGAAATATGTCATGTGTCAGTCAGGCAGAGCCTGCGGGGACTATGCCACTCACAAGACACAGTAAGTGTGTGGCTTGGCTAAATCAAAGTAATGTGTAGGAAACAGATGTAAAATGACAGAAAGTGAGGGTAGGCATAGTGGGGGGAGGGCCTGCATGGAGACAAAAGAGAAAGAGGAGATATTGGAGTCAAGAGAATGAAAGGATAGAGAAAGGTGGGGGTAGGCAAATATGTGGTAAAGAAACCACCAGATAGCTTTCTCAAGTGCAGAACGTTTTAGGCTCTGAATGTGCCCAGGGGTCCTCTCCTGTCTCTTGTGAGCATCAGTCCAAAGAAGATGCCCAAGGGGAAGAAAGAACTGTTTTGATTGCTACATAGAGAAGAAGCAAAGGTGTAGGGGGTTTGTAGACTTATCTGAAATCTCTCAGGGACTGTACGGTTGGAACTGGCCTTCCAGTCTAGACCTTCTCATGCCTGATACAGCAACTTATACTGGGCTTTCCAACTGTGAGAAGTTCTCAGCATTTCCTAAACATTTTGCAAACACTGCTATATACTGGGAGCCCAGGCTTCCCCATTGCTACCTGAAACCACACTCTTCAGTTTAAGGCTCCGTAGCTGCCTACATATAACCACAATGTTTCCTGCCAGTTCCTTGGCAGTTGTGAGTTCATGGACCTGTTGGGCTCTGGACTCTCTGGAAAATTTACACAGTAGCCCCTCAGGTGGATGCAAGCAGGCACCTTGCAGCAGCCAGCAAAGGTTTCTGGAGCATGGTGAACATCTAACTAGAGCCGAATGCCCGTGATGGAGATGCAACAGTTCCTTTCTTGCTGTGCAGAATCCAGCCCTCTAAACACACCCACCTGTGTGGATGGTGGGGACTATCCTGAAGGATGGGAAGGTTGTGCTACAGAGATGCCTCCAAGGAGTGCTCATGGATGCAGTCGTAGGTGGCTTGCGAGCAATGTGTTTCTCAACGTGGTCCACCTTCCTGGAGACCACCACCATCGCCAGCAAGGTCAAAATGTGATGCTCATTGTGTGGTGCCCTGGCTCAAGGTCACTGACTGTGGACTGCAAAAGGTTGGGGTCATTCACATAACTCAGCGGAGCCCTGTAAGAGAAGTTGCTGTTACCCTGGAAAGGAGGTATAAAACAGGGCAGAAGAGCTCGATCTCTGCTTACCAGCTCTCCCCCTTCTGCTGCTGAGGCAGGCAGAGGGCATGCTGTGGCGCCTTATCTCCCATCACCTGTAGATGGCTCTTTCATACCCCCATATCGCTGGAGAAAAGCTGCCTCAGTTCAGGACTCCTAAAAAGCTGCCTGTGCTACAGTAGCCTCTGTAGATAAAGGAGAGGAAAACGACTCCCGCCATGACCTCCAAAAATATGTCTGGCTCACATGGAAGCAAAAAGGAAAGCTTAAATGTGGGCCCATGTGTGCCCTTTCCCCTGGCTTCCCACGCCTAGATCAAGAAGTGGCTTCGCTTTCCTCCAACAACGTCACGGAAGCGGGGCTGTTAGAAGTGACCTCACAGCTCTTGCCCTCCGGCCTGACAGAGGTACTAGGCTGCTGGGACACATGACTGCGAGACTGCGGTAACACAAGATGAGAGCTATTTGCCCCAGCTATAATAAGAACATTTCACAGGCTTCAGCCTCTTGGTTTAGTTCACCTACTGGGATCTGGTGTCAGCAGTTTTGAAAACATTCCTCTTTCCTATAGGAGTGGAAATTTGTAGTCTCCCTGTGAGAGCCAGCACCCACAGGAGCGCTGCTGAGTGCCAGAACAGGCTAAACATAGCACTGCTAATTTTGGAGAGGTTGAGTGATCGGATAAGGAGATGGGGACAAGGGAAGAGAGAGTCAGAAAAGCTAATGCTAGGCATGAAACTAGTGGGAAGGGATTGTTGAAGAGTCACACTACTGTGCTCCACAAAGGAACAGAGGTCTTCAGCATTGGTGGCTTGCTGCTGAAAAATGTTTTTTCTGCAGTGTTCCCAATACTGCTTCATGAATCAGCTTCCAAGGCTTGCAGAGCATGCCAGCCTCTGATATCAAATAACCATGCAGGACTGCACAGTTTAGGTAAATGGACCAGGCAATGTAGTGGACTAAATGATCTTTGCCACTGAAAGCAAAGATGCATATGCACTTTGCGACTGACTCGGAAGTTTTAAGATGTTTGCACTCAACACCACTTGTAACTGTGCTTCTGCTGGAGTTCATACGACATCCCACAGCTCTGCTGGTAGTGTTCCTCAGCTGATGAAGTGCAAAGTCATCTGTTTTAGCTTACCCTACTGCTAAAACTTGTTTGCACTAAATGGACTAACTTTGCACTGAAACAGATGAAGGAGAGCTCACAGAGCAACTGTCAGCCCATAGATAGTGAACAGCAGCTGGACTAGGTAATACCTTTGCTGGATCCACTACGAACCCCCAAAAGATGTTTACCTCTGCCCTGCACAAATCAGCCACTGGAATGGCCTATATCAGCTTTCCAAACTGAGACATATAACCAGTCTTCAGAGGCAGCAGTTTTGTCAGCTGGCCCACAATGGATTCAGTGCATGAGCACTTCACAAATCTGAGGTAAAGTGTGCAGGTTTCATCTCTGCTGTCTAACACATTTAACTTCGGAGTTGCTATGAGTGAGGAGTCTGGGACTGTCAAAGGCAGAAGGCTCTTCCCACCAAAATCAGCTTCAAATTCACAGCCCTGCATCTAGGTCACTGAGCTTGCTTGTGGGACAAGAAGAACATCTCCAGCAGGATCTGGTGGAGGAGAGGTTCATAGAATCATAGAATCCTTATGGTTGGAACCATCAGGTCTACTAAACCATGTCCCTAAGTGCCTTATCTACAAATTTCTTGAACATTGCTACGGACGGTGACTCCACCACTTCTTTAAGCAGCCTGTTCCAATGCTTGACCACTCTTTCCATGTGGAAATAAGCCATCTGGCTTCTGACTGGCTCAAGTGCCAAATGAGTTCATGCTCTCGGCATGGTGGGAAGCAGTGTTCTTCAAATAAAAAAGGAAACAAGAGAGGAAAGCCCTCTTGAGGAGTTTCCACTCTGTAAAGAATTCCCAAATGGCCTTTCACTTTCATATGGTTTGGGCATTCAGTGTGAGGACGAGGACTGCTACAAGACCAGTCGCATGCCTTAGAGACAAAAATAAGTATTGGCTTTGTCTCCATGTTCCCTTATCACTAAACTGCGTGGCTTCAGCCTGGCATTGGCCACTGAGCTGCTTGGTGTGCCAAGAGTCTGGCCTTAAGTGAGGAATAAAGCTTAAGAGCAATATGCCCCTCTGAAATATCCCCTAAGGGCTACTTTATCCACACCTGCTTGCTCTGCAGCTCCCACCAGAAATATCTCTGTAGGTTACTGAATAAAGAAGTGCAATGCTATATATGGGTGACTTTCTGGCTGGTGGCACAAAGAACACAATTTCTATTATGATAATCTGCAGTTAGAATGCAATAGGGACTCTGTATTTGCGCAGTTGGGGATCATGTTACTTTGCTGATAACTAATGAATGTTAAAGCAGTGAGTAATTTGTTCTTATACACAATCTACAAGCTAACCACATAATCATATGGAGTAGTTGAACTACACCCAAACTGCATCATCCCTAGGTTCTTTCTGAGGAAAGCCCTACTTTCCCAAGAAATAGAACAGGAAAGCCCACTAAGTGAAACTAGGGAATCACAAATTGTGCACCCGATTCCCCTTCTTATGCTTTTTCTAAATCTACTCCTCAATAATTTCATATGGGTAAAATGTTAGTGTAGGGCTTTTGGTCACAAAGAGCTGTCCTTTACACTGCCAAGAGGGCAAAGCTCTAGCAATTTGGCTCTGCAATCACATGACAGTTCACAAATAGCGATTGTCATACTCTTCTAAAGGTTTCTCTGCGAGCATCCAGAACAGAATGTTATTTGACTCCCATTCATCATAGTGACTCAACTGGTGAGTCCTTTCCACTGCACCTCACTCACCAGGACTACAGAAGCAAAGGTTAGACGCATCAAACCTTTAGAGACTCCGGCCCCAGTTCAGAGTGACAATATGCATTTCCCTCAGCAGAACTGGTTGTTGACCACATTTCTGATTCCTCTCCATAAGCTCCAGTAAAAGTTCCAGTCTCCAATGTAGCCAGACTTACTGAGCACGTCCTGCCAATGCTCTCCCCTGCCCTCCCAGAGCTGGAGAAAGGCCTGGAACTGGGATTAAGTCATCAAGGTTTTTCACAGGTAGTCCAATATAGGTAATTTATTCATGAAAAAATAACAGAAGTTTCCATTTTTCTAGCTTGAGACAATGCATTCAGAGACAGATAAACTTCAAGAAGGAATTAGGCTGAATGTTTTTATTCACACCGTTGTTTTTGTCAAAGAGCCTCTCATCGAAATGGAGGATGTTGCCATCCTTCATTTTGAGGTACACAGGGTTTGCAAACTGCAATTTCAGCAAAGCTGATGGGTACTGGAACACCTGCCTCTAACCCCACATCTCAGAGCGGCTTCCTCTGAAGATGGACTCCTTTTTTCCCTATAGCATTTTCTTACATGTGTCCTATAATAAATCTTCTATTTCACAGCCACATGTAAGCACAGGATCATTTTAGGCCATGTCTTCCCATATGTTTGATAGCAGTGGTGAAGTTCAGGTGAAGAGTAGCACCAAGCAGGTGAGTTTATGACAGTAATTCTGTCTTGCAGAAGCTAGCTAAAGAAAGAACAAGCATGTTGTTCAGCACTTACACACAGCTCCCTTTCTATACGCAGGTGCCTGTGCTCAGGGGTGTGCAAGTATTCACATAGACATGCCTGACTCCTGTTTTTCTGGTGTGAACGAGTTTTTGGCAAATGGGAAGGTCTGGGCCTATATGTTTGTACATGTGGCAGCAAAACCTTGCGTGTGCTCATCTCTGCTAACGACCAAGAATCAACTTTGATTAAAGTTCTTCTTAACATCTGAGAGCACATTTGCCTAGATATATTAAACTGTGGTCAAACATCATCCACATGCTTTACAATGGCCTCATTAGAAATGACTTAAAAATGATGAAAGTCTCGAGCTAGAGTGAGGGTGTGTCAGGCTTTTGGATCCGGGTGTGTAAACAAGGGCACAACAGATTTTGCGAGTATAAACTGCAGATCTATAAGACTAAACTCCTGTGACATATTTATGTTTCCTCATACACAAATCACATTGACTCTCACACTCCCCTATCACGCGGAGTCACCAGACTTCAAACGAAGTGGAGGAGGCAGCTGGATTCACTAAACAACATCTTGGGCACTATGAACGTGTGCCAGATAATAAGAGGAGAATCGCAATTAAAATGTCAAACTGTATCACATTTCCATAACAAAGTCAGAGAGGATTTCCCTCTCTGTGCCTTTCCTTTCTGTTTAACTTGTTTAGGGAGCTGAGGCGGCTCTTTCCATGCTGTGGTTTTCAACCCCTGTTAGATATACGTAGAATATTGTTCTTGCAATATTTGCTTCCTTCATGAGATAATTTGTTGAACACTTGAGTAAAACTGTGTAACAGAAGGAGCCAAAGTTGTCTCAGAGGAAACTATTTAAAACCTCCTGCTCAGTGCCAGGTTTGCTTACAGAGGACTGCTCTTTGCTCTCCATGAATAATATCCCCACATTGTTCTCCTATGGATCTTGCAGAAGACTTTCCAAATAAACTATAGCCCTGCAGTCTTAGCTAGGTAAATAAAGCTGATTGTGTATGAAGCAACTGAGGAAAGTTTTAATATGAAATACGGTGTTAGATTAGACCAGTTAGATTAGATAATTTACAGATTATTGAAAAGGTCCTCTTCAACCTTACAACACTGACTCCAGGCAAGCAAAAAATCCGAGACTATGCTACATTTGTTTAAAGATTCAGATAAAAATGGAAACTAATGGGAGATTAAGGTGTTCAGCAATGGTAGGAAACACTTTGGACCTGAAAAAGAATGTTTCTGTTAAGCATTCATCCCTTGCGCACCTGGAAATCGTGTGGTGAATCATCAAGGTTGGGTGGACTAGACACTAAAACAGGAAAAAAAATTCAACACAGACCAAATATCATCTACTCAGGGGGAAAAAAAAAAGCATCCCATCCAGAATTTACTGCAAGTATATAATTAACTGAGATTTGTACAGTGTTTCAAGGTTATTTGTGCTACGAGCATTATCAAATGTTTTTTAGTGTTTGCTATTAAAGTTGACATGCAACTGGGAACTAAGATGGTCGTTGTTTCCTTAGCAGCTGGCTCCTGTCCCCTTGAAGAATATCTCAAGCTCTGAGCCAGCCCTTCCCAATCTCCATAAACACATCTCTTGCTTTTATACACTGTAATAAAGGAGGCCGCTCTCTGTTTCGCCTGGCTATGACTGCCCTGGCCTTGCACAGGCACATGCAGCAGCTGGGTATGAGCTTGAGTCTGGGATTCTTGCAGCAGCACCATCTGTGAAGGAAAGGAAACAGATGCTACTGGGTGATGTCTGAAGCCACTGAAGCTGCCTCTCAGCTAGGAAACCCCAGTCAGATATCAGCCTCTCTTCCTGGGGAGACCAAGGCTTCAGGCCTGCTGAGCAGGACTCAGGTTCATTCTTCCTCCTCAGAGAGCAAAACTGAAAGAGACTCTAGACCTTTTCTGAGCAAGGGACTGTGGAAATCCTCCAGAGGTGGCAGCTCTTATGGCATCAGCACCCGGTAATACCTTCTATGGTCACTCCAAAATCCTTCCCCCATCTGCTCCCAGAGGAACAAAACACCATGGAAGTAGATGGTTGGCTGAAGAAGAGCCTCCTTGACACTTGCAGGGATACCCTGTTGCAGAGAGCTTTGCAGCGTCTTGTACACTTAGTTGTTCAGCTAAGAGCGAGAGGAAGCAGTTAAAATGAATGCAAGTTGCTGTGTTCTTTCATTCTAGCTGCTTTCATTCTAGTGTTACAATGAAATTACTTGAAAGAGTAATAGGCTCTGCATAAAATAACCTTAAACAAACAACCCTACTCCATTCCCACCATTACTTTCACTAGTCTCTTCTCCATCTTCCCTGAACACACCGTGCCTCCATTCTTCCTCATCATTTCTTTTCATTTTCTGTTCCTCACTAAAGCAATTACAGATGATCCTGTAATGTTTTTATGGGGCTTCTCCACTGAGTTTAGCCATCAGTTCACAGACAATTTTTTTTACTAGTTCTGTTTCTTTGGCAAGGGCTAGTTCTTCTTGCCAGACAGTGAACCATTTATGTGGCAGCTCAGATGTATCTGCAGCCTGACACAGGCCTGCTTTTTCCCCCTCTACCCTTGCAAGCCATGAGGTTCACAGCCGCTCCACCTGAAACTAAGCCTTCCTTCTTTCACTCATGGGTCACCTTGAAATCTCCTCTCTGGCTTTTTCTGGTAGGTGCATCTGCAGGCAGCACTCTGAGCTAGGACATCTATTGTGTTGTATCCACAGTTCTCATGAGTCATCTCCATTCCCCTGCATAACTGCTGACAGAAAAATGCTGAGTTGAGAATTGACTGGTTTGGGCCCAGGAGCAACATAAAGATTTGCATCACTTTCCTCTCATGAGAAGTTCCTGTAACATTTAACAGGAAAAAACGCAGCCTCGCCTATGCCCGACAATTGGTTGGGCAGGTGGCGTGTGCCAGGCCTGCTTCTTTTTTGGTCATCTCGATCACTTCACAGTCACCTGGCGTTCCACCCATCTGTTAGCTGTGTCCACCTTTTAGTTGTCTCCATTAAAGTACTGTGATTGTCACTGCTCTGAGGCAAACTTTCTTCTTTCTTGCTTGTGTTCAGGCTGAGTAGGAGGAAGGGAAAAGCACAGCCCAGGTAGCCCAAAATCAAGTACCAGTGCCCCTTCCCCTCTGAGTTTTTTTCCACAAAATGCTTTCAGTACATCAGTGACGAAGTGATTGCAGAATAGAATCCCTGCTCGTCCTTGATTATGAACATAGGGAACAGTTTCTGTGGATGCCTGTAGGCCTCATTGATATGAAAATCTGCAGGTCTCTTCCAGAAGGGACTGGAGAGAGCTGTTAAGTACAATGTATTCTGTACCAGCACCAGTGGAGGTCTTAGTGTAACACAGAGTGCAAACATGTCAGAAGGTGCTGTGCCAGTACTCTCCGCAGGCTCTTTGCAGAAGGTTAGCAAGAGGAAAAGGAAGGGCTCTCTCTCTGGATTTTATTTACTATCCCACCTTTTGCCGCATCCTATGCTCTGTCCCTGCTCTCAGAACAAACAGGCAATTCTTGTTGCACGTGCTTTTGGCTCTGGGCACTATGTCCCATGCGCTTGTCCCTTCCTGATGATAAAGAAGGAGCCACCATCTCAGGGAAGCTCAAGCCTTCACCACTGAGTAGGTCGTGATCCCAGGGATGGAGTTCCCTCAATTTAGTCATAATATTTCATCTTGGAACCCAAATGATACATATACAGTGGTCACTGTGGCTTTTTTATCATTTTATTAGTACATCAGGCAGGGATAAAGGACCACAAATCCTGGCTTATCTTAACTACCCAGCACATGGTTGATCCCTCAGAACCACCACATCTGAGGCAGGTATAGTAGCTGAATCATCCAATTTAACTTTTGATATAGGCAAGCAATTTGGGTTTTGAAGTAAGTTTTTTTTTTTTTTTTAAATCAAGTCTTGTGTGGAATTTGCATTTTTTTTTCTTAAAAAAAAAAAAGTAGAAAGAGAGAAGCTGAGAAGCTAAAGTTGGCGGGTGCTGTTTACCTGCAGAATTCCCTTTGGCTTTGCACGGGTTTCTGTTCTGACAGGACACTCACCTCTTACTCCTCACGCCTCAGAAGCCCCAGGCTTCCTCTGGGCAAATTGACAGCATAATGCAATCCTTGATCTGACAGTCCGAGCTGCTGTTGTGCTGGCAGAGAGCTGAGGCACGCTGATTTCCATGGGACCCTGCTCCAAGGTGTCCTTTTGAAGCTAGACCGGAGAAGCTTCTTTTCCAAGTCACACACAGTCTGTGACAAAGATGGCTACTCTACCTCGATATTCTGGGTCCCAGTGTAGCTTTACTCTGATTCTGAATGTATTTAGGCTGGCAAAGGCACTGCAGTCCTTGCTGGTTTGCAGGTGCAGCACCGAGTTCGACTCTGAGCACAAAGTTCAAGGTCACCCAAGAAGCCTGAAGCAGAGGAGGGAATTGAATACAGGCTTCCAGAGCGCTAGGTTAGCACCACTGCCACCGTATGAGTGAAATACTCCCCACTATCTGGTCTGCCTTCCTAGAAACAGGGAAGTAACTCCTGATCCCTCTCTGTCTGCCAGGCACCGATTTGTTTTTTCCTCTCATTTCTCATGGAGTCAATACAGAAAAACTCTGCCCTGAGCCCTTCCTAAGCTGGGCACCGGTATCCCGGGAGACCTCAGAATACTAGAAAAGGCCTGTACATGCTTATTTGACCTCTGTGGCTCTGGGAGAGAGCACCAGGCCCTCCTCCACAGGTGGAAGTCCCAGGCTGTTCCTCGTGATCATTCCTGTAGGGCAAGGCTGCCTTGTGCCTCAGTGATGAGAGCCAGAGCAGGCAATTCTGCACCCCTTACATGGGGCTTCCCCTTCAAAAGGTCTTACCGTCAGCCACAGCAACTTGCAGTGTCAGCACAAGCTAGCAAATAAACATGCTGTACTGATGCCTGCCACGGGACTGCTGCACACTCAAGATCTCTGGTGTTGATGCCTGCCCCACCAGAGCCCTGTGGCCAGGTGCTGGGCCATCAGCAGTCACATCTCTGTAGCTACTGTGGACTCTCAATATCTTAGCTGCACACCTCTCAGGAGAGGTTTAGGCCAGGATAGTCCAAATCTGGATACAACATCTGGATGCACCTAAACTCCAACCCCAAGATCTCTGCCCTAGAGTTCAGTAAAGTTGCTCAAAATGCCTTCTTTTAGGAAAGAAGAAAGAGAAAGAACTAGAAAGAACTAGAAAGAACTAGAAAGAAAGAATATCCCCCTTGTTTACTTCATTCTTCTGCAGGTAACCTTGTGATTCTGTGCTATTTTGGTGTTGACATTCTTGGGAGCTTACCATAATGAGAAGCAAACACCACAAACTAAAATAACAGCGTGAACCTAAGCGCACTTTCTGAATTCCCACCTAGAGATTGACTCATCTCTAAGGGCTGCTGGGTCTGTAATTCAATGTGACCTGTGTGGAACTACTAAGGTGCTTGTGAAGAAGGGAAGGACAAGTGGAGGGAACAGTCCAAAAGACTGATTCCCATACACCGTTTCCTCTGGCTTTGTTCCTCTTAGCCTGATGCTAAGTTGGTTACAAATTGAGGCTCAGGACTGCCTCCAAAATCATGCACATTCTCCACAGTTTTTGAATCTCTCATACTGCAATGCCCTGTGCACTGCGTTGTCTTTAACTGCACGCTGTAGCAACCGCTTCAGTTACGTGGTCAGTGTCATGTAGTGGCAGGGTATCAACATACTGAATGTTATGCACATGCCAAGCAAGCATGCAGACAATCAGTAGACAAGTGAGCATGTAATACAGGTATAATCCACCAATAGTCCCAGGAGACTTGGCATTGTTCTGGGTTGTCACTTCCTCCAGTCTCCGCATGGCAGATCCCTAAGGTCTGAATTGCTGTGCATTCAGGTCTATAAGGCAAGACACTTTAGTAGGGTCAAAGAGTTGGGTTGCTAGACCCAGCACAAAGTCTGCTGAAAACCTGTCTGCAGTCCCTTAGACGGAATTGCACTGATGTCTGGATGTCGCTTTGGAAGACGGCAGTCACCACACAAGGTTTCTCTGTTATAAAAATAGCCCGTTTGATTTTTCTAAGCTCTGTCTCAGTTTTATAGAAAGGAAGTATTTTCCCCTTGTGAAACTTCATGACATTGGACCAAGTACAAAACGGAGGCAGACTTTCTCTTTAATGGCTGTCCTGGAAAATGCTGTGCGGTGCTCAGCCTATCCCCCCACAGATACTCCTGCGATCCAGTTATATAACGTAACCCGAGCTGCGAAAGGACTCTGCCTGAATTCACCTGATTAAATTATTAGCCTCATGTCCTGGCAAACATTTCACAAGGCTGCCTTGCAAGCTAGCTAAATCTAACGCAAGGTTTCAGGTGTCAGAGCAACAGGAAGGAGTATCCCAGTTTGGAGAGGTTGCTTCGAAACCGGAAGTGCCGTAAGCCCATGGGAGCGTGAAAGCCACACACTGCTATCGCCCGTCGGGAAAGGCCACCCCAGGCAGCTTGATGTAATGTCAGCTGTTCCTCTGGGGTCACAAGGCCCTCATTTCCTGAAAAAGGAGCTCTGGCCTATTAAAGACACAGGAAGCAAGGTCGAGGCGCGGAGAAGGAGCTGGTGGCTGGGGAGGTGTAGCAGAGGTGTGCAAAGGGCTCCCGGCTACGTAGTGCCTCAGTGGTGAGCACGTCACTGTGCAGCCTTGGCACGCACGTGCTGCTGGCTGCAGCACGCTCCACGGCCTGCTGTGCTCTGGGTAGGCTGCTTCCTTGCTGGTGCTGTGCTCCCGCAAGGGCCGCCGCGTGCCAGGCTGCACAACGGCCCTTTTCTCTCTCTGGGATGCTCTAGCACAGCAGCAGGCGCACATGGCTGTGTGGAGGGAGGATTGTGCATTCGGGTCATGCTTTCTGCTGGGGCTGCATTTGCCAGAGTGCACTGGATGTAAGATAATAGCTCAAATTAGAAATCGGCCTTCTGGACGTGCAGAGCCCCTGGTAAGCTCCGTCCTACATCTGCATAATCTTTGGGAAGGGAAGCTGCTCTTGACACACTGTTCCTGGCACATTCTGGCTTCTGTCACACATCAACACAAAGTTAACCTGGGGAACTTCCTGACTTGAAATACAGAGCCACTTCCTCATTGACCTCTATCTCCAGCTCTCTGCACAGCTCTCTGCACAGCTCTCTGTGTCACCACTGCAGCTTACCATACCTTATAACTACTGTGCAGAAGCTTCAGCCAAATACACAGGAGGGGAGCACTCTTGCTGGCCTTCATGCCAGGGAAAGTGTTCCAAAGAAATGAGTTCCTCAACTCAAGGGCTCTCTCTGAGAAGTCTGCCCTGGAACTGTCCAAGGCCTTGGAACTGGCCAAAAGGAACCAAGCGCAATTGCCCAGTTGCCCCTGTACCTAGCAGTGCTGGTGGATGCACTAGAGCAGCCATAATCCGGCGAATTGAATCTGTCGAAAGAAGCAATATAGTTAATACAATTTATGTTGATCTCCTGCAGGTATGCAAGGGCTGCAGTGTCAATGGATATATCCTGAAGGCAGGAAATACCTTATCTGACTAAGAGATACTTGGAGGTTGGCCTATAATTGTTTTTTATTCATTTCACTTTCTGTAAATGTACTCGATGGGGACAAACCTACTGTTTTGCAAAAGGTTTTCCAGCTCATAAGCAACCCGAAGACTGAGTATTCAAGACAATCAGTGTTACAAGCACTGCTTATGCTACGTCCTGGTGCATTGCCAGGATCCCACACAGATCATCCTGACCCAGCCGGAAAAATCATTGAGAAATAAGAGAGAGAGGGAGAAAAGGAGAGAAAGAAAAAGAGAGAGAAATCCCCAAATCCCCAGAAACACAATGTTAAACCCTCCCACCTGATCTGTAAAGCAAAAGCAAGCCCAGACCAAATATAAACCAAGGCTGCACAGCCAAAACAATCAAACTGCAGAAGGTCAGACAATCTGCAATGTGCATATCACAGCAGGGCAGACGTGCCTGCAGCCAGCTCATGGCAGGGAGGAGGAGCGATGTCTCCCTGCATGGACACCCTGGAGGTCCTGTTGGAAATCACAGGATTTACTAGCTTGGAAGAAGCCAGTTGTCTATCTAGCCAGATGCTGGCATCCCCATGCCTGACAGTGGCCATCCCAGATGTGCCAGTAGCTCATTTCCTCCCCTGCCCATGCCTGGATGTCAGTGCCATTTGCAAGACTGGTTCCAAAAGTAAAGGAAAGGCTTCTTTCTGGATCCCAGCAGCTTTATGTCTGAAGCAGGAGGACTAAAATGCTAGAGAACTTTAAAGTTTGGGTCTAGTTCTTACTCACATAACATGTCTGATCCCTTTTAATCTTACTAAGCTAATAGTAAATCCTGCTATAGCAAATGCCCCAGCAATACCAAAAGAATTTTCTTCTCCTACTCTTGCAAAAAGTGTTGTTGTTCACTTTGTTTTTCTCATAACTGTTAGTACAAAGGTGTCCCTTTACCACACTGGCAGGAGGGAAAACAAACATACTTGTCAGGGAGCAATTTTGTTCTCTTAGGATGGCTGGACTTGCAGTATGTTCTTACCCTGTTAAAATGGGATTATTTCTTGTGGTATTGGTTGGGTCTGAAGGTTTTAACACCTTCTAGAAGTTGCCTGGGTAGTAGTCTCTAAAGTTTAGTAGTCACTACAAGTCTCAGCTTCAGCTCAGTCTCTGGAGTATCTTCTCAATGGTGTGGCTCCAAGCCTCTTGTCAATATTAATAGAGACCACGCTCACCCCAAGTCTCCCTGGGAATCCCATGATGATCCTCACATGTGCCAAGGGGTGTAGTTATTTCAGACTGGTTGGTGACACTCTCTATCAAATGCTCTTCAAGTTATAAGAGTATCCCTTTACGTAATCCCACTCCAAGGCAAAACGCCTGTATCTGTGGAGGTTAATGGCTCCTCAAAGCCATTGCAGAGTGGCCAGGCCACTGACACCGCCACCTTCTCATGCTCCATCCTTAGGGAATTCTCCAGAGCACAGACCTGTCACAGTTCCTGTCACTACTTGTCTTTTGGCACACAAGCATTGCAACAGCCAGAAATTACCCTCTCTTCAGGAACAATTTTATCTTTCTTATGTTTTGAGATTCCAGAACCATCCTGAAAGACTTCAGCTGTTCCTCTAAAAGGGAGGATTAAAGCTGAAGTTCCCAATTTGAACTCCATTCCTTGCCAACCCAACTGACTCTCTCTCAGCTGTTCTTTACCAGATAATGCACAGCACTTTTAATTCAGAGCAGAGAAATTTAGCCTATAGTGTTTACAGTCATATGTTATCCTTACCATGACAACACGGAAGGGTGCATTCCTCATAAAATGATAACCCCAGCATATCTTTGCAAAAAAACAGAAGTTTTCCACCTTGTGTTCCTGGATGAATTCCTGGCCAGCACTTGTGTACTTGCTCTGTACCACAGTAAAAACATGAGGGACCAAATAAGCACAGTTGAATTTCAAAAAATAATCTCTCAAGTCCAAGACACACAGCTTATGTGCTTCCTGTCTTGGCAGGGATCTGATCATTGCCCAAGAGCAAGCAGGCAGTTGGGCAGTTCATTAAGGAATTTTGTAGCTTCTCAAAGGGGATATTACCCAGTTAATATACAGAACCCAGACAGAAGCATCTGTGCTCCTACGAATCACTTTCTCTCCTGCATTTACATAGGTCCTGTTACAAGATGAATTTTTATCTTCTCACACCATGATTGCAAAATTCTGATTACAGATGCTTATGAGAAATTTTATGATGGGCCTGTACCCACCGGCTGCTTGAATCCATCACCATATAGACCATATATCTCTTAAAGCTACTGAAACAGCTTCTGCTAGCATGTGGCTATATGCAGACCCTGGCTTTGGATGTGCAACCTTGGAGGCTGTGTTGATATGGGATAGACAATTGAGAAATGTTTTGGGGTATCACTGTGAGGAACTGCAGAAAGCACAGCCTGATGCCTGCGTTTATAATTAAATAAAAGCTTACAATTAAGTATTGTTGACTTACACAATATTTCATAGTTTATTAGTTGCTGTAGGTGCTGTAACCCAGACACATGTTCAAGAATCACTTCTATATTTAAAGGTAGAGGGAGGTGAAAGGGAGAAGGCTGTTCTAGTTCCTGTGGGTGATGATGAATTCTGAAATTGCACGATGAATAGTTCTTTTGAGTTGGGGGGAGGTTCATATCTTGTTGTTTTAAAGACAAGTTTTCTATAAAGGAAGTGTTCAAAAATCACAGTGTTGACATTTCTGAGCAGCTTACAACCAGTGAATTGCAATAGTCTAACTCAGAGTGGAAATGAAATATGACCTCAGGCATAGCCCAGGTGATAATCCAAAGGCAAATGAATAGAAGTAAAGTACAACAGTTGATTAAAAATGAGTTTATCCACATTGTTCAATGTGTAGCTAATAGGGCCATGTATTTGGTTCAGGAATCTAGTTACTAGAATAACAATAGTATGAAACAAGGGAAAATAGGAGTGCCATGGTGTAGAAAAAGAATGTAAGTAGTTGCACTTCACAAGCAGCAGCACCTCAGCCAACGGGAACTCTTCCAGAGGGATGGCTTAACTCCATACCATTACTTTATGCTTTGCAAATATTTGCTTTTGAAAATGACAGAAATTGTGGGTACTTGAAATTTGCTGTGACAGTTGCTACCAGTAGCTTTCCATAGCAAAACAAAATGGGGAAATATGATTTCCTGAGGAAATTTCCATGGAAATATTGCAGGTAAAATCTGAATAGTTTATTAAATAATTACCTTTTGCATGATTAAAAATGCTTTGCTTCAGTGAAACTCATTTTCCACCTGAGCAGACTTGCTTTACTACTAAATAATGGCAAAAGAAAAACAAACAAAAAAAAGACGCAGAAGGTGCTATTTATGAAAATCCTGCCCAAAACAGAATTGTGCTCATTCATCCCCTGTGGAGGACAGCAGTGAGAATGGGCTTCTTTCCCCTCCATCAACCACACACAGATCGTTGCAGTTGGAGGGGTAAACCCATTAAGAAGAGAGAGCTGTGATATGTACATTTTCCTTTATTTGAAAGCATAAACAGGAAACTTGGACACTGATAGTTTTTGCCAATTGTAAAGCGCAAAGAACTTTTCAGGAGCTTTGCAACTGACAGTTATGACTGAAACATTCAAAATGCCATTTGGAGATCGTTAGAGTAACAGCAAGAAGAAAGACTGTAATGAATGATGATCTAACTAATGGGATTCAGGCACTGAATAAATAAAAAAACAAATAGGCCCAGAACAAAACCATGTGTGTCTCTCACATATTACAGCTGAAAAACTTGGTTCAGTCCTAATCCTAGTAATCACGCTAAGGTCAGGAAGAAATCTGCAGCCTTTTGCGAGGCATTAAGCTGACAGATCTGAAGAGGAGATGTGAGAAGATAGGGCTGTTTTGCAAATCTGCATGCTACTTGGCCTCACAAAGGCATCATCCTAGGTTTTCTGTCTTTGTGGTACAGTTGCCTCTCCCTAGAGGACATACTTTCTGGAGGAAACTGTGGAAGATTCACTCCTGAACAGGGGCTTCTTTGCCCTTTCTGAAACCTTAAATCCCCTCAGCCCTAGTTCTCTCCACTCAGCATGGGGCTCTGCTCTCTCTCTTGGCATGACAGAAAACCTGTGATGATGGGGAAGACAGCATCAGTCTAGAAGCTACAGAGTTGGGGTGAACTTGTCAACCTCACCTTTGATGTTTTTGTATAGCTCTGGACTAAGGGATTATACTGGGGCAGAGCATAATGATGGGCCATGGAAGTGACGGAAATCATGGTAGTGCTGCCTTTCTGTTAATGGGCATTGTTATTGACAGCGTCTTGTGGTTTTAACCCAATTGCTTTGTTTCCCCTGCCATGCAGCTCTGAAAAGTCGCAGGATCACAGAGTCACAGAACAGTTGGGGTTGGCAGGGACATCTGGAGTTCATCTAGTCAATCCCTCCCGTTCAAGCACAATCACCTAGATCAGGTTACTCAGCACTTTGAATACTTCCAAGAATGGATATTCCACAACCTCTCTTTGGCAAATCCAAGACTTTTCAGTCCCAGACTAGCAAATCTTGTTACTGATAATCACTGAACAGGTTGCTATGATGTCAAGCAGCGATGCTGCAGCAAAAGAAGACCAAGAAGCCACTTAGACACATGTGCTAGGACCCCTGTCTCTACAAGATGTGGTAGGAGTGAAATTATTATCACACAAAATGAGAGCCCTGCCCAAGGATAGCCTGACTGGGAGAAAGCCTGGTCCTTCCAAAGGGTTAGTACCCTCAGGGCCACAGCAGCAGATGCTGACGTAAGGCTGTAACCTTGGCAGGGTTGGAGAGGGGGAGAGCATGGTTTCCATTTTGTGGAATAAACAATTCCCAAGGCTTCCCTGATAAGAGGAGCAGCATCAATAGACAATTTTATTCAGAAGGTTAATGAATTGATTGGATCATTCCTGAGATCATCTATTAAGTTGATGATTACTCATGAAGAGAAGTTTCCTGAGCATACGCTGCACATCTGTGAATCAAATATACTAAGAAAAAAAGACACATGCCTGTAGAGAAAAGAAGTCTCCAGCAAAGCCTGACACTAAACAAGCTGGATAGAAGCGTATAATGGAAGGCAAGTTGTGAATGCATTATCAAAATACAACAGAGGAAGAGATTCAGGGAGGAAAGGGGTACATGTGGCAAAGATTTAAGAACTAACATCTAATTCCCTCCTGAAATAGACCATAAATATTCCGTGGGACCTTTCATGACAGCAAAATGGTCGGAGCCTGTTTTTTTTTTTTTTTATCCACAATGAAGTGTCATAAATACATTAGGAAGATGGGAGCTCAGTACCAGCCCAGAGGTAGAAAGCCTCCTGTTGGACCTCTGCATCACACATCCTGCCACCGTGGAGTTTCCCCTAGAGATCCCCTTGCCAGCCTCTCACCGTACACTGTGACTGCTGGACTTGTGAGTGCTGTGGAGAAGCATCTCCAGATGCAGTGCTCTGCAGACAGTGGCCACCATTGCTCACAGGCTCTGCTCAGTTCCCAGGTGCCTGCCTTGCTAAAGCCCCCATCATGCTTGGCACTAATTGGTAGCCTTGTTAGGAAGCTTATCAAAAAACTAGAGAGCTGGACAGGGTCATAATGGCTGAATTATCTCCTTGTTCCTGGAAGTGACCCTGCTGAGTCGAGGTTGAGGCAACTTGACAGATCACTGTAGTGGAAGCCGAGGCTGCCCCTCCTTGTGCTGTAGCGCTTCTGGAGATAAAGAGGACTTAAGTCTCCAGGGATGTCTATTTAGCACAACGTACTGTCAGGACACCTTTACTGTAGCAAAACCAATAACCATTAAAACCTGCCTGTGTAAAGAACCATCTTCACTGGGACTCACTAAGAGGGGTTCATAGTTGTCTCTACAGCTGAGTGGTGCCTTAAAAAACAGAACTACCGTAGTTTGAAGTTTGCCCACAGCATTCAAGAAGAGGCCTGAAGGGAAATGTTGACTATGCAGATGCAATTCCTACAGACCTGTGTCACTCCCCAACAACATCAGGCTTCGGATATATGTTGAATGATGCGCTAAGCCCACTCTGCCTAGGCGATATGGTTCCCTTCTCTGTTGTGATTGCAAGGTGGGAAGCAGCAGGTCAATTGCCTGCTGCTGTGATGAGTTCTAAGGAAGCAGATTGCCTGTGAGTAGTTTTACTGTAGATATTTACTGTCTCTATTATTATTAAAATGTACAAAAAGGTTAAAACAGTGACTTTCCTGAACTGCACGAGGATCCAGGAAGTTAGCTAGTGTATGTTCACGTATGTCTTTTCTTTTGTCTTAGCGTAGTTTCTGCTGCTCTCCTATGGGCACAGGCAAACGCACTTTCAGTGCCATACACCTGGGAACTTCAGGAACACTCCTTAAGGCAAATGGGTGGATGATTCAGTATGCCCAGTCCTTGTTTCTCAGCTGCTGTAACTGTCCGTCCTATGCTTTGGAGGCACTGATGATGGATGTTAGAGCTAGATCGAATACAGCCAAATCTCTGTTCATGAGCACTGCATTTAAACCTGAACTGCTGCTAAATTTGCTCATGTTTAGTCCCCTTATGTGTAGTTAGAGTTCCTAAGTTGGAAGGTTCAGCTCTCCTTTTGACTAATGAGATCCATGCTCCTGTTCAAGACCAAACCTAAACTGGGGTGTGGATTCATTCATGTCCTCCTTCTCTGACACTCAAACTGAAAACCCCATTGCCTGATGTGAAAGCCTCATTGTCTGGGGCATTTATAAAACAGAATGGGCATGGAGAATCCATCCGTTGATATTCTGCTCAGCAGCGGCACATCTGACAAAACCCCTCAGCAGTGTCAGCTGGGGCTAGATAAAAGCACCTGGTAAGCTCATCAGCCATAGGGTTGTAAGGTCAAGGAGGAGATAATCCCTCTGAGCCTTGTCAATGGAACAAGCTTATTTCCAAGCTCTTCCATTCAGTGGTGGGGTCAGAGCTCCACCAGCACTGAAGAGTAAAAGTATTCCCACTCATCCTCACTGTTTGGCGTCTCTTAATGCCAGCTTTGACTCAGCCTCCAGGAGAACCCATCAAAAGAAGCTATGTCCCACTCACCTCGGTTTTACCATCTCCACGGGAGATTTCACAAGAAAGTGTGCCATATGAAAGTTGGAATATCAACAACTCCCTTTAGATTCAGGCAGAACAGTGTGTTCTACAGCATCTTCCTGCCTTCAGGGCCAGTCTTCCTCTGAGGGCGGGCCTGAGATTTGCCAGCTTGTGAAATATAATCAGGACATTTCTATGCTGTCCCTGTCATGCAGCCTTGAGTTCAGGGACGCCTTGAATTCTGAGCTTGATTTGTCCTGCTTTGATGTCCCTCTTTGAGGGCGTTGTTTAGAACAGTGAAAGTAATTGTACCTGCCCTTCGGTTTAGAGTGTTAATTTATCTTCTCAGCCAGTTTAGTGCATTGCTTTCTCAGGCCTTCCTCGCCCTCTGCAAAGTGAAACTCTGCCCAGAAAGGTAAGAATGGCTCCTGGTTGCATGGATTACATCTGCTGGCCAAAAGATAAAATAAAAAGCTTGGGCTGGTGAATTCCATCAGCTTCACAGAGGGGTTCTGTGTCCTTTGCATGTCTTATCAAAAGAAATGAGGGGGGAAACTTAATCAGCTACACTCAGGTGGATTTTGAGGGATCTTATGTTACTGCAGTGGAGAAGATAACGGAGGTGGCACTGGGGTTTCCTGTTGCTGCTCAGCAAAGCAAGAGGAAAAATGTCCTTCCCTTCCTCTAAACCCTCGTGTTTCAATCCATTCCAGATTCTTTCCATCTCTGCAGCTGTGCTGACCGTGAGATCAACCAGTTCCCTTGAATTCTGCAACAAAACCTGCTCCAAAAGGCTACATATTATTTATTCCAATTTACCTGAAATTCTGTTTTGTGCAGATGTAAGCAACAGTCTTTCCTCCTAAACCTGGTTGTGCTGTTTTGGGGGTCTGTTGCCCTTTTCTCACTGGGAATCAGGTAGACATGGGAGGGGCTGTGTCTTGTTTCATCTCTGGAGCTGCATGAAAAGATTTTGTTTTAGTTTGGCAGCCTCATTGGAAATTAATTTAGATTCAGTGAAAAACAAATGTAAATTTTTGGGGCTTTAACTCGTCGGGGGAGGGGGGAATCAGTCTTATTGTTTTCAGTTGACACAAAATGTTCCATGTTATCCAAAACGAAATACTTAGCTATAGACACATGCAAATGACACAAAACAAAAGCAAAGAAGGGGTGGTTATGCAACTGCAGGAGGAAGAAACGGTTATTGTCTTGTAAGCCTTTTATCTTCTATGAAGAGGGCACTGAGGGAAGCCCAGCTCCAAAGAGTCTGGTGCAAGGCTTGTTGAGATTCAAGCCCTGCCTGGAATCAGACTGCTAGCTTGGACTCCCACATCCCCTTGCCCAGCAGGGATTCCCGCCTTGTAAGGGCTTCTGGGCTAGGCTGCCCTTCACCTTTCCTGCTGAAGCCATTCTCATTTAAATCACAGATGATGCAGCAAGCATCCCTCTCTAGCCTGCTGGATGAGGGGACTGACCTAGTAGGACCTGCACGCACCTTGCTCCAGGGACGACCTGCCTTATGCCAGGAAGAACCCAAGATGAGAGGCGAGATGGAGAGTCACTCTTACACTTTGCTGCCTACACACTGTTAAGAGTGCTCAGAGTGCTTACACACTCTGCTGCCTACAGGGTGTTCCAAAGAGCGGAAGAGGCAGTTCTGAATCTTCCCATGCTAGGCTGAGCATTTAATCTGGGTATCCTACTCTCAGAGGCTAGAGGTAATGATAGAGTTGGGATAGTGCTATCTCTTCTTGCTGATTTCTGAAGCTAAACTGCTTTTTTTTGCCCCCAGCAAACATAATTCAGGAAATGCAGAACTAATGTGTGAATAACTCAGGGCAACTGAAACCAGATTTCCAGAGAATGGATTATTCTCTCAAAAAATAATAATTGTTCAGGTCTATTCATGAGCACACACTAGCAGAATTAGTTCCATATATCTGGAGAGGAATCATTACAATCTCTCCTTTCAAAACAGAGCAATGGTTGGCTATAAAACTGACCAGAAAAATAGAATGAGATGCAATTGGAAGTTCTTACACTATAATGAAGAAAAAACAGTTATATTGGTGCTAGTATTACTGATATTAGCTAAAATGCAACTTGATTAATCAAGCTTCTTCCTAAATCCATTTTATTTGCCAATTGTTTTGCTTATGCAAAGAGAATGTGCTGGATATTGTAGGACTGTCTTCACTTGAGTTATGTGGCTGTGGGAATTTACTCAGTATGTGCTGTGGGAGCCATGCTGTGCTCCATGGGGCAGAGCATGGGACACATGTCTGGCAAAGGAAAGGCTCTGTCCTCAAAGAGCTCACAAGCTAAGTTAGAAACAGCTGCAGCAGGTGGCTGAGGGACAAACAGGCAGTTCATGATGGGGTACAAGGCAGAAGCTAAGCAGGAGGGACCTCAGAGGGCCTCCTGTATGGATGGCTTGGGTGTATGTCTGGATGGTATTGCTATTGCACTCCACACAAATCACTGCTCTTAAGAGAAATGAGTAGTAGAAACAGAACGTTTATCCAGAGAAACACAAAAATGCAGGACACATGAAGAGAAGAGCTTTGCTATAAGGAAAAACTATCGCCAGACCAGCTAGACTTTGGATGAGAGCATGAGGAGAAGTACACAGTAATACCAGGTGAGGCCAACTAGCACTCCTGGTTCCCTTCCCTATGAAGGGTGTCCCTATGAAGGGACACTCATTGTTAGGAAAAGTCAGAATCTAAAGGTTAAGCATAATACTTTTTTCTCAAAACGCAAAATGTACTCGAGGAGGGATCTACATTGAAGAATGTTACTGATGCAAATAATTTAGATAGAAAGAATGATTAGACATGGGATTAAATTCATCCTTGGTGTACTTCAGGGAATCAACCGTGTCTTAATAAGGCATGAATAATAGCATGTGCAGTTACAATACATAACACTGGCAATGCATGTGTCTTCAAAGCCCAGGCTAGCCAGAATGAAATCACAAGGGCTATCAATCCCCAGCTGCAGGGCATGAGATAATCCACCATGAAAGGGGCAGGGTAAATTATCCCTGCTGGTATTTAGGTGAATTAAGAAAGGTTTTGCACCTTCTCTTTAAATACTCAGTATAGCTAGCTGCAGATGAGCTATCAGATCATGTGGACAATCACTTTTTCTTAACACAACAGAGCTTTTTTACTTCTTCTTTTCCAATAAGCTGATCCCAGGAACTTCATACACAGCCTCTCTCAAGTTGTTTTCTGGTGGCATTTTCAGCAGAAGGGTGATGTGTTTGGCTGTTTTCTTTCCATTGGGCTCTATTGGTCAGGCTGGATTCATTAGAACACTGCTGTTGAAGAGAATTCTTTAGGGTATTGACCTAGGAAGTATTGTTTCTTCTGATTAAAAAATTGCTGGCAGCCAAGCAAAACATTGCAAAACAGAACAGAACTTGTGTGCTGTTACTCTTTCTCTCACACTTAGAGAGACTGATCTTGTTTGGACAAGAACCTAAAGTAAGGGCTAGCAGAGGGCAAAGCAGAGAGAACATAAAGCCTTCTTCTCCTCTGGTCAGGTCATATAACAAGTCACCTGGCAGTTCATGAGCCCCTCATGAACCCTCTCTGTGCAAAATTTCCATTTTAGGTTCTTGTGTAGGGGGCATTGCTCTGAAATGCATTGACAGATGAATTCCTCTGTTTAGTCTGAGTGTTGATCAGTGCATTAGAGATGCACTTCATTGAATGAAAAGTAGTCTTTCAGATGGAAGGTCACTCCTACGACCTGGTTGTCTGCAACTTGGAGAGTATCTTCTTTCCTTTGGGCTTTCTCCCCTTGCTTGGCATTTCATTCCACTACACAGACCACTGATGGCTCATCTAGCCTTTGTCCCAAACATCTGTGCACACGAGAGCAATCCTGTCCGCATCCCCCAAGCACTAGCTGGGGTATTTCACTAGGGAGCAGGGAGCTACTCTGCTTCTGCTATTGCCAAGGAGATCCTGAGAAGCTTGAGATCTGCCTGGACCATGCTGAAGGTGGTTCTGCAGAACCATCTAGATCCTGAAGTGGCTGTTAAGACAGACATTCAGCAAATTGTACTCTCTTTTACTCCTGCCATGCCTTTTGGGGGCTCGGGGTAGCACTCCCCCCAAGCTCCAGTGCTCTGTTTACTATGTAGGGGAAGCACAATGCCTGCCCTGCCCTGGGATATTCCCCACCAGGGGCACAGCCCAAAGCTAACTCAGAGCTTGTACTGTGGGCAGCTGGGGCCTCAGGAGCTCCTTTCGTACAACCCCACAGGCCGCTGAGCTCATCCAGGTGAAGCTGACCCTTGGACAGCTGTAGTGCAGAAACATGATGTTGGAAGACGGCAGTTGCTGCTTCCAGCACTGTGTGAAGTTTACACACCGGCAAGTGAGGCTGCCATACCAGGTGGCAACCAGAGCCCAGATCCTTTTGTTGGCTTCATTTTCATTGAGACCTCAGGAAGCAAAGACCAATGATGCACAAAGCAACATGCAGCCTCCTTGCCGGTACTGACTAGCTAGCTAGTTCCTAGTCAGGTAACAGTTTTTGTTCCAACAATTTTGCCTTTGGTGTAACTCCAGACTAATATCGTGTCATGACTCTGGTGTTTCTAAGGGTCAGAGAGCACTTCAGTGAGAGGGTAGCAAAAAGTAAGAATGAGTACACCTATTATGAAGAACATAAAGAGTAAATAAAGAGCATGGCTTTCTTCACAGATGGGATTTATGGCCTGCCCCACCCTTCATAACAAAGAGATACTATCTTCTCTTGAGACAATTCTCACTCAAGAGAAAAAAAAAAGCAAATGTATGGACTGAATTTATTTAGTGTTAACTGCTACATGATGCACTGTTTAATTACATGAATGTAAACTTCATCAAAGACAAGTCTGAAAGGCAGGAGGATTATTCGTGTGGTATAAAGGTAGGAGCAAAAATAAGGGCAGGCTGGAAATAACATGGAATTAAACGGAATAGTTTGGAAGGATTTGTGAAGAGATAAAGTAGTTTTAATGGTGTGACTAATTTCACTGACCTTTCACTGGAGATGGATTTGGCTTTTTACCTTTTATTTGACCTCATACATAGATCAGCCCATTTAGCTGAGATCATTTAAGCTCTAGGAAACCAATTGCACAGCTAGACCGAGATGATAGATATTTGAACTCATAATGGTTTTTTTTCATACAAGAATTAAGCTTCATAAAACTATTAATTTCCTAACATGCTACATCACGAGACACTGGGCTGTATCCAGAAACTGGCCTGCTGCCTTCTGCTCTTTTATTGTGCAGCAATGCTCTGTTCGTTTTCCTTCTTTCTTTTCACTGACCTGGTTGCTGTTATTATTTCTCTCATAGAAATCGTTCACACACCCACACCTGACTTTATTTTTACAACTCTCTCTATATACAGCTGTTAGTTGAATTTAATTACTATGTCTCAGCCAGCTATTGATAGGAAAAGAACTGGTTTGGCTACCCTCGATTAACAGTTCTAGTCCCCTGCTATTAGAAGCAAGTGCATCATGTAACATTCTTTGCAGACACGATGAGCTCCAGCATCAAGAAGCTTCTAAAGTAGCCTTTTTGGCTCACCATTAGAAGCTTGTTCTCCACCTCTCCTCCGACCATGGGAGTACCGATTATTTCTACAGCTCCCACTGTGCATTGCTCTGTTTTCACAAAGGTGGATAAAGAGATGGATTTTAAAAAACCTCCTTTTATAAATTTGACATGTAGTTAATTCTTTGTTGTGGGTGATTAATCTCCTGGCAGAGCATTCAGAGCAGGGTAATATACAGAGTGATATGGAGCAATTGAAGCTAATGTTGACTTAGCCCCAACACCAAATCAATGCCAAAGTACATGACTTCTGATCTGCTTTCTAATATATCAATAAAGGCTACAGGATGAAATGCATCCTGGCATTTGAATGGAATTTAACACCTACCTCAGCTTTGTGATATCTCACTATAGAAAGCTGAATTTCGCCCACAGAGAGCGCATATTGATGCGTGCAACATTCTGCCTTGGGATTTTATGACCATTTCCAAGCACTGCCAAGCCACACTTTCTTTGGATTTACAGATACATACTGCCTGATCTGATGCATTGTTCACTTATACTCCATGACTTTTCACGTTGGGGAAAGAAAAAATATGCTTACAACCAAGAAAGGTGTGAAATGTAGGTGCAGGATGGGAAACAATTCCAATTTCCATTTTATTTTATTTTATTTTATTTTATTTTATTTTATTTTATTTTATTTTATTATTTTATTTTATTTTATTTTATTTTATTTTATTTTATTTTATTTTATTTTATTTTATTTTATTTTATTTTGCTTTTAAGCTTTTTGGAAGAGTCCATATCCCAGGGTACCATAACCTGAAATTCTCTCAACCTTCTAGAGAATGACACTCATGGAAAATCCACAGTGGCTCAACATGTCAAACATGCTCAGGTTACTGCATGGTTTCTACTCAACCAATGGCAAATTCATCAATAAGAAGCACATAACCAACTACAAATACCTATCACCAATATTATGTGTTTGGGAAGCACAAATCATATGCTGTCATTTTCCAGCCAAGCGTTAAGTCAATATCTAAACCAGATGCAGTGGAGGCATATGATATTTTTGTAACAAGCCACCCAAATAGACTAATGATCTTGGTTTCACAGTAAACAAGACACATGGGAACTCATCATGAATACACTCCCCCTTGTAGAGGCACGTGGAACATGAGCATTCACAATCAGCTATTCATTACAGAGGCTTTTGAAACTGTGAATAATTTCTACCCACTGGGAGAAATTAGAGGCACAGTGTCTGCCTGCACATAGGTGACTGGAGGAGAAGGGACCCACTCACAGAAAGTAACGCATTTGATTCTGTCCCTTGCTGCATTGTTGCAGAAGAGTTCTGAATTTTTCTGGGTTAACATGCTTCCATTGCAAAAAAAAAGGGGATTTCAGGCTATGGAAGGAGCATCAAAAAACAGTGAGTAAAATTAGTTTAGGATTTTAATTAAACAACAGCAAAACCAAAAGATACCAAAATAGGCACATTTTTGTGGACAAAACTAATATTTCCATATTAGACTTTGAGGGAATTATTGCAAGCAAAAATATCTTTTTGACTTCCAGATGTTGAAAGTCAAATACAATTACATTCTAAGAGCTGGGAACTGAAAGCTGCAACACAAACTTTCACGTTACAGATCTCAAGGTCCACCAGCCCTTCACACAACTCAAGCTGGTGGTCACTACACATTCATGATGACTGAGCTCATTTGCAGTCAAGAGGATCTCCAGTCTGCAGCATAAAAGAACCATACTTATCTTCCTGTTAGAAAAGTTGATATAACTAAGTCAACAGAGAAATAGAAGCACAGGATGACTGGAAAGCCTCAAAAGATCAAGGATGAAATGAACAGACAATCTACATCACCAGTCCATCACAGTGTGTAGGCAGACCACAGCAACTTGCTGCATTCCTCAAGACATCAGAAATCCAAATATATATATAGCAGTAACGTTACCAATGCGGAGTCTTACTAAAGATTTAAGATAAGTACGCCCTTCAGTATTTTTATCAATAACAATAAGATGTGAGCAGGTCCCTGAAACTAAGGCAGTGTGTTGCAGAACTCAGGCTCCACTTCAGCACTTGTTCAGCCTCAAAGATTCCAGCTGGTGTTTCCGTGGCAGGAGATGCTCTCCTACACCTCACAGAGGTTACTTGTGTTTATGCCAATGCTGAGGAATTGCACATGCCTTTCTTCAAAGCCTACCGCAATATCCATGCCATTTCTGTATCTCAAAAGCAATGCTGAGCCTTGAAGGGCTTTATTTACTTTCCTTCTCTCATCATTACTGTGTTTGGAAGATATCTCTAAGGTTCTAGAGCTTTGCATGTGGAAATAACCTTAAAAACTTGTTTTGCTCTTAACCAAAGTGAATGGTGTTGTAAGTGTCATATTTCAGGGAGTAAAAACACCACCTATTCACAGACCTATTCCTCTTTCTTTCTCTTGCCCTTTTCCTCCCCACTATGCTTTCATCCCTTATGATACAGGAGCAGGACTGTATTACTCATCCATCAAGGACTATAGCTCTCTACATCCATTTGGCAGCAATTCTGAGTATCTATGTCATTTCCCAAAGATTTATACTAAAACTTTTAGAATTTCAACCAATTCAAAGCTTTTATTTGTGTATCAACTGTAAGCTCTTTGATGCAGGAAATGTCTGTGATTTTATACAGTGTTGAAAACAACAGAGCTATTCTTAGTTTATCATTAGGCACTGCCATAACGAATCTAATGACAACAGTCTGAACTCCCTGCTCCAGCCCGTGCCTCAACACGAAGATTTGCTAGGTATCAAAGATCACTGCTGGCAATCCCTCTACAACATGAAACAGCACCTACCTTCAACATCAAAAATTGGAATGTCCTTGTCTGAAAAAATTCATTCACATGATAATATCTGCACACTGTGTTCTACTCCGAGGAAGAAATGTGTTTATGAATGCAGGTTTGGAGCTCACTCACAGATGTGAATATGTACAGGTTGTGCCATGCAGGTAACTCTATTCTGATGTTGTCAGATCTGTTAACCTTGGGAACGGATGATATCAGCTGAGCCTGTGTCATACATGTAATCCTAGGTACCAAGGTGATCCATGTTAATTTGCAGAGACAAAACCAGGCATCGGCATTAGCTAATTCTGGGTTCAACAGGTACAGTTAGAAAGATCCAAGCAAATAAAGATAGAAGACTACAGGCCTCTCAGAGGTCTGGGATTACAAAGAGAGGACCCAGGAGAGTTTGCTACAGAAAAGCTTCATAAATTTGAGGTTATCACTTTCCTGTATTTGAGAGCCTTGCTTTAGAACAAAACTACCAATTACAAATGGCACTCACAGTAGCTGGTGAAGGATCTCAGGTGCTTCTGCTCCCAGGAAGCAGATGACACATCAGTCAATGTTGCCTCATTGTCACTGATATCTCTGATTTACTCCACTAAGCATCAGCCTTGATTTGGCCTCTGCAAATGACATAGTGGCTAGATTTAGATGGTGAGTACACATCTTATCTATCATAAGTCCTATAAATAGTTGCTGTATCCATGTACAGTATCTTACTAGAGTATTCACAGTAAGATCCCAAGGCCTCTGGAGCCAATAGAAAGGATGCCATTTACCTTAAAGGGCTTTGGATCAGGCAGTTATAAACTTCTCACCTCCAGGGTATGTGACTACGTTCTTCCAGGCCCATCACATAGTGCATGGCAAACTGTGGTAATAGGCTTCCATCTGGACTGACAGTATTTTCTGACTATAGGGAAATTGCAATGGGAGAGAGAGGAAAACACAGAACAAAAACAGAGAGAAGGGACAGGAGTCAGAAGGACTCTGTTATCTGCTTTGGTACATGTTCCTGTCCACAATAAGGGAAAGATTAGAGAGAAAGAAAAATGAACGAGTGCAAGGTGATAGCAGGTTAGGAGATAGTTGGTGGGAGGCACCACGTTCAGTGGCTTGAAGTCTCTTGTCTATACTGAGATAGATGCACTGGATGAGAATATTCAAGGCTCCTTTTCTTTGTTTAGCACTTGTTATCATGTCTTCTACCTCGAAATGGGAACAGCAAGTCCTGAGTGAGGGTGTATTACTCTCAGTGATTCTGCACAGGACATGTACCAGAGAATTAGATTGTGTAAACTTCCTTCAGTGAAATTCTTGAAACAGATAACGTTAAGCTTTCTACAGCACTAGGGAAGTGGGGACAGGAAAGATGTCTCAGCTTTGAGGACTGAGCGACAGGCTGTTCTTTCTTTCCCCTTCCAGCTCTGGCTTGCGGTATCTGAGTACTCAGATGTAAACAGACAGGGAGGAGAGCACCCCTAGTACACTGCCTAAGGACTCTATCAGAATAAGACTCTTGTGCTTAGCGCTGTACAAAGAGAATGGAAGGATGGTCTCAGCTCAGGCAAATTACAATCTAGATATAAATAAAATGCAGCAAACTTGGGAGGATGTGTTAAAAATGAGACTGTTTTGGCCAGCAGAGTACACTGCTAGTTTCATCTTCTTCTGCATGGGACTGCAGACAAGGAGAAGGCCTCCCTTGCTCCCCACATCTTTCCGGTGGAACCAGGGAGTCAGACAGCTCCTCAGTGTCACATTCAGTCTTCACAAGGCCCAGAAAGAGGACCTTGAGGGGAGACCTTAAAGGCCATCACCAGGCCTTTAAACCCATTCCTTGAGGAAAGCTGGGAACTGGGAGAAAGCAGGTAGAGAAAAGGTGATGGAAAGGGGGAGAAGGGACAACAGAAAAACAGAGCACAGAGAGGAGAGTCAGAAATCTTCCCAGTAAGCAGCTAAGCAGTACCAAGGGAGAACTAACAAATGTCCAAATGAATGGGGGAGTGCTGGCAGCTGCTGAAGGTGGAGAAAGGGCAGGCACAGGGTAAATGGGTAAAAGAGCAAGGTGAACAGCTTGCCCCTAAGAGGCAGGCATGAAAGCTGGCAGCCGAAAAAATCCCCAAAGGCAGCATGAGAGGTCAAGAAAAGAGGTCAGGAAGAAGCAGTGGAGGAAAGGGGTATTCAAAGTGCTGGATGCCGTGGAGGAAGTTGTACAAACAAGCCTGGGTCCTGGTTTTTGTCCTGAAGCAGCAGGGTTAAATTTGTTTTCTGTTGCAAGCCTAGCTAGTGTAACTGAGGATATTATTATTCATATTTGTATCTAATAAAGGTTACAGTGTGAGGCAGCTGGAGCAGAGCTGTGAAAGGTGAATGATGTTAATGTTTTTATTGAGGACTCAACACCAAGTTCACATCTTTTCAGGCTTATCCATCCTGCTGATGAGACACGATAGACAACACAAAAGCGAACAAATGAAAATGCATGATCCTGCTGGAGACTGTTCCTTGGCAATCAGGACAAGACAGGTAGCTGGACACATCCCTTGCTTCTGGTGTCTTCATCTACCCCTTGCAACAGAGGGGACATCATTCCCGTTACAAGAACCTTGACTCATAAGTCATTTTTTTTGTGTGTCAAAAAGTGGTCACAGATGCCTAACTTTTACGGCTGGTATTTTTCACAACGTGGAGGACAGCTCGATCCAGACCAAGCTCAAGGCAATGCACTCAGGTCATTCTGGAGAATATCAGCCTTCATTTCTGCAGGGCTATGGAGTCATAGTCTTTGCTGTGTCAATCCCTGAACTGCTGGAATACAAAATGAGAGGGAGCTGACTGGCTACTACAAATCACATAGCCCACTTCCTTTAATACTGCAGAAGTTAGTGGCTCAGCAGCCTAATTAAAAGAAATAATTAAATAATAATAATAATAATAATAATAATAATAATAATAATAATAATAATTTTGTTTAGCTAGAAACAACAGAAGCCTCTTTTTTAGCTTTTTTGTTTTGTTGCTATAACATTCTTTTAAAGGAAATCCAGTCAGCGGAAAGCTTTCAGTCAACTTAAAGCACAGCATGGCGATGAGTGAGTGCCCATCTTAAGCCGACATCCTGGCCACTTCCCAGAGCTGTGCTCACACTCCCATGCTGGGCATCAGGGCTGAGTGATTCTCTGGGGCTTTTGCTGACAGAGTTCCACTTTGCAAAAATAATGAGCTCCTCCCTGGAGCAGAGCTTATATCACAGGTAACACGCCTGCCAAGCATATTCTAGCCCCAGGCTAGAAAAGTATGACCTACTGTCTTGTTATATAAATAAGTTAGCATTTTAGAAAAACAACTAACAAAACAACTAACAAACAAAAACAAACAAACCAAAACCTTGAACCATCCTGGATACTCATAGCTCTGTGGCTATCTGACAAGCAGGATACAAAAGTTCACAGTTACTTGTTGTTCCTCTAAGACAGACCATTTTCTTAGCAAATCTGCAATAGAACTATCCACAAAAAAGATCTCCCCCTTACAGAGTCTGGAGGTTTGTGTTCCCAATATTGCTGTCTGCCTGTAGACTTTCTCTACAGGCATGTTTGCATGCACAGTCTTGTGTTTCCCTGGCCTTATTTATGCAGCCCTCTCAGAGACTCTTTGAAACCCTGTTCCCTGAGGAAGACAATGATAAGGCATGGGTTGCTCTTTTCTTTTGAACTTTAATTCCTCCTCCACTCACTGCTTTGTGCTTGACCAGAGTTAGGTTGGTCAGCACAAGTGCAGAAAACCCTCCAGAGGGGCTGTTGAATCCAGCTTGACTGCCATGGCGGCAGATCCCCCCAAAATGCTTAGGCCTTATTCAAGAAAGAATGCTCTTCCATTGACATTTATGGGGAATTTTGCTCATGAATCATCAGATATAATTGTTACTTCAGGCTTGCTCTAAGTCGTGTGAGTAAGCTGAATTCTGTTCTAGCTATGATCAGTTTGACTACGGCACCTAGATACAACTTGGCTACCATGATAATGCACACCTTAAAATCCTCTAGTTATAGCTGATCTGGCTGGGAGATCTATCCTCATTGTGTGCAGTGCTCAGGGCAGAAGATCTGTGCTTATTGCAGCAATATGAGTAAGCTGGAAAACAGTGAAATAGTGCCGTACCGTGTCTTAAAAAATAGCTCTAAGAGTAACCTAATTCTATAAACCTGTCAAAGGAGGTAAGTCACTGGGGAATGACAAAGGTGGTTTATTTTTAGTCAACCAGGATTTAGATTAGTGTATTATTTTTACCAAACATGCTGTGAGGCTTTTGGAACTCAACACTGGGAATATTAAACTATAATTAAAATGTTTTGACCCAGGATAACATAACCACAGGGTCTCAGGATGTCTTATTTCCCGCTGCTTCTCCATTCTCCTCTCTCCTCTTTCTTTCATTCTGATACTTGGAAAATGCATCTTGATTTTCTAAGGGAGCCATTTGGAGTATGATATTTTGGTCAATATTCACCTTTTGTTTTCAGAGAATAAAATATCCCACTTACAGAGTAAGCATCCTGTTCAGTCCTGTATGCAACCCATTTGCCAAGATTCTTGATTAACAAGAACAGATTCACATCCTTAGCCTGTCTAAAAGGTCTTCTTTACACTAACTCTGGGAAAATACTCCTTCAGCAGCGCCTCAACAATCATTTCAGGTGTTTGATGAACTCACTGCTGGCTTAAAACATAGGGCAAAGTTTATTCTGCTTCACTGTCATTCCTTTCTATAATGAGAGAGAGAAGAAAAGAAATGACAATTACCATCGCTCAGATGGCTCAGAAAGACAGTAATGAGATGGAGGATCTCTCAGCACTGGGTTACCAGATCACATGTGAGTTAGGTGTGGTTTCCTGACCAGCCTAAGCCAATCTAAGACAGGCTTTTGCAAAACTGTGGAGCATTGCTCTCCCGTACATGAGCTCCCATCCTCTCCCTGTAACAGTTTATGGCTCATGCACCTAAGAGAGCAGCCACGTCAAGCTTATCCAGATAAGCGCTCACTCAACAGAAAAAAAAAAGGGGGGGAAAAAAAAGGAGCATGTGTCCGAGCCCCTCTGATCTGTCTGACTGCTCAGCCACATGACTGTCAAAGGTGTAAAGGCGATGAGGTAGGAATGCGTTACGCAGGGCTGAGTCAACCCCTTCAGAATTAGTACAGAATTAGACTGCCTTAAGCCAACGATGAAAGCAGAGAGAAAACAAAAATATCTTTTTAATCTAGGAATTAAAAAGCCTATCCATTTGTCATCATTACCATGTCTGAAGATTTTACAATAATTACTATAGAACTAGAAGTTGGGAACTCATCTCTGCTCATTATCCAGCTAGTCTAAGCTGGTTTCTCAGATCCCTCTAACCAATGGAGAGAGAAGCTTCCAGAGGAGGATACATCCCCAAAAAAGATACCTGCTAGGGGAGTGACCCATCTTTGAAGATGTCTTTGAGTATAGAGAAAATCCCAGCTCCATCTTCAGGATGTGTGCATTTTTTATCTCATTTCATTCTCCGCTGGAGTCTCACTCAGAAATCTTCATAGTCTAGGGACCAGGTTGAACAGTGCTTGCACCCTCTGCGCTTACTGTAATCATGGGGAATACCTGTTCCCTTTCTCCTCTCCCACCACTTATTATTAAAAAGTAGAAACCCACCACTTTTTGAACTCTGCCTGCCTAATCAGGCAAAAATGCATCCTTCCAGAGAGCAATTGATTTGGAGGGGTGGAGAGAAGAAACATTGTTTTTACTAATAGTTTTGTATATAATCTTTCCCTCTGGAAGTTCTTTTCTGCTCTCTTAGGGAAAGATCTTAGAGTATGTAACTTAAAAGATCTGGTATGGAGATTTTGATCATAATGACTTAATTAAATGAGGTGTTTGAGGAGTTTAATATTACATCATTGCTGATGGCTGGCTGATTGTTTTACTTGCCTTTGATCAACTGTGTGAGTGGAGGGTCATCCCAATCACCACGGGCCTACAGTATCCGTCATCGCCCCTCAGTCCTATTTGTCTTGCATGTGTATGCAGAAGGCCTGCTTTTGATGAACTGTGAAAAGAAAGATGAACTGTTGTAATGAAAACATTCCCTCCCCAAGATCCTCTTCAGAAAAAATTCAATTGGTTTGACCTTGTCCCCTCTCACAACGGACGGCAATGATTCCTGCAGATGGCCAGGTCATTCCATGGACACTTGGGAGCGAAGGAGCTGGATTCTCCATCTGCACTATCTCTTAGGCTGTGGCTGGGAAATGCAAGAGGAGCATGGGTAGACATACCTGAGATAGCTGTTATCAGGTGGATTGGAGTCCTTGTAGTGGCTTGTGCATTTGGCAGCCTATTTATACACAGAGGTTATTTTGCTCAAGGTGCGTGCACATGCTCGTGCAATACATAGCTAGCCAGCGGGAGCTAGTTCTCTCAGGGCTGCAGTCTCATCTCCACCTGAAGCAAAGGCAGGCCTGAGAGAGGTCATCAGAGCAGTCTATGTGGCTTCCCTTGCCCATCTGTCCTGTAGGCAAATATAGCCTGGCAAATCATAATAAGGATCTGCTAGCAAAGTTAGAGATCTCCATCTTTAATTCCCAAAGATACAGCCTTCTCTGAGGTATGTAGAAAAGCGACATTAGTGTTGGTGCACACGGTCTGAGTATCCCTTGTGGCTGTCATAGGAAGGAGAAATCCCTGGATCAGTATTGAGATGTCCTTGTCCCTCTATCAGCTGAGCAGGTGATTGCCATTGAAATGGCTGCCCATGCATCACTGGGTGAGGAGAAAAGCTTTTATCTACTTGATAAAAGAGAGTGGAGAGGAACACCTCTGTATATTATAAAGATTTTAAAATATTTGAAGGCTTAACAGGTAACTGCATATTTGGAGGCATCAAAGGACATGCCAACCGTGTTAGAAATATTTACTACCAGCCTATGCTGTGCCCAAAGAAAAAGTGAGAATAAGCAAGAGAGAGAAAGGCTAAATAGATAAAAGAGGGCACAAGAGAGCAAAGAGACTTGTCCCAGGTCATATATTAGCCATAAAATCAGAGCCCAAACAACTTCAGTTGGTGTCCTGTTTGCAAGGACATTCAGTTTAGTGTAGTGGCCCGGAAATTCTTCTTGGCTGACAGCATTTTCCAATTGCACCTGAATATTTTGGGGACATCATAACACAACAAGCTGTTGCAATCTCATAGGCTAGGCAACAGGTCTTCCTACAACGCTGTTAAACCCTTAAAGTTGCTAATATTTTTCTGAACAGCAGCGATCCAGACCTCCCCCAGCTTGCCTCAGTTGGAGCTGCAGCTATTTTAGTCACAGAAATATTGCTTGCGGAAATATGCATAAATGAAATGCATGGCCTGTTCCTGCTGATTTCCTCATACTTCTTCCATTTCATGAGTTTCTTGAAAATGCAATCATTGCATGCATGGCAATTATAAGACACCCTGACACTTGAGCACATGCCAAGTACTGACCGTTCTTGCTTTGCCATGCTTCAGTGAAGCAAGAATGCCACTATTTCTCTAGGAAATAGCACAGCTACAAGCATCTGGGTAGCTATAATAAGTCTTTTGCCAGATGTTGCTATCTGTAGGTCAGAGTGGTAAGTAGGGTCTTTTCTGCCCATATCTGCAGCACAGAATCATGTAAGCATGTCTCATTTAATCAGTTTAGTCAAGTTTTCTTCTATTTCAGGTACCTTAGATATTCATGGCCGGCCTGGCTTCACTTTCTCTTGATCTCTGCTGGGGCACATTGCAGTCACCTAGAAGACTGCAGTCCTGTCATTTGTCTTCAGTTGAGAGGCTCCATACAGGCATATTCCTGTTTACTTGGATACAATGTGAGGGTAGCCAAAATGCTTCACTCTTGTATGGACCCTAATACATGCTAACCCCATTGCTTGCTCTGTAGTGCAGTAAGCCTGCAATCCCCCATCACCGTCCCAGGAAAACAGCACTTCCAACAGATGTGGTAGATTTAGCAGCATTCATTCAGGCAGAATTCCTCATTAGCATTAAAAGAATTTTGCTTGAGAAAGAGCTGCGATATCAATCCTGGAACGGCAGGAACAGAGAAAGAGCTTGGGATTCCCCTGTGGGATTTTCTCCACACAAGGAATGCTACACAGACAGGGTTGCATAAGAGATGAAGCTGTCCCTCCGACCAACATCTGAAGTGGTACAATGAGGCTGAACGCCTGATCTGGATTCGTGAGGTAGCTGCGTGGGTAGCAGTTTATGGTGCGTGCAGCAACAGGCATCAGGAGATTACTTGCTCCAGTAACTTGGGTTGGGTATTGAGAACCCAAAGTAAACACTCAAATCACAGTTTTGTAAAAAGACTTAATACCCTATATTCATAAAACACCTTTCATTCAAGCGGCATTTTAAAGCATTTGTACATTCTGCATACTCAGAACAGAGGCTGAAGCTGAACTCAGTAACCTTTGCTCCAGGCAGTGATGGGAAGGAGGCAGGAGGAAAAACCAGGCATTTATGCAATCCTGAACTCAGAGTGCACCACATGTAACCTGTACCAGCTCAGGACCTGCTCCAGGAGCATACGATGCCTGCCCAACTGGGATGCAGGTGATCAGTTCTCCCAGACACAAGGTGGGCAAATAATGTGCTCTCCATGGGCTGATTTATGTTCCCATCAGCTGTATTTGTAAGAGAAATGAATGGAGTTAGGTATCTGGGTCTCACTGGAAGGAATGTTCCCAAGTATCCAAATAAGTAAGCACTGTGGCCAAAAATAATCCCAAAATGAAACAAACTCCAAAGAAAACTAAAAGCTGACTGTGAGTCCATAAGTTATTTGGCACAAGGTATTTTACTGGGCAATACATAAAGGTATCCTGATGCTCACTGTATGCACCCATATCTTGCTAAATATTTAAAAAGCAAGTATCCTACTACTGATTTAGTGGCAGTGCTTGAGTGTTTGGTCAGGAGAACTTTATCCTCTCCTGGTGCATGTCAGCAGATATGTTCAGAAGTTCCATATATATCCCAGGTGTAGAGCTACTGACTGAGAGCAGCAAGCACAGGTTTTCCTTACCCAGAAAGCTCTCCAGCTGCTTGGGATGGCGAAGTGGAGAGAGAAAAAATTCCCCAGGAGTTGCCATCCTGGGGATGTTGTTCTACCAGGCCTGTGTGTTTGCAGATGTGCAAAATGATGGACGCAGGGATTGATGAGCATTTTTGTTTGAAAAAGAAGCATATTTAATTTGCTAATTTTCAAGAAGCCCAGGAAACAAACCTCAAAGCCCTTCCCCAGCAATAGGAGCTTTCTTCTTGGGGGAAAGTCACCTTGAGGTGGAGTAACAGAATCACGCATACGTATCATTTGCATTAAGCTGGCTAATGTATTTCAGATAACAAGAGAAAGGCATAGCTCTTCCTCCAAAAGTATTTTTAAACTATTTCCATTTTTTTCCCCAGTAGTCTTCATTTCTGATATTTATTCCAGATTTGAATCCAGACCCTTTCTCTTGGGCAGCATAGCCACATGGTGAGTTTTTTGATAGCAGTAATAAAAAAGAAACCTTTTCTAGAAAGAAAATGTTTAAGTTTGAAATTAAGAATTTCTCATTCCTATATAACAAGAAAAAGATGTATTTAAAAATCTATGAAACTAGCAAATCAATGAAATATAAATCCCTTTGAAAGTTCTAGCAATTCAAATATATTTCCAATATTTGCAAATCGGCAGATGAAAGAAAAAATATCCAGACATTCCTAGATTTTGGTCAAATTTGAAAGTTGTATGTACTGCCTATGCGTTCCTAGATGAATGTCAAATGTCTCACTTCATCAGCATTTATCATTACTTCTAGTTCAAAATGCTTCTGTTGCAGAAGCAGCGGAAGGCCCAGCAAGCTCGTTGCCCCTGGCTGGCATGCTTTTTCAAACCTAAATTACTGAAGAGTTACAGAAGAGGACAAAAGGATGCAGAAGAGCAATGGAAAGGAACTGAGTTTGGAAGAGCTGCTTTCTATGGGAATGCTTGAATTGTCTTTTAATTCTAAACGAGCTTGTAGGGCTTGCCCTGGCTTAGTTGCACAGGGGATTTCCACCCTTTGACCTCCCGCTTGTCGCAGTGAACCCAAGCTCCGACCTTCCCTAGGGAGCTGCATCACGTGTGGCCGCAGCACAGCAAGCCCAAGACTTGAGCTTCCTGCAGTCTCTGCTCAAATCTCAACTTCCCCTTTCCTGCCGGGCTGACCGATGGTGGGGCATTCCTCCGGGCAAATGCCAGTTGCATAATGCAGCAACCTCATTAAAAATGGTCAGGATTACATAAAAGGAAGGGCTAAAAATACAGCCCCAATGAACTTGCCGAGAAGAGAGCTTCTTTGGCGAGTCTTAAACCTCTGCTTGCCTCACAGTGTTTATATCTGTGAGGGTGTGCACGCTACTCTTTTATACAGGCCTAATATATGCATGGCAGCATGCCCTTGGCTTTTTCTTTTTGTTTAATCTTTGACTTGACAGTGTTGGAACTTGCTTCCCCATGAAACCCAAGAAGGAGGGATTGTTGTGTGGGTCAGGTTTTGCTTTTGTTTTGTTTTGTTTCTCTCCCTTTTGCTGAGTTACCAAAAGAAACTCACCAAATCCTGCCTGCTCTGTCTGCTCTTGCTGTTCCTCTGTGCTCAAGAGTCCATTTAATTTTGTCTTCTGGCATTAAGCTTTACTTTAGTGCATATATCACTGCACTGGCCGCTCCTGGAAGGATGGTATTTTTAATATCAGGTGTGCAACCTTCATGTTTACTTGTTAGGACTTGAAACTCCCTTAAAGGGGATTCCCTGCCCCTTGTTCTGGATCATGATCCAGATGATTTCAGGGTGGGAAACTCCCCCAAATCCCTTCTGCGAGACAACAATTCACAAAACCAAGTGGTGGCCCAGTAGCATGACCTCTAGCTGAAGAATCAAGAATCAGCTCTGTGACCTTCTGTTTTGATAACAAAAAGCATGCAAAACTCAACTGGAAGAAACTGTTAAAGGTCATCTTGTCCTTCCCCCAGCTACCAGATAGGATTAGTCGTGCTGAAGGTGCTAGAGTTTAGACAGTTATTTCTGCTGTTGCCACCTTCTCACAGCAGTATTTTCACTCAGCTGTTCCAGCTGTTCACTAGTCTCATAACTGTGACACATCTCTTAACATCTCACCTGGATTTCCTCTGTTGCTCTTTGAGACCACTACTTCCTTTCCCATCCCCAGCAGACCCAACTAACAGCTTATTCTCTTCCTCAGTGCAGTAGCCTTTCACATACTTGAAGGGTGTTATCACGTCTCCCGCTCTTCAATTCCCTAGACTAAACAAACCCAACTCTTTCCGTCTTTCCTCATAGCTCATGTTTTCTAACCCTCTGATCAGTCTTGTTCCTGCTTGTTGGACTCTCTCCAGTTGGTCAACATCCTTCTTCAAGCTCGGTGCTTGCAAGTGGACAAAGGAAGGAAGGAAGGAAGGAAGGAAGGAAGGAAGGAAGGAAGGAAGGAAGGAAGGAAGGAAGGAAGGAAGGAAGGAAGGAAGGAAGGAAGGAAGGAAGGAAGGAAGGAAGGAAGGAAGGAAGGAAGGAAGGAAGGAAGGAAGGAAGGAAGGAAGGAAGGAAGGAAGGAAGGAAGGAAGGAAGGAAGGAAGGAAGGCATAGTGCTCTCTCAGCAGGGAGGATGTGTTTGGTCATAGCACCACACTGACTGACACAGCTCTATTGCTTCTGAGCCTTCTGTTAGCTCTGTAGCTGACACTTGGATCTTCACAATGTGCTTCATCGCATGGTGCAGACATGCCCTGTGGGGCTTTCTGGGTTTGTGGGAAAGGTTCAAGCTCCTAGAGTCAGTTTTCAAGGCAGCAGGATTTCTGCTGTCTGACTTCATTGTCATGTTGCAGAATTTATTCCCTGGAAATCACTCTTCCAAGTTCTAACCTTAACATTCCTTAAAGAACTCGCACTTCATGAGCCAAAATCCTTCTCTGATGTCAAATGAAGTCAATGGACCAACATGTTACAGCATCTACACTATTACACCTCAGGCAAGGCTGTGCTCCACTGTTCTGGGGAAAGCTCCAGTGTATATTGGCTAGGACCTGAGCCAAGATTTTTCAGTTCATATTTGCAAAATTTAATCACAACAGCCCAGATTCTGCACAGTCTTAATCCCATTGAATTGTTGCTTAGTCTGAAGTGAGTGCCTCCGGTTTTGATTAGACCATTTATGGTTATTGCCACTTTTGAATAAGAAGGGATCAAAATCTGGAACTCTGGTCACACAATGTGTTCATCCAAACCAAGGCAGCATTTCAACTTCCCAGACCACAGCATATTGTAAAAAGGGCAGATTTAAGTGCACACTGTACTGGGCCATTGTAGCAAAAGACTGCTAGGAATAAACTTACTTCAACGAGGAGAAGTGTGTAAACTAACCCCTTGCAAAGAATCTCCCTAAAAAGCTCCCTCTTTGAAAAGGAGAGAGATCAAACCAGGAAAATAAGCAGTACCTACTCCAGGAGGCAGGCTTGCCTCCTGGAAGCCAGATAATAATAAATGATGTGCTTGTAATCCACAGCAGAGATACGACGGCATTTTCTTTGACATCAAATGCTAAAGAGGGAGTGAGTAGTTCTGTAAAGTGCTTTTTCTAAAACACACAGAAAGATCTTTTATTAGAGAAAGGATGATCTCTGAGATAATGGTTCCTATCTTTTCATTTCACACCAGTGTGAAGAATTTGTACAAGCAAAAAGAAGTGTGTATTTACCTAAAACTGCATAATTTCAGGGATAAGAAGGATTAAACTATTGCTAAACCAAGTCAGTTTAGAAAGACATACCAAGACCGTGAAAGGGGAGAAAGAGAACAAGAAAAAAATGGAATCAAAGGATAACTATACCTCTTTGCACTGAATGTTTTTATTTTGTCCTGAATGTACCCTTTAGATGTAACTATAACGAGGAGTAATCCTACCTCCTGCTAGAGGGCAGCTATTCCTGAGGGTAAACACTGTGGGACTTCAAGGGCACTTGCTGCAGCAACAGCACAGGGTGAGCCAGGAGAAAATGAATTCCAGGGGAATAGGATTAACTCAATTATAATTTGACCAAATCACTGTATATTGACCCTCCATAAATGCCAAATGCCCCACACAATGGTTTTGAATGCAGATAAATAGTCTGGGCTCAATTTCTGTCTCATCAAAAGATTAGAGGACAAGCTTAAACTTATTGGAGGGTATTTTTCTTCTTTGTATTAATGCCACCTTTAAAAAGTTGCAACAGGTTTTGTTCTGTGTTTCCTAAGGACATATACCGGCTCTGCAATCCTAGGTTTTGCTGAAACACCTGCTCTTTACAGGCTCTGTTGACTGAAGGACAAGGTAATTAGGTAACTTACCCAAAGGTCACATGATGAGTAAAGAAGGATTAGCACTCAAGTTCCTCCTGACAGCTAGTCCTGGGCTGTGACAATTAGAAAAGGTTAACCATCCTCTTTTAGCTTTTATTTTCCATCTTCCAGAATGTGGCAGCACGTATACAGGACTGGACTGTGTTACATTGCCTCAGCGATATTAAAAAAATATATATATATCATTTCCTAGCTCCAAAAAGGGCTTTGAAAATTCATCATACTTGGTGGGCTGTGGTGTTTAGAAGAGAAAAAAGCAAAACAATGGATTAGACTGAGCACACTGAATATGGATTCTGGAAAATGCACCACTTAATCTTTCATCTCCAATAAAGCCTTTGCCCACCCAGCCACTCTGCAATACTTCCTCATGTTATTTTGTATCTTCTGCTCAGAGCACAGCTCACTCCTAACCTATTTCCCAGCTCTCATTCTGTATCTGCATTTCAACACCTCCCCTTTTATTATGATCCTCCCTCTATTGCCCATGACCTCTTGTGCACATAAAACAGCCTCAGTGGAGCTGTGACACATTGGCCGTTAGTATATTTAAATGACTCATTAAAAGTGAAAGTGTTCTGCACCATTTGCCAAAGCTGTGGACTTCTCCTCTAATTCAGATTACTTGCAAGAAAACTGGAGGTGAATCCCTTCATTTCTCAGTTTGACGTAAGTAGCTGTAAGCCATAAATTAGGACTCTCCAAGAGCCACATAGGATGGAGCAAAGCAAGGGAATCCGGGAAATGATGTCTCCCATTTCCCATAGCTCTGCTTTCCAGTTAGAACTTTTCCTTCATGGAGCTGCCTCTTCGCACAGGAGGAGCTGTGAGTAGTCTTGCTTTCTTCCCTTCAAACAAGCTCCTTTCTCCACCAACCAACGTGCCCTCTATCTTATACTCAGGAAGAATAACTCGTGCACAGGACTGCCCAGCTTGAAGCAGCTACAGACCCCCAAGCCTAGCCGTGAAAGAGTATTGCACAGCAAGATCCTTGACAGTGTTTCCAGTCAGCCCTGGCCCCTCAGCTGGCACAGCCAACAAGTTCCCCAGTGCTTCAATCCCCTCTGCTAATGTTATCAGATCTGTGTTTGCCTCTTCCCTTTGGCCTCTGCAATGTCCCTGGGGGCCAGAGAGCTCAGTTCAGCTCTCAATAAGACCAGTGGGCTCCCTCTGAGGAAGCTGGATCCCTCCTCGCTCAGTGCCTAAGTGCTGAACCGCCCTCCTTTTCTTGACAGTGAGTGGACATTAAGATCAAATGCTCATCATGCTATTGCAGATCACTGAACATGTTTTATCCATGCCTGGAACAGAGCTGCGTGAGGGACAGACATTCATTGTCACAGTCCAAGAAGGCACATACCACACTGGGCTGTGTAACTGGGTTCTATATTCACTCTCTCCAATATAAATATAGTATTGAGGTAAAAGGTTGAAATAAAAAATGCCTTCACCGGTTGCACTGTGCATTGGCGACGTAGACATTTCCTTGCGTGCTATTTCCCTGCTTGTCAGTTCTTTAAATTCAGGTAGCTTTATCATCTGAGAACCTCCTGGAGTATTTATCAGAAGCAACTGTTTTAGAGTCAGCCAGGGACCACCTCCCAAATATTAGTTGTCTGGATTTGCATAACTTAAATTCACAGCCATTGAGAGTATTTGCAAAGGCGAGACTTGATTGTAAGCTGTGAGCAGGACGGCTTGACTTTGGAAAGTCAGCTCGTATTTCTCATGTGTTAAAAAGAGCACCTGTTTAAACTATGTAGATCTAACTAACAGAAGGCATGTTTTGGGCACTGACCCATTAATAGAAAGGGTGGGGTTTTGTGGTCATTAACAGCAATCAGCAACTGAAATAAACACAGCAAAATAAATTTGCATTTTCTTTAATTCAAGGATGGGCAGGAGAGTGAAGATCATAACTGAAATAAATGTCTAACACCTCATGTCTCATCCCCAGTTGCTGACCTTCTGACATGCCCTCCATCAAGAAACTAGAACTTCAGAAGAACGTTAACCATTTCTAATCCTAGAGAAATTCCCTGTACTGAATGGTAGGTAATGACCTTGAACTAACTCCTGCCAGACAGATGCAGAACATAAATTATAATCAGAGTATACTGCTCTCACAGTAAACTACTGTGCTACTCCCTCTATAATCTTGTTGTAAAAACGTTGATTAAAAGACCACAAAGAAAGAACAAACATTCTATAAATGTTTTCAGCAGCAAAGAGTATTGATGAACTTGCATGGTTCAATGCCTCCTCCTCAGGACTGTTGGAGGTAACATCACTGCCCATCGCTCCCTCTGCCAGCTCTCCCGGTGCTCCTTTGACAGTGCTTTCAGCATGATCCTTTTGTTTTCCCATTCACAAACTGGTGTGTGACCAGGGCTGATCCTTGAGCAACAGCTGTCTGTCTGCCTTTCTGTGAAAGCAGCTGTCTGTGTGCCACCCAAAATAAGCAACGAGGGCTACCCATGCACCTACAGCTCTGAGGACATCATCAAGTCTGAGGAAGCTTGGGTGGCTGCCCGCTCCCATGGCCAGCTCTGGCAAATGCAGTTCTCATCTGCTCCAGATTAACATGGGGCATCTCAGCAGCTCAAAGAGCTTCAACGCTTAGTTATGTACTCCTTCTGAAATAGACAGTGATATTTTCCACAGTCGTTTAGCTCGGGAGATATGCCTGCTACCTGTGATAATACTGATTGATTGCCAACAAAGCTAAATAGCAAGGAAATGCTTGGATGTGAAACATAATGTGTTGGCTTTGTGCTGGACACATAATACTTTTGGAGAGCTCTGACATTACAGGACTTCATCAGGCATATAAAACTCTTTCTGTATCACATGTTGTGCGTGTCCACTTGCCACTCTGTCATTAAATGCCACCAGCACCATAGACAATACTTTGATACACAATATTTTGTGAAAGATCAAGCCTATCAAAAATAGCAGACTTTTCACTACATCAAAGACAGTTTACTGGCATTTAGTGAAGCACTTCTCCTTAGATCCTGGAGGAAGGAACAAACCTCATAAAATAATAAATATCTTAGCATTTTATCTCTTGATGCCTCTATCTATGGAGGTATTTATATGGCCCCCATAACTAGTCTCTGGGCATTTACCTGACCTGATCAGAGAAAAGACCTACTAAACGAAGACATGATTTGTGTGGAAAACTACACTCATCTCCTTAAAACAGCTTTCTGAAGGAGGCAAAAACCTGTTAGGGGAGTGGAGTTAGTCAAAAAACATTTTCATTGAACATTTTTTTATTATTGGGACTCTGCTTGGTTGGTGCCATATAATTCAAAGGATTTCTCTCTTATAGGACAACAGCAAAGCCAATCGAAACACTGGGGGCCTGACACTCCACTGCATGTCAGATCTTTTGCTTCATTTGAATAGAGCAGAGGAGTTCATAAGCCTGAGGCTTTGGCCACAGGTAAGTTCCTTCTTGGGCGGTATATCAACAAAACAGTTGTATATTGCTACTCTTATTGCTACTCTCTGCCCTTTGCAGAGAGCTTGGACAAATGTAGACAACCGGTCCTGTGCTGTACTTTGGATGCCTGCCAGAGCAGGTTTTTGCAGCTATGTGCATGGCTGAGCAAACCCTGAAGCTGCTGCCACCGGTGCAATAGTCTGAATGGCTGAGTGTTTGCTCTGGCCAGTGCCATGTATGCATACCAGGGTCATGGACAGAGAAAGGTAATGTCAGAGATGGCCCTGGGGGAGAACCGACCCTCGTCTGCTTGCTGACCATTGGAGCAAAAAGGGTTGCTCATATTTCAGGCTGCTCAGGGCCCTTGAAGAAGAACATTACAGTCACCAGGGTGCCCATATTCACTTCACATATTGACTGGCACAGCGAAGAGGGAGTGAGCCGCTGCTTGATGAGCCCAGAGCCATAGGGGATGGGGTCCACTTCCATGGTCCAAGAGGAGCGATACAACCCCTGTCCCTTGCCAGCCAGGCTCTGGGCAGAAGCCTGCAACCTGGGACAGGCAGACCTGGTACTGCCGACGTGCTCACTGAGAGACCACATCAGCCGCCTGGTGAGGAGATTAGCACTGGCTACATGCAGGGCTGAGGGTGCTGTGAGGAGAGCACTCCGCCTGAGGAGGCTGGGGAGGAAAGAGGCCTTTTACCCTCTCTTATCAGCTCACCAATGGTGCTGCTACCAGGGTCTTGTCAGCGAGGCAGTCACAGGCCAGGCTAATCAGGGGGAGAAGGGATTAGCATATGAAATCTCGTCAGGGAAGACGCACTGTGGAACTGCAAGCATGTCATCACATCATGGACAGTGCGTGCTGCAGGGGCCCAATTATTTTCCTGTTGCCAGAGTACAGCCCTTTGCAGGTCCTGGGAGGAGAGCCGGCAGCATTTCCCCCTTTCCAAGGGGCTGATTTCCCAGGGGTTGTGCAGGGGGCTCCCGGGCACTCCTGGCTCCGGGATTCCTCACCCTTCTTGAGCGTGCAAAGCTGGGTACACATTCCAGCTGGCTTCCCTTGCCTGCCAGGTGCTGGTCCACACCACAGGGCCTCTCCCAGCCCCCCGAGCCAGCCAGGACTCCAGGCCCACCAGGAGGCCGCTGGTTGCCACCTGGCCCTCTCCTGCAGTCTCTCAGCTGCTCCTCTGATCCTTTCCCCCCTTTATGGCACCGTGGCGTGGGAAGGGGGAAAGGAAGGCAAACGCCGAGCCTTGTTAGTCCTTGAAGGGAGCTGTCTGCGCTCTTCTGTGTATTGTGAAGGGTGGAAAATGAGCTCATTTCGGCAAACCACCCTGAGCATGAGAGGCTACTGTCCTTAAAAGAAAGTCTGCGGGATAAATCATTTGTGTGGATTCCCAGGCAGATCTTGGACACCAGGATTTGGAAGCAAGAAGCACTGTGAAATAGCCCCTTCCCCAGTGTTTAAAATAATATGATATACTCCAGCATTTTCCAAAGTGGCACACCTATGCTGAGCTGGCTTTTCTATTTTCCAGTCATTGACTGGGAGATGCCACTCAGGCAGAGAGACTCAAGCTTCGTCTTTTTGCAGTGCTTTTGTCCTGGAAAAAGCTGAGACACACAAACCAGGCAAAACCTCCTGAATAAAGTCTTTTCAGGCTTCAACTCAGAGTGCCACCTGCCATCATCGTTTCCCCCAACTGTTCTCAGGAGATTCTTACAACAGATGCACCTGGGCTGGAGCCAAGTTGGCATGAAGTTTGCATGCATCTCAAGACATTTTATGACCTTAATAATGTTTAGCTGGAATAACTGGGCCTGTTTATGGGCCAGGCCCAACCTAGTTAAAAGCATTTCTTTGTAGGGTGGTGAATACATAAATCAGCTTCTATCCCCTCATGTCTCTGTCATTGACTTTTCTGTGGGAGGAGAAGTGGTGCAGAGACATGTGTATGCTCATGTGTCATTGTGCTCGGACCATATCCATTACTAGCCTCTGCCCTTATTCTTAGAGGACATGTTCCAGTAATAATACACCACAGTGAACTTTTCCATTATGAGATCATGATTTCTTCGATAGGAGGTTCAGTAGCATGGTACAACTTATTGGCCTTTAGCTGAGCTGTAACAATTTTCTCACTTTATCAACACAATATGGCAAAGATTTTTTGAGGGAAAAGAAGTGGCAACCCTCTTAAAAAAGGACTCACTTCCACTTCTACACTTGCAAAATCGAGATTTTTCTTGCACACAAGTGAATTTGCATTTTCATATAGCAGAATTTATACACCTGATTTATGCTTTCCAACAGACAGCCTTGAAGGCCAAATACTTGGACTGACAACCATGAAAAAATTGTGAGCACAGGAACAAAAAGCTAATGCTAATTTTGCTACACAGGTCTCTGAAAGGGAGATTTATACTTTTGAAAATGCCTAAAGAGAAACTCATGATGTTGTGAATAAAGCGTTAATATATTGTAATCAGGACAGGACCTCAGTGTTGATTTATACTGATGTAATATAATCATGCTTGTTATAATCATTTCAAAGATATTCACAGAAACGTCCAATGGCCGACTCAAGTTTTTGTCATTGCAAAACAATAGAACTACAGAATTTATAGTTGTATAATCAAGTTTTTATTAACAACAAATGTAATCAGATAAAAAAGTCCATCTCCTAAGCCTTTTCTCAAGATACAGTTTGGCCAAAGTTCTTCCTTCAGCTTTGTTTAGCTCAAATTCCAGATTGCATGAAAATGATTCTTGGTGTGAAAATTGCACCCTACAGAGGGAGATTTAAGAAACCCTATCTTTCTAGCTGATCAAAGAGACAGCTAAGAAACAACTTGTTTGGAGTTTAAATGTATCTGCAGAAGAGCATCTACAATGAGATACTTCTTTAGTCTATGGCATACTCCAATAGCTGGAAATTGCAGCGAGAAGAAAATAGAGCAGAAATTAGCCTTTAATAGTGAAAGCAGGTTAGCACTGTAGTAGATTCTGATAAGACTGGCAGATTATCTAAAGTCTTTGGTCAGTGCTGGATTTTTCTATAAACCATGGTCAATTCAGTCATGGATTATTTGTAGTGGAAAATTAAGAGTGATTTGACTCCAGAACATCTTTTCTTTAGGCAATCACCTCACTATTCCTAGGGCCCCAGCTTTGGTTGCTACTTTGTGTAGGGGACCAGCCATCACTTCTAAAGCACCCCATAAATTAGAGGACCCTTTCTTCAGGGGTAGCTGGACACCTGGTGCCTCCTTTTATGTGTCTAGAGCTATGGCCTGAAAACAAAATGCTCATAGGGGTTGAGGCAGGAATCAGAAACAACTTTGCTCTTTACTTAGTACGAAAAGTGCACAGGAGACACAACATAAATAGCAAAGCTTTGCACACATTTCTTTCTCTGAATTTCATCTCTATGCCACGGCAGTTCCAGCATAGCTCCATTGGTAAACCAGTTTTGCCCCTGGTAAGAAATGCATGCTGAGATCTTCCCTTTTCTCCCCAAAACTTATTTTAGGTCCTTGGAAAAATCCCACAAGGGAGTCTTCTTCAAATTGTTTTTTTTTTTTTTTTTAATCCCGTCTGTTCTTTGCTCTGTCCTATTTCCATTCTCCAGTCTCCTTCTTTGTAGATAGGAGCTATGCTCCCGTTCCCACCAGCGTCATTAGCATATCAATTGTTTGCTCAAAGGACAGTCATTATGACTCTGTTAGTCTCTGTTATTACTCCGTTGCCCTTAGACTGGTGCTAGAGGCCTTGTCAGCAAAGACAGAAACAGAAAACATTGTGTGATAGTGCAATGACCATAGCAACAACATCGCATTAATCAGGGTCTGTAGTCTGTGCAAAGACAAACTTCCCAAACCATCACAAGAGCACAATGCAAAAGACCATCATGCTCCCTTTCAGCTAAGAAGCTACAAATCCCCCAGATATTCCCTTCTAGATCTCCCTTCTCCAGGCCATTGAATCATCCAGGCATAAGCTAAATTCATGCAACCCATCACAGGACAGTCAACATTCAACTATCAAGAAGAGTGTTAGAGCAGAAGACTTCTAGGCTATCTATCTGAAGCATTTCGTTTATGGACTGATGGTTTAGATTTCCCCATGCTATGGAATATCCATCAAATGGATCAGTCAGAGCAGCAAAATTTACAAATCCCAGAGGACATCTGAAAAATAGGTTGACTGTTAGGAAAAGAATAACAGCAATTTACTTAGATCAAGCAAATACATACCTACGTACACACATACATATATACACACAAACACACACATTTATATATATGCGGCTCCCCAACTGTTCCAAGACCAGTGACATGACTGTGGCCTTATGAAGTCAAAGAGCACAAGATACAGTTTTACCATGCTTGATTTGTTAAGGTATTAATGTCCTTAGGGGATGGAATATATCTTCAAAGTAATTAGTTCAAGTTCAATCATTTGCCATTGCTGCTATTACAAAATAACTGGTAGTCGGGATGCACGTAGGTTTCTGTATACAACATCAACAAGTCATGCACAGTGTTGGTAGACTAAGAAGCACAAACAAGTTTATATTCCCTCATATCACTGATTGAAAGTGTGGACGTCATTGCTGCCTTAGGAGCAGAAAATGAGACAAAAATGGCTTCCCAGGCAGAAATTCCTTATATAGGATAGATCAGTAGATGGGACAGTCTGAAACTGCTGCTTCTTGGTCTTCCTGTCTTGATCTCTCAGTTTCCTATACTTCCACGAGGAGAAAGAATTAAAGTACATCCTAGACAACCAGCAACATGGACTGTGGTATGGAGGACACTCTTGAGGGTAGCTTCATGACACTGCAGTTCACCCAGGAAGGTCCAGCAACCTTTCTGAGAAGGGAGATTGGCATCAGATGTCACCTTGAGAGCAGTGCAGCAGAGAATAGAATGGAAAGAAGACACACTTCTCTTAGACCAGACCTTTGCCTCCATAGGCAGCTGATTTAAAAAATCTGCCTGGCTTCTTTTCCTTGGAAAGATGGAAGACAGAGGCTAGAGGAAGGCTGAAGATAGACCTTCAGCAGAGGGAAGCTCCAAATTTGGAATATATTATTGTCTAGACTCAAATATCATATAGCTAAAATCCAGCCATGGAAAGGGCACAGGGAACTGAGCACAACAGGCAGGCAACAACCTATCTCGTATGCCCCCGAGCTGGGTGCTGAATGCACTCCCTGACTGGCACAGACATCAACTGAGTCCTCTCTCCAAGGCAGAAGGAGGAGCGGAGACAGGAAGCGCCCAGTGACCAGCAAACCTGGAAATACCCTGTCAGAAGCAACAAACATTGGAGGAAGAGATTGGGAGGTACCTGCTGTTATACTGAATTATCAATATGAGGAAGTCTAACACAGAAAATAAGGACTTTGGGGGGACACATGGGGAATGTCACTGGCTCCCAGAGGTGACAACTAAAATGGATTAGCAAATCCTCTCTGTATTTCATGTTTGCCCCTTCCACAGAGGAGGAGGACAGAGAACAGTGCTGTGATGGTTGTGACAGGCTAGCAGTTTTGAGGCAGCTGTAGTGTCAGCCCAGAGGTCAGCTTGGGTCTCCAGGAGAGGCCTTTGGATAGCAGTATGTAGACATGGACTCTGTGAGGAAAGCCACTCAACCTGCAGGGAGAGCCAAAGGAGATCTCCCTGGGACTCAGGCTCGCTGTTTCTATTTTGTGGTCATGGCACATTTCTGTTTGCAAAGCAGTATTCAGTCAGCCACAAGTCACAAGGTTCAACCCTTTTGGACTCTGTTTCGGGAATCTAAAACAAACATAAAATCATGAGATAAAGAAAAAATATTTTTTTTTTTTTGCCTGAGGAAATACTCCCAAGCATTAACACAGAAAGTGGCCAAGTTTTGTTAAATCAGTAGGCAAGCCAAGTTCGATTCCTGAGTCTTCTCTGAATCTTCTATGGTATCTCTGCTCATAGCTTAAGGCTGAGAGTGGGGTCCTGCTCATGGCACAGCATGTCTCAGGCTCATGTGACCAACTGCATGCACCAGGGCAGGACCTAGCCATTTCTCACCTTGTGCCAAAAAGACCCCGGCCTGCAGACCCCTGGGCGCAGTCTAGATATGAGCCAGGCTGTGAACAATAAAGGCAAGAAGAAGATTGAGGCTGGAGGTAACATGATCCTATAGATACCCCTTTAGCAGTCTACTTCATTAGCTGAACTATGTAAAGAAAAGCAGATAGGAGTCATCTCCTTCTTGAAAGAGAAATGACAAGCTACTAAAGTGGAGAAGCATCTGATCTGGCTTGCACAGAAGAGGATAAAAAGTTGTAGATCTTTTTTCCCAGCTTTGTATTTGATGCACAGACATGTTGAATGGGGCATTTCCGCATGGACCAGCTCTGTATTTGGGCAATATGAAAAATCAACTCTCTCTCTTTTGCAAAGGATGAGGGATGTTCTGTCCCGCATAAGGATATGGAAGTTCCTGAATTACACGTAGTCTTCTTACGCTAAGGGGATGCGTCTGACCTTTAGAATCTCTTTGTCAGAGTGCATCATATTAGTTCACAACTTGCTGGCCTACGTTTATTTTTTCAGGGAGAGCCCTGACAGCTATGCTATTCCCAGGCTGGGTCACTGGCTTCTGCATCACTGATTCACAGGAGTCATACAGGGAACTCAAATGCATTAGGATGCTGATTAGAAACACAGCCCCCTTGGAAACTGTAAAACTATGGATACTTCTCTCTGACTCAGAATTTTCAGAGCAAGGCAGCACATTATTTAACTTGCTGAAACAATAATTCAGAGGCCCGAAGCTGAAATAGAGAGGCTAGGGTCATATGCCAGCCCTCATTATCAGAAGGACCTGCTTCCAGGTAATATCTTTATATTATTGAATATAACAATTATATCCTAATAACAATATTAATAATATCATATCATATTATAAAAATTATTTTATATATATATCTATTTTATAAATGCTTACTACTTATCCAGGTGCTTACTATCGACTTCGGTCACAAAAACTATTTGCTACTTTTATTAAAATATGTCTCTACAAACCCATCTGAGAGCCAGATGTTCCCTGAGTAGGTCTAGATTTTTGTCTACTGGTATTGGCGAAGTGTGGCTGTCAGCATTGACCTTTTCATCTTCTATTTCCAAAATCTCTCCTCTCTTGGGCAGGAGTTACTACCACTTAGTATGCAGCCAATAGTAGTTGATTATGACCCCCTCCAAACCTAGGCAGTCCTTGACAGCTACAGCTCATTCATATCAATCCAGATTTATCCACACAACAAATGTCTATCTGTTTTTCCCTTAGCCTGGAGAAAAAAAAATACTAATGGTAAATCACAGTACAACATTGAGGAGTAAAACAAATTTCATAGGAATCAATTAGAAAATTACAGAATTTTTACCACATTTTCTGAAAAAGCATTTAAACAGAGTTTTTTTTTTAAATGGTCTGTTAAACAGGCAAGAATCATGTCTTGGCACAGAACTGACTTTGCAAACAACAACTAATTATTACATAAAACTAGAGTTTCCCAGAAGGATCTTTTGCTGACCTATGCTGATGCAAACAGCAACAGCAATGACCCATTAAGGCTGTGTATGCAATTGTAACGCTCAATATTATTAGAGACCACAATAGAGACATCTGCTATATGCATTACTGCTATATGTTATTCCGCAAATCTACTTTGGAAAGAGGGAAGTTCCTTGGGCAAAGCTACATTTCAGTTGCCAGTTTAGGTCAAAATAATTCCAAAATCTTTCTTGAATTTCTCATTAGGTTTCTAATTATTTTCTGTCTTCTCTTAGCAGTGCAGTATCAACTGATGCTACCATGGCAAAACAAACTTTCCCTGTTTGTGCAAGGCTGAAAAATGATGTCCTTTCTGAGGAGTAGGGTAGACAGCAACCCAACAGAGTAAGTATCACAGAAAGCAAGTGAAGAGAACTGACCCCAGGCAGAGCTGAAGCCCTTAGGAAAGTTTTCCCAGCTCTTGTCACAGCCTACAGTTTAACAATGGGCCTCACTTTCCATCCTGACCAGTCAGCTAACCTTCCTGAGTGCTACTAGTAGGATGGTATTGCCAGAAATAAAAGATCAGTCATATGACCACGACTTGCACATAATTCAAAGGAGGAAAATAACTTCCTTAGAGAAGGCAGCAACTCAAAGTGCATTTGTTGACGTGACATGCTTCACCACCTAAATGAATTGCTTTCCAAAATCATGAGACACAGCATGATTTTGTTTGCAGAGGACACCACCAGACCAAACTAAAGAACTTGAAGCAATATTACCACTTGCCTGGTGGGCAGACACACTGAAAGCTTTTGATGCTCTTCTGAAGATTGGCAACTGATTGTTTTCCTGATTCACCAGCATCATTGCAAACAGGTAGCATTATTTCCAACACTTTGGAAGTGAGGAAATGGAGGCTCACCTGCTCTGGAACTAGGCAAGAAGAGACCTGAAACACTGACTGTTGTTCCCTTCTCTTTGCTGTCATCTTTGGTGCCCTTAACCCAGGCACCAAGCTCAAGGAGAGCTGCTGTGTCACATGCAGGGTGCACAGTATTTATAGTTACTATTATTGTGGCATCTAATAACATCCTTATGTGATGCTAAAGTTTCCAGCATGGCTTTATGTGTTCAAGAAGCCAGTCCCTGTGATATATAGTGCATTGCATTGATAACGTTCAGGCCTAGAGTCTGCCAGAGTAACTTTTTGTTTGCAGAGCTTTGGGCAGCTCTTTGCAAGCTGATGGGTGAGTTGTGATTACAAGCGGAGGGGAAGCAAAGCAACAAGCCAGCAGAGGGGGCTTGACAGGGACTGCATGAACAGATAGACAAGCAATCCGCTTGTGTAAAATGCAGACATTGCTCATCCAAGAAATAAGCCAAGATGAGTGTTAATGCAAAGATGGGACCATTATAGGGATATGGATTTGGGGGGATGCCCAGCACTCTGGCACCTCTGGGAAGGATGCAATTGATTCCCCAGTCTGGAAGAAACTACTTTTCTGCCTTTTGCTTCTGTTATGTTGCGGGGTGTTAGTGATGATAAAGACTCTAACCTGCTGAGCAGTTCTCACAGATGGCAGCCTGCTGCTTCTGCCTCACTTTGCTTCTTTTTGTACCTTTGGAGTGAGGCATTTGCAAGCCCCATGCCCCTAAATCTTGTCCATTATAAAGTGAGGAGTCTCATTTCTGGGATTCTATTTAGCTGAGGGTTTATGAGATCAAGAGTTTCACTTATATCCCAGCCAAAGTCTTTTTCTTTTTTTCCTTTTTTCTTTTTTCTTTTCCTCTTTTTTTCTTTTTTTTCTTCTTCTTCTTTTTTTTAAATAGGAGCTAAAATTTCATTGTGTTTGTGCAGAACAGTGGGAATGTGAAGGACCTGTTTCATGAGAGGTAACACTCTCCCTCCTGATTCATCTCCAGCCCTTTAAGAAAGAACCAGTCTAACACAAGATGGGTATCTATAAAGGACACCTCTGAACTACATTTCTAGGAGGATTCTTGCCTGCCACTTGCGTCTTTAGGAGGCAGGCAAAAACTAAAGCCACAGACACAGGTACAGCCAAAAGTTTGCTTGAACTGGATATGCCTTTTTTTCAAAATCAGGTCATACATTGCAATGCATTGCATTGCATTGCATTTTGCTCTGAGACAACCAATTTGAAATCTAAATGGTGGCCTTTACCACATACATAGCCACCATTGTGACAATTGTACATGCAACTTGGGAAAAAAATGAGCTTATTATAAAAGTACTTTGTTTCACTTGCTCCGATGTTTTCTATATTCAGCAAGGCTTTAGTTGGTTTGTACTTTGTGAGGAGCTGGAACAGGACTTGGTGAGGAAATCTTCATGCTCAGTGGAAGCACTGCTAAATGTAGAAAGGAGTAAAAGACAGATCCCCTTGTTTTCACTTGAGAGAGAAAACACATAGCTTTATCACAGCAGATCAAACATGCTGTCTTTTAGGAAGCTGCTACATGGGGCAGAGGCTCTTCTACTCTCTCTTCAGCACAGGTCCTACCTTATTTCCCAAGGAATCTCCCAGGCATCCCTTGATATTTGAGGACCAGCAAACTGTTCTCTTCTCTGAGCATTTTGTATACACTCAGCATCCAGCTCTCAGCCCAGAACGCTCCTTCCTGGCTCTTTTGAGCATTTCAGGCCATTTCTTGTGGGCCACCTTGCACATTCTGTGGATCCCTTTGGAAAGCAGCGTCTGCAGAAAGACAAGGGGTTAAAACAGTAGCAGAGCCTTTTTGGTGAGATAACCGCAAAAAGAAGTGGGGCTATGAAAACACAGCCTTTGCAAAGTATCCAAAGTCTGTCAGTAGCATAAAGCATTGGTCATAGATTGCCCCTGCAATGAGCCGAACTCCCACAAAAGCAATTGTTCTGGTTCCATTGTCCAACACTGTAAAAAAAGAAAAAGAAAAGGCGACATTAAAAGAATACATTTCACACAAAAGGAGGGGCATGTTGAATTCATTTTTAAGGTATTGACCATATGGTCATTTCCATTTCAGAAAACTTGCATTCGGCAGGGTCCCAAACACATGTAGACAAAACGAATGATAAATGAGCATCTGCCTGCTTAAAACCCAGTGTTTGACATAGTTTGTTTTCTTAAGCAATTAAAACACATCTTGGCAGTCTTCAGCCCATTCCAGAAGGGGACCAGTATCTCTTCCTTTCACTTTGATTAAATGTTTGCTTTGATAAAATACTTAGTAATATGCTTTATTTAAAGTTAACTCATTCAGAGAAGAGATCTGACTAATGCAGGAGGATTTATATTTTTGGTGGGACCTCTGTCATTTCTTTACTTTTGTTCTGACATTCAAGGAGACTTTACAAATTTCCCAAGTTTCCCAACAAACTGAGGTTGCTTTAAGGAAAGGAGATTATCCTTCAATTAAAGGTGATCAAAAAAATTCTCCCATAGTCTTATATCATCCTAATGGACAACTGAAATCGCCTCAAGCATGGCCAAGAATTGCCCATTAATCTCTGAAGTGGTGCAGGTGTGTTTGTTAACACAAAGGGCATTCTGTTTAAGAGGGATAGAAATGCCACTAATATACAAAATGGCTAGCACACATTTCAGGCTTTCTCCTTGTAGGTGCTCCGTTAATATCTCTGTATATATGTTGGACTATTTGTCTGCCTTCCAGAGTTTTCCCACAGGTATGCTCCAATCAGCAATAATTAAAAACAAAATAGGCTAATCACACTGCACTCCCCAGGGTTTCTAATGTACATGAAAGCCTATTGGAATGCACTAATGCTTTTTCTATTTTAAAAGGAAACTGATTATTTGGCCCAGCCCTGCAATATGAAAATTCAGTGGGTAAGAAAGAATTTTACTGAATAAACAGTGAGAAGTATTTCATTTGGCATTGACAAGCAGAGCACTGGCAAAGCAGCCATTTTGCTGAAATATAGTATTTATGCTACTTTGACATTGCACTTTGTTTAATTACATTAACTGGCCAAATGCTTGCTATGCAGCATTTCCCAATCTACAGATTGTGTGGCCTTGTTTGTAACATCAGAATTGAGGGGAAGAGTTGAAGATTTTGGTGCCTATTTGGGTAGCATTCATTTGGATGACTGAAGAATGGAAAGATGGAGCAAAGACCTCTGTTGACTTTCAATGTTGTTGGTCCAGACCTTCGATCCAGCAGCTCGGTATGAGGCGTCTTACTTGGAACTACTGATGAAATTCGACAGCGTTTACGTTGAATGCACTTCTGGTTTACTCTCACCATGAAATTGGGTGAGAATTGACATTTTGTCGAAAGATCCACTCTTTGAAGCTATTACTTTCCATCAATCCTACTCCATCTGGGCATGATATTGTTTTAAAGAGCAGGATGGATTTTAACAGGAGGAAGTTCTGCGTACTAAAGTATTATTTATATTAAGAAATAATAGCACTGACATGCCAGGGTGTGTTACAAAAATTGAGCATTGAAATAGACTGGGTAAATTATGCTTATGCAAAACATTCTAATCATTTTTTTCCACTCAGAGATGTAAAAAAGAAAAAAAAAAAGAACCCTCTAACTTTAACTTGCAATATAAATATAATTATGGCGCTACCAGCAGGGTTACATTCCCCTTGTTCAGAGAAGGCCAAGTCATCATGAGCCCATTAAGTCAACATGAGTCCATTTCTGCACTATTAAAAAGATCGAGAAAAGATTGCCAAATATGAAACTCCTCTCAACTCTGACCCGCCTTAGGCCCAAATCCTTCAAGAAATGCAAAATAGATGACAAAAAGCAGAAAAGCGGTACAACTTCTCTCCCCAGTGTGTTGTGCTTGGACTATGAGGTGGTTTAGGCAAACCTGTTTGACTATATTGCAACAGCCTGACGAACCTACAGTGGGTGGGATGCTCCATCTTAGCTGAGGAGCAGCACCTTGGCAAGGTGGCCAGGTGGGATGGCAAGGCTTTGCCTCCATCTCCTGCTTTGGCAGGTTGCAAGAGGTGAGCAGAACTCTTGCTCGTCTCCGTAACTGGGAAATTTAATCCTTAGGGGATTGGGCAAAGTCACCCAAACTCAGTGCAATGTGAAATGCTGGAAATGGCATACATCCTGTGGGATGCTCCCACTGAGGAATATATCTCCTGCAGAAAGCACAGTATAAAAATGGGAACCCTGGCAGAATCAGGTACATAGCAGTATGGGAGAAAGGAAAACCAGACACCTCCTGGCACTTCACAGCTTTTTCTAACTTTCTCACCAATTTCCTTTTCTAGCTGGAAACTTCTCAAGCTCAGCTACCAGCTGAAGCCACATAGCAAAACATATGCGTAATTCATTCATGCATATAGAGCTAATTACATGCTCCACTGGTTAGCTAAAGGAATTCACACATCCCACCAGCCAAATAGTTTTGGAGCAAGGAGTTTACAAGCTAAGGAGTCGATATTACGTTACCTAAAATTTTCAGTAGAAGCATGACTGTGGGAGGAAAAAATACACATACATCTAGGGAAAGTTTGAATGCCCCTAAGAAATGAACCGTCTGAGCAAGCTCGTTGCAGATGATGTCCATATGGTATTCTGCAGGCAGGTGTGAACTTGCTCTGTCTGCATTCAGAGCTGGCCAAGCACAAGGAAGTCTTGGACAAGTGAGGTCATTAACTCCAGTTCTGCATGCTGTTAACATAGCTCTCCAACTGGGGCATGGGGAGACCTTCTTTATGTCTGCCCTTGCAGCAGATATTCATACAGGAGCATCCGCCTTTAACACTGACACATCTTTGCAAAGAATGGGGCTTTGTTTAAGAAGAGCTACCAGCTATTCACTGCCAGAGAGACCAAAAAGGAATTCAGACATGATCCTATTGCGTGGAGACCTTTGATTGTCATTGTCTAAATGGCCAATAATCACAGTTAATTGCAGCTAATTGACCAAGTTAAGGATTTTTGACAATCCCAAAGATCTAAAAGTTGGCTATGGAATTAATAGGCAGGCACTTCAAAAAAAAGACCAGTTTGATTTCCGAGTGTCTGAGTGTCTGTTCCAGCTCTGCTCAGGACTATTAAAGGTGGGCAGCATTTGTGAACCTCACCCTTTCAGAAGCGTGGGCAGCTCACTTCAGGCACTAGTGTGGGCATGTTGGGCAGCTCACTTCAGGCACCAGAGTTTGCAAATGCCAATGCTGATGCTAGTCCAGCAGTGAGCAGTACCTATAAGATGTCAGCCAGCAGGAGCCAGATGAAGGAATTGAAATTCTAGCCTTGTCACTCTGCGTCTGGCTGCCAGATTCTGACTTGTTTTTTGTCTCTTGCCTCCTCCTCCCCCAACCTCCATTTTAATTTCTTTCCATTCCTTTCACCCTGTTGTGGTCTTTGACCTGTTCTCGTCCCTCCTGGTTTCTTCCTTGAGAACATGCTCTTGCAGGCGAAAGAAGACAGAGTGAAACATTAGACTGCATGTTACGATGATTAAAAGGCATGTAAGAAAACCAAGGCTGTCATTTTAATCTCTCACTAATGTTCATTGGCATGTCTTTGAGATAGGGTACCGTGCTGACAATAGTGATGGACAGGGTGTGAGATTGGCCCCTTGAACCCAGGGGCCTCCCAGGAATAGATCATGTCTAGACCTGGTTTGCATCAAGGGCCAAACCGGATAAGCTGATTAGCCAATTAGAAATAGTTCAGCTAGTGGAGTAGAGGGACCAAAGAGGGCTGAAACTGGAGGTCATGTGGATATCACAACTGATTAATAACCCCATAGTGATGGGGAACCTGGGAGGGGTTGGACCTGAATGGGGAGGAAGAGCCCAAGTACAAAACCAGGAGAAAAGACTTCTTTTTTCTCTAGAACCTGAACAAGAAGAAAGATCAAACACAAAACCTAAATGTGGAGAACAGTAATATTTGAGAACCCACCAAAATATTTCTAGCATGTCCTTTAAGTGTCATGGAAAAAAGTATCACTTTAGAGGTTTCATTTCCTATCTTACCAGTGCATTACTTTTCATTGCTTTATTCTCATCAATCCTTACTATATATGGACAACGCTAACACTAAACATGCTTTTAATCATGAAACTCCCAGAATTTTCCATTTGTGGGCACCGTTAGTCAGGGATCATGTGAATCATAGGAGTTTGAAATTACTTACTTGGAACACCATTAAAAGTAAAACAAAATGAATGCAAAGGTGATAATTTTTAAGAAATGGGAAAAAATCACCATCCTGAACTCCCTTTTGGAAGGCACCGACTCTGGATCACCAGTTCCCTAAATCCAGGTCTTGCCTTTTTAGAGGTAATTAGGCTATTGCTTTCTTCCTTGTGTCCTGAGACCATGACCTTTCCTGTGATGTGCCTGGCTGCCAGCAGAGCATTATGCACCATCGTTACATTCCTGGGTGGTTAAGACTTTAAAAAAGACATTCGCTTGTACTGAGGAACACGCTCTGCTGCATCCTGTGCTGGCTCGCTGTTTGTTCAGTCCACCTGGGGACAGCGAGGTGGCAGGAGGGTAAAACGAGAGCCCCCGCCGTATATGTGCACACAGGTGGAAGCAGATGGCCTGCTGCTGGCCTGTATCTCACACCTGCCATGCTCCCTGCTCCCATTAGCATTTCAGCAAGAGGAGGGAAATCCACCGTCTGCCTGGGTCATCTGCAGCCCAGTGGGTGTCCCCACCCAGGCATACCTGAGGCATTCAGATGCTGTCAAGCAAGACACCATCAAACGTCCCCAAATGGCAGAGAACAACAATCCCTGATGCAGCGGGAATACCTGTTTTGAGCATATAGGAACCATGCCTGTCTTTTTTTAAAGAAGAGACATGCCCAAGAGCTGCTAAGCTTCAAGATGGGATGCAGGTGGATAACTCCTGTAGTCTTATTTGTTTTAAATATTGGCCTTATCTCCATGGTCCGAATGCCAGAGTCACACATTCAGCTAGCCAGGCCTTTCAGACAAGCTATCCGAGCTGTCTGCACCTGCTACCATTCTGCCTTTATGTCCCTACTCCCCACATTTCCCTCATCTTCTTGTTTCATCTCTCCATCCTTTATTTTTCTCTCAGTCTCTCACAGTGTTGCATTAAAATTTTTCTCCATCTTGTGTCTGTACTACACACTTATCAAGTGCACATGGTATTCTTCATTTTAAAGCACCGCTGGTAACACACACTAGGAACAATGGCCTGAGAAAGAGCTCAGTACAAGCAAGCAGCTAAGCAAGTAAATGTAAAGAGTTTTAAAGACTGAATCTGAATTTTTGTGCAATAACAGAAATGCCATGGCTGTCATGCCTGAGAGCTGTGAGTATACAGCACAATTTACCTTAAATGAAGGTAAGCATCTGAATTGCTCTTAAAGACTCTGCAGGGTGGAGAGCTCTTTCCCAAGCAATGTCTTCCATATGCTTACCGTCAGGAAGATTTTCCTAGAGATGTCTGATATGCATCTTTCCTGCCACATTTTTGTCTGTTAGCTTACGGGCTTTGCGAATAGGTAATTTCATTTTTCTATGCAGAATTTTATTTACTTGTAGGTTATCTCATGCAGTTCATGTCTTTCTAGCCTTCTATACAATTCTGTTGTTGCACTCCTGCCTTTCTCCAAATGTCCCACATCTTTTCTCAAGTGCATGCAGTGACCCAGCATGCCCAGAGTGTTCCCCCTCAGGCTCCCTCACTGCTGCCCAGGCAGCATCCTCCAAGATCTATTCCTGCTCATATATCCCTGATTCTTGATATTTTCACAACAGTATGACACAGTTGGCTCATTTAACAACTCTTTGTCCATTATACCAGTGTTCTCCCCTGTTCTTTTCTACAAACTTTCTACTTAACAAATTGCTCCTTATTATGGATTTATGTTGCCTAAGTGTATGGCCTGTGTGTGTCCCTGCTGAATTGCATTGTGTTTCTTTTCAGAGCATTCGTGCAGTTTGGCAAGATCATTTCAAATTCTAATCCCATCCTCTATCAGACTCACAAGTCATCCCTGCCTGGTGTCATCTGTAAATTTAATAAACATTCTCAATATTCTATCATGAGGTCATTAGCAAAAATATTCAACACTAATTCCAGATGGTGTCTTACATTTCTGGGCAATGCAAAATGTGTTGAAGCATCTCCATGACTGACAATTATCTCCATTCCTGTTATTGCTCAGAACTTTGGGTCTGGGTTGTGTGGTCACCAGGGTTAAGGAGAACTCTTGCATGTAGATGAAGTGAGCATTCCTGCTGGCATGGAATGCTATATCCCTTTCCCACTTCAACTCTTGAAAGAACTGTATGTCTAGCCTGGAGGAAATACATTAAATTCTGCTTAATAAGAGAGGTACTTTATTCCCTCACATTCACCTACTCCTAGTAGTCCTCCTTTGTTCTCAATCCTTTGTTCTCAAAACCTCATCCTTGAGCTGACAGAAACCTCATTTACAGCAACTACTTTTACTTTAGAGAAAAGGTCAGTACTTCCCATTTCTGTGAGCAAATGCCAGACTGAGAGATTTCAGAAGTACCCATTAAAAAAATCCACAAAAGTATTTGAATGGCACAAAAAAGGCTTTGTTACCCATGAGATGGTGTTTCTAAGATTAGGATGGTGTGCAAGGAATAAAAACCACATGCTGACACATACAGCATGGCAACCTAGATAGAGACCTAAAACATGGAAGGATAGGATTATCTGTCTCAATGTCACAAAAGAAATGAGAAGCATTAGTCTTTCGTGCTGGTATACTAGTGAAAGCATGGCAAAATCAGTAAGAAGAATTAGGATTATTAGCATAGGATTAAGACTACAGCTTCACTGAAATAATAGAGATGTGGCAGAAACATTCATATTCCTGGAATGATAACAGAAAAGGATACTACTTGTTCACAAAAATATAGGTAGCAGAAATAAAAATGAAGGATACGTAGGTGCCTGGGATACATAGATTTGAAATTCCAAAGACAGATGGAGCCTTGCTGAAAGAGGATGCCATTGTCAGATTTTACTGTAATCTATTGAAGGTCATCCATCTGTGGAGGTAATACATATAAGGTTCTTCAGGAATCAGACATCTAAAGTACAGATCTTGTTGGCAATGGAAGATTTTAGCTCCTGGATTCAGAAGATCCAAAAAGCAGCTAAAGGAAGCAGCTAAACCCATCCTCTGGGTTTAAGTCTAAGCAGAAGAAAGCAGCAGTCTTAAGAAGGGAGAGGTGGAAAAAAACATGGATGGGAGTTACCATGAAAAGATAGATTTCATGATTTTTGGAGAGGTAAAGCACAAGAATAGAAGAAAAAACAACCTTCGTGGACTTCAGAAAGACAGATTTCCTTAAACTCGGAGGACTGATAGGTAATATTTGTGGAAAACAAAAGCTTTATGGAGACTTAGTAATTGCCCGTAGAAACACTACTAAGAGTGAAAGTGCAGGTGCAGAAGAAGGACCAGAAATGCAAAAGTGATTGCTTTCTCTTCATCAGTCTCAAAGACAAGAAGGAATTACGACAACAAGTGGAAGGAATGAAGGCATGCCACAGCCATGTAAAACAAGGTCATGATGTCCAAGGCACAGAGTCAAATAAAATTAGAAAGAGGAGTCCTGCACTCATACTATTCCTTAGTCTTAAGGCACACAGTTTCAGGAAGGTAAAAGAAAAATTAAGAACAAGAGCTGCCAGAGATGTAAAGAAGAAGAGGCAACCCCTCACCTCAAGTCCATTTCTCTCACTGCACTAACCAGGCCATATAATTCTGTAAAATAAGAGGGAGCAGAATAAATGGAGCAGACAGCTGTTAGACAGCTGCATCAAGCTTTCTGGCCCATGTCACATTTCCATTGGGTTTGTTTGTATATAGTGATGTATGAAAAAGCTAACTGGTGGCACTTTGAAGCAAAATCTTCCTATTATTCATTTTGTTTCTTAATATTATTTCCTCTTTATTTATTTAGCTTTCCACTCTCACTTGAATTTTCAGTAATTTAGTGCAGATGTTCTATCTTTCTGCAATTTATTAATACTCACTTGCTTTTCTATAAATGTTTTTCAAATGTTCACACTCTGACTGCGTGACTTCCCTTGCTTTGCTCCAGAAGCAGGGGAGCTGCAATCTTGCAAAGAGAAAATGCACTGGAGACATCCTACCATCCTAGGAGCAAAAGGCCACCATTGCTCACGGAAGGAAAGGTAAAGAGCTCCCTCCAGCCACCCTATATATACAGACTAGAGTGACACAGAAAAGGTGCGGAAGGTAGGGAGAGGGATTGGGTAGCTTCCCCATAGGATCTTCAACAGACTCATTTAGTTGGCTGGCCAGTGCCAATGAGAGGAAAATGACTTCTGTTTTTCTGCACACACAGCATGGCTGTGGCTCTCCTCTCACTGATTCACCCAGACCAAGAGGCAGCAAGATGGAAAAGTGTCAGTACCCTGGATGACTAATTTCATAAGGAAGGGCAGGAGGACAGTAGGCCAGGAATCAGCACATTTTGCTCTACCTTACACTTGGCACATTTTGACCTAGCTTACACATTTGCTCACCTCCTGAGGGAGAACTCCCATTAGTGGCAGTGTGTCCGCATAGGAGATGGACCTAAGCACTTGCCATTCACTCCTGCACAAGTACAAATGCTGCAGCCAGTTTGTTCAAAGGAACAGCAGAGAGGGGAGGTTGCTCATATTTGTGCTGGATTTGATAGTCTGCCTTGGCTGGAAAGTTTAACCATAGGTCTTCTGAGGTCTAGAGGGGAACCCAAGCTGCCAAACCACAGGCTACTCTATAGGATATTGGTCTTAAAGGGAGGGGAGTCATGGACTAAATTACTTGAAATATGTTCTGCATCAAAAAAGATATTGTGAGGAAGACAGAGATGGCAAAAGGAAAACAGTACAGAATCAAGGACCCCATTCAAGACATTCATCACTAGGCTGCTCACGAACAATCCCCTATTTGCAAAGGTGGCAAGCACAGTAGGAGTACAAGCTACTCACTATCAGCTCTTCCAACAAGGTAAGTGCAATTTCCCCAATGCCTCACTAATAACAAAGACAGGGAAATGTCCCCAAGAAAGGATTTCTGCCCTAATTTTCTGTAAGAGACCCCTAAGACACTTGCAGATTAGCAGAAATGATTGGAGACCAGCAATTGCTGGTCCTCCATCTCCATGGCTGTGGTCTCAATGATCACTGGACCTTTGTGGAGAGTAATGGCACATCTAGGACCACCTATGCTTGCTGTCTGCACAGCACATGTCCACAATATCCAACACTACCAAAAGCTTATGGAAAGAATTTAATTTCCATGACTCCAAAACACTACAAATACAGTCTGGAACTACTGAGCACATTAGAAGGACTCAGAATAGCTTTTTCCAAGGCGTTTTTAACACTCTCTGAGTTGTCTGGCTATGGATCGGGCTTAGTAGAACAATCTTGCATCTCTTCTACTGGATTTCCAGAGGAGATCCCCAAAACCTCGATGCTACCAAAGAAGCCCTATACCTGGGCAAAGAGAGCAACAATAGAATTCGGCTAAGAGCTGAGGGAGACAACATCTTTGATTGTGTTGTGCTTACCTGCTCTCCCTATGCTATGCTAGCACTTGCAGAAGTAGTCCAGCATGCTGAAACAACTCCAAGAAGGGAAAGTATTTCCAAATGTGCGTGATTAAATCATTAGAGTAGTAGAAACAGGAAGCTAAAAGATTTTTTTCCTCTTCATGATTTGCTTAGTTCAGAACAACTGGAATGGGTAGTGCTGGCAAATGAAGACGCTAATTCTGGGCTCCTGTTGCAGACTTCTACCTCACAGCCAACCAGGCTGAGCACCGAACCCAAGAGCTCTGCTCTGCACCAGCCTGCCCCATTCTTCTGAGCAGGGAAGCCCTTCCACAAGCTGCTCTGGATGTGCATGGTCCCACTCACATAACATGGTGATCAAAATGCTGAAAAAGTCATGAAGAAAAAAGGGGGAGGTTAAAATAAGAGTGCAAAGTGTGAAGTATATATCAGATGAATGCAAGTGACTCATAACCAAGGCACAGCACAGCTTTCTGCAAAGGAAGGCAACATCTCCTGACTTGCAATGACAGAGATTCAAAATTGAATAGACCAGCAGCAGCAACAAGCTTTTTTTCAGGACATATCTCCATATTCTCTTTCTCTTCCTTGTCATTCCCGCTAATCCATTTAGACTCTGGGTAATACAGCTACCACCCCTACTTATCAGATCCCCTACAGCTTTTACATCCTGTCTTTGCCTTTAGCATATACTACTCCACTTTTTGGCTGTGACCGCTACCTGCTCCATTGGGCAACCAGGTACTGCCACATGTGAGTTCCTAATAACATCAAGTGCCTCTAGGTGACTAATCCTACAGTGAAAGTTTCCATTGGTGGATGTAACTCAATGTTTTGAGAGCAAACTGTCTGTTTTCATGTCCCCATGTGCTGTATTCATGCAAAGTATTTCATGCACACACAAGGAACCAGTCTTCATTTCTGCTGTCCAGAAAGAGCAGCCATTCTTCTTCAGGCATCATGTGTGGTATCTTCTGGGCTTGTCAACAGATACTGCTTGTTCGCAGGGCACAGCTACATGTCCTTGTGCAGCCTCAGAAAGTCTAGCAGCTTTCCAGTAACTCCATCTGGCTTTAAGAATTGTCTCCTCTTCACTGGATGATACCAACAACACTAAGCCAAATTCCCAACCACAGAGAGGGACACATGCCCATGGAAAGCAGAGGTCCCCAGTCCCACTTGATGCATATTGGCGTATTTCTGCTGAGGTCACTCTCTGGGGCTCGCTGCGAGCATAGATTTGTATTGCAGGGACAACTAAGTAAACAACAGGAGGAAAATTTGAGTCACAACAATATTCATTTTGGCTCTTCCACAGAAGCCCTAGCAGAGAATTAAATATGTATTTTGTAGCATTTTGCTTCTCTCCGTCCCAGCTCATTTCTTACTCTCACAGAGGCAGTTAGTAAGCCCAGACTGGCCTAACAGTCCATTAGGATCCAATCTGCTCAAAGCCGCCCACAGTGTGAGGAAGATTTGAAAGCTCAGATAAAACATTGCTGTGGGGAATTTTTGCTCTGTTTTCAAGTTGTGTGGGGTGTGCAGTGTGTGATGCAACACTCTGGATAGGCAGAAAATTATATGTAATGTCATAAAACTCAGACAAACAGGGAAGTGGTGCTCATCCTGTCCTGCCAACCAACTTTTGATCTTTTGAGTTTATCATGGAGGAAACAAACAAACAAACAAACAACAAAAAAACCACTGTGACTTGCTTATGAAACTCATTGTTTGTAAATAATAGTTCAAAACTTGGGTGGCTCAGGGGAAAACATGCTGAAGAAAAGCAAAGGTGGTTTCTGGAAGCCAGGGAATGAAGAAATAATGCAACTGATTTCACAAAAGAAAAGCAGATGATGTTTTGTAAATTGCTGGGATAAATCTGTCTCCATGCTCAGGAGGGAAAACAGATAACAGGAAACAGAGAACAAGACAAAATGCAAATGAAGGGTCTGGGTAACATCACTAAGTTGTTCGATGCCCCTTCTGGACCCACTTCAGACCCCTGTGAAACCAATGGTGACTTTCCACTGACCTCAGTGGACCAGATCCTGTTTCCCCAAAATGGGTTCTCCTAGTTAGAGACAAGCTCACACTGTAGGAACTTTCACATGTTCAGAGAAACGGGAAGAAACACAAAGCGCAAGGGATTTCAGACACTTGATAGGCTTCCCAGTTTGCCAGGAAATATAATCTACATTAAATAGTAGTCTTTCCCTGCAGCCGCAGCAGAGTTTCCATACCCAAATAGTATCTAGAGGTAATGAAGTCCTTGAAAAGCCAAAGCAGTACACTGACTTTATAGGGATAGCAATGGATATTCCACAGGAAGGAACAAGCCAGGATATACATCTAGAGGAGTTTGCCACATTTCTGATGAAACTCAGGTTAGTGTTCAGGTTTTCAAGCTTTTCTCTACCATAAAAGATTCTGTAAATCTGTGGTCTCACCCATTTTCACCCTGGCTGTCTTACTGCACAACTGCTCCACTGAATTGTTTCAGCCATCTGAAATGCTGCTCTATGGACCATCACAATAATTACAAAGACTTAGCCTTCAGCTTTCATATGCTGCATGGCTGTGCTGACAGATAACACATAAGCATTTTAGTTGGGAGGGGACTTAATTTTTTAGGACTGTATCCCTCTTCCACTTTCGAGATGTGTATGTTCAGGGGAACGTCTGAATCCCAGGAGTAACAGCTCTATTTGCTTGGAATACATGGTCAAATTGTAGCACTAATCAGTTCTGCAGGATGCTGAAAGTATCAAGTTTACTGGGAGGTAAGAAATTAGAAAGACTTTAGAAACCAGGCTCCTGTCCACATACCATATGGCCTCAATGACTTAGACCTGAGTTTTCTTAGAAGCATGACTCCACCCCAGTTGTGCTTGGTAAAACATTTCCCACTCCAAGAGTCTTCCTGTATCCAGGAAACAATTGCACTTTGGTGAGGTATAATTCCTGTAGATATACAACCCACTGTATTCACTCAGGTATATATCACTGTAAATTTCTATGGCTATCTACAACTGGAGGCCCTTTACTAGGGGTTTTTGGTGTCACAGGGTAAAATGAAAAACAGCAAGAGGAAACATGTACAATAAGGCATGGTCTTGAAGCACTCTTTAGATTATAAGATGGGTAAGCATTATCTATGGTGTGAGCAGAATACAATTTAAATAGAGCTTGCTGTTGTTTATATGATCTTTTCAATATTCTTTTAGGTTTTGAGCATCATCAACAACAACAACAACAAAAGGCTTCTTCAGGTCCCAGAGTTAACATCTGAACCAGTAGAAGCAGGAAGACGAGACTGAAGCTGCCTGAATGAGGAAGTTTAATTAGGGGTGAATAGATGGGGAACTTTTTTTTGCTTCTGTTCCTTCTGAATGAGAATCAGTAATAGGGCAAGTAAGGAAGAACAGAGAAAGCCATTAAAACAGTGCAGCAGACATTATAACAGAACAAGCAATAGCAAAGACATAGTTTTGTTTTACAAAAATCTCTGAGAGTCTTCACGTGACAAGTCCACACATCTATTTCACCTACACAGGTAATACTCTCACAATACTGTCTGTATCTGGCTGTCACCATGATGGATGGTCATCAAGTCCTACTGTACCACTGATCCCCCAAAGCCCTTAAGCAATAGGATATCAATAATGTTGCTAGGCTAATCACTTAATAATAGGACTCCCTGCAAACCAGACACCTCTACCACACGCCGTGGGAGGAGAAGATGCTTTGCATACATCATCCTGTCAGCTGAGTTTATTATTCTTGCATTCAAGATAAACTGCAGCAGCCAAATGCTGGCCTGTATAAATTCCAGCCTCAGGAGTCCAGCAGGCACTGGGGTCCTTGTTAAACACACACACACACACATGCATAAATCCAACCGGGTAAATAATACGACATCTTCCTATTCCCAACAGATCTTTCAAAAGCTGATGTTTTCTTTGTTACCTGGGGTGGTCTTCAAACCAGCTGTATAAACCAAGGATAAGGAGTGAGTACATGGACTGCACAGAGAAAACAGGCAGGAAAGACTTCTGGTCACAGGCAGACCTTACTGCTTTGTGCTATTAAAGCTTTGTCGTGTGGTATTTAAACAGACACCAGACAAATAAGCTTCAGGCTTCAGAGTCTTTATCTCTTCTGTTTACCTCTCCCCAGGATTCACTGATATATCTGTTAAGACAAAGAACATAGGCATCTAAGAGGCACAGAAAGGATAGAAAACCATCAGAGATCAAGCCAACATCTTCCTGACAGGATTTCAGGAGAAAATCATTCCTCCCTGTAATGCATCTACACTGGTCTCTATTGGGATGATGAACCAGCAGGACCATGGGTTTGGCTAGCAGAGCCATGCCTACATTGCTTTGAGAGAGGGTCCTAGGAAAGGAAATCTACTCAGTCCCTTTTAAATGAGTTTATCCTCTCAGTGATTCTGGTTTGACTTTGCAAATGTGCTTCCTGACTTGGTAGTTTGACTACTTTCCAAACTACACGTCCCAGAGTGGAAAAGAAAGAAATATTTCCTCAGAGGTCTCCTATTATTGGAGAAAGCAATTGAAAACAAACAAACAAACAAAAAAATCTGGCAGGATATCTATGGCTTCAGCAATATCCCTGTAGGCTTGAGCCAGAGCTGAAATCCTTGGGCACTGCTTGAGATGGATTCTAAGGCTGCAGTAATAGGAGGTCCTACTCCATGATCCAGGAAGAGACTGGCTGCCTAGTTCACATCCATAGTTTTAGGACTGAGATTTAAGTAAACTTCTGCTAGAATCAAAGACTAGAAAATCCACACCCTGCATAAAGAAACAGGCATAGGGAAAGAGAAATGGGAGGTTGCTGGCAAAACAGATCTTACATGGAAGTGACTTTATGGTTTAGCTTGTGCCTCTGAATTCCTCACTCAGTAGCAATGATCTTCCCCCCTCTGCTTCCCTACTAACAGTGTCAGATAGCAACGGTGGCCAGCGCTGCAGTTGATCTCCGGATACTGTTTTAAAGGAGGAAATTATTCTCCGCTTTCCTTTCTCTGCTTTCCAGTCTCCTTTCACACTCAATAAATAGGAGATCAAGGAGGCTCCATCCTCATATCCCTCCATGACACTTCCAGGGCTTCCTAGGGCCTGCATACAACTTTCCAGCACCACGGGGTGACCACCATGGCACTGCCTTGTGATCTTCCGCACCCTATCTACCCTCTTTCTCGCTCCCAGACAGAGGAAGGCTCAAATGAACTAATCCTACCCATTCAGCCTATGAAATCAACAGGCGTTACCTCTGTTAGAAGATGAAAACCAAACTAGCCTCGAGGATACTGTGCTTCAGCAACAGAAGAGTGAGGTGGTACTGCTTCTCCCCAAACCTTAAGCAACACCAACTGATTCCAGAGCTCAGCCCCAGAGAAGCAGACTGCTGTTAAAACAGCATCCATCACATTTCCAGGCTCAGAGATCTCAGGAGGAAAGTTGTCTGCAGTTATTGAAACAGATTTCTATTTTCTGTCTCTTTGGCAAGGTGATTTAGTGAGAGGGACTGACTCACTCAGAAAGAAATAAAGTGAAACTGAAACTTCTTTATAGAGCAATTGCAAAGTCCCCTTCTACTAAAGTGAGAGCAGCATGGGCTTTGAAGCCCTTGAAACTAGCCAAGACTGTTAGTAGAAAACTAAGAGCCTTGAAGCAAGGTGAGGTACATAAGACTTTAAAAACTTCTTACATTCCCTTAGCTCACCCCTTTATCTACCCTCCTCCCCTCTCCCAGCTCCTCCAAGCCCAATAGAAGGTGCTATCTTTTATTTCTGCCACGCTGAGGTTTGACCCAATAAACAAACAGAAAGTAAAATACAAGGGTTTATGCACTGTCTGCTTCTTTACTTGAGCCTTTTTTTGCAGCCCTAGAAAGGAGTCTGAAGGGAAATTAGGCTCCTTCCACAGTCCAGCTGTGGGAGGGAAGTGAAGCAATATCTCTACTAAGAGCTGACGGCAGGATGCTGTGTTCAGAGGGTACCTTGGAAGCCTCTCCACAGCTTTGCACATCTGTCATTCTGCTTCTGGCCAGAGAATAGAGACATGGAAAATGCTTCCTTAACTAAACCCTAGATGGGCTGGAAAATCAAACTAATGCTGGTTTGATTTTCCACGAGAACCTAGAAAACCTGATCCCAAAGCCCATAACATGTTCTAGTCTACACTATTTTTTATACTACTTTTGGCAGCACATCAGGTGAATGGCAGATTCCACAGAACATCTCATTCTGCTTATAACTTCCAAGCCTTGGATATTATGGGCATGCATTCTGCCTCAGTTTTTCAGCTGGATATCGATCCCACCATTTTTACTGCTGGATAAATTTGCATCTGCAGTTTTGCCAGCATGTGTCAGCAGCTGGGTGACTTGTCTTCCCTTGGTGCTTTCAACTAACCTCCCCTCCTACACACACAGAAATTTCCATATTCCCAAGAAAAGACAAGGGCACTTTTCACAGCCTAGTCTTCAGCATCTCACCCTCACATAAAAATGGATGTCCTGAACTGAAAAGCCTGCACAGGCACACATCAGATACTCTGTAAAACCCAGCAACACCCCACTGCTTTTTGCAATACCAGATGTAAGAAGCTGGTTGTCTCTCTTCAATTCCTGATTCCTCAGCAGATAAATCATTTCTTGTACTACTGTGGAAGGATGTGCTGGAGAGTAACTCATGTCTGTGAGGCCATGCCAACTCATCTCAGTCAGAGTGCCCTGATGGGATCTTTTATGAGCAAAAGCACACTTCCCCTTCCCGTGAACTGTGCATACACGCTGCAGCAGTATGAGCTGGATCCCATTACTCTGCTGAAATCTTATATCAAGCATCACCAAGTGAATGAGTAATTACAGGACTGGCATTTTAAATATCCCCTGCTGAGCTTTTATTACTGAGAAAAGCAGCAAAACTGGGGAGAAGCTACAGTAAGTTTTGCTTTTGGGCCTTCATCTCTCTCAGTTCTTCTCCACCGTCAACTCCTCTGTTTCAACAGCCTCCTTTGGGGGCTCTAACTTACTTGGGTCAAATGGGTCTCATGTATAGCTCCACGACTGAGCCAGGAATTAATTCAGGTCTGTCTTCTCTCCAGTCCCTTTTTATTTCATGGACAACCTGCATATCCAATGACAGTCCCATCGCAACAACACTAGCATTTTATCTGGCACAGGAGATGTGAATAAAACACATAATCAACCCCAAAGGCTCAGATAAACCAGGCTATAGTCACACAGGTGTCACAGTCACACAGTGAATGATCTGCAAACCCTGATCTCTAATAACACAGTTCCTATATGAATTCTCTTATTGCTGTCACTTAGAGCTTCCCTGCCTGCAAATGAGGACAAGCACTTCAGACTTCAGTTACCACTTTTTCTGAGCCCGTCCTGGGAGACACCCCTACCTCTGCAATAGCCAGGGGTCTGGGAGCAAGGGGACAAGCTAAACACACATTACTTCAGGAAAATTCAAGCATTCTCTACCCTCTTGCTCAGAGGCTGGAAGCAGAATAAAACTTGAGGCTGGAAGGGGGGAGATTTGCGAAGACACACCGCTCAGAAATCTCCTCAGCTGCAGTGCAACCTTCAGAGAAGAGTAATGAAATGTTCCCATCCAGACAATGGTATTTGTCAAAAGGCAATATGTTTTACCCATCTCTGTAGAGCTCCTGGCTATGGTACCCACTTGGATGTGCTTACTGTGTTCAAAGCGCCGCAGCTGCCTTTCTCCACAGCAGCAGCAGAAGGCCAGCTGCCCCCGTCTTGCCTCCAGAGGGAGATGGCCTGCTTGCTATCTGTCACTGATCACACGTGCCTTTCCCAGGGTGACATTTGTTGGCTTTATCTGTCACCGTGTAATTTCTTGCACTGAGTCACCCCTGCCGGGAGGCTGCGGTTGATGCCGTTAACCTCAGGAGCTCCAGGCTCTGCCCACTATCAGAGCAATGGGAGAGGATAGAGGAGACCGGCAAGGAGGGAAGGACCCTGTCACCTTCTGCTGTGCGCAGAGGCTTGCTTCGAGGCAATAAATCACAGCATCATGCTAAAATACATGCCCATCCAAGGTGGACCTGCACAGTATTGGTAGGTGGGCAGCAGCACGGATAGGCCAGGAGACTGTTTCCACAGGGCTCCACATCAGCACACTATTGAGAGCCAAGAAATCCCTCTCTAAGGGCAGTCAGTGGCACCAGCAGTGGACAGGGCTTTCCAATCTACTTGGCTGATGTCCACTTTCCTTTCATCCCACAAGCTGAAAGATTTGGGCCAGCAAATGTCAGGGAAAATTTGGTTTTGCCTCTCTGTTATTGCTCTGGACATGCGGAGAACCGTGTCTGGTAAACACGTGGGCTGTGTTTGTTTGTTTGAAAGGGTGTTATCTTTTTTTCTATTTGATCACAATTCCTTTTTAAAAGCATTAAAATAATAAAAAAAAAAACTTATCCTTATGAATAATAAATATGTGATAATGGTTTCAAAATTGGTTTCAATATGAGATCTGTGCCCTTTCTGATAGGTGATTTTTATTACCTCTTATGTCTGCAGCCTAATATGTATAATCTAATATAATCTAATATGTATGCACTGTGGTGGATTCAAAATAACATTGATCTTTCCTTATGTCCTAACAGGAAACTCTGCTTTTCTCTTATATCCGTTTTTCCAAAGTGAGTCAGTCAATAATGGAGGGAAAAGTGCATAAAATATTATATTGGGAGCATGTTTAGCTATGTATTATTATTGTGAATAATATGCACTATGCAGGGAGAAAAGCATCCACCACTGTAATATTTCTTACTGTTTTCTGGTCAAAAACTCCAAAGATATTAATGCTGGGGAATAGACAGACAGAGTTACGAAAGCTTCATCTGACCTGCAAACTCTACTTCAAGAGTGAAGCCTGGTTGTAATGACAGAATTTACTTCATGCTGAACCTGACATCCCCCAGGCAGTTCCTTCTCTTGTTTGCTCTTTGTTTTCTTACTTTTACAACTCCACTGCAACAATTATTTTAGCTTGGGATCTCTGTGGAATAAGGTTTATGAAGCTATGGTGCCCAGCACCAACACCCTCTCAGCTTTCAAAGCCATGAGCAGAGGGGCAGGAATCTCAAGAGATATTAAATTTCTATCTGTTTTGTAAAGATTGGTAGCTGCTTAAGGGAGATAGACTAAAATTGCCTATCTTTCTGAGGAGAAAGATTCCAAGGGGAGCTCAGACATATTTGTAAATATATGAGTCCATACTGGAGAAAACTGTTTAAGACTCATTAATTCTGCTGCTCACAGACATTACTTGATCTTGGTGTCATTGCTGTCTGCCTCTTTGCACTGTGGAGCCTGTGGAACCATAAGGCTAGCAGCTTGCACCCACAGTAAAAACACTGCAGGAGTTGCCGAGGGGCCAGCCACATGCTAGGTCCTGCACCATACCCAGGACACTTACCATAAGCTCCTGACTTTGTCACGGGCTCCCTGCATCACTTCAGCATCTGACTTTCTTGGGAGGGATGGAAGTGAAGGAGAAGGGCAAAATGCTGCTGGTGAGACCACAGAGCAAAATGAGGACCATACTGGTAAATGGATGCTGAGGAAAGCATCAGCAACAGGTGCACCCACCCACAGTTCCATAGAGGCAAACAGCAAATAGGGTACAAGCCAGGATGGCCAAGGGAGGTGAGGGACCAGCAAGGAGCGATAGGAGATCCTGGGGCTTCTGGAGTGTTTTGGAGCTTGAGTCTCATTTACTCCAGCAACCACTACCCATCAGTGTGGTAAGCTGAGCTTCCTAGAGCTGCAAAATAAGCACATGTGAGAGAACAACATAGAGGTGTTTACTATACATCGCCAAGTATAGTAGACTTCAGAGCATAAAAATACCCAGTGGAAAAACACATGGGCATAAGTAAAACTTTAACTATGAGGGCTGCCATGCCAGCAACATGTGTATCCTTCACAGGCTCTCCTGCTTATTGAGGGCTTTGAAGCTCGCAAGAAACCCTACAGCTTTTTTTGATTAGTGGCTTCTCCACCCTAAGCCCTGATAATTACAACATAGGCCTAGTTCAGATTAGAAACCCAGTCAAGGAAGCAAAAAGGGAGTGTAGACAGCACATGGTGCAGGGGGTACCTAAGGCGTCCCCTCCACAATGTCCTTCAAACCTCAGCCACTTCCAGCTCTTGATGGGAAAAATGGAGACTAAAGCAGGAAACAGCACTGGGTCTTTCCAACCCCAAAGGATCCATGCCTCTGAGTGAGGAGAGGCCAGCTGGTGACTTGGCTCTGTTGGACCAGCAGGAGCGGCAGCGTTAACTGCTGACCTCTCTGCACTCTGGCTGTAAACTGAGCAGGACAGCAAGAGGCCAGCACTCACAGTGGACTTTGGGCAGGAGTCATACAGTGAAGTCAGCAGCTACAGCCTGGAGTCACTCTGCGCCAGAGCTCCCACTGGCATTACTGAAATGAATGGAATTGCACCCACTGAATTACACCCACTTGAGTTGCATTGGATTGAAGCTCTGGTCGAACAAAACACTTAAGCACGTGCTTAAATTTAAGCACATGAGCAAACAAGTTCAGTGCAAATACTTATATGCTTGAGTGCTTTGCCAGGTAGGTGCTGTTCTCAGCCGTGCACACCTGAAGGGAGGTGGTGCCATTTTTTACCTGGTCACTTTTTGACCATATCCAGGCCAGAAAGGAAACTTTCCACTGGCTGTTGGCCAACAGGCACTTCAGGTATGTGTCAGATCTTAGAAAAAAAATTTAATCTTATCTGTCTCATTATCACTCTGACATTTGCTTTGGCTTTGAGTTTAATTACCTCTTGAATTGAACAAAGGTTCAGATAGGGCTGAGATAATAAGAAGTCAGTAAAGCTGATGTATATAGGAAATAGGGCCTCACTGAAGGTGTTAGCCCATGCAAGCTGACCCCCAGTTATGAGAAAGAAAAGCTGATAAGGGAGAAAGCTATTAATCAATCATCCAGGAAACCTGGGGATGTGTAAAGAGCTGTCTGATGTTTGCATCTTACAAGCCACCTGGGTTGGTACAAACACACCAGACTCCACTTAGATAAATACCTGTGCATCAGAGCAAAACCAGGTGAACAAAGGGAAACCCTGGAGGAAAGAGAAAATGGAATAAACAAGATATATATATATATATTTATATATATATAAACCATGAAAGCCAATACTCAGAATAGACAACTGCACAATGCAAAGGATGTATTATCGGGTAGCTACAATTCTAGCAGTGACAGGACTTCTGCAATGCTGAGGCACACAAAGTAGGCAGCTCTCAGCCTCAGTCTCAGAGACATTTTGGTCCACCTAGAGAAAGACCAAGAGGGAAAGCAGGGCACAGATGCTTGCCTAATATCACACAGGGTTAGCAGCAAGGGCTAGGAATAGAATGAAGAGATTGTGATTTCTGGGTGCCTCATGAATAATGGATAGACCAAACTCACTGCCATGTTTGCACCACTTGCCTGTTAATGGAAACCTTACTGCTTCTAGGACACTTTTATTCCTTAGATTTTAGATGCTTCCTGACCTAGCAGGTCACAAAATCCCCTTTTTTATGAGCTTGCTTCTTGATCTGTTTCTGGAGTGGGTTCCAGCTGGCTAAACAGCAAGGATAGATGACTGGGAATTGCATCAGCAGAAGGTAGAACAGTTCGAAGCTTGAGGCTAGACATACTGGCCAAGACTGTGGTTTTGCAACTGGCTCTTTGCTAAAGCTGATAAAGAGAAAAGCAGAGTTCTCAACAAATCAGAAACTGAACAGTTACTTCAAGGTGTTGTCCACAGACAACTTTCCTGCAAAGATCTGAGCACAAGAGTATGTGTTCATTTAAAATTTCAAAATCCATATTTCAATGAGAAAATGTACTTTTCCAACTGCACTTCAGAAAAAATCCAACTGGCATTTTTGTTTTGACTTTATCAAACAAATGAAACAGAAACACAACCTTGTCAAAACAAAACATTAATTTAATTTTGATTTCATCAGCTTGACCCATGTCATAGCATACTTTAAAGTCAAAACAGTAAGACTGTTATGCAATGACCCGTCATAATATTATGGCATGGCAATTAAATAGACAAAACTTTAATTCTTTTATACTGCATTATAAAAGTCAAAGCAAATGTTTCAGCGAACCAGAAAGACTTGTACCTTCTTTGAAAGCACTGTCAGAAGCACCTCATCTGCCTCCTTGCAGACTATAGATTCCCCATAGACACATCATATGCACAGCCCTTGATTTTTTAAGAGGACCTGTCAAGCCAGCTGAGTGAGAGAATGCAGCCCTTAGCATCACTACGGAGTCACAAGCAGAACTGAAATGGAGGACAATAAAATCTGCAGATTCAGACCCTGCAGATGCCTCTCCCACACAGCCTTAGAACTTGCTCCTTCTGTTACCATGCTGTATGCTGTCACCTGGATGATAAGGACTAGATATCCCATTCTCATACTAAGACCTGTGCACATGAGCTGCAAAAGGTACACGATTTAGAACAAATGACAGTGTCACAACCTTGACCATTGTGCATCTTTCAACAGCACAGAAAGCTGACATCTTGGCTGTGTGTGGACCAGTTACAACAAGGAGGTATTTCACAGTAAGTGGGCAAGACTAATTGGAGAATGAAATGCAGAAAGTATCAGGAGGGATGTACACATGCGATAATAGTCGTATATATTGACCAAGGTTCCCAGCAGGCAGTATGGCACTGAAATAACTTGTTGTAGATAATGTGTCAGAGGGTGAGTCTTACAGAAGGATTGGAAAAGTAGTCCTCCAGGTATATTCCATTTCATATTGCTTTTGAAATGGGGTGAGAGAAAAACCACAAAGGGGGCAGCTTTGGAAGAGCTGTTCCTTCCAGCACAGCTATTAACCTATTGACTCTTAATGACTTTTGAACATAGGACTGGAGGAATGGGAGAATCTAGACTAAGGCAAGAAACGAGAAAGATATCAGAGCTTCATTTTAAGGAAGAATATCCTTAAAAAGTGATTCAAAAGACTGGAAGAAACAGCAAAGCTTGCTGGAAGGGCTTTGCCATCTGCAAAAGGGCATTGAAATCCAAGGATCTCATAAGTCCTCAAAGTCTTCAGGGGGACAGGAAAGTCATGTTTTTTCATCTGGAACTGTTGGTCTCTTCTACTCTTTTGGAGTAATAGTTTCTTTGCAAAGCCTGTGTTCCTTGCCTTAGTGGACATGTATCCCTAAAGAGAGAAACTGAGGCTGTCCAGTCTATATTCTGGGCCATAGTCTATATTTGGGCCATAGGCCATTCCTGGTCACCATCTTTCTTGGGAGAAATTCAGGAAGAGGCTGTATGTTTGCTGAATTGTTCTGGAAGTAACATCCCATTTCCAGATGTAGCGTAAGAGGCCTGTCCTTCCTCATAGTGAGGAAGGCCCAGAGACCCTAGGAAAGAGGCGTAGAAATCAGCTGATCCGCCTTGCAGGTTAGAGAGGGACTGAGTGACTTCTTGATATCCCATGCTATTTTCTAAGATTTTCAAAAGTTGTAAAATACATTGGATCAGATTAGAGCCTTATTTACTGCTTTACTGCTTTACTGCAGCAATCATTTTCCACCTGCTAGAAAATGCTTAGAGAAAGCGTATTAGATGCTCTCCATTAGACCAGATGGTATCAGACCAGAACAGAGTTGTCTTTCCCCTCAAGTTGTCTTTGAGCTTCCAGCAACCAGCATCAAAGGGATTTCCCGAGTTGGGCACTACATCAAGTGCTCTGTGGCATTTAGCCCTCAAGTTCGTCCTGACCCCCTGAGCCATCTGTCCTCTGTGACACCTCCTGGGAGAGCCCCATCTCAGGCTGACAGGACTTTTTCTGTACCCCAGCGGAGCTCTGAAATCTGCACAGTTCTAACCTATAAAGACCTGCGTGACCCATCAGAGCCCTAGGGTGCCACAACAACTCCATCTCACCACCAGAGGCAGGACTCTTCCTTGCAGATAGGTGATCTGGACTGAAGATATCGATTCCTGGCCTTTTTATTTCCTGTCTCCTATTCTGAGAGGATGACTAACCTCAGTTTTTAAGATGTGATTTCCATTAGGACTACTCTGTCTTCCAGCACTTTGGGGTTTGTTTGTTTGTTTGTTTGCTTGCGTGGTTTGCTTTCTTTCTGATGCCTCGTGTGCTCTGAACAAAATAGAATCATAGAATCATAGAATCATAGAATGCTTAGGGTTGGAAGGGACCTCTAGAGATCATCTAGTCCAACCGCCCTGCACACGCAGGGTCACCTAGAGCACGTGGCACAGGACTGCATCCAAGCGGGTTTTGAAGATCTCCAGAGAAGGAGACTCCACAACCTCTCTGGGCAGCCTGTTCCAGTGCTCTGTCACCCTCACTGTCAAGAAATTTTTCCTTAAGTTCCTATGGATTTTTTGGTGTTTCAGTTTCCGGCCATTTCCTCTAGTCCTATCAGTGGCCACCACTGAAAAGAGACCATCACCGTCCTCTGCACTCCCTCCCTTGAGGTACTTATAGACACTGATTAGATCCCCTCTCAGCCTTCTCTTCTCCAGGCTGAACAGGCCCAGCTCCCTCAGCCTCTCCTCATAGGGCAGATGTTCCAGGCCCCTGATCATCCTTGTGGCCCTGTGCTGGACTCTCTCCAGAAGCTCCACATCCCTCTTGTACTGTGGAGCCCAGAACTGGACACAATACTCCAGATGCGGCCTCACTAGGGCTGAGTAGAGGGGCAGGATCACCTCCCTCGATCTGCTGGAGATGCTCTTCTTAATGAACCCCAGGATCCCATTGGCCTTCTTGGCCACGAGGGCACACTGCTGCCTCATGGTCAACTTGTCGTCCACCATGACACCCAGGTCTTTCTCTGCAGAGCTGCTCTCCAGAAGGTTGGTCCCAGCCTGTACTGGTGTCTGGGGTTATTCCTCCCCAGGTGCAGGACCTTGCTCTTGGCCTTGTTGAATTGCATGAGGTTTTTCACCGCCCAGTCGTCCAGTCTGTCCAGGTCCCTCTGGATGGCAGTGCAGCCCTCTGGGGTATCGGCTACTCCTCCCAGTTTGGTATCATCAGCAAACTTGCTGAGGGAGCACTCTGTGCCTTCATCCAGGTCATTGATGAGTAAATTGAACAGGACTGGACCAAGGACTGACCCCTGGGGGACCCCGCTAGCTACAGGCCTCCAACTAGACTCTGCACCGCTGATCACCACTCTCTGGGCCCTGCCATCCAGCCAGTTCCTAATCCACCTCACTGTCCACTCATCTATCCTACACTTCCGGAGCTAATAAATAATAAATAGCTAATAAATAAATAAATAGAATAAAAGAGACAGTGCACACAAACCCTTTGCTTTTCCAGTCCCCGGTTCCTTGCAGTGGTACCAGATATTCTCCCAGAACATTCTGGCTGGTGGCTCTTGGCATGAGTGATGCACTCCACTCCAGCAGTTCCTCCTTCAGACACAGCTCAGTTGCTGGCTCTCAGATGCGTAGGTCTGGCATGTCTCTTAGCCTCCACTACTGAGGGAAGAGCCCCTGATAGTGTTGTCAGGCACTCCAGAAAAAAAGGAGAAAAAATAATAGGCAAGATATTTTAAAGACCAAGAGAAACACAGTTTAAAAAGTTTTAGGAGCAGAAGATGTTTTATCATGACCTTTCTCTATCAGACGGAATTACTTTTAAAAGTACTGAATTACTAAAAGCCTATACAGACCTGACAGAGGCTAATGAAAGAAAATACCTTGTATTCAGTCCCTCGGAAATAATCCATAAGCAATATAACATGCAGCTACATAGGAAACATTTCTCATGGCTTCAGAGGACCTTGAATTTAACATTTCATAATGCTATTGTTGAATTCTGCATAAATGGTAGCAATGTCCCTGGGTCGCCCTTCAGGTTAGTCCCTTCCCTAATACAAGTTACATGCAGTTGCTTTTGGTTCTATGAAATGCAGATTAACTGCTGGTGATAGAGGCATCCTCTTGCACTGGCCACCTACTCCTTGGAAAAATAATACTGTCTCATGAAATGTAGCCATAATATTCATATTCCCACTGAGTGAAAATGAAGCCAAAAGCAATGCATTTTATTTTATCTCTTTTTTTTTCATCCACTTTTGCTTTTCTGAGTATTCAGTTGTTTGTCCTGGCTGTTGTCTGGCTTGCAGGTTGAGTAATGCTGCTCCTGACCACACAGGACTCTGGAGAGTTGTTCCCATTTACTGCCCTATTGTCCCAGGGATGAAGGAAATGGGTTTTATTCATGGATGCACTTACAAGCACCCTGGTGGTTGGAACAAGCTGCACATCCAGCTAGATTAAAATAAAACTGAAAGAATATTTTTGCTTCTACAAATCCTTAGTTCAGGTTCTGGCGTAAGCTATAAGGAATAGCTTATCTTTGAGCATCTTCTTTTTTGAGGAAGTGTGGCAATCTTTAAGCCTCCTATACTACATGAAGCTTAAATAGTAAAGCTGTTGGGCACCCTGGAAGGAGATTTATTCTCTTCCAGGTTTTCATATTGATCTCTTGGATGGGAATTAAAGTCTGCATCTTCTATGTTTCACCATTTAACTCCTCAAGATGTTACATGCAGGTACCAGAGCAAAGAAGTCTGTCTGCAAAGCAACTAGAAGACCAAAGACTAAGCAGGAAAAAGTCCCCCACTTTTCTGGGTTATATGAGCAGAAATACGATGGGATGCAGCTGGTATCACAGTAGAACCGACTGGCATATGCATGACTGGAGAGCATATATACATATGACCTACATATATGTGACCAGAGAGGATAATAAAGCACATGTTCACTAGGGTATTTTTGGCAAGAAGGAAGTTAATTTAGTACACCAGATAGTCTGTGTGCAAGAAGAACCTTCTTGCCTCCTGACTTTCAGCTCGGACACCTCCTGTCTTCCTGTCATTCACATACCAAGAAACACAAGCAGCAAACAAGTTCAGCTGCTAAGGCTCATGCCTCTTTCTCCCTTTGGAGTTCTCAGTGCTTTCTGACATGGGTCCAATTGCCCTCCAGCCTCCCGCTGCCTTGGCACTTGGAGCAGTCTGTCAAGGTCACCTCCATGTGCCTGGCCAGACAGTGTGAGTGCGTGCAGCCAGCCCCTCATGCTAGGCATACTGACCATCCCCTGGAGGGTTAAGCAACCACCAAGCCAAGAAGATCTTAGCCCTACTGAGCTGGACTGTAATTGTCTGGATTCCTCCTACATCTCCCATTTCTGATCTCCTTCCTCCGTTCTTCCTCCTGCTGGGACAATGCTTAGTCTGACTAGGAATAGCCAGAGGGGACATTTCTGTCATTCAAATATAAAGCCCAGAGCTGTAGTCTGGAGGCACTCTCCACTTTTCTCTCTTGGAAGCTGCAATTAAAAGCATGCCACTGTGTGCTCCGTCAAGTGGTGACAAGAAGACGAGTGCAAGAGCAGTCTTAGCAATACCAGTCATTAGCACTGTAAGGTGCTCTTCGCTCTTTTGGTGACAAAAGTCGAATTCAGCTGTGGGAAACATGTCAATGTTTATCTCACTTCACTATAAAAACCTGAACTATAAGAAATATTGTCTCTGATTACAGGCAATTACGCATTGTTGCTTTGGTTTGGTTTTTCAAGTAGCCTTTTGGCTCCCACAGCAAAATTTGGAGGGACCAGTAATAGCTGTTATTGGACCAACTGATAAAGGCAGAAAAAATATACAAACTTCCAGACACCACTTAGGAGGACATAAGTGGACAAAAGTTCCTTTATTTTTCTTCACCCGTAACATTTGGTCCAGCAAAGGCTGTACTTCTCCCTATGTCTCCTACCACATTTATGTCCAAACACGTACCACAACACCACAGCTGCTCTCATCTCCGAAGGGGTGACCGAAGTATGAAGATCACGGAGTGAGCTGTTTTCCCCTTTTGCAGGACTGTGGGATCTGACATTTCTGTTTCAGTGGGGCTTTTTGCTCATGGCCACGCATTTGTCCTGGCGAGTGGTTTCCTGGGACACATGAACACTCAGAAGATGAGAAGCCAAGAAGCCACATCCAGCTCATGCTCATAGTGTGGTGACCCCACAGGGATTCAGGCCACTGAGGGTTGTGCACTGCTGCTCCTCCGTGTTCTGAGTTGCTGCAACACAACTAAAAGTATGCATAGCTACCTCTGCTTTTGGTCTTCAATCTGCATTTGCTTAGTATGTCTCCTGTTTTGGGGGTCTGCAGAGAACCTATATGCAGCCCCATGTTGTAGCAATGTAAAGAACAGAGAGTGCTACTCAGACAAGTTTCCCTTGACTCCCATTAATACTATGAAAGCCCAGCCCCAGAGAATGAAAAGTAACGGGTCAAAGCTCTGCTATAGTCTTATCTACCTGGCTATGTTAAATCAATCACCATCACTTGGTGCTACTCCGAAATACCTTCCTCACCCTCACGTGCTCTGTCCTCAGTTCTTCTGGGCCCATAAGCACCCTGTTCTCTCTCCAGCCTCCCATTTGCCTGAGTGAAAGGTATCTTCTCAGGGTTAGTTCACCAACGCATGACCTCATCATCTTTTGCCAGCTCCTCATTTCTACACTGAAATACACAAGTGGCTTGAACATGTCCATGCTAGCAAGCAAAGATAGCTGGGAGCTCACTCTGTCCGTACTGACTCCAGAAGCCCATGGGTCAGGATTTGCTAGCATGAACCCGGTGAGAAAGCCAGCCGAGGGTGTAGCATCTGACTCTGAGTTCACAGGTCCCTTACAGCACTAAGCTGAGGCACACAGACTTCCCTACCTTGGTATTTCTGCACCAGCCTCCACTTGATGGTGCCTGGAGACATGGGCAGCACCACAGCTGCTGCAGTAGCCTCCCTGCTGACTCAGCTTCCCCTCCACCAACCCTCGTCCATGACTGCCCAGCCACTGGTGCCTGTCGAGGCAGGGAGCTGCCTTGCATGCTCATGGCCCCTCCACTCCACTGCAGATCAAGCCCACACCAAAACACAACCTTGCAGTGTGCAGCTCCACACACACCCTCTCCTCAGGTCCTTGTGCAGCAGAAACACACCAGCCTCTCTGCTATTCAAGTCTCCTGGATATAGTGTGGGGAACTGGGGAGGCAGAGAAGATGCTTTGGGCCCCCATAAGCTTCACCCCTGCCTGTGAACTGGACTGCTCTTTCATATCCATCCAAACACAGCGTCCTCCCCACTAAATTACAATGCAGTTGGGAAGGACGTGACCAACATAAAAGAAATTGGAAAGAACATAAAAATTACAACCGACATTTAAGACTGACTTCCGCTTTTGCTACAGAACTGGCTCCATGACTCTCAGCACAGAGCTAGTCTTTGGCTATGCATTTCCCAGCCTTTATGGGTTAGGTTATTAAAAATAATAATAAACATCATCATCATTTTGTCTTTTGGAGGCTTGGCTTCTAAAATGTTCCAAACTTTCCTCTTTTCAAGCAAGAAGGTGCTTGTACTGTCTGGTCTTTTATAGAGCATATTCCCAAGCCACTGGGTTAGGAGGAAAATGATCCCCACTAGCAATTGGCTCTTGCATTGCCTCAAAGTGAGGGTAAGGCCAGACAGGGTTTAAGAAGTCACTTTTCTCCTTCAAGTGTTTTCTTTCTCAGAGAAAGCGGTCTGTCTGCAAGCAAGACCTCAAGCCCTGCAGCCTCCTTTCTAAAACACATTAGGAAACATGTTTAGAGCTGTCATTTGCAGAGGGAGATTTTGCATCTTTTGTGGACTTTAATTTTTATACATCTGACCTTTCTTAACTCACACAAAGACAAAAAACAACTCTCTCACCAGCAAACTGTTTAGTTTTTTTTAATACATGGATCCAAAATAACCAAAACAATGTGTTTTTTAAAAAAAGTAAGAAAAAAAGTATAACCCAAGGCTGAGGCTGTGTGCTAAGAACAATTTTAAAAAGGGACACTTCTAAAGGTCCTAAAATAGGTTTTTATAATTGGAAGAGCCTACAAGGGTCTAAGTATAGCAGGCTTTATTACAACTCATCTAGCAGGTACTTAGGTGCTGTTCTCAGAACCTGCCATTAGCCAGGTCTGCTCAACAGGGTGCACAACCATTTTTTATGAAAATGCTGGCACGAGTTCACACGCACCGAAGGTGCTGAGTCTTTGATCCCCAGTGCCAGGCAGAGCCTTGAAAATGTCACAGGGTGATTCATGTGCCCAAGAAAAGGGAGATCTGCTGAAGAAAAGCAGGTGTGAGGCAGCTCCTAGCTAGACTTTGTTCTGGCAGTGCAGAGCCCTGGGGGGTGGGGGTACTGGGAGATGGGCTATTCAAGGTAGGATGCTTGGCTCCTGCTGTGGGGGGAGGCAGAATTGCCCAGCCTAGGCGCCAACCTGCCCTTTCATGCAGGAGACAAACCATTTTCTAACTTGAAGTTTGTGAGCGTCATTTTGAAAGGAAACAAAGTGTCTCATAACAAAAATAGTCTATGAAAAAGGTGGAAGGAGAGGTGGAAAAAAAAAGGACCAATCCTCTGATTTGGCTATTTCAACATGGCCTGTATTTTTGAGTAGACGGTAGGATGCAAGAATAGAAGGGATGACAGAGTGTCACTGTGCAGAAGTACACCAGGCAGAAAACATAAAGGCCAATATTTTCAAAGTGGGGGCCTAAAGTTAGGAACCTAAATCTGTCTAGTAACACTGTTTGATTCTCAAGAGTTAGAGAGCCCTGCCAAAGCCTGGAGAGTCTCTGTTTTTGAAGCACCTAACTATTGATTTAAGAGACTGGGAACTTCCATTATGGAAGGGCATCTAATCTTACTGGAAGGCTCCACTGAAAATCCCGGCACATCTACCTAGACTTGAGCATCCAGATGTGAAAAGGCTCTTCTGAGCGCAGAACAAAGCAGAGTGCGCTCCTGCTTTGAAGAGACGCTGCTTCTAAATCTGCCTCTTTGGGGCGGAGGCAGCCTGGAATATAAATCAATGGCCACGCTGCATATGTGTGTTGTAAATAAGCACTGGAGAGCTTCCAAGGCAGCCAGCTTACTCGCTGAGGCGCCAAGAAATGAACCTGGGCTCTCCAAAGTCTAAAGCGTAAGATAAGATAGCCTGGGTTAAAAATCTAACTATCTGTAGCTGGGGGATGCAATGACCCATAGCTCTCATGAGTCAGGCACAGAAGGTAAGCAGGATTTCCCCACAGCTTATGAAGATAGTTGCATCTTTAAGAGCCTCCAGCATGAACCATTGGAAAAAAAAGGGCAGAAAATGTCAGACTCTGCCAAATTCCCTGATCTTCCTGGAGCCCTTGCTCAGACTCAGGTGGACAACTGCTGACAAAGCCCCTAAAACAGCTTTCAGGACTGCAGAGAGCTCTTATATGCACAGGTGGGGAAATCAAGGCACCAAAGTTTTTGTAGAAGTCAGTGTTAAACGGTGTCTGCCGAACCCTGGACCAGCCCTGTTGCTGGGCATGTGGCATGCCAGGGCAGGCGGCTCCCCTGGACCCACTGATCCTCTCTTTAGCAATGCTGCATCATCTTGGGTGCACAATGGGATCTTGGGAACTCAGGACAGCGCAGTCCTCAGGGCACCAGAGATGAAGGAAAGCAGTGGAGGGAAATTGGTCCAATGGGATGCAGATAAAGGAAGTCACCTCGCCCCTGCCCCCAAGCACTAAAACCCACAACCAAAAGCCAAAACACCAATTGGGCAGTTCAGTTCTGATATTTTGCCCTTTCAGTATATCCATGCTTAACATCACTAAAGAGATCATCTCATTTCCAGATGGCTAAACATGGCAGAGGCTGTCTTATCCTTCCATCTGGTACTCACCACAGCAAAAAGAGAGCATTTCTTTCCTTACCCCTCACAACTGTTTAATGTGTGGTGCAGCCATGACAAAGCATTGCCTCCAAGATTGGGGCAATGAGCCAGGAGCTAAATATATTACTCTTCCCGACAAGCCTCTTCTCCTGCTTGCTGCAATGCTTTGCAAGGACCATGCCTTGTGGCTACTGCTTCTCTCTGGCTCTACAGTCCCAGCCAGAAGGATGCTGAGGGATAAATCAAAGCTCTTCTCTGGGGCTGCAAATGACGGGAACAGAACAGCTGTGCCCCATGAGGCCTGTGCAGAAAGGGGTGGATATCTGGTCTAGGTGGAGATGATCTAGATGTTCTATACCCCATCACTGACTGGGGAGGGAAGGGACTGTGGAGAAAGGCGATGTGGATGAGGCTGCCTTTTCCCTTGTTTAATCCAAACAGCTCTTCCCTCTCCAAATGCCTTTCTCTCCTGGCTGGCTAGAGCTGGAGATGATGTGGTTGCTGAGTTCCTCCTGACAGGCAGAGAGATGATCAGTGCAAGGAAGACACATCCTGCCCTGGCAGCCGGCAAGGACTGGCACTCTCCCTGTGGGTACCATGCTTTCCTTTGGGTGCACGTTTATTCCCGCTTATGAAATCAGCCTCCCACTCCTCCCCGCAAAAAGTCCCTTCTCTCATGGCTGTCTTCTTCTGGGCATCCCCACTTCCATGTGCCAATAAGCCCTGCTGAACTGGGTTGCCACTGGGAGCAGCAGAGCCAGTCACCAGACGTATGCATGAGGCGTTCGGCCTGAGGAGAGGCGGTGGTGTGGGGAGCGCCAGCTCAGGCCCTGTCAGGGCCACGTCTGGAGCTCGGCGTCAGAGCAGAAGGACGCTGCCTCAGGAAGCTGGCAAGGCCTCCAGAAGCAACAACTGCTGGCGCCACACGCAGGGCCCTGGCTGCGCGTGGCTGAACTCTGTGGCCACTGGATGCCTCTTAACATATTCCAGTGCCCTCAAGACAAGGTAAATTGGTGGTTGAGGCAAAAATCAGTTTTGTGTGCAGTTATATTGCACTCCCTGAATTCCTGGTCAACCAACTTTTGTTTGTTTGTGTTATATAATCACTTCCTTTCCCACTTTAAAGGCCATTTTGTGCTGGCAGAAGGTGCCATGCTTGCAGCTCCAGACAACCCAAGAGTTAAATCCAGGCTCTCAGGCAGGTAGTGCAGAGGCTGTGATGAGGAGAATTGCCTTTCTTCTTCTCTCCCCTCGCCCGGCTACAGCCGTAGCCCTGGGTCGTGCCTTCCCCAGGCCAGCTCAGGGTGAGTCAGTCCAAATGGCCATGTGCCCTGACGCTTGTGTGCTAGCATCAAAGCCAGAGAGAGCCAGGGAGGGAGCCCGTGTCCCTGTGGGCAGCTGCATGTGCAGATTCACTGAGCGGGGGGACCTGGCTGCCTTACACAAGACGAGTATGGGGAGCCATGTCCAGTGTCAGCCTCCATATGACTCCAAATATGGATCAAGTTCCTAAAGTGATGACGTGCTTCCTGCCTCCAAGGATAGTGCAGCAACCCTAACAGAGGGCAGCAGGGAGATATCTGCCTTTTAATCTCCTGGGAAGTCTCAGTCCCTGAAGCAAATCCTGGCATCCCTTCCAAGAGTTTTCTCACTTTTTTGGTGTTAAGCATTGCTACCAGATCTTTGGACAGTCTCACTACTCACAGTAACATCCAATAATTCATCCTGATGATAAACAAGGGGAGATCTGTGGAACTCACCACCACAAGCAACTGTGTACTGACTTACTCTTCCCTACAATAAGGTTTTTTTTTTTTTTTTCTCAGATTCTTTGATTGTGCCCTTTTCCCTGTTTTCTGTGTCATCAAGAAGCCCAGTAGACCTTGGTTATATCAATTAAGTTTCCTTTCAGGCTATATCTGTCCACTATTTTGCAGTCTTCCCCTGCACTAAACAAGCATGAGCAAGATTTGTCCATGTTTGGAGGTGAATGGAAGGTTCTTTAATGAAGTTGGTACCCTGAAAAACTCAGTCTCAGGTTACAGCATGGTCAATGCTGTCCTATGCCTTCTGATCAGCTCAGAGTTTAGGCAGCATACAAGTATCTGTCTGCAAAACACATTGTAGACATAGCCATGGCCCTAGGGTTGATCTAAAAGCAGTAGTTCACCTAACTCCTTTGGCTTTTTTTCTTTTCTCTTTCTTTCTTTCTTTCTTTCTTTTTCTTTCTTTCTTTCTTTCTTTCTTTCTTTCTTTCTTTCTTTCTTTCTTTCTTTCTTTCTTTCTTTCTTTCTTTCTTTCTTTCTTTCTTTCTTTCTTTCTTTCTTTCTTTCTTTCTTTCTTTCTTTCTTTCTTTCTTTCTTTCTTTCTTTCTTTCTTTCTTTCTTTCTTTCTTTCTTTCTTTCTTTCTTTCTTTCTTTCTTTCTTTCTTTCTTTCTTTCTTTCTTTCTTTCTTTCTTTCTTTCTTTCTTTCTTTCTTTCTTTCTTTCTTTCTTTCTTTCTTTCTTTCTTTCTTTCTTTCTTTCTTTCTTTCTTTCTTTCTTTCTTTCTTTCTTTCTTTCTTTCTTTCTTTTTTTTTCCTTGAGGGGTTTTTGTGATGGACTTTATCAAAAGCTTTGATAGTCCCTTAATGAATCACTTTAGCTACCAGTTTCCTGTCTCATTTCAAGGAATTCCAGAAGATCAATAAGTGCCACTTTCCCTTTGTGAATATTGAGTTGTTTGGAATCCATCCTGTAGCAATCACTTAGATAATTAATAGTAGTTTTAATTGATTGTCAGTTGATCCAAAGACTTTTTATGCATGATATGCTTGTCGAGTTCCCACTGTTCCTAGCCAGCCCAATCCCCCATACTTGTCAGAAAGCAAGAGGCAAACAATTTCAGTCCCCTAATGCTCTTGCCAGTTTCTGGAACAGAGACTCAGAGCTCCCAGTTTCCATTAAGAGGTGATGAAGCGCTCACATTTTCAAAACCACTTTTCATCCAACAGGAGGACATGAGATCTTTCAGAAGGCCAGGCAATGTGAGGAAGGAGGATGCTATTTGCTCTGACACCAGTTAGGAAAATCAAAAGCAGTGCTGGACTATCCCCAGCTGCTTGCCTGTGGCAGAATGGGCACTTGCCACAGCAGCATGGACACTTGGGGTTACACAAGGTTGTTTTCCTCAGTGGTACTTTGCTAGATGCTATGATAATTTGCCTCAGAGCAGTACAGATATTCTTGCCTAGCCCCTGGTAAAATATTTACTATGCTTTCTTATCACTTCCCTAGAAGGCTTTGTTGGATTTGATTGATGCATTTATTCCTTCAAGATCTAAGTAGCTTTCTTTCTACACAGGCCTGGAACACATCCAATAGCATTAAAAACAAAATCTCCCTTTCTCAGTCCATTCTTTTAGAAAGACTTTCACCTGAAACCTCGGCTCCTTCTGGCACCGAGATGGCTGGACAGAGCTGCCCTCCTCTCTCCTGAGGGTGGCTGTAGCCATTGGTTTTTATGTGGTTTGGAAAAACATGCCCTAGTAAGCTATTTGTCACACCTCCAGGAGCTGGATAAGAATGAATGAGCTTAAGTACAGCAAGGGAAAGTCAGGTTAGAAACTGGGAAAAGCTTTCTAACGCTACAGTGATAAGACACAGCATTCAGGGACTAGATGGCTCATGGGAGTCCCTCTACTCTGAGTTTTGCATGGCGTTGCCTCCCACCATCCCACTCCCATATTGCCAAATCTCTCCACTGACTCACTGCTCTCTATCCTTCCTTCTGATGAAGTTCCATTTCTTCCTCCCAAAATTAAGTGTTTTGGTCTTGCTGACCCCCTTGCTGGATTCCTATCTTCCTTTTGCCCTTCTGTTTTTCTTCTCAGTCTCCTCATGAGGAAAGATGTAGCTGTGACTGTGTTATTTGTTACTGCTTCCCCAGTTTTGTTAAGTCTCCACTGCCAGTTCAGCCTAACACTCCAAAGGGTTCAGCAATGTGCTATCGATGCTGGATCTTGTCCAGTCATGTGAACAAGCAAGTCTTCACTCAGGATTATCACCAAGAAATTATTTCCTTAGGATAAATGAATGGTTGATGATGATGAACAGATATAGCCTGCCATTGTCTTGTGGTGTTTGTTAACTATCACAAAGTTTTCAATTTCATTTAAACAGAATTCCTTATGAAAAAGCCCTTGTGAGCCAAAGCATTACACAAAGGCCACATTCAGCTCTTCCAAAATGTACATGAAAATTAAATTAACATCCAATATGTTATATACAGTACCTGGGCACCAGAGCGGCTCCCAGGCAGGCTGAGACAGAACAATGTCATCATCTGTTCTTCTGGGACCCCTTCTTAAATTGTCACGTACATAATGGGATCTTTCCATAGCCATTTCACTGGAGGATATATCCGCTGCAGCTTGAAGTACAGGCTGAACTCTGCAAAGGGCCAAGCTGTACTCAGGCCCCTACAGCACAGTCTCACTCTTTGTAATTGACCCCAAGAAGTAACAGGGATTGAACCCCAGGCCTTTGGCAACAGCAGGGCCAGCTCAGTCTGTTGGAGCTGGGAATGACACTTGCTAAACAGCAAGAAATTTTCCTTACTGGGGTTAGTCACTAGAAAGGGCCATTCACTCACGGACATGCGCACACTGAGATAACCTCTCAAACAGTGTTTCTGCAGCTGCTGACTCTTCCCCAGATCACAAGAGGTGGCGAGTGGGCTTCTAGACTTACCATGCTCTTGTGCATAGAAGCTTTCATCAGGCACCCAAACACCACAGGGGCACAAAGAAGCAAGCAATCCCCTTGTGACAGCCTGACTCCCTGCCTTAAAACGCTTCCCCAACTGTGATGAAATGCTAGAGCTTTCTAGTGTGAACAAACTCTACCAGAATTTTTAATAGTATTTTTTCTTTCTCTTTTCACCAACACATTCACATTTATCCAATCATACAAATTGAAAAACATGCATTTTGAAAAATTTGTCTCATACAAATTGAAAAACATGCATTTCATAAAACTTGAAAAAGGAGGGGGCAGTATTTGATCAACAGAACAAATGTTACCAACTACAACTTTATAGTGAAACATTCACATTTATCCAATCATGTTCACCCATTCGTACCATGGAACATGCACAATCGGGTGATATCTGAAATGTGTTGCCCAGGTGAATCACAGCACTATGTGAGGCCCAGTTCTCAGCCTGATAGAGCCAAAAAGCAGGACAGTCAGTGACGAATTTGGATCTTCTTTTCCTGCTGTGATGCCACCTTTCATTCCTCTTCTTGTCCTCCAGCTCAGGAGTCTGACTGCAGGGCAAGGTGCTGGGGGGCTGAGGGGAGGGAGTGGGGAACAGGGCTGTGCATCATTGCCCTCCAGAGCTCTGTGCCCCTGCATCCTTGCTGCTCACCAAGATCATCACCTACTATGTCCTTACTGACCCCTATTCTTTTATTTGCTTTTATTACAAAACTCAATACACTGATTACCCTGCTGTCACGGTGCCAGCCATTGTATCTGGCAGTGGAAGGGGAGGATTATCCTTGCTTTAGCATGCAGCTACCCCAAACAAGGATCAGCAGATTGTTGTGCTAGGCACCAAACAAACAAATAACATGAGCAGAGCTCCCTCCTCTAGGAAGCCCACAGGTTGGGGGTTAAACAATGTATCTCACAGGTGAGTAAACACATAGAGGAAGAGCCAGAGGGGAAAGCAGAAACTGGTTAGCTGAGGCACATGCATACAGGTAATGCCAGGAACAGCAGCCCTACCAGCCAGAGGTGGAAATTACAACCTAGAGTCATCTCTATTGACTAGGTTTTTTTTTTTTTTTTTTTTTTTTTTTTTTTTTTTGAAAGTGTCTGAGATTTATCCAGGATCACCCCACGTCCCCATGGAGCGAGGGTTTTCTGGGAGTGTCCCAGAGTATCCATCAGTCTTTGAAAAAACTTTGCAACAGGAATAGTTACCCCCAGGAAATGGAACCCCTATAGTTACCCCTAGGAAAACCTAGCCCAGTAGGATCCAAGCTTCACAAACCCACCATTAAGGAATCACTCAATACTCCCATCACTTGCTACCAGGGATCCAATCTTAAAATATCTATTAATATGCAAAGCGGTCAGTGTTCAGCAAATCCCACTATATGTCTGTGTACCCATGAACCTACCACCTGCCAGTGTCAAATTAGGTCTCTTCTTTTGAAAAGGAACTTTTCAAGAGAGTAGAAGAAAATCCAAACATTGCTTACCAAAGGAGACTTTTGAAGTATTTGTCTCATACAAATTGAAAAACATGCATTTCATAAAACTTGAAAAAGGAGGGGGCAGTATTTGATCAACAGAACAAATGTTACCAACTACAACTTTATAGTGAAATATGCTTTCAGGATTAACCTACTTGCAAGCCCTACTTGCATGGAATGGACAAGGAAGACATTTTTTCCTTCTGTGTTACATTTTTTCTATTGCTGTTCAAGCAAGATATGTAACAATTTTGAATTACTTCTGGAGTATAGAAGTAATCTTCTACTCTACTACTACTATTAATCTGGAAAGAAATATCTTTCCAGATATAGAAGATTGAGTCTTTTGCTCTGATACCTGAAAGACTAATTGACCATGATAGAATTCTCAGAATTCTCCACACAGGTAAAGGTGTCTTTGAAGAGCCTTTCTGGTGATGCAGCAGTAGAACAGGAAAAATTATCTTCCCCAAAAGTAGAAACTACACGAGCTGCAGCAGGGCATGGAAGTAAGAAAATACAACCATAGAAAACAGGAAACTTCAGACAGTTCAGATTTCTGGATTGATAGGGAAGCACGGAGAAGAGAGAGGCTGTAGAAGGCCAGTGGTCTCTAAGTCTAATGCTTAGGTTTGGTAGGGAGGGGCTAGGATCTGGAAATATTTCTATTTGTGAAGAAAAAGTATTTTTTGCATACAGAAGACAAGAATCCAAACAAAAGAGTCTTTCCAAACCTTGAAGAAATGTTTGATATTCACCATCTGCTTGTAGGTCTAAAATTAATCTCTGGCTTGTTTCATTCAGATAAAGCTGGTGTTCATGATGTGCCAGAAAATAAATCTATCTCCCCAAGCTGATTTTTTTCCTCTGTTCCCTCTGTTCTTTAGTTTAGTTTAGCTTAGTTCAGTTTAGTTTTTATTCCCTCTGTTTCCTCTGAAATGCTCTAGATGAATATATTTGACTCGGGATACATTTTCAAAGGCAAACAGAAGACAGGGCCCTGCTACTCAATGGATGACTCTAAATTAGATATCTAATATGAAATTTCTATACTTAAAAGTTGTTGTTGTTGTTGTTTGTTTGTTTATTTGTTTTAATGAAAGCACCTTCCTCTATCCCTTTGCTGGCCAAATAAAGACCAAGCATCATTGAAGCTGTCTGGGGAAATGTAGTCCATGGAGTGTCGTAACCAATCTGTGATGCAATGCAATAGATGGGTCATTGAAAAGGAGTAGGACAAAAACCTCTCATTTTAAATGGAACCAATTGCTTAGGTAAGACTGGAATAGAAACAGCACCCTTGGAAAGGTCATCCTGCAGAGTGACAGCTTTTCTGGTACTTTTCAGGACCTTCTCATGCGTCACAAAGAAGAAATACTGTTTTCACCTGTTCCAGGCCAGACAATCTGAAGTCAAATACGAACACACCGAAAGACACATATGCACTTTAAAATGTAGCTGCTTCTGGGTACTGGACTTAGGTCTTTAAGTGGCATAGATCCAGATGGATACATTGCGCCTGAGTACACTTCATAGTAGCTCAAACACTCCATTTTTCTCCCCATTTTTGCCCATACCCCACTCTCTGTGAATGTTTTGTGCCATCAGCTGCAGAATATGCAGTAAGAGCAGCAGTTTCCAGGCAGTTCTGCTGACAGGCTGGCTTCCTGGTGCACCACTCCATTTCTGATTAGAAACACAACTACTGCAATTGAATTTCTATCATCAGGCTCATGCCCCCTGCAAAGCCACTTGGGAACATGAGCTGTGGTTTGGAACAGCTAAGTTAGATGTTAGATGGGGGGGTTACAGCACTCCCCATATATATTTTTCCAGTCCTTTCAATATCCGGCCTTACTATTTGTATTAACACCAGACTTGTCAGCTTCTTTTAGTAATTCTCCAAGACCTGCAGTTTTGTTTACATATTGTGTCATGGGGTTTCACAGGATAATTCCAAAAAGTATTATAAAATCATCACTTTTCCTCAAATTTCATATGGAAAGGCTGGGGTACTACTTTTCCGTCTCATCTTCAAGCTAACCTCTCTCTCATGACATGATCTTTCTATGGTCCTCTTTTTACCTGTGCAGTTTTCCTAATAAGTAACACTAAGACATGTTTAAAAATATATTTACATATTTCAAAAACGTGAAAGTAATATAACTTCTCAAGAAAAGCCACATGCACAACTTCTTTTGGCTCCATTTTTACTCAACTTTGTCTTGGTTGTAGTTAGTGGTTTGGCAGATCTTTGTTTATTTTTGGATCAAACACTCACGCCAGGGAACACAAAGGGTCCTGGTATGAAATTCAGAGGAAGACCTCAAAGAGGGGTATTTATTTTTGTTAAAAATAGTTCAGCCCATCTCTATCTGTATTGAATTTGGCAAAAGAATGGGTATGATTTTCATTTTTTTGAAAAGCTTTATTTTAAACATTTGATAAAAATAGTCAATAACAAAAAAGCTAGTTTATTTTTACTGCTATGCATTTTTTTTCTTGCTATTCAAGTCCTAGATGACAAACATAGGCCTTGGGCATATTTAGAGGAATATCCAAAGACTATTCCTTCTTATTTCCACTAAACTGAACATGTAACCAGAAGTCTGTCAACCTCTTCCTCTGAAATCTTCTCTCTTTCTCCTTCTCATACAGCTTCATTAATCTCATTTTCAAACATACTTCCATGTTCATGTCTGTGTTGGCAACTTAATCACCTTGTTTGTCTCTCAGGTGGATTTGTTTTCATAAGTGACTTTTGCACTCTCATTAGCTAGCATCCCACCTAACAGCATAGGCCTGGGCTTAGTTTAAGATGAGTTTTAGTTTACTTCTAGATTGTACTTTTTCTCTGCTTAATGTGTCCTGCTCCTAACAATTATGGTACCTGGTAATAGTACAAGGAAGGATGTGTTGGAGAAGGCAGCTTTTTTATTTTTTTTTTGAATTTTTGTAATTGTGGAAAACAGAAGGTATGCTTCTGAACAAGCACAGGCAACCAGAGCTTCAGCCCATGCATGTTCCCCCTTGGGGGTGCCCCCGTTCCCAAGGGAAGCCGAATGCATCATGTCCTAGTCCCTGCTATCAGCTGTGAAAAATCACCGAAGAACCATGTAATCAGGCAGATTTACACCTTTTAAGGATGTAAGCTAGCACCCAAAAGAACTATAGTTTAGTTCAGTATATAGCTTTCTGGACATCCATATTTGACTTCAAGTTACTAAAGAAGTTAGCAGTTGTGTCCAGTACAGGTAAGAAAACTCAAGCTATGCAATCAGCTGTGACTAGGAGTTGTAGTCCTACATAGGACTGTGAAGGACTGTTCTATATAGGACTATGCAAGATTGTGCATTGTGCTGTACAAACACAGCAGAACAAAAGATAATCCTTGCCCTGAAGGGTTTTGGTGACAGAAGAAAAGATTCTTTGCAAAAAAAGCCTCACCCCAGACATTCAAGTGTGCAGTAATGAGTCATCTGGCCAAATGCAGTGGTACCTGAAAAAGGGGTGGTTTCTCAGGCATGTAGAACTTCTGCTGCAGAGCATGGAGAGCAGTATGTGGCAGGTCATACATTACAAAATATAACCCTAATGCTTCTTTCCTTGCAATCTGCAGTATGCAGCATCTAATGCTATGACCAGCACATTAGCCCTGTGCTGGTGGGTGTGGAAGACATCAGGAAAACACTGCGTATATTTTTAGGTCACTTCAGTTCCTGGCAGTATATACCCTGAGATTTCAGTTCAGTCAGCTTCCAGCTATACCATCTTAAGCTATGCTGAAGGAAATGGATATAGTCTTCCATTTGATACTTTCTACAGTAAAGCCAGGGAATTTCTCATAAATCACATCCTTGCTAGAACAAACTGTGAGGTTGGGAAAGGGATAATGGCAACAACTTTGATTTATTTTTCTTCACCCAGCTTACATTTCTGATTGTCACAAAAGGATCTAGAAATGGCAAAAAACTTTCCATAATGTAATGCAGTCATCCAGAAACCAGACAAATGAAAACCACAGTTTCAGTAAAGAGAGACTGTCTTTCTCTACCATGCTGAAGGTTATTTCTTTTTTGCAGGAAGTGTATTCAAGAGTAGATCATGCATACTGCACAAAGGGAAGATCACATTTCCTTTTACCCTCCAGGTTACTTTTGTTAATAATAATTATAAGCCAACACTTAGCCTTGGAGTCACATGTCTACTGGTGAGAGATGGGCTCTTTCTCTAATCCCATTCCTCCTCTCCCATTATTGTTTCATTGACTACTATTGACTTTATAGTGTGGCTGGAAGCCAGAAATGAATGGGAGAATTGGAATGGCAAAACTGGTGGGGCAGGTTTCCCTGGCCAATGTTGCAATGGGCACAAAATAAATAAATAAATAAAATAATGCTATTTATCAACAGTCAGGATCCAGGTCCTTCTAGGGTCACCGTGCACATATGTTGCAGGTTGAAGACAATGGCCTGGAAAACCTCTTCAAGTCTTGGAAGTGCCATTCCATTCTCACGGGTATTTTCTACACCTGACACTCATCCAAGCTAGCACAGTCTCTAGAGTTAGCAGCAAATGCCCAGTTGAAACAAACAGATCCACAAATTCATTTTTCAAAACAAATCTTCAAATTATATCTTCAGACACCACTATTTCAACAGTACAATGAAAGAAATTCTCCAGGAAGGACTTCCCATCAAGAGGGAATTGGTGAAATGTTACATTCTGGAAAGGACAGCTAGAGGGGAGCACAGAAAAAGACTCCATACTCTGATCTTTCTGCCATCATTTAAGAAACCAGATTATGAAGATGTATAATTGAGTCCTTAGGTCCTTACTATTGGAGTTATGTTTAATTATATGATTTGAGATTCTGTCCCAGTATCTTCCCTGGGTTTTTTTAGAGGCATTTTCTTAGCTCTAGCCTTTGCTCAGAGAGAAGGCTTTGATTCTGCAAGCAGAGGATGCAGAGATGTCATATGTGTGTGTCATAAGCAGAGTTAATGTGTGTAATAATGTGTGCAAACTGTTTGATCAGACCAAACAGAACCACTTACACCGCAGCCTAAGTCTGCTTCTCTCTAGAAATTAGGCCCCTTAAAAGCAGTTTGCACTGATTCCTCCAAAATGAACTTGCATGAAGTGTCTTTTGAAAGCTGAGGTTCTCATAACACAATGCTGTCCAATGGCCCAGGAAATTACATGATCTTCAGAATACTTTAATCAGAGAGATATAGGATACTAGTCTTAGGATGTAGCTATCCTTGCACTGCTAAGAACCACAAGTGACAGTCTTTCAATTCAGAGAGCTGCATCCATAGTAATTTCATATTTGATCTGGTCTTGAGGGATGAAAGGAGCTGATCAGTAACAGATCAATGCTTACTTAGGCCCAAGTAATCATACCCTGATTGCGTTTGTTACATTTAAGCAAAATAAATCCTGACTCAGTACTGCATGTAGATGGCAGTAAGTACTGCTTGCAGATATTAAGGGTAAGTTCCACAAAATTGAGGGTGATTGGAAGAAAGCATTTCAAACAGAAAAAAAATAATAATCGGGAACTTGTTCAGGGACATGCTGGTGGTAACTCTGTGAAATGAACTAAAAGAGGTTCTTGAACTCACCAAGGAAATCAAATTGCGAAACACATGAAGACATTGGCATGAAGAAAATGGGGTGGGAAGTCATATCCCTAGAGAAGATAACAGGGATAACTGTACAATAGGTACTGGATTGTGAATTCTTCTAGCAAGTTTAACTGATCACTACAAATGGGAAAATTAATGACTCAGCATCACATGGAGCAGCACAGACTGTAGAAGATTTTGGGGGCCTTTGAAAAGCAGCCAAAGAAGAACAAGGTCCAAATAATCTACCAGCAATCATTTTAGTCCCATCAGTGACAGTGCAAGGATGAGCTGGTGAAGGTGGAGCTGAAGGCCTGGGTTTTGCAGGCTACTAGGTCATATTCCCTATACACAGAGTGACAGGAGTACAGCTAGTGAGGGAGAACTAATCTTCCTAGCCTGAATCTAGCAGTAATCAGGGCATTACACAATGCAAGAACTGTGGGTTAAGGAACTACAAACAAGCTTGGCGTGTTGCAAAATGATTTAACCACGTGAAAAAAATGTGAAGAGAGAAGACGTTTTCCATTTGCTTTCATGTAGACATTAGGCGTCTGGGTAGCAGGCAAGAGGAATTGGAAATTCTTATTAGTGAGAAGAAATGTGATATAATCAGCATTACTGAAACCTGCTGGTTTCAATTTGCATGTTCGGAATGTTAAAATAACTGGTTATAACCTGTTTAGGAAAGATAGAGTTGGTGAAAAAGGACTGTGTGAATCATACCATAAAATCATACCATAGCATAGGAATTACTTCTCAAGACTCCTGTGAAGTGCATGGAAAGAAATACTGTGTTAGAGGGAACTTCCATATGCTGGAAATGCCACACATCCACTGACAAAACATCCTGACAATTTGGGAAAACTATAGGCTATTTTCTAACACAAGGAGCCATCATGTGGTAACTCTTCTGGACTTCATTCTGACAAAGATGAATTAATTACTGGGCTGAGAGTTGACGGTTGTCAAGGGAACAGTGAGGATGACCTGATTATATTCAATATGGACAAATAGAGGGCTGTCCCTAACAGTTATATATGTGCAGTGACTTCAAAAGAGCTAATTTCGCAAACATAAAGAAAATTAGGAATTCACTTCATTGTGGAGAAAAACTGAGACAGTAAAGAATGTGAATGAAAGCAGGAATGTTGAGGAAAATGGATGAGAAAAGACCTAATTTTTAAAACTTCATAAAAATGGTAATTTTTCATAGCCAGTAGAACCCAGGGCAACCAGAAAGACATTTTCAAAAGGATATTCAGAACAAAAGAAATAGCAGGAATCATTTAGGCCTGTTACAGAACAAAGATAGTAAAAGCACTAATGATGGTATGGAGAGGCAAACATGGTTGAGTAAATAGTCCTGCTTTAGTGTTTGCTGTGTATACAGACCACACGATCATTAAATAGCTTTGAAGCCCACTGGTAACAGAAGAGGAAGTTAAATTAAAGGCAAAGCTTTTCTCAATCAGCAGGCCTCCATTCAGGAATCATACAATTGTTAGCTGTTGCCTGTTGGGACTAATTTTGAAAGTGTCTTGTGAAATGGGAGATTCCTGAAAATGGAAGGAACACTAGCATTATGCCAGTTCAAACAAGGAAAGCTGGATGAACAAGGTAACTCTAGATCACTCACCCTAACCCTACTCCAAGCAAAATGGAAAAACTGACACAGGACTGAACTGATACAGAAAAAAAAAAAAAGGAGAGAAAAGCAATTAATCCTTACAACATGACATTGTGGAAAATATGTCTCATGAAACAAAATATAACTGCATTCTTTTAATGAGATTGCAGGAATGGTCAGTTAAGTCACCAGTCACCTGCAATGTGATAGTCCTTGATGAAGTGTCTTTCTTAGCACCATATAACAGTCTGATTACAAATTAGCATAATCAAATGTCAAGAAAGCACAGGTGAAATGGCATAGAGAAGAAACTGACTGACAGATTTAAAGTAGCTGTCAGCAGGGAGAGGGAGTTATTCCTGAGGGAGATTGTGTTTGTTGCTCCCGAGATTGGTACTAGACTCAGTACTAGTTGACGTTTTCATCAATGAGCTGGAAGCACGCAATTGTCACAGGGTAATAATTTGTTGATGACACAAAGATTGGCAGATGGGTAAACAACATCGAAGGCATGGCAGTCATACTGACTGACTATATGACTTGATAAATTAGGCCCTTCAAACAACACATGTTTAATGAAGCAGAAGTCAACATATGCATCCAGTAACAAGGAATGCAAGCCATTCATATAACCCAGAGATGACATTTTAGAAAGAGATGATTCTGAAAATGATTAAGCAGGAGGAGAGGACAGCTGAACCTATCAAGACTGGGACTCTCTTAGGTTTAATACAATCCTGTGAAGTTATAAGGTTGATAGGAGCCTTCATGTGGCATCAGTGAAAAAAATGCTAGAATGCTGCAGTTAGTTAATTCTCCTCACAGTTTTCAGAAGAGAGAAGGGAATCATAAAAGATGATTTTAGGGAGGGGAATCATAAAAGAGACACATAAGTGCTTCTGTGATTTAAGGTAATTTCCTTACTGAGTGAGACTTAGAATCTCAGAAGAACGTAAACTGGTAGAACTATTTTCAAGCTTCTGAAATCAGGACCAACTTCAAAAATGGATCAGTTTGATTAAGATCTTTTCCAGCAAAGTTTTGAAAACCTCAACTGATTTCTAGTGCTTTATGATTCTCCACAGGTAGAATTTTCTCCTCATATCTAGTCAGAACATTCCCTTGCTGCAACTTGTGCCTGTTGCCTTTTATCCCTCCATGGTGTTCCTTCATGAGAAATATGAATTCATCATCTCTATAATCACCCAGTAGGTAGTGGAAAAAGTAAGCAGCTCCGCCTTAGCCTTTGCTTCTCCAGGCTGAGCAATCCCAGTTTCTTCAGCCTTATTTTGCACGCCATATGTCCTACCTGTCAGTCATTTTAGTAGTCCTCTGGCGGTCTCTCTCCAGTCTACCAATAACATACAGAACTCCATTTGTTTGAGAAAAGATTTAAAGACTAGAGCCTCTGCAAGCAAGAAGGAAAGGAAGACTTATAACTGAAAGCTGAAGACAGATAAATTGGATGACAAGGTGTGTTCTTATCTACTAAGCAGCCAGACCTGGTGCTGAATTATCTATCTCTTCATGTCTTCAGATCAAGGTCATCAACCTGCTTGAGCATTAGTTGCTAGACATACAACACAAGCTTGTCTAGGCTCAAGGACATTTATTAAATTACCGGAGTAGGCCTAGAGGTGAAGTCTGAGGGAATTCGCTATGAAATAGGTGAGCATAATGATATCTCCTCTTTCAAAATGACACTTAAAAGTCCATCTATTCATTGGTTGTTAATCAGTTTCATCCATCCTTAGAGAGGTGTCTAAGTAAGGCATGACAAATTGCCATCTGAAAAAGTCTATTTTTCTCCAAAGTTTAAAGGGCAACCTGACAACTGTTTTAGACTAGGTGCATAATTCTAGATGACGAGATAGGCTATATGAATCCCATGCTTGAAGGCTGAGATGAAATTTCTGTCGGATTGCACACACACTCACAGACATACACAAAAGGGATGTTTTGATCAATATTTTCAGAGGAACAGAAATTTGGCCATTATCCATTATCAAGTGGACTAAAAAGTCTATGAAAGAAAAGCAAGATCTGATGTCTGATGAATCAAACAGCAAGCTAGAAGTGAAGCAGCAGTCAACTAACAACCAGAGCAATGCACTTAGGGCTCTCATGAATCTTCACCATGGACAATCTTTCAACCAAGGTTGCCTGTTTTCTAAAAGCCTCTCTGTAATTCAAGCAAGTGCAAATTCAGGGTTGCTCTGTAACTCATGTTATGCATGAAGATATAATAAGTGAGTCCCTTCTAACCTTAAAAAACTAACCTCCTATGCCATGACTGCCAATTCTGTGATTCTTAGCTTAAGAAAGTCTCCTTCTGCATCAACTTTTATTGATAGACTAATAAGACATTACTAGAGTGCAATTGCCTCTCTGTGTCTTGTAAACTGGCAAGTTGGATCAACACTTGATGACTCTAAAAAAGACATGTCATTGTCCAGTGATTGTAACCAAAAGGATTACAGAATGGCCATAGAAACACAGCAGTTTCATATTGCCCACAGCACAATTATCCATTTGGCATTTATGAGAGAGCAGTCTACCTGCTTTGGCTGGCAGATGCTGGCTAGGAAATAGAAGCAGGGGGCTTCATGAAACTGTGTAACAGTAAGTGAGACATCCACTCAGCATGCTAGAAGTTGCCTCTGCATCTCTTCAACTCTATCTAATGACGCCAGGCTGAAATGCAGACTGGAGGCAAAGCAGAAGGAAGTTGGGCATTTGATATGCAAGTTTTGATCTCTGCTAACTGATTATCTGGCCATGTAAACTCAGTAAACAGGTGGTTTTAAAGAGCTCGCCCAGTGAAAGCTCACTACAGGAATTTGCTGCACCTCTCCAGGAGTAGGTCAGAGCATCATTGGGGTTTTACTTAGAAAATCCCTTGCTACTGCAGCAGAACACAGCATGGACCGTAACTTGAGCCAGTCTTGCTTTCTTACACTTTGCATGTGTGGATTTTGGTCCTTTATTATACTAGGTCCTTTTCTAAAGAATTGGTTTTAGAATGTTGACAGCTGTTCTGTTCTATGACCATGTCTGGTGATGCACAAAGTCACTCTGATGGCATTAGATTACATGTGTTCCTCCCGAGGAAGGCCTGGATGAAGACACAGAGTGCTCCCTCAGCAAGTTTGCTGATTATATGAAACTGAGAGGAGTAGCTGATACCCCAGAGGACTGCGCTGGCATCTAGAGCAACCTGGACAGACTGGACAACTGGGCGGTGAAAAGCCTCATGAAATTCAACAAGGCCAAGTGCAAGGTCCTGCACCTGAGGAGGAATAACCCCAGACACCAGTACAGGCTGGCGACTGACCTTCTGGAGAGCAGCTCTGCAGAGAAAGACCTGGGTGTCATGGTGGACGACAAGTTGACCATGAGGCAACAGTGTGCCCTCATGGCCAAGAAGGCCAATGGGATCCTGTGGTGCATTAAGAAGAGCGTCTCCAGCAGGTCGAGGGAGGTGATCCTGCCCCTCTACTTAGCCCTGGTGAGGCCACACCTGGAGTATTGTGTCCACTTATGGGCTCCACAGTACAAGAGGGATGTGGAGCTGCTGGAGAGAGTCCAGCACAGGGCTACAAGGATGATCAGGGGCCTGGAATATCTGCCCTATGAGGAGAGGCTGAGAGAGCTGGGCCTGTTCAGCCTGGAGAAGAGAAGGCTGAGAGGCGATCTGATCAGTATAAATAAGTACCTCAAGAGAGAGAGTGAGGAGGATGGTACTGGCCTCTTTTCACTGGTGGCCACTGATAGAACTAGAGGAAACAGCCAGAAATTGAAGCATCAAAAGTTCCACAGGAACTTAAGGAAAAATTTCTTAACAGTGAGGGTGACAGAGCACTGGAACAGGCTGCCAGGAGAGGTTGTGGAGTCTCCTTCTCTGGAGATCTTCAAAACCCGCTTGGACGCAGTCCTGTGCCACATGCTCTAGGTGACCCTGCATGTGCAGGGTGGGTTGCACTAGATGACCTCTAGAGGTCCCTTCTGACCTTAAGCATTCTATGATTCTATGATTCTAAGGCTCGAGTTGTGTAGTTGTCCAGGGCTGTTGAAAACTAGACCTGATGACCATGAAGTGTCCTCCAGATCAGCTGTATTACACTGTGGTTTTCCAGCAATACCCTCTCTTGCCAGGACTAGCATTACAGGCTGTAACCTGACTGTCCTCTGCCAGGAAAGGGGTTGGATGATTTCTGCAGCCTTACCTCAGAGACTGTGATAACTTCAGAATATGGAAGAAAGCTGATCAACCAGAACAAGTCTTATACTGCTAGCTGTAACCTATATATTGGGTTACAGCTAGCAGTGATTCATATCCAGTACTATGGAAAACCACACAATAAAGCCAATACCCAGTGGTTCACACACAACAAAACTAACTACTCACATCTTTTATTTACAACTTTTGTTAATATTTGGACCTCTGTTTGTGAGGAATATCATACAGACTCTTACTGTGTCAGGGCTGTTCTGCGAGGCTTTTCAGTGGGGCATATTCAGAACAACGATAACTGGAAAATAGCCATTATATCTTGAATCTGCACTAAACCATACGCTCAGCTTAAAGAGGTGACTTTGTTTTCCCCTCAATCTGGTTTTGATGTTCTTTTTCTCCTTCCTTTTAGGCAAAGCTCTCCACCCCAGAAGGCAGGCAAGCAGCCAATCCACCTCTCTGCCCCACTCCAAAATAAATGTTCAACTCTAAAGAATGTACAAAAGGGAACCATGAAAGGTATAAATGGTTCTCAAAAATAAAAGTTTTTAGGTTTTTTTTTTTTAATTTTGAGAGGTTTTTATGTGTTTTGCACAGCACTCTGTTCCACTGAGGTTCTTACTATGGCTCAGCCTGACAGTCTGACATGTCAGAGAACAACTGCCACACAAATAGACAGGGTACACTGAAAATGCCACATGCCTTTCCTTTGTTGCATTCCTGACGAAAACAACATACTGCTGGCTGATAAAACAAGCACTGCACTGAGGGATTTGTCCAAAATAGTGAATACTTCTGTCATAGATTTGAAATGTTGCTTGTTAGATCCATATCCAGGATTATGCAGACCTGGCATAGTTCCATTCAAGACCATGTTCTTAGCTTGAAAAAAGTCAGTTCAAATCCCATGAGTACAGTGGAGATAAAATTATTTGCAGCAGCTGGGGGTGTAAGTCTCCAGTGCACAAATTACTGTATATGGGGTGTATATATGTATATAGTATATATTCTCTGCTTGTACTGCACAATCCATTGAGTCTTCATTCACTGACAGATATTCACTGGCCCACTGACTTGCTCTGAACTAGTATGTTTCAATATTCAGCATTCCAAATTGATATCGTAGAAGAAGCCTGAGAACAATTGGGCTTGAGTGGCCATTGTATCCTATCTGTATTCCTACTCTTATAGAGACACGACCCAAAGTGCCCACGCTGGCAACATTAAGCTCTCAGCCAAGCAGGCATCCATCCCAATGCACAGCAAGGAGAACATGTAGAGTCCTTGTAGAATAACCCATTCCCACAAATGATCTGCAGAGCTAGGCTATGGTGCGGTACAGCACAGGAAAGGTATGCCTCACACAGCCTATCAGTGCTAAAAGAGGCTCTTGCAACCCTGATGTTGCATCTGTGGATGGTCAGTTCCTGAATGGCTCAGATCCAGACTCCCTCACTAATAAAGCATGCAGAGATATTGAAACTCCAGCTGTTGTGCCCAGATTCCACCGTCTGCTGCAAGGAAAGACAGATTGCTCACAAAAGGGCAACTGTGAGCGACTGGCCAAAGAGATGTGTTCTCCCCAGTCCATTAAATATTTCCATGTGCTCTGCTCCAAAATATTGATGTGCCAAGCCTTGGGAGTTTTATATTTAGCAAGGAACATAAATCACAGATGTGGGGGGCAGCTTCTGTAATGTTTCCTGTCTTATTGACAGTGCCACTAAGAGCTCAGAAGGCCTTGTACAATGCACAGTGACCACAGCAGTGCAACCAGAAAACTAGCCATTTACCTCTGGGAAGTGCTTTTTAGTGACAGGTTCTCTGGACGCTGTGTATTTCCCCAGATTCATGCTGAGGATCTGGATATACACTCCATATCACTCATTTATTCAAAGAGTAGCCATTAGACAGGAGAACCAGCGAGATGGAAGAGGCAGAAGGTGCTGAGGGGCTTCCCTAATCCTGGGGTCATTTCACCTTTGTTGGAGTCCCTACTGGTGCGGGTGCTTGGCAGTGCTGTTCATCACAGTGGCACAGAGAGGGGTGCTGCATCCTTTTAGAGGCCAAATGTTCCAGGGCAGAAAGTAATAAAGAAGTCAGATGCCTGGGATCTTTCCTCTTTTTCTTTCCTCTTTATTGTTTGCTTGTTTTCCCAACTAAGAAGCCTCACTTAAGTTCCTTTACCTTAAACTGGAAGGTGGCTTGTAAATTCAGCACTCAGGATTAATAGTCAGGGAGCTGGGGACTGCTCACACGAACTCCAGCAGCCTGGCAGAGCTGCAAGCCTTCCTAGAACATTCAAAACTAAGCAAAGGTCTGCTTTTGCAAGGTAGGTTTGAGGGTCCCCCACCCCTGCTGTGTAGTTCACTGTTTTATGCCTCTGAATAACTCAGTGTTTGATTTAATAATAATGCTTTGTTTTCCTGTGGTTCCATCCATCTAAGGACCAAGAATCAGTTTACCAACATCAAAGCAGCTGTCCTCTTGACTTGAGTTTTGGCATCAACTGATTCTCTCAAAATCCTCATTCTGACAGATTTCCCCCTCTAGCAGCTTACCCTGGCCTTTAAAAATTCTTTCTAAGTCAACTCTGGGAACGGCTTTCCTGCTTCCCTCTTGAATTTATAGCAGAACTTGCCAAAAGGGAGAAAGTGTGAGTCCGAAACAATGACAGTAACACACACAAGATCCTGCCAAATGCGAGGAGTGAACAGCCTGAAGGAGATAACCCAAAACTTGTTTATTCACAGCGCTTGTTCACTAATGGCCAGATTATGGTTTTAGCAATGGGAGGTACACAGTTTCAGGCCGATGGGATATGTGAGCTGGCATGTCCCTCTGAGAAGTGCATTGTGACCGCATGGGGAGAAGCACTCTTACCACAGAAGAAAATGCAACTCTACCAGGCCTGAGGATCTGCTGACTAGGGGCTAGCTTCACAGGAGCTCTACCATGAGACTACATGATGCTATTGCATTCAATTATCTCAGATTTAACAAAGTCTCAGTTCTCTTTAAGTCTTTCAGAAAAACTGCCTTTCCATAGTTTCCCAAATCTCTGAACTTTTATGCCTTCCCCATCTCACCTAAGCTTTTCTTCACCCTCTAGTCCTGCCAGGACTAGCAGTGGAGCTTCTCTAGGCATTAATGCGTGACTGTTCTTTTGCAACTGAATGTAATAATCCCCCTTGGATCTGAGAAAATTTGCCTGTGGTCTGTTACAATAAGGTTTTTGTCAAGTCCATTTTCTTTTGTTGCTCTATTCTGCCCAACTCTTACTTTGTTTTAGAGCTGCTTACCCACTCAGAGACAGCATCCACTGTAAAAGTGTCCATGGGGCATGGCTTCTTTGTCTGTAACGTACCCAAAACGTACACAGGTTGGTGGATTGACAGAACAGCGCACTCTGGATACCCTTCTGTTGTGCAATGGGATTTTATTCCGTTTGCTTTCCGTGAACTCTGTTAACATTGTGCAGGGTTTTGTTTGTGCTCCTGTGTCTATTTTAAAATGACACACCTTGTGGACTTCTGTCATTCAAAATTTTACAAATACTTCACCCTGATCTTCTTGTGACATGTTGACTACTGAAGCTAATGACAACACTTTTTCATTGTTTTCTCCTTCTCTGTTGCCTCTGGCAGAGCTTATTTAACTCTTTCTGTGGTAATTAATCTCTCCTTTGCAGACTTTCCTTACCACAGATCTAAAAAGACATCTACCACACACCTACGATCTCATAAAACATTCTATTCTAATCCTTCACTGCAGCTATATTTTTCTACCAATGCCTTTCACGTGGCCACTAGCTTTCCTGGCTTTTACATTCTCACACCACTAAGCAGGGATTGTTTTCTGTATTACTGCTGTGAAAGGAACCTTAGGAGTTTGGACCCCATGGTGCTGAGAGCTGCATAAAAACAGACTGGAACAACGGTCCCTGATCCCAGAGAGCTAACAAATCTTCTTTGGCTCATGTTATGTTTTAATGTCTTGACACAGATTTAAAAAGAAAAAGAAAAAAAAATCACAGAGACAAGACCAAAAGCTTCCACTAGAGGCATTTCTCTGGGTACCTCCTCTGTCTGTATTTATTAGTACAGCTCCACACTCCTGAGGGTGCTGTGGCTGTCAGAAGAAAAACTTGTCATTCACAGTCTAACAAAAGGAAGCAACTGCTCCTCCTATTCCATATAAAATGATTTTCTGTGTTTACAGGCATTTTCCAGGACAATCACGTAATGGGGAAGGTTATCCTCTTTCTACTGAAGCTTTTTCTCTGGGGATTTGTGTTCTGTCGTGTATAGTCCTGCCACCCACAAACATTTAAAAACACAGCTCATGCACCCAATAATATGTGTTTGGGCAGAAATAATAAGAGTTTAAAAAATTTGTTTGGAGGGGAGGAATTTTTCATTCTAATACTGGAATCAGAAAGGTTTCAAAGAATTCAGCTTTCTTCCAGATCTCCAAGGTTTAGAAACATTCATTTGAAAATGTGAGTTGAGGTAACCTCATGATTTAGCAACACTATTGCCTGACGATACACCTGCTGCTGAGACACCCATTGCTTACTGATGACATGATGCTGCTGGAGGGACGGAAGAGGGTGCTGTCAGCTTCAGGTAAGACTCATTTGACAATGCTGATAGACACTGTAAGCAAAATCTCTCTTAAAGAATGGTGAGAAGGAAGCAGAGGTAGTAAGTTCATCTCCAAAGCGGATAGCAGGATAGAAAGATTTTTTCCAGTAACTTCGCACAGGGACTTGGATTTGGTTCCATGGTCATGTTATCTACTTGAGAGACCTGTAACTCATTCAGAATGGTCTGAAGCATGGTGGTCACTGGACTGTCATTCCACATGGACACAGACACCAGCAGTCCTCCATGAGGTGTAAAGGCCAGCACTGACCCACCAGATTTGTAGAGGAACTTGCCAGTATGCACAGAGGAGCTCACAAGCAATTGACAACAAGGTCCCCTTGGGCAGGGGAGGAGTAAAAGGAAGAGAGTGAGAGGCTTATTTCTTCACAGAAATAATAGCAGGGCCCTTATTCATCAGCTTGGTCTCATGCGGCAGGATGAGCCACGTATAGCAAGTGCAGACCCTGCAGAGAGAGGCTGCTTTAGCTTCCTGCTCTGAACACTGAATAATCCATGCTGAGCATGCATGCAGAGCCCAGCCCCAAGGATGGAGGCCTTGTTTAGCAACAGATGCCCAGAGGCACTGCATGGCATATTAAACATCATGTAGGCATGTGATCCTAAGTCCCTGGCAGCATCCCAGCAGAGTCATATTCCCATTGCATTCTTTGGATATCTCCCAGCCACTGGCTTGAGAAAGTCACTAACCTTAGTATGCTTCATTGTTCTGGCGGGTCCAGAGGGTGTCTCGTGATTTCCACTGACCACTGCGCGTGCATGTGTGCAGGTCATCCCAGAGACAGCTGAGGGGATCCGCAGTGTCTCCAGGGCAAGCACTGCTTCCTGGCACCCTCCACCAGGGGTGCAATATGACTGGACAAGGGACCTTACCGTCATCACTCCCGCCAACATCTTCTCATGAGAGAGAGGAGAGGAGCAACGGGCAGTCTAACGCAGTCTCTGAGCTTATGATCTGCAGTATTTGTACAGTGGATCATCCAAGCGGGCCAAGACAGGGGAGCATGTTATCAGGGCCTGGCAGCAGGAGAACCATGCCTGAGGAGCACCTCACAGCACCATGGGGGACAGGCTACATGCACCCCAGTTCAGATAACAGCAAAAATCAGTATAGGAGGGTCACCAAATAGCGGCCACATTTCAAAAGAGGAAGAATTTGTAAAATGGGATGGGCTCAAAAATATGAGAGAGACAGAGAAGGCAGGGATTGCTGTCTCCCTACCTTCTACTGGAAGGTGTCTTCTCTCCTCGGGACAAGAACTGCTTATGCCCCCAGCTGCCAACAATCCTCCACCTCTGAATGCACCAGGTGCCTGGGTACCATGGCAAGGGCCACGACAAAGCATACAGATGTGCTCTCTGCTGGTCAGCTCCTCTGCCATCAGGGCTAGCCTGGCAGTGTGAAAACGCAAGCCAGAATGCTTTTTAGGGGCTGTTTGCCCTGGACTTAAAGCCACAAACCTCCTTTGTAGTTTGCAGCTTTGCCACACAACAATCCACATGATTTTTCTACCTTGGAACATGGAACATGGGAATGCTGAGGCATTCAAGATCCTTCCCCAGATATCTTGCCAGCCTCCACACCCTTATGCCAGAGCACTTACTCAAATAGAAAATAATCAAGCATGAGTCCTGGTCTACTGCCAGGGCAGAGGTCTGCCACTTTGTAGATAGGACCTGAGAGTTTCTTCTAAACTTGACTACACAGGAATAAAATCCCCGAATATTGGCCCAGTACTTTCTGGCTCTTAAAACAGCAGGACTGGTTCTTTCAGGAGTGTGAGTAGGCTAGGGTAACTGGACATGCTGTCCTAGGGATATCTTTGAGGATGGGAAAAGGGAGCAGGAAAAGCAGGTTTTGACCCCAAGAAGGTAGAAGGGCTGAGCTGTGACCATGGGAGCTGAGTTCAGCATCTCACCAGGCGTTTGCTACAGGCAGAGCTCCTTTGGAGCAGGAATAGTTGCATCAATCAAACTTGCTTGACTATTGCAGTGATGGGACTGAGAGCAGTCTATCAACCATATGTTGGTGGTTTCACTGTAGCACACAAGTGCCATGTGCTGTGAGCAGGCCAGAGATCTTGGACAGAGGCCTTTGATAACAATTGTCAGCAAGTGAATTATTGAGACCAGAGGATGGATCAGGAAAGAATGGGAGGAGGCAATTCTGTTTTTTCAGGCATGGAAAGGAGAAGATCAAGATGACAGTGAGAAGAGCTGAAGAGCTTCAGTGACAATGAAAATGTCACTATGAGCAGGTGTGGAGAGAATGTTATCCTCAAGCCTGATAAAAAGTTCTTGACATGAAACATCCACTTTCACAGCTCAAGAAAGAGGAGAGCTGTCAGCTAGAAACTGAAACAGCTGGTTACAGGAGTTACAGGAGTCTGATGGAAAAGGGAAGAAGGAGCTGTACAGACAAGACAAGATTTGCAGGCATATACAACAAGATGGACAGCTCTTTGGATGTGGAGGATGAAGAACACACCAAGAAGAGGCTGAGGAAAACATCAGCTAGTGGGGAGCATTGGCATAGAGGGAGAGAATTGCTGAAGGTGAGGTGGGTACAGGGGGCTTTACCAGCATCTCATACAAGAACAGAAGCAATGGCAGCAGCCAGGGACAGAAACATTGCTGAGAAAATGAGAGGGCAAGAACCAGATGACTTAGACTGGGATGATGGATCACTTCTAACTCTTCATCTTATCTTATCCTCTAACAATTTTATTTTAACTGGTTTGGTTGAGGAAGGCAGGAAATGCTCCTCTTTTCCAAACATTATTGCATTTTTATGAGTTATTAATGAAATGACTCTAGGCTTCCATATGTCTATTAAATTCTTCTCAAGCTTGCAGTAACAGGACGAAGTTCAAACTACACAGGGTACCAGAGACTTCTTCCTTGCCTTTTTTTTAATGTACAAAAGATGCTACAATTACAGCAGCAATGGAAAATATCCAGGACACTTGCGGAAAGCAGCTACAGTTTAATTTCATCAAAATGCTTGATAGAAAATGAAACTCAAGTATATTGATGGCTTTTTCAAGATAAAGCTCCAGCTGAAATGAAATTACTGGTATATCATGTTGAAGAGGCTATGTATCGTCTTTGAAGATATTCAGAAAGAGAGAGATTAGTATTTCACATTTCCTGAAATATGTGGAGTGGAATCACAGAATCACAGAATGGTTAAGGTTGGAAGGGACCTCTAGAGATCGTCTAGTCCAACACCTCTGCTCAAGTAGGGACAGCTAGTGGAATATTCACTATAAACTTGAGAGTCTGTTTCTTTAGTGTAATAAAGCGGAGAGGAACGAAATAGCAAGTAGTCTGCAAGACAATCTACAAGAACAAGGAGAGCTAGGACCAATTGTTATACACAGACAAAGTCGTCTTGATTACTTTCATGCTGAGACCGTCTATTTCTTCTGCCTTTTGGGTAACAATAATTCAAATAGCAATAAGACAGAGAAGAGGCAGGAGGAAGAATTTCATTTAGCCAGTTACTCAGAAGCTGAGGCATGCAAAATTCACTTTGCCTCTGTAACCTGAGTTCAAAAACTTGAGCATATAGCATTGTACAGCACTTAAGTTCATGATCACATATTCTTTTTCTCCATAAGACTTCTGCTTTTTTAACTATATGCACAGACATTCAGTTCCACTTTTAATTTTCTTACCCAATGTGTGACCTGCGGGCCTGTTTTCCACATACAGCCCTGTAAATAATAATAATGAATTTCCTCAGGATTTCATGCTCAGACAAGAGAACTTCAAAAAATGAATGCATATATTCTCATAGCACAGCTGGGAGAGAGGATGGTGTAGCTCCACAATAAAACAAGAAATCTGAAAGAGGGATCAAAGCTGCCAAAAGTTTCACATTAATTGTGAATACTAAAATGATGGCAACCAGGGCTTGCCCGAAAATTGCCCAAAACAACTTGCCCAAAGTGGCTGAAAAACTTGTAATGTTTTACATGTTTAGCATACAGATCCCACTGATTTGCCTTCCAGTTGCATGCAGTCAGGATGTCTGCAAATGTCATCTATATGGAAAGCATAGTATAAGAGGAGCAACAACCAAAAAAAAAGTCTGGTCTGAATGGTCTCTACTATCCTCTACCCCCATCTCTTTCCTTCTGTAGACAAGAGGGAGGGGTGACGAACATTAACAAAAATTAAGTCCCCACCTGCATATAAATCTATGAATGCCATGAAGTAGGACCAGATTTCTAGTTCTCATCATGTTAGATCATATTGTGTGCGTTTTCCATGTGAGCTTGACTACTGAACTTTGGTTATTGCAACAAATATGCCTGTGGAAGGTCCATTTGCTTATAAGTTTAAACAGCAGCAGATAGTCTCAGAGTGAGTTTGGTGCATGGTAGGGGAAAGTAAAAAATGCATTTGAATTTGCTAAGTAGTCATTTCAAACTGATAGAGGTCTTTCCTTCGCTCTCTGGGTAGCATCCGTTTCAGAACACCTCGGAGACGTTACCTCATTAATTTTAATGAGAAGCCCAGACGTGCGCCTGACACAACCCATAAATTGTTCTTTTTGTGCGTGCGCGCATATGTGTGTTTAAAAGAGCTCCCTGTGTTACCCTGTGAAGGACTTAACTGTGCTACATGCTGACGTCCACTATTTATGCACACGTCATCCTGGCTTCCCCACACAGTTCCCTTTTTATGCTTTGGCCACCCCTTGCAAATTACCTTCATGCCTCGCCCTGCTATGCCCCTCCATGCACAGATCTTCTTCCGCATCTCTTGGAAAGGAGAGAGATGTCCTTCCATTTTCAGACACAACTCTAGGTTGAAGATATATCACCCCCAAAACATCTTCATTCAGACACAGTCTCAACAGCCATATATTGCATTCAATCCCACCCAGTATCCTGTAGTCTCTGTTATCCACATCTCTCTCAAGATATGCATCCTTCATGGGACAAGTTTAATGCTGATTCCATGTGATACACCTGAGGGTGCATACTGGCACTGTCAGATCCCTTGTGACAAAAAGGATTGGGGAGGCATATGTGACAGCTCACTCTCCTCTTTTCTGCACTTTCCTCTTGCATCTGACCTCTCTTGACATTCTGTAGTGGACTTTTGAGACACAAGCCACTGTCAAAAACCATTGCCAAAGGAAAACCCCTTGCTCAGAATATCTGCCGTGGGAGGGATCTATCTTTGTATGTTCTATTAAGGACAATTTTGGAAACTGCTGTTCTCAATAGTCTCCATTCACTGGCTACCACAAACTCCAAAACAGTTTCCAAGAGATGACTGTGTGCAGTGGGCATTGGCTACTTAAGTGACATTGCCATAGGATACAACAGCTCTTTATCCCTGCAGCTAAACAATTTTATTTCACATATGAAGTAATATGAACAGCAAAAGGTCACTTACTATCATACCTGTGCTCCTAAAATGCCTTCCTCCCACATGCTTGCATTTCAAAGATGACCCATTTCCTCTTCAAGGAAGATCTCCGCTTCCGCCCTTTGCCTTCTTCCATGAAGCTTATTCCTTCTATGGGAGTTCTTCAGTTCTTCACTAAAGCTTTCAGTGCTTCCCTACCTCAGCAGCTTGCCACACACTAGACCAATGCAATCAGCTATGGTCCATTTTCAATCCAGATCATTTCACCAAATCCTGACACTACTCAAATCATGAAAGACTGGGGAGGAAATGTGGGGTTTTTTATATTTTTCTGTAGGTTTTGTTTTGCCCAGCTGGTGTCAATTCGCCTAGCAACTGCCCCAAATTAGGAACATTTTTAGCATATCTCACTGTTCTTACAGGGCTAGATATTCATATTTATTTTGATGGCCACTTGTGTATTATAATCACTGAATATGTTTATGATGTTTTTATTCCACCTCAAAACAGTAAAAGCCATCCTCCAGCTCTTTAGAGACTATGAATCTAATCAGTGAGCAAGTTATAAATCTACATTTGTAAACATTGATTTAACATGTGACTAGGCTTCCTCTGTTCTATATGTCCTGATCAGCACCTGCCCTTCTCTAAACACCCCACGTAGCTTGGCAACATGGACACTTTGTGCCCTGTGTGACAGTGTATAAGCACGTTATCATTTTGTCTTGATTATAATAGTGGAAAATGTCCTCTGATACTGACAGTATTTCAGAATTCATCTCTTCCGACTACCACAAAAATCTTGTTTAGCGCCTTACTGCGTGCACATAAATAGAAGCCTGAGGAACTTCAGTTCTTGCCTCACTATCAATCCTATCAGTTCCAAAGCTTTATGCCCTCAACCATATCTTCATAAATGCACTTTGATTTTGTATGTCTTTACAGTCTGTCAAATATTAGCACACTTTTCTTATATGAATCACAGAATATAGAATCATAGAATGCTTAAGGTTGGAAGGGATCTCTAGAGGTCATCTAGTCCAATCCCCCCTGCACACACAGGGTCACCTAGAGCATGTGGCACAGGACTGTGTCCAAGAGGGTTTTGAAGATCTTCAGAGAAGGAGACTCCACAACCTCTCTGGGAACCTGTTCCAGTGCTCTGTCACCCTCACTGTTAAGAAATTCGTCCTTAAGTTCCTGTGGAACTTTTGATGCTTTAGTTTCTGGCCATTTCCTCTAGTTCTATCAGTGGCCACCAGTGAAACGAGGCCAGCACCATCCTCCTCACTGCCTCCCTTGAGGTACTTATAGACACTGATTAGATCCCCTCTCAGCCTTCTCTTCTCCAGGCTGAACAGGCCCAGCTCCCTCAGCCTCTCCTCATAGGGCAGATGTTCCAGGCCCCTGATCATCCTTGTAGCCCTGCGCTGGACTCTCTCCAGCAGCTCCACATCCCTCTTGTACTGTGGAGCCCAGAACTGGACACAATACTCCACAGGTGGCCTCATCAGGACTGAGTAGAGGGGCAGGGATGCTTTTATTGAAAGTTGGTAACTACATCTCCTGTGTCGGGCCTGCTGTTTTCAGTTTCAAATGCTTCCATATTTGTTGCAAACAAATCTGTTCTCTGCTTTCTGCTTACTTTGGCACTGCTTTATATATATATATATACACACATATATATATATATATCCTGGTATGCATTTTTAGGTAGATTCACCGATTCACTGCCATTGCTTCACAGCTTGTTAACAATGCCAAGTGCTAGCTTCACTGCCTTCCCAAACTTCTAGTGTTACCTATCTACTGAAGTCCATTTACTGCAGTAGCCTCTCCTTGACCTGGTCTGTCACCACAAATCACCCGCTTCCTAATAGATCAACTGCCAAATGGCCAAGTGTGCAAGGTGTAATTTCAGCCAGTGGCCCATAAAAATGGTCAATAGTGAACAATCTTCTGAGATGTTAGCATCTTCTTGTAGAATTACATCCATGATGTTTCTGAAGGACTGGCATGTTATCTCCATCATGTGGCAAGGGCTGTTGATTTCTCATGTCTCAGATGTAAAACTTTCATGTTTTAATTTCTTTAAAAAAGCATTTTTTTCCTAGACAAGCTCAGAATCAAAGCAACCAATTTTTCCATTTTCCAGTAGGCTTCTTTTAAGTTTAAATGTCTGAATCTAGGCTTGACAGAGATTTATTTCTTTCTGATGTTGTACAAAAATATACTACTGCGAGGGGTTCTGGTGTGAAAGACTAGCCATTCTTGCCTGGTGCATGATATGGAGCAGCACACAAAGACCAAACACTATGCCCTGTTTGGTCTGATAATAGGGAGCAGTGGCAAAGCATTTCTCCTAGCAATTTTACTCTCTCTGGTCTTGTTTTTTATGCTTTCCTCCTTCCTTCAACTACCAGTTCCTCCTTTTTCTCTTCGCACAACCTTTTTTTCCTCACTTTCAGCCTTGTGTATCTTTTTGTTTTTGACTGACTGTGCAAAATTACCTCTCATCTAGGAAAGGGCAAATCATGTGCCTGATGGACTGCTAACGGGGCTTAATCAACAAAGTTCCCATATTAGCAGCACGATCTCTGTGAGTCCAGCCTGCTGTGCCAAATGGAGGGAGCCATATTTCATGCAATACGGATGTCTTCGGTGACTGGGGCTCTGCTGCTAAACTTCCCATCCCCTAGGTGCAAGCAAATCTGAGTTTAAATGTGACATGTTCTCCGGTTCCTGCTTCTAAAATTAGAACCCATTTAACTCAGCAGATTGCCCAGCTGGAACAAGCTATTTACAGCTGTACCTGAAGCTCTGATAAGATAATGGATATGTCGTAAATACCTATTATATTATGTTGCTTTTGGTTAGTGTTTGGGATCACACATGAACCAAACGGCTCTAAGTTGAATAACATCTCAGGGCTTCTTCATGAAGAAAGCTTGAAAACCCATAGACTTTTTTTTTTTAATGTTTATTTTCCTGGAAATTTCCCAGGGACCTGGTAAAAATAATCTGACTGCACAGTAAAAAGCATGTATTGCACCTGGGCTTCAAGGTAGGGGTCAGGATAGGCTGTATTTCCACTCATTTAATAGGAACATATTTCATTAAATGAGATTGAACCTGACATTTATTGGAATTATTAAGGAACAGGGAAAGGAATGAAGTGAGGGACCCTAGAACAAGGAAGCAGGAAGAAAACACATGCTCATATCATGGGATGAAAGAAGATTCATTATTCCCTTCTCCTCTCTCATTTCCAAAATTTAGTCGGCTCGCAGAGCAGAGAGGAAACAAGCTTCTGCCTGGCAGCTCTGAGGTTTTCTAAGGGATCTGGCGGGGGACTGGGGTGGTTTGTGGCAAACATACAGGGGAAACACAGGTATCTCCAGCTTTTGCTTGGGAATGGGGCATGGATGCTTTCTCCTCCACACCATTGTCCCTGCAGCTTAGTAGTCCAATGTTGTGTTCCTAGATAACTTTTCTGCATGAGAAGGCAGATAAGATGCTGCTTTCCACCACTTTCAGCATGGTTGTTCTCACCTCAGCTGAAATGCTTTGTGGAAACTACCTCCTGAGTAGAAGTTCGTACGGGATCCACACATAGTTACACATAGACCACACACAAGCTGCAGTCAACACCAAATAGTCCATTTGCTTAATGTTGTTCATCTTGGAGAGCAGGGAGACCCCATTAAATATAAAATCCAAGTTCCGCTAACTGCCCTGGTTTCCTGTTCATGTGACTGCTGTAAGAGGTAGGCTGTGTTAACCTCTGGGGCACCATGCAGAGCTCATCAGCATCTTGCCTGAGGTCATTAATAAGGGCCCCTTTTTTTTTCCCTATGTAATTAAGCATATTTTTCTATTTAGCTGCAGGAACGTTCCTTCCTCTGGCTTTGTGCGTCATTGTGGTTATATTCGCACAAGTGCTCCCAACCTGAGGAGGTGGAAAAAAGCATCCCCTGAATTGTGCTCAAAGAACAACAGAAGATATGGTTCTCTCTCCCTAGGAAACCATAATCAAGTTCATATGTGTTGTTTAAATCCACTATTTTGTCTGTGCATCAAATAACTAACTGCTGCTTTATCCATTAGGTAAAACAACTGTAAAATACTTGGTTTTCTGGCAGCAGAACTAGAACCACAGCAGAGCTACTGGAAATCCAAGGATATTTATAAGTCAACAGCTGAGCTGTGACTCTAGGGTTCAGGAGACATTTGCTCCATTACAGGTTCTGCTGCTGTGCCTGCATTTGCACTCCCACCTTTTGTCCATGTTCTTGAAGATGCAGACGCTCTCCCTCATTAAGCACTCATACAGTGCCTTCACCTCATGCAGCCCCAGGCCCTGCCTTCATAAATCAAGTATAAGAATGGGAATACAGCATTGTCTCCTAACAGCATTAACATGTGCTTCAGGTCAGAGACACAGAAGGGTAAAGACTCCTCATTAGAAAAGAAAAAAAAAAAAAAGAAATATGGGCTTTTAAAAATGACTTTATGAGGGAAACATGTTCATTCATGTTTACAAAATTATGGTAAAAGCTTCCTACAACACAGGTATCCTCTTATGGAAAAAGGTGAAAACCGTGTCTCGCTGCTCATCTTGCTCTATGTTGGCCTTCAAACCTGAGCAAAGCCCCCAAGACAGAAAGAAAATTGCTTCACTTCTCTCTCCCAAAGATACCCTAGCTCTATGCTTCTTTTGCAAGACCTATTGCTCTTCTTGGACTTACAGAGGAACTTTGAATTATAAAAATATTGAAAGGCCAAAAAAAGGACAGAGGGCAGCATTTGATGTATTTTTTCAAGTCATGGGATCTGTTAAGATTATGATCTGATCCTACTTGGGTACCTGACGTATCTGAATGGTGACAGATATGGGTCATATGCGAGTTCCCTGAAGAAGAGTGATACAACTAAAGCAGACTGGCATCCTTGGAGGACTGGAGGCCAAACCCTTCACTGAAATCTAGGGAATGTTTGCCTATGTCTTGCGGGAATTTAGCACTTTAAATAATGTGGGAATAGATGTGGGAAGCCTTGGCCCATCGGCTGGCGGGTGAAGGCAGCTCCTTCTCTGCCCCACATGAGAGGGGTAGTGCAGGAGCAAGGGTCTAGGGCTGCAGGCAAGAAGAGGTGAGGGTGAAAGCAGGGTCTGGAGCTCCTGCGGAAAGCATTAGTAGAGAGATAGGAATGCCTGAATTCAGCTTGGCTAGATCCACTGAATAATCAGGCAGGTCATTTCACCTCACTGTGCCTTGGTTCCCTAGCTGTTAAAAAGAATAAAACTTTTCCCTACCTCAGAGCAAATCCCTTGGTTCTTGTCAAGTACTTAACTACTGCAGCAGTAAGGGCCATATACATTATAATTATGCTGAGTGCCTTGTGCTGCTGCCCGGAACTAGCACTTCATTCTTTAGTACACAAATTTTCTTTTTGGTGGGGAAATTAGCCACTGCTGCAACCCTAATTAGGTTCTCTGTCTTGAATGACTCATTTCAGTGTATAGAAATCATTTTTCTTTGTCTCTAAAGGAAGCTTGAAATCATGTTTTGGAATTCAAAACAGGTTATATTTGCCCATAACACACATCCCTGAAAGTCTGGTTAGGACAGGGTGGGGAGTCAAGGGTGTTATACTTAGAAACGGATTTAATTAACTTTGCTGTTTATTGCTTACTTTCAGAGTTCAGCCAGGTTAGGAAAAGAACAAGGAATGGGTCACTCAGTGTTTACACTGAGCTTTTGAAGAATAGCCCAGACACTTATTTCCCCCCTTGTTTCTTTAAGTATTCTGAGTTTAAAGTTGTGGCTTAAGGTTGCAGCCAAGGAAGGGGGATGTTGATTCTGAGAATGGTAAATATGCAGTGGTAGAAGGCAATACACATTTCTCTGTTCTACCTTTAACACCAGCATATCTTTTTTACTTCCTCAGCCTGTCGTGCTCAACAGGCATTAGGAGAGTCTTAGGACTCAGGATAAAATTAATTTCCATGCTGAGGGCGAGCATACATCTTTGGGCACCTCTGTCTTCACACTGCATTTCTGTAAGGGATATTTTTCACCCATTGTGGGAGCTGGAAAAATAATAAATCAGTGTCTCCTATGAAGGAAGACAGACCAGCTTGGAAATTGTTCCAATCAATCCCGGAGGTACCTTTACCTAAGACGCATCTCTCTCTTCCCTCCTTTTTACACTGAGCCTCAGTGGCCTGATTATACATCTGTTTCTGATAGGAACAAAGATATTGGTCACATCCTGGGGGAGATGGGAAATAAATGTATTAATGCTACACTGGCTGCCAAGAATCATACTTTGTCCAAAAGACAATCCATGAGTTTTTTTTTTTTTTTTTTTTTTTTTTTTTTCTGCTCTTAACCAACTCATTTAGATTCTTGGGAAGAGCCTGTAGTTCCCCATGGGTCGTCCCTGCCACACACATGATACAAGCACTGTCAGAGAGGAGTGGACAGCTCTGATCGCAAGGAAGCTGGAGACAGGCTCTGCACTCCCAGTTTTCTGTCATATTTTCCCGGGCTCAAGAAGAAGGAACAAGGGTTGGCTTAACTGAAGAAAGATGCCATTTACTTCTCCAAAATTAGTCATCCTGAAATCAGTTCTTCATTGAAAATACAGTGCCACAGAAGGAAAATTTCTTTTTCAGGATTTGGTGAGTCTGTCTGATGATATGGAGCAAGAAGCCACACAATTTCAATGACTGTCATCAGACCAGAATAACCACAGCAAGAAGCTACAATAGCAGCTCTGACACTTTGTAGCGATGCAGAAAAGATTGGAGAAATGGTAAAGGCATCAGATTGTCCTATAAATGTGAAAAAGAAAGGCAGCACTTCTTCGGCTAGTGATGGATTTATTTTATTGTTATTATTCTAGGAACAGGAAAACAGAGCAGAGGAGGCTTCAGGAACATTCTCTGAATAAGATATAACCTCTGGAAGAAGAATGAAGAAAAGCAAAACAAGCATAAATAGAAACAAAATGGAATTTAACACACTCCAGAAAGTAATGTTTTGACTTTGATATATGACAGATTCCTTCCCTAAAGACCAGACATTAAATTGTCAGATGAGATAAACTGATTTAAGTCCTCTGATTTCAGTGAGATTACACTAATTTTCACCAGTTGAGAACCTTGTCCCATGTGCTAATAGAAAAAGAAGAACCAGGAGGCAACTGTGACATATTATAAAGGACAAGCCTTTGACTCAAAAGATTTTTCTAGCAATAGCAGTGTCAGTTTGGAGTAACTTCATTGACTTCTGCCAGGAGTTTCAAAGACTACAGAAAAATGACCCTAGACAAGAAGCCCAGTAGGGTGTAAGTGCAAACACTATTGTAAAGAAAGAAAGAAAGGAATACAGCACATAGAAAGGAAATGGCTATAGTGAACTGAAAGGAAAAGAATACCAAATAACAGATCTTCTACATGTCTTTAGCAGGCTGCCAGAGTGTAATTCCCTCTAACAATCACCAGAAGAAAAATCCCATCATTACAAAATCCCATCATTTTGTAATGATTGCAAGCTGTGCATTGAGCTGGAATTAGAAAACAGAGGTTCCTCCAGATTGGTGGGTGTGATGTCTGCAGCCACGCTTTGCTTTTTCATCTAGCTTTCTCAAAGGAAATTTTTTTTTTAAAAAAAAGTTGATAACCTTGGTGACAACCCTGAATCATGAAAAGGTGATGCTGATCGACCCAGAGAAAGGATGAGATGTTTTCTAGTTAGGAAAGCCAAACAAAATGGGGTGAAAGATGCTTTTAATGGTTACGGGACTAGTCGTAGACTGAGTGAGCCAATCATTGCTCCTTCCACAGAAACAGTGATTGTAATAGTTCGCTTTTCTTTGTTGATCTGTAACATAAGCCTACGAGAGCTGAGCTGGTCTCTCATTACGCTCTTGAACAACATCTAGCACAGCGAAACCTCAGTCATGGAAAAGCACTTCTGGAATCCAAATGAAGACGAAGCTGTCATGGAAACTTGGATCCAGCCGATCCAAAGCATTCCACCAGCCCTGCAGTAGAAGGCCTTGGAGATAGTGCATGACAGTAAGTGGCAGTGTTTGCAAAACAGAAGAGGATGCAAGCAAGCTTGCTCCTTTCTAATTATGGAGGAGGACGTAGTTGATTCAGCCTTAAATGGCCTCTGAAACAGGAACATGCAAAAAGAAAATTTCCACTTGGACTGAAATATTGACTCAGTTGGTGGAAGCCAAATTCTTCAGCAGATTAGATGCACTGATAAGGTTTTTCAGATCTCCTTTGGCATAGAAAGCCCAGGATTGAACACCTTCAACATACTTATTGGGCAGGTTCCAAAGCATTTCATTGCACAGATGCTACAAAGTCCTGCAAAAATTTAAGCGTCTATTGATGAGAATAATTATCTGGGACAGAACTGTCACTGGGTATCAGAATTATTTCTGCATGTCCTTACTGAAAATAGCAAGTGCAGAAAGATTTCAATCAAACAAAATGAAGTTTCAGTAAAAGGGAAAAAATGGGGGAAAAAAAGAAAAAGAAAAAAATCTCCTAATTATTACAGACACAAACCCTAAAATGATGATTTTTAAATTCTGGCTGTTAGACATATTATGACCATAAGTTCATGCTGAGATTTTTATAGTCTATGTGATACAACTTTCCAAATACCAAGGAAGAGTGTCAATGCAAAAAGTTTAACCACTGTAGTACATACTCATAAAAATCTAGGTTGCAGTTCCTTGACCCACTAACAGAGATCAAGTTCTTCACGTATGCTTCAAGCGGAGAGTGAGAAGTTGAGTAGTTGGCTGAAGCGTATGCAGAGAGCAATGGAGGTAAGAAAGAAAATCTTTGCATAGTTTCAGAAAACAGTGTTAGGTCTTGCACATGGTTGTCCTGATTTGCCCAAGTCTCCCAAGAGTTATAAACAACATGAGACAACAGGAGTTCCCTCTTAAACTGGAAGAGCACTTTGTAAGCCTTAAACTGATGGCCAAGAATATGATTTAGTCATGGCAGACATGCTGTTGAGAGCATATGCTCCACTTGTCAGCACATAACGTGATGATGTGGAACAAGCTGGAACAGCTCATGCAGACACAGGAAAGGTATCATGCGCTGCATCTCCTCAGACAGGGGGAATCCTCCAAAAATGAAATAAGGGAAACATCAGTGCCCACAACAAACTAAAACTTGTACACATGCTTATTCTATCTACTTGCCTGTGCTTCTTGGATGGAAGAAGAAGAGGATGAAGTAGAAGAGGGGGCAAACAGAGCTGTATCTGGCTATTTCTGCATTCAGTTGGAGTTTGGGGGTCAGTTCACCTTTTGATATCCATCAGCCTAGCCACACTGAAACTCAGGCCAACAGGCCATATTTACTACTGGGGCAAGCTGGCATCATTTCCCTGACAAGAGCAGGCCTCGTGTCTACATGATACAAAGAAGATTTGCCCCACTGACACCAGTAGTCCAATAAGCCCGCCTTGGCTCTGGAGAAAGTCAAGAGAGCAGCAGCAATTACCAGGAGCTGGTATGGCTGGGATTTTGCCACCCTCCCTTTCATTTTATAGTAGATTAGGAAGACAGAGGCTTATCCCAGAGACTAGTGAGGCGCCCTGACAGCGGAGAGAAGGGAGAGGAAAGGAGCCAAGCTAAGGAGCTTTTGCTTATTAGCGTGGGCTCCAAGCTGATGCTGCCAGAGCCAGCTGTGGGATAGGCAAGAAGGTGGTGGTTTATGAGGGCTGAGCTGTTGCAAAGGAGAAGAGGCAGGCACCAAGGCACAGCAGCAGGGTGAGTGAGAACGCAGCCGGCCTGGAAGACAGGGCCAGGAGGAGAAGGCAGTGAGGTCACAGGAAAAGTGTTGGAAAGGAACCCATTGTCCTCTGACACACGCGTGATGTAATGGCAACAGCTACACCCAGGGGTTTTTCCTGCTCAGTCATTGTGCTTCTTCAGCTAGTTTGCTGAATTAAGAAGAGGCGATTTTAAAAGAAGAAAGAAAGAAGTGGTTTCATTAGAGGAGGTACCACCTAATACTGAGATTGCCTAATGCTTCTTATTAAAAGGCTGTTTTCAGTTACTTATAACTTTGTCACACTAACCATCTGGCCTGCAATTCCCCATGCTGGGTGCCTGCCTCGAGCTGAATTTGTTTTGTTTATTTGTTTCTACATTTCTGTTTAAGTGATGTGGCTGTTTCTGAGAACAAGGCAAGGAAAAAATGCATTGTTTCTCTCATGCTAAAACATTCTTAGTAATCTCTGGCCCTCATGCTTCAGAGCCAGAACCTAAATGCAGGGCTGCCCTTGCATCGATGATATGCTTTTAGCAGCATCATTATCATATAACCATGTTTAGCCATCTTATAAGTCTCAGAAAAGCCAAAATTTGCATGTTGTCAGCAAAAGAGGCATGCCAGGCATTTGTTTTCTCTGAAGCACTTCTGGTACTTCTCCTGAGTTTGTACCTCATCTCTCCCAACTCTTCTATGCCAGTCACACAGGAGATGTCCATGCCCCCAAAGCAACCAAACCTATGCACAGAGCTGCAAGAACCAAGTGTCATGCTCTGCCACAGCTCCTGCTGATGTCTCAGGCTGTGAGAGTGGCCTGTGCCCACTCTGCCTACCCAGCCACACAGATCAAAGGGAGACAGAGAAGGGAAATAGAAGCTGGAAGGAGATGGGGGATAGAAGAGATGAAAATATGAGGCATTAGTCAGACCTGGGCAGTAGAGAGAGAAGACGGGGTGTGAGACAGGGAAAGGGCAAGAAAGACAAGGAGGACCATGGCACATGGGGATACATTAGTCAGGATCACTGACAGCACTGCTGAATAAGTCCAGCACATGTCACGTCCCTCTTGTCCACAGATCCAATAACCTTGCTGTCCCTCCCTGGTTCCTCAAGCAACAGGGGCCTACAGCTTGCCAACTCTGTCCATGCAAGGATCCACATGCCTCAACGCTAAGCTGTCTCTAATGGGTAACAGCAAAAGGACTGAAATTCTGCAGTGATTCCACTCCCCATGAGCCTAGGAAATATCATATGGAGAACTACGTTAAAAGAGCAGTATGATTGCACCGCAGAGTGAGGAAAGGAAGGTCAAGAGCATTTCTGTACAGCATTAAATCATCTCCTCTGTGTCTGAGCATTATAGTACAATTACAAGCTCATACAGCGTTTTGTTGGTTTTTCCCCACGGGACTCCCATCTCTTTTATTGCCAAGCTGGAGGGGTGTGTAGAAAATGAAGAAGGGGATTGGAGGTAGAGAAGAGATGGTCCAGTCATTAATGAGGCTGAACACTGCCTATGCTCCTTACCACTGCGTCGCAGTGTGCTGCTGGCAAGTCACATAAATAAGCATTTTCACTGTTGGCCATTAGCTCCCATTCTGTTTGCCAAGCTAAAGACACCTGGGGCCTGAGTGGCAAAACTGCTGAGCGTTCCACATTGCAAGCAAATTTGCTGGGATCTGTGCCTTCAACTTAAAATTATGTGAGTCCTTGATGCTAGTGGTTTAAGAAGTCTGGGCCACTCTTGCAAAATCCCTGTTCCACACTCTCACCTTCCTCAGAGAAGGAGGAGTTTTGCCCCTAAAGTTGGTTCATCTCGAGCCATTGTAGGTTTGTTCATGATTCTTTCTTCACTTCTACGTGGCTGACATCAGTATTGAAAGCTACTGATAGGATAACCTAGGGGCTGTCTAGCTGCTTTCTTCTGTCTTCTCAGCCTTATGTCCTGCTAAAGAGGTTCTCAAGAGCTCATTTTGTTTACAGTATTTTTGTTCATGAGCTTTTCACAATATTAGACTTTTTTTTGGCCATACTACATTCTCCTCCCTGGTCCTCTCAACGTTTTTTCTTTTGTTGTCCTTTTCTCTCAGTAAGTGTCCAGCTCTAACATTCACAGAAAACAATTGGTTTTGTTTTATATCTGCAACTTGGTCTTTCACAATAGTTGCTTGGAGGGTAAGTTCTCTGCAGATTTTAGTAACATGCCAACTTCTAAACATATACACCACTGGTGGAAAAAAAAATCATTCCAAAAAAGCAAACTTGTGTGGCTCTTGTGAGCTGCCTGAGTCAGTGAAACCAACTTTAATCACTTTACCTTCATTCCACTTTTGTAAAAAAAAGAAAAAAGAAAAGAGGTTGTGCTATCTCCCTTTGTCTTAAGGGCTGTGGTAAGGGGAAATTTGTTCATGTTTTTGAAAAGCTTAGATTTAGAGTGAAAGTACCATAGAAAAGCCCATGAGGAAATGCAATCATTTTGTACTCTAGGCAGAACTGAAGTGGTATTTAGTAAATAAGGTCCAAGGTCAAGTGAAGAGGGTAAGAAGAAATACTGAAAAATTACCCAGTGATCATAGTTTATCCTACACAGTGTCTATTCTGTGACTGTGACACAATGCAGATGAATATAGAAGGTTGAATGAAGACATCAAAAGCAATCGTAACTTTAGCATTTCTTATTTCTGAACATTCTGTGTTTACAACCTGAAAGCTTTTTAATGTCATCTTCAGAGGTAATAAAGACACTGTGAATATAGAAATGAATGTCCATCCAGATGAGATACTATGCAACTAACACATTACGAAAAGAATTACTGTACTATCCTGCACTCCTCTGTGATGATACAGAATTCAACTCTCTAGGACTCATGCCATTACCTACTTTTGAAAACCCCAAGCAAAGAGTTTGGTGAGGCATTCGTACTCATACACATTTCAGTGTTTATTTTTTCCCCATGTTATTCAGGGAAAATTTTCCCTTACCTCCCTTTTATTCACCCTTATAGTTTCACATACAGGCAAGCACTCTGTTAAAGATTCATTGTCCTGCCTTCTCAGAAGTTTGAACAGGTATTAACATGCACCCACAAACATACAGCAAACCAATATGTAGCCAAAACAAGCAGGCTTGGGCCATTCTTCCATAGTACTCTTTAAAAACCTAAACAGGTTTAGATCAGTTTGTCCAACCGTCTCAGTCATTACTATTCCGTTGCTCTGAACTCCATCCAGATTATCACCATCTCCTGGCCTGGTATTCCACTGATTTCAGAACACGATTATTCCTTCCTCATTCCAAGTTGTGTGCTCTTCATGCCAGCAAGCCCAGACTCCACGGGCCATCCTTGTAGTCAGGCTGTATGCAAAGATCTCCTCAAATCTGCTCCACGTATTGGTCAACCACTACCTTTTGTTAAGTCCCTCATCTGGCTAACCAACCGACTTGCAAGTTCTTTCAATACCCCATCTGTCAAGGCTTTTTTTTAAAACTCTCAGAGGCGGCATGTTTTGGGTTGATTAACTGGTGTTTTGTTTCTTTTCTTTTCTTTTCTTTTTCTTTTTCTTTTCAAGATGAAAATGTCTTTTTTTTTTTTTGTCTGGCTTTCTATTCTCCAAAGTCACATTGTATTTATTCTCTGTCCAGACTTGCATTTGCAATTCATTCTAGTTAAATAGCATTTGTTAATGCCATTAATGGGCTTTTAACTCCCCGCAACCTGATTAATAGTGAAGATATTAAGTACACGCAGAACTAATGTTTACAGAAGCACTCACGTGATTTAAAAGCATGAGTCCTGTCAAATGTCTCCACGTCAACTTTGTCTTTGAAAATGAACTTCACATTCTGGCATGGACCCAGAGAGGTGGGAGCAGGTTCTGGGGTTTTTTCAAACTTATCCCTTTGTAGAAGAGCATTGGGATGAGTATGAAATTAAAGAAATTTGAGTACTGAGAGATTTTTTTTTTCCAGCCTGTTGGCGGTTGTAATGAGTTCTTGTTTCTGCCTCACTTCCTGTTCAGTCACACTTTATGTTTTGTCCTTATATATGTTTTTGAGGAAGTAATGGGAATTTACATCACTTCAGGCTTGATCTCTTTTGTTCATGGATTATCTTTCCAGTACTACTCTATCTCTACTTGTAAATCCTTTCATCTTTGCTTGGCAGTATAAAATCTCTTTGAATTCCTTTTGCAGGTATACTTTCCCTGTAGCAGGTAATAATCAAACATTCAGATTTTGTGTTTTTCCTTCCAGCAATGGGCATTAACATATGCAAATTAACATAGCTATTAAGGCACGAGCCAGACGGGTATCCACAGCAGACAGTGCTTTCTCAGTCCCTTGTCTCAATGGAGCCATCCTCAGTTTGCTTTCAGATCCTTATTTGGGTTAGTCCCAATTCTGAGGGAAGAACAAGAGCAGATATCTAGTTTCTTTCCTGGGATCCTTATTCAGACAAAGATTTTTTTCACCTCAGTATCTCTCAATAATTTCTGCTTGTAGCTACTTCTAGGGTAAAGCAATGCCCAAAATGACAGCTAATCTCATAGTACTAACTCACAGCAGCAGGAACTGTACAACCATCTCTCTGATTGCACGAAAGTATTGAAGCTCCAGGATTTCACATCCTGCTCCAGCTGTGAGTTCTTCCCAAGCATTCATCATAGGACATACCTGTTCTCCAAAGAATTTAGTTTCTGCAGAGCTCCCTGTGGATATTTGTTGACCTTGGATTGGGTTATATATTAAAGAATGAATATAACTTTTGCATCCCTCTCTTCATTGACCCAGATGAGCAAAGATGCAGACCTTTCTCATTCTCTACAGTGTATTCAGCACCTAAATTAGAGGTACGGAGGTAGCTGACCATCTACTGTGTTGACATACAGAGACAGTTCCTGTACCAGATCCAAACACCCAGCTTGTCTTGCTCCAGACACCGGGCAAGCCTGAATGACATTCATCAGTGATTCAGCAGACTTGATGGATTTTGGCCACCGCTTTCTTGTTTCCATGACAGAAGAATGCCATCTATCATCATTCATGGGTCCTGACCCTGCTGGCTTGCTCTGAGGTTTTCTACTTGACAGAAACATTTTTTTTCCAAGGGATGATCCTGCAAAGTCAGTAAATGCATTCAGTTCCAAAGCAGGAACAGTATGGTTCCCTGTCTACAGGCAAACATACGAAGACCAGGGTACAGGGATGGAAGAAGATGAACCTCCAAAGTTCATCCATGGAGCAGAGAAAGGAAGGGATATGACTGGACAACATAAGTTTTCTGCCTTTTGATTTTATATCTAATGCCCCAAAAGAGGGACTCTAAATGTAATGGAGTCACAAACATTGTAACAGGCTTAGGAGTACCCTCCTAACAATGGCACTGTTTTACAGTAACTTGGTACCTCCTGGGGCCATGCAAAGATGGGGACCAATTAGGTGTTTCCTGCTTCGTAGAAATGTAATGAATTCAAAGAGGCTTAAAAGGGATGGAAGAATTGGGAGTGGCCTGATAGCACAGGTTATAGAAGATGGAATCAGAGCTACACCACCTCATGGCTTCTGGCTGTCCATCAGTCCCTATCAGAGAAGGGCAGAGTTACCAAGGGGTCCAAAGTGCCACATGGTACCTGGCAAATGTGAGACAGTGACCAGAAGAAGGCAAGACAGAGAACCACAGAAGGCATCAGAGGAACAATCCTGCTGGAGTGCATGCTGCTTCCCCGTGGGGGTCTGCCAAGCACTGCCTAGTTTCAGAGACCCTGCTGTGGGTGTGTTTTCAATAAAACAAAAGAGAATAGGGCTTTCTTTCAAGAAGATTTTTTTTTTTTGAAAATGAATAAATTCTATTTACATTTTCTGTCTCCTTTTCATGGGCTTATTACAGATCACAGGTCCCTCTCAAAGTGCCAGCACAACACAGAAGGCCTCGGGGACCACCTCTGCAGGAGACCTGTTTCTGATGTGGCCTTGCCCACAAACCCCTCTGAAGCACCCCGTGTGCTTCAAAGTCAAAGGCAGATTAGCTCCATCCACTGAGAAAGTAATCCAGCTTTCCTGGGGGAAAAAAAAAAAAAAGAAAAGAAAAAAAAAGAGGTCTGAAAGGTCCATGTTTCTCTTGCTCTTTAACTGCACTTGGATTTTGTTGACGATAGACTTTTGGTTTGTCTTCAGGGACAAAAATATCACCTGTTCTCCTTTCATAAATCCTACAGTTTTGTGGGAAAGTGGAAACCAGCTAACAGGAATAGAGTTAATCATGAAGGGCCTTTCACCTGCTGGAGCGCACAGAGGTTATGTCTGTGTACTGCAAACATCAGCTTAGGCAGAAGCAGTCGGAAAGCTTCACTGTCGTCAGCTCCACTTATGATTGACACTTCTTTAGTAGTTGGTGCAAAGATGGAGTGTAGTTTGGATGGCTTGAAAGAGGCTCTTTAGCTCCTTGGAGCACTGTGGAAATTTAAGCAAGTAGTCTGATGAGTGAAGAGCATCAAATGGTACCTGAAGATGGAGGCCTTGACTTCTTTCATAACCAACTTCTCTAGGGAAGGTTTATACACTGCAAGAATCAGATCTACCCCATCCCCTCCAAAGTGCTATGATGTTTATTAATATGTATTTATATATATTTATTATTTTTCAAGAGCACTTGGGGATGATGAGGTAAAGATTAAGCCTTTGCTGTACTACATTCTGCATCAGCTGCAAAAAAAAAAAAAAAAAAAAAAAAAAAGTCCCAGAGACAGAAAAGATGGAGCACAGATATAAATCACAACAAGGGGACTTGGTGTGGGAGGGGGAGAATCAGGAAGGTCAGCGTGGTTAGATGATGAAAGAGTTGGCACATTGGTTTCAAGAGCACAGTTTGTCTCTGATGGTGCATAACTCATGTATGGGCTGTTCCTTTGAGTAACAGCCAAGCCTCGTCTTGAAGCTTCATCTCCTTTCTCCACCTCTTCCATATCTAGTGGAAATGAAACAGATCAAACTGAGATCAAGGGGAAAGGGAGCCTGGCAGAAAAGTGGTTACAGCTTACCATGCCCACAACTATGTCAGCATACAAGTGACCAATAGTCAGGAGGAGGACATCTGCCAATATGTGCAAACACATGTTGGGGAAATCTGGCAGGCAAACTGAGAGATGGTTAAAAAACAATACAGGTAGTCAGGAGGGTTCTTGCTGAGAGGTTCAAAGATGGTTGGTCATTAGGAACCCAGCCAGAGAGGCAGCAGAACATCAGCTATTCAGCTATATCAGACTGCAGGGAGAGGGGACATCTCCTGAGTGCCAACAGCAAAGTTAATTGGTGAGGGAAAGTCAAAGTGCCACATCCTCAGGTGGTGCAAATCCATGTAGCTTCCCTAAACCTAAACAGCAAGATGAGAAGATGAGAGCTGGTCCCAGCAAAATACTCAAAATAACTTTTTTTTTTCTTTTTTGGACTATTCAGTATTGTGAACTTTTACCATGAGCAGAACTCTACCCTGTTGTTATTTTGATAAGAGACAGAGGGTGTTTCGCAAAACTTTGTGGCAGAACACGTAACGCTGGCCAGAGGGCTGTCAGATTTGCAAAACTGGGTGAAATGTTGCAAACAGGCAGGCTGGCGCCATAGGAGAGCAATTCTGAAAAACGAAATCCCAGACGTTTCCCACTCTCTTCCAGGCACCCAAACACCCTCCAGATATTAGTGCTTTTAACAGAGGCTCCTGCATCTCAAGTGCTGTCCACCCTCCAGGACCTCAAAGCATTGCCCCAACATCTGCAACAGGGGATATAAATAGTGAATATGGAAAGATTTTTTCTTTTTAAGACAGAGGTTTGACTATAAGTGTTTAAAAAAAGTATTGGCTTTGCAGTCAATACTTCTGCAGGAACCTTGCCATCCCACAGTGCCAATGACCGAAAATGCCACCAATATGCCCCTTTTAGGGGCCACCCAAAATGTCTGAGTCAATGGCCATGCCATTGTGTGATTCCTTAAAATAAAATGACTATAATTGTGGTTAGACTTTAGCGATCCAGGAGCCACATGAAAGAACATAAAAGCCACAGAATAACTTAGCTACATTTTCTACTGGAGCTTTGCCAGAGCTATTTCTGAGATGATGAAATCTCTGTCTCTGGAGAATGCTCAGTTTCAGGTTCCAGATCTCCAATCTGCCTCACTGGGAAATCAGCTCCATCACCTTGAATTCCCTCATCTTTTTCTGCAGCAGAATTCTATTGCAGAAACACATTTAAGCTTAAGGATAAGCTATTCTCTGGCACCAACTCTGCTGCAAAAGCCCAAGTCGCACCCCAAACTGCAGCTGAAAGTAGAGGCTGTCTGTTCCAGGACATTGCATAGGAACGTGTGGCTCCCCTGCTGAGTCACCCTGATAGAAGGAACTTCTGCCATGCCAAGGTATGCAGTTATTTTTGCTCAGTGTCTGATGATGTGCAAAGCCAAGTCAGCTCACCAGAGTGTAGGAAGGGGAGGCAGGCAAGGACTACAGTTTATGATGGGTGCAGCACAACAGGATGGCTGTGCCAGTAAAACTGTTCTGAAGTCTTTAATTATCTGCCACTGCATGGCTAGTGCTCTTGAATGTTCTTTGAATAACTGAGAGAGCAGCAGCAGCAGAATAAATAAGAGTTATTACCTATGACTTGCAGCCTACTCATTAGATGACTCTAAAGCTGAGAGAATCAGAATAGAGAAGAAACCTGATAGAAACCCCACATTTGGAAATTAGGAAAAAGAGCAAGTGCAAAAAAAAAAGTTCATGCCTGTTTAGGGGACATCTGAGAGCTTTCTTTCAGTCTTTCTCCCAGAGAATGCAGGCAGCCATAAAGAATGACTATATCTGAGGGTGATAAAGTAACTTAGGAGCATAAACCTATACTATAAAAATGGTTTACACTGAGCATATTTTCAGCAAGAGGGGTTTCTATGGCCCATCAGTTTTTGAAAATGAGACTTTAAATCCTAAAAGAGTTAAAATAGTGAAGTTTGAATCCCTCTCACGCCCTTTTTAAAAATTGCAGTAGCTCACCCTGCTACTGCCATGTTCATATTTTGATTCCATTCCACCGCAGAGCTGAGGTGGTCACACATGTCCTCTTCTTTACAGATTATTTCTTTTTATTGGACATCCAGATTGTGCAAGTATAGTAACAGCATAAACAGCATACATACCCAGAAGCTCAAGTGTCACCCCTTCCATCTCCAAGGCTTGTTCTTCTCTGCCGTCCTGCATCTCTTGAGGATTTCAAACCTAATGCTAGCACCAGTTGTGCTACCTTTGCCAAGTAGGTAAAGTGCCTTGCAATAACTTACAAATTTAAGTGACTGGGGGAATAATGGCATGCCATCCTCACCTGTCTGGTGGGAGTAAAACAACCTTGAGTCGCGTTCCTCACACATGGCCTGTGACTGAAGGGATCAGGAGCTGGGGGCACCAGATGCCCTAACCCCACACAGAGTGCATTTCTACTTTCCACAATTTGTTCAGCCACAATAGTTGCAAATCAGTAAACTTTCAAGGTAGCACGCAGGCAAGCAAGCTTGCATAGGAGAGTCCATATCCCAAAAGCTGTTGGACTCTCCAAAGAGTCTCACCACCTTGTTCATCTACCTCTCTTCCCCTTCTTACCTCTTGTGTTTTCAGTTTCCACTATTCAGATTACTAGCACCTCTATGCTGATGTTTAACACCTCTCATATCTCCCTGCTAAAGTTATCTGTCTTCCAAAACCCCATTGGAAAAATACATCTTCTAGTCCTTTTCTGCCTGGAGTGCTCCCACCAGGAGCACTGGCTCAGACTATGGGCTGATACTGCTCCTGGCACAAACACACACAGGGGGAGAGAATGGGTTACAGAGGGACAAGGTCATGTAGCTGCATATCTTTGCCCACCGCTCTCCAAAGGATCTCTTTTTGCTTCAGTCCCTCCTCCTCAGTCACAGATGGATGTGTCACAGAGCAGTTGAAGAGGAATCTTCACAGCTACCCTATCTAGCAGAAGTGAGATGGGCTTCTTGAAAATTTCAGCCCCCAACATTGTGCTATAATGTGGCAACTACAGCTTTTCTGTAAAGCCAGTTGCTAGAGCTCTATGCTGATGAGAGAAACTTGACCATGTGAAAGTTAATTCTTTAAAAACAGAAAGGCGAATTAATCCCTCTGTCCTCAGTTCCCCTCTTCTCAGTGCTTATGCTTTTTAAGGCAAATCTTTGATGCTGGGGTTTGACTTGGAGATGTGGGACCGCTGAGGCGTGCAATAGCATGTAAGTGGCATTCAGGCACTGCGCTAGCCTGTGCAGAGACAAACACTCCCACAAATAGGAAGGCAATGTATAATGTACCGTACTAATTATATACACTGCTGTAACTAGGGGAGGGCCTAGGCACATGTCAACAACTGGAAGAACCTAGAAAGGCAGGTATGCAATGCAAAACTATTCCTCCTTTCTTCCCTCTTCACTATTCAAGGCACTTTCCCAGAATACAATTAAGGACTTTTTTTTTCTTGAATGAATGAATGAAAAATTGTGCTTGTGATTTGGGGGGAAAGTTGCCAGAAAAGGAACTGGAATCCCTCCAGCACCTCACAGTCTAGTAGTTAAGCATTGCCTGAATTGGGCACCAGGGAAGCTTGTGTCCTGCTTTCTTCCACTCACTGCTTTATAACTCTTGGCATTTAAAAAGGCACCTTGTAAACATTTATTTCATTGTTCTTCAGCATACAGTTGAGTTACTTGCCTGCTTACCTTGTTAGAGAGAGGAAAGCACCCTGCAAGGAAAGTTGCCTCTTTCCCCAGTTCCGCCTTGCCTGATGAGGTGTGAGGGTACCGGCAACTCGGTGCTTTCCGCTTCCTGACAGCTCTGGAGAGAGGAGAAGCCACCTCGCAGAGGGTCTTCTCTATGCATGGCCAGCTTTTCCCCACTACCGCGGCACCCGCACTTCCTCTGACCACACCAGTTGTTCTCAGCCTGCCGCCGTGCCAGCCAGAGCCCCGGTCCCACCTCCGGAGCAAGCCAAGCCAAGACCTTCCACACTGTTGGCTAGTGTGAAGCTGGCGTTGGAGGTGCAGTTGTCTCCTCCCAGCCCTCTCCAGTAAGAAATGTGTTTGCTAGGCTCAGTGGCAGTGCTCTGAAGTTTGCCCAGCTATTCAGTGTGCCCCTTCTGCCCAAGAGAGGGTGGCAGAGGCATCGTGCTGTTCCCAGTGTGCCTGGGGTTGGCAGGCTCCAACAAAATAGATATGATTTTTTTGAACGTTGTCCTATTATTAGTTGCTTTTAAAGCAAAGGTCAAGGCTCATTTGATGCTATAGCAGAAGCTCTGTCTCAATGCTACACCTTATGCACAAACCTAGTAAAGATCTTTGCAGGGTTCTGATCAGGGACTGAGTGACATTTCTGCTGGTTAATGATTTATCACTGTGTGAACCTGCTGAATAGCAAACATGTTAAAAAGGGAAAAGAAAATGGCATGGCAAGAGATTAACTGAGGACAGAGTCTAAAAGTCCACCAGAAAGGAGTGAGGATGAAGCTGGAAAAGTCAGGTAGCAAACAGGAAGGCTACTCTAGTCTAAACGCCACCTCTCAGCAGCATGGGTGCCAGAGCCCGGAAACAATCCAAGGAGCAGAACAGATGCCCTGTTCCATTCCCAGTTCTGACCTCTTCACTCCATGCTGCAGTCAGCTGAATAACAAGCTGCCATCTCCACCTGAATTTTACAGCTTGTCTACCTAGGAGAGCCCTTTGGATTCAGTTAGCTTTTCACCTTTCCAAGATTCTGGTCTCAGCTGTTTCCATAGCATAGGCTGTATCTGCAGCTGCTCCACAGGGTTGCACAGGCAATACAGCAATGTGTGTTAGCCGCTCCCTTCCTAGGCTTCAGTGTCCCACAGTGAGGGAAGCAATATCAGGAGCTTCTGGATTTCTGGGATGGGCTTCAAATGCATCTCCTCCCAGGCATTCACCTCTGCCTCCTGATGTGGGGAGAAACTTGTGGCATCAGGCCACAGTGAGAGAGCTGCTGTGATCCTTGTAGCCATCAAATATAAAATATTCTATGCAAAGCAGTGGCTCTGACCACCAGTCCTGGTGGCTGTGAGATGATGGGGATGGAGATTTACACCAGGTTATACAGTGAACTTTCCAAAGCAGAATTTCTTTGACAGACCACTACTCCTCCAGCACGACAGGGCTGGTGGAACAGATCACAATGTATATCTGGGAGGACCTTACACAGATCCTGAGGAGGGCAAAGGCTTCTCTACTAGAAACCCATTTACTTCAGCTGTCCAAAGGCTGAACACTGCTGCCAGAGCATTGCCCTAAAGGGACTGGGGCAGAAGATATGGCCACTGCAAACTGGACCCTGGCCACCCCCACCCTCACAATCAGTTAGTCGTTAGCTAGGTCACTACCAAGATAAGTTGTATGCACAACTGCATGGGCACTGGCATAAATGGATACATAGTATATGCTATACGGTATGTTTTTACTAACCTTTGGATGATTGACCCCACGCTAGCTAGCAGAATGCAGTGTCTCAGTAGACAGCAATCCTGTCCAGGGTGAGATAGGGCCTCCCACAGTGCTAAGCACATTTCCACCTTGGGAAAAACAGGTGGGAATGGCAACCCAGAACTAAGAAAAGCGCTCCATTTTACCAGCTGTTGATTTGTGCAACTGTAACTACTATTGCCACCGTGCTCAGAGCATGGTGACAAAGCTTCGCAACGCAGAGTATCTGCCCAGAAAGCGAGGTGTTTACTTTGAGAAAGGCATAACACTGAGTGAATGACACAGTTCAAAAAGGAAAGTACTTCATCCAACATAAACAAAGCAGTTATTGATATATTTACATGACTGAGGTTCCTGAAATGAATTCTGATCGTTCATCAAACTCACTCACCTTTTATTTGCTCTCCACCTCAGGCCTGCCTGTTAACCTCCACAAAGGAGCAGCTCTCTTAGGCCTGGATTATCAGCAGAAGCCTTGTCAGTGTTAACGAGGAGGCTCTGCAAAAACCTTGGTGCTCAGGCTTGCTGCCCTCTGTGGTTCCACTTCTGCTCTGGGGACAGCTGTGAACACCACCATCGTAGGCATTGCCCCAGCCATGTGGGAGATCCCTGTTAGCTTCCACTTCCCTTATTTCTGAAGCCATTTTTTGCTGGGGCTGCAGGATTGACTTGACATCTGAGGTCATCTGCATGCGGTGATGGAAAGGCCACAGCAAGTTTCTGTGTCTTGAGGCAAAAAATGTGAAGGTGGAGCCTTCTCCCAATCTCTGCAGGTCTCCCCAGAGCAACTTGTCCTGTCCCTGGGGTTGGCAGCTGGGTGCAGCTGTGTCCATCACAACTAGGAATAGAAAGGCTGTGCCTACCATTCTGGGGGGGGATGAGCAAAAACAACAAACGCCCCCTGGCAGAAGATCTTTCTCCACCTCATCTTTTTGCACCTTCTGGACTATCTGGGCACTTCTTTATCTTTTCCTGACAGCATTTCAGGTTGTTCCCAACCTTCCTCCATTGCCTTTCTGTCCCTGCCAGGATGCAATCCAGTCATCCCTACCTTCCTTCAATTGTAGAGGGGTGAACCAGTACTCACACAAGGATAGCACTCACATCTGTTTGGGCATGGAACATCAAGAAACGGAACAGCAGAGAGAGCTCAGACCTTTATTGTCTCAATTATACTCTTCATGTCAATAGTGATAAAAAAGATTTTTTTTTTCCTCCTTACTGACAGACTGGCATGAGCCTAGGAACAATATGAGATTTACCACCTTTTCTCCCTCTCTAGTAGGCCTTTGTTTTTCAGCTGGTCTGAGAGGAAGGTAAGCTAGAAAGGGCGACAGGAATCAGGTTATCAACTGTCTGGGTACTCAGCAAGCTGGCCTGAAGCTGGAGCACCCTATCCTGAACCCTGTCATCCATCAGGTGGAGGAGTTTGTTCAAAAAGCAGTGAGCAAACAGGAAAGCTGTATGGGCAGTACTTACAGCAGTAAGGCGTGAAACAGTCTCTCAGCTGTTAGTCCTGGCAGGATTATATTGCTTCACAAATGCACAATAAAAACAAATTAAACCATATACCTCCACCAAAACCCCTCCTCTATTTACCTGCACAGAAGTTCAAATTGCACTATAAAATATTTTTGCAGTTACTATTCTTATTAAAAGCAATTTAAACAGCCAGAATGCTTTGCCAATCCTGCGCGTATCTCTGTCAGCTTGCTTTGGGCGATTTGCTTTGCGGCAACTAAAACGCAGCTAAAAGTGAGTGCTGATTGAACAGGGAACCTTAAACTTTTCCTGTTTCAGGCTCTGTCGGACTACAGCAGGGTGTGAGCATAGGTGTGGGGGAAAAGTAGGAGCAGGTGGCTGAAGAGAAAAGAAGAGAGAGAAGGAAAAGAATGGAAGTCATCACTGGCCAGTTTTTATGCAACATGATAGCTAACAGAAATAAAATGTTCTGGTGATTCATTTCTTCAGTGGAGCATGCAACAGTAAGGCAGGCATCAGCACTGTGCAGAACATGAAAGCCTCACCACCATCTAAGCTGACAGTCCTGAGAACAGTGTTTGTTCTGCACCGCTGTGGTGCAACATAGCACATCATCCTTTCAGGAAGAGGATCCCTTCTGGCATAGTCAAGCTGTCTCTGGCTGGATTTGAAAAAAACTTCCACTGTTTTCCCTCAGCATGGCATGTCAGAGAAGTGCAATTTAGACCCCAAAATTTGAAATTTGAATCCCTCAAAATACTCTTGTGCAGACAAAGCCTAAGACAGAGATTTCTGCAAACTGTAAGAAAAGCCAAAGTGATGGTGAACAAAGTGATCCAAGGCTGAGTCCTGCTTCACAGCAGAGCTGGACCCTTCACTTACACCAGTTCAAACCACAGAGCTTTGTGACATATGGACAATGAACAGGCCTTTGGCTCCACCTCTGCATGGAGGGGAATTTCAGCCTTCCCATTCTTCGGAGCTGACATTTTAGCCATAGAAAATATGAAGATCTCTTCCTCAGAGACTTTCTAGGAACTCACTTCAGGATGATTCCTGTTGCTGGAAAAGCTATGTATCAAAGCATTATATATCCTGTGGGAGGAGCAGGGGAATTCTTTTGCAGACATCATCTCTTCCTTATGTAATTAAAAAAGTCAATGGGAAACAAATCCAGACATGAATATTTATCTTTGGCTTCCTGGTAAGCATCTTGCTGCATTAACTCCCTTGGCCTCCTCCCAATTTGCTTATAGAGAGAACTCAGATCCAGTGGCTCCCCATAAAGACTTGGGCACCTGGGGACATGTAGCCTGAGAACCTGTTGACCCTTATGTTGTCTGGTTGGGGTGATAAATGCACCTAAATCTACTGCATTCCCTTAAGATTCACTCCTCAAAGAAGTGTTTCTATAAAGGGCAACACTACAGCAATTCTAGTAACAAGCATTTCTGTGAAAGGGCCTGTTGGTCCCTTCCCACACACCACCCTCATCCCAGGGAGGTATCTGAGAAGACAAGGTGAAAAGGGACTCATGAGACCTGTTTACCAGATTCAGACTTCAGCAGAACACAGATCTCCTGTGGAGAATTGTTTTCACCACACGAGGACAAATCACTCAGGCTTTGAAATGAACCAAAGTTACCACCAAGGCAGCAATAGTGACAGAATGCTGCTGTGCCTCCTGCTTTCCCACTCCAGGTCTCTCCAGTGCATTTCTTTCCATGGTCTAGGGGAAGGAAGAGAAACAGACAAGGTCTCCCTAGGTGGACTTCATGCGCCTGCTGCCAATCCTTCCCAGCTCAAGGACCGCACCTCCTCTGACTCCTGTATGCTAGGGACCCCAAGCCCGCTACCCCAGAGCACTTCCTCAATCCACCTTTTGCACACAAAAAGCTCTGATTGGAGCCAGGAATCCTTAAAAGCTGAGGGTCATCAGGTTAGGAAGAGTTAGACTTCTTGGTATAACCCTAATTTTCTCCCCACAGGCAGCCATTATGATAAAGATTTTACAAGCATGAGCAAATCTACTCTTATCCCACAGGTTTCTGGCCTGCACAAACAAGCTAAGATTTGTAATGTGTGTAGCATTTCTTCCTGTTCTCTCCATGTTTCTTTAACATTTGCTATCCAATCTCTGCCATGAATATACTAGCATTCATTTCTTCCCATGGTGCTTTCCTCATTGCACCTGCTCACTTCACGTTAATGAGATTAAGGCTCAAACTCTCCTGGACCATCCTCTAATCTATCAGCTTTTCTAGATTCCACCCATCTAACCCTGTGTCCGTCTTGGCAAACTAATTTATAGTCAGTGGGCAGAGCTGGAAACCCCTCAAAGCGTGACTCAAACCACCTGTTATTATCGACTGCAGGTAAAGACTCTCCCCACTGAGCAGGAGCAGCCTATTTTGGGATGACCGTTCCTTGCCATCCACTGGTGGTTTCCTGCCCCTTCACAGTGGTTTCCTTGCTTTCAGCCTGGTGCATGATGATAATACAGCACAGCCTGTAAACAAGAGCAGTTCACCAGACGTTGCACAAGCAGCGCACAAGAGTGAGCAGGGCAGGAGCTATGCTATGGTAATCCCTTCACACCTGTGAGTCATGGTCTTTAACCACTTCAGATTACTTCACACAGAGCTAATGAGACTCAGATGCTACCCAGTAACTTGTTAAATGTGGTAACTCTTTAGCATGCCTGATAGTAAATCAATAATGTCCTGTTATTCCCTAAAAGTGAAAAAAAAGTGAAAAGTGATTTGTATATCATGTGATGAAGAAGCAAGATGAGCCCCTGTGAGATTAATGAAGTGATCTCTTTTCTCTCCTTATTTCTAGGGCAGTCTGAACCAGTGACCAGTCAATGGGGAAGGGAGGACACATATCAGAAAACAGAGGAAAATAAGAGCGTTCAGGACGAGGTTAAAAAATACGTATCTGTAAGAAACAGATTGTTTAGCCTAGAAGGGAGACAACTAATGGGAGACAAGGTTGTCTCCTTGATAATGCAAAAGAGAGTATAAATAAATACACACAAATAAAAACAGAATAAATAAAAAGAATAAAATGTTCTCACCATCCACTTGGAAGGAGAAATAAAAATAGGATGAGACTGGGAGAACTGGAGCTGGCCAGCGAGACCTTCCCTTTCAGAAGCAGTGGTCTGCGTACATGGGGATGCCTAGGAGGTCCTGAAATACATGTTGGTAACATCTAGTTTGGGGAGAGCTGACGTTGCCTTGGAAGGAGGGAACTGGCCTTGTGAGCTCCTGAGAGCCCTTCCAGGACTCAAGCAAGGTTGGCTTTCCCAACTAATAGGTACAAGAGAGAAACAGGCTCAGGCATCCCACATTTCACTCACTCAAGGAGCAGAACTTGCTCTAGATATTATCAGTCACTTTGCTTCAGTTACTTCTCATTCCAGTAACTTTTTACTCCCTCACCTCTTCCAGCTCCTTGATTTTATTGTTTCTGTTCTGCCTGTCATCCTTGGTTCCTGTCTGCGACCTTCCCTGTCCCTTCACCTACCTTCTTATCAAGTTTTGGCTCTTAACTTCCCACACCTTCCTACCATCCTCCCCGCACTATCCAACTACCAGCTCCCTACTTTTTTCCTCTCCCCCTACCTCAAACCTTTCTGTACTACAGCCAGGATCCTTCCCCTCCTCCACATAGTCTGAAGTCACTTATAGCCATGACGTGGAAAGAAACTCACCTGCAAGTTCCCACATGTCCAAAGCACTGTGCAAGCAAAGCAACTGTAAAGAAAGCCTTGCTCAGCAAGGGATCACCTACTTCCCGGGGATGGCAAAGAGCTGGGATGGCTTGGAGCAGATTGGAGCAGATAGGATGCACGCAGAACATTGCCATAATTTAGTAGCCAAAGACTAAAACTTTTCACCAAGATTTTTCAGAGCTTAAAACTCTATCAGTTATGGACTTTTTTTTTTTTTTTTTAACCTGGATAGTAACAGATTCATATTGACTCCTTCCCAGGGAAATGCCAAGGCCTTTCTCAAAAGAACTCAGTGACTCAGTGAAAACACTATATAAAAAAAAAGATTTAAAAGGGCAAAACAATGTCATTTTTCTAAATTTATTCTTAGAAACTGATGAATCACTTTAGCCAAAACTTCAAAATAAAAAAATAAATAAATAAATAAATAAATAAATAAATAAATAAAACTATTCATGCTGAAGCAAGACATCCAGCATGGAAAATTTTAGGCAAAATACCTCAGTGCCTGGCTATATTATGAGCAACTACGAGGAAAAAAAAAAAAGAAAAAAAAAGAAAAAAAAAAGCAGAATAACAGAAAGTGCTACCTAACTTCATCCATCTCTGCCCTAATATACAGATGCCATTCATACCAGATCAACACTTCTCATGTCAGCTTTAGTATTATGGTAATACTAGTACCAGTTTAGTGGGAGTTATTTCTGAATAAAAGCTAAGAAAAATGTTGAATAAGGATTATATTTTGCCTGATATAATTACGAAGTAAATAAGAGTGTAATAGCACCAAATATTGCATCTTATTAGGACTGTACTTCCTTGTCAGTCAGGAAGTCCAGGTAGTGTACAGAGCACACGAGATCAGGAAGTCCATCAAGATGTTCCTGGCATAGATTAGTCACAGGACTATCTATCCAAGGGTCAGTCACATGAGTGGAAAATAAAAAAATAAAAAAAAACAGCTGACAATCTGTTGGCTGGTGAGCATAATCAATGTGCACTGTAACATCCCGTGAACTATACAGTATACACACACGCCTGCCCTTGGATTCAACATCCTTCCTGTCAAAAGAGGATTTTGCATGTAAATCTAAATAGCAATGTATAACTCTGAAATCCAAAATGGAGAGAAGGTAACTCAATGTAGAACTGCCGGTATCATTTCCCTTACAGGCAGATGGCAAAAATGCCATAAAAAGACACTTGTGAATGAATCTGTCAGTAACACTTGGAGGGGTGTAAAGAGGCTATTCCTTTGAATTGGGGAAGGAAATGTCAAACCAATAGCCTCAGACTATTATATCCCCATACAGATTTACCCCCAAAGAGGGGATAACAGTCTTTGCATAAGAAAATCAGCCGTTCTGGTCTATGTCATTGCAGAGTCATGTCTAGCAAACCAACTGTTCAAGTCAGCATACAAGGCAGAAGCTAGCATCACATCAGCCAGCCCTCTGCAGAGAGATTTAACAGGTTCTTGAGTTGACATGTACAGATCAACCATGCTAAGCATGATGCAAGAGGAACAGATTTTGAGATCAGTGACTACCTTTAGATTTGCTGCCTCTCCCAAGATGCTGATGATTTGAGAAAGTGGTATCTGCGTCAACTGCTTTCTACCAGAAAGAAAAAGATTTCTTTCCCGATCATACTGAACTGACTCATATTTGTTTAACCACTCTTTTTGCAGCAAAACTAGGAACATGAAGACTTCATGAAGAAGACTCAGGATTAGGAGTGACTTAGAAGTGTACCATGGGAAAGAACAAGGCATTTGGGAAGGCTGAAGAGGAAGGCTCTTCCTGAGGAATCACAGAAAATGACACCAACAGTGGTGACTGAACCCCAAACCTGAAAGCATTGGGCTGTATTACACGGCCCAGCAGTTCAGCCATGTTTTGCAAAAGCCAATTGCAAGGTCCCTGTCAACTTCACTAGCCCTGAATTATGTGTCTCTGCCTGTAGCCAGCTCATACCAGCCCCACATGAGATGGAGAGGTAGGTACAGGACCTAACACCCTGTGAACAGAAGGTTCCACTTCATCAACTCTTTCACCAGGCTGTGTGATAATTTTTGCTTTTTTCAAGACGCCTGCTGCTGCAGACTCCCAGCAGAAGTAGCAGGCATAGAAATAGGCAGCATGAGTGGCACCTTCCTCAGATTTCACACTCCTAAGGCAAAAGGAAGGCAAACAACGTCACTTTTTGATCAAGTGCTATGGGGTAAAATTAATGACAATATAACAGTCCTTCCCGTTCTTGATATTTCATCAGCTTTACATACTCACTACTGATGTCTGAGTGTCATATAAATAGACAATAAGCCAAGCATCATCACTGCGCAGTGAGGCACTGCACCCATCTGATTATAGACACTTAACTTAGGCACTTAACATCTCCGTCAGATACCAAGTATGGGGGGGGGAGAGGGGTCCCACCAAGCACTGACATTAAGCTCTCTCTCCAGCACTGCAGGACTGATTGCAGGGCTGCAAGTTCTTCAATGAATCCAGAGCTCCACATGCACCTTGGGAGGAGATGTTTATGGTGGCGCCTTCCCAAACACAGCTGCTAGTGACGGTGCTGCCTCCATCTGCTGCTGGGGCAGAGCACAGTCAAGACCTGGGCTTAATGTCCTCCACAGGCTGAGTGGGTTTCAACTCATATCTCCAAAGAAGGATGGAGCAATAGTGTCTGCAGAAAAGAAGGCGTCCTCCTTCCTGTCCAAGGAGCTGGCTGAGCCTTGGAATAAGGAGTCTAAATCCGTTCATCCCTATAGCCCAAAGTACATTCTACAACCTACACTGAGAGCACAGGGTCCTGTGCTGCAGCATCTCATGTTCCACCATCAGAGCAGGCTCCCAGTGAAGGGCTGCAGCAGGGACCTGTTGATGTGTTGCTCCAACACCACTCAGGCTGATGAATGCACATGATGTAAGATGTATTTTTGCCACTGTCACCATGAAAGGACTCCCCTGCATGGGATGACTTCTCCACCACATTATTTCAGTGGTGCATGTGTTCGCCATGCTGTGAAGCAGAAATCTCAGTCTCATAAAATCTGTGGTTATCAACCACTGCCATGTCACACAGCTCCCCTGCCATTTCCCGTGTGATCCATTTCATCTGCTAGGGAACAGAAAACCATCTGAGGACATCCTTAAGGCTAAGCACGACTCTCCCCTCAGAACAAAAACTGAAGCATTCTCCATGACATATTAAAATAAACCAACCATCCCTCCTTCTGAGCTGTGAACATGTAGGGTGTGGGTAAAGTGAATGTCATTACCAGATAACATCGCACACAATAATGCATCATGGAGAGCCCATGCACATGCCAGTTGCTGATCACTGTCATGTCAGTACATTGCGAAACAGCAACTGCTCTGCGTGCCGTTGCCACACTGATTTTGCAGAATTTTGGCCAGTGTCCGTGAACAGCCTCTGATATTTATCCACAGGGAATGCCCCTCTGCTTTCCCTTTGTCCTTTACCATATCTTTTTACCACATGATTACAAGTGTAATCACATTCAGGGAAGGAATGAAATTGAAGCAATATAATAAAACAAGCCTCGCTTATAACCCACCGTCTAGGTCATACAAAGGGAGAAATGTTGAAGTCAGTGCTGGTTAGAAATGATGGCAATTGAGCAGCCTATGACTATTAAAGAAGGGGGTCAACTGCATTTCTCAGTTTCACTTAAAACTTCGCCAATCCCCACTTAAACGACGTTTCCCCTTCCATGCTGTTCCCAAGGGAGCAAGCAAACATTGGTGGCCTGGTAGAGAGGTACCTGGGCAATGAGTCAGATGTCCCTGTCTACGTCTCTGCTTCACCATAGAACCAGCTACATACAAATAATTTCCCATTTTTTTTCCCCTCTGTGCAAATAGATTGTCACCTTTGCGAGGAAAGGCTATGCACTTTTCTATGAGCTGGTACAACAGGGCCTGCATCAGTTGATATATTTAGGCAATTTGATTTTTCCTGCATCTAGCCTTTACAAAACCATGGCTAAGCAAAACAAAAGATCTCATTTGAGGTTTATGCTTCCTGGCATGAAATAGGTACAGTGGGAGCCCTCTGAGCCCCTTAGTCTTCATAGCACTTTTCCATACCCTTCTCAGCCCTACCTCAGTCAGACTCAGATAAACAAAGAAGCACACAAAGAGTTAAATCTGTTAATCTAAATTGGTTAATTTCTGGAGTAGAGTCCTATTTCCCATTCTATTTTGCATGTTCAATTCCAGTGAGGAAAAAAAAAGCTTTCAGTTCACACAAGTGTTAATAAATGCCCAGGGTCAGGCACAGCCACAGTGGCCAAGGAAAGAAGCAGGAGATTTAGGCTTTTCAAGCTATGGAAGCAGCCACAGGAAGAGAACCACTTTCACAACACAGGGGAGGCTGTCAAGTGCCTCCTCTCACTGGGAAAGAGACAGCCTTTCCAGAGTAGATTTCAGTCCAAGAGAAATATTTATTTTAAAAGACAACAAAAGATTCACAGTGGCACTATTGATAACATGATGGGAACAAGCAGGGCCATGCAGGAGGAGTGTTTCATCCATTCCCCACGTACATTCAGGGAGTGTCTCACTCAGATCCAACATCTGCCCAGCTATTTGAACAGTGACTGCACAGAAGATCAGTGCTTGGTAAACATGTCCTACCTAAACCAGGGCAGTACTAGCAATCCTAGGGATAGCAAAGAAAGTAAGAGGCCTAAGTTACAGCTAGGATACAGCAGCAGGTCTGAGACCAGCAGCTGGTATCCAGCTTATGGACAGCGGTGTTTGTATGCTGGCAAGGACACCAGCAGAAACTACCTTCCCCCATAGCTCCCATGGAGCACTCGCTGCCTCAAGGCTGTGACGTCACCGCTGCTGTCGTCTGAGACACCCAGGAAATAAGCAAACTCAGACACTGTCTGCTGTGCCCTTTGTGCCAGGAGCCTTCCAGGTGTCCTTAGCATCTAAAATCAAACCTCTTTCGGCATCTCATAAAAGACTTTCTAAAAAGGCTCCTTTAGAAGAAGACCATGGTACCACTTCATGATGATTTTGCATTTTTTGTATTCCATGGCTGAAGACACAGACCTAAGAGTGGCATGTTTTCTCTCAGGAAAAGCTGGGCTAACATGTATGAGATGCTACACATTCGCATGGCCTACAGAACTCCCTGTGTTCCTGTCACGTTTTGTAGTGTGTCTACTAGAGCAGTACCAGGATTTGGTCCATGCAAGCTTATTCCTTGTCTTTCCCTCAATGAAGAAGTCAGCCCAATATCAGCCTTGGTTTTCCCTGGGTAGACATGCTTCCTTTTCCATCCTTCCCACAGGTCTTGTGCTTTTCTATCCACCTGCAAATGGGAATCCCATTCTGTTTTTTTTTGTTTTTTTCCATGGGGAAAATCCCATAAATCTCTTCTAGTAAGGAAAATATAGTCCAAGCTATGTCCACTCTCTTTAGACTCTGGGATATCAAGAATAATTCACATACTTCAACTATACTAATCAGGACAGCAACAACATCTTTTAAGGACATCAGAGTGCATCATCCATTGCCTTATCATAATTCCCCTTTGCTCAGGGTTGGGTTTTTAGAAGAAAGGCAGCCATGGCTCCCAGGACAGGGGAACTGGAGGAGTGATAGGTTCTCACTTTTCAGTTGATTAGTGCTAAAAGAGCACATGCAAACCTTGGAAGAAACCAGAATCAAAAAGTTGCCTGAATCAAGCTGTGTGAGTTCTGTAATCGTTATATGGTCTGAGAAACCTCTTGGCCATGTATAACATTCTGAGTTAGAAAAATAAAACTAACACAGCCACTCATCAAATTCAAAGGTCTCCTTTGTACATCAAAGTACATCAAATAACAGGGGAAAAAGGTAGAAAAGTGAGTGAGATGTGTCACAGACTAGGCAAGGATCAGAAAAATGTCTTACAGAGAAGTCAGCAGACTGCTACTCGGAAGATAGGTGCTTCATTCCCATCTCAGATGCTTTGTATGACACTGAGACACAAATTTCCTCTGTGACACATAGGAAAATTTCAACTGCCTGTGCTCAATTCCCGCTCTGCAAAGGAAGCGGCTGGTGTCTCTGTTCCAGTCGGCTCCTGCAAGGTTCAGCCCCACGAGTGTGCGGGTGTTTGCCTAGATGCTTCTCCAAGGGGACCAGCTGCTCATGCTTCTAGAGAGTTACATCCAAGCACATTGTGGCACCCAGTGCCTAGCAAGAAAACAGCCTGTGACACATAAGCCTTTTCTCTATTTAACCTTTTTAAACAGACAATATTCCATGTCTAATTCAACTGAGCATGGAAAAAGTAACAGATACAACAGGGAAGTGATGGGTAGGCTAGTGCCTGCAGTTTCTCTGACAGTAATTTGGAGGCAGGCAGCTGTTACCCCAATAAAAGGAGGTGTTACGTGATGCAGGTGGGTCTCTTTCAACTTTCCACTTCTTATGGTGAACATGAACAGACTGCTAAACCTGGACTTTTTCCCCTGCTAGGCTTAAAATGCTGGGCTATGTGAGATAAAAAGCACTCCAGAAAGATATGTTCTATGTACCTTTCAAATATTTCTCAGTGAAGCACATGTTTCTTGGAGACTTGGTGAAGAATGCCTGCCTTATCGAGAATGACACACACTTATTCCCTGAGCCATCCTACTTCACTGCTGCGGGGCTGGTTAAGCGCCCACCCAGCTGACAAATTGCAAATTATAAATCCTGAGACTGACTCCTGTGCATTCAGCTGAGCACCCTCTGCATGCTGGCCACCCTCTGCCCGCACCCAGGCAGTCCCGTCTGAATTTGCAATGAAAAAAGATAAACACATTTGCAAAATCAGAGGTGCCTATGTGGGAGCGAGCACTTTTGCTGGGCTCAGTACTGAGTGGGGAAGCTAAGGAAGAACACACGAAAAAAGTGCAAAGTTACTGAGAGGGAACAGCTGGAGCCGATCCTCTGTTAGAGAAAATTGAGGTGGCCTCATTGACTTCGCTGGCCTAACTAGGTTACGCCTCCTGGACTGTGTTTCCTGAAATAGGGATCCACATGTCTGGCTGTGTGAGAGCAGGCTGTCCTAGCAGTGCTTAGGAGCTATGCAAGTGGAAAGCATTTTTACACAGGCTAATTTGATATGTAGCATTTCAGGAACTTGTAATTTATTCCATTCACATTTCGGGCCAGCAACAGTGTCTTTATTTTTATGGTTTGTGGAAAAAAACAAACAAACAAACAAAAAACACTCAGCAAATAATAACGTGTGGGAGGGTGGCAGTATAATACTCCAACCACAGGGCTTCAGCAGCATTTGGTCCCACTGACCTTTCTGCCTGAATTAAGGTAATTACTCCTGTTACTGACAATAGTCTGCTGTGTTACATCTGTGGATTGGCCCATGGAGAGGGACATGACAAAGACTTTATGGTTTGACACATGCAAGTGACTTCAAATCTGATCCAAATCTGAAGGACAGGCTCTCTTTGACTGCAGAATAATTAAACCCAAAGACAGAGAGATAGAGAGATAGAGAAAAAGAAAAAGGATACAAAGAACTGTATTTATATTAAAATAAATCTATTCAGGAAATTTCTGCTATAATTTATTTCCAAAGGAAACAGACTCTCTAGAAGCATCGAATTGTTTACTTCCTAAGGCATTTATTTTTCTTAGCTTTCCACTAGGAAAATCAAAGCAATATATTTTGAATCAGGTAAGTCAGTTTGAATGACTATATGCTTTGCTGCTGACCTGGTCCAAAATATTTTCTTTCAAGTTTATTGCATATTGTGATACACAGTCTCTTAAGAGCTGTAGTTTGCATTTTTATCCCATAAAAGAACAGTCTTCTGGCTCATAAGAGGAAATGGGGCTGCCATTGAACCTGAGTCATGTGCCTCCATACAGAAATACTTTGTAATGCTGAATTGACTCTAAATGAAGCATTGTGGTGAATTAAATAAAATAACACGAAACACTGCAACCTGGAATAGTAGAATAGATCATTCTCCTCAGAAATGTCAATAAAAAAATCTGAACTTGAACATTGCATATTTTTTCGTTCAAAAAACATATTTCAAGTTTACATCCTATTTTTGTCATAAAGCAAATGCTGAAGCAACTACCTCATGAAATTTGATTTTTATTCTGTTTTCCTGGTGCATAATAGCAAACACACAAGTGTAATATTTTCTTAGCTCAAGTTATAGGGCAAATTTGTTATTATTGAAAACAAATGATGTCTCTGACTTGAAGACCTCACAGTCTACATATTTACCTAGTGTTGGGTACTGTTAAATGAGTCTTAGAAACTTTTGCTGCTTGAGGTTAAATCCTGCATCCATGCACTATTTCTGTTTACAAAGGTAGAAGTGGCTAGTTGCTGTATCGTGACCCAGCATAAGCACTGCTAACACTTATTTTCTCTCTACAGCAAATGAAATACTTATGGGACACACAGAAGAACTCTTTGGACCTCAGATCATAAAGTTAGTGTCATGACATGATCATATTAAACTCTAAGCAAGATCTGTGAGCTCACTTTCAAATCAGCAAGGTTCACCCTGAGCCAAGGCACCAGAAAACCCTTCTGAAGCTGAGCTATATGGCCCTAAAAGCTCATGTTTGCAGTCTCCCTCTACAATTCATATCCTGCAATTTGACATCTTTTGGGGAAATGAGGCTAGTATTTTTATTCATTTGAGAGAGTCCGTATTTTTTCATCTGACTCTTCTTTGTAAGAGTTAAGAGTACTTTCACCTCTGGCAGAGACATTTTGAAATTTTCACCTATTCTGGCACACTTTAGACCCAAACACAGGATCTAGCTTACCCATTAATGTGGAGGCTTGCATAGAATAGACCTGGTGTTATCTGTTGTTCTGTGGTGAACAGCAGATACATCCAGGCAGAAGAAGGAGCTGGAACAAGACCTATGCATCTGACGGTGAGAAGGGCAGAAAGCATGGCCCTTGCGAGCAGGCAGGGTGAAGACTGGGAATAGATAAGGGAGGCAGTTAGTATTGGTGCCATTTCCATAGTTTTTTCATATTAGCCTGATTGGGATATCCTTTGAGGGATATCAGAGGGTAGATTTTCAGCTTGTATAAAGTAGTGCAGATTAATGGGTCAAGCCTTAGTTTAGCTACACAAAAGTCACAGAAACTGGCAAATGAGGCTTTTCCCAGAGTAATCAGACATAGCTATTCCTGCTAGATATTTGCCCACTGCCTTTCCAGTCAATCTAAGACCAGTGAAATGACCAAATCTCTAGCCTAAACTGGTAAATCCATGCAGTTGGACTGACTCACAGCAGCTGACTGTCTGCTCCTTGAAAACACATTCTGAAAATCCCTGTGGGGCTCTTATTATCCTGGTGGTTCTGGAAGTTCCACATGTGTCCAGAAGAAAACAAAGCTCTGATGCTGCAAAACTGCCTGCAGTGTCTCCTCTCAGCACCACCAGGCTGAGCACAACAAGCAGAAGAATCCAACAAAACAAAGCCAAACAGCTTCCCGCTGTTATTTTAAGCAGGGAAGGGGGACGGGGTGAGAATGAACTGCTCTGCGTAAGCTGGGAAATCATTTAGTTTTGGCTGATGGCCTCTTGCGGCTGTGGTTTCCACAACGTCTCTGTATTCTATCTATGTCAAGATGGAAGCAGCCTCCTGAAATAGACCCAGCAAGCAAGAGAGGAGCTATTTTAATACCTGAGCTTGTTCCTTTTAGGCTCTGTTGAGTGAGGGGAGAGAGCAGAAGAGAGAGAGACAACAAGCCAGGATGATGTTATTTTAATACATGGAACAGGGCTGTCAGAACGTAGCAGTTTGCCCGTCTTAGCACACACCCCCACCCTCCTCATTGCTACTACGTGCAAGGATGCACAGACTGAGCTAGCACCCATGCAAACCAGAATTAGCCTCAGTTGTGAATGCACACGCACACATCTTATTGGAAAAGCGTCACAGTTTCCTTCACGTCGCACTGAGAGGAAAGAGTGAGTTAATGTCTCCAGATGGGTGTGCGCAAGTCACGATGGACAAGATGGACCTTCGTGACCCAAGACACATAGAAATTACACCCCCACCACGCCAATATAAGAAGACAGCCATCGCAGTTCTGTTAAGAAGAAAAGAGCTTCCTTTTCCTAGCATGATATGCTGCAAAGTTGACAAGTGTCACAGGACAGTACACAAAGCAAAGTCTCCAGAATACTAGGCACTTGATAGCATTCACTGCAGGAGGTTCAATACTATCTGGTACTGTGTGATAAGAGGGTCGACTTTCAGAGACTTCGTCACTGAAGCAATACAGATCAGTCCTTTCTCTGGGCCTGTCTGGATCCTGGTTTCATAACAACTCAGACCACAACTTCCTTTTAGCTCTCTAAAACACAGGTTTGCAGCAATAAATAAATAGTGTGTCTTGAAAATGTTCTTTGAAGCACATTGCCAGTGATATCTGAGATCCTTTCAAATCTCAGCATATAAGGAAGGTTTTACACCTGCACTTGGCATTTCCATTTCTGTATAGTAGGATATTTAATTCACCTTGGTGTCTTGTTCATGGTACATGATGATGAAGGTTCGGCGCTTCCATGACCACACAGAGCTGCCTGAGTTATGTCAAATTGTTTTGATCCCCTATGGGCTGGTACCACACTGTAAAACAGCACCACAGCCATACCTCTGACCCGTAGCAGCTTTCCTTTCTTCAGTGGAAGAGAGCAGTCATATAGCACCTACCTTGGTCTCTAGTTTGGTCTGAGAACCACTTGTTCCAAGGATCATCAGGAGCAGATGAATCCCCTTTGACAGGCTTTCCTATTGCTAGAGCCATAGAGGAATATCTCAGTCTACACAGCTGCTATTCCAGTATCCAGATTCCTCTTTGCCTTGCCCACACTCTGTATGGAACTAATGTCTTGAGTTCCGTGTGACATAAGGTATTACATCAAATCAACTCAAAAATGCAACTACGCCACTGTGGTTCTTCATTCAAGGTTAAGTCTATTTTTTTTTTGCCCTTGCAACCATACCTCCCCAACACAGCCAGTGAGATCATCTTCTCTATCAGATGGAAAAAGCTAAAACGTGACACAGGAGATCTCAGCTCCACTGGCTGCTTATCTCAGTACCTGCAGCCAAAACAGAAAGCTTACTCAGGCTGCCAAATAAAAATACCTCTGTGGGCACATACCTCACAGAGTACATGAGAGGGAGAGCTGAGGAGACGGGGAGTGCGGAGCAAGTCAGCAATCAGACTGAAATAGGAGGAGGAATAGATACCAACATACATACATACATGCATACATATATACTACCTAAAAACAGAAAATACAGTAGGAGAGAAATAAAAATAGATAAAGATCTATGAAAACAGCAGGAGACAAGCAGCCCAGAGGATATAGTTGTTTCATCATCAATAAATGTCATGGCATTGACAAGACAATGGTACAATAGAGAAATTTCTTAGGTATGTGCAGCAAAATCATAGCCCTGTTGAAGTCCATGGCCTAAAATCCACTGACATCAGTAATGCCAAGACAAATATAGGTGCCATCTCTCACCTGCCATCTCCAGACTTTCAACGTGGATCCCACTTCTTCAATTTTACCCATCACTGCCAAAACCAGATCCCAAAGAGGTAAGCAGAGAATAGCAATGCCTAAACACCCAGCTTGTGTTCTTTCCATGCTCCCTGTGTGGTAGCAAATAAAGCGGGTAACTAAGAGGCCCTGCAGTTCATCACCCTTCAAAATGGTATTTAGTCCCACCAGGACTTTTGTCTCAGCATCACTTCATCTTGTCACTGTACAGAAAGTGACTCATTACTAAAAAGGGTGGCTATGTGGATCCAGTTAACACAGAATCTTATCCAAAACCACTAAAAAGACTTCCACTGCTTCGGGGAGAAAAGTGTACAGTGACACTTAACTACTACAGAGTGACAGACATACGGAAGCCAGGAAAGACAGCTCTCACTACAGAAAAAGTGCTCTGAGAGATTGTTCTGGCTTATTTCTCAATGTGATGTGATTACATACTGATCACAGCTATGCAACATGGCACAGCATAAAATTTTCAAAGCAGAAAAAACTTTTCTCAGTACAGATCCACTGTAGGACCCACAGCACTGAGTACAGCTGAGTTTTCTGTCTTTCCACCCTGGCTTCCTATACTATATCCAGTTAAGTTCAAGGTCAGAGTCATTAAAGTCAAGGTTTCCCACAGCAAGAGCCAGGATAACTGAATCATTTGAGATGAACATCATGGCTGACAGCTTGACTTCCCCAGCATTTGGGAAATCTCAGCTGCAAGACTGACCTTCCTCCTGTGGCCTGGAACACAGCCAGGCTTCACACATGGCATGATCTTCTGCACGATACTCACCGCTTCAAGTGGGAGGACATTTCTTCGCTGGACCTTACTTATGCTTCAAAGACAGAAACCAAAAGTGAAAGGAAAAATAACTCCCCCTACTCCACCACAGCAATGCATTCCACCTTTCCTCTGAGAATAACTGTAGATGTTTCTCATGCTGCTCAGGTGTTCAGAAAATGGTTGGTGAAGGAATTGTTAGGATCTCTGCACAAAGCCATCTTAAAAATTCTCAACACAATAGGATTTTTTTTTAACCTCTAGGGAAAAACTGCTGGAAGAAACAGGTGGGAGTGGTTGACTTGGATGCTGCTTCTGCATCTGGAGTGAGGAGAAAACATGCTCTCCATTTCCTCCCAAGCTGCTATCCTCAGCAGCAAACTGTGATCTGGCATTGGAAAAGTAGGCAATAGGTTTCAACAGGCAATAGTTTCCTGGAAACCAGCAACCATAAGTAGTTCCCTGTTTTGCCTAACTCTAGAGTGAGTCAAGAGAAGAAGAAGGGAGAGCACTGGAACTTGTTACCAGAGAGGCTGTGGAGTCTCCTTATCTGCAGATGATTCAACACATACCATGTTATCCTATGTAATGTGCTCCAGGTCATCCTGCCTGAGCAGTGGGCATGGATTAGCTGATTTCCAGGGGTCCCTTCCAGCCTTCTTCCAGGTTCTGTGATTCTGTGGCATTGCCATTGCAAGGCTTCGGTAATTAAATTTTCTTAGGAGAGCATGAGTCCTGAGGAAGTACTCTAGGTTAAGGTATGCAGGTAAACCATGCTTGCGAGGAAAGCAAGCATTTGTGACACATATCATCCAGCTTCGATGTCTGCTCACTTACAACAGCTCCAATTGTGTTAGGGGCAGGGGTGGCTCCTTGTCATTTCACAGGTTTGGGTCTGCCCCATGCAATCCAGTCTCTGGATGTGAAGAATTGATTTATATCCATGTGACTGGCCCTTGGTTTCAGTGGATCTGCACGCACTTGCACCAAGTGATCCATTGACCCAAACACTGCCGCAAACCTAAGCAAGATAAACATTGCTTAATCGTGAACAACTGTCACCTTGTGAGGCACGTGTGCTCAGAACCATGTGCGTGTCACTTCAGTAACATTGGAGGATATTACTCTGACTTGGCTATAAAAGGAAGGAGGGAGGTGGGACCTGGGAGAGACACAGCACGACAGCAGGTACTGGAAATTGTTCTTGGCTCCGGGCAGCATTGTTTGATCTGTTCAGTATGTCATGTGCCAGCCAGCTGCCTCTCTACGTGTATTTAAGCAGCTCTCGCATGTCTGAATTCTCCTGGCGAACTGGTTGTTTTAACTCCTTCAGCTGCCTTGACCTCCAGGAAGGCGGCAGTATTAGAGGCAGTAGAATGAAACTCAGCAGGGCTGGAAAACAACATAAGGCTTGTTTTAAGAGGCTTTTTTTTTCAGTGGTCCTTGTAGTGAAGACACAGAACGCAGGTGAACTGGTGAGTTTAGAGATAATCTGAATTTAAAGGTGCTGTTGATAAAAAACAGTTAGTCCTGTGAAATGTTTCCTAACATGCCCTTGATGTAAAATTAACAAGGGCAACCACTGCTTTCTCAAGCTTTGAAATCCTGCCATAGGAACCTGTAGGCTGAACAGACGAAAGCAGGATATAGCACAAGCTGGTATCAAGAGAATAACTAGAAGGGAGAGGTTTGTGGGCTTATCATGCCATATATCCCCAGTTGCATATATCCTGCATAAATCCATACTCTAAACCTAAAAATCTGGAAGAGCTCTACTGTTCAGTGGAGCTTATTATGCATATGACACTCTAAAGCACATACCTATAGCCACTCTCCTCCCTCCTCTGCCTTGCCGTGCTGCCAGTTGGCAGTTTTAAGGTCTGTGCATTAAAGTTGTAGTCTCCCTTAGAACAGGTTCATAGGGACACTCAAAGTGTGCATTACTCAAGGGGACTTTTTCTAGACTGTCTGCCTCTCTGTGAGTCCTTGCATTAGAATCCTCACTAACAGATCTGAGATAGGTTTTGGTGTGAAAATCTGTACTCTGATGTCCTGTCACCTGCTAAAGCCATTATAACAGCAACTCTTCTCTCTTTGCTTCTTTTGGTCCCAAATTCTCTTGTTAGTGATAGAGATCCAGGCACTCCTCAGAGGTTATTCCTGCTTGTCAACAGCTTTGCTGAATCTGAATGAGCCCTGCTATTTCCGCTCTCTACATCTGGATGACAAGCTGGTTGCGAGGTGGACTGCGACATCTCACGCTTCAGGAATTGCACTTGTGTTTGCCGTGTTCCAGGCCTGAAGAGACCGAGCTGGCATCCTGGGAATTTCAAACAACATCAGTTCAGACGTCTTTGTTCCATTCCCTCCTGGCTTCTTACATGCGGGTGATTTGTTGCCCTTTCATGCAGCTCAACAAAAGCAAGGGCACAATTCTGATCACTGAAGATGACCTGGGAAAATCCTACAGAGAATGGGAAATAAAGAAGGGGTGGAGACATCCTTCCACTCAGCAAACAGGCCTGAAGCTATCTAATCACACAGTGCTTGGAGAACATCCATAACAGGGGAAAACCATTCCAAACCACTTCACTGGTAAAATGCAACACATTTCCACGGGTATTTTAACACCATTAATGTTAAATATTTTTTGCCTTGCTGACAAGTAAGCTGTTCCCATCGAGGATGCCCCTGGAATTGGGGGAATCACACTGATGAATGAATAGCAGCAGTGAGAGCAGAATCAGGCCATAGTTTTCCATGAAGAGAACAGCCTTTTGCCTTTCACAATGTCAAGCACAATTCACAGGGAACCAGATTCTCCTCCTCACTCACTCACTCACTCACTCACCCATTCATTATTACTCCATCTGTTTATTTTGCCAAAAGGAAGTCAGACATGCTCCAGGAAAGAACTGGGACCCTGATTAATGATTGAGAAGAGTATGGTCTTGTTTGTGTGAGGCCTGCTCTTTCTTCAAGAGATGTGTTTCTTCAAAATGTGTTGGCCCAGAAAGTAAAATGGGAAGGAGGAAGGTAGTGACATGTCCTTTAGTCCTCTGCTATGACAGCAGCCCTCCAGTCATCTTTGCCTACTCCACAGCTGAATATGCTGCTAATTCTATCCTTGACACAAGTCTCAAGCAGGATTGTCAACATATGTTCTTTCTTTGCTTTTCTGGTGTCTGCCTCTGCCCCAAAAGTTCGACCCTGGCCAGGAGGACCCACAGAGACTGGGTCTTGCTTGGTTTCAGTTGGTTTTTTATTATTTTACAACAGCAGCTGCAAACGACAGATAAGTAGCAGCTCAGTGCACGTTTCCCGTGACCAGCGAGCACTGCTCGTTTCACTAAGGTGGATAACTAACCTGCTGTCTGGTAGCAGTGAAGGAAGAGGCTCCACTGCAGCCTGCGTCTTCTCAAAGGTAGGCTCCGACAGACTTGAGGCCCCTGCCACCTCTAGGCTGGCTCAGTCTCTCCTTAGGTCTGCCATCAAAGACACTGCAAAAGCATCACCCTCCTGGCCTCTTGCCCAGTTGGTCTGCAACCCTCCTCCTGGGCCCTGCTCCACATCACTCCTCTCTGAATGTAAACCCTGGCTCCTACCAACACAGCACAGAGCAAAAGTGCTGACTGCTTTGAGAAGAAACATCTGTCTGTCTTCCTGAAATGATTGACATCCGCATAGATATTTTCTGCCAGCAGAGAATAAGGCTGAACTTTTGTGGCTCTGCGTCTATGGAATATGCTGTCAATGTCAGCTCCTTGTAGCTAGGACTTGGGGACTTCTCAGTCCTACAGAAAAAGCTTCTGGGTGTCTTCTGTAAAGGTATCTATCCACATTAAGAAGGGGATCTTTCCAGAAGGCTTCACTGCAAGGTGAAGCAAGCCTAGCTGAGCTGATCAATGTGAGCTGATGTCAAACCAAAAAGGACAAGCTCACCTGCCACTGAGAAGCACAGCAATGGAAAGACCCTTTTGCATCCAGTCCTCTGCTGTGACATACAACCACATCACATAAATGTGCTCAAAAACACCTTTGTAAATCATACTGTCAATTTCACTCTGTCAGAACAACCTACTGAAATGGGAACCTGCAGGCTGCATAGTCAGCAGCAATGAGAACAGTGTCAGGAACTATCCAACTGCAGTTACCTTCAGCAACCAAGATGGATTTGTCAGATCAGGCCATTAGCACTGTTCCTGATAAGGGTCCGCACAAAATATCTGACTATCATATTAGGACTGATTTTATAGTAGATGAATTTTGTTTTATAAATTGTAGCTTTAAAAGCATGAGGAACTTATTTCCTTTTTAAGCTTTCACACACCAACCCTACGTGCTTCCTACAAGAACCACTCCCTTACTCAAACTCTTTCTACTGTCCACATGTCACTTAAAAAAAAATGTTATTGCTGAGGAGGGAGAGGGCCAGAACTGTTAAATATCAAGAGCTGAGAATTTATCTACCATATCAAAGCCATTTTAGGCTTGACAAAATTCCCCTTGTTAATTGGGAGCAGCCTGCACGGAATTACAAGGCAAAATCAAATATTTGATATGCTTATTCCTATTGTTGCACTGCTCTGTTTAACTGCCCTGGCAAACCAGCTTTCAGTCATAAATTTCCTCCTTGTGCCAAACCATCCCAGGAATAGCAAAACGTGTGTGTTCCTGAGTTAGCTCAGGTTCCCTGACCTCTGGTACTACTCTTTTTAAACCATACCTGTGATGATTGGATAATGTTGTGAAACAAATGAGTGTTCATACAGGCTACAGCCTGTGAAGAAAGTATCTGCCGTTCTGCAGGTTTCTTCTCCATGCTCTGCCAGCTCAGTGCATGTCAGGCTGAGCCTCCCGGGAGTCCTTGCACCCAGTGGCCAGGCCATGTCTCCCCGGTGCCTCTGTGATCTGATCAATTCACAGCTTGTCTCTGTGTGCCTCCTATTTGCTTACCTCTATTTTCCTGACTCCTTTACCCCTGTCCCCATGCTTAGCCCTGCCTGTGTCCTTTCATTACTTCACAGCAGACCCTTGTCCACTGCTCTAGCTCTCCAGCATTTAGTGTCCAAGATGTCCATCCTTTCTTCCCTAGCACCTCTAGCACTTTTCCATCTCCAGGCTCACTGCCCTGTACTCATTCTGCCCTAGAGTATCTCCGCAACAGAGACCAGCTACTTCTTGCTCTGGCTTTATGACACTTTCCCCCAGTCACCAACCTACTTTTGGCCATTTCCAAGACACCAGCCTAGGTGAATATTTGGTCTGAGTCAGTGAGACCCTGCTATATTCTTACGTGCTGCATACAATTTGATAGGTCCTTTTCATTCTTTTATGCGAATACAAGTTCACCAGAAACTCAAATACATCCCACTTGTCAAGTGATGACAGATCTCCGAAGATGAAATACTTCATGCACTAACTGCTTGCACAGCCTGCCCCCAGAGTGTTCTTAGGTTTGTCAGGATCACATGCAGTGCTGTGACCTCATCGTCTATAATATCCACAACTGATAGTCAGTAGGGATAGTCTGTTACATTCAGAGGTCTCAAGATGTGGACAGCCTTAAACTTGACACCTCTCTATCATCACCACAGTTGGGGACCCTTGTTGCCACCAGCATGACCCCAGTGGCTGAGCGGACCGTCTCTCCCTGGTTTTGTCAGCATAGCCACAGCGCCGCTGAGAGCATGCGAGGAGCCCAGCACACTTGCCAGCCATGCCCTCTGGACTCTATCTGGAAAAAACGTGTAGCCGTGTGATTGACCTGTGTTGGCAGAGGTTGCCTTTATAGAGCCACACCTGGGAAGTAAATATGTGTTGCTATGAGCCATCCATTTGTTGTATTAGCCGCTGGGACAAATCGCACCAGGCTAGAAAGACAGACAGTCCATCCTTGCTTATCACAATGAGCCTGAGTCAGTGGTTGAGGCAATGTGAGTGCCCCATATCATCAAGTAACAGCTGTCTGCGTAACATATATGGCAACATACAGCAAATTAACATGCAGGTCCTTTGAGAAATGGATCTGGGTGTTTCAAATGCATCCAGTCTCTTGCATCCCCAATGATGATTTTCTGCTGCTTGCTGGTAGCATTGGAACAAGGACAGAGATCTCTGCTTCCCTCTCTGGCACTCTGCGAGAAGGAAGCATGACACCATTTCACTTTGAGTTCCTGAAAGCTGTAAGACTCAGATAAACTAGAGTCAAATCTTTCTCAGGGAAAATCAAGCTCCAAGATAGAATTTGGGATGTACATAGTTTTTTAAGATTTCCGCTATGGAGCAATATGTTTCATGCTGGGTACATGAATCCACACATGAGTAGAATGGTGCTATCTGCACAGAGATATTCAGTGATGTCCCAGTCTTGCAATGTTCAGATAGATCCCTGTTGCTCAATATCCTACTGAAAAGCTATGAAACATGACATATTTAATGCAGTGATAAAAGGAGAAGAACCCTGGGCACAACTTACCCCAATGATGTACGTCTTTCAGGAAAAAAAAAGATTCTAATTTTAATTCAGGCAAAACCCTGGAATAGACATTTGTTTCATAACAGTAGAGTGAAAAATTATGTCTCATTTTTGCTCTGAGCTACACTGTGCCTCTGTATCTGAATATATACCACTATTCGGCAAACTGGACAGTGTGTTGATGCACTCAGTCCTGCACGGGCATCCTGGATTCTGGATCCGAGCTCCATCCCTCTGTCTCTGGCCATAGCAGTACATGTTGTAGCTGGGATGTCCCACTGGGCCATTTCAGGAACAGAAAATGCCGAAAGCTCATTAGCAACCTGAGATCAAGTGACAATGTAGCATTCCAAGATCCACAGTCTTCAAAGGGAGTATGTGCAAGCCCAGCAGATGCCCTGAAAATTACGCACAATATTAGACACACGCATTTGTGGGCATGCTGCAGCACACGCCATCTTCAGTACATATTGTTAGGCCTACTGGCTCTGTCTGGGTTTTGCTTATGGGGTTGAGTGACTTTGAATTTCTTTCATGGCTCAGGACATTTCCTGTGTGTTTCCTCTGCTGGCACTTTGTAAGAAGGGTCAGGCATTAGTTTGTGTGGTTTTGTAATTGGTGTACTTACACCAAGAGGTCACAATAGTAATTTGCACCAGGAAAAAAAAAATAAAGCACTTAAAGGAAAAGCTTGCTCATTTTTTTTGCTGTCTGGACCCTACACATGACTAAGCTGTGGTCCACAGTGTCTGTAGGATTCTGGCATCAGGCTGGTGGTTTTGCAGGACTGCCTACTGTGCTCTAATCACCTGCTCTCATCAGGCAGCTGTATAAGCGTGACGGGTCTTCCTGCCTCTTCAAAATACAGCACTGGCCAATGGGCATGAACTGATTTTATTGTTGTCACTTTTCTGCATGGCAGACGTGTCTGTCTATCTGTGGGAAACCGCTGTTTGGGAGGAAGTTGTGACCTCCTTGTACTTCCTGCATGTTACCTTTCTGCTGCACGTTCAATTTAAATCTCAGGGCTGGGATTTCCAGATTGCCCAAGAGGATTTGAAATTCATGTGTCCAGCACCTTCACGCAAGAACCACAAGTTAAAATGCCTTCTCAGTGCTTCAGAGCAACCTCAATGTTTCAAAGCATCCCGGGGGAAGAATCCAGTGAATTCAAAGCAATTACAGGGAATAGCTCCTTTCAACCAACCTTTCAATACAGCAGGTCACAAGAAGAAGAGCACCTGAGCCACTGGGATGTGTGCAGCCCTTGGAGACCTAGGTGGACACACAGTCCACTGGGCCCAGATACAATTGTATAAGCTGCACACTTGGATAGGTAAGTCTTAAAGCACAGTGCTTTTGCAACAGCAGGGACACACAAATACATATAAAGGTTATGGGTGACTTTTTAATGCCTGAGTGTTTTTCTGCACCAGGTGGAATGTGCAGGGGATTGTCAGCCCTCTGGGGGATTGCACTGCCCAAAAGATTGTTCCACTAGCTTGGCATCTGCAAGAACGCAAAATGAGCATGATGGTATCGACACAGCCTTCAATTAATGTTTTGTCCACGGGGCAAAATCCCTCTGAAACTGGAGAGAGACACCTGAGAACTTCAAATGAGGAGCTGATGCAGGGTGACAGCAGAGAGGCAGTGAAGAAAAGTCCAGCACAATGTAGATTGCCGTCTTGCTTTATACCAGAAATGTTCACATCCACATTCCCTACCTGTCTCCAGCCAAGGAATGTGAAATTACAAGGGCTGCCTGGCGCAGCCAGTCTGGTCCCCAGTTCTCACAAGGACTGCATTTCAGAAATATATTGAATTCCATCTTAAAAGCAGTTGGGTATTTGCCTGGAGTAGAAGCTGTTTTGGAGCCCAGTTACTGAATGTGATGCCTCCAGGGTCATGGCATGTTTAACACAGATCATGAGGCCATTGGAAATGTGATTGCAGAAGTAGAGCTTGTGGCTGGATGTGGAGAAATCATCAAAAATATTGGGGAACTGTTGTCTTACAGAGCCTGCTTCTGATTTCTGTCTTAATTCACTGTCCTTGCCCTCATGTGCATTGCCTTCATGACAATTAAGATGGGAGAGGCAGCATATATACCTTAGCAGCTGCCCAATGTTTGTTTATTTTGATTAACTATTTCCCTTAAAATGATCTCAGTCTATTCTGTACTCCCAGAATTCTTTCACAGGGCAGCCTTAAAGTTAAGAAGCAAATCCCAGTTCTCTTCATTTTATACACACAGTCAATGAGCAATAAAGAAGCTATAAAAAGAAATTTGGCACTTTTGTTAGTTTATCATATAAGTGTAACATCATTGTTCTTTATGTGAGAAAGAACCTGACCTCTTGCCTATATTATTTGGCTGGAAAAGGAGAAAAAGATTTTTCTTTTAAGGTGGAAAATTTCTGCCAAACAAACAGTTGGCAGAGAAGTCTATTGGCCAAATTGCCAACTTTAGATTTCACCCTGCCTCACCCCTGCACTGAGAGGAAAACATGTCCTATCTCTCAATGGTACTAGCTGAAGGAAAGAGTTCAGAGCAGCAGGAACACTGATTTACAGCCTGGCTGTGCTCACTCAGAGGACACGATCAAAGCATCCTGTGATCCCCCCATTGGAGTGATGGGAAGAAATGGCCGACTGGCTATGTGCTTGGCATGTTCAGCTGTAGCATGAGGCCAAGGCAAGTGCTTTGTTTTCATGGACCAGAGCTTCTCAGAGTAGCTGTCAAGGGGAAGTGGCTGAAAAATAATTCTCAATTAATTTGGAGAACCAGTAGGGAGTAGGGAAGCTCCACTGAGGCCAGAGACTCATAACCTTGCCTGGAAGTCACCTTTTGTTACAAACAGAAGAAGATTTCAGACATTCTGTCCCCAAAGTTCCTTATGTGCCCTAGAAGAGGTCGTGACCCCTGAAAACTTGTGACCCTCTCCCAGCAAGGGCTGGGAGACAGAAAGGGAGATAGTAAGGGCCAGGAGACCCAATTATGAGAACATGTGTAGATCCCCCACCATACTTGCAAGATAGGTCTACATAGGATTCAGCCAGCAATCCCACTGTGTTGCAGCATATGACAAGGTCATGGCCTTTCTGCAGTTATGTAGTGTGCATGCACCCCCTGAGGCCATGAGCCAACATGCTCACAGCAAAGTTGACTGTGGTCTCCTCACTCCTTGGCTGCAGGATGGAGACTGAGGACATCTACGGAGACAGCTTCATAGAGGCAAGCAGCTTAGCATCGTGGAGGAAAGTCCTGTGTCACAAGTGCTCTGCCCTATGCCATTTTTAAAGTATAGGGCAGAATAATCTGTTGGAAGGGTTTTTTTACAACATGAGCACAGGGATCACCAATACGTATGATTGTTCCACTAAACCAAATTATACTGCATAATAATTAAAGCCCACACAGACATCAGTGATCTCTAGCTTACCAGGCCTAATCGACTACTCAACATGTGCTTGGAAAAGGAAGAATTTTTATCTTGTGTAGGAAAACAGAGGTAGCTTAAGTAATTCTTCTTATACCAATCCCTCACTCTTCCTCCCCTACTCATAACCACCATAGCACCTACTCAACCATAATACAGTATTTCCCCTATTACCAAGAGAATCTGATTATTTCATCTTTGGGATAGTCTAAAGGGGAGAAGTGTTTTTTTTTTGAAAATGTCATACGGCATGCCATTGAAGTGATGGCTCAGCAGGCAGTCTGAGGAGATGTCATTTGTTGCTTACACAGGGCTGCCAAGGCTGCAGGAACACGTGGGCTGCTTAAGGGTGTTAGGTCCCCTCCCTGGGGAAGATTGCCAAGGAAGCTGATTACCACTTGGAGAGGTGATTGACCTTGCCTGGTGTGCCTGAGGAGGGAGTGGTTAGTGGGGAAAGGGGCTATGATTTAGGAGCCTTAGTAAAGGTTTTGGGAAATAAAGAAATAAAGATCTTTGCGCGAACTGTTGTGCTTGCTCTTGGAAAGGAGCAGGGGTTGAGGAGGAAAGGGCCCTTTGGGGCAATGTCCCAATGCTGAGCAAAGAAAAGCTGAAATCAGAAATCCCACTGGAGAGTGAGCTAGCTTGCGGCTGAGGTCTTGGAGTTTATTTTGGCTTTGACAGGAAAGTGTGTCTGAGCAGAGCTTCATGGGAGAGACACTTCAGGTATCATATGGGGTGGAGACTCTGGTGGTCTGGCCAGGGAGGAGATGTTACTGCACGAGTTGCTTTAGCAGCCATAGCGTAGCCTCCTTAAGGGCAGATGTTATCTCTCTGCATTCAACATGGTATCCCTGAATTACCAATATGATAGACCAGGAATATGAGAATGGTATCAATGTGACATGCCCAGGAGGGACTCAGGGGAAGGAAGTCCCTGTGATAGGTACTCTTTTTTCTTACATGGATGAAAGTGGTTCTTCTAGATAGGGATAGCTTTCACTTACGGGCCCAGTCCTGTGACCCTGGTCTCCTGGCCCTTACTATCTCCCTTTCTGTCTCCCAGCCCTTGCTGGGAGAGGGTCACAAGTTTTCAGGGGTCACGACCTCTTCTAGGGCACATAAGGAACTTTGGGGACAGAATGTCTGAAATCTTCATGAAGATGCTTCCATCTTCAATGTGTTTATCGCTGTGGTTCTTCATTTCAACTGCTTAGCTCTAATCCTTCATGTCGATATCACACAGCCTACCAACAGGACTAGCTATTAAATTTCATAGAATCTTGCTTTTTCAAATCTCTCCTAGCCATGGGAGTCACAGTCTGAGGCCTGAGCAGCTCTCATGACCATTCTTCCATAACGTCATTGTCAGGCTGATGGAAGTGGTTGAAATGCAACACCCAGTCGTGGTCTTGACCCTTGGCACAGCACTGTTGCAGTTTCCAGTTCCACTCAGTATGGTTTCCTGGATAAATGTCTGGATTTTCCTCTCCTGACCCTTCATAAATAATATTTCAGGAGGTCCTTTGAAACTGTTTTCCACTTTCATATAATATTTTTGCTGCCTTTTATTATGCAGATAGATATTCATGTCTCTGACTATATTAATACCGTATCAACCATTCCTCCAGTGGTTCCCAGTTCTGTTCTACTTTGCTTACCTCTTAAGCAATATGTTATTCCCTTTCACTCACAGCCTTGAATTTCTTGCATTTCATATAATCCTATGGGATTTTAGTGGCAGCAATGACTGAGAAAGTCATTGGAGGCCTGTGCCTACCTCACAGAGACATCAACGATCGAGTCTAAAAGGCTCCACTTGCTAAGGATTTTTTTTTAATCTCTGTAGAAGGCATTAAGTGCTAAATCTTAATGGCTGTAGGATTTGAAGGTGTAGCTGGGGGAACCTGCCTTAAGGTGCCTGAAAGTTTGTCCTCTAAAATTGTGTGATTTGGGCTAAGTAGAAGGTATGCTTTCTCACTTTGATTCTTGCTTCATCTATATTTCTATAACTACCACCTCTGTAAATCAAGTATGGAAGACTAAACATGCAGCTAGGAGAAGCAGTTCCAACATCTGTACTTCACAAAACTATAAAAAGCATTGCTGATAGAATGCTAGAAGTAAAATCTGGAATTACTGCATCATCCAAACAGACAAAGGGGAGTCTTGCAGGCCTCCAAATTTTGCCGACATCCTACTGCTATTATCTTTCTTGTACATATTAGCGGCCAGCCAATCTTGAGCAACCTCTCTGAAGCAAGCAATGGACAGCAGCATTTTCAGCAGCATTTTCAGCAGAGGCTGTTTTTCCTCTGTTCTTGTCTTCTGCTTGAAGACCTTTGCTCCTTCAGCAAATTCTGACAAACTATATGGCACTTGAATGAACAGCTCAATTGTAAACAGAGAGCAGGACCAAAGGTGAGATAAACAGGAGACTATGAAAAGCAAGCAACATAACCCAGCAGCTCTGAATGATCCGGGAACAAGGGGCAGAGTTGACGTCTAAGAATTGGACAGAGATCAATGTTTGCTTGCCCCTGAGATCACAGGACACTGTTTTGAGGACCCTTTCAGTGGGATGCTGCAGGAAACTCTTTGGCTATGAAAAGCCAGGTGGAAGGGAAGAGCAAAATTGATTCCACAGCTAAGAACACTGCTTCCTTTTGACATGCTCCCCTATCAAGTCATCATTTGTTACCCTGGTCACAGTAGCAGGAACAAGGTCTTCCTGCAGTGTATGCTCTCTCTGGTAGTGTAGCTGCCCAGGGCAGAAGTCTTTCTTTCCCAGGTTTGCAAAGTGCACAGACCTGGTGAGAATCGGTGGAAATACTTATAGTCAGCTTCATAACACTTAGTCTAGCCAAGAAACATGGAAAAGTTTAGTGGGACCCTATGGAGGAAGCTTCTCATTCCTTGTGCAGAAGGCTGTGATCAGCAGCTCTCTCCCAACAGCCAAAGCCACCTACAAGACCCAAGCTCACCTGTCTACCAGTCAACAACTTAATGAATGTCTATGGTTTCATGGTACAGTGAAGAGAAGCAAACAGGATGTCTACGGCCCAGTGATGAGTTCAGAATCGCAGTAAGGGAGTCAGCAGGACACATGTTAGGAGTATTGCATTTGCATCACACTCAGGTGCAAGCACACCAGCAAAATGTTGGTGAGCTGCCTCTGTATTATATTATTTTCTAACACCATGCCTATCCTGCAGGGCAATGGCTGAAATTAGTTTCTGCAGGCAGATCATGCTGTAATTTTTTTAAATACAGCAGCTTTTCCGTCTAAAAGATTTTTTGATGAAATGCATTGTTTTTCATAACTGATTCATACTGATTTCAATGGAAATTGCCTTTGGCAAGATGTATCAGTGGGAGCTTTTTGCTATTGAGAAATGTTTTTTTTCAAAAAATGTATACATTTAAAAATGTTATCACATTTTTTTTTCACATTATGAGAACTCCACAGCATGTACATCACCCTATGAAAGACTTGAAAAATTGGAGTTTTATTTCCTTTCTTAAATCATGATGGATGGCTGTTATTTAGTACTAATTGAAACACCTTATCTTTTTTCACAGATCAAAGTGTCTCCTGTTTGTTTTGCAATGAGACAGTTTGATGCTTTTTGTGTTTGACTTTTTGTCAGACTGTTTCATTACAAAACAAACAAGTCACTTTGATCTCTGAAGAAAGATAAGATTTTTTAATTAGCACTGTATAACAGCTGTCCTTAATTGTGTTTAAAAACAAAAGAATAGAACACTTCAAATCTCTTGTCTTATTACACACTACGACTGTATTCTAAAACCTTTGATGATCAGTGTAAATGAACTAGGATTTTTAACTGGTGCTCTGAAATTTTGGAATGTGAATGAAATAGAGAAACCAAAACCCCAAATCCCAAACTCAAAATTGCTTTTAATTCCAATTTGCCTGAAAATTTCAAAAATAATTGATATGGCAAGCAAATGCCTCTCAGAAACTCTCTTCCCCTGGAAAATCTGAGGCTCTCTCTCTGGAAGGCAGGAAGCCTAAAAGCTTAGGTTGTTAGCCCTGTTTTTCAGCACATTGGGGTGATCCGCAACCTTGGTGTTCTCCTGACTCCTCTTTGCTTCTAGATATTGAAATAGCCACATCTGTTAGATTCATATCTACTACTTTGTATGAACATTGCCTAGAGAAGTAGGCATTCTTGGTTGGCACCTAATTACACTACATACAAATAGTAATAACATAGTTTTTGGTAAGCAGAAAACACATTTTTCCCTTGGGGTTCAGATTTTGATGCAACATTTGATGCAACAGCAATGATGACCCCCAAATTTGTTCACCATAGCTCTGCACTAGGCATTGATTTTAAATACCAGAGCATTGACCAGACCCATACTTAAATTTGGGCCAAATACAGACTTTCAGTCCTCCTCTCCAAACCAGTTCATGGGCTGTGTGCTGGATGCCTCAGGCAACTGCCTCATACTGTCTGCTTGTGGCCTCTCACAACAGCAGTGATTCACTAGAAAATATCTGTCTCAAGGGGAATGCAGATGTCTGTAGCAGATGGGCGTCTTCTCTGCCGCTGGCTCATGCTCCTGAAGTTTGCTCCTAAAGGGGTTAGGATGAATGACTACCAGCTTTCACATTGTTCAAGGCCAGAAGCAAATCTTTCTTGAGCTAGCACACCAGGATAGCGCAATGCACACCAAATACAGCTCTCAGCTAAGAGAGCAAAGGAGTGTAGTCTTTCTCTTGAATGCACTGTTTGAAAGGTCTCAGTGATGGTCACAGCTAAAGAAACTGCACAGGCACACAAATAAAATGTTGGGGGAAAGAAGATGAAAAAACAGCAGAGCTGTAGTAACCCATCTCTGCTAGCAGCATGCTAGCTCCCATGCTTCATGGGAGGTGATAAAACTCTCATAGTGGACTGTTATGCAATAAGCGTCCTAGTCTAGTTCACAGCAATTATTGTCATGGAGGATGAAGATTTATATACCTTGTAGGTTTTTATCCCAGCTGGTGTAGGGGTGGATGATATTTTTATTGTTCCTATATGGGAAATACGTGAGTAATGTCTTCCAAAGCTCTTGGCCTGAGAAGTATTTTCAAACAATGAGTTCTACAGGTTACATACTGTGTAAAACACTGTATTCCTTTCTTAGTATTTCAGTTTTGATATTTTAAGTCAAGAGATTTTTCTTTTACATTTTGGTATTGTTCTTTCCATTTCCTTAGCGTATCCTTTTCACTGGATTAACAGTCTTAATCTTTTATTTCATGAAATATTTCCAGGTCTTCTAGTAATTTGCATCATCTATCTTTAGGTACTTTCTACTTTTAATATGTCTTTCAGAAAAATGACATAAACTGAGAACAGCATTCCAAATGCAAACATAATTTTGATTTACAGAGAAGTATTATAATACAGCCTTTTCAATACTATTATGATCCCTGTTGCTCACGCAGCCTTAAAAAGTCCTTGAAGTTTTACTGAGCAAAAAAAAATAGTTAATTTATTAGAGCTTGTTGTGTTATATAAGAGTTTAAATTATCTTTCATGTTGCATTAGCTTGTACTTATCCATGACCAAATTAAACTGCCAGAGTGCTAAGCCTGGAGTTCCTCACATTCTAACCTGTCTGAGTCCGCTAAGCTATGCACCTAGCCCTGGAGCCTGGGGCTGTTGCTGGATCTTGGAAAGCCAAGGCCCAGAGAAGAGCACCAGTTGCCTCACAGACCCCTGGCAATCTTGGACGTAAATCTGGAGGGGAGCGTCTATGTATCTGCCAACTTACACCCACTGCTGAGGAAACAGCCACTGATGGTTGTTTCTCTACCATGAGCAAGTCTCCGGGGAAGATCACAAGGGCCCACAAATATCATTTGCTGCCTGAGTCGATAGATCCTTACATCTTCATGATTACAGTGATCTTCAAGTGCTTCTAGTCCAGTCTCCTGCTTAACAGCTGCTTAATATCAGCCATAGCATTTCCACCAGTCATCCCTTCTTTGAGTCTTTGTGACTGCTGAGCAAGGTAAAGTGTATCTCGCAGAAAGTCAGCCAAACTTGCAGTCAAGGGTGCAAGGCTTGGCAATCTCGCTCCACTGCTATATTAGAGGTTCTAGTGATTATTTACCTTCACTCACCTTATCTCTTGTCTGACTTTGTCTAGCTTCACCGGCCAAACACTGGATCTCCCTTGCTTAAGAAATGCATAACAATACCCAATATTCAGTAGCTAATACTAGACAGGCAATAGTGAGATAAGGTGCACAAATTCAGAGGCAATATTGCTACTAGACAATACTACCACTTCGAATGTCATTCCACTTCATGTTTTTCACCATGGGCCGGCTAGAATTTGCGACATGAACCTACCTCCAGATGATGGCTCCCACCTGATGCAATTGTTTGTCGGGCTTTTTCCTTCAGGTTCACCATTTATCCTTAACTGTGATCAGTCACTCAGTACAGGCTGGAGGAGTTGCATAAGCAGAACTGAGAGGAGTGGAAAGTGAGATGACTGAACCTGGATCATGAAAGCTACATATAGCCTTTACAGTGACACAAAAAAAGCAGAATTTGGAAGAAAACTGGCAAGGGCCTATAGCTTATCTAGATTTATCTCATGGTACCAATTCCTACTGTCTTGAAAGGGGCTTAATTAGAGTTGTTTGTATACTCTTGGTAAAATCCTTGGTAGTTAAATCAACATATCGCCAATTAATTCAAGGAAACTGTCAGTTGACACCAAATAAGCATCTAGCATGTAGTTCAGTCTTGAATCCAACCAGATCGTCTCCTTTTCCAAAATACCTGATTGGCAAATTTCCCTCCAAAATCCCTGCAAATCTTGCCATGTGGAATCCAGCAAAATCTATGTTCTCACTGCTTCATTGGCCATGGAGTAACAACTGAATGCTAGCCCCATAAAAATAAATAAATAAATAAAAGAAGCACAGAAGCACCTTTTTTTTTTTTTTTTTTTTTTTTTTTTACAACAGAGACCTATTAGCAAGTCAAAGCAACAGTTTGGAATGATGGAGGCACCGACCTAAAGAATTTGCGGTATTTGTAAGAAATGCAGATAGCAGAGGATTTGGCTTATTTCCAAATACTACAGCAACTGTTCCTTTAATACATACAGCTCTGCTCAGCTTAGCACATGGCCTGAAGCAATTATACAAACCCTCTTTAAAGATATTCTTGCCCCATAAGGTAAAGGGGCAATCAGTGTTCCTCTAAATCATCTTTCACCAGCAGATTTCTGCACTTTGGAAAGAGTGATTTAAGCATCAGGGAAGCCCTTTGTGAAGCAATTTCTTGGCTTTACTGTATTGAAAGAGACATTCAGTAAGTTGCTACAGGTTAACACAGAAGGCAAGAATTAAACTCAGTACTCCATCAACTCACTTTATCAGTTTCAGACTACGTTTGGTCACTTCCCGAGCTTAGAACGAGAAGCCAAAATCCTAAAACCATTACTAGTTGCAATCACTAAACTATGTCTCTTTGCATTGGCAGAATAATAGCTCTCTTGAGTCTCTTAGTCCACACTGTAAACCCTAAACATTCTCTAGAAAGTCACCTAGAATGACACCTCCATTTATTTTAAAATTGTATAAAACCAGGATTCCCCTTGTTTTTGCTGAAGAGCAGCTCTCTGCTCCTTAATTTGCTTGGAAGGTCTCTTGAGAAGAGGAAGAAGCCAGAGTTCTCAGTGGCAGTCCTCTGTACTATCCTGCTTGTGGAAAAATTGGATAAATCAATTGCAATTCAATCTGAATCCCTGCTGGTTTCCAGTGATGATGTTTCAGATCGCTTGTTAGGGAAAAAAAACAGTGATTCTCATTCCAAGTGGTTTCTCCTTTGCTTGTCTTCTACTCTTCCACATTTATACATTTTTACTTCATTTTACTTCTCTTGTACACCATATCCTCCAGGCACTGACTTTTTCCTTTTCCAGGTCGTATGCATTCTTACTCTACCTTTTTCCATTTTCTATCTAATTCTTTAAGCCCAGTCTGAAGTCAGCATAACATTCCTGCTTTACTTCAAGGTATCTGGATGTTTTGTCCTTAGTTTCCTTTGAGTCTATTCACGACATCTTTTCTTCCTTTCCTCACCACTCATGTGCAAAGCTGCACATGACAGTAGCCATGTCTATCCTCTGAAGTGCAGAAATATTTGCTAACTAGTTTGTTCAATCACGTAACTGAGCCACATTCTGCTTTCCTACTGGGACAGTACCTAGGCATCCATGACACTCTTCACTCTACCTTGTGTCTGAGTGCCCATGGGAATGAGACCTTCTTGCATGAGAGGTTTATGACACATCTCAGCCACATCTCTGCACTGGACACTCAGAGGGTGTAGGACGAAAGGCTGTATCATAGTGCACATCCACGGTCCACAGGGTAGACCAGCTTTTACTGACTGTACCTGAATAATGACATACAGGGTGACTTTTTCATCTCTTCAAGCATCTGCAACATGTCTTTTCACAACTTTCTCCAGATACTACAATTGAGAAGTTGGCTCAGTGGCTCCAAGCTTGAGACCAGAGAGTTGTCAAAGCAAGCAATGAGGGAAATAAGAGAAGGTCTTCACCACCAAAAATAGGCAGAAAGATGGAGCCCATAATCACACAGGAGGTCGGCATTAGATTAGGCATAGAACTAGGTCTCCTGTCTGTTCCTACTGCTGCTGTCACCACAGACTACATGACATTTCTATCTCCTTACTCCTTTTTCATTCTTTTCTCCATCCCTCCCAACCACTCCTCTCCTTTTATTTTAAGAGCTAACTCTGCCATTTCCCATCTATAAGGTGACATACAAAAACTTTCTTAGAAAACAGTCATAAAAAGAAGAAGAAAATGAAAAAGAAAGGCCCAATGGAGAGCAGAAAATTACAGTGTCTGGGCCATATTTACAATAATTATAATTATTATAAAGCACAATAGGGTGTAGAAACCCATAATTCTCCCGGTGCGTTCTGATTTTTAGATCTATGTTTAGAAAGCACATGCCAGAGAAACAGTCAGAAAAGGAATGTCATGAAGTCATTTTCCTCTCCGTGTTGTAAAAGCACCGGGGAGAATATTTGTGTCTGCAGGAACACGGGGACAGGCATCTTCAGAAATGAGAGGTGTGTCCATTGTTGCCTGTCTCAGAGTGACGTATCACCTGCTAACAAAGATGAAGACCTCTCCTGACACCCACTTCGCAAGCAGAGGCCCTCTTTTCTCTACACTCATCCAGGTGTCACTTTTTAGGACTAGACATTTTTCCTATTTCTGACATTTTGGTACCTTTTAGACAATTGTCTAACTCCACATCATCAGTCTTGGTCCCCAGCCCACACAAGCACAACCTTGGAGTTGTTCACTTCCTTACAGGAGCGTATCACTGTGGTATCTGGATACCTCCCAGTAGTGCCCAATGCAGCCTGACCGGTGTCTGCCTTCTGGAACTCATTCTTTTCTCATTCCTTTCCTCCAGGTAGAATTACATGTGCAGTAGAGTGGTTTATTTTGTTCACAAGGTGTTGTAGTCATAGAGAGCAGCTTGAAGAAGTGCCCTCATGTAAGACAGAAGATAAGGAGATGCAGCTTGCAATGGTCCTTCCCTCTTGCAGGAGATTAGACCATAGAGGAGCTTTCATCATTTGGCAGTAAATTCCATTGCTCATATGCAACAGGTATCTGGAGCATGGGCTTCATTCCCAAATCCCATGTAACCTCTTCAATAGTCAGGACTGAGGCCTTCAGTTCTAGTTAAAAGTCTTTGTGAAGGACAAAATCTTGTCTTCTCACCTAACCCTGAATGGTTGTTCACTTCGCATCCAAGCTGGTTCTACCAAGCAACTTCCCACTATGATAATATACCTCACTTGTACATCCTAAAAGAAAGAGAAAGATTTCTCTACACAGATCAATATGTCCACAGTAGTCTGCACTGTTCAAGGTTATGTATTTAGCATCCAGGACAAACTAGAGTTCTATTAGATCTATCTCCCCACATCTCATCACTCTTTCTTGCTCAGGTTTGGAGCCTAAGTGTCCTCTCTACCTGACTACCGTCAAGTTGTAACACAGCCATTGTTGTACCAGTGAAGTCTGGGGACTTTCTAATCAGCAAGATGGAAGCTGCTAGAGCATCATGGGCAAGACCATTTTTGTAAAAAACAGGCATTAATTTTCTTTATTAATACATGAAGGGATGGCAATAACAACATAATGCAAAACATACTCACAATGATTTTGAGTGAGAACTGAGGGCCTTATATGCATCTGAGTAACAGAGCAGTTCTCAGTGACATCTGGTTCAGTAGGTAGAAAATCAACAGGGACCAGCTGTGAAAGAAGGAGCCTGTGTTTCTGGAGAGAGGAGAGTAAAACCTTCCCTCAAGCATTGAGTTTGGGCTAGGCACTTGTGCCTTGGGGCTTGTGCTTAGCACATAATATACATACACACATATATGTATGTATGTATATGTGCATGTGTGTTTTTCTTTGAATATTATATATTTTTGTCCAGATAAGGTGGAGTGTGACTGCAATATAAATATTCAGAAACACAAGGGAATAATCCTTGCAATATTTATGTCTATATGAAAAACACCCTCCCAACCCTGCAGTACAAACAAAGCTCAGGTTCTTCACCTTCACAGTAAAAAGCCACGGTGTTATCCTTAAGCAAAAGTGGAGGAGGCTACATGCTTTCCCCAGGCATCCCCCCTCCTCCTTCACAGGCCTAGCGCAGCTGCAGTGCAGAATGGAGACAGAGAAGCATAGAGGCACTCAGAGCAGGGGAGGAGGGAACTGCTGGGCTTCTTCTCAACCCTTGTTTTTTTCCTAAGGGGCAGGTGGGGAGGTTTTCTTGGTGCTTTCAATAGTCATGATGAGCTGTCTCCCGCAGAGGTAGGAAGGCTGCCAAACCAAAGAGGTTTTCCCCAAGGAGGGCTGAAAGTCCCACCTGGCCAGGTGTGCTTGTTCCCATCATGAGACCAGCTCTCACCTCACCTCAAATTAAAGAGCCTGAAGTGGGGAGAGAGGCTGATCAGATAGATGCGCGTACAGGTATCTCAGATATGCACCTGCCACACAGCCAGCGCCAGGGAGACGCCAAGGAGGGAAGGAAATATTTTGTTTCTCTGACGTTTTTAGCATGGATAACAGAGTTCAAGCAGAACAGAGCATCCCAGCGATAATGGTTTTTGTTGCCTTGAGCAAAGCTGCTTAATTGCATGGGGCTGGCTCATCCAATGAGGGAGAAAGGTAAAAATCCATATTCCTTGCCCAGACTTACTTCCCCTCACAAAAAAAAAAAAAAAAATCCTATGTGCCAAATGCCAGGTGATGTGCAGTATCAGAAATAGTTGAAGGGGGCAAAAAGAGTAATTTACTAATGTACTTCTGCAAGCAATAATGTGTGAGCTTGAGCACACTGAACTGCTTCTCAGACCAGGCTGAATCTGAAGCTGAGCACTATGTGATAGATATAGTGTTGTGGCATGATCTGAGGGGGTTGTGAACATCTGGCTTGCATGTGTTTGAGCAGAGCGAAACACAGGCCACTGTGTGGGGCCAGTAGGCACATGCAGGTGCACGTACAAGGCTGAAGACAAGCCTGTTCTCATATGCTCACCCATGGGCTGAATAGAAAACGGAGCTCACCAGCAGTGTGAAGAGTGCCAAAGCATGGGGCTGCCTCACAAAGAGGTTATGGCACTGGAGTCCATCTCCCTCACCTGCAAAGGATGATTCCTATTCTCTGCATCCCTCATTGCAAGGGTCCTAGCTCCACAACTAGGCCCATGGTCTTCCCAGTTCACTGAAAGAGAATCTTCCTAATTTACCTCCTCTCCTACTCAGGACTCTGGGGAGCAGCAGGGAGCTCCCAGATGGCTGATAGTATCAGAAGGAAAATAAACTTGCTAAAACAAGTGAAATAAGAGTTTTCTTCTACTCTGTGTCTCACAGTTCAGGGCCACTTTCTTTCACCCTTGCCCTTCTCCTCCTTTACAAGACCTTGGCTTGCTGTTTAAAGAACTTGCAATCACTATAAGATATAAGTGTTCTGCCAGGATGAATAACTAAAGATCTTGATGTACCCCAAATAATCTTGGGTAACAGGATAAAACAGCTTAGGATCTCTGTCCTGACCTAGTCTGTGTGTCCCATCACTAAAATCCCTCAGTTCTGTGGCAAAACTGGATAATACAGGGATAAAGTCACAGCCAGCATGAAACTGGGGCAAGACTGAAGGGTCTCAATGATCAGTGCGTGGCCCTGGGACGGGTCCATTTCTGGGCTGTACTGGCATCCTACTGCGGAGGCAATGTAGACCACTGGCACGCGCACCACAAGAAGGGGCTTCACATCTCACTGCTACCACTTACCTGATACATGGCCCTGGGCAAACCATTTTGTCACTTCTTTCTGTCTCCCTCTCTATCTGTCTTGTCTAATTAGGTAAAATGCTTTCCAGAGCAGAGGCTGCCTCTCCCTCTGCCATGACACAGAGCTTTGCCTGGTGCGGCTGAGAGCATTTCTAGACACAATTAACACGCAACTAGAGAAGGCCCGTTGGATGTGACAGTGTCAGCAGGAGCAGGCGTCCCTGAACCAAGCTTTTATCGTCTCAATTAACAGGCAACAAAACCTCAGACTTTCTGTGATTCGGTGGGAAAGACAAATCTCTCTTCCGGAGAATTCCCCAAAAGATGAGCTTCCTGTCTTGAAAGTACAAAGTAAAGTGTTGCTTTTGCAGGAAGTGCAGGATGCAGCTCCGCTCAAAAAAACTTGTGGACTTTCCACAAGCAGGAAGCAGGGACCTTTTTTCAGGCACTGGTGTTCTAGAAGTAAAGGCTTTGCCAGTTCACTGAAGATCGCTGAAAGACTCCTGGAACTAAGCCTATCGCTCAGGTAGAGGCACACCGGCAGCAGGGAGAGAGTGACCCTGGCATGCTTATTACAAGGGCTTAGGGCTGCTTGCCTGCGTCAATGTGGAGATAACATCTACTGAAGACAGGCTCAGAGTAGCCTAATTGCTCCTGCAGCAGAAGGAGAATGTTGGCCCCAGGAACTACTCCAGCTCTCAGCCGATTGCTGGGCAGCTGCGCTGAAGTGACTAGGTATCGCTGAGAACAGGCTGCTGAAGGGGGACACTGTGAGCACACAGCATGGGGATGAGCTCACTTCAAACACCAAGAGAGGTCAGTGGAGGGAGCGGTACTGGGACAAGGAGGATCCCTTCTCTCTCTCTTGCTCCCTCTTGGGGAGGTGGCCTCATGCAAGGGTGTCACGTAGAGACCAGTAGTCATCATTTCAAAGAAAAGGAGCTTTTTGCTCAGCACCCCAGGAGGCCAGACCTCTCTTATGAGGCCAAAGCAGAGTAGAGACAAGGGGTAAGAAGTCTGCTAGGAGTTTTAAAAGCAGTGATCCAGGAGACCCCTAATCTCACCAGATCTTCGCTAAATCCATTCCTACAACGTTATTATTACTACATTAATGTTTGTCGGTAGAGTTGAAGACACTAAGAAGAAAATGTCATGAGGCTGGCACAGCTACAGACATTGCTAACATCAGATGCAATCACCATAGAACGCACTGCAGAATGGCAAACCTGAGATGTGTAGACATACCAAGCCCAAATTCTCCTCAATAAAAATCCACATGCTCAGAATGTTTCCGGCATGGCTTATAAATAACACATTGACCTTAAATATTCGGAAACCCACAGCTATGTTCTCTAGGATTCCAGCCAAGTATAATAACTGAACATTTTGAGAGGATATAGGTTCGAGAACTGGATGCTAGAAGGCAGCAGATGTAATGTTCCTAATATGCCCAATGGACATACAAGAAGCAAAGTGTGTGTCAAGTAGCATCCCTGCTGGGATTGAAATTGGATTTGCTGTGTTGGGTTCTGGGTATCTTCCCTTCCTCTCTAGTCTGGAATATTTTTCTTCCTACTCTGAAAAGCCCCAAATGCTGGCTTGTGGTTCTGGCAAGAAGTACAACAGGACCTGTCTACACTGACCTAGGCCTCACATGATCCTGTCAATTGCAAGAGAGGATGCTGTGCTAGGCAGCAAGAGTCACCAAGCAAGATCTTGTGCTCAGTCATAAAATGGAAATTTAGATTGCAGGGAGCCCACACACTCACAGAAAGCAGCCTGGAAATTATCTATGCCCACTCGAGCGCATTTTAACTGGTGAGGGCAAGAGTGTTGTGGGATGCATGAAAGGGTCAGATGTTTCAATCGATAAAAAAGATGATGCAGTGCAACATGAGGTAGGATAAAATGTAAGAGATCCAAGCTCTTTTGCTCCAGGATACAAGCCAGTGCTGACTGGCAGGGATTAAAATGAAACGACTCATCTGAGCAGGTTATTCCATAATTACCTACAGCCATATTTCCCATCCCTTCCCCATGCAGTATCTGGCACTGGCTCTGTCCCATCCAGAACTCTGAATGAGACCACCAGGAAACTCTTCTGAAGCACGTTCTGGGCAGTCATGGGAAGACTGGAAGGAGGCTCTGCAGAAGGGAAGCAAAGAAACAAATTGTGAAATCTCAAGTGTGGTGTAATGCCCTCATCCCGCTTTTGCTCTTCCCCTCATCCTTGCCTTCTTTCCTGTCATTTTTGCCAAAGAAAGATCTTACTAAAGCAAAAGTATGATGAAAGAACAGCCTCCTCTGGGTATTTAGATAGGCAGGAGAAAACAATGATTTGTAGACCAGTTGCCTGTCCAAAGAAGAGCAATCTTTCCAGAGCTGAGCTAACTCCATGCAAAAGTAAGAGTGAGCACCATGGTACTAAACACTAAACAATAATAAATCAAAGCTGGCATAATTGTCACGTCTGGTCCCTGCACTCCAAGGGTATCATTTTGTGTGTATGTCAACAGAGAAAAGGGAAAAACAGAATCAGAATCTGAGTCAGATCCCTGTCTTTACAGGGATCTTAGGATGGCATTGCAGGAGAGAAGACCCCCCCGCAAAGGCTTGCTGTGGACACAATGAGGAAAGGAGGGATGTAGGGAGGAAATATGGGGCAGACTGACCATCCCATACCCAGCCACAGCCTTGCGGAGCCCCTGCCTTCCCAGTGCAATCGCTTTTTCACAAACATGAGAGGGCTGTGCATCTCAGTCCAGATCTGCAAGTCCAGGAACTCAGGTGGGAAAGAAAGTGTTCCCAGTAGCTGTGTACAAGAGAATATGGTGTGAGTTTGACAGCGACACAGAGAGGCAACCCAGCAGTCCAAAGGCATGAGAATGGCTTGAGCTTGGGCAGGCATCCTTGAGCTAGATTTAAGCTAGCTGAGTATAGGCAGCAGCAAGTAGCTGAACTTGGCTTAGGAAGGGTTTGCAGTCCAGAAATCTCTGGAGACATACTGCCACTGATACCCAAACGAAGTGGGAGAAAACTAGGTTAAAACCCAGGCTCACTAAAGTGTGTTTAGCAAGCCACAATCCCACATCTGGAATGCAGTGCAGACATTCCCAAGGGTTGACTGGATTTAGCTATCTCCTTGTAAAATACTAGTGGAGATGCAACTTAAAGGAGTTTTAGTCCAAGGCCAGGCTTCAATGCCTGTACCAGACACATTAAAGTAAACCTACTTTCCTCCAATGGGAATGTAAAAACAGCTTTTTTTTTTTTTTTTTTTTTTTTTTCCGTGAAGTACCAGGAGGGGACACTAATGCCAGGGAGATGTGTTGGAGACATGCTTCAACTCACATCTCCACTCTGCACACCCCAAACCAGTGCTTGTACACAGACTCCCCCCAGAAAAAAAAAAAAAAAAATCCAGTGCTTTCCTTACGAGCATGTCCAAGAAACTAGCCAACAGACAAGAGAAAGTTGGCAGCAGATAGTAGCACAACTGGCACATCTAACATAGCTATAGCCTAGAAACCCAGGGCATCTCCTGGGTGCAAATCCACAATTGTGCCACAGGCAGTCAGCACAGCACAGGTTTATACTGGCAGCACATGGGCAGTGCAGTCCTTCCAGCTACTTCCACCTTTACAGGATGCTGCAGACATCATGGCAGATGGCTCTGAAGGAGCTGGAGTCCAGAGCCGTGGAACAGAGTTGAATATGGGCTCTCTGGACTACTGAGAAGCACAGCTGAACCAGGACAGAACCAAGGGTCTGGAGCGACTCTGGGGCAGGAGCAAGAGAGAGAGGCAGATCTTGGGGTCTGGGACCAGACTAACAGGGAGTTTGAAGTGGGCTGAAGTGATAGGGTAAGGAATTATCTCTGTTACTTGATTCTCCCACCTTCCTTCCCTCTGGCCATTTCCCCCCATCATAAAAACTGGCTTCTGGTGATGCTGGGAGCTATTCACTCTAGGAACTAATTCCCAAGAACTGTCCAGCTCCAAGAACCAGGGCTACTCTCTGCAATACTTCTGCTGCTGCTGTTATATGACAGGAGTAGGCTCCATCCTTGCTGCATGATCCATTTACCCCACCTTTCAGAGACTGTGTTATGGACATGGGAGAGCAGATGGGGAAGAAATAAGACACTTGACTTTCTTCCTTTCAGCTTTAATGGGCCCGTTGTAGGTGTGCCTGCTAATGAGTGTTGAGTCATGCCGGCCACAGCTTTCTCTTGCACAATCGCTCCCTGCCTCCCTAGGTTGCTCTGGGTCTGCCCTCTGATAGTGCTGTACTAGATGACTAGGGTAAGCACTACTGCCAGCAGCAGGTTTTACGCAGTATTTGCCGAGCTTTACCAGGACGGGACCTGATTGTTTCGCTTTGGCGGCTGTTTGCTTGGCCAGCTCACTGTTTGCTTGACTTCTCCTACCGCCCCCCCCACCCCTCCAAAGCCCTCTGCAGCCACCCGTGTGTGCTAATGGCAGCGAAGGGCAAAGCGCCCCGGAGCCAGCTCCCCCATGCGCATCCCAGCATCAGCACAAGAGCCCATTAGCACCCCAGCTCCCTGGTGCCAGGAGCCCCATCCTGGGTCCTGAGCAGAGCAGGAGCCCCATGCATGACCTGCAATTCCAGGACCGGACTCTGAGACTGCGGCTAAAAGAAGCTCTTTCCCAGCTCCTCCAACCCACTCCCGTTCAGAACCCTCACAGCATCACACTAGCCCAGCTTTGGCACAGGCGAACCTACAGCAGAGAACACACCAGCTCGAAGCAGAGGTGGCCCCAGGGAGATGGAAGCAGCTAAGATTTTCAGTGCAGCAAGACCTGCTTCCGCACAGACTTCCTCTTCCTTCCAATTTTCCGTCTGAACTGTCTGTGGAGGAGCAGCACACAGCATGCAGAGGCACCATTCCCATCAGGAATTCCATGATAACCTCTGTCCACAAAGGAGCAAGTTTCAAGCTGGTACAACCTCCTATACTAGGACTGTGAGTCCAAAGACACTTTGTCCATGTACGTAGGCAGCGCTCCCTTGCTGATTCAGCTGAATGTACATACATCATGAGAAAAAGTTGAAATATTTTCACTGACTCATAGGAGTCCAGAGATCCTGTTAGCTCTGTCCCAGGCTACGAAACTGGGTAGAGCCTGTCTCTGAGGCTCAACGGTATCTTGAGATTGCAACAGACAGAAGAGGAAACCCCTCTTGGGGAGGAACTATGTCTACTACACTGAGTGGCGTGAGACCTACCTTGCAATACATGCAGGCTGCAGGGCTGCTTGATGCAGTGCCTTACACCAGTTTAGACTTGTCTCTGAATCTGGCCTTCAGTCTCTGAGCTGCTCTACATGCCAGGGCACTGTGTCCCAGCATTAAAAATACCAAGGCTGACAGATAGTGTTTATTAATAGCACAAGTGGTGTTTATTGCTGAGCAACAGTCAGCAGCTCGGAGGTTACGGCTATTACAAACCAAGGTCTGAAACTGTTACTACATTGCCCCATTCTCAGGGGGAAAAAATCCCCATCTTTAGAGGAAGATGCCAGGGGTCAAGGGCTAGGAGGAGAGGTGGCCACCCAGCCACCCCAGGTGACCTGCTACTCTCAGGTGAGGAGTTTACAAACAGAGCATCGCCACCTGAGGCATAGGGCAGCCTGCATGGCTGCCAGGTCCCACTGGTTCCCCCAGGGGAGCTGGGTGACATACAGTGTATTCTGTGCAGATGGGTGGAGAGCAGGCATTCCAGTGCTGGGCATCAAATTTCCTCCCATCTCCTGCATTCAGCTGTGCTGGAAGCACCATTCCATCTCCACAGAGTTATGGTCCTCTCAGCACTTCCTCAGAGAAAGGATATCCACCCAGCCTGCCCCTGGGACTCCCAGCTCTTCCCATGTTCTTTAAGGTAACGTTGGTGTTACTTTCCCTGTTTTACAGGCAAAGGGGAACACTGAGATGCAGAGAGGTGAAATGATTTTCCCGGGGCTATAGGAAGCTGGAGTGATCTGTTTGTATTCCATAGATCTCCCTGGATCTGGCAACTGCTTCTTAGCGGCCAGAAGTGGCCAACTGGGGCACTTTCCTGTGTGTTGTGCAGAGATCTATGCATGTGGCATTTATGAAGGGCTCTGAAACTTCTCTGGAGGAAGGGTGAGTGTCTAGGTACTGAAAAGTCCTGCAAGCCAATAAGCCGTTGTCATGCCCTAAGCACGGGGCTCACACCATGGTGCCTGAATCTGGAGGCAGAGGATAAACCCAGCTCTCAGAGGACAATTCTCCCCTACTTCCTCTGCACCCTTGGTCTTGCTCTTCCAGCACAGCAGACTTTGTACAATGTTTTGTACTCCCCAGATTCCTCTCCTCCAAAGCCGTGCTTCCTAGCTTTTAGTGGTTTATGGGAAGGGCACTACAGCACTGGCATGCTACAGGCAGTACTCTTCTTTGCTCTGTTGCTCGTGGGCTTTTTTCACTTTCCCTGTCATCACATGCAGCATGTAGGGGTCTCCAAAAGAGTTACTTGTGAGTTTTATCTTTACATGCTGCTTCATGTAAAGATAGTTGCAACTGGGCCACTACTCCATCCTGCTGCTCATCCACAGACTGCTGTGCACCTAGAAATCACATTGCATGACTGATGAGCGTCATCATTTTCTTTCATTTTCTTTCCTGAACTCCATGAAGACGTGGTTATTCCGCCTTCCATCATTATGCACATCCTTTCACTCTCAGCAGGCTAGCAACCAGCATCCCATATTCAGTGACTCTACTATTTATTGGTGGATGTCTCAGTCCGCCTGGCCATCTGGGCTCTGCTGGGAGAGACAAGTACTTCATGCAGAGGTACCCACAGAGTTTTTTTTTTTTTTTCATTAATATGTTCCATTCACATATTGTGTGAATAAGAAAATGAAGAGTGTCCTTCAGTCTCTGATGTATCAGAGCTTGTGCCAACCAGCAACTTTTTGTAGAGATACAGTGTGAGCATATGGGCCAGCTATTCCCACACACTATTCTCACAGTGTGGCAAAAATGAGGGACCTCCTTTCTCATCTGGGTCGCAGAGCCGGGCAGTAGGAGTTTAGTCTGGAATGGTCTGTGGGACACGATTTGATGGTGTTCCCGTGATATTTCACACAATAAGCTTAGAGAGGACAATGCAACTGCTTTGTGAGACAGGGTGATGCTGTGTCTTGTGACACAGCCTATTAGTAGATTGGCTAATGCTGGGTGTGCAGCTGCTTTCTGTCACGGGAAAGGCTGAAAGCAGCCAGAATATACCTGCGAATCCTGCCTCTAATTGCCTAGAACAGAAAACACCCTGCTTCTGGTTTTCCCCTATCTGAGGACTTCATAGACACAAGAAAAATAATAGTTGATAATAAGAATAAATAGCCCATTTTAAGCTTTTCTAAAAATCCTGCTTACTAAACTGGATGACATCTGATAGACAGATGTCTATGGCTATGATAGACAGATACAAGGGAAGACAGACAGATGTGTACAACTCTTTTCATGAAGACAACTTATTAAGCAGTTGAATGGATTTTGCTACTTCTGCATAACCCCAGCTATCTCTATACCCCCTATTTAAAATGTTTAGCCTCCTTACTGGCCTATTTGGCAGCCCCCCTGGCAGCCTAAATTTTGCCTGGGAGTATGTGAAACTATACCCTACCCTTGTTCTTAATTTCACAAGGTCAACATTTTGCCTTCTTGCTGAGGGTTGGTCAGTGGTAATAAGGATCTCCACAGCAAATTTCCTGTGAACTGATGGGAACAGGCCTTCTCTTGGAGTGAGGAGACAATATATCCAAGGGCTGTATCTGGAAGAACAAGGTAGTCAGCTAATGAAGAAGACTAGCCCAGTGGACATAATTTGCCTGCATTCTCTGAAGATTTTTTTTTTCTTTTTCTTTTTCTTTTTTTTTTTTTTTTTGTAAGGCTTGCCACAGAAAGCTCTTAAGAACAACAGATAATCTCCGGATACAGCTCCAAGTCTTGTTGGGCATTAAAAATAGGCAATGTGATTAAAAGAAAAAAAAAGCAAAAAAAATGCTGCTCAGAGCATCCAACAACGACACCACATGATGCCTGTGCTCTGGTGGCTTCCGAATGATCCCTTGACGATGGGATGAGAAGATAAAGAGTTTCCCTGATGGTGGTCCGATGTCTGAAGAGCCGTAAAGGAAGATACTTGGAATGAAGCTGCTCAACAGGCCTCTGAAATAGCCCCTGGAAGATGTACAAGGTGACGTACCCCAGCACGGTAAAGTCAAAATGTCACCTCTCCACCAATGGGCCTTGAAGGTCCCCTCTGGAAAAAATATTTGGAAGTTGCTGTGGATACTTCAGATTAGATGTCTGGGTTTTGTGTATTTCTATACCCCAAAAGGCAAACAGGGCTCAAGTGACTTAAAACCAGGAGAGAAAGTATAAAAAATATGCACAATGAGAGAAGGATATATAAACAATCCTCTTCTAGGCTTAGGAAAGGTCTGAGATTGACAACACCAGAAGATGAGGAGCGGATTAAAAATAGGATGGAACTTACATGTAAAGGGATATGGCAAGAGACTGGAGAACTGAGTATGAAGCGTGCTGGAGGGAACTCAGTGACAAGATTTAAGGTGAGGAAAGAAGGTCACTGCTGGCAAGTCATTTGCCTGGCTGAGCACCACAGAGATTCTAAAACTAATGTAATTTAGGGATGTTTGCCTTTCAAGTTTTTAACATATACTTGGGCCATGTTTATTTTTATTTTTTTCACAAGCATGAAGGCTGGAAACCTTTGACTAAAAGCTGGTAGTCTTGCATATCACACAGCTGTAGGAGCTGGACCTTTTGAGGCCTAACTGTGTAAACAGCACAAGACTTTCAATAAAATTGTGCATGGTGGCAACCATGAACTCTAATTGCTGTCTCTTCGCCCCAAGGAGGAAAAAAGGGAAAAGTCAGGAAAATTAATATTCAGGGAAGCAGCCATGCAGCATCTTGTGGGCCTTGTGGAAGCAGGTCTTACCTCTTTAGGAGCTGTAGGGGTTGCCCAGGATAGACTTCCTGAGTACTGGCATGGCTGGCAGCTCAGGCATTCCTGCAAACCCTAACTGCGAGTTTTCCAGCACCCAAAGCAATTTACTCAAATGAGAGAACTACAGAAGGTTTCGTAACTGGGAGGGTGTGCCCAGGGTTGACACATTATCTCAGGGCTGCCCCGCCTCACTCCCCGAGAGGCAGCCTATTCCTCCTCATCCTCCCACCTCACAAGGCATCTCCCTCTCCCTTCGCTTTCTCCCCTTCTCGGTCTCATGCTGTTCCCTAGCCTTCCAGGCCAGCAACGCTCTTCCTGAGCTGTGTCTTGCTGTTTCCTCTCTCTACCACCCAGCACGCACCATATACAGCACTTCAGTTCTTGCCTGGAAAATGTAGCACAAGCTTAAACCTCCAGACTTGCAATGACGATATTTGTCTCAAATCCCTTTGGAAGATAGGTTTCTTCCCTCCTACGCCATAAATAGATGCCAGGGCATTACTGTTCTAGGGAGCAGTGAACAAGGGATACTTTTCATCCCAAAGTCTCATAAGAGCCCATGTCTGCAATGTCGAGACATCATGCCATGGTTCGTGCAAGCTTTTTTCAATGAGGGCACTGTCATGCACCCCACAGGACAGACAGAGCTGATAACAAGACTTGGATACACATCTACAGTAAAAGAACAGGGGGTAGGCAAGTGGGAGTAAAACGCAGAAGCAAAGTAAATATTACCGGCCTATTACTGTCCCAACAGCTCTTACTCCCTTGCCAAGGATCCCTGCAAATAGAGGAATGTGCTATCTGTACCAAAATACCCATTGAGGTTCTCACTCAATGGATGATGGAAAGAAGCAGAATATCATTAGAACTGGACCACTGGACCACAAGGGAACAATGACTGATCTGCTTTTGGATAAAGTACACAGATTTCTAACAATCAAGCAAGATGGGAAGCCTTCTGTCAAATGGCAATAAAGTATTGAGGTGAATGACTATCGATTATCTGTAGAGGATCCCAAGAGCTAGCACATGCTTTGAGAAAGGACGATCAGATTTTTAATATACATGGGGAAATTAAGGCAGAACATTGGTGGCCAAGCTGGGAGACAAAACCAGCTTCCTGAGTTCCCACACCTCCTCTGCGCTCTATAGACTGGAACACACTGACTCCCACAGTTCCTCCAGTCTGTCAATTGCAATACGCAGTTCCTATCTGATGGTGAGGGAGAAATACAGCTCACCAGATGATTGAACACAGCTACGTGCGGGACTGCACCTGCACCCAAACTAAGGGCATTGACTTTCCCTGGCACTGGGAGAACGCAGCACTGAGGAGAATGTTTCCCCATGAACTTCCAGAGCTGGCATCTCCAGCAGAAGTGATTGTGAATTCCATTGCAAACTCAGAAATCTTTCAAAAGGATTTAGAGACATTAGAAACTGGTTGGCAGCAAAAGCAGATTTAACTAGGGAAAAGATAAGCTAGTGCATCTGGGTTAAAGCTGCATTGCCATGGGAGGGGACACCCTGGAAAGCAGTACTGCCAGTAAGAATTGAGGAGGAGTAACCACGAAGCAACTGGAGGGATATAAAAGAGGGGTTGGTTGTTCAGAGCCAGCAATCTGTTTCCCTTCCTGAGGTTCTGGAGTGATCACCTTTGAAACAGTGTGTTCAGCTGCAGACATTTTCTTATAGGGTAAAAGGAAATGTTACTGCTATAAATGAAAGGTGTTAGGAGATGAGGAACAGAAGTGATTGAGGGCAGAGCTGAATGAGACGATGCAGTAGGCTTTGAAGACCTTACACTTTATCTCAGCAGACAAGAAAAGTTTGTAGGGGAGTTATGATGGGACTCCACAAGCATCTTAGGTGTCAGTACCAAAGAGGAAGGAAACCCATCTACAGTCACATTTGCAAACCTAGATGAAATTAAAGAAGAGAAAATAGAGGATAAAAATAAGGGCAGGGCAACATCGAGGCAGTGGGGGGTAGACTCTGCACAAAAAAGATAAACGTGTTCATAACAGCAACACATTTACAGACAGTTGAGAGGACAACCAAAAATCAGAAATTATTGTTCTTGGGATGTCTCTGAATCTGTTGCTGGTCCCAGTACCTCAGCAGGGGTGTGGATCATGCTCTGTCCCACAAAGTGACTCATGAATGTCACAGTCTCCTGTGCTGCACGTCCACCACCCCAGTGGGATACTGATGCAGCAGGCATTGCCACTCACTGACTCATCAGCACCAACTCCTGCAGTTTAGCCAGTTTTCCCAGGTGCTGTGTATTGACTAGGCTTACGTTGTATGTTCACAACACAAAACTTTGGCTTGTCAATATTGCAAGCAAGAAATTGGCCCTATGCCTCAAGAACAGCTTCACGTTAGTCACCAAATGACTCAAGATGATCCTATGACTCGTAATTTATGATGTCTGTGGAGATTGGAACTATCAGATTCAGTGCCGCTGACCCCAATTCATCGCACTTTCAATGGTGAGATAAAACAATATAAGTAGGAGTTGGCTTCTTAGTCCCCAGGAGCAACAACACCTTAGAAGAAACACGATTTGCCCAGAGGTTTCCAGGCTATTTCTCCCAGAAATAAGTTCCTTGCAATGCAAATAAAGAAGGTTTGAACATTCAGGCAAGCTGCCCAAAATAAGAAAGGGGACCTGAGAAGGAATAAGCTAATTTAAGACTGGAGAAAAGAAAGAAAAAAAAAATGGAGGCAATCAAGAATTAGTTCCTTTTCTATAATTTAGGACCTGCACAGGCCTCTGCAGATAAGGGTTTCTTTGGAAGAAAGAAGGCCATCATAAAGCTCTGTTGAGTCTTTTATTTCTGTGCTCACAGAGTTAGAGCTAGCACAGATAAGAAGGGTAGCAATGGGTGCTAGTGGAGTCCGGCTTCTGGAGAACAGGCCTCTGACACAGGCATGTACTCCCAGGCCAGCACAGGCCATCACAGTGCCAGCATGTTCTCTATAGATGAGGAGAATGAAGGTCAGGCAATGAGATGGCATCTTGGATGTCTTTCCAAAGTGTACAGCACAATCCAAGGAAGGATTATGGGCAAGATGTAGGTGAAGGGCTCCTCTCAGTCTGTGCAGATGACACTTCCGGCCTTTAAAACTTTGAAGAGCTGATGAACCTGGAATATTTGCTTAAGGTGTTTCTCACACGCATCTTGTGAGACCTCACCCAAACTGCTCCACAAGGCTCACAGCTAAGGGTCAAGACCGTCCCCTTTTGCTTGGATAATGTTCCCACTGAACAGAGTTGTACACAGAAGGCTCAAAGGCTTGCTTGAACCAGGCCCCTCCTCCACTGCAGAACACTTTACTTGCGTTTCAGAGGTCTCACCATCCCAACTGCAAGGTTGGGAGCAAAACATCATTGCCCGTATCTCCAAATTATTTTGGCGTTTCACTGGCCTCCCCAGGACTAGAGGTTGAGTTCTCAGCAGGAACTGCTACACAGCTTCTGGAATTTTTCATCACAGCTCAGGCAGGGCTTGCAGCAGAGCCAGACATCTTTTTCAACCTGGGTCCTACTGCTCTATGCTCCAAGTGCAAGGCACATAAACAGCTACTGGAAGAGCTGGCAAAGAATGTGTTCAAATAACCTCTTAGCTGAATGCTTGCCATGTTGGCATCAAATTTGTAGCTGAATACCTTCCACCTGCTGTGCTAAAGCAACAGGCTTTGCCAGGAAACAAGACTAGCTAGGCAGTGAGGTGGTGGGGAGCAGAGGTACCTGCATGCTCGAGGTATGCATGAATCTTTTGGCAGCAGGTCTCAGCAGGCAACCCAGATATTTTGTCATCCACTCATGGATGCCTGAGGAGATGCCTGAACACTGTTGCTTTGGGGAGGATTTGGGTTCCCTTCCCCCACGAAGATGTGTCTGGAGTCTCCAAAAGAGTGAGGTAAAAATAAAGAGCGTGAACCAGCAAGATTAGCCTGGTATCACAACATACAGATATAGCCCAGAAGTACAGATACTTCCTAATAAGGCCCTCAGCTATGAACTTGCAGGGTGACTTTACTAAACGTATAGAAGCATCTCAGTCAGTGCTTAAAAAGGAACCCCTCTGGGACCTGTTACTGGAAGACTTTTACAGTCCTCAGGAGGCCAGCCTTAAGCAGGTAAATGGGTCACACGTGCTAGACAAATATATCTGCCAAGTTTGCCTGTATAAGCTTGCAACTTCCTCACATGATGAGCTGCTGCAACTCTACGAGACATTGCAGCATCCCCTCCCAATGCCAGCAAGTCACAGTGGGGCTAATATTCAAGAGGCCCTAATGTTCGAGAGGAGGGCTGGACCCACATCTCCTCCAAGGCCTGAAGCCCCCGGGCCTTCCCAGCTCCCTGATCACTAAACCGAAGGCAAAGCCATCCGTAATGCTGCTGCCTGCCCCCCTTGCCTAGTCAGGCGCTCTTCAAATTCCTCTCACACTCTCGCCTCACTCCTCATGCAGGACATATCACCTCCCGGCTCTTATTCACAATTTGCCACCTCTTATGAGATATCAGGGCCTCTGCCGGAGGCCAGGCACACGGGACACGGTAGCTCAGTGGCCCTTCGCCCTGCAGGGTGCTGAGTGTGCATCGGGAGGTCAGAGAGGGGAAGGGCTAGGGATGGTCAGCGCATGTGGGGCCAGGCCCCAGAGCGACGGGAGCTAACGTGGGCCCTGCAAAGGCTGACTGCAAACGTTGCCCTGGGCTATTGGGATTAGCCTTGCATTTCAGGCATCCCAGAGCACTGAGAGGCTCCCTGCGTGGCCTCTACACATGACCTGGGATAAAAACACTCCATCGCTCACAACCAAAGTTCCAATGTGCACAAAGAGAATAAGACCTTTGTCTCACCACCGTTGCAGCATTCCCAGGCAGGGTCTGTCTCAGGCTGTATTTCCATAGCATCTAACCCAAAGGCTGCTGCAATTGGATGACGTGGATAGGCACCACCTTTAGACAACTAAAGAAAAGTCATGTTGGCTTTAGCAGGAGCCTGTGCTGAGGGTCTTTGCCTGCCGTTACCTTAAAGCCTGTTGTGAGTAGGACTGTGGCAGTGCCAGAGCTCTGGGCCAGTCTTGCCTTGCCACCTATTTCCTGTGGGCTTCCAAGCTCCTTTGTTGGAACATGCTAAAGGATAGAGGCTTTACAGGCATTTATAGTATACACCCTGCAAGTGATTGAAGAACCCTAGTACAGAGGGGCTCATGCTGTCCCTAGACTTTCTCCACCTTACCACTCTCTCTCTCCTCCCCTCCTTGAGGGCTGACTCCCAGTCTCACTAGGCAGCACGAGACATTAGCATCAAGGGGTTAAAACAAGCATTAAACAGGAAAGATGGTGAGGAGTTTCTACTGTAAGGACCCTTTCCCCACTGCTGGTAGGGTTTTGTCTTCTCTGCCTGAGGCACCCGTGCCTCCCACTTACTTACAGTGCCTCTGCTCTTTGAACCCCACAGAATAAATGAAGCAGGCACTTGGAAAGCAGCAGCCAGCTGCCTGGAGATAGCATTTTAATTAGCCAGCAATCAAAATGTGGACGTGACCAAAAGTCTTTGAGAGGAAATTCTTTTGTGCGGGGTGAAACGCTGTGCTCCTAGATTAGCGCATGAGACTGCGAACCTGGCCCGACTCCACACGTCCTCACATCACCTTGGGATGTAGCCCGTACAAGTCAGGTGCAACACACAGGCTCGGGCTGGGTAGGATGAGGGCAATCCAGGCTCCTGTGGAGGAGCAGGACTTTTACCTGCGCACAGCCTCTCCGATGAGGTTGAGGCTACCCCTCCAACAGCAAGCGGCAATCTCTGCCCTGATGAGCGGTTACACTCCAGCCACATCCAGTCTGGAGGATAAATTGGAAGAGCTGGATGGCTTACAGGGCTGAAGGTACCTCATTTGGAGCTGGCTTGCATGCTGCTTTGCTGTGCTGCCATCCTGTTGTGGCTGCTGCATGAATACACGTGGGTTTGAGGCAGCTGCATCAGCTCTGTTGCAGGCATTTTTGCGGACAAGAGGGAACCCCACACTAAGTGATCCCCTTGAGCAACTAGAGTGATCCTGGGTAAAACACATTGTGCCAGCAGGCAGTTGTTCATCTCAGAATTGGTGGGTACCAGAGTACCTTGCTCTGTAAAAGTCTATATTTCCAGAGCCCTGAGAGGCGGGAAGAGAAAAAGATGTATAGCACTTTCCTCACACAGTGCCAGGAGCAGACAGCCCTATTTGCAGGCCTGATTTGACATGTTGCATCTGTCAGCAAGGAGCCCACTGCCTCGTGCATCCAAGAGGAAGGTGTGTTCCCTCAGGATGAGATTTCGCACTCAGAAAAGTCTCCACAGCTCAGCCCACAGGTGCACCGCTAATCTGCCATCTTCAATTTTTCCAATTTGACAACTTATAGACATTTCCAAGATCCTGTATAGCCAGCACAAGTCTCATGATAGCAGGCTTGCCCTCTTCATTACCTTCCACAGCCACATACAAAACAGCCCATAGATCCTCACAAGGCAAAAGCCTATGATGAAGATGCAAAGCAAGCCACTCCTTGGGCTCCTCACCCTGGACATCCAAGCACTGCCTGCTCACCTCCTCACCTCACTGCTGGACTCTACAAGATGTTACTAGACAAGATGAAACAGCCTCCTCAAATACTTTCTTCTTCCTTCCGATCTTTGTCCTCCGCGGAGGCACTACAGATATTCTGCTAAGTTGCCCAAGTCGATCTTCGATAAAAGCAGATGCTTTATCTTGACAAAAGCAGGACTGAGGCAGCCATGAAAGCAGCAGTTTCCATTATCCCAAGCAAGTTGCCTCTGAGACATCCAGGAGCCTTGCAGTGAGCTCCTCCCCAACAAAACCAGAGGATTGGCAGCATGTGATTCACTCACCTCCATGGCTGATGAGGGCTGAGGAAACAGCAATGTTTGTAAAGAGCTTTTTCTTCCAAGGACCACAAAGCATGTTGCAGAAGATGCAATGGTATCACGATCCCTTGCAAGCATGGTTAAGAGCTTAGGAGTTCTTTGATCAGGACAGTGTGGTCTTGCTGAGCCACCAGCAGCAGCAGGTTACACACGGCTCCAACAGCAAACACAAAGTCCATCTCCAGGACAGGGGAGGCTCAGGATGTCGCTTCTCATCTTGGATTGTAAGCTCCACCAAGATCCCATCTACTCATGTCTGTACAGTGCCCAGCACGACAGGGCTGAAGCTCCTGACAAGACAGAGGCAGGGTTGGGATGGTCACCACATTCCTTTGTATCAGGGGCTGGAAAGGAACCCTGGAGTCCTGCGCCCTTATTCATGCCCATCAGACCACCCTTTTCTCACTGAGCTGGAAATTTGGGCCGAGTCCCACAAAAGTATTTTGGTGCCTAACTCCCTCTGATCTAAAGGGGCTTTAGGTACCTACATACTTTTGCGGGCACTGGGCCCAAATCCAGGAGTCCAACTGGCAGGTTGCTTGTGCCTCCAGAAGCAGTGCTGGAGGGTCTGTTACACTATGGAAGAAAACCAGGATGCAAGGCAGAAGGAGAAGGCAAAGGAAATCAAGGTCAGAATTAAATTCTTTAATACAAAAAAAGTGTTTGTCGTCGTCGTCGTCGTTTTTAAGATATATCTGTAATTTCTTTGTTTAAAAATAAATATGTACTAAGGAATATCTTGAAAAAATTCACTAGACACAATATGTAGTGTTAATATCTTTTTTCCCCGCAATTATTACAGATAAACAGTAGCACCAATAAATAAAATGATAACAAATATTAAAATTAAAAAGGAGAGAGATTCAAGATGTAGAATTTTCTATTTTTCCTGTCTCTTCTTTTTACATATATAAAAAAATCGTAGCGTCTATTTAATCCGAATCACACATATACATAAACATATATATATATATATACAAACACATAGCCAAATATATATATAGTATGTAGATGTATATCTAACCCTCGTCTCAATAGGAATGTGTAGGGGTAGGTGTTAGAGAAATTAATTAAATAACTGCCCATAACATGCTACTGACTCTGCCAACAATTGGGGAGAGATGGGACGGGACAACAGGGAAGTTAAAATCTTTACACAACCAGTACAAATAAAAAAAAAGAAATAAAAGAAATAAAAGAAATAAAAGAGGTACGGCTTATAAATAGTTGAAATTAAATATTAACAAAGAATACTGAAAAATCCCTACTCTTTAATTAAATTATCTGTTTAATTTCTAATTTAAAGAGGGATATTAAATAAGTATATAAAACACTTTCTCTTCCCTCCCCCCCATCGGAAGCCTCTGTCTTGCGCATGATGCAGCATGAGTATTATACATTGCAGATGCAAGCACCCACCCGTGTGTTTTTCCTCCTTCTGAAAGCCATCGGTCGGATGGGGAGCTCCTAGTGGTTAGTAGTCACTTGTTGTGAGTCTGTTTTTAGACTTGTCTTGTCTTTCTGGAAGATTTCCGTGTTGTACATTATCAAGCGTTGAAAATTCAGTTGCAGATGATGTTTGGCAGCATTCTGACACAGACCGAGTACCTTTTTGATTATTATTATTATTATTAATAATTTTAATCACAGAACTAGATTATATATATCCACATAGATGTACAAACACTCTTTCAGGGGTGTGTGTGTGTGCGCAGGTGTACAAGGTGGGTTTCACATACACCACAGGGTATATTGCAGATACACACACAGCCAAGATTTTCAGACATAACGTAGGGATTCCGTCTGCCTTCACATTCGATTCCCCAGCCCAGGGGGCCTGATATTTACAGAACGTCAAGAAAAAAAATCTGACTTTCTAAAGGGTCATTCACACTGGGCACGCAAAACTGTAGGCAGCAAAAATTGCTTCCTTTTCCCTCCCTTCAATCTTGGCATACATATATATGTATTTTATATGTAAATATATATATATATATGTATAAGAGAGAGAGAAAAACACAAACATACATACACACAGAAACAAATGCACACATTCACATACACACACACCCCAACTGTGTATATACTTTTGATTAATATCCCTTTCCAGAAATGTTCCATAAGCATCTTGGATGCTCTTGAGTGGCAGCTCTGTGCATGAAGAAAGCAGACAGTGCTGAACAATTGTGTGGCTATGCACCGGTCCCCATTCTTGCTTCAGCACACTGTAGGCCTTGCGTCCTTTTGCAGCCACCAAGGGCGGAAATCTAGACTCCTGTGATACTTCCTCGAATGGAAAGTTAGTGCGCATCAGCCGCCCACCATCCTTAAGTAACCAGCACGTCTCTCTGGCAAAGTTTCTATAGTGAATAGAGTCAACGCAAAATGTACACTGACATCCCATGTCCCAGCAAGGCAGGCAGGTTATGAGACGGTAAGGGCGAAAGTTGGGGGAAGAGAGGGGAGGAGGAATCCTTGATCACGCAGATGGCCATTTCCTTGGCCTTTGACCCATCGCACCCTAGGATGCCTCTCTTTGGAACTCCCTGCCCATCCTCTCGGTCACCTCTCCTCCCTGTCCCAGGCAAGGAGAAGGTGGTTTGTGGAACAGCACACTCTACAGAGAAACAGCGGAGGCCGCACAAGTCAGTTAGAGTTAAGAAGTTTACACCCAGCGCTTCTACTTAAGTCCAGTCTTAGCTTGTTTCTTATGCCCCAAGTAGCCCGCTTGTGTCCACAGCAGTCGAGTATTATCCAGTGAAGACACCAATAACATTAGCAATGTTAAAAAAATAATCAGTATATATATATATATAATATATATATATGTGTGTGTGTGTGTGTTTGTGGTTAAGATATACATATATGTATATATAGATGTGGTTAAAATATATATACATATATATATATGTATATGCATGTATACACACATATATATGTATGTATGGGAAAACCCATCAAATACACCCCTATAGTCTTCCTGGCTCTGTTATTTAGCAGCATGAAAAGAAAAATAAAATAAAACAGTTCAAAACCCAAAGGTGAATTCTGTGCGGCGGGTGCCTTGGGGAATGTTCCTTCCAGAGTCCATCGTCCGTACTGAAAGTGCTGTGCTCTACCGATCCTTCATTTTTAGGGTTCATTTGGATTAGTGTTTTGTTTTGTTTTGTTTTCTGCCCAGGCGAGAAATCAGGCTCCAGAAACAGGGCTGTTCCCCCTTCTTTTCGGCTGCTCACCGTCTCGGTTTTTCACATCTGCCAGAGAGGAGAGGGGAGGGAAAAAAAAAAAAAAAAAGAGAGAGAGGAGAGGTTAATGTTTGTGATTAGAGGGCAAAAGGGGAGGCAAATACGACAGGGAAGGGAAGGAAGGGAAGTGACGGATGTGTTTAAGAGCACATGGTGTTAAGACATGGCGTGATGTCACTGGTGGGGTAAGGTGCTGTGCAGACGGGGCAAAACAGCTGAGAATCTTAACCCATGGCTAGATGAATTCTACTCCCCCAAATCCACCCAGACTGGGAGATACTGGTACAGGGTAAATTTAGAAGCAGGAATCACCACCTTCCCCACATACCAACTGTGCTGAGTGTCTTTATGCACCCTCTCACATCACAGACAGATGCACACACACACATACACACGCACGTACACACACAGAAAAACAAGGCTAAGCAGTGCATGCAGAAAGGCACACTCCCTCAGCTCTTCATCTAGTCCCCTGTTTGGGTTGGAAGCAGTGCAGACAACAAAGTCTCATGCAGGCAAGAGTGTGAAAAGAAAGTGCCTCTCATTACACTGGCTGCCAAGAGCAGGGATTAGCGCCAAAGAACAGCAGCAGCAGCAGCTCACAGAAGCAGCAGGAGAAATGAGAACTTGCCCTTCCCTGTAGGGCCCAATTCAAACTCTACAAGGAAAAGGAGCAGGAGGATCTTCAGCTTAACCAAATTTATAACCAGAAACAGGTAAGTTACCTGCTCCTATGACTCCTTCCTATCCTTTGGGCCAACATAGCAGCTTTGGAAACCTCCTATAGTGCCCACCATCCCACCAGAGGGAGAGACTGGCAAGAGAAACTAGTAAAATACTTGAGGCACCATTACTACTTTGAGGTGTTGTCTTTTTTTTTTTTTCTTTTCAATTTGAGAGTATTTCTCATGTTTCACACTCTGCAGAGATAATTTCCAGATATTGTAGGAACAGGGTACAGGAGCAGGGGAAAAATGTCAAGGTTAAGTTTGGTCTCACTCTTCAGGAACTATGATTGCTGAGAGAATTATAAACTTGGAAGCTGCTCTATTCTGGCCTCTCCAATTTACTTTCCCACTCAAGTTACAGCACCTTAGAAAATCCCTCTGTATGCAGAGCAGTTTTCAAAGCTCTGGCAGTGCCAGAGGCCTCGCTGGGTTTTGGGCAAGGCACCGTAGCACCGAACGGAAGTACCTGCTAATTGCAGAAGTCTTAGTCACCCAGCCAAATCCAGGCAGGCAAATGGATGCCTCTTCGTTCAGGATGTAGCCAAAGTAGGCCCTGGATCTCTCTCCCTTTTCTCACTCAACCACTGACACTGCAATATTCCCTTGACAAGAAGAAGTTCCTAGATATCTGTGAATGGGGCCCAACCTCAGAGTCACAGCCAAAGACTCGTTAGCAATCCATCCCTGTGCATCTCTCTATGGATAGGTAGGATGATCACACGTTAGGGATGCACATATAGCTGGTGTGAGTCAAAAGACCCTACGGAGTTCACCAAAGCACCCAGGTGTCAACCAGGAATCTCAGTTCCTGCTCATGTCCATGCTTTAAATGGCGTGACAGGTAGCACTCAGACAACACATGCATAGCACGGATCTCTGAACAGACACAGTGTCTTTGCATCTCCCCCACAACTGAAACAGAGACCTCTGCCTGCCTCCATCTACAGACGGTCTGAATCCCACTGCATCCCATATTACAGCCCTTCAAACCACAACTCTGGCCGAGGCATGCAGGGAACTTAAAGCGCAGTGCAAGAGGACAGGATCCTCTCCCTGGCTTTAGCAGGCAAAGGAGAACCTGAGGACAGCCTTGCAGTAGGCTCCTGGCTTGGCTTCCCTCACTCTGCAAGCAGCAGAGTGCCCACAAGCTGCATAAAGAGAGGCTTGAAAGACAGGGATGCTCAAATCCTAGTCAGCTAGCAAGAATTTGGCCTTGTCCAACAGCACCCTCAGAGCTGCATATAAGCAATGTACAGAGGGCTACAGACCCTTCCCCTGGCTACCGTGTCGATATGAACTCTGTCATCATGTCCTAGGGGAAAGGATATCTTAGATACAAACGCTCTGTCCGTGGGAGCCATCCCCATCCAAGTCCTGACAGCACATCAGAAACGCACAGCCATCATTTGACACAGGGAAACTGTCCTCATCTCAGTTAATCCCTCTGCCCTCTGGCCCAAGTAGGACAGAGGAAAGAAGTGATTACAGAGCACTGGTGCCAGAAGTCAGCAAGAAGCAAGCTCTCCCCCCACTTTCTCTTTCTCTCTCTCTTTCTCTTTCTCTTTGTGTGTTTCTCTTTCATCCTTCAGGACACAAACCTGCAAGTGCGCTCGTTTAACTCAAGCTGCCTCGACTTGCAACGTGAGTCTGTGAATTTGCAGGAACATTTACAGGTCTGGGGATCTTGTACAAACAAGTGCTTTCTCCTTTCTGAGCAAGGCTCACAGTGACTGCAAAAAGGCAAAAGGAAAGATGTCTAAGCTACAGCGCTTCAGCAGAAAGAAAATACACATGCAACACCCTAAACATCAAAGCAATCCCCTTGCCCCCTCCCGCAGCCCCCATGCTGCCCACTGGAGTGTCACAGGCTGATGGGCTTTCCAGCAGCACCGTGGCAGTCCCAGGACCTCTTCAGGACAGCAACCCCTTGCATTAGCGTAAATAGAAAGAAAACAGGCTCTCTGCACAGTATTCACAAATGCTGCATTGGATCTAGTCGGCACAGGCCAAAAGGAGGAGGAAAGGGGAAGCAAGGATGGGAAGGTGAGAGGTCCCAACTGGCTATTGATCTATCAATGAAAGGCATTCTCTGAAGTGAGCTATTCGAGTAGAAAGAGGCCAGCGGCTAAAAGAGTTAAATACACAGGGGCTCTCCTCCCCTGGAAGGCAGCTGGGCTCCAGCATCATGTGCTTACCCTCGCAGTCTGCACTGCCATTCTTCCTGTGCCCCTCATCCCCACCTTGCCACCTAGGAGTTTCCTATGGAAAGGCCAGGAATTTGCAATGCAGAATTCTGTGAACTACCATGAGAGAGACGGAGCGAGAAAGACAGAGACAGAGCGAGAGAGAGAGAGAGAGAGAAGCCACCAAGTCCAGCCGAGAGAGAGAAAGAGCGAGAGAGGACGCCCCACCATCTCCCAACACCCCTCTCCAGGCTCCCACCATCCCACCTCTCCTCTCCACTTGTGTTTCCACCAGACACGCACGCACACGTGCGCACGCACACGCACACACATGCACGGCAGACACCAGACTGTCTGTCGCCAGTCATCACAGCAACCAGGGCACAAGACCAGCGTGGGGGAAGTGTAGGACAGAGCTGAAAATGGAACGAGTGGAAAAGAGGTGCAGAGCACTCGCTTGCCCACCCGTGCTCCTACACCCCGGGGAAGTGGTCACCACTGACGATTAGAGCGAGCCAAGCAAGCTAGAGCCACCTTCCCTGAGCATCCCTTAGTGCCAGAGCTGTGCCACCACAAGCGCTGCCCCTGCAGGATCTGCAGCCCACCAGTGACTGAGGAGACAAGGGTGAGATTTCAAGTGAGCAGCAAGCAGGCGGATTGGTTTGGGGAGAGGGAGGGAAGAGAGTCTACGAGCAGAGGACAAACGTACAAGCTGGGTGGTTTGTACCGGCCTTTCTTGCGCTTTCTCTTTTGACCCTTCCCCTTTCCTCGCTTTGATTTTCTGGAAGAAAAACAACAAAAAAAAAAAAACAGAAAAAGAGAGAGAGAAGGAAGGAAAGAAAGGGAGAGAAAGAGAGAAAATGGAAGAAAAACGCAAGGAAGAAGAGAAAAAAAATACAGCCACGTGCCTTGCCAGGAGGGGGAAGCCCACGAGGCGGGCGCGGCGGGCAGGCCGAAGCAGCTCGGGTCTCCCGCTCGCACACAACGCCCCGCGCTGGAGCCGCCCGCAGCCGAGCCAGCGCCGGCGCCGCGGCGTGCGCAGCGGCCGCCTCACGGGGGGCGATGGCAGCCGCCTCAGCCAAGGCACATCTGCAGCTGGCTGGCACGCAGGGGTGCCCGCTCCCTCCGGAGAGGGGTGAGGGGACAGAAAGCCTCGGGAAAGCATCACGCACGCACAGGGAGGGCAGGCAGCTGGCTCAGGCGGCAAGCTCAGACACACACCGCTTGACAGGAGACACCCTGAGCAGAGGGGCTCTCCCACTCCTCCTGCCATGGGGGAAGAGAAGATGCTGAGGGCCACAGCAGTGCCCAGCACCAGCCTGAGGAGGGGGCAGCCTGGTTCCGAGGGGCACTGGCATCACTCCTGCCTTGGGATGGGAGTGAAGGGACCCTGGGGGAGCCCTGCTCTACATGATGCTGCTATGCAAGGGGCTATCTAGCCTGACCACTCTGCTCGCCCACCCACCTCCTTCCCGGGGCTCACAGGACCCCAGGAGATCTCACTGTCCTCTAGCTACCACCTCTAGCATCCTCCCTCCTGATCCCCCCCAGGAGAAAGAGGGAGGCCCGACCCCGTTCTGGCACCCAGAGGATGCTAACCAGATCTTCGCTCCATTCCTCTCCAACCCGTACCCTTGACATGAGTGGAGCGAACGGAGTCGAGGCACTGACGCGCTGCTTAAGAAAGTCACCAACTGCTCCTGCTTCCTGAGCAAGGGCTGGGACATGCAGGCCTGTAGGTTGCCCTGATCTCTACGTCTGGTGAGAGCCTGGCAGACAAGTGAGCCCCAGCACTAGCAGCTCAGCAGAGACTGCCTCCTTCCCCGCTCCGCCTCACTCCTTCCCTGGCACAGCCCACCTATAGAAGGGGTTGTAGACATAAGGGGACAGAAAGGAAAGCACCTTAGGGGTGCTGCTTAGGCCCTGTCCAAGTCTTTTCACTGGAACAAGTGTCTGAGCATTGGCTCCCTCTCAGCCTCTGGCCCTAGCTGCAGGAGCTACCGGGTAGCCGTGAGTGGGGGAACCAACCTGAGCGGAGGAGAGGGGCACCGATGCAAGAGGGCTTTCAATCCAGCACAAATCAAAGCACACCAGTCACTCCCACCCCTTCCCCTCCTTCCCAGGGCGTGCAGAGCCAGCAGAGAGCAGGCAAGGTGCTGTTAGAAGAGGAGAGGGAAGTGCCACACGATCAGGGTTGGCTGCTTCACCCACACCCCATCCTCACCAGAGTTCACACAGACCCAGCTCTTGCACACCTTCAAAACACAGAGCCACACAGACCGACTGGCCCCGGCACGGCCCCGCACAGAGAGGAGCCATGGCTGCACGCAGCCCACTGCAACCACGAGCAGATTTCCAGGGGGAGGAGGAGAGGCTGGAAGGCAGCTAGAAATACACAACCACCAGGAGAGGGGTGAAAGAAGGTGTCTCTCACTCTCCCACTTGCTCTCTCTGTCTGCTTCAGCCAATATTCACCCCTTTTCTCTCCAATTCCGCACCTCTAAATGGCAGAGCCGCTATCCCAGCCATGCGCAGTCCAGTTGACCCCCTCGCCCAGGGAGGTCACTCTTTTTTCGATGTTGTTCCACGTTTTGTGATCGTTCCTGCAACTACTGCAGGACGAGAGCTTACTTTTCTACTTTTCACAACCTTTTTATTTTGAGGAGGAAGGAGAGGGAAGGTTGTCCTTAACCTCCTTCAGGTCACCAAAGCAAATCCATCGGCTTGAAAAAACTCTCACAAAAGCCTCCACCAAGACCTCGTCAGGACATCCGCTTTCTTTTCTGCCCTCCCAGGCCCCCTGCCCAGCCAACAGCAGTGTCACACCGTGCATGGCATCAGCCCTGCCTCCACCAGGCCTCTACTGCCACCTTTCCCTGTAGCCAGCAGAGTTCCTACCCAAGCTGCTGTGACAGAAGCCAGCAAGTTCTCACTCAAGCAGCAAGAAAAAATTAATAAAGAAAGGCAGCGATATGCAGTAACCAGAAACACCCCAGGAAGAGGGAAGGGAGAGTGGGGGCTGCACCTTGAATCCATTCTGGTAGGACACACACGACGGGACTTCCCTGACTCGGGGTAAAGCATTAGGAATGACTGCCATGGTCGTGGGTCATGCAAGCTCCAGGTCTGGGGTATGAAGGAAGGACCGTCAGATCTGGGTTTCTGTGCCCACCTGGAAGGGATTCAGAGTGTCGCCCCATGCACTAACATATGCCATCTCCAAAAACACTGTCTCGAAGTGAGTATCTCCAACCAATCAAAGAAATGGGCAAGGGGCAGTGGAGAGAGGAAACACCAACCAACCACCAAAAGAGAAAGGAGGAAAGGTTTGCCACTTACTTTTCTTGTTTATTTTTGACATCTTTCTTTGGTCTGTGGGGAAAAATAAAACAAGAGCCTTATTAGAAGGGAGCTTACCAAACACACTTCCAGCATTATCCCCGGTTCCCACAAGTCCATGCCCGGCTGCCATTGCAGGATGCCCATGGCACAGGTTAAGTGATCCTTCTCAAAGTGTCTGTTCTCCCATTTCACCTTCCTGGCAGGCAGTGCCAACAGTTCCCAGGTTGTAGGCTAGCACTGCCCACCCACAATATCTAGAGATAGAGGGTCCTCACCTGGAAAGGACTTATTTTCCCAGGCTCCGCCATCCCACTATAAACCAGTTCAGGATAGTGCAGAAGCTTCTGGACAACAATCCCAACCCAGTGGCAGGAGAAAGAAAAGACTCAGGATAAGTTTATTGCAAGTGCAACTAATGCTGCTCCAATCTCACCTGCAGTCACATTTACTGTGCTGTAAGAAGCTCATATGCGATATGTGCTGACTCTGATGGGGTTTAATTCTCATGATCTGGAAAAAAGGAAACAAAAAGGGTCACTACCTATTCACTATTTACATTCACAGCTCCAAAACAGTCTGCTGAAGAGCAGAACATTTGCACCCCACGAACTTCTGGAAAGAGCATGGCATAGTTTGAGCAGGCTTTGTCACCCCAATCTCTCAGGCAGGGAAGGCCTTTGATCACAAACAAGCAGCCGCACCAGGCTCGTGCCAAAGCTCTGTTTGCTCATACATGCAAAGTGCCAGAAAGGGTGGACTGCCCTGGAGAAGGACACAGGAGCAGGCATTACACCGCAGCGGGGTTCTCGCTGAACCATGCCTGGTTGGTAGCAGAGATACAGCAACAAGATCCTCCAACATATTCTCGGATAAGAGATAAGCTTCAGCCTAAAGCAAAAGCCCAAAGCAAAGGCTCCATATCCTGCATGGTCTCCCTAAACCACCACTCTGTCCTGGCTGACATCTCACTTTCTCAGTGACTCGGCATTCCAGATAAGCCTGGTGCTCTATGCTTAACACACGCTGCAGAGCCAAACACCTGCCTAGACCTCAAGCCCTCCAAGGAAGTCACCTTGGAAGTTACACATGGTGCTACATGTGTCGCCACAGCCTTTCAAGGCAGAACCTGGCTGGACCACTAGCTTTAGCATTTGCACCAGAGGTCTACTCAAATGCCTTTGACCCTTTACAGGCACATGGGCATAACAGTCAACAACCACAATTCAGCCAAGAATGGTAGGAAGAAAACCATCCTTAGCTGCACCACACAAGTAGGGCCTGGCCCAGACTGGAGCCTGCAAATAGGAAAACAGTGTGGGGAACCATGGAAGCAAACAGACAGGTTCTCTGCCAGAGAGATTAAACATGACTTAGGTCACAGGTGAAAACAGCTTGCTAGTAATCACGCAGTCCTGCACGTCTCTTGTCCATACCACAATGTGATGACAACATTTACAGGGGCCATTCAAGAGGCTGAGCGAGAAACTAGAAGGAGGAGGTTTGGAGGTTAGGGATTATGAGCATCAGCAACATTGAGCTAGGATCCAGGCTGGCAGAGAAGGGCAGTGGCAAACCTCTCTAAGGGCAGTTTGCATCTTCCTAATGCACCCAGACTTTGCCTTCACAGCCAGTCTCTGTCCCCTCCAAGAAATGAATTCAGCAGCCTCCAAACAAAGGAGGAGGATGCCCACAGGCAGAAAGGCTTTTACACTTGACACTGCCACAGCATGTTTCTTAGAGCCCCTTTCCACCCTGCTGTGCCAATGCAGCTAATGACCCAAATCCCCCACTCCGCTGGTAAAGGCTGACCTCACATGCCCTCCGGGAGAGAGAGCACTGACAGGCTTTTCCCTTTTGCACTAGTCAGCTGCCTGGAGAGCAACAGCTGTGTGGGACCAAGTGCTGCGCTAAGGTGGAGGAAGGACCTGCAAAGGCTCTTCGTGGGGGCCTCAAGAAATAACAACATCACAAATGCCTCTACACTCAGCAGTGTTCCTCTGCATGCTCCCAGCTTCTGTATTTTGCTGCTAGTAGGGTCAGTCACTGAAAAAGAGATTCTCCTCTTAGCCTTGAACAGGGAGGAAAAACAGCTCATTTTTCAACCTTGTGTGGTATAATGCTGGGCAGAAGGATGAAGAGAGAACTAAGACGTGAACCCTCCTGATCTGACACTCTCCAAGGTCTCCACCTCCCGGGATAGGATGCTCTCCTCTGGATGAGTTGAAGCTAGGAGATGGGAGAGGTCATGTTGGCTGACTTGCACCCTCCACCCTGGCACGCCAGCTTGCAAGGTGGGCCCTCACCTCCATCGTGACGTTGTACACATCCACAGGGACACACTCTAGGCCCTCATCGCCGCAGCAACCTGCACATCTCATCAGAGGTACACAGGATGGCTTGAATATGTACTCCACCTCATCAGGGTACTCCTGGAAAATGTCCACCAGGGTCTCAATTGTCCTGCAGAAGCTGCGTTCGTAGACTTCCAGGAATTTGATAACTACAAGGAAGAATGGAGGGAAGAAGTTAATGCCAATTCAGCTCATGAACACCCAGTGCTTCACCCCTTAAAAAGAACAAGACAGCTGCAACACATCTACCCTATACTCTTCACCAACACTCTTGCAGGCCTAAGTCCTTTGTCTCTGCCCTCCACACACGCACACAGACACACATACGTACACACACACACACAGAAATCACGTGAGTTAGAGGAGAAAAATCTCCTCCTACTGCTACTTCACGGCAGAGAAAACATGGACAGGATAGCCCCACTACTTGGACTGACCCTCCCTGACACCACGATCCATCCCGTAGCTGCCTCATCCCGTAGCTGCCTCCTCCCCAGATCCCTTCTCCTGCTATCCCCCCCGCTCTCAGACAAGCTGCCACTAAACATATTAGCTCAGACAAAAAGCACCTGAGGCTGCTGAACACAACTTGGCCTCTAGATTAAGGCCCTTCACTGGTTTGTCTTTCGCCCTCTTTCCAAACAGCTACTTGCTGACCAAGTGCGTTTTAGAAGGCAGAAGCCACCTTTCCACAGAGGCACAGAGGCACTCCTGAGCACAACCAGACAGTTCTGAACAACCAATCCACATCTTCACCATTCCCCTCACCTGTCCCTCCTCCCCATGCAGATTACCCACCTCAACGTGCCACCTTCAGAACCAACACAGCACCTGTTACAAGTCGCTCTGTCTCTGCACTGACCAGTTTCCCAGAGCAAGGAATCAAGCCATCCACGGAAAGATTCCAAGCAAGCCCACAGCACCCCCGAGATTCACCAGACCACACAGAGTTGACTACCGAACCACAATGAGGCAGTGTGGGAGGGGGAACAGGGTGGATCTGCCTTTATTCCATGCCTTCCCTCTGAATGGAGCAAACACTAAGTGCTTGCGATCTGCACTGATTTCACAAGGATTTCTCAATGTTTCCCAGTGTCTTGCCAAAGCTTCATCTTGCTGCTTGGTCAAGGGTTGGAGAGATTTAAAGAGATGAGAGATAGTATAGATAAGTACACACGCACGAAATCCAGCTGCCAGTACAGTTCTGCAAACAGTGAGTACCTGGAGTTTGTGAGGCCTCCTAGCTCTACCAGCATGCAGGCAAGGAAGATGTCTCAAATGCAGCAGATGACAAATGTAGGCACAAAGAGATACTGATTGCCCCGTGCTGCTAGGCATTGTAGTGATCCACCTGCACAGTATGCAGAGTCCTATAGCACTGAGGTTGATAACTCTGTGTGATAAGCACAAACTGCTTGCATCATGGAAAAAAATGGGCTCCGGTAAGCGTTTCTAGAGTGCCCTGAACTTGTGACAAACTGGCATAAAGGTTACTTTGCCACGAAAAATGCAAAAGCTGCTGGGCTTGGAGCTCACAGCCCGCAGCTAATTGTTGAAAGTTAATTCTAGGTCATGCAGAGCTGACAGTGCCACAGAGCTGGGCGAGCGCGTCCAGGAGGGGAGGAGCTGCCATCCAGGGAGTCTGAAGTGTCAGAGAGCACGAGCGGCTATTAAAAGAGAAAGTGGCTTATGAAAGGGAAAGGCAGCCTAGTAGGCATGCACTTCTTGTTGGCATTCCTAGTGCAAAAGACAGCATGTCCCTGTTCCTCGCCCCTTGCCTCCTCCTCTAAGCACAGGATGCCTCCTGTCTCTTCTCCTGCCTTGTCTGTGCTACCTTCTTCCTCCTGTTCCCTTTCAGAGTGACCTTAGTCACTGTCTGTGCTTCAACAAGTTGGACAGTTTAATATGTGGGAAACTCTGCAGTCACAGTGACAGCCACGGATCAGCACTGTTGATTATTTACATCGTGCCAGCAGGACGGATCTGGGTTCTCTGGCAGTAAAGGCACAGTTCTGGAAAATAATGCTCGTGGAACCATGGAAGGGGGAAGGAAGGAAGAGAGTGGGAGGGAAAGCAACTGTTACCTATGCAAATCAAAGGCTACTCCCTGAATTAGTCTGGGGCGTAAAGAGGCAGAAACTGAGGAGAAACCTGAAGTGAAACTGATTCAGTTCTATCATGCTGTCCAAGCACGAGCAGCTGGATTATACCAGTGAGCCTGGACTACAGACTAACCGCAAAATAGCACATGCAATTCTTTTGCAGAGTCTTTATTTCGGTGGCTGTGCCCTGATGACTGTACTTGAGATCTGGGAGAAGTGACAGGATCAAATGCTTCCCATAAAGAATCTGGGAGTTTTTGCCTTTACTTAATGTATGATGATTTTCCAAAGTCTGAATCAGCCTCTGAAAAGGAAAAGGGGATTCTTCCTCCAGCCTCCATGAAAATCCCCTTGCCTTGATTTCACTGCACACAGAGCATTCACCACACACACTAGTCAAGGCCTCACAGTCAATTTGCACAATTGGTACCCAGACCTGAGCATGTGACTGAGACACAGTCATTCCCACAACAGAGCCCTGCCCCTGCTACTGTATCGACATTTACACCTAGATATCTGCAGTCTTATCCCACACTTTGCAGGCTGATTCAGCCCATGCCTCCTTTCCATTGGTCGTGTCGGGGACGGAAGAACATGCCTGTCTCTCACAGAGAAATACGGGAAGGTCATTGAAGGACTAGCACCACTTGGCCTGCTCCCTCCCTGCGTGGCCTCAGCCCCTGTTAAAACTTAATCCCACGTTTAACCCACGCCCCTCACCTGTAAAACACCTCCAGATTTGAACCAGAGGCTCTTCTTTGTGAATGGAAGGGGAAGTAAGGTTAAAACCCAGCCAGGACCCACATTAACTCTTCAGGGCAGGCATACCCGCAGCAGACAGGACCTAGTCCAAATTTGGAACAGTCGAGTGGAAACAAGCTAGACTAGAAAAGGAGCAAGTCTGTGATCTTTCTGCCTCCCTCCCCGTCAATGGCTTAGCAGCAATACAGACACACTGTTCTTTTAAAAATAAAGAGTGCAGCCACAAGTGCTGGTGGTTTCCTTTATTTATACCAGAAAATCTTTTCTCGTGAAGCAAACAAAGAGTGTTTGTCTGACTCCTCTACAACTTCCCATGCCACAAAACATGTGGAAAGCTCTCTCAGTGCAAAAGGGTAGGGGCTCAAGCTAAAATTGCGGCCTCCAAGCCGAGGAAGTCCCTCCCAAACGAAAATCCATCAGTGCGTGACATCTCCGAGCAAGAACAAACCGGCCAAAGAACAAAAGATCACCCCTTAGCAAACCCCCAAATCCATAAGAGCTTTAGTAGAGGGAGCTGCAGAATTGTCCTTGTTGAAAAGGGGCATGTCAATGTCCCCTCTCCACAGAGTAGAAACTGAGGCACAGAGAGAGACTCCCCAAGGTCACACAGCAGGCCAGAAGTACAGCCAAGTAATGCCAAGAGTCCTGATTTCTAGCTCACAGATGTATTCGCATTGCAGAACCAGGAATAGCACCAAGGCAAGAGCACTTAAGTCCCACCACTCACATCTCCCCCCGTCCCAGCAGCCTTCTCATGACAGGGAATTACATTCTGTTCAACCGTTCCTGTCCCCAGGAGGGTGGTTGGCCACAAAAAAATGGCACAGATGAGTATACTACCTCATTTATACCAACAGCAGAGGGATTGGTTACCAAAATAAGCCTCACAGCAGGCTCTATCTTGATCCCTCTGGAGTCACTGAACCTTCCTCTGTTGACTTCAGCAGGAGCAAGGGTCAAGCGCAACACACGGCAGCCCGCCAGCAAATCACAAATGGATGCCCATGCAAAATGGACACCTATCACCAGCGCAGCCATCCACAAACCTCTGGCAACACAAAGGCAGCCCGGCATACCAATAAAGTTACAGAAATTGAAAAGAGAGAATAGAGTGTAAAAAAAAAAGATTTAAAAAAATAAGAAAAAAAGGCCAATCTGGGCCCACGCTGCTGGAGCCCTCTGCTGACCTCCAGCTGGAATAACTTGGGAGGTCACAATCTGCCAGGTCCCCCGCGAGACCCACAAAGGCAGTAAATGAGTGGGGCTGCTCCATCGCGAAGGTGTGGGAGAAACACGGGCAGATCAGGTTAACGAAGTGGAAGGTCACCTCGGCCTGATGGCTACCAAGTCCACTGTACTTTTACCCCTCTTCTTAAGTAAGCACCGTGGAGGGAAAGCAGAGCTGCCACAGCACACGGGGCATCATCGGGCAGAGCCCCCAGGCACTTGGGGCACTGCCACAGCCGGGTCCTTGGGCAACCGGACATGCACAAATGGCAAGAGCTGCAGAGGTGCAGTTGCGATACTGCCACCGTGCTGGGACAGAGAGCTGCATAGGCCGCTCAGAGCCCGCTGGGGCCGCTGGCTTGAGCTCGGGTAAAAGGGCGCTTAGCAAGAGCGTCCTGGCCTGCTGGGGGGGACTGTCGGGAGGGCCGATGCTGGCACATCAGCCTAGCCTGCTGGAGCTGCTTCTCCTTTTTTATTTTTTCACTCTTTTTTCCCTTTCTTTCTCTTTTTCCCTCCCCCGAGCCCCGGCAGTCCCAGAGGGGTCGAGGCACCGCTTCACCCTTTGTTCGGGGATCAGCCCTGTCCGCAGCTCGAGCCGGGTGTCGGGGCGGGGGGGGAAGCGAGGCGAGCTGCAGCAGTGACAAATTCGTTCCTCACGGCACTGTGGCAAATCCCTAGGAAACTGTTCGCAGCTACACGGCTCTTTGTGTGCCCCTGCATATACATATATATATATGTTCACAGATAGATTTATAGGAGGGCGCACACGCGTGGCGGAGCGTGTGCGTGCGCGGACGCACGCACGCAGCTTTGCTGAGTTGTGGGAAAGGCGCGGCGGGCTGGGCCGGCCCCACGGCGGCGGCGCCCGGCCCCACGGCGGCGCGGCAGTGGGGGCGACGCCGCCGCCATGAAGGGCTCCATGGCGGCGCCCCCCGCGCCGCCGCCCGAGACGGGGTGGCGGTGGCTCCCGGCAGCGGCTGGGGCTGCCCCCCTACCCACCGAGCCCCGCGGCCGCCCCCCGGCCCCCCCAGCACTTACCTTCATTGGGTTTCCGCTCCCCATCCCCCAGGGCAGGAGCAGCCTTCGACAACTGCAAAGATAACAGAAAATCGTCAAAACGCGGAGACGCCGCCTGCTCCCTGGGGGCACCTTTGCCCCCCCCCCGCCCCGGCCCCAGCAGGTCTCCCCCACACCCCCCAGGGTGAAGCCTTCCCCCCTCCCTGGCCCAGCCAGGCACAGAGAGACCTTTTGTCTTCCCCTTCTCTCCATGCAGGAGCCGAAATAAAAATTGTGCTGCAGCCGGAGCAAGCGTAGAAGCGTGTCTGGGGGTGGCATGGCGACACCCTGCAGTGCCCCCCCACTCCTGCACCCCACAGGGTGAGGGCAGCCCAACCCAAGGAGAGCGAAACATGTCCCCTGCAAAGTCAATTTTCAACGACTGAGGTCAAAAACGAGAGAGCAGTTCGGGGCTGGCGGGGCGGGGGGGGACGGGGACTGGAGAGAAAAATAACATTGGTGACCTTCTCACGCTGACATGACAAATATGCCAGGAGATTTGCCCGCGTTCACACTCCAAGGCGAGCTCGTGGAAGGTATTTCCAAAAGGGGCCTGCCTCGCTGGGTGACCCAGGCGGGCGGCAGGCCCCGTGCTGCCTTTAAAGCAGCCAGCCGCTTTGCTTCCCCCCGCAGCCTCCTTCTCCCCACCACGGAGGTGAATCCAGCCGCGAGAGCGGGGAGGGCTGGGGGGAGGCCGGCTGTCAGGCTCGAAAGGGCATTGCTCCTCTCTCAATGTCACACATGTCTGCGCTGAGCCATGGTGGCCGCCGAGGTGTCGATATCTGGCCCCGCGTCAGAGCAGTTAACTGCTACTGCACTACTTTTTTTTTTTTTTTTTTTGGCTGGTAAATCCATGGAATGGTGCCTGGTTTCCCTCCTGTCCCCTTGGCATGGACGGGGCTGCGCGTGTAAAGGGCCCAGTCCACAGTCACTCCATGGTGCAGACCTTTCCAAGGGCACCCACCTACTTTTTGAGCACTAAAAAAAGGCCCCAAGCCCACAGAGGTGAGCTCTGCGTTCATCCCCGCTGTCCTGGGGACACTTGCAAGCAGCTGAAGCAAGTAGAACTGGAAACAGGTAACCCACTCCCAGACCAGGATGGAGAAATGTCAGAACGCTTTACTACAGAGCAAGTCTTTCCAACTCCAGATGTAACAACAACTCCAGTCCTGCTCTGCATGAGGGTTCTAGCTCTCACTTAACTTTCCAGGCAAGTCAGGTTTCCCCCTGCTGTTCAGATCTGAACCAAAACCAGATAGTGCCCCACTCTCTTCACTTGTGCAATGTATATTGCCACCTGAGTGACACCACACACACCAGACACGGCTGCATTTCAGCAGAAGTCTAAAAATAGGCGCGAAACATGCACACAACATATTGTTTTATCAGCAAGGCACTGTATTTAGGCTCAGAAAAAGCTCCTGATCTCACAGTTGTAACTCCAGTCAGAAACACAACTGAATTAGGCAGGCAAAGTCCACCCCAAGCTCACAATAGGAATATTCTACCTATAGCCTTCTACGCAGCCCTGCACACAGGGCCAGTACCATCTCGCAAGCACTTTTTAAAAAGTGTCTGCTTTTAAAAGGAAGCAAAAAGAGAGTTGCCCAAGGCCCAGGAGCCCTTCTCCCAACCATTCCTTTGTGTCCAGGAGTGCTTCCCTTTGTCTAAGGCTCTCCTGACTTAGCTCCTTTCTTCTCCGTTTGGCTGAGTCCTTCACTACCTGGCCATAACACACCTGACCAGGCTTGAGCCACTCCATGCATGGAGCTCTTTCTTCTCTAAGGAGGAAGGGCCCTGTGCCCAACCACAGGGCTAAGGCAATGTGATAACAGCTTAAAAAGCAGGTTCTGAGGAATAGTTTTGTTCCTGAAGTGCGGTGAAGATCACTGAAACAGCACAAACAAAATGGAGACAGCTTAGATTGCAAAGCCATTCAGTGTCCCAAGATCTATGAGTCAAAAGAAAACTGCGCCAGGTCAGAAAAGCCCCAATTTGTGTCATAGCAAGGGAAGAGAATTACTAGACAAATAATCCTGTGCAAGCCCCAATGTCCCCAAGGCCTTCCGCAGAGGGATTTGAGCTTCACACACTGAGCGACCGTGATGGACTGCGCAAAATCAGCTCAGAGAGATTTCCAGGGTACTCTGGCCATTCTCCATGTGAGGCTGCCCAGCCTTCTGCTGCCAAGGCCCTTGCCTCCCCGCACAGGGGAGGCAGGTATCAGAACGCAGATGTGAGCCACACACTTCCACACCTGCCACCTGGCCAGCACCTCTCCCTGCCCCAATGTACATGGAACAAGATCCTGAAGCCTTTCTCAGAGCTCACCTATACCCATTCCACCCCTAGAGGAAGGGAACGGAGTTCGGTACAGAGCTGAGCTGGAGTGGGTGAGCAAGGGTGCTGAGTCCCCCACGACTGACCGCTGCACGCCGTTTCTGAGCACCCGAGGGGAGTTCTCTCTAGAAACCCAGAACTACCAGTAAGATTGTGTTCACCTACTACATTGAAAAACTTCACTGGCCTTTTGGCAATGCCTTTACCTGCAGCCGGTGCCCTCAAAGCCTGCTCAGCAGAACAGTAGATGGGGTGGGAGATTTTGCCTCACTTTAGACCAAGGTGCTACAGATCATACAGGACAACGTGAAACCAAAAGCTTTCCGAGGGACAGGCAGACTCAGCAGGCCCTTCAGTGGAAGCCTGAAGGTTACCTTCTCCTCTGCTGGCTTTTGGAATTACTCAACAGTTCTGTAACACAACTTCTTTCCAATAGATTTTCAACATTTCCCAGAGTTGTGGAAGTAACCCAGGAGCTCATAAGACGGGTAAATAATGCTGGGAATGGGCTAAACAAGGGGAAGCTTCTTTTTGTGCCATTTGGAGGCCAAAGCAAATGCACCTGCTGAAGCAGGGCAAAACTCTCCCTAACGAATGAACGGCCTCACCCTGTCTGTGTGTCTGTACCTTCCCTTCTCCTTCAGTTCCAGTATGAAGCAAGTTATTCTTTGGAGGGAGAGAAAAGGTTAATCGAGTCATTCCTCTACAACCATCACCCCCCTCACCAATACCACCAGTACTCTTTTTCTCCCTTCCCCTCCCCCTAATCTGTGCAGCCTCATTAAAAGAGCTTTGTAACTGTTTAGGACTGGAACAAACAATCCATCCACTTTGAGAGGGACTCTGGGACAGGAGTTAAGGCACTTTTCGTGTTAGGCGCTAGAAATTCTTCTCAGCGGTTTCTACTTAAGGGGCGGGGGGGAGGTTCACTGTGCTCCTTCTCCATTGTACATTCAGGCAGCGGTTGGTAATCCTGCAAGCGGCCAGCCCAGCAGAGGCACCTCTGACACAGAGCAGAACGGAGAGGATGGCGTATTTGGGTTTGCTGGGGAGCCCCTCTGAGGTGGCAGTACTGCTGTCCTCTACTCCGCTCCCCGAGGAGCTCTCCTCAGAGCCTGTCCTCAGAGCAAGGACAAACAGCTGCCCTGGGAAGGTGACCCACTGCGGCCCGTCGCTGAAGGGCTCGGGAGGCAGGTTCTGGTGGTTCCCAGCATGGCCTGGCACAGCGAAATACCAAAAGCAGCGAGCCTGGTGGGTGTGTGATCATTAGCAGTCTAGTCACAGGCTCGGTCTCCCTCCCTCCATGTCTGATCACTGCCTCTTCCCTATGGCAATACAGCTGGTGTAGTCAGGTCCCAGCGCCTTTCAGAGAAGGAAGGGAAGAGTACCCAGACCCGTTTCAGGGGTAACCTGCCACCGAGCTGCAGCCAAGACCCTCAAACAAAGGATGATTGGCAGTGACCGCCCATCACTCATTCTCGAGGAAAGAGGGGCCTGGAAGAGAACAACCACTCCAGCCTCCATGACCCCACAGCAGTGAGGACCATACACCCATACACCGCAGCTCAGGCAACAGCACCGTGAAGCCACCTTTCCTCCTGTCCTACGCAATGCAGCCATTGCCACAAGTGGAGGCAGCCACCTGTGGCATCAAGCGCTTCCCAGCCCAGATCATGACACAACTTTGCACTGTCCTGGCCCCACTGCGGGAGCAACCATAACAGCTTCCTCAATAGCAAGACATCCCCCGGTGCCTTTCCCAGTGGAGCACTGCGATTCCAGCGGCTCTCCTCTCTCACCTGTAGGAAAGCAGCCCGACACGCGCTGGACCCTGCCTTCCCAACTCAGCCTCTGCCAGGGCTTTTATTTAATTCTCTCCAACGTGCCTGGCTAGCTAGATAGGTTTTATTCAGCACGACAGTCTGATTAACAGTGCAGATAAATATTATCATCAAAGCACAAAGCCCTACTCCCAACGTGAAGAGTCATGCTTTCTGCCATGCCCACAGCCATCGTCAAGCTGCCTACGTGAGATCCGCTGGTATTTCTAACGTTCCCATCACCGTGGTGCCCAGGCGGCCAACGGACAAATAAGGACAGAACTGAAGGGCAGACCTTACCATCTATTTGAGCACTTATATGGCCCGTATGTCCCAACTATCTGAACATCTAGTAATCTCTCATAGATTTATGCTCATATTTTCCCCTATGGCCCCTGAATTTTTTCTACTTTTTTCCCACCATTATTTTCTTTCTTTCTTTCTTTCTTTTTTTTCTATCAGCACCATCCTCCTGCCTGGGGGGAGAGGCAGCATGAGGCTTTTACATACACAACTCATGAGGACAGACAAACCTGGGCACTACCTGATCCAGAGATTCATCTCAGGAAGGGGAGGGGAGAAGGAGCAAGGGGAGGGTTGAAGGGTATTACCACTAGACACGGATACAGAGCGTCTAACCGACAGGCAGGGAACTGATTCTATTGTACTCAGGAGTTTACTCAGGCGCTGTGAGGCAAAGAAACCCTGTTTTAGGTAATGGTGAAAAACTCTTCGAGAGCGGAAACAACTGTCCCATAAAGCAGGTCTGGCACACAGGCTGCACAGACCTGCTCATGACACGCGCATAACGAGAGCCGAGCCGTGGCTCCTACCAAGCACAGCCCAACATACGCCTGTCACTAAAGAAAGTAGAGATATAACAGGCTAGAAACAAAGCGTGCAGTGCCTGCATGACTTCGGTTACAGCCGAAATGGCTCCTAACTGGGGAGTTACCTTCCAGCATCAATGCTGAATAATCAATGTGCATAACCGATTAGTTTGCAAACGGCATTTATTTTTATGATTCCGAGAGATGATCTAGCCAACATTGTCTCCAAGTGCTGAGGAGAAATGGCAGGAGAAAACTAACCTGTTATAGCCTTTAAAACATAATCCACGTCCGCCTAGCAAACACTGCCACTTCACGTGGACACTCTGACTAAACCCCTTAATATCTCTTGGCAACGTGGCCCTCTTGATTATTTTAGAAACAGAAAGATTTATAGGACAGGTTTGTATAAAAAGCTTTTTTTCCCCCCTTTTAAAACAAACAAAAAAAATAAACAAAAAGGAGGAAGAGTTGGTTTCTAATCACTCAGGAATGACAATGAGGTAAAAGTAAAAGTGATCAAGAAGGAAAAGAAAAATGAGGGGTTTTGTAATCTCGGTGCAGGAGGTATGCATTTTGAAAAAAAAAATCAATCTGGAAGAAATTCAGGATCCATTTTGTCCTCTTTGATCTCTATTTGTTTTTCCAGCTAGGTATTTTGAACTCCACTCGGCAGCACGAACCCGAGCCGGGACCCAAGGCAAATACCGCCGAAACACCCTTTTGCAATGTCAGGAGACCCGAGGACGGCGGCAGAGGCTGATGCAAGAAGCGAGGCGCGCTGCCTCCCTGCCCCGCGCCGCCCGCAGCGCCCCGGCTCTCGCCCCGGCCCGGTCCCGGCTCCGGTCCCGGTCCCGGTCCCGGCCCGGCGGGACCCCGCACGGGAGCCCCACGCCGGGAGCATGAGGGGCGCGCACGGCCCACGCGGCTCCTCGCGGGGGGGCTGTGAGGCGCTGCAGGGAGCACTTCTGCCCCCGTCAGCACGCTGTATACGTGTGTCTGTGAATATACATACTATATATATAGCCACAGACGCATATATGCATATATATATATATATACCTGCACACACCCGCGCTCCCCCGTGCCAGCACAATGGGCAGCAAAGGGGCACCACACCAAGCAGGTGGGGGACGGGGGGCGCGAAAAAAAAAATAAAATGAAAAGGAGGGAGAAAGAAATGGAGGGGAAAAAAAGTCTTTCTTTTTCCCTCGCCCGCCGCCCCTCCTGCCCCCCGGCACAAAAGCCGCCGCGCCGCGCCGCTTACCTCCGCGCTGTGCAGATAGAGCAGCGCCGCCAGCCCCCAGTGGATCCAAGTGAGCAGAAAGTTCATGGTTGCCGGCGCACGCCGCGGAGCGGGGCCCGCCGCGCTCCGCCTCGCCGCCGCCCCGCCGCCGCCGCCCCGCCGCGCTCTCGCCCGCGCCGCCTCCGTGCCCGCCGCCGCCTCCTGCGGTGCCGCCGGCCGGGCGCTGCCGAGGGGGTCCGGGGCAAGGGGGCTCCTCTTCGGGCTCGCCGCTTTCACCCCTCCATGAGGCCGGCTCTCCGCCGGCTCCCGCTGCCGCTGCTGCCGAGGGCGGGCGCTCCGCCGGGCCGAGGGCAGGCTCCGCGGCCGCCCGGCCCCCGCCGCCGTCGGGCCGCCGGCGGGCGGTGCGCGCTCCACAGCGGCGCCGGTGCGCGGCCGCGCTCCCCGCGCCGGGGGCAGCAGGATGGCGCGCGGGCAGCCGCGCCGCGCTCGCAACGCTCGCACGCGCTCTCGCGGCAAACTTTTTTTTTTTTTTTTTCTTTTCTTTCTTTTGCGCGGAAAGTTTCAATGCATCCCTCGGCCTGCGCCCCTCTCTGCGCGGCGGCCTCCTCGTGCGGCTCCCTGCGCCGGGGGCGCCTTCCCGGCGGGAAGTGGCTGACCCCGCCGCTCGGCCCGACCCCTCTCCGGCAGGTCGGGGTGGTGAAGCGGAGGGGACGAACGGAGCGCCTTCCTCCTGCCCTCTCTGTCTCTGTCTCTGTCTCTTTCTCTCTCAGTCCAACGCTCAGAGAAAAATCAGAATTAAAAAAAAAAATCCAAACTGGCTAGAGAGGGAGGGAATCGGAGCGGGGGGAGGCTCTGTAGGAAAAGAGAAAAAAAAAATCCCAGCGGATCAAAGTGTAGGTGGGGGAAAAAAAATAAATTAAACGAGAGGATAAAGCAGGGCGGCAAGCCAACAGCAGGTCCCGGTGCCCGCGGAGGGGCTGCTCCCGCGGCGCTGTCCCCCGCCGGCGCGGCGTGCGCTCCTCGGCGCGGCGGCCGCGCTCCGCGCTCTCCAGCGGCGGCTCCGCGCAGCGCCCGCTCAGCGCCCGCGCCACCGCCCGCTCGCCGGCGCTCTGCAACTGCTCGGCGCGGCCGCGCGGAGAGACGCTCCGCCGAAGTCCCACCCTCGCGGCGGCGGGAGTCCCACCTCCTCCTCCCCTCTCCTCCCCCTTTCCGCGCCCGGCGCAGGGAGGCCACGGGGGTAGAGGGCTGCGCGCCCCCCGCGCCTCCCCTCGACCACTCGTGACCGCGCGCTGCCCACGCGCGGGACTCCCGCGCCTCGGCTCCTTCCCCGCGGTGCCTCTCCACGCACGCGAGCCACGCGGATGCGCCGCGCGCCTCCCTCCACCCGCTTCGCCCCTTCAGGTCACAATTCACCTTGTCCGTGGGAATCGCTCCAAAGTGCGGCAGGGCGGCCCGGGGGGAGGGGGCAGGAGGGGACACGCGGCGATCGCAGCCCACAAGCCACCCGCCAGGCCTCCCCTTCGCAGCGGCGGTGATTTTTTAGCACCTACGTGCCAGCACGGGAAGGGGGGGACACGCTCACCCTCAGCTAGCTCTCGTTTCTCTCCACCCAGCATAAAGCCCGCTTGGCGCAAGGGGCCTGCTTGCGTCCGGTGCCCGAGTGCACAGGAGGACGTTATACTGAAGGGGCCAAGGTTTCATCAGGCGCCCCCCATCCCAAGCTCCTAGAAGGCATTTGAAGGGCAACAAGGCAGCGCAGTCTCTCTGGAGTTATCGCAGGCATTCTCCAGCTAGGCTCCTGCACTCAGGTCAGCCGCAAAATTTCCCCCTATGGGATATTGTAACAACGTGTGAGTGTAAGCGTATATAAAGCTATCTCCTGCCGCCCTCCTCCAAGGACCTTGGGTGGTGGATGGAGTTGCTGGAAGTCCAGACTGGGCAAATTCCTGGGTCTCACCACAGGTGGGAGGAAGGGGAACTAGAAAAAAAAAAAAAAAAAAAAAAGGACACCAACTAAAGAAAGGGCCGTATTATCATTAGAAAGCAGGTATTTCAGTGCAGTGGCACAGACGCCTAATGATAGAGGCAAAGCATTGGCTCTATAGAGGCACCTGCTGGTTGAGGAAAACACACAAAACAAAACAAACAAACCAAAAAAAATCCATTGCCTTTGGTAGATATCAGCCCCACTCTTCCCTTTCTCTGTCTTTTAAACACTTTTTGTTACCCCCTCATGCAGCCACCGGGGTCACGCTGATCGCCACAAAGGTGGCGGAGCAGGGAGCCACTCGGCCCGGCATCCGGCGCCTCCGCGCACTAAGTCGCAGCCCACGCGGACCGTGGCCCACGGCCTCCGCCTGGCTCAGGGGAGAAGCCACACTTACTTAAAAGCTTGGAGGAGAATATAGCCCTTTTCCCCTCAGGGATCACGTTTCTACAGAGCAGTGGTGAGTGCTGTTCAAACATTGCAAAAGAAGCTCTTTTTTTTCTTCTTCTTTTTTTTTTTTTACACTAATTATTGCAAAAAAGCCTTTCTGGAGAAACACATATCCGTCCAAAATAACTGGAGTTTCCCGTATTCAAAATGCAGTTGCCAAAAACATCCTCCAAGAGATAGGGAGATTTAAGGCCTCCAGGGAAAAAAAGGGGATATTTCATTAACTGAAGGTAAAGCCAAATTAAAGTTCCCGGAGGCAGGAACCATTTCCTACTCTGTCACAGAGTTCGCTGTGAGCAGCTCCCTCATGCCAGGCCCCTGAGCTTCAGATCTGCAGAAAGCAGATAACTCTTCCCTTTTTTTCTTTATTTCATGGAAGATTCAATGGGCCTCCCCCTCACCATGCTAAGTAAACCTTTTTTTTTTTTTTTTTATGAATGAATGTACTTCTACTGCAAATAACCTGTAATTTTAACATTCCTCCGGATGGATGAAATCCCCAAGGGTGCTGTACTGTTGAAAGCCTCACAAAGAAACCTACCCCCCCAAAAAAAATTAAATCCCCCAGTGGAGCAGGGGACTCTTATCCCCTTAAAGCTACAATGTACTGTAAATAATGTACAGAACCCAACTTCTAAAATTACCACTACAGGATTCCTCATCTCATCTTATGTTTCATCTGGATCCTGTGATCTTCCCACCTGCCAACATCCTGTTACCAAGAGAGTAGTGCATGAGAAATAGGTGCAAATGGTCATGTACTTTCATGAATTCTGGCACAAGCAAGGACACCCATGCACCTTCCACATTAAAGTTACATGGTAATAAATACGAGGATAAGAGATACCTACATTCCTATGGAATCCACCGTGTTGGTGCTAAGGACCATTCACTAACAAAAGCAAGTAAATCTATGTGCAGGCTGCACTTCTTTCATAGCCTGGTTATCTTTCTCATGTCAATGGCTCCTAAGATGAAAAGACAGACTCAACAGGCAGGATTTTAAATATGGAATACCTAAAAGCACAGACTCCGTGTTCAGGCACTTAAGTAAGTGGTGTGATTTACAAACAGGCTGAGTGACGACTTACTTGGAGCTGTGAGACACTGAGAACTTTTAAGAATCTGACCATAATTTAGGACTTCATCTTGCAGATTGAATTCAGTAGAAGCTTTGGCATTGACTTCAAAGGGCACAAGATCAAGCCCTTATTTGGGGGTTCAAAATACAAATTTAGGAGCCTAAATTTAGGCCCATATTTTTTAATATCTTGACCCATGTTAGTAATCCTTCATCTAATCCCTCCATTTGGCCTGAAAGCAGAGGAATGTCAGTAACTCCTTACCAGCTTGCCTAAAAGAACCTGTGGATGACAAGGGGAGAAATCCAAGAAACACATTCCCTTCACTTTGTTTATTTTTCTCCCCTCTCTCAGATCCCCCAAAAGAATATCCCAAGCAATGTTGGTGGAGCAGCTCAGACCTGGTTTGAAATTGGACAGGAAATGTGAAAAATGTGGACATAAAAAAAAAGAAAAAAGAAAAAAAACAGCATTTTCTTAGAATTCCATCTTGTGGACAAGTCTGGAGGGAATCTGGATAATCTAAATTGGGAGAGAAGTCAGGGAAACAAAGAGTATTTTAAGCATTTTAGTGCCAGAGCTATTTCTTAACACATAACGCACTCTGATTTCCAGTATCGTCCCTCAGCACGGAGCCTGGAAGCGCAATGTTGCGATTGGGCCTCTCAGGCACGGAGAAAGAACCATAACGTAACAAGCTGTTCAGAGAAGCGGGCAGGTGAGCAGATCCAAAATGTCCTCAGGTATTTCAGGTGGTTCCTTCCCTGTAAGAAATTGCAGCTACACAAGGTGCAGTAACGAGGCGATGGCAGAGCCAGTTGCAGCAGGGTGGCTGGAGAGCAAACCGGTTAATCACACGATCTATATTGCAGGGATCGTGCAGGCTTCACTTGCACTTACCAGGGAGCAGCTGTAGATATAACAAAAGGTTGCTCCTCGAAGATGCTTTGCCAACACTCCCTCTGCTGTGGTATAAATAGAATACACACAGCGGGCACGGGCAGCGCAGCCTGTCGAGGCATTAGAAATGCCCATGCACCACCCACTGGCAGCTTCACTTGCTTCTGTCACAAGAGAGTTTATCCGAAATCCTCAGCTCCTGGGAAGGAATTAAAAAAACTCATGACAGCGCAGCAGCATCGCTCAGTTTGTCTCTCTGGGTTCATTTTATGTACTAGCTGCTTCTGCCATAGTCAATCACTACATCACATCACGAAGTTCCCCTTTCATTATAAGTAAGTCCTGTCTCTCTCTACATCTTTGTATGATCCTATAGCAGCAGAGACAGTGACAAGCAGAGGTAACCGGACAGGCCCTCAGCTACCAGCTGGATTGTTTTAATCTACAGAGATCGAGAGGCAAAAACATCTTTAAAACATTTTTATTATTTTTTCCTGCCCAATGGATCATCACCTTAAGGATATAACTTGACTCTCACCTGTATGCCCCTGGCTAACAGAGCTGATAGGTATATGCACACACAGTCACTGTGGATAATACTTCACCTCACACTTACATCACAGTCCCAGAAGAAAAGTCTTATGTGGCAGTCTGAGGTATTAAATCTTTTATTGGAGGGCAGAATTAATTTGGGGTGATCTATTATCATTTACCCAGGAGTTCATGTTTTACACTCCCAGTATTGGGACACTGGAAAGGGGACTCTTTATGGGTCTAGGCCTAAGAACCAAATGTTTACTTCAGAAAAGCAGTTTTCTTGTTTTATGTTGATTCTTTGATGCTCATCCCAGGTGCTGGATACACATTACTTGCTGAAGAAGACATGACTTGGTCTCAGACTTCAATTTTTCAGTAACTACAAAAGTAATATTAAACTCAAGAATTCCTATCCCTCTCCCCCAAGTTAAGTGGACATTAATAATACTGACCTGAACAATAGGTAAGCCACGACAACAATCAAACTTGGATCAGATCAATGAACCATCAAATCAGTCAGTACTGCAGCAGAGGGGCACAGAAGCTGGAAGTCAACATGTGTGGCTCTCTGCAAGTGCCAGCAAACAGGACACAGCCACTTCAGTGCAGAAGAACCCACAAAAAAATCTGTTCTTCGTGCCATGAGCCACAAAGTCATTCCCAGCATCTTACACCTTGCTTCTGAGCTGTAGCAAAGGCCAAATACCACAAACATAATGTGCCACAGCAAGAGAGAAGAGCACAAGGCTCTCTCCCAGGCCTGACAATAGCAGGCTGTTGTCTGCACAAATATCGCTTGTAACCATGAAATATTGTCAGTGCTCCACACCAAAGTGCAAGGCAGCAAACTCCAACTGTCTGATCAAGCTGAGAAGCTGTCTGCTACCCAGAGATGTGACAGTCAGTCAGACTGAATCTGGGAGACATGAGGACACGAGCACAGGTGCACGGTGTCACAAATCCTGCCTTTACTTTAGCTGTTCACTAGGGTGCCAAAGAAGGAAGAAGTGCAGCAGAAATCCCAAATCCTCCTTCCCCTTCAAAGGTAGGAGCAACCTTTTCTCCCTCTGACCAGGAAGCATGAGATTATTGCTATTGCACAGGCTTGGTGCCAACCAAACCTGATTTGACCTCTTCTCAGCCTTCTTGGAAAGACCCCAATGCCCCCCTCAAGTGAAAGGAGTAGATTAAAACTTCCTCAGAGTGAAAAGTTGGGGAGCAGCTACTGGCCAACCAGTTGTGGTTCCCCATCCCAAGGTACCACAGGGGGGCGAAATGCGAATGAACCAAAATAACCCCATGCCTCTTCCCCAGCAATTAGGGTCTGAGGTAGGGAACTTCCCCATCCCTAATACTATTTCTCCACAGATGACTGTAGACATCCTCCCACCATTTCCTCCTCCCACCCGCTTTCCCACAAGCAACCCATGATCGTCCCAGAGTCATCTTCACGAATGAGCTGGAGCCCAATCCGTCCAGGAAATCCTGCCCACTCTACTGTGCAGGTTATTAACCCCAATTAAAGAATGTTGCAACCAAATCTATAACGAGATGTATGTTACATATTTTTGTACTGAAACTAGATTCCTATCTATCTGATGTGTAAACCACAAACCATATATACAATTGTAAAATTCCATCTCAGAGGTATAGTAAGGTCTGGCTCACCACTCCAGAAACATTTTTTTTCTCTTTCTTCCTCTTTCTTTCTTTCTTTCTTTCTTTCTTTCTTTCTTTCTTTCTTTCTTTCTTTCTTTCTTTCTTTCTTTCTTTCTTTCTTTCTTTCTTTCTTTCTTTCTTTCTTTCTTCCTTCCTTCCTTCCTTCCTTCCTTCCTTCCTTCCTTCCTTCCTTCCTTCCTTCCTTCCTTCCTTCCTTCCTTCCTTCCTTCCTTCCTTCCTTCCTTCCTTCCTTCCTTCCTTCCTTCCTTCCTTCCTTCCTTCCTTCCTTCCTTCCTTCCTTCCTTCCTTTCTTTTCTTCCTTTCCTTTCCTTTCCTTTCCTTTCCTTTCCTTTCCTTTCCTTTCCTTTCCTTTCCTTTCCTTTCCTTTCCTTTCCTTTCCTTTCCTTTCCTTTCCTTTCCTTTCCTTTCCTTTCCTTTCTTTTCCTTTCCTTTCCTTCTTTCCGTCCTTCCTTGCTTCCTTCCTTCCATTTTTTTTTCTTTAAATAGCAGGCTTTAACAAATTGTTTTGGATAACCAGCAACTCGATAAATCTTTTGATTCACAGTTTATACAAGAAAAAGTTTCAGTTTCATTGGAACCTTAGGTAGCAGTACATTGAATACAGTTCAGTGGACAACTTCATGAGAGCAAATCAGGTAGCTCAAAAGAGGTGACTTTTCTTAAGTTCCTTCTGTGTCTGGACTTTATAGATGCCCACACACCCTGGTGGCTTTCTGCCCAGAGCCACCCCTTCACACCCAAGAAAGGCAGGGTAACATTCCAGCTAATAAAATATTGGAACAAAGGCAAGGGAAGGTTCCTAAATTCTCCAGCTCTTTCAGTTTCCCAGGAGGGTACTTCCCAGTTCTGGAACTGAAACACGGCCCATACAGCTTTTCTTGAGAACACAATTTGAGGGAGAGCCTTCCCCAGCAATAGCCAAGCTTATCACCCTCACCCCTGCTTACCATAATTCCCCAAATTCCATTTTCCTTTCAGCATTTAGAAACCAAGTTCTTAGAGCTAACCTTGGAGTAAAGAACTTTGGTCCAAACAGCTTCAAGTTGAGACAACCCGTCACCAGTGTCAGTTCTGGGAAAACCTCACATCACTAGGACAAAAACCAGCCAGGACTTAAGCTGCCTAAGATGCCAGAAATACCCTCTCTCTTACAAATATAATAGATATAAAACCACTTTGAAGAAGATTGGCAAAATCTCTACTGGGTACTAGGTTTCATGATGTCACTAAATCACAGAAAGGTCAATGTTAAAAGCCCAGATGATTTAAACCAAAAACCATACAGACAGCTACTCACATAACTGTCATCCCTCAACAAAATTAAAGTTCAAACATATGATCAGTTTCATCACTTCCAGTTTATTTTCCGCTCATCTAAAAACAAGTGTTCATTCTGGAACTAAGCTAGAGGTCATAGAGCTTAACTTCTCAAATCTGTATTTTGACAGAGGAAAGTTGCTTTAGAAGGCCATTCAGTTCTTACAATATTGTCTGTATTCCCATATATATTTTTTTCTCTCCCCAAAGGATCGTATTAACTTTTCCAAAGCATGATGGACAGATGAAGGGATGTGAGCTTGCAAATATTCAGTGAATCCACCCTATTATTTCTGGCCTGGAAGCAAGAATACAGTGAACTTTATCCCATCTCCTTCCTGGACACTTCATGAGCATTGCTTTGTGGATGGACGAGTACCTTATCCACGAACATCTTATCAATGTGTCTCATGTCACACATGGCGATCAGGGCAGCGACCCGTACCGGCACGGGCAGGGATGCCTTGTCACTGCTGTGTGAGGTAGCAGCTCCCAGAAGGAGAAGGCTGCTTTCCTAGCAGTGAAGAAGACATAGTCCTTGCCTCAAAACACTTGCAAGGAAGTTCCTAGCAATTTGTTTTCTCTGAAAATGAGCCATAAAATATATCCTAAAGCAATGCATTTATATCTAGATAGCCCATTTCCTGAGCCAGACAGTTTGCAAATACAAGAGAAGAGAAGCAGGCTGAGTTGGAATAAAGCTTCCCTCACCCTTTGGAAATGACAGAACACCATTTCTTTCCATCCTCCTTTTTCATTTATCCCCAACAAGTTTCAAAGGCCTCCAAACACCCTCCCTATCCAGGGCTAGGTGCCCTTAAGCCACTGGATCTGTTAATGTTCATAACCTGGAAGTCTGCATAGCAAAAGTACCTCCTGCCCATTCATAATACTTTTATACCACAACTGGAGCTGTGTGTCACTATTCTTTTTATTGGGCAGGGTTTTATGTTTTTGCAAGCAGTTGCAAGCGCAGTGCTGTGCTGGGCCCCCCAGTAACAAACTGACAGCAGCACAAGGAGCCCATTCTTCAAAACAACGTCCTGCACACTGTGCCACTGGTGGGGACCAGGGCTGTCAGCAGAATGACTTTTGCTTTGCCTCACGTCAGCCCTGTTAGGTGGAATAACATGAGCTGGATCACATTTTCAGCGAAAAATCATTTCACAACCTAGTGCTATCTGGGAAAACAAACAATTAAGCAAACAAAGTCAGGCACCAAACTCAGTAAAAGAATAAGTGGGTTTCATGCAATACCACGTCTGCTAGCTAGCCCTAACCTGCAGGTTGGAGCCCTGTCTGACAGCTCTGTTCGCTCTCCCCCTTGCACATCCACCCATTTCACTGCATCACGGCTTGGGGAGTCTCCTTTTGTCCTTTGTAGCTTTGGTGCGTGCAACTGGATGGACTCTACAATGGCAAAAGGCTCCACCTGCAAAGTTTTACAGAATCAGGGTTTGTCTTTGTGATTTAGCTCATGTCTTATTTTTGAAAAGAAGGTGATCATGAGATTTTTGAAGGGAAGAGGTAACTTTCAGAGGAGAGATACCTTGCGTGTTCTGCATTTCAGTTCTTTCACTGATGAACACTTTTACTGTGTGCATTCCACGTTCTTGACCAGGACTGAGGAGGTCTGGGCTCATGAGACTGGACGCAGAATATTTTGACAAGAGGCAGCAGAGGCCACTAGAAGAGGCAATGTGCATGCTGGCCATGCTCCTGGAGAGCATCTTATAGAACTAAGGACGGGTGACTGGGGGCCTGGGCCAAGCTTCAGTCAAAAGTGCTTGCCTTTCATTTTACTCTGGACTGGGCAGTGGGAATGGAAGAGCTGCTTTGGCCAGTGCTGATTTCATCTGCCATATTCAGATGACTCAAAACTCGTTTGGCAATGCCGAGGTTGTCTGAGCTGGCTGCAAGTTTATCAAGCAGCACACATGGGCTTTGGAGAGCAGCTCTCTATTGACTGCCTGCTCTCTCAGGTTGAGGCTCACTGTAAGAGGGCGGGCCATGAGAATGGCTCTGACACTGCTCTCCAGCCATCCCACCTAAACAAATTTGTCTGCCTAAGAAGAATGAAGGTCTCTGATGGTGCCACCATTGAGACTGGCCCTCCAGTTCCAGAGAACTCCTCTCACTAGGAGAGGTAACCTACAAAGGATGTGGCCAGGTTGGAGAAATCAGAACTATCTCTTCGAGGACATCAGCCATGCGATGGTCCCTGTGCCCCAATGGGCAACAAGTAGCCAGGTGCCCCCAAGAGCACAGCTGCTGCTGGCAGACACAGTGACTCCACATGTTCCAGAAGATGGCCTGGTTTCTGTCACTGCAACAGCCTGGGCACTGTCACCTGCTGACACAGGCAGAGGCTGTTAGCAAACAGAGGGGAAAAAATTAGCCAGGCCTGTTTATTGCTGACTACTCCTGCCCCAAAGGCACCGAAAATGTCGGACTCTAAAGCACTGCAGCATTAAGGGCAAAACAGCCAATTGTGTTCCTGGGGAATTGCAATTTTTGCATGCTTTACATTGACCGCTCCTAAAAGCACCCAGGAAACGGTGGGAGGTGATGCCACAGCAGTTATCCCACATCAGGAGGCAAAAGGAAGGCAGAACAGAGTAGGCGGGATTGCAGTGGATGTTCCAAAACATGTTTTTTTTTTAGTGGGAACTCATTCCTTATTGATATTCCATATTAGATGAAGAAGAGCTAACTACAGAACTAAAAATGAATTATTGATTGGTTAGAGCCAGATGAGTGTGACTCAATGTGATTTGTTATAGGCAAACAGAATAAAGTCCAAACTGCTAATGTACAAACCTGGAGCTTTAAAAGGGTCAGTTTCCAAGCTGAAAACAATTCATTTTTGAGCTAAATCAGCTGGAAGAGAAATGCAAGCAGAAGAAATGGAATGGCTGTGAAACTGAATACTTTTATTAGTGCTGAAATACCATAATTGAGAAAGAAGGCTGATTTGGGCAGGGGTAAATAAAAATTCTTACAAAAATTTAAATGTAAAGATGTTGCTCGTTCATAACATGATCGTGTGTATGTAGACATGATGGGGCAGGGAGAAGCAATAATAAATTTATTTGATTGGTAATTTAAAAATTGGAAATATAGTAAACTGGTAAGGGGAATAAAAAGAACAAAAAGCCATTTGTGGATTTAAGGCCAGTAAGACAGAGATTTCTTTTAAGTATTGTCAAAATGAAGGCTACCTTAAGAATAGTTCTGCGCCATTCCTACGTGGAAATAATGGGCAAATAATTACGCAGTAATAGCACAGAAAGCATAGATGTAGCCAACAAATATGACTGTTCTAGACTTTAGAAAAATTAGATTATGTATTTGTATCAGATGGCAATGACAATGCATATTTTCCCTCCCGGTAGGAGCTATGGAGATTTTTTAAAAGTTAGCAGAACTGGAAGAAACCTGAAGGCAGCAATTTAGAATCAACAGACCACAAAACTTGCACAGGATCAAAAGAGCTGACAGAAGAGCACTCTAGGCCACTTGTAAGTTTTGGAAAATTTGTTTCAAAGGCCTAGGAAAGAGATGGAATGGTGCCAGCATTAAAAAGCATAGACAAATGGGGTTGTGCAGCCCTGTAGCAGGATACCCAGAGAGGTGGTAGCATCTCCATCCTTGAGGTTTGCAATATTCACCTGTACAAAGTCATGCTGTCCTGATCTGTGCTGGCGATGGTCCTGCTCCAAGCAGGACGTTGGACTAGAGTCCTCACGTTGTCCATTGCAAGCATGTCTGAGCCTGGGGACAAGAGGCAGGTAAGTTTATGTCTGCTGACCCATTCTGGGCACCACAGTTAAATGGGTTAGAAGAGAAATAGGAAAAACGAGTTAAAGGAAGGAGTATAATTCATGGTGATTAGCCTAGAAGTATAGAAAACAGATCTAGTCAGACTAACTGGATAGTATTTTTTAAGCGAGATTACAGGTTTGATGGATAGAGGTAATAGGGTTAGTAAAACTTACTCAGATTTCTTCAAGGCCTTTTAGTTCATACCCTGATAGGATAAAAAATAAGCAAGGATCTTATTAAATGAATTAAAACTAGTTAACTAGTGTGTCTCCAGATGTGATACTGTAGGTGAGGAGTCACCATATTGAAGGTGGTGCTTTTGGCACAGAATCCCCAAGATCCATCTCAGAAAGATATATGAAATGATTCATACTGAAGTGAGAAGATAACACAAAGAAGAGACAATTAAGTAATGAAGAGAATGTCTTTGACACAAAGCAATACAGATTGCTGGGGTTCACACAAACAGTATCCATTTTAATGTAGAAATGCATGACATGCTGTGGAAAAAAGCAGGGGACCTCCTAACAAAAGGGATTTCTACCCAACAAGCCAGAAATCTGGGGAGGACTTAGAGGTCATGGATATATCTGCCAGTATGAAATATGGTGTCAAGGGTAATAAGATCCTGGGCTGTATAAACAGGAAACATCAAACAGGAAAAGGGAGGTTGCATTATCCCAGTCTTTAGCACCAAGACAACTGCTGCTGGGATCACTGCATGCAGTCCTGGCGCCATGAGCTGGGTGGGGAGGAGTCAACAGGGTGCTGAGAAGAGCCAGAGGATGACTGCAATGCTGGAAAAGATGCCATGGAGCAGAGCTGCCGGGACGCAGCCTGCTTGCTGGATAAAAGAGAAGGTCATGGGTGATTTGGTCATAGCATATAGAAATCTTAGACTGGAGAGAGCAATGCAATAACAAATGGTTTTCTTTCATTTATCTTTCATTTTCATTAAAAAAAGAAAAAAATAAATGGTACAATGGGGAAAAAATACGCAAGACAATCTTAGAGATTAGAAACATGGTAAAAATACAACTGGGGAAAATTATAAGAAGCTCTAGTGGATTTCTTGATAACTGTAAATCCAGCATTATTCCAGTATTTTCTAAAAAGGAGCTTGAATGTTTCTTCCTAATTCAAGCATGGATGAACTCAGGATGATCTTTTGACTGGTGTTGTAGAGACCATATGAGATGGCTATGGAAGTTGATGGCTTTTGTGGGTGTATTGGTTGCTTGCACTCATTATTTTAGGGATTCAAGCCTTACTGCTGATCAGTCAGTGCCATTTCTATGCAACTAGTAGCAAACCTTTCTGCCTTCTTTAACTCTGTGGATGGAAGCTGCAGCACATTTCATTGCCTTCCCTCCTTCTTTCTGCAAGGTTTAAGTGCTCACAGGACGCCCCCAGCTCCTCACACCTCCTTGCCCATCCCGGCTTGCCTAAGTCTTCGTGCTCTTCCAGCCCTGCTCCTGCAACCAGCTTTTACAACCAAAGAGCTATATCTGGGGAAAGATCCTAAAGATGCCCTCAAAGATGATCATCTCACACTGGCCACAAAGAGAGTCTGTGCAACTGACTTAGACAAAGAGCCAACCTTTTGGGCAATAAAGGCAGGCAAGGCAAAGCCTATGCTAAGCAACTTGCCCGGGGTCAGACCCAGGTCTGGGGCAGAGAAGGGACTGACCCTGAGCAGATATCCACCCCCTGCACCATCTTTCAGACTCTAGGACGGTATTTTGTTGGCAGATCGTTTTTTTCCACCTAGCAGCAAAGCAACTACATTTTCGTGCTGCGCACACTCCCCCCTGCTGGACACACTGACACTCACCCTCACTACAGAGACTTGTGTCATTTTTAATTCTACCAATTCTCTGAGTACTTTTAATTCCTGAGGTGAAATACAGAAAAAGACTGTGATGGCATCTGGTCCCATGCCGGGAGGTGTGCAGGATTACTGTGTCCCTCACCCGTACACTTCAGAAGGGTGTGAATTTCAGGCTGGACAAGGAGAGGAATGAGGAATGCCTATTTATTTTGCTGATGCTAGCAAGGAAATAAAGCCTGTGTAAACACTGTCACCCAAGACAAGGAAGCCTCTGCCTGTAAGCTCCACTGTAGGAAAGACTCACGAGAATGAGAGAGGGCCACGAGGCCAGTGTGCAAAGAGGAATGTCATTAACTCACGTGAACGTTACCTCACGCTTGAGGTAATGACTCAGAGCTGGAACTGGAAGCACAGTCCTATTATCCGTGCATTCTGACAGTATGGTCATAACCCCAGCAGAAAGATTGCTAATAATTAACTTATTATTATCATTACTATCCTTATTGTTGCTATTATTACTAAAAAGACTGATCCTAGAGTATTTATTCCAAGGAATGGCCTGGCCGGACAGTCTTGGCCTGCCAGCTGCCCTCTGAAGACAGAAGCTTTCTGCTGAAGACAGGGATTAAGGAGAAAAATGAGTGAAGATTTCCGGTTCTGAGATAACTGGCAATAATTAACTTGTGGCTAATGGAGGGGCACGCTGGTTGGACTTCCCAGGGAACGTATTCTAGCTGCAGTGGAAGAATGCCAGAGTGAAAAGCAACTGGCCTTGCACCTCATATTTCTTGTGCTCCCCAGATCCCATGAGGCCATTAGAAGGCCAGACCCTGAGCAGGCTGAAGCCAACCTGAGCATTTTCTTTGGCTTTCGGAGTTTGGGACAAGGGTGCTAAATCTCAAAGAAGAAAATGGGCATCATACACTCATTCGCGTTAAGTTGAGAATACACCCTCAAGAAGGCCAGGGGATAACTCTATCTTTCTGGCTTTATCTTTCCACAAAAATAATGCTGCCAACTGCTGCATCATCCCAACCCACTCTCTCTTTCAGAAGTTTGTTCCTGGGGGCAAATATGGCCCAGGATTTCATATAAAAGGACTCGAATCTGCCTATCAGCAGAACAGAGCAGCTTGTGGTCTGGTCTGTGGGCTGCATGCAGCCACCAAAACTCTTTGAGTAAAGCAATAAGGCAGCACAGATCTCACTGTAACAGGGACAGCACGGCCCCACTAGTGATAAGTTACATTTTTAGTCTATCTCTGGCATATCTGGTAAGGAATCCAGCACCCAGCACGGATTTCCTCAGAAGTAGGATGCTTCTCACAGTGTTAGCCCACTCAACACAACCAATTTTCAGGCAAGGAAGCGAAGACCAACTTCTCCCAACAACCGAGATTAGACACATTTATATACAAAGAGTAAAAAATGCCATCAGTTTGTGCTATCATTGTTTACTATTGCATATGCAGCAGGAATAGCTCAAGATAGTGTAAGAAAAATAGTGGAAGTCATACAAACATATAGATTCTGGGGTATTTATGGGGCAAGATAGCACTGTGAGGAAGGACAGATAAGGTGGTGTAGGAAGAAAAGAAAATGAGAGATTTTGTACAGGACAGTTGGGAGATTGAAGAAGACAGAAATTTGAGTGATAAGGTTTTAAACATAGATGATCTCCACCAAAGAACAACTGTATTTCTGCTTTCCTCTGTAAACACAGAAGTACTATAAACAGGAAAAAAAAAAAACTCCGAAAACTTAACTCACATTAATAATATATATTAAAAAGAAAGTCTTAGAATGTCACATGTTATGCAATCTCTGTAGCTTTGTGCAGGCAAAGACTTACATGGGAAAGGGGAGTGAAGGACCATTAGTAATCATAAAACCCAATCTCCTGTGATTACCATCCAACCTTTAAACAAAAGGTCTTCACAATTTGCCAACCGTAACCATAATTCTATTGTCCTCACTCCCCGGCCCCTCGGCTCACAGTTACAAGAACACTCAAGCAGAACGCCATGTTATAATTCAGAGAGCTAGTGGAGACAAAGAGAAAGTCCATCAGGGAAAGATAAATATTGTTCTATAAAGATCACCAACCAAATCTACTCAAATTCCAGAAGATAAGAATCGTTAATAATTTCCTGCTCAAAGTGGTCGGCCCTGGCCTCTCCTGCAACCTCTTGTTCCCATGAAGATAACATTTTTGAATAATAATTTTTTAAAAAATTACCCCAAACTGATGCAGATTTCCCCTGAATAAAACTTCTGTCCCTAATTTAAAAAATGTTGGCTTTAGGCCATCACATTTGTATCTTCTCTAATGGGTTGTATAGTACATTTGCAGAAATGCAGATATAACTCAAACGTTTAAACACTTTATTTTAAGTAAGACATAGTTTCTATCCATTTTCAAAAGACAGAACTGTTCCAGTAAGCAAAAGCTTACCTGTTCATTTTATGAGATTGCAAACTCTGTCAGCTGTCCCTGGAGAACAAAAAAAAAGGTAAATTTTGAAGCAAATTTTGTTTTTAAAGGGCTGATCAAATTCAACTTGACTGTAAGTATACAAAATCGCTTTCTGGAATTGTTATCTACCAGTGAACTCCAGTGCACTCAGACCTTCTTACACACTTCAGTAGTTCAAAGTTTATAACCTTGCTGTTATTTTCAGCCCATTCAGTCATTCCCAGGGCCATAGCAGTTTGCTAATACATTCTGTTAAACTAGAGAAATCGCTTTACAGGAGCTACTCTCTGGCTCTTCTCCTTGCCCTGAAAGATCCCCACAGCAGAGAAGCTGCAGAAGTGAGGTGCCTCGCAAGAAGACCAGTGAACTGCCTGCATCACAGGAAAACAGGGCCAATCCTCACCAGAGGAGCATCACATTGTAGTTTGCCAAATATCTGCAACAGTGATGACCCCTTACAGCAGATGAGCCTGCCTGGCCCTGCTCACTCTTTAAACTCCTTCTCAGAGCTTTTTCCTCGCTGTTAGCACCACAGTAGCTCCAAGGGAGAGAAAGCTGGACCCCTGCTCAGCAGAAACATGGCATTTTGATTATTGCCATGTGCTGGGAAGAACCATGCTTTGGAGCCAGACACAAATCCGCGCTTGCACGGTAGGCATCAGGGGTCAGGAAGTTATCACTGTGTTTATAAACTCGACACAACTTCATATGGAGGCAAAAAACCATGGAGTCCCATGGGACTATTTTCTGACTCCAAAGCAAAGAACACAAAAAGCTCACCCTCACAGAGCAGGGAAATAGGCAAAGGACATCCTCATAATAATATGTTACACTGTGTATCTACGGGACCTTTCATCCCTCGGCATTTCCAAATATTAATGACTCATGCTTCCCAAGCACCTTTCTGGAAGGTATCATTAGACCATTTTCCAGATGGGGAAACCCAAGTGAGACAGAAGTGATTTCTCTACAGCCACACAGAGCATCTGTGACACAGAAAGCAGAAACCAGATATTCTTACTTCTAGTCCTGTTTTTAATTGTAGCAACATTCTTCCTCTCAAATTTTATGTTGTATTTTATAACAAGTCATATATGAATACATCTATGCAGGACATTTCTTGCCAGTTAACTTTCCATCAGTAACACTAATATTTTACTCCTTACACTAAGTGAATTTTAACTGACCTCATTGCAACAGAAAACTCAAAAATAAATATATGCTCTAGTCACACAGATAATGTTACTCACACATAATAGTAATTTCCTTTAAAAGTAAGCAACAGAATGCTAGAACTTTAGGAGCAGAGGCATCTTTAAAGTTTTAGAGAGAAATACAACAGAAGAAAAATACATTCATACAGGAGTGAATGCAAAATGCTGTTCTGTTGTACTGTCTTGGTTAAGTCTGGAAAGTCTGCAATTATGGTATCTTCTGGGATCAAATTTAAAGAGTTAGGCAAAATTTAGGGCCTGTTGCTTTGATGGAAGAACAAAGGTAGAGCATGTTACACAGAAAAAAAGAAATGAAAAAAATCATCAAGTACTCTCAAGCGCATGAGAAAGCCAGCTATCTATAAGCTCCTTTTTTTCTGTGAGATCTCATAAAAGAAGTTGTGTTCTTCAGAGACACACTACCTAATACTGCTGTTTTGCTCCTGTTGTGTTTAAGCAAGCATAGTCGTCACTGGATGATCTAGCCCACAGAGGCTTTGTTTTCTTTTAGAAAGGAAAACATACATAACTTTTTCTTAACAGCAGGCAGATCCTTTGCATTCAACCAGAACACTATTACAGAGTTTAGGCTAAAGTAATAGCTTAATTTTTATACATGGCTATGGTATATTAGCTTATTAATGCTGACCATATCAAAAGATTCAGATTCTCCTGTCTCCTCCCTGTTAAATTTATAAATTCTTCCCACAACATCCCATGACAAGGGAGTGAGCCATGGCTTCTGCGTGGCTTCTGTTCCTTCCTATCCCAGATAAGCTGCAGGAATTTGATCACTTTATTATTTTCTTCTTGAATTTCTCCTCAATCTCACTTTTCTCGGCTATCATCCTTGAATTAACTGTTTGTCTCTTCAAGAGAACAAAATAATTCCTCTGGGTTTTACCAGGGGACGTTTTTTTCTAGTGGGATAAACCTGTCCAGATGTTGACATTTACATCAGAGCTAGACGTCTAGACTTTTTAACAGTTAGCAAAGAGAAACAGGCATTCTGGGGCATGGGTAATCTCACTTTAAGGTAGATGTTGAAAACAGCTCAGAAGAACCTAGTCCTGGAAGTGCCCTTCTCTCCATTGGCTATACAGGTTGCCAGGAGCATAAGCTCAAATACAAACATCAAAAGTTAAGGCGAGATGAAAGTGCATGGTCCTCAAAGCACTTCATACAGTGTCATTTCAATAGTCATGGAGCTTCAAGTTTTTTGTAGTGCATGATAATATCTATTATTTCAACTGTGTTTTCCATAATGTGATCAAATAGTTAATGGAGAATAAGGAAGAGGATTTTCTATGAAAGAATCAAAACAGTCTCCTCAATGTATGGGAGTTCTATCCACTTGCATGCCTGAAGACAGAGCTAGCCTTAAGCTACACTGATATTCATGCAGCTAACCTATACTCCGTATGTCTGAATGGTGTTGAAAAACAGGGAAGACACCGGTCTATTCTGCAGAGATTATACAGCCAGAAAATATTATGACAGCAGAAGATGCAGACCCTCTGATCGCTACAGATACGCTCAGTCTCAGCTCTGAAGCATGAAGACTCATAAGCTGTGCCTGGCAGGGGTGACATGAATGATTCTGAAATACCCTTTGCCACATGGCTCACACAAGCCAACAGAGATCAGCAACTGGAGCCAGGGCAGGGGGACAGGTCACTCTGTCCTACTCGCTAATTTTAAATCTGGACACAAACTTAAACCTCTCTTAAAATTGGAATTTATCTATCCTTGGAGGGCTTACTGTTATGCTGTACCCTTGCTTCCCCTACAGAGAAAAGCTGAGAGGTGTTGCAAGAGACTAAAGACTGGATTTAAACGGTTCAGCTCTTCCAAGTCGGAATTGTCCCTTTAGGTTCCCTTTGGAGTTGGGCAAGAGACAGAGACCCTTCCAGAGGGCAGTTTGTCTCACCCAACTGAGACATCACCAGCCCTGTTTTGGTTAGACTCCAAACTACAGCCCCCATCTGTAAATCCGTTCCAGTCCCAGCAACATTGGTTCAAGCAAAATGCTTGCTCCTCCTCACTAAAGCCACGCTGTGAAGGTGTATTAGTTCTGCTGCTTTTGTTAGCAGTTTGCAGCTTCTCACCATTGAGACCTCATTTGTCCATCTCATAGCAGAAGGCTACACTCACATCACGTTCAAATCATGCCAGGCATAAGCACTGCAATTAATTTCCCCACTGATGATATAACAAGGCAGAGTCCAGAAACACTGGATAACAGGCACTTAATCAAGCTTGTAATCACAAATCACATATTTCGATGCCATAGTAATTGTAATGCCAATATCATGACAGATGATAAACACAAAAAGCTCAAAAACCTTGCCAGTTCCCTCCCGAAACTGATTTCTTCATCTTCCTCACAGTAGAAGACAACAGACAACAACCTGTGGAGATTTCAGGTTTTTTCTTCCTTTGCTACCAGAACTGACTGTAGTTTTATCCACGCTTTTTCACAATCAGCTACATGAGCACAACATCACAATTTCAGCAACTTCTTAAAGAAAACAATATTATCTATAACTTAAGAGCATGGTTCATTGTGAGGACTCTGCTTCTCCAAAACCAAAGTTTCCAAAGATGTCTGGAAGCTTTTGGTGAGCTAACTCTGAGCTGCCTTCCTAATCGTGTGAAGATGTCCGGGAGATTTTGCAAACTCTTGGGTCTTCTACTCTCTGTTCTTCCAGACTTTCACACTGCTTTTATTTTGCTTAGGTTGGAGGTGACATCCAAAAAGCTATTCACAATGGCTAGTTGTTCTTGTTTTCAGATAGTCTATGGATAAGGATTGATTCCCTAGCACTCCCTCTTTGCGCAATGAACTAAGATTGTTTTTCTCTGTTTTCATTTTTTGTTCTCTAGGAACAGTTATTGGCAGAAGTGTCTTCGCTTCTTAGAAGTTCATCAGCTCTTACCATCTGTTTCTCCCATGATGTCACTGTTCTCACTTTTGCCTCATCGTTATTTCCACAGCAATCAATCAGAGCTGGATGCCTCAAAATTCTGACCTCCAGGAGGAATTAAAAAACAGAACAGAAAAGCTATTAAGAAAAAAAAAAGATAACAGGAATTAAAATCAGAGAAAAAAACAACTGCTTAAAGTCTCTGATTATATCTAAATGTGATACTTCTCGTATGTTTCTGTATTACGGTATCGTCTTTTAAGAATGTTTTAAAGTAGACCTCAAAAAAAAGAAAAAAAAAATGGAACTTTGAATTCAAGGATTTAATGAAATATATGTTCAATAATGTTTTCACAGTGTTCTTAAAAAAAGTAATTCTCTTTATTCCATAGGTCGGACTCATGATTACTCTCTGATCAGATTACTCTGATTACTGAGAGACGATGTGAGACGTATTGACAATTTTACATCATAAGAAAAAGAATAGCAGAGAATGGTAAGGCTTTTTAGGCACTTTCAGTTGAAGGCCTTATTTGTTTTTCTTAATATGGGTGCATAATAAACATGTAAAGAAAATATTATCTTTTTAACAGTGGCTTTGTAATTTTAGCTATGAGACATCTGTTGCTTCTGAAGCATATGTGAGGCCTTCCATCATAATCAAGGAAGACCCAATTTGTTGCTTTGAGCTGAAAGGCAAGCAAATCATTCTTGCTTCCCATTTTTCTTCCTTGTCCTGATCACACAATGTCAACAAACAAACAGCAACCTAAATCCAGTTGTAATTTGTCTTGGCAGGGCACCTGTATCATGTTCTGGTTCTTATATAAAACAGAACTTCCTGGTTGTCTTTTATTGCTCTCTCCACTATCGAGGTGCTCAGAGCATTCCAGCCAGGCACTCTCAGCGGCTTCTGGGATTGTAATGATGCCAGAAAAACCACTGCAAGAGGAAGGCTTCCCTCACATAGGTTAGGAATAATTTTTTCCACAGATGCCCAGCATGCACAGGTTAATATGACCACAGGCTTCTTCCTCAGCCCCCTGTAGTGTCTATAATGATGAAAGCATTTGAAAGCGCTTTGTACACTCAACTTCCTGGAACCGGTGGGGGGCTCAGTGTGGCGTTGTGCAATCGGAGCATCCATCTAAGAGGCCGTTCTCTTCATCAAATCCCAGTGCTGCGTATGCTGCATATCTGCACTCGCAATTACTACGGAGGGGTGCAGCTGAGTTTGAGCTCAGCACAGCTGAAGCGTAAGTGCTGCCAAGAAGACAGTGTGCTCAGCACTCTTAAGGAGGGTTCATCTGTAGTTACAGGAGTGCTCCTTGTCCTCATTACCTCTCCTGAGTGCCAGAGTCTTTGAAGTAAGCAAGAGAGTCCTCTCCTTCCTTGCTCACCACAAAAACAACTCACCTCAGCTTGGAACGTCATTTAGCTAGAAAAGATGCCAAAAATGTGTGTCCATCATCACTGGATGATCCAGTACATCCCAAAGCTAATTTTTTTCTCATTTGCCTTTACGCCTATATGTATACCCATATTTACATATAAATATGCATCCATACAAGGAATACGTCTGCTGTACTTGATAAGGGAGACATGGTTCATGGTATCCCCTGTTTTTATCTTCAGATTTTTTTTACAGGGCTTTGATTTTAACCCTTCACCTCTACAAGAAAAACTTCCCGATGTCTACATCTGTGGCTTGATAGTCAGAAGACAGAGTACAAAGCATTTTAACATGGATTAGTCATCTATCTCTTTAGCAGCATAACTAGCTTGATACAGCAACATGAAGAGGCTGCTTTGGACAGATGTCTGCAAATGTGTTTGTTTGTTTGTTTGTTTGTTTTCTCATGGGAGAGGTGGACTATGGTGGGGCACCAATTTTTGCGCTTGGTGTTTGGCTAGTGTGAGCTGAGCAGAAGAAAAGAAGGATATAGGCCCCCCAATATGCTATTTGGGTTCATCCAAAGAAGTAGAGTGATAAGATCTTTTGGCGTGATAAGATTTTTCTGAACACATATGAAGAGATTTTGGCTATGTTAACTCATGATTACCATACCCCCTGCATGTGGCCTTTCCCAAGAGTCCAGTGTTCCCCTGGTATGTTTTGAGCAAGACATCCATCAGTTCTGCCTTCTTCTTCAAACATTATGTAAGCATAACTGATCCTTTTCAGTAGTCATGGATGAACACACTGCTTCTGAAGGTTGAATCAAAGGGGGCCCTCAATAATCTCCAGCCATATCATCTGTTTCCAAATACACATGCTCAGACTTTCCTCTTCCACGTTACTCTTTCCCCAGCTCTTGGTTGCAGCTGTGCTTTCTCTTGTATGATTCATTACTCTCCAAAGCTCACTTTACCCAGTAATACTCTCCCTTCATCTCCCATCCTTCACACTTACATTCCCCAGCCCTACCAGAATTAATAGTTTAGGGCACGGATTTTACTTTGTGTACTTTAACAAAGGATGGGTCACCACCACCTTAAATCTTACTGGAGTTGCAATATGGGTAGTAGGGGATGTCTGTGTTCAAAAAAAATAATATTGAAGGAAATCCTGAAGTGAGGCTAAGACAGAAAGATTTTGCTCAGAGGCCAATAGTTTTGCGGAAAAAAAAAAAAAAAAAAAAAAAAAAAAGCCCATGGCATCAAACAAGGTAAGTAAGGGATGTTGAAAGTAGGCCACTTGCCTGGAAGTCCCACACCTTAATGTGCCTCTAACTTTAAGCGTGACCTAGAGGGAGCTTGTGAATACTTCCAGATAATGAGATAGCTTCAGGAGGAAGAGCAAGGAAGACCCTCTGCTTCTGATTTCTTTGCTTCACCTAACCTTACAATGACCACTTTCATCACAGCTGCACTGACCCAAGTGTCTGTTTTGTCAAAAGAAAACAGAGTTCAGCAGCTATTCTGGGAAATACAGATGGGAGTGCAGGGAAGAAGGGAGGAGAGACCCGTTTCCATGGTTTCAAGCTCACTCTTTTTCAGTGTTGCTTCCCTCTTCTTCAGCAGTTAATTTCTCAGGTCCACATCTCAGGCCCAGACCTGACTCCTCCCCAGGATTTCCTGTGACACGGTTGGAAGTACCTTACTCACCTTGTCAAGGCCTCCACTGGAGGGGACAAGGCAGGGAACTGAGCAGGCTGCATCTGCGCAAGACAAGGCAAGTTCTGCCATGCGTTAGGCCTCATCTTTTGTTGAGTTTTGAGGTTGCTTTGCCCCACCACAGCTTCCTCTTTCTCTTCAAGCTGGCCCTCACACAAATGGGACCCAGCTGCTGTTGACTTTCACTGCCCCTAATAGGGCAGGAATGGGGAGAAACGGGGGTTGTAATACCCCTCCATAAGTCATAGCCCGTCTCTCTCCTGCTTCATTCAGGGCAGGACATTCTTTACAATCCCCCGTATTTCTCATTCTTAACCTCACTGAAGGATCATCCCTGTAACCTCATTTTTTTCAAGGACAGCAGTATCACTCCTCTAGAGGCTGCAGCCAAACAGCGTGGTGGTGGCCTCCAAGGTGTCTCTTTCACAGGGACTGAGTGTGCCCCACTCCAATTTCTCCATCCCTGACAACCTGGGGACCTCAAAAACTCCTGGCACCCTCCTGCCATGTGCTCTCTCAACTCTTTCCTTCAGACACCTCTATTGAGCAGCACCTTCCCACAGACTGGAAGCCCACTGGAGAAACCAGAGAGAGACCCAGATCAGAGAAATCTCTGTAATGCCCTAAGTCCAGGCCTGATTTTCCTGGGAACACCTCCAGCCCTCTTTTGCTAGGAGGGAAAGAGTGTGGAAAAGTTTAGAAAAGAGAAAGCAAGACTAAAAAGCTAGCTGACCTCTCATTAAAGTATGAAAAGGATGAAGCTTATCATCTCCTCAGGAAATAGAAGTGGGAAGTGGCAGAGTGCGGGGCTTACAGTTGAACAAGCTTTCTTGGCAGGATAAGTGGTTTTTATTTCTGGTGAGGAAAATTAAGCCATGTTTACAAATAATACTGACAGTCCAGGCCTGACTGTGCTCCAGAAATGCACCATCCCTACTTCTGAATTGCCTCAGCATTGCATCCCCAGAGCCAGAGAAAAGCTGTAAATCAGAGCAGCAATCCAAAATATGACACAAGTTTTGAGCAATATTTTCTTGTGCCTTGTGGTACATAATGGGCTGCTGTCCCACATCCCACTGGCAATTGCTCTGGTAACAAAAATATTATTTTCTGCTCTGTGATGGACAATAAAGACTCCTTAGGCTTATTGTTTTGGGGTTAGGATTTAGCCTGAGTGTCCTTACCATTCCTCTGCCTCTAAATGCCATGATTCAGTAACCTGGCTGTGGTTTGGAGAGGTGCTTCCTCCCATCTACTATGTGGCTCTGCCCTGTAGGTGGGACACAGGTGATGTGAGCACCTTGGAACTGCCTGCAGGACAAGAACAAGCTACATCCCTGTGCTGATGATGCTTCAGAGCTCTTTGGGATGAGTAGTTGAGAAGTGACCAATGTGTTTCCCTTACCCTCTTGCCCAGCCCATGGCTCTGCTTATGTGGACTTTGTCCCATTGCCCTGAGTTCCCAGATCTGTGTCATCTGAACCCTAGAGGGTACTAGAGAGCAATATTCAGTCTCCTGATTTGCAGGCTGTGATCCCTGGTGGTAATTTTTGTGAAAAGAAGAAGGAGCCCTGTGTACCCTGGGGAAGCCTTGAAGTCACCAGGGCTTGGGCATCTCCTTATTCACCATCACTCTCATACGGAAACCAACAGACACATTTGAGCACAAGAAACATTATGCAGAGCCTTGCAAAGGATGCATTTCCTTCTGGTGTTTCTGCATTAGAGATCTCTTAGCCCCAAGCAAAGACAAAAGGTGCCTTAAGGGCACATGCACCTGTCAGCACCACCCTAACTTTAATGACCCAGGGTCCTTCCAACCAGCTTTGCAGCTGATGCAAATATGTTGCCCAGACACTGTGGTGATGAGGACCATATAAGAATTTGACTGTAGTCTAGGAAACTTCTACATCCCATTCCAGCCCTCTAAGTCGTGACTCCACCTACCCCAGCAGGGAGGACCACATGTAGTGATTCTCACTGTGAGCACATACACTGCCCTGCCTGGAATCATAATGCAGAATGGGATCATCCCGAGCCCATCCCATCCAGGCACTCATCCAAACTTTAAATGTTCTGTGAGTTCAGAAGACACAAGAGAAACATTTCTGTCCTTTCTGCTTTGCCCTGTGATCAGAGCAGAAGAGCAGCAGAGACTGGGTGGGAAGGAAGTCAAGAGGACCCCACCAAATGATGTGCTTGAAAATAATGACCAGTCTGGGTGACTTGTGTCTCCCTCCTGGACCAAGCAGAGCCTTGACGCCAAAAAGTCCTCCCATCTCCAGAGGAAAGAACATCTCATTTGATTCCTGACAAGCCAGGGTGACAAATGTTGACAGTACGGTGGAACATGCTGGCAGTTTGCCAGCCTTTTTGAGACTGGCATGTTAATTACATCTAAATATATAGAAGATTTGGATTAGACCTAACCACTCACAGTTACAACTTTCTATCTGGGCAGCAAAAGTATGCAGAACTTCACAAAGTGCAGAGTAAAACAGAATATGCTCTCAGAGCAGGAGAAAGAGCCTAAAAATCATAATTAAAGAAATGTACCTTACTTATTTTTTAGCCCTTTTAACTTGGTGGGAATGACACCAGTCGAGACTGTCCTGGAATCTCTTTTTGAAGATCATTTCTTAAAGGTGAGATTTTCTTATTGATAGAATATCAACAAGAATTGATATTCTTATTGATACCCTCCCTCCAAGTCTTGCAGAGTCGTATTACTATGATCCTTAAGATGCTTCCAGGGCTCAGAGACAGGCAAAAAGGCACTGTTAGGAAGCAAGGATGAGAGTAATCAGGCAGCGCTTCATACCATTCCTTCTTTACTTCTCTGTCTGAGCTCTCTCCTATTCCCCTGGTACAGATCTTAATATATTCTCCTTGTCCATTGCCTCCACTGCTCAAACATGTCTTGATTGTTGTCCCCTGCTGTGGATTCTTCCATAATTTATACTAACAGCAAATGTGATCCTGACATCACTTGCAACACAGCCTAGCTGAAAGAAAAAAATAAAGCAAAGCACAGATCAGAGCAGGGCAGTTAGTTGTCTATAAGGTAGTTGATCAAAAACCTTGCAGAAGTCGTCCGAGGAAATAATTTTTTACCATTACCATAACTGAAGCCAAGAAATGTCTCTCTTCTGTAACTTAATGATTCAGAAATTCTAAATGGTCTAGATTAAGAATTACTTTAACACTGTTTTTATTGTTGAGATGAATTCAAGAAATAGGATGTCCACAAATGTCTACACAAACCATTTAAAAAATGACAGCCAAACCCAAGCCTTTCCGTCACCCTGTGTGTCTATCAGTCAACAGGAATAACAGTGACCCAAAGTAGGGTCTTTTAGAATACCTTTTTCCCATTTTAGAAATTGTAACAAAGAGTTCAGCTTTGAGCTGAAAAGGTGAACTCTTTGTATTCCTGAACAACTTTAAATTTTCAACAAATGAGTCTTGATGTTCCCTGTGCCTTTCACTATAGCTATTACTGACACCTTGATATTGGCTGATATTTTGAAGGAAAGTGAGAGAGATCATTCTACAGAAGCCCTTTTTGGAAAAAAATCACTTTTTTGTCATCTTGCAAGCAAGAACAGAAATGACTAATTCTTTGGTCTTAAATTTTGAAAAACTGAATATAGAGAGGAATAGAAGTGCCTGTGAAAAGCCAGGTCAAAGTACCACTTGCCATCTTCAGGCACTGAGTCTTTCATCATTAAAAATGTCTTTTTAATTTCAGAAGCCCAAAGAATTTTATCAAAACTATGTCTGAAGAGCTCCAGAGGAGCATTGATCATACTAGTTAGTGACAAAAAGTATAAAATAGGCCTTAATCAACTATCTTATCTAACAGACCTCATTTTACAAGCTACCATTAAGGATTTTGTTTCTCACATACATTTGTCGGGAAGTGCTGCAGTCTGTTCATGATCACCTGGATGAGTTGTGACTGCATCTGCACAGACCAAGAGAATCCATGCCAGGAATTTATCCAAACCCCAGCAAAGTCCCTAAGCCCTCATCCATGCGTTCATCCTCATAGGTAGGTGCAGAGTACTTCCAGGTCAGCATATGCATGGCCACCCATAGATTACCCCAGCGTTCCTGAAACTGCATCAGAGGCATGAGGAAGAACAGTTGGACAAAACTGGATGTGAGTGCAGGCGCAGGCCCAGACACAAATTCAGAGGACACATCCCTTATCAGACCACAGAAGAGACAGCAGCTACTCTGACAGCAAGGCTTTTTAAAGTGTCAGACCTCCTCCACTGGCCCAGAAATGAAGGCACATTCAGAAGGTATTTATTGCACTTAAGGTTCTGTTTTCACTCCATAAAGAAAATAAATGTTTTGGCCATGAACACAGTCAGCCATTTGGCTTTTGCTGTGCATATGCAGGGACACTTCCTAGTAACATCTTGCACTGTCATCAAATACCATGAATTTTATTCCTTTTCACTGAGTGAGGCTCAGACTCAAATTCATAGACTTTGAACTTGACTTAGGGTAACATTGTTTCAGTTGAGGTTCATAGCCTCTTAAGGCCATAGAGGGACAGCTAGAACATCTAGCTTGACCTCCAGCTGCCCCTAGACCACAAACTTCAGAGCTATTCATTTTGGCTAGCAATACCAGAAAGATCTTCAAGGCTTCTGTTTTTCAGTGAAGACCAATTATTAATTGGCCGTGGGGTTTTTTTTTTTTTGAATAATTTAAAAATAAGGAAAATAAGAAGATAAATTTGTCAGAGGGAGCCACATAATGATCAAGTACGGTAAAGTCTCCATCACTCCAGTCCTCACATCCTGTTTGGACGAAGACAGACCAGATCATTCATAATTGTTCTTTTGGTCTTAATACAGGGATCAGAACTAAGCTCTTAGCTCAGGCATTCTGACATATCTGGTGCACAGTCACTGAAGCATGAATGACACCTGAAAAAATATTACTTGTGAAGGCCAGTTATCCACCCTGATGAGAAGGGCTGAGATCTCTGTGTAATTGCAACCAAGAAACTATGCCATGAAAACTGAGTTCATTCATAAAGAGAAACAAAGGGATAAGCCGTAAGCAAGGACCAATTCACGGCAAACAGCCCATCCGCGCTGGCCTTCCAAACACTCAGTGAATCTTCTCTTGGATACCTGTCTAAACAACTTGTTCCCAGCAAAGCTGCATGGGAGAACTGAGAGAAAAGTGAGGTGATCTTCTCTGCTTAGAGGATGTGAAACAGAAACTACGTGATGATTTATGAGATACTTTTCTCTTGCTTTTCCCATCTTCAGAGATTCATATGAACTGTCTAGCTGGTATAAGTGCTCATGGTCAAATTCCTGTGGCAAAAATTCTTGCTGAGTCAAGCTGGTAGAAAAACATAAATTCTGCTTTGCAGGAAATTCCAAGACCTCTACTTTTACCCCAAATTAATCGGAAAAGTCAGAAATCAAAACTTTTGACAAAATGACATTTCCAAGCATTTTGCTTGAATATTTGGAAGAAAAGATAGGCTAGTCTGACTCTTCCAACCCCAGCTCTGAGACATTCTCCAAAATAAAACTTTTGGATGTTTCTATGCTGCAGTTTCTAAAGCTGCACCGCCCTGCAGTAAACAAGTGCAGCATTGGAGACTGCTACTAGTAGCATCAGATCATCCTGCAGAAAATGCAGTGTGCATGTGGAACCAAGCAATGTACAGCATCTCACATCTGTGACCTGCCCTGAGCAGACATACTAGGGTGGAAAGAGACTGCCTTCCTGGCAGGGCCATTTGTGGGCAGTCCTCTGATATCTCTTCAAGGTGAAATTGTGTTTATATTGCGGGTACTTTCTCTTTCCACTATCATTACCTCTACCACTCACTGTGTGTTTTCCAGTAACATGAAGAGGAAGCTACAACTGACATAGGAGAGGGACAGGCATTTAAGATGTTCCCCAGAGCCTTGAAACAAACGCCATTGCAAGGAACTGACTGTGCTTCTTCCAAAGAGGAGAGCACATGCATATCCACACGGCAGCTCCTGAAGCCTGAGTTGTGCAATGCCTTGCAGTGCCAGTGAGGCTTTGAGCAAAGTCCCGGTGATGCTTGCTGAACTGAGCTCACAAAATTGAGCAAGGGTGACTTCATCCCCACTTCCTTTCACTGCAGCAAGTAATGGAAGTAACATTCGTCAGCAGCAGCTTCACGAGGTGGTATTCAGAGCAGGAGCCGCAGCAGCCTCCAACATGGGACTCCAGCCTGCAAAGCTCAGGCAGGACCTGTCCCTGAGCTGGGACAGGAAAAGACTGAGGCTATTCCTCCCTGCTAGGGCAGCACAGCTTTCCCCTAAGTCAAGCCAGAATCAAGCAGAGATTTCATCAGATAAACAATCCCAGCACAGGGATGTTCTAAGAGCCCAGACACCACTGACAAAGGCTGGTTTCACAGAGCTGTGATGAAAAAAACTGTCCTGTTAAATCCAACCAGCACCTCCTGCTTCCAGATGGTTCTGTGGAGTATTTGAAACAGCAGCATGCTGGAGATACTGCAGATGAGGGTGTAAAGAGTTACACTATGTGATGCCGGAGAATTAAGTAGGCAGTGAATTATTAAAGACTGGGACACAAAGGAAGTGGTGTGTGGGGACACCTCACTGGCAGGCAGTAACAAAAAGCATAACGAATCACTGCAAACTCCTCATAGAAATTGGAGGACAGAAGGACTGCATAGAGCACACAAGAATTGGAGTCTAGGAAATAAAACAGTTCAATTACTTCTTACTGAGTCGCAGCAGAAAGTTCCTCTTGTAAATGTGCGAATAACCTTCACACAGCCCATGCATCAGCGTAGTGTTTCTGGGCCTCTCCACCAAGCTAAAGCCGGAAGCAATGTGACTACGAGAAAGGATTTTCAAATGGGACTATTGCTCTAAGGGTCCTGTGAGGTTACGAACACAAACCCTTGTTCTACCATGCATTTCTCACAAGTACCTTTCCCTGCTCTACCTCCAGGCCTGGTTATCTCATGGGCTCAGAGGCCAACTCAGAAATTGATCCTTGCAGGACCAAGGCCAGAGTTGGTTGTACAAGCAAATTATGCTTTTAGGAGTGACTTTTAGTAAGATTGGAAGGGAATAAGTGTGAAAGCTCCTAAAAACATCATCATCCTCACTAATTCCCCTGGACAGGAGAATCAAAGGGTCAAGTGATTTGATCACATCCCTCCTCCTTCCTTATTCCCTGATCATGAAACACGAACAGCAGTATGCCACAATGATGAGAGTGACCTGTGGTTATAAGGTTACGGGGAGCAGTGAATACCCAGGAAACTTTCACAGAGCGATTGCGAAGGGATTTCCGGTGGCAACACCCTACCAAAACTGAAATTAGGCAGGATACAGAGAATAAAGTTTTGGCAGGGGATGGGGGAGAGAAATGTCCCAGAGTGACAGTCACTTGGCACAGAGCTAACACGAGGCTAACGACCATTTTAATTCCCTTTCAAACCAGTGGTCCAAGCCTGTTCTACTCCTGCATAGGAGCGAACTGCACCCCCACAATAAATAGCTTGCTATAAAAAAACGTTTCCTAGCTCTGCTACCAAATCCCACAGGGAGGAGAAATGAAAAATAGCAGGACTAGCTGCATATTGTGAGAGGAAAGATTTTTCTTTAGGTCTTCTACTGCAAGAGCCTGCCTTTGCGTGAGCAGAGTTTACACCAGCAAGGGTTCATCTGCATGGTGGAGCTGACCCATGTCATTTGCTGTCGAGTCCCCCTCCCCAGGCTGTTCATTTTGCAGGAGAGCAGCTGCACCTTGCTGGCTCCCCTCTGTGTCTGTGCGGGCTTATCCCATGGTCCTGAGCACTGTGCAGGAAACTGCACAGCTCTGTAAACCCTTTCCCAGTGAACTGGGAGGAGAGATGCCGTCCTTCCTGTGGCAAGGATTATAGGAAGACCCTAGAGGACAAGCAATACAGGAGAAGTGCTAGCCTGCATCCACATTGCAGAGCACTTATGTCAGTGATCCAGGGGTTGTACTCTAGCCCATCTCCTTGGCTGGCCGGCTAACTCAAGTCAAAAAGCATCTCTGATTTATAGGGATGTGGGTGTGGATAAGACACAAGTTACTAGCAGCACTGGAGATATAATCTTATTAATTCTGCAGTGAACACCCACCCTAAGAAGGGAGGCCAGGGAAACAGGGTGACTCAAAAAGAGAAACAGAGCAGCCAGGCTCATAGCCTGCTTTTCTCAAGCAGTTACAACCTTCCCACCTTGGCTCCCTGCATGTACTCAGTGCCACCGGCACAAGGTGGTGGTTCTGCTGTCAGCTTCTAGGACAGGGGGTCAGAGCAGCAGAATACCCTCCCCCTGTCCATACTGCCGCCACTTGTCCCTCCTCCGCCTCCACCCCGCGACCCTGCAGCTGGGCCTGGAGCACACAGCCAGAAATGGGAGCTGTCAGCGCAATTACTATGGATTTCACAACCTCCTATTACCACAGCTTTACAGTTTATTCACTCTGCATGCCAACATATATGGATGCATGTCTCTGTAGGTCCACATGCATCTGCGTACTGTTAGCCACTTCCTTAAGCACAAGGGAATGTTGGGCCTGCTGGAAAGGCCATGTGCCTGTGTGTCTTCCGTGGTTACTCTTTGTATCGGACGGGCATGGGAAATTCCTGCTGGACTCTGGTAACAAGTCTCTCCCTTGGCTAATTTTTAATGGCAAAGGTTTTGTAATCACCATCCGAGCCTGAGGAGCAGAAATTCCTGAGGGGTAATTGGCTTTGTCGGTCTGTTGGGCGCACTCAGCCTTCATCTCTTCAATTACTGTACACATGTACCTAAGCTCACACTGAAATGCCGGCCAGGACAAGCTCTGTGGATGGCTGCATGTGTGCAAGCAGCACAGCCAATCTGGTAGCTTGGCAGTAACCACCTCACTGACACAATCACTGAGGAGACAGGGTCTGTGGGGACAGGGGGACACGTGGTTTGGTCCCACAGACTTCTTCGGCAGTGCCCAAGTGCAGTGGCCCACAAGTCAATCCTATTCCACCTCTTGCCTCAGCCTATTGACCTGCTCACCTTCCACAAACTTCTCCACCTGCCACCACACAAAATACCGCATTCTCATTTCCAGCAAGACCTTGTCCACACTGAAAACAGACAAAACACTGTAGCAAACTTTCCCCATAGGGACTCAGCTTCTCCTGGCAAAAAGTCCACACTTGCCAAGATGGCTTATTCCAATGAATTTGAGCCAGCACATCCTCTTAAGACTCTTGCCAGTATAGCTATATTGATGGGAGGGAGAGGATGATTTTCCTTCCCTAATTAATAGGGTTATGCAGGCAAACATCTTTTTGCCATGGTCTGGGCTAATGACCTCTTAATGTTGCCTCATCAGCATGCAGCATTTAAAGGATATAAATGACATTTAAACATGCTTTGAAGCCCCTCCATGTGGCCTGAGAGGGCTAAGCATAGACACAAATCTTCAGATTCAGCACGTGTTATATCAGATTACACAGTGAATTCCACTGGGGTCTCAGGCACAACTAGTCAGGTCAATATACGCATGCACTATCCTCTTCATGTACTCCATGGCTTCAATATGGTCAGAGTAGGCATTTCTCTAGTCCTTCTCCCATCTGCATCCATCACACTCATCACGACTGTGCCGCGTGCTGCTGCCGCTACCTGTTCCATCCTGTTCCGTCCCCACCACCTCAACCCACCACAAACTTTCTGTTACCATCTTTCCCCCTCTGGCCGGTAGGTCTATATCACCTTTTTCCCATCCACCACACAAGCTGTTGTCTCCCCTTCAGTGACCGGTGGGTTATTCCTCCTCTCGGCCATCCCTGGAGTTCAGCGCAGGCAACTTTCACTCCCTCTTTTCGCCTAATTGCGGTCAGCACCCCCCAAGCTGAAGGGACTCATAAATACCGCTGGCGTTGTGAGGGAGGCTTCCAGCCAGTAATTGACTAAACTTTCCAGATGCGGTTCCAGCAAGAAATTAAAAAGCAATGTGACCCTTGTCAAGGGCACGGGCAACCCCCCGCAACATAAACACTGTCTCCCAGGAAAGCCCCATCCCCTGCAGACAGCAAGCTGACAGGGCCGACCGGTTCACGCTAGAGCCGCGATGGCAATAGGCACGCGTGTGTGCGAGGAGAGCGAGGGCGGCCGTAAATCAGGCCTCACCCAGGCCTGCGCTCTCCCTGTACCCCTTATCAGGACAATTTGACATCACTCGTGTTAAAGGAAGGACAAAGAGCAGGGAGAGTGCTGCCAAGTGACCTGGGGCTAAGATAAGGTCCCCCACAAAGCCAGCCTGGTTCCCATGAAATCCTCCAGGCCCTGCAGGTATGCAGGGCTGGCCGGTGCTGGGTTCACTGCTGGGAAGTCGGGGCTTTGGGAGCCTGGCCTGCTGGCCAGGGTTTCTCCATGCCATCTCACCACCGGCCTCAGTGTTGGGGCACCCTCTTGGCCCCTGCATCCAGGCAGCCTGGGGGTGCCACCAGCGCTGTCAGGGAGCCTGGGCCTAGCCCTGCAGTGGGTCACTGAGGCTGAGCATTGTCAGGAGAGGGGCAAGAGTCTCAGCTGCTGGGAAGATTTCTGATCTCCAGGCACAACCTTCTTCTCAGGGAAGCAGACAGCTACAGTCCTTGTCCTGCCTGGAAATGGGTTGTTCACTGCCTGCTTAGGGTTGCTTCATCCCTTTGATCATGGGTGATGATCCCCAGCGTGAAGGTGCCTCCTCATCTCCATTCCTGGTCCAAGCTCCTCACAGTGCCTGAGATTATGGTCTAATTATCTGGCCCTTTTCTCTCCCTTTACAGCGTGCCATTCAACAAGCCTGATGGCTTAACCTAGTCAGGCTATTGCTTCCATGTCCCTTTGTCATTAGAGAAATAGCCTTGGGGCTTAATGAAAAATAAACAAGTCAAGAGCTTTATATTCAGCAAGTGAAATGGCAGCATTTACAAATGAGATTTCAATGTGCATCTCTCACACAAGACGCCTCCCTTCCCTTCTCTTTCCTCTACCCAGTGGGGCTGCTCCAATTCCTATGGGGTCTTCCTGCCTGGAACTCATCCCTGCTACAAAAGCCTTTTTCTCAGAGTGTAAGTGACACAATTACTTTTGAAAAGAGTTTCTGCTCATTCTGCCACTGAATCACAATGCTACAATATGAGAGAAAGGGCAGCAGTGCCCCAAGTGTCTACCCTAGGGCTGTCCCTCTGGAGATCTGGCTGCGTAAGGCCACCCAACACGGGTTCGGGCCTCTTTGGTCAGGCTCCAAAAAACCTGGTTGCACCTCACGCAATGGTCATTCTGCTCAGCTTTCTAGAGAAGTGAAATAGCAGCAGTCTGGGGTGGGGATGGAGTCTAGGGCATGACAGGAGCAAAGGGCACTGGTAGCTCCTGCCATGGGGCTGGAAAGCTGGGGGTGGCTGCAGGGCAGGGGTGCAGGAGAGAAAGAGAGGGAGGCAGACAAACAGTTCAGGCAGGAATAACAGGGGAAGTCCGAGGTCTTTGGCCAAACTGCCTACAACCAGGATCAGGAACAGCAAGAGCCACTCGGAGCCAGGATTGAGAGGTCTGACAAGGAAAACTTGCCCTCTCTGTGCCTGGCTTCTCTGTCCCCTCACTCCCCCTGTGCAATGACCATCAGCATGGAAATGACGGTCTCCAGCTGTGGGATTTGGATGCGGAGGAGGGGGTATCTCAGAGGTGAGGGCTTCCTCAAGGGCAAGGTTGAAGCAGAAAGGCAAAAAGCAATAGCTCATATAACAGAGAGACTGCCTCTCCATTCTGTGTGGAGTTGTGACTAATTTCTGGCAGGTCACAACTGCAAGCCAGCAGTTGGGAAGCAGAGGAGCTGCCCCAAGCCAGCATGAGGAGGGCAGTGAAGACATTACTGCAAGGCAGGACAGGGAGTTTCAGCTGGGGCACAGAGGGAAGCACCTCAGGAGTGCCAGAGATTCACAGCCTCATGGACAGGCACAGATACATAGTTTGAAAGGTCTCTAGCCCTGCTAATCCCGTTTCCCTCTGATAGCTCTAAATCCATCACTTAAAAATCCAGCGTTTCTGTGTTGGATAGCTGGGTGGCCTAAAGGATGAATGAAACTCTTCACCCCTGGGGCAGTGGGGAGACTCCAGAAAAAAAGGACCAGGAAGGTGCTGGCATGTTAGCACGTAGCTGAGTAATATTTTACAGGCATACACGATATGTTTACTTCCATTAACATCTTGGCTTGGAAAGCACCCAGCATCCTTACACCCCTGAAGGAAATGGCCTCATAGAAAGCACTGAGAGGCCTGTGTGTTTGTATTTGCCTGCAAAATTGAGGTAGCTATCTTGAGACCAAAGACAAGTCTCCATCATCAGGATCACTCCTCTCTGATGGAGTTAGAATGATGGTACTTTGCGTGTTGAGCAATCTCAGGCTACCAGTTTTCCTGAAGGGCCACAGCGTACAAAGACATCCCTGCTGCAAATTCAGTGACCTCAGGTAGTGTGCAAGAGGGATCATTTGGACTTACATATTTAAAATAACACCTATGAGAGATTGCTCAAGGTTCCAGTAAAGATCAATTATGTGATAGGAAAGAAGTCTTTAACCACATGGCTAGTAGACAAAACACAGGACCTCAGCGCCATTTAAATGTGGCTGGGTCCATGCCTAGGTATAGTTTTATTATGGTTACTAGCAATGTTCACACTGAGAGTGATAAATCCTGTCCCTCAGGCTCTTCTAAGTAAGATGCAGCCATTTCAGATGCCTCAAATAAGCAGCAGAGGTATGTGAGGTCTGCAAGGCTCAAACCAGTGCTCCCAGAAACATGGACAGTGCTTTGCTTTCAGGTGGAGTTGCCTTCCAGCAGCTTGTTCACAACTATTTCTCCACACCTTCATCATTCTGGATGGTCACAGTCCCACACCTTCCCCTCCTGTCCTTTTTCACCATGTTGCTGCCACTTCCATTTAATGAGTGCCATAAAGCCAAATTCCTGATCCTTGCTGGCAGGCCCAGTTCAGGGCCCCAGATGGAAGTCTGCAGGGAGGAGGGGTGCTGAGTCTGTATATTCTTCCAGATCTCTCCCCTACACACTCCTCCACTCTGAAATATCCCTGCTCCTATCAGCGGTTTTGGAGCTGACGTCCTTTGTGACGCGGATAATGTCCCGCAGAAACCATGAGGAATGATCTCCCTCCCACCAGACCCCAGGACCCTGCCAACCTCAGTTGAGGTGGCCCTACACACCTTGTGCTCACCCAGTTACTGGTGCTCCGTAGGACTCTGCTGGGACATATTTGCTTGCTGAAGATCGGGCCTGATGGCCTAGCAGAGCAGTGCTGATTTAGACAATTCAGAGAGCTTCCCTTTGAAATTCTGCTTCTCCACTCCTGGGGCGCAGCATTTTCTTTCCTTTGGGCTGCTAAAAGGCTAGGCTGAGCAGTGGCAAAAGCCCTTGCGTGCCCTCTTGACCAGTGTTTCCAAGCACTGAAACCAGGATGGCAAGTGTTGAAAGTGCTGGAGCTCCAGCCTGGACTCCCTGACTGGCACCTCTCTCACGTTGCTATGAGGAGGTGTGGGTTGCATACAAGAATGGTGGTCTCCACGCAAAAGGCAGGACTCACAAGGAACTGCCACGCTGCTCAGTCATGCCAGCATGTATCTTCTGTGAAAAGGTATTTCCAGAAACTCATCTCATTCACTTGTCCTGATCTGATTACATGGGGAACATTTGCAGCAGAGAGGAATGATGATGTAGGGTAGACACGTGAGCCAAGATGAAGGAAGTTCAAACAGCAAAAGACTAAAGCAAGGTGCCAAAATCCTTATGACCACAGCTCTCTGAATAGCTGAGGAGCTAAATTCCCTCTTCAGCCCAAACTATGGTTTCGTGACAAATGCACCCTCTGCAGCAGGGAGAGAAGCAGCCTCTTTCCCTTCTGACTCCTTCCCTGTCCCTTCTGCCCAGAGAGGGCCCCTTCAGCTTGTCCCTAGTGCTCTTCCCTGTCTTGAGTCAGTGCCTGCAGGAAGGGATGAGCAGGGGATGGGACATGAGGGAGATTTCTGCTTATCTCTCCCAAGGGAATTTCTCACCTCCACTTCACTCTGCTCAGCTCCCCAGGAGGTAGCTCTGTCATCAGAGACGTTGTCTAGCCTGCAGTGTTGACAAAGTCAGAAGAGATGTGGAGTGCACATGGAGATCAAGGCAGGGCTGAGGCAGGCTTTAAGCCAGCGCTCACTGCTCTGCTCATCAAAGAAAGAAGGCAGGGATGGGGGTGGGAAGGGGAGAAGTGTTGTCTTCTGCACAGTGCCAAGAGCCAGGAGAAAGCCTTGGCACATCTATTCCCTGGCCCTAGCCGTGCTCAGCCGCTCACACTTCTGTGCCTCATGCCAGTGGCAAGCAGAGGCAGCACAGGGCTGACAGTCAGAGGTGTCACTCTGTTACCCTTGCAGAGATGGCAGAACAAATTTCCCTCCTATCCAAACAGTGCAGCGAAACTCTGAGGTATGTTCCTGTACCAAAGCAACTAAGATGTGGCTGTGTTTTGCTCCCAGACTTGACAGAGAAGCAGGCTCACTTCTGGACAGGCATCCCAGACAGCACTGTCTCCTTCTACCTCCTCTGCTTGCCTATTGCCTGGTGGTGACTTTTCATTCAGATGCTTATCTGCCAAATTTGGCTTCAACCTTCATGTCTGAGCACTTTGCCCACATGATGCCCACGATCATGCTGCACCTCTCTTTGCAAAGGCCGGTAATATACACTGCAACTGCCTGAGAGAGGAGGGCAAGTTCGCATTTGCCTGGTAGCTTTCACACACACTGCTCAACTGATTGCAAGCACTCGGCAGCACCTCCACGTAGTTGAAGTTCAGTTGGCAGGAGGGCTTTACCCGTTTCCAGCGGGCGAGACCAGAACCATTGCCAATGTTTTCAGAAGCAAAAGCAAAGTCCTGCTCCAAGCACTCTCCTCCTTGCTTCCATCCAGACAACCCAGCCCTATCATCCTCCTCTCACACTCCCCCAACTTTTCACACTGCCTGCACTCTCCATTCTCCTTTCTGCCCCTACAGCCCACCTCAGCCATGTGGGAAACTCTGACACGTTAGTGACTGCTTGGTACACTCAGAAAAAACCCTCCGTCTTGCACTGCAGTGCTCCTGAGCACTTTGTGCCCTGTTGCCTTATAGACGCTGGGGAAGCCTCGTGGTAGTCCAGGAAAGAGCGCATATCTGCAAGTCCTAATGACTGCTCCAAGAGTGAGGCAAAGCTCTCTGATCGGGCTGTACAGAAGAGTGTTTTGGCCAATGCTGCCCCTGCTGTTTCAGCAGATGGAATGAGTTATGCCAGCAATAGTACTGTAATGCTGTTGTAACAGTGGCAACACTTCCTAGTATAGAAATGTTGCTTAGAAGAAAACCCATACTCCCACATCTCTCAGTGCCAATGTAAGACTGCAAATATTAAAGGCCAGCATGGCCTGAAATATCTGGATTTTTAATGCTGCTCATCTCCTACTGAGGACAATAGAAAACCTCATCCTCTGAGGAACTTCAGAAGTAGTGCTGTAAAGCTGGCCGTCACAAGGCCTGCCACTGTCATGAGCCCCAGATGCACAACTGTATGGCTGCAGGATGCCACATCAGGAGGAAAAAACTAATAGGTCTTTCCCTTCACTGATGCTCCATCTCCGCCTTTGTGTTGCAAAAACAAAGAGGTTTGGGCGTGATCCCACTCCGCGCCTAGCAGCGGCTCCGGTGGTTGCGTGCACAACGTGCCTGCTCATGGTGCCGCTCATGGAGGAGGAGGATGTCTGTGCCCTGGGCATGCTCCACAGCCCCGGAGGCACCATGCTTCTCCCTCTCCAAAGTACACACGGCTGCACCACCACCACCTTATCGGCAATGGAATTATTGCTGGAGAATTTTCCACACTGCAAGCCAGGCTGAGTGAGGAAGATCAGGCTCTTCCCAAGGTGCCTAGCCATCTCCGGCCATGAAATCATAGAGCTGATGGATGCAGAGGAGCACGTAGGGCAGTGGGAGGGACAGTATGTGCTGTCCCAGCCTGACTGAAAGAGCTTATAGTTAGAGCCAATCGTGGTTTGACCTCGTCCATGGTCATTCCAGGAAGCCAGGCTCTTCTCCTCCAGCTTTCCTTCTCTCCCCTCCTTCTCTCTTACCTCTATAGTAACATCCAAGAAAATTCTTCAGACTGGAAATCAGAGGGCCAATTTTCCTCAGTGGACAGTGGAAGCCAAAAACAAGGAAAGACATGTACTAATTCATTCTGCTGTCTTAAGCAGCACAAGGTGGTCCACAGTCCCACCATCAAAAACTAGAAGGAGGGAATTCCTGTCTCTATGACACAGGAATTAGGTGTCAGGATGAAATAAGGAATACAGGAGAAGGAATAGTCTCATGTGAGTAACGATTGTGAAGACTCCAAGCCAGAAGGAACAAAGTTACAGTAGCATCTCCATCCAGTTTGGTTCCTGTGCAGAGAAGGGACCCTATAGTAAGAAAGCTGGCAAAGCCTGCCTGAGCCAAGCTCAACTGTCAGGAGCAGAACCTCTGGGCTAGTCTGGGTTTTTTTTTTTTTTTTTTTTTTCTGTAAATCTTACTCTGCTTTTTCCAAACTCCAGACTCTGGCAAGCATTCTGGACAGCCTGGTAACTGTGTGCTAAGTTTGGCCTGAAAACATATAATCCTAATGAGAATAGAAAGACCTGACCCTCTTACTGGAAGCTCCAGCTAGGCTTCAAAGGATCTGGGGCTTACCAAGTGGTTTTGAAACCTGTCCATGACTTCTGGCCCACTTTCTGATCTCCGCTGAAAAGGGAAGGCTGCATGTGTGCCTGAGAAGAGGCACGGGGCTTGGAGAGGAAGGGGAGGGAACAGGGAGAAAGGTGTTTCCCAATGTTGTACTTGGCTCTCCAAGAGAGCAAGTTCTCTCATCCCAAGCCCTTTCCATCCTTCTTAGTTTTGCTGAACATCTCAGGTCTGTGCATACAGGCAGTGAGACTGTTCTGTGCATAGGCAAGTAGGGGCTGAAAACAGCTACAACCCAATGCCAGCACAACACAGAAATTCTTGAAACTTCTGGAAGATTTCCATCCACTACTACTCTGGTAGGGAAAAGAAATGTCATGTCCTTTAGCAGAGATATCTAAAGCTAAGGAGCACAGTGAGGCCTTGAATGATGATAAAATAACACTGCCACCCAGCTATTAGTGCTATGTCAGGACACCATGAACGGAGGCAAAAGGAAACAGAGCATCAGGAAACAAGTCTGATCTAACTAATGGAGGGAAAACTATGGAGTCCCTCTGTATATTCCTTCTCCCTTGTCAGACTCAATAATGCCGAAGCCAAGTCTGCATACGGGTGTGCTGCGGAGGGAGCACTGTGCAGTTGCAAGTCCGGTGCTACATCAAGAAGTATGTGTGACAAATCACTAATGTGGAAAGGGGCCCCTGTACGCCCTGTTGGCAATTCAGTGTCTGATCTTTCACAGTTTAATACAAATCTGGCCACTGCATTGCTGGAGCACCTTACACGGAAAGGCAGCTGCAGCGCCTCTAGTAGACTGTGTGGATGTGTTCATCTGCCTCCCATCTGCTTCTTACTGCTTTGCCTGCTTGCTCCATCACTCACTTCCAGTGAACATCAGGCCTTTTTGGCACCAGTCAGCACTTGCTTAATGACTTGCTTCACAGAAGTCACTTGCCCAGAAATACAGAGGCAATGGCCTGTCTTTCTCACTCTCCATTGATTCCACGCTGCATCCAGACCGTGAGTTCCCCAGGAGAAGCCAACTCTACCATTCCCTCTGCACCTCCTAGCAGCATCCCGCCGCACACACAAATGTGACTGCAGGGTTTCAGTGCCAGCGAGGCCAGAGTGTGCTGCCAACACCAGAGCAGAGGGTGCCAGCCCTCTTCACAGCCCCAGCAAGTGCCTGCACATACATGAAGTGCACATGCTCTCACCCTGGGCCTGAGCAGTCTCTAATGAGGATGGGCTCTTATACCCAGCAGGCACAGACAGTGGGCATGGCTTCATTAAAAAAAAGCTGCAGACAGAATGAATCACAGCATCCTGCCAGCCTACTCTCTGGGCTGGCCTACTCTCTGGACTCTTACAAAACGCATGAGCTTGGCAAAGAGCAAACAGCTACTCACCTGGAGCTGCTTGCTAGTCTTATGAACAGGATGAAATACACCCTGCTCACCATTCCAGAGACATGAGTTACCCCAGGAACAGAGCAGAAAGGAAAATCACTCCAACCTAATTATAAAGAGTCTCAAGTCCACCTATGGGGAGCACCTACAGAGCATCAGGGACCACTGGGGAACAGTCACAGCCCAAGAAGATAAGAGCAAACATCAAGGGATAGAGGCAAAGATGATGTTGTGGCAGTGAGAGAAAACACATTGCCACTGAGGAAAGCAGCCTTGATGTTTTCCCCAGGACTCTGAAGTGACTGCGTTTTCTCCTGTGCTGCTCTGCTGTGTACCTAAGAAGTAGCACCTGTTTGACTCGTCTTCCCCAACCCTAGTTTCAATTGCTTGTAACTTGCCACTTTCACCACTTGGGTTAATATTTTCCAGGCCAGCAGCCAAGGAAGGAAAGAGATGGGGAAGGGGAAGGGTAAGTAAGGGAAGGGGAAGGGGAAAGGGAAGGGGAAGGGAAGGGGAAAGGAAGGGAAGGAAAGGGAAGGGGAGAGGCGTGGGGAGGCGAAGGGAGGGGAGGGAAGGAAAGAGAAGGGAAGGGAAGGGGAGAGGAAGGGAAGGGAAAGAAAGGGAAGGAGAAAGGAAGGGGAGGAGAGGGGTGAGGAGGCGTGGGGAGGGGAGGGAAGGGAAGGGAAGGAGAAAGGAAGGGGAAAGGAAGGGGAAAGGAAGGGAAGGAAAAAGTCCACCTTTAGGACTGCTGACCATTTTCAGAACACAAGGAAGAAAAAGAGGTTATTTGTCCATGCTGAAAAATCAGTGCCTACAACTGGTTAACTGAGAGTTTATAGATAAAGCAAGAACTTGAAATTAGGCAAGGGAAGTGCCTAGCTGCCAAGAACATGTCTCTGTTGTCCCCAAGAAAAATATCCCTGAATTTTGATCCAGTTATGAGCACTATGCTCTCACAGAGCAGATTTGGCAGATTTGGCAGCTCCATGCTGTAAAGTTTCTGCCCAAAGTGAGTGTGTTGTTTGTCCACATGCAGCTCCCAAGTGCCAAACTGAACTGGTCCTACATTGCAACATCTACATCAAGAAGGTCTTTTCTCTTCACATCCATTTATTTAGGGGAATGAAGGACTGCTAATGAAAAACTTACGTTCTCTGTAGAAAGTATGTAATCAAACATAAAACGTTGCTGAATTTTTCAGTCCCAGTTGACAAACATCAACTTAAAACTCTTGTCAGACCTATCCAAGCTTCACTCACATCACACACCTTTTGATTTCTGTCACAACCAACTTTATGCTCCACAAACAGCTCTGGTTTCCTTCCCTAGATAGCCATAGCTCTTGCTCATCTATCCTGAGATCGGTCAGCAAACCCACAGAAAAGATATAACATGTTGGTGTAACCTCAGTGTCTGGACACCATACGCATTAGAGTTTTAAATCCTAGATTCATAGGCAATCTTAATTCTGTTTTCTTAGTTTGGAGGTTTGACTTATTAATATTTTTAACTTCAGTGGCTCCTTCAGTGCTTTTATCTTTGTAATTTCTAACTACTACTGAGCAGTATTCATTCTGCCTCAATTCTGGGCTTCTGGTTCTTTTGCTCTGTACCTGGGAGAGGAATTGGAGTATTTTGAAGCCTCCCTGTTCGGACACAGCTTGTCTTGATTGCAGTGCCAGTGATGGGAGCTCCAGGGTCCCTCTAGATACTCTTCTGCTTCCCTGGGTGAGGAGCCCGGCATGCTCAGACTCAGCACCCAGATGACTTCAGCACCTGTTACCTGCGTGGCAAAGAAACACGAGCACGGCGCTTCCTGAAGATCTCTTAGAGCGTGATAAAGCGCCCTTTAGAAATGAGCTCTCTCACCCCACAAGCAAGGGTTTGGGGAAGTCAGGAACCCTGCGTGCCAGGCTCAGTGCTGAGAGGCGCCGTGCTCTGCAGCGCCTGGGCTCGGCTGCCCTTCCCGGGCAGGAGCAGAGCAGAGTGGGCAGCCAGAGTCATCTGCTCCCGGGAGAGCCGGCCGTGATGCAGCAAGAGCAGGCAGCCACATGTCCTTGGCGCTCCTCAGCCCTTGGGAAGGAAGCTGGATAAAGGCAGGCCCTGATGCTTTTTGCCAAGGGCTACTGAGCTACATCTTTCCGGATATTGGCCTCAGCTTTCACTTTAGCAGTTGGGATTACACAAAGCAGAATACACCATAGCATTAATTTACACAGCATCTTTCATACCAGTACCCCAAGGCACTTTGAGAGTATCAGTTTCACCTAAGACAGACTGGAGAGGCTGGATAATGATTATTACTTTTCCTTTTCTGCAGAGAAGAAAACAGACACAAGTTAGGCAAATTTCCCAAGAACAACAGATAAACCATATGCAGAGTTAGAAGAGAAACTGAAGTGCCCTGACTCTTCTCCTCCTTACTTTGCCCATTACAGTGAAGCAAAAAGAGAGCTGGAATAGAAAATACTGCATACAGAAAACAATAACCGTATTTTCCTGCAGCAAGGCTGCCTTCTCTGATTTTAGCCAAGAGGCTTGTTTCCAAGCCTTCCTTGTTCTGCTAAATATTCATTCACAGCTATAGCTAGCCACACTGATAGGGATGGATGTAGCAAAGGGAAATAGCCATACAAACAGAGGGGAAAGGAATCACGATATGGAGCAATGGTTATTTATGAGGTAGGAGATGCAAGAGGAGCCTTTTCTTCTCCTGCCTTCTTCATAAGCACAGCGAGGTTAGCAAGGAGAGTAGTGGGGTTTTCTAATTAGACCAACTGATGTATTTGGGAAAAGACAGACAAGCTGTCAGGAACCTGAGCTCTTCTGCAGGTCTGAAAGAGGCACATCAAACCTCAAGCTAAGTACAGATTGCAAATAACCATTCCAAGTTTAACTTGAGCATGTCAATCAAGTGGCTGTTTTGAAGGAAAGGGGGTTGTCAGTGGAGCCACAGCAGAGGGAAATATTAGCAAGGGAGAGAGGAAAAGGCTGTTAGTTTCCTTGAAACAAGGAGCAGCAGAAATTCTTGCCTGGGGAATAGCAAGCGATTAGTGGAAAGGGAGAAGCTGGGGAAAATTGTAATGTGCCATAAAGTGTCCTTGCTGTATTCATGGCTTCTAATATCCATTATAGTCACAAATGTTAATTCCCTACTCGTCTTTCAAAAGTGTTTCCTAGGTTTTCCATAAGGACCAGAATCAGGACTTAAAAAAAATAGTTGTTTCTACTGCAAATTGTTCTCTCCCACTGGTATCTGCTTGTTCCATGAAGTTCCAATGCCCTGTGCAAGTTTGTTTGTGGCACAGTGGCCGCTCAGTTCCCTCACAGTTTCTGCAAGAGCAGAGGACACGTGGAGGAAGCATGCTGTGTTCTGCATGTCAGAGCACCAGGCTGTGACAGTTTGGGATGTCTTGGGGATTTTATCCTCTGTTGCACTGACAGAGTCTGAATTCAGGGTGCTGATGCCTTGTTGTGCCATGCAAAATCCCCAGCATGGATTATTTCTTCTTAGCCTGAGTTAATACTAGCATTACCACCTCCAAATCTTCATCCTCCTCTTTGGATAACTGCTCTTCCCTATCTATTTCTTCATCTTAAATCTGACACTAAAGCGGGAGATCCCTGGAACATAACTATTCCGCTGTGCAGGCTGTACAGCCTCTCTCTGCAAGGGTTATACTTATCCTGATGCAGATAGGACCACACTGTAAGTGCCAGGAGCTGCTATCACAGCAAGAGGTGAACCACACTTTGTTACTTTACACGCTGTAAATTTGCATTATTTGTAGGAATCAAGGACAATTTTTGAGTCTGAAAAAAGTGGGACCAAAAGAGCTTTCCCCCAACCAACAGGGTCTGGATAATCCTCTTTGCCAGTGTCCCCACTGCAGAATTCATTGCAAAATAATTTCTTCCTGCTGCATCCTTCCCAGTTTCAGAGTTTTGCTTTCTGAATCTGTCATCCCTTTCTCTCTTTTTTCAATCTGCTCTCATTTGGTGAAATTATTCATCAAATAATTCTCACAGATGGCTCCTGGACAGCAGTTCATTCATGAACAGCGCTCTGCGAGTCTGCTTGAAATGCAAGCTGCCATGAGTGGAATTGCGGGTGTTGTGGGATCCTTCTGTCTCCCGCCATGAGGGGAATCCTTTGGATGGCACAAACGTGCTCAACTGTAAAGCCTAAAAAGGTTTTCTGAGGCCATTTGTTCATGACTAATGTTTGTGCTCCTCTGGAGCACAGTGCATGCTTAAAGCAGACCCATCATGTCCAAATGGAGTTTGCTGAACGAATACCTCCAGATCAGCTTGCCTTGAGATGCCAACAGGTTAGCAGTTTTTACAATAGGGCCAGTAACACCCAGCAACTCAGCAGGCTTTTGCGAAACTGCCATGACCCTCCTTATTTAAAGGAGTGAAGAGGTGGATAAATTAGTATCCACTGTTTGTGCTATCCTTTTGTCAGGCATTCCCCGATGAGCACAAACCAACCAAAGCCCTCGCTTGGGCCCATCCCCAATGCCACAGCTGAACTTGACTCCCGCTGAGATTATGTTGGAAAGCATTTCTCAGGGTGACGGGCGTGCTCTCCTCCGAAGAGGGACTTAAAACAAAACAACCAAAGCCACTCAATTAGAGTATGGGGCTTAGAAGGCCCTTTATCTCATGAAAAAGAGATTAAAGCCCTCTGATAATTTATAAAGCGCTTAAAAGTTTAAAGGCTTTTATCTGAACTATCAGATAACACGAGGCACGCAAAGGCCACGCACAAGGCAGCCCCAGGGTGCAGTCACTTCATCACAGAGAATTCTTGCTTCCAACCATGGATCTGATCCCAACCCCTGAAATTAATAGCCAGACTCCCAGACTCCTATGGACTAGTAGCTGGGCCAGTCTGACATGTCCCTGTGGCTCAGACACACAGTCACGTAACTCTCGCTTATAAAGTCCTGGAGTGTCCTGACTTCACGGTGCCTGACGGCTCCTGTGGTGAGATGGGCTGGCTCTCCCACATGCTTCTGAGTGGCCCTCCTGGCATTGAGGACTTCTCCTACCACACCAATGGCTAGTGCTTATTTAATGAAGGTGTGTGGTGCACTCAGCCTACACAAAGCACTGTATAGTTGGCCAGAGTGCTCATAGAAGCTTGCCCAACCTGTTTTTATTGGAGTTGGTATTTCAAAGAGCCAGTTATTATTTGGGTGGTTGAGGCCATCACTCATTATTATCCTGGTAGACTTTTGATGTCTTCCCAGCTCTCTCTCTCTGCTCATTATCCACTTTGACCACTGCTGACAATGGTGTCCCGGCAGACTGAGACCACCATCGAACAATGAAGGGAGGAACATGTGTGGGACACAGATCACACCCTGGAGCTGGCCCTGGATGCTGGAGCTCACTCCCACAGGAGACAGGGAGTCACGAGCTCAGAGCTAAATGCCAAGCTCAGCTGTTCCTCGGCATTGCCCACACATAAAAGAACCAAGTTGCCTTGTGAGCAAAAGAGCTACAAAGACTGGGTTTCAGGCAGGGGGGGAGGGTTCTTTTGTCCCCAGATATCTCTTCATCACTCTACATTAACTCTTGCCTCCCACCATGCAAAAGACAATAGCAGCGTGGACAAACTAGCGTTAGATATCTACTGAAGGCAGGTCATGTACACACAAGGTGATGAGTTGATCAGTCGACGTGTAACGGAAGGTACAACAGCTGAGCTCTTCCTCTCTTTTCTTCAGAAGTCACTGGTTTGCATCATTTCATCTACTTTGGCAGCCACAAACTTAGTGTTTTTGAAACTTTTACTCTTCTTTTAGTGGTGGAAACTTGCCAACATGTTCCACAGCCACTTGAAGAGGGAAGGATGGACAGCTTGTCTTTGTTTTTTTTTTTTTGTTTTGGGAAATGAGGATTAAAAATACCTTAAAAATAAACCAATCTCTTTTCTTTCAGATTTATTCTCAGGTCAAGTGTGTACTGCACCCCACAAATAAAGTCCTAACTCCAGTCATCCTGGCATACAGAAAAAGCCATTTCACCAGGTCCATCTTCACTATAATCCTTACTCTCTTATGGGTGAACGAACCAAAAACTCCACCTTACATCTGCTTTGCTGTCTGTCTGTAAGAGTAACACAGTGTTCCCAAACAAATTTATTATCACGTGGGTTGAAGGACCTTTTGGCAGACTTTCAACCTGAAGCTGAAGGTTGCCTCAGGAGATTTTCGTGGCTCACTGGGTTTCATCAAGCAGATAAAGCAGTGGTCTAGGTGTTAGGACACCCAAGCCATCTTCCCAGATCTGCCTGGGATCTTCTGCATAGTCTGAGAGAAGAAAATTCCCTTTGGTATTTTCTCTCTCAGGCTTTTGCCATCCAATCCCCTTAACTGTTTGCTTATTGGGTAGAGGGGTAGCTTTAGTGAAGATTTGCCTAATGCTTACCAGAATGAGACCCAAATTTGACTGCAGGACTACTCAAACATTACCAATACAGTCCAATAGTTAAGGACAGCCTTTCACATGACTTTGCACATCTTAATTTCTAAAGAAATTGTATAATTACATAAATATATAACATCTCTAAGAATACATATATATATGCTCGCATATATATAGTCACGTAAGACAGGAATTACTTTAAATCTTATGAAATCACTCTTTGAAAATGTTTGGGAGTGTTTGACCAGTTCAGTAGTACTTGCAACATGTACATGGGGCATAGGAAACTGCTAGCAATTAGTGAGATGTGTGCTTGTCTTCCATGCATTCAAGCAAGGCTCCCTCCAGGTGCGACTGCATGTGATTACTTAGTAGCCAACTGGCTTTATCTTCTGAGAAAGTTTGTGTGTATAAATTAGCCAGCATGCTAAATTAGCCAGTATAAATGTGTGTATAAATTAGCCAGGGTGCTGAATATGGAATCCGTTGTGAGACAAAAGGTGTTCAAAACACCTAAAGGCTTGTGAAGCATCAGAGCATTTGTAGCTTTTGTGCTGTTGTTTGTCCTTTGGTTTAGGAAAATACCAGAACTGGCCAAGAATACTGTAGCGTGACAAACTTCTCATTCACATGGCCGGCATGCTAACATCCTCATTCTTTCCTTAGACATCTGTCAACTGTAAGCAAAACATATATTAATTGTGTCTGACTGAATTTCAGCCTGCCATTTAAAAAGTTGCTGATACAAGTTTAGACAATAGGCCAACAACAGGCTGAATCCCCTCAGAGAACATATACAAGGCATTCTCCTGTGTCACTGATTTAACAAGATTTAAATACACTCCTGTTTAGAAAGGCGCAAGCAGAATGCTTGAATAGAAATTGGAATTCCATTTGGCTGCATTTTCATCCTCTGTGTGTTTACTTCCCCGCCCTGTCGCAGCCAAGGGTGCGTGCTGCTAGAGACATCTGCAAGAACAGCAAGAGATGCTGCCGGCTGCCTGGGGGAAATCCTTTTTCCGGTAGGTACCTCTTTTCAAGCACAAGGTTTATCATCCAAGACCAGAAACAAGATGATGCATGAGAGCTATCATCCAAGACCATAAAGAAGAGGTGATCAACACGCTCCAAGAAAATGAAGTAACACTGAATTTTGAGTATTGAGGCTTTCCAAGAAACAAGCTTCTGAAGACTCATCAGGAGACTGCAACAGAGATAAAAGGATTGCTTGAGATGAAAAAAAAATCAATCATAAATTCATGGGCCACTTAGCAACATGAAGAGGGTTGCAATGCCCCAGATACATGATTAAGGCATTACTCACTTGGTTGTAGACATAACTCCTCAGATCCACATGGTAACCAGAAATTCAGCCAAAATCTCACAAGGTTGTAGGCCCCAGCCTGCCAACTCCTGGGCCCCTTCACTTAGTCAAGTCCTCTGTGCAATGTATACTTCCTGCCCTACTCCCTGCCAAAGTCCCACTCAGCTGTAGCTCACCCCTTTGCAGCAGACGGAAAACATCCATAGCAAGAAGGAATGGGAAAAAACAGCTCAAGTTGGCTCTTCATCCCTCAGCAGGCTCCGAAATCTGTGAGCTGTGCTGGCTCCCTGTCCCACAGAGCACTGCTACCCCTTCCTTCCTATTTTAACCTCCTCGCATAAGGAGTGGAAAATTCTGCACGGGAAATAAGCTGTGGAGAACTTCAGCGGACACGGAGCTGCACACCCAAAGCCCAGGCAGGCCCCACTCGCCCCTGAAGAGAGCAGCTCATGGAGCAGCGTGCTACACTTCTGCAAGAGAACAGACGGGAGCAAAAGGAGCCTACGCACTCAGCAGGGATACTGCACGTTATTGCAACTGCCATAATCAGAGCTCAGTATCCCCAGTATGAGGCCAGACAGATAGCTTCTGCTTTGCAGACAATACCAGGTAGGGTGAAGTAGCTCTCAGCACAGCACTGCTTACTTCTAGGAACAGCATCACACCCCTGCTGCCAAAATACACTGCCAGTAGCATGTCGTAGCGTCACAGCACTCATCCCATGAGCTACAGCAACAGGAAAATATGAACCTACAGCAAAATGTGCCCTTTCAGAGCAGGCTAGGAGTGTGTTTAGGGGGTTGCTGTGAAGCAGTGTTCCTCCTGGAAAAACCCAGCTGTGAAGAACCTCAGACAAGATCCAGCACCACCCAGGGTGCCTGTTGCTTATATTAAACAGCTAATAAAGTTGGTTATCATTCAGGCAATTCCTGCATTAGGTGTCAGTGGCCATGTGGAGGACTCCTGAAAACAACACACATGCAGGCTTTGCTGCCCAAGAAGAGGAATGTAAAGTAGGAACTCAGCAACTGTTTTTGTTGGGCCTTTAACAGACATATCCAGCAACAAGAATGGTGCAAAGCTATGTTCAAACGGCATTTAAGCACTTGTGGATTAAAGTTAAGCATGTGTTTGTGTACAGTCTCAGATCATATCCATTGCAAAATCAGGGCCAGTGTCTGGGGAGACTTTGTAGGGGAAAGGTGTCTTCTGATATGAAATGCCACCTACGGAGAGCAGGCTCTCTCTGGTGTCTCCAAGCACAGTGGCAACACATATTGAACCAAGATGTAGAGACTGGGAATTACTCTTGCAGGCAGAGCAGCTCTAGGCATTCTTGGTCACACTCACTAGAAAAAGATAAGCTTGCACAGCTGCATTGTGCTCCTAGATTTTACTGCGAGAGCCTAGAAGGCACATAAAAGAGGAGGAGAGAGGTTCTCACCTCTCTCTGATCAGGATACATCCTCCATTTGTAAGGTTGAGGATATGCCACACAGTATATTTATTTGCAATCAACAGCTTGAGAGGCAGGTAGGCCTCAGTAAGAATTCATCCAAGGAAATTGCTAGCATTCATTACAAGAGCCAGGGGCATCAAATGAAAGCGGCAGGGAAAACAAGCAATAAGAGGCGTCTGTTTACCCAACAGGTAGTTAAACTGCAGGTGTCCTTGCCACAGGATGCTGTAGGTATGAGAAATTTCCACTACTTCAAAAAAACAGCAAGACAAAGTACAGGGAGAAATGTATATTTAGATCAGGTCTATCGCAGGAAGTCCCCAAATTGTTGGAAGATGGGGAACATTTGGGAGAATTATCACTATATATTTGCCTTTATTTCATGCTCATTTTTGTACTCGTCCTATCAGTCGTTGTGGGAGACAGGATTCTGGGCTCCACGAACCTTTGGCTTGACACAGCACAGCTGTTCGTCTTCTCTTATGCGCACACACTTTTGCTTGGTGGGGTTAGAAAGAAGTAACAGACTCCCAGTGGCCGGAGAGAACAAGCCCAGGCCCTGGAACAGGCTTCAGCCTCATATTTGATTTTGCATGATCAGGGAGAGAGATTTTGCTCAAAATGAAGCTGAGCAGAGTCTTGAATCTGGACATCTCTCAAGTCACTTCCCAAGGCACAAGCTACTAGCATGCACCCCTCATAGTCCAGCCCCCAAAAAAAAAAAAGTACATTGCAGTCTAGAAATCACACTTCGCACACAGAATATGGAAATTTGGACACAACTCTTTCTGCCAGAATATTTGAAATACTGTGGCTTTGTCCCAATACAGACTGAGAGCTAATTAGGAAGCTTCAAAAGTTGTTCCCAAACAGAACTGCTCTCCTCTGGTTATCTATCTTGACAGCCTCACTCCAGAAATACACCAGTATGTCAGAAAAAAAGACATTTATCAGCATTTCGTAAATGTATTTGGAAAAAAGAAAAAAAGATTGATAGACTCTATCTATCTCACAGAAAAGCAGGAGCATTCCTAGGGGCATAAGCGAAAGATCTGAAAAGTTCTTGAGCTCTCCTAACACCACAGCAGCAAACACCAGAGGCCAACAGAACCGGCACTGCTGAGGGGGAGCTGAAAGAGGGACTGAGCTCATGCAAGCTGCAAAGAAACACTGATTCAAAGCCACACCACAGAGTAAAGCAGCATTCTAACACAGCAGTGGCAACCCCAGGCACCAAAAGCACAAATCAAGCTCCAAAAGCTTTATGAACTTGGTTTAAAATGAGAAATAAAAGTCCAACATGGTATGCTGAAGTTTTCATATCTGTCACCTACTGTTAGGGTTTCCCACAAGCCGGAAATGTGTTAAAAGAATAACAAGAAATTAAAAAAAAATCAAGAGACACTAATCAGATATAACTTTTATCATGACCATTTTGAAATCTCTGATGTTATGTGCAAAGCGGCCCCTGTCTAAGTAAGAATTTGGCCTAAATATTTATCCTGAGTTTCAAAGACTTTCAAAAATAGAAAGATCACAGAAGAATAGGGCCAAGGATGTATCTATTACTATCAACATCAGTGTAAAATTAAAAAGAAAAGGGACTTGCTTTGTTGAAAAGAAAAATAAAAAAAAAAGGAAAAGGAAAAAGAAAAAAGAGAAAAAGAAAAACCTTCAGCAGCAGCATGAAATATTTGGGCCAAATTTTCTGGATTTACTGGTGAGTAAGCCCACTGAAGTCAGTTGGCTTATAAGCAGAATAGCCTGCAGAGTGTTAGCAATAATAAGAAACAAAAGCGCTAGATGGTTTTGCAACACAGAAGAAAGAAAAAAAAAGTAGCTGCCAATCTCTGTGGACAGTTCCTGACATTTGAAGTCATTACTGAATGATTAATTTGCTACCTCTCTGGGGGTTATTTACATTGTTTATGAGCACGTGACTAATTGCTCAATGAAGATACGGAACCATAATCACCTAATAACAGCGTACGATTACAGCATAGATGAATTGGGTGACCAGGACAATCCTGTCCAAGTGCAGCCAGCCAGCTCAGCACGTCCAGAACATGCTCGTTTGCCCTCTTCCAAGGCAGCAAGTCCAGAAGAGGCAGGAAAACCCTTTCGGAGACACTGGGTCCAGAGCGGCCGCAGTCCGCGGAGAGCGCGAGAGGGCTCCCGCGGATCCTTGCAGGTGAGAGGCCCTGCACAGAGCCTCGATACAGCCCCGCTGATGGGGAGTGCGTAATCGTGACGAGTGGTATTTGGGAGTGGTTCTAACTCTGTCCAGAGGCAAATTCCAACTCAAGAGAATTTGCTCCTGATGAAAGGTGCTTGACAGGCAGCCTTAAAGACCGAAGGCTCCAGTGTCTAAGTAAGTGGCAACATCGGTGCAAACAGAATGATTCCTTTTGTCCAGAGAGGAGTCTCCATGTTGGCCCTGCAGGGATACTCTGAGGAAACAACTTACCTCCAGGTATCCAGTGAACCTCTTCTGGAGCAGTAGATTTTCCTCAGGTACAAACTTGTTCTCCTAGTCTGAGACTAAAGCAACACTGAATTTGCCAGGATACATCACAAGAGGGTCTTTGCACGTCCGTAAATACCTCCCAGAAATCCTGTGTTGCCACTGAAGCTTCTCAGTGAGAGCTGGCTTCCCCTTATATAGCTGCAATATTCAAGCTACACAGCTTTACTTACTGCACAAATTCAAGTCACACTGAAAAACAAATTAACTTATTGCAATAACATATTTTCCATTTCAGACAAACGATGACATCCTCATTCCCCTCACACCTGACAATGAAAGATAAGGTCTCAGGGTAAGTGTTGGTCTCAAGGTAGCAAGAAGGTAAGGAGAAATAGTGCTGCTGAAGGCCTGACTCTTAAGTTGTTGTCACACTGACACAGAAACTCTAGAAATGCTGTAAGACATTTCCTTGCTAGAAAACCCCCTCGGATGAGGATGTCCACCAGCATCTCACACCACAGAGAACTCTCCCTAGCCCAGTTAGGCTGGACCTCCTGTGCATGAGAGGGTGGCACAGGCAACTAGCCCAGGGTCTTGCCATGCCTCAGGCTTGCAAATGTAGCAGGGACACTGAAGTGAGGCCCACACAGGGAGCATGAGGTTGAAGGCCCAGCCACTGATGGCCAAGACAGCCAGCAACTCCGGGCAGCTGTTTGTTAACCCTGGTGGCAGCAACATCTTGGATGAAGTTCCTGCTGAAGAAAGAGCTTTATGAGCAATGACAAAATAAGCCAGACTTATGGTACCATTTATGAATATATGCTGTCTGCTAGATGCCGTCTTGTCTGGTGCTGTTGCACCCTCCACACTTATCGGAGAGCTGCCCAGCCACCCGTGCTGTGCTCAGCAGATCACCAAGACCCAGGCGTGGCGACTCGTGCACCCGCTCTCTCTTGCTGGGATTCAAAGCTGTGACCCCTGGCAGACCAGGGAGAGCAGCCCAGCTACATACCAAATATCCTGGCAAGGAAGACTGATTATGTCCCAGGGTTAATTTATTGGTTTTGCACTGCAGGCTCCAAATGAACCTTCTCGGGAGAGAATGAGGCTTTATTGTACAGCATAGCAAGGCACAGCCCTTCCCCTGCAGGGAATGTAACCAAAACAGGCAGGGCAAAGAAATGGCCAGAAGGCAGGCTGAGGGGTAAGCAATATGCCCCTGGTCACAGAGCAGAGCAGTTGCAGAGACACTACCAGACCCTAGTCATGGCTATCCTTAAGTACCTCAAAGCAATAGTCTGCTACCAGACTTACATTTGTTCTGGATAGTGTTTCTACATTTCCTCTTATCCACATTGTTTTGCTGCTGCCTAAAGGCACTGCAACATGGCAGGCAGGAATACGCTGCACCTAGAATGGAAATTGGAAGGCTTTGACTGTTAATCTGGGGTACAGCATGTCCAGGAAGGCCCAGGATGTTCTGGGTTGAGGTTACCCAAAGCACTGCTGAAAGAGATGGAAAGGCCTGCCTTGAGTCCCCTCACACACAGGTAGAAGCAGAAGAAAGGACTCCCTTGTCTTATCAGGGAGTGCCCAGAAAGCCTCTGTGACATGCAAAATGAGCAGCAATGCCACAAACTAAGCCCAGCATACATTTTCTGCAGGCAAGCTGATAGCAACTCTGCTGTGAAATAGGAATCCATTTGCCTAGAACTCCACATGCTGTTCTTATTCAAACCACCCCAAATGTTAACCATGAACTCCAACTTTTGGCTACTACCACCTCCAGCTCACATTCATGATTCCAAAGTTGCTACCGATTTGCATCCTGAATGGTAAAGAACAGTGGCAGCGCTGGCTTCTCAGACTGGGGGGCAGAAATGCAAATTAATATTCCAGTAGTAGGAACTACACTGTGTCCAAAGGAGCCTGAAGGACCAACCGCTGATCCCCCTAGAGAGATGCAAAGACCCCACATCTCAGAGCTACCTTCTCTCCGCTCCTGCTCTGAAGAGGATGGTCAGAGGGAGCATGCTGATTTACTAAGCCAGCTCTTGTGCAGAAAAGGGGCCCTGTGTGCAGGACTGCTGAGCTCAGCTGAAATGGGGCATCTCCCACCAGCGCAGGACAGGGAAATTTGTGTCAGCTGAGGAGTGACCCTGCTGTAAGGCTTCCAGCTGTTTCCCTTCCCGCCTGGGTCTGAGGCAGAACAAGCCTTCCCGCTTCCCTCCCCCAAGCCGACCATCACATTTGTCACAGACTACATTGGCCTAAATAGTTAGGTGTCACGTAGCCAGCAGCCCATACGGGAAGATGTTACATAACTCAGATAAATGGGACAAGGTCAACTCCAAGCCCAATCTCCCTATTGCAGAAGACCCTGTACAAATCGGTCCCTCCAGCCTTACCAAACCTAGGCCACGGCTGCAGAAGGGGCTGCTGGATATGGGGGCTGAGAGGGAGCCCCATGCAGCCGGAGGCACCGTCAGGAGCCAGGAAGAAGCACAGCCCATCCGGGAGCCCCAGCTGCTCTAGTCACAGGCAGATCAAAGTGCCCTGCTGATACACAGAAGAAGAAATTCCTTATAGGATTTGCAGCACTGGAATTTGCCAGCGTCAGTCAGTAACCAGCAGCGCCGGATCAGGTGAGACGATTTAGTGAAACCGCAGGTGTGGCCTTTTGTCCGTGCCCAGTGTACATCATGATGGAAAAGTTTTGCCTGGGTTACCTCACATCCCCTTCACTTGCTGATTCAGGCTCCCCTCTCTATATCTAAACAAGGTGTTTTGTGTCACCCCATCCCAGAGGGAAATTCCTCTTTATCTCCAGAAATAAGTGCCGTACCCTGTGCTTGTTCTGCCCGATGTCAGGGGAGTCCCTCATAAGCAAAGTAATTTAGCTGTGATTAGCACTGTGTCTACACAGACAGGGATTTCTGCAGGGTCTGCTTTAAAACTGTGCAAAAGACGTGTTTGCAGCAAGCACTGTGAAATAAGGAAAAAGGGCGCTGAGTTATAGGAAAGCACGGCACAGGGAGAGCAGGGAGCAGGACTGTGTGGTTTGCATTTTCTCAGGAAAAAAAAAAAAAACAGGAGGGACATTAAAAAGCGCAGGCGAGGGAGCAGAGCTGGATGCTATGGGCAGCCCTAGAGGGGGTCAATGGCCGGCCAGCGCTGGGCCATGCCTCGGGGCACTGGCCTCGGGAGCAGGAGGAGATCCCGGCTGTGAAGGGCAGATATGTGGAGAGGGGCCCTCTGTGCGCAAGCTGGGGGAAGAGCTGGGCCAGGGGCACAGAGACCCGCGCTGCCTGTGGCGCAAGGTTTCCTGAAAGCCCCCGTTTTTGCTGAGGCGGGGGTAGTTTTGTCTGAAAAAGAAAGGCAACTTCTAGTCTTGGTGGTTTCAGAGAAAAGCTGAGAGTTGTGTCCCAAGGGAAGGTTTAAGGCTTGGAAGTGGGGGAGGTGGGAAAAGGCTGTTAAAACATGGATGCTTTATTTCCGCACTCTGGCTTTGCGGCGCGCTCGGGGCTGGCGCCACGGGCGGCCTGCTGGACCCCCGCAGCGCCCTGGGGTGAAGCACAAGGCCCGCACGGGCAGCGGGCCCCACGGGGAGCCCGAGAGTGGCCTGCCGTGCGGAGAGGAGGGCGCCGGCGGGGACACGGCGCCCGCCGCAGGTGTCCGTCACCTGGGGGCAAGCAGCCGGGCAGTGCTGCTTGCGTCACGTGCTGGGGAAGGAAAACCACAGAGCGAGCCAGCGGCCAAAAACAACAGCCGGGAGAGCAGGAATTCAGTAAGGGAGCCGGCGAGGGAAGCAGAGTGCGTTTGGGTGAGGGCAGAGCTGTGCCTGCGGCTCACGAGCCACGTGGCCCAGCAGGAGCCCTCCAGCCCTTTACCGCTGGGGCTTGGCCAAAGGGCTCCATCACGCTTGACGCGTTGGCCACCACCACCAGCGAGCTTTGGTGGCCCACACTGGGCTCCTCGTTAGCCCACAGGGTGGGGTGGGTGAGGCTACAGGCCCTGTGGTGGCTGCTTTCGGGGTCGTGGGCTCCCTGCTGCCTAGCACGCCCCTGCTTCCCGTGGCTGCTCGGCTTAGCGTCCCCTTTGGCACCCCGGCCAGTGAATTCCCAGCAACAGAGTTGGAACAGACTTCAAAAGGATTTAAAGTGAGCAACCTTTCTATCTCTTGATCCTCTCAGCCATACATGGGATTAGGCGCTGGCTGAAGCCCTGAGCTGCTTGTGCTGCCTTCTCGTTCTTCAGGGTTGCTATCACAGGGCAGGCACCGGTTATCCCCAAACCCGCCTTTGTCGTGAAAACCAAGTGGAAGCTCCATCCCCAGCACTGCTGCTTCTGGACTTCGGATGTTGGGACACTGCTTGCGCCCAGAGCTGAAGAGCTAAAGAGGGCCACAGGAGCCCAGCTGGGGACCCCAGATGAGTTTGCCCAGTAAAATGCACTTGGCAAAGCCCAGCAAAGCTGCTGCTTGACCACTTTGGTGTTGGGACTGTCCTGGGCCAATCTTCGAATCCAGGAGGAGGAGGTGAAGCTCAGTTAGCCCAAACAAAGTCTCCTAACTGCATTATTAGCCATCACCACCAACCTTGCATCGTTCCAGGACTGAGCTATTCTGTTTTTAACTGAGTTGTTTCTCCTTGGGAAGTATGCTGGATCCTTTCGTGGCACTGCCATGCCATCAGGCAGTGCTCAGCTCCTAGGGCGAAGGAATAGTGCTGGGGTAACACCGCGAGGACCAGCAAGGATCATTTCCCACTGACAAGGAGAGTTTGGGTGAGAGGAGAAGAGACGCTGGGAGAGCTGCAAATCTCAACAAAGGACTAAGCTTTCAAAATGGAAAATAAAAAACTAAAGGAAAGGCAGGGGTGGAGTTGTTTTTTAGTTTTCCAGACGACAAAAGATCTGCTCAAAAATTTTGAGTCATGAAAATGGGGAAGTTTTTGAGAGAGAGAGAAGAAATACTGTGGTTCAGCTTAGAGTAGCTGAAGAGCAGTTTGAGCTCGATGTTACTAGTTTGTATTTGCCCTGAAGGATGGGTCAGCATCATGTAAAGTTTGTCCTTGAAAGGGATGCCTAGACTTTTTCCAATAGGTGGGGATGGGAATTAGAGTTGGAGTCACTTCATTATGGAGATGAGGATGGGAAATTGCTCAAATGAAGTACATAGTGCAGAACTGGAGATGTTTAATGATCACTAGAAGAAAAAAAAAAAAGGCAGCAGCTGGCATAGTGGAAGAGACGTAATACAAACTCTGGTTCCCCACCTCAGTCAAAAAGAAGGGCTGAGCAGAACAACGGTGAGGACCTCAGGGTCTGGAAGCAGGATTTCTACTTACTTTTCCACTTTTGCTACTGAGTCGCTGCATAGTTTTGTATAAATCTTGTCTCCTGTGTGCCTCAGCTTAGCCCTGTTTGGCACAAGAAGGAAAAAGCTGGCTAACCTCAGAGCGGTGGTAGACATCAGTCTCTACTGCCCTGTGTTTGAGGGCCCCTGGGCACAGGAGAGGACTCAGACCGGTCCGTGCAAGTGATGGAGCCAGCAGGGTCTCCTGGGACAAGCCTGTAAGCTCAGCCGTGAGGCCACCTTGCCGCAGCCGGGCCAGCTGGCGCCTTGCTGTGAGGGCTACGGCACTGGTACACACCGGGTAATGGCCTGGCAGAGTCACCGCTGCTGCTGGTGCCACTTCAGTTTGTTTGTCTTGCTTAATCCCCAAAGGCAGCATCTTTGTCACGGCAGCAGCGTGATTAAGATGATACAGCGTTGCTGTCCCAAGCATGTAATTACGGGTTTCCTGTGTCACTCCTGCTGGGAGGTCAGCAACTCGCCCTCCCTCACTCCATCGGCAGGAGGGGAAGGCCGCCAGCTCCCCAGCTGCCTTTTCACCTCTGTACCATCACCAGCCTCCACAGTGCCAGGGGACGGAGACAGCAGCTCACAGCCAGGATAGGGCGGGACGAGAGGCAACCCACACGTGGCAGTGGAGAGAGACACCCAGGGAAGGAGGAGGGGGGATAGCAAGGAGCACAGAGAAGGAGATTTTCAGGAGGGCGCATCCCCTTCCATTTGGACTTCTTAAGTACAGAGACCTAGGCAAACTTTCCTATTTTGAACATCCATAGGTCTCTGCGTGTAAATACATAAGGAGTGGGAGCCTCACCAGTCTGTCCCTGAGTCTCCCAAAGGTATGGCAAAATCCTCCAGGAAGCCTTCTCAGCACCCACCTTTTCCTTGCAACAAGCAGGCTGGTCAGAGGTGCACAGAGGGGATGCCCTCATCACATGACTTTCTGAAGCTGTTCCACATGGGATTAACTATCAATTGCATGCACAGAAGCACCCACTGTGGGCCCATCAGGAGCTTCTGCAAAACTCCTCCTGAACAAGACCCGGTTTTGTGCTGCATTTGCTCCTGGAAAATGCAGGGTTTCCTCAAGTACTGTTTGTTTCATGACCCCTACATAAGGGAATCCATCATACAGCCTCCTTTATTAATACTGGCAATCATCTACAAACAGCTGTTGCCCAGCTGTCAGTGCTGGTATTGCAGAGGAATCCCTGTGGAGAGCCATGTCTCCTCAGACTTACAAGACCTAGACTACAAGGGAGACTTAAGGAAGATTCTGGGAGGATAAAGGAGCAAACCACTTAGTGGAGTTACAGATAGAGCCAGATGTGCTGGACTTCAGTTCATGCTCATATAGCAAACTGAGCTCAGTTGCACTCCCAGCTGTGCTGTGCTCCCACAGAGCCCAGTATGAATGCCCATCTTTGTCAGGAGCAAAGCATTTCTGCCTGGAGGAGATGCTGCAAGGTTACCCCAGCACCAGCAAGCAAAGTGCACCTCTCTTCAAAGCACCACATGCCACTGTGTTTAGCTGTGGGCCAAAGCCTACATTCAGAGCGTCAGGCCAAGCTGGATTCGTACCTCATGCATAAAGTAGGCTTTGAAGCTGGATCTCAGTGCTCTCCTTACTGATCACAATTATTTGCAACCAGCAAGGTATAGTTTCCAGAAGGGCATCCAGTTTAAATTCAAAGACATCAACAGAGAAGCCACTATCACTCACAATAGATTGCTCCAGCAAAGAACTGCCCTCACAATTGCACAACTTGTGCCTTATTTCTACCTTGGGTTTCCCTGGCATGAGCAGCAGGCAAACCGTCCATGATGTGTTGACACCTAACATAGTTACCAAGAGCTACAGAGATGAAGTAACTATTACATAAACCTTCTGGGAGCAGGGGGCTGTAAAGACTTCAGCAGGTTTCCACTAGTCTATGTTGCATTAAAAGATAGGTAAGTCCCTGTCCTTAAGTGCATGCTGTAAGCAAGGGCACGATCTAGGGAGGATTTGCTTATCTATACCAGCAGCCATCCCAAGCATATGTTGCTATTCAAATAATTAACCTTTTCTCTGAGACAGAAAAAAAAAAAAAAAAAAAGAGCAGGGAAGTTTGTTAAATGAAGGCTCTCTGAAACAGCCTCACTCCATTAATGCTGATTAATGCTGAGGCTTAGGGGTCACTCTGTGGTTTAGCTATAAAAAAATAAATAAATAAACTGCTTGAAGGGGTAGCACAGGCTTCAAACCTAGCAGTGGGAGCACAGAGACAAGCCGGAAGAGGCACGAGGCCGCTGTGTGGTTCCTGCCAACCACCCTTCCCACTTCCTCCACCGGGAGCAGAGGGGAATGCTGCAGCACGCTGGCCTGCGGTGAGGATCATGGTGGAAATCCTCAGTTTCTAGCCTATGTAGCTGCTCTGCACACTGATATCAAATTCAGCCTTCTGGGTGTACTAGGCCTCTAATTATCACATACCTGGCTCATTCCTGACCACTGGTGCAGCCAGTCCCTGAAACTCTCCTGGTTTAGCTCTTGCACCCTCTGTTCACATGATACCTTTCTATATCTCTGAGCCCGCTCAGCGTGATTCATAGGCACACACACAATGGCCTGTTTTTGCACGAGGCCAGGGAGGGGCTCTACCTGCCACGACAGAGATCTTGCTCCTTTCTGAAAAATTTCCCAGGAGGAAAACCCTTCACCGTGCCAACAGCGCAGCTGGCTGTGCTGCTGCAGGGTTATCAGTGAATGACACATTCAGAGAGTCCCAGGATGCGGGACTTAATCACTTCCCTCGACCTGCCCCAGCCCGAAGGCAGGCAAAGTGTCCTAGAGCAAAAAAAGTCCCAGGGTGCAAAGCCTGGAAGTGATGTTTCCAGAGGACAACAGGATGCTGCTCTATGTGGAGCCAGAGGAGGGGATACCAAATCCGTATGCAACACAGGTAGAATTGAAAGCAAAACAAAAGACACCGCTAAAATGGCAGAGGGGAGAGGCAGGCAGCTGTTCATCACCTGTGGGAGTACTGGAGCGGGTAGTACCACCAAGGCCACCAAGGCCAGCCGCCTCAGTCCCTGCACTTACAGGCTGCTCCATAGGAGCCACGAGAACATTCACTTGCTCCATCTGCCACATTGCGCCTCTCTGCAGCCCACAGGATCACACCCTGAAGATGGCAAAGCAGACCACATCATGCACTACCGAAGACTTAAAAAATGTTCCTTCCAAAGTGATTTTGGTGAACATTCATTCCTGTCCCCAAATCTAGTATTCCCTAAGGCCAGAACATGTGCATGCGATGTGTCAGGCAGGCCTTGGAGGGATTTCTGTGGTGACATCCCACCCAATATCTTGCCCCAAGCAGTGGCCAGTCTCTGATGGACTGGAATAAAAGAAGGGAAAAGCAGAAAACTAGAAAGCATTTGAATTTTACTGCACATTCTTTTTAAATTAATCAAAAGAAGAAAAAATACTGATGGATTTATACAGGAAATCTTGAAAAAGGATTTATTGAGTAACTGGGATTAAGTAGTGCACAGCAACAAACTTAAATCAGATCGTTTTTCAGACCCTATTCCACCAAGTGGAATCGAAAACTCAGTAGTGCAAACTTTATTCTTCAAGTTCAGAACCCTTTCATTCTCTCATCTGATCCCTGCTGCATGCAAATTCAGTAATCCTGCCAATGAATTATTCCTCTGTCATAGGTTTGTGCATCAACTGCTGCCTGTGATGACCAAGGTCTTGAGGAATGGGAAGAAGAAGAACTTTACTTTCTGAATGGCTAGAGACCACCATCCAGCAGTTCCCAACAGAAAGTGGCCCACAGCAGTCATGTTGTCCTAGCTAAGAGACAGTACAGCCAAGGAGGGAGTGGAGAGTCCTACACTTTGTGTGAATGTTTTGTTAAGACTGTTTGTTGAATTTGTAACATTTAATGATCACTGAGATCATTTCTACTGAATGCCATTTTTTTTACTCTCTCTCTTTTTTTTTAATCTAGCCCACACATATGTCTGGTGCAGGAAGTGCTGACAGGACATGACTCAGAAATACATACAAGTGTATCCCTGTACATTTGCGCAAGTAAATTCCCAAGCATATGCTCCTGAGGATGGAGCATTGTACTGGATGTAACAGGTAGTTGCACAAAACATCCTCAGAATCCTCTATGAGATTAGATCACATAAATGACCCCTTCTTGGAGACACTCTGTGGGGACACCATGATGGGGATTGTGTCATTTTTAGGGACAGTCCCCTCTGTGACTGAGTAGCCATCACCACAAGTCCTTTTTTTAATGATGTTTCTTCTCCAGAATGGGGCTTAATCCCAAAGAAAACACCACTCTCCCATTAACAAACAAATCTTCTTGCTAGGAAGCAGAATATAGCATAGAGGACAGGTATTTGTCAACTCTCTTCGCTAACTGCTGGAAGGTGCTTTGGAGCATGGGGTAAGAACATTATTATATGCAGGCTCACCCTGCACCTCCAGCCTCGCCTGCAACAGCTGTGCTGATCTCCATCTGTTAGAAACGTGATGAATCTCTTCATTTTTAGGTCTAGCAGTGAACCTCCAAAAGGTGAAAGCTCAGCAAGGAGAAAAAGAGGAATGGAAGAATGATTGCATGGCCCTGGAAGAGAAGAGCCATCCCACAGCTCAGACAAAAGGGACTCTGAGAGTCTGCAGGCTCTGTAGGAGAGCAGGAAAGAACTGAAAGTCAGCCAAGTAAGAGCAAACCTCCTTTATGCTGCTTGGGTACAGTACTTGGTGTTCATTATCAGCACCCCATGACCAGCTGCTGAAAGAGACAAATCCCAAATGACAGAGAGAGGTTCTGAAAGTCTTGAAACAAGGTCAATTAGAGATCCCCACAAAGAACTAAATCAGGACAAATATTGTCACAAAAGCACAGAGAGGGCACTGAAAAAGCTGATCGTGCCACCAAGCTGTGCAGAACAGCACAACTAAGGCATTAGACCACTTCTACGTGTGAATATCATTCATTCTGGAGTTCTGGTTGCCAGGCTCACAGCTCTAGAAAAAAAAACAGCACTTTTGAAAATCAGGATGCGAGTGTGATAGAGCATGCATTCCAGAAACACTTCCTCGCAATACGTAACACCTCCATAATGCACTCCAGAAGAGAATGCCAATGTCCTTCTTGACAAAAACTAGTTAGACTTTACATCTGAGCATCGAAGACATTCTTATTTTACTGGCCAAGAATCTGAAGCACCAAGAGATTCCAACCAACACTTGTAAATATGGAAACCTTTAATCAGATGTCTAACCAATTTGCAGACATGTAAGAAAGGGCCTTGATCTTCCAAGAGGCTGCATTTCCCCAGTTGCTGCTAGATGAATCATCACAAGCTGACACCCCTCACTATTCAGTTCTACAAATCTTTCTGTAAAGGTGAAGGATTATTGCTGTTACTAAAAGGGCCCGATTCATTCACTTCATTATTCCGTTGATTCCAAAGTTCCCAGTGCCATTTCCATCTGACAAGATAGAGGAGCAGACTGTCATATCATTAGCTTAAGATTTCCCTGGGTTTTCACATTTACCCCTTGCACAGATTTGATTTCCAATCCGAAGGCAGCATAGTCATGCATGACTATGTGGGGCCATCTGATCATATCACTTTCAAACAAACACCCCTCTGGAGATCAGGCGTTAGCAAGTTCAAGCAAGAAAAATTTGTGTCCCAACTCTGTGGATGACTGCAGTCAAGATCTGTATTAACATGTCCTTCCTTGGCCAAAAGGAGATTTTTGTTCTAAGCTAACTTTAATTAAGTTTCTATCCTGAATCACCAAATTGGATGTTTGAACAAATCTTCCCATTTCTCTTATGTCATGACAGCAAGCAGTGGATGTGACAAGCTTGATACTATTTTGTTAGATAATAGCACACAACTTTCTGGACATCAAAAAAGAGATGTTTCACCACTTACAATCCATTTAGGAATTCCTGTCCATGAAAATACTAATGTTAACACTTTCCCAGTCTGTGTTAAATTAGTAGCATTCATACACAGCACTTTAGGCCATTTACAAGGGGCACTTCCTGCAATCAAAAACATATGTCCCATCAAAGGCCCAGTTCTGTCTAGATTTGCTTTCCTAGAGCAGCTGGCCATTCCTGAGAATACAAAGGAGAATACTGAAGCAAGTGTAATATTTGCTGATACCCAGAGCTGCCTGGGAAATAGAAATCCCTTCCAGCAAGAAAGAAAACAATAGCAACTGAGTTGCTTTTTAAGGAAAATATTGGACTGAAAAATCAAATTCACTGTTTATGTTAGAATTCCACAAAAAAAGCACATTTCATGAGAAGCGAAAAGAAGCCTTTTGGTTTGCTGGCTGCCCATCTGGTAGGGACTTATTTGAATTCTGCTGCAGGTGAGCAGTCAGAAGCTTAGTGGAGCAGCTCCCCATTTCTGAGCCTTTGCACACCTCTGGCTCCTCAGCTCCATCTCTGTTTTCTGAACCTGAGGGGAAGACTGCACAGAAAGACAACCTCTGCTAGCTCTCAGCAATTTTATTTTCTCCTTGTAGAAAAGAAGCCAAGGAAACTTCAGTTCAGCTTTCCCAACAGAAAAGTGCAATTTTCTTACAAAAAGTGCTGAGTTAGTGAGAAGAGCATTTTCCATTGGAGAATTATTCTGATGGAAAATTTCCCGACTAGCTTTATTAATACCCTTGACATTGTTTTGTCATTCCTCCTATTTGTGTATCAGTGTCTGGCCACTGGACTAAAATTCTAGCCAGGACTTTCATAGTTACTATTCCCAAAGGGTTATCATGTAATTCTTGGAGTACTCTAGACCTGAGATTTATTATAGTAACAATTCTGGTGCCACACATTAGGCAACCTTGACGTGTATTTCATTACTCTTTTTACAGCCAAGAAGGCTCGAAGATTGGGTGCTTAAGCTTGTCTAGTCATCATGTTATCAGAGACCTGAGCCAGGCCTGGCTGTCTCAGTTTCACCCTGCACCAGGGAACGTGTCACTCACCAGGTACTTGTAGTACCAGTCACTACGTATCCCTACCAGAGTAGCATGACAGGGACTACCCCCGGAGACCTTCTGTCTCTGTAACTGGGCCGTTACTGCTAAAACTGAAGTGAGTGTCTGGTGATTTGCAACCAGAGTAAATTGTTTCCTCTTCAGATAAGCTGTGGTTTAACTGCTGACCTCTCAAGACTATGCTTGGAGCTTTTCTCCCAGTGCTGTGCACCAAGTCAGAGAGCCAGGAGTGTGGTTCTTTGCAGAACTGTATCCTGACAGCTGGGTTTCAGCATCAGTGTTTCAAGTCCATGGGGAAGTGCTGCAAGCTAACTTTACAATCAGTTTCTCTTTCTGATAAAATGAGGTTCTTGGCTTCATCAGGAATCTTGGTACATCATGTGGACCAACATTACTTCTGTCCTTTGTGCATTGGTCTATTTAGGGAGTGCAATAGTGTTGATATGTTGAGCAAGACCCCTTGGTAATAACTGCCTATCCCCAGAAAGGAAGATAATTGTGACATTTCTTGTGGTTGAGGTACCTTGAGAATAGCCTCAAGCGTTACTTGTGATTTACAGAAATCATATGTGAGCCTCACAGCACACTGCCGACTCTTTGGAAAATTCGCTTTTCCCTCATTTTGCTTTTCAACTGTTCTTAGCAGTCTTACCAGTACTTCTGCAGACAGCTCTTACTCCCACCCGTCCTTACCCACACATTGTCTGCATAGCTATGAATGTTAGAAACGCTTTGCAATAGCTGGTCCATTGCCCTCCTGCAGAACAAGGGTGCGGAAATTATCCTAGTGCTAGCCTGTTACGCTGGAGTAAGATCTGGGGAGTATTATTACAGTCAGTATTTTTGTCATTATCCAGCACCCCCATCCAGCTGATAGACTTTGCTCAGTCAAGCCCAGGCAAAGGATACCTATCTGTGTTAATGATGATTTGGAAACCAAGACAGAACAAATAGCCCTCTTTTTTCTCCTCAGCACTGGCAACACATCCTCCCTCAATAACCTAAGATGTCCCAGAACCTCTCTCTGTGGTGCTTCTGCCCCTATGCAAGTTGTCACGCAGATGGGACCTTAGGAGCATGATAGAATTCAAAATCACATTTCCCTTTCAAGCAAAGCTTTCTCTCATTAATATTTTAGGTTCTGATGTTCTCCTGAAAGATGTTAGCTACTTGTCCAAAGGGGGAACAACGAATCTTTTGTTTCAGGCCATTTGATGCTGTTGCAACTCCCTGTCTTCTGCAGTAGCTGTATCCTTTGACACAGCAGTTCCTAGAGCACGTTTTAAGGACAAATCAGCCTTAGTTAATAACTGTTCTTGGATTGCTTCATTTTGCATACCACACTCTAACCGCTCCCTTGACACAGCACTTAAACTCTCTCCAAGCTGGCAATACACTAGTAATTCCCTTCCCCCACCTCTCCCCCCCAACACATATTTAGAAATTCTTTCATTTTCCTTTTTACTGCATTATTCAAGAGAGCTAATGCATTGATTCCATGAGTGCATTTATGGAGAGAGGATTTGGGAAAACTTCCACAATCTGGACGAGCATTTCACCAATTGGTTTAGCAGAAAGTGGCTAGTCAGTGGTTTCCTCTTTAGCTTTTTACTAGGCTTTCACAGTCACTGCATTCTTGGATTATAATCTCACCCTGATCACCATTTCTTCAGCTGTTTTTTTTTTCCTAGATGTAATATTAAAGACCACATGGTCACAGAATAGCGCTTACAGAGTATACACAGCAGCTTCTCCTACTGCGACTTGGCCATGATTGTGGAGCAAATGCTGCTTTCTCTCCTAGCATCTCCGTCTGTGTTCCTAACCACTTATTTGCTCCCTGGAGGCTGTTTGGATTAGGGATGTAAAGAGCTAGCATGATTATAGATCTTCCCAGAATATCTGTAAACTGATCTCAGGCACCTCGTGATCTCAGCGTCACCTGCTGCTTTCATGCAAGGGTGAATCTTCTCTGGGTGGAGTTCAAACAGCCGAGGTGTTGTGTGTACATGGCTGGAGGTGCTGAGGCCTTACCACACCATACGGATAGTTCACACCACGGCCTGCATTCGTCTCCTTGATCCTAAGTCTCTGCCTTGAGCCTCCTTTCTCCTCTCTTCTCCATACGGCACAGTGTGATGGCTTTGCTCTCTGGTGCAGGTTCCTAAACTGCCCAGGCCTGGTTCACACCTCTCCTCTTCCACTCCCAAAGCAGCTGCCCTAGCCATGACCCACCTCATCTTGGGGTCAGCCCCAGTCTTATTCCAGTACCACATCAACGAGGTAACCACCTGGTGAAACAGGATACCATCCCGGATGAGCATCCGTGCAGCCAGGGCCCTTCGCCTGTGGCCCTGCCTCCCACAGGGCCTCACTGGGGCTCTGTTCCTCCATCCTTTCCTAAAGGCATGTGGAGGAGACCACAACCCTTCTCCACAGGCCCAACAAGACTGGCCACCCTCTTCTTTCTTAACAAGTCTCTTGGGCACTGCCTTTCTCTCCTCCTTGCCCCGTCTCCCACTTTCATTGCTTTTATTTCCTTGCTATGCCCTTGTTACCATTCACCTAAAGGCTCCTAGTGCTGCAGCCCTATGTCAAATCTTCCTTCCCAAACTCTGCTGGTGCCCCTTCACCTCCACCATCTCCTGGTATGTCTCACTCCAGGCTGCGCAGCCTCCCCAGCCATGGGACCACCACCACCACCACGCTTACCTTCCTCGCTGCTGGCTCTGGCCAGGCTGGCCAGACACCTAGCCATGGATCCTGACCCAGAGGCTCCGGAGGTGCAGTTATTCCTGCGAGGAACCAATGTGGTGTCTGTACAGCTCCTCTGTCATTGAGGAGCCTGGCCCTGGGGACAACCCCTGGGGCACAGGGATGGCAGAGAGCGAGCCCAGTAACCTAGTGATGACTTACCCTTACCTTCAACTCCTTCCTCCTCCAGGCTCAAAGCCTGCCAAAAAATGAGTGCTGTTCTCACCCTATCCTCACTTCACTCCGAGGGAAACAGGAGTGTGGAGGCCTGGCCAGATACCGTGCAGCAATCAGGGGGCCTCAGCCCTCCTGAGGCTCACTGTGCACACAGCAGACCCCTGCCAGGGTATGGATATACGAGTGCCTCATATTCTCTACCACAAGTGGATCTCTCCTGCCTCACAGAATACATGGCGCTGCCATGTATTCTGGCAGAGCTGTGGAAATTCACCTGCAACGTTACATCATTAGGGCCTGGCTTAAAAAGCCTCAGAGGAAGAGGTTTCACCTCTCCAAAGTGAGACACCCAACCCTGGCTGCCAGGGGAACAGCTTGGTTGGAAAGGTACTGAGACCGCAGTGAGTCACAGGTAAGAGTCACGTCAGAAAGGGGATACCAGCTGGTGTCACAATCCCCTCCCAGATGGGTTTCAGGAGTTGTTGCTTGGCTCTTGCTAGTGGCATTTTCCATGCAGACTTGGCAGCGCTGGCAATGCCCAGGATTAGCTTTCTCTGCAGGGGGAAGGAAAAGACAGATGCTATTTGGAGACATGCCAGCCAGAACCTAATGCCAAAAGAAGGTCTAGCCATCTCCAGGCCTGCTGCTTTCTTTCACCTGCATAAAAACAGTGTCCCACCAGGAGCCAGGCCGGCAGGGCAGGGGGAGATATGCCAAAGTGCAAGGAAATTACTGCTGTCAGTGGAGGAGCTGTCTAGGATGGCTCTGTGCTATGGCAGCAGGGCATTGCCAGGTCCCCCCACTGCAGAGAAAAGTGATCACAGCAACATGCGCCTCAGGAGTTTCCTTCCTCCTTGACATGCTCCACATTCTCTCGGCCTTGCTTTGGCACTGTACATGCACCAAACCTCCCAACAGCTGCAAACCCTCACTAATTATACAGAAAACAACAGGCCAGCAACCCCTGGCTGTTTTCTTTTAGCTTAAGTGTGGTAAATGTAAAAGAAGAGATGAAGAATTATTTCGAGCCTGAAGTTCAGAATGGGCAACAGCAAGCATCAGGCCAAGGGCAGTTTTAACATGATGACTTACAATGTACCCTATTAAGCACCATCAGCAATGTACCCTATTAAGCAGCCCAGGAAAGGGCTATTCTAGCTTTCCAGAGACACCAAGCTAAGCATCAGCTCTACATATTTGTAGGACAGACTGTCTAACATACAACACTGAGTGCAAAACCATGATTTACCATGACTGAGTTAAAAATCAAGAATGTCTGGGGGAGAGAGGCTGCAAATGAGGATGGAGGTATGTTAAGTTCAGCTCTGTGAGGCTTCAGGGAGTTTGTGGGGCAGAAGTGAGGGGCAGGGCTGGGGGCCCAGGCCTGGACTAGCAGGGTCTGTAGGGCAGGAGTGATGAAAGAGGCTTTGGACTGGATTAGCTGTATGTAGGGAATGAAAGATATTGGCTGACTTGCATGGATGACATTTCCACAATCACTATTTGCAATATGTCTGGCTCTCCCTTCTGTTTTTGGTCTTTCACCCTTCACTAGACGCAGCTATTTGTTTGTTTCCAGTGCTTTCAAACCCAAGAATAAAGCTGGAGTGGCCTGAAGCAGTCCTACTGCCCACTCCCATTGGCTGACCTCATCTATGTATACGCAGGGGAGGTATGCACACCATACAATAACGATCCAGGATCTGCAGCTTTAAACTCCATAGGTGTTGCGTCAGGTTATGTAAAGTTCAGTTGCATCACACATTGTTGCACAATGCTGCCTGCAATCGGACAGCGTGCCAAATCTGCGCTTCATTCATCCATCAGGTCTCCTCAGCCGCCACAAGATACTTGAGAGAGGAGCTTGCTCTTTGGGGTGCCCTGGCGTGGGAACGGTCTCTTCTAGATAACATCAACATCCTACAACATATGGGGGAGAGGGAGGCTGCCAGCCAGGTCTCAGTTGTCATTGGCACCAGCCGGGAATGTGGCACAAAAGCAGAGCTGGAGCCCGGTGAGTGATAGAGGCGTGAGCTGCTCACGTGGCCTCTCCTTGCTAGAACAGAGACTACATTTACTTGGAGAAACCCGTGGCCACAGACCGGTCAGGGCAGCACACGAGGACAGCTCTCGCAGAAAGCTGCCAGACAAGCCTTCACAAAAGCTTTTGCAGAGCATGTGGGCCCAACACTAGCCTCACTGACAGCTGTGCTGGACAGCCTAACAGAAGTGATCTTGGCCAGTCTGATGCAGCAGAGAGTCTTGCTGACACACCTTGCCTACCTCTCTCCATGCTGGACCTCCAGAAGCATCTGCAGAGAGGCCTGGACCCAGGGACTGCAAAATATAACCCTCCTAGAGCAATTAAAGCTATAGGCTAATAGAAACGATGGTGAGTGGCTGTCCAAGAGCCAAAGGCAATATGAATGGCCTATCTTAAACAACTGGAAATCAGAGAACATCAGGAGCACATCTGAAACCCGAAGAAGGTTTGGGGCAGTACCTGAATTCACAGACCTCTCTTTCTACACCCATCTCGATTAAGCCCTGGGCTTCCACCCTTTCTTTGGCCTCCTGCTCAACTCCCCTTCCCAGATGAGTTGGGACACCCATGGTGCCAGGCTGAGCAGTGCTCAGCTGTCAGGGGATTCATTTCTACTGTGTGAAGTGCTCCCTTCTTGCCAAATGGCTCCGCTTCTCTGCTAAAGGCACCATCCCACGATGACCCACTCAAGGGTGCGGCATTACAAGCAGTGGCCCATCCACCAGGCAGAACTGTGTGAAAGCCCTACAGCACAGGAGGGTCTTCTCCAGAGAGGAGTGGGGGGCACCTACCTGTGCAACAGGGTGCTTTGTCCCCCTCCAGTGGCAGAGACCTTCATGAAGCACCTAATATGCTTTGCTCTCCCACTCACCATGACAGCCACCTCACAGTTTTGAAACCTGAACTTGGCCATTCAGACACTACTGTGCCAGCCCACCAGGCAGTGTGACACATTACAGCCATGGGGACCTCCAAAGCCACCAAAACATTGCACCAAGAAAATCCCACTGAAGGCTGCACCATGGCAAGAGGTCCAGTTGCCAATAAGAAATGCCAGTCAGCCACAGCCTGATCATGCCCTCAGTGTAGGGCTTGCCACGTACATCTACTTCAGGAAAACACAGTTTTTGCCTTCAGCATCTTCCTTGCCCAAGATGGAGGAAGGGAATCCCAAGTATATGTGTATAAAGAGATACAAATCCAGTTTTGCATTTGCAATGTGCAAATGCCCTTTTCATGGAGCTGTGATTCATAGACTGCTTGATTTTAAGCCTGCCTGCCTATTCAGCACATGTCTTCTTCCTGGAGGAATGTTCCAGCTCTTGTGGAAGACCCCAGGAGAGCCCACAACAGTGATCCACTCAGATTATGGGTAGAAAGGCTCAGGCAATTTTCCTAGAGCAGTGACTGGTATGTAAATTATGCAGACGTGAACCCAGTTGCTCTGTAAGCCCTATCACTTAGGGCAGCAGGCACATCCTCCAGGCTGGCAATAAACTTGGCATGGGGAGGATGAGGGTGAGAGGTCTGAGAAGATAAGGGAGCCCAAAACACTCACACGTCTGGTGTTTTGCCGTTGTGGAACAACAGCACAAAAACATGCCCACACCCTCATGACTGACTTTACCACCAAGATATCGTACGCTGGCTTCAATGGGAGCACATGCTGGGGAAGACGGTCTCGATCAGGCCAAGGCCCAACTCGCCAGAGTGTTTGCAGATAATTTTTCCTTCCAGGAAAGCAGCCAGCAGCCAGTAGGCTGCCTTTGTTGGACTTGCTCTAGCTGCTCAGTAGGAAGAGGGTTTAATACCAGCCAATCAGTGGTGAATTATTTCAGTTGTGAAGACAGGCAGGGCTGGGAGGAGGGCATGGGGAAATTGTTGGACATACTGTGACCTCTACTGGCTTGGTATGAAATTGGTGTGCCCGTTGGCCTGGACTCACAAGCTCCAAGAGCACAGTGGGAGCCACTTGACTTGGTGCAGGGCTCCTAGGAGCTCACACATTGCCATGGCTGGGGGATTATGCTCTCCAACACAAGCACTATTCTCATTCCAGATACAGAGGTAATGCAACTCCACTTATTTGGATGGAAAATTACCTCTAATCCTCAGAATGACATCCTTCTACGGTCCCCAGGCATGCCAGGTTCAAGCTGTCATCCTAGAAAGCTAAACGGGGCCAGGGAATGCTGCACTGAGACAGGAGATTTTCATAGACTGGTAGCATCGTGCTGCAAGTGAGGCTGGTGATTAATGGACTGCCACAACCACGTATCTCCCAGCACCCTGCTACCCCAGCAGCATAGTGTAGCTGATAAGAGGCCCATGTAATGGAAAGGTTTCTCTCAGGGGAATGCATATGAAGCCCTGAGTACCATTGACCATGCAAAGTCCCTAAGGCACCTTTTAGGAGGACTGGACTGCAAGCCCAACATCTGAGATGAGCTCCACAAAAAAAAAAAAAAAATGCTGTCTCAAATATTTATTTCTAGTGGTACATATAGCTCCAAATTAAGGCTTCCCAAGGCACTAAGGCCCACTCTTTGCCAGGAGCTGAGCTGTCTGCTGCGCACTCCTTTTGCCCCACACCCCTCACTGCATGAGTGCCTGCTTGAGTCTCCTGACAAAAGTCACAGAATCACAGAATGGTTGAGGTTGGAAGGGACCTCTAGAGATCATCTAGTCCAACCGCCCTGCTCCAGCAGGGACACCTGGAGCACATGGCACAGGGTGGCATCCAGTTGAGTTTTGAAGATCTCCAGAGAAGGAGACTCCACAACCTCTCTGGGCAGCCTCCAGGGGTCTGCCACCCTCAGTAAAGAAGTTCTTCCTCATATGGAGATGGAACTTCCTGTGTTTCAATTTGTACTCCCCACCCGTTGTTCTGTTGCTGCCCACCACCGAGAAGAGTTTGGCCCCATTCTCTTTATGTTCTCCCCTCAAATATTTGTACCTGTTGATCAGATTGCCTCTCAATCTTCCCTTCTCAAGCCTAAACTAAGACTAAACTAGACCATCTCGCTTAGTCTTTCCTCATACGGGAGATGCTCCAGTCCCTTAGCCATCTTTGTCGCTCTACACTGCACCCTCTTTAGAAGCTCCACATCCCTCTTGTACTGGGGAGCCCAGAACTTCACGCAATACTCCAACTGCGGCCTCACCAGAGCTGAGAAGAGGGGCAGGATCCCCTCTGGCAATGCTTCCCCTCATGCAGGCCAGGATCCCATTGGCCTTCTTGGCCATGAGGGCACATTGCTGACTCGTGGTCAACTTGTCAATCAGGACTCCCAAATCCCTCTCCATTGAGTTGCTTTCTAGCAGGTCAACCCCTAGTCTGTACTGGTGCCAGGGGTTATTCCTCCCCAGGTGCAGGACCCTGCACTTGCTTTTCTCAAACCTCATGAGGTTCCTCTGTGCCCCACTCTCTAACCTGTCTTGGTCTCTCTGAATGGCAGTACAGCCCTCTGAGGTGTCAGCCACTCTGCCCAGTTTTCTACCATCCACAAACTTGCTGAGGGGAAATCCTTAGAGGTGACACCTCATTGAGGTGAGTGGGACAACTCACACCTTTGAGAGCCTTTATCTTAGAGTTCAGGTCCTTTTTCTCCAGAAACAAGGTGATCAAGAGTTCCTTGCCTCTCCCATGCCTGGCTGCTTGTTCCTGATCCCATGCTGAAGTTTCCTGCTGTTTGGAGGGCAGATCAGTGACACATTTTCAGCAGCAGCAGCAAAGTTGGCTTGCAAAGCTGCTGCCCAGCCCCAAGCTTCCGACCCTGCACCACAGTATGTCCTTTCTCCTCTCCCCTGCCCCCAGCAGTGCCACTACATCTGGGAACATGGTCACATAGAGAACCAGTGCACTTAAATGGTTTGGATTACAAAAAAAAAAAAAAAAAAAAGTCCTTCTGAAAGGAGAGCAAATTTTGTGGACTTTTGTCATCCATTCACTGATTCAACTCACAGTACAGCTTGGTAGACAACTGCAGTAGCAAAACCAAAGGCTCAGTAAATGGCAGTGTAGGAGCAAGATCCAATGCTTAGGGATAAAAACTTCTGTCTTTACTGCCAGGAAAACTGAAGCACTGGACCACCTCCTCAGAGTGGGGAACCCAAAAGAAGCTGTTACATCACTTCTGTTTAGATCAGGGGTATGGTCTTTTCCATGCAGTTAGAGAGAAAAAGCTTTCAAATTTGAGCTTTCAATTTAATCCAGTATTTTCAGAAATGCCCAGGTCTTAATCCAAGCCTGGAGTTTGGACTGCTTTAAATAGATGTTGCGTGACATTTCAGTTAGTTGCATTTAATTGGTGACCTAGAGTCTGTTTGCACTGGTTTGAATAAAGTTTTAGGTTATAGTTTGATGAAAAACACTAATATTCACCCATGTAACTCTCTCCAGCTTCTGCATATAAAGAGAAATACAGAGAGAGAGGCAAATCATTAGCATACCATTAGAGTGCTAACCTTACTTTGAAAATCAAAACCAGAGACTCATTCCTGGTGACACATTAAAGTATCACAAACTTCTCACATAAAAGACGTCACAGAACAAGTGTTGATTCAGTGTTTGTGTTTCCAAAGCAAGCTACTGCCTGTACAGAAACAGGGGTATTTTATTGTAGTAGAACTTTTCCAGTAGTTTCACATTTTAAGTGGAATTCTACAGCACTGAACAAGACTGGCTGATAGCACCACTTCAGTGGAGTTTACAGTCATCTGACTCACTCATCTGATCATAGTGAGCAATCCTTCTTCTGGGCTGTTTGTTCCTGCTAAACACAGGGCAAAAACGGCACTGCAATATGTACTGAATAGACATTGTGTTGTGATTTAAAAATAAATTGTGGTGAAATGAAAACTGAAACATTTCAAACCTCCTAGAAGACATTCCTGGCTTACAGGGATATCCCTGAAAAAGCCAAGACATACAGGCCCATAGCACAACATGTCCTTATCAGTGAACCTTTGTCCTGACCCAAAAGACTGCTTCTCTCTCTTATGACGCAAAGTCATATTGATTGCTGGTCTTGATCTTATTCCGATTCTTGTTGTGACTAGGGAAAGTGGCTGGTGTACTTCCTGACCCTCCAAGAGCTAACATGCCACAGCAGAAAGTATTGGTACAAAGTGAACAAACTGTGGCGAAAACCACAAGGCAAGAGGATGTATTATTATCCTTACTATTGCATTTTTGGTGACCATCTAGAAGATTCAAAGTGTACAGTGTGGACCCACATTTATCAAAAGCTGATATTCGCCCCGAGCCGGATGTCATCCAAGATAGGCAGATGTATTAGCAGCACAGAATGGCAAGAAGATGATGAAGGGAGTCCCTAAATATGCACCGTGCTCCAGCCCAAGGGTAGCTTGGTTGTACTGTTTTGTTTTGTACTGTTGAGAGCGTTATGGTGATTGTGACTGTGAGAAAAAATTTCCTGCACTATCAGTCTTGACCTCACTAAAGCAAAGCCTTCTGAGCCTCTGCGTCAGGGTGGAGCAAAGTAAGATAACTTAAGGGAAAAGAACCTCCAACTCTCAAAACAAGAGGCTCAATAACAAACTAAGGGTGATTGAACAGGAAGGTAGTTGCGGGCTCCACAGTGGGCTGTAGGCTCAATCTCCAAAGCCTGTGATCAGAGCTGGAAAGTTCCTTTTAGTATCCATATAAATATTTCTGTAAGTTATTTTTAAGTGTGTGTTTTGAAATGAAATATATTTAGACTAGTTAAATGAAAATGTGGTTTACAGAAAGCTGTTTCTTTAGAAATTTCCCACGCGGGGGAGTTTGCTCTGCCATGCTAGGTCCATGCCAGGGCTGCCTGGTGCTGCAAGCAGAGGGCAGTTGCACAGGCTGGTGCCATGCAGGACAGGGGGGCAGAGCAGTGAGCAATGGCAGCGGGGGGCAGAAGCAGTAAAACATATTTCATCAAGGAGGGCAAAATAGTGGTGTACCAGCCTCAGTATGGGCACAGCAAGGCTGGTAGGTGATGTTTCCACACCGCTTTTTGATCCCTAAGAGCTACAGTGGGGTAAGTTGTGGTGCAGTAGGAAAGAGGGAAAAAAGCAAATGAGGAACAAACACCAAGGAAATACTTGTTCTGGAAAAAGGGAGCTTTCTCCTTCCTGTGAGCTGCCGTTCCGTGACTTTCCCAGGGCACAGCAGAGGTCACAACAATAGCATCTTCCCAATGCAAATGTGAATCTGGGGTTCTCGTCACGTGTGGTCCGATCCCAGAGCACTTGCCACATCAGGATGTTGTTTTGGCCAGGCTCCAGACTGGCTTCAGTGACCAATATCATTACAGAGAAACTAGAGACAGAAAAAGTGCATGAGATAATGAAGTTCCTGGTGCCTGGTCAGGGCAGAACAGCTGTCCACGTTTTCATTCTAGGACTGCAGCAAGCCTTACTCTGCCACTCTGTCACCCAGAAGTAGTTAAAAGTAGTTTCAATGGGTTGCAAATTGCTTTTCCCTTTCTCATCCCAAGCCATTCTGTGGGGCTGGTATGTACGAGTGAACAGTATTCTACACTATTCCAGAAAGAACAGTTTTGCAGTGGAAGGTGAAATTCGCCTTACTGTGTTAAATGTCAAAATAGAAACATAATTACTTGTGCGCTATTTCACATCAAATAATACTGAGAATATAGAAAAGTGCCTTTCTTTCTGATTTGCTTGCTTACTTTTTGCATTATCTGTCTATCTATCTCACGAGCAAAATTCTCAACAGTTTTCCCACTGGATTTCAGACACTGGTTTGACTTAGGAAAAACCTTTTGAAGTTTCTCCACTCCAGCCTGCACAGTTGGATTGCTTTTCGGGGGAGTTCTGGGAAGTACACATCCAACAAAACCTCTTTCCAGGACTCTGATTTTCTTTTCCAGCTTTTACAGATAGTCCAGCTGGAACAGCAGAATCGTGTATACTATAGTTTAGAAATCTGACCTAGTTCTTTTAATCCATGCTAGCCACTGGAGATCTCAGAGGGCTCAGAACCAGTGCACAAATTCACCAGGTCATTTGCAACACAGGCTTTAAAGAAATAGTTTCATACAAGAGTAAAAACATCCTGTGATCACTATTAAATGGACCAAAAATAGGAGGGACATGGGACTTCGAGCTTAAACAACAGCAACCTGTAAATATCTCCAAATCCTTCAGCACATGAATGAGAGCTATACCTTCCATGATGCAGCCTGCATCATTCATCACAGCAGCTTGCAGAGGGGAATTCCAGAAAACTGCTTGAGATACATATTTAGTAAACACAAATAGAGGATTAACAGAAACCGATTCAGTGGCAGGACCCCAATCAAGCTGCTGAAATGAAATACAAAGCTTACAGTAAGTCCCCGATTCCCTGTTTGCAGCACTGCATGTCCTTTATGCATGAGGGGCAACGCTTCCCAGCTGGTAGGCTGCCATCTGGGGAAGGCTCCTGAGGGGAATAAAACCATGAAAGTGTTATTAATCTTAAACAAAGGCAATTTTACTGCTTTTTGCCCCTTCCCCCCGTATTGCTACCCTTTGAAGTCCAGAAGTCAGTTCTCTACATACTATTTCTCTTCCCACAGTCACAAGCCGGACATTTTGACATTTCTTTTATTTTTTCCACAAAAAAAAGGCTTAATTTCTTTCTCCCCTGAATGAGGGGGTTACTCCTTAAAATAAGAAAGAGAATAAGAAAATAAGAATGGAGAAACCCATTTCAAGGCTGTCCTTTTCTCAGTATAAGCAGAGGTGTTTAAAAAACATATTTATAATCTATTTAGAGTCCAGTCTTTTGCAAATTACTCATGTCCGGTGATGATAGGTGCCATATAAAAAGTCAGAGGAGGCACGGACCTGCTCCTCTTCCAGTTGAAGCCAATGACAACATTTCTTATCCTAAATCACTCTCATCTTTTCCCTCTTTCATTATAGAAGTGCTTTTCCCAGGCTCCCGACCATTCTCAATAGCAGCGCCCCAGCCCCCTCTGTTTCTTTTTCACCAGAGCTGTAGACTATACTCCCTTCCCATGAGAAAATGCCATTATAATATTGGCTGCTTTTTTTTTTTCCCCTTCCATCCCACTCCCATTTTTGTTTTCTTTTGACCCCAGTGGCACACTGGGAAGAGCTTTCCGCAGAGTTGTGCCCACTGATTTCAAGCCTCCTGGCCAAACGGCCAAACAGTCACAGTTCCTTTGGAACACAGGGCTGTGAATGGACAGTCCTTACAGCCTGGCCTTCCCCCACCTTTGGTAACACTGACCTCCAGCCATCCCTATCGCTCATCCCTTCTCCCATCTGCACTAAGCCTCTCCAAAATTCCCCACAGCTCTTCTCCAGGCTTGATTTACTCTCTTGGACTTCAGAGTCCGTATGTTCCCACACCACCCTCCTCCCTCAGAGCGCAGATAAGTGTGTGAAACGCCAGCGCGGGGAGGAAACCGTGGGGCCCCACTGGTGGTGTTGAAAATGGCCTTCTAGTTTTCACTCTTGGGTGCAGTGTCCGTCTTGCAAACTATCCCAACAGCAGCAATGTCCTTCCCTTGTTTCTTTGATTAGCTCTATCACAGAGAACACTGAGCGTAGAAAAAGGGCATTTGTTAAAATCAGCTATAAAAATTTAAGAGGCAGCCACAGTGCCTTCCCTTTGCCAAAATTGCTCTCCACCCAGTGATAGTTCGTGCAGGGAAACATTTGCAGGATAACTGGAGTTTTGTTTTGATTGTTTTTTAGGCAAAGGGAATTTTGGATTTGTTTCCCAGAATTCACATACTGATTAAGGGATTTTCCAAAACAAAACACATTGTCCATAGGGCATTCTGACTGCTCAAAAGCAGAGTTATAATGATGATCTGAATAACAAGAAATTCAAGATGAGAAAGGTAAGAAGAAGGAAAAATGAGTTTGGGAAAGGCGTATAAACTCTATTACTTCAAAGCTTATTCTACCTTTTAATTCAGAAGAGAGTTACCACTGGCTACAAGTCAGCTTGCAGTTTTACTGTATGTGTCCATGCAACTGTACCTATATTCCTAAAGGACCATTAATTTGCTAGTGTTAAAGACGGAATCAAGAGCAAGGATGAACATCTGTGCTTCTGTGGCTGGGAGATGCCAAGGAGCCAAAGCTCCCGACCACAGAAGCACAGATGTGTCCTTTCATCCCGCAGCAGCCCTGTGCCACCGCCCCGTTGTGACACCGTGAGTGTTTAGGGCAATGTCCGCCATCCTGCTTGGCACTCAAAGAAGGTTCATCCTTGCTCTTCTTGCAGCCAGCAACCTCTTTGCTGATCTGCTGCCCCAACCTGCTCTCCGAGACTGAGCAGGAACCACCACGAGCGCAGGGCTAAGGGTTGAGATCGGCCACGGGCCCAGCTTGGCGCAGACCGAGCTCAGCCGTGGGGCTCGCTGCCCTGCAGAGGGCCGAGGGCTAAGCGGAGGAGGAAGCCATGCTGCAGGAAGCTGTCTCGCCACCTCAGCATCTACAGGCACAGCCAGCCCGGCTCCCATGGGGCCAGCCTGGTGCCCCACAAGCCATTTTCTTCACCCTTTGCTTTTCAATGGGCCCTTTCTTGTACCTCCCTGCAGCCGCCTCCCCACTTCTATATGTTACTTGCATTCAAGGCAAATACTTCTCCAGCCGCTTCAAGCACTTCCCCCTCCCGCCTCCCCCCGCCCGTCATCCGCTTTTAGGAGGCCCCTTTATCAGGCAAGATCACGGCAAGCGAGCCAGGCAAACATTACCTCAGGGACACTTTGAATTAGGGCTGGGGGTGTGAATAGGTCCCACACATTCCCTCCAGCCTTCCTCCCTTTCCTATAGCAACCACGTTGGGAGCAGGCAGGTCACACAGCCCCTCTGTTGTGTGCCAAAGTCTGTCCCCCCCGATCGGCGGGGGACAGAGACTGCTGTGGCCTTGCCCTGTCCTGGTAGCAGGTTGCAGGGCCTGGGGTTATGAGCAGGCAATGACCCCAGGAGTGAGGCACGACATGGGGAAGGGCACGGAGATGCTTCTGTCGATGCTTCTGTCGATGCTTCTGTCGATGCTCCTGAAATCCCAAGGGCCTCATGCGCCGTCAGGACTGGCAGTGCCTGGCCACACAGGCTTGGTTGCTGCCTCATCTGAACAGGGCTCTGCAAGGAGCTCTACACACACACAAGGTAGCACGTTCCCTCAGGAGCTCGGCTCCCCAGTGCGAGCTGGTGCATAGCAGACCAACACCACACCATGCTCAGGTGGTGCAGGGGCTGTTCACACCGTCGAACAGGCAGCAGCTGCAGTGCACCGGTTGCCTGCTGGGACTGGGATGTTAAAGAGCCAACCAAGAGTTGATTCACATCTAGTTTAGCTCATCCAATAAAATGGGAAGAATGAAACTTCGCTGCAGAGCCCAGACAGCTCCACGGACAGGCTGTGTCACATCAGCATTTGGCTTTGTCTTTCCAATCAACAGAATTCCTTTTTTTTCTGGCACAAAAGGGGAGTCACTTGGTTCCATCCCTGTCCACAGCATTTTCTCTGTGTGTGCCTGCAAGGAGTGCATAGGTGGGACACCGGGCATGCAGCTCCCTTTCCCTCTGTTTGTGCTGGAGGGACTGCAAGCCCAGGAGACCCTCCAGCCTCAAGCACAGGAGTGATACCTCACAGCTCTCCCTGCCCCAACTCGTCCCTGCTCTCCCTTTCCTGGGGGCTCTCCTCACCTGCCCTCAATGCCAAGTGAGTGGGGATTGCACAATCCCAGGCTCTGTTTGCCAGGGCTTCTGCAGTGCTGAAGGCACCGTTACAGTGACTACTACATCAGGATATCTAGGCAGTAGACACAGTTCTCTATACAAGTTGCCAGAGGCACAAGGTTTAATAGCTGTGGGACCAAGATCTATTATTTCATGGCAATGAACCTCCCAGAAGTTGTTATGAAAGATATCGTCCAAGTGACCTACTAGAAACTGCTTTAATTCTGCAAAAACAAGAGCGAGGAAAGTCAACAAAAGAACCTTCCTGTGTCAGCCACAGACACCGAAGGAAAGCAGTAGGCAAAATGGGAAGGAAGGGGATTTTGGCAGATTTTTCCACCTGCAGAAGATTCTTTGGGAGTCATAGCAAGTTACTTTCTGAGAGTGGCCCCAAGTACACATTATGAGTAAGACAGGAGCTACTACTCAGGAAGGTTTCTTTAAAATGGCGTCTCAAAGCATCTCCATATCAAGCCCAAGATCTCCATGGCAAGCTTGGCTGGGGAAATTCCTTACAAAGCCCTGAACGCCAGCACACACAGTTCACAGTGGGATATGCCATCCCATCAACCTGGAGTCTGCATTGCAACATCTGGGGCTGGTGTCAGCAATGTCCTAACATAAGCCTTCTTATTTCAGTAGGTCTCTCATCCTTCCTAGTTTCTTTACAATATTGAGGAGGGTTACTGCACAAGTGTGCAAGTAATCTCCATTTCGCTTCCTCACCAGAGTTCTGTGCAGTTTCTTCCCAAGGGAATTTATGGTGCACAAATCACACAGTGTTTAGGTAAAGATGCCAAAGGGCCATTTGACCTCTCCCTCTTGACCTCCCACAGGTCACCTCCCTCTCTGCATGTTTTTCTCTGTGAGTGTGGAGGTATGGTTTAAGTGTGGTTGTACAAAGGGCAGGTTGTTTGCTACTCTTTGCCAGAACAGCTGAATTCCTGGCATTGCCAGTTTCTCATCTGGCCCTATGAACTTCCAGGTCTGGACACTCACTGGGATGACACACAACACACATGTTCTGGCACCAGGATCATGACAGCCTGGGACTGGGAAGCAATTCGTGCTTTCACAGGGGAAAAGGAGGAAGATACAGTTTGGGCCCTGTGAAGCTTTCCGCTGCTAAATACTTATGACCATGAAAAGACTTGTCACCAGCAAAACTATACATGCAACAATGGCCTCCCTTTGGCTACACACTTAAGACTTTAAGAACGGCTGTACTGGGTCAAAGTGAACATCCGTCTAGCTAAGTACTTTGTCGGCAACACTGGTTGATAGCAGATGCCTGAGGAAGAGTAGGTCTAATAGCCCTTGGTAGACTTTTTCTCTGTGTGTGTCATCTTTAGTACTCAGAAGTTTTTAGGATTTGCAGGGATTTCCACAGCTTCATCAAGTTTTGTGCGAAGAACTATTATCCCTCTTCACTTTTTTTGCGATATGATACCAACTACTCCTGCAATCTTAAAAAACCTGAAAATAACATTAACTGGGTAATTTTCCTTCCTGGAAGCACAGAGAGGTCCTGCTTATGCAGGATTGAAGAGCAGACCCTAGGACTCCAGGTTTCTGTTAGGATACATCCTGCCAGTAATTGGCTGCATTGGCAGGAAAGTTCAGCCCAGCCTTTTTCCATCATGCTCAGCCCATCGTGTGCTGCCTTTCCACTGTCACAGCTGTGACCCCTGGAGTTAATAACACACTGAGGTGTAGGGGATCGTTCATGCCTCTGTTGGGGAGCATTTACAGAATTTTCTGCAAACTTACGCAAGCATCACTATGGCAGTTCTTGCACGTAATCCACATTTGTGACACTTAACTCTGCTCTCCTAATTTGTCTTCTGCGCTAACAACTTTCTTCAAGGAGATACTTCAGCCACTGATGTGGGAGACCCTGGCAGAGCATGACCACAGATAGCTGCAGTGCCAGCAGTGGGCTCAAGATAGCAGTGGGCTCAAGTTTCAGAGAGCACACTTTCCACATATGGGAGCAGAGACATTGAACTGGATCCCATTTTCGAGGATAGAAAGCAGGGTAGATCATAGAGGTGCAGATATGAAAGAGATCTTGCTCAGGTGCCATCAGAACTGTCCCTAGGAGATATTGACCTAACATCTTCTGAAAACACCATAGAAAGGAGTTCCCACTGCATGCTTAGGATGCTTGTCCTAGTAACTGCTACCCTGATAGTTAGAAAATCTTTCCTGTTATCATACCTCAAATATTAATGGATGCTTACGCATGCTAAGCCTAATAGCAACTGGAGTTTTTTCAGGAGCTGTGGCTTTACTGCTAAGTATAGAAGGAAACTGTCCATTTGTATTCTGGTCTGTTTCCAAAGTTAGTATACCGCAGTTATTTTATGTATATTTTATTTATGTCACAGTAGTAGCCATGAGGTAGTATGAACTGCGCAGATATGGAGGAAGGCATGGTCCTTTTAAAATCTGTTACAGTTCCTGGGGAATCAGGACACTGAGAAAGGCTGCATAGCAGGGAGCTGAGTGCCAAAAGAAGTGATAGTGATGGTGACTAATATCCTGAAAGCTAGAAGCTGTTTTGGCACTTCTATCCATCCCTGAGACCCTCCAACACATTAGTGGTTTACAGTCATATATTCCACTTTCTAAAAAAGTTTCACTCTTCCCCAAGGTTTTGTGAAAGGCCCACACAAACAACGGAAGAAACTCACTGACCAGACAAAACTGATTGCACCCAAAGTGCTGACACACACTGCGCAACTCAACCAGGAGAAGAGCATGAATGTTTTTCCCCACTGTTGGGCTCTTGGGAATTTTACAGCTCAGCAATATGATGGAAACATCTATGTGGCGGAAGGCAAATTTTTAGGTAGGTAGCACTCCTATGTCCTATGTCTTCTGCCAGTTAGGCAGGAGATACCCAACTTTATCCTGGGATCTTTTAGGATGAAGATAAAAATGGCTGCTATCTTCTGCTGGGACCAAGGCGGGGAAACTCCCCATTCTCCTTCCAGTAGTGATTTGCACAGCACTCAAGGACTATGTCCTGGCCTCTCTTCTACTCTGGGACAAGAAGTCAGGCTCCATCCCAGGGCCTGATGCCCATGGGCATTCCCATCAGATAGCAAGGCTTCCACCTGCCAAATGTCAGGGAAAATCACCCCTGCAGTCATGCACCAAGGACTCTTAGAGAAGTGTCCTTTACACATTACAGAGAAGAGGGTGGGGGACAGCAAACAGCAGGCAGTGGGGCACAGAAGCAGACTGTGAGGCTTACAACTCTCTCCCTTTATGGGCCTCTGAGGCCTTCAGGAGTGAGCATGGTGAGCATAAGAAGAAATAGGGCCTTTAGCAGACAACCTGGTTTGGCAGGCCCCAGACTGAGCACCATCATCCCAGCTCCATGGAATGGCAGGATGGGGTACAGCACCCACACCTGCGAAGTGTGGGGTTACAGATGTTACACCAAGTGTGAAACACAGGAAAGAGGTGGTGCCTGGCACTGAAATACCCTCTGTCTAACCTTGGCCCACACCAGAGCCAGAAACTGCCCCAGTACAGTTTCACTGCCCTGGACAGCCAAGCTCATCTCCCCTCCTGAGAAGAGTCCATTCTAGCTCCCAGCCAGGCCAGGCTGCCGATCAGCACCAACCACCATGGCATCAGCAGCTTTAACACACAGAGCCACCCACATTCCTTCCCCCTGACTCCAGGGCAGAAAACCAAGCAGTGCCTGGCAACTGCCTGCGTTATTTGGGGTTGGGATCCTGGCCAAGCCGGTGGATTCGGTGTGTTGGCCACACTTCAGGCCAAGCTGATTGCATTCACAGTGCAGCAGGGAGAAGATGCTGGCTAAAGGTCGCCAGGCTCGGCAACCCCCCGCCTTTGCACAGGGCTCTGGTACCAGGTCTCTTATCTCCACGAAGCTCTAATGCCCAGTGAAGGAGCCCTGGAGGGAAATGCAGGAGGCAGGATGTGCACAGGGAAAGCACCACAGCCTGCTTGTGGCTCGATCCTGATGAGCATCAGCCACCTCAGCCTAGTTGTTCTAGTGAGTAATGAGCAGGATATGTCTTACGGGGGATGGGGAGCACAGAGGAAAACCAAGGAAAAGGTGGCTTTCACAGAGGCGCTGTCTCTGCTGTTCTCATCAGTGCTGTGTTTCCTACCCTGGTTTAATGAACTGCTCACAGCTCAGCCTCCCCTTCCAAAACTCTCAGTCCAGATTATCCATAATCCTTCGGTCCGTAAAGATACACACAAGGTACATGCAAGGCTACCCACTGGGGCAGGAGTAAATAGTATGCCTTACCCCAAAATTCTGAGAAATTATAAGGAGTCCTAGTTTGTCACATGATGCTCCTTCCTGATGCCAACCGAGGTGGTACTAGTCAGCTTTTCCCAGAGCCACACAAAAACACTGCATATCCCAGGTCACAATCAACCCTTTCCTCTTCACCGTGTATTCCCACAGACTGGGTAGGAAAATATGGATCTGTGATTGAAGCACTAGATTCAGGGGACTGCCATTGCCTCTGCCACAGACTCAGAGCATGCAGGAGACAAGACTCTCCTTGCCTTAGTTACCCCTGTAAAACAGGGCTGACTCACTGCCGCCTTCCCCAGGGCATTGAGAAAAGAATACTGCTAACAACTCTGTGGGCATCATCCACCATGCTTCCTGAGAGGAACCAGGTCAACACATAGTTCTCCAGACAGACATGCAGTTTAATTAAAATCAAAGATGGGCGTGAGAATGGCAGGGATGTATTGACGAAGATTCATTTACCCTGCCAAGTGCACTTGGGCCAAACCTTAGTTTCAGGCAAAAGAGCCTCTAGGGACACATCCTCTGCTTCCAGGCTGTGGGCAGAGCGCTCTCCTTCCAGTTGCTTCCTGCCCCCAAGCCCTGCAACTGCCTGAGGCAAATGAAGCTGCTCTTGCTACTTCTTTTGAAACTCAGAAGTTCCCAGAAAATGCACTTCTACCAAAAATAATAATAATGATAATAATAATAAAAGTTAACAGAAGCCTTCATGTGAGATACCCACCTTTGTCTTCCCGCCTCATTGCCAGCCACTCACCCCCCTTAGCAGCAAGAGCAGTGGATGGCATTTTCTCCCTGTGGTAGGAAGGTGACCCAGCTACCAAAGTAGGAAATGCAGTGGTCTGCAAGCACTTGGCCTCAAGTTGAAGTGGTTTATTTCTGGTAATTCAGCCACAGCAGCTTCCAGTAACGATCATAAAGCTCCTTTCCGCTTGGGAGACAGTGGCTTCCAAGGGCCATTGCAGCTCATCTTTCCAGTTTGGCCTCCTTTAAAGCATGTTGGTGGAAGACTAAAAGTCAATGAGGGAACTGAGGCTGCCCAAGATCCCACACAGGGAACACCAAAGATTTCCTAACAGAACCCACAAGGCACTTCTACACTATGAGCAGTCATGAGCCAACCTCAGATGGTCTGGCCAGCATCCACACATTTGGAGAATGAGGGGACAGGGTGGCTTATAAAGACTGTCTGTTCTTGTCATTCTTAGGATTTGTCTTATCTGGGTAGTGAATCCTCTGGGCTTCTCAAAGACCTCTTCTGAATCGCCTGCTCACACCACCTCACTCCCAGCAAGCCCAAGACTGGGCAAGCTCAGCAGGACATTGCTGGATTTGCTTCATATGTGCTCCAGACCTAATGATGTCTAGCCTCTGCACCACCCATAGAGAAGCTGGGGTGTTGGCTGAAAGGCCTCTCATGGGGGAGCTGCAGAAAGAAACCCTTGGCACTTCAAAGCTGTGCTTTGCCCAGAGCTGCTGTACAGCTAGATGAAGCAGCTCCATGCTATGAAACAACGACTCGGGCTACACTGAGATGTTGTGAGTGCAGCTGAAGAGGGCATGAACCAGCCAATTGCCACTAACCTTTCCCTTGCCATGTCAGATCTAATCCCTGACTGTTATCCTATCTCTTACCAAGCAGAAACAGTAGAGCTCATCTAATTTGGCACTATGCTTCCCTGCCACACTAGAAAGGAGTAGCCATGTCACATTTGGAGAGCCAGCCACAGCAAGACAGGGGCTCTACATAAAGCATCCCCTCTACTCAGTGTTGCGCTGCACAGATCCAGCTCGTCCTCACTGCCCACAGTGTGGTACTTTAGCCAGAGAGCTCAATCCTGACCAAAGTCACTGCACATCCTGGCTCCTGTGGTTGAACAGCACAACTTGGGCCACTTTATGAAACCCTTGGCTAATGCTCTTTGTCGGTCCCTTAGAAAAATGTGTCCTTTAATTTGTTTCGCAGGGTACTGGGATTGCATAACAATCCCTCTTATCTGCCTGGAATTTGGACCTTTTTCATTTTGATTTGTTCTCCCTTCAGCCTGGACTGAAAGCTGTGAGGCCTCTCAGGGTTCCTCTACACCATTGTTCAACCACCATGTTGCCACTATTTCCTCTTTAAGGTACCTGTAAAACTACAGGGCTCTCTGACTTGAGACCACCTCAAGTGGCCTTTCAGAATTACCTTTCAGAAATGTTTCTTTTTGCCTCCTTTCTTATCACTTCAGGGCCAAGAGCTGCTTGCGAGGTTCTGAATGGGGGATGTAGCACCAGGAAGGGGAGAGATGGAGCAGTGAGGAAAGACGTAACCCCTTGCTTCCACAGAGCACACCCAACAGGTATGTACAACTCTGCCTGAGCAATGTCCGACCACATGAACAACCAAAATATCTACATACACGCTTACAAGTGCATCACCGTTATTCAATGCCAGGACACTAAGTCCAAAACAAGGGATCTGTCCCTGAATCTGTAGCACAGCTTTCCACTTACCTTCTCTGACATGGACTCCCTATAGCACTTGCCAGTACACATATTCCAACGTTAAAGTCAGGGCTGGAGCATCAAGCAGGCTATCTCAGTGGATATCTCCTCTCTCACTTGTGTAGACGAGCACAAGTGCTTTGGGGTCATCACGGAGGCCAATACTAGCAAGAGAAAGAATCCCATTCAGAGCTGAAGATAGGGTTCAGCCTTCACCTCTCACTTCAAGCTGTGCTCTGACATTTTCCAGGGTTAGTCAACTGAATGTGTCTCTGAATTTCTTGCCAAGGTTTCCATCACAGGGATGGACAGCAAGAGAAATACATGTAGTGAAGGGGTAAAGGGACTGAAGAGATTTGTTATCGTCAGCATGTCAATCAGGCAGAGAAGGACCTGAGCAAAAGAAGGCAAGCAAAGTGATGTATAGCAATGGATGGCTTCTCTCTGAAGCCAGTTGAAGGCCAAAGCGAGGCAGGAAGGTGAGATGCCACAGCAAGGGAGAAACAGAGCCAAAGCAGCTATCCATTTGGATGGAAATGCAAAGAGGAAGAAAGGGAAAAGGTGAATATCAGGCTGTCCCTTTAGAGTGCCAGTAAGCAGGAATATCTAGGCACCTTCAGGCTCTTCAAGGGAATTAGTGAATATTAAGAATCACTGAAGATCCAGAGCAACTTACGTTATAGTATCCCAACACTGCATGCTTGCAAGGAGCTTGCTAATCACAGAAGCTCGTAAACATAGAATCATAGAATGCTTAAGGTTGGAAGGGACCTCTAGAGGTCATCTAGTCCAACCCCCCTGCACACACAGGGTCACCTAGAGCATGTGGCACAGGGCTGCATCCAAGCGGGTTTTGAAGATCTCCAGAGAAGGAGACTCCACAACCTCTCTGGGCAGCCTGTTCCAGTGCTCTGTCACCCTCACTGTTAGGAAATTTTTCCTTAAGTTCCTGTGGAACTTTTGATGCTTTAGTTTCTGGTTGTTTCCTCTAGTTCTATCAGTGGCATATGCACCTAAAAGCCCTGTGAATCTTCCACATAGCCCTTGCTTTGGGAAGCCCAGCCATAACACGCTATTTTCCAGTTCAAAGCACCTTCCCTTCCTCTCTCTGCCTTGGAAATCAAGAGAGGAAGACATCAGTAGGACCATGGCCCTGCTCTGTATGCCTCAACAGGCCACCAAATCTCAGGAGCTCATGTCCTTTCCATTCCCTGGCTATTGCTAACCCCAGACTTGTATTTCCTCCCCTGACTGTTGAAGACTTTCTCAACGAGTCACTATGACTGAGACTCCTCCATGTGGAACCCAAAGCGTCTTCTGTTCATTCCCCTCTGCCTCTTTGTTTCACTCAAATTGCTGCCCTAAGTCCCTTCTTAGTCTGGATTCTAGACTACAAGCCTGCAGCTCGTTGTGGCTTCTCATAGTGTCCAAATTCCTCCTGGATATGCGGGAAGCAGGTTCCCCAGGTTGTCTGGTTGTCACAGTGGCATTTTGCCAAACAAGGACCAAAGTCCAATCTATCCTGAGCTCCTACAACCCACCAGCCTCCCTGTGGGACACCACATCACTGACCTCCAGCACACAGAGAAGGGCAGAAAAAAAGATTTTCTGGGAAGAGAAATCCCTCCCTCCCTCTGAGAGAGGTAAAAAATGGAGACATTTGTAAAAAGAGAAGAGTCAATGGCATCTTGCTAATACAGCAAGTCTCTCTGTGCAGACTTCAGTTCCTTCCTCAGTTCTACAAATAACACCAAATATTCATTAATATTAATATCAATGCTATTCATAATTATTGTTACTAATAACACAGTTGTTATTAATAATCATATGGTATTTGACGACTGCAGAAATGTGTCAGCAGAACCGGAAAAGAATAAAATCAAGGAGAGGATGAGACACACTTTCCCACGCACATTTTACAAATGATGAGTGTTATCCTCCCTGCTGTTCCCCTAATTCTATTTAATCCATGCTGCTACACTCCTGTCAGAAAAGTCCACAAATGCCTGAGTCCAGACTCGCTGGCCAAGTCCTGGGTTGCTCACACCTTGTTCTTTTGATGGATGTTTTCCCCTCCTGAACAATGAGTTCCACTTTATGCATGAATATTGCATCCCTAGGCTCCCCACACCATTTCAACGTATGCCCTCTTAAACAGCCTCTACCCACCAACCCAAGGCCTCTGTGACAGGTCCTAAAGAGCACCATGATGTAGGGAAAGGTGCAATGCAGAACTGTTGCCCTGGACTTTGTTTTCTTCTCTCCACTCAGAGCCGTGGTGCTGAATCCCCCGTCTTGTTGCAGTTCTGAGCTGGCCTGGAAATCACTGCGAGTGGCCAAGGAGAGGAAATGAATTCCCTGGCCCCTCAGCCACAGGCTTTAGAAGCTAATCAGGGAACTTTATTAAAAAATAATAACGATGATAAAAAAGAGAAAAGTAAGCTGCCTTGGACCCTGTTCAACTGTGAGAGCAGTGAGCACAGGAGGCCCTTTCAAATGCAAACAAGAGCGAGCCTCCTCCAGGCGCTTCAGGCAGCAGGTTGCAGTTATCAGCAGTGCTGAGGTCCAGTGCCAGATCACTTCTGATCAAAACCAGCCCCCGCCAGCTCTGCTAGGAATGAAACACATCCCCTCATCGCCTTTTGCCAGGATCAGTTCCTGGCTGGACTGCAATGAATGAAAACATTTCACAGAAGCCGGCAGTGCCTTTCCCATCAGTTTTGCTCTCCGCAGATGGGGAATTCCCCAGTGACAACACTGAAGCTTCCCCATGCCCTGGACTGTGGGGAGTCCAGACCTCTCCTAGCACCCAGCAATTGGGGTAAAGCAGGAGATCCAGAAGTTTCCAACCTCCAGTGGTGCGAACAGTGAGAAACCAGCCCTCCCTTGGGAGAAGGTCTCATGGACCCAGAAATGCTTCCTGATATCCAGCGTGAGCTGTGCAGCATCTTTATTTCCTATGGTGACCCTGTTTCCCTGCCACTCTTCACCTCTCAACTTCACAGGTTTCCTACACCAGTTACTATCTCTCACCTATCCTGGACTCAGGCTGTTCCCTCACAGTTTTCTGTCACCCTTTTGGCATCCCTCTTCCCAGGTGAACTTGCTTGATTTGAGGGAAGGGCTTCTCTGATTTATCCTTCCTGCTTCGACAGATGGCTCTCTGCCCAGATCACAGTAGAAGTTTGAGAGAGGGGATCCTCCCGCTCTGTTCAGCCCTGGTGAGGCCACATCTGCAGTACTGAGTCCAGTTCTGGGCTCCCCAATACAAGAGGGACATGGAGCTACTGGAGAGACCCCAGGATGATCAGGGGCCTGAAGCATTTCTCCTATGAGGAGAGGCTGAGAGAGCTGGGCCTGTTCAGTCGAAAGAAGAGAAAACTGAGAGGCAGTCTGATCAATGTGTAAAAATACAGGGTGTCAAGAGGAGGGGAGCAGATTCTTTTCAGTGGTAGACAGTGATAGGACAATGGGCAGTGGCCACAAACTGAAACACAGGAAGTTCTGCTTGAATTTGAGGAATGACTTCTTGACTGTGAGGATGACAGAGCACTGGAATATGTTGCCCAGAGAGGTTGTGGCGTCTTCTTCTTTGCAGATATTCAAAACCCACCTGGACATGATCCTGTGCAATGTGCTCTAGGTGACCCTGCTTGGGCTTGGACCTGATCTCCAAAGGTCCCTTCCAACCTTAATCATTCTGTGATTCTGTGAGCACTCCAACACATCCTTAACAACATGCTTTCACTTCAGAGCCCTTGCCCTTCATCAGTCAAAGCTCACCGCTGGCATTTGTTCTAGGAGATGTGTGGGCTCAATAGCAACCACTCTCATGAGGCCATCCTTCACGCTGAACCTGTCCATCCAGCCCTGTTCCCTTGCTCCCCTGCACTAGCTGGCCCTCTGTGCTCACCACCTGCACTCATCCACCATGGCGATGTGTCCAGGCATGAGCCACTGGATGGGCTTCCACAAGCCAGAGGCATCTTCCAGTGAGATGCTCTGGCACCTGGACACAAGCAGGGTATGTCAACTTGAGTCACATGCAAAAGATGTGCCCACAGCCCACTTCCCTGCAAACACAATCCAGAGGGCACAGAGGCAGAGCGTCTGATCATCACTTCTCATCTTTTTATCTGTGAGTGACAGAAAGAGGTATAGACATAATCAAATTACAGGCAGGGAAAAAAAGCCTGTCTTTAGCCTGTCTTTACATCTCCCCATCCCTGCCACCTCTGGAGCAGATTGACAGCAAACCAAACATCCTGTACACACACAGGGTGCCACATGCTGGGAACATAGCTTATCACCCGCTTCCTCTCCAAGCCTGCCTGTATGTACCAGGTGCCATGCACAAAATCAGGGCTCAGCATCCCCTCCCAGCTTCACGTAACAAGGAGAGGTGCCAGCTCATGCTGCACTGTTTGTTCCCCAAACAGTCTCCCACCCACCAGGGAGATCACAGCTCTCCTCCCTGTCTCCTCCCAGGCAGGAGAAAGTGCTGTTCTCTGCTCCCAGGTGCAGAAAAAGCTCCAGCCTGCACCACTGCAAGCCCATATGGCTTTGCAGAGGGTTTGCTCTCCTTCAGAGAGCATCTGCTGGACTCAAACTCCAAGATCTTGCTGGCATCTGGAGGACTTGTTCCCTCCAGCTCCGGTGACCTCAGAACAGTTTGTGGAGTTTTACCTGGACTGGCAGGTATTTAGGACAAGCTGATTAACAACCACTGAGGTCCATAGATTAACCGCCCAGCAAACCAGGGGGGTTGGACTAGATGATCTCTAGAGGTCCCTTCCAACCTCATCATTCTATGATTCTGTGAGATCACTGAGAGCCGCAGCGACTCAAGGATTAGTTTCCTTCTCCCACCAGGCCCCCAGCATCCCCCAACCGTTACAAACATCCTTCCCCTCTTGGGGGGCCTTGGCTTTCCAGACCCCCAGCAAGCTTGTCAGGGATGCCAGGACAGCACAAGGGGTGGTGGGAACCCTCGCCAATAGCCCGTGATGTGCTAATCCTGGGATTAGGCAGAGTTCAGAGGTTAATTGCAAAGGTGCTAAGGGGAGAGGAGAGCAGCCACGGGGAGACCCAAAATGACTCCGCCATCCAAGAAGCAAGTATGGAGACAGCTTGCCTACAGTTTCTGAAAGACAAAGTGAAGAAGGCAATGCTAGGGAAGATGATGGCATCTCCTACCTAGGGTGAGGGGCTGCAGAGAGGGACTGGTTTCCCTCACAGATTTCTTGAATTATCTCTAGTCAACCTCAGAGCATCCCCCAAGTCCTGGTTTATAAAACTAGCACAGCCTTTCACACATGGGCGTGATGAAACTAAACACATCACAGACTGTGCAGAGTTCAAATGCATCCCAGACCATGCAGAAACATAAAATGGTGATGTGCAGGCCAGATATTTCTGGGGGAGGGGACAGGTTTTGCAAATCTTCCTTCCTAGACATACTTCTCATATGTCTCTGTAGCAAAGTAAAGCATCGAGCAGGGAGAACTGAACTGGCTACCAATTGGGAAGCAGCATAAATGCTTCGGTTTCAATTAATCATCAGAAAACATCACTAATTTGCTCCACTACAACTGAACTAAGGCAGTTTTCTGGCTTCCAGACCAGGGCACCGTACTACCTTAGGTAGCTCTACCTCCCCCGTCAGAACTGTTCAGGTGCTGTGCACAGTAGAGGCAGTCACTAGGAGCCTAGCCAAGCTCTGCTGATCTTACAGGGCTGGCAGAGGCCTCTGGCTTTTGCCAGGGGCTCAGGCAACAGCCTCCAGAGAGTTGATGTTGTCAACCCACCAGCAGGTTGCTGGGCTGCCCCTTTCCCACCCCTTCCCGGCCCGTCACTGCAACCTCCTCAGGGATTTCCTCAGGGATGTCATTAGTTAGGAACTGTAGCATATGACTGCACATCTGGAATGCGTTAGATGACGAGAGCCTTGCCAGCTGTGTTCATTTAGGTTTGTTCATACTTGGAAGCGCTGTGCAGCATGATCTGTAAAATAAAAAGTCCCGCTGATTGACATGAGCCGAGGGTTTCCTCTGAGACGCTCCCTGCCCCCATCGCCTCAACCTGGGAAGCCAGCATTAGTACTTATTACATCCCGGACGCCGGCTGTGTATGGTGGAGGAGGCTGTGTAAAAATAATGTCTGCACAGCAGTTAACTATCGCCTTTCTTGCTGCCAGTGCACAACCAGATCTGTGCGGCTGCGTGAGTCCATGGGAACGCTGCCCCAGCTGACACTAGCAAAGTCCTTTTGATGCCACCAAACCTCACGATGCAAGAGGGACTTGGCAGCCCTTTGGTGTAACCTCTTGGTGAAGCCAGGGCCTGTCCCCAAAGGACTTCACCGCCTGATAAATTCTGCCGCGCAGGATGGTACTGTGGGCTTTGGGACTCCCCATTCTGTACACAGGACTCTTCCTTGCTCCCTTCCCAGGCCCCACCAGCCTCTCCAAGCTCACACATTTTGTTCTGCTCCGGCACTCGTGAAGGGAGAGGGAGGAATGCCCCCTGCTGCGAAGGCAAAGTGGGGCCTGGCCTCTCTCCAGCCCTTCCCTCAGATTTCCCCACGCTGGATCAAAGTGGCTGCACAGGTCGTGTCACCTGCCTTCCAAGGAAGGAGATCTTGCCAAGGGGTGGGGAGGTGCAGACACCATGGGGCCAAGAGGCGGCCAGCACACCAGGCACAGGACTAACACGGCACATGCCCTGAAGCCATGATATTGAGAGCACTGACCACGCTGGCGTTAATCTATCAGTATCTCTGGGCTCTGGCAGGAGGATAGAGGAGAGGTATGCCCTGCCAAGACTATAGCTCAAACATACCTCACCTGTGAGTTCAGCCTAAATATTGCAGGTTCCTGCAACAACACAGAGCTCAGGAAGGGCTGCAGAACTCATCTGAAAAGCAGATCAAAAGCTCATGGACCTCTCACTTCCACACATCATACTAATTTCCCATCTGAAGCTATTTCTCAGCTGTTTCTGCAGCTTTGCCTCTGGGTGTAGCAGAGATTAACAAGGTCCAGGGTCACCCAGAGGAGACTATCAAGAGAACTGTATTCCAGCTTCACTGAATCTTAATGGATTTGTCAACATATTTTGGGTCAGTTGTTCCTACTCTGATAATCCAAGTCCCACACACGGAGCCAGCGACTGCCGGGAATAACAGATGAGCCCTTTTAGGATCCCTGGGGTTGCATCCTTAAGACAAAAGATGGAACAGGCACAGGAGAAGAGCTGCCAATTGCCGAGAGAGTCCTTCACAAACAAAAGGAAGCTACTGCGCTCCAGCCTGCGTGCTGGGGAGGTGTGATGAATGGGGAAGTACGTAGCTCCCATGAGAGCTCTTTGTGCGTGCACAGCCATACGCAGCCTGCCAGTAACCTCTCGGCTTCCTCAGGGCATCTGTGACCTGCTAAAAAGCAGCACCAGGGGTTCACTACAGAGCCTGGGCTATCATCTCATCTGTGTGCTACATGATCTCCCAACAAGTCTGCCAGTGCTGGGCTCCAGCCAAGGCATCGCGTTCCTAAAGACATGTCTTCAATTAATGTTTTTTTTTTTTCTTCTCCATTTTGTTTAAAATTGGGTTTGAGCTGCTTCTAAACAGATGTGTTGGGACAGCCAAAATATTTGCTTTTTTTCTGGCTGTTTGTATGGCATCCGTGTGTGGCGAGTGCCAAAATATTCCTTCCTCCCACCCACAGTGAATGACAACCAGCTCACAGGGGTGGGCACCTTTCATTCACGTACTCAGAGTCCCCACAATCCCCAAGTCTCAGCTGCAAACCAGGCGTTAGCTACGCTGGCTACACGCTGCAGATGTGGGTCGCAGGTGGAAGCAAGGACTACAGGAGCAAAAGGAATATCTTCCTTGAGAGACACATCTCCTAGGGAAGGGTCCAGCATTGGGTAAGAGAGGGCACAAATGAAGCACCATGAACTCCTAGACCTGCAGCAGCATCTTAGCAGAGCCCCTTTCCTCACCTATAGTGTTCACCAAGGCTCTAAATCTACTACTGAGCTGAGGGGCTCATGGCGTCCCCCATGGACTCTGAGGATCAAGCAAGGATCCAGACTCCACTGGCCAGCGGGGGTCTAAACATCTCTGCTGCTGGAGGTCCAGCTCTGCATGATCTGCAGCATCTCTGTACATGCATCTTCCCTTCCACCCGCCTGACCGGCTAGCGTAGCTTTCCAGCAGTTTGGCTCCTACGAGCCATGAGTTTCCACTGCGTGTCAGACTGTCTCTCCTGAGGCCCTGGCTTGCTGCATTTTCTAGGCCTGAAAGCGCAGGCAAGCTCACAATGAACAGGCCTGGGGCCAGGATGCATCAACAGGCCTCTTTCCACATGCCCTTTGCTGGGCAGGGGACGGCTGAGAAGCCATGGAGCTACGTGCGGCCTGCAGCTCTGTGCCTGAAGTGCCTGAAATCCCCTCTGCTCCAGTCTGAACAAGCAGCAGCACCCAAGAGCAACAAGGCCTTGGTCTAAGGAGCATGCTTGGCAACCACTGCAGGGACAGACCAGCCACATCACACAAACCCTACAGACCCACACCTGCTCAGGGACATCTCCAAAATTAAGGTTGCTCCATCTGCCCACCTGCTAACGTCCCCTCTTCCTATTCCTCCCTGGCTTATAGCTGTGTTAACAACACTGCCGAAAAGTCATGGGTGGTTAGAGGGGGAAGAACCAGATGAGCTCTACTAAGAGCCAGAATCATTATTTACAGTAGTAGAAGGTTTTCAAGACATCGGTATACACCAGTCACCCACCCTGGGTGTCCTGGCTTGTCCAGAAATGTGCCCTTGGAAACTACTTCCAGCTACCTGCAAGGAGACATTTCTGCGCGCAAAATCTTGCGCTCGGTGCTGCACAAAAAGGAAGAAGAAATCCCATTCCTCCCAGCCAGAGCCTGACCCCCATGATTCAGAGGACGCGTGGCTGGAGGGACAGTTTACATGCCGACTTTGATGAAGGTTTCCAGACACACCATTAATTCCGCCGAGCAGGGTTACTGCCGTACCTCTGGCAGGAGCCTGGCCGTACAGCATGCAGACACTGAGTGACTCAGCCCGGCCTCAGAGCGTGCAGACGTCAGGGCTGAAGCTGCAGCTGCGGAGCCGCCAGTGTCACGGAAGCCTGGTGGGACAGGATGGGGTGGGACGGGTCTGCCGAGGAAAGGCAGAGACCAAAGCGCTCCAGGAAGTTTGGTGGAAAAAGCCTCCTTGGCAGGGCTTAATTCCCTGCATTTCTTCAGGGATTTCAGTGCTTCAAACCACTCAGACATGATCAGCAATATTAAGACATCTATTCAGAGACATCAGTTCCCAGGAAAATGAGGGTGGCAGCATGCCTGGGTGCTATCCCCAACTTGGCACTGCCTCAGCTTGGTTAAACTGTGCCCACCAACTCTCTTATTTAACCCATGAGCACCATCCTTCTTCGGTCTCACGGAGTAAGACCACAGGCACATTTTGGTGGCCAAGTTTCCTAGAGGTTGGCCTGCAGGAGGCAGGCAGACAGGGCTGTGGCACTCCTCAGACAACTCCACATCTCACTGTGGCAGCAGCCTGATCTGCACAGGCCAGATGGGCGAAAAGCATTTTGTATCCAAATTTTGTATCCAAATTTTGCGCTGGGGAACCCTCCCAACATGATATGAAATTGGGGGAGCTAGATCTGGTCCCCCTTATACCGTTTCATCTTTTCCCTGTGTGACTCAAGGAATAACATCTCACTACCTTGCCTTCCCTCCCCTCCTCCTGTGCAGACTCATTGTTCAGGCAGAAATTCTCAGTCATTTCTGGGGTGCAACATGACAGCTATTGGACACCAGTGCCCTCCTCTCAGTCTCACATGGCATCTGCGCCCTCTAGGACCCCTGGCACTGAAATGAGGGTGTTTGGGGTCAGAAGTGGGGTTATTCCACCAGACACTCACATTCAAAGTCTCCTGGCCTACTCTTGCCATCTGCAGAGTGAAATGCAACCTTCTGCCTACGTAAGTGCTCTCACCGAAGCTCCCCAAAGCATGGTTCACCAACTTGACTCTGCAATGAGCTAATAACCACTGGAGAGAGCATTAAATCAACTGTTACAGCTCAGCAGCTAGCTTCACTCCTCTCAGTCACACACCTGAGCACCCCTCCATGATGCAGACAACCGTTTATGCCAAGGCATTTGGGCTACAAACGCCCCACACCTGAGAGGCCATGGTGGGAGGCAGACATTTCAGCAGCACAGGCTATGTCCCTCTTGCTAAGTAGTAGCAACACGGGGAGAAATGCCAGTACCAGTACATGCCAACCCCAGACTGAGCCATCTTGCCTCCTGCATGCCTTCTTTTCTCACCTCTTTCCTAGCTTCTCCTCTCACTTGTTGCTCCCTGAATCTGGGTCCTCTGGGTAAACCTGAGTCTTCTAAGACCGGCCAGTTCAGTTCCTGGATCCCTTTGGCAGCCATTTGGATCCCACTCAGCACTTAGGAGCTTATTCTTCCATGTAGTGGTTTATGCCACTACAGCTGCACAAAACACTCTGGCCTGTGACTGCGGCCTCTCAGGACAGTGTCAAAATCCTGAGGAAACAGGCAGAGATTTTTACACCAGTTGCTTGATGAATTGTTTGAGACTAGAGTAAAATTCATCTGTGAGCCAGCAGTCCATGGCTCAGCATCTCAGAAATGTGTCAAACTATAGAAAGCCCTTATGCAAAGCAGGAGGGCCAGGAGCTGAACCGATAATATGTTTCTTGCTCTGCACTCAAACAGGTTTCTTCCTGTAGGTCCCAACTTCTTGGACCCAGGTGTTTTTAAGCTTCCCTTGATCTCTTCAGTTTCGATGATTCTGTGACATAATTTTGTTTTCCATCATTTCCCTGAAGCTGGACCCAGGCTCAGGTGTTTCCACCACGGCAGCAGTCTTAAGCTGGTAAGACCCCTCAGCACTCCCACTCCGGGACAGCTGAGTTACTCTCAGTAGCTATTTGGATGCAAAATTCCTCTGTGGGTCTGACTTGAAGTGCCATCCAGCTGGAGCACTAAACCTGATACTCGGACTCAGCCACTCTGGAGTTTCTTGCACCTCAGCCTAAGGAGAGCTGCGCTGGACAGCATATGAGTACAAACAGTAAGAGATCACGGGAGAGGGTTGAGAAAGAAGCAGCAGCCCATGGGACGTGCTGGGGGAAGAGGAACCACTGGCACTTGTGGTCAGTTGCTCCTGCGTGCAGAGTCAGAGGGTTGGCATGGCCCATCATGTCACGGTACACAGAAGCACACAGTACAGCACAAAAAAATCCTCCTAGCTGCTCTCACTGGACAGCAGCTCAATGGCACCACAGCTCTGAAGGCCAGGTAGATTGGTAGGTAAACATAGAGCAAGGCCTGGCAGCTGTACTACAGCTGCCTTTTGTAGGTCTGGGTAAATACCATGTCAAGTCAAATCACAGTCCTGGCAGATCCTGGCACAGTCCTTGTGCAAGGAGCCAGGAGCAGATCACACAGGGGAAAGCTGTTGGTGACCTGGGCCTAAGGTGACAGGGCCCTGAAGTGCCACAGGGAGGAGTGAACACAGGATTCGTCCCTATGTCAGCAAGCACACCTGGCTCATTACCCTCCCTTCCCTTGCCAAGATTCTGCCTCCACTCCTGTGCCCATGAAAGCCAAGGGGAGAGAAAAGCAGTGTAGCAGCTTCAGTCACAGTATTACACCCACTGACAGCCTGCAGCCTCCTAACTATTCCCTGGCTAAACATCCCAACCCATAAAAGTGCCTTCCACCAGTGCTTTGAGGATCCATCTGTTCACCAGGTAGAAGTTCTACTACTCCAGCACTTCACGTCAATGGACCAGACACATCCCTCTAGTGAAGTGTGCACGTGTAAAAGGGTTAGGTATAAAGCACATCACTGCTGATCCTACAGCTGGGCCAACACCAACTCCTTCAATACACAGGCCCTCAACAAAAGGCTCTCACATACCACAGGAATATCCAATTCCTTGCCTGCACTTCAAACACTCTGGGCTATCTCTGGAGCCTAGCAGCAAAGAAAAAGGCATAATTGTGAGCATGTCCTGCAGCAACATATCTGTGACCCAGCTGTGCACATCTGACAGCACTAACAGCAGCAGTAAGAGCAGCAGTCCCCCATGGAGTATTGTCCTCAGCAAGACTTTGTAGCCAGAAGCCACCAAGCAAGGGTATCTAGTGAAGCATGAGGATGGTGGCAAAGTCTTGCCCTTTCGTGGTCACCACGAGTTCACTCACTGCTTTGCCATGGTGTCCCAGATGAACCTACCTCCAGTAATTGTACTTGCCTGAACACTCGCCAGACTGAACTGCTTCACTCTTGGAAAAAAAAAAAAAGTCTCATTACACAACAAGAGACTCCATGTTTCCTCAATACCTGGAATTTAGGTCTCTGATTGCCCAATGCTGGTCTAATGAGCTTGAGAGAACAGGGAGAGAGGTTGAGCCAGTCTCCTCAGAGCTGATGAGTATCATCCTGAAACAACCTCAAAGATGTCATGAAGGTCTGCCCGAGTCATTTTCTGTTTAACTCTATGCGGTCATACAGTAAACATCACAATCTTCAACACAGCAATGTCACACTATGAACGTCTCAGCTGGTTACGTACATATGCTGTTCATATTTTACTAGAGAGCATTTATATCTTCCTCACAGCATCAGCGTGGTTTGTGTCTTTCCTGTCTCCTGTGACTCAGTGGTGAGCGAGTGGGACGTGGACAGCGTCCGGTGATGGCATGTCCTGCATATGCACGTCTGGGGGAGTAATTAGATACACGGCCACGCTCTAACCTCAACCTTCCTCCGCGGTCCCACACTCGACCTGGAACCCAGAGGCCCCAGGCAAAGTCCAGCCTAGCTGATCTCAGGTAGGGGAGAGCTCTGGTGTGAGGACAGAGTACGGGAGCGATTTTGATGTTTGTAACAGTATTAATCACCAGTGATGGAGAGATAATTAAGAGATGGGGAAGGGATGCTGGTGAATCTCTGAGCTCCCAGAGCTGCACCTCACTGCCTGGGCCCACTTTCTCTTCCCTTTAGTTTTCCGTACTCTCCATATCTCTTTCTCCATCCCTCTCTGATGATGCTCCTCCCCATACTCCCAGAAAGGAGGCTGTGATAATAGCAAAGCTGGGTGATATCATTTCTCTGATGCCCAGAAAGCCTTTGGTATGCTTGCTAAGAGCTGTCTCGGGGCGGGGGGGCTCTAGCCCTATCTCAGCCAGGCTGAGACACGGGGAGGTCTTCTGGAACTTAGATACAGAGGACTGGGATTCTCCAGGCTCTAGGAGGTGTGAGCACCGCCACCATGGGCCTCCACGGATGAATTTCACAGGTGAGACAGGGTGCAGCTGCCAGGAAGCGCAGGGGCAGCAGCCCAGCATGCCACAGGACTCTTCCCAGATGAAGAATAGCTGTAGCGTAAGAAATGCAGTTTTCCCATATTTACCTGCAAGTGCATTCTCCATCCCACCTCACTTATGTCAGTCCACTGGGAACATGCAAGGAGCAGAACCAACAAAGGTAGCAAAGAAGTGAACCCATGCACTCTCTACCATTACCCAACAGGTTCTGCCAGCAGGAAGGCCAGGCAATCCCAAAACTGTAGGCAGTCCACATCCTTTTATTTTATTTTTATACCCCTTCACCAGTGTAACAAGCACTTGCTGACAATATATATCAAGCATATTTGTGTTCCCATGCTGCTGGGGCATTGCCACATGCTCCAAATAAGTGCTGAGACCCTTGGCAAAACCAAGGTGCACTGACAAAACTTGCTTGGCTATTATGACCTGGGACATTAAGGGACCTTTGAGTTGGCAACTTCACACTTTTGTCTTTCAGCTGCTCCTCACCTAACAAAAGATATATGCAGCAAGCAACTCGGACTGTGCTCTCTACCAAGCGAACAGGAGTGAGTGTTTTCAGGCTGCTTTTAGAGAACACAGGTCTACTCCAGTCCAGCCTGACGCAGTTCTCAGCCCTCCCCTTCATTCATAGCCAAGGAAAGAACTCACTAACCCCAGCTGTTTTTCCACCCCAGCTACCTAGCCAGATGTTGACCATTAGCAGGGACCGGCATGAACCAGGGCAGCGCTCTGGGTGCAGCCGCATGTGCTGTTAGTGGTACGTGTGTGTGAGCAAGCGCGCGTGTGTGCAAGCCAGCATGTGTGCTTGCGAGGGTGTCTCCAAGGGCTGCAATAACATAACCGCTCCTCTGGCCCAGCGCAGAGGCAAAACATCTTTCTCACACACGCATGCTCTCAGCTCGTTGCTCACCCTTGCCCCTTTGGTGCTTTGCAAAGCCCCAGACCCAGCTGACTCAACAGCTGAAATATCTGGAAGCACAGAGTGGAGATTTCCTTTCTCCTCGGGTGCTTTCACGTCGAGCACGCGGTCTTCCTGGAGCGTGGGGATTCCAGATCCTGACTCCACTTCCTCTCTTCCATCATTCTGACTTCACCTCGCTTTCTCTTTTCAGCGAGTGCTTGTCTTCAAACATGTGATAAGTCTAGTTTTCTGATTCATCTGCCATAGGTCCTGAGGATAATTTAGCTTCAACACTCATTTTCTGAGGATGGAGTAGGATCTGTTTACTCAAGGAGGCAATGAAGTCATTTTTTCTCATTTATTGCCAGTAACGGGAAAACATTTCAAAGAAAAAAGGAGTGGGTTCAGAACTGGCCTCAGCCAAAAGCAGAACGAACTCAGATCAGAATCAAAGTCAAACAAAGCTTGTGGGTGGCTTGTCCCTAATACTATACTGATAAGTCCTGACCCACATTCTCTGCTGCCGCAATTAGAAAAAGACTCTCTGTTATGGACAGCACTTCACCCTAGGAATACTGACTCCCAGTCCCCTCTTCTGGCCACCAGACCTCACCCTCTCCCACAGCAAGGAAAAGATTTCCAGCAGCCCTGACTCCCAGAGGCCTGCTTTATCCATCAGCCCAATTTCTCTGCCAGAGCTATGAGGAGAGCCCTGGAGTCCTGCTCCAGCCGTTGGCATCTTTGTTTGAAAGAACTGTTGTTCCACCCACCAAACCCAGTAGGGACTGTGGAGATGACCAGAGGCAAGGCAGAACATAGGGTTCACTTCATCCAAACACATTGCCCTTACAAACAAGGACATAGGCCTTTCAGCTGCTCCTCACCTAACAAATCACACACCTCATGCGCAGCTCCACGACAGGCTGATCTAGGTCAGGTACATCTGTACATGCACAGTAGGATGCAGAAGAAGCCTCTGAGCCAAACAGAACCAAGAGTAAGATTGTTTTTGATGCTTGTGTGTTTTTTTCCTCAAAGCTTTATCTACTTTTTCAGGTCTTCACCATGCATGTCCTCTGGTATTAATAGGTTCCAGCACAGAAGCCCAGGAAGAGGTGCAAATAGAGCATTTGGCACTTGGTGAATACTCAGGAAGATGAGAAAAGGCTCCTTGCCTCCTTTGCCAGACACCACTGTAATCACTGCTCCCACTGCTCAGCTGTGAGGTGCAGTACCTGGGAGGTTGTTGGTTGAGCTCAATGGTTGACAGCTCCATTCTTGTAACTCCTATCTTGGCCACTGCAGACTATGGTCGTAGGAGTAGCCCTGCTACAGCCCCCAGTTCTGGAGCTCTGCATGTAGCAAAAAGGCAAGTACAAAATGCAGAGCCATGGATAATGTATTTATGAAAACCTGTGTTGCTACGCAGACATGCAACAGCGATTCACACCAGTTCAAGTCTCCCTGGTTCCCCTTTGGCTCTGTTCTGAGCTATAATGAGCTGTACTTATGGAGCCAAAAGCCCTGACTGGAAGGGTCCTGCCGCCAGATCTGTGTCCAACAGAAGCGAGGTGGGGGGTGATCCATGGTAGTGTAATCCCTTGGGACTGGAAATGTCATCACTGACTTCATTGGGTTCATTTCACTGTTCTCCAGAACCCTGTAGAGTGACTCACTGACATCATCCTTACGGCTAGGCTTGGCAGAGGCAGTGTGGATGAGGTCTGAACAGCCAGCAGGCCAGGGATGGTCTACATGGTTTCCATATGTTAGTTCTTTCATGGGACCCTCTCTTTGCTGCCCAAGAGTCTCAAGTGTCCTTTTTAGCTCACCAGTGCAAAAGCCATGACTGCTGCTGCGCGTTCAAGTTCAACAGATCTGCAGCAAGACACCCTGGCTAACACAGCAACTAACTGGAAACTCTTTAGCTGCTTCAGCTAATGCTAAAGGGAGATGAAATGAATCATCCACCCAGAGTCCTTCCTTTCTAATGAATTGGCTATTAAATGCAATGTTTTCCTTGCTGCTGCAATACTTTCAAGAAGCAAGAGCTTTCTGGACTGGAGACCCATGTGTACTTTTCCAAAAGTACCTGGACAGTGGGCAAGTAGGACAAACAGACATATACTAAGAGACAGGCAGAGGGGAAGCAGAGAAGAGGACAAATTGCTGGAGCAGCATAATAGCAGAACGTTGCTGCAGAAATGATCATCAGGGAAAGAATAAAGGTTGCCATTATTAATTGCCATAATCATGTTCTGGCTGTTGCAATCCTCAGGATCCATGGGTCACAAGAAGCTTCTTCACAATAAAACTTTCCAGAAAGAAACTAGAAGAGCATACATGTGACCTTACCTGAAGCAAAATGCACACACCAAAAAAAAATGCTGTGTTCACCAGAAATAACCACTGAGAATGGTTCTGCATCTCATCACTTCAAATGCAGAGGAAAATCAAGACTGCAAGTAACATAACAAAATGGACAAACATAACTTGTCCTAATGAGAGAGAAGTAGTTCCTCAGACAGACTAAGAATTTATGTATGAGCAAACTATCACTGAACTGTGATATATTTGAAATGATGAGAGACATCACCACAGTTTGGAAAAGAAAAATGGTGAAAAATTCCCTCTGCAGTCTTCATCACAATAGTATGAAAAAGGCTTAAGTTCACACGAAAGAACACCTCCTCACTGATGAGGAGCAAGATCACAGTTCTGCTATTGCAGTTAGCAGATAATGTTCCCTGCAGCCTACTTTCCCCTGGCACTGCAATGTGCCATTGGGTTCAGCAAGGAGAAGTGCCAAATTTTGAATCATCAGACTTCCTGCCTCACTCTGGACTGACTCAAAAGATGTCTTTCTAACATTGATTTGCTCGTTTCCTTTTTAACAGTGCTTTTCATGTTAGATATGAGCAGTCAGGCATAAAAAAAGTAGAGTATATTACATGGTCTGATCTCTATCACCTGGTGTGTCAAACTCTTAATCTCCTTTCCAGCTTTCCACTTGTTTACCCTAGTAGGCAAAACACTTACTGATAAATCCTTTGTAATGCATTTTTTTCTCTATGAGATCCATACTGGTACTTAATTCTGCTCTGGCACAAATTCTGTTCTGGCAAAGATGACTGACATGTCTGTACTAGATTCAGTCAGGTATTTCCCAGTCAGCTTCTTTTTTTTTTTTTTTCAATTGGAAAAAGGTTTATTTACTGGAAATGAACCTGTCCATAGCTGAACCTTTCCTCACCAATGCAAACTGATCACACAAGTTAAGATTGGGTACAAAAGAGAGGCATGGGAGACCAAGATTCAAGGACAGCACCAAATGGGCCAGAAGGACCCATCGCCTATGCTCTAAATCAGAGCCCAAACCCTGCTTCTAACCCATGCTGAATTACTTACACAGCATGAAACAGTGCTCATGAGAAAGAGTGAGCACTTCCACACGGAGGTCTGCAGGGCAGGGAACATGTCCAGGTTGTCAGAGACTCACCCTGCACTCCCTGCTCAAGCCAAGTAAATATTTGAACACCTCTCACTTACGGCATCTTCAAAACACTCTGAGCCATGCTGCCCACAGCGCTCCGGGCAGCTGCTGGGCTCACTGTCGCTGCAGCTCCCCTCACCTGCCAGGTCCAACCTGCAGCACCACTGACATGTCCTTTCGCTCGGGAGGATCGGTGAGGACTGTTGAGTAAGTGAGAGCTGTGCCAAAGCACAAACCGAGCCCTGAGAGAGCTGAAGCACTGAGCTGAACCCTCACTGAGATCAAGCAGGCCCTCGGCACGACGGCAGCCAACTCCAGCTGAAGGAGAGCTAAAACACTGTTTGGGCAGCAAGCTGCTGAGCCACTTCATTGCTGAGAAAGTCATGAAGCCTACATCTCCTATGGCACCAAAGTTCCTGCTGGCACCTCCAAAGGGCAGCTGAGATTCTGTGTGCTCCAGGCTGCCCCCTGGAAGCACCAGCACGAGCGGTGTAGGCCCATTTAAACACCAGGATCTGCCAAAAGAGGGGGATCTCACCCCTTCCGGCCCTCAGTCTTGGCCTCGGGCTCCCACCGTCTCCATTTGGCCAGCACTGATGACCAGCACTAGCTGATCCAGCTGCCAACACATCCATGTTTTTGGTAGGCTCAGCTTCCAGCTGGAGCCACAAGCCGGGCTGAGCTGCCGAGGGCAGGGCCTTCATGGCTGCCAGGGCGAGGGAAGGGACAAGGATACGCAGCACGACTTGAGGGAAGGCATCACCTCCCCATCCAGCGCTGCACAGACATGCTTCACCCAGGCTGCACCATTAACTCCAGCTTGCTCCACACAGTGAGAAGGACATGGCTTTCCATAGCATGCCCTCTCCTCACAGGCACCGGACAGTTCCCATAAGCAGCACCTGAACTGTGTCAGCCTATGGTCCCAGGCAAGTATTTCGCTTTGTTCTCTCCCTTGGACATATTGCCTGCGCACAGCTGCTAAGAACCTAGCATCTTCAGGAAGCCTGAAAAGCAAAACAGGCTGAAACAACTAGAAGCCACGCTCCACACCCACTCCTCTTCCCTTCATAGGGAAGCACACGGTACATGGTATTAGTCCACAAGCCACATCCTGGTATTTCGGCCCTCAGCATCTCTGCACGCCTTATCAGGAGCGCAGTTCCGGCAGCGCTCGGAGCGCAGCCCCGCTGCAAACCACGCTCCGCCACCGCCGGCAAAGAATAACCCTGACTCCCGGCCAGGAACAACAGCCCGCCTGGCCAAGAGCTGAATAATCCCTTGGGTTTTCCTAAACTGTCGGAAGGACTCACCAACAACAAAGCTCAAAATGTACATCCTGATTCTCTGTTAGCCTACGTCTCGCGGGGGCTGCTCCTGTGGCATGAAGGAGACACTTTGGGAACTGAGGGCTGGGCACTGGACATGGGTTCACAGTGTGTTGGAGCAAGGCACCAGAGCCTCTGCTTCCATACAGCAGCCTGGTGTCAGGTATGCATTTGCCATCCTCTGGGAAACCTGGATGTCCAGATTGCTTTGCAGGCTCTTGCCAGCTGCTCCTTGGCCAAGCAGCTTTCCTAGGAAGGAAGGAATTCCCCATCACCAGCTAGTTGCTCCAGGCTGAGAAGGGTGGTAGGTTCCTGCTCCCCTTGGCGCTGCTCCGTGCTGCTGGCCCTTGCGCAAACGGGGGCAGCAGCAAAGGGAGAGCAGCACCGCAGCCTGCACTGCTCTGCCCCAAAGACCAAGGCTCTTTTCGCTGCAGGATCAGAGCTTCCTGAGTCCCAAAAGGCCCTGTGAGAGGCAGCTACCCCGGGCTCTGCCCTTCCCAGCCTGCCCGGATCCCGCTCCTAAGCCCTGCTGGCAGAGTGCCTCCTGGCTCCTGAGAAAGCATCCCCTCGGGGGCTGCTCCTAATTGGTGGTTTCCTCCTCCTCCTCTTATGTTGCTGCGTTTTGCTCCCTAGCTCATATTTTATACGGCTGGTTTTTAATAGGCCATGGAGGCTGCCAGACCTGCCTCTTCCTTCGAAGTTTTTGAGTTGGGGGGAGAAAAAGTCCTTTCTGCAAACAAGAGAGTAACTGTGGCTTTGCGTCTGGGTGTAGGACCCGTGGGCCCATCCAGAGCCCACTAACTTCACCAATTTTTGAGGTTTGAGGTTCTCAAAGACTCAGGAAGTTCCCAGGTACTATAGTAACGGGCATGGACCCCAAAGATGACTGTCTGGGGATGATTTTGAGCCTTCACTCCTGTGATCTCCTAACCCACGGCATTATTTATGTAATTCACTGGCAGGCAAGATCTTCAGAGACTTCAGACGCAGCCTGAACACTATCTCCCCACCATTGCTACATCCTTCTTCCTCTCCTGGGGATCACCAGCTTAGACAGGTAGTAGAGGAACCTGAAAACTGAACCGTCTGAAATGCAGACAGATTTTACTACTGCAAATCCCAAGAGATTAGGAAGGAATGACAGGTAAATAGCCAGAGGATGAAAAATGCACAGGAGGAGCCTTCTGCTCCCTTTAGCGGGCCCAGCCAGGCAAGCAAGAGGCTGGGAAATGCAACAAGCTGCTCTCCCACTGCCTTGATCATTCATCTGTCCTGTCCACCCCGCCAAGAACCTCCCCAGCAGTGCAGACACCGCCATCTCCACTGCTCCTTCAGCTCTTTTTCCCATATGAGGACTTGCAAGGTGGCTTAGACAGCACAGAACTGATATACTGGAGGCTGCAGCTGAACACCCACCTCATAACAGAGGGAATCTGGGCATAGCAGCATCTGTCTCCTTGACCTGACAGCCCTGCCAGAGCCAGGACTATCACACTGCAGGACTTGCACCCACCTCCAGGTGAGCCCCCACTTGTCCAAACAGCTGAACTTCAAGCCGCGCAGCAGGGAGGGACAGAGGCACGGGGCTATGGTTAATCACAGCCACAAGCTACGCTCTGAAAGGAAGCCCAGACTGAACTCTGTGGTGGCAGCTGCAATTTCAGTCCCTGAAGGCAGCCTGTGGCAAGAAGGAAGCTGAGAGAGCCCCATGCAAGCAAAGACAAAAATCTCCTTCCACTCTGCCAGCAGGCTGGCTCCCTTGCCAACAACTCGGCTCTTCACCCCAAATCCCAACCAGCTCCAGGGCCTGAGCAAATCTGCAGGTTACCAAGCCTTGCCTGCCTCTTTGCTCAGATCCAAAGTGGGGAGCCATCACGTCTTCCCGCTCCCACCCCTCACCCTCATCACAGCCTCATCGCTGCTTGGAAAAGCTCTTCCTCCCCAAGGAGCCCACACACAGTGTGACTACTGAACCCCACACACGGCTGGCAAGTCATGAGGGGTTGTTTGTGCTCCTTCTCCAATTTGCAGAACTGGCCAACATACCGTGAATTACGAGTGTCAGATATCACAGACAAACCTCCAGCTGGATTTTCAATTCAGTGGGTAGCTCTATCAGTTCAACAAGTGACAGCAAGAGCCTCCCAAGCCTAAGAAAGAGGGGTGACTGTCAGAAAAGGGTCAGGACTTGATCCCCCACGTCCCTTCCTCCTCCTTGCTCACTTCTAAGCTGAAGATAGGTTGCTCTGAAGTGCACCGCCTGCCACTGCCTGTTGGTGAATATTCAGGCAGTCTACCTCGTATCTCTGATCCTTTGATCCTATCTGCATACAAATGTCCCTAGAGATAAGGTACAAACGAGGCAGACAGAGGCAGGGTTGTTCCTAGAGAGAATGATGTGCTCTATGTTTCCCCATGAAGAACTGGGAGGGCAAAGACCCTGCAAAGTCACAGAGACCCCACTGTGTTGCAGGGCCAAGCTCCACCACAAAGCCTCCGTGGCCGAGGCGCCATGAAGGACGGTGTCTCAGACCTTGTGAAAGACAGAGCTCCTGGGGAGCTGCCTGCTCGGTGGGAAGAAGGTTTATTTAAGTGTGAACTATTACTAATTCACATTATTACTCTACACATATTACAGCAGAGCCGAGAGGTTCCCATTGGAACGGCAGTCCCACCATCCTGCACAGGCACAAACGTGCGCACAGGCTAGTCCCTGCCACTGAATTTAGCATGATTCAACTACGTGTATGGAGAGAAAAAGAAATAATAGCTAAAAACACCCTTAAAAAATATGTTAAAATCCTTGCTCCTTGTCCCAATGCCATCTCCAATGGACAGAAACCAGAAGGCGATCCCAAAGTGTGGAACATATTATGTTACATCTGCCTACTGCAAAGTCCTTTCACCTTCCCCTGAAGCATCTGGCAAAGGCATCAGAGCCAGAATCGGAGCATCAGAGCATTAGAGACAGGATCCTGGCATAAACGGATTTGGGCCATTCCAAGACTCTAGTGTTGTCAGGATCAAGATTGTTATCTTCATATTTGCGTATACAAAGTCCTCGCAGACTCAAGTGTGAAGTCGAGCCACTTGAAGGAGCGTTAGCAGTGCTTGTGATGTGTTGTGAATCTCGTTATATTGCTGCTGTTTTTCCTTAAAACTTCAGATCCTGATGACAGATGCCTAGGTGAGAAATATGTTTTCTACATAAGACAGGTTTCTAGTCCTCTTAATTGTGGGGAAAACTAATAATTATGACTCAAATGCAACATTAAGGCTCAGAATCAAAGAGGCAAAGAAAGAAAATGCAGCATTTACTGCTTTTCAAAAGCTTATGATTTTAAAGATATTACAACTTTTCTGTGGTCCAGCTTGAGATGTCTAAAATCTTGGGCCTAGTAAGACTTAACTTAGCACAGTATGAACTTCATTAGGCTGCATCATAGCCTACTTCTTGTTCGCTTTCCTCAGTCTCAGCATTTCTGCTCAGCAGCTCTTCAGAAGTCCTCTTCTGAGGGGTCGGTCACCTGCATGTTGCTGGCATTCCAGATTTCTTCAGACATCTCCTGCTAGATGCAAGTTACTGCTTTTCTTAAGGCTCCTATGTATTTAGACTTCTGAGACATTTACAGTTTGAGGGCCTTGGGTCTTGGGTTGTGTATGTGAACTTCTTCTCTTGGCAGCATTGCTCTCTCCACCCCTCAGTTTCGCCTGGTCTAGCCTCCAGTCTCTTCCTATGCTTTCCAGTCTTCACACCAGAGCTTCCTCTCTGAGGAGTAAAAACAAGTCGCAATAGTATGGGTTCTGGATGAAAAAGGATTTTGATGTTCACTTCCTCCACTTGAAAACCAGAACTTCGGCAGGGTTTCACTGTAGCTCACTATCAGACTGTCCTCAGGCTTGCCCTAGCCTTTGATCAAGCGAATGTCACCATGAGGCTTGGCTCCCTGCTGTCCAGCCCAGCTGTACCATCCTTCTCCCTTGCTCCAAAGCATAGGAACAGCATCCCCTGGTGCCAGGGGGAGAAAGAAGCTCTCTTCTTCCTCCTCTGCTCCATTCCTGCCTCCTGCCAGGCAAGCAGAGGTGATTAGCAGTTGGCAAAGGGTAGGATTAGTTTCCTAGCATTGCTGCAATTTGCCTCCTGTTTCTACAGCCTGGCACCCTGACAATGCTCCCTGCCTGGAGCTGGAGGGAGCCGGACCCTGCAGTGAGGGCGTTCGCAGTTTGCATAAGAAGCAAGTCCATGTTCAAGCCCAGGCTCTGACCCGCGTTTAGCATACAATGTGAACATACCCAAGCACCTCCGTCTTGTCCTGGGGCCAGCATCTTATCGGGAGCCCCTTGAAGGTTAATGTACGCAAGTCCTAACTTCGTGCAACCTATCCAGCCAGGGTTCTCTGAGGTGTCCCTCACCCGTGTGCAGTTGTGCAGGATTTGCATCTGTGGCTGCTGCAAATGAGCAGGGATTTCCAGGGAAGGTGTGCTTTCCAACTCGTTTCTGTGCCAGTATTGCCGCCACCTGGAGATAAAAGGAATGAAGGGCTCCTGGCCATTTCCGTACTGCATCCCTCTGCCTCTCCTCAGACACAGAGCACCCTCCTCCAGGTCAGCGAGAGGAAGAGAGCAGGCAGCCTCCCAGCTCCTGCGGTTAGGATGTCCCATGCTACAAGAAGGAAAGGCCCCTTATGCTCTTGATAAAAATACAGATCCTGGGCACTATGGGAGGCTTTGGTGGAGGAAAGCAACCCCACTCAGCACGTTTTCAGTGCTGCACCTTCTGGGAGGAGGCACCTTGCCTTGGGCTTTCGTGTTCTCATTAGTTTAGAATTTAAGCTACAGATCTGCAGGAATGAATATACATGCTTGTGTGTTTGGCAGAGCTGCGCCTGTAAGGGAGAAGCAGTTTTCTGCACGTATTTTATGGCACTGTCTGGGTATGGGGATGGGAGAATGAGAGTGCTTGCAGACTGCATGCGCACGTGCACAGTTTCATGTTGTCTGCACGTGTGTGCATGTGTGTGTGCATTTCCATATTGTGTCTAATAGGCTCTTTGTTTCTCCAGAGAAGAAGGAAAAGGAAATCCGCATGTAATGAATCCATTTATTTTATGGAGCTCCCCTGGAGAGGGGCAGGGGAGCGGGATTTATGCAAAGAACCGTGCAGCTGCTGTTGGGAGGGGGACACCAATCTGGTTTTGATTTTCATTCATAAGTGGAGGTGGCCACACAAGCCAAGGCCTCGTAAACTCCCTGTAGAGGAGAGTGGCCCATTGGTGTGAGGCTGTCAGGCTCTATCTGGCCATCAGCATCACACCGTTCTGCTGCGCGCCCGGCAGCGCCTCCGACGCGCTCCCCTGCGCTGAGGCCTCCCGCTCGTTAGAAAACACAGAGCCGAACTGGGACGTGGGCTGAAATCTTTGTATTGAAGAGCAAAATGAAGTGCTGAAGTGCTCTGCAGAGCACTTGCAGCACATGTCACGGTCCAGTATACACTGTAATCTATAATGAAAAAAAAAGAAAAAAGGAGATTTGTAAGATTTGTATGCCACAGTCCAGTTCCTCTCTGCCATTTATAACAATCCTGGGAGTGAGAGGGGATGGAAAGATTCCTGGGCTGGAGGAAATGGCCTGGAGACTAGACACCACTCATCATGCTTTTTTTCCACCCCTGCCATTTTGCATAACTCAACGTATATTGTCTGGACTGTGAGAGTAAAAGGACAGTAAAGCATTTCCCAGTGGGAAAGATGTTTTAAGAGTAGCAGAGTTCTCATGCCTCAGCTGTACTCACACCGTAATAAACTGCTACAGCCACACAGGGGGAGGGAGAAGAAAGGGGGCTCAGCAGAATCCCGTTTTGTTATACGGATTCCTCAGTGCATTAAGAGCCTGTGGAGTTTACCCAGAGAGCGCTGCCCTTAGCACACTCTAACTCACACTGTGCCCGCTGCACATCAGAAGGAGCCTGCACTGGCTAGCTGGTGATCTGCCCTGTTTGCCTGCGCCAAGCAGAGCTCATGGCCAAAGGAGGACCTAGCCCAAAAAACGCCTCGAGGTCCATGTTCTTTGTTTTGCACGGGCCTCGTGCACGCAGGCAGGTGAGCAAGCAGACAGATGCACCAGTTCAGGAAGCTGAGAATGAAAATTGATCTTCTCTGGAAGCTGCTCTAACTTGCTACCAGCAATGAACTGCTGGACAAAGTTAATAAATTTTGTATTTTAGTTGCTCTCTGTGACTCAGGTCCCCAGGGAGGACACAGATTTTCTAGCAATCATTGTAGAAATATATTTTTAAATCTCTCAGCTGCATGTTGTCCTTTATGGGAACACACAGCACTTGCCTGATGACACTGAACTTCTCAGAGAATTTTATTGGCACCATTAAGACCCAGCCAGTGGACCTTAATTAAGAAAGGTCAGTGAAAGGAATCTGGAAGAAGACGTGCGGATCACTTACTGCTCCTTAATCTGCCCAAACCACCTTACGTGGGAAGGATTTAAGAGCTGCACCAGAAGGGCAGCTCATTCACAGGTTTTGTCTCTGTTCACCTCCCAGGTAACCTTTCCACAGCTTTCTAAGGACTTCCACACCATCAGCATATAAGACAAGTCTGTTTAAACTATGCCCCTAGCAATAAAGCCCCTGGCACCCGCTGCTCTTGCGTTACCAGACAGTTCTGAGCCGCTTATTCCCTAGCACCTGGAAGGCAAAAAAAAAAAAAAAAAGAAAAAAAAAAAAAAAGCTGCTTTGAAAGTATAAAGGCCAACAATTCACTGACGTTAAACGGTGACAGAAGAGAAGCTGCCCCAAGGAAGGGTCATTTCTGGTACCAGTGGGATGAGGGCTTTTTCCTGAGCTGAAATTCAACTGGGCCACCAGCTCTCAGGCCAAGAGTAAATGTTGCTTTTAGAGGACGTTCTGGAAAAAGCTCCTAGAATAAAGTCTGAGGTGTGGAGGAATGTACCGGGTCACACTGCTTCTTCCAGCTGACACTTTCAGTGATAAAACTGGATCCATTTCACAGTTTTGTTTTGAAACTGATCTAATTGAACACTGAGACTCAACTACTGGCTCTTTAGCAGAGACTAAAAAAGATCAGCCAAAAGACCCCAAGCTTACTATTAATTTCCATTATCCAAACTTGTCCCTTAAGAATCCCCAATTCTATGATTTTACTTTACTTGACAGCCAAGCCCGAGAACCAATGACTAAGATAAAAAACTGTCCAAGCTGGGCAAGGAGAAAAAAGTAGACAGATCACATCATTGATTCTATTGTGTTCTACATTTTCTTTCCTGTACACAAGCATAGGGATGTTTAGCAACATAGCAAAGCAATGTTAAGCTGAACTACCTCTCTGTATCTTGCATGTTTCCACTTCCATTTATCAAGTACATGTGTTTTCATAAGGCAGCGACTGGACATCTTAGGAAATCTTGGTGCTGTATCTATCGAAGTTTTTAAATGGTCCCCTCAGCTGCAGTTTGTGCAATTCTTCATTTATGTGTGTTCATCTTCATACAGACCTCCATGAAGACAGAAACAATTATGACCCTCTTCTCATTAAGTCACTGAGGATCTCAAAGACTAAGGCTCATCCCACCCTGCAAAGCTCATCCAGCCAAGGAGGGCTGCTTTTGTAACTCTGCCAGCAATAAAAAAGTCACGTAGATGCACTTAAACTGATGCAACCTTCTGCTCTCCTCATTTTTCATCACTGAGTAAGCAAAGGAAGGGCCACAGGCTGGGCAGAGAGGAGCCACTAAATGGTACCCAGCAGAAGACTTCTAGTAACACTGACCAGAGTCCCACTAGGGGCTCTGCCACTGTAGCTATGGTCTGGATCATTTCGATCATTTGATAATTACTCTAGGCTGTTAATTCTCAAGCATGACCACGGGACCACATGCAGGTACTCTGGACTTCAAGAGCAGCCAGCACGCAGAATCTTACTCTTGCACTTCTCCTGGAGTGTGGCTTTCACTGCGAAAAATTTGGAGTGTGAGTGGGCACAAGAAAAATAAACGGTATAAAAAACACTTGCTGACATGCCAAGGTATGTAGGAAGTCTGAGGCAAAGCAGGGGATGGAACGCAGGTGTCCTGCATCTTCAGGCGTTCACCTAACCACAAGGATCAGCTACTGCTTTAGAAGCTACACAGCCTGTAAGCATCCTGCAAAAAGTTAGGCCAGCATCCTAACCCAAATGTCCTAACCCCATGTATCAACCCAAAGAAAAAGAAGTAAAATAACCCTAGGAAAAAGGGCAAACTGCTTTAGCAGATATGCACATAGCAGGACTGCATGGCTGCAGGCACGACATATGTAATATCCCACAGTATAGCACTACGCACATCAGCAAGTTATGCAAATATGACATATTCTCCTCTTGAAATAGCCAGTTCTGAGGATTAGGACATGAACTGGTTTCCTGCGGTATCTGTGAAGATCAAAAGAAGCCGCCATATAACTGGGGTGAGGACTACACAATGGATTTAGACAGGAACTGTGAGGAAAGAAGGTTCCAGCCCAGCCTTAAAGCACCTGCAAAGGGTGTAATAAATGTTCCTGCTCCTTATGCAAAAGCTACAGATCTGTTGCTGCCTGTTTGGAAAAGGTTTTAATATATGACGAAGAAAGTTGTGAGCAACTTGGAGAGTCCAGTCCAGTTCAGCTGCTCAAGAGCAAAGTTCCTTCTCACAGCAAACAATCCAGAATGGCCCTTACAACTTCATCTAGGAGATGACTTGCATCCAAGAGCTGCTTACCAGGAATTACACCTTTTCAGCCAGCTCTGTACAGTTCCTACCGACTTGGCCTACTGAAAGTGACTCCTAATCCAGAGTGGCTCAATAAAGTTCCGACTGAAGCAGAACTAACTTCAGCTGGCTCTCGTTGTTTCCAAAAAGCTCCTGCTAGTTTGGCTGACTGTCTGAGCTCCAGGAAAAGCGTATGTAAGGCTTGCACTGGCAGAGGGTGAATTTTCCCCCTCCAGAATGCAAAGGAAAGAGGAACAAAGCCAACAGGAACTAATACAGTCAATTTGTATGGAGGAAAACTGTTTGCAGTAAACCCTGCTCTAGGGCTACTGACCCTAAACAGGACACCAGCACATCCTGGGCAGACCAGCCTTGCAGGTCTCAGCAGCACTTGCTTCTCCAGCCCCTCTGCCATTTTCTCCCTAGAGCTCCAAGCCTGCTCCAGGCCTGGATATCAGTACCTGTTCAGGCTGTAGCCACTCGCGGGGGAACCATTCTTACCAAGAGCTATTTAACCTCACACGGGGCAAATAACAGAGTCCTCAAGAGGACACTCAGAAGTGCCCTGTACCTTGGAGATGAGCCCAGCAGCACTTTCGGATTCACCCAGGCACTTTCCTTGCCCCTCTCAAGCGCTTGGCAGAACCGAGATGCGAAAGGATCGCTTTGATTAGAGGCACACGGCCACTTAAGCACCTGACCTGCGCGCACGGCCTCCCCTGGCAATGCCCGCACGCCTCCCCCAGCCCCGCGGGCCCACAGCGCCTGCAGGCTGTGTGGGCCGCGCCGCGCCAGCGTGCGGGCCCTGCCGCGCTCCCCTCCAGCTGCGGCGCCGGCAGCACCATGCTGACAGGCTCGAGCCATGCGGTGAGGGCTGTTTTTACAACCTACCCTCTTTTAACTAAACTTTCCCAAGCTTATGCCTCGCCGTTACAGTCAAGATCACCTGCTGCTCAGGGGTTTCAGATTCTTAAAGGAAAATGGCAAAATAACAGAAAAGATTGTCACAAAGTTGCATCGAACGAAGAAAAAAGTACCTCAGCACTAGCTAGTGAGCTCTGCTGGCATCCCTCACTCCTGACCAGCAGTTATCCTCCTTTCTTTACTGCTCCAGCCCTGGATTCACCACACCATACTCTGCAGAGCCTCCTCATGCTGACCTGAAGCTCTCCTACCACTCCAACCCTGGGATCCCAACATAAAGCTCAGCAGCTGGCGTTGAGCTAAGATTGATAGGCCTCAATGCCATGCTGGTCTACTCATAAGGAGCTCTATCATCTATGTACTCATAATCCATCTCTGCAGGCACACTTTGGCCTTTGCTTAGGATACCCCAGCTATTGTAGTCCCAGATTCACAGCAAGACTCCTTTGATGCACTTCACTCCTGACCTGCAGCCTCTCGTAACCTATACAGACAATAAATAAATAAATAAACAGCAGATGTGGAACATGTGGGTTGCTCTGCTGTATCAGTCCTAAGGTCTGTGTAGTTTAGCCGTTGGCCTCTACAAAGAGCCACCAAACAAGTCAGGGAAAGATGTAAGGTTCACTAAGGATCCTCTTTCCCACCCAAATGTTAACTGAGATTAGCCTGAAAGCCTGACACTTGATGTTTATTATGGCTTCCAATTATGCTACTAATTATAACTATAATTCTCCATATGCTTCCCATTCACATACTGCCTAATCAATTATATTCTCAGTAATGATGGGCAAACAGAGCTGGAGTTTTTACAGAGCTGCCAGCTGTGATGTTCAGGTCTTTTTCTAAACCAAAACAACTAAATTAGAGCACTTTAAGGTGGCCAAGCAGATTAACTTTCCCTCAAGCATGCATTATCTCGCAGCATTTTACAGGGAACTTGCTTTGCCATTGAACTGCCTTTTCCATCAGCATAGCCATATCTCTCTGAAATTCCTCAGAGTCCTCTCCAGTTTTGACCAACCAAAATCTGGCTAATGTTCACATGCTAATATTTAAAGCCCCCACAGAGCAAATGAAAAAAACATGCCATAATAGGATTCTAAACAATGACATTTGTTTTTGCCTTTTAAATTTTTGTATTGAATTTCATACTCTTGTATCCAAAGCCCTAGGGACCAAAACCCCTTTCTTATCCAAAGGAGCTGTACAAGCAAAATGAGAACAAGTTTCCTCACAGTTAGAGGATCAGCTTCTAGATCCCCAGAGAATTTGATCACCGAGGAACATTTTGTCTATAGCTACTTTGATTAAATTAGCAATATGAGCAATGAAAGCCCAACGCCTTTTCAAAATGGGGCTACTTGCCCACTAGGAACTGGATGAAAAAAAAGAAACAACTTACTTTGCACATGTGCTGCCAAAGAACTGTCAAATGGGAATGGTTTATTGTGAAATGTTTTTGTCATGAGAATAAATATTCACTTAAGAACAAAACAAAACCTATCAACCTCTCTGACTTTAGAAACAAAAACCCCTCTGGCCAAGAGTTTCAAGGTTGTTCACCACCCTCAGTTGGCACGCGATCCGGGATCCAGCAAACTTGAAGAGTTGCCGGCCCAGCAGGGCAGGGAGCGAGGTCCCAAGCAGGTGTGGACCAGGTGTGAAAAGTAGAAAGTTAACACACCCCATCCATCACTGGACAGCACATCTGTAAAAACGGAAATAAATATCAACTCAAGTCAAAATCTTGTCTGGAGATGAGCAGAATTCTCCCCAGTGGCGACTAAAGAATATCATGTGGTGAGGCCTGCAGCTGAGCTGATTTACTGCTACAATGCGCTTGTATGGCTGCGAGAGGCTCTTGTCCCCTTGCCGCTGAATTGCTGCTTCTCAGAAGAAGACACAAAGGCTTTGAGTGCTGTTCTGAATATCTCACTGCTTCATTTTTCCAGTTGCAAAGCAAATGGTTTGAAGTCCCATCGTCTTGTCAGACTCATTAAAAGAAACTATCAAACTCCAGCCAAATTGTGAAGAACAGCATGTTTTATGAAATCCCAGTTAAACTCTGGCCATCGGTATCTCACTTTCATCTCTGCCGAGCACCGTCTCAGCTTTCTTGCTGTATGCCAAGCTCATATTCTTCTCTGATTCACTCTGTGAGATTACAGCTAACAGTTTTGTTTTGCTACTTGCCAGGGAGGGGGACAAGAAGACAAAGTCCTTCTTGTCTATAAACTAGATCTGTAGAGTACCAGAAACAGGCATATTTGGGGTCTGGAAGGCAGTTTGTTTCCATGTCTCAAATATCAAAACAGGAATTGCTTGCAGTTATCACTCATTCAGACACACACTAAATGCCATTCTCAGAAAGAACTGGAAGAAACAAAATAAAACATAATGAAAATAAATACTGTATTGCAATACACTTCGGTAATCCTGAGCAGTGCAAAAGCTCCTTGAGCTTTACAATATGGCAAAGGCTTGTGTAGTCCCTACAGTCCCAAGTATCAGAGGAATTAGGAAGTGTCATAAAAGTGGTCCCATCCTCTTATTCCCGCGGGAGAAATTCCTTTACCCTTACTTCTAAACAGGTAAAGTATCCAACTAACTGTGATTCCTACTAGAAAGCCATAAGAAATACAAAAATATATTTTGTTTTCACCTGACTGGCAAGGAGGTCAAGTGCTACTGTTATATTCCAGCAGTCACCAAGCTTCTTCCAGGTTACCAATTAATGAGAGAAAACAATTCCTCTGGATCTGGATACTGCTTGAACAAATGCTTACTGAAAAAAATGCAATACAATATAGTGCAAAGCAGAGAGCACATAGAATTAGGGATGAAGTAAAACTGATTTAATAGATTAACAATGATCAGCTAACACTCCACTTCAGCCGGATTTTCTTCCACTGCACCAACACAAGAAGCCAGGCTGCGGATGTTTAAAGCAAAACAGAGATGTCCTACTACAATTAAGACTGTCTTCTACTCTCTGCTCCTCACTGTAGGTTCAGTACTACTATAAAATACAGAGAGAGGGGCAGTCCTTGTTTTTATTAGTCATTGTTCCTAACAGCACCAGCAAATGTAAAGAAGACAAAAGGTGCACAGCTAGTGCCGTGTTCTAACCTCCTAAGCTGCTGGCAAAGAGCAGTGTCGCAAAGAAACCCCAATCCGAGAAGTGCATTAACAGCACGGCTGCCTACACGCGCGCTCTTCTCAGAGCTGCGCGCAGGGGCGGGATGACTGAAAGCCTCCAGAAGTGAGGGCTTTGAGGCAAATCCAGCTGATATATTTGCTATATGGTGCCAGCATAATTTCCCCTAATGGCTAGAGAAAAGGGGAAGCATGAAAAGGGTCAGTTGGGAACGCGTATGCATGTGGGGGAGGGGGGCAAAGAAAAGGCAGATCTAGCCGAGAACAGGCTCCATTTAAATTGCACACAGACCTCACACAAAGCACACAGAATTGGTCAGTAGATTGAAGCCATCTGGCTGGAGGAGCCATAAGAGGCAAGCCCTGCTGGAGATCTCTCCATCACGTCCCATGATGGTCCAACTTCAGAGCACAGTATGGGCTTCCCCAACTCCAAAGTCATGGTGCAAAAAACGGGGAGAAAAGCAAAGGGACTGCATAATTTACCATTCTGACAGGGCCTCTATGGTGCTCACAAAGTAAAAATTCAGTTGGCACTCTCTCCAGCAAAAGATTTCAGTCCTAGCTCTGTGCGTTATTATGAAAATCCCATTGACTCCTGTCTGGAATGGGCCGTGGAGCCTGCAGCGTGCTCAGTGCAAACCCCGGGCAGAGTGCTGGGTATGGCTGCAACTTGTGACCAGGAGCTGAGGCTGGGGATCCTCCTAGGCAAACATGAGGCTTATCAGTGTCCAAACTAAGGCGTCAGGGAAGCGGTTTCCACAGCAATCCCTCCGTTTGCCAAAAGCCAAGATTGGGGATCGCTGCTTTTGCCCACAGTGTCCCACTCCCACCCTGGCAAACACCAGGCTTTGGTGGCAAATGAGTCACAGTGATGAACACTGCAGCCACCAGCACGAACCCGACGCAGGGAGCTGGCCCTGCACTTTCCAGACGCAGCCGAGAAAGGCGGCTCCAGGGCTGTCCTTATCTGAACGAGCCAGCGGGCTGCCCGGCTCCTCCTGCTCATCGCTGCCTTCGCCAGCCAGCGCGCCTGTTGCTGCAGTCAAGCCGAGCATCTGTCACAACCCAGCCTGGAAAGGTCTGAGGACACAAGCGCAGCTTTATAGGGCAGATAATCCTTCTCTCTTCATTTAATGCAAATTAACACTGCCTGCATTTCAGTCAAACTGCTATCTAAACACACACTATTGTAGTAGTCTTTGTGCCAAACATCACTTACAAACTCATGATTTTCATCCTCTCTTCTTTTACTTTTTTATCTTTCCTTCACCTGGGAAAAAAAAAAAGACACTTAACATCTGGAAAAATTAAAGCTACTGGAAGTTTGCCGGTCTGATTGCCATGGTGTTGTTACAGAGTTTTTGTTCCTTCTGATTCTCCCATGCAGCCCAAGTACTAATTGCCAGAGATCAAATCTCAGTGCAGTGGTTCAGTTGTTTTCCATCATTCTGACTTGCCCATATGGAAAATTTCCAAAATGTCCAAAGCCATTACTATATTTTTAAACACTGAAAATCTCAGAACTTACCATTTTTGTACCTGGGAATAAATTTAAATGATTTTAAATTTTTTTCCTTCTAACTAATGCCTTCAATGAGGTATTTAAGTTGGAGTCAGTAATGCCACAGGTAGTGGGTAAAAGAATTTTATCAGCTGAAATGTATAAGGAGCGGGGTGAAACAGAACTGAAGCACTATTGAAAAAGGAAGTTGGATTAATATCCCCACTGGATTTCTCTTGTTTACACTTAGCTTGAAATCTTGGAAGAAAATGTAATGAAATTATTACTTGGTTATTTTACTTCAAAAATAACCATATTCACTGGAGGAAAAAAAAATGAAAACATGAACAAGTTATTTTCAAGCGAGCTGCTCATTCTCCTGCGAGAGGCCCATCTCTTCTCTGTTCCCTTTGCAGTATTTCCTTCTTTCCACCTCCAACCCCTTCTTCATCTCCCTCCACACCTCAAAATATTAATGTCGCAATATCATTCTCTTCCACCTTCTGAAATGTGTTTCATAAGCTGGCTGTCACTCCCTCATGGACACGGACATTTGGTGGAAACTGTTGGCTGAACAGGTAGCCGTTCTTGTGGAGAAGCGTCTACCTGCCCTCTACCAGGCCACCTGATTCACCTACACAAGACAAACGTGCAATAGCATCTAAGCCCCACCAAACTTGTGACACTTGGCAATCTTCAGAAAAGTTTCTGTACAGCGGTGGCTCTGCATGGTTGCGGACACTAATGTGCATTTTTTGGTGAAAAGTGATTGTGAGTTATCCTCCTCCCATATTCAGATGTAAGGTTTCTTTTTTTTCCCACTTGCTTTTTACAACCAGCAATTCAATGTGAATCATCCACCTTTTGCATAACCATAAAAACGTTATTGTGATGCACTTTTTTAAAATAGGGGCTATGCGATAGGATAAATCCATGAATCTCTCTTTCTTGCTACAAGCAAGTAGTCCCAGAACAGTTAGTTCTCAGGATTTGTGATATTTAATAAATGTACGTGGCTAAAATACATTTTAAGAGTTCAGTGAATTTCCTATTCTAAAATCCTGGATGATCACTTGTCAGTCTTCAACACTTTTCTATTGCTTTTGATCACCCAACGCCCAATCACAAGCCATAGCAATAGTTTCAGACATTATTTAAACTACTTCTCGCCAGATTCAGATTTCCTAATTTTTCACGGAGGGGGAGGGGAGGTAGGCAGCCGGATGCAAATAGTGAACACTGACCTGCAGTGACCCCTTCTGGAAAGCACCAAAAATGTAGCACTGCAAACAAACCTGTCCGGGGCTGAGAGCGCACGTGGGAACTACATGATCTCATGGCTTTTTCCATCTCAATTTCTATAACTTTCAATCATGTTTGGCTGGAAAAACCTCAGCCTTCATAAGATCTTTGCACAGGTAAGCTCTGCAGCAGAATATACATGCCATGCGTTAGCATTCAATGGACCAGAGAAGACCCAAAGAAGCAGAAAAGTTTCTCCACAGCTAGAAGCAGAAAGCAGCAGTATGTTAGAGTGAATACAAAAACATTCCACTTCATTTAGACAAGAACAAAAAGCAGACCACAAGTTAGTGTGAGAAGTAGAGCTGAGATTCACAGAACATCCACAATGTCTGGTCCCAAAGCAGTTTAAGCAAGAGAACACCATTTCTTTGGGAACAGTGCCATAAGATCCCTTAGATGCCACAAACCGTTAAGATACTATTTTCTCACCTAGAAAAATGATACTTCCTTCCTTGCAACAGACCCGACTTCTCCAAGCACAAGTTTAAAATTAATTCATAAGGGAAAGCATTTCATTCCTGAGTGACCAGTGACACCCTGCTCCACTCCTTGCAAGTGTCTCATCCAGTTCCATCTAAACTGGACCCTATGCACTGCTGACAAAACAGGAGCCACAGGTGAACAGATCTGAAGAAAGTTATTTTCTCTCTTTTGCAAACAGATGTAAAGTGCAGCACTATTGTCCTTTTCCTCTGAATACAAGAGCCTGATTGCAAAAAAAAAATGCACTCCAGAATATCTGTAGGAAATCAGAAATATGTCAAATTTCTGAACTTGGAAAGAGATGATGGGCTTCAGCCCAAATTGGCACATGCTTTGTTTGTCTCTCTGGGACTTGATGGTCTTCACTGCTAATCACTATCACACAACACCCTCACAAGGCAAAGAAAACATCTTGGCGGGAGAGGGGATTCATCCTGCCTGGAGACTGCAGTTCTTTAGGAAAGCAGCAACCTTCCTTCTTTGCGTTACATTATGCATCGCTTATGCTCCTTTAGGGACAGGATTTAGTGGAAAGCAGGGAGAGCAAGTGGGGAACTTTTACCTGAGCTACCACCAGCCTGGTGACCTCTTTCTGTCAGGCTTGCCCATAGCGCTGCTGAAACACCTGCATGAAAGCCAAACGACACTGAGAAATTCTTGAACACCCCCTCACACCCCCTCATCTTTGCCACGGTGAGCCAGCACTGTGCTACCAAGTACTGGTTTCCACCCGACTAGAGACACTCAGCCCTTTACTTCCCTATCACATAAGCCAAGCCAGCCAGGAGAAATCTGGTTTAATTTAAACCACTGAATAAACTCTCCTGTCAAGTTGCTGCAGCCAAATTCCTTTAACGAGGATAAAATTCTATGTACAATGAAAAAAAAAAAAAACTCATAAAAAATGTGACATCACTATATCCTTTTCCCTAGCAATGTTTCTTCTCCTCATAAGGAAGTTATCCCTAGATAAAATATTTGGTAAATATTTTGTTTGGCTCTTATTTTTAAGCTTTTGGACAAGTTAAATATCACCCTGCTTCTAGAAACAGCTATATAGTACTATGCAGCAGGAGAGAAAAGGGTCTTTCCACTGGCATTTGTTTGCTCTGTAACGGAGATAACCTTCTCTCCACTGCTTGGCCCAGCGCACAAGAGCCTGCACAAAAACCCTGCCTCCGATCCCACTTCTTTGGGAAACCCCCGCGCTGAGTGCCTAGAACTGCCAAAGAAGAGATTTGCATTGATTTCCTTTCGGCTCTGTTCTGCAGGCTTACAGGAAGATCACACCACTTGGGTGTAGCATGAACTATAGGAAAAAACTCTGGGCCCATGCCACTTATGGGTATAAGAAGTATGTGTTTTTGAATCGGGTTATAAAAACTGTAAGAAACCTGAGGAAGGAGGTGGAACGCATTTTGGAGTAGCAAGATCACGCTTTGCTTTATATTATTGCATTTTACAATTACATCACTGTTTATATTTTATAATCACATTTTACCTAGAAACTTAGAAAAAATGCTCTCATGTTTTGCATGAACACTGTTGATCTCTGATTTAAGAGAATTTCACGAATGACTGCAGACACACACGAGCTGTAAACATTTTTCTCAATCAGTTTTGCTTCCAGCTTCTGCTTCCACTTTTAAAGTACTTAAATGACAAGAAGAAAGTCACCAAGCACTTTGGAAAACCAGTCAAAGGCCTTTGATACTGAGTATGGTTCAACTCAACCTCCAATATGCCAAAAAGCCGCTCATGGAGACGCAGCAAGACCATCTAAAATGGAAAATATCACTTTTGTTGCTATCCGCAGCCACATCTCATACACTCCTGCAGCAGGAACTTCTAGGCTAAACCATGACTGCTCTGCTATGCCATCCACTCTCCTTTTCTCCCTCCTTCCATCTAAAGGCAGAAGGAAGAAGTTAAGAGATATAGGCATGCTAAAAAAGTTGGTGGAAAAAGCCCACCCCCCAGAAAGTACAAGCCACCTGAAAACCGCCACAAGTGATATTCATGCCAAAACCGAAATCCTTTAAACTAGGGCAACTGGGGGTTACGTTAATGCATACAGCTTGACTGCTTCTGATTTTGGCTGCAGTTACATGATGCAGTGCAGGGACACGCTGCGAGCTGCACAGCACCAGCACACACAGATCTCACACGGGCAGATTTGAGCCTGGCCCCTTTGCTGCACTCCGTGGCTGTCCTGACCTATCCCTGAAGCCTGAGCCTGTGTTGGGAACATCCAGGCAGAGAAACCTTCCTGCAAACCAGCTCAAACCAAACTGCCCTCTGCTCCTTCTCCCCCAGCACAGACTGGGGAGCAACACCAGGGCGGTAGCTTAGGCCTCCGTAACAAGGAGCTGCCACAGGCTGACAGCAGCCTCAGCTACAAGGGGGACGCTGAAAGGGTAACAAGTGCTGTCCCACCTCTAAACTACTCCCGCATGTGAAAACGCTGAGGAAAATGGAAAGAGAAATAATAATAATAATAATAATAATAATAATAATAATAATAATAATAATAATAATAATAATAATAATAAAGGTGTCCCGATGAGAGTATGTTGAACACGGACGGACAACCCCCGGTCCGGACCGCTCACCAAAATGGCGGCAGGCGGGCGGGCCGCCTTCCCGCCCGCGCCGCCCCGGAGGCGGAAGCGGCGCCGGTGCCGCTGCCAAGATGGCGGCGCCCGGCGTGCTGCGCAGCGGGCTGCGGCGGCTGTTCGCGGGCCTCGCCGGGAGCGCGCGGTTCTCGCCGCCGGCCCGCGGCCTCCGGGAGGGTGAGTCCGGCCGGGGCCCTGGGCGCCGAGCAGGGCCGGGGCTGCCCCCCTCGTGCTGCCCCGCCGCGTCTCCTTGCGGGCCGGAGAGGTCGTTAGGGGAGGCAGTGGGGCCTCCCTCTATAGATTTGTTTCCCTCGTTCTCCAAGGCAAGCTCGCTTTTCCCGGAGTGAATCTTATTTTCGTTTTTTTTTTTTTTTTTTTTTTTTTTAATTGCAGTTGTGGAAGTGACCGAGGGCAACACGACCACAGTAAGTCTGCCTTTCTCCAAGAGCTACTGTTGCTTTCTCCTCACTCAAAAAGGTAGACACCTCCTGTTTCGCTCCGGGAGTCCCCAGAGAGAGAGGACGAATGGGAAGGAATCCTAGGATATGAGAACCAAACCAATGTAAACCTGCATTGTGCCTGCAGGTGGCCGGGTGGATGGCCAGGCTGCAAAATGCACGGATCATCTGCCCCTCTTCCAGGTGACGAGATGAGCAGAACCTCCCGTGAGCACCATGTGCACACCCTGCCGCCTTGTCTTGCGGTTGGTAATCCTGGTAGCCCTGATGGGAAGTGTTCGGAAGTGGACACCCACCTGGCGGCTCGACCTGTGCACCCACCTTGTGTAGGTGCAGGCCGAGACAAGGGCAGTTGCTGCTCCTTTAGCTCAGCAGGCAGGTGCAAAGCAGGGCTCCCTGCCAGCTCCACCTCGGTGGCAACACCATGGGGGTTGTTCTGTGTCTCCCGCACACTCACATGCTTGTTTTTTGGGGATGTGTGTTATACTCCCTAATCAAGTGGAATTCTGTCTGTGCCATCGTGACTGTAGATAATACAAAGTCTGCATTAAATACCCTATTGGGTGGTGTGCTTCTTCTCTGAAAGGGTATCAGCAAAGCAAAGCCCTAAATGCTATAAGGGAAATGCTTCTGAAAATGCAACTAAGTTTCTGAAGTAGTGGATAACCAAGAGCATCTTCTTAGCTACAACTACTGTCTTCTTCAGTTACAGGAAATACAACAAGTAAAGCAGTAGAATTTGAATTTTGCCTCATTAACACTGTCTGATCTGTAGCACTTTATCAAAAGATTTGTAGTCTTTGGAAGAGGCATAAAAGTTATGGGGGGAATAAGATGATCAAATTATTCAGTTCACATTACATATGCTAATGTTGAGCTATCTATACTTTTGTTAGAAACAAGTAATGCAGGTATTTTGAAGTGTGTAAGCACCAAAAGGGTAAGTGGAGAAATAAGTGTTTTAAAATGTTAGAAAACACTGCATTTAATTGTAATTTGTAAGTATATAATAAAGAGGGGGGTAGGTTTTTGCTTGTTAATGAAACATAGCCCCTGACCATGCATGCCCTTGAAAGTCTGAATCTCCTCTTGTCCGTATTTAGATTAGTGAAGATTGTCTTGTTTGAAACCTGTGTAGACCAGGTTACTTATATTTTGGGGTATATCAGTTATAAAACTCTGAAACTAGCAAGACATCTCGGTAATCAAGAAAATTAAGTTTAAGAAGTAAGAGTAGATATGGTAGAAAGTCTTTTCTCCCTTGCAAGTGTATAAGTACTAATCTTTTTCCAGATACCTAGAGAAGAACTTACAGTATAAAACTCTTTTGGCCAAAGCCAGCAAAGTACACCTTTTTTGCTAGAAGTGTTTCCTTATAAAAGAATAAAAGGGGCAAGAAGCAAAGAGGGATGGGGATAGTGGTTTGCTGTATTTTCCATTCAATTCATGTTTCAAAAGGGAAATAAATTATAATTCACAGATCTAGTGCATTAATTTAGGCATGAACAAAGGTGTGCATTGCAGTAGCTGAACCCTTTAGAAAGATAATTCTCAACTTCTCAGTCTGTTGTATAAGCAGAGAGGAGATCTGGATATTTCCACTGTATAATAAATATCCTAACATCAATCTAGGATGCATCAGTGTCCGAAGATGAGAAAATTTTGAACAGATGGTGTGAATTGATGGACTAAAGGGCTGATATGTTTCTTAGCATATCTTCCGGTCACTTCACTTATTCTACCAACACTACATCAGATTTTTCAGTATCTTCATCATCCTATGTGCTCTTGCTTTTATCAGCATTAAAGGAAGTGTTTGAGATGAACCAGATGAATGAATTGGAGGGAAATCTGGATTCCATCAGCATACAGGGGATATAGAGCACTTATTTTCCTGCAGTTTCCCTCATAGTTCTTTAACAGAAGAATAAAAACCGAATGACTTAAAATATGAGAGTCCTCAGTAGGTGGGGAAATAGTTACCCCCAAAACTGTACTCTGAAATCTAGCTCAGGAACAGCTGATATTGACCTGTATTGAACCTTTATTTATTCCCAAAGTGCAATTGCTCTCAAAGTACAATCTGAAGCCAGACTGGCCATGATCAAGACCCTGAGGGAATCCCTGCACTGCTTCCCAGAAAATAACTTCACCCATGAATAAAAAATAGAGGCTAGTCTATATTTTGATATTCCATAGTTTTTTTTTTTTTTTTTCCTTCTGTAAAACTGTCTGGTGGGAGGTGGGCGAGGAGAAGGCTTACTTAAACCTGTACGTTCTTCCCTTTTTTGACACTTAAGGAAAAAATTCTTAACAGTGAGGGTGACAGAGCACTGGAACAGGCTGCTCAGAGAGGTTGTGGAGTCTCCTTCTCTGGAGATCTTCAAAACCCGCCTGGATGCAGCCCTGTGCCACGTGCTCTAGGTGACCCTGCGTGTGCAGGGGGGTTGGACTAGATGATCTCTAGAGGTCCCTTCCAACCTTAAGCATTCTGTGATTCTGTGATTTTGAGAATGCTTCAACTATAAATAGCATTCCATCTTGCCAGCACTAGCCAAGGAAGATACCTCCATGTTATAAAGTGGTTTTGACAGCTCAGCTGGATACCAGTGTCCCATACACACGTAGGGAAAATCTTTTCCCTTCCCAGCTTTTCAGATGCACAATGCAACAGTTGGATCTAAATCAGTTTTTCTTAAAGAGTAACATGGCATGCTGTGGAAGTTTGGGAGGCTTCTATTAGATATCCAGGATTTGTTTTAAGTTCTTTGCTGCTCAAAACAAATCTATTAATCCAGATTTAGCTTGCTCTGCGCTAGAATTTTAAAGCTCTCCGCTGCATGTAAAACCCTGGCATAACGGAATGACTTTGGCATAGCATTTCCACGTTATGTTCTATGCCTCTCTTTTCCTGTATCTCAGGAGTTTTCTTGTACTATGTGAGGCTGACAGTTAGTGTCCAAAAGCCATTTCTTATTTTTAATGTGACTGTTTGAAACTGCTCAAATGTTCTGGAGAAAATCTGGCTGAGTTTGATTGTATTTTCTCTCTATTAAGCTGTAAGCTGAGAGAGCCCTTGCTTCTATTCATAAGTTCTCAGAGAAAAAGAGGAAAAAAAGACATGCCCGCACATATATAGACTTGATATTCATAATGCTTCCACATTTAGAAAACAAATTTCTCAAGTTCTTCCCACACATGACTTTGAGATTTCTTTGCTTGTTACTTTTAAGAAAACTGAGTTTTAAATGTCACCAATGTGTAGTGATATAGAAGTGATTGTAAAATATTCTCCTAAAAGCAAAGGATTTTTTTTTTAGAGAATTAAACTGGACAAACCACTGGTGTATTAAGATGAAATTAAATCCCTCAAACACCTTTTTAACAGACTTTCCTTCAATTTGACTTCTGCTCAGATTTTTCCCTACTAGTGTTTTATAATCTAGAAATGCTCTGTGTATTTTGGCCTACAGCGTCCACCCACTGCTCTGACATTCTCATATTCTCAGCACACTTTTAAGGCTTTTTGCTCAAGAGTTACTACAATTTTAAAATGAATTATCTGAACAATTACTGCGACAAATGGAATTCAGGCAAATGTTGCAAGTGCTTTGTATTGATTTTGAAGTAGTTGCATTTAAAGAAACGTCTATAGGAACTTACCGAATGGATCTTCTGTACCCTTTGGATTTATTTTTTTTTTACCCATAGTCTGTGTATGTCCAAAGAGCTTGATCTGTGTGAATCTGCGTGAGCTCTATAATGCAGACACCGCCTCCTTAACATCTGTGAAATACTGATCTGTATATTGTGAACTCAATGAAAGGTGTTCCTCAAGTCACAGGTGCATGCAGAGGTCTACACTATGGAATCTTTGCTTGATCATTTTATCCTCTGAATTGTTTCTTAGATTGAAGGGAGAATTATAGAGGATCCTGAGGTGCCAACTCCTCCTAACCCCTCGGGCCAGTGTCCCATCTGTCGCTGGAACCTGAAGCATAAGTACAATTATGTGGTAAGTGTGATGGCAAAGAGTTTCCCCATCCCCATAACTAGCTAAATGCTGTCAGATCTTCATACAGTGCAACCTGCCCCTCTCTTGTTTTGCTGTGTGTAGTAAAAAAGAGTTAATCCCCTCTCCTTTTCTCTTGGGTGCAATAAGAGCTTTCTACATAGTAACTGCTCAGTTTGATAGTAGGCATCCAGACTTCTTTGGTTCATCCTGGAAATTACAGTTTTCTCCCCATAGTCTTTTTCAGAATTTTTCCTGAGAAAGGAGGAGGAGCCCATATCAATTGCAGTTATGTCCATGTGCCTTTTAGCTGGCCATCTGAACTAAGGAGACTGTATATCTCCCTAGCAGTTTCCAGTTGGAAAACAGCATTTAGTCAACTGAAGGAAGTTTCTTCTGACTTCAAAGAGGCCAAAAGACCTGGCTAGATCCATTGTATGTCTTAAAGCACTGCCGATGCTCATTGGGTCATTGTCCACTAAGGCAGTAACTGTTTTACATCCCTTTCAAAGCTTTTGATGGATGTGAAGGAGACCATACATGTTGGCATCCCTCTCAGCAAAGGAAAAACAGATTTAATTTGACTGAAGTATTTTGCAGGAATTACTAATGAGAAGTTTATTAACTAGTAAGATGGTCGTTAAAACTAAATGTGGAAGATGTCAGGGAAATCCCTTACTACATTTAAACAAAAGCACAGCAGTCGAGAGCACTTTTGAATAAGGAGAATGAGATAGAAGATGTAGAATGTAGCTTTACAAGAGGTCATTCAAACACGAAGTTTGAAAAAGGACGAAGTGCCCGCCTTGCAGGCTGAAAACACAGTGCTAGAAGTGGAAAGGAAGCAAACCAGACAGGAACATGCTGTTACTAAGATAAGGCAAAAAAAATGCAGAATAAGTTAATGCCAATGGGATTAGGGGGGGATACAGATACAAATACATCTGGAGGAAAAGAAAAACTTGTGAGAAAGCAAGTCCACTAATGAGAAGAAATGAGGACTAAAAGCCAGGTTGGCTGCAGTATGACTAAGCAGTCCTAACACACACACACAAAAAAGAGAAAAGTTATGTTTGAGTAATTAGGCAGTACTGGCAGTATTGAAAATGACCACTGCAAAGCAAAAGAAACAGGTACAAAAATAACTGTGTTGAATTAGTTACAGACCCGCAAGCTTGGACTGCAAGTAGCCCTCAGAACCTTTTGGAAATTACCTAACAAATATATTACTTCACTTGTAGGATTTTGTAAAAGCCTGCAAAAATGTAAGGAATTAATTTCCAAATGCTTTGAAAATAGCAAGTGAAATACTGAACAGTTGAGAGAGGAAAGAGAATGATTTGGATGATTATTACTTGGTAACTTAAATGTGGACAGTTTCTTAGTAAAACGACGTTGAAGGAGTAAGCGCAAATCACCTGCTGGATAGGATTATTTATGACTCATGAGTTATGAAGAATGCAAGTACAAAACTAGTCCCAGGCAAAATATTCAGAATTGCTTCAGGCAGATGAAACAACAGATATGAGATGTAAATGAAGTAGCAAATCAGTGTCTTTCAGAACCTGTGTTGCAGAACTGACGTTATCTAGGATGTGAATGTTGTCAATGATTCAAACTAGGGCTGAGTATGATATTGAACAGTGAAAAAGAGAATGGGAGAAAGTATTTAATATTCTCTGGTCTGGTTTTCACAAGACTGGGAAAGCTAAAAATACACTGAATTTTCATGGGATAATAAACCAGAATAAATGGCAAATACCATTAAGGAGGGGAAAGTACTACAAAGCCATTTTTGTACTGCCTATGTGTGAATGCAGGGACTTCTTTCAAGAGATTCCTCCTTCTTAATTGGTGAAGTTGGCTGTGATCAAAACAGATTATTCACACTGGGAAGTATATTTCTAGGGTTAATTTAGTTTCATGTGACTTTTAAACGCAAGGAGTCAACAGCATCATTAAACTAGCTAGCTGTCCACACATCTCCAGCAAACGCTCCATGAGTCATATGGTAAGCCCAGAGAGACTATAAACTGATGCCCAGGCATGTAATGAGCAGTGAGATTGAACTACATTTTTGAAATTTAATACTCACATTTTACTGCTATCTGCCACAGATAGGAATAACAAGGCTGTTGAGAACAAATGAAGTGGTTTTAGGCAACTCTGTTGTGTTGCAGAGCCTGAGTTTCAGGGTTAGAAGTAGGCTGTTGGTTCCAACAGAGAATGTGACATTGGGAGCCTTAGGTGTTTGTGCAGGGAACTAAGATTATGCGTTTTCTTCCGAAGTCCAGTTCAATTTGGTTTTTAATTCTTGATTTCTTTAGGGAAGCAAGAGAAAACTAAATAATAACAGAGATCCTTTAGCTGGAATCTTGAGAATCATTACTGAGTTGAAATTTTTCCTAATAAATTCTGTTCTTGACAAAGAAGCTAGGAACGTGTCCTTCCTGGTTGTCATGTCAGTTTTGAAGGTATTATACATCTTGATGACATACATACCTGCTACTCTTGCTGCAGAACAGAGGACAACATGGACAAAAAGCTAGAGAGCACTGTGACCTGATAAATCAGAATTGTGGAAAGTTCCTACCTCAGTATTTTGAAGCATTCCTCTCTGGGGCTAGTGGGAATTAGGAGAAACTTCATTTCTGGAGCAGCTTGCTTCCTCTACTTGAATAAGTCTCTTATGCGTGTGAATGTTTTGTACCAGTCATGCATTTTCAGGCTTGGAAATGTCAAAGTGAATAAAATTCTCCCATTTTCTGCACAAAAGCCATCTCTGCTGTTTTTTTTTTTTTTTTTTTTTTTTCTGCAGCAGTGATGAGTAGCAGAATCTTGAAATACTCCAATAGTAAAGTAGTAAAGTGCAGACACATAACTGTCAATAATTAAACAGTGACACAGTATAGCTACCAGTGGTTGTAATTGGCTTAAAAGTCTTTAAATTAAGAACAGCTATTTTTCTTGAGGTTGTGTCCTCATTCATACAACATAATCTGCTTGATAAGAGATTAGAATAAATGGATCACGGTAGTTCCTTTGGGATTTATAATTTGATAATCTGAGATCAGGTAGCTGCATAGAAGGGAAAGTGGGAGCTTTTTTTGCTTGGGATGCTTATAATTGGGCAGAATCGAGCACCATGAAAAGGGAAATGTTGAATTAGCCCCTGAGGGAGCTGGATAGTATGACCTCATAGGACTTTCCTTTTGTCATGTACAACTAGCCCAGTCTAAAGTGGTGGCATAATGAGTTACTTTAGCTGTCAGAGAACTGGGGGACCAATGTCTCCCAAGTTATTAATCAACTGAACAGGCATTGTGAGCACTAGCAGGTCATGATTCCCACTTGCTTCAGCTCTGAGGTGGAGGGCAGCAGTTGTCATTGCCTGTTCAGTCTTTAGTCTCTACTGAAGTTCAGAATAAAGAAGCCCATGGTACAAATTGCCATTGTTTATGGCCTGGGGATGTCTATCCACAGAAAAGAGACCTCAGTTGATTTTTCATGGCCATGTCGTATTCATTGGATGTTGGTCATTGTCAGGATGTGACTGGATTAGAACCTGCGATCCTGTTACAAAATGCCTGGAGACACTCCCAGGAGTAAGAAGGGGGGTGAAAAAAACATATTCTTTGTAACATGAAATAGTGACTGACAGACTTGTCTGGTACAACCCAGTACTAGTTTGGTTACATAGGCAGAATAGCTCTTTCTTGGGGCATATTAATGAAAGGCAGGTAACTAGTCAAGGATCTTGGGTTTCAAAGTGGCTCCAGAAACTATGTATGCATTTCAACTGCCGTCCATTCACAAGAATATGCTGCACATAGTGTTTTGTTTATCTAGTTTACCCAACCCTTTTAGAGGTGAGGGCTAAACTTGTTTTTCCTTTTTTCCCCCCCTTATCCACTTCAAACGTTATTAGTCTGAGTAGGCAGTAAATATGTCATATTCCTTTGGCAGTAGGGAAAACCAAAGTGCAAGTTTTGCCTATTAGCCCTAGATCAGTTCAATCCGAGTTGTTTTCATCAAATGCTGCAGATTACAGGGGTGGGAATCTGGGTCCAGCCTCTTGGGAGCTGTCCAGTGATTAAAGCAAATCCGTAGTCGCAGGCTTGGCTGTCCTAGCACAAAATGTGAATTTCATGGAACATGACGGCACCACGTGAACTTGCCAGACATTCTTTTTTTCTCAGGCAGTTCTGCGTCCTTGTTCGTTTCCCTCCACAGCTGCCCCACAGAGTTGGCTGTACCTGCCTGCGTTCTCCCTGCGGTAAGATGCATCTGTGCGAGTATCTGGGAGAGGCACCTGGCACGTTGACTGTGGGGATCTTCAAAAATGGACAAACCTTCTGTCCAGCTTGCAGCATTTTAAGCCAAACAGCATGAGCGATGATTTGGAGCTGCAGCACATAGATGACTCAGTTAAGAAATGACTGTCACAAGAGATGGTGGTCAGCTGGTGAGCTGTTGGTCAGAGATGATAACAGAGAATGTTTTTTCCTTTTTTTTTTTTTTCTTCACAGGCAGGAAAAGAGAATATCTGTCTTTGAGAGATATCCACCTCCACTGTTTGCATGGAAACACTTGATAGCAACCCTGTGATTCCATGAGGTGTGGTGGTAATATGAGAAAGCACTTGGACCACACACACCCCAGGCGCTGCACAAGAGCTGTGGTCTACTTAGACTTTCACAGCTACAAAAACTGGAAAGGCCTCAAACTTGCCATCAGCTCCCTCTTTCCTCTTCCCCACAGAGGAATACAACAGGCTAACAGAAAATTCTAGAAGATTTTTCTCCTTCTAGGCACTTGGAACTGAACAGTTGTTCCTCACTTAAGGAAGTGAGATGTTTGTGCTAAATGGCAAATTGAGCTGTTAATCTGGACAACGGGATGGCTTAAGATGGAAAAACATGGGACTGAGTCTTGCCCGGGTTTCCTGGGTCTAATCCAGCGCATTTCAGGAGCGGCCGAAAGTCAGTGCCCTTGGACTGCTTGTCTGGCTTTGGTCCCGTGTCCGCCAACGCAGCTGGCACTAACTGGTCCTTGGATTGCTGGTCCCATTGGCAAGGCCATGCAGTAACTGGGCCGAGGACATTTCACTTCCCTTTTGCCCATAGATGGCCTCTCCGGAGTTCACTCGGAGTTGCCCAGCTGTGCTGTTCTTGTTCTGTGGATACAACATCACCTCATATGTGGATTGATCAGGCATTTCATATCAGCAGGAAGTTTACTAATCTATTCTGTTTTCAAAGGAACTGGATCTGAAAAGCAGAACACATTAATTTTAGACAAGCAGAGGTAAAAAGGAAGCCAGATAAGGGAAGAGCGAAAATGTATGTGATGATGATAGAAATGGGGGGTGAGTTTGGAAAAAAAGGGTGGAAAAAACAAAACTCACACGTGTATGACATCCTACAAGTATGTCAGAATCAGTGATTATGAGAAGGTCCTGCTGAATTTCTGTGGCCAACTTCAGAGCTGTAGGGATGGATGTATGAATTCTAGATAGCAGGGTTTTCTAGATGTTCATTTGTTATGGGCTTGTGGTTGCTTGCCTTTATGGAGGCAGTAAATGAAGCTAGGGGACTTCCTTGCAAAAGAGAATAGATATGGGATGGAGGCAGGTTCGCCAATATGCGGCAGAGTCAGGGTCGCCCCTGTGCAGAGCCACAAGTACTTTGTGTTCTCCCACATTGCCCCAGACCAGGGAGGCTTAAGAACTGACATACCTGCCTCTCATGCTGCGGAGGTGCTTGCAGGCCGGTCCCTTCCAGCCTGGGAGCAGCTTCTGCGTGGTCCAGCTACGCCAATTATAAAAATGTTTACAGCAGGAACAGAAAAGTAAACGCAATCAGCATGAAGTCTGTTAACAGATGGGGAAAAACAAGCAGAGCGTCTCCAGAGGCCCTTTTGGCCAACTTCTGCTGATGTCAGGGACCTGCCGCTGTTGGCCTGAGGGGCGTATGAGCAGCTGGGTCGTGTGTGGAAATGCCTAGTGTGTATCTGAACATCACGCTGTTTTACTATGTGGTTAATGGTACCCTCTCCCACAGCTGTTCTGCTGCGTTTAAAAATTTGCTGTACTGGCTCTTTGATATTATCTTAGAAATCCCTTAAATTGTGTTTTTATTAAGAAGGCTTTGTACTTCTAGAGCTCTTAATATGAATGGTCAACAGCAGTGTAATCTAAATGATCCCTGAATCCCAGCTGAACCCTCAGCCTGCCCTGAGCACACCATCCACCCAGCGTGGCTTTAACAGCCCCACCTAATGCATGCACAAGCAAGAGACTAAGACAACAATTTATTCTATTAGGTCTTTCCCTGATTTATTCAATTAGGTCTTTCTCATCACAGCATGGTTCTTTGTGAAAAGCTCTCTCCTACAAGACCTTGGAGCATTTCCCTGCTCTCCACCCTTCCAGAGAGACATGAGGGAAGTTCCACCATGGGAAACTGGGTAAAAGACTGAAGAATAGATAGCAGGGAACAATCCTGCTCTGAGGAAACATGGAGAGGGCCAGAGGTGATCTAACATATCTGTGACCTTTAGGATAGCAGCTGTGATGGCATTTCAAGTTGGATAAACACTATCCATCTGTAGGTCTTGTGTAACTGTGCCTGAGTACCTAGGACACAGATTATCTTGGAGAGAATCTGGGAGCAAGGGACAGTGAAGTAGCAGAGCTTGCAGCTGACATAATGTGTTTACACTAGTGAAGTCAGGGGAAGACTCGGACCATCTGAGTGACCTAACTCAGCTTCGCTGTCAGGCAGAGTGACGGCAAGCGCAAGCCACTTGTTGTCAAACTGCAGCCAAAAGGCGTAGGAAGGGATTATTGTTTTGTTTTGCTTTGTTCTGAGTTCTGTACACAGCCTGAGGGTCAGCACAACACCTAAGAATCACAGCGGTTTAAGTAGCTGCAGCACTGATGGGTTTGCCCTTCTCTTGATCCCTCAGGATGTCTTGCTGTTGAGTCAGTTCATCCGCTCCGATGGAGGAATGCTGCCACGGAGGGTCACAGGCCTCTGTCTGGAGGAGCACAAGAAGATTGCAGTCTGCGTGCAGATGGCTCACCGAGCAGGTACTCGCCCCTTCCTCAGATAAACTCCGTACTGGGGGTCCAGAGGGTCTCCCACCCCACTAGTGAGTTTTCATTGCCCAGTCAGTCAGCAAACTCGTTACACATCAAGTGCTGGGATGGGAAAGTCAAGCAGGAACTCCCTGTTCTCCTTCCTGTGCCTTGTCCCCTGCTTCAGAAGCAGACATTTATCCCTGTAGAGAAGCCTACTGTTGCACAAACATGTGGGAAGGGGATCAGTTTGAAATAATTAATGATTAAGTATCAGCTTGTGAAATTACTTGCTTTAGCACGAGCCTGAGTTTCTACCCCATTTAATCGCATGAGCCTGTCTACCCTCTGCCATATGAAGATCTCTGCTTTATCCTGAGAATGGGTCCCAGGCAGACCTAGTCTGAGAATCCAGGATACCAGATTGCCTATCGTGATCTGGTACCTGAGTTGAGTCCTAATTAAGTGAACTTAAATAGTTCAAGAAGAATTTAAGGAGTTGTATTTTCATCCTGGATATGACTAGACACCCTGAGCTCTTTAAAAGTCTGTTCAGTGAGTCCAAGTGGTTGTGCCTCTGGCTGTGTATTACTTCCCAAACACAGTGTTATCTAGCAGAACCTCCTTGCTTGCCTCTGTCTGGGTTCCCCACTGACTAAAGAGGCAGTACAGCTTCTAGTGCTCTTGAGTTTCTGCCGGGCTGTCGCAGCAGAGGTCTGTGGTGCCTGGCTTATGAGGGAAGGTGCAAAGTAATTTCTGGATGCTGCAGAGGCAAGGAGGCCCTGCAAAAACTTCTCACACCTTTCTTTTTCTGTCTCAGGTTTGTTGCCAAACCACAGGCCTCGGCTTCCTGAAGGACATGTTCCCAAGAAACCCAAGCTCAACAGGTGAATAGACTTGTCTTTCAACTTTTCTTTTCTTGTAATTAACTTGGAAGAGGAAAAGCAGTTCCTTGTAACTGGGTAGAGCAAGCCTCAGGCCCATAAGGAGTATGGATAGTATTTTGGAGAAGGATTATGTGTCACCATGTTCTTATATCAGTGTTACAAGGACAGACCACACCTCATTCAAACCACCACAGAGAGCTAAAACTGCTAAAACACTTTTTATATTACTGCTAAAACACTCTTTATGGTTTATGCCCACTCTTCCTCAGCTGCCCTGGCCTCCTCACCACTAGCAGGGCTGTCACAGAAGGATGCCCCAGTGATGGAGTCCAACCCCCAACACACAGCGGGTAGCACAGAGGGTGCCCAGGATGGGCACCTGCCCAGAGCTGGAGGATGAGGAGCCTGTCACAAGCCTTCCTCACTGTGTGCCCCCTCCTCATCTCTCCGTCTGCACGGGCTTAGTAATTGGCCCTCAGCCTGCCCTTCCTGTGCTCTTCCCCCTCCGGGGGCTGCGTGGCCCCTGGCCTTTGGTGGGCACGCTGAAAGCCTCCCGCGCCCGCTCGGTGTTAGGAGGTGCTAATCCCCTGTTTATGAGCTCACGCTCGGTTTCCATGGGGATGTCAGAGCAGTTTATGAACCCTGCATTAGCCGGCCCAGGGGTTACCAGAGGCCACGGGCCTGTTCCTGGGAGAGCCGAGGCCTCCAGGCTCGGGGCAGCCCGAGGCCCCTGACTGTCAGGTCTGACTCTCCGCAGCTGAGTTGTGAGGGGAGCTCTTGGGCATGTCCCCGAGATGCCAGCAGGCTACGCACGGGGTGTGAGGGAGGATCAAACTTGAGGACTCCGTTTTTGAATTGGCTCTGTGGCCATCACGTAGTTCAGCTCTGATAACCTTCTCATTGCTGCATCGTCAAAGTCTTTGGGCTTCCTCAGCCCCTGTGCCTCTCTGGCAGCTGTGGGGTGGAGCACAGGAGCTAGTCAGCATTCACACAGCAGCCCCACACAGCACGTTGGGGCAGGAAATGGCAAATCCTGAATCCTGCTGGAATCGCGCCAGCGCTGCAGGTCTAATGCCCCAACTCCTGTGAATTGTTCCGTGTGGGAACAGAGGATGGATACTTCCACATACATTCTGCTATGCTATAGATGTGTTATACCTCTGAAAGCAAGTTCAGAGAGAACTACAGAAGCCCTCCCTAGTGCAGTGCTAGTCTCTCTGCACACCACGCTTGATTTTGTCCTCCCAGCAAGGGATCACAGCAGCTGGGATGGGGGCAGAGTTAAGATAAGGATCTGTATGGAGACAAGAAATGGGATCAAGAAATCAGACTGGGAGTTTTGTTGGTGGGGATGGAAGTGCTCAAGTGAGTCTTCTAGCCAGGAGGGACTGCAGGGGCACTTCAGAAATGCTCCCCTGCTCGCTCCTTGCTTCCTTCCTCCAGCCTGATGGGCAAGGTGGCCCTTACAGGACTGAAGAGTGTCCCCATGCTGGACATACTCAACCAGTACTTATTTTGGGAATTAAACCACAAATTTCCTCTATAAATGTCTTCTCTCTGTTTACCTTCTCTCTGCCTCTGTACTTGTTTCTAAAACCCTCTGTAAGTCCATACTGATTTGGGAAGCGCTCACTCTGTGGTGCTGCCAAAGGCAACACAGAGCTGGCAGGGGCAGACTGGGCTGGAACTTTGGAGTGGAACAAGCTGCCTTTCTCAGTGCTGTAAAAACTTTACCAGGTCATTCTCACATCCTCTCTGGTGTAATAGCAGGACTTCCAACCTAACTGAGCATGTCCCTTCATGGCATTTTTTTCTACTAGGTTTCTAAGTTTGTGAAGAGATCAAAAGGCTCTGCAAGGAGCCTGTCCCAGCAAGGACTATATAGCTCTGCCATCAGTCAGTCCAGTGGACTTACTGTGCACACCGTGTTGAAATGTACTTTCCTCCGGCCCTGCCTTCTCCCACATCCAAAGCAACCCTGCTGGAGCATGGTGGAGCTGTTGACTTGCCACCAGTTGACTGAGTGTTTTTCAACATGATCCATGAAAGAACCAGAAACCTTGGCCCAGCAGCTTTCCCATTGCTCTGCCTGAAGAGGCATTAATTCCTGGGCTTTGTAGGAGTCATGAGGCAATGGGCCAGAGAAGAGAAGAGAAGAGAAGAGAAGAGAAGAGAAGAGAAGAGAAAAGAGAAGAGAAGAGAAGAGAAGAGAAGAGAAGAGAAGAGAAGAGAAGAGAAGAGAAGAGAAGAGAAGAGAAGAGAAGAGAAGAGAAGAGAAGAGAAGAGAAGAGAGAAGAGAGAAGAGGAAACAAATGGATACGGGTAGTTCTCCCCGGTGACTAGTAGCATCCAGTACACTGGAAACATAGTCCATTCCCCCTCACATATGCTCCACTCCTGCTGTCTCTCCCCCTTACTTACCTGCTTTCATTCTCTTGCCTTCAGGGCTTGCACTGCACATGGAAGAGAGCTTTGCATGTAGAAGACACGTGGCTCCTGCTATACTGTCCTAAAATAGCAGGTCTGGTGCAAGATAAAAGAATAGGCAGAGCCCTGTAAAGGAATGTAGTCTGTGCCAGACTGTGACACCAAGAGCTTTGCCCTGCTACAGGACAGCATGTCTCAGTCTTACCTGTCCTTCTGTGTGCTTATCCCTTCTGCCCTGAAATTCCTCTCATTGCTGCCCTGTACTGGGAGATAAGCAGTATGTTTAATCCTTTGATCTGAACTTATTCATTCACTTATTTAATGGAGGGACTTTGGAGAAGTCTACTCTGGATGTTACCACACACATTTCTGTGAGATTTCCATCAGAAAACCTTGCCTGGAGCTGAAGGATCTTTTGCTGGTTCTTGATATTAGACTGTACCTTCAGCTACTAGAGTGCCAAGAGCTGAGATGGGAGCCCAAGATAACCTTAGGGGCAGATTTCATTCACAGCAACCTGAGGATGAAGGAGATTTGTTGCAGGGAGGGCAGCTTTTGGCAGGAGTCAGAGCTCAGCCCCTCAGCTACAATGGAGACCTAAGCTCTACATACAGTTTCTGGGTGTAGACACACTGGATTCAGTGTCAGCTCCTGGCTGGCAGAGGTCTTGTCAGCAATTAAAATGCAACAGGCCACCACCTGCAACTGTCAGCCAACTGTCTTGTTTTAACAAGTTTCAGTTGCCTTGAACTGCCTTGCAGTTGATCTAATGATATAAAGGGTGGCTGTATCACTCAGAACCCCCTTGCCTGCTCTGCCCTCCAGAAAATGCTTTTATGGTGGTTACTCAATGTTTTCCAAAAAGTGGAATTCCTGCTCTACTTTCTGAAGTGGTTGCATTGTCTCCACTCCATGAACTTTGGACACTTTCTCAGATTTCCCTGCAGGGAGATAAGAATTTCCCTGCTTTGCATTGGTAAGTGGTGGCTTGCAGATCCTGACTTGTTCTTGGTCATGCAACTTTCCAGCACAGTATGTAATCATCTCCCAGAACGTAATATAATACAGAAAATAAGTTTGAGAACTGCAGAAGAAGGTACAATATGAAAGTGAATAGTCAGCTGAGCCAAGCACTGGTCTTGGGGAGGTAGGAGATGTGTGATCAGAAATAAACTGGGGAGCACTCCACTGCCCCTGGTCTTTTCTCCCCACTGTAGTCTGGACATTACCCAGGTGACACTTGCCACAATATATCTCATTTCTTGGGCTTTGTTTCTTTGCCTTTTGGCTTAATACCTGATTTGTTTTCGACTGTGTTACTTTACAAATGCTTTGTTGATTATGGGTTCTTCTGCAGAAATCTGGCCATCAGAGTACCCACATAATCTGTAAGCTCTTTTGTCTACCTTTCTCTCCTCTATCTTCCATAACATCTCTCTGTAGAATTTGGCCATGGAAAACATTTAGGTTTGTTCCCTGACATTGCAAAATTACTCCCTGTGGTTCATTTCCTTGTGTTTGGCCTAGGCTAGGTCTTCCCTGTGTATGAGGGACAAATCCACAAGCAAATTTGTCATGCTCAGCCTGACACTTCCCTTTCACAAATTCCTGACCTTATTTCTTAGTTTTGTCTCTGTGCTCCTGCCTGGCATGTTCCAGTTAAATGCTGCAGCAACAAACTATTTTTGCTAGCCTGTACGGCTGAGGAAGTTCCCAGGGATTTCACCAGCACCATGCAGAGTGACAGCCTGTTCTCAGATTGCAGTCGTGAGCTTGCAGACTACCACACACCAGAACCATTTGGGAAGCTGTCCAGATCAAACTTCTCTCCTAGCTTTCAGGACTGAAAACTTGAATAGCTCGACAGTTTTCTTCCCAGCATGGTGGATGTTGCTGGATGGATAGTGTGGACTAATTCTCTGGAATAGTCGCTGAGTTCAGGCCAGCATCTGGAGGGCTCTTTTAATGTAAATACAGCACTTGTTCTGTTCTGGCAGGTCTAAAATATTGGTTAAATCAAAAGGACTGAGGGATGTCACAGGCTCTGTCAGCAAGAGGTTACTGTAAATTATGGAGTACATGATTTCGATTGCTCAGCTGCTGCTTCATTATCAGCTTCTTCCTGGCAGAGCAGAAATTGGCCCGGGTAGTAGCCAAGTTCCTCCCTCCTCCATCTCCTGAACTGAAGAAGTTGCCATGAGCTAGGGAGGAGGCAGGTTCCATGAACTCATGAATTACAAAGTTCTCGGGCACTGTGGACACCTTTAGTCCCTGGGAGCAGAGTCCGGTTTCCGTGCTCTTGGCATTGCACTCCAGCAGCATGTGGTTTCTCTCTCCTGCATGCGAGCTGTGCTATGCGCAGTGTGTGAACTCAGAAGCAGAGAGGCTGCAGGTGAGTGAAGCCAAGAGGCGTCCTGGGAAGGGATGTGGCAGGGAGGAGACAGTCTTGCCAGCGCTTTGATCGAGTGCTTCCTGCGCCGTCTGTAGCCCTCTGCCTTTTGCTCTTAATCCAAACGAGCTGGATTGAAAAGTTCAACCAGGGTTCAGAAGTTCAGCCCTGAACGGCACCTACCTGGCTTCAGCCTGTGCTGCATGCAGGGTGCAGCTGCCCCGTGTGGGAGCCTTTTCCCTTACCCGCTGTGTGGGAGCCCTGTGCCTCTTCCTGTGTGCTAAGCAACAGTCTCCAGCTACTGGGAAGCAGTGGGCAGTGCTTTGGAGCCCTCCTGCTTACTGGGTGAATCTTAGGAACCTGACCTCCAACTAGGATGGAGATTTCAGGCGATGACAGTGACCGCAGGTGCCCAGCTGCAGCTGCTTCCACACCTTTCATGGCTTGCCGTTTCCCATCAGGATTGGAAGCAGATTTGCTCACAGCACCGCAGACAGGGGTGATGGAGATTGTGGGACTACCTGCACATGCCCTAAGGAGACCTGTGAGCCGTGCAACTGCGTTGTTGCCTGGCGTCCCGCTGCACTCGAGGGGGAAGCAGGGCCCCGGGGCGAGCTGCTGCTCCCTGACATGAGCAGTTCTGACCCTCTTTGTCCAGGGGACAAAACTCTGTGCCCTGAGATAAGGGATTTCAAGCCTGCAGACCGGATGCTTTTGGTATCCATGTGGAGGCTCTGTCCTGACAGCCCTCAGCTGGTTGAGAAAATTCAGACCATCTGCCAGCGTGTGTTTGCAGGCCCTGTAAAAACGCTGCAAGACAAACTAAGTGGCTGGATGCAAGGCATGGTTGGGTGACTTGGCTAGAAAAGGGTGTAACAAATTTGCAAAACACAGCCTTACATGGACAGCAGAGTTTAGAGAAAAATCTTGCATTAGGCAACATGTTTTGAAGTTTTTGTATGAGTTTTGTGGGTTGTTTTTACTCTCAGGAAGAAAAGAAAAAAAAATTAAAAAGTTCTGTGAAACAGTAGGAACTGGAGTTAGTCAAAAAGGAAAAGAAACTTTGTAGACTGACTGCTCCCAGGCATCAGGCTTTTGCTGAATCGAGGTAGAAAAAAAAAAAAAGGCAAACAAAATAGGACAAGTTTGAGGTTGGGACAAAGCAAGTATTAAAAGCGCTAAGAGCAAATGTGCTTCAGGAAGGGAAAGCGTCCAAATGTCTGTTTCAGCTAACAATGAAAAGCCCCAGCCTGCAGTCCCCAAAGGAAGCCAAAAGCCTGGACCAGAGGGCTGGATTAGACCTGCTCAAAAGAGAAATAACAAAAGCTTTAAAATCAGGCCATTACTAAATCCTCCTTCCTATGCAGAATTCGGGTGCTCACTTCCAGTCCCCACACAGAAGCAGAGGGGTTTCTTAAAAAGCCACTGGCTGCCTAAACCTGCACATAGCGCTGATGTGCATCTCCCATTCACACATTCACCTCTCTCCCAGTGAGATCATTTATTGTCACAGACGCACTTTCCCGTAAGCCTTGGGTCACGTAACAGAACGGTGCTTGGCCACTGACGCTTTAAAGTTGGGGATTTGAGGATTTTGGTCTTCCTTCGCTGTGACTTTAGTCTTGTGATAGCAAAACTCGTACTACAGCCCTCCACGTATTGCAAGGGAAATGCAAGAAGGACCTGGGCCCACACACCTGTCCACTGCCCCTGCACATCTCCCAAGGGAAGCTGCCCGACTTCAGTTCCTTGCCAAATTCCAAACTAGGGAGCTGCTTCTGGTATCTCTAAACTCCCGCTGCATTTGAAATTAGAGACTGGAGTCTCTCTTGCTTCCTGTCCTAATGTTGTTATGTAAGGGATTCCACTAATGCACATCATAACATATAAAGGTCAAAAGGGACTAATTTAATGCATGCATGTGATGGATCTTGTTCCATGCTCTCTCCCTTATCTCTCCTGCTCTTGCTTCTGAGTGTCATGACTATCTTAAACTCCCCAAAGCAAAAGCTACGATCTGATTGTGTACAAAATAAAAGGGGCTTAATTTCAATGGCTGGAACCCCCAAGCATGGTTCGTTTTCCAATTCGTATTGTTCAAGAGTGCTGAGGAAGAAGAGCTCAAGGAAGAGGTGCTGCAGCGGTGTGGGCTGTAGCTGCCTGGCATCGCGGGCCTTCCGTGCAGGTCTCGAGCACGTGCAAGTGCCTTGGAACAGCGCGTTACATGTGGTCTCTGTCCAAAGTTCCTCATATCTCAAATTTGCATGATGCAAATAAAAGGTAACAGCTCTGTGGGGAGAGGATGACAGATTGAGGTTACATTAAGACTATGGGATTACTCAACAGAGGCATGCAAACATCACTGGACAAAGTTTATCAGTCTGTTCCAAATTCTAATTTGTTGAAGTATTGTTTGGGCAGATTACGTGAGGGCTTTACTTTGGATCTCTTTTTTTGTCTGAAAAGACTCCTCTTTCTCTAAGGACTACTATTCTCTCTGTATTGGTAGCAAAAGATTTAAAGCCTAACAAAACTCCAGGCCACCCAGCCAGCGGGTAGGATTTCCAGTAACTGATTCTGGATCTGAGATCCCCCTCCTGTTTGCCAAGCCAAGCCCAAAACTTCAGATGGTAAAAAACAAAGGCTCTTTGCCAGCCATTGCGCTTCACAAGGATTTGCAGTTGTGATCACTCCATTCTAGTACCTTTTACATATGCAGGTTGTGCCTTCCTGCACCAGCAAGCTGGAAGAGTGTTGTACAGAAGTAATAAAGGAAACTTGGGCGTATGAAAATACATAACCAGAGCAGAATCCCATCTCATGCAGAAGAAAAAAATTGCTTATCCAGTGCAAGTAAATGAATGCCATTACTGAGTTTATTTTATACTGAGCCCAGCCTTTGTAACTGGCTTTTATTCAGGCCAGCTGTTGAAATGACAGTTCTCAAGAATTTGCATGTTGGATAGATTCAGATTTGGAGCTGCATGCAATGAAGGGTTTCAGATGGACAGATGGACAACTTGCCAGCAGCCCGGAAGACTGGCCCAGATTTATTTCATGATACTGGAACTCACGGCAGGTGCCATTGGATTCAATAAAGAGGTGCAGGTCAGAAGTTCCCAGAAGGAAAACCACATTTTCCAGTGGTCTCTTCTGAGCCAAGAGAGATTTGTCCATGGCCATTGCCTCCTTTCAGAAAGACGTGACGTGGGGAGGTTAGGGTGGCCATTCTGCTTAAATGAAAACCTCTTGATGTTGAAGCTCAAATTGAAACGTGTCTGTGTTCTGTTTTGGTAGGTACCTGACCCGCTGGTCCGTCAGATCTGCAAAGCCCATCTGGAAGAGGGGCCCTAAATGGTGCAAAATTCCCATGCTGGTCGGACACCCTATACTCAAGGATAATGTCAAATACACACAGAAGCCTGTCTTTTTATACCACTAGGCCCAGTGGAACTGGCATAGACGGTGAGCACAGCTGTTTTAAACTAGTCCGCCCTTTTTGCAGGTTTGTCAGTACCCACAGTTTTCTTGTTTCAAAACTCCCATTAATATCCTGTATGATCCCCAGTGCATGAGCAGTGATCTGCTCGTTTGGGAGAAAAAAAGAATCAGCAAAACAAAATTCAATCTGCAAGGATTTGGAGGCAGCAGTAGACAAAGCTTTCACCTCAAAGACAGAAAGAATCTGATGATTTGTGTTTCATTGCAGTCCAGTAGTGGGTTTGGATAAGGTTGTTTCCTTCCTTCTCTAGCAGTAAATACTCTCCATTTATATGTGTTTCAACTCAGATTTGCCTCTTTGGGGCTTTTGTATTTGTGACACTGAGAGAAGAAAAAGCCTCACACAGCTCAGTGCTTCTTTGGCAGTGATGCAAATTATGTTAATGACTACTGAAGTGAAGTATTTTTATAATCTGTGCTATCCATAATGTGAAGCAGAACACGTGTGGTAATGGCTGGCGGGCGTTTGGCAGCATGTGTGCATCTTACACGTCCTCTCAAGGATCCGTGGCCTGTGCTTAGCTCCCGGATCGAACAAATACAGAACGTTGACATCTTTAATGATTCAGCTTGTTTTTCCTTTTTGCAAACACATTTGCCACAAGTCTCTGTATCAGTGATATAGCTGCTAGTATAGTTTGGGGCTGCCAGATGTGCACCATTTTCTGTTGTATAACTAAAGAGTAACTGTATTTCTCCCTCTGTACAACACATCCAGGTGTCCTCTGCCTCCTGACAACTTCTACTTGGGAAATTCTAGATATGGACCTGGCATGAAAGTCTCATTAAATTTATCCAGGACGTTACTGCTTTGGCTCAATTTCTTTGATATGTAGATGGGGATTAGAAAACACAGCTTTTTTTTTAATTTACTGCTATTCCACTGAGCCTTGTATTGCTTTCATCAGAATCATCTGTTAATACCTATCGGCATGGACAGGAACAAAGGATGAGGATAAGCCCATGAATATTACTCTGGAAATCAAATTAGATTATAATGGCTCTTTTTAGTCATACTTTGTGAAGTGGAAGTCCTAGATTCAGCCCCTTGAGCTGGCCAAGATCTTTTGGCTTTGGGAGACAGAGCCAACACTTCATTAATTATACTGAGATAAAATCTCTGGCTGACCCGCTCTATTTTATGAAGCTTTGAAACCTACATTCCTTCAGAATGCAAAAGATCATTCTTTCTTCTCCTGCACTTCTTTTAGTTCCAGTAGTCCTGCTCAATGACTCTTACTAATGGAAAAGTCCATTAGTAAAGTCCATTACCACTGGGTAATGATTGCCTTGAGACAAATCTGAGCAGGTTTTGCAAACCACCAGGTGATAGCTGCAGTTATATATATATTTTTTTTTTCAACAATACCCTTTTCTGCCAGGAGCTGGAAGAAAACCTAATTTTGGTGAACGCTAGTATCTGAAAAACAAGATACCCATCCCTCTTCAGCACGTATTTGCGGAGTTCAGGGCTTAGTACAGAGTTCCCAATAGCATGTATCAGCCTTCTCCTCTGACTCCAAGGCAGAAACTCACATAGAGTTTGTCATTCACGGGTGACAGCCAGCACTCATTTGTGCTGTCTCCAGATGAGTTTTTCTGTAAGCATAGTCTCTGTGCTTTCAGACACATGACCTAGGTTTGATCTCTGACCTAAGGCTCTGCCCTTCCTGGAAGAAATGTCATTGCTATCTAAAGGATCTCAGTGACACGTTACAGGGAATTCACTGTGGAGCTGAGGGAGGATTGCACACAGCAAAGTCCTAGGAAACAATCAGGGCCAGAGTCCAGACAAAAAAAAAAAAAAATCCTGTCCAAAGTGCAGAGGTTTCATATATTTAATACAATAAGCAATAAACACATTTTGACGGATAACATCTAAACACTCTCGAGTTGTCAGCCCAGGCAGCAGGGTCAAAGCATGAAGGGCAGATCTAAGTTCTTCTCACCGGTGCCAAAGTAGACGTAGCCATATTGCTTGGTCATTGGGACATGGTAGAAGGTCAATCCCAGCCACAGCAGGCTCCTCAGCACCACCACCATACCTCCCTTTTCCAGCTGGACAGCCCAGGAGCCTGTATTGAAAAGGTGCAAATGAGAGAAAAGCAACCTTCCTAGAGCAAGATGTCCCTGAACTGGGAGAAGGATCATGGTGGGTTCTGCCTGAGGAGTTGGCAGTACACGAGGCTGCATCAGCACACTGGAATTTCAGAAACCAGAAAGAGAAGAGCCACAGGGACCAAAACTTTAATGCTCTCTCTCTTTTGTCACTTCAGCATTATTGGCTGCCCTCTTATTTTCTATATGTTTGTTTCTATTTTCACTCAGCAGCATATTCCCACAGCTGGGAGGGTAGTGTGGTCTGCATCACGGGAAGGGACAGAGCCCTGGAACTCCTGACCCTAGGAGCGAGAACAGCTACTCTGGGCTACCCTTGAGAGTGAGCAGCAGTTACTCAACAAGATCTACAAGTTACTTGGGCTGGCTAACAGGCTGTCCAAGCTATATGGCAGTCCCAGGCAAATAGGTACAGATACAAAAATCCTTCCCAAACTCATTAGTGAAAAGAGGAAGAAGGCGCTTTCTGGCACCCAGGGAAAAACTGTTTTCCTTGATGCAGGTACTGGAAAAAAGGAAAGAAGAGAAAGTTAAAAAGCAGGGTATTTCTTATCTCAGAAATTTACAGAAAAGGTTAATTCTCTTCAGTCTTTCTGGCTGCCCCATGAAAGGGGGCGTGCGTGGTAAGGGCAAAGGGATTAGTTTCAGTGTTAATTTTGCTTTGGCTCAGCAGAGGAGGTTCTGAGCCAGTGTGAAAATGCAATTTCTCCTGGATGCAAGGAGCTCTGAGCCACTGAGTATTTGTTTTGTGCCTGACATGACAGCCTGGGAACAATGCCGGAGGGGAGAGGGCAGCAGTATCAGCTTGGACTCAACACGAAGGGCAAGGAACTGCCAGAAGAAGAAAACTTGAGCTTCAGCACCAAATCAGTAACAGCTAGAAGCTAAAATGTGGGGAAGAAGGTTCCTGCTGAATCTCCGTTGTCAAAAAGCAAAAGGCCCAAATCACTAAAACTGCAGTTGGAGCTGTTAGGATACTCTTGGCCTGGAGTCCAGCTGTGAGCCCATCTGCACCCACAGCCAAAACCACTATTTCCAGAGTAAGCCCTAATGTATCGGGCCAGCTAGATGGCATTCAGCCTCGTAGATAATTTTAGGCTCATGAATTTATGCTGTGACTCATGCATATTCATGTTGCAGTTAGCCTGGGGACAGGCTTTTGTGATCGCTCTCAGCTGCCAGTCAGTCCTCCCCCTCCCAGGAACTGCTGGCCAATTTTAGTCCCAGCTGACACAGGACTCTCAGGGGGTGAAGGGCTTAAACACAGCAAGTCCCTCCAACAGCTCTCCACAAGACGGGGCTGCGCAGAGCTCCCGGAGCCGCCCGTTTGCTCTGCCAGCAGCCGAGCACCCCACTGTTTCCCTTGTCTCTTTCAGTAGTAAATTCCACAGGTATCTAATCTCATAATTTACACAGCATAATTCCTGTGTCATCTTTGACCCATTAGTTTTTTAAAATACCCTCTTCAGTTTTGCACAAAAAAAAAATAACTAAATGAACCGCAAGAACCCCCTACATTATGGGACAGTCACTGAACTTTCTGACAAACTGATGCTGGCTGCAATATAAAAGCACAAAGGAAACATTCACAGCCTTTAAGGACTCAGGAGATTTCAGCACTGGCAAACTTAGTTCTGACTCACTCCGCTCCATATTTCCACTAAAGACAAACAGCTGGAATTGCAGTAAAGCAAAGCACTACCTAACATGGGGCAGAATCAGTACAGGTGTTTGCCATCTTGGCAGCATCCTTGCACTGTCACATTCTTTGCAAGGTCCTATTTAAAACATGAGCTAGCAAATTCACAAGACAAGGCACCCATAAATCTCCCATGCAGTCTCCACTCATACAGACACAAGCTGGACTGCATCTTTGTCATACTTGGAACAAGTAAAAAATATTATGGTTCAGCCACTACCAACCCTAAATTGTGATTACAAGTTCTGACTAACTGATTGAGGCTGCTACAAAATCTGCATATACTTCAGAAGCTTCAGTACTTGGAAAGAGTAGAAAAAATAGGTAAGGAAGCACAGTTCACTAGGTAGAAGAACAGAAGAATCCCGTGACTGAAGCACTACAGCCATCTGCTGTCAAAACCCAAGCTTTCAAACAACTTGTTGAACTTTGCCTCTACAAATCTTCATCGTTTGCTAGTGGCAACCACTGAACTGCGCGCAGAGGTATTGGGAAACAAGTAGCAAGCAACTACATGTGAATGTGTGACAAGCAGGTTGTCCATTTGTCCTTTGGACACCAATCTGACTGCTCTTTCAGCGTAGGATTCTTGCAGTTTGGAGATCTGCAAGCCCTTCCGCGAAAAGCCCACAGTTCTTGCTGCAATTTCACACATTGCTTTGCAGAGAGGACTGTAAGCTTTTGGACTAGTTCCTCCGACCAGGAGCTAAGGGAATGAAGAACGCCTACTGTGTTTGATTTTGGACCAGTCCACCAAGAAGCAAGTCCATCAAGTGTAGGGCTGTGCCGTGCGGGTGGTGAAAGCCTTCGGGGATTACCCAGTCTCTTAACGCCTCCCGGCACGCTGAGAACATGCAGCAGTCTGAGCGTGTGAGGGCTTGTGGAACGCATACAGAATCCCTATTATAAAAATAGCTAATGATAAACTCTCTGCTCCAAACCAGCTACAATCAAAGAACAAAAGGAAATGCCTGCAGGATGACAAGTGGGAAAGATGAGAGGAAAAATAGGGATATTCATGCTGTCAGGAATGATATCTGGATTCAGACTTCTTTTTGTTGAACAAATTCACAGAGAAGGTGCAGCACATGGAGCTCAGCTTGATTAAATCCCCATATCTATGCTCTGGGGCAATATAGTACAAGCCCATGATCTCCTCAGAGCACGTGTCCAGTGTCACACAGGCTCGTCCGTCTCTGCAGAGTATTCATCAGCTCCTTGCTGATCAGAGGAACCTCCCTGCCACCTTCAGCCCTGGCAGGAAGCACAGATGCCATTGCAGACAGCTCCATTCACTTTCACGCTAAATCTCCAAAAGCTGTGATGTGCAGCTGCTTCGTTCCTTGCAGTCTGCCCAAGTTGCAAGTTCCCAAAGGGCTCAGGTTTGTTATTTCATTAGTGGGAGTTTTCTGGAGAGTATTAAGGTTATGCTATACACTCCAGCTCTAACTCCAATTCTTGCTTTTGTATTTAGTTCTATGCAAATATAGACAGTTCTGCTGATGTTGCACAGTAACTCTTCCTGGGAAATGAGAATCTGAACACACACACACACACACACATACACAAAAAAAAAAAAAGGAAAGCAGGTCAGTCAACACCAGTCCCAACAGGGCCAAAGCAACAGTGGCTGGAAACAGAAAGAATTAAAAGCAACTGCCTGGAACTATAATGTCATTTCCATTCATATTCTGCTCTCAGGCATGATGATGACCAGTCTTAGAGCTGCTACTTCTCCTGCACAGCTGAACAGCAGTAGCAAAAATGCTCCTTTCCTGCTTTTACTAAGCAGACCACCGAGGTGATTTCTCTAGTCTAGGTATCAGTGATTATTCAGCTTACTTCTCTAGACAATGCACAAAACCCAATCAGGAACTCCACGTTGACACACAGTGCTAATGTGTGCCTTCTAGGAAGACATCAGAAGAAAGTTCTGCAATATATCTCCTGATTTTGATCCTTTTTTTTTTTTTTTTTTTAAAGTTCAGGTGAGTTAGAGCCCAGTATCTCAGATACTAATTTCTACCATACCTCACCATGTTAGCAGCATTCAAGGAAATGTTTCAAGTTATAAAAAAAAAAAAAAAAAAGTCTGATTTCAAGAGACACTTGGCTCAAATTTCATCATCTTCAAACAACAAGATGCTTTTTCAGGCCCACCTCTTCTTCTAGGAGTATTAAATAGCCATGTCATAAATCACTTTAAAACTACTTTAATCAGAAGCCAATGAACAGTATAAAGTGGCTCAGGAGAATTAGGAAAATTATACACTTAGGTTATCCTGTGTTTTTCACTTCCCTGCTTTTACAAATGGCTCTTGGAGTAAGGTGATTGCATGAGAACGTACCGGTCAGGAATTAATAAAAAAGCACAGAAGCAGGAAGCTGGGCCTTCATCTTTGTTACATTGGCCCAGTGCATCACAAGGCAGTTCCTGCTGTCATCATTACCTCTGTGTCAGGTGAGATGTTTCTTACTTGGAGACTGAGCAGCTCGGAGCATCAGTCTAAAACGTGCACCAAGACTCCTAGATAGAAATTGTCAGGAAATTAAATAAAGTTATTATCATTTGCATTGGAGAGAATGCAGCTAGGAGACAGCAAGAGATGCAGACTAAGAAGTCTAGTAAGAGCTGTCTTTCCTAGAGTTAAATACTGCTTTTAAGTTACATGTAAGTATGAGCCATAGTCTGTATAGCCCCTAAACCAAGCAGCACATTTAACTCCCCAGTCCCTTGCTCATCAGGTAAAGCTTGCTGAGGGAACTAGAGGTCATTGCTCTCACACTACAGATTTTTCACAGTAACACTGCTCTGGTAAGGTTTCTATTCTTCAAAATATTTCCTTTATTAAAAAAAAAAAAAAAAAGTTAATTCGTAAGCTGCACCCAGCAAACCTCAGTAAGCCAAGCACCGTCTGTGCTGAAACTATTGCCTGTTGCTGCTCCAGAAGGGAAGGGAGGGAGCTGCTGTGTGGGAGGAAAGAGCATGGGAAAAATATCCGCTGGATGAAGATCTGGAGCTTCCTATTCCCTCTTTGGAGCGGGCTGAAGCCTCCACCCCTCCACACACAGGCAGGAATTCTGAGGAGTTCCTTACATCTTTCCCAAACAAGAAAGTGCTTTGAAGATCCTGATGCTCACCCAGTGTTAAACCACTGCCTGTTTTATGGCCCTTCAACAGCTGCCAGGAAATCAGGGCTGAATTTCAAAAGTCAACCTCCTTCTCAGCTCTGTCTTCCTTTCCAGTCGCCGACAGAAATCCCTGTCTCATCCCCCGTGTCTGTCTGGGCTATGGGCTGAATCTTGTAATTCACAGAGGCAATGGGGTGCGTGTGACATTAGCTTTTAAACAAAAGCCTTTTAAGTGGGCTCCTCTCAGAAGAACTTTCCTGCTACGACCGGTCCACTCTCAGTATGACCTCTCATAACATTACTGCTTTGGAGGTGATTCAGCAGTGCCTCATTTCAGAACAAGCTGGAGAAGAAACAGCTTTTAAATCTAAACAGTCTGATACAGAGGCTTCATGTCCCGAAGCCTCACGCAGGGTCATAAAAATGCCAGTATCAACTTCTCCTCAAAGGAGGCCACATCCCGAGGGAAGAGCGGCCACCGCAAAGCAGCCCTTACCCCTCACAGGTCACTCGCGACGGGGCCACGCAGCACCCGTGGGATTCGTCCCCTGCGCCGCAGGTAGCTTCCTGCTACTCTTCATTTGCTGTCTGCAGGGAATGAAGGCGAATGGCGAAGCAGAGCGGCTGCAAGGAGAGGTCACCGGGCTCTGGCTCTTGACAAGTTTCACCGCACAGACCTTGCACGCAGAGCCCACCAGCCATAAGGGTACATCCAAACACTCTTTGTGGGGCTCAGACCCCTTCACGCCATTTACTGGCTGCAAAGTAATTCTCTTTTCACTTGCCTGACACACCACCTGCACCCCATATGTTAACACTGCTGTCAATATTTCCAATGCCCCATATAACTATTTAATAATAATTAAATAAAAACACAGACTGGTTGCAGGTTCAGTACTATTTTAAAAAGCCACCAGAGCCAGGAAAATGGAGCTTGCAAACAGTCAGATGCTGCCAAGAGGCTCTTGCATGTTCCTAATGCCTGCCATATTTTGACACAAAAATACAATGATGCCCAAACCTCAGAGTAAAACAATCTCACTTCAGAGGCTTTTTCTCTCTGTTTTCCTCTCCCACTGGGGACTTCTCTGCAGCAAGAATGTTAAAGACAGGCCTAGGCCTTTTGATCATGGGCAAAGTACCTGCTTGCTGCCGACGAGACAGACTCTGGGGCTGCAGTGCTGTCCCACATTCATAGTATTGAGGTGCCTTAGAGCGCTGGGTAAAATTCAGGCCATAGTTGGACATGTGACACTGTGGCATAAACCAGTTGAAGCAGCCTCTGCTTCAAACACTTTTCCCCTCCACATCACCCCTTCATCCCAGAGACCGCCAGAGTGCTCGCTGCTCAGCGAACCAGGTCAGCAAAATGATCTGGCTGAAAATAGTCTCACCAAAAATAAAGAGCTATTTTTCCAGCTGGAATCTGGCTGCACAGCCAGCAATGCCAACATGAGAGACAATGCACAGACAATGCACAGACATAAATAAAAAGCAGAGGATGGGAAGGGCTGAAAACACTAGCACAGAAGTAATGCACATCAAAGTACTGCCTCTCTTTTAGCACAGTTAGTCAGCCCTCTGGTCCTAAATCCACCTCATAATCCGAACAGAGCTAGAATTCTTTCTCCCTTGAGAGAGAAAGAAAAAAAAAAAAAAAGGCAGATGAGAGCATCTGGAACAAGGATTTGGAATGGGGCTGTGCACTAGAGACAATACACAATCAAAACTTATGAGGAGTGGGAAAAGCTGATCAAAATCCCAGCTATTGGAATTCTGACAGCTACAGCACTGATTATTGTATCCTGCGCCCTCCGTAGCAGATTCAGAACCTCGGCATGGCAAAGGCCCCTCCTGCCAAAGCGCGGGTTTCCGCCGGATCCCGCCACACTCCATATTTCTTGTTGAGCTGGTCGCTGTGGAAACGTTTCTGGAGCGTGCCGGGAGTCACGTAGCACCTACCTGGGGAGCCCCGGCATTAATCCGTCACCTTCGCAGGCTCCTGTGAGCCCATTGGCTAAGGGGAAGAAAAAGAAGCCTCTCGCCCCTCCTTGCTCCGAATGAAAGACGCTTCCTCTGAATCTTGCTACAGGATTTCAAGCTCAATTCAGCTTCTTTGGGGCCTTTGTCACCAAACAAATGTGATGTCTTTGAAAGAAAGATTAACGGTTTGATGAAAGGATGCAATAGGCAGCTTTGTTCTAGCCTTCTTCCCCCTCGAGCTTTCGGTCACTGTCACTTTCTTAACCAAGGGGGAATATCTGTCTGACTCAGAGGAGATTACGGCCACCTCGTAGGATTCTGCCTCTCCTCATCACAAAGCTCTGCCCGTGCTGAGGAGGTGATGTGGACGAGCGGGCTGGACTAGGGGTGAAGAACCTCACGTTGATCTCCGAGTTCTGCGGGAACACAAAGCAGGTGGCCCTGGGAATCAGGATCCCCAAACGCTTGGAGCACATCCGATCCACTCTGCCGCTCGAGGGGCAAGGCTACCAGCCCCAGCACTGCCGCAGTTACACGTCCTACCTCATCAGTGAAGTAGCAAGACTAGCTTACAAGGGCTTAACACAAGGAACAGATGGTGTGGATCATAAACTCAGGGCGTGTTCGTAATTAGCTCAACATGAATTCTAGCCCAAATTAACGGTTTACCAGTTCCTGAGAAGACTGTAATGTAGAGCATATCCATACAGTACCACTGTGCTGATCTGTGAGCTGCTTCTGAGCACTGAAGACAACTAAGCATCTTCTAGTGCCTGGGAGAGCCCGGACACCTCTCTACAGCACAGCTGCTGTACAAATACACCCATAGATCAATCATCCCTGAGCATTTTCCCTCTCCACACCGCCACATACCTCTTCAGTATGCTGAATCTCAACCCGTATGATTTCTATGTACAGCAAAACATGCCAATGCCTCCTGACTCCTTCTCTGCAAACGTTCTATGGTCAAAGGAGCAGCAAGCAGAAGGGAAAAGTCGCACACAGGCTGGCACTGACACCTGCCCAGCTTCTGCAGAGCCTGTCCAGCAATCGGTTGTTCCTGGCAAGCGCTGACCCGGCGAGGGCTCCTTCTGACCTCCAGCAACAGAGGAGCTGCCCTAGGCTTTCCCCTTTGAGTAGTTTTTCATCATTCTCTGCAAAAAGTGCAAGGTTGACCAATGTGGTGATAAAACTACATCTTCTATTTCTGAGAGGCTCTACCTGCCTTTCCCATCAGTGCAACAAGTTGTTCATCTCCCTTTTCACGTCCAATGAACCAAGAATTGAAATGGAGACAGGCTGTGCAGTGCTTTCTTTTACTGAGGAAGAATAAACTTTTAATACAATCCCTGAAAAGCTGCTGACAAGACTCTGCTTCTGTCCTGCTCATTTCACCGCAGCAGTGAGGAAGGCGAAAGACTCCACCAGAGCTCTCGGCTGATGGGCAGCCCCGCTCCAGTATAAACTCACCCAAGGCCTCTGACTAAACAAGCCCCCTGAAGAGACAGAGACCTAGGACCCAGGAGCAGTGAATGCGCTGCTTTATTACCCAGAGACACAAAGCCCAAGGTAAACAGCCTTCCCTCCAGAAATCAAGGCAGTTCGCAGACCACCAGTTAAAAGCTGTAGTACTCTCTGGCGCTGGAGTCCTCCTGCCGTGCTGCCACAGGAGAGATTCCAGCCTAATGCTGAACTCCTGAGCTGGCAGTGCCCCAGCTGCGTGAGGAACGTGGTGTCTGCTCCCAGGCAAGTCTCGTGGCTCCCTGAAGGGATGGCTCTCACAGCCTCTAGGCTCCACAGTGGACGCACAACACTAGCAAAAGGATGATGTGTCCATCTTTGAAGGAGGAAGGAAACCTCCATTTGTCTCTGTCCCCTGCATGCGTGTGACCACTGAGGATGCCTAAGCTCGGAAGGGGCAGAGTCCCATCTCCATACCTACGGTTCAAGAGGTCAACGTACCACACACAGTCTGGGACCTCTGGCCTCACCTTCCACTCAAGCTGATGCTCCTCTCTGTGCTTTCCTTCCTCGCTTTACTTTTGTGCGGTTTCCTTTTCCGCGCTCCGCACCGAGGATGCTGGCACCATAGTGCACCCTGCTGGAAAGCTGCAGATAGGGCCATCCTAAAATTACTCCCGCGGCCTGTTTCAGTTTTACGAGAGGAATTCAGGTACCAGATAAAAACCTCTGCTCTCGTTAATAAACCACTACGCTACCTATTCAGTTTGCTTCCCATATCCAAAGGCCTCCAGCTGTTCTGATCCACACTCATCTCCTGCCCTCCATCTGCATCAGTGTGTTACAAAGCTTGTTTGAGAACAACTTGCCTAAATGTCAGATAACCCCCATGGAATATCGCAGCTCAGCTTCACAAATTCCCCAGTCCTAAGGGCCACTGCTCCCAGCCAAGAACAACGATAGCTGTGCGCCACAGTGGGTACTTTGGGCTACATTTTGAGGCACCTCTTATTTTTTTTCTCCCCCCCAACCTCACTAATGCGGCACTGCTTTCTCATTCATTATGGGTCTTTTCGTTTGGATTTCGGTGAGACAGCTTGAAAAGCCTTGTCCCCGTGTGGCTCTTGGCAGGCTAAGGACTAAAGTGCTCTCGCTCTCAGCTTTCACAGAGCTAGGGAGGTGCTGCTTTTTGTTAAGCAATGAAAGGGGAGGGCTCAGGTCACATCTGTGAAATGTTAGCAGGGAAGGGAGGCTGGGTGAAAGTAGGTGGCCAGCACAGCATAGCACTTTGCTGGATTTTGCAAGGCCGCTGGGGAGATAGGCAGCCATTTGTCTTGGAGCCCTGATAAGAGGCCGGCTTGCTCTCTGCTGGCTGGCTGAGGGCTGTAAATACCTCTGCAGACACAGACTCTTCACATGGCTGGAGACGGAGACTGAGAGCGGATTAATCGCTGGGGGGGTCAAAAGGCAGTTAATTAGGTGTGTTAATGCACAGAGATAAAGCAGGTTCATGTCTCCGGGCCCTCTCCCCTCTGCCCCAGCACCTGGGTGTTTGGGGCAGCTATGACGAGGCAACCAAAATGGCCCTTCAGACTGGCCAAAGGAAGCAGAGCAGGACACTATCTCCCACCCAAAAATGCACCCTCTCCATCTTCAAGGGCCCATTAAGCATCAGCTTTTGCTGAACTGATAAAGTGTGTGCTAATGAAGCTCAGAGGACAGGAGGTTAGGGTTTTAACCCAGGCTACTGTTCAGCAAGTTTACAGAAGGGCTATTGCCAAATGTATCCGGCCAAGGAAATGGTCACAAATCCCTTTGTCTGTAATGCTGTGCAAGGAACACTCCAAAAATACTTCCTTTCCTGAGCGGCTGTTACCTCTTCCACAGTCCAAGTGGTGAAGGAGCTGAAATGAGCTCGCTCCGAGGCAGTTTTCCCCCTCCTCTAGCAAAAATCTAGAAACGAGGACAAGACTGTGATCCGTTCTGCTGCTCTGGGCCCATCTAGGATATTGCCATGAAGTCTCTCCCTGCCTTACACAAAGGCCATCTGAGGGAGCCTCCCTTCAGTTCAGCCTGCAGAATGGACAGTGCCCAGTCAGGAATCTTCTCAGGGCCCTTTCAAGCCCTCATGCATCTTAGTTCAGAAAGCAAAGCCAGCTGTCCTGAGTGCTGAGCCTTCGCTGCCTGTCACCTTTGTGTCCTTGTTACTGAAAACGAGGAAGCCCGAGCTAAACGGGAACCTCCATAGCCATTGTCAAGGCTATGGCCAAGGGGACCAGGAAATCATCTGTTCTGCGTTCCTACATATGCCCCAGCCATTAAATTACATTAGTTATTCATGTCTGGGACTAATAACTTACATTTGCATTTGGCTAAAATACACCTCTGACAAGGACATTAGGCACAGTGCTAAGACATGGAGAGACACAGAATCATCCACTGCCCTAATGAGCAAGTAATCATTTCACTGTTAAAATCTGCATCTATTATTTAATTTCAATTTTTCTGGCTATAATTTCCGACTGCTGGTTCCTGTTATGCTTTTGCCTAATACACTAAATAGACTTTCAGTACCCAATACTTAAGCTCCATGGAGTATTTACACAGTGTGATACAGTCATTCTCATGTTCTTTTCCCTAAGATAAACAAATTGAATTGTTTATGTCTCTCACCAACCCTCGAATCATTTTGGGCTTTTTTTCTTCAACTTTCCAGTTTTGCAATGTGCAGTAATCCAGTCCTGATCCCACCAGTAGTATATGCAAAAGTAAAGTCACCTCCCTATTCCTGTTCGCTGCGCCCTTGTTTATACATCCAGGGATCACATTAGCCTTTTAAGTCTCAGCATCAGACTGGGAGCTCATGGGGAGTGGGGCGTGCCTGGATTTCCTTTCAAAGCCACAGCTTCCAGAATGCAGTTCTCAAAGTCTGCTTGTACTCCCTGCTCTTAGATACAGACTTTGCAGTTAGCTCCATCAAAGCGCATTTCCTCTAAGTCCAGCTTACTGGAACTCTCTTGCTGCCCTCTCCTTGTCTCTATTTGTCTTTCCACCAATCCTTTGCTTTTAGACCACTTAGAAACACATTGAAAAATATCATTACAACACTGATCCCTGCTAAAAGCCCTTCCGAATCCCTCCAGAAACACCCATTCAGTTATTTCTGACTTACAGCTACTAATCAAGATCAGTTTGTAGGAATATTCCTTAAATGTTGGAATGTATTAAAAGTTAGCATCACAAGTATGCCACAAGTCTCCCAAAGTAATGATTTCAGGAGTCAGTTATCTGGCCCTGCCCCTTTATTTTTTGATCCTCAGTAAAAGTTGCCTAACTCTACTCCCCCTTAATAAACAGTCTGAAAACCAACTGAAATGGATTTATTGTCTACGTATGATGTGAGTCTATATTCCTGTGTCTTTCCAAATATAAACCAGAAGTACAAACCAGAAACAGCATTTCTGCCCTTCCACATTCTTTTCAGCCATTTTGCTATCACCATTTAGTAATAGTTTCCAGTACCATTGCTTTTCCTTTTGATATACTTGAAAAAAAAAATCCTTACAGTTGCCAATCTAGCCAGCCATGGATTTCTCCCAGTTATCCTGGCTCCCTTTGTCATTTTCTAGGCATTATAAGCTCTAATATGTATCAATCACTAATTGTTCCCAGTTTTCTGCATCTTTTCTTACATTGTTTTCTTTTAATTCTAATTCCTGCTCTCAATCCACCAATGAACTGTAATAGATTTCAACTAAAAACAGCTATTTCCTGATTGGGAGTCATGACATTTGAATGAAATCTTCATAGAATAGAACAGAAATAGAAATTCTATTTCCCTTGACATCTTTTCCTACCAAGAGTTTTCTTTCCCTTTGCCTCTGACATATCTCCCACACTGCTTTTTAACAGTGCCCTGTTGGGAGTCCCTTATCTCCATATCAAAGTGATCTTTCTGATCCAGTAATCTGTAACAAACCTTCCGAGTCAGCTTAGTGTCTTTCTAAATTGTAGTTTGAAAGCAACAAGAAACTGAATTCTCCACCCCTTATTTTATTTCCTCCCAAGCCTTCCACTCTGCACTAGTACCTGATGCTTTCTCCTGCTTTCTCCAATCCTTCCTTCCTATTTTCCAGATGAAGCACTGCCTGATCTGATTCTGGGTTACAGTAAAGTCCTCCATCCCCCTCCATTTTCTCTTTCCCTATCATGTCCCTGCCTGTTAAATGTCTACTATTCCATATCTACACATTAGGTAAGTGAAAATGCACAGGCACGCTAACAAATATTGCTATTTGCTTTGCCAAATTTCATCCCGTTATTTACAAGCACATGAAAAACAGTCACAACTCTAGTCCCTAAAATGCTGTTGGCCAGAGTGACAAACTCCATGCGACAGAAAGGCCTGTGCTGGCAATCTGCCAGCTCAAAGGCTACATCTAATTGTGCATAAAGTTGAGCAGATTGTCTGCTCAGACTAGAGCAAACAGGCTTATCTGCAATGCAGACATATGGCCAGCAAAACCTACAGATCCCAGCGCGCAGTGTTGTGGCCAGCTGGCCATTTGGATCAGGATGAAGCAGTACAGTGGTGACAGAAGATCAGTATCTCAAGCCCTCCTTGTTCAAAAATCATGACTCAGGCTGCTCCGATTTGTGAGTTTGCCTCAGAGAGCAGAAGATTTTAATTCTCCCACTTTCCTCTGCAATTTGGATTTTTTTTTTTAATAATAGCTAAGATTCTTACCTAATCACTTGCCTCTGGGAGCTGAGATGCTAAGAAAAAAGAGAGGAAAAGTAGCAACATATTCTGAACTCTTAAAACACAGAGATAACCAGATAGATAGACACAGAGACAGAATGTGGAACGTGCAATCACCATAGATATCACCTGTAAAGATAAGGGTGGCAGACAGTTTTATTATAAAACCCCTCTCCTTCCAATCTTGTACTAAACTCCTTGCTTTTACCATTGTATCCTTTATTCAACAGTTTTAACTTCCTTTCTTCCCACCTCTGAGCTGTCATATAAAATCTTCTCTCTGCCTCCAACTTTCCATTCTATAAGACACCTCTGCTCTCATACAATGACACACCATACATTTTATGACAGTTACCTCTTTGACAGCCATCACAAATGCTCAGTCTCCAATTAATAAGAAAACTACTCCAATAGAGTTGTTAATTTTAATCAGGGAAAATCAGCCTTTAATTTCTCAGTCTTGTTCTTTAGGTTTTCTAAGATACTCAGGCAATTCTAAGGGCCAGCAAAGGCTGGAGAGCATTATGGTTACCCAGTGGTCCACTCTTTGTGTATTTGCCAAGGGTAGGTTCAGCTCTGGATACAATCACAGTTCTGGATGCAGTGATGCTTTTGGAAATTCCTGCTTCAGCTCTGACAATAACTGCACAAGGAAAGCTTTAGCCAGGAAAGGCAGGAAATGCTTCAGGCCAAAATGAGGGATTTGCTTGAGCTATGTACAATGTGCAAGCAAAGGCAGAGCATTGTTGCTGTGGGTCAGGGCTAACCTGCAGCAGCAGAGGTGAAGGAAGGAGATCCAAGAACCAAAGTCTGAATTCCTTGCAATCAGGAATGAGTAGCCCTGGCAGAGCTGGGCTGATAAAAATCAGCACAAAGCCTGTGTCTGGCCCCTGTTCTTTTTTCCATTTTCACAAGCAACCAATATTTTAGGCAACCTCAGCGCTCACTAAACAGCTGGGTTGTTCTTTCTTAACATCACATCTCCTATCTGCACGTGATAGAAAGCAATTAGAGAGGCTACATGTCTTGTTGACCTTGCAATCAGTTCCTGACTTGCTTCCTTAGCCTGACAAGTTCATCCCATCAATCCCCACTTTCAGTCCAAAAAAGAGCAGGGCGATGGAGCCAGAGCTGTGCATGGATCAATCTTGATCTTGGGTAGTCTTTGAGAAGTAACTTGTTGAAGAGACCATGATCTGCACTAAGAGCAACTGCCTCCCCTGAAGAGGGGCCAAGGTTCCCACTTCCACTGACCTCAGATTGCTACTCAGATTGCAGCATTTTTTTCTATATGCCACTAAGTAAAACATAGCTGCATGACTTTGTGGGAGCCTTTCAGTCATGTCCAATTCCTTGCATGAGCTACAAGTTGCCTAGTCCTTTGAACCACATGGAAAATTGCAGTATGAGATCTGCAGTCTTTTGAAGCTGCCATTACACTATTGCAAGTCACAACTAAGGGCAGCTAAAAACAGCTCTGTGATGTAAATCAGCTTCCAGTCTCTCAGCCCCTGGTGCCTGTTTACTTCTAGAAACACTACAGGTTCATCTTCTTCTGCAGTGGCAAAAAAAAAGTGACAAAGCCTGAATTGCCATCTGAAGCCACAACAAAAAAAAAAAAAAAACATGTAGGAGGTATGCAGGAGCCCACTTGCAATACTCCTCTTCGAGTCAAAAGGGCTAACTCAGTGAGCCACTGTATGTGAAAATGTGCAGTCTCTCCAGACCACACCTCTGGAAAATGACTACAGCAATGGGCACTCCCAACAACTTGAGTAATAGTTTTCATTTTATCATTGTTTTCACTCAGAACAGTCAAAAAATGCAGAATTCAGGCCTGGGTTCACTAGATTCTTTCACAGTTCTCTTTGGCAAAGGAAAGTTTGGGCAAATGGGTATTTATATATATGTGTGTGTTTGTGTATTTATATATATATATATATATATGGACAAAGTCTGGAAAGCCATTTACAGGATTGACAGTTCTTATTCCTTCCAGCAAATTCTATCGTCACTGAGAGCTACTGAAGGACAGGAATAAAACAACAAACCCAACTGTGTCCTGACTGTGTCGCAAAGTCTTTCCAGACAGCAGGATGTGGAACTCCTTTGCTCTGACCAGAAAAACACAGCAAATCAGCAAAACATAGTTAGAAACAAATAGCAAATCATTCATACTTTATAAGCATAATGCTTTTCTGTAAAATTATGCACGTTCCATATACAGATATTGCAGTAGCAAGGAACGTATCCACAGACTGGTAAGATATATAAAGACTTCCTCTCACTCTGAATGAGAAACTAGAATTCACTCCGAGCTCCAGAAGCAAAATAGCCACATAAATCCTATCTGCTAACATCTCCTTAAAGCAACATCCTGTCAGAGTTGTCCCTTAGAGGCTTAAAAAAATGGATATAACAGTTGTCTTGTTACCAGGAAGAACGCGGACTGAAGACACACTGTGTCCTCCATTCTCCTTCCACACTGTGTAATGCTGCTGGAGTACAGATTATTCCATTACAGCATTTCTGACACAGTTTATCAGAGGAAAGCTTTAATGCAGCCTCTCAGAGATACCAGTTTAGTGTTAATGAGAGCCCATTTAGATAAAAGAGAGCAATACTGGGGGGATGGGAGGTGTGAAATACTTTAAACCACATAAATTCCCTCAACCACTGGTGGAGTTATCTCCCCCCATCGGGGCACCAGCTGTCACAGAGTTCACTGCAGTCAGGGAGAAACGTGGCACTCTGCCAGAGAGGGAACTGGGGTTGTGGTCAGAAAATAACCTGTTGTAAGGATATGACAACCCTGGTGCACTTAGAAATCAAGTACAAGTTTCCAGTAAAGAAAAAGGTTCCTGTACAGGAGCTTCTCCCATGCACACGAGCTCCAGAGGAACCCACACACTGACTACTCAGTGCTTTCCAGATTCCCTTTCATTCCATCTCCTGACATTGCTCTCTTTACCTTTTGGAATATCATGCTCCAGAGAGTCCAGAAAGTCCGTAGATGGGTCTAGGTCAGCCTTTTCCAGGAGTGTTTTATTCTTCAGGTTAACAGGCTCAGCCAAATGAAAATAGGAACTTAACTTTTTTGCCTCCGTCAAAGAAAGACCTGCAAACAGTCATTGGTGATTATTAGTGAGCTGGGCTAACAGACATTGTATCACATAATACCTGACACAGTATTTCCTCTAAAGCACACAGTTCAGGACAAAATCACAGTCTTTCTCCAGCAGACCCCATGGAAGCCCAAAGACTTGCCAGAAATGGGCGACAGTGCACACTGATGCTGTGCTCTGCAGTGCCAGGTAAGCCAGGGTCATCAGTCAAGACCAGCTCTCTGTGCCCACTTGGTTACATCCTGCATGGAGATGGAGAATGGTCTTCCCACTGCAGTTACAATTGTGCCAGTGCTAAACACTGGCACAAACTGTACACAGGCACAAGAGACTATGGGCTAAATGACTCAAAGCCATTAGTGTCTGTCCTCCCACCTTCCAAGGTTGAATCACGCACCTGAACCTGACTATAGTCACAGCTCTACAGCATGAACAAAAGCTGCACTAGTGGCACTGGATTCTCTATCTAACTCAGGGAGAAGAAAAAGAAAATTGAAATCAAATCATCAGCTAGAGAGAATCATCTCTGTTTGCAGACTTTACGATCAAAGTACTGCTGAAGCTGATAATGAGAATTTACCTTCAAAGTTTCTGTTTTCATGCACAGGCCCCAGGGGAGTCTTCACAAATGAACCCCGGGGGATGATACCAACTGCTTTATCTATCTGTTCTATGGTAGCTACAAGGCGGATCTCTTCCTTGATCACGAGCTTTAAAGAAAAATAGGTACATATTAAAGGCAGGGCTTTCCTTGTTTTCTATACTGAAAATAAACTCAAGGTGACAATAGAAACCACAACAGACTCATCTTGGAGGACGATCATAAATCAAACACTCTTCTCATAAGACAAAAAACGTGTCTAGAAAAAGACATTCTAGACTCACTATGGAACTGACTGTCCCTCCCTTAATCCATCCTTTCTCCTTCTCAGATAACCTACTTGTAACCTCTCTGTTCAGTTATAAGAAAAAGGTATCTGCGGTTCCTGCATAAAGCCTCAGACACTGCAGTGTGAGTCTGTGCCAGTTGCGCATATAGGAGAAAGACTAGGAACATTCCTGAGCTGTGTTTAACTCCAGGACTGCCTCAAGTTCAAGCTAAATCAGGAGGTGGCAGCTACCCGCGGAGGAGGACGGGAAGCTCTGTGAACAGGGGCGCTCGGGAGGGGAGGTCTCTTAGAAGGAGCGTGACCTGCAGCTAATGCTCTAAAGACTGGAGAACAAGCCACAGGAACGTCCCATCTTAATAGACGCGAGACGGGCTAGGTTCACGCTGACCCAGTTTTTTCCTAACTTTTAGGGCAACAGTTGGTGGTACCAAGGCAGCTGTGCCCCAGTTCCGAAGGAAGAGCCACTTGTGAGTGGGAGATTTTGCCTGGAACTGGCCAGATGAAATGCCAGTGAACAAATGGGTGGGAATGGGGCTGCTGCTGCGACCCATCAGCTGCGTGTTACAGCAGATGCGCAGCAGTCCCGATGCGCTCAGCACCAAGCAGCGAGTAGACTTCAGGGAACTGCGTCACGTTTACCTCCTGCCTGTCCTCGGGTGACTTTTCCTCATCTTCCACCTTGGCCTCAGTGAGCTCATACTCAAAGGAGGGGTCCCCCTGGAAGCGGCCCGTGAGCGCCTCAGCCCGCGCCACCATTTCCCCGCTCGCGGGCGGCAGGAGGTTCCACTCGACGCAGTTCAAGCTGCCGGCAACAAGCAGGGCAGGGCTGGTGAGGCGCGGGGCAGCCCTGCGGGACCCCCCGCCCCCCGCGGTGCCCCGCACACCTGTAGAGGCGGCTGCGGGGCGCGGCGAGGTCGGCGCCCAGCCCCTCCGCGATGTAATAGGCGCCGCGGAGGCCCTGGATGCGGCCCCAGAACCAGACGCGCTGGAAGCGGTAGTCGCGGCGCAGCAGGAGCAGCGAGGCGCCGAGCGCGGCGCGCTTCTCGGGGCTGAGCCCCGCGCCGCCGCCCGACACGAACTCCAGCGCGGCGCCCAGCCACGACGCCTCCATCGCGCCGTGCCGCCACGCAACCGCCGCAACCGCCGCCACGCAACCGCCGCCGCCGCCACGCAACCGCCGCAACCGCCGCCACGCAACCGCCGCAACCGCCGCCACGCAACTGCCGCCGTCGCCACGCAACCGCCGCCGTCGCCACGCAACCGCCGCCGCACGGCACTTCCGCTGCGAGCCGGGACGTCGATCAAGCTCAGCGCCATGGCAACGCGGGGGGGAGGGAGCGGGCGCCAAGCGGCGTCGCCGTGGCAACGGCGGGTCCCGCCTCGCCGTCCCCGCTGCCATGGCAACGGGTATAGCGGGGAGGCCCGGGCCTGTAATGGCGGCTGCGGCTGCTGCGCTGCGCTGCGGGGCCTGGAGGGGAGAGACCCTCCGAGGAGCGGGGCCTCCGGGCCGCCGCCTCCCGCTCGGAGTCCCTCTTCTCGGGCCGCGGGAGAAAGTCGGGGCGCAGGGGCGCACACGGCTCTGCAGCGCTGCTCCTGCGTCCCTCTGTGCCACCACGAGCAAACCCCTGTGAGGAGTGAGGTTGGGGAGGCCGAGACGTGCAGTTCAGCGCGTCAGGCCGTGTTGTTGTGCCTTGGCTGGGGCGCTGCCCAGGGGCCTGTATTCCCTGCTTCCAACACGAGCGATGGCAAAAAAATAATTATGCTTCTCACTGTTTACTGTGTTATCATTACAGATTCGACTATTTGGCACCTTTCTATCCATAAATAGATTTTTTTTTAATGCCAGCATTCAGATCATTGGTTGGGACCCCATTTTGCTGCATCACAGACACTAAACAGCTCCTGTCCCCAAAACCTTGCAGTCTAGCTTAATACAAATTCATTAAACAATAAATGAGAATGTGAACCTACTTGGTCAAATAAAGTCTATGTCTGATGTCTTCATGAAATGTAAAGTTCTGTTTGTATGCATTGTATCAATATACATGCATTTATACATATATTTAACTTCACTGTCGAGTCGTAAATCCTTGCATTTCTTTTTGATCTCTTTCCCATTCACATCTATGGCCAACGTTCATCCATCTTGGGCTTGCTGCCTGTAACAGTTGTCACCTGCTTTTCTGTCAAGGGGGATGTTTGATGAGATGGACAGCATGCAATCCCACCCATTAATTTCACTTAAATCTCAGGAAAAGCGGTCCATGTTCCTGAAGGTGAGCACCTCTCTTCAAGGCGGATCACACAGAGCATGCAGGGGTGACCACACACTTTTTGCCTGTGCTGTCACCCGTCACTGTGTCTTCCTCTGAGTCTCCCTGGAGTATTAGGAGTGTTCAGGCTTTGCAAATTCATGTAATCACGGATATTTTTACAGCCATTCGTTGTACTAATATTTTACGATACAGCTGTCGGACCAGTAAACACTATAACTGCAACCCAAACTCATTTCATGCAAGTCAGAGAGGCAACCTGAGATCCTAATGAATTTCTGCCACTGTCAACCATAACTGGATTCAAACCAGATGCTGATGGCTGAGAGGCTCTTTAGCCTGTTATGGATCTTCTAAGCCACCCAGTCTCCAGTCTCTGCCTGTCTTGACTGAAGATTATCATAAAGGAAATCTATAGCTTAAGGAAATTCATCCTGGTTTGGTGAAGTCTGGTGGGTAACTGTACTCGGCCTTGCTTTGTCTTGACCCCAATTACTAAATGCCGATAAGGATCGGGAAGTAAGTGGTTGTATTATTTAACAAATGAAAGGTCAAAAGCGCTGCCATTCAGCAAGGTCAGAGGTTACCATCACTGTTATTAAACAGTTCGAAAGCAGTTTTGCTCATCAGTTTCCCAACCAAGAAGCAGCTCAGGAGTCAAGCAGCCAGGAGGGAAATACATAGGCAGGAAGCATCATTCGGATGGTCTCTGGTTAGGTGGTTTTTCCTCAGCAGGGAGGGAAGTTCCCATGCTCCAGCAGGGCACAGCAGTCCCCTGTTGGAGCACCAAGTCCTCCTGGCTCTATCCAGGATGGACACGTACCTGCACACCACACCGTTTAACCTCCGCTCCATTCAGCCCTGTTGTCCCATTAGAACTGGCATCCTCTGGTGTGAGAAATCAAACTTGGGTTCCCCGGCACTTATCCTGGGCAAGATCCTGAAGTTCATAGGACCATCTGCCTGGTCAAATGCAAACATCTTGATCTGACCAGATATGTGTAGGTTACTGCTCAGTGCACGGTGGTTGCTGTATGCCTTGCATGGCTTCATAAAGCACTTGGAAATGCCTTTAGTGCAGTAGTAGGAAATTAGCTCATGTCCTTCATGGTCACCTTCAGCTGAGGATGAAGAAAAGCAAATAGTGAGCCAGTGGCCTGATCGTGTCACTTTTCTATTGGTACAGATTGTGAAGGCTGCTCTTAAAAGAGTCTTTCAGGACAAATGCAACATTGTCCTGGGGTCCACTAGGCCATCACTGTTCTTAAGCTATGCTCCTGCCTATGGTCCTGGACACTTCTTCTTATGGTGAGGACAGTCTGAAGTCCATTCTTGCAGAGCAAGATGCACATGGGGTTTAATCCTCCCTAATGTTCTAAGTCTGATCTTCCTCCTGATTATCTCAAAAGTTCAGACTTCACTGGCTTCAGAAATACTGTGGCTCTCCATGCTTTTTTTTTCTTGCGTGCACATCACTACTGGCTTTGGTAGATGTGGCAGTAAAAGATAGTAAATAAAAGAAGGTTCAGAGTGCTTCTCAATAAGGAAGGCATGATAGATGGCTGTATAACTGAAGGGGAGGAGGCTGTGAGTGATAAACAGTTGAATAAACTTCAAGATCTGTGAGGTGAAACCTTGAGCCATGCTGAGCATAAAATAAGGAACTGGAGCTGTGTAAACCTTGAACAGCAATAGAAGGGACCGGGAATGTCCCTGTTTCTTATGGTGCAGACTCTTTCCTCTGTCTTCGAGATTGTACCATATGTGGAAAAAATTATGAGAACACTTTGGTTGCAAACTGTTAGAAGAAAAAAGTGTTTTTTTGACTTGTCCAGGACTAATTGTCACTAAATGACACCTAAGTTGGTACACCTAAGTGTACCAGTACCAAGCAATTTGGAGAGGAAGGAGTGGAAGTGCTTTCTGTACTGCAGGCTGGGGTTTGCCCACAGCTGGAGTTCTCAGCTGCAGTAGCATTCTCAAGTAACAAGTTAGCACGAAACCAGGCTAGTAGGTCAGGATGAGAACAGCTGTGCTGAGATAAAGAGGAAATCTGTGGAGAGGCTCTGGTAAGCTTTCCCCGGAGACTCTCTTTGACGTTGCATGGACAGGCAATATGTCCAAAAAAAAAAAAAGTTATCCTGCTGTAGTCAAACAAGGCAGGCACCAGAATCAAATAACTTTATTGCATTTGCAATATGAAGTTTTCTATGTCTTTCAGTTTCATTTCATGCTTTTCCTTATGCCCCTAATAGCCCCCATCTTCCTGATGCCTGTTGGCACAGGGCACAGGTGAAGAGTTTACTGGGTAAAAAGCACCAATGTGCTGATATATCATCTTGCCTGGGCATCACGTTGCTGCCTTTCTTGCAGCTGGTTACTGAGCACAAACACCTTCCTTTGTGTCTTCCAGGTACCCAGAGGAATGAGATGCAGCCCTCTGACCTCACACCCGCTAACCAGCCAGTCAAACTGCCTACATGTGTGTGGGAGGATGCTCTTTGGGAAGCCCTGGAAGGGGAAAACAGCACCGTGAGAAGCTGCTCTGGAACTGCAGTCCTGACTGTAGTTAGGCTTTAGGAAGATTTAATGTATGTATTGCATATGAATACATTTTACTTGAGATACTCTAAGAGGATGGGCATCTTCCACTGCAGCTAAGATTGCAAGATTCTGGGTTTGGTGCTTTCCTAGTTGCAGTTTGCTTGCAATGATCTCTGGATCAGGATTTACGAGTTCTGTTTGGGGCGCTAGCTGACACCCAGCTCATTTCTCTAAGTTGCAAGCGCTGTAGTGAGAGCTGGAAGAGCATGTGTAAAAATGTCTTGGTCCTGAATGACTTAGGGTCTTCAGAAACATGACCACGGTCATAAATGGCACAGAGAAACAAATCGGCAGCCATCTGGGTGACGTGTGAGAAAAGCATATGGTCATTTAGCTAGCTGGCCATGGAGTAAGCATTTCTGCACTACGATCTGAGAGCTCAGAGCAGAAGTGGGGAAATTAGTCCAGAGAGGCTCAGTAATTGAAGATGAAGATTCCTTTTGGGAATCCTATTTGCAACACCATTTTCTTTTTCAAGATGACATTTTCCAACCTGAAATATCTGCTCTGTCTCAGGCACCCTCTTAGAACTATTATCTTTAAAATTATGCAGGAGGTAGGGACTATCTTAGGTGGGGATGGGTGGCATCAGATGATTGCAGACTAAGTCTGAACTTTCCTCCCAGAATGGTGTTTGTGTTGCTGTCCTGGGGTGCTGGCAGTCTCCATGCAGCTCAGCCATCCCCTCAGTAAGGCATTTGCGTTTGTGGGCATCCACTCTCGCTGCCTGTTGCTGAAACCCTTAGTTTGAATAACCCAGCTTCATTATGTTGACCCTTTCTGTGTGGTTTATTTTATTTTCCCAGTAATAAAATCAAACGAGGTATTTTATATCTGCGAGGGGAGGAAAAGAGGGTTCCCTTTCCTGCATGCGCTGCAGAGTCTGTTTCCCTGCTCTCTCCCCTCCACAAGCAGTGCCTTCCTCTACTCAGCTTTGCAGGCGAGCTAAGAACGGAGGGTTTTCCTCGTCTTTACTGCAATACCAAGTAATATGTTTGGAAAAAATGCTACTCATCTGAAATCTCCAGACTTTCTTTCTCATATGAGTTCAAATCTGGGCTGAGAATGAAGAAATCTGAGATGGCCCAGGAGAGAGACCAGCAGAGACCTCAGCCTAAACTGTTTGAATAGCTAATACCCTTTCCAAATACTGGCACCTGGGAATCCTTTAATGACTTGGATGGTGCTTTGAGCAGACAATATCTAATTTCAAAAACAAATACCTATTATTATTATTTATTTATCTGCCTTAAATCTTACAAGCAGTTAGAAAGTAACCCTTTTTTTTTTTGCATTATGTTTTCACCTCTCTGCCGGATATCAGGAGGCCAAAATGTGCTCTCATTTACTCTGGTGTAATAACTAGTGTAAGTCTATCTGTACTAGGGCAGATACTTTTCTTAGTTTTTCTAAGAGCAGAATTTGTAACTATTCATGTAATGAAATGATAAACACATACTGCCCTTTCAGAAGGGGATTTTGTGGGGGAAAAAAAACAAATATTAAATGAATGTATATTCTCAGCATAGCTACTGAAAAGCCAAGTCAGCATTTGTAGATGGAAGGGGAAGAAGTGTCATTAAAAGAAGTAATAGACCATCCTCCAAAAGGTATTGTATCCTGTGTGCTGCGGAATTGCTGTAATCAGCTGAACGTTTATTGACAGATCTCTGATAGGACATTTTTTTTCATTCTTGTCTGTTTAGAGACCTCTGCTAGATCTGAAGAGATAGTATAGTCTGTGGATTCCTGAATGTGAACAGAGACTCATTCGATCTTAATAACTTGATCTAGAGTCACAGTCCTTTGAAAATTATTTCCAACCTGTCTCCTCCTTGCTTTGATTCATCTGTCCTTGCTTGGATCTCTCCCAAAACCTGATTAACCCTGTACAAATGTGATTCATAGGCTTGAGCCGTGCGCTTGTGCTCGCAAACTTCACCCTTCCCTGGTTTGATCTCTTCTCCAATTCTCTGAGCTCTAGATGAGTGGAAGAATTTATAGCAAATGTAAACAAGTAAATGCTGCAACTTTAGATACCTGCTGTTAAATGAGGCTCGCCTGTATCTGCAAACTGCAAGGGTGGAGTGCCACGCAGGGCGTCTTTAGCACGTAGGAGATTGCACTGCCTTGACCCCTGTAGCCTCACGTGTGGTCCCTGCAATCTGCTAGAATACAAATAGCATCACAAATAATAATAATGATCAGTGGATACTGATTTGTTTCCTGCAACACCTGTAGCTTACTCACCTTTGCTTGTACCTTCCTTGCCATCAGAATTTCCTGTAGCTCGGTGACCTTGTCCAGCAATGGTTCGAGGCCATTTCACATCTGTTCCAGGGAAGTTTTCTGGGTATCAGGAAGAGAAACCACTAGCCCAACCCTCATGTTCAGCTGTCAATGCAGCAGCACAATATTAAGGCACTGGAAAATGGGGTGGACCTTCTATACTCGGTTGTTTACACTCTATAGCCAGCCAGAGGAATATTTCACACTCACAACAGCTTTTGGGTCATAGAGGTGCATCTGGGACTATTTCCCAGCTCAGGGGCCCAGGTGTGCACCACAGTCACATCCTGCCTTTCTTGCCAGGATGCAGGCTGGGTGTGCATCTATCCATTGCCTCTGCCCTCAGCTCCCTGCCGAGCTTCCTGCTTTCCGCTGGAAAGAGACCCGGACCGAGGCCGGGGAATGGGCGCCGTGGTGAACGCGTAGTTTAGGCAGCCACAGTGTCTCTTACGGTTCACCTCAAACCAATATTGACACATCCCAAAGCTCGACCTGGCACAGCAGAGTCACTGCCAGATAAGCTGCGTCAGGGGCCTGGTTGCCAGCGTCTGCGTGCCCGAGGCAGGCAGACTTAGACCGCAGTGGTGCTTTTGAACCAAAATTGCTCCCCCAGAAGACCTCTGTGAGGGAACCTCAAGCACTGCTTGATTTACAGTGACCACTGTCAGCACACGTGAGTTAAGGTACATCTACTTTCAGGAGAGAGCCTTGCATGTCAATAATAACTGGTTTAGGAGTCTAGCACTGGGACTTCAGTGGACATTTGTGTGTGAATACTGGCTTATTTTGTTTAAAAATGAAAAATAGTGTGATGTTTCCTCTTCATTTGACCATGGCTTTATCTTTGCCCCATTAACCTAGCATCACATCTTGGCACTTCGAGATCATTTGTCTTTGAAGTGATGGGCCACAGCTGTATGAACTTTGCTGAGAGTAGGCTAAATCTGCAGCCTATTTCAAAACATTATCCACTTGGTGTAGGCAGAAATAGGAGCTCAGGTAAGCTATTAGGTGTGTATGTTGTTGAAAAAAAACATTGCTTGTGAAAAGAATGAAATCAGCATTCTGATTAATTCTGGATTAAACTGTGTTAAAATATAGGTTCGATAATAGCCAGAGGCTACAGGTTGTAATTTAGGTCCACCAGCAGTCAGTGGCAAAACTTTCATAGGTTTTGCTGGATCAGGTTTTCATCTGTAATGTGCAAATGAGGAACCAAGTGAGCAACAAGTGAGCAGCTGTGATGCAGTAGGGTACAGTGCTACATGTTGCAGGGGGAAAACAAGATTATAAATCTACAATATGAACTTGATGAAAACATTAGAGTTGAGCCAGATAAGTATCCTGAAGAAGAGCTGTAAGATGACCTCACGGAAGATGATTAGAGCATGACCTGGGGCCCTGGTCATTAGGAACCAACAAAAAATCACAGCTGCTCTGCATTAGTGACCAAGGTGGACTCCTAAGGGGAGAGATGCCCTGCAAATTACTTGTTGTAAGAGCACAACAGGATGACTCCAACTCCCAGAGGACTTCTGGTTACAATTATATAACAATGCTAAAGTCCATTGAACTGATTGCTCAAGCCAGAGGTAACCTTGGCTGATGACTAGCTGCCTTGTATGCCCTAAAAAATCCTACCTTGTAAACATCTATAGACTTCGTACCCGCTCGAGTCATCCCCCTGCTCCCTTAGTCTGTAGCAAGAATCTCAGGGCACTCATTGCTGCTGTCTGTACGTGAGGCATTTGGCTTGCGGGGAGGCAGCATGCAAGAGAACTTTGTTTGTGTTTGCTTAGTGGTATGAAACAGCCCCTCTGTGAGTACTGTAAATAATGGCTAAATAGTATCCTTATCATTTCTCCTCTCCTCCCTTGTTTCTAAACAAGAGATATTTAATGCCAATAAAAACCGAAGGTAGCGAGGGAAGCTCTTGTTTGCACGCTTAATAAATAATTCTGTTTGGTGTATTTTTTTCAGGATCTTTTCTTTGCAGGGTTATGACGCTAGAAAAGATGTGGGTTGGATGGATGACTTGCTCTCACCTGGTTCCATGATCCAGACAGAGATGCGCATGGTGCTTTATGGATGACGTCTATGGATTCCCCATTGTTTCAGAGGTCAGATCAAAAAATAATGGGGCTAGTGAAGGCAGCAGTTGAGACAGCAGGTCTGTGAAAGTAGGGAGCCAGCAAGCAGGGAATGTAGATTTCAGTGGACTGAGTTTTGGACAGCAAAAGCTTGGTAGACAGTGCCCTCTTTGCTCCACCGGGAAGAATGCATCTCTCAGCCTTGCTCTTCCAGGAAGCGAGCATGATTCGGGCTACGGAGCATGATGAAGAGACGCCAGCAGTTCAGCATGGCCTGATTAATCTTGGTGTGTTTGGAAATCTTTTGCAAGTCAGGGCTTCTGCAGTCCAGAGTGGAGACTATGACAAGTTTCAAAATATAGCCATTTGTGTCTCTGCAGGAGATCTAACAGACATGGACATGCAAGCCTTAGTAAGCAGGAATGAGGGGCTTTAACCTTCCATATGAGCCCCATTTTAAACACTGTTTCTGTTGAAGGGCCCTTGGCATTTGGAGCCTCTGTGATTACAGGAGCTCCAGATAGGACCCAAAAATGGGGATCCAGTGAGAGCTGCATTCAATTATATTCCCTATTCCCCTGCCAGATTTCAGTCCAGCTCCTCATTGACTGGAACCTTCTCTCTCTTCTAATTTTGGTGGCTACAAGAAGATATTTATTTTGAGGTGTGCTCACAGCAATGGCCCCCATTAACTCCCGTTTACTTGAGAGAAATACAAAACACAGAGGAGCCAGGGGCTAAGAGCAGAGTTTTCACACTGTGGGAAAATAATCATTCTGAGCTCAGAAATAAACCTGAGTGAGGAGGACCTGTAAGAACCCTGTTTTACAGAGCGGTGGGGAAATGCGCGTTGCCGACGGCCGCGCTCGGCGCCTCGGGCTGCTGCAGCTGCTGGGCCTGGCGCGCGCACACAGGTGCTATAGGGGCCCACGGCTTCTCGCAGTTCCAGGAACCAGACGAAGGGGCAGCCAGGAGAAGCAAAGAAAACACAAAGTGAATAATCAGGAAAAGAAGATAAACTGTGCTGAGTGGCAGCTGGTCTTTGGAGAGCGGGCTGTGTAAATACCCCAAGGGCCTCGTGCATCATCCCTGGGAAGCTAGTCCCCAAAGAGGGACTCAGCTGGATCGCTGCATCGCTCCACATTGGAGGTATGTTTACTTCTGTGCAGCCCTCAGTGCTTCCTGTGAAAACATTCCCCTGCTCATAACGAATATATGCTGACCTTTCAGCAAGCAGTGTTTCCCTTCTATGTCTATACACATCTCTCTGTGCCAGAAAAAGCCTCGAAATAAATTATTTACTGCTCCTTCTCTTCTAGACATCATACAGAGGTGCAGTTCAGCCTCATCTCTGTGTGTTCAGCGAGGAGACCAGCAGCCACATATTCTTCATTTTGTCCGCAGTCCCTGCACAGGAGAGAGAGCACTTAGCTTCTCCACCTGTGTATGCCCTCACACTGCAAGCAATCTGAAGCAAAAACTTGCCCTGCACAGTTTTCAGCAATCATATATATCTAGAGCTCTAGACTGATACCATTGTGGTGGTCAGTAGGGATGATTCGGGGAAGGCAAAGGGAGCTTGCCAGCCCAGTGAGGCTCCAGTGCCTGCTGCTGATGTTGCTCCTGGCTGTTACTGTACAAACCATTCTTCCCCAATAGCTAGAAAAAAGCCAGTTAGCCCTTCTAATGTACTCCAAGGGCCTTTGTGTGGCTACTATGTCCGCTTCATTTTCTTGTGCTCCTTTGCTGTGGTTCCCTCTCTCCCTGTCCTGGATCTGCAGCAATGTGCCTTGTTAGGCTCATTCTCTGTAATTCAGTTTACTGGTAGATTTGCCAGTGCTGGAGGCGCGCAGTAGCTTTGGCACTGGCGTTGACGTGATATCCAGTGATCTTGGCAGGGAAGCTCTAGCCTGGAACAGTGGGTTTCCTTATAGGGTGCTGCAGAGGCCCCACGGAGCAGCGAGGGCCCCAGGAGAGGAGCAGCCGAAATGGTGCGCCATGAAACAGTTTCTCAATAGAAGTCGAGGTCGGGATTAGAACAGCAGTGAGGTATTTGGTCCTGTACCATCCAAATACTCATGTTCCTTTCCACAGCCCACAGGCTGCAGTTTCTACCCTCCTTTCCAGCGTACAACGATGCTCATCACCCAACATCTGGCTCAGCAAAGGAATTGTATAACAGAGAGCTTTCAGTGACTAATTTACTCTAGGAAATTAATAAATAAGAAGCTGTACGTGATGTAGGCTCCACCAATGGCTTATCGTGTGTGCTGCAGAGCTGCAGATGTGCTCCATGACACAGGAGAGGCCCCTGTTCTGAGAACTGACAGCCTCAATTAGAAATGAAAAATGGCAAGAGACCGCAAGGACGGGGAGAGTCGAGGACAGGCTCCATGGGCAGGGAAGTGCCCTCCCTCCAGAGCACGCACATTAGTTAGGGTGTTTACAGGAAACGGACTGGGGGATTAACTGTGTCTTTACTCTGCAAGTGAGGGGCAGGTAGTACAGAGACAAACCAGAGAGTATAAAAGAAAGTGTAAAGAAAGAATTTGGACTTTGTACATTCAGAAAAAAAAAAAGGAGGTGAAAGGGACTCCTGGGAACTGCTCCTGAGCTGGTTGTCTCTTCGTTTCTCTAAGATCCATGGAGTTTCAGCGATGGATCTGAGTCATCCTATTATTGTCTGGTGGTGGTGCCCACAGGCTCTAAATGAGAACAGATGATCATCTGCATCAGTGCAGAACCAGGGAACTTCTGCTGTGGATAAGAATCTGACTCCACTAGGAATGGAAACACACACACAAACTCAAAACAACAAGAAACAGAGAAACAGAGGAAAAAGCAAAGTCTCTTTCAGTCTAAGTAGGTGGAAGAAAGCACTGGAGAGAGAAAGCATTATCACCTCCTATTCATGGATGGGAACTGGAGCATTAAGAGATCAAATAACTTGTTCAAAGTCACAGAGAGGCTGGGTCAGGAAGTGAACCCAATCCATTAAGTCTTCTTTCCCCCATTCCCATCTCTTTGGGTAAGGACTCTGCTCCACCTGTGCAGAGAGTGATGATTTAGCTCGCACGCATTCATTCATGCCCAAGAGTCTGAAAGAGGACATAAAACATAAGTCAAGCTGTAGTTTATAAGGTATAAAACTTAGCTTTGGGATTTCTGTAGGAATTAATAATGCTAATGACTGACCACTCAATTCCATGGGCCCCCAAGAAAGACTCAATCTGATGTTTTCTATGGCTATATGCACTTGCATCTCTGCCTTCTGTAATTCTGACAACTTACGGGAGGTGCAATAACCACCTACATGCCCTTACCAGGGGAGTGCCTGAGGACGAGAAGTCAGGGAACTGAAGACTCTGAACAAAACTCAGTTTAATGCCAGCAATTTTTAATGGAGATAGTCCTGAATATCCTCTTCGAGAAAGCCTACCTGGAAGTTGCTGAGAGATGGAAAAGATGGTTTGTTTTTCCAGTGGCTGAAGTGGTTGCAACCACTTGTTGTATTGCAGGTGGGCAGTAGGCACGCAGCTGGTGACTCCTGTGAGTCCATCAATTTGCCACTGTCATCACAGCTGCTGGAGATCCATTCCTGCATCCTACACTCTGTAAACAGCAGCTCACAGCCACAAAGCACCAAGCACCTCTGGTCCAGCATCAGCGCAGGGAGCCAGAGCTCCTTGCTGAAAGCTACCTTCTGTTTGCTTGCAGACGTGTCAATATTTACTGAGTGAGGCTCCACTTTTGCCCAGCTGGAGCATGACAGCTTTGCCGCTCTTGCACTCAGTGGCTCTATCTCCCAGCATTAACATCAGGAGGTGATGAGTGACCAGGCTGGCCTGATAAATGAGAAGAGGTTTGCAAACAGAGAACAGCAAACACTTCCTGGGGGGCTCAGGACACCTGCTGAGAAAGATGTTCTTTTTTTTGCAGGTATCAGGTAGCGTAGGATGCTGTATGAGGGGAGAGGCGGATAGGTGCTATTCTTGGCATCCGGTGCTGGGGAAGGCAGGGCTTTGAGAGGGGTATGAAGTGAATCATTAAGGGGGCTCTGCCAGGAAGGCACAGTGCCATCTCCGAGCTGGAGCCCCATCTCTGGGCTTTCTGCAGAGCCCTCTGAGTACAACAGCCTGGAGCTCGCTGCAAGGGGAAGGAAAAGGCAGCCCAAGAGCCCATCTGCTGTTGCACAGTGTACAGAAGATGGGGAAGGTAGGATCTGGGGTAGACTTGTGGGAAAAGTGCAGTCACAGGCTGGTAGGCAATGAACTCCACTCTACAATTGCCACTGCAGTCTTTCAGTTACCAAGCATGTACATATGGGCCATTATAGGCAAAGAAAAATCAAGAAGTTGGTTTCTGCCGTTAAATTTTGAGGCTTGGCTCTCTGGGATTGCACAGCTAATTGAGGATGCTCTAGTGGGAGGCACATTACAACTAATTGGTTGAATTTGGCCTGAGCTTACTGGCAAGTTCTGTTCTGCATTAGACAGACAATAGCTCTTGGAGGCGGCGAAGGGCAGAGGGGAGGGATCAGTGAGCAGTAGAAAAGGCTTACAGATACTGAGGGAAAATATTCAAAAGATGGATAAGCTGTTCAATTTGGGCTGTTTCTTTTGGGTTATTTCTTTTGACTTTCTCCTTCCATCAGAACCGCCTACAGAAAGAAATATGAAGTGCTGAAGACCAGAGATTTTTTTGTAATGTATAAGTGACACAGGAACCTAAGTTTTTTAGAAGTTGACTTAGGCACTTTGGGGAAAAAAAAAGTCCTTAAGGACTGCACTGTGTGTGGCAGCATTTCCCTGTGGATTTAGGAAAAAAAAAGAAAGGCTGAACAAGGAGGGTATCAGGAGAGGCAGCCTGTCCATCACATGTTTAAGTAGTGGCTTGGTAGAGCAGAGTGCAGAACAGAGGAGACAGGGCCGTACAGAGCACTGAAAGGAAGGCTGTGAACACTGAAGGAAGGCAGGAAAAAAATGATACAAGAAAAGGAATAGCACGGCTCATGCACTAAGTGAGGAAATCAAGTTTTAGCAAATGACTATATGTAGAGTCAGGCAGTGTGAGAAGCCCTGGCCAACAGGAGGCTTCTCCGATGGCAATTTTTGCATCATGGATGGCCTGATTTGCCTTGAGACTAATGAGCCAGTGGTTCAGATCTCTTTTCCTGTTAGGGATTGGATTGGGAGCCAAGTTTTCAATTTCAGTGTGTGTGGAGCATCCTGCAGTTAAATATTCATGTCTTATGATCATGGGGGTTCATTTAAAGGGATTTTTAGACAAAGGCCGCCCCATGAAACAAGCTCCCGTGGCCCAGGAGGGTGTCACGGGGGCCCCGCTCTGTGCTGTGCGCAGCGCGGCCCTGTGAGCACCCCAGGCCTGTGGCCTGAGCCTGCAGAGCCCTGGGCAGATGGCAGCTGCTTGGGCTGCCTCCCAGGAGCAGGGTGGACCAGATCAGCCAACATCTGTTCCCCTTTAATCTCTTGTTCCTTTATGTTTTGGTGCCGAGCTTTTGTGCGTAATGAGGCACTCGCTCTGGCACATCCACCCTCCCGACGAGCGGATCTCAGGCGGACGGAGCCGGGGCGGAAGAGCCCTTCGCAGCTGGGATGTTTCAGGAGGCTGCAGCCTGCAAGTGTATTTCTGATGTTTTGCAGCTCATCCCATCCTGCCAAAATCTGCAGAGTTCCCAGGGTTCACCAAGCCCTATCGGGAAGAGGCTGAACCATCCAAGTGGGTTCCCCTTCGTGTCACTGTTTCCAGTTGTTTTGATTGCAAGAATCTCACGTCAGGATGACCTCCAGGGCTTCCTTTCATTCGCACCCCATTACGCAGCAGTGTCTGCTGCACTTGCACCTGCAGAGCCTGCTTGCCTGGAGCCACTGGTGCTTTTAACTTCATGTGTGTGCCATTTAATATACTCAATTATATTATCAGAAGTGGGAAAGGGGAGAATAATGCACTGAATCCTAACAATTTTCCTCAAAGTTCTTGTGCTGTTTCAGCTTCCACCACTGCTTCCAGAAGTTCACTAAGGCTCTGGGAAGGGAGCCCAAGACGGTGCCCCGCTGAGAGAAAAGCAGTCACATATGTTGTGTGGCATCTTTCTCCATTTAACCCCCTGCTGAAGAAGCTCTCAAAGCAGCATGCAGGTCAACCGCCTGGAAGATGAAGGCCTTATATAAGGTTTTTTTTTTTTTTTTTTTTTTTTTCCAAAGCAGTGTGTGAAACCATAGATAACTCCTATCTATGCTGGTGTTCGATGGAGTCCCCATTACTCCTCTGGGCACAGAAAACACAGGAAGATAGTATTAATTGCCTTCCACCTCCAAGCATCTTGAAACGTGAGGGCCAGGCCCCAGGCAAACTCTCATTATCCAGAAAATCACCAGCAAGAGGAAAAGTACATGGGGCTGAGCTTTGCTGAGGTGGTGAAGCAACAGCTTCTACGTGATATCGCACAGACAGTAACACCTGGCAATATCACACTTGGGAAAACAGCTCCAATGGAAAGGGGATGTCAGGAATACACAATGGGACAGATACCAGAGGCCAGTGAACCCAGAGCAGCTCCAAAGAATTGTGAAATGACCCTTCTTCATGTCCAGCTGTAAGACAAAGCTGGCTGGATCTATATTCCCAAAACTCAGAGCGAGGGAAGATAATAAAGCGTGAGGCCCTAGGCAGAAGGGGCTGCCAGCTTCCAGATTTCCCAGACCAACATCTTTTTGTGCTGGCCTGTGTGCACATCTGCTTTGGTGGATGCTGCCCCTGTAGAGGAGGAAAGGATGGGCAGAAATAAAGGAGTGTGAAGGCACCTGGAAAACCAAGCCGCTGTCTTAATTTATGCGTCCAAGAGACCGATCCTAGCACAAAGACAAAATTTCCGTAGCCAGAATTGGATGGGCGCTGTTAGTTAAGCACTAGCAGATATTTGGACACCTTTCTTTGTCCTCATCTCTGTACTACTCGGAGGATACTGGACGTTTTCACAGCCCAGGTGCTCCTCCCCTGGAGTCCCAGTAGCGCAGAGGGCTGGGGAAACTGTCGCTATTCTGCAGGTCATGTTCCAGGGCTCATCCCTATTTTTTTCTTTCACGCTCACAATAGCTATATTTTCCAGAAGCCAGTAAAAACAGGATATGATGAAATCAAGTGAACAGCTTTGACTACTTCTCCCAGGAAAACAGCCTATGGGCAAGGACCCTACACAGCCACGAAGGAACTGCCAGGAAAAATAAAACAATCTCCTAGCTGTGACTTCCCCTCCAGCTAGGGGGACCTCTGCCATTTCTTCAGTAATAGAACAGTCTGTATCTTCCTCTCCATGTCACATCTCTGCACAGGTCAGGTACTTGAATGCATTGCCAGATACCCATTATATGTTGCTTTGCAACAGTGGATCATAAGGATAGGAGCTACTAGAAACCAACACAGAGCAATAAGCACCTCAATGCCAGTCTCCTCTTATCACATTTGGGTCTGTGATACCTACTATGGGAACATGCAAACAAAGATGCTTCAAAGATGATTTAAAAAAGAAGTATGGCTTTAAGGTGCCAAAAAAAGCTATAGATTAGTGCCCTCCATTTGGAAAATCACTTTGTGTTTTTTTTTCCCTGACGATTTCTTCTTCTAAGTTGGAATGGTAGAGGGCTTATGCGTTCCAGCTGTTGTACCATGATGGTCTGAAGGCCTTTTGAGGCACAAGTTTCTTTAAAATGCAACTGGAGGTAGAGCTGCACAGGCAAACTTACCTAGCTGTAAGCAGAGAGCTGCCGGTATAAATTGCCCAGAAGATGGAAAAAGAAATTTGTCCTCTTTGCTCTTCCCAAGACAAATGAGCACTCACTTGTTTTGCTTTTCCTCAAACAGAGATCCAGCCTAGAATCAGTATTAGAGTCAAAACAAAATCTGTTTGCTCTTTGATTATTAATCTTTAACAGGAACACGAAAACAGCACGCTGTGGGGATAATGCTCTAGAGGGTGCATTAGACTGCCTCCAGAGACTAAGATGGACTAATTCGTTTAAGTATTGACTCCTTGATCTTAGGTAAAAGATATATAGCTGCAGATTGTAGGAAAGCGATATGGCTAGCTATATTTGCAAATAAGTCCTCTGAAAAGGGACAGTAGGTTTACCCATCTCCCGTCTTTTCATTTTTTTTTCTGCAAAGACCTGCCATCATTATTACGGAAGAGTCCTATAACTGGACTGTTGTAAGAGTTAGGATGATTTTCTTCCTTAAAAAGAAAAAAGAAGAAAATTCTTGCCACACTAAGGGCATGTGAGGGTGCAAGTGCAGCTCTAGCAGCTGTATGTGAACTCCAAGAGTGCTAAAGTAACAGCAGTAAAGACTTACGGGAAGGTCAGTGAGCAAACTTGTTGGACCTTGCTGCTGTGGCTTCACTGCTGTTGATAACCAAACTACTTAGAGGTAGATAAGTCTGCCTGTGCAGCTCTCCAGCTCTATTTTAAATACGGAACAGTTTGCAGATTCTTCTCCAAAGTCCTGTTGTATAGTGGGCACTTTGGTCACTGGACAGGGCCAGAATGGCTCCTTTTTCCAGGGCTCTTCGGTAACCCCAGATCTCCCTGGAGCCTTTGGCTGTGCAGTTTTTCAGGAAAAATGAATCCCAAATCTCTTGCCACCAAGAGGCAAGTCTGCAGCTGCTAATCTTTCATTTAAGGATTAGGTGAGCCTGTTCCACTTCTGCTCCACAGGCCCAAGTGTGTTCTACTGGACAGCCTTCCACAGGCACTGCCCGTTAAAACACATGTTTTCCAAGAGTCTGTGTGGCCCCATCAGGTCAATGACTAAAGGAGCCAGATGGGTAGATAAAAAGGAAAGCAAAGGACAGATTGTGCACAGGACTGATGCGATTTGGGTTGCAATATAAGTGATGAGCAGCTGGCTGGGGGAGAAGAGGACCAAGACCAGTTTTCAGCCCGACCAGTGATGCTCAGGCTTTGGCAGCAAGAGTTACAGCGAGAGGAAGGGACAGGAGAGCTGGGGGTGAGTGAGGTGCGCTGGTTATTGCTCCAACACCTACAGCAAAACACACAGCCATTGCCACGGAGGATCCTGCAGATGTGCCCCTGGGCTCCCCGAAGCAGAAAGGAGACCCTGTTCTCGCACTGCCTTCCTAGCACTTGCCCTGCTGGGTGCTGCTGAGCCAGACACACTGGCAGCTCCTCCCAAACGTCAGGCTGTGCTTATGCTATAGCGCCATGGCCAAGCAGCTCCAGCCAGCCCAGACCTTGTTTTCCCCCAGCAGAAACAAACAGCTTCCCCCTTTTCCACAGATCTGCCTTTCCCTAACACAAGAGAACACTGAGGGCAAATTTCCCACATTGGCTGGTCACAGGAAGAGCTCCTGAAGCATCTCCCTCCCCACCAACCCTGCCAAACACACAGGCAGATAAAGCCACGTGGGACTAGCTGCTCTCCGCGCTCCTTGTCTGCACAGCGGTCTGCAGCCGAGCTGCACTGCATTCTTGTGCCATGCTCACTGAGGCAGAGGATGGATGTTCACCAACAGCGGGTGCTCCAGCTTTAGCTCTGCAGCTCAGCTCTGCCTTCAGTGCTGGCACAGGGAGATCCTACCAAATATGTAAGTTCCCAGGTTGCTAAATCTGCCCTTTGTCCCCAGGAGCCTGGGGCAGCACCATCGCTCTGCTGGTGGCCCAACCTTGCATCCACCGTGCCCCCTCCGAACCCTCGCAGCCCCTCACTGCAAGGTGTCACATCCGTCACAAGCATCTCCTGAGGCCACGGGGACAGGCACCTCTCGCGGGACCTGCTAGGCAGCTCCTGAGGGCTGCCCGCCACGCTGAGGATGGGCTGAACTTGTAGGTGGCACTTTGCATGAATACCCTAATTTCAGTGTTTGCTTCAACAGGCCCCACTGCTCTAGGCACCAGCTTAGAAATTGCACCAAGCAAAGTGTTTCCCCTTTCCATCAGAAAAATATTTTTTCAGCGTCAATGCAAATAGTGTGTCCCATGAGGTACCTCCATCCCTCCATCCTCTCTCAAGGCTGAGGAAGGGCAGAAACTTCTTTTTTTGTTGTTATGAAAGAGTGGGAAGGTATAGAAATAGTCCTGGCCTGAAATCAGCAGAGCTCTGCAACACCAAAAAATGTGTCATGGGCCACCAAAGGAGAGAGATCCATGTTGGGATCACAGGTATTTTGAAAGTTGTAGGTGGTGGAGACAGCTTAGGTTTTTTTTTTTGGTGGTGGTGGTTGGTTTGTTTATTTTGTTTTGTTTTGTTTTGTTTTCCAGCAGTCTGACATCTTCAATGGGGGGAAGAAACTTCATTTTCTAAGAACTGCTTATTTTATGATGACTCTGTCTTCCTCCCCCCACGCTTATGTGGTAGCTTTATCCGCTAGTCACGTGCTGACTGTCACGTAGGCGGTTGCACTTCTTGGCCGGGCGTCTGCATTGCTGGCCTGCGCTGTGTGTACCTTGATAGGGCCCTGAGCTCTCACTAGAGAATCAGCACGTTAATCACTCTAATTTATAGCCTAATATCGCACACATAGGAAAAAATACCGGGGGAAGACCAGGCACACTTTCTTTGCCTCATTTCCACCTTCCTTTATTACGCCGAATAATTTATTTTCACTCTTCAAATATTTGCAGGTAATTAACTTACTCCTAATCCATCATTCCTTAGGCAAACTAGATTTTGCTTTTGTAATGGTTTTCTGCAAAGTAGCTCCAGCCTCATAATCATCTTTGTTGCCGTTCTTTCAGTTTTTTCTTGTTTGTCACGATTTTTCTGGTAATGTGATTCCTGGAACTGAACACAATATTCCAGGCATAGCAGCTTTGTGTGTATCATTGTGTGTGTGATGTTGCCCTCAGGTGGCTGGTTTAGAGAGATGACAGAGCTTTAAATATATAGTATAGTATAGCAAATATATATTAATATATATAGTATCTTCTGTGCAGAATTTTGTATTGTAGGCAAACTGCAGAAAGAGCAGTTTCAAGTGATGCCTTGAGGCAAAACTCAGAATTACATTGGATTTTTCTGACTGTCTGCTCTCAGTCCCAGACATATCTAGCTTTGCTTGTGGTTTTAGAAATATCTTTCAGCTTGTGGAAGCTGTTGTGCTTGAAAAGCAGCAGGAAGCAGCTCTAGTGCCTTGGTGGTGTGCATCCTGCGACCTTCGCAGGCTGAATGTGAGTTCAGATACAAGAGCCATAAGAACTGACAGACTTTCATCATCACCAGCTTTACTACTGATAATTTTATTATTATGGCCACATGTCTTGGTCACATTTTTCTCTCATTTTTGTCTCTAAATTATGTATGTCATAAAATTAATTTTACTTTTTTATTTTTATTCCACCAAGAGTTCTGCAATTCCTTGATTATAGTACATATAAAATCCCAGAAGGTGCTCTGAAAGACACAGGAGATTTTGTTAAAGGTCAGAAGTTCATTGTATTTGTCTCAGCTGAACTCTTCACAAAGTTAAGCTATTCTGTTCACTCATTCCCTCCTACCGAAGTCTCTGCTGTTCCACTGATTATGGTGCCCCTTTATTTTCAATTTCTCTTCTGTTACTCTCTGCCCTGCTGTTAAAGAACTAATCATACCTGATACTGAGTTCAAGGCAGGGATATAGACCAGACTTATTCAGGATTTATTAAGGTAATATATACATTCTTGACCTATTTAATATATGACATCTTAGTTGGTTTTGCCTTATTCTGCACTGACCCTCCTCTCCCACTGAATGCAAATTCCAGAACATGCTTTAGTCTCAAAAGAAGCAGGAGCAAAGCCTATTTTAGGACCTTCGGAAATTTTTCTCAGTCATTCTGTATGTTACATAACTTTGGCCGTATCACTGGAATTTCTTAACTTCTTCATGTTCTCACGTCCCCTCCTGGATGTGTGGTGTAAAACTAAGCTGTGGTCTCCCTAATGACATTGAATGTTTTGCTACTGAAATCAAAGGAGTTGGACAGGATCTACTTTGGCCACTACATGTCTCAGGGCTATCACACGAAATGCCTTGCAACTAGTATTAATTCAACACTACTAAGAAATTAATGCTTTCTCCTATATTTTCTTTTCCATCTTATTTTTTTCCCTTGCTTCCTGCAGAACTAACACTTTTTCAATCATTTGCTATGTCTCTGTGTATCCTTCTAGTATTTCTTTTTAAATCTAGTTGACAATTTCAATCAAATTTGGCAGGCAGAGTTTTTCAAAATAGTTACGAAATGTGTTTTTAACACATTAAAAAAAAAAGATTGCTTTGCAAAGTGCAAGGGGAATTGTATAAGCATACATAGAGAAAACAAAGTCTTAGAATAATCGCATCAAAAAGTTCATTGTCCAAGAGACACAGATATGTATGAAACTAGGCTTCATTAGTTCCACTACTCGTGGAACTGCTTATTAGTCTTTGGCATGGATTCATCCCATATGCTGTTGTTGCCAAGTTTGCTTAATAGCCACTTGCAAAGGGATTTATCCTTGTACATTTGGGAAGGTCCAGGCAGTTACATATGCTGTGATTTTGCTTAGATAAGTCTTTCCAAGAGTGCTGAAAGGCTGAAGGAGAGAAAAAAAATCATACTTACAGACTTGTTGATAGAGTGAGTCATATTTGCCATAATCAAACCAGTGTCTTAAGATACGATACCTAATTATTTTCCCAGATGCATTTGTAGGTCCTTTTATAAAGCTCTCTTTTCTTTAGAAAAGATGTCTGTGGTGTTGTTAATACTTTTTACTGAAACTTTCATAGTTTCATCAGACTAGCTGGTTTTAATGAAATATGAAAATCATATTCTTATGTTAGAAGTTTAGATGATTCAGTCTTCATTTCCTTAACGCCGCTGGACCTGGAGAGTTTCTCCATGTTACTGTTGCTGTTGTTGTATAATGTAGGCATAACAACAAATAACGGGCAGCCGGAGGAAAACATGGAAGAAATAACTGTGTAGATAGGAGGCCACGGAAATATTTCCAAATGGCTAATGCAGTTCCCAGAGAGGGAGGAAATCGCACGCAGGGTTGGTGCAGAAAAGCTTTCTGGAATTTCCAGCGAAGTGCCCTGGCAATTCCACGAGGCTGACTCCCGGAAAAGCACCTCTCCTCCTGCTTGCTCGCTCCTCCAGGCCGGCGAGGGGAGACTCGCGGCTCCGGCAGCCGGGCAGGGCCTTCTGCGGGAACAAATCATGGGAGCTCTGCGGGAGGTTGATGCTTGCCTGATGTCTCTACAAAAGCACACTTAAATTTGGGCTTCTCTCTTTTCGCTGTTAAGACCTTTATATTAGACAGTTGCTGTCTTTAAGGAGGTTTGCAGCATGGAGCAGAAGAGAGCAACGTCTGCAGAGACAGCCGGCCCATCACTCCCCAGTGCATTTACCTCAGAGCCTCTGAGCACTGATGCCCACCAAAAGCAAGGCCAGGAGTTGCCCTGCGTAAGGACTAAAGATGAGCCCTAGAGAAGGACTGAAGGAAGCTGAGATCTGGTCCTTGATAAGAATGAGTTTCACAGGATCCTTAGCACTGGTCATTGCTGTTGGGAAGGATGGAGGCCCGTTCTCTGCCTCAGCCAAACATGGTTATGGGTTTGTTTTAAGACTATACAAATCACTGAGTACAGACCACTTACCATACTGATTTAGCCTCAACTCTAGCTTTTGTTTCTGCCTCCAACTCTTCTGTCACTACATCAATAACAAATCATCCAGGGTATTTTTTTCCATGAGATATTTATAGCTATATCATCCTGTGGATTCCTCCCTCATGGGTCTTTGGTCAGTTGCATGATTTTTTTCTATTAAGAGTCTGGCTTTCTTTGCAAGGTGTGCGGAAAGTGTTGTGGGAAGTACTCAATGCACTTTTTCAAGACTGTAAGACAGCAAACAACAAAACCAAACAGGGTTTTAAAGCTGTATGATTGTATGGAGTTCACTTCTCTATCAGATTTTTTTTCTGTCAATTTAACCAGTGGTATTTAATATCCAGAGAATTCATCTGCTTGGGAAACAAACCTTGGGAACAGCACATTCTGCCTTGATGCTTTCAGCCTTCATTGGAGAATTACCCCTGTCCAGCTGCAGCTTGCAAGCTTTGGTGACACTCATCTTCCAAAATGACAGCAATGTCATGACAGCCCAACAGGGCCGCATCTCACATTATGTTCCAGAATTAACATTCCTAGTCTGCAGCATGACATATCTGAGAGACCCAAAAACCTGACACTCGCACCCAGCCTGGTGTGCATGGCAGGGGGCTCACGCAGTGGCCGCCACGGTTTGCACATCTGGGCCCTGAGCACAAGCTCCCTGTGCCTGCTGCCCTGCCTCTCATCACCAATATCCCCATGATTAGCCCCAGGGTATCTATGACCTAAATACCCTGAAAGTTGTGTTTGTTTTTAATGTTGCTGAGTCTCTAAAACCAGCGCACGTAACAAAGTGCCCGCTTCCAAGCAGCTGTTGTGTAACTTCCCCCCCCCTCCCCAGCATGCTGCCTGCCATTCATTTAATGGGCTAAGTTTCACTGGGAAGTGCCTGAAGGAACCTCTTAGCTTCCTAATGAGCAACAGAAGGGGCCAGTCCTTGCTGGAGGTAGCAGTGAAACATTTGGGAGGTCTCCTGAGAATACGGGAAGCAGAGAAGGGGCTGTTTCGAGCTTGCAAAACACTAACTTTTGTTCACTGTGCAGTACAGAGGACTAGAAGACAGTGTGGGGGGAAGGTACTTGCAGGAGAGGCTTGCGTAAGTGATGATGGGCTTGAAGATAAAGAAATGAGTATTTGTGAAGGGGGAAAAAGTGATACAAGAGATTTTTTATGGCCCTTCCATGTTGTGCATTGCTCTTTCAGTCTGAGTTTTATATAAAATACTGTCCAGTAACACAGAGGCCTCATAGGTTGGGTGCCAGTTGAGGTAAGGGTAAGGTGTTGATGAGATCTTCTCTCAGATGTTCAATCTGTTTTTTGTTAATAAGATTTGGGAATTAAGAGCTTGGAAGCACTTAGGAGCTCAGTGTTTCCTCCCAGGATGTAATTATTGAGACTTGAGTACAGAGACTGCCATTCAGGCCTGGCATACATTTTGGTGCAGAACAAATCTCCTGCAAGCCATCTGAATAGCCTGAGGCCACATAGGGAAGGTGAAAACCTGCCCTGTCCATTGTGGGTGTTGAGACATGCTCAGGGCTCTTCCTAGGGCCTCAGGAGCCAGTCATATGTGATAAATTCTCTATTTTTTCCCATGTAATCTCTGGACAGTGGGATTTTTTTTTTTCATGACTTACATACCAGAATAAGTCTGTGTGCATGAACTGCCCATCCTGGTCCTGTTGGGTTGTTCAGACCATGTCCCAGTTTCTGCATGATTTGGTATCTTGAAGTATCTTTGGGCTGTGAGAGCAACTGGCTGATGACACAAGGCTGCAGTCCAGGTGAGAAAATGCCTCATTAGCCTCAGGAGTTTCCTTAAAGAAAAAAAAAAAAAAAAAGGATGGGAAGTGGAGTTCAAAACTTAAGGTTAACAGAGGGATCTAGTATGGTCGTGTGGGAGCCTCGAGGAGCACAAGAAAACTGAAGCTGCTTAGAAATTGTGCTGCCTGCGCCAATGTTACCAAGCCAGCAGCTTGCAAGTAGTAGCCACTGACCAAATAAAAAGAAGACAGCACATCCCCAGCATGCTGATGAGCCAGGAGACGTTATGTACAAAGACCCATTAGTACTGCCCAGCGTTTGCTCTCTAGTCATGGTCTTAAGACAGTGAACCTGACTCATGCATCCAGAAAGGACATTACACAGCAAGGCCTCCCTGCTGAAAGATGAAGGGCAGAGCATGACAGCCAGGGTCTTAAACCCCAGTGAGAGGCTCTCATGGAAGAACCTCATCATTCACAAGTCACCACAGTCTACAAGAACTGTGCTCAAAGGTTTCGTGCCCCATTCTTACTTCTGTGCACTAGCTCGTTTCACAAGAAGAAGTCACCAGCTTCCCTCCTCAGGTCTCAGCTTTCAGTATTTATGAGTCTTGGATTAATGCTATATGCAAAGGAGAATGCAGTGAGAAAAATAGAACGGGACCAAATAGAAAAATAATATATATATGCATATAGAGAGATGGACACTGCGAGCTCCTCTTTGCCACTAGAGGGCACCCAATATTTACGAAACTGCTGCAAGTGCCTCTGCTGCTTGGCCCTTGGGTCATTTCCTCCAGCAGCAGTTTACACTGAACAAGTATGTGCAGATGATCCTGGGCAGGTTATGTTGTGTTTGGCTCCTCTTGCAAGTCTCCATCTGAAAAAATACATTGTGGTAATGTTTCCATGTGCACATTTTCTATCATTGCTGCAGGATGAGACAACTGGTTAGTGACAAGAACAAGGCAGATACAGAGGTAGGAAAGAAGCTCTATATTAATACGCATTTCATGCAGTGGAAACATATGTAACCACTTTATAAAAAGGATGTAGGCTGTAAAGGGACAGCCAGGTGGCAACAAGGAGAGACTTAGGTAGAGGTGCAATACTGAGATGTAGGATATTAAGTATCATTGTCACCTTTCTTTTTCTACATGCCAGAATAGCACCCGGACCAGCAAAATCACAGCACTGGCACAGAGGCAGAAAATCTTCTAATAGTGCTCCAACAGGGCCATGAAACTTTCATCAGTGGGAGCTTTTAAGACCTGTTAGATAAAAGTCTCTCAGGGTGAGTTTAAAGAAAAGTGGCCCTGCTCCAGTGCGGGGAGATGCTCTGAACTGCCCTTCAAGATAACTTTCCTGAGATACCTACATTTATGGGTCATACATCAAAATCAGATCATCTGTAGCCTGTTGACTCCAACAAGCAGTTACTGCCTGGAGTTGTGCATTTTGGCCACTCAAGGTTATAAGAGAGAGGGAATATGCATCTTTTTTTCCACTGGACAACTTATAGCAATGTCCCAGGAGTGGGTTTCCTTTCCGCCAGCACTCGCAGGCAAAACTCGTGTTTTAGACCAGATTCTGGAGTCTCAGCTATTTCAGATTTGTCAGGATTCTTTCATTTGCCTTTTAGCCCCAGGACATTCAAAGCCTTGGGACTTCCTCCTGTGTCTTAGCTAAAACTGTTCAGATTCTCTGGAGCCTCTTCAACAGCAGTAACTCTGCTCATTTCTTTGCAACTTTAATTAACTTCATTGGTCTTTCTCCAGCATTCCTGGTATAGGTATGGTCTTATGTATTTAAGTCAGACTTTCATCCAGCTCCACCAGCCTTTATGCCTTTTTCTAGTGCTAAGTAATTTCTTAACATAATTTTCTCAAGGTGTCCTTTGTATCCTAGGGACATCACAGGCTATTGCACCTTAATATGCACCCTACAGGTTTCTTTCAGCTACCTTCCACATGGAACATAATTCTTCTATTTCTAATGCTGTAATCTTCTAAATACAGTTTCCTTTGGCATCTTCCAAAGTGCTTGGAAAAATTGGCTTTGTTTTGGCAATCGGACTTTAAACCTAAGTAATCCATGCAGACATAACCAGAAAAAACTATGGCATGGCAATAATTTTAACTTTGAGCAAATGAAGGATTTACAAGCTTTTTTTCTTTTTTTCTTTTTTCTTTTTTCCAAACAGCTCTTCTGACAGTGCTGGGAATACATATAAACCCAAAGTAGTACAAGACCTGATCATCACAGATCTCGCTGGTAATGGTACTTCACTTTGAGCATTGCACTGAAGCAGCAGTCATTTCCTCTGACTGTAAAATGTAGATTTTCCGAGAGTGAAACACAGCAGAGAAGCTGCAGTAGCCTAGGAAGGAGAATTCTTCTCCCAGTGAGACTGGACATACTGTTAGGCAAATGAAATGTACTTCCCCTAGCTAAACAAAGCACTGAGTTTAATGAAAAGTGAAATGACTTAACTTTTCCTTTTTGTTTTGCTTTGGTTTTGGCTGCTGCAAATCACAGGTGCACGTAAACCAGAAACAGATGATACAGCAGAACCTATAGGTTGAAACTGGAGGGCAACTTGTCCCACTTCCAGCCCAAAGAAGATCCTGGTAGAGCAGATTGCTCGTGGCCTCCTTCCTGTTGATTTTTGGGTATTTCCAAGGATTCAGAACACACAGTCTCTCAGGGCCCCTGTTCCAGTGTCCCAGCACTCTTTAGTGATAATTCAGAATTTCCCTTGTTGCAGTGTGTCTCCATTGCCCCTCATTCTGCCTCCAAGGGGAGCCTGGATCCTTTCTTACTGTGCCCTCCCACTGGGTCCTTGTGGACAGCAATAAGCTCTGCCCTTCATCCTTATCTTCTGCAGCTGGACAAGCCTGGATTTCTCCTCCTACATGACGTGCTGCAGTCCCAGACGTCCAGGTGGCCCTGCACGATGCCTGCACTGGTATGTCAGTGTCTTTCTGTGCCAGAGAGACCGGAACTGGGCACTCGAGATGCGGTTTAATGAATGTGACACACAGGGGAAGGATCCCTTTGCCCAGCCTGCTGGCTGCGCTCATGTTGCTGCAGCCTGGGACACGGGTGACCTTTGTCACAAGGGTGACTGTTCACCCAGGTTCATCTCCCTGTTCCTGAGGACCCCAAGGCACTCACCGCAGTCTTTCTGTGCCATTGGCAGCCAGCCTGCACTGCTGTATGGGGTTATTCCCTGCCCGCGCAGGACTTTGCATCTGCCTCTGCTGAACTTCACTGAACTGCATTTGCAACCACCCGCGTAAGCAATAGGTGGCACTAACAGGGTCGTCACTGAGCGCGTAGCCAAAGAGGAAGTCGGCAGAGGAGACAGCAGGCTGCTTTGCTCGGAGCTGCACGAGTGGAGAAGGAGCAGACATGTGGCAGGAGGTCCTTCCTAACGCCTGGTGAGAGCCCCAAGGCACCGGGAGCCGGGGACGGGGCACGGGGCACCTCTAGGGCTGGGGTGGGACAGAGCCCTGCAGGGTAACCCAGGCTGAGACAGGCCGCCGAAAAGTGCTGGGAATATCCGACTGGTTTTTCACGGTCGTAACTGTGGAAGAGATTATCCTGGACGGTGTCACTCGGAGAGCTGGTTCTCTGACATGCTTGTTTTGTCAGCAGTTCCAGGCTGGGGTGATGGCCATAGTGCCAGGTTTCGTGCCTCTGCTTAGCTAAGCTCTAGGATGCAAGTGCAGGGAGGTGTTAGTACCTCTTGCATAATCTGCCCAGCCTCTAAAGAAGCGGAGGCCGACACTGTTTGCTCTTGGGAGCCCTGTTCTCCCCTAGCTGGGAGTGCTTTAAAGAAACAGATCCTCACATTCCACACCAGAGCTGTTCCACAGCGAGTTACCAAACGGCCTCAGCTCCTGCCCGGTGCTCCAGTACATGCACTGGCTGCTCTGCTAGGTGAGAAAAAACAACCAGCAGACTCGGGTTTTCATCATGGAGTCTCATGTCCTTTGGGAGGTTTTTTTTTTTTCTTTTTCTTTTTTTTTTTGGTCTCAAGGTATCGTAATTATGACACCAAACAGCTCCTAGCATTAGCTGCTTTCCGTGGCATGAGATACCAAGACTTTCCCTCATTGCACCTAAGGAGTCTAGATTTCTGAATGTGCTTTTCTAACAAGACAGTCTGTCAGGCTATGAGAGAACCAAGGAGGACATTTTGTTTTACTTGCCAGGGAGAAGAGCTTCAAGTTAAGTATCTAGTCAGGAGTAGTTAGGAATAGCAAAGGCCTGGCAATTCAGTAAGCGCTGCACAGGTAAAGGTCCTGCGAGCTTCTCCTAATCAGCCCCTTTGCACCAGTACGGCATGGCCAGCAGCAAAATGACCCTTGATCTTGAAAGTCCCCTGCCAGGCATGTAGATCTATCTCAATTCAGTGATCAAAATAAGCTGCTTTCTTGGCTGGGGTAACAAAGCTGCTCACAGGTTGAAACACTGCAAGGACATTGTTTGGGGTCTCCTATCTACATTGTGCTGAAGGAGGGAGTGTTATGGAAACAATCTAACTAGCTAAAATGTAGGGAAGAAACACTCCTTTTGTGCAGGATTGGTGCTCCCAGGACCTCTCATTCTGTCTCATCCAAAAGTAGAAGCAAACTTTCAGATGCACCCAGGTGGCTAAACTGCCTGTGATCCCATGGCTGTGCAGTACACAGTGCTGGCAGACAACAGTGTTTGCAGTGTCCCCAGGGATCGGTACCACTCAACATTGCCAGGCTGAAAGGATCGTCTTTTTTCTTCTCTGTTTGTAGGGAGAGCGTCTTGTCCCGGATCAGGTGAGTGAAGTAGCTGCTCTGTGCTGAGGCCTCCACTTTTCTTCAGACCCCTCAATGAGGCACAGCATAGTCCTTTCCTTACGCTGCATGACGACAACAACAAAGTCTTCATTTATAGACCTCTCACGGCCTCCTGCAACAGGCTTGTCTTGGGGGAAGCTGGAGAGCTTGACGCACAGCTCAGAGGGAGGGGAAGGTGCATTTGGCACTGATTGATCGAGCATCTAAAAAGCTTTGAAATGTCCTTCATGTTAAAATCAGCTTCTTTCCCTGAAGAAAGTCTGAAGCTTGATTGTCTAAAAAAGAAACAGGAGCATCAAAAACACAACCTGACACCTGTAGGCCTCAATGGTGAAGATCCAGGGTTACCCTAGAAAATGTTTGAATCTGTAGGGGAGCTCTGTATAACGTGCTCTTTGAGAGGGGTAGGCCCCACACCCCTCTCTCTCTCCAGAGGTTGAGGACCCTTCTCTCTGCCCTTTCTGCTTAGCCCATTATGGCTTTGCAGTTTCTTGTCTTGCAGCATTCCAACTGCTACCACCCCAGTCTTTGCCAATATCCTGTTCAGTCCTGTTCCCCCCAAACACACTGCAGAGAAGGAGACTGCTAGTTCACAAGGGGAGGACTAAGGAAGCCTTTTGATTAACAAGTAATGATCAATATGGACTGGAGCTCCTCTAATTAGCGCTGTTAGAGGTAACCTTGAGGCTTTGGGGATGTTACTGTGAGAGTTTGTGGAACTGTTCTTTTGGGAGGGGCGCCTGCCCCAAATCTTCAAAAGTAACAACAATCCCCAGCCCTTGTTGATTCCTTGGAGTTTCTGGCCATTCCTTACTGCTCAGTCCAACCAGGGTGAATACAGGTCTCCACATAGTCCCAATACCCCAACACTTTCATAGTTGAATTTTACAATTTTACACCTCCACAGGTCTTTTGAATATTCTCAGAAGAATGGAGTCCTGGTCCCTGCAGCTGCCCTGGGGGTTGGAGGGATGCTGGTTTGTTGGCTGATGTCTAGACGCAAGATCAAGACTCTTGAAATGGGTGATGGATGGTGGGGCGCAGGCGAAAAAAAACTGAAAGAAGATGAAAGAATACGGCCCTTCCAGATTGAAACATCTGACAAAGAAATCCAGGTACCCATGGCCGGGATGTGGAGAGGGGCAGAAAGCTGCAAGGTGGAGCCAGTCCACCTCCATCTCACTTCTTGAAGGTCTTGATGTCTTGGGGCTATCACCACCGTACTCGTACTGGAATATAGTTACCTACCACCATAAGACGATGCACTCCCAACCATCATTTATGAAGCAGCTGTGGGTTCAGATCCTACATATTGTCCTGGAGATCTTGTTTCCAAGATCACAGGTCGTATGTGCAACCTCGAGCTGCTCCTGACAGAAGGCCACACTTCAACCAGCAGACTTTTGTAGAGGGTCTGAGGATGGTGAAGCAGGGTGGGAAGGTTTAGGGAGAGCAGTGGGGCACACAGAGGTCTTTAGTAGAGGGAAGGCCTGGAAGGGTAGAGATATACAGCCTTACTGAGTCACAGCATCTCTGTCTCCAGCCAACTAGCATTAGGCAGCTCAGCCAGCTGGGACTGAGCTGCAGAAATACCCACTCTTTGACAACCACTTCTTACTCTCTTCCCATCCAGCAGTGCCAGAGAGCTCCCTTGCAACAACAAGCCTAGTTAGCATGTTATCAGAAGGGCAAGAGTAGGACCCCAGTACTCCCATCTGCCCTGTATAAACTGGTAACCTATAGAAAAGTATATTGATGACATAAATGACTGAGGATCCTGTGCAGAGCGTGCAACTTCTTTAGCAAGGTTCTCAGTGTATCAGGTAATGGAGCAAAAGGCGGCAGAGGTGCAAGGCTCTGCCCACCAGCACTCATGTCCCTGTGCTCGGAGCATGCAGGCACCTGGCCAGCCGCGCAGAGCAGCGTGTGCTCCTCTCTGCAGGACCTGCACCGCCGCCTGGACCAGGCCCGCTACACGCCGCCGCTCGAAGGGGCTGCCTTCCACTATGGCTTCAACTCGGACTACCTGCAGAAGGTGGTCGCCTACTGGAGGAACCAGTTTGACTGGCGCAAGCAAGTGGAGATCCTGAACAAATACCCTCATTTCCAAACCACCATCGAAGGTGAGGGCGTCTCTGCAGTTCACGTGGGTCCTGGAGATGGCAGCCTTGGCTCTGAAATGCACTGAGGATAGCCGGGGTGATTTCAGATAGCAGAATATGTAAGATAACACAATGCATAATAGAGCTGAATGATATGAATGAAATATTGTTAGCATAGGTTGATAACAATGTATAGAATAAGACCATTTAAAAATGGCAATAATACTCAGTCTGCTCCAGAACACAGTACCTTTGGCATTGAACCCGTCCTCGTGATATTTTCTTCTGCCACCACCTTGAAACCTCCCTTGAAAATTGCCATATTTACCCAAACTCTTACACTCGGTGCTTTCCCCCTCTCCCTCACTAGTTTAGCCAGGTAAGCTTAGTCGTACCTGGGTTATGCTATGTATTTAAGAGCAGCTCTACCTATTTCTATAAAACCACTTCCTTAGGAGAGGCATCCATGATCTCTTGTGACCCATATGTCTGGGACTCAGATACATATCCCTGCTCATATATGAAAGAGCAGACATGGGTACAGTAGGAGGCACGGTATCCCCTTTCAGATAGGCAGCTGTTTCTCAGTGGTTGGTGGCATAATTTCTGCTATAAAAAACAGTTAGAATATTTCCACCTTCCTTCTTCAGGGACCAGAAAAGAAACTGAGATGAAATCAGAGCTTTCATTTATCTGTTTTGAATTCCTGTCAGGGATCGATATCCATTTTATCCACGTGAAGCCTCCCCACGTCCCTCCCGGCCAGACTGTTTATCCCCTGTTGATGGTGCACGGCTGGCCCGGCTCCTTCTATGAGTTCTACAAGATCATCCCTCTGCTCACGGAGCCGGCCCAGCACGGCCTAGGTGAGGACGACGTCGTGTTTGAGGTCATCTGCCCGTCCATCCCGGGCTATGGCTTCTCAGAGGCACCTCACCAGAAAGGTAAGTGATGAAAAGGCTCTCCTGGACTCACAAGGGTTTTGAAGTAGCACCCCTGCCACCAGTGGACCCTTGAGCACAGCCATTTGAGAACGCAGGAGGGCAGATTCCGGGTTTTCTCACGTTCTGTGAACTCAACTCTTCACTAATACATACAAGACAGGTGTCTTCTCTGTAGCTGTGAGATGGGAAACGGCTGGCTCCTCTCAACACTGGAGATGGAGAAGCTTATATTATCAGGATGTGCCCTTGGTGTGGGACTAAGACTCCCAGCTCACCTTACGCAAATTGCTAAACTCTCTGAAAATGGAAGACTTGTGCCCCCCACACAGATGGGTTCAACCTACTCCATCATCCTCCCAGCCAGTCTCTACAGCCGTTATCCTTTCCCCAGGGCACTTTCCTACAGCCAGAAAAGACACAAAAGGTAAAAGCTCCAGCACACAGTCTCTAGCTCCCTGCACTGACACAGGCAAGGTCATGGTGTCCTTCGCTCTGGGGTTTGCTCTGGACATTTGGTCAGCAGGAGTAGCTAAAAGCCAGGTCTACCTTCTGCCTTCTCCACTTCCCAATGAATTTAAACAGTCTCTTGTTCCCTGTAGTCAGGGAGGCAGGGAGGACAGCCGGGTGCTCCGTGCCCTCGGCATTATTCCGCAGCACGCTGACGTGCCCCTGTCAAGACCACAATCTCTGGTCAGCAAATACACATTAGGACAGAAGGTTTCCTGTACAGTTTTTCTCTTTACCTGCAGGCTTTGACACCATAGCAGCTGCTCGGATATTTCACAAGCTGATGAAAAGGCTGGGCTTCAAGGAGTACTACCTACAGGGAGGAGACTGGGGATCTCAAATTACTACAAACATGGCCCAGATGCTGCCACAGTGAGTAGCAACTGCAGTCGGCCCAGAGGAGCTGCCTTCAGCTCTTATCCTGTCTTCTGTCTGCAGAGCCCCCGTCCTCCCTCTCATCTCTTCCCCTTGTGTCCTCCAGGGACATTCCCAACCCTGTGCATTCAATTGTGCTCAGATTCTTTATATTGATATTGGTTCACATTCCAGGCTCCCTACATTTCACTGTTATTTGGCTTCTGCACTAGCTGGAAAGCAAACTGTCTTGCATTCTGACTTGAAAAGTGGAGGAGGTCGATCCTTGTTCAAAGTCAGGAAGGAGAGAGACTAAGAAATTTAAAACTTGCTGGGAGATAGGAAGGGAGGGAGCTCGCTTTCTCAGCACCTGAACAGTAGCATCACAGCACTTCCCTGTCTGAAACGTGGAGCTGAAAGTGGCTGACCCAAAAAGAAACATAATACCTGCCCTGGAAGATCACATCATAGCCCACTGCTTAGCATTTAGTGAAAAGTGTGCACCACAACCATGCTTAAGTCAGAAAACAAATCAAGGGGGAAAGCTCCTAATGTTGTTAGATTGCAAGCAGAGCTCTGGACTGTAGTGGTGCTTTGCAGCACTCCCATGTGTGATCTAGTATTTCTAGTATTTGTATTTTCATATGAATGGCATGGCTGGATGGAGGTGGCACCAACTGTACTATTTCTAGCTCCTTCTATTTTTTTTTAATAATAAAAACACAAACATATTTAACGTATTTGGTTCAGTGAAATACTTCTAAAAAAACACCAGTCAGATAATATTCTAGAGAATCTGAAAACAAAAATTCTCTTTTTTTAACTTTCTATTAACTTGATTTTAGGTCTGTGAAAGGGCTTCATCTGAATCTTGTCTTCATCTCCGCACGTGGTTTGGGGAAGATTATCTCTGTGATGATTGGGGCTTACGTACCATGGCTTGTGGGCCTCACCAGAGAAGATGCTCGACGTATGTACCCTTTTCTCGAGAAGAACGTCTATTACATTTTGCGAGAATCTGGATACTTACACCTGCAAGCCACCAAACCAGACACTGCAGGTAATGAACCCATGATAGATATTCTGCAGATATTACTTTTCAGACTCTTAACATGGTGTATGACTTTTCTCAGCCAAAAGAACAGCTCATCAAAAAGCCACCTAATCAAAGCATGTACCTTGAAAGCAAAACTTCTAAAAGTCAAAGTGGGTGAAAAAGAAGAAAAAGAAATCATAAACAAATACAATGTGAAATTGCAGAAAGACAGATGCAGCCTTAGTACTTGGAAAGTAGGAGGCCTGCCGGAGCTGCAGAGGTCAATACAGAAGGGGTCTCAAGAAAGATATGACCATCTCAGAAGAGTTACCAAATGTAGGGGTAGTAACTCCTCATCAGGAAAGACAGGGGAGCTGTCTCAGCCTGAAGCAGCACTAGTGGAGTCCTTAGGAAAAATCGCACCTCATCCTGGGAAGTCCCTGAGAAGTTCAAAAATAACTCGGAAACTGATGATCAGATCACTGCTTGGGCTGATCTCAATAGCAAAGGAATAGTAGGAGGTAAATGAGATACCAGTTTAAGAGCTGAGAGTGGAGGGGAGGCAGGTGCAGAAAAAATATAGACCAGTCTGTCTAGTCTCCGTGATAGGCAAACTAGCAGAACTGTTCTAAAGAACGAAGACTTGATGCACTGGTAAAAATAATGTCACGGGCAAGATTCAACCTGGTATTGTAGAAAGAAATCATGTTTCACAAATCAAAGTTCTGGCAGAATCAAAGAGCAGTAGCATATCTGGATTTTCAAGCAATTCTTTTATCAAGATCTCTCCAGAAGTTCTTAAAGAATTAAACTGCCTTAAGAAAAGGATTAATATCATGGATCTATGAATACTCATCAGAAGAATCTAAGCATAGGAATAAGTGTTCGGACTTAAGTGCAGGGAGAGCATCACAAAAATCTCTGCTGGGACCTGGACATTTCAACATAATCTGGATTTCTCTAGAATAAAAGTTAACTATTAAGGGAAAATTTTGTCAAACTTGCAGGATATGGTTTAATCTAAAGCTAACTGGAGAGAGTTGCAAAATCTAGTTGATTAGAAGTGACCAGTTGATCAGAACGGCCAATAAAAAGTGATGCCAGGAAAGTGCAAAGCAATTTAAACAGAGGAGGAAAAGCTCATTAAAAAAAAAACCCACACACACACAAGGGCCTCAGAAGATCTGAAAAGGTTTATTGCTGGTGGGTCATGCACTAGATAACGTGTTTTAGCTTGACCTACAGCCAGGCAGAGCCTTCACATAACTTAGAACCTATAATAAATCACTCTGGGCTTGCCAGTGCAGGGAAAGGGTTAGCCACGTTCACTATTAACCATAACTTTTTTGTGCATGGTCTTCCACGAGGCCACTCAGTGCTAAAGTGGCATGAAAATACACCTGAGATAATGTGCTGTAACAAAAACTACAGCACACAGGTACTGCACTTTTCCCAAGACAAGTCTCTATCACTATCGAGCCAATTACTATCTGGTTTTTAGTTAAGAACACATGGGTGATACCCTACATACATGCTAGGTTTATGTCTGCTCTAATGCTCCTCGACAGCATGCAGAGGTATCTGCCGCACAGCCCTTTTCACCGTCAAAAACAGAAGGTGATGAAACAGCACTCAAGGGCCTGGTTATCCATCCTAACCAGAACGGTGCTCTCAAAGAGTTTATTTGAAATCATTTTAGTGTTTAACACTTATACGTGGTGCTTCTTCCGTGCATCACCAGGAACCTGACGGGACTTGCTTAACTCCTAAGCTCTTTGGGACAGAAACTAGCCAAGTTGGGAGTGCTGTCAGTTACAGCCTCAGCTCATTTAGGGCAAATTTGTGAAGAAAAGTAGTTACAGCAGAACTAATAAAACAAACTCTTTGCTTAGCAATCAATGAAAAACTTTGAAGGACTCTTACAAGTCCAGTTTTGCTTTAACTGAAGTACTGCAAGGCCTTGCAAGTACAAGAATTGTCCTGTTTATCTCTGGAATTAGGTTGCGGATTGAATGACTCCCCTGTGGGGCTTGCTGCATACATTCTGGAGAAATTCTCTACCTGGACTAATAGATCTTTTGTTCAAAAGGATAATGGAGGCTTGGAAAGGTAAGGAAACAGATGCTCTTTCATGAGAAGACTCTTTAAAAGAAAAGGTGATGGTAACTAATGAGGAGATGGAAAAACAGATTTGTCAGCTTAAGTTGGCTCTTAAAGACAAAAGTATTACACATGACAAGGAGCAGTTCTAAATTACAATAGACTGTCTGCAAGTACTGCTTCAGCACCAGGCAGTTTTGCTCCAGCCACACATTTGCAAATTATCTTGCTGCTCGAAATAAGTGGAAAACAAGAGAACCTCTGTGCATGAAGCCACTGTTGGGTACTGAGAAGTAGCTTTCAACAACACTTGTTTCTTTTTCCTCTCAACAGCAAATACTCTCTAGACGAACTCTTGACCCATGTGATGATTTATTGGGTGACATCATCCATCGTATCCTCAATGCGTTTCTACAAGGAGAACATGGTCAAGAATTTAAATATTCTTGAGAGGTAACTAAGTGGCAGATTCAGGATAGATTTGCAAGAGAAACTGAGTTTGGACATTTGCCTGTTTAAGCATTTAAATCACTTGCAACAAAGCTAATCCTCATTAAAAAAATCAGGTTCTTATCTTGGTAAGTCTAGTCAAAGGTCACTTTTCTTTTGAACCTGTAATGCACATAAGCTGGCTTGTAGCCAATGCAATACAGAGAACATACTTTAAAAGATACATACACATTTTTGTTCAAAATAGAGGTACCAAGCAAGATGACTTTAAAAGCTTGAAACATTACAACTGAAGGGGTACAAGGTCAGCTCTATTTTACATATATTTAGATACAACAAATTTTGAAGCTCAAAAAGAGGCCCAAACACAAGTGAAGCACCTCAGCTGTGCACAGGCCACAAAACGAGTTGCTGTAGTGAAACTTCCCCCACTCACTGTGGCCATTACAGACACCAGTAGAATTTCATAGGCTTTCCCCAGGAACTGCCTTTTAAAAAATGCAGTTAATGAATGTTTTTCAGGTACGGTGTACACGTCCCCACTGGGATTGCAGCCTTTCCTGAGGAGCTCGCACATACACCACGCACCTGGGCAAAGAAGAGCATAAAGAACATTGTTAGTTACACTTACATGCCACGTGGGGGGCATTTTGCTGCCTTTGAAGAACCAAGGCTTCTGGCCCAAGACATCAGGCAGTTCGTCAGGAAGGTGGAGCAACTGTGACCACGCGGTCCAGCCGTGCAGAGAACCAGAGCGGGCTGTTCTGCCGCCACCCGAAGCGCTGCTTGGAAGGATTAAATAAAGCCACTGTAGTCACGTACAGAAGCCAGCATTTTATTCTGATGGTAATGATTATAACTACTAAACTTGATGATTAAAGGTCTTCATAAGAAAAAAAGCCTCTTGTCTTCTCTCATTCCTAGCACCCTCTTCAAGTTCAGCACCCTGTTCAAGTATAACAGAATATGTAAACAGTTTAATGCAATAACATTGCACTCTTTAAGAGAGGGAGGAGAGCGGGTCTAGCCCCTTGTTCCTCAGAACCCAGGCTTCTGTTCAAAAGTTTCTTTGAATGTTTGAGCACCAGCATTCTCCAAGATGCATTTTGGGGGAAGTAGAGGGCTTTGCTTTCCTGAGCACAACAAACACTGCACCTTGGAAATGCCCAAGCTGCATTTCCTTTGGGGGACCTGTGATGACACTCTCATGAGGGCAGCCACACGCAAGGCAGCCTCTTAGCAATTGCTCTGCTAGCTTTAGCAGTCACTACATCTTTGTCAAGAGCTGGCAGTGGATAATATGGCAGAGAGGGCACTCCAGGTGGTCTCCGAGCTCCAAAATATCAGCTTATCTACCTTCTTTCCAGTCCTATCATCTTATTCTCGTCCAAAAGGTGAGACTGTTAAAAGAAATAACAAAAAGTGTTATTTCACAAAAGGGTTATTTCTTTCTTTACCCTCCTTTCAACAGATTTTCTGCTATCCCAGGGTACATTTAGTGCTGGTAAGAAACTACAAGCAACCTCACTACTAGTAGCCTGCAGTTTCAAACAGGAAAGACATCCAGAGCTATTAAACTCATTGCATTGCAGGTATGCAGCAGCTGTTTTGAGGCTACTGCAGTGGATATTAGTTCAACGCTGTGCTCTAAGGTTTCTCTCTTTGTCCCATTCTGCACAAGACAGCAGACATAGCACAGAAGAAAGGGCTCAAGTTCCATGTGCAGGTAACACAGGGCATTCTGATTTGGAACAAGAATTTCACAGTTAAAGGTAGTGTTGAACTTGACCACATCCACCTCGTCTCTGTCCTGTTTCAGCAAGGTTTGCAGTCCAAGACTCTAACATTTGTAAGTGGTAAAAGCAAGCAAGAACAGAACTTTCAAAAAGTGAGAATAAACCCGCACAATGGCACAGGACTCCTATGTTCCTCTGCAGAGCACTAGAATAAAAAATAGCTTCCTCTTGTTTGAACTGTCTTACAAACTGATTCTCAAGGCTGTCTCTTAGGAGAGACACCAAAAGTGCTTTCCTGCCTCCACGGGACAGCTTAACCTCTTTTTCACAAGCCTACGTATGAAATCTCCCCGTTGCTGAGAAGGCCTGCTCTTTGGAGGATAAACTAGCCAATGCTGAATAATGGGAAGTCTCATTTTATCAAGTGAGTGGCCAAGCAGTGAGTGCTCAAATCCGATCAGACTACAGGGAAAGATCTCCTTTCCCAGCAGTGGAATGGGTTAGAATTGTTACAGCCTTTATGGTAAACCCTGGAAAGACCAACTGCATTAATAATCATGTGCATTCATTAAAGTCAAAAAACAATTTGCTAAAGTAGTAATTATTGATAGAGGAATTGCTGCATTAAAACTCTCCTGAGAAAAATACTGTATCCAGTACTTGCCAGCTCAATAAGTACACTGCAATAAAGTTCTACTCCCAGCACAACATTTCATCTCCTCTGCCACAGGTCCCCAAAGAACATGCAAGTGTGCCTTTAGAGACAGTTGCTTTCAATATCAGTTCCATGCAAGGAAAAATTTTACAGCTGTTTCACAGCAAGATGAATGCTGTTCAGCTACAGGAAGATAGTAGATGCCCTGGAGAAGAGATCCAGAAAGACAAGAATATGCAATTACATGGGACGAAACGGTCACCACCCAAAGCAGCACCAAAAGGTTACTCAATAATTCATTAAAATTCTAGAAAGCCCAAGTCATTCATGAAACCCCTTGAGTGTCACTGGTGCTTGAAACCATATGTAATCCTCCCAGGCAGGAGCCACAGCCTGAGGAGATGAGGCACCTATTCCCACGTCTCCATCGGAGGACAAGTTGACAATGAGTTTCCTTCCTCGGGTGGGCACTTTGTAGTTGAGCTTGGGCTGGAACCAGTCAGCACCACAGTCGCGGTGTCCCTGAAGCATCACAACAGCACCCACGACAGGGAGAACCTTCAGTTCGCTGAAGACATCCGCAACGAAGAGCGAGTGGAAGAGCTTACGCACGCAGAAGGGGGTTTGCAGGCTCTCCTCAGCGCTGCCCACGCAGACGCCCTCCAAGTTGAGCTCATAAAGCTCCTTGGGGCTCATGGCATTGCCACCAAGCAGGATGAGAACACGCGGAACCATGGTCAGACGGAACATCGCTTCCAAGTGCTGGAGCAACCCCTCCAGCTCCGTCAGCACCTGCTGGCATCTCTTGCTTGCCATGTCCACGGAGGGCAGCTTCTTAATCACATCTCCATCCTGTGGGGTGGGAAGAAAAGTAGAGAGAAAAATAAGGAGAAGGTCTTAATACGTTCTTCTCAAAAGAGGGCACAACCTTTCCATACTACTCCAAGAAGGTCAGGCAAGTTAGTTTAATATGGGTAGACCCATGTAAAATCAGGAACTCTGAGGAGAACACAAAAGGACACTCTGATTCAAGCTGCTGAGCTTCAATCTGCACCAGGCTACTTTAAAAAACAAACAAACAAGAACAAAAACCCAACAGGCTTAGAAACCCCATCTTTCAAATGAGGGAAACCACTCTGGAGCCACATCAAGAGGAACACAACACCCAGAGGGCTCATGTGAGCAACAGACGTAGAACAGCGAGTAGCAGAAACTACTTCAAGCAGAAAGCAGGATGCAAGGGTCAAACAGCAACGTTTGGTATCTTCAGCTACCAGCCCTACTTCAGAACAGCGAACGGAGCCCTCTCAGTTCAGACCCGCAGCGAAGCCGTAGGGTCCAAGCTGTGGAGCTGGAGCAGCCACCCCGGCCATGGGCCGCCGCTGCCCACCCGGCCCGGCCCCGCCGCCCGCCTGCGCCGCCCGCCGACAGAAGTAGGCGAGCTGCTCGTAGGGCAGCGGCAGCTGGTGCCGCTGCTGCAGGACGTGCTTGAGCAGCTCGCAGGCCAAGCGGCAGCAGCTCTTTCCCCGGGCTGGGCGGGGAGAGGACGGAGCGCAGGATTCCCTGCCCGCGCAGGACTTTGCATCTGCCTCTGCTGAACTTCACTGAACTGCATTTGCAACCACCCGCGTGAGCAATAGGTGGCACTAATAAGTGGTATGGAGTGGGTGGTCACTGAGCGCGTAGCCAAAGAGGAAGTCGGCAGAGGAGACAGCAGGCTGCTTTGCTCGGAGCTGCACGAGTGGAGAAGGAGCAGACATGTGGCAGGAGGTCCTTCCTAACGCCTGGTGAGAGCCCCACGGCACCGGGAGCCGGGGACGGGGCACGGGGCACCTCTAGGGCTGGGGTGGGACAGAGCCCTGCAGGGTAACCCAGGCTGAGACAGGCCGCCGCAAAGTGCTGGGAATATCCGACTGGTTTTTCACAGTCGTAACTGTGGAAGAGATTATCCTGGACGGTGTCACTCGGAGAGCTGGTTCTCTGACATGCTTGTTTTGTCGGCAGTTCCAGGCTGGGGTGATGGCCATAGTGCCAGGTTTCGTGCCTCTGCTTAGCTAAGCTCTAGGATGCAAGTGCAGGGAGGTGTTAGTACCTCTTGTATAATCTGCCTCCAAAGAAGTGGAGGCCGACACTGTTTGCTCTTGGGAGCCCTGTTCTCCCCTGGCTGGGAGCGCTTTAAAGAAACAGATCCTCACATTCCACACCAGAGCTGTTCCACAGCGAGTTACCAAATGGCCTCGGCTCCTGCCTGGGGCTCCAGATGCAGTGCAAGCTCTGCCTGGGGCAGAGTGGGAAAATGACACTAGATGAGAAAATCCAACCAGCAGACTCAGGTTTTCATCATGGACTTTGATGTCCTTTGGGAGGTGAGGTTTTTTCTTTTTTTTTTTTTTGTCTTTTTGTTTTGTCTCGAGATATCTTAATTATGACACCAAATAGCTCCTAGCATTAGCTGCTTTCCACGGCATGAGATACCAAGACATTTCCTCATTGCTCCTAATGAGTCTAGATTTCTAAATGTTATGGAAACAATCTAACCTAGCTAAAATGTGGCAAAGAAATGCCGCCTTTTATGCAGGATTGGTGCTGCCAGGACCTCTCATTCTGTCTCATCCAAAAGTAGAAGCAAACTTTCAGATGCACCCAGGTGGCTAAACTGCCTGTGATCCCATGGCTGTGCGGTACATGGTGCTGGCAGACAACAGTGTTTGCAGTGTCCCCAGGGATCGGTACCACTCAACATTGCCAGGCTGAAAGGATGGTCTTTTTTCTTTTCTGTTTGTAGGGAGAGCATCTGGTCCCGGATCACGTGAGTGAAGCAGCTGCTCTGTGCTGAGGCCTCTACTTTTCTTCAGACCCCTCAATGAGGCACAGCATAGTCCTTTCCCTACGCTGCATGACGACAACAACAAAGTCTTCATTTACAGACATCTCACAGCCTCCTGCAACAGGCTCATCCTCGGGGGAAGCTGGAGAGCTTCACACACAGCTCAGAGGGAGGCGAAGGTGCATATGGCACTGATTGATCGAGCATCTAAAAAGCTTTGAAATGTCCTTCATGTTAAAATCAGCTTCTTTCCCTGAAGAAAGTCTGAAACTTGACTGTCTGAAAAAGAAACAGGAGCATCAAAAACACAACCTGACACCTGTAGGCCTCAATGGTGAAGATCCAGGGTTACCCTAGAAGATGTTTGAATCTGTAGGGGAGCTCTGTATAACGTGCTCTTTGAGAGGGGTAGGCCCCACACCCCTCTCTCTCTCCAGAGGTTGAGGACCCTTCTCTCTGCCCTTTCTGCTTAGCCCATTCTGGCTTTACAGTTTCTTGTCTTGCAGCATTCCAACTGCTACCACCCCAGTCTTTGCCAGTATCCTGTTCAGTCCTGTTCCCCCCAAACACCCTGCAGAGAAGGAGACTGCTAGTTCACAAGGGGAGGACTAAGGAAGCCTTTTGATTAGCAAGTAATGATCAATATGGACTGGAGCTCCTCTAATTAGCGCTGTTAGAGGTAACCTTGAGGCTTTGGGGATGTTACTGTGAGAGTTTGTGGAACTGTTCTTTTGGGAGGGGCGCCTGCCCCAAATCTTCAGAAGTAACAACAATCCCCAGCCCTTGTTGATTCCTTGGGGCTTCTGGCCATTCCTTCCTGCTCAGGTCCAACCAGGGTGAATACAGGTCTCCACATAGTCCCAATACCCCAACACTTTCATAGTTGAATTTTACAATTTTACACCTCCACAGGTCTTTTGAATATTCTCAGAAGAATGGAGTCCTGGTCCCTGCAGCTGCCCTGGGGGTTGGAGGGATGCTGGTTTGTTGGCTGATGTCTAGACGCAAGATCAAGACTCTTGAAATGGGTGATGGATGGTGGGGCGCAGGCGAAAAAAAACTGAAAGAAGATGAAAGAATACGGCCCTTCCAGATTGAAACATCTGACAAAGAAATCCAGGTACCCATGGCCGGGATGTGGAGAGGGGCAGAAAGCTGCAAGGTGGAGCCAGTCCACCTCCATCTCACTTCTTGAAGGTCTTGATGTCTTGGGGCTATCACCACAGTACTCGTACTGTAATATAGTTACCTACCACCATTAGACGATGCACTCCCAACCATCATTTATGAAGCAGCTGTGGGTTCAGATCCTACATATTGTCCTGGAGATCTTGTTTCCAAGATCACAGGTCGTATGTGCAACCTCTAGCTGCTCCTGACAGAAGGCCACACTTTAACCAGCAGACTTTTGTAAAGGGTCTGAGGATGGTGAAGCAGGGTGGGAAGGTTTAGGGAGAGCAGTGGGGCACACAGAGGTCTTTAGTAGAGGGAAGGCCTGGAAGGGTAGAGATATACAGCCTTACTGAGTCGCAGCATCTCTGTCTCCAGCCAACTAGCATTAGGCAGCTCAGCCAGCTGGGACTGAGCTGCAGAAATACCCACTCTTTGATAACCACTTCTTACTCTCTTCCCATCCAGTAGTGCCAGAGAGCTCCCTTGCAACAACAAGCCTAGTTAGCATGTTATCAGAAGGGCAAGAGTAGGACCCCAGTACTCCCATCTGCCCTGTATAAACTGGTAACCTATAGAAAAGTATAGTGATGACATAAATGACCGAGGATCCTGTGCAGAGCGTGCAACTTCTTTAGCAAGGTTCTCAGTGTATCAGGTAATGGAGCAAAAGGCGGCAGAGGTGCAAGGCTCTGCCCACCAGCACTCGTGTCCCTGTGCTCGGAGCATGCAGGCACCTGGCCAGCCGCGCAGAGCAGCGTGTGCTCCTCTCTGCAGGACCTGCACCGCCGCCTGGACCAGGCCCGCTACACGCCGCCGCTCGAAGGGGCTGCCTTCCACTATGGCTTCAACTCGGACTACCTGCAGAAGGTGGTCGCCTACTGGAGGAACCAGTTTGACTGGCGCAAGCAAGTGGAGATCCTGAACAAATACCCTCATTTCCAAACCACCATCGAAGGTGAGGGCGTCTCTGCAGTTCACGTGGGTCCTGGAGATGAGGCACTTAGAGACGTAGTTTAGCAGGCAAGATGTGATGGGTTTATAGTAGGACTTGATGATCTTGAAGGTCTTTTCCATCCATAACAATTCTATGAGTCTCTGATACGCTTCCCCGTAGCACCTCAGCGGCCTGAGATCCCTGCTCGCTCTGCCCCTACGAATGGCACGTTTAGGACAAGGGGTTCAGGCTGAACACCAACCTGGACAGATGGCCCTGTGCTCTGGAAGCCTTGGCTCTGAAATGCACTGAGGATAGCCAGGGTGATTTCAGATAACAGAATATGTAAGATAACACTATGCATAATAGAGCTGAATGATATGAATGAAATATCATTAGCGTAGGTTGTATTATTTATAACTTTGTATAGAGTTAGACCATTTAAAAATGGCAATAATACTCAATCTGCTTCAGAACACAGTACCTTTGGCACTGAACCCGTCCTTGTGATATTTTCTTCTGCCACCACCTTGAAACCTCCCTTGAAAATTGCCATATTTACCCAAACTCTTAGACCAGGTGCTTTCCCCCTCTCCCATACTAGTTTAGACAGGTAAGTTTAGTCAGCCTTTAGATAAGTGATTTTCAGGTAAAACTTGTATATTCAACTTTCTTTTTCATATTTTGCCTTTAATCAACCATACAATTTTATCATGTGTGGGGTTTTGCATGTGTCGTACCTGGGTTATGCTATGTATTTAAGAGCAGCTCTACCTATTTCTATATAACCACTTCTTCAGGAGAGGCATCCGTGATCTCTTGTGACCCATATGTCTGGGACTCAGATACATATCCCTGCTCATATATGAAAGAGCAGACATGGGTACAGTAGGAAGCACGGTATCCCCTTTCAGATAGGCAGCTGTTTCTCAGTGGTTGGTGGCATAATTTCTGCTGTAAAAAAACAGTTAGAATATTTCCACCTTCCTTCTTCAGGGACCAGAAAAGAAACTGAGATGAAATCAGAGCTTTCATTTATCTGTTTTGAATTCCTGTCAGGGATCGATATCCATTTTATCCACGTGAAGCCTCCCCACGTCCCTCCCGGCCAGACTGTTTATCCCCTGTTGATGGTGCACGGCTGGCCCGGCTCCTTCTATGAGTTCTACAAGATCATCCCTCTGCTCACGGAGCCGGCCCAGCACGGCCTAGGTGAGGACGACGTCGTGTTTGAGGTCATCTGCCCGTCCATCCCGGGCTATGGCTTCTCAGAGGCACCTCACCAGAAAGGTAAGTGATGAAAAGGCTCTCCTGGACTCACAAGGGTTTTGAAGTAGCACCCCTGCCACCAGTGGACCCTTGAGCACAGCAGTTTGAGAACGCAGAAGGGCAGATTCTGGGTTTTCTCACGTTCTGTGAACTCAACTCTTCACTAATACATACAAGACAGGTGTCTTCTCTGTAGCAGTGAGATGGGAAATGGCTGGCTCCTCTCAACACTGGAGATGGAGAAGCTTATATTATCAGGATGTGCCCTTGGTGTGGGACAAAGACTCCCAGCTCATCTTGCACAAATTGCTAAACTCTCTGAAAATGGAAGACTTGTGCCCCTCACACAGATGGGTTCAACCTACTCCATCATCCTCCCAGCCAGTCTCTACAGCCGTTATCCTTTCCCCAGGGCACTTTCCTGCAGCCAAAAAAGCCACAAAAGGTAAAAGCTCCAGCACACAGTCTCTAGCTCCCTGCACTGACACAGGCAAGGTCATGGTGTCCTTCGCTCTGGGGTTTGCTCTGGACATTTGGTCAGCAGGAGTAGCTAAAAGCCAGGTCTACCTTCTGCCTTCTCCACTTCCCAATGAATTTAAACAGTCTCTTGTTCCCTGTAGTCAGGGAGGCAGGGAGGACAGCCGGGTGCTCCGTGCCCTCGGCATTATTCCGCAGCACGCTGACGTGCCCCTGTCAAGACCACAGTCTCTGGTTGGCAAACACACGTTAGGACAGGTTTCCTGTACAGTTTTTCTCTTTACCTGCAGGCTTTGACTCCATAGCAGCTGCTCGGATATTTCACAAGCTGATGAAAAGGCTGGGCTTCAAGGAGTACTACCTACAGGGAGGAGATTGGGGATCTCTAATTACTACAAACATGGCCCAGATGCTGCCACAGTGAGTAGCAACTGCAGTTGGACCAGAGGAGCTGCCTTCAGCTCTTATCCTGCCTTATGTCTGCAGAGCCCCCGTTCTCCCTCTCATCCCTTCCCCTTTGTGTCCTCCAGAGACATCCCCAACCCTATGCATTCAATTGTGCTCAGATTCTTTATATTGATATTGGCTCACATTCCAGGCTCCCTACATTTCACTGTCATTTGGCTTCTGCACTAGCTGGAAAGCAAACTGTCTTGCATTCTGACTTGAAAAGTGGAAAAGGCCAATCCTTATTCAAAGTCAGGAAGGAAAGAGACTAAGAAATTTAAATCTTGCTGGGAGATAGGAAGGGAGGGAGCTCACTTTCTCAGCACCTGAACAGTAGCATCACAGCACTTCCCTGTCTGAAACGTGGAGCTGAAAGTGGCTGACCCAAAAAGAAACATAATACCTGCCCTGGAAGATCACATCATAGCTCACTGCTTAGCATTTAATGAAAAGTGTGCACCACAACCATGCTTAAGTCAGAAAACAAATCAAGGGGGAAAGCTCCTAATGTTGTTAGATTGCAAGCAGAGCTCTGGACTGTAGTGGTGCTTTGCAGCACTACCATGTGTGATCTAGTATTTCTAGTATTTACATATGAATGGCATGGCTGGATGGAGGTGGCACCAACTGTACTATTTCTAGCTCCTTCTTTTTTTTTTTAATAATAAAAACACAAACATATTTAATGTATTTGGTTCAGTGAAATACTTCTAAAAAAACACCAGTCAGATAATATTCTAGAGAATCTGAAAACAAAAATTCTCTTTTTTTAACTTTCTATTAACTTGATTTTAGGTCTGTGAAAGGGCTTCATCTGAATTTTGTCTTCATCACCGCACGTGGTTTGGGGACGTTTATCTCTGTGATGATTGGGGCTTACGTACCATGGCTTGTGGGCCTCACCAGAGAAGATGCTCGACGTATGTACCCTTTTCTCGAGAAGAACGTCTATACCTTTTTGCGAGAATCTGGATACTTACACCTCCAAGCCACCAAACCAGACACTGCAGGTAATGAACCCATGATAGATATTCTGCAGATATTACTTTTCAGACTCTTAACATGGTGTATGACTTTTCTCAGCCAAAAGAACAGCTCATCAAAAAGCCACCTAATCAAAGCATGTACCTTGAAAGCAAAACCTCTAAAAGTCAAAGTGGGTGAAAAAAAAAGAAAAAGAAATCATAAACAAATACAATGTGAAATTGCAGAAAAACAGATGCAGTCTTAGTACTTGGAAAGTAGGAGGCCTGCCGGAGCTGCAGAGGTCAATACAGAAGGGGTCTCAAGAAAGATATGACCATCTCAGAAGAGTTACCAAATGTAGGGGTAGTAACTCCTCATCAGGAAAGACAGGGGAGCTGTCTCAGCCTGAAGCAGCACTAGTGGAGTCCTTAGGAAAAATCGCACCTCATCCTGGGAAGTCCCTGAGAAGTTCAAAAATAACTCGGAAACTGATGATCAGATCATTGCTTGACCTGATCTCAATAGCAAAGGAATAGTAGGAGGTAAACGAGATAGCAGTTTAAGAGCTGAGAGTGGAGGGGAGGCAGGTGCAGAAAAAATATAGACCAGTTTGTCTAGTCTCCATGATAGGCAAACTAGCAGAACTGTTCTAAAGAACGAAGACTTGATGCACTGGTAATAATAATGTCACAGGGAAGAGTCAACATGGTTTTTTAGAAAGAAATCATATCTCACAAGTCAAAGTCCTGCAGAATCAAAGAGCAGTAGCATATCTGGATTTTCAAGCAATTTTTTTTTATCAAGATATCTCCAGAAGATCTTAAAAAATTAAACTGCCTTAAAAAAAGGATTAATATCCTGGATCTATGAATACTTATCACAAGAATCTAAGCATAGGAATAAGTGTTCGGACTTCAGTGCAGGGAGAGCATCACAAAAATCTCTGCTGGGACCTGGACATTTCAACATAATCTGGATTTCTCTAGAGCAAAAGCTAACTATTAAAGGAAAATTTTGTCAGGTTTCCAGGATATGGTTTAATCTAAAGCTAACTGGAGAGAGTTGCAAAATCTAGTTGATTAGAAGTGACCGGTTCATTAGAACGGCCAATAAAAAAGTGATGCCAACAAAGTCCAAAGCAATTTAAACAGAGGAGGAAAAGCTCATTAAAAAAAAAAAAAACACGCACACACAAGGGCCTCAGAAGATCTGAAAAGGTTTATTGCTGGTGGGTCATGCACTAGATAACGTGTTTTAGCTTGACCTACAGCCAGGCAGAGCCTTCACATAACTTAGAACCTATAATAAATCACTCTGGGCTTGCCAGTGCAGGGAAAGGGTTAGCCACGTTCACTATTAACCATAACTTTTTTGTGCATGGTCTTCCACAAGGCCACTCAGTGCTAAAGTGGCATGAAAATACACCTGAGATAATGTGCTGTAACAAAAACTACAGTACACAGGTACTGCACTTTTTCCAAGACAAGTCTCTATCACTATTGAGCCAATTACTATCTGGTTTTTAGTTAAGAACACATGGGTGATACCCTGCATACATGCTAGGTTTATGTCTGCTCTAATGCTCCTCAACATCATGCAGAGGTATCTGCTGCACAGCCCTTTTCACCTTCAAAAACAGAAGGTGATGAAACAGCACTCAAGGGCCTGGTTATCCATCCTAACCAGAACGGTGCTCTCAAAGAGTTTATTTGAAATCATTTTAGTGTTTAACACTTATACGTGGTGCTTCTTCCATGCATCACCAGGAACCTGACAGGACTTGCTTAACTCCTAAGCTCTTTGGGACAGAAACTAGCCAAGTTGGGAGTGCTGTCAGTTACAGCCTCAGCTCATTTAGGGCAAATTTGTGAAGAAAAGTAGTTACAGCAGAACTAATAAAACAAACTCTTTGCTTAGCAATCAATGAAAAACTTTGAAGGACTCTGACAAGTCCAGTTTTGCTTTAACTGAAGTACTGCAAGGCCTTGCAAGTACAAGAATTGTCCTGTTTATCTCTGGAATTAGGTTGTGGATTGAATGACTCCCCTGTGGGGCTTGCTGCATACATTCTGGAGAAATTCTCTACCGGGACTAATAGATCTTTTGTTCAAAAGGATGATGGAGGCTTGGAAAGGTAAGAAAACAGATGCTCTTTCATGAGAAGACTCTTTAAAAGAAAAGGTGATGGTAACTAATGAGGAGATGGAAAAACAGATTTGTCAGCTTAAGTTGGCTCTTAAAGACAAAAGTATTACACATGACAAGGAGCAGTTCTAAATTATAATAGACTGTCTGCAAGTACTGCTTCTGCATCAAGCAGTTTTGCTCCAGCCACACAGATGCCATTTATCTTGCTGCTCGAAATAAGTGGAAAACAAGAGAACCTCTGTGCATGAAGCCACTGTTGGGTACTGAGAAGTAGCTTTCAACAACACGTGTTTCTTTTTCCTCTCAACAGCAAATACTCTCTAGACGACCTCTTGACCAACGTGATGATTTATTGGGTGACATCATCCATCATATCCTCAATGCGTTTCTACAAGGAGGGCTTGGTCAAGAATTTAAATATTCTTGAGAGGTAACTAAGTGGCAGATTCAGGATAGATTTGCAAGAGAAACTGAGTTTGGACATTTGCCTGTTTAAGCATTTAAATCACTTGCAACAAAGCTAATCCTCATTAAAAAAATCAGGTTCTTATCTTGGTAAGTCTAGTCAAAGGTCACTTTTCTTTTGCACATAAGGTGCCTTGTAGCCAATGCAATACAGAGAACATACTTTAAAAGATTCATACACATTTTTGTTCAAAATAGAGGTACCAAGCAAGTTTGAATCTTTAAACATTACAGTTGAAGGGGTACAAGGTCAGCTCCATTTTACATATATGTAGATACAACAGATTCTGAAGCTCAAAGAGAGACCCAAACACAAGTGAAGCGCCTCAGCTGTGCACAGGCCACAAAACGAGCTGCTGTAGTGAAACTTCCCCCACTCACTGTGGCCATTACAGACACCAGTAGAATTTCATAGACTTTCCCCAGGAACTGCCTTTTAAAAAATGCAGTTAATGAATGTTTTTCAGGTACGGTGTACACGTCCCCACTGGGATTGCAGCCTTTCCTGAGGAGGCCGCACATGCACCACGCACCTGGGCAAAGAAGAGCATAAAGAACATTGTTAGTTACACTTACATGCCACGTGGGGGGCATTTTGCTGCCTTTGAGGAACCAAGGCTTCTGGCCCAAGACATCAGGCAGTTCGTCAGGAAGGTGGAGCAACTGTGACCACGCGGTCCAGCCGTGCAGAGAACCAGAGCGGGCTGTTCTGCCGCCACCCGAAGCGCTGCTTGGAAGGATTAAATAAAGCCACTGTAGTCACGTACAGAAGCCAGCATTTTATTCTGATGGTAATGATTATAACTACTAAACTTGATGATTAAAGGTCTTCATAAGAAAAAAAGCCTCTTGTCTTCTCTCATTCCTAGCACCCTCTTCAAGTTCAGCACTGTGTTCAAGTATAACAGAATATGTAAACAGTTTAATGCAATACCATTGCACTCTTTAAGAGAGGGAGGAGAGCCGCTTGTTCCTCAGAATCCAGGCTTCTGTTCAAAAGTTTCTTTGAATGTTTGAGCACCAGCATTCTTCAAGATGCATTTGGGGGGAAGTAGAGGGCTTGGCTTTCCTGAGCACAACAAACACTGCACCTTGGAAATGCCCAAGCTGCATTTCCTTCGGGGGACCTGTGATGACACTCTCATGAGGGCAGCCGCACGCAAGGCAGCTTCTTAGCAATTGCTCTGCTAGCTTTAGCAGTCACTACATCTTTGTCAAGAGCTGACAGTGGATAATACGGCAGGGAGGGCACTCCTGGTGGTCTCCGAGCTCCAATATATCAGCTTATCTACCTTCTTTCCAGTCCTATCATCTTACTCTAGTCCAAAAGGTCAGAAAGTTAAAAGAAATAACAAAAAGTGCAGAGAGTTATTTCTTTCTTTACCCTCCATTCAACAGATTTTCTACTATCCCAGGGTACATTTAGTGCTGGTAAGAAACTACAAGCAACCTCACTACTAGTAGCCTGCAGTTTCAAACAGGAAAGACATCCAGAGCTATTAAACTCATTGCATTGCAGGTATGCAGCAGCTGTTTTGAGGCTACTGCAGTGGATATTAGTTCAACACCGTGCTCTAAGGTTTCTCTCATTGTCCCATTCTGCACAAGACAGCAGACATGGCACAGAAGAAAGGGCTCAAGTTCCATTTGCAGGTAACACAGGGCATTCTGATTTGGAAGAAGAATTTCACAGTTAAAGGTAGTGTTGAACTTGATCACATCCACCTTGTCTCTGTCCTGTTTCAGCAAGGTTTGCAGTCCAAGACTCTAGCATTTGTAAGAAGTAAAAGCAAGCAAGAACAGAACTTTCAAAAAGTGAGAATAAAACCTCACGATGGCACAGGACTCGTACGTTCCTCTGCAGAGCACTAGAATAAAAAATGGCTTGCCCTTGTTTGAACTGTCTTACAAACTGATTCTCAGGGCTGTCTCTTAGGAGAGACACCAAAAGTGCTTTCCTGCCTCCACAGGACAGCTTAACCTCTTTTTCACAAGCCTACGTATGAAATCTCCCCGTTGCTGAGAAGGCTTGCTCTTTGGAGGATAAACTAGCCAATGCTGAATAATGGGAAGTCTCATTTTATCAAGTGAGTGGCCAAGCAGTGAGTGCTCAAATCCGATCAGACTACAGGGAAAGATCTCCTTTCCCAGCAGTGGAATGGGTTAGAATTGTTACAGCCTTTATGGTAAACCCTGGAAAGACCAACTGCATTAATAATCATGTGCATTCATTAAAGTCAAAAAACAATTTGCTAAAGTAGTAATTATTGATAGAGGAATTGCTGCATTAAAACTCTCCTGAGAAAAATACTGTATCCAGTACTTGCCAGCTCAATAAGTACACTGCAATAAAGTTCTACTCCCAGCACAACATTTCATCTCCTCTGCCACAGGTCCCCAAAGAACATGCAAGTGTGCCTTTAGAGACAGTTGCTTTCAATATCAGTTCCATGCAAGGAAAAATTTTACAGCTGTTTCACAGCAAGATGAACACTGTTCAGCTACAGGAAGATAGTAGATACCTGGAGAAGAGATCCAGAAAGACAAGAATATGCAATTACATGGGACGAAACGGTCACCACCCAAAGCAGCACCAAAAGGTTACTCAATAATTCATTAAAATTCTAGAAAGCCCAAGTCATTCATGAAACCCCTTGAGTGTCACTGGTGCTTGAAAACATATGTAATCCTCCCAGGCAGGAGCCACAGCCTGAGGAGATGAGGCACCTATTCCCACGTCTCCATCGGAGGACAAGTTGACAGTGAGTTTCCTTCCTCGGGTGGGCACTTTGTAGTTGAGCTTGGGCCGGAACCAGTCGCGGTGTCCCTGAAGCATCACAACAGCGCCCACGACAGGGAGAACCTTCAGTTCGCTGAAGACATCCGCAACGAAGAGCGAGTGGAAGAGCTTACGCACGCAGAAGGGGGTTTGCAGGCTCTCCTCAGCACTGCCCACGCAGACGCCCTCCATGTTGAGCTCATAAAGCTCCTTGGGGCTCATGGCATTGCCACCAAGCAGGATGAGAACACGCGGAACCAGGGTCAAACAGAACATCGCTTCCAAGTGCTGGAGCACCCCCTCCAGCTCCGTCAGCACCTGCTGGCATCTCTTGCTTGCCATGTCCACGGAGGGCAGCTTCTTAATCACATCTCCATCCTGTGGAGTGGGAAGAAAAGTAGAGAGAAAAATAAGGAGAAGGTCTTAATACGTTCTTCTCAAAAGAGGGCACAACCTTTCCATACTACTCCAAGAAGGTCAGGCAAGTTAGTTTAATATGGGTAGACCCATGTAAAATCAGGAACTCTGAGGAGAACACAAAAGGACACTCTGATTCAAGCTGCTGAGCCTCAATCTGCACCAGGCTACTTTAAAAAACAAACAAACAAGAACTAAAACCCAACAGGCTTAGAAACCCCATCTTTCAAATGAGGAAGGCCACTCTGGAGCCACATCAAGAGGAACTCAACACCCAGAGGGCTCGTGTGAGCAACAGACGTAGAACAGCGAGTAGCAGAAACTACTTCAAGCAGAAAGCAGGATGCAAGGGTCAAACAGCAACGTTTGGTATCTTCAGCTACCAGCCCTACTTCAGAACAGCGAACGGAGCCCTCTCAGTTCAGACCCGCAGCGAAGCTGTAGGGGCCAAGCTGCGGAGCTGGAGCAGCCACCCCGGCCATGGGCCGCCGCTGCCCACCCGGCCCGGCCCCGCCGCCCACCTGCGCCGCCCGCCGGCAGAAGTAGGCGAGCTGCTCGTAGGGCAGCGGCAGCTGGTGCCGCTGCTGCAGGACGTGCTTGAGCAGCTCGCAGGCCAAGCGGCAGCAGCTCTTTCCCCGGGCTGGGCGGGGAGAGGATGGAGCGCAGGATTCCCTGCCCGCGCAGGACTTTGCATCTGCCTCTGCTGAACTTCACTGAACTGCATTTGCAACCACCCGCGTAAGCAATAGGTGGCACTAATAAGTGGTATGGAGTGGGTGGTCACTGAGCGCGTAGCCAAAGAGGAAGTCGGCAGAGGAGACAGCAGGCTGCTTTGCTCGGAGCTGCACGAGTGGAGAAGGAGCAGACATGTGGCAGGAGGTCCTTCCTAACGCCTGGTGAGAGCCCCACGGCACCGGGAGCCGGGGACGGGGCACGGGGCACCTCTAGGGCTGGAGTGGGACAGAGCCCTGCAGGGTAACCCAGGCTGAGACAGGCCGCCGAAAAGTGCTGGGAATATCCGACTGGTTTTTCACAGTCATAACTGTGGAAGAGATTATCCTGGACGGTGTCACTCGGAGAGCTGGTTCTCCGACATGCTTGTTTTGTCGGCAGTTCCAGGCTGGGGTGATGGCTGTGGTGCCAGGTTTCGTGCCTCTGCTTAGTTAAGCTCTAGGATGCAAGTGCATGGAGGTGTTAGTACCTCTTGTATAATCTGCCCAGCCTCCAAAGAGGTGAAGGCCGACACTGTTTGCTCTTGGGAGCCCTGTTCTCCCCTGGCTGGGAGTGCTTTAAAGAAACAGATCCTCACATTCCACACCAGAGCTGTTCCACAGCAAGTTACCAAACGGCCTCGGCTCCTGCCCGGGGCTCCAGATGCACTGCAAGCTCTGCCTGGGGCAGAGTGGGAAAATGACACTGGATAAGAAAAACCAACCAGCAGACTCAGGTTTTCATCATGGACTTTGATGTCCTTTGGGAGGTGAGGTTTTTTCTTTTTTTTTTTTTTTTGTCTTTTTGTTTTGTCTCGAGATATCTTAATTATGACACCAAATAGCTCCTAGCATTAGCTGCTTTCCACGGCATGAGATACCAAGACATTTCCTCATTGCTCCTAATGAGTCTAGATTTCTAAATGTTATGGAAACAATCTAACCTAGCTAAAATGTGGCAAAGAAATGCCACCTTTTATGCAGGATTGGTGCTGCCAGGACCTCTCATTCTGTCTCATCCAAAAGTAGAAGCAAACTTTCAGATGCACCCAGGTGGCTAAACTGCCTGTGATCCCATGGCTGTGCGGTACATGGTGCTGGCAGACAACAGTGTTTGCAGTGTCCCCAGGGATCGGTACCACTCAACATTGCCAGGCTGAAAGGATGGTCTTTTTTCTTTTCTGTTTGTAGGGAGAGCATCTGGTCCCGGATCACGTGAGTGAAGCAGCTGCTCTGTGCTGAGGCCTCTACTTTTCTTCAGACCCCTCAATGAGGCACAGCATAGTCCTTTCCCTACGCTGCATGACGACAACAACAAAGTCTTCATTTACAGACATCTCACAGCCTCCTGCAACAGGCTCATCCTCGGGGGAAGCTGGAGAGCTTCACACACAGCTCAGAGGGAGGGGAAGGTGCATATGGCACTGATTGATCGAACATCTAAAAAGCTTTGAAATGTCCTTCATGTTAAAATCAGCTTCTTTCCCTGAAGAAAGTCTGAAACTTGACTGTCTGAAAAAGAAACAGGAGCATCAAAAACACAACCTGACACCTGTAGGCCTCAATGGTGAAGATCCAGGGTTACCCTAGAAGGTGTTTGAATCTGTAGGGGAGCTCTGTATAACGTGCTCTTTGAGAGGGGTAGGCCCCACACCCCTCTCTCTCTCCAGAGGTTGAGGACCCTTCTCTCTGCCCTTTCTGCTTAGCCCATTATGGCTTTGCAGTTTCTTGTCTTGCAGCATTCCAACTGCTACCACCCCAGTCTTTGCCAGTATCCTGTTCAGTCCTGTTCCTCCCAAACCCTGCAGAGAAGGAGACTGCTAGTTCACAAGGGGAGGACTAAGGAAGCCTTTTGATTAGCAAGTAATGATCAATATGGACTGGAGCTCCTCTAATTAGCGCTGTTAGAGGTAACCTTGAGGCTTTGGGGATGTTACTGTGAGAGTTTGTGGAACTGTTCTTTTGGGAGGGGCGCCTGCCCCAAATCTTCAGAAGTAACAACAATCCCCAGCCCTTGTTGATTCCTTGGGGTTTCTGGCCATTCCTTACTGCTCAGGTCCAACCAGGGTGAATACAGGTCTCCACATAGTCCCAATACCCCAACACTTTCATAGCTGAATTTTACAATTTTACACCTCCACAGGTCTTTTGAATATTCTCAGAAGAATGGAGTCCTGGTCCCTGCAGCTGCCCTGGGGGTTGGAGGGATGCTGGTTTGTTGGCTGATGTCTAGACGCAAGATCAAGACTCTTGAAATGGGTGATGGATGGTGGGGCGCAGGCGAAAAAAAACTGAAAGAAGATGAAAGAATACGGCCCTTCCAGATTGAAACATCTGACAAAGAAATCCAGGTACCCATGGCCGGGATGTGGAGAGGGGCAGAAAGCTGCAAGGTGGAGCCAGTCCACCTCCATCTCACTTCTTGAAGGTCTTGATGTCTTGGGGCTATCACCACAGTACTCGTACTGTAATATAGTTACCTACCACCATTAGACGATGCACTCCCAACCATCATTTATGAAGCAGCTGTGGGTTCAGATCCTACATATTGTCCTGGAGATCTTGTTTCCAAGATCACAGGTCGTATGTGCAACCTCTAGCTGCTCCTGACAGAAGGCCACACTTTAACCAGCAGACTTTTGTAAAGGGTCTGAGGATGGTGAAGCAGGGTGGGAAGGTTTAGGGAGAGCAGTGGGGCACACAGAGGTCTTTAGTAGAGGGAAGGCCTGGAAGGGTAGAGATATACAGCCTTACTGAGTCGCAGCATCTCTGTCTCCAGCCAACTAGCATTAGGCAGCTCAGCCAGCTGGGACTGAGCTGCAGAAATACCCACTCTTTGACAACCACTTCTTACTCTCTTCCCATCCAGTAGTGCCAGAGAGCTCCCTTGCAACAACAAGCCTAGTTAGCAAGTTATATCAGAAGGGCAAGAGTAGGACCCCAGTACTCCCATCTGCCCTGTATAAACTGGTAACCTATAGAAAAGTATAGTGATGACATAAATGACCGAGGATCCTGTGCAGAGCGTGCAACTTCTTTAGCAAGGTTCTCAGTGTATCAGGTAATGGAGCAAAAGGCGGCAGAGGTGCAAGGCTCTGCCCACCAGCACTCGTGTCCCTGTGCTCGGAGCATGCAGGCACCTGGCCAGCCGCGCAGAGCAGCGTGTGCTCCTCTCTGCAGGACCTGCACCGCCGCCTGGACCAGGCCCGCTACACGCCACCGCTCGAAGGGGCTGCCTTCCACTATGGCTTCAACTCGGACTACCTGCAGAAGGTGGTCGCCTACTGGAGGAACCAGTTTGACTGGCGCAAGCAAGTGGAGATCCTGAACAAATACCCTCATTTCCAAACCACCATCGAAGGTGAGGGCGTCTCTGCAGTTCACGTGGGTCCTGTAGATGAGGCACTTAGAGACGTAGTTTAGCAGGCAAGATGTGATGGGTTTATAGTAGGACTTGATGATCTTGAAGGTCTTTTCCATCCATAACAATTCTATGAGTCTCTGATACGCTTCCCCGTAGCACCTCAGCGGCCTGAGATCCCTGCTCGCTCTGCCCCTACGAATGGCACGTTTAGGACAAGGGGTTCAGGCTGAACACCAACCTGGACAGATGGCCCTGTGCTCTGGAAGCCTTGGCTCTGAAATGCACTGAGGATAGCCAGGGTGATTTCAGATAACAGAATATGTAAGATAACACTATGCATAATAGAGCTGAATGATATGAATGAAATATCATTAGCGTAGGTTGTATTATTTATAACTTTGTATAGAGTTAGACCATTTAAAAATGGCAATAATACTCAATCTGCTTCAGAACACAGTACCTTTGGCACTGAACCCGTCCTTGTGATATTTTCTTCTGCCACCACCTTGAAACCTCCCTTGAAAATTGCCATATTTACCCAAACTCTTAGACCAGGTGCTTTCCCCCTCTCCCATACTAGTTTAGACAGGTAAGTTTAGTCAGCCTTTAGATAAGTGATTTTCAGGTAAAACTTGTATATTCAACTTTCTTTTTCATATTTTGCCTTTAATCAACCATACAATTTTATCATGTGTGGGGTTTTGCATGTGTCGTACCTGGGTTATGCTATGTATTTAAGAGCAGCTCTACCTATTTCTATAAAACCACTTCCTCAGGAGAGGCATCCGTGATCTCTTGTGACTCATATGTCTGGGACTCAGATACATATCCCTGCTCATATATGAAAGAGCAGACATGGGTACAGTAGGAAGCACGGTATCCCCTTTCAGATAGGCAGCTGTTTCTCAGTGGTTGGTGGCATAATTTCTGCTGTAAAAAAACAGTTAGAATTTTTCCACCTTCCTTCTTCAGGGACCAGAAAAGAAACTGAGATGAAATCAGAGCTTTCATTTATCTGTTTTGAATTCCTGTCAGGGATCGATATCCATTTTATCCACGTGAAGCCTCCCCACGTCCCTCCCGGCCAGACTGTTTATCCCCTGTTGATGGTGCACGGCTGGCCCGGCTCCTTCTATGAGTTCTACAAGATCATCCCTCTGCTCACGGAGCCGGCCCAGCACGGCCTAGGTGAGGACGACGTCGTGTTTGAGGTCATCTGCCCGTCCATCCCGGGCTATGGCTTCTCAGAGGCACCTCACCAGAAAGGTAAGTGATGAAAAGGCTCTCCTGGACTCACAAGGGTTTTGAAGTAGCACTCCTGCCACCAGTGGACCCTTGAGCACAGCAGTTTGAGAACGCAGGAGGGCAGATTCTGGGTTTTCTCAGGTTCTGTGAACTCAACTCTTCACTAATACATACAAGACAGGTGTCTTCTCTGTAGCAGTGAGATGGGAAATGGCTGGCTCCTCTCAACACTGGAGATGGAGAAGCTTATATTATCAGGATGTGCCCTTGGTGTGGGACAAAGACTCCCAGCTCATCTTGCACAAATTGCTAAACTCTCTGAAAATGGAAGACTTGTGCCCCTCACACAGATGGGTTCAACCTACTCCATCATCCTCCCAGCCAGTCTCTACAGCCGTTATCCTTTCCCCAGGGCACTTTCCTGCAGCCAAAAAAGCCACAAAAGCTAAAAGCTCCAGCACACAGTCTCTAGCTCCCTGCACTGACACAGGCAAGGTCATGGTGTCCTTCGCTCTGGGGTTTGCTCTGGACATTTGGTCAGCAGGAGTAGCTAAAAGCCAGGTCTACCTTCTGCCTTCTCCACTTCCCAATGAATTTAAACAGTCTCTTGTTCCCTGTAGTCAGGGAGGCAGGGAGGACAGCCGGGTGCTCCGTGCCCTCGGCATTATTCCGCAGCACGCTGACGTGCCCCTGTCAAGACCACAGTCTCTGGTCGGCAAACACACGTTAGGACAGAAGGTTTCCTGTACAGTTTTTCTCTTTACCTGCAGGCTTTGACACCATAGCAGCTGCTCGGATATTTCACAAGCTGATGAAAAGGCTGGGCTTCAAGGAGTACTACCTACAGGGAGGAGACTGGGGATCTCTAATTACTACAAACATGGCCCAGATGCTGCCACAGTGAGTAGCAACTGCAGTTGGACCAGAGGAGCTGCCTTCAGCTCTTATCCTGTCTTCTGTCTGCAGAGCCCCCGTCCTCCCTCTCATCCCTTCCCCTTTGTGTCCTCCAGAGACATCCCCAACCCTGTGCATTCAATTGTGCTCAGATTCTTTATATTGATATTGGCTCACATTCCAGGCTCCCTACATTTCACTGTCATTTGGCTTCTGCACTAGCTGGAAAGCAAACTGTCTTGCATTCTGACTTGAAAAGTGGAAAAGGCCAATCCTTATTCAAAGTCAGGAAGGAAAGAGACTAAGAAATTTAAATCTTGCTGGGAGATAGGAAGGGAGGGAGCTCACTTTCTCAGCACCTGAACAGTAGCATCACAGCACTTCCCTGTCTGAAACGTGGAGCTGAAAGTGGCTGACCCAAAAAGAAACATAATACCTGCCCTGGAAGATCACATCATAGCTCACTGCTTAGCATTTAATGAAAAGTGTGCACCACAACCATGCTTAAGTCAGAAAACAAATCAAGGGGGAAAGCTCCTAATGTTGTTAGATTGCAAGCAGAGCTCTGGACTGTAGTGGTGCTTTGCAGCACTACCATGTGTGATCTAGTATTTCTAGTATTTACATATGAATGGCATGGCTGGATGGAGGTGGCACCAACTGTACTATTTCTAGCTCCTTCTTTTTTTTTTTAATAATAAAAACACAAACATATTTAATGTATTTGGTTCAGTGAAATACTTCTAAAAAAACACCAGTCAGATAATATTCTAGAGAATCTGAAAACAAAAATTCTCTTTTTTTAACTTTCTATTAACTTGATTTTAGGTCTGTGAAAGGGCTTCATCTGAATTTTGTCTTCATCTCCGCACGTGGTTTGGGGACGTTTATCTCTGTGATGATTGGGGCTTACGTACCATGGCTTGTGGGCCTCACCAGAGAAGATGCTCGACGTATGTACCCTTTTCTCGAGAAGAACGTCTATACCTTTTTGCGAGAATCTGGATACTTACACCTCCAAGCCACCAAACCAGACACTGCAGGTAATGAACCCAGGATAGATATTCTGCAGATATTACTTTTCAGACTCTTAAAATGGTGTATGATTTTTCTCAGCCAAAAGAACAGCTCATCAAAAAGCCACCTAATCAAAGCATGTACCTTGAAAGCAAAACCTCTAAAAGTCAAAGTGGGTGAAAAAAAAAAGAAAAAGAAATCATAAACAAATACAATGTGAAATTGCAGAAAAACAGATGCAGTCTTAGTACTTGGAAAGTAGGAGGCCTGCCGGAGCTGCAGAGGTCAATACAGAAGGGGTCTCAAGAAAGATATGACCATCTCAGAAGAGTTACCAAATGCAGGGGTAGTAACTCCTCATCAGGAAAGACAGGGGAGCTGTCTCAGCCTGAAGCAGCACTAGTGGAGTCCTTAGGAAAAATCGCACCTCATCCTGGGAAGTCCCTGAGAAGTTCAAAAATAACTCGGAAACTGATGATCAGATCATTGCTTGACCTGATCTCAATAGCAAAGGAATAGTAGGAGGTAAACGAGATAGCAGTTTAAGAGCTGAGAGTGGAGGGGAGGCAGGTGCAGAAAAAATATAGACCAGTTTGTCTAGTCTCCATGATAGGCAAACTAGCAGAACTGTTCTAAAGAACGAAGACTTGATGCACTGGTAATAATAATGTCACAGGGAAGAGTCAACATGGTTTTTTAGAAAGAAATCATATCTCACAAGTCAAAGTCCTGCAGAATCAAAGAGCAGTAGCATATCTGGATTTTCAAGCAATTTTTTTTTATCAAGATATCTCCAGAAGATCTTAAAAAATTAAACTGCCTTAAAAAAAGGATTAATATCCTGGATCTATGAATACTTATCACAAGAATCTAAGCATAGGAATAAGTGTTCGGACTTCAGTGCAGGGAGAGCATCACAAAAATCTCTGCTGGGACCTGGACATTTCAACATAATCTGGATTTCTCTAGAGCAAAAGCTAACTATTAAAGGAAAATTTTGTCAGTTTTCCAGGATATGGTTTAATCTAAAGCTAACTGGAGAGAGTTGCAAAATCTAGTTGGTTAGAAGTGACCGGTTCATTAGAACGGCCAATAAAAAAGTGATGCCAACAAAGTCCAAAGCAATTTAAACAGAGGAGGAAAAGCTCATTAAAAAAAAAAAAACACGCACACACAAGGGCCTCAGAAGATCTGAAAAGGTTTATTGCTGGTGGGTCATGCACTAGATAACGTGTTTTAGCTTGACCTACAGCCAGGCAGAGCATTCACATAACTTAGAACCTATAATAAATCACTCTGGGCTTGCCAGTGCAGGGAAAGGGTTAGCCACGTTCACTATTAACCATAACTTTTTTGTGCATGGTCTTCCACAAGGCCACTTAGTGCTAAAGTGGCATGAAAATACACCTGAGATAATGTGCTGTAACAAAAACTACAGTACACAGGGTACTGCACTTTTCCCAAGACAAGTCTCTATCACTATCGAGCCAATTACCATCTGGTTTTTAGTTAAGAACACATGGGTGATACCCTACATACATGCTAGGTTTATGTCTGCTCTAATGCTCCTCAACATCATGCAGAGGTATCTGCTGCACAGCCCTTTTCACCTTCAAAAACAGAAGGTGATGAAACAGCACTCAAGGGCCTGGTTATCCATCCTAACCAGAACGGTGCTGTCAAAGAGTTTATTTGAAATCATTTTAGTGTTTAACACTTACACGTGGTGCTTCTTCCATGCATCACCAGGAACCTGACAGGACTTGCTTAACTCCTAAGCTCTTTGGGACAGAAACTAGCCAAGTTGGGAGTGCTGTCAGTTACAGCCTCAGCTCATTTAGGGCAAATTTGTGAAGAAAAGTAGTTACAGCAGAACTAATAAAACAAACTCTTTGCTTAGCAATCAATGAAAAACTTTGAAGGACTCTTACAAGTCCAGTTTTGCTTTAACTGAAGTACTGCAAGGCCTTGCAAGTACAAGAATTGTCCTGTTTATCTCTGGAATTAGGTTGTGGATTGAATGACTCCCCTGTGGGGCTTGCTGCATACATTCTGGAGAAATTCTCTACCGGGACTAATAGATCTTTTGTTCAAAAGGATGATGGAGGCTTGGAAAGGTAAGAAAACAGATGCTCTTTCATGAGAAGACTCTTTAAAAGAAAAGGTGATGGTAACTAATGAGGAGATGGAAAAACAGATTTGTCAGCTTAAGTTGGCTCTTAAAGACAAAAGTATTACACATGACAAGGAGCAGTTCTAAATTATAATAGACTGTCTGCAAGTACTGCTTCTGCATCAAGCAGTTTTGCTCCAGCCACACAGATGCCATTTATCTTGCTGCTCGAAATAAGTGGAAAACAAGAGAACCTCTGTGCATGAAGCCACTGTTGGGTACTGAGAAGTAGCTTTCAACAACACGTGTTTCTTTTTCCTCTCAACAGCAAATACTCTCTAGACGACCTCTTGACCAACGTGATGATTTATTGGGTGACATCATCCATCATATCCTCAATGCGTTTCTACAAGGAGGGCTTGGTCAAGAATTTAAATATTCTTGAGAGGTAACTAAGTGGCAGATTCAGGATAGATTTGCAAGAGAAACTGAGTTTGGACATTTGCCTGTTTAAGCATTTAAATCACTTGCAACAAAGCTAATCCTCATTAAAAAAATCAGGTTCTTATCTTGGTAAGTCTAGTCAAAGGTCACTTTTCTTTTGCACATAAGGTGCCTTGTAGCCAATGCAATACAGAGAACATACTTTAAAAGATTCATACACATTTTTGTTCAAAATAGAGGTACCAAGCAAGTTTGAATCTTTAAACATTACAGTTGAAGGGGTACAAGGTCAGCTCCATTTTACATATATGTAGATACAACAGATTCTGAAGCTCAAAGAGAGACCCAAACACAAGTGAAGCGCCTCAGCTGTGCACAGGCCACAAAACGAGCTGCTGTAGTGAAACTTCCCCCACTCACTGTGGCCATTACAGACACCAGTAGAATTTCATAGACTTTCCCCAGGAACTGCCTTTTAAAAAATGCAGTTAATGAATGTTTTTCAGGTACGGTGTACACGTCCCCACTGGGATTGCAGCCTTTCCTGAGGAGGCCGCACATGCACCACGCACCTGGGCAAAGAAGAGCATAAAGAACATTGTTAGTTACACTTACATGCCACGTGGGGGGCATTTTGCTGCCTTTGAGGAACCAAGGCTTCTGGCCCAAGACATCAGGCAGTTCGTCAGGAAGGTGGAGCAACTGTGACCACGCGGTCCAGCCGTGCAGAGAACCAGAGCGGGCTGTTCTGCCGCCACCCGAAGCGCTGCTTGGAAGGATTAAATAAAGCCACTGTAGTCACGTACAGAAGCCAGCATTTTATTCTGATGGTAATGATTATAACTACTAAACTTGATGATTAAAGGTCTTCATAAGAAAAAAAGCCTCTTGTCTTCTCTCATTCCTAGCACCCTCTTCAAGTTCAGCACTGTGTTCAAGTATAACAGAATATGTAAACAGTTTAATGCAATAACATTGCACTCTTTTTAAGAGAGGGAGGAGAGCGGGTCTAGCCGCTCGTTCCTCAGAACCCAGGCTTCTGTTCAAAAGTTTCTTTGAATGTTTGAGCACCAGCATTCTTCAAGATGCATTTGGGGGGAAGTAGAGGGCTTTGCTTTCCTGAGCACAACAAACACTGCACCTTGGAAATGCCCAAGCTGCATTTCCTTTGGGGGACCTGTGATGACACTCTCATGAGGGCAGCCACACGCAAGGCAGCCTCTTAGCAATTGCTCTGCTAGCTTTAGCAGTCACTACATCTTTGTCAAGAGCTGACAGTGGATAATACGGCAGGGAGGGCACTCCTGGTGGTCTCCGAGTTCCAAAATATCATCTTATCTATCTTCTTTCCAGGCCTATCATCTTATTCTAGTCCAAAAGGTCAGAAAGTTAAAAGAAATAACAAAAAGTGCAGAGAGTTATTTCTTTCTTTACCCTCCTTTCAACAGATTTTCTACTATCCCAGGGTACATTTAGTGCTGGTAAGAAACTACAAGCAACCTCACTACTAGTAGCCTGCAGTTTCAAACAGGAAAGACATCCAGAGCTATTAAACTCATTGCATTGCAGGTATGCAGCAGCTGTTCTGAGGCTACTGCAGTGGATATTAGTTCAACACCGTGCTCTAAGGTTTCTCTCTTTGTCCCATTCTGCGCAAGACAGCAGACATGGCACAGAAGAAAGGGCTCAAGTTCCATGTGCAGGTAACACAGGGCATTCTGATTTGGAACAAGAATTTCACAGTTAAAGGTAGTGTTGAACTTGACCACATCTACCTCGTCTCTGTCCTGTTTCAGCAAGGTTTGCAGTCCAAGACTCTAACATTTGTAAGAGGTAAAAGCAAGTAAGAACAGAACTTTCAAAAAGTGAGAATAAACCCGCACAATGGGTTAGGAGCCCTATGTTCCTCTGCAGAGCACTAGAATAAAAAATGGCTTCCTCTTGTTTGAACTGTCTTACAAACTGATTCTCAAGGCTGTCTCTTAGGAGAGACATCAAATGTGCTTTCCTGCCTCCACGGGACAGTTTAACCTCTTTTTCACAAGCCTACGTATGAAATCTCCCCGTTGCTGAGAAGGCTTGCTCTTTGGATGATAAACTAGCCAATGCTGAATAATGGGAAGTCTCATTTTATCAAGTGAGTGGCCAAGCAGTGAGTGCTCAAATGTGATCAGACTACAGGGAAAGATCTCCTTTCCCAGCAGTGGAATGGATTAGAATCGTTACAGCCTTTATGGTAAACCCTGGAAAGGCCAACTGCATTAATAATCATGTGCATTCATTAAAGTCAAAAAACAATTTGCTAAAGTAGTAATTATTGATAGAGGAATTGCTGCATTAAAACTCTCCTGAGAAAAATACTGTATCTAGTACTTGACAGGTCAATAAGTACACTGCAATAAAGTTCTGCTCCCAGCACAACATTTCATCTCCTCTGTCACAGGTCCCCAAAGAACATGTAAGTGTGCCCTAAAAGATAGTTGCTTTCAATATCAGTTCCATGCAAGGAAAAATTTTACAGCTGTTTCACAGCAAGATGAACACTGTTCAGCTACAGGAAGATAGTAGATGCCCTGGAGAAGAGATCCAGAAAGACAAGAATATGCAATTACATGGGACGAAACGGTCACCACCCAAAGCAGCACCAAAAGGTTACTCAATAATTCATTAAAATTCTAGAAAGCCCAAGTCATTCATGAAACCCCTTGAGTGTCACTGGTGCTTGAAACCATATGTAATCCTCCCAGGCAGGAGCCACAGCCTGAGGAGACGAGGCACCTATTCCCACGTCTCCATCGGAGGACAAGTTGACAGTGAGTTTCCTTCCTCGGGTGGGCACTTTGTAGTTGAGCTTGGGCTGGAACCAGTCAGCACCACAGTCGCGGTGACCCTGAAGCATCACAACAGCGCCCACGACAGGGAGAAACTTCAGTTCGCTGAAGACATCCGCAACGAAGAGCGAGTGGAAGAGCTTACGCGCGCAGAAGGGGGTTGGCAGGCTCTCCTCAGCGCTGCCCACGCAGACGCCCTCCAAGTTGAGCTCATAAAGCTCCTTGGGGCTCATGGCATTGCCACCAAGCAGGATGAGAACACGCGGAACCAGGGTCAGACGGAACATCGCTTCCAAGTGCTGGAGCACCCCCTCCAGCTCCGTCAGCACATGCTGGCATCTCTTGCTTGCCATGTCCACGGAGGGCGGCTTCTTAATCACATCTCCATCCTGTGGGGTGGGAAGAAAAGTAGAGAGAAAAATAAGGAGAAGGTCTTAATACGTTCTTCTCAAAAGAGGGCACATCCTTTCCATACTACTCCAAGAAGGTCAGGCAAGTTAGTTTAATATGGGTAGGCCCATGTAAAATCAGGAACTCTGAGGAGAACACAAAAGGACACTCTGATTCAAGCTGCTGAGCTTGAATCTGCACCAGGCTGCTTTAAAAAACAAACAAACAAGAACAAAAACCCAACAGGCTTAGAAACCCCATCTTTCCAATGAGGGAAACCACTCTGGAGCCACATCAAGAGGAACACAACACCCAGAGGGCTCGTGTGAGCAACAGACGTAGAACAGCGAGTAGCAGAAACTACTTCAAGCAGAAAGCAGGATGCAAGGGTCAAACAGCAACGTTTGGTATCTTCAGCTACCAGCCCTACTTCAGAACAGCGAACGGAGCCCTCTCAGTTCAGACCCGCAGCGAAGCTGTAGGGGCCAAGCTGCGGAGCTGGAGCAGCCACCCCGGCCATGGGCCGCCGCTGCCCACCCGGCCCGGCCCCGCCGCCCACCTGCGCCGCCCGCCGGCAGAAGTAGGGGAGCTGCTCGTAGGGCAGCGGCAGCTGGTGCCGCTGCTGCAGGACGTGCTTGAGCAGCTCGCAGGCCAAGCGGCAGCAGCTCTTTCCCCGGGCTGGGCGGGGAGAGGACGGAGCGCAGGATTCCCTGCCCGTGCAGGACTTTGCATCTGCCTCTGCTGAACTTCACTGAACTGCATTTGCAACCACCCGCGTAAGCAATAGGTGGCACTAATAAGTGGTATGGAGTGGGTGGTCACTGAGCGCGTAGCCAAAGAGGAAGTCGGCAGAGGAGACAGCAGGCTGCTTTGCTCGGAGCTGCACGAGTGGAGAAGGAGCAGACATGTGGCAGGAGATCCTTCCTAACGCCTGGTGAGAGCCCCACGGCACCGGGAGCCGGGGACGGGGCACGGGGCACCTCTAGGGCTGGGGTGGGACAGAGCCCTGCAGGGTAACCCAGGCTGAGACAGGCCACCGAAAAGTGCTGGGAATATCCGACTGGTTTTTCACAGTCGTAACTGTGGAAGAGATTATCCTGGACGGTGTCACTCGGAGAGCTGGTTCTCCGACATGCTTGTTTTGTCGGCAGTTCCAGGCTGGGGTGATGGCCATAGTGCCAGGTTTCATACCTCTGCTTAGTTAAGCTCTAGGATGCAAGTGCAGGGAGGTGTTAGTACCTCTTGCATAATCTGCCCAGCCTCTAAAAAAGTGGAGGCCGACACTGTTTGCTCTTGGCAGCTCTGTTCTCCCCTGGCTGGGAGCGCTTTAAAGAAACATCTCCTCACATTCCACACCAGAGCTGTTCCACAGCGAGTTACCAAACGGCCTCGGCTCCTGCCCGGGGCTCCAGATGCACTGCAAGCTCTGCCTGGGGCAGAGTGGGAAAATGACACTAGATGAGAAAAACCAACCAGCAGACTCAGGTTTTCATCATGGACTTTGATGTCCTTTGGGAGGTGAGGTTTTTTTTTTTTTTTTTTTTTTTTTTTTTTTTTGTCTTTTTGTTTTGTCTCAAGATATCTTAATTATGACACCAAATAGCTCCTAGCATTAGCTGCTTTCCACGGCATGAGATACCAAGACATTTCCTCATTGCTCCTAATGAGTCTAGATTTCTAAATGTTATGGAAACAATCTAACCTAGCTAAAATGTGGCGAAGAAATGCCGCCTTTTATGCAGGATTGGTGCTGCCAGGACCTCTCATTCTGTCTCATCCAAAAGTAGAAGCAAACTTTCAGATGCACCCAGGTGGCTAAACTGCCTGTGATCCCATGGCTGTGCAGTACATGGTGCTGGCAGACAACAGTGTTTGCAGTGTCCCCAGGGATCGGTACCACTGAACATTGCCAGGCTGAAAGGATCGTCTTTTTTCTTTTTTGGTTGTAGGGAGAGCATCTTGTCCCGGATCACGTGAGTGAAGCAGCTGCTCTGTGCTGAGGCCTCCACTTTTCTTCAGACCCCTCAATGAGGCACAGCATAGTCCTTTCCCTACGCTGCATGACGACAACAACAAAGTCTTCATTTACAGACATCTCACAGCCTCCTGCAACAGGCTCATCCTTGGGGGAAGCTGGAGAGCTTCACACACAGCTCAGAGGGAGGGGAAGGTGCATTTGGCACAGATTGATCGAGCATGTAAAAAGCTTTGAAATGTCCTTCATGTTAAAATCAGCTTCTTTCCCTGAAGAAAGTCTGAAACTTGACTGTCTGAAAAAGAAACAGGAGCATCAAAAACACAACCTGACACCTGTAGGCCTCAATGGTGAAGATCCAGGGTTACCCTAGAAGATGTTTGAATCTGTAGGGCAGCTCCATATAACGTGCTCTTTGAGAGGGGTAGGCCCCACACCCCTCTCTCTCTCCAGAGGTTGAGGACCCCTCTCTCTGCCCTTTCTGCTTAGCCCATTATGGCTTTGCAGTTTCTTGTCTTGCAGCATTCCAACTGCTACCACCCCAGTCTTTGCCAATATCCTGTTCAGTCCTGTTCCCCCCAAACACCCTGCAGAGAAGGAGACTGCTAGTTCACAAGGGGAGGACTAAGGAAGCCTTTTGATTAACAAGTAATGATCAATATGGACTGGAGCTCCTCTAATTAGCGCTGTTAGAGGTAACCTTGAGGCTTTGCGGATGTTACTGTGAGAGTTTGTGGAACTGTTCTTTTGAGGGGGGCGGATGCCCCAAATCTTCAAAAGTAACAATCCCCAGCCCTTGTTGATTCCTTGGGGTTTCTGGCCACTCCTTACTGCTCAGGTCCAAACAGGGTGAATACAGGTCTCCACATAGTCCCAATACCCCGACACTTTCATAGTTGAATTTTACAATTTTACACCTCCACAGGTCTTTTGAATATTCTCAGAAGAATGGAGTCCTGGTCCCTGCAGCTGCCCTGGGGGTTGGAGGGATGCTGCTTTGTTGGCTGATGTCTAGACGCAAGATCAAGACTCTTGAAATGGGTGATGGATGGTGGGGCGCAGGCGAAAAAAAACTAAAAGAAGATGAAAGAATACGGCCCTTCCAGATTGAAACATCTGACAAAGAAATCCAGGTACCCATGGCCAGGATGTGGAGAGGGGCAGAAAGCTGCAAGGTGGAGCCAGTTCACCTCCATCTCACTTCTTGAAGGTCTTGATGTCTTGGGGCTATCACCACCGTACTCGTACTGGAATATAGTTACCTACCACCATAAGACGATGCATTCCCAACCATCATTTATGAAGCAGCTGTGGGTTCAGATCCTACATATTGTCCTGGAGATCTTGTTTCCAAGATCACAGATCGTATGTGCAACCTCGAGCTGCTCCTGACAGAAGGCCACACTTCAACCAGCAGACTTTTATAGAGGGTCTGAGGATGGTGAAGCAGGGTGGGAAGGTTTAGGGAGAGCAGTGGGGCACACGGAGGTCTTTAGTAGAGGGAAGGCCTGGAAGGGTAGAGATATACAGCCTTACTGAGTCGCAGCATCTCTGTCTCCAGCCAACTAGCATTAGGCAGCTCAGCCAGCTGGGACTGAGCTGCAGAAATACCCACTCTTTGACAACCACTTCTTACTCTCTTCCCATCCAGCAGTGCCAGAGAGCTCCCTTGCAACAACAAGCCTAGTTAGCATGTTATCAGAAGGGCAAGAGTAGGACCCCAGTACTCCCATCTGCCCTGTATAAACTGGTAACCTATAGAAAAGTATAGTGATGACATAAATGACTGAGGATCCTGTGCAGAGCGTGCAACTTCTTTAGCAAGGTTCTCAGTGTATCAGGTAATGGAGCAAAAGCCGGCAGAGGTGCAAGGCTCTGCCCACCAGCACTCGTGTCCCTGTGCTCGGAGCATGCAGGCACCTGGCCAGCCGCGCAGAGCAGCGTGTGCTCCTCTCTGCAGGACCTGCACCGCCGCCTGGACCAGGCCCGCTACACGCCGCCGCTCGAAGGGGCTGCCTTCCACTATGGCTTCAACTCGGACTACCTGCAGAAGGTGGTCGCCTACTGGAGGAACCAGTTTGACTGGCGCAAGCAAGTGGAGATCCTGAACAAATACCCTCATTTCCAAACCACCATCGAAGGTGAGGGCGTCTCTGCAGTTCACTTGGGTCCTGTAGATGAGGCACTTAGAGACGTAGTTTAGCAGGCAAGATGTGATGGGTTTATAGTAGGACTTGATGATCTTGAAGGCCTTTTCCATCCATAACAATTCCATGAGTCTCTGATACGCTTCCCCGTAGCACCTCGGCAGCCTGAGATCCCTGCTCGCTCTGCCCCTACGAATGGCACGTTTAGGACAAGGGGTTCAGGCTGAACACCAACCTGGACAGATGGCCCTGTGCTCTGGAAGCCTTGGCTCTGAAATGCACTGAGGAAAGCCAGGGTGATTTCAGATAGCAGAATATGTAAGATAACACTATGCATAATAGAGCTGAATGATATGAATGAAATATCATTAGCATAGGTTGTATTATTGATAACTTTGTATAGAGTAAGACCATTTGAAAATGGCAATAACACTCAGTATGCTTCAGAACACAGTACCTTTGGCACTGAACCCGTCCTTGTGATATTTTCTTCTGCCACCACCTTGAAACCTCCCTTGAAAATTGCCATATTTACCCAAACTCTTAGACCAGGTGCTTTCCCCCTCTCCCATACTAGTTTAGCCAGGTAAGTTTAGTCAGCCTTTAGATAAGTGATTTTCAGGTAAAACTTGTATATTCAACTTTCTTTTTCATATTTTGCCTTTAATCAACCATACGATTTTATCATGTGTGGGGTTTTGCATGTGTCGTACCTGGGTTATGCTATGTATTTAAGAGCAGCTCTACCTATTTCTATAAAACCACTTCCTCAGGAGAGGCATCCGTGATCTCTTGTGACCCATATGTCTGGGACTCAGATACATATCCCTGCTCATATATGAAAGAGCACACATGGGTACAGTAGGAGGCACGATATCCCCTTTCAGATAGGCAGCTGTTTCTCAGTGGTTGGTGGCATAATTTCTGCTATAAAAAACAGTTAGAATTTTTCCACCTTCCTTCTTCAGGGACCAGAAAAGAAACTGAGATGAAATCAGAGCTTTCATTTATCTGTTTTGAATTCCTGTCAGGGATCGATATCCATTTTATCCACGTGAAGCCTCCCCACGTCCCTCCCGGCCAGACTGTTTATCCCCTGTTGATGGTGCACGGCTGGCCCGGCTCCTTCTATGAGTTCTACAAGATCATCCCTCTGCTCACGGAGCCGGCCCAGCACGGCCTAGGTGAGGACGACGTCGTGTTTGAGGTCATCTGCCCGTCCATCCCGGGCTATGGCTTCTCAGAGGCACCTCACCAGAAAGGTAAGTGATGAAAAGGCTCTCCTGGACTCACAAGGGTTTTGAAGTAGCACTCCTGCCACCAGTAGACTCTTGAGCACAGCAGTTTGAGAACGCAGGAGGGCAGATTCTGGGTTTTCTCAGGTTCTGTGAACTCAACTCTTCACTAATACATACAAGACAGGTGTCTTCTCTGTAGCTGTGAGATGGGAAATGGCTGGCTCCTCTCAACACTGGAGATGGAGAAGCTTATATTATCAGGATGTGCCCTTGGTGTGGGACTAAGACTCCCAGCTCATCTTGCACAAATTGCTAAACTCTCTGAAAATGGAAGACTTGTGCCCCTCACACAGATGGGTTCAACCTACTCCATCATCCTCCCAGCCAGTCTCTACAGCCGTTATCCTTTCCCCAGGGCACTTTCCTGCAGCTAAAAAAGCCACAAAAGGTAAAAGCTCCAGCACACAGTCTCTAGCTCCCTGCACTGACACATGCAAGGTCATGGTGTCCTTCGCTCTGGGGTTTGCTCTGGACATTTGGTCAGCAGGAGTAGCTAAAAGCCAGGTCTACCTTCTGCTTTCTCCACTTCCCAATGAATTTAAACAGTCTCTTGTTCCCTGTAGTCAGGGAGGCAGGGAGGACAGCCGGGTGCTCCGTGCCCTTGGCATTATTCCGCAGCACACTGACGTGCCCCTGTCAAGACCACAGTCTCTGGTCGGCAAACACACATTAGGACAGAAGGTTTCCTGTACAGTTTTTCTCTTTACCTGCAGGCTTTGACACCATAGCAGCTGCTCGGATATTTCACAAGCTGATGAAAAGGCTGGGCTTCAAGGAGTACTACCTACAGGGAGGAGACTGGGGATCTCTAATTACTACAAACATGGCCCAGATGCTGCCACAGTGAGTAGCAACTGTAGTCGGCCCAGAGGAGCTGCCTTCAGCTCTTATCCTGTCTTATGTCTGCAGAGCCCCCGTTCTCCCTCTCATCCCTTCCCCTTTGTGTCCTCCAGGGACATCCCCAACCCTGTGCATTCAATTGTGCTCAGATTCTTTATATTGATATTGGCTCACATTCCAGGCTCCCTACATTTCACTGTTATTTGCCTTCTGCACTAGCTGGAAAGCAGTATCTCTTGCATTCTGACTTGAAAAGTGGAGGAGGTCGATCCTTGTTCAAAGTCAGGAAGGAGAGAGACTAAGAAATTTAAATCTTGCTGGGAGATAGGAAGGGAGGGAGCTCACTTTCTCAGCACCTGAACAGTAGCATCACAGCACTTCCCTGTCTGAAACGTGGAGCTGAAAGTGGCTGACTGTTGCAGCTTGGAGCGGGTCAGGAATGCCAGACAGCAACTTCATAGAAGCTGGAACTGACTTCGTTTATTCCGCGTTACGTATCACAATATATAGCAATTAGCATAGCAACATCTCGGCAGAGCATCAGTAATTGGTTACAAGCATTAATGTGCTAACATATCATAGGTTGCTAAGCCGTATCCAAGCGTCTAACCGCAAGATTTAAAAACAGCATCTCAGTCCTAGGAACTTCCTCAAGTACAGGAGACACTTCCTTAAAAGTTGTTTACCGAAATTCAGTGATTCTGCATGTCAGCCTTTTCAGTCCAGGTTAAGGACGGTCAGAGGCACCCCCCTGTACAATGTCCCCCTACATTTCCCCCTTTTTCTTTAGATCAAATGTCCCCGAGAAGCAAGCCAACCTTGAGGTGTCAGATTCGGATTACGTGACAAGGCATTTAACAAACGTGATATTAAAGCGCGTAAACAGGTCCAAGTGATCATTAAACCAACTACAAGCAACAGTCCCCATAGTAACAACATTAGTAGCGATTTTACCAACGATTTCATCCCTCCCCCGATTCCAAACAAGTCAGTTAACCCATCGAGTCCGAAAAACCCAACATCTTTTGTTACTTTCTCCGTATGTTTGATCAAGTCGTGGAGTTGTCGATGTATAGCTGCTGAGTGATCTTGCAGGTCCATGCAGCACATTCCGTCAAAGTCCTGACACCCATGCCCGTGAGCAAGTAGCAGGAAATCAATAGCGGCACGGTTTTGCAGTACAGCGTGTTGTACCTGGGTTAAATCATCTGACAATTCACTAAGCACAATACTGGTTGCGTTTGCCTGCTTAACTGCCCAGCATGCAAGACGTTCAATATTCCTGTGAGCTCGGGCAGCTGACACTCCCGGCACAAAAAAGGAGGCAAAAATTATTTCCCAATCATTCCATAAACTAACATCATCATTGCAATCACTACCTACAGTAACCTTTGTACTCCTTCGTCGCCTAACTGCTATTTTCCGGCTCCCAGGAGGCCCGTGTGGCCATATCATACTAAGGCGACCGATTGTGCAAGGTCCTCCCATAGGCTGCAAAGTATGTTAACAAATGCTTTTTTACGTGTATGGCCTTCTCTCCAGGCTGTGCCGTTGCCCATATGACCTTAGAAAAGGTATCCACACAAACATGGACATATTTCAATCTTCCAAAGCTCGACACATGAGTGACGTCCATTTGCCACAGCTCTAAGGCCCTCAGTCCTCTCGGATTGACCCCGATACCCAATCCTGGACCATGGTGGCTACACTGTGGGCACGCCTGCACAATTCCCCGTGCATCTTCCAATGATACCCCAAACTGCCTTGCCAAACCCTTAGCGTTAGTATGCAACATTCCATGACCCACTCTTGCCGCTTCAAACCGATTGAATGGTCCCATCCGAGGGGCTACACTCACCAACCTATCTGCTCGGGCATTCCCTTCCCCTAGGCCTAGTTCCCATGTGTGACTACGGATATGTATCACGCAGTAAGACTCAGTCCTCATCATAATCGCCTTCCTTAATTGAAGGAACAACTTTCCCAATCGCTGATCCTCCATGGCCTTAATCAAGGCACCTTCTATTCGGTCTACCACTCCTGCTACGTATAAGGAGTCAGTGACCACATTCAAGGGTACCGACACCCACTTGGTGAAGGCCCAAACTACTGCTTTCAATTCCAAGGTTTGAAGGGAATCCTTCTCCTCCGCGGATAAAGTCTGAGACTCCCATCGATCTCCATCCTGCCAGGTAATTGCAGCCAAGCGCGATTTTTTACCTGCATCTGTGAAAGCCGTTACCGCATCTGGCAATGGTCGCTTGGATCGCTTAGGGCGTTCGACCCAATCATAACTGTTTAACAAGTGACCGATTTTCCCCGACACTGGGCGCGATATTATGTCCCCTGAAAAATCCAACAACGCCAACTGCAGAGCTGTCGAGTGCCTAATTGCCCACTCTAAATCTCCCTTTTGTATCGGTAGACCTATCATGTTCGGTTCTTCCCCTGCAATCGCTACGACCCGATCCCTACCTTTCCGAATTAGAGATCCCAGAATCTCAAAGGGTGTCGCAATAGCTGTTTTTGGACGCACTGCAGGGAATACCCATTCTAGCACCGATACCTGCGTCTCTCCCCCTTTTTCTTTAATGAGCTGACTAATTACAGCAGCGTAACTAGTCGGCCCCTTTAACAGTAGTAAGGTTATACCGAGGTCCAACCTCCGGCGGTAGGCTAACCGCTGAGACAAGACCTGGGAGAGATTCCGAAGGCACTGTTGTTGCTGCTCTGTCAGGCTGATTGGCGTCGCTGGGTCAGTACCTTTTAGTAAAGGCACTAATGGTGCAATCTCATCATTGCTAATACCTAGGACAGACCGTACCCATTGCAAATCCCCCATAAAGGTTTGCACATCAGACAACGTGCGCAGGCTCACTTTCAATTCTACTTTCTGTGGCCTAATGGTAGCCTCTGATATAAGCCAACCCAAGTACTTCCAAGGCTGAGTACGTTGTACCTTTTCAGGTGCAATTTGCAACCCTCGCTCCCGAAGGGCCTTTGAAATTACTTCCTCCTCTTTTACCGTAATAGGTTCTGCTCGTGCAAAAAGGATATCATCCATATAATGATAGATCAATGTATGTGGCCACTGTGTACGCAATGGCTGCAGGGCCGCGGCCACAAACAATTGACACATTGTTGGACTGTTCTTCATTCCTTGGGGTAACACTACCCACTGATAACGCCTAGCAGGTGCTGCCCTATTTATGGATGGTAGCGTAAATGCAAAGCGGACGGAGTCCTGGGCCTGCAGTGGAATGGTATAGAAACAATCTTTTAAGTCAATTATCAACAAGTACCAACTTTCCGGGATCATAGAAGGAGAAGGCAGGCCGGGCTGTAAAACCCCCATCGCCTGCATCTGTTGATTAACTGCACGAAGATCATGAAGTAACCTCCACTTCCCTGACTTCTTAGGAATAACAAAGATTGGTGTATTCCATGGGCTAGTGGAGGGCACCAAATGACCCGCCTTTAACTGTTCCTCTACTAACTCTTCCGCTATTTGCAGCCTCTCCTTCGTTAGCGGCCACTGCTCCACCCAGACAGGGTCTTCTGTTATCCAGGTGATAGCAACAGGCTGCTCAACAGTAGCCGCTAAGGAAAACCCTGTCTTGACGCAGTTGAGAGAACCACTCCTAGCTGAGCCATGCACTCCCTGCCAATCAACATTTGAATAGGAGCAGGCAACGGCAGGATAGACACGTGAGTGCTGACCACTTGATCATCTATTGTAAGCTGTACAGGGTAAACACTTTCCTCTGTTTGTTGAACCCCGCCTACACCTCCAATGCACGCTGCGGCTATCCTTTTTGGCCAATGCCGTGGCCAACGCTCGCTTGAGACAATGGTGCAATCTGCACCAGTGTCCATCAACCCTTGACAGCACACGCTTTGGCCCCGGAAACTCACTTGCACCTTCACTAATGGCCTATGTTTCATGTTTAGAGTTAAGAGGGCTTGTCCTCCTGTGGACCCAAAACCTTTTTGCTTCCGTGGCGGCAATGAAGCTGCTTGGGGATTAATAGCCCCTAACAAATTCTGCAAAGGAACTAATTGAGCCAATTTACTACCTTTAGCAATAGTTACCGGTGGGGTCAATGTGTATACCACCATTTCGATTACCCCTTCCGAATCCGAATCAATAATCCCAGGTATTACAAAAATACCAGACATTCCCGCCGAAGATCGACCCAATATCAACCCCCCAATTCTTTTCCCTGACCAAGGTAAGCCCTTAAACTGGGAAGGAATTCGCACGGGGGAGGCATCTTGTAGACAGATGCTTACTGCGGCTGCCAGGTCAATGCCCAGGCTTCCCCTTGTGGCAGGCAGCCAGAGCTCCCCCCCTGCACCATTGTTCTCCTCGCGCGGGCAGGGTTCGCGCTCACATTCCCGTTTCCCGAAAAGACAGTACCAGGGGCTGATCGGCACGCCTTTTGGGAATGAGTGTCTGTCTGACATCGGGGGCACCAAACACGCCCTTCATCACAATTCTTCCGAATATGTCCTCGACGACCACACCGGAAGCACTTAGGGCCATCATCACTCGGCCGTTTCCTCTGTCCCTTTCCCATAAGGGGTTGCAGTGCCGCCGCTAACACTCGGGTCGCTTGCGCCTGCTGAGCGGCTGAATCAAGCAATGCCTGCTCTACCCGAGTCCCTAAAAATGCTCCTGGGTTTCCCACACCCCGACGAACGATCTCTTCAAGCATCTCCTCAAGGGACACTCCCTGAGGCAATGTCACCAGCACATCCCTAGTTCGTTTATTAGCATTCTCAACTGCTAAGGACTGCGCCATAAGCCTCCTAGTTCTTTCATCTAGCGCATCCATCTCCTCTAAAGCTTTAAGCAAACGATCCACAAACTCACCAAAGGGCTCGTTCACACCCTGTTTAACATTTACAAAAGACGGCCCCTTCTTTTCCTCTGGTAAAGACATAAACGCTGATAAGGCGGTCTGTGTCACGAGCCTCAAAAGAATAGGAGGATACTGCATCTGCACCCCCACATCCGCGAAGTTTCCCTGTCCTATGACCGTTTCGGGCCGTAAATTAAACAATGGGTCATTCTGCCCCCGCGGCACAGCGCATTCACGTGCCGCGTGAGCTGCCCACTGTCTTTCCCATAACAGTAACTGACCCGGTGTCAAAATTAATTTTGCGATTTGTTGACAATCACTAGGAAGAAGCATATCACTGTTAAAAATGTAGGATAGCATTTGTCTGGAGGGCTCGCCTTTGATCCCCCAACGCACGACCGTATCCCTTAATTGGCTCAAAATTTTCCAATCAAACGGATCCCATTTACCCGCTGCCCCCCCTTGACCATCCGGCTCAAAGGTTACCGGGCACGCTACCCTCATAGCCGGCTCCCATTGACCCTCCAGAATCGCATCCCTGATAACCCCAGACCAACGCGAAGAGGAAACCCGCGGACCCGAACGCCCCTCGGAAGCCCCAGACCACCCCCCATCTGTTGCTCGCCCATCTGCCTGAGCTTGAACCAGTTCTCTAGAGGCTTCTCGGAACAGTTTATCAGAGGGTCGGTCCCGGCTTCGCTCCGGCGGTCGCTCCTGTGGTCTATTCCCAGCTGCCCCTGCCGGGGGTGGTGGCGCCGACGGCTGGTCTGGCGATTTGGGAGTCGCGGTTGGCTGGTCTGGCGATTCGGGAGTCGCGGTCGATCCGGCTGGCACAGGTTCCGGTGGTAAAGGTGGTGGCTCCGAGGGACGCTGAGATTGCGACGACCCGCCTCCGAGAACGCTGTCAATCAACTCCTTGGCGGTGCTCTTTGGGACTGCAGTAGCGCCTCGTCCAAGGGGGCCCTTCTGCACTGCCAATCCCTCGGGAGACGATTCCTCCCCTTGCAGCATCTGCGTCGCAGCTGCTACCATTTTCTTTTCAGCCTGCATACACTTGAGCTGATTCGCCACCTCGCGCCAAGTTTGACCCAGTTCTTTGGCAGTTTTGTTGCCCTCCAGAGTGGCTTCCCATAATGAGTCCCCTATCTCACGCCACTCTGTTATACTAAAAACAAGTTGTGGCTCCTTTAAATGTCCTTTCCCCCTTGCCCACTTAATCAACTCATACAGCTTCTTCGTGCTCACTGCTGCCTCCCTTTTTGCTAATAACTCCAGCAGCAGTTGTTCAGCAGCTTCTCGCTCCATGTACACGTGCACTGGGAATTCTGCTTCTAGCCGTTACCCCACGCCGTCTTCCCGTGTGCGCATTCACGGCCGGCTTACCCGCTCCGGTCCACCTTCTTGGTCGGATCACTCGGCTGCACCCGTACGTCGTCCTCCGGAATCCCGCACCGTTGTGCCAAGTTCCTGTACCGGACCCTGTTCTGGTCCCTGTTCGGGCGCCACTTGTTGCAGCTTGGAGCGGGTCAGGAATGCCAGACAGCAACTTCATAGAAGCTGGAACTGACTTCGTTTATTCCGCGTTACGTATCACAATATATAGCAATTAGCATAGCAACATCTCGGCAGAGCATCAGTAATTGGTTACAAGCATTAATGTGCTAACATATCATAGGTTGCTAAGCCGTATCCAAGCGTCTAACCGCAAGATTTAAAAACAGCATCTCAGTCCTAGGAACTTCCTCAAGTACAGGAGACACTTCCTTAAAAGTTGTTTACCGAAATTCAGTGATTCTGCATGTCAGCCTTTTCAGTCCAGGTTAAGGACGGTCAGAGGCACCCCCCTGTACAATGTCCCCCTACAGCTGACCCAAAAAGAAACATAATACCTGCCCTGGAAGATCACATCATAGCTCACTGCTTAGCATTTAGTGAAAAGTGTGCACCACAACCATGCTTAAGTCAGAAAACAAATCAAGGGGGAAAGCTCCTAATGTTGTTAGACTGCAAGCAGAGCTCTGGACTGTAGTGGTGCTTTGCAGCACTCCCATGTGTGATCTAGTATTTCTAGTATTTGTATTTTCATATGAATGGCATGGCTGGATGGAGGTGGCACCAACTGTACTATTTCTAGCTCCTTCTATTTTTTTTTAATAATAAAAACACAAACATATTTAACATATTTGGTTCAGTGAAATACTTCTAAAAAACACCAGTCAGATAATGTTCTAGAGAATCTGAAAACAAAAATTCTCTTTTTTTAACTTTCTATTAACTTGATTTTAGGTCTGTGAAAGGGCTTCATCTGAATTTTGTCTTCATCACCGCACGTGGTTTGGGGACGTTTATCTCCGTGATGATTGGGGCTTACGTACCATGGCTTGTGGGCCTCACCAGAGAAGATGCTCGACGTATGTACCCTTTTCTCGAGAAGAACGTCTATACCTTTTTGCGGGAATCTGGATACTTACACCTGCAAGCCACCAAACCAGACACTGCAGGTAATGAACCCATGATAGATATTCTGCAGATATTACTTTTCAGACTCTTAACATGGTGTATGACTTTTCTCAGCCAAAAGAACAGCTCATCAAAAAGCCACCTAATCAAAGCATGTACCTTGAAAGCAAAACTTCTAAAAGTCAAAGTGGGTGAAAAAGAAGAAAAAGAAATCATAAACAAATACAATGTGAAATTGCAGAAAAAGAGATGCAGTCTTAGTACTTGGAAAGTAGGAGGCCTGCCGGAGCTGCAGAGGTCAATACAGAAGGGGTCTCAAGAAAGATATGACCATCTCAGAAGAGTTACCAAATGTAGGGGTAGTAACTCCTCATCAGGAAAGACAGGGGAGCTGTCTCAGCCTGAAGCAGCACTAGTGGAGTCCTTAGGAAAAATAGCACCTCATCCTGGGAAGTCCCTGAGAAGTTCAAAAATAACTCGGAAACTGATGATCAGATCGTTGCTTGACCTGATCTCAATAGCAAAGGAATAGTAGGAGGTAAATGAGATACCAGTTTAAGAGCTGAGAGTGGAGGGGAGGCAGGTGCAGAAAAAATATAGACCAGTTTGTCTAGTCTCCGTGATAGGCAAACTAGCAGAACTGTTCTAAAGAACGAAGACTTGATTCACAGGTAATAGTAATGTCACAGGGAAGACTCAACATGGTTTTTTAGAAAGAAATCATGTCTCACAAGTCAAAGTCCTGCAGAATCAAAGAGCAGTAACATATCTGGATTTTCAAGCAATTTTTTTTTATCAAGATATCTCCAGAAGATCTTAAAAAATTAAACTGCCTTAAAAAAAGGATTAATATCATGGATCTATGAATACTTATCACAAGAATCTAAGCATAGGAATAAGTGTTCGGACTTCAGTGCAGGGAGAGCATCACAAAAATCTCTGCTGGGACCTGGACATTTCAACATAATCTGGATTTCTCTAGAGCAAAAGCTAACTATTAAAGGAAAATTTTGTCAGGTTTCCAGGATATGATTTAATCGAAAGCTAACTGGAGAGAGTTGCAAAATCTAGTTGATTAGAAGTGACCGGTTCATTAGAACGGCCAATAAAAAAGTGATGCCAACAAAGTGCAAAGCAATTTAAAGAGAGGAGGAAAAGCTCATTAAAAAAAAAAAAAAACACGCACACACAAGGGCCTCAGAAGATCTGAAAACATTTATTGCTGGTGGGTCATGCACTAGATAACGTGTTTTAGCTTGACCTACAGCCAGGCAGAGCCTTCACATAACTTAGAACCTATAATAAATCACTCTGGGCTTGCCAGTGCAGGGAAAGGGTTAGCCACGTTCACTATTAACCATAACTTTTTTGTGCATGGTCTTCCACAAGGCCACTCAGTGCTAAAGTGGCATGAAAATACACCTGAGATAATGTGCTGTACCAAAAACTACAACACACAGGGTACTGCACTTTTCCCAAGACAAGTCTCTATCACTATCGAGCCAATTACTATCTGGTTTTTAGTTAAGAACACATGGGTGATACCCTACATACATGCTAGGTTTATGTCTGCTCTAATGCTCCTCGACAGCATGCAGAGGTATCTGCCGCACAGCCCTTTTCACCGTCAAAAACAGAAGATGGTGAAACAGCACTCAAGGGCCTGGTTATCCATCCTAACCAGAACGGTGCTCTCAAAGAGTTTATTTGAAATCATTTTAGTGTTTAACACTTACACGTGGTGCTTCTTCCGTGCATCACCAGGAACCTGACAGGACTTGCTTAACTCCTAAGCTCTTTGGGACAGAAACTAGCCAAGTTGGGAGTGCTGTCAGTTACAGCCTCAGCTCATTTAGGGCAAATTTGTGAAGAAATGTAGTTACAGCAGAACTAATAAAACAAACTCTTTGCTTAGCAATCAATGAAAAACTTTGAAGGACTCTTACAAGTCCAGTTTTGCTTTAACTGAAGTACTGCAAGGCCTTGCAAGTACAAGAATTGTCCTGTTTGTCTCTGGAATTAGGTTGCGGATTGAATGACTCCCCTGTGGGGCTTGCTGCATACATTCTGGAGAAATTCTCTACCGGGACTAATAGATCTTTTGTTCAAAAGGATAATGGAGGCTTGGAAAGGTAAGGAAACAGATGCTCTTTCATGAGAAGACTCTTTAAAAGAAAAGGTGATGGTAACTAATGAGGAGATGGAAAAGCAGATTTGTCAGCTTAAGTTGGCTCTTAAAGACAAAAGTATTACACATGACAAGGAGCAGTTCTAAATTATAATAGACTGTCTGCAAGTACTGCTTCTGCATCAAGCAGTTTTGCTCCAGCCACACAGATGCCATTTATCTTGCTGCTCGAAATGAGTGGAAAACAAGAGAACCTCTGTGCATGAAGCCACTGTTGGGTACTGAGAAGTAGCTTTCAACAACACTTGTTTCTTTTTCCTCTCAACAGCAAATACTCTCTAGACGACCTCTTGACCAACGTGATGATTTATTGGGTGACATCATCCATCATATCCTCAATGCGTTTCTACAAGGAGGGCTTGGTCAAGAATTTAAATATTCTTGAGAGGTAACTAAGTGGCAGATTCAGGATAGATTTGCAAGAGAAACTGAGTTTGGACATTTGCCTGTTTAAGCATTTAAATCACTTGCAACAAAGTTAATCCTCATTAAAAAAATCAGGTTCTTATCTTGGTAAGTCTAGTCAAAGGTCACTTTTCTTTTGCACATAAGCTGGCTTGTAGCCAATGCAATACAGAGAACATACTTTAAAAGATTCATACACATTTTTGTTCAAAAGAGAGGTACCAAGCAAGTTTGAATCTTTAAACATTACAGTTGAAGGGGTACAAGGTCAGCTCCATTTTACATATATGTAGATACAACAGATTCTGAAGCTCAAAGAGAGACCTAAACACAAGTGAAGCGCCTCAGCTGTGCACAGGCCACAAAACGAGCTGCTGTAGTGAAACTTCCCCCACTCACTGTGGCCATTACAGACACCAGTAGAATTTCATAGGCTTTCCCCAGGAACTGCCTTTTAAAAAATGCAGTTAATGAATGTTTTTCAGGTACGGTGTACACGTCCCCACTGGGATTGCAGCCTTTCCTGAGGAGGCCGCACATGCACCACGCACCTGGGCAAAGAAGAGCATAAAGAACATTGTTAGTTACACTTACATGCCACGTGGGGGGCATTTTGCTGCCTTTGAAGAACCAAGGCTTCTGGCCCAAGACATCAGGCAGTTTGTCAGGAAGGTGGAGCAACTGTGACCACGCGGTCCAGCCGTGCAGAGAACCAGAGCGGGCTGCTCTGCCGCCACCCGAAGCGCTGCTTGGAAGGATTAAATAAAGCCACTGTAGTCACGTACAGAAGCCAGCATTTTATTCTGATGGTAATGATTATAAATACTAAACTTGATGATTAAAGGTCTTCATAAGAAAAAAAGCCTCTTGTCTTCTCTCATTCCTAGCACCCTATTCAAGTTCAGCACCCTGTTCAAGTATAACAGAATATGTAAACAGTTTAATGCAATAACATTGCACTCTTTTTAAGAGAGGGAGGAGAGCGGGTCTAGTCGCTTGTTCCTCAGAACCCAGGCTTCTGTTCAAAAGTTTCTTTGAATGTTTGAGCACCAGCATTCTTCAAGATGCATTTTGGGGGAAGTAGAGGGCTTTGCTTTCCTGAGCACAACAAACACTGCACCTTGGAAAGGCCCAAGCTGCATTTCTTTCGGGGGACCTGTGATGACACTCTCACGAGGGCAGCCACACGCAAGGCAGCTTCTTAGCAATTGCTCTGCTAGCTTTAGCAGTCACTACATCTTTGTCAAGAGCTGACAGTGGATAATACGGCAGGGAGGGCACTTCAGGTGGTCTCCGAGCTCCAATATATCAGCTTATCTACCTTCTTTCCACTCCTATCATCTTACTCTAGTCCAAAAGGTCAGAAAGTTAAAAGAAATAACAAAAAGTGCAGAGGGTTATTTCTTTCTTTACCCTCCTTTCAACAGATTTTCTGCTATTCCAGGGTACATTTAGTGCTGGTAAGAAACTACAAGCAACCTCACTACTAGTAGCCTGCAGTTTCAAACAGGAAAGACATCCAGAGCTATTAAACTCATTGCATTGCAGGTATGCAGCAGCTGATTCGAGACTACTCCAGTGGATATTAGTTCAACACCGTGCTCTAAGGTTTCTCTCTTTGTCCCATTCTGCACAAGACAGCAGACGTGGCACAGAAGAAAGGGCTCAAGTTCCACTTGCAGGTAACACAGGGCATTCTGATTTGGAACAAGAATTTCACAGTTAAAGGTAGTGTTGAACTTGATCACATCCACCTCGTCTCTGTCCTGTTTCAGCAAGGTTTGCAGTCCAAGACTCTAGCATTTGTAAGAGGTAAAAGCAAGCAAGAACAGAACTTTCAAAAAGTGAGAATAAAACCTCACGATGGCACAGGACTCCTACGCTCCTCTGCAGAGCACTAGAATAAAAAATGGCTTCCCCTTGTTTGAACTGTCTTACAAACTGATTCTCAAGGCTCTCTCTTAGGAGAGACACCAAAAGTGCTTTCCTGCCTCCACGGGACAGTTTAACCTCTTTTTCACAAGCCTACGTATGAAATCTCCCCGTTGCTGAGAAGGCTTGCTCTTTGGATGATAAACTAGCCAATGCTGAATAATGGGAAGTCTCATTTTATCAAGTGAGTGGCCAAGCAGTGAGTGCTCAAATCCGATCAGACTACAGGGAAAGATCTCCTTTCCCAGCAGTGGAATGGATTAGAATCGTTACAGCCTTTATGGTAAACCCTGGAAAGGCCAACTGCATTAATAATCACGTGCATTAATTAAAGTCAAAAAACAATTTGCTAAAGTAGTAATTATTGATAGAGGAATTGCTGCATTAAAACTCTGCTGAGAAAAATACTGTATCCAGTACTTGCCAGGTCAATAAGTACACTGCAATAAAATTCTATTCCCAGCACAACATTTCATCTCCTCTGTCACAGGTCCCCAAAGAACATGTAAGTGTGCCCTAAAAGATAGTTGCTTTCAATATTAATTCCATGCAAGGAAAAATTTTACAGCTGTTTCACAGCAAGATGAACACTGTTCGGCTACAGGAAGATAGTAGATGCCCTGGAGAAGAGATCCAGAAAGACAAGAATATGCAATTACATGCGATGAAATGGTCACCACCCAAAGCAGCACCAAAAGGTTACTCAATAATTCATTAAAATTCTAGAAAGCCCAAGTCATTCATGAAACCCCTTGAGTGTCACTGGTGCTTGAAACCATATGTAATCCTCCCAGGCAGGAGCCACAGCCTGAGGAGATAACGCACCTATTCCCACATCTCCATCGGAGGACAAGTTGACAGTGAGTTTCCTTCCCCGGGTGGGCACTTTGTAGTTCAGCTTGGGCTGGAACCAGTCAGCACCACAGTCGCGGTGACCCTGAAGCATCACAACAGTGCCCACGACAGGGAGAACCTTCAGTTCGCTGAAGACATCCGCAACGAAGAGCGAGTGGAAGAGCTTACGCACGCAGAAGGGGGTTGGCAGGCTCTCCTCAGCGCTGCCCACGCAGACGCCCTCCAAGTTGAGCTCATAAAGCTCCTTGGGGCTCATGGCATTGCCACCAAGCAGGATGAGAACACGCGGAACCAGGGTCAGACGGAACATCGCTTCCAAGTGCTGGAGCACCCCCTCCAGCTCCGTCAGCACCTGCTGGCATCTCTGGCTTGCCATGTCCACGGAGGGCGGCTTCTTAATCACATCTCCATCCTGTGGGGTGGGAAGAAAAGTAGAGAGAAAAATAAGGAGAAGGTCTTAATACGTTCTTCTCAAAAGAGGGCACATCCTTTTCATAATACTCCAAGAAGGTCAGGCAAGTTAGTTTAATATGGGTAGACCCATGTAAAACCAGGAACTCTGAGGAGAACACAAAAGGACACTCTGATTCAAGCTGCTGAGCTTCAATCTGCACCAGGCTACTTTAAAAAACAAACAAACAAGAACAAAAACCCAACAGGCTTAGAAACCCCATCTTTCCAATGAGGGAAACCACTCTGGAGCCACATCAAGAGGAACACAACACCCAGAGGGCTCGTGTGAGCAACCGACGTAGAACAGTGAGTAGCAGAAACTGCTTCAAGCGGAGAGCGGGATGCAAGGGTCAAACAGCAACGTTTGGTATCTTCAGCTACCAGCCCTACTTCAGAACAGCGAACGGAGCCCTCTCAGTTCAGACCCGCAGCGAAGCTGTAGGGGCCAAGCTGCGGAGCTGGAGCAGCCACCCCGGCCATGGGCCGCCGCTGCCCACCCGGCCCAGCCCCGCCGCCCACCTGCGCCGCCCGCCGGCAGAAGTAGGGGAGCTGCTCGTAGGGCAGCGGCAGCTGGTGCCGCTGCTGCAGGACGTGCTTGAGCAGCTCGCAGGCCAAGCGGCAGCAGCTCTTTCCCCGGGCTGGGCGGGGAGAGGACGGAGCGCAGGATTCCCTGCCCGCGCAGGACTTTGCATCTGCCTCTGCTGAACTTCACTGAACTGCATTTGCAACCACCCGCGTAAGCAATAGGTGGCACTAATAAGTGGTATGGAGTGGGTGGTCACTGAGCGCGTAGCCAAAGAGGAAGTCGGCAGAGGAGACAGCGGGCTGCTTTGCTCGGAGCTGCACGAGTGGAGAAGGAGCAGACATGTGGCAGGAGGTCCTTCCTAACGCCTGGTGAGAGCCCCACGGCACCGGGAGCCGGGGACGGGGCACAGGGCACCTCTAGGGCTGGGGTGGGACAGAGCCCTGCAGGGTAACCCAGGCTGAGACAGGCCGCCGAAAAGTGCTGGGAATATCCGACTGGTTTTTCACAGTCGTAACTGTGGAAGAGATTATCCTGGACGGTGTCACTCGGAGAGCTGGTTCTCCGACATGCTTGTTTTGTCGGCAGTTCCAGGCTGGGGTGATGGCCATAGTGCCAGGTTTCATGCCTCTGCTTATTTAAGCTCTAGGATGCAAGTGCAGGGAGGTGTTAGTACCTCTTATATAATCTGCCCAGCCTCTAAAAAAGTGGAGGCCGACCCTGTTTGCTCTTGGGAGCCCTGTTCTCCCCTGGCTGGGAGCACTTTAAAGAAACAGATCCTCACATTCCACACCAGAGCTGTTCCACAGCGAGTTACCAAATGGCCTCGGCTCCTGCCCGGGGCTCCAGATGCACTACAAGCTCTGCCTGGGGCAGAGTGGGAAAATGACACTGGATAAGAAAAACCAACCAGCAGACTCAGGTTTTCATCATTCACTTTGATGTCCTTTGGGAGGTGGGGTTTTTTTTTTGTTTTTGTTTTTTGGTTTTTTTTTGTTTGTTTGTTTGTTTTTGTCTTTTTGTTTTGTCTCGAGATATCTTAATTATGACACCAAATAGCTCCTAGCATTATCTGCTTTCCGTGGCATGAGATACCAAGACTTTCCCTCATTGCACCTAAGGAGTCTAGATTTCTGAATGTGCTTTTCTAAAAAGACAGTCTATCAGGCTATGAGAGAACCAAGGAGGACATTTTGTTTTACTTGCCAGGGAGAAGAGCTTCAAGTTAAGTATCTAGTCAGGAGTAGTTAGGAATAGCAAAGGCCTGGCAATTCAGTAAGCGCTGCACAGGTAAAGGTCCTGCGAGCTTCTCCTAATCAGCCCCTTTGCACCAGTACGGCATGGCCAGCAGCAAAATGACCCTTGATCTTGAAAGTCCCCTGCCAGGCATGTAGATCTATCTCAATTCAGTGATCAAAATAAACTACTTTCTTGGCTGGGGTAACAAAGCTGCTCACAGGTTGAAACACTGCAAGGACATTGTTTGGGGTCTCCTATCTACATTGTGCTGAAGGAGGGAGTGTTATGGAAACAATCTAACTAGCTAAAATGTAGGGAAGAAACACTCCTTTTGTGCAGGATTGGTGCTCCCAGGACCTCTCATTCTGTCTCATCCAAAAGTAGAAGCAAACTTTCAGATGCACCCAGATGGCTAAACTGCCTGTGATCCCATGGCTGTGCAGTACATGGTGCTGGCAGACAACAGTGTTTGCAGTGTCCCCAAGGATCGGTACCACTCAACATTGCCAGGCTGAAAGGATGGTCTTTTTTCTTTTTTGTTTGTAGGGAGAGCATCTTGTCCTGGATTAGGTGAGTGAAGCAGCTGCTCTGTGCTGAGGCCTCCACTTTTCTTCAGACCCCTCAATGAGGCACAGCATAGTCCTTTCCCTACGCTGCATGACGACAACAACAAAGTCTTCATTTATAGACCTCTCACGGCCTCCTGCAACAGGCTTGTCTTGGGGGAAGCTGGAGAGCTTGACGCACAGCTCAGAGGGAGAGGAAGGTGCATTTGGCACTGATTGATCGAGCATCTAAAAAGCTTTGAAATGTCCGTCATGTTAAAATCAGCTTCTTTCCCTGAAGAAAGTCTGAAACTTGACTGTCTGAAAAAGAAACGGGAGCATCAAAAACACAACCTGACACCTGTAGGCCTCAATGGTGAAGATCCAGGGTTACCCTAGAAGATGTTTGAATCTGTAGGGCAGCTCCATATAACGTGCTCTTTGAGAGGGGTAGGCCCCACACCCCTCTCTCTCTCCAGAGGTTGAGGACCCTTCTCTCTGCCCTTTCTGCTTAGCCCATTCTGGCTTTGCAGTTTCTTGTCTTGGAGCTCCTGGAGCTCCTCTAATTAGCGCTGTTAGAGGTAACCTTGAGGCTTTGGGGATGTTACTGTGAGAGTTTGTGGAACTGTTCTTTTGGGGGGGGCGGCTGCCCCAAATCTTCAAAAGTAACAACAATCCCCAGCCCTTGTTGATTCCTTGGGGTTTCTGGCCATTCCTTATTGCTCAGGTCCAACCAGGGTGAATACAGGTCTCCACATAGTCCCAATACTCTGACAATTTCATACTTGAATTTTACAAATTTACACCTCCACAGGTCTTTTGAATATTCTCAGAAGAATGGAGTCCTGGTCCCTGCAGCTGCCCTGGGGGTTGGAGGGATGCTGGTTTGTTGGCTGATGTCTAGACACAAGATCAAGACTCTTGAAATGGGTGATGGATGGTGGGGCGCAGGCGAAAAAAACCTAAAAGAAGATGAAAGAATACGGCCCTTCCAGATTGAAACATCTGACAAAGAAATCCAGGTACCCATGGCCGGGATGTGGAGAGGGGCAGAAAGCTGCAAGGTGGAGCCAGTCCACCTCCATCTCACTTCTTGAAGGTCTTGATGTCTTGGGGCTATCACCACAGTACTCGTACTGTAATATAGTTACCTACCACCATTAGACGATGCACTCCCAAACATCATTTATGAAGCAGCTGTGGGTTCAGATCCTGCATATTGTCCCGGAGATCTTGTTTCCAAGATCACAGATCGTATGTGCAACCTCTAGCTGCTCCTGACAGAAGGCCACACTTCAACCAGCAGACTTTTATAGAGAGTCTGAGGATGGTGAAGCAGGGTGGGAAGGTTTAGGGAGAGCAGCGGGGCACACAGAGGTCTTTAGTAGAGGGAAGGCCTGGAAGGGTAGACATATACAGCCTTACTGAGTCGCAGCATCTCTGTCTCCAGCCAACTAGCATTAGGCAGCTCAGCCAGCTGGGACTGAGCTGCAGAAATACCCACTCTTTGATAACCACTTCTTACTCTCTTCCCATCCAGTAGTGCCAGAGAGCTCCCTTGCAACAACAAGCCTAGTTAACAAGTCATCAGAAGGGCAAGAGTAGGACCCCAGTACTCCCATCTGCCCTGTATAAACTGGTAACCTATAGAAAAGTATAGTGATGACATAAATGACCGAGGATCCTGTGCAGAGCGTGCAACTTCTTTAGCAAGGTTCTCAGTGTATCAGGTAATGGAGCAAAAGGCGGCAGAGGTGCAAGGCTCTGCCCACCAGCACTCGTGTCCCTGTGCTCGGAGCATGCAGGCACCTGGCCAGCCGCGCAGAGCAGCGTGTGCTCCTCTCTGCAGGACCTGCACCGCCGCCTGGACCAGGCCCGCTACACGCCGCCGCTCGAAGGGGCTGCCTTCCACTATGGCTTCAACTCGGACTACCTGCAGAAGGTGGTCGCCTACTGGAGGAACCAGTTTGACTGGCGCAAGCAAGTGGAGATCCTGAACAAATACCCTCATTTCCAAACCACCATCGAAGGTGAGGGCGTCTCTGCAGTTCACTTGGGTCCTGTAGATGAGGCACTTAGAGACGTAGTTTAGCAGGCAAGATGTGATGGGTTTACAGTAGGACTTGATGATCTTGGAGGCCTTTTCCGTCCATAACAATTCTATGAGTCTCTGATACGCTTCCCCGTAGCACCTCAGCGGCCTGAGATCCCTGCTCGCTCTGCCCCTACAAATGGCACGTTTAGGACAAGGGGTTCAGGCTGAACACCAACCTGGACAGATGGCCCTGTGCTCTGGAAGCCTTGGCTCTGAAATGCACTGAGGAAAGCCAGGGTGATTTCAGATAACAGAATATGTAAGATAACACTATGCATAATAGAGCTGAATGATATGAATGAAATATCATTAGCATAGGTTGTATTATTGATAACTTTGTATAGAGTAAGACCATTTGAAAATGGCAATAATACTCAGTCTGCTCCAGAACACAGTACCTTTGGCACTGAACCCGTCCTCGTGATATTTTCTTCTGCCACCACCTTGAAACCTCCCTTGAAAATTGCCAAATTTACCCAAACTCTTACACTCGGTGCCTTCCCCCTCTCCCTCACTAGTTTAGCCAGGTAAGTTTAGTCAGCCTTTAGATAAGTGATTTTCAGGTAAAACTTGTATATTCAACTTTCTTTTTCATATTTTGCCTTTAATCAGCCATACGATTTTATCATGTGTGGGGTTTTGCATGTGTCGTACCTGGGTTATGCTATGTATTTAAGAGCAGCTCTACCTATTTCTATATAACCACTTCTTCAGGAGAGGCATCCGTGATCTCTTGTGACCCATATGTCTGGGACTCAGATACATATCCCTGCTCATATATGAAAGAGCACACATGGGTACAGTAGGAGGCACGATATCCCCTTTCAGATAGGCAGCTGTTTCTCAGTGGTTGGTGGCATAATTTCTGCTATAAAAAACAGTTAGAATTTTTCCACCTTCCTTCTTCAGGGACCAGAAAAGAAACTGAGATGAAATCAGAGCTTTCATTTATCTGTTTTGAATTCCTGTCAGGGATCGATATCCATTTTATCCACGTGAAGCCTCCCCACGTCCCTCCCGGCCAGACTGTTTATCCCCTGTTGATGGTGCACGGCTGGCCCGGCTCCTTCTATGAGTTCTACAAGATCATCCCTCTGCTCACGGAGCCGGCCCAGCACGGCCTAGGTGAGGACGACGTCGTGTTTGAGGTCATCTGCCCGTCCATCCCAGGCTATGGCTTCTCAGAGGCACCTCACCAGAAAGGTAAGTGATGAAAAGGCTCTCCTGGAATCACTGGGGTTTTCTAATAACACCCCTGCCACCAGTGGACCCTTGAGCACAGCAGTTTGAGAATGCAGGAGGGCAGATTCTGGGTTTTCTGAAGTTCTGTGAACTCAACTCTTCACTAATACATACAAGACAGGTGTCTTCTCTGTAGCTGTGAGATGGGAAACGGCTGGCTCCTCTCAACACTGGAGAGGCAGAAGCTTATATTATCAGGATGTGCCCTTGGTGTGGGACTAAGACTCCCAGCTCATCTTGCACAAATTGCTAAACTCTCTGAAAATGGAAGACTTGTGCCCCCCACACAGATGGGTTCAACCTACTCCGTCATCCTCCCAGCCAGTCTCTACAGCAGTTATCCTTTCCCCAGGGCACTTTCCTGCAGCGAGAAAAGCCACAAAAGGTAAAAGCTTCAGCACACAGTCTCTAGCTCCCTGCACTGACACAGGCAAGGTCATGGTGTCCTTCGCTCTGGGGTTTGCTCTGGACATTTGGTCAGCAGGAGTAGCTAAAAGCCAGGTCTACCTTCTGCTTTCTCCACTCCCCACTGAATTTAAACAGTCTCTTGTTCCCTGTAGTCAGGGAGGCAGGGAGGACAGCCGGGTGCTCCGTGCCCTCGGCATTATTCCGCAGCACGCTGACGTGCCCCTGTCAAGACCACAATCTCTGGTCAGCAAATACACGTTAGGACAGAAGGTTTCCTGTACAGTTTTTCTCTTTACCTGCAGGCTTTGACTCCATAGCAGCTGCTCGGATATTTCACAAGCTGATGAAAAGGCTGGGCTTCAAGGAGTACTACCTACAGGGAGGAGACTGGGGATCTCTAATTACTACAAACATGGCCCAGATGCTGCCACAGTGAGTAGCAACTGCAGTTGGACCAGAGGAGCTGCCTTCAGCTCTTATCCTGTCTTCTGTCTGCAGAGACCCCGTCCTCCCTCTCATCCCTTCCCCTTTGTGTCCTCCAGGGACATCCCCAACCCTGTGCATTCAATTGTGCTCAGATTCTTTATATTGATATTGGCTCACATTCCAGGCTCCCTACATTTCACTGTCATTTGGCTTCTGCACTAGCTGGAAAGCAAACTGTCTTGCATTCTGACTTGAAAAGTGGAAGAGGCCGATCCTTATTCAAAGTCAGGAAGGAGAGAGACTAAGAAATTTAAATCTTGCTGGGAGATAGGAAGGGAGGGAGCTCACTTTCTCAGCACCTGAACAGTAGCATCACAGCACTTCCCTGTCTGAAACGTGGAGCTGAAAGTGGCTGACCCAAAAAGAAACATAATACCTGCCCTGGAAGATCACATCATAGCTCACTGCTTAGCATTTAATGAAAAGTGTGCACCACAACCATGCTTAAGTCAGAAAACAAATCAAGGGGGAAAGCTCCTAATGTTGTTACATTGCAAGCAGAGCTCCGGACTGTAGTGGTGCTTTGCAGCACTCCCATGTGTGATCTAGTATTTCTAGTATTTGTATTTTCATATGAATGGCATGGCTGGATGGAGGTGGCACCAACTGCACTATTTCTTGCTCCTTGTATTTTTTTAATAATAAAAACACAAACATATTTAACGTATTTGGTTCAGTGAAATACTTCTAAAACAACACCAGTCAGATAATATTCTAGAGAATCTGAAAACAAAAATTCTCTTTTTTTAACTTTCTATTAACTTGATTTTAGGTCCGTGAAAGGGCTTCATCTGAATGTCGTCTTCACCACCGCACGTGGTTTGGGGACGTTTATCTCTGTGATGATTGGGGCTTATGTACCATGGCTTGTGGGCTTCACCAGAGAAGATGCTCGACGTATGTACCCTTTTCTCGAGAAGAACTTCTATTACATTTTGCGAGAATCTGGATACTTACACCTGCAAGCCACCAAACCAGACACTGCAGGTAATGAACCCATCATAGATATTCTGCAGATATTACTTTTCAGACTCTTAACATGGTGTATGACTTTTCTCAGTCAAAAGAACAGCTCATCAAAAAGCCACCTAATCGAAGCATGTACCTTGAAAGCAAAACTTCTAAAAGTCAAAGTGGGTGAAAAAGAAGAAAAAGAAATCATAAACAAATACAATGTGAAATTGCAGAAAAAGAGATGCAGCCTTAGTACTTGGAAAGTAGGAGGCCTGCCGGAGTTGCAGAGGTCAATACAGAAGGGGTCTCAAGAAAGATATGACCATCTCAGAAGAGTTACCAAATGTAGGGGTAGTAACTCCTCATCAGGAAAGACAGGGGAGCTGTCTCAGCCTGAAGCAGCACTAGTGGAGTCCTTAGGAAAAATCGCACCTCATCCTGGGAAGTCCCTGAGAAGTTCAAAAATAACTCGGAAACTGATGATCAGATCATTGCTTGGGCTGATCTCAATAGCAAAGGAATAGTTGGAGGTAAATGAGATACCCGTTTAAGAGCTGAGAGTGGAGGGGAGGCAGGTGCAGAAAAAATATAGACCCGTTTGTCTAGTCTCCGTGATAGGCAAACTAGCAGAACTGTTCTAAAGAACGAAGACTTGATTCACAGGTAATAGTAATGTCGCAGGGAAGAGTCAACATGGTATTGTAGAAAGAAATCATATTTCACAAGTCAAAGTCCTGCAGAATCAAAGAGCAGTAGCATATCTGGATTTTCAAGCAATTTTTTTTTTTATCAAGATCTCTCCAGAAGTACTTAAAGAATTAAACTGCCTTAAGAAAAGGATTAATATCATGGATCTATGAATACTTATCATAAGAATCTAAGCATAGGAATAAGTGTTCGGACTTCAGTGCAGGGAGAGTATCACAAAAATCTCTGCTGGTACCTGGACATTTCAACATAATCTGGATTTCTCTAGAGCAAAAGTTAACTATTAAGAGAAAATTTTGTCAGGTTTCCAGGATATGGTTTAATCTAAAGCTAACTGGAGAGAGCTGCAAAATCTAGTTGATTAGAAGTGACCGGTTCATTAGAACGGCCAATAAAAAAGTGATGCCAACAAAGGGCAAAGCAATTTAAACAGAGGACGAAAAGCTCATTAAAAAAAAAAAAGACACCACAGACACACACACACACAAGGGCCTCAGAAGATCTGAAAAGGTTTATTGCTGGTGGGTCATGCACTAGATAACGTGTTTTAGCTTGACCTACAGCCAGGCAGAGCCTTCACATAACTTAGAACCTATAATAAATCACTCTGGGCTTGCCAGTGCAGGGAAAGGGTTAGCCACGTTCACTATTAACCAAAACTTTTTTGTGCATGGTCTTCCATGAGGCCACTCAGTGCTAAAGTGGCATGAAAATACACCTGAGATAATGTGCTGTACCAAAAACTACAGCACACAGGGTACTGCACTTTTCCCAAGACAAGTCTCTATCACTATCGAGCCAATTACCATCTGGTTTTTAGTTAAGAACACATGGGTGATGCCCTACATACATGCTAGGTTTATGTCTGCTCTAATGCTCCTCAACAGCATGCAGAGGTATCTGCCGCACAGCCCTTTTCACCGTCAAAAACAGAAGGTGATGAAACAGCACTCAAGGGCCTGGTTATCCATCCTAACCAGAACGGTGCTCTCAAAGAGTTTATTTGAAATCATTTTAGTGTTTAACGCTTATACGTGGTGCTTCTTCCGTGCATCACCAGGAACCTGACAGGACTTGCTTAACTCCTAAGCTCTTTGGGACAGAAACTACCCAAGTTGGGAGTGCTGTCAGTTACAGCCTCAGCTCATTTGGGGCAAATTTGTGAAGAAATGTAGTTACAGCAGAACTAATAAAACAAACTCTTTGCTTAGCAATCAATGAAAAACTTTGAAGGACTCTTACAAGTCCAGCTTTGCTTTAACTGAAGTACTGCAAGGCCTTGCAAGTACAAGAATTGTCCTGTTTATCTCTGGAATTAGGTTGCGGATTGAATGACTCCCCTGTGGGGCTTGCTGCATACATTCTGGAGAAATTCTCTACCTGGACTAATAGATCTTTTGTTCAAAAGGATAATGGAGGCTTGGAAAGGTAAGAAAACAGATGCTCTTTCATGAGAAGACTCTTTAAAAGAAAAGGTGATGGTAACTAATGAGGAGATGGAAAAACAGATTTGTCAGCTTAAGTTGGCTCTTAAAGACAAAAGTATTACACATGACAAGGAGCAGTTCTAAATTATAATAGACTGTCTACAAGTACTGCTTCTGCACCAGGCAGTTTTGCTCCAGGCAATTGTCTTGCTGCTCGAAATGAGTGGAAAACAAGAGAACCTCTGTGCATGAACCCACTGTTGGGTACTGAGAAGTAGCTTTCAACAACACTTGTTTCTTTTTCCTCTCAACAGCAAATACTCTCTAGACGACCTCTTGACCAACGTGATGATTTATTGGGTGACATCATCCATCGTATCCTCAGTGCGTTTCTACAAGGAGAACTTTGTCAAGAATAGAGATATTCTTGAGAGGTAACTATGTGGCAGGTTCAGGATAGATTTGCAAGAGAAACTGAGTTTGGACATTTGCCTGTTTAAGCATTTAAATCACTTGCAACAAAGTTAATCCTCATTAAAGAAATCAGGTTCTTATCTTGGTAAGTCTAGTCAAAAGTCACTTTTCTTTTGAACCTGTAATGCACATAAGCTGGCTTGTAGCCAATGCAATACAGAGAACATACTTTAAAAGATACATACACATTTTTGTTCAAAATAGAGGTACCAAGCAGGATGACTTTAAAAGCTTGAAACATTACAACTGAAGGGGTACAAGGTCAGCTCCATTTTACAGATATTTAGATACAACTGATTCTGAAGCTCAAAGAGAGACCCAAACACAAGTGAAGCACCTCAGCTGTGCACAGGCCACAAAATGAGTTGCTGCAGTGAAACTTCCCCCACTCACTGTGGCCATTACAGACACCAGTAGAATTTCATAGGCTTTCCCCAGGAACTGCCTTTTAAAAAATGCAGTTAATGAATGTTTTTCAGGTACGGTGTACACGTCCCCACTGGGATTGCAGCCTTTCCTGAGGAGCTCACACATACACCACGCACCTGGGCAAAGAAGAGCATAAAGAACATTGTTAGTTACACTTACATGCCACGTGGGGGGCATTTTGCTGCCTTTGAAGAACCAAGGCTTCTGGCCCAAGACATCAGGCAGTTCGTCAGGAAGGTGGAGCAACTGTGACCACGCGGTCCAGCCGTGCAGAGAACCAGAGCGGGCTGCTCTGCCACCACCCGAAGCGCTGCTTGGAAGGATTAAATAAAGCCACTGTAGTCACGTACAGAAGCCAGCATTTTATTCTGATGGTAGTGATTATAACTACTAAACTTGATGATTAAAGGTCTTCATAAGAAAAAAAGCCTCTTGTCTTCTCTCATTCCTAGCACCCTATTCAAGTTCAGTACCCTGTTCAAGTATAACAGAATATGTAAACAGTTTAATGCAATAACATTGCACTCTTTAAGAGAGGGAGGAGAGCAGGTCTAGCCCCTTGTTCCTCAGAACCCAGGCTTCTGTTCAAAAGTTTCTTTGAATGTTTGAGCACCAGCATTCTTCAAGATGCATTTTGGGGGAAGTAGAGGGCTTGGCTTTCCTGAGCACAACAAACACTGCACCTTGGAAATGCCCAAGCTGCATTTCCTTCGGGGGACCTGTGATGACACTCTCATGAGGGCAGCCACACACAAGGCAGCTTCTTAGCAATTGCTCTGCTAGCTTTAGCAGTCACTACATCTTTGTCAAGAGCTGACAGCGGATAGTACGGCAGGGAGGGCACTCCTGGTGGTCTCCGAGCTCCAAAATATCAGCTTATCTACCTTCTTTCCAGGCCTATCATCTTATTCTAGTCCAAAAGGTCAGAAAGTTAAAAGAAATAACAAAAAGTGCAGAGGGTTGTTTCTTTCTTTACCCTCCTTTCAACAGATTTTCTGCTATCCCAGGGTACATTTAGTGCTGGTAAGAAACTACAAGCAACCTCACTACTAGTAGCCTGCAGTTTCAAACAGGAAAGACATCCAGAGCTATTAAACTCATTACATTCCAGGTATGCAGCAGCTGTTTTGAGGCTACTGCTGTGGATATTAGTTCAACACCGTGCTCTAAGGTTTCTCTCTTTGTCCCATTCTGCACAAGACAGCAGGCGTGGCACAGAAGAAAGGGCTCAAGTTCCATTTGCAGGTAACACAGGGCATTCTGATTTGGAACAAGAATTTCACAGTTAAAGGTAGTGTTGAACTTGATCACATCCACCTCGTCTCTGTCCTGTTTCAGCAAGGTTTGCAGTCCAAGACTCTAGCATTTGTAAGAGGTAAAAGCAAGCAAGAACAGAACTTTCAAAAAGTGAGAATAAAACCTCACGATGGCACAGGACTCCTACGTTCCTCTGCAGAGCACTAGAATAAAAAATAGCTTCCTCTTGTTTGAACTGTCTTACAAACTGATTCTCAAGGCTGTCTCTTAGGAGAGACACCAAAAGTGCTTTTCTGCCTCCACGGGACAGTTTAACCTCTTTTTCATAAGCCTACATATGAAATCTCCCCATTGTTGAGAAGGCTTGCTCTTTGGAGGATAAAGTAGCCAATGCTGAATAATGGGAAGTCTCATTTTATCAAGTGAGTGGCCAAGCAGTGAGTGCTCAAATCCGATCAGACTACAGGGAAAGTTCTCCTTTCCCAGCAGTGGAATGGATTAGAATTGTTACAGCCTTTATGGTAAACCCTGGAAAGGCCAACTGCATTAATAATCATGTGCATTAATTAAAGTCAAAAAACAATTTGCTAAAGTAGTAATTATTGATAGAGGAATTGCTGCATTAAAACTCTCCTGAGAAAAATACTGTATCCAGTACTTGCCAGGTCAATAAGTACACTGCAATAAAGTTCTACTCCCAGCACAACATTTCATCTCCTCTGTCACAGGTCCCCAAAGAACATGCAAGTGTGCCTTTAGAGACAGTTGCTTTCAATATCAATTCCATGCAAGGAAAAATTTTACAGCTGTTTCACAGCAAGATGAACACTGTTCAGCTACAGGAAGATAGTAGATGCCCTGGAGAAGAGATCCAGAAGAGATCCAATTACATGCGATGAAATGGTCACCACCCAAAGCAGCACCAAAAGGTTACTCAATAATTCATTAAAATTCTAGAAAGCCCAAGTCATTCATGAAACCCCTTGAGTGTCACTGGTGCTTGAAAACATATGTAATCCTCCCAGGCAGGAGCCACAGCCTGAGGAGATGACGCACCTATTCCCACGTCTCCATCGGAGGACAAGTTGACAGTGAGTTTCCTTCCTCGGGAGGGCACTTGGTAGTTGACACTTGCCATGTCCACGGAGGGCGGCTTCTTAATCACATCTCCATCCTGTGGGGTGGGAAGAAAAGTAGAGAGAAAAATAAGGAGAAGGTCTCAATACGTTCTTCTCAAAAGAGGGCACAGCCTTTTCATACTACTCCAAGAAGGTCAGGCAAGTTAGTTTAATATGGGTAGGCCCATGTAAAACCAGGAACTCTGAGGAGAACACAAAAGGACACTCTGATTCAAGCTGCTGAGCTTCAATCTGCACCAGGCTACTTTAAAAAACAAACAAACAAGAACAAAAACCCAACAGGCTTAGAAACCCCATCTTTCAAATGAGGGAAACCACTCTGGAGCCACATCAAGAGGAACACAACACCCAGAGGGCTCGTGTGAGCAACAGACGTAGAACAGCGAGTAGCAGAAACTACTTCAAGCAGAAAGCAGGATGCAAGGGTCAAACAGCAACGTTTGGTATCTTCAGCTACCAGCCCTACTTCAGAACAGCGAACGGAGCCCTCTCAGTTCAGACCCGCAGCGAAGCTGTAGGGGCCAAGCTGCGGAGCTGGAGCAGCCACCCCGGCCATGGGCCGCCGCTGCCCACCCGGCCCGGCCCCGCCGCCCACCTGCGCCGCCCGCCGGCAGAAGTAGGCGAGCTGCTCGTAGGGCAGCGGCAGCTGGTGCCGCTGCTGCAGGACGTGCTTGAGCAGCTCGCAGGCCAAGCGGCAGCAGCTCTTTCCCCGGGCTGGGCGGGGAGAGGACGGAGCGCAGGATTCCCTGCCCGCGCAGGACTTTGCATCTGCCTCTGCTGAACTTCACTGAACTGCATTTGCAACCACCCGCGTAAGCAATAGGTGGCACTAATAAGTGGTATGGAGTGGGTGGTCACTGAGCGCGTAGCCAAAGAGGAAGTCGGCAGAGGAGACAGCAGGCTGCTTTGCTCGGAGCTGCACGAGTGGAGAAGGAGCAGACATGTGGCAGGAGGTCCTTCCTAACGCCTGGTGAGAGCCCCACGGCACCGGGAGCCGGGGACGGGGTACGGGGCACCTCTAGGGCTGGGGTGGGACAGAGCCCTGCAGGGTAACCCAGGCTGAGACAGGCCGCCGCAAAGTGCTGGGAATATCCGACTGGTTTTTCACAGTCGTAACTGTGGAAGAGATTATCCTAGACCGTGTCACTCGGAGAGCTGGTTCTCCGACATACTTGTTTTGTCGGCAGTTCCAGGCTGGGGTGATGGCCATAGTGCCAGGTTTCGTGCCTCTGCTTAGTTAAGCTCTAGGATGCAAGTGCAGGGAGGTGTTAGTACCTCTTGCATAATCTGCCCAGTCTCTAAAGAAGTGGAGGCCGACACTGTTTGCTCTTGGGAGCCCTGTTCTCCCCTGGCTGGGGGCGATTTAAAGAAACATCTCCTCACATTCCACACCAGAGCTGTTCCACAGCGAGTTACCAAACGGCCTCGGCTCCTGCCCGGGGCTCCAGATGCACTGCAAGCTCTGCCTGGGGCAGAGTGGGAAAATGACACTAGATGAGAAAAACCAACCAGCAGACTCAGGTTTTCATCATTCACTTTGATGTCCTTTGGGAGGTGGGGTTTTTTGGTTGGTTTTTTTTTTTTTTTTTGTCTTTTTGTTTTGTCTTGAGATATCTTAATTATGACACCAAACAGCTCCTAGCATTATCTGCTTTCCGTGGCATGAGATACCAAGACTTTCCCTCATTGCACCTAAGGAGTCTAGATTTCTGAATGTGCTTTTCTAACAAGACAGTCTGTCAGGCTATGAGAGAACCAAGGAGGACATTTTGTTTTACTTGCCAGGGAGAAGAGCTTCAAGTTAAGTATCTAGTCAGGAGTAGTTAGGAATAGCAAAGGCCTGGCAATTCAGTAAGCGCTGCACAGGTAAAGGTCCTGCGAGCTTCTCCTAATCAGCCCCTTTGCACCAGTACGGCATGGCCAGCAGCAAAATGACCCTTGATCTTGAAAGTTCCCTGCCGGGAATGTAGATCTATCTCAATACAGTAATCAAAAAAAACTACTTTCTTGGCTGGGGTAACAAAGCTGCTCACAGGTTGAAACACTGCAAGGACATTGTTTGGGGTCTCCTATCTACATTGTGCTGAAGGAGGGAGTGTTATGGAAACAATCTAACTAGCTAAAATGTAGGGAAGAAACACTCCTTTTGTGCAGGATTGGTGCTCCCAGGACCTCTCATTCTGTCTCATCCAAAAGTAGAAGCAAACTTTCAGATGCACCCAGGTGGCTAAACTGCCTGTGATCCCATGGCTGTGCAGTACACAGTGCTGGCAGACAACAGTGTTTGCAGTGTCCCCAGGGATCGGTACCACTCAACATTGCCAGGCTGAAAGGATGGTCTTTTTTCTTTTTTGTTTGTAGGGAGAGCGTCTTGTCCTGGATCAGGTGAGTGAAGCAGCTGCTCTGTGCTGAGGCCTCCACTTTTCTTCAGACCCCTCAATGAGGCACAGCATAGTCCTTTCCCTAAGCTGCATGACGACAACAACAAAGTCTTCATTTATAGACCTCTCACGGCCTCCTGCAACAGGCTCATCCTCGGGGGAATCTGGAGAGCTTGACGCACAGCTCAGAGGGAGGGGAAGGTGCATTTGGCACTGATTGATCGAGCATGTAAAAAGCTTTGAAATGTCCTTCATGTTAAAATCAGCTTCTTTCCCTGGAGAAAGTCTGAAACTTGACTCTCTGAAAAAGAAACAGGAACATCAAAAACACAATCTGACACCTACAGGCCACTATGGTGAAGATCCAGGGTTACCCTAGAAGATGTTTGAATCTGTAGGGGAGCTCTGTATAACGTGCTCTTTGAGAGGGGTAGGCCCCACACCCCTCTCTCTCTCCAGAGGTTGAGGACCCTTCTCTCTGCCCTTTCTGCTTAGCCCATTCTGGCTTTACAGTTTCTTGTCTTGGAGCATTCCAACTGCTACCACCCCAGTCTTTGCCAGTATCCTGTTCAGTCCTGTTCCCCCCAAACACCCTGCAGAGAAGGAGACTGCTAGTTCACAAGGGGAGGACTAAGGAAGCCTTTTGATTAGCAAGTAATGATCAATATGGACTGGAGCTCCTCTAATTAGCGCTGTTACAGGTAACCTTGAGGCTTTGGGGATGTTACTGTGAGAATTTGTGGAACTGTTCTTTTGGGGGGGGCGGATGCCCCAAATCTTCAAAAGTAACAACAATCCCCAGCCCTTGTTGATTCCTTGGGGTTTCTGGCCATTCCTTACTGCTCAGGTCCAACTAGGGTGAATACAGGTCTCCACATAGTCCCAATACCCCGACAATTTAATAGTTGAATTTTACAATTTTACACCTCCACAGGTCTTTTGAATATTCTCAGAAGAATGGAGTCCTGGTCCCTGCAGCTGCCCTGGGGGTTGGAGGGATGCTGCTTTGTTGGCTGATGTCTAGACGCAAGATCAAGACTCTTGAAATGGGTGATGGATGGTGGGGCGCAGGCGAAAAAAAACTAAAAGAAGATGAAAGAATACGGCCCTTCCAGATTGAAACATCTGACAAAGAAATCCAGGTACCCATGGCCGGGATGTGGAGAGGGGCAGAAAGCTGCAAGGTGGAGCCAGTCCACCTCCATCTCACTTCTTGAAGGTCTTGATGTCTTGGGGCTATCACCACCGTACTCGTACTGTAATATAGTTACCTACCACCATTAGACGATGCACTCCCAAACATCATTTATTGTTGGGGCCTTCGTAAGAATAATAAGAAACTGAAGTTTGTGGGGAACTGGACCGACGCCTAACAACCAAGCACCTGGAGGAGCACTAACCAGCTGGGAATCTGTAGCTGGCCAATGAGAACGCCGCTCCTTAGCGCATGCCCACCTGCAGCAGTATAAAGCTCTGCTGCAGACAACAGCAGAGCGGAGTTGACCTCACTTTGTGTGGAGGTGTTGTTTGCTCCGGCTTGTGGGGAGGGCCTTGGCACTTGGCGCGAGAGTGACCCTCGACAATTTATGAAGCAGCTGTGGGTTCAGATCCTACATATTGTCCTGGAGATCTTGTTTCCAAGATCACAGATCGTATGTGCAACCTCTAGCTGCTCCTGACAGAAGGCCACACTTCAACCAGCAGACTTTTGTAGAGGGTCTGAGGATGGTGAAGCAGGGTGGGAAGGTTTAGGGAGAGCAGTGGGGCACACGGAGGTCTTTAGTAGAGGGAAGGCCTGGAAGGGTAGACATATACAGCCTTACTGAGTCGCAGCATCTCTGTCTCCAGCCAACTAGCATTAGGCAGCTCAGCCAGCTGGGACTGAGCTGCAGAAATACCCACTCTTTGATAACCACTTCTTACTCTCTTCCCATCCAGTAGTGCCAGAGAGCTCCCTTGCAACAACAAGCCTAGTTAGCAAGTCATCAGAAGGGCAAGTGTAGGACCCCAGTACTCCCATCTGCCCTGTATAAACTGGTAACCTATAGAAAAGTATAGTGATGACATAAATGACTGAGGATCCTGTGCAGAGCGTGCAACTTCTTTAGCAAGGTTCTCAGTGTATCAGGTAATGGAGTAAAAGCCAGCAGAGGTGCAAGGCTCTGCCCACCAGCACTCGTGTCCCTGTGCTCGGAGCATGCAGGCACCTGGCCAGCCGCGCAGAGCAGCGTGTGCTCCTCTCTGCAGGACCTGCACCGCCGCCTGGACCAGGCCCGCTACACGCCGCCGCTCGAAGGGGCTGCTTTCCACTATGGCTTCAACTCAGACTACCTGCAGAAGGTGGTCGCCTACTGGAGGAACCAGTTTGACTGGCGCAAGCAAGTGGAGATCCTGAACAAATACCCTCATTTCCAAACCACCATCGAAGGTGAGGGCGTCTCTGCAGTTCACGTGGGTCCTGTAGATGAGGCACTTAGAGACGTAGTTTAGCAGGCAAGATGTGATGGGTTTACAGTAGGACTGAATGATCTTGAAGGCCTTTTCCATCCATAACAATTCCATGAGTCTCTGATACGCTTCCCCGTAGCACCTCAGCGGCCTGAGATCCCTGCTTGCTCTGCCCCTGCGAATGGCACGTTTAGGACAAGGGGTTCAGGCTGAACACCAACCTGGACAGATGGCCCTGTGCTCTGGAAGCCTTGGCTCTGAAATGCACTGAGGAAAGCCAGGGTGATTTCAGATAGCAGAATATGTAAGATAACACTATGCATAATAGAGCTGAGTGATATGAATGAAATATCATTAGCATAGGTTGTATTATTGATAATTTTGTATAGAGTAAGACCATATGAAAATGGCGATAATACTCAGTCTGCTTCAGAACACAGTACCTTTGGCACTGAACCCGTCCTCGTGATATTTTCTTCTGCCACCACCTTGAAACCTCCCTTGAAAATTGCCAAACTTACCCAAACTCTTAGACCAGGAGCTTTCCCCCTCTCCCTCACTAGTTTAGCCAGGTAAGTTTAGTCAGCCTTTAGATAAGTGATTTTCAGGTAAAACTTGTCTATTCTACTTTCTTTTTCATATTTTGACTTTAATCAACCATATGATTTTATCATGTGTGGGGTTTTGCATGTGTCGTACCTGGGTTATGCTATGTATTTAAAAGCAGCTTTACCTATTTCTATAAAACCACTTCCTCAGGAGAGGCATTCGTGATCTCTTGTGACCCATATGTCTGGGACTCAGATACATATCCCTGCTCATATATGAAAGAGCAGACATGGGTACAGTAGGAGGCACGGTGTCCCCTTTCAGCTAGGCAGCTGTTTCTCAGTGGTTGGTGGCATAATTTCCGCTGTAAAAAAACAGTTAAGAATATTTCCACCTTCCTTCTTCAGGGACCAGAAAAGAAACTGAGATGAAATCAGAGCTTTCATTTATCTGTTTTGAATTCCTGTCAGGGATCGATATCCATTTTATCCACGTGAAGCCTCCCCACGTCCCTCCCGGCCAGACTGTTTATCCCCTGTTGATGGTGCACGGCTGGCCCGGCTCCTTCTATGAGTTCTACAAGATCATCCCTCTGCTCACGGAGCCGGCCCAGCACGGCCTAGGTGAGGACGACGTCGTGTTTGAGGTCATCTGCCCGTCCATCCCGGGCTATGGCTTCTCAGAGGCACCCCACCAGAAAGGTAAGTGATGAAAAGGCTCTCCAGGAATCACAAGGGTTTTGAAGTAACACCCCTGACACCAGTGGACCCTTGAGCACAGCAGTTTGAAGATGCAGGAGGGCAGATTCTGGGTTTTCTGAAGTTCTGTGAACTCAACTCTTCACTAATACATAGAAGACGGGTGTCTTCTCTGTAGCTGTGAGATGGGAAATGGCTGGCTCCTCTCAACACTGGAGAGGCAGAAGCTTATATTATCAGGATGTGCCCTTGGTGTGGGACTAAGACTCCCAGCTCACCTTGCACAAATTGCTAAACTCTCTGAAAATGGAAGACTTGTGCCCCCCACACAGATGGGTTCAACCTACTCCGTCATCCTCCCAGCCAGTCTCTACAGCAGTTATTCTTTCCCCAGGGCACTTTCCTACAGCCAGAAAAGACACAAAAGGTAAAAGCTCCAGCACACAGTCTCTAGCTCCCTGCACTGACACACGCAAGGTCATGGTGTCCTTCGCTCTGGGGTTTGCTCTGGACATTTGGTCAGCAGGAGTAGCTAAAAGCCAGGTCTACCTTCTGCTTTCTCCACTCCCCACTGAATTTAAACTGTTCCCTGTCTCTTGTTCCCTGTAGTCAGGGAGGCAGGGAGGACAGCCGGGTGCTCCGTGCCCTCGGCATTATTCCGCAGCACGCTGACGTGCCCCTGTCAAGACCACAGTCTCTGGTCAGCAAACACACGTTAGGACAGGTTTCCTGTACAGTTTTTCTATTTACCTGCAGGCTTTGACTCCATAGCAGCTGCTCGGATATTTCACAAGCTGATGAAAAGGCTGGGCTTCAAGGAGTACTACCTACAGGGAGGAGACTGGGGATCTCTAATTACTACAAACATGGCCCAGATGCTGCCACAGTGAGTAGCAACTGCAGTTGGACCAGAGGAGCTGCCTTCAGCTCTTATCCTGTCTTATGTCTGCAGAGACCCCGTCCTCCCTCTCTTCCCTTCTCCTTTGTGTCCTCCAGGGACATTCCCAACCCTGTGCATTCAATTGTGCTCAGATTCTTTATACTGATATTGGCTCACATTCCAGGCTCCCTACATTTCACTGTTATTTGGCTTCTGCACTAGCTGGAAAGCAAACTGTCTTGCATTCTGACTTGAAAAGTGGAAAAGGCCGATCCTTAATCCAAGTCAGGAGGGAGAGAGACTAAGAAATTTAAATCTTGCTGGGAGATAGGAAGGGAGGGAGCTCACTTTCTCAGCACCTGAACAGTAGCATCACAGCACTTCCCTGTCTGAAACGTGGAGCTGAAAGTGGCTGACCCAAAAAGAAACATAATACCTGCCCTGGAAGATCACATCATAGCTCACTGCTTAGCATTTAATGAAAAGTGTGCACCACAACTGTGCTTAAGTCAGAAAACAAATCAAGGGGGAAAGCTCCTAATGTTGTTACATTGCAAGCAGAGCTCCGGACTGTAGTGGTGCTTTGCAGCACTCCCATGTGTGATCTAGTATTTCTAGTATTTGTATTTTCATATGAATGGCATGGCTGGATGGAGGTGGCACCAACTGTACTATTTCTAGCTCCTTCTATTTTTTTTTAATAATAAAAACACAAACATATTTAACGTATTTGGTTCAGTGAAATACTTCTAAAACAACACCAGTCAGATAATGTTCTAGAGAATCTCAAAACAAAAATTCTCTTTTTTTAACTTTCTATTAACTTGATTTTAGGTCCGTGAAAGGGCTTCATCTGAATGTCGTCTTCGTCTCCGCACGTGGTTTGGGGACATTTATCTCTGTGATGATTGGGGCTTATGTACCATGGCTTGTGGGCCTCACCAGAGAAGATGCTCGACGTATGTACCCTTTTCTCGAGAAGAACGTCTATTACCTTCTGCGAGAATCTGGATACTTCCACCTTCAAGCCACCAAACCAGACACTGCAGGTAATGAACCCATCATAGATATTCTGCAGATATTACTTTTCAGACTCTTAAAATGGTGTATGACTTTTCTCAGCCAAAAGAACAGCTCATCAAAAAGCCACCTAATCAAAGCATGTACCTTGAAAGCAAAACTTCTAAAAGTCAAAGTGGGTGAAAAAGAAGAAAAAGAAATCATAAACAAATACAATGTGAAATTGCAGAAAGGCAGATGCAGCCTTAGTACTTGGAAAGTAGGAGGCCTGCCTGAGCTGCAGAGGTCAATACAGAAGGGGTCTCAAGAAAGATATGACCATCTCAGAAGAGTTACCAAATGTAGGGGTAGTAACTCCTCATCAGGAAAGACAGGGGAGCTGTCTCAGCCTGAAGCAGCACTAGTGGAGTCCTTAGGAGAAATAGCACCTAACCCTGGGAAGTCCCTGAGAAGTTCAAAAATAACTCGGAAACTGATGATCAGATCATTGCTTGACCTGATCTCAATAGCAAAGGAATAGTAGGAGGTAAATGAGATAGCAGTTTAAGAGCTGAGAGTGGAGGGGAGGCAGGTGCAGAAAAAATATAAACCAGTTTGTCTAGTCTCCGTGATAGGCAAACTAGCAGAACTGTTCTAAAGAACGAAGACTTGATTCACAGGTAATAGTAATGTCGCAAGGAAGAGTCAACATGGTATTGTAGAAAGAAATCATATTTCACAAGTCAAAGTCCTGCAGAATCAAAGAGCAGTAGCATATCTGGATTTTCAAGCATTTTTTTTTTATCAAGATCTCTCCAGAAGTTCTTAAAGAATTAAACTGCCTTAAGAAAAGGATAAATATCATGGATCTATGAATACTTATCATAAGAATCTAAGCATAGGAATAAGTGTTCGGACTTCAGTGCAGGGAGAGTATCACAAAAATCTCTGCTGCGACCTGGACATTTCAACATAATCTGGATTTCTCTAGAGCAAAAGTTAACTATTAAGAGAAAATTTTGTCAGGTTTCCAGGATATGGTTTAATCTAAAGCTAACTGGAGAGAGTTGCAAAGTCTAGTTGATTAGAAGTGACCGGTTGATTAGAACGGCCAATAAAAAAGTGATGCCAAAAAAGTGCAAAGCAATTTAAACAGAGGAAGAAAAGCTCATTAAAAAAAAAAAAAAGACACCACAGACACACGCACACACAAGGGCCTCAGAAGATCTGAAAACATTTATTGCTGGTGGCTCATGCACTAGATAACGTGTTTTAGGTTGACCTACAGCCAGGCAGAGCCTTCACATAACTTACAACCTATAATAAATCACTCTGGGCTTGCCAGTGCAGGGACAGGGTTAGCCACGTTCACTATTAACCAAAACTTTTCTGTGCATGGCCTTCCATGAGGCCACTCAGTGCTAAAGTGGCATGAAAATACACCTGAGATAATGTGCTGTACCAAAAACTACAGCACACAGGGTACTGCACTTTTCCCAAGACAAGACTCTATCACTATCGAGCCAATTACCATCTGGTTTTTAGTTAACAACACATGGGTGATACCCTACATACATGCTAGGTTTATGTCTGCTCTAATGCTCCTCGACAGCATGCAGAGGTATCTGCCGCACAGCCCTTTTCACCTTCAAAAACAGAAGATGGTGAAACAGCACTCAAGGGCCTGGTTATCCATCCTAACCAGAACGGTGCTCTCAAAGAGTTTATTTGAAATCATTTTAGTGTTTAACACTTATACGTGGTGCTTCTTCCATGCATCACCAGGAACCTGACAGGACTTGCTTAACTCCTAAGCTCTTTGGGACAGAAACTACCCAAGTTGGGAGTGCTGTCAGTTACAGCCTCAGCTCATTTAGGGCAAATTTGTGAAGAAAAGTAGTTACAGCAGAACTAATAAAACAAACTCTTTGCTTAGTAATCAATGAAAAACTTTGAAGGACTCTTACAAGTCCAGCTTTGCTTTAACTGAAGTACTGCAAGGCCTTGCAAGTACAAGAATTGTCCTGTTTATCTCTGAAATTAGGTTGCGGATTGAATGACTCCCCTGTGGGGCTTGCTGCATACATTCTGGAGAAATTCTCTACCTGGACTAATAGATCTTTTGTTCAAAAGGATAATGGAGGCTTGGAAAGGTAAGGAAACAGATGCTCTTTCATGAGAAGACTCTTTAAAAGAAAAGGTGATGGTAACTAATGAGGAGATGGAAAAACAGATTTGTCAGCTTAAGTTGGCTCTTAAAGACAAAAATATTACACATGACAAGGAGCAGTTCTAAATTACAATAGACTGTCTACAAGTACTGCTTCAGCACCAGGAAGTTTTGCTCCAGGCAATTGTCTTGCTGCTCGAAATAAGTAGAAAACAAGAGAAGCTCCATGCATGAACCCAGTGTTGGGTACTGAGAAGTAGCTTTCAACAACACTTGTTTCTTTTTCCTCTCAACAGCAAATACTCTCTAGACGACCTCTTGACCAACGTGATGATTTATTGGGTGACATCATCCATCGTATCCTCAGTGCGTTTCTACAAGGAGAACTTTGTCAAGAATATAGATATTCTTGAGAGGTAACTATGTGGCAGGTTCAGGATAGATTTGCAAGAGAAACTGAGTTTGGACATTTGCCTGTTTAAGCATTTAAATCACTTGCAACAAAGTTAATCCTCATTAAAGAAATCAGGTTCTTATCTTGGTAAGTCTAGTCAAAGGTCACTTTTCTTTTGAAGCTGTAATGCACATAAGCTGGCTTGTAGCCAATGCAATACAGAGAACATACTTTAAAAGATACATACACATTTTTGTTCAAAATAGAGGTACCAAGCAAGATGACTTTAAAAGCTTGAAACATTACAACTGAAGGGGTACAAGGTCAGCTCTATTTTACATATATGTAGATACAACAGATTCTGAAGCTCAAAGAGAGGCCCAAACACAAGTGAAGTGCCTCAGCTGTGCACAGGCCACAAAACGAGTTGCTGCAGTGAAACTTCCCCCACTCACTGTGGCCATTACAGACACCAGTAGAATTTCATCGGCTTCCCCCAGGAACTGCCTTTTAAAAAATGCAGTTAATGAATGTTTTTCAGGTACGGTGTACACGTTCCCACGGGGATTGCAGCCTTTCCTGAGGAGCTCACACATACACCACGCACCTGGGCAAAGAAGAGCATAAAGAACATTGTTAGTTACACTTACATGCCACGTGGGGGGCATTTTGCTGCCTTTGAAGAACCAAGGCTTCTGGCCCAAGACATCAGGCAGTTCGTCAGGAAGGTGGAGCAACTGTGACCACGCGGTCCAGCCGTGCAGAGAACCAGAGCGGGCTGTTCTGCCACCACCCGAAGCGCTGCTTGGAAGTATTAAATAAAGCCACTGTTGTCACGTACAGAAGCCAGCATTTTATTCTGATGGTAATGATTATAACTACTAAACTTGATGATTAAAGGTCTTCATAAGAAAAAAAGCCTCTTGTCTTCTCTCATTCCTAGCACCCTATTCAAGTTCAGTACCCTGTTCAAGTATAACAGAATATGTAAACAGTTTAATGCAATAACATTGCACTCTTTTTAAGATAGGGAGGAGAGCGGGTCTAGCCGCTTGTTCCTTAGAACCCAGGCTTCTGTTCAAAAGTTTCTTTGAATGTTTGAGCACCAGCATTCTTCAAGATGCATTTGGGGGGAAGTAGAGGGCTTTGCTTTCCTGAGCACAACAAACACTGCACCTTGGAAATGCCCAAGCTGCATTTCCTTTGGGGGACCTGTGATGACACTCTCATGAGGGCAGCCACACACAAGGCAGCCTCTTAGCAATTGCTCTGCTAGCTTTAGCAGTCACTACATCTTTGTCAAGAGCTGACAGTGGATAATATGGCAGAGAGGGCACCCCTGGTGTTCTCCGAGTTCCAAAATATCATCTTATCTATCTTCTTTCCAGGCCTATCATCTTACTCTAGTCCAAAAGGTCAGAAAGTTAAAAGAAATAACAAAAAGTGCAGAGGGTTGTTTCTTTCTTTACCCTCCTTTCAACAGATTTTCTACTATCCCAGGGTACATTTAGTGCTGGTAAGAAACTACAAGCAACCTCACTACTAGTAGCCTGCAATTTCAAACAGGAAAGACATCCAGAGCTATTAAACTCATTGCATTGCAGGTATGCAGCAGCTGTTTCGAGGCTACTCCAGTGGATATTAGTTCAACGCTGTGCTCTAAGGTTTCTCTCTTTGTCCCATTCTGCACAAGACAGCAGACGTGGCACAGAAGAAAGGGCTCAAGTTCCATTTGCAGGTAACACAGGGCATTCTGATTTGGAACAAGAATTTCACAGTTAAAGGTAGTATTGAACTTGATCACATCCACCTCGTCTCTGTCCTGTTTCAGCAAGGTTTACAGTCCAAGACTCTAACATTTGTAAGAGGTAAAAGCAAGCAAGAACAGAACGTTCAAAAAGTGAGAATAAAACTTCACGATGGCACAGGACTCCTATGTTCCTCTGTGGAGCACTAGAATAAAAAATGGCTTCCTCTTGTTTGAACTGTCTTACAAACTGATTCTCAAGGCTGTCTCTTAGGAGAGACACCAAAAGTGCTTTCCTGCCTCCACGGGACAGCTTAACCTCTTTTTCACAAGCCTACGTATGAAATCTCCCCGTTGCTGAGAAGGCTTGCTCTTTGGAGGATAAACTAGCCAATGCTGAATAATGGGAAGTCTCATTTTATCATGTGAGTGGCCAAGCAGTGAGTGCTCAAATCCGATCAGACTACAGGGAAAGATCTCCTTTCCCAGCAGTGGAATGGATTAGAATCGTTACAGCCTTTATGGTAAACCCTGGAAAGACCAACTGCATTAATAATCACGTGCATTATTTAAAGTCAAAAAACAATTTGCTAAAGTAGTAATTATTGATAGAGGAACTGCTGCATTAAAACTCTCCTGAGAAAAATACTGTACCCAGTACTTGCCAGGTCAATAAGTACACTGCAATAAAGTTCTACTCCCAGCACAACATTTCATCTCCTCCGTCACAGGTCCCCAAAGAACATGTAAGTGTGCCTTTAGAGACACTTGCTTTCAATATCAGTTTCATGCAAGGAAAAATTTTACACTGTTTCACAGGAAGATGAACACTGTTCAGCTACAGGAAGATAGTAGATGCCCTGGAGTAGAGATCCAGAAAGACAAGAATATGCAATTACATGCGATGAAATGGTCACCACCCAAAGCAGCACCAAAAGGTTACTCAATAATTCATTAAAATTCTAGAAAGCCCAAGTCATTCATGAAACCCCTTGAGTGTCACTGGTGCTTGAAACCATATGTAATCCTCCCAGGCAGGAGCCACAGCCTGAGGAGACTAGGCACCTATTCCTACGTCTCCATTGGAGGACAAGTTGACAGTGAGTTTCCTTCCTCAGGTGGGCACTTTGTAGTTGAGCTTGGGCCGGAACCAGTCAGCACCACAGTCGCGGTGACCCTGAAGCATCACAACAGCGCCCACGACAGGGAGAACCTTCAGTTCGCTGAAGACATCAGCAACAAAGAGCGAGTGGAAGAGCTTACGCACGCAGAAGGGGGTTGGCAGGCTCTCCTCAGCGCTGCCCACGCAGACGCCCTCCAAGTTGAGCTCATAAAGCTCTTTGGGGCTCATGGCATTGCCACCAAGCAGGATGAGAACACGTGGAACCAGGGTCAAACAGAACATCGCTTCCAAGTGCTGGAGCAACCCCTCCAGCTCCATCAGCACCTGCTGGCATCTCTTGCTTGCCATGTCCACGGAGGGCGGCTTCTTAATCACATCTCCATCCTGTGGGGTGGGAAGAAAAGTAGAGAGAAAAATAAGGAGAAGGTCTTAATACGTTCTTCTCAAAAGAGGGCACATCCTTTTCATACTACTCCAAGAAGGTCAGGCAAGTTAGTTTAATATGGGTAGGCCCATGTAAAACCAGGAACTCTGAGGAGAACACAAAAGGACACTCTGATTCAAGCTGCTGAGCTTGAATCTGCACCAGGCTACTTTAAAAAACAAACAAACAAGAACAAAAACCCAACAGGCTTAGAAACCCCATCTTTCAAATGAGGGAAGCCACTCTGGAGCCACATCAAGAGGAACACAACACCCAGAGGGCTCGTGTGAGCAACAGACGTAGAACAGCGAGTAGCAGAAACTACTTCAAGCAGAAAGCAGGATGCAAGGGTCAAACAGCAACGTTTGGTATCTTCAGCTACCAGCCCTACTTCAGAACAGCGAACGGAGCCCTCTCAGTTCAGACCCGCAGCGAAGCTGTAGGGGCCAAGCTGCGGAGCTGGAGCAGCCACCCCGGCCATGGGCCGCCGCTGCCCACCCGGCCCGGCCCCGCCGCCCGCCTGCGCCGCCCGCCGGCAGAAGTAGGCGAGCTGCTCGTAGGGCAGCGGCAGCTGGTGCCGCTGCTGCAGGACGTGCTTGAGCAGCTCGCAGGCCAAGCGGCAGCAGCTCTTTCCCCGGGCTGGGCGGGGAGAGGACGGAGCGCAGGATTCCCTGCCCGCGCAGGACTTTGCATCTGCCTCTGCTGAACTTCACTGAACTGCATTTGCAACCACCCGCGTAAGCAATAGGTGGCACTAATAAGTGGTATGGAGTGGGTGGTCACTGAGCGCGTAGCCAAAGAGGAAGTCGGCAGAGGAGACAGCGGGCTGCTTTGCTCGGAGCTGCACGAGTGGAGAAGGAGCAGACATGTGGCAGGAGGTCCTTCCTAACGCCTGGTGAGAGCCCCACGGCACCGGGAGCCGGGGACAGGGCACGGGGCACCTCTAGGGCTGGGGTGGGACAGAGCCCTGCAGGGTAACCCAGGCTGAGACAGGCCACCGAGAAGTGCTGGGAATATCCGACTGGTTTTTCACAGTCGTAACTGTGGAAGAGATTACCCTAGACCGGGTAGAGAGCTGGTTCTCTGACATGCTTGTTTTGTCGGCAGTTCCAGGCTGGGGTGATGGCCGTGGTGCCAGGTTTCGTGCCTCTGCTTAGCTAAGCTCTAGGATGCAAGTGCAGGGAGGTGTTAGTACCTCTTGCATAAGCTGCCCAGCCTCTAAAGAAGCGGAGGCCGACACTGTTTGCTCTTGGGAGCCCTGTTCTCCCCTGGCTGGGAGCGCTTTAAAGAAACATCTCCTCACATTCCACACCAGAGCTGTTCCACAGCGAGTTACCAAACGGCCTCGGCTCCTGCCCGGGGCTCCAGATGCAGAGCAAGCTCTGCCTGGGGCAGAGTGGGAAAATGACACTAGATGAGAAAAAACAACCGGCAGACTCAGGTTTTCATCATGGAGGTTTATGTCCTTTGGGAGGTGAGGTTTTTTTCTTTTTTTTTTTCTTTTTTTTTTTTGTCTTTTTGTTTTGTCTCAAGATATCTTAATTATGACACCAAATAGCTCCTAGCATTAGCTGCTTTCCACGGCATGAGATACCAAGACATTTCCTCATTGCTCCTAATGAGTCTAGATTTCTGAATGTTATGGAAACAATCTAACCTAGCTAAAATGTGGCGAAGAAATGCTGCCTTTTATGCAGGATTGGTGCTGCCAGGACCTCTCATTCTGTCTCATCCAAAAGTAGAAGCAAACTTTCAGATGCACCCAGGTGGCTAAACTGCCTGTGATCCCATGGCTGTGCGGTACATGGTGCTGGCAGACAACAGTGTTTGCAGTGTCCCCAGGGATCGGTACCACTCAACATTGCCAGGCTGAAAGGATCGTCTTTTTTCTTTTTTGGTTGTAGGGAGAGCATCTTGTCCTGGATCAGGTGAGTGAAGCAGCTGCTCTGTGCTGAGGCCTCCACTTTTCTTCAGACCCCTCAATGAGGCACAGCATAGTCCTTTCCCTACGCTGCATGACGACAACAACAACGTCTTCATTTATAGACCTCTCACGGCCTCCTGCAACAGGCTCATCCTCGGGGGAATCTGGAGAGCTTGACGCACAGCTCAGAGGGAGGGGAAGGTGCATTTGGCACTGATTGATCGAGCATGTAAAAAGCTTTGAAATGTCCTTCATGTTAAAATCAGCTTCTTTCCCTGAAGAAAGTCTGAAACTTGACTGTCTGAAAAAGAAACGGGAGTACCAAAAACACAATCTGACACCTGTAGGCCTCAATGGTGAAGATCCAGGGTTACCCTAGAAGATGTTTGAATCTGTAGGGGAGCTCTGTATAACGTGCTCTTTGAGAGGGGTAGGCCCCACACCCCTCTCTCCAGAGGTTGAGGACCCTTCTCTCTGCCCTTTCTGCTTAGCCCATTCTGGCTTTGCAGTTTCTTGTCTTGGAGCATTCCAACTGCTACCATCCCAGTCTTTGCCAATATCCTGTTCAGTCCTGTTCCCCCCAAACACCCTGCAGAGAAGGAGACTGCTAGTTCACAAGGGGAGGACTAAGGAAGCCTTTTGATTAGCAAGTAATGATCAATATGGACTGGAGCTCCTCTAATTAGCGCTGTTAGAGGTAACCTTGAGGCTTTGGGGATGTTACTGTGAGAGTTTGTGGAACTGTTCTTTTGAGGGGGGCGGATGCCCCAAATCTTCAAAAGTAACAACAATCCCCAGCCCTTGTTGATTCCTTGGGGTTTCTGGCCACTCCTTACTGCTCAGGTCCAAACAGGGTGAATACAGGTCTCCACATAGTCCCAATACCCCAACACTTTCATAGTTGAATTTTACAATTTTACACCTCCACAGGTCTTTTGAATATTCTCAGAAGAATGGAGTCCTGGTCCCTGCAGCTGCCCTGGGGGTTGGAGGGATGCTGGTTTGTTGGCTGATGTCTAGACGCAAGATCAAGACTCTTGAAATGGGTGATGGATGGTGGGGCGCAGGCGAAAAAAAACTAAAAGAAGATGAAAGAATACGGCCCTTCCAGATTGAAACATCTGACAAAGAAATCCAGGTACCCATGGCCGGGATGTGGAGAGGGGCAGAAAGCTACAAGTTGGAACCAATCCACCTCCATCTCACTTCTTGAAGGTCTTGATGTCTTGGGGCTATCACCACCGTACTCGTACTGTAATATAGTTACCTACCACCATAAGACGATGCATCTCCAACCATCATTTATGAAGCAGCTGTGGGTTCAGATCCTACATATTGTCCTGGAGATCTTGTTTCCAAGATCACAGATCGTATGTGCAACCTCGAGCTGCTCCTGACAGAAGGCCACACTTTAACCAGCAGACTTTTATAGAGGGTCTGAGGATGGTGAAGCAGGGTGGGAAGGTTTAGGGAGAGCAGTGGGGGCACACGGAGGACTTTAGTAGAGGGAAGGCCTGGAAGGGTAGAGATATACAGCCTTACTGAGTCTCAGCATCTCTGTCTCCAGCCAACTAGCATTAGGCAGCTCAGCCAGCTGGGACTGAGCTGCAGAAATACCCACTCTTTGACAACCACTTCTTACTCTCTTCCCATCCAGCAGTGCCAGAGAGCTCCCTTGCAACAACAAGCCTAGTTAGCAAGTCATCAGAAGGGCAAGAGTAGGACCCCAGTACTCCCATCTGCCCTGTATAAACTGGTAACCTATAGAAAAGTATAGTGATGACATAAATGACTGAGGATCCTGTGCAGAGCGTGCAACTTCTTTAGCAAGGTTCTCAGTGTATCAGGTAATGGAGCAAAAGGCGGCAGAGGTGCAAGGCTCTGCCCACCAGCACTCGTGTCCCTGTGCTCGGAGCATGCAGGCACCTGGCCAGCCGCGCAGAGCAGCGTGTGCTCCTCTCTGCAGGACCTGCACCGCCGCCTGGACCAGGCCCGCTACACGCCGCCGCTCGAAGGGGCTGCCTTCCACTATGGCTTCAACTCGGACTACCTGCAGAAGGTGGTCGCCTACTGGAGGAACCAGTTTGACTGGCGCAAGCAAGTGGAGATCCTGAACAAATACCCTCATTTCCAAACCACCATCGAAGGTGAGGGCGTCTCTGCAGTTCACGTGGGTCCTGGAGATGAGGCACTTAGAGACGTAGTTTAGCAGGCAAGATGTGATGGGTTTATAGTAGGACTTGATGATCTTGAAGGTCTTTTCCATCCATAACAATTCTATGAGTCTCTGATACGCTTCCCCGTAGCACCTCAGCGGCCTGAGATCCCTGCTCGCTCTGCCCCTACAAATGGCACGTTTAGGACAAGGGGTTCAGGCTGAACACCAACCTGGACAGATGGCCCTGTGCTCTGGAAGCCTTGGCTCTGAAATGCACTGAGGAAAGCCAGGGTGATTTCAGATAACAGAATATGTAAGATAATACTATGCATAATAGAGCTGAATGATATGAATGAAATATCATTAGCGTAGGTTGTATTATTGATAACTTTGTATAGAGTAAGACCATTTGAAAATGGCAATAACACTCAGTATGCTTCAAAACACAGTACCTTTGGCACTGAACCCGTCCTTGTGATATTTTCTTCTGCCACCACCTTGAAACCTCCCTTGAAAATTGCCATATTTACCCAAACTCTTAGACCAGGTTCCTTCCCCCTCTCCCATACTAGCTTAGCCAGGTAAGTTTAGTCAGCCTTTAGATAAGTGATTTTCAGGTAAAACTTGTATATTCAACTTTCTTTTTCATATTTTGCCTTTAATCAGCCATACGATTTTATCATGTGTGGGGTTTTGCATGTGTCGTACCTGGGTTATGCTATGTATTTAAGAGCAGCTCTACCTATTTCTATAAAACCACTTCCTCAGGAGAGGCATCCGTGATCTCTTGTGACCCATATGTCTGGGACTCAGATACATATCCCTGCTCATATATGAAAGAGCACACATGGGTACAGTAGGAAGCACGGTATCCCCTTTCAGATAGGCAGCTGTTTCTCAGTGGTTGGTGGCATAATTTCTGCTATAAAAAACAGTTAGAATTTTTCCACCTTCCTTCTTCAGGGACCAGAAAAGAAACTGAGATGAAATCAGAGCTTTCATTTATCTGTTTTGAATTCCTGTCAGGGATCGATATCCATTTTATCCACGTGAAGCCTCCCCACGTCCCTCCCGGCCAGACTGTTTATCCCCTGTTGATGGTGCACGGCTGGCCCGGCTCCTTCTATGAGTTCTACAAGATCATCCCTCTGCTCACGGAGCCGGCCCAGCACGGCCTAGGTGAGGACGACGTCGTGTTTGAGGTCATCTGCCCGTCCATCCCGGGCTATGGCTTCTCAGAGGCACCTCACCAGAAAGGTAAGTGATGAAAAGGCTCTCCTGGAATCACAAGGGTTTTCAAATAACACCCCTGCCACCAGTGGACCCTTGAGCACAGCCGTTTGAGAAGGCAGGAGGGCAGATTCTGGGTTTTCTCAGGTTCTGTGAACTCAACTCTTCACTAATACATAGAAGACGGGTGTCTTCTCTGTAGCTGTGAGATGGGAAACGGCTGGCTCCTCTCAACACTGGAGATGGAGAAGCTTATATTATCAGGATGTGCCCTTGGTGTGGGACTAAGACTCCCAGCTCATCTTGCACAAATTGCTAAACTCTCTGAAAATGGAAGACTTGTGCCCCTCACACAGATGGGTTCAACCTACTCCGTCATCCTCCCAGCCAGTCTCTACAGCAGTTATCCTTTCCCCAGGGCACTTTCCTACAGCTAAAAAAGCCACAAAAGGTAAAAGCTTCAGCACACAGTCTCTAGCTCCCTGCACTGACACATGCAAGGTCATGGTGTCCTTCGCTCTGGGGTTTGCTCTGGACATTTGGTCAGCAGGAGTAGCTAAAAGCCAGGTCTACCTTCTGCTTTCTCCACTCCCCACTGAATTTAAACAGTCTCTTGTTCCCTGTAGTCAGGGAGGCAGGGAGGACAGCCGGGTGCTCCGTGCCCTCGGCATTATTCCGCAGCACGCTGACGTGCCCCTGTCAAGACCACAATGTGTGGTCGGCAAACACACGTTAGGACAGAAGGTTTCCTGGACAGTTTTTCTCTTTACCTGCAGGCTTTGACACCATAGCAGCTGCTCGGATATTTCATAAGCTGATGAAAAGGCTGGGCTTCAAGGAGTACTACCTACAGGGAGGAGACTGGGGATCTCAAATTACTACAAACATGGCCCAGATGCTGCCACAGTGAGTAGCAACTGCAGTCGGCCCAGAGGAGCTGCCTTCAGCTCTTATCCTGCCTTATGTCTGCAGAGCCCCGTCCTCCATCTCATCCCTTCCCCTTTGTGTCCTCCAGGGACATTCCCAACCCTGTGCATTCAATTGTGCTCAGATTCTTTATACTGATATTGGCTCACATTCCAGGCTCCCTACATTTCACTGTTATTTGGCTTCTGCACTAGCTGGAAAGCAATATCTCTTGCATTTTGACTTGAAAAGTGGAGGAGGCCGATCCTTATTCAAAGTCAGGAAGGAGAGAGACTAAGAAATTTAAAACTTGCTGGGAGATAGGAAGGGAGGGAGCTCACTTTCTCAGCACCTGAACAGTAGCATCACAGCACTTCCCTGTCTGAAACGTTGAGCTGAAAGTGGCTGACCCAAAAAGAAACATAATACCTGCCCTGGAAGATCACATCATAGCTCACTGCTTAGCATTTAATGAAATGTGTGCACCACAACCATGCTTAAGTCAGAAAACAAATCAAGGGGGAAAGCTCCTAATGTTGTTAGACTGCAAGCAGAGCTCTGGACTGTAGTGGTGCTTTGCAGCACTCCCATGTGTGATCTAGTATTTCTAGTATTTGTATTTTCATATGAATGGCATGGCTGGATGGAGGTGGCACCAACTGTACTATTTCTAGCTCCTTCTTTTTTTTAATAAAAACACAAACATATTTAATGTATTTGGTTCAGTGAAATACTTCTAAAAAAATACCAGTCAGATAATATTCTAGAGAATCTGAAAACAAAATTTTCTTTTTTTAAAACTTTCTATTAACTTGATTTTAGATCTGTGAAAGGGCTTCATCTGAATGTCCTCTTCATCACCCTAAGTGGTTTGGCGAAGATTATCTCTGTGATGATTGGGGCTTATGTACCATGGCTTGTGGGCTTCACCAGAGAAGATGCTCGACGTATGTACCCTTTTCTCGAGAAGAACGTCTATTACCTTCTGCGAGAATCTGGATACTTCCACCTTCAAGCCACCAAACCAGACACAGCAGGTAATGAACCCATCATAGATATTCTGCAGATATTACTTTTCGGACTCTCAAAATGGTGTATCACTTTTCTCAGCCAAAAGAACAGCTCATCAAAAAGCCACCTAATCGAAGCATGTACCTTGAAAGCGAAACTTCTAAAAGAAAAAACGCGTGAAAACAAGAAAAAAGCTCATAAACAAATACCATGTGAAATTGCAGAAAGACAGATTCAGCCTTAGTACTTAGTACTTAATAGCAAAAGTTAACTATTAAGAGAAAGCTTTGTCAGGCTTCCAGGATATGGTTTAATCTAAAGCTAACTGGAGAGAGTTGCAAAATCTAGTTGATTAGAAGTGACCGGTTCATTAGAACGGCCAATAAAAAAGTGATGCCAACAAAGTGCATAGCAATATAAACAGAGGAGGAAAAAAAAAAAAAAAAAACCACCACAGACACACGCACACACAAGGGCCTCAGAAGATCTGAAAACATTTATTGCTGGTGGGTCATGCACTAGATAACGTGTTTTAGCTTGACCTACAGCCAGGCAGAGCCTTCACATAACTTAGAACCTATAATAAATCACTCTGGGCTTGCCAGTGCAGGGAAAGGGTTAGCCACGTTCACTATTAACCAAAACTTTTTTGTGCATGGTCTTCCATGAGGCCACTCAGTGCTAAAGTGGCATGAAAATACACCTGAGATAATGTGCTGTACCAAAAACTACAGCACACAGGGTACTGCACTTTTCCCAAGACAAGACTCTATCACTATCGAGCCAATTACTATCTGGTTTTTAGTTAAGAACACATGGGTGATACCCTACATACATGCTAGGTTTATGTCTGCTCTCATGCTCCTCAACAGCATGCAGAGGTATCTTCCGCACAGCCCTTTTCACCTTCAAAAACAGAAGGTGATGAAACAGCACTCAAGGGCCTGGTTATCCATCCTAACCAGAACGGTGCTCTCAAAGAGTTTATTTGAAATCATTTTAGTGTTTAACACTTATACGTGGTGCTTCTTCCGTGCATCACCAGGAACCTGACAGGACTTGCTTAACTCCTAAGCTCTTTGGGACAGAAACTACCCAAGTTGGGAGTGCTGTCAGTTACAGCCTCAGCTCATTTGGGGCAAATTTGTGAAGAAATGTAGTTACAGCAGAACTAATAAAACAAACTCTTTGCTTAGTAATCAATGAAAAACTTTGAAGGACTCTTACAAGTCCCGTTTTGCTTTAACTGAAGTACTGCAAGGCCTTGCAAGTACAAGAATTGTCCTGTTTGTCTCTGGAATTAGGTTGCGGATTGAATGACTCCCCTGTGGGGCTTGCTGCATACATTCTGGAGAAATTCTCTACCTGGACTAATAGATCTTTTGTTCAAAAGGATAATGGAGGCTTGGAAAGGTAAGAAAACAGATGCTCTTTCATGAGAAGACTCTTTAAAAGAAAAGGTGATGGTAACTAATGAGGAGATGGAAAAACAGATTTGTCAGCTTAAGTTGGCTCTTAAAGACAAAAATATTACACATGACAAGGAGCAGTTCTAAATTATAATAGACTGTCTGCAAGTACTGCTTCTGCACCAAGCAGTTTTGATCCAGCCACACAGATGCCAATTGTCTTGCTGCTCGAAATAAGTGGAAAACAAGAGAACCTCTGTGCATGAAGCCACTGTTGGGTACTGAGAAGTAGCTTTCAACAACACTTGTTTCTTTTTCCTCTCAACAGCAAATACTCTCTAGATGACCTCTTGACCAACGTGATGATTTATTGGGTGACATCATCCATCGTATCCTCAGTGCGTTTCTACAAGGAGAACTTTGTCAAGAATAGAGATATTCTTGAGAGGTAACTATGTGGCAGGTTCAGGATAGATTTGCAAGAGAAACTGAGTTTGGACATTTGCCTGTTTAAGCATTTAAATCACTTGCAACAAAGTTAATCCTCATTAAAAAAATCAGGTTCTTATCTTGGTAAGTCTAGTCAAAAGTCACTTTTCTTTTGAAGCTGTAATGCACATAAGCTGGCTTGTAGCCAATGCAATACAGAGAACATACTTTAAAAGATACATACACATTTTTGTTCAAAATAGAGGTACCAAGCAAGATGACTTTAAAAGCTTGAAACATTACAACTGAAGGGGTACAAGGTCAGCTCTATTTTACATATATTTAGATACAACAGATTCTGAAGCTCAAAGAGAGGCCCAAACACAAGTGAAGTGCCTCAGCTGTGCACAGGCCACAAAACGAGTTGCTGCAGTGAAACTTCCCCCACTCACTGTGGCCATTACAGACACCAGTAGAATTTCATCGGCTTCCCCCAGGAACTGCCTTTTAAAAAATGCAGTTAATGAATGTTTTTCAGGTACGGTGTACACGTCCCCACTGGGATTGCAGCCTTTCCTGAGGAGCTCGCACATACACCACGCACCTGGGCAAAGAAGAGCATAAAGAACATTGTTAGTTACACTTACATGCCACGTGGGGGGCATTTTGCTGCCTTTGAAGAACCAAGGCTTCTGGCTCAAGACATCAGGCAGTTTGTCAGGAAGGTGGAGCAACTGTGACCACGCGGTCCAGCCGTGCAGAGAACCAGAGCGGGCTGCTCTGCCACCACCCGAAGCGCTGCTTGGAAGGATTAAATAAAGCCACTGTAGTCACGTACAGAAGCCAGCATTTTATTCTGATGGTAGTGATTATAACTACTAAACTTGATGATTAAAGGTCTTCATAAGAAAAAAAGCCTCTTGTCTTCTCTCATTCCTAGCACCCTATTCAAGTTCAGCACCCTGTTCAAGTATAACAGAATATGTAAACAGTTTAATGCAATAACATTGCACACTTTTTAAGAGAGGGAGGAGAGCGGGTCTAGCCCCTTGTTCCTTAGAACCCAGGCTTCTGTTCAAAAGTTTCTTTGAATGTTTGAGCACCAGCATTCTTCAAGATGCATTTTGGGGGAAGTAGAGGGCTTTGCTTTCCTGAGCACAACAAACACTGCCCCTTGGAAATGCCCAAGCTGCATTTCCTTTGGGGGACCTGTGATGACACTCTCATGAGGGCAGCCACACACAAGGCAGCCTCTTAGCAATTGCTCTGCTATCTTTAGCAGTCACTACATCTTTGTCAAGAGCTGACAGTGGATAATACGGCAGGGAGGGCACTCCTGGTGGTCTCCGAGCTCCAAAATATCAGCTTATCTACCTTCTTTCCAGGCCTATCATCTTATTCTAGTCCAAAAGGTCAGAAAGTTAAAAGAAATAACAAAAAGTGCAGAGGGTTGTTTCTTTCTTTACCCTCCTTTCAACAGATTTTCTACTATCCCAGGGTGCATTTAGTGCTGGTAAGAAACTACAAGCAACCTCACTACTAGTAGCCTGCAGTTTCAAACAGGAAAGACATCCAGAGCTATTAAACTCATTGCATTGCAGGTATGCAGCAGCTGTTTTGAGGCTACTGCAGTGGATATTAGTTCAACGCTGTGCTCTAAGGTTTCTCTCTTTGTCCCATTCTGCACAAGACAGCAGACGTGGCACAGAAGAAAGGGCTCAAGTTCCACTTGCAGGTAACACAGGGCATTCTGATTTGGAACAAGAATTTCACAGTTAAAGGTAGTGTTGAACTTGATCACATCCACCTCGTCTCTGTCCTGTTTCAGCAAGGTTTACAGTCCAAGACTCTAACATTTGTAAGCACCAAATGTGCTTTCTTGCCTCCACGGGACAGCTTAACCTCTTTTTTACAAGCCTACGTATGAAATCTCCCCGTTGCTGAGAAGGCCTGCTCTTTGGATGATAAACTAGCCAATGCTGAATAATGGGAAGTCTCATTTTATCAAGTGAGTGGCCAAGCAGTGAGTGCTCAAATCCGATCAGACTACAGGGAAAGATCTCCTTTCCCAGCAGTGGAATGGGTTAGAATCATTACCGCCTTTATGGTAAACCCTGGAAAGGCCAACTGCATTAATAATCATGTGCATTATTTAAAGTCAAAAAAACAATTTGCTAAAGTAGTAATTATTGATAGAGGTATTGCTGCATTAAAACTCTGCTGAGAAAAATACTGCATCCAGTACTTGCCAGGTCAATAAGTACACTGCAATAAAGTTCTACTCCCACAACATTTCATCTCCTCTCAGAGGGAAAAAAATGTAGTAAAAAGAAGGTATAAACAAAGCATTTAACCAACTACATAATATGCTTTAAAAGCAATAAATGGATAAACAGTGAGGAAATCTGCAAGTAAGAAAAAGAAACAGGCAGAGGCTTTAGGAAAAGCTAAGGGATGGCCAGGTTCTCATGTACTTTAAGCTTGTGGACAGTAGGCACAGGCACACAACCTACACAAAACACTGGACAAAAACGAAAAACCTAAACAACACAGACTTACTGCGCACCCACAAAACACGTACGCGGGAAACCACCTGAAAATTGAGGACTATTTTATCTCACTTTCTATTCTTCTAATTCTGACTCATCTGTCACTTTTATACCTTCTCAGGAGTCTCTTCTGATCTTTTTTTTTTTTACTTATATGGGCTCCATAATGCACATAAAGTGAAAGTTCTTCACTTAGCAAGGAAATCAAGGCCTTCCCAGTAGTCATTTTCACACTTCAAACAAAACAAACTCTGTTTTATGTGATGCTACTTCTACCCCTGAACACACTCACAGAACAGGACAACCGTAAAACCTCAGCGGAGAAGAGAAAGCACCGGGGAACTCCCTCACCCCTCCTTCTTCATTTGCCAGAGCAGTAAAATGCCAGCTCTCCTTCAGACCACCTCCAGCTCCCTCCAGCCACTGTGCTCTCCCCTGGGCATATGCACTAGTTTCACTCCGACTGCACAGGGGATTTACAAGTGGAACACTTGATCCCAGGAGAATAAAGATAAAACCATGAAAGTGGTAGTCCTGAAAGCTGGACACTCATTTGTCTTTCGGCACCTTGTGAACTTTACCCTTACACTTGAAAAAAAAAAAAAATCAGGAAATCCTCTTAGAGAGTTCTGCTCACTTCCCTTTTTATTTCCCATTTGACAGTTGGGGGTATTTGCACAAAACCCACATCTTTTAGTGCTTCCTTTGTACTTGATGTTTATCCCTGACCGAAATTCCCATTGGCTGCTCTGGCACGTTATCCCACCTTTAACTTCCACGTTTCAGGTATAAAGAAAGCAATTTTATCTCCACAAAGTCATATTTTACTACTTCTGCCTGGTTATACCTGTTCTCCTACCAAACAATATCTACTAACATTTACACTTGTAACATACAAGAAATCTGTTCATTAACTACAGTTCTCTTCAATTTTGATATAGGAACCCTAAGAATTCTACTATTATCTTATTTTTATCATATATGATATGATGTCTGACTACATTTACTTCCCCTCTGCAGTGTTCACAAAGTCAAAGCAGTAAATTTTTTTCAAGCTACATGAGCACTTTCTTCTGGACTGTTCTGAAAAATCAAGAAAGCAGGTTATTCCTCAACAGATGAGAAAGTCGAAGCTGTAAGCTATCCATAAACAAGCTTCCTTCCTCAGGACCAGGTAGGTTCAAAAGAAACTGAAGAAGATGGCTTAAGCTCTGAAACTCCTTACTGCAAAATACTCTGGTCACTTGTATATGGATTCCATAAACTGCAGACAAATTCCCAGAAGGAATATCTGTCCAGGGTTACCAAGACCACAACAAGCAGCTTTTGCTCAGGAATTCCCTGAACAACAACTTGCTGGAGGCAGTGGGAGTAGCGCAGAGAAGCCTCACTACGTGCCTGTCCTATTACTCTCTTTCCCCAGGCATTCCCTGTTGGTCCCACCAGAGACAGGACGCTGGGCTAACTCGACATCAGGTCTCACGCGCTCCAGCCGTTCCCAAGCTCTTACTGTGTCACGCTCAAATCCCCACGTGCAGAGGACCGTACCTGTCACTCAGGTTATCAATTGGTGAGCCCAGTCTATCAGGCAGTCTCCTCCGCTCTGCCGTGCCAACGCAATACCGGTCATTCCCAACAGTAATCCGCAAACTCTGTTCCAGGGAAGACTCAGAGCGGAGACTCGGTGAACGTCTCTGTAAATTGAAGAAAGAGTGCAAGCCCATCAATCACAGAGTTTGATCTCAGCTACAGAAAGGCAAGTGATCCTGCTTTGCTTCATGTATGAGACTTGGAGTGGTCACATCAATTAAATTAAATTAAATGAACAGAATAACATTTGTTCTAAATATCCCAATTGCCTATAGCTGCTGAAAAAAGGTGAGGGTACCGAGCGCTATAGATTTCTTATTCCAGCTGCCAGTAAAAAGCTCCATATTTACTTTAGCTAGAACGGAAATCTTAAACTCCAAAATGCCTTCAATAAACTACTGTTTTGGAGGGTGCAAGAACAGAGTTCAAAAAGTCCAAGAGTTGCTGCTGTGCTCCTTTCTTGGTAGGAGGAAAAGCAGCTAAACAAACACAGCATGAAAGAAAAACAGTGCCAGGAATTTCTTAATAAAAGTGTCTGAATTTCTATGGCTTTCCATAGAAATTCCATTTCCATTGTTCTAATAACAACATGAACCAAAGGATAAACCAGTGCAAACACAGAGTTTCCTCACACTGATGCCTCCAACAGTTTTCTTGTTGTCTCATGCCACTTTCAGTAGATAAACATGACATAATAACAAAAACACCAGCACCTGAAGGAATACCTTCTACAGTGCAATTCCCACCAGCTGGTAGCACCAAATCAGACTTAAGTAAAGTAGGCTGCCTTTGAAAAAGTTACAGCAGAGAAGACCTGAGCTAACTGCCACCCTACAGACCTCCCTTTGGAAACATGCTCAATATAGAAAATGTCATTACTGTTCGCATAACTGGTTACACTTCCAATCTTTCCGAGGACAGCACCAGAATTCAGGAATGGTTCAAGTCAGGGGAGCTTGGTAAGAAACAGATGAGGCTGTCTGAAGACTGAGGTACATTTAAAAAAAAAAAAAAAAAAACAGCAAGGTTCATGTTCCACTTAGCAAGAAGCAATGAAGCAGCCTGAGCTGTGCCAAGACAGACACACACTGCATATTGCTCTCACAGCTGAAATGGGAGCAGCAAGCTGCAGGGACATGGCCTTGTCTGCATCCATGCTGTCCACCTTGAGAAGATGTAGGAGACTCAGCTCGACCCTCCAGGCCACCAAAAAGAAGGAGCTACACAATGTTCCATGAGAAAGCAAAAGAACTCCCTCACGAATATGCCTGAACAAAATTTACTTGCAGTACAAGAAGCCATTGTGCACATAACCTTGTTCTGAGCTAACATGTTACTCATTTCTGTTGTGCACCACTAATTTGAATCCAAGCATTTATCAGAACTCAACTTACTTTCTAAGAGCTACCACACTGAACAGCACCACGCTGCTCTGGAAGAGTCTGCCTGAGCTGTAACACAGAAGACACATCTCATACACCCACACTTTGAAAGTTCAAACACACCCAGGTCAACACCGAACTTTGAGGGCTGCTTGCAAAAGTGAGGATTTTGAGGGGCATCTTATTGCCAGCAAGACTGCCGGCAAGCCGGGCACATGCATGACAGCCATCTCCAGAGAGGTGATGATGATATCTCAGAAGAAACTTCACAGCAATGGAGAAAAAAACACTTAGAAAGTTTGGGATGTTAAACATGGAGCAAGTCCAACATGAGAAACTCAAGCCTGCCTAAATCTCAGGTTTGTGCGAATGAACAGAAGGCACCAGACTTCGGTTTAGATCCTTCCAACCTGAAACCTCTGTGAGGCAAAGCAGTAAGTACATGATTCACAAGCACATCTCCCAGGGACAGCAGTTCAGGGGATTCCTACTTGAACTCTGCATTTTGTTTAGTTTGAAAAAAAAAGTAAGTTTTAACAACTTTTCCATTTGGGAGGTCAATCAACACTAACCTTAACCTCCCTGTTGCACGGCCGCTTTTTCCTTTCCTACCTGTAACTCCAAAACAGTAGTCACCTCTGCTATGTAAACACACAGGCTTCAACTAGCTCTTCATTTTATCCTTCTTTGCTGACCCCAAAATACCCCAGTCCTCTCATTTCAGCCAACTTGCTCACAAAGAAAGCAAAGGACCTAAGAGAAACTATAAAAAGAAGCAAGCATGCAGGTCAGTAGGGACAAGTGCAAGGAGCAAGAATGCGGCAGCCTTGTGAGAATGAAGTTCCCCAAAATTTCTCCGTGCATAGCTCCGACCTCCATCTTTTCCATTTCAGCTTTTGATACCTCCTCCCAGACCTGCGCTGTCACTTCATGCTCTTACATCTCACAGTTTTCCTCAGCTCCCAAGAAATGGACACCGCCAATATTTCCAGTGTCCAATGCACATCTCTTCTGGCCTTCAGCATCCCAGTTACACAGGAAAAATGAGCAACAACCCGCAGACACCCTGGGAATGTGCGCTCCCTATCTCAGAAATAGAGCTCTCAGAATCAAGAATAGGAAATAAGAAACCTCAAAGAGGTTTCCCGTACCCCTTCCATATTCCAGTTCATATAAAGTGAATGGACAGTATCTCAGAGTTTGTCTTTAAATCTTTTTAACTTTTCAGCCCCATGCCCTTTTCCCATCAGTGTCTCCATTCCACATCCTACATCCTCCAATTACCTTTATGCATATATGCCCCCTTTTTGTTGAGACCCTTTTCATCTCAGCCCTCTACCTCAATTCACATCCGTTCAGCGATAGCTCCAAGAGTTCTCTTACAGGTTTATGTAACCCTCCTCCTTTACTCACTTTATATCCTCAAACTTCCAGAGAGGGAGTCTTAATCCATCTAAGTCTAAAACCTTTATGAAAACTTTCCCGGGCCCAACATCACTGCCATTTGCTTTATTTTGTACACATTTAGTTCCACAATTTGGGAAACATCAGCCTAAGTGCAGCTTTTACCTTTTTCTAATTAATACTGTTTTGCTAAACAATACTTTTCCAACGTAAAAGTAATCTGTCTATATACTTTATGCTGAATAAAATCGCTTCAAATTAAGCAGTGCTAAAAGGATGAATATTTTTTGGTGGACAAAACCCCCATGCCAAAAGCATGCACAATATGCGGTCTCTAAGCGTTACTTTCATTAGGCTTTAGCGTAGCCCTGAGAGAACACAGTTAAGTTCAAGAGCTATATTAGATCATATCTCATTATTGTGACAGCTGTTTTCCTAAAGAAAGCTTTTTCTTAAGTATAGTAATAGCCTTGCTGTAAATAAAAAAGGAAAGAAAAAAAGCATTTAGCAACACCGTTCAGCACAAGCTAACTTGCTAAAGCCTAATTTCAAAGAGGAGCAATTTTCTATCCTTTTTCCGTGAAATGACAGCAGGCAAGAAAAAATATCAAGAATCTGGGACGATTTGCTGCGATGACTACAGCAGCCTGGGGCAAAAGGGTGCAAAATAACTTTGGGAAAAGAGCATTTGGGAAGAATAATATTTGTGCAAAATGTTAGCAGTTTTTCTCCACGGGGGCTAGATGGCTGCAAGCCAAAGACTCCCTCAAGCACTGAGAGCTTCACTTGCAGCCCGCACAGGCACCAGGCGCAGGGACCATACAGCCCGTCACAGGCACAGTTAGACAACAGACTGACTGATGGTGAAAAGCCTCTTGTAAAGTTGTGCTCCCGCTTCCCAAACTGGCAGCCCTTCAGGTTGGGCCACCGTGACTGTTCGTGAAGCTACAACAGGAACTCACATGATCCTGATTAAGAACAACCTCCTTTAAGAAAATGCATTCTTTTCAACACGGATCTGATTAGTCCTGGAATTTCCTGAGCCACCCCACGACAGCTGGCACGAGTGGGACAGTGCTGTAGCAGCCCAGCAAGCGACAGCCAGAGGCAAACCTCTCAGCCCAACATAACTGTAAAATCCAACATTATCTTCCCATACCTTCAGGGTAGCTCACCTTTAAATAACAAACAGCTTCAACAGCTGAGTGTTAACTCCACTACAATCACGTGTAATCTCTGCTGTGGCAACATCTCCAAGAAAACCCAGCAAGAACCTGCGCTGCCACCACAAGGGACCATCCCACTCTTTATTTCGGCGCCAGCGCGCAGTGGATCACACAGCCAAGGCATTTTTTGCTGGATTCACTTTCAGCCGTATCGGTTCCCCAGAGCGGTTCATCCCGCTTCAGGAACGCAAGCGGGTGCCCAGCGCAGGAGAGCAGAACAGGCTGCAGAGTGAGGGGAGAACAGCGAACGGGCTGATCCTTTTAACCGCGCACACGCTGGATTGAGTGGCCGCAGCTCCACAGTCTAAGATGTCACAGGGCAAAAGCCTCTTCTTCCAGCACACCGCAAGTATACAGCGCATTGACTCCACGCTGCCAACAGCAGCTACTGGACACGGCAATTCTGGTGTCAAGGAGTAACCACAGAAAGTGAATGGATCCGTCTGCTCAAAAACCCCTACAGCTCTACACTTTCACTTGGCATGAGGGTGTTTGCCCCCACAGTGTTATCACCTCAGAGGCAAAACCAGAGCTTCGGGTGCCCTGATCGCTCCTGCCTGGGCTGAGTATGAAGGCGGGAGCACCTTTTGCACTGTTCACCCTGGAGAGCAACGGGAGGGTTAGTGGAGGGTAACGCTCACAACATGACTCTGTAACAGCCTCTCCGCTGGAGGCCCAAGACAGCTGGGAGCATCCTGTGTAAAAAGCCACCATCCCACAAACTAAACCGGATCCGTATAGGAGCATCAAACCCTGTCAAGTGAAGGAAAGCAGCCACCTAGCCACGCTCTGCATTGCTAAAAGATAGCATCACCTCTGAGCCTTATCTAAAATGGCTCAGGGCGACAGAACAGACAAGACGCAGCAATAAACAGGCAAACTACACATCCAACACAGAGCCCAGTCTTCCCCCGCCACCCTCCTTCGGCTCCCTAAGGCGCGGGGGGCACCGCTCCTCCCCGCGCGCTCAGGGCAGCCCGGGCCGGCGCCGCCCGCGGCCTGTCCCTTACCCGGCGCTCCTTACCCGGCTGCCGCTGCTGTCGCCGTGCTCGCTGCCGCGGCGGCCGCGGGCGGCGCCGGGCCCCGGGCGAGCGGTGGCGGCGCGGCGGCCAAGCGGGGCGAGGCGGCCGCAGCGGAGGCCGAGGCGCCGGAGCGGGAGAAGGCGCCGCTCTCCTTCAGGCGGTGCGAGGAGGGCGCGGGGCCGGAGCGGTACATGGCGCGATGGCGGCGGCGCGGGGTCTCAGGGGCCTCTCCAAAGCCGCCGGCTCCGCCAGAGCTGCTCCCTATCCCTGCTACCCCTGCTGATTTGGCTTGTTTGAAAGATCTCCCGGAGGTGTATGAGACGGTGGTAACGGTTGTCACGCCTCCAAGAGCGGTTGGGGAGGCGGGGACACCAGAACGAGCATCTCCCCCTGGTGAAACAATCCATACTGGATTGGCTACTCCTACCCTGGAAGCCGTGGGAGTAGCGACCGAGGTTTCTACCCCGGGCCGTGGAGATGCCCCAGGACCATCCTGCATGCCCATGCTGTGGTGCCAGAGTAGGCAAAATGTCGGCTTTGCATGACCACCTGAGGAGGGCTCACGGTCGGAAAAGTCATTTACCAGTGTTCCCGTTGTGGGAAGCCTGGCGATAAATATCATAGTATTGCCTGCCACTTCCCAAAGTGCAGGGGGAAACCCACGGAGGTAGCGGTAGAGGGTCCCTCTGATGCACCCGAGTGGCGATGTGGGGAATGTGAGCGAGTGTTCAACACCAAAAGCGGCCTCTCTCAGCATGAGATCTATGCATCCATCTACTAGGAATGTGGAAAGGATCGAGGAAGCTCGTCCTAAGGGAAAGGGATTGAGAAATATGCATAAGAGTGCTTGGACAGAGGAGGAGACCACACAACTGACCGAATTGGAGAGGAAATATAAGAATGCGCGCTTTATTAACAAGCTGATCGCAGAGAATTTGCCAACGAAAACGTCAAAACAGATCAGTGACAAACGAAGGCGGTTGGCGGCTGCGACCGAGACATCGTCGCCCATCAAAGCGACTGCAGCGCGCGAGAGGGACGCCTCCCCCGAGATGGAAGAGGTGAGAAATATTGAGAGGGAATATAGAAAGACAGTTGGAGAATGGATTCGCACTGGTTCTCTATCTGCTCCGGATAGGTTCTGTGGGATTCTGGAAGGTGTGGAAGACGTCTCTGAGTGTGTCAGCTGCCCACTGAAGGACCTGGAAACCCTGGTGCAGGGGAAGCTCACTGTTAAGAGAGTCAAATACCAGCAGAGACATCCTGCCGAGGCCGGACCTGCGAAGAAGGAGAGAAGGTGGATGAAACTGGAAAAGAAAGCTGGAAAAAAAAGAAGCTGGAAAAGCTGGAAACCTTACAAGGTTCATTAAATAGCACATATTTACAAGTTGTTCTAGAACACACGCATCCTTTCCCTACACAAAGTAATGTGATTTTACTACTACGCTGTGGATTGATCCCATAATGGCATCCGCCCTCTTTGGTATCAAAAGGAAACATTGCTCACCTTAGGGGCTTCATCTTCAGGGGCGCGGGTAGAGCACAGATAGACCTCCTCGACGGTGACATCCGCCAGGGTCAGTACGTAGGTGATAACTGCACTGAGGACCTGGTCATGGGTGAAGTTCGCAGGCCTCCATCACGCTCAAAGCTGTCGCTCTTTCTCTGTGGTGCGTCCCACAGGATTTTTTCAGATCTCGGTGGGGAGGACTCCATTGTCTCCATGTGCAGGGGGGACTAGATGACCTCTAGAGGTCCCTTCCAACCTTAAGCATTCTATGATTCTATGAGTTAAGTTGGCTACAAGCCCAGCCGAGCAGCTGGCTTCAACAGCTTTCTGGGGGGGCTGCCTGTGAACTGGGCTGAGCAACTGCATCCCTGCTCCTTATCGCTAGTTGTTAGAAAAAGAGATGCTGCCACTAATTGTTTTCCTTTTTCGAGAAAGACAAAAGCAACAACGTTCCTGAATGGCGTGACAAGAGTCCAGAAAGAAGTGTGCAGTCACAGTTGAAGTTTCAAGGATTATTCTCTCTCTCCAAAGTTTATCAAAAGAATGGTTTGAATATAATTATAAAATAATTCAACATCTGTTCATTCATTCATCTCCATTCATTTGAAAGGAAAGTGGAAGGGGGCAGAAATTTCATCTAGGGGTACTGAGGAGCTGATTATGAACATCTGCCAACATGCCATGACTTTGTCAACTAACTGTATTCCTGGAAAGAATACGTGTTTTGACCCAACTATCCGTACACCTCGGCCAGGCCTGGAGAAGGTTCTGTCGGCCTCCCCTTGAGGCAATAACTAGGGAATAAGAAGCAACTACAAGTAGGGCCCAGCAGGACAGGGAACCCAAAAAAAAAAAAAAAAAAAAAAAAAGAAAAAAGTTCTATTGGCACAGCACCATACAAAACAGCAGAAGGCAAAACCACCATCATTTGTTAACTCTGCTTAGTCTACGCTCACCTTGGGGAAGAGCATACACATACATGCACGAAGTAAAAAAGGAGTAACGAGGGAATTAGGACTTACCTTTTGTCTGTAACCTCCAATGAAGAACCTGTGCCTCTGAACAAACTTTTATGTTAGAAAACATCAAAAATATAAAATTAATAAAACTAGCATTTACAATATCAACATAGCAATAAGAAATATTTATATCATAAAACTATCCTCCTAAAAATAAAAGACACACGAGTGCAGAAGTGGTACTCACTACTCAGCTTTATCTTTACATTTTTTATTTTGTTGATGGCTAACAACAGCAAAACAACAAAACAAAACAAACGAACAAAAACTTAAGCACAACATATGCAAAGCTAGGGGAAGACTTTAAAGGTTCCCTATTGTAGGAACAAGGAAAAGAAAAAAAGGTTAGCCAGGAATGAAAGTCATAATGCTCATTGCTTGATGGATAAAAGGATTTTCTGAGGCCAACCATGAGAGGTTAACAAGGAACACTTGTTGAGATGTAAGCAGCACCTAGGAAGGTGGTGGTAAACGTAGAGAGGTGAGTATATAAGGATCACCTGGGAAGACTGCTGCAAAAGATGAAGAAGGGAAAGCCCTGGATGGAAAACTGTCTTGTCCTTGCCCGTCCGTGTTCAGGAAGAGGGGAAATATGCAAAGCAGGCAGCAATAGTTTCACATCGGTTATGGTAGACTGGTGTTCTGTGATTCCCTTTCTGATGCCTTTTGTGTTTCATTTTCCAAATGTGTGTAGACAACATGGTGCGGATCAAAAAGTGATCAGTGACATCAGAAAGCTGCCAGTATTTCAGTCTAAATGGAAAGAAATCACATTCAGGAGAGCTAAGGAATGGCAAGCAAGCAGAATGCAGTCCATTAAAAAGGAGAACGCTAGAACACTGTGCCCGAAATGAAAAATTTTCTAAGCGATTAGATTGGGGAAGGGAAAGCCATTTTTCATCTCAGGATCTGAGAGCTTCTTTGGTGTTTTGCAAAGCCAGGGGAAGCTTTTCTATTTCAAATGGAAATAAGTTACCAAACCCAGCAAATCTGAAGGGTTCATTTATGTGCAATTCCATCCTCACATATTCCCCATTTGCTGTCTTGAGAATCTGCTTATATTATAGCATTTTTTTGAGGGGAAGCTCCCTGGAGTGGAAAGGACATCAAACAATATTATGTCTTCTACAGGAAAACATATTCAAGAAACCTTTGGAAGAAAGAGCAGACTGGCAAAATGAACATAGCATCCAGTATCAGGAGGTAGCTTAGATATGAAAAGGGAGCCTTTCCCCTCCAGCACACAGGTGGGGATTACATTCAGGACTGCGAGAAGTCAGAATCCTCAAAAACAGCAGTTAAACATGTGTATTGGTTTAGAGAACAGCTCTATGCAGGAGATTGAGCTAGATCAGAATAGTTTTTTTTTTCATATTAATATTTTATATGACAAAAACACTTCTCAGCAGAGTAAATATTTCCTTTTTGCTCCTCTTCAGAGCACAGTCTTCAGGCTGCTTGGGTCTCTGCCTATCTGAGAGAAGGGCTGTATCTCAGTTTTGGTTTTGGTCTCCACCTAACAGCTATTTTTGGAGTACGATGGGTATAGCCCAGATGACGAGGCACCGGAAGACTCTTGTAGAGAGGACAGAGAATACACAAAACAATATCAATTCTTTTCAATAGAAAAAAAAATCTTGCATGGCAAAAACAAGATGACAGAATAGCCAAGTGCAACATGCAAAGAGCTCCCACAATCCGGATGAGGATTAACTCTTATGCGATCCTTGTAGGGAAGCCAACTGCCAAGATGGGGCTTCTCATACTTTCTGCTTCACAGACCTGCGTGGAAAACCTTTGGTGGTGCCAGCTGCTTGTGCTGGGCCTTTCCCTGCTCCCGCTGCCTTCAAGGAAACCCTAATTTCCTAATCGTAGTTAGAGGGCACTGCGGCTCCCAGGCTCTTGACTGCACTATCGCTGTGTAACAGCCCGGGTGGGATCCGGCTGGATACGCTGCCCTGGTTTTGGTGTCTCCTCTGCCCCATCTCTTCGTAGCGAGGACCCCGCCGGGGCTCTGCCCCTCGCTCCACCGGAGCCACCGGGACCGAGGCTGCCGCCGCCATCTTCCCCCACAGCCGCCCCCGCCCGCCAAGAAGAGCGCGCCGGCTCCGCCCCCGCCGCAGGCCCCGCCCCCCGGGAGTACGGCGGGGGGCAGCGGCCAAAATTCGCCGTGCGCGGACGCGGCGGGGCGGAAGCGGGAATGGCCGCACGGGCGCCGCGGTCTGCGCCGGCCTCCTCGGTGCTCCCGGACCCGGGAATCCGGATCCCATAGGGCAGGTGCGGAGATGTTCGGTGCTGCAGAGCTTGCTGAGGGGCCGCGCTGGGGGAATAGGGGCAGAGCCGGACCCGCGCTCGATAGGCGATGGTTTAAACAACTTGCACTGTTTTACAGAGGGATATGTAGAAAGGCAAACGCTGCCTTATGTTAATATCCAAGGAAAGTTGAGCATGGGCAAATTTTAGACAGGAAATAAGCAGAATGTTTCGTATTCACAGAGCAAGTGAGATCTGAAAGTGCCTCTAGGAGACAAATAAGGTAACTATGTTAAGCTGGAGCTTGGTCGGTTCGTAAAGTGGATGATCCGATATGGAGTGTGCAATAGTAGGGCCTGCACTGTGTCACCCAGGAAGTCCTTTCTAGTCCTATGTTCATTTCTTATCGCACCCCACCCCTGCCTGGGCTGTAATTTTTTGTCCTCTGCCTCATGCTTTTTTTTTTTTCCCCCACCCAGGAGCCCCTAGGAATGTGCTTGCATTCAGCATTCGGCAAAGAATGGAGAATATCCTAGCCGGTTTGTGTGGAACCAGCCCGGAAGATCCGGTCCCCGTGTGGATTCGTGGCAGCGTTGGGCACTGCTTTAACCAGCTGGCATTAAACGTGGCTCCTCATGTCATCCTTGCGGTGGTCAGTGCTTGCTTCCTCGGCACTCCAAGGTACAGCCAACTTGGCCAGCTCTTGATTACGAGACGAGGCTGGAGGTGGGGATGGGATGGCTGAAAATTAGATCCCCTTCAGTGCCCTAGATATCTCACTAGAGAAGGATACAGTATTATAATGCTATTACATTTGTCAGTATCTCTTCTTATGCAGAGCGACAGCTCTGGTCACTCTATTGCAGAAGAGTCCAGAAAGAACAGAGAGGTTTAGTGAGAATAAAAACACAGAGTCACAGAAAAAATAATCTCTGTAGAGTAAATGCCACAAAGACAGGAAAGCAAGGATGAAGGATGTTGCACAGGAAACTTAATCATCTAGAATTAAAATAATAAATATATATTTTTGTTAATCCTTAAACATTGAAGTCTGTTTTGACCAAAAGATATCGCAGGTTATAGAGAAATTTCTTTACAAAAAGGCTATATTTTGGTGTGATTTATTGCATCCTTGGCACTGATCTGATAGTGGGATGTATTGGCTTGATCTAGTTTAACAGCGTCTAAAAATGTTTCAAACCCAGGGAACTGAATCCAAGGAAGCTAAGTGAGAGCAAACGGATAATGGGGGGATGAGGGAAGAAAGAAAGGATATGTCAGTGGGAGGTGGTGGGTTTTCTACTCTAAAGCATTTCTTTTCTCTTTCCTCCTCTAGATACGGTGCCGGTGTTCCTCCCAAGCGAGACTGGAGGTGCAGAATTGCTGCCTCTTTCATCCTTGCTGGCCTTCTCCTCGCTGATATCGTGCCAGTGACCATCTCTCAGCAGGAGCTGGGCCCTGTGTACCTGGAGGTGCTGACAAGCAGCATTGCTGCAGTGACATGGCTCACTCACGGCTCAGCTCTTCTCATGCTCTGCAGGTCAATTCACGGCTCTACGCGGGGGCCCGCAGCCCTGGCTCTCCTCACTGTCCTACCTGTACCTTCCCTCGTCATCACGCTGCTGTGGTACTGCCAGGAGGGGGCAGCTTGGTCCCCCGGCCACCCTGCGGTGTCCTCCAGGTTCTCCATCCTCTGTCTGCAGCTGGCCTGTCTCCTCCTCTATGTGATTAACTACCTCTTCCCAGCTGCCAACAGACAAGAATTTCTCTCTGTCAATGCCTCCTGGCAGCAAGAGCCGCTCGTCTCGGAGGCGGCGATCCCCGCGCCGCCGTGCCAGGCAGTGGCGGAGGACGGGGAGAGTTGGCTCTCGCGCCTCTCCTACGCCTGGATGAGCCCGCTGATGAAACGCGGATACCGCCGGATGTTGAACCAGCCCCAGGATGTCTATGTGCTTCCTCACCGGCTCCGGGCTGCGCGCGTCTGTGAGCGCTTCTACTCCCGCTGGCAGGGGACGGCAGCTCCGCGCCAAGCGGAGGAGGAGACGGTGTCCCTGAGCAGCCCCCTCGTTGCTGGAGGGGATGGCGGCAGCGCTGCCCTGGGCAGCTCACGGCAGGCCGTGCGGCTCCTCCCAGCGCTTCATTCCGTCTTCGGGCTCCGCTTCTACTTGCTTGGACTCCTCAAGCTGGCTGGCAGCCTGCTGGGTTTCTCAGGCCCGCTGCTTCTGAACTTGCTGGTGAACTTCATGGAGTCCCGGCAGGAGCCCCTGAGCCACGGGGTCCTCTATGCCCTTGGGCTCTTCGCTGGCTCCTTCCTGGGCGCTCTCTTGAGGAACCAGTTCAGCTACGAGGTGTACAAGGTGATGCTGATGGTGCGGGCCGCCGTCATCTCTGCCATCTACCGCAAGGCTCTGCGTGTCAGCAGCACCAGCCTCGCTCGCTTCACGGTGGGGGAAATTGTCAACTTCATGAGCACAGACACTGATAGGTTGGTCAACTTCTGCCTCAGCTTCCACGAGGTGTGGAGCTTGCCCTTCCAGTTTGCCATTACCCTGTACCTCCTCTACCAGCAGGTGGGGGTAGCCTTTCTGGGAGGCCTGGCCTTGGCATTGCTGCTTGTGCCCATAAACAAGGTCATAGCCAACCGCATCATGAAGAGCAACAAGGAGATGCTGAAGCACAAGGACACACGGGTCAAGGTGAGGGGCAGCTGGTGGCTCTCTGGACTCACGGCTATTTGTTGTGCTTGTTTGTCTCTAGAACACTAGCTTTTTGGCCACTTGTGAATCTCAAGTGGATTGATTGAGTTGCACTTACTGAGAAAAGTGCCAGAGAGGGACACACACACAGATAAGTGCCTCAAGGTGATGCAGTTTCACTACCCACAAAGTAGTGAACTCTGATGTTTGCCTCACCTCATCTCTGGGGCAAATTCAGGCTCCTTTGGAGTACTTTTTGTTTGGAAAACAGTCAAAGTATGATCCCAATTTCTTTTTTCAGAGGTGCTTCTATCCTGTTACTCCAATAATGTTTTCAATCATGAGGTGCTTTGCAGTATGGACAAAGGCAGTGGTCATGGACCTAATGGTTTATATTGCTCCACTTTGACACCCTCAGTCATCTTTTCCACTCCTTTCAGCTCCGTGACAGAGCCATTTGGTGCTTTTAACAGAAGCTGCATCTAGTTGTCTGGGGTATCACTGGTTTGCTGTCACTGGCCTCAGCTTTCTTTCATGTCAGGCACAGACACATCTCAGCTGTCTCTGCATGTGTTAACCTGAGAACAGGAATGAGAGGGGACCATGCTGCAGGGCTACCTGCAGACCAGCTGCATCGTGGCAGCCCTGGGCCCGAGAGTTGGGGCTTATGGTCCCACAGAATGTCAGGCTAGCAGGGGTAAATAGCGTCCTGACTGGAGCTACGAAGTCCACAGGTCCCTGCACTTCTGTTGCGTATATTTCAGTTGGGAAGCAGTGTAAAATTTTGCCTCCTGTGCAGCACAGGTAGCTGAGCAAGCTGGTGCAATGAGGGAGAGCAAAGTTCCCAGCAGCTGCTGCTTGAATTGATATCCTTGTTACCAAGAAATGTTTCCTGGAATCTGTAGCTGGGCCCTTAGCAGGAGGGACCTGCAAGCATGACCCTAGCAGAGATGTTTAGGTGGTGTCTGGTGTGTTAGGGGGGTGGCAGCTGCGCTCTCTGATTTCCCTCTTCTCCTGCAGCTGATGACTGAGTTCCTGTGTGGCATTCGTGTGGTCAAGTTCTACGCTTGGGAGCAGCACTTTGGCACCCGGATAGATGCCTGCCGCGCTAAAGAGCTGCAGCAGTTGAGAATCATCAAGTACTTGGATGCCGTGTGCGTGTATCTGTGGGCAGCGCTGCCCGTTGTTGTCTCCATTGTCATCTTCATCACGTACGTCCTGCTGGGCCACCAGCTCACTGCCACCAAGGTGAGTGAACAGGGCGATCCCAGGTGACAGCAGTGCTCACTGTGGGCAGCAAAGAGGGCTCCAGAGCAGCATGAGCCTGCAGTGGGGCTGCAGGTTGAGGGGTGTTCTCTGGGAAACTAATTCAGTCTGCGTGTCCCGCAGCCCCTTCGAGGTGCTACTGGTGAAGCTGTTTGGAGGGTGCAGGGTGCAAGGGAGGTGCTGCTTGCAGTTCACTGTTGCTTCCATACCCACACAGGTATTCACAGCATTGGCCCTCGTAGGGATGCTCATTCTCCCCCTCAACAGCTTCCCATGGGTGCTGAATGGGACCTTGGATGCCAAAGTTTCCCTGGATCGAATCCAGCGCTTCCTTGAACTCGCAGACCAGGACCTGGAGGCTTATTATGCTCTAGGTAAAGCAGGAGGATGCTGCTGGGATTTGCAGCTTGGGCAGGGAGGATTCAGAGCCGGGAGCAGTGGTGTAGGGCACAGGGACAACACCAGCAGCTGTCTGTCACCTCATACTTCAGGACATCCAGTGTTGGAGCGAGAGTGAAGGCGCTCAGTTTCTATGGAAAGCAGGAGGAGAGACTAGAGCATTGCTGTTGCTTGTCCCCATTGAGCCCTGCCACCCGCGTCCCCTTAGAAGAGACCGTTCCGGCCTCTTTCCAAAGCTCCTCTGACAATGAAGCTATGGAGAACCTGAGTTTAGTCTGGCAGAAAGGCTCAGATGGGTGCCCCTCTCCTGGGCCATCACTGCTGCCTTTCTCTCTGCCTTTACCTGTTGCCATTCGTTCATGTTCAGCAGTAATAAAAGCAGGTTGTCCTCACAGTGCCTCCCCGAGAGCCAGCAGGTCACCGTGTGTGGCCAGTGGGTGTTGGAGATAGGTGAGTTAGGGAGGGAAGGAAAAGTTTAAGGACAAACCCATGGGTGGCTGCCTTAGCCTGTGGGTCCAGGGCATCGTGTCTGTGCACTGTGCATGTCTCCTCCATTCAGGAATGAAGCTGACAGCACTTGTGATGCCAGCCCCTTGTCACTCTCTGACCTTGCCAGGGTGGTACAATATGCTGCTTGTCCTTGCAGGCAGTCCTTCAGGTCCTGCTTCCGCTGTGGAAATGCAGGGAGCAGCCTTCTCCTGGGCACCAGTGAAGGAGGAAGGCACCAAGCAGTCCTCATCTGCAGGCTCACTGCAGCTGCATGTTGAGAACCTGGCAGTGAGAAAGGTGAGTCATGAGTGAGGGGAGTCATGAGGGAAGGTGGCCCCAGAGGAGCCAAATAATGGAGAGGGACAGCCTATTTCCCTTGTCTTTTGAGCCGTGTGCCCAAGTCTTCTCTTGGCCAAGATGAATGGGGCTTGTGTCACATCTCTCAGAGCTGCAGGGTGCTGGAGAAGATCCTGGCATGGATCCTCCCTCTGCTTCCCACCCCAGCTGCAGGAGAGGGACTGAGGACATAGCTGGGCTCCAGGGTGACTCAGTGGTTGTTATTACTCCTTGAAGGCTTGTGTCCTGCCGTATCAGGGATCTGGTTTACTCAGCAACCGTGCCTGGCTCTGCTGCTGCACCTTTGAGATGGTCCTAGTTCAGGACAGCAGTCAACTTCCTTAAAGGCTTTATGGGACTGAAGCAACCTGGGCAGGCTGCCCTGCTCAGAGCAACAGGTTGCTTCTTTTGACTTCCTTCTGCAGGGGATGCTCCTGGGGGTTGTTGGGAAGGTCGGCTCTGGCAAGAGCTCTCTTCTTGCTGCCATTACTGGGGAGCTCATTAAGTAAGTAGCCAAAAAACTCCTCCTGCCTGCTCCCTGCACCCCATGACAGGCAGGGACTGTCCAGTGCCACCCCATTTTGGTCTACCAGCAGTTCTCCACTGTTCCCTTTTCTCCTCACCTTTGGTGCAATTGCAGGCAAGGGGGACAAGTGTACGTCTGTGACCTGGAACAAGGATTTGGGCTGGCCACACAGGAGCCTTGGATCCAGTTTACCAGTGTGCGTGAGAACATCCTCTTTGGGAAGGAGTATGATGCCAGGCTGTATGAGAAGGTGGTGGAAGCCTGTGCCCTCTCTGAGGATCTGAATGTGAGTACCTGGATCCTGGCAGCTGGTGCTCTTTGGGGTGTCAGGATCTGGAGAGGCTAAGTCTGTGCTCCTCCCATCAGTCAGGCACATACTGCACGTTTCTCTGTGTTAGCCAGTGAACTTGCTATTACACCTAGTAGGAAGCCAGACCTCCTCTTCTAATGCATAACCCGGGGTCTGGTTTTCTGAAATGCCAAGCACAAGGAGCCCATGTTTGCTTCAGCAGGAGTTATGAGTATTCTGTAAAGACATTTATTTGAGAATTTGTAGACTGTATATCTACTAGTAAATTGAGAGGAAAATGTTTACAGATACTTGCATTCAGTTGTCTGTAATGTTAAACTGAATGGTCCCTGACATGGTTTTCATCCCACACAGCTATTGCTCTCCCCTCAAAACTTCCAGGCACAATTTAGTACTCAGACCAGAAGTTATTTCCAACAGGCAGTTCAAGTCTGGCCATCCTGTTCTGGAGGGTAAGAGAGTTGAGTGGCATAAATATGGCCCAGCTTTCCAGTCGTGCACAGAACCAGAGTATGGATCATTACAATTGAGTTTATTGGTAAGATATCACCCTGAAGAATTATTGCCAGAGGCAGGAGAGGGACCCAGAGTTTTGATTTTGAGTCTCCTGTAGCATCCTGTCCTGTTTTAAATGGATTTTTTTTTGATGTTTCAGATCTTACCAGCAGGTGACCAGACAGAGGTTGGCGAGAACGGTGTGACACTCAGTGGGGGCCAGAAGGCTCGAATAGCCCTTGCCAGAGCTGTTTACCAGGTAAAAAGGGCAATGGCTGGGCTGTGGCAGATAGCACCCAATGTCAAGTTGGATGTAAAGAAACTGGAAGCACCCAGCTGTGCACTGTGCTCCAGCAGCCTGTGTGGCCCCCCTCATGCTGGACCAAGATGCTGGTGATGTGCCATGCCGAGGTACTTGCCCCTTTCTCTCCAGCACTGTCTGGAAGTGTATCCTTGTCTCGTCTTTCCCCTCAGGAGAAAGAGCTTTACCTCCTTGACGATCCCCTGGCAGCTGTAGATGCCAATGTAGCCAACCATCTTATGGAGAAATGTGTTATGGGAGTCCTCAAGCACAAGACAAGAATTCTTTGCACCCACAGGACGGAGTTTTTGAAGAAGGCTGATGCCTTGTTGTTGGTGGACAACGGCAGGGTAGTCAGGACAGGTATAGTGGCCATCTCCCGAGACTTCTGCATATGCCTGTTTGCCAGTCCTGGAGTGGCATGAGCAGGGATGGCTATAAGGGAATGGGATTAACTGGGGGATCCAGGAAAGGAAAAAGAGTTTGAGGACACTACAAGTAGGTAGAGAAGACTGGGTGGATGCAGATGTACACATAAAGCAAGGCGGCCCTAGAGAGGGTGAGTTGATAAGGCATGATGCCATGGCAGGACATGTGAAGCAGAGCCTTTAAAGGGTGCAAGTGCCATGAGAGAAAATAGGAAAGGTAGTGAGAGAAAGTAGGTGATGTAAGGAGAGAAAAAAATGAACCATTTCATAGAAAAAGACTATTAGAAGCTGGCATCTGTTTCTCAGATCCTGAAGCATTTGCATTTTTCTCTTTGCAGGAACACCAGCTGAGATCCTGCCACTTGTGGAAGCTTTCCCCAAGTTCAAGGACATGGACAAGAGGCAGGATAAAGGTCAGTATCCGTCGAGCTTGGGGACAACGGGGCAGTGCAGCTCAAGTTAAATACCCAGAAAAAGTCTGTCACTCTTATTCAGTCTCTGAACAAAATTTGAGGGCAGTTGTGTTGAGAGGTGCTTAAGGAGGAGAGGAAGTAATGGCTGTGAGAGAAAGGATGGAGATGAGTAGGCTAAAGATGCTGGCCCTGAATCTGTGATAATCCAGCTGACTGCATGCCATTTTGCTTCATTCCCACTTGCACCCTCTTGCTGTCTGCTTCTTTTTGTTTTGTCTTTTTGTCAGAAACAGCCCGCAAGAAACAATTCCAGAGAGAGCATGAGTGCATCTCCCAGTCCTGTGGACTTTGCAGGAGTCACATAGAAAGATGGTATCTGGCCTCAGAACAGAGCTCCCACCACCCTGCTCTGCTGTGACAGTGCTGGTCCTTGGGTGGTGTGTGCACAGAGAGAGAGAAAGTCCAAGTATTGGGTCCTGGCCAGGATCAGTGTTTGATTCTTCTCTGCTAGCTCAGATCCAGTCCAGATCTGGATGAAAGTCTGCCAGGGCTGGCATGCCTGGCCTGAAGAGGAAGGGAGGAGGGAAGAAAAGCCTTCCCCATAGCCTGTGCTTGCTCTATTTGCAGTGAGGAGCATCTGCAGAAGGAATTCATGTTGCACTGACCTTGCTTTTTCCTCCATACCCACAGCCCCTGAAGAGCAGGGCCAAGAGGATGCCATAAAGACAGAGGCAGAAGAATTGACCCCAAACAATCCCCTTCTCCGCCAGGAGGAGGAGAAGAAAGAAGGAGCAGTAGCTTTTAAGGTGTACAAGGCATATTGGCTGGCAGTGGGCAGCTGCTTGGCATCGTCCATCCTCTTTTCCCTGCTCCTGATGCAAGGTGAGGCAGTGACCCAGTACTGCATCTCTGTGGACCTTCCTTTCTTGCTCCTTGGCTATGTGCAGAGCCTGTGGAAAAAAAAAAGCTGGGGTTTAGTTGCTCTCACTGCAGCAGGAAGACTCCTTCCTTCCTATTCCCTAGGCTGAATAGCGTAGGTGGGAAGGGGACAGGTGTTGGCCTCATTTTGCTGCTGCACTTTTACAACCATGTGGGTTCCTCCAGCAGTGCCCAGTCACTGCTGCAGCTCATGGCAGTTCCCTTGCGCTTGCTGCTGTGCCAATGGAGAGCAAGGGCAGACTGAGAATATTACAAAAATTCCATTCCTTCTTTTCAGCTTCCCATTTACTGATTCAAGGTTGAATTCCCCCATATGCATTCTGTCTCTCTCTGCAGCATCGAGAAATATCTCAGATTGGTGGCTGTCACACTGGATCTCCAGCATGCCTCAGACAGCAAAAACCTCTGTGATGCTCTCTTCAGCTCCTCTCCCTTCTCCACAGCTGCTGCTCTTCTTTGCTGGGCTTGTGTAAGTGATCGCTGGCCAGGGGATGCCAAAGGGAGTGAGAAACACTCCCCAGCTTTGTCCTTTGTTCTTTGACCGCCCTGCTGCATGGGGTCTGCCTAGAGAAAGAAAGATAAATGAAGTCCCTGGCCTGAGAGGGAACTGCTGAGGGGCCTGTGGGGCGCATGATCTGGGGCTGATGGAAAGCCCTTGGCTGCCTCCTGATGAAGGAATGTGTTTGTCCCAGCTTGTCAAGGAGATGGCCTCCCACAGGAGTGTCAGGCTGAGACTTGAGTCTGCTCCTGAATTCTGACACGCCATCTGTGAGCTTGCTGTCTCAGGGGCCCTGGCAGATCCGTGGTCTTCCTCCTTCTGTATTCCAGGTTCCCCGTTCAAGCTCTGGACGCAGCCACAGTCACTTCCAATGGTTCCCTAGATGTGACTTTCTACCTAACAGTTTATGGGAGCGTTGCAGGAGCCAACTCCCTCTTCACTGTTCTGCGGGCCTTCCTCTTCGCGTTTGGCACCATCCGTGCTGCCACCGTCGTCCACAGCCGGCTGCTGCAGCGGGTTGTAAAGGTAACGGCCAGAAAAGTCAGGACTGGCTGGGACCCTTGCAAGTCTCCTCCCTGACATTATTCTCCTAGTTGGAATTAAGAGTTTGAGATGGGAATTAGCGTTTCCCCTGGTGTTAGCTGATGAGTTTAAGGATATAGTGTTAAGGCTTAAAGTGTAATCCTTCCAGCACCCATTCTAGCGATGGGTTGCAAAATTCTGTTAGAGTTCTAAATTTTGTCTAGGAATTCCCAGCTCCGGACAGAAAACACCATGATACCAGTACCAAGTTCTGTGCTGAGACTCTGGCTCACTTCAGGCTGATAAACTGTGGTCCATTGTGAACTCAAGAAGTATCAAGGTTTGGGGTCAATGTGCCATGGACATTGGGCTGTAAGACTGATGTTGTGCAAAGTGTACTTTGCTCTGAGAGCCCTTTGCTCTAGGTTGTATGGAGAGTCTGGGCTGCCTGAAGCCAGTAAGTTAAGGTCCAGAAAATACCTCCCAGACTGGCACATAGTGAATTGGCTGTGTGAAGCGTGTAGGTTAGCAGAGTCCCTTGGGCTCTGGTTGTTATTGGGGTAAAGGATGAAGGAAGTTTTTGGAGCACAAGGGGCCAATAAACCAAGAGTCAGAATGGGCCCAGTAGAACTTGCTTCATTCCATGTCGAGCTGGTTTATATCTGTTCACTGTTAGGCTTAGAGATACAGCTCAGGTGAGGGCCTGTTTGATCTGTTGCAGGATCACAGACTCAGATCCCCATGAGATTGGAAGGAGTCATCAGGCAAGATTTAGGGCTAGTGCTGGCATATGCCAGACAACTTTCCTTAGGACTGGGACTTGTAAGGTGCTCAGGCTAGGGTTAGGATTAGAGAATCAAGATTATCAGATAATATTAGAGAATTAGAGGCTAGGATTAGAGGATCATCTCACTGGCTACCAGTGTGCCAATATGGGATCCAGATGCATCATCAGATTAGTTTTTGGGTCAGCATAGTAGTGTGACACTCCCTATATTAGCTCTAAGCCTGACCTAGAGAGGTACCTTTGGTCTTGGGGATGGGATTTAGGTTGAAATTTAAGGGTATGGACTAGATTGGCAGTATCACAACTTTGTGGCTGGCACCTTGGTACCCGTCAGCCATTCTGCACTGAAAGGCTCCTTCCTTTTACCACGAGAGCTGCCGGGGTTGTTTAGCCAGAGGGTGGTGGCTCCGGGGCTTTTTGTCCCAGCAGAGGCAGCAGTGGGGCTGAGGTGGCCTTGGCACTGTGGGCCTGCCTTGCTCTGCTCAGCTCTGCATCTCCAGGGCCCTGCTATGCGGCTGAGCACCGCTGCAGCCCCCCGTGACTCTTGTTTTCTTGCTCCCTTGCTGCCAGGGCACAGTGACCTTCTTTGACACCACGCCAGTAGGCCGGATCCTGAACCGCTTCTCTTCAGACCTTTACTGCGTGGATGACAGCTTGCCTTTTATCCTCAACATCTGCCTGGCCAACACGTATGGGCTCCTGGGCGTGCTGGTGATGATCACCTACGGCCTCCCTTGGATCGCTCTGGTCTTGCTCCCCCTGGCTGCCCTCTACTTCTCCATCCAGCGCTACTACCGGCGCACCTCCCGCGAGCTCAAGCGCCTTTACAGTCTCACCCTCTCACCCATCTACACTCACTTCTCCGAGACCCTCTCAGGGCTGAGCAGCATCAGAGCCATGCGGGCAACACACAGGTGAGGGCAGGGAACCAGCGCTCGGCCTGAGCTGCGTCTCTGTTGGTGGATCAGAGCCATGGGGCAGGTTGTAGCGTCGGGAGCATCCCCGGCCTGGGGCAGCGTGGGCAGTGCTGGGCTGTGCGGCCCAGCGTGGACCTCTGTTATGTCCCCGCCAGGTTTGAGGTGGAGAATCAGCTGCGCCTGGAGCTAAACCAGCGCTGCCTCTTGGCCAGCAACGCAGCGATGCAGTGGCTGGACATCCGCTTGCAGATGATCGGGGTTGCTGTGGTTACTGCTATTGCAGGAATTGCCATTATCCAGCACCAGAAGCAACTAGGAAATCCAGGTGGGCTGCCAGGTTGTGCTCTGGGCCCACCCCATGGCTGTGGCCCAAGGGCACCTTCCCTCCTGTTGGAGAGCTTCACCATCTCCCTATGCTGGGGGTAGGCAAAGTGTTTGCTCACTGTCTGCCTGCAACTCATCCCCAAAATTGTGCTTCAGCTCCTGCTCCTCCTCTTGCATGTCCCCATCCCAGAATGGGATCCCACGCTCCAGAATGGTGACACCTTCCTTGTCTCTTTGTCCTGCCACCAAGATCCCAGATCCTTCCCTCGCGGTAACATGCCTGTTTATGCTTTTGTCATCTCAGGACTTGTGGGCCTGGCACTCTCATATGCCTTGTCTGTCACAAACCTGCTCTCAGGCCTCATTTCCAGCTTCACTATGACAGAAACCATGATGGTGAGCATGGAGCGGACAGAGGAGTATACAACAGACATCCCCATAGAGCCCCAGGATAAGCTGATCCAGGTAAAGCCTAAAATACGTTCTCAGATGCTGGCCTGTTTCTCATCCTCTGGCTCTGTGCCCTGCACTTGCCTCCTGGCAGAGGTCACAGGGTTCCAGGGAATAGGTGGAGGGCCATCACCTACAGCACCTCCCTTGATAATTCATCTTTTGCCAGTACATCCCTCAGGGGGATGAATCTCAGGAAGGAGATGTGAAGCCTGAAACGAGGTGAAAGGGGTGCTGTGGCTGAGCTGTCAGAGAAAAGCAAGCCTAGAAAGGGCTGGGGATGGAGGTGGGCTGAGAGTGGGGTCTGCTCAAGGGCCAAGAAACCAGCCAGAGGGGTGGACGGGGCTTGGCTGGGGGCAGTGGGTCACAGTCACAGTCTCTCTTGCGCTGGTCCCCATCAGGTTGCTGCTGACTGGCCAAGCCAGGGGCATGTGGAGTTCCAAGAGGTGGTTCTGGCGTACCGAGCAGGCCTGCCCAACGCGCTCGATGGAGTGAGCTTCGCTCTGTATCCCGGGGAGAAGGTGGGGATTGTGGGTCGCACAGGATCCGGAAAATCTACCCTTTTCTTGGCGCTCTTCCGCATGCTGGAGCTGAAAGCAGGGCGGATTCTCCTGGATGGTGTCGACAGCCGGCTGGTGGGCTTGAAAGACCTGAGGTACAGAGGGCTGAGCAGACTGGGGGCACTGGGGGAGACATGGGGAAAAAGAGCTGCCAGATGCTGGATGCTGAGGGACAGAGTGAGGGGTAAATCAGTTTTCCTGCCTGGGCACCCTCTTGTCAGGTTGTGGCTGCTTCTTAGGAACTGCTCTGTTATTTCTGAACAATTATGCTGAGGATCCGAGACTGAATATATGACCTATGCTTTGTCTCTGTGCATCTAAGCCATGCAGCAAGCCAAGACACCTCACCCCAGAGAAACAGGCCTCTGTTTTCCTTTGCTTTCCACTGAACCCACCCCATGCCCTCGGTTCTCCCATGCTTGCAGGTCCAGGCTGGCCATCATCCCCCAGGATCCATTTCTGTTTAGCGGCTCAATTCGAGAGAACCTGGACCCGCAGGGCCAGCACACAGACTCTGAGCTGTACCAGGTGCTAGAGCAGTGCCACCTGCGGGACGTGGTCCTTCACATGGGTGAGTCTGAGCCCGCCACGGACACTCTTGTGTGCAGAAAGGGGAGGTGGCTTCAGCTTCTCCAGCAGCTAGGGAGAAGGGCCAGACAGATGCAGAAGGGAATTGGTAGGTGAGGCCCCACTAGGACCATGGCGAAACAGGTCAGTGAGACCCACAGGATGCTCCCTAAGATTTCACAGCAAGAGGTTGGCAAGCGATTGGTCAGATGGGCAGGGCCTGGCAAGATCTTGCTGATGAGACCAGACTCCAGCAAATGCTGGAGCAGAGCCTGAGGAACCAGCAGCACTCTGGTTCTAGCAGAGCGTTGCATCTCGGTGCCAGGCATTGCTTGCATCTCAGTGACTGGGGTTTTCAGTGTGACTGGAAAAACTTCAGACTAGAGGAGTTGCTTGGGGCCTGGCACACAGCGTAGCGGGTGACTGCCGAGTGTGTATTCCTGCAGGTGGATTGGACAGCGAGCTGGGAGAGAGAGGGAAGAGTCTGTCTGTGGGACAGAGGCAGCTGGTGTGTCTGGCCAGAGCCCTCCTGACACAGGCCAAGGTGAGTGCCCTGTCTTTGCCAGTGTAAGGGAGCGGGTGGCCACTGGTGGTGCTGCTGGCACAGTAGGGCCAAGTACTCCTGACTTTGGGAGCTTTGGGGATGAGTGACCAGTGTTACCTCGTCAGGTTGTCCCTAAGCTGGGACTGGGATCTTCCCTATCATGTTTGGAAGCTTCTTCTCCTTCTGTCCCTTGCAGGTGTTGTGCATTGATGAGGCCACAGCCAGCGTGGATCAGAAGACAGACCAGGTGTTGCAGCAGACCATCCGCCAGCGCTTCGCTGACAGAACGGTTTTGACAATTGCTCACAGGTACGGAGGGCTGAGCGTGCCGTGCTGGACCGTCCCCAGCGCAGCACTGCCGCCTCGCTGCGCTGCCCCTGCTGTGCCTGCACCTCGAGCTGAGCAGGGGATATCTGGGATGAGGCTTTCTTTTCAGGTGCAAGAGGGTGGAACTTGTCTGGTTTACATCTCTGGGGTTTACCTGCAGCTCCGGGCGCTGGAATGACTGTATGTGAAAATGTTGTACCCAGAAGCTGGGGGCAGCAAGGAGCTAAGTCAATATACCCCATCCTGTGGTAGATGGCTCGCAGGGCACTGCCTTCTGGGGCTAGTAGGTGCATCAGCTCTCATGGCTCTGCCAAAAGGGCAAGGAGCAGTGCAGAAATATCCTGCAGAAGGGAGCAGAGGATGCCCGAGTGGAGCAGGGTCTCTGCCTCAGTAGAGGGCACTGCAGGACAGCTCGAGAAGAGCTGCAGCCAGCTCCGAGCGGATGAATTAATAATGCTGTTTTCCAGCTCCCTGCGCTTCGTTTCTGGCTGGCACCCTGCGCTAGCAGGCTAAACATTGCCCAGACAGGACAGGCCGGCACTGCTGCCCCAGAGCTGATGGCTTAAATTTAGGAATAGGGGCACTAGATGGTTATAGACAGATGGTTATAGACAGGGAGGTTACAGACAGACATGGAGACTGTGGCTACTGGGAAGGGCTGCATTAGGCACTCTCCTGCCCCGAGTGCTCTCACTGTTGGCTGTTGAGTGAGAGTTCGGAGGGGTATGAGAGTTTGGAGGGGTAATGCAGTGGTATGGAGGGTGCTTCTGAGGGAGTTAGTTGCTTCCCAGCACAAAGGGCACCACAAAAAAAAAATTTCAAACAAGCAGATAGTGGGGGCTGGTGTCCTGCTGTGCAGAGGTGGGAGTGACAGATGATGAGCAGGGTGGACTGGGCCTTGCAAGTAAAATGAGTGGCTTTTCCTTGGTAGAATAGATAGCAGGTAACTAGGAGAGATGAGAAGGGACAGGAACGTGGCTCATGCACTAGAGAGATTAGAGTGCAAAAATGAGTGTAAAGGAAGGTAAGTGCTCTGTGGGAAGGGCTGTGGTAGGGAGGATGGGTCTTTGATGGAGGAGCTATTAGGAGAACCAGAAAAGGAAGGAATAGCAGGCAGCCAGGCAGCATGGTCCCAGACCCAAGAGAGACCAGGAAGGGAGGAAAGGTGGTGACAGGGTTGGTTTGTGCCTGAGCATCTCCCAGGCTGTTGGGCTTCACATGAGCCTGGATGCAGGCCTGCAAGTGACCCAGTACTGGTGCTGTGCCCCTCCAGGTCACTGTCCGTGCCGCAGGCTGGCACTGTTGAGGGGACAGAGTAACCAGAGAGCTGAGCCCCGGGGCTGTCACTTGCTCAAAGCCTGTGCCATGCGCTCCCCCTGATCTGCAGGTTCTTAGGGCTGTTTTTGCTCCCTGAACAGCACGCCACTGCCCAAAGATTTTACTGCTGCCATGGAAGAGGACAGGGAGGAAGGGGAGGGAAGGTGGAGGGGGTGGCAGAAGCGGGTGCCTCTGTGCATGCTGCGGGTGCTGCAGTTGTGCCTGGCGTTCTGCAGACCCGCTGGCGGGAGCAGCATGAGGGAAGTGGCCAGCAAAGAGGCTGGGCACATCACCGCGCGCCGGGCGTCTCGCTCCGCAGGCTCAACACCGTTCTGGACTCGGACCGCGTGCTGGTGATGCAGGCCGGGAGGGTGGCAGAGCTGGACTCCCCGGCCCGCCTGCGTAGGAAGGAGGGATCCTTGTTCCAGCAACTCCTGCGCAGCGGACAGCAGTGAGGCCCGGAGCTCAGCCTGACCCTGGCCCTGCTGCTGGCTTTCTTCTTGCCGCGACCCCCTCTTTGCAGGCCAGGAGCTGCTGAGATGAGAAGGGTTTGTTCCCATTAGTAGGGAAAATGGGGACTGGTGTTTAGGGACATGCTAGCTTGGCTGGTGGGGTGCTGCTCCACACCAAGGCTCCCTTTTGAGATTACTGAGGGTTTATCTTCTGCGCGGTAGGGAAGCAACAACTCCTAGTTTGAGACCTTGTCTCACAGGTGCAGTTTAAAATAAAGTGGCAATGCCCTAGCAATGTGCTATTCAGCTGTCATCTTTGGCTCCCAGACCTCAGCTTCCTCGTGAGTTCCAGCAGTGGTGCCCTCCCTGCGCAGGGATACCCCTTCCTGCATCCTGGTGCTTTCAGGGTGCACCAAGCACTCCTGGAAGGCTGCACCAAGGGACCCTGCTCCTCTCCCTCCACCTCCCCATGGACGCCTTCCTCTACTACAGGTCATTACATTACAGGTATCTAGGCTGATTTATGACAAGACCTCTCTTTTCAAGGATTCTTATTCCTCCTCCTTATCTTCCCTTCCTCCCAGCTTGTCAGTTTTAGGATCAGCTTGCTGTTCCTATGAGAGCCCACGGCTTCACTCTGAGCCTTTTTCTTTTCTCCCCGAGACGCCAAAGCTGTTCCAGGCAGGAACGCACCCTTGCTCTGTTCTCCTAGCACATGTCCCTTTTCTGCCCTCAGCCTGCAGGAGCCACCTCTCCTCCCTGAAGCCATGTCCTTCTTTGCTTAGTGACTAATAACTTGCTTCTCCATCCAAAGGGCCTTACCCTCCTTTCTCAGAGGCTCTAAAGGCCTCTGGCACTCTCCCAGTAGCACCGCTCCAGGGCAGGGAAACACAGGGCTTCCAAATAGCTAAAGGTTTGTGGTGGGCCAGAACATGGGGTGGAACAACCACTGCGTGGAAACACTCAAAACTCAACAAGCAGTTGAGGCACCTGATCTAATTGGATATGCTGAGAATGCCAGGTTGAACTAGATGACTTCCAGAGGTCCCTTCCAGCCTAAATTAATTTATAATTCTATGATGCACTTGCTCTGGACTTGTATTTGTTTTATTTGATAAAGGTACATCATCCATCCACATATTAAAAAAATAATCTTTCTGATGAAGCCCCAAGTCTTCCTCCTGGCTGGGTGCTAATTCCTCTGCTCAGTCTCTTTGCACACCATCTTGGACCCTGCACAGCAACCCTACAGGCCAGTAGCTGTTTTTGTGTTGGTTGGTTGGTTGGGGTTTTTTTGTTTGTTTTGAGATCTCCTGCTTAGCCCTCTGTGTCCATGAGAAGGCCCTGAAAATCCTGGGCCTGGCAGGACTCTGCTGCACACTGGACCAGAACAAGCAGCAGCTGACCCAGTGTAAAGGGTGACCTGGTCATCTACTGCTGTGGTAATAGCAGAGAAGTTGGTGCCACATCTGCTTCCCAGGCTCTGTAGCCCATCCTTGCATCCACTGCAGTGAGCTTAGCCTTTGCTACGCTGGCTGAATTGAAGTTGATCCAGGCAGCACACCTTGAGATGCCTGGGAAGGGAAATGAGGTCCCGTGTTGCTCCTGACCCAACCCCCGGCACATCTCCAGCCTTGTCCATCTCCAGTTTCACCTGCGAGGACATGTGAGGAGGACCAGCTCAAGCCCTGAGGACCCCAGGGAGAAGGGGCCCCACAGTCCCCCATCAGCAAACGGTGAAGTGGAAGCACGTGCTGGAGTGGAGAGGGAGCTTTTGTCATTTGGAGATGGACCAGACAGGACAGCTCAGTAGGTAGGGGAGAAGACATGTAGATCATCAGGAGGAAGGTACAGAATGTGTTTGTAAGCCCAAATCCAACAGCAAGAGGAGAGGGCATCACACAGGCAGAAAAAGGGCATGAGAGGGTCTCAAGTAGCCACCAGAGCTGCTTCCAATGGGCTCATGGAACTGCAAAGCCACGGAGCGAGGGCGTTCGCTCCCTGCCTGGGCGCGTGGCATCCAAAATGCACAAGCTGCAGCCTCCAGGAGCAGCTGGGAGATGCCCTGCCGAGGAGGCCCATGCAGGCATAAAGAGCTCAAAGGCCCCAGAAGAAACATCCCCAAGCAACAGGGCAAAGCTGCTTCCAGCATCACAGAGACAAATTCAGAGGGCCTGGCAGACTTTGGGTTGGTGAAGAGGCCACCCCTTCTCCATCGCTCCCAGCCCCACTTCTGAGCACGCCTGGGGCAGCACCAGCCGCCACGGGGCTGGCCTGGCCTTCGCATCCCCGTGGCGCTGGCCGTGCCAGCGCGGGGCAGGCGGCTCAGCCCCAGCAGGGCCAGGACACCACACTCAACGCTGCAGGGCCTCGTCCATGTGTTCGCTGGCCTGGAGCCCTTCCTCGCTGCCCCGTTTGCAGCAGAGCAGCTCCCCGGGGTGCAGTTCGAGGGGGCTGCCGGCACGATGGCCAGCCAGGGCCTGGCTCTGAGAGTCCTCACAGCTCAGTCGTTTTTCTGGGCTCGATCAGCACTGTGTTTAACATGCCCACCTGGCACTCCTGGTCTTGGAGCTTCCTCGCAGCCTGCGAAGGGCTTTGGCACCAGTTTGACCTCTGACGCCCCCTATGCCAGTTCCTCAAAATTAAGAGGACGGTGATGAGGACCAGCACTGCCGTGAGTATCCCAAACACCAGCACCGTCACCAGCTGGGCCTCGCTCAGCCCGGAGTCCCGCTGGGTCACCACCTCTTTCACAGAGATTTTCAACAGCCCTCCCCCTGGCACTTTCTCGCTGTGGTTGGCCACACGTCGCCCCGTGACCACAGTCCTGACAGGCTCCAGCTGAGTTACCCCTGGCATCTCGCTCGTGGTGCTTCTCATGACGATGATGACGCTCTCGTGGTTCGCTGGGTGGTAGGGGGGAGCCCAGGTGGGCTCGGGGATGGGGATCTCGCAGGTTTTGCCCGTAAAACGGTCAGGACACAAGCAGTCGTAGTCGTTGATGCGGTCATAACACTTTGCCCCATTTTTGCACGGCTGGCTGGCACAGTCGTTGATGTTGATGGTGCAGAAACGCCCTTCGAAGCCCACCTGGCACTGGCAAGAGAAGCGGTTGATCCCGTCATGGCAGGTGGCACCATTGGCACAGGGACGCATGAGGCAGTCGTCCACATCGGTCTCGCAGAGAGCGCCCACGAAGCCAGCGAGGCACCGGCAGGTGAAGTTGCTGGCGAAGCCGTTCTCGTCTTGACACTGCCCTCCGTTCTTGCACGGAGACCTGTGCAGAGAGAGCAAGGATGGGTTGCAGGCCTGGAGAGCACGCAGCATTCCCTGCCCTGCGGAGGCAAATACAGCTGCTCCGGCTGTGTGTGGGCAGGACAGCCCTTCCTACAGAGAAGCATGGGCAGGAGGTGGCATCTCCCCATGTGAGCTGGTCCCCCAAAGGACCTCGCCATGCACAGGCCTGCTGACCGCCAGGAAGAGGCTTAAGGCAAACAGTATGAAGAGGAAACGGGCCCTGCTGCTGATCCCTGAATGCGTGACTGATACCAAGTCACTACGTTAGCAGTGACAAGGGATGGGCATCTGTTCAGATCACAGCACGGTCCCTGCCCCAGTAGGACTGTACAGGGCAGCAGGCCGAGCCTTAACTCCATTAATGCAGGAAATCCACCGGTACTGAGCCAAGCTGGGGCACTGCTTGCTTGGCAGCACCTGGCCTGGCACTACGGCTGCCTTAATCTCGCTGCCTGCCCTGCCCTGCCCCTGCTGCTGTGTCTCACCCTGCCTTCTCACATGGCCCTGTCTTCATCTCGCAGTCCTTCCCATGGAAGCCTTCTGGACACAGGCAGGAATACTCCCCGTCTCGGTCATAAATGCACTGAGCCCCGTTCTGGCATGGGGACTGGTGCTCGCAGATGTGTATGTCTGAGGGGAAAGAAAAAGACAGGGTTAGTAAGAAAAAGAGGGCGATGTGGCCAATTCACTACTGACACAGCCCATCAAACTCAGGGGGATTGAGAAATGGCAGCAGTTTCTCTCCTTTCCCCTCTCCTCTAACACACACTGCAGCAGCAGAAATGCTGTGCGTACATGGCACTTCCCAGCTAGTTTGCAAATGTTTCAGCATTGCTGGGTACGGCACAGACTCGGGGTTGCATAGGGAGCGAGGCCTCCCCTGTCACCCTGCAAGCCTGCATGACGCGAGGAGCTGCAGGCTGCGCCACGCGCGCCGCGTGGGGCCGGCACAGAACCGCTGCGGGCACGCGCGGAAGCTACGCGGGGACATTGCCTCCCGGCCACGCAAGGGGACCTCGCTGGCCACCTGCTGAAGGCAGGAAGCCCCGGGGGAAGCGGGAGGTGCTGCCTGGAGCCCAAGCGTGGCGTGGGAAAAGCAATGAGTTCATTCGCTCCATTTCCTGAGGCTGGTCGGAGCTACGGCACCTCTTGCCACGGAGCCAGGGAGCAGGTCCTGGCAGCCTGGCCTCTTTTGCAGAAGGGAAAAGGGATGGTCCCAGCTGACTCGGGGGACACCTCGTCTCCCTGGCAGCCGGCATCACTGGTGTTGCTTCCGGCTGTGTCCGTCCCCACCATCCACGCGAGTGCAGTGGCTTCTGCCCTCAGCCCCGCAGAGAGGAAGGCAGCACCTCAGCGAATGGGCTCCGGTGAAACCCGCCCCTTGTCACCCCTCTGCCTCCTGCGCAGTGTCCCGGCCACCTGTGCCCCGTCCCAAGCCCGGCCCGGGACTCACCTTTGTCACAGAACTTGCCGGCCCAGCCGCTGTGACAGATGCACTGCCAGGGCTGGTGGCACGTGCCGTGGAGGCAGCCTGGCATGCGCACGCACTCCTCGCAGTACTCACCCTCCCAGCCTGGATCGCACCTGCAGGAGGACAGGACAGGGCAGCCTGACGCAGCCTCGCCACGGGCTGGCTCGCTGTGCCAGACGCTGGGAAATACTCCCAGGGAGCCCCACGAACCTGCTGGCCCCCTCCTCCCAAGGAGGTTCTTACTGACATCTCCCTAAGGGAAAGCAGGAACATGCCCCCAAGGACTGTATGTTTCATACTGGCTGCTTTCATTATAATTTGTCCACATGATTTTTCCTGTAAAGTGCGTGGTAATCCAGCTGCGGAGCCCTGCTTGATGTCACTGACATACTGATATCCTCATCTACAAACTCGCTGGGGAAGTGTGATGGGAAAAGCAATCCCGGCCGCACACGATGGTTGGACCCCGACCCAGGCGAGTGGTTCAGTGACAACGACTGGAAGTAAAGCAAAGCTGCTGCTCCACTGGTCTCCCTGCCCTTAGACCTGCCAGCTCCAACGGGGAAAGGAAGTGATAATGAGGTGAGAAAAAAAGGGCACCTCCATGGAAGCAGAGCTGAGTGGAGATGCATTTGGCACCACATGGAACAAAGGCTAGACTCCAAACAGGGAAAAATTAAACCTAACAAGGACAATGTGGTCCTCATAGTAAGCAACGGGCTGTATTTTCCTGGCTAGGGCTCATTTTAGCAAGATGCACAGGTGATTGCAGCGTTGCCAGGCTGCTCAGAGGCTGCACTTCAGCAGCTGGGACTGGCTATTGTAACAGTAGCTTGTTCTCAAGAGATGGGGAGAATGGTAAGAAGAAAAAAAAAAGAAAAACAAACAAACAAACAAAAAACAGACTCTTCTCAAGAGATGGGGAGAATGGTAAGAAGAAAAAAAAAGAAAAACAAACAAACAAACAAAAAACAGACTCTTTGACAGGAATGGAAGAGATACAGATAGAATCGGGCAAAATACATTGGTATTTCAGATCTGAGAGACAGCTCTACCTTAAGGTGCCCGTATACTGCAGCAGGGGAACAGGAGACCTGGGCTCCCCTTTTCGAGGGAGAAGAACCAACCCTACAAGCTGAAGGGAGGGGGCCAGGTTAGCAGAGAAGGCTCCTGTTGGGGGATGGTTTCAATGAGTTGCTGCTGAAAGACTCAGGACGTGCTCTGGAGGCCTGAAATCTGGAGCAGCAACTTGCACGCTCATCTCCACCAGAATAACCAGCAACCAGGCCACCCACCCCTTCAAACGGAGCAGCATCTTGCCTTGGGCTTTGCACCCCCTCCTGCAGCCACAGCTGGGACTGAGGAGGAGCCAGCCCCCAGCAGCTGCAGCCAGGAGGCCAGCAGGAACAGAGATGGGCTCTGAGGGGTGGCCGGTGCAGCCAGGGCCACGTGCTGTGCAGATGTCCTGGCCCGAGCTCCCCAGCTGGCACTGCAAAGCCACATCTGTTCCTTTGGGCGAGAACAAACGAGCCAGGAATGGTGCTGCCAGGCCCCGCTGTGAGAGGAGCTGAGCATGCCCCAGGGAGGAGAACAACGGCGTGTAAGCAAGCAGCCTGCCCAGCTCCTTGCTGCGGGGCAGAGGCACCCGGGCCAGGCTGCTGCTTTCAGGGCTGCCCTGCGGGATCAGGCTCTGGGCAGCAGCATCTAGCAGCCTGCACAGGACCAAGGGACAGAGGCCTCCTGGGCAGCACTGTTGTGTCACTGGCTGCAGCAAGGGACAGGCTCTGAGCTTGGTCTCATGGGATCTGGATCCCATGATCTGGTCCCCGCTGGAGCTGGGAGGCCAGGGATCACCCACACACTCTTGCTCAGGGACAGAGCTGGGTTGTGGGGGCACATGGGCTGCTCTTTGGCAGGCCAGCAAGGCCCGCCAACCTCCTGGCATAGCCTTCATAAAAATATCTGGAGATCCCCATCTGTTGTCTCTAAGAGTCACTCTTCAGGCTGCTGATGCCCTCAGACATTTCCTTGTATGCTGGCAGCTCTTCCGTCCCATGCTCCCAGGGAGAGCATCTCATCTCAAACAGTGAGGAGGCCAAAGGCCGGGTCTCGTCTAAACCTGCTCTGTTGTCTGATGTCCTTTCCCAACCCATGTGAGCCTCAAGTTTCCCTCCCATGACGGATGTGCAGCAGTGCTGTCTACACTCCTGCGCAGACTGCCAGGACTGAGTGGGTCTGGCAGAACGATGTCAATTGCTGTAGTGGTGAGGAGACCCTGGGAGCACTGAAGTCCATCACCAAGGGACGGAGGGACCAAAATTTCCTATCCCATTAGCCCCTGGCATAAGGCCAAAGACAGCAGAGCCAGTGGCTCTCTGAGGTGTGGGTGTGCAGAGCAGGAGGTACCTAAGCTGAGAGAGAAGGGGTGTAGGAACTGGGAAGGCAGTGTCTAAGGAGAACAGTTCCCGCCGGGAGCACCAAGAGTGGGGTCCAAGGACGAGCCATACCTGCACTTGCCATCTTGGTCACAGCAGCCGTGGGCAAGATTACAGCGCTCACTGCAGTCATCACCTGCAAGGCAGGGGATAGGGGAAGTCACGTTAATCAGGGGCAGTACATGATGCCAGCTCTGCTCGTGCCCCTGCTGGCCCATAGCCACCAGGACCTGAATGCTGTAATACCTTTTGTTTCCTAATTTAAGCAGTCAATCTGCCCTTCCACCAGTACTACTATGCCAAGGACCTCGTTTTTAATTGCTGTGTACCACATGAGAGAGGAAGATTTTGCAGTTACGTGAGCAGCAACAACAGGACAGCGTTCCAAACTGTCCGGTCTCTGATGATCCCCCATCACCTATTTGCTGCCTCCCTCAGCCTTCAGGCCCTCCTGGTCAGAGCTGCGGATTGTGCCCTGTGTAACAAGGCCTAACCCTGCCTGGGACGTTTGTCCCACTGTCCTTCAGCTGAGATCCTTCCAGAGATGAGAGGTGTTGGGGCAAGGACGGGTTAGTGGCCTCTTTCTCTCCCAGGATGTGCCCATTGCCAGCTATCTGAACAAGGCTGACAAGTAAGTGCTCCTATTTTCTGGCACGACCAAGCTGCAAGCGCTCGCTCTGCATCGCAGAGAGCAAAACAGGAACAGAACATAACAACAGGCCAGGTATCTAGTTCTGTTTATTTATTTAAAAGCCACAGAAGGTGTAACTGAGCCGTGGCCTGGCCCTGCCGCATCTCATCCGCTGCTCGGCTGGCCTGCTTTCTCCAGCCAGGTGTCTGCTTTCATCCCCACCGTCCCCTCTCCCCAGGCCCCTGCTCCTGTCTCAGCCCCGCACAGAGCTGTCTCCATCCAGCTGCCCTGGGGCTCACTCTGGGCCCCCAGAAGAAGGTGCAGGTGCCTCAGCCACCCTCCTGGGTCTTGTCATTCTGGCAAGAATACGAAGACGGGAGCATTCCTTGTGCTGGGAAGCCTTGCTGGGAAACCATCAGACAACGTGGGCAGTAGTGTTGGAGAAAACCAGGAAATAAGGGGTTTTCATTGGAGCCCAGCATGATCCCAGACCAGTCCCAGGAAACGAAAGGTCTTGCATGGTTTGGCTCCTCCATCCTCGACTGGAGCAGGTTGGAGTCACCACACCACGGGGAGCACTCAGGCCTTGCCCAAGCAATGCTGCACGCTGGATTGGCAGCAGGGCAGGAACACCCTAATGTGCCTGCTAGAGCCTTAGCAGGACCGAGGCGATGCGCTCTACCTGCTCAGGACAGGAGCCTGCTGAAACAGGTCACCACAAATCAGGAGCAGCATCTTGGGACTGCTCAACCCAAGCCTGCATATCACTCTCTTTCCTATTTGTAACTATTTTTCTCCTTGTGACAGCTTTGGGAAATCAACACTCATCTTTGGGAAGAGATTTTGCCTCACAAGATCCAGATTAGCTGATTAGTTTTGGGACCTTCTTACCCCTCTTCCCAGTCTCTCCAAACAAGCCCATCCATTCAGGGATGTTTGCTGTAGCTGAGGGAGAGAGCAGCAGAACTTCTCTCAGTACCGCTCTGCTCAGGTGCTGTGAGCCCTATGGGCACGAGAGCAGGGGCTCTCCAGTTGTCACCAGTTACTCCTTAGGTGCCAGATGACCAAGTAACATTTTCTGGTCTTGCAGATCTGCCAGCTCTGTTTTGCATGGTGATCTGAGGAGACTTCAGCAATGCCCAGGGCAGGCTTAGAACGGTGCACACAGGCCAGAGGGATGTGTTTCTATAGAGACGCACCTTGTGCAAGCTGGTGATGGGCCAAGAGAATCCAAACCAAGGACATGAGCTGGAGACAGAAGCTCCTGAGCATGGTCAGCGAGGCCCCACCGAGATGAACACCTGCAGGGTTAAAAACAGCAAGCTCAGAAAAATCTCCTGGCTCATGCAGCAGCTTCTCTTGACGTGTCCCCTTCCTTCGCACAACCTGGGAGTGATTTGAAACATCCAGTTTTGCAGGGACTTATCACTGTTCTCCTTTCTTTGTCTTTCCACGCTCCTTCCTCTAAGGCAACACTAGAGCATTAAGTACCAAAAAGCCTTTCAAAATTGTACACAGGAGAATTACAGTCCTGGGTGTACAGAAACCCTAGCTGTCACAGCACAGCTTGGAGAACCCACCCCTGCTAGCTTGTCCACAGAGCACAAGCCCTTGGAAACACCAGCCCAGCTGTGGGGACCTTTATTTCCCTTCCCAGATCAGTGGGACCTCAGCTTCATTCTAAGCAAAGCCCCCACCTCCTACTGCTCCTCCAGTGCATGTTCAAGTGCATATAGACAGCCCAGGCTACTTTCCAAGCAGCGCTGCAAGCTGCTCTCTGCTCCACCGCCGGTGACTTGAGTCATGTCCTGCTCACTTGACATTGGGCTGCAGCTGGCAACCCCAATGAGACGACAGCTAAGTAGGGAAGCTCCTTGGCTCTCACTTAGACTCAGGGAGGCATTGGGCAGAGTAGATCCAGCAGACTGGCAAGCAGCAAAAAGCAGTGCGCAAAGTGGCATTTCCAAAGGCAGGGAGTGAAGCAGGAGGCACTGGAGCCCACGGCAGCGGGGGCAAGCACGCACCTCTCGCCGGGTGCAGTCCTCTTCCCCAGCTGCCCTGCAGAGCATCCCATGAGCTCAGGCTTCCTGCAGCCGGTTATTTTCCGGCCATCTCCTGCTCCCCCGAAGTAACATCAAACACTCTCTAGAAACGCTTCACTCCCTCTCAGCCCCCTGGGCTTGTTAAGGGCAGGATCCTCTAGGGTGGTATCATAAGGATATTACTGTAATGAGATGGGAGGGGTTAAGCAGCTCTGCGAGGAGAGTGGTGAGGGTAGGGAGCAGACTCCATCCAGCTGCGTGGGTGTGATGGACAGGGGCCATTCCACTTTCGGCTTGACTCTTAAGCTACAGAAGGTTGTGTTGGGCCAACACCTACATGAAAGACTTCTAAGATTTTGGAAAGACGCCTCCCCACACACACACAGTTATTACTGGAAGGGGCGTAGGGATCCCTGCTACGGGCTTGACCTGCCTGGGCCAGCCCGAATCGCCCGCTGAATTTGAAGTGACGACGTTACTAGAAGCATCTTTCCACTGAGCAACCCATCACCTACAAAGGACGTGGCGTTTTCAGGGGGGGCTCCGGGATGTTATTGTCACCACCCTGGCCAGATGCCAGCACAGACCATCGCATCCTCCCTGCACACGATCCCTTTGTAACTGCACTGCTAGGATCGTCCTTCGCTTCCTGTCCTAAAGTGCTGGGCAGTGCCGAACAGCTGCTGCATTTCAGGGGCGGGCGAAGTGATTCCTACGAAACTTATAAAATAATTTAGGGCTTAGGCTGAACAGTTGGCATCCTGCTGGGGCCGTTAGCGGCTCACCCTTGGGCTGTGTGTCATTGGAAAGGTCGTTTCCCCTGAGGTTCCCTATAGCCCCCACCCCGTTTGCGGACTCCTATGGTTCCCAGAGCAGCCAGCACTGGTCCCTGGCAAGGTGCTGGGGCATCTCGGGGGCGCCCCGAACACAGGAGGCATCGCGGCCGCCTCGCAGGGCTGCAAATAGCGCCTGGATGCGGCGCTGGCAACGTGAGCAAGCTCCCGCCTTCCCCATCCTCTGCAGCCTGGCTGGGCTCTGGGATACCAGGGACACTGGAGCCTACTAGGGATATGCCTAGAGTAGCCCTCGTGAGGCCTGGGGCTACCAGGGACAGCACTCGGCTAGGGGGGTACTAAGGACATGGGGAGGGGCTCTCAGGGACCCTTCCACTTGGAGGCTGTTAAAGGACCCCTGCTTGGGGGCTATTAGGGACTCCCTAGCTGGGGGCTGTGAGGAAACATCCCAGCTATCGGCTCCTAAAGCCGCTCCCCGGCTCTGGCGGCTGTTCAAGGCCCTCCGCAGCCTGCGGGCTACCACGGGCCCCCGCGGGCTGGCCGCTAGCAGGGACCCCCGGCCGGCGGCTCCCGGGCGCGCGCAGGATGCGCCCGGGCGGCAGCGCGGGGGATGCCACGTGCCGAGGGAAGCCGCCCGGGGCCCCGCCGCGCCCGGGCCCCCCGCCCCGCGCAGCCCCGAGGCCGCCGCTCTTCCCCCCGCCCGGCGGAGCCGCAGCGCGGCGGCGGCGCAGGGGGCCGGTGCCGCCTCCCCCCCGCTCCCGGCGCGGCGCGGAGCCGCCGCGGGCGCTGCTCTCACCTCGGCGACGGCGGCGGGTCGGGCGGCTACCGCGGCGCGCGGCGGCGGCGGGGGGCGGCCATGGCCGGGGCTCGCCAGGCGCCGCGCTGCGCACGGAGCTGCCGCGTGTCCGCCCCGCGCCGCTCCGCCCGCCGCGGCCGCCCGCCAGCGGCGGCGTGTGCCGGCTCATCCCGGTGCCGCCCGGCCCGCCCCGCCGCCCCCCCGGCCCGCCCGCGGCCCCGGCCCCGGCCCCGCGGCGGCACCTGCGGCGCTGCCCCGCGGGCCTCCTCGCTGCGCTCGCGCGGAGGCAGCGCGGCCGCGGCGGGGCTGCCCCGCGCTCCCGAGGCGCCTCCCGCCGCTCCGGGCAGGCCGCGGGCGCCGGTGCCTGCGAGCGGCGCGGCAGGGCGGCCGGGGCAGGAACAGCTGCCGCCCGCCCGCCCGCCTCACCTTGCACGGCCTTTCTGCCGCTTCGCAGGACCCCGTCGCTCTGGCACCTTCAGCGGTCCGAGCAGCCCTGAACTGGCTTGCAAGTTCACCTCAAGCGGCCGTTTTCCCTCCCCTTTCCTGCGCCCCCTGCTCCCAAGTTTGCTGTTTTCGACATCCACCATTGCTCACCAACACAAACCTCCTGGGCTGTAGCATCAGCAGCTCTGGCTGGAGGAGCTGCCTCCTTCCTGTGTCTGTCCTGCTCTCCAGTCTGCTGGGAACGCTATTCCGTTCTTCACCTGTCACCTCCTGTCCAGGCCACCCCATCAGGTGCCACCTGAGACTAGATGGGCCCAAACCTGCTGCTGCTCGGGCTGTTTGGTCACCTCCTTGGCTATTTATGGGGCAGACATGCCCCAGGTCTATTCTGAGATGCTTTCCCTGCTTCCGCATCAACTCTTCTGCTCTGGTCCCTCAGATCCAGCTCAGCCTACTTCCAAACTCCCGTTTAGGATGATACCCGGGGCTTACAGCAAAAGGAGGAGGGGGAGGCTGAGGGAAAAGCACTGCTCCTCCAAATCTCTTAAAAAGCAAGAAGCCTCCCTCAGCTCCTGCTGCTGCAGAACATGCAAAAACGCACCCAATTTCTCCTCTGACCCCCGCGATATCCTGCCTTGCCCCCTTTGCTCTGCCAGTCACGACTGGAGGCCACGTTCCCACTACCAGCCCTGCAATAAGTGTGTAGGCTGTTCAGCCTCACCCTCACCTCCTCCTTAAAATGCTACTGCCAGCACCAACCACTTCACCAGACACGACACCACCTCCGCCAGCATCCTCAAGTGCTCTCACACTCCTCTGCCGGGATCCAACCAGGTACTGACAACTCTATGTTGCAGCCACTGCATGCGACTTATTAAAGCTTGCTCGGTTAAATGTGTGTAAGAAAACCCTTGGGACGCTGCACTTGCATTTAAATGAGCAGATAGGAGCGCGCCTGCAGAGATGCCCGCGTGTCAGTACCCACAGATAAGTGTATCCACAACACGAGCGCTGCAGCAGAGGGAGCGGGGACTAGATTGCGGTGAACGGAGCAGGACACGTGGCTTTCCCCATGGCTTTCCCCAGGCTGGTGTTCCTGGAGGGGAACCTCGGGCCATGGAGTGAGAGCTGGCTTGGATGAAGAGGTAAAATTGAGTGCCAGGGGTCCGAATGCCAAGGGAGGGGAGTGGGGAGTGGAAACGGTGGTGGGACTTCAGAGGGGGTGAAAGGGGTGAAATGGGGATATTGAGGAAATGGACTCTGGGCATGGTTTGTTCCTGGCAATGCTTTGCTTTTGAGATGTATGGACAGGGAGAGGTGGGAGGTAGGGAGAGGTCCCCAGGCTGCCCAGGCTGATTGCTGCAGAGCAGCTCTATTTACAGACCCAAGATATGGGCGTCGAGGAGGGGATTCCTGCGCCAGGCTTAGACCTTGCTCTACTATGCTCTGATCCCTGCCATGCCATCCCTAGAGGCGTCTCGGGTGGAACAGCTGCTGGGTCAGAATTAGGAAGGATTTTTTCCTAGCCATAAGAATCCCTGCAGAGCTTTTCCCTCTGCTGAAGGAAATCCCACAAAGTGGAAACCTGGAGCGGCAATGAGAATGACCTGTCACCGCCATGCACTCGTGCGGCTCCCCGCTGCCACCGCGTGCCAGCGGCAGCCTCCGTCCGGCGCCGTCTCCCAGCTCGCCATCCTCCCTGCTCACCGTCCTCCCTGCTCACCGTCCTCCCTGCTCACCGCCACCACTCCCGAGACAGAGGCTTTACCTGTCAAAACCAGCTGGAGCTGCTTCCCTTTCTTCCAGCGTCTGGGACCTGCACCTTGGAGACAGCTGGACATCAGGGGCAGGGGGCAGATGCCGGGCTGCGGCAACAGGTGATGTTGCCTCTCCTCCACCCAGGCACCTTCCCCGGAGCCAGGCGAGAGAGAAACCCTTTCCTGTGCGGAAGCCCATGGAAACTCACCCCTTCCTGCCCACTCTAATCCCTCGAGAGAGGCCGAGGAGCGGCACAAACCAGCTGGAGAGAGACTGCAAAGAGCTCCGAGCTGCCAGCTCGGATTATCGTCGCGTCGTGCGGCTCTTGCACCGGGTCGCCCGCTCTGCCTTGCCCCCGCAGGCGCTGCCCGGGGGCTCTGCAATAAAACAAATGTTCCTCCCCATGCCACCCCCGCCTTGCTTGTCCCATTCCACCCCAGCCCACAACAAACACGGGCAGCGCGCGGCCCTGCAGCCGTGTAACCCAACCCTGGCCATTGTCCCCCCTTCCCCAAGGTCTATATTTGACTCTGCGGCAGCACCATGCCCGTGTGCTCCTGTGTGTGTGTCCACCGCACGCGCACGCTCAATATTTGTTCAGAGCCTCATTCCCCAGATGCCCGGGATTGCTTAGGAATAGCTTCCATGGGCAGTAGGTGTTTGTGCCTGCGGTGGAGAAGTGGAGGGGGTAGGCGAAAGGGAGGCGGGGAGAGAGGGTGAAGGTCGAAGGTGGAAAAGCTCCTGGCTCTTCCCTGGCAATTTTCACCATTTCAAGGATCTGTCGCCCTGCAGAGAGTGACTGGGGTGAAATACATCTATGCACATGCTCAGTGGCAGAGCGGGACTGGGCAAGACATGGGGAAGGATGGGGAGAAGGTGAAACCTGAAAAAGTCTTGGTGAAACCATCCTGTTTCACCCAGTCCGGCCTTTGAAAGCCCTTTCAAACCTTCCTATGTGTGACGGCTGTGACCACCAGAAATGGCAAAGGGAAGAGAGACGCCAATTCCCTTAACCCTGGTGGCTTTGCAAGAGGTGCCTCCACATGCAGGAACGCCCCGGGATTCACCCTCCTCCATTTCAGTACTGCATTAAGGGTAGCCACCCTGGGCTACCCCGGGCTGTATTTTGTGTTTTCCCAAAGCCTCCAGGAATGTCGCCGAAGCCCAGTGTCACATTCCCTGTGACCCTGAAGTCCCTGGGAACACTGCCTGGACTCAGCGTGGGTCTATTTTATTTGCATCCTTTGCAGTCAGCCAGGCACTCAGCAAAATGGAAAATAAGTACAATCAAAACTAATGACAGGAAGGATCTCCTTTATTCTAAGCCCCAACGTCCTGGGGAGCTTATTGCCCCTGGATAACAGGGAAAGTTAGGCTTTCAGTAGGCTTTACAGAAATGACTGGACATTTATAAGGCAGCGAGCATAAGCAGTGATGGTTTTGAAGAGAGCTTCAGAGAGGTGTGAACACTCCCGCTCCAGGGCACTGAAGTTGAGCTCTAGGCTTGAGGGTAGGAGAAGGTTTTCACAAGAGCAGTTTCTTTGGTGATTTTGCATGGGGCAATTCTTGTACCTTCTCCCAGACTGGGATCCCAGCCTGCCTTTTCTCCACTTGCACTGGGAGGCTTTTTTTGTATGCTGGACCCCATGTAGTCGCTCTGTTGGCCTCGTGGGCTCCACAGGTAAAATCCGTCTATCTGCCGGGTCACTCCAGTAAAACAGATCCTACAAGTCTAGGAGAGAGCACATGCCAACTGTAATCAGCTTGAGCTCAATACTTGGCAGCCTTCAAACCTGTTGTGAGGGGCTGGAAAAACAAGCTTAAGTCACACATTATTTTGAGATACACATTACCCACACTCTGAGTACTTCTTTCCAAGATAGGACAGAGCTGCCAGAAGGGAAAAAAAAGAAAAACACCGACAACAAAAGATGAAATGCTGGAGGCAAAAGGAATTAGGCTCAAAGAGGAAAGCGGAGGGATGGACATTGGTGCATGGAGGGTGGCTGGAGAAAAGATGTGTTGCTATCAGTCCCTCCGTGGTTCAAAAAAATCGCATCACCGTCCTTCCAAATACCCAAATGAATTCTTTTAAAAGGCAGAGGCTCTTGGTTTGCCCTTGGTTTTTGGCTCCTCTTGGCCTGTGTGTGACAGTTAGACACCGCTCTGATGGTCTTAGACATCAGGCGGGCATCACTTCTCCCCCACCTGCCTCCCACTGCCGGGAGGAGGCCGGGCAGGATCTGGATGGGAAGGAGAAGCTGGCAGGGGAAGCTTGCCAGGCCTCTCCTTCACCGGCACCTTCGGGTGCCTCTAAGCCACCTCCAGCTATACCCTGTCCCTCTGCCTTTCCAGCTGGCAGCTCTAGCAACGCAACCTCCTGATTTCTCATTTACTGGGCGCCTCTTGATCCAAGTGTTTTGAGCGGCCTCAGGGCTCGTCTCTGAGCTCGCTCCTGGGTGTTTACGGAGCTCGGTGCGCCTTGCTCTTCGCAGTGAAACCTGGCACAAGAGTCTGTTGCAGTGGATTTCAAGGTCGTCTCAACTGCAGCCCATGCTTAGCAAGGCTTGAACCCCGGGTGCGAGGAGGGGAGGCCGTAATTGCCAGCCCCAGGCAATGGGGACGGGGCTGGGGGAGAGGAGGGAGGGTAACTGCAGACTGACTGTCTCCTTGGCCTTCAGCAGCTCCCGTGGAGCAGGGAAGCGGTGTGCTCAGCCAAGCACCAACCGTGTCCTAGGGAAAGGTAATTCCTCCCCGGCCTGCCTGGGCCCGTCCCTATAAACAAGGAGAGCGGCGCGGCGAAAGGCGCGCGGCAGGATTTCACAAGCGGGGTCCCTCCAAGCTGCGGGAGCAAGCTGGGCCTGCCGAGGGGCTCCACGGGGCTCAGCGCAGCCACATGCCCCCGTGCGACAGTGCCCTTGCGCTCCCGTTGCGCTCGCAGGGCCTGGGAGGGATGCGCCGCCCGTGCAGCGCCGCCGCCACCAGCCCGTGTGCCCTGGCCTGCCCTTCCCGCGTGTCCCCCAGCCGGGGGAGCCCCGGGTGTCCGTGCAAGCAAGACCCGGCCTCCTGCCCGACCCCTCCAACGCCTCCGCGCGCAGGCTCCAGCGAGACAGCTCCCTTCCTCCGCGCATACTTCTGATGCAGTTTGTTTCAAACGCCGCATTAGCATGACACGCTAAACAAGTTTTGACAAGGGGGAGTGGATCCGCAGCCCCTGGAGTCTTCCCTGCTCCCCCAGCCTTTGCGTCCGGCCTCGCGCTCGGTTTTGTCTCGTGCTCCCACAGCTGCTCTGCCCCTCAGGGACGCGTGCCCTTTCTCTCCTCTTCCTCACTGGGCCGCATTGCCAGCATGGGAGGATATCTTTTTTTTTTTTTTTTTTTTTTTTTTGTCTGTTGTGCTTCAGCGTGTGTTTTCAGTGTCTTGTGTCACTCGGGGGGTGGCACAGCCAATGTCCTGAAGCCACGAGGGCCCCTTTTCTGTGGCCTGCCCTGCTGGCAGAGATGCACGCCAGTGTCAAGCACGTGCAGAGCAGACAAACCGCAGCGGCCATCAGGGTTTTGGGGCTTCCCCGCCACAAAAGACAGCGTGACGCACAGGGAGAAAGGCCGAAGTGAGCAGTTGCCACATTTGATTTTATGGCTAGCTATAAATGACCAGTAGAGGTCACTGATATCTGTTTATTTTATTTTATTTTATTTTATTTTATTTTATTTTATTTTATTTTATTTTATTTTATTTTATTTTATTTTATTTTATTTTAATACAAATGTATATGTTTATAAATATATGCAATGTGAATAGGCAGCAATTGCAGCGGGGAATACTGATATGCAATCACCAGATATACAGGTTAGGACAAAGTGCCCTATGCACGTTTGAAATAGCAGTAAGCCATGCATCGCGCTCTGCCACAGCTCTGTAATGCTGTGAAACCGCTGAGCCAGGCCCAGAGACATGTCTCAGAGCACGGTGGCAGTGTTTTTCTCTCATTGCTCCCCAGTTGTGCCTTCATCCTCCATTCCATGTTCTCAAGGACACGTTGCTCACCCAGCCAGGGGCAGGATATAAGGCTTGTCCTGCTGTGCAGTGCTCAGCACCATCATACCCTGATGGTGCTGGGTGCCTGTAGGCAGTCCCCTAAGACAGCCACGTTTTGGGTTGGGATGGGTCAGCATAGAATCATAGAATCATGGAACCGCTAAGGTTGGAAGGGACCTCTAGAGGTCATCTAGTCCAACCCCCCTGTACACACAGGGTCCCCTAGAGCACGTGGCACAGGACTGCGTCAAGCTCTGTTCTCATAGCTGTGTTCTCCAGCTGCTGCTGCTGGGGATCCTGCCAGCAAAGCGACTGCCTGTAAGCAGGAGGCCAGGTCCTTCCTGAGGGCTTCACCCTCATGCTAGCGCTGGGCCCAGCCATGGCTCTCAGGCACGGGGAGGGACTGAGGTGTGTGCATGGGTGTTGCTAGCAGCTCTCCCTCCGCTGGGCTGTGCTTACCTGCCAGGCGCGCGCTCCGGGCACGCCAGCAGGATATGCTTGGCTGTCCAACTCTCCATCCACAGACATGTTTGGCTGTCCCAGGCTGGCTAGGCTGGGCTCTTATCATTCCTGAGGCACTATTGTGTTTGGGAGCTGGGCTCCTGTTGCAGGGACATATTCCAGAGTGCAGGCTCTGCTCACATACGTGTTGGGTTTTCTTTTGGTCTTGGTGAGCTTAACTGATCCATGTAGCCTCTTCTCCCTCTGAGAGCTTGCTAAGAGTCCCCTCATGACCGCAGCATCATCGCAGGAGGGAAGGGGACTTGGTGCAGCTCCCAGGCCTCTGAGCAGGTCTGGCAAGAGTGGCACGTCACTTCTCTCACCCCAGCTGTCTGGGAACGGAGAGGACCAAGCCTGCACTGCCTTCTTCTGGTGGGGAGACATTACTCCTGGTGTCTGCTCCATCGCCAGCCAAGGTTGTCGGCGCCTTACTAAATAGAGGGATTTGTCCCTCCATGGGGTGGCACCTGCCCCTCCAGGGGTTCCTTTTATACAGTTACAGGGGTCTATATAAAGTGCTGCCGGTTGGAAAGTATTTTGAAGAGATTCATTCCTCCCTGCTCTTCACTAAGGGTCATAAATTCAGCTGGTATTTGAGAGAATCTCAAATGTACTTCCAGGACTGTTTGCAGAGGGCTTTAGCATCCGCCAGAGGCCCCTTAAAATAAAGGGATTATTTGGGAGTCAAGTGTTAGATTACCTGGTGTTTGTTAATTGAACTTCAGAGGCTTCAGTGAGCAACTGGCTCTAGGAGAGCGCCGTGCTTTGGTATTAATGGTGTTGTATAAATGAACGTCGTGTAATGTAACGTCATGGCTCTGCACCATGTCACCTCTCTGGGCTCTAGGCAGTGGGGAGCACAGCTCGCAAGCACTGCAGGAACAGTAAAGAGCAGGATGGATGGGCATGAAGAGAGAGGGAAAGAGGAACCTGGAGTCGAGGCCTCCTGGGCCTGAGGACAGCTTTTCAATGCTCAGAGCAGGTGACTGGTGCTCAGGCAACTCGAGTTCAGTTTCTGCTGCTCTTTCCCTATTTGACCTTGGGATCTGGGAAGCGATGACTTTAATAGACGCTGTAAATGCTGAGACCATCTAAAAGTTGGGCTCTCTCCTTTTCACGGAGCTCAGTTCACCAAGACTAGGAAAATGCTTGAATATCCTGCCCAGACAGGTCACGAGAAGGAAGCAAGGGAGGACTCTAATCGTTGCTGCCACCAGTGCGTACCCACGGAAACCTGAACAGAGCACAACTGTGAAGACTTCAAGGCAGCAAGGCCCTGTGGAAACGAGAAACCTCATCAGCTATGAAAATTTCATCAGCTGGCGCTAGGGAAGCAAGAATCTGGAAGTGCCGAGCAGATGGGCAGCCTGGATTCTTGGAGCCATTGTCCTCCTGCTTGTCACCCGACTCCAGCACAGGGAGGATTTGGAGAATTTATGGGGGCACAAGTATCGAAGGCTTTCTTGAAATATCCCTGGCTGGTGCGTGGCATGGTGCAGAAAGGCACTTGCTGGGCGCCCGGCAGTCGTTTTTGCACAATATTCCCAAGGTCATGGAAGCAGGGTCCTGCTCAGCACCTGTCTTTCATTGTGTAAGAGAGGCAATTGTTTGGGCAGTCAGCAGCACTGTGAGCCTTCAGCTACCTGGGTGCAACTCTGAAGGCTTCATAAGTGTAGGAAGTTTGGAAATATCATCCAAATATTACCAGGGTTTTTTCCAGCTGTGGAAAATTTCCCCTTGACTTGACTCAATTACTTACCATGCAGATGAGATGCTAGTGAAAGAATAATAATAGGGAAGAGGGGCAGAGGGTGAGTAAGGCTATGGAATGCCTAGGAGAGGCAATGCACAAAGCACGTGTGTGAGCTTTGAGCAGAATAAATGTGGGGCAGCTTGGGTCAAAACTGAAAGGCACTGACTAGCCGAAATTCCAAGGCTGGAACAACAGGCTGATTTCCAGACAAGGACCAAAGGGCATTACCAGAAGCAGGATGCTGGGGGAGGTGGTGTTATATCCAGTAGAAATGTTGGTGTAGGCATTACCAAAGTCGTGTGGTGTCCAGGTGTGACTAGCTTTTGCTTACCTTTGGCCGGTATGCACCACCCTTGGCTCCGCTTCCTTCAGAAGCAGGCAGCTCTTTGTGGGCCTTTAAGGTGGATTTCTCCACTTATCCCCTCCCTCCTTCTTCACCTGGCCCCACACAAGTAGTTATATGTCCATGAAGACTTCCTGAGTGACAAACCGCGATGTGCCCAAGGACTGACTCTACTGCGCAACCTTCTCGAGGCGGCTGGCAGGCTGTTTCTGAGGGAATGAGCCATATAACAAGGAAAAGGAGCTGCGATCCAGGATGCTGCCTCCTGGTGAACTGTCCTGGCTGTTGTGGGTCTGACGAGAGCAGTTCACACACAGCTACCATGGGCCCGCTCCAGGGCCCTGGGCCCCGGCGCGCTCTAGTTGCCCCGAGCAGCTGACAGACGTTTTGCTCTGCCGTCCTCCTCTGCGGCCCCTTCTCTGCTCCTCACTAGGGCTTGGCTTACAGCCCGCTCCGGTACGGGACAACCTGGCCCGTATAGCCTGGGGTCCTACTGGGTACCCAGGGCTGCTCCCTCGGAGAACAAGCAACAGGAGAAGGGGAAGGAGCAAAAGTAGGCACTAAATCCCTGCCAGGCTGGGCTAGAATCTCCTTGGTGGAATCTCACAGTGAAAGGAGGTGCAACAGCCTGTCTGCCTGTCTCCCGTCCTTAAATACATGTGAAGGCATTTCTCCTTAAACATGTACAAAGGCATTTTGGCGCTGCCGGTTCCCTGCCTGAGGGCACGTGTGTTCCGGCTGGCTGGAATATCTCCGTGTCGTGTCTGCTGTGCTTCCCCTTGAGCCGCCTGCCTAGCCGGAGGGATGCAAAGGGGTAGCGGGAGGGATGCACAGGGGTAGCGGGAGTGACGCCTGCATGGGCAGCGCCGCGGGGCGGCTGCGAGGGGCTCGCTGTGACCCCAGCTGCCCAGGGCGTGAGGAGCGGGGCGCAGATGTCCCATATGGGCAGACCCCCGACCCAGCGGCCATGCCAGGGACCTCGCCGCTCCCAGGGACGCTGCGGTGGCGCCTCGGAGCCTTTTGGGGTCACCTGGCCCCATGCCCGGCCGGGCCTCGGGCATCCCCCCCCCCGCGGGGACACTTGGTTTCGCTCATCCCCCCCCTCCCCGCGCGGCCTCGTTGGTTCCGTCCCTGGCCCCTCTCCCCCCTCGCCCGCCTCGTTGCCGTGGCGACCGGCGCCGCCGCGCGCGGCCCCGCCCCCGCGATGACGCAGCGGCGCCGCGGCGTGGGGATTCCGCCGGATTACCCGGCGTGCCCCGCGGCAAAATGGCGGCCTGAGGCGAGCGCGCGGGGCCGGGCCGGGCCGAGCGGGGCTAAAGTTTGGGGCGGGCGCGCGGCGGCGCCGAGCGGGGCCGAAGCGGCCGCAAAGTCCCCGCGAGCCCTCGCCGAGCCGCGACCCGGCGGGTCAGAGCCGCGCCGGGGGCCACGGGCGGGCGGCGGGCAGCGCCGCCGGCTGGGGAGCGAGTCCGGGCCCGGGCGCGGCCCTGGCGGCGCTCCCGGGCGCAGCGGAGCGGGGCTGCCCCAGTCCCGCCTGCGGCCCGCGGTGCCGGAGCTCCCCGAGGCTGTCGGGCCGGGTGGCTGAAGGGGCCCGGGGCGGGAGGGTGGTAGAGCCCCGGCCGGCCCGGGGAGCCGTGGGGAGCTGCCCCCCGGGGTGTGTGTGTGTGGGGCGGGGTAGAGGCTGCGGGAGGGCCGCGCCGGGGGGCGGCCTCGCGGGGGCTGCGGGAGCCAGAGCTGCGGGAGGGAGGAGGGCCGGGCCCGTGTGTAGTGAGGAAGCAGAGTGCCGCTGGGCGGGTGGGAGCAGCCCTCCCTTGGTGCTGGGGGGAGATTCCCTGCAGCCTCTCTGCCCTCTCCAGGGTGATGGATGCTCCCTCCTGCACAGGTAGTGGGCAGCCCCTGGGAGCAAGGGGAGGCATTAAAGAAGAGCAGGTAAACTGCAGATACTGGGCTGCCTCTGGCTCTGGGCTGGAGTGCACAGCGTGGAGTGCAATAAAAGATGAAGTGCCAATAAATAGGTTTCTCCATGAGCAGAAGGTTGGCGTTGGTAGGCCAGGAGGTGTGCAAGTGATGCGCACATCTGGCAGCCCTGAGAGGTACCCTGTGGGCGCTGTCCACTGAGACGTGGACATCCGTTGTGGATAGCTCCATGCTAGAGAAGGTTTTTCAGAGGTGTGCATCTGTGTCTTACAGAATCAGAGGCAGAACTGAGGGGGAATGGGACTGCATAAGAGGAAGCAATGAATCCTTTTTGAAGCATCAGGCAGCAGGTAAGAAAGCCAGGAAGGAGCTGGTGCTGAGTTGCTTTTGTCCCAGTGCTTGAGTTTTTGAGAAAATGTCAAGCACATATGTGGCACACTGTCCCTCTCGGGGTGTTGTTGAGAACTCAGAGAAGCAAAAGAAGTAGAAGCAACTCCGAAAAAACTCAGTAAGAGTCACTGGGAAGAAAAGCTGAGCCAAAGAGCTGAGCTAGTGCTCTTCGTGCACTATTGTTATGCACCTACCAAAGAAACCACCTAAAGTCTGTTCTTTCAGTGCTGAACTAGCTATGTTCACTGTGTAATTTAAGCGGTCATGGTGAAGTCCTTGCTGAAGATCTGACTCTTGTGATTATTGCAAGTCAGGTAATTCTAGTGATTCTCTGTTCTGTTAGGTTATTTCTTCCACTGCATTGTTTTTTTTCCAGCCATGTTTTAATTGATGCCCTGAAGGATGTTTTGGGTGCAGCACCGCTCTTTCTGTGTTCTCCTGAACCCACTGTTGAGATCCAGTTTAGAGGAGCAATTATTTGATACTTAAGAATTGGTCCTTTGAAATCTGGTTGGCCCTTTGGCTTATTTGTCAAGTCGCTTTTAGTGCAACTCCTTTGTCTTCTCTTTGCTTGTTACTGTGCTGCTGCAGAAGCCTGTGCATCCCAGTGGTGTGGTGCAGGCACCATACTTCAGCCTCTGGATGTCAGCTCAGTGTTTAAGCTGGCAGACCCTAGCTGTGATGTCAGCGGTGTCTGGCTTTCAACTCCTTCCCAGGAATTGTGGGAATACGTTTCACAAGGGCGAGCAAAGTAGCAAAGTGCAGCCCTTGGGTCTCTTCATCTTTAATATTAACAAGGTACGTAGGTCAGGAGGAGTTGTTACATGTGAAGGCCTGTTGCCTCTTGAACCAAAGATGACCTTGCATTCTTTTCCAATCCTTTTCTGGTAGTTCTTGGCCACTGATAAGTCACTTGTTTGGAAGCTCTCAAACCTTGATTTCTTATCTTCTCCGTCTGCTTTTAGTGCAACCATGGGGCTTTATGTTTTGGGGAGGTAGTTTAGGAAAGACACACAGTTGCTTGCTTATCTGTCCCTTTTTGTTGCAGAGCAGGATACACAAAGCTGGATGGGACAGTGGGTGTGGTTTTTGGTGAACGTGCTGTTGTGGAGTGTGCCAAGTCATCCTGGAGAAAGGGCTTGTGGTATTTCTTGTGGCCTATAAAATGCTCTTAAAAAGGCAAAGAAAGGTAAACTTTTAAAAAAGTTATTAGAACTCTGTAAATTGTGACTATATTTCTCAATATTAGTTTGAAGTGGACTTTATGCTTCTGAGTCAGGGAGGCTGACAACCTTTAATTCCTGAAGAAGTGCTGCCTTAGTATCAAAAAGCGAGCTCCCTAACCTGCCAAAATGTCTGCTGTGCTTAAAGGGAGATGCACTGAAAACTGTCATGAGACTTCCATGTGCCACCACCTCTATCCAAGGAATATTTCTGGAAGGTAGGTTGTAATGTATTAACCATATTGTGTCCTTGTGAGCAAGACCTTGGACTTCACAGCGTAGAAGGGCAAAAATAATACAGTAAGGTCCCTTCCCCTCATCCTTTCATGTTTGTAGAAGTGCTATGTGAGAAAGTCTCAAAGGATTCCTCCACTCTGGAATGGAGGTCCTGTTTGATACCTTTCCAGCTCATCTGACTTGGTTGTTTTTTTGGAGGTATATTTAAGTCCTAAAGTTAGATGTTCATGTCCTTGCTTGAAAGCTTTGCTCAGCAAAATATTTTCCTTCTTGAATGACACCTTGGACAGAGTGTGTGTTTGTGGCAATTTTTAGCTAGCTGGTGCTAAGAATGTGTATTTTTGTCACTAATAGCTGAATAAATATGCTGCTTCTCTACAGTTCATTTTATACAGGACTGCAAAGGAGCTATGCAAAGGAGCAAACTAGGCCAACTCTTTAGGGATAAAATTGTCCATTCTGTTTCCATGGCAGTTCCTCTACCTAAGGGCTTCTCTCTTGTTCCATATTGGCTGTATCTATCTGTAACTGATATAGGGAGAATGTTACAATTATAAATTGAGCTGATTAGAGGGGAAGGGTGACCTCTGTGGTCAGAATTTTGATCTGGAATGTAAGATATGTAATTTCCGCCACAGGTTTATTGTGTGAACATGTTCAGATCATTGCTGTTTCTTGGTCTTCATTCTTTGGTTGCAAAATATGATGAACACACATGTTATTGAGGATTTCGGGAAGATTCCATAAGTGACTCTAAGTCCCTGGAAACTGTCGTGATAAATACTGCAGTCAAATTTGGTGGAGAAGAAGTGGAAAGAATATGCTAAGCTATGACTTCAAAATGAAGCAGATCCTTGTGTGGTCCACTGTCTCCCATATTCTGGAGCATGGTGAAATTGTTGAGGAGTGCAAGCTGGGCCCCGCCTTGTTTAAAGGAAGGAGCACTTGGAGACCCCTGCTTTTTGTCCCTTTCCAGGGTCTGTGCACTTGTTTCCATGACTCATAAGGCTTTGCCTGGCTGTATCTGTGTCTCAGATTCATCTTTTCACTTTTCTGCCTCCTGGCTTACTCTAGACTCAGAAATGATCTTCTCTCTTGCCAGCATGTTAATGCAGAATCTTATTGCTAATATGTGCAGGCATAGGTGCCCAGGAGCAGCGGCTCACGGGCTGTCTCGTGTTTGGAATGACAGGAGCCACCCTCTCTGGGGTGTCCTCCTGGGAGCTGTGCTTGGAAGGGAAGCTGTGTGGAGGGCTCTGCGATGGCTGGAATGCAGGGCGAGCATCGCTTGGGTGGGCTCAGTTTCCCTCTGCTTTCTTCAGCAATGCTGAATGCCAAGCTTGAGGAAGACTGCTGCAGAGAGGGGAAGGAGCTGGAATGTGCTCGCAGTTGAGGTGAATGTAGTTCAGTAAAACTGATAGGCATCAAACTGAATAATGATTTTGAACTATTTTCACATGATGTCTAATCTGTGGAAATTCACCACCACATAATAGCACTGAGGCTAAGCTGAGCAGGATTCAGAGAAGATCAAGCGCTTATATGAATGGAAATGTTCAGACTTGCTTCAGCTCAAGTACTTGGTCTAGAAGGCATATTTTTCAGACATAACCCCATCTCCTACATGTAAAGGTTAGGAGAAAGGGCAGTTCATTCCGTAATTGTCCACCGGGGCTTCTTGCTCCTGTTTCTAATGCATTGGCTTGTGTCAGAGAGAAAGTATTGAATTGCACTTATTTGCTATGTTACATTGCCTGCCAGTCTTCCCTTTTGTGATAGCTACATTTAAGAAAACAACAACAAACTGATCTGAGTAGCCTTAATAGTCGAGTATTATCAGCTGTGGAAAAGAGGGGTGCTTGTAAGGATAGCACAGCCCATAGGTAAGAGTTGTGTCTTATTCCTGAATGCCAAGGCATAACGAATTGTCTCTTTATTCCATATGGTCAGGTAAGGAGCTATTTATGCTTCTTGCCCCTGCTTCTGAGAGGGCAAAGATGTGTGGAGTTTGGCCTCTGCACATTGCGGTCTTGTAGTGGACTTTAGTCAGAAAGCAGCTGGAGGAGCGGGCTCTCTAAGGCTTCTCTAGTGAGATCCAGTATGTTCTGGCACGAACCTCATCTTCCCTGTATTTGAGAAGACACATTCTCTGTCCTGCATCTTGCTCCAGCTGTGTTGAAAATCAAGAGCATCATGAGTGCTGCTTGGTCACATAGACATTAAATGGATTTCATGGTAAAGGTAAGTGGCAGTGGAATGGAGATGTGTTCAAGAGGATGTTTGTTTGTAATGTCTCTCTTCGTGCCAAGGGAACTCCTGAAGTTCACAGCAGAGGGGAAGGATTTTCAGAGCTTGGAGCAGGTCATGCAGACCTTGAGATCTGTGTATGGCTGTCCTCCCTATGGGCTCTTCTGGCAACAACACGAGTGCTGTAGGGCAGCACTTACCCCGTTTGTGGTAAGCATAACTGCTGTAAATGGGTGAAGGGCTTCTGACTTTCACAAAAATTGTTTGTGTGATGCTGAGGGAATACAGGTAAAACATGAAATGGGTGAGGATTGGAATGTATGATTTCCTGTAGGGGGCTAGGCTATTATTTTAGGGACTTTTGCACAGGGCATCTGACTTCCTGCTAGAGGCAAGAGAGTACAGTTTTAAATTTCTAATTTTTAAGGGTCGGCAAATTAACAACTGAGTCCCACAGTGACTACTCTGTCTTGTCTGAATTCCACATTTGTATTTTGTGCTTGCAGTAAAGTTGACTTTGGCAATGTTGTAGAAATCCTAACTGAATTTTCTTGCTCTTGTGTTTAAAGTCTCAGCTGTCCATCTGCATTACTGTAACGCTTATGCATGGGTGGCTCGGAAATGCGAAGGACTAGATGAGATGGTTTCTCTTAGCTCTTGTGGGATTACACTTAGGCTCATAAAAAGCCTTAGGCAAGTTTTACTTTATAGTATTTGTTTCAAATGAATATAAGATATTTCCCCAAGATAATTAGATAATCGTTGTGGCAGTAAGGGTTTTTTTTGACCATTATTTTAGCACATGCTACACAGAGTAACTATGCTCAGACCTTGGTATGTGTTGCTGCCCATGCTCTATGCAGTTTCCAAAGATGCCTTGCTTTGTTGTCTCCTAAACCCAATTTCATTCTGCAACATTGCTGTTCCTTAGTGAGGGCTCTGTTGTTGCCCTGTGGGAAGGTTAAAAAATTCTAGGGAGGTGACTTGAAATCTAGCTGATCTCAAATGAGTAAAAAGTGATTGCGGTTTCTTTTGTTCTGGACGTTCTTGTGTGTTTTTATTTGTACATATATATATATATATATGTATATATATATATATATCCTTTTTAAGAACTCTTCCCCCTTCATTTTTACCCGTGTGTAGGGGAATTCATATTTTAATTTATGCACAGCCCTGTCAGACAAGGGAAAGGATGATTATAGAATTCAGCAGGATACTTCTTTAGATTTGTTTAAAGACCCCCTCCTTAAGAAGGGTCTTTTTCAGGTTCACTAGGTAGTTTTTTTTTCTTTTTTTTTCTTTTTTTTTTCCTTTTTTCCTTTTTTTTTTTTCTGAACAGAAAGCAGCTTCTCATGAAGTAGAGCTTGCAAAAAAATTTTTTTTTGAGTTTGAAAATTAACATTTCCCAGCATTGTTCATGCCCTGACTATGTAAGTGCTAGGAAATCCAACTGTGCTCAGAAGGCTTTTCTCAGCTAACTGTTTTGCTAGCAACGTGCTTTGCTAGCGGGAGATGTCTGAGCTGGGTAATCACTGCAGTTCCTTCTGGGGCTAGGAAGGAGTGTCAATTTTTGGGAAGCTTCTCATGCCAGGTGGGGTTCATTCCTGGAAGCAAATCTCTCTTGCTCAACTGCAGATTTTTTGCAGAGTCCACTCAGAAGTGTATCTGTTTTTCCTTGATTTGTTGATGGTCTTTTTTTTTTTTTTTTGTAACAGATTTGCAGGTGTGTTTGAAAGGGCTGCAACAGAGTTCAGTGTAGCGAAGGCTACAGCTGGGTGGGTAGAGTGAGCTCTAGTACTATGTAGCTCCAGAGATGATTTACTGCCCGACTGACAACTTGCAATATAAACATTAGTCCAAGCATGATCTTGTCCGAAAACCCCGCCTACGCAGGGAGCCAGGAGCCTTCCTGCCACGCGCCGTAAATCGTTTCGGGTTTGCTCATGCTCGTGCTTTTGCAGAGCAGCTGTGTCTCGGGGATTAGCAGTTTGCAGAAGGCCCGTGCGGGGCTAAATTTGGGTCCCTTGCCCTGGTGGCCAGTGCTGGTAACAGGAGAGCAGGGGTGCTTCTCTGCAGTGGAAAGCGCTTTGCTCTGGGGCGGGGATGGCTGCAGGGCTTACCTTACGGGTGGCAACCAGGGGAAAGGGGTAGGTTTGCCATGCTCAAGGATTGTAGAGGGTTTTATCTTTTTGTGTTGCTTTGTACAGGGTAGTTTTCCCTGGACTAGCCCATGATAGCAGAGTCGGAGTGCGTGCAAGGCCATCTGGGGATTCACAGCTTTTAGGAAAGACTTCACGTTGCTTCTTGGATTTATTATGGCATTGCAACTTCTGCTCCCAAAGTTAAACTATTTTTGTGCTGTCTGGGATAATTGAAGTCCCAGAGTTGTTTAAAGTAACTGTTCTTGAGAAGGATCATCTTCAGGTCCAGCGGGTGCCTTCAGGTCTTTCTACAATAAAGCAAATATGCAGATTTTTCTGTACAAATGAAACTGGAAAGTTTGGATACCTCATTTGTGCTGGATGCTTCATCCAGCTGCTGAGTAATGCAGATAGAAGCAGATCATTTTTAGCGGGGTTGGTGTCTCCAGCAGCAGATCCTTTCTTGGGTGGGTTGGGTAAGAATCTGGGTGGAATGTTTCAGCCAGGCCCTCCCATCACCAAGTGAGCACAGGGGCCTCCTGACTGCACTGTAGGCAGCCACGGGCCACAGGCAAAGCAAGTGGGCTCTGGGTGCAGCAGAGCACTTATGCCACGATTAGAAAAGTTCTGTTTTGCTGAAGCTGCTATGTGGGTGCCCCACTGTGAAGCAGGAAAGTTTTCCTGGAGCTTTCCATTTATTGTTGTCTGTAGCTGGTTTGGGGAGAGTAGCTGGAAGGGCTGATCCTGGGCTTGTGTGAGCCTCCATTTTTTCTTCTTTTGTTGAAAGCTCACTCTTTTTTTTTTTCCCATGTGTTGAGATGGAGGCCAGATAGAGCCAAATATGTTTGTAGCCATTTGAGTGGGCATTAGAGATTTGGAAGACACCTTATAATGGGCTGTGGGTCATTTCATGTCAGATTGGCTACGCTTCCATCGGGTTCCATATTGCTGCAATGTGCATGGGAGTGTGTGTGTTTGGGGATCCCAGTTGTCTGTACCAGAGGGAGCGGGTCGTCGTCCTGTTTGCTGTCTTCTTTATCCCCTAAAGAAAAAAACACCCGATTCTGGGGAGTTGTTAGCGTAGAGACCAAATTGGATGTTTTGTTCTCACACTCAGGTGTATGCTGAGTGTGAGATGGGGCGTGTGAGTATGTGATTAGAGTTTGATCCTTCTTTCCTCTTGCTGTTCTTGATGCTACTGTGGGAATTCAGCTTTCCCTTTTTCTGCAAGCTGCTGTCCAGGAGTTGCTGCCGCCCCGCGCAAAGCTCAGCGTGCTCTCCTTGAGGCCCCAGCCCGCCAGGTTGGGACTTTGCCCGCCTGCCATGGCAGCAGCTCCTTTATGAGCTCGCACTACGTGGGTCTTCTGGGCTAGGTCTGAAGGAACTAACTCAAGGCGGTGAAAATTGCAGCTCGGAGCCTCTGGAGCAGGGGAGGGAAGGAAGGAGCAGGGAGAGCGGTGAAGTTAACTCTTCCCCCCGCACATGCTTCTCCTCTCCCTCTGCTTCCTCGCCTGCCCAGCTGTGTAGCAGGTTAGCAGTACGTGTCTGTTCTTATTCTTATGAAAGTAGACTTTGTTCTCTGAAGACTGCTAATCATGCCCCATGGGGGTGTAATCAGTTATAAGGTATTTAATACGGTGCAGGCGGGAACAGGCTGCCTGGCCGGGCTGGCAGATTGCAACACTGCAATTATGAAGGGCCCCTTTCCCCCACTCACCCGCCCACCGGTGGCAGGATGAGGGTTGTACCTTGAAACAGTTTTAAGTGTGTGGAAAATAAAGGTGTAGTGGAGGAGGGGAGGGGAGAGGCAGAAGAGGCAGCTACTATTCCGGGAAGCAGCTCTGAGTGCTGCGAGAGCTGCAGCCGTTGCAGGCTGCCCTGTTGAGGCTTGTGGGGATTTGGGGGCAGCCACCGTCACAGTGGGTCATGCAGGGATGGCCTTTGGCAGCCTGTTGAGCAGCAGGGGCTTCCATCCTCTCTGAATTAGATTTCCTTGTGGTGGCTGGGGTTGGAGAGGTATGGTGTGGTTGGAACCAGAGAAGCCCTTTCTCCTGCTTGTGGTGATTTAGACACCTAATCTGTTTGGTTGCTTTTGTATGTCCTGCCAGGCTTCTATTTATATCTTTGGATATGAATGTATTGGTAAATGTGGCCTTTCATGCTCTTCCATCCAGGCGCTGGAACTAGTGGAGCAGCTTCCCTTATAGTCTTGGAAGGAACTAGGTAGCTGTAGACCTTGAATTTTAATGGACATGGGAAATCAGGTGCTGATCTGGTCTGCTCTTATTGCCTCACACCAGATCCTTCCCCTCCATGGGGCCTTGAACTGCACACATGGGGTGTGGGGCAGCCGGGCTGCAGGCTTGCGCGCGCCGTCCCCACACTGGCGGCTTGCTAGCGTGTCCCTGTGTCTGGGGGGCTCGTGGCCCTGCTGACCTCTGCCCTTCCAGGCTCCCCAGAGATGAGAGCGTTTCAGCCCTTCACTGGGGCTGCTGGAATTTGCTGAGGCTGTTTTGGGCAGTGACAGCATGGGGCTCTGTGTGTGTGTGAGCACAGCCCTCTGCGTCTTGGAGGGCAAAAGGGAATATCCCTTCTGCCATATCAGCTTGGCCTGTAGAGCTTCTCTGGCTTGTGCCTTAGGAAATCCTGCTCCTTCCTGACATCCCTTTGATGAAGTTTGGAACCTGCTGGTGCAGACTGCTCTTTGGAGACCTTGAGCTTCCCTGTCCTGCACTGAGGGAACACAGTTAAGTTTCACAACTGGCCCTCTGCACCGAGCAATGCTTTTTGAGTGGGTTGTTGGCTAACTGTATTACACAAAGTAAATGTAGATTCCCAAAAGAGGCTTCAGAACACAGCCTTTCTTTACGTTGGCTTGAACACATGAGTAACTTGCGCCTCCTCATCTCTGATGCATCCTCATCTCTCGTTTGGAGTAGCTTCCTGTTTGGGGAAAGTGGCTTCTTTGGAAAGCTTTGGAGTTTGAAGCAGTGCCATGTGGAAGTGGTGCAGTGTTTTTCTGGCTAGAGCATAGGGTCTGCTTGTAAATCTGAAACAGTGAAGTCCTGAGAGAAGAGGAATGTCATGAATTTCCATACACTGAGTTTTTCTTCTCAGATCATGTGAGAGACCAAGTGTTGGTGCTGGTGGGGGGAGAATCACGTACACGCAGGTCAAAGAGCGTCTGCAGGAGGATATTGTGATAAGGAGGAAGTGATTGTATCTCAGAGAAGCTGATTGACTTTAGGTGGAATGCTTTCTTAAGGGAGAAAAAGGGTCAGGATCCTTCCAAGCACTCCAGATGCCTGAAGTGACCCCCCCCCCCCCCATTCAGCTCTGTCCTCCAGCTCCGCAAGACTCGTGTTGTCTTTGCCCCTTGCCTCACAGGAAACCTCTGGGAAGTTCGCTTCCCAGGCTCCTGCGTGGAGCTCCGCTCGTGCCCAGGGATGTGCTTGCTCCCCAGCCCTGATGGCTGCTCTTCTCCCCCGCACAGCCTGGCAGCTCTCCTGCCATGCTGCCTTCCTCTTGCCCCGTCGACAAAGACCCGTCGTGCAGCCAAGCTGGGCTGGGCGGCCGGGCCGGCCTGCGTGGGGCACGGCGGGTGTGTGGGCCGCCCGCTTGTTTTCCTCCCTGCCTGGTGAGGAATGCAGCGTGTTTGCCTTCCCGGCCCGTGGCTGCCGCAGCATTCCTGTGCTGGGAGGCAGCGCGGCGGCCGCGTGCTGTTCGTGCCCCTGGGCTGCGTGCTTTCAGCTCCACATCAAAGGTGTGTTTGGTGTGGAGCTTGTGCCATTCCTGGCCACACCTGGTGGCCTGCAGGCACGCGGGAGGTGGAGTCTGGCAGTGCTCCACGATGGCATTCAGGGTTCAGACTGCTTCTTGCCTGTGGAAAGGCTGGAGCTGAGTCCATGCTAAACAACCCCAGGAATGCAGCGGGAGAGCCGAGCGGCACAGTCACTCCAGGGGCATGTCCTAGCAGCAATGTTTCCTTTATAACTGCAGCAAAATAACTCGTGCCTGCTCCTCCAAAGAAGCTGGCTGTTTGCTCGGGTGTGTTGTGGGGCTTAATTTACAGTGATGAGGCCAATTAAGGTTGGCTTGCCCCCTCCTGCAGCCGTGCGCGCAAAGCAGCAGTGAGTGGTGCCACCAAGCTGTTCCCAGGCAAACTGTGTTGCACGGCTGTGCACCCGGAGATGGAGCAGGCCCAGGATTTGACCCCAGGCGGGAGCAGTTCCCCCAGCTGATGGGGTAGAGGTACCTACATATCTGCCACAGCTGAACTCTTCCAGCTTGTTCTGGAAAAGTCTCCCTCTTCCGGCGGGCACACCGAGAGCTGGCAGTTGAGTCCTGGGAGTTTGGTGAGGAAGTTCTGGTGAGCTGGGTATCAGGAGCAGATGCTTTATTTTGAGATCCTTGCTTTAATATCTGGGCGAAACAGACGCTCATTTTGCAGTCCTATCATGCACGCCATCCCTGCTGTCTTTAATATGCTTGGCGCAGGGGAAGATCATCTCTTTTGGCAATGCCATGGTGAGTGTAGGGAGGCTCTGGGCAAGGCTTGTGGATGCAATGGCCAAGCATCCCCCGTGTCCTGCGTAAGCCCTAGCCTGTTCTGCTCATTAAACAGCTTATTCGATCTTTGGCACTTGCAGTTTTCCTTCTGGCAATTCTCAGCAACCTCAAATTCTGTGACCAACCAGTTGCTTCCATAGTGAGGTTTGTCTTCATGCTGCTGTCCTTGGCTTTGACTTTATAGCATAGTTGTTGCTTTCTGGTTATTGCTGCAGTTGCTGGGTCTACTGCTGCTGAACTGCTCGACCAGACCATGCCACTCTTTCTGGGCAAGGATGTGTCACTTCTTGAAGCAGGATCTCCACTATAAGTGGTTAGGGGAATGTTACTTGTTGCCAAAGACTCTTTTGATTGTGAAAAGATTGGAAATTTGGTTCTCTTCTCCCCTGACTTCATGTGAACTGTACATTTTGTTTCAAATTAGTTGCCTCTGATTACCCTCAACTTTCAAAACCTTCATGTATTGCAAAGCAAACTGTGTGTTGCCTGGATCTGCCTTCTCCTTCCTCTGTGGTACAGTGCCAAACTGAAAAACATGCCCTGTGGCAACACGAAGTGCAACAAAAATATGAGAGTGCTTAAAACTGGATTACGTGGAAAGTTATTCATTGAATCTTTAAGCGTATATAATCTTTGTGCATTTGTCATGGAGGCGTTTCAGCTTTGTCATGAGACACAGGCTGCTGCTGCTGTGAAATCTTGTTTAGGATTAAAGATTTGCTCCCACCACCACTTTCCGGTTGATGGGAAGGGAGCTGGAGCGAAATGGGTGGGATGTTGGCTGAGGAGGAGCTGGCCCCTGTCCCGTCCCTTGCTTCCCCATGAGTGAATGTTAACGCAGTTCCTCGGTGTGCTTTCCCTGCTGGCCCCGGGCAGGTGAAGGGATCGTGGTCTCTGTGCATGGGGGTCCCCGGACACTGAGCTGCCCCAGGCAGTGTGCCTCACGAGCAGCTAGGGCTCCTCCTGGAGGGACAGGGAGCAGAAAGCAGCCCCGCAGCCAGGAGCAGCGCGAGGAGAGGGGACTGCTTGTGGGGCAGGAGCAGATGGGGGGTGCTCCTGCGGCTAAGACATTCCTCAGGTTGTGGTCACGGCCGCTTTAGGCGCTGGCTCATGCAACTGCACGAAGCTGAAGGCATGAGCCACCAGCTCGCTCACGGTGCTGGACACGCACCTCTTTGCAGCTTCTGCCCGTGATGCGTGGCTTCCTCCTGCCACTCTGCCCTTACACGGGGGCAGCTGCAAGCTGCTGGCCTCCTGAGTGGTTTAATTCAATATATTCAACAAAGAAAGATACTCAGAACATGGTAGCTTGCCTTTTTTAGGATGTCTGGGGCTGGGCATCCTCTAGCCTCTGCCAGAGCCCCTTTGGCTTCAGAGGACAAGCTGGGAAAGAGAGATAGTGAAGCTGAGCATTGAGGTGTGTGCAGAGCTCCCTTGCAGGGGGGTCTGGAGGGAGAAATTGTGTGCAGGAGAAAAGCCTGTCTTTGCTGCTCAAAAGGAGATGGGTTTTCCTAAACCTCAAAATAATTGACAGGTTTGTGCTGTCCTAAAGGATCAGAGCAGCAAAGAGCAGGCACTGCAGCTCCACAGAGCAACACCAGGCAGGGGATGTAGCGCTGGCCTGGGCAAGGTGGCCTTGTGGTAACACTGCAGTGCCTGGCTTCACCGCAGCTATCCCCTGGGACAGTTATTATTATGCTGGTTATTAGCAGTTCGGAGCATCAGTGGCCGTGACAGCAAGCGTGGATGGGGACAGCTGCTGGAGGCTGTTGGCAGTAGGTGGAAGCAGCCCTGTCTGGTCTGCAGTGAGGGGGCTGTGGCCATGGTCCTGATGGAGAAAGCCGAGCACAGGGAGCACAGCACGGTGTATGGAGAAGGAGCGGGGTCACCTGTGACTGCTGGTGGTGGGTGGGCAGCCCCTTCTATTGGTCTGTAGGGCTGGGAGTGGAGGTGCTTTTGAGTAGGATCCTAACGTTAAAAGGACTAATGGGAGCCCAGATGGATGGGGAAGGAAGAGCCAGAGCCATCGCGTGCTCCATACAGGTCAGCAATGAAAGATGGGTTTGTGGATCTGTTTGTTTTTTGTATTTCAATGGCTGAACTCTCAGAATAAAATCTCTCAGCAGTTCAGTGGTGCTGGAGGCCAAGGGAATCATTTAAAAAAAAAAAAAAAAAAGGAATCCTGCAGACAGACTGAGGGCAGACGAGCTACAGGGCCATACCATGGAAAGGGGGCCGGTGCCACCACGTTGCGCTGTGCCTGGGGGACTGAACTGTGCTGCTGGTGACAACACTGGGACAAGCTCTGTGCCCGTCTGCCCTTGGCTCACACTCTGACTCTGCTAGGCCCGGAGCATGGTTTTGAGGCGGCCTCCTTTCCTTGTCCTTGCTTTGTGGCCTCTGCAGACTGCTGCTGGTGGTGGTGGGTAGGTGTGGGGGCTCTGGCACAAATGCTGGCTGGGTACAGAGGCTGCATGCAAGGCTGGGGAATGTTTGATGCAGTCTCCAGAGAAGAGATGGCTCGGGCTTGGATTAAGAGGGAGATGCGTGGGGGGAGGTGCTCTTTGCAAGGCAGTGAGGAGCAGTGTCACTTTTAGCTTGTGGGAAGATAAAGTGACAGGGCTTGGTCAACCTTGGGAGAAAGCTCTGAATACTTTCTGTTCCTTTCTTGCCTTGTGGATGAGTGTGTTAGCACCTCCTCTGTTTCAGCGCTAAGTGGCTCTTCACTGCTAGCTCATAAGGAGCTGTTGCATGTGAAGGAAGGATGAGGCTGGCTGGCTTCAGAACAACCCAGCTATCCTCACGCAACACCAGCGTGCCTAATTTTACTTCAGTATGCTGACTGTTGTCTGTATTCAGCGCTGCAGAGATCATAAAATATTTCTGTGCTGGAAGGTCCTCTCTGATGGGTAGCACAGGGGATGGCTTGAGTTTCCATGGCAATGCTTATGAATGTGCTTCTGTGTGAGCAAAGAAAAGAGGGACTCAGGGCTGACCGAGACTTGCGGGTCCCCTCTGACAAAGGGGCTGAGGGTGAGGCTGCGCCTTAGCTGTCTGCCTGCCTCCGGGTGACGTGCCCCACGGTGGCACGTAGTCTGGAGAAGGAGGAAGGGCACATTTGGCTAATGCCGGAGGTGGGCTGTGTCGTGCAGACTACAGCTGGACTCCTGGACATGCTTAACTGTTCAGCTACAGATGCAGCTGCACCATCACACAACAGTTAAGCCGATACCATTCTCTGCCTCTCCCATCCCACCATCTGCTAGGGAAAAGCTAATTAAACCACAACGATTCCTACTAGGATTAAGCCCTAGCAGCAGAGGGAATCGAGTATAGTGCAAATATTGTTCTCCTGCTAATGGGTCAGGGTAGCTGCTTTATTTGTATTTGTAAAGAATCCTCCAGCTATTCAGCTCCTTGTTGTCAGGTGAGTGCTTAGTTCGTACTCACACACTTTCCTTCTCTTTGTCCCTGTCATTTCTAGTTTAGGTGCAAAGAGTATGTCTGTGTCTTGCTGAATTTTCCTACAGTGCATTTTTCCAAACAGCTGAGACTGTTTCCCTCCTACACAAAGTTTCCTGCAAATACAGTGCACAAAGCTGTTTTCTTTCCTGGTGGCTCAGTTTCTTTGCTTATGTAATGGAAACTGTTCCTGCCCTCCTCAGTGCACAGTGAATCCTAGTGTTGGTGTGGGGCCATGTAACCTCGTAACTGTAGAGTGAATCCTAGGTGCAAGACCAAGCAGCTCTCTGCTAAATCGCCCCTGCAGCCCTTTACGAAAGGTGAATTTTGAATCTTGTAAAATAGCAAATGTGGAAGTATGGTTCCCCTAGCAACTGAACTCTTGTGTATACCTGCAGTCCCTGTTGCCATGTGATCCAGAACAGCTCTTCCAAAATAATAATAAATAAATAAAATGGATTTAAACCAGGGTTGGTTCCACAGTTGGCACTGTTCCTGGTGCTCAGCAGGGGTAGGTGTTCACCAGATTTTTCGGATTTCTAGAGGCCAGTGAGGAATTTGGTTATCTGTGAGGGACTCCAAAGAGAATCTTCCCCACTGTCTTTCTCTCTAGCAGCCGGAGTCAGTGATCCTGCCCCCGTGCTTTCCTGCTGGCATTTGCTGTGCTGGGAGCTGACCATGGAAATCTTGTTGCACTGGAGGGGAAAGTCGTTCTGCATGTGGTAGCTGAGAGATGGCCCTAGAAGAAGGCAGGGATGAGATGATGAAGGTTGGCATGAGCTGGACAAGACTGCTTTGGAGAACTGGGTAGAGATGAAAGAGAGAGCACAAAACAAGTAAAGATAAGAAATTAGGTTTCAATACTCAGGAGAAACAGTTCAGATGGTATTAAATGAGGAACTGTGGAGGGGGAAGAAAAAAAAAATCTAATGATTTGGGAATTCCTGAAATTTATTTTTGGCAGTATGTTTCAGCGGGAGATGCTGTAGGAACTGTGGAGTTGAGAAGTGCCTTTGGGGTAAGGATTTGCAGCACGTTAGGTCTGTGACCCCAGACAAGCTTTGCATATAGGGCTACCCCCCAGTTAGCAAGAGAACTGTATATTTTGGTGGAAGGGGGGCAATAGAGATACCCAGCCCAGGGAAGTTAGCGAGCGTGCTCCAACCCCACACGCTAGTTTGCTCGGATAAGCTCTCGGTGAGCCCTAGCCCTGGGGAGGAGTGTGCGGAACATCCCGTCCTGGGGTCTGGCGTGCTGCAGTGCACTGACGTGGGCAGGTAAAAGGTAGGGGTGTGTGTATATGTGTGTGCAGGAAGCAGGGCACAGCACATGTAGCATCCTTCGTTAGCATCCTTCTCTTGCTTGGGAAGGATAGAGAAAATGGAAAGCCGTGTGAGGTTTAGCATTGCGGTGAGGTCTAGTTGGCACAGGAGTAGTAATATTCTGAAGTCATATAAAGACCAATAGCTTTAATGCCTTAGTATATTTTGTGTGGCATAGTTGGCTTATATTGATTCTGCAAAAGAGATTCTACTCTGCATTTATTTTATTTTTTTTTGAGCAGAAAAGGGCAATAAAGTGGTTACGTTAAATATTGTTAAAGATCTTGCCTTTGCAGGAGAGTTGTACTGATTTACCTTAATCGGATTAGAAATGGTTCTGATTAAATTAGTGCAGCATTCTTGTATAGGCATCCTTAATTTAGTTTGTGCGTTGTGTCTATCTACTTAACTTAAGTTGATTCAACACAAAGTGCTCTTAAATTGAATTAAGAACATTTACCCAAGAGGGTTATACTGCTTTACGTTATTTCCTAAGTCAATTTAATTTTGTACAGCGTAGATATAGACAAGACCTTGGGGAAAGGGCTGATTCTTTTTATTATTTGCTGAGCTGTATGTCATGTTTGGCTGTAGCCATGTGATTGTGTAATGAAAGGGCCTGTTGTGGTGCATGTTGAGGGAGGATGGGCAAAATGACCGTTGCAAACCTTTATGCAATTTGGTCACTCTCAGCCATAATTTTAGATCAAAGCAGATTGTTTCTCCCCATAAATCTGGCTTTTGCTGTCTCCTACTGGTGTGAGATCCCTGGGATGTTGCCTTAGGGTTCCCCATCAGCCTGCAACTAAAATACCTACAGACCTTGCAGTATATGTAGCAAAATTAACATCTTAAAAGTTTTTCAGATGTTTAATATTTCTGAGGATTCGGATGTCTGAGCAGGTTTGTACTGGACTTTTCTGCAGAGCTAGAGATAAATTTCACCTAGTTTGATGCTATTTCCCAATCGTGTCTCCCCAGTATGCACCTCAGTACAAATGTACAAAACTCATGGCCAAGGAAGAAGGTGCCACCTAATTACTGCAGGTGCCACTTTTATTTCTTGTTGAATGCACTGAAACTAGTCAATACATCTTGCATGTTCTGCTTGTGGACGAATGCTCCACAGGAATAAAACTGGCCTATGAATTATTCTGCAAGATCAGCTGGAGTGGTAGCATTTCAGAATAAAGCTGGCAGCTGCAATCAGCCATTCCATTTCTTGCTATTTGCTCTTGCCAGCACCTACAAGCATCAGGACGAGATCTGAAGCATCCTCAACCCTGAAAATGCTCTGTGGGCTGGGTAGCTGCAACAAACCTGCTCACGTCTCCTCTTGGTGCTGGGGGAAGGAAGCTCCTCTGTCAGGCTTCAGAGATGTGCGGTCTCTTAGCTGTCTCTGCATTACTGCCACTCAACAGGAATTCCTGTGTGCTTATTTCCTTCAGAAATGTTCACCTACTCTTTCCTCCACTGCTTTCCAAATGTTTGCTTGCTACAGCTGCTCCCGAGCTTGTGGTTGTGAGGAAAAAAAATAGGGCCATAGTTCCTTGGTTTCACTCCTGTGAGCTACCAGCTTGTCACATGTATCTGTTGGAGCTTCAGGGTTTGCTTTTGTTAGCAGAGACTCTACAGTTGTTTTGAGAAACCTCTTGGAGTACTCCTTGATTCCACGGGCTCTTGTCTTGTCTGCACCTCTGAATATCTAAAAAACTTGTCCAAGAAGTCCTTTTCATTGCCTTGATAGTGTTGCTTCTTCTACACGTGGTCTATCAGTGATTACTTGGTTCTGTCTGTAGAGAAGATGTCTTAAAAGAGCAGAGGTAAGAAGGCATACAGAGTGGGGAAGGACAAGAAATCCAAGACATAAAGGTAAAGAGGCACTGGAATTTTAGAGCCTACACCGCCTTGTGAGAGCTGGAAGGATCACTGAGCAAACTAGGGAGATCAAACTGCAGGGATCACTAAGCAAACTCGATGGGCTTCCTGTGTGTCAGCATTTCTGGACAAGGAGCTATCATTAGCCCTCTCAGTAGCTGGCAGTGCTAAAGGTAACTTAGTAGGGGACCTTTTGCTGAGCTGGCTCTTGAGCAGTTTCAGGGGCAGCCATTAAAGGTGCTTCTATGCTTTTATATGTATTAGAAAGCTAGGGCTCGTTTCCTGGTCAAAATCTCTCTTGGGTATTTTTATTCTCCATTAACATTCCTCTGGGGAATTGGACTCGGCTTCCTGTGCCAGTGGCGTTGCGACGTCCGTCAGCTGTTGTGCTCTATTCCCGATCCCGTTCCATGCGAGCGCCGCTGGAGCGGGGCTGCCCGCGCAGTGCGGAGCTGCTCCCGCCCGCCCTTACGAGGGGCTGGGGGACGTGAAGCTGCTTGTCACGCACTGGAGATGGTAGATCATAAAACACAGGCTCAAGCACGTGGAGTGTGACTGAAATAAGGGGATCGCTGCACTGTGGAAAGAGGGACCGTGAGGAAAGTGATTCCCATAAATTTAAGGGACTTGCGCAGGGTGCATGGGTATAACAGACACATGATATGTCCGGTGGTATTTATATTCAACAAGAACTATGTAGGACTGCAGAGTCGACTGATTTCATTTACTTTGGAAATATATTAGGTGTTAAGCAGGGCTTATTACATGGCCTATTGTTCAACAGCTAGCCTGATCCCTTTTTCTTGATGTCTCTTGGAGTCATTCCCATGCAGGGAAAAGAGCTTTCTACCTAACGATTAAGGTTAATTGGGATGAAAAAGCAGGAATGAGCAATAATCCTCCTGAAACTCAATTTTAATCTGAGAGTCACTGTAATGCTATTACTCAAACGTGAATTTTAACATTCACATATCTGATGCAACAGAATGGGATGCAAGTTTCTTCCCTGAGAGTAGTCATCCTTTTTTTTTTTTTTTTTTTTTTTTTTTTTTTTTTTAAGTAGAGCCTCAAAGTAGCCAACAACAGAAAGGATCGAAACATATTTCTAACTGGGATTCCTACTTTGAATGAAAAGATGATCTCTCATTAAATGTTAAAGGGTCCTTTAATAGCTTTGCAGTCCTTTTCCATCATATTTGGCACCAGTAGGCTAGAGGGGCTGCTTTTCACTTCAGACAGACTCATTTCTCCTGAACAGGGCCTCTTGGTGCAGCACTTCCATCATCCATCTTGCTCATTAGTTGTCTTGAGCATCCTGCTGCAACAGCTTCCCAAGAAATCCGTCTGGAGACACGTGGAGGCTGCGGCTGGCAGTATTGCATAAGCAGCGGGAGGCAAGTGGAGCAGTCTCCCTTGCTTTTGCATTCAGGGGTGATAGTGTTACCTCCCAGAGCCATGTGTGCCAGTCTTCTCCACTCGGTATGCATTCAGAACACAGGTTCCCAAACAGTGGGAATTCTGGACGAACTATAGTGTTTAGATACGTCATACCGAACACTAGCAGCATTTTTTAAACACACAAGATTTGGGATCAGAGTCTTTTAGGGTACTTTTGACTTTGTGATGGCTAAGGAATGTTTCTGTAGTGTTGCACTAAAAAACATAGTTCAGATTGTGTTATGAAATGCGTTTTTCTCTTATTGAAGTTTATCTTATTGAATGAGAAGTAATTTTAAAGTGCTGTGTTCCAGTGAACGCTGGAAAGATGAAGCAAAGGCTGAAACAAGGAACATTCTCTGCGACCTAGTCGCAAGCAAGGAAGACTGCTGAGCCTGAACAGTGGTAGACAGGATTCTTTATAGGGGCATAAAAGGCAACACAAGAAAAAGTGGTGATGGGAAGTCCTTCTCTGCCTCCTGCGTTCTGCAGGGAATGGTCAACTGCTTGAACAGCAAGTTGGCCAAAACTGGGTATCTCCTACTCAGAGAACCAAAGCCTAAATATCGTAGAATCGTAGAATGCTTAAGGTTGGAAGGGACCTCTAGAGGTCATCTAGTCCAACCCCCCTGCACACGCAGGGTCACCTAGAGCACGTGGCACAGGACTGCGTCCAAGCGGGTTTTGAAGATCTCCAGAGAAGGAGACTCCACAACCTTTCTGGGCAGCCTGTTCCAGTGCTCTGTTGCCCTCACTGTTAAGAAATTTTTCCTTAAGTTCCTGTGGACTTACCCAGGGCCTTGAGGGACTTGCAAAGTGTGAGGAAGACACTAGGAGTCTGGAAATGTCACTCTTGTCAGTTCTCTCTGCTTTTGTCTAAAGGGACTTCTTTTTTTTCGGTCCCCCTTTGAATGTGTTGTGCAGAGCAGGAGGTCTATGGAGACTGAGTGAGCAGGTGGGTGGTGGTGTGCTTTTTGCATGAGTGTCAAGGGCCCTTAGTTCTGTGGATCCTGTACGGAATCGTCCAGGCAATTCTGTCATCCTGTGTCACGTGTTCCTGGTGTGTGATAAATATTTTGACTTTCCCGTAACCCTCAGATCGTGTAGCCATTCTGCAAGGGAAGAGGGTGAATTTTGCTGTGAAGGATGATGCTCTGTGATAGAAACAACTACAGGCAAGTTTGTGTGCTCAGAAGGCGAACTGCACTATGTCACTGTGAAGGGAAACGAGGTTTTAGGTTTTATGTTTTCCCTCTTTTAAGAGGATGTGGAGGATTCCTCGGCTTTTTGCATTAATGAAGCAAGGTGTTCATTTCTTCTGGAGTCTTCTGACATGCTGTATATCTGTCTGCTTGGAAGACACGACCACTGCTGGCTGATCAGTGTGAGCCCAAGTCCTGCACAAGCCATCCCAGAAAAGCTGCATCCTCCATAAGCTCAGAAGCAACACTGGAACTACTCTGGGCTATAAGTAGCTATAAGAAGATAGAATTGGAGGAGGCCAGGAGGAGGCCTGTGAATGTGCAGGAGCATTGCTTGCTGATGAGAGATGGAAAGTGCAGATAAAAGGCACCAAGAGGTTAAGTTTCCTATTGAATTACAGAGCTAATTAGAATGGTTAAAGACTTGATGGAGGAGCTGTCTCCTGTTGTAGCTTCAGGCTAAAGCTGAGCTGTTCTGGAGTAGTCAAAGTGTGGACTTGACTGCAAGCTCCTTCTGAGAGAGCTTGTGAATAGCTTGGTGATTGTAGAGCAGGATTCGTGCATGTTTTTATTACTAGGTATTATCTATATGCTTTTCTGCCTCGGAGCGAAAGGTGCATCCGCTCCGTGGAGAGTGTGTGCCCGTCTCTGAAAGGAGGGCTGGGGAACTGAGCCGCCTTTGGCTTCTCTCTCTCCCCCTGATCTGTGGTGGCAGAGAAAGCCAAGGTGTCGCAGACAGAAAGGGTTTAACTGTGCTGGCTGGTGGAGGGACTTCAGAGATGGAAATGAGCCGAGTGCAGCAGGGTGCTTGGGGCAGTGACAGATGCTGGATTCCTGATGCTGGATGAGAACACAAGTGGGGAAGCAATGACCCCTGGAGCCTTCTTGGAAAAACTGCTGCCTTTCTGAGGCCTGTTAGCAGCCTGGCTCCGGGTAGCCCTAGGCATCCTGCTCGCTGGAGGGCTAGTTAAAAGAGCTTTCCTTTCTGGGGCACAGTGGAGACTGGGAGCTCTTTTCACTGAGTCCTACCATCAGAGAGCAGACTGATGGTGCTGCATGTTGTTGCATTTTGCTGCTGACTCCTGCCCTGGCACCTGGCAGTAGGTAGCTCTGCGCATGGCTCTTTCTATGTGTTGTGCTCATAAGTGACTGACACCAAGTTTCCCTTCTCATGTTTCAGGAGCCGTTGGCCAGACACCTCTGAACACGGACAGCGGAAAGCTGACTTGGAGACGAGCAGCCCGAGATGTTTGAACACGTCGTCCCTTTGGATCTGTAAGTCCTTAGCTAAGGGGAAATACCTGGAGAGGACTGTGAGTATTTAAGTGTCTCTGGAAATTCTCTGATTATGGGGCCAGATTACAAATCTGGGCGTCTCGGGCAGGTAGGTGGAGATGAGATGGCAAGTAGAAGAGCCGCCAGGTACTGGGCAGGAAGCAGGACAGTCCTGCTGGAGCTTGAGGAGCTGCCTGCTGAGAGACAGCGAGGCCTTTGGTGTGTTTGTTCAGAGCATGTCTGTGATGGGAGCGTGCGTGGGCCTGTGAGGGCAGCTGTTCCTGGAAGCCTCTGCTCATCTGCCAACCTGTGGCTGGTGGTGCTGCCTTGATCATGAACCTGGGAGCTGGTGGAAAAGCAGATTCAAACTACACTGACCTGGTCCCTGCTGGAGTTGCACGTTCTCCCTCTCCCTGAATTTAGAGGTTAGCCCCGCGGAACAGCTGGGGGACTGTGGAGCTGTTTTCCCTGTGCTAGTGGAGACGCGAGTGTAGCGCCGTAGTGAGGAAAGGGAGCAGGCAGCTTGTTGGGGCACGGCCAGGGCTGGGACGCCCCTTCAGCTTGTGTTGGCAGGACCTGGGTGCGCGTGGTCCCGCTTGCCTGCCCGCTCTGGTCGCCTCCTGTGTGTGTCTCCCTGTGTGTGCAACTGCTCCGCACCTTGCCCACCGTCTCGCTCCCAGGGCTCCCTGCCACAGACTGGAAAAAAAGCAGCAGCAGCAGCAGTTGTGCTGGGGAAGGCAGGGCCCAGCTGCAGGTCTCTTGTGCCAGCAGCAGAGATATGGCCATGGCACGAGGCTCTTACAGCCAGCTCCCAGTTTTCTGGGAAGCAGTTTCCTTCTTGTAGGGATGGGGACCCTGGGCTTTGAACAGAGAGGAAATTTGTTTCTGAATTTGTGTCACTAGCTGCCTGGGCATCACTTTCCAGCAGCCTCATAGCAGCAAGGTAGAGCATGGCAAGCGGCTTGGTGTGGGCTATCAAAGCTGCAGGCACAAGGAGCGACCTTTTGGCTCAGGTGAGAGCCTGGTGAGTGCCAGTTCGTCTGTAGATACAATGTTAGCAGAAGCACTGGCTTACAAGGACAAGTGCGGTAACCATTAGTATTACCAAGCTCTGGATCTACAGCTCTGCACTTAGCATCCCTATGGAGCAACCGGAGTAGTTTAGCTGTAAGGACCTCATCTGGCAGGAGGTTTGTTTAGGCCTGCTTGTGGCAAGCAGGGTTTCCTTCGAGCTGTTGCTTCCTTGATTTTGGAGCAGGGTTCTGGTGTGCTTTGCACATGGCTACACCAAGAGTCTTTCCAGCTCTTGCTGGCTCCAACTTCCCAAAGCTGATTTCCTTTATGTTCAGGAGGTCTATGGTAAACTGGGAGTGGGATGAGCATTTGGTTGCTATAAATATTTCCTGTTCCTTACGTAATTATGAGATGAGCTTTCAAACCTGGCTTTTTGATGGGTGCTAAGCTTTTTGTATTTCCCTTCTTCAGGGCATCCGAGTGAGTGTCCTTGCTTCATGACGCTTCAGATTTGAACCCTGGCTGGTAAGTGCTTAGGTTCTTGTGGGCTATAAAAATTACAGTGTTTGAGCTTGGGATATCTGCATGGGCACATCCAGTCCTTAGTGTAGCAGGAGTTGACAGAATAATCCCTCAGACCACCTGGTGAGCAGTATGGTGCTGATAAACCTACTTCTAGACAGGATTTCAGCATTCCTTTTTTAATAAGAGAAATGCCTTCCTAAAAGGCAGACTTAGCTGCTTTCTTTGGGAATACAGTGGGAAGTATGGTATACTGGATGGGGTTAAAATATTAGAGATCCCTTCACCTGCCTCGGTGTTTTTAGCAGAAGAGCCCTTGAGGGAATGACTGTGGCAAAGGTGAGTTTTACAGAGTTTTCATGGAGAAGCTTTACAGGATAGTTCCAAGAAGTTGCATATGTCTGTGGAAAGGGAGTAAGAAGTTTTTGTGAAGCTGTGTTTTTCAGCAGAGTGGAAGACAGCTTGCGAGTGTTCCTGGGGCATGAAAGCCTCTTATGGCTTGGAGCCACTCTGTGCTATGTGCAGATTTGTAATATGTACCGGTTGTCTCAGAGGGCTCAGTCTAGGTTGAGAAGAGATAGGTAGGCAAGAATATATAAAACCTGGAGAGGGCTCTTGGAGCTCCCTGACTTCTAAAACTCCACTGCCAAAATACAAGCAGGTGAAACTGCCAGGTCAGTGACCTGGTGTTACCCACTGGTCCATAGAGAGGTTCACAACTGCGTGGAGGGTAAGTGAGAATCAAATGGCCCTGCCTGTAGACGAGGGCAGGGGGTGATGTGAGCTGAAGCAAGTCCTGCAGTTCAGGCATTGCAGACTCTAGAGGCACCAGCCTATGATCACTGTTAGGATCCACCAAGGCAAAGGGGTATAAAAAGTAGACACTTATCCAGTATATAGGGTGGGCCATGAATAAAGCATATGTTGTCATCAGGAGAGATCTATTATGAGGCTCTGCACAGAGTGTGTTGTGCCTACTGGGATGACTCAAATCTTGGCTGCCTGAGGAAGTTTCCATGCCTTTCACTACGGTCTTGAGGTGGTAGAAGGAAGATTTTTCCGTGTGTACAGATCCCTGCTTCCCTTCTACCCAGTCTGTGCTCCTTTAATACTAGTGCTCCTGCCTATAAGGAATCCTCCTGCCCCACACAGCTGGGATGAAGGAGCAGCAACTAATCTGGTCTTATAGTGGCACTGCTGCATATTGCAACAGCTGACCTTGGATCCCAACATTCATGGCATTGTTCCTTCATTTCATGCCATCTGTGCCCTTGGTATCTTCTCTGGGTTTCCTGACAGAACGAGCAAGGTGTAGTAGCTGCTTCTGACGAGCCTCCCGGGGCCTGCCCCAGTGCAAGGGTTCAAGTGCAACCACCAGCTTGTGGGTTTGGGCTGTTTAATGGCTGGAGTCTCCTCCCACGTAGTCGCTGCTGACAGTGACAGCACAGGATCAATAACTCCTGCCCCAGCCGTCACTGCTGCCCATGAGGCTTGCAGTTTCCATATTGGAAAAGGCCTTTCCTAAAGAGCCTGATCAATATGCTGCTCTGAGGCCTGTTCTCGTTTGCTATATATAATCTGGACACACACAAACTACGTGAGTGAGCGTGTGCGGAGGGGGGAGAGGATGTGCCAACCCTCTGCTCTTGCCGGCCGGGAGAAGGACACGGCTGCCTTGTACTCCTCTCCTTTCTCCTGCAGCCGCTCAAGGCCTGGGGCTGCCTCCTTCCCGTGCTCTGTTAGTAACCCGCATGGGGAGCTGCTCTGGGACTTCGAGGGAGCTCAGTTCCTGCTGGGTGGCTTCTAGGGTTCCATGGAGCGGCAGCGACCCTCTTCTCTGTGCCCTTCCCGCTGTTGGTAGGTAACGCGCTGCCGGAGCCGCGTCGGTGGGAGGATGTCGAGCACAGCTCCGTCCAAGAAGCCGTACCGCAAGGCGCCCCCGCAGCACCGTGAGATCCGCCACGACGTGCCCATCCTTCGTGACGACCATGATGGCGTGATCTTGGCAGAGCAGAGTCAGGTAACGGATTGCCGGGTGGCAAAGGGCTTAGCACCATTGCACCAGCAAGCGGGGGTTGGTTACGCCAAGGCAGGCCGGCTCCAGCAGTCAGAGGGGTTTGAGGTTTGCGACCTGAACTTCTCCTCATTGTGGTCCCTGGAGTCAAGCAATGAGAAGGAAGTGACAGGTTGCAGAGCAGAGCTGAATATCAAGAGCCGGACTTTCTCGCCAGCGCTGCTGCGCGCTGGAAAGATGGGGCAGCGAAGCGGGAAGCGGTGCCCGAACCGCAGCCGCGGGCACCTCAGCAAGTTTGTGAGCCGCAGCATGGAGACGGTGGTGATGTCTGGAGATGAAAGACACCCTGCCACTTGCTCCTTCAAGAGCAGAAGCCTGGAGCGCTCACTTATGTTCAAAGAGCCTCCTGAAGTCCTGACGCCGAGGAAGTCTCGTGCATGCTCGAGCCAGCTGCCTCTCAAGGGGATCCTGAAGCCGAGCGGCGCGCCGGGCCCGCGCGCCGAGAGCCTGCGCAAGGCGCGCTCCGTGGAGACGCTGGCGCGCGGCCGCGGCGCCCGCAAGTACAGCGACCCGCAGCTCTGCCTCGGCCGTGGCGAGCGCAGCAGCAACGCGGCCGCTCGCCCCGGCCGGCGCAGGGAGAGGATCGCGGAGGAGAAGCTGCAGTTCTCCAAATTCCTGGATGAGATTACCCACCGGGTGCTGAGTCCCCTTCGCTTGCGCTCACTGGGGGAGGCCAGAGGGGCAGAGCGAGGCCAGGACTCTTCCTCGTTTCCCAGAGGTCCTGTGCCAGAAGGCCAGGGGGAAGGTCACCTGGAAGAGGTCAAAACGAGTCATGCGATGGAAAGATCCCCCTGTCCGAGCAGAAGAAAAACAGAGATGAAGTGTGAGAGGCTGGGGATAACTTCCTCCCAAAGGAAACGTGCTGAAGAAGCTGAGGCAGTTTCCAGACTGAGAAAGAAACCTGTCCTGGGGAGAAAGGACAGTAAGGAGAAACTCCTTTCCCTGGAGAGGAGGGTAGTAGATCTGTGTCGGTATGATCTGCAGCAGCAAGCAGAGCTGAGGCTGGCAGGGACATCACCAAGGCAGCAGCAGCAGCACTCGCTGTCTTCATGGAAAAGCAGTGCAGAGGGCAGAAGAGACAAGACCAGCCCCAGTTCACGGCTGCTGCAGCCACAGAATCTGTATGCTAACCTTGGCCAGAAGCGTGTGGTGGAGTTGAACTACCCAGAGAAAAGATCCTGCTCCCCTCCAACGTGCTGCAGTCGGGGGGAGGGCCCTTCCCCATCTAGATCCTCCCCTTCCTTCAGCGTCACACTAAACAAGGTAGGTGCCAGGGCCACCGGCCCATGGAGAGAGGTTGTCCCAGCCTGGATATCAGCTTGGTCTTTAAAGTCAGCATGGGGAGCGAGAGCATGTCCCGAGACACTCGTGCTGTTCCCATCTTCAGGCGGCTGCCGGATTTTGGCATCTTGCTCGGGGGAAACGCAGCCAAAGCTTTCATGTGCCTGAGGATCAAGGTCTTGACCTGGGGTCCGCCAGATCACCTTGCTTCCTGTAGGAAACTTTCAAATGAGCTAGGGGTGAGGAGAGAATTTGCAAGAGCAGACTCCCCTCTCGTGTCCCTTGGTGGGTTTTGAGGCGGCATCAGGTGGCAGGGGGTGTGCGCGGAGGTGCGAATGCTGATGCCGCTGGGCAGTCTGGCTGGGTGCTCAGTCCACAGGAGCTTCTCCCTTGTGCTGGCGCTCACGGCCGTGCTTCAGGTTGGGTCTGTCTCCCAGGAGGCAGCAGCTTTCCCCTTGGCTCCAAGAGTCAGGAAAGCAGGGGCGGCTGCTGCTCTGCCCCTCTCCCCTGTACTATGCTTTTAAAATACAAATGAATGAGGGGAACAGCTCCATGATGTCTTAGGACCAAAACCAGGTTGATTTCTCCTCTCTTGCAGCTTAACCCCCATCCGTAGCTGTCTCTCTGTTGCAGCTTCTCAGCTTGGAGCTGGCTGTGACACTTAATGGAGGGATCCAAAGCACTTTGGGCTTGTGCAGAGCTGCTGTTACTCCAGGCTTCCGGAATATCCCATGGACAGCCTGACCTTTTACCTGTGGTTTTTAGTGTTAGTAAAATCTCTCCTGCCATGCTGGCAGGCAGCAGCCATCTCATGGGTTAGCACAGAGGGAGTGAGAGTAACTGTACGAGCCAAGTTTGAACCCCTCTTGTAGATTTTCCCCCAGAGCTTTAGCTATCGCTGTGCTGTGTCTCCTTGTTCTGGAGGTCCCTGCTCCGAGCATCCCTGGAGATCTCGCCCCAAGTATTAGTTTCTGTCATGGGCTTTTCTGGCCTTTGCTTCTTGGGTTACTCCAGACTAATTACAGTGGCTGGTCGCAAGTCTGCAGAAATAAACCCCTTTCACTGCACAGTCTGGCGGAACTAAATGGCAGGCTGTTTTTTTCAGCTCCCGAATGATTTTCACTAATATTGCTGTGTGCCCTCTCCAGTGTTGACTGTGGTGGTGACATTTTCATTCTGTGTATGCTGACCTGTGAGGACAGCACAGGGAAAGTGCAGGGGGCTGAAGCACCAGCTAAGCTAACAGTGTTGTAGGAGATGCTGAGATTTCATTGCTGAGAGAGAAAAGTTGCCCAGCTTGGGTGGTTTTTGCTCTAGCAGAGTTGTTCAGAACCAAAGCAGATTGTCCTTGCATCAGCCAGCTGAGCGGTGTGTGCAGCGCCCAGCTTCCCCAGCATGGCTAGTTTGTCTAGCATGGCTCCTCAGAGCAGATGAGGGAGAGTCCCAGGTGGAGCCCAGCAATCAAAATCTTGCCCTTTAGGATGGTATGTGCGACCCACTCTCCCTCAGTAAGAATCTTACAACTGTTTTCTTCCCTGTGCAGGATCCCTTGACGGATGCAGAAAGGATGAAGTAAGTGTCCTGTTGTCCCTTTATGCCTATTGTGCTGCAGCTCTGTGGTACTGATTCCTCACATGCTGCTTGTACCAACTGCACATCTAAGCTCCCTGGTCCTGTGGGTTCCCCTCAGAGCTTGAAGCCTCTAGGGGCCCTATGGGAAGAGCTTCAGTCTGCATCTCGCCAACATCTGCCTTGTATTTCTGCCTTCCCTGGAGGGAGTGCAGGTGCAGAGGAGTTGGTGGATGTGGAAGAAAATAGGAGGTGAAGCCTTAATAAAGATGTAAGCAGCAGAGCCTTTCTTAACTTTTCTTGTTGCCACTGCTCTGGTGTGAGGCACGAGGGGCAGCTCCTGGTGGCGTGGGGACAGACAGCTGCTCACATGGTGCTCCAGACCCTTGTGATGAGAGAGTTTGCACTGCTGAGAGAAGCTGTATTGCTGAGTTTCCCTGAGCACTGGGGAATGAAAAGCAGCAGGAAATGCTTCTGCCCACCAGGCAGGTCCTCGCTGGAGAGGAACAGAGCAGTTAATGTTGGAATGAGGTTGTCTGGCAGCTGTGATCACATCTCACTTTGCACCCCATCACCTCCGCACCTGGGCTCAGGCTGTGTGGGGGTGCTCTTTCTAGCATGTGTTGACAGCATAAAGGTTTCTCAAGAGCCCAGGGGGAGCAGAAAGGGCTTTCAGTCTTTTGCCTTCAGCTCCTGTGACCTGGGCTGGGATTAATTATTGAGTGGGTTTCATTCACCGTCGAGGGACACCGGAGCCGGCTGCTCTGGCTGGCTGGTGGGCTTTGTCCCGGCACTGTAACATGAGAGGGGGCTCCTAGCCCGGCTGCCTGCCCGGCCAGTGCTGCTCTGCCCCTGCTCCTCCAGGCCTGGAGAGACATGACCGCAGCTCCCAGCAGTGACTCACCTCTCCCTGTGTGGGCTGGAGCCTCCCACCAACTCAGTACCCAGCTTCCCTAAGATCCTGAGTGGCACCTGGGCCCTAGAGCAGGGCGGGAGGGGAGCTGTGGCTTAGAGACCCCTCGTGCCCTCAGTGGCAACCTGTTCCTCTGCGCCACAGGCTGCTGCAGCATGAGAACGAGGAGCTGCGCCGGCGGCTCACCTACGTGACCGGCAAAATGGAGGCAATGGAGCGGGAGCTGGAGTCGGGGCAGGACTACCTGGAGATGGAGCTGGGCCAGAACCGTGAGGAGCTGGAGAAATTCAAAGACAAATTCCGTAGGTATGGAAAAGAAAACAAGATAGGAATAGAACTAGAGATAACTCCCATCAAAGACTTGCTCAGATGGCTCGAGTAGGCTGTTCCCTGTTGTGTTGATCAAAGACATGCTGCATCCGTAGAGAAGTACTCCCTCACACTGTAAGGACTCTCCAGTCTTTTCTTCGTGCAGCTTCATCCAGGGTATGGGACAGGAGCTGGGTGCGACTTGAGGAGTTGACTGCGACAGAATTCTTCATCTGTTGGGTGTAAGGCAGGATCTGACTTGTACAGTTGACTGACATGCAGAGAGCCACTGATGCTGTGGCAAGTAATTCCATCATGACTTAGAAGAAATTGCTTTGTGACTTACCTAGAAGATAGTGTGTCAGCTAGGGATCGCTGTCCATCACGTGTTTATACACAGCACATCTCAGAGGAGTTCCCAAAGTCACTTACATCCTTCACTGGAAGTGTGTGGGAGGTCACTGGGCCAGACTTGCCTCTACCCTAGTCACTTGAGGCCTGAAGGCTATAACAAGGTAGAAGTGAGGCCTAATGTGCTTTGCTGTTTCAGTAGTGCAAGTGTCGGTGGTTTGGGAGCCATGGGACTGGTGGTTTGCATGGCAGCTGGGAAGGGGGCTTCACCAGCTGCCTGGGAACCGTTCCCATGTGGGCACTCCTATTTGTGTAGGTTGCAGAACAGCTACACTGCTTCCCAGAGAACCAACCAGGACCTGGAGGAGAAGCTGCATGCCCTGGTAAGTGCCTGTCAAGTCTCTTCAGAGAGGAGGTGGATGAGGCCTGGATGTTAGGAGCTAATGGGGGAAGGGACCTTGGCTTTACTGATCTGGCAGTGGGTGACACTAAGATTCTGCCCATGGCCATCTAGTTCCCCCCTCAAACAAACAAAAAACCCAAACCCAAATCCCAGCCTTGTGTCATGAAGTGGCTGCTCGATTTGCTCCTCCCCGCCATGGTCCCGCACGTGAGCTTGGTTCCCCATTACATAACTGCATGGTCCTTCGTCATGTTGCTTCGGTCCGGTCCCTGTGGCAGCACCGGGGATGTGTCAGCCCGTGCGGGGGGTGGTCCTGGGCGGGCAGCGGGGTGGTCGCAGCGAAGCCGATGTGCGTGTGTCTGTGCATTCATAACACTCATGGCTGTTTCTTTTCTCTCCCTCCCCTTCCCCTCCTCTCTCTTTCTCTCTCTCCCTCTCTCCCTCTCTCCCCCCTCCCCATGCTGCCGCTGGCACTCGCTGGGCGCACTCGCCTCTCAGGCCTCTCTCAGCCAAAGCTGGATTTTTGCAGTTGCGTCTTTTCGTTTGTGTGTTTTTTCTTTCTCCTCCCTTCGTGTCTCAGCCTCTTAGTCTCATTGTCGGTCCCGCACGCACCATCCAGACGGAGGGGCCCCGGCCCTGGTCCAGCCAAGGGCTCCACGGGTGCCCGGTGGCCGCAGCAGGTCCTGTCGTGCAGTGCTGCTCTCGGGAGCACTCGCTGCGGGCAGCTGTAGCCATGCGTGGCCCGTGCACCACAGGGAGGGCCTTGGGCCTCCTTTGCTCCCTTTCCTGCCCCTTCTGGGCTGCGAGCAGGCAAGTCGAACAGCTGAGATGCTGTTCGCCTCCGTGGGCCCCTGGTGCCTCTCTGGTTCTAGCACTTGAGCTTCCTGTGTTAATATTCCTTAACGCTGGTGCCCAAAGTGGGCATGCACATTTGGGAAGCATCCTCCTTCTCTTGCCCCCCCATCTGCCTTGTACCCAAGGTCATAGGGAGTTAGAGGAGACATTCCCTGCTGTGGGGAGGGCACTAACTGAGCTCTGGATGAAGCTCCACAGGTTTTCTTTCTTACCAGAGCAAATTTTGAGCTCTTCCAAGATGGTGCCCTCTCCCTGCCCAGCAATCCTATTCAGTATCGCCTGTACTGGGCAATATTCTCCTCTTTGGGTTTTTTTTTTCCCAGAGCAGAGGGGCAGTTATAACGAGCTCAGGCACCTTTGCTGCTGGAGGCAGTGTGGGATCAACCGCTCCAAACCCGCTATGCTTCTCTAGAGAAGCATCAGAGCCAGCTCTGCACGGGGCAGCGAGGAAGGGGCAGCGAGAAGAGGTGCCGCGTTCAAGGCTGAGATTCAATCGTTGCCTCTGGGACTAGCAGAGTGGCTGGCTCCACTTGCCCTGGGAGTCCGTATCTGGATGAAGAGGCAGGATGTTCCCCCTTGTCCGTCTGTCCAGAAACCTTTGTATCGCAGCCGAACTGTACGGCGCTCGGGGTGGGTGGGCTGTGAAGCCAGGCTCTTCTGTGCTGGTGAGACTCATGCACGGTCTTCTTGCATCCCAGATTAAGAAGGCGGAGATGGACCGCAAGACACTGGACTGGGAGATTGTGGAGCTCACTAATAAGCTGCTTGATGCCAAAACCACCATCAATAAGCTGGAGGAGCTCAATGTAAGTGTTAGTCTGCAAATGTGCTGGAGGTGCCTGAGGTGTGGGGTTCTCCTCTCATCCCAAGTCGTTAATGAGAGTGTAAAGAAGCATGTGAGCGACTTTGGCGTGTATGAGAGTGGAAGTTGCACGCAGCAGCAGGCACAAGCAAACACAAAAAGGGCCTTGGGGGGCAAGCAGGGAAGAGCTGATCTTCAAGTTTGATGTGTGTGTTCTATTGCTCTTTGAATGTTAGGTTTGACCTGAATTCCTGAATTCAGGCTGTACCACTTGAGATGTCAGAGTGGGAAGAGGGTTTTTTATCATTTTATCATATTTTTATCATTAGTGATATGGCTTTTCCATATAATTAATTTAGCAATTCTTGGATCTGGTGCTTGTTCGCTGCTCTCAACTCCTTCCAGCCTGGCTGCAAGGTGCTGGAAAACAGGCAGGGTCTACAGGGATGCCTGTGAGCTCTGGAATGGGATAGTAGATCTGCTTGGCCTTTGGAGGTTGTGAATTCCTCAGAGGTGGGTTTGGTGCACTGACAGTGTTTGTCTGTGCCTGGAGCCAAGGGATTGGAACTGAAAGGGGTGCCCTGGCCAAACTGTAAGGAAATGCACTGGAGTTTGAAGCACCTTGGGGTGAGGTATGGAGAGGAGTGAATGGTGGCTGCTGTTACTGGTGATTCACCAGCTGTCCCCTTAGGCTTCTGTTCAAGCAGCATCTGGCAGGTGATGCCTTTTAGTTGATGAGCCCAGGGCGGGCTGACAGTGTCTGCGTCCTGTGTGCCCTCTCTTGCAGGAGCGGTATCGGCAGGACTGTAACCTCGCAGTGCAGCTGCTCAAGTGTAACAAGTCCCACTTCAGGAACCACAAGTTTGCTGATGTGAGTAGCAGCCCCGCTGAGGCGGGGAGGAGGGCTCGCAGCCTCTGCTGGCCCTTCGGTTTGCTCCGGGTTTCTCTGTGGGGCAGTTGGCCTCTCCTCCCTCGGCGGAGGAGTGCGGGGGCTCCTGCTGCCCTGGAGAAGGCAGCTCAGAGCTCCTGTCAGCTCCTCTTTCACACCAGCTCCATTTCACGGCTTGGCCTGGGGCTGTTATAAAAAGCGCAATAACCTTGAATTTGATCGCCTGCCGGGTGCCTGATAGGAGCTGTCAGGAGAACAGACTTCTCTCTTCCCTTGTTCTGTCCTCTTTTCCTTCTCACCTGGCCACATGGCTTGGCCATGCTGCCTGCTTAAGAGTGGTGGCCTGCTTAGGCTGGCCCTGTGTGACTTGTTTTTCAGAGCAGCAATTAGGGGAGCAGCCTTTGGAGTGGGCTTTGGGCCTTCAGAATGGAAGAAGTTCGCACCGAGTCATTCTTTCCCCATGGCCTCTGTCCAGCCTTGTCCAAGCCTCATCATGAGCAAAGACAGGGGTCAGGCCTTTCGCATTAGTAACATCACTTCTTGGGCTGGGAACAGCCTCTCTCTTTGCCTGTACCCCCAGTCTCCAGCCTCCCAGCCAACTTCTGCACTTGTCTTTTGTGACTTAGCAGGTGACCAGTACGTCACCCTCCCCCTCTGCCAACGTGTCTCAAATTAGCACTCTTGAGGCCAGCGTATCGGTTACCGCTGGGGCAACCTTGGCCTCTGCCAGCTGTCTCCCCTCCGTGGGGCTCTGGTTCTGCCCGGAGGGGCCGGCGCCCCGCAGCAGCCGTGCGCGCAGCGTGCCCCGCGCCCTCCTGCCCCGAGCAGCGGGGCCTCGCGGCGCTGCCGAGCGGGCCGGGTCCCCCGTGCTGCCCTCCCACAACTGTGGTGACTGCGGGGAGGGCTGGATGAGGAGCGGTGCTTTCCCCTCGCTGAGACCCTGGTCCTGAGGGTGTGATCACAGATTTACGTGTTTGCCCATCTGAGAGAGAGGGTGAGAAAGTGAGATGAGATGGGGTGGCCAATGGGACTGAGGGAAGGCATTGATTCTGTCCTCAGGCAGGCTGCCAGGGTGGCAAGGCAGTAATTACTGCGTCCGGGGAGCACTGCACATCTCGCACTGGGGACTGTTCAGTCACTTCAGTGCAACTGCCGGTTGATTTTCCACAGATCAATAGACTCCTCCCTAGGAGGCCAGCTAGGCCTTGTCTCTGCCCACGGTGAGGGGGCCTGAGGCCTGTGTGCCACCTTGTCCTGTTCTCTTTCCAAAACAGGGTCTGTGAAGGCTGGCCTGGGCCCCTAACACTGTGTTACAGCTAGAATCTTAGCTAAAACTAAAGTTAGTTCATGCAGGACAGGTTTGCTTTGGAGAAAGATGCCTCCTTCAAGGCAAGGTTGGCAAAAGTGCCAGCATCAGGATAAGAGCATAGAGCAGAGCACCCATGAAGGCTGCCACATGAAGGCAGACTATTGCAACCTAATGGTTTGCCTGGCAGTCCCCTTTTAATGCCATTTTCCTTCTCCATAGCTTCCCTATGAGCTGCAGGACATGGTCAATAAGCATTTGCACAGCTCTCAGGAGTCTGCAGGCCCTGCACAAGAGGCCACCCACACCTTGGCCCCGTCTGACGTTGTGCCCACCTCAGTCATTGCCAGAGTCCTGGAGAAACCAGAATCTCTCATTCTGAACTCAGCCAAGTCGAGCAGCGGCAGCTGTCCCATGGCCGAGGACGTCTTTGTGCACGTCGACATGAGCGGGGCTGCTCCCGATGCCTGCAACAGCACAGGGCAGCTGGGGAAGGAGGGAGGAAGTGCGGGGAACCAGCAGAACGGTGGCTGCAAGCCCCAGAGCAGCGTGGAGAGCGCGTCGGAGGAGGCGCCAGCCTTTGAGAAGCTGAGTCCGTACCCTACGCCCTCCCCTCCCCATCCTATGTACCCGGGCCGCAAAGTGATTGAGTTCTCTGAGGACAAAGTCAGGATCCCGAAGAACAGCCCCCTGCCCAACTGCACGTACGCGACGCGCCAGGCCATCTCCCTGAGCCTGGTGCAGAGCGAGGACGAGGGCGGCGAGAGGCAGCGCGCGCTGCCCGGCAGCCCGGCCTCCGAGGGGCGCCGCTCGGCCTCCAGCTGCTCCTGCCAGCAGTCGCCCAGAGCGGCGCGCGCTCACGGCTCCTCGCAGAGCAGCCCGTTCAGCAGCCCGCCCCAAATCCCCAGCGCCTTTGCCAGCTCCGCCAGCTCTGAGGAGGACCTGCTGGCCAACTGGCAGCGCATGTTTGTGGACAAGGCGCCCCCCACCTCGGAGCAGGTGCTGCTGAACCGCACGGCCTTCGGCCGGGACACGGCCCCCGAGCTCCAGAAGAGGTTCAGCCGCTCCATGCAGGAGCTGGGCAGGGCAGCCTCGGCCTACTCGGATGGCGAGGAGTCGGCGCAGAGCTGCAGCTGGACCGTGAGCAGGGACTCGAGTGTGGACACGGACAGCACCGAGTCCAGGGCCCGCAGGAGCCATTTCTCCTCAGACTACGGCACTGATTTCTCCCAGGATGAAGCCCAGAAGTTGCTGCAGGGAAACGGTGGAGTCGCTGCCGAGCCTGGGAGCCCCCCGCCAGAGAAGCACAAGGACTACGTGGACCTCGGCCTGCCAGAGAGCCCTGCTGAGGAGAGGGAGATACTGCTGCAGGGAAGCAAGGAGAGCACTCCAGCGTGTATCCAAGAGGAGAGTGGAGAAGGCCGGGTCAAGCCTCCCTCCAGCCGGCCGCATCGCAGCCCCAAGAGGATGGGGGTCCATCACTTGCATCGCAAGGACAGTCTGACACAAGCGCAGGAGCAGGGGAACCTTCTCAGCTGAGGCAGGGGAAGAAGCAGCCGTGTTGTGCAGAGCTGTGGGTTGATGCCATCTGCCCACCTCCCGAAGGAGCAACCTCCCGCAACGCCCTCCAGCCGAGGGGAGCTCAGGGCTCTGCTCTGAAATTTTTATTTATACTTTTTCTGACGTGGAAGAGCTGGGACCCTCCTTGCCCAGCCCGCAGACCCGCAGTACTAGCACACGCGGCGTGCAAACGCACGCCCGCTGCCCTGGCACACTCACTGCTCTGCTCACAGCCTCACACTGGTGCCTGTACCCAACCTCGCTCTCGGTACCCCCTCGTCCTGGTGCCTCTGCCTCCTTATGCTCTGATCTTTCCTCCCTCCCTGCCCACTCAGGTACCTGAGGCCCTGGACTCTCTCTCTCGCTGCTGCCCGCAGCTGCTCTGCGCTCTCTCAACTCGTGCCAACAGAGCAGAGCGCTCATGTGGTGGTGTCTGATTCCCTGGGAGCCCCCAGGGCCGCGAGCGGGACACGAGGACCCTCCCACAGGATGGCTTGGGCGCTGGGGACAGGCTGCTCTTGATGGTGTCTTATTCTCCTGCTGGGCTTCGTTTTCCTGGCCGATGCTGAAGGGGGATTCTGCCCCAGGAGCTGCCTCTGCAGGTCCCTCTGCCCGGCTCTGTGCCAGGCTCCACAGCTGGCCCCACAGGAGCAGTGTCCGGATCCCCGTGCTGCAGTGCTGGGCGCCAGTGCCTCCCTCGCTGGGGCGGTTTGGGGAGGCCTGTGCCCTTCCTGGGGTCGCGGCGTCGCCTGTCGGGGGCTGAGGTTTGTGTTTGCGTGTCTCCTCCCTCGCGCCCCTTCCCCCACTCTCTGTGCTGTTGTTTTGTTTGAACGGTGCTGATCCTTTGCTCCTGGGTGGGCTTCTTTCTTCTTTCCGAGCCTTTGGTTTTGGGGTGTATTTTTGGTTTTGTTTTGTTTTCCCCCGCCCTGCATAAACAGGCGCAGCGGTTGGCAGCCCCGCTGCTGCCCGCGTTACGGGTACGCTGAGGAGGCTCTGCTCTGAGCTGCGCCCCTCTGATCCCGCCTCCCATCCTGCCGCAAATCCCCCCACGCTCAGGAACAAGATCTCGCCCCAGGTGAGCAAGGGGGGAAGGACACGGCTGGGTTTTTGGGCAGGGCTCCCTGCGGGGCCCGCGAAGGCAGCGTGCAGAGGAGCTGCTCCCTGCAGACGCGCTACCTCACGGCTCAGGAGCAGCCCTCTGCCTGCCTCCCTTTACGCGTCCCCGTCTACGGGGGGTCCCAGGCTGGCTCTGGCTCCTCTCCGGGGCCCCCTGTCTGTGTAGGGCCTCTCCGCATGTTTTTTTCCTAGTGTAGTGTGATTTTTTGCGTGACTTCTCTTCAGTCTCATGTGCTCAGTGTCTTAATGGCGGGGGGTGGGAAGGGGAAAGGTTTGTAGACGTAGGCATTTTCTGGGGGGCTTGCAAAGCCCAGTGTCCTGTTTATAACCTCCTCCCGTGCCCTTGTCCAGCTGGTGTCTCCTCCATCCCTCAGGGGCGTGAGGCAGGCGTTGGCCTCGCTCCCCGGCCGTGCGCCCCTTGCACCCTGCCATCCTGCTGTCTGTTGAGTAGGGCTCGATTTGTCTTCCCGCCGCTCGCTCGGCACAGCCCCCTGATCGGGAGGGAGCTCTCGCTGGGACGCGGCAGCAAGGAGGAGCTGCGAGCTACCCTGGGCCTGGCTCCCCTCCCGTGAATCCCGTCCCTCCGCAAGGCCTGAGGGCTGCAGCGAGGGCCTCACCTAGGGGCTGCAGGCGGCTCGCGCGGTGCTGTTGGCTGCTCTAGTACCTTGGTTGTAGCTGCTGCCTGCACGCTCGCCTTGTTCCCCACCTCGGGCAGCTGTGCGCGGGCTGCGTGCTCAGGAGCAGAGGTGGGCCTCGGTGTTTCACTACAGTATTTCACTACAGTGTTTGTTTCACTTGATTCCTGGGCTAACGGGCTGCTGCTGAGAGCAGAAGCCGCCTCTTACCTTGCAGGGTCCTGTCCAACACGTGGGATCCTCGTGCCTGCTCTCCCCATCCGCTCTCCTCCTACGTTCTTCTGCAGCATTAGAGGGGGCTTTAACATGTGGTGGCCACCAGCTTGTGGCTGCTGGGTGTCACCTTGGCTCGTGTGTTCCCTGCGCCCCTGGCTGCTGGCATGCCAGCTTGGGGGACTAAACCCACCAGCTGGTGCCCATGGCAGAGGTGGCCTCCTCTGCAGACTGAAACCGCCACGAGGCGCTGCAGGGCTGCAAGGAGCGCCCGCAGCCTGCGCAGGCCCCTCGGCCCTGCGGTGCCCGGCTGCCCGCGGGGCTCTGAGGGGAAGGCCGGAGCGGAGCAGCAGCCCTCGGCGCATGGCGGCGCCTCCGCGCCGTGAGCAGGCCCCACTGCCAGTGTCCCGACTCCAGACTGTTAATCTGTAACTAATGTGGGTTTTTGTTTTTTTGTTTTTCTGAAATTTTCAAACTGATGTATATTTTAAGACCAGAAATAAACTATTTTAAAAGTAAGTGCTGATGACTCTCGTGCTTTCTCAACTAGATAAGAGTCTACACCAGACAGATCCTGAGCACGTTGAGGAGGCAGAGCTTTTCCAGGTGCCCTCTCCCAGCTCTGCTGAAGTGTGTGCGCCACCCACCAGCTTTCTGGTGTGTTGGTAGCTGTCCCACTTAGGCCTGGCTCTGTTGGTATTTGTGCAAATCACGCCTGCTATGGTAGGAGTGAGGCAAGGAGCTCCTTGGATAAGGAGTCACGTGCGGGGAAGAGCAATGTTTTACTTGGGTGAACGCTGGGGCGTGATCACACTCGAAGCACCTTCTGGCCCTGCATGCATTGGACAGCTCACAAGTCAGAATCCTTCACTTCTAGCAGTGCTCAGGTCACTTTTGACTTGAAAGCTGCCGATGACTTTTATTTTTTTTAAATAGCCCTTTTTCTGTGTTTCACAGAGTTGTCTGGTGAAGTAACGTGGGCAGTTTTCACATTATTTAAAGGCTGTGCTGTAAGAGGCAGTCTCTGCGTCAGAATCTCTTTGCAGCAAGCCCTGCTCTGCTATAACTGGGCTCAGTGTTGCACCGGAAAATTCTGCCTGCCCTACTTCAAGTGTTGCTCTCTGTCCATCCGACGGGTGATTTCCTGCCTCCAGAATAGGATGAAGCGCGGCTAATTCTTTTGATATTTGCTGCTTTCCTTGCAGCCCCAGCTCTCGAAAATATGCGAGTACTCTTTTCTAAAAGTGAGTTATGTGGGCACAGGAGGCAGGCTAAGACACCCTTGAGTTTCTCAAAATTGAATAACTCACGTGGCAGTCCTTCGTGCAGTCCTTTTGCAGAGGGCGTGGGGTAGCACTTTTCTAACGTTCTGGGGGCTGCTGCTAGGGATGCTTGGCCAACTTCCTTTTGGTTACCTGTTGAACTGCACGGCAGGAGGAGGAGGGCTGTGATGAGTTCTCCTCCTCCCCAGGTGCTGGTGCAGCACTTCGTGCTCCTCTTCCCTCGAAAGCTGGGGAGACCCATGGCACCTTCTGGCACAGGAGGCAGGGGAGTGTTTCCTGCTCCTTGTCCTTAATGATTTTGTTCTGTGCTGCTTCCAGCAGCAGCTGCTGCCACTGCTTAATCCTCCAGCCTTGAAACACTAATGTCTCCCAGGTGCAAGGGGCACCAGGCTGAGCTCCTGAGCCTCGGCGCCAGCACGGGTGGCTGGTGTCAGGCGCCCTCCGTGGGCTCCAGCGTCCTGTGGCAGTAGGGAGACCTCATGCAGAGGAAACCAGGTACTGTCCAGCCTCATGCCTGGCCAAGCAAGGGGCAGGAGAGGCTGCCAGCATTGCCCCTGGAGAAAGCCCCTGCTCCCTGCGTGGGGCAGTCCATGGTGGAGGAATCCAGTGCTTGTTGGATGGAGCCAGCGTTGGGCTCTCTCAGAAGACAGACAGAGCCTGAACCTGGGTTCCTTTCACTTCCATCTAGGAGGAAAGCTCTGGCCTGCTACCACGAGCATTTTGCTTGCCAAGGATGAAGTGCATGGGTGGGAATCCAGCCACCCCACAGCTGCTCCCATGGGCGCTCATGGCTGCCAGGCTACTCACCACATGTAGCAGAGAGTGGCACACGGGTGCGCTGGGTTCTCCTCCCGCTCACCCCAACGTTCACACACAAGGGACCCTGAGGGCAGCCCATGCTCCACAGCGAGCCTATGCCCAGCGCAGCCCGTCTGGAGGGAACTGAGGCATCCCAGCTGCAGCTTCAGCAGCAGGGAGCGACTGCATGGTCCAGGGGTCTACAGGGGCACCTGGGTGCCTGCCCTGCCCTCCGTCGCAGCTGAGCACATGGGGCAGGTTTGGGTCCCGGCCTATTTGCACACCATTGCGCTGCACATCAGGGCATCTGCTTTGCAGAAGCCGAAACTGCTGCTCACCAACACCTTGGCACTGAGTACCCGGGCCCTGCGTGCGACCCACAGAGGCGGGGGATGCAGGCAGCCCCCTAGGGAGCACCTCTGGCAGAGGAGCCTGTCCCTGCCACCTCGCAGGGCCCCCTGCCTGGTGCCCTTAGTCCCCCACCTTGGCTGCACGGGAGGCCGTGCGTGTTTGCCCCCCATACCAACTCTGGACACCTCCCCGCCACGGCAGCGCCGCACGGAGCGGCCGCTGCACAGGGGCAATGAGCCAGTCTCCGGCAGCCACGAGCGGTGGTGCCACATCCGTGACCTTTATAAAACTCTCGCCGCGAGAGCAGGGCAAGCCCTAGGAGGAACATCTGCTATACACATCTGAATAAATAGCGGCTGCAGGCCGGCAGGGCACGGCCAGGCGCGGGGACGAGGCAGGGCGGCGCGATCGACGCATGCAGCGAGCGGACAAGCACAAGTGGCTCACGGGGCGTGCGACGACACAGGGAGGCGCATGGAGAGTCACTGCACTCCCAAGCTCCGGTGCATGGGGCCTGGGGAGGCGTCAACGGGACGTGAGGTGCGTGAGGAGACACTCGGGGCAGGCCCGCGGGAGCCCGTGGATGCGGCCATGTGTGCGCAGGGGCAAACGTGGTCCCTCCGTGTGGGTGACAAACAGGGGCCACCCCTGTGCTGATCTTCGGGGCAGAAGCAGGCAGGGCAGCCCAGCTACATTTCTGTTTCTGCTAAGAGGCTGTCACCAAGGCCCGATGTCATCAAGACCATCTGGGAGCTGGAGTCTGTGGCAAAAAAAGAAGAAAACAGTGAGCTGCAGGAGAGGCTGGAGCTGCACTCCAGCCCAAGGTGGGGATGAGGAGTTAGAACACCGGTGGCTTCCCCCCTTCCCTCCTTCTCTAGGGGCCTGCAAATCCTCACTTTCCATGCTGCATGAATGGAGGGTTTGTGTAGCCCTCCCTTTCCCGGTGTCAAGAAGGTGAGGGCAGCTCTCTGGCTCTGCGACTGCACGGCGAGCCAGCCAGAAGCGCTGCCTGCGCCAAGTGAATCAGCCGCGAGGAGGATGGGCACGCGCAGCAAGCACGGCACTCAACAGGGCACCCGATTCCCATGCAGGAGACTTCCAACAGCAGTGACTTTATTTTTTTTTTTTTTAACCCTGAACGTGAGGAGGGAGATCTTGGAGGCCCCTCCCCATACTTCTGGCTGAGACTCCTGAACACTCAAAATTGTCGTGTGCAATCTCTGTTTTGGGGATCAGGATCCAAAATTTTGCTGGAGCTGCAAGTGCAGCAGTTTTATGGCTTTGATAAATAGTTATCCAGATGTTTTGAGGCCCTAGGAGTGGCTGTGCTTGTCTGTTAAATCTGATATGAGAATTGGGAGGGAGAAAGGGCAATAAAGAAGCCAGGTTTAAAAGGAGATTTAAAAAGAAAAAAAAAAAAACAGCAGAATCACCATGTGGCTTTGGCAATATACAGTACTGCACAGAGCAGGTACCTATTGGTACCTCTGTTTCTGTTACAAGCCCCTGCCAGACGGGCTGTGGCACCTGGCTAACCCCTTGCAAGCTCAGGCCGCAGAGCAAGGAGCTGTTCCTCTGCAGACTGCAGGGGGATTCTGGAAGCAGTGAGGAATGACATGAGTTTTGGCTAGGATGTCTTGGCAAAGGCTCGGGAGATCTTTAACGCCTACCCTCGATGTTAAGACTTTGTACAAAGACGTTCAGTTCCTGCAGCATCAGCGAAAACACTTCTGAGGCAGCTTCCACTCTTTGCTGCAGCCGCATTGTCCTTGGAAACAATTTCCAAGGACTCCTTGGAAATCCCTTTCTAAGCACTGCTCAGCCCAGCAGTGTTTAACGTGAAGGTCATGTCTGGAGGTGGGCTGCACTGCAGCTCTCCAGGAGAAGGGACAGGCCCCATTTCCCAGTCCCATCACGAGACCAGCAGCATTAGGGAACACTCCAGCCCCAGGGCCCCAGAGCTCTCACTGTTCTGGCAGATCCAGGGGTTCTTCTCCCTGGCTGTGACTTCGCGAGCCTCGCTCTCCTCCTCTTCCTCGCCCTCGGAGAGCAGGTCGGAAATCTGCTGCTGCAGCTCAGGACTGATGTTGTTCTCTGCCAGGATGAGCGTCCGCAGGGCCGTGGGGTAATTCTCTACCATGTCCAGCAAGGTCTGAGCAGAAATGGAGGAAAGCAGCACAAATAGCAGCTAGGTCAAACAGGAAGGGTTTCCAAGCTCTGTTCTCCTGTCGGTTCCAGCCCTTCTCTCCCTTCCCTTGGTTTTGACCTCCCTTCTCCAGGCTTTTTGAGAGACTGAGGACTTCTCATCTGTCTCTGGGAAGGACTGAGACAGGATTTCCTACCTGCATCAAAGAAGAGGCCCTGTTTCTCCCATGCCCTCCCGAAGCATGTCCTACATTCTGAGTCAGGCAAGTCCCCTCTTACCACCAGGAGCTGGGGCTCCGAAGGGACAGCCTGCATTACCAAGCCTTGGCCACAAAGCTTTAGGCCTGATCCGCAACCATAAATCCAACCATTTATTTCTTAAACATACAAAAACCCTACAAACTACAAGTATCTCCCTGCATTTCTCCCTGCTGACGTGAGGCAAGGCTGGAGAGCACTCAGTCAGGAGCTGTGACCTACTAGCTCCTCCTGTTGCTGAATGTGATGGGCCAGGGAAAAGCAACAGCTCCTCTGGGAACTGAGAGGAAGGAGGATGGATATGGACTCTGGCAGAGCAAAAGCAACAGGCCCCTGGTCCAAAGGCCTCTACCGGTGCCCTTGGAGCTTTAGTGATGCACTATGAGCACCAGCGTCTCCTTACCTGGGCTGACTGGTTGGTAAGTCCGGTTCCCTCCAAGTCCAAAACTTCCAGAGTTCGACTGGAGGCCACAGCAACAGCGAGCATCCCTGCTACCTGGTCTCCTGCGGGAGAAGCAAACAACGGAGCTGTCAGCACTGCCTGCCTTCACTCCTGCAACACCACGTGCCTTCCTGGGGCTAGGGCTGGCATGGGTGCACTCGGGCTAGAGCTGGCATGGGCACGCTCTCTAGGAGCATCTGCACCCAACAGCCTTCAAGTCCCAGGTACCTTGCGGAAAGAAGAAAAAGCTGCTGTTACGATAATGAAAAAAAAAAAGAAAAAAAAAAAGAAAAAAAAAAAGAAGAGGCAAGGGGGCACCCTTTGCAGCTGATGGGAGTGCTCCCTGGGAGCGCTCGGGTACCGCACACGGCGACACCTCCCCACGGGGCTGCGCCGCACGTGACAGGACGCCCCGGCCCGGCCTGCTCTGCTCCTCACCACCTTGCAGCAGCGCTGAGAAGGAGAGTTGGTTTCTATGGCAACCTGTGCCAGGCTCTCCTCCTCCTCCTCCTGGCAGCTCCCTGCAGAAGATGAAGGGGGAGCGGGATTATTTCACCCGCCGAAGCAGCCTCGTCACCAGAGGTGGGGGAAGCGGAGGGGCAGGCATGGATGGAAGCACGAGGGCAGGCGCAGCCTCCTCTCTGCAGCCTTCTGGAATAGACAGCTGCACATCCCCTAGCAGGGCACACGCAAGGCTGAGAGGGCCTCAGGGAGGGAATCTGCTGCTGGGCACCAGGGGGGACCGTGGGACCTACCTGCCCCACTAGTGAAGAGCTGCTGCTCTTCTAGAGCTCGTCCTTGGCCTCCACCCTCGCAAACTCCTCAAGCCCTATGAGGGCAGGCGTGCAGCCCGCCCTGCACCTCTTCCCCAGCCCACTGCTCACCCAGGGGGTTGTAGTCCAGGTTCAGCACTCGGAGTTGGGAGCTGTGAGCCACTGCAATGGCCAGGCGTCCCCAGCCCTTGCTTGTGACACCCGGATTGGCGCTTAACGTCAGCTCTTTAAGACCTGGAGAAGAGAGAAGCCAAACTATAGTCTAAGGATCACCAAAGCTGTCAGAGGGGAAATACTTCAGCTAAACAGAAGAGCTTTCAGTCATGTCCCCTTTACTCTGGCTGGTTTAAGGGTTTGATTTGCATGGGCAGCCATCATCACTTATTTCACTGTTGCCTTCATTTACCCTGTGTCTGTCAGGGTTTCTCTGCTCTCTCTGCCCGAGTCTTGCTTACTCTAAATAGCACATACAGTGTAGACAAGTAAGGAGTGTGTGAGGTGACTGTCTGGAAGGAGGTGGCGAGACGAGAGAGGTGAGAAACAGGGTAGGAGGGACGGTAGCCTCTGAAGCTGCTACCTGTGAGGGGTGACCAGCTGAGATAACAGCATCCGTGTCCCTGCGTGGATGCCGAGGAGAAGGTGCTGGGAGAGGAGGTGGAAGCACTCTGAATGTCAGAGGGGAGGGACAACCTTACCTCCATCTTACCTCTGGTTTTAACCAGCGCCGTGGCCTCAGACCACTAGCGGTCATACCCTGCCAAGCTTTGGGCTGTGGTCCCCGGCTGTGACTGCCAAAGCGCACACCCAGAGCGCGCCCACAGCTGGGGCAGTTCCCAGCCACTGACGCTGAAGCCAAATGCTGAGGTGGGGGCACACTCTACATCTACCTACAGTCACTATCAAAGCACAAATGCAAAACAGCAAATTAAACATCCAAGCCACCCTCTCCTCCAAATTCAAGCGCTCCCATCATGAACCCAAACTCACCATCAGTTGGTCCCTGAGCTCAAACCATGATGGCAGGGCAGACCACAAGCTGAACGTCCCCCCCACTATAGAAGGGCTTTTCTGAGGTGAGTGGGGAAAACTCCTCAGGTGAAACAGAAACTACAGCAAGAGCCCCTCTCTGGCAGTGGAATCGCTGCTGGGTGCCAAGGGCTCTGCTCCATCCTGAGCCCCCCACGGTTTCTGCAGAGCCCCTGCTCGATGGCGCTTACCGGACTTGGCCCCATCGGGTGGCAGGAGGCCGCAGATGAGGTTGATGCCTTCGTCGCCCAGCATGCAGTCCCCCAGGTCCAGGGCCACCAGCGAGGGGTGGACGCCGAGCGCAGGGTTGAGGAGCGCCAAGCCCGCATCTGTCAGGGGGCTCCCGTGGAGGCTGCAGGGTGACAGGCACAGTCAGGACGGAGCCGTCACCCCGCGCCAGCCGGGACCGGCGCTGAGGGGCGCCGCAGGGCAACTCACAAGAGCGACTGGACGGAGCGGTTGGTCTTGAGCGCCTCGGCGAGCTGCTTGACGCGGTTGATGTTGGAGACGATGCCCAGGTTGAGGTTGAGCTGCGCCAGGGAGTGCGACTCGGCCACGCCGCGGCAGACGTGCCCGAAGTCGCGCTCGGAGAGGCGGCAGCCGCGCAGCGACAGCAGCCGCACCGAGTTCTCGCGCAGCCCTGCGCAGATGTCGCGCACCTCCGCGCTCGACAGCGTCTCCCCGGAGATCTGGATGGAGCCCGGCAGCATCTTCCGCGCGCGGCGGCGGCGGGGGGCTCGGCCGCGGCGCCCTGCGCGCCGCCTCAGCGCCCGCCGCGCATCGCGGGGCAGCCGCGCTCCGCTCTGCGGCCCGGGGCGGGCGCCGCCGCCGCCGCCGCCCCGGGGGCGTCACCGCGCAGCCCCGCCGGGCGCCGCCGGGCCGCCCCGCGCCGATCCGCGGCAGCCATGGGCGCCGCCGCGGAGCCTGCGCCGCTCCCGGCGCGGCGCCAGCGGGACCCGGCGCCGCCCGCCCGCACCTGCGGGGCCGGGCCCGGCCCGGGGCCGCCTCCGCGGCTCCTCCCGCCGGCAGGGCCGGGCGGGAAGGGTCTCGCCGCCATCTTGGCCCCGCTGCGCTGCTCGAGGCTCTTGGGGCGACGTATTGGCACCTGGGGCCGCGCGGCCGCTCCCGCTCTGAGGCAAGGCCGGGGGGAGAGCGAGCCTTGGGAGAAGCCTCTCCGCAGCTGGGTGTCTTGGTGCTGGCCCAGGGGTCTGTGCCACTGGGGGCCATGGTGCTTCCAGGGGCGTTTTGGGCTGAGAAACAGCAGCCCCTACAGCAACCTTGGCGGTGTTTTCATGTATAACTTGCTGAAACCTCCATGTTCAGTGGTTGTGTTGCCCCTCCTGGCCCTTGGCTGTCCGCAGCCGAGGCCGTGCTGCCTCAGGATGAGGCAGCCCAGAGGCACTGTGCCACCAATGTCCTGCTGTGTCCTCTGGTGAGCACAGCCACGAAGGGCGATGCCACGTTTGCTGCTGCTGCTATGACCCTGGCAGAGGGGCAGAGCGGGGCCGAGGAGCATGAGGAGCTCGAGGCAACGTGGCAGCTGCCCTTCTGGACCTGGCGCGGTGCAGCTGCAGCTCAACAGCAGCCGGCGGTGACAGCAACTCTTGGTGTGGGCAGCCTGGAACCTCCTTTGGTATCTTCTCCGAGAGACACCGGTGCTGGTCACAAGTCTGAGGTGGAGCTGGGAGAGCTGCAGACGGATGGCAGGTGCAGAGGGGGTCACCTGGAGCAGGTCTGGAGACCTGAGCACTGCAGTGTTATAGTCAAGGGTGCCATGTTCTCTTCCATAGCTCTGTAGATCTCTCACTGAGCAAGCAGAAGTACCTGAGCCAGCAAAGGATCAAGTAGTGTAGTTACAGTGTGAGAAGCTCCTTGTGGGTTAATCTGTTCTCTGAGAGGTATCTCTTAGCTGGAGGTATTTTGAGAGAAGTGGGGCAGCACGTGAAAGGGTTCTTGACCATGGTTGGGCATGCAAGAGAAGCAGAGGAAATAGGGTCATGTATTATCCTTCTGCTGTTTTTTTTTTTTTTTTTTTTTCCCTCACCAGGGAATAACACTGATGGGACCTGGCAGAACAAGGAAGCTGGGGACACAGACATTTCTTTGGGCAGCAGGGACATGCCTGATGCTCATGGTAAGGGAGAGAACTTGCCTGTGCTCACAACCCTTGCTCAGGGCAAGGAGGCAGCTCGTAGAAGATGGAAAGTGGTGCAGGCTTGCTTACCTCTGCAGCGCACAGCCTCTAACTCTCTACCTGCCTAGAAATGTCAGGGGTACAGCTGACCTCATTTTCATTCACAGAAACAGAGCAGGGGGGTTATCCTCCCCCCTTTGGTACTCCTGCACTTGGAGAGAAATGGGAAGCAGGGCCTCTGTGGTTTCAGCTCCACTGAGCTGAAAAAGGAAGCTAGCGATGTGGAAATTAGGTTAAACTACATAAGTAGGCAGCGTTCTGCACGTAACTAATCTGCTAAGGAGCAAGCTTGGCTGCTGTGTATAGCAACGCTCCAGTAAATTCCAGTCCAGTGGGTAACTAAGGCACAAACCCAGGCTCCTCTGCTTTGTTTGCGGGCCAGGGCAGGAGAGAAGAGATGGAAAGTGAGGTGGAAATAGGATCTGGAGGGGGAACGTTAATTCTTCTCCTTGGGAATGGAGGGAGCAGGTCACCTGAGCCAAGGGCTGTGCATTATGTCCTGATATGAGACCAAGGGGGAGCAGCTGATAGAAATATTGGCTTGGATGTCAACTTTAACCCTTTGGCTGCAGTGTCTGATTTACAACATAGATGTGACTGTGCTGTCTTAATAATCCACTGCTGCTCTCTAGAAACATCTACAGATCCCTCTTCCTCTGTCTTGCACAGGGATGCGCATGGGTTTCATATTGCACCTGCAAGCTAAACCATGAGTAGTCCCCAGGCCTGGCAACACATCTGTATCACGACATGGACAGCTTGTGCCTGTATCCAGCTGTGCACAGCTTGTACACGTGGTGGCTTTCAAGGAGCAGGCAAGTTGCATCAACTGGTCCAAGTGAGGGACAGGATCCTTTGTCCAGCGGAATAGGTTGAATGTTGGCGTGCCCGACAGGGGGATGACCAATAAATGCCAGCCACGGATCAGCACAGGTTGAGTGCAAAATTGCACTCAGTCTCACCTCATAATTACCTCCAGGCACTAAATGACCAATGCTTCATTAAACATGCTATTTTTGGCGAGGTGATTGCAGGAGAGACTGGGGAGATGTCTCCCTGCAGTTCCCTGCCCTGAAGCATTACTTGAGAGCATGGGGCTGCTTCTCAAGTTCATCTCTCCTGCCTGCTGCTTATAGCAGCAGTGCTCTGGGGAGACAAATCCCCTGCCTTGCTTTGTGCTCAGATACACGAGGGAAAAATGAGCAGGAGCTAAGGGGCCAAGGCTTTGGCTCACTAAACCTGCGCAGAGGAGGATGCAGGAGGAGCATTTTGTCAAGAGCTAGGCACTAGTGCCTTGTCATGTGTAGTTACCCAGCAGGTTTGAGGAAGGTAGTTTATTATTTACTCTGTGGGGCACCGGGAAGGAGAGTTGACTCTGCCCTGATGACATAAATCGTTAACACATAAATGGAGAATAAAAAGGTGGCCCATCAGCTAGAGCGAGACTAGGTACAGGAAGAAAAGCAAATGGGAGCTGCCTACTTGCAACCTGAAATGACGAGGTGACAGAGTATAACAAGCAAGGACTGTAAAAAGGGTTGCAATCCCACACTGTGCAGAGAGAGAGCAGCCACAGCATGCTTTTATATATTCACGTTTTATGACTTGTGTGTGTGTATATATATATATAACTTTTTAATCTAAACCTTATATATTTAGTTCATCTGAAAAATAAAAGGGGGCTCTCAATTCTCGTAGAGCTACCCCTCCTCAAAGGGAAAGGAGGGAGAATTTAGATTTGCTCCAACAACCATAGCAGGACTTAACAGCATTAAAGGCAGGGATGGAGTTGTAACTCTTGGGCTGGAGTCTGGCACGATGGAGTTATAACGCTCGGGCTGGTAGCTAGAAGACTGAAGTAGGCCCGAGCGGCACCGTCTTTCTCGCTTTCTTTGCACGTGCCTCCGGGCTGGATGCTGCTATGGCTGCGTCCTTTACCACCAACACAGGCACAGGGCCAAAGAGCGTGGTCCCGAGATGCCCTGTGCCACATGCTCATTTGTGGGAACACCAAAAGAGGGAAGGTCCTTGGCTTTCTTCAGTCTGCGTGTGAGGGAAAACTCTCAGGCTGGCTCCTCTCTCACAGTCATCCAGAACTACTGGAAGAGAGAAAAGCTGAAAACTCCGTATCAGCTAACAGCTTTCTACTTTTGGACCAGTACAAGTTAGACCAGTGAGGAAAAATTGCACCCAGATTGTGCAATGGTGAAGTTCAGGTAAGCCTAGCCTGGGTTGCTCCTTTTCCACATAGTTGTTGGTGTGTTCCTGCATCCGGATGCTGGAGCTGAATGTGCCAACTTCATTATTACCACTGTAGGCTCTCCTGCTTCTCACTTTATGGAAGCGCATTTAGTGGGGAGAATTTGTCAAGGACTCTCTCTTAAGGCTCAGGAATCCCTTCAAAAAATTAGGCCTAGGGCCTAGTGGAAGATCCAGAGCGTTCAACAGACCGTGTATGTGGAGGGTGCCTCTGTGTACCTGAGAGAGAAATGAGGTAAAACGTGCATCTGGGAGAGATGAGAGCAAGGTGCTTGAGGATGAACTAGCCTGGGCAACAGAAATAGCCACAGAAAGCGGTATGCACGCTGTGCTGCAGTCCCAGAGAGTGAAACAGGCAGAAGGGAGATGAGAACAAAAGGTGCTGTGGAAGCAGGACAGCGATGTAATTTTACATGTGCAAAGAAAAAAAGGCGACAGTGAAGTGAGGCACCAGCTTGGACCAAGTGAGTGGAGAGAGAAGGATCCAGCTGGAGCATGACAGGAAAGAGATGACAGGGTGCAGCATTGTGTTGTTTCAAAAAACCCCAGCAGGCTAAAAAGTTCATGTGCCTTTTGGCAGCTATTGAAAAGCTGTCCAAGAGAGGCCACGTAACATGGAATATTTGAAGTAGGACAGAAGTGCAAAGAAATCTGTTTTCAGTCTGGGAAGAGACAGACGAACAAGGACCCAGCACACTCTCCTGTTACACAACTCGGCTCAAAGGTAAGACATCATTCAGCACCAACAACAATTTAATTTTTCCCTCTCCAGTATGGGAACAGAGCGCATAGCCCTGGGTTTATAGGAGCAAGCACAAAAACGGGAGAAGGAACAAACTGAGCTGGGAATCCCAGCTAAGCGCGCAAGTAACAAGACTGCTCTACCCCAAACAGCCCAGACCTGGGCTGGAGAAGAGCCTGATTCTTCCAAGCCACTGAAGTGCTGTCCGTTCTGCTGCCCAAAACTGGCACCCAAAAGAGAAGTCCAGGAAAACAACATGAAATCAAGTCTCACTCCTGTTGTTCTGTCCTCTTTCTAGGAGACAGCAGGTAACACTGCCCTACACAGCCCCAAAAGTAGTGAAGGAAGCAAGTCCGGGTTTGTGAAACTACAGGGTCAATGCCGCAGCCTTGGCTGTTGTGTTCAGTAGAGCATTGGAAACAACTGGAATGTCTCTGGCAACTCTCTGAAAGGGTGGCACGTTGGGTCCTTCCAATGTGTCCAGGATACCTACAGGGAGTAGAAAAAAAGGTTAGAGTGGGAAGAATCAGATACAAACTTTATTTCTTGGTGGTCACTCTGGCCAGTGGCTGACCATGAAAGGGCCTAGAATGCAGGAAACATAGAAGGAAGCATCTAACCCAAAATGATGGACAGCCTTTGGCTTCAGATAAAGCAGTAAACACTTCCACCTAGACAGCGCTGTGTTCACATTGGAGCTTACCCCTGGGGCAGGGAAACTGTGTCCTCAGGAGAGCAGAGCTCAGGTCACCTTGAGAGTGCCAAATCCAACCCCTGCCTCCTGACCTGAATGCAGATGCTGCTGAGGGATGCTGCTTTGCCAAGGCAGCCTGGTAAAATCCTCTGCCCACCTCATCCCTCCCAGTACAGACCCTGGCCTCTCTTAGATCAACTGGATGCTTCCTTCCTGACATGCACGTGCAGACTTACATCAGGAGCAGCTGCAGCTGGGGATGCAATATGGAATTTGTGTTGCTGCAGTGTAAACATAGAACAGGTTTGGCAGCAAACACAGGTACTGATCCAAGTGCCATCCAGACTTTATCAGTTACCCTCTTGAGACTGATACTCAGTTCTGGAGATCATTTCAAAAAACTGCTTGGAATATATATTATCTCCTCAAGAGCCACGGAGTGGGGCTCCAAACCCTGGCCATGAGAATGTATCTGGGAAGGATCTGTTCTCAAAGAACTGTATTTACATTTAAAAGGATTTTAATGTCATGCTATAATCCCCAATTATTCAGTCTTCTGTGCAGTATCATGAACAGGACTGTTTGCCAAAACTCAAAAATGGACTAGAGAATGGCACATTTAGGAATCTGGAAACTCTCTAGTCATTAAAATCTAGTGCTGGCCACTCCTTGATAGGAGGTTGGCACAGATGGCCCCAAACCAGACATATTTTTTGAAGGAGAAAAGAGCTCTTCCCCCAGACCTAACAGGCACTGCCTTCCTCCTGCCCTTTCTTACCTTCTACCACCTTGTGATAAGCAAAGTGCAGGTAGAGGAGGAAGAGCATATGCAGAGCAGCAAGGGTCCCACACAGAATGAGCCTCTGAGTGTGTCCCACTGTGCGCGACACCAGCACAGCAACCTAGGAGAGAGGAGGAGATCAGGGACAGGGCACCTGCTGCCTTGGTGTTGCAGGCAGGAGCACGCAGGCAGATGGCTCAAGTGGGGAGAGCCAACAGAAACACTGCTCAGAGGCCCTTCAGCAGTTCACAGCACCACGTTCAAAGTAATCTGATTTTGTTTCATGTAGGGGAAGCTTGTCTAGCCCTGTCAGGAGTTCCAGATGCTCAGGCAGGCCTCTCCACTGCAGCAGGGGCCGTGAGGGAGCAAGGCTCCTGCAGCCAGTAGAGCTGGTGAGGATATTAGCCAGACACCAGCAGCCAAACAACCCTGGAGCACCAGGCTGTTCTTCATCGCAGCCCACCTGGCTGCCCAGCAGTAAGAACTACCTCCACAAGGAACAGAAAACAAGTGACATTTCCCTTTCCAATCCTCCCCAGAGCAGGAGGACAGCAGGCTCCCTGTCCCTTACCATTCGTAGTGTAGACAGTCCACCAACACCTAACCAGAATATGTAGAAGAGGGAGTGGAAGTGGATATTATAGGTGACAAAGAGGGTGATGCAATGCCCAAAGAGACCATAACCCTGAAAAAAAAAAACAAAAATATGCGTGTTATAAGTGGCAGTTGACATGAAGGGCCACTGGTCACAAGCATGAGTAACCTGCAGCATTGCAGTGAGGCAGAGCTTCACCTAACACTCATTCAAAGCCAGAGAGTCAACCAGCACACCAAATGTCTAAGCCAGCATGCCATGGGAGCAGCTCACTCCTGGCTTATCTGTCTGGAGGATTCACAGGGATGATGGAGATCATAGCGATCTGGGAAACAGAGAAAGTCAGCCTCTGTTTCCAGAGAAATTGGAACCTCCTGTTTTGAAGCCCCATGCTCTCAGTTGAGGAAGTGCAAAGCAGGAGATCTTCATGAAGCAACAGCCACTTTGCAGTTATCCTCGTGCCTGGGATGGGGCAGGTCACAAGAGCAACTTGGAATTTGAGGCTATCCCCACACAGTAGGACTCCAGTCATCTGGGACCACTGCTTTAAAAGATTTTCACACTTATGGGAAGATCCCACACACTGCCCTTCTGCTGAAGCACGGTGCCGCTAACCTGGGTCTTAGGGCAGCCCTATCCATACGTACCAAGAGTGACAGCATCTGCACCATCGTGATTTGGGCGTTGCACAGATATGCCAGGAAATAGATGAAGGAAGAGACGCCCAACCAGTAACCGAAGCAGGTGCCGATGGCTGTGCCCATGAGTGTGCCTTCCCGCTGCAGAGACAGTATCAGTGTGAGGAGAACGCCAAGAAGTGACCCGCTGGTACCCAAATTCCGCCTCCAGGAGTTCCCAGAGCCTCTGCTGAACAGCAGCATCCAGGATGCCACGTGACCCCTCCCAGCAACACAGCGTCGAGACTTCCCAGTGCTTTCTTCCTCCCACCCCTAAGCTAACAGGCTCTTCCTCCAGTCAGTCTGCTTCTCGGCAAGTCATGGAAGAGACTCCCTCTCCCTCTCTGGTGTCCTTAGGGCAATCCAGGTCTTGGCACAAACCCCAGCCTATCACCGGGACTCGCCGTACAATGATGGTGTCCGAAGTCTTCATCCCATGCAGGAGGATGGCCACCAGCGTGAAAACCAGCATGAGGGGCCCGTAGAGCTCGCCAGCAATTTTCTACAGAAGGAAACAGACCAGGGAAGGTTTGGTTAGTGCTCCTGAACACCAAGCTCCTCGTCTCAAGCCATGTAACAAATGCCTCGGGTAAAATTTATCACCTACCCACCAGCTACTGGTCTGAGAAGGACCATTCAGGCCACAGGAGATGGGGAAAATAATGTATACGAATAGGAGCCAAAGTGGTGTTAAACAGGTTGCGTAAATGCAGTAAGTGAAGTTTGGAGAAGTAGAGCTGTACCAGCACTGCAAGTTACAAAGGGACTTAAACTCTTCCCCAGGGTGCTTCTAACAGCAAACACTGAGGGAGATGAACACCTAACATACTCAGGACCCCATTAAGGTAACATGGGCTAATTAAAATCTCCAAGGGGCCAGTGGGACGTTTGCTTGAGCCACAGAGTCTGATTCAGCAAAAGGGAACTCACTTGCGGGAAATTCACCATCTTCACGGGGATCATGGACTCTAGCAGTCTGGTCACAGAAAAGCACATCGGAGCGACGTCAAAAGTGGGGAAAACAACAAGGTTAACAAAACCCCAAAGATACCATACACCAGTCACCAGTGTTTTCCTGTTGTGCTTCATGGGGCTTGCTGGACAGCAATCCCTTCTAGAGGGTCACAGAAGGGGACTGCAGAAAACAAACTTGCTGCCAACAGGTTAACTTTGCTGGGGGGATTAACGGAAACGTAGAGGGATCCACTGAGGGATGGGGAGCTCACTGCCAGGCCAGCAAGCCCTGCTAGTTTTTTGAGCGCCGCTGCTGCCCACCTGGCGCGCACTTGCGCAGGCTCCACGTCGAAGTACGGCCGGAGGATGTCGATGTTGGCGTAGAGGCTGAAGGCCTTGCTCGCCTGCCGCTTGCCCGCCTGCCACACCTGCCGAGGGAAGGCACGGGGAGCGGAGGGGAGCGAGGGGAACGTGCGGCTGCCGGGCCGAGCCCCGCGGCGGCCCTCGCACTCACCTGGTCGGCGACCTGCCGGCCCAGCTGCCCGCGCAGCCCCTTCATGCCCAGGAACTCGCTGTCCTCATCGTCTGCGGCACCAGCCTCGCCCTCCTCCTCCTCCTCCTCCTCCTTCATGCGCTGGTGCATCTCGCCCATGTCCTCGAAGCTCGAGCCCGACGTGTCGTCCATGTTCTCCATGTCGATCACGGCCGAGCCGCCGCCCTGCGCGGCGGGCAGCGGCGTCAGCGCCACCCGCGACCCTCCCGGCCCCGCTCCGAGCCCCGGCCCCGGCCGCACCTGCACGCTGTCCTCGAAGCCGCCCCACTCGGCTGCGCCGCTCCTGCCGCCGCCCGCCGCCGCGCCCGCCATGGCCGCCCGTTGCTGCCGCCGGCGCCGCGCCGGGCACCCGGATGTGACAGGCGGCCCCGCACCGGCGGACGTGGAGGTGCCGGCCGCGCTCTCGCGAGAGCGCGCGCTCGCGGGCGACCGGTACCGCCATCTTGGGAGTGGCAGAGGGAAGGGAGAAACGGGCGCAACGGGGAGGGGAGGCGCCGCGCCGCGCGTGGGCGGGGCCGGGCCCTGCACGTGACCGAGGGAGGTGTCGCGAGCCGCGCAGGCGCGGCGGTGGTGGTCATGGCGGCGCGGCGCGGCGTGGAGGAGATGCGCGAGCGCGTGGTGCTCGGCGAGTTCGGCGTCCGCAACGTGAGTCCGGGCGGCTGCCCCGCGCCCGGCCCGCGCCCGCCGCCCCGCTCACGGGCGCCCGCCCTTCTGCCTCCTCGCAGGTGCACACCACGGACTTCCCCGGCAACTACCCCGGCTACGACGACGCCTGGGACCAGCTGCGCTTCGAGGAGGTGAGCGCGGCCCGAGCGGCGGCCGTTGGGGCTGTCGGTTACCGGCCGCGGGCGGCCGTTGGCGGGGCTGAGGCGTTGGGGTGACGCGGCGCGTGTCCCGGGCAGGGCTTCCGCGTGGACGTGGTGCGTGAGGAGGAGGATACGCTGGAGTTCGACATGGTGGGCATCGACGCGGCCATCGCCAACGCCTTCCGCCGCATCCTGCTGGCCGAGGTACCGCTGTGGGGCCGTCCTGGGCTTGTCCTCCCCAGCCACCCCTCTCCTGACACTTGCTGCCTGCTGGGTTTCTGCAGCAGGGCCTGCGGACAAGGCCCTTGCCAGACAGCTAAGCTCTGCCTGCAAGACCCCACTTGTGTGTGTGTTCTGTGCTGTCTTAGTCCCACATTGTGTGTGTTTTAAAAGTGAAGTAAAAACTTTTTCTGTATGTGTGTCAGGGGCCCAGAGAGAGCTGGGGTCTGAGCTGCATGAGCTATAGCAGTTGTAGGTCTTCAAGAACACGTTACTCAACATCTTTGTAGTGACTGTAGGTTAGCCTGTCCATTACTCTTATTAATCTCTGGGAATAGAGGGAGATCTTGTTCGTATTTGTGCTAGGTAGGCTGATTTGACAGAAATACTAGTGAGAAGAGCCTATGGAGCAGCTATTTATGGGAGGGAAGGAGCAGTGAAAACAAGAGTGTTCTAGATGGATATTTTGGTCATTTATAGTTGGACTGTCATCTTGTACTGACTTGATCTGTTCTCCTGTCCTTGAGGTGCCAACGATGGCTGTAGAGAAAGTCTTTGTGTACAACAACACATCCATTGTGCAGGATGAGATTCTGGCTCATCGTTTGGGCCTTATTCCTATCCGAGCTGACCCTCGACTCTTTGAGTACAGAAACCAAGGTGAGAGCGTCCCTTCGATCAAATAGAAATATTGAAGATTGCCCCCAGAGTACGAATCTAGGGGTCAGATAAACCGAAGTGTGATTCTGCAGAGACTTGTGCAATTCTCCCTTTTCCAGGAGATGAAGAAGGGACAGAAATTGATACACTGCAGTTTCAGCTGAAAATAAAATGCAGCCGAAACCCTCAGGCAGCCAAGGAGTCATCTGACCCCAACGAGCTGTACATCAATCACAAAGGTAAGGTCTTTCCATGTCCTAAAAACACGTGCTGTTTTTCTCTTGGGAGACAGGAGTTGGTCTGTTCTCTGAATTCCATGAGCAGAGAGAGCCGATTCCCTTATTCTGCTAAACTTTTTGCCAGCTGCAGTCCTGCAGCAGCCAGCTTTCTGAGGCTGATGCTTGTGGCTCCCCTTCACAGTGTACAGCAAACACATGACATGGGTGCCCTTGGGGAACCAGCCAGACCTCTTCCCCGATGCCGACTTCCGACCGGTGCACGATGACATCCTCATCGCGCAGCTGCGGCCTGGCCAGGAGATAGATGTGCTCATGCACTGCGTCAAGGGCATTGGTGAGTCCTGGCTCCCAGGGCGAGGGGAGTGGGTGCCCGAGTGCTCGGGCTGGGACAGGGATGTGTGGAGGGAGTGGTGGCAGGCTGGCTCCCTCCTTGGTTGCGTTCTTGTTGTGCGGGGCCTCTCCTCACCCTTACCTCCCTGTGCAGGTAAAGATCATGCCAAGTTCTCTCCTGTGGCCACGGCGAGTTACCGGCTGCTTCCCGACATCACTCTCCTGCAGCCTATTGAGGATGAAGCAGCTGAGTTGTTGCAGAAGTGCTTCTCCCCTGGAGTCATTGAAGTCCAGAACATCAAGGGTACTTCATTAACTGCTTGAAAGTGCCTTGTTTCTTGCGAGTCTTAGCAGAGACTGATTGGAGACTAGAGCCAAGCCTTGTAGAAACAAAACCACATTGTGCTGTTATCTTGCTGGTCAGCAACTGAATCTGGTTTTGTGGATGAGGGGCTGTCATGTGCAAACGTGTTTGTGGGTGAGCTGGGGTTTCCCTCAAGTGCTGAGGTACCGTGTGTCTGGGTGCAGAGCCCTGTGGCTGCCTACTGCAGCTTCCAAGCAGTGTGTGTCAGGCTGGGCAGCGAGCAGCTGAGTGTGGGATGACCTGCACCCTGCCCAAGGCTACGTACAAGTTTTGGGTTTGTGCCAGAGTTGCCCATTTCTATCATGTCAGAGTTTTGTGTTGGGGATGTGCTCATTCTTTACATATGTGACTTCTCAGCCTTTGCTGGTGGGTGAGTCCGTGTTTGGGGTGCCGTTTGGTTGTGGGAAGCGAGTGTTCCTCTTTGCTGCTGGTGCCCAGCTGTTTTGTCTCCTTTGCTTTAGGAAAGAAAGTGGCAAGAGTAGCAAACGCCCGACTGGACACATTCAGCAGGGAGGTTTTCCGTCATGAGAGTCTGAAAAACCTTGTGCGCCTGGCAAGAGTGCGGAATCATTACATCTGTAAGTGAGCCCTTCTGCTCGGAGCAGGGAGCCTGGCTGCTGTGGCGCAGCTTGAGCAGAGGCCTGGCCAGCACGGCTCTCATCTGTTCTCCTTCCTCGATTATCAGCACTGGCGTATTTGATGCTAGTGGGTGGTTGCTGAGCCTGTGGTTTGGTGCTGTTTTGGAGATGTGTGTGCTGCTTGCTGGCTAATGCTGTAAGCTCTCTGGTTGTGGAGGTTTAGCCTGACAGGAGTGCTGTGTAAGGGAAGATGCGGGGGCAGAAAGGCTGCAGCTAGGTGTAGGCTGAAGCGTGTGGTGGTGCTGACTTGTGTCCCTGCAGTTTCAGTGGAATCCACGGGTATCCTGCCTCCTGACGTGCTGGTAAGCGAAGCCATCAAGATTCTGATGGGGAAGTGCCAGCGTTTCTTGAATGAGCTGGACTCTGTGCCTATGGAGTGAGCAGGCTGCGGCTGAGCAGAGCATCTCTCCACTGCTGCCTTGGGCTGCCTGCAGGGCTGGATCTTCCTCTGCAGGCAAGAGCTCTGGGAACTGTGTGTTAGATTCCCAGGACCATCTCTCTGTTTTCTGTTTGTAATGAGCCTCATTGAGGAGAAGCCCTTAAAGGCTTTATTTTTTAATAGTCATGTGCCTCTGTACTGTTAGCAGTTATAAACCCTAATATACAGAGAAGAAGGTGCCAGCAGGCCTAAAGAGGTGTGGGGCAGAAACAGCAGTGTCCTTGCAGGCAGCATTTGCTCCCAGTACCAGGCCTGTCCCCTGCTACTGTGCCGTGTTGCAGACTCGGGCTCTGCTTCCAGTTTTTTGTTCCTGGGGGACTGGTGGCTTCCCTGTCAAGGGAAGCGCAGCAGGTGCTTCACCCATGCTCTTGCACTGCCACATCTTTCTCTGCTGCAGAGCCTATCCTGCAGGACCTAATTTAATTCTTCTTACGCTTAAGAGCGTTGGAGTGAAACAGCCAGGCCCGCGTTGTGCAGCCCACACCTCCTGGCTTAAAGCTCCCGCCAGCCGCGGCGTCTCCCTCACGCTCTCGCTTGCTGGAGCCGAAGCCAGTCCCGTGCTGCAGAACACGGCTTGTGTGTGCGAGGAGCCACAGTGCCAGCACTGACCTCCAGAACTTCCTTCTGCTCAGGACTGAGGTTAGGTGTTCAGCGCCTTCATCCAGGTTTTACCATTCCTTTTCAAAAGGAGTAATTTGTAGCTGGATGGCTTCAGTTTAACCAAGCTGAAGCAGCTTCCCCCAGGGACTAATAGTGAAGGTGTTCAGGCCCAGCTCTTCGAGGACTTCTCCTTTATTTACTTGTAAGGGAGGATTTTCTTGCAAGAAACAAATCATCTTGGGTTATTGAAAGGGTAAGCTGAGAGAATTAAAGCTGAATAACTCAACTACAGCACTGCTGCCATCTGTTGTTCCTCACAGAAATAGCGAGGGTGGTGCCAATGCCTACAGCAGCAGCCTCGGCAGCTTTCTAGGGCTTTCTTTGGTTATTCCAGGGTATTTCCCATCCCCCAGCACTAAAGACCTTTAATTACGTAGAGTTTGATGTTTGGTACATATTGAATGGAATTTAGGGAAGAAGTGACCCTGAATGATCACTTACACATGTGGGAATGTCATTCATGCTGGAAGCGTTCAGAAAGCTTCCAACCACAGAGAACAAAAATTCACGTGAGAACATCAGGTTCTTCAAACAGACAACAAAATGTGGGATTGACCCAAGCCCTCCCTTCTTGGGACACAGTGAGGAAGCAAAGCAGCATCCTGGAGGCCAAGCTTGTCTCTCTGCCCTACTTCAGTCAACCTTATCCCAGTGGAAGAAAGAGAGGAGAAAGAACTCACTCCTTTACCGTGATGAGGGATGTTGCCACCTCCTACTGACTGATGCGCCTGCACTGACTGAGGTACTATAAACTCTTTATTAATGTGTCCTTACAAGCTCCTGCATTCAGTATAAGGCAAAAACCCTAGAACTTGCCCTTCCTTGGGGTTTCAAGGTGTGCTTTGTCTGCTGTAGCCATGTCCAAGGGTTCTTTGTAAACACGTACCTTTTCAGCTTTGACCTCACTAGCTGCAGTAGAAAAACCAGCTCTGACAGATCAATGAATATTTCTAAATATATCTTTTTCCTTGTCTTCTAATTTATTTAGCTAGGGTGGGAGGGTGCATCCCCATCCTGCTTATCAGCATGTGACAATTCCCCAATTACACTGACTCCTAGCAAAGGTGCCTCCGGTGTAGCAGATGGGACAAGGAATGAATGACCCTTAGAAAGGCTTCAGCTTTTATGGAAGCAAATTGAATAACACAAAATGACACCATGTGTATGAAACTGGAATAGCTTTACTGACATTCAGAGGTGTAACACAACCAGTTCAGAGACAGCTTCAGATTTAAACATTCCTACAAAAAAGGTTCTAAAAACCATTTAAAAAACCCCTTGTGTCTAGCATGAAGTCACAGAATGTTAAAAATGCCACAACACAATAAATACACCCAGCCTTTGCTAAAGCCAGGAGTTATGTTAGCTGAGGAGTTTAAAAAAGTGAGGCCAGGAGAAGTGTGGAAACTGCTGGAAGAGCAAGGTGAGTGGCGTTCCCAGGCCTGCTCTTCCTCTCAGCCCCCTCCATGCTTTTCAAAGCCCAGCTTTTCTGTCCAGTCCACCCTAGCAGAGACATGACCTTTGTCCCTCTCATAATTTTTCTTTCTCTGTCTCATGGAGGGCAGGACTGCCAGCTAGTGCTGGACAGAGCGTCGCAGCTCCTGTACCACTGTGCTAACGTTGTAGTAGATTGAGTGAATCAGTTATCGTGTAAGAATAGCCAGCTTTGGGGGCCTGGAGTGGTTTGTAGATTCCCACCTCCTCCAAAACCCAGTTTCTGGGCAGCCTTCCCCCTGTGAACTGTGTTATGAAACCTGCCTCCCTCCCTCCTGCCAGGCCCTGCACTCCTCCAGCAAGTACCATACCGGTTGAAAACAGAGGCTACTGTCACCTCCACAGCACCAGGGTGGCCTCAGCCCTTTGGGTGCAGGTGCGGCAGCTCCTGCTCCAGATTCTGTATACCTGCACACTTAGCACACCCAGCCACAAGGCATGGTAAAAAAATGCTCCTGTCCTGCTCCTGAGGGGTGCCTGAGAAAGGCTGGCATGAAGCAAGAGCCTTCCCTGTGGTGCAAGGCGGAGCAAGACCCATGGCACGTGAATGTACGTGAGGACAGTGCCCACCTCCCTGCAGAGAGGAGCTGCACCTTAACAAGACTGAACTCGGGGCGAGTCCAGAGCACGGTACGGCTGCCTGGTACCCAGCCCAGGCCCTCGGAGGCCACGGGTGGAACAGAGTCAGCAGCAGCCACGTCCACCAGGGACAAGTACCTACGGGCACAGCGGGAGTGTCTGACGTGTTCCCTGCCAAGCCTGGTTACCACTGCCCCAACTAGGACTAGGGTGGCCCCGCTGCAGACGGGCACTATTCTGCCTTTTGCATTACTCCTAAACGCCACAGGCTGAAGAGGAGTTAGAGACACCTGAGGTCAGAGCACGGCCAGGCTTTACCTAACAGAGTCTGTGGGCTCAGCTTCCCCCTTGCAGAGAAGCAGAGATCGAGAGTGACTAACACTCGGAGGGGAGGGGAAGGAATCAGAAAAGCTTAACGGACTGGATCCAATGGCACCCCAGCACCTTCCACATGTAGGGAGGGCAGGACCTGTAAGGGGTTTTATTCAGGTAAATGCTTCTGGAGATGACAGGTAGAATCTAATGTGCTTACTATGAGGAGAGACAGAAGGGGAAGAGATGGTGGCAGCGTCCCTGCATCAGGGCTCAAAGAGTGTAGTGAGGCCCTCTCCATCCTCATTTTCTAGCATGTCTGTCTCCAGTGATGGCTTCACCTTTTTGAAGAGAGAGGGCAGGTTCCGGATATGAACTTCCTTGCGGAACTGCTCCCCAAGGGACTTCTGCAGAGGATACAGAGGCGTTAGTCACTGCAGCCTTCACAGGCCCGCTCAGCCTCAGGGCCTCCCCCCTGCACTTGGGAGGCAGGCAGGCCCCAGAGTGTGAGCAAGCCCCAGCCCCACACTGCTGTGGGGCTTTTAGAAAACTCAGGTTTAGTCTTTCCAAAGCACCAGAGCATCTCAGTAAAGGCTACTGTGGACTGCTCTGCACTCCTGTGCTTCAACACCTCATACTCCAGCCTCACCAGAGGCCTGCAGCTCTCCAGCAGCTTTGCTCAAACATCCGAGCAGCTCCTTGGCCCCTGCAATCACTTTTGTGCCACGTACCCACTGCTTCTTGGAGAGAAGCTGCTGCTAGAGGTCTTTTCCATCTGGGTTACCATCCCCAACCCTCACTGCTGCTTGAAGAGACCCAGTAAGATATTCTCAGTATTCCTGAGACTGCACTGCGGCAACCTCCTGCTTGGAAAGGGACGTGCTGCCTACTGTCAGGCTGCCTTCCCAGGCATGGCTGAGGGCTATAAAAGGAAATGGGTTCATTTTGCTCTAGGATATCACCTACCCCAATGCAGCCTGCGATGAGGCGCTTGAAATGATCCTTCCGGCGCTTATCTGCCACTTTCTGCAACGTTGGGTTGAGAAGTTTTGACTCAAACTGCTCCAAAGATTCCCTCTGGATGTCTGGGATCTGCTCCATCACTACCTTGAGCTCAGTGTAGCGAGGACGCTGCAGGGAGAAGGCTGGTCAGGATGGCTCTGCCAAAGGAGCTGTCCGGTCCTCCCGAGGGACCGTCAGCTCCTCGGCTTCCCTGAGCTGAGCTGCTCCACTGGCCCCCGGCACCGCGAGGGAGAGCACAGCTCCTCACCAAGGCCTCGTAGATCTGGAAGGCCAAGTGGACCAGAGCGGCCATGCAGCCATCGTGCTGCCCATGCATCTGCAGTCCCCTGAGCACACTTGTGAAGAACCAGGACACGGCATCAGGTAGCAGGTTTCCTGCGAGCACCTGGGGAAGAGGCACTGTCAGCAGCGAAGCAGGATACTGACTCACGACTGCCTTTGCCCAGCAATTTACTCATCCCAAAGGAGAAAGTGCCGTGGGATGAAGCAGCCTCGTCTCTCCCTCACTCAGAGCTTCTTCTCTCAGCTGTGCAGAACTAGCCCTGCTCTCTCCCCGAGGTACCTGTTTGAGCAGCGGCCAGCAGAGCTGCGTGGTGGTTCTTTGGCACGACAGGGTGTCCTTCCAGGAGAGGGACGTGAAGGCAGTGATTAACATAGCAGTGCAAACATCCTGAAAAGGAGTCAGGAGGTGAAACAGGCACAAGAATGATTTCCCACCTTGAGGATTTGTGTCTGAAGGAAGCCAGGAGGCAGCCTGGGACTGAGGATGGGGACAGGATCAGGGAACACCCAGTGGGGCTGGATGCCCAGTGCCTGCCCACATAGGAGGCCACAGAGGGCAGGAAACACTGTAGTTGCATGTTATACTGAACCCCAAGCCTTGAATACTTTGTTGCTTCTGCAGCAACTGACAGGGCCCTTAAAAATAAGGATGCTCCTGCCAGAATGATTCTCCCACTGACTAGGTCCTTGTAGCAGTGTCTGGCTGCACTGCAGACAAGCGTGGCAAGGAGCACAGCAAAAGGATGGTAAAGTGAAGGGACAAGCCCTTACCTCCTGCTTCATCAGACACTTGCCCAGCTCGGTGAGCTCTGCGCTGGCTGGAGGAGTCACATCTGTAGCCATCACCTCGTCATCTGCAGAGCGGAGCAGAGGCAGCGAGTGTGGCACCCCCAGGGAACAGGCAAAACCAAAGTGTCCCCGCCAGGGATGGGACACACACAGGTACCCTGGTACCTCCCGCCAGAGCATCTGCCCCCCGGCAGGCAGCACCCAGCCACTACGAGGCAGGAAGAAATGACTCCAGCTAAGAAACGACCGTGCACGTGCCCTGTCTGCTCCAGGAGCAGGCTGGGCTCTCCCTGTTTAAGGGATGGGAAAAGTGTTGGCACGCACCAAGAGGGGAAGCGCAAAGGTGACCGTTTACTCACCATCTCCGTCTAGAGTGGCAGCTGTGTTTTGCTCGACGCCTTTCTTAGAAACACAGCAAACGGCTGCAAAAAACAACTGCAGGTCAGAGGGGCCAAAAGGGAAAGATGCTACTTCAGGACACGCAGAGATCATCCTGCACAATCTGCTGGGCTGACAACTCCTTCAAGCTCCCCCCAGCTCTCCCTACACCTTGTTCTTTACATAGTATCTGAAGAACCCAAAAGCACAGTCTAAAAGCCAAAAATTACCCTAACTGGACGTGTGAAACACTCTGCTCACATGATCCTTTCTGGTGGAACCTGCTGCAAGGTGGCTGCTTTGAACTACTAAGAACCAGGAATGTGCAAAAACCATTTGAAGCCTAGAACCTGAGGAAAGGAGCGTGTACAGCAACAGGGCTAACAGGAAGGCAGAAGCAAGGCTGTAAAGCTATGTGGAATTGATTTTTCCAGTCTCTGCTCAAAACCACACTGCAAAAACATGAGGCTAGAGAAAAGGAACACAAAAGAGATCTGCTTGTGGCGAGAAAGTCTTTCCTTGTGATTGCCTGGAGATGTGACAGATGCTGACAACAAAACTGCCCTTTGCTCAGATTGTCCACAAATCAGTGTCATGTTATCAGCCTCCAGGCCGCAGGAAGGAAGAACTCGGATCTCAAAGGAGGACTGGACTCCTATCGGGACAGTGCCAAAACCACGGAGCCCTAGAGGCCAACGACACAAAAGGAAGGCAATGCTTGCTCTCTCACAGGTTGTAAACTGAGCTCTTACTAGGTTTTAGTTAAGATTATCACAGGGTTAACTATCTCATATCTGGCTTCTGAGGATTATGTTAATCTCTTCCAGCTGTAAATTTAACTGCAAACTGAATATTCCTGTAGTCCTCTCCAGGGCAAACTTCCCAAACATCCCAGTGGGCCTAGCTTAGGTTCACTTACTGATGAGATCCATGACTTCGCGGGTCAGCAACCTGACCAGCTGCTCCTCAAGCATCTCCTGAGACTCAGGATTGTCGTCTGCAGCATCATCCTCACTGAGGAGAACAGGTTTTAGTGTGAGGGGAGCCAGAGCCTTAACGTATCACTTCTGCCCAAGCACAGGAGTGAGTCACCAGCAGGATAAACAGAGAGTGAGGCTGAGAACTGGCTCAGACCACCACTCCCCTGGCGAAGCAAGGCGGGGAATACTGAGGTGCAACTGCGGCCAGGAATAGGATGGGCTGAGCAAACTCCTCACCAGCAGTATCTGGCATTAGTAAGTCCAAAAGCAAAACCAGGGAGCTGCAGGCTAAGTCAACGTGCCAGAGGAATCAGTGTTTTTCAGTGCTCTGCTGGTGGGCCTGTTCCCACCCCCAGGGCAGGAGGGCCCCCGAAAGCCAAGAGCTCCAGCCCCCTCCCTGTTCCCCCCTGCAGCACTCACCAAGGGATGGCGCTTACCAAAACATGCCTCGCTGGTTGATCACTTGCCATTTCTGAGACAACCTCTGTTTAAGACCAAGACAAAAGGGAAGATTCAGTAACTTCCTCAGGAGCTATCCTGAATCCAGTGTAAAAAAGACCCAAGCACTACTCGCTAGGAAGCAGTAACAACTGCTGATAGAAACGCTTGCAGGAATTGCTAGCACTGCTCTCAGCCCGACTTTGAACAGGACAGAAATTGCTCGTTAGCTGCAGTGAAGAGCCAGAAAGCCGTTGTGGCTGTGCTGGCTCCAAGCTGTCAGGAAAATGAGGGGCCACAAGCACGATGACTCCTACAGAAATGCTCGTGCCCGAAGAGCTGACATCCTCCAGTTTGAATTGAGCACAAGGCGTGCAGCAGGACAGCCTCACGAGCGCCCTGAACAGTATCAGGGCCTCAGGCAGCAGGGCTGTGCCCTCGCCACGGCTGGCTCTGGAGCGGGAAGCACCTCCTAGCATTCCCACCGGGACAGGCAACAAACCAGCTCTCTTACCACATGCAGATATGTGAAGAGTGGTCCCAGCATGGGGCAGACAAGGGCTTCATAGTATTCTGGGGGACAGGAGAGTACCAAGGGCTTAACAAACACACCTGCACAGAGCAGTTAAGGAAAAGACCCAGCACATGTGGCTGGCCACAGCCCTGAATTAAGAGGGGACACATCTACCCAGGCGTGAGGTGCTCAACCTCCTCCCCTGACAATTCAGCTGAGGAAGCAGCTGTGGAGTGAATGTCCAAGTACTGGGAAGCGGACTGGGACGCCCAGGTCTCGCACGCAAGCACCGGCTCTAGTCAGACACCCCACTGCCAAACACCTCCTCTCTCCCAGCCCACTGGCCACCCAAAAGGCAATTTCCATCTCTGAGGGTGTATCAGGACAGCACAAACCCTTCGCTCGTATCCCAGAGCCAGGGCACTGCTGTTCCTGCTCATGCCCTGCTAGGCTGACACCTCTGCCATTCCATGTGTACCCCTGTTTGCCTGCCTTCCCAAACATCCTTCTTTAGCTCAGCTATACTGAAGCTGATGACAGAAAGCCTGAAGGTTTTAGCTTTACATGCTCAAAGCTCCCCTTGCTGCCCTGAATCAGTGACGTAAGGATACGGAGCATAGGACGCAGTCTGTAGTCAGGAATGTTGTTGAGGTTGACAAAAGCCGAGCTGAGGAGCTGCGTGGCGAGACCCTCCACGGTATAGAAATCCTGCTGCATGGAGGGGCCTGCATTTCCCAGGATGTGGAAACTACAATGCAAAAGCAAGTTACGCACAGCTGTGCTGGACAGCTGGGACACACCTGGCAAAGGCTGAAGGTGCTACCCTTTTGAGATTAGATGGTTCCCACATTCTTATACAAACATTAAAGAGAAATCTTGGCATAGGATCTCCCTTTTAGGGAGATACCTGCAGAAAGATAACGCTTTAAAACATACACTTAAAAGCATGTGTTTAAGATAAACAGTAACATACATTTCCAAGTGCTGATACTATATCCTAACACAGGATTAAAAGCAAGGAAACAAACTAGGTCAGGATACAGAAAGAGCATTCCAGCCCTGCTAGACACTGTTACAGTGTTACAGGCAGATCCACACTTTGAGGCACTTCTTCAGCAACCCTGGTCCACGTGTGTGTGGTGGAGTTAAGGAAAAGACCCAGCACATGTGGCTGGCCACAGCCCTGAATTAAGAGGGGACACATCTACCTGGGTGTGAGGTGCTCAACCTCCTCCCCTGAGGTTGAGCTAGGTTGAGGTAGGTTGCAGCTGTGAAGTGTAGTTCACCACTGCTCCTAGCACTTCAGAGATTATAGAATACAGCACACTTGAAAAGTGTAAGTCTAAAACAGGGCTGCACCCAGCGATGTCTTTCTGCACCAGCTGTGCAAAGCGAGATGGTACGTGGAAGCTGCATTGCTCTTACCAGTTGTCGTAGAGGGTACAGAAGAAGCCCTGCATCCTTTCCAAGACCGTTTTGTAAACGGGAGCATCATAAAGCTCCAGCAGAGGCTGAGGGAGACCTGTGGGAAAGAATAACCCCAGCGCTGTAGGCAAGAACAGCGCGCGGGAGCGGCTGCAGCCAGGCGGGCCGGGCGGCAGGGAGGGAAGGCAGACGGAGCCAGCAGTTGCACAGCTCCTGCAGCAGCCCAGCCCTGCATGCCTGTGCTCACCTCTGCTGGGCAGCACTGCTGCCCCACGCTGCTAGTACGTCTAGCAGAGATCAGGACTTTGCTGCTTTACGTGCAGTAGCTCACAAAGTCAGAGCTCACAGGCGACAGAAGAGGTAGAGGAAGTTAGTCTGCTTATTTTACTGATAGGGAACAGAGCTAAAGCAACTTCAGCATCTTTAACTCTCTGTTAGAGTCTGAAATGAAACCTTACAGCCCATACTTGGGCCACCTGGACCCATTTTTGCTCTTCTTGGGAGACCTCCTGGGCTCACAAACTCAAGTTTCTTTTTACAAAGGCTCCAAAAGCCTCATTTTAGTATCATGCCTAGAAAGAGAGAGCAGGGCTGAAGTGGAGGTCTCCATGACCTCTATGACAGGTCTCTGCATGAGCTCTCCAGGATGCCACACATTCCTCCTGAAGAGAAGCTCCTTACCTAGTATGGCATTCTTCTCCACTTCCAGCATGTCTAAGGCCTTTGCAAATGTTTCTCCCAGCTTAGCCACCATCTCTGGTGTGTAGAGATCATTGTGAGTCCTGTAACAGAAGAGCACTTGGTTTATACTGGTGTGGGTCAACCCCTTTTGCCCTTGAGAGTGGGATCCTTTCCTTCAGCTTGTGAACAGCTCCTCTGTGGCAGACGATGAGGAAGGTGAGACCAAGCACGTATGCATGGGATCCCCCTTCCCCACCTGCGAAAATATGGGGGAAGTTCACCCGACAGAGACGTGGAGTGACTCCACCTCATGTCCTGAAGCTCCTGACTGCCCCTTGCACTTCCTTCAGTTTCCCCCACCCACTGTGAGTGCTGGCAATAAACTCCCAGCAATTCTCCACGGATGCTGGCAATAGCATATGAGCTTGGCCAAAGGGATCAGAGGACGTATCTTAAGAACTGACAGACACAGATTGTGTAATCTCAAAAGATTTCCTGCACCTAAGGCCCCTGCAGAGGGAGAGGCTTTTCCAGCTCCAAAATACACACGCTGCCCCCAGGGATGGGTCACAGCCCCCAGAACGGCAGGCAGTACTGGAGGGACTCTAGGGAGAACGTTAGTCCAAGAGAGGTTACTCGTGGCAGACACACGTGCCCCCTGGAAAACGCATCTGACTGGGAATAGCTCCACGGAATCAGGAGGCAGCCATGGTCAGCCCTCCTTGGGGAGCACCAGTTCAGCCTCGGGTGGCTGGTTCTTGCCATCCGGGCCAAAACGGGTCCCCTCTTAGCCAGGGTACTGACTTGCTTTCATAGCTGGACTCAGCAGGGGGAGTCTCTCTCACCTACCTCTCTCCTTTGAGACCTCAGACCTCCACTGTGGGTGTCGCAGCTGCACACAGCACAAATCCTGCAGCCTCCTCCAAAACTGCATTGCCACTGTACCTGCTGCTAGAGGTGATCAAGGCCAACTCAGTATCTGCCCCTAGAGCAGCGGTTCCCAAAGCAGGGGGATGCGTGGGAATGGCTGCAGGGAGGGAGCGTGGACGGACCTCAGTGCCTTCTCCAGAGTCTCAGCTTGCACACACGGCTTAAGGATTTGGGGATTTTTTTTTTTTTTGGAAGGTCTCGGTTCACAATCCTGGCACCCCGATGCAGTGACATCTGCCTGGGTTTGCAGAGAGCCTGCGTTAGCTCCCAAAAGGCAACGATCCCATTTCTGTCAGCAAGTGCTAAATACTTCCCTGCTCACAGCACGTGAGGAAGACAAATATGTAAGTTTTGCTTAAAATAACTAGACAAATGACTTCTTAACCACTCATATCTCACTCTGGGCTGGATCTAACACCATGCAACAGCCCTCAAAGGGACAGAAGCTGGTTTTAATTTCTCAGCAGGAGCCAGGGAAAAGCCCAGGTTCCAGAAGTTTGGATAATGCTCATCCACTGAGTCTGAAAACTTGGTGTTTCTGCTTGATGCTCTCCTACAACCTAGCTCCAAAAATCATTTCCTCTTTCATGTCTCCTGCCTGCTCCCAGCCAAAGTTGGCTTCACCTTATACTGGTTAGAAAGATAATGTGGGAAAACCCAAGGACTGCAGAACTGTGGGGCAAACCTTGAAATCTGATTGCTCTAACCCCAGCAAAGGGGTCAGACAGTCACATCCTGATGCTGTACTCATGGTCCTTGGTGGATTCAGAATCCTTGAAGCATTTGCTCAAGTGTGACAGTTGGGAGAGCAGATGTTTGCTCACAGGCCAGTCTCCCTCATTCTGAACTACAGGAAGGTCCCAGTGGTGACAGAGAACATGGCTAATCAGTTGCTCCCCATAAGAGTCGAAAATCCCAAATCCCCTGTGCATGGAGAAGTTGTGGCCCCTAGGCATGGTCCAGCTGAGATTCTCAGCAGCGAGCAGCACTCCTGGGCATCCCTTACACAGGAGAACATGGAAAAACAAAATTCAAGAGACATTTATAATTCAGGTAAGACAAGAAAGGATATGACAGGGTGTCGGGAATGTATTCTCAGAGATGGGCACAGCTCTGCTGCAAAGGGTGTCTCTGCTGTCTAGAGACGTGGACTCATAGGCCTTAAGGCAGTCCAAGCCCACGCTTGAAGTCATCACCCATAGCTGGAGCCCTCTATGCTGGCTGAAGCCCTCACGGCACCCCCTGTGCACACAACCATTCTGCTCCAGTATTAAAGCCACCCCCACATCAGCATCTCCTCGAGAAAGGTTCCAAAGAAGCCTTTCTTTGTGCAAAGCATTCGTTGAGCCTGACTAGCCGGTCCACTTGCAACAAAACACAAGCACACCCCAGCACCACAAAGATTTGTTGCACAAACCAGTCTGTGCATCTGCTGACTGCAGAGAAAGGCAGAAACGGTATGGGTGGCTGGAGATGGATGTGATTCAGGAAAGAAAAAATTTTAAGCAAAATTAACGCAGAAGCTAGAAAACAGCTAGATAAAGAGGCACAACAAAGGACAGAAAAACTATCACTCAGAAAGCTGTAAGCAATGAGCAAAGCAGCCCCATGACCACTCAGCAAATTTGGCTGCCAGAGACACAAGCATGAACAGACACAGAAAGACACGCTGGCAAGGACAGCACCTCTCCGTCTCTGCCACTCAAAACTGCCCTGCTTCCCTCACTATTTGGACTCCCTCTCCTTCCCGTTGATGTCAGGCACGAGCAAACCCCTACCTCGGAGCAGCCCCTCTCTCCCTGCAGATGCAGCACAAGCACCACACGGCGCCCGGGGAGCGGTGCCCAGCGGGGCGGGCGCAGAGAGACCCCTTCTCTGTACGCTGGGGTCCGGCTTGGGGCGCTCGGGGCAGCTGCCGCCGCAGAGCCGCTGCCCCTGCCGCCACCAGCCCCTGCCAGGGGCTTCTCAGAGAAGCCGACCTCTCCAGCAGCAGCAGGGCCGCGCTCTGGGAAGCGGTTTGGTCCCGGCAGCATCCCGCCCAGCGCCGCGCTTCCTGACTCGGCACCGCTGCAGGCTGGCTCAGAATGGGCTCCTCAGAAGCAGTACGTGAAAAACGTCCTATGGAGCCTCCGGGGTGATTTTTGCTGTCCGAGTACAGGCACCAGCTTCTCCGGAAAGACATAAACGTCGTGAAGATTTTAAGCTGAAAAACTGTGAGCCTGTAGGTGTCACAGAGACCTCTGCAGCCAGCAGTAGCCCAGCAAAGTATCAAGTGGAGGATCCATTGCTCTCAATCCATCAGCTGTTTTGTCCTTCTTGGAGCATCCAGCCTTACGCACTTCCTTTGGGAAGGCCTGGATGCCTCCGAGCAAAGCGTAAGCTGCTCTTGTATGTTACCAATCATTCTGAAGCATCCCAAAGTGGAGATGTTGGCCTGCAGCAGAGAAGCTGGAACAACCCAGGCGCGCTAGCTCAAAGCACAGCAAGGGAGCCTCTTCCTTTGTGCTGATGGGGAAGCACTGGCAACAGATCACAGCTGGGGCTCGGTCCTGGAGGCGATACAAAGGCAGGCGCAGCACTTCTGCTTCTTTACAGGTAGTGCAGTAGGAGTTCGGCAGAGGAAGGTGTAATTTAGTTTCCTCAGCTTGTCATAACAAGGACCCCAAGCGTTTTTAACAATGGATGAGTTCTGGCAAGAACAGCAACTGCACTGGCACAAAGCCGCTCCGTTGCAACCCGCTCAAAACTTGGGCTCTCCCTACTCCACACAGTCTGCCTGAAGAGCTCATCCATCGGATCTCTGGCCTTCAGGAAAAAGGCAAACCACTTCCAAGCAGAGCTTCTCCGCACTACAGCCAGAAACAAGATGGTTCAGCCCTGTCCACAGGTCACGGTGCCACCCCCTGTGCAGCACAGGGCTCTGCAAGGAGGAACGACCGCCTCACCAGCGCTGGGGCCAGACCACACGCGCTTGTGCTACCAGCCCAGCACGCTGCTTCCCACCAGGAGGTGCAGCCCTGAACTCACCATGACACAAAGCACACCTGACTAGGCAGCGCTGGCAGTGGCAGAGCGCCCTGCTCACCAGCCTGGCAACTGAAAAACCTAAGTGGATCTGAAATGCTCCTTCCCAGCGGGCTCCTGCCAAGCACAGACAGATCCCCCACGTTCACAACACGCAGCGTTACCTCACAAACAGGCCCGTATTCTGGCAAAATCCCAGTGTCAGCTGTTCTACTGAGCTAGATTCCTCACTTATAAATACGTAGGAAACACGTTACTCAAGGTTGGCCTTCTCTGCTTCCTCTCAGCCCTTCCTCTGGCTGGCCTAGAGGTGCCCGACCTGAGGGACGTGCAAGGCACCGCGGGCAGCGGCAGCCCCAGAGGCCACAGCGCTGGCTGCGGGAGCTGGCAGCGCTTCGGGACGCCACCTTTGGTACCCAGCAAAGCCAGCTTAACTCAACACTGATGGGAGAACAAGGCAAACTGGATGCGATGAGAGCTGGGGCTGCCCTGGTAGTGACTGCAGAGGTGGCCTGGTGGGGGCTGAGGGCAGAGCAGAGATGTTAGTTGAGAAAAGAGTAAATGGACGGCAGATTTACAGCAGTGGAGGCGGGGGAGGCAACCCCATCCCCAGCCCCCATTGTCTTTGATGGACTCGTGTAGGCCAAGCCAAGGACGGCTCCAGCTGCCCAGTTCCATCCCCCACTGTGAACAGTGGGGAACAGGACCTGGGCACCTGCACCAGCCTGTGTTCCCGCTGGCTCCCCTGGGAGAACATGCTGTGAGCACTGCCATATTTATCACTGCTTGACTTTCAGCGGCTCTTAAATCAGCATAAATGATTTCAAGTCAACTAGACCCACCTTATGAGAGCAAGGAGGTTGTCGAGGAGTTTCAGGACCTGCTCAGTGCAGGGGTTGCGGTAGATGGGGCTGCCGCTGGGCATGTAGCCGACCAGGAATCCTCCGGCCTTGGCCTCCTCCATAGCCGCGGGCCAGCGGGCTCGTTTCACCACTCCCAGGATGGTGTACACGCAGAAGCTGATCTGCAACATGGGCAAGAGACACGCGGCAAGCGCCACGTCACCAGAGCGCAGCCCAAGTGAACGGGGCCCCAAAGAAACCTGCCACCCTTCCGTCCCGAGGGGAACGTGCCACAGAGAACCTAACACGGTGACAGGGACAAACACCGGTGGGTTTGTTGCCAAGAAAATGAAGCAATCTGCTATGACAAATTCCATCATTTTTAGGGAGGCTGGGCTATGGCAGGAGAGCCTAGGAACATATTACCAGACAAAGCATCAATGTGTAAGTCTGAGGAGTACGCAGACAACTTGTTCAGAGGGCAGGGCTGCCCTCTAAAAGGAAGTGCCAATGTCATTACTCCCTCATCTCCTCCTTGTGCTGGGAGGGATACAAACATCTGTCACCTCACAGCAATCAAACTGCACTGGCATCAGAGCAGAGCTCTATTGAATTATTGCAGTGTCTTCCACAGCCCTAAAGACAGCAACCCACCCACAGCCAGGCCATGAAGTAAAGGCAGTGGACTGCTGAACATCAATCAGAACATCAAACTCCTAGGAGGTATTTTAATTATATTCAATGCTGTAGTCTCAGCAGCACGTTTTCCACACTGCCTGGCTCAGGAAGCACAGCTCGCATCACCTGTTTCCAAAAATTGGGCTAACCAATTCCTTCCCACAAACCTAACTCTGCCACACCAACAGAAGGGAACAGAGCGCTTCACCCTGATGAATCAGCTGCTCTGGCATGACCTACATGCTCACAAAGGCTCAGAGAGGCAAATGTTGACCTGTCATTCTGCAGTGGGAAAAACTGATCTGCATCCTTAAAAGGTGAATGATCTGGAAAGATCTCGTGTGTGTAGCCACAACACAAATGAAGGCTCTAAGGATATGAGTTACCTCGCTCTAAGGATTAAGTCTCTCCCAGTAATGATACTCACTCGAGAACGGTTCAGGCCACTAGCATCTTCCAAGAGTGGATCAGTAATTTTGTTATCTGCACCCACATAGGCAATAAAGGCTTCAGGATCTGAGAGGATTCTGGCAAGAGAAAAAAGGCAGTGCTAGAGATTACTGTTTGTACCAGGGAGCTTTGCGCAGAGCCTTACACTGGCAATAAACTTCTTAACAGAACAAGCTAGAGTCACTGGCTAGCACTCACCACTGTTCATGGAAAATTGAGGAAAAGCAGCAGGGATCTGAGACTCTCCAAACACCCCCAGATCTCTTGGGCTGTGAGGACCCAAAGCCTCAGAAGCCCTTACAAAGCTGATACTTCTAAGAAAACTCTTGTACGTGCCCAGCAGTCCAGGGCTGCTGCCTGGAGCTGTGGGCCACCAACATCTGCTTTTAGGAAAGACAGCTCAGCTCCCTGGCACCGTGCAAAAATGTCTCTTTTCCCATTTTCAGCAACTGCTTTGAACATGCTGGGAAGTGCCCCTCTACCACCTCAAACAATTTGTAGGGAGCCATTTTCAACAGGCAGCTCAGACTCAGTTGGCAGCTTCTCAAGGAGAGCTATTAACACAAGCAACCAGCAAGTGCCCAGCACAGAGGTCACCAGGCACCCTACCACCTACCACCCAGTATTCCCCATCGAGGCGGTGCCACCTCTGCAACACATCCAGCTCAAGCTCTGCAGTGCCCCATACCTCTGCATCTCTGCGGAGAGCCATAAGTTGGCAACAGGAGCCATGAGCTCCTCCAGGAAAGCTTTCTGCCGCTCATAGTCCTTAAACTGGTTGCTGATGAGGACCAGGGCCTCCATAAGGGCACATTTCTCCATCTGTGTCAGAAGCAGCTCATTGGAGAGCAGCTGCTTCACGTGGTTGTACAACATATCGAAGTTTGGCTGGAAAAAACAACCCAAGCAAGACAGTGTCACATATTCGGTGTGGATGGGTGTCACTGCAGGAGGTAGGGGTACCCATCTCTAGGTAATCATTATCTGCCACAGCAGGGTCACATCTCAGAATAGTTCTGGTCCTTTTATTTGCTGTCCCAAAGTACCTTGCTCTCGTGTCTCTGAGGTGCCAGACCTCTTCACTCACTGCTAGTCTATTAAGTGCTCACATGGTTATCACCATGTCCACAGGAGTGGCCTAGCTTCCTCCCTACCCGCTCTAGTCACAACCATGTCTTCCTGGATCTCTGTACAAGCCTCGGGAATCATCTCCTTCAGCAAAGTCATCTAAAGATACTGTGGGGCAGCCCTGGGCCCTCAGCTCTTCCAGTGAGAATGGCTGGCTGCCTGGGAGGAAGGGGGAGTTCAGGGAGCAGTAGAATGGGACAAAGATAAAGCCACTAGTTCTTGGCAGGTGTTGCAAAAATGCAGACTGGAATCCCCAAATGACCTTAATTAGCATTCTCAAAAGATCTTCTGTTTTATTACAGCCTGCAGATTAACCTGTAGCCACAAATTGAGAGCCTCACAGAACTTCTTTGTTTAAACTAGCAGTGTGCTCCAGTGCTCCCCTACCTCTAGCGCTACGCAAACACAAACACAAAAAAAGAAAAGGCACTTCAGAGCCACTTGGTTCAGCAAAAATCAAACAAAACATTACTTGGTGGATTTTAAAAGTAAATAGTTTATGTCTGTATTTTCTAACTTCCTCAAGCTAAGCCAGAAGACAAACACTCTCTTTCTTCTCCTTCATTCTTTTAAGTAAGAAAAGAAGGTCTGCAGATCAGCCATTGCTAACATCTTTACCTAAGATGTTTCCTTTACCTAAGGAATCAGTTGCTATATATGACAAAACCAAAACTCAGCAAATGTATCCCTAAAACTGTCCCAGTGCTGCCTGTCTCCTCCCTTTCTCCTTTGGATTTAACTCATTTCAACACTTCCAGCAGGAAACCACTCAAACATGGGGGGTTGTCAGTGGGGGAAATAAATCATTTTGTTGCTGTTTATGCAGCAAAAGTATTTCCTTGAAGAAAAACAGGAATGTAGCCAAGAAATTAAAAATCTCACAAAATACAGCTGGAATTGAAGAAAGGCTCCTGAGGACCGACTTGGATTTACCTACCAGGACAAGCTGGGGGTAATCCCGGCACATCTTGATGATGGAGGAGCACGCGTGCCTCCTCACGTTCTTCACTGCTCGGGTTCGAGGAGCCTGGACAGACATAACACACTTCAGTGCAACAAAACAAAAGAGTTCAGACAAATGCAGAGCATCTTCAAGAGTCAAACCCATTACATGCCGGATTTTTTTTGCACTGCTGAGTGCAGATCAAAGCACCACCTCCACCCGCCTTGCTCTGCCCACAAGCCAGGACACGGCGGTGGCCAGTTCCCCGGGCAGCACGAGGCCCTCGTTTGGACAGGCTGTGCTCCAGCAGCGCGGGGCCGGGCGCCTCCCCGACTGCAGCAAGACTCTGAGCAGTCCCCAGGCAGCTGGCCCTTCACAGCAAACCAAGCACCGAGGAGCACGGCAGCTAACAACGAATTTCACTCTCAAGAGGGCCAGCACAGGGCTGGGTACTGAGCGCACTGGCCTCGGACACATGCGTGGGACTTTCTAAACTTGTCAGCCAAGCTCATGAGGCCATGCCCACGGAGAAGGGATCAGCTGTCTGTACTCCCCTGCCCCTTCCAGGAGCAGGACTAAAGACGAGAAGCTTGCGACAGTGGAGTCTGCAGACTATGAGCTTTAGAACACAATAAATTTGATCTAACCATTACAGCATATTAAGAGAGAATAATTCAGACCTACCTTACTTTCTTCTATAACTTCAAAGGTAACTGAAGCAAACAGCTGTGAGAAAAGGGAGGAAAAATCCAAAACCCCACGTCACTTGTTAACATCTAGTACTCACTTATATTTTGAGTTCAAGGAACAGATCAGAAGATACTGGTGCAATTTCTTTAAGTCAGTGAAAAACCCTTGACTAAGTTGAAAGGTGAATCATCAGCACAAAGAGGCCTTGAAATAAAACATGGTATTTATTGGCCATAGCTTAGCGTTATGACTTAGGACTGGGAATCATAATGTTTATGTTGACTGACTCTTGTTCAAGGAGAAACAATATCTCAATTTTCCTGTTTCTGATGCAAGGAACAGTCTTTGCTTCATAGGAAGCTCAAGAGCATTCACTAATATGTCTAGTACAAGGGTCTTACTCCACTCAAAGCCCACCTGATTTAGCAGGGCCTGCGGGTGCCTACCTTGGAAAGGACTTGCTGTAGGTATTCTGGGCGGTACGTGACGAACGGGAAGAGGGCAGAGATGTTGGTGAGCACACAGGAGAGGATGAGAGGATCCTTTGTTTCGTAACTGAGGACTAGCTGCAGGAGATCTATGCCGTCATTCACTGGGATTTCCTACAGGAGGTAGCAGAAAAAGAGAGAGAAGGAGGGAAAAAAAAAAAAAAAAAAGCAGGCAACGCTCAGCACTTCAGCCTGTAACACACATCTAGGTCTGCTAAAGCCAGGCCAAGAAGTTGTCACCATGATATTAGACCCCCTCAGTTGCAGTAGATTTTCTTAAAGCAGAAAGAAAAGCGGTGGAGACCTCAGTTTACCTATGTGCTGTATGTACTTGCTAGAGATAAAGGGTAGCAGCATTGCCATGATTGCTCAAGCAGTCTTAAAAGATGCCAGTCTGAAGTCCCTACTACTGTCTGCATCCTCAGGAAAGACAACTTTCCTCTCTCATTTTGTGTCCTGATTCTCCTTTTCACTCCAACAGATTTCACAATCAGCTAAATCAACCCTTAAAATTATTTTACAGTTATCCGAACAATGAACTAAAGTGCATGAGCAGCTTTATTCAATAAACACCAGTTTACAGGAGTTTAAGAAAAAATTTGCCTGCTGTTAACAAACAGAAGAGAGAAAATCTGTCTCATCTTCTGATCTCCTGCTCCTTCAGCATGAGTTTCACTCAATTAAGAATCCAAAAAAAAAAAAAAGTGAAATCAGGGTACAACTGACAAAATAACCTCAGTAAATTCCACCTAAGCTGCCCTCTTCTTGTCTAGCAAGGCCCTACGTAGAAGTGCCACCTCTGTGCCCTCCTGTGTTACAGGGAGTAACACCTAGAATCAGGATGTATCTGACAGAAAGCCAACATGGGGTTAGTCTCATCTACAGCATCACTGCTCCTCGGGATAATCATTCACCAAACAATCCAGGGTTTTGCATGGAGGTAAATGCTTACTACAAGATTTTCAAAGACAACACAGCTGAAAATCACCCATGTCAATGCAGAACAAGCCAGGAAAGCAGGCAAGAGCATTTGGTGCACGTACGTCTTTATCCAGCGTTCGAAACATCTGGCTGATGACGCTCTCCGAGAAGAAGGTCATGGCATCCCACTGAACAAAGGAGGGAGAGAAGATGGAGCAGACCCCTTCGCCCGTCTTGGCTGCAAGGAAAAGAACATGGGAGCTTTCATCGTGCTCCTCCCATCGCGCGCGGCACCAGCCCTGTCAGCTCTCACGATGCGACGTTTTAGCGCTCAGGAATTTCTGCCACGCTTTTCTCCCCGCACATCTGGCGGGGAAGCACTGGAAGCAATTAAGGCACTCCAGTATCATCTGCCTTACTTAGGCGAAGGGTCCTGAGCCAGAAGGCTGATCCTAAAGAGGGTGTAGCACCGACAAACCACAGAAGCAAAAAGAAAAGGAGGCACCACAAGCCCAGGTTCAGCACTGCAGGCAGGACAGCACTCACTGAGGCTTCTTGGGGAACCAAGTGGCCTTCAGGGGAGGAAAGCAAGGTGACTGATGGAAAGATTTGCCAGTCAGGCTGAACTCCCCTTGGCAAGAAATAATCAATTTGCTACAGTGATGATAAGGTTCAAATAATAATAATGCATCTGCTCTACAAGGAGAGTTTGGAGAGAGAAAGAAAGAGTTTCCCCGCCAGCCTGAGGCTCCACAGTAGTTTCCACTCTCAGCAGCGGAAGTAGGCTACAAATGGTTAACTCTTGGGTTTAGGGTTTTTTTTTTCGTTCTCTCTCTCTCTCTCACTTGCAAAGATCTTGAAGCCTTAAAAACGCAATCAAGATGTCTGTTTCCCCATCAAAAAGTGTGCTGTAGGAAAAAGGCAAAGAAGATTTTACTTGGCTTAAAAAGAAAGCTAAATTCCATGTGAGTGTGTGCATTTCTCTCCCCTCAGGTAACTTACAGTTCATGGATCCTGCATCAAAAGGAAGCGAGAGCTGGTACTTCAGCCACTCCCCAGCCATTTGGAAGCCGGTCCGGGGGTCCAGGCGACAGGCCATCCTCATCACCTCTCCTTGCTGGGCTCGAAAAGCTGCAGTGAAAATTGGACACATGTAACAACCCCAATAACAAATGCTCCCTCCCCAAAACTCACCCTGCAGCTTTCCAGACCTGGGAACATTGTGAATATAGATGGTAAACAGGGTGGACATTTTTTTTTTGAAGAGATATAAATGGATTTTAAAATGAGGAATTAACATAAACACAATTAAAATGTAAGCAGAACTATGAAAAAAACTATCCTTAGACTAGATTTGCTATAACTGGGCATCTATTTTTCATTTTGTATTTCTTCAAAATGTATGTATTTGCTGCTTTCAAAGCACCATGAAATGCTGAGATGCTAAATCAGCATTAGATAACCATGACTGCCTTTAGCTAAACAATTTCACCCCCCCCACAGAATATTTAACTTAATACCGATCACTGGCAGGTTCTAGAATACAAAGCTAATGACACCCTGGGTCAAAACAACAACCAACCAACCACCAACCAAAACCAAGAAATCTTGTTTTCATGTTCAAAGCTATGAACAAAAGTAAAGGACAAGAACAGGAATTTATTTGCTTGAAAATCTTCCAGCACAGCAGCACACACAAAAAAAAATCAGCTCAACTGGCTACAGATGAAACTTGCATTGCTTAAAAAAGATACTTATCCAATAAGTTAGTTTTGTATTTCCAAACAGTTTTATCTTTTTATGTACAAAACACCTTCAGCATCATTTAGCTCCCAAAAACCAATTCTGACTTTGTGCATTTAGCTGTCTTTTGAGTTCCACCCAAGTAGATTTAATACCACATATAAAATCCAACTAACTTAACAATACAAAAATGCCACACTCATTTTCAAACATAAATGTAAAATTTATGTTTAAACATTTTACATTAAATGTAAAAATTAAGAATTTAGTTTATTATACTGTGAGGCTATGGAACCTCCTCCTTTGGAGACGTTCAAAACCCCCCTGGATGCAACTGGGTGCCACGTGCTCCAGGTGTCCCTGCTGGAGCAGGGGGATTGGATCCCTAGAGGTCCCTTCCAACCTCAACCATTCTGTGATTCTGTGTGATTACAGCTCAACATATAATTCAATGAAGTATACAGTATATCCTCTCAGCTACCAAGTAAACACCGGACTATAGCAGCCAATGAGAACTAATCTCATTTTCCAGAAGTAAAACACAAAACAAAAATAAAATTAGAAAAGGGCTCCCTGTCTGCTGATTTAAGATAATGATTAAGACCACCTATTTTCAACTGATCAACCCCAACTACTGGGACTGAAGCAGAAGCTACTCAGCAGGGCAGAAACATCTACCTTTCAGCGATGACACTTAACAACTTGTGTAAGCTGCCTCCTTCCTAGTCACAGGACAGGACTCCAGGCTAATGCCTCCGGGCAGCCCAGAAACTCCTTTTTTTTTTTTTTGATACTAGGTAGTGATGGCTACTTGGCCATCCACCTAGACAACAAAGTAATAGCAAAGTGATACCAAAGAAGAACGTGAGTTGACCCAGGAAAAATCTCAAAATCCCCCAACTCCAAGATGCAGGCTGAAAGAGTCACAAGAGTATTGGCAGCTGCCAAGTCAACCTAGCAGGCTCCAAACTCAAGTCAGCAGATGAAAAGAAAAGGCACAAAAAACAGCATCCATACAGGGGCAAGGGCAACTTACAGTTGAAGAAGGCGTTGAAGTCCTCATCACTGTCAAAATCGAAACGAGAGTACTCACAACTGGGGCTATCCGATTTGGAGGGAAAGCCCACCTGGGGATAGAGAGGAGAAGGTCAAGGAGGAAGAGGAGCACCCATCACAGCTAATTCCAGCTTCAAGGAGACCAAGACTAAAGGCAGGCAGCAGACAGCGAAAGGCTGACATTAGCGCTGTTGCTCAGCAGCCTGGGGATTGTGACTCTGACAGCCACAGAATTAAAATTTCAGTTTCTCCCCTGTGCTCTGCAGGCCATGTTCATCTTGGCTCCTATTGACACTGACCTGGCCACAGTTCCCACCTACCTTCACCAAGTTGGTCATGGATGCACGAAGGTACTTGGGAATCGTAGCCAGCAACAAGGGGTCCCGAGACAGAACGTCGTGCCGGAAAAGGGCTCCCCAGGTGATCTGGGTGGAAGAGCGCAGGAACTGTGGGGGAGAGGGAGGAAAGGAAGGAGTCAGAGAAGGTTTGCAGTGCTATCTACTGCTGACATCCAAGTGTTGCAATCAGAAAGCAACAGTAAATCATTCTGTTGAGGGCAAGGCATGCTGCAGGCTCAACCCAAACATTCATGAAGACAAAAATCTCTCTAAAAAAGCGCTCACACTACTTCAAATCCTGCAAATCCTGCTCAGCACCTCTGCGCTAGCCACCATGCCTAATGGGACGGCAGAGCAGGAGAAAACACTTTGTGCTTCCTATCTTCAGCTGAAAGGGAAGAGCCATATCCAGCTGTCAAATATGCAGCACTTTAAGTTCTGCAGTCTTCTTATACATACATATACACACATACATGCGTGTATATACCTAAACTGCATTCATACATTCATATACAGATGCAGACACTACACTAAAAACCTTCGGTCCTTCACATACCTGGCTGGGATGGGTTGTGAAGGCTAAAAATGAGTCAAGGTATTTTCCAAAGTTGGTTGGTGTTTCCACCTCAGAATCTGAGCCCTGTTAGGAAGACAAACAATTTCAGACTAACCTCACGTCAGGCCAGGTCACAAGCGTATGTCTTCAAGTAAAGCAGGTGTGCTGTATCCAGTGACAGAGATCGCAAGGAAGGGGAAAAGAAACCACGACAGAAGAAATCCCCAGATCCCAACACATTGCTTCACTACAGACTAACAGCAAAGTCACCACTGCTGGAACTAACTAGGCATCCTTTGTTTGCCGTCCATTCTTGCTAGGATTATTGTGATACCCCTGTCCCTTCCCTCCCCCCAAACCCTAACGGGTCTTCTTTGTTTCTGTGAGGGTTGCTCTGCCCTACCACTTCTCATAGTCTGGCTGCCTCGGGCCCCCACACACAGCCCCTCTCCATGAGCCTCGCTCCCTTCCTGTGCCGATGCGGGCAGCACAGCACCCAAACCACTAGTGTAGATCTGCCTCTCAGCACTGACACAAAGGGCATCAGGAGGACAAACAGCAGGAAGACAAGATTTTTTCTTAGCTTGACAGAAGAACAAACAGACACACTCTTTTGAGGATATCTAGTGTGGAATTTTAAAAGGCTTCCCACACAGGAACAATTCTGTTAAGTAGCTCTCCTGCAGCAGTAGAGACAGCAACAAACCTAAACCATTCTCAATAATGCTTCATCGTTTCACAAAGGTAACACAAGATAACTCTTGGTGACAGCACAGGCCTGGAATCAGGGCACAACCCCTCCATTCCACATTCCTAAGACCTGGCAGGATTCAGTCACCCCACCATTAAGCAAACCAATTTTTGCCTCTTCCAACCACGTGGAGAGAGCCCTAGGGCTCTAGGGCCAACCACACTTAGAAGAGGGCTGCCTCGTTCCCAGCCCTGAAGAGCAGCCTTGCCAGGAATGCTGCTGGCATTAGTACTTACTGCTAGAACAGCAGACACTTACCAGCAGCGCACACAGCTGGCTGCCCAGCGCACACAACACTTGGCACAGTCGCTTCAAGAAAACATAGTGCTTCTCCACCAGGCCCTCCCCATCTGCTGTCCTGGGAACGAGGAGAATGGGAAATACAGGGTAGCAGTTACACAGGCTGCAAGAGACGGGCATGCTGCTATCTTGTAAAGAAAAAGAGCTCTGCAATGATTTAATTTTATCTCAGTGGAATTTCCTACTAATGACACAATACTTTAATTAATGTCTAAACCCTTTAGATTTGGCTCTCTCTCAAAATCCATCCTGATCAGCTGTAGGCCAAAAGAGAGAGCTGGGGAAACTTAGATGCTCACACCACTTTGTTCTTCAATTAGAGAATCTAGCAAAAATGCAGTTTTTCCAGTTTTACAAAAAGAGGGCTTTTGTTCTTTCCTAATCCAACCCCAGCTTGCTGTAGTTGAGCAGCAAGGTCTTTTGCAAATGGAAGGCCATTTGTAGACAATTTCGTGAGAAATTACAGCAGCAGGATGGTACTCACTGGGCAGCGGAGAGAATGTAGTGCATGGCAACGTCTCCAAACAGGACCATCAGGGGCTTCCGATCCTCCAGCTTCCCCTAGGCAGAAAGTAAGACAAACACCTCAGAACATGACTGTTTCTTCCCATCTGTAAGTGGAGATGAAGACTTCAGGTGTTCTTCCACCTGGGGACAGGGTGGTTTTCCATAGGTGATCTCAGTAAAAAGCACTACTAAAAAGTATCTAAGGCATTCCTGATTTCAAGCATTTTCCCCAGCTCCTAGCACCACAGGGGCTTCAGGCTGAAAAACTCATCCTCACACATGAGGTCCTCACTGCATCACTTTTATTCACTGCAGACTGGCTGGTTACTTAAAGGTAGCAGATGAACAATCAGCCTAGACATTAAAACTCTTGTAAACACAGAGGATCACAGCACCTTTTAAGTCCTGTTATCATTGCTTGAGGCACTAAGCTGCTAGGTGACACAGTTAGGTGACGATATTTTGCACCTCTCCCCAGTCATAGAAAGCACCACAGAAAAGAAGAAAAAAAAATCAGTGGGGATCCCCAAATTTCAAAGCTGTGAGGAGAGGCACGGACAGACATTGAAGAGGGTTCCAGCAGTTACTCTATGTATTGTACCGGTATGACATGCACTCTAAAAGCCATTAACATGAGCAGCCAAAAATAAGTAGAACTTTATTTCCTTAAACAAATAGGCAAAGACATCCTTGCTTAATCTGAATAAATACATGAGTGAAGGAGGAAAAAAAGTGTGTGAGGGGGTGTGGGGATAGCGTCAAAGAGGCAAGCAGAAAACTCACTTTTCTGCTGACAGCAATCAGGAGACACTCAGCTGCTCCTACTTGGAGCTCAGGTTCATTTAGGAGCAGACACAACATCTCGAGGAGCTTGCAGTTGTCTGCTGTGATGTGGCTCAGGGCCACCCAGTCAATGTAGCCCGCCAAGGTGTTGAGGGCTGCAATCCCCACACGGCAATTTGCCTGGGCCTGCAAACAGAGAGGAGCCAAGAGGTCAGAGCCAAAGAGAACATCCACTTCCCAGGAGAGCAACATCAAGAACTCCCCTGAGTCAGTAAAAAGGTCCACGTCCTCACGCTAAGGAAGCCGGGCAAGGCCTGGGCATTCCTCCCCTTGTGCACCTCTCACTTCACCACCAGAGTTTGTACTGCAGGTGGGTGGACAAGCCAGTAGCAGACTCCACAGTCTGGCAGAAGAGCATTTTGGAACAACCGTGTGAATGGCTACGGCACTGATCCTTACACAGCTGCACTCACCTTCGGCTCCTGACCCAGATCGGCCTTCTGGAAAAGAAAACAAGAGACGGTAGGTGAGCAGCTACGGCAGACACTGCCACCAGCCACTGCTGCACGGACTCATGCTTGAGAAAGCAGCTTCATGGAGCAGCTCCCTCGTGAAAGGGCTCCAATGCTGCCTGCAGCTCAGGACATCAACGCAGCCCGCACAACCACTTCCACAGCCCCATGGCACATAAGAAAACCAAACTTTCAATTGCAAGCTTGGCCACAATTTCCTTCTCATCCAAAAGATGACAATGCAGTCAGCAGTCACCAGGGGGGCACAGGGGACAAGAAGGAAAGGCACTTCAGTGTTTCCTGAAAACGTCCAGGGAAGACGCTTTTATCCTTTATTGATGTAAGAGCATCTTACATTGAGGAACCAGTCTCTGAAAGATGCAGGTGGCTTCTACCTCATGAGACTGATGCATGAAATGGAAATGATTTGGTCGGCAGTCAGGAAAGCAGCAGGTGAAAGCTGGGGCAAGAACTTAGGGCCTGACTTGCAGCTCCATACACCTAGCAGCAGCAATGCACTGCTTGAACCAGCTTTTTGCCTAACTGGTGCAAAGGCAGTTTGGCTGCCACGGACATTCAGGTTTGATCAGCTCCTCACAGTCAAAGACACCACAAGTGTATCTTCCTGCTGCAAGGGCTTGGTTTGGAAACTCTGTCCACCAACACATTCTGGGCAGTGATTTTAAGTCACTCTGTGCCTGAACCATTTAACACTGAGCCACAGGGGCAGAATTGCATTCTCAACCACAGATAAGGGTCTTGGAGAGCTGCACATGGCCTCCAGTAGCGTCAGTGTACAAACCTGCAATTGAACACCCAACCCTCATGATTTACCCTGTGCACAAACATCCCAAAGATCTGCTAACCTGTGGAGTGGTGAGAGCTTCTTGTTCCTGGGGTGCTCCAACCTTGCCAATCAGAAAGATTCCACCGTTAGCAGAAGCAGCCACACTTCAGAGCCTCAAGCACTGCAATTCAAACCTTACCTGGAAATGCATTTCAGCCAGACTACAAAACGCACCAGGGTTTCCCATCCACCACCATGAACTGCCTGCTCTACAGCAGGATTTGTTCAGTCTGTTAGTGCAGCAGGAAAGCAGACACAAATCAGCCAGGACTGTCAGCTAGGACAGACTCTTCCATTGCCTCCCAGCTTCACATTTAGTGTAGCTCCAGAATCCAATTCACAAAGAATGAGCAGTACACATAAGCAACTATTTCTAGCCTGCTTTTTGCTATATGCTTCACCTTCTCCGATCTAACTCCACATGAGAACAGTCTGGACCTTCTGCCTTCACCTTCCATCTCGACCAACTAGAATGCCTCTGACACCAGGTAAGAATTCAGGAAAGAAGAGGCCTCTTTAGGAAACCCTCTTCTGTCAATACATGCTGAGGAAGGCTCTTGCCTTTTGCCTAATCTGAGTTCTAGGACACAAGGACCAGACAGTCCCAGATACAATGCCGAGACATGAGACACCAGAAACACACACATTTTGGAGCATCTACGTGAGTATGTACCTGCAGCAAAGGACAGTGCAAATATTTGCCCAGGATGACATCTCTTTACCAACATTGTTACCAAAGCTACCTTAAATCTACCCGTTTCTGCCACAACCACACCTTCACATTGCTCAGATGTACACCCCAAGTGTCAGCCAGATGAATTGCCCAGCAAGCACGATGCACACATTCACTCAAGAGCTTTACACAAGTCAGACTATCAGTGCCAATCCTGTCACCTTGTGCACTCACACTTTTAGATCAGCACAGGCTTCCTTGGTCACAGCAGATTTCAGAGAGTTTCTAGCACTTGCTTCCCAGATGATTCTCAAACTCCTAAAAGCCTCTAGCACTGACTGAACCCAAGGAAAGGAGACTCTTACCATGCGCCTATATTTGTTGACATTCTGCTGCAAGGCAGTAAGCAGGAAGTTGAAGATCTTCTCCATGTTCTGGGTGAGCGTTTGCTGGATATCTCGTCGCCGCTGGGTAGGCAGCGTTTGAAAAGTCACAACGTCCTCTGCCAAGCGTAGGAGGATGAACATCACCAGTTCTGTCTGTGTTTCCTGATGTCACAAAATGAAACACACGCCATGAGTCCAGCTGAAACATTAAAACCTTAAGAGACCAGCTGAGAGGTGACGACAGAGGGAGAACTTGAATGAAAATACAAGCTGTTGCTTGTGGACACAGACAGGAGGTTTGCCTCTGCTGAAACCATCTCCTAGAATCTCCTAGACTCATACAGGGATATTTGAGTCTACCTTGCTCAACCACAAGCTTGGCTTTCTTCAGGATGGTGGAAGACCAAAACCTACCCTACAGCCAGTGGAAGAGAACAGGTGTGTTTCCTACCCCTTGCTTGGAGAGGGTATCCAGCTCCATTAGCATATCAGGCCAGTGCTGCGGCCACTCCCGCTTGATCATCTCCACCACAATGCGAGACAGAACATCCTTAATGTGACTTTCCTCCTCTAGGATGCTTTGAGTTCCCTGCAAGAGACAGGGGGCAGAGTTATACAAGCAGCAAAACCCACGACGTTCATCATTCTGAGACAAGAGGCAGAGTGCCTGAAAATATTCTGGATGGCTTCAAAAGGAATGAAAACAAGCAAAGCATCAAAAACCATGCAAACCCCAACTCTCATCACAAACAGCTCTTGATCCCAGCTACCTTGAAGAGCACTCCCATCCTCCCATATGTCCACAGCTAGCGAATTGTGGGCACCAAAAGGATTTTCCTGAAAGGGAGGTCACTTGGTCCTGAGAGCAATTGCATCTATATCGTAAAAACAATTTTAGCATTCTTGCAAAGGACAAGAGTGTTCACATTTACTGAACATCCTTCTAAGAAAAACAGAAGCAGCTTAAACGTCTCATGAAAGCCTCGCAGTTTCCAGCCATTTGAGGTGGCAAGGCTATCCTGTACACAAGCTAAGGTGATAAACGTGGTGGAACAGTCAGGGCCATACAGCAAGAAGGTAATGAAACACAGAACTGAACTCAGGCCCCTCTTTGGTAATTTCTTGGAAGGGATTTTTTTTCTCTCTCTCTCTCTCTTTTTTCCCCCACCCTTCCATTTTCACTCCCACTATCCGTCTCTGAGAGAGAGAATCATTCTTTAGAGGATAGTACAGGGGAAGAAGGTACTTACACTGGAGATGAGGCTCATGACATTATTCTTTAAGTAAACCTTCTCCAGGCGAGGCATATTGTTCCAGCGGAACCTGTCCAGTAGAAGAATAATAAATAAATAAAAAGACACAACACCAAATCAAAGCACTTACAAAGATTTCTGACTTGATTCTCAATGAACTTTCATTTCTTTGCCTAAATTATAGAGAATACAGTTCTACAACTCAGTGTTCTGCTAGCGCCCGACCTATTAATGAAAACATTGAGTTAAAGTTACTTCTAGTAAACAGGTGGGCGTTGCTGAGGTCAACAGGCATGAAAAGTGGCAGCAAAACCACAAAGTATCAGGTCTGCAGTAGTCAAAGAGGAATCTCAGAACTTAACTAACACAAGCACTATGGGTTAGCATGAGACTAACGACAGGGATCCCTGCAAAGACAGTCCTTTGCACCTGCTTACATTTTGCAAGGTTAGCGTGTCTTAGAGCTCTGACTTAACCTATGTGAACCACCTGAAATCATTTTTTTCCACTCCTTGTTTCACAGAGGAGAAAATAAACAGAGACCAGGGCAACAACTGGCACCTGCTGCAGAGCGGGCTCTCTGCCTCCCGAAACCCTCTCCCTGTGCCAGGTGGCAGCGGCCGGGCACGGAGCTCCCTTACTTGACCACGTGCTCCAGGATCTGCAGGCCGAAGTGCCGGACGATGGCTGTCTGCGTCTTCTCGGCCAGCTTGAGCCCGCAGGGCACGCAGATGGGGCACTTCTCCTTGAACTCCTCGCAGAACTAGCGAAGGAGTCGGCAGGAAAAACGTGAGAGCAGGAGCGCATGGCTGGGGGGATAACGGGAAGGCGGGGGGAGCTCCAAAGCAAACGGGGAGATAGAGAGGAAAGGACCCTGCAGGGATGAGGTGAGGGGAGAAACGGGGAAGGAACCCCGAGGAAATGGGGAGGAGAGGGGAGGGAGCCCTCCAGAAGCGAGAGGGGTGCGGGAAGGGGTGGGGAACCCAGGGGAAAGGGGGGGAGGGAGAAGCTGCCCCCCGCCAAGGAAGGCGGGAGAAAAGGAACCCTGGGGAAATGGGGGCGGGGGGGAAGGGGAAATGGGGCTGGGGGGGAAGGGGAAGCCCCTCCGCCCGCTCTCCGCCCCCACAGCGCCCCGGAGGAGCGGGCGGACGGGGCACCCGCGTGGCCGGAGGCCGGCGCCCGCGCTCGCGCGCCGGTACCTTGAGCGCTTCCAGGCGGTAGCGCTGCGTGGAGGCCGGGTCCATGATCACCGTCACCGCCTTCACGAGCTGCTCGCACAGGCTGCTCACCTGCTCCGCGGACATGGCGGCCACCGGCGGGCAGCGCGAGGCGGCGGCGGCGACGGGGCAGGGGGCGCGGCGCAGGCGCCGGGCCGCGGCGGCTCTGCGCAGGCGTCGGAGGCGCGGCCTGGCAACGCGCATGCGTCACGCTGCCCGCTCCCCGGCGAACTACAGCTCCCGGCGTGCCCCGCGCCCCCGCCCGGGGGCGGGCTGGAGGGGGCGGGGCTGCGGGCGCCGTTAACGGGCACAGGGCGCGAGGCGGGGGAGCCGCTGGCATGGGGCGCGGGCAGGAGCGCGTGGTGGCCCTGGTGGACATGGACTGCTTCTTCATGCAGGTTGAGCAGCGCCTCGACCCGCAGCTGCGCGGCCGCCCCTGCGCCGTGGTGCAGTACAAGAAGTGGCAGGGAGGCGGGTAGGTGGCGGCGGTCCCGGTGTCCCCGGTGGCGGCGGCGGCGGCTCCTTCACTCCTCCCGCTGTGTTGCAGGATCATCGCGGTGAGCTACGAGGCGCGCGCCTTCGGCGTGGCCCGCGGCATGTGGGCGGCGGAGGCGCGCGCGCTGTGCCCGGAGCTGGCGCTGGCGCGCGTGCCCGAGGCGCGGGGCAAAGCCGACCTCACCCGGTGAGCAGGGCCGGGCCGGGGCGCCGGGCCGGGCGGCGCCCGCGGCCGCGCCTGACCCGCGCCCGTCACGGCAGGTACCGCGAGGCCAGCGCCGAGGTGATGGCGGTGCTGGCGCGCTTCGCCCCCATCGAGCGGGCCAGCATCGACGAGGCCTACCTGGACCTGACGGGCTGCGCGCGGGAGCGGCTGCGCGCGCTGCGGGGCTGCCCGCTGGGCGCTGCGCTGCTGCCCACCACCTTCGTGCAGGGGCTGCCGGCTGCCCCCGGCGCCCGCGGCAAGGGTAGGGCGCCCACGGGCCTGCGCCTCCCTCCAGATGCTCCACCGCGTCCCCAGCCGGTTCCCCGTGCTGCTCCCTCACTAATGCTCACTAATAGCTGCGTAGACAGGAGGGGGTTGCTCTGTCTCTTCCCCTTCAATAAATACGGTAATGGGGTTTTTATTTTCTGAAAGGTCAGGGTTTTAAGGTGCCGGCTCCTTTTGTTGCCTTGGGTTGGAATTATGGAAGCGCGCTGCTGGTCCCTGGGGCTTGCTAATGCTGCCAGTCCCTCTGCCCTCACTAAGAAAGGCCCATGCAGATCCTCTCTGTGTCCCTCCGCCAGAGGAGCTGCGGGAGTGCAGCGTGCAGGAGTGGCTGGCAGCGCTGTCTTTCACGGACCCTGACTGCCCGGACCTGCAGCTGACCATGGGAGCAGTGATTGTGGAGGAAATGAGGGCAGCCGTAGAAGCAGCCACTGGGTTCAGGTGCTCGGCCGGGATTTCACACAACAAGGTAGGGTTTTAACACATCCCTCTCCCTGGGGTTTGGGAGACAGTGGCTATGGCGTGGTTGTTGCTGACACAAACACCCCATTACTTGGGGGAAGAGGTGCAGCTCAGTGCACTGAGGTGCATCAGTTTGTTTTTGCTCTCTCTGGTCAACCAGTTGGCAGCACCTGGCAGCCGCAATGGGTGACGCTCGGCCAGCTGCCGAGGCAGCCGCTATGGCTCTCGGTGCGTGACAGCAGCTGCACAAACAAACTGGCTTTGATGCTGCAGCTACAGAGGCTTCCTGCCTGCCGATATGCAGGGTGGTTTACTGAGAGCACCCAACGCTTGCTTCAGCATTGCCAAAAAAGGGCTTGTACGGTTAAGTTTTAAACGATGCAAGTTGTGGCCGAAATAAGAAAAAAGTGAAATAGGTGCTTCGTAACCTCAGAGAGATGAGAGAACTTCAGACTTGTGCTTCGTCCGAGGATGTAGCAGAGCCAGTATGAAGTATTACCAGTATTTGTCCATACTAGAGCTGGTTTGCATTGACCCACCCTAAAACTAGGGAGGACTGTGCCGCAGAGATGTGCGGGCTTAGGAAGAGTGCTCATGTAGAAACTCCTATTGGAAGGGATGTTCAGCTTGCCCCCTTGCTCTAAAGGGAACTCTGAGGAACAGAAGACTGTCCCTGCTAGGAAGGCCACTGTCTTCACTGGATAAGTAGTTCCTGAGTAGCATGTGACAGGGCCAGGAGCTGGAAGCGGCAGAATGTTGTGAGAGGCAGTAAGCTGCAATTCCCAGACATTACCGTGCTTTAAAGTTGGTGGAAAAGGCTGCATCTGAGAGGCAAAGTTACAATAAGCAGCGTACAATAAGGTGACCGGCAGCATCTCCCTGGTTCTGGCAAGTGTTTCCACCAGCATTCTTGCCTTTTCCTAAGTGGGTATAAGGAGATTCTGGTGTGCTGTGCTACCCCTGAATGGCTGTGTAGCTGTACCACGGAGCATGGGGCAGGCATCTCCAAGTCAGAAGCTGGCACGGGGCTGTGCAGAACACGCTACGCTGCTTCCGCAGCCTGCTTTTCTCTGTACGTGTGAACCTTTTTAGCAGAAAGTGGAGCAAGCGAGTGTGTGCTCCCTGCATGTCATTCTGTTGTTTCTAAAGGAAAATTCTCCTGGGATTTGAAAGCTATTTTTTTATAGTGAGCTAATTGGTTAGGGTAGAGTGGAGACCAAGCTGCTATGCTGGACTGAATCAGTGAATGAGCTATTTTGGACCTCAAGGATAACAATGTGGTTTTGTCAAGAACACTTGTCCCGAACTCGTTTGTTTGACAGCTTCCATGGTCCGTTGTACAGAGGTAACTACAAGTGTGAAATGTTGACTTCAGGTTTCTGATCCATGAGAGAAGGAGCAGTGGCAGGAGTTGCAGATGATGCTCAGTACAGATGAGGCTGAGGGCCTGGCTGTAAGAGTTTTAGGAGAGTTTTAGAGCTGCAAATGTAGCTGAAAGTATCAAGTAGCACTTCCTGTGGTTCTCACGGATGCTCTGAGTGGCCCAAATGAGGAAAGAAACAAGCGCATAAACTAGGAGGCCTTTGGCTAAATCGCAGTCAAGTCAGGAAGTAGCCTGGAGTTATTATGGATAATCAGCAGGATGAGACAGTTACAGGAATAACTGTGGAAATGGCAGATTCTGTTTCAGCTTCTTCTGCTTTAGAGAAGTGTCAGAAAAAGTAAATTATTCCACCCCATGAAGTCTTGGTGATTGTTTCAGTTTGAGGCGCCTTAATCGGGAATAATGTGGGTAAGCGTAGAAGAGTCTCCGGTGAAACAAGAGGAATAATCAGACATCAGGAAAAATGACTAGATATGAAAAGCTGAAGGAAATGGATCTTTGTCTGGAGAAGAGTGAGAATGCATGTAAGCCTGTGAAAGGGGCTGTTAATGCAGATTTTAGCTTAATATACTGAAAAGGAATTTTGCTTAGTTATAAGATGGGTAATAAAGTTATGAAAGAGGAAATTATTAGAATTACTTAAAAACAGCTGTATCTACTTCAAGCTGGTCTGTGTATTCTTAATTCTGTGTTAGACTACGATGGGAAGGGGAGGTGGGTAGTAAATCGGCTAGAGAACATTCCTTCCAGGCCAGCATTTTTGTATTTTGCAGACTTCCTTCTGTAGCACTGTGCTGTTGTGGACCTTGCAGAGAGAAAGCTTAGTCGCATTGTGAAAAAGCAAGACAGAAATGGAAGGTGAAGGAAAAAAAGGGATCAGAGAGAAATAGGCTGAGGAGGACTGGGGATGCTCTGCAAGCCCTAGCATGCTCACCTGGTGCAAACTAAGGCAGCCAGACCCTGTGACAGACCCAAGCATGCGGAGCAGGAGGCTGCCCTTTTGCAGAGCCACCCGTGTGGCAGCATCAGCACTGGTCCCTGGGCGCTACAGCCTGCGTGTCCTCCCAAACAGCTCTTCCAAAGGCAGCTCTTAGCTAGAGGTGATGCAGCACGAGCCGTTAGGCAGTGTCTTGCACAACAAAGTCAGTGCAGATTTGTACTAATGGGCCTTCCTGCCTCTCTTGTGTTGCAGACACTGGCAAAGCTGGCGTGTGGGTTGAACAAGCCCAACCGCCAGACACTGGTGCCCTGGCGATCTGTCCCGCAGCTCTTCAGCGAGATGCCCGTTGGCAACATGTAAGTGCTGCGAAGCCACTGGCTTTTGGAAATGCAGCCTGGGGCTCAGGCTCCACGGCTGGAGCGTGTGGTGGGAGGAAAGCCCTGCTTCTCTTCGTTGCTTCAGTCGGTTTCGTCATCACTGCTTTTGTGAGCAGAACCAAAGTGACTAGGAGGTGCAAAACTGTTCCTGACTACCTCAGCATACAGTAATTTGATGAAACAGGCAGAAGAGGGTTTTCAACATTGACTATAATAGCTCGTCAGTGTTTGTAAGAAACAGAAAGGGAGTCCTGCTAGAGCAGGAATGGTTTTGTTTTGAACATCTGCAGTCTGCACAAGAGCTGCTCCTTGATGGAGGAGAGTTACGAGCCCTGCGGCTGCAGGGGGAACCCTGTTTGAGCCCCCAGTACTGCAGGCTGCTCTGCGCTGGTGGGGCAGGGTCCTGCCCACATTGGAAGGGAGCAGGGAGTTTGGGAGCACTTCTTGGAGATGGAGCTGAGCTCTGAGCTCGTTCTGCTTCAGCTCTTGTACATCCTTCTACCCAAGTGGAAGAGCTCTTTTGTTGGGCTCTTTTGCCCTAGAGCCTTGACTACTTCCTTGCTCGCCCTGCTTTCAGCTGCTCCGGGTCAGTGCTTGCAGACCCGTGACTGCGTGAGTTTTCCTGTGATGTCTCATTTGCGATCCCTGTTTCTCCTGTAGCCGAAACCTGGGGGGGAAGCTGGGTGCTGCCATCACGGACATCCTCGGTGTGGAGCACATTGGGCAGCTGACTCGGTTCAGTGAGGCGGAGCTCCAGGCCCCCTTTGGAGACAAGGCCGGGTAATGAAGCACCACTTGCTGCAGTCTGGCTCCGGCAGGACCCGGGTCTTCCCTTTGGTGGCAGGTCGTTCTGCACAGGTAGAAGGGTGGGAGGTTTTGCGGGCTCCCCTGCCTTGTTCTGCACTGTGCCTGTCACAGGCAGGGAAAGAGGGAGCTCTGCCCTCCAGGCCATCCCCGTGCAGGGGATGAATCCCAGCGCGCCTCTTGCGCCAGCCCTAGCGCTGTCCCGTCGGAGGACAGAGTATCCCCTGGCACATGCAGTGGGTGTCCCTGGGCCCCAGGTTCACTGGTGGCAATAGGGGCTGTCTAGCTGCCTTCACTTCCCGTTTCCTCTGTGGCTTCCAGGTCCTGGCTGTACGACCTGTGCAGAGGAATTGAAGATGAGCCTGTCAAAAACCGGCACCTAGCCCAGTCCATTGGCTGCAGCAAAAACTTCCCTGGGAAGACAGCCCTGGCCACGCAGAAAGAGGTAGGAGACGAGGGTCTGGCCTTTGGACTGGAGGAGACCAAGACGCTCAAAGCTGGGAGTGGCTGGCAAAAGCTGCTGCTTTTCCATGTCCTGAAACTGCGCCTGGGGGCTGGGTGGGAGGGGGTGGCTTAGGCCCCAGGAGCCAGGGACATCCTCTGTAGACAGAAGTGCAGTGACCAAGTGCTGCACAGAGAGGTCCAACCTTGTCCTATTCTGCATGAGCAAAAGCGGCCCATGCCCTTCAAAGGGTGTTCAAGACTTCACAGGCTGGTGGCTAGAAGGGAGGTAAGTAGCCTGAGGAGGGAGCAAGGCCACTCCTTCCTGTTAGCTGCAGAGGGATCCACTCTGTACTCTTTGTAAGAGATACAAAGATGCTAGGGCTGAACCCTCACTGGGACGGATTTCTCTGGGAGCGCTCCTGCTCCCGGCCCTGGTGGCAGTCCGTGTGTCATGGCCTGGCTGCCTTGATGTTCCTCAGTGGCTGCCGCGCTGCTCGTGTGCCAGCAGTGCCCCCAGCATAGCCCCAAGACTGTTCTTACCCCTCTGTGTGTTGTGCAGGTGCAGCACTGGATCCTGCAGCTCTCCTTGGAGCTGGAGTGCAGACTGATCAAGGACAGGAGCCAGGTAGGGAGAGGGGCATGAGGGCCTTGTTTTCCTCACAGTGGCCGAGGGGGCCAGGCCTCCAGGAGCCCCACAGCACATCTGCACTTTGAGCTGGTTGCAGGGGCAGGAACTCTGCCTGCCTTAGACATGTGGCTCTGCAGTGAGCCCTGAGCCAAGAGGTGAGCAGGAGCCCAGCAGGAGGAATGGTTTGTCCCTGAATACTGCAGCGAAGGATGCTCCTGGGCCCGTGCTTTAGGACACTGGGATCTGCAAGCTGCTGTGCGCCTGTCCTGCCGTGGTGCCCGTGCGTTGCAGCTGCAGCACTCTGCTGAGGCAGCCTTGCCCACACTGCAGGCTCGCAGAGGAGTGAGCCGTGTTTAAACGCACAGCTATGAGTGTACAGGCGACAGTGAGGTTATTCTGCTAGCTTTGATGTTGCAGGGAGACCCAGAAAAGCTGCGGAGCTGACTGAAGAACAAGGACTAAATGTTTCCTGTGTTGTGGTGCTGCAGCTGTATGAATGTTTGCTGTCCCGCATCTTGTCCCTGCGAGATTAGGCCTGGCAGGACAAGCTGCCATCTGCCATTCAGCATCGAGAGGCAGCAGCTGATAACGCATGGGCGCAGCAGCGCGAGCGTCTCCTCGGCCCTCCCTGCTCTACCCTGCAGGCGTCGCTTGTAACGTGGCCGCTTCTCTCTCCGCAGAACAACCGCGTGGCCAAGCAGCTGATGGTGGTAATCTGCGCGCAGGGAGACGTGCGGGTCTCGCGCTGCTGCGCTCTGTCCCGCTACGATGCCCAGAAGATGAGCAGCGACGCCTTTGCCATCATCCAGAACTGCAACGTGGCTGGCGCTCACCAGGCCGCCTGGTGAGAGCGGGGCAGCAGTTTGTGTCCCTGTGAGGGCTTGCTCCGCTGCTGGGGTGCAGGATGAGGCAGACCTGACGGGTGGGAATGAGAATTGTGCTGAGGGGCTGGGATGGGAATGGCCAGCACAGGCACAGCAGAGCACAGCGCTTGTTTGTGGAAGGGCAGCTGCGAGAGCCTGGCTTCTTCCTAGCCCCACATCTGGCTGGACTCTGCTAACTTCTGTGCTTGAAACTGCAGCTGCTGTGGTGGGATCCTGCCTGTGAGCTTTGGTCATGCTGCTCGAAGCCCCACCGTAGATGACCCTGCTTCCCAGGCTAGTGTCTGAGCTGATGTTGACTTGTCCGTTGCAGGTCTCCGCCGCTCATATCGGTGCTTCTCTCTGCCAGCAAGTTCTCGAAGGCTCCCACGCTCCTCTCTGCAGACATTGCCACCTTCCTGACCAGTGATGCCCAGTCTGACAGCACTGCCACGGCCAGCAAAAACACCGTGTCCCCTCGGAGCCCCAGGGTGAAGTTCTTCAGGAGCCCAAGCAAAGAGTCCAGGCAGAAGGCACCTGGTGCTATCGAGGCGTTCTTCCGGAGGGCAGCAGAACGGCAGCAAGCGCAGCCGCCCGTGCCCAGCTCCCCGGAGCGTCAAGCGGGAAGTGGTGCTGGCCTCGCCTCTGTGCAGTGCGACCTGGGGTCCCCCGTGATGTGCAGCCCTGGGGAGGGGAGCTCTGCCTCTCCTCGCAAGAGGCTTCTCCAGGAAGAACCACAGCCTGATGTTACACAAGCGCCCTCCACCCCGCCAGGCTCCACCATCCCTTTGAAATTAGAGCATGCTACAGTGGGGAACGAGCAGAATTTGCCCCCATCTCCCGAGCTCCAGCCCTTCCCTCACGCCTCGCCCGGGGACTGGCAGCAGTGCGAGAAGTGTGGCCAGCGTGTGCTGGCCTGGGAGCTCCCAGAGCACCTGGACTACCACTTTGCTGTGGAGCTGCAGCGCTCTCTCCTGGAGCCCAGCTCCCCGACGGCCCCAGGAGCAGCTCGTAACCCCAGGGCTGCAGCATCCAGCTCTCCTGCCAAGAGCAAGCCCAAGCCTCAAGCTGCCTCTAGCGCAAAACGGCCCAGGGAAGGTGTGACACGAACTCTAGATTTTTTCTTTAAACGGTTATCTCCTTGACTCCCAGCCACTCTGGGAATTTTATATAATCAGTGTTTTTTTTAACTACATCTGAAAGGGTTTTTTATATATATACTGACAGGTTTTAATGCATTAAGTCCAATAAATTATCTTTACCCCCCACTCTGAGATGAACTGGAAGTCAGGGCTGGTGGGGGTACCTGGCCTTGCTACCAGCCTCTGCCCAGGCACCTGCATCTAGCTTGGCCTGCATTGTGCTTTCACCTACCCCTCCTGCTGGGAGCTGTGCCCAGAGCTGCACCTCGCTCTTAGTAAGTCTGTTCCTCCAGCACTTTCCTGGGGAGGCAATAGCATCTCCCCACACTGTGAAAGTGTGAAAACTGAAGTACAGAGAGAGCAGCTTATCCCAGGCTGGCTCTGTCCAAGTCTTTTCTCAAACCCCTATGTATGTGAGCATGCTGAAGCCTCCACCTTATGAGAGTTCTCTCCCAGGGGTGCCCTTACTGTGTGTTTTACAGCTGGGAGCTTACCCGAAGGTTGCTTCTGCCCCTCCTGTGCTGAGGGCAGATTGATTTTTCTCCCATAACCCCCAGCAGGGTTTCTCTGGTAGACTTTGGCAAGTCCCTGGATGCAGCGGTCTGGCCTGTGATGCTCCTGGGGGTATTACAGGCAACCTGATTACAGCGTTCTAGTTTGATTCTGTTCTGGGGAACATCTTGTCCAGCTCTTGGGGCCATGGGAGAGAGTGCACATGAGAGGGGTGGCCTCAGCCCGCTGCAGCACAGCAGCAGGGGAGCAAGGGGGCACTATGGGAGCGAGGCCCTCCAGCACAAAGGAGGCTTTTGCCCTCTACCTCCCAGTAGGGCTCAGCTCCAGCTGCACTGTTGGCTGCCTAGAGCCCTTGGGTCTGTTCCAAAGGCAAAATTGCTGCTGCCAGTAATTCAAAGGCAGCTGAGGGCAGAGAAGGGAGCTGGCCACGTCAAAGCGGCGCTGGGTGGGGTGTGGAAACGCATTGCACAGAGTTTCATCAACTGCAGCTTCCCCTCCCAGGAAGGGGAAAGAGCGAGCGCCTCGGCCAAGCCTTCTGCAGGCAGCAGATAGAGCCGGCACTGCTACCCGTGGCAGCGCGGCCTCCCTCCCGCGCGGAGCCGCGGAGCCTCCTGCCCGCTGGGACGGAGCCTCCCATCTGCGGAGTCGCTGTCCCGCACCGGGATGCTGCTGCACGCCCGCCCGTGCGGCTCCCGTGCTGGCACCACACTGCTGCAAAGCTGCCATCAGCAGGGGCAGAGGGGATGCACTGAGTGGCGGTGACAGCCAGGGGAAGGAATGCGGGAGTCTCTCATTAAGGCCAGGCCTCACGTTCCGAAGGGACGAGTCTCCCGGTGTGGTCACGCAAGGAAGGGCAGCCTGGCAAGCAGGGCTGCCTTGTGCTGCCGTGACAGCACCTGTCTCATCTCCTACGCGTCCGGCAGGACCGGCCTCAGCAGGTGGCACTGCCCCACACAAAAATAAGCCCAGGGCAGACACGGCCCTCCGGCCCTTTGGTGACACAAGTCACCTCCAAGGGGAAGCTTCTCTGTCCCTACTTGGAACCAGGGGAGTAACCTGTTTTCACAGACAGGAGGCACTTGCAAACTGATAAGCTCAAAATATTTTTAAAACAAACCCTGGGTTAGATTTGTGCCCAAGGAAGCAGCCCTTAAAGGAGGCTCTGGGGTGAATCAGTGGCTGGGGAATCAGTGGCTGGGAGGAAGCACGAGCCATGGTCCCCCCCTGCCTGTACGGGCACAAGAACTGCGCTCAGGGTGCCACGCAGAGCAGCAGGGCTGGGAGCAGGGCACTTACAGCTCCTACATTGCATCCCTCCTACAGGGAGGGCTGGAAGGCAGCCCTCTCCCACCACGACCCAGCTCCAAGGGCAGCAGGGTGAGAGCCCCACTCTGCACTCACTCACTGTTCGACTCATCTCGATAAAATGTCTTTATTCTGTACATTTATATAGAGATGCCTGGGGAAGGGGGTCCACCCCCAGCATTAGAAAAGCTAAAGACAACAGGAGAGCAATGATGAAGAGCAGGGCACCAGGAACGGACGCGCCACAGCCGGCGGGAGGGCTGCCCTTTTGGAGATGGTCGCTGCACCTCACGCCTGCCTGAGTGCCGAGGATGCCACGGCAGCTGCAAGCAGCTGCTTCCGCACCCCAACCCAGGGCTGTTCTCAGCCAGCCACTAGTACCACAGGGAAGAGCCTGCTGGCAGCTGGGGCCAATCCAGGTCCCAGAGCAGTTGCTGTAACACCCAGAGCACAGCTAGGGCGGAAGGGAAAAGGGACCATGCTGGAGCAGCTCCCCTGAGCCCATGGGTGCTGGGCTGCCAAGGAGGAGGCAGGTTTTCAGCTGGGTCTGTTCTCCCGGGGGGCAGGTCGTGCCTGTCACTCCCGCTCCTGACGCTGCTGAGCTGCCTCCCAGTCTCTCCCAGGCAGGATGGCCTTTCGTCATCCCCGCGTACCCACCACAGTCACCGACTGCACATCTCCTTGCAGGGGCAGCCCCGCAGGGTGCTCTGAGGCAGCCGCCGACGGGCACAGGCTGCTCCCCCCAGCACGGGGGGAACCTGCTCGCAGGCAGGCGGGTGCCTTTAGGGGCCTCTCGCCCAGAGCCACTACCTTTGCCCTGGCAGCCAGCAGTGAAACCAGCAGCGCCCGTGCAGTTGCGCAGCTCCTACTGCTCCCTCCGGGCTGAGTGTGGCCTGCAGTAACCGCCACGCAGGGCGCAAACGGGGAGTCGCAGAGTAGCACGTGAGGGACAGCAGTGCCCCACTTCTTGTGCACAGAGTCCTTGCTGGCGACGCCAGCCTTCTTCCAACGGTAACCCCGGTGGCCAGGGAAACAAAACAAGTCTTCCTTTAGGAGAAAGGGAACTAAAACCACGCCACTGTCAAACCACATCTCTACAATAGTCACCTGTTTTTTTGTCAATAATACAGCCTGCCCTGCTCAGACGTTAAGGCAAGCATCTGAAGAGCAAGCTGGGCTGGGCCAGGGAGCTCACTGTGAAATGCTGCTGCCCACTCGAAGATGAAATCTGGAGCTGAACCTCCGTGGAAACAACTAGCACGCACCAGCATCGGCCCAGGGACCCCTCCGCTCCACAGAACTGCCTCTTGATTCGGACGGCAGCTGCTCGGTGGCCGCAAGGAGCAGAGGTAAGTGCAAATTCCACCTTCACGCCGCCGTGCGAGGAGACCATGCCGCTCAGAGCAGCCCCAGCCTCCCGGGAGGCACAGGCAGGAGGCTGCAGGTGCGCACACGTGTGTGTGTGTGCGGGGAACAGGACGCTCAGCCAACAGCAAGACACCCAGGTTACAGTAATGCAAAACCAACACACAAATGGACACTGCAGATTAAAGCCAACCAAGAATATAACGGTTAAAAAAGTGTCCTGAATGCATTCTGAAAGGTCCAGCCAAGCCCCCATGGTGGGAAGCAGGGCCTCTTCCATCCCCCCCCAGAGGGATGTGCTGCAGGACTATTCTGGATCAAGCTGGAACGAGACCAGATCTTGTATCACAGATGGAAAAAAAATCCCTTCACTGCTAGTCTTCAAGGACTCTGCTCCTCCCAACCACTAATTTTCAAACAGTAAACACAGCCAGAACTTGCCTGCCCAGGTCTGCAGGTACCTCTGATCTCTTCCGGAGGGCAGGGTAATCAAAGCAGAAGGCAACATGGAGAACATGCTTAACTTGCCTCTTGTACGGCACTGAACGCAAGGAACTCTCCAAGACTCCACCTCGCAGCACAGAGGAGGGACGCCCACGCTGGAGCTGGATAGCAGCAGCTCCAGGCACCACTCAGAGAGCCAGGGGAGCTTCCGTCCTTCTCCCCGCTTGTTGGCGAGCGATCTCTCTGACCCAGCCGTAGTCAGAAGCTCCGTTGTCCAGGCCCCAGGGACTCCTCCAGGCCGTTTTCTTTGGTGGTGATGGCTTGGAGGTCAGTGACATGCCCAATGCCTTTGGTGACTCCTTCACGGAAGAGCAGCTTGGCTCCGATCTTCAAGTATTCAGGATGCTTGATGAATCTGAAGCGGACGACTGCCTTCTCTCCCGTCCGCAGCTTGTCCTAGGGAGACAAGGGGGATGCCTGAGCCCACACCTCTGCTGAAGGAGACTTGGGTGTGGATGCTAAAAGGATGAGACAACTGGTTGTCTCTCTCAGGCTTGCAGAGCTTGAACCCTTCCCGTCACTGTCTGCATGGTGCGAGACAGGAACACAAAGCACCGCAGAACGGAGAGTTTGCCTCCCTTCCCAGTCCTGCTGGGATCCAGTAGGCTTATTTTGTGATATGGAAATTCTTTAACATTGTTAGAGGCAAATCAACTACACAGGCAGGATAAAGGGACCAGCGTGTTCTCTGAAGGGACACAGATGTCCAAGATACCAACGAACTGGACTTGACAGTCCCATGGCCCCTAGCCTTACTGACAGGCACAGTGGAATCTCAACAAGGCCCACACGGAAGTCCACATCCCCCCTTCCTCCCAGGCCTACCTTTCCGTGGATCTTCTCTACAATAGCAGTCTGCCGCACGTTGCCTACGTGCACCGTCACCTGAAAGCCCTTCCGGAAAGTCGTGGCATGGAACAGCAGCACGATCTCAGCTTCAAACACTGAGCAGATGGTGGGGTTCATTTCTGGGCTCACCATCACCATGCCCTGCACAACAGCCCAAAACTCAGACCACTCAGGGCCAGCCCCTTTGCCAGCCCCATATCAAACACACACACTTTCCCACTCTAAGACTTGGCCTTGTTTCCCTTTCTCAGCCCTGCTCTCCTCCTACCTCACAGCCTGGCCATTTCCTCCCTTTCCAGCAACTTTTCTGCACACCCCTCTACTTCCTTCCCCCATTCCCAGCGCAGGTTCTCCTGGGAAGCCTCCAGCCCTGCTCACCGAGCACCTTGGCAGCTGATCTTACAGCTTCTGGAGCAGTGAGGAGCCTGGTGGCAGCTGGACTCACCTTGCGCAGGAGGGAGCGGTCAAAGGGCCCGAGGGCCAGCGTGGCTGCCTGCCCTGCGCGCAGCACCCGGCAGGCCGAGCGGTTGCGCTGGATGCTGCACACCTTCAGCCGCAGGAACTTCCCGTCGTCAGTGGGACCGACCACCAGGTTCTCCCCTTCTCGGCAGATCCCGCTGGCAGGACACCAAAGCAGGAGAGATCAGCAGGGGACAAGGAAGAAGCCACATGCTGCAAGGTTAACCTGCACCAACTCCTCTGGGCCAAGGATATGAACGTCTCGGGCATGTGATGAGCTAACAGGGATAGAAAGCTGGCAGGAACAGGGAATTCCTACAGCAGCAGCAAAAGCTGCACTATTACTCCTTAGAAAACGAACCGTTTTCCCCTCCCTGCCTTCTTGGGACAGGTGCAATTCTGGATCCGGTGCTCTGACACACTGCCCCCTTTCTCCCGGACAGACTGCAGTTGGCACCCACTCTGCACGGACACCCTGAGAACCAAACTGCTCTGACCGCGGCTGGGACACTGAGGGACAGTAGCCTTCTCATGGGAGTGACATGTGACAACTCCTGCTGGGATCAGCAGATTTGCTTTGCACATTTACTTCTCCCCCTGCTTGAGGAAGGAGGAATGCAGCACCTCAGGATGCTGGCTGTCCTCTGCTGACTCCGGCTCCTACTAGGCCTTCTTTCAGCATGCTACAGGTCACACTGCTAATCTAGCAACTTGAGAGTAGGGTCCTCGCTTGCCACCATGCGAGCAAGGGCTTTTCACGGCACCTCCCAATGTCCTGTAGGGCTTTGCCCTCAATCAGCTCTGTTATAGGGCAAGAGCCAGACTGATGTTGCCTTGTGCTGCTTCCATCTGATACAGGTGGTGAGGACTGGACAGCTTCCACTCTGCTGCTCTCTGAGCAGTGGGCGACTCCAGCCTTGCTGAACTCTGGCAACCACCCACACTCACACTCATCTATCTGCCTGGTACCACTTACCTTGAGAGAGTCCCTCCCACAACAGTCCCCACCTCTGGCACAGTATAGATTTCATCGACCTGCAGGAAGGCAACCAGAGGAAGCTGCTCAGAGAGCTGGCAAAGAGCACTCCAGAAGAACAAGCTACCCTCGCCATGGGTAGAGGAAGGGGAGCGCTCTGATGGGCATCAGAGGCCATCTCAGAGCTTTCACCAGCTCCCACTATCTTCCCACTAGAGGAACCCCAGCTTGAGAAGTGTAAGTCAGGGTAAGGGTCTTTTCTGTGAGATGGGCATCCCTTGGCCACAACAGGACTGAGGCTAACAAGCCTTTAGAAGGAGCAAGCCCGCTCTTTAATGTTTACCCATAGTCTGGGGGTTTGTCACATGTTCCCCCATGGTGTTCTCAGCTGGCTGGCACACATCATAGTAACGGACACAGGAGCGGACGTAGAGCTCAACTACCTTCACATACCTGAAACTCCGTGAGTTGTTGCATTAGTTCCTCCTGCTCTTTACTGTTGGTCAGTGGAGGAAGGATGTTGAGGAAGACTTTCAAGAGATCTAGGTTCTCCCCAGAAACGCTGGACAGTGTGAAGATTGGGGTGATGCTGCCAAACACACACACACAGGGATGAGTGGAAGGCCAGAGTGTAGGTGCAGAAAGTGACTGTGATTCTGAATCTACAGAGGCCAGCGGGAAGACAGAGACCACAGTAAAAAACTGGACCACTGTGGAAAGGTGTGTGGACTACACATAACTCTGCAGAGACCCTGCCTCAATGCTTGGTTGAGACACCCACCACCTGCCAGCCCACGCTTCTGTCCTAGAGATGTGACCCCAACTCAGCCTCTAGCACCTTCTGCTCTGAGAGCCCCAGAAAAGCCTAGCAGGGAAAAATGTCCTCGGAGAATGTAAAGGCAGGCAACCTGCAGATAAGGAGCCAGTATGTTCAAGATGCCACCTGCTTCCCTGAGGGAGGCTTGCCCAGCTCCATACAGCAGCTCGGGCTGACTTATATGTTTCTAGCAGACAGAAAAAAGGGTCCCTTACTTGGGAGACTGTGCAAACTGCTGTGCTGCTGTGACCGCATCGTCATCGGAATTCACGAGCAGGGGGAGCTTATTGCAGCCTGGCTGCTTCAGGATTCGCTCCAGCTGCTTCACTGTCCGTTCCACAGTGGCTTTTGAACACAAGTCGACTTTGCTGATGACAATGAAGAAAGGGACCTTGAGGGCCATTGCCAAGCCCAAGTGCTCTCGCGTTGTGCCTGCTGCAGGAGGAAAGTGAGAGCAGTAGTACTCATCAAGTATTCATCTGCCCAGATCAGGCAATGGAAAAAGAACATTATTCTTTTAATCAAAACAAACATTCAACTAAAAAATACTAAGGTGACCAAGATTTCTTGAGCCTGATCTCTTTGCTCTCAGAAAGATGTAGTAGTTTTTCTTCATGGACCAGAGTTTTCCAGAAAACAGCCATTAAAAAATGTGGGAGAACTCCAGTTGCCTTTTTACAAAGCTCAGGCTACTCTTATGCATATGTCCAACCATATGTCCAAGAGATTTTTTTCCAACAAATGCACCCTCAACTGCCAACAAAAGCCTCTCTCTCCTGAGCATCATTTCCAGTAACCTGGTATACAGATGACAAAAGGATTCCACTCTACCACCTCCCAGACATTTTTAGGCGCTGGTCTACAAGAAAACAGTTTTTTTTTTTTTCTTTTTTCTGACAATAATCTCCAGCTAACCAGGATCCTCCCAGCCACCCTCCATTCATCTCACACTGCTGTCAGTCTCTGTGTGTTCCTCAGCGCAGGCAGCACAACACTCACCAATGCCGGTGTTGGCGCTAACCACCAGCATAGCAAAGTCTGGGCAGTAGCTGGTGAGGCCAAAGATGGTTGTTTTCAGGTACTTGTGGTGGCCAGCCAGATCAATGAAAGTGATCATCTTGGAGGAGCTCTCACAGATCTCTTCTGCTGTCCGGGAGTCGCTGTAATTCACCACCTGAGGAACAAGAGGACTAAGCAAGAAAAAGCACCACCAGGCAAGCAAAGGAAGAGCCTGGCCTTATTAGACTACACCAATCTCAAAAGTTACTGAATACAAATCATTCCCCACAGATGCAAAAAGCTACATTTGTTGCAAATGGACAAGCAGCACTGGGAACACAGAGCTGGGCAACCTCTCTCCCACCATGTTTCCCTCACTGTTGTTAATAGTGACAAGTCATACTCTCCTTCCCCATCTCATCCTGTCCAAGCTCCGAGTTCAGCAGGCCTCTCTCTCTCACCTCTCCTTTGCTGTTGAAGCCAAGGATCTCAAAGCTGATACTCGACGTTCTTCCAGACTGGATTTCGTGGAGATGCCGGAAGAGGTTGAGGCGCGCTCTCCCCCGCCCGTTGTCCAGCTCTCCTTGCGTCAGGACGCCCAGAAGCGTTGACTTCCCTGAGTCCACATTCCCCAGCACAGCCACTCGCAGGTCTAAGAACTAAGGAAGAAGGATAAAAATAATCAGGAAACTTAGCCACTGCAGTGCTGGCTGTCGCACCCAAGCTGCACGGTAGCAGATGGGTCCCAGGGCCTTTCCCTCTACGATGGGCACTGTACAACATAATCATCTTCATCAAATCCTGCTCCTTCCCTCAGCAAATCACAGCCCAGGAGTTGCAAAACAAGGTCATTTGTTGCAGCAGGAGGAACTGCAAATCCTTCCTTGCTTCTGTGCTTGGCTGCATCACAGCCAGTGCTTCAGAAGTGAGATAATTTCTCAGCTCTGGTGCAGGCAACCTCCCCTACTGGAATCTGCTGCAACCGCAATCCCGGAGATGAAAAGCGTTGTTCTCAGGCCTCCCTGTGGCTGCTCTTTAGAGAGCATGTAATGGGTCAATCTAGGGCAAAGCACCTCTAGGGTTTGGGCTCTTGTCCCAAAAGGAAGCTGCTTGAATGAAGCCTCAAGCCTGAAAGTCACCAAAAGGAGAGGACGGCCAAGTTGCAGGTTCCTACCTGCTGGTTGTCAGGCACCTTTCGGACAAGGACTTCTGTTATCTTCCTGGGAACGTCGCTGTCGTAGTCAACCTCCCTCTCCCGGAGTACCGTGATGTCTGCCCCAACTCTGCCATGGACCCAAAAGAAAGAGTGAGAAACACGTCTGTGCTCAGCTGCCCCAGCACCTCTAGAGTCAGACCTGGCAAAGAGAAGGGCCCAAACACTGGGAGCAGCAGGACAGAAGCCTCGAGCTTCCAGCGAAGCTGCTCTCCTATTCCCAGAGCCTTGTGCTATGGGAACTTGAGGCACAGAGAGGCTTTGTGCAATGGAGCTGTGAGCCCAGGCCCGTTTTGGGGCAGAGCCTCGGGGGTTGCGCTCACTGCCTGCGGGGACACCTACTTCTCGGCCATGCGGCGCAGCGTCTTGAGCGAGGCGCGCATCTCCTCCTCCGAGAGGCCCACGAGCAGCCCGTTGTCCTCCACGCCGATCTGATAGACGGCCTCACCGCGGCCCTCCTGCAGTCGCCACTTCATCTGCGTCACGAGGTGCTCGAAGCGGTACTGCGAGGGATTCACGAGCTTCAGCTGCCCAACAGAGCGGGGAGTTGAGAGTCACAGCGCAGGTGCCCATGGAATCCCGCTGCCCAAGGCAGCACCCCCCGGCCCACCCCGCGAGGCAGCATCTCCACCCTGGCCTACCTATGGGAAACACCCCACGACAGCAGGGTGGCAGATCTGTACCCTGCCTGCTCTGGGGGCACAGAGCGAGCACTACACCACCTTTTCGTGATGCAGGAACCAGGTAACTGTGAATGGCAGGAGAGCCACAAGCAAGTGGCTAAGGAATGGCAGGTATCTCCATCAAAGGAGGAAGGTCTCAGGAAAAAGCATAGTGGATCTCATCTCCTAAACCAGACTCTTAAAACTAGTGCCAATATCCAGCTGTTGCAGCTGAGCACACTAGGTGCTGCTACACACAGAGATCCAGAAGTGGACTGGGTCCAACTCCCTAGTCCAGCGTTTGTTTCTCTGTCCCTTTCTTGAACGTGCTCCCCACATGCTGTCTTTCTTGAAGTTCTTCACTGCAAAATAGTCCTCTGGAGGGAAGAGGTCCCCTCTGCAGTGCTCAACAGGCTCACCTTGTACTCGATGTTCCCATCTTCTGCCTGGTTGGGGAATGAAATAAGATAGAAAGGTCAGACACCGTGTCAGCAGGGACTTCCATAGGCACCAGCCACCCAGGCGCTCTGTAGCTCCTACCACCATCTTCAAAGAGAGGGAAAATTGCAGAAACCTACTGTGTTAGTCACAGCCTCGCCTGCCCTTCATTCATTAATTCCTACGCTGCACTGGAATTTACTCGGGGTCTGTTTCTGCTGTTTGCATCACACAAGTTGAAAACCAGAAGCTAAAATTAGAGTCATGCAGGAGGGAATGCCAAATGCCACGTTTTGTTGTTGTTGCTATTTTTTTTTCTTCCACCGACAGCAAAGGATGGGGCCAGTCTGAAAGTCAGAGAAACTTCCAGTTTAAAAAAAAAAAAAAAAAAGAAAAGAAAGCACACAGGCCAACAGATGATCAAAAATCTCCACACATCCCACTCCATTCACATCCCACACTGCCACCACACACTATCCAGCACCTTCTGTCCACCCAGCATGCATGGAAACAGCTGACGGGCGGCAAAAATCGCTGCCCCTTCTCCCACACACTGCTATGCTGCTCATCCATTTCTTTCATTGACTCCTTCCTATATCCACGCACATCTACCTTGCAGATAGAGAAAAAACTTCAGCCGTAAGGAAGCAAACTGCTGGCTTGTTTGTAGTGCAGCAACCTCATCACTGTCCTGACACTCCTGGAGGTGCAGAACTGATCGGGAAAGGCTGTGGGCAACGTCTGGGAGGGCTGTAGCCAGCCCAGACTCACAGCCCCAAACAGAAAGACCCATTAACTCACCAAGCTCGCTCCTTCTGCCCTGGACACACATCTGCATGTCGAGAGCGGCAGCAGCCTTCTCCCTGCCTTCTAGCTCCGCGCTCAACCGCAGTGGAGCTTCTGGTGGCAAAACGCCATGGGAGGGAGGCTCTGTATTAACAGCTCTGCTCCCGGCCAGCGGCACGGCGCTTGCAGCAGGTTTTCCTCAGTTATCACCTCCGTGCCGGGGAGCAAAACGGCATTCACCTGCCACGCTGCAGGCGATAAGGGGACAGTGGGTCTCTCTCAAGGCAGCTGGGACTAGCAAAGCAGAGAGTCAGGGCTCGCCGGGCCACACAGCGAGGAGCGGCCGAGGGCAGGAAGGCACCGGGACCGCCCGGCCTCCGGCTGACAGGAGCAGGACCCCGGCTGCAAGGGACAGCCCGGGCCCCAGCAAAGGGTGCGCAGGGCAGCTCAGCCCTGTGCGCCAGCTGCGGGGCAGCGGGGGTGCCCCCAGCACCGGCCCCTGCGCCTTTTGCAGGAGTCCCGCTGTGCTTTACACAAGTGTCGCTGTGCGGGGCGGGCAGCCGGGCGCGGGGCTCGCCGCGCTGCTGCTCCTATCGCCTCCGTGCCCGGCACCTGCGCTCGCCGAGACGCCGCTTACTCGCAGTTCCCTGTTCCCCGGGCAGGAGCCAGCGGCGCCTCCCGGGCACCCACGGGGCTCGGGCTGAGCCGGGCTTCGGCCACGGCACCGGCCAGGCCCCGGGCGCTGTCGCGGCAGGGACCCCCGGCCCCAAAACGGCGCCGGCCGCGGCGCTGCCCGCCCGGCGCGGCGCTCACCTCGGGCGGCAGGTACGGCGGGTTGTTGGCCTTGGCCCCGCGGCTCCGCCCGCTCTTCTTCTTCGCCTTGCAGCCGCCGCCGCCGGGCGCGGCCCCCCCGCGCCCGCGCAGCGCCCCGCCGGCGCCACCGCCCGCCGGCCGGCAGCAGCCACCGAACAGCTCCGACACCCGCGCGTCCATGGCGGCCCCGCCGCGGCGCCCGCTCCGCTCCGCTCCCCGCCCGGCCCCGCCGCCCCGGCCCCGCCGCGCGGCGCCCCGGGAAAGCGAGTCCCGCCCTCCCGCCGCCGGACTACGGCTCCCGGCACGCCCCGCGCCGCCCGCGCTCGGGACTACGGCTCCCGGCACGCCCCGCGCCGCGCTGCGCCCGCGCCGTTAAGGAAGGGCGCGCGGGGCCGGACGGGAGCTGCAGTCCGGGGGCGGCGGAGGGCGCCGCCGCGCGGCCGCAGCCCCCGGCGCTTCACCTGCCCCGCGGCGCTGCGGAGAGCGGCCTGGGGAGCAGCGAGAGCGCAAAGCGCGGGGTCCGCCCGACCGTTGCTCGCGTTGCGGGGCACGGCCGGGTGCCCCTCGGCCGCAGAGCCGGCCATGGGCACTGGCTCTGTCTGCCGCCAGGGACGGGCGACCCCTCCAGTGCGCACCAGGGACCGCTCAGCGGCAGCTGCTGCCTGCGAAACTCGCTCCTACGGCCCGCGCGTCCCAGCGCGGCGATTCGAAATTGTCACCGCCCGCAGCTTTGCACGTTCGCCACCGACACAGGCAGCGGCGCGACTAACGGGCACACAGAACCGCTCTGCCGCACGCGCGCGGCGCTACCGGCTCCGCAGCGCCCGGCCCCCGCCGGCACCTCCCGTCACGGGGGCCGGCCCGCCTGCTCCGCCCCGGCCAACATGGCGGCGGTACCGCCCCCGGCGCCGCCCCGGGCCGCAGCTCCCATGGTGCCCCGCGGCGGCGGCCATTCAAATCCGCGCTGGGCCGCGGGCCGCCCCTCAGCAAATGGCGGCGCCGGGCGGCGCGGAGCGGCCCTGTGTCCCTGCCACCCACTTCGTGGCCCCCGACCGGGCGCCCGCGGCCCCGTCCTCGCCCCTCGCGGTCGAGGCGCTGCCGGTGGCGTCCCCGGAGCGTGGCGGCGGGAGATCACGGCGAAGCGGGGCGGCGGCAGGCAGCCCGTCGGTGTCGGTGGTGCTCCCGGGCACCGTGAGCCGCGAGAGCTGCTGCCGCTTGGCCTGCGAGCTGCTCAAGCACGTCCTGCACCAGCGGCACCAGCTGCCGCTGCCCTACGAGCAGCTCGCCTACTTCTGCCGGCGGGCGGCGCAGGTGGGCGGCGGGGCCGGGCCGGGTGGGCAGCGGCGGCCCATGGCCGGGGTGGCTGCTCCAGCTCCGCAGCTTGGCCCCTACAGCTTCGCTGCGGGTCTGAACTGAGAGGGCTCCGTTCGCTGTTCTGAAGTAGGGCTGGTAGCTGAAGATACCAAACGTTGCTGTTTGACCCTTGCATCGCGCCTTCCGCTTGAAGTAGTTTCTGCTACTCGCTGTTCTACGTCTGTTGCTCACACGAGCCCTCTGGGTGTTGAGTTCCTCTTGATGTGGCTCCAGAGTGGTTTCCCTCATTTGAAAGATAGGGTTTCTAAGCCTGTTGGGTTTTTGTTCTTGTTTGTTTTTTAAAGTAGCCTGGTGCAGATTCAAGCTCAGCAGCTTGAATCAGAGTGTCCTTTTGTGTTCTTCTCAGACTTCCTGATTTTACGTGGGTCTACCCATATTAAACTAACTTGCCTGACCTTCTTGGAGTAATATGAAAAGGATGTGCCCTCTTTTGAGAAGAACGTATTAAGACCTTCTCCTTATTTTTCTCTCTACTTTTCTTCCCACCCCACAGGATGGAGATGTGATTAAGAAGCCGCCCTCCGTGGACATGGCAAGCAAGAGATGCCAGCAGGTGCTGATGGAGCTGGAGGGGGTGCTCCAGCACTTGGAAGCGATGTTCCGTCTGACCCTGGTTCCGCGTGTTCTCATCCTGCTTGGTGGCAATGCCATGAGCCCCAAGGAGCTTTATGAGCTCAACTTGGAGGGCGTCTGTGTGGGCAGCGCTGAGGAGAGCCTGCAAACCCCCTTCTGCGTGCGTAAGCTCTTCCACTCGCTCTTCGTTGCGGATGTCTTCAGCGAACTGAAGGTTCTCCCTGTCGTGGGCGCTGTTGTGATGCTTCAGGGTCACCGCGACTGTGGTGCTGACTGGTTCCGGCCCAAGCTCAACTACAAAGTGCCCACCCGAGGAAGGAAACTCACTGTCAACTTGTCCTCCGATGGAGACGTGGGAATAGGTGCCTCGTCTCCTCAGGCTGTGGCTCCTGCCTGGGAGGATTACATATGGTTTCAAGCACCAGTGACACTCAAGGGGTTTCATGAATGACTTGGGCTTTCTAGAATTTTAATGAATTATTGAGTAACCTTTTGGTGCTGCTTTGGGTGGTGACCATTTCATCGCATGTAATTGCATATTCTTGTCTTTCTGGATCTCTTCTCCAGGGCATCTACTATCTTCCTGTAGCGAACAGCATTCATCTTGCTGTGAAACAGCTGTAAAATTTTTCCTTCATTGAACTGATAGTGAAAGCAACTATCTTTTAGGGCACACTTACATGTTCTTTGGGGACCTGTGCCAGAGGAGATGAAATGTTGTGCTGGGAGCAGAACTTTATTGCAGTGTAGTTATTGACCTGGCAAGTACTGGATACAGTATTTTTCTCAGGAGAGTTTTAATGCAGCAATTCCTCTATCAATAATTACTACTTTAGCAAATTGGTTTTTTGACTTTAATTAATGCACATGATTATTAATGCAGTTGGCCTTTCCAGGGTTTACCATAAAGGCTGTAACAATTCTAACCCATTCCACTGCTGGGAAAGGAGATCTTTCCCTGTAGTCTGATCGGATTTGAGCACTCACTGCTTGGCCACTCACTTGATAAAATGAGACTTCCCATTATTCAGCATTGGCTACTTTATCATCCAAAGAGCAAGCCTTCTCAGCAACGGGGAGATTTCATACGTAGGCTTGTGAAAAAGAGGTTAAACTGTCCCGTGGAGGCAGGAAAGCACATTTGATGTCTCTCCTAAGAGACAGCCTTGGTAATCAGTTTGTAAGACAGCTCAAACAAGAGGAACCATTTTTTATTCTAGTGCTCTGCAGAGGAACATAGGGCTCCTGCCCCATTGTGCGGGTTTATTCTCACTTTTTGAAAGTTCTGTTCTTGCTTGATTTGCCTCTTACAGTCCTAGACTCTAACATTTGTAAACCTTGCTGAAATGTGGGCGAGACAAGGTGGATGTGATCTTGCTTGATTTGCCTCTTACAGTCCTAGACTCTAACATTTGTAAACCTTGCTGAAATGTGGGCGAGACAAGGTGGATGTGATCAAGTTCAATGCTACCTTTAACTGTGAAATTCTTGTTCCAAATCAGAATGCCCTGTGTTACCTGCAAATGGAACTTGAGCCCTTTCTTCTGTGCCATGTCTGCTGTCTTGTGCAGAATGGGACAAAGAGAGAAACCTTAGAGCACAGCGTTGAACTAATATCCACTGCAGTAGCCTCAAAACAGCTGCTGCGTACCTGCAATGCAATGAGTTTAATAGCTCTGGATGTCTTTCCTGTTTGAAACTGCAGGCTACTAGTAGTGAGGTTGCTTGTAGTTTCTTACCAGCACTAAATGTACCCTGGGATAGTAGAAAATCTGTTGAAAGGAGGGTAAAGAAAGAAACAACCCTCTGCACTTTTTGTTATTTCTTTTAACTTTCTGACCTTTTGGACTAGAATAAGATGATAGGCCTGGAAAGAAGGTAGATAAGCTGATCTTTTGGAGCTCGGAGACCACCTGGAGTGCCCTCCCTGCCGTATTATCCACTGTCAGCTCTTGACAAAGATGTAGTGACTGCTAAAGCTAGCAGTGCAATTGCTAAGAGGCTGCCTTGCGTGTGGCTGCCCTCGTGAGAGTGTCATCACAGGTCCCCCAAAGGAAATGCAGCTTGGGCATTTCCAAGGTGCAGTGTTTGTTGTGCTCAGGAAAGCAAAGCCCTCTACTTCCCCCAAAATGCATCTTGAAGAATGCTGGTGCTCAAACATTCAAAGAAACTTTTGAACAGAAGCCTGGGTTCTGAGGAACGAGCGGCTAGACCCGCTCTCCTCCCTCTCTTAAAAAGTGTGCAATGTTATTGCATTAAACTGTTTACATATTCTGTTATACTTGAACACAGTGCTGAACTTGAATAGGGTGCTAGGAATGAGAGAAGACAAGAGGCTTTTTTTTCTTATGAAGACCTTTAATCATCAAGTTTAGTAGTTATAATCCTTACCATCAGAATAAAATGCTGGCTTCTGTACGTGACTACAGTGGCTTTATTTAATCCTTCCAAGCAGCGCTTCGGGTGGCGGCAGAGCAGCCCGCTCTGGTTCTCTGCACGGCTGGACCGCGTGGTCACAGTTGCTCCACCTTCCTGACAAACTGCCTGATGTCTTGGGCCAGAAGCCTTGGTTCTTCAAAGGCAGCAAAATGCCCCCCACGTGGCATGTAAGTGTAACTAACAATGTTTTTTAAGGTCTTCTTTGCCCAGATGCGTGGTGTATGTGTGAGCTCCTCAGGAAAGGCTGCAATCCCAGTGGGGACGTGTACACCGTACCTGAAAAACATTCATTAACTGCATTTTTTTAAAAGGCAGTTCCTGGGGAAAGCCTATGAAATTCTACTGGTGTCTGTAATGGCCACAGTGAGTGGGGGAAGTTTCACTACAGCAACTCATTTTGTGGCCTGTGCACAGCTGAGGTGCTTCACTTGTGTTTGGGCCTCTCTTTGAGCTTCAATATTTGTTGTATCTAAATATATGTAAAATAGAGCTGATCTTGTAGCCCTTCAATTGTAAGGTTTTAAGCTTTTAAAGTCATCTTGCTTGGTACCTCTCTTTTGAACAAAAATGTGTATGAATCTTTTAAAGTATGTTCTCTGCATTGCATTGGCTGCAAGACGGCTTATGTGCATTACAGGTTCAAAAGAAAAGTGATCTTTGGCAAATGATTACCTGGATCCCAGTTTGTATTCAGTCAGCATTGAGATCCTTCTATTGCTCAACTGAACACCTTACATATTAACACACTATCTGCTAGAGCAAATCAGCTTTGGCTTCATGGCCTTGCAGATGCCAGTAATCAGCTGGCCCTGTGCCGCATCCAACTCGTCTCTAAAGGAAGTTTTGCATGGGAACAGCACGGGGAGGACCAGTATGCGCTGGTCCAGGTCATGGCAGAGCGCTGTTCTGTCTCAAGCTATGCAGTATCCCACATCTCCCCCCTTTTTGTTTAGCCAGGCCATTGACATAAGGATGTGCCACGATTTGGGCTTCAGCCTTTTGCAATCTTCTCATTGAGGCCTATATTTTTTTATTTATATGAGTAATTATATTTATATATACATAACAGATATTTTATGCTTATATAAGTAATTATATATATGCATATATACTTATATTGTTATATATATTCATTATATTTATTTTATATATATGCATATGCTTATTCATATATACATATTTCCCCCCCTTTTTGTTTACCACTTACTTGTTACACAAAACAAAACATTACAATTCGTGATATTCCGATTAGATGCTAATAAAAAGACTATGCATGTGAAGTACATACCATTACCTGCTGGGTGTGAAGAAGGGTCAGATTAGCCTGAGAATGGTTGCGATTAGTCAATAATTGAGAAACATTTATTTCAATGAATAAATAAATAAAATAAAGCCATATGCCATTATTGCCAATTGGTGGGGATGCATCCCAGTATGTGAGGGGTTGAAATAATGGCAGATCCATGATATGAATCCAGTAGATTTGTGCTAGGGTTATAGGTATACTCATGGCCCATACAAATGTCCATAATATTCCACATTGGGTATCCATATTAATCATATAGGTTAAGATCAATGCACATAAAAGCATAAATCTGCAAACATCACCACATCTATTCCCTACTGCATTGCATGTTTAGAAATGATTCACGATTCACTCTGACGACTCACTGGTTTTCGACTCCTGCACTGGGCCGGAGTTCTCCTGGGGCTGTGACTCCCCTGTCGTCAATGAAGGCTTTACATTTTTCACTTGTAACCAACCATGACCTGTATAATATGTTGGCAGTCAGGGCATGCACAAGCAATTTCCATGGCTTGCTCTCAGGACAGAGCAAATTGTTTACGCAAGGAAGAGGCATTTTGATGAAAGAAGGTGTAAGATAATCGGGCCTTGCTCAAAACTGCGTGGCAGGACTGCTGCCATTGTCAATTTGTCTGCAATAGCATTTCCTTCAGTTACTAGTCCTGGTAGAGTAGTATGTGACCGTATATGCATTACGATGATGCCTGGTCCCCCCTACTCCTTGGCAGCAAAAAAAAATAGATTTAAATCTGGAATAATTTAATACATCTCTATAATCAAATATATATTTGTGTCCTGTTCAAAAAACAGTCTTTGCTGCATGTGAGGGGAAAAAAACCCCAAAAAACTCAGGATCTTGTCATCCAGCAAGTGTGAAAATCAGGGTGTGTGGTGGGGGAAGTGAGGTGCAGAGGCAGCTTTTCCCCCCGCCGTCCTGCCGGGTTTACCTATTGCACGTGGTAATAACCTACACTCCGTGCGTGGCTGAGGAAAGGGGTGCGCATCTGGGTGGTGAGCGCGGCTCGGGAAGGCGGTGCGCTGGGTGCGGAGCACGCGGTACCGGGCCTGGGAGGGTTCTTGCGGCCGCCGCTGGGCTGGGTCTCCGCTCTCCTTATTTACGATCCCGTGTGGGCACGTCCTTCACGCGAGTCCTGGCGGGGCGCGGGGCTGGCGGCAGCAGCTCTGTGGCAGGTCCTTCCCATGCTGAGCTTCCTTTGGGCTCCGGGTGAGCGGCCGGGCCCTTCAGGAACACGGTGAAAGCATTTAAGTGCAGCCGGTGCCACTACCATCTGCTGAGCTAAAGCAGTGGCGAGCATTTCTGATTTATGCTGTTCCGATCCAACGTTCTGACAAAACTTTTTGAGATCAGCAATCGTTTTTGCCGAATTACATGTAGGATCAACTGCTCCCTTACAGTCTGCATCTGCATTTGCAATTGCAAGCTGAAATAGCAAAATCTCAGCGACTTCCTCTTGTTCAATTTGTCTCGTAATAGCAGTTTGTAACCAGTCTAGGAATTGAGCATAAGGTTCCTGAGAGCCCTGTCGAATTGATGCCAAAGACTCTTCTCGCTGGCCCGAATCTGGCACCTTTTGCAAGGCCGTGATATTTAACTCTGCGGCTTTCGTAAATACTGCTCTTGGCAGTGCACCTTGCACTCCTACCATGGCCGAATTGCCTCAGCCCAGCAACTTGTTTTCTCCAACACCTTGTCCAGCAGCAATATTATCCATAACCTGGGCAGTCACAAGCTCCTTATATTCTGACGCCGGACGGCAGTGTGCAGGCGATAGAACCATTCTGAATATTGATCGCCCATCAGAAGGAGTCAGGACATAAGATTCTACTATTGCTTGTATAAAGTTTATAGTAAACGAAGCCTGGTGACCATGTTCTCATATCGATTTCCGGACTTTCTTCATAACCTCGTATGGTAAGTGAGCATATTGTGGAGTTCGGTTAGGTTTATATATTACAGGCATAGCTTGGAGGACAGAAACATCTCCTTTGCAGAGCACTTCAATCCTACATTTATCTAACAATCCATTTGACTGTCCAACAACATTCAACGGTCCTGTACATGTCAGAGGCAGTGTAGGAGCAATAGGAGGGCGCCTAATTAGCGACATGCATGATATTGACTTCTTTTGCTGCGCCTGCAAAATTTCATCTGCCGTAGGGATGGTGGTTGCCATAACCTTTACTGGAGTTAGTGGTGCGGTGGGTACAAATCACGTTCATTGTTGGGGTCTATTTCCCCGGGATCAAAAGAACCGTCAGCTTCTGGCGGATCCACTGCCTGCACTCCCTTTTTTGTATTAGGGATTATTTCAAAAGACTGTGGCTCAGCCTGTTCCTGCTTTTGAGAGAAAGCAGCAGGGGCCACAGACGCTTGTAAGATATCTTCTGCAGGTCTTAGAGCATTTAAGGCTGTATACACTGTTTTCCAAGCGATAATGATTTCCTCAGGAACTTGGAGCTGCAAGTCCTTTTTCATCTGCAATTCTTCCCCCACCTTTGCCCACAAAGAGCTATCATATGAACCAGAGGAAGGGAACCACGGGCAATAGTCTCTTATCTATACCAGCAATTTAATCAACTTTACGGCCGATACCGCAAAGCTTTGTTCTTTCAAAATTCTCCGTAAAGTCTCTTAACGGAGCTTTTGCTCCTTCGTAGCTGACTGGCCCATCTTATAATTGCCACAGCTGCTCACCTCAATTGTCCAGCGAAAGGTGAAGATGCCTCTTGAGAGCGCACGCATGCCTATGTCTCCTCTGTTTCAGCTGCGGGTTCACCACAGGTAATGAGTTTCAACTCCAAACGTCGTCGAGTAATCCCACGTTGGGCGCCATTTGTGGCGAATGATTACACGGACTCCAATTTGCATTTAACCAGCATTGGAATTGGGTAAGTTTCTCATGGGAACAGCAAGAGGAGGACCAGTATGCACTGGTCCTTGAAGGTCATGGGAGAACGTCGTTCTGTCTCAAGCTTCACCGTATCCCACAGTGAACTTCGACTATAATAACCAAGATAAAATAAGAACCTGATTTTTTTAATGAGGATTAGCTTTGTTGCAAGTGATTTAAATGCTTAAATAAGCAAATCTCCAAACTCAATTTCTCTTGCAAATCTATCCTGACTCTGCCACATAGTTACCTCTGAAAAACAGTTAAATTCCTGGTGAAGAACTCCTTGTAGAAACGCATTGATGATACGATGGATGATGTCACCCAGTAAATCATCACGTTGGTCAAGAGGTCGTCTAGAGAGTATTTGCTGTTGAGAGGAAAAAGAAACACGTGTTGTTGAAAGCTATTTCTCAGTACACAATAGTGGGTTCATGCACAGAAGTTCTCTTGTTTTCCACTCTTTTCAAGCAGCAAGATAATTGGCATCTGTGTGGCTGGAGCAAAACTGCTTGGTGCAGAAGCAGTACTTGCAGACAGTCTATTATATTTTAGAACCGCTCCTTGTCATGTGTAATATTTTTGTCTTTAAGAGCCAACTTAAGCAGACAAATCTGTTCTTCCATCTCCTCATTAGTTACCATCACCTTTTCTTTTAAAGAGTCTTCTCATGAAAGAACATCTGTTTTCTTACCTTTCCAAGCCTCCATCATCCTTTTGAACAAAAGATCTATTAGTCCAGGTAGAGAATTTCTCCAGAATGTATGCAGCAAGCCCCACAGGGGAGTCATTCAATCCGCAACCTAATTCCAGAGATAAACAGGACAATCAGTTAAAGCAAAGCTGGACTTTTATAAGAGTCCTTCAAAGTTTTTCATTGATTGCCTAGCAAAGAGTTTGTTTTATTAGTTCTGCTGTAACTACATTTCTTCACAAATTTGCCCCAAATGAGCTGAGGCTGTAACTGACAGCACTCCCAACTTGGGTAGTTTCTGTTCCAAAGAGCTTAGGAGTTAAGCAAGTCCTGTCAGGTTCCTGGTGATGCATGGAAGAAGCACCACGTATAAGTGTTAAACACTAAAATGATTTCAAATAAACTCTTTGAGAGCACCGTTCTGGCTAGGATGGATAACCAGGCCCTTGAGTGCTGTTTCCCCATCTTCTGTTTTTGAAGGTGAAAAGGGCTGTGCGGCAGATACCTCTGCATGCTGTCGAGGAGCATTAGAGCAGACATAAACCTAGCATGTATGTAGGGTATCACCCATGTGTTCTTAACTAAAAACCAGATAGTAATTGGCTCGATAGTGATAGAGACTTGTCTTGGGAAAAGTGCAATACCCTGTGTGCTGTAGTTTTTGGTACAGCATATTATCTCAAGTGTATTTTCATGCAACTTTAGCACTGAGTGGCCTCGTGGAAGACCATGTACAAAAAAAGTTTTGGTTAATAGTGAACGTGGCTAACCCTTTCCTTCCACTGGCAAGTCCCAAGTGATTTATTATAGGTTATAAGTTATGTGAAGGCTTTGCCTGGCCGTAGGTCAAGCTAAAACACGTTATCTAGTGCATGACCCACCAGCAATAAACCTTTTCATATCATCTGAGGCCCTTGTGTTTTATTTTTTTTTCTAATGAGCTTTTCCTCCTCTGTTTAAATTGCTTTGCACTTTTTTGGCATCACTTTTTTATTGACCGTTCTAATCAGCAAGTCACTTCTAATCAACTAGATTTTGCAACTCTCCAGTTAGCTTTAGATTAAATCATATCCTGCAAACCTGACAATTTTTTCCATTAATAGTTAACTTTTTCTCTAGAGAAATCCAGATTATGTTGAAATGTCCAGATCCCAGCAGAGATTTTTGTGATACTCTCCCTGCACTGAAGTCTGAACACTTATTCCTATGCTTAGATTCTTATGATAAGTATTCATAGATCCATGATATTAATCCTTTTCTTAAGGCAGTTTAATTCTTTAAGAACTTCTGGAGAGATCTTGATAAAAAAATTGCTTGAAAATCCAGATATGCTACTGCTCTTTGATTCTGCCAGAACTTTGGCTTGTGAAATATGATTTCTTTCTACAAAACCATGTTGACTCTTCCCTGCGACATTACTATTACCTGTGAATCAAGTCTTCGTTCTTTAGAACAGTTCTGCTAGTTTGCCTTTCATGGAGACTAGACAAACTGTTCTGCACCTGCCTCCCCTCCACTCTCAGCTCTTAAACGGGTATCTCATTTACCTCCTACTATTCCTTTGCTATTGAGATCAGGTCAAGCAATGATCTGATCATCAGTTTCCGAGTTATTTTTGAACTTCTCAGGGACTTCCCAGGATGAGGTGCTATTTTTCCTAAGGACTCCACTAGTGCTGCTTCAGTCTGAGACAGCTCCCCTGTCTTTCCTGATGAGGAGTTACTATCCCTACATTTGGTAACTCTTCTGAGATGGTCATATCTTTCTTGAGACCCCTTCTGTATTGACCTCTGCAACTCCGGCAGGCCTCCTACTTTCCAAGTACTAAGGCTGAATCTGTCTTTCTGCAATTTCACATTGTATTTATTTATGATCTCTTTTTCTTTTTTTTCACCCCTCTTTTACTTTTAGACGCTTCGCTTCCAAGGTACATGCTTCGATTAGGTGGCTTTTTGATGAGCTGTTCTTTTGGCTGAGAAAAGTCATACACCATTTTAAGAGTCTGAAAAGTATAATCTGCAGAATATCTATCATGGGTTCATTACCTGCAGTGTCTGGTTTGGTGGCTTGAAGGTGGAAGTATCCAGATTCTCGCAAAATGTAATAGAAGTTCTTCTCGAGAAAAGGGTACATACGTCGAGCATCTTCTCTGGTGAGGCCCACAAGCCATGGTACGTAAGCCCCAATCATCACAGAGATAAACGTCCCCAAACCATGTGCAATGTTGAAGACAAAATTCAGATGAAGCCCTTTCACAGACCTAAAATCAAGTTCATAGAAAGATTTTTTTTTTAAGATATTATTTTCTAGAGAAGCTGAAAATAGAAATTATCTGACTGGTGTTGTGGTAGAAGTATTTCACTGAACCAAATACGTTAAAAATGCTTCTGTTTTTATTATTTAAAAAAAATAGAAGGAACTAGAAATAGTACAGTTTGTGGCATCTCCATCTAGCCATGCCATTCATATGAAAATACAAATACTAGAAATACTAGATCACACATGGGAGTGCTGCAAAGCACCACTACAGTCCAGAGCTCTGCTTGCAGTCTAACAACATTAGGAGCTTTCCCCCTTGATTTGTTTTCTGACTTAAGCATGGTTGTGGTGCTCTCTATCCTTCCTGACTTTGAATAAGGATCGGCCTCCTCTAGTTTTCAAGTCAAAATCCAAGAGAGATTTCTTTCCAGCTAGTGCAGAAGCCAAATAACAGGGAAATGCAGGAAGCCTGTAATGTGAGCCAATATCAATATAAAGAATCTGAGCACAATTGAATGCACAGGGTTGGGGATGTCCCTGGAGGACACAAAGGGGAAGGGATGAGAGGGAGAACGGGGGCTCTGCAGACAGAAGACAGGATAAGAGCTGAAGGCAGCTCCTCTGGGCCGACTGCAGTTGCTACTCACTGTGGCAGCATCTGGGCCATGTTTGTAGTAATCGGAGCCCCTGCGTCTCCTCCCTGTAGGTAGTACTCCTTGAAGCCCAGCCTTTTCATCAGCTTGTGAAATATCCGAGCAGCTGCTATGGTGTTAAAGCCTGCAGGTAAAGAGAAAAAATGGGGGCACAAGTCTTTCATTTTCACAGAGTTTAGCAATTTGTGCAAGATAAGCTCGGATTCTTAGTCCCACACCAAGGGCACATCCTGATAATATAAGCTTCTCCATCTCCAGTGTTGAGAGGAGCCAGCCATTTCCCATCTCACAACTACAGAGAAGACACCTGTCTTGTATGTATTAGTGAAGAGTTGAGTTCACAGAACTTGAGAAAACCCAGAATCTGCCCTCCTGCGTTCTCAAACTGCTGTGCTCAAGGGTCCACTGGTGGCAGGGGTGTTACTTCAAAACCCTTGTGATTCCTGGAGAGCCTTTTCATCACTTACCTTTCTGGTGAGGTGCCTCTGAGAAGCCATAGCCCGGGATGGACGGGCAGATGACCTCAAACACGACGTCGTCCTCACCTAGGCCGTGCTGGGCCGGCTCCGTGAGCAGAGGGATGATCTTGTAGAACTCATAGAAGGAGCCGGGCCAGCCGTGCACCATCAACAGGGGATAAACAGTCTGGCCGGGAGGGACGTGGGGAGGCTTCACGTGGATAAAATGGATATCGATCCCTGACAGGAATTCAAAACAGATAAATGAAAGCTCTGACTTCATCTCAGTTTCTTTTCTGGTCCCTGAAGAAGGAGGGTGGAAAAATTCTAACTCTTTTTTTACAGCATAAATGTCACCAACCACTGAGAAACAGCTGCCTATCTGAAAGGGGATACCGTGCCTCCTACTGTACCCATGTCTGCTCTTTCATATATGAGCAGGGATATGTATCTGAGTCCCAGACATATGGGTCACAAGAGATCACGAATGCCTCTCCTAAGGAAGTGGTTTTATAGAAATAGGTAGAGCTGCTCTTAAATACATAGCATAACCCAGGTACGACACATGCAAAACCACACACATGATAAAATCATATGGTTGACTAAAGGCAAAATATGTAGAATATACAAGTTTTACCTGAAAATCATTTATCTAAAGACTGGCTAATCTTACCTGGCTAAACTACTGAAGGAGAGGGGAAAGCACCTGGTCTAAGAGTTTGGGTAAATTTGGCAAATTTCAAGGGAGGTTTCAAGGTGGTGACAGAAGAAAATATCACGAGGACAGATTCAATGCCAAAGGTACTGTGTTCTGAAGCAGACTCAGTATTATTGCTTATTTCAAGTAGTGTTAATCTATAGAACATTATGAATAATACAACCTACACTAATGAGATCTCACTCAGCTCTATTATGCATAGTGTTATCTTAAATATTCTAACGTGTGAAATCACCTTGGCTTGCCTCAGGCTTGCATTTCTGAGCCAAGTGTTTCAGGGCACTCTATTCAGTTCGGTGCTCAGTCTGAACCCCTTGTCCCACATATACCATTCGTAGGGGTAAAGCGAGCAGGGACTTTGAAGGTGCACAGCGAAACAGCAGTTGTGAGCACAAGGTGACTTGCCACCAATGGGACAGGCCACAGAGGTAATATGGCCAGGCATATCATAAAATCATAGAATTGTTATGGACGGAAATGACTTTCAAGATCATCAAGTCCTACTGTAAACCCATCACATCTTGCCTGCTAAACTACATCTCTAAGTGCCTCATCTACAGGACCCACGTGAACTGCAGAGACGCCCTCACCTTCGATGGTGGTTTGGAAATGAGGGTATTTGTTCAGGATCTCCACTTGCTTGCGCCAGTCAAACTGGTTCCTCCAGTAGGCGACCACCTTCTGCAGGTAGTCCGAGTTGAAGCCATAGTGGAAGGCAGCCCCTTCGAGCGGCGGCGTGTAGCGGGCCTGGTCCAGGCGGCGGTGCAGGTCCTGCAGAGAGGAGCACACGCTGCTCTGCGCGGCTGGCCAGGTGCCTGCATGCTCCGAGCACAGGGACACGAGTGCTGGTGGGCAGAGCCTTGCACCTCTGCCGGCTTTTGCTCCATTACCTGATACACTGAGAACCTTGCTAAAGAAGTTGCACGCTCTGCACAGGATCCTCGGTCATTTATGTCATCACTATACTTTTCTATAGGTTACCAGTTTATACAGGGCAGATGGGAGTACTGGGGTCCTACTCTTGCCCTTCTGATAACTTGCTAACTAGGCTTGTTGTTGCAAGGGAGCTCTCTGGCACTGCTGGATGGGAAGAGAGTAAGAAGTGGTTATCAAAGAGTGGGTATTTCTGCAGCTCAGTCCCAGCTGGCTGAGCTGCCTAATGCTAGTTGGCTGGAGACAGAGATGCTGCGACTCAGTAAGGCTGTATATCTCCACCCTTCCAGGCCTTGCCTCTACTAAAGACCTCTGTGTGCCCCACTGCTCTCCCTAAACCTTCCCACCCTGCTTCACCATCCTCAGACCCTCTATAAAAGTCTGCTGGTTAAAGTGTGGCCTTCTGTCAGGAGCAGCTAGAGGTTGCACATACGATCTGTGATCTTGGAAACAAGATCTCCAGGACAATATGTAGGATCTGAACCCACAGCTGCTTCATAAATGATGGTTGGGAGTGCATCGTCTAATGGTGATAGGTAACTATATTACAGTACGAGTACGGTGGTGATAGCCCCAAGACATCAAGACCTTCAAGAAGTGAGATGGAGGTGGACTGGCTCCACCTTGCAGCTTTCTGCCCCTCTCCACATCCCGGCCATGGGTACCTGGATTTCTTTGTCAGATGTTTCAATCTGGAAGGGCCGTATTCTTTCATCTTCTTTTAGTTTTTTTTCGCCTGCACCCCACCATCCATCACCCATTTCAAGAGTCTTGATCTTGCGTCTAGACATCAGCCAACAAACCAGCATCCCTCCAACCCCCAGGGCAGCTGCAGGGACCAGGACTCCGTTCTCCTGAGAATATTCAAAAGACCTGTGGAGGTGTAAAATTGTAAAATTCAACTATGAAAGTGTCGGGGTATTGGGACTATGTGCAGACCTGTATTCACCCTGGTTGGACCTGAGCAGGAAGGAATGGCCAGAAATCCCAAGGATCAACAAGGTCTGGGAATTCAAACATCTTCTGGGGTACATTAAGAAGAGCGTCTCCAGCAGATCAAGGGAGGTGATCCTGCCCCTCTACTCAGCCCTGGTGAGGCCACATTTGGACTATTGTGTCCAGTTCTGGGCTCCACAGTACAAAAGGGATGTGGAGCTGCTGGAGAGAGTCCAGCTCAGGGCCACAAGGATGATCAGGGGCCTGGAACATCTGTCCTATGAGGAGAGGCTGAGGGAGCTGGGCCTGTTCAGCCTGGAGAAGAGAAGGCTGAGAGGGGATCTAATCAGTGTATATAAGTACCTCAAGGGAGGGAGTGCAGAGGATGGTGCTGGTCTCTTTTTAGTGGTGGCCACTGATAGGACTAGAGGAAATGGCCGGAAACTGAAGCACCAAAAATTCCACAGGAACTTGAGGAAAAATTTCTAAACAGTGAGGGTGACAGAGCACTGGAACAGGCTGCCCAGAGAGGTTGTAGAGTCTCCTTCTCTGGAGATCTTCAAAACCAGCTTGGATGCAGTCCTGTGCCACATGCTTTCGGTGACCCTGTGTGTGCAAGGGGGTTGGACTAGATGATCTCTAGAGGTCCCTTCCAACCCTAAGCATTCTATGATTCTATGATTCTAGGGTAAAACCTGCCCTTTAGCAAGGTGGCCCACAGGTGTCAGGTTGTGTCTTTGATGCTCCTGTTTCTTTTCTAGACAGTCAAGTTTCAGATGATCTTCAGGGAAAGAAGCTGATTTAAACATGAAGGACATTTCAAAGCTTTTTAGATGCTCGATCGATCAGTGCCAAATGCACCTTCCCCTCCCTCTGAGCTGTGTGTCAAGCTCTCCAGCTTCCCCCGAGGACGAGACTGTTGCAGGAGACCGTGAGAGGTCTATAAATGAAGACTTTGTTGTTGTCGTTATGCATCGTAGGGAAAGGACTATGCTGTGCCTCATTGAGGGGTCTGAAGAAAAGTGGAGGCCTCAGCACAGAGCAGCTGCTTCACTCACCTGATCCAGGACAAGACGTTTTCCCTACAAAAACAAAGAAAAAAGACGATCCTTTCAGCCTAGCAGTGTTGAGTGGTACCGATCCCTGGGGACACTGCAAACACTGTTGTCTGCCAGCACCATGTACCGCACAGCCATGGAATCACTGGCAGTTTAGCCACCAGGACGCATCTGAAAGTTTGCTTCTACTTTTGGATGAGACAGAATGAGAGGTCCCGGGAGCACCAATCCTGCACAAAAGGAGTATTTCTTCGCTACATTTTAGGTAGGTAGATTGTTTCCATAACATTCAGAAATCTAGACTCATAAGGAGCAATAAGGAAATGTCTTGGTATCTCATGCCATGGAAGGCAGCTAATGCTAGGCGCTATTTGGTGTCATAATTAAGATATCTTGAGACAAAACAAAAAGACAGAAAAATCAACAACCAAAAAAAAAACACCTCCCAAAGGACATAAAGCTCCATGATGAAAACCTGAGTCTGCTGGTTGGTTTTTCTCATCTAGAGTCATTTTCCCACTCTGCCCCAGGCAGAGCTTGCACTGCATCTGGAGCCCCGGGCAGGAGCCGAGGCCGTTTGGTAACTCACTGTGGAACAGCTCTGGTGTGGAATGTGAGGATCTGTTTCTTTAAAGCGCTCCCAGCCAGGGGAGAACAGGGCTCCCAAGAGCAAACAGTGTCGACCTCCACCTCTTTGGAGGCTGGGCAGCTTATGCAAGAGGTACTAACACCTCCCTGCACTTGCATCCTAGAGCTTAACTAAGCAGAGGCACAAAACCTGGCACCACGGCCATCACCCCAGCCTGGAACTGCCGACAAAACAAGCATGACGGAGAACCAGCTCTCCGAGTGACACCGTCCAGGATAATCTCTTCCACAGTTACGACTATGAAAAACCAGTCGGATATTCCCAGCACTTTTCGGTGGCCTGTCTCAGCCTGGGTTACCCTGCAGGGCTCTGTCCCACCCCAGCCCTAGAGGTGCCCCGTGCCCCGTCCCCGGCTCCCGGTGCCGTGGGGCTCTCACCAGGCGTTAGGAAGGACCTCCTGCCACATGTCTGCTCCTTCTCCACTCGTGCAGCTCCGAGCAAAGCAGCCTGCTGTCTCCTCTGCCGACTTCCTCTTTGGCTACGCGCTCAGTGACCACCCACTCCATACCACTTATTAGTGCCACCTTACGCGGGTGGTTGCAAATGCAGTTCAGTGAAGTTCAGCAGAGGCAGATGCAAAGTCCTGCGCGGGCAGGGAATCCTGCGCTCCGTCCTCTCCCCGCCCAGCCCGGGGAAAGAGCTGCTGCCGCTTGGCCTGCGAGCTGCTCAAGCATGTCCTGCAGCAGCGGCACCAGCTGCCGCTGCCCTACGAGCAGCTCGCCTACTTCTGCCGGCGGGCGGCGCAGGTGGGCGGCGGGGCCGGGCCGGGTGGGCAGCGGCGGCCCATGGCCGGGGTGGCTGCTCCAGCTCCGCAGCTTGGCCCCTACAGCTTCGCTGCGGGTCTGAACTGAGAGGGCTCCGTTCGCTGTTCTGGAGTAGGGCTGGTAGCTGAAGATACCAAACGTTGCTGTTTGACCCTTGCATCCTGCTTTCTGCTTGAAGTAGTTTCTGCTACTTGCTGTTCTACATCTGTTGCTCACACGAGCCCTCTGGGTGTTGTGTTCCTCTTGATGTGGCTCCAGAGTGGCTTCCCTCATTTGAAAGATAGGGTTTCTAAGCCTGTTGGGTTTTAGTTCTTGTTTGTTTGTTTTTTAAAGTAGCCTGGTGCAGATTGAAGCTCAGCAGCTTGAATCAGAGTGTCCTTTTGTGTTCTTCTTAGACTTCCTGATTTTACTTGGGCCTACCCATATTAAACTAACTTGCCTGACCTTCTTGGAGTAGTATGAAAAGGATGTGCCCTCTTTTGAGAAGAACGTATTAAGACCTTCTCCTTATTTTTCTCTCTACTTTTCTTCCCACCCTACAGGATGGAGATGTGATTAAGAAGCCGCCCTCCGTGGACATGGCAAGCAAGAGATGCCAGCAGGTACTGACGGAGCTGGAGGGGGTGCTCCAGCACTTGGAAGCGATGTTCCGTCTGACCCTGGTTCCGCGTGTTCTCATCCTGCTTGGTGGCAATGCCATGAGCCCCAAGGAGCTTTATGAGCTCAACTTGGAGGGCGTCTGCGTGGGCAGCGCTGAGGAGAGCCTGCCAACCCCCTTCTGCGTGCGTAAGCTCTTCCACTCGCTCTTCGTTGCGGATGTCTTCAGCGAACTGAAGGTTCTCCCTGTCGTGGGCGCTGTTGTGATGCTTCAGGGTCACCGCGACTGTGGTGCTGACTGGTTCCAGCCCAAGCTCAACTACAAAGTGCCCACCCGAGGAAGGAAACTCACTGTCAACTTGTCCTCTGATGGAGACGTGGGAATAGGTGCCTCGTCTCCTCAGGCTGTGGCTCCTGCCTGGGAGGATTACATATGGTTTCAAGCACCAGTGACACTCAAGGGGTTTCATGAATGACTTGGGCTTTCTAGAATTTTAATGAATTATTGAGTAACCTTTTGGTGCTGCTTTGGGTGGTGACCATTTCATCGCATGTAATCGCATATTCTTGTCTTTCTGGATCTCTACTCCAGGGCATCTACTATCTTCCTGTAGCTGGACAGTGTTCATCTTGCTATGTAACAGATGCCCAAGTTTTCCTTGCATGAAACTGTTATTGAAAGCAACTGTCTCTAAAGGCACACTTACATGTTCTTTAGGGACCTGTGACAGAGGAGATGAAATGTTGTGCTGGGAGCAGAACTTTATTGCAGTGTACTTATTGAGCTGGCAAGTACTGGATACAGTATTTTTCTCAGGAGAGTTTTAATGCAGCAATTCCTCTATCAATAATTACTACTTTAGCAAATTGTTTTTTGACTTTAAATAATGCACGTGATTATTAATGCAGTTGTTCTTTCCAGGGTTTACCATAAAGGCTGTAACAATTCTAATCCATTCCACTGCTGGGAAAGGAGATCTTTCCCTGTAGTCTGATCGGATTTGAGCACTCACTGCTTGGCCACTCACTTGATAAAATGAGACTTCCCATTATTCAGCATTGGCTAGTTTATCATCCAAAGAGCAAGCCTTCTCAGCAACGGGGAGATTTCATACGTAGGCTTGTGAAAAAGAGGTTAAACTGTCCCGTGGAGGCAGGAAAGCACTTTTGGTGTCTCTCCTAAGAGACAGCCTTGAGAATCGGTTTGTAAGACAGTTCAAACAAGAGGAAGCCATTTTTTATTCTAGTGCTCTGCAGAGGAACATAGGAGTCCTGTGCCATCGTGAGGTTTTATTCTCACTTTTTGAAAGTTCTGTTCTTGCTTGCTTTTACCTCTTACAAATGTTAGAGTCTTGGACTGCAAACCTTGCTGAAACAGGACAGAGACGAGGTGGATGTGATCAAGTTCAACACTACCTTTAACTGTGAAATTCTTGTTCCAAATCAGAATGCCCTGTGTTACCTGCAAATGGAACTTGAGCCCTTTCTTCTGTGCCATGTCTGCTGTCTTGTGCAGAATGGGACAAAGAGAGAAACCTTAGAGCACAGCGTTGAACTAATATCCACTGCAGTAGCCTCAAAACAGCTGCTGCATACCTGCAATGCAATGAGTTTAATAGCTCTGGATGTCTTTCCTGTTTGAAACTGCAGGCTACTAGTAGTGAGGTTGCTTGTAGTTTCTTACCAGCACTAAATGCACCCTGGGATAGTAGAAAATCTGTTGAAAGGAGGGTAAAGAAAGAAACAACCCTCTGCACTTTTTGTTATTTCTTTTAACTTTCTGACCTTTTGGACTAGAATAAGATGATAGGCCTGGAAAGAAGGTAGATAAGCTGATCTTTTGGAGCTCGGAGACCACCAGGAGTGCCCTCCCTGCCGTATTATCCACTGTCAGCTCTTGACAAAGATGTAGTGACTGCTAAAGCTAGCAGAGCAATTGCTAAGAGGCTGCCTTGCATGTGGCTGCCCTCGTGAGAGTGTCATCACAGGTCCCCCGAAGGAAATGCAGCTTGGGCCTTTCCAAGGTGCAGTGTTTGTTGTGCTCAGGAAAGCCAAGCCCTCTACTTCCCCCAAAATGCATCTTGGAGAATGCTGGTGCTCAAACATTCAAAGAAACTTTTGAACAGAAGCCTGGGTTCTGAGGAACAAGGGGCTAGACCCGCTCTCCTCCCTCTCTTAAAGAGTGCAATGTTATTGCATTAAACTGTTTACATATTCTGTTATACTTGAACACAGTGCTGAACTTGAATAGGGTGCTAGGAAAGAGAGAAGAGGCTTTTTTTTTTTTTTTCTTATGAAGACCTTTAATCATCAAGTTTAGTAGTTATAATCATTACCATCAGAATAAAATGCTGGCTTCTGTACGTGACTACAGTGGCTTTATTTAATCCTTCCAAGCAGCGCTTCGGGTGGCGGCAGAACAGCCCGCTCTGGTTCTCTGCACGGCTGGACCGCGTGGTCACAGTTGCTCCACCTTCCTGACGAACTGCCTGATGTCTTGGGCCAGAAGCCTTGGTTCCTCAAAGGCAGCAAAATGCCCCCCACGTGGCATGTAAGTGTAACTAACAATGTTCTTTATGATCTTCTTTGCCCAGGTGCGTGGTGCATGTGCGAGCTCCTCAGGAAAGGCTGCAATCCCAGTGGGGACGTGTACACCGTACCTGAAAAACATTCATTAACTGCATTTTTTAAAAGGCAGTTTCTGGGGAAAGCCTATGAAATTCTACCAGTGCCTGTAATGGCCACAGTGAGTGGGGGAAGTTTCACTACAGCAACTTGTTTTGTGGCCTGTGCACAGCTGAGGTGCTTCACTTGTGTTTGGGCCTCTCTCTGAGCTTCAGAATCTGTTGTATCTAAATATATGTAAAATAGAGCTGACCTTGTACCCTTTCAACTGTAATGTTTCAAGCTTTTAAACTCACTTGGTACCTCTCTTTTGAACAAAAATGTGTATGAATCTTTTAAAGTATGTTCTCTGTATTGCATTGGCTACAATCCAGCTTATGTGCATTACAGGTTCAAAAGAAAAGTGACCTTTGACTAGAGTTACCAAGATAAGAACCTGATTTTTTTAATGAAGATTAACTTTGTTGCAAGTGATTAAAATGCTTAAACAGGCAAATGTCCAAACTCAGTTTCTCTTGCAAATCTATCCTGAATCTGCCACTTACTTACCTCTCAAGAATATTTAAATTCTTGACCAAGTTCTCCTTGTAGAAACGCATTGAGGATACGATGGATGATGTCACCCAGTAAATCATCACGTTGGTCAAGAGGTCGTCTAGAGAGTATTTGCTGTTGAGAGGAAAAAGAAACAAGTGTTGTTGAAAGCTATTTCTCAGTACCCAACAGTGGGTTCATGCTCAGAAGTTCTCTTGTTTTCCACTCATTTCAAGCAGCAAGACAATTGGCATCCGTGTGGCTGGAGCAAAACTGCTTGGTGCAGAAGCAGTACTTGCAGACAGTCTATTATAATTTAGAACTGTTCCTTGTCATGTGTAATATTTTTGTCTTTGAGAACCAGCTTAAGCTGGCAAAAGTGTCTTTCCATCTCCTCCTTAGTTACATTCACCTTTTCTTTTAAAGAGTCTTCTCATGAAAGAACATCTGTTTTCTTACCTTTCCAAGCCTCCATCATCCTTTTGAACAAAAGATCTATTAGTCCAGGTAGAGAATTTCTCCAGAATGTATGCAGCAAGCCCCACAGGGGAGTCATTCAATCCGCAACCTAATTCCAGAGATAAACAGGACAATCAGTTAAAGCAAAGCTGGACTTTTATAAGAGTCCTTCAATGTTTTTCATTGATTGTCAAGCAAAGAGTTTGTTTTATTAGTTCTGCTGTAACTACTTTTCTTCACAAATTTGTCCCAAATGAGCTGAGGCTGTAACTGACAGCACTCCCAACTTGGGTAGTTTCTGTCCCAAAGAGCTTAGGAGTTAAGCAAGTCCTGTCAGGTTCCTGGTGATGCACGGAAGAAGCACCACGTATAAGTGTTAAACACTAAAATGATTTCAAATAAACTCTTTGAGAGCACCATTCTGGTTAGGATGGATAACCAGGCCCTTGAGTGCTGTTTCATTACCTTCTGTTTTTGAAGGTGAAAGGGGCTGTGTGGCAGATACCTCTGCATGCTGTTGAGGAGCATTAAAGCAGACATAAACCTAGCATATATGTAGGGCATCACCCATGTGTTCTTAACTAAAAACCAGATGGTAATTGGCTCGATAGTGATAGAGACTTGTCTAGGGAAAAGTGCAATACCCTGTGTGCTGTAGTTTTTGTTACAGCACATTATCTCAAGTGTATTTTCATGCAACTTTAGCACTGAGTGGCCTCGTGGAAGACCATGCACAAAAAACTTTTGGTTAATAGTGAACGTGGCTAACCCTTTCTCTGCTCTGGCAAGCCCAGAGTGATTTATTATAGGTTATAAGTTATGTGAAGGCTCTGCCTGGCTGTAGGTCAAGCTAAAACACGTTATCTAGTGCATGACCCACCAGCAATAAATGTTTTCAGATCTTCTGAGGCCCTTGTGTTTTTTTTTTTTTAATGAGCTTTTCTTCCTCTGCTTAAATTGCTTTGCACTTTGTTGGCATCACTTTTTTATTGACCATTCTAATCAACAAGTTACTTCTAATCAACTAGATTTTGCAACTCTCTCCAGTTAGCTTTAGATTAAACCATATCCTGCAAACCTGACAAAATTTTCCATTAATAGTTAACTTTTTCTCTAGAGAAATCCAGATTATGTTGAAATGTCCAGGTCCCAGCAGAGATTTTTGTGATACTCTCCCTGCACTGAAGTCTGAACACTTATTCCCATGCTTAGATTCTTATGATAAGTATTCATAGATCCATGATATTAATCCTTTTCTTAAGGCAGTTTGATTCTTTAAGAATTTCTGGAGAGATCTTGATAAAAAAATTGCTTGAAAATCCAGATATGCTACTGCTCTTTGATTCTGCCAGAACTTTGGCTTGTGAAACATGATTTCTTTCTACAAAACCATGTTGACTCTTCCCTGCGACATTACTATTACCTGTGAATCAAGTCTTCGTTCTTTAGAACAGTTCTGCTAGTTTGCCTGTCATGGAGACTAGACAAACTGGTCTATATTTTTTCTGCACCTGCCTCCCCTCCACTCTCAGCTCTTGAACTGGTATTTCATTTACCTCCTACTATTCCTTTGCTATTGAGATCAGCTCAAGCAACGATTTGATCATCAGTTTCCGAGTTATTTTTGAACTTCTCAGGGACTTCCCAGGATGAGGTGCTATTTTTCCTAAGGACTCCACTAGTGCTGCTTCAGGCTGAGACAGCTCCCCTGTCTTTCCTGATGAGGAGTTACTACCCCTACATTTGGTAACTGTTCTGAGATGGTCATATTTTTCTTGAGACCCCTTCTGTATTGACCTCTGCAGCTCCGGCAGGCCTCCTACTTTCCAAGAACTAAGGCTGAATCTGTCTTTCTGCAATTTCACATTCTATTTGTTTATGATCTCTTTTCTTTTTTTCACCCTCTATTACTTTTAGAAGCTTCGCTTCCAAGGTACATGCTTTGCTTAAGTGACTTTTTCATGAGCTGTTCTTTTGGCTGAGAAAAGTCATACACCATTTTAAGAGTCTGAAAAGTAATATCTGCAGAAGATCTATCATGGGTTCATTACCTGCAGTGTCTGGTTTGGTAGCTTGAATGTGTGAGTATCCAGATTCTCGCAAAAAGTAATAGACGTTCTTCTCGAGAAAAGGGTACATACGTCGAGCATCTTCTCTGGTGAAGCCCACAAGCCATGGTACGTAAGCCCCAATCATCACAGAGATAATCTTCCCCAAATCGCGTGCGGTGATGAAGAGGAGATTCAGATGAAGCCCTTTCACAGACCTAAAATAAAGTTAATAGAAAGTTAAAAAAAGAGAATTTTTGTTTTCAGATTCTCTAGAATATTATCTGACTGGTGTTGTTTTAGAAGTATTTCACTGAACCAAATACGCTAAAAATGCTTCTGTTTCTATTATTAAAAAAAATAGAAGGAGCTAGAAATAGTACAGTTGGCGCCACCTCCATCCAGCCATGCCATTCATATGAAAATACAAATACTAGAAATACTAGATCACACATGGGAGTGCTGCAAAGCACCACTACAGTCCAGAGCTCTGCTTGCAATTTAACAACATTAGGAGCTTTCCCCCTTGATTTGTTTTCTGACTTAAGCATGGTTGTGGTGCACACTTTTCATTAAATGCTAAGCAGTGAGCTATGATGTGATCTTCCAGGACAGGTATTATGTTTCTTTTTGGGTCAGCCACTTTCAGCTCAACGTTTCAGACAGGGAAGTGCTGTGATGCTACTGTTCAGGTGCTGAGAAAGTGAGCTCCCTCCCTTCCTATCTCCTAGCAAGTTTTAAATTTCTTAGTCTCTCTCCTTCCTGACTTGGATTAAGGATTGGCCTTTTCCACTTTTCAAGTCAAAATGCAAGAGATATTGCTTTCCAGCTAGTGCAGAAGCCAAATGACAGTGAAATGTAGGGAGCCTGGAATGTGAGCCAATATCAATATAAAGAATCTGAGCACAATTGAATGCACAGGGTTGGGGATGTCCCTGGAGGACACAAAGGGGAAGGGATGAGAGGGAGGACGGGGGCTCTGCAGACAGAAGACAGGATAAGAGCTGAAGGCAGCTCCTCTGGGCCGACTACAGTTGCTACTCACTGTGGCAGCATCTGGGCCATGTTTATAGTAATTAGAGATCCCCAGTCTCCTCCCTGTAGGTAGTACTCCTTGAAGCCCAGCCTTTTCATCAGCTTGTGAAATATCCGAGCAGCTGCTATGGTGTCAAAGCCTGCAGGTAAAGAGAAAAACTGTACAGGAAACCTTCTGTCCTAATGTGTGTTTGCTGACCAGAGACTGTGGTCTTTACAGGGGCACGTCAGCGTGCTGCGGAATAATGCCGAGGGCACGGAGCACCCGGCTGTCCTCCCTGCCTCCCTGACTACAGGGAACAAGAGACTGTTTAAATTCAGTGGGAAGTGGAGAAAGCAGAAGGTAGACCTGGCTTTTAGCTACTCCTGCTGACCAAATGTCCAGAGCAAACCCCAGAGCGAAGGACACCATGACCTTGCCTGTGTCAGTGCAGGGAGCTAGAGACTGTGTGCTGGAGCTTTTACCTTTTGTGGCTTTTCTGGCTGTAGGAAAGCGCCCCGGGGAAAGGATAACTGCTGTAGAGACTGGCTGGGAGGATGACGGAGTAGGTTGAACCCATCTGTGTGAGGGGCACAAGTCTTCCATTTTCAGAGAGTTTAGGAATTTGTGTAAGGTGAGATGGGAGTCTTAGTCCCACACCAAGGGCACATCCTGATAATATAAGCTTCTCATCTCCAGTGTTGAGGGGAGCCAGCCATTTCCCATCTCACAGCTACAGAGAAGACACCTGTCTTGTATGTATTAGTGAAGAGTTGAGTTCACAGAACCTGAGAAAACCCAGAATCTGCCCTCCTGCGTTCTCAAACTGCTGTGCTCAAGGGTCCACTGGTGGCAGGGGTGTTACTTCAAAACCCTTGTGATTCCTGGAGAGCCTTTTCATCACTTACCTTTCTGGTGAGGTGCCTCTGAGAAGCCATAGCCCGGGATGGACGGGCAGATGACCTCAAACACGACGTCGTCCTCACCTAGGCCGTGCTGGGCCGGCTCCGTGAGCAGAGGGATGATCTTGTAGAACTCATAGAAGGAGCCGGGCCAGCCGTGCACCATCAACAGGGGATAAACAGTCTGGCCGGGAGGGACGTGGGGAGGCTTCACGTGGATAAAATGGATATCGATCCCTGACAGGAATTCAAAACAGATAAATGAAAGCTCTGACTTCATCTCAGTTCCTTTTCTGGTCCCTGAAGAAGGAGGGTGGAAATATTCTAACTGTTTTTTATAGAAGAAATTATGCCACCAACCACTGAGAAACAGCTGCCTATCTGAAAGGGGATACCGTGCCTCCTACTGTACCCATATCTGCTCTTTCATATATGAGCAGGGATATGTATCTGAGTCCCAGACATGTGGGTCACAGATATCATGAATGCCTCTCCTAAGGAAGTGTTTTAATAGAAATAGGTAGAGCTGCTCTTAAATACATAGCATAACCCAGGTACGACACATGTAAAACCACGCACATGATAAAATCAAATGGTTGATAAAAAGAGAAACATGGAAAAGAAACTAGAATATACAAGTTCTACCTGAAAATCACTTATCTAAACGCTGGCCAACCTTTCCTGGCTAACCTAGTATGGGAGAGGGGGAAAGAACCTGGTCTAAGAGTTTGGGTAAATTTGGCAATTTTCAAGGGAGGTTTCAAGGTGGTGGCAGAAGAAAATATCACGAGGATGGGTTCAATGCCAAAGGTACTGTGTTCTGAAGCAGACTCAGTATTATTGCCATTTTCATATGGTCTTACTCTATACAAAGTTATCAATAATACAACCTACGCTAATGATATTTCATTCATATCATTCAGCTCTATTATGCATAGTGTTATCTTACATATTCTGCTATCTGAAATCACCCTGGCTTTCCTCAGTGCATTTCAGAGCCAAGGCTTCCAGAGCACAGGGCCATCTGTCCAGGTTGGTGTTCAGCCTGAACCCCTTGTCCTAAACGTGCCATTCGTAGGGGCAGAGCAAGCAGGGATCTCAGGCCGCTGAGGTGCTACGGGGAAGCGTATCAGAGACTCATAGAATTGTTATGGATGGAAAAGGCCTTCAAGATCATCAAGTCCTACTGCAAACCCATCACATCTTGCCTGCTAAACTACGTCTCTAAGTGCCTCATCTACAGGACCCACGTGAACTGCAGAGACGCCCTCACCTTCGATGGTGGTTTGGAAATGAGGGTATTTGTTCAGGATCTCCACTTGCTTGCGCCAGTCAAACTGGTTCCTCCAGTAGGCGACCACCTTCTGCAGGTAGTCCGAGTTGAAGCCATAGTGGAAGGCAGCCCCTTCGAGCGGCGGCGTGTAGCGGGCCTGGTCCAGGCGGCGGTGCAGGTCCTGCAGAGAGGAGCACACGCTGCTCTGCGCGGCTGGCCAGGTGCCTGCATGCTCCGAGCACAGGGACACGAGTGCTGGTGGGCAGAGCCTTGCACCTCTGCCGGCTTTTGCTCCATTACCTGATACACTGAGAACCTTGCTAAAGAAGTTGCACGCTCTGCACAGGATCCTCGGTCATTTATGTCATCACTATACTTTTCTATAGGTTACCAGTTTATACAGGGCAGATGGGAGTAGTGGGGTCCTACTCTTGCCCTTCTGATAACTTGCTAACTAGGCTTGTTGTTGCAAGGGAGCTCTCTGGCACTGCTGGATGGGAAGAGAGTAAAAAGTGAGATGGAGGTGGACTGGCTCCACCTTGCAGCTTTCTGCCCCTCTCCACATCCCGGCCATGGATACCTGGATTTCTTTGTCAGATGTTTCAATCTGGAAGGGCCGTACTCTTTCATCATCTTTAAGGTTTTTTTCGCCTGCGCCCCACCATCCATCACCCATTTCAAGAGTCTTGATCTTGCGTCTAGACATCAGCCAACAAACCAGCATCCCTCCAACCCCCAGGGCAGCTGCAGGGACCAGGACTCCGTTCTTCTTAGAATATTCAAAAGACCTGTGGAGGTGTAAAATTGTAAAATTCAACTATTAGATTGTCAGGGTATTGGGACTATGTGGAGACCTGTATTCATCCTGGTTGGACCTGAGCACTAAGGAACGGCCAGAAATCCCAAGGATCAACAAGGCCTGGGAATTCAAACATCTTCTAGGTAAAACTTGCCCTTTAGCATGGTGGCCTACAGGTGTCAGGTTGTGTCTTTGATGCTCCCATTTCTTTTCTAGACAGTCAAGTTTCAGACTTTCTTCAGGGAAAGAAGCTTTAATTTTAACATGAAGGACATTTCAAAGCTTTTTAGATGCTCGATCGATCAGTGCCAAATGCACCTTCCCCTCCCTCTGAGCTGTGCGTCAAGCTCTCCAGCTTCCCCCAAGACAAGCCTGTTGCAGGAGGCTGTGAGAGGTCTATAAGTGAAGACTTTGTTGTTGTCGTCATGCAGCGTAGGGAAAGGACTATGCTGTGCCTCATTGAGGGGTCTGAAGAAAAGTGGAGGCCTCAGCACAGAGCAGCTGCTTCACTCACCTGATCCAGGACAAGACGCTCTCCCTACAAACAAAAAAGAAAAAAGACGATCCTTTCAGCCTGGCAATGTTGAGTGGTACCGATCCCTGGGGACACTGCAAACACTGTTGTCTGCCAGCACCATGTACCGCACAGCCATGGGATCACAGGCAGTTTAGCCACCTGGGTGCATCTGAAAGTTTGCTTCTACTTTTGGATGAGACAGAATGAGAGGTCCTGGGAGCACCAATCCTGCACAAAAGCCGCATTTCTTCGCCACATTTTAGGTAGATTGTTTCCATAACATTCAGAAATCTAGACTGATTAGGAGCAATGAGGAAACGTCTTGGTATCTCATGCCATGGAAGGCAGCTAATGCTAGGAGCTATTTGGTGTCATAATTAAGATATCTTGAGACAAAAAAAAAAAAAACACCTCCCAAAGGACATGAAGCTCCATGATGAAAACCTGAGTCTGCTGGTTGGTTTTTCTCATCTAGTGTCATTTTCCCACTCTGCCCCAGGCAGAGCTTGCAGTGCATCTGGAGCCCCGGGCAGGAGCCGAGGCCGTTTGGTAACTCACTGTGGAACAGCTCTGGTGTGGAATGTGAGGATCTGTTTCTTTAAAGCGCTCCCAGCCAGGGGAGAACAGGGCTCCCAAGAGCAAACAGTGTCGGCCTCCACTTCTTTGGAGGCTGGGCAGCTTATGCAAGACGTACTAACACCTCCCTGCACTTGCATCCTAGAGCTTAGCTAAGCAGAGGCACGAAACCTGGCACTATGGCCATCACCCCAGCCTGGAACTGCCGACAAAACAAGCATGTCGGAGAACCAGCTCTCCGAGTGACACCGTCCAGGATAATCTCTTCCACAGTTACGACTGTGAAAAACCAGTCGGATATTCCCAGCACTTTTCGGTGGCCTGTCTCAGCCTGGGTTACCCTGCAGGGCTCTGTCCCACCCCAGCCCTAGAGCTGCCCCGTGCCCCGTCCCCGGCTCCCGGTGCCGTGGGGCTCTCACCAGGCGTTAGGAAGGACCTCCTGCCACATGTCTGCTCCTTCTCCACTCGTGCAGCTCCGAGCAAAGCAGCCTGCTGTCTCCTCTGCCGACTTCCTCTTTGGCTACGCGCTCAGTGACCACCCACTCCATACCACTTATTAGTGCCACCTATTGCTCACGCGGGTGGTTGCAAATGCAGTTCAGCGAAGTTCAGCAGAGGCAGATGCAAAGTCCTGCGCGGGCAGGGAATCCTGCGCTCCGTCCTCTCCCCGCCCAGCCCGGGGAAAGAGCTGCTGCCGCTTGGCCTGCGAGCTGCTCAAGCACGTCCTGCAGCAGCGGCACCAGCTGCCGCTGCCCTACGAGCAGCTCGCCTACTTCTGCCGGCGGGCGGCGCAGGTGGGCGGCGGGGCCGGGCCGGGTGGGCAGCGGCGGCCCATGGCCGGGGTGGCTGCTCCAGCTCCGCAGCTTGGCCCCTACAGCTTCGCTGCGGGTCTGAACTGAGAGGGCTCCGTTCGCTGTTCTGGAGTAGGGCTGGTAGCTGAAGATACCAAACGTTGCTGTTTGACCCTTGCATCGCGCTCTCTGCTTGAAGTAGTTTCTGCTACTTGCTGTTCTACATCTGTTGCTCACACGAGCCCTCTGGGTGTTGTGTTCCTCTTGATGTGGCTCCAGAGTGGTTTCTCTCATTTGAAAGATGGGGTTTCTAAGCCTGTTGGGTTTTTGTTATTGTTTCTTTTTTAAAGCAGCCTGGTGCAGATTCAAGCTCAGCAGCTTGAATCAGAGTGTCCTTTTGTGTTCTTCTCAGACTTCCTGATTTTACATGGGCCTACCCATATTAAGCTAACTTGCCTGACCTTCTTGGAGTAGTATGAAAAGGATGTGCCCTCTTTTGAGAAGAACGTATTGAGACCTTCTCCTTATTTTTCTCTCTACTTTTCTTCCCACCCCACAGGATGGAGATGTGATTAAGAAGCCGCCCTCCGTGGACATGGCAAGCAAGAGATGCCAGCAGGTGCTGACGGAGCTGGAGGGGGTGCTCCAGCACTTGGAAGCGATGTTCCGTCTGACCCTGGTTCCGCGTGTTCTCATCCTGCTTGGTGGCAATGCCATGAGCCCCACGGAGCTTTATGAGCTCAACTTGGAGGGCGTCTGCGTGGGCAGCGCTGAGGAGAGCCTGCAAACCCCCTTCTGCGTGCGTAAGCTCTTCCACTCACTCTTCGTTGCGGATGTCTTCAGCGAACTGAAGGTTCTCCCTGTCGTGGGTGCTGTTGTGATGCTTCAGGGTCACCGCGACTGTGGTGCTGACTGGTTCCGGCCCAAGCTCAACTACAAAGTGCCCACCCGAGGAAGGAAACTCACTGTCAACTTGTCCTCCGATGGAGACGTGGGAGTAGGTGCCTCGTCTCCTCAGGCTGTGGCTCCTGCCTGGGAGGATTACATATGGTTTCAAGCACCAGTGACACTCAAGGGGTTTCATGAATGACTTGGGCTTTCTAGAATTTTAATGAATTATTGAGTAACCTTTTGGTGCTGCTTTGGGTGGTGACCATTTCATCGCATGTAATTGCATATTCTTGTCTTTCTGGATCTCTTCTCCAGGGCATCTACTATCTTCCTGTAGCGAACAGCATTCATCTTGCTGTGAAACAGCTGTAAAATTTTTCCTTGCATGGAATTGATATTGAAAGCAACTGTCTCTAAAAGCACACTTATATGTTCTTTGGGGACCTGTGACAGTTGTCCTGCAACTGAGCAATCCACTGAACATGAATCTCTGCGCTTTAAAGGTAGACATTGCTTTGAATCATATTGGTTTTGATATTAGGCAGATAATCTTTCTTATTTAAAAAAAAAAAAAGCAGGGTGTTTTCTGAGGATATGTCTTCAGATACTGAAGTAATTGGAGCAAACATTTCTGAATTTAGTTATTCTCAGATTTTTTTGCCAGTTATTCAAGAGACTTTAGAAGTTATTCTCTATACCTGGCCAGGCCTTAGGATGGTAGAGGAGTTCATTAGCATAGAAAGTAAATAAAATATCAAAGGAGAGAATTCAGGGATGCTTTTGGATTCAGGAACGCTTTTGTATTCTCCTTCAGCAGTGGATTCCAGGATGCCCCTGGTGAATTTCCCTGTTTGTCCACTTGCAGGTCAATCCTAAAATATCTATAAGATTTTGCCCCTAGTTTCTATGGCAGGTGGCCTCTTGCACGTATCTAAATAAGCAACCTGAACACCACTGGCTGGTGACTTCCACATCCCCTACGTAGCTTCAATCTCACTCCATCGAGCGCGTTGGGCAGGCCTGCTCGGTACGCCAGAACCACCTCTTGGAACTCCACACGCCCCTGGCTTGGCCAGTCAGCAGCAACCTGATGGGGACCAGCGCAAGAGAGACCGTGACTGTGACCCACTGCCCCCAGCCAAGCCCCGTCCACCCCTCTGGCTGGTTTCTTGGCCCTTGAGCAGACCCCACTCTCAGCCCACCTCCATCCCCAGCCCTTTCTAGGCTTGCTTTTCTCTGACAGCTCGGCCACAGCACCCCTTTCACCTTGTTCCAGGCTTCACATCTCCTTCCTGAGATTCATCCCCCTGAGGGATGTACTGGCAAAAGATGAATTATCAAGGGAGGTGCTGTGGGTGATGGCCCTCCACCCCTTCACTGGAACCCTGTGACCTCTGCCAGGAGGCAAGTGCAGGGCACAGAGCCAGAGGATGAGAAACAGGCCAGCATCTGAGAACGTATTTTAGGCTTTACCTGGACCAGCTTATCCTGGGGCTCTATGGGGATGTCTGTTGTGTACTCCTCTGTCCGCTCCATGCTCACCATCATGGTTTCTGTCATAGTGAAGCTGGAAATGAGGCCTGAGAGCAGGTTTGTGACAGACAAGGCATATGAGAGTGCCAGGCCCACAAGTCCTGAGATGACAAAAGCATAAACAAGCATGTTACCACGAGGGAAGGATCCGGGATCTTGGTGGCAGGACAAAGAGACAAGGAAGGTGTCACCATTCTGGAGTGTGGGATCCCATTCTGGGATGGGGACATGCAAGAGGAGGAGCAGGAGCTGAAGCACAATTTTGGGGATGAGTTGCAGGCAGACAGTGAGCAAACACTTTGCCTACCCCCAGCATAGGGAGATGGTGCAGCTCTCCAACAGGAGGGAAGGTGCCCTTGGGCCACAGCCATGGGGTGGGCCCAGAGCACAACCTGGCAGCCCACCTGGATTTCCTAGTTGCTTCTGGTGCTGGATAATGGCAATTCCTGCAATAGCAGTAACCACAGCAACCCCGATCATCTGCAAGCGGATGTCCAGCCACTGCATCGCTGCGTTGCTGGCCAAGAGGCAGCGCTGGTTTTGCTCCAGGCGCAGCTGATTCTCCACCTCAAACCTGGCGGGGACATAACAGAGGTCCACGCTGGGCCGCGCAGCCCAGCACTGCCCACGCTGCCCCAGGCCGGGGATGCTCCCGACGCTACAACCTGTCCCATGGCTCTGATCCACCAACAGAGACGCAGCTCAGGCCGAGCGCTGGTTCCCTGCCCTCACCTGCGTGTTGCCCGCATGGCTCTGATGCTGCTCAGCCCTGAGAGGGTCTCGGAGAAGTGAGTGTAGATGGGCGAGAGGGTGAGACTGTAAAGGCGCTTGAGCTCGCGGGAGGTGCGCCGGTAGTAGCGCTGGATGGAGAAGTAGAGGGCAGCCAGGGGGAGCAAGACCAGAGCGATCCAAGGGAGGCCGTAGGTGATCATCACCAGCACGCCCAGGAGCCCATACGTGTTGGCCAGGCAGATGTTGAGGATAAAAGGCAAGCTGTCATCCACGCAGTAAAGGTCTGAAGAGAAGCGGTTCAGGATCCGGCCTACTGGCGTGGTGTCAAAGAAGGTCACTGTGGCCTGGCAGCAAGGGAGCAAGAAAACAAGAGTCACGGGGGGCTGCAGCGGGGCTCAGCCGCACAGCAGGGCCCTGGAGATGCAGAGCTGAGCAGAGCAAGGCAGGCGCACAGTGCCAAGGCCACCTCAGCCCCACTACTGCCTCTGCTGGGACAAAAAGCCCCAGAGCCACCACCCTCTGGCTAAACAACCCCGGCAGCTCTCGTGGTAAAAGGAAGGAGCCTTTCAGTGCAGAATGGCTGACAGGTACCAAGGTGCCAGCCACAAAGTTGTGATACTGCCAATCTAGTCCATACCCTTAAATTTCAACCTAAATCCCATCCCCAAGCCCAAAGGTACCTCTCTAGGTCAGGCTTGGAGCTAATATAGGGAGTGTCACACTACTATGCTGACCCAAAAACTAATCTGATGATGCATCTGGATCCCATACTGGCACACTGGTAGCCAGTGAGATGATCCTCTAATCCTAGCCTCTAATTCTCTAATATTATCTGATAATCTTGATTCTCTAATCCTAACCCTAGCCTGAGGACTTACAAGTCCCAGTCCTAAGGAAAGTTGTCTGGCATATGCCAGCACTAGCCCTAAATCTTGCCTGATGACTCCTTCCAATCTCATGTGGATCTGAGTCTGTGATCCTGCAACAGATCAAACAGGCCCTCACCTGAGCTGTATCTCTAAGCCTAACAGTGAACAGATATAAACCAGCCCGACATGGAATGAAGCAAGTTCTACTGGGCCCATTCTGACTCCTGGTTTATTGGCCCCTTGTACTCCAAAAACTTCCTTCATCCTTTACCCCAATAACAACCAGAGCCCAAGGGACTCTGGTAACCTACAGGCTTCACACAGCCAATTCACTATGTGCCAGCCTGGGAGGTATTTTCTGGACCTTAACTTCCTGGCTTCAGGCAGCCCAGACTCTCCACACAACCTAGAACAAAGGGCTCTCAGAGCAAAGGACACTTTGCACAACATCAGTCTTACAGCCAATATCCATGGCACATAGACCCCAAACCTTGATACTTCTTGAGTTCACAATGGACCACAGTTTATCAGCCTCAAGTGAGCCAGAGTCTCAGCACAGAACTTGGTACTGGTATCATGGTGTTTTCTGTCCAGAGCTGGGAATTCCTAGACGAAATTTAGAGCTCTAACAGAATTTTGCAACCCATCTGTAGAATGGGTGCTGGAAGGATTACACTTTAAGCCTTAACACTATATCCTTAAACTCATCAGCCAACACCAGGGGAAACGCTAATTCGCATCTCAAACTCTTAATTCCAACTAGAAGAATAATGTCAGGGAGGAGACTTGCAAGGGTCCCAGCCAGTCCTGACTTTTTTGGCCGTTACCTTTATAACCCGCTGCAGCAGCCGGCTGTGGACGACGGTGGCAGCACGGATGGTGCCAAACGCGAAGAGGAAGGCCCGCAGAACAGTGAAGAGGGAGTTGGCTCCTGCAATGCTCCCATAAACTGTTAGGTAGAAAGTCACATCTAGGGAACCATTGGAAGTGACTGTGGCTGCGTCCAGAGCTTGAACGGGGAACCTGGAATACAGAAGGAGGAAGACCACGGATCTGCCACGGCCCCTGAGACAGCAAGCTCACAGATGGCGTGTCAGAATTCAGGAGCAGACTCAAGTCTCAGCCTGACACTCCTGTGGGAGGCCATCTCCTTGACAAGCTGGGACAAACACATTCCTTCATCAGGAGGCAGCCAAGGGCTTTCCATCAGCCCCAGATCATCCGCCCCACAGGCCCCTCATCAGTTCCCTCTCAGGCCAGGGACTTCATTTATCTTCCTTTCTCTAGGCAGACCCCGTGCAGCAGGGCGGACAAAGGACAAAGGACAAAGCTGGGGAGTGTTTCTCACTCCCTTTGGCATTCCCTGGCCAGCGATCACTTACACAAGCCCAGCAAAGAAGAGCAGCAGCTGTGGAGAAGGGAGAGGAGCTGAAGAGAGCATCACAGAGGTTTTTGCTGTCTGAGGCATGCTGGAGATCCAGTGTGACAGCCACCAATCTGAGATATTTCTCGATGCTGCAGAGAGAGACAGAATGCATATGGGGGAATTCAACCTTGCATCAGTAAGTAGGAAGCTGAAAAGAAGGAATGGAATTTTTGTAATATTCTCAGTCTGCCCTTGCTCTCCATTGGCACAGCAGCAAACGCAAGGGAACCGCCACGAGCTGCAGCAGTGACTGGGCACTGCTGGAGGAACCCACATGGTTGTAAAAGTGCAGCAGCAAAATGAGGCCACCACCTGTCCCCTTCCGACCTACGCTATTCAGCCTAGGGAATAGGAAGGAAGGAGTCTTCCTGCTGCAGTGAGAGCAACTAAACCCCAGCTTTTTTTTTTCCACAGGCTCTGCACATAGCCAAGGAGCAAGAAAGGAAGGTCCACAGAGATGCAGTACTGGGCCACTGCCTCACCTTGCATCAGGAGCAGGGAAAAGAGGATGGACGATGCCAAGCAGCTGCCCACTGCCAGCCAATATGCCTTGTACACCTTAAAAGCTACTGCTCCTTCTTTCTTCTCCTCCTCCTGGCGGAGAAGGGGATTGTTTGGGGTCAATCCTTCTGCCTCTGTCTTTATGGCATCCTCTTGGCCCTGCTCTTCAGGGGCTGTGGGTATGGAGGAAAAAGCAAGGTCAGTGCAACATGAATTCCTTCTGCAGATGCTCCTCACTGCAAATAGAGCAAGCACAGGCTATGGGGAAGGCTTTCCTTCCCTCCTCCCTTCCTCTTCAGGCCAGGCATGCCAGCCCTGGCAAACTTTCATCCAGATCTGGACTGGATCTGAGCTAGCAGACAAGAATCAAACACTGATCCTGGCCAGGACCCAATACTTGGACTTTCTCTCCTGCTGTGCACGCACCACCCATGGACCAGCACTGTCACAGCAGAGCAGGGTGGTGGGAGCTCTGTTCTGAGGCCAGATACCATCTTTCTATGTGACTCCTGCAAAGTCCACAGGACTGGGAGATGCACTCATGCTCTCTCTGGAATTGTTTCTTGCGGGCTGTTTCTGACAAAAAGACAAAACAAAAAGAAGCAGACAGCAAGAGGGTGCAAGTGGGAATGAAGCAAAATGGCACGCAGTCAGCTGGATTATCACAGATTCAGGGCCAGCATCTTTAGCCTACTCATCTCCATCCTTTCTCTCACAGCCATTACTCCCTCTCCTCCTTAAGCACCTCTCAACACAACTGCCCTCAAATTTTGTTCAGAGACTCAATAAGAGTGACAGACTTTTTCTGGGTATTTAACTTGAGCTGCACTGCCCCGTCGTCCCCAAGCTCGACGGATACTGACCTTTATCCTGCCTCTTGTCCATGTCCTTGAACTTGGGGAAAGCTTCCACAAGTGGCAGGATCTCAGCTGGTGTTCCTGCAAAGAGAGAAATGCAAATGCTTCAGGATCTGAGAAACAGACGCCAGCTTCTAATAGTCTTTTTCTATGAAATGGTTCATTTTTTTCTCTCCTTACATCACCTACTTTCTCTCACTACCTTTCCTATTTTCTCTCATGGCACTTGCACCCTTTAAAGGCTCTGCTTCACATGTCCTGCCATGGCATCATGCCTTATCAACTCACCCTCTCTAGGGCCGCCTTGCTTTATGTGTACATCTCTATCCACCCAGTCTTCTCTACCTACTTGTAGTGTCCTCAAACTCTTTTTCCTTTCCTGGATCCCCCAGTTAATCCCATTCCCTTATAGCCATCCCTGCTCATGCCACTCCAGGACTGGCAAACAGGCATATGCAGAAGTCTCGGGAGATGGCCACTATACCTGTCCTGACTACCCTGCCGTTGTCCACCAACAACAAGGCATCAGCCTTCTTCAAAAACTCCGTCCTGTGGGTGCAAAGGATCCTTGTCTTGTGCTTGAGGACTCCCATAACACATTTCTCCATAAGATGGTTGGCTACATTGGCATCTACAGCTGCCAGGGGATCGTCAAGGAGGTAAAACTCTTTCTCCTGAGGGGAAAGACGAGACAAGGATACACTTCCAGGCAGTGCTGGAGAGAAAGGGGCAAGTACCTCGGCATGGCACATCACCAGCATCTTGGTCCAGCATGAGGGGGGCCAGGACAGGCTGCTGGAGCACAGTGCACAGCTGGGTGCTTCCAGTTTCTTCACATCCAACTTGACATTGGGTGCTATCTGCCACAGCCCAGCCATTGCCCTTTTTACCTGGTAAACAGCTCTGGCAAGGGCTATTCGAGCCTTCTGGCCCCCACTGAGTGTCACACCGTTCTTGCCAACCTCTGTCTGGTCACCTGCTGGTAAGATCTGAAACATCAAAAAAAAATCAATTTAAAACAGGACAGGATGCTACAGGAGACTCAAAATCAAAACTCTGTGTCTCTCTCCTGCCTCTGGCAATAATTCTTCAGGGCGATATCTTTCCAATAAACTCAATTGTAATGATCCGTACTCTGGTTCTGTGCACGACTGGAAAGCTGGGCCATATTTATGCCACTCAACTCTCTTACCCTCCAGAACAGGATGGCCAGACTTGAACTGCCTGTTGGAAATAACTTCTGGTCTGAGTACTAAATTGTGCCTGGAAGTTTTGAGGGGAGAGCAATAGCTGTGTGGGATGAAAACCATGTCAGGGACCATTCAGTTTAATATTACAGACAACTGAATGCAAGTATCTGTAAACATTTTCCTCTCAATTTACTAGTAGATATACAGTCTACAAATTCTCAAATAAATGTCTTTACAGAATACTCATAACTCCTGCTGCAGCAAACATGGGCTCCTTGTGCTTGGCATTTCAGAAAACCAGACCCCGGGTTATGCATTAGAAGAGGAGGTCTGGCTTCCGACCAGGTGTAATAGCAAGTTCACTGGCTAACACAGAGAAACGTGCAGTATGTGCCTGACTGATGGGAGGAGCACAGACTTAGCCTCTCCAGATCCTGACACCCCAAAGAGCACTAGCTGCCAGGATCCAGGTACTCACATTTAGATCCTCAGAGAGGGCACAGGCTTCCACCACCTTCTCATACAGCCTGGCATCATACTCCTTCCCAAAGAGGATGTTCTCACGCACACTGGTAAACTGGATCCAAGGCTCCTGTGTGGCCAGCCCAAATCCTTGTTCCAGGTCACAGACGTACACTTGTCCCCCTTGCCTGCAATTGCACCAAAGGTGAGGAGAAAAGGGAGCAGTGGAGAACTGCTGGTAGACCAAAATGGGGTGGCACTGGACAGTCCCTGCCTGTCATGGGGTGCAGGGAGCAGGCAGGGAGGAGTTTTTTTGGCTACTTACTTAATGAGCTCCCCAGTAATGGCAGCAAGAAGAGAGCTCTTGCCAGAGCCGACCTTCCCAACAACCCCCAGGAGCATCCCCTGCAGAAGGAAGTCAAAAGAAGCAACCTGTTGCTCTGAGCAGGGCAGCCTGCCCAGGTTGCTTCAGTCCCATAGAGCCTTTAAGGAAGTTGACTGCTGTCCTGAACTAGGACCATCTCAAAGGTGCAGCAGCAGAGCCAGGCACAGTTGCTGAGTAAACCAGATCCCTGATACGGCAGGACACAAGCCTTCAAGGAGTAATAACAACCACTGAGTCACCCTGGAGCCCAGCTATGTCCTCAGTTCCTCTCCTGCAGCAGGGGTGGGAAGCAGAGGGAGCCATGCCAGGATCTTCTCCAGCACCCTGCAGCTCTGAGAGATGTGACACAAGCCCCATTCATCTTGGCCAAGAGAAGACTTGGGCACACGGCTCAAAAGACAAGGGAAACAGGCTGTCCCTCTCCATTATTTGGCTCCTCTGGGGCCACCTTCCCTCATGACTCCCCTCACTCATGACTCACCTTTCTCACTGCCGGTTCTCAATATGCAGCTGCAGTGAGCCTGCAGATGAGGACTGCTCGGTGCCTTCCTCCTTCACTGGTGCCCAGGAGAAGGCTGCTCCCCGCATTTCCACAGCGGAAGCAGGACCTGAATGACTGCCTGCAAGGACAAGCAGCATATTGTACCACCCTGGCAAGGGCAGAGAGTGACAAGGGGCTGGCATCACAAGTGCTGTCAGCTTCATTCCTGAATGGAGGAGACGTGCACAGACACAATGCCCTGGACCCACAGGCTAAGGCAGCCACCCATGGGTTTGTCCTTAAACTTTTCCTTCCCTCCCCAACTCACCTATCTCCAACACCCACTGGCCACACACAGTGACCTGCTGGCTCTCGGGGAGGCACTGTGAGGACAACCTGCTTTTATTACTGCTGAACATGAACGAATGGCAACAGGCAAAGGCAGAGAGAAAGGCAGCAGTGATGGCCCAGGAGAGGGGCACCCATCTGAGCCTTTCTGCCAGACTAAACTCAGGTTCTCAATAGCTTCATTGTCAGAGGAGCTTTGGAAAGAGGCCGGAACAGTCTCTTCTAAGGGGACGCGGGTGGCAGGGTTCAATGGGGACAAGCAACAGCAATGCTCTAGTCTCTCCTCCTGCTTTCCATAGAAACTGAGCGCCTTCACTCTGGCTCCAACACTGGATGTCCTGAAGTATGAGGTGACAGACAGCTGCTGGTGTTGTCCCTGTGCCCTACACCACTGCTCCCGGCTCTGAATCCTCCCTGCCCAAGCTGCAAATCCCAGCAGCATCCTCCTGCTTTACCTAGAGCATAATAAGCCTCCAGGTCCTGGTCTGCGAGTTCAAGGAAGCGCTGGATTCGATCCAGGGAAACTTTGGCATCCAAGGTCCCATTCAGCACCCATGGGAAGCTGTTGAGGGGGAGAATGAGCATCCCTACGAGGGCCAATGCTGTGAATACCTGTGTGGGTATGAAAGCAACAGTGAACTGCAAGCAGCACCTCCCTTGCACCCTGCACCCTCCAAACAGCTTCACCAGTAGCACCCTGAAGGGGTTGCGGGACACGCAGACTGAATTAGTTTCCCAGAGAACACCCCTCAACCTGCAGCCCCACTGCAGGCTCATGCTGCTCTGGAGCCCTCTTTGCTGCCCACAGTGAGCACTGCTGTCACCTGGGATCGCCCTGTTCACTCACCTTGGTGGCAGTGAGCTGGTGGCCCAGCAGGACATACGTGATGAAGATGACAATGGAGACAACAACGGGCAGCGCTGCCCACAGATACACGCACACGGCATCCAAGTACTTGATGATTCTCAACTTCTGCAGCTCTTTAGTGCGGCAGGCATCTATCCGGGTGCCAAAGTGCTGCTCCCAAGCGTAGAACTTGACCACACGAATGCCACACAGGAACTCAGTCATCAGCTGCAGGAGAAGACGGAAATCAGAGAGCGCAGCTGCCACCCCCCCAACACACCAGACACCACCTAAACATCTCTGCTAGGGTCATGCTTGCAGGTCCCTCCTGCTAAGGGCCCAGCTACAGATTCCAGGAAACATTCCTTGGTAACAAGGATATCAATACAAGCAGCAGCTGCTGGGAACTTTGCTCTCCCTCATTGCACCAGCTTGCTCAGCTACCTGTGTTGCACAGGAGGCAAAATTTTACACTGCTTCCCAACTGAAATATACGCAACAGAAGTGCAGGGACCTGTGGACTTCGTAGCTCCAGTCAGGACGCTATTTACCCCTGCTGGTCTGACATTCTGTGGGACCATAAGCCCCAACTCTCGGGCCCAGGGCTGCCACGATGCAGCTGGTCTGCAGGTAGCCCTGCAGCATGGTCCCCTCTCATTCCTGCTCTCAGGTTAACACATGCAGAGACAGCTGAGATGTGTCTGTGCCTGACATGAAAGAAAGCCGAGGCCAGTGATAGCAAACCAGTGATACCCCACACAACTAGATGCAGCTTCTGTTAAAAGCACCAAATGGCTCTGTCACGGAGCTGAAAGCAGTGAAAAAGATGACTGAGGGTGTCAAAGTGGAGCAATATAAACCATTAGGTCCATGACCACTGCCTTTGTCCATACTGCAAAGCACCTCATGATTGAAAACATTACTGGAGTAACAGGATAGAAGCACCTCTGAAAAAACAAATTGGGATCATACTTTGACTGTTTTCCAAAAAAAAAAGTACTCCAAAGGAGCCTGAATTTGCCCCAGAGATGAGGTGAGGCAAACATCAGAGTTCACTACTTTGTGGGTAGTGAAACTGCATCACCCTGAGGCACTTATCTGTGTGTGTCCCTCTCTGGCACTTTTCTCAGTAAGTGCAACTCAATCAATCCACTTGAGATTCACAAGTGGCCAAAAAGCCAGTGTTCTAGAGACAAACAAGCACAACAAATAGCCGTGAGTCCAGAGAGCCACCAGCTGCCCCTCACCTTGACCCGTGTGTCCTTGTGCTTCAGCATCTCCTTGTTGCTCTTCATGATGCGGTTGGCTATGACCTTGTTTATGGGCACAAGCAGCAATGCCAAGGCCAGGCCTCCCAGAAAGGCTACCCCCACCTGCTGGTAGAGGAGGTACAGGGTAATGGCAAACTGGAAGGGCAAGCTCCACACCTCGTGGAAGCTGAGGCAGAAGTTGACCAACCTATCAGTGTCTGTGCTCATGAAGTTGACAATTTCCCCCACCGTGAAGCGAGCAAGGCTGGTGCTGCTGACACGCAGAGCCTTGCGGTAGATGGCAGAGATGACGGCGGCCCGCACCATCAGCATCACCTTGTACACCTCGTAGCTGAACTGGTTCCTCAAGAGAGCGCCCAGGAAGGAGCCAGCGAAGAGCCCGAGGGCATAGAGGACCCCGTGGCTCAGGGGCTCCTTCTGGGACTCCATGAAGTTCACCAGCAAGTTCAGAAGCAGCGGGCCTGAGAAACCCAGCAGGCTGCCAGCCAGCTTGAGGAGTCCAAGCAAGTAGAAGCGCAGCCCGAAGACGGAATGAAGCGCTGGGAGGAGCCGCACGGCCTGCCGTGAGCTGCCCAGGGCAGCGCTGCCGCCATCCCCTCCAGCAACGAGGGGGCTGCTCAGGGACACCGTCTCCTCCTCCGCTTGGCGCGGAGCTGCCGTCCCCTGCCAGCGGGAGTAGAAGCGCTCACAGACGCGCGCAGCCCGGAGCCGGTGAGGAAGCACATAGACATCCTGGGGCTGGTTCAACATCCGGCGGTATCCGCGTTTCATCAGCGGGCTCATCCAGGCGTAGGAGAGGCGCGAGAGCCAACTCTCCCCGTCCTCCGCCACTGCCCGGCGCGGCGGCGCGGGGATCGCCGCCTCCGAGACGAGCGGCTCTTGCTGCCAGGAGGCATTGACAGAGAGAAATTCTTGTCTGTTGGCAGCTGGGAAGAGGTAGTTAATCACATAGAGGAGGAGACAGGCCAGCTGCAGACAGAGGATGGAGAACCTGGAGGACACCGCAGGGTGGCCGGGGGACCAAGCTGTCCCCTCCTGGCAGTACCACAGCAGCGTGATGATGAAGGAAGGTACAGGTAGGACAGTGAGGAGAGCCAGGGCTGCGGGCCCCCGCGTAGAGCCGTGAATTGACCTGCAGAGCATGAGAAGAGCTGAGCCGTGAGTGAGCCATGTCACTGCAGCAATGCTGCTTGTCAGCACCTCCAGGTACACAGGGCCCAGCTCCTGCTGAGAGATGGTCACTTCCCGCTCCCGCCCCGCCGCGTCCGCGCACGGCGAATTTTGGCTGCTGCCCCCCGCCGTACTCTCGGGGGGGCGGGGCCTGCGGCGGGGGCGGGGCCGGCGCGCTCTTCCTGGCGGGCGAGGGAAGATGGTGGCGGCAGCGCCGGTCCCGGTGGCTCCGGTGGAGCGAGGGGCAGAGCCCCGGCGGGGTCCTCGCTACGAAGAGATGGGGCAGAGGAGACACCAAAACCAGGGCAGCGTCTCCAGCCGGATCCCACCCGGGCTGTTACACAGCGATAGTGCAGTCAAGAGCCTGGGAGCCGCAGTGCCCTCTAACTACGATTAGGAAATTAGGGTTTCCTTGAAGGCAGCGGGAGCAGGGAAAGGCCCAGCACAAGCAGCTGGCACCACCAAAGGTTTTCCACGCAGGTCTGTGAAGCAGAAAGTATGAGAAGCCCCATCTTGGCAGTTGGCTTCCCTGCAAGGATCGCATAAGAGTTAATCCTCATCCGGATTGTGGGAGCTCTTTGCATGTTGCACTTGGCTATTCTGTGATCTTGTTTTTGCCATGCAAGATTTTTTTTCTATTGAAAAGAATTGATATTGCTTTATGTATTCTCTGTCCTCTCTACAAGAGTATTCCGGTGCCTCGTCATCTGGGCTATACCCATTGTACCCCAAAAATAGCTGTTAGGTGGAGACCAAAAACAAAACTGAGATACAGCCCTTCTCTCAGATAGGCAGAGACCCAAGCAGCCTGAAGGCTGTGCTCTGAAGAGGAACAAAAAGGAAATATCTACTCTGCTGAGAAGTGTTTTTGTCATATAAAATATTAATATAAAAAAAAAAAACTTCTGGTCTAGTTCAATCTCCTGCATAGAGCTGTTTTCTAAACCAATACACATGTTTTAACTGCTGTTTTTGAGGATTCTGACTTCTCGCAGTCCTGAATGTAATCCCAACCTCTGTGCTGGAGGGGAAAGGCTCCCTTTCCATATCTAAGCTACCTCCTGATACTGGATGCTGTGTTCATTTTGCCAGTCTGCTCTTTCTTCCAAAGGTTTCTCCAAGGAAGGGCAAGGAGTCGTTCCCTGCCCTGTCACAGCCCCGCGGTCTTCCCTCAACCGCGCTGTCCCGGCGGGGCTACGTGACGGCGGCGCCGCCATTTTGTGCTGCCGGCGTCCCCAGGCCCCGCCTCTCGTCACCTTCCCCCGCCCCGGCCGGGGCTCCTGAGCGTGCGCGGGGGGCGGCTCTGGCGCAGCCGGCGCCTTTGGGGAGGCCCCCGCGACCCCCGCGCCGCCGCCATCGCCGCCATGTACCGCTCCGGCAGCGGCCGCTCCGGCCCCGCGCCCTCCTCGCACCGCCTGAAGGAGAGCGGCGCCTCGTCGGCCCCGCGCGCCTCCTCCCGCTCCGGCGCCTCAGCGCCTGGGCCAGGCCGCGGGCGGCCTCCGCTGCCGCCGCCGCCGCCCGCCCCCGCTTCGCCGCCGCGCCCCGCTTCGCCGCCGCGCCGCCACCGCTCGCCCTCCGGCCACCGCGCCGCCTGCCGCCGCTCGCCTTCGCCGCACCGCGGCAGGAGGCCGCCCTCGCCGCCCGCCGCGCCGGGGCCCGGCGCTGCCCGCGGCCGCCGCGGCAGCGAGCACGGCGACAGCAGCGGCAGCCGGGTAAGGAGCGCCGGGTAAGGGACAGGCCGCGGGCGGCGCCGGCCCGGGCTGCCCTAAGCGCGCGGGGAGGAGCGGTGCCCCCCGCGCCTTAGGGAGCCGAAGGAGGGGTGGCGGGGGGAAGACTGGGCTCTGCGTTGGATGTGTAGTTTGCCTGTTTATTGCTGCGTCTTGTCTGTTCTGTCGCCCTGAGCCATTTTAGATAAGGCTCAGAGGTGATGCTATCTTTTAGCAATGCAGAGGGTGGCTAGGTGGCTGCTTTCCTTCACTTGACAGGGTTTAATGCTCCTATACGGATCTGGTTTAGTTTGTGGGATGGTGGCTTTTTACACAGGATACTCCCAGCTGTCATGGGCCTCCAGCGAAGAGGCTGTTACAGAGTCATGTTGTGAGCGTTACCCTCCAATAACCCTCCCGTTGCTCTCCAGGGTGAACAGTGCAAAAGGTGCTCCCGTCTTCATACTCAGCCCAGGCAGGAGCGATCAGGGCACCCGAAGCTCTGGTTTTGCCTCTGAGGTGATACCACTGTGGGGGCAAACACCCTCATGCCAAGTGAAAGTGTAGAGCTGTAGGGGTTTTTGAGCAGACGGATCCATTCACTTCCTGTGGTTACTCCTTGACACCAGGATTGCCGTGTCCCGTAGCTGCTGTTGGCAGCGTGGAGTCAATGCGCTGTATACTTGCAGTGTGCTGGAAGAAGAGGCTTTTGCCCTGTGACATCTTAGACTGTGGCGTGTGCGCGGTTAAAAGGATCAGCCCGTTCGCTGTTCTCCCCTCACTCTGCTGCCTGTTCTGCTCTCCTGCGCTGGGCACCCGCTTGCGTTCCTGAAGCAGGATGAACCGCTCTGGGGAACCGATACGGCTGAAAGTGAATCCAGCAAAAAATGCCTTGGCTGTGTGATCCACTGCGCGCTGGCGCCGAAATAAAGAGTGGGATGGTCCCTTGTGGTGGCAGCGCAGGTTCTTGCTGGGTTTTCTTGGAGATGTTGCCACAGCAGAGATTACACGTGATTGTAGTGGAGTTAACACTCAGCTGTTGAAGCTGTTTGTTATTTAAAGGTGAGCTACCCTGAAGGTATGGGAAGATAATGTTGGATTTTACAGTTATGTTGGGCTGAGAGGTTTGCCTCTGGTTGTCGCTTGCTGGGCTGCTACAGCACTGTCCCACTCGTGCCAGCTGTCGTGGGGTGGCTCAGGAAATTCCAGGACTGATCAGATCCGGGTTGAAAAGAATGCATTTTCTTAAAGGAGGTTGTTCTTAATCAGGATCATGTGAGTTCATGCTGTAGCTTCACGAACAGTCACGGTGGCCCAACCTGAAGGGCTGCCAGTTTGGGAAGCGGGAGCACAACTTTACAAGAGGCTTTTCACCATCAGTCGGTCTGTTGTCTAACTGTGCCTGTGACGGGCTGTATGGTCCCTGCGCCTGGTGCCTGTGCGGGCTGCAAGTGAAGCTCTCAGTGCTTGAGGGAGTCTTTGGCTTGCAGCCATCTAGCCCCCGTGGAGAAAAACTGCTAACATTTTGCACAAATATTATTCTTCACAAATGCTCTTTTCCCAAAGTTATTTTGCACCCTTTTGCCCCAGGCTGCTGTAGCCATCCCAGCAAATTGTCCCAGATTCTTGATGTTTTTTCTTGCCTGCTGTCATTTCACGGAAAAAGGATAGAAAATTGCTCATCTTTGAAATTAGGCTTTAGCAAGTTAGCTTGTGCTGAACGGTGTTGCTAAATGCTTTTTTTCTTTCCTTTTTTATTTACAGCAAGGCTATTACTCTACTTAAGAAAAAGCTTTCTTTAGGAAAACAGCTGTCACAATAATGAGATATGATTTAATATAGCTCTTGAACTTAACTGTGCTCTCTCAGGGCTACGCTAAAGCCTAATGAAAGTAACGCTTAGAGACTGCGTATTGTGCATGCTTCTGGCGTGGGGGTTTTGTCCACTAAAAAATATTCATCCTTTTAGCACTGCTTAATTTGAAGTGATTTTATTAAGCATAAAGTATATAGACAGATTACTTTTACGTTGGAAAAGTATTGTTTAGCAAACAGTATTAATTAGAAAAAGGTAAAAGCTGCACTTAGGCTGATGTTTCCCAAATTGTGGAACTAAATGTGTACAAAATAAAGCAAATGGCAGTGATGTTGGGCCCGGGAAAGTTTTCATAAAGGTTTTAGACTTAGATGGATTAAGACTCCCTCTCTGGAAGTTTGAGGATATAAAGTGAGTAAAGGAGGAGGGTTACATAAACCTGTAAGAGAACTCTTGGAGCTATCGCTGAACGGATGTGAATTGAGGTAGAGGGCTGAGATGAAAAGGGTCTCAACAAAGAGGGGACATATATGCATAAAGGTAATTGGAGGATGTAGGATGTGGAATGGAGACACTGATGGGAAAAGGGCATGAGGCTGAAAAGTTAAAAAGATTTAAAGACAAATTCTGAGATACTGTCCATTCACTTTATATGAACTGGAATATGGAAGGGGTACGGGAAACCTCTTTGAGGTTTCTTATTTCCTATTCTTGATTCTGAGAGCTCTATTTCTGAGATAGGGAGCGCACATTCCCAGGGTGTCTGCAGGTTGTTGCTCATTTTTCCTGTGTAACTGGGATGCTGAAGGCCAGAAGAGATGTGCATTGGACACTGGAAATATTGGTGGTGTCCATTTCTTGGGAGCTGAGGAAAACTGTGAGATGTAAGAGCATGAAGTGACAGTGCAGGTCTGGGAGGAGGTATCAAAAGCTGAAATGGAAAAGATGGAGGTCAGAGCTATGCACGGAGAAATTTTGGGGAACTTCATTCTCACAAGGCTGCCGCATTCTTGCTCCTTGCACTTGTCCCTACTGACCTGCATGCTTGCTTCTTTTTATAGTTTCTTTTAGGTCCTTTGCTTTCTTTGTGAGCAAGTTGGCTGAAATGAGAGGACTGGGGTATTTTGGGGTCAGCAAAGAAGGATAAAATGAAGAGCTAGTTGAAGCCTGTGTGTTTACATAGCAGAGGTGACTACTGTTTTGGAGTTACAGGTAGGAAAGGAAAAAGTGGCCGTACAACGGGGAGGTTAAGGTTAGTGTTGATTGACCTCCCAAATGGAAAAGCTGTTAAAACTTACTTTTTTTTTTTTTCAAACTAAATAAAATGCAGAGTTCAAGTAGGAATCCCCTGAACTGCTGTCCCTGGGAGATGTGCTTGTGAATCATGTACTTACTGCTTTGCCTCACAGAGCTTTCAGGTTGGAACGATCTAAACCAAAGTCTGGTGCCTTCTGTTCACTCGCGCAAACCTCAGATTTAGGCAGGCTTGAGTTTCTCATGTTGGACTTGCTCCATGTTTAACATCCCAAACTTTCTAAGTGTTTTCTCCATTGCTGTGAAGTTTCTTCTGAGATATCATCATCACCTCTCTGGAGATGGCTGTCATGCATGTGCCCGGCTTGCCGGCAGTCTTGCTGGCAATAAGATGCCCCTCAAAATCCTCACTTTTGCGAGCAGCCCTCAAAGTTCGGTGTTGACCTGGGTGTGTTTGAACTTTCAAAGTGTGGGTGTATGAGATGTGTCTTCTGTGTTACAGCTCAGGCAGACTCTTCCAGAGCAGCGTGGTGCTGTTCAGTGTGGTAGCTCTTAGAAAGTAAATTGAGTTCTGATAAATGCTTGGATTCAAATTAGTGGTGCACAACAGAAATGAGTAACATGTTAGCTCAGAACAAGGTTATGTGCACAATGGCTTCTTGTACTGCAAGTAAATTTTGTTCAGGCATATTCGTGAGGGAGTTCTTTTGCTTTCTCATGGAACATTGTGTAGCTCCTTCTTTTTGGTGGCCTGGAGGGTCGAGCTGAGTCTCCTACATCTTCTCAAGGTGGGCAGCATGGATGCAGACAAGGCCATGTCCCTGCAGCTTGCTGCTCCTGTTTCAGCTGTGAGAGCAATATGCGGTGTGTGTCTGTCTTGGCACAGCTCAGGCTGCTTCATTGCTTCTTGCTAAGTGGAACATGAACCTTGCTGTTTAAAAAAAAAAAATGTATCTCAGTCTTCAGACAGCCTCATCTGTTTCTTACCAAGCTCCCCTGACTTGAACCATTCCTGAATTCTGGTGCTGTCCTCGGAAAGATTGGAAGTGTAACTAGTTATGCGAACAGTAATGACATTTTCTATATTGAGCATGTTTCCAAAGGGAGGTCTGTAGGGTGGCAGTTAGCTCAGGTCTTCTCTGCTGTAACTTTTTCAAAGGCAGCCTACTTTACTTAAGTCTGATTTGGCGCTACCAGCTGGTGGGAATTGCACTGTAGAAGGTATTCCTTCAGGTGCTGGTGTTTTTGTTATTATGTCATGTTTATCTACTGAAAGTGGCATGAGACAACAAGAAAACTGTTGGAGGCATCAGTGTGGGGAAACTCTGTGTTTGCACTGGTTTATCCTTTGGTTCATGTTGTTATTAGAACAATGGAAATGGAATTTCTATGGAAAGCCATAGAAATTCAGACACTTTTATTAAGAAATTCCTGGCACTGTTTTTCTTTCATGCTATGTTTGTTTAGCTGCTTTTCCTCCTACCAAGAAAGGAGCACAGCAGCAACTCTTGGACTTTTTGAACTCTGTTCTTGCACCTTCCAAAACAGTAGTTTATTGAAGGCATTTTGGAGTTTAAGATTTCCATTCTAGCTAAAGTAAATATGGAGCTTGTTACTGGCAGCTGGAATAAGAAATCTATAGCGCTCGGTACCCTCACCTTTTTTCAGCAGCTATAGGCAATTGGGATATTTAGAACAAATGTTATTCTGTTCATTTAATTTAATTTAATTGATTTGACCACTCCAAGTCTCATACATGAAGCAAAGCAGGATCACTTGCCTTTCTGTAGCTGAGATCAAACTCTGTGATTGATGGGCTTGCACTCTTTCTTCAATTTACAGAGACGTTCACCGAGTCTCCGCTCTGAGTCTTCCCTGGAACAGAGTTTGCGGATTACTGTTGGGAATGACCGGTATTGCGTTGGCACGGCAGAGCGGAGGAGACTGCCTGATAGACTGGGCTCACCAATTGATAACCTGAGTGACAGGTACGGTCCTCTGCACGTGGGGATTCGAGCGTGACACAGTAAGAGCTTGGGAATGGCTGGAGCGCGTGAGACCTGATGTCGAGTTAGCCCAGCGTCCTGTCTCTGGTGGGACCAACAGGGAATGCCTGGGGAAAGAGAGTAATAGGACAGGCACGTAGTGAGGCTTCTCTGCGCTACTCCCACTGCCTCCAGCAAGTTGTTGTTCAGGGAATTCCTGAGCAAAAGCTGCTTGTTGTGGTCCTAGTAACCCTGGACAGATATTCCTTCTAGGAATTTGTCTGCAGTTTATGGAATCCATATACATTACAAGTGACCAGAGTATTTTGCAGTAAGGAGTTTCATAGCTTAAGCCATCTTCTTCAGTTTCTTTTGAACCTACCTGGTCCTGAGGAAGGAAGCTTGTTTATGGATAGCTTACAGCTTCGACTTTCTCATCTATTGAGGAATAACCTGCTTTCTTGATTTTTCAGAACAGTCCAGAAGAAAGTGCTCATGTAGCTTGAAGAAAATTTACTGCTTTGACTTTGTGAACACTGCAGAGGGGAAGTAAATGTAGTCAGACATCATAGGGACAGTGGCTGGAGGGAGCTGGAGGCGGTCTGAAGGAGAGCTGGCATTTTACTGCTCTGGCAAATGAAGAAGGAGGGGTGAGGGAGTTCCCTGGTGCTTTCTCTTCTCCACTGAGGTTTTACGGTTGTCCTGTTCTGTGAGTGTGTTCAGGGCTAGAAGTAGCATCATGTAAAACAGAGTTTGTTTTGTTCGAAGTGTGAAAATGACTACTGGGAAGGCCTTGATTTACTTGCTAAGTGAAGAACTTTCACTTTATGTGCATTATGGAGCCCATATAAGTAAAAAAAAAAAAAAAAAAAAAAGATCAGAAGAGACTCCTGAGAAGGTATAAAAGTGACAGATGAGTCAGAATTAGAAGAATAGAAAGTGAGATAAAATAGTCCTCAATTTTCAGGTGGTTTCCCGCATACGTGTTTTGTGGGTGCGCAGTAAGTCTGTGTTGTTTAGGTTTTTCTTTTTTGTCCAGTGTTTTGTGTAGGTTGTGTGACTGTGCCCACTGTCCACAAGCTTAAAGTACATGAGAACCTGGCCATCCCTTAGCTTTTCCTAAAGCCTCTGCCTATTTCTTCTTCTTACTTGCAGATTTCCTCACTGTTTATCCATTTATTGCTTTTAAAGCATATTATGTAGTTGGTTAAATGCTTTGTTTATACCTTCTTTTTACTAAAATTTTTTCTTCTCTGAGAGGTTGTCCTGCTACTGAGCAATCAACTGAACATGAATCTCTGCGCTTTAAAGGTAGAGGTTGCTTTGAATTGTCTTGTTTTTGATATTAGGCAGATGATCTTTCTTATTTAAAAAAAAGTAGGGTGTTTTCTGAGGATATGTCTTCAGATATTGAAGTAATTGGAGCAAACATTAATGAATTTAGTTATTCTCAGGTATTTTTGCCAGCTACTCGAGAGACTTTACAAGTTATTCTCTATAACTGGCAAGGCCTTAGGATGGTAGAGGAGTTCATTAGCATATAAAGTAAATAAAATATCAAAGGAGAGAATTCAGGGATGCTTTTGGATTCAGGAATGCTTTTGTATTCTCCTTCAGCAGTGGATTCCAGGATGCCCCTGGTGAATTTCCCTGTTTGTCCACTTGCAGGTCAATCCTAAAATATCTATAAGATTTTGCCCCTAGTTTCTATGGCAGGTGGCCTCTTGCACATATCTAAATAAGCATCCTGAACACCACTGGCTGGTGACTTCCACATCCCCTAAGTAGCTTCAATCTTCTATTTCAGCAGAATAATGTATCAGTCTTTTTACTTGTGTCCCAGAATCTATCAAAGTGAAGTCTTAGCATACTTGAAGAATATATCTTATCCCCCAAATTGTCTTCCCCCCGCTCAGTATTTTTAGGATATTCTATAAACTCTCTGAGTAGATGTAAGCTACTCAGAGCACCCCACCATTTCTTTCACCTGAAGTTGTCTCAAAAGCTTAGACCACATCACTGCAGAGACTTGGCCTTTATGAAACTATGTGCTGAAATAGGTGATTTGACATAATGTCAAGAATGACCGTTGGCTGAGTTTGAACAGCTCCTCTGGCCTCCCCTAAGATTTAGGTGGAGTCCAGTAGGATACTTAGAGCAGAATAGTAGTACTTATTTCTATTTCTGTGTGCAGACAAATGAATAAATAAATTACCAGAAAGCAAGTTATGGTCCTTTGAGGTGTTATCTGCGTATTGCTTGTGATCTGTTTTTCTTTTCTGCTATTGCAAGGTCAAGTAACTCATAAATTAGTTGGACTAAGAGATGGTTGGGCTGGTACCACCCTGTATCCTCTCTGAAGATTGTGTGTCCTTCAGTGGGCGTTGCTGTCCCAAAAGACACCCAAACTGACCAAGATAGACATATCTCAGTTGGACTGTATTTACAGGAGAAAGGAAAAAAAAGAAAAAAAAAAAAAGGAACCTCAGTTTCTGTAAGGCAAATAACCCTTATGAGGCAAATAAAGCTGTATGTAGCCTTTGGGTCTGATATACCTGTCTTAAATTTGCTTCTTTTCTATTCAGTGTTTTGGAACCTCTTTCTGGTTCTAAACATGTTAGATTTGCTGTTCCTTTCTTTCCTTTGTTTTGCCAGTGCAGTCAGAACATTTGTTTTGCAGGTGACACCTGGCAATCATGCAAGTAAATTACGTGCACAAAGTCAACTGAGTGTGTATGGTGAAATACATCTCTTAGGTTACCGGGGTGTTCATGCGCTTTGTCCGAGTATAGCAGGAGCTCAGGAAGACTAATGGTGAAAGTGGAAAGAGACATTTGCACTCAGAATTAGAGAAGTTCTTTTAAATAGGCTGCAAACAACAGCATTTATATCTGAACCTTAATCCAACGACTTTTTAGATGTTTTGAAGTTTTTGGAGTGGGTGGAAGTGTCTCGTTTGCTGCAGAGGTATCATCTAGTACTCGTGTACTCACCATAGCTACAGTGAAGTCTTGTTGCTGCTGCCTTTACTGTGACCCACAGGGCAGTGCTAAGGAACATCTCAGTATGTGAAGGTGTGTGTATCTCGGACTGGATAAAGCATCCAGTAATGTGTGGAATTATTTGAAATGAGGCAGATCAGAGTAGATACTGGAAAATACAAAGTGAAATTTTGCATTGTTTTTGTTCTCAGATATGTGTATATAAACTATGAGGATAACTGTACTCGATAAAAATACTTCATTTGGTCACATTAACTAGTTTTTAGTCTGGTGGTTTTATCTGTATGTTTTCTTTTTTTGTTTGTTTGGATAGAGGCTATTTTGTTTTCTTTCTTTCTGAGGTGTCACTGCCCCTCTACAAAGCAGATTTTGTGAGTAGGAGGTGGTGATGTTTGGCAGCCATGTACTGTGTAGTTTATTGAAAATTTGATGCATTTGGCACTTGGTGAGACTTTTCTCTAGGGTTTCTGTCCCATTGATTGCTCCTAAGGAACACTCCTGTTTCCCATTCTTGGCGTACCTAGCCAAATTTGATGTATCTGAAAATGAAAACAACAAAAGTAGCAGCTGGCAATTTTCAAGTGGTTTGGTTCGTTTCTGTCTGATTTAAAGGCAAATTCCAGAAAATTTTCCGGAGATGGGGAAAAAGGGCTTAATTAGAACTGCTACTTGGTGATGCTTGTAGGCAGCAGTCCAAAAGAAGGTACTGCAGGTGATACAGCTATTTTGGTGATATGCCATATGGAAATCCACTGCGTAAATAATGCAGAGGCTGGCACAGAGGAATGATGCTCGTCAATTTACTGTCTCTTTTCTTTATATATCTTCTTGAAGATTTTTGATTCGTTTTGGGTATAGTGGTTTGTGTGGCTAGTGACAGTCCTGTTTACAGATCTGTCACTGACAGAAAAGATTGCTTGAATTTATGGTTCTTATCTGCAGCTAAAGGCATGATAAGGATCTTGTTTTATGTGCCAGCATGAAATTGAATTATGCCTTGAATAATTCACATGAAATGTGACCTTGGCACCTCCTGGGTGAGGTGAGGAAAGGGATCATGGTCTGAAACATGATAGTATTTTATTATTATTATTATTGTTTTCTTTAAAGAAAAGTGTAGTTTTTATCCTTCACAGAAATAAATCCATCCCATCATTTTTTTAAGGCTCTCCTGCAATATAAGGTGAATTATTTACACTGCTTTATGTGCAGGTTACTTCCTGCAGGAAGGAAGTAGAGTGCCATTAAAACCCACTTATTCTCCCCCACTGCCTCCCCCTCTTTAAGTATATAAAATACTGCTTTCTGTTGGAACTGATTTGGAAACTTATTACTCTTGAGCGGGAGTAAGACTTTGTTTTCTCTGACTCAAGCACCTACTTCTATATCTCATTTATGCAGGGATGACATGGCGGATGGTCCGATATTCACCAGAGGTCTCCCATGTTCTCGGGGCCTTGAGAGGTACCCATCACATGAAGATCAACCATCAAGTCCTTACACCATGAGACATGATGAAGACTATCGCAACCGAGATGTTTTCCTCCACCGGTCTGATTATAGTCCACACTATGGTCGTCGAGAAGAGCTGCCTCGTGGATCTGACAGAGACAGTGACAAACTCAGGAAATCCTCCTACCCACCAAGGCCAGAAGAGAGAGGACGAGAAATAAAGCGGCCACGGTATGAAAAGGATGAGAAGATGCACGGTGTGAGTGGAGATCATCAAGGTTTCTCATCAGGAACACGAAACTACCGCAGGCGAAGCCGCAGTAGGAGTCCAAGCCCATCCTATCTGAATGAAGAATTTCGAGAGCTTGACCGTGCCAGGAGGAAACGAGAAGAGGAGGAGCGCAGTAGAAACTTGAATCATGATTCTCCAGGGAGTGGTTATGTGATCCCTGGTCTGACTAGCACGCTACAGGCTTCTGAGCCTCGGTATACATACAGGCCCGAGGAAACACCTTCCATGCCCAAAAAATCAATCCTGAAGAAAAGAGTGGAGATGGAAGTAGAATCTCCCGCTCAGGTTTGATCTCTCTGCCTGGCTTTTTAGGCTTCTGGTTTCTAAAACAATGACTTTGTGATACTATACCTCAGATTGTTTTTTAAAGAGGAAAAGTCCAATCGTTACATTTTTGTGTCTTTGAGAGTACAGGTGTTATTTTTTTTGCATGCCTATACAAGCTAACACTGCATTAGAATGTTTCAACTATTAACCAAGTTAACCAAGAATCGTGTGTGTATAGAATCTGAGACATAATGAATTGTCCTTGCTGAAAATTAGTCCAAGATGCTGGGTTCAGGCTCAGCTTTATAGGAAGTGCCATGAGCCTCTTATCAGCCCATACAGCCAGAACTTCGGTTGAACATCTCTGCCTGTTGCAATGCCTCTGTTTTTGTGTAGTTTTAGAAAACAGTAGTGCATCTTGGTATGCCTAGTGTATTCTTGGTACCACCAACTGAAAACATCTTTGAGTTTCCTTTATTCTTTTCATTTGGCTATAGGTTGGGATAATCCCAACTTAGTTTATATCCAAACTGTACCACTTCAGTCTAAAAATTAGGGCAATTGGAGTGGTATCCAACTGTGATAAATGGAATACTTTCTTGTCTCACATTTCAGCACATGACTGTTTATTAGACTTTTGTACTCATCTGTCTTGTTTTGCAAGTGGCATGTTTATCTCAGGAGATGTTCCAACATATATTATTGGTAATCGTGTTTAGCGTGACGTTAGTGATGCGTATCTGCTACAGACAGAAGTGAGTGGAAATAAGATCAGTGCAGTTGCTTTTACCTGTCTTAAGGCGTAATAACCTATTTGTATGTGATTAAACTCAAAGCAGCTGAGTTTATCCTGCAGAATTTAAATCTGAAAGTTCCAGCTCTTAAACTTGCTAGAAAATCTAGTGAAATGGGACTGTGATTTTATGTATTCTCTTGGATGAGCATTCAGTTCCAGACGTAACATTCCAGAGTCTCTAGATGACTCATTTTGTGTTCTCCATTCTCTTTCAACTGTATATTGTCTTTTTAAACTCTTTTTAAAATTGTAAACTTGAAGAGAAATTACCACCTTCCTTTGTTCTCTGAGGTAAGTACCTCTTCACCATGTACTGTATTAAATGATAACTTCTCTTTCTTTCAGTCTGAGGGCTTTTCAAGCAGCCCTGCTCCCAGCAAGGGTCTTCCTCCTCTTTCTAGCCATTCGTCTTTGCCCCAGAGCACTGATGCTTCTCCTTTTGCCTCTGAAGTGGAGAACTTTCTCAAACGGTTTAACAAAGACTCTGTTGTGGAGTCTGCAAACAAGGAGTTGCGGGACGGTTTGTATGGGTGGACTCCACTTTCTGGGGCTACCAAGGACACTTTCACATTTGAAGAGAAGTTCGGAAGCTTTTTAAGTCACAAGGAGAAAGTAGAGCCCAAGTCAGAGGCTGCTGATCGCCATACCGACTTCCTGCTGCCCCACGAGAGGGCCAGTCAGGATGGCAGTGGTTTCTCCCGCATCCTGGGCATGATGGCTGATTCCGTGAGTGCTCAGGAGAAGAGGAGGCGCAGTTTTCCTGACATTGAAGATGAAGAGAAATTTCTTTATGGTGATGAGGATGAAGATCCCAAAACTGAATCTCTCCCTCTTCAGAAGCCACCAGTGAGCTATGGTAATGAACTAATAGGCCAGAAAGTGAGTCCACCTCCTGCTGCTGCTCCAGCTGCCAAGTTGGATACTTTAGAGGAGCCTAATGCCGAGTACGCGAAGATCCATGACTTGCTCAAAACTATTGGACTGGACATTGGTGTAGCTGAAATCGGGAAACTGGCAGTTCGTACCCAGGAACGCCTTCATGGCAAGAAGCTGACGTCCCGCTCGCCTGACCGCCGCTCTTCAGACGCTCGCAGACTGGACTCCTGGGACTTGCGTCGCAGTCGGAGCGATACCCGATCCCCAGAATCAGGGCAGCAGCGCTCAGCGTCCCCTCCTGTCTCCTTCCCGCAGTCTAAAGATTCATCCTCTTTTCAGAAAACAGACTATAATAAGAGCAAGCCAGTGGGACAGGAGATACCTCCATGTATGCCAGAACAGACTCTTCCTTCTGTATCTCTCATTCCCTCAGTTCCACCTGCTCCTCCTAGTTTACCACCTCCACCCACTTCTGTTTCCCAGTACCAAATACCCAACTATTCTCAATTTTCAGCCACTCAAATGCCCCCAAACTATCCCCCTCCCACAATGGCCCCCCCAGCATACGATGCCTATGGGCATTATATGGCATATGCAGCCCCCGGTTGGCCCATGTACCCGCCTGCCCAGCAGCCCAATCCTACCCTGCCAGAGACCCATGGGCTTCTTAGCATGGCCATGTCTGCAAACCCCACACGTCCCAATCTCCGGGTGATTGAGACAGTCTCCATAGAAAAAGATGGCCCTGATTTAAAAAGAGATGGCTCCGTGCTTGTTCACGTCCCCACCACTCCGGCTCAGTCCAAAGCCCCTCTTCGGCTCTCTTCACATCCTCTCAAAAACACCACAGAAAAGATGTCGGATGAAAAAAATCGGGCAGCTCAGAAGCAGAAGGTGAGTAAATTGTCTGTAGATACTTGGATAGGTCACTTGAATTTAATCTGTGTTATTTTTTGGTGTTTTATCCTTCAGCTCTTTCTAATATATGAAAATATGTTGGACTGCTTGCTTGCTAGGATAAAGGCCTTTTCCTCCTCAGATACACTTCCCCCCCCACCGAATGGTTCTCATTTAAAAACATTTGGATTGAATTTGCTTTTGTTAAAAATTCGAGGCATTGGCCTCTATTACTCCATAGCAGTTTTTAAAAATTATATTTAAAGCCCACAGTGCTGCATGCTCCTAGGTTACAGCTGAACAGCTCAAAAGCAAGCACAAAGCTAAAGTTTTTAGGACCAGGCAGCAGCTTATTGGAAAAAAAAAAAGAAAAGAAAAAAGCACATGGTGACCACAGCCTGTCTTTACTCCAGTGAGTTAGATATTGAAATGAAATGTCTAAGTAAAGAGGATGTGTCTGTGGAGATACCTGTTTCTTTCAAAAACTGAGTAACTGTTCTAACTTGGGTGCCAAATGCTTGATGGATGTAGACCGTATTGAGGAGATATATTTTCTTGGATATGGTTTGTGCTATATAATAATACCACAGCGGTAACTGTATTTGGTACTTGTAAATACATACTAAACTGTATACTTATTTAGTTGCATACAGTTTTCCCTCTGCATTTATTTTAGTTACCTCTTACAAGAATTACAAAATTAAATTAAGGGATTTTTTTTTTGTTACTTTGTGCATCTGGTATCATTTTAGGTAATAGATTTTGTATTTCCCTTAAATAGTTACATTTTGGATTGTATGATCTTTCAAGAGGAGGGGGGAATAACGTGTTTTAAAATAGGACTCTGTAGTTAATAAACTGTCAAAAGACTGGAAAATTCCTACAAGTTTTTTGGGTTTTCAGAGTGATGTCGTATTGATCTTTGATGCTAAATAAGGGTGTATCTACATCGGAGAGACTCTTTCAGTACAGCTGGGCTAATGATAAATTGTGTTGGTAGATCCTGCTAGTAGAAGAGCAGCATATGGCAGAGACTGGAGGCTTTTTACCTACTCAGTTATATCGCCCTCCTCAGAACAAATCAGACCATGGAAAGCTGGACCACTGGATCCAAGGGGCTCAAGAGAAGAGGTCACATCCAATTTTTGGTCTATAAGTGAGCATTAACTGCTTATAGGAGTAGTAATTTCTTCTGTTGACACAGTTGAATTTTGGTGTTAATGGAGCTGGGGCACTTTTGGGAGAACTATGTTGGCTGAAGGTGTGTGGTTTCCTGCTGCCCCCCGGCATCCTCAGGAGCTCACGTACCTGGTCCAAACTCCCAGGGCTTTACGTGCACTGCAGACTTCTTTGGCTTGGGTCTGCTCCCTAGTTTTGCTGCTGTACATGGGATAACTGGGAGTATAAAAGCTGCATCCTTCAGTTGATGTCTCTGTGCTGGCAATTGAAAAACAAAAACCAGAACCGTCATAGCTGTATTAATGTATTCTTTTTCCTATTTGTTTTGCTGTTTTTTAATCGTGAGGCATTCAAGAGGTGGCCTAACTGTGTTGGTAGAATCCCTTCCGTTGGTTTATGCTGTGTCTGCTCTAGAGACCAACATTTGGCCTAGCAGAGTGGTAGTGAAGACAAGGCCTTGGATCGGTTCTTGTTTGTTTGAGGAAGGAGCCGTTAGTAAGCCTTAGGAGCATTGTGAAGGTAACAAATTGTGGTTTGTGTCTTGAAAATTGAAGTTTGAGAGCATGGTGAAAGAACTATTCGGGTTTCTTTTTCATTTTTCCTGTTTTTCTCTGTGAGAATCAGGGAAAAATTATGAAAACTCTTCTGTATCAACTCCTCATAGCAGTGTTTACTTTATTGAACAAGAAGGTAACTTCATCAAGGGGTTTCATTTCAGATACAGTTGAGATCAAGTTGAAATAAAAACATGAAGTAAAATAGGGCAGAGTCAAAGCAAGAGGCAAGGTGAAGGGCTTTGGGGTCTCTTGTCACTGGTGAAATGTGCCCCCTGTAAAGATGCTGCATGAGGTTTGAAGAGCTGGTCAGCATTGATCTTACCTCTCTAAAAAGGCAGACAGTTGAGTCCGAGTGCCTTGGGAAATGATCTGATAAGCAGAGCACTTTTGGAAAATGCAAAATACTGCATTGAAAAATGGCTGCGTAGGCTGCTAACAGGTTAGTGTGAGCCATATTCTCTGTCTTGTCATATCAATGGCTGGCTTATAAAACTTGAACTAAAATTTCTATAATGGTACATGTTAGTGGCAGTAACAGCACTAATAAATTGGCCTACTTAAGACAAGAGGAAAAATCACCCTCTTGGAGCTAAAGCACGAATAGAGATATAGTACCAGCAAATGCAGAGAAAGAGGTGTATTTATCATATTAAATATTCCAGAACATTGTAAGAATAATGGTTAATGCTTTGGGAGTGGCAAACTGAGGCCTTGCTGTCATTCTCACAAGACTGATTAACCTGTGTTGGGAAAAGAGGAAAATCCAGTCCTCTTCCAATCTGTTTAGGTGATAGAAGAGAGAGAGAAACTGAAGAATGAACGAGAAGCACGGCAGAAGAAGCTTTATTATTTAAAGACTGAGTTGGACAGGCTTCGTAAACAACAAGGTACAGTCCCTCCACAGCCCCGTTTTTCTTTTTCACTGGAACATGTCACAAATCCCAGTACCTCCTAGGAGATGTGAAGTCCAAAGTAATAATAGTCTGTATTTTAAAACTAGTGTTTAGAAGCTCTGGATAGTGCAGAACTCTTGAGAAAGCAATGGCCTAATTAGTATGCTAAAATTAATTATGTCAAAATATAACTGTTAAATTGAAGCAAGCAGTTGCTCAACTTATAGCTTCTTTGACAGCTCGATGAGTTAAATGAACTGTACTTTAAGTGCTTCTTTAAAAAAAGTGAAAAATGCTAACTGAAGACTCATCAGTGTGCCTTTCAAATTTTCACGAATCGCATCTGGAGAAGGAAAAGGCCTCTCTGGGCATTGTTGACATCTTTTTTGTATCGTTTTCAAATTTCTGTTTGACCCGAGTAAATATTAATTTCTTTCCTTCCTGGAAAATAAACATTTAAGGATTTAATTTAAGGTTGACTTACAAAACAAGTTTGCTTTTGGTCACACAAGAAAACAGTGATTATTAAATTGACTCTTTCTCTTGAGGATTACAGTGCTTCTGTTAGGGGTGTATATTAAAGCAATCATTATAGAGGTGGATCTTGCAGATCTAGTGATATTCTACCTCAGAATCACTTCTATTTTCACTGCTTACTCAAAATTGAACCATAACATTTAATATAACTATTTTACTTGTTGATGGAATAGTTGTACAGATTTTACAACTTTTTTTCTGTTGCATTTCCGCCTCTTCTACTTCCTTGATTGGCTCAGGAGAGATGTTGAGGAAAAAACGTCGCGAGAAGGATGGACACAAAGACCCCTTGTTAGTTGAGGTGAACAGGCTGCAAGAGAATATTATGAAAGAGATTTCCGAGCTGCATAAAGAATCCGATGCAGCAGAGAAGAAACAATCTGAGCTTGATAAAGTAGCCCAGATCCTGGGAATTAACATATTTGAAAAACCCCGGAAACCGTCTGTGGAAACCAAAGATTCCTCAGAAAAGAACAGCAAGTCAGACAGTACAAAAGGTCTGGAGAAAACATCTTCCTCCAACAAGGTAAAATCTTCTGGCTTGTATGCTAACAATCTTCCCACAAAGAGAAGAGTTATTGCCAAATGTTACTAGAAAATCATTTGATGTCATTTGTTATCATATCTCACGTGCTGATTTTGATCATTTGTGCAGGTGAGAGTAAATGTGTTGCTGTTTGTAATTTCCCTCAAGGTTGGGGTACTCCAGTACCACTCACTAGTTTTAATCTTGGTTTTGTTGAGCTGTTGGTTGGCTTGAATAGTAACATGCATGTGTGTAATTTGGCATCAGCTCCATGACAAGAGGACAAGTGTTTAAACACTCTGAGTTTGAAGCATGTTAATCTTCTGAGCAAGTGAATATGTTAATAAAGTGGGGCCAAAGTTACATGTGATTATTAGGTTAAAGTCATTATTATGTACATGCTACATGTTCTCTGTTAAGAAACGTCAGTATGCATCACTGTGGTCTCTGGTATAGTCTGTACTGATGGAGTGATGGAACGCAGTATAGGCTTACCCATCCCAGAAAATTTTTACTCTAGAAGCTGTATATGCTACTGGTAGTTGCTAACAGTAGCATCTGAAAGGTTGTGTATATGTTCAGAAGATTTGTTATCCTCTTCTTCTAGTGTAAATGCAACAGGTACAGATGGTGGGAGGTGATAGATGCTTTTTGTGTAGGCCTGACCTCACTGTGCATTTTTTCAGAGAAGAGAGGGTTAGAAAGGGAAAGAGGTTTGTCCTACAAGGTCACTGGCAGCTGTATCCCGTAAGGTTTCCCCTATGCTTTGTTTTAGTCTGGTTCAGAGAACTCATCCAGTCTTTCATTTTAAGGCTTGTTTTTGTGTTTTGTTTTTGTTGTCTCTTGAAACATCCGAGTCTGGTATTCTCTTATTTTCACAAATCATTTGCATCAGGTACGGAATTATAAAATTAAAGTGGGAAGAGTGTTTATTCAGTCTCGCAGCATATGAAGTTATGTTGCTTTCTTTGCTTGAGATACAGCATATGTTAATGTATTTTTTATTATGTTAAGTCCTGTTGTTTTATTCTCTAAACCTGTAATGAATTGTTTCCTCTTTCATAGTTTCTTATTTCAGCATGGAAAAATCTGAGTTTTGGCCAGGAATATATAATGTTTTCAGATATCTGTAGGCACTGAGCTGAGTCTTTAAGATTCATGAAAAGAAAGATAGTGCAGTTCTTTTGGCACTGACATCAATTGACTTGGCCAGGCTAAGGACAAGAGCGTTTGTTTGTCTTTCTCTTCATTTGCAAGCTGTTTTGCACCTGCTCCCTTGCTGCTGAACCTGTATTTTTATGTTATAATTATGCAGTTATTGCAAGGGTGGGCCTAGCCTTGTACCAAACAGGTGGTCTGTCCTGGGATCTAAAAACCTGCAAATTGCAAGAGGCTCTTGGAGATATTTCTCATGTTTCTGTTGATACTGAGCTGAAATATTGTCATCTGCATGCCATTGAATATCTGCTGAATGTAGAAGAAGCACAAACAGGAGGTAGAGGTAGCTGCCATCTGTTTATCCAAGAAGCCCTGTCTTTTTAGAAGTTGTGAATGAAGCAGCATTTATAGGCTATACTGGGTGGATGTATGTCTGTAAGTGTTAAATAACACTTCTCAGACATCGTGAACATCTGTTCTTGTGCTTCTTGTAGCGCATAGTTGGATCTTTTCCTTGTCTGAGAAAATGTGTGAGCATGGGGCTGGGTGGTGCAGAGGGGCCTGGGTGTCTTGTCATTGTTTGATTTACAGTGTGTGTTGCATGTGGGGCTGCTAATGGGAGAGAACACATCCCTGTTTATCAGAAGGCATTTCATGTAAGGCAAGTGTGGTGGTTTTCTTTTGTTTTTAAAATTTTTTAAACTGCTGAGGTTTTTTTTTTTTTTTTTTTTGAGTCCAATATTGAATAACTTGGAAATTGTGCAACCAACCCGGGGTTGCTAAGTTGAGATGTTATTTTTTTCCAGACTGTCATGCAAATTAGCAATGATAATATGATGGGCTTTCAGCCATTCAAAATGTAAATCAAAACTCAAAATTCACAGGTACTGTCTAGCGCTGATAATCCACATCAGCAGGGCTCATTCACTACCTATTTCCAGGATTATTTGTTTTGCTGCTCTGAAATGTTAAGTGTTTACATCAAGATTCTGAGCTAAACACATAATTTTTGGCTAGAGTCCTGAAACGTCTGTGTTTCACTTTAAGGCGTCTTTCTGTAAAAATCAATGTAAATGTAAATATCACATGTTTAAAACGCGAGATGCTTCACCATATTTACCTAGGTAAATAACACCACCGTTCCCTAATTGTTGAGCAATGAGTCCTCTGGAGAATTCAACTGCTTTCAAATAATCTGATTAAGCTGACTGAGTTAAATACTTTCAGGCACACAACTCACTTTTTCATTCTGCTTTCATCTAAACTACGTTTACAGTAACTTTTGAATGCTTCCAGGGAAACCCTTTTAGGTCATCCTGGCATTGCTTGGCTAGCGTTGTAAACTGGCACTGTGCAGATCTCTGTGTGGATCCCGTAAAGTGGGAATGGGTGCATGCCATAGGGGATTTGTGCCTTTGGTTCTTTGGTTCCCTGCCAACCATCCAGCCGTTACATCTGGGAGCCCTATTGGAAGCGCTTCACTGTGGCCACGCGGCGTCTTAGTCGGCAATACCAGCTCTCTGAAACGGTGGAATTAGCCTGGGCGCTCAAAAGCAGGTGATATATATTTTTTTTGTGTATGTGCGTGGCTTCTGCTGGAGGCAAGTTCTGAGTTCCAGAACATTATGTGTGTTCTACTGTGTCTCAGAGAAATATTTCTTTTTATTTAATATAGGAGTCGAAACCAGCTAATGAAAAACCCAGAGGTAGAAGCCCGAAGCCAGCAGAATCCTCTTCGCAGCCACCCAAACATCCTTTCCAGCTGGCCAATATTTATGAATATTATGATGCAGGGAACCATTGGTGCAAGGACTGCAATACCATCTGTGGGACCATGTTTGACTTTTTCACACACATGCACAATAAGAAACATAGACAGGTATGTGCCAGGCTTCATTCACTAAGTGTGTTCCATATTCTAATAAAGATTAACACTAAAACATACATCACAGAAGTACATTTTACAAGAGAGACTGAAGTAGTAATGAACTCAAGAAGCTGCTTTTCAGAAAATTCTTGTTCCCTAATGTAGGACTTCAGCAATTTGTACAGCTACCAGAGTGTGTTGACTAGTGTAAATGGGGCTTTTGTGTTCAGTGTTCAGTTCACTTTGGACCTGGTATTTGAGATTTTTCTTTCATATAGTACCTGGACTTTGATCTCATTCATATTTTATCTTTTTCACAGGTTATTTTCTTATTATAAATTTCAAAACGGGGGGGGGAAGGAGAGTAAAACATAGTTCTTGTAAATATTCGCACTTTTTTTTTAATGCTCAATGTCCTGAAAGGGTGTTAAAAAGAAAAACAAGTGCATTTGCCTTGTTAGTGTAATGTATGAGCCTGTATACCTCTGTCACTGTGCAAATAGACCCTGGATCCTTACAACAGACCTTGGGCTTTGAAGACCCAGAGTGAGACCAAGCAAGACTCCATAAAACGCATTGATAAGATAACTGTTCCTGCCAAAGGTAGGTTACTTTTTTTTTTTTTTTCTTTCCTCCGCCTGAGTATCTTCTCCCTTTGCCCTCCAGCAGGTTCCAGTTGCTCAGAGAATGAAACTACTTTGTACCTTATTAGGTACCTTATTATTAAGCGAATGGCCAGTGATTTAATTTCCTGGCTGTTCTTATGAAAAGGTCATGGATTGAGAGAGTAGGGAAAACAGTTTGTCATCTTTTCCTTCTAGTTTTGGGTTTTGCTTTGACTGCTAGGCATTTTTTTTTTCTTCAGTGTGATTCTGAAGCAATTTTGTCTAACATAGTAGGATTCAGGATAAGACCATAAAGGTTTAGCATGGTCAGGCAGGTATTATGCAGTACTTCATATAGTCTGCAACAGACTCTTCCTTTCAATGCATTTTCCATAGAAGTATCCCTTCAGTGCTGTGTACTGGGTAGCCTCTGTGAGTAAAGAGAATCTAAGAAAGCCATGAGAAAGGAGCTGTGAGTGATTAGGGAATTCATATAAGATTACAAATCTGACTGAGCATAATCAGGCCTGCCAGTGATCAGTCTTTGGTCATTAATCACTATAAATTCAGATCGCTAATCTAGGTTTCTGTAGACAAATGGATGCAATCTGCTAAACTTCAATGAGATTGCAGGTGCATTGCTTTTTTTTATAACCAGGTGTTTAATATTTGAGCAGACTGCACCACAAAACAGAAAATACATAGAGATGGTAGGAACTATTAACCTGCTTGAATAGAGGATAGTCTTAAGAAGATGGAAGCACTAAGAATATGTTTTTGGGCCGTAATAACTAGGCTTCTTCATTTTATGTATTTTGTCCTGTACTGGTGATTGTCATCCTGGAAACAAAGGAGAGCAGTATTACCCATTCCAAAAGCATGAACAGGAACATTGCTGGAGGTTTTGCTGTTGTTATTTGATATGTTTATTTGGCTTTATTAAAAGCTTCTCTTTTATTACATTCTGTTTCTCTGATTGTTTTTATTTGGCCATTTCAGGCTCTGAGTTTCTGATTCCTATCACTGGATATTATTGTCAGCTGTGTCATGAGTTTTTTGGAGATCAGATCTCAGCAGAACAGCATGTGAAAAGTCATCCTCACAATGAGAAATACAAGGTTGGTACCTGGGGTATCAGGAGTGAGATGATGTTCTTGTTGGCTTATACTTCTGTCTGTCTTCCTTTCCCTCTTAAGAATTACGTTTGACTGCTCAGCATATGAATATTTGACTGTCTTCTCTGTCTTGGAGTGAACTAGCTAAGCAGAGCTTACACTACACAGAGACTTATCTTTAATCCGTACAAAGTTCAAACTGGGTTTAAGTCCCACTGTTGATTTTTCCAACTCTTTGGTAGAGTGACAGCACTGTTCCAAGCCACCACTTGACATTGGATCACAAAATGTGGGGTTTTCAGCACGTCTCTTTCTTGGTTGGAAGAAGTTCCTTGTTCTCTTAATGTTGAAAAGGAATTTCTGTAATAAGTCAAAATTGTTCTAGAGCTGTGTTTTGTTTTGTTTTCCTTTTCCTTTTGAGAAACAGTGGCTCAGACTGTGCCATTTATTTCCACAGAAATACATAGATGAAAACCCACTCTATGAAGAGAGGAGAAATCTAGACCGTCAAGCTGGATTGGCTGTAGTCCTGGAAACAGAGCGCAGGCGGCAGAGCGAGCTAAAGCGGAAGCTGGTTGAGAAGCAGAAGGAAGAGAAGGATGAGAAGAAAGCAAAAATAATAAAGAAAGAGGAAACAAAGAACATCCCAGAACTTGGAGAAGGCACTAGTGAAACTCAAGGAAAAATAGATTCTTCTGGGAAAAAAATGGGTATCAAGCTTAAACTGAAGAAGGAAGAGAAGGAGGAGAAAAAAGAAGAAAAGAAAGAGGAACCAAAAAAGGAAACACCAATTCAGTCTCCCTTTGGAAAATTCAGCTGGAAAAAGACAGAGGATAAAACCTCAGGAGCAGCTATATCAAAGGAGGAAAGTATAGAAGGGAACAAAGAAAAGGAGGAGAACAAGTGTCTGCCTGCAAAACTGCATGCCAAGCCTATTGAAATCAAGCTGTCTGGGAAAACTGTTATTCCACACACTAGTTCATGGACGCCAGTTGTTCCCACACCAATACAGGCAAAATTTTTACCCAATCTACCAGTCCCCACCATGATTTTCAGGAAATCTGCTATTGCGTCAGTAAGCAAACCAGCACCTTTGAACACCTTCTTATCTATAAAATCCTCTGGAGCTACCACCAAACCACTGCCAGTGGTAAAAGAAAACAGTGCAGATCCTCTGCTGCCTCCCGATATCATCTCAAAAGCTTTTGGTGGAGAAGAGGTGATTTTAAAAGGGACAGAGGAGAATTTGAAAGCAGCAGAGAAAAATGAGTCTCCTCAGACTTCTGACATCCCACCTCCACCCCCTCCTCCCCCAGCAGTCCAGCAGGCAGCTGTTATCCCTGCAGATGAGGTAGCTCCAGGTGTGTCCGAGAGTGAACAGACGATGCTGGCGATGCCCGTGAGACCCCCTCCTCCCCCACCACCTACTGTCTTTAACGAGCAGGCAAAAAAAGTAGAGAAACGAAACTCTTGCTTGGCCACAGCCAATGCAAAAGATCTCTATGACATTTTCTACAGTAGTGGTGGAAAGGGGTCAGCTGAGAGCAAGCTTGGGAATTCAGCACTTCCAAACGGAGAAAACTCTAACCTAGCAAAACCTGCAGACTCACTTGCAATTTCTAGAACAAGTAATAGCTCGTACTCCCTGAAAGAGGATTCCCAGAATGCAGCTACTGAGTTTAGCCAAGTTCACTCAGCCGAGAGAAGCTTGGAATTGGAGAAAATTGAAATCCAGGAGACTTCAGTACTTAATAGTGAGATGAGCCCTGATGCTGAAAATGGTATTCAGGAGACCCTAGGTCAGAAATCACAGTCTCCTCTTTCAACAGATGTTCGGACTAAATTGAAAGAGGAGAGTTCCTCACAGTGCAGTAATCAGGTAAAAGGGAGTTGGGTTCCTGATGAGAATCAAGCAGAAGTGAGCAAGAAGCCACTCCAGCTACAAAGACCAGAAATGTCAGTCACAGAATGGCCAGAAAAAAAACCTGATTCTGGTATTCAGATGTCTGCAGAAACGGTACTTGTGGATAAAGCAGGTGGAGAGAAAGTTGTCAGTCAGGAGTTCTGTGATACGTGTATGACAGAGGTCCAAGGGGAAGGTGGACAGGAAGATGCAAATAATACTGTAGTTACTGAAACAAATATTCCTGGTACCTTGAAGAAAGATGCAGAGATGAAGGACCGGCAAGCTAAAAAAGTAAAATCTGAGCTTAGCTTAGAGCACCCAAAGACTGTGTTGCCTGAAACACAGAACAAAATTAAAAGTCTGGCAGATTTGCATTTGGCAAAGGAAAAGTTAAGAGAAAGTTGTAGAACCAATTCAGAAACTGACAGTCCAGGCTCTCTCAGTGGTTCTCAAAACTCATCAGAAAAAAAAGCTTTAGTAGCATCAATGGCAGAGCAGAATTCTGTTGATGCCTCCTTAAAAGATGTAAAAGTGCAGAGTGTCGCTTTGGAAGTATCTCAGTCCAAAGCCCTTGGTGAAGGTCCCCAGATTTCAGAAATCCCAAATAAGGTTTTAGAATTGACAACAAGCCCAGGTGAACTGGACACTAGAACTAGTAATAGTGAACAGGTCATCATGGCCACTTCTTGTGAAAGTAGTTGGGAGCTATCACATACTCCAAATGTAGAAATAAAGACTAATTCTAATGAACTCAGTGCTTCAGAATTGACAGTGATACAACCAGACATACATCTGACCACAAGAGAAACGACTCGTAATAAATTAGACGTACAAGGAAAGGTTAGATGTGAACCTTCAGGCCATGCAGTATTAGGTAGCCAAACTCAAAAGGAGGAAGTCTCATGGTTACTCAAGTCATGCACAGCAAACATTGTTGAACTCAGATCCAGTGTGGAGTTAGTAGTTGAAGTTGGAAAAAAGTCATTGGGACACACTGGATCTGATACAGTGTTAGGTGATGTTCTTGTCAAAAAAGATGCAAAAAAAGTAGGGGCTTTAGGCTTTTCTAAAGCTCGCTCTGATGTCAATCAAGAGTCAGTAGTTGCTCTGTCAGCGGATTCCTGTACAGGGCATCTTTCTGAAGGAGCTATCCACCCCACAGAAATAAAGCATGAGGTTGTAAGAACCTCAGCAGGCAACAGCTTTCATCTGAATACCACTCACTCAGGATTTAACACTGAGCAATCTGAAAGCATCTCACTAAATATCAGCGTGGGTGATGTGAAAGATTCCTTGAAATCAGAAGATGTGAAACATAATGAGGCTCCCTCACAGAAAGCAGAACTGGAGTTCAAAAGCGCTGATTTCTGTTTGGAAGATACTAAGGTAAAACTGGGCACTGAAAAAACAGTGGATGAAACGGACATTACTGATTTTGTTACATTAACCTCTGTTAATCAAAAAGATAAATCTTGCACCCTGGTTTCTAAAACAGCTGTGTCGCAGCTTGGCTTGCAGTCCTCAAATAGAGCTACTACAGCAGAGGTCGTGCCAGTTCTAGAAACGCAGGGCACTTCTCCCATGTCTGAGATTCTTCCATGTGTGGAGGAGAGCAAAGGTGGCACTGTTGAAATGTCTTCACTGAGCTGCGGTGGAGACCGTACGGAAAGTCAGGCTTCTGGGCATACGGAAACCTGCCTTCCTGGGCTTGAAGAAACACCGGGAAAAGAGGGTGGCTCAGGAGGCAAGGGAGGAGGCACCGTCCAGGGCAAGAAGACCAAGCAAACAGAAACTGCCGACAGTAGTTTGGAAGTTGCAACAAATTCAGGAATTGCTGAAAGCTTAGCAAAAAGCCCAGTGGGCTGAAATGAACCCAGCCAGCCCCAATATTTGAGGAGCCGGAGCTGGGATTATGTATATGGTTTTTGTTTTGTTCTTTTTTGTTTTGTTTCAGTTGATGGCTTCAGGTGTATATGGCATCCTGCAAGAGGACTCGACTAAAGCGAAACATTTGTCATCAGAAACCAGACACACTTTATTCTGTACATAATTAATTGTGTAAAATGTTTTTTCATGTGAATTTTTTTTTGCCAATTTCTTTTCTACACTCTGCTATTAAAATGGAATCTCTCATTTATAATGCGTGCGTCTTTGTTGTTTATTTTGGGGGCTTTTATTTTTTGTCAATTCTCGGACGATTTCCAGCTCACCCCGTTTCTGTCAGTATCATCACGACTAGCCTGGTCTCTGGAACAAGCTCAAGAACAGCAGCTCAGAACTTAAGGGAATGGAGACTCTTGCAGAAGAACTAAAACTGAAAATTTCTTTAAAATGTAATGCTTCCTTAAATATATATATATATTTAATTTTATTGTTTGAAATGCAAAAAGTATGATTAGAGGTTTGTTTTGTTTTTGTTTGGGTTGCTTTTATCTGTCTCTGTGATTTGTAATTACTGTTGTATTGCATCTGTGCTTAAGCTGTTTCATTGTACTGTATAAGCACATGTATGGATGCCACATCACTAAGCAAGGGGAGAAAAACTATCCTGCCTGGCTTTTGGAGAAGAAGACTAATCGGTAAGGCTCTGTGGCCTGACACCTGGACCAGACACATTGAGGTCACTTACATGATTTGATATGGGCTTTATTTCATTGTACTGTGATCCAGTAACTGTTTGTGTTAAATCATTTAGCAGCTGACCAGCTCTGGAGAAGCAGAAGATCAGAACCGTGGTGTCAGGACTTGGACTCGCTTCATGTGACACAGCACATGCATGCCTGCCCTGAACGGTCCTTGAGCTACTAAAAGCTCTGGTGTGATGGTTCTCATTTGTATAGCTTGTTAAAGACTAACGTATTAAATGTGTTTGCCTGGATAAATATAACATTTGTATTTGTAAATTGTTTAAAAAATAAACAATGGTGGTCAAAAAGGCTTTCCTTTGGATTTTCTTTCCCTTTTTTTTTTTTTTTTTTTTTTTAACTCTAGGAAGGTGTTTTACTCCAATCAGCTTCTAAATCCTCTAGTAGCTGTTAAAATTGAGAAATGGTAGACAGTGAAGATCTTCAGGTGTTAGCCTGCTCAGTAAAAACCTGATTTATTCCAGGTTGAAGTCAGTGGAAGAACTTCAGTCAACATCATCACTGGAAGTTCGTTTGAAGTCCTGAGTATTATGTAAGGGTAGAAGTGAGGCAGGGTGGAAAAACAAACGCGCACAAAAAGGAGAGTGCGTAATACCAGCCTGTGGATCTCCACAGGGGCGAAAATGACCTTGTTTCTTTTATTTCCTATGTGAAGAAGGTATGGAATATTTTTCAGAGTCATTATGATGGCTTTTGTATTGGAAATTCAAGAACCGAATTTGGAAAGCTGGTGTAAATGATCAAATTGCAAAAATAAAATAATTTAAAAGAGAAGAGAGTTTTTGCGACAGGTTTTTTGAAGTCGTTCTCATAATTTTAAGCAGTTACAAGAAGTCTTTTATCATTGCCCTTCTTTCTTCAAATAACCGTTTGATGTCAAAAACAAAGAAAACAAGATTTGACATGCTTGATAATTTGAAGTTAAAATGGAAGCTGGGTAATGAATAGAGACTGCCTAAATAAACCCTATATTAAGAAAAAAAGTATTTTGTAATTTGCTTCTTCCACAAATGTTTTTCTGATGATCTGTCTGAGCTCACTGGATCATAAATGCCTGCTCACTTCTCACACACCTTTTTTTTGTTTTCTATTTTCACTGCAATTTCTTTGAAGTGCCTAGTCCCTTCAAAAACCACAGAGGAAGAGGGGAACTCATTTTATTACCTGCTTTGTATTGAGCGATGGCAGTGCAGGGAATAGAGATACGAAGGAAAGGTTAAATTTTCCACACTTCTGCATGTTAGGTGGTGCTGTTTTAGAGTGCGAACATGCTTTTTTGGCTAGCTTCCATTTTCAGATTTTATTTTTCCTCAAGGTCTTGGTGTATACAACATTAAACAGAATTCTTTGGACATTAAATAGAATCTTCTTGGGGCATCCTTGTTCAATATTATATTACCCATGTGGGATATACTCTTATCGATTAACTGTATTTTGCGGGGGGAAAGGAAATAGGTATAAATCCAATATCCTTTTAATTTGCTCTCCCATGCTGCTTCTACAGGTCCTGTTGTTTTGCACAGAACTTGGCTGGCTGCAAATGAAGAGCTGGGGCAAAGCAAGGGCTTTACAAGCAAGAAACTAAGAATTGCTATCCCACATTTGCTTTCAGCTTGCCAGAAGCTGAAACTTTGTGTGATACAAGTCAAATAGTACTTTTTTATTACGTCCTTTCATCAAGTAATGGTTTGTTTGTCCCTGAGTGGAGTTGGGCAACCCGTTCGACTCTGGAGCGAAGATTGATGTCGTCTGTTTTTGTGTAGGAGTGAAAGGTGCTTTGGGCAGGAACAAAACGGTGGATGCGGCAGACAATTATATCTGGGCAGATTGGTCGATAGAAGCTTTAATACTGTCTTGCAATTTCATGAAATGGCATATATTTTTATTTATGTTTTTGTTTGTTTGTTTGTTGCTGTGGTTTGCAGAGGCATGCAGTAAATGATTTATGTGCTGTACTGATCCCCGGTGCTGGCAGAGCTGTAGCATAGAGCACTGACTGGGAAGCCCTAAGTTCTAGGCTGGCCTTGGATTCTTGACTGCAGATCCTCAGGAGGAGGGGTGAGTTACTGGAGGGGGCTGGTATGTATGTCGGTTGCCTCTCCTTCCTCATCTAGTTTGCTGGAAGCTGCACAAGGTCTAAGACGTTGCTTTTCGCCTTATTTTTCGAAAGTTGCTGATAAAAAGTAAATAAACCTAGTTAGAGCTTTTCTTTCTTTACACTGCTTCAAACCAGGCACAAATAGGTAGTATATTCAAAGGGCAATGGATTATATGTAAGCATTGATTTGATGCTGCAATCTTTGTTAGCAGAAAGGCCTGGTCTCCAGACTAAATCTGTTGTAAAACAAGACTTTATTAAGCTGCAGTGGAAGAAGAGCTGTAGAAAAGCTGCTGCTATTCTGTCAGTGAGTATCTTAAGTCCAGGTTTAAGGTTTTTGATAATTCTTCAGGTCCCTTTTGACTTGTATAGTTCTATTTGGAAAGAAGCAATCATCAAATATTGAGAAAACTTTAAAAATAAAACCATGTTTTGGACAAAATACAGTAAAATAATGCAATGTGATAGTCTCTTAGGAACATAAATCTTGCCTTTAGCTTTTCTTGTCTTTGAGATTTAATGAGGCATCAGAAAGGTTGGGGTTTTTGTTTGTTTGCTTGTTTAGTTTTGTTCTTATTCTTTAGATGTTTAAAAAGCTATGTGAGAATGGAAGAAATGTATCAGCCAGTTACTAATTCTGTTATTAATGTTTGTATATTAGTGATAAAACTTAGAAGTAGTAAGCAAAGATGTAAGGCCAATTTTTAATCTTTGTCAAGAGGAGAACTGTTAGTTACAAGAAGCTGCACAAATATCTTGAATTTTGCCCATGGAAGTAAATAATGAAAAAGTGGACAATGACAAATTATTATAATGAATATGTATTTTTTTTTTTAGGCTGGTAAAGCCCAGGGAATATCTTCAGGAAGTTCAGAATTGCAGAGTGAAAGTAGCTAAATAAACCCACGATTAACCACCAAAGCAGTACATCCCAAAATATGATAAAATACTATTTTTGTGCTTTGACAGAGTTGATGTCTTTTCCCCTACAAAGTCTGCACCATTAGTATCTGCCTTGCACGTTGCAGAATGCGCATATTTTTCATCCTGAAGAAGGGCAAAAGAGATCACATGAGACAGAAATTAATTTGTGTGTTAGTGTGCTGGTTTCTCTCAGATTATTACTTTCTCCAACTATTACAGAGACACAAAAGGAGCAAAATCTATCCCTTGGACAGAAATCAGTCCTCTTTTGCCCTCTGCACAGAGGAGTTCAGACAACCCACATGTTGCTGCCGTGGGAGTGCAGAGCAGCCATGGAGCTGATTTACTTGTCTCTGCTGCCTCTACCCAACATGAAGACACAGAGATGCCGGCCACAGACATCCTTTTTGTCAGCTATTTGCAGCCAGTATGGGCATATTCTTGGCTGTAAGCAACTTGAACAAATAATTCAGCTCTACACTTACGTTCTGCCTTAGAGTTGGAGCAGAAAACAGGATCCCTATTTAGGGTTAGTTTTCTCAGTTTTGTTGTGATCCTGCGTCCAGCTCTTCATGGGCTTCTCGTTGCCTGTAGTGAGCAGACACGTTACCACGTGCCAGCAGTTCCCCTAGGCCCTGGTAAAGGCCCTGGTAAAAGTAGCCAAGCGACTAATATTTCCATGAAGCTCCTACAGCAATCGGGGAGGCAGAGAGTGGAGCTGTCAGAACCACTTACTCTACTTGACAAGGCAGGTGGTGGAGAACAGTGGAATGGCTATTGTGAATAAAACATGTATCGAGAGCTGCGGCGTGGGAAACAGTATTCCCTTTTACCAGTAGGCTCAATGACAAATCTTCAGTTTGTGGACAGCAAAGCACAGTTTCAAGGTAATGTTTTTGATTCTTAATAAATATAATTTTTCTTCAATAAATTGCTTTTTGTGAAGCTCTAGCCAGAACCTAAAGAACACTTAAATGTTACAAGTCATTTGGGATGCTGCCCTGGTTGGTTTAGTTACAAACTTCAGCTGAATGTAGAAACGCTTTAGGAGCTATGAACAATAGGGAAAGCCCTGTAACAACTATGTGATAAAGTAATGTTACAGATGGTCGTCACATCAGCACGCGTGTTAGCTTGTGTTCATCTCCTGTCAAATATGAAAGGCAGGAAATTTAGAGAAAATTGTCAAATAATTAAAAGAGAGAGCGTGTCCTTTAGCTGCGTACCTGAGAGATATTTACAAATGCTTAGTTAGAAGAAACAAAAAAGGAAAACAAGAAGGTTAATCAGTAAAAGAGGGTCAAGCACTTCTTTCCTCCTAGGAACTGGAGGCTTAATGCAATTAAACCCATTTTTCCAAGGAGCTTTTAGTTTTTATCCTACAGTTTTTTATAATTCACATTTGACACAGCTGGCACTTGGTATAATAGGAGTGGACAGGCAGCCTGCTTCAAGGTGGCTACATGTCTACAAGAGAGAGATCATTCAAGATACTAAACAGTTTCTACTATTTCTGTGACAATTAAATTTATGTTTCAGATGCCAAAGAAGTTTTATAGGTTGAGGGTCTCCTTCAGGCTTAAGATGAAAGCCTCTGCCTTGTAAGCTTAGCATCCTAGAACAGAGCACCAAATGCAGAACTTGTATTTATCCCAGGTCTTACAAGTCTCTTCTGCTACTGAACTAAAGGCATACATTTTATGTTCAGCTGTTTCCTTCTGCATGAAGCTTCCCAGGCTTCTTCCACACTGCATCAAAAGCTTTTGTTACTGAAAACTGGTGATGCAGAGGGGGAGGCAATTAAAGGGACCTCACATTTGGGAACAGGATGGCCAAGCCCCTCAGGTGCTAGCAAGCAAGATGTTTAGGTGACTACTGAGTTTGATGTAAGAAGCCCATTCCCTTTGCTTGTTTTTGGTTAATCTCCACAGGAGGCATGGAAACATTACCTGGGACTGGTGGAAGCCTGTTCTGCAAAGGTAGGTGTAGATGTGCATGCCTGGAATGGGATCTCTTTCCTTTCTCTTTGGTAGGTGGACATATTCTAAGATCTTGAAGATTTAAAATTATTATTAAAATGGTTAATCACTGTGGCTTTTTTTCTGTATCGTTCATGGTTAAACATATTGTTTGTTGGTTTGTAAAGCAAGTTCTTTCGCGAGCCTCCAAGACGACTCTCTGTACGTGGATGCTTCCCTTCTCTTGATTAAATGGTATTATTTTAAAACAAACATTAAACAGTCAGTATGAAATAATACTGGACCCTGAGTGCTGTTTAAAAATCATTATATAAGGATTTAAAAAATGCAGGCAGCTTTAAGATATTAATAATGTCAAAAGAGAACCTGGATTCTGAAGCTCCTTTACTCATAGGGCTGGTGTTTTATCAGGCAGAACTGGGTAATAAAGTTTATGTACCTCTTAGAAGGTGTTTTTCATATGAAAAATAAAAAGATATTTAAAACTCCTGTCTCTGTAGTTTACCTGGAGTCTTTTACCTGTCTTGCAACCCAGCCACCTCTTAATTATTCTTGCTTTTTTTTCCCTCATATGTTCACAGAGGCCCTTTGTTAACTGTGTTGATGGTTATTCCACGTAAGGAAGAGGTGCCTGTTTTTCAGCAAGAAAAATGTCCTGACATCAGCTAGGAAGTATATGAAAGAATAAAAACCAGACAGGCCACTCTTTTGCATAGTTTTATCACAGCTATTGATTATTCTAGAAAAGTGTGTAAGAGGTTGCTTTAATGTGTATAGATAGGTTCATCTTGCATATGCGCATGATGAGAAAATGCAGATTAGTTTGGTGGTGCTGCTGCTTGGTGAAGAAGCACCTAAAAAGGATAATTTTCCCCGCACAAGCCCCACCACGATGCTCGCCAGTTTCCTACGCAGCAGTGCCTGTGCAGCCCTCTCACCCATCTGTGCAATCTTAAAAACTGAGCTGTCAGCCCTCTGTCTGATGTTATGTCATAGATTTTGAATTTCCCACTCTCCTTCCTTAATTAGCTGTTGCAGAGGCCGACTGGTAAACTGATTACCCCAGCACCAAAGGCATTTACCTGACTAAAGGGGAGCAATAAGAGAGTAATCCAGGAATGGGTTCCTATCTGTGAGAGACTGATGGTGTTTTCTTCCCTAATGAGACATGGCAGTATATTATTCAGTGAAAACAAAACAAACAAGCCCCTGGAATTTAGAGAATTTACAGCTTTTCAAAGTGTCCAACTTCTAACTTGCTCAATGTCTGCTTCTGTCTTAAGCACCAGCAGGTGCAAGCTCCTTAATGCAAAGGAAACAAAGCATAGTCTGGTGCAGACACTTCCCTGAGCCTGTTTGCAGACTTGGGTAAGTGCAGTAGTGGTAAAGCATGAGCTTTTCTGCTTGCTCATGCATTACTGCTGGTGTTGATGTCAAGCCTAACTTTACCTTCTTCCGCTCCTGAGCAAGTAATGAGATAAAGCGTGAGAGCATGAGAGTGGAGAACTGCTCCAGGGAGAGAAGGGGGAGCAGGGTAAGGAGAAGGGAGGGCAGAAACAAAAGCTGCAGAGCAGCAGAGATCCGGCCGCTCTGGAAAATAAGCTAAACATATATTCCTGCTGATAAGGCATTCAGGAATAAGGTGCAGCAGAGCTAATGAAAAAAAAAAAATCACCAAACTGCATTTTAGCCTGATTCTGCAAAACCACCTAGTGTCTGCACTAGGAAGGAAGTATTAACAGATGCAGAATTGGAAGCCGGTAGAGGAGAAGTTGCTGCAGCTCCATGTCCTCAGACTGAGCTGATCACAAGACCAGGCCTATCCCCAATGGCCACATACACAAGCATATGCAACACGCAGAGCCAGCCGTGCCGCTCAGCACGGCGCTCGTGCAGCGCCAGCAGCCTCACCCTGGTCCCTTACCTGCACGAGGGCTCCTTAGTGGGAAATGCAGACACTCACAGTATGGATCCCTCCCACGTCAGGCCTTAGGAACTCAGTCTGCCCAGTAGCTCACTGGGATCCTTGGTCTCTGTGAGTGCTGGAAGCTGGACAGATGAACGAGCCCTGGAGTCGTAGCCCACTTCCAGTTGCTGGTACTCAGCCCCGCTCACACGCACTCCCAGACAGATGTGCTGTGGATCCCCCAGTGTCCACATATACGGAGATATATGCTGTGCCCCCAGTGTGCTGGGCCCCATGTCTGCAGCAATGCTGGCACCAGGGCAGCAGCCCCTGAAGCCTACGGGCCCATAGAGGCTGCTGCTGCGCAGCCCCCTGCACATACCGACCACCAGAGGCTTCATCTGCCTCGCAGAAGGCCCCAGCATCCTCTCACCTCAAGCTGCCTCACGTGCAAGCAGCCAGGGTTTCACTTGACACTCTTCTCCCCGTAAGGCCTGGGCTGTACGTTCCTTTCAGTTTCTGGCCCAGACTTTGTGGCCGCTTTGGCGACTGGATCGCAGGCCAGGCTCGGTGCTTGCTAGTAATGGTGCACTGAGGGCTCCGGCCTGGCACCAGCTGCTGGGACTTGGATTTTTCACTCACTCCAGTCTCTCCAGGATACACGTGGTCCACCTGCTCCCGGTTCAGGCCCTCGGACCCTCACTCGCTCCCCTCTCTGCGGCTGTGGGCACCACCGATGGCTCAGGCCCTTGTGACCTGGACCTGACTGTTGGCACTTAACACCTCTGCACACACGCAGAGTCACGAGATAGCACTTGTGCTCACCCAAGAAAATCGTTAGAAATGGAGTTTAACGAGAAGACAAACTGTCACGATCTGTTAGGCAAGGGTCCTGACCTGTAACCTGTTTATACGTGACCGGCTGTTTTTATTTCCTTCTCTCTCTATAACCCCATGCTTGTTCCTCATAAAATCGTTTGATCCCTCCCTTCCCCTGAACATCCTGTAGGATTTCCACAGCCCCCAAGTGCTCTTTCTTGCACTGGATGGTAAATCCTACACCCGAGTAGGCAGTAAACCCCTTCCGGCTCCGTGTGATAAATGACCCAGAGCGCCTCTCCGGCCACCTTGCCACAGTGGCTTCCAGCCCTGGACTGCAGGGCTGCTCGCTGTGCTGTGACAGCGCTGGGACATCAAGGGGCTCCTCTCTCTGAGCAGCTACTGGGGTATGTGTGGGGACAAGCCTTTCATCGCGTAACCCAACAAAGCCTGGATCGAGATCCACCACCTCAGAAATCATCAGATGCTACAGAATCCTGGCAGGGCCAAGTCCCGCATCTCCAGTCAGAGCTCTCGTCATCCAAGACACCAAAACCAACCAGCCACAACAGGAAACCTGCAGGAGACCAGCTGTCTCTGTAAACAAATGACAGCGGGGTAAGATCAGGGGCATTTCACACCTCTCCGACCAAGTCTTCTCAGCTGCAGCACAGCCTCAGGCCATGCAGAGGCTGCCACCTCCCCTGCCCCGTGTGTCATATCCTTGGAGCAGCTGTGCAGCAGCCACTGCACCCGTGGCACAGCCCTTGGCACCGAGGGCAAGAGGGGGGCTCACAAGGGGACAGTCACAGTGGGAAGGGACAAGCGCAAGGCACGCTGAGCGCAGCCCTGCAGCCTGGGAGTCTCCTGAAGAGCCCAGGAGAGCCCCCCAGCCCTGCTGCCGACAGCTCTTGCGCGAGCGGGTGACCCGAGCCCGCGCGACGCTCTGAACTTCTGCAGAGCTTTGGATCTCGCTGCCTCACAGTGAACTGCTGGGACAAGATGCACAGCTGTCTGAGAAGCACTGCGTGCCTTGATACTGCAGAGCATGGGCGATCTTGGCGTGTTTCACACCAGCTCTCCAGACACGGGACACAAACACACGTGACAAACACTGCTGTCGAGATGGTTCAGCAAATCAGTTTATTCAACCTTTAGTCAAAGTCTTGCCATCAGTTCAGTAACAGCAGATACTGTAGGTTTTTTTGTTTTTGTTTTTAATGTGGTACTTGTATTATTCAGGCGCTTTAAATGAACAAAGGAAATATGACATTCTGAAAAAATCTCTAAGAACACATGTAATAGATGCTGATCTGAAGATATTCGCTTGCTGATTGTATTTTTTTTTCTCTCTTGGAATTGCAGGTACAAATAAACAGGTCATTACCTCTGGCTTGTTTCTATTATAGATTTAAATGGCCCTCCTAAGTCAATGGAAGTGTTTCTCTTGAGTTAGAAGGATTCAGTGCTTCAGTAGATGAAAGGTGATTAGTGCAAAACTGGTTTTAGTGTAACTAAAGTGGTTTGTTAAATAAACTTCTTGTAACATATTTGCAAAGTGTGCTTTCCAATTCTGTTTTCCCTAAAGAGTTTGGCAAAAACACCTTATACTGGTAGAGTCACTTCACAGGGAGCTTTGCTGATAGGACAGGAACATCACATCTTCGCAAGATGTAAAAATAGGGGCAGCTGAATTCACTGAACTATACAGTTAAGCTATTAAGACCACAACGTACTCAATGAGTAACATTGTTTGCACTGCTCTCAGACTGAGCCCTATCTAACTCCTTGGCCAGTCAGATCATAGCATAGCGATGCACACACAACCCAATATTGGGTTTCCAACACTGGCTCTAAGCAGATGGTTTGAGAAGAGTAAAAACAGGAAAAAGAGATGAAAAAAATACACTCACCTCTTTTCCCTAAGCATATATTTTCCCAGATATTTTCAACTCATGGGGCTCCTTGACCTAATGTAATTTTTCAGTTTAGTAACTGCAAGAGATTTCTTTTCCGCATACTTGTTCCAGAGACCAGCGCCAGATTCCTTGCCAAGCAGCAGTCACACCAGGATTAAAGAGCATTTGCCTTGTGAAAGACTGAGCGGAATGCTCAAGTTTCTGTATTCATCAATAAGGGGGTTTCTCCACAGTTTGGCTGAAGAGCAGGACAAAGGGAGGGGAGACTGAGTGGAGCCATGAGCTGAGCGGGACAAAAAGAGCCATCTGCAATGAGATGGGGGCCTTTACAAAGGAGGGAAATAGGGCAATTCCCCCACATTCTTCAGCAAGGGGGACAAAGGAGTTGGTGAGCTCAGGTGAGAACAGATGGCGGGAGGCCGGAGTTCAGTGTAGGCGGGCTGGGAAGGCTGTAACTTCTGAGTACCTTGGCCAAGGGGGAAAACGAGAGGGCGTCCCTCGGTCGGGAAATTAGGATAAAAGGGGGGCTGCGTCCCCCAGCAATTTGAGAGACCCCACAGGGATATGCCCGGTGGACTCTCCCTTTATTCGAATAAAGTTTTAGGACTCCTCTGTCTCCTTTTGGACATTCAGTTCTTGACAGCGAGATTTTCCGCACAAGACCAAAATCTTGGGAAATCCACTCTGGCTGCTCTTTATCAACCATGATACAACTAGAAGGAAAAAAGAACAGGAACGCGCACACTGTTCCTTTCATGTGTCTTTAGTCTTTGGCAGGTATTTTTCCACTGACTTAACGGGCTGACCTGCCTTTATCAGCAAGGCCACAGCGGAGCCCCCCGTTCGTGAAGCTTCACTTCCCGTTAGCCCTTAGGGGCACTGTGCTTCTTCCCGCCGCCCCTGCGGAGGCTGCAGGCCCTGCTGCGGCAGCAGCGCTCTGAACGTCTCGCGGGGCTCTGCGCGGTGCCCGACACGGCCCAGCCTCGGCAGCACAAGCTCCACACGGCGCCAAGGAGCTCCCCAGGGCAACGCTGAGCACGACGGCTGGAAAGCGCCGCCAAACCTGCACCCCTGCGCCCTGTAATTAACTACCTTAGTCATTAGTGGTTTTAATCACCTTACCACGACGCCCCATCCCATAATTAATTACAAACTCTACACCGTTACCCCTTTGCACGGCTTTCCCGCCAGAGGAAGCTGGCGACTGAGCAACCGAGGGAGCTGCACACTGCTCTGCAACTCCCTCATATAAATAAAACAAGATTCTCTTTTATTTATTTTATTTTATTTTATTTTATTTTATTTTATTTTATTTATTTTATTTATTTTTGGCTCCTAGGCCACCACCTCCGGGTTCCAACCTCGTCAGCCCGAGGCCGGACGCCCCGCCCCCACCCACCAGCCGCCTCGCACGGCGCAGGGGGCAGTGGCCCGGCCGCCGCGGGGCGTGCTGGGAGTTGCAGTCCTCGTGGCGCGCCCAGGCCTCACGTCGAGGAATTCTGACCCTTCTCGCGCGCCGTCGCCCGCTCCTTTTCCAGCCGCGTGCGCGCTGCGGCTCCCCCCAGCGCATTCCAAGGTGGGTGAGGCGGGGTCCTTCCCCTGGGGCTGCCCGCGGCGCCGCCTGAGCGCAAACATGGCCTCCTCGGCCTGCCTTTCGCCCCCCGCCCCCGTACACCCACGCGCCCGCCGGGGCGGCCTCGTGTCGCTCGGCCGCAGGCGGCGCGGCGGGGCGGGAGGGCGGCAGCCAGGGCCGCGCCGCGCAGGCAGCGCGCGGGGAGCCGGGTGGCGCCGGGGGCCTGCGCGCGGCCGCCCTCCCCCGCCCGGACATGCCAGCCGGGCAGTGGGCGGCGTAGCGGCGTGCGTGGAGCGCGCGCGGGGCCGGGGCGCGCGGCGTGCGTGGGGCGCGCGCGCGGGGCCGGGGCGCGCGGCTTGCGTGGGGCGGGGGCGCGCGCGGGGCCGGCCCCCCCTTCCCCCTCTTTGCGGCGGGTGGGGGCGGGGTGCAGCGGTGGCGCCTCCATGTTGGGGGGCGGCGGGGCGCTGAGTGCGGCCTCTCACGCAGGTTCCCCCGGGCCCCGGCGCGCGATGGAGCTGGAGCTGCTGGAGAGCGACGTGCTGGAGGCGCTGGAGGACCTGGGGTAGGTGCTGCCGTGGCCAGGGGGTGCCGGGGCCGCGCCGGGCGGGGTGGGGGGGGACGGGCCCTGGCCCTGGCCCTGGCCCTGGCCCGGAGCGAGGCCGTCGGTGGCGGCCGAGGCAGCGGGGCGAAACCTTCTCACGGAGGTGAGGGGAGGGCTTCAGTTTCCTGAACGACTGAACGATAGAAATAACAAATCCTGTGACACTCCCCTCCCTGCCCCCCTCCCCGTTTTTTTTTTTTTTTTTTTTTTTTTTTAAAAAAAAAAACGTAGCGGAGGAGCTTTGATTCTGTTACTCTGTCATGCAGTTAAGGCCCTATAAATACGAGAGTAAGGGGAGCGTGTCTTGGTGTGTCCGTGTATAAACTGCTGGGGGCTCAGTGACGATTTTTACTGCTGCTGGTCCTGTGCAAACAGCTGTATTTACTCCCACTGGCTGCGTTCCCATAAATCACTTTAGAGCATAATGACTTCAGCCATAAAGATGGTGTTTCCAAGCTAGGTTGGTGACGATAGCCCCAAAGGTTGACAAATGTGTCTGTTTTAGCAGATGTTTGTCTGAAATGTGAAAAGGTCTCCGTCATGATGCAAATACTGCAAACTGCTGCCTTTTTTTTTTCTTGCTTTATGTTCAAAAGGCTATTACTCACTTGAAGGAGCTGTGCTTTGCTTAGTAATCGTGGAACTGATTAGAAACTCTGGTTGTTGATTCTTGGTGTTTTCAAATACAGTGAACAAGGAAAACAGACTAAAATTAGTCATTTTTATTAACAAAGATGTTGGCAGCGTTGATTTTAAAGAAAATCTGGGAGGCCAAAGACAGGGCTTTGGCAGTAACAGTATCAACTCAGCAGACTGCTGTATGCAACTAAATGATTTTTGTTTGTTTCCTTATGTTTGCACAGGCTTTAGGGGTTGGAGTTTTTATGCTTAGACTGTAATTGCATTATCCTTTGAAATTCCACATAGTTTTCTAACTAAATACCAAAGACTTTATTTCTTTCTTTTTTTTTTTTTAATTTGTTGTTTAATGGTATTGCACATCATAGAGTTGTTTGTTGCTTTTGGTAAGAGAAGTGATCAAGCTGGCCTCTTCCCTTGTGAATCACTTCTCTTGAGCTACTGAAAAGCAAACAAATCAGATAAAATACTGCTGGAGGGGAGTGCAGCTCTAGAACAAGCACTGCTGGGGGGAGCCAGAAATGGAAACCTTTAAAGTGCTTCAGAAGGCAAAGGCTGACGAGGAACCTACAAGTTGAATTACTGAGTGAATTGTTGTGTAGTTAGATCATGGTCGAGATGTCATATCTAAGCAAAATTTTAGAGAACAGGCCTCTGACGTGACGCGCCTTAAATCCAGACCCTGCCAAGCAAAAGGCTTGTCGTCACTTCAGCTCTGTGCAGAGCTATAACTTGCTGCTTCTATTTTGAGTCCTGTGTGTTCCCAAGCAAGTGCAAGGCTGAGTCTGTGGGGTGGGACTTGGGCTCGCTCTGTGCAGCCTGTTGGAATCGTGTCCTGCCCAGTGTGACGATGCAGGCATCGAGTCAGAGCTTCTCATCAGCTGCGCGGAGCAGGTCAGCTCTGTATCACTAACCCAGCTCCCCTTCGGAGTCAAGAGTTATTGGAGACTGGTTTCTTCATTTTGGCTGAAGCTGTTGCAGTGAGGATAAGCCTTTTGTATGGGATGTTAAACCCAAGAGTAAAATGGGAAAGGTAATACCATAATTTGCCCTTTGAGAGATTTATTTGGAGTTGACGTGTATCCCCGGGTCACTATGACACGGTGGGCGATTTTAGCCTGGAAACTTGAAATAGCAATTCCAGATGATGGTGCTTACTCTTGGGGTGCAGTACGCTGAGGTGATATTGTGGATTTTGTACTCTGCTAAGCTCTAACTTTGTTCCTTTGCCTGCTTAATAAGGTTATTTCTCCCTACTCTCTCCCTCTTCTCCCCCACAATAAGGTGTCGGTACACAGATGTCCTGAAAACTAAATTTTCCAAAATCAGTCCTGTAGAATCATGCATTCTCATAATAGGCCTGAATTTGGTTTAGGATGTCTGTGTGAATAGCCAGCTCCTGTTTGTTTTTCTAATGCCAAATTAAGAAGGATGTTGTCTTCACCCTTTGAAAGAGGTGGTTGTTTTACTGATCATCTTTGTAACATTTGTATCTTCTTCGTTTGTTTTGCATGGTGACCCTTTAATACATGATAGCAAAAGGCAGGAAAAATACACTAGTCAAGCAGTAACTATTCAAAATATGGTAAAGCAGTGTTCAAGAGCGAGACTTTGGAACTGCAGTAGCTCTAAATAAATACGTAATAATGTCTTAATGAGAGGAAGAGAGAAGCTTCAGCTGTATGTAGTAGTATATTCCAGGATGAAGCATTTGATCTGTAATATTTTATGACAATCTCTTTGTCAGTAGGTTAATGTGCACATAAGGGCTGGATTTATTCTGACATTTTCAGTGTGCTTTTTTTCCTCATAGTTGAAGGCAGTTTAGATTTTAAGCATTCTAGGTGTGATGAGGATGTAGCTTTCTGTATGCAGTATAGTGAAATCTGCACAGCTCATCAGTCATATAAGAGTGCAATAAATTGTGCTTTTCTTTTACTTTTCAGTTACAAAGGTCCCCTGTTAGACGACGGAGCGCTAACCCAGGCGGTCTCTCGTGGAGCCAGTTCCCCTGAATTCACCAAACTCTGTGCTTGGTTGGTATCTGAGTTACGGCTTTTCTGTAAACTAGAGGAAAATGTGCAGGCAACTAACAGTAAGTATCCATAGCTGTAGCATAAATCTGCAGTTAATATGTGTTCTTGCATGCCATAAAGATTCAGGCTGGCAGAACTGTTAAATCTGTTGTGCCGAGCATGTTGTCTGCACACTGTCAGGTCTCGAATATTTTCCACCTTAGTGTTCACTTGCTTAAGAAGCACCCAGTCAAGGCTGAATTAACAATGAGAATCAAACAGTCTTTCTCCTGAATTAGCTTTTTCTTTTAACTGTTCAACCACAGAGTTTATTTAAAGTTCTCAGGTGGATTTTAGGAAACATTCTTTTTATTAGATCATGAGAATACTTTTTTTTTAATGATCTGCATGAAATCTTGTTGTAAGGAATATTTACCATTCAAAGAAATAGTGACTATTGTCTTTTTATTATTAGCTGCTTTATCTCTTTCTTTAAGAAATGCTCTGTGGGAAAGAGCTTAACAATGTCTGTTTTCTACTTTGATGGCGGAAGCAAGCCCTAAATTCTCAAAAATGTTATTTTCAGTCAACTGCTTGGGCCATTTTAGAGATTAAATTGTCAAATTGATTTGATAAATTCTGAATTTCTAGCATAGTAATGCTTAATGCATTGAGTTTAACTTTCTGTTTATTTAGTGCCCAACTTTCTGTTTATTTAGTTCCATTTCCCCTCAACATCTGTTTGGCCACTCGTCCTGAGTAATGGTTAGAGAAAGGAATTCAAAAACATCTTAAATAAACCCGATAATGGGAACAGTTAGATGACATAAATTTAATTCCTGTAGAATTAGTGATGTCTTGAATACTACTTTTTGTTGCAGAAGTTGCCAGTTGTTGGGGAAGGCCATCAAAGTGAAAAACAACATGGCCCCAAGCAGGTTGTGCTGTGTTTCTGAGAAAACCAAAGAATACATTTGGCTTTCATTAAAAGCTGAACCTTAATGTTAAATAGTAACTGGAGTGAAGAATTATTTACTGTTAAACAAAACAAAATCATTCTAAGCACAGCCAAACAGATGCACATTAGCACTTTTTTTTTTTAAGGTCCAAATGAAGCAGAAGAGTTTCAACTCGAAATGAGTGGCTTACTGGCTGAAATGAACTGTCCATATGCATCACTAACATCAGGAGATGTGACCAAACGCCTTCATAATCAAAAGAACTGTCTCTTGCTGCTCAGTAAGTGAAAAGGCTTCTTGAAAGCAAACTTGCTGTGGTGCAGAGTCGTGCTACTGTTTCTTGCACTCAATACTGCAGAATATAATATGAGGTGTTTCATATCACACTGTATAAAAAGTGGTTATGGGGAATTCTTAATAATTTTTGTTTTCTGTAACACAGTGTCAGAATATTATACTTTTGGGTCTCAAACTCACCAGTTGTTCTTTAGTCAGTATATGATGGAATATATTCTGAGAATTAACCTTTTCACTAGGAAAAAAGCCTGTCCTATTTCTTCTCAAAAGGAACTTCAAAGGGGAAATGATTCAAAGATTTCTAACATGATTTAGCCCCATACTTTATTCAAAGAGGTCATAAAAATGACCAGTAATATCAGGTGCATCATTGTTTTGAAACTCCAAGCATGGTTTTGTTTTACAAGGTAAAATTACAAGATTTATGGTTTCTTACACTCTAAAGTAACTGGAGTCATTAAAAAAAATAGAATGTGTTTTATTCCAACTCTCGTTCTTTTGATCACCTAATGAATACTTCCATTATTGCTTTCTGCACCTTAAAAAGACATGAGTAGTAGCATTTTCCATCCAGCAGCTCTGAATATTTTTATTTATTTTAGTCTATTTAGGAAATGTAAGGGTAGAAGAAATTATGCTTAATTTAGAGAAGTGTGCAATGTTGACTTATGTAAAAAAAAAAAAAAAAAAAAAAGTGTCAATTTAGAAATTGGAATGATTGTCTGATCTTGAAATCAGCATAAATTCATGTTTTATTTGCTTCCTCACCATGTAATGCTCAGTTGCTGCTGGTTCCCTAATTCTTCAAAGCAGAAGTGTGTATTTCTGCTCTCAACTGAGAGAGCGGAACTTAATCTGAATTTGATTTGATAGTGTGTTCTCTGGTATAGTGAGGTAATAATGATCACAAAGTATTTTCTAGCTCAAACAAAATAACAGGCTTTTGTGACAGTTTGTATGATATAAGTTTTATAAATATAAGGCTGTCTTTCAGAACTCAAATTCTGGTGTCCCCTGTGACAGGAATATTGTGTTTAGTGTCAAGTGTGGAATTGAAATTGATGCCAAACTCCTTAGTGTATAGCACTATAGCAATATCCGAAATTTTTGCGTAGCTTCCATTAATTGCATTAGCTGATTGGATATCCTGCCATAGGAGAGCCCTTGGAAAAACAGAGAATAACATTCTGTAAGTGAATGCCAGGATATTTTGTATTTTCTAAAACAGTGCAGATACTGCTACAACTTCCAGTTGACGTTGCTGGGAGAAGTAAAGCATCAAGTGAGCATAAATAGGTAGGACTGCCTTGGATCAGTAGACTCCAGTGTTAAGTACTGGCATCTGCAGAAAGGAAAAGTACAGTAAAGGAAAGTTTCAGACTGCTTCGGAAAAGGTTTGCAAAATAACAACTATCTGGAAAATGTTTGTCTGTTATGGTAGTAGACTTAAAATTTCAAGTGTTGGTCAGAGGAGAGCTGACGGGATTCTTGAAACAGGAGTTTCTGCTACTGGTTTCTTTTCAAGGAGATTGCAATATGATATAACTAATTGAAAGCTGAAGATGAGACAAGTCTGTATAAAACACGCAAACTTAACTACTGAAATAAGTTACAAAGTACATTTATGCCTCTTAAAAAAATTTTGTAAATTAAGTATGTTCTGTGGCATTAGTAGCAGACACCGGATGAAATTCTGGAGGTGGTTACAATGCTTTATTCAGGTCTTAATCTTTTGCTCTATCCTAGTTTTAGGTGCAATAAGGTTTCACCAAGGCTTTTGACACCATCCCTCACAACATCCTCCTGGGCAAGCTGCAGAAGTAAGGGATAGATGAGTGCACAGTGAGGTGGATTAGGAACTGGCTGGATGGCAGGGCCCAGAGAGTGGTGATCAGCGGTGCAGAGTCTAGTTGGAGGCCTGTAGCTAGCGGGGTCCCCCAGGGGTCAGTCCTTGGTCCAGTCCTGTTCAATTTATTCATCAATGACCTGGATGAAGGCACAGAGTGCTCCCTCAGCAAGTTTGCTGATGATACCAAACTGGGAGGAGTAGCCGATACCCCAGAGAGCTGCGCTGCCATCCAGAGGGACCTGGACAGACTGGACAACTGGGTGGTGAAAAACCTCATGCAATTCAACGAGGCCAACTGCAAGGTCCTGCACCTGGGGAGGAATAATCCCAGACACCAGTACAGGCTGGGGACCGACCTTCTGGAAAGCAGCTCTGTGGAGAAAGACCTGGGCGTCATGGTGGATGACAAGTTGACCATGAGGCAGCAGTGTGCCCTCGTGGCCAAGAAGGCCAATGGGATCCTGGGGTGCATTAACAAGAGCGTCTCCAGCAGGTTGAGGGAGGTGATCCTGCCCCTCTACTCAGCCCTGATGAGGCCACATCTGGAGTATTGTGTGCAGTTCTGGGCTCCACAGTACAAGAGGGATGTGGAGCTGCTGGAGAGAGTCCAGCGCAGGGCCACGAGGATGATCAGGGGCCTGGAACATCTGCCCTATGAGGAGAGGCTGAGGGAGCTGGGCCTGTTCAGCCTGGAGAAGAGAAGGCTGAGAGGGGATCTCATCAGTGTCTATAAGTACCTCCAGGAAGGCAGTGAGGAGGATGGTGCAGGCCTCTTTTCACTGGTGGCCACCGACAGAACTATAGGAAATGGCCACAAACTGAAGCACCAAAAGTTCCACAGGAACTTGAGGAAAATTTTTTTTAACAGTGAAGGTGACAGAGCACTGGAACAGGCTGCCCAGAGAGGTTGTGGAGTCTCCTTCTCTGGAGATCTTCAAAACCCGCTTGGACGCAGTCCTGTGCCACGTGCTCTAGGTGACCCTGCGTGTGCAGGGGGGTTGGACTAGATGACCTCTAGAGGTCCCTTCCAACCTTAAGCATTCTATGATTCTATGACTGGAACAGTGCCACATGCTGCTATATCATTCTGTGTACAGCCCTCCTCACAGGTATCTGTCAGAGAGGTGTTACGGTCACTCAGTATGAGTAAAATGAAGTGTGTTCTTAAACATGTTTATTTTTTCAGCTGAAACTTCAAGTAGTGAAAACTGTAAGCAATGGCTGTGCACTAAATCTGTATCAGTATAACCTACACCGTAATGCTGGAACTGTGGATATAGATCCCTAGGGAACTAGTAAAAGGGATTTATCCAGCATTTCAGTTTTCTTTGTTTCCTTGCTTCTTTCACCAGAACATCAAGGAGTCCTTGAGTGTCTAGCTTTAAAGTGCATGTGCCTCATCCTGCTTACTTTCACGTTCCTCGTCTCCTGTCTTTGCTGGGCAAAGCCTGAAGGAAAAGAGTTTGGCTCTGAACTCTGTAATGCCCATTGAAATCATGGGGTTATTATCCAGGTTTTAACTGGTCGTACTAAACTTTTCCCCTGACTGTTGTGTTTCTAGCTTTGGGCTCAATAATTACTGGAAACATGACTGGTCTTTGGATACCAAAATTATCAAAATTATATTCCTAACTCTTTCTAAAATATTCTGTTTGCACATTTGTTGGTTTTAAGCACTTGAATTCTCTCACTGGTTCTAAAATATTTAATTTTGTTGTATCTGATGCTGAAATCTGATTTTTCTTACCCCAGCATACCTCATCTCAGAACTGGAAGCTGCCAGAATGCTGTGTGTGAATGCCCCTCCTAAAAAAGCACAGGAAGGAGGTGGCAGTGAAGTCTTTCAGGAGCTAAAAGGCATATGTATTGCTTTAGGCATGTCCAAGCCTCCAGCCAACATAACGATGTTCCAGTTCTTCAGTGGAATTGAAAAAAAAGTAAGATCCAAAGGAGCAAAAGTAGAGTATTTGCAATACGACTGTTTTAATGAAAAATAGCTTTGCTGCCGGGGGTGAGATTTGCCTCTTGTGAAACTCCAGTGTTTGAAATGTGAAGGAGACTTAACAGGGTTCACTGAGTGTACTTGAGAGTCTGAATTTTGAAAATGATTTTAAAGGCTTTTTCCACGCCAAGGCATGAGGTCAGGGACTGCTGCTGTCATTGCCTTAAAGGGTGATGTATTCCTTACACTGCCCTAAGTTTTAATGTCATCACCTGTTGCAGGAGGCTGGGAAAATACTGGACTTAAGTCTCAGGAACAGCATTGAGGAGAAATGTATTCTAAGCAATACTTGCACTATAACAAGCTTTTTCTTTCTTTCTTTCTTTTTTTTTTTTTTTAAAAAGACTGCTTTAAAAATCTTTAGGTTAAAAGATGTTCTAAAAAATATAGTTTGTGCTTTTATATAAGACTTGTCAGTTCTTGAGGGTCCAGGTATTTTCATGTTTCTTTATGTGTATGCATTCTCCAGATTGTGTTGTGGGTTTTTGTTTTGTTTTGTATACTTGGTTTTATTTTCCCAAAGGTTTTTTTTTGTGTGTAGTTTTTATAAAACAAAAAAAAAAATTGAGTGGATTATACAGTGCACAGATCAAAGTGGGGGATTAAAGTGTTTGTGTTTAGTAACTGTAGGGTTTTTTTGGAGGGAAGAAGGAAGTAATGCTGCAGAAATAATCTTTGCAAACTATAAAGGAGAGATAGCTCTCCTTTAGCTCTCAAAAATGCTTTCAGAGAAGCTTTTTGACAACCTTTTAGTCACATTGTCTTTAACCAAATTTAAGTGACTGAAAATACCACTGTTTCTTTGCAAAATATCAATTTGAATGGGCCTATTTAGGAGGAGAAGCATGGCCTTCTAGTGGAATAGAAGCAGATTTTTTTTCTGATCTTGACATGGGCATAAAAACTAGCTACAGAAGAACTCTATGCTTCCATTTTCTACAAAATGGAGAAAATATTCATGAAAATAAAGTAAACAGTAGTGAGCTTTACTGTTGGAAGAGGCTCCATAAAAATACAGAAGATAAAATAGATTGGAATCTTTTTAGTGTGGGAATTCTGTTGTGCTATTCTTTAATTGACTTTCCTCTTATATATTCTTGCTTTAAAGACAAAGTTGCAATATTTTTAACATTAATTTAACCTTACAGATTTTGAGATCCCATTGATTTATATCCATAGGTTGTGTCATTGAAAAAATAAATTGTTGTTGCCTAATTAGCTATGTTAGAAATTTCTAACATGCAGAGTTTTTAGAAGTCGTGTATCTGTGATGCTTACAGTCCAAGCACTTCAGATATTGGTAGTATTTGAGAAAGATTTTTCTTTTTAATGAAATATGTTAGTCAGATGTTAAATAAAACACATCAGAAACAGCATTTAGCTAAATGTAAAATTTTTATACCTTACGCTTAGTTTTCACACTTGACTTGTAAGATATTATTAAAAAATCACCTTAAAGCTTCCTTTGTTTTAAAAGAGAATTTTTATATTACAATATTCTTTTGGTCTAACAGATGATAATCAAGCTACTATTTCCTTCTGTTGTATGTACTGGAGGTTGAAGTAGGATCTTTGTATAATTGACTCCTTTAATGATCCACAAAATTTATATTAAATATATATTTATATATACCCACACATACAAGTGCGCTTACTGATTTTTTTGAATGAACTGCTACCTCTGCTATTCCAAGAATATCCATTTTTAAAACTGAGGGTTGAATAAATTGACTGGGTTAAGCACTTTTTGGAAAATGATCACTGCATGAGCTAAATTAGTTATTAGAATGAAATGCTCCAAGTTGAAGGATGTGGGGAAGTGCTGTTCTGTAGCTAGAAATGATTTTGCTTTGATTCGAGTCCTAATCCATGCTATGCCATTACTTCCCAATGAAGCCATTAGTGATTCCATGATGGGAAAGATAACCAAGCAGTTGTGCCCAAACTCTTCAAATCCAAATGAAATTTAAATTCCCTTCCTGAAGACTTCTGTTTTTAATTGTAAAGAGGGGTCCTTTTATGGGCCTGTCATGTTTTAAGTAGTCTTAATATAGCCCTTTTGATAGGAGTTTTTTCTGAATTAGAAAGATGAAGTATAGTGGACTCTCTTTGTCCTCAAGGGAAGTTTTCCATAAGGTACATCTCCAATTTTAATTTTATATCTCACCTATAATTTTAAAATATTTTTAGCCAACCTTACTAGAAATATAAAAGTAGTTGCTTTGCAAAAGATAGGTGATTGATTCCCTTTCCCAAAGGGAACATGCTGATACTGGAGTCTGCTCTCTTATGCCATCCAGTCTTCTCCTGTAAATTTAACCTTTAAAAGCCAATTTTTAGACAATGCTTATATTTTATATGCATCTCCTAACAGCTGAAGGAAACCCTAGCAAAGGTCCCACCTAATCATGTTGGAAAACCGTTATTGAAGAAACAGCTGGGACCAGCTCACTGGGTAAGTAAGTGCAGGTGTTAGAGCCTGTTTTCCTTATTTGAGCAAATAAAATGTTAATCTTGATTGTGGGGAATATTACAAAATGATTTTTGTCTTATCCTTTTTTTAAAAGTGGAAAGACCATTTCTCCCAGTATTTCTACATATATGATGCAGTAAATGTTCAGTGACTTAGATAGGATCTTAGGTTTCCTTTGACAAACATTAGATTTCCATAAATTCATACACAGAGGCCGGAACAAGTTTTTCCAAAGTAAAGGAGAAAGTTAATTTTACAGTGGTGGCAGAGCTGCCCTGCTGCCCTGAGTCTTTATGCAGTGATTTAAGGCTTCTGCTCCTGCCCCTCACTATAATGGGATGTATGACCTAGCTACACTGAGATAGGGCAATATCCCCTCCTGTGCCGTCTTTCCAAAGAACTCGGATTCCTCCCATCACTTCCTCCTCTCTTCTTAAAAGTACTTGAGGTACTTTTACTGGTTTATCTCTTTGTCCTTAGCTTGCTTGCTTTTAGGAAAGCAAGGACTCTCAACTCCCTAGGACTTGGATGCGTGACCTTCTGTCTCCTTTAGCTTGTGCTTTCTGGTACTGCTTCACTTTTGCCTCTGCCTTGGTGAGTGTTGAGAAATGCATCTGCAGTGTGTGCAGCCTTTATATTCTTCACAGGCAATGGGCAGCTGTGCCTGCTAGAGACAGGACGAGGGTGGATGTAAAGATAAAACTCTTTGAAGCCTTCAGGAAAAGTGTTAGCAGGCGTATTGCTGGGGGCCCCGTTAACAAGGTGGATCACTTAAGTGTGGTCTTAGCCCTGCATAGTATCTGTGTGTCTGATCTTCTTCTACCCACACAACTTGCTGTCTTAAGTAGAAACATTTTACTGTAATCTATATTTATGTTTGCCAATTTTTGTTTCAGGAAAAAATCGAAGCAATTAATCAAGCCATAGTCAATGAATATGAAGTCCGAAGAAAACTATTAGTTAAACGTTTGGATGTAACGGTGCAGTCCTTTGGCTGGTCAGATAGAGCTAAGGTAAAAACAACTTTCTGTGAAGTGCTGTGCTGGCTTATGGCTGTGCCTTATGATAAGTGCCTCTGGAAACCTGCTTCATTTTCTATTCTATTCATTTCTATTAGTAAGAAATCAGAGGAGTTACCTGGGTTTTGGTTTGACTACATAAGATGATTACTAATTTGATTTTAAACTGATTTGTGGGGACTGAAAAACAGCGTGTAAAATGGGGAGATGAACTGTCTGTTACTATAGACTGAAACCAAAATCTACATTTAGTAGTCAGCAAATGATAAGAGGTTGCTAATCTAACCTTTAGCCTTCAGAGTGCCATAATGTGCATCTTTCAAGTGCTGTGTTTGTGTGATGGTAGGAAAACACCTTCCTGTTGACCATCCTTGATCTTACTTTGTGCTGTCCACAGTGCTCAGATTTCTTAACACAAAACTGTATGTGCAAGCACAGCTCTACAGACGCACATGAGAAAAGCTGCTTGGGCACTACGTGTTCCCTTACCTCATAGGCAGGGTAGTATTTCGTATGTGCTTCTTTTGTCCTTGAACCGTGCAAGGTGCTGTGACATGGTTTTGTTCTCTCTGAATATAAATTACATGATTATTCTGCTTTTTAAAATAATTACATGATTTCCCTAGTTACATTTTACAGCGAAAAGGGAATGAACATTTTAAACGTAGTATTAGGATATCTGGTAACCTGATACATAACATTAACTCCTAGGACTAAACCAGATCTTCCACAGTGCTAGTTAGATGCTGCTGGCAGTGTTTGAGGAATTTAGTCATGAACAGTGACACACGGATTTTTCAAGTGTTTTTCTTTAACTGATTAATTCAAAAAGCAAGTATATTTTAATAAAATGTCCCCCCCTCCCCTTTCTTAGATTATCAGCTAAAAAGTGATGGTGTCACTGATCTGCTGGTGTCTTTTCTCTTGAACATGGCATTCTTCAGATTTTTTTCTGTAAAAAATGATACAAGAACTGTCTGATTCTTAAAGTGTTTTAGTAGTGATTGGAAATAGGAAAATGTATTTAGACTTATGGTAAAAAAGGCTTGTGTGTCAAATGCAAAGGAAAAATATACTTCTTTTGTGGATACTGTTGCTTTTCATGTCTTTAGTTGGAGTCACCTAGTGAAGTACATGTTTTCCTTCATTCTGAATCTACTCTGCTTTGCCTCTAATATTGAGTATAAATTTTTTGGTTCTAAACATTTATCCCTGGATCATATTGGAAGTGCATACTCTCAGCTCTTAACAGTTCCAGCTTTCTGCCTGGAGGTGAAAAATGGGGTTCTAAGATTTTAAATTTGCTCCAGAGTTTTTGCAGTGTCAAGACACTTCTTGGCAAACCTAGTTTGCCTGTTCTCAGTGTTCCCACTTTTGCCCTCTAGCTGTGCCCACAAGCCTGCTGCCTTTCTGTATGTCCTAGTCTTTTTTGCCTAACTGCATGCCATGTTCTACTTTGACTAAAATAACCTATAACTTGTATTAGCTCAGGGCTGGTAGTCCTGGTTTCTGCTGGTTGGACAGCTGCTATCTTCCTGCTGAGGAGTTTGGAAAAGCAAGTATGGTAAATGCCAAGAGGCATCAGAGGAGGAGAGATTGCTTGCCAGGCAAAGTTGCCTTGTGGGCGAAGAGGATCTCATTTCTAGCTTTGGCTTTGAAGGATAGACAGGGACAGAATTAGAATAAGTACTTGAGAGCCTTGGTTCTACCTGTGCCCCTGGATGGTTTGCCTATGTGACAAAGCTGCCGAAGCAAAGAGCGTGAGAGTAACTGTGTGTTTTCTGCTGCTACAGAGCTGATGGTGATGCCAATGTACCTGAAATGAGTATGGCTCCATGATTGATTTGTGTGTGCACAGAGGCCTGCCAGAGCTTGTATACAAACATGTGTGTTTTCCTGTCTTTCAGATATTAGTGGTAGTTCATGTAGTTATGCGACAAACTCACATTCTGTGTTACCCTGCGAAATAATAGTCCATGTGTAGTTTGTTAATCTTGAAACTGTCAGAAGATTGATGTCAGTTCAGTCTGAATAGCCTTTCCTATCTTAAGAAATTAGTGTGGCTAATGCTAGCCTTGCTACAGTGATTCTCATCATTCTCATCATTCTTTTTTTGTTCTGTTTGGAGTGATGCCTGGTTCTTCCACATCCCGTTGCTTTTCTGTTATTCTAGGTAACTGGATTATGTTTTTCTTTTTGCCAACAGAGTCAAACGGAGAAACTGGCTAAAGTCTACCAGCCAAAACGTGCCCTCTTATCTACTAAGTGCACTATTTCCATTGCAAATCTCCTGGCAGCTCGGCAGGATCTGTCAAAGATTATGAGAACAAGCAGTGGGTCCATCCGAGAGAAGACTGCCTGTGCCATTAATAAGGTAACTTTGGTGAAAGATAATTAAAATTTCTTGTTCTATTGTGAATATTTAAGTAATTTACTTTAAACTTTTAAAACACATTTTCCATGGAGAACAATAGCGTTTTGAGTGAAATAGTGAATAATACTTTAAAAAATGCAGATTTAAAGGAATAATAGGCCCTCAAAAATGCATGCATTGGACCTGAAGCTCGGTAGCTGTGTACTAAAGTCTGTGTTTGTGCTTTTCTGCCTCTCTAGTGCTGTTTGTATAAGGGCTGTTCTCCCTTTGCAGGTGCTAATGGGCAGAGTGCCTGACAGAGGAGGAAGGCCCAATGAGATAGAACCTCCACCTCCTGAGATGCCACCGTGGCAGAAGAGACCGGAGGCTGGTCCACAACAAGGTGGCGGTGGCAGGGGAGGAAGAGGAGGCTACGAATCCTCGTATGGCGGGCGAGGGGGTTACGACCACGGCGGTCACGACCGAGGAGGGAGAGGAGGCTACGACTCGTATGGAGGACGAGGAGGTCACGACCAAGGAAGCCACGATCGAGGCGGGCGAGGAGGACGCGGCGGTTACGATCACGGGGGCAGGGGAAGAGGAAACAAGCTCCAAGGAGGCTGGACAGATGGTGGAGGTGGTGGCTACCAGGATGGTGGCTACAGGGAGAGCAACTACAGAGATGCAGGTTTCCAAGCAGGTGGCTACCACGGTGGTGGTGGTGGTGGTGGTGGAGGCGGCGGTGGCTACCAGGGAGGAGGCTATGGTGGCTACCAGTCTTCGTACACGGGAGGCGGCTACCAAGGGGGTGGTGGCTACCAGCAGGACAACAGATACCAAGATGGAGGGTCCCACGGCGACCGAGGGGGCGGGCGCGGGGGCGGGAGAGGCGGCCGTGGGGGCCGCGGGGGCCGTGGAGGCCAAGGAGGCGGCTGGGGAGGCCGAGGCGGGCAGAGCTACAACCAAGGGGGACAGTTTGAGCAGCACTTCCAGCATGGGGGTTACCAATATAATCAGTCTGGCTTCGGACAAGGAAGACACTTCACAAGCTGAGGCTGCTTAAAAATGTTGCTTCAGCAGAGCTCAAATAATAGAAACCTGTTTTCAGAGGCTGGCTTAATGCTTCGTGAATCAGTACGGGTTTGTATGTGGCAGGCAGGATCTGTTTGGGTGGGATGTTTTGCTTTGAGCAGGCATACAGAAACCTGCAGTTTCTTCTTTTTATTATCTGACTGAATTAAATGCATCATCCTCCTCCCGCACACTTCACCTAAACATAAGCTAATAGCCCTGCTTTTTAGATGTTGGACTGATTTTCCTGTGCTCAGAACGCTCCTGTTCTGAAACTACCTGCTGTGCTTGCCTTCCCCCTTAGTTAGGGAAATAACAAGATCCGTCTGGTCAAATTTAAATACTGTAATAGACAGCGGAATTTCTGCATTCTCCCCCCTAAACACTATTCGGTTATATTCTGAAAGCACTTCTGAATATTGCTTTGGGCTTGCTGGCCTGTCATTTTAGTCAAGAAAATGTAACACACACGTGCACAGTGAATTCCCTCTAGCAAACAGGTTTGCTGCCTATTATATGAGCTCTACTGTAGACACCATGTTCAGTAGCCTTATCTTCCACTAGACAAAATTCTACCACCTGCTCAACTCTGGAGACCGACCGCTGCCAAAACCTGCAAAGATCACTTAAAACTAAGCTAAATTGTGAACTGATAGTGTATGTAGGCCTGTAGTTAGCCTGTAGCAATTCAAACTGACCTGCATCCATCCAAAACAAGTTGCTCCTCCTCCAAACCTAATTTTTACTTGAAGTCAGCTAGAAGAAATGACAAACTGAAACTTATTTTATTTGCAAGTTAATACCACTGGCTCAGCAAATCCAGGGCAATTTGTTTTGGGGGTTGTCTTTTTTTAAAAAAATGCACTACGGCCTGGGAAGATTAATTCCTGCCTGGAGGAAGCCCTTTTATTATTGCTGCAGAAAACAAAGCCTGGCTGAGTTTGATGTTCTAATGTTTTTGGGGTTTTTTCTTTACTGAAAGCCACGTAATGCTTCTTGCTGGGTTTTTGTGTACATAAACATTGTCAAGCTGTGAAAGAAAATGGCTGAAGGTGTGCTGTTGTATAAAAGGTGAGCAATAAAAGTATCTGTATGTTCCCTTTGCCTTGGCTTCTCTTCCTTCTTGAAAAGCAGTAGAAGCTGGGAACCTGTAGGGGTTTCCAGCCACTTAATCTACCTTAGTTTTAAAATATTTTATAAGCTGTAATTATTGCAGATGGGCTGTGAGTTCTTCCCTTCTAGAAGCTGTCAGAACAGGTCTGGAAGATACATTTTGATTTATTAGGAGCTGTTTGGACTTCATACTGGTGTATGTGGGTGTGTGACCGCTTCTGCAGGAGCTCGGACTGGACTAGGGCGTCTTTGTCAAGAGAGATGGGGCTGCACAGCCTCCTTGAGAGACACCGGAGGCTGGTCATGGACCTGCTTCTGCAGGACATGGACAGCAGGTCTGCTGTGTGGTAGTTGTTCCGTGGTACAGGGAACTGCTCAAAATTAAGCTGGTTGAGTGGAGCATCTCGGGAAAGGTGGTGGCAGGGAATGGGCCAGAGGAGATGGAACGGCCTAGGCTTGGCCTGTGGAGTAAGCTGCTTATAGCAGGCTTGCTGTAAGCTTGAAATGTTTCAATTTTGAAAAAACGAAATGGGAGCTTTTTTTGCTTAGAGCATTTCTCACGGTTGAGGCAAGAAAGGGCCAACAGACAAATGGGAAGATACTTTGTGTGGCCGCCTTGGTTAGCGGTTCCGAGGGGGCTGGTGTGGAAAGCTCTGCTTCCCGGGCCCGGCTCTCCTGGCTCTCTGTGAGCCGCAGGGGCCGCGCGCGGGCTGGGACCGTGGGCCATGCCCCGCGTTGGGCCGTGGCTCTCGGTGTGTGTCCGGCCATCACTTCTTTTTCCCCAAGGCTTCCCTACTGCTTGCTCCTCGGTGACATTCCTGATTCTCTCGTGTTTCCCATCAAGCCAAAGGCAGGAGCGCATGGGAGGAACTGCCCTTGGTCTCCTCAACTCTCCTCCTCTGCTCTGGGTCAGCACCACAGTCTCCGTGGGCTCTCCGTGTTCAGTTCTCCCCTGGGCTGTGTGAACACAGGGGCTTTAGGGGCCTCTCCTGGTGCAGTTTGAGCCTCTGGAAAGTGGAGGTGTCTGGTGCTGCGCTCGGAGCCGCTGCGGAGGCCGAGCTGGCCGCAGACCTTGCTGCTCGGCACCTCCTGGCCGCCGAGTGTGGATGGATGTGGGCAGGAGTCATTCCCGGGCTCACGGAAAGAGCCTGAGCGTCTGGAGAAGCTGCGTCACGCCGTTCTTGTTGGGATTCAAGCTAAGCATGTAAATATAATGGATCAATGTCGCTGAGAATTTATCTTTTATTTTGTAACACGATCAAATTGGAAAATCTTTGGTTAATTTCTTCTGGCCACTAGGTGCTGCTGGTGATTCACCGACTGGAAGCGAAGGTAACGCGTATGAGGTGCCTGTGAAGCCAAGTCAAATTATGAACTTTCATCTGGAAAAGGATGTCCTTGCTTCACAAAAGATGGATGGTTTCTAGTGTTAGGCAGTGAGATGCTCCAGAGAAGACATCCCTCCTTACGAGGGAGTAACGTGCTGAGCATTTGCAGGTGACTGGTTTGAGTTGTTTTGTAAAAATAACTAGATTTTTTTTTTAATTAAAAGATTTTTTTTTTTTTATATACACAATGGGGACAATCCTGGCCTGATAAAGGCAGAGTTTGATGAAGATGAAGAGCCATTTCTGTGACAGTAGTAGCTTGAAGTCGTTAGCTGCAGCTTTCCCTCGCGCTGCTCCTCGCGGCGCAGAGGCTGCGGTTGTCGTGGGGGTGTTTGGGTGCTGCAGGGGAGGGAGGGTGCGCTGCGCCCTCCCCGCTCCGCAGCGCTGCCCGGCTGCCGCGCTGCCTTCAGGCACCAAACTCATTTTCGGTGCCAGAGCTGCCAGGTTCTGCCTGATGGGGACTTCAGCTGCAGAAGATGTTCTCAGCTTTGCGCACTCGGGTGACAGGGTGAAGTGAAGATGCTAGGGGGGAAACAGAGCTTCCCTTTCCCCTTTTTTCAGCAAGCCTTTACTCCCCCAAATCAGCTGCTGCTTGCCCTCCCTTTTCCAGCTCTTAGGGTTAAGTTGAGCCCCATTTTATTGTTTCTTTGAGGGGGGGGGGAAGTTCCTCATTAAAAGAAAAACAAAAAAAATCCCAGAAAATAGGAGGCTTTACTCTTCCAACAGGAAAGAAAACACTTTGCCTCTGCCAGCTGTTGTTGTTTTCCCTTGCTGCGCTATTGTTTCCTCCCAGTGTGCTGTGACTCCTTTGTTTTCCTGAGAAAACCAACTGTGTATATGTGGAGAGAGCAGCCTCAATTAATGGAAGCAAACAGCCTCTGCTTTGCTATTGTTTGTGTGGGGCTTTGATATTTTGATATTGTTTTGCAAATACAATTCCCACTGCGCTGGAAAGAATCGCTAAGCAGGAGTTTGAAGGCTGGAGAGGGGTTGTGGAAATTATTGGGCTTGTGGTGGATGGGGTATTCATGCTGGATTTCAACGTATATTGTGATACCAAGCAGAACCCAAGGAGAGTGTTGTAGTTTAGTAGATCAAGGAGGGAATAAGTAAGGAAGCATTTTTATACAAGGCACCAAAAAGTTATTCATTTAAACCATGGTCATTCTTGTTCTTTTTTTGTTCCACAAGTTTTAGGCATCTCGTTCTTTCCCCCCCACCAACTTCCAACTTATTGAAGTCCTAAGGATTCTTTTTATTGCCTTTCTGTTCCATGATAACCCTCTCAAATGTTGTGATTGGGCATTAAAAAAAAAAAAAAAGAGGAATGGGATACAATCTGGATGCAAACTTGCTTCCCACATCAGATGTGTTACTACATCGTTTGGAAACAGCATGATGTGGTCGCAGGGAGGTTTTTCTTGCAGGTCTAGGGAGCAGATAAAAATTTACTTCAAACCAATTCTGATGCTCCTGGAGACCATAACCACGGCGGGACGAGTTTAGACACTCCCTGTATTTTCAGCTACGGTGCCAGCTTTGTCAGCAAAGGCCTGAAAGGGCAGGGAATTGGTGCAGAGAGGCTGGGGAGGAGCCTCCTATCTCCTCACCCTGCACTGTCCTGCAGGAGGGGCTTTCAGCAGGCCTCATTACCTTAGGAAGCCTTTTTGCTTGTAACTCCCCTGGGTGTTCATCATCCTTGGAACTGGTTTTGGCTGAAAATCCTTAGCTCACTTGCTGGATTTCTCTGCTTTCCAGGTGCTGCCCTTTGCATCTGAATTGAAGTGTGAAGTGCCCCAAAACACTGGGCTGGCGGTGAGTCTGCCTCTGGCCTAACTGGAGGCAAGACGGTCTCACCCATTAAGCGCCTAAGATGGAACTGGAAAGAGAGGAACAGGACAGGTTCCTCAGCAGGTAGTTGTGAGAAGTGCCTGGACAGCTTGAAGATCCCTGTGTCACAAGGGTGTTCCCCAAAGGGGTTGTGCATGTAAAAGAAAAAAATTAAGCCGTGATGAATTAGGGAAAGTTGAGAGGAAACTCACTAAGACCTGATGCTTGGAGTGTCCACAAAACTGGAGTGTGGGTTCTTGGGGTACTCGTTAGTTCAGCTGCCTGTTCATTTAGTGGAGGCCTATCATGCGAAAGCTCCCATACACAGGATTTGTCTTTAGTTCTGCCATACTTAAGGCTGACGCCACTGCTGAAGATGTCAGGCTGAGATCCTGCCGCCTCTGTGAACTTCTGATAGGCCTTGGCAAGAGGAATGCTACAAAAATATCTATGTATATGTGTTTTTGTGAAGTTCTGAGCGTGATTTAGCCATCCCAAGCAAGCCAGCTGATGATAAACTGCAGGGCTGCTTTATCGGCCGCCTGGTGTTCCCTTCGGCTAGGCCCGCGTCAGCAGGGCCCTTGGAGGGCAGCGCGGTGACGCGCGCGTGAGCTCCGCTTTGCTCTGCGCGCCCTCTCCGAACACCACCGCGCTTGTTTGCTTTCCTTGTGCCTTTCCAAAGGGATGCAGACTGACAAAGCAAGTGCTATCAGCAGCTGTAAACGCTGCCTTCTCCGCTCTTTGGCCGAGTATAAGTAGCACCTCTAATGGCTTAGCAAACAATGTTAGAAGGGAAAAATATTTTCCTCTGGTGTTTACTTTGTGCTTTTTGGAGCTCCAAGTGCTGTCAGTGTCATTGTTTCCCTTTTATTGTCCCGTAATTTCCCTTCTTGCCCACGTGGGTCTTTCCCACAACAGAGGAGAGAAAAACAAGTTCAAAAAATAGGAAAAGACTATTGTAAAACCAAAGAGAGAGAGAGTCTGCCTGTGTTGTGGGCAGGTGGAAGGTCATTACTAGTTTTCACACATAAAGCAGAGATGAAGGTGATAAGGACTCTTTAAACTTTCCGGCTTTGGCTTAACTCATGGAAAAAGCAGGCTCTCTGGCTAAATTTTATACTGCCCCAGCCTTTTGCTGATGGCTTTTCTGTCTCCTAGGACCAGATTGTCGGCAGCTGTAAACACCCATTTGGAGTTCAGCACATGGAATTTCCAATGATTCTTTTGCCTGTGAGAAGTACGTTGGCTGCGGTGCTTATTTTGAAAACCCAATCCTGCAAATCAGTGCTGATAACTCATGAGGTGGCTCCGAAGTCACATCTATTTCTGCAGAGTCCCCGGGTGGGCTGATGCTGTTAAGACTCTCTTGAGGAGTTCTTGGGCCAATTTCCCGTGCTCCACAGCAGACCATCAGTTAGCCAGCTGATGCTGAGTGAAACAGACTTTCGTTAGTTGTTTTTGGCTGTAATGATCACAAAACAAGAAGTTCTCATCTCTCCTGCCTCTGTCTCTCTGAAATCTGCATTCAGCCCTCATTTCTTCCTTCCTTCCTTCTTCCTTCCCCCTCGTTCCGCCCAATCTCCTTTGGGATCCTTTTCCGTTCCTGGAGTCACGTAGAGTGGAAGTGCAGAGACTCCTTGCTTCTTCCCAGCGTTAGTCCCCATCTCTGTTGTTTTTTTTTCCTTGCTGAGTTTGTGTCTAGGATCCTTCACATGCAACTATTTCCCATCCAGATGCCTGGGACTTCTGGAACTAGGGTCCCCAGCTGCAAGGATCCTCATTTGACTGTGTAGGCTGTCTCGGACAACAACTTCCAGGCTCCCTGTGAGGAAAACTGAGCTGTGTTTTCATCTGGGCTCTCTCAGGGAAGCCCCTGAGATGCTCTCAATGGAGGCAGCAGCAGCCAGTTTGCTTTGTTCTAAAAAAAAAAGCAAAATTTTAGGCAGCAGCTGTCCCTAGACTTGCTGTTTGAATCATGGTTTTCTTCTATATTAAGAAGAAAAAGCTGGACCTTTCCCAACGAGGATAAATCCAGGCTTTGGGCTAGCTCTGCTCAACAGGCAAGTGCTGTGCCCTCATTGCTGTCAGACTTAGCTGGCAGAGGAACACTCCTCCAAGAAGATAGCAGGGATCTAGGAATATGCTTCTTTCTTTTAAATCCAAAAGCTGAGAAAGACCCCAGGTAGGGGGCAGGGTAGGGCAGGACACTGCAGGGATCTAAAGCAGAAGGGAGTGCTGGGGTTCAAACTTCCACCCTGTAGGGGAGTTGGGTGCTCCCTTGACTCCTTGCATAGCCCTGAGGCAGCAAGACAAGCTGAAGCAAGGCTGAAATTCCCTTATCTGTAACAGAGGGCTTTCTGCAGAAGATCTGCAGAAGCACAAAGAGTCCTAGTGGGTTTGGCTCAAATGGCCAAATTAGCTCCCATACCGCTGATCCAAGCGCTTGCATTTCTCACCTACTCTTGTTGCTCGTATTCTTTGGCATTTGCAGGCTGGGCTGTAAGTCAGACTTGGCATAGCCTCCCTTCTTTCCACTGGCTTTTTAAAAGCTTAGAATTCAAAATCAAGATCCTTAAAAGATCGTGTGGACTGGATGCCTGAGACGGGAAAATGGACATGGTAGGAGAGCCAGCATCAGCTGGGATTGTTTCTTACTCGCGATACTTCAATAATCTGGAGTACTTGACATTATAACCTCTGCTGCACGCTCTCCTAAAAGAGCTCCACATCTAGCAGGCAGAATCTCACCAGGAGCAGGAGAGGCGTATTGCTCAGTCGGGAGCGGTGATGGCTGGTATTTTGTCTCTTGTGAAGCCAGGGGAGTCAAACAAGGAAGGCTGTGCTCTTCCCAGATCGGAAAGCTAGAGCTGTCGCTGTTAGACATGGAAAAGTCTTGGTCCTGATCAGAAAGGACTTCTTTCTCTCCATGATTTATAGTCAGTGTATTTGTCTTTCATGGATTCAGGCTTCCTCCAAGATGAAGAGCTCATCTTGGGCCGACTTCTTACAGTGATCGCTTGGCCTTGTCAGCTTCTCCCGCTCTCACCCGTTCCCGGTGGCAGAAGCAGAAGATCAGCGTGCTGCTGGAAACAGCCTGCTAATGCATTTTGCTTGAGTTGTTACAAGACCTTTCCTTGAGGAGTGCAGTATCCTGCTTGGAATGATCAGCTGTGCGCACATACTTGATCTACAGCTGAACTGCAGCTAACGTTAGATAAAAATGACAACAGATCCCAGACATGCAAAAGAGATACTGAATGAAACCTCTGAAGTGCATGGAGACTTAAGCAGCCTCATTGCTAGAAGAAATATTCTCCAGAAAGTGGGTGCTGCACCTGTAGGCAACACCTCTTTTTTCTTGCCTAAATCTTAGTGTAATTCCTGGAGAGAGAGTACATGGAAAAATGTGTCCTTGAAAAGGCCTTCCTTTGAAGAACTCTGAGCAGAAGCCTTCTAAGCAGCTTAGCCAAGAAGTGTGTAAATATGTTGGGGCCTAGGTAGAAGAGAAGATAGGTAAGTTCATGTGCTAGAAACATGCTTGACCAGCAAAGAAACAGACATGGTCTGTGGATCTGATAGAAAGAGGGAAGCAGGAGTGTCTCAGAGTGAGAGGTACAGCTACCTTTTAACAATCCATATGAAAGGGACTGAGGTTTTCAGAGTAAATGCTGGTAAAGCTCTTATTTGATGGTAACAACGAAGTTACGCATGAACATTTCATTTAATAAGTGTTGAAAGGCTTATCTCAACAAATCCATCAACAGTCTGGATCACAACCAAGTTTCTCTACTCCCCTTCTCTACCACACCATTTTCATTGTACACAAGCCATGCACTCGCACAGTAGCTGTGCAGTCACTGTGTTGTGACCTGTCATCTGAGCCAGCACCGGAAATAAAGACCAGATTCTTAGCAAATGTCTGTCCTTTGCCCACACCAGTAAGAGGGAAGAATGTTCTGGCCCTCATCCTGCTTGGAAATCAATGCTCCAGGACTTATTTCTCTGAGGTTAGAATAGTAAGAGCATCTTTTCTTCTTCTGCCCAGATTTAGCTTTCCAGCCCAACTTGTAAGCAGAGGAAACCTGCAGGATCCAGCAGGCAAAAGGGAGCAGGCATCATGTAGGTGGCAGCGCAATCTACAGTCAAGTAACCCTAGAGGCCTGCAATGCCAAGGGGGTCACTTCTGGTTAGGGAAGTCCATGAAAGTAGCCTTTGATCTTAGGGGTTTGACAGCCACTGTAGGGAGCAGCAGCATGGATTTTATAGGAAGTCTTATACCTAGGTTGCTTTAATTAAGAATGCTCCTTGCATATACCGTATTTTGGCTCGGGGCTTTGAAGAGAAGAGTGTGTGTACGCCAGGTAAGAACACACCTCTCATGTTGGTGTTTTGTTCTCTTGGGGTGAGCTTGGTCTTTTTCTGTGCTCCGTAGGTAACTTAATGCTTCTGAGAAATCCCACCTCCAACCTGCACTGCAAGCTAATACAGGCTCAGGTATTAGATCCTGCCTTAGCAACCCCATAATTTGAAGGCTACTTAGTGTCATATTTTAGTCTAAATGTGAAATTTGCAAACCTGAAAAGAATGTTAAGTAACACACACATGTAAAACTAAGATGTTTATTACATGCTATTTTTACCACAATCAGTGCTTGCAAAGAGGATGACTCTCTGCTGCTCTATAGCCAGACTCAGGCATGGTGGCTTGGAGTTCCTTCAGGCTCAGACACGTGCTGCATGTTTGAAGGAGTCCCGGTGAGTGACCTGGTATCAAGGTGCTGAACATCAATACAGCTACTGTAGCAATGTAAACGTGGCCAAAGTTCAGAAACCCAGGTGTGCAAGGAATTGCAGCGTAGAGGATTTTGTGAAAGGTTCTTGTTTGAGAGTCAGTCAACATCACACGCCTACTTCTTTCCTTAAAAAAGCATTGTGAACATCTGAAAAAGGAGTGTTGTCAAATTAATTTAGGTACTTGGCTTCTGTCCTTGCCATTGTTGTCACTGGCAGACACACTGAAATGATGAAGTATATTTAGAGGAGGTCAAATATATCCTCACTGGCGTGTAGGAGAAGTTTCCACAAAAGTCATGCAAGAGAAAACACTTGAGTACAGAGATCTGTTCCGCTCTGTCCATGCAATGTCAAGCCAGATGGCTTATTCATGTGAGAAAATAAATAGTGCACTTCAACACCTATCAGCTAAGAAAATAGGGCAGTGGTTGAATTCATAAGGATGAGGCACAGGAAAACATCCCATAGCCAAATGTGGTCTATAAGAGTCCATCAACTCTTGCTGTACAGCAGTTGTCAGCTTTGTTTTTCTCTGTTTCATGGTGTGCAATCAGCTATCCTGTAACCAAAGAAAAATAGGACTTATATTCTAGCAAAAACATAGTCAACAAAAGTACAAGGCCTTGGAAACATAATTTTTATGTTTGAGAGCAACAGAAATCTGACTAGTACCCTGCTCTAGCCTGAGTGTGTGTAAATATATTCTTTACAGTATAAAAATGTTAGTTCTACTGAACCCAGTATTGAGCCCTGAATTATGTACTGCAAGTCTGCAACAGGACAGATTTTGGCCACGTATCTAGCAGGCTGTTTTAATGATTCTCAAACAGAAAAGTATCCAAATTCTAAAAGCATGTACTAACACTAAGAGCCAAAATCTAATTTACAATGTTGAAGTAAATAAAATTCACACTGCTGTGTAAAAAATACATGATACGCTTTTTTTTGAATAATAATCTTGTGAAAGAAAAGTAGATTTTTTTATGAAAAAGTGTCCTGAAATTCATTAAATAACCACACGAGATATCAGACTCTCTAACACATTTGAAATGGTTCTGACTTCTGCACCTCACCTCCGATTCTTGTGTTTCTGGGAGTGTTTCTATTCCATTGTGGTCCAGGACGTGCTGTGAGGCCTCAGTGTCTACATCTACATCAGCCTGCATGTTGGGCTTGTCGTTCTCCCATTTTGCAAAGCCTTTGTTCTTCCCAGCTTTGCCGTGGAGCTTGGACTTCATTTTGGGGAACGTGTGGGATCCCGAATCGCTCCAGCCGGGCTCGTGCCACAGCGGCTCCGTCTGTGTCGCTTGGCTGGTGGTTGCCCTCTGCAGCCGCACTGAGATCTTCCGTGAGGAGCCAGTCACGAGAGTGATAGCTCTGCCATCCAGGTCCTGGTGTCCTGAGGCGACGCTGGGAAACTCGAATACTTCATCTTGTACTGAAAAAGAGGGTGCAAGTGTTTATTTTAAATAGTTGGTTTCAAGACCTCAAAAAAGATGACTTAAGCCTAGTCCCAGATCCTGATGGTTCTTTGGGAGTTCTTATCAGGGAGAAGGAAGGAAGGGATTTAAGTGTTTATAATAGATGCCTGCTATTCTGGAGTAGTTCTGCAAGACTTAGTAGTTAAAGCTCTTTCAGGAGCAAGTCTTACGTAGCATGGTATATTAAGTGCATGATGGTTTATAGATGGTTTGCAGGCACCACTAGGGGACATAGAAGAGAAGGCAGCAGAATCAGTTTGCAGCAGCAAGCACTGCAGTAATTTTATTTCCTTTAATTATCATTTTATTTCAGCTAGGATTGGGACACCAGTGTAGAGGACAGGGAGCTTCAGGCAGGAGACTAAGGCTAGCGTTGCTCACCATAGAAAAGAGATGCAATTACACCACTGAAGAGTGTGAGCCGTGGTGTTTTTGGAAGTGTATGGGCTGCCCTGGGTGTTGGTACAAACTGGATCTCCCGAATGTCATGAAAGAGAAGCCAAGGGCTGTTCTCACCTGGAGGCAGAGATGGGCTGCTCGGCAGAGAGCCGTGGCTGCTGCCCACCGAGGTTCCTCTGGAAAACCTCCTGCACGCGAGCACCAGCAGGTCTCTGCACTGCTTGTGGCAGTTGGCGCCGCAGTCTGTAACGACAGGAACCGTCGAGCCGCCGCGCACGACGGCACGGCTGCCCGCGCACCCCGCAAACACGCATCATCCCTAGGCACGCTGATTTGAAGAGCGACTACAGTACTCTTACTCCATCTGTAAAACGGGGCCGGTTGGTGGAGGCTGGATGCCCTAAATGCATTCCCTGATGTGGTTGGAGTAAAGCTCTTGCTTGGCAGGGCTAGGCTCTCCCATCACTTGTAGATCACGGCGCCTGGCCAGCTTTATGGCAGCACCAGGGTAAGTGGCAGAGCTGGACGGGTGCCCTCCCCTGCTAGCACAGCATCGAGGTGGGAAAGGGAAGATGACAGCTCTGCGCTCAGAGGGAGAGGCCACCTACACTAAGGACAGGCACAAACTATGCTCGCTGGTCAGCTGCAGAACTGAGAAGCCCAGCTCTTACCTCCCAAGAACATTGCCCACAATTTTGCCTCACTGAAGCCACTTTAGGTCCCTCTCCACCAGGCTTCTGTTACAAGCAATGCTGCCTGCAGGGCAGAGCTCAACTTTCACTCTCACATTGAGTTTACAGGGCCACTGTGACAAAATTCTGCTCTTCTTCCTTCATGCTAGCAGGAAAGATTCATACCACAACTAGCCCCTTTATAGCTGCCTGGATGACAACAACTAGGAAGAGCTGAATCATACGTATTAGCTTGGCCATGGATGTTTCCCCCACCTTCCTCCCAGGGAGAGACGTTCCTGGCTGGGAGAGGGAGACAGGAATATAGCATATCCTAAAAGCCCATGTCTTCACCTTTGTGGCATAGTTAAAAGCTTTGGGAAGCACAGCGGGACTGAAGGAAAAGCCTTTGCCTACAAATGACTGAGATGCCTTGGAGTGAACACTCCCCTGTGAATAAAGAAGCTGCAACTTGTGTGGAAGTCCATGCACATGTTATCTCCCCTACAGATGTCACTGGTCACAGGCAGTACCAAGCAGAGGAGCAAAATTTGGCTGAACAAACGCCCTTTAGTAAAATACATAATTGACTTATATGTGCTAAAGCCCACCACCCGTAGCTTGAAAATCCATGCAGTATTCATTTACCTTTGCATTTGTAGCCTTGTTTGATTATGCCCCAGAGCTGCAAAGAGAGACAAAAGATTGTCAAGGAGTCAGAAAAGAAAACCGTGAGGAAAACAAGGTCACGGTGAGGAAGTACCGATGGCTACAAAAGCACAAACAGGATACAACTGCTCTTAACATCCTTCCTGTTGGCCATACCTCCTGCTCTAGTTGTGACAAGACTTGCGTGGCCTGCCCCTTGTTTCTGTCACCTACAGACGCTCCAGAGGAGGAGGGACACAGAGGACACCGCCTTCCAGGAGTGGGGAAAACATTGCATCAAGCTTATGGAGAGCAGCACAGAGTGCTCGGCCCCCCGGTGCAGCGTTACCTGCATGTGGGGGGTAGGGGATTGCCAGTGTATACCCAGTCTTCACACACTTGAATGGCCCAAGCCCTTCAGGCAAGGCAGGATAAAACACCGCTCAGGGTAAAAATGAGGGTCAGGGTTCCCATGGGGGGCCACCAGCACCCCCCCACCTATGGCAAGCCCACTTAGTGGCAGTAATTTAAATTGGAGAGGGAGAAAGACAGAGGAGGGACAGTTTTGCTAGACTCAGTATTAAGGGAAAAAGACGTCGCACTGCAGTGTTTCAGCAAGGGCTGAAAATGTAAAAACCAAGGCAGCAGCTCCAAGCAGGAGCCAGCGGGAAGCAGGAGTGTGGCAGAAAGCACTTTTATCGAGCCCGGATGCGTCTGAAACATCAACGGGGCGGGTAAGCATATCCAGGCAGTTCAAATTGCACATGGTTCTTCACCCTATTTTTGAGAACTCTGTGCAGTGTGTTGGGTGATGATTTGGTGGTTAAAGAGATGTCCAAAAGGGAGAGCAAGAGAACAGACGGACGACAGATGAAAGAGAAAAGAAAACAGAAAAGGAAGATGGAGGAAAAAAAATGCAAAGAAACCATTTGCAAGGGAAACTAGAGGTTCGGAGAAAGCAAAACAGAGTAGACAAAGTAGAAGAAAGATGAATACAAGAACAGAAATGGCAACAGCAGAAGATGGGTCCATTAAGTGCCTGATTCTTGTTCTCTTCTTTCTGTTATTTATTGCTGTATATGCACACAGTGAATTGCAGTGGTCAGGCAGCAACACCGGAGCCCTAGCACCTCTGAGAAGAGGAGCTGCAGAGTTGTTACTGCTCAACTTTGAATAATTTTCCCAACTCCCTTTGCCAGACTCACCTTAAGCGATTCTGATTCTTATTTCTGTCATTTAGGCTCCACTGAAGAGCATTTTCTCAGCTGCACATCTCCATTCCTTGCTCTTGCTCAAATTTGGCACCCTTAGCATGGTTGCATGCAGCAGAGAAAGCATAGCTCAAGAACCACCTAAAGCTTTGACCCCATCTGATACCAGCTTGAGCCAGCTCCGTGGTAAGAGCAGCTGCACAAATTCAGATTATAAAACTCAAAGAGACTGCAGGTCATTGATTCTGACACTCAACACAACTCAAGCTGTAGCAGAAAATGTTGACATATCAATTCTGCACTGCCTAATGGATCCAGATTTTAGTGTGACCTTTGAAGTTCATATCATTTTAATAATAGATATCTCATTGGATCCTGCTGACATGCCACTGCCTTTCCATCATCCCGCTGAACTGCTAGTGCACATCATTTTGCCTATGAATCACTGCATCAGTTAGAAATTAAGCTGCCACCTGTAGCTGGACAGCCCTGAAACTTAGAACAAGCATACAGCAATTTTTGTAGCTGCATCATATCCTGTCAACCCAGCTCATCCATGGAACAGTGCCAACAAATTCCGTGAGTTCACAGGAAAAAAATGACCTTGTTTCCATTTCCTGTACAACTCCTCGCTTGTTTTTATCCTTGCGCTGGATGTAATCAGGGAGATAGGAGAAATTAAGCAGCAGCCAATTAGTGAGCAGACGCAGACGCAGTGGATATCAGTAGGCTCTCCAGGTCCAGCTTTGCTGTGGAAGCCTTCCAAAAATGAACTAATGTCACGAACGCAGTGACGTGTTCTGAGGCGGCGGGCAGCCTGAAACAATAGGCTCAGGCAAATTATCTCCATTACCCCTTTAGTGTGCTTGAGCTGTCACCCCAAGAGCGTGTTTCTGAATCAGGATTAACTCTGTCACATCCCATCTTTTTGCCATTTTAACGGAAATAGGTGAAATTCCTTCTTTTTTTTTTTAAAAAAAAAAACATGGACTTGATTAAAAATTGCTATCATGGAAAAAATGCAGAGGAAGGAACACAAGAATCAGAACAACACAGATGTGCAGTGAAAGCAACGAGTAAAGGATGGGAAGATGGATAAGGGTAGAAATTGCCGATGGGAAAGCAGGGCCGCCTTTCGCAGCGAATAGCGCTGTTACTGCTCTTGGCATCCATGGCCAAGTCTTATTTAGCAGCGATTAGCCCCATGAAACACAAGCTGATGGCTTTGCCATTGTCACTGCCAGATCAGCACTGGACAGCAGGGGCTGCCTGCTGAACGTACACACTCTATACAGGCCCCAGGTAAGGACAGCGCACCGGCCTCGTCCCCAAGGCAGCCTGGCACTGCTCCTCTTTGCTCTAGTTCTCCGCACGCGGACACTGGCTTTCAGCAGGCTGCACTTCACACTAAAGCTCATTCCAAATCACAATCACACCTTTCCCTTTCCGACACCTGCTTTGCAGTAGGATGCATGGCAGGGTTTATGAGCAACACAGAAGTTTATAAAACCTGCAGTTTGCCAGCTCTGCACAGAGGACTTCCATAAATGACATCTTGCAATTTAGGACTGAGAGAGAAAGCAAATAAAAAAACAATTTTAAAAATGCTCCTGTTACATAATGGCTGGAGGCATTTTTGATTTTTCATGACTGAATTAGGAGATCTGTTAATTCAATAGAAAAAGGATTAAGGCTGGTATGGACATTGCAGAATTATGACCATAACTATGTTGCCATGTACAATTTCCTGAGAAAGAACTACTTTTGCTTCATCTACATCCTCTGTTGCAGACACCCATTTTCCCTTGAGTTTGTTTACATGAGAAATCAAGCCAAATGAAAGAACTTAAATCAAGTAAGGCTGTCCACACAATTTTTAATATCTTTTGTCTAATATAATTCTATTTCCCTCCCTGCCAAAAAAAAAAAAAAAAAAGTCATCCCAATGGAAGTATTCAGGAACCACAAGAACAGAACTGGGTAGCACAGATACAACATGAGTAAATGCTTTCTGCCTCTGAATGCAAGGACATATTTGGCCAGGCTGAATATACTGTAGAGACAGTTTCATTCTGTCTACATTGAAGTATATATATAAAAAATTGTGTGTGAGATAGATATACTAACACTAAAAACATACTTACAAATCCTGCACAGTGCTCACAGAAAGTTGGCTTAAGATAGGTCATCTCTTGAAAGTTATGAATAAATCCTGGTCCCATTTTACACTGGAACTGTGATTTAGCCCTCAGAAAGTAAGCCATCATTTCCTCTTTACTTATGAGACCATCTCTGTTAGGAAGAAGGAAAAAAAAAAAAAAAAGGGCAGAGAATATCTGTTACTGCTCAAAACACTGAACACTTCAGGGTTTTCCATTGCTAAAAGCATCCAGCACATGGAACGTGTTATTTGAAACACCAACAGGCCTCACCGTGGTGCCACTGAAAGCCAGGGAGAAGCCTGAGGTTCCCAGAAACATCCGCAGTGCTGGCAGTAGAAAAGCACTTGTTACTCTTAAATAGTAAGTAGCTGTCCTAACTTTATGAGTCCAAATTTATTTATTCAGGGTATCCAGGCACTCCTTTCCCTCTCCACAATAAAAGTTTCTTCTCTTTACCACATAAACAACATGTGGTAAATATTTGTGGTAAAATAACAAATAAATATCTGTTATTTTATACAAATAATAGGCCAATCTTATTTTTATGTACTTTACTCATAACAGTTTGAGCTGATGAACAGCAAGACACTGTACAAACATGCTGCAATCACCTCTAAACCGGTCAGTCTTTGGGAGTGCAATGTTCCCAACAAATCTCAGAAAGCCCAAGGCAAACCAGACGTGAAGCCTTGGAACATCCTCCAGCTACTGAACAGAAAAGAATTGGTGATAATTTTCATATGGTGTGAAATTAATCACTTTGTGTGGTAAGATGGGGAAGTGCTATCTCCATAGCAAACACCCTCTACAAGCCAAACCAACATTGCAAGGAAGGTCCTGCTCAGCTCAACTGCAATCTTGGTGCACTGCCAACTGAGAACACATACAGGGCAGCTGTGAAGTCAAAACATTGCAAGAGTTTGTCTGTTTGAGAGTTTCTCACTGCTAGGGACAGAGATGCTTTCATTAAAATGGAATTTGAGAGCCGTCCCAGCTGACCAGCATTAAGCATTCAGCATCACAGATCTTTACCAGCATTAGCACAATGTTTGCATTCAGATATTCTAATGTTTCTCTAGATTCACCAAAATAGGAAACCACAAGAAGAGAGTATGTGTTCGGAGGCCTAACTGAGCATCTAAATGTCATATTACAATACGCTGTCCCTATGATGTTTATGTCTTCACTTTCTACTCAAACAGTTCAAGTGATTATGTCCCTGGCTAACTATAAAAAGAGAGAGAAAAAAAAAAAGCCAAAACTTACTGGTCTTTGTCCAGCACACAGAAGGAGTCCAAAAAAGGGAAGTTGGCAGCTATACTTTCAAAGTCTCCTGAGATATATAACCATCGTGGTCATGATCATAGTTCCTAAAGACGGACTGAAAAAACAGAAGGAAATGATTGTCCTAATATCCGGCCTTCCACTTTCCTGAATCTACACCAACTTTTATGTAATTGTAAGGCTGAAATGCCCTGCATCACTGGACAGATCCTCCAGTCACCCTCTGCTTCACTGTTTTGTTCTTTCAAGTGTTACTTGGTATTTCAACATGCGTATTTACTGAATGTAGGAGAAAACATGATTAATTTTTAAAGAAAACTTGCTCTCAAGATTCACCTAGCAAAGGTCTTCCACACCTCCTCAGACACAGTTATTCTCCTTGTTTTTTTTTTCAATTTTTTCTTAGAAATATCACTAGAATTCTTCCCCATTAGACATATTTCCTTTCTTTCATATTAAGTATGCTTTTTGATACAAATAATACAATATATTAAAAAGAAACAAAACAATAACAACCAAACAGCCATGTTCCCACGACTATATTTCAGATGTTTCGGGCTTCATTTTCCTTTTAGCTGGTCACCTCCCCTCTGCCACTGTACTGTTTCAATCCGATTTTTTTACTAGTGCTTTGACATCCAGATCACAAGCACTTCCTATCTAAAAACTACTCCCTCTTATCAACCCATGTCAACATATCACCGTGCAAACACAGACATGGGGTCAAATTTGAAGGTTGCATAAAATAATGCAAGCCCTCCTTAGGTGCTAAGGAATCAGCATATTCAGTCTAACACTAATTTTAGAGATCTGTAAGGGGTTTAAAGCTGCATATGATGTCGTTGGAAAAATCTGCATGCCAGAGTCAATGTGACCAGCTAAAAGATACATACTGAAGCAAAAACTTTCTCATTAGATTAAAATTTGGATACTAAAGGCAAGAATTCAATATTCTGATTCCTATTTTAATGAGAATGTGATGAAGCCAATTGGAAAGCATGTCAAAAGAGCTATAACTGGGTATCGACAGACCTCACAAATACATTGTCAGGAAGCAATCAGTACACAAGCCCAAATATTATTCCAAATCTTTAGCAATAAAACCAAAACTGCACAGCACAAGTCAAAACAGTGACTAAATGCTAAAGCCTGGCAAAGTGAAGACAGTTTTATGGAGTACTGGAGGTCTCTTGGTAAGCTGTATCCATAACAGCCCAAATGCATTTTAATTGTGCCAAACCTAAGATTGTATGCCCAGAGCTAGGCCAGAATTGCGGTAGAGGGACTCACCCAAAGAAACAAGGACACCCCCAACCCACCACATTCTGGAAAAAAATAAGGAATTGCAACAGCTTCTGTTTAAGGAGGCTATTGGAAACATTTTTGGATGTGCATTGATTTTTATCAAAGCATATGGCACTAGCAAGACCAATACCGAATAGTAGGTACAGTTCTGACATCCAACATTTGAAAAAAAAATCAAGCTAAAGAAAAAAAAACAGAGCATGTGCGAGAAGTAAACCACAAAATATATTTGAAGTCTGAGGGAGGGAACTGAGGACCTATGTTAAGTGACCTTAATAAGATAATACAATAATTAATGGCTTATAACACAGAGAGGTCAGAATCTAATAGTTGCCTCCAAACTTGATTAATTTGTAAAAAGCAGAAGCAAATCTTGCTTTATTGCCTACAACGCTGTTTCATTTCCTCTGCATGCTGCTCTTATCTCTCATAGTCCCTTACAGATCCACACAACAGAGTTCAGGTCTCTCCAAAGGAGCAGAGTAGTGCTGGTTTTGTTTGTATTACCTTACATGTCCCCCTCCAGATCTAAGCTGGAAGATCACAGCTAAAATTCTCCATATTAATGTACCCCAACAAACCTGTCCCTTTCTCACCAAGGTAAGCGGCAAAACTGCCACTGACTCCAGTGGGTGCAAAGGAAGGCTCTAAAGGGGACAGTGGGGTCAGGTGGTGGGTGCCAGGTCAGCGGAGAGTTACCTACAAGACACAGCACCTCTGCCCTGGGCTGGCTGCACCTTTCCCTAAGGTACTATCACCTTAGGAAAAGCACTTGCCAGCAGTGAATTGCTTGTCTGTATCTGTTGTTAGATAATCAGTTCCTATTAAAAAAATAAATTCATTTACGGCATACTGTACGGAGTGGTAGACTTGGTCACTAAACACTCAGATGCCAGGAACTTGTCTTTTGCCAGCTGATCAGCACAGCGCCCCACTTGGTAGAAGACAGCGTTTCCAGACACCTTCTCTGAACCTAGCAACATGTGACTCCTTGTTCCTGAATATGTTTGTTCAAGCCGCTTGTTTACCAGACATGGATTGGCTGGCTAGAGCTCTGGAGAAGTCAACTTGCCTTTTCATTTATAATTGCAAATTAAAGCCATTGAACGGCAGCCAAGCTTTAGATGGTCCTGAATGTTTCTCCTTTGCATCTGGAATCGGCACCTCTGATTCCATACTAAAATATAAATAATTTGGAAAGTAGAAGTTGTGATTTGTTATCAGATAACTGAAATTCCTCTCAGTTCTAAAATCTTTCTAAAATCTCTTGAAAAGCTGAAATAAAATGATGACGATGAATAATATCAAAGCTGTCGTTCTCTTTCACCATTATATTCTTCCAAACACTTACGTCCACCAACTTCCTTATGTGCTTGTTAATGACCGTAGGGTCGGGTTTTGGTACCACTCCAGATGCCCACTCCAGCGGCACTACTGGCTTGTTTGGGGTTGTCGGGGAGGTAGGCTGCTGAGAGACAAACCAGAACACAATGATTTTCAGATCTGAATTATAAAATTGTATTTGTTTTAAGATGTGCTACATGGCAGAGCTACAATCACAAACTATTGACATCTCCATGCTGTAAAAATGAGCATAAGAAAACACTGGGCAAGGAGCATCTGCCTCTGCTTAGAGCTTCAGCTGCTGTCACAGGGGCATCTCACAGCTTTGACAGCACTGGGAGTGTTGAAGCAAGGTGAAAAGCAAAACAAGGGCAGACTTTTCTCACTGTCATCTCCAGAGGGTTTCACAGGAGGCAGGCGCAGAAAAAGGAGAGTTTCTGGACACAGTAGGAATCCGAAATAGGAATCATTTAAGAAAGTAAACACAGAAACCTGATTTTCCCCTTCTCATCGTAGTCCCTGGAGGAAGCCATCATCATGAGACAAACAGCAACCCTGAGGACATGTGCCCAGGAGCCACGCGAGGAACTGAGGAGGCCTACAGAGCTCAGCATCTCCTCTGGGTGCAGTACAAAGAGGTTAGCAGCATGCGAAAGCACAGCCAGACTGTGCATGGGAATCCCACCAATTTCCAGCCAAGATGTGCTACGACAACGTCAGGGAAAAGGCCTGCGCTGTAGTGGAACTAGACTTAAATCTTTGTGGGCATGGACTGCAGCAAATTCACAAAACCAGGACACGGAGCTTCATCCACCCCAGCAGCCCGAGCAGAAAGGGGCTAACCTTTGACTTTCTCTCCATAAAAGACTAGCTTATTTTATTTTGAAAATTTCTTGGTCCTGACTAAATGGTAGCTGATGGCTCACTCGATGCACACAGCATGCAGCCCGACTCACTCTGCGTGACTGGGATGCTTTGGGAAAAGCTCTGGCATGCAGCTAGACTTGTTCAAGTGAAAAATAGAAGAAAAACCAGTTTCAGGTAAGGCTTCAAAAATCACCAGTCATTATGAAAAATGCTGTAAAGGCACTGGTATTTTCCTGTATTTCCCACTGCACATTTGGCAGTTGAAACAGTGTCAAGCAGAAAAAAATCAGCACGATTTCAACAGGGAGGTGAGGCAGCCCCCAGGCTCAGAAGGCCCAGTACCAGGTGATGAGCAATAAATCTCAGTCCTACTGGTTATCAGACCCTCTATTAATTGATATGAATTAATGGGACAGGAGTTATCTAAACAATTAACAGTTATCATTATGTATAACAAAGGTATTGTAGACTTTGCTATGAAGAGGAAAAAGAGTCACAAATGCTCTACTATACTTGGTAGAAAGAAACCTGCAGAATGTTACTGTATTGCTTCATGTATTTGGCGTTTCCTTTTTCAATTCATCAACACTGTTTATCAGTTCTGCAATGGCTCTTGACTCCTCATATGAATCTGCACAGGTAAATTTAGAAAGAAATCCCTGTATCCACAGAATTAAATTCTAGCATGAAATACAGTGAACCTGAACACACACCTCTGTATGCTAAAAACATTCACAGAACTTCTTAATCCTAAAGCTAATATGCCCCTAGACAGCAATGGGCCCATTTACTAGCAGTTTTTTAGGTTCTAAAATATGCAGAAATGTAGCCATCTCTTAAACACAGCACGTTGCATAACAACATGTAAGATGCTGGTATTGGGTATTCTTACAGCTATGGTCAAACAAGAGATTTGATGCATTTCTTCTCTTGAAGAATTCTTAGACCAGATGGTCTCAAAATATGTGAGCATACCAGAGTGATGCTAGACTACCGAGTCCTCAGAGAAAGCTTTTAACTCCTCTTGACCTGAGTGCAGAAAGGCAGAAAGAGCTTCAATTCCCTGGAACATTCCTCCTTCTTCTGGGCTATTTAATTTGAAGCCTCATTTCATTTTATGTTTTTTTTTTTTTTTTTTTTTTGCTATGTCTCAATGAAAACTTCATGTTACTGTCACTCCAATGAGCATTGGGAAATAGATGCTTTAACAGTTAATTCCCTCAAAATAATTGTAGCTATTGGGACAAAATATTTCCTATATTCCTATATTTCCTCATATTCCTATAAGCCCTCCTAATTTGCAGCACAGGACGCTTTCCCTGCAGTGCACCCACATGGGAATTGTACAACAACAAACTGAAGAGCGGCTGTAGCTCTGTACATGACACTGTCATGACTCCTTTGACAATTTCTTTTCCATATGCAAAAGCTCTACAACCTCTTTCCCCTCTAAAATGCCTCGTGTATTTTGGCACATCCACAGAGAGAAGCATGCCTTGAACAGCTGGGGGGCTGCAGCTTTTTGCCCATCACAGTGCTACAAGAGCTGAGTGTCACTGGTTATTCATTGATTACATTGTGGAAGTTTCCAACCATGGAGGCGTACCATTAAAGTTCAAAGCACTAGTCCATATTGCTTTTGTCCTTCTTAAAGCTAAGGCCAGAGAATAAAGCAACAAAGTTTTTATTTTCCTCACGTACAAAAGCAGCCCGTGCGTCCTTTCCCAACATAGAGCAACACTGCAGTTACTGCTGGCAATAGTGGAAACACAAGGGAGGCAGAACAACCAAACTAAATGGGAACAGTTGTGGTCCAACCATTCTCAGACTTTCACAGCATAATATAAAATAAAATAATGAAGCATTAACTTTAGTTATTTCTCTTCAAAGAGGGTAAGATGCACATATTAAAAAAGAATACTATCTACCCTGATTTTTTTTTAAAATATTGCTGGAGAGCCCACACAGTTAATGAATACAGCTAATAACGGGGCTTATTACAAGAAATCTTTGGAGTTGTTGTTGTCTACAACTGCACCAGCATCCAACAAGTGAATCAACATACAATTGATAGAAACTTGTTACAGGCATTTTCATATAATGTGCAACTATATTTTCCAGGACTTGCAAAGGTTTTTTTTTGAAAAATAATACTGAAGATTGGCACACTTCACTACTTACTTCTTTTAATGCCCATTAAGAGATTGGTGGATTGGGGGCTGGCTGGATGGCAGAGCTCAGAAGGTCGTGATAAATGGTGCCAAGTCTAGTTGGAGGCCTGTGGCCAGTGGTGTCCCCCAGGGACCAGTGCTGGGCCCCGTGCTGTTCAACTTGTTTCTTAATGACTTGGATGAGGGCACAGAGTGCCCCTCAGCAAGTTTGTGGATGATACCGAACTGGGAGGAGTGGCCAACACTCCCGAGGGCTGTGCTGCCATTCAGAGAGACCTGGATAGGTTGGAGAGTTGGGCAGAGAGGAACCTCATGAGGTTCAACAAGGACCTGCGCAACAAGTGCAGGGTCCTGCACCTGGGGAGGAATAACCCCACACACCAGTACAGATTAGGGGTGGACCTGCTGGAAAGCAGCTCCGCGGAGAAGGACTTGGAAGCTCTGGTTGATAACAAGTTAATCATGAGCCAGCAACGTGCCCTCGTGGCCAAGAAGGCCAATGGGATCCTGGCCTGCATCAGGAGGAGCGTTGTCAGCAGGTCGAGGGAGGTGATCCTGCCCCTCTACTCAGCTCTGGTGCAACCGCACCTGGTGCAGTTCTGGGCTTCCCAGTACAAGAGGGACGTGGAGCTTCTAGAGAGGGTCCAGCGTAGAGCCACGAAGATGATTAAGGGACTGGAGCATCTATCGTATGAGGAAGGACTAAGCAAGCTGGATCTGTTTAGCCTAGAGAAGACAAGACTGAGAGGAGATCTGATAAATATGTATAAGTGCCTGAGGGGAGAATGTAGGGAGGATGGGGCCAAACTCTTCTCCGTGGTGGCCAGTGACAGGACATGGAGTAATGGGTATAAATTAAAACAGGAATTTAATCTCCTTACTGTGAGAGTGACAGAGAACTGAAACAGGCTGCCCAGAGAGGTTGTGGAGTCTCCTCTGGAATCTTCAAAACCTGCCCGTGCCACATGCTCTAGGTGTTCCTGCTTGAACAGGGGGGTTGGACTAGATGATCTCTAGAGGTCCCTTCCAACCTCAACCATTCTGTGATTCTGTTAAGACCTAAAAAGGGTAACTGTATTTACTGTACACACATGTTAAAAGGCTTTAAGCAAACATGAATAAGACAAATGACATTCAGAAATGTCATTCTGAACTACTTTATATTTAACTAACTGAACTACTTCATATTTACCTAAACCCATGCAGACAAAATAAGTAATACATTAAGAGGCAGTAAAAGATGACCTACTGATTTGCAGGTCCTTGGTTCCAGCACCAGCGAGAGCTTGTAAATGTCGTCCTCGGTATGATAGAGATCCAGGGACAGCTAGGTGCAAGAAAGAGGAAAAAACAGTAATATTTACTAGACCAGTTGGGAAAAAAGGGGGTTGTTAGTGAAGATACACCTTTCTCTGAAGCCAAACAGAAGTTTTGCTGCTTGGAGCTCAGGACACCTAGAGAAGCAGTTTGCAGCTTCCAGGAAAACAGCTTTTTGCAGAGCTCCCATAACCCACGTTGCTGAGCCCACATCTGAGCCCAGCCACAGATGCATGGGAATTAGGTGCTGTCACAGTCTGCATCGTGACATGTCCTGTCAGAGGGGGTGCATGATGATCTTTGCAAAGGATCACAAAACACTGTGCCTGTACAAAATGCTTGGAGTAGCTCAACTATCCTGAGAGACCTCAGAGAACTGGGCCAGAGAATACACAGGCTGCAGGAAAAAAAGCTTTAAAAGGGGTCAGTAACATACATATCATGGATACAAACATAAATACTCCATTAAAAGTTGTTTAAAATTTGCCAAACTATTTGAAACAAAAAAACTTACTTCAGGTGGAGTTTAGGGTGGTTATTCTGCAACTGCCCTTTCAGTGTGCTGAGTTGGGACATTTTACAAAGAGGCCGCCTCGCAAATTGCCACAAAGAGATTTTAGGCAAATGCTCGACCACTACAATTTAAAATTCAAACTATTTTGCCTGGCCAGGTAGGTCTTCTAGTATATTTCTACTCGTGTGCTGACTGAATGGCTGTCCAGATTCATAGTTGAGGATGCAATGTGCAAAACTTCGTCGGGCAAGAGCCAAGCAAGACGCAGGCCCATGAGGCACAGCCCAGGCTTGACCCTGCTGTTGATGCAGTCAAGGTCTTCAGCCATGAGCAGCAATCCCCTTTACTCCAGTCCAGCTTGGCCTATTCCCAGTCCCCTCTCACCAGGCAGGATAGATCCCCTTCCATCTTGTTTTTTTTTTTTTTTTTTTTTTTTTTTTAAAGTAGATGAAAGCTATTTCTTGCACATGCCCATGCTCTTCCCTGACTAGAAGACTTTTTGATAAAAAAGAAGGGGTACAAATACAGTCAAAGTAATATGAAATTGTTCTTTTTTTTTTTTCACCTTGGCAGCTAAGCTCCATCAGTGATGCGGGTTCCTTGCTCAGTCTGATGGAGGAGAAAAATAATCAACACTGTGGTTAATGCCATGCAATGAGAGGAAGCGACTGTTGCATGTTTCCTGGGATCATGGTCCAATGCTAATTGTCTTTGCAGTAATTGACCTGATTTGAAGTCATCATCTACCTTGCAAATCCCCAATTAAGCTGCAATTGAGTTAAACGATGATTCACAGCAGGCAGATAGAATTATCACTGGCTAAATGACTGTGACAGAGAGTTATTTTTACAGAGACTGGAGTGTTGGATTAGCAATAAACTGGACCACTGACATTATATTGTAGAACCACCTTCAGAAATAACCTTCATTTGGGCAAAATTTTGTGTAACAGTAAGACAGAACTAGTGCCCTTTCCTCTGTCCAAAAATTAATGTAGATCCACTAATTGCACTAATATTATTCATGTAGTAAGTCATATTTATCAATTTGATCTGATATCAATTGATGATATTTACCAATTCTGCTGGGACTGGCAGCAGAATTCATAGTTATGAATTTAAAAGACTTTGTCCTGTTCCTACTGAAGACTACAGTTGTAGTATGGAAGTTAGTAGGGAGGATGAGCAAGGTATGTATTAGGGGATGGAAATGCATTGGTATTTACTGAGCAGGTTTGTAGTTCCATGCTGTGATTTATTTGGCCCTTTAATGAACAGAGGTTATAAGTTCATTAGGAATAGTATCTATGCATAATTGGAGGACAAAATATTGCTTAGTACAGGAGTCCAAGATACTAACAAAAAAGTACAAGCATGACAACCAAGCAGCAGTTACATAAGCTCTCATATTTAAATTATGGTTTTGTATGCACAGACAAAATATAATAAGAATTTTTGTAGGACAATTTTTACAATGGGTGGTGCATTCCTTTCTAATTTGCTTTTCATCATTGTCCTACTTTTCCAAGCATTTTTGGGGGAGGCAGAAGGGATCTAAAACGGGGTGACTTTTTTTTTTAGAAATGAAACTGACTGAAGACAAGTTGGGGAGGGCGACTTTCAATTTGATTGTTTAGATATTTCTCACTCTCTTCACTAGACTGTAAAAATGACAGGGACTTTCCAGTTATTTGCATACACTCTCAGAACGGGTTAGTTGAGTAGCTGTTGAGACCTAAAAATAGTGGGGGGAAAACGGTGGCACCAAATGTGTTCAAAGGCAGTTGGTGTAAATACACTGTAGACTAACAAAAATACTGGCGATCAATTCCAGTCTCTTCACAGGGATGAAATATTTTACCAGTGGCACTTATTCATGTTGTGAAATGAAAAGAATGTGAAAATATGGCACAGCAGGTAATGAACTCCCTTAAACTTGCTTTCTGAATATAATTTTTCTAATTAAGAAAATGTCTGCAGAGATAACATTCCTCCCTGTTCCTCTGAAAAGCACATTCTTAGGTTCTCTTTACATCCTCTGCTTCTTAGTTACAGGTTTCAGATGCCAAGGACTGGCACAGAAGTGGGTGCAGAGTTAGCGGAGGTGGGACAAATCTGGCCTATAATTCACGGAAGGAGGACAAACAACACAGACTAAGAAAAAGCGTGTGCTAAAAAGTTTGCTAAAGGTGTTATGGCTCCCTGGGATCTCAGTTATGCTGCATTCAGTTGTATTGCTCGTCTGCTTTACACATGACCAAATTAAGACCTGTAACACTTAAAGCTCTTGCTCAGCTTTCAAGGTCTCCCTTGCTGCAGCAAACCTGGTACCTGCCTCACTACCCTTCAGATAACACATCCTTCCTTTGTTTTAATTTCCACGCAAAATACTGGTTTGTTTCAGGTACTTGTTCAAAGTTAAAATGCTGTAAGTCAGGAATTGATTTTTATGCTGACCATAAGATTTTATGATGACTATGAGGTAGGAGTGAGGAGAAGCATCTATTCAGACATCTTAAAAAAAAGAGAGAGCCCCAACTTTACAAAATGCTGATCATTGAGCAGCTACTACTGAAGCCAGAGAGATTCAAGTTCCCCTTTTCCCCACTCAGCCTTTTGGTCTACATGCCTAACAGGACCTGAAACATGTCTGTAGGCCCCTTGTCCATGTGGCCTGAAGTTTGCCATCACACCACCAGCTTGTAAGCTAGCTGCCATTTCAACACAGAGTCTCCCCAACCACATTTTCCAAACTCTTGGAAGGGATCACCCACTGCAGCAGAGGGGGTTCTACCGCCAAGGGAAGGAGGACCAGGGCAAATTCCCATATCCCCTCTTAATGCACGAGATACCCATTTTATCTTGTTGTTTTATCAGGTGTCTGGCTGGCAAATGAGCATGCAGCGATTAAGCGAGAGCAGGCCAAGCTGTTAGCACAGGCCGAGTGCAGTGTAAGGGCATCCTGTTCTGCACGGAGCCCAGAGAAGAGACTTCCGTGTTGACACCAGAACTATAAAAAACCTACCAAAGCTTGCCAAGACAGAAGTGAGTTAATGGGAAAACACAGGAAGTTCACAAATAGTTGGATCAGCTCATTCACACACCAAGGAAGAGCACTGTGCACTTTAATAGACATCTGCTAGTCTTCAAAGGGAGTTCCTCTACCTTACAGATGAGAAAACCTTTTAGAGAGTCTGTATTAAAGAGGGGGAACATCACAATAAATTGAACAGTTAGTTCTCCTGTCTCTGACAAGTGGGCATGACTGTAGCAGCAAGGGAGGCTAAATGTGCACAAAGACCATTTGCATGTAGCAAGATCAACTATTTTTAGTCTGCAATTCTTGTCGGCTTTGGGCTGCAATCCTAGCTTTTTCTTTTCCCCTGCCTCTGATCCCAGCCTATAATTTAAAGCTTCCTTACTAACAGAAAGATAGACAGAAATATTTCATCTACTGTATAAGTTCAGTAATACTGTTTAAGAAGAGTAATAATGTTAACCAATGAATGTAATTTATTCATACAATACAAATAAGGACAAAGTTTACACACTGGAAGAAAAAGGAGACTATTCATAATATTATGAGGTGTACCAAAATCCAGGTCCGAGAGCTTTTTGTAGAAACTGTTTTTTATCCTTCCCAGGGATCACCGTATTAAATCAAAGATCCCACACAAACAAATGTACTTGACTCACAACTGCGCTTCCAAAGACTACTGCGAGGGCAGAATTACGGAGGGAAGGTTTAGGGATACCTAGCACTGTCTTCGTCACTACTGAAGAGACAGTGCCCTGTTCACAATTCATGACCTATACCTGAACAACAGAAAAATGCAGTGCAAGTTAATTTTAACCCACTCTCAGGTCTGCAATTAACATTGCAGCACATGGTTTTGCTTAGCTGCAACTAGATTGGCTCAACAGTAACCGCGGTCAGCAGATTTGTATGAGGAATCAGAGCACCATAAGTGAAAAATCTCCTGTCTTTTACTCAACTTCTACTAGCAAATCAAATCTACTGAAGGAAATATTATATCCCTAAAACTATGTGTGAAACAAAACGAGGAAAATATAAAAGACAGGTAAATAATATGATAATGGATATGAACCTGCAAGGTCTTAGAAAAATCCAAAGTGTCCAGCTCCCTTTAAAATGCACCCAAAAGAGAGAAGAGATGTTGAAAGGGTCAGCAGAGGTTCTGCTTCCATCTCTCACTTCACATTGTCTAACTTCTGCCCTTTGGGCTCAATTTCTTATTGCTCAGTTCTCTAAAGTGTGAGACTCCACTTCCCTATACTCAGAGCCAATCTTGTAAGATACATAAACTTTCAGAAGGGATCAGGGAAGAGAAGGGCACAGGAAAATAAACCAACCTTCGATCCTTAACTAAGCAAACCAGGAAGATAAATATCTGTCTTCACAGTCTAGCACTTCTAATTAAAGAGTTGTTGCAGTGGACACTACACAGTCCCTTCTCCCTGCTGCCGCAATAAAGGTGGTTAAGACTGGTTCCTGATTTGCTATATACAACAGGAGAAGGTTTTTCCTATTCTCTATTTCCTATTCCCTATTTCAGTGAAGCCACAGGTCCATCCACACCAATGGCAGCTCCAAGCTCAGAGTTATGTTCCTCATCTTCTATAGTGCAGAACCCTGGGCAATTCTAGCATAAATCTATCATCAAGTACAACTTCTGCTTAATTTCTAGATATGCTTATCTTTGAGCTTTTAAAAGCAAAACATTAAAAAAAAAAAAAAAAGAGGTGTAAAGTTCCTGTCCACTAGCCCTCTGGTCAAGGCATTCACTTACAATGAGACAGGGATGGTCAAATCTGAAAAAGGTGACCTGAACAAGGAGAAGCCAGAATTTAGCTCCCATCTCCCCACTGAGTGAATTACAAGATATTGCCTATTCTGGATACATGTATTCAAATGTAGGCAAATTATTTTCCTGGCTTTGATTGAGACTTTTTCTGCCATCTAAAAGAGGAAAGAAAACATTTCGGAGAAAATCTTGGTCTCAAGAAACTTCTACTGTCCTTCAAAATAAGCAGAAATATTGGAAAAGTTCTCAAATCAGTCCTAGTTACACATAGAACTTGCCTACTTGCAAGTTAATTTAAGCAAAGAATCAATGATTTAAAGTAAACTCTCCTTTGATCTGGGTTAGAGATCTGAAATACAAAGTTAAAATGGCAAGAGTAGAAACACCATAAAAATGATTACATATAAGACAGTCCTTTATCCAACATGACATGTTTCACACTACTCTTAGGTGACTGTGTGGCTTTCTTTCATCTTCTTGCAACATGAATATTTTTGTAACAGACATCTTTTTTCAGGTTTCACAGGTTCCCCCTTAATTTCAAGAAATGTTTCTTGTCCATTGGCAGATCAAACTGTGGTGCTGAGCAAATGCTTGTCCACTTACTTAAGAGCAGTTCTAAGCAAATTGAGTTTCACCAGAAATAAGATTTGGCTTATAGATTCAGGCAGCATGCCTGAATATTTTGGAACACAGTACATATAGATGTGAACATCAAGAAAAACATAGTATTTTCATTAAAATGGCAGTTATTGTCTACATATATATATATATAAAAAAAGGAATTACATGGAATTCCTCTCACATTGTCAATTAGGACTTTAAAAGAAAACTAAACCCAAAACACATTAAGTATTTGACTAGCTCAAAACAGATTAGCCATTAATTTTATTTTCTCAGCAAAACTCTCTGTGTGCTATTTTTTTTTCAAGATTGAATAGGTTTTATTCAGGGTTCTTTGAAATCTCACTGTTCTTTGAATTGAAATGGGACACTCAAATCTACATCTCTAGTCTGTACGTGCAAATTTCAACCCCTCTCCACCCCCATATGTTGGCACTATCAAGGGAGAAGGACATGGGAAAGAAAGCTGTTTAACGGTACAGGAGAATATGTTTATTGAGTGGATAGGAAGACTACGATATTGAACTCAAAGCTTAGAGAAGAGAGTACGGAATTACAATCAAGTAAGAATGTCACTTATATGACCACAGCAGCATTTTATCATATCTTTGCATAGGACACATAAAATACTAAGCCAGAACATAGTTTTTAGTTCTCTTAACAGACTCCCCTTCTGTCATTCTTAAAAAGTGTAATTGACACAATCCGTTTTATGCTTTGGCATCCAGTCATCATGTAATCCATTAACAAAACTCCCTTCAGCTTTAGTTATATTTCATGTGAACTCGTTTCTATTTTTCATCCTCTTCCTCTTCTTTTACAAAACGGAGAACCAAAGTTCATTTATTTTCGTATATATATATGTATATGAAAACCCTCTCGAGCCCGTATTGACCGCCCAGCTCTCTGCTAACCCCCTATTCAACTTCTGAATGACTGAAGTGAATTAGAATTTGCACAATACTTACCGTTAGCAGGTTAATTAAATCCATATTAGGCTCTAAATGATGAGAGGCAGTTTGCAGGGAAACCAGTTCACTCAAGGTGATGGAAAGCTGCTGCATTTTCACTATATTTACTTTGTTGTCATCGATCCAGTCAGGAAAGATGACATGGACAGCAATCAAGTCTTTCAAATGAACTCCTAAAATAGGAATTTTGAAGCCAACACAGTCAGCGAAAGCCTTGCGGTAGTTGCAGTAGTTTCCATTGGAAGAGACCAGCTCCGTCATTTCATTCCAGTCCTGCAAACAGCCACAGAAGCAAGCCCCTGTGAGAATATTTCTTTAATCTGTTTTAAATGAGTACACCTCATGTCAGAGTGCTGGTGATGCCAATTTCCTCCCCAGCAGAGGCAATCAAACAGAGGATCTCCACAAGCTAAACTTTCTCTACCAGAAGAAGCCCTTTCAGGCCCCCTGCCAAGATCCCACAGTTGTGCTGGTAAAACACCTGCACTGCAGAAGCCATCAGACCTCAATGAGGTCTGAGTAATATATTTATATTGTGGAGTTCACTATACCTTTGTAACTTCTGAAGACAGATGAGAATGAGTTTCCTTCAGGCGAGAAATAGAGCTGTGGCTTAGACCTCCCACAACTGCCATCAGTGTGTTGAAGTTCTGGAGATGAAGGAGCTTCTGCAGGAGAGATTAATCACACAAAGCTAAAGATCGAAGGAATGTATGGGGCAGGTGTCCAGTGCCACCACGAGTTCAGGCAGACAACTTATCCCTGCCATCCAAACTATCACTGCTAAAACAGAAATGATTAGACTGGGGACATAACAGAATAATTCAGTGTTTCATTTTTTATTAGACTAGCTTCTGTTGAACAAACTATTTGCCGAGCAAGCAATAAAAAAGATAATCAATTTCATTTGTTTTCTGCAGTCTTCATGTGTACTATTGTTTTTCAGGAGAGGAAAAAAGCCTCACATATGAGACTCACCTGTGCAACATTGATAAACTTTGTGATTACTTCTGCCCTTTGCTGAGGGGTTGGTTTGCTGAGAACCATGAGCTGGACCCACTTGGAGATACCATTAAATAAAGCAATAGATCTCTCCAAAGTGGGATTGTTCTCCAAGCAGCCGTGGATCACATAGCTTTGGTAGTCTGTAAACTAACAGAAGAAAGGCATTTTCAGTAAGGAAGCACAGTGACAAAAAAATCTAAGTGAAGCTTTTGCTGTTTTTCCCTTTAAAAAGTTCTCTCACTGAAAAAGTGACTACCACTCAGATCCTATCAAAAATTCCTGCTGCATATCAGTTCTTTCTTGAATGTTTTAAGCTGGTCATTCAAGTAAAAACAAATAAAAAACTTCAGTTTTTGTGTGTAAGTTGCATGGACAAGCAGGAAGGACATGACTCTTACCTCCATGAAATCATCTTTCCCACAATTTACTCAATATTTACAACTTTTTAATCTATGTGGTTTTACTTCCTGTTCTGCTGACATTATATTTTATTGAAATTTTCTAATGCCACAAGCTCTAACCACATAGATAACAGCTTTATAATATTCTAACCACTGTTATGTAAAGAGTGAAATCTTGGCACCGCTGAAATCAATAGAAGCTTTGTCACTCTTCTTGGGAGCCTGAACTGCATCCCAAGAAGCTAGTTATGAAGCCTGTTTTTTTTTTCTTTTTTTCTCTCATATTTCAAGAAAAATCTGTATTAGAAGGAGTATAAATTCCACTAAATCATGCTCCTTTTGAGGTTACTGTTCAATCCTTGTGTATTGACAGATACAGTTCTACATGGGAAATAGGAAATATTTTTTAGCTGTCCTTTAAAAATGGCTTTTCAGAAATTTATTACAAAGCTTTAATTTGTATAGGGAGTTGCTAATAACCCCAGCCAATCCAGGTTTGTTTGGTCTTCCTAGCTGATCAAGAATTGCCTGCCATAGGAAGCCACTTGAGGGCCTATGCACTCATACAGCACATGCTCCTCCAAGAGCTGCAATGAACAGGTGGGGTCTTCTGAAAGAGTTTCCCTCACCAGATCTACTTCGATTTTATTTGATTGAAATATTAACTGAAAAGAGAGATGGAAAAAAATCAGTGCATTTCAGGAATGACAAAGCCTAGGTGACCTATTCTTCTCTTTTCTTGTACCCCAGGGAAAAAAATAAAAAAATAAAGCACAGAAGGGGCACATGCATATATCTTAAATGAATGACTTCTACATTTTTTATATTGAGGTAATGCACATTTTCGCTAATTCCATGTTCTCTAATGCATAACACTCCTCATTTCTAAGAGAGCAAACATTAGAAAGTGGCAGCTTTCAAGGCAGGTATCAGGCACTGTTGCTTTAATGCTAGAAGCAGGAAAAGCTGATTTTGCTTAACAGGTCCTGGCTGAAACACATCAAGCCTCATGTAAGGAGATGGGAGAAGGCAGCCCCTTTAGGCATTTCTAGGAAGTGAGGGAGTCACCGTAGGCTGCCATAAGAAGTCTTTGAAGGGCATGGACTAGCAACTAGCATTGCTCACAGGGCCACAATGGCACCCTATACTGAATGTGAGACAAATGGGATAGGTTGGCTGCCATGTCCATCACAGTCTTCCTCATAGCTTACAGCAAGGGCCAGATTCAAAGCATAGAAGTCTTAACATTTATGAAGCCACCCCAGGTAACAGGAAGGAAGGAGGGGAGGAAAAGGCAACTTCCTCATACTTCTTCTAAGATGAGAGTCTTTGGCTGCCACTGTTCTCTGGGAGCAGAGACCTATCTAGCAAAAGGGACTCCTCAGCATGAATTGCTACCAAGTTTCTCAAGCTTTTAAAATCAGACCCTTTCCTTCATCCTTTCATTTCTCTTCATCAAAAGTCATCTGGATTATTCATCAGCCCTAAAATGTACTGCCATCAGCAACAACTTCTGGGACTTTTTATAATCAGAGATGGGAAAGATGGAGATGCCAGTGAAAGCTAAAGCAGCGCAAGAGCAGGCAGAATGGATCAGAGAGTCACTGCGTCAGGAGCATCACACTGATGGCAAAGACAGAAATACACTGTCAAGGAAACATGGAGTATGGGAGTGTAGGGGGTCACCCAAGGGGATCACTTCTGATCTGGATCACCTGTCCAGAAAGGAGACCAGTTGTGCAGTCTCTGTCTTGGGCAATTTTCAAGACCTGACTGCATAAAGCCCCAGGGAGCCTGGTTTGACCTCAGAGCTGACTCCGATATGGGGAGAAGATTGGCCTAGAGACCTCATGAAGTACCTTAAACCTAGATCTGATACTACGTTGGCAAATGAAAGGACAGTTTCCAAGGAACTGGACTGGGCTTTGAGTGGAGACTATAGAAGGGATTTATATACATCGGTTTCTTCAAAAATTATTTGACGCAAAGACTCCAGTGTTTCCAAAAATAATTAACTATTTTCCTCAAGGGAGAAAAAAAAAGCACCCGAAGAATTTGAGGTATTAGTTGGATCAAAATAATCCCAGTTCATGGCCACAGTAGCTATCTGCTGTAATTCTTATCCTGAATTTATGCACAAAGTTAATTTCTATGACTAAAATGGTCAATCATAAAAAACGATCAAGGAAGTGCTGGCCCAGCCATGGCTATGGATGTCATATGAAGAATTATAGAGATTTATTACATTGAAATATAGAGGGGAAAAAAAACTTGTAAGTGTTAAACCATACAAACACTCTCTTTAAGGACTGACTCTTAATTGCAAGTGAAAAAGCTGTAGCTTTCTTACAGAAATTCTTCTAAAAGATTTATGCTCCAGAAAAGTGAGATGTTCAGCTAGCTCAATGGGCTCCAGATGGTCAAACAGCAGGCAGGCTTTTCCTTTCTTGGAAATCCTTTTCCTCTGTGTAACTCTTCTCATCCAGTCATAGGAAGGACTGCAACAGAAAAAATAGGTTTCTGTTTGGATACAGCCGACAATTTGCACATAGAGTATAAAATTACCAGAAGACAGAGCAAGAATTATCTGATCTACAACTTCCAGCACATTCCAAACACTCAGAGTAAGATGTCCTGTTCATGCACATTAATGGATGGATGGATGATTTCAGGGGTGCTACTCCAAGTGATACACAACAGCAGGTTTCAGTCAGAACCCAAGGACAAAGTACTCTGCAGTACAGGAAATGATAATTCAAACATTCCTAGTGAGAGCCTAGCATTTTGAGAACAGGCCATATCAAATTCAGAATTAAAAATAAAGACTTCAATAACATCAAGAATTTATTTTTACTCTGTAGAACCACAGGCCCATGAAATAAAGGAGCAGCAGAAACACAGTCAGTCAACAGCTAACAGAACAACACTCTTAGTGTGTGAAATAAAAAGCCAATCATTCGCTTCCAGCCAATAGCATGGTCCCTTCCCAAATATACCACTTCATAGTGCAGGAAGATGTTTCTAATTTATTATTTTTAAATGAAAATTAACAGCCAATATTCATGTGATTTTACTGGTATTTTTCTTGTTAAAAATCTTGCAACCTGCACTAAGATTAATAGTGCTGTCCTTCCAAGTCACTTCACAAATCTTTCACTAAACAAAGATTACTATGCATATTCCATATTTTAAAAGAAAAATCCACAGTATTAGGTGAGGTACAAAGACCTGTCTGGTGATGTTAAAAAGGTGACTTTAATTTCAGGGGATGCAAGAAAGCAACAGCTAGAGACTGTTCAATTAAATCATATTGAAGACGTACACAGAAAATCATTACAAAAAAGTAAGTAGGTTACTGATAGGAAAAGAGAAATCTCAAGCTTCCCTGTGGAAATGCAAGACCTAAAGAATGTGCCAGTCTCTGCATTGACTGACATTCTGCACAAAAATTAATAGTAATTAAAAAATTAATTGCTTAATTTGCATTAGCTTTGCCACAAAGCCAAGAAAATGATATCCTTCCCATTTTCATTAAAAAACAAAACAAAAAATAAGAATCTTCTCCTCACTGTGACACCAGCTAAATTATGTTACTACGGCTAAAATTTCTTATTTTGGTAACTTCAAATTTAGAAGTGAATACAATCTTTTCTATAATTACTTGCTTATGTTCTCAAGATCAAGATGGTCCTCAATATTTTTCTATTTTTACAAAATTTCAACTCTGTTGTTAAAGAGAACAGAAAGGAAGATGCTGAAGCTCATGACCCCCTTACATGCTGGAGATATCAATGAGATGGATGTGATCCTCATATCCGAGCTGGCTGGCTACTTCTCGAAACTCTTCGGTCAATTGAATAAGTCCAAGATCCAGGTTAAATTCTGCAGGAAATTCCAGAATCCAGTATCTGAAATCCACAGACAGCGGTTCAGAAATGCTCTGGCAATCAGACATAGCATTCAGGGGCTGCATATATATGCTCACCTTCATGTTTCAATCAATAGGACTGATAAAAATTTCAGATCCCCTTGGCTTTAAGGCAGCGAAGGTGGATTACCCAATGTATAACTGCTGTAATTATTTGTGGCACTCAAAAGAAAGATTCCACACTTTAAAAATAGAAAGTCATATACCCTGAAGGCCAAGGTTTCATCACCAGCTCTCTCAGTAACTGAGTCAATGTGCTCATATAATTCCAAAATAGTCCAACTAATGAAAGGATAAATGATGCCACGCAAAAGCCACTTTAACGGTGTAATTTCTGTCAGTTAACTCACCCTAGCAGAACATAGCAGCACACTTTTGAAAGGCCAATTTAAACTGCTCCGTCGGGAAAGGCACATGTGCCCAACTCATGCACCCAAACGACACTTGCATTCTTGGAAACGTATCCCTTGCTTACTTAAAACATTCACTGTACTTGGGCAAGATTTTTCAATGAAAACCAACGTGTGAATTTCAAGGCAAGTTCCACCATGATAGCCATGAAACAAGAAATCTTCTGCTATTTTAAGGGTCTGGGAAAAAAGGCTTTATCACTTCTGTTTTAAATGTCCCCCTCTCTTTCCCTCACATCAATATAACTTAGTCCAGAAGAAAGAGGCCTTTGAGGAAAACAGGTTATATTAGCTTAAAAACTGAAGTTAAACTTTAAAAACTTCATGATTTTTTTTTTAACTTAATGTAGTTAAGTGTCCTAAAGGCTGGATGGCTCTACTTGAGCCATCGTTTTCAAAGTATATAAATTGCCTTTTCACTCTGGACTGTAGGCCATGCAAGAAAGAAAGAAAAAAAAAAAAGCCTACCCCCATGGTTTAGTTTTAATCTTTATAAAAAGATATTATAATGATAGTATTCACAGTAGCATAAAAACAAAATGCTAGAGGAATAAAAGGATGCTTACCTCATGAAATAGCAGATTTTTAATCTGAATTCATTACAGTTCTCCCCATTGGCATCTCTATACGTGGACTAGTTAAAGAAAGCTTTGTGTGATTTTAGTAATGTTGTTCTTATCCACAGCAGTGTCTGTGTTTTAAAAGAAGAACAATAGTTTCCCAAGCACTAGACCAGCTGAAAAAAACAATACTAAACATTTCTTCTAAGGAACTACAATGTGCTCTAATATGTCATTCATTCATTTATTTTCACAGCATCTTATGCTATGTAGACTATTTCTTCGTTGCCATTTTTTTTTCTTTTTTTGTCCTCACAAAAATGCCTCTTTACTGTTCCTGAATATTCTGTTGGATAGTACAGACAATATTTATTGTCATAGAAATTTTTAATTTTAATGAATAACATTTTAATGAATAACATTTAGGTCATCACTTCATGATCACTGAAAGCTCATAAGAGTCCAATGCCATCCTGCTATTAAACATTTTAAGAAAGTCCCTAGAAAGATTTTCCTGCTTCTTCAAAGCAAATTCAAAGTGTATCTCAGCAAACTGATATGTATGCATGACGTGCACAACAAACAGCAGAAATAAGTTTTGAGGTTGAAAAACCTCACTCCGAACTCTTGTTTGCAGCTTATTAATTATTATTATTATTATTATTTATATGTAGCCACAGAAATTATCAGCTTTTAACATTCTAATATCAGTCTGTGAGATGCCCTGAAAGGATATATGGACAGAAGTTTGCCAGCCAATTCTGTGGAAGGCAGATACCACCGGTGCATTAAAAGAAAGGTTCTTGGCAAATGACTGGAGCATTGATTTCCTTTGTCATCTGCAAAAAAGAAAAAAATGAATTAACTACATTTTTCATGACCAGTAAGTAGCTTTCATCCCTCAAATAGAGTCAAAATATAAAGCATTAAAAGTGAAAATGTTGGTTCATTCTCCACCAAATAGGCCAGAAACAAAAGCAAAGCACACAAATGCTCTTTCAGTGAAAACTGCTGTTACATTAGAGTGCTAAGTACTTAAAGGAAAAGTTAGAATAGACAGCAGGCCATACATAGAAAAAACAGTCCATGGACTCCCCTAAACTGAATGTTATACATAGATACTATCAACAGTTCAAGAACATGCAGAAGGTATATGCAAGGAAACCAAGGGGTTTTAATTTTAATATATTTTTGTAAACTTTTTGTAGTAAGCATTACAATGCTTCATCATTTATAACTTATCTTTACCTTGAGTCATACCAAAAAAAAAAAAAAGCCACAAGAAAAAAACTAAAAGTAATGGTAGTGGTAGAAGCCATCACAAAACTACCACCTTCAACAGCTACATCTGACACCAAAATATAAGATCAGAATTGTTCCAGTAATCACAAGTTACAAAAATTGTTTGCTAATTTTACTCCATCCAAAGACCAGCGTGATGATTTATGCACGTATGCCTACAATATCTGTTTTATTGAAGTCTTACATTAACTATTAGATTATTAAAAAAGGGATCTGCCTCAAGGAATTCAGTTTCAAAGGAACACGCCATGTCTTTGCTGAGGGTCTGACCTCCAGCTAGAGTACCGATTCTTGTGTCTTTGCAACGCAGCCTCTGAAACTATAGAAAGTTAATTCCTAGCTGGTTGGCTGACTATCACTAAGTATCTTAAATCTCCCATTTTCTTTTTTTATAAATAGAAAAAATGTAAAAAATATTCGACATGCACATATGAAATGGGAACCACACACAGAATTCTGTTGTCAAGAGTGTATGTATGGAAGGAAGAGGCAAGATTTCCAACAGATATGAAATACGTGGTCCTACTGTCTTTGATTAATATTTGGAACAGTTATGATGGTTGGCTAAAAAAAAATGGACATATGGGGATGCACTAGGTTCTGTTGCAAGATCTGCCCCTTAATTATTTAACCTCCAGCAGCTTTTAAATACTTGTTTCTCTCTGAAAGAGGAAAAAAATAAACAAATTGTTATTCAATTTAAATCAAAAGCTGACCTACATTTCAAGAGAATCTGAATGTAGTTTTGAGAATTAGGTCTCAATTCAAAGCATTTAAGCACATCCATGAATTCAGTTGACTTCAATGTTACATATGTCATGATTAATGGTATTATGGATCACGGCCTATTTCATCACTTCTTTCCCTCAGACCTGGTACACTGCATTTTAATATGAGTAAAAAGATTATGTGAGCCTTGAGTCATATTAGTGCCAATTATTGCACGATGATTTGGAAAACATTTCAGGGTAAGGACTGGTTAGAAAAACAGCTGTGTAACTACTCAAGACAACAATCAATGCCAGGAATAAATTTCTATTTCTTTTAAAGGTAATTCCTTGAATAATTCAACTAAACATTTCTCTTGATGAAGGCCAGAATTTTGAAAAACACTATACATCGTGCATTATCTGGAGAATAAAAAAGTTACTATGCTACACATATGATTAAAATCTCGGCCTACGAGATTCTGCGCCAGAGTGAGCCATGGAAAATTTTACAGAACAGAAATATTGTTTGCCAAAGGGAAGATCAGCTAAATGAGAGAATAGCAGGGGTTATAATATAAGATGAATTTCAAGAACATCAGCAAAGTAAAATATTGAAAAATCCTACCAAACATTTCAATACAAGAGTTCAGAAGATCATCTAACATCGCAGCCTTCCCAAGTGTGGTTGACCCCATTGTTCTTTAATCGTTGTCAAAAAATAATAGGCATTTTCTCCAAGCAGAACCACCTTCTTCAGCTGCAGGGCTTTATCACTTTATTGTTGGTTGCATTCTTAGCTGGCCTTCAGGGAAAATCTGTAGAAAGAAAGGACAGGAAACTATAATGATATGACTGTAGGAAAGCAGTATCAGGGTGGAATGTTTACAGCTCGGCTCATCTTTTCTGTAAACTGTTTGTTTCCCACACAACACAGAGCACATGAAAGAGTGCCGAAAGTTTTCAGTACACTCAGACTTGTGTTTTTAAGTGTTGTTCAGTTGTTTGTCCACTAGCACAAAATAAATCTATAGCGAGGGTCATAAAACAGAAACCAGATGGTAAATGAGGGCATGCATGTACAGTGACGCACATTTTGTTCAGGTCATTTTACTTACACTTGATAAGTCACATTTTGCTAATAATGCCTCATTGATGTTGAAAGCACAACAAACACTTTTTTTTTCCTCCCTAAGGTTACTGGTTCATGGTAGACATATTAATGTTATTAATTGGCACAGGCCATATAAAACATTTAATAATGTTCATAGCTTGCAGGAAAATTTTTGAAGGACTTTAAGATTTATTCCTATGGCTTTTTTTTTTATGTATCCTCCTTTGGCAGCTGTACATTTACAGAAAACTGAACACTTACAGAAACATTTAGACTGTATCAAACATCTACTGTGCATTTAATTATCAAATATTCATTTATTTGAAAGACAGAAAAAACAGTCCATTACAAATTTTCTGAACTACCTTTATGAACTGTACATAAAGAAGACACCAATATTTTACTGCCAGTTTGTGACTAAGTCCCACTGCCATGACCCCTTACCTGGTGTCTGGAATGTGGCAAACTAAAAATAACTCCAGCACCCTTTCTAAAAAAAAGAAAGCTAAGAGGAGAGCTGAAACAGCCCTTGACAGGAATTTGGGGAATTTTCTTTTTAATGTCGGTCATGCAAAGAACATCCCGCTTTAACCCATGTGCTGAGGCACAGCTCTTCAAACCAACTGTGTTGCTGACTTCACCCTGCAAACTGAGCCCCGTTACGAGGGGTGTCCCTCTCCTTTTCCCAAACCGTGGTCCTCTCCCAAACGCCACGGTGCTCACGGTGCTCTGGCAGCTCACAGCTACTGTGCAGGCAGGCACATCCTGCCACAACTCCCGCTTCCCCAGGAGAAAACACTCTTCCATTGGGCCAGGTCTACACCAGTGAGCTGACCATTCCCAGGCATGCACACGTTGACCCATATTTCACACAAGTGAGGTCTCTTTGCCCTCCAAACCTAGCACCTGCAAACTGGTCACTGCTGGCCTGTGCATCCCAATGCCCAGAAAAGTGTCCTGCATTGGTTAATTCACTCTAGACACAGCTTCAGAGTCCTGCAAGGTTCAGGCTGCTCTAGGCACGCAGCTGGGTTTTGCTTGGGTACTTTCAATATACATAATTCAGCCAAAGATACTCTTCTTTTAAGGGGCATCTGCAGCCAGCTCTTTCCAGTCCTGTCCAACAGAGTATTCAGACATGACAAACTTGCCTGAAGCAAGGGAACCAGGGCCCTGAGCTAAATGTGCACAGCTCACTGAGCAGGTAGTTTCGGAAAGTCTGTACACTCAGTGTGCAGCAGCAGCAAACATGCCAAGCTTCCAGCCTGGCCTCTGCAGGGCCTTACTCCAAACTGGAAGAAAACCCCTTCCCCCCGGCCAAGTTCCATGGTGCAGACTCCCCTCTTGAAGGAACACGTCTGCTTTTCCAGGAATTGAGTAGTGAATCCTGTCTGCAAGGAAGCAGTAGGAAAACTACTCCTTTCACCCAGCAGCCACAGCACTCACCTCTAAGCAGGTGAAGTTGGGTTCAGGGTGCTCCGTGGCCACAAACTTGTGCTTGTCGCTGTAGCAGAAAGTGTCCTAAGCCTGAGCTGTTGCGCTAGGCTAGGCAGCTTCAACCCTTCCTGCTAAAACTGTGTCATCTTGCAAAAGTGAAAGTTGTTTTGAGGGGACTAGGGCCAAAAAAAAAAAAAAAGAAAAAACACTGGGAGATTCATGACTCTGGTATGCTGGTTAGGGCCACACCTGAGCCTGGGTTACTCCAGGTTCAATCCATGTTCCCAGGTATTTCAAGTAGAAAAAGTAGCGCATTTGCTTGGTTTATCTGCTTTGAGGGTTAACCAGCAACAAGGCAGTGTTTTTCAATATCAGTTTTGCTAGAATTATGCTATAATCCTACTTGAGTTATGTTTGCCTCTTTTGACTATGCCAGTGTCCTTCTCTCGGTGTTTAGTTACTGGCTTGATTTTTCAGAGCCAGCTTCTTCCAGCTGCAGCTGACTCTGTTTTTTCAAGAGGAGAAAAATAATGGGCAACCAATCCCTCCATAAATTTCTTATCTGCTATTTCAAAATATTTAGTCAACTTTTAACAGAATTTAGAAAATATGTTGCAATTTCTGCCTATCCTTGAACATCTCCAAGCATGAAATGCAGTCAGGGAAGGGATTTGATCTCCCTTTTCAGTGCTGTGGGTATTACAGTATTCTGTATTTGGCATAAGAACACATCGTCACTATCTTGTGTTGTGAACAGCATGAAGGTAGTCGTCAACAACCAACACTCCCCCTGAAAACTGCATGGCTCTTTTCTTTATTACTATATGCCAACTACTGAAGCAGTAGATACCTAGATCCTAATGCCACCAGGATCCACTCCTCAAGAACAGCCCATCTGATCATGACTGGATTTTATTCTCATAACACTCCTAAAAGAAGGATGTATCATTTCCCATTTATGGAGGAGGAACCGGTTGCATTGGCTAAGGCCGTGCATCAATGGCTGAGCCAGAACCCAATGTAATATCTCTCAAGCATGGACCCCAACAGCTACAACTGTTAAGCAAATATTTGTGTGATTAAGCACTATTGTTCAATTAAAACAACAAATGTTTTGTCTATGCTAGGCCATGACGGTATCAAATCACAGCACCACATGTACAGAAAGATTCTTCAGGTCAGAAAAAACAGGAACAGAACTGTATGTTTTAGTCCCTTCCCAAGTAATGGGTCTGATCTGGAGCACTGCATGCCTTCCAGCCCTCCTACTATTCATGGTTAAAGAAGACATTCAGCTACTCAAAGAGAACAGAGAAAGTTTGGAATTTAGAAATCCCTTTAGTATCATAATGAAAGTTTCATATATGCTTAGTTTTCTTGTTACTATTTAGACTTGATATTAGTTCTACCATAAAATAATTGACTTTCCATGTCTCTTAAAAAAAAAAAAGGAAATTCAAACAGAGAGATTAGGGGTGCAGAAGAAAAAAAAAAAGTAATTAAAGTACCAGGCTGAAAACTGTTGCCTACTCAAGACCCTAAGCATGAGGGAACAAGGGAAAATAAAGAGCAGCACTCACCTTCCAAATCAGAGCTCACACTGCTCTAGGCTGTGTTAGAGCACTCAACAGTACTGGGACAGGGCAGTGTAATAAACAGAGTATGACATCTAGTTTCCCTTTTGGGTATATGCAAAAAACGGAAATGAGCATTTGGAGTTACGCTCCTAGCAAAACCATTAATACTACTTATGGCTCTGCTCACTGATGAAGATACGCACTGACTTAAGATATTACTATAAATAACAAACTACAGATTATTACCTTCCAGCCCACATAAAGAATTAAAACCTATTGAAACAAATGGATAGTATTAAAACATTTTGATTGCCACAGGTGCATCAGGGCTTCCAGACTGAATCCCTGCCCCCAGGTGCTTCCAGTGAAATTATGAGAGGTCTAATTGCCCTCAATGGTATCAGAAGGAATCAGGCAGGCTACATAAGAAAAACAAGAGCTAACTTGTTTAGCTCTTCAGGTTTATTACTGAGGTAGTTTCATGCTACAAGGCACTAAAGGATGTTTTTTGTTTTGAGATGGAATTATAAACCTTGTCTGGTTTAGAGATGCTATTAAGGACCCCCTCTATTCATTCTCCATTCTCCATCAGGCCACTTGGAACAGCCGACTCTGCTGCGTGTGGGAAAGGGAATTTGGGAGGCCGGTCAGGAATGGGGGTGATGCTGAGGCAGCAGATCAAGATAGACCCTAGCATTGCAGCTTGGTCTAAAGGCACCCCTTAGTTTAGATAATAGATATAAATAATATTCCTAGAGATTGAGTCATGGTATCAAGTAAATCATTATTTACTTAATGATATTACCACTATGGCACACATGCTATCTACTAGGAGAGAAAGAAGAGTATCTGCAGTGATGTGCCTGAAATTTATAAGTCTGTGGGCAGAACTGCAAAACACGGAAGCTGTTCCAAGCCTTTCCTCACCCCAACAGCCACATGCACATAGATAATTACTTTAAACCAATGTTTTTCCTTTTCATGTCCTCAAGCAGTGTAATTGAGTTTTCTGTTTTGTATTTTGGAAGTCTTAAGACAGGTCTATTGTGAACTGTCTCAATACATCTATTTAAAGTGAGTGAATGGGCTGTGAGCTCTTGAGAAAGATGTGGTCAGCTGTAATACATTTTTTTTTTTAAGAAACAGGATACACCGTCAGCAAACTTGCGGTCTTATGCAAAAGCATCAAATGGTGGGCAGTATGCAGTCAACTTTTAACTTTGGCTGCTGTTATAAGCAAACTCCCAAAATATCACTTTTATGGCTAGGGGGCTTCTAAGGGGAGGTCCACACCTACAAGTTATAGCAGCTTAAGTTAATATTAAAATGCCAAGATAGCACAAATCCTTGTGTGGGCACTTTCATGTTGGTTTCCAACACATTATATTGGTTACAGGTGCAAGCTAAATCAGTGTCAGATTTGAACAGGCTTAAATTTGACATACAGAGTAGTACTTATTTAACTAATGGAATTTAAACAGTTTTTTAGCCAAAGCAAAGTAAATGCATGTATAGCATTTTCCCCATTAATTAGAAGTGGGCTATTTTCCTTCTGTTTAAGATGAATAGAGCCACATGCGAACAATTCAGATTTGGTACAGAGGCACCTCTATTGGTCTCAGTTCATCCATAAACTTTCCAGAGGCCTGTATGCAGGAGACTCATATGCTTTACAAGATTAGGACATTCCTGGGGGTTTCAGTAAGCCAGACCTCCCCTCTTCTCCACCTCCTCCAAGCCTTCATCACATGTTGATAAATGCTTGTATTGCTGCTGGAAGGAGAGTCCTGAACGTGAGCAGCTGGACAGAAAGGTAACCAGTTGCAGTATGAGGGGGCAGGGAGGGGGGAGGAAATGGAAGAAATAAATAATAATAAAAAAGAGCTATTCAAGGATAACATCTCTTACTATGTATCTTTTCCCTTTATTCTGCCTTGCTCGATCAGCTGAAAGCTCTTCAGGACATAGCTTCTCTGCTACTCTGAGTATGTAGTGGGGGTTCTCACATTTCTTCCCATCAGTGTCCCCGGCTAGTAAGAGTCCCGGATGGGACACATAACTGCTGCACCTTGGCCTACACAGGTGCAATGGAGACATCTGTTCGGGCTAAAGTTAACGTCCATGTTTCTTGTCCTTCCTGAAGGCTTTCCCTTCTGAGCGGATAAATATTCCTTGTAGTTTGTCAGTACCAGCTTATTTATTACAGGACACACAACTCCATTTTTAGAAAATTCCAAGCAAGCGGCACGGTCGGGTTTCCTCAGCGCCTGCCACGACGAAGCTGTGCTAGACAGGAAAGGGCAGGAAGGATGCTGGGCTTCCAGGCCGCCTAGTGCCGCAGCTTCCGTCCCAGGCCGTGAGCCCAGGCACCACAGGGAGCATGACAAGCTGGCCAGAGAGTGACACACGTGTCTTACCAGAGATGCTTGTCTTGTGGAGGGGAGACAGCACAAGAGGGAGATGGTGGCACTGCCCCATGCGTGTGGTACTTTCAAGACATCACATATCATCCAGCTAACATAAGAGGGCACAGGTATACAAGATCTACACATATACTCTTCTTTTAGGGACAGAGGTTAAATGAACTGGGCTTGAGGAAAGAAACCAAGTGAGTGAATGGACCCACTCATATACGCTATTAGTTCAGAGCCAGGAAGTATCTTGCAGAAGTTGATAAACTGGAGTATGGGGTACAGCATATGCTGATCTGAGATAAGAGAAGCTTACAAAAATCAGGAGGAATGCTAATGGAGTGTCACATGATTTTTTTTTTTTAAATAAATCAGAAACGTACCTGATTAGGGCTGCTGAAACAGCATTCTGTTCAACACTCAACCTTTTAATGTGAAATACAATCACGAAGATCTTTGAGAGGCCAGGAAAAAAAAAAAGCAAACACCTTTTCCTCACTTATAAACTTCCCAAAATAATGAGTAACTTGATAACTGTGATACTAAAAACAAAGATTCCATTCTCAATTGTAATTCCAGTGTTTTATGGAGCTGGTTATCTCCCATACTTCAGGTTTTCCCCATCTACTTCTGCTTCCTCACTTTATTGTGCTGACATTTGTCTCTGTAACTGTAACTCCTGCTAATAACGGCAGTACAATCTCAACATACATCCTTCAATTATTTCATATACTAAGATGATGACCTTTAACTTCCACTTTCCATGGGTCAGGGTAGTAAAATTTCACAGGAATCTATCAGGGAGAGAGATCTAAAGTGGAACTTAAGTTCACATTCAAACAGAGGCAAACATTCAGTCACACTTCTCAGTAGTTTTGTCAGAAAATCATTTTGTTATTTCCAGCTGAGCAAAACATTATTACACATATTGAACATTTGATTAACATGTATGACATGGGGGGATCCAGCTCTTCCAAACTTCTTTGCCTGTCAGGCATGTTGGAGGTCTCCACCATCAAAGCACAATCCATGGAGAGGAGAACTAACTACGGTAACAGCTCACCTAGCCCTTTAAGTAAACCCTAGTCAGAAATCAAATCAAACCAATGCTCTGCCTATACTTCTTACAAGCCATGCTAATGTCTTTAGACCAGAAGAAAAAGTCGTGCATAATTCAAAATCCTGCAAAGAACTCTTTCATGAATAAGTTAACTGGGTAACATAGATCAAGTCAGGGAAAAAACAAAACTTATCAGCATATCTTCTTGAGTGATCACACTGTTGAATGCCCTTAAGGATACTGGACCAGCCCCAAAGAAGCCATTTTTAGTTATTTTATAGCAAACATGGAGCAAGAATCAGCTCTTCAGTTCTAAAAGGAAACAATTCAGTACACGCTTTTTCTAGCTATTATATAACAAAATATATACTTTTTTTTGTTTACCATTGCCAAATATTTTATCTTAAAAACAAGCTAGAAAAGTATATTGATTTATTAATTAGATTATTTATACGTCCTTATTTACCAGGCTGTCTGACATTTTGAGCTTTGAGATTTATTTCTTCAAACAAAGCTTATCTTTTCTTATTTTTTGTTAAATTAGAATTCTTGTACAGTAACACTGTCCCAGAGTAGTGTCTTCTAAGAGTCACTTATGCCCACTATGTCCAGTTGCACAGAATCACAGAATGACTATGGTTGGAAAAGATCTTCAAGATCATCGAGTTCAAGTGTAAGCCCTTCAACACCATGCCTGTTAAACCATGTCCCTAAGTACACGATGATTGAGAAATACCACTTCTCAATAGATTTTAAGGCAAAGGAGGACTGTAAGTATTTCCTAACTTGTACTAAAAATCTGTAATTTTGGTACAAAAGCTTTTGTATGATAAACCTGTGGCTTCCAAATCACTTTTCCCTTGGAAGAGGCTTTTTCACCAGGCACAGTTCTGTAATTTCAAGGTGTTTCCCACAGTAGAAGAGCTGTTGACAGCACAATCGTTTCTCTGCCCACAGTAAGAGCCAGCCGCATTGCAAACATTTGCAGCACACATTATAGTGAACTCCCAGGGATTACAGACACGTATGACGCTTGTCATGCATGGAAAGCTTTAGGGCCATGTTAGTTAGATAAAAAAGACAGAAGATTGCTAAGCACCCCAGAAAGTGAAATGTTAAAACACATTCCCTCTTCCCTTTTCTCCCTCTGCACTCTGTTTGTACCAGGAGAAGATAAAATGATTATGTGTGGTCACAGGTACCACCGAAGGGAGACTTCAGCACCAACTACCTATTACCATTTCCGGTATCAGTAGCTCTATCAGATTTCTCTTTCTGCTTTCTTGAGTTTTCAGAGCTGAAGAACAATGCAATTACTTTACATCTAATAAAAGCAAATATATTGCCATGTGAAGAAAGGAGGAGAGACGTTTGTTGATATTTCCCTCTTCCATACAGTACTTCTCCGTTCCCACCCCCAAATTGACATTTTATACCTGTCCTGGTAAGAGAAGCAGTCTTTTCTTGTAGAGAGAGCAGTTTTGCTGTGGACCTTTCCTCCTGTGGCCACAATTAAAACATGGCTCAACTTCAGAAATATTTTGACCACGCATTTACAGCCTGGGAAGCACTTATCAGTGCAGTAAACTGAAGGCAGCAACTGGCAAAGCAATAAAGGCAGGAAGAGGCTTGCAGAAACTGAAGTAATGGGAAGCTGCATGTCTGACAGGGGAGCAGGACAGGGTTAAAAGAACAGAAGGGCAGGACAGGACTTGGCTCCTTTTCCTAATTTGGCTGCTATAGTGCATTTCTAGTAGATTCATCCGTACTTTTCCCTTTGATGGAGGTATAAAGCAGTTCACATGTAACTGCTATTTCCCCACAGACGTGCTAATGGGTCTCAAAAAAGGGGAGAGCATGGAGCAGTTGCTAATGGTGAGCATCACGTCTCGTTCCCTGGCAGCGGCTTTCCAGCCACCGCTGAGCTGATGCTCTTTAACAAGAGAATGCAGATTAAAAAGGTGTGCTAGATTACAGAGACAGACACACATGATGGTAGACACACATGCTGCGTGATGCTAACAGCTCATGCAAAATGCTGCCTACTGCACACTCACATGAGTCAGGGCCGCCTGCCTGGGCAGGGCTATGGTTCTGCATCTGTACAAGTCTCCGATGAATCACGGTCCACAAGCAGGAGGGTCTGCAGAGAAGCTGGGGGGATAAAAACACAACCCGGAGTCAGAGCTGGTCCAGCATCTTTCTTTGAGAAATTCTCTCAACAGATCCTGGACAGCAAAATAAATAAGCGGTTTTCCTTCCTTACATCCAGCTATTTTTGTACAAGTTTCCCCTGGGAAGAATGGTGGAACAATGGCAGGCTTCTGATTTCCCAGCTATGCAGGGAAGTATACTTTAAATGCAGGCATATAGTCTTTCTTAAAGCAATGTAGAGGTCTCCAACAAAGAGAAGATCAGAGAAAAGATCATTTGCTCTAACTTTTCTTATTAGATTCTGTACTCATTTTCAGAGGTAACAAAGCAAGTGTCAGTCTGCCAACTAAAACCTAATTCCTCACTAAGCAGTCTACGAGGAAACACACGCTGGGCAGTACCACTGCATGAAGACAGGCAGCAAACTTCTACGACTGTTTATGAAACAACAGGAATTGACAGCACAGGATATGAGAGCAGCGTCACTGCACCTAATTCCTTTACCCAAGTTTTTGGAACAGAGTGAGTTTTATTAATAACCATGTACCTTCCTAACAATAAGAGAGTTTGCAGCCAACAGGTTAAATGCCTCCTTAGAAAAAAGAATAGTAACAACGAGATGTTCCTCACCAAAGACTTGAAACACAAACATAGGCTCATTTGAAGATATATATATATACATAAGAGTATACAAAACAGTGAGACAATTTTTTTAAAAAGGGAACAAGTCTGTGTGGTGTAAAAGACTATCTGTCTTAATGAAAAAGAAGAAAACCATCCTACAGTCTGTTTCAGTAATACACTAAGAAAGTTACTTTGATCTCCAGCTTGTTAAGATTGTTAAGTTAGTTAAGATTCCTTGTATGCAAAAATACCTAAGACAGCATTGCAGTTAGTTATACAACTATCCCACTTTCACAACTCAGAGCATGTTGTTACTCTAGGACTCGAGAAAAGCAAATCTTACCCAAAATAATCAGTTATGTTTGCAATAATACTCATTTCCTAACATACAATACTCTAATGCTCACTTTATACAGATGCTACACCTACTATATTGTTGAAGAGTTGCCATTACGGGGAAAGCAACAAAAGCAGTTTAGTGGCCAGTTTAGAATCTCATCCTCTGCCAACTTTCTCATTGGCTGTTTTCTATCATCTGGGGATAACTCCTCCTGAAGGTAATTGGTAGCGTAACGCTTTTCCAGTGGGTCAGGCCACTTGCAGGCAATTATTAAATTAATCCATGCCTATTTATTTTGCATTTAGCATGGAAACTAGTAATAATTTCTTTCTCAGAATATAATTATCAAATTTGAGGAGCATGTCAGGATTTCTGGAAGGGGTCTGTTTATCTCACCAGTTTAACCCCAGTAATAATTAGAAAATAAAAATAACCCTGTGGCTCTGTGATAAAGCTAATATGAAGGGGAAAAGCTCAGGTTAGAAAAGGAGGTGTTGTGAAGATCTTGATTTAGAAGCTAGAGATTCTGGGACTTTAATACAGGACAGCATTCAGCACTGAAAGGCTGATGCTGGTGAAGGTAGGTTTTTAAAACAGCTCACACCTTTTCAAGCTTATTCACAGGAATTAACTATATTTATATAAGCACTTGCGTAACAGATACCCGAGCTCAAGTCAGAGATTACAGCACTTTCTAAACGAATACAGTTAAATCAGTGCAAGAGTTCCCAAAGGAGATGACACCGAAATGTTGCCATTGAACAGCAAATTGCACTTTGCACGCAGATCCCAAAAGAGCCGTTCCTCAACACTTTAACGTAAAAACCTTCTCCCTTTCCTTGCTTCCAGACCGCGAGCTGAGAACTACATCCAAAGAAAGGCCCCAACGTGTCCCTCTGTCTCCCTCTCGCTCCAAGGCCTGGATGCCGGCCTGCAGCTCCTGCTCAGCACCTCACTCCTGCACCCCTGTGTGGGATGCACTTGGAGTCTCTGGTCTCTCTCTTTCCAGTTTCATTATTAAACCGCCGCAAATGCCCATCCTCCCTGCTAAGCCCTTTTGGGATACATACGCCGGGGATTCATTTGCCTCTGCTTTGTTAGACATGCTTTGGTCACACTTAGCACACCAGCCCCAGAGGTCATCTGAGACCTCTGAATGTTCCCTGAAGCTGTGAGAAGAGATCCAGGATTATTTCTTTCCTTTAGCAGAAGGACCCACTGCCCTGGCTCAGACTACAGAGTGGATTTGCCTGCCCTGGTGCATCAATGATATTTCATATTAAATGAAAAAAAAAAACTTTGGAGGCTAAAGGGAGAAAACAAGCGAGATCAAAAATGGACAGTCTAAGGGAGGAATGTTCACTCAAGAAGGAAAGAAAAAGAAAAAAATCTAGCTGCTGCCCCAATGCCTGCTTCAGATAAAAATACCCTGACAGTCATTAGGGCAGGGCCTGGAAACCAAGAGTTTTAGGAAGGGTGGCAGCTGTGTCAGGAAGCGTGTGTTCATGAGCTTGGTGAAGCACGACATGAGTAAGCGAGCCAAAGCAGGCAAGCCATCATAATGCACATGAGATTATTACCAGTCTTTAAAGGAAGCTACTTCACGAGCAGTGTGATAAGGCTGGAATGTCACAGTTATTCCGATTGGGATGACAGCAGTCACTCTGTATCCGGGGGGTACGGTGACTCAAGCCCCAGCTCAGCAAAGATAGGTGACGTAATTTGCCCCACTGACATCAAATCACTTGCACATATAAGCTGTTTTTCCTCCCTCCCGCTAGCACACCCAGGAGTTTCCAGGCAAGCTCCTGCTTCAAACACTGGGTCCTTGCAAAATAAACAGAACTCATGTAAACAGAATGCATGTTATACGAACTAGCAACAAGACTATTGGTTAGACCGAAATGTTGGTGGACTGACATGCTACCTTAGCTTACCAGACAGGTAAAATGAATCTAGGAACAAGGGCTATGAATAAAAGCCTGACTATAATAACGCTGGTTCCGATCAAGGAAATTCCAGTCAATAGGAATGGAGACTAAGGTGGAGAAGTGTTATGACTTTCTTTAAAATATAGAAAACAACAGAACACAACAAGAAAAATATGCAATCTCAGGTCAAAGACCACTTCAGTGGCATGTTTAGCAAACATGCAGCTATACCCACCATCAGCCACAACTCAGTCTGTTTGACCATGTCACATAGGTTTTGCCTAACTGTTGGTCTCTTGGACTGATTTCTACACTGAAACCCATCAATCTACTTCAGGTACGGTGAAAAATGTATATCAAAGGAACAGGAAAATTCCTGTTCTAGCAGATTCTGGATGGGAACTGTTCTTGCACACAATTCCTGCACTCCTGATTCTCTCACACAAGGCCACTGTAACTTGATGAAACATCTCCTTCATAGTGGGGATTGAAAAGAGAAGCAGTTTTAACAGTCGCAGGAAAAGTTCCATATGGAAATATATTGATATACATAGCACGTCATGTCAATATGTATTAGCTTATACTCTGCCAAGTTAGGTATGACTTTTGTGGTAGACCAAAGTGGGCATAAGAAGTCTGTGCTGATTTTAGATGATAGTTATTTTCAGTTTTTAAGAACTAAATATACAAAATATCTGAACAAGAATAGGTCAGTTTTGCACAGATTATTATGCCTGGCAGATTCTTCAAGTGTAGAAACGTTTTCCCCATTGCTGAGAAACTCCAGACCACTAATAGGAGAATATACGAAAATCACAGGTGGGAGGATTCAGGGCAGAGAGAGGGTCAAACATTTCATCCCATTTGAATGTGGTTGGAGGACACAGCAGCAAGGGGAGTGGTGATTCAGAGAAGTGAGATAGCAGATGGCCACCAAAACAACCGCAGTAACTCTCGGGGGAAATTGTATTTTCTGCTGAGCTGTAAACATCAGCGGTGTGGGTATTTCCACACCCCCACATTTTGATCCTGACCCCATATACGCTTAGATGTAAGCTGAACTTTCTGATGGGAACACTCATGAGTTTTGCTCATATGTGTTTTCAGGATTAGCTCTTGTGTCTGAATCGGACTCAGCATGTCTGTTGGTATTGCTAGTTACTTGTCCTGATATTCTCTTATCTGTATCACAAGAGAAAATTCATCCACTACTCCAGCCCCCCTGGCCTGGTAAGTACTGCATTGACCATTTACATGGAATAGAAAAACAGCAGCAAAGAGCAATGAACAGCAAAATTAGAAGACTTGAGAATTTGTAGCAGCTTTTTTATTTCATCTAACACTTAGCTATTGTACAGTACAACAGCTAATCCAAATACATTGCCTTTCCTGACTTAAAATAGAAGGTCAACTTGAAAGCATGTCTGCCAGACTGATGACATAATGTTTTTCATAACGAAACACAGGTATGTTAGCAGAAAGCCAGTTCTGTTTGTTTGGAGTACCTGCACATATATTCCGTAGCTAGGTGCAGACAGCTTAAAGAAAACCATACAAGTGCCCCCTTGGTATCTTTAAACAGGAGTTTCCTCTCTTTACTCTGGAACACCCCGGGAGTGGCTCCTGCGCATAATGGCATTTTCAATCGCACACAGGAACCAGCCAAACTGTGGTTACTCTTGGGCTAGATGTTTTCTTACAGACCAGTAACATACCCATTCAGAGAACTGTATGGCTGCCCTTATCATTTCCTTAGAGTAGAAGGATTTAACGGGAACCCTTTCAAACTTTCAGTGACACAGGCACGCGCTGAACTTCATGTCTATACAGAACTGCCTCTCCTAGTGTGAGCGTTACAGGCAGCCCATTTGAGAAGCTGAGCACATGAGTTTCCACATGAGGAGGGGAGTTGAATTACAAAAGAACAGTGGTGTACCCGTTGTGTCTTCTGCTCAACTGTAACATCACCGGGTGCCACAGCGGGATCCCATGACTGGCACTGCAGGAACAGATGTTGCACTTGGAGTTCACCAGAAAAGCCACAAAGTGAGCAGCGCCTGAAGACTGCAATGTTCTCTTTTCTCAAAGTACCGCTGTCTGCATTTAACAGCTATTATGCCTAACAAAAGTTGGCTGGAGGTAATGATTAAAATAATGGCAGCCTTGAGAATCTTGTAATGTTGGTACTCAAGTTTTTTTTGTTTTGAGGACAGGTGATTTAAATGTCTAGCCATTAGTCTTGAATTTTATTTAGGAAAAGATACAGTAATGATTGCTTGAAGCTGTAGATGGAGCAGTATTAACTTAAATTTTGCAGGTCTAAGTGATGCTTTATTCTCCTTGCTCATAGATTACCTCGATAATCAATGTACAGAGGCACAAGACTGGGCTCCCCTTACTGTGCTTATCTGAGACACTTGGTGACTGCTTTGGCAGGGTGCTTTACAACATCTTATGTTCCCTGAAGGTCAGTTCGACTGTACATTTATGCAATTTTTGCTATGTAATCATCACTAGTTCTCTTTTGTACAACACTGACTTCCCAGGAAGGCCTGAAAATAAATTGGTTTCACAAGATACAGCTATAGCAGAAGAGTAATCCAGCTGCTACAGAACCATACGGTTTTGCATCCATCTTCTGCACCAGCTTGTGGTTGTGCTAGAGCAAGGGAAGAAGCAGGTGCAGCAGGAATGGTCTGAGCTCCTATTCATTTTGGGATGGATTTGGAGTTTAGCTGAGATCAAAGCACGGTTATTCATCAGAGCTTTCCAGCTGGCCTGGCAACTTGCTTAACAGAGAACATGCATTATATACGTAAAATACAATGTCTGGGAACGAGTGCATGGGGCACCAGTGTTACTCAAAGTGCAGCCCCGTAGCCCTGCTGCGTTCGTGGTCTCACATCCCACCGGTAAAACCACAGCCGGGGGGCACCCGAGCCCTCGGTGCACACGCAGCAGCCCACCCGCTGCAGCAGGAAGCCGGGCAGAGTTCTGGTTCTGTGAACAATAGAAACGGATCGACATTTTCCCACAGAATTTCCAGCTCACTGGCAAAGCCATAAACTAAAAGGGGAAAAAGAAAAGTTTTCAGGAAGGAATAAAGATTCTCTTTCCATGTGAGAAGTCTTTGAATCGGGGTTGTTCTGTCCATCTTCAAAGAAAGGAGGACCTGATCCACTAAACCTGCCAGTGTTTACTCCTGAGCCCATTCTGAAATTCAGGCCTTTTGACTCAAGAGACACTTTTCTCACCAAGACCCCACTGCTCTCTGCCCCTGCCCCTTCCAGCCTTCCCCAAAGCACCTGGAACCCTTCGGCCTCTGGCACATCAAGCTCTATTACTCCTTCACTCGTTCCAGTTCCTAAGTCTTATTGCAAAAAACAAGAACCAGTTCATCTCCACATAAATAATTGATTAAAAGTTCCATTATATTCACATATATATATATATATGGTACGCTAAATTCTTCTGTTTTTCAGCAAAATTTCAGACTAAAATACATAAAAATTATCAGTCGGGAAAATCAATCATTCATGAAGCAAAAACTTCAAAAATGCAAGTATACAAAAATAAATTGAATTAAAAACCTGGAGATATTTAGAAGACTCACTTACTTTCTGCTTCTAGGGAGATTTGCTGTTATTTTCACAATCTATTTAGGTATTACTACCCAGATTCAACCAACTACATCATATAAGTGCATCCTCACTGCGTTCCTCTGTTTCTGTTGCTACATTTTGCTTTCCCCAAAATCTCTTATTTGTTTCCAGTCACAAGCAACTCTCTTCAGATCGATCACACTATTTTGATGGTCAATCCCCTACCACAGCACTTTTTAGCCAAATACCGTGATTTCTCTCTTCTTGACTACCTCTAATTGAAGCTCAGCGGAGAACCGAAAATATATTTACCATAAACAAACTCTCCACACCAGCATCTGAGTAAACAAGCACCACTTCCCCTCCTTGCTTGCATTAGGACAAAACACGGTACCTGTCTGGTTCCTGTAACAGCAAGAACAACGCTAATAGCAGGTCAGAAAAATACAGACATTCAGAGTATGAATGACTGTTTATCAATGAGGTGACAAAAATATGCCTCACCCTTAAGTGTTTTCACAAGAGGTCTAAGATGAAAATAGGAAAGCAGGAGCAGTCTCAGAAAAAAAATAAAAACAAGGAAAATCACTTACTGTACTTGGTTCTGCAGAGGTATTCAACACAAACATCACCCTTCCTTGTCCAGCTGCCAAGTGCTAGAGCATGAAATGAGCAGCTGTTTCCTTCAGGCTGGGGCTGTGTGTCTTAACTAGTCACATGCCCCTCCTGATAAACCTCGCTGCCGTGCCAGGAGGTCAGAATCTAAAGATCATTATTCCCCTTATTAGAAAATCCTTTTCATAACAGCAGCCTTTGCTAAAGCATTTGACGGGAGCGTGGCGCTATGTGTTCCCTAACTTACCCCCCCACCACCTTTTTTTTTTCCTTTTTAAGGACAAACACCAAACAGTAGATAAGCCCTAATCAACAGTAAGGGCAGCACAAATGGAAAGTCAAACACATCCCCTGTTGATTACTCCGGTTTTGTTTCTAATTCCACCATTTGCTGTGCTTAAATTTAGCCCTACCATCAGTAACAGGATAACTTAAAGCACTGCTGTGTTTATAGCGGTGTTTATGACCAGGCTATTCCACAGATCGTGCAAAACGCAAACAATCCCACTTTATGGGGATTAGCTGGATTTAAGGGCAAACATCACTATCTTGTGTTTTGACAAAATGGGAGCCTTATGTATGCTGGAGATAGATATTTTTCTAGTATCTAGTATTTTTACAGCATGCTTATGAGGCTCCATTGTGCCAGACACTGTCTAGTCCCACAGTGATAGCTCTTCTGGGGTGGGTTTAAATCAATCTAAATAGAGAACAAAACGGAAAGCAAAAGTATCCTTATCCTCATGTTCCCAGATGCAGAACAAAAGAAGGAGAAACACAGAAGCCGAGAATTAAGCAGATTCTGAGGGAATTTTCCAGGCAGGCATGGAGCCATATCCCAGTGAAATCCAGATGACACTCTGTCCCTCATTCCTTTAAGCTTGGCCACATTTTTAAAGGTATTCAGGCATTTAAAGACACAGATATACAGTGGGATTTTGAGGTGCAAAATCCACTTTTCAAACATGCTTAATTCCCATCCCGCACATAGCATACACTACAGCGAAATGCCAACAGCAGTTTACTTTAAAGCAAAGCAACTCAGCATGCACATAGGCAACTGCTGTACCTCAAGTGTTGGCTGCAGGGATAATGGACAGTATTTTATTGTTTTGCAAGCAAATAAAACAATGCAAGATTGCACAGTCCCACTGGATTACAAAATGCATTATTGGGTACTACTATAAAAACCAACTTGTGCTAACAGGGATTTCAACTGAGATGTGAACAAGTTAAAGGAATTGCTTGGACCCAGCTGAACCGCTTGTTAAAATTATTAAGTTGTATTATATCCAGCTGGTACATTTGCCAGAAATCAATGAATGCCTGCAAATGGCAGAAGATGGTAACTACAGGGAAAAGAAAAAAAAAAGGAAGAAAAAAAAGGGGGTAATTCAGGTTGCTTCCTTTGACCTTATCCAACTATTGGTATTACATAAACCTGCACATGGTTATGAAACCAAGCAGCCATGAGCACTGCCAGTACAGTTAGCACAAGGCCTGAGGCAAGAAGGACGCCCTCATGCTCCTTTATCTCTCTGTGGGACTCTCCTCCTGCTACCACTAGGAAACTGCTGGGTTTCCTTGGGGAAGAAAGAAAAACCAAAAACCCAAACAATGCTCATAAGCCTGCCCACTGTGGGGGTACACACTGGACATTGAGAGGTCCAGTCCCGCTTTGGAGGACGCGAGGACCTTTGCTGACCCTCCAGCCCTCGCCTCCACCGCCTGCACCTCAAAACCCCCAGCTCTTCCTCTGCAACATCACAGTTGCACGTGCAGTTTGCTCCTGGTTACCCCCGCACCCTGGTAACATGGGTGAACGGCAAAGACATCGTCATGAAGTGCTAGTTCAACGTCTCTTCTGCCGCTGCTCGCTCCTTGTCTCCACCCGGGGGAACGGCGCCGCCGGCCGTTGTGACCGTTAGACCGCTGGGGCGCAGCGCGCCCCTCACGGCCGCCATTTCGCGGGGCCGGAGTGTGGCGCGACCCCAGGGCGGCCACAGGGAGCCCCGACCTCCCACAGCCTGGCCCCACAGCCAGCCCCTGCGGCTCGCGGTGCCTGCTGCAGCCAGGCGCGTTGCGGCTGCGGCCACCGGGGCTCCCCGGCACCGGCAGGGGTGAGGGCGAGGGAGGCGCCGCCCGAAGTAGGGCAAAGCTGGGCGCTGTCCCCTCTGCTGGTGTCCCACAGTCGCCACCCGCTCGTAGGGATGCGGATTCGTGCTCGAAGTACTTGCACGTTGCGCGATGCTGAGCATCAGGTTTGTGCTTGCAGGCAGGATGAATAAGTGGTGTTGGAGGAGGAATGCTGCAGGGAGAGTGGGTTCATGGCTAGGTAAAAGCAAATGTTTGCTGCAGATGTGCCAGGCCTTGTTTTATCCCAGTGTGCAATACTGCTTGGCAGCATGTCAACGAGTCACTCCTCTCAGCAGTGCTGGGACACTGTAACGTGGCGACTGCCTCAGAACTCCCTGGAAACTTTGATCTGCAAAGAGATGAGGAGGCCGGACAGCATGGGTCCTGGTTCTGCCAGGACTCCTGAACTGCCGAGAAAGTAATAAAGGACAGGTAAAGGAGACAGCAAAAGCCGTGGATTTGAACCGAGGCATAAAACCCTGAGAAGTGTTGGTTTAGCAGACATTGTGGTGATGGGTTTCTGTTTGGACTTGATGAGCTTGAAGGTATTTTCCAACCATAATGATTCAGTGATTCTAAGTGAGTTGATTTCAGTTTAGGACACTGGTGGGATACTAGTTTCAAAGAGAGACCTCGAGTTGCCCCTGAAGGGCCCCAGGGTCCCGGCCCAAGGTCAGTTGCCCCCCAGCCATGGGTGTAAAAATCAGGTCTGGCCAAGAGAAGGGAGAGAGTCAGCACTGCACCTCAGGGCATGGCCCATTATCCAGTGAGCTATCTGTGATAAATGCTCTTTTGTTTCCCCTAGATACATTTTCATTTGAGGTCAAGGACAACAGAACTTTATATACATCTTTAAAAAGAAAAGTGCCTAAGCCTCTTTACAGGCTTCACTGCAAAAGAACTTGATCTCTACCGATAAACTTGTTTTAAAAGATATAAATGTGTTCTATAGTAATTTACCCTGTCCACAAATACCTTAAGATTGCTTGTACATTTTTTGATTATGCAATGTCAATAACAGTCTTTTACATTTATCCTTATGTGCTTATCATTGATTAAATACTCATAGTACCTGAGGCCATTTCAAACAGGACACTGAACAGCCAGAGTCATCACGCTCTGCACTGAATAGCTGACTATTTTTATTTGGGAGTCATGCTCTGCATAGGGATGTAACTTGGTAGAAGTGACTGAATGGCAATATTCCATCACTAACTTGAGATACGATCCCTGAAAAGAAAAGGAGCCTTTTTGCTTTCTGAAATGAGTAGAGAAATAAATGATTTAATGTGGTTAAGTTCAGATTGCCATAAACTTTGATTGTGGTTTATGTGGGAAAAGGCTTCTCAGTAGCTCAAGCAGGATGGTCAAATTTAAGTCATCGTGAAACAGAACAGAGAAATAATTAGGATATAATTTGTGAAAATATGAGTTCACGTTTGGAGTTGTTGTTTTTTTAAGGGGAAGGGTTCTTTTTGCAAAAGGATAAGGTAGCAAAGAAAGGTATCCTAAGAAAAGGATAAGGTAGCAAAGACAGCGAATAAAGTGTTGTGTTCTTTCTATCAGATAACATCTCTGGATGACAAAACTTTGCTATTTGTTATGCAGCAGCACAGCAGCTTCTCTTCAAGTTGAGAAAACAACTCAGGACTTAACAGCAAAGGCTATATTTTTCTCTGTGGACACCGATGCCTCAAACAAACATAGATTTCTCAGATATGTTACAAGAAATATTGAATAGTAACACAAAAAAATATGGTTAGTGCAGAATGGTGATATGGATAGGCACATAAACGTTCAAAATTTAACACTAAGCAAATAGTATGGATAGCTTTTAAAAACGCCTCAGAGAATTCAAAAAAATGGAAAAGTTATTGTTTCCTTTTGATTCAGTTTGAGGTCAGAAAGTCATTTGCTGGGTAAGTGGAACCAAAACCTCTCCTTACTGAACATATTAAAAACACAACTTTATTTTAACTATTGTTTCTCTTTCCTTTTTTAGATGTATTTGACTATCTCATGTTTATGTGTCATTTAATTAATTGTAGGTGCATTCTTTAATATATTATGTACTGTAAAAGAGCCTAACACAGGATCAGTGTTTTGGTACAGTGCTAAAATTTTGGAATATTCTGTGAACTGCTGGCAATTATGCAGTATGCTTTGTGGCTTGCAGAAAAAATGTCTTTTTTTTTCTTTTAATGTGTTCTTCTAGAGTTTGTGTAGAAGGAGGTAAGGCTCTCACTTGATATGAATGGACCCTCAAGAAAATTAAGTTAGGTTATGCTACGGAAAGTCTGCATCATTCCATCTTTTTTGTTCAATGTCTGCAGTATAGTTCGGCTGTATCTTTTAGAATATGTGGAATCTGTGTTTAACAAACAGTGCCTGGCTTGCTGATCCGCCTCAGTGCCTCAGATGTTATAGAGCCCTCACTATCACTACGAGTCAATGAAAGCAGACTGTGGAATCTTCACTACGCAGGGTGGAACACCCAAGTGCCATTTAACAGGTTTGCTATAAATAGTCCAACAGCTCTCACACTAAGCTGCCAGCTGAAGGATGCTGAAGGACAGGATGGAAAGTAGATTTTGCTGAAAATACTTTATGTAGGGTTTCTGGCTTTGCAGTACATTGGATTGGTCCAAAACTGTTAAAAGCCTTGCAAAGCTGAGGACATTCTACATTGTTGAACATAGTACTTGGGGCTCTAGGGGGCACAGCAGTACTGCAAATGCAGCAGGTAGCTCTGCCTTTGACACTGCAGGTACCTCCAATAGTCATGTTACAGCAGAGAGATCGAGAACTGAGAAGGATTTCTTTTTTGCTGGCCTGGTAAAGCTCAATTGTAAGCTTTTGCCTAGTATTTTCACTTGCCCAGTAGAGGTGTGGCTCTGCCACTGTGACTGCTGACGTCTCTGGGGATTGAGCTGCATTGCTCGTGGTTCACCCACACAGAGCTCCTCACACTGTGCTCGAGAGCAGCTCCTACCTTGCCCTGTCCATCCTTCCAACACCTTCAGATGCCTTGATGAGCAGGAGATCATGTCCACTAAGCTCTTAGGTTTTTCCTAAGCACTTGGGTTGCAAAGAGGAAAAAGCAGAATCAGTATGTCTGGATTGGGGGGGAATATAGAGTAGGGTTTACAGGAGTTGAGAGGAGCTTCACTGGAGATGCAAAGCTGCCAGAGGAGATGAATGAGAGAGAAAACTGAAGCATGGGTGTGCATGAGTAAAGAGGCAGGATCCAGGAGGTGGAGATGGTAGAGGTGGAAGGAAGACGTATGAGGGTAAGAGTGGATTGTGTAGAAGTTGAGGGAGCAGAATGAGCAAAGCACTTGAGCCAGTCTTTGCACTCATGTACCTTACTTGAGTGCCCCCTGCCCCCGTTCTTCTTTTCTCTTGATGTTCCATTGAAAGCCTGTGGTCAGTGTGCAGAAATGCTGTGTACTCACAGCTGCAAAGCAGGGGTAATTGTGACTTAGCTCCTGCAGTGTTGTTTTTTGTTTTTCGGAAATAAAAGGAGAAACTGGATTTTAGGGATTACAAAGTGAGCGGAATGCTCAAGTTTCTGTATTCATCAATAAGGGGGTTTCTCCACAGTTTGGCTGAAGAGCAGGACAAAGGGAGGGGAGACTGAGTGGAGCCATGAGCCCAGAAGGACAAAAAGAGCCATCTGCAAGGAGATGGGGCCTTTACAAAGGAGGGAAACAGGGCAATTGCCCCACATTCTTCAGCAAGGGGGACAAAGGAGTTGGTGAGCTCAGGTGAGAACAGATGGCGGGAGGCCGGAGTTCGGTGTAGGCGGGCCGGGAAGGCTGTAACTTCTGAGTACCTTGGCCAATGGGGAAAAGGAGAGGGCGTCCCTCGGTCGGGAAATTAGGATAAAAGCGGGGCTGCGTCCCCCAGCAATTTGAGAGACCCCACAGGGATATGCCCGGTGGACTCTCCCTTTATTCGAATAAAGTTTTAGGACTCCTCTGTCTCCTTTTGGACATTCAGTTCTTGACAGCGAGATTTTCCGCACAAATGGGGGCTCGTCCGGGATCCTTCCACCTTCCGGGAACGGCAGACGGCGATTGGAGTCGACGGCGCGCCTCACCATAGCTTTTGGTGATCGACTCCCTTCGACGGCAGCCTGCACCGGACGACTGATTGGGTTCCCGAGACTGTCCGGAGACAGACGAGAAGCGGATCGGGGGATCCGCAGGTAGGACCAGGAGGGGGTCCTCAAGGGGTGTGACATAACGGACTAGGTCTGACAGAAGGGACTAGGTCTGACGGAAGGGAAAGGGCTAGGTCTGACGGAAAGGACCTCCGGGTAGCGTTAAGCCTGATGGAAAGGGCTAGGTCTGACGGAAAGGACCTCCCGGTAGCGCTAAGCCCGACGGAAAGGGCTAGGTCTGACGGAAAGGACCTCCGGGTAGCGCTAAGCCCGACGGAAAGGGCTAGGTCTGACGGAAAGGACCTCCCGGTAGCGCTAAGCCCGACGGAAAGGGCTAGGTCTGACGGAAAGGACCTCCCGGTAGCGCTATAGTCTGACGGAAAGGACTAGGTCTGACGGAAAGGACCTCCTGGTAGCGCTAAGCCCGACGGAAAGGGCTAGGTCTGACGGAAAGGACCTCCGGGTAGCGCTAAGCCCGACGGAAAGGGCTAGGTCTGACGGAAAGGACCTCCGGGTAGCGCTAAGCCCGACGGAAAGGGCTAGGTCTGACGGAAAGGACCTCCGGGTAGCGCTAAGCCCGACGGAAAGGGCTAGGTCTGACGGAAAGGACCTCCGGGTAGCGCTAAGCCCGACGGAAAGGGCTAGGTCTGAAGAAAAGGACCTCCCGGTAGCGCTAAGCCCGACGGAAAGGGCTAGGTCTGACGGAAAGGACCTCCGGGTAGCGCTAAGCCCGACGGAAAGGGCTAGGTCTGACGGAAAGGACCTCCGGGTAGCGCTAAGCCCGACGGAAAGGGCTAGGTCTGACGGAAAGGACCTCCGGGTAGCGCTAAGCCCGACGGAAAGGGCTAGGTCTGACGGAAAGGACCTCCCGGTAGCGCTAAGCCCGACGGAAAGGGCTAGGTCTGACGGAAAGGACCTCCCGGTAGCGCTAAGCCCGACGGAAAGGGCTAGGTCTGACGGAAAGGACCTCCCGGTAGCGCTATAGTCTGACGGAAAGGACTAGGTCTGAAGGAAAGGACCTCCGGGTAGCGCTAAAGCCCGACGGAAAGGACCAGGTTTGACGGAAAGGACCATTGAAATCTCACTGGTGAGTACTATGGGACTGGGGAACAAAAGGGGTGGCGACCCCGATATGGACAGCCAGGGAAGGCAGCAAAGGGAAACCAAAAGAGGGTGCTGGGAAAAAGGTATGACCACCTCGACTTATACCTATATAGTCCCTTGGGAAGACTTTTGAGGGTTTGGGATAACTTACGCATTCCCCTAGAAATAATTAAGGAACTAATGATAAAATATTGTTGTTTTGTTTGGCCAGAATATAAATTACCAGGGGGATTTAGGTGGCCCCCTGTAGGGTCGGACGACGATCCTAGTCTTTGTCATGTTTTGTGCCAGTATCTCAGTGATACTGAGAAGGGTCTCATTGAGAAAGAATGTGCGTCAATATGGTTAAGGGCAACATCTAGAGGAATCTATGTAACAAGAGAGGTGGGGGGGAAAGGGAAGCAGGAATCTGAAGAAAGGAAAAAAAAACAGATAGGGAGGTGTGGGATGTCCTCCAGTACCTTCCCCCACCTTATCACCAAAATTCATCAGGAGCCACAGCTCTTGTCCCCTCTGCACCTCCTGCTTCTAGTGACAGTGAAGAGGAGGAGGAACAGGACATTTTATCCCCTTCAAAAACAAGAAAAGGAACCCAGTACGAGGTGCCAAAAACTTCTAAATTCCGACAAAAATTCGGCAAATGCCCCTACGGCAGGTTCCATTGGGAGGTCAGGATGGGGGATTTGGATTTGTAATCGTGCCACTGACCACCCAAGATATAAGGGGATTAAAGAAAGAACTACCTCCTTATTTAGATGATCCCATAGGAGTAGGGGAAAAGATAGATGAATATCTAGGAAATGCAGATTACACTTGGAAGGATTGGGATTTTCTTTTAGGAATCTTTATTTGGATTCCAGGAAAAGAAAATGATCTTGCAAAAAGCTCGTCAATTATGGGAGGACGAACACCCGCAGGCAGGCCAAAATGCGATAGATGCACCCACTGTGGATGATATGATCCCAGTGGGAGACCCCCATTGGGATCCAAATGATCGAGTCAATTTGACCCGTCTTCGAGATTATCGAGCATACATAATCAGAGCCATTAAAATGGCAGTCCCCAGAACTAATAATATGTCAAAGGCTATGACCTTGGAACAGGGAAAAGATGAGAGCCCCTCTCATTGGCTAGAAAGAATTAGAGATGCTTTGAAGAAACAGGGAGGACTGGATCCTGAGGGACCAGCCTTTGACACATTACTAAAAGTACAGTTTGTCACTAAATCTTGGCCTGATATAAGAAGGAGGATGCAGAAGGATGAAGAGTGGCAGGACAAACCATTAGAGGAATTGGTAAAGAGAGCACAACAGGTGTATGTGAGAAGGGATGAGGAAAAGGCAAAGACAAAGGCAATGATTATGGCTCAGTATATAAGACAATCACAAGGATCTGTGGGGCCCCCTGAGGGACCCCCAAGGGCCAGAGGAAGGGGTCGATCTCAAGGGCGTAGTCAAAGGCAGAGCAGGGGGATGGTCTCTTCAACAGAAGATATCCATCTAAAACAAAAATTGGGAAGAAATCAGTGTGCATTGTGTAATGAGGAAGGACATTGGAGAAGGGAATGCCCACAGAGGCTAAGAGATCCTCAGGAAGAGGAAATTCACCGACTAATGGAAATGGATTGCTAGGGGTGTCAGGGGCTCCCATTATACCAGGGATCCACCACACGGGAGCCCTTGATAACATGTAGGGTGGGTCCGGACCGAGAGGAAGTGTGTTTCTTGATAGATACAGGAGCCTCTCGATCCACCTTGAATTTTATGCCAAAAGGAGGGCGATTGTCAAAGGGCTCCTTGGTTATCCAAGGGGTAAGTGGGAAAGACGAACGAGTGCGTATTATCCAGCCACTGGTAGTGGATGTGGGAAATAAATTTGAGATGCATGATTTTCTCTTTGTCCCAAATTGTGATTGCAATCTGCTGGGGAGGGATTTGATGGCTAAATTGGGAATGCAAATCAGTATTGTAAGAGATGATAAAGAAGCTTGCACTACTGTAACTTTGTGCAAAATGTCTGACAAAGCTTATGCTGAAGTGAACCCAGAAGTGTGGGCAGTTCCAGGAAAATATGGAAAACTAGACATGGAACCTCTCCAAATTACTTTAAAGCAACCAGGGCAGATAGTCTCTAAAAAGCAGTATCCTATTTCACGAGAGGGAAGGAAAGGCTTACAACCTACTATTGAGTCTTTGCTGGAAGCAGGACTTTTGGAGCCCTGTATGTCTCCATACAATACTCCCATTCTGCCAGTCAAGAAGCCAGATGGAACCTATAGAATGGTACAGGACTTAAGAGCAATAAATGAAATTATCAAACCAAGACATCTCACAGTTCCAGATCCATACACTATTCTAAACCAGATCCCCTCGTCACATCAGTACTATTCAGTACTTGATTTGAAAGATGCATTTTGGGGATGTCCTCTCACAGAGGATAGTAAGCAATATTTTGCCTTTGAATGGGAACAAGAGGAGGGAGGAAAAACAATAAAACAACAATTGACATGGACAGTTCTCCCGCAAGGATACACTGAGGCACCGGTCTTGTTTGGACAAGCCTTGCAGAAAATACTGAAGGAATTTACCCCACCTCCTGGAGTTAGGTTATTGCAGTATGTGGATGACTTGCTCCTATCAGGGGAAGAACAGGGGGTAGTAGAGGAACTTAATTTCTTGGCCCAAAAAGGGCTTAGGGTGTCCAAAAAGAAGGCACAAATGGTGGAAAGAAGGGTCAAATATTTGGGGCGTATTTTGACCGGAGGTTTACGATGCCTTGACCCAGAAAGAATTCGGGGAATTTTAGAAGTGCCATTACCCAGGACTAAGAGAGAGCTACGGCAGTTCCTAGGGCTAGTAGGATACTGCAGAGCCTGGGTTGAAGACTTTTCTGCATTAGCTAGACCACTGTATGACTTTTTAACCCAAAACAGCCCCAATGTTGTGGTATGGACACAAGAAGGAGAACAGGGCTTTAGAAAATTAAAAGATAAATTGAGCAAGGCTCCGGCCTTAGCTCTTCTGGACACAGAGAAAGAATTTGAATTATATGTGGATGTCAAACAGAGCCGTGGCAAGGAAATTTTAGTGCAAAAGCATGGAGGCATGCGAATACCAATAGCTTATATGTTAGACCCAGTGGCTAAGGGGTGGCCTTATTGTCTGCAGAATTGCGCAGGTACGGTCCTAATAGTAACTGAGGTCCAAAAACTGACCACAGAGGGATCCCATGATGTCAAGGTCCCATACCTTGTCAGGGCCTTGCTATCTGAAGGGGCTTCTGAAGCGAGGGAGGGTTTAACCCAGCTTCTTGTCTAACTGGTCCTGAGGGAGAAGAACCAAAGGAAATCCATGACTATATTATATTTAAAGCAATATGTGGCCAGAATACTTTTTCTTGTGAAGTCTCTCCGACAGGAAGCCCAGCTCACACAGATCCTCCCCTTGGATTTTGCAGTCCATGATATCCAACCAGGGGATTGGGTCTTGGTACATCAGTCAAGACAGCTGAGCATGGATGGACTCATCACACCAGAGTTAAGATTTCCAAGACTCCAGAAGCCTGGACTTCTCAGTTGATCTGTACCGCTGACGGGGAGTGGGTCTGGAAAATAAACTCTGGGTTGCTGGGTCTGTGGGAGTTCAGGAGGATATGAAGACTACTGATGGGTACTAGACATACTGAACGCAGGTTGTTAGTTAATAAGCTAGTTTGTAAAAACAAATATTGTCCAAGGGAAAAAAAAAAAAAAAAGAAAAAGAAAAAGAGGAGGGATTGAGCGGAATGCTCAAGTTTCTGTATTCATCAATAAGGGGGTTTCTCCACAGTTTGGCTGAAGAGCAGGACAAAGGGAGGGGAGACTGAGTGGAGCCATGAGCCCAGAAGGACAAAAAGAGCCATCTGCAAGGAGATGGGGCCTTTACAAAGGAGGGAAACAGGGCAATTGCCCCACATTCTTCAGCAAGGGGGACAAAGGAGTTGGTGAGCTCAGGTGAGAACAGATGGCGGGAGGCCGGAGTTCGGTGTAGGCGGGCCGGGAAGGCTGTAACTTCTGAGTACCTTGGCCAATGGGGAAAAGGAGAGGGCGTCCCTCGGTCGGGAAATTAGGATAAAAGCGGGGCTGCGTCCCCCAGCAATTTGAGAGACCCCACAGGGATATGCCCGGTGGACTCTCCCTTTATTCGAATAAAGTTTTAGGACTCCTCTGTCTCCTTTTGGACATTCAGTTCTTGACAGCGAGATTTTCCGCACAAAAGGTAGCACACAAAACAGTGAATCATCTTAATTTTTCTGTACCTTTGATATTCAGATTTAAAAAGAGGTTGACAATGAATAATGGGGTGATTTTTTTTAGCAAATGCTGAATTTCACTGAAGAAATCATAATAAACCTCCTAAACCAACTTAAAAAGCAACTCTACAGAAATAATTCCCCTCCCAAACCTGCCAGAGTCCTTCCTTATATCAACATATATAAGAACTTTTAATCAGTTAGCTGTTGTTGTTAAACTAAACTGCTTTTTACTTCAGTTTATTTTCCTTAGTGCTTTTTTTCACAGAAGTCGCAATTGCTGTCTTTCCTATCAGTCCTGTTGCAAGACATGTTTGTAAGTAGAAACACCTGGTCTAAAGCCTGCACTATAATTGAGCACTAATTGGCTGTTGTTGCAGTGAGGAGGCTGTGTTGGAAAATGAGCTCTTAAGTCATATAAAGACCCTTGGTATTATTTAATTCCTTCATATCAGATAATCTGTTTGGAAGGCAATGTGTGGGCCAATAAATTTGCCTTTGAGCCAATATATTGTCTTCAAACATGGAATTACATCAAAATATCTCTTGGTGTTTGGCCAAGGTGGCTGGTTAGACTGAGATCAGAAGTTCTTTATATGCCTTGGAAAAGGCCTGCAAGTGGCCAACAGTGTTCAGCATGAGACACTTAGGTTTCAAGTTACTCAGGCCTTTCAGCAAACTCTTCTCATTTAATAAGCTCTTAGTTATTTGATGATGAGTTTGCTTGCTCTGTGTGAGTTCATCCATGATGGTTCTCATTCTGTACTCTATATTCTATTTTTATGGAAGCAGCAGGGATTTGTGAAGCTGGTCCAAAGCAACTGACAGTTAAATGCAAATATATTTCTGACATCCTCAGTTATTTAAAATGAATTTGGGTTGTGCTCTTCTTTTAAAAGTTGAATGCTTTCAACAAAAGTTGAAGCTGGTTTCAGAAGCAGAACTTGAAGACTGTGTGCTCCTACACTACTTGTTCTAATTAGAGTATCATCACTAAGCACAAATGCAAATCTGTAATAAGAGATATTGTCTCCATTGCTACATAGATTGTTGTGAAGTTGGATATTTCTTAACAGACTCGAGTATTTAGAAGAGACTTGTGTTCCAGGCTTTTCCCAACCATCCTCCTTGTGGACAGCCTGCCGGCAGGAATGGCACATTGCTGCAATGCTGTATATCCTGTAGCTCTCAGTCTTGTTGTCTTCTCAATAGCAAGGATGAGTTTGAGTCAATCAGCAGTTCCTTTACCACTAAAGTTTCAGCCAGTATGTTTGTTTCCTTAGCTGATTGAAACAAGTTATGGTACTCTTTTTTGAAGAGCTCTCTACTGCAATCATTCTCGGATGTGAAGTGGAAGGTTAGGTGCACAAGTCGTTTTTAAGCCAGCGACCTTCTGATTTTCAATCTGTTTTTCTGTTTTACAGAAAGCACATGGCTTTCTGGGGTTTTGTGTATTTTACTTACCTCCTTTTCTCTCCTCTTTTAAGTTCAACTGCTTTGAGCTCTGGCTTGTATAACCACCTCTGAGTATGCTTTTCACTCAAAATCCGCAACAGAGAGAATGTTATTCTATGACTTTTGTAAAATATCACTTCTGAATACTTTTCACTTCTCAGCAATTATACGTGTTACTTTACTCAGTTACTGTAATTTTACCCATTCCCCTCATTGGTATAAACTTGCTTCCTTCCTATACACTTAATTGGCTGAGCTACAGTGTAAATTGCTGAAGCAAGGTATTTTGAAATGGGCCACTTAAATTCTGAATATAGACTATCTCTGTTATTTTATAATGAAATAACTAAAATTGTCAATTACAGACATTTTTCAAACAAAAATTTCAACAAACAAAAAAACCCAACAGGATCAGATTAGCAATAGGAAAGCTATTTAAAAGTTTACTGCCCACAAAAATTCTGCACTATCATCATAATATGCTTTTGTCTATGAATATAGTTGCTAGAATACTTGCAGAAAATGAGCAAAGACTGTATAAGCAAGGTTGAAGTCAGTGTTTGTTGGACTGTGTTTTATGTTGAATATGTGTTTGAAATAGGTACCTAGGTGAGCAGTACCTACACTGGTATGCACAGGCAACCCATCTCACTTTGCAGATTTTGCAGTGCATATTTTGCTAACAATCAAGACCATAAGTAATACTGCTACACTTGATATTCTTGCAGTGTCCCTGGCATTCATTCCATTGCCTTGTAAATGAGGAAACTAAGGTAGAGAAACTTTATGGCTAACCTAGATCTATACAGGAGAGTTAGAGCATGGTTGTGCATAACCTTCCTGGTACCTAGTCTTTGTCATGGCAGCCGCAGAACTAAACTTTGTCTGACTTCATTCTTCTTCTTGAGGAACACTGGGACATACCACAGAAAGCTGAGCACTCTTACTATGCAGAGGTGACATTTAGTACAACGCTAATCTGAATGAGTGCTTAGAAATAGTGTTTCTGTGTTTCTGCCAGTCAGCTATTTCCAAAAGTTTTCCCAACGCAATATAGTTGAAATCCATCATCAGTGATGCATAATGTTCGCCAGAAGGGGCCTCCTATTCCCTCTTCACCTCCATGTCTTGTTCAGATTGAGCGTAATGTAACTATTTTTTTGTGAAGCCCTGTATTATCCAGGTCAGAGAGTTTTCCCATGACTAAAGTACAAGCCATATACGAGCGTTTGCATTATATATGAGAAGTAAAAAATGTTTTATTAATTTTGAAGTATATGTTGTCAGCGCTCCTCTCACAGTGGTGCTTGGTTTGTCAAATCAGTCTCCTCAGTGAGACCAGCATGAGCTGATACTGAATCCTGAGTGTTACACAATTAGCAGCAATATCCAGAGGTGGAAGAGCTGAGTGTAGTCCGTTAACAGTGACTATGACTATACAAGAGTGGAAAGGACAGAGTCAAGTAAAGAACAGAAAACAAACCTGTTCCTTCCTTCTCCTTAGAAAGAACATAAACAATTTTGCAAGTGATTTTTGTCAAAATGTTCAAAAATAATGCTTGCCTCCCTGGGAATCAGCAGTACTTCAAGCGTGTGCTTACACTATAAAATGAGGCCTGGAGCAAAATGCCTAGCCTGGCAGAATCAGTTGGCAGTCTCTGCTAAGCACAGCACGCTGCGTGTGTGCAAGTCAAGCTGTGTTCAGCTCGGTGCATGCAATCGGCTGGGAGCCCTGGTTTCTCCCAGACTTACTATGGGAAGAGCGAATCTGCACTTGGTTGAATCTGGGCCTTTCTCTGTTGCCGATATTCCCATTTCATGTCTCTTAATCGCATAAGACAGTATACTGGTTTCTTTTTTTTTTCTTTTTATTATTACTTAAGAGAATTATTCATCCTCTTACCTTAAATATAATTGAATGATGCTCTGCATCCAGAATTAAGTATAGGCTGTGTTGCAGTATAAAACCACAGCATATGATGGCAGTATGCATGTTTCTTCTTTTAAGAAAAAAAGCCCGGACTAGCTGTGGCCATGTGGAAGGTCAGGTAGTTTGGAAGAATCCCTTTATTAATGAGGCAGTTGATTACTGAAGATTTCCAAGATAGATACAGCAATAACCAAAAATAGCAACAAAATACTTTGTGATATTGTGTTGAAAAAAATAAAGCATGTTAACTTATAAAGGATGCTAAGAATGCTAGGCTGATCTGAACAGACCTATCTGAACACATTTTTATTTCTGTCTAACTAAAGTGATCTGCATCTTTATAATGTAAAATCTTTCATGACTTAACTAGTGGGACAGACTAGTGCCAGACTTGCTAGCTCGATCAAACACAAAATTCACTGCAGATTGAGTTACTGTGCGTATGACTGATGATTGAATCGTGTTGGTAGAGCAGACTGTATAAATCCATTGTTTCTGATCCTTGCCAAGGAGGTGTCACAGGACTCATGTCTCTCAGTTTTTCTTGCCGAGGGTTCAAATAGCAAGTATTTTTAAAGTGAATTTGTATTCTCAGGTGTCTGATTAGAAGAAATTTGATAATATTACTTTTGCTCAGTCCCTACATTTAGCTATCACTGTTAAAACGTCCCATCTGCTTCTAACAGTTGCTCTTTATTTTGTAGCACAGTTTGCACATGCCTTGTCAGAGATGAGAGCATCTAAGACAAAAAAAAAAAAAAAGACCCCCCCACTGTAGCCAGAAAACTGAGTTGTAAAGTACTTTTTTGTTCATCCTTGCTTATGTAACAGTATTTCTCCAGTCCAGTAGGTAAGCATCCAGAGTAAAGTTAATAGGTTTTGTGGTATATCCCTCAGGGAGACAAAATCCATTTTCCATACGTTGACCTTAACCTCTGTTCAGTAAGCCAATACATAGCTGCTGCTCGTGTAACTCCATTTGAGTTGAGGGATTTGTGTCAACTTGAACAATTTCCACTGTATTGGGTCTCCATTTGCTTATAGAATATCATGATCTTTTCCTTAAACTATTATCTTGAAGTAATATATGCGTATATTCTCATAAGCAGGAAAGTTTGAGTTGGGTCCAGGAGGAGCGGTAAAAATTAGTGTGCTGTGTTTGAAGTCAGACTAGATGATCTAATGACTTTGACTGGCTTTAAATTTTATCAGCCCATTGAAATAGTTTGCTTGAAATCAGTGGGACTATTCATATGCTTAAATTTAAGCATCTATATAAACTTTTCCACAAGTCAGGATGTGAGTCAGCACATAGTCATAGTTTTGTTTTTTTTTTTTTAATATTACCAAATAAATAATTTTCCAGCACTGACATTTTTGTCATAAAGCATTTTGTCATAAGCATTGTCTTGCTGCCCTTTCTACAGCTATCTTGATGCTGTCCAATATTGAACTTTGATTTCTTAATGTGTTTTGGCTGGGTTTTGTTTTCTGTTCCCTTTCCCCCAGTTCTGCTTGTTGAGTGAGATGGTAAAATAAACTGTACATGTGTCCTCAAAAATCCTACTTTGACAGTGTCCAGACAGACATAGGGTACTTCTAAGTCTCTGCTGGCTTTTTTCGTTAATGTTAGTGGGCTCGACTGTGATTCGGAGAACAAAGCTCCTTTTTAAGACCCTCTGATAGTGGAATAGGGGCTTAGGGAGAAATTAAGGTACTTAAACCAGAGCAACTGCATGAGGAATAATAAATCCTACTAAATCTGCGACAGCTTTGCATAGAGGCGTGCCATAGTTGTCACCCAAAGTGCGTTATTCCTTAAATCATATGATTTCTCTTTAAGCCCATCTGAGCTTTCCAGGAGCTAGAAACCTACGCTGCCGACAGAGGAGAAACAGTTGACTGAAATATTTGATGAGGCTAGTACCTCATACCTCTTGGCAAAATAACGTCAGAGTAAAAAGTTCCACCTCCCCGTGATATATCAAATTCCCCTATTTATCTTTTTAAAGAGACTTAATCCCAACTCTGATAGCTGGGATAGTTGGGATTTGTTCATACTCAAAAGTGTTCATATGCTGAGAATCCCGTGTACCACAGTGAGGCAGGGGTTGTCTTCCGAATTTAGTCCTAATCATATTTGATTTTGATGCTTATTTTGACTGCTATTGCTAGCAGTGAGAGTTGGGTGCGCCAGCACAACAGGTTTATACATAGAGGGCATCTTCCCTTAGAGACATCACCACCACTGCTCGCATCTTCATTATGATAGTAGGAGAAAGGGCGGGTGATCTAAGCGTCCCTGCCTAGATGATCTCCCTTCCAACCTCAACCATTCTGTAATTCTGTGAAGAGTAGTTAGACCATAGCATGTGTGTGTGTGTGGGGGGTTCACTTTTATGAAGTGAGGGGGGGTGGAAGTGAAGATACAACCATTTGTATCTTCAAGGCAAAACTGCATTTTCAAGCTTTCGACTTGTGAACTTTTGAACACAAAGCGAATTGTTGTAGTTTTGAAACAAATCATTTCATATGCACCCCTTAAAACTGCTATTTTGGCAATTATGGTATTAGACTGTTTTTGTGTTTTTTCAGCTAGGGACACTAACTCTCACAGTTGCAAAGACAAGCTTGAAAACATTGGCCGTAAGATCTCAAAAGGGCGAAGACAGAAAACACATATTATTTCTAAGGTGTATTTCTCAGCCAATCTTACTTCTTCAGAACAGCAGTGAACATTTTGAGCACCACATGCTGCACTGCTGGTGCATTTATTATTCCATATTCTGAGTTGCTTTGATCTGGTCCTAAGTGCTGAAATGAGAGAAGGGATTGAAGATGAACTTCAAACTGCTGTCACGTTCCCCATACAACAGACCGTGAGAAACTCAGGATAGTGAGTAGGCAGTGGAGTAAGCTGCTCTTATTTTTGGAAGGCAAATTCTGTTCTAAATGATGTGTGTGATTCTCTTGTCTGCAGTCGGTTTGCATCTATGCCTGTTATCCACATTTGTTCTCTTAATTCTCCTTTGTTAAAGATATACATTTATTAAGAGGATTCATTAGGCCACTTGTAAATGTCATCTGTATTATATTTCACACTGATAAATGTGAAACTGCTTCTGTCCATTATTTTTTCACTTTTTGCCACGTAATTCCAGGACTCCCAAGTAATCGTTGGACATCTAGAGGATGGTCTCCGTTTTGTAACACGTAGGCAGTGATATATCTGTCTTCGAAATAACTTTCTGCTGAGTGTTGCAGATCAGAATAATTCAGAATGATGGAGTGTTTGCTGCTCAGCTGCACTGCAGTAGCTGTGCTACTGACATCTCATGGAGATGATTGCTTTTCTTTAGTAGCAGAAATTGTGTCACTTCTCTGGTTGCATGAGTGTTTGTGCTTGGATTTGCCTCTCTTCCTCACCTCTATCCTAGGAGCTGTACAAAAGCTGATTGTATAACAACTTAATGTTAGGTTTTGTTGTTGTTGTTGTTTTTAATAAGAACCCTTAAAATTCATCTCGGATTTCGCGGTTTCTGCTCTGTCTTTGTGTAGGTGAATCTCTTAATGAAGTTCACAGCAGGAGTTTCGCGAGTGAGAATAAACTACACTAGAACTGAAATTGTAGTCTAAAAAGATTTCTCTGTAGAGGTTCCAACTTTAACTCTCAGTTCAAGTGCTTCATACTACATAAACAAGAGCAGCCTAATAACCTCTTGGAAGTGAGGAACACTATAAAGAACTGAGTACCTGGAAACAAGACTGAGAGAAAGCCTGATCCTTTCTCTGAGCTGTGACTAACATCTGTTTCAGTGGAATTGCTGCTTGGCACCTCCCACGATCAGATTTACAGCTGACCACTGCCGTTTACAATTCTCCTATCGCAGCTTTTCACCTACATGGGTATCTGCAGACATCCTGCCTTGCTATCGTCACAATAACAGACTCTAAACATAATAGCATCCTACGGGGATACAGTAGAATAACAACTCACCACACTTCCTTTTTACTCACCAGCAACGCTTTACAATAAACCACTAATCCTAATGAAAAATCTGAATAACAGATGAATAATTTGAATAGCATCTGTACAGAGGTAATAACCCAAGTGAGACTAGTACAAAGGTTATTCTCGACTCCATTTCAAAGAAGGTGAAAATTCCATCCTTCTACATACACTTGGGGATGGAGTATGAATCTAGTGCTATACAGTCTCTATCCGCTGGCCTTGAAATCACAGCAGCATTTGCTTTGCTAGAAGAGCAGAGGAGCTGTTTGAAATTGAAGAAAACATAAGCTTAAAATAACTTCTCCTCTTTCCCTATTAGAAGTCCGTCTTGTTGATCATAATTCAGTTAATTGATATGATGTATAGGCTGGTATATCTTAAAATTTAGCTTTTCCCTGTCATGACAGTATATTTCTGTGTATACCATCTGAAAACAAACAGATTAGAAAATTCTATTCTCATTCTGCTGTCAGTTTAAATTAGACCTCAGATTCACAACTACCTGGTTTTGCAGTACAATAATTCACCAAATTGTATATACATACAATTGTATATATAGACTTGTATGCACACCAACACAATTACTTGCCTAGTAAAATCAAATACTATAGAAACTTTCATGTGCTTTTATTCTGGCTAAATTCCTATCTTCAAATATACTTCACGTGGTATATTTGATTGATTTAAAAGATTTAATTCTCACAACATTCTAATTATACATTATATATATATATATCTTCATATATTTATATAATCCAAAGTAACACATCCTGTATAAATGTATATTACATATATGTCTGACTCTCCCTTCCTCCCCCTCCCCCCAAAATATTTAATCTAACATAGCATTAACTTTGTTAATATTCTTTTGTGCAGATACTTTCCATCAACATTTCTTCAGCACTTTACCACAGATTATACACGGAGCAAGACACAGGTGAGGAAAGGAGCGAAATTATTTTGTGAATATGTGGCAAAGACTTCTGTTGCTTAAGGAAAGCTATGAAGAGTCTGTAATTGAATTTAGATTTCCCTGAAGTAGCTTTGTCATAAAAATCAGGTACAATTTCTTCTGCAGTGGTCATTCTGTTTTCATGTACTAGTCTGGCCACATTTGGAAAGACATTAAGATTACAAGCAAGCAGAAATATCAAAAAAAGTCGCTTACCTTAATCTGACAGGTATCTGACTTTCAACATACGCATTTTTCCAGGATTTCGCCTTTCCCCATGGTGCTGAGAGGCCGAGATTATTATTTTCTGTGCGGCCGTGTCGCGTACGCTGCTGGCAGTGCCCTGGAGAGAGGGGCAGGATGGTGCTCCGGGCGCTCCCGCCGCTTTCACTGAGGCTGGGGCTCTTCTGAGCTCAATTAGTTCTAGATTGTTTGGCTAAATGGCAGCCACACTTCCTTCTATTCTTTCCCAACTTAGTTTTCCTGCCTCCAGTGGTGTTTTTCCTTTTCTTTGGGCTATAAATAGGCCTGCCACAACACAGTATATAGCAGTAAGGAAGGCAGGAAATGCATTTAAACAAAGGAAAGATCTGGGGGGTGGGGGGGGCTGCTCCCCGCCTCCTTAAATATAAATCAAAAAATTTGCTAAAGATTGCTCTGCAGGCGCTGCTTGCTCACATGAGGAGAGTGCTTGTTCTGAAATGCTGTAGGATGCTGTCTTTTGTAATCTGCAGAAAAATGAGGACATACAGTAGCACGGGGCCTTTTGACCTTAGTTGCTTCAGTAATTATCACTCTGCTTAACTGTTTAAATTTGATTAAAGCTTTGAAAGGCATGTGAGGGTCTGGAGAGTTGAAATGAAATTTTCTTTGGCTTTAAAAAGCAAGAAATGGCATGTGTTTTTGGATGGCAGAAATATGTCTTTCAGGAGGTACAGATCTTGCATGCTTGCTTAGTTTTAAATAATATTTTTTTTTCTTTAAAAGATACTCATTGGTTCATCAAACTAGTTTTTAAATCAGTGAAAATTACCCTGCAGACTCAGCCCAGTGGCTAAGAGCTTGGAAATGTTTAAGTAAACAAAATGCATTTTCATAGAGGGAAACTGTTTTACATATAGTCTGTCAGGAAGACTCTGCAGCTGTAGCTGTTGAATAGCAGCTGTGTTAAGAGTCCTCAAATCCATTTATTTGATCCAAAAAGAAAAAAGCTTTTGATTAGCTTTGGGTCAGATTTCTGAACAGGAGCTTTCCAATTTTAATTATTTTTCAGTTTACTATGTTTTTTAATATATGTTAAGTGTGCAAAGCTTTTGTGTTTTTTTTTTAAAAAAGATCAAACCATTTTCAAAACATGATCAATTAAGATGATCATATGTAAGCATATTTACCAGACTGTTTTCCATATTCTCACATTTTCTGCTGTCTGAGGCCCAATTAATGGTACATGCCTTTCTTTCAATTTATACAAACTAGGAAAATAGCTGTAAAGATGGTGATGCATGTTCTGAAATGAGTGCTTATTCTAAGGCAAAAGTGCAGACATAGGAGATGTGTTGCTAGCTATGAAAGTGTTTTTCTCTTCTATTTGAGATTTGTAGGCGAGACTTATGCAGATCAATGGTGCTAGAAGTGATGGGAATTAAGGATCTGCGGCATTTGAAGAATTTGGAAAATTTTAAACCCTTTGTTTCATACGTATTATGTGGGCAACCATAACTGTTTGCTAGTATGGTGTCTCATAAATGATTTTGCAAACTTCTGTAGTTCCAGGTAGACAAGATGCCAGAGGAACTTACATAAAATTAAGCAGCATCTTCAGGAAAGTTCCTGCCTTGTTGAGAACTTTACAAAGAGTCTGTTTCCCATGACACAAATGTGATTGATAATTGCCTATGAAAAACACAAGGACATACAAGTGGTGGGTGAATAAATATTTTTGTAGATTTCTTGAAAATGAATAAATCCCAAGGTTTTCCGTGAAAGTATTAAAAAAGAAAGTTAAAGATTCTGGAATATGAATCAATTATAAAAACCTTTCATCCAGTAGTATAAAAATCACTAATCAAACACTAGCTTAACAGCTGAGAGTGGTTATTTTTAAAATATAATGCTTTTATTAAAAATATAATGAGATGAAGTTGCAATACTTAGGTTATTTTATCCTGTGTTAAAACAGTCTGTTAATAAGTGATATTAAACTCTTAGGAAGATGTGGTCTTAATTTGCAGACCATGTAGCACAAATAGGAAAATGTTTATATAATGGTTCATATTCAATAGTGGATCAAATAATGTCTCTAAGTGGAGCACTGAACCAATTTTAATAGGGACTTTCTCTTGGAGATGGCTGAGAGTGAGTTTCCCTAGTCTCTCTAGCAAATCTTTGAAGTCCCTCTGGCTCTTCCAGGCTTCAGACCAAGGCTGAGGGACTGTCAATGGGTAAAAGTTGATTTAATTTACTGTTGGGAGGTAAGAGCTGGGAATATGGTTAACAAGCAGTTTTGCAAAGTTGTTCTCCATGATGTAAAAGAGCACTGAAATGCAAAGCTGCTTAGTAATTCCTTACTTGAGCAAACCTTTATTCAAATACAGTTTACTTTAAATCTTAAATCTTCTCAGTGAGTTGCCTGTGGTTACAGGCTTAAATTTGCATCAACATGCTCTATGGGCTGTGGTGCAGTTACCACCAAGCGCTGCCAGAGACCTGGAGAGGCTTAGCGTGGGGTGGCCGCATGCTGCAAGCCCAGTCTGCTCGTGCTGCTTTTACTGATACCTTTGCTTTCCCAGATGAACACTTTTTCCTCTGTATCAGTCAAAATAGCTTCAACTGTTAAAAAGTGTGTTAAAAATAGACGTCACTGTTGAAGGAAGATTTCCTTCCTCTGGCACCTGACTTTGGATGCTTGGAAGAAATTTTCATCCACAGTACAAGTTTTTTCAATCCCACTTTGCAATCTTGAGGGAAGAGCCTTTGTTGAGAGGCCTGTGAAGGATGCTGCAGGCTTCCAGAGCAGAGCTTCCTTTGGGGATCAAATAGCTGGTGGAGCCACAAGAGAGCCAGGAACTGGGTGAGTTGTGAGGATGGATACTTGTAAAATCCAAGAACATTTTTCTGTGTCAAGCTAGAAGAGTTGTATTTTGTCTGACAATCCCATTCTCACTTGCCCGTCTTGCTCACCAGACTCTAGCGTAACTGCTGGCTGCAGTAGCAGCTTTGGAGTAGCCCTGTGGTGCCCCTACCCTGCAGGGAGGTTTTCAGCCCCTTGGAATTCAAAGCATCTTGTCTTAACAGCTCTTTTACACTCTGCACCCAAAATACATGCATGTGTGCCTGCATTAAGGATGTCAACAACACCCCTAGCCTATTTCTGTCGAGAAAATCATGACTTCTTCTCTAAAGGAAACTTGGAGCTATTGCAAGGAAGCATGCAAAACCCACTGCTTTGTGCTGGATTCCTCATATGAGCTCTGCACAGATCATTTTAATTTGTACTAGTGAATCAGCTTCTAAAATAATAGGCTGAAATTATCTGTGCCGTCTCCTCTGCTTTTATCCTTTTATGCCCTTTCCACTGGCATCAGTGGGAATGTGTTTGACACGAGGCCCTATTCCTTGTGAGCAGGGCAGCACAATCTAGTTTCTCGTAAGTTATTCAATAGTTTGAATTTGTTAGGGGGGTTGTTCCTGACCCTCTTTCCCCCTCAGTCATTTCCTTGCCCCCCACATTTCACTGGATTGCCTCGTATGTTTCAAGTAATCACATAACTTTCCCTGGTAAAGTTGTATGGAGGAGGAAGCAATAAATAGGTTTTTATGTCCTGTGGTTTGTCTTTAGGCTGCCTGACTTATGGCTGTGGAAATCACTTGTCTCAGAAGTACTGGGTGAATCACAAGGACACTTGATATCTCCCTTGATTTCTGAATGTGTTGAACAGCTTACCAGATGGCGTTTCTGGATTGCAACGCAGGCTGCGGGCCAGGTCCCCAACTTCTACAAATTGGTGCTGCTTTATCAATGTCAGTGGAGTGACACCTATTAGAGCTGTCTGGGGGAGCTGGCCTGTTGGTTTTAGTGGATCTGTGCCCATTCAGAAGAGCTGAGGACCTGAGAGTTTAAGGAGCTTCCTAATCATAGGCTATGTTCAGAAAATGTAGTGCATAGAAAACGTATTGTTTCCCTCCCACCACTCAAGCAAACCATTAAAAGACAAAAATATCCCAACAGATTTGCTCCCTACAGCTGTGGGCCAAGCTGGAGAACAGTTCGCTGTGATCTTAAAAAAATTAGGAGGAAACAGCGGGTCAGACTCAAGCTGTGAGTCAACATACACGTAGAAGATAATGGGCTGATCATCTGCCCCATGTGTTTGGGATCTCAGGAGGTCAGCACAGTTGCTGTCTGTAAGCCCTCATGATGTAAACTATCTGTGTGTGTTTTACATAGGTTATGGAAGGGGTACACGAATAGCAGTATAATTTATTTTTCATGTTCTTCCTTACCATATCTTTTTCTCAGCCTTCTTTGTATTTTGAACAAACAGCATGCATTAAACCTGTGTAATAGTGAAGTCTAAATTAAAGTTCTATTTACAAAATGTTGAAGATTTTAATGCCTAAAACTTTGATCCTTATCTTCTCTCTGTGATTGATTTCTATACAAACAGCCAGGAGTTTAAAGTTTTCAGGGAGGTGATGACAGCAGGAAGCATTATCTCTGTGGTACTGATGAGGAAATAGAGTTACCTTGCCAAAGGTCTCACAGGAAAAGATACTTTTATCAGGAAAGCTTACATTTTACTTGTCTCCTTTTCAGTCACATCCTTGTCTTCATATTCAAGGTTCTTTTCATTCTGCTTCTGTCCTGCCTAGTGTGCTCAGTTCACTTCAGCAGAGTCAATTTTTGCTTCCAGTCAGCTCAAGCTTTCATTTTATGTTCCCACTTTCCAAATTTTCATGCGAGCACCCTTGTACTTCCTCTCAGACTTGTGAGAAGCTGTTAGGAGCCCCTACAATGTCACCTCCCTGTTCTGCAAAATTCTCCTTTGTCCCCTCTTCCCCCCCAAAATGGCAACAGTGCTGCTGCAGGGTTGTACTGCAGTTGATTTGTTCCAGGAAGGTGGAAGGCGCTATTTAAAATTTCAGCACGTTCCTGACCTGTCAAAAACCTGTGTCTGACAAGTTCTTTCCTTGGCAAGCCTGTGCTGCCCATCTTGGTGGGTGGCTTCTCCGCGTTCCCGGCTTCTCAGAATCCAGGGTCAGAAATCCTCATTCCTGGTCATTGCTCTGCGCAGGGCGTCTGCTACTGTCACTATTGATATCTCAGTATTTCTTTGTATACAGACCTTTTGCAACACCTGGTACAATGAGGGACTGATTTTTGGCTCTTTCCCATGCATTAGGACTCAAAAGCAGTAATGGCTAGAAGATCTAAGGCTCTATAGTCCTGGCTTTTACTCCTTGGCCTTTAAATGCTCAATATCTCAAACGCCCACTTTTCTATGCTTGTGTTTATTTTAAAGTAAATTTTTTTGCATTGAAATTTCCAAGAAAAAACTGAGAAAACATATAGTGGAGATAAATTGCTTCCTCCTTTGCATGTAATGTACTAATAAAAGAACACTAATGTGTTGTTCATGTAATACAGCTGTACCAGAAGGACTTCCCTACTGCATTCTGTAATCTGGGCAGACACCTATGTAAATAAGCATGTGCAGAAAGAAACATCATGGAGATTAATGTGTGTCAATTTAAAACTAGAAAGAAATGATAACATTTAATGGAAGAATCTGAAACCCCAAATACTGCGAGTGCAAGCACTTTCCAAATTCTTGCAAATATTGTCATCTCTTTTTCAAGGAAATTTATTTACCTCTCAAAGCCAGATGTAGATTCAGGGGGGAAAAATCATTAGAAACGGTTGAAGTCCATCTGTGCTTTGTTAAGTTGACAAGAGTTAGGTTCTCATTTACACCAGTTTCCCTCTGTTACACTTCTCATTTACACCAGTTTCCCTCTGTTACACTTCATTGACCAAGATGAGGTATTTTTTTGTTAACATTAGTGTGAGCTTAGTCTTCTGTTGTTTCCTTTGCCAGTATTTCAAAGGCCTTCCATTTGTGAGCCAAACTTTTCTGAATTTCAAGGTCTCTGCATTCCTGTGTCTGCCAGGACAGGGGAGAAGTTGAGTTTGGCTGTTGCAAAGCAATCTAATGACCCTCAACCTTTTGAAGACACTGCAGTCCAAGCCGCTTTGCTGCCATTTGAAGTAGGGCAATGGGTACTAAGTGGCCTCTTCTGGTGCATCTACAGCAACACACCTCTCTGCTGGAGTCCCAGCCGACGCGCCAAAGGTGTCTTCTGCTGGAGCAATACGTTGAGTGTCATAACTTACACTTGCTCAGGGACTCCTTTCTGGCTCTTGCTGTGCAAAGGGGGCAACTGATTTGCCTTGCCCTGGTGTGACATCGCTTCCCTGCCAAATCTCTTGTCGCACCTGTGCTGAGAGCAGCTGGCTGCCGCAGTGTCCCGGGATCTTGCTCAGGGGAGGAGGAAGAGTTGCTCCTCCGTGGTTCCTGCCAAGTGCTCTGTTACTGTGTCACCTCCTGGCTGCCAGCAACTTGCAGAGGCTCTGGGGGACAGGAATAGCAGCCCGCTCAGCACAACTCCGGAACTGGGAGGTTTCTCCAGTGACTTCTAAGGGACGAGGATTACACTGTGTCTTACCTGCTTCGTTAGGTTAAGAAGGGGTGTGTGTGTGTTTTTCCTGGGTTCCTAGGAATATTTCCACTGCTCTGAACGCCTTCCCTGGTGCTTGACTTGCCATGTAGGAGCGAGCTTTATGTGAGCCAGACCAGCTGCTCACAGCCTGGGGTAGGAATATGGTTGCGCAGAGAGATTAAATGGTTTATTTTCCATCCATCAAGAAGATCCTCAGAGCTAATCAGCTGGGCTTTTTAGGTGACAGCTTTTACCTTAGGCTAATGCCTGTTTTAAAAATAGCCATCGTTGGCCTCTGATTGCTCTGCTGGAACGGTTGAGCTTGTGGCGCGTCCTTGTTTAGTGTTTGGGTTCAGACCTTTCAGTCACTGCCCTCAGCTGTGCTCTTATGCATCTGAGGCTTCACGTTTCACATTTGGCACCAGATTCCCATTGCAGAAATACAGATTGTGTCTCCCTGGGGCTGTTTACACTGTTTTCCTCTTGGATTTGCAGATTTTTTTCATCATTTCTGAAACTTGAAGGGAGTTGGCACTTCAGGGGCTGTGCTGACCTCTAGTGACAGAGGCTGGAGAAAAAGTAGCTTTGCTCTTAAAACATGTTGAAAGACTAAGCTCACTCATAGCTCTCCTCTTTCTTCTAGTTTTCATTCCAGACAGGTCTAAAGGGACTTAATCTCTCCTACCGGATTTTTCAGGTCTTTCTGAGTTGCTTATATTTTTGTGCAGTTTTCGAATAGTTATTAGCAAATTTTTCCCACTGTATTAGATCTCTTTCAAAGATTTTTTAGTATTTCATTACTTGCAGATTTTAATATGTATACATATATATATATATAGAAATGGTAGAAATTTGGTGTGGTTCTTTCTATGCTGTGACCAAAATTATTCCCTGTTTTAGCCCACTGAAGCCAATGGAGTTTCAGCAAAATTAGAGGAGAAAATGGTGATACAGTTATGTTAACAGATACTAGTAATTATGCATGTATAGAAGATTAAAGAAAAGGGATTATACTGGAACATATAGGAGAACTGAGAATAAAAGTATAAGGGAGTTTCAGTGAGAGGGAGCTGCTGCAACTTGTTGATCCACCCTATAGGCTGATAGGACCCCGTGGTCTTTGCCCTTGAGTTTTTGTATGCTGATGAGTCTCCTGGAAATGTTTTGCATTAGGCATTTAGCGAGGAGAAATGCCATGCCTATAGTGTTAGATTTTTGTGGTCTGTCTTCCTTGCAGTGCAGGATTGGCAGCTACTGCATGATTATAACTGCATTGTTTGGTCTGCTCAGTATGGCCAAAGTAAGTGGTTTTAGCAAATGCTCAAACATAAAACAAATTTTACGCGATGAAATAAGAGGCAGTTTATCTGAAAACAATTATAGCTGCCTTCAGGTGGAATAACGTAATGCCCAAACTTCTACCAGATACAAAAATATTGGAAGGATTAATACGTATGTCTGTGCACCTGTGTATTAATGCCTTCAGTAGTTTAAAAAAAAAAAAAGAAAAAAAAAAACCAAACTCCTCACCTGCTTTGTCTTATACTTAGGAAACTAAAGTGAGCTAACATTGTGGTGAGTAGTATAGTTAATTCCTGTTTGTTTTTTGCTTTAAGGGTATTTATTTATTTATTTCTCTTTAGCCTTTGGAAAATGACATCTAAATATGAGCAAGTGTGATGATTGTAAATTCCAGCTTCATACAGTTCACTGTTGTGCAGATCAAAGGATTTCCCTTTCCTTTCTAGTTTTATTTTTGAAACTTCCTTATTCCATGTTTGCTACTCAGCTCAGTTTGGTGCTGCAGACCTGAGAAAAATACATTCACTGCTGAAAGCATGTTTGAAATTTCTTGCTTGTAGTAAAAGAAGGAAAATATACGTTTCCTCATTCCTCTTCAGAATTTGGAGAATCCCAAGTTGGCATGGGGCTGCTGTGGGCTTCTATTTTGGTGAGGAAAGAGACTGGTGTGAGATTTGACTGATATTTATGACGGATGTTATCAGTTTACTTGGGCAGAAGATTTGTCAGAGTCCCGGATAGTGGTTATCAGTTACACTGCATGCCGAACCTGCATTTAGACACTGCACACTGCTCCGGGGAGGCCAGCAGCAGGGAACAGAAAGGAATGGGTGCATGGCATGCCAAGGGTCTGGGTCATGGGCAAATCATATGTGGATGTGGAGGGAGCCTGGACGTGCATTCATCCACAGGCCGGAGTGTGGGAGGAGCTGGCCAGTGTCCCTGCAAGGACACAATCATCTTGGAAAGGTCATGGGGATCAGGAGGGGTCCTTGAGGACTGGGAGAAAGGAAATGTCACCCTGTCTGCAAGAAGGGGAAGCAGGAGGATCTGGGGAACTAGAGGCCCATCAGCCTCACCTTGATCCCTGGCAACCTGCTGGAGTAATGCATCCTGGATACTATTTCCAGACATATGAAGGACAGGAAGGTGATCAGCATGGCATTGCAAAAGGGAAATTGTGTTTAACCAGCCTGATAGCTTTCTGTGATGAGATGCTTAGCAATGAAGGGACTAGAGCATCTGTCTTATGAGGTGAGGCCAAGAGAGCTGGGACTGTTCAGGCTGGACAAGTAAAGGCTCAGATGGGATCTTAGTGATGTTTGCAAGTATCTGACGAGTGAGTTTGTAAATGCTTATAAATAATGAAAGAGCAAGGGGCCAGATTCTTCTCAGTGGTGTCCTATTGTAGGAAAAGAAGCCACAGGCACAAGCTGAAACACGGGAAAGTCCAGCTGAACACAAGAAAATCGCTTCTTCACTGGGAAGGTGGTTGAACACGGAGCAGGTTGTCTGGTGAGGCTGTGGCATCTCCACTCATGGAGCTGCTGAAACCCAGTTGGGCAAAGCCGTGGGCAGTGTGCTGTGGCCGACCCTGCTGGCACGGGTGGGTTGGAGCAGAGGATCTCCAGAGGTCTCAGCCAAGGCCCGCGGTGCTGCGGTTCTGCGCTCAGTGGCACCACGGGGAGAACGTGCCATGGGGAAGGGCAGTGAGGAGAACGGAAGCAGGGACTGCCTTGCAGCGGGAGCGGGGCTGGAGCTGCCTGCAGCAGCGTGGGCGCGGAGAGCAGAGCCCGCCGACAAAGCAGCAGGGACCATTTGGATGGCAGCAAAGTTAAATTCAGTTTTAGCTGGAAACAGGCTGTCTTCTACTGGGGATCTTGGAGCAGGTCCTACTCACCCTTCTGGGCAGCTTCCTACTGGTTGTCAAGTGACAGAAATGAAACTTTTAATGTGAAAGAAATATAAAAAAAATCTGCTTAGCTGTACTCAAATCTTTTCTGCCAGGGACATTCTTCATTAAACACACATGGTGGGATTTTTTTTCATAAGAGCTTGGCACAGCCTTTGCTCTGCTCCCACTGGAATCTGTGGAAGTGCCACAGGTTTTGGTGGGAGCAGAGCTAAATCAATATGGAGTGCTTTGGAAAATCCAGCCCGGAATGGATCCTGGCAGCAGGACTAGATAGGGATTGGAGGTGATGCTGAAATTGTCACGTAGAAATTTTCCATGCTGGCTAGCAAATGCTCTCCTTTCCCTCAGTTCAGAGCTAATGGAAAGTAGTTTATAGCGAAACATAGCTTGAAGGGAAAGTCAGCATAGAAAGAAAGAATAGCCTGATTTTTTCCTTCCTCTCCATATTTTGTGAGGACAAAAACCTTACTGCAAACCTTCCCTGCTGCCTGAGGTTGCCACTCCAGGAGCGTCCGTTGTGTGAGGGCCCCTCCCTCATGGGAAGGATAGGAAGGGACCATAACCTGGGAGAAAGCAGCGCCCTGAAGGCTTTCATTGGGGTGCTGCACTATTTGCTGATTTCTAGGAGTCTCTGAGCCACTGCATATTCAGCAGGCTTGGAGGAGGGCTGACAGGGCTGGCACTCCTGGCTTTCCTTGGTCTGCATCAGTCCTGCCCCACCGCATAGTAACATCACTTCTGAAGACAGGGCTTCACAAGATAATCTGGGTTTTGACACGTGTTTTCTTTTTGGCATACAGGCTCCCAAATACAAAGGGGGTGCGGGAGTGTTTCACAGCTTAGTGTGCAAGCACAGCCTGTGCCAGCTGTTTAGATGCTGCCCCAGGACTGCCTGAGTTTTCCGGCTCTTCTGCTGTAAGGCTCTTCCTGTAGGGAAATGCAGGGAAAATAGCCCAGCATTTTCTGCAGGAGTACTGTTGCACTCCCCTGAGCTGTTGTCATCACTTCCTAGGAAGTCTTCAGCAAAGGGCTGATTTTCTGCATTTGTTCAAGCTTTCTTATGTGTATTTTGTGGTGCTTCCTTTTGGATACATCACTTAGCTTCCCTAGGCTAGATAACTTCAGATCTTCAGATAGGAAGAAAAGCCAAATAAATACTAAATGATTATCTCAAAAATGAGCAATAGCCTCTGTGTCCTACAGCAATCCACTTCTTTTTCCTTTCTCTTTGAAATTGCTTCTTAACAGCTCCCTTGGCCGCCTTGGTGTTAGCAGAGGCCGCAGCATGTGCAAGCCTCCCCTCCAAGTGGGTGGCATGAATAAAGAACAATACGTAGTTTCTTCTGGAGGCAGCAGCGGGGTTTTTAAGTTCACTATGTGCTTTAGAGGAATGCGCTGCGGTTCACTCACTGGCCAGAGCTGGCCTGTGGCACGCTTCAGCAGTCTGTCACCTTGCCTTTGCAGAAGGTAGCGAAGAGAGCCAGGGCCACGCGCACACCACTGGGGCAGAGAGGACCTCAGAACGGGGATTCAAACCTCACCAGCGCAAGGGTAGGAGCGCCATGGGCTAAGAGGTCATGACAGGCAGCTTGGGGTCCCCAGCACTTGAGGAGTTTGTGTAGTCAGGGTTTTAATTTGAGTGTGTTGGTTGTCACTGACTAGCTGAGTCTTTGCGACCATTGCCTGTTCTGCCTCTTGAATTCAGATGTCCTGCTGTGACACTGTTTTTTTCCAGTAAATGTTAGTGCTCACTTGGCATACTGTTTTAACAATGGCTCATTTTTGTCACTGTCATCATCCCAGCATTCAAGTACCTTGTCTTTCTAACTGCAATGTCAGTGTCGGCAGGACCCTTGGTCTCATTAACATGGCACTTTCACAGTGGAATTGAGAATTTGGTGGCAATGGCACCAGGCTTAGAACCCCACTTCTGCAGCAAGGAAAGTGATGGCTGTACAAACAGGACTAGTGTATTTTGAAAGGGTCTGCCTGGGTATAAAAAATGTTGGTGTCATTTGGCATAAATTGTAATCAGTTCCAGACCCTGCCACGCTCAGAAACTTCAATCATGGAACCGTGATCAGTGGTTTCTGTATTTTTAGGGTTCTCGCCTAAACCACAGCTCTTGTTGCAAGTCAAGGGCTACATCTGTGGTGTCCAATCCCTTGTCTTAATAGTGTTAAGAAAATGTTTGCTTAACTGTGAATTGAAACTGTATTCCCAAGCCCTGCAGCTTTTCAGGTGAAGTTTGCACTACTGGAACGAAGTAGGTGGGCTCGGGGGGGTGCCTGAGTTCAGACGAGCTACATATTTCACTTAAGTCCTTGGGCTATGATTCCTTTGGCAAGGCCTTTCTGAAGGCCTGGAGCCAGTCAAGAGCAGCGCCATGGCATTTCCATGTGTGTGTGTGTATATATACATACATCTATACACACATATATACACGCAGCCGGGGCAGCAGGTGTTGCTGGTGCCCACGGGGAGCAGCCGAGGTGCAAGGAGCGGGCACTGGAGGGGCCTGCCGAGGGAAGGGGCTCACTGGCAAAGGCTGCAGGAAGGCAGGCCTCCTTTTGGCTCCGTTGGACATGGAGCTGCTTGCTTGGCTTTGGTTTTGTTCGCTTGTTTGTCCGAAACAACAAGGAGTAGGATGGTCAGCACCTATATTGGCTGAGAATGATAAGCTCCCAGGGTATTTTAAATGTGTCTTAAAAAAAGGAGAGAAACCAGCAAGGAGCCAATCTTGTGCCTCAGAATTACATGCTCAGTGCAGTGTTTGCCCCAAAGAAAAGTGCTCAAAGGTGCTGGGCTTTGAGCCCTGTTTCCTCAGTTGCCCTGCTCGCTCTCAGGAGCGGCGCAGATCCCACGCTGTGCCTGTTCCCTAGCCCTGCCTTTACCCTCAGTGCTGTCCATGATCTCTTACGCTACTCCTGAGACAGGGAAAATTCACCCTATTTCTTTGCTCTTTACTCACTTTCTAATATGAACAAGCCGATCGACTAAAATGAGACTTACCTGGTGCTGAGTACTTACTTAAAGGAATACAACTTTTTTTTTTATTTTTATTTTTTTCATTCAGTGACTGACGTAAAATATTGGAAAATAAATTTGACTCAGAACCAAAACAAGTATTTCTTTTGTTGGTAAAATGAGAAATAAAAATCTAATTTTGGGACAGTTGGACCCACTTTCTTGCGTTTAGTTTTATCCTTTTCCTTTCAATATAGGGCACGTCTAAAGGACATAGCAGAAATGTTTCATTTGGAAAATATCAAAAGGACGTGTTTCAGCATTTCCAAAGCAAACGACTGCATTCTGGAGCAGGATAAAGCAAAACATCTATCAGTCTTGCAATTGCTTTTTCTCTCTTCTACCACTGAAAAATGGCTAAGGCCACAGCAAGGTACAGTTCATCACGAAAAGAAAATTATCCCCCTTCTCTCTAGTATTTCGGAAAGCCAGGCCATCCACTGAAGATTGCAGATTTAGTGGGAAACATGCCTAAACCAGGAAAGAACAAAAATTCCATGGAAGTCGGCTTCCAAGTCAAACAGTTTCTGTAGGTCTGTGTTTGAAATCTTCCCCCTGGAAGCCAAACTTCAGCATCAACTAATTCAAGTCCTGGCCTTATTAAAACAACATGAGAAGGAAAAAACAGCCAGACAAATCCCTGTAACTATTGCACTGTAAATTAATTTTAGCACTATACACACCCTAGGGTTTGATTCTAGTAACATGAACACAAATACAAGAATAAATCTACAATTAGCAAATAGCTATTTTCTAAAAAAGGGTGATTTTATTGAGGTTTAATATACAGCTTTAATATGTTAGGGTAATCATACAAGATCTCTCTTGTGTTCAATTTACACATTACAATACAGACGTGAGCTCAAATCTTTTGCTTTAATGTACAAAAAGAATCCAATATTGTCCACTAGCAGCTTTGAACTTGGCAAGAAAGGTTCTAAAAACTTTTTAAGTGCAGTAACAACCATACAGAATACAGAATGAATATAAGGACTTTTCGCCAAGGTACATAAACATTTGAAAACAAATGGTGCCTGCTCCACAGGGCAGACAAGTAGCAAATTCAAAAAAGTCACTGACCAATGTTCCAGAGAAGCAGGAGCATTACCCTGTGTAACAGTTCTTATAAAATGGCCTAAGAATATCTGTATCAAAGATTTTGTACTGATCAGAAAAAAAGATCTGAAAAGAAACAGTAGGCAAGGAACTGAACAATCAAAAAAATGACATAGTAATATAAAATATTTCCATCACTATTTAAATGCCAAATTAACCAAGCAATAATAAAAACAAAAACAAAAAACAAAATACCAAAGCTCTTCTGTTTAAAATAACAGCACTGTTTTTGCATAATGATTTTTTTTTCTTATGAACACACTATATACTTTATTGTTTCTTTCATACAGAGAAATGTGTCCATTTGGTCTGTCACTTCAGTGAAGCTGACATATAATCAGCCCATCATTTCTCACCTTTGACACATTTTAATGCTTTTTTCCCATATGTTCACTAATCCGGTGCCTTCTCTTCTCAAGTTAAATACTTTCCTTCCTTTTCTTTATACAGTGCAGAGTATATGGGCTTAGAATATGGAGATTTTCCTCTACTCCAGTTCACTGTCTAGTTCTGAGTTCAGTGGTGTGCAGTAGTTTGGCTTATCTGAGGGTACGTAGCCTGGCAGACACAAACACTTGTAGGAACCCTCCGTGTTAATGCATTTGGCGTTCTTGCAGAGAGACATCCTGTTGTTCAGTTCACTGCACTCGTTCACATCTGCAAAAAAGGGCACATCAACACACATGTACATAAGCCCGGTGTGTGTAGAAAAAGTCAACTTATTTCCAGCATTCTCAAGAACAGAATATGCTGTATAAGTGAGTGGAGAACTTACTTACTCAGCTCACATTAGGCAGAGTTAAGCTGGGTCAAAAGTTGCAACACAAAAATATTTAAATGGTAAGACAAAGAGGTTGTCATAGGGAATCAATAGTATATTAAATGTTCTTACACAGCTACACTGCTAGATTACCAGGTCCAAATTAAGCCTGAGCTGCCAAACAAAACCAGTCCATTAAAAATCCCTTGCTGGATTTTATTGATGACTGAGAATTAATGTGTAAGAAATTATCTAGCAGTTCTTAAGTGTCTGTTAACAAAATCAAATACTTCAGGCATTTTTGGTGTTGTCAGCTACATCCCTGTGAACAGCAGACTATTTGCACTCAGTACTGGGCAGCCCTGGCCTGCAGTTCCCCTCTTTTCTAGCAAAGGAGACCAGTCTAAATGATTGCACGTAGCCTCAGCACGATACAGTGAGGAGACCTCGGCTGTGGGTGATGAAGCATAATGCAAAGCAAGGTCAGTATAGACACCTCAACCTGAAACACCCGTGCACAGTCACTCCCGAGCTGCTGCACTGAGACACATCGATGGTTTTGCTTCATCTCCCCTTGCCACTCCCTCTCCCTGTGCTTTGTTGCTACCTGAAGGCCAAACACGGACGCCTTGGTTATTTGTTGCACAGATTTGCTATTTTGAGAGTGGAAGGATAGTCTGGTCCCTAAATTGTTGAAATCTCTTATCTCACTGAGGATTTTGTTCTGCATTTCCCGCTGTTACTTTATTAACAGAATTTTAAGCTTTACTTCATAAGTGTGTACCTTAGTTTCTAGGCCCTTAACTGAAAACAACTGAAATGACTAAGATGAACTGAGGAACATCAACATAGTTGTTTCTGTAACAACTACATGCACTGGCCTTCGCATTAAAACAGGCAGAAGTTTGGCATCTTCAGTGCCATTCAGGTGATCATCTATAGCGCTCTTATTTTAGCCCCTCTTAAGTCAAGTGACTGAGTAACCTGACAGACGAATATGAAGTAATACATATTATCCTCACCAACACAAGTCATTTTTGCCATGTCCAGGTGATAACCATCAAAGCAGTCACAGGTGTAGCCCTCTTGGACTCTCACGCAGCGGCCGTTCTCACATCCGTTCAGAATACCACATTCCTCTGCTTGTAACTCCTCAAAGCTATTCAGAAAACCTGGGTAGAGAAAGAATTACACACAATAAGTCAGTCACAGAGCTGTCCAGTCCGTTTACTCAAACATATAGACAGGCTCTGAAATTCTCTTAGAGGTTTCATGGAACGTGGCTTGACTTTGTGAAAAATAGGTCAGCTTTAGCAGAACTGCACCTACTGGTGTTTTAAATGCACTAGGAAAGTATCATGATATGGTCAAAGATGAGAACTAAATTACTTTTTGAACTCTAGGCTTCTTTTGTAACGAGTGATTATAGTTTGCAAATGAAAGTATATTGACAATATAGTTTTTAAATGCTAAATCAAGGTTTTCTAAATATGTAACATGCTTTAATTGAATACTGTGAGCATATCAATGTAGGGAAAGCAAAGGCGTTTGGGAGGAACATTCCTAAAGCAGTCTTTTTGAAAAGAAAGGTTGCGTGAGGGGGTTAGAGTTGCATTCTAATTTATCTACAAGAAATTCATATATATACACACACACACACACACACACATATATATATATATATATAAAATCAATTTCAGCTGCCTCGAGGAAAGTAAGAAGAAATTAGAGACGGCTTTCCTATTGTGGTTTTGGTTAGTAACTTCTTGGCTGGTGGTTCCGCAATTTGTGCCAGTAAAAATACCTATAAACTACCAATTGCTGCTTGTCATAATTCTAGATGCTGAGCAGTCAAAGCTGAAGGGCTGTCTTTGTTTTCACTGGTTTGTATAATGCTTCTTGTGATGGGGCTCTGCTCCCTGATTTAGGGCTTCTAGACTATTATGTATATAAAGAATAGTGCATATTTGAAAAGCAAATTATTTTACATGTTCAGAGATGCTTTGTAGGACTGAATTGCTCCTTTTAGTCCTAGACAAGTTTTTCAGCTAGTTTTCCATTCTTCAAGCAGTGCTGTATCACAACTGCAGATGGCAGTCCACCACATCAAAAAGACGTTTGAGAAAAAAGTCCTTGGCATTTGAGGGTCCTTGGTTTATCAGCATGATGAATACATAGGTTAGATAGTAAGTCTTCTGGAGATGGAGTGGAATGAAGTGGGATGGGTAATACATCTTTCCCTCTGCCCCACAATATACAATTAATTTAGCTGTTCCACAAACAAATCGGGATATCTAAAATTGGTTAAATAGGTATACCACAAACTGGTTACCTTTTTATATTTGTTGCAATACTAGTGGCATGTAGATATGCTCAGCTACATAAGAAAATGAATTTCTAACCAACCTTTGACTTGTTCTCCTGTCTTTTTGTTTTTATGCCATCCTGTTCTGGCTATTGAGTCCCTCTTCTCTTTTTTTTCAAGCTTTCGTCTTTCCTGCTCCACCCTTTTTTTAATTAACTTTCATTTACCTTCTTTATTATCATCATATCATCACTCTTTCTTGGCTACATACTTTGCACCTAACCTGAGACAAAAGAAGCATTTGCTGATAGACATGCCACATCTCAAGAAAATATAAAATAGATTGTATACATTAAGTGGGAAAGTAGTTTTTTCCATGAACCAAATCATGTTGCAGTGTAGTTGTACTGAGGATATTGAGCAGATTGTCATGATGTCTAATTACAGTTTAATAAGAAATCTGATCAGTCTTCATATTTTCAGTTCACTGAAAACATGCATAAGGCTTATGTGGGTCCTTTAAAATGCAAAGTTTTGAGGGGCCTTCCAAAATATAAAAAAATATTTTTATGCAGCAGGGCTCACACACACACACGCACAAAAGGCATCACTGATTTTACACTGGGAACATATATAGTATGTTGCAATTCTAACTGGCCAAAGCCAAAATATCCATCACGCCCAGCAGGTTCTGGTTCAAAGCAGCCGGCTGGGGCCTAGGCTGGGGTTGAACGTGCATGTTTGGCTTTGCAAAAACTGATGGTGCAGAGCTGACAAGCTGAAGCGCATGGCCCTGCCGCAGGCCACCAAGTCCTGTCCTTCCTCTCTGGGATCATGCAGACTGTAGCAGGGCTACGACTGGGCACTCTCTGTTTGCTGCCTTAAACACAGGACACGGCCTCTAGGAACCTGCCAGAGAAATGCACACCTCTGCTGCGCACGGTCAGGCAGCCCTGTGTTTGGGGGTTTCTCACGCATTGGCTTGCCACTCTGTGGGATTCGCTGAGCAGATGGGAGCAGAAGAGGTGAGCTCTTACACCTCCACTTCTAAAACAGAGGCTTTGGATTCAGAGCTGTCCGCAGTTTTGTGTTATTTATTCACTACCGATTACAACTTGCGAAGTGCTTCCTTCCTACTCTGTATTTGATCTATCACATCAGCTACCTAGTCATCTTTCTGGGTTTTTCATTTTGTTTTGGTAATTTCCATCTATGTGACATTTTAATTAGACTTAAACACTCATTCACTATTGGGTACTGAAGGTCATTCCAGAGCTCAATAGAAACAAACTAATTAACCTGATCTGCATAGTATGATCTTGTGTAAGTTGTAAGCTGCTAAAGAAATATATATCACCCTTCTAATAAATGTGCTGTAATCATCTTGTCCTATTTTGATCCGTTAGCTTTAGTTTAAAAGTTATCTATTGTATAGGAGAAGCACTTTGGGAAGGTGCTAGTATAGTGGTAATTTGTAGACCAGACATACAAAGCAATAAAAGTTATCAGTTCCTTCTGAGAACTCCTTTTTTATTTTTTATTTTTTAAACTTAAAACTGTGGAAAAGCTCTGTTGGAGCTGTAGAGGCTGCCTGGTTCAGAGGAAGATGATGAGATTGCTAACCATTCCTCTCCCTCATGTCTCAATAGTGAGCTGGGCCAAACCCATAAAGGCGGCAGATATTCCTGGAGGAGAGCTGAGGTACCAGCTGTGTCCAGCCCCTCATGCCCTGTGGGCAGCTCCTCCTAGCTGCAGGCTGCCTGCAAGGACACTCTGACCACACTGCGCTGCGAGTGAGAACAACCTGCATGCTCTCCAGTTCTCCCATACAAAAATTTCCTGGAAAATCATGGAAAACTGGCACGAAGGGATTATTTCTTTCTCTTTTTTTTCTTTTAGACTAAGTGCACTCCCAAGAAATTTGTCCCATGTGCTAAAGCAAAATTCATCTGTGAGAAGAGAAACTGGCAATTCTTTTGACCTCTAGCTGTAAATCTGTTGGTAAATATAAATTTAGTACACTTGGCACAGGCTATTTCACTATATTAAAAATTAATACTGCAGTCTGAGCCCAACTGGACTCTTAGACAATGCTGGCTCTTGAACCTGAACACCTGACCGAAAGCTGGTGTCATAGGAATAACTAATACATAAATAGGCCACATTACTCAGAAGCAAACAGAAGAACGAAGCCAGCTCCAGGGAAATAATCCAAGTTACAACCCCCCTCTCAAGTCTTTTACATAACAGTGAAACTTGCTTACGGTCTTCGACAAAGTATGGATTACTTTCTGGAGTGTAGTGCTCCTCAAAGTCAACCAGAGCATCTTGTCCATATGGCCGTCGAGATCCTGGAACGGGGATGTTGCACAGCTGGGCATAATCCTCTGCGGGGGGAAGAAAATAGGATATAAAATAATCATGCTAGTAACATGGGCTGCATCGCATTAGTCCCTGTGCACTGTGGCGCATATTAGCTGGAAATAAAATTATCTTCCTAGAAACAACATAAATCTTCACTTTCCACAAAGTGTTCTCTCTTCAAGAAAAATCTCATTAAAATGTAACAAGCCAAATACAGACTATTAAGTCATAACAGGAATAACACCAGGGATAGATTTGAGTCAACAGCCATACAAAAATTACGGGCAGGTTTTTCTGGCTTGCAGAGGGTGCTGCGTGTCCCTTCCCAGGGGGGCCCGCTGTGGTCACCCTCCTCCTCCTCCTGTGATAACAAGGCTCGCCCCAACCATCAGGGCTGCGAGCAGAAGCCACCCTAAAAGTCGGGCAGCAAAGCAGCAGAGGCTTCGTTTCAGACACACTACACACTGGCCACGCAACCTGCAGCCATCACAAAAAGAAGCACTTCTGAAGCACCGCATCTCTCGCCTTGATGCGAACCGCACCGACAAACTTCAGGCTCATGTACTAGTGCTGTTCGGAGCCCTGGGGCTGCAAACCTGATGGGGCAAGGGAAAATGCATGGGAGAAATAGTTATATTCTGATTTTCCACTCCTCTCTAATTAATATCAAATTCTAGCAGACTAAAGCAACTCTTTCTTAGGTGTTGGGGCCCGTATTTGAAATGCTGATGTTCAGAGCTGGATTTTCATTTTGATTTACTGGGCTACCTCTGTTTCCATTACCGTATACTAAAAAAATATACAAGACAATTTCTTTAGAAATAGAAGCACCATTAAAAAAATAGCAGTCCAGGTGTTCCTTTACTGTTGCTGCAGACTATTTAGCATCTGTTTCTATGAAGATTGCCTGGTGTTCTGAGAACCCAGCAGAATAAGGACGGGAAAGAAAACCACCAAAAGACAGAGAGGGGAAAAAAGCCCTAAGCAGATACAAAATCCAAGAACTGCAGATGGTTATGGAGCCAGAAACCTCATGCTGTGTTGAACTGCCCAGACAGTAAATAGTTGGATAAATCCAGACATTCTCTAGACAGTCCAGAGCAGGGCCCCACTTGCTGCCAGCATTGTCATTTTATTTCCACAGGTAATATCCATCTCCTCCACCTGGAATTGTTTCATTGCATCCTGAAAACAAGGTGTTCGAAAAAATTTTGAATCCTGTGGTCAAAAACTTTGTTTCTTTTAAGCAAAGCAGAACACTGTGCAGTAAGGGCAAAGCTCGCCCGTGCCCAAGGCAGTCCTGTCACAGGTACCAGCCCCCTCCTCTGCAGATGAAGCACCACCATGCCCAGGAGAGACATCATCCAGTGGCACACAGAATAAAGGCAGCAGGAGGAAATAAAAAACATGCTACTTTTCACTAACACAGTAAATGCTAGTTATGTCCCTCGATGCGCAGCCTTCCATGCACGTAGTATTTTAAGAGCTGTCGTAGGATGAGAAACACCCTTCCCTGCACCGAACCGCAAATGACATCCAAGCATGGGGACAGCCAGCTTATCATCTCAGACTGACGCTCGCGTTGTTTTGTGTTGAACTACTCCTGGCATCCAGGAGTTTTGATGTGTAGAGATTGTACAGAGGGTAAAAGAAGAGGGAAAAGATGTGAAGTGTAAAAGCACTTTCTCACAGATGCACACTAATATTCTTGGCAAAGGGAATTATCTTCTGCAAAATAGTAACTCATGTGGCCTGTGTGAAAGAAACCACCACACAGAAAACAACCAGCGAACGCAAAGAGGTCAGGGCAAGAAAATCTGAGACACCACTGCTGTTTCTGCATGGATGTGAGCTCATGGAAGGGACTAGACAGCAGATGGACACTTGCTTTTTAGGTTACTCAGTGCTGATTTTGCTCTTAAAGAAATCAGTAGTAGAAATGCTGAAGGGCTGTTCTAGGCCATTCTGTAAACTTGGTGTTTGTTAAAATAGCTGTAACTGTATCAAAGTCTTCTACGTAGCTACAGATACATCTGCAAGTAGTCTGTTAAGCACTTGCTAAGCATATTATGAGTAATTAATCATTTGTTAATAGACACTGATCCATTAAGCATTTATACACTATTTATACATACTTATTACAAAAACTGACAATGCATTTTAGTATCCATAAGTCACCTTAGAAGCTATACACCTACACTTTATATATTTTATATTCTTGTTTTGATACATAAAGTGATGATCTTGGAATTACCTATAAATACCGAGTACTGCATGCTCTGTTCAGTTGCCCACATAGTGTAATCTTTATCTCCTGTCTTTTGCAGTGTGGTGCTGCTAGGCAGTCAGGAGGGAAGCCCAGCAACACAAAAAGAAGTCAGCAGTGAAAATTCAGGGCCTGTAACAGCGGTAAGTTCTTTCTGCTGCTGCGTTGAGCTTGCCTATGTTTTCCATGAATGAAAAGAGTGGAGAGAGGGGAGACCCAAAAGGGCTGAAGGGCACTAGGAGGGGCACATTCTGTAAATGTAAAAAGAATGGGGTTACGGGCTAAGGTAAAACAAACTCAGATGCCTGACAAAAATAAACCCATCAGGGTTGCCATCTGGCTGACAGAACAAGTTCTGGCAAGACAGATGAGAACATAAAATTTCTGTTGTTTTCAGCTTTTCCCTTTGCTATGCTATATTCCTAAATTCAGATTAAAAACAGCATGCTTTGGGTCACTATGCTCTGCACTGATCACAGTTTTCCAGGGAGAGGAGTGACATGACCAGAACGTTGCAAGACTTGTGGCTAAAAGCCTGACTGGTGCACAGAAAGTTGCAGCAATCATACGAATGGGAGGACAGTATGATACTGTGCTAGGGAGATGACAGAGGAGACCTAGGATCGGGACCGTGGTAAGGGAAGGAGAGAGAAAAGGAAGAGCCAACTATCCTCAGGTACAAAATCATTTAGCTGTCTCAAAACTTACTACTGTCTTGCAAGATAATCTTTCATACAAAGTAAAAAACCACATGCACCACATCAGCAGTCAAAGTAAAAAACTTTTCTTACATGGATTGACCTTCTTTGCTAGTGCATCTCCTGGCTGTGAGCAGGGATCATGTAACTGTGGTTCAAGAGAAAAACACCACACTTTTTAGTACGATTAGTGCACATTACACCATCTGTTTCGATTTTTTTTTTTGATAACTTGCAAAGAAGCATCAAGACAGCTCAGAGTATAGGGCTTAGGACAGCTGTTATGAAAGGAAATTGGTGTATGCTTCCAAGAATGTTATGGACACACTTTCTAAGTGTCGTTGTGTGCACCATAAAATGATTTTAGGGGAATACAGGTAGATACACTTGTGTACTGACACAGGCCCCAACTTGTGGTGAAACTGGGCTGACAAAGAGGACAAAACATGAACTGGATGGTCTGACTAAGCTATTAGGTGTTTGCCAGCAGAAGTGCAGCTGGGCAAATGTGCCTCTTATTTGCATGTACAGTTATTGTAACTGCACAAGCACGTGTGGCCTTTATTCACAACTGGACACATAAAATCCTAATTAGATTCCCTAGTCAAATATATATATATATTCCATATTTCATGCATTTCAGACAAATTATTATATTAAAGAAAGCTCTTCCTGACATAACCATGAAACAACAGCATCACAGCCAATCCTTCTTCTTGCCCATAAGGCAAGCTTTATATCTGTTCCAGCTATTCAGAACTGTCACCATCACACACAAAAAAGGAGCCAAGACTATCAACACCACGGCAGTTCCTTCATATAATTGGAAAAATGCAGCACTTTCACCATGGAAGAAATCACTAGAGACAAGCACAAAGCCAAGAAGACATTTATTACAGAAAATGTATATCCCTTCCCTATCAGAGTTCAGGACATCAGTCTGAACTGCCTAAGTTTATACTCTCTCAGGACACTGAATCATCTATGAACCAAGGCTGAAAATATTTCTTCTCTAGATTTTTCTAGATATTTCTTCTTTAGATTGTGCTAATTCACAATTTAGATTATTTCATTGACTTCCTCCATAAACAGGTGCTGATTTTTTTCTCTAATGAATTAAAAGGAATATTCATGTCCTTACATGAAGAAACTCTAAATGAAGTGGTCAGGGAAAAGATAACAGTGGATGTAAAACTCTTGTTTAAATCAAAAGAACTAACGACCTGGTTATTACAAAATCTTTTAGTGTTAGTTGAGGCTCCTCAAATTTCCCAAACAATCTTTTCTCCTCAACTTGTTAGAGTTGTAGTAAAAATAAGGTTGTGTCTGCCACAGCTTCATAAATGGCTTTTCAAATCCTTGCTGACTCCTATGTGTGCTTGGGATGTGAGGTTTCCTTAAGAGCACAACGGGGAATGAAGGAACCTAGTTTCCCTTTATCTGGGCTTTTAAAACTCATCTATTCCCCAAGGAAGACAGAACTTTTGCATTTCTTCTCCAAATACTTCCTAAACTTTCCAGGCTCAAACTGGGCAGTCATGTATGTTCTCTATGTTCTGATTTTCTCTGTGTATCTGTGCATGTGTTTTATTCATTGTCATAAGCAGGTAATTGCTTCTAAATGCCCAACTGCTATGTAACAATGCAATTCTCATTATGGACTTTCCCTTAATTAGGCAAATAGCAGCATTGCAAATTTGCAAAAGAAAGACAAGCAAGCAGAGGAAGAAGAGAGAAACTTATACCAGAGAGGATGCTTTTTCAGCATGTTTTTCTCTTCTTATACCAGGAGAGACTTAACTGGAATGTAGCTGATGTTAGAAGAGATGTGGCTCTGAATAGCCCAGATAAAAAACACATTTGGGGAGTTTTATATCCAAAGAGTGAACAAAGCAATGGGATTGCTAGCCAGCAACTAAAGGCAGCCAGTGCCCTCTGAGGAGCACTGATGTTAACATGTAGCCTGCATGAATTCATGCTCAGCCACTGAACTGCTGTATTCTGATAATGAGGTACCCAGCGTGTCCTTAATACCCAGCTTCACACTGACCACCTTGCAGTAGTTTCCTTCAGAAGAGACAAGACACAATGGTCATGGTCATCAGCTCTTCATGGAAAAGGAACTGGTAAGTGAGGTGGTTTTATGTTCGCTCTTTATAGCTAAGAAGCTTAAAAGATCTATAGTGCAAGCTTAAGCTTGTGCTTTCTTAACATTGGTAGCAGTTGTTATTGAACACTTGGAGAACCAACACTGTTACACTGATAACTGTCTCCATCCCCATCAGTAATGTGTTTTCCAGCTTCTCCAGGTTAAGGTGTAGCCAGATACATAGTTTTCCAGACTCTTTCAAGCACAGGGTGAGGCACTGAGCAGCAGTCTACAGCTTTTTGTGAAACTCCCAGCAGACTCCTGTATCTATACTGAGCAATAGGAGTGCAGAAGTTCAGCTGAGAACCAGTTCTTAGTAACATACTTCTGTTTTAACAGAAAGAAAAGAGCAAAAGGAGCATTACTCCTTCCAAAGTAATTCTGTGCACCCCTGCTAGACTTCAGAAAAAGCACTGAAGATTTCAGTCAACAGAAGTGAAATCAGTCAAAATTTCTGCACAAATGAGCATGAGACAATCTCATGGGTATTGAGGCACAATTGCTGCTATTTTCTGTGCTCAAAAGATAACTCTTTTCACACAGAGCCCTTACCAGAAAGGAAGCAAGCAGAAGGCCATCCTAAACGGGAAGACAGTGGTCTGCAAAAATGGGTCTCTCTGCTGATCTTTATCATCTCCAAGAGCACAGATGAAAACTCATCCTTCACACACACCAGCATTCCTCAGAAAGAACACCGAGTTCTCACAGTACGGAAACTCTGCCCAGAACTAAAGCATAAAGAAAATTCCCTGCAGCAAAACGCTATCCAAAAAATGTGTTCTGCCTGAAAGGGTAAAATTTATCAACTATCTATAGGCATCTCCAAGGGTTTTCACCTGCGTTAGTCATCCTATGTCTCTCTTCAGTCCATGGAAAAGCTTAACTGCTTCTAGGACAGCTTTTGTATCATGCTAAAGCTAAAGATGTCCAGCCTGGAGAAATATAGCCCTTAGGTGCTTATTTCTCTTTGATGCCTTAAGGTATCCACTACCCACAGCTGTTCCCCTGAGTCTGGGCTTACTACAAAGGTAAATGCCAAGGTGGAGATAAAGAGAAGATTCAAGTGAAGTGGGAGTCTTCAGTAGTTTTTTATGTGACCTCTCCTCACACAAAGCATCTCTTGTAGTATCTGTTGATGGGAGTTTTGCTATCATTCTTCCTGCAGATCATGTAAACAGAAAATATTTCCACAAACTATTGTAACTTAAAACTTGAAATAACAGAGTAGAAATAATGTTACACAAAATAATGTTGCACAAATGTTACACATTCTTAAGCACCTTTAGAGCTGCTCAAGAATGTGCTTACAACATTATCTCAGTAGTCCATCAGGAAGTTCCTGGGTACGTACAGAGCAATGCGCTCCCATCTTCAGTAGTTAGTAAATCGTCCACACTAAAACTGTAGAGTCCAGTCCTACCTTTAGTCCCCACCACTCCCTTTTCACATCAAAATGTCTCCTGGCAGCTACCCCCAGAGAAGAGGGAGAAAGCTTTGGGTTCAAGGGGACAGAATTCCACCTTCCCTGCATCCTCAGATGTCTTCCTGAAGCAAAGACGGTACCGCACTGTAATGACAAACTCCGAGACAGGTTTCTGGAGAACATTTTGCAAATTCAGAGATGGAGTCTTCCTATATTCAACACTGATCACTGCATACCATTTTACATCTCTTTACTTCACCCCTTCGGACTTACTGTTCTGGGTAACAGTACCCCTGGGGCTCCTGGAGGCCCAACTTTTTACTTAAGGTGTTACATGCTAAGGTTATCATGAGGTAGATATGGCCTTATAGGCCTAATTTTAGATTTCCAGATTTTATTTCAGTCTTGGCCAATTGCTCCTTTTTCTGGCATGGATGCTTTGACTCAGCTGCTGAACCCATCGGGGCCTGTCCTGCTGCCAGTTACTAGAATATTGATTCCATATGAAGATAGCTGGGCCTCCCGATCGCCACGATTAGTGGACCAAGAAAGCAAAATATCTGAAGGCAGGTTGGCTGACAGGCCTATTTATAGGGCGGGTGCAGTGGATAGAGGATGTTTTTGCTAATTATACATTTTTCCTCAGTCTCTCAGTTATTACAGATTGCAAAAGACACTTTGGAAGCCAAATAATGCAGAAGTTTTTACAAGATAACTAAACACTGAAAGTTCTTTGGGCTAATAAAGCCTAACACCACAAAAATCACAGAAAGAAGGCATTTCTGTAGTTCACATTTGAGTACTGGATGCAATCCAGGAAAGCCTCTACCTGGAATATAGTGCAAGATCATAACAGCAGATCTTGTACTTAAAGCGATCTGTCCATGACTCCAGGTGCAATGACAAGGAGGCCTACCCTGCAAAATGGTGTTTTTACAGGCAGGACGGATGCCATACGTCAGGTAAATCACTGCAGTTATGTCTGTACTACGTGTTTTGATCAGGATTTTGAACTAATATTTTGAGTTTATTCCTTGATGTCACTAAAAGACTTATCAGTCTTACAGATATAAAGGTATTACTGCTACTTTATTAAGTGCTGCTTATTTTTTTTCCTCACTCTGATTGTTTAGCATTATTTTCAGTGAAATTTGTTTGATCAAGCACAGAAAAGTAGAAGAATCACCGTTACTACTTTTCAAAAATAGCAGCAAATACATAAAATGCGTTTTTACACCAATGAACAATTGGATTCTTTTTTTTTAACATGTATCAACACATACATATATAAACTCCCTATCTTTCCAGGGATTTTATGCTGGATACTATTCAAATAGGAGATTTAAACCTTGTCATGAAAAATGGAAGTATTCCTTCAAGAAAAGGTGGGCCACAAAAGATAGGAGTTATTTTTGTTAAAACAGGGATTTGTTTTAGAAAGGATTTAAAAACAAATCAGTCATAATTGCAGCCATCTTTTTCCTTCTAAGGCAACTTCTGTATCTTCAAATACAAAAGGAGTATGAATAGGATGAAAGGAAACTGCAGATCAGTGAACGGTCCCTTCTATAACCCAACTCATTTCATCGAAAAAGTCTTCCAGTTATAATGCTTGAAAGGCTTCCAGTGATAATGCTTTTTGCATCCCCAGGTCCTCTTTAACATGTGTTACAAAACCTCAGTGTGCCCCTAACTTGGGAAATAAGCAAACACCTTCAGTAGTAAATCTGGCCAACACAATACACAAGTATTTGAAAAGGGAGAAACTCCAGGTTCCCCAGCCAGGACTTGAACCTGTGACCCGCTGGCCCAGAGGTGTGAAAGTGCTCTCTGCAGCCAATGATATCACTGTCAGTGCTACAAACTGAAGACACGTCAAATGAATCATTGGTTGGGTTCAGTCAGCCCTCAGTTCTTCTTGGTAAATGTTCCTGAAAGCAGAAAAACGTTTCCTGTTTTTTGCATGTGCAAGTGCACAAAGCAGATACAACCTATATGAAGAACTCTGAGCTCGTATACATTTATTCTACCATACTAAGGATACTATAAGCTTTTGTTCCTTTTAACTCTCTATATTGCATACTCTCTACATTGCTTCATAGTATCATTTCAAGCAGATAGTCTACCTTCCTTCAATGCAAACCTCACATACAAATGAGCTTAAATCTGGAGGAGGAAAGATTTTATTATCCAATATAAACACCCTTCAGCTGTGTTAGAAAAGCATCCGAGTGCATTTAGCATCATGTTCTCCATCAGGAACGTTAATGTCATTCGTTCCTTGAACTGCTCAAGCTCCTTCACAGAGCTAGCTGCGATTTGCATCCCACTGTTGCCATGGGATTGCTCCTCCAGAATTGTCCAGCTCCATGATCAGAAATCGTTTAATTTCAAGTCTAAAGCTGTTCAGGCTGAATTTGTTCCCATTTGTTCTTACACCAGAGCTACTGTTTAATTTAAATGCTTATTCTCTATCCTTTGAGCCCTCCACGATGCTGCTATAGAGGGTGGTCTTAATGTTTGCAGCTTTTGCTCTGTGTGTAGGTTTAACACCTTACCTTGTAAGGTAGGTTTTCCATTCTCTGACTGGCCTGGTAGCTCTTCCCTGCTACTTTTCAGGTGCATCTAGTGCAACTAGCTAGAAATCTTCAAAACGAAGTCTAGTACCCGTGTACATCTCCTTACTGGAAACAATGTGCATTATTTCTCTCAAGTGCATGTTGCAGCTCATTCTCACCAGCACCAAGTAATGAACTAACACACCCCTTTCCTCTGCTCTATCATTCCATCCAAGGAAGTGCAGTTCATAGCAGCAATTCTTGCTATTAGCTATTGCCTTGTATTTTCACTCTTATATTTCATTCCATTTCAATTATTATTCTAGCTGGGGAAGTAATTCCATGCCTGAAAACGTCCTTCTGCAAGATTTGCTCCGAAAAAAAGACGTTTCAGAGATTTCCACATCTTATAAATCAGGCTGTTGTCATGCACTGTTTTTTCTTCCTCATTCTTTTTCTGGGCCAAGCATCAACCAACAGTTACTCCAGCCAACATCATCAAAATTGGGGCTTTTTCAGTTGCTGCCCTTCCAAAGCATGCTCAGACAAGCAGAGATGTATGTGAGCAGCTTCAAGGACCTTGCAGCAAATTATAAGAACATAAAACCCAAGCAGATGCAAACATGGCTACATTAATACTTCGCTGAGCATCACTAGGTAGTTCTAACTCCAAGATTCTTGCTACAGGCACAACATGCACTGCTTTAACTGTAACAAAATGGTTAAGAGTAATATGAGCCCAAGCAAGGATCCAGTTATCAGAAAAAATGCTTTAGTGATACAGCAACTTATTCCCATGTGGAAAGCCATTCTGCTAAAAGGTATTTTACAGTAATAAAACTACATCCAAATGTGGCCTTGAAATAATGTAACCAGGTAGAGGAAGCAGCTGCACTGTTTACAAATGAGTTATTATGGTACCAGACTGCATATACCAGGGCTGTTAAAGATAGTGACATATCATCTCAGGCACAGCATGACTTAAAACCATGTCCCTTTCACAGGTTTCTTCTCCCAGACTGTCAGTGGCCACATTTCTCTCCATTTAGCTTTTCCAGTTGCCACGAGAAAAAAAAAATCTACCCAAATATCTTCTTGGAACACTAAAACAAAATATATTCTGTGAAAAATATGTCTTGCTAGCTGGCGTTCCAAAATATTCTTTAACATCAAGTTATATTCCTTGGAAACATGCATTTCCCTCTGTCCATAGTGATACTCCATTTTCCTCATCTGCCTTTCTGCCCTAAATGGCTCATATATATATATTTTTGTCATATTCGAGCACAGAACCATAGAGTAGCAACTCATTCTCTGATAGGTCTAATGATTCTACAGCCCATCGTTAGCAGCAGATCATGTTCAAGCAAACATGCGTATTTGCAGGTAGTCTGGCAGAGCTTTACACTGAAAATACGCTTGTATATACAAAACTGGCAACCAAAGTTTGGAACATGCATGTAGCAGGTTGAGTGTTGTATGTGCACACACAAAAATATACACGTGTGCATTTCCAGAGACCGTTTTGACTCTGTTATGCTCAGGAACTCTGCTACCCTTAAAATGCCCTCCTACCACACCACTAACAGTTCCACCTGAGGTTGCCAGAACCACTAGGTGCCCAAAATAAAAAGCATCTACATTTTCAAAATCTGGACTGCGGTGATTTCCCCTAATTAATGAGAACAATTTCCATTAGTTCTTGAAGGGCTGGTTTCTTCTGTTCTTTCTTACATTATTAGCCCAAGTGCAACTTCAAGGCATTAAACGGATTAAGCATTTGGAAGTTCATGCCTGGAACTCAGAGGACATTTCCTTACCTGACTCTTTCATAGGACACAGAGCGCACTGCATGCCCCAGGCTTCCCCGTATAAGCAACAGCACTCGGTGTACGTGGTCTGTTTGCCAACCAGAGGTCGACTGCAAACAAAATCATCACTCAGATGCTGCCAGCAAAGGTCCTGGTAGACTTCAGTTTCTTCAGTTTGTTCTGACAGAGAAGACAGAATTTCATCATCGCAGCAGTGTTACTTAAAAGAATAGTGGCATAATGCATAATTACCTGAACTCAGGTTAAAAAGTAGAATAACTTCACTTCTCGTGAGACTAAACCTAGACAGACTTGGTAAAATCCATTTTTCAAAGCATGAGGTAGCTCACACCCCAGGGCCTCAGCTTTGCAAAAATCTTGACAGGTTCTCATTTTCCAGTGGCACTTGACAGGTTCTCATTTTCCAGTGCCTTTTCAAAGCAGTCTGGCTTGGACACCCAAGAATTAAAACCTTTTACATGGCTAGCCACTGCTGAATGCTGAACACTCATTCAGCTCTGCTCTCACTGAAGTTAACAGAACTCCCACAAAAAAAATAGTGTTAGGATAGAGGTATATAGGTCTGTCCATGAAACAAACCTCTAAAACGTACCATTTTCATTTTCTGATATTGCTAGCACTGACATCAGAAAGGACATTTATTGCTAGGGCAGAACTGAACAAAAATTTTACATGGGCTTAAGGGGAGCCTGGACAAATACTTGGAAGAGATGCCCATTAACTGCACAGACAAACCACATCAGGCTAAGGAAACCCCCTGAGCTGAGAATAGCTAGCAGCTGCTCAGAGGAGCAGCAGTATTGTTTATCTGCTATCCCCATCCCTGATCATCCACTTGGAGTTATTGTCAGAGAGAGAATGCTGCTGGGAACCACTGACACATTCTTAGGAACATTAACAAAAAACACGCGTTTTAGTCAAAGCTGGAGTATTTCACAGGCGTGCTCCTTCTGAAAAAGTTCTTTGTAGGAACATTTCCCAGTTCTAGAAATCTCTAATCACTGCTGATCAGCAGAGAGAGGGACTGAAAACTTGATCTTTTACTTGGAAGGTGAACACCTCAACACAACTGTTTTGTAAAAACGTCTAAGGGTTTTGACTCTGTTCCAGTGTGGAATGGGAAATAAGTGTTGTCGCAAACCAAGATTCTGTTTTGTCTGCCCAAAACCATTAACCTCCTGCTCTGCTTTAGGGAGAGTCACACTGGCAGAGATGGGAGGAAGGAGCACTTTGTGCTGCATGAGATGATTGCTGTGCCAGCCTCAAGGATGCATGAAAATACCCTCTTGGGTTCTTGCATCCTCTTCACTTCCTAGGTGAGACCAAAGGACAGTCCCGCTGCTGTTTTGTTTAACTCAAGTTTGAACAGTGAAATTACTGTGGTTCTTTCAGAGTTTCAAGCAAGAGGATGGACTGCATTGATTCTCAGAAACACCACCCTCATAATACCAAGTAAAACAAGCATTCAGTCTGTATTTCTGTTTTCTTTCACAGTATTTTAGAAAAATTCAGAGTTGCAGGCACCAGAGGTCTTGGCTCTTGGGTGCCAATATTAATCAAACACTCTAGCATTTCTTTCGAAGTTTTGTGTAGTATAGACAAAGCTATGCAATGTCAAAGCTGCACCTCTGCAGAGTGCTCTGGATTTCTAAGATGTTTCTAAGAATCTCAGAATATCTTTTTTTTCCCCCAGAAATCAGTATCTACTAAAATTAAAACTTTTGTTTAAACAAAGAGTGATGCTGCAGCCCACAGCTTGAAATGTGAGCGCAATGCACTCTCAGAATTACTCGAAGAGAAGCACTGATATAATTTTTGCTGTTTTCTCCTACATCTCATTATTTCTGTTGTTCTTCCTCCCCTCGTAGAAAGAAGCGTGCGGCCACTCACTCTGGACTGAACCTCCAGGGTTTGCCCATAGCCAGACACCAGCCTCAGTGAGACACTGAGCAGGCAGGGCCTCTTTACCTACAGGGCTGAAAGGGATGCTGAGCTGCTGAATCAGTGCTGAAAACACCCGCTGCCAGCCTCACTGCATTAAACACGTAGAGCAGCCTCCTGTCTGCACGGGCGGGACAGCAGCCTGCGGAGTCCTGCCTCGCGATGCCTTCTGCATTGACAGATGATGGTGGCCCAAGCATTTCCCCCCAGAACCCTCCCACTCAAGAGCCATCCAGGAACAAGCCCATCCAAGCCGGGGTCCGTCAGCAGGCCCTGGCGGAGGTGGACCCAGCCTGGTAACACGTATACTGGACCATACCATTGGAGTCTGCTGGCCTGATGCACCGCTTCTCTGTTGCGTCCAGAACCATGGGGTGCGTGCAGAAGCAGTTGTACGATCCTTCTGTGTTAATGCACTGGCCATCAATACAGCTGTTCGGGTCCTGACACTCATCTGTATCTTTAAAATGGAAGGAAACTTATCAAGGAGAGCCAGCACAAAGCACGCTGCATTAACCTGTGTTTATATATTCCTATTTTAGGAGCAGATTTTCCTGCGTGTCTTCTGTTAATAACAACAAATTCCAATTGTTGGCAGCAAAATCCTGCCCATGGAGAAGGATGGACAGCTCAGCAGGATGCTGACGGCTAATCCTCGGAGTCCTAAGGAGAACTGTGAGTGTCTGGTAGCGTTTGCAGCCCAAGGGCAGGAGCGTCAGGGGAGCCCCACATCCAGCACAGCTGCAGTGGGTTCTCACACTGCCACCCCTTTAGCAGAGCAGAGCAGGCATTTGACGTGGGCGCACTCCCTAAAGCTCCTCCTGACAAGCTCACATGTAGGGAACAGCTTATCTGGCCACAAAAGTTCTATTCCTCAGTTTGGCTTGGAGAGGAAAAGAAGAAATTTAGCCTGAAGGGAAGAGCAGGCCATTTTACTTAAAATAAATTATATTAAATAAGCAAAAAAAAAAAAAAAAAAACACTTTGTAAAGAACAACCTTAGAAACCCAAGGTGAAAGGCTCTCATCTTGCGGTTTCAAAAATTACTTCCTTTCATTATGTTATTCTGCAAATTCTACAGTTTTCCGCTTATATAGCAAAAGCCAGGGTCACGGTTATGAATAATTTTCCTTTGAATAGCAGAACCAGAGGGGTACAAGGTTCTGCAGACTAAAAGCAGCATGCTTATCAATGCCCTGAACTGCAATTCCACACTGCTTATCAACTCCCTGTGGAAAATAAGTGTCCTTGAAAAAAATCAAAATCACTGTTAATTTGATTTATGACACTAAAAACAGCGCACTTACCAGATGGGCTACGATAGGCTTTCACTGCTCGCGCCCTTGCGCAGGACAGAGCACTACATTGCATCTGGCAGAGAAAAGCAGCAGGGCAGGCCTGGGCAGGAGCCGCCTCCGCTCGCTTTGCGCAGCCGCTCTCGACGGCGCTCAAAGGAGAGGCTGCTCTGGAGATGCAAACTCCTGGGAGCAATTTGCTGACAAGGGAAGCAATGAAGCCAAACCCTGCCCCTACGAGCCATCACCAGTGTCAGCCAGGGTTTCGTGCCAGCCAGGCAGAAGAGCAGGGAAATGACCCAGGGCCTCTCAAAAAGCTGCTGCGGGATTTGGCAGCCCAGGGCTCCGGCCCTTTCCGGAGTGTCGCAGCCCTGGTGGGCATCGTGCCACGCGAGGGCTCCTTTCGCCCAGCTGCATACCGTTACGGTGACAAGAGCGCTTCAAATAAACTTACCGAAGCACTGGAGCTTCACAGGGTCATAGTATGTGCCTTGCTTGCAGTAGCATTCGTAACCTGGCTGCGTATTCAAACAGAAGCCATTTTTGCAGATTTCTTGTCCAAAGAGTTGGCATTCATCAGCATCTGAAGAGAAAACATTAAAGGCTGAACTACTGCAATTCCTGCTAGTCCCCAGAGGCAAGCAGGATGGAATAAACCCTCCACACTCCTCCATTTAGGCAAATGACATCTCAAACCAAGGGCCCAGGAGCAGGATACCCACAGCAAAGTAACTCCTGCGACGTGCACGACAAACAAACTGCCCCTCAGGAGAGGGCAAAGCCCGTACTACTGGAAGAGTCTGCAAATTCTACACAGTTTTCTGCTTTCCTTTCTTTCTTCCTTTGATGCCACACTGTTCTTTGCTCTGAGCAAACCAACTAAGACTATGGGCTGTGTTTTCAAAAATTATTTGTTTTATACAGCAGACTCCCATCATGAGTCTAAATAAAAATTATCTAAGCAATTACACCTGTAGCTTTTACGATTGCTCTCTTCTCCACACACAGTTTGCTGGCTCTGCTGTGCATTGTGGAGAATTCTCCCGTGCTTCATTGCTCCATGCAGGAACCCTCCTGCTTGGAAAACTTCAGTGTCGACTTCCCACCACAAAGGAATAGTTGTCTGTTGCCAAATTCAAGGCAGCAACCACTAGAGCACCTAGTGATGGCTGACAGAGAGAATCTTCTCATTTTCGAGTGAAACTGGAGGTTTCCAGCACAATATATGCCAGGTTATACACAACTTTTCACAGCAACACGCACTTTTTTTCTCAGGCTGTATTTATGCATTTGTTACTATTGAAATTCCTCTATTTTCCTCTTTTCTACCCATTTTTTTTTTTGTTTTCTAGACATACCTCTAACAGTCTCCTAAAGCTAGGCTGGTATTAAAAATGGCAATACAAAGGTACAGTGTGAAGTACGCAATTCCGCTTTCAGTTAACAGCTGTGTTAATCCACTGTCTTTTATAGATTTACTACCTATTTACCTGCAGGTAGCACACATTGTAGCCCCCAAATGTCACTTTTATCTGTCTAGCAGTTTTAAAGGTGAATTATTCAAATGCTTACTTTTCCAGAAGAGCTAAGAAAGCTATAAAACTGTTTATTTTTACAGTAGTTTTTCCAGACACTGAGTGGCTTTAAACATGAAATATTTTGAGATGGATTGTTTAGCAGCAAGAGGACTGCAAGGCTTAATCAGAAATATCATGTAGCTGCATGTCTGGACCTCTTCTTACTATGGAAAATCATATGTGTCCTGAGGAAAAAGTGGGGGAGCTTGAGGGTATTAGAGTCAAATGCAACTAGCTGAGTACATTCACTTCTAACTGATAATTCGAAAAACAAAAAAGGGGGCCAGGAGTTGGGGCTCAGCCTGCAAGAAGGAGCTTGTGGACAAAAATAACAGTAACATCGGAAACATCGAACAAGTTAATGTAAGAGTGAAAGACCACGTTACTAAAAGTTTGCCCAGTTATGCGTCTGTCTTTTGTGCCATTTCTAAGGATACAGAACAAACTTACTCAAAACAAAAAAGTTTTACTATAGTGAGGATTTGTGGAAGATGCTTCCAGATATGAACTATTTCCACACTTGAATATTTATAGCAATTAGAAGTGTTACCAACTCTGAGGCAGTACAATGGAAACAAAGAAGATACTGTGTGAGATGTATTTGGACATATTCTGCACACAGCATATCCCAAAAGAATATGTAAAAGCCTTAGATGTATAAATAGCACACAATCCCTGAATTAAAATACTGCACACAGATTTCACAACGCTACACAATCCACACAGATTGGATCCTCTAGGGATGGCTCTGTGACACTGTTCTGACTCCTTTAGAGGTAAAATTGCTTGTCTGACTGGCACAGAGATGGTTCCTGCTACCCTCATTCTCAGCTCTGGAGTCACTGTGACATTTTGTTCTTGACTCCCTCTACAGCTGGTGGGCAGAGGGACATCTCCAGAGAGTTCATGCAGCCCATTCAAATGTCTAAATTAGTTTGGGGGAATCTGAGTACCTTGTAATTTTTAGTATCTTTTCTGTGTCCCTGTGAGATAGGGAGGCTGTGTTATCCTCGCCATATGAAAAGGTACAGAGAAAGACTTGCTGAGGATATAACACAAGAAGATGTCAACAGGGCAGGGAACTGAGCTTCACCATGGTTTACTCACTTCCCTGTTAGGAAAACAGGGTCCTGGCTCATGATGAATGACAGTGCAAGAAAGTACATGTAATAATCATCAGGAAATAGTATGTGTAATAATTGTCAGGGAAAAAGAAAACAAGAGTCTATAAATTCCATTTTCTCAGAATTAGGTCAACAGGTTAATGACACGGAAGGAAACAACTTGGACAAATTCTTATCTACCAACCAGGTGAAAATATAGCTCTATGAAACAATTTTAAAATAGTATATTTTATGTGATATTTACTTGATTTGTCAAACTGTAGATCCAATAGAATCAAATACATAAAATCTGTATATTTTAAAACACTAGAGCTGCTATGTGAAGCAAAGGTGTTGATTTCATTTTAGCTAATAGAAATGCAGTGTATTTATACCTTATGCCACAGAAAGTAAATTTCTTGAAAAGGACTTTCCCTGATCTCATTCTTCCTTCATAGTGAAGCCAACCCCCTCCCTCCAAACCCATAGACTCTTTCTGTTGTTCACTTGCCTTCCCTGAGTCTTTAGTTGAGTAATCAATTCATGTAGTTTTACAGTTATGATATCATTCTGTGTTTCCTATCAGTTTGAACTTTGTTCTCACTTGTAGGTCTAATGCTTAGCAGAACATTTTCTCTCTCCAACTTGCAAAACAAATCTACGGATTTAAGATGCTTTGTATGGGGACGTGTATGTGAGGTTTGTGGCTTCAACATTTACAGTATACAATACTTGATCTAAATTAAAATGAAATATTATAGATACAGGATAATTGACATTCTAGCAATCAAACATGATGATTTTCAGTGAAGTTTCACGTCACAACGTTGTTTTGTCACCTGGTGACATTTGAATGAATATGTTTACATTGCTGGCTCACGTTTCTGGCCAATCATCTACTGGAATTTTGGAAATAATTAAACTTAATAATACAAGTCTGTGCTGACCTTTGTAATTCTGAGAGAGAAGTCCGTAAGATGATTCTTCAGACAGGATGAAACCTTTCCCCTCAGGACACAAGTCGGTAAATTCAGCTAGGAATGGGAGAGAAAACAAAAATTATGTTGCTAAGGAAAAGTTATTCCCATAATACCTCTTTCAGTGTACTTTGAAAAATCTGAGGCAACCTTTTGCCCTGTTCACGGCTACCAAGCAGTTACACACACATTTAGCTACAGCTGCGGACAACCCTACTTACCCCTGCCCCCAGGTAGCTTGAAAAACCCACCACATCACAGAGCTCCATGCAAACTAACTTCTCTTGCTTCTTGGCAGGACCAAGTTTAATCGTGCCCTGCAGTTAAAACAATACCAGCAGCCAAATTATTTTAATTAAATCTAGCTTGGGCCTCTCTGGGTTATTCTGCAAGCTGCAATCTAGACATACTCAACTGAGGTACAAAACCCTGTACACATTCTTCAGTCTTTGTACAGGAAAACACTAATTGACTGCAATAGGAGAAAATGGTGTGGATTACAGGGAGAAATTATGTAAAGTGTCTTGGAGACTATACAGAATCAAAGAAACTTATCCAAGCAGAGAGACAGCTTTCCTAAAGCATTTCATTATGGTTTTGCTGATTCTGAAGTGTAGTTCCAAGAGGAACTAAACAAGATGATACATTTGTGTGGAAAGTAATCTTTAGCATTTAATCTCAGAAAGTTTACACATGTTCTCTCTTACGTGATTTCTTCCAGCTGGATTCTGAATTTTAGCCATTGCTGTTTATGCTTCAAATACTGTTTTCAATATTTGTGACAAATATCATATGGTTGCATTTTTCTAATTTAGTATTTAGAGGTTATACACTGGTCTGCAGACAACATGATTAACTGCACTGTTCAGTAAGTAGCAAAATATAAAACTGATGTCATAATATATATGAGTAATTCATAGCATTGTAGAAACATTACAAGGGATAGATGAAGCCTCAAAAATACTGTAGTACTTACCTTGTTTTCCATCTTTTGGGAAAAGTTTCGAATGTTACTAATGGCCTTTGGAAAAAGCTTCTGTGAGAAACTTTTTTTTTTTTTTTTTTTTTTTTTTTTTAAATCATGTGGAGATAACACTGTCCATTACCCGGCCATTTTTATCCCTGGTGCAGCTGCAGTGAAGCCAATGTGTTCACACCAGGAATTAACTATTCCTATTGACTTTGCCTCTGTGGAAGCTTCACATGGGTAAGTTAGGACTGAATGCCACAAAACATGGCCTTTAACGAATAAGCCTTCTGTGGAGGCCAGGCATGCTAATATTAACAGAAACACAATGCTTCAACAAGGTACGAATGGACAGAAGGCCTCCTCTTACCAGTTCCAAAGACAGGGCATGGGAAGATTTCACAGTTATCACCCCAGCCAGCACCCAGTGTACAGCAGCATTCTTGTTTTGTTACGTTGGATGTAAGCACATTGTCGCAAAAATTAGCATCGTTCAGGTTGTAGTAGCACTCCTTCTTTCCATCTTCATGTTGGTCAGTTGCTGTTGGTAGGTCTAAAGGTGAAAAGAAAACAAGTAAATAAGACAACACATAAATTGAATTGGTTTTGATAAGAGAACCCGACTAGCCATGGTACCCCTGTTTTTCACCACAGTGAGCAGCACAATTAGAAGAGAAGAAAATGGTTAAGTACATTATTTTCTCTTAGGAAGAATGATGGTCGACCTTTCCCATGATTTCTTCACAAATTTTCTCCCGCCTGGGGATTGCTTACATTTGTATGTTCTTCGTTTTTAAGCTGTGCACACTCTTGACCGTGCTCAACTACTGACGTAGTGCTTTTTGTGTATGAATCTTGAAGCTCTTCACAGAAGCGAATAAACATTACAGCCTCAATTTACACAGAAACTAAGCCACAGACTGAAGAGGCCTGAATTCAGAAAAATGAACATTTTCAGCCCTTTTTAATGCTCCTGTGAAAGAAGAATGCTCCACACTGTTGAAAACAAGGTCCTTTGTGATTTTTGCAAAAGAACTCTGTGACTCCAAAATGAGGAGAAGAATATAATGCAGATGTCAAGTTAATTGACTCTGCATCTTCCTTGAAATTAGGTTTAGGGGGCATAGAGCCAAAAAATGGTATTTTCTGCCTTTTGCAGTTGAGTGGCCCCTCTCGCAAATATAGGAGGATCGACCATAAAATACTGTCTCTACAGATCCAATAAAAATCTATTAAGCAATAGGCAAAGACATTCCTCAAGTAAGCCCCTGTTGAGGTATACCAGGGAGCAAGTTTGAAAAGAAATGCTTTTTCAAAAGCTTTGGCATCTAACCCACCTTGCACCTGCACAGAAACTCTCTTCAAGCGCTCGTAAGCGAGGACCACGGTGCAGAACCGCTACTCACACATGATCGACACGAGGAGCTTCCCGTAAGCTCCCCAGAATGTAAAACAAGTGCCACAGTTAAAGATGCTCAAGCTTCTGGATCTAAAGCAAAGGTGCCTTCAGTAACTTAACATATGTAGTTCTCAAGGTGACCAGGTTATCTCCTTTACTTTTTGGGAAATTGTTTATGCTTTGCATTTAACAAGTGGAATAATTAAATCCATAAAAAAAACTACTGAAAATTATTCCCTGTTGGCTGATTTTCCACTGTTTGACATTTCAGTCATCTGTACTCAAGCTGCTGCAGAACTCTGCAAGGAGGAGACGTTTCTGAAACTAACACAGCCCCCAGTGGAAACTGAAGCCTATTTTATGCCTGATGAGAGCATGTTTCAAAATCGTGGAAGATTACGGAGACCCAGAGAGTTGTGATATTTAAGCTACGTTTGTTTGCTTTGCTGCTCTTTTAATTCATTCATGTTTTGTTCAACAGCAAATGCGTAGGGCAGCCTACTCACAAGTATTTCTGTACCCGGGTTCAGCTTCGCTACGCTCGCTGTAGGAGGGAGTTTTCTAGTGCCGCTCTCCTTGGTCTATTAAAAACACAGGGTTCCAGGAGGGCGGCTGTCCTGTGAACACAGCAATCCCCAGGCTCGTCCCCTCGCGCCCGTCGTCATCCCGCTGCCGCCCCCGGCGCCCTTCTGCGCATGTGCACAGTAGGGCTGCTTGGAGAACGACAGGCCTAAATGCCAGCGCGTGTTGCCTATGACTGCGCTTTAATAGTATGAACGTGTCTAATAGCTCTTTTGGCTTTTATTTCCAAACAGACAATTTTTGGATTTATTTCTGTTTTCCTCTGTTAGTGGAGCTGGAGGGGCTGGCAGACACCTCTGTTCAAACTTAGCACAATGTTGCCACCTACAAGGCAAACTTTCCTTTGCTCCTTTGCCAAGGTAACTACGTCCTATGTGAAGGGAAACACCCGGCCGCTCCATTCCACCTCCTGTTAGCGCAGCCTGTGGTCTCCCCTCATCAAGACAATTCCCATTTCCCACATGGTTCTGAATTTCCTAAAGACAGTGGTTCGGCGGGTGCCAACTGCTACGAGCAGGAATGACGCGGAGGCCTCCCCGTGGCACGAGACACGTGGCAGAGCTATGCCCCTTGCCTCAAGGTGCGAGGGCAGCGCTTCAGCCACCAGATCATACGTTTGCCTTGCCCACTTGCCTCCTCCGGGAAGCAAAGCCCAACGCGCCTGCGGGAGGAGCAGCTTTCACGGGCGCTACCAAGGAAGGAGCCTGGGAAGCAGCCCCGGGAGGAAGGAGGCCAGCGGTGTCACGAGGTTGTTTATCCCCACGCTACATGCGACGCACTGGTTCCTCCTCCCGCCGTCTGCGCGGCAGCCCGAGAGCCTCTTGTTTACACAGCTGGGCCAGGGGTTAGTCAAGCAGCGGCGCGAGTGCTTGGAAAGCAAATGAGACACAACTGCTCAAAAACCAGGGCCAGTCTGTGTCTACAAGCTGGTAATTCCTCTCTCACATATTATTAACCATTTAGTAAACTGATGGTTTTTGAAAGTGTTTTTGATAAGTGCTTTGGCAAAATATGGCAGGAAATAGGTACTCATTTATTTGTATCACTGGTTATTTAAGGGTTTTTGTTGTTGTTTTTGTTGCTAGCAGATGTAAGATAATTTCTCTACCTAAGGCACTCTGACCAACAAGTTTTTAAGTGGGTTGTTGTTATGACTGTTAAATATTAACAGTCCAGATAAGAGATTTTGCTTCTGTTGCTGTTAAACTAAGAAGGCATATATTGAAAACAGGTTATAAACATTCATGTAACTCATCCAACAAGATATTTCTGCATGTGCTTGACTGCAAGTATGCATTAGTGCTACAGGATTCAGTGATTACTAATGACATTAGCATATGCTTAGTATTTAGTGTAAACTTAAATATTTGGCTAAACAGTGGCCTGCAACAACTGGGCTCTGTAAAGGCCTGAACTCAGAGCTGAGGGACTCCTAAGCGCTCCAGCCACTGGTTGGCCTCTGCCGTGGTCACCAGGGTGGCTGCAAAAGGGAAATACAAATTCTTGACTGCTAAAACTGCTGAGACTCTGGGGATAGACAGTGCATCTGAGCAGCCTGCAAGAGTGACCTGCACTTTCAGGTCTGACTTTCAACAGGACAATAAAAATACACCCGTGTGTGCCTAAATGAAGGTGCACTTGTGCTCATTCCCCAACTGCTTTCCCCTGTGCCAAGCACAACACCTGTCTGGTGGGGAGTGTCAGAGGGTGAAAATACATGTACATATACATGAATACATGTAGGCACATATACAAGTCAAGAATGAGTGCAGAGGATGCACGTTTAAAACTAACATGTATGAGCATGCTCAGAGATGGCTGAAATTCAGATCCTCAGTTAGCTTGGAAAAACACCCACATACTGCCATTGAAAGTAAAGTTGAAGGGTTTTCCTTAAAGTCTTAACATTAAGGAAACCTTTGAAATTAGGAAAGACAGAATTTGTACTCGGACACTAAACCTCTAGGCTCAAAGAGGCTTTTGGATCAGACATCAGCTATCCCTTGGTAGCATTTTTTTTTTTTTGGTGGTGGTGGTGATAGGGCTAAGGTTTGGATTTTGCAGAGAAGCAAGCCTGGGAGAACTCGTGCTATGTTTGGACAATAAAACACATTTTTCTTTGTAAATCTTAGGAAATCCTGTTAATCATCTTGCCATAAGTAATACATCACATTTTATGTGACCAAGAGAAAGCAACAGAATTGCAGTCTAAAGTGGGCCCTGGTGCCCTAGTGGAGGTCTCTCACTGGAATTATAGTCTGAGTTGTAACCTGAACTTCTGCTGTTACTGGCCTTTGTATACGTAAGCTGGGTTCCTGCTCATAGGCAGATGTTCACACATACTTCTTTTTTTGCTTGTAGTTCTCACTTCAAATTGTAGCTAATTCAGTTCTCAAATACACACTATCCTGGCTTCTGGCTTCAATGCATATGATTGTATGTACTAGTAAATTTAGTTGCATACCAGAAAATAAATTTTAGGCATATTAATAATTAAAAACATATTAATAGGAATTAATTATTCAAACTGCATTGAGCTTTGTACTTCCTAAAAATTAATAATAAATGGATTAATGCATCTTATCAAATGGACAAATGAGCAGAATCAGAAAACCAAAAGTCGCTTATTTTTCTCTCCCAGTTACAAAGAGGTCTAACAGTTCTGCAGTTTCATCTGATGCCAAAGAAAGTCCTTTCCTCCTTTATCTCTCCTTCCTTCTGAACTGTTTGCGTTTTTAGGGAGAATGGCAGGATAGGGAAGGAGAAAGTAAGATGCTCGAACCCTACGTGCTTACCTTGCCTGTTACTGAAATGTGAGCGTGTGGGCAAGAACTCTGTACAAAGAAAGGATTCGTGAGAGAACACTAATGCAGGCGGATTTCCATCAAGTGACATCCAAGCAGCAGGAGGACTCTATGTCCTCAGTGGTAAGTAAAAAGGAAAGTGTGCACACAGCCCGTCCTACAGAGGCAACAGCCTTTAAACGCATGTTAAGAAGTTCCAGATCAGATCTATGTTTGAATAACCTTCACCCATTTTTGGAAATGACAACCTACTTTCACTTGGTAGGTATGAGTTGGAGTGACATTTCTTTGTGTACAAACAGCACAAAAACACAAAATTAGAAGTGAGCAAAGGCCAGCTAAACCACACTGAGCTACCGATGCCTGCAATAAGAAAATGCAGGTCAGACTTTCCCTCTCTCAGAAGTGCCATCACACAAGCTCATGCGGACAGACGACATCCACATGGAGCTCTCAAAATATAATCACCTGACCCGGGTATGTGGCCTACCAGAGCCAGAGGATGAGGGGCTCTCCACTGCTCTTCGTGAGGGCACAGCGCGATGCCCCTATCTTATTGTGCTGCAACTCGTCTAGGTGCTGGGTTGATGTATTCAGCACAGGGCAAAACAACATGGCTGTTCCTGCTTCTCCTGCCCCGACCACGTGTCTCAAGTGGAGAGGAAAGCGCTGCTCTAAGCTCCTGTACAAAGGGCAGCGGAGGCAGCACCGGCAGGCCGTGCTCTTCCGCCTCGGTCCTCGTACTCTTTTCACTCCTTCAACCACAAGATGAGTTCCCACAGGCCTGAATCTTTTTTGTGACAATTTGCAAAAGTTTCAGTTTGTTTGTCAGCTGCAAAAGGTATTTCCCAGGCAACATCTTGGGTGCTGCTGAGTGCTTTAGCCAATGCTCTAAATACTTGTTGCACTTGGGTCACAGAGGTTTCAGCCTTGTTAAGATGTCGGGGAGAGATGAGGAATAGCAGAAAACAGCTGTAGCCTCCTGAGCTGGAGGGCCGGCCTGCTGACAGTGCAATCAGTTACTCCAAAGCGATTCAGAGGTTTGATCTGTCTGTGGTATAAGACCAAAATAAGAAACAAACCAAGATTTCATTCTGGAGGGAACCAATATCACATGTGTCAGTTCCTTCATTTCTTGTGCTCTGTTGGCCTTATTTGAAGGTTTTGTTCCTTTCTCCGAACTGGATCAGTAAAAAAACATTTGAAGACAACTTAAGGCAAGAGAGCTCTGAACTAATTTTTCAAGAGGATATTTCCAATAGTATTTTCAACATCCAAAGCTCTTACTAACAAAACCTCATAAATCTAGGCAAATGGACTATTAGGAAAAAAAAGAACAGAGATAGAGTAAAATAGCCAAGGGAAGTGCTCAAAGACACTGACAACAATTCAATGTTTTCCTTTTTGGTTTTCCCAACTGCTTTTTCTGAGAACTTAGTATTAGATAATACTACAAGCAGATCCCTCCATACAAATTTTGTTTTTAATTACACACTCCTTTGAGGATTGTCCAAGTCCACTGGTAGGCTTTTGTAAAAATGTGAATAACCAAAAAAAAGAATCATTCATGCCATGGGTTTGATTCCATGCCATGTTTCATTGTTAAAGTACAGCAGACAAAAACTATTTAATCTTTACTGCTGTAACTGCTCATCACAACTGAGCATGCCAAAGCTGCCATGGTGCAAAACTTACAGGGTATTTCTGCTGTATTTTCACTGCTAACGATTCACAGATAACATATCCAATTCTAGAAACTGCTCTTCCGACACAAACTTTCGATAAGAAAAAGCTTGTAAATTTTTCTTTTGCAGTTAAACTAACCTTTAAACTAACAAACACCTGAATCAGCTTTATGCCTGCAGTGGTTACACGTGAAGTGGAAACCACCCTAAGAGTGCCAGATCTCCCGGGCGTTTTACCTGGCGGGGTGCGGAAGCGGCACTGCCCTGTCATCGGATCATACTCCTGGTTTTCATCCGAACACAGGCACAGGAAGGAACCATCGACGTTTTCACAGAGGGCTTCGCCACATACGCCGCTCAGCATCTCACATTCATTCACATCTGGGCGGGGAAGAAAAAAGGCATAAATCAATCCAAGACCATTACTGACAGTTTGTTCTTTTATCTGGTGCATCTGTGTTAGTATCACCTGCCAGGATACAGATGTGATCTCTGGGGAAGGATTAAAACCTCACTAACACCTAAGTGGATTCATAAACAAGTATTTAGATCCTTTGAAATAAAGGCCCCTGAAAGGCAGAATAGTTTATAAACTACCAGTGCTGATTAGGTGCTGCTGTACAGCACCAACCTGCAGTTGGACTCGATCTTGAAAGTCTTTTCCAACCATAATGATTCTATGACTCTATGAATGTGCTGCTTGTGAACGACGTATTGTTTTGTTTTTAAAAACTTTTTTTGTTCAACTCTTTCCTGAGGATTGAAGACACAGGCTCATTTCATTTCTTTTTGTAAACAGCTCTTGTAACTGACTCATCCTCCTCATTATTAGACGCTCATTGAACTCATGAAGTGAAATAGGTAGGTTTCAACAGAATTCAGTATGAAAAGAGAATTCCCTTTTTCCCCTCAAAGTTCCGTTTTTCCCATGAACACCCTCGGAATCGCCCAAGCTGGGTTCTGCTGCGCGCCCCTCAGAGACAAGGCCTCGTGGTTGCCCTGCGGCCCACAAGGGTTATTTCCCACCCACCCAGCACAGCCCCTGCACAGCAGCACCGAATTCTGCTCCAGTCGAATGCTCCTCACAACCGAGTCAAGTATCCGAAAGAATCCGACATGTTTTGATCTTTGCTTTCGTGTGGCTCCGGCCTAGTCTGTCCCAAAACACTTTTGAATGACAGGAGAGTTTCTGTGGCTTAAACAAGGCTTATCAAATATACTCAGGATTGACTTGACCTGTTTTTTAATTACTATAGCTTACTTGTGACTATTTACTTTGTCTACTAAATATAGCATCTGAAAATTATAATTCATAAGTCAAAATTCAGAAATATATATAACTGAGCTTAGTCTAAAGCATATTTGCGAGGAAATGTTTTACCCTTTTTCTCTGTTATCCAGTAGGAACAAAAATCTAATCGTATAATCAAATGATGAGTTATACATTTGTCATAAAAATATATACTTTAATGTACTACTTTGCTCAGGACTTTTAAAATACACTTAGATCATTTAAATCTTTTTACTGAATTCAATTTGAAAAAGATGAAATATTCTTTGGGAAATGTTGCTTAACTATACAGATTTATCCTTTTCTTAAAATATTTTATGTAAATGACAGGCATCATAATTTGTAAGAGTACTTTAGGATCAGAAAAATACCTGATGTTATTTAATGATGCAAAATTGCTTCACAAGCGACTCAAAGTTAAATTTGGCTTCTTGCAATTTGTACTTTCATTTTTTCTTTCTTTGCTTAATTTGTTTTACCTGTGAAAATTTACTATATGCAAAAATACACATCAGTATGTTGCAAAACCAAGTCCTAAAGAATTTTGTAATAAAAATTCTAATAAATTCTAATTTAATATATTAGAAAACACACACACACTCTTCTATATGAGTTCTAACTCCTTCACTTGCTCTGTATTCCATTTAGCTCTGTGTTCCTGGTAAACATGTTCCATCCTTACTCCAGTCTGAATATATTGCTTCATGAATACCTTTCCTTGATCTGGTATTAATTTTATATTAGAAACTTGTGCTGCCTCAGATGGTTCTCAGGTCCAGCCATCACTAGTAACAGCAGATCTGGAAACCTATTACTCACAAGAGAAACGTGCAGTATTTACACATTTACAAAAATCTCACATCTTTTCACGGTGATAGGTGTCTTTCCTGGAGATTGAAGCCAATGTTAAATCCTGTTCAAACACAATATGCCTAGGGAGGTGTGCTAATTCAGACTGCCTGTACCACATGCCAGACTTTATTTCCTGTAGGAGGTAGTACAGAGTTCTGGTTATTCAGCTAAGAGACTAAACAGATGTTGCATTTAAATAGGCTGAAGTATTAAATTCAATCCACTATGATTTATATTTGTGAATGGTCCTGACACGTGCAGAAAGAGCGAGCTTTCTTTTTTCTTTTTCCTTTTTTGAGTTAAAATGAGCGGCTCAGCTTATTTGCTGTTGGTTTCCATTCAATTCTAATAACAGGTTTTCACTAAGCCACTACCCAGTATGTTTCCACCTGGCACAAAGCTCAGCAAGTGAAGCATAAGCTCAACCTTATTTTACCAGCGAGCAGTACGATTTCGACAAAAAAAAAAAAAAAAAAAAAAAAAAAAGGCAAAACAAAGGGGCTCTTGTGAAGACGAGCATCGTGCTTCCAAGCTGCGTTTTCCTTGCTCGAATCCCGCGGCGGCGGCGCCGGCCCTGCGGAAACTCACCCGTGCAGCCGAGGCCGTCCTGGGCGTCCTGGTAGCCCTGGTAGCAGAGGCAGCGGAAGGAGCCGTCCATGTTCTCGCAGAAGCCGTGGCTGCCGCACACGGTGCCGTTCGCGCACTCGTCAACATCTGCAAGGGAGAAGTTACGCGTCACGCAGGCCGGGACACAGAGGCTGCCTTAACGGAGGGGGAAGAAAAGCAGCGGAGCTGCGTGCTGGTTTCGCAAACAGGTGCTGTGATGGGGATATATGGACGGGAAGGAAAACTCGAAGGACGAGACACAAGGATTTAAAGAAAATACACCCACAACAAGCAAGTTTGTTTCAACATGAACTTTACAGGAAAAACGTCGGACAATCATTTTGGTCAAATCCTTCCCATCTATTTCACCAAGCAGCCCCAAAGTGCCATGATGCTGCATCCCACAGAGCAGGACACTATTTTAATGTGACTTTCCTCCAGAATCTGCCTCTATATAATCAATAACACAGGTGCCCCCAGCCTCACCAGAAAACCTGATGCTCAGACCCCTCACGCAGAAGTGCTGAACACTGGCCAGAGGTTTTACGTGCTGCACAAATTTTATTCTGCCTCTCGGCATGAAGAGAATTTCACAGAGCACGTGTTAAGTGGTAAATACCTGCAGATTGAGCCTTTTGGCCTTAATCCTATAAATTTATATGAATGAAGAATCGCATGCAGGTAGGTGAGGTAATTGCAATGCCTACATGCTGTGTGGGCCCTTCGTTTGTACTTCTCAGTTGTGGTTTGCTGGCCTTAAAAGTGAGGGTCACTGGGTGAGTAGATCTGCTCTCCACTCGGCTGCCCACCAGCCTGTAAGGAAGCTGAGCTGCTTGTGGCACAACATGGTTTATTTTTGCAAGTGTATTACAAGTGCTGTGAACGTATTTATCATCTGCTGAAATAAGGCCTATAAGCAAGGCCCTGGCTGGCTGTGATCACTGAAGATGTCATGGTGTGTTTTTCAGAAGTAAGGACATTAACCCAAACTGGGCTCTAGCCAAAATATTAGGATTAGTACCTTCTGCCTGCTAAATTGCCCTGCAGTTTGAAGCAGAGATGTTATTTCTACACTTCTTTCCTAGAAACCACTGTGAGTGTTAAGCAAAGCTGCTATCCTCTCTGAATAACCTCTGGGCTGGGCGTTTTAAACGCATCCAAATGCGACGGGTTGGAAAGGCACAACCTCCCTTGCAGGAGCACCTTCGCGGGGCTGCGGCCTGCCATCGTTCTGCCTGCAGCCAAGGCCTCGCACACTCACTGCACCCACGGCACAGGCGGGCAGCACTGCTCTGCAGTGTCCCTTGGGAAGGGAAGAGCAGGTCACAAAGCGCCCCCGTCCGCTCCCCCCAGCTGCTAACAGACCCAGCTCACTCCTCACAGACATTACTAAGGTCGGATACTCTTACTCTTAGACCATGTCTGAAGCTCAACTAAAAGCGAATTCTTGGTTCTTGGTCACCAGCCTTTACTATTTGCTCTGTTTTTTGTTTCTACTTTTTTCTAAGGTTAGAAGAGACTGCATCCACTAACATCCACCATGTAGCCCACCTCTTGCACAGGTTACAAATGCAACAAAATTTTCATTTCTGTACCATCTGAGTAAATTGCAGAATTACAGCATTTTTTTTTTTCAGAAAGGCATCTGCTTTCATTTTAACAATACTGAGTGATGGAAAATTCTCCTCTTACTGAGCTCATCCACTGGTTCACAACCTTCAGTAAAATACAGTGTTCATGCAAAAAATGTATGTATCCCATACACGGACATCTAGGAAACATCTAGGGCTGTACTGATGATCTTTAGGAAAACTGCACTTGGGGACAGGACTGGCAGAATAGTATTTTATTTGCTTTGCTGGTTTTGCCAATAATGGTTTTTCATGCTTGTTATATTTTGATTTATTAAACAGATGAAGGGAAAATATTGAAGGAATTAATCTTAAAAAGGGTTATTTGTATTTCACAAAGAATTCAATAGCTAATACATTTGATCTGAAAAAAGTGAATAAGAAAGTTTGATTAGCTCCTGTATACTGAATTTGAAACCCACCATAAACTCTCCCTAGTAAAATTAAACAAGCTGTTTTTGCTAATTTAGCTATTTTATCTGAGTTAAGGAGACACTGTCAAGGGTGACAAGTGAAATACTACATTTGATACCCTATCTTCTTCCAGTCACCATAAGAACAGAGTTATGAAAAGATGCATGTGGAGTTACCAGGAAAGAAAAAAAAACCAAGTGCAAGATACAGCTTCTGCATCAGCATTTATGGTTGCACTTTTCTGATCCTCCCCTCTTGCTGCTGAGCACTACACCTGCATTTTTATTTTAAATGTTAGCATCCTGAGGTCATGTGGAGTTTCATATATCTGGTCAAAAAATACTAGCACTCCTTACACAAAAAATGGTTAAGTTAAGAAAGGGAATTCAAATTGAGTAAACAGTGGAGGACTGACAACTAAGAATTTAATAAAACAGGCAATAATGCAGTGTTTGAATTTCCAGGGACCAATTATAGTTTAATAACAGAAGTTCCTGAGCCACAGGACAGTTATCCTGTTAAAAGCCTAGACAGAAAAAATGACAACTGGGGATTTTAGAATTACATGAATTACAGTACTTTTCTTACTTAATAGCTAAATGTTTAAGAAAACAGGGGAATGGATCATGCAGCTGGTTCTCCAAAGGTAAACTAAGGTCATTGACTGAAAAGCTGCCGAAACAAAACCTATCATTGTAGCAAGTGTCCTAATTAACTATATAATATATCCACAGAAGATAGCTTTGTTTTTTTAAAAAATACAGAGTCTGAACATGACTGCATCTTTCAGTGCATGGGAAATTACAGAGAAGGTCCAAGCACCAAATATTTTTGCTTGTCTAGACAGCTCACTCAAAGGACTCCTGTTTTATAGCCGGAAAGGGCATTTGTTTCTTTAATCGTCCCATAAAGCCGGAGGTTCAGAATCGGCAATTCTCTTGCTATATGGAGACAAGGAGACAAAGTGAAGGGAAAAACTCAATATGAAACTAATATACCCTATGTCTATACAGTGACTAAAGCAGCTCTCCGTAACTATGACCTGTTTTAGAACCCATGACTCAGTGCTGTCGCCTTTAATCAAAACTGCTTTGATCTAAAAGGATCTAAAGAAAGGCAAAACCTGTATGTGATCAAGACTATTCCTATCCAGTTCAGCATCAACCATGTTCCTGGCTTCTGCCAACCTGAACAAGGTGAAGGCATGATTAGCTCCAGGCTAAACCTCACTGAACCTACTGACACTGCAAGGCCTCTGGAAGAGGGAGTTATTTCCTCGGATGATTCTGTACAGTGCCCAGGACAGCAGAGCTCTGATGGTGTTGATGAAGGTAAAGAAGGGATTCTCTTTCTTCCATTTGTGTTGTGAAACCAAACGGGTCTACAGCATAAAGTTTACTCCATATAACAGAAAATGCTGTGCCCCAAAAGGAGCCCTATTGAAAGTACAGAGTCTTATCATGCCTGTTTCCTAAAACCACCTTGCCTTCCCTGCAAGGGCGGAACTAAGGCCACGATGTACATACACATCGTGGGCAAACATCTACTGTCTTAAAACATCTTTGGTTGCGGAGTTAGCAATTAGGCACCGCTCACAGCTCTGCTCTCTACATCCTTGATTTTCAAACTTCTTAGGTATGCAGTTATCTTAAACAAAGAATAACGTAGCATTTTTGTGTTCCAAATTATTCTTTGATCACACAGTGATTCCCTTCCTCATGCAAGCATCCAGAAAGGTCAACAGGACAACACTCAGTAGACTAGGACAGGAGAATGGGATACAAGACGGGAGGACAGAGGAAAGGATGAAGCCAAGGGTGGAGAGCTCAGGTGGGGAGTGGAAGTTTCCTGGGGTGCCTCTCTTGAGGCAGGCAGTGAAGCTGGAGGGCTTGGAGCAGGGAGAAGGAAAAGCGAGGGAGCCACTGAGAGACAGGCCGGACTGGGCATGGAGACAGAAGAGGCGATTGAGGCAGGTTAAGCATCAGGGAACCTCTAACTTGAGCGTTAGCCAAGAGAGCTGGGCGGCAGCCAGCGGGGCGGGAGGCAGCCTCTGCAGGCACGCGGAGCGCGCGGCAGGCGGCGAGGAGCGCGCCGGCGGCCGGGACGAGCGGCGGGAGCGGCACCGCGACGACAAAACCTTGTCTATGCCTTGGAAGAAGACACAGGCTCCACAGCTGTTGAGTTTACTTTGGCCAACAGCCATAAAGACTCCATACCAGAACTGAATCACACGGGGTTCTTAAATGTTTTATGTTGTTGTTTCTGCCTTTTCAAAAAACAATTCTAACTTGTACAAAAACAATCTGGAGATATGGAAAAATCTGCTCCCCAAGTACAGAGAGGCGGCTGAACCCAGCAAAATTTCCTCAGGTTCCTTCTCTGATGGTATAAACAGTTATTCTCACTCACTTAACTAGAAGTAAATTCACAGAGGCACCTAGTGCAAAGAGCAGTAGCTCCCACGGCTGGAAGCCACATCCTTCCTCAGCACCTGGAATGTCACACATTCCTTTTCTTTCTGATCTTTGTGTTTTGTCTTGTCTTCTTGCACGAAGCTCATTCCTGCAGCGGACACCAGCACAAATATTAACACTGTAGTCATTGGTGCTCCCTTGAAAGGATGTTTTTTTTCAACTCCATAACTGTTTTTATTAAAATGACAGAATGGAGAAACTAGTCATGGTACAGAAGGAATACTGCTGCTTCACAAGACTAGAAATGGCTTTGATTCGCCAAGTTATTAAAATACTTTTCCAAGCGCTGCATATAAAGTCTGATCTGTATTCCATACACACCACCAATTACTTACAAAGCACAGTCAACTGGATTTGTACTTGTTGTTTTATTCTTCATTAAAAAAGCCCTCAAAGTGCTCACACTCCTGAAAATACACCTTGCGATTTCATCCTTCTCTGTTCAGTAAAAGTGTCTTTTTTGTTCTAATAGAGATGAACTTCACACTACTACTTCGTGTGCCATGGAAACCCTTCCCTGAGAACAGTGCTGCTTCACTAAGTGCCAGAGACCCAGACTGAGGGCCTCACCGTTTCTGCTACATCCCCCTAAAATTAGGTATCGCGGCCTTTGTTTAGCTGCATTTCTGTTCGATCTGCCCTTTTTGATTTCTGAGACATATTTCACATACTTAATAAGTGTTCTTCTAACTTTGGTCTGGAGGAAAGAGTTTGGTTTCTAAGAGCAGGCTGCATTCCTCTCTCCCTAAGTGTTTTTTTTTTTTTTTTTTTTTTTAGAAAACTATGCTCACAGTGAGGCAAAACACCTGCCACTAGTTTTCTTGCTGAGAATCCAAATACACTGAATCACGTCCTTTCTAAACACGGAGTGAAATGTATTCACGCTGCCAAAAGAGACCATTAATGTGTTTTTAACAATTGGGTATCAGAAAAGCTGAATTATTCTCAGGACTTGTAACCATGAAACACTGCCTTGTCCATCGCTCCCTGGAGCTGTTCAAGTTCACTCTCCTCCGTGCACCTACCCAGGCTTTCCCCTTAGCAGCAGGAGAATGTTCCTTGGAATTTATCATAGAACTGAAAAATAAAGTAAATGTTCAGAGTGAAACAGCACCAAAGATACTGCTGGACTTTTTTTTTTTTTTTTTCTTTAAGATATCAATAATGAGTTAGAACACAAAAAGTGTGTTTGATATCATGTCATATCTAAATATACAGCACTCATTCCCTTACATCAGCATAACAGTATTCCCTTGCCAACAGTATTTCATTTCATCAGTTATTATATCAGTAAGTTATTACATAGCAAGTTATGCGCCAGCTCAAATAATAATGCTGTTTTTCCTGCGATAAAAGCAGGGGCAGGAAGTTTCAATACATATTCTAAGTTGAAGGAAGCATCTTTTTGCTAGCCCTGAATTAACTGATGTGAGGAGCAGACTCATGAAAAAAAATCAGTGATATTCACATTATTCACCTGCAATTTAGGATAGAGAGCAGCTTACTCACTTCCTGGTGAGTGCTTGAGATTCATCACCCATAGATGTCAACCCCCCAGCCACTCAGAAGTCTGCCCAGGACTCTTCCTCTGCAGAGCTACCGCTGTAGGACTTCTCCCTTCTGAACTGCTTATTGCATGTTTTGTGCAAGGCTTCTTGCCTCGAAGACCCCTCTCATCCACAGGAGAAAACTTTTTTTTTCATCCATTTAGGAGAAATTTTTGTTTTCTATCAGCATCACTGACCACAGAAAGCCACAGATCTGCTTGGTATCATTATCACTAGCCTTCTGTTTTTTTAAATTAAGGGCAGCAGAGCTGTGTCACTAGCAAGTGTGTGCTTTCAGTCAGCCACAGGACTTTTTCTCATGATGTAACCAAACAGAAAACTGCAGGTACACCTCAATTCCAGGCTTGTGGATGACATTTCTTACCAGTGTTCTGGTTCTTACCAGTTTCACACAACGTTGTGTGCAAAATACCTGTATAAGCGTATGTGCAAACGCACCTATGCACATACATTGTGAAGTGTAAGCTGGCTTTAGCTATGCAAAGACGTAATTACCACCATCTACTCCATTTTGGCAGTTTCACAACATCCAAGATCCTACCACAGACTATAAACTTTCATAAACTGATAGGATTTTACTGCAAGTTCTCATTGGAGTTACTTCTGTTGTATGGACTTTATTTATTTATTTTTATATTTATTTTGAGAAAAAGAAATGGTCTTGACAAGCAAAGGTCTGGTGTTTCACATTCAGCAACGAGAACACTCAGGCAGGTCAGGTTTGCTGCTAATGCACTTAAGAGGCCTTCAGTTATTTGATCCTAAATATTTTTGACAGTAAGGGCTACCTACTTTAATATATCATACACCTGTGCACCAAACTCCATTTACATATATATTGCCTATATTTCTTTCTTCCACTCTCAGGATAAGACAGAAATATTACATGTGTCCACTGGTTTCATGTATCTTAACACAGGTATAGAGTTGCCTTCTTTGCAACCATTTGCCAGAGCCTGTCCAGTATTCCCTCTATTTCATTAGTTTGTTTTGCACACACAAAAAAAAAAAAAAAAAAAAACATGATTCAATGTTAAGACGGCAAAATTGATAAAGGAAAAGCAAATGGTGTCTGACAAACACTAACTCCATTATGCTGCCCATCTTGCAGACTTCCCATTACCCTCCTTGACACACAGACAGCAGAGTATCCCTCCACACTTTTAAGAGAAAAACAAGCCCAAAGCTTTCCATGTGGCAGAGTACCGAGTTCATAAACGCTTGGGAATCTCAGCCCCAAGCGGACTGAGGCACTCACCCGATCAGCAAGAGCAGAGGCGTGGGGAGGCAGGGGCAGCCCTGCAAGGCTGGGGGTTTCTCACCTTCGCACGCGCGGCCGTCGGGGGCCGCGGCAAAGCCCCGCTCGCAGGCGCAGCGGTAGGAGCCGGCCGTGTTGAGACACTCCCCGTGCGGAGAGCAAAGGTCCGACCTCTCGCACTCGTTGATGTCTGCAAGCACAGAGACGTTCACAGCTGGGGAATCCTTCTCTAATGCATTTATTCCTGCATGCATTACTGCAAAATTTATCGTTAAGTAGTTCCTGTCTGCTTGCATCAGTTAAAAATTGCATCTTTTTTAAATTAGGTAACATAGAAGTACTCTTTGCCACAAAACAAGGCTGGCAGTAGAAGCACTGACATAGTTGATTTTCACAAATAATTTATTTTTGTAACTTATTTTCATTCTCATTGGCATAATTTCTTTTCAGTCATGGATACAACTGCTCAACAACTATCTCAACATGAGCGAACGCCAGATCTTCTGCTGGCTAGCACAACCCAATCTATTAGAGAAAAAAAAAAGACAGCAAAAAGTAATAGGAATCATTCTAATATTTAATACTAAGCCTACATTCAAGTAGTCTTAAAAGCAGCTCTTATTTCCATCAGCTATGTAAATGGTGCTCCTATTCAGGCCCAAATCTTCTGGGACTATTTTTGAGCTGCATATGAACACGGATACATTTTGCTGTATCACTTTGTCTATGCCATGCTGCAATGAGGCTGAGCGGATGAGAATAATTCATGAGATGTTAGCAGAAGCTCTACATTAGCTAAAATTTCTCCTATATTAGGGGTATTTTGGATGGCTCCATTGCACTGCTTTTTGCTTTCTGTAAGCAGGTCAACTTGTGCACCGAGCTCCATGTGTTATCAGCAGGCCTCGAGCTGCATCTTTTCCAATGAGTTTATTTTACACAATTTAAAACCAAATGCTGTCTTCCGCTGATGGGAAATGGTCCCAAATGCTTCTTAAAACTTCTGTAAAAGTACTGGAAACCAAAACTGTGTATTACACAAGGCCAGGAAGATATACTGAAAACGGGGTAAGCGAATTTAATTTTAGGCAAACAGTGTTTCCAACATCTGAAAAGCAAACTGCGTGCATACTTTCTAATGTTTTGGACTCTTTATTGCTTGTTACCTCAATTTTGACGCTTAGCAAAATGCATGTTCATAACTTCCAGCCTAAATTAACTCAGCTCTGCAGATACTGCAGTCTGCAAGACATTTGCCAGTGTTAGTCAAGAATTCTTTATGTTCAATTGTGAATCCTTTTAGGCAGGTAAGTAGGTAGTTCTGCTATGGTCAAGCCACCCCTCATTTTTTAATTTGTCAAAAAGAACAGTTTAAAATAATCCAAAATTTTTCATCCCAGGCCATTAGCCTTTTTGGGGTTCATGTCTGAACTTTCCTCAACCGATGAGCATCTGTTCTGAACTGCAGGCACCAGAACTTCGGTGCAGAGCAATACACCACAAGCAGGTGTAGCAGTGCAAGACAGAAGTAAATAAATCCTACTTACTCCTGCTGAACACTCTGCTTTTTTACACCTTCTGAGGAGTGCATTAGTCCTTCTGGCCACAGGGTTGCACTGAAAGCTCACATTCAACTCGGCACATTTAGCTGAGCAAGAGCTCTGACCCCTAAATCCTTCCCAGGACTGTGGGAAGTCTGCTATCCTACAAGCATGACCGAGATCCCTTCTGCGGCTGGAAAAATACTGGTTTGCATCAACACACATTTTGTTTCCTCACACAGAATTTACCACTCAATCCAGATAGCTCTTTAGCAGTGGTCTGGGATCTTAATCTTTTATCACGCCCCTAGTATCTCTGTTCAGATTCTTCCCATGATAGCAAATAAATTTTATTTATTTGCTATTACAAATAGCAAATGAAAGAAGTAAGATTCAATCATTTAAAAAAAACGTTTTAGTTTAGTTGCTGCTGTGGAAAATCCATCAAAAATACTGCTGGAATGGAAAGAATTAATCGTTTATGATATGACTATGTCTATTTTTTGTCCAGTCCCAAATATGGTACAAAAACATTTATCACAGATTTCTGTCTTTTCTGCACTAATGACAACGCTACTGTAAGATCCTGTAACAGCTCAACAACAGGTAGTTAACACTGTAAAAAAGTGGAACTATACTTAGTTCTGCTAGCCACAGATTCTTACAGGTTCTTTTGCTGTCTCCAGTTTTTGCTCTTCTAGATTGCCTGCAGCCATAGCATCAACTCCTCCTCCTTGCTTCTATTTGTTTTGCTACTGACCTGCCTGTTTCTCAAGCAGCATCACTCCCCTCTATAGCAAATTGCTGTTTTTAAATTTGGGGGAGGGAAGTCTTATTTCAAGTGCAGATATTCTATCTAAAATATTTTCAAATTTTTATTCACCTTTTTTTTCCTGTTAAAAATATTATCTGTCCCTTAGTTGGCACGTAAGTGCTTTCAGTATTTTGAGTACATTGTTTACACAGAATGGTATCAAAGTCTACAATGATTTATAGCCTGTGATCGACTCTCCCTTATCTGCTAAAGCAAGGTTTAATGCAGCACTTTGCTATGTTGAATGCAAGGCTTTCTGATAGGAAAGCACTCTCACGCTACTCAGAAATTCTACAGGGCTTTGGTTGCCTAAGATTTTCAACATAAATCACCTGGAATACAGCCGCCCTGGTTAAGTCTAAAAGGTGCTATAAGAGAGGAGCCAAAGCACAGTCCAGTCTCCTGGTTCTCCAGTTATCCAGAGCTCAGACATGCCCAGGCCACACGATCACTTCTTTCCAGCTTGAGTATCATGTTCCCTCATAAAAATGGGGAGGTATATGGGAATCCTGAGGCATGCCTGGGTCTCATATCAGCACGTAGCTGGGATCACTGAAACCTAAAAGCTGGAAAGTGTCTCTGGATTTGACAACGTCAAATTAGCCTCAGGTAACAGATTCTGTTCCTCCCCTTTCGCCACGAAAGGTTTAAGAGAGAACTTGGTGACTTGGTACTAGCTCTTGTGTGTTAGCGCATGGGTTCACGGGTATGAAGGCACTCTCACACTAAGTGCTCCCAGGATTTGGGAAAATGCAGCACTGTATCTCTGTGTCATCATGCAAATTTTCTTTTCTGTTACAAACCTGTTTTGTGTTAAAGCTGCTGAAATAGTTTCTCAGCATATATTTACAACACTAAGTGAGAAAAGAAAAAAAAAAACACTAGAGATCATAGCAACGTGAGTGTCTCCTCTTTATCATGGTCTGTGACTTTCACAAGTTATCATAAACTTGCACATCTATAGTGACAATCCATGTATTTTTTTACAGCTATGCCATACCTTGACATCCCCTGTGGGCTATCTGCTGGAAACCATCTGGACAAGTGCATTCATAAGACCCTTCAGTATTCACGCAGTTTCCTCCTGAGCAAATATCACCATCTTGAAGGCATTCATCAACATCTGAAACAAATACATAACGGAATAATTAGATGATGTATAAAAAGCGACTGAACTTTTAACAGTGACATATTGATCTAATGTAGCAACGTGAAGTGGGAGGAAAGGGAGGAAATCAAGTTTACTACACTTTGTGAATGTCTTTTCATTTTATTTTTCATCATATTCTCACACTTTCTGCATTTCTGGAAGAGTCCAGAATTTGAGTTTGCATGTCAAGCAAGCAAGCACGACTAAACATGTGCCATCTCTACCTCTAGTGAAAGCCACCACAACGGATCTTTATACAAATGTCTCCCCTACTTTAGCAGTGACTGCGGTGTTACAGTATTACGATTAACAAGAAAAGTCAAGCAGCTGTACATTTAGAAGGCAGAAACACACAAAAGAAAACATCTAGTGATACTTATTTGTAGTTTTGGACTTATTTGGACATGCAGAGAGCAAGTTTCTGGCTCAGATGTCCCGCAGAGCACTTGCAAGCCCGTACACAGCTGGTGTGTCACACCAGCACTGCACATGGCTCTGGAGGCCACTTACAAAGCAGCTTCCCAGGCAGAAGGTACGAAGACCACGGGCTGCTCTGCCTATGCAGCTGTGCTGATGGGGCTTTTCCAGGGGCAGTTCACACAATGCACGAGCAACTCGGGTCAGGCTTTTGCGTAGTGCTGCTCCCAAGCCTTAAACCCAGCTCAAGAGCCAGGGCAGGAAGGGTCTAGCTCCTCACTGCCTCCATGCCCTGTTCCCAGGACAAGCGTCAGCCCTACAGCTAGAGCTGGTGTCCCAGCATCCATGGGATGAACGTGCTGACTGACACACTAGCAGGGCAAGTTTCAGGCTACATGCTGCAGAGAAAGCAATCAAACGTTTCTGGAACAGGAGAATAACAACTTTCCCAATACTGTTTTTTAAAAAATTGTTCTCCATGTTTGCATTACAAACATATATGGTATTTTATTTTTAGAGCATATAACCACAGCACTCCCCCCTGGTGCCCTCTTGTAAAATGCCTTCCTGTGCTGTCCATCCAAGGATTTTCTAGGTACGTTTTTCCCTGCAGGGCAGCTGAAAGGTTCTGAAACGAGAACTAACAAAACTACACCGTGACTCGCATCCTGTAGGTGCACGATTCATCATAGCCACACTACAGTCAAGGGGGCTCTGCTCATTATACAGAAGCATCTGCTCCACAAAACACTGAAACTGATGAAAATAATTCCGTGCTCTCCACCTAGAGTCTCTTCTTCCTATCATTTTCAAAGGGTTTAAAGACAACCCCAGTAAAGGGGACAGCTCACAGTTTTCTGGTGCAAGGTTAACTCAGCAGGTGCCTATGTTCGAGTGATATTATGTAGTTTTGTTCCACTGAAGCTAAAGATGTCACAGAGCACTTCATGAGCACGCCTCTAGTTATAAAACAAATGGAAATTAAAAAAATTGGACAAACAAAACAGCTCCTAAGGAACGTTTACAGGCATCCACAGTGTTCTGCCTTGTAACTAATTGAGTCTATTAATCCGATAAGTCAGTTACTTTCCTTTGAAAAAAAGTTATCAAAGAATTTTTTCTACTGCCTTTTGATTATTCTGACTTCTTAAGAATGGATTTTAGTTGATTAGAATTGTGACATTTCCTGCTTTGCAGGAACTAACAACAATAGCAATTAAAAATGACAAGAACTTTTTCTACATTTATCTCTGGGAAGCTGACTCCATATATCAAAGCTTATCTGTTCTTGAGATTCAGTATATTAGATAAAAACTAAGAAATAAAGATAACTTTCTTATGCAACTGAATGTTATTACAGATAAAATGGCACTTAATTCTTATAAAGCTGTGACTCTTCAAAAAACATATGTTTTAAAATCAGTTTCAACTGAGAAACAAATTGTGGTTTATTTAAACCAGCAATTAAATTTAACTGGGAGCATAAGAAAAAATTAACAGCCCCCTCACGCTGATTTAATGCCAAGCCCCACAACAAGAATATGTTTCTGCCAAATACAGTCAAAATGCGTTATTTTGATATGAGACAAACCTTCCCTCTCTCTTCACAACTCAGCTCCTACACAAAAACCCAGAGAAAAATCTGAGACAGTAACTTGTCTCAGATTGCTTGAGATCTTTAGTCCTTTTACCACCCTTCACAGGTGCACATCTAGGACAATTCTGGCTGTCAAGATCTCTGAAGCCTTCCAGAAGACCCCAAGAAGTGGGACTCCGATCATGAAAGCCTGAAGCCTGATGAAAGTACACAAGTTTCAAGTCCTCGTATCGTCAGTCTACATTCCTTAAAGCTGGTGCAAGTGATGCTGTTTTCTGCCAGAAGCTCTGACAAGATCTTGTTAAGTTCTTCTAAGATGAGATCTTAGAAGTGAAGAATATCAGACTGATAAGACTGTAAGATTGTCCTGTACCTTTCTGGTGAAAATTTCAAGACATATTGTCACTCGCTAAACACGGACAATCCACATTACCAGCACTGATAATATCTGGCACGATAGGTTTGTCTTGAGAGGACAGCACTGGCTTGGCTCAGGGGATCCGTTTGGATCACTTCAAAAGGAGGATTCCTGACCCACTGCTGTGGGTGAGAGGGTGCTAACTGCCTGCTAGAGCACGGTGTGGAGAAAGGAGCTGTGTGTTTCTTATCCTTATCAGCAGTCACAAGGAGCATATTACAGATTGGAAAGTTTATTTGTGCTAATACCACACGTGTGGCGAGAACTTAACTGAGAGAGTTCTTTTCCCTAGGGTGGGAGATAAGGACGCAACTGAGGTAGAATCTGTCCTGGAGCTGGCTCGTAGGTGATCTGGCATGCTGAGGGAGATCAGGAATAGCACAGCAAAAGTGACTCCAACTTAAGCAATATATCCAGGTGGTACAGAAGGCTCCAAGACAAAGGATAGAGGGAGAATCCTTGAAATAAACGTCTGTTTTCTGTAACCCATATTTCTCCCTATGTTTGCTATACATCTTTTACCTCTCATGTTTTGTTTCACAAGGTCACTACGTAGGCTGCCTTCTCAAACAGTAGAAGTTGTGAGCTCCAGTACATTCTTGTCTCTGGGCACATGCAAGATGAGAAGGTGCTCAAGAGTAGTCAGCATGGATTCACCAAGGGGAAATCTTGCTCGACTAATCTGATAGCCTTCTATGATGGAATAACCGGTTGGATAGATGAGGGGAGAGCGGTGGATGTCGTCTATCTCGACTTCACCAAGGCTTTTGACACCGTCCCTCACAACATCCTCCTGGACAAGCTCCAGAAGTGTGGGATAGATGAGTGCACAGTGAGGTGGATTAGGAACTGGCTGGATGGCAGAGCTCAAAGGGTGGTGATCAGCGGTGCTGAGTCTAGTTGGAGGCCTGTAGCTAGCGGGGTCCCCCAGGGGTCAGTCCTTGGTCCAGTCCTGTTCAATTTACTCATCAATGACCTGGATGAAGGCACAGAGTGCTCCCTCAGCAAGTTTGCTGATGATACCAAACTGGGAGGAGTAGCTGATACCCCAGAGGGCTGCGCTGCCATCCAGAGGGACCTGGACAGACTGGACAACTGGGTGGTGAAAAACCTCATGCAATTCAACAAGGCCAAGTGCAAGGTCCTGCACCTGGGGAGGAATAACCCCAGACACCAGTACAGGCTGGGGACTGACCTTCTGGAGAGCAGCTCTGCAGAGAGGGACGTGGGCATCATGGTGGACGACAAGTTGACCATGAGGCAGCAGTGTGCCCCCATGGCCAAGAAGGCCAATGGGATCCTGGGGTGTGTTAAGAAGAGTGTCTCCAGCAGGTCGAGGGAGGTGATCCTGCCCCTCTACTCAGCCCTGGTGAGGCCACATCTGGAGTATTGTGTCCAGTTCTGGGCTCCACAGTACAAGAGGGATGTGGAGCTGCTGGAGAGAGTCCAGCACAGGGCCACAAGGATGATCAGGGGCCTGGAACATCTGCCCTATGAGGAGAGGCTGAGGGAGCTGGGCCTGTTCAGCCTGGAGAAGAGAAGGCTGAGAGGGGACCTGATCAGTGTCTATAAGTACCTCCAGGGAGGCAGCGAGGAGGATGGTGCTGGCTTCTTTTCAGCGGCAGACACCGACAGAACTAGAGGTAATGGCCACAAACTGAAGCACCAAAAGTTCCACAGGAACTTAAGGAAAAATTTTTTAACAGTGAGGGTGACAGAGCACTGGAACAGGCTGCCCAGAGAGGTTGTGGAGTCTCCTTCTCTGGAGATCTTCAAAACCCGCTTGGACGGAGTCCTGTGCCACGTGCTCTAGGTGACCCTGCGTGTGCAGGGGGGTTGGACTAGATGACCTCTAGAGGTCCCTTCCAACCTTAAGCATTCTATGATTCTATGAAACTATGTTATTTTCTCCTGCCAGTGCACAACCGGGATTGTGGGGGGTGGCTACAGCTTGGAGCTGGCTACCAGCTAGAGAAGTTTTAACTTAAGCAGACCCGCATGCCAACAGTGCATGCCGTAGAAACTTTGGTAATCGAGAATCGCACACAGATCTCTGTGTCAGAATCTGAATAATGAGTTTTGAAAAGACTTGATTGATCTTGGTGAGGACACTCAATTGCTCTCCCACTCTTATTCTGAGAAACATAGATGCTGATTTCTTGTATTTATAAGGGTATCAGGAGCTGTTTCTGAGAATCCATTAAACGTGTGTCTGTTTAGGCAGAGTCCATTAAATGGTTGAGAGCAAAGTACTGAGAAAAATAAAAAAGAGGAACAACATATTTTTCTGCCTCATCCTTGAAAGAATTTCTCTCTAAGGGGCTAAAGCTGAAATACTTAGGATCTTACTGAAGAAAGAAAACAAGAACAAAAAACAGTACCTTAAGCCTATGACCTTACCTTCACATTGATCTCCAGTGGATGCTAACACGTAACCTTGGCTGCAAATACATCTGAAAGACCCTTCCGTGTTCCTGCAGCGTCCATTCACACAGAGCGACTGCTGCTGGCACTCGTCTACGTCTGCGGCAGAAGGGACAGTGACAACGTAACGCATCTGAAAACACCAAGTGCTAACCAAGCGGTGCACTAACCAACTCTGAACAAAGCAGCCAAGCCGAGTGCCAAAAGAAAGCTCCCCTTCTCTCCATCTGATTGCAGATGGTCGACATAAGGCATGAGAGCTGGCAGAAGGACGGGATGAACCTTTTCCACAGGCTGCCTGCTTTCAGCTCCAACCCCTCTGCGCACGCAGCTCCACACACACACAGCTTGAGAGCATCCCTTGTTTCTCTTCTGCCTGGCAAAGGACACAAGCCAGCGGCTCCGGTGAGTCAGCAAAACCCACAAAATACTTTCCAGCAGGATCACCACCTTTCAGCAGGGTGGGGTGTTCAGCTGCACACTGCCGGGCTGCTGCATTTTTAAAGTTGTATATTAAGGCTTCTTTTAATGCTCGACTTTGTAACAGTATTAAACCTCTAAGTATAGGGTAGTGTCTCTCCACTTCCTCAACACTCCAGTTCTCACAACCTGGGGTCAGCCTGGGTTAACAGATGGATTTGAACAGCAAACTTAAATTTTCCTATGAAAATCCCAACACGCCAAAGGGGAGCAATGCTTTAAGTTCAGAACACAGTATATGTCCTGTCTGAGTTAGGAAGCCTGTTTCTCCTTCTTATTTATAAAACTAACAAACTGTAATTAAATCGATAGGGTAGGTTCTTGGTCACTTCTAGAATTTAAGCGAGGCTGAATGTCTTCTAAAAATGTATCTGCTTCAAACAGCAGGAAGTTGCTCAATGAGGGTTTTCAGGTCTGTGTTATGGCTATGTAGTCTGACCTCTTGAGTAATGGTCCCCTGCGACCGCAGAAGTTTTAAATTTAAGGATCGCTGAAGTCTTTGCTGCATGAAGCATCCAAGCATGTACACAGTGCTGTGGAGCCAGGGCTGCCCTTTAGAAGAGTGCTCTTTAAGAAAGACCATGTGCACATGCCAGCTGAGCTTGGCAAGGGCCCTTTTCCATGAAAGGCTCCGAGGAAGCAGTCAAACTTTGTCTACATACTTTCCCCAAGACCAGGCTGTTCTGCGTCCTGGGCAGCACATTTAACTCACTCAAGACACTTAACTTACACTCATGTTTTGTTTCAAATGTCCTGACAAATTTAAACGAACGATCATGTATTTTTATTGTATTATTCCAGCACTCAGAAGTCTGACTGTGTTTGGTGCTATAGCCAAACACTTACAGAAGAAAAAAGTGGAAAAAAAATCTTAGAAGAAACTCCTCCAGGTTTTTGTGTGCTTCCACAGCTCCCAGCCTTGTGAAAGCTGTGCCTGCTGTTCAAGAAGCACAGGGATGGCCACAGCTCCTGCAAGCCCTCTAGCCTTCTCCGTTCTGACTTCAGACCTACTCCGGGTTCATTGGCACTGTCATGATGAGAATTTTAGATGCAGAAGAAATGCAGGATCTGACACCCTGGAGGCACAGGGACTGTTACTTAGAGTTCTGACACTAGTTTCTCTACTAAAAGTACTGCTAGAAATGCAGAGATACCACTGCAGGCCTCAGCTCTGTATTCAACAGGCGCTCCTGGGCTCCAAGCTGAGTGTTGCCTGTTTTTTTGATTTCCTATCTCACATTAAGGCAGACAGGCAGGCAGAAAAGCAAGTAAATGCTATGCTAAAAGTTTATGGCAGAGAAAACAAGGTCCTCAAGCCTCTAAAACAATGCAAATGTCAAACATTTAGCAGGAATGTCAATTCACTAATATAAATACTACGTGGTATTGATTAGCTTTTTGACCTCGGATGTTTTATAACAAATCACAAAGCACACAGTGTGCCCATGGAAGCTGTAACTTGGAAATCTTTATTCTTACATTTTTGGCTTATTTAGTTTTAGTTATTTAGGTTCTGTATTGTACTTCTGCTCTTTCTCTAGTAAGAGATATAAAGCTAGATAAAAACACATTTTCTAATAGTCACATGCAATGTTAGCAATTTTAGTCATATTCCTTCCTACCTTCGCATTGATCCTCTGCTGCAGAGAGTTTGAAACCTTGGCCACAAGAACATCTGAAAGAGCCCTCAATGTTTTCACAATGTCCATTCGTACAGAGATTGCCATACTGACATTCATCTACATCTGTGAATACATAGCAAGCATTAGTATATAAGGAAGTATTCTTCTGCATACAATCCTCTTTCAATTGAGCTTGTGAATATATTTAAAATCTGCAGTAAGCATGATTGTAAGAAGCTTCTCTCTGTCACTTCTGTGGTAACCCTGATTTTAATTGAAAGAGTTTAAACTTGGGCTTGGCTTGTCCTCAAACACTCAACTCTAGTTACTGCCCATGTGACTAAACTGATGTTCTCACCTCAATATTGCAAGGCTTAGTTTATGCTAATAAACATATATTTTTAAATAGTACTAGTGCTATGAACCAACCACATTCAAATCATCCTTACCTGAAATAAGATCATGTTAGCAATAATTACCCCACAATGGCTTAAGTCAGTGCAACTTTAGTGTAGACAAGAGGCGAGCAAGTGCTGGCACATTTATTCTTGCATTACACACTTTTACTCTTAGAAAGGTTAAAATGACTGTGTGATAAAAGCACTAACAGCTGCCAACCATAATGTAAACATTATCAATTAGTGATAATGTAGGCATTATCACTAATCCTTTTGCCATTGCAAGGAACAGTGCAGGAAAAGTCTACTGCAGACCCAGCTCATGCTGGCAAGGCTGCGTTGGAAGCTGCTCTCTCTCAGACCACGTTGAAAGCATTTCCTCTGGTCAGTTTTCCAACCCTTGCTGCTCATTGCCTGGAACTCTTGCTCCAGTGAGAAGCCAGCTTTTATTTACAGGGGGATTTGAAATATTTTTTCTTCTATAATCTATGCATAGATGTCTATTTTCAGCATTCCCTGAGGTGAAGACAATGGAACTGGACAGACCACTCTCAAGTTAACCCAAGAACTGCAATATTTCTACCAAAGAAACTTCTTTTCAGGAATTCTTCCTGAATGCAACTTGCAGAAAATAAAGCAAAAAAACAACAACAAAAATACAAGTGGATAAATAAGTAACAGCTTCCATCACAAACCATGTGAGAATTAATTCAATGTTCTAAAATAATCAACGCTGTTTTTCTCCTAGAGGTGTTTAAAAAATAAAAGGCTCATTTTCAAATTTAATTTACTTTGGGGGTGTTGTTAATAGCAAACAGGTGTCCCTGTTTGTATGGAAAATGCTGTAATTTTTTTTAGCTTCAGTGAGGCAGCAAAAAAATAAACCTCATTTGCTATTATATGCCAGAAACTGTATTACTCTCAATTATCCTATCTTTTGCCACCGCAAAGCATACAAAATCTATCAACATAAAAGAGTAAAATTGTTGATTATTTGAAGCATTTAAGTCATTTAGGCAACTCTAGAGATTTAAAGTTTCACCATTATAACTGCTGTTAGCTTTTATGCATATCAACTGCAACTATTTTCCTCAGATTAACTTATCATGACTCTAATTTAGAGGTTCCTCTACAATCAGATGGTCAAAGGCCCATGTGTCCCCAGGCACAACGGAAATCACCATTATCATCCATATTTCAGATTATCTATAGCTCCTCTTTCTTTTCTTGAGCCTATAACCTCCAAACCTAACGCAAACAATCCTCCAAACCCGTGACAGGGCAGAGCCACGGCCCTCGCGCTACGAGAGCGCTGCTGCCCTGCTGCAGGAGTAGTCTCAGTTCCCTACTCTTTCAGAAGGCTTTCACTGAATAAATCACATATGCCTTGATCTTAGCGTGTGTGATATGCTCAGTGCTTGGATCTGAGCATCTGTTAGAAGAGAGAGGCCCAAATTCAGCAGTGAGGCAAATCAACATTTAGGTAACGTGGTTATGTCATAAATTCCCAGCTGTCAAAAGTAGAGCACACAGGTATACACAGAGAGCAGAAAGGAAGGCCCACAACAGATATGATATCCTTCTCAGCTGAAGCTCAATTTATGTTTCCAGCAGTGCCCCAGGAAGTGGCACTCAGAGCTGCAAAATCCTTTAGTTTCTTCTCGCACAATGTGTGCATTTGCTCTTTGCCATCTCTCTCAATTAGTCACTGCTTCCTTGCAGGGCACTGAACGTACCGTGGCACTGTCCATTCCAGCCTCTGAATCCCACTCTGCAAGGAATGCACTGGTAAGAGCCAGGAGCATTAATGCACTGTGCATCTGGACAAGTTGTTGGGGTCTGACATTCATCAATATCTGTAATAGAGAAAATAAAATGTAGGTCAGAATAATAAAAGAACACTGAACAGAAAACTGATCTGATTATTCTGGCTCTGTGTATGGCTTACTAATACACTTTAAAAAGTTGTGTACTTGCAGTCAGAGGCCCACCAAGGTCCAACTTAGTACAAATTTGTACTAGTGAAAGGACATATCCTTGAGAAATAAATTAGACAATGGTTTATGTAACTGAATCTGAATTTTCTATGGCACTTTGAGGCAGACTCTCCACAGGATACAGCAGATCAGACTCCAGGATTAGATGGGCATGGATATCTCTGTTAATGTCACCCCTTTTACTATACTGAAATGTCCTGAGGTACCTCCTATAGTCACTCTCAGGAGACTCTGAAAGCCCATTGCAGTAAAAAAAAAAAAAAAAAAAATGCAGCTCTGGATTTTCAAAGCAAGTAAGAATTTGCTGTGAATCTTCCCATGTCCTATAGCTAGGCAGCAGTCACATAATATAGGCACCATCAATACACCTGTGTCAATGGTAAGCAAATAAATTGTTTATGGAGAGGAGGAGTTAATTTGTCTGAAGGAAACCCCATGCAGTACCTACAGCTCTGTGGGGCTTTGGAGAAGAGGCTGGTAATGTTTAGGGTGAAATACAGCCTGCTGGGCACACACTCCTGCTGCCTGGAAGGACGAAGGGCGCTTGCTGCTCAAGGCAAGCGCAGCCTGTGCTCCTCACGCCCCTGGGGCTGGGACTTCAGCTGCTGCATGTAAAGCCTGAAGGCAGGACCAACGTGGGTCCAGCACCAGCAAACTGTGCCCCATTCCTGCTGCTGCGGTGGAAGGGAGTGATTGGGGAAATCTGGGATCTGCCAGGATGGTGACTATACTGTGTAGGTGTAATGACGTGGTGAAATGATTCCTAAATGTGTCATCCCCTTGGTTTGACAGATTAGTGTAGGAGGGTTTTTTTTCCGCCCCTTAAGCAACCTTAAATAGCTTTCAACAGAGATTTTGGTTTTGAGAATTATATATTATTCAGTTAAATGATAGAAGACTAACACTGCATAACTAAAAAACAGGCTAATGAGAAATTTGATGCACTGTGATATTATGACTCCTAGTCTATTTAAGTCAAGTGGATTGCCTACTGACAGACAAGATGTGGAGGAAGCAATTTTAAGAGTAGTGTAGGTAAAATAAATAAATAAATAAATAAATATGTAAAAAAAAAAAATTACTCAAATAGGCAAATGAATTTTCAAGCCAAGTTCAGAACAGCAAATATATCCACAGCAACTTCAGGTTATCCTAAGTAACTAGGACTAGCACATGAATAAAACTATATTTAAAACGAAATAGCTGTTTAATTAAATGTTTTAACTGTTTAATTCCCCATTGCACAATCATTGTTGAAATTAGAGAGGAAAATAACAACAAAAAGGCAAAAATATTATATTGAAAAGCAATGTGAAATTTTGAAGGTCGGATGTCTTGTAACATGAAGTATCTGGTAGATATATATTTCCCAAATGAAATAAACAAAATCTATCATTTGCTGTCTATTATTAACATCGGAGAAAAGAGAAACGATGAATCTTTGCGGAAGCAGAAGTGTTGTCAGCGGACAGGGAGGAGGGTCCTGTTGCTTCCTTGTGCTTAGGGGATTCTGCAGCATTCTCCCCCCTCATGTAGCTGTCCTGGGCCACAAGCCATTTGGGGTTGTATTTGTAGTGGGGGAACTGCTTTGCAGTGTCTTAAGTCTAGCTAGTAGGAACTGAATTGCAGATCCAGACACCAAACAACTGGAAGTGCTTGGGAGAATTCAGAAGCGTTTCTTGTTGCTTGCACCCTGTGAGAATCCTCCCTTTGCAGCTCCAGCCTGGGCTCTGAGCCTCCCTTCAAGAGCAAGCCCTGCCAACCACCCCAAGCAGCAGGAATGTTTGGCACCGTTCTGTTGATACAAGCAAGGCCCTTTTTGAATATTATGACATCTTCAGCTGCTGTACAGGAGAAAGTTACATGACCTGAAGGCAAATTAAATGCAAAAAGTAGCTGGGAGACATATCTGGCAGAAAGATTAAGCTAGAGAAATTACCCACAGAAATAAGCACAGAGTGTGATGGGGAGGAGGGAACTCCGAGCACAAATAGATATAAAACTACCATGACAAGATATCCGTCTGAAAACAAATAGCAAATGGAGATTAAAATGAATTAAATGAGTGTATTAGGTAGAAAAATATTATGCAAATCTTGAAAAAAATCTATTCTGAAGATGAAATATTTTAATATTTCCAACTAACAGTCAGATTCATTCAAAAAATAAAGTAGCACACAAAGTTTTCTGTTGAGATCAGAAACAGCAGTCAATAACACTACAGTCAACATGAACAAACGGCTCCTCCTATTGCAGTTGTTTGGCTCAGCACATGTTACAGCACTGTTACTGGTGAAGACTCCAAACCCACCTTCACATTCACCTCTTCTGTTCATTTGGTATCCACTGTCACAATATTCACATCTGTATGAGCCAACAGTATTTATACAGAAGCCTTCCCCACAAGTGTGAGGTCTTGAACATTCATCAAAATCTGAGGAGATGGAGAAGAGAAAATAAGAGAAACTTCATCATGAAAGCACAAAATGCTTGTCTCTCTCCTAAACCTGCTCTAATTAAACATAAATAAATAAGTAAAACACGCTTGGATTTGCAAGCTGTTTGCAAGCTGCAGCTCCACAGCTGTTCCTAGTGAGCAGTTCCATCTCGACTTGCAGCTTGTAAAATCAGACAGAATGAGCTCTAGAAACGACCTGGCAGCAGGAAGAGGGGCAGGGAGCAGCCACGTGGTTGCAAATGCAGAGCATCTCGCGGAGTGAGCGTCATGCCCAGGGCAGTGCTCACTCTATGAAGATCACAACCCTCTCAGCCCATCTCTATCGGTCTAGGGAGTCCATGGTTGCTTGCAGCTATGCTCAAAAAAGGTGCAGATGAGGCACGTAGGGGCATGGATTAACTGGGCCTGGTGTTGAAGGGCTTACGGTTGGACTCAAGGATCTTGAGGGTCTTTTTCAATCGTAAGATTCTGTGATTCTGTATTTAAACCTATGGCCTGTCAGGGGGCTAATGACTGAAAGCAAGTATTTGGTATTTGTACTGGCGAATTCAGAAGGTGCTTGTTCTGCCTGATAGTTTTCCTAAATAAAAAAATGATATTGAATAAAATCTTGTTTCTCAAGAACGGACAGTTTTGCAAATCAGTAGAAGCCACTCAAATACTTTCATCTCCACAATACTTGGTGAGAAACAGTTAAACATTTTCAGGCACCAGTCCAGTACCAATGACATTGAGGGAAAAAAATGAAAAGGGACTTCACTGAGTTTTGGATAAGTTTCTTGATTCATCTTTCTTTTTTATAAGGAAGACCAATAATTACCAACGCAGTCAGTTCCATCTTCACTGGCCATAAATCCAGCTTGGCAAATACACAGGAAACTTCCTTCAGTATTTTCACAGCGTCCAAGGGAACAGAGATGGGGCATCTGATTACACTCGTTAATATCTACAAAAGAAATAAAAATATAAGACTACAGAATAACATTTAGTTGTTACAAGATAATGTATTTTTGTGCACACCATCTCAAGCTTTTGAAGAGACTGATCTTGTTAACTATAATTATCTGAAAGGGTAGTGTTTTCCTCTCTGAGACCCACATAAAATGATGCATTATATAGTTTTGATTGCAAAAAAACATTTGCACTCCTATTGTCTTAGAATATATGAAGGGGGCACTGGCCTGAAGACCATGAACTGATACTGTTCAAGTCACTACCCTGAAGGCGAACTGAGCATAAGCTGCAAGCATAAATAGAAGGATTTTAAGTTGCCATTTGGCTGTGTGTAAGTGTGTAAATTGTCTTGTAATATTGTAATTTCACCATGTACTAGCACAGGTACTAGGGTGAAGCTACTTTTGGCAGCATGAAAAGTTGGCAGTATATAAATTGAAAACTTCAGTTAATAACCTCCCCATGATCAGTGTGACAGAGGAACTGGCATCATCTGGGCAAAGGCAAGGCACTGCTACAGATCTGAACTGGCTCACACAAAGCCAGTCTGGGCAGTCTCACACTCTTCAGACCCCCAAGAGGGCTTATTAGCTTTGAAGGAGAACAAGACCTTGTATCCCAAATCTCCTCATGTGCTTCTGGGATATTTATGACTTACTTTCTCCTTTTTAGAAGAAGGTTGGAAGGAAAAAAACTAACAAAATGACAGATTCAGTTCAGCTGCAGGCAGGTGGCTAGGAAGGGACAAGTCATCTTTTCTGAGAAATAAGCACTACTTTGGTTATTTTTTCCTCCAAAAGATAACCTTTTTGGAGATTTGTTTCTGAGGATTATAGATACTCAATGTAGAGAAGAGACGATCTGCCTCACTACTTTTTTTTGGTCTCATCTCACAATGGAAAGGCTTTCATTCAACTTTAATTAAATTTATGTTCAGTGAAGAGTGGCTGAAAGGCTATCAGAGACTTAATTTGGAAATTCTGACATTAAAAAAAAACCTTATTTTTCTTTGTAGTTGGGAAGCACTCAGTAGAGGATGCAACTCCCAACTGCTCAGTTGCACACGACCGTTGGTAAGATCAGACTCTACACATCAAGCATTTCAAAGCAGAATTATTTCAGAGCTTTGAAAGTGTCCATTCATACCCGAGCATTTTGTCTGCTGATCGTTAAGTTTGTATCCCTCGTAGCAGATGCAAGTGTATCCCACAGGCAGATTAACACAATGTCCTGCTCCACAGATATCAGGATTAACTGTACACTCGTTGATTTCTAAGCAAGCAAACATAAAAATTCTTAACATTAAACTCGGCGAGATAGTTCAGTAAGTGCAATATTCTGCAACTCGAATGGAAAGACCTGGCTGGGAAGCAACTGTAAATCAAGTTGGTAAATCCACAGTTTCGTAAGAGGAACTTATCTGGAAGATCTAGAAAAACATCTCATATTTCCTTAGTGACATAGTTTCATGTACTATCCAAGATTTAGGTACATAAAAAAAAAGGACTAAAATGAAGATAGTATAAAAACAAAAAATTATGCAATTTAATCTTCTCAGACAAGGTTAAGAAAATAACTCTGGAGGGTTTCTTATTCTTACGGAATATGTATTTGTTAACATATTTTGTAAGAAAAGGAGATTCAGATTGGGCAGTACTGGCTGCTAAACCTTTACAGTAGTTTCAAAAATTCTCAAATGAAATATATTACTGCAAAAAAAAAAATAATGACTGTGATTAGCGGCAATTTAAATTAAGGCTATATAACAATATGAAATGGTAATTTTGAAAGTGTCATGCTTCCTAAAGAATTATTAATCCAGTCTACTTAGAAATAGGTTAAAATGAAATTTAACCAACTCTGACAGTGCAGATTTAAGGTAGTGGAAACACTTTATCAACAGTCAGTGTTTTTATCCTACTATTTTGTTCTGCAAATCTTACCCCATTTGTTCTTTGCTATCTCCTAAATGAAATGTATCGCCCTGGAACTGTTTCAAAACAATAGGTCGTCTCATTTAGGAGTTATAACAAGTAACCTAATTAACCTCCTTTGCAGCACACAGCAATTCCACTCTTTTTTTTTTTTTTCCCTGAGAAAGCGAAAGAGCAGCAGAACATGGAAAACTGCAATTTTTTCCTAACTGATGGAGGGTACCCAGAGGTGTAACTTCCCTTTCCTGCACAGAGGCGGGGAGGGAGCTGGCAGAGGGGGCACAGCCAGGGCACGGCTGACTGCCAAATTCTGCACTGACGTTTACCATTCATAGAGCTTTCTAAGGGGACTGACAAACTGCTATTCAAAGTAATCAGATCAGGCAGCTCAGTGCTTACAGACGACAAGATCGTTTCTCTGTTCTGTCAGAAAATTCAGGAGAATAATACCTCAGATAGCAGGGTGACATGCACCCTGTACAAGCTGCAGGCAGATCAAAAATGCACACGCTGGTCATGTCTGCATGAAGAAAAGTCATCTTTTAAGAGTTATTTTTTTACTCAAACATGTCCAGATGCAAACCAGAGAACTTCCTGGTAGGCCTAGACACCTCTATTACATAAAATAATGTATACTGAAGTATTTACATGTATCTTCCAGTCACTTTAAAGCTTCTGCTAGAATTATCATGAGAGATCAGACACTTCGATATTGCAAATGTCTTGTGTAATCATATACATCACACTAACATTCTGTTCACAAATTTATAGCAAAATTTTAAGCAAGAAAAAAAAAGGCAAACAGTGACTGTTTCTAACAAGGGACAACTGAGACAAGGGACAAAAATGAGAATAATGATGTCCTGCTGAATCCTGCTGTCTTGGCTAGAAAGCACTTTTATTATTGTTACCTACCTGGCAGACAGACTGTGAGTGAAAGTCATCATCTATCACTACATCTTGCATCTGGCAGAATTGTTCTGTCTTGAGATCTCTGTTTTGTTTTTAATAATATATATTTTTTTAGCCTACAACCCTTGATTTAGTATCCCACAGTATCAGGTGATACTGCTTCTTTATCAGTGTTTTCACATGACTCAAACCTTCATTGTCATCTAATGTTCATCATATTCTCTACCTTCAGAGGCTTCTTGGTAGTCTTGAACAATAGAAAAAAAACATATGTAGGCTCCTCTCCATCCCATTTCTCTCTCTGACTTTCACATTTTGAATTTCTGACAACTCGGACAACATGACAGTGAACTTTGTTACTCCTCAGACAGTTTCTTCCAACTGGTTGCTGTTGACTTGTTTTGTGATTTTGCCCAGCCTGCATCAGTGAACGTCAGTGTCTTGCCAGCTGCAAATCAGGTAATCTGAAGCAGAATTATTAATGTTTGTATCTAATGTTTTTTTGTTGGCAAAAAAGTGGCAACTGTACACTGGGAAGGTCCATCCCAGATCTGCTAATAGCACACTGTTCTCTGTGTTGTTCTGTACCCTTTCTTTGCATCTCTCCATGGAGTATTCCTTTCAATATTTCCTACAGCTAAACTTGCTATTTAAATACTAGAGTGGAACAAGTTATAATGCCAGGAACTCACAGTCACACATTATTTCTTTTAATTCTAAAAAAGAAGTACAATACCTGTAACTTGAGTAGGTGCAATTACTTGACTTGCACTCGAAGTGGAGACTTCAGGAGCAACTTCCACAGGCAGAGGAGGAGATGTTTTCTCAATCACTACTGTGTGACACGGAATGGAAATCAATCACATCCAAAAAAAAGCCCCCCAAACCCTCACAGCATTCACAAGTGATACTGAACTAGCCAGACACAACAGAGCTTTTCATTAATTTACTCTGCTTAGAGCTGAAGTAGGAGAAAAAAAAAAAAAAAGAGTATAAGGTGATTTTCTCTTGTCCCAACTCTTACAAAAAAAGAACTAAGGTGCTAAAGAAAGCAAATAAAATGCTCAAACTTTTGCCGCTGAAGTTGGGCATAAAGAAAGGACTTAAGCTTCATCTTGAAAGAGATAGGTCTCAGCTTTGCTGACATTAAATTTTTCATGTACATACTCCAGATTTTTCCATGTTATCACCTCTGCCTACAATATCTATCTTTGCCTCTTAAAATGTCTCCAACTAATACCTGCTGATTCCTCCCACTTTTACTTCCATGCTTTTTTCTTTTTTTTTTTCCCTTTTCTTATATTTTTGTATTCTGCTTATGTAAGAACTCCCTGTTAAACTGTAGCCATTTTTTCATTAATCTCTGTTACAAACATTATTTTCCATTTCATTGAAGGACTGTAAGCACTGTCTCTTACTAAAAGAAAAGTCCAAATAAGCTACCTGGAAATTGTGGATGCAGGTTAATTGTTGAAATCCCAGGAGAAAGCTGAGGCTGACCAGGCTCTAGGATTTGCTTTTCTTGATCAAATGAAACTAATTCCTAAAAAAAAAAAAAAAAAAAAAAACACCAATTTAAGCATGAAAGAGCATAGGATCTTTCCTCTTTTACACAGTGGCATACAATTCAATGTCAATGTTATTTTAAGGAGCTTCACTTCATGTAGTTTGTAGTTTCATCTTTGGCTTTACCACTCCCTAGCAATCCTATTTTCCATGCAAACAGTATCCGGCCACATACACGTATGTATCCAAGTCTTTGGAGGCATCACCGTGGAGGATCACTGTGAAAGGTTCTCTCAGCTAATGCATCAAATATATTTTTTTTTTGGTCCCATGAAAGACTTGGATGTTTGTAAGTCTTTAGGAAAACGAAATGCAGTTCTTTCCAACCAACCCCATTCACTGCAGTGGAGATAATCTGGAACCTCCAGAAGGGGAGATGCAAGGTACATAGTGATGTCCTCTTCTCCACCGAATACACAGCAATCTTAAAAAGCTTATTCATCTAATTTAAATATATTGTAATACAAGACTGCTGCTGCTGAGCAAGAGGCACAAATACTGCTCAAAGTCTCATACCATTTCTGTGCAATTCATGCTCGCTAGCTGTCAGCATCTGTGGCAGTCTTTCATACTGTCTGCAAATTTCAATAGTCTACTTAAAATATAGGCTCCAGAATCACATATACAGTACAAGACTCTCTGCTAATGCCCTAAAGAGAGGCTAAAGTCATCTCCTTCCTTTACTTCCCTATCTGCCTGTTTTTATATCTAACAACTATAGGATCTTTTTGCCTCCAGGTAGGCACTGTAGGTCTGCAGTGAGGTGCTTGCTGCCTGTGAAGCCCAAATCCTTTTCACAGCCCCCACACCACATCTTGTGCATGCGGTCGGCGTTCTAATATCTAGATATAACACAGGGACTCAGAGAATCCGGGCTCACGTCCCTGAGCTGCTGCTTCTTCCTGATGTTAATGGTCTTTGGATAAATCAATCAGAAAAAAAGAAACGTATAAAAACTGGCCCCTGAAGTCTGAAGGACAAGAAATTCAGTGCGATTACTCCGTAGTTCCAGCAGTACATTCCTCTGAAGTACCAGCATGCTCAAGGGTCAAAATGCTTTTGTGTTTTACCTGATCAGGGGCTGCTGTTGCCACTGAAAACAGAAAGAAAAAAAAAATTAATCAGTCTTCTCATACTCTTTACTCACACATTCTCTTTAAAACTATGATCATGTTTAAAAGTAGTGTCTGTCATCATAGAAAATTCTCATGCTATCATCTAAAGCATCTTAAATTTGAAATAATGTTTCTGAGCGAATGTAATCGGAAAATGGAATAAGATTGTATGCAGCAACCAATCCTCACAACTATTTCTGCAGCTTTCAGTCTCCTCTTATATTTCTAAACTGCTTCCTTAGATATTGCCGAGCCATTCAAAGAGCTCTCTGGTTATTAACGAGCTCATTTAACAGGCTGATTTTAACTTCTAAAATCAATTTAACAAAATATCAGTCTCTATACACATTTTAAAGGTAAAATCATATTGTAATGACATAAAGCTAACTACCAACGAATTTGAGTTCAATAATTCAATTTAAAGGCTCAATTTTTGATTTTTTGTTTTTTTTTTTTAATAACTGAAAGTGATTTTTCCACCCAAAATGAATTTTCTCTAGGAAGGAAAGATAAAGAGTAATTGACAGAAATATCATATAAGTTTATTTTCTGCTACTCTTTGCATTTTAAAATTTGTCTTTAACTGATGTCTTTTACTATATGACTCCTTAAAAAACAAATCAGGAATAATTTTCTTTTCCAAAGCAATATCTTCTAGCGGGGGAAAATATATATGTATATATATTTGCTCTTCTAGCTCTAATTTCTTCAGCATTAGCAAGGAGGCTGATTAGCAGATTTAGAAGACACTTTGATCAAATCTCAAAAATCTGAGATGCAAACATATCCAAAAGTAGAGTATAAAATTCAAACATGCCTATATGCTATCACTAACTCAGAGTAAGCCATTTTTTATATATTTTAAATGATCTTTCTTAAATATTTTAAACAGCCAGGCTTGTTGACGATGTATTTATGACAGTGCTGCTTTCTGCAAGTCTTTGCTTCTGTGTTTTATTAAGCACAGGATATTTTCAGCTTCTCAATGCTCTTAGAGGAGCTTCCAGAAAACCATACAAAGTGTGAGAAAATCATCTTAGAGAAACCCACTAATCATGGAAAAGCCAGGCAGAGGGAAGCTGAGGCAAGGTGGCTGTGCTGGGAGAGGGCAGGATTGCAGGAGTGAGACCAGACCACATCGCGTGCTGACGATATAGAGATGTGTGTAGAACAAAGATGATGAAAACCCCTTGACTCCTGCAACCCCAAATACTAGTAGACCAATGCCCAAGAGGAATCTTTCGTTACAGTATGGAGATGCTTAATACCTCCAAGAAGCCTTATAAACCAATACTTGCTCTTATCATAAAAACTAATCAAAGTGATCTCTCTCTACGGTGCTTACAGGATCTAGAAGGAACGACAGTAATGGCAGTAAACCATTTAACACAACTCACCCCACGACTGGGAACACATTAATACACACATTAATAAAGACACATGCACAGAAAAATAGGAAGACTGAACTTTGCCACTCTCACCTTCTTGCACAGCCACCTCAGGCTCACTTTTCTGTGAGAAGGTCAGTGCCTCCACTGGCTCTTCCTTTGCTGGGAGAGGTGGAGGAGAAGTACCTTTAGCAACAGGTTGAGTAATCGGGGTCTTGCCAATGACAGGTGGCTGTACTCTAACTGCAGGGTGATGATATAGCTTGTTTCTGTGAGGGCCAGAAACCGTATAACCCATTCCACCAGGGCAGATTTCCTTAAAAGCAGCTAGATTTGGGATGGGAAAATATTCCTTTTAGGAGTCTAAAAGTGCAATATGTTGACATATTGGAAAATATAATTAAAACCACTAATAAAGTTAATGTCCTACTGTATATACATTTTCACGGAATAAAAAGAAAAAAAAAAAAGAAAAGAAAAAGAAGCAAACTGTGCTACATGCTAATACGACTGAACATTCTCCCCAAACCACGTTCTGGCTCAGTTTATTCAAAGGAGATTTCTACTCCAGTTTAACAAGTTCCTTCAATTATGTTTAATCTAGCATCATATCATTTCTTTCTTACTCCTATGCAAACAGAACATCCTTTCTGAGTAGGAATTTATAGAGAGAAATTATCGTCATCATCTACATAACAAAAGGAGCGAAAAATACTATTTCTACCATATCCTTTTTTTGTTTTGCAGAAGCCAAAGAAAAAGCTCACCACCCCTGTGCTAGAGGAGCATAAAAAATGTCAATTAGCAACAACATTCATTCACAGGATACCATTTCACTACATTAGAAGTCTCATATCAGCTCTGATCCAAATGCCACTGAATTGAATAAGTTTTTCCACTGACAGCAGTGGGCTGGATAAAAACAAGATGAGGATCATAAAGAGAGTCAAATCATCACTGGAGGAGAAGGGAAATAATCTCATTTATAAAACTGCAACAGAAAAAAAAAAAAAGTTATGGCAGCACTAGCACCAGGTTTTGCAGTCCAGCAGTGGAAGACTAGCATGAAAAAGCATCAGCCTTCCTCCCTGCCAAAGGTAATAGCTGTGCACTTGTTAGGGACAGGAGGCTTCAGGGCTTGACAGACAGTGCTTCGTGGCACTCATTGCTCTAGATGTCGAGGATAAGCTTGGGACGAAGCACCAAAGATCTGGTCTCCCATGTGATGTGACCCTAAGAGCTGTGTGGAGTGGGGCATCAATGAGGGCACAAATTCTGCTTTGAAAAACACATCAGCATTTTTAAAAAAGAATGTGTATCTAAAATAAGGACAGCAAATAGTAGCTATGGACACTCCAGAGATTAACTGATTAAATTACCCAACTGCAGATTTTGGACTTTTGGAAGCTTGGTGAGATGGAGACTCAGTAATATAAATGATGAATGGTCAAACTCATTAAATTCAGTGGGTTCAGAACAACAAAACACTTTTTGGGGGCAAATGCCCAAACCAAAACTTGCTACAAAAACATCCAATCAAGAGTAGAATGTCTGGTCAAATAGGAAGACAGGAAAAAAAATAGAAATCTGTCCTTTGACAGATGCATACCTGGGGTGTAGGAAGTCTTGGTTCAAATCGCATTCTCTCAAATGAAGAACAAAAATCTGTATCTTACTCTACCACAACTCAGACTTGAGGGCTCTCTAAACCCAGGTATGCAGAGTGGGCCTCAGGCTCTCTTCGGAGCTGCTCCACTTCATCCAAATAATTAAAAGGCCATCAGAGCGCGAGATGATGGCTTTTTAACCGAATAATTCTGGAATTAACCTTGGACGCTATGGTAAATACATTATTCCATTCTGAGTTATCCCACTTTTGCACATTTTTCGTGGGGACTCTAAAAGATCATCATGAAATTATTCTGTTATAAAAAGGAATATGGTTTCAAATCATGAAAGTTATTGTGAAAACTGTTTCCCAGCTGGCTTATCAGAATTTTCTACTCACAGGTTCTATCCTTGCTTTAAGAAGAGTTACTAAAATCACAGGTGCATGTGATATGCTATGATGTATTTTTACGAGTAGAGGACAGTCAATATGCAAAAAGGAGCGATCTGTTCACTCCAGATTACATATAAGTTTGGGCATAAAGCCTTGTGAATTTAGGCAATGTTGTTACAGATATAAAGCATCCGCATTTAAACTGCTAGTCATCTGGTGAGAATATTTTTACTTCACTGAAAAGTAATAGAAATATTTACCAGAAAACCAACTGGACTTCTAAAACACAAATCAGCAACCAAATGATCACACAGGAAACGATAGCTTTAAAATCAATTCAAATGCACAAAAAAAATGGTTGTTTTAATTTTTGTATGCTTAACTGAAATAATCAGGAATGTGGTACTCTCTAAAGTCCTCATGTCTCAGATGTTAGCATTGGATTCTCAAAATTCACTCAGTAAAATGTTTCAGAGAAATACATATCTTTTTCATAATTTAAAAGTGACATCTGCAGCAGCAACTTCAGTAAAAAGAGTGGACTATAGTTACAAATACTTGTATTAATATACTGCTGGGCATCATATACATTAGAGTTTCTTTCAATAATAGAAATTTGAGTAATGGTGTGTGTATATATATAAATTTGATTACACATTTCAATGCAAAGTAATATTCACTAGGTTTTGGCTGAAGACTCCAAATTCAGTCATTTAAGTTTTGAGCTTTCTCACAAAGTGGTGAGAAATATCTTAATCTCTAATAAGCAGTATTTTACTCCATGAACTTAAGAGTGGTGATCAGCCAAGCTGGTATTTACAGAGTCCTTTTATACTTAAAAACTAGTAGGACTCAAAGTGAACACCGATAGTACAAGTGGGCTTTATATATTCGAGCAAGCAGTAGTTTAAGTGAAAGATGGCAGGAGATGTTTAACTTCCAGTCACTGTTAAGAAGTCAATACCATACTTGGCATCTTTCTCAAAAAGATTTGAAGGAAGGTGGGAAAACCGCAAAGTACTCCTCCTCATATCCAACAGCTGTAATGGAAACTGCAGCACACACAATACTATGAACTAATTCTCCATTACTGCCATCCTTTCACCTACAGCTTAAAGCATTCATCAGACTTTGGTTTAATTTGCCTGGATTTATAATCAGAATATAAAAGCCTATACACTTACCTTTATGTGATAGAGATTCAATGTTTACAATTACAGTCTGAGATGCAAATATTTGTCAGACCGGAATTTTACCACTACATACCAAAGAACATTTCTTTATTTTAATTTTGAATGCTTATGAACAAAAATAATATATACTTAATTATTCTATCATCACTTGCAGAACTGTCATCATTTACTGTTGGATACTTCTTTCCTTTTTAATCAAGCACCGGATTCTTTTTTAAAATCTAGCATAGGGTGAGAGAGAGCTTCTACTTTTAACGGGCAGTTCTTACCTGTTCCTGGCAGGGGACACTTCTCACAGTGGGGGCCCCAGGCTTTGCCAACGCTGCAGCAGCAGAGCTGCTTGCTGAGCTGCACAGACAGAGGATGCATGCACTGCTTCCCCGCGCTGACAAACCGGTAGCAGGGCCCCTTCTCCTCTGCCACCATAGGACTATCAGCTGCAAGGAGAAGAGAGGAGGGTATGGTTCACATGAAAAAGAAATTTTCAAAAGAATGGTTTCAAAAGATGGTTTCAAAAGAAACCATCACCAGGTTTCCAGCATCCATTAAATGGATTCATGTTCTCATTTGTAGTGGTTTTTTTTTTTTTTTTTTTTTTTTTTGCATTTCAAACACCTATCTGAAACCATAATTACAATCTACAATCTATCTAATATCTATGGGGAAAAAAAAAAAAAAAACTTATTTGGCATTAAAACATTCCCAAATTCAAACCCATTCTAAAACAATCATGAAATAGATTTTTGAAGAACAGAAGCTGATTTCCAAGCCAGGAGCTGCCAACTCGCCAAAACAATTAAAATCAGCTCCTGTAAATGTACACAAGTGCAATTGCTTAAGTAACTTATAGTAGTGACAAGTTATACAGCCACTGCAGCATTTAGCTAGAAATAAGCTATATAAATAAAACCACAAAAGTATCTATCATACAGGCATTTATTTATGGGAGACAATTATATATTTCTATTTTGCTAAGTCTCACTGTTTTCCAATACATGCTAATCCGTCAAATGACAGACATATTCTATATAAAATTGCTGCCAAATTGGAATTATTTTAAAACCATTCTGGACTCTGCTTCCTTAACTAGGCTACTAATATACTCAATAAAACAATGTGTCATATCATAGACTACATGCATTCCAACACCATGTTCTTCCTTCTCACTTCCAAACTTGAAACTTGCATAGAAATTTAAAATTCCTTGGTCCAAAATGGTAAACAAGTTCCTAACAGATTCCTTTAGCATGAAGAGACAAAAGGCATGAGCCATGACTGGTATGAGGTAATGTGAAGCAAAGACCTATCCAGCTTTTATATTTATGTATCTATATTCTTATATAGATAACAGTTCTGGGTAAAAAAGACAAGCAATATTCGATTTTTCAATATGGTGTGTAAAAGCAAAAATTAAAGTTTACTGCCAGCTCCCTATTTTCCTCGTGTTCAACTCAAAAATGATAAAAAAAAAAAAAAAAACTTCAGAATGATGAAAACCTCCCTCAATGAATTTCATCAACCACTAGCTTCAGATTATGATCTTGAAAACAGAAAAAAAAAATCACCTATGAGTTATTTAGCCTATACTGTATTTTATAAATCTAGAGATACCTCTGATAAGGAGCTTATGAAATAAGGTCATTTTCACTTGTCAATCTTCTTCCCAAGAGACTTTAAAGTGAGAAATTCAGTTGTTCTCTATGCTTTCTTTTGGCCTTGCAGAGGCAGTGGATCTCAAATCAAGTAAAAGCTGATTAACAGAGGAAATTATTTGTATTCATGCTGTTTACAACTTCTTTCGAAAATTCTTTCTTAATTTTTAATCCTTCTTAATCAGGAGGAAAATATGAGGAAGATTATCGTTGGCTGCATGTTTAATAAACTTTAATAGGAAAACAGCTATAAGAATAGAAATCTGTTGATTTTCAGGGTGACTATACACTACTTCTTTTCTAGTTCCCTGCTTGCCCTGGAGGTTCTCTTCTTCTTTATACCATACCAGTTACTTACAGCCTTTATTTTTTTTTCAGTTGTGCAGCCAAATAATTATTCCAAGCTTGATTACATTTCGCCTTAGTCTAATGCAGGGGAAGGCAGTTTATGGAGGTGTTTTTAGGTGTTAGATATTACTCAGCTAGACAGATTTAGAAAGAAAAGAAATATTTTAAACAGCCAAGTGACAGTAAATCTTGAGAGGTGCTGGTGGCATCACACCTTTGATATGCACGCTTAGAAACAGATGCCAAAGGAGGGTAATATTCAGTTTCCCTGAACCCAGAGCAGCTGACTTCAGCTCATGTGCAAGCATGGAAAGTGCAGTCTTGCTAGAATCACAATGTATCCCCGGATATCACAGAGTTTTCATGCATTTTACAAAATCTTAAGTGCAACTTCGCTTTTGAAGCCGTTCTTGGACATTCCTGCATCTTAGGATAACCCAAAGAAAGTGAGAGAGAGGGGCAACAAAGGCCACCGAGGAGTTGATCTGGGTGAAATCAGAAGGGAGATTGCTTTGGAAATGGGTTTGCAGTTAAAATTCCCCCGTGGATTTTCCAAGACATATCTAATCTGCACAGCTGCTTAATCACAAAGGGAGTTGTTTTTTCTGGTCTATTATTTTTCCCCTCTCTAAATCATCCGTGACTTAATCTATACGTGAAAATAGAATACTGTTCTTTGTTCATCTTTCTAGTCTTTTTCTGTCCTAAATGTTGTCTGCACTGACTTCCAGTTTAGTCTCATGGAGTGCACTTAGTCTTAAAGCTCCAGACGATGCTAACGGAGGGGTCTGTGCAGCCTTCCACTGGGCACTGCTCCCAGCTCAAAGCTCTGGCACTTAGAAGTAAGAAGTGACATAAAACATAATCTTAAACATGTAGCGAATTAGCCTGGCTAATCTGGGTAGTTGTTTCTGGCTCTGTTACCCATTAATCTGTGAACTGCTCTCCAGAAACAAGGCTTCATTAATATTATGAGCATTATATCATGGCTGTGCTATAATGGAGCTGGAAGCCTTCCAGCTGCAGTCTTATATCTTAGGGAAAAAAAAAAGTCAGAATAATAGAACGCCTTAAAATCCGACTTCTCGGATGTGCGAAAATTCTCTTGTTCATACTGACGTGTTCATCTGAAAGCTTATGCATGCTCTCTCAAAAACCACCTAAACAAATAAATACAATATTTAATTCAAAAAGCATGTCTATGCCACATTTACAGTCTTGCTAGCAGCACAATGTAGAGACACGTGAGCCTATTTAACCAGCTAGTTCATGTACATGTAGCACTTCGACCACAGCAACAGGGAGTTCACTCATTACAGACCAATTTCTCTCCTCTGAGAAGCAAATTACATCAGTCTGTCCAAAATTTTATACTGACACTCATAGATTGCTACTGTCATTGCAGCTCAGTAACTAAAATCCAGATCAGGCACTTCTACACTTCTTTAAAAACAAACAAACAAACAAACAAACAAAAACACAGCAAAGCAAATCCACTCAAAATACAGCAGTATTTTTCAGGTAGTTCATTCAGAGATGACACAGTTACCATATAACTAACACAGCTACTGTATAACAGACACAGCTACCATACAATTGATCCAATTCCCCCCAATTTAGGCTCTTCAGTTGAGAAACACATTATGTTTTGTTACTGGCTTGACTGTTTACAACATTACATTGGAAGAAAAATTAATTGTTTGTATTGTCCATGTTTGATTTTATATTGCATAATTAAACGCTGATTAAAAACTGCTATTCTATCAAGGTGATAGCAGGTTTTCATTATCTCATTTTCTCTTGCTACAGTAACAAAACAGTGCAATCTATGCTATAAAGAAATCAGAATTACTTCTCTTAAAATTGGTTCAAATTTATTTGCTTATTTCTCTCCCACCTAAAGTCTCATTGCGAGAAAATATCCAGTGATTGAGACATAAAGGTATCTACATCTTAGGAAACAAGAATAAGGAAGACAAAAATGATAAAGTACTCTCTAATACAGCTCACATTCACACGGTTACACCATGATATTTGTGTTTAAAGAAACTTCATTCTTGGCAACAAGGTAGTACTATGACCAATAGTTATCATTAAATTTCCTTGACGCTTAACACTACAAATTTATTTCTCTTAAAATTCATTGAACTTTAAAAAAAAAAAAAATCCATTCTGTATGCTTCAATTTGATCTTACATTATCTTATACATTTAAAGTTAAACTGTCCAGTCTTTCCAAATGCTCGGACTAGAAAAAATGAATTGCTTTACCAACACCAAGATTTTGTGTAGCTTTGCCCCATAGCCCAAAGCTCTAATGCTTTGGGACAAAGATTTTAAGAGTGGCCCTCAGAGAGGAAAATGGTCTTTCTGTAAGGGAGGTGGCTTTCAGCTTCCTAAAAAACAGTAACCAAAACTATCCAGATGAAAACTGCAGGAGTGGAAGAGGGACACAGACCAAGACAATTTGGACTGGGGTGCTAGCAGAGACGGAAGGTTTTGTGTCAAGGAGGACTCTAGTCAGCTGATAAAGACTGAAAGGGGACGAAGAGGCTGGATGCAGCCTGGAAGATTTTGTGTCAGAAAAACCATGGAAGCCAGGCAAGAAGCCTGGAAGGCTGTAAGGGGAAACTAAAGTTTCCTGGACAAGGAGACAGAAAAGAAGCACAAAGCACGGGTGCTCTGACTAACTGAAGTGAGTAAGCTGACATGGAGAGGCAAGGACAGCAAGAAGTGGGATAGTTGGGACCAGTCAAATAAATCTCTCAAGTGCACATAGCTTTTCATTTTGGTGCTCTGATCAGCATTATTACTTACGTACGCATCTGGAGAGAGTCGGATCTGGCACAAATCCCATTTTGCATGTACATCTGTAGCTGCCCATGGTATTCAAACACTCACCATTAGGGCATACTCCCTGCAACTGGCATTCATTGATATCTACAGAAAGAAAAGAAAAAAAAAAAGGAGTAGAGACTAGAATGAGTAATAATATTGATCTTTCTTCAGAAGTTATCTGTTTTTAACAGGGGTAATACAGTTAATACTCTTCATCAGCATTTTTTTTCCATACTGAAAACATTCTAAGATATTTTTAAAACACTGCTGAGAACACATCAGAAAAAAACAAGTATATTTATACGTCATTCTCAAGTACTCTGAATTTTTTATACACACACACACATATATGTATGTTCTTTTACCCTCCTCGTTTCCTAGTAGATGATAGTTTGCACAGTCAAACATAACTTGCAAGAACATTCACGAATACAAAGTTTTAAGCTGTGCTATAATTTATACAGGATGGAACAGTGCTTGACAAGTTTAATACAGTTTTTATTAGTATTTGTATTGCAGGAGAGCCTGGAGGTCCATTGAGTTGGAAGGAGCACAACACAGAAAGACCATGTCTAGTGTAAAGACTGTAGCAGCTTAATAACAAGAATCTGCTTTAGGGAGTACAGAACCCAGGAGACACAGCGGGGAAAGGACAGCTCCATGGGAGCACAAGCTTGTAATAATTACCAAAGGCCAAGAGCTGTTTGACAGAGCTGGCAGTTCCTAAGCTACCCGCATCGCTGTCCTTTTCAGGGTCTCACTGAATACATTTTTCTCCCATGCCCCGAATATTGGGCCTTGTGCCTTTATCACACCTGGCGTGGTAACTCACTCCTGGAACAGGATCGGCCTCACAATCATCTGGACACCATCTGTAACCAAGTCAGTCAAGCTAGCATTTTATTCCAGGAGACAGTAACCGCGTAGGTTTGCGCTGATAAAGAAAGCCTTAAAGAAAAAAGAATAATTTATCACTTTGTCATAAACTGCTGCATCTCCTGTTTTAGGAAATTAAAAGACTGCACATTGTAATGGAACTACTTAAAATACGTTCATGCACGTTATTTCTACATAAGGCTTTCCCTCCCTACCTCTAAGGCAGGGGAAAAAAAAGACTATATATTCCTGGGTCAACAAGCTTGAGCTGCAGGTCAGATATTCCAACCAGCTCCTTAGAAAGCAGAGATTAGCAATCAAGTTATCTACAATACATAAAATTTATTGCTATGCCACTTAATGATTGATTATAAACCCTTCTCTGCTTCATTGACTTCACTATGTGTTGCTGCCTGACTCACTCAAGGAGAGCAAAGGGCTGAGTATGCCAAACGTCCCAGGTGTTGTGCTGGACTTTGCTTTTGGAAACCTGCAGAAAGAACCTTTTGCATCACTACCTCCTCCTGCATTTTTCTGCCCAAGTCTGGCTACCTCTCCCACTGCATGGGGGTGCACGACTTAACCTCACAGCATGGCAGGCCCCAGCAGCGGTGGTGACAGCTGTGACTTTTTCTAACATTCCACATTCATGTTATCCCTGATGTTTCTATTCCTATACCTAATCTAGTATCTTGACATCGCCTGCATCAACTTCATCTCTATGCACTTAGCTACACGTGACAAAGAGGGATAATTTATATCCTATAACTTTGGATGAAAAATGATGGAAACCACATGGATTACCAAAGATCAGCTCTGCCTCAAAAGAATTTTTCAGCGAAATTCCCAGACTATATGACTTTCTGACCTCAGAGGGAGTGGGTTTTTGACAAAGGAGAATGGTATAAGAAAAGAGCACAAAAAGCTGCTGAAAAATCCTCAAGGTCTTTTCCTTGCAGTCTGCCTCTGACCCATTCAATCCTGGAGCAGGAAGATGGCCCATATAAGCACAGCAGTATCTTACTTAGGGATTTCAGTAATACTACTAGACTCAGAAGGTTTAGTAAGCCGGACTTGTCCTGTTCCATTTTTTAGACAGCTTCTCCAGTTACTTAGTCTATCTTAGTCAGATATGACTGAAGAAATCTATATAGTGACAGCTGACTCCAAAAGGAAATACCATCATTGCTTCAATGCCAGACCTTATTTGTAACCAATGAGAGGAAGGAACTTGAGAAAACTAACAGCTAGCAAACTACAGAAATTATTGGAACATCCCTAAAAAGAAACATACTGAAACTCTGGCTAAGTGGTCAGGAGAAACAGATACGCAGCTAACTCTCCTCTTTCCAAGCAGTCTCACTCAACAGGAACATTAAAAAAAAGAAAAAAAGAAAAAAGAGATGTGTGTGAAATATCTGGAGGTGAATATAAAACAAACCCTGAAACACTCAGAAAGCAGCACTGGCTTTTCCACCTATCATCCACGAGGGGTTTTTGGGTCAATCCTCACACGCTAGGCAATGGAACAACTCTCTGCTTTGCCGAAGCACTGGCACTTCCTAAGAATCGAGACAGAAGAATAGACAGCAGCTGTACTCAGAATACAGGAAAACTCTCAATATCAGGGCTCACTGCAAGATAGAAATCCAGGATGCAGTTCCACAAATGCATACACGGGCATACGAATTACACAAAAAACCTACACCCGTAGCTTTGGTAGCAAAATGTACATGAGTATTTGTGGGGGAACAGGAAAAACACAGGTGTGAAGTAAGATGGAAGAAAAATTATATTAAAAATTAAGTTATATATTTTTAAACATAAAGCATTGCCTTTAATTCTAACCTGCCATTCAATTCCTGGTGTTTAATGGCAGTTATTCATGAATGCTGACAAAGTATGTGTAGCCAAAATATTTGTTCACAATTAACAGTGCAATAAGTAGACTTTTCAAAATGACATTTTCACTGTACAAACAGGAAGGATCCACTTTTACTATAGGAAAATTAAACTATTATTAGAGAAAAAGAATGGAGGTTTCCTCTCAGGGGCCATATATATCATACTGCTTTGTTATAGGACTTTTTCCTTAATGTATACATGCAGAATTCACAAAATTTTTTTTCTAATGAGAGTTCATTTTAACTTTAAATTAGTGAGCTTACTTAACTTACTTCAGCTAATATTAATCTAATTTAGTATTTCTAATTCTTGTTTTCCTAAATAAAGTCCTAGTGTCCCTGGCTGTTAGCCATTAACATATACTCATACTTGTTTATAGATCGTCATTATGCTAAACTTGGTACTTTTTCTTCCTAGTCAGAAGGACACATAAATATATGCTCAAACATTAGAGTGTAACTTAAGTTACACAGTTTAGCATACATACATTAATGCTTCCAATGTTTAAAAGGATTATGATACATTTTTCATTTTTTGGGTCATGACTTTATTCATTTTTTGCATCGTTTCATTTGAAATTCAAAATAAAAAAAAACCCAAAACAACCAACAAAAAAAATCACATGGATAAGCTTTATTATTTAAATCCTGAAAGCTATAGGTGTGCAAAAAAAAAAGTAAACTCTGCAAGGATTGACATGCATAAAAAAAATAGTTCACAAAACCTGCAACTTAAATTTGAAGTACTCATTAACAAAGTATTATTTGTATTATTCAACTGAACCATGTTATTTAACTTTGTGTAAATATTATATAAGAATACCTATAACCTTGTAATTGACTGGCTCAGCAATCTGTTTGGATTTTATAATGAAAATTTTCTTAACATAGTTTATATTTAAAGCTTTAAATTTTAACCGTAGTGGATATTTTTAAACATAATTAATGTAAATGTCATCTAAAGAGACAGAGCAAGTATTTTCACATATCTGAATTTCACCCCTGTTCCTGCCGATAAAAGTTGACATTAGTAGTGCATCTTATACATCTGGTGATACTTTGGGAGAGTCTTTTTTTATAGTTTTGTCTTCTAATGGCCAAGGTATTTCAGGATATTATTTACAGCCGTCTCCAATTTGCAGGTAGAAGGTGATGTTCCTATAATTCATCAAAACATAATCATCTTTCTTTCCAAATAATTCTGCTATTTTTAGGAAACATCCACAGATGCTGTCACTAATGTGTCTTTATTAAAACTCTTTCCAGATGAACTGTTCTTGTATGTCTAGTATTTAAAAATATTGTCTTGGAACCTTTAGAGTCCCAGAGAGCCTCCATTCACTTGTACTCTATTATTGCTATTTAATGTGGATACTGCTACACAAAAATACCAGTCTATACGTATGTAAATATTGACGACTGTTCCTCCTCATGTTTTATGAAGTTTCATTATAGATATTTCTCTTTCTAAAATTGTCTACATTTTAAAGCTAACCTCCCGTGCATTCTGATGATGGCTCAGCATAACTTAATTATAGAGTATTTTTAATGACTCTTTTCCAAGTCATGTTTTCTGAATGAGCTCATCCCAGAATTATTGAGCCGATGCTTTATGTTGAACCACACTGGTCTATCTAGGGATTCAACAGAAACAAGCCACAGATTGATAAGAAACTTCAAATTTTGGGGAGAAACAAATATGTAAGAGTAGTCTTTATTTAACCACTCTGGTCAAAAATCCCTTTCAAATGTACTATGTATTTTGTTTTACTTCACACTGGGTTAAATGGCCACCTACCCTGAATGTTTTTGACCACCTGCAGGCCTGCCCAGTTGTGCAAATTGCACTGGAATCAACTTGTTCAGGCAGCAGGAAAAGGAATCTAGTTGAAGATTAACAGATTTCTTTTTTTTCTTTTTTTTTTTTTAAACTTTTTTTTGTTGTTGTTTATTGACATAAAGACTATTTCAGATAAAAGCTGTATAACACTGAGAATTCGTTTGTCTTGGTTATAAGGACAAAAAAGAAATAACTATTTTAAAGTTGTCTGAACAACGCTTTATCATGGAGAGGTGGGAACTGGCAGCAGCACGTTTGTGAAGTGCTCAAACACCTTCATTTAGAAGGTCTAGCAGAGAAAACGCTTTAGTGAGCTCTGTACCACTGCTATAAAAGCACATATGTGTAAACGATGCTTTCTAGTACCTAAGTACTGGAAGTACTAGGTACTAGACTACCTACATATTAGTTCTTGGATTTCAAAGAAAAGGTGAGAAACATCTATTTCCATATCCAGTGAAATACTGCTGGTAAAAAGCAGGCCATAGAAGGAAGCCACGTGCTACCGAGGTGGCTCCGCTCTCCAAGGACACCCACGTGCACTGACCCTTTACTGCAGCCAGGGTCATGGCAGGACAGCCCAGAAAGGGGCAGATGGGGCCACAGCTCTGCCCATGGCCTCTTCTGTGCCCTGCATCCTTGTGGCCTGACACACGGTGAGAGCAGCCACCACGCTGGCCCCCAGGGCCACCAAACCACACTGACCACGAAACTAGTCTGGAGCCTTCAGCACCAAGAGCTACTTAAAACCAATGGTTTTAACAACCCCAGTTAGTGCTTGACACCTTCACACAGGTTTTTATAGAGGTAGTAGGCGCCAGGTCAACCCGCTATTAGAAAATACAGTGTGCTCTGCCACTGAAGTTCCTGGGGAAAAAAAACATATGAAAAAACACTTAGAAAAGCCATTCTTAACTGAATGTCTGCCCACTCTTGGGAAGGGTCAACTATGAACGAATACAGTAATCTTAAATAGCGGAAACAAAGGAGGAATGTGGCAGTGATTAAGATTGTTTTCACTTATACACGAAAATACATGCTAAAATTGAACTCATTATAAACTACAACAACAGTTATCGTACACAGTTTACAACAATTTTACTAATAATGACTTTACCTTTGAAGAGCTTTACGTACTAATTATTGACTAAAAGATGGAAATGAGCAGATATCTGATATATCTAACTGGAAATTTGTTTGAATTCAAAATAATCAAATGCAATTTGCTTTAGTCACGTCTTTTTCTCCTTGATTTCCAAAATGTTCAAGAGGTTTTATTTGGATTTATCTTTAGGATATGTCAATCTTCAAGGTTTCACGTTACAAATATCCTCAAAAAAGTGTTTTGAAAGCAATTTGCTAGAATCTTGTTCTACAAATAGTTAACAAAATCAGATGAGGTTCCAACCTCAGTTTTTAGCCATGGCTACACACACACATTTGGAATTTCATGGTGCGAATACCCCCATAGTAAATTTAATTTTATTAGACTAGGTGCAGCCAACAGACACCAAAAAAACTATTTTCATATAAGAACTGTGATTTAGGGACAGGCTGAACAGTCCAGAAAAAAAAAGCAAGCATTAAATTTTCAAAAACAGCTTAATTTTTAAGTGTTATTTTTCTCTAAACAGTTCTTCCATTTTTAAAGATTCAAAAACCCAGGGGCTTTTCAACAGACCATATTATGAGAGTCAGGCTCTTTTACTCATGCAACCTACTTGCCAACTGGTTTGTTCAGCTCTCTTGGAGATCACTGAGGAGGGAGACAAAAAATAAATGGATCCAAACTTTAAAAGAAGTTACGTATGGGACCAAACTCTGCTCGGAAGTACTTCCAATAAAAGCGCAGAGCACTGATATACCTAGCAGTGGGTTTCCCCTCTCGCTGCACCCTCCAATGGCCCCCATGGCCTTCGCAGCAGATTAGAGCTATCCCTGGGGCTGCATCTGCTGTTACTGGGCACTGCTCTGGTTCTCTACTGGAAGTTAAATGCCAAGCTCCTCTCTCACCTTTCTTGGAGCAAGCACATGCTGCAAGTGAATCATTTCACCTTTATTATTGGATGACACCGTAAGGTGGCCTGAGTATACTTTCTCCAAGGATAACAAAATATTCCAAGTGTAAACATCCAACTCTAGGAAGAAAAATCCTGTGTCTACTTACAATGGGATCTGCACTTCCTTACTGCTTTAAAAAAAAAAAAAAAAAAAAAAAAAAGGCTTTGCTTGGTTAACGTTAAATGCACCGAGTGATTTACAGGGTGCATCATAACACTACAGTAGCCTCCTTTAATGCGCCCGTTTACTGAAATACTTTACTCGGACACTTCAGCAAGAAAACAGAAAAACACTAAACAGTGGGCTGGTCATCTCCATATCAAAAGCTCAGCACAACCTGAAGAGCCTGATGCCAGCTATGGTCAAGTGCAACAGGGCAAGAGGGCTACTCCATCAGCAGGGCTGCTCTGCTGCAGACCATCTTCCATAAGCATGTGGTTGGAATATCAGTCCTCCAGCATTACCCGGCAGCAGCCTCCACCTGGAAGAGTACTTAGGAGGAGAAAACCACTGTGTGTTGCCTTTACCAACCATTGCAACAGCCCTTCAGACCACCCGGGCCCACCTGGCCTAACACAGGGCTACGGGGAACACAGAAGTGGTGTGGAGCTGTCTCCACTCCCCTGAGCCTTGTAGCTTCTTTGGACACAAGCAGCCTGCCCGCTCTCTGCTCTTTGCAGCAGTGATTTAGGTCCGTATTTGGTCAAAAACATAATGGAATTTGAAACATTCCTTCCTATAAAACAAAATCCATTCCTTCATCTCCATGCTTAATGCCATTCAATTTATGCTCATTAAAATCATCATAACACTTAGCTGCACTTGAAAACCCAAGTCTAGAACTGAATGCGCATGTTTATTAACGTCTTCTGGTCAGGACAGCAACCTTGCGACAATACATTACTTAAGCCTGCCACATTCATTTTTGCTCAAGAAAACTCATACGAGCTCAAAAAGAAACACAGTCAGATGTCACCATATGAATTTTGAAAAATGCAGTTCCACTAATATAGACACAATGTCTTTAACACAATGTTTAAGATGTGTTTTTTGAAAGAAACCATTGTTTCTAGTCATATTCAAAATGCCATGAAATTTCTTTTCAGGACACTGATAACTTAAAAAAAGGTACTGTCAGCTATCAAAAATAGATTATTTTTATCTTAGTGTAGCACAACTAATTCAAAGACTTAAGTTTTTATTCACAATACTGAAGAACACTATGAAATTATTTAATTAAAATAATAATCCCCCTTTTGAAACAATAAAGGCCATTCCTGTACAGCTTTGCTATTTGGTATGTGATTTTTGACAATGGCGTGAAGAAAGCCTGCCTCAAAAGGTAATGCAGAATTTAGATTTTCAAATCCTTATTGTATGCATACGCAGAATGAAAAACTTTTCATTTCACAATTTTTAAGACAATTATTGATTGGGGAATGAGTTCCCTCTTCTGTTTTCTGACTTCCACTGTTCCTTTTGTCTACCACTGAAGACAAGAAAACTCTAACTCATAGTTCAAAGGAAAAAAAGAACATAGAAATCCCATGAAATTCCACAGAGAATTAAGACAAGAGTAAACAACTAGCTTACTGTGAACACTTTTTAATTTAAAAGAAATTTTTATTTATTATGGGATCCAGAAAAGTGAACTAAAATACTGAATAAGCAGAACTTGTGGAGAAGAAACTTGTTTTTATCAATGTAAGTATCAAAATATAAGTTTCAAAATCAGTGATTTTTTGGAACTGCTGGAAAATTATTTTTGAGATAAATGTTATAGTTGTCAGAGCGCAAGTCAGCCGGGTCAAATTTTTAGAAGAGAGTAAAATTTCCTTTCACCTCTTTGAAACAGTCTCTTGGGTTTTACTTTTTTGGCTTAGGACCAAAGTGGCCAAACAAATATTCAGCTGCTTTTAGCTAGGGCAGTCATGATACCCAGAAGGTTTATCCACACAAACAAGCAAATTGCCTCTCTCTAACAACCTCAAACATATAACATGACTTGCTACATTTAAGCAAGACAGGCCTTCTAGATAATCATATATTAACTGGAATTTGTCATAGTAGTCAGCTATTTAATTTCTTCATTAGAAATGACTTAGTGGTCAGGCATCAAATGTTACTTAGTAATATCTGCCCTGACAGATGTTTTCATATAGTAAGCTCTTTAATGTGCACAATATTTAAACAGCAAATTAAAACTGGAATATATAATTTATGGCTCATTTGTGAAATTTTGGTAGGCATATATTAGGCTTCATTGGGACTGACTGAACCATTTCCAAACAACAGGCTCCATTTGCAGGCTCTTATTTGCTCTTCCAACACCAGCTAAAACTGCACATGCTACAAAACTGAATATACTTCTCCAGCCTCCTGCAGCTATTATTGTTAACCCCTATTAATATCCTCAATTCTAAAAAACGTGCAGCATGCACATCTTACTGCCTGAAGTATTTGATTACTTCACTAATAATCTGATTAGTAAGAATAATAGGGGGTAAAAGAAACAAACAACAGGGCTTAGTTGCTAATGGAGATATGGCAGTGTATATTTTTAGAAGCTATAAGGAATGACCCACTAATTTCTGGGAGCTAACAGAGAAGGAACCATGGAAATTAGCCCAAATCAGTCCGTGATTTTGTGTGGAATATACTGGAACTGTGGCCTGTAGAGCCACACTTTTTAAACATATAAGTCGTGGCCAAAAACCAACCCAGCCCTGTTTCTGGAGATATATTTATGTCTCAGTGTGATTTTCATAAAAAAACTCCTTTTTGTTAACTTACCAGCTAAGTAACATTAATTAGCAATTCCTATGGAACTCAGCTCTTTTAAGTCACAATGTACAGAAATGACATTTAGGGAAGGCAAAATTATTTGTGTATTTTGGGGGACAAACGTAGGAGGGCAGAATGTACATTAAAATCCATTGAAAAGCATGCTGAAATGAATGGAAAAAAAGCTTCCAGTCCCCAGTGCATATTATTACAGAATTTGATCCATTAATACATAAGTAGTTTCTGCAAACTCATATACATTCAATTCTAAGCACATGGAGAATTTTAATGAACTTTCCCGCACAAGATTACTTCACTGGAAAACAACAAATACTCAGGTATTTCTCCAGCTTTTCAAGATAAGATTTTTTAAAGTGCTCTGTTGGCAGCCTGCGAGTTTCCTGAAAAACAAATCCAACCTTTCTACCAGCTGTTTTTTCATTCTATTTCATTTTTCCAAGAAAACCATTAGCAGAAGAAGGAAACAGTAAATATAACTCTAAACAGAGCACCAGAAATCAGCATTGCAGCCTGACAAGGCAGTTCCAGCTCCGATAAGCTATATTTTGGTTTTAAAGACAGCCTTAGGGCATCCATGTGTGTAGGTGTAATAAATCATCCCACTGAAAAGATAATTACTGAGGGAAAGAAGTCTCGCTTGACAGCAATTACACTAAACTCTTCAAATTAACATACTCACAGATGGTTCTTTGTTATTCCGTGTACACACAAGAAGGAAGAATGTTTCATTACATTAGTTCATTCACTTGAAAGGAAATCAGGAGCTGCTTATTAATCACGCTAATACCACACGAGCTTTGTTAACTAAGAAGGCTTTTGACTGCAAAAACAACGTAGAACAAAAGCTTAATTAGGTGTTTAGGCTAGCGCTTTCAAAGGCACTGAAAGCTGGATGCTTCCTAGGTGAGAGCAGCGCCCTTGCAGCTGCAGCCACGGATTCAGAAATACATCCCCAGTGCTGGCGGTTTGGGCAACGCTGGCCATTTCTGAGAATGACCCTTTGGGCAAAGAATAATCTCATTAAAATGTATATTTGCATATGCATATTCCACGCCACTCCTTTTCAATTTAATTGTAACGATTACTACCAAAACAGGAATACCTGCCCACCCATCCCTCCAGCAGCTTAACCAGTTTTCTCTTCACTGCTTTTGCTGTTGGTTTTCTCCAATTCTGTGATAGGGATGGGTGCTTCTTCATCAGCCCTGTGCTGCTTCCCTCTAGAAGTGCATTTGCTTCAGACACAAACAGGACATTTTTGCTTGACCCACTGAAAAGGACATGCTACTATTACAGGATCAACATATATCCTGCCAGCAGCTCCTTCACAGGAGAACCCGGCTTTCCTGACGACTGTGCAAAGAGAGCAGTATCCCGACCCTCTGAGGATACATCTACTAATAGTAGTCTTGTTGCTTACTTCAACAGTACTAAATTTAATCCAGTCTTCCTCTCATGGGTTTCCTTCTGCGATTGCGTCCTTATTCCTCATTTGTGGACTGTGTTGGTGACTAAATTACAAAGCATCCAGACCCGAAAAAAGCAATATGGGGCAAATGCTGCAGTCAACACACTCATTCTTCCTGCCGTCTCCAGATAGCTAGGAGAAAATTCCCCATCCTCAACTTGTCTACAGTTTCCTCCCTGGCGACCTAATCTGAACTCTCTGATAAAACTCTACGTTATGAGTTTTTCTGTATCAACTACAAGTTGCATTACATAGTACAAAAAAGGGTCGGGGAAAAACTATCAAAAACAACACAGAAAATAACAACGAGCGTACCAGGTATGATCTGTCTCTGTACACCACCACGGCAGGGCTTCACTCCCTCTGTTGCTTCTACCCAGAGACATGTGTTCTCTCTCTCTGTCAGCCTGTCATTGCTCAATGAAACAATTTCCTGGCCCACTTCTGGCAACCTTCACGAGAACCAGACCATTCTTTTTTTTAACTGTTTGGAGACCTTGATTAGATAATGTAGTTTTGCCAAAATAAGGCTCACTAACATCTAGATGAAAGAATCTTGAACCAAACGGAATATCCTACTTGCCTTCAAATGTGCGCTGGGTTGCTGCTGTCTAGGGAACCCATGTGTGCACAGCAAAGTTTGTGTGTGTCCATTAGACTTATCACAAGCTCTTCTCTTTCTTGGACCATGTTCAGGGGGGATGCATGATAGTGCTGAGACACATCTTCCAGACACTTTCAATGCTCTGAGTTAGAAATCCTTCCTCTTTTGCAAATTCTGCAAAACCTCATAACCAATACGCAGAATGATGTAAGTTCTTTGGAAGTGGTTGGGAGCATCTTGCTGAAATGTATGTACCACCTGCATGTTTAATTTGAGGGAGAGTGGGAAAAGGGCATCCATACACGCCTCACACTCACCTCTTTCACCTTCTCACTTTACAGACAACATCTCCTCATTCCTTTTTTTCTTGAGGGGAATCTATAGTTTCTCAAAGCAGATAAGGGAACAAGTTCTTGATGTGCAATTTTCAGCTCTTCTCCATTTAGTCTCCTTAGCACTTTGACCCCAAACAATTTTCTTTCATAATCCTCTAGTGTCCCTAGCTTGCAAACTATAAACAACCTATAAACCACAGGGCAGAAAACTGGGCAGCAGATTGGCAAATGTGCACGATAGAGAAACTTTCAGATAGCAGCTCTCGTGTTTTCCTTAGCAGCAGGACTTACATGTTTAGTGCTCTATGAACAGTACTTTTTTGTCGAGGAAATTAGTTCATTATGTGACTGGCTGCCATACATTTCTTTATCCATGCATTAACTGAGAGTTTCCAGTTAAAATTAAATTAACTTTATCTCCAAAAAGCCTGTGCATCTCTTCTGCTGCCAATTACTCTTTCGTTTTCTCCTTCTCTCTACCCCCACAACTTTTTTCCGGCAGCTCCTGCACTCTTGCAGCAACCACAGTGACTGGCAAACCTGACCACGGGTTAGTATCATCCTCGCTTTACCTCGTGGTCCCTTTCCTTGCACAAATCTCCCTGGAGAGCGCCACGGGAGGACCGCTCACACATCCTCAGAGTTCCTTTCTCTTGTTTCCTTGAGCTCTGCCAAACGAGTAGGAGCAGCAGTTAAGCTTCTTCCTACATCCTCAGCTTGCACCTCTGCTCAGCACTCCAAGACACGTGGTAAGCAGGAGCCTATGTCTATGTCTAAGGCAGAGATGACTTTGGCTGGGGAAATCCAAATGCCCCATGGCTTTCTGGACATGCTATATACAAGTCTGCAGTGGTCTTATAGTGCACCGGCATGATTGTACAGATCCAGAATCTCGTATGTTTTGACAACTTGCATGCTTAGAGTCAGAAGATACAGAGCATTTTTGCCCAAGAAATCTGCCACACGCAACTCCAACCTTTGTGTAACACAGCTTATGCTCCACACTTCCCTATCTGCACTATATATATTCTTGAAGTACATGGTTGCCCCCTCCTTACATGGCAGCCAAGTAAGCAAGGATTTCCATATTGACCTACATTAGTAAGTGACACAACAACCGTCTGTTGAATCTCACTTCTAAAGTCCAAATCAACCATTTTCTGATTAGTCTAAAGTGTAATGATTAGTACGAGCTACTCCCTCTTGTTAGTATTATTGGACTCAGAAGGTTGAGTGTTTTATAAAAGAACAGACAGAACAACATATTTCTACTGCACAACAGAAACAAATACTTATGAGGCCATTTTTTATACATCATCCAAAAAAAAAAAAAAAAAAGGCAAAAAGAATGAGATTTTTTTAAAAAGTGTTTTAGTCCTGGAGCAAAAGAACCTCAACATTTTTTCCCCAAACACAGATCAATGGACCAGACCACTCACCTAAGAACACTGCAGAAACTGTCACACAGAAATGGCACTCAGAACAAAGACAACCATGAACGCTGTCTTACCTTGACAAAATGTAGCATTGATCCTCTTGTAGCCTTGGGGGCATTCCATCATCGGGCTGTACCCATGGTAAGCTGAAGGAAAAATCACATCAGTTAAATACTGCTGTGTTTTAAATCCTTTTTTTTTGGTGAGCATTAGAGTCATCATGTAAGTATGAAAAAGTAGTAAAAGTTTTTATTGTGGAAGTATAATACAAAAAAATGCAAAATGAAGGATGTACAAGAAACCTTAATTCCATCTCTTTCTGCACATATATCATTGAAATCTTCAGTTGTTCAAATTTGTATTTTTGATTCAAAAAAATAAATTCTGAAATGAGGATGTTATCTTTCACCTAGTTCTCAAAGGCTTATCTTGCCAAAACAGCTACCAATATAACCTTGCAAAAAAATAAAGTTGAAGAATTGTGACAGAAAGTCAGTGGTTTTACAACTGAAAGCAGCCCTAGAACACAAAACAGGCCGCAATGTCAAGCAGAGTAGTTGGGTACTGTTTCTCCTGACACAATGAATTAAATATTATTTGAAATGCACAGGAAACAGGAGCAACTGAATTTTTAAAATGAGGCAAAAAGAAAAATGGCACATTTGTGATTACCTATTAAAGTTTCTGAAATATAGAAGACTGTGTAACTTATTGGCTGTTCGCAGTAAAATGTCAAGGGCATGATAACGCTACAAAACACAGACCGAGTTCAATTTTGCCAAAATAGAAAGCGTTCAGTTAACTAGAGTTTTATTTCTATTTATTGTTTCTTTCCTCCACTTAAGGTGGCCTTTGAGACCACAGAAAACTGTTTATTGATTCTTAAATTGTTATAACATCATAAATGAGAGCAGTAACTTCTTTGTTTGACTACATACTAAAAGCCAACCTTTTGGCAAAGGCCAGTACTTTATTAAACATATAAGCCTAAACTTCTGGCACTATGATCTCACAAGCGCGTTTAGTAAGAGCCAAGAGAGTTTTTCATAATTTGAATGCTACAACAGAGATACCTTATATTTTGTTTTCCTTTAAGAATGTTTTATATGTTCAGCAGGCCAAAAAAAAAAAAAAAAAAAAAAAGAAAATGCATTACTTTCCATCTTTACTGTATATAAACTGTCAAGTAAGATAGAACAAAGTGAGTGAGATTATGCTTGCAATTGGCTTTACTTCACATATGAACTGCACATTTATTCCCGCAGCTTAATTCAACCCCCACTGTGGGGGTGAAAAAAAAATAAATAATTTTTTTAAACTTTTCCTATACTCTAGAAATCTAAGGTATGATCTTGAGTGGATCCTGAACAGCTTTTAGAGTGAGACAGCTTTATTTTAAAGCACTGTGAATTATCATTCAAATAATCGCTTAATTATTTGGGACACTCTCTGAAGACTGCTCAAAGTGGGTAAGTGCAAAAACAGTACAAGTAATAAGAATGGCAGCAATGTTTTCCTGCTTTTGAGCACACGGGCCTTCCATCTTTACACTGATTACAAGCGTTTTAATATAAATTAAAAACTGAAAATGCTGCTCACCACTGTACCAGAAGCAGCCACGTGTTCATTCTGTAGCCAACCCCAATGAGATCACAGCGTTAACACCAAAATCCATTTTGATACTTGTATGTGAAGTCTAATGCGAGATTCTTCAAACGTGCTCTGTATTAGCCCATTCTTGCTCTCCCAAACACTCAAATGCTAACTTTGGCAGTCAGATTGCCAATTAAATGTCCACCCTAACGCACCTGCCCGTGCGCCTGCAGACCCGGTTCACACACGCTGAGACCTGGGCAGCGCGGAGCTCTCCCCATCCCACATGCAGACCCTGGGCAGCTGTGCCAGCCCCTTCCCGTGCAGCGAGGCGCTTGGCCCTTGCACAGAGCAGCCTCTGCTGTTCCCAAGAGCACCAGTGGAGCCCGGTCAGGCTTCACCATCTCCTTCCCTCCTCCTCCTCCTGCGGTGAAGGGGAAATAGTGGCTTCCTGGCAGCTGTTTTCCTCCCTGGACAAAAAGCAGCCATGTAAGCAGGTCCCGGCAGAGTGAGGAGGGCGCTCAGGGATGGCCAGTCATCCATGTCAGAGCTGGATGGAGTCCTGCATCGCTGAGTCTTTACTCACTCAGACAACCTGTTATCAATCATTAACTGTTAGGAAGTAGCCAGAACAATCAAAACATTCCTAATGTAACACAGAAATGTAGTTTGATTTAAAAATCTTCAGACATGGAGACCTGTTCTTAAATTTCTTCTTGCATTTTCCAGTAATACTGACTAGCCTGCAAGCTTACAGACATAGGATTCCTGTCTTGGGCCCAGGCCTCTAACTTAGCAACAGGGCAGCAGGCCCTGACTGAAGTGGCTGTGAAGCAAACAAAGTTCTACTCAAGTCCATATGAACAAGACACACATTTAGGTTCATCCTTAAGTATTTGACTTAAGGGAAAAGAAAAGAAAGGACATTCTGAAGTGCTTGCTACTGAGACTGAAGTGCATGCTTAAATACCTTGTTGAACTGGGTTTTGCAGGTGACACCATGTTAAATAGAACCTGCTTAAATCTTTTTGTAAAAACAGGTCAATCTTTAATGAAGTTTATGAAGCATAAAACCATAAAAGCAAAAGGAAATCTGCTTGCTTCCAAAATGACTACAATCAAAAGGGAAATACCCATGTAATGAAAAAAGTGTCAAAATGACACGGGAATAACATGGCCAGAACTCTACCTGCTGAGACACAACCACGGACACCACTAAACTGATAACCTCTTACTGAATCCTCCTTACTTGAATCCTTCAAATTATTTTTTTGATTCTGTATATTGATCTGTGTGATCTTTAATCCTGTATAGCTATACATACTATTTCCGCCACTGAAATGTTCTCGTATTGTGAAAAATAAAAATACACGATGAAATATACGATGCCTCCTTAAGCAGGCACTCCACAGTTTTATTAATTCCCATCACAAATTTATATTTATCTTTGAAAACAGTTTACTGTACAAGAGCAAAATACTGATACTTTAAGACCCTTACTACAAAGGGCACTTAGGTCCAGGTTCAAAACAGAGCTGAAAATGCAAGTTGTGTGCCTAGGTTCAAACCTGACATACATAAAAATCCCACTAAATTACTCTGAAATCATTTGAACTCCCGCAACACTAACTTACCACCTCAAACTACTTCAAAACTGAAAATTCACCATTTGCACACACGTAGAATTGTCATGCCATGGAATGACGGGGTAGTTTCATGATGCTTAACTCATTCCTAAATGAAATCTAGGCTGAGAAATTACGCATAGTTCCACGAAAGCTTCCTGAGAGGTTCCATCAGTGAATGCTTTTAAAGCATATACCAGACAAATCATATTCTATATAACGCAATGTAAGATGACACTTTTTAATCTAGAGAGAGTGCACTCACCTCCCCATCCCTTCTTAAAATGACAATGCAAATGACAAAGGTGCCATTTAGAATGATAAGTAATGCATCTCACTCTATCTAGGAGGCTGAAATCCTCACTTTCCAGGAATTCCTTAGCCACACGGCTGGATAATTCCAAGTGGCAGCATTCTCTGTCTCTCCTCTTGAAATTACAAAGTTACATGCAAAAAACAATTCCAGATTAATTGTGCCAGAAAGCATGAGTGAGCATGACTCATACCTTTAGTAATTAAGGACACTCACTGGGAAAGAGACAGGATTACCATTCCTGTTCCAAGAACTGTTGCTACATTTTACAGGCTAGGGCATCTCCTCATAGGTATAAAATGTAGACATGAAACTCTTCTGGCAGAAGAAGGATTTCTGAATTGCCCCATCTTGAGCGACTGTGCTAGCTGGCAAGCTTTATATTAAAAGGAAGGTACTCCTATCATCAGCATTTCAGAAAGATGATTCTGCTTAGTTCTTTGAAAAAGAACAGTAGACTTTCCTTCAGGAGAGGTTTCTGGGGTGTGTATGCCAAGTGTGTTCAGGCAGTTCTCTGTACCCCTGTTACAGAGAACTTTTCCCCAGGGGAAATCCCTGGGGATAGCATTTAAGACCTGGTTTGCTCCAGTGTTTCCCTAACGGCTTCCTCATAACAGCCTGCGAAGCACATCAGTATCAGGTAGCTCTCTCATCACCAAATTGTCTATTGCGGATCCCAGGCTAAAGTTACTGGCTAAACCAACAGATTTAGTCAGTAATTTCCTCTTAGAATTTTTTTCCATGCACTACCCTAGATTTCTGGACAAAAATATGCTTTCAAAATCAAACAATTAATGTTTCAAGTGTTGCTCTCTGTAGGGCTAACGAGGACCTAGGAGGCAACTCCTTGCACTCCTTTTGGCTCACTAAACGTGGGCCTATTCCCTCTGCAAAACAGAGATCACGTTGTTCGCCTTTATCTTCTATTTAGTTATAAAATCATCACAAGTACTACTATTCCTGTGCAACAGTAATATCATTCACAAGAGTTTAAGAGACTAGCTTCAGGTTTCCTACGAGACATTTGAAAGCTCTTTCTCATTACAATATGATGTCAAAACGTAACAAAACTGTGAGGAAAGTCTTTGTCATAGCTAACTGTACAGGAAAATACCTCAAAAACAGAATAAAAAATGAAACTGAAAACTTTAGAGCCTAGAAAAGTTTGGCTTCAAGCTTGAAAGTTCATATGCAGTCTCAAGAGGTCCCTGCATTCTCTCCAAGCAGTAACTGGCGCGTCTATAATTTAACATTTCAGTGCAAAATTAAAAAAAACAAACAAACAAACAAAAAAAAAACAGCTGGAAGAGACAACATGATTCCATGTCATTACCCTTCCTGCACCGAGCAAACGCAACAGTGCGTCACTGACTTAGGAGGAGGAGGAGGAGGAAGGAAGAAGAATCCCAACCACATCAGCTTTGCTGGCTGCGCTGAGTGCCTGCATGTTGTAACTCTGCTGGCACGCAAGAGAATTCCAGCTTCTGTGACCTGTCCCTAATCACACCACGCTGTTCTTTCAGCTACGTTCCTTTGCATAAAAAATAAAAGAAAAACGCTACTGGGGTGGGGGGGAAGCTATAAACCGATGCAGAGAACAATAATGAAATAGCACTTACACGGCTTCTTGGGACATTTCTGGCATTTGTTAAAACCCCAGGAAGTACCCACAGTTCCACAGCAGTCTTCTTGCTTTGAAAGGCCAGGAAGTGCTTTGCCACACTGGAATAGTTAAGTAAAGAACAGTTAGGTTAGTGATACTGTACGATGTTTACCTCTTGTATAATGTTTTCCTCCAGTCATCTTGGGTCAGCCTTTTCCTGAGACACTGAAGATTCACTAGAGCTCTCTGCACAACTTAAATAGTGCCCTTGCACTGGAATGGCTCTCTGCACCAGAATGAGCAGTTTAGGTTTCGAAATACATTACTGTCTCCCCCCGCTTCAACTTGAAAAGAAGGAGAAAGAAACAGAAGAGAATAGCATGTCAGAGGAATGAGTGAGTGTATTTCCAAGCTAGTAATTCTCCACTGGCACAAACTCCTTACATTTCTCCTAATAAAAATCTGTTTCTTCACTTCTGCAAAAGCTGTACAAATTATCTCAAAGATCTTTCTCATTATTCCTTAAAGAAGTGGACAAAAAGTATTACCATAATTTCTATAACGTAATTTTCTATTATTAAAAAGCTTCAGCTTCTAGCCAGGCTATGTTTAACGTTTATGACCATCTACTGAATATTGCCAAATGAAAGACTCCCCTGTCTAGATACTGAAGGGGAAAGTTACACAGACAATAATACAGACAAGATAACTGAAATGAAAATTAGTGATGCCTGTGTTATTCCAAATAGATGTCCTTTTTCATAGTATGACATATGCAAATAATAATATTAATCTTGCAGTCCTTTGGAAAATAAATATTCTTAACATTTAATCCTGAAAAATAATATTCTGGTTACATACTCTATTAGTAAAAACACCAATGCTTAGAAGCACACAAGATATGATTTGCATTTTTAGCTTTTCACAATTTCTTTCTATTTTGTATGGCAAACAAAGTTTAAATATATTTCTCTGTGAGATGTAGACATTCAAATATATGTCTAAATATGACAATCAGGTATAAAGGAGAAGCGCACGAAATACAAGGGAAACTCATAACAGATCCAGTTAGCAACACACCTTCAAAGCAAATACTGATACAAACAGGCACCCCAGCAAAAATTTTAAATGTGCTGAAGTGTCTTGCTTTGGAATGGACAGCCCCTTGCTGACCTAACTTCCCTTCCTGTCAGCATATGAAAACTTCTGACCCAAATACTTACTGCTGCTCATCTTTCAGCTCATCCTGTGTCCTAGGCTGTAGGGATTGCTTTCACTTAGGCTGCTAACCCTGTGAGCCACGGTGGGGATGGATGCTGAACACTGACAGCTTCTTCTGACCAGGGTGCTTCTAATCATGCTGACACTCATGGGTCAGTCAAGCTCTCCAACAGCAAACCTATTCCATGTAGTTTGACATTATGACTATTAATGCTAAAGTAGGATGCACTAAAAAGTCACAGCTCTGACTCATCAAACGCTCGTGTTCTGCACCGAGAAGGCAAGGTATCACCTCAGCCATCTCCTCTGCTGATTTTCACAGATCATCCCCAGGTGCCTTCTGAAACATCTCCGCTGTCAACCAACCCAACCGACAGCAAACTGAAGGCAGCAGCAGGTCTCCATTTGAACATTGAAGCGCACACTGCAACCTGCAGCAGCTCAGAGCTTGCTGTGTGCAAAGCTCAGGTATCTGCCAAGTGAGGGGTGTGTTGACTGGCTGCAGGACAACAAGCTCATCCCTTGTGACTGCTGCCCCCCCTCACAAAATGGAGCTCGTGGCACCAGGAAGGCTTAGGTTAGGGTATGTCTCTGTATATCATCTCCATACGGCACAGCAACTCTTGTGCTAGAAGCCATGCTTCTGGGTGACATAGCAAAGTCTTAACAGCAGGAAGAGCACAGTGGCCAAGCAGGTTATAAGACACCGTTCAGTTATCATGTAACTGTAGGAGTCTATTTTCACACTATCAGCTGCAGAGGGGTCATGTTCCGAGGCAGTGAGTGGGGTGAGAAACAGTCCTGGCCTGGATGGCATTTAGTTGCTTTAAACAGCGAAGTGTCTAAATTATTAAATCCCACCTTTCAGACACAGGCTCTGACTCACACTGTGCGAGCAAACACCTTTCCTTTTGTCCTGCACTCCCCTGGCTTGGAGCACAGGTGGGATTATTTTGTGATCGATCATTCCTGACCACTCGGCTACCCTCTGCTCTGTTTTCCAAAGCAGGTCTCAGCCTCGAGAGGCGAGTTTGAGCTGCCGTTTCTGCTGGGTGCTCACAGACGTGCTGTCGATATGGACATGGCACTCGGTAGCACAGCCATCCCGGCACCTGACGAAGGCAGCTTGGGTGCAGGAGCAGGGAATCCTGCACAACTCCATGCTCCTGCAGCAGCTCAGATGCTTCCAGGACAGGCTCTGTTTCATCTGCCTCTAACAAGATGATATACAGCGAACTGCGCTACAACTTCCTGCAGGAAGGCCCGTATCTTCCAACTGAAGAGAATGCATAATTACTCCTCTAAGTGGGTACCCTAAAAAGCTGCAGAAGTCTTGTCACTTTTTTACATGTTATGGGGTTTCTCAACTCCCTGAGCATGTTCCAAGCACTCTTTACGTTGCAACTACAGGTGTTTAGCTCCTTTCCTGGCACTGGTATCAAAGAGCCAGCTGCCATCTACTAAAGTCATAGAGGGCAATGGCTGCTGAAGTCAGGCGAACTCAGCTCCCCTCTTCCCTCCCCCACAGGCCTTCCCTTGCACCTCGGTTTTACAACGCCTCTGTCCCCGAGGACACGCGGGAGGAATGGGGGCCGGTGCTGCACCTCCCCTCGTGATCTCAGGCGCGGAGCATCTGGGCCGCGAGGCACGCTACGTCCCCCGCAAGGTCACAGGCCTCAAGGACGCGGCCTGCGCGTGCACAGGCAGGGCTCCAGCAGCATGAGAGCCAATACGCCATCGTTAGCCGCCCCACGCCGCCCTTTTATTTTCCTTGTTCCTTCAGAACAGAAAAGGTGTAATATACAAGTGGTAAATGAAAACCAGAATGAAACAAAATTAAAGAAAAATAGGAAGATGAGGGAGCAAAGCCCACTTTTAGTTTAGGTGTGGTGCTACAGCGTTTGCACTGTACTGAAAATCATGATCTCTGTGGTCATAACTTCTTCAAATTTCCATATAAAAACCATGAGCAAAAATAAGGATGCCAAAGTCTGAGTCATCTGGCAACTGTGGTTTGTAGCCTTGTCAGTAAATACTGGCAGCAACTAAAGCTGTTGGTCCCATTGCCTCTATGGCAAATTAAAACTTGGAGAATCAGTGATAATTTGGTTTATGTCCAGATCATTGTAAGAATTGGCCAGCAAGGAAAAACAATTACCACATGGGGCTCCTCCTGGTGCTTTAGATCTTGTGATTCTGGAGCTGTGCATCAGAGAAAAATGACTGCTTTGTCAAGTGCTAAGCCAAGCAGAACAGCAAATTCTTCTGTGGCTAATAAACCCCGATTTCTCAGGTACATCTAATGGTGCTTCAAATACTTTCGGCACTTGTGGCAGTGTACAATCTGCTTCTTCGCCAGCCACACTTTCCTAAGGTGCTCCTCATTCACACACCGTAAGCACCCATGAATTGAAGCTCTGTTTCTACCAGTCTAAAAAACTTGGAGGTTATTTCTGTCCTCTTTGTAAGTCTTACCCTTTAGAGGGCTTACACTTCCTACTGCTGAAGAACTCTTTAGTTCTGTAGTCAGTCTATTCCAGGCTGAGAGTCACAAGTGAGCGGACAAGTCACCGAGGTGAATCCATAACTATTTTTAGTTTGTCTCACCATTTAAAACACCTCCGACACGTAAGTGTGAGCCTAAAATAAGTGGTGAGGCACGCATATGCACGCAGACTGTTACGGAAGCCAATAGACGCTGCCTTGCTTGAAGATGAGGCTGTTCTCCTTAGGCTCCCACTTTTCTATCCATCATCCACACACATTTTAAACTAATCCATCCATGTATTCCTGAGGGCTTCTGGAAAACTTCTCATAGACAGAAAACGGATTTCCATGAATGATGCATCAGTCACAAGCTTATGACTTGGAGATAATTCTGATGGCTTCAGAAGGCAAAGAGGTCAAGAAGGATTGGTATAAAAGCTGAACTGTGCTGAAAGTGGCTCAGTGGTAGCAGCAATATGAGGCACACATGGTACTGCTATAAAACAAAGTCCTTCCTGGGTAAAGCACTCACAGACACTGAAAGTATTGTTTTGAGTCCACATATTTTCCCCATGCGTGCCTGGGCTTCTATGCCAGTATTTTATATAACTGAAGGAGTGCTGAATATTCCCAGTGGCAGACTGAATTTCTGGCTGACCCTGTGCTGGTGCACAAAGGCCACCCCAAGCAACATCACCTCTTTCCTCCTCTGTCCAGACTCCAGCCTCTGTCCCATCTCTGTACTCTGCATGACTCTGCACAGGGCTAAGACGTTTTCAAATGCCAGGGAGAAGGCACGATTGCGTCCTCGAAATCCTTCTGCTGAGGCATTAGGAGAAGGAGTATATCCAGCTCCCTGTTAAAGCGCAGCAGAGCGCCCAGCCTGGCAAGCAGCCTCAGGGCAGCTCCGAAGAGCCTGGCCCAGCCACCAGGGCACTTCCTGGGACTCCCGCTCCGTGACCCATCTACAGATCCCTGCTACAGGCTACTACTTCAAGCCATGATATTGGCATAAATAAAGGAGTGTCACATGAGTAACTATGATTGAAATGGATGGCTGCTTTGCCTGAGCTAGTAGCTAATGACTCTGGGATTCAGCTCAAAAGGCCGCATTTCACATACCACAATAGCAAAAGTGAATGGCTACACTGTTTAACTCGCTGTAAACTATTCAGCAGGCACAGACCTTGGATTGTGTTTTTTTTTCCCCCCTTCCTTTCTCTTTCTGTAGGCGCTACAAGCAGAGCGAGAAAGCAAGAAACATATTTAATAAAGCGCATTACCAAGGCAATTAGCAAGCCCAGGTAATCACCCTGCTGAGCAGGGGAATGACAGGTTGCTACAAATGGAGAGCCATGGCCAGTGCAGCACTGGCTCCCTAACAGGCATTGTCTCATATGCAGAGGAGAGGAGCTTAAATACTTCCAGACTTTCTAAAAGAACTGGTAAAGAATTTGTTTTGGCTTAAGCAAAGCATTCTTCGTAGGCAAGTAAGAATTATCCAGCTTTCCTTTCTCTGAGTAATTAAAACAATGTTTGGTGTTTTTGGTATCTGATACATCTTTAATCTTCTGATATTTCAGGGTATTGATTTTGCAAAGAATATATTGTGAATAGAGCATTAATCCTGTAAATGAATCCACACTGATTTCTGACAGTCTATTTGTTTAAAAACTTCGGAAGCCAAACCATGAGCTTCAAGGAATTCCAGACAACTATTTCATTTTATGAGATGGTATTTTAAGACCACTCTAAAAAAAAGGTTTTAGAAGTACTCTGACGAGAAAAAGCACTATTATAAAGCACAAAACTTTACCTATAACATTTTCTTCCTAAAGAATATGAATAGGGAAGTTCATTTCATATAACTGTCATTTTTGAAAGTTGAAAATCCCTGAGATTTACCTCTATAGGAAAGGTTCGTGACATCTGAAGTACACCAGCGATATTTATGTTGTTTAATGAATCACTTCAATTGGCACATTACTACTGTCACCACCTCCAGACTACAGACACTATGACCATATTGCACACAGTCGTATAAGAAGATTAGGCTATGCATTAACAGCTATCAACACACTTTGCTGCTCTGCTCTTTAAGGGAAAAAAATGCCTGATGCTTTTGTTCAATACTTGGAAAAAATCATCAGCAACTTAAACAGTTCCTAAAAATGCACCTATAAACATATTTTCTCAAAGTTAACTATGTGGTTAATGTGTCCGTCCAAATTTCACCTAAAGATATCAGACCAGCTTGAATTCAGCCGTCCTTCTGCTAGGAGCTGTATCAGTTGCACGTCCTTCCTACATCACCTTTCAAAACCCTTTGCAATGGGAGCACCCAGTACAGCTCAGCATCACGCAGCACCCAACAGACAAGCCGAGGTAAAGTCTAAACCCTGCACACTGCGTCGTGGGGCTGCTCAGTTTAAAGGAAGCCCAGAGAGGTCAGACGAGCCTGTTTTTAGCTGAAACGATTTCAGCGCTGGCTTTAGAGAGCTCCACCAGCTCCCCGGCACTGACATGCGTCACAGCGGAGGGACAGTGAGGAGGAATGAACAAGTCATGACAGACACGGCCTCTGAGCCAGCTTCCCTCACAGACATGTTGGCTCATGTCACCTTCAGCGAGGCAGGCGACTTTAATATCCATCCCTCTTCAAAACAGCAAGACTTTTTATTTTGTTTTTAAGTTACAGATGCTGAGATCACTACAAGTTTCCTTCTTAATAACTCAAAAATCTCTGCTGAAGAGAACAGTCTTACTCGTGAATCCAGTCAGGATTGCTTTAGGCAAATTTGGAAGTGCCAACTTCTCTGATTTCTTGCTGCTTTGGAAAAAAACAATTCCTCTGCCTTTACAGTTATGCAAAAAGGACACTAACCAATTTTGAGAAAAATAAGGGTTTCTTTTAGACAAAACAGTTAAAGTTAGTGACTACAGGAAAACAGAAAATATAGAGACTTCAAAGTGAACTTAAGGGAGGAAAAAGCATGGAGCTTAATTCTCTTTCTATGAATTTTGATACATTTGGCTTCTCCATTCCTATACCAATTTAAACGCAAGGTCATCACACACAAAATTAACAGGATTGATTGCCACCACAAACTTTACTAGGTGCACCACTGATACTGTAGAAGTATTTTGGGAAATAACAAGATGTTCTGTGTCATAATAAAGGCATTTTTATTAGAATTAAAATGAAAAGCAGCTGCAAAGGAGGGATTTAAAGATGGGAAACAATCTTCTTTTTTTGCTTGCTTTTTAAATAGGGCTTAGTGAATCAGCGCTCTAAGATGACAGACTCATTGGATTTCAGAAACGCAAGAATACAAGGCTGGAAAGGACCTGGCAGATCACCATGTCCAACCTCCAGCTTTTGATGGCACTGTAATGTGCACTGTTGTCAGCAAACCTACTGCTCTCCATCTGGTATGAACAGGATTTTTGTCCTACTGTTTCCATTGTAACTGTTCACTAATTTCAAATCTTCATTTTCTCATGAAGATTTTATGCACATTGAAGTACAAGTTTAGGTAAAGGTTTGATAACTATCTTTGTGACAACAATCAATTTCTGCACTGCAGATTAATGCTAAGTTTATGATATACCATGCAAAAATCTTTCCGAAGCTAGGAAAGCATTTGATGACCCATGCTAATTTTATGCAAAATTGCATATAAATTGTCACGTAACATGGAAAGCTATTATGGAACAAACACTGTAACATCTCCTGGAAATGAAATACTTGTTCAGCTTTCCACTTGGAGAGGCAGCAGGCAAAAGCCAATTGACTTGGGTAGAAAAAACAATCAGCCATAACATAACTATTTGCTTTATATGCCTACTTTCTAAAAAAATACAATATAAATACTGCATTTCCACAGTTGCTCTTTCCACCGCTGTCCTCAGTACTGAGAACACTACATAAAACAGTCCCAATCAAGCAATATGCATAGGCACATATATGAAAACATACATCATCTCTGTTAATCTGTCTTCATTAAACTAGGACACTTCAGTAAGATAACTGCTATATTAATTCTTTTTTTCCCTTTTTGCTATCCTATTCTAACAGTCTCCATCTTTGGTTATAGTTACTTTTAACATTACACATAATGAAGCAGGAAGGACATTCTACGTGGCTAAGTAGGAGTGAACCAAGGCTTGAGAATAGGACCAGATTCTTCCTTTATCTGGACCACGGTGCCACCCAAGCATTGGTTTGGGATGGCTCCAGCTCCTGACTCTCACAATAAGTGCTCTGTTGGAACCAGACTGCAAAAACTGTGCTCTGGATGTCTTGGTATTTGAACAGAGCATCCATCCCACAATGCGAGCAGGACTAATGTTTTTGAACGAGATACATTAAAGGAATTTAGCTAAGGAGGGGTGAGGAAGAATGTGCTGGAGAGATGAAAAATGTTCCAGGAAACAGTGTGGGAAAAAAACAAAAGCATAGAAAATAGAACACCTGTAATTTGAAGATCAGCTGAAATACAGGAGGAAGATGCAGAGGAAAAAAAAAAAAAAAAAAAAAACCAAGAAATCCAGAAAAGATAGAGGTTCCGTACACACACCCCCAGTATAGGTTCTGATACTCTTGGTGAAGGCAACAAACACCGAGTAAGAATGGGAATCAGCAAAGTCGTCGTTAACTTGGTAGATTACCCTAAAAGAGGCCACACATGTATGTTTCCATCAGTCTGCTCTATAGACAGTAAAGTGACCTCTGATCCCAGAATATTTAATAAAACATTGCTGAAGCCAACTATACAATCCACCCTGCAAAAAAATGTATAAACATGGATGATTAAATAAGAATACCACAATTATCCATCATAACCTCCAGAAAGGAGTTGTAACTCACTACCACTAATAGCGCACGCTCAGTTTAGCGGCTTCTGTAAACAAATGAAGAGATTCTTCACATTTAGCACAGCAAATAAACAGAAAACTAAGCTCTTTTAAAATAGAGACCTATCTGAGGATTAAAAAAGTGCTTTGCCCAGCTCAAGGTATATTTAAAATATACAAATATATAATATTGTCTGACTGCAGGAAAAGCACATTAAATTTCTGTTTCAAATCTGAAATGCCATTCTACAATATTATACAAGGCCCCCTGAAAAAATGTTTATACTCTCCTCCTAGGCTGACACTGAAAGGGCAAATTAAGTGGAAAAAATGAAAACACCCATTCTAAACCAGGAGGCACTGCCCTTCCTTGAGACCACTGCAAAGACACAGTGTTTCATGGGAATATTGAAAAAAAAAATACCATAAAAATTGGAGACTGAGCACCTGCAGGATTTCCAGTGAGGCATGAGGTCAGTGTAGACAGATTTCCTCTACCCTCCCCCCTTAATTAGAGCATGTGAGTGTGTGCTGGTGTGTGGGTCTTGGTTTCGAAATCCATTGTAATGAGAAGTGCCTGCAGAGAACACTGCAAATTTTGGCTACATAATTCAAAATTTCTGGCTCAAGCGCTGCACAGAAAGAACAGACAGGAAATTTGTAACAATTAAGAGATGAAAGATGCAGCACCCATCACCTTCTTGGAAGTGGCAAGTGCCTTGTCATTCCTAAGGTGCTGAGGAAGGAGTGTGGCCTTATCCTGTGTATGAGGGTACACAGAAATACAAATACTAATAAAGCACCAACTGTAATAATAATTTCAGAATTTCATGATTCTATGTGGTAATGCCATGTTTGCTAGATCCCTCATTCCCAGGAGATACAAAGAAATGATTGTTTGACATGTGTTCTGATTCACTTTATCGTGCAAAATCCATAGATTTCCAGTTGAACATATGCTTAAACACTTGCCAGAATGAGGCCCCCAAAGAACAAATTAAAAATTTTCCTATTCCTAGAAGAGGCAAGCTCAAAGACCTCATCACTGTAAACCAATTCCACTGACCCAAAGCTAAGCATTGAACAATTAGTGAATACTAAATTTAATGTTTTATATGCAGACTTGAGTCTGATGTTTTAAAAACATTTTCATGCTTGATGATGTTTAAATTTACTTCTCCTATAGCACTTCTCAGAATTATTCTTTTTCTAAACTATAATAAAAAAAACTCACGTGACACTCGTGTCAGCAAATTTGGGTTATCTCTAAATCCATATCAATGATTTTTAAAAGCAGAGTTAATTACATCACTAGAGATACTACTATAGTCCACTTGAACCAGTTGCCAGAATGAGAATAGAAAGAAGTATCTTATAGGAAAAAAAGCAGAGTTCTTTGGAGCTGGCAGACTGGAAAGACTCAGGCACTGTGTTTTGCATCTGAGCATCCAGAATGCAGCTGCTGTGATGCCCATGGGCCTTGCCATATGTGTTACCCTCAGCCTGCTTCCAACTCCATCTGCTCTCGTGGTCTCCCATCACGATCCTTCTCCTACGCTCCTTGGCCCTCTGCATTTCACTGAAGTCTTGTCCCCCTTTTTTGGTGCTTAGGAGCCTTTATAACTTGAGGAAACGTTCTTGCTCTCAGCTCAAATGCCCAGCTAGAACAAACACTTGCAAAGGACAGACGGTTCCAGGTCTGCAACTCAGGGATGAAAGAATCTATCTTTCTGAAGCAAAAGCAGACTGTGCTCAGGGCACATGACATCTCCAGAGAATTTAGCTGCCAACTCCTAACAAATATCAGTGGAATAGACTGGAAATACACCCAACATTTTAGATTCTTGAGAACTAGCCAAATTTGGGTACATGTTGCTGGAAAGAGCAAAAGCTGAGTGACTTTCCGGCTAAGTATCAAGTTTTTGCTCATAGCACCCAGATGATACAAATCTTCAATGAAAGAGTTGTAAAAATTTTTTGAGCCTGAGTAAAACAACATATTCATTCCCTAACATCATTTCTCAAAACAGATGAATGATTTTTTTCTGAAATCTCACCAAAAATTTCAGCCTGAGGCACATATCCATCATTAAATATTTCAGTTTGAAAAATTTAGGTTTGGCAAGGTGACAAGCAAGAGATAACCTTAGATCTTAAAACTGAAGAGCTAAAAAAGCTTAAGTACAGACATTGCTCTCCACCTCAAAGACCAAAATGAAACATTTTTGCAATCTCCCCTCATATACTTCTCTCTGCATAGTTACAAATATATGCAAGTATGTAAAAATAACAACACTGCACCACCTCCTAAAGTGATTTCAAGAGCTGAAAGAACATATACAATTTTGAACAGGCATATGTAAAAGACACTTGGAGTAAAGACTTTATTTTAAACTGAAGTAAACTTTTTAAAGCTTCAGTGAATCCTCTGCTGGTTTTCATGATTTCCCACTCCATTCAATGGTCATATTTCAACACAATAGAAAAGTTGTCCTACAGTACTGTAAAACATTCAAAATTGCATGAGAATTCCAGGGAAAACTGTAGCCCTTTCGAAGTACTGGCTGTTGAGATGCCCATCTAAAAAGACTCACTAAAGCAGGAGATAGTATAAACTATGGAAAGCATAACCTTAGTAGTTCAATCACAAGAGATGGAGCTAGGCTTAAACCATGTTTTTGTTTTGCTTTGAAAATCTAGCTTGTAAACAAAGAATTTATTGCTAGAATACCTGAAATCAGTAAGTCAAGGATCTAAGTCCACAGAAAATGAAAACATTAGTTGAATGGAGAAGGAAGTACAGAAGAATTATTGTTATTTTGTAAAACAACATTTTGCAGTCCATTCTCAAATTATTTTTCTATTGGAAAAGATATCAAATGCATCTCATCTTTTCTTACCTGTGTCCCAATAGTCTCCTGGAAGCAGCGCCCAAGCTGAGTTTTAACTGAAACAGGAAACACATGAGGAATGGGTTGTTGATTTGTGTAAGTAGTATGTCCTTTCTGGGTCTTCTGATATGGAAGACCTTGGTAAGAGACCTGTGGATGTCCTGGCTGAGGTGCTTTCATTTTTTGTCCTGTTGATGTGCTGTCGATTCTTGAAACTTGATGGATCTGAACTGAGGCTTCAGGGGGATGTTTCACATGGATATTCACTATGTTAGGAGGGAACTTCACTAAAACAATTGAAGGAAAAACATGTAAGAAAAACCGGTAATAAAATATGCCACAAAGATTACAGGCATCTCCAAGACTTTTTTTTTTTTTTTTTTTTTTTTTTTTTTTTTTAAAAACATTAGAATTTTTGTAGAGTACCTTAAAGTGTGACAAAAATATAAATGAAGCCCAAATTTGGGGGCGGGAGGGATGAAATAATGCATGGTCTGTTTTAGAAGCAAGAAAATGAAAACTCTTTATACAGGAAAGACAGACATTACAGGAAAGGATTGTAAAGATTGCTACAAAAATATGGATGTTCAAATTGGCTGGTGTGACATTAATATTTGTGGTCACACTGCATAAAAAGAATCCCATTCAAAGTTCCAGAATTCAAACTCTACTAGGTTATTTTTGGATATATAGTAAGCTTTATTTTGTTTTTCAGATTCATCATCTTTCTTTGGAACACAGGAAAAGCTTCAGATTTCATCCCTTCACCTTTAAATACCTGCCAAGTCCTGAGTTTGCCCCTGCAACAGTTGCCAACATCTCAACCATCTAAAACCACCACTCCCTTCACTGAACTTTGAATTCAGGACTTGGCAGATAAAGAGAGAGGAAATGTTTTTCAGATACTTCTGGTTTTAAGTACAGTTCGAGTTTTAAGTTTGGACATATAGATTCAGAGGTTCTGCTCATTTAGTGTACATCAGAACTGTTTATGACCCTTAAGCCCTTTTCATCAAAACACAAAAAGCCCTTAAAACATGTAATTCAACGGAATTTTTCTTTTGGAGAGGAGGAATAAAAAGTTTTATATTTTGTAAGCTGCATAACAAAGTTAAAATTTATTGTGTCTGGCTGAGGTTCCCCTTTCAGCAAGTATTCTGTAGAATACTTGAGGCATTAGTTTTCCTATACCGCACAGTGGCTTGTTGAGCCTTCTGAATTGTACTCTTGCCTCTAGAAGCTATGACTGGAGCTTTTTTAAAATCAGTTTTTATTTGCACATTTAAGCCTCGAATCTCCATTTCCCAGGAAGCATAGTTCATTTATTTCTAGATGTTTGCTAATTATCTTGCAATGTAGGAGTTGCTTTCTTTTTTTCATCTTATTTCCTCTAGGGCCATTTTCAGCATTTATCAGACTCACTTACAAATTCCTTAAAAGATGCAGCCACTTATTTTCGATCTGCTCTGCATTGTTTTATTTAAGAAATGCTTCAACATATTGTGGATAGAACTACCAGCAATTAAGCTACAAAGTAAAGCAAAATATGACTCCTGTGTCTCATTGGCTCTTCACAACTTGCCTGGAGCCGAAAACAACTTTAGGGAAAATTTGATGCCACATGAGTTCTGTTGCAGGTGAAGTGCAGAGGGAAAAGATTCAGCGTTACAAGAAGTAGAAGTAGCAAGGTCCTTTTTCAGACATTAGAGGACTATACTTGTATGGCAAGAACAAAACTCACGCCATCCACTGTTATATATAATTTTATGTGTGAAAAAGGACCCCCTCAGACTATCTTCTGCAGGTGATGTATCTTGAAGACTGTATTACCATCACTGAGTGGCTCTGCCAATATCTACCAATGTTCAGATGTTCAGATTTTGAGCCACTATCAAATCTAGTCTGGTTCCTCCTATCTAGTATTATCATCACAATCTGTTCCACAGGTCTTGGACTGCTGTCCCGATGCACTGATCAATTTTGATTTCTGCCAGCCTTTTCAGGATGATGGTTCATCCTGCCTTTGAAAGAAATGACATATTCATCTCTTCACAACCCAACATTCTCATTTGATGTAGAAATGGAAGAAAAGCCACTGGGATTGTTGACGGCTCTGATGAAACGTTCCCTTCTAAACGGGCAGGAAAAAAAATCTAAAAATCTCTAGCAATGAGAAACCTGCATTTTAGTACAGTGACCCTAAATCTGAAGAACAACTACGGCTGTAAAGAAAATCCTTGGGATCCATCATTTTGTCTGTAATAATTAGACCTGTATTTAAATATTCACTGAAGAAACTTCAGCTCCGCTAAATCGTTACATAACTATATTCTCTCCCCAGCCCCTGCTTCCCCCCCGCCCCCTTCTTTCAGAAAGAAGACTTCTGGGGAGTTCTAGGAACCATGTGCCCATAGGTCAGTGGAAGCTATTTCCCATTGGATTATGCAGCAGCCCATAGAGAATAAAACCATTGTAAAAACGGAGTGGATACTTAGAAGCATTTATAAATTATGTTTCCAAGAGGATTCTGTCAATGCCTCCTTCACAGTTACGTCCCTTTCTGAAAACCCAATTATTACTTACATTAGATTGTATTTATCACAAATGTATAAATAGCTTGGATTCTTTTCAGCAAAGTTATTCAAGATCTAGCTACAAACAAATGAGTCTCCTCACATCCTCACCCAAGAGGTAGTAACACAGAAAACCTGACTGTAAGTTTACCAATGACAATAATAATAATAATAATTATATATATCAATCTGACAGTTCAAACTATATCACAATTTAATTCTGAAATTGTGAGCATCTCTTGGTAAGGACAGGATTTCACCTTGAAAGAATGCTACCTGAAGAGTCACAGGACACAGAAGAAACCCAAAGACAGTACGCTTCTTGTAGGTCATCAGACCTTGCTACCTCACAGTAATGTATGCACGGAAAGCTGAAGTAGGCTCATCTCTTTCTTTCATTATAGTTTACTATAGTTTACTTTGAAATCTGCATTAAATTCCACAGTGAACTGAAGTAAAATTACTTTATAAATTCTTCCAATAACACTGTGTTTCTTATTATTCCAAACATCAAGAAAAAGATCTTCCAGCCATTCTGGTGCGCTCTGTATTGAAGTTGAGGTATCAAGATTTAAATTATGTAGGCAGATGCCATTGCCTTACTGGTTGGTTACCCCAAATTAGTAAAATAAAACCAACTTCAAAGGAAAAAAATATCAGGAAAAAAAATACCTTTTACACCTTGCTGCCCAGCCATCGTCAGTGGTAAAGTATGAGTGGAGTGGATGATTTGTGATCCTACGGCCTTGTTCAGCTGTTGCGGATGATGGTAGAGTTTTGGAGTATTACCATTCTGCACAGGGATCTGACAAAGTTTCCCAGTGTAGTTTGGAGGGCACTGGCATTTATCTCTAGAACTGCACTGGCCTCCATTCATGCATGGAAGGTGACAAATAACTGAAAGAAAAACAGAAAAAAATTGTTACTGACTCTTCAGCTGCAATTGCTTTTAGTATTATCTGATGACATATCACACTGTGTTAGATGAGGAAGGGAAAAAGGGCTGTGGAGCTTTATGCTTCTAACATCTGAGGAAGGACTGAGGGGTAATGCGTGCAAGTTGAAACACAGAAAGTTCCACCTCCATCTGAGGAAGAACTTCTTTACTGTGAGGGTGACAGAGCCCTGGCACAGGCTGCCCAGAGAGGCTGTGGAGTCTCCTTCTTTGGAGATCTTTAAACCCCACCTGGATGCCACCCTGTGCCACATGCTCTAGGTGTCCCTGCTGGAACAGGGGGGTTGGACTAGATGATCTCTAGAGGTCCCTTCCGACCTTAACCATTCTGTGATTCTGTGACTGCCTGTACCACAGGCACTCGATTGCCTTGTGGCCAAATGACTTCTCCTCCCCTCCTTGCAGCCCCTGCCCAGTTCACATGCATATCTCGCGTGACAAACACACCAAGAATATTTGAAACCTCGGCTATTTAGGTTCATTACATGATAGAGCAAGACACGCATACAGAGCCTGATGGCATCTCTGATTCGCACTTCTGTGCGGATATTTAATCAGCCTGTTCTTTCTGAAAAAGATCAATAACCATCTATAGTTGCTTGAAAGACATGCTAAATTTTCCATTTTACTGTGTGCCTTGGCTGTTCTCTAAATACTTTTCTTGTTGTGAGTGTGTAGATTTTCTTCTTTTATCTCAGCTAAAATAAACTCATCTGTTTAACTATCTGTGAAGATAACTAAACTATGATGATAATTTATTCAAATGGTTTCAGAGACAAATTTCTAATTATAAGATGATTTAACTTACTCTGTGCCATCCAGTACTTACACTTTTACCCATTTTACATCATTTTACATATTTATGTAAATTTTCAGAGGAAACATGAAAAATATCAACATTGAATGAAAAATATTTCTTAACTTGGAGATACAAACAATTATAGCTTGGTGCAGCACTTTCTAAAAATATGATACAGTATTTTGTAACCAATGATAATCTGGCCAAACTGTCAACCTTTTCAAGAACACGATGACATAAAAGCAAACAAAAAGTACCAGAGGTTCTTGCCTAGTGCAAAATAAGGTCAGTCTTGGAGAAGTACAAGATTTCTGGAAGAATACCACACAGTATCTGATCACGCCAACTGGTGTCACCTCCTGAGACCACAGCCTACTGCTATTACTAAGAGTAGAAAAGGTCGGCGTTGGGAAAAGCGCACGAATGCTGCGTGTTGCGAGACGACGAAGCGGGAGGCCTAGCAGCGGCAGGAGTGCCGAGGGAGCTGTGTAATTCACTTGGAGCGAGAAGAGGGATGAAGAAACGGAGCAATCAGATGGGCTCGGAGCAGAGCGCCGGCACTTCACATTGACGGCATTTGGAACATATCTGCCTAATCAACTGATAGGTCTCCACACCAGTGTAAACAACCAAAAATGTTTTTTCTTTTTTTCCCACTTGATTCTGCAGATGCATATTTAGTATTTTTTTTTTTTACCAGCTTATCTCATATTTTAGTTTTGTAATAAACTGTTTCAAAGCACTTCAAGCTGTAGCACTGCAAGTTAGTGCTAACAGGCCTAGCAGCCTGCACAATACTGTGCACTGCAGTGCAAGCCTCACCCTTTGGTGACTTTTTCTGAGGGTACAGAAGATGGTTTTACCAAACAGCTGTAACTTCAGTGGAGAATAAAAGAATTTTGACCCTAGCTGTCTGAAAGAAACGAAGGGCTTTATTTTAAAGGCCTCCTGTGCATCCACAACGAGCAGTTTTACTACAGTGCTTAAACATATAAAGGAATGTAGGTACTTGTAAAGAACCGTCTGAGCACGGCTGAAAGCTAACACAGAAACATAGCTGTTTTTGTACTAAAGTCACATCCCACGATGATAGAGGTACTCACAGTGCTAAGGAGATAGCAGTTTGGTGCCTCAGGGAAGGGCAGTGAAACAGGCAAAGGGAATTAGCATCAGCAAGGAATCCCTCTGCTGCAAGGCACCTGTTTGGCAAATTTGCTCCCCTTCCCGTCCCCCAATCTTGAGACAATGAGGTGAAAAATCTGGCTTCTAGACCCTACCAACACATTCACTAATTCCATCAAGACAAATTAATTTATTTTGAGCTCCTGTTCCTATAAGGCAGTCGCTCGAGCATCTCTCCTGCACAGGGTACCGCTCAGGCAGTCCTCTTCTGAAGGAGTGCCCTGAGTAAAGAATGGGTACCTTGAAATAGCTGCTTTCAAGCAAACAAAAGTTGGTGCTAAAAATCCCGCATAGGAAAATACCAACAAAATAGAGTTTGTTCATGTCCCTGTCACAAAACTAACAAGTTATTTGGCTAACAAGTGCGAAAAAATGCTACTGAAGGGTCAAGTAAGAGGTAAATGCTGCAGGAATGTTTAGGTTCTCAGCATTTATATATAAATAAATAGAAATTACAAGCTGGCCACATTCTCAGACAACACAAATCACTATAAGTGTGATTTTAGATGTATACAGAGATATCAGCTTACATCTCTTGAGGACCTGGCCTAATGTACAGGAAGTGAATTTTAAATGAGAATGACAGGTACCTTTACCTGACTTTAACAAATGGTGAGTTAGACGCCGCCAAGTAAGAGCAACCAGAATTTGATCTCTGAGCTCAGCCAAATACTTGAGGATATCAAATGCCAAACTCATAATGAGTAATCCAGGACTTTTTCAAAAAAGCCTAAGACTGAAACACTCTAAAATAAAATATTTGATAACTTTAAGTGGGTCGAACGTGCACATGCACATGAATTGTGATTCTTCCTTAGGTAGTCAGGAGAAGGGACAACATTCAGCTATGACGCCGCTTTTGGAAAACACGGATGCATCATTTCATCCGAATGTTATTCCAAGAGCCTTGGAAAAGCGGACTGAAAAGGAGCAATCCTTGGAAAGCAGCAGAAGGCACCAGACAGTCCGCTCCTTTGACAGGGCTCTGGGAATCACAGGTTAAAAAGAGCACGGAGCCCTAGGGGAAAAGAGCACTTCAGATAAGCAGGGAATACAAAGCCAGGGTTTGTTTGAACAGCTCCACTTCTAGGAAACAGTTTTTTGCTTTGTTTTGTTTTGTCACGAGCTTAAAGAACTTAAACAAACGGAAGGGCTGAGCACTGCCAGCAGGCAGAGGGGACCTTCCAAGGAAACCCAGAGCCCCGCGCTGGGACAGCCCGATGGGACGTGCTGGGTTTGCACATGTGGCCACCACTGCCTTTCAGACAAAGGCCCCATTGCAGCCTGCCTCTCTCTGGGCTGTTCCCATTTCCTTCGAAAGGAAAAAGAAGAAATAAAAATATCCATTATGGTGGGAAATCCTTCAGCTGCTTGGAGCCTGATAAAAACGTGGAGTTAGGTCCGCACATGAAGACAAGAAATGTCAGTTCACACGGGGGTATCTTACCCTAAAACAAAGGAACCATTAACGGACCCAAGAAAGGCAACAAATTCTTCATTCAGCTCTACCGTAAGCCTGGTCTTCCAACTCTCAGTTAAGGATTAGCCATCATATAATTGAACAAATTCAACAATATGTTAATATAAATTAACGTCCACCTTTTAAAAATGTGGAGATGGGATTTAGGAATCAAACACATTTAAGCGCTCTCTTCATCCTCGGGAAATTCATCAGTAATAACAAGGTTTAATTTCTCTGTCATCTGAAGGCCTTGGCTCTCCCCTGGTTTGGCTAAGTTGTTTAAGACAAGACAAGCAAGAACATCGAGATGCCTCCACTTGAAAGGGCTGTCTGAAAGGAGGGTACATAAAAAAAAATTTGCAACATGAGTCCTGATAAAGCTGCCATAGCTATGGGTTGGAAACACAGTGATAGGGAACAAACCATGAACAGAAAGGCCAGGAAACTGCCAATATGCAGTCGGTGACTGTAATTACATCTTCTAATTTGTTTTCAAGATACACACATAACTTAAAGGGTTCCAATTAAACTCATTTAACCATGTTTGAATTTTATCATTTCATCAAAATAATGCATAACAAACCAATTTCAAGCAGCTAACTGCTCCTAACTGTTAAAAAAAAAAAAGCCCACGTTTACCTGAACAAGCCCTTAGGATGGAGGGAAGCTCTCTTCCTGTAACCGAAGTGTCAAAGGAAACAAACACGACTTCTAAAAGGTTCAACATCTGGCACTCCCAACTCCTTTTCATGCTGTTCGGACAATTTTTAAAAGTAATGTCTGTAGAACAGGGCTTCAGCAGGTGAAAAATGCTCTGCTCTGTTCACCACTGAAAAGAGGAAAACAGTGCCTACAGGGCTCCCATGCATTGCCTAGTTATGATCCACAAATGTAATGGAGCAGTATCCACAAAAGTAATGCTCTAAACTTTGGGGACAGCACCAGATTTTGTTTGGGACATAAGCAAAGAATTGTAAGCATATAATTCATAATTTAAATGAATATTAAAGAAACATAAGCAAATAATTCCTAAACAGAGAAAATCCCTGAACAGAGGCTGTTTCAGCCTCAGTTTAGCCTCTGTTGAGAAAGAAGGCAGTATTGTGGGGGGTGAATTCTCCCTGCCACAGCACCTTTTGGCCCCAACTCCAACGTTCAGTAACAAGAAGAGAAAACCCTTGATTCTGAGCTTCTCCTAGGGTTTCCTCTGCAGAATGCAGCCTTGCGTGTAAATGATGGCCCAAGAATAACGCTAGAATTGAGATGGATTAATACTCTGTAAGATCTATAAGCACATAAAATGCTATTTCGAAATATGCTTTTAAAATAAAAAAAAAAATGTGACTGAAATGTAAGCGCAGGGTGTGGGTGGAACAACAGTGCACACTTTGACTTGTGTGCATTATAAAGATACAAAGTTAAAGAAAAGACCACAAAAGTTGTAACTCACATGAAAACCCCTATAGCAATAATTCCAATTAGTTTATTACTAGCTTCATTAGGTTTGAATTATTTATACAAATAAATGTTCTTAGGAAATAGCCTGGATGCAAACATCTATAATTTTACAAATCCTTAATTATAAGCCACTATGCATGACAAACAATAAAGGAGAAGTTGCGGGCATATTCTGAGCAATATCCCTGCTGAGATACATTTCTTTAAAATCAGAGCCTGTTTAACCAGGCTTGATGTAACAAGAAAACCAAATTCTAGCATATATGCTCACAGGATTTATTATTATTATTCACTGCTTAGGTACTTATAATTACTGTCAACATACTATGCTCAGACAAAGCTGTGCTGGGTATGTTCCATCAGATAACAACTCATGTCTTCTTACTTTTTGTGGAAAAGAAATCTTCAGAAAAAACAAACACGATATATATGCAATAATACAAATCTTAGGAGGCTGAACACGATACTAAAGGCACTTCAGATGTTTTCTCTGGAAAGAAAGTCTGCAACAACATGGGGAAAAAAAATCAAAGAAACTTACTTCAAACACAAGAATATAATAAGCAAAAATACGCAGCTATGAAATTGGGTTCTCAAGTATTGTAAATCAACATTGCCATTGACTTTGTCAAAATTTGTCTATTTATGGCCTCTGATGATCAGTCTTATCATATTTTTAAAAGATTATTACTATGAGTTGCTTAACAAAGTTATGATCCCATTCCCAAATGGGGCTGTAAAAGTACTGCAGTTTATCCAGACAAGGATATCAAATTATTGCCAAAATAAACAACTGTTGCGGTATTATTCCTGTCTGGATCATGCCTTTTTTTTTTAAAAAAAAAAAAAAAAAAAGAGAGAGAGAGAGACTAGTACAGAAAAATCAAGAGAGTCAGCCATAAAGAACAGAGCTGAAACGAGTTCAAAACTGCCAAAATGTAAGCAATCTTCTGTGGATATAAAGGGTATTTGCAGTAGGTGAATTTTTTTTATATATATATTTGTGCTACTAAAATAATAATAAGAAAAAACCCAAGGGACATATACAGAATAATGACATCACTCAGGAACAATACATAATCTGTTATTATTGAATAGTTTCCTGCCACACAAAATAATATTAACGCTGAGCTAAATAGCAGGGTCATTTCATCTGTTTGTGGTTGCATGCACATGACATTTCAAGACTGTTAACATAAAAAGAAATAAGCAAACATTAAGAGTTCAAGGATATACTCAACTAATAAGGAATTCTTGAGCAAGATACTGACTCACACTTGAGCAATGACAACTATCATTCTTCTGTCTAATCCAGCTTTCTATTTTGCTAGAGAGACCAGAAGAGCAGGCAGCCTCTAAAAAACGCAGAGTAAGGAGATCTCTGTATCTGCCATGCACAGAGGTATACACCTTCCTTATACATAAGGCAATATCTTTATCTTGAAGCTAAGAAGGAGACGTGGGTGTTTGAATGATTTTTTTCTTTTCTTTTTTTTTTTTTTTTTTTGGAAAGAGCACCTTAAGCTTTAAAACATTATGGGAACGTGGGACAGTTTAGAAAGGGAATGCTTTAGGGAGAACAAACTGTCCTTGAAATGGGCCTCTTATCATATTATACTATGACAGTTAGTCAAGATGAAATATATGGCTAATAGCTCTCAAATGCGAAGAATCCAGACAGAGCAGTTAAAGAGGAAAGAGTTTTAGCCTCTATCTCTTACTGATGGAATAACACAGCATTTGTTTGCCAGCTTTCAAAGACAGAGCCAAAAGGCATTACTGCTTACACTTCAAAACTGATTTCAATATTCAGTAATGTATCTATCACAGGACATATCTCCTAAGCTGCTGCTGCTGGAGTTACAATATATTATGTAACATCAATCCTGGAATATTTTTCTTTGAAATCTTTAGCTCTCCTTATCACTTTTTACTGATTGCATTTATGCCGATTACGTTTTTCACCCTTCCACTTGCGATCAAGAGATTCACACACACCATTTGCCTTCTCATCATTAAAATGTCATTTTGACAACTTGCAGGAATCAGTACTGGGGCCAGCACTGTTTAACCTTCATTAATGAGGATGAAGAGACAAAATGCGCTCTCAGTAACTCACAGACACAGGTGGCATTCAGAGACACCTCTACAAGCTGGGGAAATGGGCAGAAAGGAACCTCAAGAGGCAACAGGCACAAGCTGAAACACAGGAAATTCCAGGAGAATTTAGGAAAACACTTCTTCACTGTGAGGGTGATTAAACACTGGAACAGGTTGTCTGGAAAGGCTGTGGTGTCTCCATCCTTGGTGATATTCAAAGCCTGATCTAGCTACCTGATCTAGCTCGAGAAGGGGAGTTGGACTGAGCAATCTCCAGACATACTTGTACCTCAACTATTCTGCATGATTCTTTGATTCTTCACTGAAACATCATGCCCGAATCCTTCCAGAAGTGCCTTTCACACATTTTTATATTTTTCTCCTAGTCAATTTAGTTTTTTTTTTCCTCTCTAGCCAAAGAATCAATATCAAAGAAAAATCACATAAAAGATTTAAGAAAAAAAAAAAAGTGAGGGTAACTTAGATGGTTGGATTCAAATCATTCATAGCTTAAGAGGCATCAATACAGTTGACAAGTCACAGAGCAGAAGAGTGAGTACTTGTTCACTAGAACCAATAGTAAAGGCACGACTTTGTTTCAAAATACGTTGCCATGGGTCCTGCAGCATTGCTCCTGCTCTGGAAGGATTCTTCCTTACAGAAGATGAAGTTATTTTAAAAGCTCCAAACAGCCTGTTTTTTCGGTCACTTTCACTCACAGAGTGCTATACCGCACATACAAGATCCTGCACAAAAAGCAGGTCAATAGCCACCACAATGCCTGAGGCTGCGTTTATATTAGCGAATTTAACATGAAAAGGGAACAGAGGCACACGCGTGCACACACACAAAGCCTACCACTGGAATGCAGTTTATCTACTCCTTCAATGTTTTCACTGATCTGCTTATTTTGAAAGATATTTCTCTTTAAATTAGGTTTTATTTTATTATTTCTTTTCAAACTCCTCCATCTACCACTACTGACATCAAGCTTTAACAAGTCATGTACTATATTAAAAACCAATTAGAGGAAAGTCTGTGATGCTACTTAACGCAGCACTACATGGCAATGCCCACAGAAGGCAAGTGGGAGGAAACTTCACCAAATCAGATTATCTGTATATTCAGGCATTTAAATTTTCATCTCCCAATAGCAAACTTTCCACTTAAAAATTAATTCTGTAACTTAGCTGTGAATTACAGGCTCAGCTTCTGGGAGGATCATTATCTCCAGGAGTAATTGAGCTCCTTGTCAGCTGCTGAAAAGCTGTCCAGTGATTAACATCTCCTAATGATAGTGCCAATTAACTGTAAACAAATAAGGTGCACGCTAGAAAGGAGTAACTGCCTACTTGTAAAAAGAAAACAGGGAGAGGAATGCTGCCTCCACAGGAGATGGGAAACTGTGAAATTCCACTCAAGGAAAAACAAAGAATTAGCTAGGGATTATCTAAGTTGTTTTTATGCTTATTCACATTAGCACGAATTCCAGGGAGGCTGCTCCCACCCAACACACTGGGTCTGGCTCTCCAAACACGCTAGGAGACCCGCGCAGACAGTGGGGCAGACAGACACCTTCCTGGAGCTCCAGAGAGGCAGTGGGGTTCAGGGAGAGCACACCGAGCAAGCCCCACAGATCGAGCTGCAGTGCTAGAATGAGAGGCCAAGGCCCCAGAAAGGGCATCAATGCTTTTTATGTGATTAAAAAAAAAAAAAAATTAAGAGTGACACAGCTATTGGAAAGAATTAGATGAGGCACTTAGGGATGTAGTTTAACAGGCACGGTGTTGAAGGGCTTACAGTTGGACTCAATCTTGAGCCCAACCATAATGATTTTATGCATTTTATTTATATATGTGTGTGTATATACATATATACACACACACACACACCCCCCTATGTATAATGGATACATATATGGAATGGATACTTAACACACCCTGCCATAGCGCAAGAGAAAAGCAACATCCAATGACCTTAGGTGATAGGAAATACAAAAACATCAAAAATAAAAAATAACAAAAATTAATGCTTTTCTGGACAATGAATATTTAAGCTACAAGGTATCATTGAAACAAAGTGCTCAGCAGGTATACAAAAATGGTTTCATGCGTATACGAGAGTGGGTGTAAACACAACAGTGGGGATTCAAAGGCAGGCAGATCTGACCATTCACAAGATTCTCATACATATCGTCTCTATCTGATGTTAACTCCTGTCAAAGAAAACATGGGGAGGTAGATGATCCACCAGACACAGCAAGGGAAAAACTGGAGAAAAATACCCAGGATTACAACATGTTTCAGTTCACAGGGAAGAAAAAAAAAAAAACAATCAAAAAATTGATAATATGCAATCACCGCAAAAATGCTGATATGAAACTAATACTCACACGAGGCCTCTGAAATATCACAATTACTCTGGCTGCTGAACACAGATGCTGCTCATAATCATTCTTCTAAATCTACACCTAATGTCCTCAATATCAGAGATCATTAAAATAGACTTTCTTGTTGAAGAGAAGGGGATTGACAGTCTTATTCCTCTCGGTTACAATTGGTGATTCTATCAATTCTGCTAGAGCTGATCCCAATACATTCAGTTTAATACATGAGTTAGGCCCAGAAATTGCATACTAAAAAAAAAAAAATCTGAAATTGTTCTTTATCATTGCAAGTGTCCAGGGTCAGACCTTACATAATGATGCCAACACACACATACAAGCTATGGTCATTTCTTCAGATTTCTAAAAAACACATTGATATTTTTTTTTTCTTTTTATTCAAGACATATGCAACTGGACTAAAGTCTCTAGGAAAGCCTCAATTTGAAAATATAGCAAGTAGCAACACTTCTTAAAATCATCAACATTGTTGAAACAACTCCCTGCAAAATACAAAACTTAGACAACACAAAATGGTATGCTGTAATATAAAGATGTTATAAGTGTACTTTTAAGCAGTGCTGCATAACTTAATTGCCCCTGTTAAAGTGAGAATCCTGAAATCGAGGTACCCGGTGTGTGATAAAAAGTAACTGTTCCTACATTTCCAGTATTTTTAGGCTCTTCCTACTCTGTGTGTATGTGCCTAAGCACGTATAATATCAATATGTACTAGTTAACATCATAATGCACGTGTTTTTAACACACAGAACAAGAATTCAAGAGAATAATTAACAGCAAGCATCTTTAGTGCTACTGGTTCACTGCAGGCTGTCCTGCCTTCCGGTGTCAGGTGATCAGCACCACCCACCTCTGATGACCATAGGATTAAATAAGAACTTGATCATAGCGACACTGAACCACTCGAGTTACTATCTCACTGAAGAGGCCCCTGAGCTCTCCTGTACTCTGACAATGTTCTCTTATTTGGCTCTCTCAAAAAGACATACTGAATTCTTTCATGGAGTAAAGAAAGTAGTAACATCCAGTTGAGCAAGGCAGAGTGAAAAGCTTCTCTGAGATAAGGCAGAATGGCGAAATGTCCTGAGAAACATCCCAGTTATGCGGTCACGCCTGTGTTATGCAATGGCTCTGAAGACCACAGAAGCAGCAGAGCTAACACGAGCCAGGGACGTCAGCATCCTCACCATTTCTGGCAAGGGAGCAACAGAGATGAAAACTGAAATTCATCCCATTTAACCTTTGGTGCCTTCTTGAGCCATCTAAGTTAGGGGTGGGTCTATCTGACCTTTCCCACTCTGGCAGGGGAAAGGATTCCCAGAAAGGATTTGGATGGCCCGTGGCCAGCCAGCCATACAGATGTGTCCCCCTCCCTGCTGGTGACAGAAGGGAGGGCAAGGAATTGGGCACCTCCATTAGATTCTGTGTGGGTGGGACGGACCCCCAACCTTATATCCAAAGAGGGTACACACACTCCTACACTGTTCCCCGTGCACATGTATTCCCCAGCAGCCTATAGCAAAATTAAGAGGTTCAAAACAGAAAGAGCAGCACCTTCAGAACTGCAGCCATTGCAAAATTTTCCACCTTTGGTAGGCTACAGGACTCAGCCCTCTGATTACAGTAGCATTAACGTAGTGCTCGTTTTCATGAGAAAAAATTTACAAGAAGGATAAAGTAGGAACAAATTCCTTCAAGTGGATCTCCATTTACATACAAACAATAGCTCATAATCGAGACTTTCCTGGACTAGATTTAAAAAAAAAAAAAAAAAAAAAAAGGAAAAGAAAGGAAAAAGAAAAACACAAGCTATCTAAGATTTTTTGGCGCTATCTGCATTACAAGAAATTGGAAAGTTTTCTAGGGAGTTGACCTTCAGGATTTGACAAAATATGAGAATATTGGGAAGGATATTGCCCAGAGTTTGAGTAATAAATTAGGTCATAGGAGACCAGTGAAAAGCAAAAGACTCAAATCCTGGAGTTCCAAAGGAGGAAAGAAGAAGATTCATTACTAATGAGTGGGAGGGCTGAACGCTACTCTGTGGGGAATTTACTGTTGGAAATCCACTAAAAAATACACGCATGTGCAACACTTGTTATCACGATTCTGTTAACAACATAATAGTTGCACAGCCTGTTGTATAAGATGCAGAAACCTGCACTAGAATTGGCCATCACCAACTGTAGGAAACTGAAAAGTGCACCCAGCTCCCGAGCAACCCCTCAGTGGGGGCTATGAAGCTGTCCAGAGCCCAGCCAAACACGTGCAAGTCTTCAGAGATCTCTTTTCTCCAATTACCATCATAGGCATTCCAGGACCTATATAACTTCAGATTATTTGAGGGAAAAATAAAGAAATAAGGTGTTCTAGTACTGGCACGTAGCAAAACAGAATAAATACACATATTGTTTGATTATAGTAGAAGAGGCGTGCTGCGTACAGCGGCCTGGCTAGCTGCGGGCAGCTCCCGCCGGTGCTTACGTTACGTGGCTGGTTCAACCCACGGGCTCCTCTCCATGAGGCTTCAGTGAACCCGTGTCCCTCAGTAATGACAGGAAAAGCTGACACAAATTCCTCTCAACTTGTGGTATCTGCAGAGTATTAAATATTAAATTTGACTTCATAGCTGAGCACATCACCTTTATGCTAAACTAAAATACTACCAACAAATATACATTATTCAATGAATAAAACATAGATGAGAAATACTGACTGTGACTGGGTTTCTTAAAGCTCAAAATCCTTCCTATGAGAGAAGTACCTATTTTCCTTCTATGCATTAACTGGCATCCCACAAGACTTTGTAAGAGGTTTAAAGAAAAAAAAAAAAGCTTTAAAGACTCCCATGATCTTGAAGTTATTTCACATTTCTGGATCTCTAGCTGAAACTCATTTCACAGTTCAGATTTTTTATAGATTGATACAAACCTTAAAAGAATTTAAATGTGTGTGTGTGTTTATTGCACACAGTCATGTTCCAAACGAAACATCCAGAACTCCCCGAGTGAATATGGTACAGAACAGTCCCCCTGATTAGAGAGATGCTGAAATTATAGGAAAGAATGGACACAGCAGGAAGCTGCCGAGGGTACAGGGAAAGGGGAAGCATCTGGAACAGAGGAACAAAAAGGAAAAGATAGAGGAGATGGGTGGAAATGGAAAAGACTGTGATCAGTAGAGTAACACTAGCTGCTCGCTTCCTTCTGATGGTGTTGTATCCAAAAGGCCGCGTTTAATACAAATCCATTTGCTGTCCAAGAAATCTAGCCATGGTAAACAGTACATTTTAGCCAGAAAAGAAATCTATCAGCCTCTTCTGTGCTTGCATAATTCAAAGGTAATTTTTTTTTTAAGCCAAAGTTGGCACATACTTGATCTTCGCTGAGGTATGTGCAAAGACATTTGGTTTAGCAATAACACGATTATAGCTGTACAAGGTAGCGCGCTTATTTGAATAAGCAACAATGCAAGCATTCAAATAAACACACTCCTAGTTCTCCCTTCACAATACTTACAAGTCAGCTAATCCTATAAGTTAAAACCATGTACAATAAAATAAAGCATTATGCATTTTAATTTAGTGCGCTGCTTTGCTTCAGCTTTGAGATAAATGTACTCCGTGTGTTTTTGAACAGCTGCAGGTGTGGATTTTATACCCTTTCCACTTGTGTTTTTTCCTGTGACTGCACATCCAAAAATTGCCTTCTCTATAATATACACTTTGGTGAGTGCTTTAAGAGCAGATGGACTTGTCTTCAGTGGTAGTGTGGAGTGTATAAGGTGAACAAGGGAGTGGAAATGAGTTGCTAACAGGCCTGTCTAAGTTCAACCTCATTAAAATCATCTGGCTGCACAATGTATTTTCTTTAAATTAACATCTGGCCTCTGCTGGAATCAGAAGGGAAGATGTCAAATTTGAACAATTAGTTTAAGATTGAAAAAAACAAAACACAAGCCAGCCCTCATAGTTGCTGTACGCTGTATGGTACAGACAAGACCTATTTGTTGATAACAAATATTGGTAAATACAGAGGGAAAGAAAGCCTTCTGCCTGGGCAGATGTGGATATCAGCAACAACCACCCGCCTAAGATATTTCCTCTTTGTAATTTGAGTATAGATGGCCAAAACGTGGAAATGCCTAAAAACTCAGAGTGGTATATTTACTTACCATAAAGGCAAAAATTTAGGCCCACCAGTGATTCAGTTTAGGAAGGCCTAAATTACACTACTTGAGCTGAAAGTGAAGAAAACTTTTATTCTCCAGTCTTCTCAAATTCACTTTATAGAATGAAGGCAGGTTCAAAAAATGAATCCCTATTAAGTTGATGCTTGTTGTAAATGTTTCCTCCCAGAATCAGCTTGCTGTTTTTTTGCATTGGCTCTTCACACTGGGAAACATATTTTCCTCAGCATCTTCTATAAGGCAAAAGATACAAACAACTCCAAGTAGTTCTACTGTTATTTGTCTTCCTTTCTATTCTCCTCGCTAAGTCGAGTGCCCTTTGCTTTGCTACAGCTGCTACAATGCTGTTGCATGAATAAATATTTAATGCATGGCAGTCATTTACGCAGATTATGTTTCAAATTACTAGCTGAAACAGTGAATAAACTCCAATTCCCTATTATTTATTTCGTCTTCTGGGGGAGAGACACAATCTATCCAACCTGCTCAATTACTGCTGTTGCATATTTAAAGGTTGTCTTTTGACTGACTTGTCTGAGAATTCTGATTTTTCAAGTGTCTGCCAGGTAAAAAGAAAAAATATTTCATCTGGCAGAAAAAGAGCATTAAAACAATAAAGCCTGACAGGACGGCACTGATAATTACTGCAGGAACAGTGTAGACTAATCTTTTACCAAATAAGGCTACAATGTAGACACTATGGAGAGAGTAAAAAGGCTAAACTGATACTACAGCATGAATAGCAAGTCTCTTGCATCATGATTACTTCAGGAAAGGATAATCCTATGGCAAGTCTAATTGAAGAAAACTAGAATATTTCAAAGCAACATTTTACTCCTATTGCATAGGAGACAGCACTCAAACAAGACCATGAATCATGCAGTTATTCCAGAAGTGGCCTCCTCATCAACTAGGATATCCAGTTGGATATTGGAGCATTATCAAGTATCAAAGTATTTTAAAAATCAGTTCCCCTCAGTTATGTTACTTAGTTATGCATGTTAGAAGGAACCTAAAAACAACTCTGCATGACATTTGTTATCAATTATTTTAAAGCTTCAGTTTGAGAGGCTGCATCTGCATCTCCTCAGTCAGAGTTGAAGCCACAGGAATAGCATTTTGTACAGATTGGACATGGGTCATCTACCCAGGGGTGCCACCATTCAGCAACCAGTAAATGCACTTGCTGTAAATACAGTAAATACACAAGGTGTTGTCTTTATTGCATCAAACACAGCAGCAATTATAACGGCGCCTCCCACAAACTGCCAGGAAGGCTTTAAAACTCTCTCAACTCTATACAGATGCATCTACAAGCTCTTGGCCTTTCACTCTGCCTTCCCTGACACACAAGCTTTTATGTCACCGCATTTCCCTCTGCCATTATTTAAAATAATTCTCTCTTTGTACTGCTATGCATGCGCATCAACCAAAAACCCTGGCAATCCTTTGGGAAACGTCACAGACTAACGGGTACCCATTGCATGCAGTAGGGCAAACACACTGCAGTACACAGCAACTGGCAGCAAGAGAAAGCTATGGTTTAACATCCTGTTCCTTAGCAAGGAAATTAGGTGTTCCTTTTATTTTTGTTATGCCAACACCAAGCATTATGGCAATACCCAATTTAAAAAAAAAAAAAAAAAGTTAAATGCCATTTATTGCTCTTGGATCTCCTGTCATACACAAACTACAGTTGGAAAAGCTTTGGCTTGCTTACAGAGTATTGCCATTTTTTAAACCAACACCAAGAGGTTTTTACAATCATTTGACAGGACAAGAAACATTTGAAGGAAGATTAACTTGTGAAGCAGTGATAGAAATCCATGCTCATGTAAGTCTGAAGAAAATTCAATCAACTTTGGATAAAAATTATCCGGCCTTAAGTGAAACTACTCTCCCTAGATTGGTTCCTAGATAGGGAATTCTATGAAACAGTAATTACACACTAATTCCTCTTACTAAATTCCCTCCAATCAACCCACTGTTTTAAAATGTTAGTCACATTTTCTGCCACTACTTTCAACACAAGACCAAATAAAATGTGAGCAAAATGTTTACGCTTCTCCTTGGAAATTGCTGTCTATACACAACTGGAAACTTTGGACAGCTTCAGTTATGCAAGAGCATTTTACAGAATTGACAGAGTAACACAGGAAAAATCTTTGATACTTCTAAAAAGGGAAGTTCCAGAATTCTATAGGTTAAATCATTATTTGCCATTACAAAAAGGAAGTAGGTTGTTTTAAAGGTATCACTTGCTGACAACATAAATATTTGTGCATTATTGCAGTAGGGCACAGTATATGCAGATTCTTGTGATCCATGCTGAGAATGCTCTAAAATAGACTGAAATGCCTTTCACCTGGAGCACAACAGCACCAACTGATCTTCTCATTCTCCTTTAACTTTGCAAGAAAGCAGGGCTCACATGGACTGCAGGCCCCAGTGCAGAAATCTGATATCATTTCCAAGTCCATAACTAGAGCACATTCTTTACAGGGATCAGTGAAGCTGTAAGGAAAATGCTTTTTGATTTTCTATTATATTCAATGAAACAAAGGAAAAAAAAAAATCTCTATCATCTTCCCAGGAGAAGCACACACACAAAAAAGTCTCTCATCATCTGATCTTGACTAACTACGGCTGACGCAGGGAGAGCAGGAGGAAGGACAATCATGAAGATACCAGGAAAGAAGGCGAAGGGAGCGTTAAAATGAGGGAGAGATACCAAGGAATGATACAGAGTGATACAAAATGGACTAGGAGAGCAATAATTCTATTGCCAGCTTTGCCACAATCATCATCTATGATCTTGGGGGGGAAAACTAATCCTTAAACTCTACTGCTTCTCCATCTGCAGAGTGCTGTTATTTTGCTGTTTTGACAGGGATACGGCCAAATGATCAGACACAAACTTAAATGAAAATATTTGCATTTCCATTCGAAAGCATGCAATTCTTTTTAACTCATCATTTTTAAGAGTTTGAATGGACTGCTTTAAAATAAAACACTGGGCTGCAAATTAACAGTGGATATAAACCTCAGTATTAGCTGACTGCTTCCTTTACTACGTTCCATTATTCCTGTGCAATGAATGAGACAGGAATCCTGTAGGGGGAAAAAAAAAAGTAAACCTATAATTAAAAGCATATGTTAATAGGACAAAAATTAAAGACTATGGAAAATATTAATTTGGGCATGTAACTTCCACAGAGAATGACCCAGGACCCTCAAACGTTATTCTATATGCTCCCCTTCCTATGCACATATACAGACTGTTACACAAGCCTCTCAGCGCTGCAGTCCCATACAACCTGCACCCAATCCAATAGAATAATGAGAATCATCTATTCAGCAGAAGTTTCCACTCAGATTAAATGCTTTCATTCCAAGCCAATGAAATACTGGATGTCAGTTAGCTTAGCTGTGCAACATACCCCATTCACAAAATGAAACCGTGAAATACAGAGTTTCACTGAAGCACACTGGCAATCAAGGGGATCCTTCCCTTTTAAATACCAAGTTTTCATCACTTGTGGTTGAAGTGTTGGAGCTCTTTACGAGATCTGGCAAAATCCTAGCTACCTGAAAAGTTATGCTCTCCCCAGTCTGTTTCTTGTTGCTGTTTTTCATTTTTAATGGCTTATCCATATCTAATAAAACCTTCAGGAAACCAAGAATTGTTCCTCGTCTGAATTCACTGCTACCAAGTTTCAGCTGACATGACCAGCGGAGCAAATTTAAGAATCTGAAGTAACGTATGGAAAAACTCAAGCAGCTTCAATACAGGCATCACAGCAAAGGCTCTCTGAAAAAAAATGTTTACAGAGCTCAGCAAAATGTTTTAAAGAGCAACATAAATTATTTTGTTCATTATTAGAAACAGTGACTAAAAACACAACAGAGGGACCGTTAACTGCGATCCACTCTCAGAAAATCTAAATTAAATAATAGTGTACTAGGCTACTGCTTGTGCTAAGGAAATACATTCAGACCTAGCCACAATCTACATCAGTTTCCTAATTTCCCACTCACAGTAGGCGTATATTATTAGTAATAGGAGGTAGTTTTCCAAATAGGGCATGTGAATTTATCCTTTCTGCTTTTAAGAACAAGTACTTTTTAAAACATAGTGAAGAATTTCTGTTCACTCCTGTTTTAAATATATAGTTTCTGACACAACATTCTGTTTTATGGTTGTACTTTTTAATGTCAAATGGTCACTAGAAGAATTTTCATGTATTTTGGAAAAACAGTAAAAAAAGCAAGTTTAGAATAGGACCTTAAGAGCAAAAAGCACAAACAAAATATAACACAGATGTTAAAAATACAAGAAAAACAAATGATCTCAGAAGACCCAAATTATTTCTGCTTTATGGATCTGCTTTAAGGAGACATCAGGAAAGCCTGAGCTAATGAGAGACATTAACTGGAGAACAAAAATAAAAATCATTAAAATAGTGGGTGTTTTAAACCCTGAATCAAGAGCTCCTGGAAAACAGGGAGCAACGAAAGCTCTCTAGCTGGGGGGATCTCTCCTCTCTGAATACAAAGACATAAAGTTCCCTAAGTATTTTTATCTGCAATTGGAGAACCTGGAAGCCACAGTTTAGATTTGTTTCCTATACCTCTTCTGTGAAAATGATCCTACCCCAAGCCATTGTGAATGCTTCTGGTGATGACAGCCACACAAACAGGCTAAAAATGTCTATATTTGCAAAGTGACTTGCTATTCCACCTTTTGGAACATAAAGCTCTCCTGGTTTTTATCGAATATAATTATCAACTGCTCGTGTTGAATATTTCTAGCAGTCTAGAGTGCAGGGTGAATCACAAACTACATGGCCTGAGGCCAGGAAGGAAGGTGCATAACATGTCTTAACAAGTCAATCACCAGCATCTAAGTTTAAGCATTTGAGAGGAGATCAGGTTAAGGCACAGATTTACAAAGCAGACCAACTACATGATTGCCCATTCTCAACATTTCAAAATTAAAAAAAAGAGAAAAAAAAAAAGTCATGTGAAAAAAAACACCCCTATCATTTTACAGCAGTTAGAAAACATATAGTAAAATGTACTTAGCCGTGGTTTTCCATATTAAGAGTAAAAAGAAGTATAAAATGTTAGTTACTGTCCCTTTATAAAATCCTTTTTTTTTAAATGCCTCAAAACAAACAGACAATACCAAAATATGTGCTATACTGCTATTTTAAAATCCTGCTGTTATTATCATTACTCTAAAACACATATATTATACAAATATGTATATTATCAGGGCAAGTGCTATACATTTCAGGAACTTTCATCTCTAGCCTGACAGGCTAATAGGAATCCTAAGAAAGAGACTGCTGTTTGTATCGTCTGCCTGGATGGAAAGAAGAATAATTTGGAATAGCTTTTTTCTCCTTCAGAGCCTGAAATACAGTGCACTTTGAAAACGGCAGTATTGGCCAGCATCAGCACTGCCTGACATTGTGTTTATATTAGAAGGAGACTAAAATTACAACATTCATATCTGGCATTCTTTAAGTGCAAATCAGTAAAATAATTTTAAATTTTCGTTAAAAAAGATACTACGACATTTTCATACTCACTGCGAAAATACTTTCAGTGAGCAGTTAACAGCATGATATTGTGAAACAACAAAATTGAAGTGTTTGCACATCTGTCTCGACACAGCTGCATCTCTCCTAGCTTACAGGACTAGTATTTGCACACAAGTTCCCACCACCATCATATACTGTACAGTTAAAATACTCCAATCTATTATCCCAGACAACCTTCAGGACTTGTTTCAACCTGATCAAATAGTTACAGGGTTTAGACTAGCATATTGTTAATACTCTCACTGAGAAAAGCCTTAGCAGTGAAATGACAAGCTTCAATACTTTTGCTTAGACTTCACATTATTTCAGTTTCAAAAAATGACAAATATGAAATCTGATTTATTCACAGCAGTAAATACATCTAAGTTATAAACTCATATGAACTTTTTAAATAGGACTGTAATCCTAAGCATCTCCTGAACAAATTTTAGTAGACAGTTTCACTCTATTAACTGGATTTTGTGTGCATTTCATATTGATTCAGGAAATAAAAAGGGAAAACACTGAATCTGTCATTTTCCCTGTTTATCAGCACAAACTCTGAGGGGCAAATTCTACCAAAAGCTTCAGCTTAGCACATTTCAGCCCTGCAGCTGAAGCCTCAGATGAAAAGTACATTTTTTTATTTCCCCCCTCCGGCACAAAAGGAACTTTTGGGAACATTTCAGAAGGATCCCAGCGAGCGAGTCTAGCACACAATGGTTCCTACTCGGCACAGCCCTCCAAACAAAGAGTAACAGATGCACAACTGGTATTAATAACTAAATATCTCCTCCCTCTGTTAGTCGGGAGAGGACAGCTAAGGACAAACACGGTTTCAGGGGTACTTACCTACTCGGAAGTTGGTGGCTGTCAGCGTGTCAGCAGCGTGGCCGTTCTCGCTAATGAGGGTGGTGGTATTTCCCTTCTCACAGTTGTTCTGACAGTTGCCCTTGGTACAAGTCACTTTACAGATGCTGGGTGTAAAGACCACCTTGATGCGGCCGGTGTGGTTTCCCACTGTCAGCGGGGGCAAAGAAAAAAAGAAAAACAAACAGATCACTTTGGCATCCATTGATTTCCCTCTAAAAAGTTGCTGTCTCTTTTTTTTTTTTTTTTTCCTTTTCTTTTTTAAAGAAGAAGGGGGGGTGTAGAAAAAGGCGACAGGTCTACAGGAGGAGGGCAGGCTGCAGTGCTCTCTCTCATAGATCTCCAGTGGTGTCTCTGAAACAGGAGTAGGAAGCTTAGCAAACAGAACTCCGGGATACGCTCCAAAACCACATTTAAAGTCAAGTCACTGGAGTGGGATTAGTAATCACAATGCTGCACTTTATTCACAGTCAGACAAAGCGCAATACCAAGGGCATGACAGCTTAAATAGCCAACCCTGACAGGCAGATGTAATGTAAAGAGGCTGGCTGTGCACCTAGGGGTGAATAAACTCTTGTGTCCTCCTGCATACTTTTCCTGTTTCTGCACTTATTAAGTCACTATTTGTAGCTCGACCCCTGGAAATGTTTTAGGCATGCGGCATGTCTGAAAACATCTGTCTCAAATCTCCTGGCACCCCAGCCCGAAGTGGTCAAACCTTGTGACGCAGCTGCCTGGACCCATTTTTTCACAGTCTTTTGGCACTATTTCCCCACAAGGATTTACATATTAGAGAGTGAGCTTTGCTGTCAGCCTTTGTTTAAATAACAAATAGCTAAGGCAGAGAAATGGGAGAGTAAATACCAATAATTGAAAATACCAGTTTTGAGCTCTAGAAGACAAAAAAAAAAAAAAAAAAAAAAAGCTATGTTTTCATTGTACTTACTTTTTCAAAGCCTTAAAAAACCCTAAAAGAAATGAGACTGAGGAAACATTAATTCTAAATTAAGCTCATTAGCAAACCCTTTTTTCTTGATTTAGGAGCAGATATATTTGACTCCTCTTCTAACAGTGGAAGAAAAAAAAAGTATTAAAGATAATAGCTAGTAAAATTAGGAAAATAAAATTTTAAATTGTCTAAAAAGCAAATATTTTGCTCTCTCCACACTTTTTCATAAATTCTTCAAGCCCTGGCAAATATACTAGGACATCTTTGTGAAAACTGTTCATAAACACTTTCATAACAAATGTAACCATCCCTAAATAAGACGTGCTGCACAGAAAGAAAAGCACCTCCTCCTTCCTGTCATAGAAATAAAAAGGTTGCCAGTGAGTTGTCCAGCCTAGTTTATGAAATGCCCTCTGGGAAAACATTTTTCTGAAAATCTCAGGAAAAATGAAGAAAATCTTCCCACTTCAAACAGAACATAAAGCCCTCGTATTTCATAAACAAGTAAGTTAAAACAATTGTGCCAGCTGTTTTGTCTACAGCAGAGGCACTGATCTGTCTGCACAGCAGCTGCATTACAGATGCTCCCACCTTACTCTCCCTAAACAATACTTAGAAGCAGCACAGACCAGACAGACACAGAAATAAAATATTTCATCTTGAGGCTCTTAATGAATTTCAGAAGCACCCTGGATGCCAAGCATTTCTCGAGAAAATCATTAATACACCTTTCCCAAAAGGCAGAGGTCTAGCGGCTCGTGAACTATGGTCAAGTCTCTTTTTTTTGTTGTTGTTACAGCAAGCTTCACAAGCGATACTGCAATTTTTGTATTTTAGTTGGATGGTTTCATATATTAAAAAAAATTCCTAGAAAAGCCCGAAACATTTTCAATTTTATATTTTCAGATGTTTTAGTAACGTTTTTCCTTTAGGATGTGATCTAATTAAAAAAACATGGTTGGTTGAGTCACAGAAGTCAGGCCTGCCTAAACTGTAAAAATTACGGTTTGGGGGGACCTGGGCAAATTTTCCAGTCTCGCTAAAAAACAAGTTGACTTTGTCAATATAGAAGGATCTAAACTGTGATTTAATTCTCCTCCATAACGCTTTGTACTATGTTGTTGAGTCCCAAGCCACAGTGTAATCTAGGATCACTGCTAACAATAGTATCTACAGAGAAAAGAATATCCATAAGCAATATTTAAATGTGGATTTTCAGAGAAGAAGACTTGTAAGTGTGCGATGCAAGGCCCCACACCTGCAATTACGCGACATTGCCTTTATTAGAACAATACAATTCTCATGGATATTCCTGTTTTATTCCTGTTACATAGGGCCAGAAACAAGACAGCTTCATATACTTTGACATAAGAGTATTTTCTCAATTTTTCTGAGATTTATTGGAAATATAATTTTATAATTATTAGTTTCTTTTACTTGCCTATCAGATCACCACTTCCAACTCTCCCAATTCTTTGGGAGACACTTAGGAAAAATAAGAAAATAAAAAAGGCCTTTGGGCAGAAAGCTCATGGGCTCATGAAGAGAAAGAGCAAGTGATACAAGGCAGAAACACCATCTTCATCTTTCTCTGTAGCTGTACCCAAGTGCATATTACTGTCCTCACACATCCTGAGGTTCAGGAACTTGAACAGGGAGCGTATTAAATACACAGTGAAACTGAAGAGAGACCATCCTTCTCCTTAAATAAAGCATTTTGCAGGAACCTTGCAAGGTTTGCTTCTTGGTTTTCTTGCATTCTCATTTCTTATGTGTCTTTCCATTCTTCTCCAGAGAAGGGATAACTTAGTCCACAATGAGAAACTATATCCTTCAATATTTTTTACTTGGTTCACAGGCCTTAATGTTATTTCAAAGCTAGAGAAAGCCCATTACCACTACACTGTGGACCTCTCCTATGCTTGAGCTAGCTTATCTTGAAGAAAAAAAACATGCATTTTTAAGGCAATATACAGATTATTTTCATGTTTAAACTTGAGCAGCTTTACTGATCATGCCACTGTCACATGGACACAAAAATATCTGCAACTTAGATTATTCCAAATCCATTTCTGGAAAAAAACAAAGATAGTGCTAGAGCACCGCAACATACCTGGAATCATTTTTTATATAGAGACAGAAATGTATCATAAACTCTTCAAAACCAGTTTTAAACATGTGGAAATGAAACACCTCACCACACACTTAAGTATAACACCAGACTGTGACAAAATCGGAATGGGAGACTAGATAAATAAATAAGTCTAATGAAGGAAAACAAAAGCAGAAGATACAAATACCAAATCAATAGCAAAGCTACTGAAAAAAAAATGGCAGAACTACCAATAATTTATGATTGTTGTTTTACTAAAAATAGGAGAATCAGTATTACCGATGCTAGCTAAGTCTTCCATCTCTGATCTGGACAGCAAAGTTACAGTGGGGAGCTCAGCCAGCCATGCTATCGCCCTACAAGGTACTGTCTCGTGGTCTAAGGAGCCTTAGGTGTATCTGTGAAAGGAGAACAGTGGAAGAATGTACCCATAATTTCCAAAACCTGCGACTCTCTCTTGGGAGAGATTCAAAAACAAAGATGCTTGGATAAACTGATGAGATTTCAGTTGGAAATTGGCACTGCACAGATGTGATTTTCTTTCCATCTCTCTAAGTCACTATGATATAATATCATGAACAAGGCAAGCTCCTGCTGTGATAAATTTATGACTTAACAACAACCGCTGCAGGAGAAATGGAAAATATACGCAAAAAGCTTCTTCACAGAATCCTTGCTGCCCCTGTAACGACAAAGAGCGATTTTTCTTTCCATTAGAAGCAAAGGAGACTGAGTTAAAAGGGGGAAGGCAGTCAGCAGGGCTTAGGCCCAGGTGGCCACAGTGCCTCACACATTTGTTCCTGGGCACAGTTACCTAAGGTGAAGGACTCCTAACAAATCCCTTGGTCCCTTTGTTTGCGATGCTACTCGGCCTTATTCTCTTTCGAGAAGAATTTCTATAAACTCGTTTTTTGTCTTGCTTTTATGGCTGCCCTCGTAGCTCCGGCATCCGGCAGGGGTTTCGCTGTGGCAGATCTCAGAAGATTTGTGGCATGTCCCGGCTTGGTGGGAAGACAATGAGCAAACAGCAGCAGCAAAAGCAGGACTGGGCCTCTGTGAGAAACACGACTGCACTGCACTGTCTCACAGGACAAGCGGGGCAAAGAAGGGAGAGAAAATATTTTAATGCGTTTATATTATTGCATGTGTAACGCTCTCATGTTTCACAGTGATTTCACCAAAAGGATGTGTTTATTCATAATGAAAAAAATCACGAGCAATGATTTATACTGCAGACTTAGCTGGTATAGCTTATAGTCACCTCTCCCATCACCCTTGCACTAAAATCTTCTGTGACTCCACTTTGGGGTTCTTTAATAGCTCCCCTTATGACACATATCCAGAGGATGAAAGAGAACTAAGTAGTCACTTCTAGGTTTTCCCATAAGTACCTCCACGAATGACATGCACTGGGGGTTTTCAGGACATCCTATTTCTACACTGAAGTCAGGCTGTTGTGTGCATCTATGCAGAATCTTATGAGACCAGAAAGATTCTATCTGGAGAAAATACTATAATCTGTTCCCAAAGACAATAGATTGTAAAGTGGGTTTATCAGATGATAACCATGATGCATGAGGACAACTTAGGAACAGAAATATATTTATCTTTTCCTCAGATCAAAACTGATAAAGTTTTAAACAAAAATAGATTCAGTCGTTGAAACTGACAGATAACCAACTCCCTTTCTCTCCTTTCCCTCTCTCTCTCTTTTTTTTTTTTAATCAAATGCTGACAGAATAAAAAAGGAAGAGGAGGAAATTACATATTTCCTAAGCCAGATCTCTCCCAGCTATTTTACCAGTCCACCTGCTTTAGTTCTTGCCATTAGACGTATTTGTTCAGCCAAAAGGAAATCTGACATTGTATAAAAATCTACCATGTAAGTAAAATAGTTAAGGTTTTAGAGCTATTGCCTAAAGACCTTTTTAGATTTTTGACAATATATAAGGAAGTGCTGCCTTATCACCACTGAGTCATCAATTAAAAGAAATGCTCAGCTACCCAAGACTAGAACTAGTTGAAACATGGCTATCATACATACTGCATGTGTCAAGAGCCTGGAATGTGAACTTAGAGTAAGAGCTAAGTGTGGGGGTAGGAATAAAGGAGAATCAATAAATTTATGCACAAACCAGAGGCAGATCCTTCCTGAATTTCCTATTATACGCTGAGAGTGGTACAGTCACTAGGCCTAGAAAGGCCTAGAAGCGTGTTAGAGAGATCACCAATCTCCCCCTCTCTCTTCTTCTCAAAGCAGGATGAAATAACAGTACAGCCAGAAAGTCCAGCCATTCTCAAAACCCTCCTATTAGGCAGTTTCCACAGCCTCCCCAAGGAATGTATTCTAGTGCTTCAGCCTCTCTTTGTATTAGTAAGTTTTTCCTAATACCTAACCCAAATCTCCCCTGTTGCATTTAAGTGCTTTACTCCCTGCCTTATCTGCAGCAAACTGTAAAAAAACCTTTATCTCTCTGTGGATCAACCTCTGACATAGTTGAGACCACTGCTCTGCAGCTTGTCAGGTTCATCTTCCCTAGACGAAGACTATCTCATTTTTCCCTCTCTTCCCAAAATGCCACATTTTGTAGCTCTGCATTCTCTCTCTCTTCTTTAATTCATTCTCTTAGTTCTCATCTTTCCACCAAGGCAGCTAATACTTCATTCACCAAGATCCAGTGCCTTCTCCCGTGCTTAACCCCCCTGGTTCTGTATGTGCGCACACTCCGTCACCCAAACATTTTGAACACCAGGGGAGATGGGCATATCAGCCTGCCCTTGAATTACCGTGTCTAGACAGCCATAGCTGAACATTACAGGTAGTTAATTACACCATTCATTCCACCCTTTGTTATTTCTATAACTCTTACTTTTGCTGTATTTGTATGATATGACAGCTATTTCCTGGGTTAAAAAAAAAAACCCATGATCTCTGATATTCTGTGACACTAAGGACTCAGTTCTGTTGCCCTTAAGGAAGTCAACAGGACTATTCAAAAGCAGTGCACTGTCCCGCTATCCGTTACAATGGTAACGGAAAAGTGGCCTCCACAGATTCTTTCTTTTTGTCATTCTTACCATCACTGTTATCAGACAAACACACATTAAATATACTTATTTCTAAATCTAGCCACGTCATTCTATGCCAGCTCTTCTTCCATGTTCCTTGTTCATGTGCTCCTACCAACACCTTCTCCTTCCTGGTTTGAACCGAGCTCTTAAGACTTCTTGGTTCTATTGAACTCCTGTTTCTTTTCCCTTTTGAAGGTCTCTAAAAAAGCCCTTTTCCTTCCCGATTACCACAGGGATACAATCTCTTCCTCACTCCCTGTCACAGCAAAGGGAAGATCTTCTGCTGATTTCCTCATAAAAAATAAAATAAAAAAACTAACATACAGCAAAAATTTCAGTCTATGCTAGGAAAGTTGAGTAGTCTACCCTTCAGTTCTTTTAACATCTGCTTAAGATAGAGATGCAGGTATACAATCTATTTAAAGGAATTTACTATAGCAAAAATTGCCTCCTTCAGCTTGGATTTCTTCATGAACCTTGATATGCTCTGACAAACTCTGTGCTGTCTACAACGAAGGCTTGTGCTGTTTTCTTTGACAAGCATGGCCATTAGTACGGTATCTCATTAAAGAGGTAGCTGCTCATGCAGCCCAAAGTGCAAAAGTAGTTTTGAAATTAGTCACATTTATGCGCCCCAGAAGTTTTCCTCATAAAACATTCTCACTCAGACATAGCCTTTCTAGTCCAAGCCAGATAAATTTGCAGCAATCACAATCCACTTTGTTCCATGCAAATGCATAACACATGAATCACACACAGACTGGAAATATGGGATCTCTGTCAGCAGGTTTTATGAATAACCTTTCTTCTCCTGTCTACTTTATCACCACAATGATTCTCTATATGCCATCCTCAGGCAGAAGACGTCCTATCTTGGATCACGGCCATTTTCCATGTTTAAAACAACGCGAAAAAAAAAAAATCCAACCAATAGTTGATATTAAGAAGTATATCTATTATTTCCCTTTACATAGCTTGGGGTGCTCCAGGAAAAACACAGCTCAGAATAAGTTAACAGAGACCACAATGTAGTTTGAGATGCCTGACAGAATGGCCTCGATTCTGTTTGATTAATTTACAGGAGGATTTTTTTTTATGTTAACATATTTTAAAGTTATAACACACAGCCTAGATCCACAAAAGGATATTACACTAAGAAGGTTAGCATCTCAAAGTTAAAATTTTAGCCTGAAATTATACCTCCACTCAGTGCTAGACCTTCTTGCACAAGGGACGAGAAAAGTTAATTGCATGGAGCAAGCAACCACCAAACCAGCTTGCTGCTGAACACAAACATGCCCAGCACAGTAAACAGGAAATGTGGAGAACATAGGATTGGGTCTAATTCAAGCCCTTTAAGGGCTTAAACACTTTCCCTTGAGAAACTAGGGGACTCTTCACTACAGCTGCAGTTCTAAACCCTATCATGATTATGCCGTTGTGTTTCTTACAGAGCTGACTCCTTCGGGAGAGTTTTACCAAGGCGTAGCTGACTGAATGCCTGAGGAGGGGCAGACAAAGGAAGGCTTCAGCTGCAGACCCCAGTGAAAATTAAGCAAGAGATTAGCACCCAGGTGGCCCTCTTCATGTCTTCAAATTGAGGCACTTGACCAGAAATAGAACTACAAGTTCCTCAAGAGTCTTACAGATTACATCTGTGCTTGCAGGTAGGGGATGGAGACACTGGCAGCAGCAGCAACGCAGGATGGCATTCAGGTACACAAGCCTTGTTTATCTGCTGCTCAAGATAGGAGAGCTTCCTTTGGGAGTAAAGCCTATCTGGACCCCAAAGTCTTACATTTAGCCGGCAAAGGAACAAAAGCCAGAAAACCAAATCTAGGAACGGAAAGATCTCTCTAGATTTAAGACAGTCCAGTGACTTCACAGGCCACCACAAATTTCTGCCATGGCTGGCCATAGGAGCTCTGCGCTCAGATAAAATATGTAGCATTTTTCCACACAACCTGAAAGTGATACAGGAGCTCAGGCAGGCAGTAATTGGATCATTGACCCTTCAGCATTTCCTGCCAGATGCAACAACTAAAGTCCACTTGATCAGGACTCTTCTAAGAAGCAATGAATTAGGCCTTTATACACTGGCAATAAGATTCTTTCCCACCTAAAGTCACCTAAAGTTAAGTACTTTGCCTAAGATTTTCACCTAGGCTCTCCTCCACTATCAAAGCAGAAGATTTCACCCTGCCCTAAGGTAGTATACCACATCTTATGTTGGAAATGTGTATTTTCTTTAGAAAAGACATTCTTGAAATAAAGGTTTTTTTTCCCTCTGGGTACACAACTGCCCTTAAACAAGTCACCAAATCCTAGGTGCTGCACCCTAAAATGGTTATCATTTCCAGGAAGAATAAGGAATGAAAATAAAAATAAATAATAATAAAAAAGCTTACAGAATACATTCATCTAATATTACATTTCCTGAAAGGAAGCATCTGAAAAGCACTAAGGAAGTCAACAAACCATAAACAGTGACATAAGGCATAGCACGTCATGGAACTAAGTTATAAATATGCATAGCCCTCTCCACATGCTGAATCACCATTAAAAATCACCTCTCTCAGCAGTGCATGAAGCCAAGATGTTTTTTCCTTTACTTTTTAGAAGAAAAAAAAAAAAGTCCATATAAATAGGGATGTCACTGGTTCCGAAATCTCCGTTTCACACGGTACAAAAGCACCTCCTCCTTGTGGTGTTTTTGTCAGCATTTGGTCTTTGCTCACGGCGTGGGCGACAGCCCTGACATCCCCGGAGAGCACTCGCAGGGCTCCTGTGAGCAAAACCAGACTTAGCTACTTGCAACAGGCAGGACTGAGCCTCGGTATCCAAAACCTGGCTCACAACAACTCTGATGTTAGCCTTGCTAAGGGACTTTTAGTTGTGTGGGCTCTAACTATCTAGCTGAATTACCATTTTTCAAACATGTCATAGAGGTTTTCCCCATACAGAGTTTTCTGGAAAGTCTCTTCTCTTTTCCCTTCTTGAGAAATCTTTGGTTTTGAAGCCAGTTCTCTTTCATCACAGCAGTTGAGATGCATTTGTCTCATTCTGTACTTTCCCCTAGCTATAACATGTTCTGCACTGTTTTTAACTCCATTTGCCAGCTTATCAATTTGTTTTTCCAACATTTTTTCCCCACACTTGACTGTTTATCAGTCTTGGCCTCCATCTTTAAAAATGTAGATAGTTGATCATCCATTTCTAGGTGAGCATAATATTTAAATTATTTTCTTTAAGCACCAGCAGCCCTTGCCTGTCATACATGCATTCAATTATCGGTGAGCTCAGGATCATAAGATCTTTTTGGAGCCCAAACAAACAGAGGAGGGAAGGGGGAGGAGAAGAGGAGATTTACTGGCTGATGCTCAATCCTGAACCCTGCATGGACACACACAATTGTGAAGAAAGCTGGGAAACAGTGTTGTTAAAATTCCTGCAGCTCTGGTATATTAAGGGAAGTGATTTACATTTATACACAACCCTTCTGTCTTTGAGGATTTCAAGAGAGCTCCACAGTCTTTTATAATGGCTAAATAAACTATGCTAATTTGTTAAAGATTTTTTTTTCAGAATTTTTACCCTACTTTTTAAAGCAAAAGCAAAGTAAATGTGCTGCTTGATTCTACAGAGCCAACTGCATTAATGTCAAGCCAGTAAAGCAATTTATACTTGAAGATTAGCCTCTTGTTTTCCAGCCCCAGAGGAATCAAATACAAGCTCTAAATGACCTTTATGAATTGTCATGGCTTTCAAAAGCAGTGTGGGAGATGTATAAAAATGGAAAAAAAAAAAGATTCTTTACTAAATTTGTTCAGGCTTTGTTAGCAAAACTGCACTGTTGCTTGATGCCGGCTGCACCAAAAACAGTCATTCTTGAACATTTCTGAATGTACTATAAAAACTTCCCTGCCTCCTCTTACCGAAAAAAAAAAAAAAAGAAAAAAAAAAAAAAAAGAAGCGCTTCACATTTAAAAAGCATTTTGCCTTTTGAGAAGAAAAAAAGAAAACTTAATGGTTACACAGAATCACAGAATGGTTGAGGTTGGAAGGCACCTCTAGAGATCAGCTAGTCCAACCTCCTTGCTCCAGCAGGGTCACCTAGAGCACGTGGCACAGGGTGCCATCCAGGCGGGTTTGGAAGATCTCCAGAGAAGGAGATTCCACAGCCTCTCTGGGCGGCCTGTGCCAGGGCTCTGTCCCCCTCACAGTAAAGAAGTTCTTCCTCAGATGGAGGTGGAACTTCCTGTGTTTCAACTTGCACCCGTTACCGCTTGTTCGTATTTGATCATGTACAGCCTCAGGAGTAAGGCATGAATGTCAGTTCCCATGAGCAACTGAAGTGAATTTGATTCTACAGTCTCTTCAGATAAGACCATAGGGTGATTTTTCAGTTACTGGGATACTTCTGCCTGTTAAATCTTCAAACTGCTTGTCCTCCTTATATCCACCTCATGCTGCTAGCTATGCCTTGTTATGCCTTAGCACAGCCATAACAACATTCTTCCTTAACCTCTTAAATTTCCTGGAAGTGCCATATAGAAAAGATACCAGAATTAAGTTCTAAAGAAAACATACGCACGCTCCCTGGCAGAAACTTCAGCAAATGAACACTGTAAAACGCTCCGATTAAAAAAAGCCCGTGAGATAATTATTTTGCTGCTTATGCAATGTTCCACAGTGAATTATCAAGAAGAGGGGAAACAATATCTGGACTACCTTTGACCTGGTAAGATTTTTCCATGGAGTTAACATCCACTGAATGACTAATTGTGAACATCAGGTCACACAGATGCATTTACATGGCATGTGTGTCATATCTCAGAATGCATTTTTTTTTCCACCAGTAGAACATTTATGTACTTTACAGCTGTTTTCCCATATTTATTGATGGGGAAATGGTGTTATGATGTAAGTGTCACGTAGTGAAGTCAGAATGGTACAGTTCCACAAAAATAATGTAAACGGGAATTTTAAAGCAACACCTGTTTCTATTAAAATCAACCTATGAAGTAATCAGTAAAACAGTATGTGTAAATTCTGTATGATCTTAAATGAAAGTTATCAGTGTACTATGCTTCCAGTAGTAGGTAAACCTTTGTTTTATCAAAATTGTAACATATTTACGTAATTGTATTCTTCACATAAGCGCTATATATTTTGATATATTTTCTTCCACATCAATCATATTTCATGTATATAAAAATATAAAAAAATGCCAATGTAAAATGAGGCAATTTAAGTTGTCAGTAATTAAGAACAGTTGTTGCATGATTTTGCATGTGATTGTTTCTGCTTCCTCTTTATGCAAAGAACTAAATTCTGCCCTCAGAATCATGGGTAGATTTTAAAACACTACCACCCATACATGCAGACTTGGCCAACTTCAAGCCACAACACACATGCAATTAAGTCAATGTAGCATACTGTAATCCTGTATTTATTAACCATTCTGTAATCCTGTATTTATTAACCATTCTGTGGCTTGTACCACTTAAATTCCAAAGAAATTCTTACTTTCTGCCTATCTAAAATTCTTCTTTATTGACTCCTTGCCGTATTTCACCAAGGATTTTTGACAAGACCAAAAAAATCTCTAACTATCTTAAAAAAAAAAAAAAAAAAAAAAAAACACAAAAAACCCCACACACATTAAAAACACTTCAGCATCTTTTGGTGACTCTCACATAGCCCCATAAATGAAAGAATATGGGCAATTCTCAATCCTCTTCAGGGCAGGAACATCTAGGAGGAAGCAAATGTTTCCTGATCTTTCATCAGCCTTTTTCCCAGAAGATCAACATATTGGTAGAAGAGCACTTCGAAGCCACTGTGTTGTTCTTGTAAGTTAATATCAGCCATAACTTGCTTGCTTTTAGCCAGTTTATAGTCCCTCGTGTTATCTGGCACACCCTTGGCTCAGACTACTACAAAGTGACATGGCTCTGAAAGATGAAAAGTTCTAAAATGCAGTGTCGTAAAAGAAAATAAATACTTTAATGTGGGATAATCTCAGAAAAGCACTTTTAAACTAAATGATATGAAACAACAATTGCCTTTTTCGTTAAAAAACTATTTCAAGATTTACAAAGATTTTGGGACAAAAAGTTCAGCATGAAACTATATACAAAATAAACTACCACATTTTTTTTCCTGTTTTGACAAACAGCAAGATTTTAAATGTCTTACAATCTTTTGCTTTTTTGCTTTTGTTCTGCACTCTACGTGCATTGATAACTATGAACTCCTGCAGAGCATCAGCAAATATTACCTAATCCACCTCATTATATACCTAACCACTTTATACCTGAGAAAAATAATTAATTAACTAAAAAAAAAAAGAGTTTGAGTGTTCAACATTAACTTCCTCATCTTGCATTTTAACAAAATTATTACATTTCCCCTCTTTAGTTTCAAGTGAAGATCTCCACACTGCCACCACACGCTCATTTGCTCAATAAAATAAAAGGCTTCCACCTAACAGCAGTTACAAAATACCATGGGGTCACCAGCCACTCTCTCATCAATTTCCATGTAGCAACTATATGATGAACACCCACCCTGAAATAATTGCATGAACTAACTTGAAGCAACTCATCCCTTAGTTAAAAAGGCAAGGCTAGGAACTGTGTATTGGTGGTTATCACAAAATACCTGACATGAGATTTCATATCCTAAGCTTACCTCACTGTAATTAATTCAAGTTTCCGTAACATTAAAACACTGACAGCTGAAGTATGACATTAGATTTTGAAGGAAGCAACAGTCTTTTGTTACTGGAGTCTATTTCAGCACCTCTGTAAACCAAAAGCCAAACTAAACACATATAGCTGGCCCAGTCTAGGCCTGCTATTCAGACTGAAGATATACGATCTTAAATTCTAAAAACATGCAGCTCAAACTATGCTCTTTGCTAGCAGACTTCCAAACTGTTTTATCAGAAGCTGTAACCATCACCGTCTCCCATCTCACACACACAGTAGTGAAGATAAAACAGGTAGTGCTCAGAAGCCCAATATCAGAAATTCTCATACCATGTCCAGTCTTGGACATGAACCTGCACTTCGCTACTAGAGGCAACACTTAAGTCATGCCTGATAATCTGTTTTAATTATCTGTCCCTCAAGTGTTTTAAGAACCACAGGCTTTCCTGTAAAAGCAGGATATTTTACTAACCAACCATGCACTCAGAGGCTTATTAGGGTTTTATAATACTTTTCAGCTTCAGCTCCTAGCTTCTCACAGCTGTCTCTCTCCAAGTACTGCAATAAACAGAGCACTTCCCATAAGAAAAGCTGAGAAAGGCACAGGAGTTGCTACTCCAGCTCTTACAGCTGCACTGAGTTATTTCCTGACACTAGGATAGGAGAAAAACATCATGCAGGTTGCTTGTTTAGTGGCAGTTTGGAAGCTAGTCTACCATTTTTCCCTACTGAAGGACCAACATCTACCCTTGCAAGTAACACTGATTACTGAGGCAAACTGAAACAGTCAAGTAGCCTGAGGAGAAGGGCAAAAGTTAGGATTTCTCTGCCAAATTCTCATCAGCATTCACTGCAAGTATAGGGAAAGCGTATAACCTGGAATTTACATGCCTTTTTGCTGCTAGAAGTTAAAAGAAAAGGATGCAATCCAATACTGGTGGCCACTGATATCTTATTTAGAGGAAATTTAAAACCAGATGGAAGAAAATACAATGACATCTGCTTGCTTTCTTAAGCCTTCTGAGGAAGGGATGTAGTGTTTTGCAAGTAGTACACTTGCTCTGAATTAGCACTGAGAAAGTTCATCTAGAGTCTGCCCACTGTTCTTGCCATCAGGTCTGAGATTCTAATTAAGAGTCGGTGCATTTACAGTTGCAGAAAAGCAAGCAGGGGTTACATAAGTGGAAAGATCATAAGAATGTACAACACAAAACGCAAAGATACTCACACAAGGAAATCATATTTGCCTATTTAGAAGATCTTCCTAAACCCTCAGCAGAACATATTTCTCCGTGCTATAGCAGAGGAAGTCTGTCAGGAGATTGCTAAGCACCTTAGTTCCCCATGTTCATCGGTACGTGACTTAACTGCAGGAACTTTTCTCCAAACCAGCAGACGCTCTCTAATACCTAACCCATAATTCATCAAATTCTTCCTATTTTAAGCCAAAACTTGTCCTTGAGCCCCCCTCACAATGGGGCATGAGCCAAGGCCACAAGCTGGGCACCTACGCATTCATTTTTTTATAAAAATGAAATAGGAATTCTCATGCAGCCTCCATACTGTGCAGAAATTCATAAACACATAATAAATTAAATACAGAGAAAAACAGTCACCATTGGGACCACAATCCTGAGCTCCAGCTTTACTTCATACGAAAGGAAGCCGTCATCTCATGCTGACTACACTTTGTTATACCTACCCTACCAAGTGTTCACAAAGCAGCTTTTATCTGAAAGAAAAACTATCATCTAGAAAGAGTGTAGGGAGATTCCAACAGTGAATCAAGTTCAAGTTTTTTTTCATGCTGGAAATCTGTTTTTCCTCTCAACAGGATGCAGAATGTTGGCGCATTTACTAATCTGAGAATTATCATCTTTTTAATTATTTTGACTTTTATCTGTGCTGACGTGTTACCAAAATTCAGATGGACATAAGAAATTCTCAAGATATTAACAGCGGGGAGCTCAGCAGGGAATGAATGCAGAGGAAGGTATATTTTTTGCAGTTATACTCACATTGAAAAGGTGATACAAGTTGATCCTGGCCCAATCTCAGTGGTAGTGAGCCCTCCGTGGACTGTTCTCCCGAAACCACTTTTTTTACTGGATAATATTTGGGTTTGATCACGTATTCTTGTGTTTGGCCATGATGAAGATTCATCATCAGTGTCTGTGATGAAAGGGGCATCATCCTGTTTTAAAGAAAAAGGAAAAAAAAAAAAAACAGAAAAGAATGATGTAAGAACTAACAAACTAGAAAAGAATTGGTTAAAAAGAAAATAGACACATTCACCCATACTTAGACCTCAGAATAGTTTGTGATACTTGCCAGCCTCAAACTGAGCAGGGGATTTTTTTTCATACATTTGGCATTCTCCTTGTCATGTCAGCTTAAGGGACATCTGAGAAAGCTAGAAAGATTTCTATCTATGGGGATTGCATCACCTTCTTTCCGATGGAAGCATCTTTATCGTGGACAGTTCAGAAAGCAGAGAGGGATGGGAAAAAATCCCCTCAAAATTATGAGTTGGAGCTCAACTCTGTTAGCAGTGTATGCTCTGTAAGCACAGAGTATGCCTAAGCCTCTCTGTTTCCTACAGCTGACATTTTATACAAGGTATGGAAAACAGGACCCATGCCCAGCCGACTTTGCCTCTGCTGCCAGGGCCCTGCTCCTTCCCAGTGATACTCCTGTGACTATAGAGCCACTATGCTGCTACTCCTTCCTTCCTCCCGTGCTTTCCTCCCCTCACCACAAGACCGGTCCCTGTTTCTCAGCTGCGCGATACATGCTGTCCCCTTCTCTCTGCCCGCACTACTGTGGAGCTGACAGACGTCCCGCAACCACGCCGCTCCCTTTCGCAGCAAAACTGTTTCCTCCTCCTGTCAAACCAGATTATTTCTTCGGGCTCCCCGACTCTCTCACCCGCAGTCCCGGCTCCTTATTTGCACTGTTAGGTCACTCCCTAAAACCTCAGCTTCCCACTGCACAGGACTATGCCAGCTTTCAAAGGAAACCTCCCCCCGCTTCCCGTCCAACACGCAGTCACACACCCTGCTTTGTGCATATACAGTGGGACCAAGTTCTTGACTGACAGCACAGTTGGCCTTCCCCACAGTTGAGGGACACGCTGGCACACCCCACACCACCACCACACAGCTGCTAGCCACATGAAATGAAGATGCAAGTTACTTGTGGACCCTGCGCAGCAGTGCCCCAGGCTAGCTCTAGTTGCAAGTCTTAAAGAAATGACAGCATGGATCTCACTATAAGAATAAGTGTTCCTTAAGGAAACAGCACCAGTTACTAATCTAATAGTAGTAGCTGCTGGGACAACACTGTCCTTTGCCAAGAAGGCATAAAGAGCAGGGTGCTGTGAGGCTCCTCCACCTTCTTCCCAGCTAAGGATTATAACAAGATCACGTAAAAATAAGGGTAGACCACAGCATTTGCAACAGCCACCCTCAAAGAGCCACACATCTACAGGGTAGATAACTCTTCTTCTCTGAGCGTAAGTGGGGAGGCCCATAGCATAGGTGAATGCACAGAGCAGCGCGCCTGAGGAATTTCTGCTGAACTGAGCAGAGCAACGATTTGAATATTGTGCTGGTCCGGTTCAAACGTTGTTGCCCATGAACTCTATGATACCGGAAGGACAACCCTGTGCTGTCCTTGATATCAAAGACTGTTTCTTCTCGATACCTCTGCATGAGGAAGACAAGGAACGGTTTGCCTTTTCTATCATGTTTCCAAACAGCCAACGCCCCAACCTACGTTTCCAATGGAAGGTGCTGCCTCAAGGAATGATCAATTCACCCACTATCTGCCAGATTACGGTGGATCGTGCGTTGGCACCAGTCCGGCGCAACAACCCAACTGTAACTATCATTCAATACATGGACGATATTTTAATCGCTGCACCGTCAGGAAGTCAGGTGGACCAACTGGTGTTAACGGTTTCAGAAACCCTAAAAACAAACGGATTCGAAATTGCAAGCACGAAAATCAAAAGGGGACCATGTGTAAGTTTTCTGGGAGTAGGGATCACAAGTTCTTACGTAACCCCCCAAATAAAAATGCGTCGGAACATTAAGACACTCCATGATATGCAGCAGTTAGTCGGATCCTTACAGTGGCTCCGCAATATTGTCCTGATCCCTGCTGAAATCATGACCCCCCTGTACGACCTTTTGAAAGGAAAGAACCCATGGGAACAAAAAACTCTAACGACAGAAGCAGTGAACTCTCTCGATTTTATCGAACAGCAGGTATCATCCAGCACGCTCACCAGGTGGAACCCAAATATACCACTTGATCTATACGTGCACTTTACAGAAGGAGGGGGAGTAGGAGCACTAGCGCAGGGCCCTCCTGAAAAAGCTCAGCCAATACAATGGATAGTCCTAGGAAAACCGTCACGTGCATTTTCTCCAGGAGTCAAGTGTCTTGGCAATCTCATCATGAAAGGCAGGAAACTCGCCCTAAGACAACTAGGCATCGAACCTACCAGGATATACCTACCCTTCCACAAACAGCTCCCAACGCAATCAGTGGCGACGTCAGAGTATCTGGCCATAGCTCTTGTTGGTTTTGGTGGAGAAGTCTGGTAAGCCACAAAGCCTCCCTGGACCCAAATGCTAGCAATTGTCAACATCGACCTCCCACAGAAGATAATGGACCGGCCCCAACAGGGACCAACGGTCTTCACAGACACATCCTCAGTGACCTCAACCGCGGCGGCGGTAGGGCAATCAGGAGGAGAATGGCATTGCGTTAAAGCGACCGATCGCACACTTTCAGCCCAACAGTTAGAAGCAATGGCCGTGGTACTAGCGTGTGGACTATTCCCAACGGAACACCTCAACATAGTGACCGACTCAATGTTTGTGGCCAAACTTTGCCTGGCCATGTCGGGGCCCGGCGTGTCAACATCCACGACAGCCCTAATGCTGGAAGAAGCACTTTTTTCTCGAAAGGGCACTATATCAGTCATCCACGTCAACAGCCACAGCCCAATTAAAGGGTATTTCCAAATCGGTAACGACAAAGCAGACGCCGCTGCAAAAAGATTGTGGACACTAAGAGACGCTCGACAGCTACACGAGTCTCTCCATATGGGAGCTAAAGTGTTAGCAAAGAGATGCGGGATTTCAGTCACTGACACGAAACACATAGTAGCTACATGTCCCCACTGTCAGAAAGCACCATTGTGGTCCAGCGGGATAAATCCCAGAGGTCTTAAGCCCTCTGAAGTGTGGCAAACGGATTTTACACTCTGCCAGTTGTTGAAACCTCGAGCGTGGCTAGCGGTGACTGTAGATACATACAGTGGAGTGATCGTAGACACTCAACACCTTAAAACTGACTCCAAAGCAACCATCCAACATTGGCTGACAGCCATGGCGTGGCTTGGCGTCCCTAATCAGATCAAAACAGACAACAGTCTGAATTTTGTCTCTAAATCAGTCCAGGCATTTGCTCTGAGATGGGGTATTACCCTAACATACGGCATCCCATATAATAGCACGGGACAAGCCATAGTAGAACGAGTGAATCAAACTCTGAAATCTAAATTAGAGGTATTAGCAAAGACAGAAGGTTTTAGCAACGCAATTCCCCCGGGAGACCAAACACGCCTACTAGCGTTGCTACTAGCCTTGCTAGTACTGAATCAATTCCCCAGAGGGGAGGAAGCGAAGAGTCCCACCCAAAAACACTGGGCTACTCGAGCACTAGAAGAAGGTCCATTGGTTATGATTACAAATGAGCTGGGAGAATAGGAACAAGGGTTGAAACTAGTTCTAACAGGGCGAGGGTATGCCGCCGTCAGAAAAGATGGCAGAGTTAAGTGGTGCCCGCTTAAATCTATTAAACCAGACCTTTGGAATAAAACTAATGAAAACTGTGAGTTTCTGTTTACAGGACCAGATCATCGGACGCCCCCGTAACCCATCCGCTCTGGTGACAGGCGTCCCGCCCGAGCCTGTGAGTTCCACGCCGACTGAATCCAGAAAATAACAAAACAGCCTCCGCAAGAGGGGGCCGCGATGCCTTTGCATTATCTTAATTTTGCAGCTTGTCTCTATAGGACAAGTAGAGTCACATCAGCCCTTTAGATGGGTACTTGAACAGATGGAACAATCTCAAGTAATTAGTACAAAAATAACTACAGGGTCACCAATTTTCAGCGCCACGCCTTGCCAACCAGCACCCATTGAACCCTATTCCAAATGCAACTGGTACGAAAATTGGTTCACCGGTTCGCTGTGGTTAACCACCCTGATATCCACCTTGATAGGGCCGATAGCAATGATCATGACGACACTGATCTTTGGACCCTGTATGTTGAATAAGTTCATGCCGTTTGTCAAGAGTCGGCTAGAGAAGGTTAACATCATGTTAGTAGAACGCCGACAACGGCTTTAAGAATATATCCACTCAGTATTACCCCCAAGTTATCCCAAGGTACACACCCCATTCCTATACTGCGGTATTACCTGTCATCCCCTACCTTCTACGTGCCTTCTTCTTTGTGCCTTATGTTTTTATGTCAAGTTTATGATATATAATTTTAAGATTGTTATAAGCTATAAGAATAGAATAATATAATAATAAGAATAAGAGTAATATAATAATAAGAGTAAGTAATAAGAATAAGGTAATAATAAGAGTAAGATAATAATAAGAAAAAGTGATTACAATAAGATAATAACAACATAGTAATAAGAATAAGATAATAATAAGAATAAGTAATTAGAATAAGATAAGAATAAGTAAGAATAAGATAGTTGTATTTTAGCTAGTTTTGTCATGCATAGAGAGGGGGGAAATGTTGCAGATAGTTAGGGTCCAGCGGCCGGAAGATATCGGGCTGTACGGAAAGATAGGGCCCCTAATAGCCAATAGCGATTAGTTTCTGATGTAAGCAGACGGATGTGTCGTTGTAAACCTTAGCTGTATAACACTGTGTTACCCATCAATAAACGCCATTTACCGTCTACCACATTGGTGTCAGTGAGCTGATGGCCCGAGCGGCCTGGGGTTGGTCGCCGTGCCGTTCCTGAACCAGGTCGCCGCGCCGTTTGAACGGCAACAACACTTGGAGTCTGGCCCAGCCCCTATCTCCAAAGCAAGGCCCGATGCTTTAGTCCTGCTATCTGAGGAGCTGCTGCGGCCTGGGGATTTGTGGTTAGGGCAGACAATAGTGTTTTGTCCTACACAGACTCTCTTGTTAACTTGGATCTGTGGGAGAGAAGTGCATTTGTGAGGACAGAAACTCTATGACCCTTAAACATAGCAGTAAAAATAACTCCTCAGGCTATCTCCCAGGCCAAAACTTTCTAATGGAGTGCTTGCATAGCCTCTTTGTATCTGGTTACATTTCCCCCAGATCAAGAGAGAATCTTATACTTTCAGTATTGTCTTTAAGCTTTCTACATACCAGATCAAAGCCTCACCACCTATCACCTGCAATTGCAATCTATACCCTAACTAACCTCAAAGCAAGTAACTACTGTGGCTCCAGGTCTGCCTGCCAGCATTTCAGAGGAAAAAAAATAATTCTGCTGGCTTTCAATTAACAGAACAGCAGGCACGACACTCATATTTTGGTATTGTAACTGTCCTTGCTTCCTCTAAGAACTATGTCTGTATTTCTGTCTTGCACAAATTCTCTAAGATGTTAAGACTCCTTTCAAAGCACAAAAGAGAAGCTACACCTCTCCTGAAAGTGATATATAAGCAGGCCAGAAGTCCATATTACAGCAGTCTTAAAACAACTAGTTTAACAGCATTATCTTCTTTGGCCAGACATAGACAGATACTGTCTTTAAGTGTCATTTTGCCTTCAGTTAAGGTTATAACACATTGTAAAGCTTTTTTTTTTTTTTTTTTTTTTTTTACAAACATATATTTCCACATATCCAGTCATATTATAGTCCAACCCTGTCATCCTTCAATAAAGCTCATCAGAATATTAAAATACACACACACAGACACACAGAGCAAAGCATATAGTAAAGACCAAAGTGCCATACATGAGAGGCACTCAGAAAACTTTAGCACCAAAAATCTAAAAAGTTTGCCTAAATATTCCTTAGCAGGTATTGTATCTTCTTTAAGCTTTCTTTTACAAGAATGGTTTAACTTGGTAATACATGAGCAAGCTATAATCTTTACTCTAGGAACTCCAGCTCTTTAAAGGAAATATCTTCACCTCAAGTGTGAGCTGTTACTCTCATGAGTTTCAATAGAGGGTGTCAAGTCACCTGTCCTCTTATCACAAAGTTTGCTGCACAAAACTTGCAAGGCAGAAGATGCTATCAGGTTTGCAAAGTGAGGAGTTTTTTAGACCCCCTTTCTTTCATGTTTTTCCTGTAGTTTTGATCTTCTTGGTGTATAACTACCAATGATGTGCAACATGGCTGTAAATAAAAATACTCCAAGTATTTAAAAGCAGCCCAATATCACCTTACTGCTAGTGTGGATATGAGCTAACTGGCAGGATTGTGGCAATCATGGTATGAGCTCTGCTAGCCTTGCTCAGGAGAGATGAATTCCAGCAGAAGCCGATAGGATCAAATATCAAAAAATTTATGTGATCCCTCTGTTCTGACTGTTCTTTTGATATTCAAATTCTCTTCAGTGCAACCTAGTTCTTAAAGATGGGTGTTTATAAAATCATAGAATCATTATGGTTGTGAAGGACCTTCAAGATCGAGTCCAACTGTAAGTCCAAGCAGAGGAATGAAGCACACACTCACCAGCACGTGGACACTACACTTGTTATTAAGGGACAAATAACTCCTATGTATTAAAAACAACCATGCCCACAAGTTAATGTATTTTACTGCTTCTGAACTTTAGCATGTCGCATAGCCATCTGGTACTGTGCGCTTGAACAGTGCAGTGCAGCCCCTGGGCACTATTTGAATGCTCCCAGTAACAGAGGTTTAAGGCATGCAAGTAATTCTAACCTTTTAATTTTGCATGAAACAGCCTAGACTTTGGCTTCTAGCATTAGACTTTGCATTACGTGGGCTCATGTCTCTAATTTGTGTAATTAATTGTTCAAACTGACATTAACTTCAATCAATTTGACAAAAACTTTCCGTAGCTGGAGAGCACCCTAGGCAGCCAGGCAGATGTCTAGCCGGCTTTCCAGCAAACAAACAGTGCTAGAGCTACAAATAAGCTCATAGAGGCACTTCAAAGGGAGAACAAACATCTGTATTCTTAGCTACCCTTCACGCAGGAGGAAGTCCTCTTGTTTGATAAAAGCAGAGCTGGAATGCTATGTATCAGAGAAACTCTGGCAAGCAGAAACGAGAGCAGCAGCACTTGGCATGGAAAGCCCTGTCTAGACTAAATAAGCTGAGCCTGACTCAGGCTGCTGTCTTCATTTTATTTACTGTAAGTCTGATGCCCCACTGTTGGCTCCCAGCTAGCAGTACTTACAGAAATCTGATTTGCTAGCACAGTTTTTTTATACAATCTTAGAAATTAATTCCTCTTCCTTCTCTACCATCCATTAAATTCATGATGAACAGTCCAAAGGAGAAGAAAACTTCTAACTTTATTTTCTAAAATTGAGATAATAAAGAAAATATGCAGGACTATTTAAAAGGCATGAAAATAAAACTCCCTCTCACCCCCATAAATTATTAAATTCAGTTGCTAGCTTGGCCTGACCTTTGCCTCTGTTTCTTCCTTCAATTGCTTCCGTGATTTTTTTTTTTTTTTTTTAAGATACACAAAAAGTTTAATTTCCCAGATGATGAACACATGGGATTTCTTCAAAGCCCTTTATATTATCATTCTCAGCATTAAAGAAAGGCCTGTTTCACAACGTCCTACCAGCCACAGGAGTTGAAACAGAGGAAGCATTCAAATGGTTTTCTTCTCCTCACCATCAGAAAAATTCTGCAGAAAACTTATTTCTTGTGTAAAAATATGCAGTTTAATATATAATTAAAATCCTGTTCCTGAAATACAACATATATATAGATAATGTTCGGGGATGTATGTGTGTATGTATATGTAAACATTTTATATAATAGAAAGCTACCTTAGCTTTATGTTTTTGCCATCGTGCTTTTTCTAGGCTAAATTTTGGAAAGACTATGGTTAGGTTAGGACTAATTTGTTTTCAAACAATGTTTTTAAGTTATTTATTATTACTCTTGGATTAAGTCAATATACTGCATCCTATGGCAGATGGGCCCATGTGATAAATATAACTTAACTAAATATAAGTTAATGATAAAAGACCACTGAAAGTTTATTTGCTGGAATTTCAATACAAAATCTTTAGTAAAACAAATGTACAATTTATTTTCACCCTTCCACACTGCATTTTCTATGCAAAATTTGCTTATGTTTTCTTAGTGGCACATTACTATTACACTGGGTGCGATAAAAAAGTACTGTGATAAAGACACCAGTTCTGATCTCTAATCTATCCACCTGTGAGACGTAATTGGTGCTAGGGAAGTCTGCTGCAGTGGCAATTAAAAATAGAAACATGAACTCTGATGGTGGATACTACATGAAAAAGGCAATCAGCACAGCTGCTGCCAAGGAAAACCACACATCACTAATCTGCTCAAATTCTCCACTATGCTAAGCAAAACAGCAGACAAAGAACTCAGTTGGTTGACATAATTTATCTGAAACACCAAAAGGCTTTGAAGAATTATCTTACAAGAGGCTGTTAAAAAAGCCTTAACTGTAAAACAGCATAACAAGTTCAACATGAGCAAGAGAATGGAAGATAGAACAGAAATACATATATATTTTGGGGGATACAAGTTAATTATGGGATGCCTTTCTGGTGTCTACCAGCACATATGTGGTTCGGTAATGCTCCACTTGAATTAAATAAGCAATTAACTTAGAAATACATGAGACAGTCACAGGAAATCAGAAGTTTCCATATCTAATTTCAGCCTTCAAGACTTCAACAAGCACGTATCTATGCAAGAATGGTTTCACCTGAAAATACACTTCGGGCTTGTCTGTATTTAGCAGAAATCTGCTATTTAGAAATGCAGCAGCTATATTAAGAGTAAATATGCAGGAACAGAACCTGCAAAAAAAAAAAAAAAAAAGTCTACCCTTGAGATTCTAACAGTGTAAATCATAACACAATGAGCAGGTAACTACATCAAGTTTTTGGTGTAGATACACACAAGTTAGTAAAAACATTGTTTTGTCACTACAGCTCATTGTCTTTACGAAACGGTTTTAAGAATGAGATCTTGCTGGCCTAAGTATAGCCCTGTGGAAGTGGTGAGAAAAAATGAAATACTTCCCCCATTTATAACCTGCTTATAAATTCAGCATATGTACAAATAGGAGAACACACAAAGGACAAGACCGTTACTAACGGCCAGAAGGGAGGAGAGAAGCGAGTGAGGTGCACAGACTTGGCACTGATTAGCCAGACACTGCAGATCACAAACTGAGCTTGTCACGCACCTTGCTGATGCCTAGTTCAACCACGGCCAACCTACCAAGAGACTCTAGCATGAAGATATGGAGTCAGGTGAGAATTTCCCATGTGCAACAGTGGATTAAAAGATAAAAGTCCAAGTATTATTTTGAGTAAAGAGCAGAGGAAAAATAAAAATGAAGGACTTTTAAAGGCCAAAACAGAATTCCAATAGAAACCAGGCAAGGGAAAGGTAGATTTTGACCATTCCATTTCTAGAGAAAATCCTTTAGAGAATGTATGGTGGAAACAGAGAAAGTAACTTTTAATATGCAATATATTTAAAACTAAAAAAGAAATACTTTTTCCACATCCTGCAGAATCTGTTCAAGGAAATAACTATCTCGCAATACTATGAGTGTTTCTGCTTCTGAGGATGCAAATGGGTGATGAGCACACACTGAATTCTGTTACAAGATTATCACAGAAAGAACAGAAATTCGTATGCTTAAGAATACACGTGTCTACATAATAAACATAAACAAGCCTTAATTTTCTCCTTGTAAGGATATACCAACAAATGTTTAAGTCAGAGGAGTTTATCCTTCTGTAATACACACTGGTTTCATATGTAAGCAACTATTAGCAATTGTATGACAGTCAATTCCCCCAACTACTATATACAAAACTGACATGTGCTTACTATATGAGAATAAAAGATGCCTGGATGTTTTTGAATAGGGGATGTTATTGTGGGACAACCATCTCAAATATATTTATGGAAGGCTTTCAAAACTGATTTGACAAAAAAATGCACAGTATTTTATGAAAGAAATTATAAAATTTCAATATCAAATCCAGGTTCCAACTTTAGTACATGTGTATGTCAGCAGAGGCTCTATTTGGTATAATAGGACAGCATAAACAAACCACTGCACGAAAGGTTCCCAACACACCCACAACCACATCCTTAAACATTCCCTTTTGCCTGCATCTCACTCCACTCCTGACATTATTCTAAAACAAAGACTAGACAAAAACAACCTTTGTAAAGTTCCACCAAAAAAGGAGATGTAAGAAGATCTAATGGACTGCACTGTCTACAGGAGGCATCCTTGTAGTTACAGGCTGCTCCTCCTGAATTACTCTTAGATATTAGCACCCCTAAAGATGAAGAGTCAGACTGAAAAGCATACTCAAAAACTTTATTATAGTCCTCAAGTGATGCAAAAACATGTTCTCTGACACAGCTAGGAAGACCAAAAGTCATTGAGTTGTAGCCCTGATGGCACAGAGATAACAGATGAAAAGCTTTGGCAATAGAAGTAATATTAGTAATATTAGTATAGAAGTAATATTAGGCCAAGAAGAACACTTAACATTCAGGCTTTCAAAAGTACAATTACTACTGAACAACCCATATGGTCCATTTTTTCATACCACAAAACTGAGTAATAGATAAGAATTTTCTTTTGTTTAGACTCCTCACAAAGCTGGAATGTTTCTGTTTGCAGGCAGAATGCGGGGAAGGGGGACAACAGCAAACAGTTCCACTAACCGGATGTCTAATTTAGGTGCCAGAGGTTTCCAAAGCCTTGCGACATTTATCTACAAATACTTTGAGCATAAAATCACACAAATACATTTCCTAAGCAACTGAGCTAGTACATTTGTGAAGAATCAAAGGACAAAAATCTCCAAAAGTTATTAGTGAACTTCAGTTACTTCTTGAAATTCAGCCACTGAACTTATCGTTCATGCATACAGTGTGATAAAACTATGCTCCCATTATCAGGGATTTCAGAGGAGTTCCATTTGGGGAAATTGTGTCTGTGAGCACGAAAGAGAGACAAATGAGAGGTACCTCTAATCCTATTTGTGCTGGTACAAGACCCTGACATGAAAAGGTCCCCTTAAAGTTAAACAGCTAACAGAACTAATAAAGCATTTATTCAAGGCCAGGACCTGGGACATTCCTCTGCAGGAAGAGCCTTGACACAGAACTTCGACTACAGATTAACAAAATGACCACATTTCATTTATACTTCCATAAAAGATACTGCTACAAATCAATAAAACCCACCAAAACATTATTATCAGCATGCTTTACAGAGAACAGACATCGCTCATTTTACCTCCATGACTAATCCCTTTAAGGCTTAATAGGAACGACACTTTTTGAGTAACTTTTTTGGCTTAGAATCCCACAATTGGAGAGGCTCAACAAACACACTTTGTAACTTCTGACATGGAAGGAAGAAAAATAAGTTCTGTATCTTTTGGAAAAAGCCAACATTAACTCTCAACACATATAAATGACTGCAATAGTTCACACAACAAATAAAAACACCTACACAGAACCTACATCTAAAAAAGGTCTGTCATTTCTCAGCTACCTAATACAACAACAAAATATGGTTGCTTAAAAATTGATAGTTAAAAAAAAATCAGAAATCAAACCCAACCAGTATAATATTCTGAGAGTTTCAAGATTTTCAGCAAAACTACAGGACTAAAGAGGACTGCAGATTTCAACTGATTACTGACTTAATGATCCACTGCTAATGAGTTCAACGAACACTATCATAGTAATATGCTATCAGTGTCAAATGCCAACATTGTAATAGTCACTGTTCCTAAAATAAGTAGCAATAAGATAAACTAGTGCCTTTAAGTCACTGATGGGAACTAAAGTGTTTCCAATCTCAATTTTACTATTAATTATACTAAGACATACAGTTTATTCTAGAGATATAGAAGTTTGCATGAACAGGTTAGAAGAGTCTTGCATTTTTTGCTCATCTGTTTCTGTATCTGCAAAACAATGAACTACATCACAATTCATCAGAATACTGAAAAGTATTTAACAGTGAAAGATTACTCAGAATAATGCAGCGCTCTATATAAATACCGAAGAATCCTGAAAAGCTTAAGCTGGTTTTAGTATCGCCTGTCACCTTCATACTCACTAGCATGAAATTCTGACACTGCTAAATTCAACAGCAGAGTTTTCATTTATTTCACTGCCGGCCATGATTTCATCCCAGGACTTCTGCTACTTGTCCTGGCATTAAAATTTGTAGATACTACCTTCAGTTCCTTTTACCCTGCCTTGGAATGCCAGAGGAAAGATTCCACATGATTCCAAATTCTAGTTCCCGAAAGCCACATTCGTCACCCTGGAACACAAAGAAATGCAAACAAACTTAAAAGAACACTGTATCCCTGACTCTAGCCCACGATCAACACAGGGATAAAGTAAGCGAAGGGGATCTAATTCCTTATTACAAAATTAGGTCCAACTGCAGTTGTATTCAGCTTGCAAGAGAGCAGCTATGAAGAATTTCTGACATACGCCTGAACCAACAGTGTCTGGAAGAACTTGGATCTGCTACTCCAAACCACTTTGCCTACTAAAAAAAAAAAAAAAAAAAAAAAAAAAAAAAAAAAACTGTGACCAAAAGCCCAGACTGCATTCCAGAGGTCTAGGAATAGCTTGTTTTCCTATTTGCAGTAGGTAAATTTAAAGTCTATGAGGCATTCCTCTGGTTTTTAAGGATGTCTCCGATTTCTCCTCAAAAATTCCCTTTGCTTCTCTTTTTCTCTATTTCAAAAAAAATTGCTTTCCCTAGGACTACAAACTTACTTATAGACAATATTTTTCAGAGTGAATTTTGAAAAAAAAATGCAGTCATCTTTCTGATTCTGCTATAGCCCTTAGAGAAAATACGTAGAAATGAGACCAAAGAAGCTGAAGGTCCTCATTTACGGATTTGCGTAATACAAAGGCACAACAGTAAACCAACACCTCACGGCGTATGTCTTTTTGCTCTGCTGCATAAGGGATTTGTTTTAAGTGTAAGCTGAATACTGCCATTTCAACAAGTCTAAACTATAAAAGCAGAGGTTATAGGTGTTTGAAATTACATCCTTAGGACTCAATTTTGAAACTTCCCTTCTCATTCTTTCGATTGACGTGCTTCATTATTGAAATGTCTACTATAGCTCTCTTTCTCTTCCTTGCTAATGACTTCAAAGAAATACATGCTTGAACTCCTAAATACATTAAACTAATTTAAACTTTCTTAAAACACCCAGTGAATGCTCAGCAAACCAGAAAAAGCAGACTGTGCTTCAGAAAATTACCTATCTAGCTAGTGAAATGCATACAATCAATATAAAAATAAACACATCTAATGATAACATCATCATCAATACCTCTAATTTGACCTTGCTAGAGATTATTAAAGCACTACAGTTACGTAGGAACATGAAATTAAAATAAAAAATAAATAATAATATATTTTTTTAAAAAACACAGTAACTCTTTATTAAAACAAAAAAGTTATTGTCACAGCAGTCAAATTATTTATGCTCTTGGGGAGTGGAGGATGCAAACATTTATGCACCTTCCACAGTGAGACAGTTTAGATGTGCAATCCAAATCTGTAACCTGAATATCTTATGGTGTTGTTTTAATTACAGGCTGACAGATCTGGCTTTGTTAGCTTCCTGAGAAGTAACATGCAAGATTCCCTTACAGCATTTGCCCTTACATTTTCTTATAGAATCACTGAAAATTAAAAACAGATTTCAAATTGCTGTTGCTTCAAGTTTAAAGCAAAAAAAATTACACTGATCTAAAAAGCTACCCTTTTCAACTGTAAATGAAGACAATTTTCTTAGAGTACTATCTTAATTATAGCCAAATCAAAATCATTATTTGCAAATGAAATTATAATTTATGGTCAATGACAACATCAATCTCCTGGACAATTGTATGGTATTGCATTGCATTGTAAACAGATCAGACAACCTTATGCACAAGCTAAATCATATACATCTTCCGAACATAAGAGCTATTCTGGAAATGTCATTTTTGAGATAACTGATATGGCAGGATTATAAGCAAAATAATTCAGTATAGACTTAGAATCACTCCGATAGAAGCCTGATACTCGGAGAATTTTTATTCTTCAGAGGCCAGCGTACCTTAAATTATCAAGCAATCATATCACCAAGAGGTTTAAGGATGATTAACAATAATTAAAAGAGCCTTAAGTTTTCATCGTCAGAGGAAACAAAAACATATCATCCCAGCAACTGCAGGTCTACAGTCATCTCCTGTGCTCATCCCTGTTTTTTGACAACTTATCACTTACTCTGTGGTCTCAGCTGGTCTGTGCATTACCCACCTTCAGCAGCGCTGCAGAACGTGTTCCACAGAGCCTTGAGAAACCACCACCCCTGCCAAACAGACCTTTCTGCAGCTTGTGCTTAGCCCCCCATCTGAGCAGCCTGTGGCAGATCAATCCTTGCCTTAGTAAAGCAAGAAAGGTTCAAGATGTTGTGGACCCAAGGACACAGCTGTGAAACGGCAATGTTAGACATTTCCATGTGACTTGGCTATCTTGAAACAAGATTATGTTGGTCACATTCTTCCCATCTCAAGTACTGAAATATTCCTGCAGTTACCTAGTATTTCTTGAGACAGGGAGTCCCTTGGCAGGACTCACTGCTGTCTATGAACCATCTACGTTTAGGAACCACCCACAAATACTGTGGGTACCCACCCTTACGTACAGAGCAATGATGAACAGGCATAGGCGCGTTTCTGAGGTCACTTAACATATTTATTTTGAATAAAAGATAAGAAAATATTGCAGTCACTGCTCAGCTCCTCCTCTTTACCTGCTGCTTGGGACTTAGTTTGTTCAGATTGATTAGTTTTCTTGCTAGATCCACATTCACATGATCAACATAAGCAGTGATGAGTAAACAGTGTAAGCTCCCCCATGTTCACCCATAGCCAACAAGTTTGAGTGATGAAGGCCTTTTTTGCTGTGTTTTGGACAGCCAGGAGACACAAAAGCCCTACAATCTCTTCTTGGCATTTACTGGTCTTTCAGGGTTGAGCTGGGCACAGGTACTTTCTTAATATGCCACCTGCTTTCCAAGGGAGGGACGTAAAGGTTGGATTGCTGTAACAACCAGCTTCGCTTTTATTTTAGCCAGCAAATTCCCTCTACAAGATAGGGCAGCTTTAGCTCGTGTCGTGTGTGTACGCATACATATATGTATATACATACATACATATATCTGAGCAAATGGACAGAAGGTTGGAAAATAAAACGAAAGTCAAACACATGGAAGAGAGCCACGGTATTCATACCCTGCAGCCCTAGGATGGTCCTGAGCCATACTGACTGGCAGGTCTCTTCCAGCCTGCTGCGTCTTGGCTTATAAAGCACTTCTTATCATCAACAGGTTTCTGCAGCCTGCTAAGAGGCTGGTTTTCAGAGTTACAACGATCTAGTTACACCAAAATGCCACCTCCTGCACACACGTGCTCCCAAAGAGCAGGTTTTTTCCTCGTTCAGCGTACCTCCCAATGAAACAAGCATGCAGTTAACACTGTATTAGTTGAGAACAAATACCCACGTGTCTTCATTGATAAAAGCTGAAGACAAAAATCCACAAGTTTGAAAAAATATACCCAACTGCAGAAGCATTGGGCAGCCAATAATAAACCCCTAACATTTAAATGAATCAGCTGCATGTTGAGTACATTTGGACTCTTCTATAAAGTACCTTTAAAGAGATTTTTGCCTTTCTTTTTGTTTGTTCTGCACATTACTGTATATAAGGCTTTGCAGAATATTTTAAGTGTTTAGCATGAACACATTATTTAAATAATGCATAATGATCAAATAGAAAAATATTCTAAAGCAACACAGAAAAGGTTAAAGAACATGCCAATAAATGCAACAATTACAGCAGATTTAAACTTTACTGAGGACTATTTTCTTGGTAACATAGGAGGAATGGGCAGAAGAAAGCAGGAAGGCGCAGAAAAGCCAAGAGCTGCTTGGCTACAACTTTATAATGCAGGAACACTTTATTTCCTCAATTATTTATTTCTTAAATTCTATGTAACAAATTCTGGCAGAATTAAAATGACATTTTGGGGAGAACACCACTGAAATACATAACTTAATCTGAACCTAATCATTTACTCAAGTTCCCTAACCATGGTCAAAACCACCTATGACTTTCCATAACCTACTGCATGCATTTGCAGGTAGAGCTGCCAAAAAACAAAAGCGGGGGGAAGAAGCTATCAAGGCTTGTAGCTTGTGCTAAACATTCAAAAGGCTTTTAAATCCAATATTTTATAACAAGCACAGTCATGCTAAGAAAAAAAAAAGGCTTTAACAGTTTTTATATTGTGTGTTCAATAAGACAGCAAAGTTTGCAAATATTTTCAATTATTGCGCTGCATTACGCTGCATTGTGCTTTGTGTACCAGCGGGATGTTTAATCAGCATATAAATTACTCCTGATATGAGTCACTGGTATTTTAGAGCTTTATGAATATTATCAAGAGAAGCAAATTTAGCAATCTCATACCAAGAGCTGCAATTTGTCAAGCACCTTGACGTCTACTATGTACAGAGCCTTATTATCTACCCCTCTCAGCATCAAAAAAGAACTGCAACTTTGAGCCATGCTTGTGGTAAGGGAGACATTTAACAGGCATTCCCAAAGAATTTTGCATTTACAACACTGCAGCCCCCGAAGATTGAATAGAAAGAAATTTGTGGCAACCATTAGCTTTTATTGTCTCTTTGGTTTCATTCTTTTAGGCTGGAAGAATTCACTCCCTCCCCTCTTTTTTTTTTTTTTCTTCCCCTCTTTCTTAAGAGAAAGTAACAGAGCATTCAAGTTTTTTTTTTTTTAAATGACACAATCTAAATAAAATGGCAATCTGTAACTTTCTGTCTTATATATGCACTTTCCAGAGTGTAACCTAACAAACTGAAAACTAGGCCCACTAAGTCATGTATCTCTAAGCCCAAATAGACAAATCTTGCAGCATTCCTACCATGTTTTATAGTATTTGCAGAGAAGAAGCTTTCAGCTTGAAAGAGTCAAGCCGAAACTTGGCACACTTGGTCTTGTTTCAAGAAGGAAACTTTCTTTTGCCAAGCTTGAAAAGGAGTGGCTTTTAACATTTCCACTTTGGAAGTAAAAAAAGAGATTCTTTTTATGATCAAATAACTTCACAAAAGAACCCAAACAAACAAAAACCCAACCTCCATGTTTTAAGACTCTGGCACACCTTAATGAGAATAAATCTTTTTGCTTAAGAACGATTAAATTAATTGAAAATGTTGCAGAGTGCACATGAAGCATGACATTTTAAAGAAGGGAGCACAGCCAATGAAAGCAAAGAGGGCTCATTTTAAATCAAGAATCATCAGCTCATTTCTATGGCTACTTTTTAAACAATTATAGACACTATACTTTCTTGAAACAACCCTGTTTACTATGAACATCATTAAAATGGCTTTTCTAAGAAAAAGTTGCTTGGAAGCATTTACGGACAAGAACATTGATTAGCAATGGCTCCAGTTATAAACCTTTTAAAATGACACAGATGTACTGTATTACCTGCTCTTTGTTTGCATTTTAATATTGACCTTTTCCAGAATATTTTTTCTATTACTAGAGTGCAACCCTTAAACATCCCATCAGTATTCAAACCTTATCCTGTGAAACACTTCAAAAACACATAGCAAGACCAAATCTTTACTGCAAGGCTCATACAGCTCAAATGCATGCAGCAAGAAGCAGAAATGAAAGAACCGGAGCTTCGAGAGAGAGGGAAAGACTTCTCGAAGCCAAACAGCAGATGAACAAAAATTCAGCTACAAGACCTCTCCCCTGGTCATTTTTATAAGTAATTCATGACATTTTCAGCTCTAACAAAGCAATGCAAGCAAAGAGCAGTTAAGCACATAATAGCTACAGCATGCCATGCTGGTTTGAACAAAGTGTGTGTCATTCAGAAAAGGCAGCCGCAGTTCACTTTAACACATCCACATCGCGCCAGCGCCCTGTTGTGCGCAGAGCAACGTGGGGAACATCCAGGTCTCAGATAGCTTGTACCTACCTGACAATATTTGGTCTTACCCGTGGTTAGAGTCACCCCTCTCAGTACAGAAGGTATATGGTATTTACACAGTTACCCAATTTTCCTTTATATTCTGTAAAAAAATGCAGTAAGCTGAAAATTAACTCCTATGACACCTACAAGAGAAGCTTGGCCAGAAAACCTGCAGGCTTTAAAGGAAAAATAGCATTTGTAACAATAGACCCAGTTCTTTTGGGGTAAAGGACCCCACATGCAGTCACAGGTAAGAATTATTACAAGTACACAGCATTCGAGGTGGCAGATGGCACCGTCTACCCCAAACAGGAAGATACAGTAGGAAGACTATGAAAAAGTGTGAATGCCCATGATGTCGATCAACTTAAAAAGCAGGAAGGAAAACTTGGTCCCTAACAAAATGACGACCCAACTACAGCAAGCTAAAAAGGACACTTGTCTCTCCCTTCTCCAGTGGGAGGAAGGGTAAAAAGCCCTGAAAAAGGGTGGAAACACCATCTTTCAGAACAGACTATTTATTACAGGAAGTGCTGACAGACAGACAACTCTGGGCTCAGCCCCAAATGTTGTTCTTATGGCAACACTGCACACAATTAGTATTTCCCTTCTTTGCTGTTTTAGTAATAGCAGAATTTGCAAATGACTGGGGGCAAAGGGGTAAATGACTGAATTTATACACCTTTTTTTTCTTCTGCAACTCTTTCTCTTCCGTCTTCATCACTTGAATTCCCATTAGAAATGTACTGAGTGTACAGCTGTGGGTTCCATGTCTCTCTAATCTCACTTCCAGGGGCAGATCCAGAGACAACCCAGTTTTGGGTTTAGTACACACACACATACACACACACACACAAAAAAAAACACCACCCCAAAAAAACAACAACAAAAAAAGACATAATAGTCCTCGAGGGTGTGCAGAACGGAAATACTTCAGGATGCAAAACATACCCTGCAGTGAAAAACCTTCGCAATAGCGAAACAGTGAGGTGAATGGCTTCTTGTTAGGAATCTGCATATGTGCAACAGCTGCAATTCCCAAACAGACATTAGATAACTACAACAAAAACTGCTCAACCCCGTAAAAGCGGCAGAGCTGGGATCGTGGTGACCAGCAGTTGTCCCACTTTAGAGTTTCAAGGTTCTAGTGCAGGAATCAAGAGAGACACCAGAGCTATTACAGTCATAAAGGATCATCCAGAAGATAATTTTAAAAAATAAGAAAAAAAGAAAACAGAAAAACCACCCACATAACAATTATTAATCAACTTGACAGTGACCTCAATTCTACAACCACCCACGCCCACCACACAGAATCCAGAACAGAATCCCCATCACAACTCACTAAGATCAGAGCATTTATCAATTGTCCAAGGTTTACACCTGATCGTTACGTGTTCCAGGCTTTAAAAAACACTGAAATAGTCTAGGGAAAGAGTTCTCTATAAAACCCATACAGAGAAAGGCAGGTAATCCTCCCTTTGTTCTTCCACAAGCTGCAACACTTGGAAAGTACTTGAAGCTAAAAGTCTTCTAGACTTAAACCACTGTGCAGAAGAGATGCATGAAGCAGAAATGAGAGCACATTTGTCTCAAGTCAGGAAGAACTTCTTTGCCTGAAGACTGAGAGGGGATCATACCAGTGAAGAAGTATCTTAAGGGAAAGACATTTGATGGATCTTTCCACAATACTACAGATAAGTGCTGCAAACTGTGCAACAGTAGACAGAAAGCATTTTCCACGCTATTACTCTAACATTGACCAGTTTTTCCTTTCACTAAAGTTTTACTCTACTACAAAGTTTTGCCAGAGCAAGTGTTATTATGCAGCAACATAAAGCCATAAACCAACAGGTTGTCACCATCACACACAGATTAGCTTCCTGTTCTGCTGGAATAAGCTCTGGTTGTCTCAAGATTACAATTGGCTCCCTAGAATTTAACTCTCTGTATCAAAATGAGATTCTCTTTCTGATAATTCTTTATCTGTTAACGATACTGATGGCCATCCTCTAATACCTATTTGTAGGTATTCACTTCACTGGATGACAGCTCAGTTGTGGATAAACTGAGATGTTGCTCCCACACAGGTAGGTTGCAACTTCTCAGGAACATTGATAAACCAAAGAGCAAGACTATGCAGTTAAACCTCATGAGTCTTTTGTGGTGGCACAGTGGTAGTAACCTGTATTTTCAAAATTCCTTCCAAAATTCCTTCCCTGTGCTTCACCTAGCTAGATGCTTTCTAGCACCACTCTATCATATATGACTCTCTCTGAACCCTCAACATATGGAAGCTTGCAAGACATATGCTTGCATATCCAACCTTGCAGCTTGATATACAAGCTTGATATCCAGCTTGCAGCTGGATACTTGCAGCCAGAAAGATTTCAACCATCACCACAGCTGGTGTGGTAGATCAGGAATATTTATATTTAAAAGGAAGTATAAAAGGACTTCCTGCCTCACATCTTCATAACAAATTCTCATCTGCTTGTCTTCAAGCCAAGCTTAAGTAAATATCAGTCTGATAACCTGTTTTGGGCCATGGCCTGTTACAATCTAATTAATATATTTTGTGCAACACAGGTAATTACAAATTATCCATTAGCTTATGGACCATCACTCCATGCCTAAAACCATCAAAAGCATTTCAGTGAAGCAGAGTCGCCACTTCGCACTGGAGTCCTGAATTCAACAAGCAGAACTACTGTCTCCGTCTTCTTGCTCCAGGAGTAGGAGAAATGAGGAGAAGGAATCAGATATGGAGGCTGCAGAGGACAGTGTGGACTCGCAGAGGCACCTCCATAAGCACACCCACTCTGCAGAGCCACAAGCACTGCAAGCGTGCTAACACACAGATAAAAGAGAACACCAGGGCTAAGACAACAATATTATCGTCACCAAAAACAAACACCCTCCCCACACACATGCACAGTCTTCATGTTCACCAATGCATATGATCCAATGCTGATGGGCATGAGCTATTTCAAATACCAAGGATTTAAGCTCCTGCAGCCTGATGACTACATCCCCCTCAAATGATGAATGGAGATGTTCTTGAGGGCTGACTCAGTGCCTGGCAGCACAGAAAGATATGAGTAACTACCTTTGAACCAGTTTTCGCTCTAGCACACATACATCAACAGCCCTGCCAAAGTCTGCACATGTGAGACCAGCTCTAGTATCAGAATGGTCTGAGAACACTTTGGGGTCAGCTCACTACTAAGCCAATGCCAAAGATCCTTGATGTATTGCGTAGGGCTGCTGTAACAGTTAAGGAGCCCAAGGCCTTCAGCTGAGTGCTCAGTATTGCAGTACCAGCACCAAAATACATCTGATTTTCATCAGGAACACTGCAAGGACACAAAGCTTCACCAGGGAAATGCAAACTCAGATGTAGCCTGTGTATTTAAGGAGACAAATCAGAATACGGTAAGAACAACTCAATTCTTCCCTCTACCCTTATGCAGGATACCGTGCCATAGTAAGAAAAGAATACTTATTGTTTATAATTTCTAGGATGACATAATTAAATAACAATCCATCTTAATATTTTAACTCTTAAAGTTGGGGGGAGGGGGTGGTTAAGAAGATGCAAGACAGTTGACCTTTATTATAAAGCATAGAAGAAGGAGCGAGAGAAAGAGAGGGATGTTAAGAGTTTTAATCAAAAACAAACATTTTAAAAAGCCTTAAGCAGCAAAGCAAGAATTCCTGTAACTCATTATGAGGGATATTCAGCAAAAAATTAACTTGGCTAACAGGTGAGGAAAGATGCGCTCTGGAGGACAGCAGAGGATCTGACTTGCCAAGTAACAGAGAAAACATGCCCTGTACCCTCGCTACAAACATTCATCGTGCTGCTATTCATTGGATGTCAGGTGATTTTGGTTTTCTAGGCAAGAAATCTGAGCAGAGAGGGGTATAAATACCTATGCACGACAAAGTACCAACAGGCAACACTCAAGCATTTCTCCCTCTCCACACTCTCAGTTTCAGCTCGGCACTTTTCTGTTGTTTTACTGCCCCCAAGCCTGACCTCTCATATTAGCAGAGCAGGCTGTGTTTGGGAGGAGAATTGTAGCAGACAAGCAGTTTATGCTCACACTGAGAAGCCGCCGCCACCACCACCATACACACACACACACACACACACACACTCGGTTATTTTTCCTTCTCAGATATTAGTTACAGAAACCTAAGTCATGTTTCAGGAAAACATCATGTTAAAGGAGGACCTTCCCCTACCCGCCAACCCAGGTTGAGACTCTCTACTCTGCAACAAAATCTGGAAGGAAAAACCTGAAAAGAAAATTATTTAGAGCTGCCTATGAGTGCAACTAAATTGTTTTTAAATTTATTTTGCATATTCATACATTATTAATCTTTCGTCTGAAATCGCAGCTCATGATCTGACATGTGTCCATCTGCCATTTGAGGAAGAGAGGGTTCACTCCTGTATTCAGTACGAAGACAATTATGAAGCAAATAAATGGTTCAAAAAATGTGCTGCCAATAAATGACATATTCCAGTGAATTCAAATGACTCTTTCCAGAATTCTGGCATTCTACAGCATGAAAATAAACTCTAAGTACAAGGAAAAGCAAAGCTTGCCACCTACTGCTCAATGGAATAATAGTAAGTACCAGTATTGTCTTTCTTTTTAGTAGGCTGGGTTTTTTTTTTTTTTTTTTTTTTTGCTTTTGAAACTCATTTCCCTGAAACAGCATATACAGAAAATTGTATCTTTGTCAAAAAATAAAAAGTCACTACATAGAATACGCAAAACTCCCATTTTTTTCTTTAAACTGATTTTAATTTTCTGATAATAACCCTGACAAGCCTGAAACATTTTTTATGAGAGCATCCAAACTGACAACAAATTCCCTTTAATATGATCCAGTGGTTTTATGAACTCTGTAATAGAGTCTATCCTCACGTAGATGATGTTGAAGAGTAAATTTACTGTATAAAGAGCAATTAAAAAATCAAAACACTTATTAAAATAGATGTCAAGCCTATGAGAACAGATTTTATTTTCTTGGACATACCTCTGAAGCAGGTATTTTTAAAACTGTAGATTACACTAGTAACAACATAGAGCTATAATGAAGGCAGATTTATTGCTGGTATTTCTTTTAGATTGAGTTCCATACCTGAACAGAAAAAAAAATGATGATGTTTGTATTCATGCGTGAAGAAAATGATTTCAACAATTACTATGACTTGGTGAGCCAGTTATTCCCATAAAGTGCAAGTCTTCTCTCAGTAACAGTAGATCCCTTGCTTAGTGCAAGTTGCTTAGCTCCTTAATATCAGGATTCAGCTGTGTGCTTCTGAGCACCCGAAAAAGCCATTCCCACACACACTGTGGACCCCGGAGACAACAAATTAGTCTGCTTTCTGATCCTCCAGCTCCTTTCTGCCTCTCCTTTGAGGCCCTGTCATTTAGGGGAAACATGTTAGAGAGGCTGCCAAGGATTTGCTGCAGTCTCCCAATGAAACACTGGCTGGTAATAAGGCCTCGGTCATCCTCTGAATAATACCAGTAGAAGAGCCCACACTCTCCAGTCTGACATTCTTCACCATCTAGACCTGTTTCTTAAGTGGCATCATACAGAGAACCGTCTCTGACCACTGACAGGTAGCAACAGCCAAACTTCAAAATAAGACGACATGAGAAACAAGTCAGTCGGTGCAGCCACTGCCAAGAGGGTTTAAGTGAGTAAAATTGCATTGTAGGGTTCCGCGAGGAATTTCTCAACGTACCAAGATGCGTGACAAATTATGGCTACTTTAGGGAACTTGCATCAAGCAGAAATTGCTTGTCCAGGAGTCTGCTTCTTAGTGAAAGAAAGTATTCAGGCTGTAGCACTGAAGAAGAAAATCAGTTTATTACATTACTACTGGAGATCCTGAATCGTGAGTAGAATAGGCTATTCATATGTGGGAAGTCAATGAGGTTACATGTAATTAATCAGACATGCCCAGTACTGAAAAATATACCTGCCTTCACTTAAAGACTGCTCACACCATTCTGTGAGTGAAGACTCTTGAACCATCTAGTCACCTGCCACACTAGCAAAATGATAAAATCACGTCAACCACAGAAAGAAATGTTCCTTGTGTGTTATTTGTTATTTAATAAGGCTCCTAAAAACGGTATTTTTGAGAAAGGCTGAAAGTGTAAAGCATCTCCTAAATCTATGCTCATATCTAAGACAGACAAGTCAGCTCTTACCTGTAGCTTATTTTAATTTGAGGAGGTGAGGATCACATAATAAGCAAGGGTGGATATATCTGCAAGCCTACTGAAAACATTTCTCCAATTCAATACCAGAGGACATAAGTCCTCAGTTCATTGATCATTATAACACTTACAAAAAAAGCTCCTTTTTTCTAAGGACAGCATATTTTTTAAAAAATACATATTTCTATAACAGACACCATCAAGAAACCCTGTTCCCACGTTGTTATTCTTCTTTCATAAGTTAAAGGTATATATATGGATATACACACACTAGACACTAGGTATTTGTTCCATATCTAACTTCTGAAATCTATTTCCACACCTATGAAAATGATTCCCAATAGTTTTGAGCTACACACGCTCCAAACAAAACTGCTACTTCATTTTAGCCACTTCCTATCACTATCTTTGCACAGTAATTAACTTGAGGAACAAATTTACTACAGTTTTTATCTGAGTGGGTAAAAACTCTGAGAAGCATAAAATTGTTTCAATATCACAAAAAACATACACTTAACCCAGCAAGCTTTTTTAATTTAAGTGAAGGTTCTGAATGCTTAGCTTTCTAAGCAAAGCTTTGTACCACATGGCAATGAGTTGCAATCTCATTAGGATCACAGAGGTGTGGTGGGAGAGCTCCCATGCCTAGAGTGCTGCCTAGAGTGACAGGCTCTTCAGGAAGGACAGCCAGGAAGACAAGGAGAGGGAGTTGCCCTTCATGTGAGAGCATCAGGGATGCACAGAGCTCAGCCTGTGGGTAGGCAAGGGGCCAGCCAAGAGCTTACGGGTGAGGATTAGCAAGCAGCCCAACACAGGTGACCTTGACGTGGGTTTCTGCTATAGACCAGTTGGTCAGGAAAGAAAAACAGACAGAATTTTCTTCAAATGACTGGAAAAAGCTTCATGTTCACAGGCCCTGATCTGCCTGGAGCACTTTTGTCACCCTGGTATGGCTGCAGGGACAGCACACCAAGGCACAGGCAATCCAGAGGGTTTCTGGATTCTACTCATGACCACTTCCTAACACAGGTGATTGAGGAGCTGAGGAAACATGGAGTTCCACTGGACCTCATACTTACAAAAAGAAGGAAGATCTGGTCAGAGATGTCAAAGTCTCGCAGTGCCCAGAAGATGCTGGAGTTCATAACTTTAAGAGAAAGTCAAAAAGTAAGACTACAGAGCAGACTTCAGCCTGTTCAGGGACCTGCTTGGAAAAAACCCATTGGGGGATACCTTTTTCCTCCAAGGTGGTCTAAGATCCTTGATATTCAAGGATCACCTCCTCCAAGCTCAAGATTAGCCCATTGCAATTAGCAGGAAACTAAGCAGAGTTGACAGAAGGCTCAAACATAAAAGGGAAGCATAGAAGAGACCTGAGCAGTGACAGGTGACCCAGGAGAAATATAATGACACTGTCCAAGGATGAGGTTATGGGTGCTAACTCCCACTCAGGGTTCAAACCATCCAGAGACATGAAAGGCAGCACAGCAAGTCCCTGTAAGGATGCAAGCAGCAAAAGAAAGGCTAGGGAAAACGTAGGCTCCCTGTGAATGGGGCAGGGCCCTGGTGACAGAACTGGGATGACAGACACTCAATTCCTTCTTTGCCGTGGTCTTTACTGGTAAAGCCAGCTTTTGGGAACTCCAAGCTCCTGAGGAAGGAGAAAGGAAGCCTGGAGCAATGAAGACTCACCCTCAGTGGAGAAGGTCCAGGTTAGGGAACACAAACAGAACACCCACAGACCCTGACAACATGCACTCATGTGCGCAGAGGGAGCTGGAAAGGCCGCTCCCCATTACCCTTTGAAGGTCATGGTGACAGGAGGAGGTGCCTCAGAAGGGCAAGCAGGAGGATCCAGGGAACTACAGGCTGACCAGAGTCACCTTGATCCCCAGAAATGTGCTGGAGCAACTAGTACTGGATACTATTTGCAGACATGCAAAAGACAGAAAGGCGACTGGGAGTAGCCAGCATAGATATACCAAGACCAAATCTACAACCTTGAACACTACCTAATTTGCTCTCCTTCCTATTCACATCTCCTAATGAATTCATCTCCTATGAAACTTTGTTTACCAACTTTTTAGCAACTGATCTTTTCAGGGGTAGAGCCCAGACTTCCCTACAGAACTGCTGCCTGGCTTTGAGGGATCTCTGTCATGGTTACTTTTCATTCTTATCTTTTGCATTCACTGTTCACACTTTCTTTGTGCTTTCATCTGACTTCAGAAACCAGGATGATTAGACCAAACAAACACAAAAATCAGGAAAACTATGACTGGCTCTAATCTCCAAAGAAACAGCCGCCATTTGGATTGTTTTCCACATCATTAATCACCAGATTAACAAAGAAATAGGTTTTTGTTGACTCTACTGCCATGAATACAGAGAAAAGAAACAGCAGATAAGATCTTTTTTTTCATTCCAAACACAAAGACTGTGATACACAGTAATAAATGTGAACTTCTTTTAGCATTATAAAGAGGCATTAATAAAATTTATAAATTGAGTTCTTTGCTGCATTTTTACAAGTTTGCTCTTTAGATTTCCCGGAAAGTACAAAACTGATCATGTTTCCCTTCTATTGTATCCTTTATTGTCTTGGATTTTCTGTTTTCCAAGATAGTTGGACAGGCACATTGGCTTCCTCTGCAATGAGGCATTCTACTTGTGACAGAGTTGTGATCTTAAGCATTTTAATTAAGCTGGTTACCTAATCTTTTGACATCAGCCTTCACCTCAGTGTTCTCAGGAATACCACAGCACCAGAACATTTTAGCAGGCAGCTGTTTCCCCCACCACCACTTATGCATGCACACACTTCATGATTTGGAGTCCCAAAATAGAGATTTTGAAACTTTTGATATCCTTGCAGATTTACATTAAGTATTGATTTAAGACGTTATCCATCTGTGGTCTTACCCCAGTATGAACAAAAATCTTTATTTTGTTCCTCTGTTCAGAAATAAGTTGTTAAGTTTTCAAGTAAAATGAACCAGAAAGAGTGGTTTCTCTGTACCTCTAGGCTGCAAAGTAATCAGATGTCCTTTGATGCTCTTTTGAAAAAGTTCCCCAATGCTATTAAGTATTTGATTAGATCATCTTTTCTTGGCTTTACTAGTTCTTAATACTTGGCAAATTTTTACCATCAATAAAGCTCTTCCAGTAAAAGCAACATTACAGCTCTGACATCTTGTAGATCTTTATTGCTTTGCCTTCTAGCAGCAAATAACGAGAAATCAGTAAACAATTAAATACCTGCATCTTCTGCAGCTCCTGTCTTTGATACCAAATCAAATAGGCTTAGTAAGTAAAGAGAATCTGAGGCTCGAGGGCAAAGATAGATGTAGACAAACATGGTCTTAAAATGTATCATGATTTATGCCTATTCTCAAGCTACCCAGAAGGGGCAGCATCAGCAGATCACACACCAGTAAACACAGTGAAGACTAACACTGAAAAATCATCATAAAAATTGGACATAATTGCCACACTTCCTCATGCAAGAACTGAATGGCTCAGCACTGAGCATTTGAGCCACAAAAAAAAGAAAAGAAAAAAAAAACAGTTTGGAAAATACTATGGTTTGAATGAGGCTAACAGTGCTGTTTTCAACGAAAGCACCAGTACAAATTTAGAAGCAATTTACTTTCCTGAAAAGCAAAGGCAGTGATTCCTACACGCACAGAGTACGTCAACATTGTTATGTCTATATTGTGGTGTAACTAACAGATGTTAGCATGAACATATTCCAGGACCATTCAAAGAAAATAACTTGATGACAAGTTAATTAAGAAGTTGAGTCTACCTTGTGGAGTGTGTTCAATTTGCTGCCATTAAGAGGAGGGGCTAGGAAGAAAGGCTACAATGTCATTTTCAAGAGAAACGTGTCCTTACACAGCAATATAGATAACAGGCTATATATGCTGAGTTGTACTGGTAAAATACAAAAAAATCTAGTTTAAGAATATTAATATGGAATATTTTGTTAAACCTGATTTTTTTTTCGTTTTACAAGATAGCTATAACTACAGTGATTACACCCTGCACTCAGTTGCTTCCAGCTCCAGCTCTGTTTTGCACCCCAAGAGACAAGACAGTCTTTTTTCCTGAGGAAAGGAAGCATTTTATTATATGAGTTCCTGGCTTGAATAGAAATATAATCTCACAAACAGAGAATGAAAACAACTGAACTACAACTTTAAGAAGTCATCAAAGACATTCTAGCTTTAATTTGGATTAAAGTTGAGGGAGTGTTTTTGTTTGTTTGTTTTTGTTTTTTTTTTTTCCTTCTATGATGAGATGACTGGCTCAGGGGATGACAGGAAGGTGATGAAAGTTTTTAACCTGACTTTAGCAAGCCTCCACAGTCTCCAGCAGTCTCCTTACAGGAGGAGAAAAAAAGAAAATGAAAATTACAAAAAGGAGAGAGAAAAACTGGCTGTACTGCCAGGCTTAAAGGGTGGCGATCACTGATAGAAAATCCAATTCTCAGGAGGTTAAGTGGGTTACTAACTCTTTTCCTTGGAGGCAGACGCCGAAGCTGATATTGTTCCATCTCTTTATTCATGACGCCGGCAACGGGATAAAACGCAGTCTCAGCAGGAAGGCTGACAACACCAGTTTTGGGGAGTAGCTGTCACACTGGAGAGCAGAGGGACTTCGACAGCCTGCAGAATGGAGCTCAAAGTTTGAAAGTCAGCTTAAAGTCCTGTATCTGAGATAAAACAACCTCGTGCAGCATGACCAGTGCGGTGCTCATATAGCTGGAAAACAGCTCTGCAAAACAGGATCCTCATGGACTAGCTGAAAATGAGCCAGTGTTGTCCCTTTGGTGCAGGAACAGGTCAGAGGACTGATTCCCTTCTATTTGGTGCTTGTGAGACCACATCTCAAGGGCCACATGCATTTATGGGCTCCCCAAATGAGAAAAGGCCCTAATACAGTGGCCTGAGCCCAGCAGAGGGCCACCGAGATCAGGGGTTGTGTGAAGAGAGAGGGAAGGAGAAGAGATCTTCAGCTCCAAGAAGAGGCCGCTCAAAAGGATCTTACTGCAATCTACAACTACCTCTTCAGAATACACGAAGAATATGGAGCCAGACTTTCCAGAAGCATACAACAAAAGGTCAATAATGCAAAGGTGGATTCCAAAAGGATAAGAAAATTGATTTTTTTACCCTGAGGGTAAAAACAGGAGGCCCAAAGTGTTGTGGGATTGTCACCATTCCAACTGCGGAAATATTCGCAGTTGCTCTGCATAAGACACCGCACAACCTGTTCTAGCTGACCATGCTTTAAGTTAGGGGCTGGGGGACAGATCACCTTCAGAGGTCACTTGTAGCCTAAATCCTTCTCAGATTCTAACACACACACCCCTACCAAAGCCACTGCTCTCTAAAAAACACCTTCCATTTTCATGTGTGTGGGGGGAGACAGAGGGTGGCAAAAAGCTGAGACCAGAAGTCCAACCTTTGGTCAAAAAAAGCTTTGATAAGTATTTTTTAACAAACTTCTACACTAATCTTAAATTCAGGGCCCTTCTGGGTAGGCTTTTTCTCCCCACCCCCCCCAATCCTTTAGCAGAAGGAACAATAGTGATGAAAATGGATGTCCTCCAGAGATACCTATTCCTATACCAGGCATTAACCTTCAGAAAGCAAAGATAGCATTCCTCTCATCTTTTTTTGGACCATCACCTGGGTAACAATCATGTAAACCAATCTTAGAACCACCTGTTCTAAAAAATAAACTACACACAGCCAAAGATATAAAAAAGAGCTAGTACACAGGACAGGAAATAACTAAAACAGCAGTAGTAGAGCTCAGCCAAGAGGTTTCTACAACACAAAGTCAATATCTTGACTAACCAAAGCAAGAAAGAATTAATTTCATTTTCAGTTACAACTATTCCACATTGCTGATTCCAACTGAGTTAAATAGAGGAGAACTGGGCACAGGCACTAAGTCAGTTTATTACCTAGGTTCATACTTACCTCATCTATGTCTTTATTCAATTAGGGGCAATTGGGGAGCTAATAGAAGAAATATTTCACTATTCAATGGGGAGAGGAAAAGAACATTTAAGATACAAGTTCATCAGGTACATGAAAATTATCAGATCATGTGCTTGCATGTAATAGCACTGGGCTAGAATATAGGTTTGTAAAGACCTGGAATGTTTCCTTGATGCCCAAGACATTTTGATATGGTCAATTCTGTCACAAAGTCTGTCACCTCTCCTGCCTTTGATGAGCAGTGAAAACTCAGCCCTGCTCAATACAAGAGGAAACTTTCAAGTTGGAATTGTCTCCTAGAAGAGGCTGCTACTCACTGAAGGGGCAGTGCTGCGAGACTTCAGTGTACTACCAAGCTCCAGCTGATGAATGCTGTACTCCGATACCCATTTCCAAAACTATATTGGAAATTTTCCAAAAAATAAAATAAATAAATAAAAATCTGCTCTCGGTTGGCAATGCAGAAAAATCAAGCTGTTGCAGGTATACACTTGCCAAAAAGCAAGGAGTGAGATGTGGAGACACTCGAAGTTACTGGAAAGCTATCATAGAAAGCCAGGACCACAAGCATGTCTGTTATTGAGATCAGAATTCCCAAGAGCTTCCAATAAGAAGCAGATCTTTGTTTCCGAAATGCACACCACTTGTTTTCAATTACAGCCATCTTCATCTTTTGCAAACATTCTTCCAAGATGAGACTTCTACCTGATAGTATCCGTCCTCAGCCCAGGGCTATGACAAACTTTGCTGGCGCTACGTGCCTGTGTGTGTTCTAAGCTGAAGCTATTTTAGGAAATTCATCTCTCTCTCCAGCACCCTGTTTCCCCCCAAAGAAAAAGAAAAAAACTCTGAGAAAAAATAAGTGAATTTCTTGCTTCACTGCTATATCATAGTAGCATCATGGTAATATAGGCTATTCTCCCAACCTGAGGGGTTCTGTTTTATAAGTAACATCAATCAAGAAGGCCACTTAAATCTGGGAGTTAAAACAAAATGCTCTTAAAAAATAAATCTCTAAGTTAGCTGTGTAAATCTCCAATTTCAGATTGGTGTTTGCGGACACTCGCAAAGAATAGTATTTTACATATCCAGCATTTGGGGCTTCTTTGAAAGCTAGGAAACTACTTACGGTGGTTGCATTTGCTGCGGTACCCCGAGGGGAGGCTTCTGCTTGATGCTGAAGGCCATCTGCGCCACGGGGCCGACCTTTGGTGGCACGGGCACCTTGCGGGAGAAGGGCTGCTGGGCAGCCTGCTGCGGGATGGGCCACGGCGGGAGCGCGGGGCTCCGGCCGCCGGTGGGAGACGTGTCTTGCGTGACCGTATCCTCGCAGGAATTGCCTTTCGTTCCCGGCTTGCACACACAAAGCTGAGGCCGCAGGCACATCCCTCCGTTTTGGCACGGCGGCGCGCAGTTAGCTAAGGAAAGACATTTCATAAAAAGCATCGGTGAAAAAGCAGGTTGGAAACTGCAAGCCCTCCCCATAGTACATCATATGTTAATTGCTAATGAAAAGCGGGAGTGGGAGAAGGTAACATTACTAAGCTGCACAAAAGGCGGTATGTAAGTTGGTATAGCTTTTATTGCTCTCCTATATAATGCATGCACAATGTTTCTACACCTTAGAAAAGTGAAATGCTGGTGAGCTTAAAAAAAAGCAGGAAATGAGTAAGAAAGGCAAGCATTATTTTATATCTTCCTGTAACTGGCCTTTTCCACTGCCCTTCCCTGCTTCTTCCTTCCCCACACTTTAACACCCAAATTGCACACTGATGAAGCGAGATCATGCAGAATGTATAACCCGATTGCCAGTCCAACATCACTACTGTAATCACATAAAAAGGACAGGCATAAACTATGCCCACCAAGACATAACTACACCTAGAAGATGCATTCTTCAAAGAGACAATATAGATGTCTGATTAGCCTGAACTAGTAGCTATATATTCCTTGCCTTATCAGTAAGCAGGGATAAGGTTCTCCAAAAGACAAGTCTTCCCACCCCTTTCAGGCATCTGACTTCAGATAGCATTAATTACACCCTGCTTGTGTTGCTCCTTCCTCTGACTTCAGGGGAACTTTGAACAATTAGTCTAGACTTAATACCCTGGGTGTAAATCTAGTTAAAAACAGGAGCAATTCCATTCTGAGTGAGCTCTAAAAAAATAAAAAAAATAAAAATAAGTCCCATTAAAAAAAAAAAAAGATTCTGATCATATGAAATTGTTATCATAATGTATACATAGCACTGAAAAGCTACGCTTTATCTGAGAGTTTACTTTAGGTGCTTAACATTACAGTGCTAATGTAATGAATGCTAAACTAATACAAAAATGGTAAAACAAATAACTTTCCTTGTTCAGAAGACATAATTTAACAGTAAAATACAATGCGAATTAAAAGATCTACCAAAATAATTTCTTTGTATACATCCCTGTTCCAAATACACTGAAGCATTTGTCACCTCCATCAAGTTTTTATACCTATGCATGCACATATATATGTAAAACTGCAGTATTGGGCTGCATTAGCCTGCGTGGTGAGCTGATAACACCCAATTGATTCAGATGCATGACCATGACTGCCATTAACTGGCACTTTATAGAGGGTTCTCAAACACAGCTCTCCCACGTGCTGTTCAGCAATACATCTCCTCTTGAAAGCTACTTAACTGACTAGCTTAATTGTACTAAACTAGCATATTCCGTATTTTCCTGAAATCAAAGATCAATCATTTGCTTATTTATATTTCTGCTTCTTTCGGAGAGTATGTTTTGTCTTTGACTGCCAGAAGGCTGGAGAGGATTTTCACAGAAACCTTGCATAGGGATTTAAAAGCATGTTATAATATATAAGCTGACTCTCTCACATTTTGCCTTTAAGAACTAGATTTTTTCTAGAAACAATAACTCAGATACACACAAACAACTGAAATAAACCATATATTTGAAAAACATATTTGTAAATTTTAGTCAGGTTTCAATGACTACAATAGCAGAGAAGTCTATTCTGAGCTACAAATTAATATCAATTGCTGAAAAAGCCTCCAAGAGCAGAGATGTCTGCCTGTCCCCTCAGGTTTATGAGGCCTCAGAAACCTGACAAAGCTATGGCAAATATGGCTGAGGACACTTCTGAATTTTGAACTGAGTGATGGTTGAACAAGACCACCAGGATCCTCATGTAATTTTCCTTATTCTAATCCTTCATTATTTATTAAATGAAAAGATTTTCAGAACAGCCAAGCATCTAAGAACACAGATCCCTTTAAAAGATTTTCTTCTAAAAGGCAGAAGGAAGCACACATTTAAAACTGTCTTTTTCAAAACCCTTTTAAATACATATCTCTATAAAGGGATGATTTGTGTTTCAAGTTGCAGAAAATAAAGGCCAACCAGGCCACTCCAGCACATCTTTCCCAGCACCACACAAGAGTTCTCATTTCAGTACTACTCTCAAATAGAAGTCTGGTCATTGCTGAAGCCACACACCTTTCACAAGGTCTCATTAGTACTGGCTAAGTGGTCCCTGTACTACTCCTAGGCTCTAGATGAAAAGGATGCAGAGAATTTAACACTCATTTTCAGGAGCACACTAGAATCCTACTTGATACAATACAAAAATGGCAGCCTTGTTCCAACTTCCCTCTCTGATGGGGTGCAGAATATTCATTGACAACTGCTAGTCTGACCACTGCACAGGCAAAGAAAGAGCTACTATCTACATTGCCTTTCACATCGGCTGTCATTTATACATATGTGTATATATATATATATATTTTATATATACACACACACACATATATGTATACAGATACAGATTTGCAGTGATAGAGTTTGGGGACAGGCACCTTAGAAAAAAAACATTAAAAACTCCTTAAAAACATTAAAGTACCATTTTTGCAAAAAAAGGGAACATCCGCATTTGAAGCATTTCTTGAAATTTGTGGGCATGCATCTATAACTTTCAGACTTTAAGAGGTTAATTAAAATATATAAGTAAAGATATATGTATGTGTGTATATACACTTATATACACACACAGACACATTTTCATGTATATAAACACACAAGTCCACCTGGAAAAGGTAAGTCAATGTAACAAAATATCCAGCCTGTTAGGACACCCATACCTTAACTCTCACAAGTGAGCTAGTAATTCACATATGCAGAAAACAATACTGAAAAAAATTGCAAGTCTGTGTGGTTAAAAATTAAAGCTGTGCTTAAGAAAACTTACACTAAAATGAAGCTAGTAAGGTTGCAATTAATTTAAAACTAGGAGCTGAAATATAATCTGTTTTTAAATGTAGTTATCTTTTTCAGCCAAACAAGGTTCTTACTTCACTGACAGCAATGTAAACCCAAAGAGTTTCTCTAATTTATATATAAAACATATGAAGCTTTGTAGGACAAACTGCATTACTCTAACATCTGGCCATATAACAAAACAAGAGTTAGTATGTCCAACAAACGTGTTATGGAAGAGATTTGAGACAAACTGCATCTTCTATGTGAAGAGTGGCAGCAGTAAAAAGCTGATTTATTAGATCTTCACAAAAATTCACCCTTTAATTGAAGTTCTTCATTACCACTGTGTAATAAAAGATCACAAAATAAGATACAAGGTCACATTTTGAGGGAAGAATTGAAGTGAACTTTTTCTAATTCACATAAGACAGCAGTTTATTTTTGACAACATTTAAGACAACTGCAACGTGCCAAATGTATGACCTAATTACTTTGTTTGAAGACAACAATAAAACAATAATGGCACATCTAATTCAAACACCATTATTTTCCACAAAGCTAAGCTTCCAAAATCTGCAGTCTGGAAGTATGAAGTAGAAAAGAGGAGAGAGAGAGGGAAAAAAAAAAAAAAAAAAAAAAAAAAAGAGGAGTGGGCCAATATACTCATGTTAACAGAATTGCAGATTAACAGAAAGAAATACAACTTGGAACTGGTATTCTACAAACGCTAACTTATGGCTTACACAGGTTAAGTAGGAGGTAAGCTTTGTGTTAGTCTCCCATCTAGCACACACTACTGGACAACTTCATCCCCAAACCATAGGAATCTTTGTTGGAAGGCACATCCAGGTGTCTCCAATCCAAACCTCCCCCTAAAAGGAGGACTGTTGCTAACACTAGATCATGTTGACACAGCTCTGTCTAGTTGAGTCTTGAAAAATGCCAAGAACGGAGATTTCACCACCTCCCACAGCAGCTGCTCAATTCTGCACTAACCTTGATATTAGGAAGGTTACTTTGCTTCCTTATGAACAGCCTTTCTGTCAGAAATCACTGTAGAGGAGCCACTCTCGGGATCTAACTTGAGGCACCTCATCAAGGAAGCAGGTCACCACAGATGTGTTATACCCACTGAAAAGGGATCTTTAAACAGGGCAATCCAGACTGGGCCTCAGGCTTAACAGATTAGGTGCTGAGCTTAGAAACCAGAGATAAAAAAACACGGCCTACCCCCACTTCCTATGAGACAAGGACAATGGGGTGAATGGGAAGGGGGTTCCTTGGGGTTGGTTTAAGATCCCACAATTGGTATTTATTAATAATTAGCCGAGTTGCTCCCCAATCAGCAGATTTAATGAAGGCCTGCTTCTTAAGGTTCTTCCTTTCTCCTCTCCCACGAGGGTAAGTCCTGTTTTTCTGCCACATCACAGCCACAGACAGCAGACGACTTCTGCCACTAGATCAAGGTGACTAAGGAGGTGGGAGCGATGATGGGCCAACCAGCACACGCATATCAACGTACCAGCAAAATGCTCTTTTTCATTTAGAGACAGCACTCAACTTCAGTGTTATGATTAGCCAGGAACTGCTTAACGTGGCAGTGAGAACGAGCACAGAAATAAAAACTACTTATACTAACTGCTTTAAGTTACCCCAGATCAGTTATTCTAGAATAGGCTTGCACAGGGATTTTTTTTTCCCCCAATAAAAGAACCTAACAAATCTAATTTCAGGAGAAGAGTGGTACATGTTAAGCTTTGTGCATATTGTATACATTTAAAACTACATTTTAGATCCATACCAGGACCTATTTTAAGGGAACACACCTGCAGAAAGATCTTACACCTCAGGCCAATAGAATCGCAGATGATGTTCAGTGTAGGTAAATACTGCAAAGTGAATAGACTGGAAAAAGTCCTACCCTCACACTGGGGCTCTTAAAACAGACCATCACTAGTTTGACACAAGAGCTATGCTGAGCAGTCCATGAAAATATCTGCTCATTACTCAAAGTTAAAATGAAAATGAAATGAGCAAATCAAGCATTTGGAATGGCTAGAAAATGAATGGAGGACAACACAGAAGAGCATTATGCACCTCTGTTTAGTCACAGTTTCACTCACACCTCGAGCACAGGGTTTGGTCTCCTCATCTCCAAAAGGACTTCCTGGTAGCAGAGCCCAGAAAAGGTTAAGAAAAGGACAACTAGGATGACCGAAGGTGTGGAACAGCTTTCATGTAGGTAATGACCAAGCAAGCTAGGAATTTTAGTACAGAAAACTGAGAAGTCAACAGGCTTCTGCTGTACTTCCACATCACAGAAGAATAAGCAGGAGATCATCTCGTCTCTCTTAAGATCAAGTATAAACAACTGGTAGCAGGTTCAAACGCTAGGAGATAGTTAAACGGATGAAGAGGTAGTAATTACTGTATGGTACCCCACTTGCTTTGGAAGCCATTTGGAAGTTATATCCTGTCAACTTGCCAAATGATCTTAGCAATACAATTCACAGAAACTTATTTCTCAACAATAAATTCATGGTAAAAAAATCTAAAGGGTTCTCAAGTCTCCTGCACATCTCTTCCTCCTCAGCTCCACTTTTGGGGATCTACTTTAATTAGACAGCTACTGTTGGTGAACATTTAGTTACAGAAATATTTCAGTGTCATTCTTGAGTTTTTTATACTTTGATAGTGTGGTTTCAATTAAGTGTGTATTTCTAGTGAGCCCATCCACTAGATTCATTATTTCTATTCAAACAAAGTTTAATGTATTTTTTTTTCTTAACTTCACACAGTCAAGCATGAATTTAAGCAAAATGAACTTCCAAACAAAATGTCATTATCACACACATTGGAACAGTGAACATGAAATTTAATGGGGCTAACAAATATGGTTCATCCTTTATTACTATCCAAACCAGTGTGGTTTTACTATCTTCTCTTACAGAAGCATGTAGATATTGTCAGACAAAATACTTGCTATAGGGACAAGTAGTTAAATACCACTGAAAAGAGGATTAAATCCAAGTATGAGATTCATTCAGCTTCTAGCACAAAATGGTCAAGAAATTATGCAAGTATCAAGTTTAGGGGAAGAGGAAAAAAGCAACACTACAATATGAACATACCTGTGCTCAGAGCGAAAACAAGAAGTTCATTTACACGCAACATGGGAATAGGCTGTTAAAGACATAGTAAATGCCATCTTATTTGATTATTTCAAGATTTCTATTCCTCAAGCACACAAGGAAACTGAACCTAAGCACATGTTGGCTGAGCAAGGGTCCTAACCACGCGACTGTAAAATAGGGCACCTTTAACTCGCGCAGTGTTGCCCCACCATAAAATACCTACTTCCTCTGTAGAGTGCTCTAAGCTGTGAATTTTCAGAGGTAAGAGGCATTCTTCACAATTTCCCCTCAGAAAAATCTGAATATGGTGCTCACATCCTGGAGAAGGGCTAAGTTTGTAAAGCAGTGTCCCTTCTCCAACTTACCATGCTGATCAGCCAAACGCTTATTTTAATTCTGGATACAAAGAGTTAGAAGTCTGAAAAGGTAAGCATAATATTAAACAGGAATAGGGATGTCATAGTAGAAACTAGATACTAAAAGTTAATTGAAGGAACATTAGGAGCTCAGTATCTAGTATTTGGGAGGAAATCTAGCTCTCCATCTAAGAATCTTTCTCCAAACAGTTCTCAAAAGTTTAATTTTACGGGAGGTCTAAACAGTTCTACAGTCACCAAGTTTGAGGGGGAGAAATTTGTGACCATGGACATAACAGTCATGCTGCAAGACCATCCTAAAAAAAGAGCTGGAATTACTTAAATAACCAGAAGAAAAGGCATTCTCTCCAGAAAACCTGCACAAAGCTCTGCACTACTAATAGAGGAAATAATATGATCATCTTTATCTTCCTACACAGGAACTTTGTTCTTATCATAAACAGAAGGACTAAGGGAATTCTTGCCCTAAATATACTTCAAATAAAAGCACACGTCACTGTTGGAATTCTTAACTGGTTCATTTCAAAACATCCGACGCATTCCTATATTGACATGGATGACTGTGCAAACATGACCTCCAAGGAAGAGGAGAAACAAAACAACAATGCCTTTACCACACCATTCTTTTTAAATAAAAAAATCATAATTTTTCTCCTAGCCTAATAAAGTATCTTATGCCATTGTTATTTTCTAAGTATCTTCTGAGAATTCTCTCTAAATGCTACCATTTATCAAAAACTAATGGCAACTATACTCAAATACTCGCCTAGATTCAAAGTGACACATTACTGTATCAGGCATAAGAATGTAACACACTTGATATTTTCCATTCTTGTCAATGCTGTGTTTACTAGAGTTTATATCATATAATATTAAGATAGACTGTGCAGTATGGGCAACATTTGAAAGTATGTGGGATCAGAATTACACGGATTCTGACAGTGCAAACAGTATTAAATTTCCCATGCAATACATCCTTCTTCCATTTCAGTAGAAAAAAATCCCCTACAGAATGGTCTAAGTCAAGGAACCTGAAAGATTCATAAATTAAATGCTGTTCTTCATTGCTGGAGTGGTTAACACACCAGTCTACAATCCTTTTAATTTTCTTCACATTTCTCATTTCAGTGTGTGCTCATTTTGTTACAGAGCACTTTGTAATAAATGGGCAACTGAATAAAAACTCAGAGAAGGTCAGTAAAGAGACAGCTGAAATTTAACTAGGAGCAGGATGCAGACAACTGAAGTGTTACAGAAGAAATAAAAAACAGAGTAATTAAAATACCAAGAACAATGAAGTATTTCCTAAACTCAACCAATTTCCAATGAGAGTTCACCACTTAGTTGAGCTCTTTCAAAAATTCAAGCCTGATCTGCCATCTACAGATAATAAAAAACTGATCTGAATTACACACACACACACACACACACAAAAAAAAAAAAAAAAAAAAAGCAAGTCTTGCCTTTGGACACAAAAGCAGCAGAGCAGGGCAAAGCTCTTCTTAGCCCTGTATTAAAATGAACACATTGACCTGCTAACGCATCTCTGTCTCCTCACACGTGGAGTCAGAAATGCATAGAGCAACAATAAAGCTTTGCTGTTTTTGCATTGCCAATGGAAAGGATCTGTTTTCTAGGAGTAAATCAAGCTATGCAGGTGAAGAACTGGTGCTTTTAAAACCAGAACAAAACAATATATCCCAAGTGAGAAAATCAAACCAACCCAGTGTCAGCCCATGCTAGTGGCAGAACACAGACTCGCCTGACAGCATGAACCATCCATCACCTGCAGACACTCAGCACTGCCCTATCTGAAGGAGGAGTCAATGCAGGGAGGTCAGCGCCTCTCTCCAGTCACCCACGCACCTCCAGGCCATCTGAACTTGCTCCAAGGCAGGAGTCAGCCTCCAAGAAGCTGCACGGTGTGCTATCGCCTAAGGGTTTCCAAGCCCGCGGAGCGTAGAGCGCAGAGCGGAGCTCCTCGCTGCCTCCACTCAAGGTGTGCTGAGCAGGGACACACACAGGTGCTTTGCTCCCTTCTCCCACTGTGCTAAAAGCAGAAGGGTGCAGATGGCAGTATGTGCTGCTTCCAGCTCTTTCCCTTCTCTCTTTCCCTTTATTTAAAAATAAATAGCTGGCAAATCCGAAAGATTAAATGAGAGCCAACAAAAAAAAGCATAGCTTCTGGGTTCCTTGCGATATTATCTTAATAGAAGATGTGTTCAGGACTATTCTCCACTGTAGATTTACAACAACTTGACCTACCACACATTCTGCTTCCGTTACTAAGATTTCTAACTGCTACACTGAGTTCACTTGGAAATCTACCACTATGTGTCTAAATGCACAAGAAAGCCTGTTCTATGTCTTTTAAGGTTTGACATGTTTTTTTTGACTAAAAAGAGGTCCAAACGGGCCCCAAAATAAAAAAGCTAAGTATGTTTTATCTCATACAAACTGCGGACTCTGCATCCAACATAGAATTGGCAACAACAGATTGGATGATCATGTCTCTATAGCAGAGAGGAGCTACCCAGCTCTTGTCCTCTCACAGTCCTTACTCTCCCTTCACAAAGGGAGCTCACTGGTGAAAATGGATACAGCCCAACCCCGCACTCAAAGTCTCCATTACTGCTTTAGTTTGGATCAGGAGCCTCTTTTGAGGCAAATCTGATCAGTCACACTCACTGAGCTCTGGTTCACATTGCCATCTGAAAGCACACGCACTGGATTCCTCTTAGATCCAGAAACACACGCACGCTCTTAAAAAACCCTAGAAAGCTGCACCAGACGGGCGCACGCTCCAAGAGCGCGGCTACCGCACCACAGCCCCCAGTAGCATTTACTGCACGAGACCAGAGTGCACCTCAAGCAGGCACAAACCCCAGCAGCACGCACAGCACGGACTCAAACCGCCAAGGCCGAGGGGCCTGGCCGATAGGTCTGCTCTCATTAGTCCGTGCTATCTGCAATACTGTTCTCATTAGTCCATGCTATCTGTAAGCAAAGATCACAAGAACCTGGGTCCTCTGTTTCTTGCCTGTCCCAAAGCCAGTAAAAGAAAGTAAAGCTATCACACAACTAGAAATTATATATTGTGAATTAAGGCCTTTATTACTACTATTCACTTTTGCTAATCTATTCCTTATATGTGAAATTTGAAACTTTTATTTATATATTACAGTAGCAACCACAGCAGGCAAAAAACAAGCTACTTGAGTAGTGGCTTTTGATTTTTCAATCTTGAATTGCTTGAAAGCAACACCTAAAGAACAGATTGAAAGGACAAAAAAATATACATAGGCCAGCTGTAAAAGGCCAAAGCCATTATGGACTTCAAAAAAAGAAAAAATACCTCTCAAGTTGGGGCATTTAGTTTTCATTTATACATGGTCTGAAGGAGATTCATACTGTTTTTCCTGAGATGACAATGTGAGAAAGTGAAAAAAAAAAAAAAAAAAAAAAACATTTTGGAAGAATGTTATCGTTAGGTTTTGAATATGCAATGTAAATAAACAAAGCTTGGTGTAATTCTAAGCCACAAGACTGATTAAGCACAAGCCTGGGGAACCATTTACAACCAAAAAAACCTCCAACAGGAACAGCTGCAAACATTTTAAGTGCTCAGCTCCACTGCTCAGAAGCAACTCTCCAGGATACCTCCATCTCTAAGAGCTGAACCGAAGACAGAGAAAGAGGGGATTCTGAGCAACCAAATACAAAGACTCACAAAGTTTTATGTCTAAACTGGAAGATTCACATATGTGTGTATGCTTCCAGTGCTGGATCCCAATCCTGCATCAGGACGACACACAAGCATGCCACCTTGCCCTTACCTCAGCCATAAAACCTCAAGAGCACAAGCCAGAAGCAACCTAGCAGCTTGAAAGTGATGACATAGCGGGTTCCTCCTCTATACAAGCGATAAGTCTTCTCTATACATGCGATTTATTCTCAACATAATCCTGCAAAATCTGCTTTCTCAACTGTTAGCCCGACCAGCTTTCCCCACCCCTCTGGGATAGGGAGCTCATGTTTCACTATTCCATTAACAACCAAGTCTCTCCCACCCACATTTGTTAATTCTCATCACTATATTACGGAAAGTTGCAATTCCTCCAGGCAATGCTATTTAAAACAATTCAGTTTACACTGAAAACACTCAAACAATTTATATTAATACTCCAGACCAAACATATTATTATACATTATAGAAAAATTCTATATTTACAGTAAAGTGGTCTTATTAAATCTTTCTGGAGGTTATCAGACATTGCAACTTACAATATGTAACTTCCTGACTTTCCAGTTCCAAGAACTTGGGGGATCACAAAAATGAAAGAGTATTTTCTGTAGGAATTAATATTAAGTAATACAGCTGGAGCAGCAAGTAACAAAGTAGGAGACAACAGGTTTCAATAGCATAAACATATAGCTGAGAGATAGGAACTCCTCATTTCCCACATAGGTTACATGTGATCCTGGACAAGTTACAACAACGGACTGGAAGGCATATGTTTCAATCTCCCTAAGAGAAAACAAAACAAATCAACCTCAAAACACTCTATTTGCCCTACAGACATGTCAGAAAGCTAATTAATGTAATAATTAATGTAGCAGTGCTCTGGTAATGCAACAAGTACTAACAAAGCAATTATTCTATCTAGCTGAGCTTGTTGCCTCAAGTTGTGATGGTATCTTATTATTGCTCTTACATAGATTATAAGTTATAATAACTAGGATCGTAAGACAACAGTGTTTGTCAAAAACCTCCTTGCATGCTTATAGTTTTGCAAAGCGTTTGTTGTTGCATTCCCCCCTCAAGATGGATGTCATGAACATTAGCAAAAGGCTGTTTTTCGGGTCTGAAGTTGTTCTCCTAGCATTAACAATTTTGAATACTTTATCAATTTTATTAGCAAGCTTTAAAATTTAACATTTCCAATTAGAATTATGCAGTTTGTATGCAAAGTTATACCAGGTTTGAAGAAGACATCCTTAAGACAAAACTTTAGAATGAAGGAGTGGATTATTAGGCACAGAGGCAGAGAAACCGTAACGCTAAAGTAGGATACAGGGCACATTCACACACAGGTAGGTAACAGGAACATGGAGGCTCGCTCACCTTCTGAGGACAGACTGCAAGACACCAAAGAGAACATGAGTATTGGAAACATAACAGGCAACTTTGAACTAAAGATAACAGAAAGGACTCGGAAAGTCCACTTACCTCCCCCACATAGACACTGCCCTCCACCTGTGAGGAAAGTTTTCAAATACCCCTTACCACCACTACGGGGAAAATGTAAAACAGCTGCCACTAATAACATCCAGGCTGCCACCAGCCAGGAGCAGAAGTCACCCCAGGGAAGGGCAGGAGCTCCATGCTTGGGAAAGGGGCCTAGCAAGCACCAGCGCGCGAGGGAAGGTTAACACAGCCAAGTTTGCCAGGCCGCACATCCTCCCTGCAACCCCTATTTCTGTGACTTACTGGCTTATTAACTCAGGTGCAGCACAGCCGAAACACATGGTGCTTGTTCCAGCCCGAGATTACACCTGAGCTAATAAGCCTCTCTGATCAGAGCTGGCTCTCAGCACTCCGGCTCTGGAAGCACGATGCAGACAAATGGAAGTTGGCTCTGGATAGAGCCAGCATGGGCCTGGGGTTTATTAGCTCAGGCTTTGCACCATGCAAAAGAATATAAACCGGCCCTAGAGGCCAAATAGCCTATTAAAGTGATACCGAGCCTGAGCTAATAAACCCTGACAGATCCAAACTGACTCTGCATGAAGTCAGCTCAGGTGTGTCTGCATCTGGGGCACAGTCAATCAACAACTGAAATAATCAACTCAAAAACAACTGAGAGTTCTCAGTCTGATTTAAATAAAAAAACAACAACCACAACAAAAACTTTTTTACAGGAAACAAAGGGGTTAATTTTTGTTCAGTTAAAGGGGTTTTGTTCTTTTGAAACTTCAGGAGAAGTGGCTCAAGAAAAGGAGATATCTAGCTTTTATGGCTGTGAGACTAATCTTCCACAGTTAAATTCACTCAGTGATATCTCATGGTTTTCCTAAGTTACAAAACAGACAACTTGAGTACATTTAGTACTTCCCTTGGCTTGCCAAAAGCGGGTAAAACTGAAAAGACCCAAGCCAAGTGCATTATACCACTGTTGGGCAGTGTAAGAGTAGCATCAGAGTACTGATCAAAAATATTTAATGCAAAGAAGGGCCCTAAGTCAGAGAGACAAAATGAGAAGGAAAGGTCAAACAAACAAAAAAATTCTACTCTCCCCTTAATTCTTTATCTGCTACTCCAGTCCCCAAATAACCATGTGAGTGAACCACGGATTTAAATGAGACTTTACACAGCTATCCCATCAAAATCTAATTGCCTGACTTGGTTCCTATGAAGAATCTATAAATGGAAAGAATGGTTGGATGATAATGGCAATTTTGAAAAGACGGAGCATAAAGGAGACAAAGTAAGGAACGTTGCTTAATTCAAAAACAAAAGTTAAAAGGAGGTATTGACATTATCTGGAAAGAAAAGTTACAGGAAGACAGAAAGCCGATCAAAGGCAGAAAGAAGAAAATTGGTGGGGTTTTTTGTTGTTACTCTAGTTCAAGATAATGAAAATAAAATTGGTTGACAATACCATTGCAATTTAAATGCAGATTTTTATATCCTTAAATTATCCCATTTTTTTTAATCCAGTTGCTCCTTCAGTCAATGCAGGTGTTTTTAAGCTCTAGAATTCGCTTCAAAATACTGCCTCAAACAATGCGAGCAAAAGGAAATCATCTTAGTACTTGCAACTTATTTAAGTAAAAAGGTGAGTAACCTAACTTTAAGTAACCTAACACAGCAGCATTTGCGTAAAGCTGAAAATGTTAATTTAGAAGACTACCTTAAACACACGCCTAAATTTGTCAGGAAAATTGTGCAGTTTGGTCTTAGCAGCCTGCTATAATAAGGTCTTTGCTTCTTAACAACAGCTCTGCACAGGTCAAAGGTACTTGACCTTTCTGGGGATTATAAACATGATTGCTCCCTGTTGTGAGAAATCCCACACAGGGACAAAACGCCCTGTGGAAACTCCCCAAACACAATATGCATGTTGGTAGCATCATCTCTCTGGGACAGGGGTCTGCCTTCCTGAACCGAGGCCACGTTCCAAGAGCTGTGCATTCTCCTTGACACCTAAGGAGGCTTCCAAACGGGTTATGTCGCTCCAGTGATTTCCAGCTCTTCCATGACCTCATGGCAACATAACCCCAGTTTAGCCACTTGCAGTCATCCCTGAATCCTACCTAAATTAGCACAGGCTTCTTTCCCCTTTTGCATTAGGAAGGGCAGCCGCAGTACAGTAGTACTGATTTGATCAGTGTTACTTCACGCAGCTGTTTTAGGCTTCTCAATATCCCCATGAGGGCAAATGTCTTCTCCAAACCCACTTCTTGGGCCTTGCACCACCCTTTAAAAAAAATAAAATAACACGGCCCGAGCACGGGCTCCTGGCTGCTGCAAGGGCAGCACACAGGCACGGCCACCCCTTGCTCCCCGCTTTCGTGGTCACCTTGCACGCGAGGGCAACGCTGCCGCTTTGCTCCCCGGGCTCGCTCGAGGCGCCTCGCAGCGCAGCCCCAGGTGGAGAGAGTGGAGACGGAGGAGCGGGACCCGAAGCGGGGCTGGGGAGAAGGGCTCAGCGCCGCGCGCGGCTACTCACGCTTGATGCACCGCTGCGATCCCGCGGCCCTGCTCCAGCCCTGGCAGCACTGCCCGCCGCACACGTTCACCCTGCGGGAAGAGCAAGCGGAGGCGACGGTCCGGCGGGGCCCGGCGGCGGCCGCGGCGCGGGGCGGGCGTTGGGGGAAGGCGGGAAGACTCAAACGGCGCCACGCGCGGGCTCCTCGCGCACCGGCGGCCGCGGGGCGGAGGGGAAGGGGGCGCGGGGGGCGCTGCGGCCCCAGGTGCGCGGGGCGCGGAGCGGAGCGGAGCGGGGCGGAGCGGGCGCCTTACCCCGGCAGCGGCGGCAGCTGGTGCTTGTGGCGCAGCGCGGCGCTGCTGTTGCCCTGGGCGCCCGGCTGGGGCCGCGGGCCGAAACGCGCCGCCTTGGCGAGCGCGGCCGGGCCGGGGTGGCCCAGGCGGAGCTGCGCGCCCGCGCCGCCCGCCTTGCTCATCCGCCGGCTCCGCTCCAGGGTGCCGGTGCCGCCGCCGCTGCTGTAGCGCGCGTTGAGCTGGACGTTAAAGGTGCGCGGGCGCTGCTGCCGGCTGCCCGCCCGGCCGGGCTGCAGCACGTACGTGATCCGCCGCAGCCGGCCCTTCTCGGAAGCGGCGAGCGCCGGCGAGCAGAGCGCCCAGGCGCACAGCAGAAAGCCCCATCGCATCCACGCCGGTGCCATGGCCGGAGCCGCTGCAGGCAGCGCGGAGCCCGGTGCAAGGGCTGCCTCTCCTCCAAAGTGTGCGTGTGTGTGCAGCGCCTCACGCTCCGCACTGCTCTCGGGATGCCGATCCTTCCTCCTCTCGCAGAGTAGGAAAAAAAAAAAAAGGAGGGGGGCAAAAAAAAAAAAAAAACCGCCCCAGATGCCCGCCCCGCAAACTCCTGGGAAGTCCAGCAAAGAGGCTGCCCCGCGGAGCAGGAAAGCGCTGCTAGGAGAAAGGAAGCGCTGGCTGCGAGCGGAGCGCCGCGCAGGACTGCGGAGGGAGGAGCGGCGGCGGCAGGGGCAGGGTCGCGGCTGCGGGGGGTGGTCGCAACGCGGAGCGGAGCGGAGGCTCCGGCGGCCGGAGCTGCCCCGCGCCGGCGAGAAGGAGCCGCGGAGCCCGCGCGCGCCGCCGAAGCCGCCTTTGCCTTTTGTTTTGTTTTGTTTTTTTAAAATAAAAGTTTCTCGGCGCGGGAGCGCGCGCGGGGAGGGGAGGGGGCGCCGTCCCCGCGCCGCCGATGTGGGGCCGTGACGTCACGCGGCGCCGCGGCGGGGCCGGGGGGGCCCGGGCGCGGGTTTAGTCTCGGCTTTAGTGTCGGCTTGTGAGCGCCGAGGTGCCCGGCGTTTAATAAGGGCTTAATGAAGCCTAGGTAACCGTGCGTCTGCTACAGGGGAGCCCCGCTGTCCTCATTTAATGCACTGGGGCCGGGGGGCTCGGAAAATAAAAATCAGATGCGCTGAACTCTCCAGCCGCGGCTGCGAGGCTCGAGCAACCGCTGAAAGGTCCCTCTGGAGAGGGGCGCTGATATAGGGTGGATGGAGGGGCTTTAAGCCCTGCAAACTTTACATAAAGCCTTTGCCTCCCTCAGTAGGACCTCACCGAAAGTACTTATATGTTTCAAATAAGCGTATTCCCACGTCTCTGCAAGATGAGAGCCACAGAGCCGAGAGTCCTCTTAGGACATATTTTTTCTTTCTTTTTTTTTTTTTTTTATGGTTATAAAGCATGAGGTATTCCACCAAATGAGAATTGTACACCTGGAATTAATATATACGCAAAACTGCCTCCATTTATCTCCAGCGTATCTTTACTGATGTCACCGTTCAGCATTATAAACAAAGGGGAAAAAAAAACAGAGAAAGTCACTAAAATGCCCTGAAGATCCCATCTTTTAAAACACTCAGGAGCTAATGCGTCTGAGTGCTTTCCAAGAAACTTTGTGGAGAATCAAATCGCTTGCAAATCCAATAGCTTGGAATCCAGGTCTTCCTCCCTGGGTTCTCCTCCGCTCTTTTCCAGAGTTTTAAGGACACTGACCTTGGCTCCAAACTGATGAGATTTTGTTCTTAAGCACTATTGGCATTGCTGCGCAGCCGGCACAGGGAGCAGAAGGGTTTTGCATTGACAGGATTCCATGCAGGAGTCCGTGTTAGGAGCACAGCAGTCCCTTCCTCCTTCATTCTCAGCTATTTAAAACTGCTCAAAAATAAATACATGTTTTAAATAGATGAGAGTTTGGAGCTTTCTATAGTCACAGTGTAATGGAGCCACATCAACATTAAAGGCTTCTGCTCTCGGATCTCCACACTGCGAATGAAACCTTCATGTTCGAAGGGAAAATGCTGACCAGCATTGGGGACTTGCAAGTCCACAGTGTGTTAAACTCCGTGGTGCTTTGGAGAGAAACTTCTGAGGAAAGATAAAGCTTGAGAGTACCTCCAGTTCGAAGGTAGATAAGAAATTAATTGTGAGACCATTCCCTTTCCTAGCAAATGTATAGCTTTTTTTTTAAAAAAAAAAAAAAAAAAACCACTCCGGAGAGCATTCTTAGAATCCAAACTCTTCAGTCCTCCAAAGGTTAATTGGTGTCACTCCTAAATATACTTAATACTAAATACGGTGTTCAGGAGAACTTTCAAGCTGCCTTGAAATGATGGGGGTGGGGTGAGGACGGAGTGAGCGGAGAGGAACTGCTGTGATGCTCAGGATTGTTGCTGTGCACAAGGCCGCTGTCCTTCAGAAGTTTTCCGCAATGAGATCACAACTACTTGTGTGGCTGAGTTTGTTGTACAGAGGGCAAAAACTGCATTATTCCATAGCTGAAGACAGTTGCTTTTAAGAAATGCGGGGTTTAGGTCAAGTCAAACAGAAGGCAAATACAGTGTATTACTGGCTAGTGTAAAGCAAATAGTAACATAGACTTTCATGGATATGTTTCAAGGGAAACATTGACAAAGGTGGATGACCTGTGTAAAATGATCTTCATTGAAAACATTATTTGAAAAAATTTGAAGTATTAGTTCTAAATGGTTGAAGTCAAGCATTTCTCACTCATTTACATGGCAGATCTAACTTCCAATGTTCTCTTTTTTTCCTTAAATGGCAAAATCCACACTTGTTGTTGCTCTTTTGTTTATGTGCTTGGGGGGGGTTGCAAATCTTGCGGGGTCCTGAGTGGTAGGACCGTGGTCTGGTCGCATTGATGCGCTGGGTTGACCAGAGAAATTTAGATAGTTAAAACAGAACTTCGATGAACAGCTGCTGCTGTCTAAAAACTCAGTTCAAAGTTTCTTCACATATGGAAGTTCCCTCTTCCAAGGCCAAGATGTGCATCTATCCAGCACCCAACAGCTGCCTTTCAGAAAACAGTGAAGTGACTATTGAACCTCCTGAGACTCTTCTAGGAAATGACATCATTGCTGCTTGCGAGAAGCCTCCTTTCATCTGGCTGCTGCCTCACCCCCTAAGAGACACCGAGGTTGCAATGAAAAGCAGTAATAAGTTTTTCACACCACCTGTCCAGAGTACCACTCTCAGACATGAACTGGAGAAGCAATTTGCACCATTTCTGTTCCTTTTCCCCCATTTTTGTGAACCAAGGGTAAAGATAGGGAAACATGAAGAAAGCTCCTTGATCGATACACCTCTTACCAGAGGAGCACCCCTGTGGGTGCTGTATGGTGAGGGTATAGCCCAAGCTGGAAAGAGCAGCACTGATTTGAAGATAGAGAGCCAGATGGACATGGACAGCAGAATTGTCACCTCGCAAGGCAATGGGATTATTCCAAGGTGAAAATCTTCATGGACAGAGGAGAAGCCTAAGATGAGGGTAAGAGTATCTGCAGCAGGAACCAGAATAGCATTATTCAAACCAAAACAAATTTCCATCTACATTTTTGTTTAAATCTCATACCTATGGTTCCAATGCCATGATGAGGGAGGAAGAAGCCAAGTCATTCGTGAGCCTCAAATGAGGTTGGCAGCACTCAAACCTCCACTGTTCTTTTCCAGCAGATGCAGGAGCCAGGACCGTGGTGCGGTGTCGCAAGCAGTGAGAGAGGCTGGTGCTGGGGCTTGCAGGGCAGCGTGGAGGCCTTAGCAGGGGCTGCGGGGAATTTGTGTGTTACGCTGCGGGTGAAGTCATCTGAGCGCGGGTGATGAGTCAGCCCTCGTAGCGCAGCGTCGTGCCACGGCGCCTTCGCGTGACCCGATGCTCCAGGTTAGCTGGGCAGCACATCAAAGCATGAGCAATGCCTGACGCGTCAGGCTATGGGGAGGGCAACAGCCTCCAACGCTCTCCTAGAGCCACGGGGCAACTAGACGTGGCCTGAAAAGAAAGCTGAGTTGGCAGCTCATGCTTAGCATGTGAAGGGCTGACAAATTTGAATGCTGTGTTAACCCCAGGCTTGTCTAGGAGTAAGTTACTACAGAAGAGTATTTTTTTTTTTTCGCAGGCGTGTAGCTCCATTAGTTTCAGTAAGGTTACTCCGAAGTAATTTTGAGCTAAAGGGAGAAAGCAGCCTTTCTAATTTCTAGTAAACTGAGACTGAACTGGAGACCTGTATCTGGTGTTTTCCTTTTCTTTACAGTTGTCAGTAAAAAACCTCATATCGTGTAAACCAAATTGTACATTTAGCCTCAGCTTTGTAGAGGTGTACATTAATTTAGAAGGTATTTCTTTTGAACAAAACAGAGCATCTTACTCTTATTGTCATCACAGTCAGGAAAAAAAGTAGTTGACCGTATATGCGACTGAATACATATGAGTAGTGGATCTGCAGAGTAGGGCAATATCAATGCCTATTTAATTTCTACACAGTCATTTTTTTGAGTAGAACAATACCTCCCAACAGTGATTGTTATTTGTTCCTTGCGGCAGAAAACCTGTAATTGCTCCATGGTTAGCAGCCAACACCCTGAGGCCTCAACAATTGCTACGTGCTACCACAATATAGATATCATTAATAATGTTTCACTAAGAGGCAAGTCCTGCTCACCCTATTCCTGTAGGCCATGACTGACACTTCTGGGCAACTCAGCTAGAAGTTGCTGACTAGGCCTGAGGCTGAGGTGTGAGGCTCGCAAAGAAATGTCTTGGCTTTGCTGAACCCCTTTGCCGCTGGTGGCCCCGCTTTGTGCCCTGGGGCTCTGTAATTACCAATGCTGGCATGTTTGAGTATTTCCAGGCTCACACTGCACAACCGGCCCTTGGGTAAGTGACCTCTGCCTCTCCTTGCTTGGGTTTGGCAGCACAAATGCATCCTCAGGGCATCTCCCCCTGAAAGTCGCTTCCGCTCTCAATACATTGTTATTACCACTGGGAGCTGTTGCACTAGGTACTATTCAGACCTTTAACAGATAAATGATACCAGCTTTTCTGATTGGGAATCTTAAGGTCCGAAGCAGACCAGCATTTCCGGGATGAATGAACTTTTATGTGGAGACTTACAACTCAGTCTGTGTATAAATTCATGTCTTGGAACAATTTGGGCCCTTTGTGGCCTTGGGTGTCTGAAGCAGTCAGATTAAAATGTAGATATATCAGAGTTACGAGTCTGGATGGGAAAAGGAGATGACTAAAGATAGGCGGGTAGCAGTCATCTTCATCCCTTGGACAGCTATCAAAAAGATTAATACAGGCTTTTCTTTCTTTCTCTCTCTCCTTCTCCTTCTCCTTCTCCTCTCCTCTCCTCTCCTCTGGATTAAGTCACAATGAAAGTTGAATTCACTTGGCAAAAACATATAATGCCAGTCTGTCATTACCGACCACTGCAATATCCAATAAAATAGTTGCTTAAGGCAAGGAGAATTGGGTTTCTTTTCAAGATGCTGATATAAGCGTTGTAGTGAAAGTATGGATGCACAGATTTGCATAGTCTCAAATTCCATTTTCCTGAAGTAGCAAAAATATCTCCACTGGAACATTGGGCAGTTTCACAGTCATCCTCACTCACATAAAATAACTTGACTCAGGAAAACAAGATTTTTATTCAAGATAAGAAAATCTCCATCCTATGTTGTTGTAATTATTCACACCCTCAAGGAAACAAATATATCTTGTCTATAAAACAATTAAAATATCCATTGAACTTTTTTATTATTCTTCCTCACAATTGCTTGTTTTTTTTTGTACAATCCCACATGCACTAAAAGATAAATACACTCCAGAGGAAATTAGATGGAAAGGACCACAAAAAATGAGAAAATGAAGTTAATTATTTCCCTTTACCTTAGGAGAAGACGTGTTTAAACTAACACATTCTTCACAAAGGCAAAGTAAATATTATAACTAATATGTGAAAACTCTCGCAGCACGGCTATGTCATATGCCAAGAGTACTAACCTCTACAAAAATAAACTTCAGTGGTGCATTCTCATCTGCACTGTTGCACCACATGCTGCTGAGACTTAGGAAGGCCAAAGGGAAAAGTATCTGTGTAGAATAAACCCTGGCTTGACTAATTAGCATTGATGTCTTAAAGGTTTCATAATTATACATAATCCAGGTAGACAGGCCCATTTATATAAGCGCAAAGGGACAGAAGCAGAGTGAAATGTGTAGGAGGCCATGGAAAGAGGAGCTACTGCTCAGGGGAGCTCCAGCCATGGTTACCACCACAGCAAACACTTGATAACCTGACGGGAAACGTCTTTGCCCCCTTGTCCAAGCTCGGTCTCCCCCTCAGACAACTTGCGATGACGCTGGGCAGGTGGCCGGGCCTCCATGCCCTCCTCTGCCTTGCTACCCACGTCACCAAGAGGGAATCCCACCTCTGCTCAGGATGCTTGGCCACACGTTGATACCCAAGCCTGGCCTCTGGAGTAGACAGTTGTTTAAAGACCATCCAGACACGCGGGGCAGTCTTCAGAGTGAAAAAAAGAAAGGCAGAGCACCACTTCCAGTGATGCACTTGGAAAGGCTCCCAGCCACACCAGCACTAGAGGTTGGGAGCGTGTGTATAGGTCCTCTGTCTGCTGCTCTTTCAAGGTTTGCGGTGGAAGGTGATGAAATTAAAATTACAAGGTTTCTTTTTTTTAACTAAAGGAGGTAGGGAGGAAAATGCTGGGCTTTCATTTCCATCACTTCTCCAACAGCAGAAGGTGTCTGTGGAGGTGTTTAATGTCAGTCTGCAGTGTGTCTGCCTGTGTTTTTCATTCAACGCCAACCCCGCCGTGAGCAGAAGGTCGGCGGGGTGGCCCTGGTCCTCTGGAGGTCTCGCCTGCCCTGCACTGCCCCTCGGTGCCACCACGAGATGTGGCATGGCGCCCGAGCAGCATCCGCCTCCGGCGCCAATGGGCAGCCCGTGTGCCTGTTTTGGATGGGTCTCCTTGGAAAAAAGTAGCCCTGCAGGATACTCAAGTGCAAGTTTCCTGGTGCAGGCTGCCAGCGGGAGGCTGTTTGAGGACCAGAAAAACTGGAATGTGCCAGAGAGGAGGTAACAGCCTCAAAAAAAAAAAAAAAAAGCTAAACACTGGGCTCCAAAGCAATGCCGGGCAGAGCATTAACTGACACTGCTAGCGGGTAGGCCGGCTCCAAGTGATGTGAGTGACAACTTCCAAAAGCAGCTGGACTGTAGCTGTCCCAAATAGCCTGAAGGATCTTGTGCGAGTCACAGGCATGGGGGAGGCCAGAGGAAAGCAGTGGCTGGAGTTATCACAGCAGCAACACGTTATAGTCCTAGTAAAGGAATTTTTAAAGGCTAGTTCTCCATGCTCAGCAGCAGTTCAGAGGCTGCCGCTCTGCTGTGCAAATGGACTGGCACAGGGTGGGTGTCTGGTGGAGTGGCTTTGACCTGCCTCAGCATCTGTCCCAGTAATTTTGGGCTTATTTCTGTTTAAAATTTGCCAAAAATAAAAATACAGGTTTCTATCCTTCACTTTGAAAACAAGCATAACATTTACAAGGGACATAGTTTTAGCCTAACAGAGCATGTATAATCTGGAGCTGAAAAGATATAATATGAAGAAAAACATAGATGATCTACCTCTGTACAGGAGCTTCTTGGATATTTCTATTCCAAGAATACAGATGGCTATCAATACCTAAGATATTTGACCTAAGACACTTGAGTTTTTGTAACCTTTCCAGGCTGAAGGCATCTGTGATGTCCCTCAGTCCCTGTGTGCGACCATAGCTGTGGGTAGGCTGCTTCTCCTAGACCCTGAGTTCAACATTTCTGTACGAGGTGCCTTGCAGGAGCTGTTAGAACAGAGCTCATGTAACATGTAATCCATGTAACAGCAATTATGGAAATTAGTAATTACGACGGCCAACTATTTAAATTATAAGAAATCTGCTCCAACTGAGAGCACCTGAATGAAGACCCTATGTAAGGCCTTAGGTGAGACTTTTTGAGTATTTGCCACTTGTGCTTAAACCCATGTTTTCAGGGTCTGCAGAAATCTTGTTTCTTTACACTTCAGTTCATCAAATACTGACTTCTTCAACCTCAGTGTTTCATTATTTAAGGCAGCTTTTGTGAGCCACAACTGCACAGCTCTTCCTCAGTCTTCTCTTGCCATCTTTGTTACCATGTACCTTTTCAAGACCAGAATACACTTCTGTCAAAAAATTGAACTCTGCTCAGAGGGCTGCAAACTGTGCTTTCAATCCTACTACCTGAAGTAACATTTATTGCAAAGAGGATCTGAGTGATTTGACAGTTAGCTAGAACAAGCTAGACGTCTTTATACAAAACTATACAAATTATTTAATTGCTCTGAACAAAAGATTCAAAACAACGGTTTGACTATTTCCTTGTATTTTGATGTCAAGTTCATGAAAAAAATGAAGCTCCGTACCCACAATTCATGTATTAAAAGTCTTCATTTGGAATCTGCATCTAAATTTCATCTCTCTCTGATCTTCAAGGTCTCAGTAGCCAGCATCTAAAATTAAGTAAGTTCTGCCTTACTGTCAAGAAACGGAGGACTTCTTTTACTAGATCTATGCATGTTTTCACTTATAAGAGCTCTGAAGAACACGTTAAGGAGCTGTGGGCTTTTTTTTCTTTTTCCTATTAAAACATATTTGTACAGGTTAGCTGAGATAGAAGTTGTATATGAATTTTCTGTCTCTTCAGCAAGTAATTTTCTTGAATGTAGCTCTTTCCAAATGTCTCTGCAACATTTTTTTTTAAGTGATGGTAAATAGGATCACTAGGTAGATGGCTTTTTATTTGCATTAGGAAGTAAAATAAAAAAGGAGTTTTGATTGAATTCAATAATGGGACTTTTTTTTGTGAAAGAGAATATGAGTATTACATTGTTGAAAGAGTTATTGGAGAATCGGTTCCTCCAAGAAAGAGCCCTTGATTTTGCTTGGTGTGTGTAATTATATGTACGATGGTTTGCCTTATGAGTTGATGTGAAAATGAGTTAATGTGATCATTTAGTTAAATAAACATGTATGGTGAATACTCAGTTATTCCGTGTCTAGATTCACACTTAAAAGTATTTTCTTTCTTAAAAGAAACATTCTTTAAGGCATCTTTTTCCTGTCTTGCTGTGAAATAATCTTCAGTACCTGCTAGCCTTTACTCTGTGTCATGAAAGCTTATCTTCTCAGCAAAGGAGGCTTCAAGTTTTCTCTCGCTGGTAAAGTAGTTTAGCTCTATGCCAAACTGGAAACTTTTCCCCTTCCCAAGAGGTAAATAAAAATCGCTATAAGCAGGAGTTCAAGTCGAGCAAGTTCTTCACGAGTTACTCTTTCCATGAGTCACGCTCTTCTCTTCTCCAGAATCTGCCCAGCTCCTGGTCTCGGTGATATAAGCACAACATAACCCAAATTATCCTTTATAGCTGAAAAGGCAGCTAACCTCTGGTCCTGAGCAAGAACAAAAACCCTCTTCAGTTACAAACCAAGCTTTCTCCTCCTCTCCTGCAGTTGTCTTCCCATTGCCGTAAAGCTTTAGCTTTCCCCTTGCAGTTTTCCAAGGGCTGGCTCTCTGACCAAAACAACACTCTTGCCTCCTAGGTTTCTTTCACAGATTACTTCAGAAGCAGCCCTCAGTCTTCCTAACGCTTTCCAGAGGGGGAGATGCTCGTCCTTCCTCACGCTGACTGATCTCACCTGCACTAGGCCATCTCGTTGCCCGTGTGTGAAGCTCCTCAGCAGCACAAGCCTTGGGGGGCCCCAGCAGCACCGTGGGGGCGTACGAGGTGTGGGGACTCCAGGGCAGCACTGCCTCTTGCAGTGCTCTTCTAATTTGCAGTAATAGTCTTACAAAGTAATATTCTTGTCTCTAGTGCTCCTTGAGCGTACTGGCTGATCGTGCAATCAATGAAGCTTGTGCAGTGTGTTAACTATTCTCTTTGCAGCCATCGTTTCCACAGGGTGATTCCACTGGAACCAATAAATACATAGGAAGAAATATTTTGGCTTCCATGCCTTAAAAAAGAATACAGAAATAGTATCTCAGCTGTTTCGTACAAACAGGGAAATACAGCAACGCGACTGCCCTCTTCCAGAGCTAGGTATTATGTCACGCTGGAAACCTTTCTTTAGAAGAAAGTAACACATCTAAAAGACTAGTGATGGCTTAAATTTAGAATATGGGCCCCATGCAGGGTGAGAAGCTGTGAGTTATTTCTCAATACTAATGGTGCTGATTCCACGTATTACAAATTTATTTGAAATCCTGAGCACAGCACGTGGAGTGGTCCCGAGGTGGAGCTTTGAGTTTTATTGGGTATTACGGAGTGACGTCCTCCAAGGTCTGTGTATCGTCCAGAAGGATCTTACCTGTAATCCTGCTGACTGCTTTCACCGTGCCGTTTTCCAGCACATCTCCAAGCGTGAAGACGGTGATGTCTAGACGTTGTGACAGATGAAGTACATTCTCCTGACCTTCAGTAGGAGGTTAAGATACCAGATAGCTTACAAATGGAGTTACGCTAATATTTTGGCTGCCTGAGCCTGTAATTTAAAGATGTTTAGAGTCATAGGTCTACAAGTATACTGTTAATAACACAAACTATAGCACAAAGTGCTTTAAACTGCAAGCAATGAATTAGTCTTTGTTTATCTATATTTGTTTTACTAGATCTCTTTTTTCTACTTAGAGATTTTATGATATACAAGGACAAACGTTATTGGTATTTATATATAACAAATGCCAATGTACTTTGAGAAAAATCCAAGCTCCATAACAGGTTTTGCTTTGTTCTAAAAGTATAAGAGTGTGAATGAGAGCACATGTTTTAGGTTCCCCTTTATCGCTTTAGAGAGTTGTCTGGCTTTTCCAAACCATATACATAAATAGGACTATATAACCCAGAGATAGGAAAGCACTTGTTTAAACACGTGTGCCCACAGTACTATAATTTACGGAGACCCAGAGTTGGCACTATGTTCTGACACAGAAATTTAGGGTTGCACCACATATATTAAACAATTACTCTAATGTTTGAAATACAAAGGCCACACTGTTTTGTTTCCAAGTTCCTTTAGGAAAAAATGGTACAGATTTTCTGGTACAACATTACCTCTCTAGGTACTGTAAAAAGGTACTTGGCATATTGTTTCAGAAAGTAGCTGCTACTTACAAGACCACAAGTAAAAGTCTCCAAATTCAGCTCAGGTACGACCTGCCCAGTGCCACTGAAATCCGGCAGGAGGCTGGGGCAGCCTGTGCATTTGGAAGCTGCAGGTGGAACACCAAAACGCAAACAAAAAACAGGCTTTCCAAAAAAACCCTCCAAGAAACATATACCAATTTGATGAATATAAACCAGCGAGCCAACCACAAACTTGGTTTTGTGAGATATTACACAGTCAAGGGAGAAGGGGCTGTGGGAATGTATCCAGAAGTAGAAGGTCGGGAGAGAGGAAAGATTTCTCTCTGTTAAAGAGTGTTGCCTGTGCTGGGTGCAATTGCAATGTGGAAACTTCTGACTTCTGGAGTTTCGTAAGTGCTGTGGTGTCTTTTCCCCCCTGCACTTTAGTAGTCTCAGCAAAAACTCTGCAGCTAACTGGCTTTGAACTGACAGGGCTGTGAAATGCTGTCTGCCTCAGGTTCATTTTTAATGCCGTCCAGCTCTATTCAGCACCTAATAAGACTCACACCTATGCAATGCTTTACATTTAGGGACTTCAGTGCATGGACAGAGCTGTATCCCTCAGCTGAGGGTGCTGAGGTCGATGCTGGACTTAGCAGAGCGTGTTACAGTTTGGGTGGCAAGGGCCTGAGGGATAGCATTTGTGTTGCTTTATTTTCCTCTGGCATGTTGGAAAATGGTTTCATTGGCCACAGTGGAGTTTAAGCGCCCAGCTGTTTACAGGGCATCTTCTGGAGACCCCCAGGTCTTGCCCCTGCACCACAGGAACAACGGTGGGGCTTTGGCCACGGCGGTGTCAGCTGGCAAGCAGCACCCTCCCACCAAAAGCCCTTTGCAGAGTTTTTACATGTTCCCAAGAGACGCGGAAATAAAAGAAGTGGGAGAATGCAACCTTGCCAGATGGGCACACGGGGTGGTGGGAGTGAGGAGGACTGCGTAAGGAGTGAGGTTTATATTGCCTGAAACTTCCTGGGCAGCAAGGAAAAACACATTCAGGGGAGGATGAGAACACTTCCCACCTTGTGGAAAGACCACTGAGGGTCTCATCCAGCAAAAATCTTTGGCATCGCTTAAGTGTCTTCTGAATTTGGGGATCTGGAATATGAAGGAGGTCCAGTGTGCACCTGCACAAGGCAAAATGTGAATGAAGGGTGTTTAGGCAGATTTAAACCTGGAATTTCCTATTTTGAATGCCTGATTTTTGCAACCTTAAAATTTTCCACAGAGACATCTGCCCATTTTCCTGCCCTGTACTGGAAACAGTCACAGATTTATATTTCAGCTCTCCTGATTACCGCTCCCGAACAACTGGGAGCCAAGTACCTATAATTCCATGAGAACAGAATGGACCAGTTGGGTCAACAGTCTCATTCCCATTGACATGAGCAACCCCAGGCAAATAGTCACGGTCACTGTCAGCTTTATACCACAGAGAGGTTTGGCTCCACTCTGTTGTAAGTTGTGAAGCAACCTCATTTTTGCGAGGCTGTTACAGACCTCGGGTGCCCCGATGGTTGGACACCCTTTTAAAATTTCCAGACTAAATTTATTCGTGGCCAATTTCTATCTTCCTCCTGCTTTTGGAGCGAGGATTTTCTTTCCATTTTAGTGAAGTTCAGGGCTTTTCCTGAATGGATAATGAGGAAGTCAACTCAACTGCAAAGCTATTGGCACACAGACTATGGAATAATAATAGCTGCTGCATTAATACAGAGCTCTAATTAAGCTTTAGAAGAACCCAGTTTTGGATGTAAGAGAAGGACTATATATCCACAGTGCTTTCTAACACCTTGCAAGTATAACTGTAAAACACACTCATTTCCTTTACAGAGGTGCAGACAATTTTCTAGTCTTAAACTACTAATAAAGGTGCAATGTTTAAGACTTACCTTAAGTAGACTAACAGATTTATCAGTTAAATAACTAAGGCTTAGCCTTAAAAAAACACTTAAATAACGTGGAAGTAAGGCATAAAGAACCTATTACTTTAGGAAAACACACTTAAATTACTTTTTTTAGAAGACACCAAATATTAGCGAGTTTAATTTGACAGTGAAACTTGTCAGTCAAAAAAAAAAAAACCATTAAATTTTGGGAAGTGTATAATTACTTGCCAGCTAATCTCATCACGGCTCATGTGTCGAACAAGAAACATACAGTGGGTCCCTCTATTGAGTACAAAATACTTTTTATAGGGTTTAAGTTTTAAGGCATGTGCACATTCACCAATTACACTGCTAAGTCAAAAAATCAACAGTGAACAAAAGCTATATTCTAAGAATAAGCTATGGAATATTTTTATAGCAAATGCATCCTAAATACTCAGATAGAGCATAATCTGCATCCTTCTGAAACGATTTAAAGGAAATCCCCCGCAGCTGCTAGGTTTTGATTCCTCTTCAAAATTAGATTATTAGCTTAGGTGCAATTGAGAAGGTAAATTTGGTCATCTCAGTTGAAATAATGACCCTCACATAACAACATTGCTCGCCAGTTGGCTGGGATCTCCTACTTACCAAGAAATTCAGCGTTGCTGGAAAACTGTGCTGCCAAACAGCTGGCATGGCCAACCAAAAATAGGAGCTTCTATTTAAAGCTAGTGCTGTCGGTCACCGCTACAGGCTGCGGGTTCAGGTAAGAAGGGATCAAATGAAAGGCTTGTTTCTGATCACCCGGCACTTTTGCCTTTGGGTAGCAGCAGGGAGGGAGAGCCGGGGCTGCCGCCTGCGGATGCCCTGGGCTGCGACACCACGCAGCACCTTTCGCCCTCCATCCCTGGGCCCCTCTGCCTCATCGCTGCAAAGGGAAAAGCAAAAAAAGAGCCCGTTGCCACCGCTTTGCATCACCGGTCACGCTGGCACGTGGGTACGTGGACACTCGTGCGGTGATGCGCTGCTGTGCAAGGGGTAGGAGGGCTGCAGGGCCCTCGCGGGAGGTAACCACACACCCCTTAAAAATAAAAGGTTGTAAATGAACTGCAGCGTCCAAAGTAACGGAGACGCTTCCAGAGCATCCTAAAGGGAGGCCTGGAAGGAAAGCAGAGCAGCCCTCTGGGAACTCTGCTTTCCTAAGTCATAAAAGCCTCTCTTTTGCTTGTCTGGAAAAGTTGTCCGCAATGCTCAGAACAATATGTTTTTATTTTTAGTCTTTTGCACCAAATAACCATGAAAAATTGCAGTGCAAACTGCTGTGCTTGGGCAAAAAGAACTATCTTTGACTTGTAAGACATACATTTTTAAAAGCTGGAGTTTGAGACATGAAAGTGAAATTGCTCAACAAGCTTAACTTAGTTGACAGAAACTAGTCTATGTCCTTAATTAAAATATGGTTTTCAAATTGCTTTAATTTTGTTATGCCATATGTAAAAATATTTTGTGCTCCCCACTTGTGAAAATCACAGAAATGCAGCATCTCAAAAAGATTTTAAAAAAACAGAGATGCCAAGTGTGTTGTTAACAAACCCCCAAAATATTTTATTGAATGAAATGGCTTGAAAAGAGGCCAAGCTTCCAAAATGAAGGAAGATACATCCCTTCTCCGAAGGCGCCCGGCTGTGCAGGAATGCTTTGTTGCCAATTTAAAGACGGACAAATAATCGAAAGCTTCGCGGCGCACGGAGGGGCAGGCGGTATTAATTAAAGCGCAATCATCTCCGTGGCCCGGTTTGGTTTTGCCCAGTTGTGCAGCATGTCCATGCGTGCTGTGCCCCAGGTAGACAAAACTCTGCATGCCAGGAATTCAGCTTGGCTAAGCCGTGCACAGCAGCTCACCTCACGTGCTGCTCTGTGCGCTGTCGGCTTGGCCTGCCTATTGCAGGGCTTCAGATTGCACAGGCGCGCTCGAGGGAAACCAGCAGGCTGCACTCAGATATTGCAGAAATCCATAAACCTGCCCCAGAGGCTCTGCTGGGCATCACGGCTGCAGCTGACCTGGGCGAGAAGCTAAAGCCTCCCTGGTGCTGCCCAAAGTTGCCTCCTTGGGGACCTGCCTCCACGATGGTAAGGGGTAAGATCCCACCTGGATCTCTTTTGCTTAGGGAAGGGGTGACCGGTGGCCGTTTTCATTTGCAAGGGTAGGTAGGGAAGAGCTTGGTTGGCGGCTGCCTGAACATGGGCCACTGTTTATGCAGCACGTGTTTATATGGCAGGGTTCCCCAGAAATCTGTCAAGCCACAAGTGAGGGAAACGGTGCTAAGGGGACAGGGAGGTTTGGCAGCCTGCCTCCCCAAGGCAGCACTTGCTGCAGGGATGTCATGTGTAGATCCTGTGCAAGGGTCGCGGCCAGCTAAACACTGTGCAATTGCACAATGTGTGCAGTTCACATTTTCAAAATAATATATGTATAAAGTAATATAATAAACTGCTGTGTTGCCAAGAGGCCGTGAATGGGAGAAGGTAACTGGCAGCCAGGAATGTGCTAATTAGGATATACAACAGAAACCTGACCCAAGTGAGCATGGGGATGGCTAAAACTTTAGCTCTAACCATCGTGCCCAGCTGTATTTTGCAGGATACCGTAGTGGCCATGCAGCGAGCCACCGCCTCTCGGCCCCACGGGCTGCTACAGGGTAACTTGGGGTCCCGGGAGGGGAGCACCTACCAGCAGGCAGTGTCAGCCAGGAAAATCCCCTGGCACGCGGCGAGAGCCAGGAGCCCAGCACAGCCCGGCATGTCGCAAAGGAGTTTGTGCAGGAGCCATGCAGCGCGGGGGAGCTTCTCCACCTCCCTCTCCTGCTGCTGCCGAGCATCCTCAAGCAGCTCCATTTGTCTCATTTGGATGAACCTCTACCGTTCAGGCCACTGGGGTTTACAGCGTGTGTGACTGGGTGTCCCCAGCAGGAGCCCCATGAGCCACCAGCAGCGGCAATGAGGAATAAGAGTGGAAGATCTTAGTCAGATTCTGGCACAGGAAAATATTAGGAAAATCTCACTATGCAGGATTTAGGGGCCTCATGGCAGCTGGGACATACATGCTCTTTACCTGCCCATGGCTTCTCTGCATTCTGTGTTTTTCTTAGCTTTTTAAAAAATTTTATTTCCCTGACCTGCTGCATAGCATTTTGGAGCTGCTTCAGTATCAGCAGTGGGATGAATGAATCCCATTCAACTTTAATTCACAGTTTACACTAAGGATAGTACTCGAGGATCAGCTCTTACTGTGAGGATTTTCTAAGCTGTCTCGCATGCAAGCACGCAGTCAGAGGAATGCGTGCCCATACCAAAATTCCTTCAATACCTTTCCTGGCATCTGCTGTGTGCTGCCCGAACAAAGGAAGAGAATGGCTCTTTTAGTCATTTAGCAATTCAGACACAAGGTCTTTGTCTTCTGGGGCACAGGAGTGACACTGGACCCCAGAAAAAGAAGGTGAAAAAGACCTCAGTGTAATCTTTCCCTTCGTGATTAACTGCAGCTAGGAATAAAACAAGGAGAGCTGTCATGAGCGTTAGGCCCCTGGAAATGTATTGGAGTCAAGCTGCTTGTCGGCTGAACAGGAGCTCTCAGTGTGACAAACTGCTCAATGGGACAAAGCAGCTCCTGGATACATGACCATATTGCCAAGAATTTATTGAGTAGGGTAGTTACCATGTGTCTGCATACAGTTCCGATGCAGCTACTGCTAGGACACTGTCCAGGTTTAAATCTACAGCTGAAGAAGGGTGCTGATGATACACTGCAGGAAGCTCAGGGAAAAGCCACAATAATCATTAATATGAAGGTGAGAAACCTTCCTCGGCCGATGAGCCCTATACCAACATCTCCATTTTTCCAAGAGCCAGGAAGGGGAACCATCCAGAAAGGAGGACACTGGTCACTGAGATGTCCTGCTGCTCGCTGTGTGCCAGGGCAAGGCCAGGCTGCAGCAGAGGAGGGGCTGGGAGCTTAACCTCCTCCTGTAACCACGTTCAGGCATCAGCCTTCCCTAACACAGCCCACGCCATGCCCATGGGAACAGCATCTCAGCTGCCTGAATCGCCTGTAGCTCCAGAGCTGCCAGTGACCACCTGGAAAATAGGTACCATATTTGAGAAAGACCTTGAATTCTGGCTATTTAGCTCCTCAAAGAGAAAGTTAAAGATTGACATGACCAGAGACTGGTACATGAATAACAGAATGTTGGTGCTAACTGTTTGGTTAGGAAAAAGAAAAGTTACTCCGGCAGTTGCTTATGACAAATATCTTTGGCTCTTAAATCAGCTAAATCTTTTTGAAAATGAAATGCAGTATCTGGCATTTTGAAAGAGAAACTTCCTGAGGCAGCTGCTTTCCTTCCCTCCGAAGGCCATTGTCCTCCTCATTGTCCTCCCTGCCCATGTATTGCCTATTTACAGGGTGAAGGGCTGAAATTGCATAGCCAAAACAATCTCATCCAGAATTATTTTTGCTATATTTAAAAAGAATATGAAAAAAAGGTCATGCCCATTTCTATGTTTCTACTTTTGAAATGTCTATTTGTGAAATCTAAAATATACTACAGACTCAGTGATTCTGAAAGCAGCTTCTCTATTATCAGAGAAAATGCAAGATTATCTTAGAAAAAGCGGAGCAAAATTAAGCCTCTGTACTTCTAATTATGTAGTTTAGAGAGTGCTAATTTCAGTACTTCAAAGGTAGCAGTCACACAGATATGGAGTTCATGAAGATGTGTTGGAGGAAAAGAAGTCAGACAAGAATTATGAAAGCAAATTGCAAACTGGTAGGAAAAAGCAATAATGGCAGCAAAGAGAAGCTGGCAGAACTTGCATTTCTCAAAGGCAAGAACAGAAGAGTGAAAATACTACAGGAAAATATGCCCAGATTTGCTAATGGACGGAAAGAATCACTGAAATTAATAATGGCACAAAGTGCTCCTGAAAATAAGGAAAGCTATGTAAAATACTAGCATTAACTAAAAAAACAAGCAAACAGGCACAGAAATGCTTGAAAATTTGGAAAACATATGATCAGCGTACCCACACCTCTCCACTATATAAATTTCTCCACAAGTCCCTGATTCATGTGTACACACATAGGCATGTTCCTCATAGACAGATCCTGAGAAGGCAGCAGGGGCTGTTCAGACAGCCAAACCCCTCGTTTTGATTGGTGAAGAGATGGTGAGCCCCGACTTACATGCCTGAAATGTCCCTACAGAGGCTGACTGGCCAAAATACATGTAGGTGTGTTTGGAATATGTGCTCTAGTGACACAGTTGGAGCATTCACTACCATCAGTCTTTGAAATTCAAGAAAACAAAGAGGAGCAATTACAAATATCCCTAATAATACCAGTTGCAACTAAGCAGCTTGAAGGAGCACCTTGCTCCATCTGTAGTTTTACACAGAGAACATGAGCTCATGCAAATACAACTACACTGGCAGCCCCCTCTTTTCTGCTGGTGGCACATAGTATCCATCCAGCAGCAGCTGTGCCAGGCTCTGAGACTTATTGAAGAAGAAAGAAAAAAGAAAAAGAACCATGCAGAAGCCTTTGGCCAGGATGACCCCTTGTAAGCAAGATTTTAAAACTATGAATGTATTATGGCACAGAACCTTATTTTGCAGTCCACAGGTATACAGAAAAGCTGCTGGAAGCTGGGGAACAGGGAACTCTGGGCACCTAACGCTCTCAATGACAAAATCCAAAATAATGTTTCATATTTTAACTGAACATCATGCTCCCTCAAAAGCAGGTTAAGAAGCAGCACAACAGCAGTGAGTGCTCCAGCAGCCATTCTGGTGGCTAGTGGGGTTTTAGGACAACAGCAGAGTTACTGTATGCTTAGCAGAGTCTTCACTCTCAGGAGACTCTTCCTCCCCAGTGCGGAGTTGTTGATCTCTCTGTGCGGGAACCCAGGTGGTTTTGCTGTCTGGAGTCCGAGGACACCAAATTTCAAGGGAGCTGCTAAATCGACTAACACTTGCCTGCTGCACCCGCCACAGACCAGCACCCGTGAGGCTTGCAGCCACCAGAGGAAGCACAGCCCTTGCCCTAACAGAGGCATCGCTCTTTCCCTCGAGCAGAAAGCACCGCATTGGCAATATGCTCATTTTCGCCAGGCGAGAAGAGGCTCTTCCCTGGTCTTCAGGCCGGCTGAACCCATCCAGGCTGCCAGAGCATCACCCCAGCTCGTGCGGGGCACGCGGGCACCGAGACCCGTCGCGACGAGTCGTGCCGCTACCCAGCGCGCGCCCCCCTGGTGTCGCCGCTCGCATGCCTGGGGCCTGACGCGCGCTGGAACACCTCTCCTACGCATTTTTCTCCTCTGGCTTTGGCTCGTTCCGACGGTTTTCTTAGAAAAACGACCTGGCTGGGGTCATATGACTTTAAAATGTAAAGCAGACATTTTGGCCCCCTCAGCAAAAACGATCTGGAGAGAAAGCCAGTCAGTAGAAACCTCCAGGCCTCGCTTTGACCACCAGAGGGGGCCTGCATTGCCCCGGAATCACAGCAAAAAAGCAGAAAATTGCGTTTCGGGAGGAGGCAGAAAAGGCCGAAGGCTTTTTTGACGGGTGAGAAGCACCTACCAGGGCCGCACACCCACCAGCTGATGGGAACGCAGGGCCAAGGCCAAGGAGAGCGGCTTCACTGGGGGTGAGCAGGGAGCGCCGCCTCAGGCCCGATGCTTGCGTCTGGCAGGCATCACCCGGGGGAAAATCCTTAGGGCATAATGCCAGTTTTGCTGGGAATTGGGGTGAGAGAGGCAAGGAGATGATTTTGGCAGGCAGCCTCCGCCTGCGTGTGAGGAAACATGAGGGTGCGGGTGCGAGCGAGGCTCACGCAGCTCTCCTCACGCGGCGCCCCGCTGACGTTCAGGTTGTAGGGGGCTGTGTCTCAACTGCTGCCACTTCACCAGCACTCAGCCGGCGATTTTCAGCACTCCAGCCCCAGGACAAGGACCACGCTTCAGGAAAACATGTGTAACATCAAATCCCATGCTTGTGTTCCAAAGCAACATCTCACAAGTGTCGCTATACGACATATATATTTGTCATTTAATGTAAAAAAAGATCCCAGTTATGTTCTGTGACTTTCACAGTAGGCATGTGAAATACACATTAATTTCATCAGCGTCACCCTACAGCATTTTAAAAGATCAGAAGGTTACTGCAGCTTGCACACAGGAATAGCCAGGAGTGCATGCTCCGTCTTGGAAACACCATACAAAAAAACCCAAATCTCACAACTGAAAGTCTCATTCCTAGAGTCACCAAATAATACTGAAATAAGACCACTTATACACAGTGTATTTGCACCCCCCATCCTGACATATTCATCGAGTTGTAGTGGATATGAAAGCTTGTGGGTGGCCTGACATGGTCCTCATTCAATTTTATTTAATTACTCACTTGATTTCACTTGAAAGAGCTATTAAAAAGGCATCTTAATTGCTCAGTGTTACCCAGAATCTTTTCCAAAGCCCATAAACTGTGAAGGATTAAAACCGATGTCACTTTTCTGAATTCACTGTTTGGGACTGGGGGAGTGCTGGAAGAGGGGTGATCTTCATCCAAGCCAAAATAAACAAACACATAAAAATACACAGCCCTTGTGGAGGGGGCAGCTCTCCCTCTACCCGGCGCGGCACAGCAAGAGGGACGCAGGAAGTGGAGGATCATCATTAGTGAAGTGCTGTGGCCACAAAGCTTCACATGGAGAGGGAGATTTTTTGGGGGTTGGTATTTGATCCCTGTCAGATCATGGGTCCATCTAGGCCAACAGCTGGCCTCTGCCAGCAGGAGAGAAGCTGCTGGGAAACATCCTATAAGAAGGGGATGGGATGTAAGGTGGTACCCCCAAATATCCTCCCTGCTGCAGTTGTCCTGAGACAGATGTTGCACCTGCACCAAGATGGACATGAAGGACCAGTCAATGCTCTTGGGCGTTAGAGAGTGCAATAGCAGTATTAGACGAAAGAGCCACCTTGGCGTAGAAGTATGGGACATCAGTGCACATGGCCATAACTTTCTTGGATCAGCTGCAGCCTCCTGGTACAGCAAACTTCTCATACATAGAATCATAGAATGATTAGGGTTGGAAGGGACCTTTAGAGATCATCTAGTCCAACCTGCTTGCACACACAGGGTCACCTAACAGCATGTTGCATAGGATTGCATCCACATGGCTACAAGGACCTCATTCCATGGATCTTGAAATAAAAGCTATTCTTACTGTTGGAAAAGGGAGAGAGAGATGACAAAATACTTTCTTTGAGCTCCGTGCCTGGCTTTACCCTTTCTTTGTTTTACTAACTGACTTCAAAGAAAATTGCTCTTTCATATCTCCCATTAAAAAAAAAAAAAAAAAAAAAAAAAAAAAAACTCTCCACCCCTCAAATTCCCCCCCCCCCAACTTTTTTTGGGTTCTTAGAGTTAACCCAAAAATAGCTGAACTCTGAAACCTGGCACGCAAATAGTTCTAATCTTGGTGCACACACATGTTCAAGCTTGAAAACAAACCAAATAAGATAAAAATAAAGGTGTTGGCAATTCCGAGTATGTCTGCTTGGCATCTGCTAAGATCTGTAGCGTGTCCCAGTTAAACTCCCCTGTATTTTATGACTTGGCAGAGATATACCTGCCCCATCTGGGATGCTCGGACAGCGCTGCAGAGGCAGCGGGCAAGGACAAAGGCAGATGCCTCGCACTTACCTCAGCAGAGCCTCAGGGTGCATGAGAGGAAAGGAAGCAAAAAAATGGTAAATGGAGACCCACTGGGGAATGTTTTATTCCCAACACTTCTCTTGCTTTCTGCTACTTTAAGCTCTTCAGTTTCCATGCACATGACCTTAGACGGTTCTAGTCCATGAGTTGCTCAAGGTATCACCCAATATACATTAAACATTCCATTCCAGGGAAACCAGGGCATCAGCAACAGCTTTTGTGACAATTTAGCTCTGGATTAATCAGAGTGATTAAGTACATGTTCAACAATAAAGGAAGAACCATATTGCTCGTGCACCCCAGGTGTTAACATAGTTTGGGGTGCTAAGGAGTAAAATCAATAATAAAAATGGTCTAATGCCCTTTAGACAAAAGGAATTACTTTTGCAATTTTAACTATGAAGGTGTAAAGTTGTACAAGGTGACAAAGTGCCAGTATTAAGATGCTTGCAAAACCTCTTGGTTACTGTGTGCCAGGGACCTTCCTTAAAATGCTATTAATTCATCTTTGCCTTGCAAATCCCTTTCAAATCGTGAGGAAGCCTCATTCTGTAAAGAGAAATCGTCAGTGACTTTATACACCCTTGTGCCCAGACTGCCATATTTATCCGCACGGATGTCACAGCCAATGGCGCCTGTTGAAAATGGGGGGACTCACAGGCAGATGTACATGTCCCCAAGGAGGTGTGCAACCACTCTGCAAAACATAGAACACTGGCACTCTTCAGTGCCCCTGAGATGCAGTGGCCCGAAGTAGCTTATTTTTCTGCTGGAGAGCTTTTTTATTTTTTCCCCCATCATAGGAGAAAGAAAATGTAAGCAGCCTTCTCCATTTTCTGAGGGCAAACTACAGATGGGCTCCTGGAAAACCCTAAAACTATTGAAAAAAAAATGTCAAATTCATTGGATTTCATGATGAATTTCTGAGCAAGGCAGCAGAGCATAGAGAGCCATGGCTAGCAAGCAGAAACAAAATCCATCTTATTGCATTGTGTGTGCCACACATATATATGCATCTTCATGGGCCTTGCCTACATACAAGACCAGTCCAAATAATGCCTGTTTCATCATTAAAAAATCCTCCTGTAAGAATAATGCTGAAAGTGGCCTTTGCCATTTCATTAGTTAAAACTCAGACCATTTGCGGTGAGATAGTTGCTCTCCAGCTCGGGTTTCTAATTTGCATTCCTGCCCAGTTAAAATTTAAGGAGTCATTTAGCTTTATTTCCCTTGCTGGCCCAAACTTACTGCAGGGAAATGGTTGGTCACACACAGTCTTGCACGTGCCACTTCTGTCAGGTTTAAGAAAAGGATTTTCAGAATTGCAGCACAGACAAGATGGTTCAAATGGACAATTTGTTCCTTGTAGCTACACTGTAAGCAGCATCGCCAAAGGCAACATCATACTTCTGGACAAGGAAATTATCGATCACTTGAGGGCCCATATAAAATAGAAGAAAAAATTAAAACATGCATTGGAATTTCTCTCAAAAATAATTCATTTGGAACTAATTTTTTTCCCTTGTTTACAGGCCTCCTACTGTCCTGTTGTTAACAGGATTGTTGGTGCTCTTGCACAGGTGATGCCAGTCTTTACAGGCAAAGCCTATAAGAGACCATATAAAATAAATCTCTCATTCCCTAGGACAATTTGTTATTTTTAATTGCCCCAAGTGAAAACCATAAAATTCAACAACAAGGAATGGAGCCAGACTGCCCCCAGATAACTTTGCCCTGACCCGCTAAACACAGGGAGAAAACAAATGAGCCAGCTCTTCTCTCCCACCTCCTTTTCAGGGAAGCCAGCATTCCCCACTGAAAATAAACCAGTGTCAGTAAGTGACAATTCTGGAATTCTCCTTGGGAGCTAAATCCCAGCTGAGACACTAAATCACTTCATGAGAATGTGTCCTATTGTGAAACATTTGCATCGGAGCCCTGCTGCACTATCCTCGGGTGCATTCTTTTTAAATAAAATCGGCGTTTTATTCCACTTGGGAGCATCATAAAATTGCCACCAAATAGTACTTCATGTGGCAGCTCTGCAATAATCAAAGAGACATGCCGGGTACATTATTTTAAATGTTAGTTCTGATCCTCCAGGCGAATACTAACGGATAGTAGCAATTTGTGCAGTCACTGGAGCATAAAAATGAACTTTTAAAAATATCTAACGCCTAAAAAGCAAACAAACAAACACAAAAAACACAATGGCTTGCTTGTCAGAGCACCAACAGCTTCCCACAAAACATCTCGGAGAGAATGGACAGGCAATAGTGTGGGCGAATCCGGTTTAGCCCTTGTGCGAGGGTCTCTGCCTGCAGTAGGAAAGTGCAGCACTTGCCCCTTTTTGCTCTGCCACGGACATGGCAGCGCAACAAGGGCGACAGCTCTTGGCAGGAGGAGACAGATTCAGCAAACTGCAAAAAACCCTACCTACCACCCTGTTAAGGTGCAGCTGATGCTGCAGCTAGCAGTAGATGTGCTCAACCAAAGTGGGCCAGCAGCAGTTTTGGAGACTCGTAACCCCAGCAGTAGAAGCGGCACTGCAGATAACGCACGCAAGGCTGAGATCCCCCAGCAAAGAGGCCCGTTCCTACTAGAAAAGTAGTGATGCTATCCCACGCGTGATACCTCATCTTGTACAAGCTGCAACCATTTTCAGCTTGGATCTGCATAGACTTGATTCGATTTAACTTGCCCCCTCAACTCTTCAAACCTTCCTCTGCAAGCACTTATATACTACTTATAGTATGGTCCAGAGGTCACGAGACACAAGAGAGCACTATCCAGTGAGCTCTGGGTAAGCAATGTGTGCCCCCAGCGAATTGCAGTCCTTGAGGAGCATTCACGTACTCCACCTGATACAGTTATCCTAGGCTTTCAAGATCACAGTATTGTCACAACACATTTTAAATGTTTTTCTACCTTGCCCTTCTCTCTAGGTGGAGAATTCCCATCAAAACAACGTCTACCTGAGCCTTCCCGTTTGTGCAGATTCTGTATGCGAGACAAGAGACAACAGATATTAAAGGTTTTTCTCAAAATGCAAGAGACAGAATCAGCCTAGTTATCCTCATGACCTCAGTAAAAATGACAGACTGTGCTTCTGGTGACACAAGTGACCAGACTGATATTTAGTCCCTGCATGTCAGGCAACACAGTCTCAATTCTGGAAGGACAAAGAGACAAACAATTAAACCAGTATTTTTTCTCTCTCAGATATAGCTGTGCCAGCTTCGATGTCAGTGCACGATGTTAAATCAGCCTCTCACAGGATATTACCACTAAAGAGACATGCATGTCAAAAAGGAAGCTAATAATGGGTGCTAAAACTGCCCAATCTTTCACTTCAGCTGTTTTTAGTCCAGATTCCCCATCTCTGTACTCAGAAGGATACTTGAACTTTGGAGAAACTATGCACACAGCCAGGGATATGGCACCCATTTCAGCGTTATCCTGTTCCAATGCACAAAACTTCCATTTTTTCTGAGCAGGTCTGCTGCATCAGGACAGGCAGCAGCACTCATCTTTGGAAAACAGATGATTTAATGATGTGCACAGAGCAGGGTCACTGACTGGAAGACAAAGTTAGAGATAAGTTCAAAGGGTAAAGGACACAAATTCCTACTGCAATGAAAGTATACAGTGGAACAGCTTGTAAGACAATGTGGTAAATTCTCCATGACTTCAAGTCTGTGTCGATACTGATTTTTTTTTTCCTTTTTTTTTGTGTGCAACTAATTCAATTATCCTGGGCACAAACCATGAATAGGAGGGCTTGTGCTGTAATGAGCTGAAGATGGCAGATATAAATAAACCTTGCTAGCTTTAAAATCTACCAAGTTGATGGGAGTCATACTAAGGTATTTGGAAGAATTTGCCCATCTACTGCTTTCAGACTTGGTTAATTTTATGATTTTGTACACATATTCCAATCTTGTTAATGCTTGCTCTACTTTTTATTTTCCTCAATTTGAGGTTAAAAAATAAATAATAACCCCTTCCCCCACCCAAGCCTGCTTAAATTACTCAATATTTTTGCCTACTTGAAATGCGAGCCTGTTTTGATGTATTAAGAATGTGATAGTACAAAAAAAAAAGTTTTCTTAATGCTGCAACTTGGTTTTTATCCTGAAAAACAAATCAAGCATCTTTTTCCCCAAAGATAATCAGGGGCCCCATGTCAACTCTCAATCTCTTTTGGTAGAGCATGTGCTAAAATTTTCCGTAGGCATCACTTGTTTTGTTAAGGATTTAGTCCATGTTTGAAGTAGAAACCTAAAGTTAGACTCAAAGATCCACATTTAGTTAACTTTGCAAATAAGGAATACAAATGGAGCCCTCCTGACAGCACCAACTACCATTAGACCTATTCTATTAAATAACGTTAGAAGTAGATAAACCACCAGAACTCATTTCTCCTTTGATTTCCTACAAGTTAATGCATCTCCTTTTTTGCATCACCTGTCTTTCATACGTGGAGAAGTGGAAGACAGAGATCTGCCCTACTAAGGAATCTGCAGACAGTTGACTTTCTGGCGAACCCCTACAATGTATAATTCATTTTCCAGATGAGATCCTGCCAGACCGAGGCTGGAGGCCACCGATGCTGCGGGCTGTTTCCATGTGGGAGATGGCCTCTGCCTTTCCCAGACCCACGCTGACGGAGGGGTGGCCTCGAAGCGCTCCAGCTTCACCAGACACCTCAACCCAGGAGCCATAAATTCGGGTCCCTGCCTCATGACCAGGTCCCACTATTAGTGTCCAGCCTGTCCTCCTAAGGAGGGCCGGGCAGCCATCACACAAGCCAGAATATCTCATGCAGTAATTTTGCCACAATGATATTTGCATTATTTCATTACATTGTTATGGTTCAGGGTTTTATTCTGTAGAAATCCTGCATTTCTATTTTTTTTTTCCTGCAAGTAAAATTCTCATCTGCAAGCTAAACAATTGTACTGTATCTGTAAAGAGGAAAAAAAATTATTAAAAATACTAAATTGAAAAGTGACCCAGCCTCTATGTCAAAAATTTTCCTGGAACTGATAAATACTAGAGAGACTGCAAGAGAAATTGAAAATAAACTTGAAAATATGACTCTAATAGCTAACCAGTTTGGACAGTTCTATGGAAACTTAGGAAAGCAAGTTCAAGCCACAAAGATTTAAAATGTAACAGCAAGAAAATCAGATTCTCAGACTCACTAAAACATAAGACAAAATATTTGTTTTGACTGAAAGATCTCCCAATATATATATTTTCAAAAACTTTACTTACATAACATGAATTTGTGTGTATTATAACTTACATACCCTTTTTACTCTTGCATCATCCATCTTATCTCTCTCATGAAAGCCAATTGTCCTATATGCCTTACATATTTTGTCATTGGAAGTTCAGCTAGAAAAACAATCTCTAACAATTTTATTGTTCAGTTCCTGAAAGAATTCTGGTTTTCATTAAAAAGAAGACCAGTAAGAAAAGCTGCTTTTGAAAGACACTCTGTATGGTACCACAGACTGACATTAGGTACCTAAATGAAGCCCATGGCAAGAGTAAATCATAGCACATTTGCATCATCAGTCACTAGATATTTGCAACCAATTGCTATGGAATTAAAGCCTCTGATACCATCTAAAGTGCAGACAGTGAGAACATTATAAAATCACCCATTCAATCACTTTCCCTGTGTTTTTAATTAGCTAAAGTGACATAAGGAGGGGCTATCTCTGGCATTGGGAAGCAGCATATATAGCCAAGCCACAGCTTTTGTGGTTCAGACTAGGACCGAGGCTTATTCCTAAGAAACTTTAAAGATTATTTTTTATAGTAAGTGATCATGTGATATTTTGGATGTAAAACCTTTCTTTTTTTTCCCTCCTCATATCAAATTCCCGGTCCTGCCAAAAAATTAGTTTGTTACTTCAGGAGTTTTTGTATCGACTTAGCAAGACATAGAAACAGGACATGATAAAGCAATTATTCGAAGTGTAACAGCTGAACATACATGTAGTTGAGGTAAAAGTTTGCTGAGATACGTCCTTAGTCTGCCCTTTCATGCATTGTCTAAACGAGACTCTGCTTAACACAGTGACACTTTTCTTTTACTCTGCTCACAGGGAGGCAATCAGGACAAAATAATATACTTGTAGTATGTTATACTTACATTATAGCACTTATATTACACATATAGTAGCTTGCAATGGGGAGTATTAATGGTATTGAATAATTTTCTGCATGCATTATTTTCAAGCAGTGCTGTCTGCTGAGAATAGCATTAGCCAGGGCTGTAACCCCCAATACCTCCTTTGCCAGGTGCCTGAAAATTCTTTTTTAATTTTTATGCTTATTCTCATCTGAAAGGCAGCTTTTATTGAAAAATTAGAGGGTGGAATATATCCAGCTGTTTCTTGAGTTATGCAAGGTTGGAAAAAAATACACTTTTCCTACTGTATGAAGAAAAAAGACTGTTGCCTTTCTCAGCACAAGTTGGAGCGCCTGCTCTGTTAGATTTGGCAAGTAAATTATTCTGCAACATTTACCTGATCATGCTGGGTGATAGAAATAAGAAAAAAAGTACATCAAGAACAACAATAACAACAATCACCACGCACAGTCATCCTCAATACGTGGGACACCTTCCCTCGGACCCCCGAGCTGCCAACCACAAGTTTTTCCCCTTCTAAAACACCCTTGAAAAGCCCAGAGTAGCTGTGGAGAAGGGTCCCCATGCGCAGCAGAGGCACCGCACGCCTGGTACCACAGGCTCCACGTGGAAAAGGGAGCAGAGCCGAAGCCCTGGCCCCACAGGCCTCACGTGTGGGCAGGAGGCAGAGGCAGGCGCCTCAGCGAGGAAGAGAAAGGCCCCGCCAGGGGAAGGGTGTGGTGGGACCCCTCACCCTCAGTAACTTGTTATTTCTATAGCTGTTCAGGAAAGGTTAGTCCTTGGCAGCCTGCCACTTCTGTGGGGTCGGCCACCAGCCTGCCCCGACCCGGGGTGGGCAGAAACCAGGTGTCCAAGCGCTCACTTTGCTCAGGCTGGAGAGCTCCGCTTTACTCTTAAACAAACCAAGAAATTGTTGTTGGCCCATGTGCTGGAAGAGTGAATGCTGGTCGGCCTGCAAAGATACAGAAAGGTGAAATGCTTTTCCCTTCCCCTCATGGGAAAGGAGTCAGCAGAAGTACTCTGCCCTATTTGGCCACCACACTTCCAGGCTGGAGTAAAGCAGAGATAGCCCTGAGGAGAGCAAAACTCCTCCATGGAAACTGCTCCGAGGTCCAGAAAACCTGACGCAGGAGGAAAGATTGAGCAAAGTGGAGTTGTTTAGGGGAAAGGATTGAGAGGACGCTTGATAACAGTCTTCAGCAAGAAAGACTGTGGACAGGAAAGGAACAAACTGTTTTCCAGGTCCTGTGTGGACAGGACAAGCAGTAACGTGCTTGAACTGCAGCACAAGAAATTTGGGGAAAATAGTCTTCTAGCAGAGAAGATAATAAAGGACTGGGCAGTTTGCCTTGGGAGGACATTATGGGTGATATATAAGAACAGGTCAGGTAAGCCACTATGAGGCATTGCTGGTATAACTGGTCCTTCCTTGGGCTAGGGCATGGATTTCACAACTTTCCTGAGGGTATAGGCTTGAAGATGTCATATGGGACAAGCTGAATATCATGGTCACACTACAAACCCTAAGACATCACATGTGAACGAAGGTCAGCAAAGACTGTGCCTGCTGACATGTCAAATGGAGTCACAGGCACTTCCAAGGAGGATCTTGGCTATTTGGTTCAGGCCCTACCAAGTGTGAAAACATTACCTCCCAATCCTCCCCTTGGCTGTTTCCAAGTCATTTACAGTTGTTTGGGAACAGATTCAAAGAGAGTCTCCCAGTCACTTCTGGGATTTCGCTGGCCTCCTTTTGTACAAGGGAGGAAGGAGTCTGGGAGAAGAAATCATCTTCTCACATCAGTTGTAAGAAATCACAGCTTTTTACAAGCTAGCAGAATTGTCTCATATCTGCTTCCAAAATCGGTTTAACAAGGAACCAGAGCATCTGTAGAGTAAGCAGAGCCCTGGGGTAGGAAAGAGCCTGCTTCTTATCTAAGCTAAAAAGGAAGACCTTAAAAAGGAAGAGACAGAGTCCCCTCCAACAACCTACCTCCTGAATGCACAAAGGTCAGGAGCCTTCTGGCCATCCCCAGCTCTCAGGTGAATGCTCTCCCTTGCCTAGCCCAAAGACCCCAGGAAACATTTGAGAAAGGGCCACCATCCTCTCCTTCCTGCTGGCCAGACAGCGTCCTCGCCCTGCATTCATCTCTGCAGGAAGCACATTCTGGTGAAGGCTGAAGTTTGAGGAATGCAGGCATGTTAATTATTAGAGCTTCAAAAGATACAAGTTCCACTGGGCTGAATTCCAGAGCTCTGAATTAAATGAAAACCTCATCTTGATCTCTCCTGGCCTGCAAAATGGGTTGTTAGTAGAAAAAAAGAAAGAGAGAAAGAATACACACAGAGGACAATTTAGAAGTATGAAACAAGAGCACACAGCTTTAGGATATGGGATCAGTATAAATCAAAACCTGTGTTCCCTAACACAAGCTTATGCTTTACCGCTGCTACAAAAATTCAACAGGAAGATTTCAGTATAATGTTTACATTGCTCTCCTTTAAAACAGATGTAGTCACATCTCCCTTTTTCCTGCTCTTCCTGTGTCATGACTGTGCTGGGTAGTGGGTGTCACTCAGATTCTGAAGCACATAAGCAAAAAAGGACCATTGCCAAGTATTTTAGAACAGCGAGAGCAGCCCTGTTTGTAGTTTCCGCCTGTTTCTGCCCTGCATTTTTCAGGAGAGTATATGAAGCTGTCATGCTACTGATTGCCTCCCTCTCTGTCTGAGCGACCCTGCGAGCAAAGTAGGAAAACCAGCAGATGTGCTCTACCCCAGCTGCTCAAAAGCTGTGATTCCAGATGTCAGAGGTGGGAAGGGGAGCAGAAGTTATTTCTCCATCTCAACCTATTCGGGTGGTACAGCGCAATCCAGGACAAATACAGCTGGAAATGGGCTGTCCTACCCAGATTCCTGCTGTGACACACATGGATAAAATAAGCCTGTTTAGATTATGATTAAGGATCAGACGGCTCACCCAGTCAATCACTAGCTCAGATGGTATCCAATGAAATACTGGGTGTAGGCACAGGGAGAAACGGAGGGATAAATTCTCTCCCGAGAGCTCAGACCACAAGCCTAGCCATCATCTCTGTTAAATACTATGGAAAAGAGTAAAATATCACACCGTGCCCTGAAAAACAGTTTTCCACTGGGTGAGAGAGGAAATGCTGTAAAGACTGACTCAAGCATGGAGACATGCCTACTCTCTAGTCCAGACAAAGGCAAACTTCTCCTTTCTAGACCACAGCACCCACAGTTTGAGTGTCAGAAGGTGTCTTCAGGCCTTTCCATGCACTAGACACCCACTTCATTTCATGCACTACTGAGATGAAACAACAGCCGTTTCTAGAAGTTAAAACCACTACTATTCACTGCTGTCTTGAAGTTTCTCATGACAGCTGCAGCGTGTGTTGGACTGGATTTGGTACAATTTGCAAGCCACAGCTTCTAACTCTAACTTTCTAATCTGCTGGATAATCTTGAACAGGTCACATCAGTCCTCTGTACCTCAGTTTCCCAACCCGAGAACTGGAGTTAATGCTACTTATCTTCTTGAAGCCCTTGGAAATGGATAATTTAAAAGCTCTGGACATCATTAATAGCTTATTTCCCAAGCTGTCTTTAAAATTGCTACTGGTCCCTCATGAAAACTATTCAGTTCATTTTAAAGAAAAGTCAGGAAATTGCCAGTATCTTAGGCTCTGCGCAGATGAGACAAAATCCAAGAGTAAGAGACAGTCTTCTGAAAATCCTGAGTTTCTCATTTAAAGAAAAAACAGACAGCCCAGACCCCACTTCTGATCTCACTGGTGATGACTAATTCCCAAGAGTTTCCCAGCACCCAAACAACACAGGGTTCACTCCGAGTAGACAGAAAGTTAGAGGGAGGTCGCTCTGGGATGTATGAGAGAAAAAAAATCACGGATATTATGCATTCAACATGTTCCAAAAACAATCAAGATGAAAAATGGCATTTCAGCATAGCCAGGAGTTCAAGCACTGCAAAAGCACGATTAAAATGTACATTGCTGCTGCCTCACTGAGGCAACGCATCAAAGGATACACACCAGTTTTACATCACTGACTTTAACGTAGGCATTGATATATCCCGGCTGTGTTAGGCCTATCTCTTTATGACTTCACCTTTACAACCTAAATACATACACAAAGTGCAGAAGGTTGTTTCAGTGGACTGTACCAAACAACAGCATACGGTAGTGGACACTATGTGTTTGCCTGAATAATCATTTACACAATTATGAATGAACGTGCAGTTGTGAAAACCAAAACTCTGTACTTTGCATTTATCATTTTAGAATAAGGCTGAAATGGAAATTACCTGTTCTACAGCACAAATGCACGCTATGAGGGTTAAACACTGGGGTTAACTAAGAGCTGATGGCAGCAGTCCTGTGAACACACAAAAAGAGGAGGATACAAGCATCACCTTGCAAACATATCCACCAATGTGCACATAACACTGAAAAATGGGAAATGAACCAACAAATCTTCTGTTATGGGAAAAAGTTGGAGCCAGGGTTTTCAAAGCTGCAAAATATTCTTTTCTTTGACAATCTGGAATATTCACTGCAAGAACTCACCTTTGAAATGCACAAGTGTTTTTTAGTCCAATTTCCTTCCAGATTGCAGCCTACACGACCATTCTCTGTGTGCTCACCTGTGTATTCATTACAAGTTCGTAATGAAATTCCCAACCAGCTTTTTCAGTGGTAGCACTGTCAAAGATGTCTGAATTTCTACTTGCTTCCTGAAAGCAGAAAGATGGGTAGCGATGCCATCAGAGTCCTGGCTCTGAGAAAATTTGCAGTAGTGAGTTCATGATCTGAGAGAAGCCCCCTGGGAGCAAACCCTTATATAAACAGCCCAGTGATGGGAAAAGCTTTGCCTGGGGCTCACATCCTCTTAGATAGTGAAAGTCAATCACCCATGAGACAAAAATCCATAGGAAACCAGGCTTCATTAGTTCTGCTGCCACAAAATTTCTTGCTTGACAAAATGGCTATTCCAGGACTTTTTGCAAATGGCATTTTACTGTTGGTATGTGGAAGTCTGACGTTCCTCCCCTTTCTTAGTAAGCACTTCTCTTCAATAAATTGTGTACCTTGCTCACCAAGAACCACAGTCTCACTGGCAAAAGCAGAGACAAATAAAACAGCAACCCTACAAGAAACCCGAAGTAGAGTTAATCGAATGCTTGTGCAACCAAGCCATGACAGGAATCGACTGAGACTAACAAAGAATGAACAGTTTAACTTACCAGTCTTCTTAACCAGCAAGTGAAGCCTGAATGTTAGTAAGCAGATTTCTAGTAGCATGTGGAGAGAAAAAAAAAAAAAAAAAAAAAGCTCCTCAGACTTTTCAGCAGTATATTGCTGAATTTCCACAGTGGTTTTACATGCCAAAACTCTGAAGCCAGATTCATTATGAGAGAGCCAACTTTGAAAATACAGTCAAGAAGAACAAGTCCATTCGATGTCTGAAACCTGGACTCTTCAAAACTGAGGCATCCACAGCCATCAGAGATTTTATTTCTAAACATGGGCTGTGTATACACTCTTTTGCTTATTTAGATTTCTTATTCATCTTGGGAGAGAAGGAAACGTAGTCACAGAAGTCCCTCTGTGTCCTGGAGAATGGTCACTCTCCAAACACTAAAGCAAATAACAGAACTGGAAGAGTCGATCTGTGGAGTTCTAAACTTCACACAAACACACAACAACAAAGTTTAATGCCCTTAAAATCTTTTGATATTGTGATTGTACCAGCATTCACGCACACACAAAAAACAAACAAAAAAGGTCCCGGAGACTCTGGCCAGACTTCAATATTTTGGGATCTCCAGGATTGTCAGGCTGGAAGGTTTAGTAGCTTTCTTCCCTGGTGGTCTCCTGGTGTGAATTTTTGCTTTCAGGGTTGCTTCAGGATGCAGACTAGAGACTTTAAAGAAAACACCCCAAATTCACCTCAAACCAAGTGGCCAGCAACCATAAGCCTCACAGGGCTCTGGCTCCAAAGCCTCAGGAAGGAGGAGGCTGAAGGTGGCGGTGGTCCCAGCTGTGAAACACGAGCACTGGCGCGGGCAGACGCTGGGCCGTGGCGCGGGAGGGCAGCTGCTTGAGGAATCCTCTCCTGCCCCCGCGCCTCTGACAGCGGCGCTTACTCCTTCCTCACCTTCTCATCACGTTTTTGAAAAGAAACCCTGGTTTAGAAAGCACTGCAGTCACACAGATGTATATTAAACCAAGTTGTTTAGATTAGTCCTATGTCGGTACTGTTGTTGGTTAGCAAGAGGGGACAGGAACACACTTCTTACACTGCAGCCAGATTAAAATTTAATGGAGAATTATATTTTCTTTACCCCTTTTAAGCCCTATTTAAATCATCTCTCTTATCTACATCTTTCTCCTCTATCCCATTCACTTTCACCAGTGGACTTCACCAAATCTCTTTCTTTGCACATAGAAGTTTATTCAGCTTCTACCCTCACTTCCAGTAACACTGGGGCCGCTTCCAGCATATTCCTCTACTATGGGACCTTCTTTCCCTATTTAGCCACGACTTTTAAAAATCTAATTTTAAATTCTGCCCATCTAGCTTTTATCTGACTGGCGCAATGAAAGAAAGCAGAAAGCTGCTGGGTGTGACATGGGGCACAGGAGAAACAGCGATGTTGGGAAGAGACATTGAACATACAGGCATCCTGCAAAGGCGAGACATACGCTTTTTTTTTTTTTTTTTTTTCCTCATTTTGCATGCCAGAACTATCCTCTGGCTAACATAATGCTCTGACCCAGAGGCAGGTTTCTATGCCCTGGGCAGAGCTGACTGGTGTCATTCCAATTAAATGCAATTCTGCATTTCATGGAGCTATTTAGAGTGGGGATTTTAACCTGGGTTTCTACCCTCCCAGATGGTGACCGACTCCTAGAGGATATCCATATACCTCTCTTCGGTGGTAACAGATCATTCATCACGTCCTTTTGCAGCTATTCCCCTTTATATTTGATTATTTTCTCCTGTTTTGTCTCTAATCAGGCTTCCTTGCCTGCAAATGGTTAATGACCACCAGAACCATCCCCTGCTAATCTCCATGGCATCTACGCATCATTACTCTTTGACTGTTAAGTCCCTCAGCTATGTTTCAAGCCATGTGATACTGCATACATTTAAGCTGATTTCAAAGTTTGTATACGCATGCCACACTCCTCCGCTGATTTGGTCATTAGGCAAAAATAAAGCAGTTGAATGTTACGAGGTCTGTCAGTGACACAAACAAGGCCAGAATGGAAGTAGCTACATGTGGGCACAAGTTCATTGAGAAGGGAAATGATCCGCAAGAGTCAGGCATCCCGGGAAACATGAGTTAGGGGTAAGTGCTCCAAGGCAGCTATCTGATCCTGCTCATTCCGGGATATCTGGGGCCTTGAGCCTCTGATTTTTCCCCCGCCTTGTATGTCTGTAAATAACACTTCTGACCATGAACCACCCTGCATCTGGCATTGGGCTGCTTATGCCAAGCTGACTACACCCTTCCCCTGGGGTGCAGGGGGTCATGAATCACGATAAACACAGCAATATAGGAATTTCCCACATTATAAAATGATTGTTTACAAGTGATTACTCCAAAAACATTTCAGCAAAAAAAGTCAATTAGATGCACAGACATGATAATTAGGCTGTAGCCGCTACCAGTTATCTCCTTACCGGGCACGCTAAGGTTTCCTTTATTCCTTTGCTGCTTTTGTCTCTCCAAGGAAGCTTAACCCTCTGCAACCCTACCAGAAGGCCAAACATCGCGTAAACACCCTGCCCCTGCAGCACAAAACTCTAATTCAGCTCCCTCCCTTGCTCCCTAGTCAGAAACTAGCCAAGAGGGTGCCTTGTGGGCTATATCCGTCCTGCTTACTAGCTGGAGACTAGTCAGACCTGGAGAGTATCCAAACTATTCAGTCTTGTCGCCCTCCCTTATGCAATCGCTGCATGCTCCCATGGGAAGCAGCCTGCGGCTGGGATGCAGCACTCGTGGGTCTGCACGGCCTCCTGTCTGCATGCGGGTGGACAGTAAAGGCAGAAACACCATCTGCAAGAGGTGAGGAGGCTCCTCCACCCTCACCAGGGAAGTATTTAGGAGTTCCTTTGGACATATCTTAAAAATACCCAAAGCACAAAAATAACTTGTGCCTGAAGGTCAGCTAAAATGAAATGGTCCAAATGGTGCTGGAAGTACTGCAGCCAGGAGGAGGGGCTGGTGTTTATTTCATGATACCTTCCGTAGGGCTCAGCCACTGCTTCTGCCCACATCCAGGGATACCAGGAAGAGATTTCGGGAGGTCAGACATTGCAGACCTCCTCCTTGCCATACGGGGACTAACCACAACGGGACACAACAAGGGTCTGCCCAAAGTTCTGCACCATAACCAGGCGGCCTGAAAACAGAGCTAGAGAACACAGGAGCAGTAACCTCCGCTGCCCGTCAGTGGCTGGAAGGCCCCAGCTGTCACTGAATTTGCAGGCTCCCTTCAGAGAAGGCTCTCAAGGCCTGGCTGCCCCAGTGGTGCTGGGATCCGTGCGTGGAACATAGGACATGTGGGACTTCAGGCGTGCGTGAATTTCAGATTTCTATTTCCTCCTACAAACTAAACCCCATTACATTTCTCTAAAGATATTCTGGGTAATAGCATTAGCGCTGTACAGCTGCAAGTGGCTTCTTAGACTTCATATAGAAGTTCCATCTGCTGTAGTCACCATCTGCTATATTCACAAAAAAGTACAGTATATATAAATAACACTAAAGTGGAGATAGGAGCTGACTAGAAGAAAGCAAAAGATCAAATCTTTTTCTGTGAGGGGAGAAAATTCATTAATTTTAGTCATTGCAGCTTATTAGCAAGTTTGATTAGTTTATGGTTCCCATCTTTTTAACCTTTTTGTTTGATTTGCTCCCTTATCGGCTATTTAGAGACTAAGCACCTTCGAGAACAGGTTAATCCTACCTTGTCCTCTATCATGTTTCTTGTCAGGATTCCCAGTATCTACTTGTTCCTCCAGCTATGGCCTGTTTGTGCTGCCAGGGCAGCAAGCTCCTCGCAGCCACCTTGGGGACATCTTCCACACATGCAGCTACGCACAGCGCCCAGTACCTCCTAGGTCACCCCCAAAGCCCCTTCCCTTTCCTGAGGACTCACCTCACCTCTCCCGTACCTGCTCACAGAGGAGTCACAGAAGCTTGTGCGTAAACTGTCAGTGCTCAGATGTTCTTGTTCCTCCGCCTATTTGGCAGTCCTTGGATGGTGATTTTCTGGGAGCAAGACCTGTGTTCTGCAGCAGTGCCTGTGCTGGTCAGACTAACCGGGCCAGGGCCCAGGCTGGGCCAGTCCATCCCTCACACTGGATGAGCCTCTGGCATGGTTGTGCTCCAGGCCAGCTAACGCTCCCTCAGGCACAGCTGGGACATCAGCCGGGACATCAGCGGGGACGAGGGACCATTCCCACGTAGAGTGACCGAGGCCAGTCTTGTCTGGGGGAAAAGAGCATTTGGCAGAGTGCTTCCATGGAGCAGGGAAGAAGAGCAGTTAACAAGGAGGGTTAATGTGAAGGATGGTGACTTAGGGTAACTCAGAGGCAGCAGAGCTGGCGGCTGCAGAACTTGCCCTGCTCACAGGGGCTGAGCCTCCTCCTGCCCATTTCCATGGCTCAGGAGGCATCAGGGTGGCCAAGACCCTCCTGGTGTGGGGCCAGTAGAGCTGTTATTCACTCCTAAAAGCCCCTCTGAGGCCAGAGAGGAGTAGGAGCCTGGAGATGAGCTGCTGGTTGTTCCAGGGCCTTGGAGAGAAGAAGTGGTGGTAAAAAATATAAGGGAAAAAGGCACAAGCAGAAGCAAGAACACTTCTGCATGTTCTCTGCTGTCAATAAACCCTAGAGCTGACACAGCTCTCGCCCAGTGCCTGGTACAGTGCTCATCATATTCCAGGGATGCCTCTGACATTAGCACATGGGGCTTTTGCTGCTACTCTGTGATAGAGACAATCAAAAAACAGCAGGGACGAGGAGACTGTGTATATGTTCTTATCTAGATTTTGCTTTTAAATGAGGAAAAAATCAGAAGAATAATGCAAATCTCTCTTAACTGGGATTCCTAGTCAAATCATTCGTACAGCATCCTTTCCGATCCCTGGCAGAAAGCTGAGCTTGGCCATCTGCCCAAAAGCATTTCTCAAACCCTTCCATCTCTTGACTAAAATATAGTCAATATTTGAGAGAGAGGTTCACAAAACAATATTTACACCCTTGCCCTCATTCTGCCACAGTTCAACACCATTTCCAGAATTGTGCTGAGATCATCGATGGTATCATGTGCAAACAAGACAGTAAATTATAAAGCCACATTAGCATCATTCGCCTTTAAAAGGCACAAAACCACACATATGCACTCACACATACGCAATTTTGCCAAGCAGCAAAGGGCAAAGTTGTTTTTAGATTTCTGTCAATAGATGCACGAATGCTTGAGGATGTTTATAGATTTAAAATATCTAATGTTATTTGAGAGTTATCTTCTTAAATCTCTACTTGTTTTTTTAATTATTATTCCAAATAAGGCCTGAATTATTTATGAAGGCTAAACGTATTCAAGCTTGTAGAAAGGCGTATTTGAGGTCTGATAATATCATACTCAAATCTAAGTTAGAAGAGCCACTACTTGCTTGAGCAATGATGCTCAAAAAGCTGCTTGTTATTGTGCTCTCACACTAGTGGGATTCTGATCCCACTCTGACAAATCTATATGTACACAGGTAACTTCACTGCATCCAACAAAACTGGTAAAGCAGTCGGGCTGACATGCAGAGCAAGTGTGAGAGCTGGGGGCTGCTGCAGGAGCCCCTGTTTAAGGAGTATTCTTTATGCTACCCGTGCTGAAGAGGGTAGAAAGACCATTTCACAGGGTTTCTCAGGGGAAGTTCATGGCCTCTGTATTTGACAGATCAGAATAACACTGCTGCTCCATTCCTGAGGTGCTGATGCAATATTTTCACTAGAGCTCTGGCAGAGAAAGTCCAAAGGAAAAAACCTAGATTAAATTTCAGTGACGATAAATCAAATCCCAAATGCTTAAAACAAAGAACTCAAACAATTGCTTTCCTGCATAGCCCTAACCTAGCCATCCCATAATATAAAAGCCATTTGTTTTCACTGATGCAGAGCCTTGTAGAAATGTCATTACAGCAAGAAGCACAGCCAGGGAGGATATCAAGTTTTCCTTTGGATTTATGTCTTGGAAGGCAAACATATTTGCAGTGATCCAGAACATGCACAAGTAGCATGAAACAACATATCCCAGTTGCATCCATCGCTGTCACAGCAAGCTGCCTTCCCTGCCTGTCTGGTACTATAACAACCAAGTAGACCCTGATGAAAAACCATTTGCAATGTGCAAAATAGTTTATAGTACAACTGTATGAGAAAATATCAGGAAAAAAAAAAGGTCTAAACACCCACAGGAATTACGCTATGTATATATTCATGGGATTAATAAACTAATTTGTCATCTCCTTCCAAGGCTCCCTGGCCCCATTCCCTGAGCCTCTATGTGAAGTATCAAAGTGACCACTCAGCTGAAGGGACTGGCAGCAAAACACCCTAGGGTCTAACTGCATTTCATAAATTACAAATCCTGTCTCAAAAAAAAAAAAAAAAAAGGCCATTTACAAAACTGACATCTCTCTCATCCATTTAAACTTTATAGAAATAGTGACCTCTGAATAGAAGTTCTAAAATTTTGCCTCAAACAGAAATTTTGCTGTGGATCGATAAAATACTATGAGAACTAGTGTTCTAGATGGACATCACCTCAAACAGCAGAACATCTCAGATTGCTTTATCTGGAAGTGGGAAAAGAGCAGCTACATAACTCTGATAGGCAAAAGTAGCGCATGAGTATCTCTGTAGATCTGAAAGTTGCAGTGCTCCATTAGATCCATGGCAATGGGTAACAACACAAAACACTTGGTACAACCTGAAAGATGGAGGTAAGGTATAATAGATTTGGGATGCCGAGGGATGAAGATACACAAAGAATTAAGCTCATGAGATTCAAATCTTTCTCCTTGGAAAAATCCTAATACATTAGTAGCAATAGTCATGATTAGTAGTTTGCTGTAAGTTTGCTGTAGTTCCAGTCTACTACTGGAAACTACTGAGACGCTAAGCTATATCCCAACGAGTAAACCAATATGTGGAAGCAACTGTGGATACCACACTGCCTGCGACATCTCCGGATCATGTTTTAACACCAGGCACACTCAGCACTGTTACTGTTTTACTTCATTTTATGGAGGTCGAACTTTTTATTATATATGTAGGTTATTTTTTCCCCCATGAATTTATACAGGACTCAATATAAATTCGGTGTCTGAAACTGCTTTTTAAGTGCTTTTATATTAAGTCTTTTGCATCTGCTTTGCTCCCATATCAGCTTCCTTGTAGATTGATATAGCAGAAAAAGCCTTTGTGGGGCACAGACCAAATGCAAGACATACTTCAGCTACAAACAGCTGTATTCAGCATGACAATAATTTGGCTTTGTGTTAAAAATTACCAAAATCATCTTGTTCAGGAGCTCCTCAAGCTTATGAACTGTTTCCTCATTTTTCAGAGGGAAAGTGCACACCGGCTGAGACTACGCTCACGATGCCTGGTATTAGGGCTGCGTAGAATTTACAGTCAAATTACAAGCCTCTAAAAATAGGAGATGATAGCGTTGACAATAGCAAAACCTGAGCACTGCACGATGGGCAGCTATAAATACAACACATCAAAAAATCCTAGGTATGGCTGGAGGCTCCCCAAGCAGACAGGATCGCTCGAGACCATATGGGCTGTTAGAAGCCCTACAGAGCACTGGCATTTGCACCTGCAGTGCAGCTCGGTCCACCCTGAGCTGCTGCCAAGCTCGGATTTACCTTTGCTCTCCAGCTGTACCTGTTACCTCTGCTCGGCCTGGTGGAGCGCTCTGGCCACGAGCTGGTTTAGTCCGGTTGTTTGCGGCTCAGTCCTTCCCTCAAGGCAGGACATGTGGCCTCGCATGGCTCTCACACTGGTGCCAGCAGTTGCAGAGGGCTCGTCCCGTCTCTACACTGTGCCTCTCCCTGCACAGTCTGGGCTGTCAGGCAGGGGCTCCCAGAACTCCTCACCCTCACGAATGCAGACACCTGCCCTCGGGCTCATCCCCAGCGGGGCCGAGCCAACATGCAGCTCCCGCACTGAGGAGCTGTCCCATCTCACAGAATGGCTGAGGTTGGAAGGGACCTCTAGAGATCATCGAGGCCCACCCCCCTGCTCCAGCAGGGACACCTAGAGCACGTGGCACAGGGTGGCATCCAGGTGGGTTTGGAAGATCTCCAGAGGAGACCACAACCTCTCTGGGTAGCCTGTGCCAGGGCTCTGTCACCCTCACAGTAAAGAAGTTCTTCCTCACATGGAGATGGAACTTCCTGGGTTTCCACTGGCACCCGTTACCCCTTGTCCTATCACTGACCGCCACCCATCTTCCCTACTGTCACCCCTCAGGTACTTGTACATGTTGGTCAGATTTCCTCTCAGGCTTCTCTAGGCTAAACAGACCCAGCTCACTTAAGTCTTTCATCATCTCACTACAGACTCCCAACTTTTTCCACGTCTCTGTAAGCCACTTTCTACGATAATTGCTACCTTAAGGGCTCTCTCCTACCTCAACTACCTGGAAGTCTTATAAAGGCCTTAAAGAAAGGAGGAAGAGGCATAGGGCCTCTTCCTCCCCCCTACCCATAAGTACTAGGAATGGACAAAATGGAGACACTGCGGAGCAGAAACTCATCAAGAACTATAAAAACTGGGGGTGCTTTTTTCAAAGGGAAGGATCTCTAGGTCCCAAAATTGGCAGGTAACCCCCTGCAATTGAGGGATTTATGTATAGTCAGGCAAGCAAACTCAGTGTCAAGAGACACTGGAGAGGGGAACATGATCACAATTCACCCTATTGCAAAATAACCTTTTGGCAAGGAGCAGAAATCCCTGGGGAAACAGAACCCCAAAAGTTAAGTAGGATGGGAGTCTCTTTGAAGTGGAAGGAATGACTCTGCTTAAGACAGAAAGAATTCAGTGTTCACTTAGGGGTGACACAGTGGAAAGCTACTGAATCATAAGAGCTAACTTTAAATGCGACTCACAAAAATTAGCTGCTTCTCTACAGAAGTGATGTCAGTAATGGGCTAACTCGCAGTTGCCAAGGCTTTCATGCTGCTAATCCGGGTTTTCCGTTGCATGACTCTTGGCTGGTATTTGTTTGCCTAGATTGTTAAATTGGTTTTTGGCCAAGAGCTATTGTAGTTGACTCATGGGGGTTTAAAATAAAAAGAGAGAGAGAAAAAAAAAAAGAAGGGATACGTGACATCACTGGTGATTAAAAGGTTCTTGGTGTGTTCAGAGAAAATATTCAGGTCAGGGTAAACTGGAAAGAGAAAAAAAGAACTTTCATACTTAGGTCAACTTGAAAAACAGTTCTAGACAGAAAGCAGAGTTACTTATCACCAATTTTTCAACCCAAACCACCCTGTTCTTACTGGGAGCCAAGTTAGGTTAAGATCAATATTAGTCAGCGCTTTAAATTTGTAATAGTTCTTTTATTTACCCCAGTATGGCAAGGCAGCGACTCATACTTGTCAATACCCAGCATCTGTGTCTTGCTCAGAGAGGCCAGGCTGAATACACACTCTTAGTTTTCTGGCCTTAACAACAAAACCGGAGGTTTGAAAGAGCCGAGGGGAGGCAAGGCGGCCGAGGGGACGCAATTTTGCTACTACATTCAGCCTATAAAGGATTTACTCTTCTATTAATGTATCTCAGGAATTAGTAGAATGTTTGTCTAATAATGCACCTACTATATGGGAGCGCATGCCTGAAAAAGCTACTTGTCAATTGATACCTATCTATTTATAAGTACTTTATAAGTACTGAATGGTGCAAAAGCTATCTGTATTACTCTATGGCAGTGGCTTTTGCATAATAGCAAATATTTTATTGTCATTTACATTGTGAAGCTTGCCAGCTTTACTTCTAACCCTTATCATATAATATGTATAGAATGGAGCATGCTACATCTGGCCTAATTTGCTTGAACCTTCCCCCCTCCCCCAGATATTACTGGCTCAGGAGTTCTCTGTAGGGGATAGGCATACTTTTATATGCACTTCTGTGCATAAAACACCTTAAAAAAGGCAAATAACTTAAGTAACTGCTATACATATCTGTATTAATTCAAGGTAAGTATCAAAATTGTAAGATTAAACATTCAAAGGTGAAACTCCTTTAAAGGTTTCTTTAAAAAATAACTAGTCACTTTGAAATCACAGCCTATCAATCCTGTAGTCCTCACTTGGATTCTTTAGTGGGAAGTATGCTGGAAATGCATGGAGAGTGCTCTGGCATATGTTCCAGTCTCTGCATTGCCCACTGCTTTTGTGGGCTTTACCTGCCTGTAAAGGTCTCATAACTTCAGTATTAACAACTCAGTTCTGTGACACACTCGTTTGATACATTTAGGGGTGTGTTTTGTGTCTATATACATACCCCCCCCCATTTATAAATACATGGTGAAAATTTTCTCCTGTTTAGAATAAATTTTCCTACCACATTTTAGTTTATTTTAAATTTCAGAGAACCCAAATTGTAACAATCAACTGTTGTCTTTTCCCCGTTTCATATGCACCCCTGGTACAGAGCTCCACATAAACACAGTTGAAATGAAGCACTTGTATATAATTTTAATTGGCATTAGCCTGAAAATAGCAAGTCTTTTTTTTGGCTTCCTCCTACCCCCAAAATACATTACGCCCATCTGTACTGTCATTCATACATCCACTGATGTTGAGACAGAAATACTGAACAGAAATGCTAAGCCAAAATAATTTCAGAGTGACCTTATACCTTGCAGGGCAGAATGACTCCAAAATTAATCTTTTTTTTTTCCTCTGACTTATTTTAAAAATAATTAAGAGGTGTTGCTTTAACCAATGTACATACCTATTCTTAATCTAAACCCGTAACTGTATCCTTTGTATTTGCATACAAGCCATAAACATTTTTAGGTCTGAGAACTTTTTCCAAGTTTCATTTCATGCCAGCCCCTGCACACGGGATGAAAGCTCCCTGTCTCTCTGGGCGAACCAGCAGCAGCAAGAACACCGAGGATGACGGGACACGGAACAGAACGTTTACCGGCAGTGATGCGGGGTGACACAGAACGGAACAGGTACCAGTGCTTACCTGGGAAGCCCTGCCTGACTTGGCACGGCCTCACCAGCCCTGCCTCGTGAGTAGAAGTGAATGTCCCAGCCCCAGACGGCCGCTCAGCACTGCGCCCGGCTCCGCGCACCCAGCTCTCCTGGTGAATCCAGAGATGCTTCCCGGGCTCTACCCACCTGTGCTTGAAACCACAGCGTAGGTTGAACCGTATTAGGGCAGAAGACACATGCTGCATCCTCTTAGGCCTCGCAAATAAATCCTCCTTCATATTTCATCTTCCCTTCAAACTTTACTGGCTTCACGCCCTTTGCCAAAAACCTTGAGACAAGTGCTTAGCTGGTCTGGGTACACCAAGGTTACAAAACTCTAGACTCATCTGTTTTACCTCTACTTCACACCAAATTATTAGTAACAGCAAACAGATGATGAAACAGGTAATCTCTAATGAAACTAAAGCTTAGCACTTTTGCTAAGGCCACAAGGATCCCTGAGAACTCAGGGGAGTTGGCCAAGAGAAAAGCATCCCCATATTAGAAGACAGATGCTCCCCTGCAACACCGATCTGGACAGGTTTCAGCCTCCGAAATATTCCTTCCTCTTTCCATTCTGGCAAGCTGTTATTTATTTATTTATTTATTTAAAGTGTGAAGGATGGCTAAGGCTTTTTTAGTAGTATTGTCTTGGTGCCTTTTTGAGAGTTATTTGCTCTCCAGGAGCTACTCTGAACCAGGTGCTGTTGGCATGATCCCAGAAAATGAACATCATTCCAAACTGAGGCGGCTTTTGTTTCAGTAACATGTTAAAAGGCCTCTGTGACAAGCTCATCAAAGCAGCAAAGCCGGCTAACCCTGTACCCGAGCAAGATGAAAATGTCACTAGAATAAGAGAGAGCAAAGTATGAATACTCATGGATATAGAGGTTGAGATCTTCAGGGACAAAGAAAAGCCAGTCCCTCCTGCATAGCAATCCAGCTCCTGCCCCTCCATCCTCTGCCCCATATTTATTGTCTCTACATATTTAAATAATGCATATTTATTTTTTTAAGGTCCCTGCAGACATCTCACCTCTATTAAATTAATTATTACAGGAAAATTGTTGTGCTGCTCTGACACTAACAGCTTTGCTCCTCAGGAACTATGGATATCAGTCTGTGGATAGCAGGACTTAGCTGTACCATGCAGAGGAAAGTTGTTTATATTCTACACATCCTCCAAGAGGGGGAGGCGCATACGAGAAAAAACCTGTGCTGAGAAAACTTGCAAAGGATCAAAGGGGACAATAGTTAGAGAGAGGAATCACTTTTTAATATGACCACCTTAGAAACAAAAGATGATTAAAAAATGAAAGCAGAAGGAAATTAAGGTCTTCTCACAAGCTTTTCTAATATTCGTTGATATTAGATTAACTTCCCATCTATTTTTTTTTTCCAATTATGTAGACTTTTCACCACACACACACATGCAAAGTGGGAACATTTCCAGCAAATTCACTCTGCATAAACTTTAATGCCTCCTCCTTTTCTGGACCATTTCAAATAAGCAAGTGTTTTGGACCAGTTCTCCTTCACTAACAGGTTTATCCTTTGTTAAGACAATAATTTTAGTGAGAACTTCTTGTTTAAATACTGCCAGAAAATAATTTATTTTCCATTCTAAAAAGCTTTACAAGGACAGCTAAAGATGCCAAAATGTCTCCCTTCTTCACAGTAAAACACAGTTACCTTTTGCTTCAAACGCAATTAACTATTTTTTTTTTGGTTTCCCTTTCCTTTCTGATTTTCTCTTTGGGGACAACACTCTTGCCATATAGAAACAATATAGCTTTAATGGCCATACCATATCTGGTGCATATGTATAGAATAGAAATAACTACAAATTTGGAGATTGCATCATGTCTATATGGGAGAAAGAGCCAAAAGCATGATGTGTGAGCAAACTACTTTGCATAAGCTTCTGGAAAAATATCTATTTTAAGAAAAACTGAATGGAAGATACTTAAAAAATAAACAATGCAATGTAATCTAGATGAAAACAAGCTCTTCAAGGGTGGTCAAATACAAGCATTGTAGGCTAGACTTCAGTTTTACTGCTGCCTCAGTGGAGATAAATGCCCATGCCTGTAAAAGCCCTAAATGCAGCTCTGCTCTACTGCATATGGGGCCCGTTATACATCTTTTTGACTAAAATACTGCTGCAAGCAATAGCTCCAAACCCCCTGGCCACCTTGATCACTCTTCATGAACAACAGCTAGAGAAGACTCAACTCCAAAAAATCTCACTTTTGGCACCCACTCACACCACCCCCTGAGCAATGAAGACCAAGGAGCCCGTGACAGCCTCAGGTGAGGTCAGGACCTCGAGGACCTCACCACCGCCTCCTGCCACTCACCTGCCAGCCTCACAGTGCCCCTGACTGGCCAGGGGCAGCCAGACACGCCCTCTGATTGGCCACACAGCTCACTGGGAAGGCTGTGACTGGCCAGGCAGGGACAGCGCAGGCTGTGATTGGCTGAGGCCCCGGCCTGACACAGCTCCGGCCTCCTGCCAGAGGCAGCCTCCTCTCCTCGCCAGCCGTGGGGCTCCTCCCACTCCGCTGCTCCCACCACCCAGCACCAGCCATGTGACCCTCTCAGGTGCAATGAATCCTCAGCAACCGCTTCACACGCGCAACAAGCTCCATCCCAGCAAATCTGGGCTCCAGGAAGCTGACACACAACTCTACGACGGCAAGAGTAGATAAGAATCCAAAAAAAAAAAAAAAAAAAAAAAGCACACTTAAGCCTCAGGAAAGCTGACCACGAGAACAGCATTTTACAAAAAATGTTTATTGAGCACGTTGTTGCGCTGGAATTGTTACCATTTCACTAGTGAACCTGCAGCAAATGAAACACATCATTATGGTCTTCCTCCCATGAAATCTGGTCTGCATTTCAGCACTGATTTCTCCGTTGGTTGCTCAGTTCCTGAAGCTCAGCAATCAAGTTGTCCATAGTTGTCACTTCATCAGCTATCTCACTGGAAACCTCCCCACTTGCTACATCTACAAAAAGTTGCTGTGTAACAAAAACAAACACATTATTTTAAACAACAGTTACAATTCTTATGTTTCAGGGTAGAGACAGAATTCACAAACTACAAAAGCTTTCGCATCAGCATTCTTCATGTTATTTTCGACATTCATGAAAATTTCTCTCCTTAAAACGACCATTTTCTGGGTTAGTTACAGATGCCCCTATGAATGTGCCACATACCTGAGGATCTTTGATCAAAAAGGGCTGAGTGACCCCATGCAAGTTGGGCTTCTGCTCTGACCTGACTGCCTACTCCCACTTCTGCTCCCATTAAAAGCAAAGGACTTTACCCTGAAACTCAAACAAGTAGTAGTTGAGTTTTAATGGCTATGAATTCATAGTGTCTTATCATACTGTGCCATTTTCTCCAAAACCTCAAATAAACATGTTTGAACTTTTGATGTCGAGACGTGTGTGGGTAGAGAAATGCATCTGCGTGTAATTAACTCTGGTACAAGAAAACTAAACACTACAAAGAGATAAAAATAGCTTGTACTTAAAGACATTAAGAAAACCACAAAAGAGCTAACTCATGAGCAACTGTCATCTCAACATACTGGCGGGGAAACTAAGGAAGAGGAAGAATAAATGACTTGTCTAAACTCTTGAGATACACAGGTGTGACCAGAGCTTTCCTACCAAATTGTTACTTTGGCCATGCCACACCAAAACATATTATTTTTGGAAAGCCAGAATCTGTCTTTTGACTCAGGTAATAGCTAGGCTGTGCATGATGCCACTGCACATAAATTTGAGGGGGGGAATGGGGGAGAGGGGAAATCCAGACATATGTTTCCCTTTTATTATCTAAACAGAGAGCAATTCATACTTCATTTGACACAAACGGAAAGCCTACATTTAGAGATGAAAACTAACCCAGAAGAAAAAAGTTGCTCTGGAGTACATCTGTCTTCACTGTATCATCAAAACATAATGGCACAATACAGATACGTATATAAACAAAAATGTACTTAAAAGGCCTTAAAAAGATCTTCTGTGTGTTTCACAACAGGGTTGTCACCGAACAAAGGAACATCTTTCACCAAAATAGGAACACGTTCCTTCAGCAAGTACGAAGTCTTTTCTGACTGTCTGCCCAACAAACTCACACTGGGAATATGACAGGAAAATTTGGTTCTTTCTGGCTAAGACAGCTAAATAAATCAGGATGATATAATTATTTGCTCATTATTATTTTTTTTCTCCACACAGTTTAAGAGATCACTTCAGCTGGATGCAGACTGGGCAAGTTTCATGCACTGTCATTCTTCAGGCTTGTGACTTACTTTTCCACCCCACAGTATCCACATAGATCCCAGGACAGCCTGAGGAACAACATTGTTTCTCTTGTACAGAAACTACTGGTTTATTCCCATTGCATATCCTGCCTAGGAAGTTTTGGAATTTTACCTTTCACTGTACCTTTATTCCTCCTGGAATCTTTACTCCTGAGTCTGCTCTTAACACTTAGGTACTTTTCCTTTTTTAAAAAGGAAAAAAAAATACAGCTACTAATATTGACTCATTAGGTACTTTTCCTTTTTTTAAAAGGAAAAAAAAAATACAACTACTAATATTGACTCATTAGGTACTTTTCCTTTTTTTAAAAGGAAAAAAAAAATACAACTACTAATATTGACTCACTAGGCAGCAACAGGAGTCAAGTTTGAACAGACAAATACACAGCATCTTATAGGAGATGACTGAGCATTTTAAACCAAAGGCATACACCATCAAAAATCAACATGATTTCATATTCAAGAGATAAGCTTAGTAAGATAGCATATTGGAAGGTAGGAAAAAACTAATTAGGTCACTAATAGCTTTATCTCTAACATGTTACTTTTCTCAAAAATGCCATAAAACTTAGAGACACTATTATGTGCCAAAAAAAATTTACTTAATGCCTTCAAGAGTCAATAATACATTTTCCTAGACTCACTTATTCTTAGTATTTCAGTGACTACACTATCCAGCATAATTTAAACCACCTGTACTTATTTATGCCAAGTACTCCCACCTTCTGTACTGACATACTCAGTCTACAGACTGTTTTTAAACCATTTTGTGAATCACAACAGAACACACAAGTTGTAATTCTTCCCATCATTCCTAAGAGTTAGATATGTCAGTATCTAACAAGCAGAGTTCATTATGGAGCCAGCTTGGGTCTGCTTAAACAACTTTCCTATGCCCTTCTCCTAAAAATTATTGGACTAAAGGGGAGTGAGCCAAGTTTAGCACACTGATGATGGATCAACACATTGTAACACAAGCACACATGTTATAAAACTTAGGCTCTGTAATTCACATTTACTAAACCCCACACACAGCACAGGAAGAATACTTCTTAAAGATATTAGAACACAAATGAATTCCAGATCAGTCATCAGTTGAACAATGACTTGATCTCATGTTGTAAGGTAAAGGATAAAAACAGGATAATAATGTTGCAGGAACAGCCTTGTGCTGTATTGGGTGCCTTGATTTGCATGGATACGCACACTAGAAATCTGAAAACCAAACATGTAATTCCATGAGAATTTTCAAAAATATATCTGAATCAGCAGGTTATCAATGAAAACCTTGCTTAAAATGTGTTTGCTGTTTTAATATGTAACTCCATTTATAAAACAACTTAAAGAGATGTAAAACAGTCCTAGCAGACTTTATTCTTTTTGGAGGTTGATATCCACTGCTCTTCAGACTGCCCCTGCTGTCCTTATGATTACTCACACAAGGAAAAAAATATTTGAAATGACTGATTTCTTCTAAACATTTGAGTGTTTGCCTTACAATAAGTAAAATTCTCACTAAAAGTTAGCTTCAAAATCTTAGTTCAGTCAAAGCCTTGGAGGAAGAAGGAAAATAAACCTCCTTAAAACTGGAATTCTAAATGGTGCAGAGATGCACATCTCCCTGATGATGCAATGGGACAGGTTCATGTTACTCGATCTATGAATGACTTAAACCAAAGAAATGGTTTCTGGCAATGGAATAAAGATATCTCTCTCAAACATTCCTACCTTTGCTTTGGATGACAAGCCACGTAAGTTGAGCCGAGCTGAAGAAAGTATTTGCAAAGCTTCCTGATGATTAGACTTGTTTTTACTGCACTTTATAGACACTAGAATCCAAACACAGAAAAGGACATCATAACAAAAAAAGCATTACCTCTGCCATGATAATCTTTTAAACAACATTTGATTATAACTCTGGATACCTTCCACGCATAACTTCTGAATGCAGTAGTCCAAAAAAACTCATGAAGAGAATCCCAGGTAGTTTTGAGAAGATCCCTCTAAAACCAAGCTGAAAGCATCCTTCCCGCAGAGTCATTACCAGCACTAATTTCTGTCCATCTCCTACCCCTAAAATATACATACTACTATGCTTGAGATGTTGGGCTGGTCCGGTCAGTCAAAACTGTGACTTTTTGATGACTGAAATGAACCAGTGACTCGTTTTTATTTACATTAAAAGATTCCTGGACCATTAAGTGCCTTGGTGACCATGGCATCAATCACACACTTACAGTGCACGATGTTTGCTGACTCATAGAACACGAGTTCTGCTCCGCTCCGAGCATATTCTCATATGCACTGTTAGAACTATGCTTTATGCTAGAGGACTTGGCAAGAATAAATAAAATGGCTAAAATATATGTATATATTTTTAAATGAAGCATATTAAATATTCTGTATACTTTCATGAATAATGTATGTTATTTTCAGAACATACCATGTGCAATCTCTATGGCTCCTTTCACCACTTCCTTAAAGGATGAAGTATCTTTCTCCCAGTCGTTTGATTGAATTTCACATTTATGTGCCTTAGTGAGATACTGCAGTGACTGCAAGGAGGAAAATATAATCAGGATGTGTGAAAACAAACTAGAAGCATAATTTGGTTTTAAGTAGCTATGAAATTAATGCTGTATCCAAAAAAGAAATGGATCTTTCCTATGCTAGCTTTTCTGGCAGTTAGAGCAATTTGCTTCTCTGCAAGTGTAGGCACCAGCTGCAACACAGATGTTCTTCACCAATATTGCAACTCAAGTATGACGGGCATATAAAGTAACATGTGTCTAAAGGCAATTCTTATTTTTAAAAATTCTGTCTAGACTGATGGATGTGACCCATGTTTGCCAGGTCATTATAATTAAATGCACATGAAAAAGGAAAAATGCTTGTACTCACACTTTGAACAGTATTTTTTTTACCTAACAAATGTATAACTGAATACATCAAAGCTACATATATATATATATATATATATATATATATATATATATATACACACACACACATAAAATGTGTGTGCGTGTGCATGTGTGTGTATTCATGTGTTTTAGCCTATAATGCATTTCACAGAGTTATTAGTTGCTGTACTGCACTGGTTCTCAGCATGGAAGAGGTAAAATAGAGAAGATAAATGTAAACAATATGGAAGGAGAGTTCTGTTAAGAAAAAAATGATAACAAAAAGCAGGAAGGAGCAGGGAAGGTAAAGGAAATCGTTTGTTTTCCTCTGGTATAGGAACAGTAAGGAAAAAAGAGAAAACCTGTCAACTCACATCTCTTGACTCTAACTTTTCTTAACAAAATAGAAGACAAAGAAAAACTGGGCCTGAAAAAAAAAAATCTAGTGAAGCCCTCCTCAAATTAGTACTCCATTGTTTTACTTCCAGCTAGAAAAAGAAATCAACAGTACATGAAAAAAATCAACTATTATATTTAGATTTTTAAGGTTATAAATACAAGCTAGGATACAGAGCTTCTCTAAAAGGATAAATATATAGGATGGGCATATAAATCTAAAAAGTTTTGTCATAAAATCCATAAATTAATTTCATAAAAGTTGCCTTATCTAACTAAATCAAGCCACAAACTCCATAAGAAATTCAAGATGCAGAAACTATTCTTTTCTAGTTTTCTCTTCTAGTTTTGTTTTCTTTCTACAGCACCAGAAATACTAAGCATAAATATATGTGAAAAGCTACAGGACTTGGTTCAAAGACAACACTTCGATTATCTTTTTAGGGAATCATAGAACAGAAAAGCAAGCTTTTGGTGCCATGCACGCACATAAGCACAACAAAGACCTCTGATTCATGGCCAAAGATGCAATAAAGCTCAAGGTTATCACCCAAGAAGCGTCTCCTCCTCCCTCGCACTGGAGTGCCCATTGCCACCACTCGGGTGACTGAACCACAGTACGTTGTAATAAGGGGTATGAAGTCCAAGCAGACCAAATAGTATTTTCATAATAATTTGGGTTATACCTGGCAGTAGCTCTGGGCAGCCAGGCTAAGAGCTTCCAAGAGAAGGAATGACAGTTTTTACAGCAGCCCGATTTTCATCTGCAGCTGAGTCAGAGCAACAAATTGGAGGGTTTTGCTGACAGATGTCAGGTGGGGGAGGAAAGATTTCAAAGCCTTGTGGGCTGCTTGTTTGCACGCCAGGAACCTGGATCTATCCTGCAAGGAAACAGTTATGAGCTGGGGAAAGTTTAAGGAACAGAAAGGTTTCACAGACCGTTGCCTGGGTATGGATCAGTAGGAAACCTGGAGGTTGGAAAGATTCCTAAGTGGGAAAGCGGTGGAGCGGGTTGAACATGGGAAAGAATGAAGCAGGCAGCAAGGGCGAGCTGGATGCATGAGGCTGCAGGGGTTAGTATTTGCTAGGGGGAAAAGCAGCCATCGGTGCTGGTTTCTCTGTGCTTGAACACGTTCACACTAACTGGCAGCCCCTTATTTGACTGTATTCGATTTATCAGGGACTGGGATGAACTGGAGCTACAGGCCCCAGAGATTCATGGCATCAGATATGGCCAAAGGGCAGAAAGGCAGAGAAAATCCCCTTGCAACTGCCAGGCGTACGAGGCTGTTCTTTCAAAGGAAGTGCTAGAAACAACACTGGCTAAATAGAACTCAATCTGCACTAAATAACATACGACGTTATGTAACAAAAGTCAAACCCTGCATACATAAGGACAGACATACGGGAGACGTATTCCCATCATTTGTTCTGCCATACCACCCAACCCTTTCAGAATTCACCTTTGGTGGAGCAAATGTGGATTGAAAATAGCAATCACACAGCTCAAATTCTTGCACAGATAACTAGATGTCCGACAGATGAAGTGTGGGGCAGCAAAGCCATTAAATATTCACCTTTTCGAACTTTTTGCTTTACAAAACTACTGCTGTATTCTGTGTACTGAACACAAATTTTGAGAAGGTAAATTCATTTATTCCAGGCAGTGGACAATTTAGCTCTTTCATGATCTATCCCTGTGGTAGCACCAGGATACCCCCAAGCACCCTGTAAGTCACTTATAAACATCACTCCACTTTGCAGGGCAGGCTAGACCAGAGCCGTGTTCCATAACCAGTCTGATTAGGAAACGCAGCTGAAATCCTGTCTACTCTGCAAATTGAAACCATGTTTTTAACCGGGTTGGTGAAAAACACTGTGATGTAACCAGATTCTGGAATGATTACATTTATAGTATAGACCAGGCCTCTGCTGCTTTGCATGTCTGAGTAAGAATTTGGGGATATTTTACAGGATATTGCCATGTCTGTATTTCTGCATTCTAAACAGGTCAAATCCTTTTTATTGTTCATCTATAAAGAAAAATAGAGAAGAAAGGAAGGATGAAAAGGAGGCATAATGGAGGCCAGAAGAGGCTAAATGAGGCATTTGCAGAGGAAGGACAAGAGGACACTGAGGAGGGGCCAAATAACTATAAGTTTAACCCCACAGACAGTGGCAGACAATTCATGGCCTGGCCATCTGTATAGTATGTTTGACACCGAGTGACAGGCAGTCCTCCCACGTGATGTTTCTGCCCTGACCAAAGGCACACCACCTATTAGGAAATATATACAAATGCTGACCTCATATTTTCAGCTTTAGTGAAGATGTGATAACCCAGAAGTATTTTTGGAACATGCAAGGTTATTTGAATTTTGGAAATTTAACACCAAGCACAAAGCTGCAGCACGCAGACTAAACCCTCTCAACACAGGGCCTTTATTTTAGAGAAGCAATCATCTCAATTACCTGGGAAGTGATAGGAACCAGAAAGGGAAGTATCTAAAACACAGACAGGTAAACAGGCACCAACACTTTAAAAATAAAAAGAATTAATTGACAATGCTGAATCCAAGTTAACCTAAATGAGGACAACGCTGTCTTACTTAGGTAAGTCTAACTCAGATATTGACTATCATAATATGCAATTCCCTTTGGTGGTTCCAAAGAATAATTTGAGTAGCGTATGATGTCACTTGATCACACCATTGTGATCCAGGAAGACACTTAAAAAATATCACGTTTTCATCAGATTCAAAAATCGCTACGAAGTGAACAATAAAGGCTCCCCAATTAGTCTGTTGCCTCTTGAAAATGTTCTGAGTGGAATCCAAGTCCTATGATAGACTATTTTAAAATGAAATACTGATGAGAGGTGTATTAAAAAAAAAAAGTTACAGAAACAAAATGATATGAAACATCTTGATCTTGTTACCTAATAAGAGTATTTGTGCCCTGTGGAAAGACGAACAGCAGAACTTAAGCATATGCAAACACTAAAGTAAAACACCTGGAAGAGAAGCATGCATGTCTTACTACAGTATTTAGCTCATTAGAGAACAGAAGGCCTCTACCACAAGCTTGTGTTCATAAAACTTAGAACTCCACAACACGTTTACCTTCTCGATGTCTTCACCATGGTCATTCTGCCCGTTTCCATGAAGTCGAGCGTAAAGTCTCCAGATCTCCCCGTCGTTTGTCACTCGTGAGGTCACTCTGCCCAAGAGCTCCTGCAGTTTCCCCTTCAATCCGCTCGCCACCTCTCCAGCCCGATCAGCCATTCCGTCCACGACTGCCCTCACCAGAATAGCCAGCACCTTGCAAAGCAGCAGAAAGCAGGGTTTTATTTCAACTCAACATCAGTAAGCCAAAGCGAGCATCTTGGTATCTGTAATATTTGCTATTAATGATTCAGTGAAGTACAAATGTAGAATCATATGACAAATATAGAGCTTACGGAGAATTATATTATTAGGGGAATAATTCAACTCATTTAATCCTCACCAAAAAGATTCTATGGTTGGTGAAGGTAAGAACTAAGAAAGAAACACTGAGTTAGGCTGGCAGGCTAGTGTGGAAGAAGATCATACTTCAAACTGTGGCAGTGCCATAATGGTATTTTTACTTTATAATCGGCTCATAAATTAACAAGTCAGTAAAAGTCAGTATAAAGCTGGAACTTGATTACTTTAGGCAATAGAAAACTGTTGTTTACAGGACCTCTATTTCACTAACTGCAGAAATTGAAAAATGTGTAGTGCACGAGATGGGAAACTGGGAAGCAACTGCATGCTACTCTGGAATCCTGTGTTTGAGGCAGTCATAATGAATGACTGGTCAAGTCACTTAAACTTTTTATGAGTACTCATTCAATGGCCCTTATTTTTCTGAGCCAGCGGCTTGAGAACACGGGATCTGACCTGCAGAGTTGCTGAGCACTTGCAGCTGCTGATGAACTCAACAGGAGCTGTGCTTTGCATACACAGAATGTTATATAATACCAATATCCCAGGGGGAGGAGAAAAGAAAAAAAGAAAGAAAGAAAAGAGAAGAGCCAAAACCACCACAAATCTTCATGTCTTCAAAGCTTCAAACTGGACACTCAGAAATGCAAGGCAGTCTCATTGTGCCTTAGTTCCTTATCAATAAAATAAGAAATAGCAAATATAGTTTCAGTAAGACATGGGAACATATGATGAATTAGAAAAAAATCCTTATCAGCTGTGTCAAGTGAAAACTACCTGTCCTATGTAGTGTATGAGAAGGAGACTGATGATAAAACAAAATGGTAGTCTCGTGCAGCAGGTGTTCAAGATAAGCAAAAGTTTTGTAGGCAGCCTCCAGACTGGTACTTCCTACTTGCGAGTCTGGTCTGGAAACCTTAATACTCAACTTCAATGTTTTTGTCCACATAATATTATTGCTTTCAATTAAACCACAATAATAGCAATATTAATACCAGGATAATAATAAAAAACCATTTCAAAGATAATCCGTGAAAACCCCAAAGCCACCACTATTCTAATAAAAGTAAAACACAGGTGCATCCTCACGTGCCAAGAAGCATCTTGGGGGTAAAAAATAATGCAGAAGTTATCAAAAAGTCACAGCATATTACACAAAATAGAAAAATATAAAGTTTAGTATTTATTACACATGATGCTTCTAATTGCTATAATTCCCATAAAGTTCAGACTTTGCTTATGCTTTTATCACAATCTATCTTTTTTTTCCATAATTCATCATCTAAAGCATTACCATTACAGCAGTTGAAATAAAACCAACGTGAAAACCTGGATTAAATGGTCCATTAGATATTAATGAAACATTATCACTACTTGGCTGTGCCAAGTTGTTAAATAAAGACACTTAAAATTGCATGTGAATTGTACTAACCATCAAAAAGTACAAGCAGCCTGAGCTTTCCATGCTTAGAGCATTGCTTTAAGCATTAATACCTTTTTTGGAAAATGTCAAATTGCTATAAATACTAAACTAATATATTAAATCAATGCTCTATGGCCCAGGACCCCATGCAAACTGTTATTTTTTTCTTTATGCCTCATCTGACCCCGCTGAAGAGGATTTGTGCTCAGTATGTCACGCCATCTGTATTCTTCTTCTTCCTTTGCTTTTGTGAATAATATGTTTACTAAAATTTAAACAAGGCTCACCAAGCTACAATACCTTGGACAAAAACAAACCAACCCCCTTTTGAAAGTCATGCTCTCAGTTAAATCTGATTCAACAGTTGCTGTTCTCCAAACAGCTCGTTTCATTTAAAAATGCAGTCAGCCAAAGTGTTTTTAAAAGTGTCATTAATACTAATCAAGCTTGAGAAAGCTCATGTTCAAAAAGAATCCTCAGATACCAGGTCTAAAACGTCAAATCTGCAATCTATGAGATCTCCCTTTATCCTTTCCAAATAAAAGCTTATAAAAAAAGACAGCTGGCAGTGTGAGTTGCTTACAAGAAAGAGGCCTCCTGAAGGTCCTACTCTCTTATCCTCCAAGCGCTTTGGAACACCTTGCAACCTTTTACTGCAAAGAGCAGGGCCAACAGAACCACTGGAATCAGGAAAATACACGATAAAAAGGGCAACAAAGCCTTTATGATTCTAGAGAATATAAAACTGCAGAGAGGGAACATCCATCCTTTTGGATTCATATTTACTGACAGTGCAGGATAATGATCTGGTTTCGGCAAGTAATGTGGCAAATAACCTTTTCCACCCACAAAATAACCTTTGTTATCCTCAGAGCCGTAACATTACCAGTAAAAAAGATGGCTTGCCTCGAGGAGCGTTCATGTGGTGCAAAGCTGTGTGATTAGCACTTGCAGAACTCTCTTAGGTATATTTATAGCCTCAGACTAATAATTCAGGGGCCAACCTGACACTACACCAGTTAAGACTTTCTCCTCCAGTCCTTTACGTGAACCGTGACTGATCTATTAGCTGAAACTCTAAGCTGTGACTATCCAAACTTGCCAGTCGCTACAGGTAATTCAATGAGCCTTCTCCCTTCATTGCACAACATCTCTATTAAAGGTTTTTAAGGTATATTTCTCGGAAGCTCATGACAATAAAAAGGAAGATGGAAACCTGAAAAATTTTAAGAACTTCTAACAAAGGAAGTGGAGAAAGCAAACTCAAAATATTTAAAGAGACTACTAGAAATTAGGAAGCGCTACCTTGGTCGTGATTTTTTTTCTTTTTTTGTTATAAATTATCTATGATAGACTAAGTTAGCCAATTACTTCCAAAAATGTTTTCATTTTGCTCCATCAAATAGTCAGAACAGACAAGAAAAAGAGCCAATGTTAAAATGAAGGAATACATACTTGCACGGATCACTTAACGTTTAAATCATGTTACATTATTTAAATGCACAGCTATTTATTTTATATATGAAAATAACTGAAATATTTCCCTTTTTAAATGCTGTCTACAGAATCTGTAAATGCATATATTCAGCCTCATGATATCTTGATCTCAGAACTTTTGCCACAAAGATGACATCACTAAATAACTAGAATAGCTTGGAAGCAGTTTCCCAAAACTGTATTCTGTGCTCTAAAGTCTGGAATAAAATAAAATAAATAAGACAGCAGTGACTGAACAGAAATCACAGATGAAGCTATGAATACTTTAATGATTGTTTTAAAATATGATTGGATACTACATTGAAATAAAAATCTCATGTAATGACATAACCGGGGACACTGCAAATCATATGATCAATTGCACACTGTGTTTCTGATGTATTCAGTCTCTCAAGGGTTATCTTGTAATATTTATTATGCTAGAAGTGATTGGTATATGAAGGTCCTAAGCTAATTTTCTGCTTTCACACAGAACTGGAATCAGTGATTCAGCCAATTTCTTCTGATGTTAAGCATATCTATTCTTCTGGATTTTAAAATTTTTCAGTCTCTCTTGCCACTACGTCATCAAGCTTTGTAGTCAATAAACTAAAACCCGGATGACCATAGTTACTAAATATAACCTGAAGGAAGATCATACAAAACTGTGTAGAAAAAGAGATGTATATTTTTGCTTACTCACAATGATACTTGGTTAAATTTGAATTACACAAGAGAGTCACAGAGTATCTCCATTTAAAACAGGTCAACTGGCAAATAGGAGAAACTCAGAAATAAATTCTGTTGAGCTTTGTAAAGAGCCTCAGCAGAAGCCTCATTTTTTAATGAGGCTCTAAGTTTGGCTCTTGGCCAACTAGAAAAATGCTCCCATTGAGCAAATCGTATCAGAAGATATGATGAAACTGATAGAGCACTTTATATGCAATTAAAAAATTTAAAATATGTATCTATACATCTGTGTAAAATTGGTAATATATTCTTAAAAGCTATGTAGGAACAAGACAGAGAGAATTATACAACAACAACAACAACAAACTGAAACAATATCCCCAAACTTTTAACTTGACAACTCTTTCAAATACCCTGTTTAGATCAGGACCTGATTTTAAGTAAGGTAGTACCTCAGTTGAAGCTGTTCAAGTAGCTTCTCAGGATATTAGTCACAGCTAGATTTATAAACATAGAATTAACTGAACTACAGTAGAAGTTGAGCTAAATATCTCCTTTATTTTTCTTTGTGCCAGATATTTAGAATCAGTATTTTCACTTTAATGCATTCAGCCCATGAAACATAACTCACTTTCAAAGACTCATTTGTGTAATTCAGACATGGGAAAGACTATCTTTCATTGAAGCTAAAAGACATGATATAATTTATTACTTCTAATCCTGAGATACGCAGGAGCAGTGTGGAAAGATGGGTGATGCACTGTGCTTTATTTAAGAAAAGATTTTAAGACAATAAGGTATTTATCCTCCTGCAAAGTATGAGGCAATCTGGGCACAAGGTTTTGTTTTTTGTTCACTTAAAATAAGTTCAATTCTCAGAAGTTAAATGCTTGCTGACATAGCTTGCATTGGTATGTGCATTATCATTACTGATAACCTTACCAACAGAAATCTCTGTCTCCCAAGAAAAATTAACGAACCTATAAAATAAGCTCAAATGAAAATTTCCCCACCTGCGTATCCTTGTACTTTTCTTTCAAATCCATGAGCCGGTGATAAGCTTTAATTGATTCTGAAAACTCTCCAATGTCTGTACTGGTCAGAAGGTAGTTCTCCCAAATTTGCCAGTGCTCATAGTTGCACTTGAGAGCTTCTTGCAGGGTTCGGAATGCTTTGTTTCTAAACAATAATAATAAAATAGCAGAATGAAAATGAAGATTCTATACAAATATATTAAAATCAGGTGGGATTGCATCAGTTAAAAAGCTATTTCAAAAAGCTGTTTAGAAAACAGTCTGTTTAAAATCGCGATTCATAATTCACAATCCTGATACTTTCTTCTCTTTTGGTAATTTCTTTCTAGCTGCCCACTCATCAGTATACTCTGGTATGGTGGATTCCAGGAAATCTCTGCATTAGCTCTCATAACCATATTTTGGCAAAATAATATAATCAAATAAACGGAGTTCCATTATATTTGTGCCTGCTCTACTGGTGTCTTCTGGAGCTTTCCTGATCCTAAATAGAGTTAGGATCCTTCACCAATGCTGCTTGCCCAGTGAACCATCAGTGAACCATCGCACAGGGCCAGGAGGAGGTTTGGGGGGGGGGGCGGGTTGGAGAAGGGCAGGCAGCATCTCTAAAGTTGCTGTAAAATCACTAGTTCCCTTCCTTACTTGTCCAGATAGATCCACAATAGGCATTCCCCATGCCCTTTCCCAAGCAGAGAGGACAGTCTGGCCAAATGACATGCATGGCCTGAAAGCAACGGACATCCAGTTCACAGCTATGACCTCCTGCCAGACATGCAAGCACCACTGCCAGAAAGGACATGGAAGGAGCAAGGATCTTAATGCAATCTTAAATCTAAGTTGGTAAATTATAGCTGTTCACTGTTCAAAGCTTTAAACATACTGCCAAAAGCTAAAAGCCCTGCTAGAAACACAGAATGATACGGTTCTTAGGTCTTTATGAACCTAAAGCTTATTCTCAGCTGGACAAGTCATGAAGCTTAGGAAAAAGCACAAAGGAATCAATTTATTTAAATTCAAGCCTGAAACAGAGCTTTTGAAGGCTAGTAAAACTCTTGTGGGGAGATGTATGATAAGAAATCTCTTCTTAAGAAAGATAATATATATATACACACATAATATATATATATATAATAATATAAAGATGGCTAACTAAAATTTGCAGCTCACTTGAGCTATTGCTTGAGTAAAAGTCCTTAAAACTGCTATCTCAAAAAAAAAAAAAAAAAAAAAAAAAAAAAAAAGCTAAGACAGCTGGTTGAGCTTCAAAAAGGAGACTACAAGAGTACAAAAATCTCAGGCAGGAAAAGGGAATATCTAACTATTGGATCAGTCCATTAAAAGCTTAGAAATGGCTGGGTCATGAAAATACGTAAGTGCCCATCTAAGCCCAGAGGATGAAAAGAGTTACTGAGCACCTGAACAGAGGTGAGTGAGAAAATAAAACTACTGAAAGAAAACAGGTCACTTGGAACAGCGAAGGCAGAAGTGCACACAGGCAGATTTTCCCACATTCACTCCACTTTCCTCTCCCTCTTGTATACATTCTCATGCTTGCTGCTGCTGAGTGAATGTAGCAAATGGCAGTTGAGTCTTGTCTGCTATTTTAGTCCCAGATTACATTAGAAAAGAAGGGGGGCCTGCTTCTTCCTCTGTAGATTTTGCTACAAGGAAAGCTGGGATCTGCCAGTTTTCTAACTGGCTGGAAGACATTTCGGCTGATGGACACAGTTTAATCACCTAGAGCAACTGCTACTAAAACTGCTCTTCAGCATAAGATCATAACAGGCCTCCACCATCTTCTCATAGAACTTGATAAGTTATCAGGAGGCAGGATGCTGATCAGACAGGACCAGGAAAAGAAAACAAGATACCAAGAGGGTAGTATATAAAGACGTTTTCTCAAACCTATGCTTTGCTAATAAAATAGTAATTCAATTAATGATGGAATATCCTTAACCAATAAATAACCAAACAGGACACTCTCGGCAACACCAGCATCATGCCTTTGCAGTCAGCGTCTTCCACTCAAATGACAGATAGAGCAGCCCCAGTTTGTTCTGAGCAATAGAAGATCTCCTAGATTTCAAAGGCCTCCTAACCTTCGAGCAAACTAAACAGCAAAGTCTGATTTTGTCACAATGATTTTTCTCTTGAGTAACTTCAGAATCCATAACTTGTCAACGGTTGAAAAACAAGCTCCCAAAACAACAAAGGCCCTTTCAGTTGGGGGTCAGCAAGCTGTGCACACTTTTTGAAGACGTATGGATTTTATATTTGTAATAATATGTATATAACCCAATATATAATCCAAGCTGTGAGAAAGAATGAAGGAATGAGAATTAGGATAAATAGGCTAACTGCACTATGAAAACAAAACTCAGTATTAGAAAAAGGAAATACAAATTATTTATTTTGGAAATGGTACCTTCCAATCATTTTCAGTACTTACTTCTGTTTTAATCTGATATATGCAGTTGATAAATTGTTCCAGGCCTCAGCATTCTGTAATGAAAAAGAAGAAACACCACCCAAAATTACTTACTTACATTGCCATTTATTTGAAAAAAAAATGTAAATAAAACTACTATGAATTATTTTAGCAATTTTGCTAATCACAGAAATTAACACACAATATATTTATTACAATATAGTCAAAATATTGCATTAAAATGGAAAATATTGAATTCAAATATGAATAAATATTAATGATTAAAGCAACAATTGGAAATACAAACAGTTTAACTCCTTCCTCTTTGGAAGGAATTACACCACTTTTTGCCTTCAGTTTGAACTAAACAGGCATCCTCTTCGGGATCTTGCTGCGATGGCTGGAGATGCCAGTATTTCCAGCAGCTCACCATTACCAGCTAGAAGTTCCTTACCCACACCTGGGCTAGCAACATTAACAGGGTCAGTTCCAACTGCATTTATCAACTGCTACTGTAATCAAAAGGGATTAGACTGCCTTACACTGCTGCAAATTTGAAATCATACCACTCAAGTCAGCAATCTGGCAACTAATAGAAAATATCTAGCAACTAATATAAATAAGAACAGAACCCGGGTACATCCTTTTGACCTCAAAAACTTCATTTTCAGTGAAATACTCTCTTGTGCTGAAGACTACTCTTAGACTTATAGAGCATTAAAATCATGTTTGGAAACATTTTTGAGGCTTAATTTGTGAAAAGAGTCAGGGCACTGTTGCAGATTGCTGCACAGGGACGGGCTTCACCTCCTCAGCTAGGAGCCACCTCAGCACCCTGTACTGGCATAATAAATGCTACTTAACCTACTGAGAATTTAGTTGGCTCAGAAGACTAAGCATTTTAGCACAGTGTTTTATCTGTTCTTTCAGCTCTGCTGACTGTCTGCTCATCCCCCTTTCTCTCTGTTGTAACCATCTATGTAACTATAAAGAACTTGCATGCTGAAACAGATTTTAACATTCACATGCACTAACAGTAGGACAAAGTTAAGTATTGGGCAAGTATTTTTATGATGCCTCATGAGGAAAATATATCCTTTATGCAAAAGTTTAATTTATTCAAAAGGTTAAAGTTTAAACTTTTTTTTTTTTTTTTTTTTAGTATTGCTTTGTTTATAATGGAAACATCCTTGTTGCTCTTTTAGATAAGCAGTCTCAGCCTCTTGCTGAAATGTACATACATCTGGTTCCAGTGTCACACAGCGCTGAAATGCTTTGGCAGCACCTTCGTAGCCTTCCAGAGCGATGTATGCACAGCCCAAGGAAAACCACACACCTAGCTGGAGAGAAAAAAGAATGATATGTTTGTGTGTATATACAGATATATAGAGAGATATACATACACACACACACTTCAGCACAAAATACATCATTTAGCCTGGATGCTTAAACGCACTGTACTCTTGCTGCTTCCGCCTGATTTTCAGCTACAATAATAGTACTGCATTGTTGTTAGTATCTTGAACACAGAGTATATGAAAACCTTCAGTCAAAGTATTTAAAGAAAACAGATAAACAAAACTGATAATGTGGGAACTACTTCACCATATGTGGAGTGCATCCAGCGCATCTTTATTTAGAAAAGAAACTTGCAAAGAAAATCCACATTCACTGCATAGCACTGCTAATGGGTCAAATGGCATATGCTAGAAAACATACTTCAGGCCAGTTATATGTATAACAAACTTTTCAGACAACTGAGCAATTCAAAGTTACTGCTCTTTCAGCTTGCTCAAATATTGATCTTTAACTTATAATGCTATGTTTAAAACAGAAATGTACTCAAATGGTGCCTTACTTAAAACACAGAATTGCACAAGTTCAATAAAACTTTTGCTGTCAAGGCTGTATAGACTTTGGCGCCTAAGTAGTTAGCGGAGTTGTATCAATGGTGGGAAGAGCGGAGGAAAGGGAATGCTCTCAATTGCTTTTTATCATCTGAACAATACTTAATGTGACTTTATACTAGGATAATAAAAGAATGAATTCTTCATTTTCTTCTACAGAAAATCTTGGCTGTAAGAATTACATCATGCTTATGAATTATATCCAACAGGAAAGGTAGTTTAGTTTAATCTCTTTTCTGAAGCAATAAACTATCAAATAAACAATAGCTGACCCTGAAAGTATTATCAGTTGCCAGAACTGCCCCTTCCCTGAGATTAAGAAGTTATTCATATCACTCTAACCATGAGTTTCTGACATAAAAATCTACTCTGGGTGACATTCAAATTATGCTTTTAAAAAGAATCACTGCAACCATAAATGCTACAGCCTAAGCAGTTGGGTTCCATATTCTGAAAAGTTATGCAGAACATTAAAAAAATTAAATATTATTACAGATATGTATTAGATTACAGGGGACCATTAAGGAGAAACTGAATGACTGCCTTAGCTTAGAGTCTGGCATATAAATGTGTTACATTGCCCAGCAGGGTAACAGATCCGACTGTGATCAGTCTCATGATATGGAGGTAAAAAACCTGAACAGCCTAATTCTTCAAGTACATGCAATTACCTCACAGCCTGCCTTCTAGGCTTGTGCTTCCAGCATCTGATTGACTGAACCTCCTACTATTTTCATTTTATGAGGCAAACTGAGTGGCTACACATCTCCTACGCTGGCTTATCACTGCTTAAATTTGTTGATTCCTCTCTTAAGGAAAAGTTACATCATCTAAGTAAAATGTAAATAATTCAGCAGGAAAAGGCTGTGTGAGTGGATGCCTAGTTAACAATCATAAAATGACTGCACAGAATACAGGATTTTCTTTTCTTGATAGTTTGAAACAAAATAGTTTGTTCAGCTCTAAATAAGCATGAAAATTTGGACAGAAGGGAAGAAATCTGGGAATTAGACATGATTGGCAAGATTGCAGAAGGGGTACAAAAGGGATTCTTTTAGCAGACAAAAGAGTGAGATGAAAAGTCTCTGGAATGGGAATTAAAATGTGCAGCTAAGAGATGAAAGAGTAGTAGTTTTCAGAAACTTGACTGTTTCCGAGATGTTATACTATTAACGTGGAAAGTATATAGGAAAGGAACTGGGTCATGCTGCTGGATGAGTGTTGCCAAATGTTCAAGAAAATTGAGTCATATTAAGAAGGAAACAAATAAACAACAGAACTGCTAGAGATTAAAATTTCAAGCTTAAATAAAAAACAGCATAAAGACTGCATCACCTAATACTTGGACGATGGTGAATATAACATACTGAGGGAGATCAGAAGGCTATGACAGCAGAAAATGCATAAACATGTGATTTTCATTACTCTATATAGTTTAGTAAAGTCACATTGGATGCCATTCCAAGATTAAATATTTTAGACCTGAAGAAGCTGGTCAGAAGACAACACTTACTTTGATCCTGACCATTCTTAAGGAACAAGTTCAAAGTATTACTATACAAGAGATGCTTTGTTATAACATAGCTAGATTCAATAGTCCTCCAACAAAGCAAAAATATTTAGTAAAGATGATGTTAAAATTAAGAAATACTGAAGAAGAGGGAATTGTGTTCGCTTTAGAACCGCAGATTCATAACTCCATCTTGACTTCACCATCCTTCAGCCCTCTCCCCACATCAATATGTGATTTAGTGAAGGGCTTTCTTAGGTTACTGTAGAAAATGCTATAGAACAAGTAACAAAAATTCAATACATATTTTAAGGAATCTGATATGAAATAGCTGAATTCAGGAGATAAATGTAGAACTACAAACCTATAGGGCTGATGTTCCCATCAGGCAAGTTAGTTGGCACCCTGTTAAAGAACACTATTGGACATACAATATACTTGTATGAGTCAAATTCAGCAAGTCTGCTACATTTCTCTAAAAGCAGCAGAATGAGCCCAAATCTAATCGTATTCCAAAAAGAATTTGAGAAAGCTTCCGCACCAAAAGCTTTTAAAGAAGCTACTTTGCCATGGGCTAAGACAGAAATTCCTCACATGGGGAAATGATCAAAAGATCCGAAAAAGCGGGCCGCTTTTTCCCTGTTTTTACCATTTCTTCCAACACAGACAAGGACAGACCTTCAAATGAAGCCAGCAGTTCACCAAGTGTGAAATAACTGCTGCAGTTATTTTGACAGTCAAAGCTACAGAAGCTGTAGGCTCAGAGGATGACTACACAAACTCAAAAAAAGTATCCATGGCTACTAAACACATAGATGTCACTCATGGATGAGTAGGTCTTTGAACCACAAATCTTCGAGGCCACTGGATTAGGTTTGTCTTGTTCCGACAGAGACATCTGACTTACCAGGCATGATAATGGCCCAAATGGAACCTTATCTTACAGAATTTTTATATAATGAGGACAAGCCACATGTTTGTCACTTCATAATTAGGATTTATCTTGTAGACTTCCACTGAAATGCATACAGAAGCAGAATCTGACCCAGAATTTGGCTGCTTAATTTTGCATCTTGCTAATATAAAAGGTTTCTGGCCCACGAACTGCACAGGCAACTTGTCTTTTCTACAGACAACTCAAATCACTGAAAAAGCATCATCTTTCAATGCAGGTCAAACCTATTTGGCCAGAACCTTTGAAAATATCCACCCAACAAAATATTTTGACCTGTAAATCCTTCAAGGGCATTTGTTCTTTCATTTTAAATCGCAACTTAAATTAATCAAAGTGGCTTTAATTTAGAATAGCACTGAAATAGTATTTTCCTGTCTTTTAGATACCTAGAAACAATACATGAATTTCTACCAGGATATAAGGGCAGTAGCATTTTATTTATTTAGATACAGTTTAAGGACAGATTTAGAGCTATTTTGTGTGGAAAGAATGATAAGAATGCCCTCTCCTCTCCCCCCCCCACCCCCCCCTTTTTTTTTTTTTTTTTTTTTTTTCTAACTAGGCACAGCATGAAATCTGCTGATTCTACTAGCTGGTGTAATAACTGCTCCAAGGAGAGTGACTGAGTCAAAGGCAGTGCAAGAACTTTGTCAAAAGTTCAAAAAGAATTTTGTCACCATTTATAGATTTAGGTTAAAGTTCCTTTTTAGGGGAAAAAAAAAAGTTAAAAAAAAAAAAAAAAGGAAAAAAAAGGCAGTGAGCTCATGCTAGTTACTGATTGGAAAAAAAAGGGGAATGGTCTGTAAAATTTTCTCTTTAAGACTGAAGACAGTAACCAGCAAAAAATGATAATTTAGGCTCAAATCCTTTGTTAATGCTTGCCACCAGTAATTTCCAGACAAGTTTCTAACACGACTAAATGATTACAAAATTCTCCAAAAAGTCTAAACAATCCTTTTCTATCTATGGGAATACACTTCCAAAATAATCTCTTTAGAAGTATGGCTGAATAGTTGAAAATTAAAAAAAATATAAAGAGGCTTTTTTTTTTTTTTTTTTTTTTGCATTTCCAACAGCTTGTAATATTCACGTATTCTGAACATACATACATTTTTTTTCCAGAATCTAGTAAACTCTTAAGTAAAATATTCACAACAGTGCTCGTTTAGAAGCTGATTTAAAATGAAACAATCCATACTCACGGTACGGCAGAATTAGTCTTTGAAGTTAGTAATTACAAACAATATTTAAGAGCTTGACTACAGTGAAATCCTAACTACAATTACTTGTTTCTGTCATAAGTTGAGAGAATCAACTGACAAATCAGCTTCCTTTGAACACATCGACAGAATGTATTACAGTTTTCAACCAAGTACAGAGAGATTTATCATCTTCTCCAATTAGACATTCAAACTCAATTCTTGATTGTTTAAGTTACTTTTATCATTACAGGATGAGTAAGAATGAGAATTCCTGAGAATAAGGCTCTTGTTGCATTGTGCAAAGCATTAGATTCCAGATGTAGTTGATGGCAAGCTCCTTTCTGAAGTGTTTCCCAAAGCTGAAAGAGGACTTATCTGCCCCACAGCTAAGAAAAAGAGGAGAAATTGGGAGCCAAATTGTCTGGTCCCATAAATAAATATTCTTTTCTTGCAGACAGTAACATGGTACGTAAAGGTGTGAGCATAGAAAAGTTATCATGAACATTCGATTTCTGGAAAAAATTCAAGTGTGACATGACCAAGTATACACTGCTTGGAACCATACACGGCTCAGAGCAATAGCTAACACATCTGTTATCCAACCAGTGTAAACTTTTTACGTGCATTTGATCTCCTCTCCCTTCTCTTTCCCTAGCCCACTGGAATTGTCCCAGTCCATCACTGCAAGATGCTCTCAGTGCAAATGCAGGAGAAACAGCTGCCATACATTAAGCACATATTGAAACAAATCAGGGCAGTAGGGCTAATCGTATATACCTGAACTGGAAATCTGAGGTCCTTTGTGGATTCTCCAAAGTCTAATCTTGTGTTTGGCTCAGACTGTATGGACCTTCTTCTAAGACTTCCACCAAATTTGATTCAAGATGGCCTTTTTGGCCTTTTGGTATGCAAATTTAAAAGAGGGTTGACACATAATTATGTCATCCATTAGATATTTTTGGGAATCATTTGTTTCAAGTCTAGAAAATTCTTCCTTCAGAAAGGTTTCTGGTAACAATTAAAAATTCTTAATTTCTTCGTAATAGGTAATTCTTCTTCACTTGATGAATCATTCTTAATTCTGGGAATACTTCCCGAATGAATCTTCTTTGTACTAAAGCTCTTAAATCTAAAATCATCTGCCTCTCTCCAAAAGACATCCTGGAATAGGAAATAATTCATTCTTGCAGTGACAGAATACAGACAGACTTTAGAAGACAGTGATGTGTCAAATCCCCATTATCCATTTGTTCAATCTATTTGTTTGAAACCATTCTTCTGCATCTTAAACACAGCTTCCCGAGCAACAAGAGGAGGAAACATTCATTTTCCTATATGGACTAGACTATTTTTCTTGGATTGCCTTGCATTTTGGGCTTCCTTTGGATGGGAAACATGCACACACACACAAAAATCTCAGCAGTGTACTTTTCAGATTTGAGTTCTGCAGGCCAACTTCTGCTGTTCTTTAATAGCCAGAAGTCATCCTGATTTCAATCATTCAGTCTTACATGAAAAATAATGTCTATATTTTGGCATTTCCAGACAAGGTAAGGGAAATGAAATACAAGGGAAACTGGTTTTGTTCCTTTTAGCTTTACATTTTAAGGCATATATAATCATAAGTTATCTGGAGTTCATTTGAATAGGAACAGGACTATGATTCACTGGAAAAAATATACATTACTGAAATACTGAACAGCTTTGGGGTATATGATTTGAAAGGCTGGAGGCCTCTAAAATTTTCTTAAGGCAGAAGAGCAAGAGATTACAGGGAACTCAAAGCAGCTTACACACTATTCTTTGGAGGGCAAGAAAAAAATAGTAATAGGTACCAAAGGCACAAAGTATACATATAAAAACCAAAAAGCTGTTTTAAATTTTCAAGACCTTTCACAGAACAGACCTTACTGGGATGTGATGTAACAACAGCTGAGAAAAATAAAGCATCTCTTTGCAGGTGAACAGTTTGCAAAGCACCTGTCAAAATCTGTTGGCAACATCAAGCAAAATCTCTTGACTGAAGCTTCAGTTTTGATGCATTATTGTAATACAAGCTACTGTCACCCTAAGTATAGGGCAGTGCCTCTCAGTAGCTCCAGAGCAGGACAGAACAGAACACTTGAAACTGATTTCTGTGGGAGAGAGGTGTGTTTTTACTTCCTAAAGCCAACAGAGGAAAACATAAGGCCCAGAAGAGTAAATGGTCGAAAGCAGGAAGTTTAAAAGGAAACTACTTTGGAGTACCACTTAAAAATAGAATGATTTGACATATTCAGCGAAGTTTCTTACATTATATATACTATATATAACATTCATTCACTATCCCATTGTAGTTGAAGGTACTAATTGGAACCTATCATAACAGATATTTTAAGATGAACTGGAAAATTTAGTATTATTTTAAAATTTCTCTTAAAACTTGCTTTGGTCCAACACATAAATGCATGCCTTTGGGGTAAGTACAAGTCTGTTGGTCGGGGACAAGCAAAGACTAAAATAAATTTAATATGTCCAGATCATTTCTTTGTAAGACTTCTTTTCCTACCCTCTCTAAATACATCTCCAACAGTTTCTTTTCAAAAAATTGTTGAAGATTGTTCAGCAAAGAATTCAATTCAGAACCTGTGTGATTTCTCCAGGATCATTAGAATATTTTGAAATTCCTTATTCACTGCTACTGTTCACTCAGAAGTAACAAAATAGACCCAGAAGAACGTCTGTGTTTTCTTCTGTACTAAAATGATTCTTCAATAAAAGATTTTTTTAAAATCATTTTAAATTCATATAAGGTTCTGTCTGTCACTGCTTTAATTACCTGACACTGCCTTGGATAAGTTTGCTGTATTCACATAGCAAATGTCTAAAAGTATCCCTGTGTCTCTGTCGCTGTTCTCTTCCCACGAAACCTCTTCATCTCTTCACTTCCTGTATCTTCTGTTCCTTAGAACAGCTTTACTTCCTGCAAACCTCTTTTTCTATTATCAAAAGTAGTAACAGCTACTAATAGTTGTTGATACAGACTATAAGTAACTACAGAAGGAAAAGGGAAGCCATGAATATCACTTATCTATGAATGTTTATGATCATAGGCATGATTTCCATAGCGCTTTTACACTGAAAAGATGTAAGTATAGAAAAGGATCAGCTCCAGCTTGAGCAGAAATTACGCACAGGAAGCAAAGGGGTGAAAGGCTTCTTTCTTGGCATACCAAGGTACATTTGTTAGACAATGATAGACAGTATCTCTGAAGTGCAACATCTGCAGAAAACTGCAGCTGCAATCTGTACACTAAAGCAAAGCAAAGGAAAAACTGGTAACAATATGGATTCAGTCACATATAAAGGAAAACATGTGATTACTCCAAGTAGTAAGATAGAACTGTCTTTCTCACCTGGCAAACACTTTTCCTTTCCCAATTGGGACTGAATGGATTAATACACTTTTTTAAAAAAAAATTATATTGCTAAGAACATTTAAGAATTGATACAATCCTCACTGAAAGAGCAGTCCAGTTCATATCTGCAGAATGCTAATTAATGCTCTTCGGCTTTCTGCTAATGTAATTCCTAATGCTGTCCCTTGGATCATTCTTTGCAGCGGATTTTCTTGCAGGAATCCCAAGGACAGCCAAAGGATGATGAGGTGATAAAAATGCAAGTGAGAGTTTCATTTTAGGTGGTTTTAAACTGCAGCTAAATTTAGCATACTCTCAACTGCAGAAGAAATTCTATTTTGTAGCTAGGAAATTACATTATGTGAAATAACAGTTTACATAAAGATTAACATAAAGAGGACCTGCTGGTAAGAAAGACTATGAAACTATGGCACGTCAACCTTCTGCGTTCTTTTGCAAACGCTTGTCCTTTAACACCAGGGACTGAGGAGTGGTCGTTCAAAATGATTTCTCTCATTTCTTACACTTCTGCAGAATAAGCATTTTGTCTGATACTTGTTCGTGATTTATTTCATGATGATTATTAATTTTAATCTCTTTGAAAGAGAAGAGCTGTACAAAGTCTTAGGTGCGTTCAGGACCTGAAGGTGAAGGGAAGTCTTCATTTCACTGCGCTACTCTTTTTCGACAGCCTCCCCGTCTCTCATACTTACCAGATGAGAGATTTGCTAAGAACAGCATTAAACTGCTCCCTGGACAGTGTGTGTGGAGCTGCCGCTCTTGCGGCACCCCTCGCCCACCTGCATGGGGTTGATGCGCACGGAGCGCTCGAAGCACTCCACGCACTGCGGGAACTGCCGGTTGCGGAGGTGCAGGAGGCCCTTGGAGCGCTGCGCCCGGGCGCTGCGGTGCCTCGACAGCTCCCAGGCCTTGTCGTAGTACTGGGCGTCCTTGAGGACGTCACCCAGCAAGCAGTAGAGTGACGGCGTCTCCTTTTTCTCTAGCTCTCTTCTCAGTATTTCTTCGGCCTGGTGCAAAGCAAAGAGATATTAGTTCACTAATGAGAAAATTTGCTGCTTGTTGCTACCGAACAATATCACTTCAGTATCCTAAAAATCATCAGTGAATCGTCAGCAGTTTGGGGTTCAATGTACCAAGAAAAATTCACTTTAAAATATCTCTTCATAAGTACTATTGCCATTCCTTTCTCTCTAAATATTCTCCTAACATGTATACTTCCATTCAATTATGTATAAAGATCAATCTCTCCATTGTTGCTGGTTCTGACAGTGTTGTTGTTCTACACAAAATGCAGATGTTACTCATATATCTAAATGTTTAAGATAAAATATACTCAGAGCATATATAACATTTAGAAAAGGCAATACAAGCTGTGTCTTCCAGTCAAACAACTGGGTTATAAACAATTTTCAAAAGCTCTTTATCTCAAGGTCACTATTCTCATCCTAACAGCAAAGTTTTTGTGTCTTTTTTCAAAGAGGAGATAGCCTGCCTAGGCTTTTCCAAAAGATAAGTATGCAGGACAGATGATCTGTTGTTCAGTCAGAACTCTTACATCAGTCCCCCACTGCAGAAATGTAACATATATAATTCAGTGCAGTATTTATCTGCCTTTTGAAAATATCTGTTTGAACAATCTGAAACCACCACCAGATCTAACATAGCCTAGCACAGAAATAGGTTTTGAACCTTTTAAACACTATTCATTCCCCTGCCACAGCTAGTTTTTCCAACAGGAAAGCAGTGTTTATCGCTGCATTTAAATTATTAATGCTTTTCTTGTTCTTCTGAGAATTGGTTTCTTTCACATTCAGATAATCTCTAGAGAATCAAATAAATACTGCTATATGAACTCTCCTCTAAAACTCATAGATCCCATTTGAAAATCATCTTTAGTGGAATGACTTAAATTATTTTACTTTGTTTTGAAATTTTTACATGTCTACTTCTAACGCTTAACTCTTACTACAATCTTGGTTAAAGAAAGTAACAGAAATAAAAATGTACAAATGCTTGAAGTGCCCAAAAGTGAAGAGAGTGTATTGTTTATAGATTGGTAAAGGGATGTTTAGCTGGCAAAAGTGAAACCAACTTAAGAAAATTACAGGCAGAATATGAGGAAAACAACACAAAAAAGTGCTTTTAAAGCAGCTATGGAACAGTTCCTCTAAAACATATGAAATGCCTGTTGTCTGAGGCATTCAGAGTCCGCCGAGCCTAAGCTCTAGACAGCAGAGCCTCGTGGGGAGGCTGCCCTTGCAGAGGGCACAGCAAGATGACATCCCCCCTGCTCTGCCTCCTCCAATTGCTGTGACAGATTAAAGGGACATAATCCAACAACAGATATTTTCAGTGAATTGATCCTGAGCAGAAAGAAGTTGACACTCTATGATCGCAGTAATCACACTGGGCAAAGGGGAAGCTTTTTTTGTCTTCTTTTCTTTTTTCCCCCCCTTTTTTTTCCCCTCTCCTCTTTCAAACAAAGAAAAAGAGTGAACTTTTGCTGTGTAAAGAGCAGTGAAGAGTGCACTGCGTGCTGCTCCTTTACCTCCTCTGGAATAGGGCCCTCCCAGGCTTAGCTCCCTCTCGTATCCTAGTGCCTAGCAGTAATAACGCACTAGGCCAAAAAGCTGACGATTCACTAATATTTCATATTTAAGAGCATAAAAGCATCATGTTCTGGTCTAAGTTTCCAAGGATCCATTGCCAACATAAATATTTCTGTACAGAGATAAAACAGAATTAAATAAGCAGAAATCTGACTTACTCTTCTACTCATTAGCTATCTGATCACCCCTCTGGCACGTTACAAACTGTTTTATCACTTAAATCTGTAAAGGCTAATACAAGGGATCATAACTAGGGACAAAAACAAACAAAAAATTATTCCTGAAACCTGCCTTCTACAAAACCAGGCAGGACTTTAAAACAAGATTTCTCATTTTGCTGCAATATTCCTCTCTGAGTTCACAGCAGATTGTTTTCAAAAATACACATAGTCTTTAGTAAGAACTTTGCAAAGGGGCAAATCTTATCTTGAAAACAGAACTCTATCAAGAAATATTCTCCAATCAGTTGATAAAGTTTATATAAAAGGTATCAGGGATTATTAATATGACCATTAGGGATATATTAGTCACCCTTTAAAGAGATCTTAATTATTAATGGCATTGTTTATCTAAATTAAACAAGACTTGATAGTAAAAGAATCAATAAAAAGTTATATAAAAAAGAAATTATACAATTCTTGCTGATCAGAACAAGCACGATTATAACACGGATTCTCACAAGGGTCTACGCTGACATGGATGGAAATCAAGTTTAAGATTCTTCCTACATTTGCCTTCCCAACCTTGAACATTCACTTGCCTGCAACATCCATGTGTTTCCAGCCTTAAATTTCACCTGTTTTATAAGAGCATCTATACAAGCCTCGTATTACAATGATCTACCCACTCTATTATATAATAATTCAATTCTCTGCTACTTAAGGGTATTTCTTAAAACACTTTCATCTTTTCTGTTTGGACAGCATTTCCTAGACTACCATAGAAGTGGCATGAAGGAGAACTGATAATCATGGAAAGAGGTAGTGAGAAAAGGAGACTCTTAAATTGAAATCTCCTTTTCTCTATAATTTCATGTATGACCTTGGGCAAGTCATTTACTCTCCCCTCTAACTTTAGTAGCTACACATAGGGAACATTTACCTGCTTTCAAAATGCAGTGGAAAGCATTGAAGTTTTTGAATTCTCATGTGCTAAGCAGTATAGCACAATACTTGACTGTGTTCCTGGGAAGCATTTCCTGATTTTAAAGCTAAGTTTCTGAGTTGGTCTTATAATTGTGCTTCCTTGCTCAAATATTCTGAGACAGTTGTGGATATTTTCAGTCATAAGTTTATCTTGTCATGACAAGGGAAATAATGCTGCAGAAGGTGGGCTCCTGGGGATGCTCGTCTAAAACCTATATACAGTGCTGCTTTCCCTATGCTAACAGGATCATGGGGATAGACACGGAGCTGAAAACAGAGTTGCAGGACAGCAAACAGGCTGATGCTAAAAGGCAACTCTCATGAATCCGGCAACGGTCAACAGCTCTACAGTGCTCTAAAGCGCCTGTGAGGGAGAAAGTGCTCACTTCCACTGGGAGAACTGAAAATTCTTCATTCCAGTACATGATTTTTTTCTCCCTCTCTCTCTCCAGCAAAATAAAGTCATTTTAATTATATTTTCTTATTTCAGGCAATATTTTTCTACTTCAGGTTGAGAGACCTTTTAAGCCTTAAATCTAATACAGCTGTTTGTTGCCAATAATTCTGTGAAGATCTCTGGGGCTCACTCACAGTTAAAAGGAAATGAGAGAGGGACACAGTAGAGAATCTGACTTTTTCCACACCAGTTTTCACTATATACATGGAGATTAATGCCTGCTTTTCAACTAATCTGCTTGAGGAATACAAAAAGTATAACACTAATGACAAGGATAAAGAGACTGTCAACATAATGATTTTATAATGCCTTTTTTCCTTCTCTCCTTTTTTTTTTTTCTGTGCTCTGCTTCACTCATTGCTTAGCACTGTTCCTCTTTCCTAGGCTCACATTATCATACCAGTTTATACTACTTACAGTCAGCTTATGAAGTAATAAATATAGAATCATAGCCAATAACAGGAAAAGATCCACAAACAAGCCTATTAAATATTAGTGACAGCGTACTCAGCAAAATTTATACTGCTGTATATCCTTTATTACAATTGAGAGAAGTATGTATTTTCCCATCATGGAGCTTTTCATAGCCATATCTACATGTTTTGTTTCTTTAACAATGAATATTTCAATGAATATCTGGCTGTTTTATTAGTGTTTTTTTCCTTCTGTTTTAAAATTACTCTTTTTCATATAAAGCTGTTATCACTGTAAGACATGCAGAACTACTAAAACTGTTTTTAGGCACATATATGCTAAGGTCAATGTTTACTGAGCAACATACTGCACTTGTAGATTTTCACAGGCTTCAAAAGAATAACTACCATGTTTAAAAGCTAAATATTTTTGCTAAAGCTAAATGTTTAATGTAACCAAAAGCTAAATGTAAAGCTAAACATTAAAACATTTTTCATGAATACGAACAGTACAGACTATGAAAGCTTTCTGATAAGGAGCACAAATACTCCTCTTAGCATGCAGACAAATGTTTCTAATTTTTCAGCTTTTTTGATTCAAAGCTAACTTTGCCTCAGCACTACTGTTATTTAGTACTTACAGAGCATTTCTGTTTTTTAAAGCAGTGCACAAGCACTCATTCTAAACGCATTTCTAACCCGTTTCCTGCGTCAGATATCCTGTCCTATTCTCCGAGTGCCATTTTCATAACTCCCTGAGGGCGGTTTGTGAATGTAACTAGGAGAGAATGTATTTCCAGGAAATGGAAAATACTGACCCCTCGTTCTCTACTGTACTGAAAGGATCCTGATATTAGCATACCAACCCCAGGGCATGCATAATGTGGCACAGAGCTTGGCAGTGAAACCCATCGGTCAGTTCACAATAAGCTGAATCTAGGCATCGGTGTATGATAATTAGAGCAAGCATGCAGAGAAATTTTAGGGTTTTTTTTTTTTCCTGTTAATAGAAATTATAGCTCTCTGTCCTGCAAAATTAGCTTAGTATAAGCACAGACTTTGTACTTATAGGCATATACACATTAATAATATAATGACGTTACGATATCAGAAAAGTACTATTGTCTAAAAGGCAGCACTTCTGAAAGCTATAGAAATACTGAACACAAGGTTTGACAGGTAGCATTTTCTAAAATCCTCTTTTCACTGATCTAATAGCTCTAGCAGTAACAGCAAAACAATCAAAAATAGGATAACTGCTACAGGCTGCTACTAGCATTTTTAAACAATTCTGCCATTTACATATAGAATTTGATGATGGCTTTAAATGTTTTTTTTGCCTGAGGGTTACATGTAGCTTCAGCAGCACTAAAGAAATACTGAAGAATTTGAGGAAAACTTCAACTCAGACTGAACAGTATAAAAAGCCTTTCAATCTCAAGAGACCTTTATTGTCTTAAATGTTGGATTCTGTAATTTTAGTAATATGTTAACTTTAAGCAATTAAACACACCAATCACTGATGACACTCTATTGAACATGTTTGTAAAAACTACAGTTATACAGTTTGAAATCAAGGAGAAAAGAAGCCAGATTCAAGACATTCTTCACCCACAACCTCACTGTCCCCCCATCTCAACTGCTACAGCCTTCTCGAAACACTCACACTACACCTGGCTGCACATCTGCAGTTTCTAATTTAATTTTCCCCATATTTTCAAGAATCACTATTGCTATTTTCTCTCCGAATCTAGACATGACATTCTCTCATATTTTTTAATGTATCATGATTAAGTACTTTCTTGCTTTTTAAGTTATTTATTCCCCTTTCATTTGCTCATGATCTCAAATCTTTTTTAGAGTCTAGAGACAACAATGGACACATTTGTCACGTGCCCATTTTTTCTTTAAGAACTTTCCTCATGGTAGTCCTAGAGAATTGAATGTCCTAAGTGAATCGACAGCTCAAATCAGGCAGTTCTTCCTATCTGAGGTCCCACTTCAAGGATGGGACTCAGGATGTCAGCTGTGAAAAGCAGTTTCTCTTACCTTTCCGTGCTGTCCTGCTCTTTCATAGCAGATTACTACATCTTCCCACATTTCCAGCTCTTCAAATATTTGTAAGGCTGAGCTGGTGCATCCCAGCTCAAAGAGCAAGCTTGCAAGTTGACGCTGGAAAGATAAGAAATTTGAGGTAATTGAAAATATTTAGGTGCATACAATAATTTATATATAAATATGTTTATTTTAAAAGGCACTAGGGTCACTCTGACATCTCCAAGAAGCACAGAGAATAAGAAATTATTCTACTTAAATCTCAGGTTGGAGCCTCAAAAATACACATATATCTCCAATAAATCATCAGATCCAGTTTACGCCAATGCCTTAACTTCTTTGATCTAGTTTGCAGTGGAGTACAGAGGTAAGCAAAGGGGAAGGATGAGTTGAACTGCCAATCCTGTACTCAGGCATGTGGCCTGCATGGCTGGAAAGGAGTACTTGCGCTATGCTGAAAAATATGAGGGCGGGAAACAGAAGCTGAAGGCATTCACCTCTCTTCTGGTAACACTTCGCTGTAGCAATCTGAACCTGAAGAGATACATCACACCCGCACGAGGTCATTAACGATATGATTTTGCTAAGTAACCCCTGTCAAGGGTAAATAACTACTGTCCTAAACAGTCACTGCCACCAAGGGATGTTAGCTTTTAGGAAAATCGGTGTTGGAGCTGAGCGCACACTCAACTTCTTTGCTGAGTTTTCCTCATAGATAAGCCAATCGCTTTGTTATTTCAAATTCAGTCTATTATTTCAGCAAACTTGTAAAAATAAATGAGTGATTCTTTCTATATAAACACAAACAACGTATGTTTTCATGACTTTGAAAAATTGTCTTTGGTCTTTTGTTTTTTTGATTTTTGAGAGAGATTAAAATCACACACAGTTTTTCAACCTTGAAGTAAATAAGTTTATCATTTCTCCACGTGAGAAACACACTATTTGGTTTGCAAGAGGAGTTGGAGCATACTGCATAAGAGGGCCACCAGTCATGCTTTGATATCCATACTGTGAACCTTGCCAATAATTTTGTGCTCTTTATAGGCTTGGGTTCAGTATCTGTTACATGGAGTGAGGAGTGACCATAACTGAAAGAGATCCAGTAATCATAAAATTAAGTTGGCAACAGTTCTTGCACAAATATACATAATAAAATCTGTGAAGGTCTGTAACAAAGTAATTATTTGTTAGCTTGATATTAATTGCTTAGAAAAAAATTTCCACCATCTGGAATTAAATCACATTTACTAAACTTGCTCAGAGTTAAATTTGGTAAAATTTGTATAGGTAACACCTCTTTATTACTATAACTAGATGACTGCAGCCATCTTCCACTATAAATCTCTTTTTTAGCATTTCTATCTTTGACCTGGAAAATTGGCATGGATTGAAGAGTGCCACTCTGACAACTGGAAATGAAAACCACATCTGCTAGTTTTATTGCAAGTGCCTGTTGAAAGATTGTGCAGAATAATTTGAAAATGCTAGAAGAAATTATGCTTGTTAAAGCAATATGCACTAAGTTTAGATATCAGAAAGGAATAAAACAACATTAAAAGTAAACAGCATGCACACCATGGAGGTATCTAATGTAAACTGTTTTCTTAAGTTGGTTGTTAAATACATCACCATCAGATAAGCCTGCAATGTGTGGATTTTTATTGTAGAAAGTTTATGTTCAAGATAAACAGTATAGTTTGGGAAAAAGTATCCTGTCTACACTATTGAAAAGGCATATGTCTAGAAAAATATAAAAAGAAGTCACAGCTCCAGGAGTTCTTGTAGTTCAAATGTATTTTTGACTCCTGGACATGGTTGCTTTGACCTTGATACACATCCTGAAAGTGGCTTGCAGTAAACATTCATTTAATAAAGGAGAAAAATGCAAGCAATAAAACTAAGAGTAATAAAGAGCAAGATAATGGCAGGATTATTTTTACAGGAGGCATGTTAGAAGTTTAAAAGATTTTGTCCATTTCTTAATGAAGGAAAAAGGAAAATAAAGAAGAACTACACTATAGAAAATTATTTCTATGTATGATAGAACATGACTTCTGAAAGCCAAACACTCTGCAGAATTTGATTTCTTTCCAGAAAGAAATATCTTTCCGTATCACACTATCACACTATCTCAGCTTAGGAGTCAGCAAGAAAATTAGGGAGAAACATGGACTCTTAAAGCGTCACATGGAGTCGCTTCACACCTGTATGGCCCAACGTGGTGGCACCTGACAGCAGTAGAAAATCTTCATGCGTTCTGATACTGAAGTGGTCATATCTTCAAACTGGTCTGCAAGTGCCTGCAAATGCAAAGAGATTTAGTTGGGGAGTGGGGAAAAACCAAAAACAACAGTGATCAGGACCTGGGTATTCTTGACATAACACAGAAGTTGTATCAAAGTTAGCATGACGACAGCAAGCTTAAAATGTAATACGCTACAGTTGTTTTTCTAATAAAATGAAAATACCCTCACGTAAGAAAATTTTACAAACATTCATGCAACAGCTCTTTTTTAGAGCTAATAATAAAGACCTTTAAGATATTAAAGCTTCAAAGTGCACAAAACAGGACTAAGAACCAAACTTTAAATGCAAACCAAATACTGGAGCATCTCAAAATCTCTTAAGAGAAAAGACTGAAGAGTAAAAATGTGTCCAAGTGGTTTATCTAATGCATTTCAATTCTTTAAAATAGCTTTTCCTGACAATGGTAACACTGATGTGCTTTAAATATGAAATTTCTTATATAAAAAATAAGACACACAATGCTCTCAGTCATGCTTTGAGAAACACGGTTCTAATACAGAATAAATTGTTGTGACAAGGAATACAATTCAATTCAGGCTTTTTGTTTGTTTGTTTTAGGTAACTGGATGGTCTGAAACTGTTGAACTATTTTGAAACCCTTTGCAGCAGAGTAACAGCTTTTGCATAGTAGAAGTGCAGCACTAATTTTTGCTCTGTAAATCCACTGTCAAATTACTTAAAAGGTAAACTCAACAGCAGGAGAAATAATGAGGTGTCAGTAGCAACACCCAAAAAGTAATTCAGAAAACAAGAAAATTCTCTAAGTACTAATCATCACTAAAACTGCACATATAAAAATATAAAAAAGGAATATTAATGAAATTAAATACTAAAGACATTAATTTAATATTAACTATGGAGTATTGAATTAATTGCCTTCTCATGACTCGTCTATCCAAGCCTCTCATATAATTCAGTCAAAGACTTAGAGAGAGCTGGATAGTTTCCTGGTATTTTCTCAGCATGGGAGATGAATGCAGAAAATACAAAGATTTCTGAACGAAAGGAAAACTCGGATATGCTCTCTTTCTGCAGTCCTCACTCTAAATGCACTATTGGTCATCTTCCTAATTTGTACTAAGAATGCTAACAGCATTTGTGTATAATTAAAACTCAATTATGTGATTTTAAACTGCCAAGCAATTTAAAACTACCACTGATTTTAATGGGATTTATTGGGTGCCTCATTCCTTTAATAATAATAATAAAATAACAAAAAAGCAGGTAACAATAACTTAATCTTTTAAATTCATGCTCAGCCTCCTCATTTAAAAAAACCATATACAAAGCATTTAATCTTATTCACATTCTCTTCTAAAATTATCTCCGGAGACTTGTTCCCAGAGATTGCCCAGACACCTACCCAAGAAATGGCTGATGTGTATTTATAGTAAAGAAAGGGACAGACCAATAAAGTCACATTCCTTTGTACAGTTGTGAACAGTCCAAAAGGTGTCAGATTCAAATAACATCTTTTAAATAACATTTAGATAGCTTACTTGACTACAAGCTATAAAACAAATCATGTTTGGTTTTAATACTGCTGAACTGTTCTAACACTATGCAGAAGCACACTTTTCTATATTCTGTAAAATAAAAAATAAATGAAAAGTTGTCTAGTTCCTCAGGTAATCATTTCAAAAGATCAGACATGACAGTAAATTACATTGGAAAATTTTGAAAAGCCTGAAAAAAGACAGAAAATTTTACAAAATATTTCCTATAAAAATTGGAATTACAAAACATTTAAGTTAAAAAGGTTAGTCTTCTTATTTTTATTTTTTTTTTAATTTCTCATGTTTCTAAAGAAAATCTGGCGTATAAAGAAATGTTTATCAAAAGCAGGGTATTTTAATGGAAAGTCTGTAGCCATATCTACTTTATAATGTAGAAAAGTCTAATATAAGTGACATGTTGTAGGATAACATGACTATTAACAAGTTGAATTTTCTCTGCCCCCAAAGTAAATACTATACTCTTCCCCATTTCTAGTAAAAAGTAAAAACATAGGTAAAACATATGAATATTGGACATTCTCTGAAAAAGAAGACTCTTTGCATCAGAGTCAAAAGAACTACAGTCTCAAATTCCTGATTCAGAAGTTCCTAAATAGGACTATGGTACAAACCAACTAAAATTTGCAACTCTAAATGATCTATGATTTTGTGTAAATGCATAATATAAAAAGAATTAAGCTTCATGGATCCTAGTCCAAACCATGTAGGAGACCCTCTTGCCAAGGCTTGAGCTGCCACAGATACCAAATTACTGTGTCAAAATTAACAGCAGAGAGATAGACAAATCCAGTCTGGAAACATCAACTACATAATGACTGTGATGGAATTTTATATCACAAGCAAAGACTACATTATCACTGCTAGTATTTTCAGAATCCCTATAGTTTTTGGTCTCTGAGATCAAGTTTTCTTTGCAACGTAATCCTATTTAACTTCTCTGTGTACTTATAATCATCCCTTTTATATTTTCTATTCATCCAATTACATCTGAAGCCATTCCATCAGGACATTGTCTCTTTTGTTAGAATTTATTTTTAGTTAGCTTTTTGCACGAGATAAACAAATGGCAAATCATCTTCACATTGTTTCTATTCTGAATATATTCCTTCCAGTTTAAATTGTTTACTTAGTTTCTCAAAAAATAATTGTCCCTCAGTATTTAAAACTACAGCTACACACAAGGTTTTTTAACCTGACATTATTAGCATCTCCTGATAAAAGCTTGTTTAGGGCTGAAAAAAAAATCTAAAAAACAAAATGAAACAAAGCATTCTCTTTTCAAAAGATTAAGAAATTCACTATTTACAAAAAACATCTTGAAAACAAAACGCACAGTTTTTACTGCTTTACTACCAGATTACTCACCACACAGTTACCAATGCTCCTCTCTGCTCCTTCTTAGCCTCCTCATGCTCTTTGTTGTATCCCAGTATATTTTATGTCCCTCTTTGGCTTTGTAAGCAGGAAGATAAGACAATTCTTTCCAAAACCTCTCTCACGTCTCAATCTAGAGGATCTTTTCAGCCTGCCAATCAATATCCAGTTATTAGCTCTGGGGCAACCACCCACCAAAGACTCCTTTTTACCTGAAAGCTCCCAACAGCCATAAACCACAGGACTTCCCTATCACCTACCCCTAGGCAACCCCTTGACTGTGGCATTATCTTGCATGGCATTTGCTTTCCTCTAAAAACTCCAAAATGCCTCACTTAGATTTTGCTCAAATTTACTACAGGTTAACTTGATTCATAGCACAGGAAATTCAATATTATCATACATTTCAGTCTTACCCCCTCCTTCCATGGTCCAGCATGTACTACCCATCTTGCATTTTATTTCCCTGGCAGATTTATAGAGAAGAACAAGTGGAAAAGTCAGTCTGGCCTAAAAAGGAAAGTCCAAACACTCAGGGCTACCTGTTGCAATTCTCTGGCCTTTTTTTCCCCCCCTCATCATTTCCTTCTCGGGTATGAACATTCCTTCTCAAAATCCCCCATGTCAACCTGACCTCTCCATGCTCTGCCTAACTAGATATCGGCAGTTTCCTTACCTTGCCTCTGCTTCTTTCCATTGCCTCTGCATTTTTTATAACCAAGACATGCTCACTGTTCTACTGTTGTTCTACTCCAGCTGCTCCCTCAGCTCCATGCTTCTTCCTGCGAGTCTCCTGCCAGCCATGTGCCCTGCAGCTAAGTTGACTTTAGCAGGTGTCAGCTAATCTTTAACAAATTTTGCAGGCTCCTTAACATTGTCCTCCTTCATTTAAAACACATCAAGCTTCATCCTCTGGGCACAGTTCTTTCCTAAACTTTGCCACATGATGCCTCACAAATTCATTTTAACATATTGCAAAGATTGTGAAAATGTCACAACTTCGATATCCATCCCTATGCTTTCCCTTGCTCTGCTCCACTTCTGGTGCTGACTCCAACAACATAATCAACCATTACAGGAGAAAACAAGTTATTAATCCTCCCCAAATACTCGTTTAATCCATTTTCTGCTGCTTTTGGGGACTGGCTGCCTCACCTTTTAGGTTTATCCTTCATCCACTGTTCACCTTTTACTTAGGCTTGGGGGTTAACTGCATATTAGCAGCTACCATAAACAGGAAGCTTCCCACTGTGAGTTCCAATGGCAAATATTGAACTCTTCAAATACCCAGCCAGCTGAGAAATCCCCTGTCTCTCCTTAAGGACGACTCCTACTCTTTTCTTCCCAATGTCAAGTCCAACCCAAATTTCCCCCATTACTGCACTGCTTGCTGAGCTCAACCAGAATTCCAATCTAGAGCTTTACTTGCTGAACACTTTTTATTAAAACCTCCCATGCAACAAAAATATACTAGAAATACAGCAAAAATTAAACTATATTCTTAAGAGAGAAAGTGAGAAGGCAGGTCTTGGAAAAAACCCCTCCACAGATGAAACAATACATCACTATGGCATTAACAAATGTTTTAAAAATTAAATAAACAATGCAGGTTTTTATTAACGGCTGACTTTGGGCATCTGTCTTTACTTACACTACTTATACTACCTACACACCTTTTAAGTGTTGACGTGTGGATACGGGGTTTGGGACTGCCTGGGTGGTCTTGGCTCGCGTGTCAGGCACCAAAGTGCCCAGGCACCCTTGGAATTGTTTGGCTGCCTGCAAAGAGATTTGCCATAGCAAATTTCCCTTGGGATAAAGGAGACCACAGGGGATAAGAAATAAAAATTTACCTGTAGTTAAAATGCATCTGCTATCTCGTTTCAGCAGGTATCAGCAACTACACGTATAACACTGTGGTTATACAATTATAACATTCGTACTTTATTCAAAATGTTTATTTTATAATTATGGGCAAACATATATTTTTCACCAAAAGCTCCTGCGTTCCTCACCGCAACACTTTGTCACACAGAAAACACGTTTTTACTGATTGGTGCTTATCAAACAATATGTGGAATTTTTTTTAAGCTTATGCAATCAGAAGTCCTGGTGCACCCTGTAATATTTACAGACACTTCCATAAAACTTACAGAGGGTCACTGTTAAATTAATCCATTCAATCAAATGCAATCTTCACAGAACTTTAAAATCAGATTTTAAATACACGTTTACTTTTGCTGGAACAATATTAAAATAACCTAAGTACTACATAATTCTTGAGGCTTAAAAAAAATGAAAAGAAAAAAAAAAAACACCTATAGTCAAAGTTAACTTAGGATGAGTTATGACAGCATCTCAGCCTTGCTCTATAATAGTGGAATCAGCAATACACAAATTCAGAATTACTAATGAAGGCTGCATGCTACACTGAAAATAAAAAGTGTATTTCAAATAATTGCTGTGTAACATTTTAGAAAATTGCTTCAAAAATATGCACATTAGAAAGCAGAAGGAAAATATAGAGAAAATACAATCAGTCTTCCACATGGTCTTTCACATGAAAGAACTGGAACACAGGGCATCACATTTCTCCCTAAGAACTAGTCAACAGATAGCTTAAAATTTGTTAAAATTAAATTTTAAGTGTTTCATAGCACTGTCTGCCTACTTTGTATAGCAAATAAATGGTTACATGGGCAATCTAAAACACGATTGCCAGGATACTTTATGTAGAGAAACTACTAGGGCAGTGCAATTCTAGAACTAGAAAATGCATTAAAATAATTTCGGTGTTTAGAATTTGAGAATTTGTTGTTTGTTTGTTTTCGTTGGGTTTTTTTTTTTTTTGGCTTGTTTGTTTGTAAGTCACAAGGAAACACCCCCAGTTTCAGGAAGCCTTACATGAACAGCTGGAAAAAAGGTTGCCTGCCTTTAACTCAGATGTAAACAAGAGCTGTTCTGTGCATATTTTCTCAAACTAGTGTAACCTTCTTACATGGCAGGCTGTGATTCCTCAGCTCCTGTGTATGCGTGCACATGTGTCTCCACATCTGTGTGTGCGTTTTTTTGTTTTTAATGCTAGACTGGAACCAGAAATCTCCTTGATCTGGAAGAGGCCTTCTTTAACTGGATTCTGCACCATCCACCCTACAGTAATTTAAGTAACCTACTTTTATGGCTTCTTCAGTTAAGAGGGTCCATCTCTCAAGAGCACAAGCTCCTTATGATAACAAGTGGACATTAAACTTTGGTTAAAAGGGTTTGTTTCAAGCCTTGCGCTCTACTGTCTTGCATTTCTTTCTCTACTTAAACAGCTCAAGAAACTCAGCATCAGTTACTGTTCAGTCAGATAGAACCATATGCAAATACTTAAATATTTTAAATTTAAAGTTCTGCTGCATTACTAATGCACAACGTATCTTTCTCACACATTTGAAAGAGAAAGATAGTGTATTTTGCAATGATTTATGTGGAAGGTATATGATTTCCTAACTTGATCATTTCTTTAAAAATGTATTTTAATAATGAAAAGCTAATGTATATTTTGTAAAATTCTTTTTTCCTATAAATATTAGAACAGACTAAAACAATAGTGAAGACTCCCTGTACTCCCAACCACTCGCACACTGATCAGACAAAGTATATGGTCACAGTTTTAACACGGGCACAAACCCAATGCCCAGGGGTCAAGTCATACACACAAGAAGTTTCTCCAAAGTTTCTCTTAAAAAAAAAAAAAAAAAAAAAAAAAAGAAAGAAAACCACAACTAATTTGGCGTTATTTCTGCACATAGCAGTTTGCAATATATTTGCCTCTATTCTTTCCCACCTAATGCTTGGCTTCTGCCTGTCTCTCCCCCGTTTGTTTCTTTTTTCCTCTCCACACACTCTATCCTATGGTGGTTAAGCAGAAATGCCCCAACACACCTCCAGGATAAACACCTAAAGCCATCAACTGTTTTGCCTTCTTGATAGTCAGCACTTAACAAATACGTTCTCTCAAGTGCCTATTAGCAGGACCTAAGGAAAGCTCAGCCTGAGCACATGAGACTGGCTCAGAGGGACACTGAACCCAGCAGGGACAGGGCTCCTCCACTTGGCATTCCTCTCAGCTCAGGAAACTAAGTTAGGCTTTTCCAGGACAGCCCTCACTAGTATTTTAATATGGGTTTAATTTAGTTGTTTGGTGCCTGACACCAGTCTAAAATACAGCATTCTCTCTAGGATTAATTACACCTGGACATTTCTTTCTAAAATGCTTTACATTCGATGCATTTAAGGCTCCTATTGCTATTCCTTTTACCTAAAGGAATGAGCAAATAAACTCTTTTCATGAGGGCTATGACTATATTTTGGCAAAGAAGAAATTTGCTTGTAATCTATGATACGGATCTGACTGATCTTATGCCAGGCACCCTTTATTTCTTTGTACTATGATCTTCCCCCCTCCTTGACATCAGGCATTAAGATAAATTATTTTGTGTATGTCAAACAGTTGTATTTTCTAATGCACAACAGGTATATTCTTTGGGCAACTTGATTCATCCTCAGCAAAGCCACAAACAGAAAGAGACAGTCAAGTTGATCCCTTTAATAACATTTAAAGGCAGTATTTCACTGTTAGCTTATATATGACTCTCAAAAAATGCCAACACATTTAGTCTACTCCATATTCAAACAGGAACATACTACTGAAGAATAATTATCTACTGAAAGCCTACTGTATTTTTTCCATCGCTCTAAGACTTGCATTTACCTACCGCAGACTTCACATTTTGTTTATCATAAACCATATATAAGTAATATAGAAATATGGCAAGTCATTTGTCCATAAAAAGCAGAAAAATTCTCATCCAAATTATTTGATTGCAAAACTTAAACTACAACTCTTGAAAATAAACGCTTATGCACATTAGAAAGAAGTTAGGAATGAAATGGTTATTTCTAAAGACTTTCAGTAGCAAGACTTAAAATAAAACAATGAACTCTGGTGGAAGAGTTAAGACCACGTCATTAACTGCAAACATTTAAATGTTTTCAGTGTTCATCCACCTGTGATGGAGACTTGATGATATGCTGCTGCACAAATTGAAATCTTGAGGAAAAACTGCAATACAGAAACAAAATGCTTATTATATTACATGTCTTCAGGTAATGCAGTGAGGTTTTGAACTATAAGTTCATAATTCTTTCATGTTACCAACAGTATACACTGTCCTTAGATGCCTGTAAGGAGAAGAAAAAAATATATCCAATCTTATCTAGATGTCTGGAAGCTGAATCTACAGATATTGAGTTGAACTAAGCAGTAATAGCTCCTTTGTTGCATTAGAAATGGCCAAGTTTTTTTTTTTTTTTAAACCAGCAGAATGCTCTATTGCCATTTTTTTTTTTAACTACTCTCATTCAGTTGTAAATCTCTTCCCCCTCGCCCTCGTCAAAAATCAAAAACGATCAGAAAATAGCTTCCCTAAACAGTGAAACCTTGACTGATATCCAGTAGTTTCTGTTGAAAAATTACTTGGCAAGAAACACACATTCTTCCAGTAGCTGAGCCTGACCCAGCAACCAAACGGTATATGATGGTAAGTACATTAGAAATATGACACATGGGCAAAGTGTTCAAACTTCAGCTGTCCCAAAGAAAGGTAGTCACATACAAAGAAATCTGTTTTCAATATACAGATTTTCTTGAAAGATGTCCAATCGAGTTCTTCACATGTTCCTGGAAAGCTCTCTATATATTAGAGAAAAAAAAAAAAAAATACAAACAAAACCCCTATCATTCTCTGTCAGTGATCAATCGGCTTATCACCATGGGGGAAGAACATCTTCAGTAACGACTGCATGAAAAATATCCTTCTGAATTCAAATACAAAATGAAAATATTCTAAATGCATTCAATATTGTATGCCTGATTGGAAGTACATTCAAAGAGAAGCACACCAAGCTCCTCCAAGGATTCAGATCTCCTTTATCAAGGAGCAGGAACCTGTAGAACCACAATGCTCCCAGAATCACACGGCTGTATAGGACACTGTCAGAATATCTAAAGGAAAATATATTTGTATTCAAAATAGTCAATCTGAGATGTAATCAACTTAAAAACAAACAAAAAAATTCATTGAGCATCAAGTTCTACAGTCTCTGCTGGCCTCTCAAACACACAGGTTGGGTGACAGAGGCAGGATCAGAGTAGATGTGGTATAACAACTAAACACACCATGGATTTATAATATTGAGACTGAAATCCTTGCCCAACAAAACAGTGGCAGCTGGACCAAAGCAGCCATGAGGACAACACACACAGCCTTCCAATTACTTATGGCCACGAGTCATAAGCTCCAGCGGCACCAGTTTCTTGCTGGAGTCTGTTGAAGCCCTTTAGAAGACCCTGTACTGCCCCCAGAAGCAACAACAGCCTTTCTCTCAGCTGCCCCTTTTACTCCAGAAACCCTAACCCAGATGAGAGGGAAGCAGCTGAAAGGCAGAGGAAGCAGCAGCAGCATCTTTCCAGCTGCCGTGTTTTACTGGGACAGTGAGGAAAGGAGGCTCTGAGGCTGCTGAGCCCTGGCAGCTCACCCAGCTCTGCACCTGCATCCCGGTAGGGAAGACCGAGGTGCAGAAGGCACATTTCACACCATGAATTACCCCAGCAAGATGCAGGCTGAGAGCTCATGAAAAACTTTTAAGACTACCCTATAACTTGGCATTTTAAAAATTAAGTGTCTAAGCTTACAATGTTAGTAGGTGCTCTTTTCTTTTTCATGCACAAATTTTTATACAGGGAAAAACGGACTAAAGCACAAGATGTGGAGTTCTGTAGTGGAATCATTTACGATATGTTTCTATTTCTAGGCAACTTCAGTGTTTGTACAAATCTGAATCTGGAAAAATGGGCAGGTACAGTACAGAAATGTATATGATAGCTACAAACAATATTATTTACACCATTCCAAATCTAGTTCAGGCACATTATGTCACCTAGCTTGCAAAAACAACTGTCCACCTGTCAAAACTTCCAAGTCTTATCAGAAAAAGCCCAGTGCTATTATAAATAATATTCAGACAGTTAGAAAGCAATACTGTGAAGAAAGTGGATAACTGCAAAAGTGAATGGAAATAATGGAAAGAGCCAATACCATATCATCCTATAACTCTCCATATACTGATCCAAATGATCATTTGAATTGAAGGTCCTTAAATCGATTTGGAAACTTCCAAAGCCAGAAAGATTACTATATTCATAAATAAGTAGAACAGAACAAGTACTAAATGAGTTGAGTTAGGCCAGCAAACTGCTCAGTCAAAAGCTACATTCAGCCCACAAACTTTGCAAAGTTCATCTCCAATAAAATCGTTCCTAATCAACTGATTCTTTACAGACTGTATTTCCTAATTCTGGAGGTGTAGAAACAACATACAGTTACTAGATTTTATTTATGTATTTATTTCATATAGCACAGCTTAGAGTGCTGAATCTTTGGCACATTGGAAATTTTCTCCAGGTAGAAACATTCATTAAAGCAAGCAGTTATCACTGCCTCCTACAGCATCATAGTTACAAGCTAATTTCAAAGAATGGATAGTTGCATATTTGTTCTCAAATTCAAAAAGTGTTAAATAATCTGAAAAAAAATGAGAACTAGTTTTTCCATCATTAATTATCTAAAGAAAAGAGAAAAAAGGAATGGAATACTAACTTTTATCTTATTCTTCACTGTTTCTAAATCTAATTCACAGAGTTCTGTTACCAATTTATTTACCTTTCTTGCAAATCCATACATCCCACTTACTATGACTCAATGCTCTCTGGGTCAATGACTATAAATCCGCGAGGCTTATGCTTCATCAGTCTTGTTGGTGAAACTCATCTACCCAAGTCTTACTTCAGACTGGTGCTTAAGAACTCAAAGGTTTAACACATTCTCTGTAAGATAAGACTCTGCCTTAATTTGGCTATAGATGGACTTTTATTCCCCTAAGTTTATATTTTAAAGTAATTGTTTTTTTTTTCTCCAAGTTTTTGTCAGATTTTCTACTGAGAGTCTCCTTTGACAATAAATTCAAGTTGTATTATACCATCTTGTTCCACAGTCTTTCACTTTAAAGACTTCAAAAACTATAGCTAGTCTTCAGCCTCTCATTTCCTGCAATGGTTAAAGTAGCACTAAAATACTTTCTAAAGGCAAACAAAACAAAAAACCCCACATAGAACAATGCTGGATCTGTCTCAAAATATTAAAACAAACAAAAAAGTAAAAAACCCTCACATACCTACAGTACCATTTGCCTCACTTTTATTGCACTTATTCCTCAGTAATTGTTTTCATAAGTCTAAGCTTCATTTCAGTAGATAGGTCCTATCAATTCCATATAAGATTACAAATTAATCTTTTAAGACTAAGTATGATAGATACCCTCTGATTTACTTGTTTTGTTTGCATTTGTGATTTTCATTCCATTTCCTTCAAAGATTATTTCTCATCAGTGGCAAGAATCACACTGCCCTGCATTTACAGATAACTTGTTTCTAGCTATTCACTTTTTAAACAGAAAGATCCAGTGTAGACATATTTTAAAACAACTGTTTCTTTAGTATAAAATTCCCTTGTTTAAAATTTATGTGTTAAAGATGAATACCATATATACCCTTAATACCACCCTTAAGAAAAAATATGTTCATTATTTGTCTTTTAGATTTTTTAAGATAGATTTAAATTCTGTTAGATACCAATTGCAATACCATCAGCAAAAGCAGCAAATACTCATTAACACATTAATCAAATAAAACTATATGCTTGTTACAAAAGTGTTACAAAAGCCTTTGCAACTTGCTCTTTTCTTGTAGATAACTTAGAAATGCATGGGTTGTGATTACACTGTTGTAAGTATTAAGATCTCAACTTTTCACACCTGATTTTATAGACCAATCAAGAAAAACATGTGTTCTTGTTTTATCAGCATCCAAGGCATTTCTGAGCTGTGAATCAACTAGGTATTGCACTAAATAAGAAAACATGTTTTTGCACGCGCATGACAGCCTACGGCTGTTGAGGCCCGGCTCACCTCTTCAACATGCTCTTGATCAAGGCATTTAAGGCATTTGGCCAGTGATTTTCACCAGATTATGAATCTGATGATCTTTAAACTTAAAGCACCAAAACACACACTGCTACTACACTGATTTAAATTTAAATTAATTCTATAGGGTTAGTAAATTTTATAATAAAAATCAATCATCATTATTGATACTGAATATACAAAGATACTAACATTAAGTATTCAGCATTAAACTGATTTAGCTAAATTCACAAATCTAAATAACTTTTCTACGCTATTCCTAGTCCATAAAAATGGATTTTTAAAAACACTTTTTATTCATCCTACTTTAGAAAGCTGGACTGAGCATTTACTTAAGTTATACTTGTCTGTATTGCCTACCTTTCCATCTGTGATATTATTCAGTCTTTAACTCTATGGCCTACGAACTAAAGCTGCTTCTTATTTGCTCCTTTAAATGGTGGAAACTGGAAAGCTGTTTATACAGTATTTCCAAGGTATTTTCCTTTGTGATATTTTGGTGGTTTATTCTACCCCACTCCCACTACTACTCTATCCTTAGGTGAACTAATTAGTAACTTTCTTTAAATCTCTTCCCTAAATATCAAAGTTCTTCAGAGGAGATTACTTCTTTAAACTAATGTGCTGGTTTTCACCTACAGACACATTTTGATGGCAAGCAAGCCAGAATGTGAAAACTCCATAAGGCACCTCTGTAAAAGTAGCAGCTGGAAACGAGGGCTGAACTAACAAAAAGACCTCTTGCTTTTCCCTGGCTCCAGATTGTGTGACAAACCTTTACAACATAGGCAGGTATTGACAGCTCTGCAGAGAAGTAAGCTGGAGCCAAAGTTATCAAGCAGGATGCTGGAACCATGAACATGTATGTTCAGGCCAGATACCGTGCAGGAGTTTAGGAGTGCCAACTACCTGTCTTTAAAAAAATAAATAATCTAAGTAGTAGATTCTTACCATAAATATATCTGTTACATCAGGCCACACATCCCTACAGGTATTTATCACTTGAAAAGCAACATACCCAACTAATTAAGAAACAAACATTAGCTTCTGTTGTCAGAAAAAAGCTTGAGTTTCTTTATAATAGTGCTTACAACTGGGTGGGGAGGAAAGCAAACCAGAGGAAATGAGTCCAACAGTCCCAAATTAAATCTAAAGCATTTAGTTCTCAAAATTAACACAAAAAAGGTCAAGGTCGTAAGTAGAAGATAACTGGATTCTTAAGTGTCTGATGTAATATTTCCTTTCTATTTTAAGCAAATTAAGTTTAAGAGCCAAACAGTATACCAGGCTATCTAGAGCATCTCCTAAATTACTGCCATTTTTGTTGCACTCAAATACTCACCTAAAGTGGTTTGGTAAAACAAAGAAGGTAGCTAATCACACAAGGGCATAACTGACTCAAAATAATAAGCTTCCTGTCCTGGACAAATAATGAGTCTGAAGTTATTTACTGCCAGTATTTAGGATGTGGATTTCAATATTACACACTCTCAATGACTGAAGCCTCAGGACAAATCCACTTACTGAGCACAAATGTACATTACCCTTATCAGAGAGGTAGGCTATTTGAATTTTCTATTTCTCCCCCAAAAGAAACTGTTTATTCTGCCAGCTATTTATTTTAAAACTTCTTTTTAATTATTTTGCACCAAGTTTTGCTTTCTATTCTTTACTAAGGAGAAATATCAGGAGAATGACAGAGAGAGAAATAAGGAGTGAAAGCTGTTACTGTTACTTTTATGTTTAATTACAACATAGGATGCACAAACAACTGCCTTAACAGATAAGAAAGAGTGTTTTTGAAATACTTGGCATATACAATGGACAGTACGGCTCAATAAATTTAATCTACCAATACTGGGCAATTTTAGACTATGTATTTTTTAAGCTCACCTGGGAATACATACGTCTAGATATGATAGATTTGCAGGGATTTGCCTCATGCCTTGCATCTGGTCTGACTATGTATGGAACATGGAACTTGATTATTTTAATTGCTTAGTTCTGTACAAGTTAATCCTTCCATGTTTGTTTTTTTTTTAGTACAAAGCTGAGAGCAAGATATGCACGTTATGTTATGGAATCTGTGGACATTCATATTTTTCTTTGTAATTACCTGTCATCATTTTGTCTGTACAAAAAAAGTGTAATATTGCTATTCAATGTAGCTTAAGGATTTTCCTATCTGACACTGTGATTCCCACTACCCCCATTCTAATTCTCAGGACACTAGTGAAGAGGGAGGAAGGTAAAAACCTTTAGAGCCAAGATTCAAATGGCAACAATTGGAAAACACGAGGCTTATTTTTGGCTGCTTTTTAGAAAGTATATTACACTAGGAGTGTAACAACTCTAATATTTAACATAATTCTCAAATGACCAGAGAGGCTTGTACTTTTAAAGTACTAGCTAAGAAAATATGAACAAAGTGTAGCCATAAAGAATGGCTACATTCTTCTCTGGAGACTGCCTAACAACCCTGATCCAAATTGGCAAATACAACCGGGCAGTAGAAAATTCCTAAGCAAAAAGTAGTACCTGGAAGACCATGCTATTCAATAATCTCTTTTTCCTAAGCAGTAAGAAAACAGTTATTCTTGAAGAATCCTTGGCAGAATGGATCTTTTTTTATGTACAAAAGCCATAATCACTTGCTGGAAGAGAAACAGATGGTACCAAGCACCATCTTAATTATTTTGAAGTGTGTTAATGAGCTCTATGTATCACCAGAATCACTTGTGTCAAGAAACATCTTGTGTATTGTGTCTTCTGGGTGCTTAAGCAAAATGAAATAATTCCTGGAAATGTGTATCGTGAGACAGAAATCGTTAACCATCACCAAGAAGTCACTCTCTCCTGTGACTTATTTCTGAATCAGGTTTATTTCAAGGGTTCTGGAGACCTTCTGATTTTGTATAGAACTCATCAATAAAGATTTTGAGATCCCCAGCTTTTCCCCTCTTTTTAAAAGCTTCTTGGAACGTGTTCTAACAACACATGCAATTAATAGTAGCTGAGAACTATGAGACTATCAATGGAAAAATCTCTACAGGTTAAAATGGAAAGTGCTTCTTCTATTTACTATGCTTCTGAAAGCAACAATTTAAATCTCACTCTGCACCCCAGATCCCAGAAACTTTCCAATAAAATTTTCCGGATTCATGTAAGGCATCTCAGAGCCAAATTTCTAGGTGAATCTTTTTTCCCCTCCATCATACTCTCTCTCATTCAATACACACTTTCAAAGCAACTATTAAATTCTTATTTAATGTACTCTTAAGGTATAGGAACGACAGAGGTAGGCTCCTAGCCCACTGCACAGCTATTTAGAGACCATCGTCATGAGGATAACAAAAGAGCAAAGGTGCATTAGCACAGGTGAGGCCTTGCAGCACACAAGATGCCAGCTGTGTAGATCTACACCAGGCTCTTCTCTTCATAAATGCACACTGAACTCTTCAGGTCTGAAGGACTACCAGCTACCAAGAACCTCTACAGAATGCCTCCAGCAGGAAAATTTTAAACCAACAAATGAGAATTTTTCACACACAAAAAAATGGAAGTCACTGGAGAAAATGACACTCTAAAGTACTATTTAAGTGAAAATTGGAGAGCAGTTGACACACAATTCCCAACCACATACATCTGCCTATGACTAGGGATATAAAACGCTCACGTGGCCTTTCTTTCTCAGACATATTGCTTAGCCTATAATATTGCCAGTCTGCTCCCAGATCTCCTAAGCTCTTATTAAAAACACCCTCTCAAGACACATTTCCCTCCCACTAACAGAGAAATTCCTGCGTTGCCAAGAAAAGCACGCGAGCCAGCACCATATGAAATACAGCGTACATTGTACTGTGCATGCAGGAAAATCCAGCGACTGGCTCAGAGGCCCGTTATCACCAGGTGCAGCCAGTGGGAGAAAATACTAGGAGAGAAGGGGGATAAAACAAGCTGACAAACGCTCTAAGCACAAAGGTAGCCAGTGTAACCGCCTGGATTAAGTCCCAGTAAAGTGACTGCAACGAGCGGCCGGGGACCAGGCCTTAGGCGGCTACTGGCGCAACCGGCCCTCAGGCCGCCGCACCTGGGCTGGGCTGCCAGCAACAGCCACCCTCTCAGCCCTACCCCGGCATCCTCTGCTGGGAGCATTTCTGAATTGCTGACGTACTTTTTTTTCCACAGAATATAGCTGAAGATCCCCAAACTGATAAAGCAACTGCAGGTTGATAAATAGTTTTCCACACAATTAGCCAGTAACACCTGCTTCCTCCGCTTGTCTCCCACCTAGCGCATCAGACTTCCCTATCTACATTCATTTGGAAAGGGGAAAAGAATAAAAAAGGTCTTAAAAATCATGTAGTATCCGGAAACAGATTTTGTTCAACAGTTCTTGATCTAAACCTCAATGTATGGCATACTGGTCACTATTAAATAGTCTAGTGCAATATAAAAGAACCCTGTTTTAGGCCAAGTGCTGTTTCTTATTTTTGCATATCCAATTTTCATTTAGACAAAAACAGTATGGAGACAACCAGTAGCCTCCAGAAAATGCTAAGAAAAATTTATCCTCCTCATTTCCAGTTAGCTATTAACTAAAACACATTCCACAGCACCCCGAATGATTTTTTTAGTTCATATTTTTAAGTAATCAGAAAGGTTTTGCAGATGATTATCCAAATTCCTTTTGAAGCTTTCTAATTAAAAAAATCTTTACAATATCATTTCATAAAAGCTTTTCAGCATAAACTAGGAATCTATCCAATGCTTGGAACATGACAGCTAAACTCAAACAATGTACTTACAATAGTGTAACTATTTTGAAATAATTAAAATAAGCTAAACAAACAAAGTGAGGCCCACAAAACAAGCATTCCAAAAGTGGTTTCTTTGACAAAACAAACAAAAAACCAAAAAAAAACACGAAGCAAGTGTAGCCTGGCTTGCCCTAAACAGAAAGGCAGTAGATGCTTGCCTAAAAAAAGCCGCCTAAAAAGGTGTTTCAGTTGTTTAGAAGGATTTTCAAATCCAGTGCAAACAAAACAGTAGCAGATATGAGTGGAAATGGGGAAAGGAAGGGGAATTATGATAAAAAAAGCAGAGTCCCAGCATAATAAGCTGGAGTCTACACTGGTCTGAGCATGCTCATAGACAACCCTGAAGTATATGACTTAGAAGATTTGTCTTTATCAACTCATGTTCAAGTTGTCTTTCAAGCACTCTCAGATACTTTAAAAACAGATATTGTAAAGAATGAGGAGAATCCAACCACATTACACCCACCTCTTTTCTTATCTTCCAGGCTGAAGTAAACTTGCCCTTTCTCACACTTTACTACCAAAACTTGCTACACCAATTAAAATGAATAAAATATGGTATCATAAAAAATTGTAAAAAATAACTCTGGGCACAAACTTAAGCATCTTTATGAAGATGTCAGAAGGACCTTGTGCAAATGCAAATAACAGAAGACATTCAGTATATGTTTGCCGATTCTGATTCCTTAAGAACACTTAGAACTGTTAGAAACCACGGTTATCTGGTTAAAAATTTTGGTCCGAGTTCAGAAATAAAAATCTTAAATGGAAAGTTATTCAAGTTATTTGATTTAGTTTAGCACTGATCAATCCTTAAACAACTTCTAACTATTTTTGGAAATTGAGCTTGATACTGTATCAAATCACTATAAATGTCATTCTATTCAAATGCCTTGATTAAAAAAAATACTAAAACAAAAAATAATATTTAAAAATCACAGCTTCAATGTCTGCTGTGAGGTCATCTCCCAAAATGGCCCAGTACACGCTATTCAGTCTCTTTTCTCTAATATCCAGAGCTCATATGAAACTCTGCAACACTCTAGCAATTGCAACACATGTCAATTCACATACTGTACCTTAACAACATTCAGCCCTTGATGAGATTTCCATCATGACATTATCAAACTGCACACTATGACAGTTTCTAATACTCAGGTTTACCAAGATGGACAAAAACGTGGGCAACACTCCAATTGCTTTGTGGCTTAGTGGTTAAGAGGCCCTGAAATCGCTTCCCAAATGCCTTCAGATGCTACATCTTCTCCCAGTCTGGGAATCTGGGCTTCTCTGACAGTCCTAATGACCCTAGGAAATTCCACTATAGCAACTCCGTGTGCTCCTCATGCAGCAGGAGAAAAGTGTGGCAGCAAATTCATGTTGCATTCCTTGCAAGATCCATTTATAAATAACGATTTTAGATGAAACATCAGTATATTCAGGAAACAAAACGAATAATTGCTGGGTAATTATATGTTCCTCATCCTATTTAGGCATCAGGAGTGTTGCCTGACAGACACATAGAAATGCCTGCTCTTTATGTGACAAGACAAATCAACAGGAATAAAGATGACTAATAAAACTCTAATGTGAAGAAACAATCCTTATAAAGTTCACATTCTTTTTTTAAACCTATTAAAGAATTTCATAACTAAATCCCATGAGCTGATAAATTTCTGAATTTTAAAAATTTCTCATTTAGATTTTGAAAATGTGTGTTATTTACATTTGGAGCAAGATTACTTAGTCACTACCTCAAACCTGCAATAAAAATACCAATCACTAGGTGCCACGTCAAAAAAGTAAATCAAAAAGTACAAATGTATTCATAAAGGTGCTTTTCTGTTTGCACAGTACCAATGACTGCGTGCAAGTCTCAATTTTCCTATAGTCGCTTTAATTCCTTTAAAGAAATAACTGTAGTAGCTTTACATTCATGAATTCTTATGTAAATAACTCCTCATATATTTCAGAAGGCAGAAACTCTAAGTTAGAAAACATATTATAATTTCAATCTTCCAAATCTTTTATACTCTTCTGAAAGAAAGGGACTATTTATTACTCAAACATTAAGAGTTTATCTGATGGTGAGCAAAAATAAAAGGATTTGTAGTACATGCATCCAGCTTAGAGGCATAATTTAAAAACTAGGCTCATTGTACTATTCATAGAAAAGAGAAGTAGCTTAGCATTCTCCCACCTGGCTCCATTCAATATACATAGGGAGCAACACAGATATCCAAAGTAGATTTAGGCAGCTCAGAAGCCTTACCTGAGTTTGCTTCATTGCCCGCTCCATTCGGCGAGTACTTCCCTTCTCAAGCTTAGTCCGAAGAAGCAAGGCTGAAGTCTGAATGGCCCAGAACTTTGGCTGCGAGAGTAAACACTGGAGAGCAGGAGGGAAAAAAAGGGGGGGAAAAAAAAAGTTTTAATTTTAGATGAAAAAGTAAAAGTGAAAGTTTTTAACCATGTCTCAAGCATAAATTCCATTTCCATATTCCATATTCTGAAAGTCAAAAGCATGGTCATTGTACCTATTTGATATTCGATGAATTCAAAACTGTACAGACTAATTTTTTTAGTTTAAAAGATGGGCACCAAAACTACTGTTTCCTTCTCAAATATTGCAGCTCTGTCTATGTACCACATGGTGTACACAGAAGAGAGATGATAAACAAAACTGCACAAATTAGCATGGCTACTGGCATGAAAAGGAATAAACAAATTGATACTGTGCTTTATTGCTTTGACATTTCACCTGAACTATACATATTTTCTTAAGGGAGCGAGAAGAGAAAGAAGAGAACCTTAGACTAGAACTTGTAACTGATGAATATCTATAAGCAAGAAAAATAAGGGAAGCCTGAATCTTCTTGCACATCTGACAGGGAATGCATTGCTGTCTACAGCAATTAAAATAATTGTTCTTAAGACTCAGAATCTCTGGTGCTCCACCTTGTGTCTATTGCTTCTCTCAACTTGAGCACCTCAACTCTGCCCTCCCCTTCTCTACACCTTCCTATTAGATAGCTGCAGGCAGCAGTAAAACCCCTGCCTTAGTGCTCCTCCTCCAAAGCATAACAAAACCTCTCAGCCTGTCCTTATTTGTCAGGTGTTCCAGTCTTCTGTGTTAACAGCACCTCCGTATTAAAACAGGCTGAAATTGCTACATATATATCAAGAATATCAATCAAGTTAGATTTGTTATGACTTAAGGATAATAGGAAGACTTTTAGATCTGCAGGATAACCTACAGGGAATAGAGAATAACCAGTAAAAAGCTTCTCTATAAACACAGTAGTTATGACTTGCTTAGATGCACTTAAATTGATGCCAGTCTTCAATCACGTATTTTTAGAAAAGGCAAAACTTTGATACCACTTAATGTATAGATAGCCTAGATTCTTTCCAGCATGGTTTCAGACACCAATGCCATTAATTCTGTTAAGTTAGAAGAGGGAGACAGCAGTAAAACTTCCTTGCTATTTTATTAGCACCTTGTGATGCAGTCTTTCTGAAATAAAATAAAATAAAAAAAATATATATATAATAATAATAAAATCTGTCCATAGATTTTTGTTGGGGGAAAAATAAAGGAAGTGTTTCAATGGCCTTACTCTTTCCTCCCAGAGATCCCCTATTGCATTAAAAAATATGCCTTGCTGGTGGTTTCAGAGAGATGCCTGGCAAATTTCTGTCATGCCGATTCCGTTATTTTTTGGCAGAAAGGAAGCAGAAATAGAAATGCTAAAAGAGTATTTCTGCAAGCAAAACAGCAGAGGGAAGAGAAGCGTCAGCAAATGAAGCAGAAATGGAAGCAGTAGGAATGTATGTTCAACCAAACACTCCAACAGCAACTAATCCTCCCTGTTGTGACCAACATTCTTGATATCTCTGCACACTCACCGATAACCTCTACTCACTATCGCACTAACAAGTTCCCAAACATTTGCCCATCTTGTTTGTACTCGACAGTTGCAAATATCAGGGAATTGCCATTCAAACATTATACATTCTGTATACCACCAAGTATCATTTTTCAAATTAAATATTGCCAGTAACTTATCTGAATCACAGTTCTGAGAGCTCATCTTTCTCAGCCACTTTGTTTGGCTACTAAAAAGCTATCCTAAAGGATTGTTTGGCTGAACATTTGAATGATGCATATTTTTACTTATAAAAGGTAACCTCTTTTGTGAGAGATTACCCTCTTTTCCTCCTCTTTTCTCTTATTGATATTTCATCATATTACTTCATTCTCCCTCGAGCTCCTCTCAAAAAGATGCTACATGGTCCTGGATACTAATACTTATTTGTCAAACGAGTACAACATCTGCCAAGAGAAAAACAACAGCTCAAGTGCTTGATCAATCAATGGTGCTGGAGGGGCTCATTTTCAGGCCCAATTGCAGCCCAGCAGCAGAACACTTTTTCCCCATCCCTCCGGTTTGTTTTATTGACCGACACAAGTTGGGCATAGAGCAAAGGGTCTGTGCCAGCTTCTTCCAGCTCTGCCAGAGGTGAGCGAATCAGCAGCTCCAGAAATCCTCACTTTTACACCTCCCCCTATACACACTATCCTGATGTCCATAAAGCCCTGACAGGAGGGAAGGGAAACAAAGACAGAGGGTGGAAAAGAGGCAGGGGAGTGAAACCCAAGATATTAAATAAGGTTGTAATTGCTCTCTATAAGAATCCTGCTTTTAAGGATATTTATAAAAAAAAGATAGACCTGCTGAATGATCATGAAAAAACAACAGACATCCCTTAACAACTCTCTTGCTATAAACAAGCACAGCAGCTGCATACAACAGTGAGAATCAGGTCTATTTTTCAGGTAACACACACTTGCAGAGATAGTACTGAGCTCCATCTTATGTCATATGTCAAATGTTAAGTTTTCATTGCCATGTTAAAAATGATCAAAACATGGATATGTTCATAATGTTTAAAACAGAATAGATATAAAATATGTGAATATAGAAATGGCACAAATATTTATGCTTATGTGTTTTGAAGAATAATTGCAGAACATGTATTAGTAACTACTAAGTGTTCTTGAATTTCCCACCCAAAACATCTACAGATTCCAGATAATAAACATTTTTGTCAACCTCAAAGCTTTATAGTTACACCTGATGCAGACTTCATAATGAGACCATAGTTTGGAAAAAGACATCTGGAAACAATAGAAATTAAATTAAGATTATGCAAGTTTTGTCAACATATTGCAAATGTTATGTACTAAAGGCAGTCAAGAAATAATTTAGAACAAAAACACATTACTGAGAATCTTCACAAGTCATCTTTGTTCATGTTTTAGGGAAAACAATAAAATAAGGAAAAGAAAAATAGGAAAATGAGATGGGATGAGAAGAAAGTTATGCAACTTTTTCTGCACAAAATGGAATGTTTTCACATGGACAAACTCATTACTCCAACACTTCCTCACAATTTTCCTACAAGAAAATCTCTTCTTATCTTCTGCCTTTATTATTTCATAGTGAAAAAAAGAAATATTAGTAAAATAATACATAAAAACAGCATACTTCACTCAAAATACCCTCCCTAGATGATATTGGAAAGAAACAATAGGGATCTCAGTCTTAGTAACAAAATAGTAAATTGCTGGATAATATATTATAGTTATGTAATTTCCCTGTTATCGTAAAACAAAGCTGCAAATAATACCCTGTGATGTGTGCACATTGCAAGTGAGATCCAGCTCCAGAGCTAGGCTGACTCTCAAGTACAATTACTCAGTCTCAGCATTATTCAGAATTTAACTTAGGCATTCCCTGATACCTCCTATTCATCTGTTAAGATGAATAGGAACTCTTAAGAACTCTTAACTCTTAAGAAAGATAGGGTAAAGAACGGTTGCATAAATTACAAATTCCATACAAAATTTATAACAAGCTAAGAAGAATCTCAAAGCTAGTGCCAATTGCTATTTCACACATGTGCAAACATAGTAATTATATGTCCGGGTATATACATATTACAAATATATTACATATGTGTGCATGTATGCATGCAATCATGTATATAATGCTTGGTTTTAAGGAAACAAAGGAGATGGAGAATGATCTGAAGCTTAAAAGCAGGAATGTAATATATTCAATATCAAAATAAAACAAGTTTACCAAAGAAACTCGGGAAAGATGGGACACAGGGGTGTTAGTGCCCTGCAATACTATATGACAGCTAGTTAACAAACTACAAAAAGCAGGTCTTTAAAGGGTAGATGAATAAGGCTATCATAGTCAATCATGACTTAAAGAAAGCATAGGTTAAGAGCAATTGCTCTGCATGATGTCAGTTGCTATTCACAGAAAGGTAGGATGTCCTGTGAAAATTTTCAGGGGCATCCCAGCCAGGAATAGAGTACAAGGGCCATTTAGATCTGCTGATCTAAAACCGAAAGATCTAAGGATGATCCTTGTTATTTATGCTTCTAAACGCAAGGGGTTTTTTTTCCCCATTACAAATCTACGTTTTAAGTCAGTCTATTCATTTATCATGGAGGTTTGTACAATGATAAAACTATCCGTGGCCTGGCCACCTACTGCGATGGCTGTGACAGAGCTCTGGTTGAGGCTAGACTTGAACTTTAAGTACCTTCAATTGCAACAAGCTGCAAAATTCCCAGGAATTTAGCTATTAATCCACCACTAAACCAAACTATGTACATATCAGCCAAATTGCCTGGACCTGGTACAGTGACTCACTTCAAGGCACTGACGTGAGACACCTGAGGCTTACTCTGCTCCTTTGTCCTGTCATCACCTCCAGAGAGCAGCCTTGAGATTAGATTCACTCAGGTATTTTATAATATATTTTTAAAATAACCTCTAAAAGAGATTCAAAAAGAATGAAAAAAATCCTCCTTAATTTCTTTTTATTACCAATGTCAGTTTACGTAGTTCAGCAGTCTTGTTGCTTACACTTCCAAAAATCCACATATAATTATGATTTCAAAGCTATCTACATGGATTAATATCTGTTTATAATTAGTCATACTTCATATGTCCAAGCATATATTTATCTGTTGATCTTCATGCATTCATATGGATCAAAACTGTTTTTCTATACCAGGCAATGTTAATGACACCTCTGCTCATATGGAGTCTAGTTTATGGTCTAAAAGATTAAAGTAATTAAAGCTAAGCCCAGAGAGAAGCAAAAGAGTTTTGAAAAATGTCTCTATAAAAATAAATTTGAAGGAAAAAATCTTTTATTCAGCTTATCAGCAAGTACACTAATCTGGGTTAAGAATTAATCTTTCCATGCGTAAAGCTGATAAAGGAAAAAATCCTAATCTACGATAAATTTTTTGTGCTAATATTTCCTCTTTTATGTGACGCATTGGAAGAAGCAGCCCAAAAGGTCTCAAAATGTCAAACACCCCAAGTTTCAAAGAACTAGTCATACAAATACCTGTCAGAGATGATCTATACAAACTTGTTTCATGTTTTGTTTTTTTTAAAGCACTAGTGTTGCCTGGGGGATGCACTCTGCTGGCCCTGCCCATCACAGATGGGAAAAGAAATCATTGCAGATATAAAAGTCAGTGTCAGCCTTGGCTGCAGAGGCTTTGAGATGGTGGAGTCTGAGATCCTGTGAGAAGTGATGAAGATGAACACAATTACAGACTTCTGAAGAACAACTTCTGGCTTGATGAGGGATATGCTTGGCAGGATCCCAGAGTAAGACTGCCCTCAAAGGCAATGGGACCCAGGAGAGTTGGTTGATCTTCCAAGAAACTCCTCTTAAAAGCACAAGAATGGTCCATTCCAGCATGCACAAAGCTGAGAACTTGGGGCAGAAGGCCCAAAGGGATGAACAAGGAACTGCTCACCAAGCCTGAATGCCAGAAGGAAGCACACACAGGTGTACTTGCAAGGCTACCCACAAGTGATTTAAAGACCCTACCTAAGCACACAGGAGTAGAATCAGCAGAGCCAGTTGCTATTGAAATTAATTAGAGCAGTGAAAGACATCAATAATAGTTTGTACAGGAGAAGAAAAAGAGAACGCACATTAAGGAAAACAGGGGCCTGTTGTTCAATGAGGCAGGAACTTAGCAATATGGAAGGACACGGAAAAGGCCAAGGCACTCAGTACCTCTCTGTCTTGTTCTGTGAACAGCCGTACATGATTTTCCCAATTCTGCTGCCAAGGCTCTTACACATTTTCATTAATGATGTCCATGAAGCACATTTTAAGTTCATAAATGAAATTAAAAGGAGGAAGCAGTTGATAAACTAGAGGGTAGGTTCATCATTCAAAGGACCTTCGCAGGCTTGAAAAACATGCTGGCAGAAAGCTCAAAGACCAAAGCAAAGTCTTGCACCTGGGAAGCAATAACCCTATGCACCAATGCAGGCTAGGTGCCAAATGGACAGAAAACAGCTGTGCAGAAAACAGGCCAGGGGTTGCTGAGCAAGTTGATCACGAGTCAGCAGGTCTGCTTTTATGGGACAACCACCAGCTGCATATGGGCTGTATTAGCCAAGATATAGCCAGCAGGTTATGGGAAATGATTCTTCCCTTTCTGTTCAAGCTTTGGGCTCACTAGTAGAAGACAGACACACTGGGCCAAGTCCAGCACAGGACCACACAGATCCAGGGGGTTTGGAACACACAACATATGAAAAGGGGCTGAGGGAGCCGCTTCTGTTCAGCATTAGAAGAGTTCAAACTTAGCTTTCCACTACCAATGGGAAAGTCCAGAGGAGAGTAATCCACACTGTTCTTAGAGGTTGCAGTGGGAAAATCAGCAGCAACAGATACAATTTGGAACACAGGAAAATTTTCACGATGAAGGTAGTCCAGCACTGCAACAGACTGTTAAAGAGCTTGTGTAATCCACATTCCTGGAGACACTTACTTAAAAATTAGGTAGAACAAGGCCTTGCATAAGGTAAGTTAAACCTCTCGAAGCTGGACAACATGACCTCCAGAGGCTCCTTCCAACCTAAATGATGCTATGACTTTCTTCACCGACTGCTTAAGATAGCCTTAAAGTGCTAAACTCTTATGTAGAAACTTCAGGTAGGTGCATAAAGTTAAAGGACGCTCATGTACAGATGTAATTCGCCTAAGATCTTATACATACACATACATAGAAGTACAAGGTCTGCCAGAGATAAGGGCACTGAACACCAAAATTTTCTTCTCTTTGCTACGACAAGCTGCTTCTTAAATGAACTATTCTGAACAGGACCAGGCTATTCCCCACAATTGTATTCCACACAAATACACCAGCACGCATGCCAATTTTTATAATCTCTTCATCTTTATGAGTGCCAAACCTTATATATCCTTGCTGATATTACTAAACTTGCAATTTCTCAGCAGTAGTGGTGGCCATCTGCAAAATCCTACACTTGAGAGAAGCACTGCACAAGCGACATATGCAGCTCTCTTACTGCACATGCATAGGCAGAACAGGATAAGTTAGAGTCTTTCAGAAGTTCCTGAGATTTTATAACCTATTGAAAAAAATCAATTGAGTTCCTCTGAGCACTTTATTCAAAACAGCTTCACTTCTAGTAATGGAGCTGGGACATAGATGATATTTAGTAGTACTGGCAGCTTCTGGTTGAAATGAGACTCATCCTAAATAATGTTCTGGTTTTCGAATGGTATCACTGGTTTCGGATGGTAAACAGAACTTCTATCATGCTATAATGTCATAAAGCAAAATACAGTTTATTTGTGATTAGGCAGTTTCCAATACGATGCCATTTTCATGATGAATTGAAAAGTCTACCAAGAAGGTAAGGGAATGAGCTAGATTTCTAGTAACAAGCAACAGCAGAACCATGGCTTGGTAACAAAACAAACCAGTCAAAAAAAACCATCTTCTGCAGTTCTTCTTGGAGTATGAACATGCAAAAATCTTTGATTTATTGAAACAAAGCAAATAGATTCCCCGTTCAAATCTAGCACACATACCAATTGTGATGTATATGTCCATCCCAAATATTTAAAAATACATTTTAAAAAGACCTGATGTTACCATCACCAGTAACCAGTGTCACTAGCGAACACATATCTCTTCAGATCAATTCACCAAAAGCTAAATTCCTCAATTGAAGAGTTCTTGTTCTTACCACAACAATCCATTTTTTTTGAGAATACTATATTACCTAAATCTAGTCTCTTTTTATCTATATTTAAATCAATAGTTTGTGTTTAAAAGCATATACTCTGTACTTTCATAGATGAAACTGTCAGTGCACTCCCCAAAAAACGATGCTTCAAATCATGGAACACTAAATAAAGATTGGAACTAGTAATTTTAGTTTTAGACACACCATGTCCTCAGTTTAATGCTAAGCCAAAGATTTCCCTTTTATTCCCATGACGGCACTACACGCAAAAAGCTTTAGTTATATATTACGTAATTGAATAAAAATATTGCCTTCAAATCGAAACATATAAATACCCATGTAATTCATCCTACACTTAAAGAACACACAGCATTTTGAGGGGTTTTATACTAACTCACGACTTTTACCAGTTTCCTCACAGAACATCTTAGATGGAAACACCACCCACTTATGTGCCAATGCACTATGTTTTCCACTACTCTGAGAATATCACTTTAAGACGTGCCTTCCTGACGTAAGATACAAAATTCAAACATACCCTTACACAAAAACAAAAACGCATTTTGGACAGCTAGTTGGAAAAGGTGGCAACAAAACATAGTGTTCACGCCTGGTATATTCACTGCTATTATGTGAGGGATTACGTTAATGAGTCCAACAGCACAATCTGATTCAATCATTGATATAAAGCATAATGACCAAGTATAGTTCTGATGAATGAGTGGTTAATTTGGGTATAAACAGTTAGGATGCTGAAGCAAATGTTTTTAGATCATCTGCTCATTGCAACTTCTGTCATCTCGAACTACTGACATTAGAGACAACACCCCCAAATAACAATTTTGGAATTTACACCACTAGCCAGGGTAGTGATCTGAGCACCTATATATACACCTCACCTTTATAAGTATTACACAAGATAAATGATATTTGATTGCATGTGTCATTAGCTAGATAAAACCTACTAATCTGAAAAAAAAATTGCGCATCTGTTCAAGGCAGCACATCTACAAACTATTCATTCCTGTAAACAACAGGATTTTCTTAAGCACAAGGAATGACAAGCTGTCTGCTTCCCAGTCACTTTTTGGTAGCCATGAACTCTTTTGTGTTTTCTAAAGCCGAATACAGAAATACAGAAAAGGTTACAGTAAGACTTCATTCTAGATAACTCCTGTTATATCCTTAGAGAGAGGCACCAACAAAATAAATAAGCAGATGATAATATTTTCATAGCTTGAGAATGTAAGGTTTCCATAAATATTTTAGCACAGGAGACATGCAGCAATTAGCAGGAAGAATGGGAGAGACAGAAGTATAGTACTCTGCAATTCAGATGCAAAGATGCTTCCTAGCATGGATTAGCTAATGGATATTAGTTTCCCGTGGGTTTTGGCTGCTTGTTGTTTTTCTGGTTTTGTTTTTTGGAGAGATCTAAACACAGGGAATTCTCCTGGTGAGAGGTAGCCTACTGTGCATCTCACCTCAAGATGAGGAGAGCTGCTTGGACAGTAAAAAAAAAAAACAAGGGCCTTATTGATAAATTTTCACAGTTGTCAAAATCTGTCCTGTTTAATTTTATAGCTTCACTAAGCACTCAAATCTATCCTAGACAAGCAAAAACTTTATCAACTAATGCCACAAATTCCAAGTATGCATATGCCAACATGAAAGCAACTGTATTTAAGATTTCTGGTGCTTTTTCCTGTCAAGCTTATAGTAATTTTAGCTTGGCAACTGACCACATCTTTTTTCCATATGATCTGACAATTTTTTAAAAGGGAAACCCATGTGCAAGACTTTGGAGTTACAGACTCTTAACTGCTCTTGGAGCAAAACTATCAAGAAATGGATAATTTTTGTTTCCATTGAAAACTCCATAGGACATATTCTACACTTAGGGTGAATTATATGTCATGCATTATTCCAAGCCCAGTGTTATTGTTTCTCTTTCAGTCTTGCATAGGAAAAAAGGTGTTAAATCTGGTTAGGTCTTAAATATTTTCTAACAGTATGTAAAATAAGTTCTACACTGCACCTTTCAATAGTAAACCAGGACCTTTGCACTGCAAAAAACAGCAAGAAAACAAAAAAAACATATGCAATGCTTGAATCCATATGACATGTATTAGCTGAAGTTCTCCTATGAGACCTTTTATCATTTTTAATGAGCTGTTGTGCCACGGTTATGTTTTATAGTCCAGCATTTGATCATTTCTGTTTTTTTAAGGTCTCTTCAAAGTATCATCATTTGAATGCTATATTTAAGTGGACTGTATCTGACTGTCATTTAGGTAAATCAGAGACACAGACAGTAATCATAAATGTATTAAAGTGACAGAGGAAGAGATTTACTTTCCTGCACTGAGACATCAACTGCACTATGCCCTTTTCCACTATCGCTTTAATATCCCATATATATTTCAGTGGGTTAAGACCACACATTCAGCATACTTTTTTCTAAAGTCTGAAGCTATTCACTCAAGTGTACGACAAGGGTTTATTTCAGTCTATAAAGCTAATCCTGGGACTGTACAACTGAAATAGCTTTTCACCACAACAGGTGTTAGCTGATTACGAGCAGAGCTGGGCTTAAAGCTCTCAGCCACAGCCATTAGGAATACCTCTCTTGATGTTAAAAAGTCAAGAGCATGGCCAAGACACCACCAACGACTGGCACCGAGGGACTAGCTTAATGAGAATGGTATTTTTAAAATTTGCTTTGTCTAGTCTTGTCTGGTAGCCTCTGCACTAAAGTTACAGCATTACATCATTGTGAACAGATTACCTTTTGCTCAATTTGACCACCGAAACATGAAGACTCAATTTGATTGTTTGCATTTTTATATACTTCTGTGTTTTCAGATGAGATCACTTAAATAGTTTCAACATTTTGGATATCTGAACGTATTTGTAATGCATGATTATTTTGGATATTTTTAAAATAATGCATATGCACGTATAGGATGAATAGTTCTGACTTTCCCCATCTGTAGATATGAAGAACCTTTACAGATTTCCTTTTTCTGCCCGTACTTTAAAAAGAAGAATATATTCAGAGGTGTAAATAGTTCTTCAATAAACAGTTAATCCTTGACTAGAATGTGTTGATTTAGAAATTAATTGCACTCACCTAAATGTTAAAGTAGCTTATTTAATTTCAGTTTGCAAATGACTCTGGAATTCAGCATACCTGAAGATGCACTAAATACAATATAAACATTACTCAGGAGCTGGCTTAATCAACCCACAAGTTATCAAAGACTGAAATAAATTTTCTTCTCATAAGACTTACAAAACTTTCCTTGGCAAGAAGGCCGAACTCATTTCTTTTTAACTCCATTTTCCACCAGTGTTACCTCCTCCCCTCCCAAATCCTTTTCTGTAGCAAACAAATAACTCTCAATAGCCTCACACCAACAGAATCCTCCCAGACCATGATCCTTATCACCCTAAATACCTCTCCCCTCTGGTACATTGTTTGTCACCAAGTGCTGTTACCACTTCTGATATCTACCTTGCACGATGCAGAACGCATTACAGCTTCTGGGTAGTTGGTTTTTTTCCCATCATTAACTGCTTTGTGGTCAGTTTGGAATCTGTGTTGGCTTATTTTGCCATTACATAGTAGATATAAGCACAAAACAAACAAACAAAAAAACCCCCACAACTTCTGGCAGGCAAGCTTGGAAGTCAGACTCCCTCGGCTGTTTAAGGAGGTAGTGGTAAAAGGAAGGTCCCTCCCAAAGAGGGTTTTGAACTAATATCTACCTCTGGAGCTCCTTGTGAAAGCCTCTATTCTCCACTGCCTATTTATGAAGGAGATTAAATTTCTAGTTAAGTGCCTAGGTTTGATGCCTGACTGAGCTGCCTGCTGCCAGTTAATTCTCTAGGCAGGTTCTCAAATGATTGGATTGCATCTTCCAGGCTCAGTTGTCTTTTGATTCCCTTGAGCTTACCACAGAACTGCAGAGACCTCTGAAGTTTTATGACCATTTTTCCTGTATGGTGAAAAAGATGATGCTATAAATGCAGCTTCCCTACAGATCACAGATATTGAAAAGAAAAACAAAAAAAAACAATCACCAAAAGTCACCTCACATGCTGTTATGGTTTTTAACCAAAGGCAAGAACCGTCTTGAGAGGCATGTAAACATTCACACAGATGTCATTAGTTTCACACTAGTTGGTATACTAGTAATAGATTTAAGTGTATGTGGGACACAAGTCCCTTTACTCAAGTGAGCTGTTTCTTTAACAAGTGCAAAACACTTGGCGACTCTTATTCTACCTGTTCTATGATATCATGTTCCTCTCCTCAGTTCTGCACATGTTCCTCCTACCTACCCTAAAGAGAAAACTCTTTGTGAAAAAACACATGGTGGCTCCCAGCAAATGGGTATTCCCATTCACTAGCATCCTTTTCCCTTAGTAAATCCTGAAAATACTTAATTGACAATACGGTTCAAGTCATTATGGGGAAAACTGGTAATTTCCCAAAGGAAAATAGCCTCAATATTCCACTTTTCTTGGCTCATCTTACTTTCACTAGAAAAAGCAATATAGGTAATGAGGTAGCATTGCATCTGGTCTTGGTTCTTGTGCACATCATTAGGAAACCATCCAACTTCCTCTTCTAATCTCCATTACACTGGCATTTGGGACCTGAAGTCATCCCCAATTTAGCTTTCCTTTGCTGTGAATTTTATTTTATTTTTGAAAAGAAACAACATACAAAAAAAGTCTTTATCTGCTGACTTGATGGAACAAACTACTTCCATCTAAGTAAGAGGTTGCATCTTTCTTAATTCCTTCTGCCCCTGTATAGGCTTCCTCTCACATGCAGAAATATGACGAAAGTGACTCTCCCCTGCCTCAAGTATGTTTTTCAGTAGTATATAAGGAAGTGGTTAAGCACCTGCTCTTGCTAGAACAATGTGTATGCCCAAAGCTCAGTGCATATCCGTTTCTTCTTCCCCCTATAGTTTTTGTTTCTCATGACTACACGCTAAGAAATTCCTGAGCTTTCTCTTAGGCTGCCTCTTTATGTTTTTTTTCTTGAAAAGTCTCCTGCCTCATTCCATAGTCATTCTCAGAAACACAGAAATATTGTCTATATTGAGAAAATGAAAATAAGGGAGGTCATTTGATGTGGCTGTAGGTATATACTGGAATTTGACATATAGCTAAAAATCAAATAAGTTATGTGAAAACTCGTTTGCTATTTGATACAGGATTAGGCAAAAGGGCTTTTTCCCACATCTCTGGAGATAAAGCTTAAATGGAGGCCTGGTGTCTCCTATATTAAACACTGCACAGAATACAAAGGTCAAAGAAAGTGAGCACTAGAGAAACATTCTCTTACAGGAGATGAATCCTATGTTTCACAGAGGGAAGAAAAAACACACACACACAGTGAAATGAATACAAAGGCCTACACTTACTGAAGAATTTTGAAAGGAAACCATAAAAGGTACAAAGAAAGCTTTGTTTGGATTTATATTCAAGTGACACAGAAAAGGCAAATCCACATTAGCTTGTGTGGAATAAAAACAAAACACAAAGTAGGGAGGCACTTAAATACTTGAGCTAAAAACATGATTCTTTAATCCTACATCCTGCCTGTTATTTAACCAGCGTGCAGGGAGGTAGGACTGTTCAGAGAAGCCTACGGACGAAAAAAAGCTCACAATTCACAATACTTTTAGTCACGTTTGGAAAAGTCAAATCAGGTTCTGCTAGGAAAATATTTTAATAGCTTTTTTTTTTCCTTAGGATTCACTACTCTAATAATAACAAAGGTAATATCTGAGTGCCAAATGATTGCTTAATAGCCCTACTTATACCTTCAAACTGCACAACTTTCTAACCTCTGATTTTAATTTTCTTCAATTAATAGGCATCAGTAGAGTGATATTTATCCAGTTGCTAAGAGCTTAGCTCTGCTATATTAAAGCAGTGTTCACATTATATCCCCTTACATGAGCAAAAGAAAAACAAATCATTTTTCATGCCACTGCTTAAGCAGAGTTTTGCTTTGTGTTTTAGTCTGTCTTTTCTTTCTGTTTTGAAAGAATATTTAAGTTCAAAAGTAAGTTTTCCTTGGAGGTTCTCAATTAACTTTTCTTAGGAGAAGGAAGGAACTAGAGAAGAAAAGGAAATGTCACAAAGAAAGAAGATACTGTTTTATTTAAAGGAATCTGCTTTCAAAGACTAGTGAAGGGTAAACCACATAAGATATAGTTCCTATTTTCACTTAGAATGGAGTCCAGCCCTATTACTGACGCTTGCTCTATGGTGCCAAACATATCACTTATTCTGTGCTATGCTGAAAACAACCTCAGCCAGCTCTGACTGTAGTAGCATTGTCTTTTTCAGGTCTGTGGTTTGGACTTTTTCCTGCCATAGCGTAAGTGCAGACTTCCACACCACATCACAGTACTGCACTTATTTCCTAAGGCCCAATCTCAACAGTAATAAGTTTGGTTTTTGGACTCAAACAAGTAGGCTTTAACTGCTTGATACTAGCGATAAGGATTTCCCTAGGGATTAAACAACAGTGCCTTTCTCTTAGCCGCTCAGCCTCAGGAATCCCGCAGTCTGTGCCGATGGTCTCAACGCATCACGTGCTCTCGAGGCACCTTGAAGAACAGAAGTGCACATTGCTCCCCACACCGACAGCAAGCAGCCAGTTTGATAGGGACGCCGAGAGCAGCCTCCCGTAACCATTACAGGGTGTTTTAAAGATCCGAGAGGATGGCTAGACAACTCAAAGAGCTGCAGCCCTGTATGCAGCACTGAGCACAGCCTGAGGACTTGGGTGTTTAGCCTCAGGGCCGCCAGCGTAAGCGACTGAAAAAATAAGGGGGAAAGCATCACCAATCCGTGCCAATGAAGAATATTTTCTAACTTGTTCCATTCAGGCTGGCAGTGTGGGAGATGAAACCCTCTGTTAAGCTTTCCCTGAAAACTAGCATGATATAATTTATAATGTATAACTTAATCTTCCCATAGTATTCCTCCCTTCCCTCCCACACTTTTGCCTCCTTTCTGAGGAAGAAAATTATGTGACAGATACTTTATAGTCTAATGCTGATAGTAATTGGCTTCTTGGAAAGGCTATCGGTTATGACTTTTCATCTTTCTATCTCCAGAACTGCTGCCTGTGACTACAAACAAGAATCACGACTCATCAGTAGATTTAAACAGTTCAGCACTGTTTAAACCTGTATTTTATTTATTACAGTGTTTTCTTTTTTTAGTTAGTACTTCTTACATAGCAAAATCCAGCTGAGACTGTACACCAAATTTCCTTCTTTTTTTCCTACTTCCCTGCCTGTTGGAGCTGGTAAGAGCAAACTTGGTGTCTGCAGCACTCTGGACCACTGGCACATGCCTTAGGCATGGCAGACCCTGCGTCCTCATGCCACTGCACCAGGGTGGTGGAACTTGCCCCTCTCCCTACCTAACTGCATTCTCCAGCTCACCACTCTGCCTCCTGCAGAGATGTCTACCAGTGATGCTTCTTGTTTGGCGTAACAGAAACGTTTGTTTACTTTAGCACTGTAAAAGGGCTTAGGGACAAATGTGCATTTACTATAGTATCCTTAAAATACTTTAACTGAGCATCTTTTACAGAATGTTTCAACATTAGGTAGCAAAAATATTAGTTCTCAGATGGGTTTGCAGAGCAACCGTAAAAATTTTACAACACAATAGAGTCTTAAAAGATCCTCTCACCTCCCTCAGTAAAAGGCAAATAACAATATTGAGAAGAACCAATTTAATGCTTTCTTAATTTCAGAACTGTAAGATTGGTCAGTGCCACAGCAGGAATACTCCAAGAGTTGCAGAGGGCATTTGCATTCCAAAAATGCCATTTGTGAAACCATCCTATAATTACGTTAACTACTCCAAACCAGCTGTCATTCCATTTTCCCCCTATAATGTGGATAACTGAGAAAACTCAGGAAGCTGCAACCAGTAGCTTATAATAAGGCTGGCACTGACTTTATACCAAAGCAAAGAATAGAACTTAATATAACATCTTTACCTGAAGACTGGAAAAAAAGCTGTCTAGAGTAATGCTGAGGCATACCAAAGGAAAATGCACCCAGTCCCAGACAGGACTGCACAGGGGATGTGTCATACCTGGTTTTCCCCTATTCTGAATGCCAGCATCCACCACAGGAATTTGGCCTACAACAATCTATTCAACAACCTAAATATCCCAGTACTTGTTGTTCACAGGTAAGCATAACATATTGCATATAAGAGGCATAACCCAGTTGCTGTTTGGTTAAATTCTGGTGATTAAAATGTCAGTGGGAGCTGGAGGTCAGCAACAGCCTGGCATTAAATCAAGGGCTAAAGTTTGGTTTCCAGCAGCAAAGCAAATCTGCAGCCACCTTCTTTCCAGAGACTGAAGACAGCCCTGAAAGACAACAGCAATTCCTTATAAACAGCAACCAAAAGTCAGGAAGAGTAAGAATAGGGATGAAAAAAATGTAAGAAAGGAATTAGGGAAGATGAGAGCAAAAGTAAGTGTCAGGTAAGACAAGATGGCATGTTGAAGAAAGGATGAGCAAACAAAAAAGGAAGCAGATACAGGGACATGTGAACAATGGGCAAACAAAAAAAGAGTAAAAAAATGGCTGGGGAGAATGAAAAAAACCCCTATCTTGATGGGAAATGTAGACTAGTGTTCTTAAATCTGAGAGAGCTGTGTAGAGAGAAGTAGTACCCTTAATATATTTACTTAGAGAGCAAGAGTCTTAGAGTCTTCTTGAGCTGTGCATTTACAACCTTATTTTCCCAGCTCTGGTTGAGATTCGCCACATGAATAAATGTATGTGTAACATTAGCAAAAGGGAAAGATCCCATATATACGGGCTATTAAATATACACATCGCAATTCTCAGAGTAAGCTGCAGGATGAGAAATAGCTTTATTCCAGGTATTAACCGACTTGTTTCCCTTCCGCCTCTAACAAATGGCTCCTACTACTAAGCTATTAAACAGCTTCAAACCATGCAAGACATTTAAAGCAAAACAAAAAAAGCTAAACATATTTCCTTACTTGATTCTACATCTGGAACAGCTTTTACAAGCATTAAGCTAAAAAGCAAAGAAAACACACTTAGTTTTAGACAACGACAAAATACAAATCAGGTACCATACCAATCTGGGGCAGTAAAAATGAACCCGCTGCTTCTCTGAGACCGCCACAATTCTAGAATCAGACATCTCCTTTCACAGCGTTTCTAGCAGTGAGAGAGAGCAGCAAGATCCTTCACAAACTATTTTTAGAAATCTGTAGAAGAGTTATTTTTCCTCTCATCTTTTGTCTAGACCATGGTAGAAGTCATTGTAGAATGTGTTAGCCAACATATTCTGACAAATATAGTTAAGAAAAATCTAGTTGACACAAGACAGGACGTCTTTCAAGAAGGAAAAAGAAAAGTCCAAGCTCCAACTTGACTTAATGCAATGTCAAAGTCAGGGCAGCGAAGTCTTTTCAGATATATCAAAATAGACTAACATCTAGCTTCAAGACTTTTCTTTTGATTCAGAGAAGGCTTCAAATGCCAGATTTACAGATAGAAATATATTAAATAGTTTAAATGTTTTTAAAACGTCTTTGTAAATTGAAACAAACACATTTTAACATTTTATTGACATTTCTTCAAATGGTCTTCATAACTACCAGCCCTACTTGCCATGATTAATGTAGCCAATCCAAACACGTCAAACATATTTATGCTACAGCATATTATCATATATGCTAAACAGAAACTATAGATAGCCAAGAAGTCCAAATGTTCTCACAGTTAACATCAAGGCTCATTTGCAGTACACATTGTGTGCACAGGCCCCTAAATTAGCTGGCATTGATCCCAGTTCCTCATGTAGCCCTCACAAACAGAATACAATCCTGTCCTACTTCTGCATTCACACAACTGGGAATCACATTTCCTAAGGGTCACACTTTGGGAAAGCCATCTGCTGAGATCTGCTTGCATGTCCGCTTTTACAAATCTTGCAAGTAGTGCTGTGCTTATCAATATGAAAACTATACTATTGAAAGTGCCTTTGTGGAGAGAGAAAAAAAAAAAAAAAAAAGGAACAATAGGTTTACTGGCAACAAGTTGTGCTTTTCTGCCTCTAGTCATAAGGTACAGTTTAGTACACGACCAGCAGCAGAATCCACGTGTTAAGTAAATATAAGCAAAACAAATGTCTTAGCATTCGACATAAGGTTATGTTTAAATGTTTCTCAAATTAACAAACTTATCTCAATCCCTGGTCTGTAACACTTGAGTTCTGTTTTCCTACTTAAGCTTCTTGATTTCTATGAGAAGACATGATTACTGTAAAAACACCAGAATTATGGGTGTTTAATTTTGTCCTTTTTATAAGCAGTACAGTACCTTGCTTTCCTATACCATGTTGAATGCAACTAAATACTGCTGGAAGAGCATCACACTGGGCAGAAACAGACCTAAGATCACTGCTGAACAGAGAGCAGATTACTCAAACAAGGATGGCTAAGCATTTACAAGCATTTATCTTTTTATTTTATTTTTTAAATCTCTCCTCCTTTGTTCTCCTCAGTCTACAAACCACAGGTTGAAAACTGGATTAAAACATTACTTTTTCCTTCCATAGTAATTTTAAATTGCCTATTGGTAAATCCTCAGAAGAAAATACCAATTGGAAATTGGGAGTAGCTTGGGTCTATCAAAAAAGTCAGAACTACAGGGAAAAAACTTAATGTATTTATCACTAAAGTGTCATTGAGGATATCAGATTTGCACTTCAGAGTCTTTCATCTTTGGAGGCAAAGGAAAAATGCTCATTTTCTGACTGCACACGATGCCCAAGGCATTCTAATCTAAAACAACCAAAATTCTGTAGTAAGTCAAAACACTTGCTACTCTCAATATTTCACCCTCAGTACAGAACACAGACAGCTTGGATTACCAACAGAAAATGTTTTAATCCAAGTAGGGATGTGGTATGATGGGAGAATATGGAACTCAGGTTGTTTAGGGACAGTAGCAAATGACCAGCAAATAAGAATTCAATCACCTTGATTTGTCAGGTGCTGTGGAACAAGGAAGGTCAGAGCAATACTTGAGGTGCTGGAATTGAAATGGCACAAATGAAAGTACAATTAAAAAAAAAAATAAAAAAAGGCAGAGGAGATGGGGGCAAGATAAGAGGAAAGCTAAATAAACTTTTTAGAATAATTTTTCCTCACACAGCATAAAGACCAAAATGGTCAATTTGCTTTCAACGAGAAAGGGTCAGTCATTTACCAGTCATTTGATATATTCCCCTGCAATGCCCCAGATCTGCTAAACTGGTAGATCAGTAAAATACAGCACCACTTAGAGAAAAAAAAAAAAAAAAGTAGAAAAATCCTATTAGATACAATATAGGAACAGTACCGACCTTCAGAATATTATTAGACTATTAAAACACTGCACAAAGGAGGGATATCATTTCCTTCAAAATGATACATCAAATGACATTGTTGCACATGGGAGGGGGTCATAATTTCATCATCTTGTTGCAAGGAACTCCTAAATTTCCTTGTTAAAGTAAATTATAATAGTTAAAACTGGTGAAGCACATAAAAGGGGGAAGGGAAGCCTGCAACATGTCAACCAGCTGTCAGAGAGGCTGCGAAGAAAAATAAGTGAGCTGCTGATAGATAAAGAGGAAGGAGGAGGGGGAGAAGAAAGGCTGCTGTGGGAAAAAATGTTACTAACTGTCATCAGATTGGCTTGCTTAACTTCTCAAACCCCGAGACATGCAAATAATTTATTAATATTTAAACATGATTTTCTTGTTCTCTTACTACTGTGGTTTCCCTGAGACCACTAAAATCTGTCGCTTGAGTAATTCCCTGCAGATTATACGAAAGAGCAGACTCTTCTGAAAAGGAAGGGCTGTTCAAAATTTCTTCCTATTCAATCAAAGAGGAACACAGTAAATCAGGCATCCTTCTCCTGTAAAATATGATGTAAGCAGCCCTGTGGATCCCAGGGACTTGGGGAAGAGCGCAGACCACAGAGGAGAACAAGGTTGAAAGGGAGGAAAGTGTCAATTATGCTGAAATTTGATATTTGGTAAAATAAAACAGCTTCAAAGAGATGGTTACTTAATCCCAGGGTTGGAGCGGAATGTGAGCTCCCCCCCAGCCCAGCAACACATGTACTACAGCAGCCTGCTTTTTTAACCTGAAATAGCTAAAAAACAGAAACGACAACGGCAAAAATAACTGCTAACACGAGGCTGATTTTCCTGCCCATCATAAACTGCAAACAGAAGGGGAAAAAAAAAAAAAAAAAAAAACACACCACACACACACACACACACACACACACACACACACACACAGACTCTTGGTGAATAAGGATTGAAGGAATCTAGTCAAGCCTTTGCACGTGATGGTCAAGGAGAAAGAGGCAACTTGTCTCTTGCTATTTTCTAGCACTTCTCGATTGGCCAGAAAGCATGAAATTAGCAGCCACCAGTGGGATCCTGACATTCCTGGAAAATGATTCAGACCTCTGAATAAGAGTGCTGAGGATAAAAGAAAGAAAGGGAAAAAAAAAAGAATAGTTTTGAGTCATTTACATTAAAAAAAAAATCTTGCAAGCACTAGCAGGGCTTTGCAGCAGGAAAGCCTTTGCAGTGTTATAATCTGGTAACCAACAGAATCTATTCAAAATGGGCTACAAAAAGAAGTGAAAGACTTTTTATAAAGCCACAAAAGTTACAACAGTAGAGACACATGGCACTCCTAATGAGTGTTTCAGTACTCTTGCTAGTTTTAAAACTTAAAGAAAACTACAGCCATTTACTCAGCAGAGAAAAATGCGCTGCTTTTATTTAAGCTATATAAACAACTTTTCTTTAGGAACCAAAGGGGCATGTTAGTTTTGCAGAGATTTTAAACAGAAAGGTTTAACAGGAGAAATATTATGTGCCCCGATTTGATCACTCCCTAGTTCCACGTTAATATCACAAATGCAGCACAAGAGATGAGAGAAATAAAGCATTCCCATTTCTCTCTCCCTCCTCCCACAGGCCCCTTCTTGTAGTAAGAGGCTGGGGAAAAAATACACATATGTATATACACATACGCACACACCCCCAATAAAATGGGCACTACTATTCTTTGCTGCGAGTTTCAAAGGCACCACAACACCATCAATTTCTACTGCCTCCAGTAAATGCTCACTTCTGCAAAATCAGGCCAACAGTTCTTAAATTCCTTAGCAAAAATAGCTTCTTACAGAATTAGTAGCTCAACACCAGCAAACCAGAAGGCGTGAAGCATTACCATCGATTCCATCTTTGGACAACACAATATTCTCCTTGGATTTTAAAACAGACCACTTAATACGCAAGAAAAAAGTGGTTCCAACAGAAGAAGTGTGTTTCACTGTCACTGCCTCTTTTTCTAACTTAAAAATGACATTTTAATGCAATATTCAGTAAGTCAAAACAGAAAGTTTATCAAATATCATATGTACAATCATGTCTCTGAAGCAGCTACCCTGATATTTTGTCCATATATATATATCTAGATATATGAACAAATCATCATATAGATATCTAGACAGAATCTAAACATCATCAAGTCCTAACAGATTAAAAATGACTTTAGATGCAATACAAGGCAAGACAGACCATGCTGTCTACTTGTAGTGCAAGAGGGAAAGGGTGATGAAAAGGAGTTCATGAGCTTTATTCCCTCTCTTATAAAGAGACTGCTGGTCACATGGATTTGTTTTGCAATATCCCAATGAAAAGGGTCTCTTGATAAGCTACTGACCTATTAAAAGTGCTTTAGAATTTCTCAAGTTCCCCAAGATATCTTGAAAGACCCTCCTTTCTTCAGGAAAGATACATTTCAGCAGATATCAGATGAATGCATGACAACCATCTAACCAGCCTGCAGATTTAGGAATCCACATGTAGGCTGAGAAGATGCCTGCTCACACACGCACACACAGAGCAGTTTAAATGATGCAAGTGAAATTATTTGGGGGCAACATTGATATCAGGCTGGTTTTGCCTGTTTCACTGGGAAGCACTGAAGCTGGGAAAATAGCTTAAATACAAGTGTTTTATTTGTGGTGCCACTCATATTTGAGTGCTGGCCACCATAAGAAGGAAGATTTGGCTAATGTGCTTGCCACAGCTAAGGAGCATAGCAATAAATTTCCTTGCTCTAGCAGCACTTCAGACAGAACTATGGTGCAGAAGAACTCAAAGATTTCCCCACAAAGTTCTTCAGTAACCACCTACAGTTTTAGGCTTAAGCACAAGCTGCACAAGAGATGCTGATATTGAAGAGACACAAGCTACAGTCCAGTTTCCACTTTCAGATTTCCAAGCAAGATTTAGGACTGTCAGGTTACAAGTCTGAACTGTGTTGCCATAGCCAATTAATAAGTGAATGTTAAACAGGAGGTTGAAAGAACATTATTCTAATATTTAAATTTATTTTCTCTGATTTTTTAGGCTACCGACTGTATCTAAATCACTGCTATACACCAAATTCTTCACTACCAGAGATCTGTATTGTTCCCTCTTGCTACAGGCCCTTCCTCCTTGCTGATCAGAGCACCAAGTGATGTAGAAGTCTGCACAGATATTTCAGCTGTATTTCTATAAAAAGATTTCTCCTGATAGTGGTTCTGCAGATCTCCCCTTCAAAAGGGCAAATAAATGAAAAAATAATCTCCCCAATATCACTGCACTAAATACTTAAGGAGCAAGTACTTCAACTAAAAGCTCTCCCATGTTTTTTTTTTTTTTTTTTTTTTTTTTTTTTTTTTAAGGAATCAGCCACTAGATGGCAGAAAAATGCAGTTTAATTTTCTTAACTATATGAAGGATTCCCCGAACACAGATCAGGTATTATGATGCATCAAGCAATGGCATAGAAAAGATGATAGCAAAGCTAACCATTTTTCTTCCTAGTACAGATGCTACCTTGACTTATCCTCTGCTCTAAAGCCCAAGTAGTTAAATATTTTGAGACTTGAGAGTTAAAGCAAACAAGTCCCACTAAGTTTCATTATTCTGGAAAGAACACGATGATGGAAATAGGGACAGTCTTTTTAAAGGTGTTTTGTGATCACCGTGTCACTCCATTTTACAGAATAAAGTTTAAGCACAACTTAGTTGAAGTATCAGGAGTAATATCTGCTTTCCTAACCAAGAATGTGGGTGTGGGATAGTGGTTAGTAGGATAGAATAGTGGTTAGTAGGAAAAATGGATCAGGAAATATGAACAGACTCTAAGCAGCGTGATAAGAAATAAATGAGTGGAAAAAAGTTTTCATAGAATGACTCAAAATATATATTATATTGATAACAAAGCCTGTCTTTTTTGTTGTAAAAAGTTTGCATATACAACTGGAAAATTTGTACACCTGCATTAACGCTAACATTATTTTGGAGGAGAAATTTTGCTATAATTGTTTTAAAATATTTTCCATATATTAAGAGCTGTACTTAACAACACACACTTTGGAAGAATGTGTCCAGAAAGCATTATGACAACTGCTGGAGGGGCAAAACTGTAGCTGATTTAATGTACCATAAAGAAAGCCTATGTAAAAAGTTTATTAGCAATCCATAATTTTTCTCATTCAGATCTTACATTACTATGCTAGCACAGGGACCTAAACAAACATTACTTAAAAACAATTTTATCTTTTTATTATAAAGATGAATGTAATTTTTTTTAAATGGATTGAACTAGTGTCCATAATCCTTTTAATCCTACAAATGGTAGTGATGACTGAAATCATTGAGATTCTTGTAGAGATTCAATCTGCAACTCAAAAAAGAACTTTTGGTCATTGTCTCAAATTGTAAAGCCAAAGTTGAAGTCTAATATTGTACAATCCCCTTCCTTCAATTCAATAAACTGCTACTGAAAGACTAAAGACAGAGGAGATGGAGTCATGAGGCAAATTACATTTAATATTGACAAAAAAACGTAATAAGAAAATACCCATTCAAGATCTTCAAGAATTCTTTAGAAGTTACAAATTAGCTATTGAACAGGCAAGAAACATGGCTAAGTGGAACACATAATATTTAAACAGAATAAATCTGATAGGAATCGCAGCATTGTTCTTCAAAATATAATTACAGAACACTCTTAGAAGAGCACTTTCAACACTAATTAAACATCAAGAGTTTGCAATTAAAAATAAGTTTTACTATTAATCATTAATATAGTTAATAAAAACTAACATGGAAACTAACATGAATGAAGTAGTGTTCAGTACATGTTTTTAGGTAAAAATCTGATCCTACACATGGATGACTAAAAGGGAACGAATTTCAGCCTTAATATTTTGAAATAAGGAAAAAAAAACCCTGACTACTAGAGGAAATTTGCTGTATAAACTGTTTCATGATTAGCGTGATGGAGAGGTTATTGCTTGGTACTTAACTCAGATATTAATTGCAGATATATTCAATAAGAAGTCCAGAAAAATTACTTACTGAAGTAAAAGCCAGAAGTTCCTCTTCAGTTAATTTGTGTATTGGATTGTTCTTTTGGAAGTCTATACTGTGAAAGAAAAGAAAAAGCGAAGACAAAACATTAACTTAATCTTCAGAATGCTAGGTAGAATGTTTCTAGTACATATGCGCAGAAGAAGGTCTAAGACCTAGGAGGGGTCACAAATAAAACAGGACCATTTCAAGAGACCAAGATATTTAGTTGTACCCTCCCCAGCCCATTCTAAATTGAAATGTCCTTCTTAGTTTAAGCTTGTAACAATTTTAGGTATCCTATACAGCTTTAGACCTGCTCGTTGTTTTAACAGAAGCATGTTTTCAGTTAAGATTCTATGGCTAATTCAAGACAGATTCTACAAAAAAGCCCTAATGCTCAAAAAGGGCTGAAGGGTAATCCTCTCACAAATGGGTCTTACCACTAACTAGTGGCACACAAATGAAGAAAAAAAAAAACAAATAGACATGAAAATAACAATCATTTTATTTGCAGTTGGGCATGTTCGTAGAGATGATCAGAAAACTGAGTTTACATTTCTACATGAGTGAACATTCTCTTCAAATACCAACTCATCGATACTACCAAATATACCAAGAAATATCTTCAAGTGGAACAACAAAGAGCAAAAAGGTTACAATTCGAACGCTCTACAACTATAATACAGAGCAGTGATATAAAGCAATATAAATAAGCCTAAAAATAAAGAAAATATTCCTTCAGCTTTACAGCAACTATAAACTTCAGTTTATAGGCAGAAAATAAAGTATTTATAAGAAGTATATAATAAAGTATTAATTGTGCTGATGGGTCACAAGTAGAAGTTACGTTACCTGTTTTACAACAACACATGTACAACAAAAGGGAGAATTACATAAAAACCAGTAAAGTAGGTTATGTTCCCTACTTTGGGGAGAACACTTAGCCTCAAAGTAACTTTACTCTTGCTACTTTATTAATTCTTCTTTGCATATACTCTGCCGTTACACTTTTGCAGAAATAACAGTCAATGATTTCACTAAAATACTGTTACTCTCCACATGGACAAGATACAGAGTAGAGGCTGTTTGTCTGTTTGTTCAAATCATTTATCCTTAAAAGGTCATAGTGAATTGAGGGTGATTCTGAGGAGTAAAAAAACAAAAACAAAAAAAACCCCACATATATATATATATACACATATATATACATATATATATATATATATATATATATATATAGCAGGTGTCACTCCTGCCTTCGAGAAGAGCAAGGAGGATCTGGGGAACTACAGGTTGGCCAGCCTCACCCTGGGAACTCATGAAGCAAATACTCCAGGAAGAAATTTTCCAACATATGAAGAGCAAGAAGGTGACTGGGTGTAGTCAGCACAGACGATGGGACAGAGCACCACCTCAGCAAGCTCACAGACCATTCCAAACTGGAAGGAGCAGCCAATACACCAGAGGGCTGTGCCACCATTCAGAGGGACCTCAACAGGTTGGAGAAATGAGCACAGGGGAACCACATGAACTTTGACGAGAGTGCTAAGTCCTGCACACGGGAAGAACAACCCTTTGCACAAGTACAGTCTGGGGGACATGTGGCCAGAGAGCAGCTTTGCAGAGAATGACCTGGGGGTCCTGGTGGAAAACAGGTTGAACACGAACAGGGAACACTAGTGAGGCTGCACCTAAAGGACATATTCCCTCCTGGACTCCCCAGTGCAAGAGACATGTGCATTCTGGAGTGAGTCCAGCAAAGGGTCACAAGCATGAAGGAACTGGAGCATCTCAGACAAGAAGCTGAGACCTGTTTGGCCAGAGAAGAGAAGGTTCTGGGACCTTATCTAGGATCTTAACATACAGAAATATCTGATGAGAAGGAGTAAAGAGGACAGACTTTCCTCAGTGGTACCTGAGGAAAGGTAAAGGACAAGATGCAACAGGCACAAATTGAAATATCAAAAATTCCTTTTAAACATAAACCTTACTGCAAGGGTGCTAGAGCACAAGGACAGGGTGCCCCTCGAGGTTGAATCTCCATCCATGGAAAGCTTGACTGAAGATGGCTCTGAACAACCTGCTATAGCTCAATCCGTTCGCATCAGGGTGGGTGAAGATGATTTGAAAAGCCTAATGCTAGCTGCTAGCATAAATATTTATAGTCCATCTCATGAAGAACATGACGAAGTTGATGTCATCAAACATTAGTCATTAATAAAAATATGACTTCAGGTGAAAAATAGCAACAAACTTCTTTTCACAGCAAAAAGGTAGCAAGTACATTCCAATACTGTAACAAAGTCACCACAACAGCGAGGCAACCAAAATGTCTGAAAGACATGTCAGCGGATTTTGCAAAGCAGAGGTAAACCAATCAACACATACGTTTGGACCAAAAAAACTTCTCCTTCTGCATCCTAAACATACCTTGACTCAAGCAGAAAGTATTAATCCCTCTCCTACTTATTCTATATAAAGATTTCTGTCATCACTGAATCTTATAGGTCCACCTTTTACAGCTTGCAGCCAGTGATAAAGTTAAGTCTCTACATTGAATTTCTCTAACATCCAGATGGATGGTGTAATGGTTTAAGATAAAGTACACTCATGCAATCCTTGAAAGATGAAAAAAGTGAAACTAATGATGTCTCATACTGAATCAGATGGAATTCAAATTAACTTCTGCATTTAGAGTAGGAACAGTAGTTTGTTTTTAAGCATTTATAACCATTATGCCAACTTCTGTCAGAATACTTTATAAATATTTCACTTTTATGCACTCTATCTGACATCAAGGATAGGTAAAGTAGTTTAGCCCAGGGCATTGTAGGATCTACATCCAGACGTCTTTTCATAATGATATGAAGTCACTAACAACTGCACAATTTCAGTTTGTAAGTTTTTCTGTCCAGTCTTTAATCCTATCTTAGGAAAAACAGAGAGACAGACAGACTTTGAAAGCTTTGCAGTGTTTCAGTGAAGACAAAGGCACAGAAATTGCAACAGGAAAAACTGATCCTATTTTTGAGTAATTTTTCAAATATTTCATTTATTAAACTAAATCTCATGTCTGCTACCTACAAAACTTAACAGCATCATAAGCCTACACTAGTACTTTGAAGCAACTAATCCGCAGCTCATAAATGAAGGCATTTATTCAAATAAGATAAAAAGGATAATACTAAACAACTATAGTATTTATGGAATTCAAGAGTACAGTCAAATTGATAATCACATATATATCTCAAAGAGCATACCTGTTAAGAGGTATGGCTTTAAAAGATGAAGACTACATGCAGGAAAAAAACTAGTGGCAGGTAAATGTCATAGGTAGCTGAGTGAGATATAAAAGGAACTGGAGCAGGGCCTTGCAGGATGGGGTGAAATGAAAATGTAAATACCTTCATCAGGTCAAGTATACACTATAGAAAGAACTACACAAAACAAGATAAGAGTCTGAGCTGACCATTTCTACTCAAGTAGCAACTCTCAGACATAGCAGCTGCATGGGAATATCAATGTTAGGCAGCAGTTAGAAAGACAAATCAAAGTGTCAGGAATTAACTTGTTAATGAATAGAGAATAAAATACTACTCAAAATATTTTTAAATAATATAAAGTCTATATAAAACACCACATATGACCTTTATCTGTCCACCTGTGAAGAGTATGTGCTTTTATGGGCCACTCCTAATTCAGAACAGGAAAAGGTTCAGAAAGATAAAGCAAGAATGATCCAAGACAAAGCCTTCTACGAAGGGAATGACCAAACAGATTAGAACTAATCGAGGTGGGACACTCCAATGGTTCTCAAAATTGTTAGCAAAATAAAGGCAGCCTTTAGGGACTGACAGCTCCTTATATCTTCCAATGGAAGAGCCAGAGGTAACTAAATAAAGCTGGGGGGAGCCAAAACTAACAGGAGATGATTTTTTGAACAACAGAAAGTGTGCAGACAAGCATATTTGCCAGAGGATGCTATAGCTGTGAGATGTCTACACAGGTTCAGAAGAAGAGGACACAAATATTGGAAGAGATCCACTAAGGGTTGCTGTCAACAAAACAGATTAGGCTCAAGACATTGCCATTTAGAGGGTAGGAGGCTACTAAAGAGAAGGGAGCAGTACATGCATTCCCTATGCTTATTTTTCCCTAGGCATCAACTTACAGATTTCCTGTAAGACAGAGAACTGAGATGGATGTTTGAGGGCAACTGAGTTTTGGTTTGCTTATGTCTCCTTGCACATTACCTCTTTGCAAGTGAGGACTATATAAACTAAATACCCTTAGTAACTATTTAACTACATTACTCAAATAGAATGAAAGAGATAATGAAGAACAACAGATCAGATTTTCCACATTAATAAGTATTTGTTGCATTTTTATGCAGTTTTCCTGTTAATCTGGGGATTGAAAAAGGCCCACACCCAACAACCTGACCACTTTACAAGCACTTTAAGTTTTGCAAAGACATTTCAAATGACTAATGTTTCTTATGCAAGCATTCTGAACAGCCAGACAGGAAATTAGTTTCCCAAGTGGAATCTCTTCACACAGCTATATGAACTTGGGCACAGGAATATACTTCATAGAAATGACTTCAGAAAGTCATAAACTGACCATGGTGAGATCATTACAGGGTCTGGCACTGTAATTGGTTTGTTCCTTCAAAAAAATTTATACTTACATGAGATGTTTGTGAAGATGGATCAGAGTGCCATCAAGTATTTAACAGAAAAATCTTTATCACCTTTAACCACTCCAAGATTTTATTTCACAGCTTTTACTTTTACAGAATCACAAAATGGTTGAGGTTGGCAGGCAAGCTCTGGCCATTATCCAGTCCAACCCCTAGGCTCAGGAGGATCACCTGGAGCATTTTACCCAGGATTGTGTCCAGAAGGATTGTGAATAGCTCTAAGGAGGGAGACTCCACAACCTCTTTGGGCAACCTATGCCTATGCCCACAGTAAAGAACACCTTTTCCTCCTGTTCACAAAGAGCTGCCTATGTTTCAGTTTGTGCGCGCTGCCTCTTGTTCAGTTGCTGGGAACTATTGAGAAGAATCTGGTCCTGTCCTCTTCACATCCTCCCTTCAGATATTTATACACATTGGTAAGATTCCTGCTCCCTCCCACAACTGGTCTGATCTATAGGCTGAACAGGCCCAGCTCTCTCTGCTTCTCCTCATCTGAGAGATGCTCCAGTCACTTAATCATCTTAGTAGCTCTCCGTTGGACTGGACTGATTCCAGTAGCTTCATGTCTCCCTTATACAGGGCAGCCCAGAAACAGGATAACAAAGTGTAAGCTCTGGCCATCCAGTTAATTTATATAACCTCTTCCCACCTCAGCAGCTTGGAAGACGGAATCCTTTCTAATCATTAGCAAAAAAGGAACTCATTGATGCATACAGGTTTGTTACTGTAAGTACTTCAGCCAACATGCTACTCGGGCAGCAATTACCTCACACAAATCACCTGCTTATTACAAAAAGCAAATGAAATGCAACCACATGTCTCATTTCCCATTCATGATATGGGAGCATTACATACATGAAAGAAATAAAATCATCTTGCCTAGGGACATAAAGGGAGATAACAGAAAACAAAACAAAACCCAGTTGCTTACCAGCTTTTGCCCTGTACTTCTGATATGAGCTACACAGCATGCATGACCTTGCTGTAAAGCATGCACAAACACAGCAATCACATGTCTCAGTTAGCACACGATCCAACTCACAACTCCAAAGATGTGAAATTTAGGCATTTAACCTCAGTAACCATCTAAGTTTAATCCACAGCCTACTGGGAGAAATGGGTATATGCAGAGAGTGAGTCAATCCTTTCTTGCCTGAAGTGGAATGAATCACACTCCGCAAGTGCCCATTTCTCCACTGACTAGAGACAACCATTTAAGATTGGAGTGGCTAAAGATCTTCATATCTCATTTAGCCATTATGTTCGCCAAAATGGGTATTGGGATTTTTAATTTAGTTGCTCAATTGATCCAGCTCATACACAGTAATTCTGATTAAAAAATCCTTCAGTCCTAAGGCCATTTAGTGTTTACACAGCTGTTTCAAATATACTTCTATGGTTTATTTTGTGAACTGTGTAACATTATTATACAGTTTATTATTCTATAATAAGAACAGCTTCCTGTCATTTTCCTTATCAGCTGAAGACATCAGCTGCTGGGTTCATTCTAACAGGGACATAATTTCTGCTACTTCTGAGTAACAAGGAAAACTTACTCTTAGCATTTTTGGTATCTATACTCTGACCTGTTCTTGTTTACTATGCATTATGGTTATTTATCAGGACTTGAATATCTTTTTCCATTAGCCTCTGAAAGTTTGGTTCTAGGGTTTGTGTAATTTTGGCTAGTCTTAACAGCTTAACTACTGTATAAAGAAGACATCATGGTTAGCTATTCTCATATAAAATAACTAAGAAGAGTTCTAATCAGATGATGCCTCTGCACTTCTAGGAATTTCTTTTAAGAAATGTTTACACTGCAATATTGTTGCACTAAGATACTCTCAAGAGGTTTTCTTCCTAGAAAAGAGACCATAACCAGACCTTGGAAGGTGGAAATAACCAGACCTTGGAAGGTGGAAATAACCAGACCTTGGAAGGTGGAATAGATGTCTCTAGACTACGCAGACATCTTTCTCATCCTGGTTTATGTCTTATTTTAAGAGGCAGTTATTCTTTTCGTTTAGATCCAGTTCCTCAGACTGCTCAGTATTTGGAAGAGAAACAATTCTAAGAGAAGTGAGAGAGCCAAACACGTGAAACTGAGTTCTTTCATACTAGGTAAGTCTAGGCTCAGACAGCACAAAACAAAAGGTGAAAAGTAAAGAGGGAAATATTAAGAAGCAAGTTGTGCCTCGAGGCAGATGAGACCATAGATGAGCAGCTTACCAACTAAGCCAGCTTCAACTAGGAGCGTAATTCAAACTACAGTTCATTGCATGTAAAACAGTTTTGCAATAAAGGCAGATAGAACAACAGGTGTCACAGATTTGGATAGGTACCACTTCAATTACTACATTTCCGTATAAATAGTTGACAAAGTTATTCTTTCTTTACATCTGCGTTAACAGAGGCTTACGAAAAAACAAAAACATCATCAAATCAGTTTAGGTTTATACGCAGTTACAAGCTGGCTTAAACATACTGCATGAGATGTTGCTTGGATTTTTCCTGGTATGAGCAATGGTATGAGATATTTTAATACTTTGAAAGATATTTTATAACCTCTTAAAGTGATATTAGAGAATAAAAATATTTGCAATAGCATAATATTTTATTTAGCCTGCTAATCACTGTAATCCATCTGAAAGGAAACTTCTCTTAGCAGAAAACATTGGTGTAATTCAGATAATTCTATAGCATCTCCATGCCATTAAATACTTTTCAGTAACAAAGATATTTTCAATTTGTTCTGCTGCTCATAACATTTCTACATGTACTCTTGAGATTGAGTTAACATTATTTAGTTTAAAAAAATCATATGGATTTTTTTTTCCTAAGAAATCAAGAAACCTGTGGGCTCTTTCTTTAATAAACCAGGCCCATATCTAAAACTTTGTTCACATAAAGAAAAACACCCACTTTAACAATGGCAGTCAACAATAGACACGGTTAAAGTGGTGCTGGGCTAAAACAAAGCCTAGTCAGCACTGCATTGGAAATGCAAAAAGAATCCAAAGCCTGCTGAACTTGTGAGATTTATTCTCCTGGTTCTCAAACACAAAGGAAAAGCAAGAGGTTTGCCACTGCCAAGGTTTGAAAAGTGGCTCTTACTTAAAAGCTATAACCAAACGCTTTAACAGCTATAAGCTTTCTTGAAAATCAACATACCAAGGGTATGGGCTGGCAGTCCATTCCATGTAGGATACAGCCCTTCTGATTAAGTCTCCATACAAGAACATTTCCCAGAGCTCAGATTCTACTAATAATTATAGAACATGGCTGAATATCAAATCTTGGCTTCATCTATGACTGAAATGGTTTCAATTGCTCAACATTATTCTACTCACTCAATGGCATTTATCAATCCTAGGGGGAAGCAACATTGAAAATAGCTTTTTTCTTTTTTCACCCCCCTTCTTAAATCAATTGATTGCCTTGAGTATTGCCTAACTTAGATGCCATTGAATCACACCATACACACAGAGCCAGCAGCCAGTATGGTTTCTAGCCACTATTTACAGCATGACATTGTGGTCAGGAAACCTACTGGGCAGCCAGCAAATGTCAAATACAAATTCTTGTTTGACAAAATACTGAAAAAGACTAACATGCAAGTTAAAATTTTCTTGAGAAGGGTGGAAGGAAGAGACAAAATGTTGTTTCACAAAAAAAAAAAAAAAAAAAAAAAAAAGTACACACAAAAATGCTTGTTAGGAAGTGAGAGATTTTGACACAGGGCAACTAGAAATGGCTGAGCCAAGAATCCATGTCAACCACACTCGTTTTGTCCCTTAACTGGATCTAGATGTGGCATTGAGAACAATTTAAATTTAAGTCTTTAGAAACATGAAGCTGCAGAACATGTTCTGCTCATGACTTCTTCCTTGCGGTGGGTGGGCTGAATGGTTAAAAGGGCACAGCTGAAGCCAAAGATGTCCAGCTTCACTTTCAGCTTCAACTAAACCAATCAAACCAATAAAGCCAAGAAAGTGTCCAGACCTTCAGAAATTGCAGTCTGCAAAACAGGCACATGAAAGGAGACAACTTTCCCTCCACTAGTGACTCCCTCTGCACAAGAAGGAAGCAAAGAGCTGAAAGATTTTGCAAATAGGGTTGGGAGAAAGAAATTTCGTAGCTGCACTGCAAAGCAGGAAAAACCCACAAACAAATTAAAACCAAACACACACACACACAGACCACAAAAGAATTACGGCCAAATTCCGTTGTTAGCCTATTTCCCCAAATTCTCTCACTGGTCTTTTTAATGACTATGCACTTTAAACATTCAAGTATAACTGCAAAGACTGTCATCATACCACAAAGATAAGTCTGATAGACCTATTCATGGGCCTTCACAGAGAAGGTCTGGGACTAAGGAGCTAGAAAGCTTTTTGTTCCGCTCCCAGCCATCTTCTGGCTTGAGTAAGAAATTTCATCAGTACTTTCCCCTTCGTTTTGCAACTTATGGATGAGGAAAAGTGCTTTGAGAGTCACAAACGATGGATACTCTAACAGAGGTAACTCTTCTTACTTCAGCACTACTCTTCCTGCTTCTGAAACAATCACACAGGAAAATTATATGCTAACTGTAATTAGCCAAAAGACAACTAACTTGTAGAAAAAGAAATACTTTGTATTAGTAAACTAGATTACTAATTGGAAACTGGCTTATTATTCTGAAAGCTCAGGCTCCACTGTGCTGCTCTGTGCCCTTTTCAACACGCAGATAGCATAAAAGTTTTAAAAACCAGGAAGAGTAAACTTAGGTGCAAAACAATGGGAATTTTGTGCTATAGCTTTAGCTAGCAACAGCCAGTTGCTACAACACTATTCTAGTTGAACTCAGTAGTGGAAATTTTTTATTTACTTATTTATGAGACATTAGGTTGACCCTTATACAAGGCCGAAATTGCAGGTTCTGACTTTAGCCAAATATCATCATTATATGATAACTAAACATCACATGACACTTGAAAGATAATTAAATTGAGACAGAGGACAAGACGTTTTTCCAGGATGAAAGAATGATATTAACAAAACACTGCTGAAAATTCAAAACGGACATTCATTTTTCATTCTGAGAAAACTGAAAGTTAAATCCAGGCATAACACAAATTTCATAGCTTAAGTCAGCCAAACTGTACAATAGGGGAGGAAAGAACAAAGTTCAACGAACTGGTCAATATGTTATTTTGTTACTGGAAAGATTCAACTAATTTCCTAGTAACTATAAATTAACTTACCAAATTCCAAGGATTACTGCAAGCTCTTCTGCACACAAATCAGGTAGCAGGTACTGATCAGCATCTGCTAATTTTATCTCATTTAGCACTGTATCATCATTTAAATCATAATTCTGTTGGAGAGTGGAAAAATCATTTTAAAATAGAATGGCGAAAGTGACAGTAGTTGCAGAAAAGTTTTGATAACTTGCAAAATACGAAAAAATACAGATTTGTTTGAAGAAAGGTTTACAAACACCAAATTGAAAACTGTTTACATAAAATACCAAATTGAAAGTAGTTTTTCTATGACTACAAAAAAAATTATACAATATTTTCTTGAGGAAATAAGAATCTTTGAATTTTATATCCCATATATATATCCATTATACATATATGGATATATATATATATATATATATATATATAGTCCACTAAGAACATTATATCATATCATTTTTTACCGGGGTATGTAGCACTTCAAATCTACAACTAAGTCTGACATATCCATTACCTGCTTTCCCCTGAGCTCTTACTACCCTTAAGTAGGTTTTTATACATATATATATACACATATATATATATGTGTGTATATATATATATATACATATATATATATATATATGTATATATATATATGTATATGTGTATATATATATATATTTTACCGCAGCTGCAAATGAAAAGCTAGGATAGTTTCCTAAAATATCTAGGTGTTAAAATGAGAAAAATAAGACAGACAGACGAATTGTCATTTTTTTTTCCATAAGATGCCTCTTCTACCTGAAAGCCTATCTAGTCCTAAGCTTTTTGTAAAGTCTGTCCCACCTCAAGACTGAATTTTGGATCATATGGTACCAGTTTCTCTTCAACTTATTCTGTGAGTCCAAAAGAACATAAATACTAACAAGACAATATCTTTGCAAAGAAAATGTCTTTCCAAAAGTGGTTCAGTGGTTATTAGTCTATTTATAATAGAAGCTACCAGGTACATCCTTAGGATTAGTAGGGCCAAGTCACATAATTCATACCTATAGGATTAGACCAATTTCACATCTTTGCCCCGTTCCTACACACACTAGTGTCAGTCTTCAGGAGTCTGCAGGCTTATGTGATGCCTTGCAGGCTGCCTAGAAGGAAAAAAGTCTCTCATCTCCTTTTCCAATTCAGTGATTCTTAGTTACTAGAAAATACTTGCAAGCATGCTCTTAGGTGAGTAGCAGACAGCAAGATCCATGCCCTTTACTATTAGTCAAAGGACTGTCTACCTTATCCAAAAGCTTTCAGAAATCATACGTGAGCTCCCAGGTGTCTCACACTTGCCCCTTGCAAACCCCAAGAAAAGATTTGAAGTGTTTTCATTAAAGTGGATTAAAAATCCCAATTGGATTTTAAGAAATTAAAGAACAATTCTGCTCAAATACATACCATTGTTAAGTTTTCTACAGGAGTAGGTGCTGGACTTAGTTCACTGTGAGGAAGAAGGGACTTATCTGTTCTTTGGACATCCAGTATAAGCTGTGCAACATATTTTTCCTGAAATCGTGTTCTTTTCCCCAAAGCACCTATGGAAAGTTAATATAAATTACTGACTATAAAATAAATACTCGCTATAAAATAGTAATTCCACCATATACCAGAATTGCTTATAAAATGCAAAAGAAAAACACCGAGAATGAAAAACACTGAGAAAAACACTGTCAAATTCAGGAGTGATTTAACCTGATCTCCCTGCAATGGAATATATTTCCTCACTGCTAGGTAGCTCGCATACATATAACTGTATTACAGATACAGAAACAAATATAAAGTTAAGCAAATTCTCCATGAACTTACATATTGTCTCTTGAAAACCCATAATTACCAAATTGATCTGAATCTTATTTTAAAATACTAGTAAACCATTGAACACAGCTGCTCAACTTGTTTGCTAAAGAAATTCATAGCACAGAGACACATAAGCAAACAAAGATCCCATAATTCTTTGAAATGGACAAAGTTCTCAAACAGAAACAATTAAACAGTAGAAAAGCTTAAAATGGGCATCAATATATAAGAAATAAATTAGTTTAAGTTAAGCTTCTGGGCATTTGAAGATTTGACTGCTTCTATGGAAGTTATAGATTTGTAGAATATTCAGAATATACGGTCAGGATGAAAATATACACAAAAGTCACATTAACCTAATTTCCATGGCTACATCAGCTCGTAGGGACGAGAGAGAAATGAATGGTGTGGGAGTACATAGGGAGGACAGATGGAAGAAAAATAGGAAAGGAAAAAAGTCTAACGTCTCCTTAGTTTTCCCTTATTTCCATACTCTTTGCTACCCCTTTTATCTGTATTTTGTTACAAAAACTAGACAGCCCACACATTTTTTTTTTTTTTTTTTTTTAGGAAAAATCTCTTTGCTCGGTGTTATGGTAGTTCACATAACTAGTTTTAATGGAGATGACATTTTCTAAAGTACATATTTTCTAAATTATATTGTACAGCTACAGGCCATCACTTTAAATACTTCAAAACTTTAGGGGTCACAGAAATGCCGTTGCCATAACGGAGCATATAAGATCCTGTGGAAACAACGATGGGAGAGCGATGCAACAACCCAACACACTCTGTCTACTGCATTAATCAATGCTCAGAATACACAATGCAAAAGTCATCACCGTTTTGTTTCTTCAGTTCTTTATTAGACACTCAGACAACTTTTATTAACTTTCAGGACAGTAATTAATCAGGAGGACATTTACAACAAATTGAAAAGGAAAACATAGCTGTTCTTCCTCTGCTCGCAGCCTCTTTCCAAGATGCAGTCAAGAATAAAAATCAAAGGGCAATTTCAGAAGAGCAACATAAAATAACAGAATCTTAGCCAGAGCCAAAAAGAGAACAACTGCTCCATAACATCTGCAGATCTGCTTGCTTACTATTATACAATTGTCAGGTAACAAGAGCTGTGAAAGCTTAAGTATACAGAAAAGAACTGAATATTGACCCACTGTTGGTTTTGCAGCGCCAAGTGAAACTCATACGAACAGGTTTTAACTTCATCATAGCTTTAAAAATTTGTGAAGCATAAAAACTTTGAAGTAAAGATGAACAACTGCTCATGTGCTTAGGGATAAGGGCCAGAGGACAAGGCTACTGCCAGTAAGAGTCACCTGGCACTGACAGGGAAATATCAGGCACTCACTCCCATCACCCTGTTTTCTTGCAGGTGGAAGAGGGCAGTAGGAAAACTAGCAACTACACCAATTTCTTCTGCCCACCATCACTTTTAATGAGCGCCCTGTTTTAAGAGTTTATGAAGTGAAAGAGATTTTTAAAATATTTTATAATTACAAGAAGGTCTATAAAGAGAGCAAAGTACTATGTAAGGATTCATACCAATCATGCACAGCAGCACTTGAGTTTTATTAAAATGGAGAATTAAGTCATTACACTGTAATTCAAATCCTATTATGCCCTACTGCTCGACAGCTGAATAAAACACTTACAAAGCTTGGCTAGTGCCAATAAACTATTACATATTATCTTCCAGAAACTGCCTGAGATTTTAATACAAAATGTTTTATCCTGTAATCAGCAGAAGAAAAATGAGGAAAACACACACATATTTAAGACTGAAGATAAATTTGCTTTATACCACCAACAGTTTTCACAAGAAAGAAGGAGTCAGCATTATCAATAGAGACTTTACTTTCTCTCCCATATTGAAAGTTCCCAGGCCTTCCTGGACATGAAAGCAATAAACTGGCAACATGAGGATTAATAATGCTAAACTGAGATCCTATTGATCTTAATTTATTTCAGATTACCACCTTCATTTCAGAAAATTTGTACGTAAAAAGGAGCACAGTCATTTATTTTACTTGAAATTCCTCTGTGGAGCTACCAATGGCTGTGACTCTCCGAGACATACACAGGAATAATATACAGATCTGAGTATAACACAGGGCTCAAACAGCACAAGTGAAAACATCAGCAAGCCTAGTACTTGAACCCTCAAGTATTATTTAATTACACATCTCTAAATTCTCTTAAAAATCATATTCGGTTCTATTACTTAGCAAAACCTTCTGCTAGCAAAGAGGATAAACATTAAAAGAAGAAAATTAAAGAACAAATAACCTCTCCTAAAAAGGAGATAGCTTCCAAAAGCCTTAAAAATATCTTTGCGAGAGGCTGAGGTTTTACATTAAAACACAGTCTTTCTTCATGATGTAATATTCTTTCTATGTAGCCAAACTCATTTGACATGCATGTTTTGTCTCGAATGCCAACAATTCCCACATGTTCATTTTGCCTTCATGTTAGACAGCATTCATAACTATCCTAATAGATTTATGGAGATAAACCACAGAACTTGAAGGAGTTCATAACAACATTTTTCTAGGACACCAGATTACCACAATCTCTCTCTGGGACCAGCATAACTTCTTGGTAGACTAACCAAAAATACAAACACCTTCAGGGCATCCATTTTTTTTTCTATTCAAAAACAGTCTTTTTTTTTCCCTAGGCTAAGGGTTATTCATCAGAAAACTGAAAATGTCTTTTAAAGAAAAAAGACAGAGTTGTAAAACAACAGTTGACAGTTAATAGTCACCTGTCACTTTGATCTTATTTGGTTTTGATTTTTTTTTCCAGTTTAAGTATCATTAGAGGCACTTTTTTTTAAAAAAATACAATTCAATACTACTTAAACAAAAGCACCTTACAATACCAATTTTGCAGTACATGTCACCCAAGTTTAACATTGGCTTAATTCAAAAAGTGTCACATATCAGCTACTGCACTGGTTGAAAAATGCATTTTTCAGACTTCAGTGGATTTTTGGTTACGAGTTGCCTAATTCTTAAGGGAAATTTTGAATTACAGAATCTTCAAAATCTCATTCCTGTTTGCATCAGAGGGCATTATCTTATTCCGCTGAAATAGGAAAGATGAGCAGGGATCAATTGAAAGATGAGCAGGGACCAATTGAAATGTATGGAATTCACTCAAATGTGGAAACTTATTTTGTGAATAAATGAGTATCAAGTATCAAAGTCTTCTACATTTTTATTAAAATATTAACAAACTGATGTAATATGAAGGGATAGCTGCAGCTCCAATCTAGATGGGTTCCTACCTAGGCTAGCCTTATGAGATAAGGGGGTGTAATTAGTAAAGGAGGCTCTAACTTGCAAATCTTCAGTCCTAACCTGCTAATAAGAACATTAAAAAAAAAAAAAAAAAAAAAAAAAAAAAAAAAAACCTTTGACAAAATGTTTTTGCATTTCTACTCAGCCAAAAAAAAAAAAAAAAAAAAAAAGCCACATGCAAAACCTGCATTCATAAGCAGGGCCGGTCTGCAAAGTAAAACACTAAACCATAAGCATTCCAGATCTTTATGTACAATTACAACAGAAATTGCAAGAGATAGGAATCTGATCTGCCTGATTCCAAGTTAGTCCCCTCTCATGTGTGAAAAGATAATTATGAAGTCTCCATAGTAACTGAATCCCTGATGGATGGTTGGTTAGAAAATTGACTTCCCACTTAAACCTTGCAGTAAGAGCAGTCCTGAATGTGCCTTTTAAAGGCTATTCACATGGAATAGATACAGACTAGTGGCTTAAAAGGTGAAAGATGGCATCAAATCATCACGTAGACTTCCTTGCAACTGCCTCAAAAGGAAAAAAAATTCTACTCATCACTACAGATTGTGACACCAGAGAGAGCTAACTAGACCTAGAATTCAGTAAGCTGCTGAAATATGACAAGGAGGGATCAAAGCATCTGATTTAAAGGAATATGACTATCTGACCACCTGTAGTGTGAAACAGTCACTATGTGGAATATTTATTTTCCAAGTAATGTTAATTCTTAAAAGACAAATAAGTGGGAATTGTTCAGAGATGGATTTTCAAAAAATATTCTTTTTTTTCTTAGATATGCAAAAAATAAAGCAAAGAGTGAGTTAGCTCTATCCAACCTTTTTCATAAGCCTTGCAAGCAAAATTTACCTGTCAGATTGATCTGCAGTTTGGTTGCGTCTTTAGCTGTATTGAAACACTGCTTTGCTTTTTTATACTCGTAGTAATACAGAAATGTGTAGGCACATTCGAGATTGAACTGAACTTCTAAATGCCAGTTTTCACCACCTGTGAAGAAATTTTCTGCTTCTGTCACTGTAAATTAAAAGAAAACAACTGTCAAGTGACAACCCAGGAGAATATTCAAAACAGGTACTTATGAAAATGAATCAAGTGTTGTTATATTTACAGCAGACCTGTGCTCTATATTTCTCTATACATTTAAAAATAAACACTCAATGTATAATATAAATGCAACATTTGAAACTTTGTATCTAAGAAATAGTACTAGGATAATCACAAAGGATATTTTCATTTTCTCTTGCATTTTCCTATCAAGCTGAGTCTTGCCAGAACTAGACAACACCAATCATCTAGGACCTACTAAAGAATAGAGGAACTTAGAAAACAGAGCAGAGGTTAAAAACTAAAAATAAATAAATAAGAATGCCTCCTTAATTAGAAGGCTTAAAATGAGAACGCTTGGCTCGTGAACTGAGCAATGAAAGGGGACTTAGGAAGTTTTAACAACTACTGGCTTGCCAAGTGATATTATCTTCTTCAGATGATCAGGCTCAGTAAAGCCTGAAGCCTGTAAGAAAAGAGATTTAAAAAAAAAAATTAAGCATTAAGTTTAAAGCAGTTTGTGTTTGTTATTTTTAAAGTTCTTTTTTCCTCACTTTGGTCCTTTTATTTATTAGTTAGAAAAGGTTTATATAATATATTTCTTTCTAAGTTTATAGCACCTACCTAGAAAGACGGCCTTCAAGATTAAAATAGGCACTCAGTTGAGGTTATCAAACTCTGAATTGAAAGTTTTTGTTTGATGAAAGCAAGGCAGTAATTTACAAATTTTACTCCAATGGCTTTCGACAGAAAAAGGCTACAAAATGAACCAGGCTTATAACTTAATCCCTAAAAAATATTAAGAGACTACAACTGCTTAACCAACAAAGTTCGTACAGATTAATCAACAAAGTTTGTACAGATTAATCAACACTTTTGACACACAAAATTTCAAACACGTTATTTCAAAACCGAGAAAGTTAGTTGAGCAGTAACATCACATCGACATCACATCTAGCTAACATACACTCTGTAAACAAACCACCTGAGGGATTTAATATTTCTGTCCATACTTAATACATTTACTTTGAGAAAATGATTTACCTAGGATCATAAAACAACTGAAGTTCTAGCAAAAGCTACTTCGCTCTTTCTCTAAGAAAGACTTCTGATAAAAAATCATTTACAAAATTATTTATGACTGTCATATTTGCGAGCTTTCAAAACAAAAATACATATAATTTTACTTTGATAGTTTCCAAAATGTCAATTTTGCAGACATTAATTTCTTATGACATTGCAAACAAAAACCTGATCCATAGTTTTATACTAAAACACAGATATATATTTGTATTGATTCCTTAGAGTAGGTTGAGTAACTAAATGCTAAGGGGCTGTTGTTAGTGCAGTTCAGCCTACAAGGTATTGAACATGCAGGCACACAAGTCGAAACTCTACAATACTGCAACTTTTTGATTAAGTACTTTTGATTCAATTTCCAAGAAAAAAAAGTCATAAACATACATTACTTACTGATTTTCAGTAGCTAACAGGTTTATATTCAGATCATTGGAACTTATCTACTAGAAGCATGTGCCAAAGCCATACATGTTTACAGTGACAAATCTTTTTAAACATTCGCTGTGGTTCATATGACAACTAAAACATACAATTGCTTAGAAGTTTCCAATGAAATCCTCTCCACAGATTCATTACTGCACTAAGTGTCCTTTCAGACAGAAACTTTTTTTTTTTTTTTTTTTTTTTTTTTTTTAAAAAAAAACCACCACACACACACACACCACAAAGCCCAAACAAACAAACAAGTTTCTGTTTTGGAAATCATTTGCATGGCTCAAACCCATGCACAGTTCTAATCAAGAGAGCTCCTTCATGATAGTGGAACTGCAGAGAGGCATTCAAACTGGCATTTTAAAAGCCAAAGAGGACACATAATCATAATTCATTTCTAAAAGCAAGAGAAAATTTCATAAAAGTACTTGGTTAGAAGCTTCAGGCTTATGAAATTAAACTAATAAAATCTTCAACTAATAAATTAACTGATGAGACACCAACACGCATAGAAGTTGTCTGCTTTTTCAGCTTTATCAATTGCTTCTCAAAAGATAAATCCCAAATAAGATGTCAGATATTTCATTAATGTTCTACACTGCGCTTTCATGAATGTCAGCATTTTAATGTTATCTATTATCCTCAACAAATCCTTCTCGAATCAGAGATAACCAATTTCAAAATTTAGATGGAGATAAAACAGGAAAAAAGTTCATTTCCCTCAGATGCAGAAGAACAGGGACATTCACCTTTCAAACCTTCACCCTTCATACATAAGATCAGTAACATCAGAAAACTGCACAAAATGCCTTCAGTTACCTTATCACAAGCTAACCTGCAATATGCACAGCGGGGGAATCTTTGTCTGCAATCAGATATTCCTGGCTTCATCTTGCATGTGTCACACAAATCCATCTCAACTTAAATGAATTCCTCTTCTGCTCTTTCTCTCTTCTAGTCCTTTTCGTACAGTTACATAACTACCTGATAAGCTTCACATTGCCTAAAAACGTCCTCCATCAAAGATCACTAACAAGTGGTGCTGCAGCCCCACAAAACGAGTCATTAGAGACATACCTTGTTTTATACATGCCTGGGCAAGAGTAAATAGCTCAGGTGATCGCTCTTCTAACAACTGCTGATGAATATTCACACATCTTAGAGTCCACCACCACAATGTCTGAAAGGAAGTAAGGATACTTTAAATGAGTAACAAGAAAAAAGTGTTTTTTATTTTTTTAAATATACGTTTTACGTAAAACATAAAACCAGCTACAACAGTCACTTTATAAAGGTGTGTTTTAATCTAGCACAAAGGTGTGCATATTCAAGCAGCTCTGCTGCACTCCTACAGAGCTGGATGGGTCCCCCCCGCCGCCCTGTTAATTTCTCTAGTTGTGCTGTGAACCCTGCAAACCCTCAGGATCCCAACCTACACAAGCAAAAAAAACTCTACACATTGCAGATAAAAGAGATGTTTTGAACCAGCCTCTGGTTCAAACTCTGTTTCCCCCCGGCTCCTCCTCCTAATTCTTGCAACAGAAAGAAACAAAACAAGACTGTTCCTGACTTTCCACCTTTCTTGCATGATTTCACTAGGCAGCCATCATCTCCCTCTTCAGCCACCCTTCCAGACTGAGGAGTCCTGGACTCCTCCCCAGGCAGCCTCTGTATGAAAGTCATTCTGTATCTCCCATAGAGAGAGGCCTTACACTGGATACAGTGGTGGCCTTCTGTGCACTTCCTACTCTGTTTAACCATTTTGGATCTCTTCATATGGTGTAAAAGGAAGACTGAGACAGGTGAAGGAGGACCGGATGTATACATACTTCTACATGCTACTTCTCCACTCTTTCTTCCTTCAATTATAATTTAATAATTAAATTCAAAAATTTCCTTTAATACATCCTTCTGAGTGGAAATGGTTTCATAGCCTGTCACCATACAAAGTTTTCTCTGCATACATCACTATGGACACTAAATTTCATTTGCCAGTGTGTTGCCTCTTCCAGCAGGGATTAAGATGCAAGTGCATGTTCTGACCAAATGACTAATCCAAAACAATAATAAAAGGCACATACAGGGGCACTACTGTCTTGACCTGTCCCTGCAGTTCGTTCAGAAATTTCTGTCTGAGCTTTGACCTGGACTGATGATTAAGTGACACTCTCTCTTTCTTCTCTGCTTTAAAGGACATAGTCTTGTGAAATCTCTCTACCAAAAAGGCAACTATCCGAGTCATTTCCATAGAAACTGTTACTTTATCATTTCCTCACGGAGCATGCTTTCTTCTTAGACAATAGCACTGAAAAGTGTCTCTGTATTGAATGAACTGAATCAAGAGCTTCCTTTTTACTGTGTAGACAGGCTCCCAACTCGGCAGTCACCTCTATTCCTGGAACCTAACTCTTTCTTTTCATCTTTCTCCTTTTTTTTAATTCTGATTCTTATACCCATGTTTAGTAATTGTTCACAAATTAACAGAGTGCCCATAAAACAAAGAGCTTTCACAACCTCTTCTGCTCATAAAAGCCTAACTTTGAAAATTTACCTTCTCATGATTAACAACCCAGAACACTTTTCTCTCTAAATCTTACCCACCAGAACTTGTGATTCAGTTGGGTGTCACATAGGGATGGGCATGAGCCTACTGGATCTCTGCACTACTGAACTGCTGGGTTACAGGGCTGGGAAACCAGCTCTTTCCTGAGGGAACAAGAAGTTCCTCCAGGGTATTGGTCCATTCACACTAGGTAGTGACAAGTTCATAAAGTGAAACTGGACCAGTGTTTGCTCTCCTAACTCCATCTTTTTTGAAGTACGGTGATAACCAAACTGTAAATCTAGAGTATCTGCAGTTACACTGGCCTCTGCAAGCAAAGACCTTTTCTATGTGTTTTTAGACTGATGTCCTAACGACTGTAAGCCCTTCCAAGGGCTCAAAGTATATTTGCATTTTAAATGAAACCTGAATGAAGCTTTGAGTTTTTAAATAACTTATGAGAACATCTTACAATCATAGCAGAAAGCATTAATGTTCATGTGTGGAAGGCAAATTAATACATTACTGGGCTAAGAAGTCATTCTATAGCAGAAAGCACAATTCAAAAATGTGATTTTAAAAAGCTGTGTTCACAAAAGATAAATGCCCTGGCATCTCTTATTCTTTAGCTGCACCAGCGTGGAAAACCTAAATGATAACATAATATTCTTTTCATAAAATTACTTAAGATTCTCATCTGTGAACGTAGGCCATACCTCTACACGGGTTCTACTGCTTACTAGTTTTGTTAATTCTGTTAGGATTCTAACTATTTTCTGTAAAAGCAATGCTGGAGCAGTGCTGAGATACAGCTATCTTGTGAACTTTTTATACAGGTTATGTTTATATCACTCAGACCAAAGGACAGAACAGCATGCAAGCAAAAACATCAAGACCAATTAGATGTAGCTGACTATAATGTCCCTAGAAAGGAGCTATCAAAAAGAATAATAATATCTATTTCAGAAAGCAATGAAAGATGACTTTTGATATCAGGCTGAACAGAGCAAAGGCACATAAACAGGAGACTTTGTGAAAAAGGTTAAATCACAATATTTCATCACTTACATAGAAACCCAAAGGCAAGTTAAGCAAGAAGTTTCAAACAACTTCAGTATTATATAATGAAGTATTTGTTTCCCATGAAGGTGAGTTTCTGTCTCAATAATACAATTACCTGGGGCTAGAAGCTTGCCACACAGAAGTCTTAAAAACTTAATAAAAATGTTCTCTCTGATTCTACTTCACATTTTTAAATCACTATAAAGATTTCTAAGAGCGTTTATTTATAAAGTAATTCACTTGAGCTCTGCATGATGCTTTATCAGTGTTAGCTTTTCGGGGGAACCAAGCTAAGCAATGTTCTTTGGAACAATTTTCAATTATTTAATCTTCCATTTACGACAGCATTTTTCAATGAAACAAGGCTTTATTAGCATTTTAGATAATAGATTTCAGAGTATTTTATCCTATTCTAAACTGATTTACACTGATCTTAAATAAGGAGCAAAGGCATATTGAGATTTTCCTTTGAGTCAAGTTGAAATGAGGAAGAATGGCAAGCTAAAAGCTTGCCTGACCTGTTGATGAAAGTAACTTTTATCAGCTGCTGTCTTTTATCTACTACCAAAACTTGATATAGCCATAAGTAACTGAAGCTCCACTAGGCAGAAGGTGGCCCCAGTAATGTCAGTTTGAGAGGAGGTAGCAAGGGACTTCTCTATACTAGGTACATTTTCTGCCTCCCTAACTGACCCAATTGCTAGAATTCAATAGCATTCGTCTGTGAATAACAGGGAAAAGGATGGAAGAGCTTGGCTTCCAGACATGCAGCGCAGCCAACATCTCCCACACGGTTTAATGCGGCCCCCATACAAAGACCCAGCTGGGAATGGATGTTTTCAGCCAAGCATAAAGAGGGACCATGTGGCATTTGATCTCCAGCCAAAGTCCGTTTAACCGGAACGCAATAAAGAGAAGTTGCTGCTATTAAGAGTCCCCCAGTTCTGAACTGACCCTCTACTGACCAGCCCTCTGGTTATAAAGGAGGCAAAATCCAAAGTCCTCTCAAAAGACTCATAGCTCCATTTTTTCCATGAGCAAACAGAGCAGAGAATTCAGGCAGTCTATGTGAACGCCTACGAGAGGGATAGATGATGATTCAAAGCAACAGAAAGGACCTTCTTGGTATCTAGAATTTGTGGCATAGAATTCATATGGCAATGTTTAAAGGTATTTCAAAGCTTGTGAAAAAGGGTTATAATATATACCTGCTACATCGAGGCATTTATGTTTTTTATATACAATGTCACAAACAATATATTTTTAAAAGTTGCTGCCTTTTTAATCGTCTGTTTTTTTGCACATAAGGAAGGCACCTCTCTTAAGGGAAAATGGTGAGAAAATACCTTACCCTTAAGGAAAAGGCACTCATGTTTATGTGTAATCACTGCCTAAATCTGTTCCTTAGAGGAAGGAATATCAGAGCTGGGGAAAGAAATAGAAGAGTAGGTATTCGGACTCAGCGAGTAGGGAGAGGGGAAAACCAACCAACCAAACAAAAAATACTTAACAGAACCAGGGAGTACCTGGCAAACATAATGGTTAGTTACTTATTTCTTACCTGAACAGATGCAAGTTTGTGTCTTGATTTCACAAGGATTATCCTGGCTATAAGCAACAAGATAGGATGAGAAGTCAGTGTATAGACTGATTCACCATCTAGGAGCAGTGTCTTCAAAACAGCTGCATGAAGCATTTTTGGCTGAAAGAAGAAATAATAAAAGAAAAAAAACCCAACAAGTTACAGGAAACAGTTAAACAAATCATGTAATTGAAAACTAGGAAAAGGCAACTATTGATTTAAGGAGAAAGTCTACTCCAAAAACAAACAAAAAAGTGACTGTGTCTCAGAGTCCCAGCCCTTTACCAACTAAATTCTACTTCCTCTCTTGCTGGCCAGATCCACCATACCAACCTGATCCAAAAGACCCTGATTTCCTGCCACCTGAAACGCATATATCCAGTCAATTTTATTCCCACTAAATCCATTCCATTACTACTATCATTGCCATGATTTAATTCAAAAAAGCTTCTCAAAAATCCATGCCATTCAACTTGCCATCACAAAAATAAATTTGTGTATAGCCCTACAGTGCTCAAACACATGACATACTCATACAATGAAGTCAGTACAGGTTATCTTTCTCCAGAAGGAGTGGCTCTCTGTTGGAGTGGCATCAATTGAGCATCAATATTAGATGCTCAGAATGGCTCAATTAGAGCCATTCTTCTCTTTGTCCAGTAAGTACAGGCCCCTCTGCTGGGAATGCTGGCCTGTATGGAGAGCTCTTACCTAATGGGGCTGAGGCAGCTCCCCAGGGAATCTGTGTCTCAGTGGTGACTGTCAGATGACAGACACCCTTTCTTGTCTAACTTCTAACACCATGAAAGCACTCACACAGTTTATCTTCAGACTTAGGCAGATGTCAGCTTATCACTTTTTCCAAGCTCTCACATGGCAGGTTTCATTTGCAAACCAAAAAAAGTATTTTGTTTCCAGCCAGTATGAAAAGGGCAGGAAATGGGAAGGGAAAGGAAGAGGTACAAAGAGATAGTTAAGTAAGAGCTTGCATTGAAGGCGCAGGTTATCTAGCCTAGCCTACCAGGACAGAACTTATTTGAGCACATTCATCTTTTTAAAACTCAACTGATAATGTAATTCCTAAATTCTATGAAACTCTTTTCAATACCTAGTACCAAAAGACTACCTCAAAGACGACAGCTGTTGAGTCATATTACTGCCCTAGCTCACTTTACAGTGACCACTATCTCTTTACAGTAATCCACAGGCTTTTTCTGATTTGCTTTCATTTGTTACTTATTTGCCATTTATTAGCATTTAAAATAATTCAGCTTTGTAGACAATGATTTGTGACTTTGAATTATCTACACGAAGTGCAATTTTTTTCCATGACCTTAGTCCCTTCAAATCCCATGAAAACAAAATTTACAATACTCTTGATGAATCACCTGGAAATAAAGGAAAGAAATTGCCAAGTGGGAAGCAATCAGTTACCCCCACTCAGTGATCCTTGAAGGAATAGTCTGACTAACATTGCAAACCTGCTTTGATTTGGAGAGAAAAAGTCATGGCTCAGCACTCCTAGAGATTCATTTTGAATACACATGCCTACACACACAGATGCCACTTCTTATAATTTTCAGTTTAAGTTACACTTGTTTCCCCTCTACTCTTTTTTTCTTTTTTGATTCTCCCTACAGTCAAACGAAGTCACACAACAAAATGCAAAGGGCAGACTCAGTTGGCAAGTTTATAGCAAAGAGCTGCAAGCTTTGTTATAGAACCACTTTATGAAACTGTCTTGATATGCCACAGCAATCTACAATCATTTAAGAGATGTAACAACCAATTAGTCACAAATTCACATATCAAGGCCATTCACTGGAAAGCTCAGTTCTACTAATGTAACATTACAAGGAACACAACCTAGGAGGGAGAAAGGATGACATGTACCAGACCTGACAAGAAGCAAACAAGTCTCAAAGCCATAAAATCTTCTATTTTAACAAATCCCTTTTCTTCTCCATGAAGCATATACCATACAAGGAAGCAAACGTCCTTGTCTTGAAACCAAGAAAACCTAAACCTGCACCGATTCATCCAGCTTCTGCCATGAGACTACATTATCGACTACATTATCAGCGCACAACCTACTGTCCTAATGCAGTCTTTAAGGTGAGACAACAACTACAAATGAGGAAATCATTTAAGCTTTTAAGGCTTCAAAGGTTGAACAGTCAGGATTCAGCTCCAAAAAATTCTAAAGCATTGGCCAAGAGTAAAATGAAAAATCTGAGCTTGCCCTCTTGGTGTTTAAAGATTTTAGATCTTTCAGCTGCTAGAGAATTCTCTCCTGCTAGGGAATCTTAGAAGAGAAGCAGTAAGACACACAGACAGAGAAAAATGTTGATTAAATGACTTGGGTTAGGGAATAGGGAAAGAATGGAAGACTTGAGTATCCTAGACTAACACAACTAGGCTCTCGCTTATAAAGTACATAATGATCGTAGAAATTGATAGACTCTTTCCCACCTCCTCCAAATACATCTTAGAAAAGATTTAAGCATAGCAAAATTGAATCAGGAAGAAACATTGAGAGGAAGTGTAAAGCTCAACAGTGAAAAAATGAACTTTGGATTTGGGAAGAGGACATAGCACAAAAAAAAAAAAAAAAAAAAAGAAGGCATATTGTGTTTATGTTATCATCAATGAGATTTGGTCCATCGCTTTAGACTGTTCTCTCTAGACTTACTTCGGGGATTAAAAGAAAGAAATATTGAGACTATAGTGGAGATTGTCCCCAGTTTTATGCTCCAAACCAGCAGTGGGTAAGTGATGTAGAGCTGAGTTGCAGGATGTATGTGCTAGCTCATCTTGATTATCTACATAGTCCCCCCATCAAGAGTGCAACACATGGAAGTGTTTAGCTATGAATGTGCTTGTCATGTTCCCTACTCTATTTGCAAGGGAGCTGTTTTTAAGTGGCCTCACTAAGAATGTCCCCTCTCATATGTATGCAAAGGAATCTAGAACTAACAGATTGGCCTAGCTTACAAAACTCTGCCTCCACACTTAGGCTCATTCATCAATCCTTATACACCCCAGAAGGAGAACCTTCAAACCTTTCATCTTGCTGGTCACTAGTATATAGGGAGCATATCAGTCAGCCTAAGACTCAACTCCTTCTTTCTGGCTAGTTCATGCTAATGAAAGGCCAAGCCTGTGAGTCTGAGAGAAGAAGAAAAGGCATTTCCAAAGGTTTGAGCTAGCGAGGACAAAGGATCATGTTGGATTTGAGTAGTGCTGGAAACACAGCAGTCTCTTTCAGCAAAAGAACAAAACTGCACATAAAAGTAGCAATCAAAACAAATGGAAGCAGAATTATTCAAACGTTTTGTAAAACTCATTAGTTGGAACCAACCAGAAAGTTGAAGATGACCAGGAGTTGCTGACGTATTCTGAGAGTTCCTAGGAGCTATTTATAGGGATTATCAATTAACATATTGGAATCATCTTCCAGATGAAGCTTCTAGCCAAATAAAACCTAATAACATAAATAAATACATCATACTTGTTTTAAAGTGAAGAGTAGCATCTTTGGCCATGAACAATATGACATCAGATGCTAAAACCTAATTGCTTTAAGCAATTATAGCAGCTCAATCTTCACAACATTTTTACAGTCCTTGGTACAGACCCCAACTTCTAACAGTTCTGTATCATTTATTCCCTTAGGTGAAGACAGATAGCAACAGTAACTTAATACACAAGAAGTCTATTATTATATCCCACTTATTACACATATATTAACTTAATTACAGCAAGTTCAAAGCTGGCACTGACACTGCATTTAAACTCCGCATTTTTTAATCCTTGCTTTAACACAAGTCATTTACCATATAAAACCCAGGGCAGTATCAGAGTGTGTACAGTAAACTGTGACATTATTAAAAAGGAAAAAAGAAACTTAAGAACTAAAATGTAACTGTTTTTCTGTTCAGAAATTACAGAACTATTTTTGTGTATGCACTGAAAGGGAAAAGCATATTCAGTTCTGCAGAACATTTTAAATCCTAATGGAGTACATGAACGTAGCCGTAGCCTAAAGATAAGACTGGAATCAATCTGAGGGATTGGAAGTAATGTACACATACTCATGAATATTGTTAATGGAAGACATCCAAGAGGCCCCTACGAGCAACTCATCTAACACAGACTATTTCATGACTTGTTTGTTCACTCAAATTAATTATAGTCTCATGCAGTCTTAATGCACCCGCATAAGGAAGTAAAATTAATGATGCATTCAGTTGTCTGGGAGCAGAAATAAACTTCTACGATGGGCCCAGAGCTGAAACTATGGGAAGGATAGAAATGGCAGATGTTATATAGCTGGAAAGTCATAAAGTTAAGACATACCCAATAAAGTTTTGAAAATGACATTTTTGAAAATACTCGTGAAATGAATGAGAGGCTCTAAAGGCTGAAGGTTAATACTATTATTTAGAGCAAGTTAAGAGAAGCATGCTTCACGAAGTCATAATTTAACCTTGACATGGGAAGAAGCCATTTTAATTTGAAAACCTGAAAAATAGAAAGCCTATCAAAGCGAGAAAAAAAAGAAAAAAAAAAAGGAAAAGGAAAAGAGGAGAGAAGATAGAAAAAGAGAGCCTTGTCACTATTTTCAAGCCAAATTTTCTTAAAGTCTGGGCATGCAGTAGAGAAAAGATGGATTAATGGAAGTATAAAAAGACCAAATTTTGAAGTGTTCATCTTTACAGAGTGTTTATACTAAGAACCTTTGGAAAGAAAAGAATATACATAAAGTTAATCCAAAACATGTGAAAACTTTTGAATCAAAATGTTTAAGGCAGAAGAAAACTGTATAGTGTATTTAATCACATAACTGTTTAATATGTTTGGAGAGAGAAGAAGAAGGAAAAAAAAAAAAAAAAAAAAAAAAAAAAACTTACATGAAGACAGTAATAATGTTTATAATACCAAACTTCTTTTCCCTGAATGCATAAACAGCTATATTTTACAGAAATACAAAATTCTGATGCAATGCTTTTTAGAAGCATGCTCACGTCTGTTTTTCTTTATCTTCTCTTGCCAATTTATTTTTTGGAATACCTTCTCTCTGTAAGCAAACATCCATCAAGCCATTACACCCACAGCCATAAGAGAATCTAAAGGACATGTGTAATTGCCTGTTGAATGAGAGAATATCTCATTCGTTCATTAAAATGGACAATAAACAGGAGGGTTGATCTAAGTGTTAAAGTGATGGTTGATCTTCAGTGTTAAAACCCAGCTTGTACATTAACACTAATAAAGAATATTAGGATTTTTCAGTAAACAACACCCACAGAAGATAGGAGGATGGAAGAAATGAATGTGTCTTGCTCATTTATAAAGACAACCTGAAAATATTTTCCCCTCAGAAACAGCATACTTTAAAATTGCTGATAATTCACTTCTCATTCTCAAGAATTTAGTGTATGTGGCTTGCAGAGTTATTTTTCAAGTCATTAAGAGACTAGATTTGAACACCCAGTGTCAAAAACTAAGAAAAAGAAGCCCATCATGTCATGCCAGCTTGAAAAGATGCAAATAAACTGATAAACACCTACTTAAAAAAAAAATCATAGACACTGCACCTGAATTAAAGTTATTTCAAAATACGAACTTGGTAATGAAACTAGGGCAGGACTTAATGAGTTATGGCAATCCTGCAAAAATATGCCACAGTAATACAACACAGATCCACAAGTTTTACGTGAAACTTGAAGTACTTGTCAAACCTCCCCTCATCCCACAGTTTACAGCATTTACAATGCTCATGGTCCATATCCTCTTCATAATGAAATTCTAAACGCAAAGCAAGCCATGTGTAGATACAGCATTAGCAGAAAATGTAGCAATACAGCATCTTTATTACTACGGCCAATTCATGTAGTCTATATATAACAACAACATTCTCCGTTATTACTCTGTATCAGCAGTAAGGAATTCCTGGTTTCAACTGTTTAAAAAAATATCTCATATTAAATAACATCTAAAAGTAACATATACAAGTGCATAGGCAGATTAGTTCCATCTTACTAAATGGCAGTTAAAAAGGTAATCTTGTTTGAAAATGATGAGAAGTGAGAAGATTCATGCCTTGTAAAAGGAAAAGAGGAAAAGACCTGCCCAGAAAGTAATATGAGATGGCAATATTTAGAAGGCTGTCTCAACCAGAAAAAAATAAGGGGGTAGGGGGGAAGGGAAGGGGAAGGAGGGAACTTTTCAGGCTAGCTTTTAATAATTGAAAAATTGCATTTCTGAATGGCCCATCCAACCTCTATTTAATTATATTACAAATCAGCAATGTTTTTGAAATAGGGACAAAAGAATCTCTTCAAAAACTATTACTTCTTGCCACATTCGCACTGAAGTACAGAAGAAAAAGTAGAGCTATCCCCTAGCCTCCACACAATATATTGCAGTAGTCAGTGTATTACTATAGCTTCAATTCCAGGTGAAAGCTGTAATGAACCACAGATACAGTATCAGACATGGTTTAAAGCATGGTACTGCCATGAAAAACCATACGCGTATCTCACTAGGGTAAGTTATGGTATTAGCTAGTTATGTTTGTAAAAGATAAAGCAATCAAAACTGATGCCCCTCAAGTTTCAACTCCTGTATTCCCCTATTCTTTCAGAAATACTATTTGCCTTAGTGCTTTCATACTAATAACAGGGCCATTCACTTGGCATGATCTATGAACTGACAGAGTGTTGAGCAACCAGATCTACTCTTACAGCTACCAGGCATTCTGCTATTTGCAAGACACCTAGCTTCTACCTCTTCTCCAGAGATGGAAACCTGCTAAGTCACTTATCAATATCCTTATTTTGACCCAACTAAGGATATACCCAAAATAGAATAAAAGTTGACTGACTGCAAATGCTTTTCAAGTAAATGGTGCCATGCAAACAAAACCACTCTCCCATCCAAACTCAACACATCAGGCAGGAAATAGCTTAACTACTGACAACAAAGACAGTAACTGCTTCTAGGAAAGTGCACAAGATGCTGATATAGCTGATCATACTTCCACTAGCCGCCAACAGGACTCGGCAACTAAGGCAATTCACTCCCACCCTGCCTCACGAATCTTTTCTGAATAAATGATTTTTTCCATGAATAGAATAGCAGTGGCTATAAAAAGCATATTAAAATTCAGGTATACCTCACAGAATTTCTGTAGCAGTGCAGATGGCAGAAAGTCCTCAGGCTGTAACCGAACAGGAGGCCCGGTCCAATTGCTTTGGACAAAGAGCTGCAAACTGCCCACGCCAAGTAGGAACACCAGCCTCTGCCTGCAAGATAGATAAGAAAAGCAATCAACACTATTTTTTTAATTTAGCTTACAAAACCTGGCTAATTGGTTAATTCAAATACCCCAATCCTTAAAAAAATAAAATAAAATCACACTCCCAGTATAATGAATCTAGTGCTCAAGAATGCAGAGCCATGCGGGAAATTAAAAGGGTTGGAAATATTCTTGGTTATGCAGAATGGTAATGACAACATTTTGGAAACAGATCTAGGTTATATGTTTCAGAATTTGAGACTGTATCTAATTATCAGATCAGTATAAGAGGCAAATTATCCCATACTTGCCTACTGCAGCATTATGTTTTCCTGTGAATTTTTTTTGGCTCAACATTGTCAGAAAAAGAACATGGCACCACTGTATGTTCCACATTAATGTACTTATTTCTATTTTGACATTAATTTGTTTTCATCTCCTCTGATAATAAGACTACCCTAACCTTTAGGAAGTTCTTAGGTACCACCTTAGACTTGCCTCAGATACTTTGACAGCAGTTCTCATTCAGTCATACTTTTTAAAGAATGCATTTAAAAAAATGAAACTCTGAGAATTGCTTTTCTTTCTGAAACTGAGTACAAGTTTTTTCCTTATTTACAAGGCTATAAGCATTTAACTTCCTTATCTTATTAATTCTTCAGGCAGCATCAGAAACAAATAACCTCTGTTGTCTGCAGAACGTAGTTAGAATCCCTCAAAAATTAGTAGTAGATTTAAGAGTGTAGACTTTCGGGACACTTGCACAAATTTCTGATTTTCTGACTTCTTTAGGACTTTCAGCCCTGTTGTATTGCAGATCAGTTATACGCCAACAAAGGCCCAGCTGCACATCACAGATATAATATAACTCCTATCTAAAAAAAAATCTGATATAAAAGAGGAAAGTTAAGGAGCAAAACTGAGCTGGGGAAAAAAAAAAAATCTAGTTGCTGTTTCTGTAAAGGGACAGAGAGCTGGAAGATGAAATATTATACAAGCCATTAAAACAAGTATCTGCTGGACAAGAGTGTGCAAAAGGCATAGAACAATGAGAAACTAGAAGCAGGGAACATTCAACCGGGGGGGCGGGGGAAAAAAAGAGAGAAACAGATACTTAGGAAGGTTGGAAACAGAAGTACAGGTATAAAGAGCCCTCGTTGAACAATTATATTTACTAGCTAGCATTATCCACATGTTAAATACCTACTCAAATACTGCTCAAATGTATACTCCATGTGGCCATTAAACTTCAAAACAATTTGAAGACACACTATATAATCTTACTTCAGTCCTGTATTTCCTTAGCCATGTCTTCATCCATCCATCTGGCTGGTCCTTTCTCTATGTGATGGGGTTTCCTGAGTTTTGATCGTTTCAGATGTTTACACCAAGCCCAGTACGACTGTGACCCATGATGCAAAATGAGGCATTTATACAAATACAATATAAATACTGGAGTGTATCATATAAATTTGCTTGGTTTTAAAATAAAACATAACTGAACATTCATATTTAGAAAAATAAATTTGCATGTTATTCTATAATTCACATATAAAATGTAAGAGTAAGAACATTCAATAATCTGGATATGCTTAAAAGACAACTACGTTATAGTTCTTATTTTCCTGTGACTTCCCTTCTGTACTTTCTGGGTACACACACACACATGAGAAACTGAATAGGGTTTTCTTTTTTCCCACTTTAAATACAACAGTGTCAGATTAAAAAGAAAAGTTTGCTCGCTTTTATTTTTCCATATGTATGACACACTAATTCATTGACCATCACAAGCCTCAAGAGAAATACCAGAAATATCATCCATGTTGAGAAACAAAAACAAACTTCATTGTATGGATTTGTTTTGTAAAGTTTGGTATTTATATATTTAGTAAGGTAAACATATGGTCAATAAAGACCATATTGCTCATTTCCCTAATCCTTTAGGTTTTAGGATCGAGTGCAGCAGGAGGTCTTCAGGCTCTTTCAGAGTTCTAAAAGATTTTATCCCTTCCTTGAAGTCTCTAGAGCTAAACTGTGTCTCAGGCAACAAATGCTCCTCCTTCAAATGGAAGCAAGGAGGAAGAAATAAATTAATAAAGATGGATATTCCCCTCCTATATAGACACATATATACCATGCCTCCATCTTCAGCAATTCTGCTAAATTGGTATACAACTACCAAGCTGTAATTTTCTAGTTTGTCTATAGAAGATTATTGTTAACCTTTGAACTGAGTAGCCACAGCAGGAAGAAAAATGTGTTCTATGTTTGAGAGGAATAATTTGAGACTAAGCCATGAAGTTTGAAAGTGCCTTACTGAAAAATGTTCAAGAGTGAGGAAGAAGCAGTAAAGATGATAGAAAATGTTGCAGCTAATTTTAAAATACTGTTAAAATATTTTTCTTGCAAAGTCCTGACTGTGAAAGCAGGAAAAAAATTGCAGACTATGTCCAAACATATATGTATATTTGAGGTCTAAATATTAAGCTATTTTATCCTCATACTCCTTACTCTTAGCATCAGTGAAAGAACTCAAGAGTTTTTAATGCCATTACAGAACTGTGCTTTGTACTGTTTTATATTGTGCTAAAAGAACAAGGTTAACTATTCAACTTTCCATTTCCGACTGAATTCAGATACCACTAAGTCTTTTAATTTCCAGAATTAAGACTTTAAAGTCAGGAAGAAAAAAGAAAAAAAAAAGGTAATTTGAACTAGGACCTGTGTACTGAAAGTCACAAGTCATCATATTACTGTATTTTCTAAGCTATAACTTATTACACTTTCTTAGGATCATTGGAGGGTGTCAGAAATTCTCACCATAAGCAGTGAAAGGTCAACATAACAACATGAAAAAGTTGCATTAGTTTCTTCCATAAGGCACTCACACGAGGTACAGGGCCTGCAGCTTGGAAAAAAATACCTATTTTAACCCAGAAAGTCACTGGAGGCAAAGCAGTGCATGCTGCAGGTAAGTGTTGTAGGCCATGCCTACCTAAAGCAGGAGGTGATATGTCTTTTATTAGAAGACTTTCTATGTAAAGGAAGAGGCAAACAACTTATCTTCCAGTGCTAATATCATTCAAATTGTGTCATAATATCACTAAAAGAACCTGAAGAAAAAAATATTATTTGCCTACCGAAGAGAAAATATTTCTGGAAAATACTGGTACATTTTGAAACATTTGAACTATTCAAAACTCCTATTTCAAATAAAATTATAGAATGTAATCCTGGGGAGGGCGGGGGGAGGGAAGGGAAAACCACACACAAGCAATTGCTTCTTAAAGGTTCAGTGCTGTAGATTTGCACAAGAAAAAAAAAAAATGTAAGACCAGAGAAACAGACTGCTGCTTTCTGCATGCTACAATAGAGGCAGCACAATCCTGTGAACAGGATATAGACCAAAAAAAATCCAGGGAGGGAATATAAAGATGCTTTATAATATCTTGTCATGGTGATATATGATATACATATGATTATTTTAAAGAAGCTAAACAATTGATAAAATCTATTTCTTTCATGTGCAGCAAATCATGCATTAATCAATGATTAAGACCAGGGTTGTATTAATAGCTTTCAGTCCATTTCATGTTTGCTGCATTATTCAGAATAAACTGTTCCAAGAGAGAAGTTACCAATACTGACATTTCTCCCTAAATTATGTCACCATATAAGCTCCAGTCATACACAACAACAAAACATAAAACAAAAACAAAACAGACAAGCAAAAAAACCCCAAAAAAGCTAGAGACAAAACCCATGGGGACAACCTCTGGATGTTCCAGTCCAGAAACAGGAGCACATCAAACTGTATTGCATTAGTTAAAGCCCAGGCTCTCTCTTTCTCTAAATTTCTTAACAGGACAGAGACTGATTTACAAACAACAAGAGAGAGATTAGGAATTGCATACTAAGGCATATCTTTTGTCCCACTACGACCCACAGCTTTAGAAAAGTCTCAGCCTAGTGTTTAGAACTGCCAGTTACTTGATTCTTTCAGGAATTGTAGCAAAACTTCTTGTTTTGATGCCTGTCACACCAGCACACATGTGTTTGGATTCTGTCACATTTACACGCAATACTTTCTTTTTACCTTTATCTCATCTCCTTACATCTTTTGCCCTCCTTGCCTTATTTTTTTTAGAGCAACTTCTTCCCACCTAGCTCCTCTAAAAAACTATACATACACAAAGAACTTTTTAATTTTAAATAACTACTAATAAATAACTATTTAAATTTTATTAAACATTTAAATTACATATATACATACACACTTTCTACTTCCACTACTCCTACTGTAAGCCAAAGTGAGTCTATCTTACAGAAAGCTTTAAATATAAAATTAATCAATCCATGGATATCATCCATTAGCAATATCTTACTCACTTTAAGGTAATATTAAAACAATCCTACTATGCATCAACCTGAAAAATATGAACAGACATTGTTTTGAAAGGGATATTAAATGGTATTTCACATATGAATATGTATGCAATATGGTGCTTCAAAGATAAAGATGCATGGCAAGATGGCTTCTTTATAGCAGCACCTTCAGAGGTAACCACTGTAAATAAAGCTGAAGTTTTCAACAGACCTTCATATCAAAACACTGTCTAGTGAAGGAACCAATAAAGAATAGATCCTCCAGCAAGAAAGGGCGAGGGAAGAACTTACACACCACAGAAAAACTATTTTCTAATTTTCTCTCCTCAGAAAGAGAAAAAAAAAGACAGACAAAAACAGCCGCTATTGAACCTTCCACATAATTATTATTTCCACCTTTCCATGTTATCGGCCTCTGCAGGACAGTCCAGGTATGCGCGTATCTGTTCCTCCAAGTAGCTGTCAATGTTCTCCTCTGTCACAGAAGGTGCATTGAAAATATCCTGGATGGCTGAATTTGAAAACACTGCCTCATATTTCCCATCAATAATTAACTTCAACAGCAGTCCACTTTCTGTGAAACAAATAAATAAAGCATCACCTTAGAAACAATTTCATGTTAGAAGAAATATTCAAGTCACAGCATATGCATGTCTTCTTTGGAAAAAAAAAATACATCTTACAATAAGTGTAGTTCTATTTAAGCTAAATAACAGCAGTGGCGAGAGTCATCTTATTCAAAAGGAATTTTACAGAGCTGGTATTAATGTTATAGTTAAAAACAAACTGCTATATGAATGCAAAGCATTAAAAAATGCACAGGAATTTCAAGGAAAATGTGGATGGCCTTTCAAATAAATACATTAAAGTTAATGAAGATTTAAAAATTCAGAAGAAGGTTTAAAAAAAAAAAAAAAAAAAAAAAAGAGCTCCCTCCAAAACATTTTAAATTACTAAGTTACAGGTTCTAACTATAAGACAACCTTTTTAGGAGAATAGGTCAGCCGTGACAAAAACAGCTCAACAGTTGTAAAAGTTGAGGGAATAAATTCCTAGGTAAAGGGACCGCACTTCCTTTAATTGCTGGAAGTAGTCATATTGCCCATTAGCTGTGACTTTAGCTCTACTAAAAAAGATAGTAAATTTATCTTGAGGAAATACATATCGAAGTGATAAGTCTGCATAAGAAGCAAGATGCTTAAGAGCAACTACCACATTGGTATGAATCCATTTTCTCTGCTTTTTTCTTGCAAGACAAAATGAATTCATGAAACACCATATATTTAAATCATAAGGTGTTTCTAAACAACCAAAATATAGACTAGGCTAGAATCTTTGCTCACAAAAGACATTTTCCTTTCCACCTCCTTGCCCAGACATGCAACCAAACAAGAGGCTGTCTGTTAGATGAGCCTTGAAGTGTTAAAAGCTCATATTCTTGAGCAAAATCGCCATCCAATGTGTCTCACTGCTTTGACTGCAGTCAAATCCGTGACTCCAGGCGGGTACTGCAGCTCTCATGCCATCACTGCTGCCACAGCTGCACTAACACTGGCACCCAGGCTACCCAGATTGACACCTGCACAGGGGCACATCCACACAAGCTGCTGCTGTGCAAGGAAGTCAACCCAATACTAACCCCAAGCTCTTCTAGCTCCAAACAAGTAGCCCAGAACTTGGGCAACCTGAAGACCCATGCTAAAAATGAGCTTCAATGGCAGAGATGGATGACTTGGTAGGAATGGGTGACAGAAATACATTCATTCTCATCTGCCCGCACCAGGCTATTTACCACAATTTATGTCCTTTATTGCAGAAGTCAGACAAATAATGTGAGGGCTTGTCTGTGCTAGGTGAATGAAAGAGACATTAAGCTGAAAGGGCACATGCAAAAGAAAACTAACCCTTGTAAAGCCCTGCTGACACTGCACTCTCAACAGAGAGAGAGATGAGCAACTTCCTCTGAGCTGCTCTGCAGGGAGAGGGTCTTTCACCAAAGGACACCTTATATTGGATTATAGTTGCTCAGAGAGGCAGGGGTGTATTTGACTAGGATGGTTATTGGCAGGGAGGATGCTGGTGGTTGTTTTTCCAGTAATGCAGTAACTGCAGCATGACTGTCTATAATTCCATAAATCCTGCTTTGGATTCTGCATTGGCCAATTCAAAAGCTAGCATAAAAGAATGGTCACTGATTTTAACTTTAGGTTCAGACTAATTAGGGTTCATTTCAGTAATAGCCTCACTATTTTCTCTCACTACCAGATATTGATATTGCAGGAACCTATCTCATCCAAAGCTAATGGCAACACATCACTAAAAGAAGACATACACAACTCTCACTGAAGAGATGAAAAAAAGTCACTTAGGATTTCTTGCCAATATAGTGAATAAGGCTAAATAAGAATTAACATTAGGAAGCTAGCTAGAACGGCACAGATATTTTCCAAAACTCATTAAGTGCCAAGGTAAGGATGAAAGAATCTCTCAAGAGGCTACAGCCCCCAAATATGTCAACGCTACAGCCCGTATCGCACACACAGCTGGATTCCTTGACTGCCCGAGGCACAGAAGTGCCTCTGCAGCCCCACGTGCAGCATCCGCTAAACCCTGCGGGTTCCCCTGCAGCAGAGGCAGCCCAGTAACAGCCTCGAGCCCCGCCGGGAAGTGCCTTTCCGTGTGCCCCTAACAGCTAGGGGACACGGGGCAGGCAAGGCGCGCCGCTCTGCTTCCCTCTCTGTTCGCCTGCAGGGCTCACGGCTCCGGGCAGCGCAGAGCCGCGACCCGCCGCCCGGCGGGAGCCGCCGCGGAGGCCGCAGAGGGGCGGGCAGTGCCCGGGGGCGGCGAGGGCACATCCGGCCGCCCCCAAGCGCGAAGAGGGAGCCGCGCGCTGCGCACCAACAACGGCCGCCGACCCACCCGGCCGCCACCGGCCCGGCCTCACCTGCCGCCGCGAGCTCGCCCTGCTTCCACGCCAGGGCCTCGGCGGGGCTGAGGAAGCCCCTGAGCAGGGAGCGCTCGAGGGCCGCCATGGCGCTGCCGGCTGCCCCTCAGCCCATGTGCAGGAAGCGGCCGCTGGGAGCCGCCATGACGCTCTCGCCGCGCACGCGCCACGGAGCTCCCGCCGCAGAGGAGCGGGAAAGGCGCATGCGCGCGGCGGCGGAAGCGGGGCGGGCGGCTACGTGCCTCGGCTCGAGCGCCACGTGCGAGTGCAGAGTGCGCCCCGCGCCCCGCCCCCCAGGGCTCCGCCCCGCCAGGCCGTTGGAGCCGTTGCGGCCGCGCAGGGCGGGGCGGCTCTTTTATTTATTTATTTGTTTGTTTTTAAGAGTTGCTGCAGCTCAAGTTGGTTTCTTTAAAATATAGGTTGCTGTGAGTAGCAGCCTGGTATGGTGGAAAACATCAAGGGCTGCCACCTGGGTGCTTAGGCAGCTACAGGTGGTGGGTATTGCAGCTTGGCTCGAGTTTCACGAGCTTTGTTACCGGCACATAGGCCAGGCAATTCAGAGGTAACTTCCTCTGTATGTATCTCTGTATGAGCTCTGATCGCCTATTTAGGTGTGTGGTGTTTTTGTTAAGATGCCTGTCAAATAACATTTGCTCAGAATTAGGAAGATAGATTATTTTAAAAAAATGTAAAATAGATGGGTGTAAAAATGATAAGAGAGGAAAATATTAATTGTGATTAGTAGATACCTAGTCATATATATATATATATATGTGTGTGTGTGTGTGTCTGTGTGTGACTCTGTGTGTGTAGTTTTGATGCTTTTTGTTTAATGCAGGTACTTCTATGTCTAAAGACACTCTAGACACAGATATGCACTTTAATAAATTTCTAGGGTGCAGAGTGTGGATCTCACTTGGCCTCTGCCTGTGTCTGTATTTCAAAACCCATCTGAATACCTTTAGAATCAATTCTGCCCCAGTGTTTCTAATTTTCATCATTTTGCGTGTAGTCCATTAGCCAAGAGAGGCAAAAATGTTGAGCCATTCTATTTATTCAAAATTAAATGTAACTCTTCAAACAATGTGAAATGGTCTCCCTGAGTTGCTAATGGAACCTGAAAATAATCAAGTCAGAAACCAGAAAACTATTGCAGCAGGGGATAAATACTTAATTTGGAAAAGTGAATGTTCTGAAGAAAACTGCACTGTAAAAGTTAACATTCATTTTTGTATTAAGTGCAGTGTTTAATATGGTGAAATAGAGTTCTTGCAAAGCTTAGTTTGCTATGCTTCAAAAATTATGTTTTCATTTGCTTCCATATCTAAGATACTCTTTAAAATTTGAAAAAGACTACTGCTTTTTTTATTTTACTGTATCCTTTTTATTATTATTATTCTTTAAATGAATGTAATAGTTATTTGTCAGTTTGGGCCTTAAAATTCAGGGTATTAATTTCGATTAGTTAGAATTGCTATCTTCCCCACCTCTGCCAATACTCCGAACATTTCTTTTTAAATGGTAATTCATTTTCTGGAAGCATTCAGAAATTTTGTTATGTATAAAGGAAGCACATTCCTTGCTTTGGAGAAATTTTTACCATTCACAGAAAAAGATTTTGTTACTGGTTTGTCAGTTGCTATTTGCCACCGATTTTTTGTCATCACTTGCTTCCCCTATGATAAGCCTATTCCCTCTGATTTGAAAAAATACATAGGTTTCTTAGAAAGTAAAGCCAAAAGGTTTCATCTTCATTTAAGCCTTGCTTCTGTTAGTTACCTGTGAAGAGAAGTATTTCTTCTTCAGCAAGCCCTTTGCAATACAGTGAGCTGCAGGTGCAAAATTTTAGTGTATACTTGCTTACTGGTTCTAAGCAGGAATCAAACCTTTCGGCACAAGTGTTTTCAGAGGAAAAACTTTCTTCTTTAACTTTTTTTCCAAGAGTTCAAGAAAATTGCCTCTATGAAGCCTCATGCTTTGAAGGCAAGACTTCCCCTGGGTGTCTGAATTAGCAGATTAAAATAATCTTTTAAGGTTTCTGTCTGTGCTGCTGTGTTGATACAGTGTTTATGTTCTGTTGCAGGGCTTTTTTAAAAAGCCTTTTGAAACATGATCTTAAAGGACTACAAAATGTTATGCGTTCCAAAACCACTACCTGCAAAAGATGATTTGGTAAGTTTAAAGTTATTGTTATACGTATATAAGTACGAGACATGAATTTTAAATTCATCTTCAATTTAAAGTGCCAGGTTTCAGGTATTGCTGAAGACGACATGATTGTATTTATGCTGTGTTTGAACAATACAGTTGATTTGCGATCTTGCGGTTTGTGTGTGTTTGTTTATTTGTTGTTGTTGTCATTACGAAGAGAAAACCCACTTGTTAGTATAGCAGGATTAAAACTTGCAAGGTTGTCTAACCAAAACCTCATATTCAATTTCTGTTGTGAGCGGAGCTGTGAGGTTTGCCTTTGGGGAATTCTATCAGCTTTTCCTTACTTCAGTCAGTTCAGTCAAACAGCATCTAAGTAACGTTATTTTGTGTAGATCATTATATCTGAGATTACATCTTCTTCAATTACAGCCATTATGTAAAAAGGGAGGGAGAGAGGCTTAAAAATGAAGTTTTTCTTTTTAATATTCAAGTGTCTAAATTTAACCTTGAATTCTCTTTGTTGGTCTGCAGAGAGAAAGTCTAACAAATTGTTTCCAATTGCATGCACTGTGACAAACACAAATTTTATCTGGAACAGATAGAATGTTGTATTAAAGCTACATACCATTTATCTCTTTAGTGCACTTACCAACATGATTGCATTTTTGGACATGGAGCAGAAGTGGATGGTCACCTGCAAACAGAAGAATGTTTCTGAAACTACCTTACATTTTATTGAATGAATGGATGATTCTGCTTGCTGTCCAGATGTGTCACAGATAATTCAGGGAAGCTACCACATGAGACTGGTGGGCAGTCAGAAACACTGGTTGTGACAGGCAGTATGTGGTGATATGAGTGGCGACAAGTTCCATACATTGAGAACCCAGCTGACTTCCTAGTACATCATTTTCCATCAGGAGCAGTGGGGCTCTTGGGTAGTCACTGTCACTTTTGCTTGCAGGCCATTCACAGGGATTTTTCTTCTTGGTCTTCCAAATTTTAAGATATGCCTGTGACTCTTGACCTCATTTAGGTTTGATTTGTGATTTAAAGAATTAGAACAATTGACTATCCCTTTTTATAATGTTTGTGAGGTTTGATGAGTATGGGGGAATGGTGTATGTGTTTGTTAATTATGGACTATTGCACTGCATACTTACTATGCTTTTGCAAATATTTTTACACTAATGCAATATTTTACACTAATACAATAAGCAGCTTGGCAGATTCTGAAAAATACATGAGTGAAACTTTTGTAATGATGCATTAATGCATTTTACACAAACTATGTTCTAGATTTTTTTTTTAATCTACAGAACAGTAGGTAAAATCTTAGATATTGTAACATGCTCTTCAATGTGTTTCATCTAACAATTTAGTGCAAAAGATTTCCCTTAAATAGTGATATTGATTTAAGTGCTGTTTAGTAAGGGTGGCATACATCATACCTGACGAGGGTTTACAATCCTACAGAAATTTCAGTTGTTTGCAGCTTTGCCAAATACAACAAATACGTTGGTTGACATTTTCTATACTGAGTGTCTCCCTTCTCTTGGATAGAGAGAGGAGAGCACAAGTAGTTAAAATGCCATGAATTCTCACTGGCCTCTACAAGCCTGAAATCTGCTTGAAAATGAATTTTCTTATTCTTTATGATTATTTTCTGTGTAAATTGTTTAAACTGCTAGCCTCTTTGAGGATCATCTTACAGTCTGTCCTGGAAAGAACAAACATGAGAGTAATTGTTTTCTTCCAAAACCTGCCTCAAAGCTCCTGTTAATGTTTAGTATATTTTTATAATTTGACATAGTGAAGGATTGACGTGATCATTGACAGGGAATTAGAATGACTCATTTCCCTGTCCTTCCTGACTACTTCTGCCGACCTCTTTACTTCTCTGGGCTCACCAGAGGAGGAGCTCAGGCGACAGACAGGTTCTGAGCAGGCTTGGAGAGAGCTGGAGACTGTTTTGTTCTCTTAGAGTCCTTAAAGGCTGCTGAAGGATTTTTCAAATCTCACACGTTTTCTTTGTGCTGACAGCGTCTGTGATGGTCTCGTGACTTTTTTTTTTTTTTTCTTTTCATTCATTTGCTCAGTTGTTGGTCATTAGACTCTGTAAGCATTAGGAAATCTACTGGTGGCATTCCCAATCTCCTATTTTCCACTGGCCAAATTCTATGCCAAGTCATTACCAAAACTTTTGACATTCGTAAGATCAGGATGTGACTTTTATTGATTCACACATGTATATATATACAATCTTTTGGACCATACAATTTGATGCCTGGGTATTTATTATATTCCAATTCCTTTCTAGGTCATCTGTGGCTGGTAAGATTAAAGGTTGTTCCTGTAGGCTTTCTAACTGTGTCACTCTATTGAACTGTTAATCAGCCACTCTATTCAAAGGCTATTTGTAGCAATTGTCAGTAGAACTATGTTGGGAAATAATAATGGATTAATCCATATTCACGGCATTGTGACAGTACCATGAACATGCAAGTATGGAAAATACTCATGCTGTCCTCAACCTATTCAATTTAGAGAGCAATTGGTTTAAATGTTGCATTTCAGAGGAAAATTTTAACTTGTTCAGCTTAATGAATGAATGATGATTAAAGACAAAATGATTCTTAGTTTAATTTGTTATCTGGATTTCAGATTTGGTTTCAGGATATTTGCCTTAATTGTGGAAGGCTGATTAAGTAGAGTTCATTTGCAAATATATGTGGCTTTACTAATAAAAAGTAGACTGAAACAAATCCGGTTACTATGTTGGCTAATTGTTAGCTAAAAGGAAATTTGCAGCCAGTTTAACAAATTTGGGGGCAAGGGGGAATACAGTTTTTCAGAAAGTTGTTAAAAATACAGTTATCACTTAAAAGCTGGAGAATCCTTTTGCCTTTGTATAGATTCACAAAGAGCAAAAGATGCTGGTGGCCTGTCATTCCAGAGTGGTTTTTGAGTTGTCTGAATCACAGAGCTGCATCAGAATGACTCATTCCCGTTATATATTGCCATCCCTTCTGGGAAAGAGCTGCTGTCTCTCTCTTTCTTCAGAATTTCAGTTTGTACATTTTGCTTTTCTCCTGCTGAAGTTTTTGTTCTTAAATATGTCTGGAATTAAGGTTGGCCTTTTCAAAAGGCCAGGCACTCTATTTCAGGTGCAGCTTCTTATACATCAGCAAGTTACCTCCAAGTATTTCTTTCTTCAAGTAAATAACATTGTGTGTAGCCTCTCTAGGCACTTTGCTATGTAACTGGAGTCCCATGTCAGTGTACACGGGGGTATTAACACAAGTACTGTCTGCAGACGCTTGCAGGGTGCAAACACCTTTGCTGTAATGACACTTAAACTGTTCAGAATAGAGATGCTGATCTTCATAAAATGAGCAAGTGAGTAGCCATCAAAAAAAAAAAAAAGCCTTTCTAAAATAAGATGACCAACCAATGCCAAAAATCCTTTGTATTCAGTTCCCCTCAACTCAGAACCTTTCTCAGACTAAACAGTGCATTTTCCCCTCCATACATCAGTTCTAGAACAGGTAAACCAGGGATGGCATCCAAAAGTTTGAGGTGAAACTCACCATAGGGTCCCCTAATCTCCCCAACTGTAGATGAGGCATTGTATTTTCTGGCCAGATGTCCAAGGTCATATTGGGGGTTGAGTGTAGGGAGTCCTTTCTCCGGAAATTGTTGTTTTCTCTTATTCTTATCTTCTCCTATAACCTTGATAGAACAGTAGCTGATGTGTCCTTCTACAAAGTCATTAGAATTGTAACTCACTGCATTTTTCACAAGGACTTTTCAGGTATATGTGAGTGTTACTGCCAAATTCTTGTCAGTAACGCTCAGGGTAAGAGCTCCTGACTCTACATCTCTGGCAAAATGCTACAGGATTTGCTTCTAAAATTGATAAGTCCACACAGGATGAGAGGAGGGATCAGGCCAAGGAGGCATAGTGATAATATCATCCTGAATAAAATAGCCTTTCTTAGCATTTCCAGGGAATAGGGAATAGTTTTTTGTTGTTGTTTGTTTGTTTGTTTTTTGTCTCTGTGCCTACTTGTGTCTTGATAATATTTTCAGATCTCTTTTTTTCCCCAAACTTTATGAGCCCATGCCTTACTATTTCTCATCCAGGAAATCAAAGCTCAGGTTATTTGATGCAAGATTTCCTCTGGAGTTGGCAGCAGTTTTAAGGCTCGGGGCCAGTCTATCTTTCACATGCTGGTGCTCACCATACCATTTTAACCTGAAATGCAGTTAAACATTGTAGAACTGTTTAGCTAGGTATTTTCATTATTGTCAAATAATCATTTTTAGAATCCATTTGGTTTAGAAACCATTGGTTCAATGGTTTACAAATCATTCATTTCAGCAAGGCATTTTTCTTTGACAATGGCTAAATAGCTAAGGAAATATAAGGCTTCTTCTTCTTCTTCTTCTTCTTCTTCTTTTTTTTTTTTTACCCCCTCCATTAATCAGGAATTCTGAATTTCTTTCTCTCATTTTATTTTTCTCTCTCAAATTTTGTTCTTTTCTTAAAGAAGTAGCCTATGAGGAAAGATGGTTAGGGTGATATTTATTTGAAAAAAGAAATGATTTACAGGAGTCTTTCCATATGTAAAAGTTGCTATAGAGAATATATACGAGGTGTTCAGGATACATCTCTGGACTTTTGTGGCCTTCTGAGGGAAAGAAGCTTGGCTAAATGATCTCCTCACCTAAATGATGGAGCTTTCTCCTTGTGATTTTTGTCTCCTTGAGGCTTTTCTCTGAACTGTGCATCACTTTAAATAGATAAAGATTGCATCCACATTCAGCAGTTATGAAATAAGCTTGGAAGCTTTACTGGCATAGAACCAATAACTTTTATTGGTGCCCTATTGAAGGTATAGGCAGAAAAATGGAGATGGCATTTCTTCATAGTTGGTTGTGATCTGATTGAATCAGCATGTGTGATGTTTAAAACTAATTCCACTGTAAATGGAAACTCTCTATCATAGTTTAATACTTTTTAGTGAAATGATTGCCTCTTAAGCAACAACAAAAGAAAGATAAACTCTTCCTTTTCTTCTTCCTTTGCCCTTTTCCTTTGCCCGTTATCTCCTTCCCCTCTCTGTCCCAGACAGAGCCTCAAAATGGATGTTAAGTCTTGTGGGGATCAGAGCACTTGAAGGACTTTAGAAAGACTAGATGGAATTACTGTTTCAACTGGAATGTGCTGCTGCTCTTTTAAAGGTGTATTTTAAAGATATGTATTATTCACTCTTAATTGCTTTTGATCTTTCATCTGCTAAAATAATGCTTTACTGCATTTTTGTAAGTTTAGAAGAGGTTAAATACAATTGTGTGTTATTTGCCTCCTTTTCTATAGAAAAGCTTTTTTTTTTTTTTTTTTTTTTTTTTTTTGATAGCTGAATTTAGATTGCAGAGGCGTCATTGAGACTAGCTGGCATTGAACCAGATTCTGATAGCATCACAGTGTGCTATAGGTCAAGACTTAATTTAGTCTGGCTTCTAGTGAAGTGAACAGATTCTCCTTTAATGTCATCTCTTTGTTCCTGACATAGAATAATAGCTATTTCTATTTACATCTCATTTTCAAGCCATAAAATTTCCATACTAGCACTAAAAATGGAAGAAGGATGTAGGATAAAGATAGTGACCTTGCTGAAGTTGACATATTTCTGGAGAAAAAAAAAAAAGTAGGTGGTGGGAATTTGGTTTGGGAAATTTGCTTTCTTTCTCTTAAAGATGAATAAATAAAGGTAAAATTATGTTTACATTTCTAAGTTTTCTAGTTAGTGTAGCAATATGGGTTGGTCTACAGAAAACTTAGGGGGAATCAAGTATTTCTATTTCTCTGCATGATCATGGAAGCTGTTCAACACAGTCTTTAAAGACCAGAATTACAAAAATAACAGCACTGGTGGCAAGAGTGACTCACTAACTGAAAATTTACTTAGGTATAAAATCAAACTAATCAGTTTTGCATAAATCTCATTCATATGAGATTACAATAGTCTGTTCTTCACCTTCCTGCTCGCTTCCAAATTAAACTATTAGACTTACCTATGTAGACACTAGTGTTCAACTTTTCTTGGCAGAAGAAGGTAAAAATGCTTGTTTTTCATAGTAGCATATCTTAGAAGTATCTCTAAAGCCAGATGACCTTTAATGCTTTCCTAATGTTAAAAAAAATATAATAATAAAAGAAAATCTGTAATTAGCTGTTTAAAAGCTGCATCCTTCTTATGAATGTCTCTTCCATGTAGCTTGAAACTTTTGGAGCAAACTCTGTGAACTTTTTGGAACTTTTTGAACAACATGAAACAGAACCACAGAAAAATCTAGGTTTGAAGGGGTCTCTGGAGGTGGTCTCTTCTAAAGCCTCGCTCAAAACAAGGCTACGTTGTTAGACCAAGTTGCTCAGGGCTGGTTGCAGGTGAATTTGAAGATCTCTAAGGACAGAGATTACACAGCCTCTCTAGTTATCCATTCTGTGCATAGCAGTCTCTGAGGGGACTTTTTTCATCATTGCCAGCCTGGTCTTCTGTTACTGCATGTTGTGAATTTTGCCTTTTTTTTTTTTTTTTTTTGGAATGGACCTCTGAGAAGAGTTTGGATCCATATTTCTACAAGTTCATTTTAATTGGTGAAAGAGACTGTTATTACACCTCCTTTTCGCAGATTTAAGTAGCCTGGCATCCTTTTGGGCCATTCATTAGCAAAGTTAGTGGCCCTCCACTGAACTCTTTCCAGTTGTTGGTGTATTTGTCCTACTGAGGGGCCTAAAACTGGACACAGGGCTCCAAAGGTAGCCTCATTCTTGTGTGTGTGTGTGTGTGTGCACACATATTCACGTTACATATATTATAACATGTAAGGGGTATTTTATTGATTATTCACTCTCAGAATTGTGAAGCCTTTCGTGAATCTGTCACAGGGATTTAGTATTCCAAACCTGCCCTTTTCAGACTTGGGTCCTTGTTACATACGTTACACTCTTTATTTGTAAATAATATTGTGTCTTCTAGTTCTTTATACTCTCCTTGTGTGGTCAATCAGTTGCTTAGGATCTTGGATGCTAGTTTTGCTTAGCAATAGTATTTGTATCACTTTCTCCTTACCATTTATTGGGATTTGAGGTCTATATGCATGGAATCTTTAATCACCATTTTTAGGCATCTTTAACATCTTGAATTCATTTAAGTAGATGAAAGAGAGCAATGGTTGAGGTCTTAAACATTCTGGATAGCCAGATGCTCCTATATTTTGCACAGAGATCTCCCAGCTGTTGTCAGCTTGAGAAATGAACTGAGCTCGGAATGTGCCCCCTGTTTACTTTAATGACCAAAGGTTCAGGCTTTCCAAACACCATGTTCTGGTTCCACATTAACGTGTGCAGGCCTGTTAGCAAGGAAGCTTTATATTTATTAGTTTGCTCTGTACTACATTTCTTCTTTAGGAGCAGAATTGCTGTCAGAAATACTTACAAACATTTAAAACAAAGTGTTTTCAGACTTAAACTCCAGACACAGAATCTTCTAGCTACTTCAGATGTGCGTGCAAATACTTGAGGAAGGGGGTGGAGGGCCTTATTTAAATAGCTGCCTTCGTGCCATAGGATTGAAAGGCAGTTCTTGTTTGGCTGTGTTACCCAGATCTGTTTTTTGAATTTTCTATCAAGTTGCTACATATGAAAACTGCAGTCTATCCTGCTCAGTACATATACAGATACTTCAGCTGTTTTTAGATATTATTCATTATTCCAACTCTTGTAAGCAAGTTTAAAACACATTTGTAGCCATTACTGTATACTCTGCTATTATTTATGGTAAGGGCTGATATCAAAATACACATGCTGTCCTACTGTAGAAAATTTCCACACTTAGAATCCACAGGTTATCTATTGTCACGGTGTAAAAGCTTAAACTTGCTGGCATATTAGTTGGTAGGTAATGCAGCATGTAGAAGCAGAATTTATAAGACATTATAAGCTATGTTATCCTCAGACCATTAAAATAATTGTTATAAAATTCAAGGCATTAAATATCATAAAGATTTTATTGTTGCTTAATGATTTAGAAATACAGAAAGAGGAAACCCCATGGGTGTAAGCACAGCCAAAAGCTTTGCCAAGGTGCAATTTGGAAAGATGCCATTTTACCTCCAGGAAAAGATCCTGCCAGAAGCTTGGACTAATAACAGAGTGTTCAGACTCACTGCCTAAATAAGCAGCTTTTACAGTTTATTGAATAATGAAGATACATAAAAGTATATTAACAAATCCCAATAATGGCATAATACCAACATCTTAGTCCCACATGTGATTGGAAAGAAACAGAGAACATAAAGGTGCAGAGAGAAACCATCTACCTCTAACAGAGAATTCACCTGGTGGGGGGAATGTTTAAATACCCTGAAAGTAGAAAAGGTTTTAATTGGAGCTTGCAGTCAACTGAGGGCACAAATTAGTTGGAAACAAGGCTTCACTAACTCGTATTTGCAAAACTCCTGGTTTAGTGATATCACAGGATCCTTAAAGTTTTTACTCACACCATACAAATTTGTAATCTCTTTAATTTTCTCAGTAAGTTTTCCCATCCCTTAATTTTCCTTTTATGTGGTGTAGCTTTTACCCAGTTTACTACCCCTTGTCTATGTCATAGTATCCATAAACATCCATGAGCTTCTTTGCGTTGTAATCAGCGTAGACTAAATTCTGCTGTCTTTGACAATACAAGTCACAGTCAAAGAGCAATTTTATCCCATATTTCAGTTACCAGTATCATTTTCTTTTGTTCTTTGGACAGCCAGTGCGAGCTTACATTCAAGGAATCTCATCTTTAAACTGCCTTGCTTAAAATCCATGCCTCAGTTCTGAGGCAGAATTTGTGACTCAAACTCCTGCTGTTGTATTATGGGGAAGAAAGAGAAAGCCTGGATTCCTATATACAGTGGCCTTTGCTGGCCCTGGGATCATGAAATGAAAAGTTATGTTGCTGTGTATGTGCCAATTGCTGGGCGCCTAAAATTACTCCTTGGAACTTGCTGTGAGGTCAAGGAATTTTTTCTTTCCTTAATGGAATTTATCGCATAGATGAAAGTCTGGTCGGATTTATTTCAAACTGTTCTTTTCAAAGCTCTTCTTTGCTTTCATTTCAGAGAACTCCTGGAAAAAATGTTGCTCTAACAAACTTCTAGTGCTGTATTTCACTTTTGTAACAGTTTTTGCAGTGTTATATAACTTAAAAAAAAAAATCTCTCTGGTATTACACACTATACTTTTTAATGGTGATTTGATTTCTCTTTAATTTCTGTGCTTTGTGTGAAACTTATTATCCATTGGGAGTATTTCTTTTTTGAATTTAGGAACATTCTTTTATTTGTTAGTCCGTGCTTGGCATTATATGGCTGATTAGCCTCAGTGCAGAAGCAAACTGTTGGGATCATTTGGCCAGATCACCCAATGAAGCATTGTACTCTTAGTTCTTGCTGTAATCCTCCAGTATTAATATTTCTGTAACAACATTTACATTTCTCAGTTCATGTCTATAATTAGCCCATTTTGTCTGTTTTCAGGAAGCGTTTTGAATAAAACACATAATAGGAATTAATTATGAAGAGGTGGAAAGTACATTCAAGTCCTCCTTATTTTTGACTTTATCTTTCTTTAGTATTGTCTCTTGGCATTTCTAAATTTATCTATCTTTTAGAGTGCAGCTTTTGAGTCACGAATAATTAATTTCATTTAGAAAGATCTGTTGTTCCATTTAAAGATTTTTTTTGTAAAGCTTCTCTGTGTCTGTGATGCAATTTGTCAAAGTGTTCCAGATTTTTCAAAACTAAGGATGTGCTGTTTTGCCTCAGATATTAGCACAATTTGTCAAGAAGTTTCTAAAAAATACTAAGCAAAGAAAACGCGTGAGAGGGAGAGAGTTTAGATGGGAAAAAAAGAAAAAACACTCCTGTTCCTCACAATATAAGGGATATAAGTTACAATATTAAAATTGCTGACAAGGAGAGTAGGACTTGCACCTGTGGATAAGTGTATGGGGCAGAATTTACTTTTTTGAAATTAAAGCTATTTTCAAGTTGCAGTCTAAGTAAAATTTCTTGCAAATAATTTGCATCGATGGTATTCAAGTCAATCGGAAATAATCAGTCTTAAAACAGGAGGAGTTTCCTTCAGCTGTCTGCAGAGCTCTGATGCCTGAAAGACCCTTCTTAAGTGAATGTTTGAAGTTAAGCAGAAAATGTTCTGTCTAAGAACGTACAGAAACAGACAGCAAGTTAGTAAATTTAAATAAGACTTTATTACTAGTTTATTCATTTGTAGATCTCACAGGATTCCTAGGTCAATTTGTTGTTGGCTTTGCATCTTAACCTTGGAGAATGAGAAACTTGTCTTCCATTGCAAAAGTGCTTGCAGGAGTGTGTGTGTGTGTGTGTGTGTGTGTGTTTTATATATATGTGTGTGTGTATATATATATATGTATATATATGTGTGTGTGTGTATATATATATATGCGTTTATATAGAGAGATATTCAGAACTACCCTTTCAAAGGGGACCACTCAGGACTTGGGGTGCCAACCTTTTCTTGTTCTTGTCCATACAGCAAAGACTAGCTGCCGTAGCCAAATGTAGTTTCTGGAAAGGATGTACACCTCTTGAGGATTGGTAGGAAGACAAATTACATGCTGAATATGAATAGAAAAATTTGTAAGGTCTCTGCCTATTATTTAAAAAAAAGTCTCCATATTGTCAAAGTTTTTCAGGCTAACAGTCTTTATTCACCAGCAACTCGAAGTGAGATGAATTTTTGCCACTTTTTTATTTGAATACAGTCCAAAAGAGAAGAGTAGTTTGAGTCATGGAAAACTAATTGGTTCCCACAAACATTGATCTTCCAATACTTTTACAGATAGTCTCCAGAATTTTTCTAGGCACGAGTGAATGCATAATACGCATACTGTGTCAATTTTTTAAGAAGTAAACTTTAATTGAAATTTAAATTAAGCTAGTGCTAAAGTTTGCTGCTTTTTGTGCTAACACAGCTGCAGTCTGCACATGTTTCAGCACTGCTGTACTTGGAAGAATCTTTCCATATCTGAAGCAGATTTACATTTTTAATAGGTTTTTAAGATTTACTCACAAAACCTCTCATTCAAATGGCTATTTGAAAAGCAAAGTTGAAAAACAGTGCTGTATCATGTGAGGTGCTGGTTTCGGGTATAGTTATGGCAGCCCATAGATTTCAAGTATGAGAAACTTGGTTAGGTCAGCATGGGATACCATTCAAGCTGTGGATAAACCACAAGATGAAAACAAGCATGACTTTCCTTTAAAAAAAATAATTCATATGCATTATGCTCACTGAACATAAGAAACAGTTTTTACTTTGATACTGATAGTGCAGCTCAGTGCCCTGAGCTACAGCCTTGCTTCGCATTTATGTTGTGTTCACTTAGTAACGTGCTTGTAATTTTCCTTGGTTTCAGTTATGGTCTTTTGAATAAGGAACATTTCAGTGATGTTTTTCTAGGTCATGCAAGCTGAGAATGGAGCCCTGTCTTATTTGAAATTCTAAAGCTGAAAGATTATTTTGTCGTAGCATAGTACATGTCATACCATGTTAGGGACTCTGCTGTGCCAGTCACTACATAGACTCGAATAAGTATTCTGTCCTTTTCCAGAACTAGTATCTAAATTCAGTAATGCAGAGAGTGTCTTGCTTGCATATTGCCTAGGAATGCATTTCTTCTTACTAATAAGCTGTATTACTTAGAAATCCTCATCACAGGGCGCATGAATAGCAGTCCATCTCACAGAATTCTCTCAGTGTTTAAGATGGGAAGATGGAGTGGTTTGAAGATGTGCTTGGAAATGCTGTGGAAGGCTAGTATAGAAAATGGCAGAGGAAAGAATGTTTTTATAAGCCAGCTGTGTGAACAGCTGCATCTTGTCTGATTTTATCACTTTAATGAAAAATTCTGAATGCTACTTTAATAACGAGAATTACTTCAAATCTATATTCAATCAGTATGTACAGGGGCTACCATGATAGATAAAGATACTGGAGAAAAGTGATGAGAAGTGACACTGCAGACAAGCCTTGCAAGGATTTTATTGTGTGGAGTGTTTTGTTTTGTTCTGTTTTCCTCCCTCCAGAACTTAGCAGGAAAGAGAGCATGAATATGTTTGTGGAGGAAGGGATAAATGAGCAATGGAAATGAACATTGGTAGCTGACTTGAGGGATCAGCATGTAGCAGTTTGCTTACATGTATATTAAGAGCTTTATCTTTTCAGGATGAGCTGGATAAATGGAATTGGTGGACTTTGAGAAGTATGATACATTATTGTTACTGACAAGGAAAGTAATTATTAACGGTAACCTTTTCATGCCAAGAGCCATGTAAGTATCTGGAAAAACAGCCTGTCAAGTTGTGGCACTGGTGCTGGTATATATTAAGCCAGGGGACAAGAGGTTCAGTGGGTCACCAAGAAGCCATCCTGCTTTTCTATTATGTTGTTTCTTTGGGTGCAGTAATGTTTTCTGAGCAAAGGAAAGCTAGTCTTCCTGGTCCCTCTAGATTTACATCCGCTTTCCTAAAAAGTGATCGTGCTGTCTTGGAATAAAGAACATTTCAGTCTCACTGCTCAAGCACAGGACAGATGGTACTCTCATGGAGTTGAAATCAGATAGATATCAGCATGTCGTCACCGGTGATAGGGATGTGCTGCTGTTAGACCAGTTCTGCAGGGCAGTCACCACGATGTCAGGAAAAGAGGAGAAAGGAATTTTTCTTGGGCAGGTGCCATGCCCAACTGTTCTGCAAACTGGGTACTGTTACTCCTTGGCTTGCTGCAGTGCATCTGATGGAAAATGATCAGAGTGAGGCACACATGCACACAAGTCTGGGAGTGAGGAAAGAATATAATTGGTCTCAGCACAGGCAGCAGGGTGAGGGAATTAGCTACTTAATACATTCACGGTTGGCAGCTTTACCGTGGCTGTGGACAATAATGGACCTCAGTATGAATTTAAAAAATATACCACATTTATCATCATTAAGGGATACCAAACCCTGAAAACTTACTTTCTTTAAGTAAGAAAATTGTATTGGTAAAACCAATACAAAGTTGTCAGTTATATTCACTTCTTTAACTGAATGCAATTTGGAGTGTGTTTAAGTGTGAGTAGGCGTCCCTTTTCATTTGTGTCACTTTTATCATTATCATTTCAGTATTACTGCACTAACATTATTCAAGTGAATCACTGGTTTGAATTACTGAATTTCATTTCACAATTTCTTCTTAAAAGGGGCAGAAGGGTGAAAAGCTTGAAAAAGTTCATGTAGAACAATTTTTTTTAGGGTAACTCTTTAGGAAATATGATGATTTTTACTGCTGACCTGGAAAGTTGTGTAGGAGTTAAGTATGTATGAGGCATGTACCAAATACAAGTTAAATAGCCTTAAGCAGACCTTACCAGAAGAGATCTCCTTATAAAGGAAGAGACAAGCATTGCATGAGCAAGGACAGTGTAGAAGGGAAAGAACAATGTCAACATCGGAAAAGTTAGGTGTGTTTCTTTTGTTGTTGTTTGTTTTTGTTTTTTGATGTTTGTTTTTTATGGTTTTTTTTTTCAGTGAAAGTTAGATAAGCGAATGGAAAAGTCTATGATTTGATGGAGGGGATTGCACTTGAGATGACAGTGTTCAAGTTAGTTAGAATTTAAAATGCTTCAGTGAGAGGTACCTGAGTCTCAGTGTTTTTGTGATCTGATTCTGTGCTGCACCTCTCGACAGTCAGCAGAGAAGATTGAGTGTTGGGGGAGCTGTAGCACCCACATCCTGACGGCCCCTTACCCAGGGTGGGTCTCATTTAAGGTCGCATCCTTCAAGATGCCGTCACAGATAAGCCAAAGCACTTGCTAGTGCAAGGACATGTTAATGATATGTGTTACCAAAAAGATATATGTCAGGAGACATTGAGAGCATTTTTAAATTTGATAAATTAATCATGGCAAATAAAAATCAATAAACATCACTGGTGAAAGGATAAGGTTGATTTCTCCAAGAAACCATCTTGTTGTAATGAATCTAACTGCTTTAAGGATGTCAGAACTGTTGAAATCTATAAATAGAAAAGTTTTTTTTTTTTTTTTTTAAATAGAGAGAAGGAAACTGCCAGTTTGGAGGGGAAAAAAGAAATTGGAAAGATTTAACAAGAAGGAAGCGCTGAGGTTGCACCTGCGCGAGAAGCTGAGCTGACTACACAGTCAGCATCAATCATGGCCAGCCCCGGATAACCCTTAATGATAAGCAAACAAAAAGTAGTTAGATCACCTATCTGCATACTTCGGCACGATTCTGTCATGGCATTGAACTGATTTTCATGGAAAAAAAAAACTATTATCTTTGCTTTTAGGCAAAATGAGTTTATGATGATTCTGGTTTTACTGCAAGTATAAGAAAAGTTGAAAATGACCAACCTCTTAAAAGCCAAATATGACTTATGATCACTTCTTTTCCTTATTTTCTTCACCTGTTTTAGAGTGTGTGTGTGTGTGTGTGTGTGTGTAGGTATACATACACACACATTTAAATACATTAAAATATACAAAGCAGGCTTTATAACTGCAATAAGCTACAAACACAGTGTAACCTTAGTAACATCACTATGTAACTGGGGCTGAGGCAAAAGAGAGCGAAGACAGCTTCCACCACAGAGGTGGGAAAAGGAAGCTGCCTGGTGACCTGGATCCCAAGGTGCATGAAGAGAAGTTGAGGGGATTGAAGGTGTTTGCTTTGGTGACAAAGAGGCTGCAAAGTGACTGCCACCCGCTGTCCCTTCGAGTCAGTGTTTTCACAATTCTGCGATCTGGCTGAGTTTGGCAGAGGGCTTGGTAAGCAGCACGGTCATATGTATGGGGGAATGGCATTGTACCAAGAAAGCAAGGAGCAAAACATCCTTTCCAATATATGCCTTAAAATGACACTTGTAACTCTTTATTAGCCTTTGTACAGAATTATCTTTACCTTAGCCATTATGTAAATAAAATATTGTCATGAAGAGAAGCCTAAATTAGGATGAGGAGGCAGTCATGCTGAACAAGAATTACAAAAGTATGGCAGAAACTGGCAGTCTTGATACTCTGGAGGAAATAAGCAATTTTAGATGGGATAAATTTTTAAAATGTTTTTATTTTATCTGATGTTATTTGGAAATAAAATTATGGCAGCAGATATAATCTTAATAACTAGTAATTTTTGTTTGCACTAAAGATGGTAGGTACATGAGTGTTTAAAAAAATACTGTAGTTTATGTGGAAGAAATACTCTAAAACATCTTAGACAATTTCTTGTCTTTACTCGTATTTAAATTTTTCAACAAACAGGATGTTTTTACACATCTAACGATAAGTTACTAGTAAGCTATGAAACCTTGCTAATTTTAGTAAGCTTTCTGAAGCGATGAATTTAGTGCTGTATCTTTGAAAAACACTGATTCTTACCATAGGAGAGGATTTCATGGGTGATTGCTTTTCTTTTTTTAGGATTGGTTGATTCAGAGTGATTTATTTAGTCTACTGAAATCCAGAAGGAACGTCTACTGGTTTACGTAATCAATTTTAATCACATTTTGCTTTTATATGTTTAGAAAAATTTCCAAGAAAGTATATATTCACTAGTTGCTATAAATGTTGCAGCTGTGTTGCAGCAAAATTATACTGTTTTTGTTAAAGGTGGCAAAAACCTGATTTTTAATAAGAGGTAGAATAAAGCTTTAATAAAGTTTTAGTAAAGCTAGATTTTAATTCTATCCCCCTAATTATAAATCAGAAAACTTGTTTTTGATAAAAACATGTGCATATTCCTCCTAACGTTACCACCGTTTATAGAAAAGGGGGAAAATAAAGGTCAACACACTCTTTTTTTCAGAGAGAAATAGACATCTGATTGGATGTATGTCATATATTTGGATTAAAAAATGATAAATTGACAACCTGTAACTGAAATGAAATGGCTTTTGCCTGTTATGCTTGTTCCTCATGGTAAAATAAATGGAAATCTGGCCTCACTTGAGTTGAAAAATGCATCTATTTTTTATTTTCAAATTACAGCGCCTGATGATCCAGTGAGGCGAGGCCTGGTGACAGCAAGTGGCTTTTGGAGAAGCAAGGAAAGAAAACTTGCAAAACACAGAAACAAAGGTAACGGAGTGGTGGTGCTGGGCCTGGGGAAAACACAAGGGATAGGCCTGACAAAGCCCCGATGAAAACTTAGGCCTAAAAAAATCTCTCATTCACAGGGAACAGTGTAGCGTAGCATAGAGCTGCCTGAAATGTAGGTTAATTGGATTTGTGTTCACAGATTCTTTTTCATGTGTAACAAAGTAAACTAGTAATAAACTCCCTTAATAAACTTACTGTGTATAAGATTAAAGTTGCAGAGACAATTTTATTTTGTGTTGGTTTCTTAATAATTTGAATCCTACCAGAAACTGAATACCCTCTTGGACATACACCAAGATCTTAAATAAGACCACAGTAAATATTATAGTATGTTTATTTTACATATTGTGTGGGAGTTTTTCCCTCCAGCTATCAGGAGTCCTTAAAGCCTTACCTGTGTTGACATGGTTTTTACCTGGTCCAAGGAAGTTTTCTTGAGAGGTTAGGAAAAGTCCTATTTTGGTTACATCTGTGATGCCAAAGGTTTTAAAAAGGAAGAAACAAACAAGACAATAACACCCTAACCGACCACACCTAAAAGCCTTCTATCGACCCCATCAGTCTATATTTCCATGTATTTTTTTATAGCTAGCTGAATATCTAACATTTAATTTTGGAGTGAAACTCCATTTAATAATGGAGTGAAACTTAAATCTAAGTTGTAGGTGGGACTTTTGTTTCAATTTTTTTTGTTATGTTTTTCCTACATTATTTTTATATTTCTCGTATAGCAGTAATAGAATTATCACGAAGCACTAGCCCATACAATTGTGTACATCTGTTACCCAAAAGAAATCTAGAAAGAAAGCAGGCCTTTAGGAGGTATTACTTACGTCAACATATGAGAAGTTCTGTGTCAACATGTGCAACACAGAACGTTTATGCATACAACTCGTTGTACTGCCAGTGGCCTCAGAGACTGCTGAGCTGTGTCCTTTCTGGTAGACAGCTCTGTTTAGTGCAGGCTGAACCACACGAGTAAGGTTGGTATCATCTGTGCTTTTGTGATACGAAGCTTCAGGCAAATCTATTGTGTGGTGCAAACTTCTTCCATTGACAGAGCTGTTATAAAAATCCCCAAGGCTGCTCAACTTTGGAGAATGCCTAAATAGCAGCATACCAGTGGTGAATCTTGCTCCAAAAGCAGTAACAGAAATTATGGACAAAAATTTTCTAGAAGACCTATTCAGCAGTTTGCTGCCCTTTATACTTCCAGAAACATGTTCTGTTGAGTGGTGTTTTTTTTTTTTTTTAAAAAAAACACTTTCTTAAAAGCTAGACTAATAGCTGTAAATCTGAGGTCTTCAGCATGATAGAAGACTTAATGCTCTATCCATACAGTCTTCTATTACATTTGAAGAAATAGCAAAAGTTGGGAGGGGACTGGTTAAAAAAGAATGTCCACATTACCTCACAGAACTAACTGTGATTTGCCTGCGTAATAATGTAGCTAACCTGTGCCTTAAACCTCAAAAGCTGTGAAAATGCAAATTTTCTATCTGTTGCCAAGTGTGCAGTTTACTCACTAAATGGGCCTATCACTGCAAGTAATAAGCTTTGCATCACTGCTTCAGTTGGAGCCAATATAGGTTGCAGCACAAAAGAACGGGCATATAGATGCAAATTAGAATCCAATATCCTTTGTAGCTTTTTATATTTGCTTAATTGAACAGCAGTGACTTCATGTTAGCACTGATACCATAAATAAGCATTAGAGAAAAAGGTACAAGAAAGTGGACAAAGTGCTGTCCACTCTCTAAATGCTTAATCAATGCAAGTTAGGTACTTTATTGTTGTGGGTTTTTTTTTTGTTTTAGGGGTAACAATTTTAATCTTCAAGTAGGAGGTGGTCCACTAGGTTTGTTTTTAGTACAATGGCAAAATTTATATAAAGACTATGTTCCTGTAGACAGACTACATGTACTGTAATAATATTTTTAATGCATCTGTAAATGAAGATTTTTAAAGGAAATCACTAACATATCTACAGCTGTAAGCTGTAAGATGAATTTTGCTTTTGGAGCTTTTAGAGGGATATCACAATCTACTTGTAATGTAAGTAAATATCTATCTATAAAAGTGACATTTTGTTTTAACTCGCATAAAATTCTAACGCTTTGACTCCATGGCATGAAACCTCCCTTTGGGACACTGACCAGAGCCGCTCTGGCTCAGGGTCTGTCACTGCTCTGGCTTTTGTACGAGGATGCTGTGGAGCAACACACGCGTAGCTTGATTTGTGGAGAGGTACATACAGTCAGCACAGTCCTTGGCTTAGCACAACATACCAACCTAACAACAGAGAAAAGGTTCTTTTGATCAGAACTGGCAACGTCTGCTAACCACCAGCATAAGAACACAACCGCAGTTGGTGCCATTTTTAATAATTAGAAATAATACATTATAAAACAAAAAGTGAAAAAAATTCAATGTAATACTTATAAAGAAAGAACAAATAGAAAATAAAAAGCTTTTTTTTTGCCTGATTTATAGTATTCATAATACAATTGATCATTAGTCTGAGGTAATACCAGTATGAACTTTAGTCCTTCAAGGATAACGTAAAATTAAGAATAGCAATCGTAATGCATGTTGTGCCTTTTAACACAACATGACTTGATTATTAAGTCAGTCCAATCTTTTAACCTTTTTAGTTATGGATCTGTGGCTGCAAATATAAAATTGGAAATAAATCTATACAGTAGGAAGTACAGAACATGAGCGTCCTGCATGGCACATCGTTAGCCCCTACCAGTACTTAAAATACTGTTGGTTCTGTAAAAATCATACAAAAGACTTTGTTCCAGAACAGCCCTTGAAAAAAAAATTGGAATACTGTTAATTTGCATAAAAGAGCTAAAAAGATAAATTCATAAGTCCAAATTTTAGCATGAGGTAAAACCATGTGCATTTATTTCATCTGCATTTTAGAATTACTAAGCATAAAATTAAATACGTTGACTGTAATGAATTCAGTCATACAAGTGCAAGTCTTCAGCTATAATGTATTTTATGGCAGTTTATTAAAAAAATGTACCAGTAAATCATAAAAGAGGGATCATGTCCATTTAACTTTTATTGAAGTATACAGGAGGTTTTCTTTAGAATCAAATATGAGCATGAATATATGGCCAAACGTAAAATCTATCAAATTCAGTGAAAATTTTCTGACTTTAAATAGGAGCTGTAAGAATGACCAATATATATTCTTTGTTACAACCGTCCTCACTCTACAAGTAAAAAAAAATAATAAACATTCAGTAAACATTCTTTCCTAAGGTAGTTTCCCTTATATATCAGTGATTTATCCATTTCTTGTATACATAACTTTTTAAACATACCAATCAGTGGTTCTCACAATTGAAAAATAAAAGCACAAAAAAGTTTACACTCTTGTACAGGTAAATAAAAGATCATTTTGAATTAAACTGTATATCCTTAAGGGCATAGTATAGTTTCAATTTCATTACCTATTACATAATTAGCTTCTTACATACAAATATTGACATATTTGGCTTGTGCTTCAAAGCCTTTGCGTCTAGAAAGTCCATGTCAATGCAGCTCATAACTTGAAATCACTTGGGATATCTTTACTGCTGCTTGGTTTAACCTGTTCGTGCAACATAGTCTCTTCTGAGCTTGTTGTGGCACCGCACTTTTCTGCGGAGTCATCAGTATCTGGATCCAATCCTTCAGGACAGGGAAGTTTTAGGAGCTCTTCCCGCAGTTGAGCTGTATGACGCTGAATATGTAAAAAAAAAAAAGTCAGTATGCAAGACGGTAGTTAAAAATTACTTTTCACAATATTGGAGAAAATAAGGCAAAAAAAGGTTAAAAAAAAATATTTCAATGACTGGATAAGCTTCTTCCAAAGTCCTGTGTATTTTAGGGTTGGTACTTTGGAGTAATTAGCAGCTGCTACTGGGGACAAATGAGAGGTCATAAGCAGAATGGCAGCAAACAGGTGTATCGCTATAAATGTTGTCCTTTATGTCTTGCAGTTGAGTCACATCAGATATGCGTTCTGCAATTGCAACACAAAGCTGGCCCGGACAGGGCAAGTCAGATAGAACTTCAAATTAATAAGGATACGTGGTCATAATGAGATCTGTTGCAGAGACAGATGTATGGAGCTTTATATACTGATCATTGTAACTAACAGGAATTACTTTGGAAGACTGCAGGTTCAGCAATAGGAAAAAAGGGAGAGACTTAAAAGATGATTTACTTCCCCAAAACAAAATCAAAAGTCCACTTTTAATTACATGAGAAATACATCATAGAGGACTGCTGTCTGTATGGACATGAAAAGCACCAATGATAGTATCAGCTCTAGAAGGGAAAAAAGCATTACAATCATTGTATTGACAAAAGTTTTTAAAACACAGACTAAAGATGATGTCATGGGCCATATTTCTCTAACAACTTCTGCATTCACACAGCTTGTTTTCTGGCATGGAATTGAGCACTACTTGTAATGAAGGCTGGTTGTAGCTCAAAAAACAACTTTCTAAGAAGAAAAGATAAGCTCTTAAGTATGTTTTGAAAAAATAGACAGGAAAGGAATTACTTAAGAGAAAATCTTAGAAGGAAATATTGAAAAAGTAGCCTTCACATTACAGTTGATCTCTTGGTAGTTGTGATACCTTCATTTGTTTCAAAGTTTTAATGTTGCTGTGTTTTATTATTATAAAATTCAGCCACTAATTTCTCTGCACTTTTGTCATCTTTGTGCTGTTATTGAATGTAAAATTATAAAAGCAAGTCTCACCTTAAGAGCTGCAGCATGATGCGACATCGTCCTGCCTACCCGTTTGTCACTGCTGTACTGCTGTATGTCTGCTATCCACTCCTCACACTGAGCCATGATCTCCACTCGTTTCAAGTAAAAATGTTTGTGGATAACCTATATGAAAATAATCAGAATGAAAGAAGAACACATTGGTTGTTTTCTAAGAACTAAATAATACTAAATAATTTTAAATCTGCAAGTTTTAACCTAGTCATATAAGTCCCATTGGAAATAAGAGGGAAGTAACTCAGCCTTGGAACATGGAGAAAATCAAACTAACAACCAACTGTGCAGCTTCTGTCTTTGAAGGTTTCCAAGACGCTGGTGGAAAAGCCCTGAGTACCAGGGTAGGAAGTTGGGGCTGTCCCTGTGCTAAGCAGGACGCTGGGCCTAGGTGACATCTCTAGCTCCCTTCCCTGCTGTGCACAGCTGTGATTTTGGGAGTCTGCCACCGCACCCTTCACTTCTGCAACCTGCGTGAGGTGCAGGTAAGTGCAATAAATAGAGTATCACAGCAGGCAAAAGACGCAGCAGAGGGCTCGACAAATTCCAGTTGAAAGATAATGTTATATGCAGGATGATCTTACTGCTTCTACACACCTCTGTCCATACAGAGGGAGGCTTACAGAGACACAACATAAAGGATTTCATGTGTTGGGTTCACAGTCAGACTTGAGTAAGGAAACAGAGGTAGAGAGGGAAGTAGCTTAAGCACCAGGTCTTCTTCCATCACTAACTACTTGCTGCCTGAACAAGAACTAGGAGGGCAGAAACCCTGTCAGCTACACAAGGATAGAAAAACAACATGCTACCTGCTTCTACAAGGAGGAGAAAAAACAAAAAAATAATTACCAGCTGCTGTGAAAGGGGTACAACCACAGTTACATCTCCCGTGCAGACACACAACCTTTGTGGACTCTAGAAATCCCAGACAATAACACTTGAGCTGCCCCCAGGCTCAGTGGGAACCAGTATTTAATCACATACTAGTTTTGGTATTTCTTTACAGATTTGAGGTTTTTTTCATTCTTTTCTTTTTTTTTTTAACTCCTTCTCATACAAAAAATGTGAATCTCTACTGAGTTTTGGCTTTGTCTTGAACAAATGACCAAAACTCTGCCTGGTGGAAGAAACAATAAAATTCAAGACATTTTATTGAGCACAGACAGTTCTTGGCAATATTGCAATGTAGCTGACAAAAATAATCCCTCTCAGGAGGTTAGAGACTTTAGCTAGCTGCCTAAACTGCAGAAAAACTGCATATTGAAAGCATAACAGACTTCAATTGTGGATGCATTTTTCGGATTAACAATAAAATTTGAGACCTTCCCAAGACAACTGACTGGCAGTGAGTCTACTTGTCCTTTAAGACTCTGAAGGGAAGCCAGCACAGACTGGTGAAGAAAAAGGATGCTGTAAGTAGAAGGATGTAAATTCTTTCTTGGATCTGAGTTCCCAGGGTGCCTTAGCTTCTTTATTACTGAAGTACCACCCAGCCGTCAGGACTCCTAACCTAACTCCTCTATGAAAACCCGAGAGATCTCACTAACAAGCCAGTTTCTCAGAGAGGTGCTGGATAATTTACTTAAGAGCCACGTTTTCCCTTTGATGATAACACAATCTTCCACAATACAGCTGTTTCATGAGAGAAATCTATAACTGCTTTGATCATTTAGAAGCAAACACTGAGGAGGTCTAACAGCTTGAATAGTATAGACTGAGCAAGTTATTGAATGTGCCAACAGCCTTAACTCCCAATTGCCAACAGCCTAAAGATTACACTAGGAAATTTTTAATGCTGAAAATAATACTGTATTTTTGATAAAGATGGCTGTCAGGACAAAAGAAATACCTTTCCTGGTAGAGGGAAAAAAAAAACTTTAGCATCGTATGCGATTAGTGTTGTCTTCCTTATAAAGGCAGAGAATTGGTATCTGTCCAGAAATGAGTTATAGTTCAGTGAAAATAGGCAGAAATGTGAAATTCGGTGAAAATTTATTTATTCTTGGTGTGTGGCCTAACTTTACTCAGTCCTAGCTACTAATATCTTTTATAGGCAACAATTTTAATAGTTTTCAACATCTGTCTTTTTGTAATTATGTGCTATGCACAAGTTAACGTTCTCAGGGAAAGACTTTTTTCACTGAAACAAAATCATTTAGATACACTTTATTACTTGACTTTCCTACAGAGAGGAAGGATGTGAGCTTACAAAGTGCCTCCTCTACAGTAAGACTGAAAAAAAGCCAAGCTACAGAGTTAGCTGAGATGCTTTGGAAGGAAAAGGCAAAACCAGTGAGGTGAACTAGAACTCATACATTTACAAAATCCTGTAATATTGCATATCCTTCATTTCTATCTGTCTCAAGAGAGAGATCAAATATTACTGTCAGGGAGCTCACCACCTTCCAATAATTTCATCAAATATTATTGTAATTTGAGAACTCTCTTAGCAAGAGTGAAATTGTTACATTTACCTGGGGGGGGAAAAAAAACGGATCTCTTGTAGAGGACATTTGATTGTTATGACATTATCTATATCAAGATCTTGAAATTATTCAGTAAAGAATTTCAGAGCTAGAATGGATTTTTTCATTAATTCAAAACTACAGTATATAGCACATCCTTTTCCCTCTGCACATGGATATAAATATTTAACTTCTGTCATGCAGGTTAAAGTGTCTGATGATTTCTTCTTCCATAAGGCACTCCTAAATTTTAATGGGAAAAGCTTTTTGCATTCCAAAGGACAGACAGCAAGATTAGTCAACAATGTGAGTAATCTTAAAACAACCTACATTTCTGCAACATTTTTATATACAAGTAATTGGAAGCTAAGAGATAGTTCTACTCCTCAGTTCAGAAGTGGCAGCTGTTCAGTAGTTCAGAAGAAAACCTGTTTCCCCAAACATTTGCTGGTAGTACCATGAGATGACTCACGTTTGACCAGCCATTTTGCGTTTATATTCACACAAATTCTCTCATTTCAGTTCAAAACCCAGACAACGTGACCTGACTTGAGAAAAGGATTAGACTAAATGACATCAGGAGAACTCCCTTCCACCTAAATTATTCTACAGTAAATTTTAGTTGCTTTTCAAGAATGCACAAAAAAAAAAAAAAAAGAAGCAGTATGATCTCTTATCTCTCTCTCCTTTTTTTAAATCACTATGAAACCACTAAGGTTAGTATTGTTTTATCAGCATCAAGATAGCTAATCTGTTTTATAAAGAAACAGGTTTCTAGCTTAGCACAGACGCGTTATGTATTTTTCCACAAATAATGTGCAGGCTGGAATCTGTTTTAAGATTGTCAATTGACTGATTTAAGATTGTCAGTTTGATTTAAGATCAAGTCAATTGCCTCAGGAAATAAATAAGAGAATAGAAGAGACATCTCATGCAAAAGAAAGTGTTTTCAAATATCTGAATTACTCTGAAAATTCAAACTAATAAAGATTCCTCAAGGTTTTTATTAAAATGCAACCAAAAAGGGAATATATTATGATTTTTTTTAAAGAACTTGTTTCTATAAACAAGATATTTGCTTAGTTTCCCCAAACATACCTCCTTAAAGCACGGTGATGGATTTCTGATTTGTTCAAGCATTGCCCACTTGACTGTTGCCTGTCGAATATTTCCATCATACTCTCTGGAACTCTGGGTACCACTCGGAGTGCCCCTTGATCGTTCATAACCCGGTTCATTAAAATATGGTTCTGCTACTAATATTAGCGACTGGACAGACACTAACACCTGTTAAAAGAAAAAAAAATAGCAATGCTACTTGCTTGTTCTTACAAATATTTATCATTTTATTTACATTTTATAGAAATTTATTTACATTTTATAGAAACTTACCTTAGGTATGTTTAAACTATTTAGCTTCAGATTTTACATATAACACTTTCCGAGTATTATCTGGTATTAAAACACCAGTAATTTTCTTGAGTTAGAAAAATGTTTTCATTACTATATCAACAAATCATACAGTTATAAGGATATACTAATTTTCCCCTCACAATTTTTATATAAGGCATATTTGGGAATAGATATGTCTATATATACATACAAGGCATTTAACCATATGTCCTAGTAAAAGTCTTAATATCGAACAACATCATTACACAGATATATAGCATATTTAGGAAACCAAATGTATTGCATATTTGTGATTTGATGTCTTGCTTTCATTTTTCTAATGTTAGAATATATGGCCCTGCCAATTTTTCTTGTACGTATCTTGTAAAGATATGCTAGGTGTCTGAGAAGAGTGTTTGCAGCACCTTGCACAATGAGGTGCAAGACATCCAGGACTCTTCCCTACAAGCAACTCAAAGCTTGGGACCACCTTCAGAATTAGGAACTCTGTGCATCTGGGTCCAGACGTTAACAGTTCCCCTAGGAAGGCGGGCCGCACACAGTTCACATCAGGTAACTATCGTATCCCTAACAACTGAAGAAACTGGTTCCTCCATAGGGCAGTCCCAGCCGGGGGGCGAGTTTTTGCATAAGAAGGGCTTTCTGGTGGCACTCTCTCTTGGGGCAGTGCCAGCCTAAAAAGCCCCAGAGTCAGTCAAATGACCTCTCAGCCCCACCAGCAGCTCTCACGGTCACATCCCTGCTCCTCTTGGCACCATGATACTTCTTATTTGTCACTGTGCACTGCTTGCCTGAACTCTAGCACTGAGGGGCGATCTGTCCCAGCTGGTCTACGCTCTGCTGTAGGGAGCAAGTGGTTGCTGCTGTGGGAAATGTGAACCAGATCCCCACTTCGGACTGAAAGGGAAACGTGAGCAAGTTTTCCTGTTTCGCAGTTTTGTAGCAAGTACCGCACGCAGTAGCTGTTACGTGGTAGAGTGTGCCCCATCACAAAACTGCCTCCCTGGCCCAGTGTGCCAGGTGGTTGACTGAAAACAGCCATGGCTGGTTTGTGGTCTTCTTGGTGCTCTTCATGTGCCTCACAAATCAGGTCCCAGCAAGAAAGTGATCACTTAGGAAACTAAAATAGCAGAAGATAAATGCACAAAAGCCAAGTTAAGAGTACTTAAGGTACAAGTGCAAAGCTGTTGATATCTGATATCTTGATATCACAGAATGATTGAGGTTGGCAGGGACCTCTAGAGATCAGCTAGTCTAACTCTCCTGCTCCAGCAGGGACACCTAGACCACGTGGCACAGGGTGGTGTCCAGGCGGGTTTGGAAGATCTCCAGAGATGGAGACTCCACAACCTCTCTGGGCAGCCTGTGCCAGGGCTCTGTCACCCTGGAAGTAGAAAAGTTCTTCCTCACATGGAGGTGGAACTTCCTGTGTTTCAACTTGCACCTGTTACCCCTTGTCCTATCACTGGCTGCCACTGAGAAGAGGCTGGCCCCATCCTCCCTACAATCACCCCTCAGGTACTTAACACCTTGATGAAATCTCCTCTCAGCCTTCTCTTCTCTAGATCTCTTGATATTTGAAGAGCTTTGGTGATCTGTGGCCTTTTCAGAGGTCCAGAAATAGTTTGGTCTGGCTTTTTTTTAGTGTTATATTTTAGGTACTAAAGACAGTAACAAAAAAAAAAAACAAAAAAACAAAACAAAAAAAACACTATGGTAGAAAAGCTGGATACTGGTGGCATTTTATTTTCTTGGCCTTCCTTAGTAAGTAATTGTTGTTTTGGGTGGTCTGACAATAGTTTAGTCTTCGAACCAGGAAAAAAAAAGAAAAAAAGTAAGCACTGCTTAATTCTTTCCAAGCAACTGATGTAGTCCTACAGCTGTTTTTCATTTAATAGCTAAAAAGTGTTTTTCTCAGAGTGTGAGGAAACTTTTTCCAACTGCTTTCCTACTATCTTCAACATGAAACCTAAAAAAAAAAAAACTTAGAAGTTACAAACCTGAGGGCTACATGAGATTTCTAACACTCAAATGTAACATTCTGCATTCCCTGCCACCAACACCCCATGCAAACATTACCAGCAATTGTGCAGATTAAACTAAGACCTGCCTGAAGGAAACGTAACATTAACCAAAGTAAAAGGAGTCTAGTGAAAATAAGGTTTCCCTTAATCACACCCTTCTACATTAGTTTTTATAGCTATAGTTCAGAATTTCAGTTTCTCTGGATTAAACAGTTCAATCCTGGGCAAGTTTAACTTTGCAATTCACTATGCAGAAAACTTCAGCCCAAATGATTTTCATGGAGAGTGGACTTCAATCTCCAAGGATGGAAACACAACAGTCTCTCTCTAAGGCACCTGTCATAGTGAAAAAAATCTTTCCTAATAACTTTATCAAAATAAGATCCTGTGTCCCCACTTGTGCCAGTTGGCACTCCTCCTGTTGCTGTGCATGCCCAAGAGGAGCCCAACTCCACTTTCTCTATACCTTTTCCCCCTCAGGTACTGAAGTCACAAGTGAGGTCTCCTCGTGGCCACTGGTCCTGACAGTTTTCCACATACCTTATAAGCTACATCTCACAAATCCCTATCTCCTTCTCTACAACGATGCCAATGGGGACTGCCTCAGAGGCCTTGCTGAAGTCCAGGTAACCGACATCCACTCTTGGCCTCTGTGTAACTCTCTGTCAGCTCGCTGCACGAGGCAGGCGGGTTAGCAGGTACCATCGCTGTGCTAAATCCCCTTTGGCCTTGCTCAGTCACCTGGACCTTCGTGTGCTTGGAAATAGTTTCCGGGAAGACGTGCTCCATAATCTTCCCGGAAGCTCAGATGAAGCCGGCTAGTCTTGCTCCTCCTTGTTTCTTCCCCTTCTTATTCCTCTTTATTCCCCTTGGCACTTTCACCACCAGGTCAGCTTTGGGTTTCTTCATTCCCCCTCACCCCCGCCCCCCGCATGCTTGGGCAAGGTTTTCATATGCCTTCCTTAAGGTCGCCCCTCTTCCATCTTCCGTGCACTGTCTTTATGCCGTTGAGCTGGGGCAGGAGTTACCTGTGGAGCCGTGCTGACCTTCTGCTGCTCTTGCTCGACTTCCCTGCACTGCAATGGATCATTCTGATACTTCCAGGAGATTGATCCAAGGCCATTATGCCATTTGGGACACTCTCCCAGGGGACCCTGCTAAGCTGAAAGCTGTTCTGAAGACCAGAGTGCAAGTCTACCATGCTGAAATGGAAACTGTACAGTCTTTTTGGACCTGGAACAGAAAACCTATTCTGTGCTATTAAATAATTGCTCCCAGGAAAAGAGAAATTGAGGAAATGCTGTAGGAACCCAAACAGGCCATTGCAAACTTGCTTAATCTATGTATGTGCTTAGTTCTCAATATGTTTCTGTGATGTAAAGCTGAAAATTACAAAGACTGCTTATTCAGTTATAACCTGGCATGTCCCAACAAGTTTTTGGTTAATTTAACACCAATTGTAATAGAAGATATTGCAGTTATATTTTACCTCTCTTCAGTTGAATTCATATCCTTAGTTTCCTTGAAGGCTTTGGAAGGGTACCTTTACAGTTCTCACAACTGTACCTCATATTTTTTTCTGTCACAGTTTGGAGACTGCATTGCCATCACTATAAATATCCTATGATATAAACACTACCTGAGTTCCAGGAGCTGAGGCCATCTTCCAGTTTTGTGTTTTATTTTTTTAAAACCAAGCAAGTACAGGAATGAACTGCATACACACAAGACGGACAGGAACACTGCTCAGAAGGGACACTGGGAAGAACCTGGCTACCCTCGTGTTTCTTTTGCAAGGAAGAATGATTACATTCAGATTCTCTGGTGGCTCCTGGTGTTCATGGTTATCCAATGATCTTGCAAGCAAATTAAGGAAGCTTTCAGAGCTGCAAAATACCACTCTACTCTTGGGCTATGGCTCACTATATATATATGATCTCCAGACTGGATTTCTAAAATTCACATCCGTAAGTGCACCAAAGCGAGGACTGGCATTAAATGCAGGATATCAGCTTTTTCCCTAAACAGTTTTGAGCATCTCAAAGCCACTGCTTCCTCAGCTGGTTGACATGAAGTCCAACTTCAGCATATCTACCCAAAGCAAAGCTGGCGAGTCACAGCTCAGCGAACACTCAAAGCTAGTGCAAGACAGCGCTGTCCTCCGTCCCCAGCTCTAAAGCCACCTCTGTCACTTCCCAGAGAGCCTCTTTCCTTTTGGCACCAGCACAAGGAGTCATCATCAAAAATAGAGAAGGAAAGAACTGTCTCTAGACCGCTCTAGTTGTAGACTGGGGAACCAAGATGTATGAAATGGGAATAAGCACTAGATTAAATATTGTCAGAGTTGTACAGAAACTGGATTTGTTTGAATACGCTATGCAATTGTGCAGACTTGTAGAGCTCTACTAATTCAGGAGTCATTTCAAGCATCTCAGTTAAGACTATTTTGAAATATGCAGAATCTTTGCAGGATTTTCAGAACATTTCAACTTTTCTGAAACATGCTCTAGTATAAGAATTTGTTACTCAGTCTCTTAAGAAAGCAACCTGGGGTTTAAGATCAAATATTTGTAACAAAAATAATTTATTAGGTGGCTGAGATATTAGAGAAAGTAATTTGCATCAAGAACATTCTGAAGCTGTTATTGCCTGTGAAAAGCCTCTTAAATTGGCACTATACTTTGCACTCATTTCCAAATGCTAATTATATGGCCCTACAGAAAATTATACTACCCAGCAACAGTGAAAATGGAGAGTTCCTCCCCCAGAATTTCTTCTTTTAATTGGAAGTTACTAGTTAAAGCATAAAAACCTAAATCTATTTGCAAGGCTTTTTTCACACACTGTACTGCTATCTCACTGTAGCCACAAGCCACCCTTCTTTATTAGAGCATTCACTCACAGCTGTTCTTAAAAAGTTTTTTATGAACAGCTCAGAATGCCTTTATTATACTCAAAATGATACAACAGACTGAAAACCAAAGAGTGAAGAAATTATATTAAATGACTGAAAGTAGCTAGCTGACTTTGAGTATGTTTATAAAACAAAAATACCACCTGGATTTTTTTCTTTGCAAGAAAATTTCCCTGGCCCTTTAGGGGAAAAAGTACATACATACATATATATGTGTGTGTGTGTGTGTGTGTATATACATACACACATATAAAAAAAAGCCGAAGTTCTAGATTTCTCTGTGTAACAAACAGCATCGCTTCATGTGACAGCTATGTCAATCAAACAAGTAAGCAAGTAAGTGCTGTTGAAGGATAATATGCTAACTCTCACCTGTTCTTTTCTTGCTACTAAATTGGTATGTTCCCATAATGACACAAATGGCCAAAATTAACACTATATAACAATTTCAAGATTTGAGGTTACCTGGAGTGGCTCATCGCACATCACAAAGGCAGAAAACACGGCACTACCAAAGAAACCAATTTGTTCACCAACTAGTGAACACAGATCTTGCCTACAGAATCTCAGCTGGCACAAAACTTCTCATAAACTTAAAGAAACTGCTAATAGCAGATCTTATAAATAATATTTGGGAACCTCTTTTTTCCAGTGTGGAAATTTCTTGTTCTAGTAATATATACAGGGAAGCCTGGAAGTACCTCTTAAACGTGCTTTTCTGCAATCAAAAGCTCATTGTTAAGGATCAAGTTAATGCTCCAATTTAGAAAAGACTTGACATTAGGGAACAGTTAACAACAGAAGGAAGGGAAGGTGAAAAGGACAGTTTTCAGTAACAATTTTTGACCATCAGTGACATGTTTGATTTGCAGGAAAAGTCTGCTGCTTCACTTAAAGACCTCACAAGAACTTTTGAAGTTTAAGTACTGATGCTGTGACTCTAGCACCGAACTATACAATGCTATACGATCCCGTACAACGCACATGGCCTCACAGCCAACCTCACTGCAGCCTTCAGAAGCGCTTTCTTAGCATTGGCTTTATTAAAATTGTTGTTTACGAAAGCAAGCTCTTGACACAACCAAACAGGATTTCTGCAAAACTGAAGCCTACACATCTATAGAAATGCTATGATAAGATAAACCTAAATAAACCTTTCTTGGTTACGGTGGCGTGCCCCACGAGTTAGAAACCTACAACCACCACCAAAATCACTTGCATTGCAGGATGGCCGTCTTCAGTAACTTTGTGTTTTGGTATGTTTCAGTACAACTGTAGACGGCAATACATTAGCACACTAAGAACTACATAAAAATGGTCTGCAAAATTACTTAGAAATTTCTTATTCTGTATAAGCAAGAACTAGAGGGACATTTAACCATCAGTCACGAGAACTGAGCCGCGAGAGCGTGTGCGCGGACGTGCAGGAGCCAGCCCGTGAGACGGCGAGAACGCTGCTCTGAGGGCACTTCAGGCTAACGCAGCCTCCAAAACACGCACCATGGTTAGACCATTTTACAACACGCTTTTATCCTATAGAGCGTAAGTGTATGTGTTTGTAGGATCAGGGTGTAGTCTTAGTCATTTTGACCCATGTAAGAAAACACTTTTATGAAAGTATTGAGAAAGTTGAGAAACTTCTTGCATTCAAGCCATGATTTCCCTGTTCTGAGCCTCAGTAGGGATAAATCTCCACATTTACAAAAGCACTGAAGTTTAAATTTTTATTTTTTAATTGTTCTAAGGTGAGCTTCATATACCTGAAGTAGCTTTTCTCAACTTTACAGCAAAATAATCATTTGCAGGTACAAGAGAGCGAACAAGGTCATGCTCTGGCAATTTTGTATACTGTGAGTTTTCAGTCTGAGTTCTGGCAAATCCAAGACTTATCTATTCTGATTGCAGCTGCTAAATATAACTGCCTAGACATAAGTAAATCAAGATTATCGCATTCTCTCACAGCTGCTGATACAATGAAAGGATGTTTACACATGGAAGAAAAAAAGTCTGTCTCACCAAGGAATGACTCGATGCTGCACGTTCACAACATATTAATTTCATCCTTGCAACAACAACACATTTAAACTGACAGCCAACTGTTAGGAACTTCCCTGCAGCTCCTCGACTGTTCTTTGAAGGACTAGAACTTCTGCTCACACTTGTGAACCTGATGCAAGTTTGTGTGGCTGTGTTGTGGATTCTCTGCGCATCATGCTGATGTGGTGGGCTTTTTGTATCCTAAATAGCATAACTCACTAGCATAGCTTCTGGATCAAACCTTGCTTGTTGACTTGGAATATAGGTGCACCAAGCTCAAATCTGCTTGCAAAATACTGCAGAGATAACTTTACATCAATCTATTACTAGTGACAAAACAGAAAGGTTACATTAGGCCATTTTCTGGATATTTGTTTTATTTATGCTTATTTGAGGGAAAAAAAAAATCTAAAAACAATGCACTACCAAGAAAGTGTTAGGACAGACTAACCGCTTATTACTCCTAAATTATATCAATTGAAGAGAAAGTAGCTCACCTGCAAAAAACTGGATGTCTGGGGATTCCACTTCTCTTCTGGCCTTCCATGCCATGTGTTAAGTATGCTTAAACATACCTGGAGGAAAGATGACATTAACACCAAGACAAAAGTTACAATAATTTACTCTACTTGGGTCGAGCAAATAATATTGCATTCCAAAAGGAAAAACATATATATATATTTAAACTCTAATTTGAAACAAAAATAATGTGGATAAGGAGAAGAAGGCAGCCTGCCAATAAATGAGCAGAACAAGGTACATTACATTTCTTTAAGGAAAAAAGTATAAATTCCAGACATGCTTATCATCGTTTTCAAAATAATCATGACACGGGTGGCTTCTGGTCACATAGTCTATCAAGGAATTATAAATAGCCTTAACTCTTATGGCTGATCTGGACTTTTGTGGTAAAGTCAGTGGCGTTCCTGAACCTTATTACGAAATGGAGTATAACGAGGCACAATTAACAGAAAAGACGTGGAGGGCAGAGTATTCACTGAGACTTAATGCTAGGCACGGAAAAAGGGGAGAATCTTCAGTCTGGGTTGCATTCTGTGTCCGTTATTAATGGAAAATCCTGGGCCTAATACTGGAAGGCAGCACCAGATCTGCTGAAAACAGCAAGCGTGTCAGTCTATGGCTTACATTTTTATAGTAAAAAAAGGGATGCTTTTATGATATTCTTATCTAAGAGTGTTGCAAAACTCAGTTTTTGGATCTAGGCTTCAGTGGAGACATACACAGCCATGTCTAGAGCCCTATAGAGAATTTCATATGTACCTATAGGTGAAGACAAGTTCTATCAATTTCATTTTCCTACCATAAAACAAAAGCAGGGTAACAGGAAAAAAAAATCTTTATCTAAAATTTATATCTATATGCAAGAATAAAGTCCACATACCTTGCCGTCATTGTAGAGGTTTGGATTAAATCTGACGCTGTGTCCTCCAGTTGTTTCCAGATTCACAAGTGGAGGGGAATTAGGATAGTCTTGTGGAAAATATACATCAAATTCAAAGCAACCATTTGCATAAGGGGTATCTGCTGGACCAGTAATTAGAACCTACCATTGTAAAAAAAAAAAGCATTTTCAGAAAAAAAAATGCCAAAAAAAAAAAATCAAGATTTTGATATTTTTCACATTACATTTTATTTTTGCAGGTTGACTATCACAAAATACCATTAGACATCATGATCCTAAGCAGTTTGTTCACTTCAAGCCAGAACTCTTAGAAACTACATAAACTAACTCTTTTATAAGTTAAGAGACAGCAATTGAAGTACAAATGAAACACTTTCTATTTTTCTTACAACTCAGAGCACTTCCTTAAGCATTTATATGCCAAGCTCAAAGAGCAAAAATCAAAAATAATTTTGCTTTTTACCTTCATAATGTCAAGCCGCTCCTCATCGCAGCGTACAAAGACGCTGGATGAGGAGGAGAGAGGCAGCGATGTTGAGAGAGTCACAGCTTCTTGAGCAAGACGTCGAGCTCGGGCAGCACTGTTGGCGTCACTTGCATTTTTCACCTGAGACATGTAGTGGTAATTCACTTTAAAAACCAATTTGCCATCATCGTCTTCAGAAACCATTTCAAACGTATCTAGAACAGAAGGAAATTCCATTGCATCAGGAAAAGAAAGTGAAGTTGTTAATGGATTTGTTTTGGACAAAGATTTTTGAGTACCGAAATCAGGAGTTTATATTTGCATCACTAAAAAAATGCATGTACTTGTGAGTTAACAGTAAACACAGAAAACAAAGTATTAATTGCCCTGGGTGAAATTAAGTCCTGCAGAAGAAATTTAGAAGCTTTCATATGCAACGTGTCCGTTGTAGACTACTACCGATTTGTAAAGCTGCTGGCTACTCCATGCAATGGAATCAGTGGGAAGCCAAGAGTCTTTAATTGTGCAGTGGTTGCAATATTAATAAAGGATCATAAAAGATTACAGAGACTGATTTTTTTAATTGTTAAACAAAATCTGTAGCTTGGCTGCCAGCGTGAAAAGTTATCACTACAAACTTTCCTATCAGTTCTTCCTTTCCTTTCATGTTTGTGTAGAAAATCCTTTTCAAATGTTCACAAAGCAAATAAATGTGATTGCAAATGCTATCAATACAATTCAAAAATATTCATGAAACGTGTTTTTGTAGTATTTTTATATCTCTATTTAGATGATATATAATTTTTTCTTTCTAAGTTTTGAACATTTCTTTATTGACAAAGTACTCATTCCCACTGCATTTTACAAATGCAATATATTGCACTCCCTGAGAGGGCAGAATGAAGTTTACTACAGCTTCATTTTCATAAAAAATGCATTTTCATCTGAATTCCATTCTATTTAAAAAGTTGCATTTTTAACAAACATCTATGCAATTTTGCGTAAAAGCTTTCTAAAAGAAAATCTACTAACTTTATTAATACAATTATTTGAAGACAAAATCTCACAAATTGTTACTGGAATGAAAACATGAACACTACCTACTGAATCGTCTAACTCGTCCCTTCAATGGATCTAGTGCATGCTTAATACATTTCATATTAGTCAATGACCACAAATTAGTTGGTGACAGATGGAAAGAAAAACAGACTTGGTAATTTTATAGGTAACAGAAAAACAAAACAAAAAATCAATAGTCACATATGTATAAAAGTTAATGATTTCTTAAAATAATCTGGGGCTCATTTTAACTGATTTTCTATTTCTTTGGTATCTGCTTTCTATTACAAATATTCATAGTTCTCAACCTACCAAACTGGAGTTTTTTCATGACAGCCACATACTTTTCTTCAAGAGACCGTAAAACAGACAAAGGCTTGGGCTTCACAGCAACTTTTTTTGAGTATTCAGCCATCTTCTTTTCTATTATAAAAAAATGTGCTAATTATTTGTAATTGTACTGTAATTAACAATTTTTTCATACAAGTACACCAAACACCTGGTGGTTATTTAACTTGCAATGACGTTTTACATTTGTATTGTTTATAGAGAACTCAGAAAACTGGGTTCATTCATAATATACAATTGTGCTTTTCTTACTACTGTGCATTTTGTTATCTGGACATTGTTCTTACTGTTAATATATTTCACTATCTGAACATCTCAAAGTACATAAATATAGCAGCTCACAAATAAGTCATGACTACTGCTGCAGTGAAAGGTCAGTTATTGTTCCTTCTAATGCTTTTTAAATAAATCTGACATATGCTTCTTGTGTGGGTCAATACTCCCATAAGCTTTCCTGATGCACTCTCCAAAATCAGTAGCTTATTATACACTCCTTCATAAAACCCACTTCACTGATTAAGCTATTTAATCCCTGGTTTTCTTTACTAGACAACCAGATAGGCATTCTAAGGGCTGCAGGTTCACTCCATGATTTCTATTTTTGGTCTGAGTTTGGTTAAAAGTTAATCCAGGTCGCAAGATGTAATTTTAACAACAAAGCTTTATCACTGATGGTCACATATCCCTTTTTTTTGTTTGTTTGCAAAAGACAAGATACAAAAGACAAAATTGTGATGAAGGTGCAGGATATACTTTAACTTACTACCTTAACTTACTAACTACTAACTTATCTTTATCCTGACGTAGAATTTAGGGAGAGTAACATGACCTACCACATGCCTTTGAATCTACCAATCAGTAGTGGGGATAGTTGAGAAGCGTTTTTTTTCCCTTGCCTTTAAGCCATTTTTAAAGTTTTTTGTTAATGAACAAGTTACAAAGAACCATTACATAGCATTTATAAAAGTCTATCTACATTACCTTGGTTTGCTTGGCGCAAGCTGGTGGTAGCAGCATAAACTATCTCAGCAGTCTTCTGGATGTCTGGTACCAAAAGTGTCAGTCCCTCTGGTTCTTGATCAGAAGCATCTGGCTTGACTCCTGCTTTTGCTTTGTCTTTTTTAGACCTGTTTTTTGGGGGAGGCAAAGAAATAGGATCTTGCACGAGGAGAATATTGTGCAACAGATCAGACAGTACTCAGCAGGTTAGCAAGGGAAAACATCAAAGATTAAAGACCAAGATTAAAGCAAATCTGAAATATAGGGTCTCTAAGTGTCTCCAGGTTAATTACTTCATAAAACAAAAAAACTGTGTCCATATTCAGCATACAGTCTTGATTTGACCAACAGAAGATATGAAGAGAAAGAATACGAACACAAATAGTAAAATTAATATACTGATTCGTTGCTTCAGCAATTTAGCATGTCAATTACTATTATGTCACCTGCTTTGCTTTTCTGCACATTGTGAAAAAGCAATTGGGGAAAAGTTACAAAAAAATCAGTATAACAAAGAAATGATCAGTGTGCACTTCATTCTCCAAAAATCAAATAAAAAGACTTCTATAATATATTCTATGTTTATAACCAGTCTATTACAAATTAAAACATAAACATAATTACCGCAAAATTTCATAATGAAATTGTTTTAAAATACAGAATATAACAATAGTGCTGTTTTAGGTCAGCTAGTTGCCTAGTGCATTAAGACAGGTAAATATTTTGATTATGGTGTCTCAGTCTTTATCAGTATATACATGAAACGAAAATATTGTATTTGATAATAGCAAACCATAAATACCCATGCCAGCAAAACTTAGTTTTGCTTAAAGAGCTATCACAGATTTATATTGTTATCCAGCAAAATTAAGAGATTTTAAAGTCCGAAAACAATTTCACTAAAATTTCCTCAAGGTTTTTGTTTTAAGATTGAAACATGATAAATAGCCAAGAAGCACTAGTTCTCTCTTTCTTGCTGCCACCTACCAAAGCAAGGGAAGAAGCTATTTTTGCAAGAAGAAATTAGCAATTTAATGCCTTGGTGTTCCAAACGCCTGTGTTTTAGCAGCTCCAAAAACTGTACTTGAAACTAGACTGAAGCCATGCATAAACAACGAGCCCCTAAAGTATTCAACACAGGCGATTATGGTGAGACTGAAAGTCTCTGTATTGTACCCAATCTAATGAAAATTTCCCTAGAGCACATTAGCAACAAAATTCATTCCTGCAGCATGGTATATTTTCCCTGTTCCGGATTTGGTCCAAAAGGGTATGTGCCCATTGTTGACTGAGCAATGCTCAGCTTTCAGGTCTTCTAAAGGAGGCAAGTAGCAAGGCCAGGAGATGTATTTTAAGAGGCAGAAGTAGAATCTATAATCCATATGAATATTTTCCAGTACATTTTCCCTATTTTAAGAAAACATGTACACATCTCTACAGTTCTTTCCTCCCAGATTCTGTGTGTGAAGGGAGGCAACCAGTTATTATACAGAGGACAAACCTGGTCATGTACCTAGGCCTTATATTTTTTTTTTTAAATGGAGAAAGAGCCAAATATTTGATTTAGATTCAGAAACTTCCACTTGCAGTTCAGGCAAACTCACGCCAGCTCATATTTAAAGGAATGACAGTCACTAATATATTTGCTAGAAGAAAGAGCAGAGTACATGCTAATAATTTAAACTGTTAATTTAGCTTGTGCTGGAAGATGACAGGGTTCCTTTCACACTGTGCTAAATGAATAATGAATGATATCCTCCTAAGGCAACTTTAATTTTTAAAGCCAATACTGATACTTACTCACCCATGCCTGGTACTTCAGAGGTAAATTTGATGATATGGAAGACACATTTATCAAAGCAATCACAAAATAAAGCCTATGAGCCATTCAGCCCTGCTGTCCTACAAACATTCTACTTGTAAAGGAACTGCATCCAGTTCTGTAGCATTTTGCATCCAGTTCTGTAGCATTTGTGATCAAAAATGATCATTTTGTGGGGCTCACAGCTCGACAACCTTTGCACTGTTCAACCCTAATGGCCTCCCACTTTGTGTGCGTTTCCGCAAGCAACGAACAGAAGCCCGTTCACCTCCAGAAAATCACAGGTTATTACACTGTCCTCTTGAAATGCAGGGGAAATGAGCACCATGAATAAGTCTTTAAAAAAAAACAAAAGTAAACCAAAACCAACAAACTCCAAAACACAGCTGAAAGCAAGCGACCTCCATAAGCTCCTCCTGGGCGCACATTTCCAGGCAGCCAAACTGGAGCTCTGCAGCCCAGCCAGGACCGCGGGGCGGCCTTCTGCAGCCACGCGTCAGCTCGAACACCAACGCGGGAGCGCGTTAACGGACCTCCTTTTGTTTTCAAGTTTTGGAACCCAATTACAAAGACAATTGTTGTTTGCAGACTGCACTGTTTCACTTAGCAGTCCTCAAAATAACATTAATGACAATAAAAAAAGTTTAGCAGGGAAAATGCCTCCGGCATCCTTGAATGTATTCCCCGCACAACAGAAAAGCATCCAGAGAAGCGTCCTGGGACAGCACGTGTTGTACAGAGCCTGAAACAGCCCGGCAACCTTGGAACTGTGCTGGGCTAACCTGCAGGAGCAGCGTGACGGGCACCGTAAGTGTGAAGCATTTGGATCTCCTGAAGCAGGTATTACCTGCGCCATGAGGAAATCCAGCTGGAGTTTTGAAACCATCTCGGAATAGATTTTTATTATCTTTGAAAAGAAACTTATTTTGTGACTGTGCAGAAAACAGTTTTACTCCATTATCAAATTTAACAATTTGCCGTGGAGTTCACGTAGTAGACGGCAGTTCAGATGAGCCTGTGTTGCTGCACAGCACAGAGCAAAGCTAGATCTCTACAGCAAAGGGCAGAGCAGTCACAACAACCAAATGTCTTAAAACCCAGCCCTGATGGTGACCCTTTCTACAAGCCTGACCCCTAAAATTAGTGATAGATTTTGAATCTATCAAAAACAAAACAAAACAGGAAAGTTTATTGCCTACCTAAATGTCGTCTTCATTATCCAGAAGTTTCTTGATTTTTCAATAAAATATTACAGGATTTGAAAGTAAATGAAATCAAATGCTTGCCAGAACCTAAAACCAAATGGTCCCCCCTTAAATTCTGGATCCAAGTGGACAGCCTTGCTCCACCACAGAGATGGCAATGCCTAGACATGCAAGTAGAACCGTTCAAATAAAAGTTTTCTCTTTGAAAGCAGATCCCATGCCTACGTTGTTCTCCTGGCAAAAAACCTAAAAAGGACAGCAGATGGTCCCCTTTAAGCAACTCATGCCAACTCCTGCTTATATTGATGGCCAACCTTCATAACTTAATGAGTCCAGGCTGTCTATACCTCGTGTCTATACGTTGGCTTTAAAGGCAAACTGCACTATGCTTAAACCATACAGAGGAAAACAGGGTTTTTGTGCTGCCATAACAAAACAAGAAACCTGTACTGAGAACCCAGCCAAATCAACTGGGAAGCATTTATTAAAATAATCGTCTAATACTGATTGTACCTAAAGAAGGAGCACAGAAGGATATGCAAGAGAGTTTGGGAATGTTTCTGGTAAAAACTGACAACTATTTGCCATGACCCTCTCCAATCCCATTCCTTGCAGGACCACATTAAGAGCTTCCCAGGAACAGTCCTTCCGACGGCAGGAAACGCACAGTCCTGCAAGCAACAGAAACACCTCATTGCGGGGAGGGGGGCAGAAATTTAAGAAAATGATTTAAAGTGCCCAGATTTTTGAGCAGCACTCCTCTGCTGAGCAGTTTCAGATGAAGTGACAGAGAGTATCCATACCCAGCAGCCTGTGATATAAAAATAAATCCTAAAAATATGGTATAATGCAACAGAATATATGCATACTAAACACAAGCTATACTCACGCTACAATGCAGCACCAATCCAGACAGAGACGCATATCTGTGTCTTCTTTCACCTCTACATTTTTAACACGTGCACAAAAAACATTTTACAGAAGTGTTAGGGATGATCAAATTCATTACCTCAGCCGGTTGGTGTAGGTGTCTACACAGGTCTTCATTTTAGCCAGCAAAGTCCCTACGGAAGCTTGTGATTCCAAGTGCTCTTCGTCCTCGTCACTGTTTTCTCCAGACAGAGGAAGCAGGAGTGGCACCATAGACGTGCAAGATGCAATAGCACGGAGCAGTTCCAGCAGGGCTCGATAGAGAGGAACGTGCCGGGCCATATCCAGAACTAGAAAAACAGTTTATAAAAATCAGCAAAACCAAAAAGGACTTCCAGTCTTATTCCAGGCACCTTCAATAAAAATGGAGATTTCTATAATTAATAAAATAAGAAATATATTTGATCATAAAATGCTGTATTGTATATTAACAATTTATAATTTATGCTTTAATTCACTGTGAGTGAATTAATGAAGTCCAGAATAAACTGGATGAGATTCCTGAAAAACAAAAGCTATAAAAAGAAATAAACAAACAAAAAACACCACAAAAGAATTCAAGGCAAAGTGCTAGCAAGTAGGTAGTTGCATTACCACATTATACATTGGTTCACAATCCTGGCTCAAGCTGAATGTTGGCAGAAACTGCAAACAAGTATTTATGGGGAAAAACGCTAACTTTCAGAAGACAGACAGACAGGTCAACTATATGGCGTGGCAGGGTTGCATTTGCCAGTTCTAATGGCAGAAACATTAACAAGCAAAGACTTAAACGAAACCACCCACTTCATATATAGCTGTCCTCTCCTTTGGAAAAGACGGTCTATATTATTGCAGGAATATTTGTGGTCATTAAATAAATGTCGTTATCTACTAAGCAATTTAGCTTTCTGCCTTTTCTTGGACAAGGTTAGCAACACTTTAAATCCCACTGAAAAACCGCAGGCAAAGGCTCTGAATACAGCGATTCCACCTGCCTGCGCCCACCTCAGGAAGCAGCGAAGCAGAGCGCGGAGCCGCTGGCCCAGGCCCGGGCCTGGTGTCGCCCAGCGCGACGGGAGCGACCGTGGGGAGAGCACGGATACCAGCTCCTCGGATACCAGCTCCTCCGGCCGGGAAGCAAGGCGGAAGAATTCCGCACCATCCCGGCATATTCTCTGTCACCGCGCTGCTTATTTTTCTCCTCCACTTGTTTGGGTCAAGCATGTAACGCATGTCATTTTCGACTGACTTTATGCCATTACAGAAATCCTGAAAATGCAGCAATACACAGACACTTTCACACAGCTGTTTCCCCTGTCCCTAGGACATACTATTTTTAACCTCACTGCGGGGAAAGAAAAAAAAAAAGCTCTACTTGAAAGTATTTACAAATGACTGAGTTTATGATAAATATGTTTCTGCTTTTTCCAGCAAAAATTAACTGACAACTCACATTAGGCCAGAATGAAGCATGGAAGAACACTTTAATGTTTCATTTAGCACATCTGACCCTCCAAGCTAAAGCACATTACAAACTTTCATCTCCCATTACCAATCCCTTGGCTCTAAATACAGCAGGATGGGACGATGCACGCACCCAACCAAAAGTGAACAAAGTAAGCAAATTTATCCGTGCTTAAAGCTGGATTTTCCTCTATAAGGAGCTCTTGATTCAACAGCTTCCCATTCATATTTTGAAACTCTTACGACGGCACCAGCTCAGACCCGGGAAGAGCTTTGCTGTGTTGAACACAGAGACCACCTTACTGAAACCCAGCATGGGTCTGTGATGTCTGGCATCACGGTTCCAAAAATACCTCATGGCAAATTATTCCAATTGTTTACAGCAAACCCCACTTTGAATGGAAACGTGGGTACCTAAGAACCACAGCAGGGCTGGGAGGGACCTCTGGAGACCACCCAGTCCCAGGCTCAGGCAGGTCACCTAGAGCTCGTGCCACAGGCAGCTTCGGGGCATCTCCAGAGGAGGAGGCTGCACCGCCTCTGCGGAGAGCACGTTCCTGTGCCCATCAGCCTCACAGCCAAGAAGTTGCTCCTTCTGTTCAGACAGACCTGCCTGTGCTTCAGTTTGTGCCTGTTGCCTCCCTCCTATCACTGGCAACACCAGGAGGAGTCTGGTCCCATCCTCCGTATCCCCTCCCTCGAGATACTCGAACACATTAGTGATACCCCACTGTGTCTTCTCCTCTCCAGGCTGAGGAGTCCCAGCTCTCCCAGCCTCCCCTCACATTATCTGTCATTTTGTTCATTCCGTTTTATTTTATTTGCCAGTTTTCAAGCATATTTTGGTACTCCTTCCATATGTTCAACATCTATTTCCCAGTGAACAAGGATCGCCCAGGGAAAAATCCCCACGCTGCGCAGAACTGCCTGGGAAGGCGGAGGAGCAGGTCTGATAAGGCCCCAAGCGCTGGGGCAGCCGGACTCCCACGAGCTCCGCAAGGACCCGGATAACAGGGCGGAGAGGAGGGAAAGGGGGACGCGGCTCTGCCCGCGGGCAGCACGGCAGGGCAGGGACGGCCTCCTGCACAACCGCAGCCACCGAGCACCTGGGAAGCCTCCCGGGCTCGTTCTGTTTTTCCTAAATACGCCGGTAACATTTTCATGAGGCCAGAAGAGATCATTCCAATCCGCACAAAACTTGCTGGCTTTCTCCTTTGCTCAACAGACAGTTAAATTCCAAATTAATTGTTTTGAGGGAGGCGGAACTGACAACTTTAAAACTGACTTTTTTTTTTTCTTTATTCAATAAAAGATTTTCCAGTTTTTAGCTGAATTAACCAGCTTAGGTTGCTTTTCATTTATTTCATATGGGAACAACTGCAATTGTTCATTTTGTTGTAATTTAAACAACCTACTTTTAGGGAACAAATACTGATTGCTTTAATGCTTTGTCATTGTTTTTAAAATACAGCATTCTACATTCGGATTCACTTCCTTGATACGGTTATGCAGCTTCTATTACTTTGCTCCAAGGCTTTTACGAGAGTTATTAAGGATTATGATCCATGCAATCCGCTCTAAAGCAAACAAAAAGAGAGGAAGAAACTTGTATCTTATTTTATATGACTGAATATGTGGGTATAAGAATCAGAAAACTTGCTGTAGAGAATTCTAAATTAGCAAACTATTCTTTAAGACCTCTGCTTGGTAGCTCATCTATTCCTTGTGAATGCCTTCAATTTTAATATAAAGAGAATGGCACCATGATAAACCACCATGCACCTACTTGGGGAGGCACAGCAATATTATAAATGACACAGATTTGTGAAAGAAGTTGCTTAGATTTTTGTAATGAAGTCCTTTGAAAGAATCTAAAAAAAAATCCTAGAAACATGCAGGAAAATATAAAATAGAGACTTGTAAATTGATGAATTAAAGAATCTTATTTCCATCAGACAGCAGATACAGAAGCTTTGGACAATTATCCTTGAATAAAAGTATCTTATATGAGCTAAGATACAAGCAATTTTAAGCAAATACAAAAACTAAATAGAAAGAGATACTTTTGCTACAGAGAAGCTATAATTTGGGTAGTATTAGCACATCCTTACAGCATCGAAGTATTATTTTTATACGGATACTTTGGTTTTATGAGATGGTACTAAGAACATTTGATTTATGTGGGCATGCACACGAGCACGCCCAACTCCAAATGCACAGCGTTCCGAAGAAAACGGAGACGGAGATGAAAATTCTTGGCTTTGCCCTAAGTGACAGACGGACTCGTTATCCCGAGTCAGAACGTGTTTCTAAGTAAGGAATGGACACGTCTTCTGTCCAGCTGCCTCCGGGCGGGCTCTCCACCGCGCACGGAGCAGAGCGGGAGGGCCCTGCCTCCAGCCTCCAGCCTCCAGCCTCCGGCAGCCTCCAGGGCCAGGATGGGGCAGCGGGGCCGGCTCCAGCCCTCCCTCCCGCTTCCAGCGCAGGCCGAGTTCCACTGGAATCGGTCCTGCTGTTTGCCAGCTCTGCACGCTCGAGCCTAAAAACATCCTGGGTGGAGAGGGAGGGGAAACAACAAGAAACGAAGAAGAAAATTTTAAAAAAGACATTTTACGAAACCAGATCCCCTAGCGCTTGTAAACAGCTCAGGTCGGGGAGGGTGTCGGGAAGAGGAGCCTGACTGCGACAGGGCTCTTGGGAGTCTGGAGTTCCAGGAACTGCGGAGCCTCCAGCCTTTGAAAACTGCCTTCTCGTACAGATGCCCTCATGCCAGTCACGAGATGTTCCGGCATCAAACCACACTCTGGAAAACGTATAGCCACGTTCTGCTTTTCCTGGGGAGCCACCGATCAGCTCAGGTGTTTATTCATCACCAACATAGACCCGTTTCTGCAAGAGACCCGAGATGATCCGTGTGCAATTACACCCTCAGCGCAATGGGAAAGCACATGAGGGGAAGCAGATTAACAGAATCACGATATCACCTTAAACTGCACATATAACAAGGTAATGTCCCAACTCAGACTAATATCTTTTGCTTTCTTTTAATATTCCACAGCATTCAAATGAAGAATAGCAACTCTTAATGGCCCATTAAATAGATAATCTTGAATAGCAGTAAAATTTTTTTGCAGTTCATTTAATATCTTCAAGACAAATTAACTGAGTATGAATAAGAACATAAAACTTATTGCCACTGCAAGGTATATATATATATTTAAAACATATTACAAAGAATATGGACATTTATTTAGAAATAAAGGAAAATATTCACTTAGCCTAACTGTTATTTCCCCAAATCTTCACACTTTGCACAAAATTAAGAGACAAATCGAGTAAAATGTTTTGTAAAGAATGACAGGTTCCATCCCGCTTTCCTTGCATCTAAAGCAAAGGCATTCTCAGTGATTCATGGTCATCAACCCAGGAATTCCCACCCAAACAGCTTACAATCTGCACGCAAGATGGGATAAAACAGACACCTAAAAAGGTATTTCAATTTTAAGTAAATTATAGTGCCAGCTGCATAGTCCCCTAGCTTTTGTACTGTGCCAAAGTCTGTACTAGCTGCTCTCAATCTGACTCCCACACAGTTTCTCATGTGCTCCACTTGCACCATTTCAGGCCTTTGTCATTTCCTTGAATTTCACTTATTTTGGAGTCCCGTAAAAGCATGGCTTATTCAATCTAGTTTTTACTATGTGCAATTCCTTTGTAATCCAAGTAATATTCATGAACCGCTGTCTTTGTTGGAGGAAAAAACCGTGCGATGGCAGCAGCCCCAGAGGGCATCACTGGAAACCCTTGTCAAACTATTGGTGTTTTCTCTGCTTCCCCAGCAGAGCTGCCACCACAAGCGTGAGGGGATGAGGGGGACGGCTGTGAAGGGACAACCAAAAGGAAACGGCTATAAAGGAAAAAGGATTCTGTGAAGAACATACAACCTAAAACCAGGAAATGTAAAATTAAACTTTAAAAACCCTGTAAATAGCAATGAGCATGACTTATGTTCAACAGCTAAATAGAGAGGAAAATGGGTTAACACTTGGAATGAACACACTGACTTCTATAATCAAGAATGAAGTAAAAAAAAATAAAAAAATACAATCAAAATTTAAGTGATATAGTAACCATAAAGGAGGACACTGGTCTCAATTTAGGCTGTTAAGGGAAAAAATATTCAATGTTTTTATCTCCCTTCAACTTGGTAAAAATCCAATGTTTATGTCATTACTGTGGTGCAATACATCCATGCCATTGATTTTACTTCCAGATCTTCTGAAAATAGATGTTTATGTTCTATCCTCATTTCTAGAACATGGTTAGTAGTTACTGAGGACTTTAATTTCTGATGCCATGGTACGTTTCTCACCAGGCTAAAACTGCAAGCACGATTAAATTAACCAATATTTCAGGATCTTGTTATCATAATAAAGACTTAAATAGCTAAAACCAGCACTGTTCCAAAAGCCACACAAAGGAAACACTGATTCTATATTGCTAACTAGAACCTTTGAACACAGTCTTCCTGTCACAGAGAGCACCAAGCATTAGGATTAGAGAGGGCGCTTCCCAAAGGGTCATACTTTTTTCCCTACTTTTTCCAAATATTTCGAAGCTGGAGGCATTCCCCAGCCTCCTCGTCCTTACTGCATCTTTCCAAACATATGATCTATGAATGCAGTCCACGCTGCAGGCTATAGTGTCAGTTCCAAACACACCATGCTCTATTGCCTCTTGATTTTCCCTTGCAGAATCAACCCAGGGCAAGCCTCTTTTATAATAGGCCTAATTAACACCCTATGTTCTGCTACATTTTGAGAAGATAAAAAAAAAAAAGCCTACAGAATACTTCAAAATCAGATATCTTTAAGGAAACATTAGCTTTGGGGCAAAAATAAAATAAAAGCTTTCTACATATTGTCATCTTTATAATTAGCTCAACCTTTTCCTTACTTTTCTTTAAAGGAATGACAGGAGCATTTTCAAAGTATGGTTTTGAGTATCAAAATAAAAAGGCATCAGAAGAGACTTGACCCCTTGCACAATGAAGAACCATGAAAAGAAGACACAAACGTCTCTTATCCAGTCAGCTGGAGGGAAAGAAAGATGCTCCACATGGAAGAGCTGGGTAAGGTAAGAAGGGAAGAGCTACTCCCTCTGAAGCTTAACAGGTAAGAGGTTGTTGTCCGAGGGATAAGGAGGGGCTAAGTCTCGCTTTGGAAACCTTCTTATAGTGCCACAAGTTCAAAATCTGGGTCAGAGCAGAGAAAAATAATGCAAGAAGGTGGGGATCTGAAGTGAACATGTACAACACCAGGCTTCAAGATGATTATTGGTATTCAGATTTACAACCACAAAAACTCTCTCCTGCGACGTCCGCACTGGGCTCATCAGCAGTCACAAAAGATCAGCTCAAGTGGCAGAAAGTGAACGGGAATGAAGTAGAAAATACTTAGTGACACTAAGAACATGAGCCCAGCTTCAACTTGAACACCACGTGCAGCTTCCCTGCCTAAGGAAGGCAGGGCACAACTGGAAAAGGTACAAGCAAAAGGGGACGAGGATGACCAGAATGTATGGAGTTACCTAAAAACGAACTGACTGAAGCCAGTGAGGGCTAAAAAACGAGCAGACGTCACCTCCTGCTCCGCAGTGCCAGGCATTCTGCCCCATCCCGCCGGCGTCTCTCAGCTTCCCCTCCCGCTGACGTTAGTGCAAACACTGCTCTTACTACAGGCCATAACAACTCGGGTCTGTCTTAACACAGTTATTCTTATAAGCTTCTTCTAGGAAACTGGGAAAAAAATATTAATTGTAATATAAAAGGAAAATCATGTACTTCAATTATAGAAGCCAAAATGCACCGCTCAAGTGACTGACTTGTAGAAATTACATGGTACAAGGGAGTAATCCCATGGTTCTTAACTAGTAGTGGTTCATCTATTTTTAAAGAATATATGTCTTGGTGAGGCCAGGTATTTTTAGGAAAGGTTTGTTTATGAGTAAAGCTGAACACCACCACTTAATGAAAAACCTGTCACAAACACCTCAGTGAACCCAGAAAAACCTTTGTTGGGAAAAATAATTATTTTATTAAGGCAGCTTGGTACAGTTGAGAAAACAGACACAATTCCATGTGTTTGAAGACAAAGGAAAAAACATCAACACATATAAGAGATAAAGACAAAAACTGGCCTTCTGAGGCATATGCACTAAATACGTGTAGGTCGCATGGACAACACTGTTCCCACAGCACACTGTATTTCCAGGTAATGGAAGCCTATAGAGAGATCATTCCCTGCCATTTAATAATGCCCCAGATAGTCTTGAGAATGTCATTAGGGAATTAAGAAATGCTTCTTGGGGTCTGCAGAGCCACCTAACATAGGGGGAAAATGAAGAAGCAACATGAGAAAAAAATAAATTAAAAAAGGCACATTCTCCAAGCAGGGCTTGTTTCCCGAGATGCTGCTGCAGGCAGCAGCTCGGAAGGGATGAGCAGCAGAGAGCACAGAGCGAGTTGGGACTGCGACAGAATCCGACTCCGCTGCCCTCTCCGAGATCCCTCTTCCCAGGGGTTGCTGCTCTTCTCCTGCGTCAGCTCTTCAAAACTAAAGCAATTAGAGCCAAAAGCTACTCAGAAGATGCTGGGATCCAGATCAAGAAAACGACAGCAAGCAAACATGGATTAACTGTCAATATAAAGCTATAGGATAGTCTTATGCTATCTAATACATAAGTAAGGATACTCAGAGGAGAAAAAAAAGAAATGATTAAAACATCTCCTTGCTGTAGTATTTAATAAAATAAAAATGACCTACAAAATACTTTGTCCTTTAAGTAAATGTAATGAAATTAATTTAAGTGAAAAGTGGCAAATTAAGCTTCCACATAACAAAGGAAATAAATATTTTCAGTAGGTGGAGTATTCTCAAGTGCCAGCACTCCACAAACAACAAAAGAAAAATATCATTGCTCCAAGAACTTTTATTGAGATTTTCAAGGAAGTTAATCTTATTTTCATCATCTCAGCATGGGCACAGATTTCACAGCTTTGGAAGAGCAGCGGGCAGGCAGTCGTCCTGAAAAGATCTTCAGTCTGCACTTTCTTCCTTGCAGCCCATAAAACAGTCACTATTTTTTTAGAATAAAATGGGAATTGAAAATAAGACAGAAATCTGCCATTTTATAGCACATGCTGCAGAAACAGACAAGCTAACTCAAAGTTAAATGATAAAGAATTACAACTGTTTAGAGTCTGATTCCAGCAGGTGGAAGAAGCCCACAGCTCGGGGGCGGCCTCCCGTCCTGCGCAGCCCAGCAGCAGCGCCGTGGGGCTGCCGTGGGGCTGCCGTGGGGCAGGAGCCCACGCGGCCCCGGCGTGGTGCAGGCAGCCTCCCGCGCCCGACCGCAGCCCTGCAGGGTCCCCCCTCGCAGGACGGGAGGGCACCCACTGTGCGACTCCCATTCGACCCGAGACACCAATTGTGTGGCTTGGCCGCGACGGCAGAGCCTCTGCGCCCACACGTGCCAGAGCCTTTACTGCTTTAGTGGGTCTTCTAAGGAATACTTGATCATCCAAGCACTCTGAGAGCCACAGTGCAGGTATCTAGAAAGAAATCTGAAGCCTATTGGGAAGGTAACTACCTGTAGTCACTGCATATCAGACCTGCTTTTGTGTTAAATAGGGTCCATGCTGTAAATTTGCAGAGCAGTTTAACTGAGTGTTGCACTGACGGGGAGAATCATCTCTTCATCCCAGACCTGTGCAATAAAAGAACTTGCACCTTTCATGCAAAATTTGTGCTGGTTCTCACATCACTTCTTGTCACAGATTATGCTCTAACCTGGGGTTAGAACACGGCAAAGGAAACCAACCTATAAGATAACTAAAACTTCCTGTGTCAATAAGAGATGTTATCTTGAACTTGCCCTCTAGAGATGACAAGAACATATGAAGACTAAAAAAAAAAAAAAGAACTTTTATGTTGAAATAAGCTATCACAACTTAATTCCTACATGAAATTCTTTAGCCACAGAGATCTTTTCCCTTTGAGCCTGTACTCAACACTCCAAGTACTCTTATAGAGAATAACAATATGACAGGAAACACAAGGAATGGGAAGTTTCTGTATATGAATATGGGAAGTGCCGGCTGTACAGTATTTTTAAAATGAACTCTGAATATTTCTAATAAAAAAAATGTGAATTCATTTGTAGTGAATAATTCAAGATCTCCTCCCCTCTCGCCCCCCCCAGAAAAACCACTGACACAAATTAACATATATCTTCTGTAGGGTTTGTTTGCTTCCACACATCCTTGTACCAGAGAAGAACCTCCAACTGTGTTCAGCCTCAAAGCTTGTTAAAAGAATTAATTCACTCATTTGTGGACGGCAAGAAGGTGGGTTAGTTTAGTTGCCTCTCATAAAATACATCACAAAGACGAACACAAGGCATCAAGCTCTCTCAGGAAGGTCTACCTTAAGTCAGTACCACAAGAGCGATGCTTAAGCAGATTCAAAATGGGATAGCAAAAAATTACAGTCTGTGATTGCCTTCCCCACAAAATCCTCTTCCTTATGAAAAAAAATTACTGTGTACTTTAATTTCCTGTGAGCACGACTTGAGTAGGGTCAGCAGTTGCAGTTCAGTCCAAAGTGTGCTCTGAACACAGCAGCAGCAGCAAAAGCCACCACCAGTGGTTTGAGGCAATGAAGCTCTCCCCTGGTACACTTTTATTCCGAAACTATTTTCAAAAGAGAAATCAGAGAGAATAGATTTGATAAAACACAGCAAGGTGCTGCTAAAGATGCTTCACTCGTCAAAGGTCCAGTACCCAAGTGGACGATTCTTCTTGACACCAGTGAAGAAGAGCAAATAAAGACTGTCCATGTTCTATATGAGACTGCAGACTGAAGAAGGGGGGAAAAAACAAAAAACAACCAACCAAAAAAAGAAACTCTTTTCTTCTCCACCTTTTCATTCCACCACATCCAAGTCCAACACAGTTAGGGCTGAAACCCAACTTCTGCTTCATGGATATGCATCGTTGTCCTCTTCCAGGTTTATTCAGTTCATCAGGAGAATGATTAAAGGAGATGTCTTCAAACCAAATGGGATTTGTCACTGCCACAGGGAAGTTGGCTCCGTTTCCCCCCAAATCGCTCCTCAACTGTCATAAACCTGCCACATTTCTTGATAAAATAATGGCATTGCCTTCTCACCGTATTTATGGGTAAATCTTGACCGGCGCTCAGAGGGGCTGCTGCCAGAAAGACTGCAGCGCAAGAGCTGGTAGTCCTCCTTTCCTCCCACTGCCAAGCTATTTTAAGGGGCATTTTATAAAGCTCTAATTGATTTCCAAATTCAGAACTATTTTAAAACACGTGTAAAAGATTCAAGCAGATAAAATTCTGGTGAGTGAGGACTGACAAGTTGGAACAAATGAGAGGAAACTCTGATATTAGTTCTGAGAGAATCCTGGATTTCTCCAAAGCTGTTCTGGATCAGGGACCAAGTTACAAAACTAGACAAACCAGAGAGCAGTCAAAAGGCTCTGCTGCTCCTCATCAGCAGGAAAATTACTACAAGATGTAGACAAAGTTAGAGAGTCAAAAATACCTATTTCAATGCTGAGGTGACGCACGTGAGAGGTGAGTGAGATCATTAGGAAACCTGGACGTAATCACACTGCGGATGATGAAGGATGCTTTTTGCTTGGGAACCTGCTTTCACAGATCTGAATTCTTCCTCTTGTCTCAATGGAGGAATAAGGACAGACTTCAAAACCTGCCTCAAACTGGCTGTGCCCATCGCTGAGGGCCCCTCCTAGTGCTGAGGATGAGGATGGGAGGAGGAAGGGGCCCGGGCATCCTCACCCTCATCGGCTGGGCCGGCTGCTTCATCTCTCTGTGCTGCTGCACTCGCTATGTGCCCTGCAGCAGACACAGCCTCGCCCGGCCGTTCTGCAGGTTATCCTGAAAATGGTCAGCTCTGATCAAGGGAAGTTCCTTGAGCCCGGCAACGAGGAAAAGGCGGCAATTCACAGCACACTCGCAGGGTGCATTTGCTACTGTTTTACAAGTAGTATCTTACAAGTAGTATTCTGTATCTTACAGAAAACACAAAAGAATTACAAGGCAAAAGATCTTCATTGATGAATGATGTATGAGTGATCACCTTCAGGATTTCATTACAGAATTTTATCTTAAATAGGTTTTCAAGTCTAGACAGCTCTCAAGCTTTTCTTTCTACCCTTTGCCTTCATATCTTCCTTTAAATTCTGCTCTAACTTGCAAACTTCATGCAGTATTTTTTCAGAGCATTTACTATCTACAGGAGCAAGACACATCTTATTTGGAATCCGCAATTTTATTAATCTATAAAATGTATGTGGGGGGGGGGAACCCTTGCGCCTTATTTAACTATTTCCTACTTCTGTAAATGAAATGTTACAGTTGTAATGCAGTGCTCAAAGCTTTAGCATATAGCAGGATAATAATAATTTATGGATTAGGGCTGTACTACTGGGAATTTATACCACTGTTTTTTTTACAAGATAGCCTAGCAACTCCCTGTTGAAGTATGAAGACATTTAAAATAGGACATTCACACATTCGCACTGCCTAAGATCTATTCCCATGCAATACCAACGCTCAAACATCAGCCATAATGAATACAACGACCTCCCATCAACAGAATTTACGGTGCCCTTGGGATGCTACTTAAATCAGGTGTCAATGTGTTGCCAAAGTCTTACTAAGTGCTTAAAAGCTTTGCCTTGATGGAAGCAACAGAATTAAATTTAGAACATTTCTGGATACAAATGTCCAGACCCAAAAACATACCAATCACCAACTTGGTTCATACCCATACTTTTTTTAATTATTGTTAATTATTATTACTAGCTCATGCAAAAATGCAATTACAGACTCTGATGTTATTTTATGCAAACACAAATATTTCCTCACCTTTCCAAATATCTAATATTTTGCATAAATCAAGTTATTTTCAAATTACTTAGTTATACTGGGGAAAATATTTATAAATACCAGCTTTCACTATAGTAGGTTAAATTCCTTAACCTTCCACTCTGCTCAAGAAATGTTAGGCCTGCTAGCCTGTTCCCACTTGGCGACTCTCGGACAGTCCTGACCGCTGAGGCAGCCAGGGTCCCTTCCTCTCGCTGCTGTCGGCCCTGGAGGTTCATGCTACCCCACTCTGCTTTCCAAGGCAGCTCCCTGCGTGTCTGGGCAGAAGGGCACAGCAGTAACAGGGAGGGAGAAACGCTGCCGAAATGAGGCCCGCACTAAACGCGGGATCTGCACCCTGGGCCACGGAGCTGCGGGTCCCTCCACTGAGTGCAGAGGGTGCCTAGGGAGATCAGCGGGTTCCCAGGTTCGAGCTGGGCACTGCCCCTCGCTCCCCCACAGCTACTGAAACGAAAAGCTGCTCTGAGAGCTGGGCCATGGCAATGGGCACACCGAGAAACCGCTGAGCGTCTTGTGCTGCCCTTTGGGGGATACCTCTTGATTAGCTGGCGGAGCTGATCAATTTGCTTTGTTGTCACTATTTATACATGTAGACTTTATACTTACACACTGTAAGAAATTCTTCTACTGTCCTTGAATCCTTTCATACCAGATTGTGTTAAATTACCAAAGCAATAGACTCCCACCTTCCAAATACCTCATTACTTTTTAAATAAAGATGCACATTAAACTATTTCTCTCCTTCTATAAAGGAGAGTGATTTCTAACCTGTGAGGATCAATGCAGCACAAGGGCTTCATGAGTGCGTTGTTGTTAGCTGCTCTGAGCTATGCGAATGATCAGACTGCATCCACAGTCCTCTTGCTCCCCCATCCCATCCCAACAGCTCTGCATGCATCCAAATGGATACAGAAATACATTCAACATGCACAAAAAGAAAACTGGAGAGCAAGTGAAATTGCAGCACCTTTTCAGAATAAAAGAATACGACGGCAAGCCTATACGCATATTTTAAAATACATTTTTAAGGGTGACATGCCAGAGATTAAACAAAGAATTTCATCAAAACAATATTGCTTTTGGGATAAAGGCAGAATAATGTAGAAATACCACACCAATTATTGTGCTGATATTTGCATGGCATTCACTTTCAAAAAGTATGCACGTGAAATATGAAATGCTGGGCATTTACTAAGATAACAAATTTAACTTAGACATTTTAGAAGAAGACTGGAAATTAACATTCAATATTTAAATAAACTGATTTGAAAATGAAACCATTTAAGGCACTGATTTACCTTCTTTTGCTTCCTTTAAAAACTCCCCCCAGAAGTACTAAAAACTGCATTTCAATCGACGCCTCATAATTTGTAACACACGCTGCTCTGCATCTTGATCAAGGGTTTTCGTTACACTCTTGCTGCTTGAATTTTTTTTTTTCCCCTATTCATAAGCTTCGCAACTGTTTGATTTTGCAAGTACTTTTAAAATACGCTTATCAACTAACAGTGTCTGCAGTACAGGTAAAAATGATCTGCCTTCCTGTGGAGGAACTATGCCCTACCAATACAAGACTGCGCTCCCACTCCTCGTACTGGACAATGACTGGACACGATGGATTTGGCACACAGTTACTTAGAGAGGCTGCTAAAACTGTGGATTTTTACCCAAAGAGGTGGGGAGGAAGAGGAGACTTCAAACTGCCCTCCCTTTCCCAAAGCCTGAGAGGCGCCAGACAAAATGCACCTGTCTGGCTTCCCGGGCAAGAACTGCCGCAGGAATATTTTCCTGCAAATCTGCCTCTTCACAGATTACAGGCCAACCTGTGCTCTCCGGGAGGTGAATAAAAACAGGAGCAACTACAGCAGTACTTCCCCCTGGGGAGCAGGGCCTGCTGCGCAGCGAAGCGCGGCAGGCACGAGGCGGCGGCAGCAGCAGCACCGCAGCGGCGCTGCCTCAGCGCCACCATTTGTCGCGCAGCCCTGGCCAGCGCGGCCAGCGTGACGCGCGCGCCGGCACCTCCGCTCCCCTCCGCTGCCGGAGTCGGATGTGCCCGGCCTGACAAGGAGGCGGCCGAGCTGCCGCGCGCCGTTACGCAACGCGGCGCCTGTCGGGGGGCTCGCAGCTCCTGCGCCGCGCGCGCCTCTCATCGCCGCCACGGCGCGCGGCCAGCGCCGCCGGTCCTCCCCGCGCCGCGCGCTGGCGCGTTATGCAACGCTCCCGAGGATCCCTCGGCATCCTCGGCGGCGCCTCTGAGCGCAGGTGCGCGGCGGCACCGCGGCTCCCTCGCGCGCGCGCCTCCCCCGGCCAGCCGGCCTAAAATGCCGGCGCGCGGCGGCACGTAGGTCGCCGCGGTGGGGATTGCGGCGCGCCGGCGGGAGGAAGCCTCCGCGGGCGGCTGCCGCGGCGGGACGCAGAGGCTGCTCGGGTTGGAAACGCGTCTCGATGCACAGCTACACAGAACTGAATAAAAACGAGAAGAGTTTGCACCTTTTCTAAAGGCAGGCGTTTAGTTGCTGCACATCATCTGAGAGGGGAAAAAAAAAAAATACACTTCAGTTTTGATCAGAATTAGCCACCAGCGAGGATCACTACCAGAACGGGTTTTTCTGTTTTCTGACTACGCTGGACTCCAGTGGATTACTGAGAGATGAGGCCGGTCTTTTGGAGGAATCTGCAGCGTTATTAGCCTCGCCGCTCAACTTCTCTCTCAAGGAATTGCTCATGCTCCCGTCTGGTCCGTCTGAACGAGGAGAGCAGCCCCTTCATGAAGATACCCGCCCGGCTTGCCACCCAACTGACGAGCGAGAAGCATGTCTGATGACATTTTATTCCTGATGCAATGTAGGGTAAGATGCATCTCTCTCTCTCTTTTTTTTTCCAAAACATTTCTGTAAAACCTGCTATGAGCTGATGTCTTTAATGAGCCTCACAGCACAAGAACATTTATCTTCAGTGGTTAAAGATGTTAGTAATCCTCAGTAAATTGGGGTTATCTGGACTAGTAGAAGGGCCAATCCAATTCTATTTTAAAATTAGACATTTCTGTTCGAGAAGGCTAAAGTAGCAAGTTATACACAGTATCTGCACATAACCCAAAGAGCAGAATTTTTCAGGGAACAGGTTTCTGGGGGGTATATGGCTGTAAACTGAGAGCACAAGAGCAGCCAAGTGCTAGAGACTACCTGTCACCATCACTTCTATGATGGAAGGGGGAAATAAATGATGCGCGGGTTTGTAAATATCTATCTCGAGACCATATATTGCACAGAATAGTATTTATGAAAGCATTACTGTCATGTGACATACTGCAATGATAAGAAAACCTTTATATTTCGAGAAACAGACATTTTCTGTTTGATGTTTACTGTTGCACAGATGCCCAAAAGCTGATTTACTAAATAAGGAAAAGGATGAAATCTCACCTGCAATTGCCTACTTACAGCTCCTCGGTCAAAAACAGACTGCAATATTGCATTAAGAAGGCATATTTTCCACATTGAAAGAACAGCAGACGTGAATATTTTTAACTCTTAATATACTGTTATGGCTGAATAATTAACAGCTAAAAATTCACACAGTTTCCTCAGGCAATTGGATTTTGAAGTGTTTGACAATGCCCAGATACCCACTTTCATTGATTTGGTGCTTCATAAGGAAACAAAACAACTGAATAACGCCAATCCTTAAACATCTTTTTAATAAAGTGCATTAATTGGCCTGAAGCATCCACCTAGAATCGTTTCTGCCTCCTTGTACCAAAGCTGCAGTTACAGAATAATAACTTCATAAATATCTGTATGTTAATTCATAACAGAGAAAAGATACCCCCCCACCCCAGCTGAACACACCTCAGTAAGCACAGCACTAAGAAATCCTCTGTAAAATACAGAATTGTTTTTGAACAGGAGCAAAGCTGCATGCTTGTCAGACCAGATTTACCATTTGCTCTTTTTCTTCTAGCTAGCTGCCAGAATACTGGTGAAAATATTTGCAGAAAAAATGGGGACCTCTGCCATCACAACACTGGAAGATGTAAAAAGGCAAGAGGAGAAAGAGGAAAAAGAGGAATCTATTCTAGCACTGCTTGGGATTGTTGGAACTGTGCTCAATTTATTTGTTATTGTTTTTGTGTACATCTACACTACACTTTGATGGCATTTTTGAACATCAATCGTAGAGCATACAGTGCTAAGACCAGCGACAGCAGGAAAGATTTCTCAATTTAAAGAAAGATAAAGTACACGGAAGAGATTGCCAAACACATTCCAGAGCAGAGTAGCTGGCTAAGGGCACTGCATCAATGACTGCTAAATATACCTGTGAGCCCAGTTCGGGTGCTAAATTATGTAAATGAAGGCAGGCAATATTCAACTTCACACTGATGACAGATGACGGCCAAACAGTGAAAACACAGATGGCACCGGTTCATTGCCAGCGAACACACGAGACAAGAAATGTAAGCAGACAAACACCGAGAACAATCGCAACAGAAAGAGAGAGATGAATTAGATAAATATATAGATATATATTTCAGCCCATGATGCTTCCTATAGTTTTGTGTAACATGTCTCTGTATATCTGAGACCATAAAACAAAGCAAAAAGAAAGGATTTTATTTTTAGATTGCTATAATATAGGCTTATAATTTACACAAATCTACCGTAAGTGTGGAAACAGAAGCACTGTTATACCAAAAATTGTAATACTATAAATAAAAATTTTAACTCTTGATTATATTCTGCAGCATTTGTTAATCTTGTAGAAAGCTAAGAAAGGTTAGATATTCTTGCCTTTACTGAATCTGTATTTGAAATAATAATGCTATACTAATGATGTGCTTTTCTAATTAAAAATCCTTTAAAAAGTGGTGTGAAAAATAAAATAGTTTTAGTACTTTTAAGGTTTATTCAAAATCACAATGGCACACTAACACATGTTCTGCAACGGAAAAGATCTTAAGTTACATTTTCCATATTAGAATGTGTTTAACTTGAATCAAATACAATTTTCATGTTTTTATCCTGACGCTTATTTTCAGGTAAAATAAAACATATCACACAAAAATTCACTGTGTTGTATGTAGAAGTCTTTATATCTTTGCCCAGAAGAGTTTACTATCTCTGGACCAGATCCTGAACACACTTCCCCCCCTTTTGCACTGTGTAGGATTTAGGCCTAGAGTTGCAACTCTCCTATACACTTCCAGGAACACACAATTAGACTATTAAAATTGATTAGACTATTTAAATGTTTTAAATTAAACAAAGGCACGTCTTTGAATTTGAGCCAAGGCTGCAGACTGACTGAGCTAATGCAAGTTCTTGTATACATGACTGCATACACATTTTTTTTCCTATTAGAAAAGCTACTTGGAGAGCATAGGCTTAAAAACATAGTAGAAAATATCAGAGGAAAAAAAAGAAAAAGAAAAAAAAGAAACATTAAAGAAACACCATCCTTAGGATTAAGAGTGCCACAGAGGAACAAGGGAAGAACTCCATTCTGAAAAAACAGCTCAATTCCTCTTCCCATGCTGCAAAGCGAACACACAGTCCCTCCTAAAATGAGAGCAAATATGCAATTCCACTGCATAGATGAGACCTTATTATTTTAAAGAACTTCTTTTCTTGTCTGCTAGACTGGCTGAGCCCATGGAATTCATTCCTGAACGAGCCCACGCATAAAATAAGGTCAGTGATCTACTTGAGAATGAATTTGGCAATGCTATTTCAGTCAGTTGCAGAACTGCCATTTCAGAAACTGTGCTAAATCCTCCAATTTATGAAAGAATAAGGTGGAGGGTGATGCATTCTGGTGTCATCACTCTGAGTCAATACGGGCTCATAAATGAGCAGAGAAGGCTACACTGGAAGAAAGTAGGGACAGATTTGAGGATTCCTTCGTTAGCTACCAGCCATTTTCAATCCAGGAGGCTGCACGGCATTCTGTCAGTCTGTCTTCAAAAGGAATGATGCAGACTGTGTTGACTACAGACTAGGGTGAATACGTATGAAAGTGTTTTCAAGTCATTGCTTGTCTCTACACACTTATGGGTATTATCACAGCGCTCTCACACGGTACCAGGACATTTGACAAGGGGCTTAAACTGAGAATTTACAAGAATCTGAAAACTAAAGAGAAATAGGAATTCAGGAAGTCCAGGTAAAAATTACTGCTGTTCGATTGATCTTGAAGTTATCAAAAGCGTGTCAAAATCATGAAATAAGCAGTTTTAAGCCATGTTATTTCAAGGCATAGCACTTTTCCCTGAACTGTGAATCAACCAGTAGGCCAGCACTGGACTTTGATACTGCACCTTCTCTTGTAAATGCTACAGCAGCAAAGCATTAAGTTGCCCTTCTAAAACCATAATCGACTGTAGTGGAGGCCCGATATCACTCTTCTACCCGAGAATGGGTTTAACTTATATGGAAACTAGTCAGATTTTTTAATTTGGGGAGTTATTTGCTACCTACCTAAAATGCTGCTGTTCTCCTAATTTCACAGCACTGACTTTCACTGAAATTCTTAAGTTATAGGGCAATACTGCCCTGGCATACAATCTAATTTGGTTTCAAAACAGAAGTCTGATATCCTCTCTTCCCTGGTAAGTGCAGAGTCTCTGTACTTATGTGGGTCCAGAGTCCATCTTTAGCCCAAGAAATGCCAGTGCTCATTCCCTTAGTCAAATGTACGCCCAAGAGACTCTCCAACTCTCTCTCTCAAAAAAAAGAAAAAATCTGAGCCGCAACTACTTTTTTATTAGCTACAGTAAAATCAAAAAGACAAAAGTTTGGGGAGAGGTGAATTTCATGAGGGTTCAGTGTTTGCACTGCAAAATTTCTTCGTACCTTCGCAATGGTCCTCTAAGCTTTCAGGAGTCATTTTCACAGCTTTTTTCTTCCTGTCAAATGAACCCAGTCGTGGACTGGACTTTGCAACATTATACCATGTCTTCAGAATAATTATAACTACAAGAAGCTTAATACCCTAAATTAACATCAGCAGGAAATCTAGCATAGTTCAAAGCTCCAAGGTGGAGTGTGGAGACTTGAAAAACAAATTTTTTTCACTAGATAAAACCTCAACCAGCAAAGATATTCCAAAACAGGCAGGAAAGAGAGCCCAGGAAAATGACGGATGTTCACCTTGAAACACTGCTCCGCAGCACGTACATATTAAACCACTGTGAACTTACTGTTCAGAAGGAGGTACTTGGCACCAGGAGGAAACAGCCTGGCACTTACCGAATCCACGGCTCCAAGATGCTACCCTACTTGACAAACTTTGAAAAACCAAGCACTGGGCTATTAAAATGAAACATGGGAGTCAGTAAACACCATCCTTTTTGCAAAACCCCCACACAGAAAATAAAGGTAACTCCGGAAACGTACTGGGCATTTAAACTGCCATCAACTCATTCCAGCAAAGGATGGAAATACAACATTCTCTCTCCTCAGCAGTCCAACTGGAGGAAGACTAAGCTGATCTAACACTAAAAGCTAGGCTGTCCAAACCCTACGGAGTCTTTGTGCATCAAAGGATGGTTAAAATGGGAGCACAGAAAAAAAGGGCTGCAAAATTCCCCAGCAAAAAGCATAGTATCACCTGGTTCCATTAAGACAGGGAATTCAAGAAAAGCGAATTTGGGCAGCATTCTGTAACGTGTTATGCATCCTGTCTTCCAAGAAAGAGACAGTACCAAATCTCTCTCACTCTTTGGCTTTAAACAAGGCTAAGTCATCTCAGGGGCTGCCAAATACTTGTTTAGGCACAAGCCAGTGTGATTACATTTTAAAGCAAGAAGATTCTACCTAGTACTATGGTATTACTGTGAATTTCACTGAGCTTTCTGCTGTCCAAGTCTGGACAATAAATGGCCCCCTGTCCAGCATTTGATTTTCCTTCTATTTCATATCCCCTTCCACCACCCTTTCTACACAGCCTCCTAGCCACAGACAATTGTTACCACTTATTTCTTCTTCTTTCCCCTTTTAAGTGCTAGCTACTAGCTTCTAGCATTAGTCTTCATAAACTTAAGACAAAAGTTACACTTGCTTTCAATCTTAAAATAGCAAAACCTAAGCCTCCTACACAGCCATACTCCAGTTAGACGGGAACCTCTTGCTGCAAGGTGCAAATCCTATTGCTGAGCATTTTGCTCATGGAGGAAAACATTCATATTTTTTGGTGGAGATATTAGAAGGTCACTCTTTCAAATGAAGGGTGCTGCCTACAAGGCAAGAGTAAAAAGGAGTGTGACACTACAGCTTTTGGTGTGAAAACACTAAGTGTTCAGTACTGAAACATACTAGAAGCTCTATGACACGAGAGTCAGGAACGTCAGTTGTACGTACACAGACAAGAATGAAGTCCTTAGGAATAAAACGGTAATCTAAAAAAATGTCACTGTGTTACAAAGACAGCCTTGGTTTCACTTTTAAATTAAAACAGAGTAAAATACACAGTAATTTCATGACAGGAAGTGATACCAAAGCATTGCTTCTATAGGGAGGGAGAGAGAAATCAAGAAAAGAGGTGAGGATCAGAGCAGCTGCTGCTTTTGGGGTGTAGAGCTATCATCGATCTTGTACATAAAGGAAAAGTCCTTTTTAGGGAGACAAACTTTCCTGCTCTAAGGAAAAAGCAATTAAGGAAATTAATAAAAGTGGTCAGTTCATGGTTTTCAAGGACTTCACAATTCTCCTGCTCTGGTGCAGGGGAAGCTGCAGAACGTGACTGAACAGTCTCTTGGTTTGTGAAGATCCACTTCAAGGTAAGGTTTCTAAATGATTAAATATGTAAGTGATCTTCATCTGATCAATATTCTTTTTATTTAGAGCAATCCTTGCTGCAAGTCCATGCATATTCAAGGCAAGTTCAGCAGGCATGTCAAAGCATACTTATGCAATAAAAAAAAGTGCCTGGATAAATTGCTAGCTGTGACAGAGGCCAGTTTTATCTCCTGATATTGAGCACGTTCAAGCCTTTTGCCAAAATGACTTTGTAAGCAAGATGCACCTTATCCATAGCTAACTGAACTGATGTAAGCAAAACATAAAATTTTCCTCAGGTCCGAGAGATTTGGTACCTAGTAAGGTCTCAGTGGTGTCACCCTACCGTGCAATACCCGTACACAGCAAACCTAGCATCTTATATTTCCTTATAGAAAGTCTTCCTACATAAGTTTACTCATATTGAGATTTGGCATTTTATATGTAGATCATTGTCATTGCAATGGTTTACAGAAAACCCTGAAACCTGCGTCAAAAAGAGCCCCAACCCAAGGATAAACTCTAAATGCTCCCCCTAACTGCCACTCAAGTCGGAGCAAGTTAGAGTCATTGAAAACTGCTGCTTTCCATCAGTGATTTGCTCAGTACACCTTGTTCCTGATGGGATGCCAGAACTGGGCAACACTCTCTTAGTGTGTCCTATTTTTCAGTGCAGCATGTTTCAGAAAAACACAGTTACTTGCTTCCTCCTCACGAAAGCACTTTCTGATAACTGAAGGCAAATTGCTCCAAAAACTAGAACATGAATTTTACCACTAATGCTGGTCCTTCTCAGACTCCTGCTGTGCAGGTACTCAGCTGTATTAGGGAGGAGACAGCACCTCCAAGCAGCAAAGCTCAAAACAAAACCAGGAATCTAACACGAAAGAATCAAGTCTGCTCACGTGTGTTGTCCAGGCATCAGGATCAGGGCCGGGATGGGAAGCAGCTTCCACATCTGCCTGCAAAGCGGGAACCCTCGGGGCAGGCGCGGGCTGCCCAAGGGATCCGGGCTCCCCCGTGTCCGAGCGCCGCGGCCGAGCTCCGCTCTGCGGCTCCTGGCAGCCCCGTGCGGGACGGGACCCGGCGTCACCTACAGCTCCGACCCGTTAGGGGAGGATCATCTGTCTGCTGCGGAACTAGGCAGCAGTTACTGCACTGGAATCGCGCCTGGCTCTCACCAAGACAAACTGTTTTCAGGGGCTCATTTCAAGCTAACCGCGTCTGCCTCAAATATTCATGAAGAGAAAACATTCTCTCCCAAAGTCAGGCCTTTTTACAAATTTCCCTCACATACAGGTCTCCCATTAAGTTTTCAAATGCAGGCTTGACTGATATAAGGCCTGCAGCAGTTTTTTTTTTTTTTTTATTTAAATGCAGTAGTGGCTTGTTATTTATGGATCTAGCCGCAGAACTTTGAACTAATAGATGAGGATGCATTCAGGATTATATTGCTTGGATCAGTGTGTTGCGCATATCAATTTTTTAGTTTTACAGTTTTAAATCCCAGTGAACATACTCTCATCCTTTGTGAATCTAAACAGCAGCTAACAACTTTTCTCTTAAAGCAAGGTTTTGCTCATAGTTTAGCTATTATACTTACAAGCACACATCCATTTATGAAAAGGCAGTTTAAGTACCTGCTCCGTCCATTCTTTATCAACTGTTAATTCATAAGCACAATATACAATTTCTGAGCAAGCTCTGCCTATTCACAAATTCACAAATAAAAATAAAAACAAATAAAAAATCACCTATTCGCAAATAAAAATAATCCACAAAGGAAAATAAATCTAAAATAAACATTTCCCACCAAGGAGCTTCCATGTCCTTGTAATTTAGGAAAATAAATGGGTCATGAGAAAAAAAACTTGGTTTCACCCCACCAGCCACATCTCTCATCTCTTCTGGCAGCACCAGACTCTTCTTCTCCAGATGAAGGTGCCTTGCATAGTCAGATATGTCTTTCCATTGGAAAACAGCAAAATCTATTTCAACAGCTGTGATTCAGGGCCAACCCAGAACTATCAGCTTCATCCTTTAAATGAGACAACCTTCTTGTTAGCTCTTTCCTCTCTACCACAACAGCAGAAGAACTTGGGCAGGTTTGTTAGAAAGACAGCATTTACTTTGTTGCTTCACATCAGATTTTAATTTGTAACAATAAGTCTGGGTTGAAAGCTACACAGTTCATTTTCCTTGCTATGTGCAAAATAGAACTAATAAATTAATCACAAAATTAGAGAGAGATGTCAAGCTGTGGATTGGCAAATGAAGCACTGGCAAGTGGATTGGCAAGGGAGGCATTTGTCATACTCCTATTTTTACTATAAGGCCTTGGAGGACTTTTTGAACTACTTCCATTCCATCACACAAGATTACACAATGCCCTAGTTACTACAGATTAGTTAGAAGAGCCACCACCTCTTGTTGTCCCACATGGTATTTGATCTATTCAGTGCTATAGAGCATATATTTAGATGTATATGATTTTTCTTCTACCTCTGGAGGTCAAAAATATTCTGCCATGTACTGTTGTTAAAATAAATAAATAAATATAAATCACACAACCACACCCAACAAGTGGAATCAAAAAGCTACACTGATGCAACCACAACATCAGCTACTTCAACAAGCAGAATTACTCAGATTTCTAACAACCCGTTCTGCTATATAGCGATTAAATTAATTTAATCTTTTCATTAAGTTAATATTTTCAAACAATAATTCTGAATAAAAATCCAGCCTAAGGCTAAAGCAGACTTCAGAAACCTCAGGTTAACACTTTCCAAGCAAAGAAGAAAGCTCAAAAACATACCAGAAACTTCACAGAAAAGCCACTCACCTTGAGTGACCACACATGATCACAAACCCAGTCTGCTTAGTTTTACCATTAGTTCTTCATAGGCATTTTCTTAATTTATACAGCTTGACCCTACCTCATACAACTAAAATGCTTTCCACAATAGCATGCAATGTTCTGGATGAAAGTTATCAACAGAGATATCAAAATATCTCTGTTTTAAAATGAGGGAGTAGAAGCACGATGACAACATATCACTGATTTGTTACTTCTCGAAAAATACAAACAAACAAAAAGAACTTCTGGCAACTTTGTTGCTCCCGCATTTTTGAAATACTCCGCAGTTTAGATAAGAGGCTTATTTGTAAATTCTCTCAACAAAGCAGATACAGCTCTATAGGGGAGACAGCTCAAAATAATCACATACAGTAAAACAGGATTGCTCTAAAATTTCTATTTCCAACATTTACTAACTTCAGACGCATACTTGCTTGATTTTCTTTAACAAGAAAATCTTTACATTTACATTTTCCTTCTCCGTGTGAACCATTGTTTAAAATATCGTCTCCCCATGTAGCTTCTAGTCAACATAAGAACTAAAATACAAACTTTCCAGTTGGAAATAGAGTTTTCAAGATAATTTTAAGAAGGAAATTTCAAATTTTAGAAGGGAAGACCACCACTGGTGCGTTACCTGAATCATTGCGGAGGTAGGACGACATTGCTGGAATGAGGCAAGACTGACTGAGGAGCTCCAGGAGAACGGATGGGAGAGCGCTGCTGTTCTGTCCTCTGCCTTCATGGCTGCTCTGAGTCTCTCCATTTGATGTGCTCCCTGCAGGATTTATGTAACTAGCAAGAACCTGAAATACACACACACAAAAAATAACTAAAACCAATTTATTTCCATTTACTTTAGTTCGAAAGAACTTTGATTTTCCGTCCTCAAGGAAGGCTCCAAAATACTTCACTGGCTACTTTGTTAATCAAGTGTTGGTATTTGCTTCATCAGTCTCAAAGATATCTCAGAGTAAAATTCTATAAAGTTATTAGATCATGATTACAACTTTGGTTCACTATAAAATTAAACAACTTAACTATTTTGAATAACTTCAAGATTTCTACATAAAGTTTGTAAAAGCTGCTGGAGCTGCTCAAAACACAAGTTTGCCAGCTCACAACAACTGAAATGTAAAAGAAAGTGTAATGTACTTTGGAAGGGCCTTCAAGACAGATGAAACAAGAGCTGATGCAGAGCCTGACAGTTACTTGACAACACCTGGAGTGCACACTCTTACTTCAGGGAGCACAAACCAGTGTCCCCTCCATAAAGCAGGGGGAGTTACCTCAGATTTGCTCACCTGCTCTTCCCAATTCCCTGTTCTTGCTGAGCCACAAGCCCTTACCATGTGCTGTAAACGTATGACAGTGTACTTCCATGTGGCTGATTTGTGTGGTTAAACCCTCAAAGCAAGAAACTTCAAGGCTTGAAAGGCTGTATTATTTGCTCTCTTAGGGGCTATATGCTCCTTTTTTTTAGCCTCTTCTCCGTGCTTTCATCCCCTTTGCCCTAACCCCATTATCCATTTATCTGCTGCAATATCTTATCAGCACTCTACACAATACAATTTTCCTAAGCAACATTTCTGGAGAAGGGATAAGGGAAAGTGCTATACAACTGACTGATGTATTCAGCAAGGTGCTGAAGGGTTTTCTGCTTCTCCATCCGGCCGCTGACTGCCCAAAGCAAATGCCTACTTTCCTCATGATTCATGAAGGTTAATAGCTAAACCTCTGCATGGCATAATACAGAACACTGCCTGGAAGCCTCACCAGGAGTAACTCAGGTGTTCTGCTCTCCCTTTTGCTTAGGAAAATGGCTTTGGATTTTATTTGTTATGCTTTTGCAAGAGGCATGTCTCCTATAATCTACAGTGACCGGAATAACTGAGTGTACCAAAATGGTATCTTCTGTTGGGGAATGAGTTTCTTCAGAATTTCATCTCCTTTGTGCTCTAAACCAGCAGTGAGGTCAGCTGTGCTTTTGAGCTGACAGCTCAGACAGTTAAGATTTTGATGACTAGTTAAAACCTCATTTTCCCTACACTGGTCTAAGAAATGAGGAGTTGGTTGAATTTTGCAACTGGACTTGAAGACCTACAAGTGCAGGATGTTTTGCTCCCTATTATGAGGTATTTGGAAAGGATCAGACTTCCGTTAAGATGGAGATACTGGTGACAATACTGTCAGTTAAGTGACATAACAGGAATTTTACTTATAACATTTCATTATTTTGGCATAACACCACATTCTTGGTGTCACTTCAGTGACAACTATGGGCATTTTCTTAAAGTAGAACAAAAATATGTGAAAAATGAATAGATAAGATAATTTTGCAGACATAAAAAACAAAGTCTGTTCCCACATCTTTCTTCTCTAATGGGCCTGTTGACTGAATGCAGCTATCTTGACAAAAATGTATGATGTCTCCAGAAAAATATACTGGAATGCTTATTGGTTCACTAACTATTCAGAACTGTCACTGAAGCTTACCCATTCCAGACTTTTTAATGCAGTAGTCTAGTGAAGTTAAAACGAGCCTCTCTCAGAAAATGATCTGTACCATTTTTCATGTGGACAGCAGCTTGTAAGTCATCTTTTGCTGAAAATACCACAGTTACTGTGCTAGATGACTGAAGAAGTACAGGCTCTGTTTTTGCTACCCAAGACTAAAACTTCAAGTGTTTACCAACCAAAGCTTCATTATTACACACCTGTAAAAGGCAGGTGACATGCTCTTCTTCTAGCCTTTGCTTAGTCAAAGCTTGTTCAACATCCCATCCTGAAGCTGTGGAGCCCGTTCCAAAGCCTGTTCCCTTAGCCCAGTACAACTGCTGTTCTTCTGTCGATGCAGTGTTGTGTGTGCTTGACACCTGTGGCTAGAAAAAAAAAAAAAAACAGGTCACCACAATTCCATATTTCAGATCTTATTAGCCAGTTCTTAAATTCTTAATTCTTTAAATTTGCTCTCCAAAAGAATATCAGCTCAATTTAACAACTTTACAAACATCATCATCATTATCCAGCAGAACTGCATGCTGCAGACAGGAAACCCCTGCATAGACACGGAATTTCAATATAGGACAGGAGGCTATATTGTTGCAAGTGATTTTCAATTTGATTAGGACTGCAAGCCCATTTTATTGTCCTTAAAAATACTCTTACTTCTTAAGTCATGGTAGATATTAAAACAGTATCTCATCAGCATCATGCTAAATAACACAGTTCTGTAATTAGACCTAGTAATACCTAGACAAGCTTAGGAACATAACGAGATGAAGGGGATGGAAACATAAATATCATTTAAAGTATTTCTGTACGTGTCTGAGATGTTATGATGCTTAACAATGCACTGATTTTGAAATGTATTCCAAACAGACAAATTACATCTCTCTCTGACAGATGATTTCTGTAACACTGAAACACACACTTGGATTTCCTCTCCAGATAGTAAGGCAAAAATACTTCGTATTGAAGTGTTCTGGGAGATATTTCATCACTTTTTTTCTTAAGCTGCTTGGACAGCTTACTCCAATGGTTTGCATCATTGCACTTTACTAATAAAACTTAATACTCTCACATTTAGCGCTTATGAAATGATTTCAATATTTAAGTTAATTTCTAGCTTTGACCACACCATTTAACCTTTATTAAACAAAAGCTCTCTGATGAACCCCCTTTAACTAGTGCTTTCCTTATACGTATTTCAGGCCCTAGACATTTGACCTGATTTTCCAGTGGTGAGAACTTGCTGCTTTCGTTAGCATTACTCAGTAGCCATTAGGTTTACCAGAAAGTAGGTCACTTAAGTAGGTGACCAAATCTAATTTGTAAAATTTGATTCAAGGTTCTGAAAAGTTTCATTTTCTGTTCACATTTTCTTCAGTGCTTTTCAATAATATATTTGAAGGAACACAAAAATGATGTGCAGACAGACTGCAATGGCAAAAAAGGTATCACCTGTGAAGTACCATGTTGACAGGGCTTTGGAATCACCAATTCCAAATGCAATACACGTCAGCAATTAAACAGGAGTATGCTTATTCTCATGCAGATGTTACCACTCGTGCACATGCTGTATGTTTAACACTCAAGAGGATTATCATGAGCACTGACTTAAAGCACTTAAGGGAAAATTTTGCCTCAGAGATATATGCCTCAGTGCAGGCTGATGGACCTCTAGTTCAGGTTACCATCTCTCACCTAACATATATGAATGATGTGAAGACAACCTGTTCCAGGGAACATGATAAAACTGAAGCAGAAGAATTAACAGTTGCCCTTTTCCTAAAAAAGGCCAATAATGCTAAGATGTCAATGTGTCAGCAGCCTGATACCCAATTACGAGCAGGGTATCTCAGCTTCCTCTCAAATCTGACTAGCCAATAAAATGAATTAATTCAGTTTCACCTATTCCTTGCTCTTCCCCTCGTCAGGATCAGGAGCTGCTAAAATACAGACAGCCCTCCGTTCTGCAACCATTTAGCGATACTTAGCTACAAGGAACTGTTCTGTGCAACCCCTTGCCACAGATTTGTTACAGAGGGTAAGTTATTATTAAAAATAAGTGTGTATATATATATATATATATACACACATACACACACACACACATATACATTTTGAGCCAAGCGTCTGTCATGCAAAATTGGGAACTTATCATCCTCACAAATCAGTGGACAACACGCTCTTAGTAGTGGGTAGCAGAACGGTGGCAAGTACTCTGACGATGTTTAATTTTGGGGTTCACTAGGAGCCTAAATGCTATGGAAGATTATTTTTGTCTCAAGATCCCATTTCCTCATCTATTAAAAGGGGCTTAAAAATGATGCATTTATTCATTAATTCTTACAACTCATTTACACTTCTGAGGCATTTAAGAGGAAGCAATTTGTAGAATTTAGATGATGCACGCTAATTAAGGTAATGAGGTCACACCATCTAGCGAGGATTAAGAAAAAGAACAACCACCCACGGAGCATATGAGAAGGAGGGTCTTGTGAAGGAAACTGGCATGTTTTCAATTAAAAGATTACCCCCTAATACCTCACGGCAAGCCTGGCTTGTTGGGCAAATTTCTTGGTTCCTGTGTTAGCTGTATTAAAGGAAGGCAGAACTACTTCATCAAGTATTTTCTAACCACTTTTAATTCTCCATTCAAACGCCTGCTCCACAAAGATTAGGCTATGAAAGCAGCTGGATTTTCTTCCTTGTAGACAAGGCTGTCCCTACTCGGCGGCGGCCGTTCTCCCGCGGTTCAGCTCACCTCTGCCTGGTTGGGGCTGGAGTTGGGCACTCGGGGTGCGTGGTGGCTCAGAGCAGACAGGCAAGCGAGGATGAGGTGGATGGCCCCAATTTCCAGGGCCATGCGCCTAAGCAGCAGCCCATCGTCAGTAGTCAAGGGCGTAGAGCTGAACAGGCTGCGCAGCACGTGGAAGGGCAGAGTGGGGAGCACGTTGGCCGAAGGAGACTGCAGGATGTGACCTACGTTGAAGAAGGAAACATCGAAATCACTTTTTTTTTTTTTTTCTCCCTTCAATAGTTCAAGGCAGCCAGTTAATCTTTGCAATGATTTTTACATAATACATATAGAAATATACTTGGGGCTTCATAATATATACAGAAATATACTGTGGTCTTAAACATTCAGTTACAGCAAGAAGTTTTAATGTTAGCCATCTCTTAAGAAAAAAATCTTTTGGTAGGAAAAGACTATAGAGGAAAATGGCATTTTACATTCTCCTAAGACTCGTGTAAGAGCAAACACTATAAAATTTATGAAAATTTGATCTTCCATTCCCAGGGGAAAATTTACTTTGTTACCAATAGTGTGTAAAATTATGCATTTGGTCACACTTTAGGTCATACTTCTGAATGAAGAGAACAAAAGTGGTTCAAACTTCTCCCCCCACCCCTCCCAAATGTTACAACTAGGGCAAGTTAAAGAATGCACAGAATTCAGGTTGTGATGCTAATCAAGTTGAATACATGGTGAAATACTAACATAACTTAAAGCAGATGAGCTGCAATTTTGTATTGTGTACTGGAATTATTTTAAAATTGTATCCTCTTTGCATTAGGAGCAGAAAGTAATTACTTTTTTTCTAAAAGCATTTGTAGGCATCTAAAGTGCTTATTTTCATATTATGGGAGAAAGAGGAGGTGATTTTAGTTGTATGAAGAGATGTATTTCCAGCAGAAAAGGGAAATATTAAAGCATTACACAGGGATCTAATGCGGACTACAGAATTTACCAAACAGTCCATCTTGGGAAAAGATGGGGATATAAACTTTTGTAGTGCAAGGAATGAAGACACTGACTACTTCATCCAGCAAAACAAAGGCTAAGACAGAATACAATTCCTGTCAACAAATACATGAGAAAAAGAAGAGCTATTTAAGAGGAAGAACAATGCTGGCACAATAATAACTGGATGCCAATAATATTACAAACAGAAATCAGGCAATCAATCAAGACTCTTCATTCAAAGGTTTGTGTTGGTTGATTTCTTCATAAAATCAAAATAGAAAATAGTGCCTGCAACAGCAAGGAACTTGAATCACTCAAGGACATCAAAACCTGAGTGACTATATACGATCTGTCAGGCAATTACTATTCAAATGGGATTGGAGTAACCAGGCAGACATAGTTTTTGTTATCCAATTTATTGCTGTCTCCTATATTGTACCTAAATATAGGAGAAATAAAGAGATAAGCAGAAGGGACAGCAGGGAAAGCTCTCGGTACTAAGAGCTAACACATGTTGTCCACTATAAGTTGCTGAATAGAAACTAACTTCAGTTGAGTGCTGCATATTAAAAAAAAAGTATTCTTTTCAAGGACATGACAAAAGAAAAGCACTTATGGCACTTTTCACTGTTTCATTTTTTCCAATCACTTTAAGAAATAAAATTATTAGAAAAAAAATGCAGTCTTACAGGTCTGGTTGCAAAAACACTGGCTGTAAATCAGTATTACTTCTCTGCATCCGTTCATACATCTAAGAACGCCATTAGCCCTTTCTCCTTCTCTTTCTTCACATTATTAAGCTAAATTTCCATCCAAACTCTTTTGAACAAAATGCTCTTTGGAAAGTTCTCTCAACAGTTTACTTCTGCTGCAGCTATGCTCCTATGTGGATTATTTTGCATTTGGTTTCAGGAATATAAAGCTTTGCTCAATTAGATGAATGTCCTGAGCTGCTCAGATCATTCTGTCCAAGCACACTCTCATCTTGTCGGAGAGCCTTGGGCAAGGGCTGGAAGCAGTTATATTACAATTACTTTGACATCTAGATGAGAGCTCTGGAATACTGATGATCTCCCCGGAACTTTACCAGAAAGGATTCAATATTGAGACATAGTAGCAAGGATATTAGCAACACAGTTCTGTAAATTGCACAAAACTGACTGTAACTGTCCGCTAAAGCATTACACTGTAAATGATTTTAAATAAAGCAATTTAGCTGTGGTCTACAAAGAAACATAATAATCGCAGCACATACTTCCTTCACCATCATCTGTAACTCCCAACACCAATCTCAACAGACACTGAGCATGTTTCCGTTCTTTTAGCAGCACCTCAGCATAGCCAGGGAGGCGGAGAAATAAGCCAAAGGCAGCCAAAGAATGTGCAGGAATGGGAGACATAGTCTGAACTGTGGATTTGATGGGTGGAGGTTCTGCAGCGATAGTTTCTGGTGCTTCGTACACCAGCTCCCCCGACTGCTCAATGGTAACCCACTCGAACTGATCGCTGTCCTTCTGCTTTTCCTGCGCGGTCGACGTAACCACCGGAGTGCTCACCTTAAATCATAAAAACAAGCAACATCGGTGTAGTTAGTGAGGCAGGCACCTAGGCAGAATTTCCATTAAAATTGGGATGTAAGTAGCATGCAATCCTACTACAGAACACAATTTAAATGTTGCAGGAGATTCACCACCCTTTGCGGGTATAGGCACTGACTGAAATGCCTAAGAAGGGGACATGTGTTGCAATTCAAAACCATTCCAGGAAGTCTCACCTTCCTGGAATAGATGAGCATAATAAGCAAATGTTTTTCATCCATGAAAATGCTCAGTTAAAAGCTGTTTTGTCAATAGGGATGCACAGGAGATTACACTGAAATTAAAAATACACTTTATATACCTGCCACTTAAATAAAAATGGCTGTTTTTTTCTGAACATTTATCACAGTGAGAATAGAACTGGTTTATTTTTAATTCTGTATCAGAGAAGATCAATAAACCATAACTGCTTAAAAATTAAGACAACTTTTGGTTGTATAAGCAGTCTGGTAGAAACTCCTTTGTGTTCCTTTCTAGCTTTTGAGTATTGGGTGGATTTCACTATTAATCTGCTCTAACACCACAGTCTGTATTTCTGTTCAAGTTAGCACTGCACGGAGAACTGTTCAGCCAGGCATGGTGATGGGAATCACAATGGGATGGGGATATTTGTACAGTTCCCCAGAAAACATCTGTACATTCAGCTAAAACTAAGGTACAATGTCCAGGTCCCTCACTTAGTTAAACACTACAGAAGCATCAAGCTTTCATGCTATTCAGATGAACAGATGCAACTATTTTTAGGTTTTCAGATTTATTTTCACATCAGTACTTGTTTACGTAACCTAAAGCTTTGGCTCATGCTCCTTACTAGCTGTTCTGTGAAAAATTAACAACAGTCAAACGAGATCCCCTCGTGTGAGACGGCACCGCGGAGCGCAAGCTTCCCCTCTGAATTAGCGGCTGCAGCAACTGGAGGAAAAAGGAGGGAAGCTGCTTTAACTTGTAAAGACAAGAGCGTCGTGAGCTAGATTCTCCCCACCCTTCCTTCCTTCTAAACACCAATGAGCCAAACAACACAGGACATGCACTGACAAATTTAACAAAAACAGTGCACTTTCCTCACAGGGCGCAAGGCCGTGCTGCTTGACAGCCATATACAGCACTCGAGAGAAGGTTAGCTACCTAGTGGCTGCAGAAGTAACTGTTTCTCATCATTTTAAGATAAACTTTGCAAGAAGGTATGGTGTTACACTGATCATCTGCAGGTTTGAATGACAAAATTTTAATTCCTATTAAAACAGAGTGAATACTTCCATAAGCAAAGGTCATTATCAGCAAGTAACCTATTTCCACTTGGAAAAACATTCTTATAATCTCCTTTAGCCAACTGAAGTTGTTACCCAACTGATCGTGAAAGGCCTAAGATTCAATGGTAGCTAGAATGAACCATTTTGTTTTAAACAGCCCTAATATTTACATTACACTTTAGAGGACAGGGTAAGATTCATGTCTGGTCTGATGACTGCTGATGAGACAAATGCTTAGGCTGAAATTTCAACCAAGCCAAAGGGACAAATCAGAGCTACTGAGTGGAGCTGGTCTTGCTTCCTTGGAGCTGAATCAGCACCACTAACTGACCAGAAAACTGCTTTATTGATTCATAAAGTGAGAGGATGAAGGGCACGGTGGGGTGCGGGAAACGAGTGCAACGGGCTCAGCGAGCTCAGCCAAGGGGGCTGATGTGCACCAGAGCCATCGCGACCAGCAAGGTGATGGAATTGCCTTTTCAAAGAGTTTTTTCATCTATTCATTCTCTTCTGCCAAACCGGAAGCCTAATCCTGAGAAAAGGCAAGCCCAGAATAGGTGCCTTTCAGGCCAGAATTAGTCCCTACTTTCATATATTTTAATATACCTTTAAACAGCAGCTGTAAATATAATTCTGAAAAGAGCTGACTGAAGGGGAAAAATGCTTCCTACTAAGCCAGGAATGACCATATCAGCTACTTGTCTACTTTTTTTTTTCCCTCTGATTTCTTCTTCAAGCAAACGCTGGCAGAGCTTGACCCTGAATACCTCAAAATCCAAAGAAATAAGAGCCTTACAAGATGTTGGCCAAAGGTAAGACGTGTAGTACAGCACACAGTAAATGTGGAATGTCTTACTTGCCATGATTCTACATAAATTTTCTTATATCAAAGAATGATCAGTGGTGACTTTTTTGTAAGCTCTATCCCGTCAGCTCCCAAGCACATTTCCATTTTCTTTTCAACATTTGCTTGATCTGGTATTTTTTAATACCCTGAGGATAGAGCATTAAACACAAGAAAGGCTAGAATAGTATTTCTCAAGTCATCTTTCCTGTCTATGTTTAAAATCTTCTACAGTCTTCACATGGGATTTTTTTTTTATCTTGATGTCACTTACTGAAAGAAATGTAAGATGTAATGCTTGCATTAAGAAGATGCAGTTACATATTTTCAAAGAGAAATTACCACTAAAATAACCTAACCTGGAGAAGATTTAAGATGAAAAGTCCTTAAAGGACTTATTCAGAAACCCAAATTCCCAATTAGACGCCAAAATCATGTTTAGCTGCATTGATTCCAGTTTCCTACATGCTAGGCAAATAAGTAAGCAAATCTTAAAATACAGAGAACTTCTGATTCACAGAATCAGAAATATCTGGCCTAAACAAAGACAGAAGTTGAACGAAGGAACAAAGAAGCTGGATAATTTATAAGTCATAACCATGAATCTTCCATTTAGAATTATTTGTACTTGAAGTATTTTTCATGAATCACAGAATTATCAAATATTTGAATGCAAATTTTTATCTCAAAACATACAAACAAAAACAGACAAACAAACAAAAACACAGTTACAGAATATATCTTCCCAAGACTGCAGAAAAAGGAAGAAAAAGGGATCAAATGACTCGGTCATAAATCGCCTTTTGTTTGCTACAGGATTCTATGAATCAGTCTCCTTTTATGCAGAATACATGTTAGCTTGCTGGATTTCAAAATATAACAACTGCATACAAACACACTCCCTTAATTTTCACTTCTTAAAGAGGCTTGACATTAGACATCTAACATATCGTCAGAGAACTATTCTCTATAACATTTCATCAGTAACTAGCAAGTTCTTCCTGAATTGTACTGAATTGTCATTAGCCAAGGATACATATTAATTACCTGGGCCAAGCACAGGGTTACCATTCTAGCTATAGGTTAGCAGTTACGGAACTGAACAGTACACTTTACTCATGATTAATTTAATGTCAGAGGCAATAGCCATTTTTTTTTCTGTTAGGAAAAATACAGGCAAGTCAAGTTAGAATAGTTCAGTGATTATTTTTCCCTTTACAATACTGGTGGCTCTTGAACACAGAAGAATAGCCCAAGCACCTACTGCAGGCTAATGTCCTTGTTGACGCTTTTGTAAACTCTACCACTGGCCCAAAGGGAAACTCTACATGATCCACATGATTTGAGAACTGGATTTTACTTTACCAACACCGAGCAATTTATATGATAAGCAAGTGGGGCCTCGTGGAAGAGCCACTTTATGTTACTTCACCATCCTACCAAACCACCAGTTATCTCTTATGAATTAATAACAGCAGGGCCTGCACTAACACTGAATTCACACTCTTGTTCCACAGGAAGGATGCACCCACTCATATGGGAAAAACATTTGTTTTAGAAAAGGAAGAGGTAGGGGATTGTCTCAGCATGCTTTCCTACACTGTTTTTTTTTTTCACTCACTTGTTGAATCACATCAGGATAAAGCATAGGGAGTCTCTCTGCAATGAGGGCCAATCCACCCATTCCTGCAAAAACTTGCAGTGGAGACTGAATGGGACACGTTTCAAGAAGTGATTCATCCAGCACCGCATCCATACACTCATCACCAGGGCTGATTGCTTCATCTTCAGGGCAAGGTCCCAATAAATCTGCATGTTCTATAAAAACAGATGCAAACAGAAGTTAATACAACGTCATCAGCGTCATGTTTGTTTCCTCCTTCACCTGAAAATGAGCTTCAAATGTAGCAATTACTTCTTCCGCAGAACCTGAATCAAGAACCTGAAATGCATCAGTGCAAGGATTGCGATAAATAATTCATAGTTGAAGAAAGGAAGAATAATTTTACAAAAACTGGTCTGTGAAAATTTCTTAATTTCACCTTTCCCATCAGAAGCCCAGCCAAGCCTAAACCTGTAATTCTCATACTTCTTCTCTGAGTACAAAAATGCCCATGTTAAATCTGTTAAAAATTCTTTAATCCTATTCTTCTCTACAAAGAAAAGAACAAGACCTCTATTTTTAACCTTCTAATAGCCTCCCAGCTCATGACTAAGCACCTTAATATATTGCATATATTGTGCCATAGATTTAAGAAAAATCTCATTTTACACATTGATGCACACAAATGTTATATATAGAACCTTGCCATGATATATTTCACCAAAAAACAACCCTCTTTGCTCATTACTGTGGGCCAGCTTCACAGTGAATATTAAGTGTGTTTCATCTGAAGGGTTTATACTGCAGATAATATTTTTAGACACTGTAAGGCAATTCTCCTCAAACCTTTCACAGCATACTCATGTGAGAATTGCACACGGATGAGATGGTCCCAATATCTCTTCACTCTGAGATGTGAACCAACTCTTAACTCAGTCTGAAGGACTATGAGAAAACAGAAAAGCTCACCGACATTTCCAAAGCAGGAAAATATTTGTAAGAAAGACTCCAAACATATACTGCTGTTAAGAACATGGAAAGTTTCTGCTCTGTAAAGTTTTTTCCATGACCACAGATAGCAGCTCTAGAGGGTTTTGAACACGCTGGACTGCCTTCTATCAGTCAAATGAGGGACTGCACCGCGCTAGGCTGAACCGTATTTACAGTTCAACTGCTCGCGCCAACAGATCTGACCTCTGGAAAAGGCAGATTTTCTTGCTAAAAATATTTGAAAAGCTGCAAATCTCTCTGAAGAAGCAAAAGAAAAAAAGACAGGTGCATGTCAACATCAAAAATGCAACTAAGAAAATAAAAGGTGCTGTAAGAATATATATTAGTGAGTAAGGGCAGAGGTAGATCTATCTATTAGGGGTGCAAACTGCTAGTCCTCTCATCTAGCGAACGTTCTTGCAAGGAATTACACTTAACCTTACAGGCCTGGGCTTCTCCTTAGGTTGACTCACACAAACAGAACATTTTTGTCAAGTATAGCAGTAATAAATGCCATTCTCCAGACATCACATTTAGCTACAAAATCTATCCACCATGGCTCTTGGCAGTATTTTAAGCAGTAAGTGAAAAAACATTAATCTAGAAAAGCTTTAATAGAGCTCTAGAAAAACCTAACTGATGAGAGTCATGTCCATGATAGCTGTAAGATTTTCTTCTACTGAATGACAACTCAATAGATGTGCAATAACAAAGTCATTTTTGCAAAAGTATTAGTCTCAAATTCAATAAAGGAAGTCTAGCAATCCAATAAAACTTCTAGGAAGGCCTCTGTCTTCACATGGAACTCTATTAAACCAAACCTCAAATGATCGCTTTTAGTTTCATTAAAGCAACAGAAAAAAAGTCTTATAGGTTTGAATTTAAATAAACAACAACCACCACAACACAAAAGATAATAAAACTGTGTATGTAAGACAGAAGCCCCTCAATGTGAAAGATCTTATGCAGATCTTACCTTTTAAAGCCATTACATGCAATTGGAAAACACTTAGCTCAGACCAGCAGGCCAGCACATAGGTTTTTTGGCTGTTTTTCTTTTTTTTTTTTTTTTCTTTTCCCTTTTCTTCAACTCTACTCAATGTTTTCTAGAAATATACTTGCCCATCTAAAGAACACTTTTTAACCAGAAGCCTGTAATCAGTAAAGTAATCAGAGTAATCAAATGATTAACTTCCTGATTCCAAGCTGTGTCAGCAGCCAGGAAATCAGCAGACCACCTTAGCTTAATTTCAATTTTCATTCCTCCAATTCCTTCCGTAAACGAAGGATGTCAAAATACTTCAACCCGGACTCCCTGGATATAGTTGTCATCTCCCTCCACGAAAAAAAACAAAATCAAACCAAAACAAACAAAAAAACACAATATGTGCAGACTGTTTAGCAAACAATTAGAAAAACTTTAACAAGAAATGGATAATATTTAAAAGCACTAAAACGCATTAAATCTAAAATTATGAGATCTTCAGGGCATGAGAAGAATTCTCTTTAATAAAGAAGCATGGAAGTAATTGAGTTGCTGTAATTAAAATTTTGACAGGTTTCAGCAACAGACACAGCTTCAAACACATGGTTCTGCATTGCTTAGTCTGCAGGTAGTAGCATAAATACTAACCTCTAAGAACTGGTATACACATCAAGAAATAAGTTGTATGTATCTATCCAATCAATCATCATCATCATTCCTAACAATACAGTGAAGAAACAGGTGAAACAAGAACAACTATATTAGTAGATCTTATTGAACACAGTTTAAGACACAGGCTATGAATTCATCCACTATCAGAAAACTTAGCACTTGCCCTTTGGTGAACAATGCGAGAACACCACCCAAGAAAACATAAAATAATGGTACCTCTCACCAAGAAAAAAGAAAACACCATTTTTGTTCAAATTAAAAGCATATTAAAACAGAAGATACCCAAAAAAGTCAAAGTACTCACCCTTTTCTGTGTGCAGTCGTTTAAATGAGTCCGTTTTTGATAAGCTTGGATCTGAGATGACTTTGGAACCGAGCTTCACAGTCAAATCTATTGATCGGTAGCCTTGAGGGAGTTTACGGTCGTACAGCAGAGTTAGAAGCTGGGCAAGTGTCATTTCAGCTGCTAATGGTTGGCCTAAACAACAGTGGGATCAAGTCAAAGCAGAAAATTATGATTGGGTTATTTTAACATGGCTGTGCAGGTGCTGTTCATTACTTGTACCGCAGATGCCAAGTAGACTAAATAGTATTTGGCTCTACACCAAAGCCTTACTTTTAATATTCATTCCCTTGGGGAAAAGGGCCCCATCGGTTTGGAAGAGCTTATTGAAGAACCAGGCGAACATTCCCTAAGGCAGCTCTGTGCCAAAAGCTCAAGCACTTGGCAAAAGCAGTAAAAAGCAATGGCTGTAATTTGAGCATTTTAAGCATGTACTGCCTGCCCACTACTATTAAATGTTATTCCTTCATCATCCCTGGATTGTGGTAGCATAAAAGTGAGTGACCATAAGGTAAAATGGCCAAGTTGGAGAAAAAGAAAAAAAATCAATATTGTACTGGGTGAAAACAAATTAAATTAGAAGATTGCCTCTTTTTTTCGCTAGCTGCCTCCTTGCTTTTATAAAACAAAATAGATGTGAAACTCTTCTAAATAACATTAAAATATTTTATCCATATTCCTGTACTTATCCCCTTTTCTAAAGCTAAGAATTCCAGTCACACCAGTCCTCTTCTCTGTAGAAGAATTTCTTTATTGGTGAATGCTACCCTACTCTTGTTTTCCTGAAATAATAGTTCTGTAACAGGTAATGCTTCTTCACTAAAGTTTATTACTCCTGTGATCTGTGCCACAACTACAAATTTGTCACCAAACGAGGACAGCTTTTCCAGACAGCTGATAAATCCTGAGTACATACCTGCTCTACAGGAAAACATGACAAACTTAATCTTAAGATATGTTGTTTTTGAAGACACAGGTATTATAGAATTCACTCAAGAATGTTTCAGAATTGGCAAATCACGAGACAGCAATAGATGTTGGTCACCCACTCATGACATAACGGGGCAAAACGTTGGTTAATTTTGACTTGCAGCTCAAAAAAATGTGAGTTACCTCACAAAAAAAGCCCTTTTATTCCTCAGCTGAAGGGGAATATTTCCCGTAGATCTTGTTTAGCAACTCAACTTCAAGGAGGATCAGCATGATCGGTATTTTGATCAAGCTACAACAATGTTACAATATTCCACTTTCAGTTGAAAGCAATGACCAAGCACAATGGTACCCTACACAAGGCTGAACAGATATATACAGAGTCGATCAGCACTGCACCTACTTTCTAATGACATGCCAACTTTTGAGAAATACCACCAGAAATTAAAGTTAAAGTTAAAGTTACCTGGTAGAAGTTTATGATATAGGTGAAAGACTGGAACACTAATGGTCTTGCTGGAAGATTCTCCTCCTGAAGAAGAGGTTCCTACTTTATCTGCCATCACTCTTCCTCGCCTTGACGGTGGGCGTGGGGGAGTGGATGAAACAGCTCTTTTTGACTGAGATTTCAAACCTAGTATAAAAGTAAAAAAAAATCCATTTTATTCTTGTACTTAATAACTTCACTTAGCCAAGATGCAATGTACTGAACGTCTTCAATGCTAAGATAAAGATCCAAATTCTCAGCCCAGACGAATCAAATAAGATGAGAAGCATTCAGGTATACAACCCATTTGGATCTAATCCCACTATTGTTAAACACTTACAAGGTTGTGGATCCTCCTGGGCCCCAAACACAACTGTACTCAATCATATCATCCATAAAAACAAACAAACAAACAAACAAACCACTCCTCTGATTCTCCCTTAAACAGCAGGCACTAATAAGCACTATAATAAAATCTTTTAGTTTGGTTTTTCAGCTGAAGGCAAATAAGGGAAAAAGTTCCTGAACTTTTTCTGACAGATATTTCAGCACACTTCCTACTTGCCTGGTTTACCAAGGTGACTTCAGCTGCAGTTCTGATACCAGCACATACAATAAAATTACTTTTAAGGTTGCCCATGTCAAAACCTTTGAAGTACAAGAAAATTAAAAGGCAGCAGAGGTAGACAAAAATCTTATTGAGCTTGTGTAGCAAGACTGTCATATTTTGAATAGTTTAAGTTGACTTGCTCAAACTATACCACAATCATATACTTCCATGGAGGTGACAGACCAAATAAAAGGAAAAGTCAATGGGTAGGTGGCTCCATATACAAGGACTCACAGTGAATATGGCCTTATAAGCAGCCAAAAGAAGTTGCAATGTTAAGGACAGCCCCACCTGAAATGTTATACTGTACTGTTGATTTTATCTGTTCAGTAGAGACAAATTATAACACTCAGCACATCCTCTGATCATCTCAGTCTGCTACACTAGCTCTTCTCAGGAGATCAGGCCCCAAATGGCATTTCTAATCTCTATTAGTTTTACAAAAAAGGAACAAGTTAAACACTGGCTGGGTGAATCTCTGAGGATATTTAAACAGTACAAAATATAATATATGAAAACAGAAAGTCTATTTTTTTCTAAAAAGGGAATGAGGTATATCAGTCCTTATAGTCTGAGATAGGACTGGGATAACACATGGCTGGCTATGCTGTGCTATTTCTTCAATCTTGAAATAATTTTTTTTTTCTCCTGGTTTCTTTATTCATGTAACCCTTCACTTGAAGGGTTTTAGGTCTTATCAAAACATATCTACCCTGCTTAAGTGGCAGCTACCAGAAACACTTTTCCAGATAAAGATGCACCCTTTAGTGCATCTTATATTTACTAGATTGACTGCGTTGCTTTAGACACACGCAAAGATCAGTCAAATAACTGCTGTATTAAACACTTGAATTTGGAATTGTATCTACATCTAAAATCCTGAAATAAAAACCTTGAGAAACATTGGGGCCAGAAGTCAAAGGAAATCAGCATCTCTTCTTCATGCTTCATGAAGTGTAGATGAAATTGAGATAGCTCTATAAAAGCAGAGAGGTAGGATAGTTTCAAGTTCATTAATCTCACTCACATACTAGAACTTCAAACTGAAAGACTAATCATCTCTGCAGCCATCATCTGAACTGTAAAACCTTCTTGTACCGCTGTTGCAATGTTCAACTATAACCTCCCTAACATTTCTGGAGACAACAGGTTTACATGAATGATTTCCTCCACTTTTTAGAGTTAAAAACCTCCGTTTGCAGTTTCCAGGTGGAATAACATGGTTTTATACATACTATCCATCTGACAGATTCTAGCAGTTGTCATGCAAAGCATGAGAACCCTTTTATATCCCAAAACCACACCGTGGGAGTGGGTGATCAAATTCCAACATGCTAGCCACCACAAAGATATGGCACTTCAAAATTCTGTTATATGCATTAGCCATAGTATTCACAGCACACCACAGCTGTGCCCATTTAAGTATGATTTTTGAGCACATAATTCATCAGAAGGAGTGCTTCAAACAGCAAAGCTGTTGGTAACCAGCTAGCCAAGTAGCAAGACAGTTTTTACTCATCATCTTTAGTAAAAAAAAAAAAAAAAAAAAAAAAAAAGATTGATTGGTTGATATGTTTTTTGGGTTTTTTTTTGCATTTGATTTCAGAGAAATCATTTTTTCAGCAGATAGAATAAAAGACGTACCAGAAGCAACAACAACACTGTAATTGTCCTGAAATCCATTTTCTGCTTTAACTTTTTCTTTCTCTTCATAGTTCTTTTTTTCCTTATCTTCTTTCTGTTCATTAATCAATTTAGCTGTGATACTGGGTGTATCTATAGGGAGAAAAAAAAAAAAAAAAGAGATAAGAGAAAGACATTTCAAGATATCAAATAGATTTCATTGCCATTTTCTAGGCTGTTCACAAGGCATTCACTATTATATGCTATTTTACTGCCTTAAAGCTCTATCCTGGACAGTAATACTTTTATAAATATGTATAAATTAAGAATAAGGATAAGCCTGACAAAACGAAACAGGAAGAAACGCGCACACTTTCCTCTAACATGTTAAAAACGTTACAACTCTGAAAAGCTACGCGACAGGTCAAAAGTGCTCTTGTTAAAACACCAATGCAAACCAACAGAAAATGAGGAGGCACAAACAGACCAACGCAGCACACATACAACAACTTTTACACACAGTTTCTTTTGTGGACACCCATAAGCTTCTTCAAATAAATTCTTACATATAAACCTGGGCAACTAGTGTTATATACTGATTCAGTTCCAGAACTGGTGAGTATGCTTGTTGCTTTGAAACTGAAAGATGCTCAAAGCACATGGTACATCTGAAACTTGTGCCATTTGCTTACAAGATTACAACAATTCAACTATTTTGCTTAGTACAGACCACAAATACCAGGAAGTAACTACTATATCACGGATTGCTGATTACCTGCTAAGATACAACAAAGGCACTAAAATTGCCCAGTAAATTCCTATGTGCTTCTGAGCAAGTTCTTCCTTCCACAAAACCACAGCCTTAAGCCATAGCCATAGCAGCCTCAAGACCTACAAGTACAGTCCAGCTTCCTTAATTTCGTATCATCTATAATTGACTCACTGGAAGAGATATAGTTTGACCTGCTTGGAAATATACTGATGGCATATTTAAGAAAAAAAGTAAACCCGAGGAATAGCCTCCAAGACAGGATTTTCACAAGCTTGTATTACACAGCTCAGTCAGTAGTTTAAAGTTACGGTAAAACTTGTCTTTTTTTTTTTTTTTCTTTTAAATACCATTTTTCATCTGATCTCAATAGCAGCGAGTCCAAACAACACGAAAACTCCAGCAGTGCATCCTGAGGTTCCTACTTCTGTATAATTACAGCTCCAGTCCAAGCCATGATCCTTCCCCAGCCTTGGAGAGAAGGTTTATTCACAAACTTGGCAAAGGGAAAAACAGTCTTCAAAAGAGCATATTGCACACTGGAAATTCTCCTAGCCACAACCACTTGCAGTCAGCATGCAGAAGGGCAGGACAGCTAGGCAAGAAGCTCCTCATAGCTGTATTTTTTCTTTACTTGAACCTGGAACAAGTTAACCCAATGTAGAAAATAAGTTTATTGTGTTCATACTAGAAATTTGTCAGGAAGAGAAATGCAGGCCTTAAGGGCTGTGAATTGGGTAAATCCCATCTGGAGTTGACAGGATTTGGTGTATTTCTAGCAAACCAAGACTTTTCTCAATTTGATTTTGCTCAAAACCATAATGACCTATAGTCTAATCCTTAATAAAATAACCAATAAATACAAAAAATGACCCTAACGAAGACTCATCAATTTCAATAGATGTAAGCAAAATAAAACACAAGAGAAAAATTATATAACAGATTACTTGTTTAGAAGCTTTTTTGGGTAATTGGCAATTTTTTCAGAAGTAAACAGCAAGTCTCTGCTGCATATGTCTGCAGAGCAGCATTTCGTGCCAAGCAGATCAGTTGTACATGTGACAGGATGGATTAGAGAGAGAAATGTTTGCTTAGGTGACTTAAGTGCTATAGTTTTACAGAAAGAGCGGCTTAAAGCTGAGAAGCCAAGTGCTAACTTACATTCTTTTTGTCCTAGTTAGTTTAAAAGAAAACAGTTATGGCACTCTGCATTATTAACTTGTATGATCCATGAGGGAGGGCCAGCAAAAGTTTAGAGGCCTTTCTTGCCTTGCACAGGCCCCTTTCCCCTTCCCCTTCCACCTCCACCACCCCCAGAATGCACTTTCCTCCTCATACATTCATGGCTTGTCTGCCCTCCTAAGCATGGACATCATGGAACGATTTATAAGAATCAAAGCTTTTAATACAACCAAAAAAAAATCATTCTAGAGAAAATAATCACAGAATCACAGAATGGTTGAGGTTGGAAGGGACCTCTAGAGATTATCTAGTCCAACCCCTGCTCAAGCAGGGAATCTAATCAGATTGATTCTTCCATTTTAAAATTAAATTTAAGCAAAACTCTGTAGCAAGATCCGATGTTGGGATGCTTTACAAAGCCAGCATTTGATCACTTTGAACTATATGCTTTACAAGACATTAGACAAGCACATCCTCCTCCCAGAGGCCTTATGAGCTATCATGAGCTATCGACCACCATGCAATGAGGCAGTTACCCCTGTAGCTTCTGTCACGGTTTGATACCTACCCCATACACAGTAACCTACTGCAGCCACTACAGTAACTCTGACCATAAATACATAAAGGGTTTAAAGACCTTGGTCACACTGCATACATACACAATTCTGTCAAAAATTGTAACTTATTGATCACAGATAAATAAGTTTCATGCATTTTTTCAGGCTTCACCATATTTTAGTCAAAGTCCCAAAGCACATTTTGTTCTGTCCAGGGTTGGAAATGCCAAACAGTGTTTAACTTCGGAAATGTTCTGAAAAAAATGCACATACAAATACATCTGCCTCAGAACATACAAAACCTAGACAAAAGCATGGCCAGCTGTGGTTCAGTGCACATCTGCAACATGCCAAGATTATAATTGCTGTGAAGAATTCTGTTATCTTTTGATTTTACTAAAATGAAAACACCACTTTAATAGTAAAGAGGAATTGTTATTGCCTAATTAGGCACACTTAAAATTTATTTTAGTGGAATGTTATCCAGCAGGTTTTACTCTCCATTCTTTACTTGAGGAGAATCAACTTGCATCTTGTCTGATTTTACCTCTGGCACAAACACACCACATTTAATATGAGTTCTACTCTTAATTACATGTCAAAAAAAATCACTAACCTTAATCTTTAACACACAGCTCTATTTGCTGAAGTGTTAAACTACTGAACTCAGTGTAAGCATCTACCACTCAAAATTCCCATCAGAATCTGTGGGGGCCTGGTCAATGTAGCACCCTAGAAGGCTTCATCTTTCTCTGTATACAAACACTCAGTAAAACTAAAAATACTGAATTCATAAAAAATTAAAATCATGCTGACATTCATGCTTATTGTTTCTAATTTTAAACTTCAACATTAAATTAAGGTTCTCAATCTCCACTTAGTAACCCCAAATATTGAAATAACAGCCAAATGCACACTCATACTTTATTTATGTTCTTTTCATAGTAATATCACTGCTGTGACCTTAATCTTGGGATAAACTTTTAATTCCCAGATTATTTAAATGACATTATTTATTTTGGAATATTTAACTGACAAGGTGAAAGGATGGGGCATTTTAAAGACTGATACTTGCAATATCCTTCACACAGTCTTGCAAATATCCCATGACAGATTTCAAAACATGTTCAATATTTTAAAACACATTAAATAACTTGAAAACAAAGAAACAAACAATGACAACAATGCCTTCCCACTGGCATTGTACCTGAGTTACCTGAATTTGAGCTTTACGTGAAATATACAGAAAGTACAAAAGATCTGACGGATAAAAGAACATTTTCAATGGGACATATAAGAGAGATGCAGAGGCTTAAAATCTAAACCTCTGTTTTGTATTTGGCAACTATGAACATTCCAAAGACATGTACAGGTAAGGCATACATGACTTTTTAAATTGTAACTATACCTTTAAAAATAAAACACAAACTACTACAGACTTGCCTGACACGCGATCAAGAACCTCTGCTAGAGTTGTTGAAACTGGCAAATGAAGAGTGCGGAATTTGTGTCCTGCTCCATACATTGGATGTTGAATCACATGACTGGTAGCATTAATTCTACCTTTGTAGAGCTGAAAGCAGAAAAAGAATTTTAATAACCTGAAATAAGTTAAATTTAAAAGAACTTAAAGATTTTCTTCTAAAGCATTAGCTCTGTTTGAAATTCTTAACTGTTCTTTGCTTACAGTGACTTTTTATAGGTTTCTCTGCAATAAGACAGGTATTGGCTCCACCTCTCCTATCACTATCAGGACTAATGCTAATGCTTTCTAATATTCAGGTACAAAATCAATTTACCGCTGTGCAACACAATCAGAAAAGCAAACATATGTAATTGGCGATTGGCTTATAAAATATATTTTTGATAAAAGCTGTTAGAGATAAAAAGTGGGATCCAGTCTTTGAAAAGTTATGATTGTTTTTGCATATAACAGAAAAACAGTGTACATCCAGATTAATTTTAAGGTTTTCTTTTTGGATATTAAATACGGAATCGTTTTTTACTCAGTAGCTAGATTGAATTACAAGTTCCTTTGAAGTTATTTCTTCTGCTTTTGCACATTTACTCTCTGCAGAAGACTGTTCTGTGTGAAACTAATGATTGGAAAATTGATACCAAACTTCTATATGAAACAAGAGTTTTCTTTTTGGTGCCTGGGTAGGAAGTTATGAATAGGTGACCAAAGGCCAGGTTATCATCTCACCTTAACCAGGTTAAAGGAAAACATTCAAATGTGTTTGCAATAAAACTGCATTTACTTCTCCTTTTACATCTCACACCATCTGATTCAGTTTCTCTGTCATATATCTCATGCTGTATTTTACTTCTGATAGGTAGAAACAGCAAAAAACAAAGTAGAAGACATTTTTTCTCTGTATGGTAATATCAGGTGCTTTAGAACTTGTGTCTTCCTGTATTTCTGGATTTGCAAACTTCAGCTGAGCACACAGCACATCAATCATTGCCTTTAGTTCTGTGCTCCAGCGAAGCGCATGGAAGTCCTAAAGCACAAAAGTGCTTTACAAAGCAGTATGAGCCTTGGTCATGCAGGATTCTATTTGAATTCTTCTGGGTAACTTTGAGGAATCTCAGTCAGTTTTGAAGCATCAAAACTAAGAGTCCTTAAATGAAGGAAATGGAAAAACTGAAACTTGTATTCCAATCTGTTGCTAATCCTTAAGGATACTATCAAAAAGCCTTCCTCAGAAGATAAATCTCAGTCATCTATGCTTTCAGAAACACAGTATGCTTTCAATAAGACTGCTTTGTCTAACAATATTGTTGGTTCCTAAATTTTCCTCTAAAACGGTGGGGTACAATTGAACCTCAACAAAGCACTCCATTCCAAAATCTTGCCAGGTGAACAGTAGGAAAAGTTGCTGCATAACTCCCCAAAATTGCCTATACCCCGAATTTCTTTAAGAACAAATCTAATCCATATTCACCATATAGATATCAAAAACCCTTACGGGACAAGGAGACTGAAGAAACAATGTCACTTTCTCATCCTCCAGCATCAGCTGCAAAAAAAGCCTCCTAATAAATCCTGAAATATTTCCAGAGGTTGGGAGATTCCCACGCTGAGGAGAGGACTGGAACAATTCACAGAGAACCTGGAATGCAAAATGACATCATATTTAAAACATTTCTATACTTGGGTCTCCACAATATCTCTGCACAGCCATAATAGGCAGTGCCTAAGATCTACCTTCCGGTTATCAGTCAAGAGTTAAAATAGCATACATTAATTGTAACAATCAGAAATGCACACACTGAGGAAAACATCAACAAAAGGTTTTGAAAAAAAAACCCCAAATGCCTACTGCATCAAGATAACAGTAAGCATGTAGACTATCAAGAAGATAAACAAACAACAGAAAAAAAAAATAGAGAAAATAGCTTCTAAATTCCTAAAACAAAAAAATGCTTCTTTGCAAGGGTGTATTTATACAGGCCACTAACAGAATTGTACTATTGTTTTTTCAAACCAATTTTATCTGTTCTCTTGCAATTCTTAATCTTAAAAGAGAAATCTTATAAAATTATATTCTTTTCCAACTAGGTCTGCAAGGCTAATCATTGCGAGGAAATTGGTTGAATTTGCACCAGAATGCTAAGTGCAAAGGCACATTCTGCAATAGCCGATTATTTTCCTGGTCACGGATCGTGCTGGGTAGGGTTGTGCAAGCAAATCTCATGGAAATTTTGTTTTAGTTACTAACATAAAAGATGCCTATGCAGCTTGATTTTCAAATCTCATTTCAGAACAGTCTAAACCTATGCAATTAGTGCAAAATCCAAAATACTATATATGTCTTGTTAAGATAGGCAGTAAACTTTATACCACCAGGAGAGACAAAACAAGCCAAAACATTTCTGCACTTTTGAAAGACAGACCAAGATTTTTAATTCCAAACTTTTCCAGTCAATCATAGCTTGAGAGAGAGAACCAATTTTAAACAAAGAGAAGTAAAAAGCTCTCAAATTTGAACTGAACACATTTTGACAGTTATTAGAAAAAAAGTAAACCTTTAGATTTTTTCTTACCTGTGCCATAAGTCTCTGGTTATTAGGATGACAAGAAATGCATTGTAAGAAGAAAGCAACTGTTGCATTTTCAATTGCTGTTCGCTGCTGAGTGGTCAACCCTGCTGTTACAGTTGAAGAAAGCAAGCTAGATCTTGTACTGGTCTGTTGTGGTGGGACGTTGTGTCCTCCAGAAGTAGCACCAGAATGGCACAACAGAAATAAAAGTGCTGTCCACAACGGATTGACTTCAGAACCACCCAACCAGTCCTTCATGATGTGGCTATTGCCAACTTCTGTCAAAAACCTGAGAACAGGAGCAACCAGGTCTGCCGTGATGGGCATTTTATTAAAGTGCTGTGGAACATGATGCCTCCTGAGCCTCTCCTGGGTGGGATCCGCTGGTTGCGGAGAGCAGTCCGAGCTAGCAGTATGGTTAAAGCAAAAACTAGCAAGACTTCTTACAAGCAGAGAGGGCAAACCTGAGTCCAACAACTGTTTGATAGCTTCAGGAGACTGAGATGAGGCAGCGAGAGTAGCCAGGTGAGACTCCGTTAGTGCAAGAGGTGCTTGTGCGTTTTTAGAGTCATCTGTTAAAGATGAGCTAAGGTCCTGCTTTTTGCTGTCATCAGTCATGGACAGTCTGTGTTGACACTGCATTGGAGGAGGAGTGATACCCATCCATCCCATGAGTAGGGAAAAGTAATTTGGATGGATGTGGCACATTGAGCAAAGTAAACTGTCAACAGCTTTCTTCAGAACCATGTTGCAAGGAAGAGACATTGACCAGTTAAACAGGGATCTGCAAAAGACAGAAAACTGTGTTAAGACATAAATTTTCCAGTCATTTTTCCTTTTCCTTCTCTTAGTTCATAAAACATCCTTCATTTCCAGACTTAAGATTAACTGTCGCAGAGGCTGTAGTAAAATACTCTCAGCCAAGCTGGACAGCCATAGCACACTTTCAGCAGGACATTACCCAAAAGGCATTCCTCATTCCTATGTTTGAATTGTTTCTCCATATTGTATTTAAAACAGATATGTTCTAGCTTTTCTGGCATGTTGCATGTGCAAGAGAGGAGTCTAGTGTTTGGACAGCTGTCACAAAATTTATGCATCTTTGAACCAACTGCAGCCTCTTCATGTTTTCAACTCTCCAAACTGTAGTGACGAGGGTAATGAGCACACACCTCCACAAAGCTCTCTTTATTAACCCTTTGCAAGATCTGGAGGTACTTTAACATGTTCCCAAAGCATTTTAAAACTTGCTTTGAGTTCTAAAGATCTAAAGATCGAGATCTAAAGATCTTGTGATAGAAGACAAAAATACCATGAATCTTGGACAAATGATGTCACTCTGGTTTACCCTACTCAGTTTCTCACTGGAGCTTAGGATACCAGTTAACAACAGAATTATTCCTCGTAGATACTAAAAACTCACTTCCATCCTATACCCATTGAAATACTATCTGTTTCAGCACTAACTGAAAGCACAGAGATGCAAAACCTGATTTTGCTCCTATTATTTAGCTCAGACTTGAGAAGCATTATTTGTAGATGAGTAAAATCATCACACAGGTATAATCAGTTACAAAATTTTAACATTTACTTACACAGCTGAATGCACAGTTGGTGCCATTTCAGTGTTATATTTTTAGGTAAGTTTGGATGTATCATCATAGAGCACACATTGCATCTGAAGACCAAAATAACTTTTGCCTGTCCTGAATAGAAGAATTATACTATGTGTAGTCTAAGGGATTTAGAGACTAAATAACTGTCTAAGAACGACCATGAGTCTACCAAAAAATGAACTTTATTGTTGCTGGTCTAATGATTAAAAAAAAAAAAAAAAAAACAAAAGACTCCTATACAAAACTTGTACAAGTCATCTCGGCGACCAAACAATCTGCAACTTTGGAAAGCGAGTCACAATTCACAATTTTTCAGTTATAGGTAATTTTTTTTTTTTAATCTACATATAATGAAGACACACTTAAATACTTCTCCACTTGCACGTACACATAAACCTTCTGCTAGAACTCTGGCTAAATTCATGCACCAGGAAAAATAAGATAATTTTCCACCTAGACTATAGAATAAATTAGCATCCTGAAATAGAATACTGAAATAGAAAACAGGGATGATAAGAAGACATAACCAAGAGAAAAGTGAAATACCACATGAAGGAGAGATTAAGTGTCTTAGCTAGAATCAGTAGAAATATTTTAAAAGTTAAAATATCAAAGTGGTTGACGAATATATGAGAACTTTCCTGTTATTAGAAGAAACATTTAACTATATATATCTGACAACCATCCTTCCATATTTTTTAAAAATGTATTTTATAATTTGCTCCAGATGCTGGCTGATACAGCCCGCTTCGGCAGGAGGTAGAGGGCCAGGGCTACATTGCAACTCACACCTTGAAACAAGGTACGATAGTTTTACCACTATTTCTTAATTCCAACCTAGGATAAAGATACTGGACTCTGCGAGAGACGGGGATTGTGAAAAATTTTGCTATCCATTTTCTCATCTTACAGCTACAGACGACAGTGCTGCACATGCACAAAAGCTCCACACACTTGTACCAATGACCAGAACTTGGACATCTGCCAGCATTTACATGTTTGATTTTGTGACTAAATGAGAGAGGTAGTAAAAGCATATGAAAGTTTCCTAACAACAACAAAAAAATATATATGCTAGCAATCCAGGTTCCTTTTATTAACTGGAAATGCATTTATGAAAGAATTATTTATTTATTTATTTGCTAGACACAGGACTTTCTATAGGCTACATTTCTGTAATACCAAGGACTTTTTAAAACAAAACAAAAAAAACAAACAAAAAAACAAGAGTATATGGTTAAGCTGCATAAATCAGGGATTACTCTTATCTCACATATTTTCAGTTTGGAATCACTGCTAAAAGCAAATGCAGATTTTTAGAGTTTTTTTTTAATTGGAAAAGACAAGCCCAACAAATTAAAAGTTCACCTCAATATTTTCTACTTTGTATTATCTGGCCTGAGCAAAATCTTTGACTCCAAAAAGAACAAAAATCAAATACCCCCCTCCCCACCCATCCCTGCAAAAAAACACCTCCCAAAGAAAAACATTTAGTTATTAATTTTATGGATACTGTATATTAGGAGGAATAATGTTTACAGAATAGGATTCTAATGAAGATCATGATTTGCAGCTGCTCAGAAAATCACAACAATTACTCGATTTTGGCAAGAACAGTCCAGAGTAAGCTGTTAAAGAATAAAAAAGCAAACAAATCCATGCAATAGTGTGCCTTTCACATATGTGCAATCATATGCACAGAATTATTTTTCTTTTGTTGCATTTTTGTCTTGTTTTAAATGATACTGTGTCTGGAATACCTCAACTGCAGTTCTGTGATTAGAAATAAAACACCAATATATTCGGGTTTAGCTATTTAGACACTTTTAAATATTCACTCAATAAATTGGCACCAGGGAAGATAACTTCCACTACTATTTCACACGGAGTGCGAGGCAAAGCATATCACTTTAGTGGACAAAACTATTTAGTTATAAAGAGTATATTATAAAACATTTTATTTGCTCTACTTACTCAAAGAGCTCTCTGTCCAGCAAAGCTGGTAAATCGTATTCAACAAGCAGTTCGTAACTATGCCACAAAATTGCTGCTACACAGTGCAAATGGGAAGGAGATGGCATCAAAAGACCATACTCTCTTGTTGAGCTGTTTGGACAAATATAGCTGACCCGGCCACTTTTTTTCATAGCTGCAACTCTGGCGGAATCACTGACCCATTTTAGCAGTGCTTGAATTCTGGAAGGCAAAATGATGTATATTACAAAGGGTAAAACAGATCTAGAAACACTAAATAACAAATTAGCTTGCTGTCTCTGTATAATCTGATTTACACATTTATCTCCTCTTTTGAAGCAAAGTTGACTGAATAACTAGTTTACATCACCAGTAGAATAAAAATTAAAAACATGTATCATCTTAAACAGTCAAATCTAAGCTCTCTTCTAGAGAAAGGGAATGAGAGGTGATCTGAGTAGTTAAGAGAAATGTTTTAATAAATGTTTTAAAGATCTAATATTACTTACAAAGTAAAAAAAAATCTTTTCTATTCTTTCTGCAAAGAATACAAAGAGCTAGGAGGAAAAGGTGTAAAGCTTCTTTTGATTTATGCACTTATAGAATATTTCTTATCAAGTAGATTTTAGAAAGTCTGATTTTATGTAGTTAAGATCAAACTATTATTATCATTTTTACACGCACTTCCACATAATAGTTCAAATAGCATTACCTATCTTTTGTTCCAGGATCCTGAGTTGTTCCAAGCTGATAAAGAATGTCTATTGTGGAGTCAGAAGAGAGACCATTTAATCTTCCAAACAGTAAAGGGCTATTCAGATCTTGCCGCATTTAAAAGAAAGGAAGGGGAAAAATAATAGAAGTACTTACACATGTAAGTTTTAAAAGTACTCATGGAATATAATTATGGAATTGTAATGTTAGCAGTGAGTTGAGTTTTGCTATTAGCAAAGGGATGTAATTCTTACAAACACCACCACCACTTTGAAACTGCCCATTTTGTACATGCAGCGTAATGTTCGGCCTTACTACAGACAAAAAAGTCATTGCAACATTCACCAGACACAGGACTTAAAGATCTGATTAGCAAGATTTTCTTGAACAAATTTGACACACACATGACGCGCTGCTATAGAGTGGTCAAATCTCATGGTTCACAGAAACAAGTATTTTTTTCAAACTGGAAACTCATTTAAGTTTCCTACTTCTATATTCCTCCTATTTCTATCAGTGGGACTGATGCCCAGGATTTCCTCAGATAATTTTCCATTCACTTCCTCCTCACTTGTTTCTTCATCTCCTGTCCTGTGGAAAAATACTCTTTTACCTAACGGCATTTCATCAAAAGGCAATAGGCTATACTGAAACTTTAACTCATGGCAAAGTCAGTCACAAAACTCGTTAAGAAGTCTTTTTCTGCTAGTGTCACCAATTTCAGAATAGGAAAAATAAGTATTCAGACCTGTTTCTTTTAAAAAACATACGTCACACAATGTACACTCAGGAACAGAAACAGCAAAGTAATATGAAATCATAAATACTAACAATATATCATTAATTATCCAGTTACTGCAAAATCTTACTACAGGTCATAGTCGAAGTTGTCCAAGTGCCCTGATAGTGTACCTTCATAATTAAATATTTTCAAGACATACGATTATTCACAATTTATGTGAAGGACCAGCCCAAAGATTTCTGCCTCTATATTCCTAAAAATTGTTTGTATGAACTCTTTACACTGAAATGTCAAACAATTTTATTTGCACATTCATACACAGATGCACTTAAGATATTTTGCACGTCCTACCCTCATGACCTCAAAACATTCACCTAAGTAAATTGAAACTATAAATAATGATTAAATTTACACAAGTAAATCAAAACTATAAATAATGATATTGGTTGCACTGCTTTACTAGTGTAGAATTATTTATAAAGTTCTGCAGTGATCAAAGCACAGTGTAACCCAACACAACACGTTCTGGCAACCCAAATTCAGAATAAAAGAGCAACACGTAAGCATTTTTATATTTGTACTTTTACACACACAATGATATTAAGCAACAACTGCAAAGCAAAATCGCCGCACTCACCTGCAGGGTCGCTCCCCGACGCTGAGCAGTTTCTTAGAAGAATGTCAATCAATTTGAGGCCTATTCTGGTGGACTGAAGGCCAATTTTTACAAGCACAGCCTCGATGTTTGGTGAATGCATCCCGCAGTAAGGGGACATGAGCAGAGCAGCACACGTCTGCAACAGATTAGCAGTGGGTGCTGCAGCACTAGCCATCATCCCTTCCAAATCAGTTATGTGCGTGAGGCAGTGGTGTAACAATCTGAGCCATCCAATACTGAAAAGGAAAACAGGAAAATGAGGGGGGCATCATTTTAATATTTTATTTGCCTCTAGAATGTAACTACTTGCATTAGGTACTATAACAAGTGCGACAAAAATGGCTGTGACATGATTGGATGTCATGTGAGAAAATTAAAATAACTAAACTCAACACTTCAGCGTAACATATGGTAGCAATGCTGCTGGAACTACAGATGTAAAGTTGTAAGAAAGGCAGAGTTTGTGGACAGAGAGGTTTATTTTTATATTATTTATTTGTTAAATTTACCCTTTGGAATGGTTCAGAGTCCAAAAAAGTCCTGCCTCCACAATCTCTCCTCTAGTTCTGAGGCACACTTTCCACGGACACACAACGGGAAAAGGGCAAGAGCCCGCACATGTTGTTATGGAGTGTAACGTTTCTCAAGTAGGCAGAGGAATTGTGAATGTGAAGATATGCGTCTCACAACATCAGGTTTCTTGATACATGTTTCTCTCAACAGATCCAACCTACATGCATCCCAAATGCTCTGGCAGTCATTTTGTTTTTATTTTTCTTTAATGTGCGAGTTTTTTGTTTGTTTTTATTTGTGTGCGTTTTTTTTTTTTTTGGTTTGGGGTATTTATGTACACACAGAAGTTCTCGTATGTGCCAAAATTCACGTGTCAATGAGTGTGCATTCAGACATTAAAAGGAACTGGCCAAATAGTACATGGGAAACAGCACACTGCTTCACTTGGGCACAGCAGGGCCCAAGCAGAAGGTTATCTTTATTGAAGGTTGAGAATCCTGCAGTATGTGTCGACATTAAAATTATACAATTTATTAACAATTATACGGTATTTGCAATATCAAGGTCAGATGCATACATTCAGGATTTTATACAACTAGAATAAACTACTGTGAATCTTAGTGAGCATGGAAGTCCTACTTGATTACAGGAAAAAAGAAGAAAAAAAAAAAAAACCCAAGCAAATAAAAAGTGCAAAAATTAAGTATTAACTGCCGTTTTTCTCCCATGTCTTTCTTACTCCTTTAACAATATTATTAGTATTCTTCAAGGTTTGTTGTTGAGAACAAGAAGTGCCAAGAAATACTTTGGAAAAAAACAAACTGTGGGAAGCCTTTATATCCATCATATCTTAAGTTTACATTTTTATTTCAGTAAGAATTTATTCTAAATTTATCATTTAAGAAAAGAGAAAAAAGTTCTGCAATGGTTATGAAATTATATCCAAGTTCATTTAATATATATACACCATATTATTACCATTAGTCTATTGAGTTGTATATACTGAGAGAAAATTTCTAGACATGGGAAGAATTTAAACTCATCTTTCTTTTAGAAAGTGATTTGTGATTTTTGTGAGACTGTGATTTAACTTTTTTTTTGAAGTAAAAAAATAGCCATAGTATAATTTGGCTAAAAAAAATTGGCCCCACTGTTATTCAATGGCCAATTTCAGCTCTACAGATGTTATTAAATACACACCAGCCAGTATTCATGGACTCTAAATTTCTTCCCTCTGTCTCTCAATTTCTTTTCCCCTAAGGAAAAAAAATAATTAAAAATTTCCCATGCTCTCCTTTCAAGTTTACAAACATTAAGGTTCAAAGGAAGAATATTCAAGTCAAGAATTTTTACAATCTATTAACCTAAATTTCAGTGGAACCAAGAAACTCAAAAAATCTCCTCTACCAATAAATCACTAAATTCAAAGTCAGAAAAACTTAAATACCTATTTCAGAGCAATCGTTAAGGGCTTATTTCCTTTTATTCAAGGTGCTATCTAGCCCCACAAAAGCATTTGAAGAAATCTTGCTGATATACCAGGATCACAACATTCAGTTCATATTTCTCAAGTATTTGCAAATTGAAATATTAGGTATGACTTCCACAACACTTTTTATTGTCCTATTTCTATCTCCGCTGAAGTCAGAATTATATAAGAAATACACTGCTGATTATTTTCTTTGACAACTGTCTACACATTAAGAAAACAGCTTTCAACTCTGAATGTTTTTCTGTTCTTTGTAATACAGATGACAACACCTTCTTTTCCATACAGATTAAGCATGCTACAAGAAAAGCACCATGTATGGTACAGCTTGTAAAAACACAAGTACGTCTTTAACATATTTAAAATAGAAACTGCAAATGTTGAAGTCAGTAGCAGAAGGAGCTGATTCCGAGCAGAAAACACATGAAATAAGAATGAAAACACAAACTGTTCAGTTAGTCTGTTGAAACTGATATTATGAGCATACCTTGTTTTGGAGACCTGATCCTCAGAAGGAAGGAACGGATTATTGACTGTGGCAGACGAGGTGTTTCCAAAGGCTGTGAGGCCCAACAGTTTGATCTGAGAGAGGCCCAGTGTACTAGCATCTCGGGGACGATGGAGACGGAGACAGACAGCCGAGGCCACCTCAGCTTTCACGAGCTGGATTTTTATGTATGTGAGACCACTTGTGATAACAGGAGTTGACAAAGGTAACATATTCACACCATCTGCACTTATTTCCACCGATACTGATGAAGGGCAAGCTACAGAGTAAGGTAAGAAAGAAGGTTTAATGCTATTTAGAAAATTCAGAAAATTCAAATGGCTTGAATGTTATACATTAAGCATTTTTTCTTGTTGAAGATACAGGACAACATGATTAAAAACTACTAGAGAACTGCAGCTAGAGTCCTTGATCAGTGTGTTATCAATAACAACGTGCACATGCATTTTGATATGTGGTTTATAGGGTTTATTTCAAACGAAGGAAAGTTCTGTTGGAGTAAATGTCACATCTTTCCCAAGTTGGGATGTGACAATAAGACAGCAGCAGGTTTGTTTCTCTCAAGTCTTATTCTAGTCACCCCACCTAACTGTTTTGTCAGAAGATTACTAATCAATATCGCTCCACGCTAGAATTTAGAGAGGTTCTTTGCAAATTTTAAAGTTAATGCCACAAAACGCTGCAAGAAGTCAAGCAAAACAAAAGCCTTCAATTCTCAAGAAAAGCAGACCTAGAAACTTTTCAACTTATTTTAATCACCTTCTTCAAACAACGGGTCTAGACCCTCAGCTTATGTTCCCTGTAGTATTTCTAAATCCTAGTCTTTGAACTTTCAAACCAGAGTCCCTGTTAGCAAAACACTCACTTGCAAGAGAGGCCAGATGAGGCTGGATGTGGATCTCCTTGAGCAGCACGGCTGCAGGAAGGTGGATGGTGAGGTCGCACCAAGCTTCCTCGGGCAGGAAGATGTAGGACCACGCGGCAGACCGGGCTCGTCTGTGTGGAGGAGTAGCCTGTAACAGCACTTCAGCAGGCTGGGCAGTGGGACTGCTCGAAGTGATGGAGCCTACAAAACAGCAGCATTATCAATACTTACTACTACCAGACCAATTCAGAACACACAGGTAGAAAATACCTTAGCCCCTTCCATCTCATTTGGTTTTTGATAACATTCTATATGTTATATTGACAGTTATGAAGATATTCTTCTTTTGCTATTCGCAAAACTGCACTTCAAATTTGCAATTTATGGATCTACATGCTTGAAAATTTGCTACTGAAATTGTAAATGCAATAAATTATGCAATAAGTCACCTAATTTATAAATACTAAGAATACTATTTAAAGTAATACAACTATCTGCAAGATTCTCAAATTCACCTTTTAAACAACTTGTGAGCAACACTGTAGAAGGTTTATAGTCTCTCAAATAAACTTGCTTTTTATTTTTTTTTTCATTTTATTTAATCCATCTAAGTTTTAATGACAGGACTGAACAGCTCTCTCTTTTGTCCTACACTATTTGCAATTGTTTTTATTTGTATGTTTATAAACACAATCCTCTCTTTCTGCTCTCCTGACAATGAGACACTGAAAGAAAACATTCATGGGACGAGCCAGGTTAGGGGCAGCATTTACACACTAGTAATGAAAAAGAGCCATTCATACCATAACATACCAATTCTAACAAATATTCTGCAGACACCACACAAATTATGAGGTACAGGTCTAAAAAAGCATCAGTGATATTTAGGCGTAAGTTTCAATCTCTGCTGCTGTTTGACCTAGGTCTGGCCCATTCTGTGTTATCCTACTTTTCTATGTTTCTGCAAGAAGCTGGGTCAAATCAGGTGCATCTTAAGAGAAGTCAGTGAATCTTAGCATGGCTGTGGCAGACAGTGAGCTGGAACAAGGCTTCCCATAACCCAACAGAGGATGAAGAGACTCCCCTTGATGTAATGACTATGTCAGATGCAGATTACTCCTTTTTCTTCTCCTCCCTTCCAAATGGGGCCTTATATTGATAAGACTGTGCAGAAGGGTCTGACTAAACAATATTTCCTTCTCTGCCATCTCCCTAATTCACCAGTACCCTCTCTGTTCAGAAGCTTTAAAAGTATTATGATACTTTTGTGATTGTAATACTTTATCACAACAGTATAAGAACATGGTAAATATTCATACGACCACGGAATATTAATACAAGATAAACTAGAGTTACTTACCCAAAGGGGCAAAATTGTGAATCCCTTCTGCATTATCAGGCTCAGAAGCTAGCACTCTGGCCTTCAAACTGCTGTCTGTTGCTTTGGTGGGACCAGAGTCAAGGAACTTCATAATAGTTGAAACCATACTTCTTGCAGTGTTAACAATAGCTCTTGTGCTTGTTACCATGTTGTTACAAATAAGCTGAACACCACCTATGTGTAATGAAACAAACCCCACAAGTCAGAAGTGTATGACAGATTGTAAGCAAGCAAAGTCATGTTTGCTAAATTTGATCCCTCAGACACATATTTGTATTCCATCTTTAAGTACCATAAAACCCACTATAATCTTTTCACTACATAAGGAAGAGCCCTACTTACCCATGTCATGGAAAGCCTTCAGTGCCTCACTTGTGTCCAACACTCGTAAAATGAACCAGAGCAGTGGCTCAGATAACTGACAAGTGGCGAGAGAACCCTAGAAAAAGAAATACATAATTGTATACAGAATTAATAGGATAGAAATATGCACAGTTGCTCTTAGTCTTCATTTTAGTAGGCCAAATCCCAGAGAGGACATCCCACCACAGTTGATTTCTCTCCCACAAAATAGTAGTAACATACTCCATAGTTTCACTCCTACATAGGAGAAGTCTTTTTGGTAAGGAAAAGGAAGGAATTACTGGATAAAAAGCCAAAAGGAAATAAAAAGATTGAGCATTTTAAATACCCATTAATATGAACACAGTAAATGTGCTCTCCAGCTGAACATAGTCAATCCAGTGCAGGAAAAAGTTTCAACACATCTTTACACCTCAAATCAAGAATCTCAATGGGATGTCGGAATGTCCTTGGGGAGACTCTCCGCCCCTCCACCACAGGCAGCTGAAGAAAGACTAGTCTAACTTCAGCACCAAGGTAAGTTCAGGGTGGAAAAACATTAGCATTTCTTTGTACGTGTCATCAGTCCAGTCCATTAGCATTTTTTCCTTATGGTTTACAGTGTGAAGTAACTAAATTATAATTATCTTGAAGCCCTAAAGAAACCTTACCTGTCTTCCCATGTATCCACAGGCCATGTAGGTAAGAATTGGCTGAAGCATCACTTGCACCGTCGTTGCTTTTTTACTAAGTGTGGTCAGGATAGTGAACAACCCGTCTCCAACTGATATTGCATCTAATCCACCATGAAAGTTTTCGTGTTTAGTTAGATGTAAGCCACTTGCACCTTAGTGAATACAGAAACAGTTCAAGCTTCAGAAATTAAAGACTAACAGAACATTAAAGGAAAAACAAGCAAAACCCCCTAAAACACAATGCATCAAGAGAACAAAGTTATATAAACTTCTTTTCAGTCAAATGTTCACACAGGTTTCTACACATTACAAATGTGCTATCAGATAAGTTACTATTAACACCCCCTAGCATGTGTTACCTTCCTTACGGTATAAAGATGAGGTGTGACGCTGGAAATCAGAAAATTAAAATCCTATTTTAGATATGACATTACAAGTGAGGGTAATTAGCAAAGAAATCAAATAAGAGCTAAAATAATCGGAATCGATCCTAGCCAAAGGTAACTTGGTAGCAAAGGTAGCAGCCATTTTGTGCAGCCAAGAAACCCCAACCATTTAATATATGCATTTCTATCTAAAATACCTCACCTTAACATTTCATTCTCAGTGTTTCAGAACCAGATCTTATTGATAGGACATCAGCACTCGGGGAATTAATGCATAAATGATAGGCATTAAAGTTTGACTGCCTATTGCTGAAGATGAAAAACTGTAGGACTAAGTGTTGGATATTTCAGTCATCTTCTACTATGCCAGGTACAGCTACAGCGTTAGGAGTCAAGCTGCTACTTCTCCTTCCTCCCTCCATCACCCAGCAGAGGAGGGCCATCTTCCCGAAAGCAAGGTTCCCTGAGGATATAACTCTTTTATAAAGCAAATGACATGATTCTGGAAGAGCTTTCAAAAATGGTCTGAGACTGCAGGACGAGGAGGTGAGGGGAATGGAATAATCCCCTTCCATTTAGGGAACTGAAGTTATACTAAACATATAGATAAAGTATTTAAGTGATATTTACATTTAGAGAAACACAGAATTGACAGCTGTAGTACCTTAAGCACCCTAAAATTGTCAAGAAAGAATTAATAAGCACTGGATCCGTGGGAGACAGACAGAAAAAAAGGGAAAAAAAGAGTCAACCAAAGGCTCAATCTTGTCAGGGTCTGGCAAAGCTAAATAAAATGGAGGATACAGCTGAAGCCATCGAGGGCAGGTTAGCTGGGAAGATTTTGAGGCAAAGGTGGGACAGCAACACTGTTATTTGTGTGATTTTCACAGTCTGTCAAAAACAAAGTGCCATGAAATAAGAACTAATGAAATAAAAAGACAGAACTGCCATGAAAGGCAATGCAGCAGATGTTTTAACTTCATGGGACAAGCAAATTACTCATCTCGGTTTCTGAGCTTACCCGAGCCAGCAGTTCAGCACAATTGGCTTAAACTCTGACAGCAGCCCAGCTGCATATCAGCAGACACCTGCAGATGTCTTCCAGACCCATCTTTTTACTAGTTATGTTTACTACAACATGCTGATAGCATTTAATCCAAAACACACAGTGTCTGCAATCTTGGCAGCAGTACTGGAGGAATGTTTCGGACAGAATTTGCCTGACAAGAGCTTAATCCCCTTTTTTTGTTTTCCATGAAGGAACGAAATCCTTAAGTAGCCATGTTATACCTTTCTAAAACACACACAAATTAGCACCAACAACCTGTATCAAAAGGCTCGGCAAAAACAACCCATTGAAGAGATCAGCTGGCCCAACAACTTGCATCCTCTGAAGAGTGCTTTGACACAAAGCTACCTTTCCAAATTGAGTTTTTAAAAACACAAAACAACTCCTGGGCAGAAACTGGTTGTTCAGAAGGACATAAAGTTGAGAAGAGTCTTCTGGAAGGTCCTGGCAGCACATCCCAGCCCTGTACAATTCTGCCTGCTCTGTCAGTGCAACTATCAGAGGTCACTAGTTTCTTTCTCAGTTGCTCCAATGCCAGAATGAACCACTGGCCTAACCTTCACTCAACAAGCCCCAGTCAACAAGCATACAGGTTTTGAGTAAGAGTTCTGGTTAACAGTTTCACCTTTGCTTCAAGGAAACTGGCACAGAAAGGGCCAGAGATTTTGACTGCAAGGACAATCGCTACTAAGAGCACAGAATTTGGCAGCTCATTTCAGAAATGGAACAAAGTCTCTGCCTATTGTCCTGCAAAATGCTTTTGTACTTTTGCACATGCCAGGCTAGTCATGGCATTTCTGCCTGCAAACAAGTCATAGACTAGTGTTGCCACTCACGAGCCATTCTGCTAAACTATAGCAGCAACTCTGCTGTTCAAAGTGTCATCTCCTTCCTCACTTCTCTGACTGGAGCATGTGTGACTGGAGCTCCCAGAACACACTGTTAAAGAGGCTTCTGGTAAGAAGCGCTATGGGGATCAGCAGGCTTTTTCTTCCTGTCATTTCTGTGACAAAGCCTTTCAAGTCTGCATCCAACTTCTCCGTTTGTAGAAGTTTTAAGCATCCCCCACCCCAAGAAGTCTTCTTTTTTATTTACAAAATACCTACCAATAATCATTGCCATAGCGCTGCTGTTGCACTGGCCAAGGGCAGACAAAATCTGGCTCATAATTTGTTGGTTGGCTAAGACCAAGTCTGCCACATATGCGGTTGACCCTTGAGTACTGGAATTGTTTCCATTGCCATCCTTGCCTCCTGAAACCTTTTCTTCATCAGACACGCTGTCTGTAGTACTGCTTGCAACTGGAACACGGGCACTATACTCTCGGTTACTGGAAAGTGGCAGCTGAACTAAAATGTTGACCAGCTTTAACAAATCAAACATAAGTTGATCCCTTGTCATTTCTCCACAAACTGCTTTGGCATCGCCTGGACGAATAATGTTGGCAAAAAGTCCTCCAAAACATGCTCGAGCCCCTACGGAGCTGTCTGAGCCGCTGCGAGACATCACTTTGTCTGAACACGTAATGTAATGATGCACGAGGAAGGTTATAGACTCGATTACTGCAGAAATAGTGCTAACGGACACAACTTCGAAGTTCTGCTCCAAAGTAAACTCCAAGAGTTTCACTTGTGCATCCAAGGGTCCCTGGCCTGTCTGGAAAGCACCCCTGAAAGAATAAAAAAGTCATTGTTAAACATTAACAATTTATGCTACTTGTCTGCATGACTAACATTCAAAAACGAGTTTTTGAGGAATAACTCTCAAAGAGTACAGATTTTCAAAAAAATACAAATCCAGACGTTACTGGAAATGCATGCTGAAGCATATACTGACTTTGGACAAGGGCCAGACATTCACAACTTTTTAATACACTGCTTATGACAGCGTCTACAGAATCTCTCCATCCTATCACTTTACCAGAATTGTCAAGGTTGAAACTTTTCTTTGACAAAGGTTAGGACCTATTATTTCTAATGTGCAGATACACAGGTCTGAAACACAGCCTTCTGTAATTGTCTGGAAAATTTTACATGTTTACAGGGAAATTTCATGTATAGAAGTCACCTAGTACTTTAGCACCACTAGGATTATTTGCCTTCTAAAACATGATTTTTTCCCCCTTCTGGCTGGAGGAAAGAGAGTGGTCAGTCTGAATAGCAACTTTTCATAAGAATGGCACTCAAAGTATCAGGTAAGTGGTTTAAGTTTGATTACTTGCAAGACTACTCTTAGGGATACATTTATTTACCTGAAGTAATTCATATGTTCACTCATGTACTGCAGAAGGAGCCTTCTGAATTAGTATATTTAAAAACAAAATTGGTGCTAATCTGGGGAGTCTGATTTAATTTTTGAAAAATTTCTCTCCATCTTTGATGCTGAGCAATCTCGCAATAACTTTTAACCTCAGAAAACACCCTTTTTAGGGTCTTTTTAGCTTATTTCAAGTAAATTGTGGCATGCAGACAGGCACTGTATGATTCATCATGAATTAACTTTTCTATTATTATACATATTCTATAATTAGTTGTTCAGTAATGCAAGCTGGATCAGCCCACCCACTGCTTCAAGTAACCACGTAAAACTGCTCAGAAGAAGCGGCAGCGGTTTTCTGCACGATTGAAGGACAGGCAACACCAAAGTGCCACCTGCTGGGAAGCAGGGAAGAAAGGAACCAAGGAAACCCAACTATATGAAGCTTTTGTCTGCGGAGGTGTAATACATCAACCCCGGAAAGCAGTGATAATTCCTAACATATTTCAGACCAAGCAGTTGCCACAGGATTGCCACAGGTCTGAAGTGCTGCCCAACTATGGGTACCCAACAGCCTCGTGCTCATCGATCTTGCCGCGAAGCAGCAGAGCAGGCAGGAAGAGCCAGCTCTGCTGGAGAAACGACCAGCGTCTGACCAGCTTCTTGGTGCTCCTTCCCTCATTCCCACAAGCACGGGCAGCCGTGCACGGAGTTTCCATGCACCAGGAGCAGCCCCGAGCCCTCTGGCTGCCCTGCAGCTACAGCAGGGAACGCCTTCCATAAAGCACTTGTCAACATGGCATGTGAGGAGGTACAAGCTGCAGCTGTGATTCACGATCCACAAAAACCATAAAGGCAAAGGTGGTATAAAAAAACAAACAAATGGCAACAAAAAAAAAAACAAGAAAAAAGCCTTGAAGTTTACCTTTCTGTTGAAAGTATATGTACTAACTTCAATAAAAATTCACTGAACATCTGAGGACATGTTGAAGAAAGATGCACTTGCAATCGAGTAAGAAATTCTTGCATAGCTTGTGTAGCTGTTGGCCCAACCTGGAAGGAAAGTTATACATAAGCTAAAATGCCCTCAAGAATATTAAGTTGTATCTAACAGGGAGAAAAAAAATAAAAATAAATAAAATAAAATAAAAAAATCTAGTTTCAGGGGGGGATTTCACAGGACAAGCATTGAAACAATTTCATGTGTTTTTCTACTGCCAACCATGAGGAAAACAAGCAAAAAAAAACCCAAATAAATAATTCCTTTTTCTAAAATCATTTTGCAGCTCAGGATTTTATCCTTCCAGCAATACAAACTACACTCACTATACAGGAACATAATTCCGTGCCAATCCACATGAATTTTCACAAACTAGACATTTATGTGCAAGTATTTTAGACTAATTATGATTGTACAATGCTTAAGTTTGGGGGGGAAAAAAAAGATTTTCCAGGAGACTCCTATCAAATGCTATATATAAATGGATTAACTCTTTTTTTTTTTTTAATCACCATTCGCAGATATTCCAAAGACTAAAAAGAGCAATAAACCATTAGTTGAAATTCGGAGACACGCTGATTCACAAACCAAGAAGAAAATACAAGCATAAGACTTGTGTTTTGGCAGTCATTTTCTTTTGTTACTTGTTACGTATTTAAACTTAATGTTCATCAGCAGTTCCCAACCCAGTCTGATTTCAGAAAGCTAACTGAACTCTTAAGTTGTTTTCCCATGCACACTACACTAAAGCCCCCTACCAAGGAACACTGCCACTGGCATATCACGATACCCAATCACTGTAGAAATTCTCCAGATAGTTGGAAAAGGAAGGAAAGATTAATTATGAGGTATAATACTCGTAATAGATTACCAACATGATAGTTCCTGTGGTGGCTTATCAGAGACACCTAAGACTAAAAATAAAAGAATAACAAGCCACAGCTGTAACACATCATGAAAAACACATATTTGCATCATTTGTACTGAAACCCTATTATGAAGGCCTATTCTGTAATTTTAATTGCTAGTTACCTGTGGACTGTGTTGATTTGTTCCATGAGGATTGGTGCCAGAAAGAAATTTCACCAAGACATGGATGAGGTTGGGATCTGACACCAGTAATTGGGCAGTACTTTCCTGAGCTCCGATGGCACTGCTTGGACCAGCTTAAAAAAAAACATGTGAAAGTTAAAATTTCTAATTTAAATTGTTAAATGTAAATATATTTAAACTGTTTAGCCATTATATTTACCTCATCCAGCATACATATTCAAGGCAGAAAGAGCTACAAACTCATGGCTACAAGTGGGAATATATGTGTGTGTTTTTCCACTAGGTACAAGCATAGACCCCCTCCCAAATTGTTCCCTCTGTTTTCCCTCTGAAACATTCTACCTGAAATATTTCAAACAATATTCCTGAAAATAGAGTTTCATTTTGTAGAAGTAATATATTCAGACATTTTTACATTTTTTCTATTAGTCCAAAAACTTATTAAGGTTCAAGTACAACTGACAGGGATTATACATTCTATTATCCCTTAGACAATTGAAATGTATTTGTCCATGACCCAGTCAGACTTCTTATAATTGACTAAAACCACAGGGAGCTTGATAGGTAGGGGCTTTGGGACTAGAAGTAGAATTAAAGTACATCCTTCGATGATCAAACAAATGTGTTTTGATGAAATGGGAAATCTTAGTCATTTGATAGTGGCATATACAATCAACTCAAATCATGATTTCAGAAAAGCAGAGCTACCTACTAAATAAAAATATTTATTCTTATCATGTTTTACCTATCTAATTACAACTTCAGATTATCACATGTTGAAGATGTAATTTGTTTTCAATTTTATCGCACACTTGAAAAATTAAATCAAGAGGAAGCAGTGCTTTGCTACAGGAGAGTTCACCCGGCATCCACTGGATCACAATAAACTACCTGGATCAGGGAGGATGAAAAAGAACAAAAAACCCAACTACTTTGTAGCCATTCTGTTTTTCAGAGTCTTCATCATTCTGCATTAATTTTCTTAAACTAAGCAGTAATATTCCAGTCAGGAATGAAAAGTTTCAGTGAAAACAAGCATTAAACCCTGATTACTTCTATCTCAACTGAAAAGCAGTCTGAGCACCAAAACAAAATCATTTTGGAAAGAGACTTGCCAAGAGAAGAAATCCCTATGGAAAGATGGAAGGAAAATTTCTCCTTATCAAATGGCATCTCATTCCCAAACTACAAACAGACTTTGTTTTTTGTGAATAGAGAAAATAAAGGCCTAGAGTATTTCTTTAACAGCTATGAGGAACATATATTTCTCATGGGTATATCATTATCAGTAGTAAAACAATTATGTAGGGTTAAGACTGTTGAAACAGCAATAGCTGGAGTTAAATAAAAGCAATAAAACATCTCACACCATTCCCTGTGAAAGAGAGACTGAACTTTTCAGAACAGGAGAAGTCTTCCCTTGCAAACCGTTCCTTGGAAAGACCAATCTGGACCAACTGATCAAATTTATTTTCTGCTGAATCTATACTTCTAAAAATTTAGTTAAGCAAAAATACCTTCCCAACCTCAGTGTAGGGTTTTTTTCTTTTTTTTTTTTTTTTTTTTGATGCCATGATACAAATTAGAAATGGAAGTGATACTAAGGTCTGTAAAGATGCTAATTTCCTAAGCCCTTAGTTAGATCTAATATATTAGGGCTTTTTTTTTTCCCCTCAGTTTATCGTGAAATTTAAGCCAAACTACAATTAAAATCCTGCTCAGCTCTTGCTGATATAACTAATCAAAATGAGAAGCCTTTACAGGCTTCAAAGTTCATTTGAATTATTATATTTTCATGACTAACTTCTGCAACTTTTTGTTGCTTCGTGTAACTGCATCCTTCAATAAACTTTAAATAGGAATCTAGTTTCCATTTAGATGACACTTGAGTTTGAAATACTGAAAATCTCATGTATTCTCAATTGTGTATGCAAATTTCTCAAAATGATTTGTCATTTGAAAAAAAAGAATGATTTCTGTCATACTTTCCTGCATTCTTAAAACTATGAAGACAGAAGGTATTTCATTTTCTTCAGAAATCTTGAATTACAGGCATTAATTGGAAATGCTGTCTTCTTCTCTATGAAGCCTTCAACCATTGTAACAGCATGATAAGTAATACTTAGTTTTTTTTTTTTTTTTTTTTAATATTGCAGCTTTTAGAAGATCCGTGTTTGCATTTGTACTAACAGACATGTTCATAACTTCAGTCTTTTAATTTGTTTTATTTGAAGACACCATTATTTAAAATCTCCCAGCTTTTTCCCACTACATGCACCTTTACTTGCTAGGGATGTACTGTAATAGCCAAATTGGACATTTTTTGTGAATACTTTGCATCTTAATATAGGCAGATGTTACGTCAAAACTTCCCTGGAGTTGACAGTCTCATTCTGTCTCCAGTTGGAAGTACTACTGCAGTGTATAAGTTCAGTTTAATTCTACATGTTATTCATCTGATATGTTTTGTTTGACACTAACTCAGATTTCTGAAGAATCCACGTGAACTGCTCTGTCAAGGTAAGTATATACTCAAAAAACAGTGCTCTTCCCGTGCTTCTGGTAACCGACAAAGTACAAACAGATAATGCAAAAGGGCATGTGAGGAAAGCTTGAATAGTTCTTGCTACAGGAGGAGATCTCTAGTAAATGTATTATCAGAAATATCCGACAGATGACAGCTACCATAGCTGTCTTTACTTTAAAGCAATGGTAGCTGTGAAGTTTTTCTTAGCCAGATATCACTGTTGATTTGCTTGCACACACCTTCCCTTAAATGGAATTAAACAATTCTGATTGTCAGTCACCAAATACTGATTTTAAACATCCTTACAAAATCTGTCACTTAATTGTGTAACCAAGGTCATTATTCTTGAGTGGTGTTGGGAAAGGGAGTTGGGTTAATCCCTGCAATGCATCTTGCAGGCCTCAGGTAAGTGATTCTGAAGCACGAAAATTACCAAGCCTGAGCTCTCATATTCTGAAGATGTGCATCAGCCACATACTAGCTTAATCAGATAGGATTTTCGATCACAAAATGGCCTGCCCTAGAGGGCTGTTGCTCACAAATTCCCAGGAAATGACAACGCCTGTAAGAAACCTGCCCTATGCCCAGGGTAAATAAAAATAAATAAATAAAAGAAACAAAAGACATAAAAGCAAATCCAGATTACTACTGGAGAAGTCTGGGATTTTTGAAAAACAACAAAAAAACCTTAAGTCAGAAACAGCTCTGAAAATGCAAATAAGGCAAGATTCTGGTTCTTAAATGACAGAAGAGTGGCTCTTTCTAAGGAAGAGTGAGGAAAAGAAAATGACTGGAGGTGAACCTGACCTGCCAAAAAACAAGAATGAATTTCAACTACATAACAATGTGGCCAAATTAGAGAACCAAGTTCCCTAATAAGGATTTGATCGATGATCTAGAACAATAACTTTGGAGGGGTTTAAATAAAATGCCAATGAACAAACAGAGCTAAGTGGTCAGCTGATTGCACACAAACAGATTTAATACATCTACAGTCATCTAAATAGAATTATATTTTGTGGTTTTTATATCAGTTTGTTTAGTTCAAAAGAACTAAATAGTTCAAAAGAACTAAACAAACAAAACCAAAACAAACAAACAAAAACCACACCTCATTTTATCATCACACACTGCTAGTAAAGACTAACCCAACTTACCCCAAATAATTGTAACAAACCTCCCAGTGAGTTAAAAGGAGACTACCCTAACCATTACCTGTCAATAAAGTAAATATTTGTATTTTGTTGTTTAAAGCATTACAGAGCTATAAGGCACACTGGATTCAAAACAAAATTGGTGTGGAAGTTGCATGCAAAGCAGTATTTAAGAGCTCTGACTTGGTCTAAATATGCAAGTTTTAGAAGATTTGTCTCCAATTTTCTCTTTATTATTGATATCTTCTTTAGAATGCCTTGGGAATATGGTCACAAAAGGATTCCTCACAAATGTTGCCCTATGATGGGAAACCTTTTAGAATCTAAAATCTGTCAGTTAGAAATCACATCATTTAACTTCTACCCAACTTATGCCAAAATCTTATTCACAAGGGGACATTGTTTGCACAACGTTAATGACCCATAAGCACCATGCAAGATAACTTAGTGAGCACAGCAATGCTGTGAGAGGGCTTTATTTCTTTCTAAAAAGACTCAACTTTTAGGGACTTGTCTTTGTACAGCTTTTTATAAGCAGTGACTGCTGCCTGGACATGTACAGAAATATTCCTACTGCCTCAGAAGAATATGAATCTTTCTCAAAGCCTCAATCATCACTCTCTGCTACTTGCTCCCCAAACACAAAGCTAATGCCCAACGATGTCATTCTACAATTCTTTTATTTAGGAGTCATTGCTAACCTACTTGTAAGGACTTTTTCTTCTACCACTAAGATTTCAGCTTCCTTGGTACGAGAAATTCGAGAATTTCACTCCCAAAATGCCTGAAGTTATGGTAAGCCAAAGTACTTACGTAAGAATGAAAAAATTCTGGTAGTCTTTGGGATGGGAATGAACATTCATTTGTGTGTCACAAGAACAGGCAATGTAAAAAAAAATTTCCAACAACTTACCATTAAGCTGCATATTTGTCATAAGAGTTAAGCTGTGAAGCACCAGGCACCATGTCCGGAGTAAGGTATTAGGATACCATGCCAGAACTGATAGAAAACTAGTCACAGAAGCTGTTGAGAAAAGACATGTTTTATCCAAGCATGAATCTTCAGAGTATGACAGTCAAAATGAGAAGTTTAGTGTGAGTGTTGTATTTATTTTGTTTTTACAACTATTGACCCAGGAAATTAGGAAAAGAAACTTTCAACAACACCTCAGAGGAAATGACCTGAAGAGTTTCTTCCATGTCCAAATTCTGATATCTCAGATAAAAATAATGCAAATAAATTTCTTGAGTTGTATGAGAAAAGTCTCTTCTATACACACCTTTGTGCTAGATTAGCAGGCTGAAGCCAAAACCTAAAAGTCTTCCCCAATCATAAGTCTCCTTTGATAATAAGTCTGATGCCTGTTTATGGGAGAATAAATTTACTAGAGAAGGGCATCCAGATGCCAGTCTGCCTGAGACTAAGAAGCGTATTTAAGAAAACTTTTCTTGGAAGTAAAGAATGATGAATTACAAACCACCAATTTTACAGTCTAAGTAACAAAAACACATTCAAGGAACTGCCTCAATTACATGTTAACTCCAGAGTTTCAATATTAAGAAAATAAAATTCCAAGAGCTCCTTAACAAGAGGACTGAGAATTTTCCAAAATCTTATCTTGCACCACCTGCAAATTAGTTTTCCTAATTTAATATATTTACCTTGGTTTAAAGAAATTACAGGTATTCGATTAGCATTATACAGGAAAATATCAGCGCCATTATCTTTACTACCAGAGGAACTGGAATTCAGGCTTAATGTGAGCCATAACTGTAAAAGGGATTCAAGCTGAAAAACAGAAGAGGGGAAAAAAAAAAAAAAAAGAGAGAGAGAGAATATTAGGTCGAATGCAAGTGTTTTCCCAGAACCTAAAAATGAGAGAGAACCTAAAAAGTGCCTGTTTTCATTTTAAAAAGTTTTAACCACTTTTTCAGCTGTTGCTGTTTCCACTCGCAGCAATCAAACCCACACTCTACAGGGTATGAAGTTTCTGATAAACAAAACATTCACATCAAGCTCAGGATAACTTGCAAATGCTTTTACTGCATTCTAGTAATGCATTTCTTTTCAGCTGGTTCAAATTCTCTTACAAAGTTTTTTTCCTCTTCCAATTTCTGTTTAAAAAAAGACAATTTGCTCAGAAAGAGCTATACCACCACCTTACTGCTTTAACTTAAGTGATTGCATGTGAGCTTTTGGAATGTCTCAGGGAACACAGCTGAGTAATGACTAACAGTCTTCCAACATTACTCGTATTCACAGAAGCTGATTTTAGAGAGTAAAAATATCCAAACATTTGAAAGTTCATAAGTCTATACCTGAACATGATGAACTTGCAGCATGGAAAAGAGTTTGTTGAAGCAGGCACTCAGCATAGGTACAGATGACAACTGCACCATCAATTGTGCATTCTGGTTCGCAGCATGTAACCCCCTCAGCAATGAATCATCTGTTCCACTGGGAGACTGGGTTACTAGAAAAAAATATAACAAACCAAAACACAAAATCCCCCATGTATGGATTATCTTGTGGAAGTTCACAAAAGTAAATTCATATTTATTTACTTAGATTTTATACTTATGGTAAAATAAATTTATATTTATGAAAACATCTTCAATTCTGTGTTCAGTTCTGCTGCACTACTGCTAACTATACTCTTAAAGGCATACTTAAATGTCAGACATCTCCAACTTTCCACAAGTGTTTGGAAAGTGAGCCCACAGATACACATTTTGACTGTTCTTGACGAACACATCTTTCTGGTCTAGTCTTTTGAGCACTGCAGTTGCACAATCTTTTTTAACCATTTAAATAAAACTAGCACAGTCAATGATAAACTTTTGGAGAATAAAGTCTACGGATATCACTAACCCCTCCAGTATCCATCAGAAATACTTCTGAAGCTTAGTCTCACAATCAAGTTGTAGTGAAATACAGGTTTTTTGTAAGCTGTTATTGGCAACTGAAAAAAAATTAGTACAAATTTTGAAGTATCAAGCTAATTATGTGAAGAAAATTATTTGACAACAGGTAGTTACATGTAGGAGATGTGTTTGTTAATGCCTGTAGGATGGAATCAGCCTCGAGGGTGGACATCATTTTCAGCATTAGCTCAGCTTGCTGTTCAAGTCCAACTTCTAGACGTGCATCTAAAGCTATACAAGGCAACAAACAGGATAAAACTGAACGATAGTAGAGATACACATTTATTTACTTGTAACTTCTAAGCAAATAATATAGATACACTGTCCATACTATACTTAAAAAAAACACACACACACCACTAATCTCAGTATAGCTGATAGGAAGATTCACTTGTGTGTGACAAACAAAATATAGAAACTTTGAACGTAAAATTCTTGTAGGTTTGAAATATATAATTAATAAAATACTAAATCTAATATCTTTGTTTTTTTCTGAAACACACCTACAGATACTTTTTTTAGCCACTTAAATGTTACATATCTAAAGTACATATGTTCAAGCCTTTTTTTTTTTTTTTTTTTTTCCCCTCCCAAAAATTAACAATTCTCAATCAAGGATTAAAAGCTATTTCTCACCAAAGAATTGGGAAAAGGTCTGTCTCCCCAACTCAACAACACTCTCCAAACTTTAAAGAGTGCTTAATACCTTAGCATAGAACTAACTGTGCAAAGCATCAGCCAGTAAGGACTTCCAAACTTTGTAATAACCTGTGAAACAGGAATGATTTAAAGCTGACTGAATGCGTGTCTAGGAGGTTGTTCAAAAACATTAGAAAAGGAAAAAAAATCTGTTATCTTAGACTCAGGTTTAAAAATAAACCTCATGTAACATTTTCCTGCTTATCACAGAAGAATTGTGGCATATGTAAAAATGTAATTCTTTCCATTTAATGCATACAGCATTAGTAAACATTAATTTGCTAACAGTGACGCATGGACTGCAGCACCATAAAAAAGAAAACCCTGAAACAGAACTTGACCACACTGCTCACCTTGGGAGACAGATACGCTCACAGTTTGCGATCCATTCTTCTCTGTTGCTACTGGTGGTTTTGCAACAGGAATTCCAACACCTCCAATGTAAGGATTGTAATTGTAGGTACCATAATCAGCACCCCAGTAATCATACCAGGTGCTGCTTATAGGCTTAAAAAACAAACACAAAAACAAAAATAAACAATAACAAAACATTCAACAACTCTTCAGACTGCCTAATAGAAGAAAATCATTTGACTAACAGAACACATGGTAGCTACGAAAATTAACACAAAAAGACTGGATCCAAAAACTTTAGAAAGTTTGTTTCCATTTCTGTTGCTGTATAATCTACTGATGGTTTAGTGATTTTCAAAATCCGGCAACTTACTTAGATGCCTCAGAGAAAACAGAAAATGTTACTATCAGTTTTTATTTATACGTTTGTACCACAGTATGAATTTGGATTACACAAACATTTTGAGAAGTTGCTCATGAAAACAGAATACTACATTATTCATATAATTGTACTAATAAAATACCTTGAGGCCTGAGCGAGGCTCAGGGATTTTATGTACTAGACTCTGCAAAAGAAAGAGCTGAGTAATTTCTGCTCAAGGCTCTCAAGGCTTCACACTAAGAAGGTGCATGGACTGCAAGAATGAGAGAACACAGTAATATAAGACTATATTGAAGCAAGTTATGTGTTCCTAGTTAACATCTAATGGCAAGATCCATAATGGTATCAATTATCATTCAAGAGAAATGTCACAACAGCAGCAAATCTGGAGGAGGTAGGAGACACTGACACCAGAAAAATTAAGCAACAGTGGAATACTTTGGTTAAGTTAGATTTAAATAAAGAATTCTTTAGATGATAGATAATTAGTGGAAATACACAAGGGAATAAGAAAAGGAAAAGACTGCAGTATGTCTGAGCAAGCAGTGAGGAAGTTAATTTAGATTAACTAAATGAGGCTGAAGGCTTAACTTCTTATGGAGAGGAGTGGGAAAACGCTGAATAAACTCTGACTTTATTCCATTATTATGGATAGAGCAAAGAGGCTCAACATTTTATATAAGCAGCTGTGGTTCTTTATAACCATATTTTTATATTTTTAATATAGCTTGACTATGATGCTATCTAATTGCAATTTTACTCTAATATAAATATGTTTAGATTCCCTTTTAATATGAAAAAGGGCATTTAATAATTCTCCTTGTCCCATGATGAAATACTTTTAGCTGCTTCCATTCCCAGTGTCAGGCTAGTCTAAGCAGTAACATACTGGTAATGACTTTTTCATAAAACAAACAAAAAGTAGAAGAACAAGCTGTATTAACTTCTAAGATCAATCACAGAAGCTAATGGCACTCTACTTGCAATGAGAAGAAACAAGACAGGATACTCTTTCTTCTGTGTTCTGTTATTTTACCATGTGTTAAAACATGAGTAAGTTTGGAACTTCCCATTAAAATATGGGTATCTTCATGTAAAAGCAAAATATTTTGTCGTCGTCCGAGACATGAACACATTTCATATTTATATTCTTTCCTGACCTTGTGCATAAAACCTTTACACAAAACTGGGAGCAGGTCTGTTAATATGAAGTATCACTAGTTAAAAGGGGAAAACAGGAAAGTTTCACACGTAAAGATTATCCTTAATAATTATGTGCATTTTACCTTGAAGACTTTGGCTGCAAGGGGATCTTTTTCCAGATCAATATCCAAAGGATCAATATCAACTTCCATGAGGTCTTGCAGTAATTCCAGGTCAATGTCTTTATCTTTTTCCAAAGATGAAAGAGGTGGAGCACCTTTGAATGATTAAAACAGCTTTAATACTGTCAAGTATAAATTATAAAACAGAGTTAATATCATGTACTTATTTGGTAATTTTAATTCTTTCAGTATTTACAGCTCTTTGGAAAAAGTTCATGAATGTTATTAAATTTGAATTCTTGAAACTTCTAAAAAAGTTTTTAAAATATTTTAAATCAGAAAAAATACCATTTTTAATGAGAGCATGTAAACTGGGTTGAAAGACTGCTCATATTTTGTCCATGTTTTCAGAAACAAATTAACCTAAAGTAAAACCAAATACAGTTCTACTTTTAACATGTGTTCAGTTGGTAAAGCATGAGTAGTACTAGCGTAAGTTTTTATTAAAACTTTTATTAAAATGAAATTGAAACAATCTTTCAAAACAAACATTTCTTGCATGTACAGGTGTCAGGATTATTGAATACTGTGTTTATTACAAGTATTACTACTCTAAATGTGTTAAGTTACTCCTTACTGTAATAATATTGGTTCCTGAACTACTATCATGTTAGAACTAAACCTAAATTTTATGTTTGCTCATCGAGAAAACTCAACGAAAAAAAACTGAACTACAAGCTGTTGTCAAGCTGAGTCCATTTTGGTGAATGTTAGATTAAAAACAAATGAAAAACAACTTGTCATTCTGATGACTGAAATGTTATTATTATTATTACTATTAATTGACCAGTTTGTATTACTATTTTCGCATCTAAAAAAGATTTTTTTAAATATGGAGTTCTGGACTCCGGCTATGCAAGACACATGGAATAATGTGCATATGATAATGGAGCTCTTAAAAAGCTATAAACTTGTAATCACCTTATAAGTGTGCACATGTCTATACATAAAAACCTATTCCATCACATACACCGTTAAAAAAGGGCTGAAAATGATTTAAGAGCATGAACATTATTTTGGAGTTCTGACAAAACTGCAGGTTTAAATTTGAAATACACCACAGATTAAAATGTTTACCTGTGATGTCATGTGTCAATGGCTCATCTATGGTCTCCACTAATTGAACTGTTGGTTGCTGGAGAGAGTCATCAGAATCCCCAGCTGAAGCTCCAGTATCTTCGCCCAAGGTGCTTTCTTCCATAGCTTCAGCTGCAATAGGTGCCAACAACTCTCCTACATTAAGCAGATAACTCCATTACTAGCTCAGATTGTATTCTATTTTCAAATCCCAGGGTCTGGGCCAATTGCCTGTTTTCCTCTGCGTAACTATTCTTTAAAAGATACATTTTTCAAGGGAAGGAACCCTGAGTAAATTCTAAATAAACAGGGCCTACTGTATTACTGCAGGGCTAGAATATTCTTAACTTTCAGATGCATGCATTGCTAATTCAATATTAAATGCTAATCAAAGATTTCAAATTGCATTTACTCAAGTGCAATCTCAATTTGCTTTGTGAAGCCCATCAAGAGCTTTCTTACCAGCTTAATGAGAGCATTAGACTTATGTGTAATAGTAAAAAATAAGTTTCTATCTTACACACACATTGTGAAAAATACAAACAAACCTGCTAAAATATCCTGCAGCATGCAAGTCAGAGAATACTGAGCCCATGCTCCTCCCCAGGAGATGTCTCCTCTGTTAAAGTCGGTCCCAACCAGAAGCAACAACAGTCTTTCCAGCTGAGTTTCATTCACAATCTCACACAAATGTATTGTTGGCCTTGTAGCATTTGCAATTCTAGCAAGTACCTAGAAAAAAAAAAAGGAGAAATAAAAATTATATTGAGTTCTCCCTTAAGAATTAATACATCAACATCAAGACAAAGTTCTCAACAAGTAGAGATACCGAACTGTGCTACTTAAAAAAAAAAAAAAAAAAAAAAAAAAGGCAAAATAAAAAGAAAATGAACACAAAATATCCAAATATCAGCCTTCCTGAAAAGTGGCAAACTGTAGCCCCACATTTTATCTATGAAATTCACCTCTACTTTATTGCTGGGGACTTTTCACTGTCCATCCACAAATGATTTCATGGTCCATCATCTCTGGCACAAGAGTACCACTTTACTCTCTATTCTCTCCTGTCATTTAGTTACACGTATCCTTTTTTAAAAATGCCTTACTAGCCTTAGGAATGTTGTTACAGAAACATAATGCTACAAAAATACTTTATGGTTTCCTGCAGTCTTCAAAAATTGGGCAATTTTGGAATGGAAGATATAACTGCAGCACTACTCCATTTCTTACACTTCAGAGTTGAATAAAGCATGTTAGAATTGACCGTCCATATTAAGGTCATGGATCATCCTCATTTAAAAATACGTAACAGCACTAAGTAGTAAACACAGTATATTCCAGACATTTTTCCTACTCTAGAAAAAGGCATCCTACATTTCACTTACAGAACAGATGAAGTGTTAGGCAGCCATGGGATTTAAGTAGGTCTAGAGTGTAACAGGCTTAACTGTTAAAACCTAATTTTTGTCAGGTTATCTATAAATTGGAGTTCAGCTTCAACAATCATCTGTAGAGACCTCCAATTTGAAAAGAGAAGAGTTCACCGATGTCTTGGTGACACAATGATCATCAAGACACTCTAACCAGGGGGGACTGTTCCCCAGCCTTCCCCAGTAGTAGGGTTTATAGAGAGGCTGAAAAAGTTTTGATTTTGAAGCACTGTAATGGTTCCTATGAAGAAACAGGCTGGAAAGCAGATTTGACTTTTACTTCACCAGCCAATATTATCCTCCCCTTAGATTCCCCAAGAAAGTCTTTTTTCTGTAGTGTGAGCTATAAAATATCCTTTTTTTTTTTTTTTAAAGTTTCCTTAGCTTTTTCAGTAGGAAATTCATCCTGCAACCCCTAGTCTGTTACTCAGTATTCCCACTAAGTCTTTGTTTTTCATCTTACAGAACACTTAAATTCCTGTATGCTTGATGTTCTAAAGACAAAAGGAGATAAATCACAGCTTCGGTTCTTAAATCTTTTTTCTCGAGGATGAAGAGGGGAGAAACAAGCCAGAATCTGAAAACCCCATTCAGAAAAATCGCTCTAGTAGCATTTACACTTCAAAATTCTACTTTAGTTTTCTGATTTACTCTGATGAGGCTAAATCAGCTTTTTGAAAAGCAAAATCCAAAGAACTTATTAAGGTTAGTAATTTTAGTACTGTACAAACATCCTGACACAAAAGCTTTCTGAAAACCTACCTTTTTCTAGACAATTTTGATACCATGGTATCATGATGTATTACCCAAAAGTTGACAAATCAGAAAACATACTATCGCTAAAAATTATTAAAAATGCTAAGGCTCCCACGTAAGCAAAAACCAGTCAGAAAGCTAATATGACGTGGTCTCTACTGCAAGCATAGAAAGATGCTTCCCATTCTGTTTACCTTACAAACAAACAGAAGTAAATCTGCATGACACGTAAAGTCCATGGACAAGAGAAACAGTGCCAGCTTCTGCACCACAGAAATACAACGTTCATGTGCCAGTGTAAATGGAAGTGGTTCGATATCCGGAGTTTCTTTAGCTGCTGATACTTCTGTATCTAATGTAGAACGAGGCCATTCAGCAGTCCGACGTAAGCGTATTAAGTCCTTGAAGTGCTGCAAAAATTATTAAATTAATGGTTACACAGATGAAAAAGAACCACTTGGCCTTTCTCTAGTGAAAATGTAAAGCTACAACAATAGCCATAAAGCTTTGAAAAGCAAAGAACAGTCTAGGAACACATGAGAGTTTGGAACAGAATTAAGTTTTTATTGGAACAAATTTGGTTTGGCATGGCACAGCAAGCAACAGCATCATAACCAACTTATTCTGTTCCTCACAACAAATGCCAGTAAAGCCTTTGTTTGCCATAAAATATATAAAAAGTATGCACATTTTAGGATTTTTTCTTCTTACTTCCAGACCCACATATAGAGTGAGGGCTACCATGGATCCAACCACATAGAAAAATGGCTAAAATGGATATCTACCCTTGAAAGGATGCTGACTTCTTAGCAATCACCAGCACTTTCTCAAATCAGATTAAAGCCTGTAAGCAAAAGTTCTTTTATACTCTTAAGCAGACAACTTCCAGTCAAATTTAAACTTCAGAATCATTACTGTATATTTCACAGTAATTGATACTCCAGAACTGTAATCCTTAACGCTTAGAAATCATAAAGTGGCAATCAGCCACTGCAAACTGAGCTGTTCTGAAACCCAAAGCTCTGAGCTACCACATTCTAGACACAGGGTCTACAAATCCAGTGGAGAAAAGTAGGTGCTTTTAATCCTCCAACCCAAAGGCACTCATTTAGCAGTTCAGTTCATTGGATCAACCACACAAGCAGTCTAAGATTAAATAATACAAATGCCCCTCACTTAAGTACTGGATACTTAAGTAGAGACCATAGAAAGAGCTGTTTACCAAGGCAAATGTTTCAGCCTTTTCCCAAATGCAACAAATGTTTAAGTTACTCATTGCTTGTAACAACAGAAAGTGATTAGTAGATGAAGTAGTAAAACCTGCATGAAATGTGATTTACCACATGTACAGTAAAACCATGGCTAGCAGTTACAGTATTTCAAGTGGAAGACTCTAGCTTGACATGCTTTTCTGAATGCACCATGGCTGCTGTAAAGTGAAACCTATGTAGCTTAACTTGGCAGCATATTTCAGCCAGTGAGTCATCAAAAGATGTTTTAAGGGGGGCACTGATAAAAATCCATCAGAATAGAGCAGAAAAAAGGAAAGAATAGCTCATGACAAGCAGAGTTAGTGTAAACATAGGGCTCACAAAAATATGCCGGTGTTTAACCCTTTGAGGAGGGAGGGTTGGCAAATTTAGTGCAAGGTGTTGTAAAATTTCTGTTCAGAATGCCCTGAAGGTCCAATATTCTACAGCCTCCTTCTGCAGTCCTACTTCCAGTCATCCTAACAGACAGCATCACTCCTGGAATCACACAGTAGATATTTAAAGGGATACTCAAACTGAGAGCTAAAAGGAATTGCATCGTTTTCTATTCCCTGCAAAGCCCATGTTGCCATCTGCAGTAATCCCTAAATCTCAAACCTTTGTTTCATAACCAAAATCATGCTTGTACCAGCATAGCCTCCCTCAGTACCCGGAACTTACTAGAAGATGCCATAATTTACATGATATGTGTTTTTAGAAAGCCAAGAAGCTTCCGAGAAAGCTCAGAGCATATTCCCAAAAGCAGGAATTACTGATCTGGGGAGAACACCTTCTGTGAAAACTAACTTCTGGCTTCCCAACCAGGACAGCCTCCAGAAGAATCTCATGCACTATCTCTTAGCTCTCTAAAAGCATCTCTCAGCTATCTAAAATATTATTTTACACTTTTTATCTGTATATGTTACCCAAAAGTTTAAATATATGGATCATATTCCCAAATGTACAGGACTGCAAGTGATTTTGCCTAAGATCAGCTCTGAAGTCTCTGTAGAAGATCAGCTATTTTTCCCAAAGCAAGACATTTCCAAATTGTGGCTGTATTCAGCAAACAAAACATCTGTGATAACAGCCAGGATGAAACACTTTTTAAAAATAAGATCAACCTAAGACAAAAGTGACTTTGCAGGAACAGGTGTTTTCACACAAAGGGCAAGAAGTCAGTTACAGTTTCAGAGCATCATACCTTTGAAGTAGCCTGCTTTAGTTTTGCCTGTTCTACTAAAAGTTTATATGATGATCCTTTGTTGCTTTGTATTTTCTCTTTTTCCATCTGTTCCACCAAAGCCTTCTGCTTTGCTTTTAATAAGTTAAGTTGCTAAAAGAAAATGTTAATAGGAAAACATGAAAATTTAAGCAATAAGATGTTAAAAGGATAAGTGTTTATACATGAAAGTAATCTTCAGTTCAAACTGCACCTTGAACTTTTCTAATATAGTTTATACACAACGTTTACTGAGGGACCACTGGTAGACTTAGAATGAATGATGCTTTAAAACAAACAAACAAACAAAAAACACTAGTATTTTAAAATAAACTCAAAACACAATGAGACAAGGGTCATAAAATCAGTAAAGTATGAAATTTTTGTTTCTAAACAGTATCTTAAGAATTATCAACCGTTAAATCTCTGCTCTCTGCGCACAGAGATTGCCCTGTACAATCTCTGAGCTGGCAACTCAAATGTACCCAAATTTATCTAGAAAATAAATTTATTATTAAATATGGGTCGCAGAGAGCAGCAGTACACTCCAGGATTTGTACTTCCAGCAAATCCCATGCCCCACAGTTTGAGACAAATGTCAAAGAGGAGAGGCGGCCTTCAGCTACAGAACCAGACCTATGCAAAAACAAGGTGTATGAGTCCCAAGGCCAAAGCTGTTTTTTCAAATAATAAGATGTAAGCGTCTTCCATGAAAACAGCCAGTATTATGCTGAAAGTCACCTGTTTATGATGAACAAGCTGTTTTCTGATCTTTCTGGAATATAGTCTGTCTAGGCTACTGTTGCCTTTAGTAGATCTGCTCAAACTCTGAGTGTGAAGGCTGTTATTAATAAAACTCCACTGGTTTCCTAATGCAAAAAAAAAGAAAATATATTAATTCATCTTAAGCTTCACCTAACGTCCGAGAAAATAAAAATATTTACAATGTAATAACAGTTAAAATCTACATATACTAAACACTGAAGAAATAAGCAAAATAATTGCTAGTGTCATGCAACTGTCATACTGATAGTTATAGGAATTTTAAAAAGCAGTGGCATTATCCATTTTCATTCTTTTAAAGATATATAAGCAAGAATTCCCTAGCTAAAAACACCTGAACAACCTCCATAATGGGAAAGCTTTTAGATTTTTACTTTTAGGTAAGCTATTTGAAAAAAAACGTAGATGATCTACGTAAATATTAACAACAACAACAAAAGATCGAACTTAAACATATACTGGTTGCAAATGCCATGGCAAATACCAAAATATGTGTCATGTCATACCTTTGCTCATTCTGACAATACAAATTGCCTCAAAATGGAAGTCTCTCAAGTCCTAGTAACAGCATATAGTATTTTAGAAAATAAAATCAAGTTCTTAATCTATCAGTTGGCAGAAAGAGAAAGATAGATAAAAATGTGTAAACACACACACACCTATCTATCTATGTCAGGTTTCCGAGTGAAAGAGAAGATAAAGAAGCAGGCCTCTGAGTGCAAATAAAGTGATCAAAACATCTGTTCCTAAAACCCATTTTTAAGTGAATTGAAAATACTATATTTTTTAAAAAAATTAACTGCTCTAAAAATGTATATCCATAAAACAAGGTTATGATATGTAGTTGAAAACACAGTACATACCTGTCACAAATCGTTCCCTCTCTTTTCCATTCAAAGGCTTCTTAGCTGTGGCTGCTTCATCTTCAACAGTAGCTACATAATCCAGCAGTCTGGATACCAGCATTACAACCCAGCTGATCATGGGAATGTCTAATACTCCTTAAAAAGAAATAGACTTGAGTGTCTTAATAAAGTTTTGAAGCCATAGCAAGATACTTTTAAAAGAAATCACAAAAAGACATTATATGAAACACTGAAACACATTTCACTGCACCACAAAGATTTAGATTTATGTTTTGTGGGTTTTTTTGTTTTGTTTTCCACTCAAAAGTACTGCTTTTTCTTCATAATCCGAGCACTCATGAATGTGGGAGGAAATCAAACATTTGCTGTAGAACTAAAGTGCGAAAGTAGAAGTCACAATTCTAGTCAGATGGAGAGGAAGGGAAAATCCTCCTCTCTATTGCTAAAGCAATTAAGTGGCAATTAAAAAAAGAAATCTAAAATGATAAGACTAAACTTCCTCGATGCAAATACAGAATGACAGGTGCCTGAATTAAAGCATATAAATTAGATGATTCAAATTCCACAGTGTGAAATTCCTCCGTCAACCAAGACTCTAATGAGACAGTCGCATAAAATCCCAGAAGTAATAAGACAGTTATATCCTTGCATCCAACTAGTTTCATTTTTATCCCTTTTTAGTCTATTTTCAGGCAGCCATCTTAATCAAATAAGGGAAAGCCAAGACTGAACACAGACTAGATGGAACATGCTGGTGGCAATAATAACTAGCTATTGCTTGTTTCACTCTCATGCATTAAATGCATATATTTCTGTACAGGCAGATATAGAAAAAAAAAACAGAGATTATACATCTTACAAGATAACTCTGGGTATGTGTGAGTAAATTTAAATGAGTAGCTCTAAAGTGAAATCATTCAAACCTACCCATGAACCTACAGTTCACGACCACGCGAACACTGTCACAACACAAACTGCATACTTTTAGATAATACCAATAATGCAAAGTTATTAATACTACAGGTTATATACAAAATTTCAAAGATGTGCATACTGCTGAGCCATTTCTAATTATATGACAGTTTCCATGCAGTGATCTCAGAAAAGCTTTAGTGAACTTCAACTACTGTTATTTCTGGATCAAACAAGAAAGCCAAGGCACAGAAATTGCTTGTCCAAAGTCATGTCTAGTTCTTGGCAGGCTAAGCAATAGGATCTATGCCCTGAGTTTTTGCTCTAGAATCCTTAATATTGGTAAGAAAGCAGTCCACCTCCAGGAGGCAGAGGAATAGGAAGCCTTTCAATAACATGACTGCAGACCAAATGGCAAATAGGAGGCCTTTCAATAACATGACTGCAGACCAAATGGCAAGAAGAGGAACGGATCTCTTTAGTGATGACCACTGTGGTTTGCAGAATAAAAACAGAGAGTCTGCTGTGGAATAAATTATACACCCTTTTATGTTTCTATTTAAACAATTGCATTTCTTTTCCTGTCTCTTAAAACTAAATTTTCAACTCTTCTCTCCTTCCCCACAATGATTTTTGCTTATTCTTTTCTTCTACCTCTGCCTCCAATTTTATAGATTTTATCTACCCATAACACTCACCTCTTTTCTGATTGTCCTTTGTTTTCTGACCTTTCTGCCCCAGTAATTTTTCACCCCATTGACCCTTACTCTTGATAGCTCTCAAATAAAGATTTCTTCTGCCATACCTGATGCTTCTATCACACATAGTAATGCCCTAGTACTCACCTGCACTGTCCAGGAGAAAGGAAGCTGGAAGACCAGCAAATAAAGCTCGGAAGTATCAGTTACTTCTCCTGCTTCCTAAAGTCCTCCGTGAGGACAACTAGTAAGGCAAGAACTATGAAAGGAATTGGCAGCTGTGGGGAGAGTGCAAACAGAAGTAGAGGAGATGTAAGCTTGGATTTGCCTCAGACTAGTTAGAGACTATAGCAGGATATGGCCAAGAGAAGGAAAGTACATGGCAGACCAAGGGGAAGCAATAGGACAGCTTCTGACATCCGTTGGGGTCTTGGTTGCATCAGGAGACAGGGTAAAAAGTAACAACAGAGTCTCAGTTGGCATTTACCAACTTCACAACTCTAGAACTTTTCTTCCACCATGTGTTGCTACATGCACATAGGTTATGCAGTAGCCTAGAGCTGGACGTTTTCGAAATCAAGCATTTTCTTCAAACTTAGGGTAGTTGAGAAAACACTCAAAAAAATAAAGTCTGTAGAATATCATTTCAGTATTTCTTTGGAAGAGTCAAGATGCAAGATCCTTGTGTTTACAAAAATATCCAAAAAACACACGCCTGAGAATACCCTAGTAGTCTGCGATAAGCATAAGAATACATCTAATAAAGTTCTCTTCAGCAGCTGCATTTCATTTCAAATGCTTGTAACTTAGAATAGATCTCATGAACAACAACAAAAAGTTTTAAATCCGAAGTAAGTCAGTAGAGCTGCTTACACACCAGATTTCCCTCCCCCCAATTTACAAAAATTTGAAAGAAAATATACAGGAAAGTATAGCTTCCAAATTAGAGGGCTACCTTCAGTTCTTCTGTGCACAGGTAAGTGAGGTTGCAGTGGTGACAGCAGGTTATCCAGAAGATTAAGTAAACTTTCTAAAACGCCACTGTTGCTAAGTGATCTTTGGCCAATGCATGAAAGCAACATGAAGACCCTAAAAACAGAATTTCAATATTTAAGAGTTTATTTTATTTTTTTCCCCTGATTCAGTGATATTCTGAAACACACCTTATGGAATGATGTTCCCCTAGACACTGAGACACACATTGTTAAAAAAAAAAAATCAGTACTGTGGCCCAGAGAGTTAACTGGATTCCAAATTCTATTGCAATAAGACGACAATAATGTGGCATTTTACGTTTCTCAGTCTCTCTTTTATCCTCAAGAGGTCAGCAGCTACTTGCTCTGACCCACTTTGCACATGTTTTGAAACACAACATTATCTATTTATTTCTTATTAAATACAATGAACTGAATAACAGGAATTAAATCCAATATTCTTGCTTCCTTAAATTAATCTATTTATAAAAAGTATAAAACCATCGATATTACAACTCAAAGAAGGCAGAATGCTACAAAACAGCAAATACGTTTCACTAATATTCTAACCATGTTTACCATTTTCTTATAAAGACTTGAATCAACAATCTGAAAAGATCACCACATACAACATTTAATTCTCCGCTCTGCAGTTGGTTGTTTGGTCTCATCTCAGAGAAGCCTTTTGTTTCAAATGCTAACAGTGTGCTTTTCAGTCTCGTTCCTACCTCCAAAAGCTCTGAAAGAGCAGCTCTGGGCCCAGGGTGCATTTATCCTGATAAAGGAGAAGGCCATTTCCATCAGCGCAGAGCAGCCCTGCTGCGTGCGCAAGCAACAGCAACGTTCTCCAGCAATCTCTGCCCAGCCCCTTCCAAGTAAAGGGGAACTGTGACTTACTGTAGTCACAGCACCAAATAATGAAACAGCTGCCACCAGACACTTAGCACTTGCATTGCTGTTTTGAAGTTAGTTTTTAACAGGTAAACAAGCATACTTTTTCATCAGTCCAGATGAAAGTCATGAACCTCAACAGTATTTAAGTGATGCACAGATAATAGCATACAACGAAGACTTGCACTTACCTGTCCTGTGGGAATATGAGAAGTTGCTCCGAATTGTACAATTCCTGTAGCACATTTGAAAGAAACTGGCCCCACCATCTTTCTCCTCCACATAACTGAACAAGTAGAAGGCCAGTATGCAATCTTATCTTTGGAGTTCCACTTATACACAGGTGTTTAAATAATTCCTCACAAGCTTGAGCATGAAAAGTACTTTGCAGAACCACAGGAACAGAGTGTCCTTTTAAGAAAAAGGAACACAAAACTACATTTAAGAAGAGAATACAAAGGTATTTCAGACACGAGGGCTTGAAGGTATAGGAGGAAAAGGTTTGTAGGAACATTTTAACTATTATGATCAGACTAATAGACCATGTGGGGGTAGAGAGAGGGAGACTATGAGCAGGTAAATCAAAAAGACCAAGCCAAAGAGATCAAAATAAAACCAACTTCACATCGGTGAATCAAAAGCCCCCACAGAAACTGCAAAGCCAAAACAACAAGCTGTTTTAAGAACAAGCTGGCCCATTGCAAAGGAAACACTGCACAACAGATATATCTATCAGAAGAAGAATGTACCAGAGTTTAAAACAAACAGAAAAAAAAACCCACTCCCACTCAGACATTTCTATTCTGATTCTTCAAGAACACCTCCAACGAGAAGTTTAGAATGGAAAAGTCCTTACTGCATATTAAAAATCATGGGCTGAGTAGAGATAGTGGTTTTATTACTGATTTCTCTATAACTCATTCCCATTTCCCCATTCCAATTCTAACTGCCTAATCTGTCCCCAGTGTTGCACCAGCTGCATTGTTCACAGATCCTTCCAGGAGCTCCTTCAACCCATAGAAACAGCTTGGGCATTCGGCCTGGGTAGCCATTTGCCACAAAATCAGTTCACAGAAGGATCAGAGCAGTGTCTGAACACACAAACATGCAGCCAGGACTAACAGAAAGGAGGAGCAGAGGAAGAGAGAAAGGTAACTCCTCCCTCTGCCTTCTTTTTTTGGCAGCAAGAAGCTGTTAGGCCAGCTCGGTCCATTTGGTGCAACTGTACACTGTATGTTATCTGAAATTAAAATCCTATTAACACATATCTAAAGACAGTTTAAAAAATTTGCAATGAGATAGTACAAACAGAGAAATATTATCACTTCTAAAACGTGACACGATAAAAATAATAAAACCTGAAAAAAATACTAACCATTGGAAGAATGAAGCAAACTAAGCAAAGTATCCAGTAAGTATCTAATGATGGTGCGTAACTGTTCTGTAGATGACATCTGAATCAACTCTTTTGGGTCAGATTGCTCCTTCAGTGTTTTTCTGCTTGCACCTAAAGCTACTTTGAGCCTCTGAACAGCATGGTGAGCCAAATTGAGTTGAAGCTGTAGCTGAATGCAGTCTTGGTAAGCAGAAAATACCCTGCTATCTTCTTCTACTGCCTTGTCTGGCTTTCGTAAAAAGTACTGGGCATTGTTAGCACTATTGAGAGGTGGAAGGTCAATGCTTTGCAGAAGGATTTCCAACCGATGACAAGCCAAGTTGTACCTAGATGAAAACATTCCAGCACACAGTTCAACATACATCAGCAAAAAGCAATGCTATTCACCTGATACACCTGATATTCACACTAACAGAATGTGAATTCTGATCCCTGAACTGCTAGATACAGATACTGAAATAGTATGGGATAGTATTTTTGTTATTGCTATAAAAATACCCACTGTAAAAGCTCTAACACACAAGCTAGAGTTGTCTCTGATCTGAAGGCCGTGGAAATAATATATTTAAAGATATTCCAGTGTTATAAGTTAAAATAAGTAGAAATAATTAGTAAATATGTTTATTTTCTTCTAACCTGCACTGTATGTCTTCTTGCAATGCAACCATCATTGCCAAATGTTGGTCAATTTCTGGCTGATTTGAAGCTTCACCTTCTCCTCTGAGGGGATCATGCATGAGTTTCAGCTCATTTTCAAAGGGCAAGATATAGGTATGACCGTAGTAAAATCCTAATGGGATTTTCGCCCTGGCATTTGTACTACCATATCGACCAATAACAGTGATCTGAAAGAAAGCAGAGCCTTTACTGTAACGAGATTGTATCAAAACAGGTAAGACGAAAAAAAAAAAAAAAGAAATCATAGGAAAAAAAAGTTAAGTAAAATTTGATCTGATGAGGGTTTAAACAGAAAGCTCATACACTAATAAAGACCAAGAGTTTAGAAGAGAGATTATGTTGTCTTCCTCCTTTTACCTTCATGAACCTGCAAACTGGGGGTGGCAGCAAATCATGTAGGATAAGGGAGTGGGTGCTAATGTCCGTAGCCACTACCAGCCGCCTCCCGTCCACTTCTTCGCCTAAAGTCCAGATGTCAATTGACAAAGAAGCCAAATCGCCACACGTAGGGATCAATACATCTGTCAGCAATATAGGTCTTCCAAAATCCAATGTCACAAATCTTCTTGCTCCTATGGAAAAAACGTACGTTTACCTAGAGTATCAGCACAAGCTAGTCAACCAACAGAGGGAATTCTTCAAACAACAAATATCCCGTTTACTGTTCAGAAGCCCTGTATTGGAGGTTCAACATACAATTTCAAGCTTGCAGGAATTGTTCTGAGCCACAGGACTAATATATGCCTTCTTCTCTACAGCTCACACACTTTGAAAAGAAAATTTCAGGTTCAAGCCCATTTGTTATGCCTTGTGTGCATTACTTCAGGGCTGGTACTCTGACTGGAGACCCAACATGCAACTCCCCCCAGGATGTTCACCTGATAAACCTCACTGAATGCTGGGGCTTAAACCTTCTGGTACAATGCAAATGTAAATTCGGAAGTAACCTTTCTTCACAAAAGCCAAGTGAACTGCATCTAAGCAGCTGTCTTACAATCCTGGAAAATGTTCAACTTATTTATTAGAAAATCTTTAGCAAAATAATTATTAGGAATTCTGGTTTTACCTGAGTGCATTCGCTCTATAATAATTGACTGATGAGGTGGGGGTTGAAGAAAGTGTGAAGCATGAGATATTGCAAGAGCAAGACCAGATCCAAGTGGATTCTGAGGAGGGGAAAAACATCAGTAAAATTAAGTCATTAAAATCTATAAACTTATAATAGCTGTTCTTTACAAAAGATATGAAAATTAAATCTACTTCTTGCGACTTAAAAATCTATAATTTCTGACAACGCCTGCACTATATTTTCATTTGAGCATGACTACCCGTCAGGTTCAAAGGTTTAATAACTGGTTACACAGTAAACCTTCATTCTACAGAAGAGAAAAATGAGTTATTACAATAACTTTATTTTCATATACTCTCTTCATCTGGCCTAAAAGTCAGGCCAAAAAATACCACCTTGATGAACAGATATTTTCTAGTACACACATACAAATCACATCCTGAGAAGGTTCACAGCATCTCATTGCTACAAAAACAACAGTAATTACCGTTCTGGACTTGCTTGTATTTTTGTTGTGAGCAGCAAGATTAACAGCTGGAGGATCAATGACTGAACCAGGGAAAAGTTGAGCAAGCTCTGCATTGATAACTGCAGAAACTGCTTCATTAGGTGGAGTCAAAGGTGGAGTCATGAACAGAGGAGTTGTTTTTGGTGTGGGTGGAATGACATCTGAAGGATGAATAAAGAACCCTGGGGCTGCAACTGGATTAGAAGGCACAGAGTTGTGAACAGGACCAACTGCTGATGCTGCTACTGCTGCAGCTACTGCTGTTGTCTGATGTAGCTTTGCTTCCAGCTTAGCTTTCTGTGGGGAAAAGGAAAGCACTGAAAGTAACTGAGAACAATATTGCTGAGAATACAGTAATATTGAATGCTATAAAGTTCAGTGTTCCTTATAAATTAGATTTAATAAATGCAAGCTACCCTGAGCATGGGTGGGTACATCAAATATCCACAATAAACTGAAGAATGAAACTGTATTCAATTTGACTTCCTTTGCTTCTGAACGTGAGTAATCAATTGGAGTAATCAAAAATAATTAAAAAATAAATGACTGTGCAACCCAGCAAGACTTCAGAGCCAACAAAATAAAGCTGCATACTGACAATGGCTTTACCATGGAGTATTTCCCTGTATCACCAACTACCCTTTTTTCAGTTGGGTTTCTCAATTTCATAAACTGTCTGTAAAACTAAGTCTCAGTTTATATGGTTAGCCATCAAAACACCCCCTCCACCCTCAAAAAGAGGGATTTTAAAAGACCGAAATGACATAGGATGCATTCTTAGCATTTTGCTTAATAGGAGTGATTCTCAGTCCAGAGCTGTTCCTTCCCTAAATACACTATCAAAATGGAAGTGGGGAGAGAAAGAATAAATTAAAAAAAAAAGAAAAATAAAAAGAGTTCCTCGCTTTGTGCAACTACTTTCTCAGCTTTTGATGTTTAGAGACAGCACGAAAAAATAGCCAAATAGCCTCCAACCTGTTGCTGAAGTTTCAAAAGCTGCTGCTGTTTCTCTTGCAGCACCTGGAGCTGTTGCTCGGCTGAAGCCATTGCATGAGAGAGAGACTGCAAAGCTACCTGGGCTGCTGAACTCAGTGCGGTCGACGCTTCCCCAACCGTTCCAGATGAGAGGCCACCAACTGCTGGGGTAACCCCAAAAGTACTCACTGGCATGAAAAAGAAAACAGAACAAAACCAAAACCATGTATGTAGAAAAGAAAGGAAAGGAAACACCTTTTAAGTCCTCAGTAATTGTTAAATGCTGTGTTAAAATATATATATATATATATATATATATATAAAAAAAGAGAAATATCTCATTTTACTGAGCTCTCACTATAAAGTAAGATCTTGAATTTCATACTGTCAGTTTATAAACTATACACGCTCAACATACATGCAACATTTCCATTACAAATTCCATTTACAATTTCCATTACAATTTCCATTCCATTACAATTTCCATTTGCCCTGGACTACTTCTGCCACATAAGTCTGCAAGGCAAACATGCAAGCCTAGATATTATATTAATGACAATTAATATTGGCGATTAAATAGGCGATAGGAACAAATTCATACATGCATCTAAATTTGAAATTCAGTTTTTGTTATGCTCCAAAAGAAGTTTAACAGAGCATTTTGTTATTAATACATACAAACAAAAAAACTACATTTATAAAACTATTAACAATCTGCATTTAAAATAGTGCTCATTACCTCAAACTCAAAACAGTGTATTGTGAGCTTATGCTAAGTAGAAATAATAAAAACTTGTATATACCAGTAAACGTACTTGCATCGTCCCTTTCTATTCTAGTTCCATCACTTGTTGAAACGCAGGTAAAGTGCAAAGGTTCAACTTCCAGAAGTCCAGTAAGGGACGTAAAACTACCTTCAGCAGCCGCACAGCTACTTATTTTCCCATTTCCTGTGAGAGAAATAAATGTGTCTCTATTATCAAACGTTTTCTTAATGAATAGTTGAAAGAGTCAACTAAATATAATCCATTTTTTTTTCTTACTCGATGTTGTGGAAGAAGCACACTTACACCATCACATATACAATTTAAATGAAAGCTTATCTGAAAAATGGATAATGCTGCCAACTCTGAAAAAAAAGTTTCTTAAGTCAAACTATCACACGATTGTAAAAGCATAACACAAAACATAACTGTCTTAATTCCAGAACGAGAATACATACAGATGCTCTATTCTTCTCATATTTAATTACAAATTTTACTATCAAAAAGCTAACTTGCAAAAATATATGGGTATTCGTGGAAAAGAAGAAAAACACAGGCCCAAGGTCATGAAAAATTTCATATCAAAACTACACTATTATTTATCATCTTAATCCTGACAACATGTCTTATAGGAGGAAAGAAGGGAAGGCAAGGTGATAGACAAAAGCATCTAAAAAAGGAAACGAATCACTGATTAATGCATATGTTGGCTATGAAAGGAAGAATCTTCTAACAATAAGAATTGCCTGGGAAATTCCACAGCAAAACTCACTTATGAACTGACCTGAGGACGGATGCAAATATGTCTAAGTAGAAGCATGCCACCTCGAAGCTTCCCAAGCCCAGAAAAAGCCATTTAGGCTTTTCTGCCTATGAGCTGCTTGCTACTTACTCTAAATGAGCTAAGACATATCTGAGGGAAGCTGCTCAATACAAGTGACAGATGACTTTGACCCACTGAACCACAGCAGCCTTTCTGTTTAATCTCTACCCTTTTCCTAGCTCTTTCATTGGACCAGAAAAATATGAATTCCAGGAAAAGGCTTTCTTTCTTGCCCTAAGGGCCATGGGAAATGTAATGGATCTCATGAAGCAAGAGGACCTTAATCTTCTTGAACCTCATTATGCACAGCTATAAAACAGATAGGAAGTATGAAACTGTGTCTTGAGGCAACTGAGACACTTACCAATTCTTCCCAGCAGGTTAAACGTACGTACCTGAGAGGACATCAGACAAATCAATTTCGTCTGACTGCACTCCAGTGCTGCTGTTGTACACATTTTTACATGAAGATCCACTTATTTCCAAATCAAAGAGAACCGGATCAAAGGGTGAACTATACAATCCGTATCTACAAACAGAATAAGACAAACAGCACTGTTCAAGCAATAAGAATTCACATAAAATTATTTACAGAAAAAGGCCAGGTATTTCATCCAGAACTTCCTGCACTTCAAATCTCTCCTTTCATTCACGTGATATATCTGGCAAATCACCACTTATGTACATTTTAATATCATTGCTTCTTAGGTGGCCTTTTCAGACACAAAATAATATTGAAATCTATGTAGCACCACACTTAGGCATATAAATAGTACTACAAGACTACTAGAAAATTAGCTATAGCAATATGCATGCCAGCAGTAAATCCTACACCTACCTAAAGTCAATAAAAAATGAGTGCTGTTTTCCAAAAGCAGCAAAGTAAAGAAACTCCCCTTTCTCTTTTTTCTCCCCTCCACACCAACTGAACTAAAAAGGAGGAGGCAAATGGGGGACATCAATCCCCAGGGATATCAATCAACACTTGCCAGCGCAGACTTTAAACTCGCACAGGTAACCGGGCGGGCCAGGATCAAAGAGGCTCTTACAGGCCAAGCAGAAGAAAAAGCACAAAGCAACAACAAACCATGTTTCGCTTCTGAGTCAATACCTATTACCTGCCACAGCCAAGAGAAGCAAAAAAAATGGGAATTAGGTCAAAGATCTAGGAGAAGAGAGGAAGAATGCAGAGTGAAGGGACAAAAAATGAGAACCATCCAATAATTTGTCCTTTGATGAGAAACCATAGCTAAGTTTGTACATAACATACCTGCAACCTAAGCAAGTTTTTCCCCTTTTTCACTCCACCTCAGAAAAGTTCCTCTTTTTTTGCAAGCAGGGAGAGGAACTGGTAACACTGAGGAGGCTGGAGTTTAAATGTCCTTTTTGATCAAGCAGTCATTAAATGGTGAATGATTACATGAACGCTACCACATCAGCAGCTAAGGGAAGGAATAGGCTCTAGACTCCTTTGAAAGTAAAATGTTTCCAAACTGGCTGTGCTCGGTGTGCTTTGCCATGGAAGACTAAAACCAGGGCTACTCAGAAAATATAATTTTAGAAAAAGACAATAATTGCTACCAAATTTCAAAATGAGAAGAAAAACTGGGAATTATTGATCGATCAATCAAAGATCTACTTCGCCAGAATACCCTGGAGCAAGTTAAATTATTTATATAAAACTACAACATGATAGTGGACTTAAGATGACAAATTTATACTACCTAAGAACAAAACACATCGATCAATCTAGTTCACTAGTATCTAGTTCTAGTATCACTAGGCAGCAGTGCACCCTGTATATCTAGGGAGTCTATTTGCTGCATGAACTTCTCATAAGCAAAGTCTGCTTTTGCAAATTATGGTCCAGAGATACTACAAAGGAACTCTCTACAGAGCAGACTTCAGAATTAGAAGCTTAGTATATTAAATTCAATATTAATATAGATTACTTGCCTAATAAAAATACTAGCAATCCTGATTTCTTAAGTAGCAGGTATAACAAAATAAAAAGGGGTTACAAGCACTTGCAAAATGGGATCGAAATTAAAACGTGTCACAGCAAATTAGATGCATGTTGTCCAAAATAGATTTAATTCAATAAGCATAATGTCTTGTACTGATTCTTCATCAGCAACAATCAGGATGACAATTTTAAGCTGCATTAGCAGCACGCTCTAGAAAGGGACACAAATGCTGAATTAACAAAAACTAAAGCATCAATCAGCAGTGTCCCATACACACTGCCCCCAACCATCCTGCCACAAGGCACGTGAAAGGCCTCTCCTGCTCCCCTCAGCACCGGTCTCAGCGGGCACTGTGCTTAGTCGCGTGCTCCACAGCTCAAGAAAGACAAGGGCCAAAGAAAACAGCTCAAGGAAATGCTCTAAAAACAGCTACAGACCTAAGTATGCAATCAAAATGCAAACACCCTCTAGACAACCAAAATTTTCAAAGAAGGTCCAGAAAGAAAGCAAGAAAGAATAAATAGAGAGAATGATTATCTTCCTGGGTCAGCATGAACAGGACAAGCATTAACAGGCTTCAGCTGCAGCTACAGAGACTTCAGATTAGATGTTAGGAGTAGGAGAGTACTGAAGTGTTAATGGTAAGAGGGACATGTGATAGGTATTCTACTTACTGTAAACTACAACTACAGCACTGCCTTACTGGGTGCTTTTAGGAACAGGCTGGAGAAATACCTGTCAGGTTGACAGAGACAAACAAATCTGCTTTCTTGTAAGAGGAATATCATCCAAGATCTTTTTATTATTTTCTATACTACAAGCTATATACATCCATTTGTATTCTATACATCCATTTGACATTTTTGCAAGTATTTGCTACTTCATTGTAGTGTATGTCAGTAAGATGAGAACTACTTTGCCTTAAGGAAACATAAGCCTATGGATCCTTTAAATAGGCATGTGTTTTTATGCAATTACCAGATGTTAGGCTTTCGTACCTAGGAATGTTGATAAAGAAGAAGAAAATGTACGTGTTCTGCAATACAAATGCGATAAAATAAAACTCTGGGAGGAAAGGCGGGGAAGGAGGGGATTGAACTAATGACTGCTTACTAATTTCTATTTTAAAATAATATGTTAACGCTTATCTCCCATAAAAAGAAAAAAACTTGTGAATTGATGATACTCTCTTGATCCATAGTTTTATAGAAGAAAGATGCCTACATTTTCTCTAAATTAGCAGATTACACCAAGAAATAGCCCTTGCAAAAGAAAGAACTGTAGCAGTCAAATACGGAATTAGACAGGTGGGTCTACTACTATTCTTTGTTTATCGCAACCACACGTATACTGAGTTAAAAAATGAAGCATGTTGAACATTTATCTACCAGAACAAATGAGCAAAATGTCAACTAGAAACATCCAGAAAAAGCTCTATGTGAAGAATGCCAAGAACAGGGCCTCATTTCAGAAATCTTCCCTTGAGTTGCAGACAGCTGTGTTCACCACTAAGCAACCTGAACTTACACATGACAACCTATAGTAAGGCAGCTGGAAAGAAAAAGCTTGTGTTTCTGATGTGTTGTTTAAGGTAGGTAATTAGAAACAATCTACATGTAGGAATAAATCAGTTTTTCCAGTAAGTTCCATAAAGGTGCCAATCTCTTATTTCAAGTGGAATTAAAGTGGAATTTCAAGTGCAACCTCTTCCCCCTCCCTGTTTGTACATGACTTTTTTCTTTTGTACAACATGGAAACACAAACTTTCCAGTTTATGTATCTGAAAAAGTTTTCCAATTGCGATTCACCATTTCTGCTGCTGACCTAAGACTTTCAAAACAGCTGGAGGATTTAGAGACATTGAAGCAAAAACACAACTGATACGAGGACTGTGGTAGGGACACACACAGTCAGAATCTTAAGCATGACACGAAGGACCACATTTTATCAGGTATTACATAATTATATCGCTTCAACAATAACAAAAAAAAAACAACCCTCAGCTGACTAACTACAAATTTAAAATTTTATGTGAAGAATTTGTATTAACTGATTCCTAGGAAAATACATGACCATAAATCACAACCTCAAAGGACTGTGTGAAGCAGCGTGTTCCCTTCATTATAACGCAGCTTTGAGAACTGCTACAAAACTTACAAAAATTACCCAAGATCTCCTTTCGGAATTGTGGAAATTCGAAGTTAACATCACCTGTCAGTCTGACACAAGAGAAGCAACAACATAACCTGAAACTACATTGCTAAACAATTTATAGTAAGAACAGGCATTCCAGCAAATTATTCCAAGTATCTACATTGGGAATTTAACACTTGGCAGCAACAGCTTAAATGTATAATCTGCTTGCAGACAAACTACAAAAATATCTATTTCAATATACTTTATTCCCCTTACGTACTCAAAATAGGAGATTTCGTTTTAAATCCTTAAACCAACTCTTAAACAACAACTTAGGTATTCTGCACACTTCAAACATTATGTACATGTTTGCTAATTTAAAGTGCACTGTGAGTTACAAACAATTTTACTCTCTCCTCTACCTTCGCACTCGTCATAACTATTCTCCTCAGCTGTTCCAAATTAATCCTTGCTCAAAGAAATACGGCAAGACACATCTTAAAAACAAATAAACAACAAGCAAAAAGCAAATAAACAAAGAACACCAGAAGGTGGCATCAGGCAGAATCAGAATTTCTACATGGAGCATATCCAAATATGACACAAACAAATTTGTATTTCTCAAGAACCTAATTCCATTTGAAGTACCATAAGCAAGTAGGTATTTCCTTCTATGAAGCTCTACAACAACCACGTTTCTCAGTACCTTGTTTGAAGTAATGCTTCCATGGGTGTGAGCCGATCCTGTAGCTGTCGGGACACAGCTGTTAGCAAGGATGCACAGGCTGTGCTACACCCTGCCAGATCTTCATCCTTTACGTAATTCAGCAATACAAAATACCAGTAGACAGATCCTGTATTAAAAGAGAATTTAATTTCAGGTGAGACATGATGTGAAAATTCTACTCAAAGAAAACTGCAAAGCAGAATCATGGCAAGTGATAAAGTAACTAACTGGTTACTGTATTAGTGAATCTTACAGTTACTAAAAAGATGCCCCGCCCCTTTTATTTATTTATTTATTTTTGTGAAAGAGGCTTTATCTAAGAATCATTCTGTAATTATTAGGCTCTACATGTACTCCAAACTCGTATAGAAGCTCATTATATTCATAGTTGAAGAAGGTTACCAGCAAAAAAATCACACCCATTTCATTACATCTTAATTGCTCCCCCAGGTTCCACTAAATACAATAATCTAAATGGTCATGACTCACTAAGATGAGAGTTCAGGGGTTCCAATCCCTTCAGAGCCAAGCCCCACTTTAGATGGAACTCTTCTCCCTTGTCCAGTATGCTTCTGTACAGCTCTGTCCTTATTCCATAGTTGTAGCAGACACTGTCTACCCTCTGTGCATTCCCACCCTCACCTCTGAGCCTCAGCATGTTAAAGGTTTACACACAAACTGGCTCTGGATCATAGTAGCTCAACATGCATTTTGGTGTGCAAAGTGATTTTCCTGCAACACCACCTGCAGATCCAACATCATCATAATATGAAAAATAAAAAGCAGGCCTCTGTACCCAAAGCACAATCTTTCTCCTATTCTAGCTGCCATTAAAGAGTCTTCAACAAGATGCTAAGGAGACTGTTACTGTCTAATTAAAATGAGAAAAGATTTCAATTTTGTTAAAAATTCTCTTTTGGTACAGAAGTAACACATGTGGATTGCCAGAGTTAGACATCCAGACTTAGCCAGACTCCTTGGAATAAATAATTTGATTTTCATAAATAATGCAGTCCTTAACTATCACTGAGGCCAACAGAAGCCATGGTTTAGGAACCCTGCTAAGCTACTTCTTGCTAAGCTATATAAGCCCTCCCAAAAAATGACTATTTGAGCAATGTATTAGGTTAATTTTCTTAAAATTCTTCCATTTACATAACTCATACTTTATACCATTTAAACCAGACTACTCCATCAAGTAGTTCTTGAACAATTATGTAACTGATGTTCCATAAAAAGGAACAACAAAACATGAAGAGTAAGAAATGAAGAGTAAGAAATGTTGTCATATTATATGGCAGCAAGAAATGTATACATACCACCCGTTGCAGCAGCAGGTAAGAGAGGCATATTGTCAAGTAAAGCTTTTAGAAGAACAGATCCAAATCCCTGCTGACTTGGGTCACACCTGCCATTGCTACAAAGAAGCAGATTAACATTTAAACATGTAAGAGTGAAATTCCAACAGAAGGTAAGTTCTTTGCAATGATATCCTATGACTTTTCTCAAGAGAAGTTGTGTCCCATTGCTTTTATTCTTTTGTGCTAATCAGAAACAACAACAAAAATACACAATTCTGACAGCATACAAAAACCCCAAATGTTTGCACAAAACAAATGCATAAATGAGTAATAATAATAAAAAAAACACTGACCTGATACATAGTGCAAGAAAACGTGCGCATTTGTGAGCTATGCTCCGCCCAGCCTCAAAGAAGCAAACACGAATAATATCAGAGACACATTTACGTGTTTTAGAAAGCAAGCTGTCATTGCCTTCCTTTGAGCTGTAAAAACAAGTTAGTATGGTTTAGACAATCATATAAACCTTTACTGACTGATTTTTAAAACAGACCTGATACTGAGTACATATTACCTGAGTAATAACTATATTTACTTAACAAGATTTTTTTTTTTTTTTTTTTTTTTTTTTTTTTTACCTGCCAGGTCCATTTGAATACACTCCTGCCAGCCAACAAAGTGTGTCTAACACAAGACTCTGGGCATGTTCTGTGGTCAGACCATCATCTGTCTTTTTGCAAAGAGTAGTGAGCAGCTTCTCATGGAACTCTGAGAACTGCAACATGGCACACCGCTGAACTCTATGGAAGAGGGGAAAAAATTCAGAAAGAAAATTATCCAATATGGCCACTCTCCCACTAAAGCGTCGCTCTAGCTCTTTGTCTAAAAAATAGCCAACAAAAGATGCCTAGACAGGAACAAAACTAGCACAGGCACATCCCTGCACAGTCCCCATCATCAGCTATTTTTGGCTGAGGTTACTGTATACCTAGCAACAGTCCATGAATTGTTTTTTCTCTTGTTAACTTGTCCAGTAATTTCTAAACTTTTGCAAATTTTCAGCATCTACAGCATTCTGGCAACCGTTTGCACGGATCTGCTTCCTACAGCACTAAGGGATTTGTTGCTATTTCATGCAAGACCTCTTCTCTTGTTTCACTGTTCTCCGATTTTCCAAAAAGCCTTTGGAGAGGGATTCTGTCAAACACTTGGTTCATCTAGTGGTTTGGAACACTAGATTTTCCTTTACAGAGGCCATATCAATTCTTCTTGTATTTTTCACTTGTCCGCTAATTTTATTTTTTAATCATAATTTTACACAGGAGAAACAGTAATGTCAACAGGCTTACCAGTATGCAGTTACCTGGAACCATTTTTAAGAACTGTACTCCTGTCCTCAGATACCAAGACATTCCCAAAGCAAGAGGTTCCACTACCATTAGTCATACAGCTACTTCATCTTGGATGGCTCTTGGACCTCTTGGGTGAATACAAACAGGTCCTGAGCACCACCACCGCTCACCTTGCCAATTTCTTTCCTAACTTCTTCCACAATTACTTCACCTTTCTTACAATCTTTTAAAGCGTGCCCCACGCAGGATCTCAGCATGGGAATTTCCATTGTTTCTTCCATGAACACTGATGCAGAGACTTCATTTAGCTTTCTAAATGATCCTTCCATATCTCACTCATAAACTGGCTTTGCAGGCCAAGTAATGATCTTCCTGCTCCTAATAATTACTAAAAGATCTTAGTTTTGCTTGCTTCTCATTCCTTAACCTCTTTTACCTGTTTTTTTTGGCTTGATTTTTTTTAAACATATATACTGCCAGAATTCTTGATCCCATTTGTGTTCTTCGCTGTAGGACCTTAACATTTAGAAGAATAACTTTATTTTTGCAAATAAATTTATAATTTTAAGACAAAAGGAAGAAGGATGGCTTTTCTAATAACCCTTTCAAAATAAGCAGGCTTTATGTTTTCAACATTCCTCAGCAGTCTTAGGTCTGTAAGGACTTCATTTTCTTAGGTGCACCTAACAGTTCCTTTTCAACAGACTTGCTCAATTTATGTAGTACCCCTTTTGTGTAATAGCCATCACTGTGGAGGATTTTTTGACCCTTGCTGCACCACCAGTGTTCCTCCAAGCACACTGGAGCTGCTATTACCAAAAGATTAGATCCTTTGAACCAGAGCCTCCAAGCCATTCAGGACAATGTCATGGGATGCATCCCCTCTTTAAAGTTCATTAAGCATCTTCTCCATGAAAGTGTCATCAGCTGTGTCCAAAAATACGGCCTGTTTTATGCCTTAATGAGACATTTCTCCAAACAATATAGAGTAACTGAAGGCTGTCACCATTTTTTTTATTTCCTGTCCTTGCTGCCTCTCTGACCCTCTTAAAACCATTACAGTCAGCGACACCCGTTTGCATGACAGTTGGCAATACTGATTGAACACTATTATTACTGTTTAGGCCTGCAGTACCAATCCACAGTGACTTTTAACTAGCTCTATGAGTAACAATTTGCTAATTGGCAGAGAGGTTGTGGAGTCTCCTTCTCTGGAGATCTTCAAAACCCGCTTGGATGCAGTCCTGTGCCACGTGCTTTAGGTGTCCCTGCGTATGCAGGGGGGTTGGACTAGATGATCTCTAGAGGTCCCTTCCAACCCTAAGCATTCTATGATTCTATGATTCTATGATTTCTCCAAACAATATAGAGTAACTGAAGGCTGTCACCATTTTTTTTATTTCCTGTCCTTGCTGCCTCTCTGACCCTCTTAAAACCATTACAGTCAGTGACACCCGTTTGCATGACAGTTGGCAATACTGATTGAACACTATTATTACTGTTTAGGTCTGCAGTACCAATCCACAGTGACTTTTAACTAGCTCTATGAGTAACAATTTGCTAATTGGATCTGATTTTAAGTATTGTACTTCCTGTTGGCTTATTTTTTACGGCACATGTGGAAATAAAACATAAGACTTTCCTGAAAATAAAATTTAAAAGGCTAAATCATTTATCTATTTTAAAAGAAAATTGGTGTTACTTGCATTACTTGCTTACTCTTTTTAAAGTCAGGTAAATACATCATTCTGCATACAGTTTCCTAAATGAACGATCAACCATCTGTTATTCTAACACAACTTGCACAGCGCAGTGCACTAGAACTAACCTCACACATTTTTCCATATAAACTGAACTTATGAAATGACTATCTGAGACAGTGGTTTGTTGTGAAGTATTTTATGAGTAGAGAACTAGAAGACACCTACTAACCTTTCCTTTGAAATAGAAGTTTTTTTAAATCTTCTAATAGTCACGGAGACTTCTTGAAGTAAGTCACAGCCTCTAAGATTATCTGATTTTCTTGAAGAATTACTGGCTTCAATTTTACTGGATGGCTTTTCCTGATGTTTAGGGAGAGAGTGGATTTTAGGAATCATGGCATTTTTGACTGAGTTACTTTTACACCTTTTTAAGGCAGAAGTGCATACGATTCAATAAAATCTCTCACTCTGAGCACAGTGGTATTGACTGTTTGCTAGCAACAAAATAGAGCAAAAGGTCAAAAAATTAAGCTTAAAAATTATATCTTAGAGCATCAGAGAAGATAGACTTAGAATCTTATAAAATGGACTACTTTGTTTTAATAAAAGAACACTGAATTCAACAATGTTCTGCAACTTATTTTCTAACAATTCTAATAATTTCCATAAGACATCCATCATTCACTCAACTACAATGATCAAAAGTACTAAATATGTATAGTGTATATGTGTATATATATATGGGTATATACGTATGTGTATGTATATACACACATGTACATCTACACACACTCCTCTTATTAGGATTGATAGCAGCTACTGGACACAGTCATGGAAATTTCAAAAACAAATGCTCGGACTATGAAAGTGGAAGAAAACACCTTTTCAACTACAGTTCCACAGGAGAAACAGCTTAAAGATGTTGATTCTTGAGGGTATTATCACAGTGTCAACGCTTAAAAAGAGAAAAAAACCACCAAAACACTAATATAAAGAATTTTAAATCTCTGAACAATTGTTTTGTTTTCGGTTCAGATACATCAGTTCTGCACCTTTCACGCAATTGTCTTTCTTGGCTAGTCAGTACCTTGCCTGCTGCAACTTTTGCCAACAAGGACGCAAGTGAATGGCCCTTGTTACTCTGAGGTTTTAGTGATGGTATTCTAACCACTGGCCTCATTCCACCATTGCAGATTTCTTCTGTTCCTCTGTCATTCACTGCCTTAACATGAATTAGGAAGGAACGGTACTTGCCACCAGCCATGCCTTGAAAGAGAAAAAAAGAGGGGGGCGCAGGGAGAAAAAAAAAGATAGGGAAGAACCTGTTAAATTTACTAGGTCAAAGCTGAAGCATATTTTAAGTTTGCACATGTAATTTACAAGCAGAATTCAAATACATTCTTATAGTATTTTAGCATGGGTTTGAAATGTTATCTCATGCAACAAAATGTGCCAATATGAAAATAAATGCAAACCAATGGCTGCCCACAGAAATATGAGGTACACTCAAGTCTCGTATACTTCACCTGACATAAACTGCTTTACCTTTAACAAGCTTTGGACTTGTTAGCGTCAACATTCCTGCGTGTCCTGAGAGATCAAGTCCAGTTGCCAGCCATACTGGTCCACAAAGTATATCTTCTTTATGCTCCTCTAGAAATGGACACAACCTAAGACCTTTAAAAAAAGCAAAAACCACAGTAAAATAGAACTGAATTATCTCAAAGTCACAAAATTATATCATTTGCAAAGGTGAAAAATACATCATGTCAAACACCAAAGTTGAAAAATACACCACGTCAATCAGTAACTACACCCTAAATCTCACTGTTATTTTAGGTTTACTTTTGATGCATTTTTCAGTGTATAAGTAATTCACTACTTTCAAAGCATTTTCCATTATATAATATGGATAGGGTGCAATAGCATGTATGCTGAACGGCTCATTAGAGTCACAAAAATTTACAGCTAATAAAATGATAAACAAATATATTTTGAGCTACATTGGTTCTGAAGCAAGCTTTTATTTGATTTCATTAGCAAGAGTTGAAATGCCAATGATCTGAAAATTACCGTGGAAGAGATTAAGTTTTTAAAGTAATTAACAGACCAAATTCACTAAATTCATTCCATGTTTTCAGTGCAGAATGTCACATGTGCCTGGAACATGATAAATCAACTTAAACTGTTATTGTTTCTTTGAAAACTTACATATTTATTATTTAGCTGACCATTTCTATTTTTTCACTACAACATTTCTAAACAGAATTATATCCAAGAACTCATATTTTTTGTGGTTTTTTAATTATTATTATTAAAACAATTTTTGGTGGAAAAGCATGCTTTGAATCTCGATGGATCTTTACATGAAGACATCAATATAATTAGCAGAAAGGAGTGAGATCATTCTATAAGATAAAAGACAACAGGCAAGAGCAAGAGCAGAGCAAGACTGCTGACTGCAAACAGGTAAGTCAGAGTGATTAATTCTCACTACTAACATTCCTAGGAGAGTAAGGTAAGTGAGCAAAGAGCAAGAGACAAGAGTGAGAAAAGGTAGGTAAGAGAAGCAAAAGCCTGAAGTAACCCCCAAAAAAACAAACATCAGACACAAGCAAGACCAAAAACATGAAATGGTAGTCTCAGTAGCACAGAATTAAAAAAATAATAATAATAAAAAAGTGTAGAAGAACTTGATATAATAATTTTTTAAAACATGCCAGCAGAAGAAAAAAAATGCCAAAACAGTAACAATGAGGGCTAAACATTAAAAAGAAGACACCTGTGCTATACTGAAATTTGACTCTCTGCCTCTTCCTCAGCGTGCAAAATCTTCTCCCTCCAGTGCTTTTTCTTTTACCTCCCCTTTGATTCCTCCCTTCCTACACCCTTTGCAACACATTTATTTAGATAAACCTGATCAAACAAAAGACAGTGCAAAACCAGGACTGCTAAAAGGCCAAGCAAAACAATATTATTTTCTGGAATTCATTTACAGCCTGTAGCTATGTTCACAGATCCAATTTGATTGCCTTTCAAAGTCTCTTTACCAGGTTTTGAGGAACAGTGATGGGGTACTAAAAGATGTTATAAAAAAAACATACAGGAAGTCTGACATTGCTGTAGGTTAACATGACAGGTTATGAAGGCTTTATTGGATGTTCATTATTTTGTAGAGATTGCTGCTGTAGCCTGAGAAAAAGACAGGGAGGCAAAGAAAAATATCATAACTAGCTATGGAAAAACAAGCAAAATGCTGCTGGAATGAGAGAATGCAACTTTAAATTTGAAAGGTGCTATACCAGTCTACTCTATTTCCAAATTCTAAAAAAAATACTCTCTATTTATAAACACCAAAAAAATTATTTGCTTTCAACTCATACACTAAGCAGACCACTGACAGGAGCAGCACACTGAATAGGGTTGAGAAAAGAGTCTCTTTTAAATGACTGAGAAATATTTACACAGAGATTCCACTTTGTAATTAAAAAAATAAATCAAAAATGCAAATTCATATTTAAAAATAAGTGGTATAACCAGATAAATTAAACTTACATTGTGGTTCCTCTATATCCATATACTGCATTTCTTCACTGAATTCAACCAGTGCTGGCTTTCCATTTCTCTCCATTTCAATATTATGAGCTGGAGATAAAGGAAACGTGATCTGTCTATCTACTGCTGCTTCTGGAGAATAAAAATATTAGCAAAAATTTCATAAACATTGCTCAAGTTTCATGAAAAACAGAAGCAGTAGTTTTCACAGCAAATTTATCAGCTCTCTGCACAATGCTCTTGAAAACACTATTTTTACTATAAAAGCCACATATCTGCAAAGACCTGTTTCATGAAGTCTGCAATTGAAGTTGCAGCAAATAGTTACCTAAAGAAAAAAAAAAAGTCTAAAGGTAACCTGCAAACAGCTTGCTTTATTTTTATGTTGCCCAAGTAGCTTCTCCTAATAATCACTCTTAAGTAATTAAATTCTAGTATTAAAAGTTTGATATTTTAAACAAAAAATAATTGAAGTGTTGATGCTAAGTATCAGACAATATTTTGATAATAGCTAAGTACAGCTCCTTTTTTCATTTAAACGATTCTCATGAATCACAGATGAAGAGGACATGCAGGCAATGAACAAGAGGCACACAGAATGAATTAATGGCAGATCAAAAAGTTCTAAACTAAAAGAGTTATGCCTCGGGCCTTCTCCTTATTACGTACCACACATTTAACGAGTCCCAGGCCTCTTCTCATACAAATGATGACAGAACAAATTCTCCCTACTGGTCATGTTTAGGTTTCACTAAATTAAGATTTCACTTTGTTTCACTCCTCCCATATGGAAGGAGAGGAAAGAAAGCTGACTGAACCTCTCACTGAAGATTTCATATATGTTCAAGAATCACCGAACAACCCTGAATATTGCTTTTTCCTGGGGTCTGGGCATTTTGGTTAACATCCAGGCACAGACCTAAGTTAAATAGTTTTGCCCTGGCTTATTTGGACGTGCTTAGCCCTATTACATTCCCTCAGTAGGGCATGGAGAAAAGGGAAACGTCACGGCAAGTGCCCATGCATACCCCTCATCTCCAGGCTTTCTCCACCCTATCCACTACCTTGGGAAGAAAGGACTTACATTTACCAAACTTACACTTACAGTTCAAGTAATGAACTGAAATGTTGCCTCGGGAAGAGCTGTCAGGTCTGATAATCAGTACACTGTGCTTGAAACACTTGCAGAAAGCTCTAACCAAGTATTTCACAGCCAAATCAACTGTCTTCAAAACATTAGCAAATCACAGAAATTTCACTCTCAGCACTAGGTGAAACATTAAGGAAAAGAGTTGAGCAGTTCTTCTGTTTTGTCTCACCGTCAAAGACTTTCACATTAATTTCAACATCTGCAGATCCAGGATCAAACGTATTTATTGAACAGAATGCATGTTAAGTTAATGCTGAACGCAAAGCAGAGTCTGTTCAGAAGAACAAGGATTAATCAGCCTACTTTTTGCTTTAAGAAGACAAACTGCTCCTATGTGTTAAAGTTCCTATTTACTTCAAATATTACACACAGGAGGAAACTGCAAGAACATCTCTTGACCACTGTCCTGCAGTCACAGATAGCACTTCTGCTAAAGCTGTTAAGTCCTGCATCCTAGGAGAGCACACTTCCTCTAAGAAATACTGGAGAAAATACTCCACTATGCTACTTTCTTTTTTTCTGTGGACAAACACCAATTTATAATATTGCTTTAAAGAAAATAGTTCCAGCACACTTTTTCTCTTGCTAATATTGGGGAATATTGCAGTGTGGGAAGGAGAAGTTCTATGAAAATGTCAAAGGTTTCTGGTTTGTATAAAATTTACAGAATTACAGAATGGTTGAGGTTGGAAGGCACCTCTAGAGATCAGCTAGTCCAACCCCCCTGCTCCAGCAGGGACACCTAGAGCACATGGCACAGGGTGGCATCCAGGTGGGTTTGGAAGATCTCCAGAGAAGGAAACTCCACAACCTCTCTGGGCAGCCTGTGCCAGGGCTCTGTCACCCCCACAGTGAAGAAGTTCTTCCTCATAAGGAGGTGGAACTTCCTGTGTTTCAACTTGCACCCGTTACCCCTTGTCCTGTCACTGGCCACCATGGAGAAGAGCCCGGCCTCATCCTCCCTACAATCACCCCTCAGGTACTTGAACATGTTGATCAAATCTCCTTTCAGCCTTCTCCAGACTAAACAGGCCCAGCTCGCTTAGTTTTTCCTCGTATTACAAATGCTCCAGTCCCTTAATCATCTTTGTGGCTCTCTGCTGGACCCTCTCTAGAAGCTCCATGTCCCTCTTGTACTGGGGAGCCCAGAACTGCATCCAATACTCCTGGTGCAGCCTCACCAGAGCTGAGGAGAGGGGCAGGATCTTGTTATCAACCAGAGCTCCCAAATCGCCCTCCACAGAGCTGCTTTCCAGCAGGTCAACCCCTAATCTGTACTAGTGCCTGAGGTTATTCCTCCCCAGGTGCAGGATCCTGCACTTGTCCTTGTTGGACCTCATGAAGTTCCTCTCTGCCCAACTCTCCATCCTGTCGAGGTCTCTCTGAATGGCAGCACAGCCCTCAGGAGTGTTGGCCACTCCTCCCAGTTTGGTGTCATCTGCAAACTTGCTGAGGGTGCCCTCTGTGCCCTCATCCAGTCATTGCTGAACAAGTCGAAGAGCATCAGGCCCAGTACTGACCCTTGCGGGACACCACAGGCCTCCAACCAGACTCAGCCCCATTTATCACCACCCTCTGGGCTCTGCCATCCAGTCAGTCCTCAATCCACTTCACAGTCCAAAAAATTCATGAATTTGAAACTGTTTATCCAGTTTGTTTCCCCAAATTACCCTCAAATGTGTTAAGTGAAAACAGAACATGATGCTGAAAAATACAAGAACAAACAGAAGTAAATGCAAACTAAAAATATTTAAATAATTTCAATCAGTTCTAATAGACACCACAGAGAATAATGAGTTTAAGAAAAAAAGTCCTCAAGGATATCTGCAGTCTTTTCTTACCATTGACTTTCCCTAAGCCTGGAGCTTTATTTTTCAGTAAAGTCACTTGAATCTGGGGAATGTTTGTGATGTTTGAATTCAAAACAAATTTGAAGTCCACGTGTCCAACCATACAGGCTTTTGGTAAAACCAGTTCAAAAACATGCTCATCCCAGCTGTTGCTGTCAGGGAAAAAGAAAACAAAGTTACAGTGTTAAGAGCAAATTCAGAACAAGCAGGCAGCACTACCCAGTGCAATCTTCATCTATGCACACTTTCTTTAATAAAAAAAGAAAAAAAATGTGTTAGTTGACATCCACACGAATTTCTGAAGTAAAAGTCTTTTAAACTGTAATCACGTTCATTTTGTGAGGAACACTTTAAAAGCCAATTGATAAGAGAGGACAAAACAACATTTGGATACAAGCAACGGTGAAAAATCCCACGTGATTGCCTATTACCTGCATTACAGTATTGCTTCCATATTACTTTAAAAAACGGTTTCTTTTCTAGAAAAAGTGAATTTAAAAGTTCACTATAAAAAAAGAATATTCCAATCATTGAACTGTATAAAAAGCACCATAGCAATTGCTTTGCAATCTCTTTAGTTGGCCTTTGCTCTGATAGTGTCAAAAAAAAAGTCACTTTAGTAGTAGAACAGCCACATCCAGGAGGCTCAAAACACTAATTTCAAATAAAAAAAATTTAATACATTTGATAACTTATACAGGATTAGAAGTGCTTCTTACCAGGTGCACACTCAGAAGCCTGTGCTGAGCAAAATGGGTGCAGCTTTCTTTTAATGAGTCATATTTTCCTTTTGAAGCCAACTGTGTTTTTTTACTGAAAGTGTAAACTTGAGATAATAAGTACTCCTCAGTGATCGGTTTCATATTTTGATACTCTAAGGTTTGCAAAAATAGTTCAAACCCAAGGGAAAAAAAAAAAAAAAAACAATTCAAATAAAACTAATCATGCGCCAAGTCACACCGGAATCTGTTTTTAAAGTAACCTCACTTCTGGATCCTATCAATCTACTAGCAAGATTTTTTAAAATGAGGTAACTTTGATAGTTTGGGATTATTTAAATGTAAAACGAGTACATTAAGAATTTCAGTCTGCTGCCATAAATACTGTGAAATTAATAGATAAAAAAGATAAAAAGAGAAATATTTCTCTCATCCAAAACACAGAATGGTATTTTAAATCAAGTAAGGGTACACACCAAGCACTGTCAGAAAAAAATTAAATAGACTAAGCTTTGACACAAATGCATTTAATTCTTACAGTGATATCAGTGATATTCTCAAAGGTCATATCTCTCTCAGGCATATGCATAACATTTACGACAGACTTTAGGTGCATATAAAAGGCTTAATGTCTCCTGTCTATAAGCAAACTATTAGGCCTACTTGTTCAACAGATGGAAGTGACTTTTCAGAAGTCATCTATTTACAAGGACATAGTGTTCCATTTTAAAAAGCAACATGTGTCACATTTCTCATATATTCGTGTCTCCTACCTGTCTGTGCATATACACATACATATTATTAAATATCACTTTCTAGCATAGCAAAGTTAAAATGGGTTATCTTGCTTATTTAATTTTGTTAAATTTTGCCTATTTAATAATATATCATAAAACCAAAAAGTGAACTTAAAAGGAATTGCTACAACAAAATGGTAGAGAACATATTGCTAAAATAAATTTTATCTGAAAGTTATTTGGATTGCAATTACCTGCCTTTCAATTCTATCCCTAATCTCATGAAATGTATGTAAGACCTTCTTTGGAAAGATATCTGAAACTGAAACAGAAGCATTTCCTTCCAGAGAAGGAAAATGTTTCTAACACATTCCTATGCATTACATTAAATAATCATGGGGAGGCCTGTGGAGAAATGCTAAGATGTTGGATAATTAATCCAGCTCTTTTCTGATGCAGTAAACAAGGTTGGTCATTCAAACTCATCCTGCGTACTGTGAAAGTTTAGAATTAACTGCGAAGCTTAAGAATTATGCCATTTTCCATTCAACTTCTTACAAAGCAACAACTTCAATTTTATGGCCTCTGTTTCTGCCTCAGCAGCCCTAGATGCAAAGATAACTCTGATAAGGATGGAAGAGTTCAGGAGCTTCGCTGTAGTGATGACAAATGGCAATCTGTCCAGCAACAGGACCAGCAAGGTACCAAGATGTTATAAGGGCAGTACAGTTAACGTTATAGCAGACACTACTAGACAAAGGGAAAATTACAATCCAAGAAGCTTGAAAAGACTTTGGAACGCAGGTACTCCTATTTAAACATACACACACATACAGCAATAAATGTTTTAGTATGTGTGCATGTATATAAACCACATATATATAAAATAAATTGCATACGTATCATATATTTACACACATGCAAAAGCCCGCACACACACATACTTGGCCATCTAGGTTTATGTATAAGCCACACGATTTTGCTTAAGTCTCTACATTTATATACAATCCAATAGAAGTTTTGAAGTGCAGCACCTTCTTTCCAGAACAAAGGCACTGAAAGATGGGCACAAGAGATGTCCTCATGGTTTTAATTTAAGAAGAGACAGTGAATAATTTTCAGCTAAAAGTGCAATAAGACATAAAACATAACGAAAATTTATCCTCGACTCCAAAGTTAGACTGTTAGCAAATAAGACTAAAATTGTATTAGAATCGATAATGATCTTTCTCTGTTTCATAGAATACTTAAAAGAGGGAGAGGCTTGGTGGCTGTCGTTTTTTAATCTCTGGATGCTCCTGCAAAGGTCATACAATAAGAAAGTTCAAAGGAGCAAACCTGCTGAAGTTTTAAGTAGCATTCTGCTCACACCATTCAGGATAGATGCTGAACGCACTAGATAATCAATAATTACTCCTGGAGATTACTTTGCGTGGCACCACCTCCTTTCCATTAGGCTCACATAGAGTATTTTATTTATGCGACGCAAAACCACAAGATGCAGGTTGCTTTTAAAAGCAATAACGCACTGCCAGCTTTTATCCCGGCTGGAGTATTCGAGTTAGGGCACGTTCGGCCCGGGTTAAGGGTCAACGCCGGCATGCCCGCAGCTTCCAGACTCCTTTTCCCACCTGCAATGTTTCAGGGCTGGTCCACCCCACCCGCACAAGGGAGTTTCCACTTGTTTAAACATCATCATCTTTTTGCATATGGTTTCTAGCTTCCCGAGCATCCTTCGCCTATTTCGTTGCTTGCCAAATGGACACTCAGATTCTGCACCGCTCTTCTTGGCTTCAGTCAGGATCCTGCACTGAGCTTTTGGATGAGCAGGATGGGTGGACGGCCCGATCCAAAAGACATACAGCACCTTATTGCGTATTTCCCCTAACAAAACACCCTACGCAACTTGTATCTATACTTTGTTTCTTCAAAGCCTTTTCAGGAAAACTACACAAAACTGCACACATTGGTTTTAAGTAATTCTTCAGGGAGATGGCAACACTTGTGTTTTAGTCTAAGATCTCAAAAGAATTTCAAGCTCTTACATCAAATGTATAAAACTAAGTTACATTTACATAGTACCAGTGCAGCTCATTTCACTGAGAACAGTGTCTAAACATTAGGACACCTCATGCTCCAAATTGACTCAAGTAATTATCTCATACATGACTTTATTTCTCCAGTTATATAAGAAAATGACAGTGTTTGTCATGTGAAAGTACACAACTTCAAAACAGTTTTTTCCAATTTGTTTCAAGATCTGCCATGTCAATTTCATGAACAGTAATGCTAATACTAATTAGCATCTTTGCAAGTACACATTCTTAAACCTACCCATGAGATGAAAACAATTAAAGCACATGGATATCATCAGCATGCCAGCTCCACAGACAGGTCAAACAATGCATACACAGTCCATTTTGCACCAATAACCTACTTACCTGTCTGTCTGCAGCTTCCAAGTGCGAGTATGCTGAGCTGCGTCCCCGTGGTGCTGCTGGTGCAAATGCTGAGGATGTCGCCTCTGCTGCTGCTCTTGCTGGACTTCCACCCAACACGGGGGCACAGTGGCTGAAAACCGTGGAGTTAAGGTCTCAAAACGGGTTAGTTCCACCAGGGATGTCAGCGTTTCAAGGGAAAACGGTTGGTCCACCAACAGATCAACTCCTGAATAGTTGCAGAACATACACATTTACTACATAGACTTCTTTTCCAGAACATCCTACAAACCTTCTGAAGCATATCCAAATTGTAAGTAAAACTGCACATTTTATGAAGTTTATTAAACAGGAGAAAAACAAAATAAAACAAAAAAACACAGCCTTGAAGTCAGCATTCTTTGAAAACAACTCATCTGGAGCAAGTTTTCCAAGTACTGAGAACTTCAAGTATGTTGTCATCAGGAAAAAGAAGTCTATAGTCATCTGTACTTCTACAATATAAATCTGATTAAAACATTTCTGTTCAAACATCCATTGACTCATATAAGAAAATCTAAAAGTTTTATACTCCGAGAAAACAAATGCATGTTATTGCTATACAACTTAACCAATCGTTATAAGATGTTGTAAACATTGTATTATCACCTGCACATCCATGTAGACTTGTTTCATGGTGGATTACTAGAATGTTTTGGAAGGCTCCCAATTTAGCTTAAAAAAGGGATAAGAGGAAATTTAAAAAGTACAACATGTCATATATATCACACTTAAAAGACAGTGAGCCTACAAAACCGCTTCAGATACTTTGTCCTCATACTCAAGTGCTAGCCCAGAGAAAAAAGTTCATGGGTATTAATCAAAAAAAAAATGTTGAAAATCAAAATAGGGAGACAAATGGCCAAACACAGATTACAAAGGAACTCTAAAAATAACCAGATTTCCTCAGACACACACACACAAAAAGGAAATTTTAGGAAAAATTAGATACGTACAATGTTAATTTTCTGGATTTTCTTAAAAATGCATTTCAGAGAAATTTTTTTTTCATTCTTGAAATACTATGATTTTTCACAAAAAGTTGGCTGCCTAACTGCTACTGTCACTGCCTCAGTAAAAAATACACGTTACATGTGCACAACAACAAAAGAAGAAAACAAACCAACTGCTAAGTCTGAACCTAGAGACTGCCACACGAAGCAATACTGCTTGAAATTAGGATAAGAGACTGAAACCAGAACAACAGCAAGATGAGAGAAAAATCCACTCTAACTGCAAGCACAGATTTCAACTTTTCAATCTAGGAGGCCAAAGTGTCAGCCTGAGAAATTTAATTTTTAATCACAGAACAAATGCCTGTTTTTTTTTTTGTTTTTTTTTTTGTTTTTTTTTTATCCCCCACTTTCAAATGTGATTCTCACCAGCTAGGTGACACTGCAATAAGATTCAAGGTTACAGTTCAACAGCAGGTTTTTTTTTTCCTCTTTATTCTCCCCACCCCACCAAAAAGAGAAAAAAAGTTCAGAGCATTCAGAGTAACAAACTGCCATGAGGCATCAACACCTTAAACTGCACAAAAAAAATGAATGAACTTTCCAGTGCTGTCAGAACGGCTTAGCTTCTTTTGCAAAACCACCTGATTTTTGTTACGTTGTAATAGGAAGCAACAACAAACTGAAGTTCTACTAGAAAAGGTGAAAATAGGCTTTAAGGCGGCTACGAAAAATCAGCATTGTTTTTAATGTTGCTTCTAAAGAAAGCACCTTTTACACCACTGTTTTGCATTTAAAAATCTCCTTTCCTCAAAAGGAAATAATGATTTTAACCCAGTCAAGACTTAGGACTTGGTGTGGTTACCTTATTTCCTTCCGGAACAATTACAACACAGCCAAGATGATCCTTCAGGTAGGTCAAAGTAGCCCTCTGACTGGATGAGGCTGCAACCTGCTGATAAACTGCCATGCAGACAGCCCATCTACTGAAAAAAAATCTATGTTCTGGATATTCAGATCCTCTCCAGAGATTTTAATGCTTTATTTGCCATAAGCTAAAGAAGAAAACTGCAGACTTCTTTCCTTACATATATGCCTCCGCTAAAATAATTATGACTCAAATCTTCCCTCGGGCTTTATAAGCAAAATGAAGTTCACTGGCAATTTTTAGTGACAAATCACTGAAAACAAAGTACCTTTGATGAGGACAGAGAAAGGAGGAGAGAGGCTCTCCCAACGCTCCCTGCTTTCCCCTGCAAGCCGGAGCAGCCCCTCACTGCCCACAAGGAAGGGCCCCCTGAGACTTGTCCCCTTACTCTGCCCAACGGAGCCACGAGTCTTAAAAAGGCAGGAGGTAACAAGACTGGCACACAAGAACGGCAGAAAAGACCTAAATAAGATGTTTCGGCTTAAAATGGAAATCACACAACTAGAAGCAGTTGTTTCTTTCCATCCAAGGGCAGACAACCTCCCAGGAGAACAGGCATGGAAGCAACAGCACAATGTGAACAAGGCTCAAGTCAAATAAAACTACTATAATCAAAAAATCCAAGAGTTCTTATTATAAGCTTAAATTAACATGGCTTCTTAAAGTATAGACAGCATCAATTCCATTCTTTGCAAAAACACTTATTGACCATATGTGTTTAGTTTTAAGAAGCAGATCTCTAAAGCTTCCACATGAAGCTTTAAGGCAATTTCAGATATTGAACGTACAATTTTAATTGCAAATACAGAGCTCGAGCCTATTTGAATTGTGAGAGATATTCAGCTCTTGCAAAATCACATATTTTTCCCGTTTGCCTGACTTACAGTAACATGCAGAGATTAGAAAAACAGTCAGATATACAAAAGCTTTGTGAGATTTAGAAACTGATAAAACATGATGCTCATTCATAATGAGTGATGAACACAGAACAACTACAGAACTCAAATTACAGCTATAAATACAACAAAGTTCCAAATATTATTAAATAACTCAATTTTTTTTTTACTTCCAAAACTTCCAAAAGTTAGAAGTAAAAACAATAACAATAAAAAAGCTGTTAGATACATTTAAACATGTACAATTTACCTGTAATGCCGGGACTAGAAGGGTTAGATAAGGGCTTGGTGCCTTCAGATGACTGTTCAACACCTTTGGAAAGGGATCCATCTACAAGTATATCAGCTTCATCTATGTCATCACAGGTTCCTCCAATCTGAAGGAAATGAAGTTCTCCACCTAAATTCATGACAGACATCAGAAGAAGCAAGTTCAGACACATATAGTCAAACACAACTCACAAGACAGCCTTCCAGTCGAAGTACAGCACACTTAAAGCAATAACTATGCAAGACCTGCAGGAGATTGGATTATACATGAACCGTTACTTTGCCTTGTTACTACCTTTTTTTTCCACGATGAATGCAAATCCAAGAACTAGAAAAAAAGCTAATTGCAGTTGTGAGTGGCATAAAATGGAAAAAAATATATAAGTATATATAGGAAGTGGCGATAATTCAAGTAACTAACGAAACAAATCCCAATAGAAAGCCTAAATCATAATGATTATGACACTTCACATAATCCAGATTGCCAAAGACAGAAAGTCTTCTACCATATTATTTTTATATATGGAAAAAAAAATCCTAGGGAAGGTTTCCTGTAACTTTTCTGATAATTGGTTATTGAAAGTCCTTTCATCACACCAGTACGGTACTTTGCAAGCTATTCAACTGATCTGAGGCAAACTCGAGAAGATAAATTTAATGAAAATCCAAAACAGAAGTATAATCACCAGGTACACTAGCAGTAGATCCAAAGGTTAGAAGGAAAAGGTTTCTAAAGTAAATAATACTTATTAAATGAGTTCCGCTGAGATCAAACAGCTCACAAGGGAGTAATTTTCTTGAACAAAGAAAGAAGGACATGTTGGGAAACACAGATCTTGATAGCCACATTTGGTAGGAAGCCAAACCTCCATTTGTTTGCTGTTTTGGTTAACGCTCAAAGATCATAACAATCTCCATGATCTGAAACTGAGAACCTCCTGCCTGAAAAAGGAGGAAACACACCTAACAAAATGGAATAGATCATTGGGAACTCAAGAGAAGTTTGCTCCTGCAGGGCAGAGCACACTGGTAGTTAGCAGGAACAAACCAAAAATCTGCCTTCCTGTTTTACCCCATACTAGGAGAGGAAGGAGGAGTTATAATCCTTGGGCTCATGACAGACTCTAGCACTTACGCACACCTAGAGACATACTCAGACATGGTCACTAGGACGAGCTGCTCCATCACCTTTCCAGGGACGGAGGTGAGACTGACCAGCCTGTAGTTTCCCAGGTCCTCCCTCTTGTCCTTTTGGAAGACTGGAGCGACATTGGCTTTCTTCCAGTCCTCCGGCACCTTCCCCACTCTCCATGACCTCTTGAACATGATGGAGACTGGCTGAGCAATGGCCCCTGCCTGTTCCCTCAGCACTCTTGGGTGCAACCCATGCGGGCCCATAGCTTTATGGGTGTCCAGTTTGCCTAAATAATCCCTAACCCAATCATCCTCGACCATCAGAAAGTCCTCCTCTCTCTTGGTTCTCTCTCTTGTCTCCAGGCTCAGCACATGGGGACTGGCCTTAGCAGTTAAAAGGCATTTGGTAACTCTGTCTTCTCTGCATCCTTTGTCACCAAGGCATCCTCCCCATTCAGCAGCAGACTAACATTTTCCCTAGTCTTCCTCTTGCTGCTGATGTATTTATAGAAGCCTTTCCTGTTGCCTCTGACATCTCTTGCTAACTCTAATTCCAAACGGGCCTGGCCTTCCTCATTGCACCCTTGCATTCTCTGACAATGTTCCTATATTCTTCCCATGTGGCCTGGCTCTTCTTCCACATTACGTACATGCTCTTTTTCTGATTAAGTTTACCCAAGAGCCCCATGCCCATACATCTCACAAAATACCTGAAGGTGACTTTCTGGTGACAAATGTTTCTTTAATTTTTTTGAAGATACTGTAGCTTCTGATAAGCAGTGCCAGGAAAAATCTATGCAAAGTCACTGCTAATTTGTCATCCTTCCTTTGTATTATTACTGGTATGTCTGTTCTTTCTAATTCTATCCAGATACGGAACACCATAGCTGCTAGTGTACCTGAAGACTTCACTCCCTGACGAAGGCAATAAATGCTTCTTTTGCACTTCCAAGAAGAAGATATGTAAGATCACACTCACTTTCTCTGTGATCACAAAGGAGAATAATCTGCATACATCATTGTATGATGCTAATAGGTAAAACATCCAGAACATTGATCACTTAATTCTGAATTGTATTTAAAATGACTAAATTGCTTGGAGATTGAATCCTTGGACCTAAGAATCTGATGGGTTACGCAAACAGAACAAATGAATCATAAATCTATGCAAATAAACCCCAAGCTTCCTTTCAGCAAAATGGTGATGAGTGCAGGAAAGTCTCACTGGCAAAAATCAGAGGCCACATCAGAGACCAGGCCAGTGCAGACAGAGCCCATGGTGAAACATTCAATACCTCGACATCTTCTGCACTCTAGTAGGAACCTGGAGTTCATCAACTGTCAAAAGGAGATCACAGCCCAGGGATGTGGATGGGCTGTAGAACAGTGGACACTGGAATACACTGGAATAGTCAAGAAAACTAAATCATATAACAGAAACCTACCCACAAACAACATATATTCTTCTTTGTCTCACTGCTGGTTTGTGGAGAAAGGCTCTGGGCATATTTATATAGAATACTTAAAAAACCTCCTTCAGAGAAATTCCCCAAAACAACACTCCAGCAGCATTTACACTACCCCTGGGGATTTTAAGCTGTAAAATTCCATGAAAAAAATAGAAGGCAATTCAATCGGGACAAGTGGAAGCTACTCTGCCTAGAAGTAATTAACTGCACCATTACAGGATGAAGAAAAATCAGCTAGACAGCAGTTCTGTAAAAGAGGCTTTTGTGAGTCAGAAGATAAACGCGATTCAATTTCCTGCTTAAAAGTGCAAACATCCTACTTTATATATGCACAAATGTTATGTACAGCCTGCAGTTAACTAAAAAATTCTTCTATTCAAAGACATCTGTTGGATAACCATGCCCAAATTTGGGTTTCTTGTCAAGATACGTAGACTAACTCAAGAGGGCTGAGAGTGCAACCTTTTCTGTTATTGCTCTTGCTTCAAAACCCTGATGAAAGTTGAAAAGAATTGAGAGTATTCAGCTTAAGAAAATAAATGACTGGGCAAAACACTGTATAAATATACAAGAAAGCTGTTCTTTCCTCCATTTTGTAGCAATCTCTATCACGACCACAGAGGATATAACAATAACAGTGACTCAAATTAGCAAAGAGGATTCAGATTAGACATTAGAGAAAAAACAAATTGTCACAAGAAGAGCAAGAATTAGAATAAATTTAATCAATAGGCTGTTAAGTTTCCCACGTGGGAAATCTTTGAAAGCATGAGTTCATCTGTGTATCTTTCTGGAAGGGAAAGTATAATTGACCCTGACTTGAAGATGACCTCTCAGGATCACTCCCAAGACTAACTTTGGTGTGGTGAAAAGTTCAGGCCCTCCCTACCCCGATTAGCCCCCACCACCTATGAAGGCAGAAAATTAAAAGCATTTAACTGACTCCTGAACTTTACACATGCCAGTATAAAAAGTTCACAAAAGCAGAAGATAAAGCCTAATGACAAAGAGGAGACAAACAAGATATACAAGCACAACCAGGGACCATATGGAGAGTAGTGAATACACTAACCTACAATGCCAAAACAACTAATTGAAAGAGTATGATTTTGGGGGGAAGCCATCCTCAAATGGGTGAAAGTGCCACCCAGCTCTGTCGAGCTTGTGACAAGAAGCACTAGCACACATGCTTCTGACAAAAGCGAGCTCCAGTCTAAAAAAATAAAAATAAATAATAAATCATACTTTACTAATACTTTCCCCTGCAAACAAAGAGTGACTAGTAATACACTCTTGTTTAGACACTACAGGCGAGAATTTAGGAGAATTAGGCATATAAGATATTAAAAAAATAGCCACAAAAGAGACACAAAAGGAGCAAAATGCTTTTAATCAAAGCATAAAGCCAACTGATAAAATGGAAATTTACATTAGGAAATAGTTATGTCTGTGGTTTTTCTTCCTTTCCTGCCTCCGCATCCGAGCAAAAGAACAGATCTAATCTGATGTGACCCATCAATCACAACACGCAATAAACTCGCTGTGTGTGGTTTTTCCCTCCCCAGACTGAATCTTAGTACTTCCAAAGAATAATTAAACCAAAATGATTTAAGATCCACTTCTAAAAATCAAATCAACTCTCTACTGAGAGAATTTACGTAAGATGTAAAGCAAAGCAATACTAGCATTTTCACTAGGACTGGAAACGATTTACAACGAGACACAGACATTCAATAAACAAGATGTGTGAGAGAACTGGATTGCAGGGTTAGGTGAGCGCCTACACGTTTCCCCAAGGGTAATGACGTTACGCGCTCACACAGACAACAGCCACACCACCCACTCAGCCACACACCAAACCAGAGAGTCTGGGGGCAAAGCGGCCGTTTTCCCACAGTGCCCCGGACGTTTCCACTTGTTGATTCATTTAACTTGGTATGAAACGTCACCTCACTTCCCTACTTCACGACTATTCTTCTGAGGGCTTTGGATAGTGACTGACACTACTACCCTGTCAAGGGAAAACAGCGGTGGCAGTGAAAGATCAGTAACTGAGTTAAATTTTAATGATATTTTAAAATTCACAAAGCAACACAAGTAAGCAAAATTTTCAAAACTGGCAATGCAAAAGGCAAGATGCACAGATGTGAATCTCTATCTTAAATGGAAATGACATTTCAGGTAAGTTTCTCTTCATACTGCAACCTAAATTTAAAAGAATCACCTAAATGGCCAACATCAAGCTAGGCAGTGAAACTACAGAAACTATCTGTAACACACCAACAAAAGAAAACAGCAGTGTGTCTACACTCAGGGGAAGGTCTCTCCTTAAGAATGTTTTTTTGGTAGGACTGTAATAAAAATAATAAGTATTATTATGTGAAAAATGGGCTCCATGACAATGGAGAACGCGATGACATCTGTAGTTCTGGAAAATTATGCATTCGAGCCACGTTGTACCCAATCCTTATCTTAAATACCAGATATTAGGCTTCAAATATCACCCCAGACTGCACTCCAGCTGTAAATGTATTCAAGGACAATAGCTGTCAACCTACTATATAGTTTTCTAATAGCAAATTCAGTTATTTTGGATGTTACAAAAGTAGAATTTAAGTTAACTTTTATGTTAATTGCACAGAAAATGTTTAAAAATCCTGTGTGACAACACCTACAGAAAACACATATAATACAAACACTAACCATCCTTTCTTCCTTGACCAGTAGAGAAAAAGATAGCAAGATACAACGTGATTAAAGCCTTCTTCCTTGACGGAATTGGACCAGGGAGTACACTCATACACTTGTCTGCCCTAAAGGTCAACTACTACTGCTCTGAAGGGGGGTAAAAATAATTAATTATTCCTAAGCCACAAAGATTTAAACACAGGGAGACCTGAAGACCTGAAATAAGCCTCTCATCCTCTAAAAAGAACATCCCCCCACCATCTCCCCCCTCCGCCAAAAAATAAAAAACCCCCACCATTCAGAGTACTTTTTTCAGCTATACCTTAAGGGTAGGTATAGGAAAAAATATATAATCTACCAATAAAAATGGCAGGTCAAAGCAGAAACAGAAAGAAGCATATCCAGGACCTACAGGAGCCTAAATTCTTATTTTCATGTATTTTCACTTATGTGACTGCTACTACTTGCTAGAATGATTAGCATTTAATATTTCAGTTAATGTAGTCATTCTAATTCCAACATGCTTCCTCTGCAAAGTTCAACTTCCTAACCCAGCCAGACTGCAGGCATCCTCCCATACAAGGTAGTAAATAGAGAGGAGCAAGCACCACAAACTCCGATTTTGAATGAAGCCCCAGAAACCTATATTAAAAACTCCAGCCACTTGGCAGATGAGCAAACAATTTAACCCACTTACAGTAGGACATTTAAAGGATTTTTAACAGTTAGCAAAAACTACTGGAATATCTCTTCTTTGTACCAAGATAGTCATATCCACAGTAAGTTACAGGATTAAAAAAAAGAAGTTGCCATGATATAAATCAAGGTTTTGCAGGATCTTTTCCCTCTACTATTCCTGAAATTTTAGGCCGTGCAGTAATTTATAAACAAGAGTCATTTTTGAAAAAAGCTTCAGCTCTGCAGACAACAATCTATGGGTCTTGGTAGACTACAAGTTGACCACGAGCCATCAACGTGCCCTTGTGGCCAGGAAGGCAAAAGGTATCCAGGGCAGCATTTGGAAGGGCACTGCCAGTGGGTCCAAGGAGGCGATGGTTCCCCCTCCCAAGCCCTGATGAGGCCACATATGGAGTGCTGGGTCCAGTTCTGGGCTCCCCTAAACAGGGGAGACACCCAACTCCTGCATCAAGTCCAGCAAAGGGCTACAAAGATGATTAAGGGACTGGAGCTTGGGAAGATAAGACTGAGGGGAAAGCTTACCAACATGCATAAATATCTGAAGGCTGGCCATAAAGAGGATGGGACCAGACTCTTCTCAGCACAGCTACAGGACAAGAGGCAATGGGCACAAACTGAAACACAGGCAAGTCCGCCTGAACAGAAGGATTTTTTTTTTTTTTTAATAGTTTAAGGGTGACAGGGCACTGGAACAGGTTTCACAGTCACCATCCTCAAGATGCTCAAAAGCAGTGAGTATCTCAATTGGGAGATGGTGACCCTGCCTGAGCAGAAGGTTGCACTAGATGATCTCCAGAGGTACCTCCCAACCCCAACGGCTGAGTGAGTCAAACTCTGGCATAAAAGAGCCTTATGCACTCCAGCCTTCAGATTTATCTAGTGTCAGTTCCTGAAATCCAGACTTCTGTTAGAGGTTGGTCCCTGAATATTTATGACTGTTTTAGACTTCTTTCGAGAGTGAGAAAAAAATACCCAACAGAACTGACTGAAAAGCTGTTAGAAAAGATTAGAAATTGAAAGCTAAAGGTATTTAAATACTGAAAATAACTGATTTTGAAGTTCATTCGAGTTACATCGCAGAACAAGAAAAAAGTTCTGAACAGAGATATGGTGGATATAAGTAAAAGAGTGGTCAAGAAGCGCAAAATGAAGAGTTGTCATAGTAGTACATTGACATGGGAAAGTTGAGGGCCGAGAGATGCTTGTGGCTTACTGAGGAAAAATAAAATCCCAGACATCTTAAATGCAATAAGAACAAAAGTAGTCATAGCAAAGTTATTTAGAAATTACTAAACAGATATAACACTGTCAGAGAGGAGGAAAAAAAAAAAAAAAACACAGTGATTTACTGGAAAAAGCAGAACAATCTGTTTGTCTACTCTGGGGAAGAAAAAGTAACAGCCTAGTAGCAGAGGCTACTAGGTATCTAGGAAGTAGGCACAAGTACTCACACTCACAGAATAAACGCTCCCAAGTCCAACGACCTCAATAACAACACTCAAGGTCCTAAAACCAGGTTTAGATAACACCAAACCGTACAAAAACATAATTAGGTATGCTAATACTGAATGGGAAATTACCATGCACAACAATGAAAAGCCTTTTACCTTGTCATTAATTTCAAACCAGACTACACACCCAAGAAAACCAGAACAGATATGATATAACATACAGGGAATAGTAGGCTTGTATGGATAGAATTCTTAGCAATAGAAGTTCAATCAGGAAAGGTAAAAACTTAATGGCAAAGATGTGATATATAAACAGTTTTCACAGACATTTAACCTCATAGTATAACACAAAAGACAGTTCCATTTTAAATATGAAAAAATGCATTATTAAATAAAGCAGAAACAGTTTAATTTTTTTAACTTTTGACTTTCCTTCAAAAGTAGTTCTCAAAACACAGAACAATTTAGTAAATCTGGATGTTTATATTAGGAATTTGCAAATATCAACACTAGCTATTAAGGCTCAGCATTTTCACCTATATTAAAAAAAAACAAATATTAAAAACCTGCTGCTAAAACTCATGGTAGGTAAGTGATAAAGGCAAAGTCCCTAAGAGACATGTCTGTCTTGTTTTATTTAAAAAAAAAAAAAAAAGCTAAACCTTATTTGTGGGAAATAAAACAAGTCTCATGCAAGCATAACAGCTGCTCACAGGAGAATTATGTGAGCTATTAACTGTGTGAGACTATTAACATGACGTGACCATGAATGAAGAAATGTGTCATTTAAAATTCTTCTGGTAAACTGAGAGAAAAGCTAGTGGAGTTCAAGGTGGTATTGGTGGGAGTCGTCTGAACTGTGTGAACCAGCCCATCAGCTTAGCTTCACAGAGACCATTTCCAGCACAGCTGCAATACAGTGCAGGGAACTAATTAAGACTTTGGCTCATTAAGGAATTCGGATCTGGAAAGCAGTCAGAGCCGTAACCTCTGCACTGATGTGACGCCCAAATTCTGTAACTTATCACTGGAATAAGATATAAAAGCATTTTCTTCCCTGTCCTCTTGAATAATTCCCTATCCATACAGGAAGCATTACTCTGGAGCACAGATATCCACTACAGGAATATTTACATACAAGAATTACTTTTATTTGTTTAGGGCTTAAGCAGTTCTGTAAAACTACCAAGACAATTTACCAATATACTGCACACACCCAAGAGCCATTCCTATTTCAGAGATTAAAATCACATTTTAGATGAGAAATTAACTAGAGCCCACATTCTCTAGAACAGAACTAAACTGTATATATAAACCTGATGGAATTTGTCCATTACTATTTTGAAACTTCTGTTAACATTCTACATTCTAAGTTAAATACAGTCAAATGAAGTCTTTTTGAAGTTTTTGTAAGGAAAAATCTTACCTTTGGTGCATGCACATAATCTGTCTGTGCCCGAACAATATATCACAGAGACAAACATATCTGGTTCCTCAGTGCCCTCTTTTTTAGGTGGCTCCACTTTGGCCAGAATTTCAAAGTTTGAAAGATCTAGTATTTTTACATATCCTCCCTGAGTAGTTATTACCAGGTGCCCAAGAGTAGAGATCTCCGATCTTCTCTCTCTCCCACTGCCATTTTTAGAAGTCAATTGCAGTTCCTCCACAGGCTCCTCACAGTCATCCTCTCGATTATCCAATATATCTGGTGGGAGCAAAATCATTGAGGTAATTGTGTCTTGGGGGTCTTTGATATGCTGGATTTTTACTGGTTCCTCCTCCAGGGTAACTATTCTAGTGGCATAATTCATCTTATAAAGCACGAGGTATCCACCACTAACACTTCTCTGCTCAGGCTGAATTATCAAAGGAGTTGGTACGTCGGCTGGTGACTCATGCTGGATGACATCGATACTCGTGCCATTCACCACAGCAAGACTTGATTCTAGTTCACCTTTTCTTCTACTACATAGTGCCGAGTTTAATTTATTTAAATTATTCAAGGCCTCTACTTGATTTATTGCACTCAGAGATTCAACAGGGCAAGTCCGCAGTCCTACTAACAAATGAACTCCATCTGCACAAGGAGTGATCGAGTCTACACACAGGTTCTCCTCCTCTGCAAACTTTGGCAGACGCAGGCACTGAACCAAAGTCCCAGGTTTGGGAACCATAGAGCTCCACTTGTCCGAGTCCGGAGAAGTTAGGTTGGCTGCTGCATCTGCAAACTGCTGGATGTAAGTCACAGGGGGATCCTGCAACAGCAGCTGCTCCTGACTGTCCAGCTCCATCTCAATGATCTGTGGAACGGTGAAACCATCATCATGGATACTTTTACTCACAATATTGTTCATTTGTGAAAAGAGTTTTCCTGCTTTTTCATCAGACTCCTTAATGCTGTATAGCAGCAAAACAGGTAAAGTCCTCCGTACCAGAGGCGAATTCAGTTCTGAATTAGTGCAGGATTCATTGTCAGTAGATCCCTGCTCCGAGACACTCTCACCTCGAGTCCTGCTTAAGTCATCCAGAGACCTCTGAGAGTTACTGCTAACAGGAGAGGTAGCAGGTGATTTGTATGCTAATAGACCCCCAGCTAATAAACAAGGAAAGGGAATGTTGTGTTGTTCTAGATGTTTTTCCTTCATCTTTTCACTCTTACAGTTGGCCAAACACGGATTTGCCCCAAGTTCTTCCAAATCTTTAACCGTGTCTTCCAGGACATTTGCCACAATTTCCCATTGAAGTTTCTCAGGCTGCTGAAGAATGCTGAGAGCTGTTATATCAAGACTGACTTCCATAGTTTCCTTTTGCGAGGTATGCCCTTTGAAAACAAAAAAAAAGGTTAACATAATATATGTACAGAAAAGGAATCAAGTTACTTATGTTATGGACTTGTTTTCATAACCAAGCAATAAGTCACTGCTGTGCAGATTCGTTATGTTAAAACATTCCATATGTTCGGGATCCAACAGTCGCAAAACAAAAGGCTTAGAAACATTCCTTCCACACTGGCTAATGGTTCCCTCCATTTTATCAGCAAGAGGGAAAGTAAAGAAAACAGGACATTAACCTTTGCATCAGGTCTCCCAGTAAACAATCTTATCTTCCCAACAGTTATTCCACTTGAGCTAGCTTACCATACCAGAATACAACCAACCTAATCATCTGGATTCATACTCTGCCCTGTATCATTCCCCCTTCTAAACAGCCCAGTACCACCAAGATTCTGTAGCACTGCAGATTCATTCTTCACTCCTAACTGAAAAACATCGTTTTACACTGGAACTTGACAGTTCCCATCATATAATATAAAGAGCTCCAAGCTACAGTGAAACACAACACAATAAACCCTGAAGAGACGCTTGGTCATACTGAACAATACTGCAGTAAAAAAAAGAATCAGAAAAGTTCAGCTAAGTAACATTTTATTTTCATTTAATTCATTACAAAGGGCATGGATAAGAGCAGACGGAAGCATAAATGACAGAGCACTCTCTCTGCAATAATTTATATCGAAAAAAATATTTTTCACATCTCAAGTCTATTCCCTTCTGCATATTCACATGTTCTATACCTTTCTTCTTGCTAATCCTCATTCAAATGTGTAAATTAGGTTATGCAGAGTAAGCAATCTCTTTTGATATGATTTCTGTCTATGCCTCTAAGAAATCAATCCCTAACACCATGCACAGCACTGTTCTGCTCCATATGAAAGCTTTGCTCAGGAAAAAAATATATATCAACAGTGTATATATAAACAAGAAAACAATCAAGATTCAGAAACTCTGTCAGTCTCTTGAATTTAAAGTATTTTGCATAGCTGCAATTTGTTCCTGTCCTAAGTAAATTTCTATGACTTGATTTGTACATTTTACTGACAGCAAGATAACCAATGCCAATTGTCAAATAAGATGTTTTTTAACCAATGAAGTAGTTTTTGTTTGTTTGTTTTTCCCCTGCTCTGTACCTAATTTCCACCAAACAATGACATAACTAGTAGAAGGTAGACTTTCCAAGTCAAAATTTTGTTTCCAATACAATGAATATAATGTTTTGTTTCTGGTGGAGCCTTTTAAAGAGCCTGAGATGAACAACTTCCCTCCTGATCCATACAATGATAAGGATCAGATATAACCTACCTGTCACAGATTCTGATCTGGAATGCTCCTCACTGTCTGAATCCTCCAATAGATCATCACTGAAAAAAATGCATAAGTGAGACCAGGTACCTTTTTATTAAATAAATTTGTAATTTTCATTTATTAAAAAATAAATCGTGGACTGTGACACCAGCATCTCTTTTGGTCAGCATTGCACACCCACTGGTCAGCTGATTACAGAATAGTATTTTCTTCCCATTGGTCACTAAAGCAAGAAAACCAGCTTTCCGTTACCCCTATTCTTAGCAGCTCAGACATAAACTGAATGAGAACAAAAGCCAGTTCTCAGCACTTTCAAAACAAACAAACAAAGTAAAACAACAATCAAAAAAACATTCTGTTTAAAAGTTGATGTCTTCTTCTACAAAGCGTGTCAAAACATTCTCTGGAGGGTAGAAGTGCTAGAATGGTCTTAAATCCTATCGAAGCAATTTTATAACGAGTGTGGAAAGAGCTGAGGGTAGCCCTGGTCTGATCATCTATAGGATCTTCCTTCCATAAGGCAGAGGCTACCAACAGCTGTTTTATGAGCAATCATTCCTCGGCTCAAAGTACCTGAATATATCTGGACTTCCTCTGAGCTCCTCTCTAAAAAGGATCAAAACTTATCAATCTTCATTTCACTACAGCAGAGTGGCATTTCAATACTTCTCCTCTCATCCAGCTTTCCCTTGAGACTTCAGTACTTCAGTATCGTTTTTAATTATAGAGATAACAAATTTAATATAGATAAAATGAAACAGAAGATACTTAGTCCTGAGCAGTACCACTGTACATAACTCTCAAGTGGCTAAAGCTACACCAGGGGTCTAGGCATCAAGCAGCAGATAGGCCCTACGCGCAGATGTTGTCTCACTGTTTTGAAGAGTGGGTAGGAAAAGAATTTCTTATGTGCTCTACAGTTCTGTAGGAACCACGGCAAGCTCAGAAACAACCTGCTAACTGTGCAGGTAGTAGAACTGTGACCTTCTGTGATGTTAAGTTAAAAGAAGGAAGAAGAAACATTGGGAAAACTAACAAGACTTCTCAAGCTTTTTCTCCTGAGCTTGCTAGCACTATTCTTTCTTCCCTGAGCTTTCCAGCAATTACTTGCTCATCTGGGTGAGTTTTGGTGAAATGAGGAAGGAGTTGCCAATAATGCATTGTAACAAACATAAATGTGAAAGAATATTGATTCTACGTGTATACACATTTCTATCAATAACACATGTTCTCACATGACACTTCTTTAGCATCAGCATACCACTTAAAAAGTTTGTGATAGGACTGTCTAGTGGTTTAACACCCATATGCATGAGCTAAAGACACAAATAAATAAAAATTCCTAGCACATTCACATACTTTATTTCCAGTAGCCTATACTTTCAATGCCTAAAATGCATAACCCATAGCTAAAATGAAATGCGGTTCCCAAACTGGTACTCCTCACTATTTTTTTCAGCAATGTGATTTGGTCTCTTCTCCATTACTGGAGGATAAAGACTGAAGCACAATGAGTAAAATTCAGCTGGCTTTAAGGGTAACTTACGCAACCTTTTTATCCCTATGTTTCTGAACACGATTCAACATTTAAGAAAATCTCTCTCATCTCCATGAAAAGTATAATATTAACATTCTTACATCCACAAAGCATGACTTAACTAAATGGCATTTACCACCTACACAGCAACATTGTACATTTTCTGATGTTGAAGATTAGCATACCTGTCTCCTTCTAATTTTGGTATATCTGAGCAGCTAGATGAATCTTCTAGCCATGCTAGTGTTGGTCTCCTTGAGTCAACCCCTGAGCTCTGTTCTCCTGATAACATAAGCTGCTGCACAATAACTGGGTCATACGCATTTATCTCAAATTTTAAGTGGACCTAAAAAAAAAAAATACAAAAAAAGACAGAAATGACCTTTGATTTAAATTGAGATATGCCTCATCAGAAGTAGTTAGTTAAAGAAGAAATGATTACATGTATTGTATACCTTCATAAGTTTGGAAACATCCCATATGCAGATCTTTCCTCGTTTTGTTGCAGCAGCTAGGAAATGAGGGCAACTTCCAGATCCAAAGCAGGCTATTCTGTCAGTGCCATCTGTGCAGGGAAATTGTGCTGGACTTGTTGCCAGTGTGACTGAAAGAGGTACATTCTGAGTGTGCTCACCCTTGACAAAAGGGCAGTTTGGGGAATGTCTCTCGTGTTCAGACCTTTCCATATTAAAAACAAACATGTCACACATTGATTTCTTACTTTGAAGAGTACACATAATCATACACAAAGTCAGAGCTTGAAATGAAACTGAAACCAAACTGCATGAACTTTAGTCAACCATACAAGGGAGTGGTGAGCTATTAAGTCTATTTCCACAGCTATTTCTCAATAGTAGACTATACTAAACCATTTGTATGGACCATACAATTTGTATGCATGTGACCATTTAATGAAAGTTCAGTCATACAGAAGGAGTGACACAGTGCTCTTCAGATAGTAGTTTGTGATAAAAAAATTGTTCTATAGGCAGTAGACCATCATGTCCTTCTGAAGAAAAGCAAGCAAAGCAAGCAGATGAGCTCTGCAGAACATACTTTAGAAGAATTTCGATGTTACAAGAAAGTAGTGTTAATAAAATAAAATGGTTTCTAGTCTTTCATTAGACATCCACATCATTTTGCCATTTGCCCTATGGAATAATTTTTGAAATCCACTCTTGTCATGACAACTGAAACTCACATAAATCCTGGTCAGAGATGTTGACCTTTGTCCTTCAAGTTTTCTAATCTCATAGCATAAAACTAAGTCTATCCTGAATACAAACTTACCATGGTTCATCTGTAGGCTCCCAGCATACCAAACACACACTACAGGTAAAGCACATAGCTCTATCATCTCCTGATGAAGCAGGCTACAAAATAAGAAGAAACACTTAAAATTTATATAGTATAGAATACAAGGCATATTAACCAGCCAATCAAGTCCTTTGCTTCTTCTAGTGGCACTGCAAGACACTACATCACACGTATACACCACCCTAAATGACTGACTCAAAAGTGGTAATATTTCACATAAGAAATAGATACACCATTCTTACTACAGAAGGGATCCAGAATCCAGAGAACCTGTGCCAAACACTGGATAGAAAAGACATACAAATAGAGCAGAACCCCAGTGAACAACATCACTACAAAGACTTTTTCTCTGGAACAGGCCCATAATGTTCTAAAAATGTACATCCTTAGCAGAATTTATCAGTACATCTGAATGCTGGTAAAAACACAAGTTGAACAAGCATTTCCTACTACACCTTCGATGTGTCAGAATATAAAGTAGTGCACATCATTTCACTCCTCTGCAAAAAACACTTGTTCCTAGGAAAAGAATGGAATTTTCCACTTCTCTTTAAACTTGGCAGTTTCATTATCACCTTTCAAGTCAATGAAATGTACTTGGAAATATGCAGATTCAATTCTAACATAATTTCCTTCGTTTCCTCCTGAACAAGCAGTTTTCAAGAACACCTGAGAAATCTTCCAAAAGCATGATCCACCATCACCTAGCAAGCTTTGCAGTTGACTCCATTAGGCACATAACACTGACATCAAATAATAGATATACTACCTAGCCTTCATTATATAAATCCATGTAACAACAACAAAAAAAAAAGTAAAAAGAAAAAAGAAAAATGGAAACAGGAAGAATATTGGAGAAAAAAGTTGAGGCTGTGTAAGTCATTAAGCCAAATAATTTTGTAATATAAACTAGGTCTGTTGTCTGTAACACAACAGTTTTTTTAAGTCTGACTATGAAATTACAGTTGAACACTGACATCAGACTTGGTGCTTTTTCTGCTTTACTTGGAGAAAACCTGCATAAAAATAAGGATATTTGCTCAACAATCTAATGAAGAGAAAAAGAGATGCTGCGTAACACAGTTCACATTTTTGTTGTTGCTCTTTAAGGCAGCTCAATTTTCATACCCAGGTGTTTCATCTCACCACATTTTCTCCAAAAAACAGGATAGAAACAGAAGAAGAAAAAAAAATCCAAAAACAACAGCAAAAACACACACACACACAAAATTCAGAAAAAAAGCCTTCAGTGACAGACTTCATTGTTCACTTCAGCTTCTACATCTGTAGAGAGTACATTAGGTTGTTCATTTGTCTGATCATTTGTTTTTTAAGTCTTTGCCAAGGAAGCAAATATTGACAAACTAAACCTCTTACCTGGTGATAGAACCCAGCCTGAGCCATAGGATCTGGCTGTGCCCACCTATAACCCACGTGAGGCCATGAGGTGAATGTCTCCCGTCTGTTAGCTTCACTATACATCAAAGACCTAGAAAAGCAAAATTAAAAAAAAAAGAAACATTTATCCAAAGCTGCCACATCAAATTAAAAAAAAATCTACTTGAGATTTTTTTTTTTTCACAATTTATTGGCTATTAGGAAAAAAAAAGCAGATAGTTGCCTATAATTTCAAATGCAAGTTAACCTTAAAAATTATAGAAATTATATATAATTCCTATTATATAGTAGAACATATTAATTTGTATTATATATATTTATATATATGTATATGTATATATATAAATTTCAGAAAATTAAAGTTCTCTCACTTGGTTGCCAATAACATAACCTCAACAAAAGACCACAAACAATGCAACAACCTGCAAGCTTTAGAAGCAACAAGAATAAGCAAAATAAGTTTCCATACGTGGAGGTATGGGGACATGATATGTTTTATTAAATTATTTGAGCTGTGAGAAATTTTAATAGTCTTGCAAAATAGTAGTCACACACAAATTTTCAAGAGAGAATTTATAGACTTAGAATATTTATTAGTGTTTTAGCTAGTCTTACGACTGTTTAGGTAACAGGTTAAGCTTGCCTAGTTACAAATCACTACTCAGATCAGAAAAACCAAACAATAGCCAAAGAAGTAAAATTTTCTCATCCCAAACACAGCAAATGATTCAGGAGACATATTTATATGCTGCACAACTTCATAAACTGTGTCCTCTAAAATATAAAGCATGAACATAACTCTACTATGAAGAACAGGGAACTGATTGCTTTGCATTCAAAAGCAGTCTGAAGGAGTACTTAAATCTCTGCCACTGCTGAACATTTAAGTATTACCCTTTCAGTAAGGTTTACAAAACCAGCTTGAATACTACTAGCAACTCTGGACCAGAGCTAGTCATTTCCAAGGGACTGCTGAAATACAACCAGAACCTCACATTATGAAGAGTAAAGCCTGGGTGAACAGCACATTCCCCTGTTGAAATGCAAGCTAGAAATGCAGCTGTAAGCTGCAACTGTTACCTTTCTGAAAGGCGGCCTCAGAGTAAGAACAAAGGGATTCGACCTGACTGGCACTAAAGTCAAGCTACTGACATGGCAGTCTTTGGGCAATCATAGATGTTTCTTAAATTTACTAATATTTAAAGTACGTTGTGCACTAACCAGTTCAACTAGCTGTACAAGTAAGAACAAGAAAAATACAGAATGAGGCTAATTCCATTTTCTTCTTGCAAAGAAATTAGTCATGTAAGAGCTTACTCTCATCCACCTAAGGAGTCACATGCATCACTTTTTTGTCTTAATATACCTGTCCACAGATCGACCAGGTCCCACACCAAGTTCAGGTCGTGCGCTGGGTAAGAGGTAAGATAACCTATCCATCACAGAGGATGCTACAGGTAAGGCAGCAATATTTTGATTTATCTTCTTGAGTTCATTTACAATGGCACTGGCGACAGACTTCAAAACATGATGAGGAAGGTGGAACGTAACCGTTGCCCACTAAATTGAGAGGAAAAAAAAAAGTGTCCAGTTTATATTGTAAAATCGTAACATAAACTACAAATAGCTCACAAAGGTGTCAAAAGCAAAACAAATACATCCATGTTGCACCCTCTCTAGATCTGAAGCAATTTAAGAATACATCAAACTTTAAGCAGAGGACCCTGTTAGTTTCTTGCTTAACAAGCAAAACAAGAACCAAGAATCACAAATTACCTTTTTTTCTCTACAAATGAAATCCATCACACTGCACCAAGCATTCTGCCTGCTTCCACAACGGCGGCCAAACAAAACCAGACTTGGGAATCCACATACATAGGATGGAGGCAAACTCTTACCTTAGCAACTTTATGATTTGCTGCTGTTTCATGTGAGGTATTTTTTAAACCATCCTTCAGTTGTGTGATGAATAAGTCATATCCCTCTGTGCTAGAAACATCTACTTTTTCTACACAAGCAGATAGCAGCTGCTGAGCCTGAAATACAGAGGTGCAAGAACAGTTATCATCCAGGCTAGGTAGCTACACACAAAAATTATAATCGTTTTATTATTCTGAGAAATCTATTTTGGCCTATCCTAACTTATCATATATCAGCATAATTCCCATTAAAATGAAAAAAAAAAAAGAGCAAGCAGTTCAAAACATAGCTTTGTCATCTATTCAATACATAAACCACTGTGATAATTACCGAATTTATTACAAATTTCCTCAGGTAAAACATTATCAAATGTTGACCAAGTTAGCAATATAAACACTCAAAACATTAGACATATTAAAGCCAAACAAAAAGGAACATCTACAACCCAGTGCCCTTCAAAAGGATTCATTCAGCTTCAGGGACAGAAGTGAGAGCAAGAACAAAGCCCACAGTTCTCGACATTTTTCTAAGCAGTATTGAGAAAAAAAATGTAAAGAAGAAAATAATAAATAATACAAATCACACTGCTTACAATGATAGTATAGTTACTGAAGTTGAAAAAATGAGGCAGAAAAAAATGGGCTAGTTAACCTAGAGAATTCTTACAACTCATACATAATGCATCTAGAAAAGACACTATAAACATCCATTTATAGACTCTTTTTTTCTGCCAAGTCTCACCTGTTTCTGATTTACCCCACTATCTGTTAACTTCTTGTTTGCAGTTAAGATTTTAAAGTATGTTTTATTTACAAAGTACAGAGCATTATGCAGCAGTTGTTAAACGGGCTACATCTGAAAAACATTACATACAATCTTTCAAGTTCCAAGTAAAGGGAAATACTTTCCCTAGGGCAACTGCCAGCCTCTACTTTAGGCAGCCAGGCACCATTCCAAACAGAATGACTGAACGACCACTTTTAGCCAGCTACCATCACATGCACAGGGGCTCCTGCCTCTTTCCTTTTTTTTTTTTTTTTTTTTTTTTTTTTTGTTGGGGGGGAATGGGGGGAACAAGGGCATGGGAAGAGGAGGAACAGACAAAAGAGGAAAGCCAGAAGCAAGTCAAAAGAGTTACTTGCTTGGGCTGTATCTGGGTTTTACATTTCAATAAAAGGACAATAAAAATTCCTATGACATCTCGTACTTCCTAAGTTTCTTGCAGGCAACAGCAGATCAACAGAAGGGCTCTGCATGTTCACAGTTTGATCAGGTTCTAGAGGGTGAAAGATTGGGCACCTCCTCTTTAACAGCAAAGGTGAGAACTTAAGATTGTTAATGTTTTTTCTCTCACCTCACTGATTTGGCCCTGAACTCCTCAAATCTGTTTTTAATTGAACTATAATAATATTTTCCAATTTCTAAAGAAATGACCTCTATAGAAAATGGCAGCGATCCTAAACTTTGAATAACAGTTTAACAGAGTCTAACAGAGTCTAACAATGTTTTTTTGAAATACATAAGAATCTATAATAAAATTGACACACACAAAAAAAAAGACAGCAAAACTTATGAAAGGAATTTGCTGAGCTTGGTCAGTCTCTTCATATTTAGCTACACATACTAAGATTGTGCTGCCAAAAGGCAGCAAAAGCAGTAAAAATAATGTCAGTGACAGTAAGCCTGAGGAACCTAGAAAGCTCTCTTCAGAGATCTCTATGAGTTGCTGCTACTCCTACTCAAGACAAGGAGTTATAAAAAGAAAAAAAAAAGAAAAAAAAAAGAAGAAAGAAAAAGAAGCCACATAACACATTCTTGGGTACACAATAGGCACCTATGATTCAGTACTCTAATATCATACAAATGCTTCAAATAATTTCTCAGGAGACATTTTTGTCGATGATGTACCTTTTAATATACATCTATTCCCAGAGATGAGTGGGAGGTGCTCTTCTCAGAGAGAGCTTTAACGATCCAGAATCTGGATCTAGTAGTCCGGTTTTGTATTTTCCACTGTACACACTACTCTAAATATTTACATTGACAGATGCTCTTTCCAAACATAAAGAATTAAAATAAACTAGCTTGTGGTTAAAGTTGTCATGCAGATTTACCTCCCTCCTCTACTACTTCATTATTGCTAAAAAGATGAAAGACGAAAGGTATCCTCCTCATTACCTACGGTCATAGAATAGAAGAAAATTTCACTAATATTAAGCTACACTCTAAGCTATTAATTGCTAAACTAACTGAATATAAACCAATTCAAGAAAGTCCTTCACATAAGGCTAGGTAAAAATATATAAAAATTAGATTCTTTTAAAGTATAAAGATACTAAACATGTGGTTATATTTTTTCAAAACAACCAGAAGGACATTCTTGTAGCTTTGATGGTCCAAGTATAAAAGAGAAGCCAAGTCTGGAAAGAAAATTTCTTTTATTAAGTCAGGTGACCTAGTTAGAAAAGTTAAAATTCCAGCATGAGCTCTTCATATGTTGCAATTAACTGATCAGCATATCACATGATCTTTTCAATTGACATTTTTTCCCCCATGAAAGCCTAAATCAAAAAAAAAAAAAAAAAAAAAAAGTCATCCAAGGAAGCCTACTAGTCCAGACTGTGACATCCAGAATAGCATAGAGAATTCAAAGCCCTGGAACAGAGCCCTCACTTCTAGTCACTGCCACATTCTGTCTTCTGAAATAATGGTCTCCTGATGAGGCAAGGTCGCCTTTGTCTGGGAAAAGGGTAACTGCAAAAAGTCACTGCCTTATGACACTTAATTAGGAAACTTTCCCATTACACACTGTTAATATCGCACTAGAAACTCAGGGACGAAATTTTGGTTTTTTATTCCTGACCAAGTGATTTACATACTACTATTTTTCCCATCTTACCTCTGTAACCGGCAATTCAAGCTGAACCACGTCATCTTGTTTTGAAACAGGTGTTTGAAGAGCTGTGTCTAACAATAAGATCCCATTGAGATCTTTCCTACATCCTACTGCATAATCATCCACAAAGATCACTTTATCCACAGCAGAAATATACTGACATTTCACCCGTCCACCTGGTTTAGCTATAAAGAGAAAAATACAAAAGAAGATTGTATTAGAAAACAGCTTCTATAACTTAGATAACGTACAAAATCTGTTCTGGTATCATGACTTAAGCAAGATTCTTTACTTCATGAGATGATCAGAAGCTAGCATTTTACTATTATAATTTTCACCAAAACTTACATTTCCCACTTCTTTTTTAAACCACACATCCCATCAACTACAACCATTTTAAGAGCTATGTAGACATCACCATTCAAGTCCTAAACCTACCATAAGACCTAGACGAGCACTTGCAAGCTTCAAGTAGAAGACTAGCCTACTTGAAATTTCAGAGTACTTTGATAATGTACAGGAGCAGGCAACGTGTTCAGAGACAAGAGAGGCACTTGTTCCTTGAGACACTGAGGTAGCTCCTCTCTCTTATTGCTCTGCACTGCACACATGTCAGTAACAGGTTAGATAGGTTCGATGGGGTGGAGGAAGACTGGGAGTGGATAAACAAATAAGGGCTGTTGTGATGGGTATTAGCCCAAGGAGTGTTCAAACACTGGACACTGCCATGTTGGAAGGATTATAAAACTCTACCCATGTGATACGCTATCTGTGTAGAAGGCAAAGCGCTCAACTTCATGGAAAGCGTAAGCTGTTGCTACAGCAGTAGAATGTAAGCGTGGGGTGAGTATATGGACACACCATTCAGAGGACAAAGCTGAACCTGCTGCCGCGCCAACACAGATCATCTTTTCCCGGCTCACAGGAACCAGAGTTTCACCAAACTCTACATTAATCAAGCCCTGCCCCGATTCTCGTCTTTCTTCAGATACTAAGTTTTACTATGAATGATGAAAAAGCATTGTTTAATAGCTAGCATAAAGCTAAGCATTCGGATACAGACAGCAACATAATTCCCCAAGTCTCCCATTCTTACGCTTTGATAATAGTTAAATGGAAATCTAAACTTCTCCTGATAGAGGGCACATCCATCTGACCTTGACTTCAACGCAACTACAGTGCATTGTGTATTCTCTCTCCAAAACTCCAGTCAAGAATAGCTGGGTCAGCTGTCCTTCTCCCTGAAATTTTGGAAACAGTGACTCCTATCCTCTTAAAATATAGCACATAAGCCATTCACTGGGTGAAGTAAAATGCAACTGTAATCATCACTGTAAAGTCAGAAGCACTTCAAGAGCCCTGGAATCACTTCATAGTTGTACAGTCATTAGTTCTAGCTCACCAAAAAAGGGTTGTCTGAATGGCAAATCAGCTACTTTCAAGCAGTATTTTTGTCAGTATGCTGGAGTTCCTCACACAAGAATTTCAACATACAGCACAGCTGCAGTGAAGGAAGTCATTCATTCTACAGAAAAATAATGGTTTCTACAAAAAAAAAAATCAAATACAGGCTTTAACATCTTCAAAAATATTTATCTCAAAAATATACTGGAAACTATTATGGAAATAAAGCGAAAAGCATCTGATGCCATACACTAAAAACCTCAGTAAGTTAATGTAGATTTTACAGTGTATGTAAGATATTCCAAAAGATGCACTGTAGGACAGTTTCTCACAGTGCTGCTTAATATTTTGCTCAGTTACAGTGCAAGAAAGATTTTGGCCAAACTGTCTAGAAAGCTACTTCCAGGTGCCGCTTGTATTTTACTCAGAGCACATAACAGCAAAAGAAGCTACCTTACATCTCTGGAGCTTCAAGGAAACGACTGACCCAACCAACAGTTCCGATATCTTGGGGGCACATTCTGCAACTGCCTCCTTTGCAGTCCGAGCAGCCTCTGAACTACTGGCAAGCTATTTTGCAAATGCAGCAGTTTCATTTTGAAGTTCAGATAATGTGTTTCAAGATGGCTAAACTAGTCCCACATCATATCATAGTTTACACATGGCTGGCAACACTATTACTACAATAGGTTTTAAATGGGGAAAGTAGAGTACCTAGAAATCACCAGCATTGAACAAATGCCTACAAAAATTTAAATGTAAATTTGAACAGTCCTCCCAAACTTATGGTCCATGTTTTAGGACATGCCAAAGGGCTCTGGCCAATATGCTTTGAACAACGTAACTCTCTTGGCTGTCCATCCTGGCTGGCTGCTAGCAAAAATTAGTGATACGCATCTTTACAATTCACGGTTCAAAAGTTTCATGTAAACCCACTAAAAGGCTTGGGTCAGATCACCCAAACCCAACTTTCATTCTCCTTTCAGCCCAGGCTGTCCCTTCAGCTGTAATTTACTTTGGATGGGGGAAGAAGGAATAGTCAGCCATTCAAAGGTCGCAACACAACCCTGCTTTACAGTCTTGGTGCAAACAGATCATGGCATGTGCCCCTCTCCTCCCATCTCTGTCTATCTAGGATTAAACCAAATCAAAAGAAACCACTAAGACTTTTCACAGGTCCTATAAGTAAACCAGGCAGACTTTTAACATACAGGAATTACAAGCCCAGCAGAGAACGTAATAGCTCTACATGATGGTACACCGCCTCTAACAACCTTGAACTAGCTGTCTTCAAGTTAATAAGAACAAAAACAATAAATGGATTGTGGAAACAAATACTAGGGAGAAAAGGTGCATTCCCTTCCCCGCTTCTTTGTTTTGTACCAAAGAGAAGGGAGATCAGCAACTTCCTGTGGTCAAAATCTGACCTACAGGAAAAAAAAAAAAAAAAAAAGAAAGAAAAGCAGAAGATGAGTTTGCTTGCGCAATACCTAAGGGTGTAAGCATGAGTGATTGGGCTTCCTTGCTTGCAGGGATTAGGATGAAGGGGATGATGTTGTCAGCCCATTTTCTCCTACAAAATGTCTTCTGGCCACAGCTTTCCAAGCCAGGCTGCACCAAAGCAATTAAAGAATTAGCCTCGGTTTTCAAGAAGTAGAACAATTTCAAAGTGTTTCCTTCAATTTCTCTGTTACAAACAGTTTCTGCCTTGGAGCTTTAGAGTTTAAGTGAAAGCGGCAGTTATGCTAAAATTCACGGCTGTCATTATAAAGAGAAGAAAATCTAGGTTAATGTTTATAGTAACATCTTGTCTCTTTTCTAATATTACAAAAAAGTCAAATCAGCTTGAAAACCCAAAATGAGGCTAAAACATGTGACAAAGTTGATTCTCTTAATAAGACAGTCCCAATGCACAGCATCCAGAAAGAAAATCTTCCAAGTTACAGTGCAGTAACTTCAATCCAAAGCTACAAAGTGAGAGAAAAGAATACATATATTGCAGCAATGATTTCAAAATGGCAAGATCCAAGGCAGATAAGCATCTAAAGAAACATCCATAACTTCAATTTATCCATGTAAGAAGGTCTTTAATTTGGGAATTACAAAATAAAATTTAGGGAAAAAAAGAAATCCCCTCAGCTCAACGAAACACAGACCATTTATATGCATTCATACCCATTTTTCCACTTCCAATTTTAACTAGAACATCTAAAGAACATCTTGGTATAGATTTCAAAAACATGCTATCAGGAGAAACTAGATGTACGTAGTTTCAGGAGCATTAACCAGCACTCGTGCTATTTAAAGTTAAGAGAACCCTTGAACCTTAGAACTCAAGAGAAAGGCAGAACTGCAAAACTCCTTAAAGTTTACTGGGAAAATTAAAAATCAAATTTTATTTTCTCTTGGCTATTGTCAAGTGTGGGTGTAAAGCTTCAAGCTTAGGAGACATTACGGTAATAAGCAATGTGAAATCCTGCTTCCACAAGCCAAGTTAACAGACAGCAAAACTATCTTTTCCTTTAGGGAGAAAAAAGGCTTCTTGTAAAAACACTATTTGGCAACTTCTCACACACTTTGCACATGTACCAGAGAACCAAGAAAAAAGGAAAAGAAAAAATAAATAAATAAAAGCCACCCAGTTTTCCCCAAAAGAAAGCAAACAACTCTCCTCATTTGTTGCTAGGCAGGTGTCTTTGCTACTGTTACCATTTCACATACCCATAGAGCCAACTGAAAAATCCACTTAGAACATCCCATTTTGTGCTCTCTGAGCAACTTACGTTTACAAACTTGTGCAAAACTTATCAGTATGATGGGGCAAGAATCAGAACACTGAAATTCCTCTGAAGTTATACAGTTCAAAAAAAAATTGTCAATTGTCTTAACGTTGGCAAGCTTGTTTGATGTACAAAAGACATCTATGCTGAACTAATACTACCTAAAATCACAATTATGGATTGCATGCAAAAGCCTTCACAAAAAAAACAGGAAAAAAGAAACAGGCAAACCACCAAAATAAGTTGGTTTAGAATGCTGTCAAAAAAGAAACAGACAAACCACCAAAATAAGTTGGTTTAGAATGCTGTCCCTAAATCATTGCCGAGCAATGGCTCCGACGGGAAGCACAGACGGGAAGCACGTGCGAACACGCCGACGGGGTGAAGGCTGAGGCACGGCCACACCAGGCCTGGCTGCTCAGCAGCCCCGAGTTCGGCAGCTACGGGCCCTCTCTGTTCCTCCTCCTCACCTATCTCTTCCCTGGAAGTTTCCACATCTAGCCCAAATTTGCTCCAGGCTCCACCTCAGTAAAGCTGCTGCCCCAGGAAGCCACCCATGGGTGGCACAACAAAAGGATTCCCAGACTTGGGAAAAGGGGAGAAAGCGACTTGCTAGATGACAAGCTTGAGTCACCGGTTTACACGAATGAAGCAGACATCCATGCTTAAACCATCTTTTTCATATCTAAGCAATATTTTCACTTTTAGGTCTCACTATACACTCACATCTCTTATCTACCACATCACCTAAACTAGCAGTCCAAAAGAAGTGGACAAACCAAAAATATCTCAGAGCTGAAACGAAAACTCTCCAAACAGCAGCAATACTAAAGGAGGCAGAAATGCCCAGCTTAAGAGCAGAAAGTACCTTAATTTTACTCACTACTCCCCCATTTGTTATAGCTAGATTTACTTAATTAAGGTCACGACATCCAATTTGCAGTTCACTCTACCGTTGCCATCAGCATGTGCCATAGTTGTTTCAGTATCAGTTCCACAGTATGACGGTAGCTTTTGAAGTGAAATAATTCTTGTTGAAGTGGACTAGGAAGATACACCCCCTGGGTCACAAAAATATTATGACATATGTATGACATACGTCATTGTGACATGGGAATATTAGCAGGATACGTCTGGTTAAGCAACTAGGAGCAGAAGCTAACATTAACATTTCAAAGGTTTCAGAACATAAACAAAAACCTACTGAGATCAAGGCAGTTCTTTTCTCACAGCTATATGTCTGCAGGCATAAGGGCCTTTTCTACTGTACAGACTTAAGTCACTGGAGACTCAATCAGCAGGAAGACACTGTGACAAGCTCCCTGTGCCCACCCACTTGAGCTTGTTTTAGATCTCTGTCTACAGGACATTATCACTGTCCTATATAGTATGCAGAATATAACAGCTCAGAGAACCTTACACCACAATCCCCAAGAATGAATTATGAAAGATTTCACAGCATTCTATGATCTTTCCTGCAAACTCAGGAAAGTTGAGAAAGTTCCTGCAACTCTCATGTAAACACTCGAACATGTCACAAGGGACTGTGTCTTTTTCAGTATTTTCCTCAAAATGAAATCTATTACTAAAAGCTTTTGGGAAAGATGTCTTTCAGAAATTGCAGCTGGACAGATTACACAGCATTCAAACAGAATGGGGGACATGCAAGGAACGCGACACAATTTCACATTCCAGCAACAGGAAGTTGCCAGTCTTAAAAAGTTTTGCAACAAAGAACCTGTGCCAGAAGAAATGTTATCACCAAGTCTTTTTTCTGCCACTGAAATGGCTATAGGAGCCAAGTTTATCTATTTTGCATCCTGCTGCCTCTGTAACAGGAGAGAACATCTCTAGTTATGGCTCTTTATAAAGTCCAAGTCTGCTGGGCAGGAAAGGATTTAACTTGTCTATTTTTTTTCCTTTTATCTTCCAATTCCAAAAAAAAAAAAAAAAAAAATTAAATTAAATTCCAAAGTATCTACCTTGGGAGAAGCACTAAATTCTCAGAAGCAGATAGGTAGACTACAAGGTGAGTGAAGACTGGTGGGACCGTCAAACCCAAAGCTAGCAATTAAACAATGCAAGTCTATCTGGCATCCAGTTATGAGCAATACTCCTCAAGGGCCGATCTTGTTCATCATCCTCATCAATGACCTGGATGATGGAAAGGAATGTCCCCTCAGCAACGCTTTGGATGACACCGAATGGGAGGGAGCAACTGACTCAAAGGCCAGGGTTGATGTTCAAAACGATCTCAAAAAGCTGGAGACAGGGGCTGACACAAAACCTCCAGTAGTTCAACAAAGACAAAATCTTGCACCTGGCATAAAATCATAGAATCATAGAATCATAGAATGCTTAGGGTTGGAAGGGACCTCTAGAGATCATCTAGTCCAACCCCCCTGCATACGCAGGGACACCTAGAGCACGTGGCACAGGACTGCGTCCAAGCGGGTTTTGAAGATCTCCAGAGAAGGAGACTCCACAACCTCTCTGGGCAGCCTGTTCCAGTGAATAAAAATAATAACTTCACACATCATCAAAAGCTGGGAACCAACTGTCTAGGTGGCAACCCTGCTGAAAGAAGCTGGGGATCCAGAGGAACACACTGATAAAAATCAGCTGTGCATCCCTGCAGCAATGAGAAGTACCCGCATAGGAGAAGACACCTTGAGAATGGTTAACCACAGGTAGTCAGGTGATTAGAAAGTAGCCAGAAAACCTTCTGGAATATCCAGCCTTGGAGACTTCTGAAGCAGAAATAGTCTAGGTCTTACACAAAGCTGACGTGACTTTGAAGTTCGCTCTGCTTTAAGCACAAACTTGAACAAGATGATCTCCAAGGAAACCTTCCAATCTAAATTCTTCTGCAGCTCTAGGCTGGTATTACCTTTAAAGGGTGCTCTAGGTGTCCCTGCTGGAGCAGGGGGGTTGGACTAGATGATCTCTAGAGGTCCCTTCCAGCCTTAACCATTCTGTGGTTCTGTGTGGTTCTTCATTCTTAAACAACTGTCCTACTGTCTCAGATGCTTCTGCTGTATGTCTCTAAAGAGATTTTTCAGAAACACTCAGTAAATTTAAGTGCATATAGTCCACTTAATCCTACAGCACTGCATAGCTGAGCATACCTCTAGGAATTGCTTTTTTGATCACTGCTGTACATGGAGCTGGTATTTCCATATTTCTGTCAAAACTCCAAGATCTCATTTTGGCACTAGATGTCAATTCCAGGCCATCAGGCTCCAGCTTCCCTAATTCTTAAGCTTATTTCAAGTTAATTAAATACATTCTCATAGGATCTTTCTCTCTCCTAATAATTGTTTTATCAGAAAGCTGAGGTAGAACAAATTAATTCATTCGTGCTTTAATACTGCTATATTTAAAAGTGAAATTTTGTAGTGTAGGATTTGCTTTCAAGTTCTTCAGAATAGCTGGCAAGATTAAAGCAACTTGCACTTTTACGACAACAGTTCGCAGCGTAAGAATACCTGAAGAATATTTGTGTGACTAAAAGGGGAAAACTTAATGCTTATAAACACAGTCTTGCTACGCTCCTTCCATAGCGAAAAGGAATAGCAGGTTCCTCCAAAGGTTTGCCTTAGCAGGGCCTTCTTTCCTCTTAATGGACTAGAGAGGGAACCTGACAATAAACTTTGAGAATGCTAATCTTGTAGATTGTGACTGACAAAAACAGAAAAATAAATAGAAAACAATGCTATAAAAAAAAACAAACAAGCAGCATTGTGTGTCATTACTTACACTGCAACATGAAGCTAGGATCAAGCAAGAAAGAGGTCAAGCGAGGCCAACAGTCTGTCACAACAGTTTTCCACAACAACCACAGCCCCTTCTTACTCTCCAAGAAAACACCGCCTGGCTTTGCTGTCCTTCTCCAGGCCATCTGCCCACCTTCCTACTTTCTTAACCCTTTCCCCACTCTTATCCAGTCACACACAGAATTTATCGGAGTACCATCCTTTCCCCTTCCAGCTCTTCCTTTCCACGGGCGTTCTTCCTGATCGAGTCTCTGTAGCCTGTTACCTAGTAAACAGTTTTTCAATCTCTTCTCCAACAGCCGCCGATGCTCAGCCGAGAGCCTGACCGCTTCACAGCCAGCCAGGTCAGGAGAGTGCAGTGGATCAAACAGTTCCCCTTGTGAACTGCAGAGTGGAAGGAAGAGCTGCCCGGCGCCCTGTGGGCTGGACGAGCCTTTATCAACCTGCATGTGAGCAGGGACACTTGTTTTCAGGAACGCCACTCGTTTTCGAGACTATTTAACTTGCAGTCTAATTCCCTCCCCCACCAAGCTACAAGTTAAAAAAAGAAATTCTGTGTGCAACACTCACTGAACAGCCCTAGCAAATACTCCACAAAGTTATTTTAATAATAATTATGTTTGCATTTATTTGCCAGGTAAGTTATTATTTCCTTAACTTTACACCTTCAATCTAGGCTGTAAAAACAAAAGCTGTTTTTCCCTGCTGTTGTGCATCAGCAACATGTGCTTTCCCTTAACACGCAAATCTGCAAAACAAATGTGTTCTACCGTACGAGAGCTGCATATGCCAGACTTCTCTACTTTTTCACTGGGTTTTTCCCAAGTCTCGCTACCAAGCAAGGCAGCTTGGGAAGGCAAGGCGTGCTTTCCAAAAGCAAGGCAGCAAGGGAATCATGCCAATACAAAGTCCAACCTTAGATTCCAGAGAAGCAGAAGTGACAAAATATTGACATCCATGTGGACATGGCAAATTAAAGACTTTAAGGTAGCCTTTCTTCAACTGTCCACTTGGTGATGAGCACTCGGACGACTACAAGCAGTGTTCGCAATTAAGACAGCATTATCTATACAAAGGACAGTTTTCTAACAGCAGAATGCCATACTGTGGCTTCAATGAAGAAGCATCTAGAAAGTGAATTGATCCATATGGATACTTTTTATTTAAAAATATCAAACTGGTGAGTAGCTATTGACCATACTGGAACAGAATACCAACTGTTTCATAACATGATCTAACAGAGTCGGATATATTGAAGACACATCCAAAATCCAACATGTAAACCTTATCCTCAAAAAAAGCGAAAGAAACATATCAAAGGACTTTGTGCTATTTAGAAGAAATTAAAGATCTATCACAACAGAAACAGACAGTTTTGTTCCCCAGTCTGAGCATTACTTAGAAAGAAACACTAAAATAGCAGATCAACAACTAACACAAAAAGTCAGATACAATCATTATTAAAAATGATGAGAGAAACAATTCAGGTAAATCTTCATGACATATTTTTCTTAACGCTCTCTCTTATAAAAGCCTAGATGTATTTACCTTGAAGTCAAGTTATGGACACCAATGCATTAGTAACCACACAAATATTGTTAGAAATAATATTGCCAAGCACTCTGAAAGTTGTTCCAATGAGCCAGGTGAATATTATGCTAGGCTGATAAGACAGGCCAATCACAGAATAGATCATGTTCAGGACAGAGAAGGAGAAAGAACAAGAAGAAAATTAGCTTTTCCAAGAAAGACAAGAATACGCAATTGAAAACTTTTCACATTACTTTTTAGGTGAAGTTTCACAGAGATTTATCTGCCTTCTTTCAAAATGTTCCGGACTTGAACTACCCAGTTCATCTCTCACAATACTAGCTAGGTTCCAACTCCGTTTTTAAAAACACAGGATATAATGCAATTTGGGGCTTAACTGAAGGGTTCAATCACATCCATACTAGAATTTGTCATGACTAAATTGGGACTTCAGCTGAAAATGAGTATTTTCTCCAGGACTCTTCATATCAGCAAGACATTCCTCACCCACTCATGAGATAGAAGACAGTAGGAGGCCAAAGCTCAAACACTCACACAGAGCATACTATTTCCTCTCTGGGTCACTGCCAAGCAGATGAACTGTGAGATACTTCTGCCTTCTCAAAGGCTATCTATCTGCAAAGGTCTAGGAAACTTCTGCAGATCTGACATTCAAACATCCTGCAACCTTTAATAATGCAGCTCTACTGGTGCAGTGGTAGCCACCCACCTACGGATGATCTGTGGATAGAACAAAAAATCTCAGGCTATCTTGCCTGGCAGCAAAACATATGCATCACTGCGCATTATTACCTCTGTATCCCTGTAATAAACATAATAATGTTACCATTATTATGTACACAGAATTGCATTTTGCCTTTGCATTTTAAGGGTATGTGAAAAGACAAGACCTCTAGCTTTACCCCAAGGTTTCTACTGAGCTTCGGATGTACTTCCACAAAGGCTGCAAGTGTCACTTAACAGCACCTTGATAGTCTCACAAGCTGCATGTCAAGTAACACAGGCTATGTGGCACTGCCTGACTAAGCAAACCAGACAGAGCACACGATGGGCTGGAGGCCTTCTTGGGATAAAAGACCAGACTCAAATCTAACAGTTCTCCTATAATGTGGAATGGCAAAAGCATTTTTTCCCCCCCTAGTACTTTAGGCGCTTTGTAGTGAATGACTTCTTAAGATCATGCGAATCAGCAGAATGATCTCTTTGAGAAGAGCTTTTCACAGATCAACATGTCATTCAAGTCCAAATGTACTCAACCACAAGACTTGCTGTAGCAGATCACTAGATATTTGACAGTACTCCTCACGTGATGGGGAATAAAGGGGAAAAATCTGTATTAATAGCAAGAGCTCTTGTTACTAGGAAGATTTTTTTTTGTCTTGTAATTGAACAGACAGACATGTTTGGAAGGCAAAGATTTTTCATTTATGAAGAATGAGGAAGGTAATAATTTAAACAGTATTACCACAGTGAGCTTGAAACAGTTGAAACTGCTGATAATTTCTTTAGGTATTTCAAGTCTGGAATTGGATGGCAGATTCCACCAGTTCTTTCTAAGGATACCAAGAAGTCTGCATCCCTTCCTTGACTTCCAAGCTGACAAAGAGAATGTGTTTTGTCTTCTTTATCACATGGAAAGAAATGAAGAAGAAAAGGAACCGGATATCCTTTGATACATTTCCAGCACTCCGCAACTCCAAGCCATCCAACTGCCTGAAGACAAATAAGGACTTCCCAAAATGGAGCATAGACAGATTGGCTTGATGTTAAAACTTGCTGCATCAGAAGAAGCTTCCTGGGTTGAGAACTATTTCCTTCTAAACTCTTCTGTTGAAGAAACAGGAGTTGAAGGCAAGAGTCTCTGTTTCCCCTATAGTGAACAGGGTTCTTAGATCCTTCTCTGTTAAGTGCTTGAGCGTAGGGATTTTAAGATCTGTATTTTGATTATTGTTTGGGCCTCTGTAGTAATCTAGAAGACATCAGCTACGTATGACATCTTGTGCAGTTGAATAAATGAGACTTCAAATTTAGGGTTATATAAAATTCATCTAGAAAAACACATAAACATTTGGGATGCTCACAGTCCATCAAGTGTTGTATAATTTCTTCTTGTCTTCTTGGGCAAGTTTCTCTGGGAATTACAGTCCCATTGCAGTTCAAGCAGTTTTCTTGTTTTGCTTGTAAATAAGGATCTGATAAATCAAAAAACTCTGAGAGTTTGAGAGTCACCTGTGATTATTCTGCAAGTCTCTTGTGCTTCCTTTGGATCTTTTGTTTGGCTTTTTTGATTTTGGAGGAAGAAGAAAAGGCTCTTCCTTAGTGCTATTTTTGGAGACTGACATTTGGATCTTCCATGCTCTTTGACTATGAGTACTCAAATTGGAACCGGAAGCACACAAATACATAAAGCCATACAAAGGGAATAGAGTACTTGATGGATTTGTGGGGCACAGGTACCAAACTAGTTCCAACTTACCGTTAGCAACAAACATACAAAAAGGCACATGCACTGAAGCGCATACGGTGCGTTTAACAGTCTTGGCAGAACAGAAAAGACAACCGCATCATAAGGCAAAACAAAGATTGATTTTAAAGGGTCACCTGATCTTCTCCTTACCTCCTTAATATTCTTATTCACTACCTTGCTCCGAGTTCTTGCAAATGATCACTTCACTATCTTGAACAAGCCTATAATACCCATCGTGGGAACAGATTTGAATAGTGAAAGGTAGTAGCATGTTTTGGAGACAGATCTGATGAAAATTGAGTGTTTTAAGAGTTTGGAGCAGGAGCAAAAAGCATGAATACTTCTCACTGGAGCTCTGCAGTTTGGCTTCAGAGTAACAATCCCTGGATCACCAGATACAGCAGATTTGTAACATTCACAGGCAGGCCGCAGACCACGTTCTTTTATTTGGAAGCATCAGGAAGATCTGATCTATAACCGAACAGTATTTTGACTGTGAATCTTTTATCCTGTTCTTTTACACGCCAAAGACAGCAATCCGCATTTATATTCTAATGAAGGCAGCCTCCAGGACTCTACCAGATTCAGTATTCCACAGGTTCAATCTTTTCACCGAAGAATGAGCTCAAAGCTTAATGCATTGCCGCAGTGAACTGCAACTGCAGATAAAAGCAACATTCAGGCTTGGTAGTATTTTTTCTTTCCTTGATGGAGAGGAATCCTTTTTCTTGCTCTGCTTTGTAGAAAGAAAGGCCTGCTACGCTTTGTTTCTCTTTGGTAATGAGCAAGAGCATTTCTGTCCAACATAAATCTTTTGGCAGGGCAAAAGACCTGCAACCCCAGTTACCAAGGAGGATGGCAGTCTCTCAAGAGAAACAGTTTTAATTCCCAGGGGTTCTATTTATAGTCATAGCACCAGAAGTCCCTGAAGCAATCATATCCTTTAACCTGTCATTTACGGCAGAGGGAGCAGAGAGAGGGTTGGACTACAGGTCTAAGTGTCCATCTACTACAATCTCACACTGGAAGAACTCACACTGTGCCCAGAGTAGGCAGATACTGGAGAACGGCTGAATTTTCTTCTTCTTCCCAAAGAAGGGCCAAAGAGGCAGAGAGAAAGAATGAACAGTCAGTAATAAGCAACAGACATCAACTGCTAAGACTAACTTGATCTCTGGCAAGCATCCCACTCTGAGTCTATAAGGACATTCACTTGAAGTTTCTTCAAATTAAACTAGGATTATAAGTATATTACTGGGGAAAAAAATCTGCTACATTTGCAGATAAAATTTGCATAGACTTGAAGCAAATCAAGTTGATTTCATGTAAGAAGGAGCAGAAACCATTTCTTAGAGTTGCACTGGTGGTTACAGACAGACAATCACTTACAGAAGTATGCATACAATGCAGGTAACAGAATCAAAGCAATAACTTATCCTTAAACAATTACTATCTGGGGAAAAAAAAGCATTCATATTTGATTATTATCTTATATCTGCAAGAATTTTATCACAGAAAAGTGAGAAACAACAGTTCAGGCTTTGATTTAAAGTTCACTTCTTTTTCTATTCTCGAGAATTAAACACTTCCTATATACACAATCCACTACAAATTAAGTCCTTGATTTATGCCCTCTTCCTCCACAACTTAAAAGCAATTCTCAAATTCTGGCAGTACTTTGAAGAAAAGTAAGAACTCAAGTTATTAATAATAAAAAAAAGCGCTTCATGAGGGAACATGGTAGAAGAGAGAATTATATGAGCAGTGTTCTGAATTTTGAACAAAGCAGGAAATGCCACACAACAGTCTGAGCCCCACTTTCAATATGAGAGATAAACTGCAAAATCAGTTTCCTAAGCAGCTTCTTAGTAATTCCCCAGAACTTGTTTTTTTTGATCCAACCACTTAACCTTCACAATGTGTCTATTTTGACTCAGAGCAAAGCACTGAGTTTTATCTTGTTCTTGGCAGTTTGACATTACAACAGCGTTGCTGGTTCTCAAGGTGAAAGTATGTACATCTACCTGTACCACCCCAGCCCTGACCTACCTGCACTGTTCTTGCCACTACCAAGCCACGCTCAGGTTATGACCCTCAACCTGCACCAGCACCACTCAGCAAAGCTAAAGCCTCACAGTAACACCCAGCTATACAACCCTAGGGAGAATCGAAAGTGGAAATACACGACTCAGTAGAAACAGACACATCACTCTCACAACATATATGCAGTAAAAAAAAAAAAAAAAAAACACAGTAATCTGACAAGGATGACACTTCTGACACTTCTAGCAGGAAGCATTAATAAATTAGGAAGAGAAGCTGTTATTCACAAAGAGATTGTTTTCTCCAGAACTCATTTGTAATCTGTATAAAAACAGCAATTGGACAACAAATAAAGTTACTTCATTGTTAAGAAGATGCTATAGTCTTGCCTTCCACAAAGTGAGCAAATAACCACGTCCCCCTAACACAATGACAACAGCACTATTACTGCTAGCACCGGTGACGGCTGTAATACCCAGCTCAGAGACCCATGCAAGCACAGAAAAAAAAAGACCATCAAATAACTTTAGACAAGGTTCTTAAAGGTGGCATTTGACATATGGATCAGAATAATTTAAAATTAAGAGGTAGAAACCTCTTTGATATAGCCAAAGTAAGGCTCAGTAAATAAATACGCTGCAGTATCAGCTAACAATAAGCAGAGCTGAGCTGGCCCAGTACAATGTGCTTGTTCTATTCTTTGGAAGGTTCCACTCTGCTACACACAAGACCACTTGAGAAGCCCAAAATTAAAAAATACTGCCCTATCAACCATGTTTCTCCATCATCACCCAACGCTTTGATAACCACGGCAACACATTTTGCAAGAACAGAAAAGCCTCGGTGCTACCTACACAGCTCTCTGACGCGAAAGCTGCACCGTTCAGCCTTGAAAAACAAAAACGGGGTGAAAAAGAGCTGGAGGAAGAAAAGCGCCCCCCCCTCCTCTCCCTCCCCGCCCCCGGGCCGAAGGGGCCCGAGGCGCGCGCTGCTTCGCGCCGCGCTGCGCGCAGAGCCCTGCCCGTCCGCGCACCGGCTCCGGGCCGAGCGCCGGCGCCTCCCGGGCGGCTCCGCGGTGGCGCCCTGCTCCTCCCGCGCCGCGCTCACCGTTGAGCGCCGACGCCTGCAGCGTGGCCCCCGAGGTGCCGTCGATGACTTTGATGGCGCCGCGGGCGGTCACGGCGAGGATGGCGTTGAGCGCCGGGTGGTAGCAGAGGCTGCAGAGGCCCTCGGCGTCGCAGCGCAGGCAGCCGTCCCGCAGCAGCAGCCACTCGCACGGGCCCGGCGCGGCCGAGAGCGGCGCGGGGCCAGGGCCGGGCCCGGCGGGAGCCGTCGCCGCCGAGGAGCAAGAGGCCGCCGCAGCCATCTTGCCGCCCGCCCGCCCGCCTGCGCCGCCGCCGCCGCTGCCGCCGCGCAGCACGAGGCGCCGCGGAGCCGCTCAGTGACAGTCCCGGGAGCCGCCGCCTCCGCCAGGCACCATCCGGGTCCGGGCAGCGGGGAAAGGGAGAGCGCCGGCGTGCGCGGGAAGTGACGCGAGCGCGCCGGATGCGGAACCGAGCGTGGGCCTCAGAGCGGCGGCGGCGGGAAGGGATGGGGGCGGGGGAGGACGGCGCGAGCGGCGCCTCGCCGCGGGGCGGGGCGGGGCGGGGCGCGCGCGGCCGCCGCGCGCATGCGCGTCCCAACCCCCATTTCAGGGAGCCGCGAGGGGCGGGCGCTGCGTGTGTGCGTAGCCACCGCCGCCGTTATTTCCCCGCGCTCAACGGCCGCTCCTGGGCTGAGAGCGGCACTGGCTCCGCGCTTGAGGTTGTGTTTTTTGATTTTTCTTTCCTTTTTCCGCAGGACGCGGTTGCTGCCGCTCTTCGTAGCCGCTACGCGCCGTGGTTGGCGGTAGGGCCAGTCCGGGCCGTTGGAGGACTCGCGCCGCACGGAAATCAGGCGGTTTTCGAGCCGTGGGGTTGACTCTGCGCTTGAAAGGCGGTTTAAGCGGGTCGCTATGCGGGAGGTCTCTCAGCGGCCTCTCAACTGAAGAGGGCAAAGTGCTACTCTGTAACGGCTGAGTTTCGTATAAAAAAGAAAAAAAAAAGAAATGTGCCTGTCAAGGCTACTGGCTGAAGAGCTTTTGTGCTGTGGTGGGTTGGTTTTGGTTAGTGGGTGCAGGTGTGTGCAATTACGTGAGGTCTAAAGCTGAAAAGCTTCCCCCTGCTGAAGGTGAGGACTGAGTCATCCTACACACCAAAGTATTTAAGAGCATTTCTATATGCTTAAAAAAATAATAGAACCATGTATTCAGTTGTATTTTTTCCCCTTCTTACCCACTAGAAGAGTAAAAGAAACACAGGGAGGACTACTTGTAGGTATGTTCCAGCTGTGTTTTAGGTGACATACATAGCTAATGCATTTGAGAAAACATATAGACTACTTACTATCATAGATATGTTATATAAGTATTATAACAAACATAATTCAGCCTTTCACAGAATATGTTTTTAATTAGGACCCAAATTAGCACAGGCTTCTGTAGCAGGAAAATGATGCAAGATCTTTTATCTACTTACGTAGAGAAATACAAAAAAGTAAACATGCTTCTAAGATAGGTTAATGAAAATGATCCTGAAAGGAGAAAAAAAAAAAAAGAAAGAAAAAGCGCATTTAAGCTACCTCCACTACTTCTGTGAAACACTCAGGACTGGTAAGGTAGTAACTAAACTTAAAGCAGAAGTGAAGCTGTATCTTGTCTCCAAGTGAAACCAAATGACCTTGTATAATTGTCACTTTTGTGCAGTTTTTTACAAACAGTAGAACATCTGCTGTGAGTAGAAGAGGACAGAAAAAAAAAAGTAGTATCTGTCTGTATATGGAAACTCACTCAAAAATAATATCTCCTTCTAAATGTACTGCATATGTGTATCTCGGGCTGAGGAGTTTCAGCTTGGAAAATGCACTTTTTGCCGAATACATTGTAAGTTGCCATGCATGACAAATGGAAGTTGTACAGTTGATATCCCAAAAATTTATTTACAGCCTCAGAGCATGAAACCGATGACAGGTAAAGGACTGTGTGTGTTCATTCAGTAAATATAAATTAGTTGTATACATTCTGTAAACAATTTTAATTCAAAACTTTTATAAAATACATCTTGTATTTACATACATACCTGATCTAAAAATTGGTTCATTGAATGCAAAGTTGTAACAAACTATCAGAACCATCTGAGAGTTGTATCTTTCTTTGCACATCATATGCAAAAGGTGAGCGTAAAAGATGCTTTGAAATTAAAAGGTGCAAATCTGCAACTGCATATAAAATACATACTATGGTAAGTGCATATCTACAGCGCATATTACACATGCCAAGCTTGGAAAAAAGTACAGGTAAAATTACAACTAGAGATTTCACAAAGTTCAAGGCTAGAACTAAGATGATTGGATAAAGGTGATGAGTCTAGAGGAGGAAATTAAGTAGAACACTTTTGCATCCTCTTAGGCAGTATTCTATCTCATTGAGTGCATGGATCCACTGTGAACATCCCTAAGTCTGCATGCAAAGAGGAATTAAGCTTTTAAGGTCAACTCTCTTGATAGCCTAAATGTATGTGTGCTTTCTCTTAACTTTTGATGTAGGTCCCTGTCACTTTTGTTTGGCTTTAGTCTTCAACCACTACTTTGAGAATCCTCTTTAGAAAACAACTGTCAGTAGACATAAGAGACCCTCATATCGTACCTGATTCCGGCATGAAACCAATTATAATGCTCCCCATGCATTTTTTTCATGGGGCATGAATGCTCTTAAGTTTTCAGATGGGTATTTATTTTTTACTATCATTTGCCATCACATAAGCTAATAAATTTGAATGAATTACATTTCAGTAAGCTGTAAGCTTTGCTCAGTTTCCTTGCAGAGATAACTGCTTTAGTATAATTGTGAGTTCTTTCACTAGAACTTCCATAGAAGGTTGGAAGTTTAATAGGTGCATCAGCCAGAGAAACAAGTTCAATAAACTAAAGGTTTGTGGTAAAGTTGAAGGTTAAATGCACATTTAGCAGCAGCAATGACTGATAAGCTGATCTTTTAGTGATTTATCTTTATGCAGTCTAAAAAGCTGTGAAAGTTTTAATGCAAAAATTTGTCCATCATGGATCAAAGACCTTGCCTTTACCTTGTCATTGTTGATGTTTTTAGTTCTAACAGCAAAATAAAGATAGCAGAAATGTTTTGTTTTAAATGAGGATGCAAGTTACATTGGTTACTTTTTTTTAAGCAACTTAAGATCTACTTGGTAATATTAGAAACTGAAGAGTATAAATGACAAAGTATCATGCAAAGTGAAACTTTGGCAAAATTTATGTGAAGACACAACCCTAAGGACCATTACATAAGCAATCACTAGTGTACACAAAATATTTAGCATGTCATCACATTATTACAGAATCCTTGCAGAGTCAAACTTGGGGTGATATGGGCCTTCTTTAATGAGGGGGGCCAGGAATCAGGTCTTACAAGTTTTTTGTTTTGATTTTTTTTTTTTTTGCTTTACAAGTGATAAACAGCCTTTGGAAAACAACAGATGCATGTTAAATACCATGCTATTAAATGCAAAACAGAACAAGGTGTTATAAAACATAGTAAGGGAAGCATTCCTTTTATTTTGTGATCATAACGTAACATTGTTCAAAGATCACACAAATTCAACAGATCCTTTTTCTTTTCCAACATGAAGCCAGCACTATAGTTGTCAAAGTTGTTTGCCAGTTTCTCTCTAAATTCACGCTATTAACTAAAATAATTTGATTCTGTAAGTAAGCAATTTAAAGAATTATGTCACACAATAAATGCCTCGCTCCTCTGGTCAGTAGTAATAAATGAAGACTTCAAATACTTGTAGTTTTAGTTTTTAAAAATCCAATATACATCCTTCACCAAGGAGTATTTACGCTACACGCAAGCCATAGATACAAAATACACAGTATATACATTTTTTTGAAAACAAATTGGAATTTATAAAAACTCAATAGCCAAATCAAAATAGTTGAGGCACTAAATTAAAAGAAGTATCTTCATGTCTTGATTATACAGACTGTTCTGTGAACAATCAGGACTGTTTCATAAATATATATTATCTACAGAATTTGCTGTGCCAAAAAAGCCAGCTATGTTTAAGCTCAAAAGAAAAATTGCACTTTGAGATTGTTTTAGTTAACTTTTATTTTTTCTCCTCAAATATAGTAATCTGGTCCTAGTGCTTTTGGCACAGGTATCAAGCTGCATTTTTGCTAGACTTTGTTATAAAACACAAGGTTCTTGCATTTTGTTCATTAAAATCTGAAGAATCTTAAACAAACCTAGAACTTTGATACAAATCTATATAGCTACAATTGCTCCATTAAATAATATACACAAATACTCTTTTCGATCTTAAAACATCTTGACCACTGGATAGAAAACAATCACTTGTACTATCTCCACTCTTCTGATCTTACGCATCATCAGTCTGAAGGTGAATAAAATATGATTTCTGGCCACATTCTTACACTAGATTACACCCCAGTGTACAAAGAAAGAAAATAAATGTACAGTAAAAAGATCGGATAAATTAGAAGGGGTTTCTTGGTCTTGAATTCTTCTCCAACTAGTAATGATGCAGCGCTGTAGGCAGCCCAAAATACTCCAAACAACTAAAAAGGAGAAGATGAAGAATGTTAGCTGCCATTACAAGAAAGTATCTCCAGCTACCGAAAAAAAAAAAAAAAAAATCTCTAACAATTAAAAAAGCCTACAGTTCCTGGAAGAAAAAAATAATTTAACTGTGCATTTAACTTCAGAGAAGCATTTGCCAAATAGGCATCTTATTTTGGTTTGAGACAGTATTTCTTCTACAACAGGAGCTAATATCTCCACTCTAAGAATCTACCCAAGTGTAAAGCATATAGATACCATATAGCAAGTGGCAAGCTTGCATACACACACAGACTGAAATCTCTTTTAATGAACAACTTTTCTACCTTACCTGGCCTCTACCCTTCACTTCAATTCACATATAAACACATTGTTTTAAACAATTGCTATACTTGAGTCCTCCACCACATCCTCCTGTGATTTAACCTAGAAGGTTAAATTAGGCATCCAAAACACACATTCCTACTACTTTCAGGTACAATGAGAAGCCTTGAAAAATACACTCCATATCAAATATGACAACATCTATGAAACCTCTATGCCCTTATACTAATACCCAGCCCTCCCAGGAAGCCAAATCTCTTTGAGTTTGCATTCTCCTGCTTTCGATGCAAAAACCTCTACTTTCTAAATTAAGAAAGAGCCAATTTAGAAAACTAGCAGAAAACAACATTGTATGTAACTTCATATGAAGTGAGTACACTACTGTTTAAAAGTCTAGAGACGAGTGAACTGGACTCAAACTTCAGACACGGTTATAGGAAAAAGTAATTGGACATCTACCACCCTCTAGTAGCAACCTGAATATTAATATTAAAAATACCTAAAACTGAATGGCATGCAAAAGGAACATAGGACCAAGGACCCGCTCAGTAAAAGGCAGATAGACTAAGACCCAAGCAAAGAACTTTCCACAGTTTTGTCAGAAGAGCTCAAGTCCCTTGAATGAGAGGTTTATGCACATGTTTTTATTCCATGCGGGCAGCTACTGCAAAGAGTTATTTCAAAAAAGCTACTGAAAGCCACTTTATTTTGACTGGTTTTTGAAAATGCGTTTACATCTAAGTGATGACACATTGGCAAAGAAGATATTCTTTGCAGGCTAATTTTACCTTTTCTAATACCTTGATTACGAAATCTATGCAAATTTAAAATACTTACATTTAAATAAGTTTTATGCATTAAGTAACAAAAACGAACAGAAATTTTTAGCTATTATTAATGACAAAGAAAGCCCACACAACTTCAGTAAATAGGAGCATTTAAAGATTTTGATTTACTGTGGCTAGAACTTCAGAGAGCTATAAAGCCTCATCTGGCATTGTTGAGAAAATTAATTGTATGTGATTGCATACTTTGGCTTTTGCTCCCTGAGCTGGGACTGCAGAAGGAGACAGGATTCCCTAAAACACATTAGGAAACTGCAACAGGAAAAAAAAAATTAAGTACAGTACCTGAAAGGTTTTCCTGAATGCATAGAAAGAACTAACTGGAATTTCACTGCAAGTTCCACAGCTTTAAGGCTCCAAAATATTTCCCCAAATGCGGAGGTCCCAAACCAAGACACAGGTAATACACAGGAATTCACAGGAAAAATTAGTTTGGCTATATGAGGCTTAACCTGTATTTTCACACTAATGAATCAAAAACCTTGCACTGATTTGCCCTGAATTTAATGCAAATTTGATAGCAATAATCAGGTAACTGAGATTTCCTTAACCTATATTCAAGTAAGTTATGCATTAGATAAAATCCAAGTTAGTAATCTGCTTTCTGGCTTTACTTCTTAATAGTAATTACAAGTTATCAAATTGCAAACACAGTAACATTCTTGTTTTACATACACTTAAATTGTACTTCAATTGCAGTATTTACCAACAAGCCGGGAGTATGTTAATGAAGTTAATGAAAGCAACAGAACAAGAACCAAAAAGTTCACAAATTATCATGCAGCAGAATTTTCTCAGGCAACCTTTCCAAAACTTCAGCAATAATCTCAAGGTCTCCATAAAAGCTTGCATGAAACATTGGAAGTGTTCGATGAACGTCACGTAGCTCCACTACACCTCAGGGGAACATTGCTAGCTCCATAAAAGGTGTCCAACAGCAGGTGATATCAAGAAAGCTGTTCTTGCTTTCTGTCTGATATTCCACATAGGTGGAAAGCTTCTCAGAAGAGCAAGCCGAGCGCTTTGTACTGTTACCATCAAGGGAGAGTCTCAAAACAAGGACTAATGTCATATTCATGCTGCAATAACTAAAAATAAACTGCATGACAGGGGAAAGGATTGAAGAGCTTACTTCCAGACTCTTCATTTTGATGTTTAAGTATACATCCTCTTCTGCAATGATAATCCTATTTTTTAAAAATGCAACTGCTGTAACACAGCGTAACATTATCTTATTAACAACAGATTTTTTTATGGCAACAAGACCATATATTCTAAGTAGAAATATTTAAAACAGAATCTGCTTCTCAGTCTTATCCCTCCATGCTAACTAAAAGGATCACACTCACAGGAGTTATATTTATGTATATTCTGACAGACTGTTACAATGTCCTGAACAGATTAATGCTTGAAGCATTAAGGCAGTGACTTAAAAATACTTGCAAATTCTCAGTACATGTTACTGAGCTTACCTTTATTAGTGTAGAAACAACTTCAAATGATCCAACCACCACAAGTACAGGTGCTATGACAATGAGAGGAAGTAGGGAATATCCTATTACACCAAGAACTTGGCCGTAAGCCACCTGAAATTTTCAAGCACACAAATAAATAAATAAAAAACACAGACTTAATAGTACTAATCTTTATCACCAAACACAATCTAATCTTGTTATGAGAGAATCAAGTAGCTATACTAACAATGTGCTGGGCATTCATAAATTTCATCTGAAGGAGTTTGGGGGAGGGGGGGAGGGTATTGTATGGAAAAAACCCACAATTTTCATATTAACAGTTTCATAATGAATAATTCAATTCTCTTAGAAGCTTAAATCAATGTATATTAAATGACAATGTTAACATTTCCAATGGCAGTAGAGAGGTGAGAAATATGTAACTCAAAACACACGCCCCACATTTCCATGCTGCCCCTCAGGTGGTTTGCAGCTGCCACTCTCCATGGAGTGTGTGACTGATACAGAGGAGCACTCAACAAAAACAGACCTCTTAGTCACCAGCTGCAGACCCGGCTACCACAGGCAGCGCAAAATACAATTCCTTGCAGTAACGTATGAACCCATATTTTAAAGTACTTTTGAACTCAATGCAAGACCACTTTAGAACTCGATTCCTGTGGGAGGACAGAAAACTGATATCCAGTTCAGAATTATTATGGCTAGCTTAAACATATTTTTTGAAGTATTACCATAACTGCCTCCTGATGCCTAACTTGTCCCTTTTGCAATTTGAAATGTTCTTGGGCCCTGCTATGTTCCTTGGATTGAAGTCAGGAAAAAGAGTGCTCAGACAAATTACTGTCTTTCAAGCAATCACTTGTGGCAGCAGATCCTTCACAGTAAATCATGCAGATCCATAACAATCCTCTCTCCACTGTTTATATATTCTCAGTATTTCACACTTGAGCAATAAAAATAAGATTAAGAGCATCTGGATTACGACAATATGTGGAAATCCAATACAATCATATTTATGATTTTTTTTCTGAGTAGTCTTCACAAAAAAAGTCACTAGCAAAAAAAAAATCAGAAAGAAAATCTTGAAACAAGACTAAACAAATAATTTAGGAAGTCTATGATACTAGTTCATCACCAATGCAACATGTGTAGTAAAAACAAAACTTCAAAACACAGTTCAATGCTGTGTAGCCATTTGCGGGTCTAGCTGTAAGCCATTTTCTGTAGTTTATACCTGAATCACTTGGTGACTCTATTCATAGGCACAGCTCCAAAAACTGTTTCCATGCTGCCACTGGGCTGATGCAAGTAGCTGGAGGGAGGCACGTAGGCCAGAACTGCACTTGGCTTCACAGTTGAGGAACACAGACTGAGTGTCATTCTGTGGTGGGTTTACATTGTACCAGTGCAAGGAGAAAAACCAATGCTGATAGGTGCTCTCTCCGAAGGCTACCAGAGCTATGCCATTAGATCAGCCCTATTCCACCTTCCTGACCTCCCCAAAAAAGGGATGGGGGGAAGTGAAAGGGTTGTGTGTGCAAGGAGAAAGCGTTTGATTTAGCTCAGTGATTGAAAACTTGAAGGCACTTCCCTGGAGAGGAATTTAGCTCTGGATCACAAACAACTGTCAGAATTTCTGGGACTTGGGGTAAAAATTTCCATATTGTTTATCATATCCAGCTCCCTCTATGCACTGTATAGAAAGAGTAGCTGTCCATCTCCGCATACGAGATTCTGCTGTGAGGAGCAGGAAACTAAAACTGAGGTATTATAGTAGCATCTAAGTTGGGGATTCACAATTAGCTAGAATGTCCAAAGCCAGGCCTCAAAGTAGCCAAGAAACCTTTCAAAAAAACCAACTTTCCCACCCTCTATTTTCACATACGGCTACTTACTTCTCCTCCGAGAACCCTGGCCAATAAAAAAATTGTCAAGGATCCAAATATCCAAATAGTTATAATCCAAGAAACAACCTTAAAAGATAAAATACAATTAGTTTACATTTATAATCTTCACTGCAGTCAAGTATCTTATTATGCAAAATTAATTATGAATTGCAGCAAATACATACAGTTTTACTCTGTATTACAACAGAGATAAAGAACAGAAGCCACAGCAATACATTACTGATGAAACTTCCTCCCACCGCCCCCCGCCACACACACACACTCTGAGCATTCCTGGTTCACCAAACTTACAATTAATGTGATTCTATAAGTACATCTCAGAAGAGAGAGGTTAGTTACTCATAAAGGCTAAGACAACTCCGGTTAAATCTTACCTAATACAATAGCTCAGCTGAGACTTGTATTTTATAGCATGGAAAAAAAATAACGTTTCATTCCACTAAACAGAAGCCAGCATCATTCTACCTACTCCAAAAGTGTGCTCAGACAGGTTTGAAAGCTCAGCTCTACCCAGTAAAAAGAGTTAGAATTCTGCCTTTTTTTTTTTTTTCCCTCTCCATCTTAGAGACAATATTTTATTCTTCATTCAAATGGAGAATATTCAAAAGTGGTGAAAGGACTTTAACTTACACTACAACTTGTTGAACGTGACAACTTAAGGAACAAACTTCCTTCCCGGGCCAAAGTGGGCAGTTATATTCCTTTTATATTTTCACTGTGCTACTCAGAATAAGAAACCTTAAATGATTCCCTGACTTAACAGAACCTTCAAATGAACTTAACTGTTGTTGAATTTAAGCCACTGGGAGACCAGAAGTGGTGCTCTCCCTTTTGAAATAAACTTTTTAGAGAAAAACAACCAATCTCAGTCAGGTCTTTGTATTCCTAAGTATACAATGGCTGCACTTAAAATGAAGATTAGCATTCAGTTCAGCTTTTCCATTTAGGAGTTCTAGTTTCACCAGAAAAAAAAAAAAAAAAAGATTTTCTTTACAGTCAAAAGTCACAGCACTATTTCAAAGAATATATGTATTTAAAAGCTTTATGCTCTTTGTGAAAATAGGGCATGACCTCCTTTTACACTCTGCCTTCCTCTGCTATGTAAAAGAAAACCAGACTAATGTGTTGGGGCAGGAATGCTCCTGTCTTGCCTGCATTCAGCCCACCCACCATTCAGTTTATCTAGTCAAGCTGCTGTCATTCACTGTGTTGCTAGTGACCAGCTTTCACTACCCTCTCCTCACACATGTACAGTACTCTGCATTACCCCGTGAGATAAACACCATCCATGGAGAGTTGATCCATCACAGGATCAAGGAATAGTTCTTGCTTTGCCCTGGAGGCAACTAAATGGTCCACTCAGAAGACCTGAATAATACAGTATTTTAGTCTACTTATTTTAAGTCCAATTGATACGAGATATTAGACTGAATTCTTAGTCAGCACTTGGTATGCATATGGCAGCTAGAAAAAAAATGAATGATTTTATCTCACCATTCACAAGCATTTCAGCATAAGTATATTCTGTTATTTTACATGTATGTCTTGTTGCTATAGCATATTTTAAAAAATAATACATAAATATATATATCATCATAAGGATTTATGAAGCAAGATGCAATCAACTATTACCTCAAGATGACCTAGGGTCACATTCAGACTGTTTCTATAAATGATACTAATTCTACTTTGATGCAAGTGTAAATTAAAAAAGAAAAAAAGTGTTTATGGAGGCCAATTAAATCTGTACAATGCCTCTACTTATTCACCCTAGAGTTAAAAGGAATTATGGAAAAAAAATCTATTGACTTAAGGAAAGTTATTTGATTGTAACTGAACAAAAGGGAGGACAAAATAGCACAAAGCACTAATAAAGATAAGATGTACCAGGTAATAGTTGTGATCTAGAATTAGTTAGACAAATAGCTTTTTGTCAGGAAATTAAAATTCATGTCATCCACACAGATATTCTTTTTTTAATTTCTGGTAATTAGAAAAAAACGTTAAAAAGAGGTTACAGTTAAAATGGCATGATTCACTAATATGACTCTAATTATATAATCATTGATCCATTTCCTCCAGTAATCACTTCTTTCCTTTGTTTTACTATAAAAACAAAAATCTGACATTTTCTCATGTTTAACATGATCCACGGTCTATTTCATACAGTTGAAGTTAATATCTAGAAAGACAGCAGTAAGAAATGAATTTGGAATACCTCCCCCCCCATTCTCATGGGAAGAAAGGACTTTCTAGTTATTAAAAATACACAAATTATTTAGCAGTCATGCCCCCAAATTTAACTTAGTTTTCTTTTTAACTAGAAGGTTTATACCTACCTTGAATTGTCCATACAGTGAAATCATTGAGAAGAAGAGGACAACTGCCAGGGGACCCCAAAAATCTGGATTGTCTCTCACTACCTGTCTATTAAACCCAAGAGATGGCATAGGCATCAACACACATCGAATTTTGTAGTAAATATCCTTCAGATCAATGTCCAGTTCTTCCCTGAAATTGTAAGGCAAAGGAGCATTACTATACACCACAAAAAGATCATAAAAACACATGCTTACGGGTAAACAACAGGTTTGTAGAAACAGTAGTGCTTTCTGAAGCCATGACTACTAAGGAAACAGTTCTTGCAAGGTATAGCAACACCTTATCATGCATTCACAAACTTTCATGCCACAGATGGATATATTAATTACACCAAAATAAATTCTATGACTGACAATAGAAAATATCCGCATCACATCTTAACAGTCTGTTTTAAGAAAGTAAAACCTTTCTCTGACATGCAGGGACAAACATGGTACATTTGTATTACTGCAAATATCCATGAGTCAAAGCCATACGAATACACTCAAGAAGGACATCTCGGTGCATTTCTGTGTTCAGTGTGCCCTGAGCACACTTTTTAAGGAAATACATTTCAAATTCTACCAGAAAGAATACCCTTGCACTCAGCAAACCTAAAATATTCAAAATATATTCATCAGGTCAATGTAATTTTTCATGATAATGAAATTGCTTCAACAGTAGCAGTTTTCACCATACCAGTTTATGCCAAGTGTTTAAACACTGTCTTGTTTCCAATATGGACAAGAATAAATAAAAGCCGATTAAGCGAGCACTAAGATTAACAATAAATGCTCCACCTCCCTAACTGCCTTTTCAAGTCCTTGACTACAAACAGTGCATGGACAGCTACAAATGGAAAAAGACTCTCCCTGTATAGGGGTCTCTTAACTGGTGCAACTCTTGTCTTTAACATCCTAGCAATAGGCGAAGGAAGTAGACTTTCCAAATAACAGGCAATTCCACTAGCTTACAGCACTTAAAAGCAGCACTTACATGTGCAAAACATTTAGACAGAACTTCAAACTACAGTTTTCCCTATAGTAATGACTGAGAAGTTCTGAAGAGCTGCAAGAGCTTCCTGGCAGATACCCCTCCTCTGCTCTATGTTTAGGAACATCTAACACAGCTGGAAAAGTGGAATCACACACTTGAGCTCCAATTAATGAAAGTTCTGTCCTAGGCCCCGATTTATGACTTTTTTCTGAGAAAAGGTCAGACAAGAAATAAATGCAGTGAAGATATGATTCATCATAACTTCTCTTTCAGAAATGAAATTCTGCTTGTTGAGGCTCTGGTATAATTTTTATTGCTATTACTATCCTGTTCCTAAATAACAACTACAGCAAAGTTAACACATTGCTGAATCCAAGCAGTACACTAAAAGTATCTATTTTTCCTCCCTCCATCTAAGCAGTCAGTAAGCAGTGTTTTTTATATTTCACTCTGAAAGCCGTGTAGCAAAGTTTTCCTTTCTAGAATTAGATTTTGTATCATTGCCTAGGGCTTCTGATAGTTTCTTATCCGAATAAACTGTCTTTCGCATAAAGCCTAAAAAGAGGTGGTAGCCATTACAGGAAGCCAGGTTGCTCAATAAAGAAAAAAATCTCACTCTACTGAACAAAAGGCACCACACTGGTGAACCTATCCTTTCCCTGTCATGTCCTCCTTGCTTCCAAAAATCAGCAGGTTAGGACATAACCGCCTTGGAATCACAAAATGTGCCACTGTGGTACACAATGCTACATAAGAGGGAATTGGTGCATTGTCACCTCAATGTACCATCCTATTTGTTAATTAAAAAATATGTATGTACAGAACAGATTTACTCACACAGGTGCTACTTCTGCACGTCACAAGCTACAGCACTTTTCAAATAGCAGTTTCAGGTTTAAGCTCTCCATACATCTTTTCTTCCCCAGCACTTTCTTCTCACTCTGCTTGTTCGGGTATCATTTTGTTTAATTAACAGAGGAAAACACGGAGACTCTGAAAACTAAGTCGCGGAGCTGCACAGCAACCCAGCCTGCCTGCTTTGCAGCATACATACCTTGAGATGTAAACTTTCTGCTCCCAACTATGGGTCCGTGAATAAGGGAAGCAGACAGTTTCTGTGTCATAGACAACCCTGTCTTTAAATACTAACCCCTCTAATACAGCTTTATGATACATTATAGTGTCAAAGACTGCATAGTTTGTACCCTTGCTTCTTACAGTCCTGCTGTAATGATTATGACCATCCACAATGCAACACAGCAACTTACAGAATTCCTTTAACATTGATGCAGTTACCACAAAACTTTCAGCAGTGCCTTAACCTCCAATTCCCTAACAGCACTAAGACACTCAAACCAGCATGAAAGAGAGGAAGAATATAGCATATTTTTTAATCTGCAACAAAATCAACAGATGAGAGTAGAAAATAGTCTTCATTTTTAGGCTTAGATTAATAGCCTCCAGATTGTTTCCTCTCTTTCCATTTCTTTCCTATAGTGTAAAAGAAGCTTGTTACACACCAAAAATACAATCCATAATGAAAAACATCATTCCTGCATCAGAAAGCAGACTTATTTCTCAAGTCATTCTTCAAACAGAATTCTAGCCACAGCAAGACACTGTGAGACAGTTTGAGAACTTATAAGCTGTTTGTTTTTCCTAAACAGCTTAATAAGGAGGAATAACCAAAATTAATTGCAACATACAGGAGTGGCTTGTTATCTTCTGGGTCATCATCTTCTACTTCCAGAAGCCAGCCATAACCCCTCTGTCTCAGGAATGTAGTTGCAGTAGATTCTTTGATGAATTCTCCTCCAAGATTTAGCTTAACATCTGGAGTTGTTATGGAGCCACTAATATCTTAGAGGGAAGAAAAAAAAAAAAGAGAGAGAGAGAGAGAAAGATATACCTTTTTATGCCTTGCCAAAAGCCATTTGATTTCAAAATTACTGGAAGATGAACAACAGAAATGTGTGCTGGATATCACCATAAACTAGACAAAATTATAGAATAAAATTTTATCCTAAGGTGTACATAAATTGAAAGAGATCTTCCAGCTTTAAAGCAACAGCAACAACACTGGTTTAGATCTCAAATTACCAAGTTTTAGCTCCAAGTATAACTCTGCTGTTTTAGTTATACAGGTATGATATTCAGGCTTCTATTTGCGTTCCTTCACACATCTGTAGGCTTTAATTTGTAGTCAGCCTCTAGTAAAGATCACATTTATTTTAAGCTACACAATGGTAGCTTAAAATACAACAAGTAGCTTGACGAAATATAAAATAAAAATAGAACATGCTTAGAATAGGAAAGCAATCATGAATTTCCATTTTGGTCCATGGTTGTACAGAGAGGGAGAAAAAATGAAAGTATTTTTCACGCCTGAAATTCATTATGGAGAACGACTCAGGAGTTTTCTAGTATCACTGGGATGTTCTTCCTCTCCAAGTATTTGCTTATGCTATAACGTAACACTGCCTTGCAAAGAGGGCTTCTTGCTATGCTTTGTGCACGAACATATACAGATACAGCCATCAAAACCAATAAATATTTCAACCAACCACCTATGTCTTCTTTCTCAGTGAAGCGTGGCCACTCATCCCGAAGCAGGAAGGCTTCCACACAACCTTATTTACTAAGGCTCCTTCTAGCAGTTGCTCAGTGATGAATACCTAACACAGCTTTTAGGGACGAAACCCATAAACGTGAACAAAGTTTAGGTAATGCTCTGCAAGGCTACTTCTCAGGTAGAGCTGCAGAAACCAAGAAACCAGCCTGCCAGCCACCAACTGGCATGAAACTGGAAATACCAGGTTAGCCACCTGCACAATAATTGTGCTGAAGAATCTGCCAACAGCTCACGGTTCTGACATCGGCTATAGCAAGAGCTATAGGATGCTTCCCTTGCTGCTGTCAGAGGCAGAACACTGTATATGCAGTGCTGAGGTCTCCCTCACAGGTGGGCATTCCAGTAAACCACCTTTCCAAGACATTCTTTACTCTTAAATTTAAAAAAAGTAATATAAGAGATATGAATACAGTCTGTTATTTAAATCATATATGTTCACCTAATTGAAGACTCCTCTCTATTATGAGAGTAGATAATAAAACAGCTTATGCTTTCATTATTTTATGTATCAAGATTTTTGAAATTAAGAGAAATAGTGCAGTGTGTAGAATTTTTATTTATAAGTATTAAGATGTCCAGTTTGGCTTATTTATTTCCCTTTCTTGGAATAGATCCATGCAGCATTTCACAAATACTTGAGTGGGCATGAGCTCACACCTTGTGCTCATGAAGAACACAAAGCCACATCCAATCCAAACATTCTTCTCAAAAGGTGGCTAAAATAGCCCAGTGTGCTATTAAGACTGCTGAGCAAGTATTTTCAGCAAGGGTTCAGAGCTTTCATAAAGAGGTACACAGGGATTTTGTTTCTTTGTTTAGAGTTTGTTTTTCTCTCCAGACCAAGGTGGATTTAAAAAAAAAAAAAAAAAAGGCAGTTCCAGATTGTTCTTTGGTGAGATGAACTTCATTAGCAGTGGATTAATATTCCATGTCTAAGGACTAATGACTTAGTCATTCCACAGTACGCCTTTACCCAAATTATGCTTTTCCAGGGAGGAGCACATGAGTCAGGATTTACATGGTCCCCTGTACCTACTTACAACGAAAAGTTGTTACTAAATAAACATTGAAGGCAAAAAGATGACTGTTTAAACAGGTAGAGTCCATAAGATCTACTAAAAGAGAAAAAGCAGCAAAACGTTGGCTCCTGGGTGTTTTTGCAGCATCGAGACATACCCCTTCACGGCAGGTTTGTGCCCGACAATTTGTGCAGCGGGCAGGCAGGCAGGGGCCCACGCTTCACGCGCTGACCTAGGCACAGGGCTCCCTTCCCCGGCACCACCGGACTGCAAGAGGCGGCTGCGGAGCAGCAGCGCCTCGAGGGCGAGCTGCCGGCGCGATCGTTAACGGCTGCCACATCGCACTCGCACTCGCAGCAGCCGGGGAAGGAGACGTGACGCTACGTGACGTGCCAGGGCGGGCGGCGCGGTGCCAGGACGAGCCCGTGACGGTACCTGCCGTGCCAGGGCGGCCGGCACAGCCCGCGGGGGCCCCGGCGGTGCGGAGGCGTCGCGGCCGGCCCTGCCACGCACGCAGACCCGCCGCCGCCCTCGCGCTCCGCGCCGCTCCGGGGCGGCCCGCGGCGGGGCCGGCGGCGCGGAGGGAGACGCGGGCCCCGCTCGCGGCGGCCCCCCGCCCGCCGCTCACCTTCGGCATCGGCCGAGGAGACGAAGGTGAAGTCCCCGTTGGTGGGCGCATAGAGCGGCGGCGGCGGAGGCTGCTGCTGCTGAGGGCCCGGGGGCTGCATCTCCCCGCCCGCTGCGGGGCGGCGAGCGGCGCCGCAGGCGGGGGGGAGGGGGCGCCGGGGCCTCCCGCGTCCCTCCCGCGGCGGCGGCGACAGCTCCCACCGCACAGCCACAACAGTCCGCACCGCCCCGATTGGCTGCCTGCAACACGCCCCACGACTGGCTGCGTTGCGGGGAGGGCGGTCACTCCGACTCCAGTGTAAAAGCCCTTCTGATTGGCCGAGACACAGTCCAGCAGAGGACAGGGGGAGGGCGGAGGGACACGGACGCTGTTGTCGTCACCCCGCCCGCCCCGGCGCGTGCGACCGTCATGTGCGCACGCGCGGCGCTTGCGTCATCGCCCGGGCAAGGGGAGGGGCTCTCCCGCCCCGCGGATCGGGACGTGTCCCCGTCCCTGCACGGGCTGTAACGGGGCGGCAGCGGGAGCGGCCTCCCGCCCCGCGGATCGGGACGTGTCCCCGTCCCTGCACGGGCTGTAACGGGGCGGCAGCGGGAGCGCCCTCCCGCCCCGCGGATCGGGACGTGTCCCCGTCCCTGCACGGGCTGTAACGGGGCTCCCGCGGGAGCGCCCTCCCGCCCCATGGATCGGGACGTGTCCCCGTCCCTGCACGGGCTGCGACGGGGCGGCAGCGGGAGCGCCCTCCCGCCCTATGGATCGGGACGTGTCCCCGTCCCTGCACGGGCTGTAACGGGGCGGCAGCGGGAGCGCCCTCCCGCCCCGCGGATCGGGACGTGTCCCCGTCCCTGCACGGGCTGTAACGGGGCTCCCGCGGGAGCGCCCTCCCGCCCCATGGATCGGGACGTGTCCCCGTCCCTGCACGGGCTGCGACGGGGCTCCCGCGGGAGCGCCCTCCCGCCCCGTGGATCGCGACGTGTCCCCGTCCCTGCACGGGCTGTAACGGGGCTGCAGCGGGAGCGCCCTCCCGCCCAGCGGATCGGGACGTGTCCCCGTTCCTGCACGGGCTGTAACGGGGCTCTTTCTCCCCACATCATCATGGTTTTCTGCAAACCGGCTGCTTTTGTTTCTTCCCATTCTGGCAGCTTTGCTCCCTCTCAACACCCCATGTAGCCTTCCTGCGTTTGCTGCTCTGTTCCCTGTTCCTACACCTAGTTCCCCAACAGACAATTTGCTCAGATCTTCTGTCCCAAGGTTTCTGGACTGCCATCCTGTAATTCCCTTGGCTACGAGGGAGTCTGGCATAGTGACCAATCTGGCAGAGAATACAGCAGCACGTGACATATTCTTTAGGAAAATTGTCTTTTGGCTTGCAGGTTTTTAATAGATGCAATAGGATAAAAGTTGAAAGCTTTTCCTACAGTGTGAGACATCCAAGGCAAGCCTGGCACCAGGGCTCTGCAAAATAGTCCAATAGTCCATTCATGGCTGATCGTAGCCCCGTGAAGCCTGATTTAGGTTGTCCTGCCAAGAGTCCAGCAAAGAACCAGAGCAGTTTTTAAATAACATGACAGATACGCTGTTGCCAGTCCCTGCTATAACAAGCGGACAAGCTCTCTAGCTCTCTATGTTGTCTGTGCTTTGAAGAACCAGGGCCTCTCTCCTGATGGGTTCAATTATTAGACCTCTTATTTACTAAAACTAGGCAATATTTAGCTTACAAGGGTCTTCACTGAAGCACTAAAATAATACTAAACACACCCACAAAATTCTGTGTGTGTTGAAACCAGTTAAACAGGTGGGCTTAAGTTGCCTTTTATGTAGCTCAGTGGGAGAAAGGGAAGGAAGAAGGAGAGAAAGGAATAGAGCAACATTCCCCAACAGTCAGTATAACATTACCAAGTACCTGTTCATGTGCCAGGAACACTAAGAGAAGTCCTTGAAACCTGTGCAAACTCACAAGATCATTCTGGGGAGTCCACTGCTCTTGCTTTGGAAGATGAACAACAGATTGCAACAATGACAAACCTGAGAAACTTGCACATGAGGGGTCTGCAAAGTGAAAATGTAGAAGGTGCGCTATGATTGGCAATAAAAGTAATATTTTCGATAAATGTAGATCAGAAACTGAAACAAAGGGGCTCATGTCTGCCTCTTCTGTAAGGAAGATCACCCATTTTGAACAGTTTGGAAACTATTGTATTGCTAGAATGCAATTCCATATTCAAAGTGAAAGTGATAGTAATCAGTTTAGTTACATAAATTTAATTATGCTACTTAGTCCCTAATGTTTGCTTTGAACAAATTTTATTTGATGGCCTCTAGTTCTTGTATTGAAAAAAAAAAAAAGCATCTACACACCTTCTCTGTGTTACCCAGTATTTTGTAGACCTCTGTCATATTTTCCCTGGGTTGTCTTTTTCCCTTGTTGAGAAGTCTTAATCATATTTGTACTAAAAACAGTTATTTACCTTTCACAAGAACATAATCTCACTGAAATATATCTATGTATCTAGAACTACAAATAGATTTGTTTCTGTGTTAAATTAACATGCTGTATATATATATATATATGGCAGGTGGACTTATTGATGGAATAAACAAACTTGTGAATGCTGAAGAGCTTGTATTTGATGATACAAGTATGGATGAGAGTGATGCAAAAAAAATAGGTAATTTCCTCTGATATTTCACACCTCAGTCAAGCATACAGTTTTGAGAATCTGAATGTATTGGCAAGTTGGTCAAAAGTTGATGTTCTCTTACGTCTTGAGAATCTATTTTAGAGAAGTAATTTCTTACACTTTTACATTGAAATCTGACTCTAATTAGTATACAGATCTAATATGATCTGTATCTGATTGTCATGAAACATTAGTATGCTCCTTTCAACTTGGTAACACAGATAAACAGACTTAAATACCAATCCAAGTGACAGCTCATCTGAATGAAGTGCAAGTCAGGGGATTGCAAAGCTCATAGGGTTCATTTTTATATTACCTATATGCCTTTCTCCAAGGTTAGGCACTGGAGAGCAGGTTTGAAAACTTTGAATAATGTTTGCACAACCCAGGGACTTAAATGGAGCTGGCAATTTGTAAGACTTTACTTTTTTCCCTGGGTAATCACATTTAATCTTATATGAATTACTTCCTCTGGGCTGAGACACAGTTTAGGTTGATTACATGATACTGAGCCAGAGAATGTATTCTATCTTTTTTTTTTTTTGCAAAGCAAACTCATTATAAATACGTGGCATTAAAATATAGATGGTTGTGATATCCTAGGGAATAAAGATCTAATTCTATCAAGCAGTTTGCTGAGATCAAGGCATTATACACATATCAGAATTGTTATAAACATCAGAATTGTTCACCTAGCACTCTGACCTGATATTTTTATCATTCCATCTGTAGCTGAAGGAATCAGAAGTTTGATAAAGTTACACTTACTGCGCTTGAGTCATTTGACAGCTATTGGGAATGGTGTAACCCACACTGTAAGGTCAGTCTCTGATGAGCTAAGAGAACTTGAAGAAATCCAACTAGTTAATTGTTGTATCTCCAGTGATGCTGAGGAAATTCTTGGTAAGAATAATAACAATGACATTACAAATGGAATATTTGCTGTTTGAAAATCAAAACAGAATTGTATAAGCCACTAAGAGAAGCCATAAGAAGAAAGTGCAAAACTAGAGATTTAATAGAACATCACAAACATATAAGAATAACATAATAAACATTTAGGTACACAATCAGTGTCAGTTAGCAGGGATATAAAATTAAAAAAAAAAGGAAATGTTGTATAAATCCTTTATATAAATCTTTAGTACAAATGTTGTATAAAAGAGAAAAGTCTCATCTTGCTGTTTCATTAAAAACAAACAAAAAAACAAAAAAGCCTCAGGTGCAACAGAAGACAAGTCATGCTGCATTAAATATATGCGTAACATTTCTTTTTCCTCCCATAACTCAGAATCTTTTTAATTTTCCAAAACTGAATGTACTTGAGTTGTCTGAAAAATATTCTAGATAAGAAAATAGTTCCTGGTAAGAAAATACTTCTAGGTAAGTAAAGGTACCAGAGAAGACCAAAAGATAAAGGACAAAAAAGAACAGGTAATATCAAAACAAAAATAGTTCTGAAAGCCCAGCAATTTTTAACAATGATGATGAAATAGCAGCAGGCCTAGGTAGGATATAGAGAGAGATTTAGATGAGCCAAATAATGAGGCACATTTTCTAATCAGTGAAGACCATTTTTACTTTGTAAGTAGTGCAAGGGAGACTTCAGGCAGCTGGAGATTACTTGTGAGGAATGCCCTGAAGAGGAAAAACCTTCCCTGATTCTGCGAATTGCACTATCTCCTCCATAAACATGACAGGAATACAGTAAGTCACCTTACTGCATCATTCCATATCAAATCTTTCACTATCATAATGTCTGTATATATACTGAATGTATGTCAGTATGTTAAAAAAGAAGAATACGGTCATATTCTTAATAGTACTTCAATGTCTGTCAAATTGAAGATCAGGGAGATATAAAAACTACATGAAGCTTCAGCATTCACCACTCCTGAGCATGCAGTGGAAATGAAATGCCAAATCAAAGAAAATCTTCATAAGATTGCAATGTTTTTTGCACGGATGATTGTGACCAGCAGCTCATAGCACCATTGAAGTCAATGACTTCTGTGTAGCTAAAAGAATCCTCTTGTATGCGACACACCGCAGGATTAAATTTTAACAAGGAAGGATACCTCAATCTAGATATAAAAAACATTGTGATTTATGGTTCACTGTCCCTGGCAGCTGGCAGTGTTCAAGAAATGTGTAGATGAGGCAGTTAGGGACATGGTTTAACAGACATGGTGTTGAAGGGTTAATGGTTGGACTCGAGGATCTTAAGGGTCTTTTCCAACCATAATGAACTTATTTAAAATCTTTCATATTCAGGATTTTATTTTTAAGCATAGCAACATAGCATAACTTCTAATGAGTTCAGTTGAACTCAATTATTTCAGTATCATGATCAGAAATCATTCTTTTCATAAGAGTTTGATGTAAAAATACATGAATAAACATATGTTCACAGTCATTTTTTTTTGAGAAAAGAAAATTGGAGAACCTTCAGCACCTGGTCTTGTCCATGAATTGTGTGGCTTTCTTCCTGCACCCATTCATCTCTCTCAAGAAGCTGACATTTTTAGATTTCAGCAGCAAAGAAGACTGGGTGCCAGGATCACCGTTAGTTTGCAAATTAAGTCAGATACTAACCACACTGAATTGTTTAAAATAGATTAATGTGACTGGACAGACATTTGATTGTCGTGATCTGGGGGACTTATTATTGGTGCAAAAGCAAACTGCCAAAACCAATTCCAGATAGTACATTCTTGAAGAGAACCAGCTTTCAGAGCACATATTTACTTACAGCCTTCATTATTTGAGAGATGCCCTTGTCTACAACCACACACTGAATCAGAAGCTTTAGTGTTATTTGGATCTCCTTCTCAAAACCTTGCAAACTTAAATCCTTGATGGACTCGCTGTCCTTAAGTGGTTTCAAAGAGGGCATACTTGTGTGTGTGGTTTCTATGAGCTATTTTTTATTATCATCGAGGTTAACTTGGTAGGTTTTAAAAACTTTTAATCAAAAGATAGTAAAGACTGGAATGTGGTAGTAATAAGCAATACAGCATTTTCCCTGTAGTTAGGATCCTTCAAATACATGACCTCAGTTCAGCAAAGCACTGAAACAGGCTGAAGTGATCTATATTGACAAAGGTATCTAAACACATGTTTAAATTTGAACTTTATACACCACTGCATCAAATCCTTAATTCTTCAGAAATCAATAAAGTCAGTTTCCCTGTCTCAGATCTTTGTTCACAGCCTAGCCCTCACAAAATGCTCTCACACGGCAGGGCCCGAAGCCCTGGAGAAAGCGCCCGGCACAGCATGGCTCCCGCTGGGAGGAAGCGCTTGGCGAGGGGCAGCCCATGAGGGCCCCGTGTAGCCGTGGGGCCAGTGCCATGCGCGGGGCTGCGCTTGCTGGCACCCCCCGGCTCCCCAAAACCCCACGGGCCTGGTCATGTCAAGGCTGTCGGCTGCAGCCAGTAGGAGCCTTTGCCATGAGCTCCCTGCTGGGCAGAGAGGCAGGGCTATTCCCACAGGCAAGCGTGTCCTCGGCCTTGGCCATTCCCCGGAGCCACTGACACCTCCCTGGGCGGTTGAAGGCACCAGAGGCACCTGAGCACACGGGCAGCAGCTCAGGAGGATGATGCCTTGAGCACTGGCAGTGAGCAGGGCTGCTGGGGCCACTTCTTTAGCTGGAGATGGGCTGCAGGACGGCGGTGGCAATGCCGAGAGGGGCCGAGGGTTCAAGGCCCAAAGGCAGTGCTTTCCTCCTGCAACACTAACCAGAAGTTCAGCTTGACTTGCTCAACCAACAGCATTCCCCACATTAACGTTTGTACCTGTCTGTTCATGTCTTGGGACGTACAAATCCGCTTTGGATTTGTACGGAGGAGAGAGATATACAGAACCAAAGAATTCCACTAGGCTTCCTAGTTAATCCACCACTATGCAGACAGGTATATGGAGCAAACAACCATACCTTCAAGGGGACTTCGCTTTCCATTTACAGGTAATTTGGAAAACTCTTCAAGAAAGCAATGGACAGAAAAAGGTTAATAGCTATTGCTTTACCTGAAAAAAAAAGGGGTTGTCCAAACAAGTTGCCTTGTAAGAACAAAATCTTGGAGAAATAGTGGTAAAAAAATCAGACCTGGAGCTTGAATGGAGATGACTGATCCCTTTTGGAAGATACTTGCAATTTTAGAAATATTAGGGGAAAAAAAAAAAAAACAGAGTAAACCAGGAGCTCAGAAAAGATACTGGAAAACGGGAATGAACAGTAAAGTACTTTCATACTGCAGGTGGTTTTGGAGTTTTGTTTTCAATTGGTATCTTGGCAATAATAGGACCTGGCAGGAAACCTGAGCTGTAGAGGAGATGGATGTGGACAAGATCTGGAGCAGAAGTTAGAGCCAGGTGAGGGGAAACACCTGATGCTATGCCAAAAACACAGCACTGTGCTGAGCAGAGAGGCAGTCACCCTCCCAGAGCTATAACTGAGATGTGTAGGAAAAGAAAAGGGAATAGGGGGAAAATGCAAGTATTTATGACTTCCATGAGGTAATAAAAATGAGCAATTTATGTTGCTCAGATAGTTTTGGACAAATCTGTGTATGTTTGTTTTGACAGTGCTACTATATTGAACTGCTGTTTTTGCTCACTAATTTTTAGGTTCTCATTGCATTCATCATCATTCTTCTATTCTGAAGACCTTTCCATTTTCTATGAAAAAATAATAGCAAAGACATACACAATTTAATTATTTTAATTAAAGGTCTATTTCTTTTCTTTCCAAAGTGTCGTGTTGTCCTTTATCCCAGGGCGACATGTTTCCATGGAGAGTGCTTTGCAATGGCAGCCTTCCTCATTCACTTTGTGCTGATGTAGGTAAATACATGCAGTGAAGAGCCACGGAAAATCAGGTACTAGAACTGTCAAAGATGATGTGGTGTACATAACTGGAGAGTGCTGCATGTCCTGTAAGATCAAGGTGCCAGTAACTTGTGCTACTTGTAGTTCTTCTTCACAAAGGCTGGTGAAATAGAGGAGGGGAAAAGCAAGCAGTCTAAGAACAAAGGTTCAGCCATTTTCAAGAACGGTAAGTGAGCTATTGGAAGACAGTTCTAAAGAGAAACTGGAAGTAAGCAAAAATTATGGACAGTCCCAGTCCTACCAGAATAAAGACATAATAGGATAAAACCATGGTTGTCCAGACACACTGGAGTCAGTGAACAACACCACATGCTGCTGTACTAATGTCATTGTTAAAGAAAGACTGCTAAGACTGCACATTCTAGTAGTTCTACTCAATATTTTAAAAGGGAAAAATTGATCAGCAATGCCTTCCCGTTTATTCCAAAAAAGCATAAGACCAGAAGGTGCATATAAAGCTGATTTTTCACAGTTGCTCTGTCTAGTTTTTGCCTACAAGGTCTTGCATTGTATTTTGCAGTAAGCATAGTAATGCTGCTGAAATTGTGACCAATTTTAGACTTATTTTTACAGTCTACCCCTTCCTGCCTAAAGGTCTAATGCTTAACAAGCTAAGTTATAATGCTATTGCTACACATGCACGCTTTAGGGATAAAAAGACGCTGATGAGACACTTAAAATGTCAAAACATAGATATTTCAAAACCAGGAAACTGCACCCTACAGAAGATCATTGTTTGTTGTTACAATACTATATAGTGTAAGCTTTCAATGATTTATGAACGATCATTTAATCAGCCTTCCCAGCCCTGTGGATCTAAATTAGTCTCTTGATAGCTCTGATTAACTTGGCCCCCCTGAGTCATATAATGCTGTTTTTGCTTGTAGATAAGCAGCTTTTGGTTCGTTGTATTTGGACTGTTTCCCACAAGCAGTATAAATGTGTCCTTAATGCTTCTTATAAGTCTGTTAATGAGATTAGAAGGATGATTGTAATATTTGCTGATTACTATCCCGTATCCCGCTAATCCGCTGTGGCGGCGCAGAAAGGGAAGCACACAGCATGGATTTGGGTATAAATCTCAAACAGTAGCACTCGTTAACCTTCAGCGGCTTACGGATTTCATTGTGCTCATTGCTAATTAAAATTCTTACACAGAAAAATGGCTTCACCCTACGCTTGACCTGCCTCATATGATGCACTGAGGTGGCAGCTGCCTTGAACGAGGGCAGCCTGGGCATGTGACAATTATTCTCTGACCACCTTCCTCATTGCGAGCCTCTAATGACCAGCTGGCACGCAAGAAGAGCATTAACTTTCCCACTGCGTTACTTCTGCTCTGGGCAAACATAATGGGTTCCAGAGGCAGGAAAATAAGACTATTTCCACTTGTAGAGATTCCCTCACCCAGAGGAAGCAATCCTTTAACTTTATTTCTTTACTCCATTCTATTCTATTTCCTTTTATTCTCTGTAGATTTTTCCCCATTTTCCTCACTTTTTCTTAATAAGTCAAAGAGATTTTTAATTAAATGCACGGAGCACTATTTTGACTGGGAAATGGTAGTGTTCAAGGTATTTCCATGGAAGCTGCATCTGCTCAAATCAGCTCAACTCAAAAATTACTTTAGGATTCGGATCAAATGATTCCAACCACCAAAAAGAAGAAAGTGGCAATAAGCCTAGACCGGTCACTAAAATCTCAAAGAGTTTTCTCCAAGTTAGCAAAATATGATAGGTAAAACAGGAAAGAATTGTTCCTCTTTCAGGCCATAAATATCCCACCACCCAGAGACAAATCTCACAGATCTGGAGACACTTGCAGAAACCTTGCTCTTTCTAGGCCTATCACATCTTCCTGGCTCAAGGGCATCTCAGGAGCTCTACGCACAATCCCTCACACTCTCTACTCGAGCTTGCTCCAAACAGCCTCCAAGTAAAGGGTTGAAGGTAGGAATGCAGAGCACACATCACCCAGCCCTGCTACCGGCAACTCTCTCGCTGGAAAACTCCCAGCAGTTGCCTCAAAGCCATAGGAGTCTCCAGATGCAGGACAGAGGGCTCATGCATTCAGTGCAAGAGGACACATCAAGTCCCTTCATTACCCAAAGTTTCTTTTTTATTCTGTACTTACATAGTGCCTAGCAAAATAGAGCACTGGTGTATGAAATGAATCCCTAGGCTTAACTTCAAGAAAAATAATATTCACATCATCACCATCATCATCACTATGCTCTTCTCTTTCACAAAAATATGTCTAAAAAAAAAGGCTCCGCTTTCTTTTAATTTTGTGAAAAGTACAAGGAGATTTTTTTTAAATCAATATTCTAATGTACGATTTGCTCTTGGCTCTGTGAGCCCTCCTACCACTGGTTAGTCAGCGTGACAAAATGAGAAATGAAAGTGGCACCCTAATTTCCATTAAAAAACCCTATACACAGTACTTATTCCCTGCAAAAATCACTATGAAAAAGGAAAATAAAATCTAGTGTTAACATTAGTAGGTTGTTACCTTCTGTTTATTCCATAGGCAATTTTAGTAAAGATCTCACAAAATCTCATATGCTGTAGTATATATTATCAGTGAATAACTAACGAGGATATCTCCTAGAGTCATTTTTCTAGCTGTCTCCGTTGTCTTTAGCTCAGCTCTTTCTACAGCAGTGTTTGAAGATTTAGAAGGAATCTGCACATTTATTTCACACATAAGCCTTAAAAACCCTAAGCAACCTCTGTCCCCAAAAATATATATTAGAAGACAAAAGTGAACTTGCATGCCCGGTAGGAAGCAAATCTTTTCTATCAGGATATGAAAAGAAGTGAAGAGGATTCATTTTACTGCAGTCCTTAGGACAAAGCCACAGCTTGGAAAAATGAGTTACAAATCTGTAGTCTTTACTGCTGTAATATATTCCTAGGCACCAAGGCACATATTTTCCCTGTTTTTGAGGGATTTTTGCTGGTGGATTTACAAAAACTTGAAACATCTAGGCCAGCAGTACAACTTGCGTGAAGCACATGCCTCCTGCCGCTTCAGTAATGGCCTTTTCACGATGCCACTTCTCTCCTGATTCTTGAACAACCACTGTCTCATCTTTGGTGGCCTATGGCTCCTATATAATCACAGATTGTTTCACTAGTTCTGCTGACCATTCAGCACATAAGAATAACCTCTCTGAAATTTTAGCAAAGATGCAACAGAAATTTCACATCGAAGGGAGTTGAATAACAGAGCTTCTGCTCTACACAGTGATCAAAGTCTGTACTGCAGCTGCACTAGAAAGCAGAAATCACTCCTCAAAATTTGTATTTCTCTTACAGACATTTTTAGCAGAGATTGTCTACTAGAAGAAAACAGCGTTAACTAACCGGATTGAACTCAAATCAACAGCATTTTCAGTATAAGGAAGCTGAAGAACTTTATATGCAGCTCAGCTTTGTGTGGGAAGTTGGAAGACTCTAGAGGTAGAGTTTTCTTCATGATTTTTCAGAAGAAAATACAAAATGTAAAATACAAATATGGAAACTTGTGACATTTTGATACACTTCTCGGTGTGATTAGTGAATGTGGTATATTTCTATATTATTTTACCTTAGGAGTTTAATTATAAATTTATAAAAATTTATAAAATATAAATTAATTCTGACACATTTGTTACAATGAAGAACATAAACTTTTCTGAAATGCACATCAGCTAGTTAAGTTCATGCTCTGATCCAGACTCCAAAGAATTTATGGGTCAAACTGTTATATTAGCTAGCAACCACTAGATGACACTGTGTTTCTACAAATGCAGCTGAAAGGGGCCTGGGATTGCTTTATCAAGGAAAAACTGTGTATCTTAAAACTGAAATGCAAATCATTCCATTTCACAGAATAGATTCAAGTATTGTATAATTTGTGTAATTCTCTGGTTCTTCTGCATGTAGGCTCCTAGAATAGCCAAAGAGGAGAAACCTAGATAGCCAGCTAGGAGGATGCCCTAGGAAAAAGAGATACTTCTTCCTTTGCTTGTACACCAACCATAACTGTGACTGCTGGCTGCCTTCATTTTGTATTTGTTTGCAATATGTTGACTACAACATTAATTGTACTCATTAATATATCATGTTGTCTGATTTCTTCAGGTATTATATTATTCGAGTCCCATACCTTATTGCAGTTAGAAGCCATTCTCTTTTGAAAGATTCGTAGTTGCCATAACTACCAACTTCCAAGAGGAATTCAGCAGGTAAAAAATGTGCGATTGAGAAAGAAGTGCTTCCTTTTCTTAAGTGAATATTTCAAAAAGATAGATGGTTGTACAGAACAACTTAAATTGTGATTTCCAATCCTCTCTTTCAGCAACAGCTTTTGCTCTGGTCAAAAAAGCAAGGGTCAGGCTGACTTTTAAGGCTCTAGTGATCACTGTGTATATTCGCCCTCCTAAATACTTCACAAACTATTTAGTTTGCACAGTGTAGAGTGCAGTCAACTCAGAGGGTTAAGATGCCCTGCTCTCAGAGACAGCAAAACACATTTCTGGTCTCTTGGAACAGCACTACGCCAGTGTGTAGCTGAGCTGTGCAGAGCGGAACAGCAGGTAGAGCAGAGGCACAAAGAGGAGCTGCTGTTGGAAGAGGAGGGACTCCACACCCTACCACCCTACCAGCATTTTGAAGCACTCACTGGAGTCTCCACACAAGTGCATGGCTGCTCACAGTCTTTTCTGAACTGTTCTACCAAGTTTTATTGTCATAAGCTGTGCGTATGAAAGGGTCCAAAAAAATAAGTGGTGAAACTCTCCTAACATCCGTGAAATAAATACCAGCATGAGCAGAAACTATTAAGCCTGATGGGTCCTTCTGAAGGCCTGAGATGCAGTATGTCTTTAGCCCTGTTCCTGTGGTTACCACAGAACAAGGACAGGAAGTGGTGGTGAAGCACCATGTAATGTGGGGTCAAATTCACATGATACATCCAGTTACCTAGGCTGAAACTACTGTAGTAGTGACGAGATAAGTAGTGACGAGTAGTAGAGATCAGCAGCTGCTGATCTCAGCTACAGTGTTCTGCTTGATCAAACACAGCGGAGGGGCAGGATAGTCAGCGTCTTCAGGAAAGCAAGATACACACACTGGCTCAATTTGAGCCTGGTTTGCACTATAATAAGGAACTATCTGTGCCTTTCTTATTGGGATCCTCAAAAGAACCAACACCTCCTGGTGTAAAACAGACCCATATGGATTTGGGCTTTGAACTTTTCAGTATGTGTGAGAACTATTTTCCAGTGAAAAGATGGAACAAGTACCTGGTTACTTCAGACCTATGAGTCTGAAGCTGCCTAAGTAGTTCAATAGATTGAAGCCTTGAAATTGCCCAGAACTTTTTATATATATATACATATATATACATACTCTGAAACATGGAAGATTCCCCCTCTGATTAGGAATGGAAAATACAGTCATTTGCAGCCTCTACAAATGTCTATGGGGTTCTTGTTTGGGTATTTTTTTTCAGAATGAGACGAAGGTAACCTAGCCCCTGGGGACCCCCCTGCGAGCGCCTTGCTGCAGCCCTGGCACAGCTCTCAGCCCACAGCGCTCCAAAGCCCCAGTTTCTGTCATGGCTTCCAGGCTCCTAACCCCAGATCAAGCAGTCTAAAATCTGCAATATTTGTGCTTGGCACTCAGTCCTTCAGGAGAGAGGCTGAAAGTCTTGAGCGCCTCTCTTGAACTCTGCGTGAGCCGAGGCTCGGAGTATTTCTCTATTTCATATTGCTGGCCGTGGGCTAACCCAAACCAAACCTTCTAGCTCTGCAAGCAGAGGAGCTGACATCCTGAGGACTTCCAGCCATCAGCTAGCCTGAATAGCAGGTATCAATGTTTTGCATGCTCACTAAGCATATAGGACAGGTAAACGGGGCCACCACCAGCCTGCCATTAAACAGTCCCCTGTAGAAAATGTTGAGTATTTTCTCAAGCGTTCCCCTCTGCAAACCACCTTTCTGGTTGAAAACTGCAAACTTTGGGTCTTCAACTCTTTCCAACCCAACTTAGATTTAAGTATTGCTGGAGCCAGCTAAAGCATTAGACTTTGGAAACTTCAACTCCTGATCAGGCTACTACATGAATTGTCAGAAAATTGGGCATGTTTTTAAAGGAAATATGGCTGTGTTTTGGGAAAAGTTTGCTGAAACTGAACTATTTACAAAGAATATGTTGTTTTTGGCAGATCAGCATTTTCCAATTACATTTTTCTGTAAAATTCCTGAGGAGTTCCAGTCAGGTCTTTATGCTGATTCAGTGACATAAGTTAGATCCTCATCTACTCAAGCCAGACAGCAAATCCAGTATTCTAAAAAGACCTGTTTCAAGTTGTGAGTTTTGCAGACTCGCAAATTTGCAAACGGTCTCATCACAACTTCAAATTGCGATTTTGAACTCTTGCAGGGAAAAATCACGTGGTCACATCAAAGGCCTGTGCCTTCATTTATAATGAAATCACTTGATCAAATGCACCCAGTGGTTACTGCTGATGAAGTTTTCAGGAAGGAGGGTTAACTTTGAGTCAGATAACTAGAAATCAGCATGTTTACACACTTCCTTCCCAGTTGTGCGAATATAAAAACATCTGTGGAGTCATGCTTCTTGGTGGAAGGGCAGGAAGGCAGGAAATGACAGAACTAACGATGACTTACCTAAATTCAACTCATTTGATGTGATTATACTGAAATGTCCCCAGATATCCAGCAGATGGGGGCACTTACAACACTGTTAAAGAGTGTTGTAACTCTAGGGATATTTTCACCAGGATATTCAGCTCCCTGAAAATTTAGAACCACGTTGTGAAGGATGTGCCTAAGGTCTTGTTTAGCTTTACATGCTGCACATGTTTTTATCAACTACATTTATTTTGTTTCACTACTGCAGCTCTTAACAACTTTCTCGCCTGCAAAAAGAGTCACACTTGAATTCTAAGATTTTAATCCTTAGATTTCAGTGATTATTAGATTCAGATTCAAATTTCATGGTCCAAATTGGCCTCAATCTATTCCGATTATGTAACTGCTTGTGACTTCTAAGGAAATATGAACTACACACCAGAGCAGGAGGGGCGAATGTTCAGGAAACATCTCACAAGAATTTGGCATTAGCAAACTTTACCTGAAAGCTTGAATCTGTCATGAAAGCCATACAATGCAAACTTAGCTGTATTATGCATTCAGTCCCCAAACTTCTCTTCTTAGATCAACATTGAACACAGCAGAAGTTGTAAAAGTCTACTATGCACTATGGAAATTTGTTATAATATGCATAATTTTGATCATGTGACAAAATAAACAAATAGAATAATGACTTCTAGACTACTTTAATAGTATTCAGGCCTCTGTGTGAGTTAAAGTGAAAATGTTTACACTGACCTTAAAGTGAACTTTACTTAAAAGTAGGTATATGGAGTTGCCTTTCACAGCTTATATGGTATGGTACTGGCAAAATAAGGGATGGATCATGTTCAGATCTACACCTTAACTAGAACTACAGAAAGCAACTGAGAACAAGCATATTCTTTTTTTTTCTGGCTTCTTCTTCTTCTTTTTTTTTTTTTTTAATGGAGATATATGATTTGTTCTGAACTTCACTTGGACCTGTGCACCCAACTTTGAGGTATGGGATTTACCACAAACTTCTGTACTGGTCACTGAGGAACCTCTGAAGTACAGAGCATATGAGGAGCTTATTGCTTAGGTTTTACTGGACCAATGCAAATAAAACTGCTTAAATAATAACAATATCTCTTGAACCCAATAAACCCGAAGGACTTATAGTTAAAATGGCACACAGGCCAGGAGTGTTATTAAAACCGATTCATCTCAATGCTGTTTTAGCCTAAGAAGCTTGCAGCTGGTTTTTGTCAAGGTTACTGTGGCTGCAGCATCCTGATGAAACCAATTTAAACCTCTCTTACTCATTTTTCTATTGTATTGTAGCTGTCCTCAGTGTATGGACTTAAAGATACCTTTGAAAAATAAAGGTAAACTTGGGTTTGCAGGCTTTGATTAAACATATTAAAAACCCTATCTGATATCAGGAGCCATCTAGATCTGCAGCTCAGAGTGAATTCTGAGGATTTTCATAGAAACAAATGCGAGTTTTTCACACTGGGAAGAAACTAAAACACTAGACCAGTGAATTAAATAATTTAGAGCATGAGTATGGGTGACTGCTTAACTCTCCAGCAGCAAGCTTATTCTATTTATAGCATAGTTTCCACTTTTTTTTTCTCCTTCTTTCCATAGGTCTTTTAATAATTTACGCATTCATTAATAAAGTATTAGGTGAGGTCAGTAAGCCCACTGCCCCGTTCTATACCATTGTGTTCAAAGTGTGAGTTTAGGGGACTTTCTTGTGAGATCAGACAAAGAGGGTGCATAAAAATGCTCAGTTTGAGGGCAGAAGTAACGAGGACAACACGTTGGCATCTGTGAGCAGTCCTGCGACTGAGTTATCAAGTGCAGTGTGATGACACTGCTGCATGACTGACAGGTTCATTCCGGAGCCTGGGATGACACTACATAATAATTACCCTCCTGTCTAGAAATAAAAAGGCAGCTTGCACGATGACAGAGTCAAATGGTTCCAGGAAGGAAATATTTCCCTGCAAGAGCGTGTAGTTGCAACACAGAGAATCCCCTTCAAATTCAGTAGTGCGTTACTGAATGCATGATCTCCTAGCTGAAAGTAGGGCATGGAGCAAATGTCTGCTCTGGTTTGGAAGAGGCACATGAACACAAATTGTTAGGGCCACGTACTGGGCCAAGTGAGAAGGCAGCAGCAAGATCCCAAAGGCAGTGCTAGGGGCTCCAGACTGCCAAATAAAGAGATAAGTACTTCGGAGGTCAAGCAGCAGTATAATGTAAGTTCCCCTTGGCACCAATGAATGTCACATCAGTGCTGGAGACATCGCTGACAGGTATCAAGGGGCAGGTCACCACACCTGTTTTAAGCTTTCACTGCTAGTAATTAAAGCTCCCTTCAAAAACAGTTTTTGCTCTCCCTAACTGCAAGGAGGGCAAAGCAAAAGCTATTTAGGAAAACGAAGACCTAGGAACTCCCATCTCTAATACAGGCACCAAGGTACCCATGTCCCAAGACAAGGTACAGGGAGGCAAGCAGAAAAGATACTACACAGCACAGCATCAGAAAAAAAAAATGAGTAGGAGGAATTTCCCTGTGCGTGAAACTATAATGCACCAAATCTGAAAAGCAGGGAAGCAAAATCTAGGGGAGCAACAACTCTGCCTAATCTGTTACAACAACTGTTAATTAAAAAAAAATCAGATAAGTGTAAACACTTATTGAAAAAGACCTAAAATGGGCAACCCGAAAAAGTAAATGTTTTCAGTCGACAAGAAGGCTATTTCTAGACCACATATTAAAGCTTCAGAACAATTGCATGACTTTTACCACACAGACTTTAGAAATACAAATACACCCTCAATCCCAAACCAGCCAATCTGCACTCTTTCATATCTGGTCAATGGAAGATATTTTAAGTAAGGAGACAAGTTTTAAATATGTGCAACTGCATCCAAACAGGGAAAACAGAAAATAATGCAAAATCTGGCCCAGTAAATGTAACTGCATGAGGGAGAAGGTTGGAAAAGAGTTTGAGGAATCCCTTGCAAAATAAGTGAAATGTCATAATAACTTATTTTTCAGACAGATGAGAAGTAAGTCAGGTAGAAAGTTTGTAGGACAATAGATGGTCAAAATAGAAAAGGGAATACTCAGAGAACTTAAGGTCATAGCAGTTTGTTTTGTTTTAGTTTGGTTTGGTTTTGTATCTTTGCTCTCTGTGGAAACATTAGGAACATTTCCCCATCAGACTCCTTCTTTCTAGTGGCTGCATCTGAGGAGCTGTCACTGCCTGAAGTGACATTGGAAGAGGAACCATCAACAGAATGAATACTAACAAGTCACCATAGACCAAGGTTGTTCAGAACAGAATAGTGAAGGAATACAAGTCTGAACTATTGCACATAGCATTGAACCTCTTGCTTGAAACCTCCTCAGTACCAAGCGAAGGGCATTTGATCAATTTGTCCAAAATGAGAATCTAAAAGTTTCAAAACACCAGCTTTTCAGGGCCTTAGAAACGACCAGAAAAAAATGCAGAAGGGCAACTCTGTAGTAGCTAAACCAGCAAAATCAGTAATAAAGAATATAATTAGGGAGTGAAAAGGGGTTAAACACTGAAAAGGCAAAGCTTGTGGATGAACCTGTGTTGATCAGGATAATCAAAATGAAAGCTGACTCTGAAGACCTGGAGGAGATCCCTATGATGTCAAGGAAGCAAAAAAGTACGAAACTGAACGCATATAAATGTAAAATAATGCCTGTGGGAGAAACAATCCTATATGCAGTTTAGACTCTGAAATAATTTTTATGACTTGGAAGAGAAATTTTGAAAGCTCAGTTCCTAATAGTGATCGGCTACTCAGCTAGAATGCTGAGATTTTTTAGGACTAGTTGCAAAACAAAGACTAGTTGCGAAAAGGTGAGTAAGAGATAACAACCCGCATTCTTTTCCAAAACAAAAACTATGAGTATCAAAAAATCCTAGCAGATCACGAGTTCTTGGATCCCTGTTTTGAGCATGTAACAGGGAAATGCCACTAGCTACTCTGCCCATTCTCATGCCTGGATTCTGTGTTTAGTCACTGTCAGGAAATAGATTCCCTTCCTAACCCAAGTGGAGATGCTGCTCTGCACATAGGGAAAGAGCAGGCAAAGGCCGCTGCAAATGGCAGAGAAAGCACCATCATGAGAGGGTGAGGGGCATATGTAGGATGGAAAAAAGATCTTTGAAAACGGGGAAAAGATAAACTGCCATACTGATCGAGTGAGTAGTTATTTCTCTGCTTCCAGTTAGTTTAATCAGATAAAGCTGACTAAGATTGCCAGTTGGCTAGTGAGTCCTTATCTCTACCACTGATCAAACATGACATTCCCCTTGGTATTTCTCTGCCCACTGGCCCTCCAGCTATTTTTTTTTCAACTATTACTTTTGTTAAAGAAGCTCTGCTCCTAAGAGAGCTTTAAATGAATTTCTAATCCATGAAGCAGTACAAAAAATAACCACTCAGGTGGAACGGGCTACATCGTGGGGTTGATATATTCTCAGTTTTGCCCTGGTGTCTCATTTTACCTTCTCTTAGGAGAAGGATGAAATTTTCATGCCATGAGCAAAATTAATTTCATTCCTCTCCTTTCCATTTTTGAGTTTATTTGTTAAAGTTTCTTATCATGTCTGCAAAATATACAAGGACCTGGAACTGAACCACTGTAGCGAGAGCTTCCCAAGAAAGTTTGGGATAAACAGACTTGTTTAGTTTCTGTTGAGCTTAAAGCAGAAGTCATTTTGGTTAAACATGTATCTCCACAGAGAAAACATCCCTTTTAAGGCGGAACAATATTAGATTATGTGGTTATGTGACACCATTTTTCCACATTCCAGTTTAGCATTCACACAAGCTCTTCCTCACAGATGTGACATTTCCCTGACACCTACTGCATGTCATGCACTGGCCTGAAGGCAGTAGGTGAAAAAGACATGACATTTAAATAAAACATTCCCAACAGCATTGTCATGATCTGCAATCACATGAAAATCACTACCATTTATTTATAGTGGCTTGGTCAAAGATTTGTACCCAGCCCAAGGGCATAAAGCAGTGACCTAAAGTCTCAGATAGAATTCCACTTGAAATAAAATAAAGCAAAAGAAATATGCCACAGGAATAATATTTGAAAGATCTGCTGAGTGGTAAGATAAACATTGCTTCTATTTATCTGGCTTGCAGTCCATGTAGGACACTAAGTAATTTGTAATGCTGGAATGGTGAGATTCATGAGCATCTTTGGGATTGCTTCGCTTTTGTACATGAAAACTTAGTAGGAAGACCTAAGATCAAAAACATATGTCTAGTTTAATTTGGTGTTAGATCCAACATTGAGTAAATAATATTTCCCCTTTTCGTTTCCCAGTGGCTATCAGTCTCATTCACCTCAGGAATTCCAGCTATGTTCAATTTTAATTTAATATCCAAAACACTCTTGCAATGTGCACTGAAAAAAGCATTTTTGTATATTTGCATATTTTAAAGAAGAATTTACAAGAAAGCTGGATTGGTTTAAACCACTGCATCTTAAAGAGCATATAATGTTCTGTGAGAGGTACCCAGGAGACAGACATTCATAGTGAATCCCATCTGCAAATGTGATGGATGGACTTGAGAACGACATAGAACTGGAGTTATTCATTAGGTGCATACACGATACGTACCATGCTTGGGACTAGAAACTGGGGCATGAGCCAAACTGCGGCATGTCCTATCCATGATGCCTCCTGTGGGATGACAGATGCACTATTGCACTATCCGCTGCTGGACTGTCCTTGTTGGCCTTATGAAACAGTTGTAGCAGCCAGGCCGAGCAACACGCACATGGAGATACATGCTTAAGCTGGTACTAATGTATAGGATACATCCAAACTTTCTCCTCTTGTATGTGTCTGATCACACAGACAAGTGAAGGCCTTGCATTTATACAAGGGAAAAGAGTAAGTTTTGCCCAAGCAGGGCTCAAGGTCAACCATAAATAATGCAGATGCACCTTTGATTTGGAGGAATTTTCTACCAAAGTTCTCCTTCATAAATATAACTTAAGTGTATTTTTGACTGCCTAGTAAACAGCCGTTAAGATACTGATTTTTCTGCACGATGGAAGAACTGAAGAAGCAACCACTGCAGTTCATGACAACTCCCTATTCAAGTCTACATAAATTTAAGTTGGAATGACAAAGCTGTTCCTTTGTTTTGTGTATCCTTGAATTGCATTTACCACATTCTTCCACCTTCTGTAGTAAATAGTGTAGAAGAACTACTGACACTCTCAGCCATGACAAATCCTGCCTCGCTTTCCATAGACAGCGCTGAACATTGACCAGAAATGCTGCTGGACAAAGCAACAGATAAAACCCTGAAAGATTCAGTGCAGTGCTTAGCAGCAGTGAGGAAAACAAATCCATGGCATATAAATAGAAACACTGCCTATAATTTGGCAGAAATGATTCTAGAATGGTTTCAAGTGGACAGCAGTATGCAAACATGAACAATACGCAGAGAGATTACTTCAATATTAAGGGACTAGCACAAAGAAAAAAGCTACTAGGGTAAAATTGGAGCATACATCGTGGGGTTACAGAAGGGCTGACTGAACAAGCGGCCTGCTTTGCAGAGGGAAGTTTCATAAGGGATTCCGAGAATTTCCCTCTCCCCAGTTTATATCCATCAGCAAAAGAAAGAAAATGATCCAGGAACAGAGAGTAATATACTTAGCACTGAAATTCTGATGCAATTAATTCTTCCCAAAAATTCAGTGGGCCTTTGAGAAAGCGTTATTTAACCAGAGTGGGGAAGAGAAAAGGACTCATTGGGAGAAACAGTCAGAAAGGCAGTGCAGTTATCTTGTCTGGAGAATTTAAAGAAATGGTGAAGAAACAGCCATGAACCAGGGACAATGACATTGCTGAATGTCTTGACTTCTTTTGTGTTTTGCATCTCCTTAGGCTCCTCATTAGAAGCATATCTCTGGTCTGAAACAGTAGGAGTCAGCAGGATAAATATGCTGTAAGAAACACATTTTCATCCAACAGTTCAAAAGCCTCAGTAAAAATGGTAATGCTTAATCTGTCCGCTGTGGGCTGTAGCAGCAGACAGCACGGGTGGGGCCTCGGTGCAAGTCTTGGCTGCATGCTTTTTTTAGGGAGCTTGAATAAAGATATTTATTCTTGGAAGAAAATAGGTCAATTATTTTCTATGGTAACTGGAAAATAAACACACAAACTGGCAGCAAAACATCCATCCCCTGTTTGAAAAAAAAAGACCAAGTAAAAGGTTACTTTGTAATGTTCATTGCTAAACTATTTATTCAGTTAAATTCCATGTTGGCTTTTTACAGCCACGCAGAGCTCAGTCTGCCTCCCTGGGAGCTGATGGAACGAACCCCAGGAAGCGGGGTCTGACCCAGACCACTACTGACAGTGCGTGGGGAGAAATCTAGCCTGCACACTGGTGCAGACTGAATATGGGAATCACGAGCAGGGCCCTGTCTGTAGCACAATTTGTGTGCGTACTACTCTTGCACAACTAAACCTAAATCCTAAGCAGAGACCTTAAAAGACATCAGTCCTGCTGGGCTGCTGTGGTCAGGGAGAAGGTACTTGTCTACTTGCACTGTTTCTGCAGAAGCCGGCAGTGGTTGCCTCAAGAAGGCAGCCGGCCTGCGGTTCGCACACTTCTCCTAAACGTCGGCCATTTTAGATTCTGTGGATAGCCAGAAGGTTTCCTCGGGAGAAGGACCTGAGAAACCAAAAAGGCCTCTTAGCTCCTTTCAAGAGAAATTTCGCTGACTTCCCCACCATCTTCCCTCCATTTGACAAAAAGGAGACTTTGACTATTTGGGACTTTCGTTTTCTATCTCCCTATCAGTCTCTCTTCCTGCTCATTGACAGGGGGATCTAACGGGCCACTGATTCTGAAAAAGGGCAGGTAACAGATACCTTTACTATCTATACTTGTCCGCTGAGACTCAGTTTCCATTTTTCACGTGGGCTGAGTGCTAGGGAGTGTATCCTGCTGCTTCTACTTGAAGGAGAGAGCCCTGTCCCCTTCCCACTTACCATGTCTTCCCACGATGCTGATTCAGGAGTGTAAAATGGCCTTCAGAAAGGGACAAAACTGTGTTTGAAAGAGAGAATCAACTAAACAATGAGTCAGGTTTTTCACATGCAAGATATAGATGTTAGTGTTGAAAAGCACCCTGAGACTTCCTGGAGATTCTGAGTGCTGAAGACTTAATTACTCATGCTGTTGGAATCCATCTCCCCAGGCTGGTGTGAAGAGTTTTTAAACATCTGTACCTAACACTTTATCAATTGAAATCTCATTTTTATTCTGAAATACAAAGAATAATTAATGTGTATTAGTCATTCTGGTGAGTAACGACCGCACAATGGTAACAAAAGTCATTTGAGGATGATGATGTGAGTGACCACCAAACCTGTTTTCACTCAGTATATTTACAATATTGAATAATTGATTCCCCTCATTCCTCTTGTGTCCTGGTTTGCTGTTCATCTGCACTGCATAAATGTTAGTTTGTTAACAGGGACTCTTTAGCTCCTTCTAAAACAAAGCTGGGATGTGGCAGTGGGCATTGGGGAGCCAAATGCTATGTGTTTCAAGTGCCGTCAGTCTGCTCTTGAGGGAGCTTTCGCTAAGGGATGCAGGCACATGGGAATCCTCCCCACTTGACTGAGGAGGTGTGAGATATCATCCCCTGGGACAGACATGTTCAGCCATGGAGATGTCCCCTGAGATGACAGAGTAGATAATACAAGAGGAGCAAAAATGGGGAAGGGCTTCATTTGTATTTAGCAATTCTGAACAAACTGATGAAACAGAGTGCTGACACTGAGGAAGGGAGTGAGTAAGGCACTATCTGGTGTCTAGAAATGGAGATGAAGGTGAAAAGGGGAAAGACATGGTGGAAGTTTTGGCGAGGCTCGATGGGTTGTCTATCATTGTCAGAAAAGACTTTGAGAGAAGAGTGTTGCAGGGTTGTGTTTCAGGACTGAACTGTGCCCTTGGTTAAGTTTCTAGTTATCTGGTCCCTGGTACTCCAGTGAGATGCTAGAAACCTCAAGAAATCAAGATTAGTAACACTTTTAGAGCAAGCAACATCTTCTTGTCCTTCTTTATTCTGCACCAAGTTCCTGAGAGAAGGCTGGCCAAGATGGCTGAGGAGATTTGACTATATTCTGTATGTGAGGTCCAGTCAAAGCCAAGACGTTGGAGTTCATCACTGAAAGGGAGCAAAAGTTCAAGGGCCTCATTAAATTACAGTACCAAAATACAGTGAGGATAAAAGGTATTTTGCTGGTAAACAGAAAGGTCCACTCTTTTTTGCAGGGTTATGTAGCTAAAATCTAAAATTTCAAACTTTGCTTGGAAGCTTTTCATCACACAGTGCAAACTGAGCAAGGAATACCACATGTGGGAGGAAACTGATTAATAAGAGATAAATTTGAAATGGTTGGAAAAACAGTAATTTTTAAGAAAAAAAGGCCTGTTAAACTGTGTTAATTGGAATATAAGTAGTTTTTCTTCAGGGGACTGGAGAATTAAGCCCATTTGCAGATAACGTGACATTTTTTTCCAAAAATTCTCCCACACATGAGAGCACTGAGCTGGTGAGAAGATGATTAATCTATTATCAAGTCTTGTTTATTTTAAACATTTACAGCTTCATGAAACTAACAGAACGATTTACCAGTGGCTATGAAATACTGTAAACATGTCATCCAGATTTTCTACATGCACTTTTTTTTTTTTCTTTGGGATCTCTAGGATAAATTATCCAACTGAACTGGTAATCACTTTTGCTGTTGAACTTGCTTGAACTTAGGACAGAAAATGTTGATGTGACTCACATTTTTAGAATCATTACTAGGTCCAGGAAGCAAAGAAATAGAGGAAATATTAAAGGAAAAAATAAAGGAATCCACCTCAATAACAACTCCCCCAAATGTACTTTTATCACCACATGGAAAAAAATGCATTCCTTCTTGGTGCTATTGATTCTACCTGCAGAAAGAAAATCATAAAACGGCCAATTTTTTAAAGATGGCATCCAAGAATGCTTTAATTAGCAACAGAAGACTGAAATCCTGCAAGAATAAACTTGAAACACAAGCATTCTGGAATAAAAGAAGACACAAAAGCCCCAAATCTTTTCTTTTTCTTTTTTTTTTTAACAGATGGTATAGCTGATTTCTGCCTTGAATCTGTGTTTGTGGCAAAAGTTAGTGCTATTTACTGCCTCAAAATCTTGGAAAACTGAAATTCTTAACCAGAGGATGCATAAGCTCAAAATGCTTTTATATTTTAGAAGAAAAAAATCCTGTATACCAATTTCAGTACCACAATTATGTTTCAAAACTTTTGTCTGATTTCATCAAAAATGTTTACTAAGTTCAGCACAGGAAAACAAGAAAATTACTGTCAAGAAGTGTCATTGAAAACACCAAGACCTAACTTCCTAGTGGGTTAGGACACCCAACTATATTCTTATTTTGTATATCAAGGGATGGAACGGTTTCATAACTTGAATAGTTTTGAGGTTTAATATGCTAGAGATTCAAAGCATAGATGCAGATGTTTCATTTTATACATGTTCAATGCATTTCTCATTGTCCACTCTTTTGCTAGGACAAAAAGTAATGTATACATGTGGAAGGACAGGTGTGCCTGAGCAGCAAAAGTAACAACTGTGATATGGCTAAATTTAAATCTAATTAAATTTAATCAGTAGAAATGCTGATGGTAATTAAATTCCTAATTGGTGCTTTCTTGGCTTGATCAGTCATCAGACTCAGCCTTCATGATGGAAAAACATTTTAAAAAATACATAGGAAATAACACAAAAGATTGGAGACCCAGAAGGGTTTTAAGACCTCTACTCACCCTCCTGCACCACTTAATTGTTTCCTCATAACGTTGGAGGAATTTCTGGATTCTAGGGATGTGACAGAAGAGATGTATGGCTAGCAGTTACACAAGGTTAATGGGGCCACAGGAGTCCAGAAAGAGCATCTTGGAGAAGAGAATAAATAACCTATGCAAAAGAGGCCAACAAATTAGCTGAATGACATCCATTAGCTGGATTTGTGCTCTTTCTCTGTGATTGCTGACAAATTTGAGTGTTCCGTATATATATAGTCCCTGTGAACTTCTGTAAGACTATACATAAAGAGAGTGAGTTTGCTCTAAAGAGCTTAAAACCATATTCAACTGTCACACTATTGAAATAAGTATTAAGATTTATTCAAACAACATATGTGGGTTTGTTTTGATACTTCTGTCAGTGTTCCAGCTAATCCTAAATGTTTATTCGGACTTTACTCATATCAGATTGAGCAGGGAACAATTAAACAGTCATTACATTACTAGCATATGCAATTTAACAGTGAAAGAAAGACACTCCTGCTACTAAATAATCTCTAGTTACAAATCCAAATTGATATAACAGTTAGTAGAGTGCAGATAGTTTTCTATACAGAGTTGTAAGAAATCTATGAAAATTATGTAAAAGAGCATTGAGGTTTTCTTTAGGATGGTCTCAGACATCAGCAACAACAATGTGGTCCATGAATCCTTAATTCCATTCCTGCATACAAATGCACAGCCAATAATTAGACCACATATAATTTTTTTCCTGCAGGCCTTCTACTTCATTCAGCATGGTGTATCATTAGACTTGTCAGTGACATCTGTAAAAATCTCATTAGATCCTTGCTGGCCTTGCAGGCCCTGAACCTGCAGAAAGGAAACTCATTTCTCCTGACTTTTCACAGCAGCAGTCTGGAAAACCTCTGGTGATTTGGGCTTCTGAAGCCCAGGGTGGGGTCAAAATATTTGTTGGGAGTCCTCGATTTCCATCTAATTAGGTCTATGAATAAGCAAAACTTGCCTTTTGCCTGCCATAAATTCCATGCGCTCTGAGGTTTTCAGTTGTCACAAATTTACTGTTGAAACCACTACTGGGCTATGAATATCATCTTTGGCAAGATATTATGCCTAGAACCCAGTGGTAGGAAGCGCGTAACAGCAATGGGCGCTGATCATAGCCACTGTGCGGCAAGACTTTGTCAGCACTAATCTCTCTTCCACTGTTGGGGCAGCCTTTTTGCTGCTGCTCTGCTGCTTTGTTTGCATTACATAGCAGCAGTGTTAGAATTATTTATGTTAGGAATTTATAGTAATGCCTATCAGTATACTGTGAATGTGCCACTCATTTTGATGTGAAGTCCGTATGAGCCCTCTTCTTTTCTTGCTCCTGGCTGGAAACGTAATTGCAAGGATTCAGCCCTAATACAATGAGTATAATTACCAGCGCTTCCAGTTCTTCAGCTTTTTAAACAGTTCTTGGATAATTCTTGTTCCCTGAGATTCTGGAGCTGCTAGAATAAGGATACTTGAAGACTGCACATTTTCTCATTAGAAGAAAAAATAAAAATAAAAGGAAAATTTCCAGCATTCCAGTTTTGAGGGAAGAACTTTAAAATGGAAACTTTAAATGCTGACAGGAAGGAGCAAAGAGAACCAGAAGCCTATTAATACTATTGTGTATTGTTTTTATTTTAAAGCCAGTCTCAGGTTTGTGGGACCCGGCTCATGTTTTATGAGCATATTTGATTCATGCTTTCTTCTGGTGGAAGATAAAGCACTATATGATAGAAATTCAGCTAAAAGGAGGAGACAAAACTTTACTGAAAAACAGTGGCAAAAAGAACTTGAAAATGTTGCTTAAGTTATAAAAAGAATCCATCCTAGAGAAACAGGAGGAAAAAAAAGCCACTCATCACATAATTTAGGAAACAGGATCTGGATTACTGTAACATCTGTTGTGGGTTCACATTCGTTTCAATCCCAAACAAACTCTTCTGTGCAATTACACTGGAAAGAAGCTACAGTGCTGTAGGCAGCAGATTTTGAAAATGGCAAGATGTTTTTCGCTCACTGCTCTTGGATTTGTCGTATCTTCATTTTAAGCAAAATCACTCAACAAAACGATGAACAGCAGCTATTTTCATCCTACATTTAACCTTCTTTCACAAAGCCGCTGCAAGTATGAGTTTCCGTGACAGACAGTAGAAACTTATAGCTTGTTAAATTATCTTTTTTTTTTTTCCAAGACCCCAGTTTTACCATTCACTCCAGCCAAGAATTAATTCACAGCTTAGTGCTGTCAGACAAGAGCATGCCATTGACCTCATGTTTCTTAATCTTCCCACTGGCGTTACTACATGACACCGGAACTCTATGGATTCCTAATATGCTCAGAGAACTTCAGTTTTATTAAGGTATCTGCCTCCTGACTGTGCCAGTAAATTAAATTCTATGAAAGACTTAAAGTAGAAACACATAGCTTGTAAAATCATCAAGCCAAAACTAGATTTTGTTGTAATCTGGGCCATCTTTTTATAAGGAAAAAAAAATAAGGATTGTTGTTGGTTAACTTTGGGCAGCACTTTCAGAAGCCCTGAGACTGCAACCATGACTCAGCAATGAAGGGGTTAAGTCAAGGATCTCTTTTTACAAGTAACTTGTTCTTCAGTAGCAAAGGGCTCCATAAATAAATCCTTTTTTGACAACCTCTATTCCCTCAAAAACAGGGGTGATCAAGAGGGATCTACTGTAACTTGACCATAGCAGAAGAAGGAATTTTATGGATCATTATTTTAAAGACACTGGCCAAAGATAAGATTAGTTGGAAGAAAGGAACATCTGTCTTACCCAGATTAGATTGGATTGACATACTGCAGCATGCATGCATAAATATCATCTTGCTTTAAAAAAAAAAAGGAATATAAAGTGGCAAGAAATATTATCTTTTCTGATAACAAGAATAATAAATGAAATCTATATGTTAAATTAAATGTTCCAAACATCACTGTGTTAACTATCTATGTGCTCTCAGTTCCGATGATGCTTGGAGCTTCATGGAGCTTCTGACGGTGCTTTGTGGAGCTTCCAGAGGGGGTCTAGCATAGGGCCACAAGGATGATTAAGGGACTGGAGCATTTGTTGTATGAGGAAAGACTAAGCTAGCTGGACCTGTTTAGTCTGGAGAAGAGAAGGCTGAGGAGATCTGATCAACATGTTCAAGTATCTGAGGGGTGACTGTAGGGATGATGAGGCCGGGCTCTTCTCTGTGGTAGCCAGTGACAGGACAAGGGGTAATGGGTACAAGGTGAAACACAGGAAGTTCCACCTCCATGTGAGGAAGAACTTCTTTACTGTGAGGGTGACAGAGCCCTGGAACAGGCTGCCCAGACAGGCTGTGGAATCTCCTTCTCTGGAGATCTTCCAAACCCGCCTGGATGCCACCCTGTGCCACGTGCTCTAGGTGTCCCTGCCTGAGCGGAGGGGTTGTACTGGATGATCTCTAGAGGTGCCTTCCAACTTCAACCAACCTGTGATTCTGTGATTATGTAGAAGCGCGTGGTGAGCATGGTAGAGACACACTTGCCCCATTTATAACGTGAAAATTTCCAGCAAGGCTATGCCTGAAATAGTCTGAAACAGTATAGTCTGTTTTTTTCATGTATTGCATATGATAGCATTAGAACCAGTTAATCCTTAGCCAGCCTGTTCATTTTTCAGGCTCCTCTCCCCGGGAATGCATTCCCTGGGACGTGTATTTGGCGGCCGCCCGCGCCACGGGACGCAGAACGCAGGCACCGCTCGAGCGGGAAGCCGTGGGGCTCTCTGCTGGCGCTCTCCCTCCTCCGCACAGGCAGCTCCCATCAAAGGCTCTTGCCAGAGCAACTGAATCCTCTCACGAAATTGTATCTCTGAAGTGAGACAGCTGTACCCCACGGAAAATCCCAAAACAGTGATGCTGAAGTGACTTCTTATGAGAAGCGGCACGCTGTGATTAACAAGTTCAGAAATCACCGTTTCGGGTTTGAGGGGATCGTCCCTGTACTGCTACTCTGCTGATAAACAGAACAACGGTCTGCAAAGCAGTGTTCAGGAGCTGGGCTTTGGGGTAAATTTAGCCCTTTTCCCTGCAGGGAAAGCTCTTGCTGTCATGAGGGGAACAGCTCAGCTACAAGATAACTTCAAAGGCCTGGCTGAAAAGGGTCATGCCAACCTTACCAGTTCCCTGTGTGCCCATTCAGACTGCAAGAAGAGGCAAGAAACAGCTGTGCAAAGCCAGAAGAAATGTGAAAGAGGCCTTTTTGACCTCAAAACTATGTGCTTTACTGCTACACCGTGGATGCTGAAAATAACACTTCCAGGTTACTTTTCCCATTCGACTTAGCGTGCAGAGCAGATCTCCAAAGAGGATGCAATTCCCTTTCAGTCCCTAGTTAGAGAAGCCGTATTTAGGGCTAGGAAACTTTTTTTTTTTTTTCCTCCTCCTAAAAAGTCAATGAGGACTGCCTGAAAACACAGAGTCTCTCATTTATGAAATAAATACATCTTTTACCCAGTCACCTGTTTATTTTATTCAACACTGAGAGTGAGGAAGAAAAGATGTGTGACCTGCTGCGTATGAATACTGCTCATACCTATAGGTATCCTATACTACTCATACCTATAGCCATCTCTATCCATTGCCAGAAGAAATGAAGAAGAGAGCGGTGGGATTAGAAAGGGAACACTGACTTTTGTGTTTCTATTTCTCATCAGAGGTGTCAAACTGCAAAGTGCTGGGAACTCTGTCCCTTATTTGACTAGCCCTGTTGACTTCAGTAGGTCTAATAATTTATTTAAGATTAAGTCCACCCCTGAGGATTTTGCTGGATCAGGCAGGATGAAGTTTGATTCTTTGCAGTGTCAGTCCCGCAGCTCTCTCAGCAGTGTGCTTTCTTTCAGAAGACACAACTGATGTGACATTCATTTCAGATGTGTTCACATTTGCTTGTATTTTTAAATCCCTTAAGACTAGATGTTATGACAGTTATGCCTTCTAAAGAAGTAATTATCTACGATCATTTTTTTAAAGGAATTTAGTGTTTTTGTAAAATTATTTGAAAAGTAGTTTCCTATGTTTTCTCTTCATTTGCTCTATTTATTAGCATATTGCATTATGACTTTACTCTCAGGTGCATCTATCGTGAAAGCAGCTGTTGAATTTAGTTTAGTTTAGTTTAATGTAAAAATCACTTCTTAATCTCTGCATTACTAAAAGTATAAAGAGATAGATTCTAGTTTCACAACGGGTGTAAATCTGGAGTTAGTCCATCAAAGTTAATGGATTATATCAGGCCCAAACTGAGTAAACATTGTCAGCTCAAAGAGATCAGTGCAATTCTGTTAAAAATGACACTGGTAAGAACCTTGGGGGACTTCTTCCATTATCAGATTAGTGCAGCTAATCCACTTGATATGCTTTGCACTTGATGTCATTGTTTCCTGTTTTATCTTCTTTTGAGTGGAAAATTTTTGTTTCTTTTAAAACATACTAGTTGAGATCTTTACAAGATTGTTGATATTTGGAGTTGTGCATAGGGTGAACCTCTCCTGAGATCCTGCTTATCTCCTTTGGGAATTAGGGAAAGATAGGCACTCTCCTGCAGAAAACGTGGTTCAATATAAGCTATTGGAAAAGGGTGCCCTAATGTGGCAATTTCATTATGGAGCTGTGAGACCTTCCCATTTGAGTCAGCATAATCTTATACAGTTTATCTATCTTTTAAACACCAGTGCTATCAATATTTGGCAAACAAGACACAAATATAATTAGAGAACAGATTGGCTTTCAAAATGTCAGGAATCTATCTATGAAACCCCTTTCTAAATTATGAAAACAGTTTCAGCTGTCTAGCTTCCAAGTGCTCCAACACTGCAGTACTTAGGTTGGAGCATTTTAATCACTAAACTGATCTTTTCTAGAAAACTACTGAAGGGCTTCTTGCATCTCTAAGGTTATTTCTATATTGAAGATTTTTGAGATCGGAACTGTTTACCAACTGTTTACCAAAAAAAAATACCAATCACATATATACTCAGTAAAGGAGATATAGTGTCTGTATCCTCCCTTCCCTTCATATTTCTAACCAGCTAAGACTGGCTATCTAGTGAGAATCATCTTGCATTTATTGAAACTGTCATTTCGTTTCAGAAATAACTCGGCTTATCCACAAGTGTTTAATTTGCTTTGTCTCTGTAACTGTCTCAGCTCAGCAAAATGGGGTAACGATGTGGAGGCATTTTTTAAATTATGAAAAGGTATTTCTACCCTCTAATATCCTCCCTTTTGTGGATCCAGTACAGCTAGGCACTCATGAATTATCTCCTTAACCAACTCAGACAGGAGTATCATCCTCTGCTGAATTCAGACTTCTGTATAGGCAAAGACCTGAGAGAAGAATAGCAGCATCAGGACCTGGGGCTCCAGTAATATTTCATAATTTTTCATTATAGAAGGGAAGATACCTCCATCTTCTAAGCCAGCTGGTTGACTGCTGGGGCAAGAAGAAGGAATTTCCAAAGTCTGAATGAAAGTCTTTGTGTCCACCAGCCACATAAAGTCCTGGAGTACCGTTGATCATGTCAGGGATATAAATGGGAATTTGACTGTTGGCTGCAATGGAGATATGTTTTTGCTCCCATGTTAATAAACTGAGCCAGTATGAGCTCTGCTAGAGGTTAGGGAGATCAAAGCCCTCGGACGCTTGAACAATATCTTCTGCCTTCAAGAGCTCCTCCAGACAATCTGGCTGGGTGGAAAAGGCAGAAAACACAGGCAAACATGCAGCATTTTCCAGTTTTTTTTTTCTGGTAGGACTGAAATAAAGTACCTTTTTAAAAAAACTTGGAATTATTAAAGCTTTTCATACTGTTCCCTCTGTTCTCTCATGACTCTCCTTGCTCTACCCCAAAATTTCTTTTGCACTTTAAAATCAATTTGACAATTGGGTTGTGAGCAAAGTCATGGCCCAAGGCTGGACTTTGAATTCCTATTCACTATCATTGGTTATTACTTTCTAGGTGCTCTTTTACTTTAAACAAAATACAAAACTAGCACTGTAATACTTTCTGTCTTTGAAGCACAAGAGGACAATGTTTTCTTGTAAGATCCTAATCATAAATTGAATTTCTTGGACAGAAATACTCACTTGGCATTAAGGAGCAGTGAAGGCCTTTGCTTTTACTTCAGGCTGCTTTATAACATTTCAAAGGCTACAGGAAATATTCTTTCTATGATTTACACTCTATCTTAATTGTGCTGCAGTATTTCCAAAACAATATTGAAGGATGTTCTTTTGTGGGTAGCTAGGAACAAAAATATCTTGTTTAACTTTTAAGCTATGTATATTTTCTTGGCAAGGATTAATTTGGGAGATGGATAAACGATAGTCTTTTTGCTCCAAGGGAGAGTTTTACTATAGTAGATTGTATTTTGTTCCCAATGATAACTCTTTAAAAATGGGGCCCCTTTTTTTTTTAATAAAATAAAACTAGAAGTGATATTTCCCTGGCTATTTACCAAAGGTTGTTGGGCTGACATTTGTTTTTAAAGTCTGTCACACAAGGCAACATATTGTTTGTCCTCTAATTGTCATTTTTGGAAAAGAAACCAATCTTGACTGTGGCAAGCTGGACTGTCTAGACCTTTTAAGAGGGAAAGAGTAGTAAGACACAGGGTTCCTATAACTCAGCATGGAAAAGATGAGAAGTGAACAGAAGGAGTTTTGTTGACCCTCTCTTTTTCTGACTTGCATGCTGCTTTACCCCCATTTTCCTCTACCTCTGCAACCCAGGGTATGAGAATAACAATATGAGATTTTCTTGCTAGAAACCTGATAAAAAGATAAAGATCATCTAAAATACATGCTGCCTCCAGCAATCCCAGTGCCAGGTTATGTGAGGAGGCCTCTCCAGAAATGCAAGGAGGAGCACTGGTGTGCCAGGGGAGGGGAAATTTCTCTGTGATGTTGTTGGGATACCAGTCTGGGACCTCTGGAATAAACTGGCATTTGCATGTTTCAAGGGGCTGAAAATTCTCCACTATGCAGCAAAACTTTATGACAATTTCATCTGTTTTTGCTATAGGTTTCAAAATGCAGATTTTTGTCACAAGACTATGGCAACTGCGCAAGTTGTTTCTTTAATTTTTTCTTTCTTTTTTATGGGTACAGTATTATCAAGTTTTATCCAAACAGACAGTGTCTTTTCTCTTTCTTGCAGACACCAAATCTGCCATTTGATTTCGGTTGGTGGAATTCATTTAATATGAGTCACACAATATTTCCTTTCAGTGTATGTTTTGTTGAACTTTCTTACTGTCATTTAGAAAGTCAGCACTGCTATTCATTTCTGAAACCTCTCAGCCACGTTGAGGTGAGCTATAAGTTCCCTTGAAAATAAAGACAACAAATGGTATACAGAAAATGTTCAGAAGCTTATGTTGGAAAGCCCATTTGAAATCAATGAGTATTTTTCCTATCAGATTGCAACACTAGTACTTGCACATCGGTCACACTCAGCACACAAGACTAAGGTGAACTTCCTATTTTAGCAAGCTCTCTGGTCCTTGTTGATGATCAGTGAGTTATAGAATCATAGAATCATAGAATCATAGAATCATAGAATGCTTAAGGTTGGAAGGGACCTCTAGAGATCATCTAGTCCAACCCCCCTGCACATGCAGGGTCACCTAGAGCACGTGGCACAGGACTGCGTCCAAGCGGGTTTGGAAGATCTCCAGAGAAGGAGACTCCACAACCTCTCTGGGCAGCCTCTTCCAGTGCTCTGTCACCTTCACTGTTAAGAAATTTTTTCTTAAGTTCCTGTGGAACTTTTGGTGCTTCAGTTTGTGGCCATTACCTCTAGTTCTGTCAGTGGCCACCAGAGACCAGCACCATCGTCTTCACTCCCTCCCTTGAGGTACTTTTAGACACCGATTAGATCCCCTTTCAGCCTTCTCTTCTCCAGGCTGAACAGGCCCAGCTCCCTCAGCCTCTCCTCATAGGGCAGGTGTTCCAGGCCCCTGATCATCCTTGTAGCCCTGCGCTGGACTCTCTCCAGCAGCTCCACATCCCTCTTGTACTGTGGAGCCCAGAACTGGACACAATACTCCAGATGTGGCCTCACCAGGGCTGAGTAGAGGGGCAGGATCACCTCCCTCGACCTGCTGGAGACGCTCTTCTTAACGCACCCCAGGATCCCATTGGCCTTCTTGGCCACGAGGGCACACTGCTGCCTCATGGTCAACTTGTGTCCACCATGACACCCAGGTCCTTCTCCGCAGAGCTGCTCTCCAGAAGGTCAGTCCCCAGCCTGTACTGGTGTCTGGGGTTATTCCTCCCCAGGTGCAGGACCTTGCACTTGGCCTTGTTGAATTGCATGAGGTTTTTCACCGCCCAGTTGTCCAGTCTGTCCAGGTCCCTCTGGATGGCAGCGCAGCCCTCTGGGGTATCGGCTACTCCTCCCAGTTTGGTATCATCAGCAAACTTGCTGAGGGAGCACTCTGTGCCCTCATCCAGGTCATTGATGAATAAATTGAACAGGACTGGACAGAGGACTGACCGCTGGGCGACACCGCTAGCTACAGGCCTCCAACTAGACTCTGCACCGCTGATCACCACCCTCTGAGCTCTGCCATCCAGCCAGTTCCTAATCCACCTCACTGTCCACTCATCTATCCCACACTTCCGGAGCTTGCCCAGGAGGGTGTTGTGAGGGACGGTGTCAAAAGCCTTGGTGAAGTCGAGACAGACGACATCCACCGCTCTCTCCTCATCTACCCAGCTGGTCATTCCATCATAGAAGGCTATCAGGTTAGTCAGGCAAGATTTCCCCTTGGTGAATCCATGCTGACTACTCTTGAGCACCTTCTTGTCCTCCATGTGCTTGGAGACAACGGCCAGTATGAGCCGCTCCATCACTTTTCCGGGGACGGAGGTGAGGCTGACTGGCCTGTAGTTGCCTGGGTCCTCCTTCTTGCCTTTTTTGAAGACTGGCGTGACATTGGTCTTCTTCCAGTCCTCTGACACCTCCCCCATTCTCCAGGACCTTTCAAAGATGATGGAGAGCAGCTTAGCTATGACCTCTGCCAGCTCACGCAGCACTCTGGGGTGCATCCCATCAGGGCCCATGGATTTGTGGGTATTGAGGTTCCTTAGGTGCTCTCTGACCCAATCCTCCTCTACCCAGGGCAAGTCTTCCTCTCCACCAGCTTCTTCTCCTGTCCCTAGGGCCTGGGGCTCTAAAGGGCTGCCCTTGGTAAACACCGAAGCAAAGAAGGCACTGAGCAACTCTGCTTTTTCTGTGTTATTTGTAACCAGGGTGCCCATCCTGTCCGCCAGCGGACCCACGTTTTCCCTGATCTTCCTTCTGCTGTTAATGTATTTGAAGAAGTTTTTGTTGTTATTTTTAACATCTCTTGCCAGATTGGGTTCCAACCGCGCCTTAGCTTTCCTTGTCGCACCTCCAAAGTCCTCTCCAAAGAGCCCTCTCCAAACGTGTATAACTAAGTTTCAGCCACAGACAGCCACACTTATTGGTAGGCTGCAGCTAGGCTTCCCCCTTCCCAAAATGTGCAGAAATACCTTCTTATCTCATCTCTCATTTTTGCATCAGCAACAGCCCCTCACACACATCTCTGTGGTATGTAAAGGGACTCCTCTGTAGATCTGTGGACCCTGAAAATATCCATTTGGAAGTATGGTTCATCTCTACAGTTGAAAGTACTTTCTACAGAGGCCGATATTGATCTAGCCATGAATGCAGCTGAGATGACAGTGGCAAGCTTCATCCTTCACTTCTCAAATACTGTGTTTATTTGCAAAATGGCTTTGTTTGCCTCATTTACAAACCTGGGTGTAGCCTTTACAGATATCTACAATAAAATTCTGTACTGGTGATGGGTTGTGGCAATTCCATGTGCATAGTCTGAATGCAAGGAAATATGGGACATGGTAAAAAGAAGGCATTTCTAAGCCCTTTGAAAATGCATCTTGAAGGTCTGGCTTAAAATGAATTTTAGGAAGCTGAACTGCTAGTATGTGTATGTGCTTGTGAAACGTGCAGCTCAGGAACATTCCTTCTTCCTCTTTCTGTCTTTACCTCTGATAAGAAAAATAGGCCATGTTTAAAACAAAATGCAACAGTAACAACTGAAATATGGGCCTGTACTCTCAAACCGACTTGAAAAGACATCAGATTGTGTTTACACTTACATAAATGCAGGTTTCTCTCTAGAAAATTTGAATATTTTCAAGTGAGGCCCAGTTTTCTAGCAGAGAGATGTTTGCAATACTGTCATCTCCAAAACAAAACTTACTTTTCCAAATTTGACCTTACTTTAAGAATTTCTAAACATGTAGCGATTTGTCCTATTTCTGGTTTGAATCAAAAATAAAATCAACGCATCTACATTTCATAACGCTGTAACTGAAGTTGCAAAATTTCCTTTGTCTGTTTTGAGTTGAATACAACAGACTAATCTGAAGTTGCAGGGAGACAAACCAGAGCGTGGAGTAGCCAGAGATTTGTTGATGCCCGTGTAAATCAAAATTGGCAAAGTCTGCATTTGGTTCTGCTCCAAATTTTTTAACACTGCAAGACAGGCTACTTAGCTAGATAGCCTTCCAGGAATCTGAGGGATGCTCAGAGAATCAAACATTTAGAGAAAGGAAAGGCAGTATAAATATTTGCTTACAATTATTACTGTGGTACTTTCAAACCCAGTCCTTCAAACACTTCATATATGCACTTTCCTTCAGTGGGAGTACTTCCATTGGCTTCAGTAGAAATACTCACTGGCTTGAAGTGAGACACAGATGTGTTTGCAGGATTGGAGCTTTAGATCTTATATGACTGGTATTAAATTCACCTTCCAAATGCAGCTTTAAAGTTCATTTCATAATGAGACTCCTGAGGAAACAAGCTTAGAAATAATATATAGGCCTGGAAAAATATTTTGAGTTCATAAATAATATCATAGGGGATATTTTCAAACTTTGGAATAACTTTTCCATTGAGGCAGGTTTAAAGACTTTTTAAAAGAAACATGAAGCTTGATTTAAACACTGGAATATATTGCCTGGGGGAAGAGAGTACACATTTTCTTTTTTATGAATTTGGTTTTGCTGAATTATCTAATTTACTGCCATCCCACCTGCATTTGCAATGGGGCTTACTTTATAAAAAAAAAAAAAAGAGAGAAAGGACATTTCAAGCCCAAGGTGGATCTCATCTTCTGTGAAAATGCATCTTAGATATGTCACGAGTTTGACATTTAGGTGTGACTGTATGCTATATGAGGAAGACAACTCAGTACGCTCGGCCCAGTTCATCCTTGCTTTGTCCTTTGTCATCAGTAACACCTATACAGAGTGGAAAACTCCAGCAGGTCACGGTGCCACCTGCCCGGGCAGCAATGACCGAGCCCTGGTGCAAGGTAACAGCAAAGGGTGCCCAGAGCGTTTCTGCGCTCGCACGGGGCTGTGCCTATCGCGCCGCGGGGACCAGGAAAGGGTGAGGAGCCCGTAACCCCTCTGTGCTATAGGCGAAAGCAGGGTCTCATCTGGAGCTGCAATGCAATGCTGAAAGATATTGGTGCTTGAGAGAGAAAAATACCACAAGGAAATGACAACAATGTCTTCTTTTATAGGACAGAGAACTATAGAGCAGCTGAGAGGATGAGGGAATCAACTGGCATTCTCAGGCTGAAGGAATATGCAGGTACTGACAGTAACCAGTCATTGCTTCTGTAGGCTTCTATTCCTTTTTTTTTTTTAATATATATATCATTTCTAATTTTCGACAACAGTTAAAATTAAACTTTTAGAACTTTTCTACAGGCCATCCTTGGAACATCCTTGTATAGTTCTGCACAATTCTAGAGTAATAATTTTCCCCGGCTCGGGGAAATACTTGTGGAAAAGCCACAGAAAGTAAGAAGATTGAAAACTGATAGAATTTTATAAAGAGTATTAAAAAATCAGAAAATCTAAAACCAGAGAAGATCTTTTATTCATGGGCTTCATTAAACTGCATGGAGAGAATTTTTTTTTATTATATCCTTTAGAGCTTCTCCCTAAGGACCATTGGCATAACCGAACTAATCAAAACATTAGACTGCTTATAATGTGGTCAAAACCTTGTGTTTAGGAGATCAAGTTTTCTAGTGCAAGGTTCAGGGCAAACAGGAGTGCCCCAGACTACAGTTTTCCTATTTGTCAGGGGAAGGACTGCCTGAGCAATACAGATAGAGCCATATTTTTTTTCTCTAGGACCTTTTTACAAGCAGATGAAGCACTCTGAGGTCAGAAGGAATACATTTGAAGGGGGCTGAACTCTATGCAGTGCTTCGGAAATTGCAGACAGTGCAGTCTAAATTAAACTAAACATTTCTCCAGCCTTTGGGGGTATTGCTAGAAGGAGTGAGATTGTTTAAAGCTGCGGTACTTGCAGAAATGCCAGATGCTGTACAGCTATTTTCTTATGCCCTGACCATATTCCTTGGCCACATATCTGAGACACAAAGGAACTGGAGCTGTGGATTGACACAGATCTACTGAACTTGCTCCTACTGCTCTCCTTTTGCTGAAGGGATGCAATCTTCCTGTAAATCTGCTCCAGAACCTGGCATCATTTGTTCAGTCCCACTTCTGTACATTGCATTCAGGATATTTATTCCTGGGAGAGGATGGCGTTGTCATGTGTGGGAATTGTGGTACCAAACAGATTCATATTTAATAACGATGTTCATCTTTTATCAATATTTTTGTGACCTCTATAACAGAGTTCATAGATTTTTCTATTTAGAAAAGATCTATCCATACGTGAACTGCAAGTACTTTGTAGTTCCCACTACTTAATAACTTATGCCTGAAAGATACTTATTTCATCCTTTTGAGGTGACATGTAACGAAAGGACTGCTGTTTTATATCAGCTTTGCCCGTATTAATGATTCGTTCCAAATTCACTCATCTTGTGATCTCTTTGGTTAGTTACCATTCAAGGTGAGGCTCTAGTGAGATCTGTAGAGTTCCATCCTTGATAAAGTTGCTCCCATGTTTTAATAAGTTTGCAGCAGCAAAATCTTCTAAGCTAGGGAACAAGCATATTTTAGTCTATATTTATAGCAGCAAATACTGTGATGGAATATGAGTGGAACCGTGGAGGGAAAGAGCAGGGTGCAGTGGATGCGGCACCAACATTGTAGAGGTTTCAGAAGTTTCACTTCAGCCTAGCAGCAGTCTCATCCCATGAAGTAAATGCTCATTAGCAGTTAGACTGCATTATATGTACTCCCAGGTATGTTTCCAGCTAAGGTGGATCTCTAAGGATGCTATCCTGCATACTCCATCACTCTTCCAGGAAGCTTACCAAGCTGCAGGAACTGGGAGCTAACAGAAGAAGCACTTCACAAGCGCAACCCTGACTTGAGCTAAATGCCTAGGTGGATGGACCTTTGATGATGGACCTGATGTCTCAGGTGCTGGAGACCAGGTTTGAGCACTCTTACAGTATATCTACTCCTTGCCCTGAAGCATCATATGAGAGGTCCAAGACAGACCTCTGTAAGCCAGTACAGCCTCAAAGTACAGGGAATCCATGCTAGGTCCTAACAGCTGTGTGGTATCCCTGAGTTTATTAGCCCATCCTCTTGTTACTGCTCATTCTTCAACGCGTTTGTTCAGTCTTATCTCAAAAGTCCTTGTGCTTGGCTTACGGGCCGGGACAGAAAGGGCCTTAAGCAATCTCTGAACAGAGCTATGATCACCCCGGCAGCGTACAGTGCTGTCTAATGTGCGGGCAGCAGAATCAGGCTATGAGAGAGAGGTCCCTGAGTTTTATAGAAGTGCATTATCAGTCATCAGTTGAATCCAGAATATCTGACCCCAACACATATCTTTAAATACAAGCTATCTTTCTGTTTAATATGAGTAGTATGAATTGTGACTTTGTAATTGATCGTAGTAATGAAGAATATACTTATTACAGCCTTTCATTCAACTTTCTATTTTCCAGTTGCCACAGGATTCCCAGCAGGTAACACTGTGGACAACAAATACCAAATAAGTGTCTGGCTGCTTAATAAATGATTCTTGGTTCATTGAAGTTTGAGACACCAAAATATTTTGCTGTTTTTTTTCTTTGCAATTAGGAAGTTTGGAAGGTTACTCTGCTGAGCACAACAGACAACCAAAGCTTGCAGGGAGAGGCAGTATTTTACATTATACCAACTGATAAGAAACAAAGACAACCTTTAGGATCAGACTTTCTTCTCCAGGTCACTGTAAGCATTGCATTGAGCCCTACACTTTTCTTTTTGCGGCATAAGTCCGACATATTTCATAGACAAAACTGAGTAATGGGTACTTCACTTAACCATTTAATTTTTAGAGAGAGACAAATGGTGAAGTTTACACGAGCTATGAAACTTTGCAGAACACAGATTTAGGTACTTCTTTTCATCAAAGAATTCAGAAACTGAGCCATCACTTCAGGGCTGTGAGAAGGTAAAGGGTTACTGCACAGTTTATGACTGATGGGCCAATACATGAATTAAAATAAACTGAGATAATCCTTGGTTGAACGGATTAGCGTCAGGTGATAAAGAAAAGCCCTGACTTATACAGAAATGTTGTTTGGGATCAAGCCACTATTTTATTGATTTGCAGAATCTACGTGGCTTTTTGAAGAAAAAGAAGAGGACGGTAAAGAAGAAAAGGGAGAAGAGGAACAATAAGCACAGGAAAAGGACAAAAAAAAAGATGAAGTAGAGGCAAGTGATGAAGACAAAGGTAAAGGCAAAGGAGAAGAGGGAGTAGCTTGCTATGGCTGTATGATCAGATTTTGAAGCCATGATGTTTCCTGTTTAAAGATTAAAAATGTTATAGGTATTATAGCTTATAATATAGGCTACAATATGATTCTAATTTGGGAGAAGGTCCAAATAACAGTGTAGACATCAAAAGCATAGCAACTAAATGTCATCTGAAACATATTGAATTCAACAGGAGGGAATAATGCTGGAAATGGAAAGGAAAATCAGTAGGGAAACAGTAATGATGAAGCGGCTCCTGTAATAAAGATATATTCTCTGCATCACCAGAGACTTGACATAGTTACTTATACAGGGGAGTGTAAAGGAGAGTGGGGAGAGTTTGATGAAGGTTTACTACCTTCATGAAGTGCCTTTATGGGGGAGATCTGGTGATGTGTCTACCAAATAATGAAGGCACATAAACAGTCCAAATAAATGAAATCCTAGAAAACACTAGGGCTGAACTGTCTTTATCTTATTTATATGAGTAACTTTTTGAAATGAAGAAATTTCATGAGCAAGCCAGGCACATTTAGACCTTTAAGAGCACTTATAAATGAAATATAGAGTTATAAGGGAAGCTGAGATTTCTTCAGGCAATATACTTCACACACTGAGCCTCTGGATTGGGATTCAGAAATATGGATAATATTTCCAATTTAATTCCTATGAAACCTTGAACATGCTAATTTATCTTTTCACTTCCATGCCTTTTCTTATTTATTTAGCTTGGAAAACCTCTGAGGCAGAACTTTAGCTTTGTTGTGTAAATATATGTTGCCAAAGACAGTAAGATATGTTTCTGAATGGAATTCTAGATTACCAGACATCAACAAATGGCAGTTATAATCTTTCATATATACATACATATTTAAAGTGTAGGTTGCTTATCTTCACATCATTTATCAGGTCTGAATTCAGTTCCTGTTACTTCAGTGTTTTGGGGTTTAGGTATAGATATATATATATGTGAGAAGGATTATGTTCATCTGAAAGGGAGAATGTTTGGGTTAGTTGTGTTTAAGTAAAACATTGCCATTGCTTATACGTATCTACAGCTGCACCTTTCCATACAATTTTGTCTAATATTCTACTATCATTCGATTTTTATAAGATAAATAGCATGTTGGTACTAATTCATTACAATCAGGCAGAAAGCAAGCTCATCCAGGAGACTTAGAAAGTTTGATTCCTTTACAATTTTCCAAAATGTTCTGCTAATGCACTCCAATCACTATTTCTAAGCAGAGTTATCATGTGGCCATGTGCAGCTGCAGTTAGTACTGCAGCTGCTAAATACTGAATATTTAGCATTATTTGAATAAGCAATATGCATTTTATTATTATTTGAATAATAAATATGCTGCGTAAAATACTGAATACTGAAGGAGAAGAGTGCTTTGTCAGCCAAATTCAGAAAACATGAATTCCCGGAGAGGCTCAACAATGTACAGGCTAATGTGAGACTAATTTTTGAGAACTGCAAGTTGACATACGCGGTCAGCGTGCAGATTAGGATATGTACTGCATGCTCTGGGAAAAGAAAGACTTTCTTCACAGGTCTATGCTTTCACTTTAAAACACCATTTCTTTCACAAAATCTTTTTACAGCCTTTATATCAAACAAGTTCACAAAACACAATGCAACTGACCTTTGTGATATAAATAATTGCTGTCACCCTAATAAAGTTGCAAATACTTGAAAATGCTTTTATTAAATGTCTGATGTTGCATTTAGATTGCATTATTTTAGCATCAATAGAAAATTAGAAAAGACAAAACACTTTAGTTATATTTGTAGTTTTAGCAAATTTTTCAGGTAGTTATTTAAGCACCAAGTGTAGTAGGCCATCTACTCTCCTTGTTTGGAGTCACAGTGGGAATGAAACTCTACTCTCTTCTGGTTTTAGGTCCGTTTTCTTCTCCTACCTCTAACTGACCCTATCTGATCATACAGCTTTATGCTTTCTGCACTAACGTCTCTTCTGACACATCTCTCTCCATCTAATCCAAAATATGAGCTTATCTCCACACCCTTCCCTCTAGTGTTTCTCAGTTTCCACTAACACAAACTATTTCTTAAACCGAAATGCTGGGCAGGGATTCTTCATGCCATGTAAGAAAACTGGAATAGCACCAATGAAAAGGCCTTGAAGTACTGCATCTGGTGGACAATCTGTTCTACTGCTTAATTATTCTGCAAGTCTTCCCTAGCGTTTAACCTAAATTTCCCTCGCTGCAGGTTAAGCCCATAACATTTTGTCTTGATCTCCAATAAACATGAAGAACAATTTGTTTCTGTCCTTTTCACAGCAGTCTTTATGTACTTAAAAACTGGTCTCATGTCTCCCCTCACTTCTGTCTTCCCTAGACTAAACAAACCTCATCCTTTCATTCTCAAATGTCAGGTTTTCTAGACTTTTGATCATCTTTGCTGCTTCCCTCTGGTTCATAGGTTTCTTAAAATGAGCTGCCCAAACCTGAGCAAGGAGTTTTAGATCAGGTCTTGCCCTAGCTAACCAGAAGAATTATGATGCATACTTTGGAGGTTTATCTTACACATTCCTATGCATCCTGTATTATATTCAATGTGATCTACTAAATCTTCTTACCCTTTTGCCCAGAAGGACCATCTAGCTCTTTGTTCCCCTTTCAACTGTGCGAGTAACTGTTTTAGTAGTATACTAATAGAAGTGTACTACTTTATTTCATTTATTTAGCATTTTAATAATATATTTTTTTCTGTCATCAGAACCACTAGTGAAAATTTCAACACTAATCCAGTAAAAGACCTTTTCAAAAACTCGCTTGATACATTCATCTATTTTGACGGAGCAACATTAAAAGCTATTCTGTGGGTACAATTTTCCCACCAATTTTGTATTCATCATATATTATATTTACTTTATTATTGACACCCAGGTTGCTTATATCATCTGAGATCAGATTAAGACAGGCCATTTACTATTACTTCACAAGACGAATTACCCTGTGACAGAGCAAAATTTGATTACTGTGACACGTTCTTCCTAGGTTCTTCCTGGCATTTACTTATTATCTTGCTGTCTACTAATAATTACAAATACATTCTTTAAATACTTCTTTTGATAGTTTTCCAAGAATTTAAGTTTGGTCAAACTACCCTCTTTTTAAAGTGGGCCAAGATGTTTCTATCTCTTTTGAACTGTAGAGATGTAGATACAGCTGCCTTCAGAGAATCTCCCTTGCTCCCCCCGTTACAAGCCATGGCAAGACCAGCACTGGAGATGGTGGCAGACGGGCACAGAAGGACTGAAGTGCTGTCAGATGACTCTGCAACCTGTGTCGAGAACCAAGTGATGCTCCAATAACCTCTTTAGCTCCTGGAGGAGCTTGCAGACCTAAGACTGGGAAAGTAGCATAAACTCTGCATGCTCCACTACACTCCATGCTCTGTGCTACGCTGTACGGTGGTACAAGGCCTGCTGCCCTTGTCTTCACAGAAAATACACTTCACACTCCTGGCATTTCCAGCCACAGCCAAACTTGTATTAATAACCTGGGGGTTCTTCAACTATTCCCCCTTCCCCTCCACTTAGGCAATATCCAAATGCAAGTCATTCTTCCCTGTGTAGCTGCTCAATGTCTCATTTTACGAAGCCCCAGTCAACCTCATGGCACATGGTTGCTCCTTCTCATCACCTCAAAGCACAGGTGCTAAGTTCTTAATGTCTCATCTACCCACCTTTCCTCACCACTCTGATAACATCACTTTGCTTCTTCACATTATTCCCCACAGGAAACGATGCCAGTGAAAAACTGAAAAATGGTTGCAATTAATCAGACCTAGCAGCAATATTCACAAATTCTTTAAAAAGTCTTGACCTGCACATCTCTTATTGATATGGGGAACTTGTGGAAACCTGCAGGCAGCCTGCCTGGACATGCTAGGAATCTGCATGCTCCATGAGATACCTCCCCATTATCCCTGGGCCCATGTTTTCAGGTTCACTATCTGTGTAGACAGTGAATCTGATCTTGCTTCGGTGCTCAGCTTTGGGGCTCTGCCCCACGGCCAGTGTGGAGAGGAGTAATGGGTTCCTGGTGTGGAATTTGAAGGTGCTGCTGTAACCAGTTCTGAAATCTGTGTCTGCAACGATTCAGGCTCGGTTCACTTCAAGTTATTGATGTGAAGGATTGAGTAACTGCTGCAACAAAAAGTCATATAGATTAAGTAAAGAAAAAGACTAGCTATATGTTATGACTTAAAAGGAAACTTTAATGATCACTTTATTTTGTCTCCTTCCCAAATACTTTTCTGCTTTCATGTTTTCCAAATAATAATCCTCTCTTTGATGCAAGAATGTGCTGAATCTCCAAAGATCTTTTTAAAGAGCGTGAGAGAGCAGTTCTTTATTTTTAAATAGGATGCATATATTAAACATCTACACTGTCATCCCCACAGATAGATTAAAGTGAGTTATGCTGGGCAGATAGGTGGGCAATAACATAAGATCTGATATTGACAAAAGAAAAAAAAAAAAGTAAAATCCCCTTTACCACACCCAATCAATTCTAGAAATGCCAACAAAAGAAAAAAGTTGTGGGGAACATTTTGCTTATTTATTGAGTCTCTGGGCACCATAGAAATTTGAGTGACTAATGCAACTTCATTACATACCCACCAAGACCATATACCAAAGTATATGTTTTCAAAGTATCTTTTAGACTTGTCAGTGTAACCTAGGAGAACTTGCTTAGAAACTTGCTGTAAAGATCTAACATTAAATATGGTGTGTATTGCTTTTCTCCAAATCTAACAAAAATTGCTCAGCCACATATTTCCTAATGAACACACTAGAATTCACCTTTCAATGACTTTGTGCCTACAGAGGGATGCACATTTCAATATAAATATAACCCAGAGAGAGTATACTAGAGCTGACTAAGGCCTCTAAGGCCTCGTTCAAACCTTCATAAATCCTTGCAGAGAACAGAATGTTTGTTCTCTGCCTGAAATTATAATCTTGCTTTTCAGTTTTACATCATGTCATAGGGTTTTTCCAGTTCTTTGTGTGTGTGTGTGTGTGTGTTTTGTCTTTGCTTCCAGGCTTTTTAAATTGAAGGCTATGGAAGCCTTCAGCAAGAAACTCAAAATTTTAAATATACGAGAAGGATATTCTTAGTGCATCTAAGCTCTTTGTTGCAAGTATAATATGTTCCCATTGGACTTATTCTTTCATATTTGTGTTGACAGGAAAAAGAAACTGCATCTCCTCATTTGCAGTCTTAGAAGTGCCCAGAAATGCCAGTATTGATACTGAGGGTCCAAAAAGGCTAACAAGGATCTGATGGTTTGCTTGCAAAAGCAAGAAGATCTTTTAGAGTCTCCACTGTTCCACATTAGAAAGCATCTTTACCTGCTGAAAGACTGGAGGACAAGATGTATGGTATACGTGAGTTTACCTCTTGCCGAAATAACTCAACATACCACACTATAAAATCTATTAGGGAATCCTTAGAATGAGGAAAAAAAATCAAATCCAATGGGAAGCTTGTTTATAAACCTCTAAGATTGGAGGAACAGACGAACATAACCTTATTTCAGCCTTTCACGTCAATATGAAATTGCACTCATAAGTAGAGCCTGTGAATGAGCAAGGTTCCTTCAAGAATTTCTCTTCCCATGACTTTGAGAAGAAATCTACACCAACAACTGTTTAATAATAGTAGTTTCATTTTTTAACCTTTTAATCACTTCTGTTGCTCCTTTGTGTTTTAGCAACCTAAAGGAGCAACTAGATAACAGGAATTACAAAGCTAAAAAAAAACACAAATGATTGCAGGGACCCTTCAATTGCTGGTCATCTCAGTTTTAAAATAAGTAGCAAAATTGATTTTGTATCTACTCTTGCCCTTCCCAGGGAAGATCTCTGTCTCAGGCAGTCTTGTGGGTCATGACTCTAATCAGCTCTAACACAACCTGCACCAGAGTATGAACAGCACATATATGTGAATAGGAAAGAAAGGATCTGCAGTAACTTCTGGAAGAGAAAAAGAACCAAGGTCAGGCAAATTGCAGGAAGAGAGACAATACACATGGCAAAGGGGAAGAGAATAAAGGTGAGAGGAAGGAGAAGAAGGGCAAGGAAACCAGATCTGTGAGGGAAAGGTCAGACAAAGACTGCACCTAAAGACATTTGTTTAAGGAACTCAAGTTCTGTGGTTAAGCACTGCAAAATCATGCCTGCATCTTTTATCTACTCACTAAGCCTGTCGAATTGGCAAGAATGGTGGACATGGGAAAAAAAATGGTGAAAAATGCAGAAAAAGGAAAGAGGAGGGAGCAGTGAACAAAGTCAGGAATTTCACGTGACTGTAGCAAAGGACTTGGATCTATTGAAAGCTTTCCTAAGGACTGACCTCAACTCTCTCCACTTGTACTGGTGCAAATAGGATTATACAATCTACCTGTATTACAGGCATGCAGAAGAGCTTAAAATAGTTGGAAGGAAAGTGCTGATGTGTGCCAAATATTATTATTATTAGAGGATATGAGACATTACAGAGAAAACTTATCCTTCTCCATCAGATAGTGTTCCTGGAAATGCTCTGCAGTGGTGTCAAACTCACCAAAAGACTTGCTCTATGCTTCAGCATCTCAATCAATCTATAGAGACTTTATGGTTAAGACACTCCAGTCATTTCTTATCTCTCTGACACTGACTTCTCCTGACAAATTATCAATTTCTCTATGTCTTTGCTCCAGATGCATAGATTAGAAATATTTCTGTTGGGTTCCTATTGTTGCATATTGGGAAGATCAGCCCATTTGGGATGTGCTCGTGCAATTCATGTGAGCAAATGGATCATTAGGTTCTGCAACGTCATCCAAGAAATTAGTGGCACTCAGCGCATCTAGTCTCACACAGTGCTGTACTTGGGAAAAAAAAAATCCCAAGCAACATGTTTGTAAAATAGATAAAATAGACTCTGAACCCTCTGCTCCTGTCCAGCACCTACATTCCCCATTACTGAGACGGATGATATCTACATCTAAAATTTCATGAAAGTGCATTAGAAGTAACCCGGACAGGATTAACACATACCAGAGACTGAAGTAATATGTACAATTATCTGGTTGGAAAAGAAAAAATAAACATAATTATCTGAATAAAACCAGAACCTGCAATACTCAGATAGGAGACATACCAATTTTCATTTGAATGAGTTACCAGTCCAGTGCTTGTATATCTACTTAAGCTGTCAAAACATTACATGCCGTGGAATATATTATATATAGTAGATGGGTCAGACGTAGGCCACTTTCTTCCCACATACAAAATAGGAGATGGCTAAACAGGGCCAGATTTTAAGCTTGTTCATGGCCTCCTATAATCTTATTCTCAACAAGTCATGCAGTAGGATCCAAAAGGGGAACAGAAGGAATCAGGAGGAGTAATTTTTTTTTGTTGTTGTTATTACTGCCTATCAGTCTGATGTTCTCAATGCTTTCCCCTGACAGCAGAGGAAAGCTGCTCTTTAACAGCCTGGCATGAAACTGAGCATATGGCTTAATCATTTGACCATGTCTCACACGCTCCAGATGTTGCCTGAGATTCTCATGCATTTGCTGCACGTTGCTGCAGTCTCCCTGCCCCTCTGCGACTCCCCACGCCAGACGCAGTATATTGGCCTGATCCACAGTGGGCAGATCAGCTGGCTTTTGTACGTGAGGCTACGGAGCAGAGACTAGGACGCCGCCAGGCAGATGCCGACCATGTCTTTTAGCAGATCCCAGCACTGAAAGCAAGAATACAAGATGTACCCCTCTGCTGGACCAGCGGTCCATGCAGACCAGCTCTCTGGTCTCCAAAAGGAGTCCTAGGAAATGCTGTTCAGGGAGGGCATGCACTCTTGGCCAGTCTTCCCTTAGTACTCCTCCCACATCCACAGTCACTGAACAGGCAGTTCCTGCCTATTCTTTTTAGCTTATTGAGCCTGTTTTCCAGGAATTTTTAATTCCTTTCGGAAACTGAATTTTGGAATCCTTCTCTCTGCCTCCAGAAAGTATGGCAATGATTTTCAGAACTTGATTGGCTGCTGTGTAAAGCAGTATATACTTTTACCTATTTTAAGCTCATCTTCTACTGGTTTTAATGAATGATACCTAGTTTTACTACTAAAGGCTTTGGTGAGTTAACAGCTCTGCACTCACTTCCTTGAGGGCCTTCATGATTTTGTACAAACCCACCAGATTCCCTCTGAGCCTTCTGCACTCAAAGCGGAAGATTAAGCCTTTTAAGTCTCTCCTTGTAAGGCAGTAGTGCCATACTCTTGATCATTTTTACTGCCCTCCTCTGCACCCTTCCTAATCTTTTCTAACTATGATCTCCTTGTAACGCAAGGACTAAATTGCACACTGTGCCCAAGATATGAGTTCAAGATTTTGCACATCAGCAAAATGATGCTTTCAGCTTATGCTCTCAGTGCCCCTTCTGGTATTTGACCTTTTTTTTTTTCTTTCTGACAACTGTTGCACCTTAAGCTGATGACTTCAGAGAACTGCGGTGATGACTGCAAGATCTCTTCCCTGAGCTGTAACTATCAATTTCAAGTTCAGCATCCTGTAAGCACAGTTTAGATTATTTTTCCCCAGGCTAAATTACCTCATATTTATTTACACTGCAGCTAATTTGCTACTTTTCTGCCTGCTCGCTCAATTTTCTGAGACTTTTACAGTCTACTGAAGAGGTCACATACCTTCTGCACAGCGACAGCTGGACTGTCAGCTTCTCGGACAATTCTGTTTGTTTATTCAGTTCTTTGGGATCTATCTTTCATGTCAGACTATTCATATCTACAGGGACTTCAGAAACACCAGCCTCCAACCACGTTCATCAGAAGCCCGAACACTGAAAGGTGAAGGAAGTATAATCCACCTCATACTGTACATATAAATAATATGGTGATACAGTAGCAGATAGAAAAATAAATCTCATCCCTAATGCACTCTTTTCAGTATTTCCCCAATACAAGACAAATTAGGCAAAAAAAAAAAAGTAGCAAATAAAGATCTGCAACATGGCAGGGAAGACCTAAAATCTGAATGTAGAGGGAATTTCAGAGACGGGAGATCTATGATGCAGTCTCTAAAAATTGTGTGAGGAACAAGTTAAGGAACTCTTGAATCTAGGAGATAAGAGCCAGTTATTTTGATGGGCTGTGCTTTATCTGCTGCATGAAACTTGGTTTCCCTTTAACTGTGCGCCAGAGTTTTTAGTGAAATGAAAATGCTTCAGAGTAGCAGAACCAGCAGTCCAGAAACAGATGTATTATTGCAAACAATCCTTCAGTTTTCAGTAATGTATTTGAATGACAATTTGGTTTTCTAGTGCTTCTGAATCACCTCAGTAATTCTGACATTATCGGTGCTCACAAAGAATAAAAGCAGACAGCATTTCCTGTCTGCTAAATACTGCCCTTCCAATGTGGAAATTATGAGTTCAGCATCTTAATTGTGTTTGCCTTTAATTAAAAAAAAAATGGCTATACCATAAAAATCAGATCATACATTCTGCCTCGGGTGGCCACTCCTAGCATCCCTCTTCCAGGATAATTTAGTCCATATTCTAAATGAGCAATGCCTACGAAAAATGAGCCAATTCCCCACAGAGCCTGTCTCTGCATGTCAGCAACTTTCCCTTAATCCTTTCTCAGCAGGACTGCCACCTGTTTCCAGGGTGGGGACCTTGAGGCAAGCACTGTCAGATTTTTACAAGGTAACAGTAGCCTAATATTAATTCTTGACAACATATGTGAAGAAGCTGAGGGAGCTGTGATGGATCAGGCTAGGGAACAAAAGATGGATCTTACCAATATGTTTAAACATGTGATGGCAGGCGGAAAAGAAGACAGAGGCAGATTCTTCTTGGTAGTGCCCAGTGAAAGGACAAGAGGCAACATGCACAAACTGAAATGCAGGAAATTCCTTTTAAATGTTTTTTAGGATGCCCAGGCAGGTTGTTTAGTGTTCATCCTTGGAGCTATTCAGAACCTGACTGGGAAAAGCCTTGAGCAACCTGCTTTTGTTGGCCAGAAGGCTGGACCACGCGACATCCAGAGGTCCCTTCCGACCCCAACTACCCGTGTGAACATCCACCCGTTTGAAAATGTTATTATTTTCTTCCTGGCTTTCTTGCGTATCTGCCACAAGGTACACGGGCTCATATGCAACCCCGAAGCACGTGTGTTTGAGCCAGGAGAGGCTTACTCTGAGCCAGCCCAAGAGGAGAGGAGCAAGAAGCTTGAAAGATAATCAGGCACAATTTACATTCGGACACCTGGTACTGTCACATGCTCTAAGTGTCGCTCTCTGCTGAGAAAGGAAAGGCAAAGCCCATACGAACTGGTAGCATAACAATTACAGACCACGATTTAGAAAAGAATTTGCATATGTATTTCCTTATTGATTTTAGTAGACCTTGCTTTAGCCCTCTGCTGAACCGGAGCGAAAATCCACTGGTACGAACAAGCACTTCACCTCTATGGGGTGACTTACTTCATTACACTAATACATTTTAAGAGATTTATTCCTCTCCTGAAGTATGCATTTTTCCCTGGTGTTTTAGGAGAGTCAGTGACAGACATTATGATGTGTTAAGTGAACTGCTAAAGTTTCAAAATAGCTCCAGATAACAAAGAACACTTTTTCTTTAATGTGCTTCAGAGGACTAAAGTAAATATATCTGGAAATTTAAGAGGACCAGCTGAAGTGTTTATGAAGTTGTACATGAGCTATTTGGCTGTAACAACATTTAACTGTAATTTGGTGGCCTTATTCACAACCTTTTTGTCTTTTTTATGACTTGCCTTTTATGGGACTAGGCAATTTACTGTGCTGGACTACTATGGTTTAGATCATCATGCTACAGACTGGAACCCACTTTTGGTTGTTTCACGTGTCAGAGCAATTTCTAAGATACTTCTAGGAATCTTTTCGCACCTGTAGGAGCACAGGAAAGTATCACCCTCATTTACCCGTTTTGAATAACACAAAGATTTTAGGCCAGAAGAAGTTTCTCAGAAGACCCTACTGACTTACAGAGTAACGCAGAGATGTAACCACGGTGCAAAGATTGCTAATAAACATACCAGAGCTTCCTCCTCCCGTAAGATAGTGCTCAAAACAGTTGTCTTTCAGTGTGAGCAAGGTCAGATGGGTTCAGCACCTGTTGTAGCAAAGCGTGGTAACTGCTGAGCGTGTTTTTTTAAAGCAGGTGGTGAACTCCCTCGACACTATTCATATCAGCCGGACAACTGGACAACTGTTTCTCCTCAACAAAAAGCACATGTGATCTTGACACACAGTAGTTCCTGGGGTCTTAAGAAAGCCTGAGGGCGCACTCTGACATGGGCATTTGAAAGCTTGCGCTTTTCAATAGAGTGAGAAGCAGCCCTGAATTCAACTCCTTATTCAAGCTAAACCTGAGCTTTTCAAGGTTTGAAGGTGATTAATTTAAAGGATGCCTCTTGTAGGGATACCCCCTCTGCTTTTCTCTATTTGCCTGTTTTTTTCATCTATCTGGAAACTTAGAGGTGACCTCTCACTTAAACATCTCCAGATGCCCTTGGTCTTCAACATCAGCTACTTCTGAAATCTTTGGCACGCTGACCTCTGTAACACCACTTGGCACATAGCTGTTGTTTTACATAAGATTGTGTCTTGGACATATACATGAGGCTTTTCTGATTTTACACCAGTTCCTCTAAGAAGCAAAAGTGAATTTGTGCCACTTTATGTCTATGATGATTATCTGTGACAGTTGTGTACTAAGTAAGAAGATGTATCTGTTTTCCTTCTGATTTAGGTCTTCTTTCCTCCCAAATTCTAATCATGTTCCCCTTTTCTAGAGAGAAAAAATGCCACTGTGATGTCTCTCAGTGGAAGCTAGTAGTTCACAAGGCTACTTTTTGGGTGATTTTCAGCTACTTGGTTCAATGGACCAAATTCTCACCCTTTCCATTTACAGAGTACCAAATAGTATTGGGAAAAAATGATGGAAAAATCCATGGTATGTTATCATGAAACAACCATATTTTAACTTGCTTTCGAATCATCAAAATACTTAGCATATGTTCACAAGTATGAAATTATAAGAAGTGTGAAGTGCACACCAGTGCATAATAATGTTCACATGTAGGCATGATAAAAATTATAGCTGATAAACTAAAAAAACTAATAAAATAATGGATAAAATTTTAATTTTCTCAGATTTATAAATACAACAAAATATTTCCTATAAACTTTTTTAAATCTTGGTTTTCTTTTGTTAGTCAAGGTATTTTTAGTATTACTGCTACGCTGTTGTATCAAGCTGAGGTGAGGTATGCTTAGGTTTACACCACTGATGATTAATTATCTATTTTTGTAAGAATGATGAAGAATGAAGATGAAGAACAGGGAAATTCTCAAGAAGCTTTTGCTGGGCAAGAACAACAAAGCAGTTGCTCTTGATAGCGCTCACAGCAATGTGGGCTATGCAACCACCGAGGGAAGGCTTTGATTTACTGGACAATTTTCCTTGCCCTCTCACTTTGTACCAGCTGGCACAGACAACTGGCAGATGCAGAAACAACTTGTCTGACTTTGGCCAGAGCTCTCCAAGTTCTGCAAGTGGTGAATCTAATATATTTCATGTGCAAAATAAATGTCTGCTTGCCTTCAGTATTAACACTTGCAGGCTGGAAAAGGTTATTATGCTGCCTGGAAAAAGATATATATATATATATTTATATATGTATATATGTAAAATTTATCTCTCTGTATATATTTTTCTCGGGGCACCATAACAACCTTTTCATAGGTTATACTTGTATATAATATATAAAATATACATACACACACATGCACGCATATATATCTTATATTCTTGCCTATCCTCTTGATTTTTGACATCAGAAAGGGATGTTTTGGAAGGGAGGTAACTTCCCCTTCATGGTATAAATCTAATTATGAATTACTAAGATGTAACAATAGAGGTGAACTGCAAAAGAAAAGTAACGTAGTAGTTGATGTGGTGGACACTGGTAACTTGTCATGCGAGTTATCTTGCTTTGTTTTCCTAGGAAGGTGTTCTCTCAAGCTCTTGGTGCTTTTCACACTCACACTGTGGGTCCCAAACTCATCCTTCTTTTCCTCCATACTGGAGCATGACTGTCGCCCCACCTCCAAAATTTACAGTCAGAACATTCAGCCTCTGGACCCTCTCCTAGTACATGGGCAATTCCCCAGAGTCCTGTCCTGGCTACCAGAGCTCCTCCGTTCAGGTCCACCACCTGCACTCCAGACCTACAGCACCCCATACATAACGGCATCGACGCCAGCAAGAACTCAGGTGCAGAGCACACGTGGGCACCCTCCCTGTGTAGCAAATGCTTTACTTGACTGTAGAAAGGATTACCCTTATATATTACACACAGCATCACACAGGATGGTTGAGGTTGGAAGGGCCCTCTAGAGATCATCTGAAGCAACCCCCCTGCTCCAGCAGGGACACATAGAGTCTGTGGCACAGGGTGGCATCCAGGCAGGTTTTGAAGACCTCCAGAGAAGGTCTTCAAACACAACCTCTCTGGGCAGCCTGTTCCAGGGCTCTGTCACCCTATATATTTCTATAAAGCTAAGTTGACCTAATTTTTTGGGCAGCATTTCTGCCATGAAAATACCTTGGCTGTGGTTGAGTGGGACGGAGCGGCAGAACCATCAGCCCAGACATATGGTCAGTGGATCTTTCTCATGAGAAAAGAAATACCCTCAGTAACAGGCTGTTCTCGTTCTGTCTTTGGTTTTGTTCCATTATAGTGGAATTCGCTGAAGTGCTCCTGAGGGTCTCTGCCAGAGAGCAATCCTAGTTCTCTGAGGAGCTGGACTTGGTCCTTACTCCCATGATAGCTCTGTGCTCCCTCCTTTCTCTCAGAGAAAATATCAATATTTTTCTGATAAGGCCATATTTAGCACTCCTGGGCTTCCTTCTGAGATGAAGTCCAGCTTCCCTCCAAGTCAGAAGATTAATCTTCCCTTTTTTTCTGCTTAAACTATTTTGCATGTTCTATGTCCTTTTTTTTTTTTTTGGTCAATCTTGACAGGATAAAATGCAGGCAAAAACTTTCCTCTCTTTTGAAATTAGTGGCTGAAGGCTCATGAGGGTCAGTTATCTACACACAGAGACTGCTGGTGTGTCACAGATCATGCTAAAACCTGTGAGGCATCCACAAGGCAGGACAGTACAGTGTATCTGAAGCTCCATTACAGCTCAGGTGGTACAAGACACCTCTCTGTAAAATGTTTTCATCCCCGAAAACTGAGCTGCCATCTGGACTCCATCCATCCTCTTTGCAATTGTACTACACAAATGCAGATACTTTTAGGCATGAGATTGCCTTGTCCTGAAAAAATGGGTCCCTCTGTCTTGATTCATGTAAGGGACACTGGGACACTTCTCCAGCTACACATGGGTATGTTGGAGGCACTGCCCTGTGTAAACGTGGGTAGAGATAAGCTCTCAAAACCGCCAGGTTGCTGGTCACTGGGATTTATTCAAGCTGGGTTGTCTAAAGGTACGTTCACAATGTTCCCTCCAACTGCTCTCCCTGGGGTGTCTGAAAATGTGGAGGATTTACAAAGTTGAGAAGAAGTCAGGTCCGCAGCACTGCTTATTTATGAAGCATTGCGTCTGACAAGGGCAGATGAGGGGGTGGAGGAGCTGCGTGCAGTGCTACAGGTGCTGCCCAAAAAACAGCTCTGCTCTGCTGAGACGGCTCTCTCAGCAACTCTCTGTGCCGAGAGCAGCGTAGCCACAGCGTATGTGGAAGAAGCCCAGTTATGGGCGAGCATCTTCCCGCCTCTGGAAAGAGAGCTCCGTGCCAGGAGGCTGCTGCTGCAGACACCACGGCTCTGCTCCCCGGGGTGCTCCGCTCCTGCCAGCGGTGGGGAACGAGTAAAAGAGGCGACCGGGCTCCCTGTGAGGAGAGCTGTCGACCCGAGAGGAAATCACTCCTCTGCTTGCCAGCCTCCTTCCAGCTCCGCAGTCTGAAATTACCCAGCCTGGACTACGTGAAGCCTCCGCTCACTTTCGTCTTGTAATATAACAATTCCACTGCAGCAGTGTTACCCAGTCACAGGTCTCGTGGTTGGCTGGCATTACATATTTCATAGAGTAGTACACTTAGTAGTAGTACACATCACATCAACTGCCCTTAAGCTAAACATTTATGTAAATAGGAGGTACAAAAGCACTTTTGAAAATACCAGGAAAATAATTATTTTGAAAGAAACAGGGAGAATTCTGTCCAAAAACAAAATAACGGGGAAATTAAATACTTGAAACTGAGATCTTTTGCAAATATACAATATCAAGTATTTGTTTTATTATAGTTACATACAAGGTAAATAAAGTAAGCCTCAGTCAGAACCTCAGCCAGTACAAACGTTGAGCGGCAGCAACTGAAGTTCTGGACCAGGCGTATGAGCTCAGGGAAGGCAGAAAACATTTTCCATCTACCAACCTCCCACACAAGTCCTGCTACTCTAACAAGCTAAACCAACAGAGCACCTGGCTCCTCCTGTGTCTCCATCTTATGAGAAACACATTGACTCCAATGGCTGCCTGGAGAGCCAAGAACCACAGTCACCACTGGGGTATCTTCTCTGACATCAGTGAGATCAGAATTTGGCTTTAATTCTCCAAACCACACACAATTTTTACATAGGAACCATGTGAACATTAATCTTGAGTATTAGACTAGTTCTACTGTATTCGGGGAAAATCATGGGCTGATTCTCTTTGTTCAAAGGTTCTCTCAGTGATATCTCAGATGTCTTCGAGTAGAATGCCTTTGCCCACTGATATGAAAGAAAGTGTAATTAGTGTTGCTTCTTTTTCAGAAGACCTTTTGGATGAAGGTCAACCCTTATGACAGTGAATGTCCACAAAAAGAAGAAATGAACCAGACAAGAAGCAAGCTTTGCAAGGCCAAAGTTTCAGGAGATACGCCCGAGATCTTTTTCTCCCCAAATATCTAAATAGGACTCTGGAAAGAGTCAGTATTTCCTAGTGACAGATGAACTCTATTTTGCAGCAGCTCTTAGGGCTGGACATTGGCACCATGTGCTATTATATCCTGGAGAATAACCTAGCCTCTTCTCACTAAAGAACGGAAAATTATTATATACTATTCATTTTGTATATTCTGATTTTGTTTTGATTTTGTCTGCTGAATAGAAACGGGAAGAAAGAGAAAGCTTTTTTTAGTGCACAGAAAGTATAAGTAACGAGGAGATGATGGAAGAGACAATCATATAGGTGCTGACTAGTTAAAGCTTTTTGTTTTTTTCTGTAATCTCAAGTTATTTTTGGCAGACTTTTATTATTTTTGTGAACTGTCTCCTGCACTGTGTCACAATTCTAGTCCACAGTCCAGTTCCTGAATTGATTATTTGACACTTTGTGAGTCTAACAGAGATATTGTCTTCTAAAAGTCAAAATCTTCTTAGTGCCTTGGATTAAGTTGCTACTTCCTTTCAAAAATTCAGGCTAGTTCTCCCAATAAATTAAATTTGAGATGTTCAGCTTAAGAACAGGATGAAAATATGTCTGCTGGATGCCCACGTTTGTACATGTTTGTGCTTGCCTGTGCAAAAGTTGCTAGGTAAAGAAAAAAGAGAAACAAGGCATGTATTACTTTAAAGACTTTCAAGCTCATACAGCCTTCTAGATTGTATTCAATGCTTTAGTTAGATTTCTGTGTTTTTGTTGGAATTCTTCCAGTTTACCCTTAAAGAAATTAGAAACTGGGAAACTTGTAGCATCTCAGAGCCTATCTTCAGTAGCTACTTCCCTAAAGTAACTGGGGTAGGAGCAAGTTTCGCAGTGGGGTGAAGGGAGAAGTTGTAGTTATATAAGATGGATATGAGTTAAGTGTCTGTTCAGCTTTGAGTTCCAGTTCAAGCTAGGGCTATCCTTAATCTCATCACATTCTTACTAGTCGTCACAGCCCTGCAGGGGTGTATGTTGGTCCTTGTCTAGGCACACACTGCATGGAAAGGACATATATATATATATATATGTATGCATATATTTCCTGTAAGTGGCCACAGAGGATCATCCTTCATAACTGATCCCTACTTGCAATACAGCTGTGAGGGCCTGTGCTGTTCCAGAAGTTTGGCCTCTATGTATCTATTGCTGTATTCACTCTTTTTTTAAAAATATATATTTAGTTTTATCTTATTCCTAACCTAGTTCTTTTTATCTCTGCTACATATGCCTCCCTTTTCCTTGCTCATTATAGCCTTCAAATATGTGAGCTTGCTTGTCATCTTCCTCTCTTGTGGCTGAATGGTGAAGCTCTACTTTGTTTTTTTTTTAACTTTCTTTTCATAAGAAAGTTTCTTTAGCCATTAATCATTTTTGTTGTTCCATAGATTGGGAGAGATAATTGCAGGGAGTGCTGAACAAGTTGATTTTTACATAATTACCAAAAAAACAGCTTTCTGGAATATTTCTTGTGCGATAAGCATTGTTTGGAGAGTAGTTTTATATCTTATAAATAATAGACTTTGAATTAACCTTTCTTTTCACTAGTATTTTTAGAGGAAAAAAAAAACAAGAACACTAGTAAAACTGCTAGAAATATTAATGTCATGTTATTTATTTTAGAGCTTTTAAAAACATTTTCATAAATGGCTGACTAATGACAAAAAGATTTAGATCCTGCACTCTGACTTCAGCTTACTCGAACAATCTTATCTAGATTAGCTAATTGATGATTAGCAGGTTTATGAAGTAGGAAAACGTGGATTTTTTTTTCTCATTTTCGGGACAAATCATGCCCAGAACATGTCCTTAGGCATCCCGAAAACTAAAATAGAACAAGAATGTGCTTCTTAATACAAAATATTAATCTAAGTTGGAGTATGCTCACTCTCTGGGGGTTCTGTTCTGATTTCCAGTGATTGCCAAATATCTTTATAGATGACTGATTTGGTGAATGCTCTACCCAGCATTCAGCAGTATGAGCACGAACGCAACGTTGTGCAACATCAGAGAGATGGGATATTGCTGATGAGACATGGACATTAATTGCAAATAAGAAAAAAGATTTTTACCTTGCCATCTGAAGAAAAGAGCATAACTTATCAAAACTGCTGTCCTAAACATGGAGAAACTTCACAAACAAGAGCTCTGATTTTGCTTACATCTGGAACAATCCCCGTTGATGCTTTCTTCAGGTATTTCTTTAAAATTTCAGAAATGGAAAACTGAGAGATTTGAATCATTGAAAATTGTCTATAGAGCGTGGGGCCTGGAGCTCACTAAGGTTCTGCTACACTGGCCACACCACACAAGGCAGTCATTGGAAGAAGACATCGCTAGGTATAGAGCCAAATGTGTTTAAGAGCAGCAGAACCAAAGGCATTTTTTGTGCCTAGCTCAAGAAAATGGTAATATTAAAGAAAGATAGATTACTTTATACTTCAATATTAAGAGACTGCTGGTGGTATCAACAGTTCTAGATTACAGCCAATAAGAAGCAGTATAATTAATGTCTATTTTACAGATCTCCTCTCTGGAATTTATGCAAAATATTAGAAGGTTCTTCACAGATCTGAGATGACATGCTGTTGGGGGCTATATGCAAAAGCCTCTCTTTATGCTTTTGAAACATTAGATAAGATCCTCTGTTACGGTACTGAGAAAGGGAATAGTTTCCATACTTTGCAAATACTATTACAAGACACTGTGACACTGCTTTGCATAGTATTAGATATTAAAAACAAAGCCTCTTTTTTAGCTGAGACAAAGTATATGTTAATTGAAAAAAATATAGATGGCAATTACTGCAACTATAAATTGAACATAAAGGAATCAGAGCTTGCTTTGAATAAACTCAGTGGCAGAAGTCTCAGCAGGAGCTAAGTTATTTCAGCTTAGTAAAATTAGGAGATATAGAAATGTTAAGAAGGTAATATAAAACAACAAAAAGAATTAGTGCTTTATTAAGTTTTAATCTGAAAAAACATTAGACACCTTCAGTTTACATCTCCCATTTTTATTGTTCCAAAGCGTAATGGAAAGGATTTTTTAAAAGATAGTGCAGAAAATGTTACTTCTGCTTAGAAATAATAAAAGTCAACCCTGATAGGGTACGTATGCAAATGAGAACACAGATGCCTTTAACTTTGCTAAATTGTATGGGGAAAAGTTCAAATGAAGAGTGACATAATTTTGGCAATTCTGTGCAAGCTTGCATTACACAGATAAATCTGTCAGACCGGCCGTACCTTCATCAGAAATAATCCTGATAGATAACTGATAAGAAATGGCTATCCAAGGAAAGCTGGAAGAGACCAGATACTGTCATACTGCAGCAAACAAAGAACTGCCTTAGATGTATCACTATCTGAATTCAATAAACTTGGCACCACATTTCTACATGCTGCAGAGGAGCACAGACTACTTTATATGCATGTTATCAGTATATTCCCATTTTAATTTACTCAAAATACCCACGAGGATACCATTTCAGTAAGTGTACAATAAAATACTAATGGCAGGACATTACGGAGTCCCGCAGATTACGGGCTCCATTAATTTCTTTGTGGGATGACAAATGAGAGTCATATGAAGAAACTTCTAAGAACACAAGAGTCGCTCAGACTTCATCCTACTGCTCCTCTTATCAAATATTCAGTGGCTTTTATTATTGTTATATATTTGTAATTCCAATTGTGATTTTAATATTAAACAAAGCACACATTTGTTTGTGGAGCCACTCCCTGTTGACAGAGGAAAAACCTTTCCCCTTTCTGTTGGCAAGACCTGGAATGTCATTTCACAGTTCTGCTATGTTTCTCAGGGGTAAAGAAAAAAAGGTTTAATTTTGGAGCCACATGTATTCCTGGTGCTACCCCAATTGTATGGAAATAGCCATGAGAAAAGAATACAAAAATTAACCTTTACCAACAGCTGTAATATTATACATATGGCAGGTGGTGATTATTTCCAGTTTCTCAGTAAAAGGTCATCTTTTCCTCTTGCCATGCCTTTTTATTCCCCTTATACTCTAAGAGATTTCAATTGCCTGAGGTATACAGAAACCTTGCAGATATGCAGTCAAAGCAGAACAAACCTTCCCAAGTGAATGCACGGCCCTGCACATAGGGCAGTAAATAAGACTGCAGAAAATTTCTCTTGAACACAGCCAGGCTTTCACAGCTCATGCTTTTGTTAAGAAACGTGTTGCTCTTTGTGGACTGAGTCTTTTCAACTCGCTTTGCTGCATGAAAAAAAGCAAACGAACCAAAACAAAACTGGGAAGAGAATTTTCTTACTTGGAAAAAAAACTGGCTGAATTAAAAAAAAAATACTAGAAAGGAATTTGCTCCAACTTTCTCCTCTCACAGTGTATATACAAAGTATTAATCTTCAGACAGGCAAGGGATGATAACTGGTGTGAGTAGGTATGCACTATAATCAACAACGATATAATTCCATTCCGGTTCTAACATTCAAAACTTTGTCCCTTCCAACCATAATCAATCACATCCACGGTTAGAAGATACCATGTTTTTTGTTTTTACTAAAAGGCTATTGACAGATCTTTATATTTGGGGGAAATATTCCACTTTTTTTTTTTTGCTCAGATGTGGTTGTTGACTATTATCTTTTCAATAAGAATGCTACAAAAGGCTTGTTCAGCACATCTCTATCTTCAGACTTGAGACAGAAGGGAACCATCTGCAGAACATAAAGCATCCTTGGCATGACTGTGATCTTACAGGCAGCTGCTCTCCCATCCATGAGACAGGGAGCTGTTTCATTGCCTGTGATTTCCTTTTAAATGATTTGAAGTTACCGAGGTTCATACCAGTGACTGAGGTCAATTTAATATGTAAATAATCTAATTTAGCTTTGATCAGTGTCTGGGTAACTCTGTGGTTTACTAAATAGTCCAGTGGGAAACAAAAACAAACAAACAAACGAAAAGCTGGTTTCATACTTATAAAGAATGAATAACAGTAAGAGATGATTCTCCAAATAATGACTAGATACAAATCCAAATTTAGATGATTTAAATCTACCTTCCTAGTAATGTCAATGCCATTAGTGTAACACAATATGGAGAAGAAAGAGGAGATATGAGCCTGTCTTTTCTTGTAACCCAAATTACAGTTTGGATATTCACACTCAGTTGAGAATCGTTTTCTTTTGTTTGCCATTTTACCGCTTATTTTTTATACATATTATTACTGTGCTTGCACAGCATATGAATTAAGTTCCTTATGACTTAGTTGCAAATGTTGTGACCTCTTACACCTTAAGTACCACATAACGAGTATCACAGGTTTGCACATTTGAAGGATAAATGGGCTAAACACAAGCAAAGCATGAGCATTTGAAAGTGTGGTTCTGCATAACAACAGCAGAAAAGTCTCTGAATGTTTGAACAATCTGTTCATAAGAATGAAATAGGTATGTGTGGGCAGCTGGTTAACAGCTTCATGAAATGGCTACCACATTAAACTGACATGAAATAGTAAAGATTTCCTCCGATAACGTCTGGCTCATGTTGCAACCCACAATTTTTGTGGCCTTATACATTTGTGAATCTGGTGGTCCAGCGATTACTTTCGTATTTTTCTAGCTAAATGCTTTAGTCAGATTTTACACGTTCAGTCTAGCTCAGTGCCTCTTCAAGTCAATGGAGATAGCTGAATATGTGGTGAATATACAGAACCCTTGTAGAGTGCACAAAGTGACAGTCAACAGAATTACAGATCTAAAGCTGATTGCGATGAATGGAAAATTTCTAATATATCTGGTGATGCATTTAAATTGATTCTTAAATGTATTAATGCATGCCAAGGGTCATCTTTGGAGGAACTAACACGGGCATCCAGAATATTAGCTTGGCAGCGGCATGTGTCATGGAAGCAAATGTTACTCTGCTATTTCTGTGATTTACTAATAGTACAGCCTTTTGCAAAAGGGAGACATGAATGAGGAATAACCTTGTCTCTTTCTTCGAGCTTGATGGCTAAAAACAAGAAAGTCTTTTTCTTATTTGCTTTAATTTGGAATTGGTGTTATTTAATGTTGGTTTTTGCCTATGTTCCTCTTCTGTGTTAGAATATCCCTTTTTGTCTAATCTTCTCCCCTTTGTCCCAATGCCTCCATTTCCCTTCTCTTCCTTAGTGTTCACAAACCGTTTTCTTCATTCTCCATTTCTATTTCCTTATGCTTTCAGTGACAACTAATTCAAGTCTCAAGTGAAGAGACTTCCCTTCCTGTTCCTTGTATACAGTGATGTTTGCCTCAGTTTGCCTCCATCTCTACCTCTCAAAAACAGTGGTTATTTTTCCTCAGTTTCCTACTCCTTGCCTGACATCATTTCCATGGCTCTCCTGCTGTTATTTCGTGCTTACCCTTTCCTCTCACCCCATGATCAGACAGTAAGCGTTTTCCCCTATTTTCTATCCTGCCTGCTATTTCTTGCTCTCTCTTCTAGCTCCCCATTCCACCCTTTTTCACAAAGCTGTGTATCTGTCTCATCCTTTTGTCTGTGTGGCTTTTGTTTCCTCTCAGCTCTGGTCCTATCTGCTCTCAAAAGTGGCACATGTGGAGAGCACGATTTTTTTGAAGAGATTATTGCAACTCAATTCTGTGAACAGGCTCCTCTAGTGGGTAAGAAACCTGTTCTAGATGTGGCAGTTTGATTTATTAACTAACAAGAACACAATTATCCTTGTGTTAGAAACCTATTTCCCTGTCCTGAGCAGTAATGTTCCTATGTAATGTTCCACCAACCTAACTTCAATCCTGCAAAGTTTCAGCAACAGAATCTGAACTATATGCAGACTGAAACACTGCAGTAGGTACCCTCACATTTCCTAGCCCTGAATTAAGTTTTTTAATCATTTCCCTTTGATGTGCTACATTTTTGTAACAGATTTCTATGATGAGACCAACTATTATACTCTTAATTATTCTTAATTCAGACAAATATTTTTTCTACCTTTATGGCTGTCATAAACTAAAGAAATTCAAGGAATAATCATCTCTTGGTAAAGAGATTGGCATCTATGTCCAATCCTTAAGAGCAATGACACTCTCAAGGCAGAGTACCTTTGCGTTTTATATTAAAGACTACAACATACTAACTCATATAACTGCACTTTGATAAAATAGCATGTTGATAAACCAGCTTTAGCCGGTGTTGCTTCTTGTCTTCTCTTGGAAGCCTTAGCCTGCAGAAGCAGATGTATTTATACAGGATATACCTAATTCAGAATTGCTGCAATTAAAGAACCATTCTGTTTTGCTCCTTTCAGGAACATATTTCCCTGGTAACACATCTGGGGAGTCTCCACAAAGAGAAATACAAAAGCATGCATGGATTAAACTAGAGATTTCCTTGCATTCATTAATAAGAACAACACATCCTGCCCATCTTTTACACACCTGGATTTCCCAGCAGACAGTTGGAAATGCCATGCAGAGGCTGTCATCACTGATGTTCTCACCACTGGATATAATCAGCCAGGTTCTGCTGTAAGTGAAACTATCTTTGTTTTTTTCATGTCTTCAAAATATATTTAACAACCTACCACTTACTAGAGCAGATTTCAGTTATCCTAGACAGGGAGGGGGTTCTCAGCTGAAGGGTGCTTCAGCAGGTGAGCTTTTTTCCTGCTGCTCATGACTGCCAGGTCTGTTCTTCCCTGAAGCCACTCGCTGGCTGAAGTTCCTGCTGTAACAGATGTGTGAGTAGAAAGGTCAGATAAGCACAAATACATTTTTGTAAAATGCTTGAATATATCAGTAATAACTACGAGATTATAACCTGGTAAGCTGGGCTTTGTGCAGGCTTTGCCAAATACAGGAAGGTTTGTTCTGTGTAATTTTTGTTTCATTTAACTATTCTCTCTAGTTTCTAATATAATCAACATTGCTTTCTTTAACATAATCTCGTTCCACATACTGTTACTGAGGCAGGCTGTTTCAAAGAGATGTAAATAAACTTCTGACCCCCGGAAGGGAAAGAGGGAGGCGAAAGGAGGGAGGTAGAAAGTCCATGGCCTGGAGCACTCAGCAAAAGATGTGAAGTGGAAACATTGCCAAGATGTTGGCTAGAGTTCGTTGGCACATAAAGCAAGACAAAAGAGTGGACAGCATAGCAGCCGCAGGATCAAATGCTGACAGGTGTCAGGGAGAATTCTCTATTACAGTATCAATATTTTTGTTTTACTTTGTAAAAATATTTGCACTCCACTGCCCTGCAAACAGCATTATTAGAAACACATTTTCAAATGATATAAAGAACCACAGCTGGAGGTGGTTATTTCAATATAAGGTATTTCACTTAATTTGGACACACTTAATTGAGACAGATGCTCCATTGAAACAGCTTCTAGAGAACCAGTTCACAATAGTGCACAGAAATGTCTGGGGCTTGGGACAGTAGTCCCATGTTTTCCTTACTGAGGTGTGCTTAGCCACTGCCATAGGTTTACAGGGTGTTTGGCCAGGTGTTAAATACATGTGAAACACAACTTCAGTCTTTTTGTGGAAATGTTGTCAAATAAAGATTTACAGAAGAACAATAAATAAAATTCAAGATTATTATTCTTAGTTTTTTGAGCACTTTATTCTGAGCCTGCTACTCCTTTTTCCGTGGGTTTCAGCAGCAGCTTTAGGAAACACTGTAGATTACCATTTGTGTAAGTGAATGTCAACGTGATAAAAAAGATAATTTCCTGAAAAAGCTGAGGACTGGGAGAGTAGCAGGTTTCCAGACTTTGGAAGGTCACATGTGTCCTTGTCATTCATGCTAATTTAGCTGTAATATCCCCGTTCCAACCCTTGAAGCACTCTGGAGGCTAGGGGAATGTGCATTATTCAAAACTGCTGAAACACTATTTGTGTGGCTTTTCTAGCTGTAGATGATTTGGAGTGAGGCTTGGTAGCACAGCTGTGTATCAGGGAAAGTCAGCCAATAAATACCCCCTTTTTATCCTAAGGATGGGAACCCATTTGTTCCCTTCCAAGGGATTTCCTCCAGAATCCTTGGAGAAGTCTTTTCAAAATTCAAGACCTTTAGATATCATCAGTGAGATTTCCCTATGCTGTGAGCTTTTAGAAACAAAATATGCTCTTCAATTATGCTTCACTTTAACATTCAGAGATGTCCTTACCATATAACCTGAGATGTGAGCTCAAACTTATATAAGGTTAAATTATCCTTTCCAAGCAATTTCTTTTAAGTGGTTATTCGATTTGGTTCATACATTTTTATAAGAACTAACTGAAAAGTGGTTCTGAAACTTCAGGTCCATGAGACAAGTCCACTGTTGTGACTATTTTTCACTGGTGTGAAAAAAATCCTATGTTTTCAGCCTCAAAAGTCAAAATTGGAATTTTTCCTTATCCTGTGCTGAGTAGGGTCAAGGGTGTAGTTAGGGAGGATTTGAGAAAGTAGAAGATTTTTGACTGGGTGATGATTCTGCTGTTTTATGCTAAGGCACATAAAATTTAAATCTTTTTCTCTTCAATACCAGTTCTTTTCATGGTATTCAGATGACTGAGTATAGGAGTTGTTTCTGATAGCATTTCCCCTAGCACTTTGAACTCACTCCCACTGAAACCAGTTCTCAGAAATTATGAGAGACATCAAGACAAAATCTTCTAAAAAAGACGCTATGCTGCAGTGTGATCACATTTACTAATTAGACACCGAGCTTCTCCCTTCCTGCTTACCTTGGGGACAAGACAGAACTTCAAAGGTAATGTACTCCTTCTCCTCACCTTGACATTCTCAGTACCACAGAAGCTGCTGAGTCTGCCGTACCGATTCAGAAGAGTGTTGGGGAGAGGAATTCCAGAAAATTCCTTTGCCGAGTCTGAGAATAAACACGTTCCTAATTTGTCTGTGAGCTGGACTCAGGAAGCTGGAGGAAAGAGCCTTCAGTCATGGACTGCTTTGAAATTCATCCTGTTTTACAGTCTGGGAACTCTTCCACTTGCAATAGGGCAGAGAGGAAGATGGAGCAAGGTTGTACGAGTTACTATGGAGTGGGGTTCCCTTCAGTTGCACTCGGCTTTCCCAGGGACTGAAAGGGACACTTGCATTATTCTGGCCTGCTTTGTCCCCTCTAGAGCTGAATTGTTTTTAGAGATAACTAGGGCAAACTCGGAGGGCAACACACTGTGGAAGAACAGTGGGAAGTAGCTCAAGACATGAGCAGAAAAGAGAGACCTGCTTCAGCCAAAGCCAACTCTTTCCTACAGACATCACCGTATAACCACAGAACAGCTTTCCCTATAGAGAATTAGGGAGCCTATTCTTGATCCCTCTCATCTTTTGTACTTGTGGAAGCTTAGATCTGGAGCCCTCACCTCAGCTCATGTATTGAAAATATGGCTCTTACTGCCTTTTCAAACTAATACACAAAGAGTTATATTTAGAGAGCAGCATAACCGGAGAATAGTCCAACAAAATGTGTCAGAAGATCTCTAGCATGTTTCCTATTTTAACAGTCTGTAATTTGAGTGTTTGTTCCCTTGAATGCCTTCAAATTATGCCAATTTCTAGTCTAGTACTCTCCACAAAGAGATACACAGTGGATCTCTGTGTTAGTTGGAGCAGAGTATTTATTGGGTCTGATTGCTTATGGCCTGAAAGAGCTGTTCAGTTAGCTATAAAAAATTGTGTTTTTGACATGTGGATGTTTCTGTGGCATAGTTTCACATAGCAGTGGTTGAATCTGAAACTTTAGATTCTCTTTGGACACTTCAGCTGTGATGTGGTTTGAACTAGAGTACCCAAGATTCGCTTTGATTCCATACTGAGGGAGAAGTGAAATATTCTTGCCTGTTTCTCATGTCCAGGGATGTTTATGTCACTTGCTCTGCAGGATTTCCCTCTTACATTGCAGGTACATTACCTTCTTGGTAGGTAAGGAGGACTAATACATCTTTTGTTTTTTGGTGTAGAAACTTCAATTCAAGCTTACAAAGTTGAACTTGGTCTAAGTCATTTGCAGCGAAACATATTTGTTTATAGACAGTGCTGTGACTAAGGCTTAGTAAAAGTCTTTTATAAGTTCTGTTTCATACACAGACTCAAAATGTAAGCATGGGCATATCCCAGGACCTCATTTGCCTCCAGCAATACAGCTAACCATTTAGGTAAAAAAAATAAGCCATGTGGAATGCTGTGTTCCACATCCAGCCTGAGTGTTCTCTGAATAAATTAATTTCTTCAAAAATGTATTTAAAGGAAGGATGTATTACCAAAAGAAGTGTACGTGCATGGGGGGATTACTGCACCCTTACAAGGCAATGCTGTTCTCTGGACAGAAGAGAGAAACTGGAACAACCAGTATATCAAGAACATGGAAAACCTACTGAATCACTTATAAAGCAAAAGACATTGGATTTTATGTTTTGTCTCTCTGTTCCAGGCAATAAAACTGATTCATGATTTAATTCTTCTATTGCAGAGAAGTGCTGCTGATTCTGTAAGACTGTTACGGTGCGATTGCGGCTATGGATTAAGCTCCCAAGTCAGTGAGCCATTTTTTCAGACCATCTTACTCAATTCATTGTTATTACAAATTAGCTTATTTACAGTTGATATGTTTTCTATTTCCAAGGTTACACCTCACATTTAACTGGAACTTTGTATTGAAGGCATTTTTGATGTATATTTTTAGCTAAGCTTTCACATCAGCATTACATTTGAATTTTAAACCATGCATGAGCAGCAAGTGAAAAAGGGACGAGCTAGGATTTTTAAAGCACACTGTTTAAAGAAAAAAAAAAAAAAAAGTGTTAAACTCCATTTCTGACTGTTCTTATATTCCTTTAGGCAAAGTTTCTTTTGGAGTTTTGCTTAAGTAATTTCTGTAGAATTTGGCCTAGCTTTGTCTGCCTTCAGCCACAACAACAAGGTAACTCTGCTCAGTTCAAGAGGCCACATCTCAAATGGCCTCTTTAAACAAAGACTTGCAATGTCCAATGCAGCACACTGTATAAAGACTGACTTCAACTTTTCTTAGGCAAGAACTTTACAAAAACAAGACCGCAGATAGATGGAAAAAAGGCAGAGACTTTAGAATGAAAAGGGTCAGTTGTTTTAAAATCAGTTGCATCCTATGTGACCATTTTAAAAAAAATAGTTATAACAGTCATATTTTAAAAAGGAAAATAGCTCTACTGTGCAACTTTTGCTTTCTTCCAGCAGAATGGTGTTGTGTTGAATTTCAAGACTGACCCTGGAAAACATCTTAGGTGGCAAAGCAAAGATCAAGGCCAATGTCAAATTTTTCTAATTTATATTTCTCTAAAGCTTTCAGAGTCTGGAGGCAAGATGAAGTCTGACTGGATTTAGGGTATTATATTCCTACATATTTTTTCCTGCAGAAATTTCCTGGGACTAAGAAAATCATAGAAAGAAAAATCCCTTATGCTTTTTGGCTTACTATAAGATACGCATATGTGAAGTGTAACTCAAGTGAGACTTTTCAACATCTCTTGTCTCAGACTGATATCCATGACAGTGGCGGGTGTGCCTGAATAATGAAATTGCTATCAGCAATTCACCCTCTTTTCCAGGATCATGTGAGTGCCACCATGCTGTGCTGAAAGAACAGAAGGTCGTATTTCATATAAGGAGAGAAGGAAAGCTGGAACTGGCTTCATATTTTTCCCTGTGTTTTCTTTTCTTCTCTCTCAGTAATATCTGCATGGCTGATGGTTAGCAGGGTACTTTGCTTCTATGTGAGGAAGCATTTGTTATTGCTTGTTCACTATTTTCCATAGCAACACAATGTCTCTGTTTAAGATCCAGCGGAGATGAGCAAACAGAAAAGCCTTTAAGCAGCAGTTTGTCAAAGAAGCAACATTAAACTTAACTCTTTCATGTTAATGGTGCAGTCAGCATTTATCCTGGTACAGTGAAGAGTGTAGTCGAGGGCCGGCAGGCCCTCAGTCTTTAGGAACAATAATGGACTTACTAAGCTACATCTACTGTCCATTTAGCGCAGAAAGCTGTCTCTATCAGGGCTGGGTCGTGGTTACGTAGAAAAATATACAAAAGCAGAGCAGGCATGACAAGTTCCCTACTATATCCTCTCCTTCTCCCCCTCCATGAGTTCCTACAAGTTGCAGTTGAAAAACTTCTCTGGTGGAGGAGAGGTTTGTGCTTGTAAATGTAGGTGCAGATGAAAGTGGTTAGACTACAAATAATTTTATCTTTTATTTATGCCACCCAAGGCAAGGGACAACTCATGGACTTTGTGTTTGGTCACATACTGCATTCATGGGATACGCAAGGAAAACCAAACACAAATTTGAGGGAGAAGCAGAGACAACTTCAAAGGTCCAGATCTTTTGCTGAACTCAGTTTTTAGGTCTCATGGTTACCAAGCCAACCTCAGGTCATATGAACCTCATTCAGGTGCACCTGTCAAGGCCTCAAAGAGTTGCTCAACTTGCTGCATCAGCGCTGACTCAACATATTTCCCCAAAAGGTTGCATTCGAAGGAATTCAACCAAATATTCTTAACTAAATCTTGAACTAGAGGAAAAAACGCAAAATTGGCAAAAAAGAAAATTCATCTGCATTGGTCACTCTGGCCTTTTTCTTCAGTACCTATTCAGGCAAAGATATTGTCATTACTTTTGACAACAGAAAACATCCTCAAGTTATCACAAGTTATCACATACTTAGTCTTCACTTTAGTCAATGACGAATAGCCAGTGCTTTGAAAATGAAGTTTAGAACGAATGTTAGCTAATCGCTGGCTGCTCACCAGCTGCTCTTGTGTTTACAATACACATTTTCTATTTCACAGAGATAAATCTGGACATAAATCATCATGCTCCAGTATTTCTACTTGCAAACCTGCTAGAAACCATACGGCGGTAGTTTGCAAACGCTACCAATGGCTGTGTCTGCTAGAGCAGCAGCAGTCTGGTGAACGGGGACACTGAGCACAACAGGATCAAGGTAAGGTAAAGACTTTTGCTCACAAGCAAAAAGCCCATATTTCTGTTAGCCTAAATTAAACTGACCTGAGGATGCAATTCCCTCTCACGTGTTTTGGTGTTGGCTTTATTTCCATGTTTTGTTTCTCCACCGGATCCACACAGCTTAATAGCAGCTGCTCTACGCACAGTCCAGCGCTATTGTACGGTGTCAAAGCTCTCCTGTAGGATGCTGTAATTAAGGTTTACCTTCTGATACAACACAGTTGTGTCTCATAGACATTTTTCAATGCGATCAATTAATTTTAATAAGCCTAGTTAAGGAATTATGAAGATTTCAAGCAACTGTGAACGATATATATATTTCTCATGTCAAAACCATTAAGTTAATGGAAAGAACAGACTGACACAAAATGAAGAACAGAAGCACAGAAGAGAGGACAAAGAAGGCAGAAAAAAAAGGCCTAGGAATACAGATCTGTATTTTAACAGACCATGCTACAGTTTGTGTAACCATTTCCTATTTTCTCAATCTAATCAACAGTCTTTCTGCATGGCCACATATACCCCACAGGATGCTTTTTAGAAACATTTTGAGACACACAATGGCATTTATGAGACACACAACATGTTTCGTGCTGTAATGACCATTTTCTTACCCTGTGCTTCTCCCAGGCCTAGGGCCGCCAGGCCCAGCCACCCCACAGCTCCCGAGGTGTTTCTGAGCTGCTTCCACCGCGCCTCGGCCTGCCCAGGGTGGGTGAATGAAGCACAGGGCGCTGGAGAAGCCACGCGAGGGGCAGAGCCGCTGCTCCGCGTCCCCTCACACCAGCCCCCTGTCCTCTCCTGCCACCTTGCTGCTCTCGGTATCCCAAGGGGGTTTCCCACCCCCTTTATTTCCAAGATATCCCTGTATCTATCACCCCTGCATTAAGGGTATGGTTTGAGGGGACTGTGCATGTGTACTCCCCGCCACACCGCCGTGCTTGCTTCAAGCCTTCACTGATGCTTGCCAGCCCCCTTCTGTGTGCCAACCTGATTAGCTGAAACGGCAAGAAAGGAAACACAATGAAATTTGGCCTAGCTCTCTGCCATATTACTGAGGGAAACTGGATCACCAACAGATCCAAAGGGTGCCAGAACAGGCGCGAAAGTGGGGTGGGCAGAGAGGAGCAGCAGGGGAGGGCACAGAGATTAAATGTCTCCTCTGCTGGCTTGGCCCAGCTGAGCAGGATCAGATAGTTGAACTGCAGGCCTTGCTTTATTCTAACATGAAACCCAAGCACGTGAGAACCGTGGAGGAGGCCTGGCACTGGACTTCCAGGACTTAAAACTTCCTGGGACAGGAGTTCCTGACAGAATATTTAGGGCCTGATTTTGCCACGATGCCGCAATGCTGCTGAAACGCAGCCTTGAGCTCCTCTCGTACATGAGGAGTGTGTGATAATGCCAAGGTGCCCGTAGCCGCAGGCTTTCCCTCATGGAAACCGCTGCCAGGGCCTAAGGCCGGCTCCTCTGTGCGGGCCAAGGCACTAGCACTAATGCCCATGCCTCTTCTAAAGGGGGATGCAGGGATTTTTCTTAAAACTTGCACAACAAAGCGACAGGAAAGATGCTGTGCCAAAAGAAAAATCATTATGATCAGAGTTTGGAGTGATCTAATAACATGTTCCTGTTGGCACAATCTTGGAAAGCTCTCTTGGATGTGATGAAATTTAGAAAGTAATGAAACATACATTTTTATGCCTTTCTTGAAAAACTGGAGACAGCCAATGTACTGCGTTTAGCCTCTTCGCATCCTTCCTCCCACCACAAAGATAGAATAGTTTTCATCAACGCTGAAGGTAGTTGCAGGAGTTTCTAGTATTCAGACACAGATATAACAAAATGCAACAGGCCGAAGTTTAAGTCAGCAAATTTTAAACAGGAAATAAAACATATTTTTAACACTGCGGGAAATAACTACTGGAACAGTTAACCACAGGCATGGAAAGCTAGGCATGTTTTGCACTTCTTAAATTAGAATGGGTTGTCTTTATAAAAAGATACTTTTTAGTAAAGTTTTGGGGTAACCATGGAAATTACAGGATAGGACAGGCAGGAGGTCAGGTCATGCCATACCATAAAGATCTCTTTTTATTACCAATCATGATTTTCATCCTCAATCCCCATCACTCCATAGGCTGATCGCTTCTCAGACAAGCAGTATGATTCCAAACAAAACTGACCTCAAAGCCAGAGCTGGAGCTTTCCTTCCCCGACTCCACTGATCAGCCAGTGCCCCAAGCGGTCTGCCTGGAACCATGTTTGTGGAGGATGCTCTACAATTAAGTTAAGGTTAAGTTAGTTCACCTTACATAACCACTAATTTCAGACAAGCTAAACAGCTCGGAATAATGCAAGTGTATGGAAGTGGTATATAATCTTTATAGTATCTTTTATAGCATCTTTGTTTTCCTATTTCGGTTACTACCAGGCACTTACAAAAGAGCATGTGGAAAATCTTTCATGCCAACACTGGCAGATTCCCCAATGAGAATGGCCAAGCAGTGAAACAGATATCATTGATTTTAATTACACTAAGAGCATCCATTGGAATCATCTGTAAGAAGAACTGAAAACCAAATTCAGAAAAAAATGACAAGCCTCTAATCCTATTACCAGGTGATTTGGAAAAGCTGGATCTGATATGGGATATTTCTTTTGTCTGATGTCCGGGTAGAATTAATTGTTCATATAGAAAATTTGATAGAAAAGAAACAGAAAAAAATAATAAGCTGTAAATGGCAATATATATTGTGAAACCATACAGGATTACTTAGCAAGACTAATGCAGTTAAATCAATATTGTGGCATCAGTGCTATGCATTTCTTGATGACAAGACCTGCTATTTTCCAGACTCTTTCACCTTATAGCTGCACATTAATTACCTTCATTTGTCAGCTGGTAGTACAAACAGGCTACAAATGTTTAGTCTGCTGCTTGTGTTAATATCTAGGAGTTGCAGTAGACAGAAGGTTTCCAGAGCTCTGCTATATAATCACCCTATGCAATTGCTTAGTTCTGAAGTTTGTTAGTACTACCAGCATGTTTTCTTTTTCTTACAAATAACATAACAGATGAAAATGTCTTAAGCTAACACTACCTTGTTTGCATTCATAACAAAACCACTTTATAGCAAGGCAGTAATTCAACCTCAGTAACAGTTTTCAATGTGCTTACTCACAAGTTACACTTCAATATTTAGTTTTAGGGCCAAATTGATTTACATAGTGGCACATTTGCATACGCTGCTTTCTTGTGTCCCTCATGAATAACATCATAGGAAGAAAGACAGGTAAAATGGGGTCCATAAAGCTAGCAAGTCCTCTAGGTCTTCTCAGGCAGAGAAGCAACAGATAAATGAGATGAGAAGCATGTCGAGTGTTACTGATGTGCTGTGTGAATCGCCCTACAAGGCAGCAGCAGCAACTGCTCTTAGTGCCACCACTTCTGGAGCTTTTTTCTTGCTAGCTGGGAGGTAACTGAATAGATGCAAGCAGGATTCAGCCCTGTTCCTTAAAAGGTGTTCCCTGAGCATGGAAGTTTGATATATTTTTATAATTTGCACTTGTTTGCTCAAGCCTTTTTTGCATTGCAGCTGCAGAAATGCTATAATTCAATGGCATGCTACTTTTTTCCATATAAAAGCCTGCAGTAGAAAATATGCACACTTTAGAGTATACTGCCTCATACTGCAGTAGGCTGGCATGAGTGTAACAGACAGATACGATAAATATCCTGATCTTGCAATGTTTTACCAATGTGCTTATTTTGACCTAGCATCAACAGGTTTCTCATATTTTCAAAGTTAAACATAAGTTAATGCTTGCAGAACTAGTGTTGAAGTCAAGTTGCAGTCAGCTGAACAAAGCAATAGCATCTGCACAACAGAGCAAGTGTGAATGGCTTCTGCTGTCCTTGCAAAAATGCATAGTTTGTCTCATATGTAAGAACTATCAAAGACACCAATAATTCCAGCTTATTTGGCTCTAAATTTTAGCAGAATGTGTTGAAGATCTCTATTTTCAAGGTTGTGGCTTCCAGTTCCTGCTGATGCTTCCTGCAGGTTTATACAGCTGAATTTCCCTCATTCATTTTATACTCACTATTTTTGTCAATGCAAACACAGATCAAAGCTGAAATGTTTTTAAAGTGAAGCTAAAGACAAAAGACAGCAGCTGGTACCCAGAGGGAGGGCTCCAGCCTCCAGGTCAGAGAGACTGGGAAGTTTCCTCCTTGTCCTGTCTCCCGAAAGCTGTTGCTAGAAGGACCTCTTTAGTCCAGCAGGACGGTGGGATGTGCTTGTTGCTGTATATGCAGTGCTCCTGCCATTAAGACCAAAATGAAGTGCAAGCTGTGGAGTCTTTGAGAGGACAGAGCACAGAACCCCACCTTTCAACTCTCATACTTGATCCTAGAGACAGCAGTTAGTAACCTCACCACTGTTTTCCTTTCCTCTGCAGTCAACTCCATTTCACACGGGGAGGAAAATGTTACTGTGAATGACAAGGAGATGGCACCTTCCTAGGAGCAGAAATCCAGGCAGAGCAGAGGCTTTTCATAAGAATGACTCTCCAGCTAGGCATAGTCCTTCCAGTACCATTTCAGCAGGTCATCATTCTAAATATGGCATCCTCTGTATGTTCACAAACAGGGACAATAACAGGAGGTGGGACACATGAATCCGAGCTCGTGTTACCCAGGACAATGCTATTTGCGTCACTAAATGGTTTCAATTGGGCTTCCAAGTAACACAAACTCTTGGCTTGTTTTAATGCTTAAATTTACTCTTTTCACATCTAGCCTTCCATCATTCTCAGCTTTGATAGTTTTGAGTTTCTTCACATGGACCTAAGTTCCAGTAGGTCTGACATTCAAATGGGCCACGTGACATCAAAAGCAAAACTCAGGCCCAAAGCCCTCCATTGTCCGATCTATTGTTTCCCTGTGATGATCTTTTTGCAAGATAAATTAATCGTGGAAGACATTTCCTAAAAAGGAAGGGAGAGAAGTTTCCACTGCCGAGTTACCAAGAATCAAAAGGTCATTCAAATCTAAACTTTAAAAAAGGTTTTGCTCTTATTACTGTTTTGATTAGAGGTGTAATGTTTTAAGAAAATAGTTATATGCAGGAAAGGCTGTTGGGTGGACCCCGTATATAAATGCTCTGCACTGAAATAGCTAGTTACAGCTTCTAGAATGAGCTATATTTGCATGAGCACGTTCATCTGCTCTAAATAAATTTTGTAAAACCATGTAAGAGTAAAATTGTTATGGCTAAGGTCCTGTAGTGATCCGTGATTCATCTGGGAATTAGGAGCAACGAGCCCTTCCCCTGTTCCCTGAACTTTCCAAAGCTCTCGTACCGTCCAGAGGAAAGGCATAAGAGTGGTCATCACTGATCTTCATTCCCATACCATGTGATTCCCTTTCCCAATGACAATGGGATGTTACATTTTTTGCTCGGCACCTACTTCTTTAAATTCGAACTTGCTTTTTGCTCGTTAACCTTTAAAATGTTTTCCCTATTGAGGATATAAAGTGATACTTATTTGAGTTTGTCATAGATCTTTCTAATTTAAGGAATATTTAGATTAAATGTGTTAAGAGATTATATGACAGAAGAGAATCCAAGAAATCTTGTTGAGTTGTGTTGAGTTCAGCTCCACTAAAGAGGCACCTGACACACAATTGTCCCTTAACACTCAACCCACAGGGGAGTGAAAGTAAAAAATGGAGTAGAGCAAGGCCATAGAGGGCCGACATATGTCATTTCAATCATCACCTATTTAGAATTCTTTGAAGAGAGATGTAAATAAATTCATATCAATTATTTTAACAAAACAAATACATGTATTTACATGTAGCACATCTATTTACTGTTTTGTAAAAGGAACATGAACATTATTAATTATGGTGGAAACAGCATGTGTCAGCTGTTTGACTGATATATGGTCTCTTACTTTGCACTATTGTGCTTTGATGGGGAAAACCAAAATGTTAAAGGTGGGGTGCCAAACTGTGAAAAATATATCTCCTCATTACCAGCTACTATTTGTACTGCTGAGAGGGAGCAGATTCCAAGGCAGCCAAGGTGAGAGAGAGCTGGTGACAGCTGAAGAAAAGTAAGTCTCATTCAGTGTGGGGGTAAGTGGTTTCCCAGGCTCCAAAATTCCTGTAGCTGCACCAGGAAAAGCCCTTGAAATGACCAAACATGTTTGCAAAAATCTGCCTGTCTTTTTCTATCTTTTGTAAATAAGGAGGTAATTTTCATCTTTATTGTTTGTTGTTATTTTTTGTTTTGGGGGAAGGTATAATCATGTCCTGCAGTATATTGTATTTTTATGGAGCATTGTTTCATAAAATCATCACCTCCTGCATGCTGAGCTAGGAGGAAAGAATGAAATTTCATTGTAATGTCACTTAGAAAACTATCACCAAGCAACCCTTGTTTCTTCTCACTTAATTATTCATCTCATCTCATCCTAAACTATTTATATCTTAGAAATTCTTGTTTTATTTTTCCCACTCAGAAGGAATGCAGCTAGAACAAATTGAAAACAAAGGGAAAAAAATGAAGTTGCTTATAAATGACTGAGCATGGAGTCATTCTTCTGAACATCCTTGAGCTTCCTGATAAATTAACACTTAACAAAAAAAGGTAAAAATTATTAGAGATTTAACTGCAGATTTTTTGTGCAGAATGTTTTCCCTTTTGAAAGGTTTAGAGTGAAAGCACGGTTTGTTCACAACTCATTAATTTTTACTGCTTTTTGAAGTTTTCATATTTTAATATGAGTTTCCATTAGTTTTTACACACTACTTTGCTTGTGGGTCAATGATTGCAGCCAGTGACATACAACACTGTCTCCACTTAACTCAAATTTGATATGTTTTACATTTTGAATATCTTACTGAATTATAGTCCAGAGAACTTTTGCCACAACACATGATATAAGGGGCTCTCAGCCACTAACACAAAGTGAATCACTAAGTCGCTTCCCAGAGATTTAAAGTTTTAAAGATCTTAGTTATTCTTGTATTTTAAATCTCTGAGGCACAACTGGGTTTCAGCTAAGCTGTGAGCATGTGATTTCAGCTAAGCTTTTGCAGGAGCTGAAGATTCTTTGCTCAATTATCACATTGCTATAATTCACCTCCTCTGTAATATCTGCATTGCAGTGGCTATTAAAATGTACTAAAATATAAGCCATATGGAGAATTTCTGGCTTTATCAAAGAAGAGAGCAAACAGAAGCTGTGATACTGTACCTCAGGATTAACATCCAGGCTATTTGGCCCCAGCAAAGTCAATGGGAGATTTGTCATTGCTTTCTGTGACACCAAAATTTCACCTCACTTCTTTGAGACTTGATTCATCTCAATAAGCTCGAGAGTGAATTTTTTTCTCATCACAGTGACATGAAAAAATGAGAAATTTTCTCAGAAAACTGGTATTGGCACAGAAGAACGTTTCCAAACAATGCGCTCACATAGTCACCACTTCTTGGAGGGACGAGGACTAGCTCTCAGGTAGAAATAAAAACACATACTATAAAGGAACCTCAAAGTGATTTGCTGCACGGCAGGCTTTTTACCTGGTGACAAAGGTCAGCACGAGCTGGCTCACTTTGCTGCTTTACTTTCTACACCAGCTGCCTGCTCTCTGCAGGATTTAGGGAATCAGTAATTCTAACCAAGGCCCAAGGCAATGTCAAGGCAAGGTAGCTCTAGTACAAACTAGGAAGTCCGGGCACTGGTGAAATCACTTTTGGGAAACTGCATAATCATCCCTGTGCAGGCAAGACGCACTTAAACTGTGAATTTTGTAGAAAAGAGCTGGAAGGGTCATTACGGAATGAATGGTATTTATCAAGATTTAAATAGCTCATCTTGTTTAGTCTAGCAAAATGAAGATGGAGAGTGAATACGACAAATATACAGTAAATGCTGGGAAGAAGAGCTATTTTGAGTAAAAGACAAGACTGGCACAAGGGTATAATGACCCTTAATGATTTCGGACTGGAAAAAGAAGGAAAAGGTTTCTCTGTTGCAAAATGCTGAAGTAATGTCAGCAACAGTGGAAACAGAGAGGTTTAGGATGGAGTTAGACATAGCCATGAAAGGGCTGTATAATGTGCCTAGCTATAACGTGGGAAATTGGCCGTGATAGTTTGTGATATTGAGTGCAGTTTTATCTTTCTAGCACTCAGCCTGCAAACAAACACGCACTGGAAGAGCCGCATCCGTCGCCTCCCTGGCCGGGAGCAGGACCTTCCCGCAGCCGCTGCATTCCGTGGGATCGGCGCGGGGAGCCCAGGCGTCCTCACGAGTGAGCGGCAGACACATGGGCCTGGCTTTCCTCCACTGGGAATATGCTGCTTGTAGGGCTAAGGAGGAACTCGAGAACTCACTGCATTCATAACTAAACATGAAACGAATCTGCCTGATTCCTTATAGCAAGCATTATAGTCATGCAAACACATGCAGATTCTACCGATTTTTTAGTTATTTTTACGACTGGAGAGAAAGTGAGAGAGAAAGAGGGACAAAGTGCATGTGAGATTTTCATAATTGCTAGAAAATGTTCTTTTCTCTTGTTTTTGTTTATTTGTTTTTGTGATACATATTCAGGTGTTTGACTTTAATGAAGGGTTCTTCACCATTTCTGTAGAGCAGTATCTTGCAGAATTTGCCCTGTTAGAGACCTATGTAGAGTGACACCAATATGCCACGGGGGAAAACAACTTCAGAGCTATTTTAAGTTTTATGGTGCTGTATTAATAAATTACGAGCTAACAGGCTTTGTCTTTACCTCATATGAAAAGGTTTGCCTTTACATATGAGCAGGCTAGTGACTGCTTCTAGAGCTCTTCACAGTCTTGTATTCTCGTGTTGTTGATGAATTTCATTCCAACCCTGTGGTCAGAATGGATGAAAAGGATCTCCAAAGACACTCTGTCTTTTTCCTGTCCTAGTGCTGAGGAGAGAGCCTGAGATGCCCGCTGGGCTGCAGAGTTTCTGGGGAAAGCAGAGAGGCCCTGCTTGGGTGTATGGCTTGGCTTGCTCTGTAATGCCTGTCTCCACAGCTCTTACACAGGCATTTAAGAGGAATATATTAAACCCAAGTCTCTTTATGATCAGGTTTAGAATTGCCGTTTTTTGCTCTTAGTATATTTTGATCAGAAGAAATTGTTCATCTACTGCAGTGAGTGCTTGCACACAGAACTAGTTATTCTGTCACTCAGCGTATTCGGCTAAAGGCTAATCTTGCCCAAAGATCTGAACTATTTATTTATGAAACACAATTAAAAATGATCTCTGGTGCAAAGCAGTTACTGTGGGGAGGTTTGGGGCCAGCTGGATCTAGCGCTGCAAATCAGAGAAGGAGAAAACATTCCTATAAATGGATGAGATGGGAAAGATTTATGAGCTCATCTTGAAATTCCCCCAAGATAAACATCAGGAGTAAGTTATCAGAGAAAACAATTCAAGTGGTGATTATCTACAAGTTCAAGAGATACCTGAGTGTTTCTGATGAACCCTGAGCCATGTTATTCCAGAGTAGAAGGCTATAATGGTTACATTTCAGATCCATAGTCTAAACTGGGCTGAATGGGAAGCTTTCAAGGCCACTGATGCACTGCTGAAAACATAACTGGTGATTCTGCAGAGGGTTTCCCAACTCAGTTTTCATTTTTGCATACTTCCATTATAGTCTACAGTGATCAAGGGGTGATGACAAAAAAAAGGCCCTGTCAGTGCCTTACTGTGGTGATCTTAGCAGGGACTCAGAGGAAACCACTCAGAACCACTGGGGCATTACAAACTCATATAGCTTTGTATAGACAGCCCTGTTTTGGGGCTGTTCCCTGACAGCCACTTGGATGACATATTTTAAAGTTGTAATTCTCCCTTAATTCCACAGGAGCTAAACACTGCTCCAGCCTAAAAAATGATGTGAAGGATATTTTACAAAGAAAACTTGATAGAGCACCAGAGATTTAACTTATCATCGGGTCACATCTAGAACTTTCAGTTTGCTGGAGGCCTTTACAGTGTTTAAGTCCCAAATTCATAAAGCCACAGTGTGGATCCCTCAGCTCTGTCAGTCGTTACAGCTTCTTGCATGGATTTATTGCATTTCTTTTTGTTTATTTTACTCCTTCTCTTTATCTAGTCAAGATATTTTATTGAGTTTTATGATATAAATATGAAATCCTAATTAAAGCAATTACATTGTAGGAAAAAAGGAAAATGATCCAAACTATCACATTTCTTTTCGAAGTATTCTTTTTTTTGCAGCTGAAGTGATGGCCAGGGACTCCTAGTTTATTTATTGGGGATATCTAAGGATATTTTCCCAATGGCATTGTTTTCTAACTGAGAACAAAAAAACTTCCTGTGTTTTTGAACTCTCCAACATCATATGCACATTTAACATATGCACTTTAACTAGGTTGGAAAACAAATTCAAAGAAATGTGATTGAATAGATTATTCCATGAGTTTGTGAAGAAAAATGTTGAAGTTCAGTGCTTCAGGTTAATGTCTGTCCTCTCCACTTTGAAATCCATTACATGCAGACCCCTTACATATGTAAGTGAAAAGATCTGGATGATCTGAAAAGCTGGTGTGTGTCAGGTGACAATTTTAACAAAAATTTAATGTTGGTAGAAAGTATGATGAATATGAAGAGGCAGGTAAAGAATGAAACAAAACAAAACAAAACAGGATATACCTTCCTTGAATCAAGACTAATGGAAGTTTGCTCTGTCGATAGATTTTCCCCTAAAAGGAAACAGTTTACAGAATCCCAAAAAATAGCCATGCACTAGCCCAGTTGTGCATATCTCTGCCTGACAGTGATGAACTTTTTACAAGATAGTTTAAATTATATTTTTAAGACATTTCCTAAAAAGGAAGACTGAGACTTGTCTACAGCAGTTAAAGGATGTTTTAAGAAATCATGAACAAACAGTTCAAAATTGAACTGTATATCATTTAAATGTATTTGCACTTACTATCACACATCTGAATCTCAAAATGCTAACTCATATTCTCCATCTATTTACACTTTGCCTGACTCCACAGACTTCAGTGTGGGCTACAGAATAAAACACAGTCAGCCTGGCTTTCCAAAGCCAGTTTCCGTTTGTAAATCTCAATACGGGTTTTATGGGCAGATGAATAGGTGAGGTCCCAATTTATTTACAAAACTCTTGGTCATTTTCAGTCGATAGACAGGTAAACATCTCAGCTATGCTACGTTGCTGCAAACTTGAAAATAAGCAACTAGGCAGCCGATAAACATACCTCTGCCTCTCCAGGGCTGAAAAGGCAGTATTGTGAAAGAAGCCTTTGTTAGACATGTAAGTATCCATGCAAAAAGACTTCCCCCTGCTCCCAAAGACATTAAAAACCCATGGAACCACAATGTTTTAGCAGGACTGGTTTATTTGCGCAAGCGTGAGTGCTTATGTCTTAATACACACACTGTGTATTACAAATGGACTTTTATTCTGTATCAGAAAGAAGCCGGCTCAGCCACTGTCTAACATTTTTAACTCGTGTAGTTTTCTCAAGATTTGCCCACTCACTAATTTGGGATGATATGTCTTCCAGCATGTCAAGGGCCAGATTGTATGATTTAATGTAGGAAGGAAGCTTTGAGAAAACCTCTTGCAAATGCAAGTTACTAGTGGAGAGGTGGAGTTATTAGGACTTTATTTTACCCATATCCGTGTTTCAGAATGGAATGAGAGGCACTGCCATTGGGGAAGTCTGTTTTGTTTGCAGACACGTGCACAGAAAGCAAGGCAGAGCGGTCCCGCTTGCCTCTGGATGGCGCTTGGCTAGGCGCACAGTGAGGGGGCAAACCCCGTGCCTGCCGCAGGGAAAGGCTCTCGGACTGCGTGTAAACCGGTGAGCTGGGGGAGCTCCCGGCTGTGGGCGACATCTTGCCTGAGATCACAGCAAGACCCAAGTACACAGCAAGGCCCAAGTACACAGCAAGGCCCAAGTATACAGCAAGGCCCAAGTATACAGCAAGGCCCAAGTACACAGCAAGGCCCAAGTACACAGCAAGGCCCAAGTATACAGCAAGGCCCAAGTACATCAGCTTTCTACTCTTATACTAAGTTTCCAGGTGAAAGAAACCTGGACATATGGGCTAGAGGGGAACTGAGGTGTATGCTTTAGCTTGGCCCAGGAGCTAGTCCCCTGCTGGATCTTGGCCTCAATGTGCACTCTATCCCCATGGCTCACTGCCGACACAGCCTGAGCAAACAACCTTCTAAGCTAAGAGGGAAAGCCTAGAGGCTTTCTAAGTTGGCGTGAAGGCAGTAGGCCGCAGTGAGGAAGGGCACGGCCTCCTGCAGATAGCTCTGTGCAGGCCTCATGGCTGTTCCTTGTCACGTGAGGTGCGCAGTAATTCTCTTGCTCTGACCCTCTCCCATGAGGAGGGATATGATCTGGTGAAAGGATACCACTACATATGTTACCCACTTACAGTTTCCCTCCTTTCCATGAATAGCTATAGGAAAGGAAATGATCTTACGATTACTCCCACATCCAGAAACAATCCGGAATACTGACAAGTTAAAATGTTTTTCAAGATGCAGCAGCAGTGTAAGGATGTCCACTTCTCGTGCTTGCTTGCTCTGGGAATGCTGTTAGATACTCTGTGGCCACAGGGCAGTTAGTTAGAGATTACAAATATCATGAGGGTAGAGTGTCTCATGCCTCATTTAGCGTGGCCTAACCAAGTAGTTATTTCATGGTGGTCTGGTAGCACCTGTTCACACTTAACTGAATGTGCCCAAATCTGACCTCTGCCTGACATCTCTGCTAACATGTCATGGCACAGTGAATATCGCTTTGTTGCTGGCCATGTGTTATATTATTTGTTGAACTGTGGTGACAGCCAAATTATTCTAACTGCTTTCCAGATGTGGGACAAGACAATCCTTTTTCATCAATGAAGTTCCAAAAAAAAACAAACAATAATAGTCAAACAAGTTAGATACCTTTTTGGTAATCCCCAAATACAATATTTCCTCTAACTGTCACTCTCCCATCTTGTTCTTCTCTCCGAGTCATGCAATCAGATTGTATCACACTCTATCATATTTCAAAATAAGAATAAAGCTTCATGTTTTTTTCTTCAAATGATAGTTTCTGATATGGAAGTTCTACATGGGAATTTATAGAAAGTATGGTTATAAGGCATCTGCCATTAAACCTTCTACAGTCTGTTAAACATATGTATACATGATCCTATTTTGTTTATAGTATTGCAAAACTTAGCAATTCCACATAATAATACCTCTTAGATACCATACCTTATCCTGCTTCAACTAAACGCTGTGTTCAGAACAATTTACCTGCAATTCTTTCATCTAATTTGACAGAATGGACTAAAGTTGAGAGAAGCATAAAGCCATCTTTCTTACACTAGAAATGACCATCTCCGCTGTGGAGCGGTTTAAGTGATTTGCCCAAGTTCATGTAGAAAGTTTGTGCCAGAGGCCAGACCACTCAAAACCTTAGGGTAATACTGCAATTACAGAGCAATCTTTCCCTTTCCTCTTGCCTTTCTTATTAGCTTGGTTGTCTGCATTGGCAATGCCAGGGAAGACTTTCTTACCTACCCAATGCAAGCACAGATACCAGTCTTAGAAAGCGTGGCACTTCTAGAACGAGAAATGGCATTCCTCAATATCCACATCCTTGGCACAGTTAGGATTTCCCCAACACTGTCACAGGACACAGGGCTCACTATGGAACATTTAGTATATTTGTAGTTTAAATTCAAAACTAATTTCATATGCTGAATACAGAGAAAGCTCTTTCAGCCCTGTGAATGCTGAAGGCCAACATTTACATTCAACTTGTGACTTGCTGTTGCCATCTGCATTTTTCTAGTGAGAGTAGTTCAGATAAAATAACAAGTGATGGGAAGCTTTTCCGAATTTAGAAAATGCTTGATGATTAAACATAAATATATAAAACATGAAGTGCAGATATGTGTGAGTATCTGCCAGGAGAGGAAATACAAATATCATGAGTAAGGCTATTCTCGCAATTTTTCCATCTTACCAGATAACATCATATACTGAAAACTAAGGTGGAAAAAAAAGGAATTTGTCCTCAAAAAATTTTCCAGTCTGCTTCCAGTGCAGCAGACTGCCTTGTCAAGAAGGTGTAGGTAGAAGCCCTGAGAGACAGGCTGAATGTTCCACAGTAACAGTGAGAAACAAAAAGTATTGGCTTGAATTCTCTTTTCCAAGAAGAGAATAAATACTAGAAAACAAAGAAACCATCAATTTATCATATGTTAACTTGTGATCTAAAAATAGATGGCAAATATAGTTGTTTGGGGACTCAGTGTTTTAAATCTTCTCTCCTAAACTTGGTGCTGCCATTAGACACATGTCTAAGGAGTCTGCAGCGAATGTTTATGTTAAGGTATTTTTTTCTTCCTGTTGCCTAAACAAAGGGCAGTCCAGATTTGCTTCTCAATTATGATTCTTGCTGGTTTTTCTTCTTTGTAAGTCTGTACTATATCTGTAGACTGCTAATGAAGTTAGGGCTCATCCTTTGGTTTAAGACATAATGAATTTCAAATCTGCATGGATCACAATTGGTCAGGGATGTGATGGTTGGGGCAGCCTTGGTCGCAGTGACCATGAGATGATGGAGTTCAGGATTCTGAGAGAGAGAACAAGGCAAATAGCAAGAGCACAACCCTACATTTTAGGAGAGCAAACTCTGGCCTGCTCAGGAAAGTGTGCTTGGAAGAATATGGTCTTGGAGAAGAGGGGTCCAGGGGAGGTCATTGATTTTCAAGGATTACGTCCTCTTAAGCTCAAGACATCAAGCAAAGGTAGCAGGAGACCTGCATGGAGAATGAAGAGTTTCTGACAAAACCAAATATAGAAAGGAAGAGTACAAGAGGTAGAAGCAAGATGCATCTGGAGTTGAATCTAGCAAAGGATGTGAAGGGCAGTGGAAAGGGCTTCTGCCAGCACAGCAGCAGCAACAGACAAACTGAGGAAAACATGGGCCCTCTGCTGAATGAGGCAAGGGACCTGGTTACCATGGATGTGGCAAAGGCTGAGCTACTCAATGCCTTCTTCACTGTGGTCTTTACTGGTAGGACTTGTCTTCAGGAATCCCAGGTGCTTGACAACGGGAAAAGGAATAAGCTTTACCACAGGAGAGGAGGATGATGTTAGGGAGTATTTAAACAAACTGGGCATTCACAAGACCATGGGAACTGATAATATGTACCCATGGGTATTGAGGGAGTTAGCCAATGTCATTGCAAGGTCATTCTTGATAACCCTTGAAAGGCCATGATGACTGGGGGAGGTGTATAGTCAGACTATCATAAACAAAACTAGCCAATATATAGCCAAAGGCAGAGCCCAAAGAGACAGAGCACCGTACTTCCCTTTGGGTAAAGCCTGTGGAAGCATGCCCAGAGGGAGGAAAAAAAAAAAAAAAAGGAAACTCTGGGAGTTTTCTTTGCATGGTTGTTCCATACTATGCAGGAAATAGGGAGAGAACCAACCCTCCTTCCTTTGTATCCTATAGCGTGTTAGGTGGCTTCAGCACTTTCTGAGTTACTGAAGGCAAAACCGAGGTCCATCACTCTTTCAGGTCAAAACTACTACCCGCAAAAATCTGTTAGGGCCTGGGTGCGCTGATATCCCTCTCCCAGGACCTTCCCCAGCCCTTCCCAGAACCAGGCCCCCACTGCGGCCCAGCCCAGGCCTGTTGGTGCCTGCCCCATGACACTGCAGCACTGCTGGTGTCCAGCCCCTCCACAGCTCTGGGCTCCGCCAGTGCCAACCCTGACCCACAGCCAACTGCCCATCCCTGTCCCTGTGGCAGAGCCCCAGGTGCCCTGCTCCCTTGGTGGGGGGACGTGGTGTGGGGGTTAGGCCTGGCCTTGCTGCCACCAGGAACGCGTTGACACTGGGGAGCTGCCAGGGAGTCCCCTGACGAGAGGTTCTAATGGAAGGAAGGTTCCCAAACACATCAGCTCCTCAAGAAAGAAAGAAAATAGAGTGCAAGTTCAGAATAATTCACCCACAAAACTGAAGTTATTGTTTCCCCAAGCACAAGCTAAGAGAGAGTGTTCCTAGACACTCAAGAAGGGCCTGGATGTTAAGGGCCACCTTAATGCACCTATGAAAAAAAAGGGAAAGTTTGTCCCTGGTGTAAGTCAGAATTCCTGATTTTATTTTGGAGTGAAGCTAACTTATACTAGCAGAAAAACAGTCCTTTTATAATTGTTGAGAGAAAAATAAGCTTACAATATTAAAAATATAAACAGAAATTATTAAGTACTTCCTTGATTTTCTAGCACTTGTAAAAATGTAACTAGAGAGAAGCAGTGAGTGATAGATCCAGCCTTACCTTTGGACTCAGGAAACCCCCTAGAAACACATATAATGAAAGCATTTATAGGAAACAGATGTACTAAAATACTTCATGTTCATATGAAAGTAAATGAATGCAAGCAGAGCAGAGCTAGGTCACTGCTAATTTAATTAATTTGCTTAGAGCAACTCTTAACTGCTTTCCTTGGAATCAAGTCCAGGGCCTATCTGTCTTAGCTGCCCCTTGCGCAATGCTGACTTCAGTTGGCCTCGACACACAAGGTCCAACAGTTTCCTTGCTGGGCTTGCATCTCTATATTTGCCACTTCAAACAACTACTGCTGATTCTGGTCATGACTGACCTTCTCAGAAAGGCAGCCGTCCCAACTGTCCCTTCTCGCTGTGATTCTAGCAGGAATTAAAAATTGTTGAGCTGATATGCCTTAAGAAGTCAAGTCCTCCTGTGTTTTTTTTTTTCCTGAAAGTTGGCATTAGCCTATTCTTGTCACTTGCTGAGAATTTCTTGCACCAATTAGGGACTATCCTTCAGCTCTAATTCCTGATAAGAAGCTTCCCCATTAACACTAATAATGCAAAAAGGGAAAAGGACTGTGAAATAAACTTATCCTTAAACAGGGTATCATTTATCAATGTCTTGAGACATTTATATTGGATTCAAGGCCCACTTCTTCCATGTCCACATACTAAAGGATTCTTCATACCCATTTGTCAGCATATCCAATTCTGTCCTATATCCACTTAGTACTGCTGTGGGTAAACCAGGCAGAGGTGAAGTAAAGGAAAGGCCTTCTGGAAAACACTTGCTGTCCTGGAAGACAGTGATTTTCATTTATCAAATACTTCTAGTGTTCTAATCATTATGACACTTCAGGCTGGTCTGCACAGAAAATGTGTAATTTCCTATTTCATTCATATTTCCCCTATGCCAACAACTGATAGATTTTTCCCTGAATATTTTGGCACCAAAATTCTCATTGGGCTTTAAATCCCTAGATCCTGCAAGAGATATTTGTCCAAGGAGAGCCTTGAGGCTGCTTTCCAAAATATTATTAAGCACTATCGTCAGAGAGCCACATTCTTCTAGCATGAATTCACTGGAAATTTGATCTAAGCTTATACACAGAAAATATGAAACTAAAGTCAATTAAGCATTATCTTAAAAATAAACACAGCTTTTGGCCATCTACATCTTAATTCCTCACTTACGGGAATAATATGGGAGACAGTATCCACATGTCTCATTAATTCACGATAATGTAACTGCTGGACTAGAAAAAGGGGTAGCAACTGTGATGGGCAGAACTGCCTCTAAAACAGGTTGCAGAAATGAATTTAGTTGGCATTGACTCCATAGAAATTTTTGAGGATAGAAATAAAACCATTTTGTATCATCCATGACTTACACATTCTGATAAGAAGATACAGACGTACTGTGGTTACCTAATGAAGATCTGTTCACAAACTCTGGGAGGATTTACCTAAAGACTTCACCAAAAGCTACAGTAATTTTATCAACTTTACCACGACCAAAATATCATTTTGTCTCCTATTATATAACAAAATTAGCACATGTTCCAGAGGATCCTACCTGCTTGCTTACTACCTCAGGAAGTAAATAGTAAAAAGTAAAGTTAATGGGATTAAGTTAGTGGAATTGATCTGCCCCCTCCATCTCTCATTTCTGCAACTCTCCTGCAATCCATCTCATTACAGCAGGAAAGAGCATTCCGGATATTGATGAAGGAATGTAGTGAATCACGAAGACATAGCAATTTAAATATTTTTATTGTATTGCACAAAGTCTCTATGCAATCCATGTAGGTACTGTATTAAACGATCCACGCTTCCCAAAACATTGGCTGTTGCAGCACGCATCAAGCATTGTGATTAACCAGTGCCTTCTTCAAAAATTGAAATAATCAGTTGCAAGTATAAGCATGTGTGGCAATAAATGAAGAACAAAGCTAGGAGTATCAATACATATTTCTTTTCAAACACACAATTATACAACTTTCAGAAGACCACCAATATTTTCAAGCAACTATTTTGATGAGATATTGTATGTGTAGGCTCTGCAGTAAAAAGCCAAGATGCACACAAAAATATATTTCAACTTTTAAAATAATTTAACCATAATATCTTGCATGTGTTAGCTGTTTACAACATACGATTTCATATACAATATCAAGCCCAAAGCCTCAATTTGTTTAAATTTGTGCATGCTCGTTTGAAGCAGCTGAGACTCTGGACCACATGTTCAAGCCAAAAGAGCCTTCAAATTGTTCACATCTGAACACAGAGCAGTAGAAAACAGAGGAAATAGTTACAGAGAAGGTGTAACAGAAACGATCCTATGAAAAATGAAGAAAACCACAATGAAACTCCCACACATAAGGTTCGAGAAATAATGTTCGCCTACATGTAAAGTGATGTTGCAATAATTTATAAAGGTGACGAATTAATACCAGTCTCCTTACTGACACAGATTCTCAAATATTCAGAAGCCCGTAAGAGTGAACTAACCAAACGTCATAATCAGTATCATCCTCAAACTGTATTTCTTAAGTTTCTGATTGTTAATACTGGTACTTAAAACATTTTATGTTTGCTGAAAACTGTTATTAAAATTTACCCTCCTGCTACGAGAATTTACTGTAATAAAACTCATGAAAAAACAATAGATAAAAAAATATTTTTTAAGAACACTTTTAGAAAACCCGTCGAACAACTGCAAATAACAGCTGATTTTTAAGTGTCTTTACTTGTGAGTTGTGTTTTTTTTAAATTGAATGACTTATAAAGAAGCAAGAGGTACCAGTTCTAAGATTTATTTTTGTCCATTACATTAAGGACCTCATCCAAAAGTGAAGGTCCCAAGTCAAGCTGTAACGAAAGAAGAGAGTCTGCAAGATCTGAAAGGGATTCTTCTGACTTAGTCTCTGTCTTGGTTAGTTCACATGAAAGTCGACTGTCATCAAATAAATCAACTGTTTGCCAATCAGAGCACCGTTCGGAAAGGCTGGAGGAGTGACTGTCTCTGCCATTGGCTAAGTGTGACGAAGAACCATTTTGCTCCCATATGTCATCTCTGTATATTTCTCCATCCTTCAGCTGTTTACCTTTCTCCGGCAATTTTTCTTCCATTACTGGCTCACAGCTAAGCCTAGGATTTCTAGATGGCCTGACGGATTCTTGCTTTGAATTAAATGTCACTGGTGACAATAAGGGCAACATAAGGGCTTGAGAACCCCCGATGGCCGGAAGGGAAATGGCATTTTTGAGCACTGGCGATGGAGTTTCTGTAAACATGGATTCGGAAGTGCTGTTTGCCCTTAGGAATTCATTGTGGCCGTCAGCTTGGCTTATTCTGGTTTCTCCTTCATTTCCAGGCAAGAGCTCGTAGTTTCCCTGCAAAAAGGAGATGTCCCCAAAAACATCATGCTGCCCTTCTTTTCCAATGTGTATGGTGTGGCGGAAGTCTCCAAGAGGTGGACTGATCATATCAGGAGACAGGATATCCCTTAGTTTGAACTTCTTCCCTTTTTTATTGTTGGCAGCTTTCAAATAGATGGGTGTCTTGGCTGGCATCTTGTTTGTAGATTCTGAGAGGATGAGTTATCAAAAAAAATGGAAAAGCGTCCTACAAAGTTAGTTATTCTCCGGAGACCTTGAGTGCTATCTGAGTTACATCATCATCTCACTCTCATAGATGAGGTTCCTTTCATCTGGAACGGAAAACTCTCAGATACGCGAAGGGGAAAGTCTCTCACTGTCGATCTTTCAAGGGTGAAGTTAGCAATTACGTGTCCTACTACGTCCAGGACCTGAGGAAACCTGCATGGGATACAAAACCAGGTTTTCATTAACTTATTTTTCATGTTTTTTTTTTTTTAAAGGAAAAAAATAATGACAATTTCAGCTGGCAGATCAGCTTTACAATGCTGCTTCCCTTCATTAGGCAAGATAAAAGGGTAGAGATGAACAGATTAATAGATTAACAAGGGCTAGATAACCTGACTTCATAGGTTTGGTGTCTTGGGTTTTTGATGTCAGAGTTTTTTAGACACAGTTGCTGAGCCCGGTTTGTTTGATAAACATCACGATCTCACACCTTCCTATTCTGGCATTGCAACTGCCGGCCTTCCAGAGCACACGCAGACACACTTATAACACGAGGGCTCAACCACATTAAGCCTTTGGATAGACCCAGAAGGCCTCACACAGACCAAGGTTTTTGAAATAGAGAAGATCACCTTGGATTGGAGAACTTACAATATCCCCCTTTAGTGCTGGAGTTCTCGCAAGCTGAAAGCACCAATGATGCTTCTGGAAAACGTGCCCATTTAATTTCAGGCACTTACCATTCTGCTTATCCTATCTCTACACTTAGTTGGAATAGTCCAAATGTGGGTCTTTTGGAGAGGACTGATCCTTTTGACTATCATCTGTAGCCTATGGGAATCTTACATGGGGATTCTGTGGGAATCACAGCAGTAACTCACACACACGAGCTCAAATACTTGCTAGGCCATGAGGCCACGGCGACTCAAAGCTGGTCTGTGCAAACAAATGGGACTGTATTTTCCAATGAGCTAAGCCCAGCAAGGATCGCTGGTTTCAGAAGTGCGTGCAGTATGGCTACACAGCCAGATTGTCCAAGAGGATTCAGGCATTTTCGCCACTCCATTCACTTCAGGGCACTATCGGTTCCTGGAGGGGGTGCCTAAGTGAGTGTCGCGAGGGCGGCTGGGAAGCCAGGGGGGCCAGTCTTCCCTTGGGATCCCCACGGGATACCTACTGAACGCCAGATACCCCTGAAAACCCCTCCCCCAAGCACCCGGCAAAAAGGAAAACAGATGGAAACAGATGAGAGCTGCCGTGCAAAATACGCTCCATTTATCCTTTCCAGCTCAATTTTGATAATGCAATCGCTTACATTAATCAGTTACGAGCACTTCAAAGATTGCTCCTCCATAGGAAAATTCTAATTCATTAGGAGCTACAGAAAACTAGGAGACTCCCATTCCGTCCCAGAGCTCCCTTGCCTGAACTCCATCTTAGCACTGTAAGACCCCAAGGGATGTTCTGAATGAAATCTCTGCTTGGGCCCCAGATCATGGGAACAGAGCTAACTAGTCCATTTCAGTTACCTTTTGATTCAAACTGAAAAATTCACTACATTGTTTTAACTTCCTCTCCCCCCCATTTTCCACAGCTTATCACTTTAACCTTGTAACCCATTTAACTAAGCAAAATGTTCTCAATTCTAGAGAGATTTCTATTCTTAGGGAACAAAGCTGAACCGTGAGGCTGGTTGTTGTTTATCTAGCAAATTCCTCTCTATCCCAATTCCCAGCAGAATTCCCTCTGCTTCTAATTCTTCAATCTCTCAGATTTTTTGATCTGTGGCATGAATGGCAATGCAGTGCCAATTCAGTCAAGCTGACTGGCTACTAGCTTAAAAATAAAAGACAAACCCTAGTTCATTCAAACTCTCATGGGTCCCACCAGGTTGGATCTTCCAAGGCCACTAGCACCAAGAGATTGCAAACAAACCTAATGGTATGCAGTGAAACACATCCGAAGATCAAGAAGTACTAAAAATTAACCACCGACTGACTTGCTTTCTAAAATCCTGCAGGTCGAAATGCAGAAGAGGACTGCATCTTATTAAACTCATTGCTTGGGAAGGCAAAATGAACAAACAAACCCCAAACGATCAGAAAAGCAGAACGGAGCGAGGAGCTTGGAGGCGCCCGGAGCTCCTTCAGCTCCTGCGCTGCGAGGGAGCCCCAGCAAGGGGCAGTGTCAAACCGCGCCGCTCGGCCTGCGCACGGCCGGGCACGGGCTGCCGCTGCCTCCCGCTCCGCCAGCGCACCGAAAGGCTTCACCTCCCTCGAGAACATCCCAAATTACACGTGCACTGCAAGCCTCACCTGCTCAGTTAAGTCGAAGGCAACCCTTTGCGGCATGTTTCAGTAACCCCTCTGCTGGAAAGGGATACGGAAGGGATAAGGATTCCCTCTTCCACAGGCAGGCTTTTAATGCACAGCCTAACACGGATGTCAGGGCAAGTGCACTTCATTTCTGCATACCTGTCCTCCCTGGCAACTGTGACCCAAAGGAGTACAGATTTTAAACCATTCTGAACAGATGGAATGTAATATCACCCTGGAAATAGTCACTCACTAAATACTGTTATTACATTTAATTTATAATTAAATGAGGACAAACGTATGCTAATATATAAAGTAATTTTAAAAAACAAGACTTTGGCCAATGAACACGGCTTAACAAGATCATGTTTCCCATTTGACTCCTCCCAAAACCCCCCAGATTTCTCCAGAAGCTCTTGCACCCTGCCTGCATCCCGTAATATGGGATGGAAGAGCAGTGCATCCTGGTTAAGGGACTACTCTCCAGCCTTGAAACCCTGCTCTACAGTGGTGTTCACCCGGTCTGAAACTTAGGCCCTTTTCTCATCTTTCCATTGAAAGAATCTCTGTTTTGACCAAGTTCAGTTCACTATAACTAAGAGAATGCATTGCCAAACTGAAAAGCTGAATGAGAAATCATTAGCAAATCAAATGCATAGCCAAAAAATCCGCAGTCCAAGACTGCCAAGCCAGAGAAGTTTCAGCCCAATGAAGAAATAAAGAATTGGTTTGCATGTAACTCCTGATCGTTTTTACTTCTATCGCTTTGCAATCTCTGTTATGTGTTCTGCTAACCCAGGTAACCTGGAAACCTTGAATAATATTTTGAGAGGCACTTTTCCATCTGGCTTGTGAACCCTCAGTCCACTTGGCAATCGTTCCCCTCCACGCAGCTCCAAGTTTTCAGTGGGTGCCTCAGTTTATTCCAGTCAGTTTTAAAAAGACGGACAGCGAATATGTCAACAGCTGAGCTTACAAGGCCAGACACAAGTAAGGGTCAAGGTGCAAACCTGTAACTGCGAATAGCTCCCAAGAGGTGCAGATCCTACGCCACGTTCTGGGCAAGCACACGAAAGGAATGAAAGGCCATTTCCAATGGAGTGCAAACCAGAAGCAATTTGTACACTTTGGGAAGCTGATGGGCTTTCTACAGGACAATCTCTTGCAATGGTTCCATCTTGAATATTATTGGCCGAGTACATTGAAACTTTACATCCCAAAATATTAATTAAATAAATAAAAATTCTAAAAGCAGTGAATGACCTTGTAGAACAGGTCCTTAAATGAAGATGGAGACTCTATAACCCTCATACTATGCAAAGCAGAAGAGAATACCCACCAAAAGGCAGAAGCAGGCTCCTCAGTAAGCTTTTTGCTGGATGAAACATCTGCACACACAGGCAAATGAGGAGGGCTCATTTTGCTTTTTAGCTACCAGTAGCTTTTCCCAGCCCTAGCAGTTAAGAATCACTATGTTTGAAACACCCGTGCAAACCTGGCCTTGCAGTTTCCAGAGCAAGGGCTAAGACAAGACAAACTCTAACTGTTCAGGTCCAAGGTAAGCACGAGAGCCCGTGCCACGGAGCCCAGCTCCTGCGCTCCCGCCACGCGGGTGTCCCTGGCAGCGAGGGGGAACCGCAGCTCTCCCGCTTCACGGCCAGCGGAGACTCCGCTTGGGCAACCACCAGCGTCGCGGCAGCTTTAGCCAAATCAGGTGGCAACTGTTCTCCTACCCGCTTCTTCATCTAAACTTGCCTTGTTTATAAAAGGCCCAGCCTTTTAATTTGCCTGTATTAAAGTCAGTCTTTCTGATTGGATTAAAACTCTTTGCCCTTTTTTTTCCTCCCTCCTTGAAAGAATTTGCATCTTTCTGATAAAGCTACTGATTTAATTACTTTATAAAATCATCAGGCTAATTCACACTTAAGTTCAGCTGGTCTTCACACACTGCACTCAGCCTGGTGTCCTAGATCAAATCTAACAGGTCACTTTCTTGCACACAGGTCCATTCCCCACGGCCACCCTTTCTAGTCACCCTCCTCTTGGCTCACATTTACCATAAGTGTGCCCAGAATCAGCCACTGCTCGAGCTGAGACCTCAACATCTCTCTTAGCAGCATATCTGCATTTTTCTCCTAGCAGAAGAGCACAGGGGGCTTTGTGGTCCTCTAAAAAACTTGTCTTTTTTTCAGAGGAGCTGCCATCTATCCAGTTATTCTGCCTCTTGCTCTTGACTACTGCCACTTCAGAGAAGCTCTGGCACTCGCTGCACTGCCTTCTGCTTCTTACAAGCTTTTCAATTTGTTAGCATCATTTCAAGTTTTAATCTTGTTCTCTATAGCATATGGATATAGGATCACTTTTAGATGTAGGGGCGCGCATTCAAATCATTCATGAAAATATTGCATGACAACAGAGGTCGAAAATGCCACTTGATCCATCTTTCCAGACTGACACTGATTAAATACTCCAAGCTACTGCTCAAAGTATTTGAGTTCTCGAGAACGACTGCTCATGGGTAAGGAATGGGGGGAGAAAGGGAACACAAATATGCTCCATAATACAGATCTACTAATGAGTGACGAGGGAGACTTCAGAGATATCAGCTATAGGAGCACTAGCTGGGGAGAAAAAAAAAAGAAATATGCCTGATAATGAATCAGTTCTGTTATCCTTTCACTTTCCCTTCCAAAGAAATTATATGAGGATACATTTTCATTTCCCTTATTGAAAAACACTTTTTCCCTCCTTGCACACATAAAACACAAAAATACAAATACCAGCTATGAGCAGTCCATCTGAAGAAGTGCTAATTTTCATTAAATGCAAGCACATATAGGGTCAGGCTGCATTTAGTGTCTTTCCCTCCAAGTGTCTTCCACTTCAACACCCTTTTTTTTTTTTTCTCCAAAAATCTTAGTTTTATGGATGAGAAAAACACAAGTTGCTAAAATAATTTTCAATTATTTCCTGCTTTAAATCTTGCAACCTTTCCCTCCCAATATTCTTTCAAGTGGATCAAAATAGAGTAAGCAATGTTAACCAGATAATACCTTCAACATCACACCATTAAACTACATAAACATTTCATTGATATGAATGAGGTATTTCACACATTTAGGAGCTTTTATTTTAGGCTCTAAGAAGAAGAAATGATGGAAAACCAACCTGATTTGAAATAACTGTTTTCTTGGTTCATGATGCCCTGCAAACTGCTGAACCAACACAGTTGGAAGGGGCTGCTGAAGGTGTGACTGCCAAAACTGGGTAAATGGCACCACCCTCGAGTTAATTTTTTCTGTGTCCTTCTGTGAGATTAGAAATGTCCTTTATATCCCAGTATCCTCCTATCACTCTCCTGAATAGCATATACAAACATAAAAAAATCACTTCTTTGCTGCCTTGTCTATAAAGATCCTTTTCCCCACCATCATCTCACGGCAGGAATTTTCCTGGACTTACAGCATTTGCTCCTAGTGTTGTTTCACAAGCCCTTCAAAAGTTCTTGCCAGGTGCAATACAGAGCAGTTCATTAAGCAGAAGAAGCCAAATTGGCAAAACTAGATATTAGCAACACACTGGCTCACAGTGAATGTCTCCCCCGCTCTCTCTAGGACGGAGACACTCACTCTACCCCCTGCCTCAAGCACATCACCAGCACAGCAAACACGGGTACTCACTGCCCTGCTGCTCCAGCAAGATGCTATTCCCTAGAAAACACTGCGGCTTTCCAAGCCATCGTTCTCCAGTGCACGAGGATGGTTTGTTTTCTCTATAGCAACATACTGGGCTATACCTCAGAAAGAGGAACCATTTTCTTTGAGTGTGTTCACACTACCAATCTGTTAATTATTTTAGATTTCTCCATCTTGCTCCTCAAAAATCTACCTCAGCAATTTCCATCTCTTGAGGATTTGTACTGCAATGTTTACTCTTAGGTGCAGGTTGCTTATCAAAATACAACGCTGCCCTGGGCTGACAAAAAGATCCCTGCCTTATTTCACTGAAATTTGTCCCTCTTTGATGCTGACTTCCCTCTAACATTTTCTTTAAGATTCTTAATCTGTTTAATGGGGGCCTTGTTGACACTGCAAAGGAGTAATATTTTAAAAATTTGGCTGGCAGCCACTATTAAGCCAAATGCCTTATGGAGTCATTTCTTATAGTTGTGCTTTTGACGGTTAATCAGAATATCTTAATTGCCAGATTTTTCATTAGGCATTTTTTTTCCACCTTCCAACAGGCCTGCGTCACAGCTTGCTTTCTGCTTTGAGGAGTTAGCATCTTTTCTAGAACATTAGAATACCAGAACTCTTCCCCCTTTTTTTTCCTTTCCTAGAAGCAGGCATTTAATGGAGTGTTACAGGAGTTCACTGTATTCAACCTCATGGTCCGAAACAGGCTCTTCTTCGCTTTGGTGGCTCGTCCATTCATGCACATGGATTTAACAGCCCATAGCTCAGTTTTATCATTGGTTTTCAACAACGGCACAAGCACAAGGCAGTGCAGACACGGGCAGAGGAAGGGGCGCTTCTGCCACGCCGGCGCAATGGAAACCCAGTGTGAAACGGGACTAAAACCAGCACAAGGCAGGCCCACGTGCCACCCAAAGGACTGGGTGAGCACTATGGCTGAAATCTCGCCTGCGGAAGGAGAGGAAAGGATTCCTTTCAGCCAGAGCAGCTTCCCGATGCAGCTCGGGACTTGCCTGCCCAAGTGCTGGTGCCGGCACGGGGAGGGACTGGCCAGCGTGTGGATCGGGCAGGCAGCGCTGCCCCCCTGGATGCCGGGCAGCCCTGCTAGCTGCTGGGGGACTGGGGAGCTGCCCCCTGCACCGTGGGTCGCAGGGACGGCTGCAGCCGGCGCGCAGCGCCCTGCCACACGCTGTCACCCACCTCGTCTGGGGGAGAGGGAGCAGGACCGGGCCCGGGGCCACCTCGCTAGGAGCGGGGCCATCAGTTCAGTTCAGCTCTGCTGCCTCGTGAGACATGCGCTCTCGCAGGGGCACAGGCCACTCTCAAAGCAACTCTTTGGCGAGATAAAATGTCCGTGGAATTACATCTGGATTTCATTTGCTTCTGATTCAAAACTGGCTTGACACCTCCACAGTTTCTGCTTTAGGGTTCCACAGGCTGCTGTCACATCAAAATGAAGTTGTTTTTTTTTTTCAGCTGTCATTAAAAGCTTTTTTTTAAAAAAAAAAAAAAAAAAAAAAAAAAGATCCGGAACTAGTGAGAAATAAAAGCATCTTGCAAGACCTCACCTTCCCCATCTCTACGCTCCTCCAATTCGCAAATACCCTGCATCTTTAAGTCGAGTATTTTTTATCGCCTCCTTGAAACACACAAGTGACACAGACATCCTGTAACCTCCAGTGCTGCCATTATTCACTTCTCAGAGAGCTTCACTTCAAACAAGTGTTTGCCATCTTGAAATGCCTGATAAAATGCTTCAAACCAAACTTGAAGGCCAGAGAGTCCTCTGTGTGCAAATGCTAACAGTGAAGCAGAAGTATAAAGCTACAGAAAAACACAAATTTGCACCAGACTGATGTATTACATAGGAAAGGATGAATCCTCTGCTCTGTTCCAGTTCTGCTTCATTCAACGAGCTGAATAGTCATCAAGATGAGATCGAAGAGCAAGGGGCTGGGGGAGCTGAAAGGCACAAAGTCTGCAGTGGGTTACAAGCTCTTCACTGAATTTCTTTTTGGCCCAGCTCATGCCATTAAGCAATGGGGATGAAACTGTGGGGTTCATAAGACTTTTAAAAATTGGTTATTCATGCTTAACTCAAGGTAAGTTGTTAATACAATTAAAAGTAATGGTTTCTGTTTCGACATCTTGTTATGAAATAGAGAGGAATCAAATCCAAATCACATCTTCAGTGTGAGTTCTTTCTGTACTCCTAGCGAAGCAGCTCCAGCACGCGAGGGCACCACACCATCACAGGGAAGACTCTGGAAGCCCAAGTGACGACGAGAAGACGGGCCGTGTCCCAGCCCTGCTCTGCAGCTCGTCAACAACATCCGCGTCTCGCCCCTGGCGGACGGGGACGCCTCGTGCTGGGCAGTTCAGCCGTCGCCGCGTCGGCCTCCCCACACCTCTCTGCGGCAGCAGAGCCCTCCTGTGCACTTGCAGTTGCCTCTACTAAACTAATCCTTTTTTTTTTTTTTTTTTCTCTCCCCCATCAAACGGCATCGAGCAGCTGCGTTCTGCATGCAAACTGCCATTATTTCACACACTGCTTTCAGAACCAGGCAGAGTTTGACCAGTCTAATTTGAAAGGAATACGCTGAGCACTTCTAATTTTATTTTCAATGTCTGGAAGCGCTGCAGAGCTGCACTGTCAGGATACTCAACAGTGGCACAGAGGCAGTTAAGTGCTAAAGCTAGTTTACAGAATAGCAGCTGGCATTTCTTTCAAAAAACAAGTACTTAAACTGTCCAAAGTAACTGCTGTTGCAGGTTGCACGGAAGCTACCTTCTCTGTACACAGGGGTTTACCTCAGCCAGGACTCAGCACCTATCTTCCCATTCCCATGGCCACCTTTCTTTAGGGAAGTACAGCTCTACCATAGGGCTTAGGCCAAAATGGCAAAGAAGATGACAACAGCTGTACATGGAGAGGGCTGCGCTTGCAGCGTACATGTGCAGGCGCTAGGACAGACTAATTAAATGGGTCAGGGAAACAAGCTGTATCCAGCGAACCCAAGCAGACCTAATGTACTGCAAGTCAGGTCCTGTCCGCTGGCGCTTTCTGGAAAAGCATTTTGCACACGTTGCTTGTTCTCTCTGTGCTCTGCGGGGGCTCCTGCTCAGGGTTTGGCTTTGACACTGCAAGAGAACATAAATCCTCGCGTTTAAAGGTCAGTATTTCAAAGGGCTCCAAAATGCACATTTTGTTTTTAAAGCAACGTCCGGGGAAGGAGTATTGGCGGCAAAATGAAAACTGCTAGTAGGCAGCCCCATTAGGGTAATGTAATGGTGACTCATGCTCCTCACCCATTTCCTGACCAGAGCAGTGCATGATCAAAGGGAGAGGCGCCGCAGTAACGCTGCGGCTCGTCCATGGCAGCCAGCCCCAGAGGGCTGCGCGCTCCCCAAAAACAAACTCACAGCACAGTATCCTATTTAAGGCCAGTGTAAACTGACACTGGCAAATGCAGAGCTGTAATACCAGGTCAACCCAAACAGCAACTCGCCTTTGTTGCAAGAAGCAAATGACAACACCTTACAATGGGCTCCCCTGTCTAAACAAAGCGGAGGATTCGTATGGCCTGTGCACCTGAAAGCACGGAAAATCCTTGCTTAGTCCCTGAGGAAATACAAGCTACGGGGCCCTTCTGGACAGGATCGTAGCAAACAGACTGCTAGAAAGCAAGCACCACCTCCCCAGAAAGGCTGTAAATGAACACACACAGATGCAGAGGCCCAAGGCACGAGCAGGGTGTAAGCAGCTTTCACCCTTTGAGGAGGACGCTGCAAGGAGCAGTGTCTGTCAGCGTGCAGCTGAGCAGCGGGAAGGGGCAGCACGCGTTCAACGATGCAAACTGGAGCTGCATAGAGTGATCTTCAGTGGAAAACAGATGTCGGATCCTTGGCACCTTGATCATGTTTACTCCGTTCTAAAACCCACATTAATGAAAACCCCCAATTAATCAGATATTTCTACAGAAACTAGGTTAGTTTTGAGGTAACACAGAAGACAACACCCAGCTGCACCCTCTGCAGCCCTCCTAGGTCAAGTGGGGATGAAGCGACTCTCCTGCCTTCCTCCCTCCGTCCCAGGAGCAGAGCCCTGCACTTGCAGCCTCCCTCCACTCCTCTTCCAAACGGCAACTGCTGAACGCCCTTCCCAGCGCCAGTCGCTGCCTCCCCGACGTCACCTCAGACAAGTGGTATCAATGGGGAGAAACAGCCTCAAGTTGAGCATTACGTATACAACCCATGGCCAAAACACTGCTCGTAGCCTAAGGATTTATCAGCAGTGGCACTCCACTTACAGAATGATGAAGAGACCTTTACCAGGTGTCTGACAGCCAAATCCCACCTGAATTATACAGCAAGCACCTGGCTTTTTAGCAATGTCCCGGCCTGCCTATTACAAGTATCAGACAAACAGCAGACTCCACGAACACTCCACAAGTATCAGACTCCTACAAATATCAGGCTCCAGAAGAGTACTGCGGGGAGAGGCAGGGAAAGCAATCAAGACAGAAGTTATTTTAGGGCTGGCCAAATGAAAACCAGCTGAATACACTAAGCTTATACTTTATTTAGGTTGCACTACAGAGTTGGGACAGGCTAGTTCTGCAACGCAGCACACACAGCCAGGCCTTGCAAGGCATTTTGAGGCTTGTTGCTAGACTGTTACAAGTCTGCTGGGTCCTCGCAAGCCTCATTTATCCCCGTGGCAGCACAGAAACAAGGTGCCGCGGTCCCTTTGGGCACGGGTGCACTTCTCTCTCCACACTAGCATGAGCTGTTCCCACGTGCTGCGAGTAACCCATGGACCATGTCCCAGCTCGTGTGCCCGGCACGGCAGGCAGGGCCGTGCAGACCAACAGCGTCACCCTGAGACTTCTCTCCTATGTAAAGGACATGTTTGGTTAGTTCATAACTGTAATAAGTTGGAAAGATGAGCTTCTGCCTCTACGGAAAGCTATTTAAAGGAGAGTTTTAATTGTCATTAAAAAGCTCTTGCCCTTAGAAAGTCAGAATTTGGAGTTAAAATTCAAATTGTGGGAGAAGAGCAACATGCTGCTTAGTACGGTTTACTGCTCATGAGAAATATAAGCAAATATTGACACGCTGTAGGGCCCAGGACATCCGTGCGCAGCACTGACAAAAACCTGTGCTAAAACACTGCAGGAAACAAAACTAACGGTGAAGATGGTCGGAATCCAAGCCATAGCAGTGAATGGCCAGATGGGCCCTATCTCCTCAGTGGGGCCAAATGATTTTGAGTGGGAGTCAAGGTCAGCTTCTCTGCCCTGAGTGCAAACACAAACCCTCTCCAGGCAAAATAACTCGCATTTAACACTGTAACAGTGCTACAGGATTGTATTAATGAAAAGCACAGTGTGGCACTCCCTTTGCCTTTGCAAAAGTCCATCTCGTTTCCCTTGCCAGACATAGGCTCTGCAGAAACACAGGGAACCTACAGGCTTCACCCCCTCAGCTGCAAAAGAGCAGGGGCTAGCCTGCTGAAAGGGACAGCATGCTGGAGAAATTCAAGAGGGAACTTGCACAGGAGAGGAGCATCGATGTCTCAGTGCTGCTGTTTGAGTGCTGTCAAAGCAGAAATGGAACAACACAACAGGGACCGCTCCACACAGCCGTGCGGAGGAGCAGAAGTATCATCAGGAAAATCCTGTGCGTGTCTATTGCTGGGTCTGTGCTTCAAAGTAGCTCCAAAAAGGAAGGTGATGTTACAAACCTGGTATTCTTCCTTCTCCTGTGTTCTTGGGTACTACTTGAAATTGCCACAAGTATTTTCCTTTTGGCTGCAGAAGCAGTGAGGCAGCATACTTGGGCTCTGATCTATATTGCAGAAAACGTAAATTGTTCATCAACAGCTACACAGATCCATAGCAGAAATAGTTCATCCACACCCCTGTCCTGTGCTTCCTACATTATACCACATTTGTGTTTATTATTGCTTTGTTGGTCTAGGCAACAGTATTCCCCTAAAATAAGAAAACACATATATCCAGTCATCCTCCAACATGGAACTGTTAATCTCAAGAAGGATTTGAACCCCAGAATGAGGGGGAGATGGCAGATCACTATGATTTCTGCTATTCATGTTCTGTTTTGTTTCTTTCCTAATGTCTCCCCTACTATTACTATATGTTTTTTTTTTCTATTCTGTAAAGATAAACTTTGCAAAACACTCCGTAGGCAGTACTTATTTTTAAAGGTAGCTATAAAGATCAATAATTTCTTCATATTAAGAAAAAATATACTTCTACAAGTATATTTATTCAGAGTCTGTCCATTGACTCTGCACGAGTTGATAGTTATACAACTCTCTACATTTTGAACCCACTGAAGCCGTGGGGGAAATGGGATTTTGTTTTTCCTGCTTACATTCTCTCAGAACACACGAAATACAGGTTGTCCTAAAATAATTCCAGTTAAGTAGGTGCTTCCTTGAAACAAAAATCCTGCCGCTGAGGTTGCTGTTGAGCTCTCGCCATTCATGAAAATCCATTCACTTTGGAGAAACAGAAGCAGGAAGGCAGAGACAATTTAGCACGAGAAGAGAATCTATACTGCAAAGGTCTAAACAACAATGAAGAAAACCCACCAAAACATGTTCAATCAGCATGAATTAAGAACTGTTCTAACATCAGATAAACCCTAATCAATAATGAAACTCCCTTCATACCTCTTGCAGGCTACCTCTCAGGCTGGAGAAAATATGAGAAGATTTCCCATGTTTTTCCACACACTTAAATAGTTTGTTGGACTTCCTGTTGAAATCCTGTCATTTACCAGTCACTAGGAAATAGCCATTTGCTCCTTGGTCAAACGTAGGTTCATGCCCTCAGCCAAATGCAAGGAAGAGTTTAACAGGGCAACAAATGTCTTAATGCACACACTGCCTTGGAAAAGGTGCAACTTGCTATGCCAGGAAGTACAATGAACAACTAAGTTCCTTTTTTTTGCTAATACCTTCCACTACTTAAATAGAAAAAAAAAAAGGAATGAAACAATTAATGAATTACTGCAGCCATAGTACATTTACTGATGGATACAACTAAGATTAACCTTGAGCTACTTGGTCCAGTTCTTGTCTCTCGTGGTCATTATATTTATTTAATTATTGCTAACCAAGGGCTATAATGGCTGTAAGTCAAAACAGAATCAGGACTCATGTTTTCCTAAGCAGGGAAGAAAGCAAAATGATACAATTGCAATGAAGAAAGGCTGCCTGAAGATGTTACAAAAGAGTGCACACTCCTAAGCTCTTTGCCTTCCATTCCCCCATTTCAGTTGGGGAATTACTCTAAAATGACCTATACCTGAGCCCTGGTGAGGGGTCAGGGCAGGAAAGGAAAATTGACTGGTAGGGAAACTACAAGAGGAGAGGGATCTTCATCAGCTGACAGCTGAACACCAGCAAGCTATTCATGCATTTAAGATTACAATTTAAAATTAAATAATGTAGGCCATTCCAAGATCAATAACTGTACTTGGGAATTAGTTTTCCAGGTCAGAAGAGATAATCAGTTGAACCTGATCTTGTGCTTTCTCCCAAGAGGCTAAAGGGATCCCCCAGTGCCTAGGAGACGGCTGACAGGGAACAGGGAAATTCCAGCAATCCCACATTTGGCGCTCATCATGCCCGGACCTGGCACCCACAATCCAGGGAGGATGCTACTACACGGAAGAGGGTTCAGGAAGAGCCGTGAGGCTGATGGATGCACTAAATAATTCACAGCAACAGACTCGCAGAGAGTTCAGTCTGTTCAGTTACCTAGAGGGTAAAGTGATGAGTTGATCGCAGGCTGCAAGTTCCTCACATGGAGTAATAATTTAATAGCAGAGGGCATTTCGCTTCCAGCCACCACATCTGCTACAACTTCCTTGCACTGGCTAGAATGAAGCTTGACAAAGCAAAGCAGGACAGAAAATATACCTGTGTAGCAGCTAGAAAAACTTACAATGGATTGCTGTGGATTCTCTATTACTTTTGTTTGGTTTTAGTACAGTTTTTAAAAAAGGTCTAATGCAGGCATATATCTGATTCTGCTACTTCACATCTTTAATGGATAACTGAATAAATAATCTTCTGTTTAATTGCCATGAACAGTTTGAGAACTACAAGATTTAAAAGCTAGTTCTCCTCTGATACTGTGCAGGCAGAGGTAGCGCACATTTCACAACCATTTAGCCTATTCAAAATGAACAAGAAAAACAAGAATATTTTAAGATACAACTTTGAAACTGGCATCTCAAATCCATAACCAAATTGAACTCAATGTCCAACTTCAGATACCAAATTTTTGAGAAAAGAATGAAAATTAATACATGGTTTTCCTCACTCTCTACTCAAAAGAAAATAGCTCTTGCATTTCGATGACACTCCAGAACTATCAATTATTTTCAAGCCAATTCTCCTATACATTAGGAAAACTTAGATTTGGTACCACAGTTGTACTTTTAGGTCATTAACTCAAGAACTGCAAACTTTGGAATTCAGAAAGCCCAGTAACTACTGACCTTGTCTGATGGGCTGAACGAGCACACTGAATCAAAGCATCTGAAAAATTATCTTTTGCCATTTCAGACAATGAGCTTTCACCCACGTGCACATGCAAAGCTGTCCCCAGTTCTACAGATAACACAATGTTTTATTACACACAGCATAAGCAGCATTTCTTAGATGTGGCATTTTTAACATTGCCACCTACTCTCCAGGTCTCTCAGCCTCTTCCATTTCAAGGAGTATCTTAAGAGTTGTTTATAGCTACCAGACTTTGCCATTCAAGCCAAAAACTTGTGTCCTCTGTCTACATCTGTATATATTTGTTGGGAGAATTAGAAACAGGCAGGAAATTTTAGCCAATGTCATTAATCTGTTTCTCTAACAAAGCAAAAACAAAATGATGCATTACTCTTCCCTTCATTCCTACACATACACCACACACCAAAATCCACAGCCTTGCAATGGTGTTTCTAAGAAGTTGTCACTTCTGTGCTTTTAAACAGAGCAGTGAAATTCAGATTTATGTCTGGGATGCATCTTTCCCTGTTCCTATGAGTTACCAGGATAGCCAGTCTTTAAGGTCTTTCAGTTGTGTTGTGTTTGCAAGAATCAGTAACTGCCAGCTGAAGTCTTTCAAGATTCCTCCTCTGTTAAATATCCTGCCTCCTCTTGCAGCTCTCTATTCTCCATCTCTGCAAACAGCTTTGCAAGAAGAGAGCACCATGAGCCCAAACTTAGAAAGAACAGCATCTGTGCACAAGGATTAATGGAGGGGAAGGGGGAGATGGAGGAAAGCGGGAAGGGATCAAGCCAGTGCACACAAGGATGAGGGGGCTCTAAGAAAAACCTAGTCTAAGTAAACACTACACGTTTATGTGTAGGTACAAAGGAGAAAGACACATAGGTAGGCTTGACTAAGGCACTTGCTAATATTTTGGGACTTACTTTGCCATTTAACAACTTGCTTCGGTATTTTACACACTCATAAACACGAAGACATTACCAAACCATTCCAGCTCTTATTACATAAATTCTTCTCTTAACAGTGCTATAAACTATTTTGTACACACCTACAAATACAGGTTTCCACAGTTTTTTCACTCCTCCTGAAAAGCTGAATATACTGTATTTACTAACAAAGAGGATATTTTAGGACCAAGCTTACTTACATACGGAAATTAGCTGGAATATAGCAGTAGAAGTTAATTCCATGTTTCGATTGCACCTTTGAATATTGAAATCTGCTTCTTACTCCATACATTTTTCATCTTCATGCATATTATCTCTTATTTTCACTGATTGCTCAAAATCACTTACAGATTTGCACTTTAATGGTGACACTGCATTTAGCAAAGCTACTGCCAAAAAAAGGCAACTCCTGTGTTGTTGCTTCACTCAGTGCTACTCCTGTTTCTTGGCTTTTAAGGTCATTTTTTTGCCTTTAAGGGCATTAGATTACATCTCAGCAATTCAGCTGTCATACCATTCCACAAAATACTTCATAAAAAGCATATTTGCTTCTGCCAAAGTAGGAGCACTGCGGTAGTTTCAAGGCAACATAGCTACTGCAACTAAGAGTGAAGTTAATTCTCAAAGGAAAATACAAAAGCTGTCTGCACTATAAACTACTTGATAGCTCATCACTTTATTTTGGAGAGGATTTTTTTTTGGTGGTGGTGGTGTTGTCCTTCTCACAGATTCCTTCAGGAACTCCTACAGATTCCTAACCTGCCTGAGTTCTTGCTATTGTAACTAACTTCTCCTCTTTGTGACGAGAAATACATATTTTTTTAGAGAACTGTACAGCCTCATGTGCCATGAAATGGATGGATGCCTTTGTTGTTTTTGCTGGTGACGTTAGTGGATCTTATCTAAAAGATTCTGGAAAGTGAGATAGATATTTGTCATGCCTGAGGGTGCACTGCTTACCAGTTGTAGACAAAAAAGCAGAAGGAAAACAAAAGGAAAAATAAAGAGAGTTTTCCTCTCCCACTGTGATCATAGTGTGAGTGGAGAGGATCACACGGGGACATAGACGGTCCCATACATATTACTGGCCTGTTCAGACCATTAGCTTGTTTCTAACAGTGTATTTTCTGTTCAGCCTACATGCCTTCTCCATATCACTAATTATTTTGCCTGTCATTAAAAAGAAACTAGGATGACCAGATATGGTAACATTAGCAGTTCAGTCTTTTCATTTACAGTTTTCTCTTCAAAGAGGCTGGATGTCTGAATCCTCCTTCTTCATACCACTTACTTGGCAAGATGACCCAACTGACCACTGCATTATTCCCTGCTTCTGTTATTGCAGTATCGGGAGCCCTAATCAGCAGATAGGGATCTGCTGCTATTAGCTCTGCATAGACACAAAATGACAACAACAGCCTCAGAGAGCACAGCTACTCAGTTGTGGCATCTTTTGAGGCAGGGAAGACTGACAGCTTTGTAAAGTCACAATAATTCCAATCTTGTTAACACTTTGCATCCTATTCCATCTTTTTACTCCAAGTGCTTGGACTGAATTAAAACAAAATTCCATGCGCCATGCAAACAGCACAAGATGTTGTTTGCAGAACCACTTCCCACCAGAAACACGTATGCTTTATAAGCCGAGGTCATTTTTTCCCCAGCTGACCTGCTAGAGAGCCACGAGCCAGCACAGGGAGGCCCAGCTTAACCTGGTGGAGAGCAGTAACGTGGAGCAGGGCCCGGGAGCTGCGCCGGCCGTGCAGGAGGAGCAGCGACGCTTGGTCTTTCCTTGCCCCGGCTTCACGGGCCAGCCAGCTCTCCTGCCGCTTACATCTTGCAGCACTCTTCCTAAAAGCCAAGCGTGCCAAAGAAAGGGGAGAAAGCAGAGCCTGCCTAGCCATTAACCATGCTGTTCCTCGAAATTGATACAGAAGAGTCAGGCCTTTGCAGCAAACTGCATCCCCAACAGACCTGCCACAAGCGAAAGGCAGAACCCCCATTTTCTTCCTCTTTACCCTCACTGTGAGAGATTCAACTTTTGACATGGGAGACACTTTTTTGTTTTTAATTCTTTGTTATTACAGTAACAGGAACTCTCAGAGAGCCAACCCGAGTTGTATTAGTGCTTCAAATGACAGGGAGTTTGGAAAATTGAAATTGATCACCCTATAATTTGAAATTCGAACTAAGAGAAGATTGGCCTAACCATTCCCTGGGGATAAATTATAAAGCAAATCCAGACGAAGTTTTAGTTCCCCAAAGACAGTTTAGTAAATAAATCTGAAAATAAAAGATAAAAAAGTAAAACTGGTGACCTTTTCCCAACATAATTAACTATTAAAAGTAGTAGCATGAGTGCCTGAGCAAGATACTGTTCCTCAAAATTGGTATGGCACCTTTGTATTTGGGTGTTCATCTTGAGCACAGAAAGGAGAAAAAAAGCAAAGCAAAATATCCACCTTAAGCCACATCACATCTTGGACTAGTCTTTGCCCGAGTTCCAGATCTAATTTATTCAATCTCATGAAGAAAATAGAATTAAAGTCAAACTAAATCCAAGCATACATTGGATCATATTAACTGAAACAAAAAGATAATGTTAGAAGTTTCTAGAAAATATTTAGAGATTTATAAAGGCTTTTATATATATGTGTATATGATTTAGGCATTACTTAACTAATATTGGAGGTATGCGTAATGAAAAAACAAAGAAGACTGGGACAAGTTTCTGATCACAACAGATTCATGAATACAATTTAAAAGATTAGACTTAGCAAGCATAATAATCAAGAGCAACACTTTTTTAAAAGTCATAAATTACTAAGGTTTTGACTTATGCAAAATTTAAAATCTTTCTAAATGACAAGAATCCAGTAGGGTTGACATATATTTTGTAAAAATATTATTGAGATAAGGGAAAATAAATAAAAAAGCGAGAATGTAAAATGGGTGGTGGTGGCAAACCAGCAATATTGGCATTATGTTCCTATCTGTCATTTGGCACTGAAGTAGCTCTTGAGCATTAAGCTCTAGAGGAGCTGACCCTCAAAGGAAATGAGAGAACTGTGTTCTTAAAAGTCAATGAGAAGCTTTGCTTTTCACCAAATCAACAACCATTTGCCTCTTCTTCACTGCAGATCTGAAGTCTAGGCCTGAAGCCTAGCCTAGCGTCTCGTTCCTGTCTTTCCTTTCTCCCAGCTTTGCTTCCTCCTGACGGCTGCAAACAGCATTACTCATATCCTCGCAGGTATCCGAGTTCCTCCCTGAGAAGATCATGACAGAAAGCTCTGCTGGCAGGGAAGTTCGTTTCACAAGAGCTTTGGAAAAACACTTCATGGGTGACGGTGGTGGCAGCAAAGCACCTTTGATCCTCCTTGCAGAGTATCACTGTGAATTCTGTACCCCATAATTAGAAATATCATATGTGAAACACTATGGTTGCAAAGTCAAAGAATGCAAAGTTAAGAAATCCCAAGATTAAACTACTTGTGCAACCATCATTTGCTTCCTTCATGCATCTGCATTAAAACGTTGCCCAACACCACCCCAAAGGACTATGACAGAGCAGGCCCAGGACCTTCAGCCTTGGCCCAGCACTTCAAACAGGGCCTTTCTTTTCTTTTTTTTTTTAACTTCTCACCTCATTTACCCCACATATGTTTGGGGGAAGAGGGCTATGAGAAATGATGTGTGACCATAATGCACTTAAAATCGTGTCTCCACTTTTCACAGACATTTTCCTACTTTTGGATACTTGCTTTTGCCAGGCTTTCACATAGATTTGGAGGCTTCTTTGATTTTTGCATTATACTGTACAGACTTCTTAACATCTTAACTGGAAAAGAAATCCAATTTACAGATTACGGTCTTGGTTTTCTTTACTATTTTTATGCTAGTGTCTAATATTTTTAGAGAAAAAAAACACTTGAAGATTCAACACCTGCTTCCTTTGTTTAAGGCACAATAAAAATATTCAGACACTGAAAAAAATCTAGAGCAAAACAGTGAGAGTCAGACTTGAAACACCTGGTATTTCAAAGGGAGAGAATAAAAAAAGATACAGCAAGCCCTACTCTTTGGATCTTCCTGGCAAAAAGAAGACGAACACGCATTTCTTTTCAGAAAGTTCTCTGTAAGTTGTTCAAAAAGATGAATTGCCATTCGAATACATCTAGGCAGCTCTGCAGAGACCTGCTTAAGCAAGTCACACCTGGTGGCTTCAGCGACCCAGGCTTGTCACCAACAGGACAATCTCTCCCGGAGGCCGGCTGCTATCCGCACAAACCGCAGGTCGCTCCGCAGGAGCCACGGCACAGCGGCCGGCGGAGGCGTTCCACCTCATCCCTCACCTAAGGCGCTCCGTGCCGACCTGCGTGGCAGAATCAAAGCAGCTCTCGGCCCTGCTGAGCTTTGTGCTGCTGCTCAGGGCAAGTAAACAGCAGGAACGCAACACCGACGTTAAGCTGCGCGTTGCTGACCCACAGACAGCGAAGGTTGGAACCCTTAATTCTGCTCCTTGGCGTTCATGAGAGACCAGTCATCAAGTTTTATGAGCGTTGTGCAACTGCATAATTTCAAAGATAAGTATAACAGTATTTTAAATTACTTCAGCTAAGCATGCTGTCAATAAATGCTCTCACATAAAAAGCTATTATGGCCATGAAGAAATGATTTAGTCGGAGCATTCAACTACCACTTTCCCATTTTCAGAACTTTAGGTATGGCATGTTACCCCGACGTAAGCTCAGCCTATAAAAGCCTACCTCCCCCCTTCAGATAAAACAGAAAGTAACTCTGACCCCTCAAAAGAAAAGTGTAACAGATGCTTATACAAATTATTAACTACCTGTGTTCCTGCAAACCTAACTCTTGTCAGAACTGGAAGACGAGCAAATTTTTTCAACACCTGACTGTCTTATTCCATAAACACCAAGGAAATGCAAGTTAGGGCATAAACAGCTGTCACCCTGGCTGGCTCTGTCCATTTGCTGTTTTCTCAATTTATCCTGGCTGTATGTTACATGAAGCTTCTGTGTCTTGATTTACCTCTCACCCCACAAAGATCTACCTTGTAGATTGGCCTTCTCACTAGCTGATTCCTAAGTGATTCCTGTTACACCCCTTTCCCTGGAGTTACCACGCACATTAATAGCTTTGCTCAGCAACATGAGGAATGTAAATTCAGAACGTTGTAAAACACCACCAGTAAAGATGATAGTCAAGAATGTCATTCACAAATATCTCCTATTTAACATAGCACCAGAAAGAGGTCTTCTCTGAGGTCAGCACATCAGTTCATTCCAAGTTTTCCTCCACTACAGACTTGACCTGATCTTGCACTCAGTAGTTGCACCTAATTCTGCCCTTCTGCCCCTGAACCCGCCAAGGTGGGTCCATCAGCACCAGAGAGCTGCTGTCACCAGCTTGTGACGAACATGCCCTGCAGGGAGAATACAGAATAAATCCCATAAAAACTGTCTATCTCTGGAACAAGAGCTGCCAACAGCTCCTTCCCAAAGACCTTCATATGGGGGATTTTTGGATAGTTCACCTTGCTGCTGGATGAAAAAACATTAGGAATGCCCTCAGCCAGCTGCCACCCGTGCCCACGCGAGCCCTGCAGTGCTACCGTGGGGCTGCAGCCCTGCAGCAGTGCTGCTCCCAGCAGGCACCGGCCCCCCAGCTGGCTCCACTACGGTGCTCTCCTGAGAGGCTTCAATCTTGAGAAGAGATAACTGCTGTGCTTTGATCGTGGTAAGAAAAGAAAGGGGGAAAAGAGTAGAGAAGTAACGCGGGCAGTGCAGTGAAAGACTGCGGGGATACAAGGCCACTGAAAAGCGCAGCAGAAGCGACCCCAGTGGCAGGTACCCGGGCAAAGGAAACGCACCCTCAGCGGCTGCGCGGGTCCCTCCCCTGCCCGACGCTCCTTCTCGAGGCCTGGGCAGAGAACCAGCACTTCTTCCGCAAGAAGCCATCCAGCTCAGAAGCCGACAAACCCGAGCGGCGTACCTCGTTACAGACAACAGAGCAAGGTTTGCCAAGAGCGACGGCTTTCTTGGGTTCGCGTAAGGCTGGTGTAAGTGGAACGGTTTTAACGCGCCCCTTTGAAGCCAGCGTGTCGCAGGCGAGCCCTGGGACAGCGTGGCCACGGGCCACTTCCTGGGCCGCCTCCAGCTCCTTCCTTCCCAAAGCCATCGTGGCTGGTGACTCGGGCGGATTTTCCCATCTGTGAGGGCAGGTATCTCCCAAGGAGAACAGTAACTGCAATTATCTTTAATCTAAGCAAGAGATAGGACCCATCCACCAACACCATTTGCTCACAGCGGGGCCGGGAGAAGTGGTTTCCTTTAACACCACCCTACCGATGGAAGGACCTGGTCAGTCCCTCTCGCCTTGCGTGCTTTAATAAAAAACAAATGTTCCGAGCATGGAATGTTATGAAGATAGAAATTTGCTGTTACTTTTCTGAATGCCTCTACTGAAAACCTATTTTTAACATGCCATAGAGCTGAAGTAAATCTTAACGCTAGCCCTAAAATAAGCCAGACCCTCCCCATCCAAAATGCTTTCAAAATAAATCCCTGCGACAGTAATCACCTGCTGATACATGCTTTCATGTGTAGCCAGTTGCTAAGATGCCACATCTGTCACTTCTTGCTTCCAAGAACACGCTTTCCTTTCCTGTAGCGAAGGGGAAATTCTGCTCCTGGAATTGAACGGAGCATCGCGATGCCTTTTTTGGTATCTCTATCCTTCCCCTCACCATCCGAATGAGGGCACACGGGTTTTCAGGGGTCTGGCAGCGCGGCTCTTAAGAATTGCTCAGCTTTGAGATTCCAGTACTGTAAAGCCTCTGATAATATTTCTCAGTGCTTTGCTGCACAATGTCACATATTTACAGCCTGCATTTAACTGAGAAGAATGGTCTGCATGTGAATAATTTCATTCCCGGGCGCTCTCCTCACCTCCCCCAGCTATTAATAAATAAATAAGCAAATAAAAGGCGGGGATCACATCTGTCACACCGAACACCTCGCAATAAGCCCTCTCCCTATTTTTAAGCCAGGGCAGCAACCTCATGACACACGCCTTGCATTAATTACTTCCTCTATTTCTGGCACTTTCTTTTTTTTTTTTTTTTTAAATTTCCAGCCAAAATAAACCGCGTCCCTCCCGGTAGCTCCGCGCGCTCTTTGTGTGCGCGGCCGTCCCGCCGTGTCCTCCCCCCACGGTGCGGCCACAGCGCGGCGCGACCCCCAGGTGTGGCCGAAAAAATATAATAATAATAATAATAATAATAATAATAATAATAATAATAATAATAACGCGGGGGTGAGGGGCAGGGCTGTGTTTCACCCCGAATTTCAGCCGTTCAAAGCACCCCCCGCGCCGGCTCAACCGCCTCCCAACGTCTCCCCCGCGGCCGCGCCCGGGCGCCGCTCCCGGCCCCGCTCCCGGCCCCGCTCCGCACTCACGGCTCGGCGCGGCTCGGCTCGGCTCGGCTCGGCGCGACTCGGGGCCGCCGGAGGAGGACGAGGACGAGGACGAGGAGGAGGAGGAGAAGCCGGGGCCGAGGCCGGGGCCGCCCCTGGGCGCCGCAGCGGCGAGCGCGGCACCTGTGAGCGCCTGTCAGTGCCGGCGGCGCGGGGAGGGGGCGCGGGGCGGGCGGCGCCGGCGGGCGGGCCGGGAAGGGAAGGGAAAGGAAAAGGGAAGGGAAGGCGGCGGCAGGGAAATCCTGGCACCGCGGAGGAGTGCCTGGAAGGCGGGCAGGGAAAGGGGGGGCGGCAGCAGCCTCAATAGCAGTAATCACATTCACAGCATTAACAATATTTTTTCCTTATTTAGCCTTTCCACCCCTCTATTTTTCCCCCCCTTTTTAGCACCCGCCACCCTCCCACCCCCCCAAGCTCCCCCAGCCTGTTGGGGTGCTTAAAAATTCCCGGGTGGCGTTTGTCACCCGCAGCCCCTCTCACCTGCCCCAGTGTGGCCTCCTCACGCCCGGCCCGGCTGCCACCGTCGTTCCTCGCGCAGGCCCGAGCAGCGATGCTCCCCCGGCCCCGCAGGCCTCCCGAGCGGGCAGCGGATGCTGCGAGGCGGCGAGCGTGGCCAGCGGATGCTGCGAGGTGGCGAGCGCGGCCAACGCAGCATCTGGCGCCGTGCGCGCGGCCGGCGGCATGGGCCGGGCCTGCGGATGCTCCGCGCAAGCCCCGCGGAGGTTGCTCTTCCCGCAGCCAGGAGCGCGGCTAATGACCGGCTTGAGGGGAGCTGCCCGTGTGCTGCGCCACGGCGCAAGCGCCTCGCGCAGAGAGGACCCGGCGTCGCTGCCGGCAGCCCGGCCGGTTGCTGAGGAGGAAGCCCATAAAAACTGAGCCCATGTTAAAATTTTTACAAGTTCCTTGCTTAATCCAGACAGAGACCCCGGGATTGTTGCGCTCCTTCCAACGACATCCTCCCTGGAGTTTCTCTTGGCAGGTACCGGAGCGTAGCACTACGCTCCAGACAGTTACACTCAAGGTTCGTTTTCCAAAATGTTACCCTTGGCACTGCCCTGCCAGCACTGCATGTGCAGGTACTGAGGTATTAAATAGGGTGTTTTTTATAAATATTTGCATAGTTTTCATTATGCATGGCATTTTTGAACAAGTGTAAACAGTCAGTGCACTGTATATAAACGTATACTTACTTTGAAATGTTACATACACCTAGGCAAAAGGATTTTTCCCTTGGCTCATTTTGCACTGTTAGCACTGGAGCGCTGTGCTCCAGGACAATTGCATTTTCTTTCATGTAAACACCGCACCAAATTCAGAGGACACTTTCATTCCAAGGTGCTGAGTCTGTAATATTCCACATGCCCACGGAGTGCAGCAGCCTTACAGATCTGCCGTGCTGTCTCGGGACAGGCACCATGCCGGGATACGCAGCGCGTTGCACCCCGATCCTGTGGGATGGGGGGCGTCCGGGCGCTGAACGAGGGGCAGGATGGCTCCGGGCCTCGGCCTCCGGACAGGCCCGCGGCATGGCCAGGGACCGCGCGCTTCCAGGAATCCGTAATGGCCATGACGGAAGCCAAAGTAAATCTGTGAGCGGCCCAGAGGCTGCTCTTATGCAAAGGGGCTGTCCGAGAAAACAGCTATTAGAAAGTTAGTGTAAGCAAAAGAAAAAAAAACCATCACGTAATAAATGCTGTCTTCTTTGGACTCTTTTCCAACTTTGCAATTATTCAATTATTTATTCTGTGTGAATGCACAGGCTACCTTTAATCTACTGGCTCTATTCTTGAAGCTGCATTTTCATTTAAGAACCCAGTTTAAGTGGTTTATAACTTTTAAAGGGGACACTTGAGGGATGACATTGCTCATATTTCATTTTAGTTTAGAAAGGAAATGTGTGTGGGCATGCATGTGTGTGGCTTCATGTGCTGAATCTGAGGAAAATCCACACGACCATTTCTGAGGACAAAACAGACACCCAGATGCATTCGCTATACTAATGTGCTGCCAACATTTCGCAGTGGCACGCTCCGAAGCTCGCTCCAGGCATGCCACACATCTGAAGACTTCCTTGGTTTTTCATTTTCAGAGCGGGGCTGCAAACCTCTGCCTGCCTAAAAGCCTGCCCTGCGAGGAGCCGCAGCCATCCCGTCTCTGCTGCATCTATCAGTAGTCGTAGCTTTTCCAAAGGTAGGAGGATCTCTTTTCTGAAGAAACTCTAAAAATAAAGAAGGGAGGCTGCAAGAGCCCAGTACAGGGAATCCTTTCTTTACCCTGAGTATATGGCCATAAGTCATATTCATGTTAGTTTGCTCTTATTATGAAGAAGCTGAGGATATATTAATAGAAAAGCGTTTGTTACACACACAAATACAGTTATTGTTTCGTGATGGAAATAGCTCAGAGAGAAGATGCAGCTTCTCTGCGGAAAAAATGCCGATCCCTTGCCCAGCTTAGTGTGTGATGGGGAAACCCTGTGGGACAGAACTGTACGTGCCAGAGGCAGACTCAAAGTTACTCAAAGAACCTGAATTCTGAATTTCTCCAGGTTCTTAGTGGCTAAAAACGCTTTAGGCATGTATTAGCGTTGTTAATAACACACAGATTTTGAATTGGTTGCCAAGAAAAAGCAATGGAAGTCTTTGAATGTTTGGTCCATTTCCACCACAGATTTATGCTGCCTCTTCTATCATTTCAAACCTTTATCCCCAGGAACTAGATAGAGCTTAAAGCATAGGCTTAGGATTCCTAAATGACAGGCACACTCAAATCCTTACACACTTAGATGCTTAAGTTCCAGTGATACCTAGAAAATCCAAGTATTTAACTATATATTTAAGCACCTTACTGAATCACAGCAATTCTTATTTGTAATAAAATCGGTTTCATTTATATGTGCCCAGCTCAAATCCATGGTGGTTTTGCATTTCTTTCAGCGGGAGCAGGATCATGCATTTAATGAAGACTGTAAGTAGACTCTGCTATGCTTTGAAATTGCCTGGTTAAAAGTCATATTTTGCCAAGGGTTCTATGATTCTTAAAGTAAACATCGTTAGCATAAGGTCTGCAAGCGAAAAAGTTAAAACAGTTTAATGCAAATACTCTTCATTCCTCAATCACAAACAAAATACTGCTAAAGCATTTCCCAAAAGCTGTCTCATGCTATTGTCCAGTGCTCCAGCAGATTGCACCCTGAAATACTATTGCTAAATAGTGTTTAGCAATGGTGTATAGAAATAGTCTGAATTTTTGTATCTTTAATAGTCCATGTGGATTACTGAAGCACATATCTCCAACGCACAACATTTCTGGTAATTTGCTTTAAAGAGCTACAAGACTGTAGGGTGGAAGGGCCTTCAGAGCCATCTCCTCCACGTTGCACCTCGATGCAGGACTGAGCAGGTTTCAAAACCCTTCAGAACCTGTGGACATTTCCATTCTCCAGAGAAGATTCAGACCCCTTACACTGAAAAAGGCTACTGCAGAATATATAACAACTGGTCTCCTCTGCCTCCTTTCATAGTCCCCTGTGAGTGCCCTGTAAGTTCCCCATGGGTGGCCCATAGGTCCCTGTGGCACTGCAGGCAAGTTGGACCTGCCTAAACTTGCTCGTGTATCCTCTGTTCCCAAGAGCAACAGGGATGGAAATTCCACAGTCTTCCCAGATAGCTCCATAGCTTCCTGTCTTCTGTATATATTTTTTTCTATTTTTCCATCTGATTCACAGCTTTTATCTTTCTTTGCTGAAAATTAATTCACTTCTCTCATTGAGCAGAGAGAACAGTGAGACTCTCTTCTTTATATCAATCCTATTTGGAGGTTGCTATTTTCCTCAAGCTTATGGTCTTTCCTCACTGCTGGCTCTTACTGAGTCAAAACAAGGATCAGGGCTGCATAATGCAGCTTCTTTCATGGAAATTTTTATGCAGTGTTGGAACAAAATAATATGATCTGACTGAGGGAAAAATCTCCTGCAACTTGTTTGCCACAGATTACTTCTATAACTGTCACTTTGGGAATTTCTATAAATAAAATTGCTATCACTCTTCAGAGAAGCGAACATTTTCTACCATTTTTTTCAACAATGAAAAAATACAGATCTGTTTTTCATCTAAATTCTTTATATATTTGAAATCACTCAGAGAAGAAAGTCCAAAGAAATGTGGTTAGCTTTGACGAAAAGAAGCCTCCCAGTGGGATATTTAACAGAATACCTAGAAAACAGCGTTGAAAGACTTATAATATTTGGAAGCCATTTTTTAGACTCTCGTTCTGTGACCTCTGATCTCCAGTGGCCCCTACTTTGCTTTAACTCACTAGCCTCTCTGGTGATAACACTTTGGACACAGGGGAGAAAGAAGGACTAATTGACCCTCTGTTTGAGGAGAGATTTTGTGTAACCTTTCATGTACTGATGATGGAGGTTTGACATGCAGCACATTTTGGGTATTCAAGGGCTGCACCAGGCTTGGCTTTCTTAGCCTGGCCTTTCCCTTGGTGTTAGGGGACCGCAATGAAAGCAGGTGAGCGCTCCATAACCCTTCCAAAGCCTTCATGGGCACAAAGGGTGACGACTCGGTTGGGCAAAGGAGGTGGTAGCTCACATATTGCCCTGATTTATTTATTTATTTATTAGTTTGATTATTTGTTGTCATTTACTCTCCCCAGGTCCCCAAGGTTCAGACCACTTTTCTCTGAAGAACTCCCCAAAACAGAGAGGATGAAATTCCACAGCAGACAGATGGAGGGGATGCAGACAGATCTCCGGTGCCAGGGGAATGCCATCGGCTGCAACCATCCAGCAGCTTCACATAGATAATCAATTTGTTTTTAATAAAAGGCAGCTAAAAGCTGCTTTATGCTTGGAAGGGGAAAAATAAAATAAAAGTCACTTGAAAGTTCACTGATGATACGAAAGTGGGAGGAGTAGCTGATACCCCAGAGGGCTGCGCTGCCATCCAGAGGGACCTGGACAGACTGGACAACTGGGCGGTGAAAAACCTCATGAAATTCAACAAGGCCAAGTGCAAGGTTCTGCACCTGGGGAGGAATAACCCCAGACACCAGTACAGGCTGGGGACCGACGTTCTGGAGAGCAGCTCTGCGGAGAAAGACCTGGGTGTCATGGTGGACAAGAAGTTGACCATGAGGCAGCAGTGTGCTCTTGTGGCCAAGAAGGCCAATGGGATCCTGGGGTGCATTAAGAAGAGCGTCTCCAGCAGGTCGAGGGAGGTGATCCTGCTCCTCTACTCAGTCCTGGTGAGGCCACATCTGGAGTATTGTGTCCAGTTCTGGGCTCCACAGTACAAGAGGGATGTGGAGCTGCTGGAGAGAGTCCAGTGCAGGGCCACAAGGATGATCAGGGGCCTGGAACATCTGTGCTATGAGGAGAGGCTGAGGGAGCTGGGCCTGTTCAGCCTGGAGAAGAGAAGGCTGAGAGGGGACCTGATCAGTGTCTATAAGTACCTCAAGGGAGGCAGCGAGGAGGATGGTGCTGGCCTCTTTTCAGTGGTGGTCATCGACAGAACTAGAGGTAATGGCCACAAACTGAAACACCAAAAGTTCCACAGGAACTTAAGGGAAAATTTCTTAACAGTGAGGGTGACAGAGCACTGGAACAGGCTGCCCAGAGAGGTTGTGGAGTCTCCTTCTCTGGAGATCTTCAAAACCCGCGTGGACGCAGTCCTGTGCCACGTGCTCTAGGTGACCCTGTGTGTGCAGGGGAGTTGGACTAGATGATCTCTAGAGGTCCCCTACAACCTTACCGATTCTATGATTCTATGAAAGGATATTGGAGTTGTTCATATAAATATAATAATTGGATAAGGCTTGCATTAAATAGTGTGTTGATTTCTGATAATAATTCCTCATTTTGCAAACAAAAAGAAGATTCCAAGAACAATGAGAAGGCTGCAAAATGTTGTCTCGCTTAATACAACAATTTGCAGTTTGCTATCAGGATCTAGGGACTAATTCTGAAAGTGCTGAGTCCTCTTGCCTCCCATTAACTGCTGTGGGAGCTGAGCACACCTGGCCTCTTGAGGAACCAGGCTCTTTGGTGGTTTTAATTTAGAGGCTGACAATAACGCTGAATAAAAATATTCCTGGGGATAGCCCGCAATTACATAGCATGAGCTCATTGCTTCATTACAAAATGCGAGCTGAAACCATTCATAACTGCCAGCCAAATTACAACAAGCAATTCCAGTTTCTCATTGCCTGGGAAAGGCACTGGCAAGCTTAAATGAGTTTCAAAAATAGCTGCCACATCACAAAGTCGTAATCCGTGCTCGCTCGCCCCATGCGACTACCTGCGCGGCAGACACGGCGCGAGCAGCGCGCACGCGGAAGCGGCCCCTCGACGCGCAAGCCGCACGCGCGCCCGTTGGCGGCGGCGGGAGCCGCGGGGCGGCCTCGGCTCCGCATTCCTGCGGAGTGAATAATATCAGCTGAGATTAGGCTGCCGCACCGCATCGGCTGCAGGCGCGCTGCAGAGATTGAATATGGCCTAATTAGGAAGCGCTGGAGGCTGCTGGGTGTGGACGCGGGTCGGGAAAGAGCTGTTTTATGTGACCTTCTCTTGCGGAGAAACGAGAGTTCGCGAGGGATGAAATGAAAGCAGCAGGGCAGATTTCAGTCCCAAATCCGGGTATCGCAAAGTGCATCTCACATTCCTCACGCCGTTGCCACCGGCCTAAACAATAGTCCTCCAGGTTTCGCCTCTATTAAATGCTATTGTAAACACTGTAAATCCAGCAGGACCAGCCAAATTTGGTCACAACCTTCTTTTTGATGCAGATAGATGAGTGTCAGGGGTGTGCGAGGCTCTTAGCGCTGGAGGAGGCAGTTGCAGAGGGCGGCAGCTCCAGCCTCCCCGGAAGCAGAGGCTTTTGTATTAGCACAGCAGCAAAGGGTGGCAAATACCTGCAGTCCACAACATCCTGCCTAGATGATGGGACAAGTCCCACTGTAATTTGGGCTCGGTTTGTCTTCATCTTTGGGCTTGGATGGTGTGCAGTAAGAGGTCTGGAAGATGTTCTGCTTTCATGCCAGCACCCCCGAGGACTTGTCTTTACTGGACAAGGGACAGGGCAAGGTTTCCCACTAGTGTCATGGGACCTGCCATCCCTTCTGGTCTGCAAGACAGGGTCCTTCCTCCACTCCCTGCCTGCAGCCTTGCCAGAGAGGCACCCATCAGCATTAGGGGAATTCACAGCTCTAAAAATCGCTATCAGCTGCCTCAGTGTCTGCACATTCTTGTTAGCCAGGCATGCTGCTGGCTAACACCAAGTTGCTGACAAAATGCCTGCAAACATGTCTCATGTCTTGCATTTACCTCCTGGTTCCAAAATGAAAGCTACATTAATGCCAACAGCTGGAACAGATCAGTGCTCCGAGCTGGATTCATGCCTTACCACTGATTGGAATGGAGGGTGAGGAGAGAAGACTGGAGCGTGCCAGGCTGAAAGTGGTTTACTGTGTTCATGGGACAAGGTCGCATCTGTGCAGGTACTCACAAAGGACAGAGCAGCTTTCCCACCGCACGCCACAGAAGGCTGTGACTGAGCATGCAGTTAAAACCAGTAAATATAACTTCAGACATCACAGTATATCACGTAACTGAACACAGAACCAGAATAGATACACGTGAGTATAGCTTCGTGGTTCGTGTGCTCAAACCCAAGCTAAAAAAAAAGCAATTATTTTCTCTGACATGAAGGGTTTTTGAGACCCTACTCCCACTGACACCAAAGGAAACCAAGGAAAGATCCATCTTCTCTGTGTTGGCCTTCACAAATTAAGCACTGTGGAAATTAACCTCGGTCTGGTTTTCCTGTAAGTCAGGAACAACTGCTAAGCCCAGCGGCGTGATGCTGCTGGGAAGTCACAGCCAGGCCCGGGCTTCCCGTGCAGAAATACCCTGGGCAAATGCAGGCGAGCGTTCCCTAAGCTGCATGCACGTCCCGTGGCGCAGGCTCCTGCGGCTCCTGGCCCTCCCTGTGCCCTGGGCCCTGCAGGTGCAGGTGAGGCTGCGTCTGCTGAGACCCCTGTGGAGATGTCGGGGCCCTGGGCTACGCGTGTGACCCCAGCAGCTTCACCCCAACGGCCGCTCAGAATGCAGCGCTTAGAAAATCACAGATATTCTCTGATTTGCAGCTTACCCAAGCTGCGGGCCGAGCTTGAGGCCACCGAAACAAGACAGATGCCAAAGGCCTGGGTGTTTTTGTGCTGCGCCGTGTCCCCAGGGCGGGCAGGACAAGCTGGCTGCCGCCTCGCTTTCGAGGCCGAGCTCTGGCCCTGCGCCCTGCGGGCCCCTGCGCCTGCCTGCGAGGGGGGACGAAAGGCAAATAGGAAAAGCAGGCCCCTTGCCAGTAGGTTTGCATTTGCTAAAGGAATCCACATGATCCCAGGAAAAGTTTTAGCAGTCTGCAAGCTGGGAAAAGCTGAAACCCACCGATCCGGGGAATGCAGGCTTACACCTTTGTGTTACACATGGTACAGATTTAAAGATTTACTTTAGATTGAAGAGTATTAGGGGAACAATATATAACGGGAAGGAAAGCTTAGGAGTGTTTTGAGTGATCAAATCTGAAATGTATCATTGAAAGATGTCTCCATTTTGTAAGATACCAAGTGCACTGGGTGAAAAATGCCTGGAAACCTAATAACAAATATTTAGTAACATGTATGTTTTAATTTTCATAATGCATCAATTACTGTGATGTTTTTACTAGCATTCCTGTTAGATACTTAGATGACCTGACATCTGGCTAAACAAACAACATATTGTATGCAATTAAAACACTGATTAAATTGCATAGGATGATAATAGGGCAGTGCTGGAAAAATCCATTTGCTTCTGATAAATAGTCCTTTTTGTTTTTCCCAGGCAAAACCACTATCATCTGGAGAGATGAACTGTCATTAACCCCTTCCCTCCCTTTTTGTCTTTCCCATATATGCAGCATAAGCCTGTTTGTATCCTAGAAGAGCATATTGGAAGCAATTTCCAATGTGGTAGCAGCCTACAGAGCCACAGTTAACTTCAGGTAAAAAGTGCTCTGCAGCTTCTTTTTGAGTATCCTCTTAAGCAAACTGGTATGACTGGAATACATATTTTAGAGAGGAAAGATTTGTACCAACACTAACCATCCGTCTTTTTGCTGAATTACATAATTTGCTTCTTTGTAAGTTCCCACAATACTTGCAGTCTTTTATTTGGCATCTGGCATGTTTAATGTTGGCTTTTTTTTAATGTTGTTTACTATGGACCTATTACTCTTACACTTAAGTTTTCTGTGAAGGCTGCTGGAGATGAACAAGTACCGTCAGTTAGTAATATCTGTCAGTTTGCTAGGAGCTTAACAAAGTCTTTCTGTTGCAAAAGTTTCATTGTTTTCAGCATCAAGTGCTCAGGAACTTCTAAGAACAGGTCCTTTTTATTTGGTTTATGAATTCAGGTTGCTAAATAGAGACATGTGCTAATCCAAAACAGATTTATACATTTGGGCTGATACCATTTGATGATGAAATTAAACAAACAAACAAAAGCCCTAAAGTCTGTCAGAAACTCTCCTGTAAGCGCAAACAATATGGAATTAAATAAAGCTTGCTGGATCTGAGCTAGTAGTGCACAGGGGAATGCAGATATTTTGCGCATTGCTTTTCTCCTGTGTCCACAGTGAGTTGTTTGCTCTCTTATCCAGGGAATCACAACTGGATTTTACCTTGTATGTGATTTGTCTAACCACGCTATACGGAAGGATAGCATGAGCGAAGAGTAAGGGACCCAAACTTTTATGTCAGCCTTTTGTCTTCAAAGTCCCTTGGGACTTCTGCTAGTTACTTGAAAAATACCCCCCTTTGCATCTGTTCACTTGTTCAGGCTGACTGAATATGCAGAATATTTTTTTCCATGCATCTTTGTGTTTGACTTGCAGTTATCTATTCAAGGCTAAAAAGAATAAACCTGAAAAAAAGGTAGAAAAGCAGGAACTGCTTTCAGATGTCTATTTTTTCTCCGCTTTGAATTGATTTATAAGAATAAAGGCAGAGAAACTTACATAGTTATACCAACTTATACAAGTTATGCAATCAAATATTTCAGGTAGATTTATCAGTGAGGTTCTACACTTCACTACTGTGAGTCTAATGATAAGACTGGAGCCACATCACCTTAAATCTCAAATCTGTGTATCAGGGCTCAACCTTAGAGGTCCAGTTGTGTGTCTGGCTGTCTTGCATTCTCACTCTTGAATAAATTAATTTTCTACTCAGTCTCTTCCCTTTTTAACTGGCATCCCAAGCAATGTAGAGCTTTCTGTTGTGTATTTTAGGTAGTGCAGGCACAGCATTTGAAGAACAGCTTGACATCATGGAATGAGGTCAACTGATGACTCTACATGACATGTCCCAACTATGAAAAAAATGAATGAAAAAAATGCCAGAGCAAATTCCAATAAATTCCCTAGTGGATTCCATCAGAAATGGAAGGAGTCTTACTCAGAGCTTACTCACAACAGACCAGTTCCTAAAGTTCCAAACAAAGATTTATCCTGGCTTTGGTTAGCTGGGACACACATGTGAAGATGCAAAAATAATCTTTCTCAAAGGAATCACTCTGAAATTTCCAGTGACTTGGAGAAGGGATGAAGGTATCAAGTGGAAGGAGAGAGAGGAAGGGATCCTATTTCTGCATGTCAGTGTTTTCATATTTACCTCCGTTTGGCCTTGCTTGCCATTGTGTCATGTTTGTTTTAAAAGTGACTCAGAATTTATGGAGTCTTTCAGAAGGATGTCCAGTAACCTGTGATTCATGACATCCTGCAGAAGTCTCATGCTGGTTAATAATACCCGCTCTGTACAGCACTGCATTTCTAAGTTGTGAAATACCACAAGTGCTGACAAATCATTCTAACTCACTTCTGCTGGAAATCTGTTTTGTGATACACATCCCCTTGCCCAGAAAAAAAAAAGGCCTCCAGAGCATTTGATGACAGGCTCACTGGCCACATAGAGCCCATTCTCCCCATAAGAGGTAAGATAGTCATAAAAGTAAGATAAAAAAGTGAAAAAGCCATTAAAGGCTCAGGCTATAAACCTATTCACCAGCCCCAGCTGTGGAGCAAGCCCAAAGGTTTGGCTCAGGACAGGTTGTCTTGCAACCTGCTGGAGACCAAAGAAGAGTTTGCTGATTTCAGGTAGCCGTCTGCCTGCAGGATGCCTAATGAATGAGATTTACAAGTTCAGAGCCTTTCACTAGCATGTTATTCCCACCTAATTTTAAATTACATTCTCATTTAGAATAAACGCAACACCACAATGTTAACAAATTAGCATTAGTAACACCTAGGGAAATATGCAGGCTGTTAAAGTAGAATGGAAATAAAAATGTAGGAAGGAAAGTGTCATTAAAAACAAGTGACAATAATAACGCAGTGTGCAGACAGGTCTGCGAAACCTGCCGGGGCTGCTGTGCCAAAATGCCCGTGAGAGCAGCTCCAGCATGGACTTGGAGCTGACTTCGAAGAATATCATGACAAAGGTATTATTATGCCTTGTGTTACAGTTTCGGAGATTCCTTTTCTGTGAAGTCAGCCTTTTTTTCTCTCTTCAACAGGAATTGCTTGAAAGAAAAATATTGACCACAAGATAAATACCTATCTGAACCGAGTAAAAAAGAAGGAGAGAAAGAAAAAAAAAGAGGAAAAAGAGGACAATCAGGAAACCCTAAACTTCTACATTCCAACACTTTTCATTTTGGAGTCATAGTGCTGTTTTCTGTAAATAGACATTGCTTCAGCTGGGCAGTACAGGATATTGTAAATTGAAACACTTCCTAAAAAATACAATGCCTGTGCAGGTGCAGGGAGCAAGCAGGATGATATTGAGAGCTATTCTGTGACGCTCATCCTCACAAATAACCCTGTCTGCTGATCCCTTTGGCCACAAGAAACCTTTTCGACCACCTTTGCTCTTATCATCGAGGCCTCCAGCACGTGGAGAATGTTTTCAAACAGGATGACAAGGCCACATCCTGCGTGGATTTGAAAAGAATTAATTACAAAGAGCAAGCAATTGCCCATAATATCCTTTCTGCTCCATAGGCCCTCCTGTCAGTGCTGATCTCGCTGTGGGGAAGGAATGGGTGCTTTAAGCTTCCTACTTAGACTCCTCTCTGGCACCCAGACCTCTCTTCCTTACTCTCCAGTGGATCGTGGATTAGCTCATGGTGCTTTTGAGTGGAGGAGTGTGAGGATGTGAAACTGCAGCACAGTTAGGTCATTGGCGGTTGTTAAAAATGGACTTTACCCTGTAGTTTTTCACGGATTTTTCCAGGTTGCCCCGGGGCTGGGTGCTCTGGTACCAGGCGCACGTGGCGGGTACTTCCAGGCTGCGTCTGAGCGAGGGCAGATGCGCGCTCTGGTCCGCGTGCCGCACGGCCCGTGGCCTCGCGCTGCCCCGCCGAGGCCCTACCCTGAGCACCCGGCTGCATCTCCACACGGCCTTGCTGCAGAAACCGCCGTGGGGAGGAGGCGCTGCGCGTCTGCCTGTCCTCCCGGCACCGGCTTGCGAAGTGGCTGCCCTCGCCCACGAGATCGGAAGCGTTTCTAGACGCACCGGTTCAAACGAGCCTCAGGCTCCTTCCCCAGCGATATTTCGGTCTGATCGGGACAGCCGCCCTCTCCCTGGCTCCAAAAGCCGGGAGGGAGCTGCACTGCACCCTCATTTCCATCGCACATTGAAGCTCACTCCAAGACACCCACACAGGGCACCCACCTCCCTGCAGCCGCAGCCTTCCAGGACGAGCCTTCCTCTGCCTCCAGCTTCCTTATCTCTAATGGGGAGCATCCGAGATGGGATCAGCCGCAGGGCCACCGCTCGTGTGGGTGTCCTGCGGCCCTGGGGCAGTTTCGAACAGGGCAAGCCCACCCCTCGGCGCCTGCATCCTGCCTGGAGGGCACCGGGCAGCAGTGGCCAAACCTTGGGTTATGGCGGCAGCCACAAGGCCCCGTCGCTTGAGGCGTTTTTTCGCCGGCAGCCAAGCGGGGGCTGTTAGCGTTCGTTTCCGTGAGGTGGGTCTTGTAGGGAAAACAGCATAATCACATCCTGTGGCTTCTTCTGTTGCCTGGTTAATGTCAGGGAAGGCCGATGTTAATTTACCACTTCATCATCCTCTAAATTAAAAGTCTGATGCTCGAGGCCTGCACCAGGACTCCTACTTGTTGCTATTAGGATAAAAAAAAAAAAAGAAAAAAAAGCGGTAAACTGCCAAGCCAAATGCTGACAAAATGATCATCTTTAAGAGTCTGATTCTACTCTCGTTATGAGGGGTGCAAAGCAGAAGAAAGCTCCAAAGGGAGTGGGAGCTGTAATGCTCTCTATGCCAGTGATAATACCCAAACCTTAGATATTTTTAGGAAGAGATGCTGTGGGTTGCTGGATTAGTGTCTGTCCTGAATTTGTTGATAATTAAGTTTGAAGAAGGTTCAAAAGCCTAGCCTGCCAGTGATTCCTGAACTCTGATTTTTTTTCCAAAACATGTGTCTGAGTTTTCTTCTAATTCATTTTGGGATAAGTTTGACTGAGTTCAGGTTTTAAAGGATCGGCACTAAGTAGATAAAATAGTTCTTTTTGTTTCAAGCAATTCCTGAGCATTACAAGCGAAGTTAAAGCACAGTCATGAAAACCAACTTTTAAATGAAAATAAATCTATGTTTTACAGTGTGTCTCTAAAACTATCTGGATCTCCATGTTTATCATAGTGTACTTCTCTCTCTTTTAGTACTGCTCAGGTGGTTCTAGATAAAAGGCTTAAAAGCAGACTTTGAAGGCCCCAGTGTTTTCATTAGTCGGAGAGATGAAGTGGCTGAGGCTGCATGAGTCAGTGCAGGAACACGCTGCAGCGCTGACCCAGCTGCCTATTGGGATTCGCAGGTGCACGTTGCTTGGCCCGGATATTCAGAATTAATTTCAGAGCCATGCAGCATTCAGCAAATTCCTGTGAGACGGAGAAGGCAAAAGCCTAAGGAGAAGGGCACCTAAGGGTAGGCGAGCTGCCCAGGGCAGCGCACAGCAAGTGCTGCTGATGGGAACACCGGGACTCCTAACGTGCTCAGACTTCCTGCCCTCGCTTCGGTTTTTCGGTAGTCCAGTGCATTAGTGAGCAGGACCCAGCACGCAGAGCTGCGTCTTGAATGCTTTCCTGCAGTTTTCTTTTGCCATTTTTACCTCTAGCCTGCGCTGGAAGAGGAAGTCAGCATCCTGGGATTGGCAGCCAGCCCAAAGCTTAACAACTTCTCAACTACCAGTTTCTTGTGTAATACTGGAGAGACTGTATGCAAAAGATACACTCTACTGTTACTGGCATTTTAATATGGATGCAAAAGATACGTGCTATTGTTACTGGCATTTTAATATGGAGAAGTTTCAAGTCAGATCAGCTATGCTCTGCGGAGGACTCTGCTTGCAAAATGCAGATTAGACATGCACTGGAAAGACATTACAGTTTTCCCAGTCAAGACTACTGAAAATCATGTTTCTTCTTAAGTAAAATATTTTTAAAACACTTTATATTTTTTATCACACACCTTGTGAGATGATTGTGTTTTGTTATGAACTAAGAGAATTTCCTGTCATGTCTTAGCCTTTTGTTTCTATGATTTTCTTCAGTACTAAATGCTACTAGTATTGGAACCAGACTCATACTGGTATTATTAGTGCAATGCTAAATGACACCAGAGAGATATTATTGTTGCACATCTTTAATGACTTCTCTGACCTGAGCAACAGAAAAGGGTGGATTGTAATCATGGCAAATTCTGAAATGAATTTGAATCAAATTTTATCCAGTTCTAGTCACTAATATGTAATACAAGTATATTATATAATACAGGCTTTTGATTCCATTATTTGATTAGTCGGTAGAAAGCCTGCTTCTGTGGAATGACTTTTTAGATTTAGATTTAGATTTGCACGCTTTCCAGCAGCAATAGCCTGCACTAACGAACAGCTGTGATTGATACGTCAAAACTGCATTCCTGGCACGTCCTCTGGTTTGCTATTTGCTTTCAGTTCCCCAGCATGTGCCCTATTTTTCTGCCTGGAAATCTTGCCTGGGCAAACTGTGATCCCTTTCTATTTTTGTCTGGGATTTTCAGCCGGCTCCGAGACTCATGCTTGGTGAAAGGTCGGGCGCCATTTCGTCCATGCCAGGCACCGACACTTGAGCTGTTAAATTTGGGCCAGGTTGAGATGCAGATGCCCCAGATGGGCATTGAGCATGAGCCAGGTGGCTTTCGGGCTCCGGAGGAATCGGCTGTAGCCCCTGGGCTAGTAGTGCCCAGTTGCCCCTGCGGTTCTTACAGTGGTGCCAACAGAGGCCAAGCATCAGGCACAGAGTCTGGCAGTTGCTACACCCGTTGTGTTGGAATAGCTATTTAATCAGCTTTAATTTCTTGCTTTCGCTAAATTAGCCCAGCCTGCCTTGAGTGCTCCCTCCCAGGGGAAATAGTCCCGTGTTTCTCATTGTGGCCCTTCTCTGTAGGCTTCTTCCAGGACTGCCAGCAATTCTGAGCACTACTGCCTTTGGTGGCTCCACATATTTGTGAGTACACAGTGGATGGTAGCTTCATTTTACCTGGGGTTTCAGAGAACTCCTGATGGCTCCCTGTGAGCAGATCCTTCTCCCTGCAGCCCGCTCAGTCCAGGACTCTGTGACCCTCCGGATGGCAGCTGAAATGTTGAGGCATAGTTCCTTTCTCAATTGACCCATTTTAAGTGGAATTCGGGATAATAAGACACTATATTTTGTTAGATTTATGTAATTACATAAGCGCTGCTTAGACTACAAATAAAGCCTTAGATCATTGTGAAACAGCAACAGCAGTCCAAGAAAAACCCCAAGTTACCAGAAGAATGTTCACTTATGGAAGGAAAGATAAATATTTCTAGGACTCACATCATAATTTTAGCCCTATCTGAAGGAACAGTTTTTTTCCAGTTTATCTTTTACCTTTGGTAATTAGAAGTTATGGCTCTTGCCCCGAGGAGCTGCAGTTTCCATTTAGCTTTAACGTGAATGCCCGAGTGGAATGCAGCCCTCTGCACCGAACGCACACGCCGCCCCGTGCCTTTCCCATGGCTGAGCGTGGGCTGGCCTGGCTCTTGGGGAGCCCTCGTTAAGAATAACAATAATGAGAAATAAATTAAAAGAAAAAAATCGCGCAGCTCTGGTTGCACAGTCGCTTAGGGATATATGAGCTAGATTCACACATAGATTGGGCTGCTGGCATCATTTCCATAGATGGGAGTTTGTCAAATGCACGTTTACCTTATAATAGCGATTTTGTTTGTGCTCTGTACGTGGTTTTGCTTCATTAATTGGTTCATTCTGTGTTTTCAGTCACAAAGGGGTTCCCTATGCATTCTTCACCAGAAATAATATAGCTTAGGAACAGAGATTAACATTAAAAAAAGAAAAATCCTTTTGCCAAGATTGTTAGTTTCAAGGAATTTAGTCAGCTTGTTTGAATAAAATATTGTATTTTTTATAAAAAAGCTGTATTTATGAAACCACCAGCTCCCTTCCCAGGTAACCTACTTTAGGATTTGCAGTTACAGCAACAGATGGATCATACCAAGTAAGTTTTTATCAGGAGGACGTTTACCATGCAGTTTAATTCATGCAATTGCTAAGCTCAGGCATCCAAAACTCATGAGCCAGTTTCCCTGCAAATAACCAGATTTTAAAGAATAAAATTATTGGTGCTATCTTTATGCCTTGATGTTAGGCACACTTTGTGTGACCTTCTACCTACTCTGTGGCACATATTGCTCTAAAAACAGCATATGATATTGTGTTTCATTCTCCTTAAATACTTGATATGTCCCAGGAAATCCAACAGATCTCTCTGACATTTGATATCGCTCTCCATGCAGTTTTACTCAAACCCCAAATATTCATAAATAACAATCATTCCGTATGCATACTAATCAGGGTTTCTCATGAATACGGTGGTGTCTGTTTACATATATGCACATTAGCATTAGCCAATATGGAGATTTAATGCTGTTTAAACATAAGCGAGATACTGGACTTCTTTATTTAGCCTTGCCAGTCCAAACAATTTGCAAAATGGAGTCAGGTTTAAGGTCAGCCTACAAATCATGGTAATAAAAAATAAATAAATGTTGCATTCTATTTTCTGACTTCCATTTTTTGCTCATTTTCAAGCTTTTTGCAGCAAAGAATTACAATAACTATTTTTTTTAAGAAACATAGCAAGTATCACAAGAAAAATGTGTGTTGGAAGCAGCGTTTTAGTTGTGACATAGTTTTAAATTTTCCTGGTTTGCTCATCTTGCAGCTATACATAAGGACATTAACAGTGACATAAGGGGAAAGCTATAGCAGTTAGGCTATAAAGTCCTTGACAAACTGTATCAGTCCTTGACAATCAGTATCTACTTTGCAAAGGAAAGTTTGTCCTTTTAAGCATACATCACACAGTGTTGCTTATACTTACAAATATAGTGAAGAAATCTGAATGAGGAATGAATAGTGCAATGAAAACACATCAAAGCACAAGTTTATTTCTTAAATTTCCAGCACGTTGTACGTAGAATGAAGAATAAAACATGCTTAGCATTGGAATAGGTGGGGGGGATAAGCTAGGATTTCTAATACTGTTTATTACTCATAAACCCAAGGGTTTGAAGAGCTTTTCTGTTAGACACAAACATTGGTAAACTACCCAATTTGAAAAAGGTAATACAGTAGTTCAAAAGCAGATGTGAAACTACTGCCCAGTCTGCTATTTTCTAATCAACTCTATATCTTAAATTGGCTCAAAATGGAACCCGAGCAGTATGTTATCATCTCTATTTCAGGCATATTTTGTGTGAATTATGAACGAATTAATGGGGAAATGGCTACATTCTCCTAGATAAAAATCAGCGTATTTCAGCATTTGCAGAGGTTATAATTACTCCCTCCTATCCTCCTCAAAATTTGGGACCTGATTCAAGGTTACTAGAGCTATTAGAAAGATTTCCATACTGCAACAAGCATTGCATTAAGTTGGCAGTATCTAAACAAATTGCTTACATACCTTCTTCTTTCCCTTGTGAGGATATAGATTTATGGAATTACCATATCATACTGAGAAATTTCTTCTTCTTCTTGAAATAGCTTCCTTTCCTTAATCCAGACCCTGTACACAAACATTTTAAAATCCTTTTAGCGTATATTAGAATTTGCTTTTACACATGCACACACATATTCATGTGTATATTAAGGGTCCTTAAAGAGCAGTGACATAGAATTTGTTAGCCCTCATAGGGTCCAGGCAGGATTATGTTATCTCCCAGCAAGTGCTGAAATCTGAATTTGAGTGAGGCCTACGTGATATCTGCAAAGCCCCCGGGCCAAACTGTGCATCATTGGCACAGATATGCTCGTTCTGTACTTCCTAACTAAGTGAAGAGGTTCTGATAACAAGCAAAACATGTTTTCTCTTTGCAGTGACAGCTGATACCACCTTCTGCTGCCTTGGAGCGTTCATCAAACTACAGCCTTGGCCAGCAGTACCGTCCGCTAAAGCTGAATTATCTGGTCAGTGTTGCACAGGACACACGCCATAAAATGCAACGAAGAGGAGAGAGGAGCTCCCATCCATGAGGAAGTCCCACAAGGTGCTGCAGAGGCTGATGGCTACCCACTTTGCCAGGACTCTGTGCTAGAGCTGTATGCGCAGAGCCACCCACTATCCCACAGTTTTTCATGCCTGCCTTAAGCCACAAGCCCACAAACAGTGAGAGTACCTGGAAAAACCTTATCCTCAGCTGAACCCCAATGGATGACACCCAAGTCACTCGTAGGAAGAGGCGTTGTCCTAAATATGCACCCGACCTCGGTGTCTGAACTCATGTGCAATTCCCAGCTTTGTGGGTATCAAGCATTTCCTATGAGCGATATCAAGAGCTGCTGGGCCTTTTCCAGGTTCACTTACCTGGGCAAAAAAACTACAGTAGTGCTACCAAAATCACTGGAATTACTACAAAGTTGTTTAAATGACTCCAGACTGCCTTACAGCACAGCAGCGCTTCAGTCACTAGATAAAGATACTTAGTATCAGATATGATCTTCTTTCATTTTCAGAATGAGGTAAGAACTAATCTATCTTGCATTTATGGTGGAAAAGCAAATTAAATATTACAATAGGAACAGCTTTTGAGGTTTCTGAAGGTTGAAAAAACCACAGTTGGTCAGATAGGCATTCTCAGAGCTAGACAAAATTTTGTCCACTAGAGGGGTGTTCTAATTTTGTCCTCATGTAACATACATTCAGAATGAAAATTTTATTAAATTGCTATTAAAAGCAAACTATATAGTTAAGTGAACTGTTAGGAACTGAAGGCTGAGCCATATCCTACTGAAAAGATAATTATTCATAATAATACTTAGGGTTTTTTTGGGGTTCAACTAATTATCAACATTATCAACTAATCAAGCTGCATTATCAACTAATTAATCCTCATAACACCTATCTGACATGGCAGTCCCTTCTCTTTTATGGCTGGAGGGATCAGGTGGGTCTGGGTTTACCTGACACCAGATTGTGGTTCAGAGATGGATGGAAGATCAGAGTTCAGCTTTCTGAGCACAGTCTCCCCATTGGCAACAAATGATTTAATAAATGTATGTAAGTGATGTGAACTGATGTGAAATATAAATAACTAATGTGATGAAAGCTCTGCAGCAGCTAAGCTGAATTGTAAAGCAGAACTTGGAATTAATCGCTTACTGATTGAATTTGATCTATCTGTCCCCAAATAGGCTCATCTCCACTGCCTTGAAGTTTGTAGATTTGCTTCCCCCAAGACAAGGTAATGAGAAATTGCTTCCAGTTTGGGAGTGAGGCATTTGCACTCACTTTGTCCTTGCTGACAAGTGCCAGTAATTGCACAAGCAAGTGGGGTCTTTGCACATGAATTTCTTACACTCTAAGCTCAGCCTATAGAGTTATTGTGGGCCTCATTCTGCAGGGTGGATGGAGCAGATCACATTGCTCGAGACATAAACCTGTGGCAAATGGAAAATATGCAGGATGGGCAGGCATCCTCTCTGCAGCACCATCATGTTTCTGCCTGTCTTAAAAGGTGGCACTGCCCGCACTGCACCAGCCTGACACGTGCTGCAGGGTTGACTGCCAAACCCTGCCCCTTTCTCTGGGATAAGACAGATATCCAGCTCTGCTTGAGTACATTGAGCAGGAGCTTTTCACTTCTCACAAGCCATCTCAGTGTCTGTAAACATCATTTCTCTCCTTTCTGAACACAGCCCCAGTAAGAACAAGTCACTTCAGCAATTTATTCTTTACTTTCCAGGTTTGGGCCACCCCAAAGCTTAAGCTTTTCTCCCAGCACGGTCAAGCCGGGCTGGAGAAGGTGCCTGTGACCCCCTGGCCGTGGCAGGGAATCGCTACGGGAAAGCAGGGCCCGGCACCAGGCAGGAATCACGAATGTGTGGCCACCCTTGCCCCCCGACTCTGCCTGCCCGGTGTTGCCCAGCCCTGCATTTGGGCCTGGGCTGCAAGGCAGGAGCCTCTAACCTAATCCCTCAGCAGCCTGATCTGACCACGCTCAGGCTCCCTCGCTGGAAAACACAATTACTGCGTCCTAAATGCTTCCTCCAGTCTTTCATCTTTCCTCTATTTAATTACTGCTAATTTCCTTGATGGCACGCCTAATACACGCTTGGAGCCTGGATGTAGATTACGGAGCACTTTACAATGTCAGCATTAAATCAGACAGAGACCATGAGGCGCATATAACGTGCATTTTCTGAGACTTGTGAAGGGTGGGATTTTCTCTTGCAGTGAATTAGTGCCCCAAGATAGGGTAACACTATAAGTCACTCGGCTATCGTGACACTTGGTTGCCTGGAAAACCTCTTCCTCCAAGCCATGCACCTATTTCATTTTTGTAGACAAATCAGTTTGACATATGGTAACCTCTAACAATAACTTTTACCTCCCTGAGTTTTCAATAGTGTTTTTTTTTTTGGTTGTTGTTGTTTTTGTTTTTTTCCAAAAGTGCAGAAAGTATCATAAATTTGCTGAGAGACTTAAAAAGGGACTAAAATTAGCTTGGGAAGAATCACACACATAATTTGAATCTACCTGAGACATAAAAAAGACTACATGTTAAAACTAAAGGCATGTTCAGCTTGGACAGATACCACTGAATATGTGAAGAGAAAATTATCCTCCATTTTAGCAATACTTCCCTTCAGTAAGAAAGGTAAATGGGCATTTTCTTTAATGTAATGTTAGGCCCCTTGGCCACGTGACTCAAGTCGAATTACCTGAGTATACCAGTACCAACCCAGTATAGTTTATAACTGGATTTAGACTTCGTTTGGTGGGAACAAGAGATGTAGAGAAATTGAGCCAATACATGGAGAGAAATCAGAATTCTGATTCATCAGGAGAGCCCTCGGTATGTCTTCCTAGCTGAATACAGCATCTTCTATAATCTGCTTATGGAAGTTAAAGATAAATATACCATTTCCTCCTAAATAGAAGCAAAACTCCCCATATTTTTACCTGAATTTTTATATGCATCCGAAAATTAAAACATGATCAGAACACACACGTAAATGCAGGGCTAACGATAAACCAAGATTCCTCTAGAGACAACTTTTCTCTGACCATCCATAAATTACAATCAGTTAATTTTTCTAATAATAGCTTGGCTTCAGTGACCACAGGGTCCCAAACCTAAATTATTTTCGTTGTAAATTATGACACGCACATTTGACAAAGCCTATGTGTTATTTAGCTTAAAATCCTCCTCCCTTTTAGCTGAAAACAGTAGCTGGCGCTTCTACTGAAAAATTCATTAAATATTTCCAGATTGGATTCCAGCTTGTCTGCTGTTTTTGCTCTGCTGAGTACAGAGCATCTTTGTGCTTTGGTACCGGGCTGAACTTCTGGACAAGACCATGCTTTCTGCCACTGATGAATTTTCTTACAAACTATGCACTATAAAGCGGACAGAAACAAAAACTTTCATACATCCAGAGAGCTATTTTTAACAGACTAAGTTAAGTCGCTTGTGTTATGCAAAAGCTGAAATAGAGACCTCCTCCCTTCCAAACGTAGATTAAAATTTAAAACATCCCAGGCACTTCAGGAGCTGCAACGCTGGGAGGGCTGTAGGAGGCTGTTGGCCGGCAGGCCGCGGCCTGGGCCCGCACGAGGCCTCCTCCTCTGGGCCCTGTGGAGGAGGGAAGCCGCAGGGATGCGGCAGGCGCCGGGCTGCGTGGCAGGGCTGCCACACGTGCTGGTAGCTCAGGACTCGCGCACTCGAGCAGCACAGGCGGGCGGCCGGCCGGCTCTGGGGCGGACACGTAACCGTCCCCACGGCACTGAGGCCCTGCGTGGCGCTGCTGACTGCCTCGGTGGCGGCGTGGGGCCGCCACAGGAGCTGGGGAGCCGTGGCGAGCGGCTCTGCGCTTGGCCGGCCGGAGCACGGGGCAGCTGGCCTGTCCCACGAGGAGGGGATAACTGAGGGGGTTGCTGCGGCCTCTGGTGACACCCTTAGCTCCTGCTCCTCAGCTCATGTGACCTCCGAAACGGAGGCAATCCAGCAACCTGTTCAGGATCCGCCAGCCCTTTGAGCTGAGCCCTCTAAGGTCTCTGTCCTGCAGGGACAGCTTGTGGTGAATCCGCCAGCTCTTCCCAGCCCTGGAGCAGGAGGAAGCAGGTGCCTTTGTCTGACCGCAGCACTGCACAAACTGGGGAAATGTGTTCAACTACGTATGGAGAGGGGGCTTTGCCACTACAGCAGCCTGCGAGTTGTCACCGAGCTGATGGCATGGCTGTCCTTGTGCCACCCCCGGGCAAGGGGCTAGCTCAGGCACACAGGCACAGAGGAATTTTCTCAAATTAACTGGTCTAAATTTGCCCAGCAAGGCTATTCCCTAAATGACAACAGCGAAATCTCATGAATCTCGGTATTTTATTGGCAGTATTTCTAGTTTCCTTCATTTTATAAAGATTGCAAGCTGTAAGAAAGAGCAATAGGCGCAGATGCAGGCAGAGAAATTCATCTCCTGAATTTCATATTTATTAAGCTTAATACAGTAAACGGTGAGGCTAGAGTCACTCACTTAAATAGCCCCCTGAAAGATGCAGCAATATTATGTATTTAACCATCACAGGCATGCGCTATTTCAAGTGTGCTACTTCCTTCCAATCACCTCCATCTAAAATCCATCCTCCTACTCAAAGCTTCTAGGTTTTGAACACACACATGCATAAACACACACACACACACAAATGGTGTCCTCTGCTCTGTGGCAAAAATTGTCCTTCACCTCAGGACAGGGTGAAAGCTTAAGTGTGGTCCTAGCCTTGACCAGATCACAAAGTAAAAGTCATACAACTATGGGAGACCATGTCCAAGGAGTTTCAATATTAATTTAGTGGGAAGTGCATGCTGCTTTTTTTTTTTTTTCTTTTTTATTGGTTCCTTTGTAATGTTACACAAGAAAGGGGTTCTGGCCAACATGCACTGCAATCTCCTGACCACATGGCAGAAGAAAATCCCTTGAAAGTTTTTGGTGCACAGTGGCAATTTGCGTTTAGCAGTGAGGCAAGCAGCAAAAAGGAGTGGTTGAGCTCCTTGTTAGAAGCAAGTGACATTATTTTACACCTACTCTAGCAAGACACAGATAGAGATTTTTCCCTTTACCTCTGTGCCTCTTGTACCCACTTGCGGAGTGACCGCAAAACTCAGGAAGAAGCTGCGTGTTCTTCAGCACCATCTACTGGCACTTTCCCTCTTTGCCGTTTGGGCAGCCCAACACCTAGAGCCCCTGGGACGCAGCTAGGCCAAAAGGCTATCCAGGTACAATCCTCCATGCCACGGTCCCTACAGCCTGGCTGCAAGCGGTGCTTAATTAGATCTTGATTCCCATAGCATTACTATGCTGTGGAGCATAGTAAGAATCAGGCAACTTATACACTGTGCAGGTTGAGCTAAGGAGAATACAAGTTCCCTTGCAAAAGAGGCAAAAAGAAAACTCAAAGCAAAACAAAACTCATGAAGTGATGACAACACAAGATGAAGTTTATGTGGGCAGGAAAAAATGTACAGGAAATGTAAGAAAATATTATTCTGGAAATGAGCCTTTGGAAGCAAAGGAATGGGGACAGTATGTATTTCCTGAGATCTAAGAACTGCATTCTTGAACTGGCTTGTGTTGTTAATCTCAAATTTTGCAATACTGCTGTTTAGACATAAAACTGATTAAGAGAGAGGGAGGACTGCGGTTCTTAGAAGACTTGAGAGAAATGAACTTCGACTCTGAACAGGAGCAGCTCTGTGTAGTCCAGTGGGACAGACATGGTGCTGGGTTTATTGACAGTCTCTACCATCTTCAGAAATAATGACATGGAAATGCAGAAGCACATTTGTAGTTGCTGTAAATCAGTGCAACTCACTGACATCAAAAGAACTTAGTGATTTGCTGCTGTGGAGGAACATCTTGTATTTGAGGTTTCCTCTGCCACTGGAGTAAACCCAAACTGAAGCACAGCTACTGAGTAAGTATATGAAAGAAATTCAGTGGTGTTTAGTGCCAATTTTCATATTAATTTCATTATTCATTTCATTGACAAAAGATGGTGCACCAGAGGCATTCAGGATAGTCGTGAATGAGCTGTTCCTGTTGTTTCTGAACAGGAAATAAGAAAAACAGAGAAAAACAGCATAACAGAATGTGCTACTGAACACATTGGGACAAATCCTCACTAAGCCTTTCTAGGTTTTCTTGTTTAAGCACAGCTCTCTTCACAGCAGTTCAGTGAAGTACTACAGACAGAAAGATGTGTTCCCGCAGCATGAAAGAGGGAATTTCTAGTCATGTGGCCCATTAAAAGTCCATTGAAAAAGGCTTCTATGTATATCTCGCAGCCTTTTCTCCTTAAAATCTTTATAATACTAGAAAACACCAATACTAAAATCTTTCTAATCCTGTGCTTAATTGTGGCATCAGCACAATGTTCCCAATGAACATTTTCTTGTTTGCAGTATCTAACTGGATCTCCCAGGCAAGGATGTTGACAGCTGTGCTTTCTGAAAGGAGGTTTAAAAGTTTTCAGCTTGGCCTCATCAGAACAAAACTTTGGCAAAATTTCCTATATCTTTTGTGCTTGTTCATGCTTTTACTACAAATACTATTCCCAGTAGCTAAAAAGGGGATAACTCAATACTAGTTGTAGTTAAGGGTTCCAAAAAGCTCCGGTTCCTGGTGATATCATTAGACTTGTAGTCTTTGTAAAGCTTTCTGGAAGATATTTTATATATCTTTCAAAGGTAATGACTCCCAGTTCTTTAGAAATGGCAATATTTATGGACAACAGTTTTATGTAGATGAAGTCAGTAGAAGAACAGGTGAAAGGTAAAGCAAGACTGGATGACAAGTGAAGTTAAAGAGACAGGGCTGGAAATTATAATGTCAGTGATGTTCTTACAAAATACAACTGATAAGGGGAAAAGACAAATTTGGAAAAAGTCAACACCATCGAAAATCTGCCACCAAAAAGTATTGATGCAGGTGAAATGATGTATAAACTTCTTCAAAATGATTAAAAGAAGACTCTGGAATATGCTTTGGAAGTTATAAAGCGTCTCGTAGGCTCCTCACGCCACCACCCTTTCTTTCATTGCAATTTTATAATGTTTCCAAGTTTAGTCATTTTAGTGACTACGATTCTCAGCAAGTTGCTACTGTATTTAACTGAAGATTGGAAGTTGGCAGCATATCAGGCCAGATGGCTTTCGGACAGATCTGGGATGCCCAGAGAGAGTTGATGGGCTGTTTGGTGAACATATGGGTGAGGGAGCTGCTTGCACATTTTGCAAGATGTTGATAACGTGGCACTCCTGACAAAACACAACTTACTTGTTCCCATATATCAAAATCAAAAGCATAGCCGGGAGTTTGCTGTGGATGACAGGAAGTAGAGGGTGCACCACTGAATTTCCTAGTAGCAGCCATACCCGGGGCAGAACAAATCCTACAGCTTAAGGATAAAAGTACAGGGCAATGAGACCCCACAGCTAGAGTAATGGAGCGGGACTTCATCCAGAACTTGCACACTTTAATGATAATTGTACCTCTTTCTAAGGGCCACAGGTCCATGCTCAGTCACTGTCACAACTTGTTCTTTGCACACAAGTCAAGGTGCTGCCTGACCACCCTGTCTTGCGTCCTTCAGGGACAAAGCAGACCCTGACATTAGAGGAAGGTGTCATTCCTTGGGCTCAGGGTAATCAAGGATAGTGTCTGAGGACTCAGATTTACTGCCTGAGCAGATGACCTGTGTACAACACATTTAACTTTCTTCTTTCAAGGCATTCAGGGCTTTACACATGGCACACATATATCTTCTTTGCTCGTGCTAGTATAATACATAATGAAATGCAAGTGAAGAATAGCAAACCTCAGAATAAAATTAAGGAAGAGTAACACGTGCCTCCCACATGCACATGTGAGCAACGGGATTCATCTGTATGTATTAACAAACTCATCCAAGAACTACAATGAAAGGAATGTAAGCTCTTGTTAATAAGCCCCCAGACTTCTGACAGGGAGGCATTATAAATATCGCCGTGCGGAGACTCCTGCCTCGGCTCTGTGGGGATGCATCTGCGTGGCCGGAGCTCACGCACTATCACCAGGAATGTGCCCGGACTCCAGGGAAAGCTATTTCCACCACTGAAATGACAGAGCAGGAAGCCAGGGGGACGAGACCGGTTTGCCGTTGGGGTGGCTCCTGCCGCTCAGCGATTAACAGCGCACTGTGGTACTGAAGAGCCGCGGCGTGACCACGCTCATGGCAACATCCTGGCTCCTTTCGGCTCTGTTTGAAATCGGAAGCAGCGGGTGAGTCTCCAGAGGAAGCAAGAAGACCCAAGTGCCTGGCTGCATGTCTGCAGGAGCCCAGCAAAGTCCAAATTTCGGGATACTTCAGCCAAGCTGTCTTGCTGCCAGGTGCTTGAACACTGGTGAATGATGCAGGGCAGTTAGAGCGGTGTCCTGGTGACAGACACAGTTTGGTGGAGATGAGCAGGATAGAGAAGGAACTGGAACAGTTTTCTTAGTAAGAGCACTACTGCAAGGAGATCTTTTGGGAGAGCACAGAAATGCTGCCTTTGGGAAGAAAATGTAGTTGTAAATATATATTTTGAATGGTGAATAAAGGGCTACGTTTAGACTATTTGTAGGGTGTAGGTGTTCAGTTCCACAATCTTCACTGCTAGCAGCAGGGAAGCATTCACTGAACTTTAACTAGCAGTTCAGCTATCCAACACCACGATGGATCAGTCTGTTCATCCGCAAATCAGCCCCTCATTTTCCACCAGGCGCAGGCGGAGGAGCTCCCTGCGACACCATGGGGGAGGCTGCAAGGGAAAAGGAAGGGATTAAAAAGTGGGGCAGGGCTCACTTTAATCAACGGCACCATCAAATGGGAATTTACAAAGCTGAAGAACGTGCAGTGATATTGCCTGTTTATGTTTTAACCTACGGACCACTGTACCCCAGAGGACAGTTCACGTAGTACAGAGAAAATTGAGTTACTGCAGTTCTGCCGTAATACATATTTTAGTCACCCTACAGAATGATGGAAACGATCTTGATCTTTCCTGCATAAGGCATATAAAACAAACTGTAAAATGAGTTACCTCATGGAAGTTGTGTCTCACCTGCAATTGTTTCACCTATTTAAAACAGTGTTTGTGGGAACAGACAAGTTGTTCAAAAGGAATAACCATTTGTTGGAAATGAAGTGTACAGATCATTGAAGTGTACTCATATAAAAATACCTGCAGCCATAACAATAGGGTAGAGGAGACCAGTGCTCAGTATAAAATTCCTGTAACTCCTAAAACAGGTGCTTGAGCCTGTTTCAGGCTGCTGGTGCCTGAGAGCTGTGGGAGACAGCTATAAAATGAGTTTGTAGGCTTAGCTGAAGCATTTAAACTCACCTTTAAAAGCCACCATTCAGGTTTAACTTTTTGCTTAACCCTCTATACACCCTGTCCAATGTACAGCTATGGCAAACGGATGCTTTACTGAACCACAGCTGGTCAGGATAATTGCAGAGGATTTGGAATTTAGAGATACGTTATGTTTTGTTTTTAATTCCCAGCTACAGTGGAATCGAAGGTAGCAGAAGTGTAGATAGAGGTTCATTTTCTTGACGAAAAAAAGAAAATAGTTCGGACTACAACCTAACCTGCTAACTATAAAGCTAACCTAACCTATAGCTAACTATAAAGATTGGGATTTTTGTCTTGCTTTTGTGTGTGGTTCATGAACTGTGAAATAGGAGATTTAAGTCTCAAAGGAACCATAAATGAGCATTTATTAAGCACTAAAATCAAAATAAAATATCCCCTTAGAAAAAAAACGGTAAAACTAGCACCTCATTGTTTCACAGCATTACTGCAAAGTCAGAAAACACTTAATCCAGAGAGTACTATATAAATTATCAAACTGTTTTAGCAACAACATTTCATATTACTTAAGTGGTTCTGCTGGGCCTTTTCAAGACTACCCTGTTTTGGTTTTTTACATTTCTAGAGAACTGGAAGAATAGTCAGAAGTTTTCCTGCTGAGATGGGTAAGTAAAATTTTAGGAGAACATTTCTTCTTATTATTAGTATAGTTAGGTAATTACAATTCTTGCTAAGGGTGAAGAATGAAAGACTTTCAGAAGCATTCAGTAGATTTTAATACCAAAGTAAGAGCATGTGAGCAAGTTTTAATGGTGTTGGATGGACTCAACTTCAAAGAGTGAGCATGCTGAGATCATTTAATTAAAAACTCACTGTATACATGGCTAGAATATACTCTTGACCATTAGCCAAGGCAACATGTAGATGCCTGGTCTGCAAACCAAGGACAAGAGTTTTTCTCAAAACAAAGAGGCAACAAAAATGCTAATGGTAAAAAATCAGTCAGGAAGTCAGGAAGAAACCGCATTTTATTGTAAAGAGGAGAGACTCATGAGTCAACTCCTGCCTCCTTCTTGCATGTGTATCATCAGCAGAAATGACTTTCGATATAATCTACATATCTCTAATAGAGACTGGAGAGCTACAAGCCAGTTGGTAAACTGCCTTCCAAGAGAAAGGAACCTTAATACGAAATTTAAGTAATTGATGAGGGGTGTAATTGGTGATGTACTATGGTAAGAGACTTCAGGGTGAAAGGATGATAAAGGGAGGACTGGATCTGAGCTGCAAACCAGGAAGGTACAGACGAGTTTTCAGCTGTGACTGACGTAACCCTCAGCCTACTAACTGGAGAAGGAGAGAGACACTAGTACATTGTTAGATTCAAAGTGATTTCTTATTTCACCTCCGCCAACTCTGCAGCTGTAGTTAATACCAAATTTCACCCAGATGCTTGTTGGTGGGCTGGGAGAATGAGATGCTATGGGAGATTAGTGCTTATGGCAAGATATCACCCCTATTCTGAGACTGGGAGTGGTTAATTTCACTGAATGGGCAGTATAGAAGAAGTGGTAGAAGAAACGTAGGAGTAGTGTAGAGGTAAAGATAATCCAGATTAGCAAGATAGAAGATTTGAGTGTAACATCATCTGTTTCAAAATTAATGCAGTTCCTCTGGGTGAGCAGCTCTGTAGCTGGATTTCTCTGCTCCCCCTTCTGCTTTTGTGGCAGTCAGAGGAAGAGCGTGGCGCTTGACTGACCCTGGGGCGACGCACAAGTACCTGGAATGATTGAAAGTTGAGTTTGAGCAGATCGTGGCTTGAGATCTAAACCACGGAAGAGACCCACAGCATCTTGAAAGAGGTATAAACAAACCAGGGAATAATAAAACCAGGGTATATCTGTGAAATGTTCAAAAACAACCATACTAAACCAGACTATGATTACACAGAAAAAGAGTGGTAGAAGAAGTAGCAGTTTGGTTTTGTGTGGAGTGCTGCTTGCTGAGTGTGGGGTCACTGGCAGTCTTCTCGTGGGACACAACAAAAACTACCCAGAAGAAAATAAAATGTGAAAGTGCTCCTTTCAGATAGTTCAGTGACTTCACAGAAACCATTTGTGGCTACAATTTCTCTCATATTATTTTACTGCATTTTTCTGTTTCAGGAAAAACCTATGTTGTGTGTATGCATGTGGTGAACATCAGAGGTGGTGGAGAGGAGAAGTTCACTTCAAGCCTGCCTGCTGAAAAGTTTCAGGTAGCATTAACTTATTTTCTCTTTAAACATATTTGTGTACATTTAAAAAGTGCTGATTTTAATCATTTTTGTTTCTGATCTGGGAACTCAAAGGGCAGTCATCTGAACAAACTTTTGGTATTACTAAGATATTGTTACACCTTAGAGACTGAACAGTTCCAGTGTATGAATTTGAAGGTAATTTCACAAGACGTGGAATCTAAGGTAGCAGAAGTGCAGATAGAGGTTCATTTTCTTGACAAAAAAAAAATAGTTCAGACTACAACCTAACCTGAAATGCCGACTCAGCAACAGGGCGCCTCAAAAATTTCTTTCCAAACATTGTGGCATCTGTTAATGCCAAGACACCTTACAGAAGTTCAAGAATGTGGTTGAGATATTCAGAGTAAGACGCTGATTCCTACTTCAACCTCTGGTGATGATAGTTTACGGTATGTCTCCACAGTAAAGTACAACTATAGTAGGAGCAGGCCTATCTTACAAGCAAAATCCACCTCGCATGATTGACCGGAACAGTGAAGACCTCAGAAGTCCAATGTATTCGCATATGCCAGCAACTGCACCAGAAATTTTCCAAGGATGCTGGTGATGTATTTTGTTTTCTGGCATGCCCTAAAGCCCAAGGCACTAATTCTTCTTTGCTTTCTTTACCTGTCCTTGCCCGCCGATGCTAGCCCAGGTGTGCCAGCACCTCCTGCAGTCATACAACCTCATTTTGCTGTGACACAGTGAGAATATTACATGTGTAAATGTATTTATCTAAAAAAGGAAGATGGAATGGCATTTCGTTTTAATGGTTATCTGAAATCCTGCCATATTCTGGTTAATCAATCCTGAATGCTCAGCTTGGCATTGGATAGCTGCTCCCTCTCACTCTCCTGCACCCTCGCTTCCTGAGAATTTGCTTCCTGAAAGCATTGGGTGAATGATGATGTTGGTAAATGAAAGGAGTATTTTGGAGTGTGTACACAGATGATGAGATGTGATGCAAATGGGTAACTAAGAAATAAAAACTAGGTAGTTGTTCTCAAGTAATATTTATGATTTATCCTCTGTAAAATTCTCTAACCTCATCGAAACCAAGGACTTCTTTGGAACACCTGCACTTTGTTGTTGTAAGCTCATTTGAGTTGGAAAATTCTTCCTCCAGAGGCAATTTATTACCCATATAATGGATGCTATTCTGTTGAATGTGTAATGTACTGAGGCTTGGCTGCCAGTCCCACTCTTTCAACACACCGTGAAAGGATGGAGTTTGTGGGTTTGGAAGAGTTTCTCTTATTGATATGGAAAACTCAGAATATAACTTGGAAATTCTATGATTAACTCCTGAGTCTGTTTAGGCAGGGAAAAGCTGTTAATGTTGGAGATTAAGTTCAAACACATTTCAGTAACAAGCTTCCTTCTTCAGGAGTAGATCTTATTTCTCCTTTCAATGGGATATCATTCCTGAGCAAAAAGTCTATCTGGCGACAGGCTGATATCATACAAATATATGCATTTTACAGATGGGAAGAGTGAGGATCTGACAGGCAGAGAAAGGGGAAATTGCAAATTGCTGAGAACAATTGAAAACTTAGCAGCTCTGAGAGAAGGTGCATTGAACAGTGTACCCTGAATCAGATTATTTAGGTCACTAGCCTTTGAATTTCAAATGTTTCAAAGTGATAAAAGGCTTATATTCCTTGTTCTAGTTCACCTCAAAGTGATGGCAAGCATCTTTCTCTTATAGCCTCTACTGTGGTTTGATCATGGTATTGTGGCAATGTTGATGTTGTTAGTTTTGAACAGAATTAGACTGCCATTGTGAATCATATATATCTTTTTTAGTGTAAAACCTATGCCCAGCTCCAGTGCTTTAGAAGGCACCAGCCTTCTGCTGAAGTCCCAGACCTGGGTCTCAGTGTCACAGCAAGTCCTTCCAGGCAGGATTATATATTTGGATACAAACCTGGGGCTTTCACAACGCTGACTCCAGATTTCAACAGAGAAGCTTTGCCTTTTTTCATTTTGTTACAACTCAAAACCTTAAAGCGAATAAATAGCAGCCTATAGCAAATACTTGGATTTTCAGAAAAATCATTGTGTTAAAAAGTATGGAAATTAAAAATATTGTTTTCAAATGCTTCAATGAGATAGAATAAGTACGTTGATAACTAATGCTATTGATTGCACTTAATGTAAGATTTGCATTGTTTTAGCTGTGAATTAATAGGAGTTAGTAAACCAAACCATGTCTAAAGTAAACAAGTTTGACATTTTCCTGGTGTGGGTGGCTGTAGCTCAGGCAGGTTTTTGTCTTGAAGCCAATCCCATATCATTCCTAAAGGAAAGACTAGGTTTTTGTATTTTTCTTCCTACCTACTCCTTCGTATGTCCGTATTTAGGTTAACATCTTTCAGAGTGTTCTAGGGAAATGTCAAAGCTGAAAAGACAAAGAACAGTTATTGCTATTTTTACTGTAAAGTATAAGTTTATACAGTGGAGAATGACAGGCTGCTTGTGCTAGTGCAGTGATACAAGTAAGAGAAGTAGAAGACACTGTCTCAAAAGCCCAGAGCTGATCAGCTTGTCCACAAAGGTCTGGAGAACAATTTAGGGGCTCTTCCCAAAAAAAGGAGGTGTCTGAATTGGGCTTCGGTGTATTTATAAAGTTAGTGGCTGTTAGAAGAAAAGGAATAATAATAGTTATATTATTAACCCTGATCTAATCCATTCCTTGAATGCTGTTGCTAAGGCCAGTATCGAAATGCTAGCAGCCCAAAGGGGAACCATGTGACGATGTGCAAGCGGGTTGTCAAAATCGGCTCCTTCTGGAAACAAGCTTGTGTGTCTAACTGGGCTGCTACAACTGCTTCAGCAGCCCCCATTGAGCTATGGGAGATTAAGTACAGTGCAAACCCTATTAGTATGGAAGAGTCAAGTTGCACTTTGAGAACTGTTTATCAAACAAATATGAAATGCCACAGCTATAGGAGGTTCTGTTTGCTTTGCTTTGCTTTGTTTTTCTTTTTCGCTCATTTTACGCTGTATTTATAATCTGAATTTCACGACGACTGTCTGGATGGTCCACCATTCATATATGGATTACTCAGGGCCCATTTCCAGTGCTTACTATCAGAGTAACTTCAAAAGATACATTTGCTGCCATCTAATGTGAGTACCCCATTCCAGTCACTGAGGCTCTCTAATCACCGGTTTCCAAAAACATCAGGCTGAAGATAACGAAGAGAGAGTGAGAGGCCGTGATATAATCAGCCGTGTTTCCCCTGCTGTACAAACCTCCATCTGTTTCCTGATTTAGACAGGAGTGGGGAGAACTGGATCTGTCTGGATTTTTCTTTTTATCCTCCTCCTGGATTTTCTTTTTATCCTCCTCCTCCGTTTCTTACGTTAGCTTCTCTTTCATCAGCTGTTCAGTTGAAAACACTCTTCCCCCTAGCTCTTAGCGTGGACACCCGCAGGTAGGAGAGACCTGAGCACATGGCAATACCAATTAAACGCCCTATGCTCTCTCATCAGCCTGTTCACCTTTCAGTTACTCTGTTGTTCCTGCTCTCTGGATCACAGGGCTGCAGGGGCCTGCATGGAGGAGCCCTGAGGCTGCCTCAGGGCTGGGCCTGCAGCCGGGCCCCGGCGGAGACCAGAGCCACCTGCCAGGGCAACAGCCCCTGCCTGTGATGGTGACCAGGTGCCGGAGCTAGAGACCCAACCTGGGTTTATTTACACTAAGAATTTCTCTCTGTGTCACCCCTTTGCTCTGCTCTCCTGCTCCCCAGCCAAGGAGGGCCTTTGCTCTTTCACTTTTGGACGTGGAGGTGGCCGTACCTGGACCTGCGCCGCTTGCCTTCCCTGCAGCAATTCCCTTGCAGCTTGAGCACGCAGCGGGTACCGTGCTTTGGGGATCAGCCAGGATTACTGCCCATGTGCGGTGGAGCCAGTGTTCAGTAGACATTTTCTGGGGCAAGTTTAGTAAATTATGGGTATGATTGTAATGTGCTGTAGGGGGATGGGTCCATGTTTTTGCCTGAGCTTTCCCAAATGGAAGAGAGCACTTGCTGAGTGTCCTCCATGGAGATGGGAGCTGTGCCTGCTCCTACAAGGGCTACTTGCATTCTCCTGCCCTCTCTCCATTGGGAATTTCACATTTCTCAGCCTTTAACATATTTTCATAAAAAGCCATATGAAATATTGTTCTCTATCATAGAGCGAGAACATGAGTGAGTGCAGAATGGTCAAATGAATTAACCCATGTCACCAAAGAGCTGTTGACACAGCTGGGGACTTAAACCTCCAATTCCCAAATCTTAGCCCCCGCCTATAGCCTTCTCCATGGTCTCCTCTGGTGTGTTCACATTAGAACTTGGAAGGAGGCAGCGACTGCTCTTCACCTTCTCTTCATGCAGAGGGAGAGACGGGCACTCTCTGCATCCCCACCTTTACCTCAGGTATTCCCATGCACAGCAGAACCTTACCTTAAATAAACTTCATGGCATAGGGTATGTAAATCTCTATGTTCATCTTAGGCCGCTCTTGTGCAATGACATAAAAGTTGGTACACATTTTTTTCTCCTACTAGCTTACCTCCAGGAAGACACAAAACCACAAGGAATCTAAGTCTTTGAACATGGGCTTTACTTTGAATTCCTATACTCTCCCTCCTGTAAATCTTTGGAAACAAAGTTATTTTCAGATGTCTCCAAAGAATCTTTTCATCAGATAGTTGGGTTTGTGAATAACAGCTTTATTGATGAGAAATGTTACTGACTACATGGTTCAGCAGCAAGGAAAAATACGATGGTAGGATTTTTTTGGCCAGATCTTTCAGACACCTTTTTTCCTCACCATGAAACATTAGGCTTCCCTCTGGCACACTTGAATGAATTAACTGTGCAGCCTTTTACCACTGCCAAGATCCTTCTTATCCTGTTCTGTAGATGAAAGGAGGAGAAATCTGTGGATCTGCTTTGAATCGCTTGCTGCAGGCAAATGTCCCCTTTATCACCAAGAAACACACCAAGACTCGGATAAGACTGAAGGCACAGACGTGCTGTGTTCACGCTCAGGTCAAAGCTCAGCGAGCAGCCTGGATCTAAATCTTGTGACCACTTGAGGCAGATGGGCAGTAATTTAGACCTGAGCCTGCTAAACTGCAGTGACACTGGCATGTGTGCCTATTTTTGGTGTCACTGTTACCAAGCTAGCAAATGCAGTTGCAAGTTTTATGTCTGGATCTAGCTTATAAATTCCACAGCCTCGCACCACATTTACACAAGCTGCAACTTTGCGTTTTTGACCTTACTTCCTTGCAGCCCAAAGGGCTGTTTCCTCAGCAGGTTCTGAAAATCACATCATCTGAGGTACATTAGATACAGAGATATCTGTACTAACTAGGCAATTCTCACAGTCTGGGATAGGACCTTATTCTGAGGAAGTAAGATTTGATCCACTGTGAAGCTAACACCATTTGTAAGGTTTGGACACAGACCAAGGGCTGGACTGAAGATTTAAAGGATTTTTAATCTGTGCCCCAAATAGGGCCTGTCTGCACCCTGGTCCCTACATCACTCAGCTATTTGGTTCCAGCAGGAGTGTGTCGGTCTGCAAGCTCTGCTCAGCATGAAAAAGGACAACGGAACCTAAGCTACTAATGGTAACGTGTTAACCATGCTTTATTCGTAAGAGTATGAGTTTTCCAAAGTAATGGCGCTGTCATTATCATCCATGCAGCACCAACATGTTTGATCTTGTACATTACACATGAAAGACCGTCATGGTGGTTTACTGGAGCTGGTCTAGCATGACCAATGATGAGAAAAGTGCTTTTACAAAGTTTTGGAAACTTCTCCACACTTGTATATGGATTTCAGTTTAGAGCTGCTGTCCTACTGTAAACCCATTGCCAAAAACAGCTTTCCTTTTCCACAGGTTCCTCCTAGTGCAACAAACAATGCAGAAGAAGGAAAGAAGGCATCTGCTTTTAAAATATATAGTGTTTGAAATTGGGAACAAACAGCATATATGGCAGCTCTGTCACTACACTCCCCACAAAGAGATGAAAAAAAACTTTTAAAGCAGTTGAGTTCTGAAGGGAAAAACAAACTTCTTATTTAACTATGGGCTTTTGCAGGGATTGACACTGTGCTGTTTCCTTTCAGTCAGCTTCCCATTGGTTCTTTACCTGTCTCAGGTATGTTCAAATATTTCTATGCACAAATCCAACGAAGAAGGTGTCACAGACTTTTCTTTATATTTTATTTTAAAGCCATTTCCAAGTGGCCTTGCTGAAGCCAGAATAAACCCGTCTCTCTTTTAAGTAAGTGTCCAGAGAGCTTAGTTCCACTATAATGATTTAAAATTAAGTCTGTAGCTGAATTACTCTGACTGAAAGCACAGGCTCTTGGCTGTTCTGCCGTGAGGCTTGTTCTTTGCTACGCAAGTGCATTTAACACAGCAGAGCTAGTTCTGCTGTTACTGAACAGGTGGGCTTCAAGGGACCCAAACCTGTGTATTTCTAGAAGAGATTTTTCAGCAGAATTGATTCTTACTTAGTGTTTTAAAAGATTTCTTCACAGAGCAGCAGAAAAGGAGTGTGTTTGAAAGGAAAAGCCTCAGAGAGTCACAAAGCATATTGAATTCCTAATTTTCTTGCCCATTTTTTAACCCTCGCCCTGTGTGCAGCTGCAGTGGGTGCAGACTTGAGCCCTTGCAGCCAAGCTGCATTTTCCTATTGCTGAAGAATCTGGACCTACCGGCGCTCTAGTGCTTCAAGCAGGAAAGAAAATATCCTGAAAGGTGCCCCAGGATAAGGGAATGGGAGAGTAAGTGTAAATAAAGCACGAGGCTGGGCAGCGCAGCAAGAAATGTTTAACATTCCACACTCTCCGCAAAGGGCAGGTCAAGGAAAGGGAATGAGCGGTTGGGACGAAGCACATGCCACAGATATTTTTCAAGTACTGTTCAGCAGAGTATATCTGGTCACGTAAACATCCAAAACAAACAGAGCGGGCTCGTTCTTGAACGTGGCGAACGTCCCAAAGCCCTGCTCTGTACGCAGGAGATGGGGCTCACTGTGCAGGGAGGCCCCAGCTGCCGAATCCACTGCTGTGCATCTGAACTCACAGGCACAAACAGCACTGAGAGGTGTGTCCCCATTGCCAGATGTTTGCAGATGAGAGCGGTTCAAGCCCTTCTTGCACGTGTCCCAGACAAACCAATATTCTGTCGAGTTAGACGTGCACTTCATCACCTTCAGCAGGGAGGAGGTGGAAGAGGCAAACTTGTCAAAAGTCATAACTTGGGCTTGGGGGAGAACTAGAATACCCTTAGTAACAAATGGAAGTCCCAGATGGAGTAGGCAAGATTCTGATCTTTCTTATCGTCAGGTGCTATCCAAAGTAATTGCATGAAAGTCAGAATTATTAACTCCATCTCTCCAGTTATGTAAAGGAAAAGCAACAGGTTTGATTCTGTTTTAGGCACAGGACGCTCAGACAGAGCCTTGAGTCATGAGGCTGTAATGATGTAGAAATGGTATGTGATCAAACTGAGCTTTATTTTTGGCTTTTTGCATTGGTAAACAGTTCTTATTTGCAGTGAGTTTGCTTCCTGTGCAGTTTGAAACCACCTGCTGGGTAGTTTGCATGGTGATCCAGGAGACGGGAGCCTCCCGGAGCTTCAGCGCGCTGCAGACATTGTGTTTTTTGGTTTGACTTTTTTTTTTTTTTTGAGATGGCAGGGTTCAGAAATCTAGCTGGAGTTCATGAACTTATTCTTCCTGTAACTGAAACCCATGTTTTAGTCAAGGTTGATTCAATTTTTAAAATAAATGTTTTCCTAGTTAAAGGGAAAGCCGGTGCTATGTATAAGGGGTAGAATAACACCCTTCCAAAATCCATGTGTCATAGGTGGGTGGCCTGTATACAGGATATGTACACATACCAAATCTAACATAGAATAAGAGATTTTTTCCTCCCTTTGCATCTGTTTTCTCACTCCTACTCCCCTGCCACAATTTCTGTCATCTTTTTGCCTTCTCTCTGAGCTATTTGCGTATCAGTGGCTGTCTTTTTAAAAATAATTTTGTGGTTATTATCTTCAGTTTCTCTAAATGGAAATTGAGCTCAGTGCCATTAGATTTCAGGACAAATTTCCCAAACACAGTTTTGTGTAACTTCAGCTTAGGTGGGTTTACTTTCCCTTAACAGAACAGCACATCTGAACTTGCATTACTGACATAAACGCAATGATAAGAGGTTAGTTTTCTTGGTCATGAATCACCTCTCCTGCCTGAGTTAGCAGTGAATGGCACCTCGTGTCTTAGAGCACCGAGAGTCCCAGATTTCTCTGCAGAGACCCTATGTGGGGGTGTCTGCAGCATGGCCCATGCAGAGAGGACAGCAGCGCCCACGACACAGCGTATTCTCCACTCTTCCCACCATTCCCACCACAGTCCTCCTGCCCAGGGGAATATCACAGGTTTCCCTTTGCTCCCCAGGAAGAGTTCTCCGAGGGCAGCAGGATTTTTCCACTCCAGGACTCCAACCATGCACATCGTATGAAATTGACATTTGTGCAGGGGGAAATTCCATGTGCAGATCAAGGGCAGTACGAGCTCAGGCGTGCAATCATCTGCCAAGAACAGACACATCAGTTTCATTTCATAAAACCACAGAATTATCTATTGTAAAAAGGAGATAAATCACTAAAAACATGCTAGGATATTAGACAGGAAAATGTAAATAGCCACATATAAAAGCATCTGTTCCTGATCAGGTTCTTTTCTTTGATCTTTAGAAAGATGGTTATTAATTAGTAGGGTCAGTTCTAAGACTTTTCTCAGTAACAGTGCTCTTCTGAACCACCCAAATATAGCTAGTTCCTAGAATTTTTGCTATCCTAAGTTGCTCTGGGAAGTTGTCTTCAGATAAATGGGCAACAAAATTACTTTAAATAGTTCAGAATTTAGGCCACATCCTTAGTGGAGAGGGCAGCCATTTTACACATGACCATGAAGATTAAATCCTTAGAAACCCCTAAACGAAATGGATTCGGACTGTGCAGCACAGCGGTTGCTACGGGGGTGTCTCTCTGTTGTGTCAGGTTCCATCCACATCAGAAAACCCACCACGTTACAGGCACCAGGACTGCGGAAACGCGAGTGTTTCCAAGCAAAGCCTGCTCGCTGCCCAGGGCCTGGCTGCAGCCAGGCCTCAATGCCAACGGCCCGAAGCCACTTGTGGCGCCCAAGGAGCCCTGCGAAGGGCGGCAGCCAGCTCCTTGCTTCCCGCTCCACTGCCGTCTCTTCCCTTCGGAAACGGCACTTAACTCACACACTCCTGCAGGACACCGCCCTTTACCTCATAGTATTGTTACAGCTGGAAAAGACCTTCAAGATCACTTGGTAAGAACTTCCTAGCAAGCTCCGGCACCCTCCACTGAATGTTTGTGACTGGATGTTCTCCATATTGAAATACTTGCTCAATCTATCTGCTTAATTTGGTAAAGAAGGGAGGTACAGAAATATGTTTAGAATCTGATCTGAACTTACTTGTTCAAAGAACCTATCTGGAAAATATAAAGATAGTAGGAGTAAAGGTGGTAGGAGTTTTTTTTAATTGGATTTTTGCAATTCATAACTACCAGAAATGGACTTGAACTTTAGGCAATAATCCAATGCAACATCACAGCTATACTACTTTTGAGTCCTTTGGGGACAGAGCTGAGTCTCAGAAGAGCTGAGATGTGTCCTTTTGTGATGCTATTGCTACTCTTCTACCTCCATGTCTTCTGTGCAGCCCCATAAACTAACTATTCTTTTAAGAGTTTGCCAAAATTTCGGAAACCAATCAGCAAAATACAGGCCAGATCAAAATCCCTGTGTCGCCCTGCCTTAAGTGAAGTACTAGGAGCATTACCAGTGGAATGGAGAGGAAACATCTAAGGAGCAAACATAAGTGTCAGCAAGTGTATTTCCTGAATAGAGGACACGGGTTTCTTCCTTCTTTTGGTGGACACAAATGCTGAGTTGATAATAGCTGCCTGTGCAGGGATATAACATGCAAGGACTTCTTAGACCTTCTGTCTTCTTAGACCTTCATTCCTCCCTGACTTTGCACCAAGACAAAGTCCTGCCTGGCCCTCGGCTGCAATTCCCAGCTCCAAAGGGCATTACTACTGCCAAAGGAAAAGGAGGCTAAGAGGTTGAAATCTGGGGATGAACTTGGAGTCCTCTTGGCTTCAGTTTTGCGTGCTGCTACTGACTAGTCCTCAGCAACAACCAACAACTGGGATTTCTGTCTCCTGTTCTGTCCGAACGTTAAGTACTAAAAACAGATGCTAATTGTATGGTTCCAAAGAGAAAGAGTGATCTGGGGTGGCTCAAGCCATATTCCCTCTGTTGTGCAAAGATAGATGTGTAGATAGGTCTGCGGTTGTGTGGCTTGTTGGGGGCAGGAGATGGGTATGCGTCTATATGCAAAAACTTCCAAGCACCACCCTGGACTATTTTAAGTCTTGGAGATGCAAGTGGTGATTATCTGCTAAGTTGTTAGCAAATGACTGCTCACTACCATGGTGGGACAAGCTGAACCCAGTGACAAATAAAGAATGGGACAATAAGGACAATATTATGCATTTCTTTTGAAAGCATAAAACTCACTACAAATTACATGTCATTAAACAAAGGCATAAAAACTTATTGAAAAACAGATGGTGGCAACATTTGACAGAAATGTAAATGTGACTCTGGTGCATATATTTTTACCTGAGGGAAATCAATGCCTGTGAAAGCTCTCAAGACAAGAATGGCTATGAAAATGAAAACACTCAGGACAAGAATTTATTACCCTATAATTAGATTTTTTTTATTCAATTCCCTAACATCCAATCCAGTGGAGGGAATGCAGTGCTCTGGAGCACACTCACAGTTCTTTCTGCAGTTGACTATATGTCTTGCCAAGGACCTAGGGATACCGTTCTGAAACTTGGGCACTGTCCTGCCAGGGCTGTGTGTGAAGGTGCAATCTGCACATTTGCACTAACTTTTGAAGCAACGGTGCCTCAGGTATCTGAATGCAAAGCCTCTGGCAGACCTAATGAATGCCTCCATTTTTTTCCACTTTTACATTTTGGGGATACTGATATGGATGATACAGGATATTACCCTGTGAATGCGAATTTTCATTAAAAAGGAGAATAATAATTTAAAGAAAAGGAGAACAGTATTTTAAAGACAATGGCCTTTAATATGGAAAAGGAAAGCTTGAGACTGTAAAACCTACATGTTCCAAATCCAGGAGCAAGGAAAAGCAATGCTTTATTATTATTATCATTATTATATTAGGATTTCTAATCCAGCTTTCAGTGAATTAAGCATCTGACAACAATGGGCTTGGTTTCACTAATTTGTCAGGCTTTCCCTACGTACGTCCTATCACTGGGGAGCAACATCCAACTTTGTCCCTCTGAGCAGCCTTGCTGGAGCGCCGATGGCTTCCCCCTGCGATGCTCATGTTTACCCTGACTGCCCTGTGGCCCCTTTTTGTGGTTCTCCCTCTCCTTCTCGCCAAATACTTGATGTCCAGTGCCAGAAAAGAGAAGAAGGGGTGAAGGAAGGCTCTGCGGGGAGGTAAAGCACCATACATGATGGCGAAGGGAAAAGAATTGGGAAGCAGGATGGGAGAAAATCAACAGGAGGAAGAAGCTGGGAGATCTGGAAGCACCTTAAGATTCAAATGCTCTGCGTCACTGAACCTCCAGCGTTTCATTAATACAGGCCTCTCTAGCTTCTAAACAATATTATTTTTGTCTGGTTATTATAAACTGATAAACAGGAAATATGTTTAAGTAATAAATAAAGAACAGGAAAAAGGAAGCACCACTAATCAAACAGGAACAAGGCCTGTTAACACAAAAAGGAACAAACAAGAGTTACGTTTTGTCCCATTATCTCTCAGGATTGAAAACGATGCTTTTTACAGCTAGGAAAAGGCTTGGGGGCTTTTGGCCTTGTGCAAATTCTAGCTGTTGATCTACGTCTTACGCTGCAGGATTTTACGAGCGTGGCTCTGTGTGAGGCTGTAGCAACCCCACCTTAGGCCGGTCTCTCATTTTTGTGGATATGTTTGCATTGACAGAATGAACCTATGTTTGCACAAAGAGCATGTACAATACTCATGATTGATGAAGGTGGGCTTTGCTTGTGGATGGAGAGCTAAAATATAGCTTTCCTCATTTATATATACACACACCCCCCTACATATATACACACATACATATAGGTGTATGTACGTGTGTGTGTATATATAAACACACACACATATATGTTTCTTGTTTCTGTACAGGAACATATTATTTCCAGTGTTCTTAGTGGGCTAGGGAGTATCCTTTCATTTGTTCTTTTCTAGTATGTGTGCTCTGCATTTTAGCCACAAAACTCTTTTTAGAGATGAGTTTTCTGTACAGAATCCCTACTCAAAAATAAATCTCAGTGTTCCTTTAATTGTTGTTCCATGAGGTTCATTCAGAGAAAAAGTATCACTTTTCTGGAAATTCTGCGTTACAAATTTTATTGGATTAACACTCATTTAGTAATTGCATTGTTCTACGTTACACCTAAGGAGCCAAGGTGAACAGGAAAATTCTCTGGTTATCAAATATAGAATATTAATGAACAGGATATTCATAAATAGAATTTTCAAATGCTGAAATGAGCAGACTGGAGAAACAAGCAGAAAAGAACCTCATGAAGCTCAGTAGAGAGAAATGCAGAGTCCTGGCCCTGGAGAGGAATTACCTCGGGTACCGATACAGGCTGGCGATGACCAGCTGGAGGTCGTGCTGATGGGAGAGAGTAAAGACGGAGCGAGGCTCCTCTCAGTGGTACCCAGAGAACAGACAAGAGGCAAAGGGCATAAACTGAAATACAGGAAATTCCATCTAAGCATAAGAAAATGAATCTTTTTTTTTTTTTTTTTAATGGTGAGGGTGGTGAAACACTGGGAGAAGTTGCCCAGAGAGGTAGTGACATCTCCATCCTTGGAGATATTCAAAACCTCACTGGACCAGATGCTCTCCAGAGATCCATGCCAACCTTAAATATTCTGTGATTTTCTCATTTTGTGATTCTTTAAAAAGAGAGAGCGTGCACAAAAGAGGGAGAGAGAGAGAAAGAGAGCGCGCGAAAGAGAGAAGGAGAGAAAGAGAGAGGGTGAAGATAAAATGACGAACAAGTCAGAGAGAAGGAGAAAGAGAGAAATACTCTGCAGAGCACTTCCGACAATGCCATTTCTGAAAGCACCCAAAGAGACAGTAGATGCTGCTGAAAGTGCTCTGGAGGTACCTGGAGAGCTGCTATTAGTAGGGGCCTAGCAGACAAAGGAGCACTTGGTTCCTCCTCCAAGCACTACAGATGGCTCTGCTGGCAGTATCAGGAGGTAGCTAGTGAGGAAATTTATGGGTCCTGGGATGAGAGGAAGAAAGTACAGGTGGAGTCTCAGCAGGGTATTTGGAGGGGGATTTCACACTAGCATTGTTGCAGACAGGTTGATGACCGGCTCCACTTGAAATGAGAGAGGGGGCTCAGGTGCTCTCTGCCTCAGTCTTCGCATGCCCGCAGCCGCGCACGGAGCTGTGTCCGGCCCAGGTGGATGCGGAGCTTGGGCTGGAGAGCAGGCACAGGTCTGGCACGAGGGCTCTGTCATTCAGCTTTGCCCATCACCTGCTTGTCTCACTTGCCCGTCCACCCCGCTGGCTTTAGCTGCTCCTCTGGCTCCTACCACTCATGACAGAATGATTTTCATAGTCCTCCGGGAGTCCAGCAAGGGTTGCTTTGGAAATAAATACTGCCCAACATAGGGATGGCAGAAGGGTGGGCTGAAGCGAAACCATCTCCCTTGTCTTGGGCCCTTGTGTGTGAAGAGAGCCCCACAGACACACAACGAGTCTAAATGAGTTTAACACACCCCACTTGCAAGGTCTTCACAAGAGCAAAGGCACAAGGTGCTGCTCAGCCAGAGACCAGGGCACCTGCAGCTTCCAGCCTAGCTAGCAGAGGGCTGTGCTTGTGACTGAGAGCTGTGTGCCTGTAGCTGAGGTTAGATAAAGGAATTCAGGTGTTGACTGGCTTTAATATACTTAAGCTGCCAATATAAAACGTTGTTCATGAGTTTCTCTCACTACTGCACATGCTGACAGTCATCCTGCTTTGCGTTCCCAGTGCAAACAAAAACTGTGGCATAGCAGGAGGTGTGGAGAAATACCAGGTTCATACCCTTCCTGTGTGACACACCGTTTCGCTGGGCAAAGGGCCAAACCAGACTAGGCAAATATGAGGTAATGAAGCTGATTTAGGTAATTTCTATCACAAAGTGTCCTTGGTTGTGTATGAAAGTGAAAGGTCCGTGACTGGGTACTGACCCCTCCCTACTGACATGGAAGCAGGAGCGGCAGCAACAGGGCAAACATCAACTCTTGTCCATATGAATGTCGAGGTCATGAGCAGAAATGTGAAGTGAGGTGAGAAGGACAGATCTCTGGGCATAGAAAATAATAAGCACAATTCATCATAACAGCACCACTTATCAACACGTATTGCCTTTTTAAAACATTGGTAATTTTCTCTGATTCTGTGACACTTGCGCCAGTTCTACAGCTGAAGCAAAATGGCACATTTTCCCTGAGGCCATAGTTTGAACGTCTTCTCTGCTAAGACTCCTTCTGATACTTCCTTTTTTGCACACATTGAGGCTGAACACCAGTACAAATAATTTTGGTAATAATGCTATGGCATTCACACTAGCCAAGAGCATGGCAAACAGATTCTTTGTGCAGCCCATTTCTTCTCAGCATCTTGAGTAAAACTACCTAAAATTTAATCAAGTTTTGACTAGGCTGAATACAAATAAAGTGAAAAGAAAAGAAAAATGGAGTTTTCCAAAGAAGTTTTCTGCCACTAAGCTGATACAGGTGCAATACAGCAGTTTGTTAAAGCAAGTCACTCTGTCTTTGAAAACCTGAGACATTTATTCTAGAATCCAAATTTTAAAACCTTTAAAAATCAGATGTTAGGAGAAGAAACCTAGGAGTAAAGCAAACCAAAGTCTGCAGAAGTTAGTTTTGGCAAAATTAGTAAAGGAAACAGAACAAAATAAAATATGATCAAGGGGAAATCCACAAACATAAAGGTCCTCAGAGTGTGATTTTTTTTCAAAGTGGGATTTTCACCAAAATCTTTACATTAACTGAAAACTTGAAAGGGTTTAGTGGACGGGGCTCTTGTTTATTATGTGAGGCTGTGATGTCAGGCCAGGTGGTGGCTGTAATGAAAATACCTACATGATTTCAGCCTAGTTTCTTTTAAGGTTAACCCAACATCACAGAGCCATCATGTAATATAACACTCATTGGCAAGACCAGGGTTGCTTCCATCTCTAAAGTTCTAGGACTGCATGGGGGGCATATAAACTGAGCTACAAATCACTGTGGGATAGGAGCTATGTTAGCTGAAATCTTTTGATGCTCACTATTGCCCATTTGGAAAACATGAAAGGCCAGGTTTGCAGCAACACACGTGTCTGTCTGGAGCATGAAAAATAGTCCCCAGGTGTGAATGGGTTCAGTGTTTGCACAAATACCTGGGTGCACCTGACTTGTGGATTAGTCCTGAGCACTGTGCATGGTCATGTCACATATGTTGCAGACCATTCAAAATGTAAAACAAATACAATCTTTTTAGGAAATAACACCGGAATGTAGAAGGAGAAGGCTGCTGAGATAGGAAATTAGCCCACATGCCCTCTCAGCTTGACAAGTTTTTATTAGAAGGTGATGAGAACCTCTGGAAATCCTCTCAGCGGGTCCTACAATGGGTCTGAAGCAGCCTCAGCGGTCTAAATGTCTCAAAAGTTTCTTGGCAGGAGCCTGTTCCTAAAGGAGATGAAAGAAGGGGAAAGAAAGTCCTGATTTGTCTTGAAAAAAGTGAGTAAAAAAAGAATATTTTCTTTTATGACAGAAGAGTTGTGATATGCTGCCTTTGTCTGCCGCTGCCTCGGAAAACAAGCGTGGGCAGATTCTCTGTTAATGTTGGCCCTTACAGCTTCACCAAGGTCAAGGGAACTGTAACAAGGGACTTTGAGGACCTGCCACTATGTGCTTCGATAAATATCACATTCACACTTGCAAAGGCTGCATCTCCTAATTACAGTGTAGGCACCATAGCCTTAGCAAACTGCTAGCACTAAATGCAATGCTTTCCTAAGGAGGTCTTTATTCTAATATCCTCTGGGAGGAAAGCTGCCTCTCGCGGAGCGTGCCTGTGAGACTTCTAACTGAGACTCTCGAGTGGGAAGGGGGGGTTCCCTGTGCTCCCCCAGCTCTCCCCCTCCAGATTTCCTCTCCTGTCCTACCTCAAGGGCTAAGAGCACAAAGGGGATTTGTGCAGAGTACTATTCTTTGACCCCTTGCTACCTGGTGACATCCACTGCTTCCAGTTAATACCTGGATATCTCTCCAGACACTGCACGGGGAGTCTTGAGAGTCTCCTGGCAGCTGAGAAGCTGATTTTGAAGTCAGTGGGAACCGTGGAGAGGAAGGGCAGAGCTCAGGGGTAGGTGGGGTCTAGCTCTGGGCTGGATGGAAGTATTTACCTCTCAGTGTTCACTGCTGTGAGCTTTTCATGGGCAAGTCAGTCAGTCCCTTCTCAAAAAAAAGCAGGTACTATCTCTCTTTTTGCCTGTACAAGAAGGGCAGTTGTTACTCTACCCATACTGAATGTCCCTTTACTGGGGAGGCAGTGCTGTGTTTCAGGTGGAAACACTTTTAGTGGGAATGTTCTGTGTGAGAGCACATGCAGAAAATGCCCAGAGCCACAGCCCTGCAGACAAAGTACATCAGCCAATAGCTCATTTAAGAAGGATTTATACAAGGACAGGCATGGACCTATTTATCTGCTCTTCAGTAGTTATGATGTGCTGTAAAGGCAGCAGACAAGTCTGGTGCCTGCCCCAGCATGGGACATTTGAATGGTCCCTCGGGGATTCAAGGACTGGATTCAGGCAGTCAGTGTGGCAGGTAGGAGCTGAAGCCCCTTTAGGGACCAATTCTCTCATGGATTGCTATCTATGGAGTGGAGAACTGGAATTTTTCAGGGCGACTGAAGGAAAAATTGTCCTGAAAAAAAAAGGTCTTTGTGATTTTTGTAAAGGAGATGTCCCAGGCCCAGGCAGCACTCTTACAGTTCAACCTTTTGAGGCAGTTCTGTTCAGTCCTGACACTGGATTTGTGTGTGCATGAGCTTCCCAGAGCGCTCCCGCAGTAGAGGTAGCAGGTCCGTTCAGATTTCAGTTCACTCAAAATACGCAACTCCAGACATGCATTTTTCTGCTCCAGTTTTCTCATCACCTTGTGGCAATCTTTGGCTCCCTGATGGCTCCACCCATCAGTACATGGGTTTCTTTGTTCTTTGGGTTTGGGTATTTTCCTTTCTGCCAACACCAGCTCCCCTGCAAAGTGGCAAGTCAGAAAGAGGTCAGTTAAATGATTGTCCAAACACGTTTCCACCTAAATAAATTGCCCCTAAATTCTGCTGCATTGACATTCTTGCATGATGTATGAAGGACACAGATTTGCCTCATGGCTGGAATTGACCCAGACAGTCTGGCTTTCCAGGTGAGTGCCAGGTGCCAGGGTCACAAAAGCAATCCAAACTATTAAAAATCACCCCAAGGCTGGATTACTCAGGAGGACACACAGTGTGGGTGCAATTCTTGGGTTTAGGTCCAGATTCAGCAAGTCCAGGGACCCACAATGCCACAAATACTGAAACCTTCTATAATTCAGCAGTTTTGTAGGTTTGATCACCATTGATAAGCTGTACAGAGTTTCCTCACATTTTATTTATAATTATGAAGTTTTCATAGAATCACAGAAAGATTTGGGTTGGAAGAGACTTCAGATGTTGTCTAGTCCAACTACCAATATGATTAAAAGCATTCACACTTGAAGACCAAATGTCACAAACATTCTGCTTGCCAGTCCCTCAGATCATCTTCTCTGTATCCGCAGAGTAGTAAATGTGTATGTGGTTCTAAACCAAAAGATGAATTATTTGCAATTTTAAGTATTTTTTGTTATGATTCATAAACAGAGAGCCATGGCAGAATGTAACTTGTGTCATGCCCAGAAGAGCACAGAAGTAGAAGGGAGACTGCACTGATTGTGGTTTCTCTCAGAAGTTCTCCAAGTTATGAAGTATTCTTCTAAAATATTAATTATTGTCACACATTTATTTTTCTTATAATCTAATAGCAGATGCTCATTTGCTATTATGCCTTGCTCGGAGAGTTGACAGTTGCTGTCCTTAAAGTGAGCTATTGCTTTTATTAGTGAGTACCAAATTGATTTAAAAACAAAAACCTTGTTTCTCAAGATAATTTTATCTTTTTATAAAGAGTGAATTCAACATTTTAGATGCTCTCTACTTAGATATTCCTAACCTTAATTTTACGTTTCCTTTCTTTGAACAAATTGCTCATTCCTGATGAGTTCTGTTTCCTAGCATCCTGCCTGAATATCATTACATGGTGGATCTATTCAATCTTTTGGGAGTTATGTTATTCCTTTTTTATCACCACAGAAGGAGGGGGAGGCTAGTAACATACTCCTTGCTCTAGCCCACTCTTATTCAAAGAAAAATAATATATTACTTTAGGGACCAACTTCCCTTTATTCTGTTTGTTGATGCTATCATCTGATGTACATCAGTGAAACTTTTTAGTCTGAGTATATTGGTGTTTAACACAATTCTTTGGAGAATCAATGTGAACTCTTTAAAAGAATTTTTTAAAGTACAACCTCATCTCTGCTGGTGATGGCAGTGCACAACTAAAGCACCAGTACTGGTCTGGTTCACGTTCTAAATGTGCATGTTTTTCTTCTCCTGTAACTCTCTAAAGACCTCATTTTGGCTGAGTAGAGTAAACCTTTTAAAAACACCCTGGTGACATCGATGTTGAAGCAGAACTGCTTGCCTTGAAGGATTCTGGAGCTTGGATGTTTTGCTATTTTTGTATTAAAAAGTGTTGCATGCTAGGCCATGACATCACCTTGGCCCAAGTCCTACCTTTATGGTTTCAAGTCTTCTATTTTCCCAGACTTAGAGCAGTTGGAACTTCTGCAGCAGTGTGTTGGTTCAGGGGAGACACTTTTCACCCTTTCATCCCAAGCCTAACAAGCAAACATTGGTGATGTAGCAGGAGTGGAGGGGTTTATTTGCTGAAGTCTGACTTTCGGGGGAAGTTTATTGGTATATTTGAAGAGCTGAGGATGTTTTTCTGGTATAGAAGCCAAGCTGACTCTGATAAGGCCCTGTGGGGTGAAACACCAGGGTATTTTCTATGTTTAGTTAAACTTGTATGTCTGTGAGCAATTTAAAAGGCTGATTATATTTTACTTGAAGACTTGTGATTCGGTTTTCTCCAGAGGCCTATAAACATGAGGCTCTTTTTAGCCTGTGAACAACCAATATTTCAATGCCAAGTTTAAAACGAACAAACTCTCCCCCCCAAACTTTCCGAAGACAATGGTTGGTATTCTAAAAACCTATAAATTAATTAGTATTCTGAAAAGGAAGAGGGAGTGAAGTCCACGATAGGCACTGAACTTCCCAAAACAGCAGGCTAGGCAAGCTGGAGTCTGATCCGAGTCTTGGTGAACCTAGTGGAAAGTCTCCTTCCACCCCAACAGGGATGGAGAATCCTCTAAGGACTCTGTTACAACTAGTAACATCATGAAATATAGGAAATGGTAACTGAAGTTTTATGGACACAAGACACTTGGAAGGAATTTTCTTTCTTTATGCACAAGAATGACTAAGAACTGTAATTTTATGTATGCGAGACTGTTTTGACAAAAATCTGTGAAATTAATAAAAGTCAGTAGTGGTAAATGTTAGTGAAAACAGGACTCTCTCTTTTCCTTTGTCTGATCAAGACAAGTGGAAAGAGCCCACAAATATATTGTATGAAATTACTTTTAAATTCTTCTCCTTCCTTGCTGAGCTGGAACAGTATGTGCAATAGGTGCAGTAACATGTTGTGGATAACCAGTCATTTTGCTGCAGCTGCTGTCTTTTCTGTTAAAAGTTTCTGCTCAGCATATAGCTAACATACAGCTAAAGAAACAATAACACTAAATAATATTTCTGCTGGAAACAACCTTCAGTGTTTATGATAGTTACTAAAAGAATCACAAATACACAGTTTGTGCAAACTCTTTGAAATACTCCTTAACTTATTAAAATATCAGTTCCATCATTTCCATGGAATCTGCCCTGCATTTTCCTGTTGTGACACGGCTGACTCTCACAACCCACCTTTCTTGTGACACAGCACACAGGCAATCACAGAAAGCTCTCTACTTTCTATGGCAGAAAATGTCAATCATCTACCAATGGCAGCTATGAAAGCACAAAATAAAGGCCTTCTTAATACTTTCCTAGAGGTAGGGTGTTGTTTGTTTGCTTGTTTTCCCCAGATTAAGCTCTTCTGTTTCCATAGAACCCCAATTTTGTGCTAGTTCTCCATCTGCTTTCAAGTGTTACATAAATAGAAATCCAGTGTAGAGAAGGAGAGCAGAGCATTGCAGGTTATGGGATTTTGGCCAAACCATCCCTGGAGAGAAAAGAAGTGAGAGTGGTTATGATGATACAGGATAAATTTGTGTTCTTAGATATACAGAGTCACTCCAAAAAAAAAAAAAAAAAAAAGTCTGGTCTGTTTAATAAAGATTGCATTAAAAAGCAATCTATTCAAAGTCTTAACTTGCCAATATATTGTTCAAAACAAAATTTGGAAAGCTAAATTTTCAAAGATAAGCTTCTCTTTTCACATAATATCTACATCCAAAATGCAAGAGAACCCATCCACTCCTTTGGAGTACTGATTAAAAATATACTGACCTAATGATTTAGGAACTTGAAACTATTTCTTGGGTTTTGTGTTAATTTTTGGAAAATTGAACTTTTATAGTATCCTAGCATGTTTTTGCCACATATGCTGGCTTTATATACATAAAGAATTGTGTGGGATATAACTTCAAGCACGATTTTTTCCCAGGTCTAGAGCTGGGGGATTTAGCAGCCAGCCAAGGAACACCAGAGGAATGTGCTGGGGAACAAGTCATTCAGGTAGATGGTCTGGCATGTTTCCTCCCATTTGCACCTTTAAATTCCTGAAAATTCAGCTTGCCAGGATTCAGCACAGCCTTCCACAGAAGTTAGAGTCCAGTGGGACTCCCAGATTCACTGCATTCATACATCAGAAACCTGCAAGCAATGTCTGTGGAAAACGCAACTCTTTAAAAACTAGCTGCAGACCACAGTGGCTCGTATTCATGTGCTCACAACACATGCGGAAAATCCCACTCCCTCAACCTCTTGCCGTTTCAAGAGACCTTTTTGAAATTTCCTACAAATTACTATTTTTTTTTAGAAAGATGTATGCCTTTCACAAATTTGCATGGCTTTTACCACAAAAACAACCGCCCTTAAGAAGTTTTCTTGTTCTTCTAAACACACCAGAAATAATTTGTTCGGTTTCTTCATAACCTTGTAGGCTTTGTCTCTGTTCCCTTTTGTGACGGGCTACCATAAAGGAAAGAATCCACCTGTGGAGGCAGCCTGCAGAGCAGACATAAATGAGGGAGGAACGTCTGAGTTCCCCCTTGCCGGTGATAGGAGTACCTAGGAAATACTTTGCCAACCCCCTGCCCCAACACCTGGCACAGGACATGACTGGAGAACCAAAAATCTGTGTCTGGGGAAACATTTTATGTCATTTGATTCCTGTTTGTTAGGGCTGTGTCCAAACAAATCCTCAGAACTAATTAGGGATCCTGATGGAGAAGGGAGTAAATTACAGCTGAGAAGAAAGACGGGAAGGTGAACTGATAAAGGGAGATGCCCTGAGCAGGAGCCTGAGGGTGCTGCTGTCACCACTGCCCATTTTCAGTCAAGTCAAAATCAGTGCTGCCCATTGAGTGCCATGGTCTTGACACAACCATCATCTCAGTTGTCACCTCTAGGGGAAAAACATAGGGATTCCTCTGAGCTCTTAAGAAAGTAGCGCAGGGAAGAAAATATAGACTGTGTAGCTTTGCAATACGTCCAAATTGTCTCTCCTGTAGGGAGGAACCAATAATTTTTAAGAAAAGGAAAAAAAAAATCTTTCTCAGACTTTTCCCTTTGACTTCTCAGTATTATTTTGTCTTATGTCTGGAGTGACAGAATCCAGTTTCTCTTCTCTTAACCTCCCCAGATCCTCAAAACCCTTGGTGATAGAAAACTGTCTTGTTTAATTTTTTCACAGTGGCTTGTTTGGTCTTCAGCTTTCTGGTTCAATACTGCCCATATGTAAAGCCTACATATGTAAAGCCAGTAAGAGCATGATTTCAGTGATGAATGTTTACAACGTAGCTTGAGGAATTTTATCTTCCCCTGGTAAACTGTGTAGGAGATTGTCTTAACGGACAAAGAAAAATGTCTGCTGGACTGTAGCCAGATGCTTGGACTTGCTTACGGAGAATAAAATGCTTGTCTAACCTTCTGGTGCTGTGTACAGAAGAAAAACTTCTAAAATAAAATTCACCTCTCTTCTCACAGCCTAAAATGGAATCAGTGAAAGATTAATGTTTTTTTTTTTCATCATTTTGTGGCAAATCACTTACTTAGTTGTGACAAGTTTAATTCTGCCTTTTGATCAGATGCCTTATTAGGCTGTCCTGCTGTTTGCTTCTACAAATACCCTGAACTGGGAAAATAAATTACGGGTGACTGTGAAAAGAAGAGAACTAAAAGGTATGAAAGGAGAAAATGATAATTGGCTTTATTCACAGGTGTAAGCATTCTGACTTGAAAGAACAGGTTAAAAACCACAAACGAGCTTTAACTTCCTTGAATGGTTTTGCTTGAGTAAGACTTGGGGCTCGAGTTCAGAGAGCCATTATATTAGTTAGATTTATGCTTGTGGAGTTTGTTTAATAAGGGCCTGCACAAAAGCTTCAGAATTTGAGCTGTTCTGTGGTTTACATGACACAGAGTGTTCTGGGACCAAGTTAAATTCTGTGTAGAACAGTTTCTACCCTACATTAATGAGCATCATAGTTACCACACATTGCCCTGATCATCCTAATAAATGTCCTAAATCAATGTTCTAAGAAATACTACATGTATATATATATATATATCAGTGCTTGCAGGTAGAGAGGCTAAAAATCTTCATGTCACATAGCTGTTCAGGATGTTGTTGCTTGCTTAAAAACCGTAGGTGCCTGGTGGTTAAGGGGAGTTTCAGACATCATCTAAGCACCACTGTGGCATTAAGGGCGAGCTAGTGCCTTTATCTGCTTGAAAACTGTCATGTGGAAGCCATGAACTGTCCTCTCTGTTTACTCTCCTCACTCACTGGTCTGGGTTAAATGGGTGCTAACCGGATGGATCCCCGTGGAAAATGTCATGTGCTAGGAATGGAAAAGCCCATCAGCCATCACAACCACTTGGCTGGTGCAGTGACTAGAAGCTGATGGGCACCTTCTACCTCTACTTCTCAAAAAGGGAAAGGAGGATTCCTACTTTTCCTCAGAGCACCTTGGCCCTACTGCTACTTCTTGGTCAGGGAAGGACACTCTTTCTGCCATTGGCGGGTGCTCTGGGAAAGGAGAACATCTTCTCTTTCTTTCATCAGAGCCCTGGAGAACCAGAAGTTATCTCCCACCTTTTGGGAAAAGACTGTCCTTCCAAAGTGGAATTCAAATGGAAATGTGAGCTGAATTCTGGCCCGGCCTGTCAGGCTCGCAGCTCCCTGGCCCTGGGAGCTTCCCTATTGAGCTGCCCAGCCCCGAAGCCAGGCAAGCTGCTGACCAACAGCTTGAGTGAGGCTGCTGGGCACGCAGGCAGCCGGGATCCTGCCTGGCTTCTCTTGGAGACAGTGCACTGCTTGGAAACCTGTCCGCTTTGTTTTACCCCCACTGGAAAAATATTCCATCAGAAATTCCCAGCCAGCTCTGTTCCATATTGCCACTGTGTCTCCAGACAAAAAAAAAAGTCCAAAAGGCCCATAACGCCTGGCCAAGAGAGCAACACAGGGTCCTGGGAGACCTGGTGTGGCAGCAGGGCTAGAGTCACAAATACCCCTCTGAAATCTCAGATACTCCCTCCACAATTAGGTGCAAGGCCAGTAAAGCAACACAGGTGTCTTGCCCAAGACTTGTAACATTAAAGCATGTCCATAACACTGTAATCCTGACAAAATCCTGACAAAAACTTCTGGGATTTTTTGCCTTTTTTTTTTCTTTATTAGAGCCTCAAAACTGGTCAATATTCTTTAAATTGAAGAGAAAACATGATTTCTCCTGCTATTTATTTCACTGCACAGAATATGCTTCTTTTATTAAACACACAGTTGCTTAATAACTTTGCATTTGTCACTTTAGCTGGCAGAGATGCATTTATGTCCTATGTGGGCAATGGTGTCTCTATCTAAAGTACAGAGAAGTACCAAAATCGTAGCGGCCAAAATTATAATCGCTGAAGCTCAGGTCTTGAAATCAATAGGCACATTTTAAAATGTTACTTTGTCTTTGTTGTCTCAGCTTAAGTAGCAAATCAACAATTTTTCTTTACATTGTAAATTTTTGTTTTCTAAACATTGTAAAAAGTACTACCCTTTTCCTTATTAGAAAGTGAAACACACTGGAAACACAAAATTATGCTTAGTGCACGATTTTAATATGCTCGAGGTATTTAGAAGTAGATACTAGAAAGAAAATTAACTAGATTCTAAGTAGAAACTTGGCTTTTTAAAGTAAAGAGCTTGTGTCCATAACCCAGCTGCTTTGCAGCTTGGCTACAGCTAGCTTTTATTATTCTTTACTGTTAAACAGTGATTATGGTCTTAGTACCATCACAGATAAAGCCTGCCATTGCCTCAAAGAGATTAAAGTATTTAAAAAAAAAAAGATGCAGATAAGAAAAAATGCATTGAGAGACCCATGTTTGTTTAGAAAAAGCTCCCACAGCATCGTCGCTGCCTGCTCATCCCACTGCCTCAGTTTGGAAAAGATTGTAGGATGTCTTACCAACAGTTGGACATAAATTCACCATCATTAAGACTAAGGAGACAATGATGATCCTGTGGGCTGGCCTCCCATGTAACACACCCCAGTTATTCCCACGGCAAGGAGTATCTTGCAAAAGGCAGAGGTCGGTGTGCCACAGGCACACAGGAGCTAAAGTCAGGGATCAGTCTGTAACCTGACACAGACAGACAACTACAGCTATTCTACTCAGAGACCTGTGTTACCCATTGAAGGTGCTTTTCCCTCTGTGGAAGTTACGGGAAGCCTACATTTATACATCCTGGTTACACACTTTAAATCGAGAGAGAGGAATCCATTCATTTTTTATTTCTGATCACTACAGATCAGATTTTGTCTTTTGCATCTCTTTTGCTGCCTGTTTCCATTTCTCTCTTGACTTTTTTTATTATTATTATTTTTAAGACTCAGAAAACACAGGGCTCTGAACTGCACCTAGCTCATGAAGAGCCAACTTACACAAAGACACACCACGAGAATTATTTGGGTTCGGAGCAAAGTGATAACCAAAGACTAAAATGTTTAATTCTCAAGAAAATGTCAAAACTTCTTGAGGTCAAAATTTTAAAGAAGTCAGGCTTCTAAGATTCACCTAAGATACACCCAAAGTACTGTCTAGTAGCAATTAATGGTGTGGTTTTCCCAAGCACTAAGCGCCAGCTGAGCCTCTCTCACCATCAGGACACACAGGCAGGTACCTGAAGGAGGATTTCAAAGCTGGATTTGCAGCCATTTACAGAAATGAAATGAAATGAAATGAAATGAAATGATAAATAAAACATAAATGACCTCGGCCTGCTGCCATCGGTTTGACCAAGGGTTTCATACAAAGAGACTCTTGCGTGACGCTTCCTGTTTACTGCCGGGCTGGAAATCCCACATGGACAAACACCGGTCAACAACTGGAGGCGCTTCAGCGTTTCCATGCGCGGCCTGGGAACGCACCACAAAGTCCCGGGACACGGGACAAAGCCGGCGGGGCGGGACGGGACGTTTTCCCCGGTGTGAACAGGCTCCTTTCCAGGGACCCCAGCGGCTCCCTCCGCCGCGCGGCGCCCGTCGCTGCTCGCAGAGGCCGCGGTCCCGTTTCGCGGCCTCTACCGCATTCCCGGGCGCGCGGCGCCTCCCCGCGGCCGCTGCGGGAGCCCGCCAGAAAGAGCCGCGGCAGCCGGGGCCCCTCCGCGCCTCGTCCCAGCGACACCCCCGGCGGCGGCCCCTTCCCGGGAGCCGCTCCCGCCGCGGCTCCCTGAGGGAAGCGCCCGCGCCGCCAACCGCCTTCCCGCTCCTCGTGATGGCGGCGGCCACGCTCTCGCGCCCCGCAGAGCCCGCTGAGGGAAGCGGGGGTCCACGCTTGGGAGGTGGCAGAAACGTAGTAACGTGAACATATTTTTTAGGGCCTGCGGCTTGTCTACTAGTTAAAACCTCCTTTGTAGCGGCCAGGCTGTTTGCTCATGCGCAGCTTACACGGATTTGCTGTGTTTTGGGGGGCTAAGCTCTCCTTCTCCTGCCTCTGTCCACTCACGCGGGCAAGATGGTGCCTGCGCGTTGAGCGCTGCTGGTGGCAGCATCGCCAGCGGCCAGGGCAGGCAGGGGAGGTGTGTGGTAGCAGCGGGCCGTGACACATGCTGTGGGGAGCCACCAGTCTGGCAGCTGGAGCCCCTGCGACAGTACGCTCTGTCCGTGTGCCGTGTCCCTCTGAACAGCTTGAAGTCCAACGTGCCCTTGCAGCGACAGAGAGGACTCCAGGTTTGATGGGCTTCCTAAAGTTAGCCGAGTCGGTGGCCGTAAAGGCAAATAGGAAACAGCAAAGCCAAGCACAGCATTTTGGCTCAGCTGTAGACTAATACACAGAGCAGGGTAAGTGCCCTCACACTTTTGTCCTAGGCACCTGCAGTACCTGACTTGTGCCCGGTACATATATCTTAACACCTGCGCAGCCTGACTTGGCCTTGGAGGGTCATGCTGGAGGACAAGTGGCCCTTGGCACAGAGATGGGGCATGAAACGGGGCCACCTCCTGTTCCACCCTCCTCCACAAGTGCAGGAAGTCCTCCCACAAGCTCAGGACAACAGGGGAAGTGGGCATTAATAGGGACTAGGAAAGAGAGAAATACCTTTGCCCTCAGCAGCAGCTCCAACCTCACGGTCTGAAAGGTTTAATAGCAACATGACACATGATACTGTTTTTCATATCACGAAAGGTTTAAAAGCTATTGCCCAACACTGGTTTGCAGCCTAACACAAATGAGAGGAAAGTACACAAAGATCAAAGAGATTTCATATGCTGAAGCTTTACAAAATCCCTCTGCACCCTGATTTGAGAGAGCACTCCAGCATGTTCAAAATTAAGTACATTTTTAGCATTCTTTCTAGGCAGATGGGTATTTCATTGAACTGGGATCTCATGCAAAATGTTGAAGCTAACAACTTGTGTATGTCCTTTGCTGTCTCATATGCCGTTGGCTCTTCAAAGAAACTCCTGATGTGTGTCAGGACGCTTGCTCACAGTGCAGAGCTAGATTTTATTCATGGTTCAAACTTCTCCCTCAGTGGGACTTTTAGCTGCGAAAGGCATGCAGATCCACAGACTGCTTTACAGCTTTGGAACTGTTTTAAATTTTAAAGGATTTTTTTTTAATAGTTAAAAGTATCTAAAAGAATTGGTTTGCCTCTTAAAGACATACTGTATTTTTGCCATTACTGTACTTCTGGAAATTGTTTTCTTGTCTTTCAAGTGCCAGTAAAACCAAACCAGCCTTTCTGCCCCCATCCTATTTAAAAAGCAGCAGACACAGTCCCACTGAAATTGAAATAATTTAGTCAAAACAAATTTGTTTTGACACACTATTAATTTTCTGTGCTCTAGGGCAAAACACTTCTATTTCTGTCTCTGACTTTTCTAGACATTTTGTTTGCTTAAGCCCCACGTTGCCAAGTCAAGTGTATTCAGTAAAACACTAAGTACAGTAAGGTAGCTTATATCGGTATGCAATAAAAGTCTATCAGGTATTTAATGGGCATATCGATGTGTAAAGCTGTATTTGCACGAGCATTTGAAATTGAAAGCAAAATGTCAGAAAAACATTTAAATTATCAGTGCAATTTCTATTTCAGGCTGGAACCCTAGCTTTGCAGTTCTCAGAAATAACTGGCATTTCACTTTGAATATAAAAACACATGCCAATGAAAACATTTCCAAAACAACTATTCTGACCAAAAATATGCGTGTTTCAGAAAAATAGCATAACACTGAGATACTTTTCTAACTGTATGTTAGAAATGGCTTTTCAAAGCTACATACTGCAAAACAGTGCAGCAGCTTTAAGCAGTGGCTGTAGTAAGTGCTGTGGGGCTAAAAGGAAAAGAAATATTTTCACTGCTTTCACAGATGGTAATACTCCTTTTACCCCCTAAGAACTTGGATGGATTTTGTTACTTCTCCTGAAAAACACTATAAAAATTTAGGTATTCAGGAAGTCCAAATCCTTTTTCTGGACCACGGTGAATACTTCTTCCCCATATAACCTACTGCTTTAATCGCATTAATACAGGTTGAGTACTATAATTGCCCTAGTTAGAAAACATTAAATTGTAACGATAAGCCCATGCAAACATTTTAAAGCCTGTCCTTAGTGTTCTTGACATTTGTTTTTAATACCCGCTTCTCTACAAGGAGGCCACCTTGTCGTTGACATTGCTACAGCGCTTGTTCCCACACGGCGGCAGCATTAGTACTACTAATGAGCAAGAGGCCTGCGGGACTGCCCAAAATGCAGCAAGGTTGCCCTCTGGCTGCTTTTTATTTTATTTTATTTTATTTTATTTTATTTTATTTTATTTTATTTTATTTTATTTTATTTTATTTTATTTTATTTTATTTTATTTTTTCTGGAGTCTGTATCCGGGAGGACTACCTTCTTAAAAGCCAGCACCTGGTGCAAAAAGCAATTAAAATAATAAGATCTACATTGGCATTTGTATTAACAGACCTGTCCCATGCTGAAAAAGCAAAGCAGGGGATTTGTAGCAACGCGCAAAGCTAAGATGTTGTGTGTGTATATATTTGTGTGCATGTGTGTTCAAAAAGCCTCTCAACTTATTAGAATTTGTTTCCCCTTAATTTGTTTCACCACAATCCTATAATGTATTTAGCCACAACACAGTCACTGACATTTATGCAGTCACATTACCTGAATAGGTGAACTTTAATTTAAATTAGTATTTCCTAACCATCTGAATAGGTAGTAAATGTACTCTAAAAAGATCTATACTTTCACATAGCTACAGCTTTAACAGAGAAATGCAGTTGCTAAATGATGAAATGACTTACAGAAGGATACATACAAGTTTGCAATAGAGCCAGAGATAAGCCTCTTGCTACCAGAAAACCAAAAGACAATGTTAAAAATGTGGAATGTTATAAGTTTTTTATTTATTTAAATTATCATTGGTAAAAAATAATTTCTATTTGGGACTCCATTTAAATGAAAGGAAGCTGAGGAGAAGTATCACTTCGAAAACTATTTAAATGTAACCTTTGCATTGATAATCAGCTGAAAACTTTGATATTTGAACCATATTTTCTTCAGGGATAAGGAAGGACATCCACTGTGTAGCTTTTAGGCAGGTGGAAACTTGTCTATCACTGCTTCGCTTGTCTTCCCAAAGTTTCACAACCTTTTTATTTTATGCTATTGCAGACCCCAACTAATTCTGTCTTTCCTAGGAAAGGCTGTTACGCTCTTGCTGGTGTGCCCTCAGCCTTAGTGACTGGGACAGGAAGCTGAAATCCGAAGGGGAATTTTTGACAAGCTCGGGCAAGATGGGGAGCTGGACACATCACACAGCTTGGTGAGGTCTGTGCAATGGTGGCTTCTGTGCAAGGGAGTGACATGGGTCAGGAAGTGGCACTCTGCTCTATGCAGATGGGAACTGTAAGACCCCTTAAAATACTTTAATATACTCAGAAATGGCCTAGGGAGGCAGAAAGGAAAGGTCAGAGAGAAGAAATAGAGAGAAGAAAATTAATTTGGTGTTGCGAAATATGTGGGCACACATGCACATGCATTTATGAAAAGTTCTGGTGGTCTCCCAAGGAATATATCCATAATACGCACTACATACCAGAAAAATATATGTTTATAGATATACACACACACGCTTTCTTAGGCTCTTATGACTATTCACATATTTGTTCTTGACCACACACACTAATTCCCAGCAGCCTGCCTGGAGGACGCTCCCAGGGCCGTTTCTCCTTGGGAAGGCGTCAGGCAGTGCTGGGCAGTCATTGCTGCCGTGACCTCGTGTGCTGATTCCTGTTGCTGTCGACACAACATGCGGGAGCCCTTTTGGACTGCCAGCTGCCATCTCCTGTGCCAGGGCAATTGAATCGTGCACCTTGGCCAGAACAATTAGCAGAGCTTGCATAAATATCTTTTGATAATGTCCTTGAACTTCCCAGCGAGATGAAATGTGGGGGCATTTTTTCTTTTTAACTACCATGACATCAGTGACCATTTGTCCTTAGCTGGAATAGCAGCACCGTACCCTATCAACACAATAAATAAATAAACAGATGGTTCTGTGCGCAGCCGAGCTAATGAAACCAGGTTTCCTATCAGCTTATATCTTGTAGTCCAGCTCCCTCACCTCTACCAAGTTCTGTTTGAAGCTCTTCATGCTCTCGCACAGTGTAGAGTGCTCTTCTCCTGGGTGGATCCTCAGCTAAATAACGAGGAGTGAGACGTTTTCACTGTCAGGGGCACTAATTCAGGGCTTTCCCCACTAGGTGCTTAACTAATTCACAGTAGCCTGTCAAAACATCAGTTTTCTGTTAAGTTGCCTGAGATTGGCCAAAGAGTCAACAAAACACCTGAGAGGACACAGAGGTAGATAGACACGTGCACGCAGGCATGCATGAAGGCAGTGCAGTGAGAACAGTTCATCTCCTCTGGGAACCAGGCTAAACAGCATGTCTCTCTTTGAAGAAGCCAGAGATGGTCAGTGTGCAATTGCCCATCTCCTTTTAACTCCAGGGCATTAATTTTTAATTGAGTTCTACGCTATTGTTCAGGGCAAGAACAGCAGAGAGTAAGTGACGAGTCCGATGGTGATCGCTCCTTCCTTCCTTTTGAGGTAAGATACAGTTTTGCCTATTCTTATAGCAAAGGATTCAGGAGAATTCAATACAACTTGGCCGAACAGCAGGATTTCTGGCAGGTTGGCTACAGTTTTGGTCAAAGGTATTTGAGGTTTCACAATATTCGGTAATTTATTAACAAGGTTCAACTATATGGTTACAAGACAACCATTAAATATAAAGTGTTGATAACACACTGTGGACTGGACTTTCAAAAGTTTCCGTATTCCTTACAGGCAGTAGATTTCTTTCTAGTTCTCTCTAGTAAGAGAAACATCCTCCTGGCTAGAAAAAAAAAAATCATTGGTTGCTTGTAATTGCTCTTTTACCTTTTAAATGCAACCAGTCAATAATAAACTTTTAAAATGTGACACAAAAATACTCCCTGAGTGCAAAACATTCTAAAAGACAAGCTAAGCTACATGGCCTGCTTAAAACACCCATTGCTGTGAGCAACAGCAATCAGATTTAGACCAATTCAGTTGTGCCAAATCTAGGTGAACCAGTGTTTCTGTCCCAACTTGGCAAACTGTCCTGGCAGATTTCTACCTGCAGTGACTTCTTCCTTTTTGCATAGCCCTTGTGGGGTTAAATGGTCAGAGGTGCAAAGCAAGTGATGAGTTAGGGACCAAACAGCTGGCCTGATTTTCACACCTGCTGAATGTCCCAGGGAAGGTAATGGCAGATGTAGACACTGGTTCTCATGACCATTATTTAGAAAACAGGCCCTTTGACTGAGGCCTGCAGTCTTAGGTGCTGACTTCAGAAAATCTTTTATCATTGAAAACATCCACTTTGCTTTTGTACCTGTATCTTTCAGGTTTGTGTTGCTTTTCTCCTCTGATTCCCATTTTAAACTGCCTTTCCTGTTTTACTTGGCTTATAGAAAGATATTTGGCAAATAATACTTAAGAGTGAAAATATAAATTATTTTTATAATTTATTATTATTTATTATTACTGCTTTTATTATTATTATTATTACTGCTCTTGAACAACATTTGGAATACAATCACCAAGAAGATCCATGTTACCCCCTTCCATCTTGAAACCGTTGGTGGATTGTGTAACTTAAAAAAATCACCTCAGCTGTTGTGAAACTTACTCTTTCGAGGTAATTTTATTAAAGTTTTCATAAAGTTTACGAGATTCATCCTCAGTTTTAAAATTTCCAAATACAAATATATGAGCAAACTATAGTTTTATTTTATATATTTTATTTTTAGTTTATATATATAGTCTTATTTATATATTTTATTTATAAAATATATATTATTTTTGTAACTAGGAAAGGTGTCAAGTACTGAAAGAATATCCATTTTCCCCTCTTAATAACTTTCTATATTTTGCCTGGATTGTTCTGTGGTCTCATATGAGGCAGCAGCTTCACCCTCAGGTTCTCACAGAGAATTCCTTAGTGGCTGTGGTTAAGTCATAAAGTCAGTCTAAGCCTAACGATCAGGCAACAGGCTGAGACATATTTGCTAATTCATGTTAGAAAAGAGAAAGAAGCGGGAGGGGTTTTTGCTTGTTTTTCCCCAGGAGGCTCGCTGGCGCTCAGGTGTGAGTTCTCGGGGTGCATTTTGCCCAGCAGCGCTGTGCTCGCTCCCCCCGGGGCAGCAGCCGCGGTTAAAGGACGACCCCGCAGCCCTCCCCGCCGTCCTCCCTCGGTGGCCGGCGGCGCCACACGACGCGCAGGCCCCGGCCCAGGGAGGCGCCCGGCGCGGCGCGGCCCGGCCCGGCCCTCCCGCCGGTGGCGGCCGCGGCCCGGCCCCTCGATCCGGGTATCGCCGCCCCTCGGCGGCGCCGCCAGAGCCGCGGGGCCGCGGGTACGTAGCGAGGCGGGGGGCCGCGGCCGGGGCGGGCGGCCGGCGGCGGGGGGGGCCCGCGGCGGCCGGGAGCGGGAGGCGGCGGCGCGGGCCCGGCCGCGGCCTGGTCCTGGTGCCCGGCGCCGGCACCCGGGAGACACGGAGCAAAATAGCACCGCGGTGCCGCGGAGGTGGAATAATAATAATAATCATAGTAATAATGATGGCGGCTGCTCCCTGCGCAGGTGCCGGTGCAGGGGTGCTGGCACCGACCCAGGCTGTGGCGGTTTGGGTGCCCGTGGCTGCTCGGGGCGCTGCGGAGCCTCCTCCTCCTCCTCCTGCTGCTGCTGCAGCCTGTGCTGGAGCCGGGTGCTGCTCCCTGCTGCTTCCAGGGTTTAAGAGCCAAGTCGGTGTTTTGGTGAGAGCAGAAGAAGGCTTCTCACGCCTTCACCCCTGTTTTCTTGTGTCACTACTTCAGGCAACTGCAGCGATGTCCCACTTTGAAAATAAAGGCCTGATCCTGGGTGTGATGGCAGGCACTGCTGGGATCAGCCTGTTCCTCGTCTGGTACCACAAGGTGCGGAAGGCCGGTGTGCCGGCGGGCGCTCCGGCGCTGCTCACGGCCCTGCACAACGAAACCCCGAGCGAGCAGGGAGCCGTCATGGTTCTGCACGGGAGGCAGCTGCAGATCCTGGAGAAACTGAACGGCCTGCTGCTCAGCGTGGACGAGCTGAAGAAGGAGGTGAAGTCCCTCCGAGAGGCTGTCCCGAAGCTGGAGGAGCTGGTCCGAGCCGAGCTGCAGGGCAAGGGGGATGCGCAGAGGGTCAGCCCCTCGCACAGGGCCGCCCGGCGCAGGAAAGCAGAGGCAGCTCCTGGCACAGCAGAAACCACCAGCTCCGAGGAGGCCGAGAGCGAAGGAGGGTGAGTCAGTAACATACTGCATGTAGTGCAGAATACAGTCAGGGCATCTCATGGCAGTGTGTATGTGAAACTGCATTGCAAGCAGCCGCAATACACCTTTTTTAAGGTGTATTTTATGTTTCTCCTGTATTTAGGAACACAGTCCTTTAAAACTTCATCATTTTTAAGTTGGAGGAAACTCTGGGTAACTGTCTCCAAGTCCTTGAGATGCTTTGAGGTTTATATTTGACACCAAGAACAATTCGTATTTTTAAGGGTCCATTCGGTAACAGCCTGATGCAGCATTGCTCCACAGCTGTGTAATGAGCAGGCAAATAGACATATATATCACAGAATAATGATTTTAAAAGGGTTAGTGAGAAGGCACTTGTGTTTCGCAAACAGTGCTGTGTTCAAACTGTACGAGTGTTTTGTGATAATTATCTTCCATTGGCTTTCAAGGTGAGTTATTACATTGTCTACCAGAAGTGTTTGCGTTGCTCCCAAAGTCAAGTCTTGCACTATGCAAATAGGTGTATGGTTATGTGTGTTTGTTACTGTATGCAATTCTCCCTGTCATAAAAATTCATGAGGGATTTTGGGCTCTGGTTCCTAGTTTTGACCACATCTGGAGACCCTCTGTGGTTCATAACTTAGTTTATAGACTTCAGCTGAGAGAGGACTGTGTTTTTGTGTTAATATGTTACCCAATGCACCCTACAGTAGCCATGTAAAAATGGTGGTGACGTTACTTTCTTGACTGCAATGTTTCTGTCTCTAGATCAAGACTGGTATCGTGCATCTAGCATTTATATATGCAGATAAGACACAATGAAGTCTTTGAATTTTATGTTAAATTGCATACAAGCACCTTATTTGATTGCATTAACATGTTTGGAGCAACTGAATTGTTGTGCTCCCATCACAGTATGTTAGGCATCGTTACTTCAGTCATTTGCCTAAGTCATATTTTTTAGGATGCTTTAATATTCTGAAGACAGCAACGTGGTATCTGCTATAACTAATGAAACTCCTTTTTTTTTTTTTTTTTTGAGCCCTTTCAATTCCTGTAGGAAGAAGTTTTTGTTGCTTCTCAGTCCACATGCTTCTTGGGCCTTGTATTTTGGCTGTCTATTTTTAGGCCTGTCAGTTCTATTATAAATACTTTTAAATATTTTTCATGCTCCAGTGTTAGCAAGGATCTTCCAAGACCTATTTCCCTTCCTATGGTGTAGAAACATTGCAATTCGATTAGTTTCTCAGATTGACTTGTCTTTTATTTGGTTCGCAAAAGCCTTTATATTGCATATAAAACATCTGGAGATGTGGATAAGACTAAGGATCCCGTTTGAGTTATCAGATTCATATACTCATTGCAGAGGTTATTCCATACCCAGCCTTTAAGAGAATTGTGTTTTGTGGGGTGCGTTGCAGTTTGACAGCTTATGAAGGAAACATGTCTGTTCAGGTTCTTCTGCATGACAAAGAAGATGCCAGATGATCCAAGAGCAAAATTATTTTTGTGCGCAAAAGCACTGAAGGTGTCCTTAAGAAACGCCTTCTCTAATGGATGTTTGTTTACAGCCAGAAGGAAGGAATGTAATTCTAAGTTATAGATCTGTTAGTCATTTGGGTATGTGCTTTACCAAGGCTATTTTTTTAATCTCTTCTGTAAAGAGATTTTTGGGAGTTGTTTTACTAACAGAAGTTACTTGTGTTTTGATTTGTGGTGTATGACTACACCACTTTCAGGTTTGCAAACTTATCCCAAAAGAGATTTTAATGCTACTTTTTTTTTTTTTCCTCTCTTTTTTTCCCACATAATATATTTGATGCTGGCAGGCTCACTTGTCATCTTCATGGTTTTGATCCATTCTGTTTATATTCTCAATATTGCAATTGATGTGCAACATTTTAGAGATAGAAGCTTTGTATTTTGCCTTTCCCAAATCATTATATACGCTGGAAGTGAAAAAAAAATGACATATTTTCAAAATAATTGAGATTTCTATATAATGACAGCTAGCCTGAAAGGAAGGTGTGTTGCGTGGATCTTAGGATCTTACATTAAATGGATGCTGAGGAGCCCGTTGTTTATAGCCTGTGTGCTCCTATAGACTGTTCTTAATAGTTTGTTTCAGTTTACATCCTTCCTTCATGGTGGTGGATTACCTACTTTTGAGGAGCTGTAGCATTCATTCATTTACAAAGACAATAAATGGTGTCTAGATGATCAGCTGGGATGGAGGGTGTCACCTAGCTCTGGTGTCTCAGTCATTTGGAAGCTGCTCTTCCCTGATGCAGTGGTGATGAGCTGGCAACAACAGTGCTGTGCTTGGCCCCATTACATTTGTCATCAGTCACCCGAAAGACCAACCACAGTAAATCTCTTTTCTTCAAATTCTTTTCACATTATCTTTCCTTGGAAAAGTTTCTCCTTGACAGAGAAGCAGAGGGGATCGTAATTCTCTTGGCTGTTTGTGCTATGTCACTTGTTACTTCATTCATGTTTGCTACCCATCCCTTTACAGTGCAATCCTCAGCTCACCTGCAAATCTGCTTTGGGAGGTTTTGGCTCTGTGGCCCTTACCATTAAAAATGGATCTGCCTTCTGCTGGGTCAGACGGGGCTAATTTGATCCAGATCAGGTGTTGACACATAATCACCTTCCTACTGAATTAGCTGGAGTGGATTAGGCAGTAGTTATGTCAGCTTATGCTTTTTATGTTGGCACAGAGACAACAGATAATATCGGATATATCTAGAAGTTGGAGTGTTGTGATCTGATTAGTATCTGGTTAGGCCCAGTGCCTCCCAGTAAAATATTGCACCAAAACAGCTCTTGAAGCAGCTGAGTGAGTCTCTACCACAGCAGTGCTTTATATCAAGTAGCTCAGGTGTTTTAATTATGGGATTGTTGAGCTTAACTTTCTTAACTTGCCGCTTAACCTCAGCGTGGGGAGTTCCCAGGGTGGTGTCCATGTGCTCTCTGAACTTTGAGCAGCCCTTTGCAACACAGTGAAGTCCAACTCGTTGATCATTGCTCTTTACAGTCCTATCACTTGTTTTCTCTTGTAAATGAAATGTATTGGTAATAAAGGTGAAAACAAGATGGCAGTGACTACTCACATTTTTAAGGTGCTTGCATTTCGCTGGATACTGCTCCATGTTTTTATCGCATGTAAATATTCACTTTTCATCATTTGATAAAACCTTTTTAAGTAAAATACCAAGTAAAATAACTGTTATCAGTGTTGACATAGGAAACATGTAAAATAAACCATAATAGATTCCTCGCTGTTAAATGCCTTTTGGGTTACTCTCATAATCGTTTTGAGTTTTAGATTGTGTTAAAAATCTTCAGTTCAGTTTTATGTGTTTAAAACTGATAGCTTTATTTTGTAGTGTGGCACTTCCTGACATACAGCTTGCTCCTCTACTTCCAGAATGAGCAAATATGAAAGTCTGCTAGCCAGTTTGTTGAAATTTGGTTGTGTAGCTGCTCTTATTGTAGTTTTGCGTCAATAGTATCTTTCAGGCTCTTATTTTGTCCTTGGGTAGCTGGAAGGATTTCCTGTCTTGAAGTAAAACTGGCTTGAATTCAAATTGATGAAGCGTACTTTACCCGAGTTCTGAGGAGAAGTCCTAGCTGTTTGTTTTTTTTTAAAGGCTGTATTGCCATCTTAAATGTTATGTCTTCATGCTTAAAAGAAATGTTTTGGTCTGACTGTGTTAGGGATTGAACAGAGAGATTTGTTTAATCAGACACAGGACAGAAAACTATTTTTTATGCCTAGTTTGGCAGAATGTTTTAAGTGATACATAATGCTTTATACCTGATTAAATTACCTGATTGGCATTTTACATTAGTAGCTCCCAACCAGTGTAGGAGTTGGCGTGAGGGGTCTGATGAGTGAGGCAGGAACTGGTCGCAAGTCAGTTCTGGAGACCTGTTTCTTTGGGGAAACACCTGGAGCCAGCAGTGTCAGCTCTGGAGCTGAGGAAGGAGGAAGAGGAGGAGAGAACTCTCTGAAGGCACTATATGGTTGGCATTCTGAGGGAAGAAAACAGAAATTTTGAGGAATGCTGTTGCATCTCTTGGGCTATCTATTCCTTTTAATACTTAGTCCTTGCTACTTTATATTATGTAACACCCAGCATTTAAGCTTTGTGCAAGTACCTACTTTTAGTTTAATTGGAAGAGCAACCCAAATCCATGCAGGAAAGCAGAAAGGTGCTTTTCCAAATACTCTTCAAACCTGGGTATTTTTCATCAGGAAACCGAAGTAAACATCCACTATGCACAAGCACTGACCCTGCAACATATTGAGTAGAATTTGGCTTTGACTTCACCAGCATCAAGATTTGGTGTTGTAATTCTGGGGAAGCCTATTCTTTCTTCTGCTGGGCTTCGTTTTTCTGTTTGAAGATGTATTTATGGCGTGTGTGTGGGGTTTTTTGTTTGTTTGTTTTTGTTTTTTTTTATAAGTTTTTTGAATCCTCTTTCCCATATTACTGGGTTAATCTTGCAGAGATTAATCTTGGCAGTTCTCCAGTTTAAATGAACATTTATAACTATTACAGGCTACAACCAGTGCATCTGGTGGTCTTTTAATTTGATCCTTTTCTAAAGCATTGTGTGTGTGTGTGTATGTATTTATAATTTCCTGAACTTGGAAGATAATACTTTTACATTACTCTTTTCATAAGAACGTTTTCAAAAATGGAAATGCAAAAGATCAGGATTTTTGGTCTGTACTTAGTGCATAACCAAATAGCTACTTTTAAAAATAATGTTATTAAGTTGTTCCTATTTGATATTTGAGGACCCTATTGAATGCTTAAAACTTTGGACAATAAGGTCACTCATTTATCTCTGTGTGGAATTTATGGCTTTTGGAAATATTTGCCTATCCTTGACTGCCTTGTGCTGAGTATTTGTGCACTAAGAATTATGAATTAATGCAAGCTGTTTTCCATTATCACATATTCCAATCTTCAGAATATACGAAAGAAAAACAAACTGACAATAGTGATGTTACTGCTTGTATTTAAAATCGTATCTATGATCTTTAAGGTGTTTAAGAAAACACTGCGTGATTCTTGAAGCACTCCTGTTTTGGTTGGTAAGCTCTTCGGTTCCAAAAAATGGAAATATTGAGGCACAGTGCTGAAGAGGCCTCTTCAGGGTTACAGAACACGTATTAACAGACCTTATGGTTTAACAGTGTGATGTAAACCGTGTTCTGCATTTGAACCTCAAGGACGCACATGTTTCTAATACGTATTTAACTTTGTCCTCCACTGTTATGGAGGACATAGGGTAATTACTTGCCTGTTGTGTTTGGAATTATGATCATCCTGTCTTTTTGAAGAGAGAGGTACTATAATAATAAAAAGCTTGATTCCATGAGCAAAAACTCCCTTAGGGTTTCACAACTGGCAGAAATCACACTCTGATTTTCTTGCATTTGAATTTCGCAGTGTTTTGACAATATTTCCAGAAAATACAGTTATTGTTTCCTGTTGTTTTAGTTACATTACAGCTCATACTGACACTGAAGGAGAGTCTGAGGAAGAAAAGGGATGGATGAAATCGCCTGATGTTGAGAGATTAGAAGAAGAAAAGGAGTTACTTGACCTTCTACAGCAGGTGGACAGTTTGCACAAGGGTTCAGAGGATGATAAAAAGGAGGGTTTCAGGCTGCTGCTTGAGAAAGAGGACAAGGTATTGAAGGGTAAACTTAGTATTACTGCTTTTAATTTAGACTTAACATTGTATTTGAGGACTTCCTTAATGTAAGCATTAAAATTCAGGCAGGAATGGAAGATTAAATTCCATGCCTATTTTTAAAATGAAGTGAAAAAGAAATATTTTTAGATATTACAAGTATTCTTCTTGGGCATCCAAAGAAGTTTTCTTATTTTGTAGGCAATCCAGGTTCAATAATGTTAAGGCTCTGTTTCGTATATGTGTTCTTGCATGCAGTGGAGGATGATACCACGGGATTTTTCCCCAATAAATGATACATATTTTTACTGTTTTTAAAATGGCTGCACGAGAAGGTCCTGTGGAATTAAGTAGTAGCCAGAAATCAAAAAATGAATTTTACGACTGTTCATAATTCTCTGGTATGCTGTGTATGACTTGTAACTTGTGTGCACATGTGTAACTTCTAATGGAGTTTTCAAGTGGTTTGATGTATAGCACTTAATTCAGTGTACTAGTTTCTTGACTTGACAAATATTATTATGTCTGATTTTATTTCCTTATGGAAATATCCAGATGGGTAGATGTGATAAGCACTGTATACTCTCACAAATCTTATTTCATACCTAAATAAAATATACATCATTCGGTAGCCTGTTATGCTTTATTGGATTGCCTTTTGATTTTTATTATGAAGAGACCTCTACAAATCATTTATAAAATAAAACTTTTTTAGATATATACCAGATAACAAAATGTTATCATCATCTTTGGTAGAGGGAAAAATTGGTCATATGGTCCTCATGCATAGGAAAGCTCCTACAGAAGGATTCAAAATAACAAGGATTCATTCAGTGTTCCTCAAACCTACTCGAAGTATTCTGAAAGCCAAATTTTGATGAATATAAATTACCTAGTTGTCTTCTACTTTCAGTATGAAAACTGTGCAAGCTTTCTTTGGAGAGTTGCTCGTGCTTATGGAGATCTATTTGAGCTGACTGCAGATGCTGAGGAAAAGAAGAAGTATGTTACTGATGGTAAGTCAAGGAAAATTGTTTATATAAACTGCCATCTGAGGGTGGGGAAACATGCCTGAAGCATTCATGCTCAAGTTTTCCAGTCCAAGCAATTTCCAGCCCAGTCAGTGGGAGCTTGTATACGATAATAAAAATGTTTTGCACAACAAACTGCCACATTATGTAGCTTCTGTCTGTTCTTTTCACAGTGAAGAAATCCAGAAGTGGTGTAGGAGAAGTGTTGTCAGTCACAGTTGAAAGCAGTTGGCTCTGGATGGTATCCTAAAAGCCTTTACTTTAATGCAAATCAAATAGAAACAAAGAAACAATGTTTTTTTAAAAAAATGTTTTCAGCACAGCTTAATTACATCTTTGAGAGAGAGGAATTGATGCAAAAGGAAATCCAAGATTTGTTTTAATCCCTTCTATGGCAAGGGAGCGTTCCTGCAGATCAGCAGCCTCTTGTGGTAGTGGTAGGCTCGTACTCTGGGCAGTGCTGTCTGCCAGAAGCAGGGGCCACATGTGACAGCTGAGGATGCTGCTTCCAGGCATCTCTCCCCAGGTGTCTGGGCTGATGACTTAAGCAGATGCTGATTTCTTCACAGCTCTCTTTCTGTGTAGCTCTTAAGGGAATTGTCCTTTCTTTCACTGTTTAAAGGCATCCTGGGGAGAGGAATGGTTCCCATTTCCCTTTTGGTTTGGGCCTTCTTTTGGTTGCAATAAACCCTACTTCTTTTCTACTTACGTCACCCTTCTGCTGTCTGTTCAAAAATAAAATAATCTTTTCTGCTCTGCCTGAGAATATGCTTCTCTCCTCTTTTTCTCCATTCTTTTTTTTTTTAACTGCACCAAATTAAAGGGTTTATAGTTGTATTACAAGTTTAGGTTATTCTGTCTCACGTAGCTCATCTCCCTGGTTTGTGCCTTCATATTCTGTCAGTGACATCCCTGAAAGAGCAGTTCTCACTACCCTTCGTTACCCTCAAAGGCAATGTGTCATTAAACGTGCCATAGCCAACCTCGGCTTGTCCAAGGGCCTCATTCCTATCCTGTTGTCATCTAAATGCTCCTGAAGACTCACAATGCTCTAACTATTTAACACTGTCTTTGCTTTGGTATCAGTGTGGATTTTTTATATGGGAAACACACCGTCAAGGGAGAATTACAACAAAAAGGGGAAAAATGCAATGCTGAGCTCTGTGGTTGGAGCTTTTGCTTTTACCAGTGGTTAAATGTAGCTTTAGCTGGTGGGAGATAATGGCATAGCAAAAGACAGTGAGAGGGAAGGAGTGGTGGAATGAAACTGGGTCTTAGGTGTGGGGTAATCAGTTAAGTTTGGCTCATTCTGCTGAAGTGGTGGGGGGTAGCAGCCTTTTCCATCTGCTTTTTGGAAGTGCTGCAGAGAGATTGAGCCTGTGGGGGAGCTGGCAGTAGCTTGTGTTTTTTTCATTCCGCTCAGCTGGAGGATTGTGTTTGCTGCCCTTTGTTTTTAGGAAGTTAACTTGTAATTCAGAAATGTCAGTGTGGTTTAATTGGATGCAGCTGAGACTGTGCAAAGAGCAGGGGTCTCGCTTGAACATCTTATTGGGAGCGGGGATTTGATCAAATGACCCGCTCTCCCCTTTACTCCCTTAAAGGTGGAACTTAATGAGGATCACTGTGCTGGACAGGAACCTTACCTAGTGCATTTCCATACCCAAGGTGGACAGCAGCTCTGCTGGTTGTTCTGGCAGATGCTTCTCAAACCAGGTTTAAGGGTCTTCCCTCTTGGAGATGCCATAGTCCAGTTTCATCAGTCCAGTCCAGCCCTTCCCTGATTTGGTTGAATCTGAATTGAATTATATAAGAGAAAATATTAAAATTATGTGCATATAAACATATGTGCTTTTATACACCTTTTATAGGAAAGACTAAAGCTGAAAAGGCCATCCAGCTGGATGCTAGGAATGCAGAGAGTCATCAGTGGTAAGTTTGGAAGAGTGTCCCTTTTTATGAAGTTGTATGTGTTTATCAGATCTTAACACTACCACCACCAAGTCACGTTTATCATACTGGAGCTGGACATCAATTTTGTTAGTCATTCATTAATATCTTTTCATAATTTCATCAACTCAGTCCGTTGCAGCTAAATATTTTCTGAAACTTTTACTAGGGCAGCTGAAACATCACTAACAATATTTCAGGAAGCATAATGAAATATAGGACTATTTGCTTAAACCAGTGTTCGCTGCTGTTTGGAGAAGTGATTAATTTTCATTTATTTTCTCTCACAACTTTTTCTGACTGTCTCAGAATAATGTAGTGCAACCTTCTTTTCTGTTACTTCCCTTTTCCATATGAAAAATAAACATCCTGCCAAAATTTTGTCCATCTATTAAAAAATAAAGAAGAATAGACAGTGAGAGCCTAACCTCAGTCAACTTCTCAACTTTTTGCTTTGATTATTGCATTTTTCTCCCAGATTGGCACTTGGAGTAATTTTTGGAGACCTTTCCAGAAGTAACTAAGCCTTTGCAAATTCATATCACTTTTATGAAATGAGAATTGTCTGTGGAAAATAATTCTGCCAGCTAGCTCATAGTTCCAGGTTATTTTATTAATCTTTTTTTTTTTAATAGCTGTATTTTCTTTCTTAATATTGTTAGCTTTTTAATTCCATTTTCGTTTCTCTGTGTGTTATTTTTTGTTTGTTTTTCCCCTTTCACCACACACGTAGGGTGGGATTTCATTTTAACCTGATGTGTCTGAACTTGATGCTGTTATCCCAGGCTCCCTTCCTAGTCCAGCAGGCAGTAGGTCCTTCTGGAGTGCAGCTCATATGAGCCCGTGGTGCACATCTGCCTGAGGGTGGGATGAATTTCTCCCTAGGCTCAGCTGACTGCATTTCCATTGTCAATAAAGGGAGCAGCCCAGGTCAGTGAACTCAGGATTAGACAATGAGATGCAGATGTTTATGTTTAGTTAGGTGGTTCTTGTGTTTGCTCTCTCTCCCCTTCCAAACTTCAAAGCTGGCTGTGTTATTCCATGCTGTGTTCCTGTGAGTGTTGCCATACTTGTGTGCTCGTGTCTCTTCCTTGTGCTCGTAGCAGCTAATGGTGCAAACACCTGCCTTGAACCCATGGGGCCCTGGAAGTCACGTGCTGTGCAGATAAGTTTCATCTCGGTGGAGCATTGCTGGGTTTGCATTTGTCCACTCCAGTGGAAGGAGTGATGATGCCTGCCTGGAGGTGAGGTGCAGGCCCCAGATAGCTATAACATGCCCAGTGCCAGCCCTTGCTTTGCTCCTTTCCTGCTTACTTGTGACCAGCTGGAGGTTGCTGCAGTGGTGGCAAAGCTAGAGAAAGATGTGGGCACCCCTCCTCAGTGCAAAGCCTCCACTTGGCTACAGAAACGGGGCTGACAAAAAAGCTTGCAGCGTGTTCAAGGAAATGTAGGTGGTCTGCCAGGTTTCAAATGTAAGATTCTGCACTGGCAGGCGTTTCCAGTAAGGGAGGAATTACAAGTGTGAGGAGATCTGTTCCAGAGTTAGCTCAGAAAGCCTGTTTTAGAGATACAAGAAGAAAATCGTATGTTTTGTAAGCTGCTGCTTTTTGTTTCAGGCAAGGTCTTTCTGTATGCTTTAGTTTTCATCATTTGTGTATCTGGGTTGCAAGCAAACGTGAGACTTTTGTCTATTACTGTTGAACCAGTGGACATAACAGACGTGAATAGTCTGGTGTCATATTTTTTTCAAATATTTTGTCTGTTTATTCTTTTCTGATGTCTTATTCTTTTCTGATGTCTTTCTGATTTGGTGAGTCTTAAATTGTTATGGCCCATACTTGATATACCTCTCCAGCTGGAGCTCTAAATACTGCCCTGTTGATATGTTCCAGAAAGGCATTTTATGTTTTTACCTGACCTACCAACCCTCATTCAGTCTGTGGTCCCTGCAGAGCCTTTTCTGCCATGCTGCTGCTGAACTAGAATTACTTTGTAACTGTGCAGATGTGATTTTTTTTTCCCCCTCGGGAGCATCAGGGCAGACACAGCACAGAACTTCTGGGCAGTCTCTACCCTTCAGGACCTGCACCTGGAACAGGTGGGAGCCGCTGGGGCAGCTCCAGGGGCAGGAGGTGCCGGTGTTGGGGCCGGCTGCTGGGAAGGGAGCAGGTCCCCAGGGGCTCCCTGGGATGCGCAGGGAGAACTTGGGCTGCCTGATGAGGAGCAGCTCAGCACGAGTCCGCGCGCGGTGCGAGTGCAACGCTGCCTCGTGCCAAAAGCCCCTTTTCTCACTCACCACCAGTTTTCTCAAACTGTATAAGCTAACTGAAGGCCCTAAAAAATATCTTAACCTGGATAAGATAGAACCACCTATTGGTTATGCAGTTTTCTCATGTTTGTATCATGCTATCACATTCTGCATTAGCTGTTCATGAAGAGTTTGTCTCACTGTTGCCTAAGTAAGGTTTTGGCTGATTTCTTGATTCTCGGCAGCTTCTCATTTTTGAGGGTTTTTTTGTTTTTTTTTTTTTCCTATCACTGTGATTGATTTTTTTTTTACTGATGACTGGTATAGCTGCTATCTGTATGGTTAAGTCATGCATTATTTCTCATGTTCTGTTAAACTGTTTAATATATTATGGCTTACTAAGTATGAGGATTAATGACAGGTCTATTTCATACCTGGCCTGTGGTCCTGTCCCCTATTATTGCTTACAATTAACACTTGTGGGTGAGGAGGAAAGGGAATACACAAAGAAAAGATGGAATAATTCAGCCTCGTTGGTGTCATCATCTTATCTTATTAATAGTGGTTTTGTACTTCCATTTGTAGCTTTTTTTCCTTCTCTTACTGCGTTTTATGTCTCTTGCAAGTTAGTTTGTATTAAGTATTTCTGAATTTTGTCTGTAAGTACTTGTATGCTATTCTTTAGTAATCATCCAGTATCACCAGCTTGGCCATGTGTTCTTATTTCTGCTTTTGGGTTCAGTTCCTTTTGGAGAACACCTCACTGGAGCAGAACTGGCCTTTAAAGCCCTGTCCGGTCTTTATTCCACATTGAAAGGCTTGTTTGCTGCTCTGATTTTATAATATTGTGCCTTTATCACTCCTTATAAAACTTTTTATAACCCGACACTCAGATTTCCTTGGATCCTGTTCTGTTCATGGTGTAATGTTCTTCACTAGAAATGTATACTGTGTCTGTCAAGCAAGGATTAAGGCTGTAGGCCTCTCTGAAAGTTTGTTTTAGAAGCTTATCCCTAGTGCTTAAAAGCATATTTTGCTTTGTTCACAGCAAAATATGTTTTGGTCACACCCTGACTGGCAAAAGTGTCCTGATAAAGCCCTAGTGTGGATGGAGTTTTGCTGGGAAAAGAGCCCTTTCGCCTTTCGCTTTTTGTTCTCTGTTTTGTGGGACTGCTGTGAGATGTCCTGGGGAATAAAAAGTATGTTTTGTGTCCGCTAGGAGATTTTAATGGAATGGTCTTAAGAGCAAACCCTTGCTAATGTGCACAACACCTAGAGTTTAGATATCTTGCTTTACTCTTCATGTGTATTTGATTTAAAAAAAACAAACAAAAAATGCCCTTACTAAGCCACCTATATTTTGTGATCTAGTTTTATGAAATAATATATCAACACTGGATTTTATATCAACTTACTGACCAAGGCACTGACAAATAGCCATTGTGTCCATCCTCAGATTGCATTTGATGAGATACAGCAGGAAGAACTGGGCAAGAGGACTAGTAGTAGTCAGACAGCCATCTTTTCCAGCTGCTAATATTTGTAGTATCCAAATCCAGATAGTTGAAAACATGTGTTCATATTTAATATTGTGACAGCCAGTCAGATTGCAAAACCTTCAGACCGTTTGAATGGCCACCTTTTTTTAAAAAAAAAAAAAAAAAAAAAAAAAAAACTTAAATGGAAACACTGGAGACAGTTGTAACAAAGGTTACATAACCGTAACCTTTTAGTGTTTGCCTGGCCACTCCAGGGAGAGGTAGAGTAAATATTTCAGGTGATTTTTTGCCTTCTTCAGCCTGTGGTAGTTATTGAAATTGTTAAGGACCCTGAATGCAGAAGTTTCTTGGGTCATTTTGTTTTCCCAAGCTTCAAACAGAAAATATATATATTTTAATTTTTTTTGGTCTGCAATTTCCAAATGATAACTGTGAACCCTCACAGCTCATCCTGGTTCCAGCTGTATCCTTGTCATCCTGATAAAAACTGGAAGTGCTCTAAGGCTGGTTCAGTGCTGTAGCCACTTCAGATGGCACCATTTCACAATTACAAGAAAATGCAGTATGCCAAGGTGTGCTGAAGAGTGTTTTTACTGAAATATGAACCATCACTTTGAAGTTACTTTTCAAAGCAAGTGGAATTCTTGTTGTTGTTGCTGTTACACTACTCCCCCTCTCCAGGATTTAGGAAGAAGTCCAGAAAGTTTCTTTGCTCTCTGTGCAGATTGCTGAAACTCTGTTTTTTTGGTGAAGAGAGTATGTTGCATGCAGGCTCTTCAAAGAACAAAGAAGTTACTAGGAGGGGCCGTTTTTCATTGCTTTCACTCAGGAAGATGGTTCTTTGCATGGGACCTTGGTGCTGTTGGCAGCGAAGCCAGCGCAGCGCTGCGGTGAGGTTAAGTTTGGGTTGCGTTGTGGAATTCACCTGGTGACAGGGGCTGTGCAGAGCATGTGTCCCTCTCCCAGCAGAGAGAAAACAGCAAGTGAAAAGGTGATTAAAAGTGACTTGGAGATAGGGCTGCCCATTAACGTGGCAGAAAATGGAGGAGGAGGTAGTCATAGACACTGTACTAGCTTTTGGTAGCTGTGGGCTACCAGGGCTAATTCAAAAATCCTGACCTTTATTGTCATGTAGAATTTTCTGCTGTCCTTCTGCCTGGGCATGGTAAAGTCAAGTTATTAAATGCCTGTAACCTGGTTGTTTTGCAGAAGTGTAAGGGGCTTTGCAGGAAGAGTGTTTCTCTTTATGGAAGAAGTACTTCAGTATTTAATGGCATGCACATGCAAAGGAATTTTACACAGATTTCCCACAGAGAAGGGGAGATGTCATGTCCTCTTAGGAGCAGAATTGCAGTAGATAGTTTCTGGGATGTGTAGGGTGCAATGTCAGTAACATCTAGTAACATTTTTACAACTGTAGGCAATGTCATAGGATGTTACCATATTACCAACTGCTTTTGAAAGCAATATCTGCATAGTGCGTTTTCTTCCTAAAAACTTAGGACTTTTTCTCCATAATTACTCCTTTCTTAGTCCTGGAGTGGTAGCAGAGACAGATTAACTGGCAAGATACAATCATATGTTTCTACTGTACACTCGTGTTTATCAGGACCTGCTGCCTTGGCCAGAAATGCTGCTTGCAGTCAAAACTTGATATAACAGAGTTTCAAGTTATAAGTTAATTATCCTGTATTTGATTTATGGCAAGACGAAAAAGGTTTTATAGGAATCTTCATTGTTAATTATCCTTGATGTCAGCCAGTTATTCTTAAATAGCTTTATTATTTTGGCAACAGTGTTTTAAAACTTCAAATAGAGAAAGGCAATTTCAGAAGTTATTTTTGAAGAGCTGTAACTTATTTTGTAGCAAGTGAATCTGAGGGATATTAGCTTGTGTATTTTTGGTTAAGGAACATTTAAATGAGAGAATGGTTGAAGGATTATGTCTGGATGGGTGTTCTTAGAAAAAAAAATGAGGAGGCAGAAAATCACAATTTAGGATTCTCTGTATGTGGGATTTGTGTTGTTTCTAGCAGAGTAAATAACTGGCGTGTTTCTGTTTGGAAGTTTTGTGATGATGTTGCAGCGCCTGGGGACGTTTTTGGCCCATTCTCCTGAGCTGATCTTCCTGCTTGGTGCACGTTTCACCCCTTGCCCGTAGGAGATGGCGGCGCTCGCAGCACAGGAGCCCCTTGCCAGGAACGGAGCCCTGGTCCGTAGTGCAGCCTGTGAGGAGGCCACGAGGCAGCCCCGGGCTGGAGAGGCAGCCCAGGAGCAGCAGCCCTCGGTGAAATGCTCCCGCATCGCTAGGCAAGTGCAAAGGGGGTAGATTTGGCTTGTGAAAACATGTATTTACTAGAAGCTTTCTGCCAGAACCATCTCGGAGGAAATAATATTGGCAGCCTACTGATTCTCATTACATTCCCGTCAAGGAGAATTTTTGTGTTATTATATTTGAAAGCTGTAGTTTCTTTCACTTTTTCCAGATTTGCAGATTTTTTTTTTTTTGAGGTCATGTAGGATAAGGACTAGAAATGTCTATGATAAAAAGCTACATTCTGGAACATGGTTGATCACTTGCAGGATCCACAACCTCTGAAATGAAAATGCAATTATCCGATAATGCACTTCTGTGAATACCCATTAGCAGCAACATGTTTGCCTGTTTTGATTTGTTGTATGTGTTGCAATAATTTATTAAGCCAGAATTTCTGAATGTCTTTGGCTTCATGCTTTGGGCTCTCATGCCTTTGCTATACACAGGCAGCTACCCAAGTGTGTACTGCATCTGATGTTTCCTTGAAGATCAGCTCTGTTACTCTGATGAATTTTTAATATAAAAACTGTATTCCTACCTTTTTCTTCAGTGTCGCCCCAGTTGTGTTCCAAGTAAGGAAAAGGCAAACACTTTGCTTTGTACCTTGGAGCTTTTTGTTGTGAACCTGTCTTTCACATTCAGAGCTGCTGCTTCCATGCCAGGATGAGGAAAATAGTATCAAACTGGTGTTTTGCTTTTGCCTTGAAACTTAATATCAGATGCCTTTTTATAGATGATACATCATGGTGGGAAAGCCATAAATTTTAAGTAGGCAAAAGTGATGTCTGTAGCAGCAATGTTGCAGGAAGCACAAACAGCAGTAGAAGCTGCGGAGCCTCCCTCTGGAGGATTTGGGGTCCCATTGGGATGGGATGGCGATTGGGAATTTTCAGGAGACTTGAAAGTCCTGACTCCGAACTTGTGTTTCCAAGCCAAGGTGTGCATGGAACAGGAGGGTTTTTTGTTTATTTTTGTTTTTGGAGTTGGAGTGGCTCCAAATGGATGGAAGAAGGTATAGAAAAGTCAAGAGCCAGCCTGGGAGGAGGTATGTTGTTTCTGATTTGGGTCCCATGATGCTTATTGGGGAAAAGGTAGAAATTTTCTGTGTGTGTCCTCAAGCAGCTTCTTTTTGACTTCAAAATTAAATCTTTTCTGTAAATCCTTCTCATATGGGATAAGCTCTGCTTGTCAGAGCTTAACCACTGGTAATGTCTGTCTGTATTTTCAGTATTTGGTGCAATTAAAGTTAAGTTGCTTGTGAACTTGCTTGATAAAACTGGCTGGATCAACCTGCTGCTCTTCCTTTGCAGCAGGTAATTCCCTCTTGCAATTTAATCTTGTTCCAATATGTATAGAAATTCTGAAACACCCAAAGGGAAGACATAAATTCACTTCCTAGTCAACCTTGTACGTGAGGCCCATAAAGATGCTTGTCACCTATCTGTGTCGGCTACGTTTCCCTGTGGCTCTGAGTTTGTCACATTATTTATGACAGAGACCCAGTACTGACATTTTGCTGAATGTTATTGTGTTTATGCTTAGAAAGAGAATATGAACTGTGGAAGATTAAGCCATGTGCTTCTAAACTGTTTTCAGTGCTTTTTCTTCCACCAAGAAATATACATATATGTGTGTTTTAACGAGCATAGCGGTGTCTGTCTGACAAAGCTATGACGATCTCCATTATGTTTCTTTTTTTTAATGGATATATCTGTGAGCATGTTTTTGACATTTTTCAGGCAGTAACATTATCATGTGCTCTAATAAAACACGTGTGCATTGTTCATCTCATAGAGGATTTGCACATTTTTGTGGCATTTCTTTCACGTTTTTTTGATAATAGTACGCTAGGTGACCTTGTCAAAACCTGGGAAAATCTCCAGGCCTTAGGCTTCCTGATATTTGTATGTTTAACCACTAGATGGGGGAGGTGACTGTGAAGAGAGAGGAGACAGAGCACAAAGTGCCGTGCGTGCAGCTCCGAGGGCGAGGATGTACAGAAAGAGATGGAAAAAAAGATCGCAGCAAAAAAGTGCAACACAAGCACTTCTGTTCCAATCTGGTTGCTTCATTAAGAGCTGTACCATAAACCTGTAAAGATGTCCTCTGTATTAAATTAAAAGAGCAAAATGGAAATACTTCTAGTTTGATCCTAATTTTCACTGATCATTTTCTTACTGGTTACTAGCACTGTTCAGATCAGTGAAAATAAAGCTTGCTTTCTTACCCTTCTGTTCTGAACTGTTCTAAACGTGCATCAAAAATGTAGAAACTTTCCTGGCAAAAGATACTTCCTCCCACCTCCCGAAAATCAGTCTCTGAAATGCCATAGAATTTTGACTCCAAAAACTAAATAATGAATTTATGCTAAGTGCTTACTTAGCCCAATTCAGAAGTTTAAAATATAAAAAAAGGGATGCTCATACATGAGACGCTCTCATGCTAGCTTTGAAGAAAGAAAATGCACTTAAAGTCAGTAGACTAGCTCGTTTTTCATTGGTAAAAATTTTATTGGCATTTCTCTCCAGTGGAGATTTGAGCTGTAAGTAAAAGGTTTTTTGTTGTTGTTGGTTTTTTTGGGTTTTTTTTTTTTTTTTTTCCTCTCTCTCTCTGAACTGCTTTAAACTAAGGCCCTCTTTCTTGTCACGCACAGACAGGGAAATACTGCAAGATGCTGGATTAGCTTGTTCGCTTTTCATTGTTTTCTTTTGTAGCAGCAATCCGTTTAGCTATGGTATGCTGAGTTTATCTGATTAGCACTTAATGAGTAAAGGGAATAGGGGAAATGTCGCCAGAGTTACTTAAGCCAAAGAAAGTTTTCAGTACCTTCCCCCTCTCTGCAAATACCTGAACTTTGCTGACCCTCCCTTGCTTTTGTCCTTGCACTGCAGCCCTTTCCCCTGTGAAAAGGGCTCCTGCTGCAGCTTGAGCTGTCAGAGCAGTGCTGCGATTAGCTGGATTTTGTTCAGTGCACATTGATCACAACAGCCATCCTGCTCAACAGGGTTTGACAGTCTGTCTGGAGCTCTTACAGCTTCAGCTGCCGCAGTTGTGCTGACTTTCCTGCCATACCCGGGAACATTTACAGAATAAAAAAGTAATCGTCTGTAGCAGGGGTGCTTCTAAAATAGATTTTAAAATTAAAACCATTAAGTATGACTGTAAGCAATAAAATGATTTATTAAGGTCAGAAGTGACATTTTAATGAGGATTCACTGGAGTTTGAACCATTATGTGGTATTAAAAAATTCAAGAAAGCTGAGATTTAGTAATACTTATAATCGGTGTGTGCCATACAGGTTGTGGTTCTGTTACTGCGATTAACTCGGTAAGTTTCTTGCATAACTCATGTTTTCCTCTGCACTTCAACTTGAGCCCCCTCTTTGGGGATTACTCTGTTTCAGTTTGACATTGCACTGTAAAAATTTTAATAGGAAAGTGAAATTCTGAGAAAATTGAGAGAACATCTGTGTTAGTTTATGCTGCTTAACTGTATCATAAGTGATTGCATTAGTTTTACACAGAAATGTAAAGTTGTCTTAATGCCAGTGAAAATAGGCCTGTGGAAGGTAGGACTGACTTGCATGGGGAATTGTATTTTGGTTATGCCTAGAAAGTTCTGTTGTAATAATTGCACAGCAATAAAAATGTGTAAAGTGAGTCATCAATAAAGCAACAGTATCGCTGAGGAAGTGTAATAGAGAGTAATGTTATTCTATGTTATATAATATTATATTATGTAATAACATTGAAAATATTACAAGCTTTACTTGCTTAACAGTATTTTTGACAGAATTTCTTTTCCCTTACGTTTCTTTTCTTGTTATCAGTGTCCCCACTCTCTCAAAATTAAAAAAAAAAAGTTACCATGGACAGATAGAATAGCAGTAGTGATCCTGTAAGAACAGCATATGCACAAATATCTTTAAATAATGTAATAATTAAATAATTTAAACATACAGAAACAAAGCTAGAGGTAGCGAAACGCCCCATGGCACCTGAGGAGGGTTGTGGAGACGGCGAAGGCCTGTTGGGATGGGCCCTTCCCACCACGTGGCACATCCCGAGGAGGTGCCCCCCGGCGCAGGCGCCATCCCTGGTGCGGGTCGAGGTCTCGGTGCCTCGCAGTGCTGAACACAACGGGTTGGGTTAAACCGCTGTCCATCCCAGAGCCAGTCGGGAAGTGTCGCTGATTTATGTGAATTGAATTTTGGAGGAACATCCCTGTTTGGTCACTTCGCTGGCAGCCCAGTGTCGTGTAAGCTTCTTGTTTCCATTATTGCTGTGTTTTGTTTTGTTTTTTTCCTACTCCTGAATGTGTACAGGTCATGTCAACCTTCTAAGCAGCCATCAAGGTGGAAGAAAAACAGGTGTTAATGAGTGATTTAGCTATTGAAATATTTTGTAATTTGCTTCAACAGTTTATTCAAATCGCAAAAAGTATGTGTGTGTGTTTTTTCTTTTCCCCTCTCAGGTTTGCAATTATGTGTGGCTATATGTCTCAGTTTGAAAGTGTACAAAACAAAATCAGGAATGGTTATCTCTTTAAGGTATGTGTTTTGTAGGGTTGCATTTGTTTTTTATATTCGTTTGCTTTTTTGTTCTTTTTAAGCTATTCCTGTAATTTTATTTCCTCATGTATTGTCAAAGATGGATTTTTCCAGCACTATATTCATCCTCAAAGGTGTATTTTGGTGCCCAGGTTAAAGAAAAGGAGTTATTTTTATGTACGTGCGTAGGTGATATGCTGACAAAATACAAGAACTGTCCTTGTTGACAGGGCATGGGGTCTTGCTGGACACTCCTGGGAGAGCTGTTAATTTTGTCTCAGCTGTCCCACATGTCAGAGCCTGGTAGGAGCAAAGCAAAACTGCTGTGATATTGTGTAAAAGGGGACATGTAACAGAGAAGTGCTGCTGCTGTTGAAGGATGGAGCTTAAAAGAAGCCTGCAGTTGGGCCTTTCCAGTGAGGTCCTTCTCTTGAGAACTATTTGCTGGATGCCATGCAAATCATCTGGGGCCATGGAGACTTTGGGGAATACAGTAGCATGAAAAAGTAGCTCTATGTCTGAACAGTTGTGGACAAACTGATGAAATAATAGGCTCGCAGGTCAGTATAATTTGGATATTTTACTGATTGACTTAATTAGCAAAACAGAGATATCTGGGGAAAAAATGGCTATTTAAGAGAAATTTATTTTGAGAGGCAAGTAGAAGTTAGCGATGCAATAATGTATTCTTTTATTCTTTGAAATCAGGTTAAGCAACAAGAGCTTTGTGCAGTGAATTGAGCAGAGAAATAAAAAACTAATGACCTGTAATGAAAATATTTTTAAAGAAGCACCTTATTAGATAGTTCCTGGGTTTTCTTGGTTCATTGTAGCAGAACCATTTTATTTCCTGTATTTTACATTAAAGCAACAATTTATTGCCTTATAAATCATACCATTAGGACAGAGATGCTCCAGGATGGCAGGGATTGGTGCTGGGTTGTAAGATATGTCCAAGGGAATAATTGCATTCCTAGAGATTTGGTGTGCTATTGTTTGATAGTGGTAACTATGCAGTTCATATAACTAAAGTTGTTGCCTTTCTAAGACAAAAGTTCTTGAGCTGTTTGGTCGACCCTTGTTGCTGCTCAGTCATGGTCTAGATGCAACACGGTTTGCTGCATGGTGTGCCAAGTTGCTCAGTAATTTTGTTTGTGGTTTTCCTTCATAAAGAAGGGTTTTGCTGATCAAAATAATTTTAGGATATTAGAACAAAATTAAAGCAGAAGAGAGCTTCAAAATTTGTGAATGATTTACAGTGAATTTCTTAGAATGTAAACACACTTGCCAAGCAAACATCTCAAGTGACACTGATTTTCTTTCTAATAGGAGCACCTAGACAAAGCAATTGAACTTAAGCCTCAAGATCCTTTTTTATATTACCTAAATGGAAGATGGTGCTATTCTGTAAGTTGCTTTCTGTATCTAACGTATCATTTGAGTATACTGGAAAATAATAATGCACTTGAAATGAAATATTTAGCATTTAAGATAAAATATATATTTATCGAAGTCGGTATTTTGTAACTAGATAAAATTATACATGCACGTTTCTGAATTTTATTTCCTCATTGGTGATATTAGCGTTGTCCATTTTTATCATGTGTATTAGGTAAGCTACATGAAGCAAGCTACATTCATATGGCCTTCACTGCTGTATTCGGGTTTCTCGTTAAATATATAAATGAAAAGAAACAGGTATTTGGAAAAGAGGAAACAACCTTGGATTTTGGAAGGGTTGTATTCAGCCCTTTGCTCTGCCACAGGCCGCCTGGGTGCCCTGGGGCAGTTAGCCCTAATGTGACTTCCTTGCCCACCTCTAACTAGTGACAGCAGGTCTGTGGCACAGTGGCTTGGTGAATTTCAGGTGAATGTCCCAGCAAAGATGCAGGTATACAATCTGTAACTTACCTCAAAATATCTGAGAAATACATTTTTGTTTGTTTGTTTTTGACAACGTATATGCTTTCTAGATATTTTGTTAATCACATAGTGATGAGTATTCACATATTCACATATGCAAAATTAAAATAATTGTTTGGCTTATATATTTAGGTGTTAGTTTTGTGGGGTTTTTTTTGTTTTGTTGTTCTTTTAATCGGTGATTTTGCTTGTAATTTGAGGGTTCCTTTATTCCTTAATAGCTCACATAGCTGTCCTTATCACTTCACCTTGCATGTTGTGCGGAATCTTAGAAGAAAATGTTCCTGCAAGGTCTACACTGTAAGAGATCATGAGGAGACCTGTCAAAACAGCAGCAGCCAGCATTAGGAGGACATCTCTTATTTCTCTCCAAAAATTCAAAGTTTGAGTGCTTCATATTAAAAGTCACATTCTGAAGCCACTGTATCCCTCTTGCAGTGGGGTGTTTCCTTGAAGCACATTGATTGAATCAAAAGCATATGCAGAGATGAGACGCAAGTATCCGTGTAGATTGGGATCAAGCGTTCAGCATGCCTTGAAAAACTGAAATAGTTCAGAAAAATGGGCTGCCCCCCGTGCACCAAAGCACACCAGCCTTTTAATTGCATTCACCAGGGGCTTCCTTCACTGACACATTCCTAGTTTTGCCTAGTTGGTGAGCTCAGGTCAATCACTTATCATTTTGAGTGCTCTAATTTGAGGCAGGTTGTTTTTCCTTCTGAATACTGAAAGCTGGTCTTGAAACTCATGCTTCACTTTCTGGAACATCTGTATGTATTTTTGCTGATCTGTGCAGGGAGACAAACACCTCTTCTGTTAGATTCTGTTTTTTAATCATCAGTCTTTTAAAATAATTACTTGTCAAAATTGACAACTTTAGCTTTGCTCTTCCTTAATCCAGCAGGTGCGATTGAGAAATTAATACTTTGAGGGCAGAAAAGATGGTGAAAGTTTCCTTTAACGCAAGAGTATTAACATACCTACCAGGGTGTTTACTTTTTTTTTCCCTCCACCTATGCCCCCGTGAGTTGGGAAGACATCATATGATGGTACGTTTTGACCAAGCAGGTATATCGGTATATATATCCGGTATGCACAAGTCCTTCCTCACACATCTTTAAAGTAAATAAATAAGTAAACTACCAGCGGGGGGCGGGAAAAAGAAGTGATTTCCAGCCCTGCCTCTTTGTTTTTCACCTACTCCCAAAGCCAGTCAGAGTGAAGTGCCTGCAGCCCAGTCAGAAGGAGCTGCTGGGGTGTGTAGAACATGGCAGCCTTTGACTTCATCTGCACTGAGACTGAAGGCAAGGTGATCTTTCAGCACTTCTCTCAGATCGTGTATATGGCTTTCAGCAAACTTTCAGTGACTACATTTTTCTTAGTTGATCCAAACAAGGTATGTCACCAGATTTTTCAAAGAGCTTTTCGTGCAGCTTTTCACCGTGACGTGCTCTGCAATATCAGCACTGCCTATGCAAAAGTGAGTTCCTATAGGCTGTCCTGTCCTATACCTGCTGTGCTGCCGTTGAGGGAGTCTCTGACACTCCTATACTGTGCTGAGACCAACAGTTGGCTGCAGCTTGCATCTGTATCAGACACTCCCAGATGTTTCTCATGGCTTGTTTTTTGTTTGAGCTGTCTCTTTTGGATACTCTGTATGTAATCTCCATATATCCCACTTGCTTCTTATTACACTGTTTGTGTGTTTTTCTTTTAATCTTGTTTTACTTTAGTGACAAACTCCACTTCCTGACCGAGGGATGTGTTGCCCGTTGTGCCCTATCACTGTGCATACGTCTTCCACCCTCACAGCCCCATGTGTGCAGTGCTTCCCTACTGAACAGCAAAGCTGCAGGTTAGCATTTGCTTCAGGATAGGGCCTGACCAGCATTTTTTAATTTTTTTTTTTTAAAAGACAAAAGTCAACAATACACCTAATCAGATATAATTTGATGTATCCATTGGATTGCTTCAGGATTTTTTTTCTTTAATTCCTAGATCCTGTGGCTGTCTGGATGGCCATGGCAAAATAGTAACCTGAGGCACGTAGGACAGATTTGTATGCTGTAAATAAATGAAATTTTGTTACATTTTGTTTCAACTTCTGGGTCTGGTCAGCTCCTTATCACTTTCTGTGATTTATTCCTCCCTGAACGATAGGGGATGGATGTAGTTTCTATTTTCTAGCACTCTTCTGGCTGACAAGTTGACAGTCAGGTATAGCATAAGAAACTCTAAAATGGGATGCTTTTAGTGTTATTACTGAGCTGCAATTGATTTTCTTGAATGAAAATCATTTCAACATACGTTCAAGCATAAAAATGCAGTGGAGGCAAACATCAAGCATTGGCTGATGGCTGAAATCTGTGCTCAGAGCCCACGTGCTCTGCTGGGAGAGCAGTTTGGTTTGCAGCCTTGTGCCGGAGCTGGCTTTGGACTGCCCGTTCTCTCCTTCCTCGGGATGACCCAGGCCCACCGCGAGCAGCAGCAGGTTGTTCGGGGCTGCAGCAGTTCTCCTGGGACCAGATCCCTGCTGGTGCCACTGCTTCGCGAGGCCGAGGGCTCCGCTGCTGCCGCGCGGCCCTCGGACACCACCCGCTCCCAAATCCCGTTCCTGACACTTGGGATTTTCCCTTGTCAGGGAAGACAGCTAGATTCTGTTCTAACTCGCTGATCATCTCAGGTTCATCAGAGAACTGCTTCTGGTAACAAAATCAGATAGGCAGTCTTTCTTCATAGATACCACGATTGGAAAAAAATTTCCTACGAGACTAACCATGCGTAGAGGAACCCACATAAAGCTCCAGTGTAGTGATGAGGAAAAGGAAAAGAATAATTAATGCATTTAGCAAACATAATTGAAGAATGTTAGAGATGAATAATCACAGAACCGTACAAAAGGTTGTTTTAATAGTCCTTTTTCCAGAGCTGATATGTACAGCTAACCAGTGGTAATTTGGTATAGGATAGCATTGGAGGTAATCTTGAGGAAAAGATGCCTAGAGAAGAGAAGGCTGAGAGGGGATCTAATCAGTGTATATAAATACCTCAAGGGAGGGAGTGCAGAGGACGGGGATGGTCTCTTTTCAGTGGTGGCCACTGATAGGACTAGAGGAAATGGCCGGAAACTGAAACATCAAAAATTCCATAGGAACTTAAGGAAAAATTTCTTAACAGTGAGGGTGACAGAGCACTGGAACAGGCTGCCCAGAGAGGTTGTGGAGTCTCCTTCTCTGGAGATCTTCAAAACCCGCTTGGACGCAGTCCTGTGCCACGTGCTTTAGGTGTCCCTGCGTATGCAGGGGGGTTGGACTAGATGACCTCTAGAGGTCCCTTCCAACCCTAAGCATTCTATGATTCTATGATTCTATGATTCTATACCATATAATTATGACTAAGATATTTTAAAATATTTAGTAATCAAATTGAATCTGTGGTTAGTGTAAGCAAAGCAGACTTTGCGAAGTACATATCTTTTAGGGAAGATTTCATGTGTTTAATATATGCTTATGTTGTTGCATGTGATTTAAAGCAAATTCAGGGTTGTTTGGAGATTTAGGTGTTTCACCTTCTTCACCTCTGGGAAGAGAGAGTGAAAACTACTTTGCTCGTTAAACCAACAGGAAGTGTTTATGGAAATGATTTGATTTGTGGTAAATTATATGTATGTATATTTTGTGTATATACAAATGTATGTATTATATATATGAATTAGAGCTTTCTTTAAAATTGTGTGAGCAATTATCTGGTAACTCTTAATCCCGATGCATTTTTTAGTGTTTTAATGTTTCAAGTAGCTTTTAAGACCGAGTCCCTGCCTGGTGAAGACTGAGGGCTGCCCGACCGCACGGTGACGCGTTGGGGCGCGGGGAGAGCGGCGCGTCCCGGCTCCCTGGAGCACGGCAGCCCCGGGAGCTCCGGCTGCCTGACCCTCGAGGGCCTTTGCAGGCTGCAGGGGCTCCTCGGCTGGCATGAGGAGAGAGTGTCTGTGGTGGGGGCCAGTGTTTGAAGGCTGCAGTCTGATTAGTTAATCTCTTTGGGAAGTGGAAGCATTGCCCCGTTCATATTAGTATATTGTAATAAAAAAATGAAAATTCTCCGAAGATATTTGAATGGATTGCATTAAAATTTTACTGAAGCTGGCTCAGTGTGAGGATTTGCCTTTATGGAAGACAGTTGTGTTGTGTCTTCAGTGAACTCTTACCAAGGAAGCAGTGCAGAAGGAAACCCTGCAGGGAGGCAGCTCAGTCTTGGCTGAGTTTTCAGACCCACTGGGCTGGCTTTGGTAGTACCAACGTGCTGGAGTCTGACAGAGGTGTGAATGGACAGGGTTGGCATCTCAGCGAAACCAAATAGAAGACAAAAACAGACTGCAAGCAGTGGATGATTTAGTTTATATCAGGGTTTTGCTGCCGCTCGTTCATAGGAGAAAGGTATGTTAGAGAAGCTTCTTTGCCACTTCCAATTTAGATGCAAAACATATAGGGGAGAACAATATTTTCTGCTTAAGTCTTCAGTGCAAGGAAAGGTCTGGTAGGAGAATGCTGAACTCTGGCTTTATGGTCAGCTGCAATTGAGTCCTGTGGGTGGTGTTTTTCTATTTCTGCACATTTAGGTAGAATAAGCTGCTGAAAACTTGCTGTTTTAGCAGGAGAAATCTTAAGATTACCTAAGGATGCTGGAAAATGATGTCCCCTCCTTGCCGGTGGCTGAGCTGGGTGGCCCTAGGGAAGTTCAGGAGAATAGTCATGTTTTTTCATCTCTGTTTCGTGGTTGTTGTAGTGGTTATTACCTGCTGCGTTAGTTATCTTGGTTTTTTACTTTCTGCTCTCCTATGCCTGTCCTGGGACTGCCCGCTAGGCGAAGTAATGCTCATGCTGAAGCCGAGGGCTCATAGCTCTGGTCTTGCTCCATCCAGTGTCTGTGCTTCGCTTGGTGTGGGCCTCCAGGTATGCTTCGCACTGCTGGAAATCGCAGCAGAAATTAAAATTTCACTAGAGCTTCCTGCACTGGGGTTTGTTGCATGTGCTTGCTCACACGCAGAGAACACTTCATGAAGTTGGTATAAAATGTGCTGTCATAAATTCATTTAAAAATAAAGACTCAGCTTGTCTCAGCTTAGGGAAAGGATATGATTTCCTGTACATGATTACTGCTCCAGGACACAGTTTTTTGTCACAAAGCAGTGCTTTTCCATTTGTTCCTGCTCAGACGTATTGGGAGAGAGGGGAGGAAAAAAGGCCGGGAGAGGAGTTAAGGGGTGGGTGGTTAAACTGTTGGGCTGGACTCATCTCACGTGTCTTTAGCCATCCCCAAGACACGTGTCAGATCTGAGCCAATTGTCAGCGCTCATTTTTTAGTCAAAAGAAAGAAAGAGGAAAAGTGGATGGTTGAGAACAGGCTCAAGTGGAGGAAGCAAGAAGAATTGCCTGATGGAAACGCTGCTGCCTGTCTATTGACTCTCCAAGGAGCCCATAAAATCGGTGTAAACTAGGCACTTAATTTGTAAATGGCTAGAGTTTGCTGCAATGAATTCATCAAGGCATCACTGTGCAAGTCTGAGGATGTAAAGCATTCCAGAATTATCTGACTACCTGCGTATTCCCCATAAAAAGTGTAATATTTATTCCAGTGCACATTAATGAAAACACACTGTAGCTGCAATTTCCTTTTAAATAATGCTTTAAATCGGTAGCTTTTGTAATATAGAAATGGCTGAGTATGTATAGAAGAAACCAGTACCCAGGGCAGATGAAATAAGAACTAAGACCTCAGTAAAATCATTCTGATTGAATCTTACAAGACAGTAATACAGCTGTTAGGAAGAACTTTTATTTTAAATAGCTAATTATAGCCCTTCATGGAAAACCTAAGAGTTCATTCTGTGTATGTGAGAATTGTGTATCTATTCAGATTATATATAGTGCCGGGCAGACTCTCAGAAAGCAGTATGAGAAGATTCAGGCACTTCATTTTTTTTTCCATCTCTTCCTTTTCCTCTAAGCTCACTGTATGTTGCCGAGATGAACCCGGGGATACAGAAAATCCCTTTCTGTTCCAAGAGAATATAGAGACCTATAGCAGTAGATTGGCCTGAAGAAAACATTTTTATAAAAAAGAAAAACCCAGAACCTGTGAGAAGCTAGGAAAGTGCAGCATGTGCATCTGTACTATTTATCTATCTATAACCTGAAATTTTAAGCTCTGTGCTACAAATTGTAAGGCACAGTGTTAAAGCATTTCAGTGCAAAGAGAGGAAATGTTTTTGTTTAAATGAGAACTGAGAGACTGGTGAAGAGAGCTTTTCTAAAAATGCTTTATTGCATTTATTGCTTTAAGATCAGGAGATCTGAAGGGGATGATGGAAAAAGAAATAAAGCTAAGCTGTGTTAGTATTGTTTATCTCCGGAATATTATTTTCAGTGTTTTTGAGTAGAAGACTTGCTGGTGACATCTAAGAAGCAGGGCATTGAAGCAGGCTGCCAGGACACCTCCTGTCTCCAAACAATGTTGCTCTTACTTAGAGTTTGTTGATGCCAAATGAGAAAACAGGGTTCCGTGCACTGTCCTAGCACATGCTCTCTTTGCAGTGGTATTTTTAAGGCAGTTTGCAGCAAGAAGTAAGGAGAACTTGATGCCCGCATAAAAGAGGAGTGTTCTGATTGATGGCAGTGGGTAGCTGTACGTTAGAGCGCAGACGTGTTCCCATGTTTTAGTATGATTAACTGTAATCCGCTGGGTAAGTTACTGGGTTCAGCACCTGGATTCAGAGAGGCAGGGGAGGTGGCAGCAGCGCTGAAGAGATTGTCATCCCGAGCAGAGAAGGGCCTTTTGGGCACGTGTCAGAACCGGAGGAGCTGTTGTGACCAGCTTCTGTATAATAAACAAACTTGTTTTACAAAGGCTAGGAGCACATTTGGATGGTAACAACAGCTTTTCGTACTGCTGAAAAGCATTGAGTAGATGGACTATCATGCTCTGCTATCTCTGTTTCTTGAAAATATTTAACGATTAAAGCAGTAGCCTTAGTGTTTTTTGTGTTTTTGTTTTTTTTCATGCTGCAGTCTTAGGATGCTTTATCTGTGTAACCTAAGCTTTATAGACTGGGATAATCTGTCAACAATGTTAGCATTTTGTAGTGTATTTCTACCTGTATATGCTTCCTTGTTATTGGGCTCTGAAACCAAAAAACTGTGCTTTAGATCGGCTGATTCTTTTGTGTGTTCTTTTGCAAACTAAGTTGTATAGGCAGTGCAGCAGCATAGGACAATATTTTATTCTGAATCTAAGAAACAATCCCCCCAAAATTCTCTTTTTTGTTCTTCCATTTATATTATAGGTAGCTCAATTGTCTTGGATTGAAAAGAAAGTAGCTACTGCTCTTTTTGGAGCTCCTCCTACTTCCACAGTAGAAGAAGCATTGCAGAATTTCCTCAAGGTAGGTCCTAGCCAAGGGTTTTTCTGTGTGGTTATTTGCCAGCTGCTCTGTGTGACTGTTCCCAGAACGTCTGCTCCACAGATGACTTTCAGTAGCTATAAATTCTAAATATCACAGGGCTGTCTAATATTTATTTTTTCCTTTCTATTTTAAAATTACTTTGGAGACAAATGGCTAAAGCTTTTCTTCTTTTAATTATGTTCTGCAAAACTCTTTAAGGACTTGCCACATTACTTGTTACTTTAATGTGAGATAGGTAATAGATGTGGTTATACATAACACTGCAACAAAGTGACCACAGCAGTAAACTGGTTATTTGCCCATTTTTGCAAGGGATCTAACAGGAGCAAGGAATACTTCTGACATGAAGCTCCTCTTTGAATTTCAGTAGAAGCTTTTCCTATTTATTTATTTATTGGCAGGGGGTGAGGTGGAGGCTAAGAAATGATCTTTACAGTGAAGGAGAACAGAAAGCTCTGTGTCACATAGGCTCTGGCCATTCTATATGCATGCAGAGTTACAAGCAAGTATCCCATGTGTATAAAATAAAGCTGTCTTTCAGTGTCTTTTATGTGGATCATTTCTATTTGTGAGGCTGAAAAATGGAAGTTTTTTTACATGATTAAGTTCAAAGTGTAAACTTTCATCATTATAATTACTTTCAGACAGTTGCTCTAAAGAATTTCACAAAAGCGTATTTTTGGCAATATCAGAAGTGTTTATTTTCTATATTCCTAGTTTATTTAAAAGTGGAATAATTTCTTGTATTTTAGACTACACAATATATTATAGCTTTCTCTATGTAAGAGATTTTTATCTTTAAGGTCATGATCCAAAGCTAGGAAAAATCATTTGAAATATTCAGTTAGCTGCAGGGCATTTTGTGGTGGGCTTGCAGACCTCATGCTGCAAAGCAGCTGTATTTTCAATCATCTTCTACAACAAAAATTAAACCATTTTCTTAAAGGCAATTGTTTGCGCCTCCTTTTAGATTGTTTGATAATAGACTATTACAGTGAAAGTAGCACTCCTGAGGTCCAAAACATGTAGCTTCTGTAAAGAAGCAGTAAATAAGTCGTTGAAAGAAAAATGCTTATATTTATTTACCTTATAAGTTCTTAATAAGTTCTTAAGCTTCACCCAAAGTGAAGAATGATGAGTTTCTTGTTTATTTCTTTGATGGAAAAATAGCTATTAATAATGCAGAAAGAAATAGTGTCTTTCAGCTCACTGTACAAATAAATATGTTTTGTTTTCTGTTTAGAATGATCCCTTGTCTTTACAAAGCATTTAGAAAGAGAGAGAGGCCTGAGGAGTTCAGAACATTTTTGTGTTCAATGTCAACATCTCCTGTGCCTGGTTTGGGCTTTTTTATTTTCCTTTAATGCTACATGGACTGTGATGCACACAGTAGGGATGATTAAGTCTGCTGTTTGAGGAAGCTTAGAGCATTACTAAGAATGTTATGCTAACCACATACATCTCATCACACAATATTGATGTCTATTTTGTTTCCTGTTTTTTGTTACTTAGGCAGAAGAAATGTGCCCAGGATATTCCAAGTCGAATTATGTGTATTTGGCAAAGGTAATCAGCTTCTTTAGAAAATAATGATTTGTAGACTCTGGTATTCTTACAGTGGCCTGGTTAGAATTTTTTTTTTTTTTTTTCTTCTCAGTGCTATAAAGATCTTGGCCAGAAAAACAATGCACTGAAGTACTGTGATTCTGCACTGTCAATTCTCTCAGTTACTAATGAGGTGGGTATTGAGAATGATAATTTGTTCTCTTGTGACTGCTTTGCTGTTTTTTAGTACTCATTATTACAGTGTCAATAATAACATAATGTTTCACTTTTTCCTTTGAACACAGACCCTTCTTTTCTCCTCTACTCTAGGCTGGCTCATCACAGTTGTCTGTATCAACAGCTGTAAAGAAAATCTTGGGGAACTGTCAGAGACTTGTCTGTGTCTAAGGCTGTCAGAGATTTGACGTGTGAATTAAGCTCTTTGTAATTCAACCCGTTTCATTAAACTGTCTTAAGCACAAGCAGCTGAGTGCGTCACTCTAGCTGTGCTGAGTGTTTTGCCTCACACCTACTCTTTCTCGGCAGAAAGTAGTCTGGATTTTAGTCCTACAATTCCTAGTTCGCCTAAAAACCTATGGTTTGATTATTGTCAAGGCCTCCCAGGGTAAACTGGATTAATTGCTTGTCTTTATCTTCAATTGCAGTCTAGTTAGACCCACTTCTTCCAGTTCCAGTTACTGGTTGTTAGTTTATTTTTATAGATGAATGTTATTTTTTAGATCATTTAGAGCATTGTTGTACATGAATGTGAAATTTCTACACATATTGGAGAGATTCAAAGTGGTTTAATCTCTCAAATGTAACCCAAGCCATGGCAAGAAGATTCACTCTTGCTGTCTGATCTCATGTAGAAGCAAGTTCCATAATTAACAACCTATGACTGGAACTGCCTCACCATCCTAAAGCATCACAAGTTCAAACCTGAGCTTAGTCAGCCTAAGGGACCCCCTTTGAGCATAGCAGATGTGGCAAGGCGGGAGAGAGAGAAAGGAGAGATGTGATTCCAGAGAGGAGTTGGCCCTATCTCATTCAGTTCTTTGAAGTTAAGGAAAAGGCCATTAAATAGTTCCATAGTTTGACTGACAAGAAGTGCAGTGTGTGGAGCACTAACATGTTTGTGTGAAATCTTCACGCTGAGAAGAAAGAAAGACCATTGCCTACCTCACCAGCAGCTGCTCCTGGGTGGCCTCTCTTTTCTGCCCAATTTGGAGTGCATACCAGTCATGACTTAAGCAGTCACTGCTTAACTTCACTGTTTCTTTAAATATGTGTTGATGTAGATATGATTTAGTAATCCCTTCACTCTATTCTTTGCTTACTCTTGCAATGTACCTTCAGTTTGCCCTTTTTTTTTTTTACAGAACATGGGAGAGATTGCTATCAATTAGCAGTAATTTTGTGCCATATTTCTCTGCAAAATAAAAATTAAAAAAGTAGGACCAGTGGTTTAAGGGGAAGAATATGCAACTGAAACTGGTTGAGCTCAGCCAAGTTTGTGTATATTTGGACCAACTATGCTGATGATTTTTTGTTTGTTTGCTTTTTCTGCTATAGGCTACGTAATATTGCAATGAACTCTGAAGTCAAAAAATAAGGCATGTAATTGTGAATGCTGCCGAATAAAATTGCAAATACATATATCATAGAAATTTGTAGTGGAAAGACTGCGTGTGTATAGGAAGCTGGAAGTCATTCAACATATTCATAAAGATTCCTCAAAATATACAGAGATGGCATAGGATGGGGTTCATATCTGCTAAGATTAGCTGGCCAAAAGTCACTAGAGAGAAATATATACCTTTAGGCCGTCATGTTAATGGGAGACAAATCCTGCCTCCAAACTCTAGACATGAGCTGAAGCCAATCTGGGGGTATTTTGTTCCTGGAAAGGGAAAAGCCGTATTTCATTTCTGAAGTGCTGACAGACCTGAAAAGGCAAGGGGTTGCAGGGAAGAAATGTAGGAGCAATCTGGAGGGTGCATGTGTATTGTGATAAGCAGAGTGGTGGTGAGAATAAGAATTATACTGGTATGTGAACTGAAAAGGAGCAGCAAGTAGCCACAAAAACTCTTTTCTTCATCTGAAGAGGACAAGATGATCTGTCCCCTCCTGCTATGACTAACTTTATAGGTATCACAGATTTATCTGATTTGGCTTGTTACGTGTGATATTTTTTGAGATAAGTTTAGGAACATGACTGCTGCGGGTGCTGTTAACTCCAGTCTCACCTGCATTATAATATTGTGTATTGCTCTGGTTACCGTGTTTGAGAAAGGCTCTCTGATTTTTGGGAAAGATGCATTGGAAATGCAGTTGTCCAGGGTTTGGAGTTCAGCATAGGAATAACTTTTAGCTGAGGGAAAGAGGGAAAAGGCTGTGATAATAAAGGGGAGGGAAGAGGCTGTAATAGGAGATTTGGGGGAGACAATAAAAACAGATGCTGGTAAAGTGCTTGGCTTGACTACAGCCCTGTAGAAGGTGGAGTTCACGGACTGTAATAGCAAATGCAGATAAACAGCAGTCTGAGGGCCTCTCCAGTTTGCCACGGCACAGAATGTCAAGGCTGTCAGCAGCATAGTAGGTTGTCACAGTCATGCTAGAAATCTGAGAGTAATCACAGTTTCTCATGTGATTTTTTTTTAAACCTCTCTCTCTTCAGGCAGGGGAATTCCTTTATTGCTTTTTAAATGCTGGCTTCTACTGAGAAACATATATATGTATAAAGGCATAGAAGCAGCACTAGACAGAAAGACAAAGTCGCTGGAAAGGTGCCACGTTCAGAAAATGTATAGCATTTCATGATACAAATCACCCTGCAGCACAAATATGAAAAATAATAGTCGATAATGGTTTAATTTTTAGTGTTTCGGAGCATTCAGTTTCCATTGACTTTGGTGGGAACCAGAGGTACTTGGCATCAGTAAAACAACCCATAGCTCATTTTAATCCTGAGGCCAAATTCTCAGCTGGGCTAAGTCAACGCACTTCCCTGACACTCTTCTAGGATTCATTTCATGTAACATTTCAAATAAAGTGCGATGATTCTTGTCTCAAATGCTGTATCACATCCAGTTACCCCTTTTGTGCGTCAGTTCTACCACTTGCAGAATACTTGCTTAATTCCCAGTGGGAGAGGGGCTTCCAAACAGAGTTAATTCTTATTAAAGAAAACAAATCTGATGTCCGGTTTCAACCCAGTGATAAAGCAGAATACCAAAGCAATTGTCAAGAGAGAGACAATTTATTAAGAAAGATTCCCATAAGTCCTAGTATCATTTTTTTTAAAATACTCAGTTTGGCACATTCTTAATTAAGCAGTATGCATATATGTGTGTGTGTGTGTGTGTATATAAAATATATATGTAATATATATTATATATATATATATATATATGTATAATATTTTTTTTTCTCCTCTTGTCAGGGCATGTCCAGGACACTTGGTGCAAATTAGACCTGGAGAATGAAACCAAAGTTAGAGTACCATGTGAAAGGCCGTTCCCTTTTTCCTCTCTACTCTAAACAGAAAGCTCTGAATCGTATAGCTTTTCCTTGGCCGTAAATATTCTCGTATCATAGAATGGTGCTAAATGGCTGGAGGTTCACAGGACATTAAATTGTCCTGCTTTTCTCTGGTTGCTGGCCAGGTGGATAACCTCAGGGTCCTGGGAAACAGTCACCCTTCAAAAAAAGAGCTCCTAATGTTCAGGGCTGCATGTGAGTTATTGTCAAGTGTATAATAGCTGCTCTGTTTATCCAATAGTCCTCGCAATACCCGTTCTGAGACTCTACTCATTGCTTTGTAATGCACTCAGAGGCTTGGTGAGTGTGACTACATAAAAGGCTGTTGAAACCAGATGTGGCAGACTACTGGGATGGAAAAAATGACATTTTTAAGCTTGGGGAGAAAAATATAATTTAAATTTGAAAACATGAGCATTGATCTTGCACACAACCTCAAGGCTCTTGTCTCTATGACATTGCTTGAAAATTAATCTAAAAAGCAGCAGTTGTTCTACAAAAAACAATGTAGTCTTGGACTGAAGACAATAAAGCAGGAAAAAAACCAAAGCACATTTATTTGCACTGAAAAAAGTCTTATTTAAAATGCAGATGAAAACCTCGCTTAAGTTGAGACTGTATTCCACAATATTATTCTGGAAAAAAAAAAAAAAATCTTAACAAAACACTCCCTCCTCCCCAGTAACTAAAAACAAAGGAGGTTCAGAACTGAAAATTATTGAAAATATTACAGATATTACAGAAACTGACAGTTTTGACTGACTTTTTATGTTCATAGCATGGCAGGAAGCATAGGCTTGGTAAGGACTCTGCCATCGAACCCAGTGACACTGGAAAAGCCTGAAACTCTGTAAGGTCATAGAGGTGTATGTAGCATTGCACATTGGTATGTGTGGTAATGGCATGATGTTTGAACAAGAATACAGCTGCTGAGGAAAAATCATGTCTGACATTTTCTTATATTTTTTTACTTTACAGTAATTGAGATTCCAAGACACTGATTTTCTTTTTGAATATTGTCTGTAAGGAAAAAGGGATATAAGAAAGGGATAGTAAGGGGCACAGAATATAAAATTCAGCACCTGTCAGTTGCTTTTGTCAAAATGGAGTATTTAGATACCTTTAATTTCACAAAAATCTTCCAGGATAGGTGTTTTCCAATCTCAGCACTGATTCTATGTAGCCGACCTTGCTGAGATTTTTCCAGTAGATCTCATTTGAAGCTGATGTGGTAATCTGTATTTCTAAGTAAGATTCTGACAGGAGGAGAAGTAATGTCATTTTGTTTTTAAAGGAAAGGGTGCAAATTGTAACTTATTTGTGAAGAAACCACCCATTGACACTATATGGCTAATTTAGGTTAACCTTCCGCAAAAATGTTTTTGTTTTCTCATTAACCAGAGCATTTTCTTTTCTATCTTCCCTTTTTCCCCCCTATTCAAAAACATATCAAATACAGATGTTACACAAAACAAAATGTGACTGTTTTCAGAGGGTATTCTTTCACTTAGATTTTATGTACATTTGTTCTCAAAATGCCAAACAAAAATCCATAATGTTTCAATTACAAAATAATGAAGTTATTCAGATTAGTATTCATTTTTAAATTCTAGACTGTTGTTTTCCTAATAATACTGTTTTTGAAGTTCAGTAAGGATTTCCTTAAAGCTACCACCAACCCTAAATTAAAGTATCTTTTGAATATTCTGTTTGACAAAAGATTGTTAGCTGCTTAAACAAAAAACCTTAACTATTACTTTAGTTAGTGCTGTTTACATGGAATATGAGTTCCTGAAGCTTAGGAAACGGACCTGACAGAAACTCATACTAAAGGGATCCGTTTTCAATCTGTAAAATGCTACTAAAATGAGACAGTTGTAAAAGCGCTGCTAAAAGAATTTGAGAGCTCCTATACTTTGCGTTAGTTAGCTCTTCATAGAAGACGGTCTATTTTTCTCTCTTACTGATCACTGTGCTTTACAGGCTGCATATTTTCAAGTTCTTGGCAAAAGATTTGTTTGCGTAGTTTGCTCTTTACTCCCCTCCTAAAAAAAGATTTCAAAAAGCGATGAGGATTTTGGTTGCTCAGTGGTGTAGTAATTTCATTAATGTGGATAAAGTCTATTTAACAGTAGTTAAATATCGAGTTTAATGTATGTATGAGGAAATGAACCCATTTATTTCTAGCAACATCCTGTCAGAGAATCATCCTCCCCTGGCATGCTGAGGATGAGGGGATAGCAGGAGAGAGATTCACGGAGGTGGCAGCATATATATATATATACATATATATATATATATATATTTTAACTGCGGGAAAGGAAGCTTCTAGAAGTTTGAAATGCATCATCCCGGAGGCAATGCAGAGGGTGAGGGTGAGCGGGCATCTTTCGGAAGAGGCTGCAACGAGGCACACGCACACGGACACCCACGGTGCAGCCTGTGCAGCAGGGAGCGGGACGGAGACGGGGGGAAGGTGCCGCGGTGTCACGAGCAGGGGGATCCTCCAGCACCAACAGCTCCTGTGTGTGCGCTGAGAACAGGAAGAGGCTGTGCGGGAGGCTCTGAGCTTCGGGTTAGGAGAGCATCTGCTGGCGTGTAAAAATTCTGCCCAACTGTTAATCATTAAAAATTGAATTCAGTTATTTTGTAACTTTGCAGCAGCAATCCTAAAGCTAACTGAACTAGCAATTCGTAGTCATTCTGATAGGAAAAGGTATCTTTGCCATTGTTTGAAGTGTAATCACAGTATGTTGAATTATTGTCCGTTCCATATTTTAAAGCTCTGTTTGCCTTGACGTTAAAAGCTCAGAGAAGTCATCTTTCATTCATGGAGGAAGATGCTGAAAATAGGAAGCAATATAAAAAGCCCTGACTTGTCACATGCAGCAGTTACACAGAAAGTTGCAAGTGGATGATTGCAATGGTTTATTGAAATATCCAAGGGTGAAAACAGCAGTAGGCAACTAAGTATAATATAACACGTACTGCATCCACACCACGTGTGAGAAGTTGTGGCGAAGTCGAGGAGGAGGGAGAGCGCACCACGTTCCCTAGTGATTTATATTGCCGGAAAAGGCCGTTACCCCTCGTACTCGTGCGGGTGCCTCTGCTCTGGTCCAGGCTTCCTCGTGGGGAGGTGAGGGAGCGATGCAGCCGTGCCCAAAGCCGGGCCTGCCCCAGAGCCGGGCCTGCCCCAAAGCCAGGCCGCCCCTCAGGCCCTCGCGGCCCTTGCCGAGAGCAGAGCGCGGCCTAGACCACCCCGGCGGCGGCGCCGCTCGCTGAGCCGCCGCGGCCCCGCCGCCCGCGCTGCGATCGCGCGGGACGCGTGTCGGCTCGGTGTTTGGCACCCGCCGCGCACAAGTATGTTGTAGTTGGCGGCTGTAACCGTTTTGGCTGTGGTCGTGGGGGTGTATCAGTTCTCTGTTGACAGTCGGGACTTTGTCAACAAGTGCACGCACATGCGGTGCCTGGGCCCAGTGTGCTTAATGCATAAGGAAGCAATTAACTGAGATGGAAGGTAAAATCATTATCTTTTTGCCTCGGTCCTAATTGCCATATAATTTTTACATGCATGTTTATGTGACTATATGTGTGCTTATGTATGTATAAATGAAACCTATTAGCAGAAATTAACTGTAAAAATATGGGCTGCATGCAGTTAAGCCAACATTCCCTTCTTCCCACCAACTCTCTCCTCCGTCTTGCTCTTGTTCTCAATTCCCTCTCTTCCCTTGCTCAGTCCCCAGCTCCCTGGTCTTTCTTTTCTGTGCATATCCCCTGTGAATGATGAAATTAAAAAGTAAATAAGAGGCAGAAACGTAGTCACTGACCCTGCAATTCTGAATGCCCTTTGTGTGATGGTTTGCAGAACGTTTTGAACCTATATTCACCTCAGAAAATGATGTGAGAAGTGTTTGAGAAGCGTAAGCCCTGACAGCAGAAAGCCAGGGTTGAAAATGACGGGGTGTTCAATGAGAGCTAAGCTCAGCCTCAGGCTGAACAACGGGGAACGGGGTGCACGCAGTGAATTCTCCATCTGACTCACACGCTGCCCTCTCCCCTGCCCCACAACGCAGAGGCATCAAAATTGTTTAAAAAAAAATCAAAACAACAAAAAACTTTTAGTGTTTGTTTCTAGAAAGCCAGAGACCGGGAACAAAATGAGGAAGAAACAGGACTTGACTTTGCTTGACTTTGTGTTCCCCCAACAGTCAAGATTTGGGCAGTAATGGTGGGACTGGAGAATGGCATTTAACAATTTTGGGGCTTCTCTCTTCTTTTAGCGTGACACAATTCTCAGGAAGGGCCCTACTTGCAGGAGACAATAGTTTCCTTCCCAGCCCATTCTCAGCCTTTCTTTTAATTTTTACACTTTTTTTTTTTTTGGATTTCCAGCTGTGTTTCTACTTTTGAATGGAAGCTGCTAGCTCAGTTAGCACAGCACATTAAATCCACAGCAATTCACAACAGTAATTCCTGCCTTTTCTGGTATAGTCTTTCGTAATACTGGCAACTCAGAGGTGGAGAACTCTACATGCTCTTTCCAGCTTCTCCTTTAACTAGGTCTTAGAACAGTCCTGTTTTTATTTCCTTCATTTTCTTAAGCCCAGAGGATGATTCAGGAAATTGCCCAATAGATTTGGGACTTTGCAACTCCCTAAAACTCATTGCCCGACATAATAGTTTGCTTCTAAGGAAAAAGATAATTAGGCAGAACTATTTGGAGATCCGTTTTTAAAAAGTTATATTGTGCAAAGTGAATGAAGAATTTTGTGAACCCATAAAATACGGACCTCAATTCCTTAATATATGACAAAACCTATATCTTTATTATTTTTGGCTCAGAAATGTGTGAAAAGACTAGGGCCAGATAGAAGCAGAGAAAGCCTTTTTCATTTTTTTTTAAAGCACGGGACAGTATCTCGCTTGTTACTTTTATGTTTAATGGAATTTAGAAATTGTTTTCATGGGCAGCAATTGGTACGGGGGGAAAAATGTCTTCCCTGAATTAATTGACGTAGTGATGCAAATTTTGTGGGTTTTCCAGTTTTTATTGAAAGGCATGGACTGCAGCCCCAAGCAGCCCACAGTGACATGGAATTTAAGGGGTGCAGAATTCAGTGCGACATTTCCTTCTGCGAGAGAGTTTTGGCAAGTGCTTTCTAGCTTTACAGTGTGTGCCTTTTAGAGGCCTCTGATAAATGATTAGGCAGATAGTTTAGCATATTCTTGCCAGTGGGAGCAAGGCACTGGCTCTGAGAGAAGTGTCCAGCTAATGTATTAATGCCTTAATGCAGAGCAATAATATAATATAGTTTGACGTATCTGGCATATGGTTTCTCTCATCTCAATATTCTGCTCTGTTCCTCCATGACATTATAGACAAGTAACCAAAATAAAGAGAAGCAGGAATTTCTTCACCCGTGAAATATATTTTAAAATATCCTGTATTTTGTTCCAGCTCTTTGGTTGATTGGATAATGAAGTGATCCTGAAATTCAGTGGTTGCTTCGCTGTCTGTCTGTAGTATTTTCTTTCAGAAATGCTTGTTATCAGAACAAAAAAATACTTGCACAAAATTTGTGATGCACATATGCCCATGTACTGTTAAATACGTGCGGGTGCAAGTGCTGGTTGCTTGGACCCTTACCAGTTTGCAGGTATGAAGTGCTAACTTCTTAGAAATGTTGGTTTAAGCCACGGTCTATTTTGCAAGCTAGAAATTTTGCAGCAGGAAGTGGATTATATCCAGGAGACATTACAAAAATAAGTACAAAAGTAGTTCCTTTTTTTTTTTTTTTTTTTTGTACTGCTGTTACATGCTCATACACACGTACCCAAATGGTTTATATGAAGAAGCCAAGACATATGTCACTGGAGGCTGTTGGAAGAGTTGTGTGGGTCAGGTTTTGTTTTGGGGAATAGCTCTGCGCAAACTGCATTTACGCAGCAGCCTCGAAGGAGCCTCCCCCTTCTCCCCTAGGCGATAGGGTTCAGTGTCCGCTCTGACCACAGCAGATTTCCCACCTCTTGCTCCCACCCCAGCTCCGCTCTGCTGTGAGCCCTGTAGCGTAGGCAGAGCCCACGTGCTGCACCATGGGAGAGTGGGATTTTATAGGTAGGTCTGGCCATACGCACTGAAAACATAATCTCATCTGTGCCTTTAATTACATTTCCCAATATTTCCTTGATAATTAGATAATAAATGATTAGGAAACGGTGCAGAAACATCCATAGGAAAAGTGGGTTGTGAGCTTACGTAAAATATAAGACATGGCAAAACTGTACGGAGAGTACATGAATAAAAGTTGCGGCCTGAGCTGAAAGCTTGCTGCTCTGCTGAGAAGGCTATTTGTGGCTAACAATTTAAGTGCTTTAACAGAGCTGTATAAGGGGGGCTGCCATCTGGCTCCTGTTTTCACTTCATACTTTATTTTTTGCGATTGCTGATAAATTAACTTACTATGCAGTCTTGTACACTGTGTGGCTATTACAGTTGTACGTTATGTCTGTAGTTGGTGAAGAAATGCAGATAGGCACGTAGCAGTAGGCAAATCAAGGGATTTATCCGAAGTTTATGTATGATGGCCTGTCTCTTTCAGGATAAAGAGACCCAGAAAGACTTGGAGGCTTTACTTCTCACGCTGAAGCTGTGACCCTGTGCACTTTTAAATCTTCTTGCTGTGATGAAATTATGGGATCATGATGAAAATCTGCAGTCGCTCGGGACTGCAGCTAAATTCCAGCTAAGCAGGTGGGGAAACTGTCATCGATTTCAGTGGATTTGGATCATGGCCTTTAAGTACCTGGAAATTGTGATATGAAAATAATTGTATTAATTTCTCTGAATATTTATAATTCTTGTATTTAAGTGTAATTTTACATTGTTGACACTGTGAATTTGATTCTCTGAACATAAAGTCCACTGCTGGCAATGGACATATTGGGGATTAGAGTGAAAAATGCATAGATCTTACTCTTTAAAAGATTAACCAGCTAAAATGCAATGCCAGCATAGAACTGTGTGTAGCAAAAACAAAAAATATATACTTTTTATTTCTATAGTAAATTATATTTGTGTCAACTGATCAGCACAGATGTGTGCAAAGGGAAATCATGGATGTTTTGTTTACGCATTTACTCTTAAAAAATTAGAATCTTGTTGAAGTTAAAGAAGAAGCTGTTGCCTCTACTAAGATCTTTTTACTTTAAATCTACTGTTTGTTTTACATGGAAATATAAAAGCTTTATAAATTAAATACCGAAGTTATATTTTACATTATTTGTAACCTCAATAAGTGAAATATTAAAAATAAGACCAATGATATTAAGAGTTTTGGACAAGTCTATTATATTTGTGATTTTTAATGGATTTTTTTACTGAGACCTCCATAAAGCTTGTGAATCCTGGCTATTTCACTTTGAAATACTGCCAATTGTGGTGGTGTTATTGTGTCTTCTGAGGACTTTCTCCAGCATCTTGATTTATCTTTAACCTTGACTGTCCTGTCTTAAACCTTCTTATATACCTTCTTATATACCTTCTATATAGCATAAATCAAGATAAAAATAGACTAGTTAAGGAGGACTCTTAAAACAGCAATGCATTGAACTCATGACTGGGCCTTCAATTTAGGACTAAGGGAGGCAGTGACATAAGCTTAGAGGCAGGTAGAAACTACAGTTCCCTGAATGAAGATCTAGAAGCTGGGAAGATGTAAAGGAACCTGCATGTATATGCCTGAAACATCTCGTAGCAGTGAGCTTGGGCAACTGGCCGTAGGAGGCGGTAGGTGCGGAAGACCAGAATAAGACAAATGTATAGAGTTATATCAGACTTCAGCCTAAATCCGTGACTGCTCATAAAATACAGGGATTTGTCAAGTTTTTCATAAAAAAAGGGTTTGCAGTTTTCAAAACCTTTTTTTAAACATGTTTTTAGAATTACTAGTGTTACCATAGGATATTTCCGGCCAAAATCTGAAAGTTCAGCATAGTGGTTCTGAATTTCAGTCTCATCTTCATGTCTTTCATTCTTCTGAAGATCTCCACAAACTGCAATAAGCATTTTAATTTTTTCGCAGTTCTTCAGAGGAAAAGATATTTTGTATGCCCATTTTTCATTCCCTGAGTTCTCCTTTTTTCTTGCAAAATTTTAGGGAAAAGAAGAAATATGATACCAAATAAATCCCATGGAATCATTCCTTCCATGAAAGAATAATTGGCATTGTGTTCTGTTGCAAAGGTGGCACATCTTGATTTTGGTAAGAGGCTTTTGATAAAGGCCGCTTTTGGACATCATCATAGCCCAAGTAGATGAGCATAGTCTAAGTGGAGCTACCACAGGGACTCGTGCTGTTAGAGTTGATAGTTGGTGTCACTGTCACCAGGAGAATGCAACATGCAGGGCTCTACTTGGATCTGTTTGACGCTATTCGGTGTACACTGTAAATTATCCTGGATTATGCAATAGATGCCTCACTTACAAACAGTACTTACTGATAAAGGTTGAAAGTGCACTAGAGGAAAAGATTAGAACAAGATTATTTTTAATTAATTGGAGAAATTGTGTAGTAAGTAGAATTCATTTCACTGAGGGCAAATTAGTAATAATAGATAGAGGATGAAGGCTAATACTGTAGTTTTAGTAATTCTGTGAAAAAATAAAAGACCTGGAGATTCCAGTGAATGGCAGGGTAACCATGGGTCAGTAGTACCATGTTTTTGTGAAAAATAATTATATATATGTATATAAGAGTAAATAAATAATGAGGTCCCATGAAATGCACATGGAGTAACGTTTTGCTCTAATTAGGCCTACTAAGCTCTAGTTAGGTCTGAGCTGGAATACTGCATCCAGTTCTAGGCACCGCACTGTGGGAAGGCTGGGGGCTAGCTGGAAAGAGCCCAAGGGAGAGAGACAAGAATGACGAGAGTTAAAAAATGAAAGAATTTGGTTTGTTTAGTCTGCAGGAGTGAAGACCAAAGGAGTATTCACATTTGTAGAAAGTTACTGCAGAGAGGAGAGTAAAAACCCTCCCCCCAAAACTCTGTTCTCCAAATTCCCTATTCATAAGACAAGTAGTAGTTGGCTACCTCTAGACACTAGGGAGAAAAAGGGCTGATGGTATCTTTGGAAAGCCCTGCAGTACATTTCCTGAGAACATTATAAAGTCATTCGTACACGATTTTAAGAAAAGGTTAAACAAAGATGACTCGAAACACTGGTGATGTTTAAGGCACAGCTCATCCTCTGGCAGGGGTGGACTAGAGGACTGCTTGAGTTTTCCTCTGGCCTTGCTGTCCCGGGGGCGCAGGCTGCTGCAAACCACAGGCGCTCCTCTTCCTCCTCCTCCTCCTCTTCCTCCTCCTCCCTTCCTGCAGTGAGCAGGATTGCCTCTGCCCTCACCAGCTCTGAGTGGGGGCCCAACCTGCCCACTGAGTTTGACTGCGAAACAGTCACCATCACATCTCAAGACTTGAATCTGAAGGTGCATGTTGTGACTGCTATCAGCAGTCTTATTTGTGCTGCTTACAGAAATTCTGATTTTATGAAATAAAATTACTGATTTCTCTTTCAGTTTTACGAACTAAAACCAGTCTGCTGTTTTAATTTTTGCTCATTATTATTCTATGTGTAGAATCTCAAAAAAAAAAATCTGGGAAATAAAAGGCTGATTTTAATCATTTTTTCCAAGTTGTCTTTCATAGTTTGCAAATATGTTCTTCACACAGGTAAGGAACCATTCTACAAGTGAAATATTTTATGCCTGTTTTTATTTTTATCCTGGCTACTGCAGATGAATGCTCTCAGCTCCGTGTTTTGTGGCTCATTGATCTGATTGCTTTTAAAACTGAAGCATTTTCTGCTGTGTTCTCTTTTTGCTCCTGGAGTAAAGCTTTTGCATTCAGTTCCAGCCCTAGGCTCTCTGTTCTGTGCAACATATCAGCTGGAGAAGCAGCAAGCAGAGTTCCAGAGGGCCATGTGTTTTCCTTTTTGTGTTTTGTTAAAAATATCCACGGGCAGATGTTCATTTCCGTAGTCCTTGTGTCCTTGGAGGAGCTGCAAGTTGACTTCATTAACCCCCTGCCACCGTGGGCCTAGAAGCAGTATGGAAGATCGAGGGCTTCAGCTGAACAAAGCTGTGGCATCTTGGTAGTGCAGCCCGTGGTCTCCTTCAGCTCTTCCACTCTTGCATCTCTTGTCTGGTCTCTGCTCATCCTTTTCTTAGGTTGTACATTGCCTGGAGAAGTGCTTGTCTCTTTACAGGGCTGCAAAAGGTGTGTGCAAGGGGCCTTAATACAGTACTAGGGTTGAAAGCCAGAGTAAATTAAAAGTAAAAAAAGAATAAAAAAGAAGTGGCTACCAGAGATATAGTATATCTATGTCAATGTGAGCATATCTACTGCTCTGGATTTTGGTGTCTTTCTTCAGTTATTCTGCTAGTCATCACCAGCAGAACATCTCCCACATTAAATACCTAGAGCTATGGGCAGGAGCTGGAGATTCCAGCAAAGTGCATAGTTTTTTGAATATGCTGGAGCATACTCCTGTGCTGTTTTATTTCGGTGGGCACCGTGGTCATAATGAATGTGTTACACCTGCTCCAAAGCAGAAAATCATACAGTAATGCAAGAATTTAAAATGTATTGCAGCATTTACCCAATGCAAACTCTGAAGAAGAAATACCTCTGACTGAAAGACCAACATTATTTCTTGCAGCTTCTGATTTTTCTTTTGTTCATAAGGTTATATTCATATTTGCTAGTACTTTTCCTTCCAACAAACTCTCTGAAGTTCATTGGAGAAGAAACAAATCAAACTGCCTTGACAATACAAATGGAAGGAAGTTTTCCCAGCCCTCCCTATGTTTGTGTAGCTCATGCTTGTGTGACACTGGTAAATGAAGCACTAGAACTAAGAATGTGGGGAGGAGGGGGTGTTATTTTTGGGGAAGTATTTTACTTCATCACATTAAAATAAATATTTTAGAAATCTATGTAGGGACCATCTCCAGTATCCAGCACTTGAATATGTATATTCTGGGCTCTACGCCTGGTTGTGCTTCTGATCCATGATGGGACTTTGGGTAAGTTACTTGTCCGCACTGCTCATTCAAACACCCATTTATCCATTCTTTGTTGTGTTTACTGAGATTATAAGCTGTTTTTGATTGCCTACCTGTGTGGTGCAAATAAACAGACACACAATATTAACTGGAAAATATAATAATATATATACTAAGGATATCAGGCATGAATATGGATGCATTTTTAATCTACCCAGCATTTATAAACTAAGTTTAGGTTTTTAGTTCTTGGATAAAAATATTCAACATAGCTGATAAATTTTCAGTGCCCATCTGGTAGAAATATTCATATGCTGTTCGGAAGAAAGTGGCAAATTAGCAAAACAGATTCAGCAAGTTACTTGTGTTTTACCAGTATTGGACAAGGATCATTTATGAAGAAAATGAAAGTAATTTGTAAAGCTGCTGATTGTGGCTCTTATTAAGAATGGATGATTTTCAGAACACTAGACTAGCTCATATAGTGCAGTATAAAGTCATATATGACGTTTAAAAGCTGTAATAAAGTTAAGATTTTCATCAACAAAAAAGCTCTTACACAGCAACATTGTTGAAGGATAGCAAGGAATTCGTATAAAAGCACTGTTAGTAGCAGAACACGTGGGATTGGCATTTGCGAGCAGCACAGTATTCCTGGTGAATCCCCAGGCATGAAAAAGCAGCAGCCACGGGAACGAAAGGCCAACTAGGAGGGTACATGGGCAACTCTGTGATCTCCTCTTGATTTTAGAGGCGTTTGCCTTACTGAAGAGCAGTTTCACTTAATTTCTGAACAACCTCTCTGTGAATTTTTGGGAGCCCTGGAGAACATGGCAGCACTGCTCCCGGACGTCACTGAGGCCCAGATTTTGTGCTGGGGTAACATCTTTAAAAGGACCCCCCGGCCTTGTGTGACTTTTTGTACAGTCTGACCCTGTATCTGCTACTTGGCACACCTGCAGCACCTTCCATGGTCATTCCCACATGACCAAAGGAACGGATTCACACAAGGTAAAAATGGGGCTTTTCAGATGCCCTCGTGCAAGTTCAGAGCGACAGATTAGGAATATGGCCAACCAGGTAGGCCTGTGCAATCAGTTGAGCAAGGCTTTTTATTAGTTGTTCAGCAGACACAGTCTCTTCAGATGGTGTTAGTTTTTTCTCAAGGGGGAGGACCTTTATGAATGGTCTAACCTCTTGCCCACAACAGCCTTTTTCCTCCAGTCACACCAAGCTTTACGTTACAACAGCTATTCCCTCACGGTGTCTTGTGACCCCTCTGCACAGGGAGGACCGTGGCGCTCCTCCCGTCCACGCGGGGCCCTTCGAAGAGGCACATGGTGCCTCCTCAGGCTGTGAGGCACCGCTCTCCACAGCAGGTGCCATCGCACTGCTCACTGCCGGAGCTCATAGCAGTAGTGCTGTTCCCCGGCTGCAATTGCAAGAAGAGGAAAGCAAAGATCATTTTAGGATTTTTCAGAAGCTGATGGAACATTCAGCCAAACATTAATTGCTCGGGGGACACACACAGCAGTAACAAAATCAGTTTCAACTTTTCGGCCTCCTTATTCGTTACGTGAGCCGTGAGGGGACACGAGGCCTTGGGAAGCACTCACACCCTGCCTGCTGCCCCTGGGGATTCTCTGCCTCACCAAGCCCCCGTGCAGCTCAGCGCGGTCCCCGCTGCCAGTGCAGGAGCGTGTTCGTCAGCACCCGCTGGGGAGGCCTGTGCAGGACCCACAGCTGTGGGGCCCGGGGTTGGCCTGCGCCAGGGGCCTGGCGGGAGCTTCCTGGCTGCCTCTCATGAGGGGCTGGACTGTGGACTGGGTGAAGGACACCAATAACCCAGGCGCTGCTTCTGGAGGTGGCTGGAGGAAGGATCGACATCGCTGCCGTGAAGGCAAAGAACGGGGTGAGCGCCGGGCACGGGGGTGTCTGCCTTGGGCCGCGCGAGGAGAGCGCTTGCGAGCCACACATTGCAGCTCCTGCGCTTGTAAATCTGTGTTCACTCTTGGCACCTGCCGAGCTCCCCTTGAAAGAGAAAACGTGGGAGCTGTCCCAAGGAGAATCCAGGGGCTCTTCTTGGGAAAGCTGTTCCAAGGTAGGAAGGGCCAGCGGCCGGTCCTGTTGGCAGGAGCGCTACAGACCCACCAAGCCTTCCCTCGCAGCTGTGGCACCATCCTGGATAGCAGGGACCTGCTGTATCCTCGACACCTGCGCACGTGCCAGTCAGCAGCAAAATGAAAGACTTTTTAAAAATCTCTCTTTTGTCTTTGCTTCAAAAAGTTCATTTCACATCACTCATTCTCTATGCTATAAAGGGAAAGACAAAGTAGAAAAGACTTAGTGTTTCAAAAAGCAAAGGCTACTAGTTATCTGCTTGTGGGAAGAGCTCAGCACCATTAAGCAAGTGTTTGCAGGTGCTAAAATCACACTAAACTCCTAGTGAGGACATAAATGCAAATGTAAGGGTGGTGTGCTTTCCCTCAGCTGTTGAAGGTTTCCTTAAAAGTCTTCCTGGAGTTGGGCCAGAGAAGGACCTTGAGGAAAGAAGTTTTTCTTCCATCAGGGAGCAGTACATCAGGAGCAATTGCTAATGTTTCTGTAACAGTATCAGGTAAAAGTAAATAGTGCTGTTGGGCTCATCTGCCCTATGACATTCTGGCCTCGGTGTGTTAGTCTGGATTTACTTTGGTGCAAGCGATAGGGGTTTGGGACTTGATTCTTTCTTGTTCTGAATGCCAAAGTGTATTTGCACATAGAAGTGAATGGTGGTTACAGTTCCTGTAATCATGCATGTATATGTATGATTATATATATAATATGTGTCTGTGTGTGTATATATAATCATGTGAGTGTAAGTATGTATACACATGCAGGAGAGGAATTGAAACAGATGCTATTTGATGTATTTGTAGCTCTGGTGAGCAGCCTGTTTTCTTTGTGAACCTTTGGACAGGAATTCCTGTCTATAGCACTGGTAGTGAAAGCGTAAGAAAGTAAGAGTAAAGGAGAAAGGATATAACAGCATGTGAAGGCAGAACCTAATGTCTGGTAAGAGCAGAGTTAAAGCCGCTTCAGGAAAGGGAGTGGACCACGCAGCTCAGTGCTGCGTTGAGCCTGTTTCATGGGCCCGGTTGGTGCTCCTCTTGAGAGCAAGGAAAAGGAAAATATCCGTGGAAGACGAGGTATGGTGGCTATCTTTTACGCTGGAGATGAAATGCTGGTAGTAACGCAACTCAGTACTGTAAACACTCGTCTTGGTACAGGAGGGTTTGTTTCCATGATCATTCCTTTAGGTACTCGACTTAGGGTAGGGAGGCAATTTAAAAATAAATAAATAACTGTGAATTACTCTATTAGTATTCCTTATCTTGGTTTCTTGACCTGTGAGCCTATGAACTGTATCAATTTAGCAGCTCAGTAAGGTTAGACTGTGAACTGGTTTCCTGATTACAGGAGATAATATCTGTAAGCAGTATTCCTGGGGCATCACATCTATGTCTAGTGGCTCTGGGTCTTTCCTTAACTGCTGTCCTAGCCATTCTGTTCCCTCAGTTACTTTCAGTGTAGATAACTTTGAAGAGAAGTAAAACAGGGATGAAAACTTCCTTGACGCAGGCACTGGCTTCCTTCCCCTCTCCCGTTAGTGAATGTCTCTGTGGAGCTTGCAACAAGTGAAGCTGTTGCTGCACCTTCCCCACCTCACCCTGCTCCCCAGACCAGCAAACAAGCAGAACCTGGTTCAAAGACTGCAGGGAGACACGAGGCCGGAGCAGATGTGGTTTTCCTCTGGGCTTGCTGGGTGTTTCCCTTGGGAGAGAGGTTTCCGTAATCCCAAAGTTGGAGGGCTGTCCTGCTCCGGGCTCCAATAGCTGCTCCGCTCAGCAGCGTCACGTTGAATCTCTTCCAGCCTTCTTGCCAGGCCAAATGGTGTTTTTGCTTGGACTCCAAGTAAGGAGAAGTCGAAGTGTAACCTTAAACCAGGGTGTTTTAAAGCCAGTATTTGAAGGACTGTTAAGTGCTTTTTCTGTCAAGCAGACAGGCGAGTCTGTTCAGCAATAACCGCAGGCCTGTCAATAACTTTGCCTTTGTCAATAACTGAGGCAGTTGGGGCCCACGGTCAGAAAGAGTGATGCCCGTAAAAGTTAAGTCCTCAGCAGAGCTGTGCTCATCTCCAGGACTTCAGTTTCCAAAAAAAAAAAAAATTGGCCGACTGATTCTCACTGGTTGATCTTGGTATGGCTGCTTTTCTCTGGAGTTGGCTTTGATTTTTTTTATTCTGATTGTTGCAATACATGGAAGTCGAAAAGAAACAAGTTTAGATCCTCAACAGTTTCTTTCTGCCTCTCTATCTTCATACAAGGTACAGCATCCAATATATTCAGTTGTAAACACATAAAATATGCGCTATTGAGGGCAGGTAACTCTATTTACTGACCTAATTATTGTCTTTTCAAAGTCATTCTAATGATTTCTCTCTTTTTGCCAGGTAGGCTCCCATCTGCTCTCCAGCAAAAGCTTTGCAGTGAAGGATGCTGTGGTGTTCTGAGTAGTCCTCCAGCAGTAGTAGTCATTGCCACCAGTAAAACGACCCTCTTGTTGGGTCTTGATGGGGAGCTGGAAACCCCCTAAGTGAAGTTCAGGGTGGCAAGTGCCTGTGTGAGCTCTGCAGGAGAGTGCTCTAGTTGCAGGGCATCCAGCCACTCTTGGCTCTGTGTTTCTGGAGATCTTATAACAATCTTCTATTTTCTGCTTTTATTCTTTTCCTTCCTGTAGTTGTCTTGATGTACTGGAATGTGTCGGGTTTTAATTTAGAGTGCTCCTACTGATACTCTTGGCAGGAAAGTAGGTGAGAAACTGTAGGACAGGAAAAGATTTTAAATGTTGCCTTTTAGAAAAGTTTCATCCTTTGGGATATGGAAGCCAAGAGGGTAACTGAGTATAGTCCTGAATAGGCCACTTGAAATATTAATTGCTGTGTCCTCCAGCTTGGAGCTTAATTTGAATGATGGGATATTCCAAATTGAGTAGCCTTTGTCTGCTGGATAAGAGAACTAAGAAACAGCAAAAGCCACCCGCTGTGACCCACAGTGGCTGTATTTTCGCTTGTGTTTTTAGATCAGTCTTACAGCCTGTTCAAGCTGAGGTGCTGTCCCTCATTAAGGATTGGATCCAAAGCCCTCTGAGGTTGCTTTGCACTGACTTAGGTAGGTTTTGTTTAAGACTACTGAGATCTCTCCTTCCAGGGTCTTTAAGAGCTGTAAAAAGATTTCTGTCATTGCAGGCACATGAAACGTGTCATTCAGGTAGTGTTTTACTGCATATAATTTTAATTAGAATATAGCTGATGTGGAAACTTGGACGTGAAGCAGCTAAATTGCTCAAGTTCACGTTTCCTTTTTTTTCCAGTAACGTAAGAGATTTTCCAGTTGTCATTAAAAGATTTCAGAGAGACATATCTTGTATCTGAAGAAAGTCTGAGTAATTCCTGTTGTCGCAGCCTTAAAAGAGCCAATGACCTTTGAGCACAGATTGAGTTCTCTACTAAATTCTGCAGAATGGTTTAGAAATCTCTTGGTGTGAAAGCACATCCTTCTGAGGATTGCTTCGTGGTGATGCCTATGTGCCTTGACCCTTTGAAACAATTTCCTTGGACACTGCATTTACCTGATCTCTCTTATTTTGAGCAATATTGCATACATCTCCTAGATGTTTCTCCTTTAATTGACATGCACCACTTGCAAACTGCTTTTTCATGTACTGCCTTTCACTCTGGGTTTAAAGCCTATCAAAGTCCTCAAACCCAGTTTCTTACCTCAGTTAAAATTCTGATCCCGGCACCCTCAGTATCCGTATCCATTTTTCTAAGTAGAATGTTCTCAGATGTGACAGAGTGGTATAAACTTATAAAACAGATGAGATACCGAACACCTTGAGGTAGAGCTAAGCTTTTTCTGTTATGTCTCTGTAATTATCATCTGGATTTCTGCTGCTCTGCAAACTGATGCCGTACTAATGGCCACAGAATAGAGCTAGCTGGGAAATCATCCTGAGAACGCTTTTTGTACTTGACCAAAGCTGCAATTTTTAAACTATATGTGAATTTAAGGAGCTGAAGGGATCTTACAGGTTACCCAGTATAGGAGGGAAAACAGTAAGCTACTACTGCAGTGTTACCAGATTGACAATTTGGTAAAGACCTCGGAGAGTTGCATTAAAAGTGGTATGGTAACGTGATTAAAAATTGCACTGGAAGTGTAACTCTGCTCTCTATTTTTCATATACATTAATCCATTTTTTTTCTCCTGTGGAAGAGTCTTTAGTACTTCACTAGTGTGGCCGTGCACTGCTGTGTGTCCCTGCGCTAGAAAATCAGCGCAGAGCTGCCCCTTTGGCTGGAGGTGGGAGCCCGGGTAGGTCCGTCCCGCGGAGCAGAGGCCCCGTGGGGAGGCAGCGGGGCTGGGCGCCTGCTGGGCGCCTCTCCAGCGCCAGGATGCGGCGTGGACGCCCTGCGGGTTGTGTCCCTGCTCCGGGTGCTGGCGGCCATGCGACAGGAGCAAAGCAAACGTGGGAAAAGGAAGGAACAAGAGATGGTGGATTTGTCCTCGGACTCGGATCCGTGCCAGCTGCCATTCAGCTCGGACAGCGGTGACATGGATAAGGCTCCCAAGGCTGTCTGGCAGTTCTGGTGCCTGGGGCATGTCATTTTGTTCCAGGCATCTGGGGTGTTGGTGCTTCCAATTAAGTGCTACAGGATTTTAATTTGCCATTTGCTTTTTTTTATTTTCCCCCCTTTCTCTTTTTGGCTTTTGGGCTGGCTCCGCATCGATTAAAAAGACAGCCGGGGGACATGGATGTTTTCCTGGAGGTGGATTACCGAAGGCATTTTCTAGGATCTTCTCCTCAGTACGCGGTGGTTTCCCTGGGGAAAGGGCGTTCTCGCTGTGGGGGCACCAGCCTGAAGTGCTGCTCAGTTTGGGGCACTCACAGCGAGAGCCCTGACGGGGTGGTCAGTGCTGGAGCCCTGGGGCTGCTCTTGGCACCCTGTGTCTGCTCTGGGGAGAGGAGCTCAGGAGCCTGCGGGGCCCCAGTCCGCACAGGGTGAGCGGCAGGAATGAGATGCCTTGGGTGCAGCAGCAGGACTGCTGCCTTCTCTGCTGAAACCCTAACGTGGTGCGTGTGCTTTTCTTGTCCCCTCTTGCCTGGCAGGTATCGTTTTTCATTTGAGGAATTTAGTTGGGATCCGTGTGGGTTGGACCCTTGGGACACAGGCGTGCTGAGAAGGGGCCTGCTGGCTCCCCTCACTGGGGCCCTGGATGCCCAAGGCCCTGGCTGATGCGGGCAGAGGAGATGCCCCGAAAGCCTTGGCCAGCACAGGGCAGAAGAAGAGGGCAGTAGAAACTTGCATCTTTGTGAAACATGTTGGCAACATATATTTATAGATATTTGAGATAACTCCTCGCAACTTGAATGATTATTGCTAGTGACATGTCCCAATTCCTTCCTCTTCCTCCTATAAAATGTGGCACTAATTATATCTGCTACACAGCTGATATCTGGAATATCTGCTATACAGCTGCACTAGTTATATCTGGTCACAACAGAAGATTGTAAAATGGGACACAAATCTTGGCACTATGAAATATAATTCTGTTTGCCTGTGAAAAGGCTGCCCCGAGATGTATAGCGGTGCCATTATGATTCATATTGCTTTTTACTGAGAGATGAGAAAATAGCTGTGTCACCAAAACAAACTGTCAGAAATGGTGGGTTCCTAGCTATTAAGTGCTACTGGGAAGCAGGTTCTTCTAGCCAAACTGCGTGGACACGCTCTTCTGTTCCCTGGAATGCTCTTAACCTAAAACCAGAGCACACACTTGGTGCTTGAAGTGATGGAGGAAGCTTTGGCCTTGCTGTCCAGGCTGAGCCGCGGACAGGGGTCTGGCTGCAGGTGGGGAAGGCCCTTTGCTGGGAGGTGGGACTGGAGGAGGCCTAAAGGCTCTAACTCTCACAATTCCCACAGCTGCTTTCCGTTGCCTCCTGTGTCTCACCGAGCAGGAGGTGGGGGACGGATTTTTCCCCTCTGAAAGTCTGTGAGCTCCAGCCCTGCCCAGCCTTCGTTTTTAGCAGCAGAGTTGCAGCTAAGTTACTCCTGCTGCTTGCAATTTGATTTTCCCCCCCTTTCCTCTTGCTATGTCTGCTGTGGCCAAACAGCCTGTCCTCCCTCCCTTGGTTTCTCTGCCAATTCAGGACAGCTCTGCAGAAAGCACACACAAATAATAGCCAGTCCTGACTGCAATATAGGAGTGGGAGATGGGACTCCCAGTGTTACCCACGGGGCTGCATTTTCTCCTCTCTCCTGATGAGGGCTGTGAATGGAGAGTGCAAAGGAGAGGAATCTGCTAACTGGGATTCAGATTGAAGCTTTCTAGGGGGTTATACAGATTGAAGCTTCCTAGAGTTTTGATGATACAGCTTTATAACTAGTGTAAGCCCTTCCAGCAAGGAGGCAGGAGGGGATTTAACCAAGCTGGGAAATAGCTAAGGTCATGCTGAAATTTTCCTGACAGGTGCTAAATGTGACATAGTGTGTGGTCTGTCCGAGCAGGGGTGGCTTTCCCTACCATTTGGTTAAGTGCAGCATGTGATCTTTCAACGTGTGCGCACGGGTAAACAATACTTTTATGGCATATTTGTTTTATGGCTCCTTATATGCATCTTACAATCTCGTTTGTGATGACTTTAGCAGAACTGTCCAATTCCAGGATGCGCTTCTGAAGCAGAGTGAGGTTGTACCTGTTCTTTATTAGCTATATTACAAACTAAAAATAAACTGAGTCGCAAACAGCTGAAAGCAATGTGGGTCTTCAATGTGTTTCATTTAAAAAAAAATACTGATATTAATTCTTTTGGGTGAGGGGAGGGAGCCAAGCTCCTAGAGTCTCCTGGAAGCCCCTCTGCTTATTTTGGAGAGTGACCTGAGAGTCTTTGACATTTGCAGGCATTCATCAATATCCTTGGCCTTTGGTACATTATGAACGTTGATCCCATGCTTTAGTTATTCTCAAAATAAAATGTGAGATTTTATCACGCCTTGCAGGAGACTGGGAGAGAGGCTTCCTGATAGCAGCGAGATCCAGGAAAGGATGGTGGAAAGGATCCAGTGCCGTGTGTGCGAGTGCAGCAGCTCCAAGCCCGGTGTCACGGTGCGGGTGGTCTCCCTTCTTTAAACCTCCTGAGGGATGTGGTGCTTCTCTCTGGCTCGGTGTTAAATTGTGTGTGTCTCTGTGGAGACTGGACTCGCGGTGACTTGGGAGTTGAAGTTTCAATACAGGAAATCATAGATAAAAGCCCAGCACCTCTGCAGGAGGGCAAAACAATTCCTGGGGGCAGGCGGAGCGGCCTTCCCTTGGAAAGGATTATGAAAGGTCCAGCCTGGCCAGAGCTAGACAAATGAAAAGAAACATTCTAGAAAAACACTGTGGTTTTTTTTTTTATCATTACTGTGTAAGCCTATACTACTACTGAAGTCTATTTCCTCAAGAGTCATATTTCGCTGAAATCTGTCTCTTCTAATACTGCTGCTATTTAGCAGTGAGGCTAAAAAGCCAATAAACCAAGTGTATTTAAGCTGAAAACACTTTGTACCTCCTAAGTTTGGAAACTATGTCTCCATACTTTCATAAAACTTGTTCTGGTGTCCATCTGTAAGCAAAGAGTTTGTGTGTTGTATAGAAAAAGCCCCTACACGCCCCTACTCAATAAAGTCTTTCTGGGGCTGGAAAAGAAATTCTACTATGAACTACCTCAATCAATATCTCAATGAGGAGGAGAATGAAGAAAAGAAATCATGGAAAATGGAAAGAATTAAAATTTCTAGCATTAAAATTATTTTTTTTCTTGAATTAAAATTTCTAATTACTTTTGAAGTACTGCTGAATGCTGAATGTCCTTGTCCAGATTTGGGTTGACATAAATCATAATTTGTTTCCCTTTTTTTTATTTTTAGAAAAAAAAATTGGATATGCATTAAATTTAATGGACAAATTAGGCACATAAGTGTCAGCAAGTTTGTTGCTCTGCATCTTTCCTTTCTGTAATTCTCATAATAAGATTTGGCTACCCAAGGAATGCTCTGTATATACCACTGCTACGCTGGTGTTTGTGAGCGTATAAAAGCAGATGTTTGTCACGGCACTTGTGATACTTGTAAAATATTAGGCCATGCCAGGCTGATTTATGCCACGTTTGCCCGCTGATTCAGAGCACGGTGGTTATCGAGCACCTCCTAAACTGCGTAGGGCTGCTTGGCCTCCTGCTGCAGCTAAGACGTGTGCTTAGTTCCTACGTGTATCAAGGAGCTAATTCCCACGTGCCGCGGCGCTCGGACCTCCAGGACGGTGCGGGGGTTTCGGCCGTGGCTCCGGCAGCTCCTGCTGCCTCCCGGCCCCTCCGCTCGCGCAGCGCTCGGGGCTCCCGACGCGGCCGCGGTCGAGCAAGCGCCTCCTTCCTCGGCCGCGCGGAGGGTCCCCCCGTGCTGTTTGTGCTGGCCCCGCTCCACGGGGACAGCGTCCCTGCATACGGTTCCCATTAGCTCCCAAAACAGACACAGCTGGGAAAGGGCTGAGTGAGTTACCGGCTCAGCCCGGCAGTGCCTGCGGTGGAGCGTCCTGGGCTCCGAGACCCTCTCCAGCATGTGCTGAAGGAGGGAGCAAGCAGGCATGAAATCACACAAAATCCAGCTCCAAAGAGCTCTAAGGGCTGTTTTATATGGCCTTCCCTTTATATGGCCTTTATATGGCCACACACCTCTGTGGGTGCTTCCTGAAGGAAAGGGAGAGGGGAGAAGGCTGTTTTCATTTGGAAGAGCGCCACGGTGCCAGGGAAAAGCCCTCCCTAGGGACAGCAGTGGATTTCCCAGCGCGAAGCCCCTGCAGGTTTAAGTACCAGAAGAAAAAAAGCAGCCCAGGGCTGCACACACTCTTTACAACGTGTTTGCTGTTTAAAAAACTGCCGCAAAAAGAGCCTGCAGTCTGGCGGGGAGTTAGTAACGTTACCGCAGAGGTAGAATGACCTCAGCTCTTAAACCACCCTGATTTGAGCAGGCAACATTCCAGGGTTTACCCCAGTTTATTTCCTTGGTCCCTAGGGAAATGTGTTCCCCCCTGCCAGCATAAGGGTGCTGCTCTCGTTACCCCAGCCGCACCGTTTCGGAGACTTCTTGCTTCAGCCTGTTCATAAGCATCTGCCTCTAGCATGGCACGAGCAGCGAGGGAGGGACAGGGCATAAAAGTCACCTCGGAAGGTGTTTGCTGTGGGCAGCCCGTGCTCTCTCTAGTCAGCAGCGATAAAGCTGCAGGTGGAACCAACTGCCTCCTGTGGGCACATGTGCGTCTGTCTGTGTGAATTTGCTCCCTCCTTCATGAGGAAACATTTCTCTGTTTTCTTTGACACATTATTTTAATATATTTCTCCTTCAGTTGGTCGCCCTCACTTCTGAACTGCCTCTGTTTTCTCTGTTTACTCCTCTGCACATACGATGCAGCCTAGAGAACCTCTTGCAGTAGAGTGTGATGACACCTGGAAGGATTTCCCCAAAGGACAGACATGTGCCTGTTGTAAAAGGATGGATATGATGAGAGTTCGGGGAAATAACTGACAAGAATTCTATTGCCAGCCAGGTTTGTGTGTGTTTTGGGGAAATACTTGAAGAAAAGATGGGGCTGAGACATCCTCAGGCAGAAATTGTTCATAATTAATTGCATGAAGACTTTGACTACATGTGGAAGTGAAGGTGCAGGAAGTTCTGCTGCCTGGATTAGGGAAAACCATGTTGTCTAACCAGGATATAAATTTGGGAGTATAAAGAGAGCTGAAGACCACAAACAACAGTCAAAAAATGGCAATGAAAACAGACGTTATTTCATTAACTGACTGTTCATAGACAGCTAGAAGAAAGCTCTTTTTTTGTTAAGAGCAAATGTTTATCTTTACTATTCAACCTTTATGTAAATATCTACCCTGCTTTCATGGTTTCAGCCATTCAGACAATTGATGGAAGGAACATCTATTTTTCCAAGAGCTTCTCTAGGAGGGTTTCTGTTTTGCCATACCCTGTTTTACGGTTGTATATCCAGTGTAAGCTGTTGTCAGCCCTTCCATGGGGACAGACTACAGCTCTCCACGCAAGCAGAAAAATCCAGTATTACTGTAACAAGTAACTTGCACTCTAAGTATTGTGAAGAGATGAAACCTTTCTGGCTCTGAGAAGCCACGAAGATACTTGAAACAGGGCTGTACGGTGAAGGCACTGCGAGCCAAGTGCTCTAAATTCTGGCTCTGCTGAGGGCTTAGGGAAATTGGGCTGTGCCTCATCTTGAAACGGGTAAGATGACACTGCCAGTGCTGCAGGCTTGTGTGCGTAGATGCTAAGTTTCTGTGTCTCGATACCAGCAAGGGTAGGATTTTTCTGTACAAGGTTTCAATCCAGGCACAATTTCACCAGAGGATCTGCTTTGTAATTCTCTGGGGATCCTTCTTAATTTAAATATTTGCATAAATCTGTGTGTGTGTGTTTTTGTTTTTGTTTTTGTTTTTTGCTTGTTTGTTTTTTTCCTTTCCTCCTTTCTGGGAATTCGTCCTTGTTTAACAAACATTTTCCGCGGTGTTTTTGTCCAAGATTCCCTGGCAGCTTTGCCCTTGGCTCGCGAGGGCGCGCGCGCTCGCCACGCACTCGGCAGACGTTCGCTCGGCGGGACGTCGGGCACCTGAGAAGACCAACGCGTCCGCAGAGAGCGCCGGCGGAAAACGCTCCCCTTCCCTCCCGTCTCGTGCCCCGGGAAGGGCTGTGCAGGCAGCCTCCCTGCAGGACACGTCGCTCCGGAGCGCGGTGCTCTCCGCGCCTCGGCCGGCATCGCGGGAGCGGAGCCGCGGCACGACGCCGGGTCCGGCGGCCGCGTACGCCAGCGAGGGGACGGAGAGGGAGCTTCGTTACAGGGAGACAAAGGGTCGCTTGAGAGTCTCGCTTGTCATTGGAAAGAATAATTAGCATGAAATCTGAGTTTAATCTCCAGCGGCGCTTTTTTTTACGTGAATTGAGCTAGTCGAATTTCCTGAATCACAAAGGATTAATAGCAGCACAATTCGATTTTTCTCTGTAGAGTGGAAAAAAAAGCATAATTAAAAATGAATTAAAATATACAGTAGGATTACATTTTTTGAGCTGCAGCCAGTACAAGCATGGAAGCACGGAGTGCTGCTTCATACTGCTATGCAGATAACTGCAAATTGTACTGGCTTTGTGAAGCCAGGATTTATCCTAAATCTTACTTTCTTAACCAGCAAGAAAGGCATCTGACATCTTCTCCAGGTGAATTAAATGATGATTCAGAAGAGTCTAAGTAAGGGGAAAGTCTTTGTTTTTTTTTAGCACAGAAAATTGCAGGTACTTCAAAGTCTCATCTATTACATTGCGAGGATTGAAGTCTCTTTCTGTATGATGACTGCTATGATCTTATCATGAGAGCTAAGGCTGGGAGAAAGGAGGACATAGAAATAAGTCTTTATACTTGCAGAACTCTCCTTGCCAACAGTGTGTCATTCCTCACTGCAAATATGCTGACAAATATCAGATGAAATTACTTCTGGTACATCCTGCAACAACATACGCAAGGTTCTCTGAGTGACACTGAGCAAGCCCAGAAACAAGGCAGGACATGGCTACGTGCTGTGGGAACACCCAGCTGCAGCACGAGCCTCTCGCGGTTCCGCTCGCCCACACGAACGGCAGTGACCTGCTCTGCACTGCTCTTCTGGACCAGAAGAGCTTCTGCCTGCTGCAGTGCTCGCCGCTTACCCCGCTCCGTCTGGATGCAGGGTGGGACATTTCCTCAGTCGCTGTCGGGGTGTCATTTTGTGCTTGGTGCCCTCGGGTGAGAGGAGATTAAGACCCTCCATCTGTCCCTCTCAGGGACCCCTTCCATTTGCAGCCTGCCTGGTGCAGCCTGGCCCCTCCTTCTGCTCCATTCCACAGCTCTCGCCGTGTTTGCCACCTCCCAAACCCAGCGCTCGAGCTCACGGGCAGCCAGGAGTCAGCGTTTGGACTTGCCCAGTTCGTTCAGGGTTTTCAGGAAAGCAATTGCTCGTTCTGCCTTCAGCCTGCTGTGATGGCGGGGTTCGGTGCGCGTGCTCCCGCAGCCGATGCGAGCGAGCCTCTCCACATCACAGGGCTGCTTTTCATCCTAATTCTGGCCAGTGCGTGTCCAAGCCAAGCGCCACCACCACCTCTGTGGAACTCATGACCCCGTGGATGGTTCCTCCCCAGCTGGGGGGTCTTCCCACGCTTCAGACATGTATTTTCCTTCACTAGCTCTCAGACACCCCAGGAAAGGACTCTGTAGTCGATTTATGTACCTTTCATAAATGCCTGTACAATCCTTCCCCCTCTGCACACACATTCACTGTTGAAATTGGCTCAGCATCCTGTCTTTCAAATTAACAGAATTAATGATAAGTATTCCCAGACACCCAACATGGATAAGGAATGGGGGGAACTGGGAGGCTCTTGTTGCTTTGGATAGCTCTGACTTTTCCTTTCAGGCTGGAACAAGATCGGCTCTAAGCACTGAAGGACAGAGCAGTCCTGACTGTCACAAATCAAGAAATAGTTTTGGATAATGGAGCTGACTGAAAAGTTCACAGAATTCCCCAAAGAAGGGCTGTCAAAGCATTGACTAGAGCGATCTTAAATGCTCTGTGGCTGTTCATGCTTTATGCTAAGCTTGTTTTCACCGTGACAGTTAATGAGTTGGCCTGGTCTGAGTACAAGTCACTTCAGCAAGAATAAACAGCTGAAAAAAACACAGAGCAGGCAACAGCAGAGCAGTTGCTGGAAACCTGAATTGCTGCATCTGTATTGTGCTACATTCAAAACACAACCTCTCCTTGCTCCACCAAAGCAGCCAGCTGGAGCATTGTGCTAACTTGGATTCTTCGTGTGGGTGCCTGAGAGGTCTGAATAAACTTGACCAAGCTGCAGGTTGCACAAAGACAAACCTTAACTGTTTGTTTTCAACGGCTAACTCCTCAGCTTCTCTCTGGTAAAACGCAGGCTCCCCATGGCCTGCTCTCTATAGCTGCTCTGCCTGAATAACGTGAACCAATTTCCCAAAGACTGACCTGCCTCTCTGCATCGGTCCCTACTGCTCGCAAACAGAGATGATGCAAAGCCAGCTGCAGCTCGTTGTGCTGCACTTCCATTGAGCAACGTGCTACGGACACCCGATGCGCAGATCCTGGTCTCGGCCCTCCTCTCCTGCTCCCAGCACTGACTGTTTCTCAAGCTCTGGTGAGGCTCGTTCCTAGCAATAGCTTCTGGGAAAGCCCTGACCTATGAAAAGCACTGGCATCTACTCCAGCCACCCCGCACTGTCTCCTGCTAAAGCCAGCAGGCTTATCCGTTGGTTTCCTTGGGAATGTAACAGTACACTTGAATAGTGCAAATGCCTTCCCCAGCTCTGCTGGGTCACCTTCCCTGCTTCCCTTCCTGCGGTGTGGTGGGCGGTCTGACAGCTATTGGTTTGCCAAAAAACTTTTATGACTGTGTTTAATGGTCCCCGTGCTTCCCAGTCTGCTTTTAAACACTCTTAGCCTGAATTAAAATGTTACTGGAGTTCTGGGGGATAGGCTACACACACACAAAAAAAAGGCAAGCAGGAAAAGGGCATTTGGTTTTCCAGGCGCACTGAAATCGCTACAATCCGAATCTCAAGAGATTTGAAGGAAAAACACTTGATTTGAATGTTTTCTGTAGCTGTTCAGCTTTGATTCATCTCGTCCTTGCACTTCATGAGGAAGTTCCCCGAGAGCAGCATGTGTTTGTCAAGCATCGCTGTGGTGACATCCGGTCACAGGTTGGTGAGGCAGTGACAGTGGCAATGTGAAAACGCATGAGATGTGTGTGACTGGCTGTTAAACATGACCTTGCCCAATTTTGAAAAAAAAATATATTTTTTTTACTACCAATTGTTACTGCCATTGAGGGGATGAAAGTATCCCAGATCAAGAGGGAACTACTGTAAATCAGTATTTTTTACCACTTTTTTTCATGGTTAGGTTTACAGGGAACCTGTGAAGGTCTTTTCGCAGACGTGTCTCCAGAGAGCAGGCCTGTGAAGCAAGAAAGGGTGGGGAGAGACTGCAAATGTCACTGCATCATGAGGAAATGTTTAATCTTAGGGAATTAAGGCCACCCATCACCACAGGGTTGCCTCGACTTTGTGGAAGATGGCACTAGAGGACATGTTAAGACCCTGGGACTTCCCTCCTGGCCCCTGACGCCAAGGAGATATTCCCACCCCACTCCAGTTTATATACCAAGGGGCAAAATAGCACGAACAGTGAGGGAATTGGGTCTTCAGGGCAGTGCTACTGGATAGCAGCAGGAATATATAGATGCCAGCACTGAATATAGGGGGAGAAGCATACATACATACATACATACATGAATGAGCTTGTGGGCATGTGTGGGCACGAAACGAGATCAGGGGACAGGGAAGTAAACTGAAATGCGAGAGAGGGAAGAACTTAACATAGAGACTGTGCAAGCTGAGAGAGTAACAGATGTTAGAAGAAAGCAAAAGCCACGAGAGAATCCAGACATGTGGAGAGCAGGAGCCGGGAATGCTCTTAGGCAAAAGAGAATGAGGAACATGAATACAGATGGCAAGGTGTGAACAAGCAGGCAGCCTGAAAGAAGAGATGGGGGAAAAACGCAAAATCTAGAAATGGAGAGGGAAAGAATATCTAGAACAATACTTTCCAAATAAAAAATAAAAATTGTGTTCATCTGGATGTTAAAAAGTTACACATGCGAACTAAAAGGCAGTACAAGAATAATTTTATTTAATATTTTGGTAACACAGTGATTGATCTTAAAATAATCACGAAATTATCTCATTGAACAACTGCAGACATTCTAAACGGGTGGTATCACTAAATTTGAATAACTTTACAGATTACATGAGGCATTATTTCACCAGCAGCTCTGTAGTGTGTGAGACCCACTCACAGACATCACACATCAACAAAACCACATCAGCAATGTGAATGAAAATTGCATTAATAACCAATGCATACTTAAAGCTCTAAGGAGAGTACAAAATTGCAAAAGCCTTTTTTGTTGAAATATAAAAGAGTGGTCCTTGAGTCAGAATAACTGTTCTGTTGTAGGTTATATCCTTTTTTCAATGATACTTACAAAGGTACAATGAAAAATGTCTTGCTAGCATTTGATCTAATGTAGATCTCCATAAGAAAATACTGGGTAACTTATAAAGCTTTTCACAGGTAGAGGCTAAGTTCTGGGGTATCACAGTTTTGTATGTAACTCAGAAGAGCACCTGAGGTTACTCCTTGTGGAGCCAACAAAACTGGTTCAGCTTTGAAAAAGGAGCAGAGATGTCACGTGAAGTCAAGAGGTATTAAGTGAGGGCAGCACTGCTCTATGGGGTACTTTTAAATGTTATTCAGGCTCTTACTGAAATCAGTAGTGACGTTTCTACTTATTTTAAGATGATTGGGATGGTGTCATTAATCTAGCTCCTATCAGTGTCAGCACGAGCTCCAGGCCTGCTGCTTACACCTGGGAATGTATTGGAAGACCGGGCGTGCAGATCTTTATTTGCTTATGTCTCTGCAGAGCCACACTAGATGGTAGGATTGTGCCCTTGTTTCCTAGGTCTGCTAAGGCCTTGTTTTGTACCAAGATGAGCACCACAGGCTGCAGGAGAGGTACTCGTATTGCTGACTGATTTCCCATGTATGTGGGGGAGACCCGTTGCCGCCTAGAAATGTCCAACACTTTTCAAAGTCTGGTATGTACGTATGAAGGTTCACATTCAGAGAAGTATATGCTGAGTTGTGTGCACAAACATTAGCCAGAGACTCAAGGCCATAAAGTTTCATGTATATATTTTACTTTCAAACAATAGCTTTATTTTTCATCTTGGTGTCCTTTACCTCACAAAATTTTCACAAGTACTTCTTTAGTTAACTGGTACTTTAACAGGATAAGTAATGTTAGTTATTGTTCTGTGACTTTGTTCGAAACAAATCATGCTAAAAAAAAAAGCAGAATAATTAATGTTTGGCTACAACATTTAACTCAGTCTAACAGAATGACTAGGGAGCAGAGTTGTTTTTGCTGTGTGCATTATCTGAGGCTTGTGGCACTGCAGTTTCAATATGACCCTCTCCCCCAGATTCTCATTCTGCCAATTCTGGCCCATCTGGATTTTAATTGGACTTCTGATTTGCTTTAGGATGGGGAGATGACATGTCTTTACTGCAGAATACTGGTGGCATCCCAGTTCTGATCCTTTCTTTCAAAACGTATTAAAGATGACTGGATTAGGACACCCAGTTTGTTCTCGTATAAAATATGAATTTTATTTAAAAATGTTGTGCTCATAAGCAAATCTATTTTTTTTAGACATATGTGTAAACACTCTGGAATGTTAAAGGCAAGACTTTACATTGGCATTTTAACAAAACTATTTGACAGTCTTTTTTTTTTTTTTTTTTTTGTAGAGGCACTAATATACCCCCCAGCAGCCACACACAGGACCTGCCATATGCCTATGGCAGCTTCCAGAAGAGTGAACTCAGAGGGAGGCTACAGTGTTCTGTGGATTTTGTTTTTGTTGTTTTTGTTTTAATATGAGGTTTCACTTTGGAATGTGGAATCAACTGAAGGCAAGCTTAGAGTTAAGGCATTAGAGCATGGATACATGGAAAGGATTGTACAAACAGTTCCTGGAGATGCTCCACCTAGTCTGCAGAGCTCAAAAAGCACTTTACAATTACAATTTCTGTGAACAAGCTAGAAAAGGAAAAACTTTCTTTCAAAATGCAGGTCTTTGCATTTCCTTTATTATTTAATATATTAAATGGTTCTCTTGGCTCTGCGTCTAGAATTAAAAAAGAAGAATGATTTGTTCTATGACTTGTGCAGTTTTCCTTCCTGCTCTTGTAGCTTGTTAGGTTGTCTATTTTCCAAAAAGATCACCAGAACAAACTATAACTTACTGAAGTCTAGAAAGAGAGCAAGAATATCTTTAGATGCAGAATTCTGTGCTTAGATATATGCAGCGGAGTGATTTTCGTTGGCAGTTTTCTCTGCTTGCAGTCTTTGGACAGTCTTATCAAGCAAATCCATAGTATCTCTAAGTGTGACATTCACAGTAAACGGCTTCGGTTTAATGGTCAGCCCATAGGTAAAGTCCAGTTTAGGGTCCTCTTTTGGATTAGCGGTAAAATTGCACTGATGAACCAGAATGGAGGTAAAGAGAAACAGCTGCATCTTCGATAGCTCCTCTCCAATACAGCGACGCTTTCCCAGTGAGAATATCATCACGCTGCTTGTTAGGTCTTTGTTAATGAATCCATTCTCATCCAGGAATCTTGATGGGTCAAAAGCCTCTGGGTTAACCCATTTTGCTGGATCGTGGTTCACTGACCACTGATTAATAAATATCACCGTGTCTTTGGGAATGAGGTAGCCCATTATGAAGGTGTTGGAGGTGGTGGCATGCGGGATAGTAACAGGCACAAAGCTGCTGAAACGCATGGATTCGTACAGGAATGCCATGACGTAGGGCAAGTGAGGCTGGTCTTCCGCACACGGCAGGCGGTCTCTGCCAACAATCCTGTCCACTTCTTCTTGCATTTTAGCCTGAACTTTTGGATACCTGTCGTTTAAAATAAGTGCGTGCGGACACTCTTAAAAACAATACATTTACCACAGAACAATTCCTCACCCCCTACCCTACACTCTGCCGTTTGAGCAAATGTAAATATACTATAGGAAGATGCAGATCTCAATGAACACGTTGATCAAAGAAAAATCCAAACTTTTCAAGCAAAGGTGTCATTTTTAATTTGCTCACTTCTCCCTTTTATATCCAATATAACACCTAATCATATCTCAGTACCAAAACTAAAATAAATTTGGATGTTCTGAAACATAATATTCTAAATTTACCTATACAATATATATAATATACATAGTTCACAGTAAAATGAAAATTACTTCTTTCTTTCAAATACTGGGCTTTCTGTTTTTCAGAAACAGAAAATTCTGTTTTCCAGCTCTGTATGTGACTTCTAAATGTTGCCAGTGGAACTGAAGTTACCATTAGACATATTATGCACATATTAAAGTCTACGTATTTTTAAACTGCAAAAGATCCCTGCCTAAAGCTGTCAGAAGTTTTGTGAAAGAGCTTGTCTCGGTTTGTGTATGTTTGCTCAAATTATTATCAAAATATGTTTTCTTTATGTTTTAAGACTGCTGTCCTGAAGAGTGCATAGTAACCAAATAACAAAAGATCAAAATATCAGTAAGTTATTCTTATTTTCCTAGCTTGCCTAAAAGTACGCCTTCCTACCGACAACCTTTATTTGCTTTTTCAAAGGTGCAAGGTTGGTTTTGGTGCCTTTGCCTTCTCCTCCCACAGTGGGTCTGCGAGGTAAATATAAGAAAATGAGGAGAAATCACGTGGGTTCGGTAAATGCTGGAAACCATACCCTTTGCTTGAAGCACTAAATATTTGGCGGTGCTTCGAGAAATGGCAGAGTAGATAAACCAGCCTAAGGAATCGTCAGCCTGAGACTAGGAATGATGCAAAGACAAAGCAAGAAAGCCAGGGCGATGCCCGTTTCTGCTGGACGATGTTGCACGAGTCCCGCTCGCGGGCCGGGTGGTTGCCCTGCCAAGGGGCGGCGCTGCCCCGGCCTTGGGGGCACTTTGACCACCAGTCACGCAAGGCACCCAGCACGGGGGCAATAACATAATAGCGGGTCTGTCAGCGGGTGCACGAACTCTTTATCTCGCTTAAGCGGCTGTGATCCCCTTCCTGTGATCTCCTTGATCTCGACCTGGGGAAATCTGGGGCCTTGGCGTTCTTACCCCGTGGCCTTTCTGCCAGCCTCCCTTTATGCAACATTGCCACCCGCCGGGGTGGGTTGTGGGGTTTTTTCCCCTCTTTCCTCAGGTCCATTCCCGGCAGCTCGGCGGCCCCTCCGTGCCCGTTAATCGGGCACGGCCGCGGTGCCCGGGCGGGCCGCCAGGGCGCCCCCTGCCCCTCCGCCCCGCGCGCAACGGTCGCGCGGCGGCCGTTGGGGGCCGTTGCGGCGCCGCAGCAGCGGGCGGGCGCCGCCGGCGGCACCTACCTGATGAGGAAGATGACGAGCCACTGCAGGGCGGTGGAGAGGGTGTCCTGGCTGGCGCCGAAGATGTCGGTGACGGTGGCGGGCACATGCTCGAGCTGCAGGCGCGGCTGCTCGCGCTGCAGGCGGATGAAGGCGTCCATCATGTCGCGGGGGGCGGCCCCCGGGCGCAGGCTGCGCTGGTGCTGCAGGAACTTGCCGCGCACGAAGGCGTAGAAGTCGCGGTTGAGGTCGCGGAAGGCGCGGTAGGCGGCGCGCACGGGGCTCGGGAAGCGCTGCAGCCAGGGCAGCGCGTCCACGAGGCTGCCGGCGCCCACGGCGCGCCCGAACTGCTCGTTGCGGCCCACGAGGCGCAGGAACTCGCCGTCGCCGTGGCTGTAGCGGCGGCCGAAGCAGAGCGCGCTCATCACGTTCGCCACGGCCACCACGAGCACGTGCGACGGGTCGAGGAAGGCGCCGCCGGCGCTGCCGCGCACGAGCAGCGCCACGAGCGCGCGCGCCTCGCCCAGCAGGTGCCGCTCCAGCAGGCGGCGCGTGGCGGCGCTGCCCGTGGAGAAGGCGCGCACGGTGGCGTGCGCCGCGCGCCGGTGCAGCTTCCAGAGCTCCGAGTAGCCGCCGAAGGCCAAGCTGCGCCCGCCCGACACCAGCTGGAAGGAGGGGAAGGGCGGGCGGCCCGCGAAGGCGGCGCCCTGGCGCACGAGCGCCTGCCGGATGGCGCGCTCGCCGTTCAGCACCACCACGGGCCAGCGGCCGAGGCGCAGCTGGAAGACGGCGCCGTAGGTGGCGGCCAGGCGGCAGAAGGAGAGGTGCGGCGCGCTGCCCAGCTGCGCCGCGTTGCCGATGAGCGGCCAGGGGAAGGGGCCCGGCGGCGCGTGGCGCTGCTCCCGCCGCCGCAGCGCCAGCTTGCCCAGGTGGAGGGCGGCGAGCAGGGAGAGCAGCAGCAGCAGGGAGCTTTGCAAGGGCGGGATGCTGCGCAGGCCTTCGGCCAGCCGCTCCAGGGCCATGCTGCAAAGCAGAGGGGAAGGGGAAGGTCAGCGGGCAGCACCTCTGCGGGCGGCCACGGGGGCTCCGTGTCGCCCGCTCCTGCTGCGCGTCCCGTGAGAGAGGCGAGGCGAAGTCGCCGGCAGCCAAGTGTCAAGCTAAAGACTTGAAGCCGTCTCTAGTGCGGGGCCGCTGCGGGCACCCCTTGCAAGTGGCAGCTCGCCGCGGCGGGAGGATGCTCCGCGCCGAGGCCGGGAGCAGCGCCGCTCCCGGCACAAGAGCCCCCGCAAGAAACGGGCTCCTCGTGCGGCGCCCGCGGCTCTGCCAGCCCTGGCGAGGCCGCCTCTGCCCGGCGCCCTCCGCGCACCCCCGCTGTCACTGACCTGCGGTCACTGTCCTGCTGTCACTGACCTGCTGTTCGCCGCTTCCATGAGGCACCTCCGGGAGGACGGAGCGCAGCCGGGCAGCCGCAGGGAGGGGAGCGCGGCTGCAGCGGCAGCAGCGACGCTCAGATCCCACACGGTGGGAAGCTCATGAGGCGCGGACGTCCTCGCCACCCGCGGCTCTGCCGCTCATGTGCGGGCAAACAGCGCAGAGCGGCTCTCGCCTTTCCGCCGCTTTCCCTCCTCGGGCTCGTCCGCCGCGGCCACCTGCGGCGCGGGGCAGCGGGACGGGGCGGCCGCAGCCGAGCGGCGCGGGGAGCGCGCGGAGCCCTCGGCGTAGCGGGAGCCGGCGCCGCCGCTCCTGCCTTTGCTCCTCGAGGGCGCCTTTAAACCCGCCGGCATCCGCGGTGCGGGCGGGCGGGCCGCGGGGAGCCCCGCTGACAAATCGCCGCCGCCTGGCCCTTCCCCTGGCCTGAGGAGCCCCAGCTATTTGCCAGCTGCCCTTGGGCCCCGGCCAAGCGGAGCGGCCCCGCTGCGACTGCCGCCGTGGCTCGGGCCAAAAGTTTCAGCGCAGGAGCCGCCGGGAGGGAAGCGGGGCGGCGGGCGGGCTCGCAGCCCCCCGTGTCCGGCGGCCAAGTGTCGCCTTCATCTTGGCGGCGGAGGAAGCCCCAGAGCTTCCCCTCCTCCGCCCGCCGCCTCCCCGTTGCGTGCGGAGCTCGCCTTGCGTGAGCCGCGGCTGGAAAGGCTCCAGCCATCTCCTCCGCCACGGGGCCCCTGCCCCTCCTGCCTACCTGAGGGCGGCGGGGGAAGGCGCCGGGGGAGCGCGGCCGCCCCGCGCCTCGGCCCCGCGCTCGCCCCTCTCCCCCCGGCTCGCAGCGGCGCCCCGCGAGGGAAAGGGGGGCCCCGAAGCGCCAGGCTAGAGGACACTGCGCCACGTGCTCAGCAGCTCCCGGGGTCTGCTGCGGTTGCACCAGGCGCCAAACAAACCGGGTCCCAGTTCTGGTGGCGCCATGGGATGAAAAGGTATTTTGGTAGCACTTACAAATGAGATAAAATCGGAACCTGAGACTCAGCCCAGCTCAGGGGACGATCGCGGGCTTAGCCTGGCTGCTTGTGACTTTGCTAGAAAGTGCAGTCCCGTCTGCTGTCACTGTCCCAGGCTCCTCCAGGCAGCACTACTGTCTTTTGTTTTAATTGGCATCACACAGAATTTTCATGTCTCTCCCAACCCCCATTCGCGTGGGCCAGAGCACTTCTGGATGCGGCCAAGTGGCAGAGGTGTCGAGAGCACCTTTCCCTAGCAGTGTAGAGCAAGTGAGCTCTGCCTGCAGAGAATCGTGGGGATCCTTCAGCCCAGCCTGTCCTGTGGCTCCACTTCATGGGAGAGGGAATTCCCCATGCCCATGGCATGAGGTTTGGGGCAAGCTTGAAAGGGCTCCAGGGGGGTTGAATCTTACTGCACTAGTTAGTAAGTCTAAATCCTCCCTTGAATGCTCAGTCTAGCTTCTGTTGCAGTCATTTACTTTGCTGCAAGTGGCTATGCACCCCGCTCACTGTCTCTGCTCTATGCAGTGAGTGAAATGGGGGCCAGCGTACTGCACACCTTAAATCCTACTGACCTTTTTTTCTCTATTAATTTCAACATTATACTGCAAGTGAGACGGGTCCTGGGTTGCCAATAGTCAGTACAGAAGGTAGGAGCGTGTTTCCTCTGTTGTGAGCTGCGCACACATGGTTTAAGGAGGAGTTATTCACAGATCCCTGTACTTTTTGTTTTATGTCCTACAGAAACATTTGTCTCCTTTTTTTCCCCACTTCTTATGTTGTAAGAGTTCTGTCATTATTTAAAATGAAAGAAAAATCTCTTTTAGATGTTTTATTCTCCCCTTGTGGTGGTAGCAGCCACTCCCACTGTAATAGAAGGAATTGCTGTACAAATGGGGTACTTCACAGCTTGAGCCTCCTATTGCATCTGCTACAGCCTGAATATTAGCTTGATTGCAGTAAGTGTTCATCCAATTTTCTAGGCTCTGTTCCTAGGATCCGATCCTGACCTTTATTAGATCCTTACACTCAATTACAGATTTGGTGAAACGTTTATCACACTGATGCGTTAGTGTGGTACCTGGTGCAGGCAGTGAATGATCAAGCCCTTGGTCTCTGTTTCATTTGATAAACTGCCCATCTGCCTTCCTGTTTTTATTCTTCTTCTTTCCCTCCTTTTGTTCCTAGAGGCACCCGAGCTCAGAACTGCTCTTACATATCTTATTATTTGTTTTTTCGTTTTGGACTTTATTCAGACATAGGTGCTATGGAAGTCAGTCCCAGATTTCTGTGAGTCTAGGTTGGTTTTGTTAGGAGTTGAAGAGTGGGATCAATGAAAATATATGTTGCCTAAAATGAATTATTTCTGAAGCCCAGAAAAATGTACTTGATGTGCAATATGAGAGAAAAAGAAGTTGAAAGGGGATAAGTGGGTGGGTTTGGGATTAAGCGAAAGGAATTTGTGCCTAATCTGGTAAAAATCCTGATTGATTTGACAGGAATGCCAGACACAGGGGGCAGGCGGTCGGTGGGGATATCAGAGACTCTGCAACTCTGAGTGAAGGTGCTTTTGTACATGGAGGAAAAACCTCATTTGTGAAGGTGAAAGTGTAATGGGCCAGCAGGGGGGAAGGAACTACAGACTCCATTTTCAGAGAAAATTTTGAGCTCTCAACCACAGTCTTCCCTTTTTAAAGAAAAACACTTATCCCCAAAGTGATATTTTTTTGATGCACAGAGAACTTCTTACCTGAACAGTGGTTTGCAGACTCAGCTCCTGGCTGTGCTTCCAACTCTGGCAGCCGTTGGTTTCTCTTGGGGGACGCTGGTAAGGCTGCGTTATCGGTTAGGATGTGCTGCACACAAAACCTCCTGAGCAGCAACTGGAGTTTCTCAAGGACTTGACCTTGTCCCATTTTCTTTCCTTACCTCTTCCCTTTAAAGCCTCTTGTGGAGTGACATTGAGCTCCTTTGTCTTTCCCATACGTGGGACCATGGAGCTCCCCCACCCCTCCTTTCATTTTACAAGTTCTCCGGGTAGATTATGTGACAGTCGAGCAATGTTTCATCCTGGGACTGCTTCAGAACAGAGCATGTACAAATTGTTTACAGATTATAGAAAGATTCAACCCATGCTTCATTAAATTATCCCTTGGAAATATTTTTCCGATTGTCTGGTTCGGAATGTTGCACAATACTTCACAAAACCAAGAAGCATAATGATAAAACCCAGAAATCACTGGGAAACTTAAACAAATGAAACATCCTATTGTTTAAGACTGCTTAAAATTTTACAGACTTTTTATATATCATTGCAGCTTGATTCTTGTCTCAACAATGCTGTTGTAAATCATGCAAATCATCACTAAAGTAAGAACTGGAACCTACTGAGCGTCCGGGTTTACAAAAGCTCCCTCTGATCGCCTGTGCCGCACGATCTAGCACCATGTATGTGAGGCAGCGTTGCCTGGGGTGAGCTCTGTGAATTTTCTGCTTCTGCATTTTTTTTGGAAAAAGATACCCACGGCCAAAAGAGTTTACCACAAGAGTGTGGATGATGATACAATATTTTCTGATCCAGGCTGCTGGCCTTACTCACTTTGGCAGCTTTCTCCTCACACCAAGCATGAGATGTCAGCAAATACAAGGAGCCACATCCTCAGTGTTACTCAGCATGCCAGGCACATGCGGGAGCTAGCAGCTCCATGATTCAGAGCTAGCTCTGTGTTCACTCTGCCCTAAATTAAAACATTTGTGGTGTGCTTTTCAAAGTATATATATTTGTGGTTGCATATCACATTCTTAACCTTCATTAATTTCAGATTTCCTTGGACTTTTACTGTTTGCATTCCCACTGAATTCTCAATTCATGATTTCAATTCTCACTTGCTACTGAAAAGCTTAAGCTGGGCTCCAAATTCTGACCCAAATTCCCACAGCTACTGAGGGTAGGGAATAAACCTCCCAGTGCTCCCCCTGGATCAGCTCAATGCTAGTGAGGACTATTGCCTCTACATCTGCTCGAGTTTTCATGTTATTTGTAAAATAAAGGTATATAAAAATTGCAGTCTCCTTCCACACAGATAACACACAGATTTGATTGCAGAAAGCATGAGCGTAATGTTATATTTAATTCAAGCATAAAACTTGTTTATGTAGTTGTCTTAATTTTGCTTTGCCAAATTCCTATAGCAATTCTCCCCAAGGTTTGCCTTCTGTTCTTGACAGTGCTGGAGGAAACCACATAGCTTAATCGTTCTTGAGAGGAAAACACAGAGTTGATTACTTTGTGGTCATACAGTGAATAGCTCTGCTAAACTGCTCTTTCATCAGTGGTGTTTTGTGTGTACCCTTTTCTTTTTATAATACAACTACCCTCAGTGAGTAACAGTTATACTGTGAAGGGCTTGAAAGATGGACCAAACAGCAACATTTGGAAAAGTTTAGATCCTGCTCAAGATTTACATTACCGTGTCTATCCTCAAAATGTGGGCAAACTGTGGTGCCTTTTTAGTGCCCCTTTTTGGCAAAGACATTTACCTGTGACATTTAGAAGTTGTGCATCATCACTTTGTTACTGAATTTTGCAGAACTAGGAGCTGTGTTGCCAAAGTCCACCCTTACTTTGAAATATAGAAACTTTATAGCCTGTATAATATGCTAGATCACTTGAAAGAAAAAAAAAAACCCTAAAACTCAGCAACATTGCTTAGAGTATTATGCAGTCATATTTCGTTTCTCATTTGTTCTGCAGACTTTTCTGTGTGTTATATTACTAGCTATGATATGAAGTTTGCGGTGCAGTTGCTCTGTAACTCTGAGAGTTTCGTATTTGTCATTCTAGCAAGTGCCAGCTCAGCTAGGACATGTGTGTGTTCAGCACAGGGAGGGATCCTAGATCAAAACAGCCCAGGGCTACAGTCGAAAGCAAGGTCCACTTCAGTCACAGGCTGGAGCATATTCTCCATGCATGGAAGTTTTGCAGGTTCATCTGTAAAGTTCAGTGAAGTCTGTACTGCAGAGGTGCAAAATACGATTCTTCGGAGTTTTGCAATTTGTTCAAATTTGAGTGGATTGTCAAGGGAAGAACCAAACAGAAATGAGGGAGAAAAGTCATTATCCAGTTAAATATCTAGTCCTGATTTTAAAGTTTCAGGCTACAAAGTATTTCAGAGGAAAGGCCACCACCATTTTATAATATGAACACATTCTTTTCTTGTTCTCATAAATGGCATAGACTGTTTCTGGACTAAACCTTTCTAAAGATTGCACCCTGAGTAGCAGCTTTCCTTAGGGTAGAAATGTTCATCCCAGGGTAGAAACGTTCATCCCAGACAATTACACTTCCACAAAGTTGCATGTGGTGGAGCATGTAGAGTTTCCCCTGAGAGACCCTTGGCACTACTACACAGAGGACACTGAGGCATAGGCAGAAACAAGAGACTTACAGTTGCTCATTGAGAATGTGGGTTTTTCTAGCATGTGCCCCAAGTTTTAGCCATTGGGTAGACCAGCATATGATCACTTTGCAGTTCCCAAGTAGTAGTTTCCTCTGATATGCATATTGGTTATTAGTTCTTAGATTGTATTGCGTGCAACCAGGCATTCATTGGCCGCCTGACAGCAAATTACCCCTTCCAAATGTTAACAGGGGCAACACCATTTGGATCCAGTAGCTCCTGGGGCAATGCAGTTTGGATTTCAGAAGCCTCCTTCCTTTGGAGAATAAACCTGATTATGCGGAGGATGGTGTAGTTCTGATCTAGGTAGGGGAGCTGCACCCAGCTTTGGCCCATACTGTGTGCCCTGCTGCTCAGGCACGTTTTCTGCATGGGGCTGTGCTTAAAAGTATGTTCTGTGGTTTCTTCAGCCTCTCTGATGAAACAGTGCTTCTTATGATACCTCTAACCTTGCTGCTTAAGGGAGTTCTTAGGCTCAGCCACAAGCCACCAAACTATAGGTACTCTTTTCCCTTTGGGAGTCAGACTAGGACCATTACAGAATCAAAGCATCAGGTGAGTTTGGCTCCACTAGTGTGGCTTGGTTTAGGCGGATCTTGGTTCCCTGTGCTCATGAGGAGTTGTCAGAGGACTGGCAGAGTTGCAAGCCTTGCTTGAGCTTTGCTTGTAGCTTCTCAACTGCTTGTTCTGCTTGCTGGCATGGCCAAGTGGATTGGCCAAACTTGCTTGCACTGTCAGGCATGGACTTCATAGGGTCTTGTCCAAAGAGTTAAAACTTTGTAATGGGAAACTTGTAGTGATTTTAAAAAATCCTATATTTAATTCTGTTCATCCCAGATTTTCAGGTGCTCTGAAAGAGGAGGCTGAGCTCAGCACAGGGATTCATCAGGACAACAAATTGGGAACAGCTGAACTAGACAGGGACATGTAGCATGTGGATCACGAGGACTTTTGCTAGCTTTAGTTGTTAAGAGGAAGGTCCTGAGCTGGGTTTTTGCTAAGAAAATTCATGTCAATCAAGGACTTGCTTGTAAATGTCACTCTTTAAATAGCCCTGCTGAAATTCCCTATTCCCTGCAGAGAATAGACTTACCCCAGCCTCTCAGTCCCCTTTTCCTGGAAGTCCCTGGCAACTGTGAAGGCTGGGAGAGAAGCACGCACATGCGGAGCTGCAGAAGTGACACATTTTCCACCAGAAACAGTGAGTCTGGCTACACAAAGCAGGTGTATATGTGTTGTCAGACTCCAAATTAGCCTTAATGAGTTGGCTGGAAAAGCTCAGCTAAGGAAACATTTGCACATCCCACTGCAGCTGGGCATTCTTGACTTGATTTTGGTGCATTTGCCTCTAGCAGTAACTGCATCGCTGTGGTAAATGAAATTGCTTCAATTTTAAGGACTGGGATATGGGTTGGTTGTACTCTAGCTTATAAAATTATCCATGCCCTTCCCTGGGGTAAGAGAAATGGGAGGCTTTTATTTATGCTTTAGTATTTATTTATTTGAAGAAACATTTAGAGAAAATATAATCAAACCAAGGGAATAAGGAAAACCCTTTGTGGTACCTGTGGTCAGCATGGAAAACTGACTTTGGGAGGGTTTACAAAATTCCGTATACTAGCCTGTGTCCTTGATCAAGACAGCTGACTTCTCCAGTAAGACAAATAGTAATAATAATGTCTTCCTCTTGGTAAATTCATCAGGGAGGGAAAACACAGCGTTGACACATAGAGATCGCTCCCAGCATCTGGAAGTGGAGCCAGCGGAAGCGTCTGCTTTGGAGCTGTGCAGGTCTCCCAACCTTCGGTGATGGCAGATCAAAGGCCGTGAGGGAAGCAGACTGCAGGTGCCAGGCAGGGCAGGTTTCATCTTGTTGCAGCGCTCCGCGAGGAGGCATTTGCTAATGTCTGCTAATCTCGTGGCACGCCAGGGGCAAAAGAGAGGGAAAAACGGCAAGGAGCTTCTCCCTTTCCCGGGCAGCCCCCACGCAGCCTCCCATGAGGCGGCTGCCACTGGAGGGAGAGCGGAGCAGGAGCACGTGCATGTGGTGGGGATGTGGCCGCCGGCCTCCTGCAACTGCTGCGTCCTCCGTGAGCAGGAGGAAGCAGCCACTGGAGCAGCGTCCCGCTGCGCAGGGCGTCCTGACCAAAGGAGGCCAGGCAGGGCCAGGAAGGGCCAGGCGCAGCGCGGGGCTCCGCGGGATGGCTTTGCCCGCCAGCCGGCTTTGCCCCTCTCCTTTGGAGGTGTAAATGGCACACACACAGGCTCCTCACAGCGGCGTTGCTGTGAAGATAAATAACCTGAATCCCCGGTTATTATCCCCCAGCTCTCCTCCCCTTCCCCCTGACTGACTTTGATTATTGTAACTTTACATGCGCTTTTAATTTGCGTGCAGGCAAGTACAAAGGCACAACCGGATATACCTGTTATTTGCCAATGACCTGAAAGAGTATAGTTTATGTTAAGCCTTGGGTTATGGTAACGCTTGCACGCGATTCCTCAATATACGTGCTGCAGGCGACTGATGGATGGAGGTGATGGAGGGTGGAGGAGCGTTTTAAAGTGACAGAACCTGATTTAGTTCCTGCTTAATTTACCAGTTATGTAAAGGTCTCTATTTCAGTGTTGTGCAAAGCAACATTTTGCCTTCTCTTCAGGCAAGGAATGTATGACTGGGATCATGTTACCAGGCTGTAGTTTGTTCACGGCTACTTCTGCAACTGATTGCATTGAATTTTGTAGGAAAGCTAGGTAAAAAAGGTAAGTGGGTTATTCGCAGCACCCCATTCGTGCTTGCACTGAGATGGCAGGGAGAGGCTGGCAGCAGCAGCAGGAGGCTATTCCCAAGGTGCTCAGTGCTGGAGGAGCCTGTGCCATCTCGGAGCCTCAGCGATCCCAAATCAGATTAACTGGTCTTCGAGCAGGGCAAGAGTGTTTCCCTCTGCCAGGCAAGCAAGCTACCTTGAGGTGTGGAGCTCAAGTCGGTTGATTTCTGTCCTGAGTTTCCTAATGCAATGTTAAAGCCGGCACCAAAGGAATTCATTAAGCATTTCTTTTGACGGCTCCGAGAGGGAAGGGAGCCCCGTTCGCTGTCAGCACCACCTCTCATCTCCAGAGCTGTCCTGGCAGGACGGGCTGCACTTTGCTGCTTTTCCTTGTGCTTCCCCCGGAGGCGGTGGGGCAGGGGACAGTGTCAAGTGCTGCTCTTAAAAAGGAGAGCATCATAAAATGGTTGTCAAAATAACATGAGACGAGATGGGGCTGTTGTTCAGAGAGTGCTGTGTAACTTTATGCTTCTCGGCAGAAATGCAGACACTTTACTTCTCCTCAGCTTCCCATGGAAATTTGGGATGATGATAGTCTATGGAGCTGCCTACTGTCCTACTGTTCTCTAGCACATTAAGCTAGACCTTGTACAGCAGGAGCCAGGAAAATGTTTAAATCTGTGGGATAGGAGATGAAGGATTGAGTTCTAACTCACATTTTTAAGTAAGATGAAACAAAGATGCCTTCTTCTTCACAGTATAGCAGGCAACTATGGTCCACTTGTGTACCGTGTTTATTTGAAGCAGCCTTGAAAAATGAATCCTTTTGCATTTTTGCCCTCCTCTTTGCTTCTACTTCCTTTTTCTTTGCATCTCTCCAGTTTATCTGCCTTTTGAGAACCAGATTCTATTAACAAACTCTTCTTTATGTTTTTTTCCTAATAAGCTTTCTGTTTCTCATCATGTTTTTAAGTATTAAGCATCCCAAACGTGAGATACAGTTGCATGTCTCTGTTGTTATCTCTTCTGTCTTTGTCTTGATACTTTGTCTGAGTAAACTTTTATCTAGTAGCTTCTCATAGGTTGTGAATTCTTATCAAGAATACATGGCTGATCTTTGTATGGTTAGAAAATTTCTCTAAGCCAATCTGTATGTACAAACTTGTCCTGACTGAAGAAAGGACATACATCTCACGTACACTTGTTCACAATCAGATTTTTAAGCAAGATAGGCAAAATTCCCTAATGCTGCTTTAAGTACTGATGCATGAAACAAGCCTTTAAGGCATTGTGTGCACAAAAACCTTAAAGACCATAAAACTGTCTTTTCTGCCTTCCCTGCCTCCCCTGCCCCAAACTCAGACCTTCCCAACAGCAAATTGTGTTTTGACAGGGTTAAACAACCAGGAAGGGGTTACAGCTGCCTGCTTGTCCCTTCATTCAGCAGGGGTTTCTAGGGAGATGTGCGCCCTTTTTCTGGCATGGGAAGGCTGGGAGCCCCTGCAGCTGGCTTTGGATGAGGGAATAGCTTTGCTCTGTACTACTTCATGAATTTGGTGTTTAGATAATAAATGGTATCCTGGAGCAAAAGCTAAAGAGGACTTGGATATTTCTGTGTCTTGACCCTCCCCTCTTCTCCTGGGTGAGAAAGCCCACCAGTGTTCAGGCTGTGAAGGAGTATATGACATGGATAGTAAAATATTTTCCTTTTCTTTTATTGAGGCAGTCTCATTTATGTTATCAGAATTGTGAAGCGGCAGGTGTAAAGATGCTGTAAAGAAGCAGCCAGAGCAAGTTTCACTTGTACACGCAAGAGAAAGTCCCACTGAAGCTAAAGGGGCTTATGCTGAAAGTGCCATGAAGGAGCTGATTGATTTATGATATCTGCCTAATACTGCACGTTTCTAAAGCTCATGTCAGAAAACAGCGTCTGCCGGAGCAGGGTACATGTCAAACATCGTAAGAGCCTTTGTGCAGTCCTGCTTCCATGACGCATCTCGGGAGGCAAGATCCCTGTGTGCTTCAGCGGCGCTAGGACTTTCCCACAGCAGAGCTGCCTTTGAGGAACTGCAGATACGGGTACCGTCTCTACACCCCTTCTCTCACCTGGGTCTAAACTTGGCTCTTCTTAGTCCTGCTAATGTGTTTTTTTCAATCTCAGCAGCTGTCAGACTTTGTTGGATGATTTTACACTCATTTTTAATGTCCACATTAATGAAAATGTCTCCTTTTTGGAAGGATATCAACTACAAACCCTTCTTTTAACTAACTTGTTCTGTCTGTGATACCTAAATCTTATTTGTCCATTAAGATCAGCTTAAATTATTACTGCAGCAGAAAAATACATACAGAAACATGGGTTCTGCCTACTAAGATCACATCAGGCACTCTATGCTTTATTTACTGCAGTTTTAATTTGCCTGCCCTTAACATATTTTGCTCTGTAGTACCCTTGTTGCAGGTTGGAGGATGGATTTTGAGTGGCCTCTCCGTTATTTGCTCTTGATTTAAAATTCAGGCCAGTCTCCAGATTACAAGGCAAAGCTCCTTGTCGTTGGGACTCTGTGAGTCAGTTGTACTACGCTGCGAAAGAGCAACCTAGGAGTGAACAGCTCCCTCTAAATTGCAGCCAGCGTCGGAAATAGATCACCTGGGGATGCGGGTGAGTTTGCATTAATGTACACAGATCACACTGATAAAAATGTGAATAACATTTTTGTGAGGTAATCACAGAGCCGTCTGCAGCCACTCACAAGCGTAGCGAGGCAGCACCCTTGTGGTGTGGGTAATTATGAAAATTCCACTTTAGAGAGGAAAGCACGGAAACACTTTGATTAGGGACTTTCCAAAGGCCACCCGTGACATTTTTACTTGCTTGACAATAAAATCCTGATTTAATTGCCTCTGCTCCTATGCCTTATCTACATACCCGTTTTCCTTTTTTTATATCTTTGCTTGGCATTGCCTGTTGGACCTAATATTATTTCATGTTCCAGTAGACTCCTAGTAAGTGTTCCCACAGATAGATGGCTTTTGACAGTCATTTTCCATTTTACTAAGGAAGGATGAGGATGAGAAAGAAAACCCAAACACGTTCTATATCATGCAAAATAAACATACGCACCCACTTCCGCAGCTTCCCGAAGTTTGTTTTCACAAGTCAGCCCTGCATGAAGAGCAGCCGTTCATAAAGTGCCGAATGATGAAGCTGCCTGGTGGCACCGGCTCCTTGCACTCCCAGCCTGGCACCTTGTATAAACTGCTATTGGAAAACCTGGCAGCAGTCACAGACTTGAAGCACCGGACAATGTAGGAAATACTTTATGATGTGGTAAAAAATCGTGAGCTCCGCATGTGGTCAGGGAGCCCCCCTTTGCGTGCATCTGCGAGGTACCACCTGGGACAAATGAGGCTGCTCTGCTGTGTCTGTGGTTGTGGACTGACTGCTGGGAAAGGAACGTGCGCGCGGCCCCAGCTGTGGGAGCTGCAGCCCGTGGGAGCGAGGCGGCTGGGGGCATGCGGAGAGGAGCGGGAGGCCCCATCGCGGTGCCGCATCTCCCTGGCCCCACACACGATGGGGAGCAGCGGCGCACGTCCAGCCGCTGAGAGCTGCAGCTGCAGGTGGAGGGGGACGTGCAGCACCGGTGCCGGGGAGGCCTGCGGAGGGTCTCTGGGGATGCCAGAGCCCGCCCTGCCGCGACCAGGTGCCCAGCGGGTGCGCCTGGGTTGTCATTTTCCCATGTTCTGACACAGCAGTTTTATCCATCAGGGAGCCAGGGGATGCGCTCTGAAGTCTGACCTTCTCTCCCCTCAGTCTTCTCTAGATGGAGCCTCCCAACCTCTTTCTATCCATCCCTGTAGCTTATAGTTTGGAGATGTGTAGTTATTCTTGTTAGCTTTTTTTTTTAAGGCATCCCATAATTGTTTTGTGTTATTCTTAAGGTTAGAGCCTAAACCTAGACAGGGGTACCTACATAAGCACAAGTAGAACAAAAAAAAAAACCTTTTTATTCCCCAGACTCCAGGGTTTGCTGTCTGTATTGCCCCATCTCCCGGTGCAGGAAGCCATTTTTTTTTCAGTATTGGATGCCCTGCAACAGTTTCTTGTAGGGTAGCGGAAAAGGTTGAAAAAGTACACTGTGAAAAACTTTTAATATGTGGATGTGTAGTTAACTTTGAATTTTTTTTTTTGTTAGCTTGTTAGCATGGCAGCGTTGTGATAAGTAAGAGTGCTTCCTGTTCTCATGGGAATGACATGGGAGTTTATTCGTCCCCAGAAGCAGCTGTTTCTACTTTATGAGGAGCTACTTTTATGAGCTGCTTGAAAAACACTTTCATTGCTCTCTGATTCTCCTCCTTATCTCCAATTTGTCTCTTCTGGTGCTCAGAAAAATGCTGCAGTGGGTAAATATTTGGACAGAATACACAGGTAGGACCATCTTCTTCATCCAACTTAGCTAGCCATTCATTTCTTTCCTTCACTAATTGCCATCTCTTCAGAAAAAAAAAATTCCAGTGGCTGCGGAATTAAGACATTTCAATGCCATATGTTTTGGTTTTTAAAATATTTCCATTACCTTCCACAGAAAGAGGGAAGGGGACAATTAGGAAAAGTGGGCAGACTGGCAAGACCCTAACATGCGGATTTGGTGCAGAGACCACTTCCTACCAGGACTGATTTCCTTGCTGAAGTCAACAGAAGTGCAGCTTGCCCATGACTATGCTACGTTTCTCTACTCATGGCTGCTGCAGAGGATTTATTTAATTACTGCATCCAATTACCCAGCCCTTTCCTCTTCAGCCACATGAAATAGCTGCTGTGGGATCTGGAGGAAGCCACAAGGCATTTCTGTATCCCAGAGAGGTTCCTCCTGCGTTTGGTCCCCACACATCTTCCTTCCTCAACACACCTCGCAGCATTTCTTCTGCCTTGGAACATCTACAGAAAGAATGAGAAGATTCAGACAAAAGCTGTGTGTTGATAATAGGCCAGTTTTTGCAGGGCACATGTGGGCAATTCCTTTATTTTCACTAAAACTGTTTTTTACAACCAAGCCCATGCATTCTACTGGCAGGCCCCACCCACTAGGTTTCTCTGGCTTGAAAAGATTGCTGATGGGAATGAAGACAGGAATCATTGTGAAGGAATATTACCCTAGGAAAAAAAAGAAAAACACACAATAAAAAACTTGGCTACGCTGTGGAAAGCTGAAATGATTAAAAAGGTAGATGTGTCATTTTTTTTTTCTTCAAGCTACACGCAGCATGTGTTTCGCATGTCTCGTATTACAAGCAAATGTGAGCGGAGGGTTTATGGTGATACCACCAAGGAAGCATGAAATCATCTCCCGCATAGGTGGTGAGTTTTCCAAGGTGTGTTTACATGGTGCGTTTCGGAACACCAGCACACACATGAGCCGCTTGAGCAATAGCTGTAATTACTGGAAAGTTGGAGGAGTAAACACTGTCTAGCCAGGTACGAGCTGTTAAACACCTTATGGCAAAATACGTGATGTCATTCACCTTATCTTGATAAATACTTGTTAGGGCATGAATTTGATGGGGTTTAAGCAAAGCTGGTAGTGTGGTTTATAAATGCACGGCATGTAGATCTTATGTAACCAGACTCGTAGCTAATAAGATAAATAGTCTGATAGTGCAGAAGCAAATTTGCTTATATTTTGACATTTATAAAACTCTGATTCAGGATGCCAGTCTGTTTTTATCTAACTTGTAAACCACAAACACAATAAACAGTACGAGTTTACTGGAGGAAAAGTGACAAAAATCAGCATTAATAATACACCCGGCGTGATGGATTTATGCTCCTTTTGGGTCACAGGAGGACTGAATAACTAGAGATTGTTAAGATTTCCTGAGCATTATCTGTCCTTCATCTTCTCTTTATGTTTATTGAAATGATTTCATGCAATTAAACCAGATGGAAATGGCACTTCCTTGCTAAGTCTATTTGCTATTCATTATCTTCCATATTGGAAGCACATATGTTTTATATATGTGCTTAGAAGCTGCGTGATGGATAAAAATGGTAGCCTGTCCTTTTTCTGTCACTTTGGTTGTACTGCATGGCTCCAGGATAGATTCACTGCTGTCTTTTTTTAGGGCCTGACTATTTTTCTAAGCAAATGGTATATTTGTAATGTTCAGCTTTTGCCAAACACCTTAGATGTTTTTTACCTCAGATTTTGCTAGCCCATACAGGAGGCTGGTTATTGCCGTTGCGATGCCAGTAAAATTCCTCATGATTGTTAAGCTCAAGGCAGCTCCAACCTTGGACATTGCTCGCTGAGAACGATGAAGTTGTGTGTGGAGAGCGGCGTCCTTGGGGATTGCGACTGCGCGACTGCGAGGGACAATCTCCCACACGGTGGCTGCAGGGCCGCCCGCGGGCTCTGGGGCAGCTTCCCGGGGCTTCCACATCAACCCAACAAAATGGTGCTCGCGGCAGAGCTCCTTCAAGATTGTGTTGCCCCTCAGCATTTCCCTACCAGCACCCGAGAGGCAGGAGAGGCAGCGCTGCGTCCCAGTGCCACCGCAGTCATGGTGTCTCCCTTGGGTTTGGGTGAGCGTTTTCCACAGCATGGCTCCGTTCACGTGAGGCATAACCCTCCAGGAAAGGAGACTCATTAGTTCTGCTACTCACGTTGCTCCTTGTCGTGCTGTTCAAAGGTTACTGCTCTTGGTGAGGAGTCAAGGAGTATTTTTCGGGATGCTAAACCCTTGATCTTATGCAAATCCTTAGCAGAGCGTATTTCTCCAGCCTTCCTCATCTGTGTTCTCTGTGGACACCTGATTTCTGGTCAGCTCGTGCATTATGGAACCCCACACAGCTTAAAACTGCACCATTTTTTTATGCATATATGTTGTCTCACTTTCCACTAAAGAGATATGGGGCATTGCTCCATTCATTCCTCAGCTCTCCTTTCCTGATGGCTCTTGTTCTTCTGATTCATACCGTGCTGGAAATTAAGACAAGATTTTGATCAAAAAGTGAAACTAGGCAAAACAGGAGTGTGTGATATTTTGCCTATTTTCTTGTTTATGTAGTAGCCTTCTCAGCACATATTTACAATCTATTTAACTGCTGGAGTTGTAACATTACTGTTGTTTTTTTTCCATCTTCTCACCTGCACGGAAAAGTCTCCCACCATCAGTCAGTCTGTAGACATTGCTGTAACCAGGGCAGCGTCCGGCCCTTGAGATTCCCAGCAGCTCAAGGACCTCATGCCTCCTCTGTACCCATCCATCGCCTCCTCCCATGGGGACTGCACCAGAGCTGAGGAAGCCTTTGGTTCCTGGCAGGAACACTGGCCTGGCCATGGCCAGGGAGCAAAGTGGGTTTGCAGCCACCTCAGTTCAGGAGCAAGCCACTTCCCTGCACCCTTGGCATATGCAATTGCTACGTCGTAGGGACAGTTCAGCCTTTCCTAAGGTGTTTAGTCTGCATATTTCGGATACCATGGATATGCATACTCGGTACTGTAAGCTTGGGTTTTCAAAGCAGGGGGTTTACCTAAGTCTGTCGCAGTACACCTAGTCTTTCTCCTCATAGCTTCAAACTAGTCAATCCCAATTTATCTGTTTTACAGTTGATACTGTAGGCAGGAACAAACTCATCTACAGCTATTAGGAAGATATTTACTGCCTGAACTCGTGCCTCCTGTGTTCTTCCTCACCAGCTGTGGTGGATCTGTAAGGATCTGGATCTAGATGTGTTCAGCTCATCTGAGTTTCTCTATGAGAAAAGCCCTCCACTTCTGCCTGTACTCCTTTACTGTAATATCAGAAGTAGATGAGGTGTTTCCAAATACAGCTGGAGTGCTGAGAGCAGAACTGAAGCCCCTTGTGCCAGCATGAATGAAGGTGAGATCTGGCACTGAGAGCACATGGGTATTTCCTAGCACATTTCCCTGCTGCTTTTGAGTGTGAAATTGCTGTGTGAGAAGTTCTTATGGTCAGAAAACTCTGTATTTGGTGTCTATCCAGAGATGAACTTTTCTGAGCACCTTGAAAATTTTTCGTGGGAAGGGGTTAGTTTCTGCATGCCAAACAATATTTGAGACCTTCCAAGACCACTTGTATTGTTCAAAGGGATGAAGCAGCTCTGGGTGGAAAGTTGAGATGTAAAATAGCTCAAACTGGAGAATCAAAGTGTTTCAATATTTGTAATTTGGGAGTTTTTGAAAATTGTGCACCTTACATGAACAATACATTTGGGACCAATTTCCTGCTAAGGTTTTTGAGATAAGGACTCTATCTTGCAGTAAAATTTATCCAACGTAATACAAGCCATTTATGGTAATTTTCAGTTCTTCAGTAATTTCGTACCTGTAACATGGATTTTCTTTCCGTTATGAAAAACTTTAAGGCAACTCTGACATTGGAAACCTGAGTTTCTCTAGGGAAAGCACCTCTGCTTTCACTAGAACAAATCGTGTGTTCTCTGCAGCCCAGCATCCCACTGTAATCACTACTCCTTCCAGGAACCCCCTGAATTTTTAAATGTTTTTGAAACGGTAACATTGAAACCTAACAATGACTTAAGAAATCTGTTTGAAAGATAATGACTTGTGCTCTGCAATGCCTGCCATCAGCAATGCTTTAGAAGAGGAGTGAAATTGCTAACTTGAAAGAGGAAAGCAGTGTTGGATTTAGAAGCATCTTAAGGTGACTAAATGAATTACTCATATTTCAAGCCCTGATATTTGAGGAAGGAGCTGGTTTTATTAGTGACTGACAGCGTGTAGACGGATTCACCCAGGAAAGCACCTGATATAGCCTAATTTGATCCTTGTCCTCCTCAACCAGAGAATGAAGAAGTCTGCACGCGAATTGTTTCCTGATGGTGCCTCAGGCTGCTGCCTGAAAAACCCTTGCTCTCTGGAACATGCTTAGTCCAGCAGTGTGATCTCTGTGTCTGCAGATGCTCCCCACCAGGAGCGACGTGTCTGTCCCGTTCTGCGCCACATGTGGCACAGAGGTGCCGGCTCCCCTCCAATAACAAGAAGAGCTTGGAGAGGCTGCTCTGATGCCTGCGGGTGAATCCGCTTCTCTGTAGAGCATGAAAAGATGGGAGCTTCTTTTGTTTGCGGGAACATAAGCAAAAGAGAAAGTGTAAAACTAGACAAAACAGTAAATCATCTAGAGCAATTGGATTTGCTGCTTTTATTGCCTTTCTCGTAACATAAGAGCAAAGGGATGGTCAGAGATGAAATATGAGCAAATTCCAAAAAGATTAAAGGAAATATAAGGTACAGCTGGAGCTTGGGATTTGTTGCCAAAAGATGGCAATAAGGCTCAGGAGTCAGCAAGACTGGGTAAACGGACTGGACATTTCTATGAGCAACAGAAATGTTCAGAGGTACTTTGAAAAGGCTCAAAACAGGTTTAGAAGGCATATGAAACCTGAGGCACTTCTGACGTGCCCAAATCAAGCTTCTCAGCATTAAACTTATGACTTCAATATTCTACATTGTTTGATCTTTTGAGCCTGTAGGTAAACATACCTGTCAAACTTCTTTGATCTTAAGCAACATATTAATTTGCCTTTGTATCAAGACTATCTGCTATGTGGTGCTGCAGTTTCACTGCTGACCCTCAGTCAGCATCCACTGTGGGGGCATTTAATCCCTTCCAAAAGTCCTGTCGTCTCCTAGGGCAAAGAATTCAACCTCTCCTTTCCCTTCAAGATTTCGGACAGGTGAAAGAGCTGGGTTCCCTGTTGGATATGTCTGCTTGGGCATGTCTTCAGGCACAGCTCAATAATTTACAGCGGCAAGGAAGTCCTGACGTGAGGAGGGTTTTTTGTGGCCGGCTGCTAGTGATATGTTTGCCAGTTGGCCACTTCCGGATCTAAGCGCTCACACCCCACACAGAAGGAATTTGTAATTGCTGGATCATTGCAGAAGAGATTTATTTATGTGTTAATCTGTTCCAGTAAAAATACAAGCTTGCAGGATTTTCCTTGCAGATTTTTGGGAATCATTGCTGGGATGTGTTCTTGGCTCACCTTCTGGGCAATTGCATGGGCATTGCACACACTCCTCCCTTGAAATTATTGTCTGCCTGGGGCATTTGTGCTTTGAATGTGAGTTTTGTGCCGGGGATTAAGAATGAATCTACAGATTAGAAAATAAGAATTTCTTGTTTCAGGAGAAAAAGGACCTGGCTATTATCTGTATGTCCCTCTGGTACGACCAGAGAGAAAAGGGAAGGGACAAGAAACAGAGGCTCCACAAGAAACAGTGGAGTCTTTTGTGTCACCCACACTGTGAAATTTAGACCCACAAGCCAGAAAATGAGATGAAAGCTTACTCTCTCACTTGTGGAAAAAGGCTTAGCAAACTGTAGTGAGATATTTCAGATTGGTCTTATTCATCCCTAAACTGTTTTATTTCCTTCTTACATTAGCCATCAGACAAAATATTTGAAGTTTTTTAGAAGCACAGTTACTTTTTGCTTTGTAAATAAGTAGCTATGTTATTCAACTGTAGCTGTCTTTGAGATCTTTTTTTGATTCAATGGAAAGGTGATGACAGGTGCTGTCACACAGAAGTTAGTTCTTTCAGCATAACTGTCCAGGCCTTGGAATGATTTATGCTGTGTAAAATATTTGGCAAAAATAAAATCTCCTTATTCCGTTCAAACAACACCACAAAAAAATGATTAAACTAAACATTCCTCGGGAGCCGCCTGGTTAGAAGCTCCTGGTTAGTGAGCAGCACCCGCACCGTTATAGTGTCTAGTTTAGAGCCTATTAAACTGATACTCAACGAGTTTTCACTACAGAAGATGAACCAAATGCCAGTGCTTGTTTCGGGCCAGCACCAAAATTGGTTATTGTTGATGTTGTTTTTTCCTGGCATACAAGCAGATTAGAGGCTTAAGAAGGGAGGTCTCCATCTCTCATGCCCACGACTCTGTTCTCACGAGAGGCAGCCCATGTCTGCCTGTTACAATAAACTGACATACCAGCATGTGGTGAAGTTAATCACAACCGACAGCGTGATAAGACCGATTGCAGTGTAACTTGCAATAAGTTTGTTTGTTTACAGATGGGATTTTGGAATAAACAAAGTGTTTTGTAAATCAAAGCGATCTCTCATTGAGCTGACGTTACTATTGAGAAAAGCAACCTCCGATGACATGGAAACATAACTGCTTTGGAAATGCCACTTAGCTTAATTTCTTTTGAAATAGTTGGCAGGTGAACTCACTATTCATTTCAGGCAATGGAAAAAAATAATACTATGGCATTGCCATCTTTTAACTCTGCTCCATAGTCCCAAAATATTTATGTTAGGTCCTGATGATATAAGCCTGTTCGTTTCTTCCTTTTGCTCTTGTTTTAAATAAGTTTCCAGTCCTCTGGTATCAGGAAAAAAGGCTGGGCTACCTAACCAGGAGACAAATGTCTTTTCTAAATTCTATTACGTATATAAAATACTCTAGTATTCAAATCCTGCCATAACTCTCAATTGTAGCTCTCAATTTTTTTGTTCTTGCGCTGGCTGCCTTGTGACTGGTTCTCAGTGGCACTAGGATAGATCTTGCGCTTTTTCCGCATGTCCTGTCCTGCTCCTGATCTGTGAACTGCAACTTGATCTCAAGAAAGCTGCAGCAGATACCAACTCTTGGTCCCTGCTGCTGTGCTAATCGCCTTTGTAGTCTCTTTACCCACGCGTCTGGGATCTGAGCAGACTCGTAGATGTATTTAGAAAACATTGCCAAGACTTTAAATCTCTCTCACCATTTGCCACTTCCAGGAAATACATTTATTTTGCTTTTTAAAGGCTGAAACATGAATACATGGACTTTACATATAATCTCATTTAGCTCTTCTCTAAATTCACTGATACTCATGATATAATACTTTAAATTATTTTAACAACTGAAAATCTTAAATGTGCTCTGTGAAAAGCGGTGCTTTTCTCCCTGATTGGATAAGAAATATGGAACTAGCTTGATATTACATGTTGCAGTATTGTCATTGCAGTACAGCAGACTGGTGCTCAGGGATTTGCAGCTCGAGCACAGGAAAGTTATGGTAGTTTAGCATCCCTCGCTTGCCACCATTGCACCAGTCACCTTTGCTAATGACCTTACCAGAAGTGACAGGATTTTGCATTTTGATATGACGTAATGCCCAAAAGGCAGCACGGCAGAGCTGGGAAATGCAGCTGACATAACAACCCAGTGCAGTAATTTGTAAAATGTAAAACCCAAGAACTGGAGGGGCATACTTTATCTTTGTTTGACAGCAATGATTTCATTTGAAGCCTGCTAATAACTGAAAATAGGCTTCCTTCTTAGATGGGTTGTTTGCCTTCTCTGCCTCTGTTGGCAGTAGAACCTTACCCTTGCGGCAGCGAGGACTCTTGTTTGCAGCATGGACACACTGCAAGCGTTGGCTCTTTGGCCAACATTTTCTTTCAGCTTGACTAGATCTCCCACCAGGGTGCTTGCCCCTGGGATTTAAATAGCAGTAACATATCTCAGCTCTGCTTTTGCCAGGATGAATTCCTACAGTTTTCTCTTGCATCGCACATTCCCGTTCCCTGACCGTCTTGGCAGCCCCTCTCTGCCTGAACTCCAGTCCGAGTTCCTCTTCTCTGAACACAAATAACAAGAACCACATAGACCACCCTAACTGGGATTTTACTGCTCTCCACACATTATCACATCAGCAATAACACTGTTGTGCTGGGAATACCCTTATTTTTTCTCAGCAGGTAGCAGCAGGAGGGAGGTCAGCTCATCCGGTGCGGTGCAGCCTGTGCCAACAGGTCAGGCAGAGCAGGATGAGGAGGAGCCTGCAGCTCGCTGAGAACCGAAGGCAAGCTTGCCCAGCGAAGCTCGCTCTTGCTCAGCCCCATGACGTTTTTGCTGCGGTGGTGCTCTGCGCTCGCTGAAAACCTTGTCCAGAGGCCGCGTGTTGCAGCTCGCCAGCAGCTCTGACAGCTTCGAAGCCCGAGGACCGCTCAGCTTGCTGTGATGAGCTCGGCCGAGCTCCTTACGCGTGTTGTTGTAGCAAGCGCTCCCTTTGGCTCCCGCTCCGCTGGCTCGCTTGGGACGCACGAGGGCCAGGAGGCAGCAGCTCCAGTGGCCACAACAGGCGAGGGAGGGCGGGGAGGTGCTGGCCCCATACCACGGTGTCGCGTCTGTCCGCAGCCAAATGCCATTCTTCCTTGCTGCATGCCAGCACTGTCGAGAGTGTCCCATTCAGTGGCATCCGTGGCCTTCCCTCTCTCCCCTAAAACCACGAAGATGTTTGAAATGAAACGTCGTGTCCTTTACAAATGATCTTCCTCGGCAGTGAGCTCGTGGCATGTGGTGATGTGTGCACAAATTAATGTGCACTCCGCAGGGAGCCCGAGGAATTCCTGACATGGATCCTCTATTACAGAGCGACTTTCACTTTGTGCCATTTTACATAATTTAGTTCAAAAACTGGCTTAGCAGTGTGTTGCTTTTCTTTGGGGAAAACTGCTCCCAGGCAGTTTGTAAGGGCAGCTGGGTTTGCAGTTAAGAGTGAATTCCTATTCTCGTTTCCATCCTTCGTTATGCTTGAGCTTAGTCAGAACAATTTAACTGTGCCTGTAGCGAGGAACTCGGAAGGGTCTGTCTTCGTCAGCTGCCTCCAAAGTGGTATCCTTAATTCCTTAGTGGTATCAACATTAATTTTTGTCTTGGTAAGTTTATTTAGGCACCTACCTATGTCCTTTGCTTTGGTATTTCATGCCATCAATTTTAAGTGAAATCACTTCTACCTGTGGTTTGATCTGAACAAAAATATTTGCAGAAATAGGATCTAAAATATACTCTGCTTCCCTTACAATGGCTGGAAGGAAGCTGAGAGGACTGTGGTGTCTGAGTAGTCAGAAAGAAAAGGAGAGCACTGCAGTTCGATTTGTTTTACTGACTTTTTACTTGTTAGAGCAAAACTTTGTTCAGTTTTGTTTAATCTAACAGATATTCCTTTACCATCTGAATCCCCAGAACTGTGGGATAGTGCTGGAAGCTGTTGGCAACCCTTTAAGTTTCCCTTTTACAGAATGGAACTTTACATGAGTCTGCATGGTGTGTTTACACAAAACAAGTTTGTAAATACTTCTCAGACACGAGGAGCACTGACCTCACGTTGCTCCAGTGTGAAGCCAACGTGACAAGAGGTGCTTAAAATCTCTAGAGCAGATACAAATACAGAAGTGGAGGTATGCAGAGTTGAGGAGCTGGGATAGGTAGCTGTGGAAATACACTCGGGCAATCCTGGTTTAACGCGTCCACCCGTCTGAAGGATGCCCCTCTTCACGGGCACTTCCCATCCACAGCTTGCACTAAGTGGGCAGAATGTGTTTCACAATGCCTGATTCGAAGCGTGTTGGGCCTGCTGGGAGTCTGCCCAGGGATTTCAGTTGCATTTAAATCAAGCTCTTAGAATACACTCGCTTTCCCATGCTGAGCACCTAGTTAAAATAATCCAGATTAAAGATATTGCCAAATCCTGTAGAGCCAGCTTTTCAAACAGGCCTTTGGATGGGCACCGTGAGTGACATGAGCTGAGGGGAAAGTGAGGGATCACACTGGTTTTGAGGCAAGATTTTCATATTGATCTTATTCAGAGCAAGCGATGAGCAGCCTGCCCAGTGCTTCTGCAGAGCAGCCTGGCTTGCATGTGATATAAACTGGCTCGGTTAAGGCAGGGCAGTAGCGTGCGTGGAAGTGTTGATTGCACTATTTCAGCCTATTTTAAAAGTCTCTTCCTAGTGGACAAAATTCAGGTAGATGTGAGCCTGCTATAGGCTGAAGGAGTCAAGTTGGTATAGTCTTTTCTGCTTGTTCATCTAAACCACTTTAAAGTTGCACCTTTTCTTAAAAAAAAAAAAAAAAGTAAACAAGCTCTGACACAGAAAGAAATGTGATTTTTAAACCTATTCAGGAACTTGCTTCTATTTGTCTTTTTCTTGATAGCTCCTGGTATTGAAATTTTCTTTACAAATAGAGGGAAGATTAAAAAAAATTGAAGCACCTATTGATTAAGCACTAAGTGCCCTTCCATTTTAGGAAGAACAGAATTATTATGATACTAGCTTACTCAGATATGAACAGAAAAAATAATTTTTTGGAAGAAAAACACATCTGATTTTTAAAACTTCCCCATGTGATTTCCAAAACAAAACCTTAAGGAGGTCCAACCAAAAACAACACAGAGAGAAGTGCAGGAAATGTTATTAATGAGGCTGTATCTACTGAAATTGGCCAGGTACTTACACAAGCTGCTGAAAGAAACTTGATGCTTAATTCTTTGAAACAATTTGGATGTTGCCAGAGGTGGTGTTCCACCTGCCTACAGGAAACTATCTGCAACTTTACATCTTAAAAAAAAGTTTTAGATTTTATATTAATCATCTCATTTACAAGCTCCTGGTACTATACATGTTGCTGCAGATTAAATGACTCATTGGCTGGGTTTCAAATAGTAGAAAGCAAGGCTCTGCTCCGACATCTTGCCTTTCTATCATGGTGATTAGGCTGCTATTTGCATTCTTTTCATCCCATCTGGAGCCCTCAGCACAAGGGACTGCCTAGCCATGAATGATTAAAATTAAAATTGGTCTGATGACAATCTGATGGGAAGTGATTTTGCTTCCATGCTGGCATTTTAGCATGCCTGAGGTTTGCATTAGGTGCAGGCAAGCAAGCTACTGTGGCAGCAGTTGGCTCAGCAGGAGCAAGTGATGGTGGCCGTGCTGTCAGCAAGGATGTGTGGCACAGGCCCTGGGAGCGCCCAGGCCACGTGCGCTCCCGGTGGCACCTCAGCGTGGGAGCGCGTAACTGCAGGCCGGTCCTGAGCTGCTGCTGGCAAGGCAGGCCCTGGCTTCAGCCTCTGTAACTGCCTCCTCTGCCCCTCTCCTCAGGGGCAAAACGTGGGTCTGGGGTCAGGAACCTGAGGAGACCCGCCTAGGTGTGAGACCCATTCACTGTCACTTGGTGCATGGCACGCGCTTCTCCACGCACAGAGGGGGACATTCCCCGGGGCAGAGGAGCTGGCATGTGGGCAGAGACTGTCCTCATCCTGTGACAGGGCTCGTGGTGACGGAACTGTCTTGGGTGCTCCCTGCACTGCCTTGTTCTCCCTGCCTCGCTGTGAGCAGGGCTAGGCCCAGCAGGAGGTTATTGCCCTGCAGACTCACTGTCTGCAACACACTCTAGGAGTTTGTTAGTCCAGTCTTGAGTAAAGAATTTCTCATCTCCCAGAGGTCCTTAGCATGTGTCACATCACCCATAGCTCTAAGGGGTAGAAGAAGAGGTTTCTTTCCAGACAGGGATTTGCAGTAGCGCCATGAAGTCAAAAAGAGCTGAAAGCAGGTAATGCTGCACTAGTGTTTCTCCTTAGCTGCCCCAGTGTCTGAGCTGGCATGGGAGGCTGGCAATCCACCTGAAGATGGCAAGTTTGGGCAAGCTTTTCGAGCTGCATCTTTCTTGCTCCTGCTTTTGGGAAGTACAATGTATCTGTGCCTTCCTGTAGTCCTAGTGGGTAGGTGGTACCTGGCATAGCTCTCCACCAGCAGCAAAAGTGTTTCACAGGGATGTTTGACGTCTCATCCTTTACAAAGGAGGACTCGTTCAAAGGTGCCGATTCCTTGTTCTCACAACAAGTATGTGAGCTCTGGCTATAGTTTTGTACATGCTTGGGTAGTTTTCCTAAATAGCCTGTCCTTCCGTGCTAAAGAGCATGCTGCACCAAGTGGTCAGAAAGCATAAACCCTGTCCTTTCAGAGCTCGTAAGATTGATTTAAAATCATACACTTAAAATTAATATGCAAAAATATTCCTTTGATCTGTGAGCTTTCACAATAATATAATATATATAACAGATAAACTTTTAACTTATATTGCCAAAATTAAGTACCAAGCACACACACACACACACACAAAAAAAAGTCAAAGCATATTCTAATGAATAAAGTGACCGCAGAAAGGTAAGCTGTGAGAAAAAAAAATATGTATATATGTTTGTAATGAAAGTGAGTAGAAAATCATGGGAGGACAATTCAGAAATCTCTTTATGTCTAAACAGAGACATTGAGTGTCATCTGAGTCTCCCCTATTGACCTGAGACATCTATGCAGGCCTGACAGACATGGCAGAGGAACCACTGGAGATGCAGGCCCTCCTGGGTGGTGTCTGGAGACCAGAAGACTGAGGATATCTCAAATGCCTCTACACATCCATGTTTAAGCAACTGCATTAAGCTATAAGTTATCACTACCAAAAAGCAAACAAACAAACAAAAACCTTACAACAGAGTTGACAATGTGTCATTAAACTGCAGCTGGAAACACTAACTGTATTGTTTAATATGGTCCTGCAGAACCACGATCCTGTGAATCACCATAATGGTAGCTTAAATAACTATTAGTTTAAATAAACTGAAGCCATATTGTGGTCTCAGCTGCCTCAGATATTGTGCCCTGCTTTTGCTGTGAGCCTTAGGAAGAGGATTTCATTCTGTGAGACCTTTCAGGGAGAGGAAGCTAAGGACTTGTGAGAAAGTTGGGGCTTAATTTACTCTTCTTGTAGATATCGGCACTTCTGTCAGAGCCAAAACTTAATACCTCTACCACACAGTATTTCCTATGGGGTTTTACTGAGTAGCTGCGATATTCTGTGTACCTCGAAGAATGGGAAAGGTCCTTGGAGGACTCCAAAAGTGGTAGCTTTGGTCTTTGAATGATATATGTACAGTACTTCAGCATTGTAAAATATGTACAATCTTAAATCTTATATGCAAATAGAGGCCTTTCTGGATGCAAATATTGCTATGGCACATTTTAGGGGAAAGTCTTTGGAAAATGTTGGCTATAATCTGCATCTAGCTTGTACTGCCTAAGATGGTATGTTTAACCTCCCTTCCTGTCTCACTCTTTTTGGACCAATGGTGCATTTTGCTTAGATAGTCAAAATTGCTTCAAATTTGCATTGGTAAAACAAAACATTTGACTTATGGTAACATTTTTCTCTGAGATGGAAGGAGATTTCACTGTTATTGAAATTCTCTTCTCAAAAGTGCTTAAGCTACTTCTATTTTGTGGAGCAGATTTTTGATTTTGAGCGACTAGGAAAAGGTTAAGGGAGAAATCTAGAATATAATCTGCCTAGAAGAATAGATCATTCGCACAGTTCTGACAAACCCCCAAATGGAACGGTGTTCACGGAAATTATACAGTGTAAAGTCCTTCCTGGTGCCCACTGGACCTAGTTACATCCAAATCTGATGCTGTTCATGGTGATCTGAGCATGGCCTGAGTGGTGCTTCCTAATGGTCTCATCTTTTCTCTTCTCCCCTCCTCTCCTCTTTCTTCTCCTCTCCTCTTTCTTCTCCCCTCTTCCCTTCCCTGTGGAGTTGTTCTTGGAGGAAAATGGCCGCCCGATGCGCCAGCCATAGCAGACGTTGCAGGCAGCACGTGGCGCAGAACAGAAGGATACTCGGAACCTGCGACCTAAGGGAAGAGCCAATCAGGAGCCGGACAACAGCCAATCAGGAGAAAGGCTCCAGCCAATCAGAGACGGGAGCGCGCGCGGGAAGGGAACTGGTATATAAGGGACGGCTTTATTTCCATGAACGCGTTTTTTTCAGGCTGATTCACATTGGATTGTTCTGAGCCCACGGATTTGCTCTCCTCAGATGGTGACCCCCGACGTGATACACGGCACGAAGCTTCAATTGAAGAGGTGCGTGGGGAACCCCGAAGGAGAGGCCCAGCTGGAGGACGGCTCAGCAGGACTGAGACCGGGACGGGTCAGAGGACGGCCCGGGGACAAAGAAGAAAGTACGTTGTAAAGGGACACCTTGTGAGGTGAGCAGCTGGGGCAGGAGATGGGTCAAGGAATCACAAAAGAAGCTGCAATTGTTAAACGTCTCCTGCATATACTCTCTAAGAGGGGAATTAAGTACGATGAGCTTATGCTCCAGAACTTACTGATTTGGTGTTGAGAAAATGGGTTCCCCACTGAACCAGAAAGTGCTTTTGAAGGTGGAGTATGGGAAAAGGTGGGAGAATAACTGTGGGACAGAGTAAGCAATGGTAGTGAAGAAGCAGAAAACTTGGCTACCACTGGGAGGTTAGTGCTATCAACCTTGCAAAGCTTAAAAGCAGAGAGATCTGCGGCTGCTGGGGCAATCGCCGCCCTGAGACCTTCGTCAGGGTCAGCAGCATATCCGGCTCATGTTAGAGTATTCGAACAACCTCCTGTCCTGTCCCCTGTGTCACCATCAGCACCCCCGATGGAGCAGCAGCTAGGGATGGGGGAGGGGAACATGAAGGTTGACGAGCCCTGGCCATCGCCTTCGGGAGAAGCAGCTCCTGAAAGAACTGTAGGAGCCGAAGGTCCAAAGGATCAACCGCCACGTCAGCAGCCCGATAGCAGCAGGACAACGTTTTACCCACCCCTACCGCCCTCACCACCTCCATCTCCTACATCTCAGCCGCCCCTCGCACCCCCGGGACGCGCAGGGCGGGCAAACGAACCGTTAATGGCTGCGATCACGCGTTGGGAGGAGAACGAAGGACGGGGTCGGGGAGACAATGGGGGGGGTGGAGGAGGCAGGTTGGAAGGATACGATCCAAAGAAACGTTGGAAAGGAATTATTGAAAATGCAATAATAGAAGGGAAATTCCTTCCTAATGCCTCTCCAGTAGTTAGGGGGGTCAAAGTCAACAAATCGGTGGGTGCCCCTGTCATGGGATCTGATTAAGAACAACAACACCGTTATGCATGGGCCTTCTATGCAAGCTATACTTAAAAAATATTCAGAATAGTAAAATAATACTTATTAATATTAAAATAATACTTAATAAATGCTTAATAAATATGAGTATAATGAGATATATTGTACATATACTAAATAATACATAGTTATATATCATAATACTATATAATTATATAATATATTATAATATGGTATAGTTATATAGCATATGTAATTATATATAATATGTAATATAGAATATATAAAAATACATATAATATAATTATATATAAATATATAATATAATAATATAATTTAATAGTATATATACTATATAATATATAATAATAGCTATGACAGTAAGAAATATTGAAAAAGTACAAGTACTGGGAGTTTTCAATTGGGTAAGAGCAATTTGTGGTCTTAGCAATTTGGAATTAGCCCCTTTAATGAAACTGTTAAAGGGAAGAGGGGGTACAGATGCACCTGGAGCATTGACAGAAGAGACAGAACAAGGTTTAAAAACACCAAGCAAAAAAGTCACTTAAAGCATATACATACGCCTGCGCCGCGCCCGCGCCGCGCCTCGCCTGCGCCAATGAGGAGAGGTGGGCTACTGGACCTCGTGCTATCAAATAGGGAGGGTCTAGTAGGAGATGCGAAGGTGGGGGGTAGCCTTGGCTGCAGTTCTTTCCTCTTTCTCAGATTCGTTTGGAGCCCCTTCCACAGTGCAGCCCCGCTCCCCTCGGCCGTGCTCTTCCCAGCGCCAGGTGGCCAAGACGGGAGCTCCCTAACGGGCCGCCAAGCCCTGGCCCCGCCACCATCTGCAGCACCATGAGTTGGTGGAGTTCAGGATTCAAGGAGGAGGAGGCAGGGCTGTAAGTAACCTTGCAACCATGGACTTCAGGAGGGTCAACTTTAGCCTCTTCAGAGACCTCCTTGGAAGAATCCCATGGGCCAGAGCTCTAGAAGGAAGGGGGGCCCAAGAGAGCTGGTTAGTTTTCAAGCGGCACTTCCTCCACGCCCAGCAACAGTGCATCCCTGTGCGTAAGAAGTCAGGCAGAGGGGGCAGGAGACCTGCGTGGATGAGCAAGGAGCTTGTGGCAATGCTCAAGCAGAAGGCAGCAGTATATAGAATGTGGAAAAAAGGACAGGTCCCCTGGGAGAAATACAGGAATGTAGTCAGGGAATGCAGAGATGTGACAAGGAAAGCTAAGGCGTGGTTGGAACGCAATCTGGCAAGGGACGTTAAAAATGACAAGAAAAATTTATTCAAATACATTAACAGCAAAAGGAAGATCAGGGTGATGGAACAGCTCATACTGGCCGTTGTCTCCAGGCACATGGAGGACAAGAGGGTGCTCAAGAGTAGTCAGCATGGATTCACCAAGGGGAAATCTTGCTTGACTAACCTGATAGCCTTCTATGATGAAATGACCAGCTGGATAGACGAGGGGAGAGCGGTGGATGTCGTCTATCTCAACTTCGCCAAGGCTTTTGACTCTATCCCTCACAACATCCTCCTGGGCAAGCTGCAGAAGTAAGGGATAGATGAGTGCACAGTGAGGTGGATTAGGAACTGGCTGGATGGCAGGGCCCAGAGAGTGGTGATCAGCGGTGCTGAGTCTAGTTGGAGGCCTGTAGCTAGCGGGGTCCGCCAGGGGTCAGTCCTTGGTCCAGTCCTGTTCAATTTATTCATCAATGACCTGGATGAAGGCACAGAGTGCTCCCTCAGCAAGTTTGCTGATGACACGAAACTGGGAGGAGCAGCCGATACCCCAGAGGGCTGCGCTGCCATCCAGAGGGACCTGGACAGACTGGACAACTGGGCGGTGAAAAACCTCATGAAATTCAACAAGGCCAAGTGCAAGGTCCTGCACCTGGGGAGGAATAACCCCAGACACCAGTACAGGCTGGGGACTGACCTTCTGGAGAGCAGCTCTGCAGAGAGGGACCTGGGTGTCATGGTGGACGACAAGTTGACCATGAGGCAGCAGTGTGCCCTCGTGGCCAAGAAGGCCAATGGGATCCTGGGCTGCATTAAGAAGAGCGTCTCCAGCAGGTCGAGGGAGGTGATCCTGCCCCTCTACTCAGCCCTGGTGAGGCCACATCTGGAGTATTGTGTCCAGTTCTGGGCCCCACAGTACAAGAGGGATGTGGAGCTGCTGGAGAGAGTCCAGCGCAGGGCTACAAGGATGATCAGGGGCCTGGAACATCTGCCCTGTGAGGAGAGGCTGAGGGAGCTGGGCCTGTTCAGCCTGGAGAAGAGAAGGCTGAGAGGGGACCTGATCAGTGTCTATAAGTACCTCAAGGGAGGGAGTGCAGAGGATGGTGCTGGTCTCTTTTCAGTGGTGGCCACTGATAGGACTAGAGGTAATGGCCACAAATAGAAGCACCAAAAGTTCCATAGGAACTTAAGCAAAAATTTCTTGGCAGCGAGGGTGACAGAGCACTGGAACAGGCTGCCCAGAGAGGTCGTGGAGTCTCCTTCTCTGGAGATCTTCAAAACCCGCTTGGACGCAGTCCTGTGCCATGTGCTCTAGGTGACCCTGCGTGTGCAGGGGGGTTGGACTAGATGATCTCTAGAGGTCCCTTCCAACCCTAAGCATTCTATGAATCTATGATTTCTTTGTATCTCTTTCTATTTCTTCACACTACATCTGTCTCCTACAAGTGCTTCACCAATTCTCCTTTTCCTGTCTGTTTCTGGTAAAACTGAGGAAAGAACAGCAACCTAAGGACATTCTGAATAAGGAAGATCTGTAGATATTACCTTATTGTAATTTAAGAAAAAGTGTGTTTCAGTCTAACAGACGCTGAATACAGACATGGGACTCCTTAAAGAGAAAAGCATGATAACATCCTCTTTAAAGGGGTACTTCTTAGTGCATTAATGACCTAGAATGTGGATTAGTGCTGATGAACCTGCTTTTTCTTTTTTAGGGCCATAAAACTCTAAGAAGATGTAATAAATATCCACCTACTCATTCAGGGTTACTGATCTCGAAAAATCATAGATCTCATATCCATGTGATACAGTGTTTTTACAAACCAGTAGACCCAGCTATCCCTTCTATGGTAGTTGAAGGTACAAAAACAGTGAGTTGATAGGGGTTCCCATTAGCCTGTAATTCCATTATTTTCTATTATTTTTAGGACATAATCTCTTTTACCCATTTCATCATTAATACAGAAGAAAGAAACACTTGCTATTGGAAATTGCCCTTCGCTGTTCTGAATGACTGTGATCAACAGTTTGGAGATCCTAATTGCAGCCTATTAGAAATAATGAGATTTGCATCGTAGAAGCCAGAGAATTGCACTGATAAAGGATAAAATTCACAACATGAAAGGTTAATATAAACATATACTGCCTGAGAGTGCAAAGGACGCATAAATTGGTGGCTCATTACCGCAGTCTGACCCACGGGTAAGAATGTCACCCAGCTCAGAGGCTTTCCCAGGAAGTTTGGCTGCAAAAGTTACAAAAGATAAGGACATGCTTGTGGAAACGGCTAAACTAATGAGAGTTGAAAGTTGTTTGAAATCTCCCGATGACCTCACAGATGGGATGCTTATTAAGGTATCTGCATCAGGCTCTTTTTTGTCTAGCAGGCTGTTGTAAAGCTCTGCCGAGGCGTAGCCAACAGTCCGTGAAGGTGTCTCCATGCTTTCTGACATACCAAGAGCTTTTTTTTTTTTTTTTTTTTTTTTTTGAATGACCTCAAAATGAAAATCAACATGCATGTCCGATTTTTGTTTGCGGGCATGTTTGTGAAATCACGCAGGCGAGACAGTCAGCTATGATTACTTCATCAACACGGGGTCTGCCCGCTACCTACGTGCCTATCTGCTCGAATGCGCTGGTCAGGAGCCAACTGCAAATTTAGGTCTTGAAAGTCTGAAGAAAAGCGCTTTATGTGTGGGGGTCCCATGAAGGCTCCATAGCGCAATTAAGCCACGTTTTAACAAAAGGCTTGCCATTTTGCCGAGGCACGGCATGAGTAATTAAAATATCATTTTAAAAAAACAAATGAATGCTCTTTTCTGCTCGCAAGTACTTTTTTGATGAAGATGGAGTAACAGGAATATGATTTTTGTTTATTCCAGCGTCTCCTAGGAGGGAATCGTGGACAATTCAAAAAGCTAGCAATACAATATACCTCCCTGAGCACCTAAGTGGACCTTGTCCTTGTAACAGCTAAAATTTATCATAACAGAGATAGTTGTAACAATAGTTATTTCTCTCCCTGATAGATAGAAATAGGTTTTCCAAATATTTTTCTTTGTTTTGGATCACTGTGTAAGTATAAAAGTGCTGTAGAAAAATCTAGGCAAACTGGAGAGTGGAATATACAGTACAAGCTGATAGTTGGATTTTGCTTATGATGAAACAATGCTGGAATGGTGTTAAATCATGGCCAGGCAACTAAAAGAGTAAGAAATGGCAGTAGAAAAGAGGGGAACTAGAATTCTAGCCATAGCCAAAGATAAGAAAACAAAGATAAAATTTGTGAGCAAAAAGTATCAAAGGAAGCAAATTCCAGTAACTTTATTTCAGAAACGGTGTCATTCAATAACACACTTGCAATGTGCAATTACAACCATGCAATGTAATTGCCATAAAGCTTTTGATCAGATTCTACTGAGTATATCCTGCCAGACACAGTTCCAGCAGATAGCAGATATTCAGCTTCTTCCCTGGGGTTGCGAGAGATGGAGCTCATGGTTGCTATGGAATCCTTTATGTTAAAAATACATGGCCATGAGATGTGGCCTGTAATGAGGAATTTGCTAATAGTCTGAGCACTGCCAAATCCCACTAAAATGTTTGGCAACATTTAGTTAAGGGCTTACATTTGTATTTAAAAGCTTAATTTAAGGTTCCCACAGGGGGAAGGTGATGGTTACAGTGCCCTTGTCTTCTCCCCACCACGCTTTCACCCTGCTGCAGACCCTGCTCTGAATTAAAACAGCAAACATCCCCAAGGATGGTGATTAAACCTAAAATCAAGGAAGACTCTCATCACAGCTCCCCTGATCTGACCCAGTCCAAGGTGGGTGAAGGAGAACAGGAGCATCGTGTCCCTGGGGGCCCCATTTTTAGAAAATACACTTAGTGATGTGAAAGCTGTAACGAAAGCCTAGCCAGGCTGAGGAGATGTTTTTGAGACAGTCTGTTTATTGCTCAGTGAATGTACGTTAACTTGTGGCAGGTACTTAGGCCTACACCTTCTCCGCAGGTCTTTTTTAATTCTTGCTCTCCCAGCCAGCCTACCACCTGCTTTTAGTTATAACTGGTGTTTCCATTCAATAGACTTTTCCCCTATGTACACTGAAAAGTAGGGCCATTTAGTGCATTTTTTTTCCTCTGAACAAAGCCGCTTTATAAACTTTGACTACGTGTGAACACTTCTCGATATTGCCACGGCTATGTCAGAAATAGGACTGAAAATTATAGAAAATTTAATGTGCCGTGCATTTTAGGACGCTCAAAGTTAGGAGGGAAAGAGCAAGTGCGTGGCTCTTCTTGGAAGTTACTGAAAATTAGTGAGCAAAGCACATAAAAATTCACACTTGTTGAAATTTGTCACTTCCAAGCAGCCACCAGTTGTTATGCTGTAAGACAAACTCTAGGGAGACTGGGGAGGGAGGGCTGCAAGTTCAGCAAAGGTCGTAATTCAGCTTTCAAAGCCCGGTGGTGGATCTGAACTTCTGAACTCAGTATTGTCTTGGGTTTGTCCCCCTGTCTTTATGCCTGTGTGCAGCTGTGATACTCTAATATTTCCATTTTCCCCAGAGTGCTGTCATGTATATTGAAACGAAATGGAGAATGATTTATTGTGCTGGATCCGTTTTTTTTTTTTTTTTTTTTTTCCCTTGTCCGCATATGGATGTGAATCTAGGGCAATTTCCCATGCTCCTGGAAGTAGATCTGGCTTGAAAAACTTTCTAGAATCAACACTAGAGAAAAACATTCCAGAAGACGAGAAAAATAGGAGCATTTCTCTCTGCTTTCCTGTGTTGAACCAGTGGGTTTTTGCTTAGTTTGCAGATAACTGAGAAATGTCTCACACCTAAGTTCTCTAAAACCTTTCCCATTGTTACATTTTATAATTCGGTGCTACTGAATACACAAATGATGTTAAAATAACAATCATGTAATACCTCTGAATTCTCAATGTGAAATTATTGTAAATTCAAGACAACTGTTAGAACGAGCTGTTTTACAGAAGAAAAGTGCCTATAAAACAGAAATTCAAAAGGAATTAATGATAAAACTCATTTTGAGCCTTTGTATGCTGGCAGTGCAGCAGAAATTCGGTCATTAGTTAAGATCTTCAAACGCTGAAATAGTTGTATAGAAACAAGTGCACATTTCTCATGTTAAATGAGGCACAGATTAAGTATCCCTCATTTAAATTGTTAAATTTATGATGTTAATAAAGTAATTCATGTTGTTTTAAACTCTTATTTTATCTAATATTCTCATGGGATTAATTTCTGCCAATCTCACTGCAGACCCAGAGGAATCTTGCAATGCCTGGGTTGTTTGTTTTTGCCAGATCACCATTGAGGGGATCTGCATTTTATTACTCCTTTTGTTGTAAGATTTAGTGTGACTGCAATGAAAGTTTTTAATTTAATGATGCTTGAATTCGTGGTTGCTTGTCTTGGTGTTTTATCCTAGGGTGAGTAGCTGGAGCTCGTGAGTAGCCCCTGTCACCTCAGGACCTTCTTCTCCATTGGGGCTTTCAGGAACTATTGTAGTACAAATCATAAATACTGTTCAGAAGAAAAGGCCAATCAACAGCTGTATTTTCACTTTGCATGATTCATTTAATGAGAACCTAGTCATTTTTTTTGACACAAGAAATTTACTGTGGTGTGAATGATGAGGGGAGGTTTTTTTGGTAGAGGTTAGCAGAACTTGTGGCCGACTAGGACAGATTTCCTCCATAGCGTTGGCAGTCACCACTATATGAAAGCCAGAAAGATATCCAACGGCTCCTCTGACTGCAACTGCTGAGAAGAAAGAATTCAAATATATGGCACTTGTGGAGAGTTTCAAAGGCTTGGAGAGTTCACTTTCTTGGTTCCTACCAATTATTTAATCCTGACCTCTGATTTCTCCCTCAATATATTTTATTTCCCCGAAAAGCAGAAAAGAAGGATATGAGAGCTTTCCAAAATTTTAGCATTAACATTCTTTTCTACTGCTCAAGGAAATAATAAGAAACAACACAAATAAAGGATGGTGATTTATTTGTGATTTTTCTGGCTAACACTGGACGTGTATATCTGCTCCAGTCAGCGTACGACCCCAGAGGCTGATTAGGGGGCCTGGGAAGGGGACAAAGGCAGATTTTGTTGAAATAACTTGTATTTTCCCCATTGGAACAAAATGTAACGCACTAGCGAAGGCAGGACCCCGCAAGCTGGGTGAGATGGCAGCATGGCAATCATCAGTCTCCAGCTTGGCAGGCGGCAGTGGGTTTTGCATCTCGGCTGGCGTATCAAGCCCGCTGCGGTAGCTCGGATGATTAAATCTGAGGATAACAAAGCTGCGACCTGTGGTGGCGGGGGCGATGGGCTGCCCTTCGGATCGAATCACAGCACGACGGCTGAGTTGTTGTTTTAACCCTAACAAGGCCCGTCATTAAAAGTTACTGGAGCCTGACTTTTCCCCATTCTCTCCAGGCGGGCCTTGGCCGGGGCCGCGGGTCCCGCTGCCTTTGAAGGCAGCCGAGTGGCAGCCCTGCTCGCTCGGCTGCTCGCGGCCGCCTCACGACGCCGGGCGGCGCGCGGTGAGAGCCGGCACGGGCCCCACGGTGCCGTGGGCCCCAGCGCCACGACTGCGTGTACAGGGAGCAGCACCGCGCGGCACTTCCTCGCCTCCGTCTGCTGTCACCGAAGGGGCCTCTGGAAAACCTCACGCTCGAGCCAGGATGAGCCCCACGAGCTGCCCCATGAGCTGCGGCTGCATGTGCAGGGAGCAGTGCTGTGCGGTGCTTCCTCGCCTCGCCTCCGTGAGCTGGCCCTGAAGGGGCCTCCGGAAAACCTCGCGCTCTTGCTCATCCCCTACCAGTTACCCGGTCCAGTGTCCTGCAGGGTATTCGATGAAGGAGGTTTTTTTTTTTGCTTTTATTGATGTTACGTAACTCCATGAAGGACAGAAGGGTTCTGGCTGGGTAAGGCCGCCTCATTAGTTACGATGCCCATTTGTTAGCTGGGAGAACCTGAAGGCTCTGATTCAGAAGTATCGAGTATGGCATTTCAGAAAAGCTTGCTGTCAGCAGCGCCTTTTTCCTAGATCTGTTCTTTCCCATTTGGCCGCATCACAGGTATCAATAATGATTTCTCTACATGTATTTCTTTATCAGCAAGAAGCTGACCACAAGTTAGGAATGCAGAGAATAACCAAAGAGCAATGAAGCTCTCAAAAGACCCTCAAAGGTTCCTGTAACGTGTTTATACTCTAAAAACTAAGCAGAGAGAATAGTGTCTGCATAGAAGATCCCAGCAACCGACTGGGAGCACCTGAAGGTTTTTTTAATGGGAGTAAATATATATAGGTACATATATATATATGTATGTATGTGTTTTAAAATAAAGACCTCTGGAGTTGTTTAGCACAATCTGTCCCCATGTGAGCTCCACACTGCTCCTTCCTCCTTCTCCCATCCCCTCCTAAGAAGGTCTCACAGCTCCTTGGATGCTTTTAGCCCGGAATTGCCAGGGACAGTGGTGCTAAAGAGGTTGCTGCTGCTTTGTGTTCCTTTCACATGAACGAAGTTGATAATGCTGATTTTTTTGAAATCAGATGAGAGAGTTTTCTCCTAATGGCTATTTCAAAGAAATTTCCTGACAAGAAGCTTTAAAATTATTTTGTGAAAAACAAAGAAGTGACTTTGTCATATAACCTCTACATGTAACTGGAGCCTGTGTCTCCAGAGACCTTGGCAGTTTGGTTTGCCTGTTAGGACCCATTGGGTTTAATGACTGCTGATGGGGAATCCCTATTTTCTGTACTTCTAATATGCATCCCACACTGGATGCAAGGAAACGTGAATAGACGTTTTTTATCCGAAGTGCTCTGTTCCTGGTGATGCTGTGTGTTTTAATCATTTGCAGTGTACTTTATGCTAAGCTCCTTCCAACTTCCGCTCTTCCTTCCTCCAGATGCCCCTCAACTCAGTCAAGCTCTGGAAGCAATGACGACTCAAAGGTGCTCCTGCTGACATGCTTTAAATTGAATTAAGCCAATGATTTACAAATCCAAGACATCTTTTTCTTTTTAATGGATGAAAACATTAGCTATAAATTCCTGAATCCTCCTGGTCTGTGCCCAATTAAATGTGGTAAGTAAGCTCTTGCTCTTTCCCCAAATTTACAGTTGTGCATGACAATCTGCAGAGCACATCTGTCTACAGCTTTATTATTCAGTAAATTTCATCTGCATGGTTCATTGGTAATTAAAGTAATAAACACCATAGAGTCACTAGTTCACCCAAATAATTGCAAGGAGATGGAAAAAAAAAAAAAAACAGTCCACAGAAAATCCAAAGAAAACAAACATAGCCATTGAAGGCCCCTTTGCCTTTTCTTTCACTGCTCTCATTTCTTTGCTCACTTATTTCTGCATCCATTCAAGCCCCAGCGTTCCTCCTACTGTTGGTGCCGTACGTTCAGTGTGATGAGCTTTGCAGATTTGCTCCCACTCGATTGAGACAGATTCACATAATATCATCAGGACCAGCTGCGTTTAAGCAGACTAAATAGGACTGCAAGTAGTGGTTGCTGCAGAAACAAAGTGTTGCTGCCTTTCCATGCAGGTTACAGCCTCTCCTCCTGTGAGTCAACATGATACAGGAGCAGCCACCATTTGCTCAGCTGCAAGGGCAGCCCTGTGGCAGTGTGAGTGCAATTTCATGTTCAATTTTGGGCCTCTGCACCAGTCACCATTTTTCATATCTTATCCAACATCGCTTATTCTGAGATTTCTCCACTCTGAGCCACGTGTATTTTGAATGATATCCCCTGCCAATGAATAAACTCGCATTTTTACAAGTTGTGTCATTTAGGCATTAATCCCTCAAATAGCTGAGTAAATATTTTGTAAATATTGTTAAAAACAAGTATGAGAGTAATCTATTGATTTAGATTCTTTCTTCCTATGTTTCTAATCTCTGCTCCCTCAGTACCCTTCTTCATCCTCATCTGAGTTTGTAATTGTCTGAGGTTATTTAGTACAGGTGCTGGAAAAAAATTGTTTTCTAGTCTCTTTCACAAAGAATAAATATTTTTACAGAAATAATCACATAACTGGATATTTTAACTTACTGTGAAAATCTCAATCAAATTATCACGTGGATGCATTTTCTGGACAGTGTTGTCTGTCAAGAAAGACAACACTCATTTGCTTTCATCTACTAAAATATGAATCTCACTTTGTAATATAGTTGTAGGTAATGGAGCAAAATACTTGGTTTCAAAGTGACATTTTCCAGAGAGTGAAGAAGATAAAGGTTTGTACTTTGGCTGGGAGGTGGACATTGATGAAAGGGATCTAATAGCTTTGGAAACAAAGAGGGAAAACATTGCGGGTGAGGAATTAAGGAAGATGCCAAGGAGCTGTCATCTAACGGGCTCTTCAGAAACCTGGCCATGAGAAGAGCGCCAGGCTGGGGCTGCTTTTGGAAAGCACTAGAATCACGTGGCGTGGCGGTGCTCCTGTCCAGAGAGGCTGTTCTTTGCAAGAGCAACGTTTTACTGCACCGTGTGGAGCCTGCAAGGATTCACCCTGCCTGCTGGAGCAACTAGCATCCAGAGAGTGAAAATACAGGTTAAAGACAGCGCTGCTCATCTTCTCCCCTTTCTGAGTGCTTTCTCTAGGTCTGCAGGAGGTGAAGCAGGTTCCCACATAGTGTATTTATTAAAATACGTTCTTTATAGATGCAGAATGTCCAAACACATTAACATTATTTCAGACATTCTTAAGTGAAAAAAAAGACTCAAAACAAAGCCACAAAGATGCTTATCATTTTGTCATTGGGTTAATTGAGCACTTGGCATATGTGTAGGCTTTTAATGGGAAGAAGACCATTAGCACAACTGCCGAGTGCCTGCCTGCTGGAGGGTGGCTGAGTAAACTGGAAGTCAAGCATGATCCCCTTCTGCTGGAAACTGGCTGCTAGGGTGTAAGACCAGCAGGGTCTGAGCCACCAGCCTAATCCTTTAAGCCAAAAGCAGTCAAAAATGTCCTGGTTCATATTTTCAGGAAGACCATTTTCTTCTCTGATGATTCTTTGAGGTTCATAGCCACTAAATTTTGCTCTGGATTTCAGGCTAGGATTAATACATAATCTCCAAAAGTAGACAGAAGGTTTTACACCTTGTAAACCCATTGAATTTCATATGTGTTCCACCTCAGCACGTATCAGCTACGTTGCCTTGTCGCGCAGCTGGAAGTGGCAGGGGGTGGCAGCTGCCCCGAGCTCTCCTCTGTCAGGCGAGGAGGTGTTGCACCATGGCCGGCCGACATCATCAATACCTCCCTCTGGCGACAGATTCCCTCTACAGGACAATCAGAAGAGAAATTAAAATTAAGAAAAATATATATATATTGTTGTTTGTTTGTTTTAATGTTCTAGTTTTATATCCTCCACTTGTTTAAATATCCCTTTAGTCTGTCTGTGCTGTCGCTTTGTGTCTGAGCATTTTAACATATTTTCGTTTAATCCTCTGAGTATTGTTTTTCTTGTTCCCGTTAGCGTATGCCTCGTGTCAGGGCAGTGCTGTGTTTTCTGGATGACACCTCCTAACAGCAGCCAACATTTCGGGCCTGTCTGTGAATGAGCTGATTGTCCCAAGACCTAACTCAAGGCAGACAAAGATACAACAGATACTACCTCTGTGCTTATTCTCTGAAGCCTGGCCTGGGAACAAAAGTGAAGTCGGTGTTGGGTATCACAATTACTGCTCACATGCTTTTTCTCTTGCTTTTTTTGTGCAAATATTCATTTATTTTCTTGATAGCAAGTGCTTCTGTTCCCTTTTGTGTAGCCATTTCTGACATGCATCTTATACAACCTGTGTAGTGATCCTGAGGGCAGGTAAATGTGCTGTCTCCAGAAGGTTTATACCCTAAGGTTATATTTTCACTGAACAAGAACTTCACAGTTGTTTTGGTAATAAAAATCTCACTGGAAATCTGACAGAAAATATTCTGTAGACATTAATAAGAATGGCGTAGTTTAAAAAAAAAAAAGCTATAAAGCATATTTTTGTGGACAAGAGAGAAACTCAGCATGTAATGAATGATTCAGATTAGAATTTATTCTTTTGCTTAGAAGACATCTGCTTCCCATTTGTAAGCAGCATACGCTGTGCTCTACAGATGCCACACACTGTATCAATAGGTTTCTTAGCAGTTGTCACAAAATATTGAGGAGAATTTTACATATCTGGATTACTTCTTGTCAGATTGAATTGTTCCCCCCCAATATTTAAAAAATATTCTTAAAGCCAAGAGACATTTTCTTGGCATCCAAGATGTGATTTTATGGGGGTATTTGAAACGGCAAAAGTACTGAACGTCTCATAACGGTGATTCACACGAGCTGTACTCATTTATTTGGTGAATTTTCGGTTGTAGCCTCTAGGCAATATCACAGCACAGGGAGCAGATACTTTGAAATCGTAATTTTACATACTCATTTCCTTATTTACTGGTGGATCACAGAAAAATTACCAGTAAACATATAAAGTCTGTGTTTTGTAACTTGGCTGAGCTGAAAGCAGCAAATATAATACTGGCCCTGTGCAAATCCGTGAAGTCTGTAACGTATGGGCCAGCCTGCTGCTGCATATGCGGTTGGTTCAGTGCGAGTAAGGAGAGGTGAACGTACATACATGCCTTCAGGAAGAATGATCCGCTGCTTAAAAAGAAACCAGGGGCTTCTCAGCCAGCGTTTGGAAGATGGCCTTAGAGGAGATCTGTATCAGGTCCCGGTGCTGAGAGACATGCTCTGTGTTCAGAGATTTGCTGCGAGCGCTTGTCCTGTGGGTTTTTTCAAGCTTCCAGCATCTAACTGAAATCTTCTTTGCTGCAAATGAAGATAATTTCTTCTTATCTTTCCTGAGCGCCTGTGAGAGAGTTCTCGCGATCCTCTCTCAAGCCACCTTGGATCAATCCACTGTGAGATTACTAATCCTCCTCCCCAGGCCTGCCAGCCTAAGCAAGCGCAGTCTTCTCATACTTAATACTTCAGTGTCTTGTCATCCAGCGTCTGTCTCCCCAGCTTCTCCCCATCTTGCCCAGGCAAACGCAGTGAGGCAGCTGAGGCCTTTTTCAGCTACGAGAAGAAATGACAGACAATGCGTCTGCTAGTTACGGCTGAAATGGAAGAGCAGTAGTAAATTATTACTCAGCAAAGGGAAGACATGTTACTGCAGTGCGAACTACACGCCAGCTTCACAAGATGTGAACAATGCTTTGTCTCTCAAAGGGAAATAAGGAAGAAAAAAAAACCTGTGGCTGCCTCTGATCCCAATCCCAAGGGAGGGCAGAAAGGTTTTGGTAGATTGTGAGGGTGGGAGAGGAGACTGAGAGAAAAAAACATGTCTTTACAAAAAACACATTATTTCCACTTTTTGTCTCTCAGCTTTTAATGTCCTTTATCCTTCTGAGTAGTGTCTCTCTCATTCCGTATCATTTTAGTTTCTTTAAGAGCCTTCTGTGATGGACCTTCTTCAAATGCCTTTCAGAAATCATGACAGACGGTATTAGTCAGGTTTGTCATGTTCAGATTTGTTGAATTCAATAATGCTTAACAGATGTGTGAGGTATGACTTCTATGTACAAAATCCCTGTTAGCTTTTCCTCAATGATGTGATGTATTTGCCCATGTGTCTCCTAGCTGCACCCTTTAGCACAGATTTCCTATTCTGAAGGTTCCCTGATCACCCTTGCAGTTCCTTGAAGTATTGAAATAAATCTTGGTATCTACCAGAAGCATTTTGTTTTGGTCTCGAGAAAGGTTAACATAGCTCTTTTGCCTTCAGCATCATGTTAGAATTAATAGAGCAAACCCCCCAAAGTGACCAGGCTAATTCGCTTTGTATGCAGTTATTACAATGAGCTTTTAAATTAGGTATCATCGTCCATCCAGAAGAAATAATAGTCAGAACTTCCTAGTGTTTGGGAATTGCCCAAGGCCCCTTAAAGCCTGAATCCCCGTTTTCTCTCCTTTTGCTCTTCTCCAACATAGTATCCTACTAGAAACATGCTAGTGGAGTGTCTTCCCTCTCAAGGCAGAGACCTCTGTCATCCTCCCCCACGGATCCCCAGCTGAATCTAGCAGCTTGATTTGTTAGCTAATGTGTAGAAAGAGGGTTGCAAGAGGTACATTCATGCTACACTTACTGCAGCCTTAGAAAAACTTATTGTAGATGGTAGGCAGATAAGAGAAGGAGAGTTATTCTAAGCACTATTTCCAGTTAACACCTTCCATTCACTGGAAGTGCATTACGGGAATTTATTTCAGTCCCCTGGCTCAGGGAATTACTTTGCTCATCGCTCTTCCAGCTTCTCAAGGCCAGCAGGGACAATGTGTGGAGGACCCAAACTCCAGAATTTCCCATCGCGTTACAGGCTTCTGGTTAAATCTCAGAGCCAGCATAGCGTGACTGGCTTGTTAAGCCCAAGGTGTAGCGTGCCAGGACGGCTGCCAAGTTTTCAGACTATGTCTTTGTTGTCTTTCGGGATGGAGACTGCCAAGATATGTGGTTTGGCTGAGTGGAAGCACTTTTTGTTTCAGTATGTCAACATAGCAGGCTGGTTGATCAAAACATATTATTCCTAAGTTCCTACATGCAGGGATACTGGCAAAGAAAATTATTTCTTTATCATTTCAGCAGCTAGGCACCACAGGAAGTATTCCTGCCTGTGATGTTTGCCTTTGGTTCGCAATACGTTTAGGAACCCTGAAACAATTGAGACTTTATATCTCATAAAGGGGGAGAGGAGAAAGCTGTTCTTGCTGTCAGTAAATGGAGGGAGACGAAATGAGGATATTGACTGCACATCTTTAGGTGGGAAGCTTGAAAAACGTGGGCACTAAATAACCAATTGATTTCTCATTCACTACCCACTCGCTTCCAGGACTGAGGGGCACCTGGTTGTGCTTCACAAAAAACTCAGGACTGCTGCTTGGCTCATGGCTTCTCGTTGCCTTCCTTTGTCCTCCAGTTATGGCCTGGTCACCAAATGCTCTCATTTGCAGTTTATTCATTTTCTGTACATTGCATTGTACATGCCTATTCAACCTACTATATGATAATTATATGGACAAATCTGGCCCTTTTGGTTATCCAGGCCTCGTTGTAGAGATGCTGGGCAGAAACAAAGAGAGGCTTCATCATTTGAAAATTCTGAAATTGCAGGTATAGGGAAAAAAGTTTTCCTTTTGTTTTCCTTTTGCATTATTTTACAAACATAATAGTGAAAGCAGAGCCATAGGACTGATCTTTTGCAGCTAAGATTAGTTTCTGGCTGTAATTGCAGGAGTTATAGAAAATACATTAAAAAAATGCACTTGAAAGCTGCCCTGAGCCACTCCAAAGATCTTGCTGGGTAGTAAGTACCTCTATGAGGATGGTTCACAAGCATAGTAAGAACCTGCCGATCCCACCACTCAGGCATACTTAGAGATTCAGTTTAAGTGAACTAAGTTTTCAATTAAAATGAAAAAAAAAATGTTTGAGAGTGAAGGAAAGCTGCTCTAAAGAAACCACAGGTGGGTTTAGACACGGCGGGGGGATTGATTCTGCTGCTGCTGTTTGTAGTTGGTGCTAAAATACAGTAGTCGAGTCATCTGTTGAATTAATTGGACAGAAAGGATGTCAAAAGGGGAATTACCAGACTACTGTGGATTTTGGTAATATGTGTTTTAATGGGGAAGAATCACATGAAAGTACTCAGTGGAATTCACTACTTTGTCAGTGCTATGCACGACACATAAATCGCTGACTGGAAACAGAACTGCAGGTGGCACAAAAGTTGGAAGACCAGGAATAAACCACTAAGAGGGGCCACAGGAAAAAAAGAGAAAAAAGGCAATTTCTGTCTCTCTTGGCTGGAGAAGAATGATCAAATTTTGGGAAGAGGTGGAAGAAGGAGCCCGTGTTACTGCTGCATGTGCGCGGGGGGCTTGTGCCAAGCGGTGTGGGCTGGTGCCGCTGTTGGAGCGCAGGAGCCGGGACCAGCCTGTGCGGAGCCGGCACAGCCCCGGCAGGCAGGGAAGAGCTCGGGAGGCTGCAGTGGTTTGCAAAACAGCGGGTTAAGGGGGCACCATTCGTTTAGCTGATGGAGGAGAACGCCGAGAGGTGATTTGGTCAGAGTACCTGAGTGAGGACGCCCAGGCGGGGAGATACCTGATCCTGGCGGATCAGGTCCTGCTTTGTCTAGCAGACAAAGGCAGAACCAGGTTTGGTTTCTCAAAGACGAAGTCACACAAGTTCAGCCTGGGAACACGATGCCAAACTTGAACGAGGGACCCAATCAGCCCCGAAACAAAAGGAGATGAGAAAGTCTCAGTGCTCAGAGTCCCTAGATGAGGGCTGACGTTTCTGCTGGGGATAGACTACCACTCAGGCACCAGTAGAAAACTAAACCCTCTCAGTCACTGTTTGACAGTCCCTGGTTCATGCAGTACCAGAGATCTGCTGCAGAGTCACGCGCTGTCTGTGGGTCCTGTGTTTAAATATAAGATTGATAAGATTGATTGAAGATAAGATTTGAATATAAGATTGATGAAGACCTCTGGCCCGTACCGCGTGGGAAGTTGTTTGCAGGCACAAGTGAACATTGTCAGCATCATCACTACTGCCCCTGCTGCTGTCGAGCAGGGCCACGTTTGCCGAGGGCTGCAGGAGCCCCCTCCGTGTCCTCTGCTCCAAAGGAAACGTCCATGCCTGTTAACTAACCAAACACATAAAAGAAATTGCTTGCCTGTCTTCCCTCCACTCTTCCCTTCTTTCATTAAACCCTGACCTTAAGCATCGCAGTAGTTTATTACTGAAGGAAAAAAAAACCCTGATGTCAGAACAGTAACTGAATCTCTATTTCTCTTTATTACTGAATAGTAGGAAATCTAATCTATACTGCCCTACTGGGTGTGTTTGGCTGCTCTTCAAACTAAAACAAGCCTTGGAAGATTAAAGTGGTGCTTGGCTCCAGATCAGGTGAATCAGCACAGTTAAAATGCCACCGAATGGCCTGCAGGATGGCCTCTGTTCTGTAATTACACAGGCTCTTTATGCCGTACAGGCAAAGGAAGTGATTTAATTTATCTGCTCTAATTGAATATGTGATATGAGGAAACAGTGATGTGTCTGTGTAAAATATGCTTTAGGGGCTTATGTTGAGAAAGAGAACAGGCTAACTGTACTGCTAGCTGCTCTACTCTAACCTAATTATAACTTTACCATTAGTAGTTACACTCTTAAATGTCATTTATGTATCAGGCTCTAATAGCAATTTTTGGTTGATATGCGGCACGAAACTTCACATGGGACCTCTTCCCTACTTTTTTTTTATGCTTTGTAAATTTATTCTATGATGTAAAGTATGTTATTTGGTGTGAATCTGATATACCCACTGAAATGAAATGAAATTTGGTTATTACAGAACCAAACCAGTGAAGATATTAGGAAAAATTGATTCCTATAGACTACAGTGGAAGCCAGGTTGGACCATGTATCACTGTGGTGATATCCCATTAGTTGGAAAACAGTAATGTTTCATTAAAAAGGTATTTGAAGGTTAATAGTTATTAATTTGAATCTATTTCTTTTCTATTAATAAATGCCTGATTCTAAGAGTGTTGCTTTTGGTTACCAAAGTCAAGGCCAGGCCTGAAATTTTAGAAAAAGATGTCAATGAAAAGAATCAGAAAGAGGATATATTATGATACATTAAGAAGGAAAAGGATTTAAGAAGTCCAACTGACAAAATAACAGTCAAACATGGAATAAGAAAATAAAACAGGTTCTCCCGCTGTGCCTATCTTATCTACAGGTAATGAAGGTCATAGATAAACTTTGAGGGGAAATTGTATAAAAAATATCATCCATTGAAAAAGGACCAATTTACCCCAGCGCTATATGTTTTGTATGTGCCTTCTCGTGTTTTCATTAGCACATTCTAAAGAAGAGCTTTAAAACCTGTCCCATCAGTGAAGAGGATAAACACTCTTGAGGCAAAAATGTTATATCATTTAGCTTGTTTATTCCTGGTTAGTTGGCACTGTCATTTCACTATGTATCATTGATTTATAAGTGTAGTAAATCTGCAAAAGTACTTGATGTTCCCACTGTTTTGAGATGAGAAAACACGCTATAAATCGGGCTACAGCTTTTTGATGAACATTAAAGCTAGGATTTGGATGAGGGAAGAGCCTGTGAAAACCTTGGCCTTGCTGGCAGTGAGATGACGCCCGGGGAGAAGTCTCCTGCTCATAGCTTGGCCTGGGAACTTCAGACGAAGATAAAAGAGAAAGGGTGTTAACCTGTACCATCCAAGAAGGTTTTGGCAACGTTACCCTGGAAAGTTACCAAAGGAAATTGATATTTCTGGGAGAAACCAATGGCTTACTCAGCTCCTGAAGTCAATGGTGCTAACGAGGTGGGGAGAAAGGTGCCTGGTTTCTATAACCTGAGCGGTGTTTGAGTGTTTTGCTGACTCTAAGCGATGGGTTCCCAAGGGCAGTGCCCTTCCTGCTAACAAGCCAGGAAAGGTATTAGGTGCGAGCTGGTGTGTCTGACATTCAGGAAGAGGGTGTGTGACTTAAAGGATGGAAACCAGCGTGTGGGATCCCTGAGGGCTGCGGGGTGATGCACATGCTGGGGCTGTGGGAGAGGTGTGGGTCCACGTGAGAAGAGCACCCCCAAGTGCCCTGGGCACCGCAGGCTCCAGGTCCCACAGCACCTTCCTGCAGAAGCCTTCCCTGATCCCCCTGGCCGTCAGCAAGACGGGATGGGCTCTGCGGCTCCCACGACCTTTCCTGTTTGTTTCATCTTTTGGAGCGGTGAGGATGCCATGGCAGCTGTGCTGCGGGCTGCTGGCAGAGGCAGAGGTGCTGAGGAGTGAAGGCAGCAAAGCAGAGCATGACGAGCAGGAGGTCGTGTGAGGGAAGGGAGGGAAAATACGGCGCCGCTGAGAGGGAACAGGAACGGGAGCACGGGAGCTGGATAAAAGGGCAGCAAGAGAGCGGGTCACTGTTCGGTGACGCTGATTACAGCCCTCTGCTACCCCGTGGCTTATATAACCTCCTAGGTCTGTAAAATGTCCTGTCTGACCGCTCTCTGCTAGCTTTAATGCACACTGCTACATACGCTCAAACCAGTTCACACGCAGGTTTTAGTACAATTCATGTGATGCAGCAACTACTGTCCTGAAATTGTGAAGCACAAATCTTTTCTCTTCCCCTGGTTCAGTTTAACCCAGTTTCTCAGACTACTGCTTCGTTTCCTGCCTCTGTTAGCTCTGATAATGTTATAACATATGGTCTACCTAGTGCACTGTATGCGCACTTTGCAAGGGGGATTTGCAGCACTGCGGTTAGCAATATGAAGTCTCTCATTTTGAACTTATAAATAAGCTTTGCTTAATACAAAACACCTACGAAGTTTTTTGGTTTTGCCTCTGATAATAATACCTCTGACGTAAGAACGTGATCTGTCATGCGTAGGATGCCTGTTAGCCCTGTCTGTGGTTTCATTCTTCTCCCTTACTGCAGTGCATGCTGTTTTTACCTCAGCCATGCGCGTGCTGTGGAGCGGAGTTGTTATCCATAGGAGCCACAGTCCGCTCAGCACTGCTGCGTTCTTGGGAAACGTGAAAATGGTGCTGGGGTGGAGACAGGCTGATCCTCCCAACCCCATGATTTTCATTGTCTCTCAAGGCCCATGAGGAAGGGTAGAGCCAGCTGCAAATTACAGGTATACATTTTACTCAGAAATTAACTCGAACAACGGCACCGCTACCACACAGCCATATCACAAAGGTCATACAGCAGCATGGGAGTAGCTCACCTGTCATGACTGTTACCTCCTGGGGACCACAAAGCAAAGGCTACAGCAGCGCGCTCCTTGGAGCAGCTCTTGTTCTCCCAGCTCCACCTGGTCCCACAGCCCCTCTGTGGGAAGAAGCGCGTGGCGACTTGAAAGAACAGGGTGAAAACCCAGCGGCCCCACAGTGGGAGGTGTTTTGTAAAGAGCAGCTTTCATAGGGATAGGCGTAAAATAGACTATAATTAAGTGTTGAACCTGTCCATATATATATATATATGTGTATATGAATCAGCCTCCATGTCCATTGTCTACAGTGGGGGAAGCTCGGCCCAGCCTCCAGACCAGGCCTGGAGATCGAGAGAGAGGCCGGGGAAGGTGCTGCCTGCGTCCCGGCCGTGTGCCTGGCCAGGAGAGCGGGAGTAGGCGCCGGAGAGCACGGTATTCCGGGGACAAAATGGTCCAAGCTCATCCTTGGGGGAGGAGACTGCTCAGCCCAACTCCTGCGGTGCCATCTGCCTCTTGGGAAAGTCACCCGAGCCCGAGGAGAGCAGAGAACATCCTGGCGAAACGCTGTGATGAAACCTCTCTCATTGCGAAAAGAGTTTGGCAAACTGTGTTTGATTTGGAGATTCGTGAGTTTTTCTGGATTAATGGCCCCGGTCTTCTCATAGAACCGTCATGCGAGTGAAAGAGACCCGCCACCTCGCCTGCACATTTTTGACGAAAACACAGCATAGCATGCAATCCTGGGGACTGCTTTCCATGCCCTTCTGCATCATCATCATTGCAGAGTCTAGGAACTACTTATTTATTTATTTATTTATTATCATCAGGTATTTTTTCTTAAAACAAACTTTTTTTAGATCAGAGCAAAAAGACTCAAGAAATGTGTGAAGGATTGATTTCTTAATTCTTCTGCTGGGTTGAATAGTATAAAAACAGAATTACTTTCACAGCAAATAAAGTAGATCGATTTGGCATATCCTACATTTTAAAGATGATATAGTCAAATTTGGCTTTGGAATTTTCTGAAATGAGTATTTTTAGGACTTCTTTTACTTCTACAAAATATTTCCCAAAGGTAACCAGAGTTCTCAAACCTTCCCTAAACTGTTAAGACTAGAGAATGCACTTTTTATAAGACATTAAAAAAAAAAACACTCAGATCTGAGTGAGGCAACACTTCAAGAATTTCTAAATACAGGAGCCATTATACAGTTTTGTGTTATTAAATATGATGGTAAGGATGGCAACATAGTCTTGTGCTCCAGTGTAATTAACTTCTTTCATTTTTCTCATGAAACTTAGGTGCTTCAAAGTGTATTCTCAGAAAATGCTAACTTCTCCAAGTTAGGCAAATCATACCAGAGTTTAATAGTCTCTGCATTACCCTCTGTTTCATGTAATTAGGTAAGTCTGGTCTTTTTAAAACAGGACTAGAAAAACCTCAAGATACTGGATGGGGAATAGGAAATTCAGTGATGAGAATCCTCATTTGAAAATAAGACAGACGGAAGAGAAAATTCATGAAAATAGTAAGTGAAGTGAAAATAAAGATGACAGTTTGAAAAGAGGGTGCATGTTACGTGAAATAGTACGGATATAAGCAATCAAGTAGGTTGAGAGATCAGTTCATCATCTTTGTTCTACTAAAAGAATTACGGCACAAAAACACTTAGAATTGTTTATTTGTTCATTACTTTTCACAATGGATGTGTACTAGAAGTACTAAAAATCACCTCAGTTAAGTAAAGAACCTTAAGAGTAGAAATAATGGAGTGCATAAATAAAGTCCAAACTCAAATCGTGAACTTACATGATGAAAATAAAGATTACACAGAGCTAAAATAGTCTAAATCTGTGCAAAGGGTCTGCATCCTCTCACCTGACTGCATTCACCCACTGAGTGTTCTCTAGTGTGCTTGGCACTGCTGAGCATCTTCTACAGCTGCCTCAAAAACAGCTGGAATTGACGGCCCCTGTAGGCTACTGGTCTGGTTTGCAATGATAATTCCCATAGTGCCATTAGAAAAGCCAAAGGTGACCAGGTGTGTAGGTGTAGGGGCATGTGTGTGTTTAAAAACAGTGTCCCCAGCTGAGGCTACTATGAACCTACTATGAAGAGAAATCTCTGTCTTGGAAGCTTGGCTGTTTGCTCGGTTGATGCAAACCATCAGTGTTTCGCTGACTTCAGTGGGGCTGCTCCAGCTGATGCCAGTTCGGATCTGACCCAGGAAGTCTACATTTCCCAAGCCTGAAGTTTCATTCTGCTGAGGACTTTATCTTCTAAGCCCACAGTGCAAGGTAGGGTGCAGGGGTGTGGGTGTCTTGTCTGGAGGTGTTACCTGCATCTGCAACAGCTGCTCTTTGCAGCCTGGTTTGATTCAAGCCTGAGTGTCTTGTAACAGTCAGTGATACAGTGCTTGCTATTACTGGGCTCAGGAGGACAATCTTGTTTGGGCTTCATCACCAGTGAAACTGGTTGTTTTGCCCTATGTTGAAGGCTGGGAGCTGGCAGAGATGGGTGTAATTAGGGTAGTTGGGAGACCTGAGCCCCTAGGTAAAGAAGGAGCCGCTGCTTGTGTTACCTGTGGCACAGAAGGGTATAGATGGCCTCTTTGAGGGGTATTTCAGCCTCTGGGCATACCATATTTGCCACATGAAGCCCCTCTGCTTTTCATTTGTGCAGCTATCATAGAATGCTTCATAGAATCATAGAATGCTTATTTTACTCTAGTTATACCTGGTTTCAGTATCCTGCAGTAGCTTTTCTGTCTTATCCTCTAAGCAGCCAACAGTGAGTCCCCACCTGCAGTGCCCTCAGTTAGTTAAAGGGGTGCCCAGAGCCTCTAATAAAGGGGGAACTCCAAGTATGGGCATAAGTATTTGGGATTGGCTTAGGATTTGAACATGCAAAGATTTAAAAAAAAAACTTAGTAATACTACATCATAATTTATCTTAAAAACAGATTAGATGTTTGTGACCCACAGCATTGATGCCTATTTTACACAGGCATCCTGATTAAAAACAGTCTTCCTGCTTGTAGCTGGATCTGTTTAGCTCTGTTGGCTGTTACCTTGTAAAGGTGTTAGTGAAATACCTGATTTGTTCTCTCCTATCTCAAAACATGAGATTGCCCTATGTCCTGTGTAAGTAAGTTTATTTTGCTACTTTTAACAGAGAAAAGCATCTAGCAGAATATGGTGCTCTACAATCAATAGGGCCAGTTCCTCACCTGAGAGCTATGTTTTTATAAACTGGAGAATTTTGTCTTATGCAATTTAATTATTTGAACTCCTGATCCTTTGGGTAGGGGCCCTAGCTTTATAGAGCTGAGTAAATTTGAATGTGCATGTGTCTTGGTTTTTATTTCTACTAGGCAAAAGACAAATTCCTGCCAGCTGTTGAAGACAACTGCCTTTTCAGTTAATGCTATCATGGCATTTGGTTTTAATGTCAGATTTTATCCAGTCCTTTCATGACAGAAGGCAACTTACTTATTTGTCACTTACTAAAATGGCATTCTGTGCACATAAATAGTGTGCCTGCAAAATTCCTACTGCAGCTTCATAGGCAAAACAGTAACGGTCAGAAAAAGCTATTTCTCAGAGCCCTCAAACCACTGATTTGTTCAGTTCCTCGCAGTCTTTCCATGAAGACTGTAGCTGCCTAAATCCTCTTCTGAGCCTGGGTTTCCATAGCTTAAGTAGCATTTACCTTCAAAGCTACACTGGGTGGCTGTATTACTTAAAAGTAGTCATATGATCTGAAGGCAACTCCCTATTTTGTTTTAAAAGTGATGCTTTTGGGTGAAGTTGGTGATAAACTCAATTAACTAGGCTGATGCAACCTTATTTAAATCAAATTAAGTGCATTTCTGCAGCGGTTAGCATCTATTTCATTAAATTGGTATGGCTTTGAGTATGGATAAAGCCAGAGGAGGACAGAGTTGGCAGCTGAGCTTGAATGGGAGCGGGAAGTTTGCAGTTCTTTGTGTCTGTGGCACCAGAGCGTTGTTTGTTTTCATTAAAATCTGGATCTGGCAGGACGCAATGGATGTTGCTTAGAAAAGCTGCCTGCTTGCTCCTCATAATTGGATTTTTCTAGCCCAGATTAATATCCACCATTCCATCTCATTACCTCTTGGAGTATACCTCCAAATAATTAAAAGAACAAGTGCTGAGGACTAACTATCTCATTAAGGTAAACTTACAACAAGCTCTTTGATTTTTAAATAAGCAGCTCTTTTCTTTTTTGCTGGAAAGAGGCCACAGTTTATTTAGCTCAGCAATGGCAAGAACTGATTTATGTCAATCGAGGGGGAAAGGGAGGAGGGAGGAAAAAAGCCCTTCAAGCCATTACTGCTGAATCATTGTGTATCGAGTAACACAAAACCGGCCCAGGAAGTTTTAACGGGGGTCGGCAGAAACTAATTTTGAGGGAGTCACAGAGACAAAATAATGAAAAGTGAAGCATTTGTGAGACTACTTCCACCCTGCTACTGGCAGGTAGTGTCTCACCAAGGGGAGCCTGACAAATGCACCTGCCTGATGCTCAATGTTAGAAATAAAAGCTCTTCTGTTTATTCATCATGGTGGCATTTGTGTATTGGTCATAACTTGTCATGCACAACATATCTAGGGCTGTTCCCAGTTCTTGCCTAAGCAAGGTGCTAAGGTACAAACCTGAAGTTAAACCTGAGGGCAGAGCAGTGGCCCTTGCATACACCGAAATTTTGTAGGCTCCCAAGGGCTCCCCTAGCTTGTAAGAGCTGCTTTCAGGCTGCAACTTATGCAGTTGTATACAACTGCACATAAAGCTATAGCTTTACTTGATTCTTCTTCCCAAGCAAACTTCACATCAAAAGACATACTTATAGGATATATTATTTTAAATTAATACAGGAAAAAAATACTTATACCAGCTACTACTTACAAGAGAGCCAGGAATACTAAAGACAATGACAACTTTAAAGAGTAAAAGGAGAAGGGTCATGATATTGATAAACCAATAAACTGCTGAAGGAAGCACCCCTAGGATGAGAAGACCTTCATCCTTAATTAAGGACATGAATTACAGTTTTGTAGTAAGGTAGGGGGTAGATATTTGTTTCACTCTGACTTACCTTGGATAACTTCTTTGGATCCCCTGGGCCCACAGGATGTTTTGAATAAGTAGCGTGGAGATCTCGAACTGCTTCTGGGAGCACTTCCCTGCAGGTGTCAGTTGTGTTTGGAAGCGGGGAGGTAACTAATGTGGCTGATGCCCAGAGGGCACAGTGATTGCATCTGAAATCCCGGCAAGTTTTGCCTGGTTTCTGAGGTATTTGTCTGCAAGGTGTAAGAAGCCTCGTATCATACTCTCTTCTAAATGAGTGGGCAAGCTACCTGCAAATTATATACATTTAATCGTAATTCTGGGGATTTTTTTTCTTGAGTTTTTTTAATATTAGGAGAACATCTGTCTGGGACCAGATCAGAAGGGCATGTTGTCTGCAGGGGTGCCTGGCAGCAGGTTGCTGGGGAGGGAGATAAGAAACGGGGCACGATGCAGAGTGAGCCTTTCCCTGGCGAACACCTCTAGCTGCCGGCTGACAGTGATTTAAGGAGTTCCTGAGCCATAAGCTGCAGCCAAAACACTCCTTAGCATATTCCTTTTGGTGCCTCTTCGCATCCACAAGTTTATTTAATCCTTGGGTAGCTGTTTATACTTTGGTGGCCACAACATCCCATGGCAACTATACTACAGGTTACACATGGGTTTGTGTTGAGAGTTAGTTGCTGTGTACCTGTTTCCTGATTACTGCTGTGCTTACGAACCCCCTGTGCTCCTCTGCACAGGTCCCGGGGTGTCCCCGTGTGGAACTTGGCTGTTTTCTTCCCAGCAGCTGCCAGAGCACAAGGGCTCCAGCCAACGCGCCGGCCGTGCGAGCGTCCTACCACACGCTGACACGCACTCGCCAGCAGCTACAGGCTTCGTCCCGGGGAATTCCAGGTAAACGTGATGGTTCGGCCTCTTGGAGGGAACAGCTGCTGCTCTTGCTCAAAGGGAATTCCCACCGGCTTTGATGTGCAAGAGGAGACATCACCCCCACTTTGCTTTGCTGCAGCGAGGCCACAGCCACGTTAGCAAAAACGTTTGTCAAGGGCTTGTGGCGAGTGCGGCTTCACGGGCAGCAGGCCAGACTTTCCCACCTCGCACCCGCGCCACAGGTGCTGCTCTTCATGGCTTTCTTTGTGTCACAGTGAGAGCACGGTCACCGTTTGAGCCAAACGGTGCAGAACAACTGTCAATTATTTCACTAGTAAGACCCGTGGAAATCTACAGGAATGTTAAATTTTTGGCATTTTTACCATCTAACTTTGCAGCCATGAGGCAGTGGAAAGTTTTAAAAGGTCTCCTTTCCACTGCTCGAGGGAGAAATGTTGTTTATTGAAGGGATACATTCATTGACTTAGTGCTGCTCACTTTGCGCACTGGCTGATCTCCTGGACTTATACCAAGTACTATATAAACTTGTTGCAAGAATACCTGCCCAAGGAAGCTTAACAAATCGATCCTTAAAAGCAGATGAAACAAGTGAGAGGACTTGGATAAACGGGAAAATGAAAAGCAGGATAAAAAATTAGTATGAGGTGCACATTTTTCCAGTTGTTCAGGAGTACTGGTCATAATCCTACAGTCCCGATGGTTAAAAGCGCATTTATCACTTACACTGGCAGTTTCAGACAGTTTCAAACAGCTTCAAAATGTTTCCTTTTTTATTACTCTTATGGCCTGAGTAAGATGCAAGGGTTTTCTCCTACATGCAGCAAGTCTGGTCAGTGCCAAGTCTGTTATTACCCTCTGTGGGTCTCTCTGCAGGCTGTGTCACAGACTCGTGGGACGCAGAACCCCTGCGGGTGTTTGTGGCTTCCTGCGCTCCTAGGGTCGCTGCTCTAGGGTTCCCTGGCGTGGGGAAGGAGCTGCTCTAACCCCGATGGGCTGGTGCAGCGGCACGGGGAGCTGGCGGCCTGCGGGCTGCTTCTGTGAAAACTAGTGTTCACCTGCCGCCTGCTGCGCGTGAGGGAAAAATGCAGCAGGAATTCCCGCTTCCTCCTGCTGGGACCCTCGGCTGTCGCTCCGGTGCCGAAACTGGAGTCCGTAACGGGAGGAGATGCTGAAGGCGGCCCTTGTGTTCTGTGTGAAAACCTACCTGCTTCATCAGCTGCCCAAGGAGGGATGTAGGTGCTTGCTGTAAAACCATGTTTTAAATCCCTGGTCTGGGGATGTAGCCAAGAACTCTTCAGAGAAAATTATGACGAAGTAGGTGCTGTTCACAGGAATCCTTTACATGAGGCCCCAGAAATGCAGTGTTAGCTCATTGCTGGTTTAAATATTGATAGGAGAGCTCAGCAGGAAAGCTTTGACACTACAACAAAGCACCAGCCGTGTGGGGAAAGGAAGCTCCTCTGCCTTAAATCCAACCCATACGTGAGGTAATCCAAACCCAGCTGAAGTACTGTGCACCTGAACCCTCTCAGGCTGGTTCTTGTCATAACATTGTGGTGCAAAAAACTCGTTGCTGACCTTAGATATCTTCTGCAACAAACTGGTGCAAACTATGCCTCAGATCTCCATGCTTAAATCAAAGATGATGTGATTTGTCTTCAGAAAGCAAAAAACCTCTTCTCAGTAGGGCTACTTTACCATTTATCTGTACAGAGTCTGGCAAAATAGGGCCCCAGTGCCACTTATGGCTTGAGGAGGGCAGTGGGATGTGAAGAGCAGGGTGCTCTGAGCTCACCCCTCGGCTCAAGGGGGTGCCACAAGTGCCCAAAGGGTGACGGAGGAAACAGCAGGGGGAGAAACCCTGCGCTTTTAACTGCTTTTAGCAAATCTCTAATGCCACCTGCTGAGGAAACATGAAAATGAGACCAGTCTTCAGCAAGCTTCTTACTGCAGTCATCTCATCATTGATACATTCTTAACTTCAATATTTCTATGTGAAGAAAATGCTATCTTAAGAAACGTGAGCCCTGATCTTAACAAATAGTCCTGATATTTTAAGAGTATTTTTTTTAAAAAAAAAAAAAGGAAGAAAAAAAAAGAGAGAGAGAAAATTAGCCAACCACAGAAATCCATGCGTAGTTTGGTGCCTGTTTTTGTGCCGGTGTGACCTGGCTGACATCCAAGCTGTTGTACTCGGGGAACAGCATGGGGAACCGAGGCCTCATTTCTGCAAACCTGTGATAAAATCACTGTGCAGCGTTTGGCATTACCCTCTTTGTTCATTGTTCACCTTAGCTTCAGAAAAGGGTATTTAGTCAATCTTAAAGAAATTCCTGTAAAATTCTGAAAATGCAAATCCTAACACAGGATATTAGGGACTTTTGTTATTTTTTGTTTTCTTGGTTTTTATCCTTTGTTATTCATCTACTTTTTATTATTTATTTTGGTAGCTCTGTCTCAAAGTAGACACACCTGAGTTAGGGACTTGTTTCGTGTCCGTTCCCATAGACAGTATGAAAGTACAAATAAAGCTGTCATCTATAAATGAACCTGTGGCAGCAGCAGCGGTTATTTAAAGGGACATAAAAAAATCAGAAAAAAAAGACATCAAACATAACCAAGTATTTTGTGTATCAAGATATTAGATACCCTGTGTATTTAGTAAGTATTAATCTAGTTACATTTACTGAAAAAAAAAAAGGCTGATATGTTGTTGATGCCCTTTCCTACTGAAAGGAAAAACACACTTGGAACATTCAGGACCCTTCTCATTTAAATGTCTGAACCAAAACACAATAGAAGGCATCCACAGTTTGGAAAACAAAGGCTATCCAGCCGTGGAGATTTTTACATGCCACAAAAACATGCAGTACTAACACTAAAGAACACCGAGCCAATATAACAACAACAACAAAACAGTTAAGACTGTTTTTTTAACAAAAAGGTTGACCAAATACACATAATTAGCCTGAGGAAAATGGTAATGGTAACTTGGAGGTTGTTGGCCGACTGATTAAATAAATGAATTCAGGGAGGGGGTAATACTTGAGCCTCAAAAGAACAAATATATATTTGCATGCTTGGTATATTTTTCACATGTAATAATTTCCCTTGACTGTGTTATGCTGGTGGCTGGTATGGGAAGTGTCTGTAAATGGTTCCATCTTCTATGAAAATTTTCCAAGTTAGCTAGAGGGAAGGGTCATCTTGTGGTCATCCAAATGTGACATTATCAAGGATGTTCAGTGACAACAAAAGCAAATACAAATTTGGTAATCTGATACTCATTGGGCTATGTTTTGAGTGAGAAAGCAGGATAAAAAGGATTTCTCTCCATCTTTCTTTCTTGGATGTTCATGGAGTAGATGGGGAAAGCAAGCCATAACTATATTGACTTTTCCAAATCATGCAGAAGTACAACGAAGATCACCACGTCCTTGAGCTCAAGCATTGTACATAGCTGGCTACACTCACATGTACACGGGTTTGTTGCTGTAATCCATCGGCGTTCTGTTGCATTTTATATTATATAGCTATCAATGTTGCAGGAAAATAAACATTTCTAGAATAAAACACAGAAGGAAACCTAACAAAAAATTGAATTAATGCATTAAATATTATAGGTTTAATTCCTTCCATGTTGCCTAGTAACATATTATTTCCAAAATATAAGGAGGTGATGGTTTCGCATACAGATTTGCCCAAGTTGTCCTCAAGTACAGTTAATTTAAAAAAAAAAAAAAAAGATTTGGTCATGAGTGGTACTTGAGAAAAGTAGCTCAAACTTTAGTCTTTTAAGCCTGTCATGAACTTTGATTTCCTTGGATGATTACTAGAGTTTTTTTTTTTTTTTAATACACATTTTTACACTTTTTAAAATATATTTACAATTTTGGCCGGCTGTATGATATGAATAGAAGTTTCTTTGGAGGAAAGGCCATTTAAAACAAACATAGCCCAAGCCCATGCTTGCTGCACACAGCTTCCAAGAAGCTGATAGTAAATGTACGTGCTTATATGACGTTACTAGAAAAGCTGGCTCTCTCCCATTGCTTTTTATTGCAGCCCTCTGCAAACTTTGTCCTGCACGCTGGACACTGTGGCGATGCAGAGAGCTTTGGAAGCACAAGTGGTCAAATAGATGAGATGAGTTAGCAAAGGGAGAAGTGCAAGGCCCAGGTCACTTGCTACTGACTTTACAGACATGTGCACACAGAGCATTCTTAAACTTGGGACCTGCTGCTCATCTAAATAGCAGTGCTTTCTTGTTGCTGTTCTTAAAGTTTTGTGTTGCATATGCTGAATTACTCAATGCAAATTTAGCATGTGGTTTTGGGTAGGTCTTGATATGATTAACATGGCCTGCATTTCTAAAGGACTAGACTTTTATACAATATTAACAACAAATTTCATTTCAGAAGGTGAAACTAAAAATTTGTTCCTCTCAAGTGGAAAAATAAGGGCCAAAATACTATAGGGAGAGGGCAACACGTGCTTCTTTGCCTCTAGGGGCCTTGCAACGTCGGCACAGAGTTGCATTTTTGCTTTAGGCACAGCTGACACCGTCTCTGCATTGTTGTGTCCCTTGTGTGTGCGCAGTGAGATCTAGAAAGTGAGTTATAATGGACACAATCCCGCTGCAAGGTTGATAGAAAAATAAAAGCAGTACACAAAAGGGCAGGATGCTGCTACGTACAACAGAGATACATTGTAGTTCTATTTGCTGCACTTCTCAATGAGTTTAAATAAGTTCCAGGTGACGAGTTTTGTTAGTATAGAATTGATAGGGTTTAAAATTTTGATTAAAAGTGGTAAAATAACTTACAAGTAAAAATCCTTGCAGTTCAGAGCTGAAGTTGAAAGAACTGGTGAGGTTGAGAGGAAGGAGACTGAGAGCTGCAGGGCAGACAAGTCCTGCTGCTCTAACACACACCCTGCCCTGACCCTTCTGCCTGTGACATTAGTGACAGAGCAAAAAGACTTAAATTCCTTTTGCATCTTTGCACAGTTTCTAACATGCTAGTCCTTATCTGCTTTGGCTCTGGGTGCTCCTGAAGCACAAAGTTAAAAATGTTAGTGCTTCCTAAAGTAAACACACATCAGAAGTGCCCGTTCCTGCAGGCTTCCTGCTGGTAGCATTAACAGCAGCGTTAATGCTGGGCTGCTCGCGCGTGGGGGTTTAGTGTGTGAGCAGTTTATGCCTTGCTTGCGTGGGTGCAGACACCTCCCATCAACACCAAGTTCTGGTGCTCTCCCCTTTGGAGCCTGCCGCCCAGCCCTGTCCTTGCCTGCTGGACTTGTTATATAGGGCCCCATTTTCTTCTGTGTTCAAACACAGAGATAAGGAGCAGCTCAATGTAGGTCTATCCTGGGTGCCCGCAGCCTCTTCAGAGCCCACGTCAGAGGCCGCCTATCACGATCTCTGCAGGACGCACAACGATCCTTCACCGGAGTTCAGTGAGCTGGGAATTAGACAAATAATGCTGAGGATGGTTGTCTTTTGAAGATAAAATTATTGCACTGTAGCTCTGACCTTGATCAGATACCCTCGCAGTTGTGCTTAGTGCAAGACGTCACTCCGTAGAACAGGAGTCTGTATCTGAGCCTGTCACCTGGGCTTCCTTATGGAGAAAGGCAGAGACATTCCTAGGACATCTCGCTCAGCTCAGCTGAACTGCACTTTAAACCTGCTTATTTTTACTGACTAGAAGAGCATCTTAGAGCAACTGGGTCTGACAGTAATCTGCACCCTATGTATTCGTACTAGGTGACCTGAACCCTTGCCACAAGGCATGGGATTAATGCAGAGTATGAAATGTAGGCGTGCATGGAAATTTTAGACATAGTTTCTGGTAGCGAGGTAACCATGGGATGTTAGATTCACCATTCTATGATCTGGCTGTCCAGACTCCTATCACTTCTCTGCTGGGGATATTTTTCAATCTTTATTTAAAATTAGCACAAAGACATACCGTGTCTGAATAAATAAGATTCTCTGCCCTATATGATAGTGTTACACCTTTAAAGCAGCAAAAAAGACTGGCTTCCAAAGTCAGTCTTGCCTACCATTTATATTACCTCTGAGGAATAAATTTATCATATTCCTACTGTAATGACAGAGGAAAAAAGTGGAGTAAAACAAAGTTATCCATAAAAATATTAAACATATTAATATATACTTAACACAGAGTAGCTTTACTCTTTTCCCAAGAACAGAAATTGTTCTAATGGACCAGACTACCTCAGTGTAGTTCTAAGTCAGACTCACTTGCAGTGCCAGGTGAAGTCAGAAGCTTTAGAGGAAAAGAAAACTAGATGGGCAGGCGCAGGTAACTAGTGCAGTAGAGCTTCCATTGTCAGGGAATAAAAAACCCTTCTGTTGATGCCACTGAGTATCCTTTCCAAATATTTTTTTTCCATTAACAATATTCTGACTAAAGTGCTTATCACTTCTATAAACACTTGAGTCACTTCTAAGTTAGAAGTGCTAACTTTGTGCTGAGTTTTTTAACGCACTTAAAAAATTATTGCTGAGGCTCTCATGAGCTGGCCCAGTGCTTCGCACAGAGTGGGACTCCTTAAACAAGAGCAGTGACGCTGCGATCTGCATTTCTGGTATTGCAGAGCTCGCCTGCATAGTTAGGGACTGTGCTCCTCTGTACATAGTTCCACACCCTGCCCTCACTTGGAGTCAAATTTTAGAGAAACTTTTCACTAGACTCCATCTCTCCATGTCCAAAAGATGGGCAAGTTGTTCCATTACTCAAGAGAAAAAAAAAAAATAAATAAAACAAGACAGTTCAATTTTCTTCAGTAAACCATGAGCTGCACCCCTCCACTCCAGTGTCACCTGCAGCTGAGCGTAGGTAGCTCGGATATGGCTCTGCCCGTCCAGAACTCACTGACCTGAGATTACTGCGTGTCTTTATCCTCCCTGCGTTGCAGCCCGTTTTTGTGCTCCTGCTGCAGTCAGTGCTACCATCTCAGCCCACGTAGACATGCCTGAGCTGGCCAAAAAGCTTATAAATGCACAGCTAGGTTTTAGCTGCTGTTTGAAATTATCAAAATTCAAAATATTCAATACAGAAAACACGCAGGTTGCAGATTTCTAAAACGTAATTTTTTGCCATTTAAAGAACAGCTAGAGTCCCTTTTCCTTTGCTGTGAGCCTGGTCACAAGCAGATTCATCCACAGTAATAATATAGTGTTAAAATTGCTTTTATAAACAAAATATTTTTATTAGACTTGGACATGGGTCATTTTAAACCAAGAGTTAAAATACAGCTGATACTAAACTATTGTTTCACATCATTTCATTACAGTTAAAATTACTGAAGAATAACCTTGAGAGATAATATTTATCTGAAAAAAAAGCTGTTTAAAATATAGGTGGAATTTCTTTTTCTTATTTAGTGTGTTTTGGCAGTATAATTTAAACTAGACAACATATCTCCCACCGCATATTCACTGAGCAAAAGCAACTGAATACACACTGTTTCACTAATTTATTTCCATTCCTGGTGTGGAAATGACTCCATGATAATACCTATTTTTCCATTTCTGTAAACACAATTAACTTTCGCCAAGCTTACCCAATAGGAGTAAGAGCTCTATCCAATAAAACCAGCTTGAGAATTCAGAGATATTCCAGATGCTTAATCCAGTTTACTGCATAAGTGTTTCTAAGGACACCCCAGATAGAGAAATCCATTCCCTTATTTATTTTCCCCTTTTTTTATAGCAGCATCAGAACAACACTGGCCTATGTTGAACAGATAGTCACATACAGCCTGGTCCAGTACCCTGCAGCTTGGGCAGAGTGGCAGAATTAGGGGGTGAAAAAGCACCTTTGCGTGTGGCTTCTACAGACCACACATCACCTGAGCATTCAGTTATAGTATTTTTTTTTCCATGATTCATTCCTAGATTAAAGAAAAAGGCTGGCCATGTGTAAAACAAAGAATAGTCTCTTCTGACACAACAGACCTTTTATACAATATGTAAGCTCAGCATCTTACTTCAGAATGATGAAATGTCATGAGACCATAAGCCTCAATTTACACAGGCAACAAACAAAAAGGCAACTGAATATCTATCTTTAAAGCCCACAGACAGAATTGTAAATTATTACTATTTGTCACTTTTTATCATGGGCATATTGAGACGTTTCATTCAGACTTCAGTTCTTTTACCCTGATGCTGTGCAAACAACACAGTTATACTATTAACTATTTCGGGACGCTACTGTAATTATAAGTTGTTTTTTGGTATATGATGGTATGCTTAAGACAGCTTACTTCAAACTCGATTATGTTTTCAGAGATCCATCTAATTTTTGGATACATTTTGTTCTCTTTTTGCATAATGTTTCTTGCAGGCTCAATGTTATTTCTCAGCCCTGGGTTATAAGGCATGTTATCATCAATGCTTCTCTGTGCATTTGATTGCTTTGCTCAGCTGAACCACAGAGACTGTTTTTGTGCTCAAAGCAGTGTTCACGTTCCAGTGCAAAACCTTATCTTAGGCCTCTTACTTCAGGAAGGAAAGGTGTGTCCAGCCTGGCTCACATTACACGTGGCAACTTGCTACCTACTGGATCATTTTTAGTACATTCCCATTTCCTCATAGTTTCAAGTAGAGCCTCCTCTGTTCACCAATGTCACGAACATCTCAAAAGTCCTGGTTATCTAACTCAAAGAACCTGGACGGGTTTACCCGTATAAAGGGCAATCTGATGAAAGGGGTTCAAACCACAAGGAGTATTTCAACTTTCTTCAGTGTACAATTAACCTACTTTGATGCAGCTTAAACTGTTTGCCAAGCAATTTAACCCAAATCAAAAACTGCCTCCCCTGAACTGGTCGCTTCATGAGCAGACTTACGTAATGAACCCATCGATACCTGTGACAAGATAAAGGTCTTTCTCCTATAAAAAGGATTCCTTCTACATACCCTCCTCTTGTTTTTTTCTTTAGTTTTTGCTTGCATGTGCCACTTCTGCCAACATCTTAACACCCCCATCTTCACAACATTTGTTGTCCCACTATTCTGAAATATAAATGTATAATTGCTCACATCGTGTTAGGTACTAAGCCTAATTTATGCATAACAAATACATTTTCAAAAATGCAGGCTTTCTACTTCTCCATTCATTACGTGAGCACTTTCCCGAAGTTTTCATATGTGTTTTGCAGTAATAATATGACATACAACACAATGCATTCATGAAGAAAATAACCGTCAAAATGAAAGCTGCAGTGTCTTAGAGGGCCATCACCTTTATCTAGTGGAAACTGTACATACACTTTATGAAGTTGTGTATAGCACTGTAAAACATATCACATCATTTTCCAGTCCTGAAAGCTGTTTACCAGCAGCTAGCTCATATTTTCTCCAGACTCAGTCATATGAAATAGTCTAGAACTTGGAGGAAGGAAGGACTTTACAACAGTAACCACAGAAACAGTTTAAAAAGCACCGATCCTGCAACTGCAGCTGAAAAATAATATATCTGAGCAAGACTGAGAGCAACTTCTCCAAAAGTCTGATCAAAAATCACTAACAAAACCAGTCTGAACAAAATGTTTTACCTTCCTAAGTGTTTGACAGTACAGTAAGGTGGTCACTGGAGATACCCCTGGCATACCAATCGCAACAAAAACTGTAATGTGAATAACAAGTATACTGCATATCTGCACAAGCACCAAGGCAATACAGAATAAAACCTTATCCATCAAGTCTCTCCCACAAATGGTCCCCCATAAAGATGCAAATTTTAATGTACATTTTAGTATTTTAGTATGCATTTTAGTATTTTGACAAGAACCAATTCCATAAAAGAAAAGCCACTGCAAAGTTGGAGAAAAAAATCTAGATGTGAATTTAAACTTGAAAAAGATCAACAGCAAACATTTCATAATAATCTGATAAACAATCAATTCTGATTTTATAAAGAGCAAAATTCTTCAATTCTTGAGATAAACTGCAGATTTGATTGTGAAGATTTACTAGATTGTACCACACTCTCACTTTCTGCTGTTTTATACACTGCAAACAAGCTGTGAACTGAATTTTCAGCTAAACTTACAAGTTAAAGCACATGAATGATCACAACATTCAACTTTTCTTTCCCAGTATAAAAAGAAGAGAGTGGCAACTTGGATGGGAGACAGATATGCTTTAGACACAGTCTGTCAAAATCATTTCCAGACACAGGTATTTTAAATGAACTACATTTGCATCATTTAAATGACTCCAGTTTCTTGTTTCTGTCTGGCTTCATTGCGAGCTCTGCTCCTATTCATCCACCTGTTGATTGAGAAAGCATAGTGTACGTGAGTTTAAAATCCTAGGGTCAGATTTTTTTGTCAGAGTGTGAGCCTCCTAGCAGCTCTGTGCATCTTAGACTGTGTGCTAGAACTGTCAATGCACTTCATTACTGCTAGGTGTATGGCCAGTTTCTAGGTTAGTATTAGTGTTGTTATCCATCTTCTGCAACAGCGCGGGAAGATCGAGCACAGAAGAAATAACGTAGTGAGGTACCGGGGCAGTATCTAAGGGGGTCGTCATGGTTTTGTTTAGCCAGACAGTTGCTTTCAAGCCTGCGTTCAGGCCTCCTTGGATATCTGTGTCTAGAGAGTCGCCAACCATAATGCACTCGGTGGGCTGCACCCCCAGAAGATCGCAGCAGTGGTGGAATATGGACGGCGCCGGCTTCTCCTCTTTCTGCTCCCCTCCCACGACGATGGCATCGAAGTAGGGCTGGCAGGCGCACGCCTCGATCTTCTCGCGCTGCGTCTGCCTGTCGCCGTTGGTGAGGAGCAGCAGGCGCACGGCCTTGCGCAGCTCCGTGAGCATGCCCCGCGTGTCCTCGGCGAGCGTGAGGTGCCGCAGGCGCGTCGCCTTCCACAAGAAGTAGCACTCGGCGGCCAGCCTGCGGTTCGCCTGCCCGCCCAGCGTCTCCTGGATGGCCTCCTCCCAGTGCGAGATCCTCAGCTCCGTGATGCACGTCCTGGCCGGGTCGTGGCACTCGCGCAGCAGCTTCGCCCGCACCCTATCGCAAATGGCACGGGCCTCGCCCTCGCCGCAGTGATGCTTGGCCTGCAGGGCGCTGACCACCTTCAGCGAGCGCAGGAGGCCGTGAGGGAGCCGCTCACCCGCCCCTCGCGGCCGCTAACGGCTTCGTGCCGGAGGCCCCGGCCCGACAAGGGGGAGGAAGGAACGGGAAAGGGACACACACACGGGACAAGCACGTACCTCCTCGATGGCGCGGCGCCCCGCCGCCGCCGTGTCCACCAGCGTGTTGTCCAGGTCGAAGAAAACGGCCTTGACGCCCTGCAGCCCCATGGCGCCGCTCGGCTCCGCAACGGCCGCGGCACCGCGAGAGCCGCCGCGCCCGCCGCGCCCGCCGCCCTCCCCGCCCACGCCGCGTCATGGCGCTGGGGCGGCGCCGCGGCCGTTGGGGGCCGTTAACGGCTGCGGAGCGGCCGCCCCCGCGCCCGTCTCCCTTAAAACTTCCCTGTCTCAGAATGATTCCTTCGTGATAAAGTTAAAGCCAGCGATTTCTATAAATACTTCGATATTTGGGGACCTGGTATAATAATAGATTATTAAAATTTCTAAAGCCTGATATTTTCTGAAACAACAGGAATCCAAAAAGGGATGAAAGCACAAGATTAAAGCACAGTTGTGCGTTCTCGCTACTGCTTCAGAGGTATCATTTTACATAAAGTAAAGTTTAACAGCAGATTTGATTAGTCAAGGATTATGCCTATCATTCTTGGATAAACTGGATAAATACAGTGTCTCCTTCTTTCTTCAGCCAGCAAGTTTTGTTGATTATTATGTTAGCATTTCTAATACCAGTTAGCTATTAACATTACAGTCAAATGTTAACTCGCAGCACAGGAGGAAACTGGTTACATGTTACCAGAGATACTAGAGGTTCACGACAAGCTGCTTGCAGTTTTGAAAACTTCCGAGGGAGAATAGAATCATCTCTAATGTTTGTGTTTTAACTTCTCTTAGTGTGATTTTTTTTATTATTATTCCACAAATTTCCAGAATGGGCCAGTACCATTCCCAAGAGGAATTTTGAACACAGCATGGGCTAGAAGTGAAGGAAAATGGGGAGTGGCCAGGCCACCCATTTTCAGTGTTGGCAAATGTTTCCTGGCACTCGCCATCTTATTAGAAAAAGTATAGCCAATGGGATGGTTAATATGCCTACAAGTGCAATATGCAATAATCCAAGCCTTAAGTTATAAGAATGATAATGAATGATAATGAATAAGAATTATAGTGTTAGAATAGAAAACTCTAAAAGATAAAATGCACACTTCGTGTATTTCCATTTCAGGAATGGAAAAGAGTTCCAAACAGCATTTAAAATAACCACCTTACTGTAGCAGATTTTTTTTTTTAAATTCTGTGCTCTAGTTGGCTTGGAAATAGTGTATAAGATGTGCTTCTCTTATTTGATCAAATGTGAGAAGTTTTAGGCATGTTAACTTTACTTAATCACTGTTTTTTTTTCAGAATTTATAGAGGAGAGTGATCAAAAATAGCTGAATTTCTTTGATCCTCTCTGCCTAGGAAGATGCAACCCATTTCAGATAACCCTATTTTCCAGTCAGGATGCAGTGGATCCCATGAAACACAGGGTAAGTTTGCTCTGTTCATTTCAGAAGAGGTACATTTATATAAAAGTAGACTCCATGGTTTCAAAGCAGTTGCCCAGATGATCAAAGAAGTCATAATTGGAAAATGAAAATGTCTTAAAAGATTTGGTAAGATACTTATCTCTGCTGGAAGCTTCCCCATACAGAACCAAAGAATTTAAACCATGGATGATGATAATTGTTTATGTGCCATCAACTGATGTTGACTTCAAAGTAGTTGTGCACGAAAATACCATAAGGTGTTTGCATACATACTTGTAAAATTTCTTGCAAAGTCGTTCAATTTTGAGCAGTATTTGCCAGGCTGAATTTGTATGAACCCTGTATTTATGAAATAAGGAAATAATGCCACTCCTATCAATCAGCACTGCTGCATGCATTATCTCTGTGCTTTCTTACACTTTCAGAAATACATACTACTTTTTCATTGTTTTTTCTGTGTAATTGCTGGAGGCTATAGAAGTTTCACAGACGCTCAGAGCCAGGAAATGGATGGAAAACTTGATGAAAGTTTAGCAAAAACCTAACTAGAAGCCAAGCTATCATAACAGCTAGACTGCAAATTCTAAAATATAAGAATGCCATTTCTGATATCCTTAAATGAGAATCCATATATGGAATTGTTAGAAGTGGGGGTCCTCAATGAAGAATGTCATGAACATTTCCGAAGAAACCCTATTCTGTCCATACAAAAGGTTATACTAACTCTAGTGAATTCTGTGACTAATGTTTGCATGTTTGTTCTCTTTTTTTTTTTCTTTGTGAAAGATGATTACACTTTCTTAATCTGCTAAATGATTCTGAGTTCTTATCTAAGATTCCTGAAAGTTTTGTGTTTTCCCTGCATGCCCACGGTAGCAGAATGTGTTCTTTTCTGGGGGCGTCCGTGCCATGCAGGGTGAATCTGCTCCCTGGGTGCCGCGGGGTGCCCAGGCTACGTCCTCATTCTATGGGTGGCTCTTGTTTTCTTTCTAACCTCCATAGCTGTCTGGTTCCTACTGAAAGGAAAACTGGCTGCAGGGGATGCAAGCAGTGAAATTCAGGCTGACTGGGTTGATTAACCCCATTCAGCACCAAGAAACAGAAAAATGTTTAAGTTCTACAACTGATCTGTAAATTTGCAAGGCTCAACATGGGAATCTTAGTATGATTTCTGAAAAACAAAAAGCTGTTTTTGTTAAATGAATCTTTATCAGTGCAGAAGGAATGATTAAACACCATGTAGAGATGATTAGGAATTTATTCATTTATTTATTTTTAATCCATGGTGCAACTTCATTCAGATATTTTGGTCTTGCTGATCATGTAATTTAAGAAGAAAAATTCCCAACGGTTGTAGAACTGGAAAAGTTTCAGAGAAAGGTAGTAAAGGCAATTAAGATTTGAAGGGAAAATGTATGGAGAGATTGCAATAAAATGAGATGCAATGGGGTGCAATCAAATCAATTGATGTCATAATGGGATTCTCTTCTGTCAAACTAATTAACTAAAAGGTTAGCAAGTAAGTTGAAAATTAAAAGCATGTAAAAGGAAGTACATCTTTTAAAGGTGCCGTAGCACCAGTGGCAATACACTTCTTTTGGAAGTTGGTGAAGTTAAGACCATGAAGTTAATGATAAAGAGCTCTCACATGAAGTGATATTCGCATATAGTGAAGCCTAGCGATAGGTCTGGAATTGGCCAGGCATCGATGCTGCTTTCAAGGTTTATGTACCGTTTTGGAGCACAGAACAGCGAGGGCTGGTCAGCAAAGAGCCGTGCTTGCGCAACGCTGCTTTCGTGCCGCGCATCCCGCTGGGCTCGCCGCCCCAGCACGGATTTCCCGGAAGGGCAGAGGGCCGAGCGGGAGCGGAGGGGCCGCCCTTCGCCTTTCGCTTTCGGTTCTGGCTCCGGCCGGGCGCGGGCGCGCAAAAGGAAACGAAACCGAGGCGGGGCCGGCGGGCGGAACTGGCAGCGCATCGCGTCCCACCGCAGCGCATCGCATCGCATCGCATCGCAGCGCATGGCATGGCATCCCACCGCGGCTCCCGCAGGTAACGGCGCGGGATCCCGCCTGCCGCCTTCGGCCGGGGACGAGGCGCCCGGGGAGCGGCTGCGGCCGGGGCTGGAGAGCCGCGGGGGGCAGCCGTGCGGGGGGAGCAAAGCGCCCTCCCGGGGGCATCCCCGAGTTCCCCATTGCACGTACCTAATCCCCAGGGAATTTTCAGTGACATAGTTCCCTGCACAGGACTTTGGAAATGCTCTTCCTTGCAGCGCTTGCTGTTTTTTTTTTTTTTTTTTTTTTCCCATGTTTTTAACTGCTCCGTCCTCCCTACCCACCAAGTTCCATTTAAAGAGTTCTTGCTATTAAATTACTTTACCTTATGTGTTTTTTTTTTTTAGCGTAGTTCTTTATCTTTTCTTCTGCTTACCTGAGTTGTTACTATTGCCATAAGATTATTTTCTTTGTGTGTTAATGGGGGACTGACAATAATCACATTTTTAAAGAATATACTAAAATGCCTCCCCGGCCTCCTCTGAAAGAACTCATTTTAATTCTGTCAGGAGAAGAGTGACAGATTTTTTTTTTCTTCTGATTCAGTCATCAATTCAGCTTTTTCTTGCCACATTCTCATTAATGACTAGTTTCACTTATAAAAGATGTAATTAAAATGTGTTAATAGGTTTTGAAAAACAGTTGCAAGTCAACTGCTTTTGTTAGAAAGCTACCGTGCTTTCCTACAGGCACCAGATTTATATTTTACGTCACTGTATTAGCCTGTCAGAATTAAGGGCTGGTTCTTCACCATGCTTTATAGAGACCCTTTCTTCCTTTTGTCTTTTTTTTTTTTTTTTTCCTCCTCAGAGATTGTGCCAAAATGGATCGAGACGCCATGGCCGAGATCAACCATTATTGTCAAAAGAATAATTTTACATTGGACTATAGTGATGTCAAAGCGACTGGCCCTGCTCATTGTCCTGAGTAAGTTCAGAAAGCTAATGAATTTGCGAACACTTAATGCAAAGCACAGAGAAGCTAACGCTTGAGATCAGTATCTTTTTAGGACCTATGGAAAGTACTGTGCTGTAAGTATGTTACAAGTGTGTCATGGAGAAGGTTGGGGGTTATAGCAATATTTCAGTTTATGATACATGCTAAATTAAATGCTTTTTATTATTTAGTTTTACAAGGGTGCTTATCGGAGTTATTTTTGATTGCTGGTAATTCTAAACACTTGCATGAGGGTTAGGTGAATTATGTGCAACTTTTTGAATGTTTGTTAAAGGAGAAGGGTCTTTTTCATTAAAACTCTTCCTAATAGTCAGGATGTCTCTTCTCAAGTGCAGTCTTACACATTGCCAGTTAGCACTGTTCATGCTAGGCTATTATTAGACCTAAACATTCACAACATTCACAACCATAGTTCGGGTAACTGCCTTGTGTTTGCAGGTCTCGTGCAGTGGGATAGTGGTGTGCAGGAAGAGTCTGGGTGACTCGGGCTGTGCTGAGGAGCATGGTGTGAAGAGCCTCGCTACAGGGAGCTGGGGCTGGGTGTCCCTTGGGGATCCCTGTGGTGGCTCAGCTCTGGCTGCTGGTGTAGTGGGTGCCCACTGATGGTCCAGGTTGCCTCCGGAGCCCTTCTGTGCATTGTCCCACCTCACGAGCCCTCCTGGAGCTGTCTGGCAAAGGCCACGGAGGTGCCTGCTGCCCCGTCCTTCACCGGCTATGGTGCTGTAGCGGCTGCTGCTGCCATGTCTGCCCGTGTTGGTGCTGAACATGGCCCAAGTCGCTTGAGAGAGCCCAGACTGTTGGTGCTCTGAGCTGCTCCAGTGACTCTGCACTGCAATGTTCCTAGCCTGGCAACGCAGCCTGTGGCCAGCCAGGTCGAGTCTGGACAGGGCTGTGAACTTGGGGTCCATGGTGGTTAAACCTGACTTTTGGGGTCAATATGTCATTAAAGGGGAGGGGAACTTGGAGAGCATGGTTTTATTAGAAAATAAAGCTGGGATCTTGAAAATAAGTCAATTCTTGAAATCATTGCCTCTTCATGAAGCAGATTCTTCCACAGAGAAGCTCATGCTGTTCTACCTAAACTGCTTCTTAGGGTGGAATCTTTCTTTTTTAGCTTATTAATTAATCAATTAATTAATTAGCTTCAGTAACTTTATGCTGATCTGCAATCTAAAGAACGGATATATATTGAGGCCATAGTGAAACTGTCACTTCAACCTGATAAAAGTCAGTGTTGCTGCTGAAAGCTCCCCTCCCCTCACCTTACCTCCCTGCCTTGCCTCGCCTCTCCTCTCCTCTCCTTGCCTTGCCTCGCCTCGCCTCTTTCCTGGGCTGGCAGTTTCGTGGTTTGCCTTATGGTGTAGCTGCATGAACACTTGTGCAAGGGAAATGGTTGAGGTTGAGAAATGGTGGTAAGAGGCTATATGTGAGTGGGGATTTTTGTTTGTTTTGTTTTTTAAGTGAGAGCAGAGGGTTATGTTGGAGCCGAAGTGACTATACAATTCCATTCGGAATATCTCTCTCTCTCTTTTTTTTTTTTTTTTTGAGAATGGGTAAAAAGAGACTGCCTTTAACTTTTCGTCGCATGAAGTCTCACACATATTTTTCGGCACCTACTAAATACTGCATGTAGCAGTATATCAAAGGTGTGCGTAATGACTCTTCTGTATCTGTGAAACCTAAGCTAGCAAATCTTTTCCTTCCGTATAGTTTTGCAGTGCTGAGATAAATCCTGGTGTTAGGATTTCACAGGCCTGCCTTTAATAATGCCAATTTGATATGCTCTTTAGTGATTTCACTTTTAAAAAGCAGTTCATCATCTAACAGAAATATGGGTTAAAATAAGCAAAGAGTATGCATTTGTGATTAGGGAGGAAGCATAATTATTTAGATTTTTTAAAATTATGATAATCAGAAGCTTATATAATAACACACCTGAATGTTCAAATACCTTCATGATTAATCTATAGTGTGTATATATATACATTTTTCAAGTTGAACCCAAATGAAATTGAATAGGACAAAGTGTAAGAATGTTTCTATAAGTTTTCTTCATTGCAGATTTACAGTCGTGGTTAAAATAGGTGATGAAAAATATGGTGAAGGTACTGGTAAATCTAAGAAAGAAGCAAGAGCAGCAGCAGCAGAAAAAACATGGGAGATGATAGAAGAAAAGGTGAGTAAAGTGCAAGATTTTTGTTAGTAAAGGTTGAAGGTGAATCACTAAAAGTAGTGAATAAAATATGGTTGCCCCTCTGCCAGAAGAAGGTGATTCTGCTGAGGATTTAGAATTTATTACACTCTTTAGTTAGTAATCCAGATTTTAAGAGTTATCACACTGATGGTATTTATTTATGGTATTTTTTTAACAGACTTAGAGTTAGATTGGCAGTCGTCCTGATTCCATGTACCAAAGCCTATAGGTGTCTCATTTTTCACATGGACAGTTGCATGTTCATCTAGCAATAGGAACATTTGCTTTTAGTAACCATCTATTATCCTAATTTTTAATACCTCTCAGATTCTGCTTCTGCAGAAGTTGGTATAAGCTGGATGTGAGTGGAAAAATGCTCCCTGTGACAGGGCCTTGTTTTTCCCTGCTCAGAGGGAAGTTAGGTAAATGCTTTTGGCCGATAACAACTTCTATAGAGAACCTCACTCTTCCTTGCTCTCCTTTACTACTAGGCACCTTTGACACTACAGCTTTTCGAAGTGATTTTGTTAAGCTTTTTTCTTTTCTTCTTCTTTTTTTTTTTTTTTTTTTCAGAAGAGAAGGGCGTTGCAGTTTGATGGTGGGGCAAATTTGGTAAGAGATGAATCCCCTTGTGTTCCAGCTGATCCTCAGAGCTTTAGAGGGACTAGGGACCCATCTCCAAATAGAGATAGCAAATTCTGTGGTAGCTGTAGGCCTGACTCTGGCAGCACTGGATTTACCAACAGTCTGTTGACTGTAGGTCTGGCTAGGCTGCCTTCAAGACAATGAGTCGAGTTCACAAATAGCAGGATGTATTCAAATGCTGTATTTACTAAGCACATTTCTGATGTCAGTACAGAAAATTCTCTACTGCATGTGGGGTTCTTAGCTAGCTCTAATGTACAAATGTGCAATCATCACTCAGGAAGATAGGAGAGGTCCCTCAACCTCGAGTGGTCTCCTCAGGAGGCGTCATGACCGAGGAGAAAGCTCTCCACTGAAGACCTACTGCTTCCAAGGAGAACTTAGCTCTAACTTGGAAAGCCCTGGGTTAATTTTAGACACTAGTACAATTGGGATGTGGTCAACGTTTTCCTCCTTTCTGCGACTAGTGTTGTTTGTGATTAGATAAGCAGCAGGTGCAAGACAGTCGAAGTGCACCCGTTTTGTGGTAAACTGTGCCCATCTCACACACAGAATTTTCCTCTTCTGCAGGACCAAGGGGCTCACGTGCAACTACTACAAAGGCATCCATCTGAAATCAGTTCCACATCTGGAGAATCTAGTAGTTCCCATGAAATGTCAAATATGTCTGACTCAGAGTAAGTTGTATTCATTGACAGTATAACACTAACAAAGTTTGTTTAATTATTTAGAGGATCATGTGATCTAATTTTAATCTGAGTTGCTCATTGTTGCTTTATTGCAGTATCAAGAAGTTTAAGTTTGTATTTCTTTCAATTCAGAGGAGAATTCATTATGATTGTGTGGGTTTGTCTGACCAGAATCTTTACAATTAGATTATAATGGTTTTAGAGTTTTCTGATATAGTTTGGCACAAATAATTCTTTCAGAAGCATTTCTATTGGGACATAAACAAAATAATGTTACTCTATTCAGCAGCCTTATTTCATTGCATTTTTATCGCATATGTTCCTGTGAACTTGGTATAATTTAATTTCTGTACTCTTCTGTGCTCTACATTTTGATTTATTTTGTATTTTTTCCTTTTCTTTCTCTGTAAATCTTCATCCCTACTGAAGGGAAAATTTGCTTACTATGAGGAAATTAATGTGCTTAATGTTTCATTTGTGATTTGGGAATCTTAGATCAGGCTGTTTGTGCCTAACAGTGGCTTAAGCAGCGGTGCTTCTACTTCTTCCTTTATCTTCCTTGTGCCGTTGTAAAGTAGGGTGATGCATCAAATGCCAGAGAAGGCTGTGCTGCACTGCATGGGAATGAACCTCTGAACTTAATGTTTTTCACTGAAGGATGAAATCTTTTTCATATTTTATTGTAAAATACTGCTGTTTTATTAGCTGTTTGGGATTAAGTTTGGTAGTTTAAATCAATTGTGATTATTCATGCTTTTTTATGACTTTCTCAAAAATTACACCCAGTTAAGGCTTCCTTTGGCATAGTAGCAAACATTGTAGTTCTTGTTTGAGAACATGTTTTTTCTACCTAAATCCAGTCTATTATGTTTCCACCGTAGTGGTACTTATTTTGGAAGCTCAGCTGCAAGCTTGGTAGAAGAAGTGAAAAACATGGCAATAACTGAAAAGCCTATGCCTGCTCAGGTACAGTACAAAAGTGGTTTTACTCATGATTACATTTAAACCCTGAATAGAGCAAGCTTCTGGTCAAAGTGTAGCAGCACTTTGCACCTTATGCACTGAAGTCATCACTAGAGAATATATGTGGGTTTGCTTCCCCCTCCAAAATATTCGGTGCTTTATTAGTGAACCACTAGTTGTTTCTTTGTGTACCGTACCAGTATTATGTACTGTTAACCTTTTAAACTAATTTTATTTAATGAAAATATTCTGCATATCTTAGTTACGTATCATAGTTACATGTTGAAATATCCTGCATATATAAGTGTTTTTTCCTCTTTTTTTTGTGTAGAAAAACACTCGATGTTCTGCTCAGAAATCCCCAGGGTATGTGTTTATTTCTAGATAGCTCTTTTCCATAAATCATCTTTTAAACCACTTTAGTGTTTTCTGTATTTAACATAAAAATAGTACATTTCTCTTGTCACATATTATAAAAACAAATCATAATAAAATTTGCTTTTATCTTTGTTAAAGAAGACTTTTTTTGCTGGCACCTGCGTTTGATAAGGCAGTAAACAAGAGAGATAAAAATGCATACTCTGTGGATGAAAGGTGAGAAAGAATTTTTAATGTGAATCAAAGAATATTTTACTAAGATTTGTTTGGCAATTACAGTTCGTAGTGGGGAAAATACTGCTGTAAAAGTAACTTTCAAAGAAAATTCATAATTGAGGTTTTCTGTTTGTTTGTTTGTTTTTTAACATACTGCAACTGATATGGAGTGATATTTGATACTTAAAACCAGAAGTCATTTGTGTAAAGGTATAAAAATAATTACCCTACAGTCTGTCATGGCAGGTTCATATATTAAAGTGTAACAGGTAACAAGTTCTTCTGGCACAGTGAATGAAGTGATACCTATAGCCCTTAATATTAATAGGAATTTTCCTCGATGCATTGGCTTATGGCAGCCTTCTGTCACTATCCTTCCTGTTTCATTTCACAAATTGTCTTTGTGACATAGCAAGCTTTGCTATAATAAAAAAAAATCTAATATCTGAAATAGGGGAGAAAGAAGATTTTTGTTTCATACATAGAAGGATGGGAAAAATTCTACCATCCAGAAAACTTCCAGTAAATCTGTACTAAAGTGTAGTGTAGCTTGTGATCAGTTTGATAGCAAGTCTGATGACTTTTATGTGTATTATAACAGAAAAGGAAAATAAAGGGGCCAGTGAGAATCTGTTGTTTTCCTAAAGTTACATCAGATAAATGTTGCATTATCTTACAGACTAATTCTGCTATTCTAAATAAGGAGAAATATTCTAAATAAGGATAATTTTATTAAAGCCTGTTAAATGAATCATACTGAGGTTGCCTAAAGAGCATATAGTGAAGCAGGAGCTTTGAGCTCTTTGGCCTTAAATGTTGAAGAAAATTTTAAGTGACGCGTGAATGTGTGTCACAAGTAGTGTTTTTTTTTTTTTTTTTTTTTTTTTTTGTTTGAGCTTAATATGACTTTCAAATGTGAGTGCGTATTTTGCATGTTCGAGGGGCAGGTTAAAGCATTCTTTTCACTACCCAAATAAAGGAATATTTTCTTCATTTATTGAAGCAATGCAGAGTAACTAATGAAGCAGCTTTATTCTTGCTGTCATTTGAAACAAACAAAAAAAAAAGTCATGAAGCTTCATCTACAAATGTGTAAAACTGAAAATTGGAGATTGGAGATCCTGGTTGGTGGAAAAAACGTTGATGGACAGCGTGGATAGAAACACATTCTTCTTGATACATGAGCTTGAAATAGACTGAGAAACAACTTGAAAATTGTCATGTTAGTGGAAAGGATGTTCCTCAAGTTAAAAGTTATAAAGTTACTGTGAAAGATGCTTGGACTAAATTCTCAGAAACATTGCCGTAGTGATGCACTTTCATGCAACCACAACTAAGATATGTGTATGATCCCACCGAAGTCTATTTTGCCTGGCATAGAACTAGACTTAATCCTAGAATCTGAATGAGTTTCTTATCCATAGGTGGTAGTCACTCAGATGTAATCTATCTCAGTTTACCTATATTTAAATTATTAAATATTTACTAAAACTATTGTTGGAACTCAGTCTTTCTGATTTCAGGTGAGAGCTGTAACTGCAGGTAATAGGGGCATTTTGCCTTGTTATTATTTTTTAACTTATTCCTCTATATTTGTTTGTATATTTTTTATTTTATTTGTGTCATATCTGAACAGCTGAGTGATCTTTGTAGAACGGCATTTCAGCAGGTGGATTACACTTTGCAGAATCATTCTTGCATCTCCTAAGTTTAATGATAATTATATCAATATATCATGATATATGATATCATGATGTATAATGATAAAAAGCACTTAAATTACTTTTTGATTCTTAAAGATTTCTTAAGGATTTTGAAAATATAGTGCCTATTGGTGAAGGTGGTTTTGGGAACGTCTTCAAAGCAACAGCAAGGATGGCTGGAATAACCTATGCAGTCAAACGAGTCAGGGTCGCGGAGTAAGTACTGTATATTTACTTGTATTATTTATTTTAGGACATTATATTTTGATAATTATTTTATCTCTTTAATAATTCTTATACTGTGTAAACAATTTCCACTACTAATAGACCATTTTTCTAGTTAAACTCTGTTTTCTTTATTTCTAAGTGAAACTGAAAATAACATGCAACTCTGCAGATTTTTATATGCTGTGGATTAATTTTAGGTGCAGCTATAAGAAAATGATTTAGATTTTACTTCCTGTGAACAAAGTTTTACAGAATTTTTATTATTTATGGTTATTATTGCTTGAAGAAAACTTGCTGATTTATAAAACATTGAAAGCAGTGTTGCCTTGGCAGGTTACATTGTCTGAAAATGTCCTTATCGTTGTAATATGACTATAACTGAAGAAAGCGGGGTGTGGGGGGGAAGAAAACAGTACATTTTTGTTTATGTAATTGAAACATGCTTCTTATATGACCATCTTTGTTTTGGACACAGTGTTACTTGTCCTTTATAAAACCCAAAAGAGAACCATTATCTTAAATTATTTAAAGTAATTTTCTATAGCTAGTATCTAGTTATGTATTTTATCAGCAGCTAAAAAAAATGTAATTTCTTTTAATCTATACAGAAAATTCCAAGCTGTACCTTTAAAATTATAATACCTTGTATTTGGAGAAAATTGTCCTTTACTGTCTCGCTGCCCTTCTTCAAATTGTTGTCCCCTCGCAATTATACATTATTTTAATTTGTGTTACAATACTGAGAACTATACTAAAAACCATTGTACTGATTCTTCAAATACAGGCTGCTGGTTTGATGATAGGTTTGATGATACTTTACTAGGCGATCCTGTGGCAGCCAAAGTAGGCCAGATTTAGTAATAGGTTTTTGCTGACTTCTTGGCTTGTAAGTAGCCTTCACAGAGATGAAAAGTAGTGCCTGTTTGCTACATTGTGTCTTGCTATTCAGTGTAATTATGGATTGGACTGTCTTTTTTTTCCTGCTGGCTCTCTTGAGTGGGGCTTGTGTATCTTGTCAGGTTGAAATATTTCAGCATCTGGAATAACTGAGCAGATGATAAGAAAACATAGTTTTTAATTACTTTTTTTTTTCAGATTAATATAAAACTATGGAGCTTCCACCGTTCCATGATAGCATGTCTCTCATTGCATTTACAATTCAGTTTTCGTAGGGAAATGACATTTGTTTAAGACCTTTTTTTTTCTCTTCTTTTGAGTAGGAATGTAATGCGTGAAATCAAAGGACTTGCAGGTCTCAACCATGAAAACATTGTGCGCTATTACAGCAGCTGGAAAGGGGAGGACTACGTACCATGTCCGGACGCAAGGTAGTTACAAGGCAACTCTGTCAAAGGAAACAGCAGCTCCCAGATTGCAATCACAAACTTCTTTTTTTCCATAATGAAGATTGTGTGTAAAGTTGAAGGCTGATGATTGCTTACAAATCTTTCAACAAACAGAGAGGTGCACACATGCTTGCTGTTAGAAGAAAAGGCTTGGTATTCTTCAGCAGCAGTATATTAATATCTCTTGCTTTTGGTATGTTACATAACTTTATCTCTCTTCTGTCTTAATACAAACTTAGTGACTATGTAGGAGCGTAAGATTGTAGAACTCAAAATTTGAGGCTAGAAACAACAGCAGAAATTTAAAAAAAAATCCATCAGTTGGCTGCCAAATTCTTAATTCAGAAATTGTCTGTTTCTTGAAAGTAGTGGTCATCCAGCAGCTCTCATAAATCGTCCAAATTAATGTTTTTGCTGTGATGTCTGATACAGTATTGTCTGTGCTGTTGAGCACAGAAATACAGACTGAAATGTTCTTTCAATTAGAGGTAGTTTTTCAGCCCTAAGACTTTCAGCAGGACAAAAGTGAGAAATTTACTGGTAAGTTTCTACTGCACATCTTTGTCACTAGCAGTAGATTGATACTCTTCAGGTAGGTTATCATCCTTACCTAAAATATTAATAGATTAAAAATTAGACTTAGTATTTGTTTAGTGTGCTCAAAAAAAAGCAAATAGGAATAACATGGCGGGGAGGAGAAAAAGCAACTGTTAATATAACAGTATTAGCGGTTAACGTAACAGTATTAATGGAGGGGAAGAAAAAAAAAGAAAAATCCTCAAAGCTGAGGGCCCAAACTGAAATTCCACTTACTGCCTTGACCTCAGGGCTACAGAATAATGAGCCACTTACTTACTTACTTAATCTTTCTTCTTTCCATACCTCAGAATGCCTTATTCCAAGGCACTGAAAATGTACTTACTTTTCCTGTTTGCGCTGTGGTACGTTGTGGAGGCTTGTTCAAAGACAATAGTACCTTGTTAGCAGATAGTTAACCACAAGGGTGTCAGTCTTTGCAGCAGATGGGGGACAGAGCCGAGAAAGACGAGGACTGAGGAACACCTCCCCCTGCCTCGTGTGCGACGTGTCTTGCCAGAAGAAAAGAAACAAAGCCAGACAACCGCGCAGGTGGCCAGATGCTGATTGGTTGTGCGCTTTGCAACACTTGTGTTAAGAAAGTATAAAAAGAAGTCGGTTTGGAAATAAAGTTGTCTCACTCTGCACCCCAGACTGAGTCCGTTTCTTCACAAGGTGCAACAAATGGCGCCCAACGTGGGGCACGAAGACTAGCTGTCTCTCCGGTTGCACCGCCCAGCTGAACTCCCGGGAATCACGCTGAAAGGAAGCGTAAGGATCAAGCTGAAAGGAAGCTTACTTTGTGTGCACACTAAAAGCCTCTTGAAAGGAAAGAGGTAAGCGGCTGGGAACTATGGGTTCATACCTAATGAAGGAACAAAAGGACGATTTAGAAGCTTCTCCTAAAAACTTGAAACCGCAAAGAAAAAAATTAGGTGAAGAAGAGCTGCAAAAGGTTCTTGCATGGGCTTCTAAAGACGATCCTTCGGTGAATAGTAAGAATGTTTTTAATCTGGAAAGATGGGACCAAATTGGGGTCCGACTGTGGGATAGTGCCACGCGCGGTGATAAGGCTGCTGCTAACCTGTTGCCACAATGGCGAGTTGTACTCGAAATATTGAAATCTCATAGTGGGTTGCAGTCGAACATAAATGACGGGATCGGGGCCCCTGCCATCCCCTCCGCGCCTCCTTTACCTCAATCGTGTCCTGATGAGAATCAGAAAAGAAAACGTGCTGCAAAAGCCTTTGCGGTACTGCCACCTGATGACCAGGACGATGATCCTTTTGGTCCGGGTCCTATTGACCCTGGAAAGGAGCCAGACCTATACCCCCCGGATCCTCACGATAAATGGCGGGGAAAGGAGCCAGACCTATACCCCCCGGATCCTCACGATAAATGGGCCTCAGTAAAACGAGGAGCAAAACAGGCGGGGGATGTGGGCATGCTGAAAGCCTTTCCCGTTATCTGTGCACCAGACCAGAATCCGCGTTGGGAAGGTTTGTCGTATAATCTTATTAAGGACGTGCGACGTACGGTGACAGATCATGGCCTTGGCGCACCATATACCACCCACCTTATACAATCTCTTTGTGATTCTTCGGTTTTTACTCCCCATGATTTTAAAACTTTGTTTCGCCTCATTATGACTGATATGCAATACACGATGTGGGAATCGAAAATGAGAGAGCTTGCTCGAGCTCAGGGGGAGGAAAACCAGCGGCTGTCGAAAAAAGGTCCTTTACGGGCTGTTACTGTGGACGTGCTAATGGGGGAGGGCGATCACAGTGCTACAACAGCACAAGCAGAAATCCCCCCTGAGGGCTTGCAACAAGTTAAGGCACTTGCTCTCCGCGCCCTTAAGGCCGTTCCGGAGAGTGGTAAACAAAGACAACCTTTTGTTAGCATAAGACAAGATGCGAATGAGCCATATATGAAGTTTTTGGATCGGCTTAATGAGGCTCTGGAGAAACAAATTGATAATGAACAAGCACGAAGCTACATTTTTAAGCAACTAGCAGTTGAGAATGCTAACCCTGATTGCCAGAGAGTTTTGCGGCCACTAAAGGATCCTACTATTGATGACATGCTAAAAGCATGTATTAATGTCGGTACCAAACAGTATGAATATTCACTGATGGCCGAAACATTTGCAACAATGTCTATGAAAAGGCCATGTTTTGCTTGTGGCCAATTTGGGCATATTCGTAAATACTGTCCGAAAACACAAGCAAACAAAGGAGCGCCTGGACTATGTCCGCGCTGCCACAAAGGACAACACTATGCTAATCAGTGTCGATCAAAATTTGATAAGGAAGGTCGACCGCTAGCCCCTTCGGGAAACTTCAAGCGGAGCGCGGCGAGGGGTCGCGCCATGACGGCAAATCACCCCTCGGAGTGGCTCCCACCGGGAAGCAGCCGCCGCCTGTGCGCCCGCACAGGGGGCAGCGCCGGGGTGGACCTGGCCACCACAATAGAAGTGCTAATTACTGATACATCAGTTGTGCTAATTCCAACTGGTGTCCACGGCCCCCTGGGGCGAGGAATGGCAGCACTATTGATTGGGCGATCTTCAACCACGAGACAAGGGCTGTTTGTGTGTTACCTGGAGTTGTCAATGCAGATTTCAAAGGAGAAATTAAGATAATGGTATGGACTCCGATACCACCCTGTACTGTGCCGATGGGAAGATATGGACGATATATTGATTGCTGCAGAGCAAAAGGAAACAGCAGAAGAGGCTCTGCAACAGATTACGCGAGCAGCATCAGCTGCAGGATTAAAAATTGCAGAAGATAAAGTACAGGAAAGTCCGCCTTGGCGATATTTAGGATGGAGAATTTCTGATCATCAAATTCGACCACAATCATTGACCTTAAAGACAGACATAAGGACTTTGAATGATCTTCAAAAACTTTTGGGAACTATTAATTGGTTCCGTCCCTCCTTAGGGATTTCCACAGAAGATTATCTAGTCCAGTAAATCCGTTCGTAACCTGTCTAGTAGGACAGCCTGTTGATGTTTGGCATATTTCGTTTATTGTTAGTGTGCCTGCTTTGTTTCTTGTTATGTGTTTAAGGATAGATCATTTAATTAAGTCATGGCTGTTCAAACAAAAACAAATAAAGAAGGGTGAGATGTGGAGGCTTGTTCAAAGACAATAGTACCTTGTTAGCAGATAGTTAACCACAAGGGTGTCAGTCTTTGCAGCAGATGGGGGACAGAGCCGAGAAAGACGAGGACTGAGGAACACCTCCCCCTGCCTCGTGTGCGACGTGTCTTGCCAGAAGAAAAGAAACAAAGCCAGACAACCGCGCAGGTGGCCAGATGCTGATTGGTTGTGCGCTTTGCAACACTTGTGTTAAGAAAGTATAAAAAGAAGTCGGTTTGGAAATAAAGTTGTCTCACTCTGCACCCCAGACTGAGTCCGTTTCTTCACAAGGTGCAACAGTACGTCCCCACTGTTCTGCTACCCTGCCCCTCTCCATGTCTGCCCTCAGCCTGTCCTATGCTCTGGTGGTGAGGGAGCCCTTCTGGAAAGCATGAGGCTCTCAGGTTGACTAATATATTTAACATAGTTTCCAGTTTTCACAATTGCTGCTCTAACTCACCGTCTTATGTAAAAGGTGGTTACCACACTCCCTTCTCCAAGGGACAAAGCTTAAAGGAATGTGATCATGGGATATTTGGGGCGGTAGAGGAAACATCATGCTGGGTGTGTTGAGCAGTATAGAAAAGTGGAGTTGTTCCTAGTGGGCAAGGCAGGAGACAAGGCTTCTGCTATTTCTTGCTCTGTAGACTGTGCCTCTTGATAGGAGGGGAGCAGAATTTGGGCACTCAGAAAATTTTCAGTGCAAGAAGTTAAGTCTTCCAAGGGTAAACAGGAACTGAATAGAGACTCTATGGTTTGCAGTTTTACTTATTTAGATCTAGTGCAAATTGATCTGGGCCTTGCACTTTTTCTGGAGAACTCCACAAATAATATGAATTAAAAAAAAAAAAGGAGCAAAAGAATCATTGATGCAGTAGCAGCTTGGGAGGAATTGTATTTTGCTATTTTAATGTAGTTGTATAATTTGCTTTTGCAGCCAGGAGCACCCCTCAAAATGTGAATGTATATTTATCCAAATGGAATTTTGTGAAAAAGGGACATTGGAAAACTGGGTTGAAGATAATCGGGGAAAACGAAGGTATCAGGAGATGGCACAAGACAAATTTTTACAAGTAGTGAAAGGAGTAGAATATATTCATTCTAAAGGGTTAATTCATCGAGACCTCAAGGTAAGTAGAACAGATCATTTTTTAAGTGGAAAAATGTAAGTAGGACTTACTTGTGATTCAGACAACACTAAATTATTGTAGTCTTTGCTTATTCTAAGATGTGCCTTAGAAGTGTGCTTCTTCTGATGTCATCAGTAATTTTTTCCAGCAAACTGATTATATTCTAATATCAGAAGGGTAAACTAAAGGATTTCAGAATACACTAACAGGGCATACAAGACTTCCTCTTGGAGAAAGTAATAGTAACTTAATTTAGTAATAAAATTATATAAAATATTTTTCTTGTGGTAACAGTGGCAGTTAATCAACCTGCTTACCAATTTTATTTAAAAAAAGTCTCAAAGATTGAATTTGGGATGTTTGCTCTTGTCATATAATAAAGGGATAATATGTGCTGCATTTTGTAACTGCATTTTATAACTACATATTCTAGTTGTTGTTGTATCCTATATACATATGTGTACGCTACCTTTTTGGATAGAGGTGCCCAGAGGGGTTCTGGAGTCTCCTTCTCTGGGGATCTTCAAATCCTGCCTGGATGCAGAAGGGTTGTGTCACATGCTCTAGGTGTCCCTGCATGAGCAGGGGCATTGGACTAGATCATCTCCAAAGGTCCTTTCCAACCTTCATCATTCTGTGATTTATATTGAAATACATTTTTTTTTAAAGGACAAAATTGCAAGCATTTTCAAGGTTTCAGATGCTGGTTCTGCTGCTGCTTACAGCGTTTTAAATCTGACCCTGAACAGGCACTGATACAATTTTTAATTATATATTCGCATGACATGTTTTATACAGAATTAATATTGGTCACTTCTAGAGCAACTCATTAGCATGGTGGTGTTTGTAAGAACTAAAAACAGCTGTAGTGAATTGCACTATTAGTTTAGTTTTAGTAAATAACTTTAGTTATTTACAGCTTTAACAAATTTCAAAATGGGAAATTCAAAGAAACTGTAACACCTGAAAGTGATAGGCAGCTGCCTATGCTAAGCCCTAGCTCACTTTTAATCCTGCTGTGAAACCCTATATTTGAGTGGAGCTCTATGCAAGCCTGAAGGCTCTGCCCAAGTGTATCCCAGGACCAGGATCTACTGTTATAAAGCACTTTTGAAAGTGAAATGCTCTATGCCAAATGTATCTGAGGAGAGAGAAAACATGCCCTGAGCTAGTGAAAGATGCTATGGTTGCTGTAGTGTGTGCTATTTTAAATTTGATTTGTGTGTTTGAAAAAGTTAAATGAATATTCTTTTTTTCCCTCTCCCCTGCATTTGTTTCGTAGTGCTAATTTCTGTGGAAAAAAAATACCTAATTTTGTGAGGAGCATTTCTGTGGTGCTTATGGTGATGAATTTGTCATATGACTTTTTTTTTTGTTTTAAATTTCTTCCCCCTCTCCATAGCCTCAGAATATATTCATATCAAATGAAGATAAAATAAAAATAGGTGATTTTGGACTTGTGACTTCCGAGTCCTATCAGCGTCTGACAGAAAACCGAGGAACAACGTCATACATGGCACCAGAACAGGTAACAGTGTGTATATAGATAAGGCTATATAAGGGTTCCTTTTACAAGGCTTTTGGTTATGCTCCGCCTTGACGCAGATACTAAACCAGGCCTAAAGTACCTTAGTTTAACTGTAGTAAATTACAAGCTTTGAAGCTTTTGTGTAAGTAAGTAATGCTCTTGCAAAGACAGGACATCTCTCATGAGTTCAATTTGAGTTGAAGTAACTCAGGACTTGTGCAAATTGTGGCGTTTGAGTTCCTGTGTTTCATTTCCAGAAAGATGTTTGCCTGTCTTGTCCTATAGGTTAATAGCAGTGTTAATTTTAGTGTTTCAGTGTGCCATAACACAAATTATTTAACAGGTCTTTGTCAGGGAGGATTAAGGACTAATTTGAAGATCAAGTGTTAGTTCCAGGCCTGTAGCATTAGATAAATTTTCTACTGATTTCAAAATGTTCAAGGTGCTATTAAGCTGAATTTGATGGAAATAAATATATAAGAATGCATTACAACTTGTGCCTATGTTTTTCTTGTTGCAATCTTTGTAGTTTGGAGCTGCATATGGAAAGGAAGTAGATATTTATGCACTAGGATTAATATGGTTTGAAATTCTTTCCGCATTGGCTAGTCATCATGAGAAATGCAGAGTAAGTAATCTTTATTATTTTTTTAAAGAGCAAACTGCACATTAACTCATGGATTTCCCATGCTGCGTAGATGCCAGAAGGAAACTCTGTGTCTCGAGTACTGTCTCTGCTTATTTGCATTTCCCCTGTGCAAGGCCTGTAAGTCTATCACACTTCAGTTAAAATCAAGCAACTCTGGTAAAGAAATACTGTTTTTATTATACTTGTCTTCTGAGACACAAACAAATTAAGGCTTAAGTGTACTTAGTCGTGTGTTTATGGGAAACCTAGTCAAAGAGCTACAAATTACTACCCATCAAAAAAATCTCAAGTTTCTGAAAATCTTTTTGTTTGGTCAGAACATTGGAAAAGGTTTTTCTATTTTTAGGAAACAAATCCTTAAGAAAGAGAGAGGAGACTAGTCTCTGCCATGCACTTCTCAGTGCAGAGTGAAGCAAGAGCAAAATTTCCTTCAAGCCAAAACATTTGCAGTTTTCCCAAATGAAAACAAAAGCAATTGGAGTATGAGTATTAGAGTGTTAATTGCATTAATTGGAAAAAAAATGCTACTTGAAAAACAAATCAAAGAATTCAAATTAAAAGATACCCTTCAAAATTTTGTTTTTATCTTTTGCATAGTACTTTGCACATCAGCAGTGTAAACACTTGTATGTGCCATCCTATGTATCTGTAGGATGAGGAAGCTGAGTGTCTTCTTATCTAAGCTTATTATTTTGTAAGATACACGTATCTTGCATAATACACAAGGGTGGTTGGACCTAGGAGCTCTTTGACCACATTAGTTTGGCCCTTTGCCAAGCATGAGAAAACCATACCAAAGGGGTGGTTTTACTTTTAAGAGTCAGCTTTGCTCTGCTTGGCTACCTTGTAATATTTTATAAGGCATCGTGTTCCTGCTCACAGCAGCCTCTCAGATGTGCCTCTAGTCCCGTGGTGTTTCAAGTTAAAAGGGCAAGATCTTTTTTTTTTTTTTTTTTTTTTTTTTTAGTTTAGCTTCCTTAAAGCAAAGTACCGAAGTCCTGTGGCTGTATGGAAATGGGGAAGTCATATGGATGGAACGTCCTAGGATGCTCTTCAGCTACTCTATCAGCGGCTTAATAATTTTACTCAGAGCCTAAAATCTGTTGTTGGCAGGCCATGCTGAAAGACCATCAAAGCCAAAGCAAAGCTGGTGATAGGAGTTCAGTAACTGGTGCATTTGATGGTCATCCACAGGTAGCATCAAAAGCCTAAAGATATTGGTAGTGAAGAAGAAAAGAGCTGTTGTTTTACTGGACACTGATTATACAAGTTTGCTGAACCAGTCAAGTGGCATCCAAAAATCTAGCTAATGACTCAAGCCCCATAGTGTCCAAGAACAGAATTGTCTTTTTCTTCAGACACACATTGTAGTAGTTAACAGCAGAGTGGGTGATGTGGCCATGTTTGTTTACCCAGAAAGCTACATCCTGTAGGGAAAAATAGTTGTTATGCAGCAACAGTTTGTGAGAGATGTAGTTGTGAATACAAAGTATGTTTGTTGCTTTGAGCTCTATCTTGCGCTGACCGCAGTGACACTGAAATAAAGATACAGAACAAGGTAAAAGGGAGGAAGCACAACTGCTTGGCTTGCAAATAACAAATAGCATCAAAATAATATCAAATTAGGAAATTTAGTTTTCTCCCATTACTTTTCTATGTGATAAGGTGATATAAAACCACTACGTTCAAATTAGGGACAGATGATCATTATGAAATTAATAGTTTTACCAGAGTGAGCTCATCACTGTGGTTTAGGAAGCCTTTCAGTTTAAAAGGGAACAGCAGTTGATGACAAGAACATAAAACAAAGTAAAACCTAAAGTAAAACTTCAAATGTTTTACAAGTACTTCCTTTTTGAAGTCCTACCATTTTCATAGTTTTTATTTTTCTAATTACTTCAGTAAATTATGTAGGTCAGAATCTAGGATGCAGTGAAAACATAGTGAAAATATTATTTGATTTTCAGATATGGCAAGATGTTAAACAAGGCAACTTCCCCAGGAGCTTCAGTAACAAATTTCCATCAGAGGTATAGTATTTTAACCAATTAGTTCGTTTGATTTCTTTATTTACTCAAAAATAATAATCTATACTGGCTTCTTTTTCTTATAACCTAATTTCTTTTTCTGCAGGCACCCATGATCAAACAGATGCTTTCAGCAGATCCCCACAAAAGACCTTCTGCTTCTCAGTTACTTAAGTTTGTTAAGCATGCTGTTGAAGACAAGCCATGGAGAGCTTATACTCACTAAATGCCATTTCAAAAGACTTTTAAACTTGCTTAAAGTGTTTTGATACTGTGGAAACATTGCATAAGAAGCAAGACTTAACTCTTCTTGGTATTTAGTCCTCCTGCCATTTATCACAGTCTGAGAAGCTCAGTGGCTGAAACACTATCACCATTCACTGTCATCAGCTGCAAATCAAGACATTCCCCCAGTGCATTCCTGTAGATATTATGTGTGATTTTTTTTCATTTGTTTTTTTAGTCTACAGCAATAGGTTATGGATGAGATGATCTGTGTTCCTTAGTATGAACCCTGCCTTTGGCTTCTAGAAGATCAAGCTGATGTAGTGCTGATTTGTGACAGCTGCCTCTATGCCTGTTCTTAAGACATGCCGCATCCTCTGTGAGTTGAGGTCATCTATTGCTTTCTGTGAGAAGAACTGCTTTCGTCAGGCATGGGAATCAAAATATTTGGATTTGTTCATGGTGACGTTCTTACTACAACTACCAGCATGCACACTTTGAGACCACAGGAGGTGATGTGTTGAACTGAAAGGAAAGACTTTTAAGAACAAAACAAAATTAGAAAGATGTTCATGCTCTTAAAATAAGCGTCCAACTTACTTTAATGGGCAGTGTGTTCTAGGTGACCTTGCTTGAGCAGTGGGGGCTGGATTGGATGATCTCCTGTGTGGCTGCTTCCAATCTGAACTAATCTGGGATTCTGTGAAATGTTCCTTGAGAATTTAGTGGTTGAACAACCACTTTTGGAAATCTAGTTTAAAAATAACAACTTCTGAATATTTTTTTTCCTGAATGGAACACTTAGGTACTCTGAAATACAGAAATTCTTTCTAGATTTTTCTCTGTAATAATAATTTAAAATCTTTTTCTTAAGAAAGCACTTGAAAAAGAGCACCTGAAGTATATCTATTGTTAGTTTTTATCCTTCTTGTAATACCAAAGCACGTGTAACGTTTTTACCAAGTGTTCTAAACACCTCTAATGGCTACATTTTGTGTGAATGAGAGAAGAACTATGTGGTTTCTCTCTTAGGCTTTAGTTAAAGCTTCTCTTGAGAGTTCTGAGTTGGAAGAACTTGAGGTGGGGAGAAATAGGAAAAAAAGAATAATTAGCCTTTCAGATACTTGTCTGAGCTGTGATCCCCTGTCCCCAAAACCATTCATAGCTGGGCAATCCACCAGAATTCATAACAGAGAAATGAGCAGAGATTTCTAAGCAGAAAAAAATAGGTAAGCGATGTAAGAGCTTAAAATACTGTATGATTTCAAAATTAAAAATCAGTGTCTGGTTAAAAGTGAGAGTGGATTTTTTTTTCTCTTCACAATTCCATACAGCACACTTGAGGACTACTTCCTCTTTCCTTGCACCTCAACATTAAGAGAGGAATAATACCTTGATACAGGCAAAGTGCACCACTTGTTGGACTTCCTTCTCCCTTTCCAAACTCTCAAAATTACTTTTATACAATGAAAATTGGTACACCTTACACTATGAAAAGTGGTAAGCAGCAAGGTTCAGATTTATTTATTTATTTTACAATTCAGGGCCAGAATACCTATGAACTTGTATTACTTCTTACTGCTAGATAATACTGAACTTTTCCCAACACTGAGGGATTTATTCTGTAGTGGTCTGCATAATTCAGTACTTTGTATGAGTGGGTGTTTACAAGAGCTGTTGCCATTCTGTAAGAACAATAACAAAAGTAATATTTATTTAACATACCCCAAGATTCTACAAAATGCCACTTCTAGATACAGGAGAATATCAGTTTTAATGTCACTGTAGTATTTCACAAACTTTTTTCACCAGCTCAAGGAAAGTGGAAGAAAAACTCACAGCATAAGTGTACAGCCATTTTTGTAAAGATATATTTAAAAACAAAAAACAAACACACACTTGTTTTAACTAGTTATCCATTTAAAGTATGATAAGCTATCCCCTCATTTAAACCTGTATCTTACTGTTAGCTGATCTTGCTCCAGCCAGGGCAAGTGAAGACTGTTAAAACTCTTACTTGCCTCTAAATAGTGGAAACAATAGTGGAAACAGAAATTTTTAAAACTCCGATTAAATTGTTAATCAAGCCGAAATTACATAGAATGCTTCAGAAACGTACAGTTTAAGCTGTCAACCTTCTTCTGCGGGCTTTGTATGGGGTCTTCTGAGTCTAGCAGAGCATTATATATATATTTTTTTAAAAAAAAAAGTTTATGAACTATATACATATTTATCTAGAATTCTTTTCTTGAGGAAGACTTCAGTCATGGTCTGCAGCACTGTCTCCTGGGCAGTTTGAAGATAAATCTTCAGCATCTACAGCATAAGCAGAGAAAAAGTCAGTGATTCCAAGTAAGAGGGGACACTAAAAAGATTCTCAGAAGTTATAGATTCTGTAAAAGCAGATTAAATAAAAATTCATGAAGGTTTGCAAGTTTGACACTAAGGTTACTTGCATTATAAATTCCAAAATATATTTTAAAACAAGGAAAACAAATGAGCTTAATTCTTCCCTCTTTGCTGCAATGAGAAGGGATAGTGTGTTCTAGTGTTTTCAGAAATATCTGTAAGCTTTCACAGATTTTATGGTATAGTGTTAATATCTGATTTTTTTCCAAAACCAAACAAATCTGAGCACTAATTCAAATAAATGCCAGTATTTGTGTTTTGGACATGCCAACACCTCAGAACTGTCTTAAAATCCTAGCTTACCAAGCCTAGTGCAGAAACAGCAACCTGGAAGGAAAATTTGGTGGGTACATTTTAAAGACTGCCATAAAAAAAACAGCAATATACTGTGTGTATATATACTAGGTAGTGTATACACACACATCAGTACTCTTATGCATTGACATAATTATGTAGTGTTAACAGAGGGGAGCTTCCATCTCTCTCGCAGCACATGCTGTGCTCACTAAGTGCTGAGCACACAACCGTGTGAATTTTTTCTAAACCAGCTAGCAGAACAGAAAAACAGCTCTTCAGGTAGCATAGGCCCAGGGGAAGGATGTTTTTGTAGGAAAATCTCTCTAACAAAGTTAAGATATCCAGTACCAGCCATCTGCATTAAGGTAAAGGAGATGCGGCTAAGGAAACTGAGTTAGACCCCATGGGCTGCTCTCCGATTCTGGACCTCAGAAAAGGGCAAGTGGCTGAGTAGAACAAGTTAGAGATGTGCAGGGATCATGACTAGGGCACTGTCCTTGGTGAAAGCATGACAAGGTAAAGAATAAGTATATATCATTCTCCTTGAGATTAAATACATAACCAAAACAGAGCATTGCTCTCACCTTCGTAGGTTATGCCACACCAAATGCAGTAAAAATGTTCTTCTCTTAAATAGGCAGTCAGGAGCTGTAACTTTTCTGATACCTAGAAGTATTTACAAAAACACAATGATCATGATAAAAATTATATAAAATGTTAGGAACTATTGCCTTTGCTGAAGTGCACTGTTTTCCTTAGCAAAAGGTTGAAGTCAAAAGCTTCTAAAATGCTGCCCAAGACATGAGGCATCCAAAATTAAAATTTCAAAGCAAATGACTTGGTATTCACTAAATAAATGATTTTGCAAAATCTTGTCTAAAGCATAAAACTGTTTAGAATTTCATCTCTACAGTACTTTTTTCAAAGTACTCTTTCAAAGTTCAAAACAGATCACCAATAAGAAAGTGTTTTAATGTTTTGAATTTCATATAATTGTTGTAAAAATATTTGCTGCAAGATGCAGAGAGGCCATTCTAATTCTAGCAGAACTTACACTGAACTCTGAACTTGTGCATTCGTCTTCTTTCTCTTCTTCATCCTTGTTCTCTTCCTCTTCAGGTTCTATCCAATACCAAATCTCCTTGGGAACATCAATATCCTTAATAATGAAAGATTTAAAGAAAATTACCTCCTCTGTAGGTTCTCCTATAAGATACTAGATAAAACTCAATTTCTAGTAGATGAGAAAATTTAAAATTTTTAAAATTTTAAAATTCTCTTACAAACTATATTCAAGAATTATCAAAGTTGTAGTATAAAATTATGTACAGCAGTCCCCAGAAAGGGTTATTAACTTTTGACAAATGTAAACGCAGATTACTATTAACTTTTACACCACTGATGTACAGTATGTCTAAGGCTACACAGGAACATGATCTCACACCCAGGCTGTGCACAGTTACCCTTTCTAGATCTGCTATTATCAGCTGAGGACGTCACCTCTTTTAGCAAGTTCTTTTAGCAAGAAACTCCAGCCCACAGAAGTGCGTCTGTCCCACCTTTTGCATATCCAACTGCTGGCAGGCCCTCTGGCTTTTTCGGAGGTCCCCTTCCATTTTACGTTCCTCTTGTTTGTTTTTGAATCTTGTTCTGTTAAGAAAAAGTAACTAGCTAAAATGAGCATGCAGATAAAAACAGTGAGATGTGCTACAAAGCTTTTTCCAAATAGAAAATCTGTTAACATCTCAGCCATAAAATCCCCTCAGATTACTGTAATCAGACCAGAGAAGACAATCCTAAGCCTCTTCCAACATTGTTTCTGTAGGAATATGCACATACTTCTCAAGAATGATACTGTTAAGTTATACTTCCCAGATAAACTTTTGATCACACTATACCCTCTGCTGTTTCTACACCAGGTTTCCACAAGACATGAAAAAGTGGTAATGAAGCATTTGCAAAAACATATGGCCTTCCCAGGGTTTTCCTTCTCCACACATAAACAAGCAGATCAGGGAAAAACAAACCTAAAAAAAAATTCTGATTTTTAATTAGTTCTAAATGAAAAACAGTGTGGCAATACTGTACTGATAGGGTTCTCTGATGTGGTTCCCCTCTCCAAAAAAGCTAATTGGTTCTCTGACTTGAAAAGCTGCAAATGTTTTATTCAGAGAGAAACAAACAAACAAACAAACAAAAGAGTATGTATATTGCATTACTAACAAAAATACATGAATATTGCGGTGTTCATCTGCTTTTGCTTTAAAACTGAGAAGCAATTACAAAATTTGAAACAAAGTATGAAACAAATTCTTCTCTATCAAACAACATTCAGAATTAGCAACACTCTGAAAGAACAATCAAGCCTAAAGCCTAAGAAGAATGGCCCTATAGACACTGCTTGGAGTATTAATTACATAATTTTACCTGAACTGATCTGCAGCCTGTTCATTTGCTTTCTTTTTCATATGGAGTTTTTGTCTGTAGCTTTCTAGTTTTTCTTCAGCTTTTCGCTTTTTGAATTCCTCATGACCAAGCCCACTTCTGCCTGTTTTATGTTCAAAATATGAATGTAAGCAGCTGAGAAGCTCTGGTAATAAGTAAATAAATAAGTCAAATAAGTAAATTAGGAAGCACCACACACCTGTTTTTATGTTCAGAGGAATAGGTTCAACAATGCCTTCTCCTGTGGGGGACAAAATAGTCAATTTAAGAAAGAGGTCTCTTCCAAACCACAAATGCAATATATTCAAGGAGGCAAATGACTTTTATTATTACACTTTTGAGACTTCTTGAAATTTTGTTTTTTGGAAATTAATATCTTGCATCGATATATGCTTTGGGTACTAGAAATAACCCAGTTGAGCTGCAAATCCCTTTATTTCATGGCTTATTTGAGTGCTATGTGCTCTTTACAGGACAGTTCCAAACTGAAAGAAACAGCACTGATTTGACAGGTGTAATGCACCCGTGAGCAACAATATCTTGCTACATTCTGCTGTAGACGACTCACTCCAGAATCTCATGACTTGACAAACATCAACGCTATAAAGAATCGGAATCTGCCAGAAATGGCCTACCAAGCATTGATGTTTTTTTCTGATCGATTTAAAATTTCTTCTACTGCAGCTTCACAGCCAGTGTGAAGTGTGTGAAGTGAAACCAGCATTTTCTTCAGAAGCCAACTATAAATTTAAGTGTGCACGTGTTGAGGGAAAATGACTTTTTTGGAGCCTTACAAGACCAGCAAAACAAATTCCTCCTGCAATTTCTGCATATTATCACGCACCTACGGGAATGCCCCTTGGCTGGCAGGAAGTGCTGCTGCCTGCCTCCCTCGGCAGGTTCCCCAATAGCCCAAACCAGTTCTATTTCAGTTCTTGGATATCGTTTCATCGTGTGTTCTGCCTCGGCCCGCTGGCAGGTCAGCGTTGGCTCCGCGGCCCTGCCTGTAAGTGCTGTGTGAGCTACAGCCCGTATGGAAGGAAGCCGCATCCGCGTCCAGGAGCACAACTCACCGCTTTTGCCCAGGGCCTGGCCGCTCTTGTAGCCCATCTTCTGCAGCAACGCGAAGCCTCTGTTCTCGTTGCCCAGCGCGCTCCTCAGCACCTCCTCGCGCCTCTCTTTTTCCTCTTCTTTTACGCTCTTTTGCCTGTTCTTCTCGTTGGCTTCTTTCTGCTTCTCTTCCTTCTGAATCGCCTCCCTCACGCGCCTCACCATGGGCAAGCCGGGCCTGACGTCCTGCCTGGGGACAGACAACCCCAGCGAACACGTTAACCCCCTGGGGCTTTTTGTTGGTGCTTCCACTCACCACAAGGGAGAGAAAACCACAAACACCCACTTACTTGATGAACGAATCGGACATGTAATCCTCCTCTTCGTCTTCCTCCATGCTGGACACGCATACCCCTTTCCACACCGTCGGGCTATAAACGCTGCAATTAAACAATTGCAAATTAAAAATAAATAAATAAATAAATAAATAAAAATAGATGCAGACCACACGCAGTGGAATTTATCGCGGTCTTTGTTTGCTTCCGCGAGCCCCCAGCGCGGCTCCCACCTCGCCGCAGCCGCCGCCCGGGACAGAGGCTATTTGTGCCCCGCTTCCCCCGGCCGCCACCGTGACGGCCCCAGCCCGCTCCGTGCCCCGGGCCGGGGCGGCGCGGAGCGGAGCAGGGAGCGGAGCGCGCGGGGCCCCCGCGGCCGCCATGTCCCCGGCCCCGCTCACCTGCGCCGGGCCCGGCCGCGCCGCCCTGCGCCTGCGCGCTGCCCGCCCCCGCGCATGCGCGCGGGCCGCTTCCTGCCGGCGGCCGCAGGTGCCGCGGAGGCGCGTTGGAGCCGCTCCCGGTCCTGGTCCCGATCCCGGTCCCGATCCCGGTCCCGGGGGCAGAGCTGCTCGAGTTCCTCCCCGGCGGCCCGGGAGGTGCAGCGAGACGGGGTAACCTGTGGCGCCCCCCTAGCGCGACGCGAGGCGGGTACGCGGCGGGGATGCTGCCGGCGTAACGTGCGCGCTGCGGCCGTTAACGGCCCGTGTCCTGGCCAGGCCCGAGCGCGGCCCCGGAGCCGGAGAGGCGGCGCCTGTGCGCGTGGGGCAGCCGCGGGGGCGGTTGTACCGGGCAGGAGCCTGGCGGGGGGAGGGCGCGCGGGCCTCGCGGCGGCGGCGGGAGCCTCGAGGCGCAGGAGCCTCCTGAGCGCCAGCCCCCAGAGTCAGTCTGGTGAAACGGGTGAAGAAGGTGTGATTGGTGTAGAGGTAAACGCCTCAGGAGCAAGCCTGGTGGCCAGCGTGCCTGTACGCTGTTAATTATAACCTTGCCTTGTAGCACTAATTATGACAGTGTTTCGAAGTGTTTTCCTGGATGCTGGTTGGCTTGGGGGAGCTCTTATTTGCAGCCTGTAGGGAAGTATCGTGTGTTACCTATAGGGAAGTACAATGTGTTACCTGTGCATTACCTGGGCACAACAAAGGCTCTAGTATCAGTCAGGGGAAGCTGGCAAGCACTTTGGTTTGAATTTTGGAACAAGCCTTTAGCCCCTGTACCTGACCTCTGGATTGCCCATGTGCCTAGCTATTTATTAGACTCCAGTTCTTCTGCCAGCTAAATATCTGTGTAGTTATCCTTTGTGCATCAATTCACAAGTGAATTTATGTGCAAGTTTGATGTGTGAGAGCTTGCATTTCCTAAATGTGGATGGAGAAATGGTATAGGGATGTATGGAAAGCATATGTTGTGCTTAGGTGTGACAAGCAAACTCCTTGAAGAATGCGTGCTCTAATTCACTGCATTTCTCTGTGCTTTCATTTAAAAGTGCTTTCAGGCAAAGTGTTGGTACCTTAGTGATAGCTGATACTTTCCAAATCCTTCAAAATATTGTGCAAACCTTTAAGAGAAGGGCCCCAATGAGGCTTTGGAGGTTTTGGGTCAGGGATGAATGTGCCTATGCATGTGCATATTCTAGCCCCAGCAACCTGTCTCTGGAGATTTATGTTATGACAAATATTATAATCCACATTATTAAAGAGCAGGGAACAAGATCAGTATTAGAGATATCATGGTACTCTAGTGGTCAACAGCTGACCACTAAGGTAAATTTAGGACCACTGATACAGTTTAAGTATGTCACCCTTCATGCTGGGTTGGGGGTTAAAAAAAAAAAAAAAAGAGCATTTAATTTAAAGCTCTTCCTTTTGCTTAAAGGAGTTGCTGTGTTTGTCCATAAATGAGAAATGAGGAAGCAGCCTCATTACTGGGAGCACGGTAACTGACTTGAGAATACAACTGGAGGGTGCACCTCTAAAAAGCTAATGCTCTTTGCTTGACTTGCTTTTTCTGGTTTGCCTTAGATCCTAGTTACAGCATCACTGGTCTTGTTTTTTGTTTGTTTATTTTCTGCAGAAGATGGGCAACTTTCAATGTGATTTTTTTTCCCAATAAGCTTTATCTGTCCATGCTGTAGTTGTTTAAATACAGCCCACCAAGGTTACGTGCAGAGTGCTGGCACCAAGAGCCAACTTCTGGTAGTGCTTCACCTAAAACGTGCTGTGTGAGCCAGCTCTTAGCTGCTTGAGCTGCAGCATTTGGCCTCCTGGCGAGCCTGGCGCTGCCTTGGCTGCTGCTTGATTCCCAGGCTGTAACGTGTAGGCCTTGCAGTGTTTGAGAGGAGTCTGGGAAGCTTTGGGTTTGTGATTCCAAATCATAGAATCATTAAGGTTGGAAGGGACCTTTGGAGATCATCTAGTCCAACGCCCCTGCTGTGAATGTTTCAAATTTCTCAAATTTGTTTTGGGTGGGAAAGGTCTAATAATACCATTTTCTTCTCATTCTCCTGCTTGATCTCTTGCACAATTAATTAATTTGGGTCATCCTGGCATTTCCAATGCAAAGCTGTGTTAGGGCACAGTTAGGTCTGCTTTGAGGTTTTGCTGAAAGGTACGTTATGGGGTTACCTTCATGGTATGATTCTTCATGGTATACTCAGAGCAGCCCAGATGAGCCTTATTTTTAGCTGGTGTGTGTTCTGTCTTTTGTAATGTGGTTCTGTCACTTGCATGTGATTGTGGCTGGGGCTCTGCTGTGTTCTGGTGTGGTGGGTAGTAGAAGGCAAAGCCTTGTGCTGTGCAGCCCACGCTCGGCGCTGCAGAGCACGCGCACGTGCTTCAGAGCAAGGAATCATTTAAGTATTTCTCAAGGCAAAAAAAGCACTGATTCTCCACCAGCTCTTGTGATGGGTTCATCTCTTTCTCACCCTGTCTGTTGAAGATACTGTAAGGGTGGCCAAATTTGAGCCCAGGCATCAGGGATGGGAGAAGGGTTGTGCTTAATGATAGTTCACTTCTGTTTTATGTAAAAGGGTGAGTTCAGTTTCCCCTTTTACCTCTTTCATCTTTTTTTTTTTTAATAATTTGTCGGTATATTTTTCTTGACAAAAAGTTAACATCCTGAAGTTGCCAGTAGGTTCTTCATTTGCTGTTTATGACTCTTTTCTGAAATACTAATGGTTGTACTCAAGTGTGCAAGTAGTTTTTAGTCTGAGACCGTTTAGTTAAGTTTAAGCAGATGTCAGCTGTGGTACTGTAATGCATAACTTTGAAAGCAAATGATGAAAGCTTTGTACTGTTGTACTATATGATAATATTTTAATTTTTATTTTAGAGTCAATACAGAAATCTACCATAAACTCAGCCTTTAACCAATAATGGAGCTGGCTCATAGTTTGTTACTGAATGAGGAGGCATTAGCTCAAATCACAGAAGCAAAGAGACCAGTCTTTATCTTTGAGTGGTTAAGATTTTTGGACAAAGTGCTCGTAGCAGCTAACAAGGTATTTTTTTTTTCTTTTTTTCTAAAGCACTTAATGCTAGATAAAGATAATGAGTAATGTGCAAGTGATAAGTTATGATTCCAGTCTCAGCCTGCAGAGCTATTTATTTGTAGCTTTTAGTGTCTAATTATAGGCACTCAATATGGCTCTTGTAAAGCACTTAGTTTAGTCTGAGTTTTCCAGTGTCATATGTCAACGTTTGGGAGGCAAAACCTTTCCCAGTGCAGGGATTCATAAAATGGTGAAGGGGATGAGAAGATGCTTTTTAATTAAAAAAAAAAAAGTAAAAAATATAGTAACAGCTGATACTGATTATTTAGCATCTGTCTCTGCTGACATTAAGTGTATCTCAAAACAATTTGTTCAGTTACATATAGGTGGAGGAGTATCAGTTTTACCTCAGACTCATGTAGATTGCTGCTGCTGGCTGTTTTTGGAGACAAGACGCGGGATTAGATGACCTCTCATTAATTTTTCTCTGTGTAACAGACAGATGTCAAGGAAAAACAAAAGAAACTTGTCGAGCAGCTAACAGGCCTCATCAGCAGTTCCCCTGGGCCGCCTACTCGGAATCTACTTGCGAAGAATCTCGCTGCTCTCTACAGCATTGGAGACACGTTTACTGTTTTCCAGACGCTCGACAAATGCAATGACATCATCAAGAGCAAAGACGATACTGCTGCTTACCTGCCCACCAAGCTGTAAGCTTCATGTTATTAAGAATGAGGGAATTATTATTATTTTTTTAAGTGTGATATGGTACTGCAGAGTACAAACAAAATCTGCTTGTGTATGTCGCGTTATGTGACTTATATTTTGCATGCTTAGAATGTACATATGCCTAATGTAACAGAAGAAAGAGCAGGATTGAGGTTGGTGGCAGAATTCAAAGGCAATAGGTATGACTAGCTGAAATTGAGATGGTTTCCTCAACACAGAGTCTTGTGTCTTGTGGTTATTTATGTGTTTGTAACATGGGGAAGATAATTGACAGTTGAGGAGGTAATGCAGTGAAGAAATTCCTCCAGTTATATTTTTACTAATGAGGCCTAAGTATCCAATTTAAGACAAGATGGAACCTGCAGATTTTCAGAACAGGAATGTTATCTATGCCAAGAGAGAGTTCTAACTAAATGTTTCCCCCACTTATGTTCCTTTGCTGTAATGCAGTGCACAAGTTGCTTAAATATAGTCTCTATATTTGGATGTAAATATGTGTGATTCAACTTATCTGTAGGTATGGGAGCAATTTAGTTAGTAGGAATTATAGTTAATGCCACAAAAAAAGTCTCTGCTGAAACTATTTTTAATGCTGTCTGTCACCTACTGAATCATATATTCACAGTATGTAGTGAACCCTAACCTGAGTTTGTTCTTAATCATTGTCATAGCAATAAGATTGACAGTAAAATCTGTCAGTAAAATCACCTCTTGGGCAGAAAGTGCCCAGATTTGAAGCTGTTGTAACCCTGTGAGAAACTTGTGTAATTGGAAAGGATTTCATGCTATAGCAATTTCAGAAATTTACTCTTCTAACTTAAGTGAAAGTCCTGAAGTCTTTTGTACTGACTTCAAACTGCTGTTGTGTTTTGTTGTTGATTGCTTGGGGTTTTTTTTGTCTTTTCTGGGGGGCAGGGGAGTGGCAGGGGAGGTGTTCCTTTTAATTCCAGAATTGTGTTGGAGAAATGTCAGTTAAGCAGTTGGCTTTGAGTTTATAACAAATTGCTTTTTAGCTGATAGTGCTGTCAGTTGCCAATGCCAAATAATGACTCAGTTAAGATAAAATTAAATAATCATCTAAATAGGATAGTTAAAAATATATCTGTATCTATTATTCCTCATTTATATGATACAGAAAATGAGTACACTGCATATTATTTTTTTCATAGGGCTGCAGTGGCATGCGTTGGAGCATTTTATGAAAAAATGGGCAGAATGCTGGGCAGTTCTTTTCCAGAAACAGTTAATAATCTTTTAAAGTCTCTGAAAAGTGCAGAGGTAAGTTTCAGCCTATTTTGTGTATAGTCTTGATTTCATTACGTCCTCCAAAAGTGTGTGCCAAAATATCATGATTGTAGAATCGTGATGTAGGAAAACAGACCACTTGTGTAGCTGGTATTGAGTTAAGCATATGCATTTATTTTTACCTGAGAGAGTTTAGAGATTTTTTCATATGAATATTATAGCCGTTGCTTCATTTTGACATCAGTAATTAAAACTGTGAAATGATTATGTGCACCATTCTAACTACTCTGTTAGGATTCTCTCTCATGTTGCCTGAGTAATTTTGCAGTTATTTAAATAGCAAAAGAGTAATACTTGGGTTGTCTGAGAAAGATGTTGCTGCTTTTGCAAGCAATGCTGTTCTTTTCTGTACAGAGAGTATCATAACATTGAGAAATTGTATCATGGGCTGTCAGTGGGCTTAATTTACCTTGTTTTTACATTTTATGCTTCAGTATAGCTTACCAAACTATGACTTCTGTTCTTGGAAACACCTTTTCATCTGGAGAACTTAAAGGAATTCAGATTCTAAAGCTTAAGTGTTTTGTGGGAGTCATTTTGTTGAGCTAAAGAGTAACAACTTAAAAATTTGCTGTAGTGGGAGATGTCAGTTTGCATACTGAATTGCCTCAGTAGTAAAGCCGCATGCTCAGGAAAACTTGTGATTCAGAGTTCTGTCGATGGTGTAATTGAACTTAAAAGGCTCAGCTCCATTTTTTGGGACTTGTGACAAGTTGGAAGGAGTACTGATTGTACTGATCTTGATTCTTGTTTCTTACTGGAAATATAAATGTATATGAACTAATTAATTCACAGTAATCATATAATAATTAATATTACAGTAATCCCGTTGCTGGAGATAAAAGCAGGCACTTCTCTTGTGACAGCTAAGGAGACCACATGATCCTTAATAATTTTTCTTAGCAGTGCTGTGTACGCAGAGCAAATCTACATTTTGCACTGAAAGCTTTTTTTCTTCAGTTACGTCCCTACACCCCATGTATTTTCAGTGCCTCGGGGCTATAGTTACCTGCCTGTGTGCAAAGGTAGTTGACTTTTCGAGCTTCCTGTTCTTTCATATCAACTGTTCTTTTTTGTTTTGTTTTTTGTTTTGACTGTTTTTCCTGAGACTGCGGCAGATAATAGGTGGAGTAAAAGGAAGCATCTTGTCTAGGATGGATCTGTTGAATTGCCTAGCTTCATCTTCGGTTATAGGCTGCTTTAGTAAGGTTATATATAGTGCTTATCGCTATCTAAAAACAGTCACGTTTGTTATATATGACTTTGGTGAAACATGTTATCTCTATTCACATATGCATGCATAGAAGCAGAAAAACATGCCTAATGCTCAATAGAAGTGCTGTGTCTTATTTGCCTGTTTGTTTATTTTCTCTTCCTGCATGCAGTCTCAGGGCCGCAGTGAAATCCTGATGAGTTTACAGAAAGTCTTAAATGGTCTTGGAGGAGCAGCAGCTTCTTGTCACCGTGATACGTATAAGAATGCCCGATCTCTCCTGACAGACAGATCGATGGCTGTACGATGCGCAGTAGCCAAGGTGGGTGTTTCTGACCAGCTCTAGAAATTCTTTGTGCTATGACTGTGAAGTGCCTGCATTCAAGCTTTCGCTTGTTGTTTGTTATGTGAAATCTGGTAATTATTTGGGCAAGATAAGTCCTTACTAGTTTGTACTGAAAGCTCAGACATTTGTCCAATTACTTCATGTAAGCCATAGCACAGTAGTGTTGTCTTCCCTCCTAGACAAATCCCTTCCTAGACAAATATGACTTAGAACATATCAACTGTGAGCCTTAGTGGGAGGAGTTTGGGGTAACGGGTAACTTTTTTGTGTGTGTGTGTTGTTTGGTATTTTATCCATTTATTTATTTTATTTGTTAACTTAGCCCCATGATTCTTCTAAATGTTTACTCCAGCTATGTTATCTGGGTTAAATGAGGCCGGGTGGGAATGTTAACTGTTAGGAAACTTATTAACTAAATGTTTGCTGAATTATCCCATTAATTATACTGATACCTACACAAAAGGTAAGCATGGCCTCCAGCAGTGCTCAGCAGCAATTTGGTTTCCTACAGTGTCTCCTGGAATTACAAAATGAAGCTGTGTTCATGTGGACGGCTGAGCTGGAGAACGTTGCAACGCTGTGCTTTAAGGCCCTGGAAAATTCCAACTATGGCGTGCGAGTTGCAGTGTCAAAGCTTTTGGGGACAGTCATGGCTACAGCCCTGATACCAAAGCAAGCAACAGGTATATTCCTTTTGAATTCCTTTTTCAAATAGACAAACTGCACCCTCAGTGCTGGATTCTGTTAGTGTTGCATGATATACTTTTGTTCCATATCATGGAGATTTGTAGTTGAATGATTTGATTCTATTACGAATTTTAGCTCAAACCAGTGAAGTTTGCAGGTTCCCTGTTGTAGGCATGCAAAGAAAGAGAGGGTGAACTCTGATCATCAAAAATAACTAGGGAAAGGTGGTTTATTTTTAAAACAGAAAGGAGGGGAAACAAAAAACTCTTATCTGAGATAATGATTGGATTCAAGATTACAAGATGGCTATGGATAGTTTTGCTTTCAAGATTTTTGCTTGTACCGTGTGGAGAACTTCGAGATGAAATGATCTGTTTTTATCTTTGCCAAAGTGATGCGACAGAATGTGAGGAGAGCTACGCTTGAGGAGGTCTTGGAGCTCATGGCCACCGGATTCCTGCGAGGCGGGTCTGGCTTCCTGAAGAGTGGTGGAGAGATGTTAAAAGTCGGAGGATCTGTGAATAGGGAAGTGCGAGTTGGTGTTACCCAGGTTTGTGGTGATCTGGAGAATTTTTTGTTTATGCTTCTTTTTAAAATAAAGCAGCATTTATGTATTGACTGTGACCCTTTTGGAAGGTAAGTGTAAACTTGTGCTTGTCTTGATCTTTCTTTTATGAATTAGCTTATGAAGACTTTGACTCACATTTTACATGAGATGTATGTGTCATGTCATTTGCCTAAGATATTTTCTTTTATTGATAATGTTCAGTACTAATACATTAAAATGTATGCTAATGAAAGCTTATTTGACCAGTGTATTTTAGGTGGGATGAATGCCTAAAAATATTTGAAGACTTAAAATATTGAAGACTTCATCCTGCTTGGCTTCTTTAGGGTTGCTTATATCTAACTTGGATATCGTTGTTAACCTGTTATGAATATTAGAACTATCTACCTATAATTATTTAGTCTTCAGTGACCAAATGTAGTCTTCTGTTTGTTTTAATTGGATCTGTGCATGATTTGTGTATTTGCAGGCCTATGTCGTCTTTGTTACCACATTGGGAGGTCAGTGGTTGGAGCGCAACTTTGCTACGTTTTTATCCCACGTACTCGACTTGGTCTCCCATCCCCGGGCGACGCAGACCCATGTGGAGGCCGTGTACTCCCGACGCTGCGTGTCCTTCATCCTGCGAGCGACGGTGGGCAGCTTGCTGGGGGAGAAGGCCCAGATTGCAGCTGCCAAAGATATCTGTCAAGCCATTGGGAAACAAATGAAGGCTGTGGGTGAGAACCATTTTTCTTTATCTGAGACTTGTTGAAAATTGCTGTCATTCCATAGTGTCAGTCACTTTTCCATTTTCATCCACCATGAGAAGTTAGTTATTATAAAAGGTTATATTTGAAACAGAACACAGCTGAATTTTATCAAAAAGGTGAGTTCTATTTGAAAAGTGATTATATAAAAGTGGCTTGTTATCCGGTGAAGAATTTTTCCATTGCATTGGCTTAGAAGACAAGGCGTAAGAGAGGCTTTTGCGGTTTGTTTTTGGAGAGGCTGTACTGAAAATTAGAGTGCCTTCCAACCAGCATTGAAGATCTTGTAGGCCAGATAAATGTCCTTAAGTATCCCCTGCTAATATCCATATTACTGTCTAACTGGATTTTACAAGTTAACAAAGATGTAATCTGAAGGCTGCAATACAGAAGATAAGTAATCCCTTTACAGAACCTTTGACATGTAATCACCAAGAGGGTGAGTTAATTTGAGCTAGAGATTAAGGAGGTAAACTATATTTGCATAAGTGTGTGCTTATTTCTTCTACCTTTTTAATACTTTTTATTCACAATTCTCTTTGAAAAACTTCCAGTTTCTTCTTACAACTTTTTTTTTTTCCCCTCAGTAGGGAAGGGATGTTTGTGATTAGATGGGATAGAACCCCCTACAATGTTACAGAGCCCTGTAAGCACTGCTTTCAGGAAAAAAAGTCTATTGGAAGTTGTATTTCTCAGCTGAAAGAGTTGCAGAAATACCTCCTTCTGCTATTTCCTTAATAAGTTACAGGAAACATATATTCAGATGATGGAGGAACTGCTAAGTGTGTGGAGCGTGTTTTTTTTTTTTTTTTTTTTCCCTCCCCCTATGAATTTCTGATTAATTTGATTTTTTTTCACAAAAATGGACCTCTTGCTAGCTTTGTAGTGGATCAGATGTTAAGCCTTTTATTATTTAAAACGACACTTACAGCTTTTCCCCTACCCTGCTTCTGGGACATAGTGTAGGAGAAGGAACGTAGAGTGGAATCAGTGAAATTAATTAGGTAACTTTAAAATGAAAGCAAAGTGTAAGGCTGTGATTGTCTACCAGCAACTGAGGTTTTTACAGTTTTTTTCAGATACTTAAATGTAAATTCGTATGCAGAACCAAGATAAGCCAAGATTATGTTCTTGATTACTTCATCTGTAAGCGTATGTGTACATATATATGTCTGTGTATATGTTTATCTACATATAGATGTGATGCACATATGTATATGCTTTCCTGTATTATACTATTAATCCTACCCCTTAATGTACTCCCATCCACTGTCACTTCTGAGCATCTCTTATTCACAGTCTTTGTACTCTGTGTATTAGGCTAGTAGCTGTGCAGATGTTTTCTTCAGAATGTGTTTGCTCTGTCAGCTCATACCTTGAGAAAAGCTGTGTTTTTATTTTAATATGTAGAGTTGATGTCAAAACTACACTGTCTCTTTCTGTTGTCTCTATGTGTTTACTTGTGATTTCTGTGGTAGCTGAGCAGTTTCTTCATTTTGTTTCTACAGAAGCAGTAGTGAATGATGCTAACAGCGAAAATAAATCGGGAGCTGCCGATGTAGCTGCAAGCCAGCACGTAATGGTCTGTGCCCTTCAAGAACTGGGCAGTCTGGTGCAGAGTCTGAATGCCACTGCCTCTCCTCTCATCCAGGAGCCCTCCATAGGTATGCAAAGCAATTGAAGTAGGTTATAGAGAGGCTCAAGAAACTAGTATGAAGCCTGATTACAGTCTCGTTAAAAAATAAATTATTGTGTGAGAAACAAAGTGATAAAACTGCCATTTCCAGTAGTTTATCTTGACGTTTACTTAGCTCATTGTTTTATAATACCCTAATTTTTAAGCCTGGATAAGTTTTAAGCAACAGTTTTTGATGGAAAGTTTGCCTGAAGTTCTTTTATGAAGTTTTGTTTCCAGTACTGATGACTTTCAGATAATGATATTATAGAAAATCCACTGTTTTTTCTATACAACTTCTAAAGTGTTTGCTTCTGGAAAGCTGTATCATTTTCAGGCATCGTATTTTCTTGGGGAGTTGGGAGCATTTTGTCAGGAGGTGAACCTCTGGATAGGCCCAGTTTGAAATGCTTCTCGTTTGGATACAGTTGATATATTTTTGCATTTTTGTTTTCCTTTAAAAAACTCATCTTGATTAATACTTGCATTGTAAAGCTACAGTTTTCATATTTTTACACTAGTAAAAATATGCACAGTGGTACTATCCCTTTTCAGTTGCTCTGCTAGTTCAAGTGGTAGAAGTCTGCCTTTTACTTGAAAGAAAGACAAAAGAGTTATCGGCATCACACTCATCCACATAAGGTTGTACCAGGAAAACCAGAGCTGTCAGAGCCACAATGCAAAGTCATAAGATTCAAGAGCTTTAATTCTGGCATTTGTTAACTTTTACGTTGCCAAATTTAGATGCATTTTACTTGTGTGCGTATATTGTAATCGTGTGGCTATAAACTTTCTTTCTTTAGGTCTCCTGGAGACAGTAACTTCAGTTCTTCTCCACCCCAGCATGGCTGCTCGGCTGGCGGCCGCGTGGTGCTTGCGGTGTGTAGCTGTGGCGCTGCCTTTTCAGTTGACTCCGTTTTTGGATAGATGCGCAGAAAGGCTCAACAATCTGAAGACATCCCCTGAAGCTGTCAGTGGCTACAGTTTTGCAATGGCTGCTTTACTAGGTGGTGTGCATCAGTGTCCCTTAGGTATTCCTCATGCCAAAGGAAAGGTGAGATAATGCATGTTTTCCAGGCAAGTGTCCCAAGACATATCTTTTTATCTAGAAGTACTTGCTTTGTAAAATATGTGACATGTATATCAAATAAAAGCATTGAAAGGTTGTGCTCATCAAGAACAATGGCTGGAGCCTTTGTATACAGTATTTCAGATGCAATATTTACCATTTTTTTTTTTGTCCCCATCTCTCTCTCTCTGGTAGCATGTTGTTATAGAATTGCTGGAGAAAATTACTCTGTGCAAACGCGAAGTAGTTTTATTTGAGTGAAATACAGTCTGCTGTTTACAGAATATCCATTTAAATGATTTGAGAAAGTTTTTAATTATAATGTTAGGATGAATTTCTAGCAGTGCTTCTCATCTAAATTTATAGTTTTGAAATCCGTTTTTTTGTCATTGCTGCAGATGGTTGTGAGCATTGCTGAGGATCTGTTACGAACTGCTGCACAAAATAGCAGGCTCTCCTTGCAACGGACTCAAGCTGGATGGCTTTTACTTGGAGCACTTATGACTTTAGGTTTGTTTTTTAAATAAATAAATATATAAATAAAACTCTAATGCTTTCTTAACATTTCTGGTTGTCGACTGTGGCAAATAGTCTCTGCAAGCTGTCAGTATTTTACTAGTTGTTTTCCCAAACAGGGAATTGTTTCTTTTATTTCAGCAGCATTCATTTTTTTTTTTTAACTTGTATTATATCATTTCTTTTTTTCGGCTAGGTCCATCTGTTGTTCGGTACCATCTCCCCAAGATGTTACTGCTGTGGCGAAATGTGTTTCCACGTTCTCTGAAGGAGCTGGAAGCAGAGAAGGCAAGAGGAGATTCTTTTACCTGGCAAGTGACGCTGGAGGGCCGTGCTGGAGCTCTGTGTGGTAAGAATTTCAAATTGAAATTTAACAATTTCAGTTTCAAACAAAATGTTCAATACAAAACATGGTCCCATATATTCTACAGAGAACTCTTGTAACTTCTCTTCATTGTTTCGAGATGAGTAAGGTAACTATTTTCACCAAAGTTACCTGGTTTTTATGCACAGTCTTGCAAACACATCATGCAGACTTTGAATAAACATTTTTATTTTGACATTCTTTTAGAATCTTTTTCTGCTTATATATGTTCTTTGTCTCAATAAAATTTAATTTCAAATGCTTTTTTATTAGCTATGAGAAGTTTTGTTGCCCACTGCCCTGAGCTCCTGACTGAGGATGTTATCAGGAAATTGATGACACCTATAGAATGCGCCATGACAATGATGTCTCAGTAAGTAGACAGTTTTAAAATTATTGTTTTTTTAATATATAATCTTTAGAAGGACAATTTGAGACTAAAAGTGACATTTTGAAAAAAGTTCTTACTACTGTTATGATATAAACTGTCAGAACCGAAATAAGTTACTATTGTATTTGTTGCTCTTTATGCTCCTTGTGCATTTCTGTATTTTTTTACTGAGCTAAAGTATTGGAACTAAACTTGTATTAATTCAGCTTCTCATCTTTTGGTCTAGGACTGGACTATTGGTGCCTGTGCATATAGGCAAAAGACTGTCTGTCTGTCTGTCTGTCTTTCTATAAGCAGCATAATATTCTGATCTGTAGCTATGTTAAAGTGTATTATAACATAGCCTGTACCCAACAGCCTGCCATGAAGGTTTTTGTTAGCTGTGTTTTGGATTTCCAAGGTTTGTTTATCCTTATGAAAGAAAATTAAAATACTTCAATACTAGATGTGTACTTTTATGAAACGTAATAGTGAAGAGACATTAAATACTTTGCAGAATAGTTGGTCTGGAGTCCTTTTTTTGGATGGGGGTGTAAGTTAAAGATTCAGTTCTGAATTACAATACTTAAAATATTTTATCAGAATAATTACTTCTGAAAATGTATTTGTAGTGCAAGTAATGTTCAGAATAGTTCTGTGAACAACTGCTTTCTTAGCTGAGTGAGGAGAGGTATCTTGTAGGGGAGAAAAATGGAAATATTCTTTTGAGTAACTGCAGTGTTTGACTTCATGCTCTCATTTTAATTCTCTAGTATTCCATCAGTAATTAAAGCCCATGGAGCTCATCTCAAAGCCAGTGCAGCTATGGTCCGTTTAAGACTTTATGATATTTTGGCTTTGTTACCTCCAAAGACCTATGAAGGTAATTAAATTTGACAATTTTTATTAAAGTAAAAATTCTAGCTATTTCTTTTGATGGATTTCCTGATGATAGATTTTGAAGCTTATTTGTCTAATTCATGTGGCTATATGCAGATGCAAAATACAATATGGAAGACCAGAAGTCTTCACAAGTCTTATACTATATTTTTCATCTCCTAGATGTTACCTTGACAGCTTAAGTGCAGAGTATGAATATTGCATATCATCTAACACTTAAAGTATATAAATTTTGGTTCCACTTGAAGGATTGAGATGTATTGAGTTCTCATTATTAACATTTTTAGGTGTTTATGTCATCATTATATAAAAAAGAACATATTTCATGCAAATACTTACAAACAGCAGATGTAGGACTGAAGAATTAATTCTGTTTTATAGCCATGGCTTTTTTAAGCTACATTGCTGTGCTAGGTAGATATAAAAAGTACATTATGTATGCCTTCTGAAATAAAAAAGAAAGAACAAGAAAGTTGAATCTAACTAAACACATAAACACTTTCAGAGAACTGCAGTTGGAGCAAAATACGTTTTTATCTACTTAGCTATCTAAGGTTTTTCAGAAAATATCTGATGGCTCAGTTGATAAATACCAGTACCCACAGTGATGGAAAACGGGTTTTGGGCAAGACATATGTATAGTGCTTGAAATGTTTCATTTCATTTTTTCTTTAAAAACTTTGTTTTTTAACTTCTCATCAAGTACTAGTATAATTGTATAGTTAATTTGTTATGTTATTTGAGCTAGTGGACAAAATTATGCTATTATTATTGAGTAATCAGACACTTTCATGTGTTCTGACAGTTTTAAAGGGGGCAGGGAAGAGAAACTTCAATACTTTTACCAGCAAATATTTATAAAATCTGGATTGTCATTTTGGAAGGAATGGTATTATCCCTTGTTTAGAATGTTGATTTGGGAACTGAGAGTCCTGCTTCTTATTTGAAGCCTTGCTCTCAACTGTAGCCTAGTCAAGCTTACCCCTATGGCTGTTTATTATGTGCCAAATCAAGATAATGGTCCACACTTTTATTTCTAATTCTGTCTTAAATATTTTCTGGATAAGCAGCAACAATAATTCTTTTAACTATTATACCTCACAGGATCATTTAATGCACTTCTTCGAGAGCTGGTGGCCGAGTTTACTTTGACAGACAACTCTGCTAATACCACCACCTCACTCCTGAGGTCTCTCTGCCATTATGATGATAGTGTCCTCCTTGGCTCCTGGCTGCAGGAAACAGATCATAAGTCAATTGAAGACCAGGTAGTATATAAACATGACTTTTAACAAGTTATGAAATTAAGTTATTCTTCAGAGAATAGATGGTTGTTTAATTGTGTTACCTAAGGAAAAAAGTAGTATTTGCATTATGGTAGAAATATCTGTCATTTTACTGTTTCTAAATCTTTCTACTTAGGGGATCATTACAAACAAAACTCTCATTTAACTTGTACAGTGTTATAACTCAAAACTCAACCTGGGAGTGAGATTTTTTCCCCCCTTCCCCCCCCCCCCCCCCCCTTTTTTTTTTTTTTTTTTAACTGTGTTATAAGCTGCTCTTGGTACTGGAATTTTTCTGCCTTTCTCTGGTATCCTTGTATTACTACTAAGAGTGAGAGTTTGTACACTCACTTAGCTGTTAACTGTTTTGACCCTCTGGGGTTTAGCTGATCCAGTAAATAAGACTAATTTAAACTGATTTGTTAGTACGTGTATTCCTGGATTCTGTAATTACAGAATTTTGCACTGTAAATTGTCTAGTTATTCTGACTACTGCATAGTTTGGTTTCTCTATTTGTGAGCTTTATGTACAAAGGTGTATTTAGAGGTGTTCATATCATACGGTATTTTGCAGCTTCAGCCAAACAGCGCATCTGGAAGTGGTGCTTTGGAGCACGATCCATCTTCTATTTATTTGCGTATCCCTGCTGGTGAAGCTGTACCTGGCCCCCTGCCCTTAGGAGTATCTGTCATTGATGCATCTGTGGCTCTCTTTGGTGTGGTATTTCCTCATGTTTCTTACAAACATAGGTCAGTTTAAATTGGTGCTCAATTTTGGAATGTAATGGCCTGTTCTTTTGTTGTCGTTCTTGTTTGTTATGTTTTTTGATTATATTATATGACTCCTTTTTTGTCTTTTGAAATGAGAATCTACTCAAAAAACAGCAGCCTCAGATTCAGATTTCAGTGTCTAGTGCTCATTGTGCCTCAGGATTGCCAAACATGTCCACTTACTTTAGAGAAGAAATGACTCCCTGAGTTTGTCGTCTTTGAAGTATATGTTTCCGAGCTGTAGGCTGGATTCTTCACTTCTCTTGCTGCTTTAATGGTAGTCATTTCTCTGCAACCCAAATTGATTGATTCACGCTCAGGAAATATCTTATGCATAATGAAAATGATGAAATAGAATTTGCTTATCTTGTGTGCTCTGCATTACCTTTGCAGAGTTATGAGCTGCCATGACTGCTTTTTGTCATTCAGTTTAGGTAACTTGCCACTGAGAACACAGCTGAAAGCAGCTCTGAGCTGCATTTCAAAGTAAAATTACCTTTCAGTGTTTCAGAAGCCTGACGGGAAACAGGTTTTTTTCTTAGCAGTCGATGTTATTTTGCAGTAAGCGCAGGTTAGATGTAAGACTTGCTTGCAGCAATTCAGCCTTATGTATGCTGTTAGCTAGAGAAGAGATCTGGCTGTGTCTGAACAGCCCTGCAGGCAGCTACAGCCAGAAGGCTGTGTAGTTAAGAATGCAGATTTTTCATTATGCTCTTGGCATTACGTTCTTGGCAGCTTTTATAGAATAGTCTTTAAGGAATTGCTATTTAGAAGTGCTCCTGCTCTCAGTAACGCTTTCCCAGCTGAGACTAAGTGGGGAAAACCTGAACAATAACAGGCGTGTGAAGAGTAAGGTGATTTTGGATGGAAGTGGGGAGGTGGTATTTTTGCCAGTCTTCCAGAGGAATGTCTGCAGACTCACCTCCTTTTACTGCTCCTTTCTTCAAAGGGACTGATCATTTACTTATGGCTGAGCAGCACAAAGAGGAGGTAGGTTTAGAAACAGCTCTCTACTCAGCCTTCCTAAGGTGGATCAGAGAAATGGACCAACAGATTCTGCAGCATAAATTCTGTAGCAGAACCTATAGCACCAGCTTTTTTATTTGTTGTTATTACTATTATTTTTAGAATACTGCTTAATTACGTATTACTTTCTTTTCTGTTTTAGATTACAGATGCTGGATCACTTTGCTGAGTGTGTCAAGCAGGCTAAAGGTGTTCGACAGCAAGCTGTGCAGCTTAATATCTTTACTGCTGTTCTCAGTGCTTTGAAGGTAAAGCTACTGCAAACTTCTAATGGATGCTAGAGTTCAGCAGTTTGATTCATAGGTTTATATGCTATACTGGAGGCTGTCAGCAGAATCATAGAATGGTTAAGGTTGGAAGGGACCTCTAGAGGTCATCTAGTCCAACCCTCCTGCACACGCAGGGTCACCTAGAGCACGTGGCACAGGACTGCGTCCAGGCGGGTTTTGAAGATCTCCAGAGAGGAGAATGTTACTGAAGTTTGCAGTCAAGTGCTCAGAAGCCCGAGAACACAAAGAATTATTTATTTTTGAGGTTTCATCTCTTGTCTGCATAGATAAGTACAGAGAGTAAATGATACTCATGTTGTCAGAAGCTCTTCGGTGCTACACACTTGGAAATCAAACCTCATGCAAGTCAGAACATATATTATGATTATATACTGACTATTTATGACAGTAGCTCATAAATAATGTTTCTGAGAAATATTTAGTTTCAGTGACCTGTGCAACCTCAAGTCTCTGTAGAGAAGTGTCATAGTTTTTCAAAACTAGTTTTGCCACATTTCTTTCTTGCTACTCTAAGCTTTCTGACATCTCTTCCAACCATCATTTGTTCTACCTGCCTTTTTTTTTTTTCTTTTTTTCTTACCTCAGTTCCTCTTTCTTTCTTTCCTGTAAGTCTGTAGGCCCTGTGGTTTTGTTCCTGGTTCTATCTTTTTCTCTCTTGAGACTTCTGAGTTCAAATTATTCAGTTGATTACCTCAAAACTGAGTTAACACATACGGCCTGATATGTAGTTGAGGGACATACACAATAATTAAAGAAAATACTTTGGGAATTTGACTGCAGAATTTTTGTAAAATTAAGAAAAAGTATTTTTATAAACTTATAGTTGGGTACTTTTTTTGTGGTAGCAGCGAAAGCCGTATTCCTTCTGCAAATGTCATCTCCTGTCAAATATCAACTCTATTTGGAGCGTGGTAGGGTTTTTCAGAGAAAAATATCTCTGAAAAACAGGAATAATGTTGCTAAAAATAGAAATACAGATTCTGAGAAAGATATCTGGAATTTCCTCTGCAATGCTACGTGGCTAAAGACTGTCAAAATTGTAGGAGTTGAAACTGGGATTCCATAAATAGAAATGAGAATTTCTGGTAGGACTATCTCCTTCCTCTATAACATGGGTGGTTTATTTAATTTATGTGTGTTTAATTACACTGGGAAAAATAGAAGACTGAAAGTTGGGATGAAAGGTAAGGTACCATTCATAGAATATGGGTACTAAAAAGCTGCTGAAAGAGTGTTGTGATTTAGTTTTATCACTTTGCAGCAGCATTATATACCACTGTACAAATGATTGCAAAGCTGTATCCTTTTTTACTACAAAAAAAGGAAAAAAAAGAAAAAAACCTTTCATGTACCTAAAATGTCTTTGATTTAAGTGATATTTACAGGAACAAGACTGAGCTGTGGTTTTCCTGTCTGGTAGAAAGAGATGCTGCAGTTAGGAGGTACATTAAAGCCACCTTTTTCTGGATTATCCTGTGTAAAGCTAGCTCAGCTTTAGTAGCAGTAGGTTGTGTTTTTCTGTGACACAATTTGAGCTAAGAGACTGGTGTAACCAAGTTCTTCCCCTGTGTGAAACAGGTAGAGTCTTGGCAAAGATGAGGCTTTTGTGCCTGTTGTTGGAATTGCTTTAAACTTTATCATTTTTCTAGAGTATCAGTATGTTTTAGAAAAATGTCACTAATTGAAAGAAAAATAGAGTTGTATAATTTTTAACTGAGGATCTCTTATGTAGAAAAATAACTCTGATTATCTTTCCTCATTTGGATTTTTTTTCCTGTTTGTTTGTGTAGGGTTTAGCTGAAAATAAAAGCACATTAGGACCAGAGGAAGTTCGCAAATCTGCTCTGACATTGGTAATGGGTGCCCTTGATAATCCTAACCCCATTTTGAGATGTGCAGCAGGAGAAGCTCTTGGCAGAATGGCTCAAGTGGTTGGAGAAGCCACTTTCATTGCCAGAATGGCTCAGTACAGTTTTGATAAGTAAGTTTTGATTCAGAAAAGTAAATAATTTAGCACTGCTTGGAAAAAAAATCCTCTACTAGATACTGTAATGATTATTTTCATACTTGCATGAGGTATCGCTATACAGAGCTAATGAACTCTTCAAATTTTGATGGATTTCATGTGATTCTACCAGGGGTAGGTGATAACTTGTTAAGATAGTTGGAAAGCAAAGTGATGCTGATGAAGAGTTTTTAGTGGGTTATTTAAGTTAATCAAACGGCTTCAGATGAATAAACTAAACTTTCTGTAAAGGTCTGCAGTGTGAGTTCTATGGAAGTGGTTCTGCTTCAAGTTAAACTAATATGTAAAAGGAATACTTTATCTCCTGGTCTGTGTTTTGCTTCTGTATTCTGGCACTTGTCACAAGTTTTTAGGATCTGTCTGGTAGACCTAATGAGACAAAATATTTCCCAATTTTTAGCTTATCCTAAGAGACAACAGCCAGTCTGTTAACCAGAATGAGCCTCTGTCAGGGCTGCAGTCCATGCCTGCTGCCTGGCCAGACTACAGGCACCTAGTGCTTGGTCCAGCTCTCCTTACTGCTGCCTCCCTCTCCCTCAAATTATTTTTTCCATTACTTGCTCTTTTTTGTCTTTCTTTGAGATGCAGTGAATTTCTGTTAATGGGACTATCCCCTTTAGTCTTGTCGAGTATTCATGTTTACGTTGGATGCCTGTCTGTGCCGTTGTCACTGTTTTTGGATATTTGGGACTTGCTTTCTTCTGGTCACTAGCAGCTAACAGCATGTATGTCCCTCACTAAGATAACTAGGGGATTTTTTTAATTTGTTCTATATAGGTTATTTTTGTTTGTTTGTTTTGGAGAAAGTTTAATTAACTTTGACACGTGACATGTGGAAGCTAAAATATTGTGGAAAATATTCATTTAATCACTGATTGATAGAATTAGGTCATTCAAAATGCTCTTCATTCTGTTCTTTTTTTTTAAATTTTAAATTTTTTTTTTTAGCTCTATCAGAAAAATCATAGAATTCAGCTGTAGTATTAAACATTTGAAGTGGAAAAAAGTTGTTGACTAAAAAGTGTATCTGAATTTCTTTTTAATTTCTCTGCATGCCTTGTCATTTTTCCATTTGTGACTTCCTTTCACTGTAGCAATCTAAAAATGATCAAAAATATTAAGCTCTGACCATTGAGAAAACTTTAGTTTAATAATTCATCTCTTTGGTTGGTTTATATGCAATCTGGTTTAATAGCTATACACATTAAATATTTCTTTTTCTTGTTGTTGCTTTTCTGATTAAACCTTCCTGTAGGCTGATAGGCAATGTTCTGTTAGAAGATCTTTTTGTTTGTTTGTTTGTTTTCTGTTATGATACTTAAAAGATTCTTGCTCCAAATTTAGTGAATAACATGATTTGTTTTTGTTTAAATGTTAGATTAAAATCTGCTCGAGATGTTGTATCAAGAACAGGTCATTCTTTAGCTCTGGGCTGTCTCCATCGCTACGTTGGAGGAATAGGCTCTGGGCAGCATCTGAAGACCAGTGTCAGTATTCTCTTGGCTTTGGCACAGGATGGAACTTCTCCCGAGGTCCAGGTAAAAAAGCTCAACCACAAAACTCTTTAATTTTTCCTTTTAATATTGATTTCTTCTTAACTTACCTGTGTAAGTTTTGTTTAATAGAGATTTGCATAAGCCAAAACAGGTGGGCATGGTGTGCGCCAGGTAGTGTTTAAAAAAAACTCTCATCCCACGTATCTTTTGCAATGAAGTGTAACCTTACAAGGATCTGTTAATTAGGAAAGCAATTGCATATGGTCGTGTTAATTCAAACTGACAAGTGTCTGCTTGTCAACTGAGCCAGGGCTACCTGCTGTGGGCATGTTCATAACTAGTTATAATTGCAAAGGAAAATGTGTTAATTGTACCTTGGTGTTCCAAACCCGTATTTTATCAACTGGCTACTCCACTGACTCAACATGTGGTCAGCTATTGGAGCTGATAATTTTCTTTGCCAAGTCATTTCATTTATTGTGATACAAGATAAAACTTTTTTTTTTGTTGTTTATTTGTTTTAAACCTATTACATGGGATACTTTGTTAGTATTTGCACTAACTCCTAAAAGGAGGTGTTCTTACCACAATGGTTTATGAATCCATGGAAATCCTCCCAGGAGGAAGGAGGATTTCCCCCCTGGGGGGAGTATTGTGCTCTGCGTCTGCTCTCCCCTAAATATCTGTTTGTGCCTGCTGCTAGGGAAGGGAGCGTGGGCTGGGTGAATGGACATCTGCCCTTGCGTTAAGAAGTTGACTTCTGGAGTGGGAAATTGTTTTAAAGGCAGGTTGTCCTGCTTACTCCAAAGAGTCTAGCTCTGTAGCTGTAATACTCTTTTAACCTGCTCTTTTCAGTGTATTTGCATCACTTAGAAGAAAATTCTGATTTAAGGTCTTTTAGAATGGTATGGAGAGATATCTAAGGCTTTCAGGTCTTTTGGAGGAGTTCACTTCCTATGAAGCTTTAGTGATAGCTTCCTCTCCTGCTTCCTTGCTGTTTTACTTTGACAATTGCAGTAAAGTATTTTGTAATATACTGCTTTGTTGTTTATTTACATTAAAACTGAAAGGTTTGATCTTTCACCAGCTTCTTCCATACCCTTTAGTACACTGGCTATATGTAAAGAGCTCTCCGTTCCTTTCCTGCACCCTCTGATTAAAAAAATTCAACGATAAATTCCCATGAACCTTTTTCAGTTGGATAGAAAACGATTTTCATGACAAAAAGCAAAGGCGTTCCCAAGTAAGGATTTTAACAACTGTCTGTTTCTGAACAGCCACTTCTTTTATAATAGGTATATTGTTTGTTCAGAAAATGGTTAAGCATTTTGTGGAAATGGAAGAAAAATACAACCTTCATCTCCATTATGCCCCAAAGCAGCCAAAAAACAGAGTGGAAATATTTCAACTCCCTGGTGGTTGCTTGGGATTCTGGAACCTGTGGGACATTTCTGGAATCCGATAGCTAAATAGAAATGTTTAAGCGCTGCTTAACCTACATACAAAATTGTTTACCTTTCTGAAACATATTACTCAGAAGTATTCCTTTGTTTTTTTAACAGACTTGGTCTCTCCATTCACTTGCCTTGATAGTGGATTCCAGTGGACCAATGTACCGCGGATATGTGGAGCCAACGCTGTCTTTGGTTCTCACTCTGCTCTTAACTGTCCCACCGTCACACACAGAAGTGCATCAGTGCTTAGGCCGATGTCTGGGAGCTATAATAACTACAGTTGGGCCAGAGCTGCAAGGTTAGTGTCAATTTGAAGAGAAACCAGGTACATCATTTGCATTAAATGACAGCTACAATGGAATTATATTCTCAACTGGAAGATGATCAGTTTTTGTTCACTGCAGCTAATGAGGAGGAAAACAAATGACCAATAGGCAGTTAGGGTCCTACAGACAGCCTTTAGTTGGCCTACAGACAGCCTTTAGTTGGATCTTCCTTTGCTTGCATCCTTTTTTTTAAAATTTTTTTAATTTTTATTTATTTTTTATTTTTTTGTAGACAACAGTTTGAGATTTATGTAGAAAAGCTGCATTTATGTACGGTGTGTGGCTAATTTGCATGGTAGATTAAAAATCAAGAACATCCTTGCCGCAGATGTTTTATGAATAGGTGGGGCAAAAGATGAGATTTTTTTTCTCCCTTTTCTGACATATGTTGGTACTTTCATTTTTGACTGGTGACAAGAGCTTAAAGGTTTACCTCATTGATGAACTTGTGAACTCTAAATATCTGGACTTTCATATTTATCCAAAATTATCTAGAAATTTTTCTTAATTTGTGTATATTAATGGCTTGGAGTGCTGTTAACTTCAGAGCATGCTTGTCTAGAATATTTTCAGCAGATTACATTTTGCTGTAATTGAGGATTGCTGGTAAAACTTATGCAGGTTAATTCTTAAAATACAGGATGCTGCAGTTCTTAAAATCAAATTCTTTGAATGCTTGTCCTGTTACAGCTGTGTTACCCATCTGATGGAGCCAGCAGACATCACTTGTTCAACCATGCGTTAGCTTAAGTATCAACTGATATTTTAGGGGATGATTGTGTACATGAAATGTTGCCCATATGTATAGAATAAAGAAGGCTTTCAAAACTGAAATTTAGATGATTTTACTGGTTTAATGTCTTAGTAAGATACTTCCAAGATATTTCTGCCTGAAGTTTCAGCTGGAAAGGGCGTTGTTTAACCGAGCCAAAAAACATATCAAAATACTCTAGCGTATCTCTAGAAATTGACTGGGTATTAATGAGAGGTAGGAGTCATGTATTAATCCCCTGAATGTTCATGCCTTTGAAACTTTAATCCAAAGGTTTATAATGTTCAATTGTCATACAAAAATCTTGGTGTGCTAAGGGAGTCGTATTACATCGTTAGGTAACGGAGCTACCATCTCAACAATCCGTTCTTCCTGCTTGGTGGGATGTGCAATCACCCAAGACCACTCAGACTCGCTTGTTCAAGCAGCTGCCATATCCTGTCTTCAGCAGCTTCACATGTTTGCACCGCGGCACGTCAACCTGTCCAGTCTGGTTCCCAGCCTTTGTGTGAGTATGAAGTGCATCCCCTCCTCAAAACTTGTCCATGTGCCTAGCAGAGAGGTTAGCAGAAGAGCTTGGCAAGGTGATTGCCACAGAATCACAGAAGGGATGTCTGGAGATATCTAGTCCAATCCCCTTGCTCAAGCAGGGACACCTAGAGCATGCGGCACAGGGATACCCCTATGTCATAAACAGCATAAAAGGAATATTGTTCACGAGTGGCTTTAGATACTTTTTAAAATGCTGCCAAAACTGAACTTGTAGGGTCTGATTCTCTTTAACCTACACACTCAAGATAGCGAGCATTTTTATGTAATATAAATGAGTAGAAAGATGCTGAAAACTGTTACTTGCCACTGGTTGTGTACACTGAGGGAAGAGGGTGACTTGAGGAAAGGTAGGAGATTAAAGACTTGTTCTAGCACTGATAACGTACTAGTTGCTGATGTTCTGACTGTTGTGCTGCTGTTGTGGTGAGTGCTGCTTTTGGCTTCTGTTAGTGCTCTGACAACAAATCCTGGCTTAAGCCAGGAAGCAAGGCAGAGGCTGGAAGCCCAAACACACCAAATATAATTGCAAGAGACAATTTTTGCTAGAAGGTTTAGCAGACTAGTACTGAAAAAATTTAGAAGGTAATCCTTGTTTTTCTGTTAGATGCTTCATAAAATTCCTTGAGTGATTCTGTGTGGAACTGGTTGTTCTGCGTTACCTGAAGGGATGCAATCCTACTTGCATCAGTGAGGGAACGTTTTCTTCACCTCACACTTGGACTTTTCCCCAGGGCATCCTCTCATTACCAGTACTCCCCTTCCCAATCCATGCCACTTATTTCTGTCCGGGAGCCCTCCTGTACAGTGTGCTTCCCAGGTTCTGTTGTTTGTCTGTGCATAAAAGCTTGTATGAAGGAGTTGCAGGATACCCAAGAGGAGGTGGGCCCTTTTGTATCAACAGTACAAGCAATATTACAACAGTCTCCAGCTAATTTCTCTAGTGGGTAGTGTTAAAGACACTGAAGTTAGTTCATGTGGGACGTAGGCTCTTTTGAAAACTTTTCCCAGTTTATTCTACTGTCTCTTTGCTGCTGCTTTGTGGTTCTTTGTTAAACAAAGCTATTTTTCTTTTTTTTTCCTTTTTTTAACTTATTCCTTTAAATTAATAGTTTTCCTTATTCCTTCCAAATCCTGATCCTTCGTTGGATAAGTTTTCCTCTAAATAGTCTTCTGCAGTTCTTAATTTAGAAAATACAGACATGTAGGTACAGTGTGTATTGCACTCCTAATGACTCCTAGCTTCCTTTCTGCTGCTTGCACCATGAGCACTGCTTGTTTTTTAGGTAACTAAAAGCAGGGGATAGTCTTTCCATTAATTAAATCCCCAAAGTGTTCTGTGTTTTTAGTTCCATTAAAACAGCCTCAGTGTGATACTTAGAGGATACTTTAAAGTTTGTTTATTTTTTCAGGACTGAAATCTTATATATTCATATGTGGAATAAAGATCCACTGTTAAGATACTTTGTAAACTATACAACAGTTTCATTTAGGAAAGCAATTTCCATCCACATAATAAGCTAATACTGAGAAAGCAAATGTGTATCAGTTTATTAAAAACAAGTTCCCTGGGGTAAATAGAGAATCAGTTTCTTAAAGAGCAGTCTTCAACTCCTCCACTGTGGAAAAACATACAGTACCCGGTACAGCTACTTCCTCTCAAGAAAATTGGGATCATGCTCAATTCTTCTCTAAGAAAAATATTTACTTGTACTTGAGGTGATTCAAAAGGAAGTAGAAGTCCAATATTGGTTAGCAAAGAAATCTGAAAACTTGCTTACTGAGAGGCACTTTACTGAAATTTATACTATAAATTCTGGTACTGGTTTGCAAGAAAATTTTAGTGATAGCTGTTGTGTGTGCTGCTTGGTGGCTTCTTTGTTTTTAAATATGTGATTGATAGCTGTAGCAGTATATGATGTTTAGAAGTACTCAGCAGTATGGCAGATTCAAATGTGTAATTAGTCCTGACTCAAACTGGTGCCATAGTTTGAATGTTAAGCTCTAATCTCGCTAACAGCTGTCAGGTCTGGATATGGCAGCTTTATTTTTGACTTTGAGAGTAGTAAATGCCTATCTGTGAACTTCAAAGAGTTGGTGAAGAGCTTGGTCTCCAGCAGGGAGAATGCTGGTAGTCCTTAGCAGCTCTGACTTGCTGAAAGGAGGCTGCACCAGTTCGGTCACTTGTAACGGTTCTGATTTTAGGTCCACTTGTGCAGCTCCCACTTGCTCCTTCGCCGCGCCGCGGTTGCCTGTTTACGACAGCTTGCTCAGAGGGAAGCAGCAGAAGTATGTGAATATGCCATGAGCTTAGCAAAAAATGCTGGAGACAAAGAAAATAGTAGCAGCAGTAAGTATTTCTTTCATGTGGTCATTTGTAACGGCACCACGTGTGCATGTGTGGTTTGTCTTCAAAAAAACAAAGCCAGAAATATTCTTTCCAGCTTCAAGAAGATCCTCCCTGCTTGCCTCCCGAATTACGGATATTCCTTAAACCTCCGTAAAGTTCAAAATTAAATTTCTCTACCTCACTGAGAATGGCAAGCAAGGAAGGAAGCATGTACGGTGGAAAAGTTACCATTTTTTTTGATATTCTTGTTTTGGGTCTTGCTCTTTTGGAAATGAACGTACTGGATGCTGTTTGGCTGAACTGTCCAGCTGTGGTATGTTCTGTTAACAGCACCTTGGCCAGCCTTTGGGCTTTCCTAGGCACAGCAGTATTGATCAGCAAAATTTTCTTCATAAGAACACAAACTTGTCTACATATAAGTACTAAGCCAGTAATATTTGTCTATGAAAGGATTCTGTAGAGTCATGTGCTCATAAGTGTTTCCATAAAAAGACGTAATATTTGATTTGAGTAGACTTTTATTCAAGGAGATTAAAATTGTCTTGCAGAAAATAAATTTAATGAATAGCTATATTAAAACTTGATTGTTAATTCAGAAAAAAATCAGTAACATTTTGACACGCGAATGCAGAATGTCTGGTTTGTTACTCCCAGTTCTAAAACCGAGTTACTGGTTTCAGAAAAGCTTCCTTAGTTTCTTCATTATCATTTTACAGATATGAATCCTTTTGCGCCGGGAGCTGGTTCTCGGCGTGATATTCACTCCCGGCATCAGGGAGTTAATATAACGGAGACAGGCCTCGAGGGTGTCCTTTTTGGCATGTTGGATCGGGAGACCGATCGGAAGCTGTGCTCCGATATCCACGACACTCTGGGCCATATGCTGTCATCTCTGGCAGTGGAAAACCTTTCTCACTGGCTGATGCTCTGTAAGGACGTTCTTGCGGCTTCCAGTGGTAAGTGCTTCACAATATTCATGTGGAATTAGCTTTAGCATTAGTATTAGCATTGCCTGGCAGTACTACTTTGGAGCTTGTCTTTTGTCAATGCGGGAATACATGTTAGAACTTAATGGTGTGTGTAGAATTTGGACGATGGTGCATTAAAACTTGTTCAAAGTCATCAATGTCTTGGTCATTTTTAAAAGTATTTATTTCTTCCAAGACTTATAAGTTATCCTTTATAAAGTAGGATTGCCAGTGGGGAGAAGTGCAGCTGCTCTGACTTCTCAGTATTTTAGCAAAAGCAGAATTATTTTTCTTAGCCTTTATACTCAGGGCCATTTGGAAGGAGGAGTGCTGGTCATGCTCTGAGTTTTCTTTCATGAGGGTTTTTTTGAGTTACTGATGTGATGATGGGTTGCCATGGTGATGGGAGGTTTTTTGCTTGTTGTTCAGCTTTGCAGACTTGTTTGCAAGGATTTTGTCCTTGGAGACCTTACTCCTGTTTTTTCAGCTTCTGAGATAGTTGTGACGCAAATTCTGCCCATTTTTCTTGCATTGGTACTTGTTTACTGGCGCTCTGTGAACTTCGTGTCAGATGGTTACCATATATATGCCTTGTGAGAATGGCTTCTTGTTTCCTGAGTTTGAAGTTATGTCCTTTTCTTGTTTAATGTGGAATGGATTTTAAAGTTATTAACATGTTTGTCCAGTCTACTCTTAGTAATTTTTTTTTTCAGTAGCTGAAATAATCTTTCAAAGAACCCCATTTAAATATATTTTTCTCAGCTCTACTTATTTAAGTCAGCAACTCTATTTTCAATTCTCTGATCCAAGTAGTTTTGGCAGGTGAGCAAAATCTAGTTTGCTTTTTAAGCGGAGATTTACAGGTCAGCCACATAAGTTTTCCTGGATGCTTTCTCAAAACACTCTTGTTTTGCCTTGGCTTCATCCATGTTTGCTTTGTCATAGCCTCTCTCTGTTGAGCGTCTTGGCTCTTCAGCTGCCTAAATTTACACTTTCGAAGAAGCATGCCTTAGTTGGGGTAGGATACACTTGCAATAATTTCTTCTTGTTCTTCTCTAGCTATTACCACAGTGATTTTTGTCAATATGTTGACATTTTGCTAATTTACAACTGAGTTCTGAGATTGCGTGTGCTCTTATCTGAGTAGCAGGAATGTATATGCATGTTTGGCGAGTTGCTTTTGTCCTCCTTTTTTTCCTTCCTGTGGTCCTTGAAGCCTTGTTATTTTTTGAAATGAAATCCCACAGGTGTGTGTAAATAGAAGAATTTTTGTTTGCCCATTAAGCACATTCATAAGTGTCATAAGCTGTCCACTTGGCTGTAAAACTGTTTTGTGGCACACAGCTTTAGTTTGGTATCAGTTTAATGTGACTCTCAGCTTTCTGCTCGAGCAGTTCAAAGCCAAGCTAATTCTTTGATTCTGAGCCTCGAAAACTCCTTTCCCTCTTTGCTGGTAATTTAATAGGTTAATTTTCAAAGCTGCGGAGCTTGGGATTCAACTACAGTTGGCATCTGTGGAGAAGTAATGTTACAGGAATTGATTTGAGAGATTGAGGAGAATATAGCCCAGAGTTAGGAATGAAAAAATGTTCCTTTTACTGATATTCCTATGTCTTTCTACCTTTTCCAAACTTAGCTCTTCCTACAGAAGATGTCTGTTTTGAATCTAAGTATAAAGAAAGACCTGGCAGCTTCCTTATGGAAATGTCCATATGCAGATTATGACGGTGCCTTTTTTCCCCTTTCTCTCTCCAATTGCTCTGTGTTGCAGACATGAGCACTGCTGCTCCCTTGGGAGGAGGCAAGGATGAGGAGTCGGAGAAGAAGGAGGAGATGGACGATGACACCATGTTCACCACCCTGGGCGAAGAGGATAAGTCCAAGCCCTCCGTAGCACCGCGCTGGGCGACGCGGGTGTTTGCAGCCGACTGCCTGAGTCGGGTTATTCTGCTGTGTGAGAACGCAAACAAAGCGCACTTCGATCTCGCAATGGCCCGTTCAGCCAGGCTTAAAAATCCAAAAAGTAATTACAGACATGAATACTGTGTGTGTGTGTGTGTGTGTCTTGTCTTTGATGCCTCTTTACAATTTAAGATTACCCAGCTCAGATAGGAGTGTAAGCAGTTAAAAGGAAGATGAATATCTTCTCATGTAAATGGTAAGAAAACAAAAGTTATGTCCAGCAAAAGGGAATAAAATTGGGATGGTGAAATTGTTCCTGTGTGCATGAACATGAAGGGCGAGGTTTGCTTGAGGAGACAAAGTCTGTTCTAGACAGACTGATCTAACTGGGAAAAAAAAGACTGTTGGATTTGCAAGCTGCGCCCCCTCCCCCCTTTTTTTTTCCTCCAGTTTGCAATAGAAGCAGCAGATTTCTAGCCAAGTGTGATCAGGAAAGAGTTTCTCTAAGTTTAACTGAGGGACAGAAATGAATTAGATTTCATGGATTATTTTACTACCTGCAGAACAAAATTGTACTAGGAAAATATGAATTCATAAGGCAGGTAATTATTGCTGTGGGGTTGATGTGGGGCTAAGGATGTGGTAGGGAGTGGTGATATGGCATGAAGCCAGTTGCCATATCAAGATCATTATTTTGATATCCATGGGAGTAAAGAGTATTAGTTGTAAAGCTTCTGATTTGAAGGTACTTTTATGACTTGGAGAATCTTAAGCGAAGTTAAAAATGAGATGGTTTGTGAAAAACTTTTCTCTAACTGATAATGGGAGGTTTCTGTCCTTCGATCATCCACATGCTCTAGGTGACCCTGCGTGTGTAGGGGGGTTGGACTAGATGGTCTCTAGAGGTCCCTTCCAACCTTAAGCATTCTGTGATTCTATGTATATTTATTCTGGTGCATAGTGATTGGTGGCTTTCACCATATGGGGTTCATGAAAGCTTTGGGTTTATATCTCTGAACCTGATATTTAAAGTGAACTTGGTATATTTGGTGGTATAACTCTCCCCACAACTTAAACTTTAAAATTATTTATATTAAACTGGTATTTATGAAGGCCTAAACTAGTGTTTTTCAGTGTTTCCTTACTGACTTGCCTCTAAAAATCTTAGCTGCTATATATTTTTAACCTTGAGACTTGGAAAATATCAAGAGCTTTAATAATTTATGATTTGAATTTCATGTTAATCACCCTGGATATTGTATTTTTAAATAGTTTTTCCTATTCTACATTATCTGGTAACATAAAACTATAACTAGGAAAGAATAACCCTTGCAGAAGTGTTATTGAGTTAAGTATGACTCTTCTGTATATTTTCTTCTATTATGGCCTTGGATAGAACTCTTGGAAGCAGAAGTAGAGGGATTGATTCTGGGATTTTTGAACGTGACAAAGTTGTCCTTTATCAGCAGGGGTCACTATAAGTATAGCACTTGAAAAGCAGTTGCCTTGAAGTTTTTCTGAAGATATGAGGAAAAAAAATCAATAAAGTTAAGAGATTAAGATGCTTACTAAAGTTATAAGTTGCCTGAGCCATGTTTAAAATATTCTATTCAGTGCAAATTATATATATATATATATATATATATATATCATATTCAAGTCTTTATCAATTTTGTGCTAAAAGATAGATTTGTCTTTTTGCCTGCTTTCTTGCACACCCTAGGTGGAGAACTTTGTGGGGGGGGGGGAAATGAAATTTGTACATATCAGTGAGGAAAATATTACAAATATCCATCATATGTCAGCTTTCAAGTCCCTTAATAGTCTTTGTTGTTGTTGTTTTGGTCTGTTTTAAGATGACTTCTTAGTGCTGCACCTTTCTGACCTGATTCGAATGGCGTTCATGGCTGCGACGGATCACAGCAACCAGTTACGGATGGCCGGTCTCCAGGCTCTTGAAGACATTATCAAGAAGTTTGCATCGGTTTCTGAGCCAGAGTTTCCAGGCCATGTGATACTGGAGCAGTATCAGGCTAATGTGAGACCTCCTTTATACGTTCAGGAAATTGTGTATTTATGCCAATGTGCCAGTGTTAGCTTTGAGAACATTTTGTAACTTCAAAAGACCTGTGAGAGATTTTTTACGTGTGAAAATGTACTGAGGGGACTGGTTTATTTACCTCCTAAAAATTAATTTCTGCCTCTCTTTCTATTTATTATAATTTAGTAGCTGACAAAGTTTAAATCAATAGCTATTGATTTGTGAAAGCCAAACATAAAAAGGTACGTTTAATTTTTGGCAACAGTGACATTCATGGGTAAAACTAAGAGTTTGAAAAGAATGCTGATTCAATTCCAAATTGAACCCAATAAATCTGTTTTCCTGGGAATTCATGAATGTACTTCTGTTCTAATGAGAAATCTGCAAAATTATAGGATGGGAGCTGGGCAATTTAAGATGTATTTTGGGTAGTATTAGTTTATTTTGTCAGGTTGCTTACCTCTTGTACATCCTCTATCCTTGACTTTAAAATTTTTAATATAGGTTTCAATGAAGTGTAGATACTTCAAATTTAAATATTAAATACCTCACTCACCTAAAAGTCATCCTTCGTCTGAGGTTTGCATACAGAGAGTAAAGCTTTAGAACAGTGTAATACAAAGAAATTTTTCTGTTAACTCTGCATATCTTACAGGCTTCCAGTTCTAATCACTTTAGCTATTCTCTCTATTTGGGCAGATTTATTCTTGCAGACAACTGCATCGGTGATTTACCAGTATTTGCAAGTTCCTATTCCTCTTGCCCCTTCTTCCGATAGTGCTTTTACTATTGTTTCTGTCTGTTTGACTTGGCTTCTTTTGTTTCAGAAACAGGCTCTCTCAGAAGGAGTGCCTAAAGGCTGCTTAGCCAGCGTTTGTCATTCCAGTGAGCTTAACACAAATCCAACCATAAATGTCCGATTTCACATGGATGAATATCAAAATGTCATTGTCTTGTGGTGCACTGAAAGTAGTTGAGCTAGTTAAAGGTAGCTGAAACTTAAAAAAGCAATGGGAAAGCAGGAAATAATAATTGAGGGTTTTGATGAAGGAAAACTTACAGCAAATGTCTGCTAGGTAAAAACAAAGATATGTTTTTGGTATAATTAGAATGACAAAATTTACAATCTTGTCTTTGTTTACTTTGTATGTGTGATTTAGCCTTGATTAAGATTAGCTGAACATTGTTGATTAACAATGTTTTAACAAGACAACGACACAACAACAATGTTCAAAACATTGTAACAGTGTTTTAGCTGGATATTTTTTTTCTTTCAAATAGGTTGGGGCTGCTCTGAGGCCAGCTTTTTCCCAAGATACTCCATCAGATATAACTGCCAAGGCTTGCCAGGTACAGGTGGCATAACCCACAATCCACTGCATAATTTGATGCAAGAAGTTTTCTGTGTTCTCATTAGAGTGATAATGATAATCCATCAGTAAAAATTCAGTGACAGGCTGTTTTTTTTTGTGTGTGTTTTTTTTTTTTTTTTTTTTTTAGCATGAACTTGTACTGCTGTAGTTTTAAAACACAGCTACTTCTGTATCAGATATGGAGATTAAATCATCTATTTACTGGAGTTTAAATCTGTTAAACTACTACTGTAGTTTAAGTCTGCGGTTAATTATCATGTAGACATCAGTTTTAACAGGATAGTTTTGTATACATGAGAGCTTTATCTATAAATTTTGGGCATTCAGAACTTTGATTTTTATTGTTTATACTCCTTCCTGGCAGCAAAACTTGTAAACATAGATCAAATACTAATATAATTTGGTGTTATACATACAGGGAAGGCATCCATTTACCTTACAGATGGTTTTTGTTCATTTAAAACTAAATGAAGAGACAATTTGTGTGAAAAGCCCTTTAAGTTGTCCAAATCGTCCCTGTTCAACAAGTTTCCAAGTGGACATGAAGCTTACAGGATCGGATAATTGGAGATCAAGTCTGGATATTTAATTCTGTCTTTAGAGATGTTATAAGTTGAGACAAGCTGCATGGAGTGAGCTGGATATTGCTATGTTTTTTTATTTGTCGTTACTGAAACAAAGTTGTTGACTTGACCAGCAGAATAAATGAAGCTGGTTATAAGCTGTGAATGAATTATGGATTTGTAACAAATCCAATTTTCAGAAGTCCCGTCCAGTGTTGCTTCAGGACCAGGTTGTATGTACTTCAAATATATTCATTATTCTGGCCATGAGAAACTCCTCTTCCAAAAACTATCATAGAATCAATTGCTTGATTTTGTAGAATCCAGTGCTTGAAAAAAATAGTGCTGTTGAGTTCTGTTTTTTGCTTCTCTACAATCTCCACCACAGTCAAAGCCTCACTTGCATAAAGATACTTTGTCACTTTTTAAAAAAAATAAGCAAACAGAAAAGGCAGCTGCAGCAAAATTCTTCTGTTGCTTTCCTTGTGCGTGGGTGTGATGGTGTTTTGGAGGATGAATGCCACTGCATAGCACAAGGCATGAACAAACTGATCTCTGTGATGCTTGGATTTAAGTATCTGTTTTGACCAACTTGGTGGGAGGTGGGAAGTTGGGGGCAAACAACTGTCTGTTTCCTCATGAGTGGTATCAACTTTCTGGGCCATCATAACCACTCGTGAGTAGTTCTGTCAGTAAGGGGACGGGGTTGAGGAAAGGAAAATCTGAGATTTGTGATGCTGAACAGGAAGAGAGTTATTAAGTTTTAATTTAGAAGTCTTGTGTTTATGAAGATGTGGGTTTTTTTTATTTGTTTGTTTTGTTTTTCCTGCTAGTTTGCAATTACTCTCAACTTTGTTGCTTAGGTATGTAGCACATGGATAGGAAGTGGGGTTGTGAGTGACCTGAATGATCTCCGCCGAGTTCACAACCTTCTTGTCTCTTCCCTGGATAAAGTGCAAGCAGGAAAGGGATCTTCTAGTCAGCTTTACCGCGAGAGCGCCACTACTATGGAAAAACTTGCAGTGTTGAAAGCATGGGCAGAGGTAAACGTTTACCATTAAATGCTGACCATTGAGAAAAGATTTTGCAACGGAATAGCAGCCTCCCACCTCACTGTCTGTTCAACCAGTGAGCCTTACACCTGCCATCCTTCCTACTTGTTTTTCTTTATCTCTATATGTATTCCTCTGTATGTCTTTCCCCATTCCTTTTTCTGCCATGCTTAGTTTTTCTGTCCTGTTTGTCCATATTTATAGTGGTGCTTGTTTGCTCTTTCTCATTACTGTGTTTTTGTGTATTAAGGTACTTGCCTTCTGTCAGATTTTTGTTTTTTTTCTCTCATAAACTTAAGGAGAGTTTTGAAATATGGAACTGCAGTATATTTTGTTTAACTAGCTAGGAAGTTTTCAAAGTGTTGGTGATAAATTATGGGCTTACTGTAGATAATAGGCAGTGTCTGGAATATCCAAAATCTTTTAGAAGTATCTACAGAAGGTGGAGTGAGCAATACTGATTTTGCTTTGCTTCTAAAATGTTACTTGTGTGCTATGTATAATTGCACAAATGACATTTTGTTTCTTTTAGTGCACTACTGTAAGGATTTTTCCATCACATTTTCTTGGAAATTACTTCTAAAATATGAAAAGAAAGTATTAACACCTTAGCTATTGTTAATCAGCCCATACTGTTATTTTCAGCTTTGATATGAAGTAGAACATCTGTTGTGTGAAGACATTTATTTCTATGCTATTCAGAGAAAAAGAAAAAAAAATCCGGCTGAATTTTCTGATATTTCTGGTTCTTTCCATAATATGTATCTAAATGTTTGAAAATCCTTCCTTAGCCCCTCCTAGCATCTGCCAAAGACAGATTAATGTATTCATGTAGTCCATACTTGAAGCCATTCTCATTTTTCATCTTTTTTTTTTTTTTTATTTAGTAACTCTTAACATAGGCCAGTAAATCTGTCTGTGCAGAGAAGAAGTAAAATTGATTATTGATTTTTTTTTTTTTTCTTTTTTTTCTTTATGGAAACGGTACATGCAGCCAGATTGTTTTAGGAAAGTGCTGTTTATGTGCCTAATTAATACGTACTAATTGAAATAAAAGCAAAATATTTAAATAAAATGTAATCGCAGTGCAGATTTCTCTCCTCTCTCTCTCTCCCTCCCTCCATCCCTGCTGCTACCCCCCACTCATTTTCCAGATGATTTTCATGAAGTTTACCACACACAAAAAAAAAAAAAAAAAAAAGCTTTTTGTGACATCCATGAACTGTGAATCATCTGTTTATGAAATCTGTTACTTTGACTGGGGGAGGCTGCTTTTTTCTGTCTGGCATTTTACAGCCTATATTTTCCTATCTGCCTTGCTCCAAGGTGTATGTTGTTGCCATGAAAATTAAGAAGGAAGCAGAGACCAAACCCAAGCGTGTTTCAAAGAGCGCAGATGACGACGACGACGATTTCGGTGCTGTGGATGAGCTGCCACCAGACAGCCTGATCACCCTTGTGCAGCCGGAGCTGCCCGCGCTCAGCCGCCTCTGGCTCGCTGCCCTCAGAGACTACGCTCTGCTCACCCTGCCACCGGAGTTTGCTACTCAGCTGCCGCCAGACGGTGAGAGCTCCAGTTCCTCTGGGGGCTGTCACAAAGGACAGAGTGAAACTCTTGCTCGAGACTTTATTTCTTTTCTATAAAGTATTCAGCAAAATTACTCTATTTTCTTCTTCTATAAAAATGTGTGTATAATAAGCTTGTTTTGAGTAGGAGGAAATCTTAAAATTTGAGTGTTCTTTTTTTTTTCCTGTGCTCTACAATGAAGATGCTTTTGCAGAAATAAGACTGCTTCAGTTACTTCTAATGCTTTGATGTTAAATGTAAAAAGATGTTGATGTTTATTAAATGAAAAGCATAGTTACCCTTGAGTAGATACTGCTTAATCTTAGTCAGCAGGGTACTGAATGTGTTCTGTATGAAGAGTGCTGCAAAACCTGATGTCTTTGCCTGCCTTCTTGCTCGCTTCTTACTGATCTAGGCTACCTATTGCAAGGGCTGTGTAATTCACATGGAGAATGTGGATACACTGTGTCAGTAATAAGGATTTCATCTAAATACATACATGGTGGAATGCACACAGAGCAGATAGTGATGAAAGTAGAGTTTGTTCTTTTTGTCTATCATATGCAGAGAATTTCAGAATTTACCTTTGTTAATTTAACAGGGGGAGCATTTTACACTCCTGAGACAATTGACACAGCCAGACTGCATTATCGAAACTCCTGGGCTCCCATACTACATGCAGTGGCACTTTGGCTAAATAGCACAGGATTTAATGCTTCTGAGTCTACAGAAGAGGCTGCTGCAGCAATGCCCAATTCACAGAAACGTGCTACTTCTATAATGCTGAACCAGACACCTGGAACTCCGCCAACCACTAAAACTTTGCCAGAGATAAACAGAGATCGAATGCACTTAATTTTGGGTAAGAGTTATGAGTATCAAGTTCTGTACCAGCACATTTTCAGGAATAAGAAAAGATACTTTGTGTAAAATCTGGATGATTTAAAATGCAAATGCATTGCATATCTACTTGGGCACTAAAATTTGGAAATATCTCCGTCTCATTGTCTCTCTCTGCCTTCCATGTTTTTTCCAGCTTTGGCAGAATCTTTAACAGTGTGCTCACGGGATCTTTTTAGATAAACTAGTTCTCTATCTGGTGTATTTATATAATTGAAGACTATAATGAGTAGGTGCTGTCCTGTGCTGTAATAAAATTCAGATAACAGAAAATATTATCTATGGACTTGTGGTCTTTCAAAGACCCTAAAACCATAAGATTAATTAAAATACCCATCTTAACAGTCTCTACAGCTGTGCTTTCACTATTTGATAAATCATATAGACCAGCTTTTGCATCAGTAGCTTTTTTTATTATTATTATTATTCTATTTCTCCTTATCTTTGGGTGGAGCTTCCTTTTCCATTTTGTTATCCAAAACTTTTAGTGGTGAATACAATCAGATATTCTGAGGAATGCCAACAAATTACTCAGATATACAGATGTTTAAAAATGGATTTGTGTGCTGTGTGTATACCATGTTAGATGCTTTTTTGAAGCTTAACTTTATTGTGGTTATTTTTTTGTTTAAAAATGTTCAATAAAGGAAAACTCAATTGTCAGATTTATAATTTAAATCTATAGATGTTTAGTGCTTTAGAACACAGCACGGATTTGTTCAGTTGACTGTTTGTTGGTATGTACTTGTCTTCTTACCAAAATTTGGGGAAACAGGATGCAGAAGAGGAAATACTAGGACTGTATTCTCTTCTAATACATGGAAACTGTCTTTTCCTTTAGGGGAGAATGGAATTGGGAAAATACTTTTGTCTTTCTGAAGATATTAAGAACTTTCTGTATTTTAAATAAATTTTGAAAGAAAACTTTATATTTTAAATAAGAACATTTTTAGTTTTTGTGCTTTTCAGGTGTCAGCATACAGTTTCTCTGTTCCCCGCGACCTGAAGAGCCTGTTGAACATGTTACATCTTGCTTACAAGCACTTCATACTTTATTGGATTCACCTTGTGCTAGGATCCATATTGCCGAGGATCAGGTACTGTATTCAGTTCTTTCTCAGAGTGTGGTGTAACATTTAGCTGTCATAGGTCTTGATCTGTCATCTCTGATGCTTACAAAACCTGTAATTATTTTTGAGAGAAAAGAATTTGCTTATCATAAGCAAATTGTTAAGTTCTAATTAATTTAATAGATTTAATATGTGTCTTGTTTTTACTGTAGCTCCTTGGTGTTGAGCTCTTGAGTGTGCTTCACCGACTCCTCCTGACGTGGGATCCTCCTTCGGTCCAGCTCCTAGTTACAGGAGTTGTCCAGCAGATAGTAAGAGCAGCTCAAGATTATTTGCAGGAAAAAAGGAACACTCTAAGTAAGACTTTGAAAACATAGCTTGTTTTGCTGAGTAAATAAACAACAAGTTTTCTTATCGGGAAAGAGATTAAAATGTATTAGAGTATGCTGAGGAAAAAATGCTGTGTGTTTCACAGATTCTTCTGATATGTTCATAATCTCTCCTTCTAATTTCTTAACTCTCGGAATGGGAAGTTTTTCTTCTCCTCTTTATCCTAATAGTCATTCTCTTCATTTCATGGTTTTTATTAACTTTTCTTGAACATCGGTGACCAAAACTGTACCTCAGCAAACCAATAAGGTCTTACCAGTACTTTGCTCAGTTTTGGTAATTTTTCTGTCCTGACAGCATCCTAGCATTCCCAAGTTTAGTTGTTCAGTCCCACAGAGGGTCCTGTAGTGTGTCCTTGGCAGAACGGGCATTCCTAAGGGGAGCTGTTACTGGAACCAATAGAGAGTGCAAAAAGGTGACTGCCACCCATCAGAACAAGCAGGGAAGTGGCACAGGCTCATGTCTGACCTCTTTCTTAACTCGCATTTAGGGAGTGTCTGCAAACAAGAGTTCTGGGAACAGCGTGTGCAACCAAGAGCCAGGCAATTGGCTGGGAAGGGAGTGCTCATGGGGCCCCGAGGTGCTGCTCAAGCTTGTACAGGCTGCCAGAGGGAGCCCAGTGAGTGATGGCAGTGACATGTGGCAGTGCCCTGTGTGAGCAGGGGCAGTCACCTCTAGCACACAGAGGCCTACGAGTCGGAGACCTGGCTTACGGCCCAGGTGAAGCTCCTGAGGTGACCGTCGTCCGCTTGCTGCTCCTTGCAGCCAGGGTTGGGGTGACAGTGGTCTCACCCGTGGGGCATGAAGGTAATACACACAGCAGTGAACAAATTGTTTAACGTCAGGGAAGGCAAAAGGGAGAATGACACATGCGGGGGCAGCAACCTAAATTCTGCACGTGAGAGGAGGGAGGGATAGCCAGAGACTATGCTGAAATAGGGGGAACACGAAGCTTCCATCAGGGTGGAGGTTGCAAGCTTTTGACTTCTAGAAATAAGTCTCCATTTCTAGATGCTTGGCTGGATGAATTAGGTTGAAATATGGTTTTGTTAGGGTGGGACATTAGTTAATAGCTGTTTAAATTAAGAAATATTGTCATGAGTGTTTATTTGGCAAATATTGCTGTTACTTTTGCCATTAGATTTAAAAGAAGGCAGAATAATTGCTGCGTTTTTATTTTGGCATTATTTTTTCATAGTTCTAAATGGATTTAAATATTCTGTTGCAATCACAATATTTCTAAAGCATTTAAAACTCCTTTAGGTCATTCTAACTGGAGCATCTACTTTAACATGAGCCATGTCTGCCATAGCTAACTGTGCAGCATTTTTTTTTCATGACTTTTTATCTTTTTGGGGGATATTTCATGTAGTGGTTTTTGTTTCTTTTTGAGCTGTCTGCTCAGGCATTCCTTTCCTGTTTTTTCAGATGATGATGACACTGAGGATAAAGAAAATTGCCTTCCTTTAGGAGAGGGCGGTGAAAGTGGTGGTCTGGTGCCTGGAAAATCTTTAGTCTTTGCAGCCATGGAACTGCTCATGTTTATCCTAGTACGGCATATGCCACATCTAAGTTCTAAAGTGTCAGATTCTCCAAGTCACCTCTCTGCCAAATCTCATCTCTCTGAGGAAAGTGCTCGTCTTGTAGCTGCCACTGTTACTATACTGTCTGACCTGCCTTCTCTGTGTTCTCCAGCAGGTAAAGTACTGTGACAAAATACATATGAATGGCTATTCTAGGGGAAGCATAGCAAGCATATAATGCTAAAAGCAAACTGGCTAACTATCTGTGTATTGCAGACTACTTTAAAGGCCATATGGTGAAAGTGGTATTTAGGTTTAACTAAAAACTGAAACTTTTCTAGTGAACCAACATAAAGAAAACATACATGGTTTTAAGTTGACATGTGTGCTCTGCTTTTATCCAATTTTGCTAAAGAAATGAAGCATATTCCATTGTTACTTTGTTTTTCTCCATTTTTGCCTGTCATTTTTGAAACCTTGCAGACAGATGTAATCATATTGTAAAAGAAGATGTATATCTCAGAGGTAATGGAATTTACAGAGAAGTTCATGAAAAGCAGCAAGTGGCTAAAGAAGAGAATCCCATTCAGGAAAAGGTTACCACAGTTCAGTTGTGGTATGCTTTGCTTTGCAGCCACTGGCTCTCAGTCATGCCAAATACAAGCCTAGGCTAAACACACTTCCCTTCTGCCTTGGGAGACTGCAACATATTTAGACAAAATCATCCTTAGAAAAGCATATCGACTCTTCAAACAAGCAATTCGTGCCTACAGTTCATGGTAAAACTTAGCAAACTTTGAGCTGGTCTAGAGTCCTGCTGTGTTTTATATTTGATTCCTGGTTCTTTTTTCCTTCTTCTTTTTGAGCAAGAAGAATAACTACACTACTTCTGTGTTGAGTGGGATGAAGATGTGACTCCCAACACATGGGATTGACCAGAAAAAAGAGCAAAGTCTGAAGAGACCGTTAGAGTTAGGTCTTTTTTCACCCAGAAGATGTAGCCAGCTGATTGCTGTAGGGGTGGGGGTAGTGTATGCACAAATGCTTTTATTGAATCTTTGAATGTAAAGGAAACTTTGATCAAGGAGAGTGAATCACTTTATGAGACTAAGTGGTTTCTTTGCTTCCTCTTTCTGCTTTTCCACTTGATCTCTTTTGATCTCACCTGGCCAAGGACGTGGGCAATTTGACCTAGAGGCTTTGTTTTGACCAGGGATTTGGACTATATCTCCAGCAGTCCCTTCCAGCCATAATGATTCTTCAGTTCTCCTGAGTGTGTTTTATCCTCAAAACATTCCCAGAAGTAGAACAGTGGGGTTTGAGTTACCATGAACATAGAAAACAAGAAGATTCAGACATGTAAAATGACCTGTCTGAAATGACCTGCAGATTGGCAATAAGCACTTAAACCCAACAGCACCCTTCTTTCAGTCCTACAGGTGCTACAAGTCTGCATGCGCTAATGAGGCTCATTTAATAAAGTTCCTGTGTGTCTAAAGTCAGCTTGCCCAGCACTACCTGAGTTGCTTGATCTGTGCCTAGCTTGTACCTGCAGGACTGGCTGGATAGCTGTCGATTTCTTCAGGGGAAAAAAACAAGGCTGTAGGAGGAGGATTCTTTTGTTATCTCCTGCATAGATAGCCACAGGGTTGTACCTTTTCTCTAGGATGAGAGACCTACATTAACTTCCCTGCTTTGCTTCAGGGGCTTTAAACACACATCTGCTTTGTAAGATGGAGCCCTATCTTGGCTGGCATACCTGTTTTCACAGCTATTTATATGTATAAAAAACATATACATATATATATATAGTCTGACTCTCTGTATATACAAATACACTACATATAGTTTGTTTATGAGACTGCGTCCGTATGCAGATCCTATTTTAAGGTATTTAGGTACTTACCACTCTGGATGTGTTCAATAGGGAGAGCTTATTTCCCCTACAAAGCATCACAGCTCTCAGTGCTGTAGTAACTTCTCTGAACTGGTTTGTGACTGAGTCAGGGCCCAGGGAACAAAGCTCGATTCTATTGTCTTGTAACTTTTTCAAAGTGCTGAAGCAATCTTTCTTGGACAAAATCATGCCACGTTTCATGTGTCATGTAGGGCAAGACTTTTAAATGCTGAATGTCATTCCTGAGTAGATTTTAATTGTTGGTTTGTATGACTGCTTATTATATACTTGACTACTACTGATAATTGAGTTTGTTTTTAAAATATTGAACTGCATATATCACTTGCTGACTGAATTAGTTTATCTCCGTGTATCTTTTGTTAGCCGTATATATAACCTAAAGATGTTGGAATGCTTGCTGGAATTAACTTCAGAGAATGTACTCTGTCTTGTTCTAGGCTGTATGACGATCTTACCCACTATCCTGTTTTTGATTACAAGAGTACTGAAAGAAACAGCAGTAAAATCAGCAGATAATCAGGTCCCACCTCCAGTCAGTGCAGCCCTTCAAGGGATAAAAACTATTGTTACGCTGCCAACGGTCAAGACCGATGAAACTCAAAAGCAATGGACAGGTCTGATCCGCAGCACTCTGGCATCTATCTTGGAATACTCTCAGCCTGGTAAGCAGTTACCCAGGGTGGAAAAGTTAAAATGAGAGAGCTGGGGTTTGCATTAGTGAAAAGGAAGGGACTTGTTTCTGGAACTTGGGGGTCTGTATCTCTCAGATATCCTGTATCTCAACATCTGCTGAATGTCTCAAAATCTGTATGAGTTCCAAGCTAAAATCATTTCACTTCCTAGACTATGCAGCAATTTCTGTGGGTACTGGACACTGTAGACTACTTTGCAAGGCCAGTACAATCTGTTCTACCCCTTCTTTCCTCTTTTGGAAGAATATCTGCTAGCTTGGAGGGAAGGATATGTTGAATTGCTAAAGTCGTGTTTATAAAGGAACTGATCTCCTAACTGAAGCTGTAATTGTTCAGCATGGTACATCAGTTCAATACATTGAATTAAACCTCAAGAGAAAGGGCAATCAGTGTATCTTTTAAGTGTTGGCTGATAGGATTCCTATTGTCTTCATGACAGTATTAAAGTGAATGAATGTGAAAACAGCAAGGGATAATTGTGGCAAGGCTCCTGCTGGAGTAGGATATTCACAGTACTGTTACAAGGTTCCAGTGGTGCCAGAAAGCTCTTACCCACCAGCAGGATGTCTGCTGTGGCTCTGCAGAGAACTACAGGCTGCTTCTGTTGGTTCATGTTTCCACTTCGCCTCATACAAGAAGAGCAAAAAAGCTGGACGGTCTCAGCCGTATAGATGAGAAGAGAGAGGCAGAAAGACTTGTCATCGACAGAGCAAGAGTTCAGCTAAAGCCTTCCCGTGGCATCCCCCAGCAGCCGTTTGTACAGATTGGAGAGAGGCCTGAATGGAGTTTCTCGTGGGAGGTAGAGGGAGCGAGTAGGTAATTGCAAAAATCCCTGAAAATGGGGGAAGAGGAAGAGTCGGGGATTTGTGTTATCCAGGTCAAAATTCTGTTTTGATCCGTTGCATCAGCTCTTGTTTTCCGACCTTCTATTATCCTAAAGGCCTCCCAGCCTCTTTCCTGAAATGTGACTGTCTGCATTTAGGCTTTTTGGAGACTTCAGAAACCTTTGTCATTCCCTTGCAAGAGCATGTATCTGCCTTTTCACCTTGAATCTACCATACACTGGGACATATCACATAGACAAGAATCTAAGCACAATGTACTGCATGTGCTTGGTCACCTATAGCACTAGGGGTCATTCCTGAACTGAGGTGTGGCAACAAGGCTAAGCCAATCTAATGACTGGCTGACACCTATGAAAGGAAGTCCTGCTGTTTTTTCCTGCTGCTGGCTGTACATTTCTGTTGTTTGCTCTCCTTTGCGAGCTAACAAAAAGAGAATCAATGGAGTCAACAAAAATAGCAGAAAACTACCTAAACTTGTTGGTTATTTTTGGTGTTGGTGTAGCTTCATGAATGAGATTCAGGAAGACAGAGCGGGTGCAAGGGGAAAAACAAGGTGGTGCAGACAAATACAGATCAATTTGAAAAGGAGGGATAGCTAAAGTGGTACTGCACTTTGTTGTGCAGCTGTTTGATCAGCTTGTCAGTTATGTGAAATCTCATCCGAAGTGAAAACTATTACCATGTTAGATTTCAATCACTTATTCTACTGTACAAACTGCAGAGATTAATATATGTATGTAATATATATAAAATATATAGCACCTATATTTTTAATGGGGAAATGAATTTTAAAATATGCCCTTTTTCCCTATTGTTTATACACTGAAAATGAAAAATACGACTTCATCAGAGAATATATTGATTATGTTTTGGCTTGATATTTAGGTTTCAGAAAGCTTGATTTGCTTTGTTAAATAAATAGCTATTAGAACAAAAATATTCAACCTTAATTGTCAGTCACAGTCATTAAATGACTTGGTGATGAGTATATGTATAATTTGTATGAAGCTCTAAGTCATTTCAAGTAAATTTATTTCCTGTCTGTGAATTTATTCACTGGGTTTTGCTAAACAAATTTAAACCTTTTTCAGAGTAAGCTTACAGCCTTTTTTTTGGTTTGTTTTTCAGAAGCCTCTAAACCAGTTCTCGATGAAGTAAGCATGCTTACTGCTATTGCTCTCTTTCTCTGGTCAGCAAGCAGTGAAATAATTGGAGTACAGTCTTTACAAAATGGATGTATGAACAGATTTAAAAATGCATTGAATTCCTGCGATCCTTGGGTAAGCTTATGATAGAGGAGCGTGAATGATGCATGCCTGTGAATAGATCGTTGTGATATATTTACTGTGTTCCCTGAATTTTTTGTTATTTACTTGAGAGGCAATAGGATACTGATTGCCAAAATAAATAGGATTTTCATGAGTGTGTTACAGAAATGCTTAACAAACAATGCAAATAGGTGCCTCTGTATGTCTGTTCTTGGCCATGCCAAGATTCTTGACTCTTGGTCTTTTAAAAAGAAAAACTATCTTTGTTAATATACGAAATTTATTTGCCAAACAATGGTGACATTTCTACATTCATTATAACTTCTTATAATAAGACTGAACTTCTTTTTCTGCAGGTAAAGCTACAGACCAAATTCCTGCTGAACTTCATGTTTGTTTGTGCAAAGCCTGTGATTATTTTGTGTTCATACAAAATCCTGTTTCAAACCAATGCTAAAATTCAGCCTTTATCAGAACCTTTACAGATTATTATACTGAATTCACTTCTGTCCTTTGGTTTGTCATTATGAATTATCTTCAGAATTAATTCCTTACTAAAGAGAGAAATTAAAGTTATAGCCTGACTTTGTTTACTCAGGCTAATGTAGTGTGTAGTTATGCTTAACTGTTTGAGCCATTTATAAATTCATTTGTTTGAAGGGATATACAAATCTGCAGGTGGGATCTAAAAAATCAAGTATTTCCACAAGCAGATACTACAGAGATTCCTTGGAAGAAAAATATGCAGAAAATGCTGATGTATTTAGGATCACATTGAGGGAGTTGGAACCCTGTTTAGATTAAGAATTCTTCTCTGCAGCAGGCTGCCTTTCTGCAGCGTGGACATAAAGCCCAGTTCTTTGCTAAAGCCTCATGTGTGGTGGAAAGCTGCCTCTCAGATTTTTTAGTGCATGAATGGAAGCGTCAGTTGTATCAAACAGAGGCCTTTACGTCTTTCTCCCTCTCCGCTCTGTATAAGCACCTAAAACGGTGCTTATAATCTTCCAGTAGGAGTACATAGGAGTAACTAGGAGTACATTTCCACCCTGCTGGAAAGCTGTGAGTGAGCTGGAGCTTGGCGCTATTTTTGTAGTTCACAGAGAAGGCTTTGATAGCAGCCAGGCTCTGTCCACTCTTCTTTGCTCCCTGATAAGCAGAACATACAGTCTGCGATACTTGTTTGTTTTATCTTATATTTTTTAATATAAAACATATGTTTTGAGGCAGTAGCTAGATACCTATTTGTAACAGAAACACTGCATATGGAAAAAGAATCCTAAGGAATTATTACTTCCTCATAAGCCATAGCAAGGGTGTGTCTGAAACTGATGATCTACAACAAAAGCCTTGCAAGGTTTGCTGCAGTGTTGCCCTATCCTGAAGACTGTGGTAAATGCAGGAAGGCTAACATGAACGCAGGGTTATTCTGCCCCTCTTGTGCAAGTGATTCCTAGAACCGCAGGATCTCAGTTGAGACATCCTTGTCTCTAAGTCTTTACAGAAATGTGACACTTTAATGGGAAGGGAAAGAAAGAGAACAATTTGGAGAAGTGCAAAGACTTATAGGAATAACTTGTTGAAACAGACCAAAGGTGATGCTATGACATGAGAAGAACGCTCTGCCATGGAGCTGCGTTAGAAAGTATAGAAAAAGTATTAGCGGGTCTTAAACGTTTAACTGTATAGAGCACTTGCAGTCTTAAAGTGCAAGCAGAACTGCATAGCTTGTTAATAACCTTATTACTCATTTTATTCTTTATTTATAAATATACTTTTAGTCATCCTCCGATCTCCTCACAGATCATTGTGTTCAATAATACTTCCTCTAATACATTTCTGTTCAGAACATGCTTGCTAACTCAGCCAGTTTTGATAAAGAGTGCAGTTTACAAACATGCAACATTTCGTCCTGGTATTTGTTGGGGCTGTCAAATATTCCAGGATATTTGGGGGCACTTTGGTGAAAGTTTTGTTTTGTGTTTTGTTTTGCTTTTGTTTGCTTTGTTTTCTTTGCTTGGTTTTCTTAATCCAAGTCAAATCCATTCATAAGTTTGACTGTCAGTGAGTCATTTTCATAAACATTAAATTTTATTCTCCAATTAGAGTGAAAAGGGTGAGGGAGGAAAAAAAAATTAAGGAAAGGAGGGGGCTTTTCAATCCACATCACTCTGTGGCTATGCATAGACTCCTTACACTACTATCAGCACAAGGGAAAATTAGAAAGGACAGACAGGCCTGCTGCTGCTTTTGGCAGTTTTGACTGATGCTAAGCAACAAGGTCACTTAACTTTGGTTAGAATCCTCTTTTTATGGATCACTTCACCCTTCTGGCTGGAAAAGCATTTTGTGATTTTTGCAGATAATTCTAGTATTGATCCTGGTAGTTCTAAGGCTTTAAGGACCTAGTTCTCTGTGGAGTTGTGTGACTGAGCTGTATGTCATCAAGTTCTTTTCTTTCCTTCCAAGTTCATGTAGCTACTGGCCCCTTATTACCCACATGTTCTTTCTAACTGGCTTCCCCTTCCTTTGCATTGAAAACTGAATTAAAATTTTAGCAGATAAACTGTCCTGCATTGCTTTCTTCTTACTCAGTGTGTTTTCCTCCCCTTCGGCCCTTTTTTTTATATTGCCTGTATCTCACTCACCTACTAGATAGTGGATTTGATTAGAATTCCCTCAGTTAACAAATAACTTTCAGGACAATGTATCTATTTTGCTTTGATTAGGTTCAAGCCAAGTGTTATCAGCTTCTGCTTTCTGTATTCCAACATACCAATCGTGCCCTGTCAACTCCATACATCCACTCTCTGGCACCTATAATGGTTGAGAAACTGAAAGCTGTTGAAAGGAACCGGCCAAACAACAACACGGAGCTGTTGGCAGTGCAGGAAGGAATCAAAGTTCTTGAAACACTGGTTGCCCTTGGCGAGGAGCAGAACAGTAAGTATTCAGTTTCTTAAAGCACCTGTAATTCCAAAATAAAATGTCGGATACTTGAGATACTGCAGTTAGGAACTTGATGGCACATGCACAAATGGGTGCCATCTACGCAACCTCCTGTGGCATTTGCATTACTAGGACTTTTGCATTCATGGCCTAGTAGAACATGGTAAGATATTCTGTAATATTCAGACTTCATGGGTTTGCAAAGTAAAAACTTATAAACACGAACTGCAGTGGTGGTGTTTTGTGCTTGGATGAGTTCATATCTCTTAAATTTACTTTTTCTCATTACTATCTTCTATTCATTTTAGCAGACTCACCACTGTTTTGTCCAGTTGGCTCTACAATCTCAGCAGAGTATATCTGAAAAGATCCCTACACTGAGTTTTACTGTTTGGGGTATCTAGATCCTAGATAGAGCCTTCTATTTGCAGCAGAAGAGAGTTTAGTTACAGAATAAGTGAAATAATGCATCATTTAAGGATTGATTCTGCAGACACTTTGGTTCAAAGGTTAAGTTAAACATAAAAATAATGCCAGTCTCCCCCGCCCCCTCCCAGTGTATTGCTCTGCATTGATGATAAAATGCCAAACTTGTTTTCTTAACTGCTGTTCTTTCGCACGGTTGTTTCAAGCTCCTATAGAATGGGGGATTAACTGAAATGCATGAGGCAACAACACTGCATTGTTAATAATGGCTGGAGTCAGCCACCTTACATGAATGTATAAGTTTTTGGTCAAAATCCTTAAGGGAAAAATATTAATATTCAGATAACCAACAAGATTTTAAATACATGAGTTGGCATAAATGTCAAATTTCTTTGAACTTAGAATTTACTGATTAACATGTTATATGCTTTGAAAACAGCCATTGCTAGGTCAAAAAATAGCACCAGTGCTTAAAGTTAGTTGTTTGTTTTATTCTGAACATACCATTACACCTGTGCCACGTTGGGCTCTGGTCTCAGTAGGTTGTTTCTAACTCACTGTAGTTGTGTCATCAGTTTTTAGATGGGGAAGCTTGCAAGGTGGAGTGTTATAGCAGGTAACTGTCCCTGTATTTTTAGCAAACTCGATCCTAGTGATCTGATTGGGTGACCCAAGGAAATGAAGCCATCTTCATTTTAAATGTTTTAGATTTGATATTTTTTAATTTCAGCTTTTATTCATCAGTCCTGAAAATGAAACTCTCAGACGACTAACTGATGCAATTAAATTTATTTTGTTTCCTTTTCTAATGTGGTGGCTCTGTTGTGTTTCCCTTTTGCTTTTAGGAGTCCAGTTGCTTGCCCTTCTGGTTCCCACTCTGATCTCCTATTTACTGAATGAAAATGCCTTTGCTTCTGCATCGCCGGCATCTAAGGATCTTCATGAGTTTGCACTTCAGAATCTAATGCACATTGGGCCACTTTACCCACATGCTTTCAAGACAGTAATGGGAGCTGCTCCTGAATTGAAAACACGTCTAGAAACTGCAGTCCGAGCAAGCCAGGCCAGCAAAGCAAAAGCAGCTGCTAGGCAACCGCCACCCACAGTACATTCCACCCCAACAATTAAACTCAAAACTAGCTTTTTTTGAATTACTTTTATTATTTTTGGACCATTAAAGAGTCAGAAGCATTATATTATTCCTGATGTGTTACTGCATATGTCTGTAATTTTGTGTAATTTGTATGTGAAAAGTTGTCTAATGGAGCTTGTGTAAATCTGTGCATTACAAGGGAAGTGGTGTTGCTAGTATTTGTATAGATTTTTAAGAACTTGAATGTGATCATATTTATGAATTTGTGTTACAAGTATGAACCAAAAAAAGTATTCTCTATCTTACTAAATTGTTTTATTTATTTTTAAAAGTTACTCTCAGTCTTTCTGAATGGTTTTTGAAATCTAGCAAATGTTACCCTACCATTGTGCTCACATACTAAAACAGCGCGGGGTGGAGGGAGGAGAACCTGTTATGCAGTATTTATCACATATATGGGGAATTTCAAGTGTAGAAGGATGCACTTTTTTGTTTTTCAAAAGAAAAGTGGGGTAAGGGCTTGTCACATTTTGTAGATAACCTCAGCTTGCATGAGAAAGAGGGGAGAAAAAAAAATTCAGTCTTTTTCAAGCATGCTCTTATAATGAGATGTCCTTATTTTTGTGGTGTATTTCTTTCAGCTCCATTTCCATGCTTGAAAATTAATAAAGGTTCAAAGAATCTTGCTCCCTATCTCTCCTAAGCTAAATTAAGAAAACAAACCAAAACCAAACAAAACAAAACACAGTGGAAATTGAGTTTGCCAGCTACCTGCATTTTAATAGCTATAGTTGTCATGGGTAAGCAGTCTTCCTGTTCTGCCAGACATGTGTGAAATGTGGTGGTTCTGTGCTCTGCTCTTTGCCTGGATTCCTAGGTATCTGCTTCTTCCTGCCATATTTAGTCTCATTAGCTATATCAAATCTCCAGGCCTTGGTAAAGTTTGAGATCCAAGTGACTTGACTGTCTTTTGCATCCATACCGAAGGAGCAGGAACACAAGTGGGAGCCAGGAACTCCCAGTTTCTCTTTCCATGGCCAGTATTTTCTTTGTTAAAAAGCACTTGGCTCCCTTCACATGTGAGTGAGTTTGGTTAATTTGGGGATTTGGGACCTTAAGTGAGAGCTCAAGGGCCAAGTTAACCTTAGAGCCTGTGGCTCCTGTTCAGTCACGTCTGTTGTCTTCTGCCAGGCCTTGCCCTTCCTATGGGCAGTGCTGCAGACCCATGTATTCTTACTTAGACTTAACATATAGAGGTGTTTTTTTTTTTTTAAGATACCCTTGTCAAATTTCTAGGCTGCCACAGAAATCTTTCTACGCATCTCTGTTTAATATTGAAAGCCACATAACTAGAAGCCTAGGGTAGGAGTATACAGTGCACTTCGATTTCATCTCTGATGTTTTTCTCATATGTATATAACAGGGTAAAAACCATGTTTTGGAAGTTTCTACTTCAACTCAAATCCAAAAAAGGGATACTCATTGGAACCGAATATGATTTTAAATCATATTGGTTGAAATATTTGTAGATGATCATTTTTGTATAGACACTTGCCTCTAAATCTTGTTTCCTGTAAGAGTTTTGTGTTGTCCTTTGAGCACTTCTGCTCACTTTTGCCTGTTTGAAGGCTGCAAAATATTTCTCATACAAACAACTAGAAAAGGTCTTAGTTCAGAGCAAATCTAAAGTTAGGTCAACGGTGGTGGAAATGCTAATCTCTCAAATTGTTTTTGTAAACATGTGTATCTTAATTTTCCAGTCTTGTTTCACTGTCAGCTGGACTAAAGACACAATACACAAGGAGGAAGATAATTTCAATATTCATGTTCCTCTGTAGTAAGAATTGATTAAAATGTATTACTTCGTTAATACCTGTTTTAAAATAAATATTACAGAGCTGTTTTGCTCCAAGTTCCAAAGCTTGTTTAATGTTTGAGGAAAAAACTTCAGCTGAACATCAGGGAAACCTTTTCTAGATAAAAAGTTGAACACAGTTTTTTTTCTCTCAAGTAAAATGGGAAACAAACAAACAAAAAGCCCCTCACAATCTCATAACCCTTCTCAGATCTCTTTTTTTTTTTCCCCTAGATAGTCTAGTCCTTCGTGACTCTTGAATGTTTGTTATAGACTTTTCATCTGTGATCAGCTTTATTTACCTTAATTATTTTGTGTCCCAGCACTTTCACCTTCTGGTTTGATTCTGTTTGACAAGATGGCTGAAAATGTGATTGTGGGGTGGGGGTGAGCGAGGAAGGCCAAGTGCTCCAGCGGAGCATCACTAGGAGGGCTGGAGAATAGTAGTAACGACGCCAGTGAAAACAGGGATAGACGGATGCAGAGGGATACTGAAAGGAAGAGTTTTCCTCTTTGTGTGCTGCGTGGCAGTATGCAAAGTGCCAGACTTTCATTTGTATCCTGGCTTTTCCAGTCTGCATTTGCTTTTGTTGCTCTGGATACTAAAAACATGACTGTGTGGTTTTACATAATATTTTGGCATAAAACTTCATTTGATTAAAAAAAAATTAATGCGAAATGCCCGTAAATGCTTATTTGTTCTCTCTCTTCTTTTGTCCGCATCCCTCTCATGTGTTTCTTTGGCCTGTTTCGGTGTGTTTTTTTCTTGTGAAGCTATTGCTCTGTTTCCCCTTGAAGTCTTTCCTCTTCTCTCCCCTATTTCCTTCCTTTCTTAACGAGCCCTGTTGTTTTTCAGTGCTCTGCTGCTGTGTTTCCCCCAGATTGCATTTCCTGTTCGGTGCTCTGATGGTTTACTGCTCTTCTCTTGACTTTTATTATTTATTTCTGCTTTCCCTAAGCCTCATGGGTTGTATCTTTCTGCTGAAGGTGGTGCAGGGCCCGTCCTTGGGCTGCAGCTGGGGATGAAGCACACAAGCGCGCCCGGCGCAGTGACAAGCAGCGGAAAGGGCCGCCCGGCCCAGCACGGATCCCTGCTCCGTGATCCCGTTACACTGAGTTGGAATGAATGGCCCAAAAAAAAAAAAAAAAAGCCTGGGTAGAGGCGCTGTTAGCGCGGGACAGGGCACTGCCGCTGCCAACAGGACATCTTGCTGCAGCCCCAGCATGGGTGCAGGGCGCGCATGTCCTTCACCCCTCCAGGGTGGGCCGCGAGGATGCCAAAGCCCTTTAAATCCTCCTTGGAGAGGGGGATTAATAATAATCCCGGGGGAGATTCCCACAGCCTCCCGCGGGGCGGGAGCCGGGCCGCGCTCCCTGCGAGCAGGCCGTGCCGAGGAGCGGGGTATCGGCCAGGCCGGCGCTGCGGGGCGCCAGGCCCGCTCCCCACGGCGCCATTCCCCAGAACGGCCGCCGGGCGCGGGGGGAGGGACATTCCCGCCCCGCTTCCGCCTCGCAGCGCCCCCCGGGCGGACTACACTTCCCAGCGTGCCGCGGGGCGGGGCGCGCGCCGCGCTCCGCGGCTGTCCCCGCCGGGCCGCCGTAGCGGCGGCGGGGGCGGCTGTCAGGCGGCGAGGGCGGGCGGACGCGCCCAGGTTGTTGCCGCCGCCGCCGTCGCCGCCGCTGCTGCTGCCGGGACGCGGAGGGGGCGGCGGGCGGCGCGGCGGAGCCGGCCATGGACGAGCAAGCGGGGCCCGGCGTTTTCTTCAGCAACAACAACAACAACAACGCGCTGCTGCTGCCGCCGCCGGCGGGCGGGCCGCCGCTGGAGCCGGGCGAGGCGGCGGCGGCCGCGGGCGGCGGCGGCGGCGGGGGTGTCCCCGGCGCGGGGGGCGGCTCGGCCGCGCCGCTCTCGGCCTCGCGGGCGCAGTACAGCGTGCCGGGCATCCTGCACTTCCTGCAGCACGAGTGGGGCCGCTTCGAGGCGGAGCGCGCCGAGTGGGAGGCGGAGCGGGCGGAGCTGCAGGTAACGCCCGGGACCCCCCGGCCCCCCGCGCCCGGGACCCCCCGGGGACCCCCCGCCCCCTCCCCGCCGCGACATGGCGGCGGTTGGCGGCCTCGGGCCGCGGCGCGTTCGGGGCCGTGGGGCGGTTGCGCCCCCCGCGCCGCGGGGCTGCGGGCGCCCCGCGCTGGGGGCTCGGGCGCTGCCGGGCGGGAGCGCGGGCAGGGCCCCGGCTGCGCCCCGGCCGCCCCGCGGCGCGTCCGGCCTGCCCGCGCTGCCCGGGTCCCTCCGGACCCTCGTCGGGGCTGGAAAGTGTCTCCTCGGCTTCCTTTTCGGGTCGCCCTCTTTGTCTTCTACTTCCTGTCCGTGCCTCGTCTTGCGGCTGCTTTCCTTGGACGTGCTCTCTTTTGTCAGCGCTGTTTGCCTGCGTAGCCCTGGTGGTTTTATTGTAGTTAACGGCAAAGCTGTCCTTTTAGCAGTACTTTTTACAGTAACATAAACAAAATCTCTCCGAGAGGAGTGTCCGAGGTGTCTTTCTCCATTGCGATCCCTGGGAATCTGAAGGAAGTGGTCATGGGGGCAAAGGGGGGATGCGGTGCTTTTTTTAACCTGAATGGCCCTATGAAGAATTTAGTTAGTAAGTGGAGGTGAAAAGCAGACTGTCTGTAATAAATGCCATGCAGGAGGCTGCTGGTTTAGTGTGTGTAACCGGAACATCAGATGTCGTGTGGAGTCCCACAAATAAGCATCTCGATTGCTTTTCATAGCTGATACAGATCTCCCAAAATGCTTTGGAGAAAAAATCCTGTTTTACAGGACCTAGGGAAATTCTGCCAGGGCTTTAATAGTAATGGCACTCTGCATATTTATGCTAACCCTGCGCAGAGGCCAACATCTCATTCCTCCCGTGCCTCTAGTGCCCTCGTTGTGGATGGAATAGGAAGAAGGAAGTGGAGCGTTTATCAACTATTTGCTAAAGCTGTGTGTTGTCGGGAGCAGAGCTGGGGTTATAACCCGATTGCAAGTTGTTTGCTTGCACTCCGTTGGCTCCTGCCGAAACACCTCAATAAAGTTAAAATGACCTGTGACCGGCACTACCAGAGGCCGTAGCAGCACTTCCCTGCGCAGAGCCGTGTTCAGAAAGGTGCAGGATCCTGCAGGCATCGTGTACGTTGTGTTCGCGGTGGCCGCTTCCGACTGAACGTTCCCTGGTCCGTGCTGGGGGTGCAGCCGAGCGATGAGCAGGAGGAGTTAGAAACCCATTCCGCGCCCCTGAAGCCTGTGGTTGGCCTGTACGTTTGGAAGAGTTTAACCGAGTGTTGGGAATCGGAGGTCACGCGCTTGCCCTCTCGTGAGGTGAAGATGCAGCGCTCCTGATTGTGCTTTAGTTGTCTTCCCTCCGATCCAAATTTAAATGTTAAATTATCTGCTCTCTTGGGAGGCTGTGTGGCAGAGATTGTTGTATATGGTATTCTTAGTATCTCCTAAAATTTACCTCTAATTCATCCTGTTTCTTGGAGGTAGCCCTTTTATCCTCACTTTCCTACCTCCCATGATATTTAACTCCTTCAGATATTGTGTGCCACAGCGATGCCATGTTTGTCTTCTGCTCTGTAGTCGTTGCTCAGTTAGGCTGTGCTCTTTTTGAGAAAAACTCTGCAAATCAATCCCAGTGTCTTTTTTCCCCTCCTCTTTTTTCATATATACACACACATACATATATTCTTCCTGAATATCACATTCTTGTGTTGCATTATGCCTGTGCAGGTGGAACACACCTTCTGCTTGAGTTTTGAACAGCTGTCTTACGTGTCATACAGCTTCCTTTCTGTTCTTACCTCTTGGTCTACTACTGTGTTTTCAAGACTTTCCTTCCTATCAAGTGCCTATATTTTGCTTTCCCTGGCAAATATCCATGTTTATTCTGATTTTTTTAATGGTTATTTTTCTTCGATCTTTGTTAATTATTCTTGCCCCGTTATATAATCTTCCTCATTCAGGGCAGAAGAGGACTTCAATGTTTATATATGTTCAAGTATCACTAGTAGGCTGTGTGCTTCGGAGTGAAAGCGGATTCATAGAGGGCTCCCCTAGATACTTATCTGCTAATTATATATTTCACCATTAATGCTTCACTTGTGTTGGCAGTACACAGAGATCTCTTCCTATGCAGACACTCCTGTGGACTGAATAATTGTCCTAAGATTAAACTTTTGTAGTGACTTATAAAGTGATTCACTAGAACAAAATACCAGCTTTTTAGTATTAGTGGTGTTGTTTATTTTCTTACCTTCTTAAAAAATTACATCTTTCCCTTTCTTCGTTTCTTCTAGGAACTACCTGGTACAGTTGGCAAGAGAGGGTTCCCTGTTTTGCAAAAATTATTCAAACTTAAAAGTATTTTGCATTCTTCACTGGACCGTGTTTCCACACTCTCATCGCAGAGTTGTCATTAGGCATTGAACTAACCAGCCCATCCCCAAATAGCCCATAGTTTGATCCAAGGATGTATGAAACACGTACCTTGACTGTTGAGGTGTGCAGGGTTTGAGCTGCCTTCCCCGTGGTGTCCTGCCCTAAGTGTAGATCTCCCGACAGGTTGGGGGTGATTCTGTTTCGCTGTTGATGTTCCCATCTTATTAGGACAGGGAGCCCTGGCCTGTGCCCGGGGCTGGGAAACCCGCGGAGCGGAGAATCGAGCATGGGAGTCTTATTTTTTATTTTATTTTTTCTCCGAGGCTGTTGAACCGTTGTTATTCCCGGCTGGATGGGTTTGACAGACTGTGGTTTTGTTGTTTTGTTTATGTGGCTTTTGCTTTGACTAGGATTTTCTTCGTTGAGTGTAATGCGTGTGTTGTGGGAAGTCTTGCTTTGACAAACTACCATTTTTTTTTTTCTGGCAAAAATGCCAATTTGCAGAATTTAGTTGGCGTTTCTCTTCATTTCACATTTGCTCTGTGTTGCAATTAACTGTTATAGGTAACTGTTTTTTTTGTGCAGACTCTCTATGCTACAAGGAATTTTCTAGCTTCTGTTTGCTAATGAACTTTCCATTTCTTTTAACTGATACTAGTTTCTTAAGAGTAGCAGACTGATTTGTAGTAATGGGACCTGATATGATCACGTTGGAAAGAAATTGCTCTGGCTAGATAAGCTTTCCTTCGAAAAGGTGGATATAAACGTGTTCATCTTTCCACAGCTTCCTGAAAATGTTCCTTGTGAGGCACTGCCAAAAGAAAAAGTTATAAAGGAACAAGTTAACGAAAGGAGATGGTCTGTGGTTCAGTGACCACAAATGAGTGTAATAAAGGGGTGCCTTTATTACATTTAGGGGTGCCTTTATTACATTTGTTTGTATTTTGATATTAAATATAATGTTTGCAAAGAATAGGTGGGCACTTGGTTATAGAAGTTCACTTTTTATCTTGTAGTTCTTGGCTTATGTCACTGCCATTCGCTCTTCAGGGTCAAGATGCACAGTAGTGATAGGCAGACACATAGGTAGTGAGGGTGACACTTATTTCTTTTATTTATTCCTGGGGAAACAAAAAAACAGATATTGGTGCCATTCTTACTAAATTGTAAGATTGTGTGTTTTGGAGATAGGCAAGTTAAAGTAGCTGAGAGAAGGGGCAAACCAGACAGATGGCTGTGGCTATTTGTAGTGTTTTTTAGAACACTGATTACATGATTCAGAAATGGTTGATATTTACCGTTTGGCTTTTAGTTATGGTATTTTATGGAATCAAGTTTCTAGTGAGAATCATTCTTATAGATGGATAATATGAAAAGAGTATTTAGAGAAAAATAAACAGGCAGTAACTTGATAAAACTGCCTGTATATTTAAGTGAAAAGTCCCAGAGTTGCAGGGGGTTTGGTTACTTGAATGGAGGGTAAGATGCAACTTGCAGAAGTTTTGTATCAGATTTTCAAATATGAGTATATCCACTGAACCAAGTCTGTGGTAGTATCTGCCTTATGGGAAGAAATACTTTGCAAAGAAAGCAGTGGTTAGTGTCAGATTCCTCCCCACCCCAAAAGAACAATATTTTCAATTCTATTATTTTAAATTCTTCAGATAATTCAAAAGAAAGGTGGTTGGATTCAGTCACGGGTTGATCGCTAGACTAAGACACGTTTGACTGGGAAGGGTGTTGCTGAATGGATCTCAGTAAAGAGCAGATACCCTTCCTCTTGATCATTTTTTAGCAAACTTTCTCATTGCCAGGTTCATGGGAAGCAAAGGAGAGGAGCTTCTGCACCTCTTTCTTCTGTTTGTTTGCTGATGTGTACGAGTGCCAGCCCATGTTCTCACTGAGAAGCTGTCAGGAGGTGTCTTCTTTAAACCAGGGAACCAGCGCCCGTAAATGCTCAATGACTAAAGGGCCGCCTTCAAGAAACTTGTAGTTTTTATTGTGAAGTAGAGGCGTAGAACGTGAATATGAACTGATGAGACGGTTCATTTGTACATTTTTACATAAAAATATATATTTTTTAAAATTGCAAAAAAGATCCCATCTTTTTTTCAGAATCATTTTCACATTCTTCTCAAATCTGTTAAACCTGTAATTTGGTTAAGTGTCTGCAAAAAGGTTTCTTAAACGAATTTAACTCTTTTTAGGAAAGTGTTGCTTTAAATGTGAACATGGCATGAACAGATAGAATGTACCAAAAGTGTCATTTCCAAGTGTTCTTTAAAGCCTACAAGCACTTTTCACAGAAAGTTGTACTCTTCCAAAATGATTCAGAGGGCTTTTTTTTTTCTGCGTATGATCTATTATAAAGTTATTGAATCACTACTAATGTAAAAATGAAATACTTTGTAAGATTTCAGGTAAAACCCTGTGTTTTTTTCACATCAATTTAGTAAAACATCACATGGGCTTCTATCAGTGCATGTTATTTCTATATCCTTATGTGCTACTTAAATTGTACTTCTTATCTTACTGTTGTAGTTCTTGCCTTATGTCAGTTCTGTTGCATAAGGGAGTAAATAACTCTGGGCTGCTTGAACAAGAAGTTGCAAACGTAACTCAACCTTTATCTGCATTTCAGTAGACACTGAAGCTTTATTTACAAATTCTAGAACAAGCTCTGTGCAAAATTCCCAAAGGAAGATCACGTGCATCGTGAGAGACTTCTGGTTCATCTTAAGGCTGGAAAAAGAAATCTATACAAATGTCAAGACTCAGCTGAAATTGATCTCTGTACACAGTTCTGTAAGTGAGGAAATAGATATTGGTAACAACCAATTTATTTAGCTTCACGTGGCTGTCCCTCGTCAGGTCCTCCTGCCTGAACCTCTTAACTGACTTACAAATGGCTGAAGGATTGTTAAATATTTGGTTTTAATATGCTGAGAAAGGTTTAGTGCTTCATATGGATCTTCTGAATTGCTGTCGAGTGTACAGGATCCAGGACAGTATCCTAGAAATAAAAATCCTCTGAGAAGTGAAAACAAAAGTTATAGTGACCTCTTCTGTATGCTTGTTTGATTAATGTGTATATGCTTGATTGATCTAAATGTCATTTTACCTCTTTGAAAAGAGTTTATTAATGCTAACTAATATTGAGCCTATTCAGAATAACCTTTCTGGTGACAACAGTAATTCAAGATTGCGTTTTTCTCCTGTTAGTCTGTGTTACGTTTGCCCCTAGGGCAGCCACATAGGGTAGGACTGCAAAAGCCTCTGCACAAAAGCAGCACCAGTTCTTGCTTGTGAGCAGGAGGTGGGAGCAGGATCAGCCACTCCTGCATCTGTTTCACTGCTGCTCTAGTCTCTTCTGTGCTGCTCCTGGTCGAAGGGCTGAGCTGCCGCCCTCACAGCGCTCGTGTATTTGTGTGTGGCTCGCTCCACTTCTCACAGCTAAGCTCCTAACGGGCTGTCATTTTGTGACGTGCCATTGCAGTGTCGCCTGTAGAATTACACCGTGTTTCAAACTTCCTCTTGTTGTCCTTCCATCAGTCTGCGCGGAGCATGCTCCTGGCACTCAATAAACAAATAAATAAAAACAGAAATTAACGCACGCCACTGTGGCAAATGTATTACATAAATAATTGAGGGACTGAAGAGAACTTGTCTTAGGAAGAATGATTAAATAAGCTGAATATGTGTTACTTGTCTAACTTGGCAATAGTTTTCGTGTTTGAAGTTGTTAGAATGCTGAAAGGCACTGCTGAAGACTGGGAAAACAGACTGTCTTTCTGGGAAGAGATCTCGCTAGTAGAACACTTAAAATTACCAAAAAGGAAGTCTTGCTCTTGGTTGAGATATTTAAGTTAGTAATCAAGGTACTCCTAGACATAAATTTTGCGCTCTGGATGATCTATCAGGAATTTTATGTTGCTGGTCTATTTGGAAAAATGAATTGAATTTAAGGAAGTAACTTTCTCAACCTTGTGTTTTTGTTTTTTGTTTTTTTTGTAGTTGACTAAATGCTAGATCTCTTTTGTATGGTTCAGGTCTTGAAGTGCTGTAAGGCAGATACCACTTTCAAGGCATCTTTGAGAAATTCAGCAAAAATAATTTGCCTGTAGCTGACTGTGCTATTTGCTAGGCCTATAAAGCAGCATGTTATGTACATCATGTTTCAAGTCTTGAAATACGGGGCAAACCATTTGTTTTAGCGCAATGACAATTCACTAGCTCAAGCTAAAACAGTGCCCGTGTGGTCGGTCCCTTGCGCTCTCCGTGCTGGGGACGGATTGGAATCCGGGACGTGCGACTTGCTTCCCTCCGTGGCCCTGCCTGGGGCTTGTGCAATCCCGCGAGCGGCTGCAGGCGCTCGGGAAGGCCGCCCGGCCTCTCCTCCCGAAACCCAAAGGTCATTTATGGGTGTGCGTGTGTTAATGTTTCTCAAGTGAGGCGCCTGAAAAATGGTTCGCTGGTTGTAGGAGGCCACTGACACCTTCCCTCCCCTGAGGGGCTTTCAGGCACCCCAGAGCCGCGTGGTTTTTGTCCCTGTTTTCTCTCGCCCCTGTCGCGGCTCCGCAGGGCCCGCTGGCACCTCCCTGCCGGCGAGGCAGCGGCGTGCACAGCCCCGCACGCCGAGCAGAGGTGTGCAGGAAAATCTGGGCCGACCGGTTGGAGCCACGGTCCTAGGCTGATTCATCTCTATCATCGTTTAGTTATTTTAGCTATTTACATACTTTTTGCAATACTTTTCTCAGAGGTTTTCTTCTTCCTTCCTTCCTTCCCTCCCTCGCTTCCACCCAACTTAACTGAGTTACAGGAGCGGCATATACAGAATTGCGTGTCTTTATAACAGTGCTGATTTTGATAAATTACCTCTGTTGACCTTCAGGTGCCCATAAATTTGAAAAGTGAGACTTGTTTTATAATATTCAGATAAATATTTTAATGAGAAGAATGGTTTTCATACATAGTTCTTGAGTTGTAATTGAAACATCACCTTAAGATGAAATAACTTTAAAAGTCATGAGTTGATAGAAGTTAATACTAAACATGAATAATTTGTGACATGATTTCTTTTAAACCCTTTCTGGTAAGGTAAATATACATATATATATATATTTTCTTTCTGTGATGTCAAGATTTCACTGTACAAAGGCATGCAAATATAACATACTATTAACATCTGTATCATTGTGGGTGATGATTCTAGGGAGAATAAATTTCAGTTTGAGTGGTAAAGTCCAGATTTAATTTATAAAGACTCAATTCTTTTCGGATTTTTTTAATGACTATTAAAACATGTTTTAGGGAGGCGACAGCTTTGTTTCTTACCCAGTGCCACCTAAAGTATTGCCTCACCCTTTTTGAAGTGTGCCGTCCCTTCCCAGTAATGTGACCTTTGGAGCCTCCTGGAAATCTTCTAAAACTAACATGTTATTGTATGTGAGAGCCTTTTAAATCTTTTTTTTTTTTAAGTTAAAAATGAATTATAGTTTTAAAATTTCCCAGTAAATATGTGGAATAGTTTGTATCCTCACATTACCGTTAGCTTAGGCCCAATCCATGTGAAGCTTCCAGCTTCTGAGAACTTATGCAGTTGATAATGCAAGCATCTTTAGGGAGATAAAGTGAAAAGCCAGGGTGTGCAACTATGTGTTGGGCATATTTGTGAATTCCTGAAATTTTTGGCAAGCCTTCCGAGGAGTGGCCACAGCACAAGCGTAAAGCAGCGTTGCAGATTATTGCACACTAGTGTCTCTCCTTTCCTCTCTGCTTGTGCTGGGTACTTCACATCAAGTTAACGCTCTGACCTTTTACATTTTAAACATTTACACAGACATTTATCTGGGCATTGGCCAAACATTTTGATTTCCACATTCATAGATGATGAACTTAGAGTTATCACCACATTATTTTTGAGACTTACAAATACTGCCACTTGTTTTTTTTCCTTGTGTAAATTTAATACATTACACTTATTCAATTTTCAGTTATACTTGAATTGTTTCATTTATGGTATAAACATTCAGGTTTATACCAAACTGCAGGTTTTCAGTCAATTGCCAAACACACCAAGAATAAAACAGGCTTTTGATGTAAACTGCTACAATATTGTGGTTAATGTAGGATTTCAGTTACTTTCTTAATGCTGTCCTCATGTTCGTTGTAGTTTAATCGTGGTAAGAATTTGTTAAATAGTGACATAAAACTCTGAGCTTGCATACATAATTCATGTTCTGTTGTCCTCTGAGGCTTATTTAATTGCAATTAGTGGAGACTTGTGTAACTGGGGGATCAGGGTTGTCAGTGTCCTGTGAGAAAAAGGAGGAGCAGTCCCCTTATGTTTGTGTATTGTAAGAATGACAAAATGAAACTGTTCCCATACACAGAGCCAGAATCGCTGAGAAATAATGTGTGTTGGACAGGAGGGCTCTCCTCTAAGAGGAGCAGCGGCAAACGATGCTGGAAACTTCCTGGGCTCTGTGGAGAGGCCACAAATTATTCTCAAGCCTCGTGGTGCACTTGCCCATTTCCTGGCTTGACAATAAAACTACTGCCCTCTAAAGCGTGTAGTAACCTTGAAAGCTCCTGGACAATAAGCTGGCGTGGGGCTGGACAAGCAGCTCTGGCGTCATTCACTTCTGCTGCTACTGCTGCTGCTACTGCTGCTCGCGTTTGGAATTGTTCGAACAACAAATGAGAGGATTTCTTGCAAGTCTAGCTACAAAAGAGTTGCAAGACACCTGTAACAGCATTGGGCATCTTTTATCCTTGGTGATATGCCAAACATCAGTTAATATTTTTTCCAGTTGACTTCCTGTATAATATAAAACATTATATATTGTATTACATTATTTATTTATATATATAAAATATATAGAAGAGATACAAGACAATCCTATTCCTTCATGCTGAATCTTAGAATAGAGGTAGTTAGGAAAATTATTTTCATTATTTTACATGTATAAGAACTTTTTGGTAATAGTCTTAACTTTTGGTTCTCATATGCTTAGTCAAATTAGACTATATCAGAATATATGTATATGTGTGTATATATATATATACATGCATGCAATGTAGGAATGCATGCGGTGTAGGAATGCTTATTTTAGCATCAAGGAGATGTATACTAGTCTTATTTAATCAAGCACATTTCTGCCTCTCTCTTATTTATAAAAGTAAGTTATGAAGACTACTAATAAGCTGTGTTTTTTCCCTCTGCGTCGGGTGGTGGCCGTGGTCGAAGCATTTAAGCTCCCTGGTTCCCAGGAGGGGCCCGACCTTTGCCAGCCCTTGGTGTCTGACCCTTGCTGAGCCACGTGCAGAGCCCGCCCAGAGAGGTGCTTCCTTCCCCTCCTGCCTGAGCTAGAAATCACTTGCAGACAGCGGCTCTTGTAGATCATTTTAGCTTGTGTCCTGATGTCATCGGATGATATTTTGCATCCCAGGATTTACATAAAATTCTGGGGTTTTGTTTGTTTGTTCTTGTTTTTTCTTTCCAGCGTGCTTGGATGCTATCTCGCTTAGTTAGAAGGACACTTTTTTCCTTCTGCTGGGCCTGTTTGGTGACAGGGCAGAAAAATTACCTGGTGTGTGCATTGTGATCTGGGCACCTGTACAGCTGTTAAAGTCAATAGCATTGGCCTCAAGCGCTCCTGTTGCTGAGAGGGATAGGGACTTTGGTAAGTTGAAAGGCTTCATGTGCAGTTCAGTTTTTCAGTGTCGGAAGGAATGGCTCCAAGAGCACCACTGCGTTTTCCCGTGTCCCGGTGTAAAATCAGCATTAGAATCAACTGCAGTTTTCTGTCCATCCTGGCTGGAGCGTAGAGCGAGGAGACGCTCAGTGCCAGGGTGACAAAGGCCCTTTGAAAGACAAATTCCTTTGAGGCAGCTAAGGGTGGTCTGGAAGCCAAATGCGTTTCCACAAATGAAGGTGAAGACCAACTTCACTGGAGCGACCAGTGTTTTTTGCTTCTCCTAAGCTGGCCACTGTAGTTGGTAACTGGTAGTTAAGGATTTTTCGGGTATCTCTCAGGTTCATTACTGGCACTTTTTGAGTGCTTAAATTACTTTAGTTGGCATCGTGTTTTAAAGCAGCTACAGCTGGTCCCCTGCAAATGTCCTGTTGGAGTGAGAGGGCAGAACATGTCAGATGCAGAGAGGGTGCTGCTGCTTTCATTGAGAGGTTGGTGCAGGCCGTAGTACCTACAGAAAATACTGAGCTTGCAATCCCTAAATGCTGGTGTTCTGTGAATAAGAAGTTTAGTGGTCTTCACATGTAACAGCTGATGTTCTTGGCCAACGGTCTCATCCCGTGGCTGCTTCTCAAGAAACAAGGTAGATATATTTAGGGACTTGCCCCGAAAGCTATCGGAAAGCTGCTGCTGCTGGAAGTGGCAGCCTGCAGTGCTGACGGGTGGAGCGGTGACAGCCCAGTTGTTGTGCACCAAGTGTGGGTTCCATGGGTAGTGAAGGCACAAGGACCGGGCGTCATTTCTGCTGGACTTGATTTAAGCATCGAGTACAAAGGCAGTTCTGCCTTTCTGATTAGGAGCGAATATCTTGCTTGTATTGTCGTTTTATATTGAGTGGAGGCTTTTTGAAGGCATCTAAGAACTTATTTCCTCAAAGTTAGGAAAGGTTAGGTGGCTGTCTTCCTTTTGCTGGGCTTTCATTTACCTCTGTGTGACTTCTCTTGTCTTTTCCCTGACCAAAATACCTTTTTTCATTTCCCTTTTTAACTCTCACTATTTCTGGAGAGCTTTCTTTAACCAACTTCAGTAAATATTGCAATGCATGCTTGGTACTCTATAACAGACTTTTTTTTAATATACATTTTTAGCTTAGCTTGCTGTACTTCAGTTGTGAGACTACTATCATGTATCTGATTTACCTACACTACAACAGCTAGTAAGCAGAACTGCTTCGCCATCTCCCTGCATATCTTTCCTTGGTAAATGAAGTTCGCTGGTCTGCTGAACTTTCTGTATGCTTATTATATCTATTCCTTATCCTTGATTGAATGTTTAGAGAATAAACAAACCCTGTCCCACTCAAGTTGCTGCATTTCTTTATCTTTCTATTATTTTTGGATCTGTAATGAGCCCGCGGTTTAAGTGTTTAATGTTTGTGGAACATGCTAAGCCAATTGCTTCTGGACTTTGTAAATCAACATGAAAATAACTCAGGAAAACAAAAATACTTCTGAGCAATGTGGAATGGTTTGGGGGAAACAGTGTGTTAATTTCGGAGTATTTCTAAGTCGAATACTATCTTTTGCAGGCCCAGATTGCCTTCCTTCAGGGTGAAAGAAAGGGACAAGAAAATCTGAAGAAGGATCTAGTGCGGAGAATTAAAATGCTGGAATATGCGCTTAAACAAGAAAGGTATACACTGCTTTAGTAATGAGTACACCATGTAGATGTTCTAAAGATGGATACTTTTGCCTTTATATTTAACAAAAACAAGAAATAATTCTTCTGTATGCATTTAGATCCCAAACTGACAACTATTTAACTGGAAATTGTTACACTGAATAAATCTAGTTGTTTGAATGTTCCATATCCTGGTGAAACAATAGCTAACATAATATCGTTCCCATGCATGTACTTTTTTGTACTTTTTTAAACCTAATTGTGTAGTTTATATCCCAAATTTACCATGTGTTCTTTCTTAGTTCAAAGCACTAGATTTGTTTAATATATCTAATAACTGAAATTTTTAATAGCTGAAACTGCTTTACTAGTACTAAATTTTTACCCTTTTCTGTGTGATAGCATGCTCAAGAATATCTTTTGGAGGCTACCTGTGAGGAATGGATTGTGTTTTATGAGTTATTTGAATATCTGTTTCGTTGTTCAAGGGAATTTCAGCAGAATCTTCCAGCCTACCACTACTTTTTTTGCTTTAGTCTTATGCATACTCTCTTATTATTCTCATCTTTAAGCCAAAAAAGTTGCTTTTTTAACTTTTCTTTCTCTTAAAATGTTTCCAAAAGTTTTTTTGTTCACCTGATCTATTTTAGGGCTGAGTTTCTTGTAAAATGTCTTAAAAAATGCTTGACTAAAGGATATATCCAAGGAATTACTGCAAAGCAGGCAGTACTTATATACCACTCTTTCTATCAGATAATCCCTACCTCTTTCAGATAAAACAGTAATTAAATTTTAAGTCTTTTAAATGTTTTTGTATTACTAGAAAAACCATGAGAACTACAGAGAAAGGAAGACTAGGATATTGCTGCTAGAGAATTGAAAAACAGACTTTGGCAGTTCTCTATCATAGCACTGTATTGTACCCTAGTGAGGTTTGGTCATTGTCATATATTGGTGACTTTGGCACCCGAGACAGCTCTTATGCAGCCAAGTTGGCTCTTGCCAGTAGCTTCAGCCCGCTGGCATGGAGCTGCTCCTGCCTTTCTGGACGGCGGTAGCCCCCGGACTCCAGCTGCTTGCCCTCCCTTCAGGAGGCTGTTGGATGGACGCCCAAGGTAGATGCCCTTCTTGCCCAGGCAATGTTATGTTTGATATTTTATATAACTTGGCGTGGGGGAATACAGAATGCAGGCGTGATGGAGATGGCAGTTTCCAGCCATGGAAAGGTCTACATTTGTGGAGCGATCATCAAGATTAGAGTCACTCTGCATTAAGACAGAGAAGCACTGGAGCATGTTCTTGTGCAGTGAAGGATGTGCTCTAAGGAATATACATACAGTAGGAATTCTCTCCTTGCATTTCAGAAATAAAGGAGCTCTTCCTGGTTTCCTAGAGAAATCCCTAACGTTTCAAAGCCATAATCTTGTTAAATTAGGAAGGAATTTATTCAAAATTATCAGACTACTTAAATCTCCTAGGACTATTAGAGAAGCTGAGAGCTTTGTAAGGTTAGAAAAAAAACCCACTTCTATATCAATAATAAAATTATCCTTCAGTTGCATTCAGTAAGATCCACAATAAATTGGGCATTGAAATCCTAAGCATGCAAACAGTCAGGGTCAGGATTAAGGAAGAACTCCTTGCGATTTCTTACCTGCAGTTTTACGTATATGTCTTATTTTTCTTGTAATTTTTTTCTGCAGTATCTGGTTGTTAGCCCCACTTGCTCACATTGCAAAGCGATGCATTCAGCTGCTCTGATGCAGTTTGACAGCTGACCTGCATGGGTATATAATCCTTTTTTTTTTTTTTTTTCTCTCTCTCTCTTTTTTAAAGTAAATCTAGTGCTTGTGAATGGCGTGTCCTGAACTCGGCTATTTATAGCAGTTTGTGGCTTTAAACAAGAGTTCCATTTGCCAGTTACTGGGAGAAACAGTCTTGTATTTCTGCTGGGAACGTCTCCCAACAAGTGTTCTTGCTTGATACTTAAAGGCATGGCAAGAATCTGTGCTTGGAAGCACTGCTCTCTTTCCCGACATTTCCCTAAATGAGCCGTCGGCCCGGCCAGCCAGTAGGCAGTTTGGATGCCAAGTGTTCCCATTGGGCATCTCAGAGTTGAAAAATGAGGTCCCACAAGGTAGGAGAAAAACATTCCTGGTGGGTTTGTGCAGGATGGTGGGTGTGGGAGGGGGCAGGAAGCATTCCCACATTCCTGCGTTTCTGCCCTGCCCTCTCCGTGCACCAAGTCCTCCTTAGCTAGATGGGAGAAGCGGGTGAGCAGCACTGGGACAGGACATACGACTGGGACCCCTTGGCGGTGCCCTCAGGAAACCAGGAGCAGGAGATTAGTGACACCGTTTTTCCCAAATACTTGGGGTTTTTTTGAGCTGCTGTTCTGTCTGGTGGGTGTTTAGCATTTCTTTTATTTTTTCAGTCCTTATAAATAATACACTTTACAAGCCATCGTTGTTCTTCATTTCATGGCACTTAAGTAATTTTAGAGTGGGAGAGAGAGAAAATGAGGGTTACTTGGGAGTCATCTTTTTTTTCCTGACAAATTTAGTTGACTGTAAGGTTCAGTCGTTCCTCCAGTCATAGTGAGATTACCTTTTTGTTGCTTGTGTCTGGAAACCTGTTTGTTTCTGCTGCAGAATCTCGACACACTTATCAGAAAGGAACCCGGAGGCAGTTAATTATTAAGAACGATCGTCTGTTCACCAGCAGTTTTGCTGTAGTTTTGCTCACATCCAGTAGATCGCAGTGTGAGCCTGTCCTTCATACTTCAGGGTTACTTTTTATTACTCTATCGATAGTTACTTCATCCCCAGTAAACTGCATTGTTTCCTCTTGATTTTCAGGAGCTAACTGAAGTACTGCGCCCTTTCTCTGAAGTACGTGTCTAATTTAGTAGTCTAGTCTAGCTCATTTCCTGCCTTAACATATTTTACCCAAAGAACTTGTCTCTTGAGCCATGTCTCTAGAAGCCCTTGATTTGATTTTATGTTGTTTTCTGCGCTGGTGTGTCTGGTGAGAGCAAGGCTGGCGCCTTCCCCTGTGCAGAGTATCTCGCAGTGCTGTTCCTGGCAGTCCCTCTTGTTTACGTCTCCGGCTTTGGCGGCGGCTCCTAGATCTTCTACGGATGTTTTGGCAGGCTCCCTCAGCACAGCTGGATCTGATGCCTCAGGTCTGGTGACAGATATTTCCAAGAAATAGTGGCCTTTCTTGATTGGAATCGAATTTGTTTCTATGCAAGCTATTGAGAACGAAGTTCAGAAGGGTGAAAGCTCCTCGCAATTTTCTCAGCAGCTTTTCAAATGTTGCTGTGTTGAATGTCTCCATGCACTGTTTGCGTAGGAGACATGTGGATTAAAGAAAATAATTTTTTTAAAAAGATGAGTTATGTAATCAAGTGCAACAGCCAGAGCAATTGTACTATTTATCCTACCTTAGTAATCACAGCTACCTGGTAACATTGTTTGACAGTCCAAAAATAGCTTTCTCCCCAGTAACTCCCAAAGCCAATTGTCAAAGGGGAGATGACTCCTATAAAGCTGTGTGACCTTAAGTTACTTACTTTCAAACTTTCAAGTGTTTTCTTGTTCTCTGCATACAGATGATAATGCAGATTTTATTTTTAGAAATTGAGGTTAAATCATCAAAGTTGAACAAATTTCACCTAATGATGTACATTACTGTGTTTTTTCTTCCTTCTTAACCTCTCCCTTTCTCTCCTCCCCCTCAAAAACCCAAACCCATCATCCTTGTTTGTGACTGGATGATAAAAAGATTATAGGAGATTTGGTTTTTCTGTATACTGATTTATAGAGGAAAAATAGTTTAGTTGCACTTGGTCATGATATGTCATTATCTCATGACTGGGATGTCTGAACTAGAGTTCAGTGTGAACTCCAGAGCATCAAATTCAAGTAGTTCCTGGCTGGAATATGAGAGTCTTGAGAAAACAGAGAAATTAAGATTGATGGGTGGGGAAGAGATTATATTGGTGTAGAAATGGGTAACAATAAACTAATGAACCAAATATAGCACATTCTAGTTCTTCTGAAAATGAAAAAAAACACAAAGGGAATAAGATATATTAAGCAAGTATATACGTATGTATTTCTGCTGTGAGAAATTTCCTAGCCTTTGATTGCAATACGTGAAGTTGAATAAGACTTGATAAGTCTTCTCTCTGGACTTAGCAGATGAATCCTTCTGTTCATCTCTTTCCACAGTATATTTAGAAAGAAGAGGATTGTCTTTCATATGTGTGACATTTTCAGCTCTGCCATAAGAAAGTTCCTAAAATTAAATCTCATACTTGCTTCCTGCAGGAGTGCAGAAATTACTTTCCCTTCTGTACCGTTAGCTAAGCATGTTGTTTTTAAGCATTTTTTTTTTTTTCCTCTAAGCTTCAGAAGCTGCTGACCCCAGCTGGAGATGGGCTTCCTAGGTCAGGTTCTCTGATGTGGTGCTCGCAATCCTGTTTCACATCTAGCTGGTGTCTTGCTCAGATGCTTGAATTTATACTAACGAATTCTCAGGTTTGAGTTTGGCATTGGATTTTCTATCACTTCTGCAGGCAAAGGACTAACTTTTTTTTTTTAAACTTCCCTGTCCTGTTAAAAATAGGGATTGCTTTTTGAGATTGTTGGTTATTCAACTGTCTGCCTTTGCAAGGACATTATGCTTTAGATTGGTCTCTGTTTCTATGAGTCTCTGCCTGTGACACACAAATTTAAATCTTCTAAGGGATGAAGCCTTAGATGACCTTAGTCATGAAATAAATTTAAGAGCCTGTGACGTATAAGACTCCATAATCTAGGTTATCCTTTCTGAAGGAAGGAAAAATAACAAAAGATTTAAAAACTATTCCTTTAGGGGAAGGAACCAATTCAAAAACAACTCTACTCCTCTTAGATTAGGATGTGGATGGAATGAATGATCTCACTTTGCTGAATTGCTTTTATAATACCTGTAACTGAGGGGTAAAATACCAACCCAAAGGCAGACACAAACTATTACTATTCCTAGTAATAGTCAGTTACTAGGGATACCTCTAAAACTTTAAAAATGCCCACAAGTAGATTTAACAGATTTGAATAAACATACTGAGAAACAAATAATAATAATAGTTACAGGCTTCCATAATTATATGAAAAAAAAGATTTTGAAAAATGGGAGAGATTTAAAGAATAGGAAAGCATAAGGAATGATCTTTTCAGTTAATCTACCAAATGTTTTTGCTTGTTTTCTAGATGGAAATTTATTAATCAAACCTTGGTAAGAAAATTAGTGAATGAATAGAGGATAATGTGTTTTGAACTATGAGCTACAAGCAAATGCTTCATACCACAAAACTAATTGAATTTACCTGGAGGAAAGGAGTACAGTACAGTACTGTAAAGGTCACTAATTTGAGTTTGAATAAAGCGTTCATATTTGCTTGTTTTTTTGCAAGATAGTTAAAATGGATTTAATATCAGCATCACTTCAATTGCATAAAGGCTTTTAAGTATTTGATGAAATGCAGTGTGGAAAGTTGGTGAGTCAGGCTAGTGACAGCTTGGAGATTCCTACATCTCCCTGCTTGTGAGATGTAGGAAACAGGTCATTGAAAGAGGGAAGTTACATGTTTAAATATTGGGTGTCCAGCTTTAATTTTGTTCTATTCTTGGTTATTTTCTACACCAACCAAAATGTTTTTTTCCATCGTTTGCCACTAGTGATACTTCTCACTGCTTCCCTTCTCCTTTCCTCCCTGGTGGCTCCTCAGCTGCGCTCGAGTTCAGTGCTCAAAATGCTGAGGACAAGTGGGTTGCTTCGTCCATCGCTGCGGCGGCACCTCAGAGGCTTTGGTTCAGTCTGCACTTGCTCTCCTCCTCCAGAATTTGGTGGAATATTTACTGTAATGGAAGTGCAGCTTCAGGGCCAGACACAGCATGTGTGGGACATGGGCACCGTCAATACCAGGGCAGAAAAACTACTGGGCACTGCTTCCCTTGGCACTGTTTCATCAGAAGTAACGAGCTGCCGTGATGAAATAGGGCAAGGCAAAACATTTTTGGCTTTCCTTGCCTGTTTTGCCTTCTCTCCTTCCCCCGGCTCGGTACATGCACGTTACGCTGCGTGTGTCTGTGCTTGCTGGGCCTTCCACTATTACTAACCTGAACGTAAAGTATTCCCTGATTTTTGTCTTCTTTTGTCTTCTATTCAAGATGAGAACTAATATGAGGGCTACTTTTATACAGTTCAGAATTTCTATGGAAGACATTTTTAGCTTCCTCTAAGCTTTCATGTTTGCCTGAAATCAATGATACAGTCAGAAGTTATTGTTAGTGGGTTAGTGGGAAGCAACAGAGAAACTGCACTAGGCTCCCTCTGCCTCACTTTTTCTCTCTGTTATTGGATTACAGATTTCTGCTTGTTGTGATGAATCATTTTAAATAACTTATACGTGCATTTGTAATGCCATACTGCTGTGGCATTATTTTGTGGTCCTAAAAGTCTATGACTGACTCTGACTCTGCAGGATGAAGCTTTTGTAGCTTCACTTGGTGTCATCGTAGAGCATGATCTGCAGGGTTTATTGTAATTTTACTTCTGTAGGTTGAATATTTTTGGAAGAAAAATCTCCATTTTCAAAAACAGCCAGGCAGCAATTTAGCAACTTTGAGGAACTTATAGGTGGACCTCTGTGGTTGCTAGGACCTAAATTTAGAGCCGTTCTTACGGAGAGCTTCCTTTTGTTGGAAAACATAGCGTTTTGAAGAATAAAACAAAGGCGTTTTGTAGCTGAGTGACAGTGAAGAAAATGGGAGAAGCAAGGGGCAGCACATGTACGTGAGGAAGGAATCTTTTCTGTAGCAAAAACCAGTATGTAAAATCTAGCATCTGTGTGTTTTATCATTACTCACTTTGCAAATACTTGTCAACCTCTGGAAACAATAATGAGGCAAAGGATTTTATTTCTTCAGTTCTGCTGAAATTATTTAATTTGCTGTTTTGTTTTGTTCTAGGAGTGGCTTTTTTTTTATGCGAGGACAGATGACATTTATGATCACAGATACTCTTTAAATGTGCTGATAGATTCCCTTGTTTTTATTTTTCTTTATTTTTCTTTTATTTTCTTTCAGGGCTAAATATCACAAACTAAAATATGGCACAGAACTGAATCAGGGAGATATGAAGCCACCAAACTATGATTCTGGTAAGAATTTATTGAAGATGAGAAATGTTGCTGACAGTGTTTGTGCAAGTGCTGAAATGATAGTGTTGATAAAATAACCTACTTAATGGAAATAGTGGAAATAGAGTAATTAATGAAGGTCGTATTTTACAGTTATAAGATGCAGATATTAGCAATGCAGTTTTTTTTTTTTTATACCTCTTAAGGTATTAATGGTAGAATGAATATTAAAAACTACCTCAAATCAAAAATAGATATTGCTTTAAAATGTCTTAATAGATCAAATGAGTTTAGCCTAAAAAGAGAAAAAGAAACAATGACTGCTCCTGAAGAGAAAGATCTTTCTCTTACTAAGTCATGTGAATGAGCATTTTGGAACAGGGAGTTACTGGGTTTAGAGCTGTAAGAATCCTGTACTTCATGAATAATTGTTCAGATGAAAGAGTTAACAGCAGAGGACTTGCAGTGCATAGAGGTATCATAGTTTACTTAGCTCAACTTGATTCCAGAAAAAAAAAATAATGAGAATACAAAACAGAAGTAAGTGAGAATCTGAGATTTGGGAATTTATTTGTGAAGTTACGGTGACCATTGGAAATGCATGCAACCAGCTTGAGTGATGTGCTGTGACAGGACAACTTTTACCCTCAGTTTCTGGAAAGCGCACTTGTTTCTCTGGAGATTGCATCTCCTACTCCAGAAATTTCTTTTTAAGCCCTGAGGTATAAGGAAGTGAAATTACTTCGTTTCTGCCCTCCCTCCTCCTCCCGCACCTTCCTCCATTTAAAACAGGGGGGAGGGGGAGGGAAGAAATATGGATATGGTCAAGCCCTTGAGAAGGGTGGAAAAAAAAACCTTGAGAACTGCCTTAAAAGAAGAATATAGAGAGGATCAGACTTCAGCTCTTGTCATTTGGTTTGTGAAAGGGATGGCCTGTCATAGTTAGCTCTTTATCTCATTGGATTCAGAATGTGATTTAAAAAAAATAAATAAAAAAGCCACCTGATAAAAATTTTGTACCAGATATTCCTGTCCAAGACGTAATGAAGTTTTGAGAAATTTTATTTCCTATTCATATGAAAGTCATTTCCTGAAGTAAAGAAATAAATTAAACTGGTGTTACTCAAGTCACAGACCCCTGTCTGTATCTGGACCACAAATAAAGTTTGTGCTGATCATGCCAAGCTCGTTTTCCATGTTTTTCTGTTTTCTCAGGATGCAACCCTGGCATGTTGCCCAAGATTTCAGCTGAGGAAGCATAATGCAGGGCCCGACCTGCCCAGCAGAGCTGGTGCCAATGCATCACTTCTGCAATGTGAACATTAGTGAAATTAGCTTTGATAAAATTTTTGCTCTGTATCAAATCTACAGTGTTTGAATATGCAGATTTAAGGGAGAGACTCTGTTGTTACGCTCCTTTAGAGTTGTCCTCAGTAGACACTCGTCCTTTCCCCACAGCTCTCCTTGCCCTAGCAGGAAAAATAGTTGAAAAATGTTTCTAACAACGCTTCCAAGTGAATCCATGGTGTTGGCCTTCTCTGTGATCTTGTGGGGAGCCTAGTAATACAGTTCTCAAGGAAGAGAATAATCTCCTGATTAAAGGATATCTTTTTTTTCTCTTTCATGAGATCATCTGCCTTTATAATGCAAGTCCTTGCATTGTTGTCTGTAATCCGCTGTTATCACAAGCTGTCGTCAGTTGTGCAGAGGCTAAGCACATCAGAATTCTTACCTGTGGATGTTCTCAATCTTAGCAGTGTTTTTGGAGGAAAGTTCTTCACTTTCCAAGGGAATTTTAGATCAGATTTGTCTCAGTCTTGTTTTAGTTCTTATATAGAGTGAGCTTTGACAGTTGTGTGCTGGGTGCAGCTGTGCTCAGTTGTATTCAAAAGATCATTGTGCAATTGATTATTTCCCAGAGTTGCTATTGAATGGGTTTGTGAATTTGAGGCGGATAAAATGCATATGGTTCACTTATAAAATTGCATATAAAATCTCTGTATGAATTTTGTTTAATCTGTGACAGCTGCTGCTTTTTTTTTTTTTTTTTTTTTTTAGTTCTTCTTTTGAAGGGAGAATGGTGTCTTAATTAGGCAGAGTAACTTTCCTATACCACGTATCAGGTTATTCACAGGACTGCCCCACAGGTTTTTCTGGTTCTTAATTTTTGTTTATGCAACATGACTGTTCCTGCTCTAATGTTTTGACCACAAGGATTTCAAATTTTGTAGAGCCTTTTGTACAGACAGTAAACCAAGATCTTTTATCTTGGGAAGCATATGCTTATATTTGTTAGCCTCCTTCCTGGAAAACAAACAAACAAGGCAAAACCATCATGTAGTGTGAAACTATATGTGGGATAAATCTGTAGCTGCTGGTATAGAATAGCCACATTAATTTGTGTGTGTGTGTGCATATGTGTGGTTTCACAGGACAGTTGTCTGGATCCGGAAGTGTGGTTGTAGAAAACGTGGGGAAAATTTGTTTAGCAGATTATCAGACTAAAAAAGTATTCAAACAAACTTGTTCTGCCATATTTTTGTTTGTTTGTTTCTTCCACAAAAGTAATACAAAGATGGATAAATTTATGCAGTTAGGTCTGACGGGTACATGTTGTACAGTCAAATACGAAGGCAACCGGTTGGATAGTAAAGCTCATAAGCAGGGATCATGTAGTAGTTGTAGTGGGTATCTTTAACAGTCAAAGTTCAAACTTAAGCTTCATGAGCAGCAATTGTTTGGAACGGTTAACACAAATATCGGACTGCAGGTTGTTCCTATGATTGTATTCCCTTAGGGAAAAGAGAGTAACTTGGGGATTTCTGCTTACGATGCCAGATAGACACTAGTGACTTGCAGATCTTGCTCTCATACGTAGCAGTACCAGACAATTTTTGTTACATGTAGGTAGTATTACATATACTGTGCATGTTTTTTTTCATTTTTGAAACATTGATTTTTTTAAATTTTATTATTAACCATTCCTATTAAATTTTAAGGCAAAGTTTTTTTTTGTTTGTTTGATTTTGATTTTAATGAATGGACATTTTAGATACTAGTAGGAGAAGGTAGAAAATGTTCATAACTAAATAATTTTTTTCAGATGAAGGGAATGAAACAGAGATTCAGCCACAACCAAACAGTCAGCTAATATGGAAACAAGGACGACAGCTGCTAAGACAGTAAGTACTGAAAAAGGGTTTGAATAAAGAATGGAAAGAATCCAGCAATAGAATGTGCTGATGGTCATATTTGATTTTTCTACTGGATTTTATTTAAAGAAAGCTTAGTGTGATAGATTAAATTCAGCTTCTTCCCAACTTCTCCTAGATTTAAAAAACAATACACCTAAGTAATTCTGTTTAGAACTATTTAGAATAAAAGTTAGTAGGGTCAAGGGTGGGATAACTTTTTCTATTTTGGCTTGCTTTAGATGCACAAAACACTGATACCCAGCAAGTTAGACTAGAAGGATCTTTTGTTTTCTAATTCACAGTTTTTGTCATTGAAGCATAAGGCTGTTAGACTTTTTGAACTGCGACCATAATGAATTATTCACTTTTAAGGGTATTAGTGCCATTCTTGTGTGCTTTTGCTTAGGTAAATTCCTCAGTACCAATTAAAGCGGTCCCAATATTGCACCTTTGACTCAGCAAGTCAGTGTTTCCTTGCATATGCCTTGTTTCCTAGACTGATAGTCACAATCTGTCATCTTCCAATCCAGTAGAAAAAGATAAATAAATATCCTGCCAATAACAAAAAGGCAAGGCTAAATTTATATCAAGCTTTGGGTGTTATAAAAAACACCTTTTTTTTTTTTTTCTGTTGTAGCTACAGCTACAGAATTTGTTTTTATTCGCTCAGTTTTCCAGGCATTAGAAAATAGTTTTCTAAGAAATATATCTGACATTTTTTTTTTTCCCCCTTCAGGTTGCTTTCTATGTGTTGAAGAATAAAATGGCTCTGTTGTATATGCAACCCTAGTGATTTTTGTAAACTGATAAATGTTTTAATTGAAAGCCCTTTTCCATCCATTTTAGTAAATGAATGAATAACGTATTGTATAACCTCTGACTGCTGGGCTCTTTGATTTTATTTATTTATTTATTTATTTTTCTCGAGACTGTAGAGACTGGTACTGCAAGAGACAAACCCTCTGCAGCTGGTACAGGATGATTTATTAGCATGTTTCACTAGCACAGCACCATACTTTGCCAAGCTAAGGAGCTGAAGAAAAGTTTAGAGAAAAGTTCTTATTTATGGATTTGAATAAACGCCCGAGAGATGCCTGGCACATTACCATGACTTCTGTTCCTGCAGGTACCTACAAGAAGTGGGCTACACTGATACGATATTGGATGTAAAGTCAAAACGGGTACGCGCTTTGCTGGGCCTCTCAAGTGATGCTTCAGAGAAGGAAAACAGAAATCAGGAGCCAATGGTAAATGGCACGGAGGGCCAGATTAAAGAAAACGCAATGATTGGGTAAGCATCAGAGATGAGCGTTATCTTTGTGCATAAATGTGGTTAATGGTGTAGAACTATTTTTTTTTTTCTGAGAAAATTTCAGATTTTTTTCTAATTAGAGTTTAGAATATTTTTGCCTAATTTTATTATATTGGGTTATAATTTTGGGCACAGCACCTCTGAGGTTCAGATCAAAAGCAACATGCTTTTTGCAGCTGGATGGCAGCGCAAAGGGAAGTCAAACGTAGTCGAGGTACCGATGCTAAATGGTTAGAGGTCTCTGTTGTTGCAGCAACAACAGCTTTTCAGTTGGATTGCTGGAAACCTTCCTGTGTAGGTTACAGGCTTTGCAGTCCTGGTGCACACTGACTTTTGACAAGATAATGTGCATTGCGTAGAGGATTATTTTCGTGTGATCTCAAAACATTCACTTTTTATTTTCTAATCCCTGAAAATTTTCAGTTTTCTGCTAATAGATGTACATATGCAAATCTGGCTGAAATGCAAGTTACTTATCTGTCTTTTTTTAATACCGCCAAAAGTTAGTCAAAGAGTCAAAGCTCGTTGTGCTTACATTTTTTTTTGAGTAATGTTGAAAATATTGAACCATTTTCTTCTCTTTTTCATGGAGGAAAAAAAAGAAGAAAATATTAAATCTGCAGTTTATTGCAGAGGCCTCATTTTCTTTTTTATTTATTTAGGTTATTATATTTCTAAACTTGGAAAATGATGGAAAAAGTTTTGTTTAAGCAGTACAGGTTTCTGTTCCCAGTAGTTTGTGCTGTCATCAACATTCAGTCAGCACCGATTTCCTTGAAGGTTCTCCCTCTTTTTTTTTTCTTTTCCGTACTAGTGGGGCAAAACTCAAGCCCCTTTGATATAATTCTAAGATATAAGGTTCTAAGATGTACTAAGAGGTGCTGTTACATGATATATTCAGTATTTTCAAATGTGTTTGTAAAATTTCATTATACCCAGGAGATGGTTACAGTGACTGCAGGCCAATATGTTATATAAGGGCATAAGTTCATTGTTATGTAATTAAATGGTGTGGGGTGGAAAAATTGAACGTATGAGGAAACCTCCAAGCTATTAAAACCTACTGTGCTGCTACACGGTTGACAAACTGTGTGCTTTATGTGTGAGAGCTTTGGTTTTGAAGTTCTTGATAGATCCCAACAACAACTTCAGTTCTCCTTCTGGTGGAGAAATGATTTCTTCTCAGGGGAAGTGGCTAAATAGAGCTCCCGTTCTTTTTCTAATGCTTTAAAACCGAAATGAATTGAAATGTGTTTACTCTGGCTTTAAAAAGATTGAGGTTTATGAGGAAGTTACGTGACGGATGAAAGGGTCTGACAATGGAGCTGATAGCAGCTTGGGCTGTACGTGTGCTTTTCCCCATGTACTGGCTTTCTGAGCAGATACGGTGTTAGGTTCCACATCTGCAGTCTGCTCTATGACTGAGGGTGTTTTCACTGATGCGGAACAGTGGTTTTTCCTCTTGTTATTGCTCTGCAAGATTGGCAGCTACAGGGCTGCTAAGGCAATGCACGCTTTGAGAAGCTTTGTTTTCATCTCGCTGGTAATGCATGAGGGGCAGATGCTATTAGAAAGCTAAGGGGGTGAGGCCTGACGCCGAGGCTTTACAGCAAAAGTGTTTTCGAGAGATCTTGTTCAATATAGTTATGTCAGTCTTCACAGGCTGTTTTGAGTTTTGAGTATCAACTGGTATGTCTCCCACTGGAAGGAAGAAGTTGAGATTTTTATTAAAAAAAAATCCTGGTAAAGATGAATCTAAGATGTGCTTTCAATGTTTTGATTCCTCTGGGTATTTTAGTACCCCTCCAGTTCATTTCTGAATTTTCAGTGCAGAAGGCATTCAGTGGCTTTCTGCCTAGCAGAGACTGCCTGTTATTTCATAGCACATTCACCTTAGTGCTTGGCTAGCAGATGGTATAAAATTTTGTGCTTTCCCCCCCTTTTTATTTTTTTTTGTGGTATATGGCATTATTTACTTTCTCTCAGCTGTATTATCTCTTGCCTCTGAGATTTCACAGCACAGCTTTATGGCAGATTGGAAGTCAGAAAGGAGATGAGGTACTGTTCTCCTCAGCTCATCAGCTCATACTTATCTATTGCCCGTGTAACCTATTATTAGCCTCACTTAAGGATAGATTGGCTGGCTTCTTTCTGAAGTGTATCAGTACTGAATAGGTGACTCAGGCTTAAGGCATGTGGTCTCCAGATCCCAGGGGGAATTCTTGCAGAGTGTTCAAAAAGTAGTATTTGCCTTTTTTTTTTTTTTTTAAAAAAAAAAACTCATTGGCACAACTGGGAAAAATTTAGGTGGCCCAGCTAACTTGATTCTGGCCTAGAGCAGAGGAAGGGTCACCCTGTGAAGCTGTGTCACTGCTCCTAGGCTGCTTGCCTCTCGTGGAGAGAGAAGAATTTGGCAGTTCTTTAGTAGCCTCCTGTTATTTCTAGTGTACACCTAAAAAGTGAGGAGGATTGGGGTCCCAGCAAGCTCAGAAATTTAGGAGGAAGGTAAAGAGCATTTGCTGGAGAGCAAGAGCACTAATATGGTAGAGACAGAGAGGGAAAGTAATGATGAGAGTTTGGAAGAACAGGAGAAAAACCACAAAACTTTAGTATCGTCCCTGAAAGATGAACAGCATGTATGGGTTTGTCAAGATCACTGGACATGGGGACAACTGCAAAACACAAATTCATGCTCTTTGTATGAGAAAAGTTTCTCACTGCAGCAGGACTGTGTGGACTGCCAAAGCCAATGCAACTGGGTGAATTTTGTAGTTCCAAACATTTAATGAAGGAAACCTTGATATCAAATATCTGCAAGTGTGGAAGTAGTGGTCAACCTGAGGATGTTAAAAATTGTCTTTGAAGAACAGAGGTCAGGGCAAAATATAATGCGTGGAAATGAGTCTATTTTAAAAATTAAGATGTGTTAATGAGAGGAAATGCAGCACCCAGAATATTGCTGATTTGTTTGGTCTTGGGAGAACTGCATAGTACTGTAGATCCAGACAGGACTCCAGATTTTAAAAATCTGTTTTTTTGTTTTTGGTTTTTTTTCAGTATGTGTGTGTAGGAAGAATATGAGAAGTGAAGGAATATGAGAAATGAAGGAATGCAGAAAGTTTGTGGGTGAAATGTGATGGAGATAACCTATCATGGAGTGGAAAAATAGCACAGTGAGAAACAGAAGGAAAAAATGATACAATGCTGAGTTTCAGGAAGAGGAAAACAGAGGGCACATTAGAGAATTCATGAGAGTTTCTTCATGCAGGAATGTAAATTGTGGAAAGAACATATTGGCTGAACTGTCAGCCATATGACTGGAAAGCTTGTTCGATGAATTCTGAAGAAAGTAAAGAATGATGTTTCATGCTGCCATATGGTTCCCTCTCTGGGGGGTGAGAGGGGACAGCAGAAAGGGGAAGCAAATTTTCCATTTTGCTTTGCATATCCTTTAAAGTCATCGACTAATACGTTCTTGGTGAAAGTGAAGTGGTGAACAGCAGGACACGGAGGGGCACTGAGCCCAAGGGCTGATGCCCGTTGTGGGGGCCTCTCGCAAAGCCTCTCTGCAAGCCCCACAGGCTGTTCACACAGGTTGTTGCTGCTCCTCGGCCCGGCCTCCTTCAGCGGTATCGCTGGTCTACCTCGGTTCGCGCAGACACACACGCTTGTTTAATTTTGGTTTTGTTCCGAAATGGCTTCGTTTAAGGGTTAGCCCCGGCTTTTCTCCCCTGATCCCCAAGGCTCTGTGAGGTATGTGCTTCTTGGCAGGTAGAGATGAAGGAGAGGGCAGTTGAGGCGAGGAGACTCCTCTCCTTGTGGACTCCGGGCGGGAGCTGGGCGCTGGCATGCGGCGCTTGAGCCTTTTTGGGAAGAGGCTTATGAGGTGCTTGGGGCAGGTATTGTCACCTGGCTGCTGTTACTGCAGCACCTGGAAGCTTAGGGCCTTGCTACTGCAAGGGCAAATGTATGTTGGATATCTTAAAAACTTGTGTTTACTTTAGCCCTCCACCTTTGGTTATCTCTTCTTTGGTACAATGATAAACCAACTGCTTGTTTTCTGATAATCTTTTAAATCCAACTGAGTTTCTTTTCTTACTGTTAGGTAAAATTGCTTCAGTCTTTGCGTGTTACTTACCACTACACCTGTAGCCAAATATTTGTATTCTTACACTGCCTATTTATTTGCTAATGTACAGATCCTCATGAAAACTTTAGCACTCAAGACATCATGTGGATTTCGAATGCGCCCTGGAAGATTTTGATTCCATAAATGAAACGTTATTTTGATAAACTGGCATAGATATAGTCCTGTTTCCACTTATTTCATGGAATTTAAAAGGCGATCTCTTTTCAGTTTCTTCAAATCAGCTCACTTGCATTACAACAGATAAGTACCACTTGGCATGATTGGACTCAGAACTGAATACTAAAATAATAACTTTACATTAACAGTTGAAATTCTTAACACCTACAGTGAGAGGAATGGGTCCTTTCCCCAGCAAATTTTGACACAAATGAGAGCCACTCTATATGTCAATCGTAGCCTTGGAAACCTGAGAGTATTTGAGTACTTTCAGCTTACCTATTGCTTCATTTCTGATTGCTTTACCTTGACTGAAACCTAAGCAGTCAGTTTGGTTTATCTTCTGAAGGTTTTTGACTACTGTTTGAGCTAAATAGAAGAGAATCTAATGAAGCAATCCTTCTGGAAAGGGGTGAGGAGATATCAAGCATATCTATGCATATAAACACGTGTGCGTGTGTATTTATAAAAACAACATAGATAATTTATCTGAGTTCTTGCTGAGAGTTTGATGATTAGAAGTCTTTTAAAAGAGCCGACAAACTTTTTAAAACGAAGCCTGATTGATACATCAGTCTCTCTCTGAAACTGATCTTCTGCCTTCCCTCCCCTGCCATGAAACCACATGTTGTTTCTACTGCATATATTTCACTTGAGCAGAAAAGCAATAAATGTCAAGTAAAGCATTTGAGAGCAAATTCCAAGATGTTTTCAGAGATTAAAATTAGACCTTATCTTTCTCATGAACAATAAATCATTCCAGTTGAAACTTTAGCGAGTGAACATGTTTTTTACATTAGAAGGCCTTGAATAACTCTTTTGCTTCCCTAAATCTTATTAACACTGACACATTTAATGAGACTGCTGCATACTGGCTGATGAATGTGTATAGGCTTATGAATGTTGTGTGTTTGCTCACTTATAAAATGGTTTATTGGAAAAAGATCTTTGACTTTAATAACCTGAGGTAACATCTGCCATGAGAAAGATTAAAATATTGAATTTAAAAAAGGAAAAAAAATGCACAAAATCTATTTGCTTTATTTCCTTTACTGCTGTTTTTCCACCTTTTTGCCTTTTGTCCTTACTTCTATCTTGCAGTGACCTAACCAGTGTTTCAAAGATAACTGGTTTTGACTGGACCTAGACACTTTGAACAATTGCATTGAAGCAGAAAAAAAAAAAAGATAAATTGGAGATATATCTGAAGAAAGTAGCACCAGTGACAGCACTATTCCCTTCACTGGCACAGATCTATGGCTTGAGGGGCTGAACGCTGCTTCTTGGAAATGTCACATAAGACTCGTAGCTCAGGAGCAGGGAGGAAGGCGCAGAGAAGTTGTGCAGTGGGAGAGAGAGAAGCTAAGAGAGGGGAGGTAAATGAGGAAATAACTTCTAAAAGTTTCTTCAGTTCTTCTGGTACTGATTTTTTTATTATTGTTTTTATTTAGAAAATAACATTTTTAGACATAGTTTGCTTATCTGACTAGATTTGGCAAGCCAAGTGACCTTTCCTTTTCAAGTGGCATTCCTTAACAATTGCAGTTTACATCCAAACCATTTTGTAAGTGGTGTTTACCAGCTGTAATACATATTGCACTGGTTCTTGCATTGTGTGGTGTGGTTTATTAAGAAGTTTCAAGAAGATTGTGACAGACTGTCTGGTCTGTCCAGTGTTTATCTTGTGTGTCAAGTTTGATGCTTATAAGTATTCAGCAGTTCATACATTGGTAACTTGATATTTTCTGTACTGCGTTATGAAAAAGTAATTAAGAGTATTCAAGATTTCTCAAAGTGTTCCTTAAAAGCAGTCATCATAGAAAGGAAGCAGTTTGAATGTGCATGCATGTATTTGTTGTACCGTTTGAAAGAGAGAATTCAACTAGCCACACAGAAAAGACTGCATTAAAACATGAAAAAGACAGAATTGGATGAGAAATTAGTAAAAATGATGACCTTCTACTGACATGTGGTTTGATAGTAGGAGGAAACTGAGGCAACAAGTGTCTCGAGCAAGCGCACGGCGTGTCGCTGCTGGGTGCGAGGAGCAGGCCGCAGGCAGAGGGAGGCCTTGGGCAGGGGAAGGCCGCCCGAGTGGCACCTGCGTGTGGCGGAGCGACCCGTGGTGCCTCGGGGCAGCTCCTCGGGGACCCTCGCGGTGCCTCGGGGCAGCTCCTCGCGGTGCCTCGGGGCAGCTCCTCGGGGCAGCTCCTCGGGGGCCCCCGCGGTGCCTCGGGGCAGCTCCTTGCGGTGCCTCGGGGCAGCTCCTTGAGCCGAGGTTCCTACGTGGGCCCCCAGAAACATTACCCATGCAAAGGCGAGCCTGTATTTATTTAACTTTATATTGTGGCATTTCTTCCTGCTTTTGAATTTTATCAATAAAATCTGTCATTATTTAAACTAACTTGTGTTTCTCTTGGATGGAAAAAACTAGCCCTGGACTCTTTCCTTTGGGAGAGCGGGAAGGACCGAGGCAGCTCATGGCTCTGCGGCTGGGCAGTTCATGAAGTTTGTGATTGTTTCCCTGGACGTTGCCGCAGATATTCTCCCGAGAGTTAGTAGCAGGACTGGAAAAGACGACAATAGAAATATTGAATTTGTGTATTACCAAGAAAACACTTCTCTGTAATCTGGCTTTACTCCATGTCGAACCTGATTTTACAATATAAAATGCCCTGATTGTGTTAGGAGCAGCAGGAAAGATATCATCAGTATGATGGTTTAGTTGCCATGTAACTTACAGGAAAAGTAGTGAATTTATTACTTTTCATGCAGTCAAAACTGAGATTTCTTTTAAGCTTCTAATATGAAATGTTATGAAATATTTAGATATCCGTCGACTGGATTTAATGCAAAATACTTTGTCTTGAGCCATGACTGCAGGGCAAAAAGACCTGGATGCATGGGCCAGTAAGATCCACGAATGCTATAAACAGAATATGTAGAATATGTAGAAATTGTATTTCTTTCATTTCATGGGAAGAAATTAAGATTATTTTTAATCTTAAAGCGACCAAAAAGTTAAGTCAAAACTGAATAATTGAACCTCCTAAAAGCAAAAATTTAAAATGAGGTTTCTTTCAGTGTGTTTATAGCTGTAGAAAATTCTGGCAAGCTCATGCTTCTGAGGAGGATAATATTGCTGTGACTTCAGAAGGTTTATATTGCTTCAAAGAAGTCGAGAGTGAGGAGCTGGTAGAACAGAGATTGCAAAGAAGTTGCTGAGGGGCACAGGGTGTGTGCCGAGAACCTGGCACAAATAGGCTGTTGGGGGTCGCTGCTTTGGCAGCTCCTCTAGCTGTTCCCACTCTCCGGGGTTTTTGGCTCCTTCTCTTCCTAGACTTTCTTTACACTGTATAGCTGGAGAAGAAGGGCAAAGCGCTGCCAAGGTCCTTGCCCTTGGGAAGGGATGCTCTCCCCTACGTAGAGTTGGGCCTCAGGGCAGTTCAGTCCCCCTGTATTTGCAGCCCTTCCGGTATCTTGCCGTAGTTTTGCACCACTCGTGCCTGTAATATGACAGTTCCCGTACCAGTTCCTGCCTTGACCCCCCCCCTCCCCCGCCCAGGTTCTTTGAACCATTGTTGTTATTATAATTTTTTAAAGTATTCTAGGTTGAGAGAGTTATGGAACTGTTTTTTTTGTTTGTTTGTTTTTGTTTTTCTAAAATGTATTATAAAGTAATTCATTAAACTGCCTTATCTGTGAATATTTTTGCCATTTCTACATTCTTTAGTTGCATCATGAATGACTCTAAGAGAAGCAAATGTAAGAGCTGAAAGATGGTGACCCAGCAAGCTACGTCCCACTGTCACAGAACCTAACGGAGATCAAGTCTAGGCATTTTCTGTGATACATTTTTACCATATTTTTAAGCGTTCCTTTTGACAGTAATATCCAGAATGTATTGTGTACCACTGAAGAATGAAAAATACCATAGATAGGGCATTGAGTTACTACTGGTAGACTGTTAAATATATCGGGGTCTGATACAGGTAATCAACCTGTGAGCTTGAAGCTTCTCTTCTCTATGGAACCCTTAAATGGTTCAAACATTCTGATTCTTCTGTTTTCTTTTCTTGTTCCCCTGAGCGTTCTTGGAAGAAACCTTTTGTGGTACTGAGCTGACTTGGTACATTTTTGTTTGGTGCAGGAGTTTTGAAATATATGATTAGCTACTGTGTTTCCTGTACGTAAGATACCTTCCTCCGTCCCTCCCCCATGAAAGGACGTGCAGCAAATTGAGTACATATCTTGTGTGCTGAAGTATGTGATAGTTATGTGATAGTTACTTAGAGTCACTTAAAGAAGATACCACCTTTTCTGGTGCTTGCTTTGAACTTCATTGAGAGAGCCTGATGTAAAATCAAAGGAGTGTAGAAACTAAGTAATCTGGGTATGAACTGTTACAAATACTTGGGACCTGCAAATGGAAGTTTGGTTCTTAACAGCAAGTTCTCTAAATTAAAACTTTTTCTACGTTTTTTGTTAATTCATATATAGCTGTTTGCTCTAGTATGTCTGTGATCACTGCCTGAGCGGAATGACAGCCATGATGTTCTTAAATGGCAGATTTTTAATTAACAGCGAAATACACAGGAGAAAATCACATACTGTTGCAGAAAGACAGTTCAGTCTGCTAAAAGTTGACACAAGCAGTCTGTTAAAAATCAATACCTTATTTAAGTGAAACACACAACAAGCTTTGCTGGAAGCAGCAGAATAACAATCCCATGGGATTTCTGTGAAAATGTACATTATTACTACAGATTCATAAGGTTTTGCAGTCTGCTGATGTAGTCATTACTTAAGGGAGAAGAGAACAAACACTATTATGACATTATTTCAGCTATATTGTAGAAACAGGAGGGATAAAACACTGCAAGATGCAGGACAAATTGAAAATATGCTTGAGATTACTCTCATCTGAGGCAAGAGATGGAAAGTGAAAGGAAGAACCTCGGTAAAAGCAGTGACCATGAAAGGCCACAGTACCTCACATTACGTTATGCTCATGGCCCAGAACTGTGGCATATCTGGAATTCCAAATGGAAAAATGAGATCTTCCTGGGTGTTTTATTCCATGAATAGATGAATGCGAAAAGGGCAGGAGGACAGATACCCTGGATACCACACCTGGTTGTGCATCACAATTTTTGCCCTTGAGTGTTTCCCCTAAAAAGGAAGGAACGCTGGGATCAGTGGGCACAGGGCGGATAGTGTCATGTTTACCCTGCAGGGAGCTGCTGAGGCCTCCTATTACCGCATGGTCTTGTTGGCCGAGTGGGCCTTGCTGGAGTGGGTCGTAGCTAAAGGAGAGCGTAGCAGTAGAGAGGCCCGTGGTAGTTACCAGGTAAGGAGGACTGGACAAAACAAGTTAGAACTGCAATTGTGGAAAGAGAGACTTCCGTGTTTTCGGTGGTTGTGAAAATCAAGATGACGGGAATTTAGTGATGAGCTGTGAGAAACAGACCACTCATGAAAGGTAAGAAAATTGAACTGCAAAATCTGTCATCTTTTTTTACTCTTGTAAACAGTTATGAAGAACATTGATTCAGATTTTCCTGAAGTCCTTATTGCAATAAAAACACAAATAAAACTTTGAGAAATTAGTGGAGGTGTGTCTTATCTATAGAAAGCACCCATCTGACATTGATTTTAGGATTGTGTTAATGGTACATTCATCAATGTTTTCTTTACTAATGGTTACAATCCCACTTCTTGGATTCTTCCTCTTTGGTTGTTAACGTGACAACCCTTCTGGTTCCTCTCCCTGACACACTGCCTGATTTTCTGCCAGTGCTGACAGTCATGACTTTACTCAAGGTTTACCCCTTTAATGTCAACATCTCCTTAAACGTTATCGAGTTTCTTATGGGATATCGCCATTATATTGTTTCGTAGTGGCAACTTTTAAATGTCTCAAAAGTTAATGAATGAGAGGTCTATAGCCCAGTGTTTCCCAGCAGGGTGGGGAACATCGCAGGCAGCAAAAGCAAAATCCTGCTGTATCCTGAAGCACGAGCAAGGCCAACTGGAAGATGCAACTGATGTCCTTGCTGCTGCAACTTCTGATGGAGATATATCAACACTGATATTGCTCTGGGGCAAATATCAGATGGTGCTTTAAAATTGCATCGAAAATTTAAGTGCCTGTGCTGGAAATTGCAGTTATATGAAGATAAACTGTTGGTTGTGATAATGTATCTTATGGATAACGACCATTGTTACCTCTTATAATCTGTTTTTACCTGTAGGCTTATTTTAATCTCATGTGTTGTTGGATATTATAAAATGGAACAGATGGGTGTAAATGCAAAAGTGGCTGTTTTCTGTTTTCTTCTGACTCGTGGTGGTTGTTGCTGTTGTTTAGGAAACCGGATTTGACTGACTCTGCCTCTCTGCTAGAGACCTTCAAGTTTCTTGAAAATGCAGCTGCAGACTTCAGTGATGAAGAAGATGAAGAAGATATTGACGGAAGAGAGAAAACAATCATTGATACCTCAACAGTGAGTGGAAAAAATAATTGAAAAAGTTGTGAAGAACAGAAAAAGTGTGAGATTAATAAGATGCCTGTTGCAAAGTTTATAACGGTGTATGTACAGATGCAAATCCTTAATGCATCTTCATGATGGTCTATCCAAGCATGTGTGCATCAGAACAGTTATACATGCATTTCTGGATTTGTGCATACAAGTTAAGCTTGCTTACCTATATCATATTTCTCAAGTTTACAGCGATAGATTAAGAACATTTTATTAGTAATTTTTGATGTATGTCATATACAGGTTTTAAATTACCAGGTGTCATTTTTTACATTTTTCAGCATAGTTTGAGGGTATTATGTATGCAATATATGTCAAAATGCATTATTTCTTAAATATTCATATAAATATAATTGAATACTTAAAGTTACTTATAGGAATTTCTCCCTGCAGAGTCCAGAACCGAAATACCAGATTTCTCTTTAAATAGCTTGTGAAAGAAAGAAAAGTATAGTAAGAAAAATACCAACATGTGAATAATCAATTCTTATTTGATTGGTCAAATGGTTAAAACTCTCCCATGATTTATAATTTGTAATATAAGTTGGTCATATAACCAGATGAAATATAACAGATGCATGCTATCAGTATGTGTTTTTATTCTTTTTAAAAATAATACTTATTCACTGTGTTATGTATCTGAAAAATTGAAACTGGCATCCTGAGTTGTTATGATCAGTTTTAGAGTTTATAAAGAAGATACTTGTAAAATGCTCCTACCATGTACTGACTGTGAGCTAATGTCTGAGGACTTCTCTCTAAAAACATCTATATAGCCAATATGCCAGACAAAGCCATTGAGCTTAATTCTTAGTATTTTTTCAGGTCTTGAAATTGGTCCTCTGAATTCAGAGGAAACAGCCAGTTCTCTTCATGCACTATTGGCCATATATTGAGCTCTTGTGAGACTGACCCTTATCAAGATTCCAAGTGAAAATATGGTGATGAATGTAACTTTATTCTTTCCTGGAAGTAAAAATTTTGCTGCAGATTTCAGTGGCATCACTTCATGTGCTAATTAACCATAACGCAGCCAGTCTGTTGTGATTATTGAGGAAAAGCAAAATGAGGATACTATTTGGTTCTTCATCAAAATATTACTTTTTTAAATCAACTACCAAGTTAGCTTTTGAATTAGGAAAGATTATGCAGTTTAAACATGGTAGCAGCATATTTAAGTAATGGTGAGGTCTCAGAAAGTATTTGGAATTTACTTGGAATGAGCTTTTCAAATTCTGAGCAAATCAGCATTTGGCAATGTGATGTTGTTCTCTTGGTTTTGTGTCACCTCAGCCAGTAAATGGAGTAGTATCAGAATGAGAGTTTAAAAGGCTGTTTTCAGAGAACTAGAACCAATTTTGCTTTGCACAAGCCATTCAAAAACATTCTATATACTTTTTAAAATCCATTAAAAGGGGCTTGTACTTTTATTGGATTTAAAAGATTAATAGTTTGTATCAATGTAGATAGACTTTTGAGATATTGTTGATGGTTCTCAGTGGTAACAGCATGAGAAGCAATAGGCAAAAAGTGAAAATTCTACAGAAATTCTAGTTGAACAGCAAATTCTAGCTGACCATTAGAAAATACTTCTTCACTATGAAGGTGGTTCAACAGTGAAAGATATTGTCCAGGAAGGTTGTGGCATCTCTATCCTTGGAGATACTCAAAGCCTGTCTAGACACTATATTAGGCAACCTGCTCTAGTTGAGTCTGCAGGGAGGTTGGACCAGGTGATCTCCAGAGCTACCTGTCAACCTCAGCTATTCTGCCATCCTGTTAGAGGAAGAAAACTATAGGTGATTTCATTTTGACTTTGGATTTGAACAAAATCTCTATGCATATTCTATTTTTGCATATTAATGTATACTTCTTCTGCTTCCTCAACTTCCTGTTAGAATTTTGTGCGAGAGAGATAACGCTGCTAGGTATAAAGATGTGCTTTTAATTTAATTTAACTTTTCCCATCCCTTTCTGACCTTTTCAGATTGTGAGGAAAAGAGTGCTGTCTGACAGCAGTGAAGACAGAGATACAGAAGAAGCTTTGAAAGAGTTTGACTTTTTGGTTACCTCAGATGAAGGTGATGCAGAATCAAGAAGTTCAGGAGATGGAACAGACTGGGGTAAGGCAATGTAATGGATTGTGCCAGGAAAAAAAAAAAATACACGCTAAGCACAGAGTTGGCCGATCGTCTTTTGTCAAGTTGGCAGAACCTTTTGAGTATCCCTACAGTAAATTCTTCATCGATTGACTGAGGTCCTCTTGGCATATTATTCTCATTTTTCTATATACTGCTTTTTTATTCAAAAATTCTGAGGTTTATGCTTCTACTCATTTTGCCTTTTTTTGTCTTTTTTAATGCAGCAGATAAAATTGAATTTTTATGAGTAGAATTTCAGTGTGTTTTTTCAGTGATTCATGCTAGGGAAGGACTCTGATAAAGCCATATTTTATAATTACAAGCATGAAAGATATTTCATCCTTCTGCTTCCTCCCACTTTGATACAGAGAGTAATGTGAGTCATAAAGACTGAATTAGTTGTACTCTATTCATATGTTAGCAGTTTGTGCAGTATGATCTATAGTGTTGCTCAGAATTTCTTTTCTAAGTTAGCAAAGATGTATATACATATTTAAATCCTCTAGCCAAAAACAGAAAACAGTTTGGGAATTTTCTGTGTCTTTGAGGTTAATGTCCTGCATTCCAGGTTGCCAGAATCCACTTTACCTTGACCTAACTTCTCTGCATAAGCCCACTGTATAGGGAAGGGAAAAAGGAAGAAAACTGTATTTAAATTTTTGGTGGCAAATTGTTTCCTCCTTAAGCTTCTCTAAAAAGTCTTACATGTAAGAGGGCATAGAGGGGGCTGTGCATGAGATGCATGAGAAGTAATAAGTGTTTTGAATGAAACCAAAACCTTGACAAATTAGTCATGATAGCTGTGATGCTCAGTTGGGTTAACAGCTCTGAGATTCTGTATTTTACTGATATTATCAGTGAAGTGGATCTGAAATTATTGTTCAGTGTCATGTAGCCTTTCTATTTAAAAAGCTAAAATCTCAATATCTCTAGGTGTAGCAGTCAGTGTTCTGTTCCCCAGCTGCATTTAGTAATGTTATTTCTCGGTAAAATATATTTTTTAAGTTGTTCTAGTATTTCTTCCATTTAAAACTTTATCAATTTATTCTTGGCAAGTGCAGCTATTGCTCGTATTACTGAAATGTTAGTATGGCAACAGGAGCTTTGTGTTCTCACATAAATTCACACATCCAATCTATTTTTACTTTCATTGACAGCTGAGTACAAATCAGCAAAAATCTAACGTTAAAACGGTACTATCATGGAAAGCAATAGTTTTGTTTCTAGGAGCTTTAAGACTTCTTTCTGAGTTATAACAATTGATGTTGTTAAATTATTTTTATTTCATAACTTATGTCTTTAATGACAGTAGTCTATGAAAATAATGTTCAAGAAACTGCCATTATGAATCACTTATGTCAATTTGATGTAAGCAAAACTGTCAGGTAGCATAGGAGAGAGCAATGCTGTTTATTGAGGATAAAAGCTACCAGAGAAAGTCTTTGCTTCATTTGTGATTCTAAACAGTATTGATTGATTGTAGTAGTCTATAGTTTGCATTAGATTCCAAAGAGACTCAAAAGAGTTCAATTGCTTTTTAACTACAAAGACCATTTGCAAGAGTTCAAGATCCACTTTGTGAAATTGAATAATACCTGTGGGACATGAAGAAAATATAATAGGTAACACTATTGTTAGAAAACTACTCCGTAACTTAATTAACTATAGAATGTCCCAGCATATTTTCTAGTTTTGTTTTGTTGTTGTTGGAGGAAGCAAAAAAAATCAACTTTCTGGGGAGGAAAAACATGATAAGAAATTTTAATGTGGTCACTGAAACTTCCCCCCCCCCCCCCCCACCTCAAACATGAACTTCTCAAATTTCTCATCACACAATGTTTGATCATTAGTGATACTTAATTGGACATGTGTATTAAGAGGGCATGACTTAGGCCACAGACTGTTTCTCTTCAGTGTATTAACACATCTCTTCTTTGATAGCTACTTAATGCTTCAAGGCTTTGGGTCTTGAATTAATCTATCACTCATGAGTATAGGATCATGAACTATAACTTCAGGATTCAAAGGGATCTTCCTCTATTCCCGTTTCTTGCTTGAGCAGGTCCATTTAGAGCAGGTTGCTTTGGGCTTTGTTCTTATCAAATTTTGAGTATCTTCAAGAATGGAGAATTTGCACCCTCTTGGGCCCCTCTTCCAGTGCAGCTTTGCCTGTGGCTCTGACAGATTAGGTAGTTGCAGGCCACAGTAAGAGCTCTTTTTTTGCCCTTGTATGTTAAGGCTGAGCAAACACAGTTCTTGGCCTCTCCGTGTACACCATCTCCTCCAGCCTTTTTAACCATTTAGTGGCCCATCACTGGAATTGCTAGGTCAGTATGGTATAATCACATATAAGGCTCCTCCATATAAGAAGGATGATACTGGGTGTAGTGCTGTGATCTCATGCTCGTTGATACAACCCAGCATGTCGCTGGTCACTTTACCACAAGGCCATGTAGCTGGCTCCTCTTCAGTCTCTTGTTGCATAGGATATTATTCTGAATATTATTCTGAAGATAATCTTATTGTTGTTTATAATGTTTATATTTTAGGAGAGCTAGAATAGCTTACAAACGTGCAAAACAAGCGTTGTCTAAAGGATAAGGAGTTAATATTTAAAAGTTAAGTATAACGTTGAGAGCTTAAACAAGAAAATAAAACAAAAAGCTAATGCAATTTAAAAATGCATAGCTGTAATGGTCATGAAAGTAAATATTTGTAAGGCTAAAAACGTACTATCTCCCGCTCTTCACACACAAAGTATTTTTCTAAACTGCCTCAGAAGAGTCTTTTCAGATACAGAGAAAATATATTGGCAGGTCGAATTTTGGTAGCACCCTGTGTTCAAAAAATCACTCAATACTGTGTTCTTGGAAGAAAACTTCTTGTCTGGCATGTTGCAGGGGAAGCAAATTAAGAGAGATATTCACAAAAAAAATCTTATATATATATATTTTTAATCTAGATCGTATGTCTGTGTAATTAGGCATGTTGTCAGGTTTAGTGCGTTTTCTCAAAGAATAAGAACTCAGGCTTTCACCTCTTTTGTGAAATTTCATTGCTTTAATGCTTTAAAATTTTATTCAAAGTTTTGTGAAATGTGTACTATGTTTAGAAGTTATTAAATATACTGCTTCTTTGTAAATGACATATCACAAAGACAGTGGAATCAAAATTTCAAATATAGTGTCACAGCACCCATATTTTAAAGTTAGGTTGACCAATAATATAAATGCTACTTTTAGATATAACTCATTCTCTGAAGAAATGAAAATACTGAGTAATATTTCCTGCTTTCTTGTAAAATAAATGTTGCTTAAATTTGTGAACTGATATGTATTTGGTTATAGAGAAATTTCATCTCAAAAACTTTTAAGAAAACTCTGAGCAAATGAAAGTGGAATGCGAGTAGCAGTTTTACAGCTTTCACAAGCTTGGTGCTATTTCTGTCTGCTTAAACTAAAAGACAAATGCTATTGACAGCAGCTGTTACCTCCTTCAGTGGAGATCACATGGTGACATGATTGAAAAAGGATGTTTCATTTGTTTCACTTTGTTTAGAAAAGGAAGACCAGTGTCTCATGCCTGAAGCCTGGAATGTGGACCAGGGAGTAATAACCAAACTCAAGGAACAATACAAAAAGGAGCGCAAGGGGAAAAAGGGGGTGAAGAGTAAGTGGAAAACATTGCACCTTAAAATCATAAATCCCACGTCTTTCACACCCTTAATTCTATCTCTCTTTCAATGTTTTCCTAAAATTACTTACTCTTTTACTTTGCTGCTCCTGACTGCTTTCCTCTTCACCAGTTCTCAGGGGTTGAAATTAATGATAGTCAATCAAGTTACTTGATAAGTAGTTGGATTAGATAAAACTTCTTCCAACTGGGTGTTAGATTAATTCAAAATGGTTGCTTTGAACATGGCTAGTGCTTTTATTGTATATAATGCATTGGTTTAATACTTCTATTCCACATTTTCACTTAGCAAATTTCAGAACCCTGTGTTAGTAAAAACATGCGAGTTTCACAGGAGGCCATTTGAAGCCTGATATGTAAATTAAAAGAAAAAAAAATTAAAACAGAAACTGTTGCGAGTATCATATTAGATGACAGAGGGAGAAAACAGGTTAATTTCTACCCCTGTTTATACTTAACATTCACAACATGGAAGTCATGCTCTCATCATAATTCCTTATGCAGGGCTCGAAATAGGAAATAATTCTGATCATCAGTTTATTTGCAAATAATCACAGGATTTATCAACTTCTTTATGTATGGGATCAATCTTTAAAAATGCTGGGTATTTTTATCCAAACAAACAGCTATGATCAGTATCTGAAATACAGTTTCTAGCCCTGTATTATAATTTTTTATGTTTCTTGAAACATAAATTCCATTTTGTAAAAGCAATGTTTTCGATTAAGTAAGCCTTTAAATCTTCCTGAACTCAGTGTTTAAAATGAAACTGTATTCACAACTATACGTCACACATTTAGCCATACTGAGAATTCATGTGTGAATGATGTAATTTAAAAATACTGCATGTAGCTCAATGAGAAATTTGAGGGATATTTCTCCCTTTGTGGGAAGATGCTTATTAACACCAAGGAAATTCTCTCTTGCAGAGAGACATGCAGACCAATGCTCAGGATGTCAGCTCCTCACATCGCTGATTGAGGCTGATTTATTTTGTATTTAATTGATGCTGAATATGATAACCTACTGCTCAGCTGTGGTTATGTTGCGGAAATTACAGTATCAAATACACAAACTAAACCTCCATTTTTTAATTTAAAGTAAATCATTATATACCTTACTGAAATTCATCAAGTGATAAGTGCAATATTTTTGTCATCTTTGGAATCATTTAAGTTATTCGAAGATGTTACAAGTTTGACAAGAAGTTGAGCTGGTCAACAAGAGTGTTAATGTTTCACAAAATCAATTCTAAATTCCTTTATAGTTAAGATAGAGAGGGCCTATCACTATATGGCTTCAATACAAACTACTTTTAAAATTTCTTGTCTGTGATTTTTAAAGTATGTGATGGGCTGTGTAGTGCTAGGGCAAATAGCTGTAGAGTTAATTTAGCAGAAATAATTTAATCAAGTTATCAAAATGATACCATTGGAAAGCTACCATGCACACTTTATCTTGGATAATAAAATTATTATTTAATTGTTAATAGACATCTAGATATTATTGGATCTTTTATCAAATATTTATGAGAAGAATACCTGATGTAAGGCAAAATTAGACATCTAGTGTTCTTTCATGAAGATAAATGCTTCTCAGCACATCTAGAGTACATTTTGGATGGAGGTTTGATCTTGGGATACCAGATCTTTACTATAGTACAGAAATTAAGCATCTTTCCATGGACAAATCATCGTTGGAAAGGCATCAGTGCAGAAAAATCAGGATGAATCGCAGCCTTGTATCACCTATTCATGATATTGCACATAGTGAAGAAGGAAGGAAGTCTGGGGAAAAAAGGGACTAAATATTGTGACATTAAATGGTACAAAATATGTTTTTATGATTTTAATATGATCATAAATGGTGTTTAGACACTGAACTGCTACTAAATAAAATGCTGTGTTTTATATAAAGCAGATATTGTAGTAAAACAATCTTGCAAAATCTTACTTACTGTTTTCCTCAATCAAATACTATTTTCTGGCAGACAAGTTAAACTCCATTTAGTTTATTAATCATTATTATGGTTAGGGTGGACAAAGCAGAGTTTGCAACTGCGTTAGTAAACTTGTGATTTTGCAAGGCTGTAGTAAACACTCCTGTGAAGTAGTTTAATAAGAGCATACAGATATTAGTATACACTTCTGTCTTTAAGCTGCTTGAAAATAGCTGTATTATTTACTGGTCTAGGAAAAACCATAATGGACTATGGGTAAGACATTTTCCCATTCTTAATTAAACTTACAACAGGAAAAACTACCGAAGATATGTTTCAGCCTCAATCCTATATAAAACAGTCAAAACAGGGATGTGGGAAAATGATGGAGCAAAGTACAGGTAAGTGTCAAGAAGGGCATGGGTCTTCACCATACGTAGCTTCAGGAAGTAGGCCAGTGAATCCAATTAAAATAACTATTTTTTTTTTTTAAGATTATGTAGTTCCACAATACAATGCTACTGCACAAATAAATTTAAAATCATCATGTTGCTATAAAAGTATACTTCACAAAGTATCTGATACACAAATTTAAAAATATTCACAAATATTTGCACTTGATTGGAAAAGTAAATATTTTAATAATTTTGATACCGTGACTCAATTGGAGACATTCTTCAGCTTACCATGGAAATAGCAGTATGAGTTTATAAACATGGGGAAAATTGTACATTCACAATTCTCAGTTGCTTCCATCACTTTCTTTTCAAGAAATTCATTTCATGCTGTATGATTAGTTACTGCCAAAAGTAGGTGCTCACTAGTTTTTCTGTGGTAACCTTATACTACGAGGAAGGATCCATTGTTGCATGTGCTGCTGTAGCATATTTGATGTGATAAGTAGAATTGTTTTGAATTATGCATAAACCATTTCACTTTTTGTCTCTCTGGTTAGGGCCCAACAGGTCAAAGCTGCAAGATATGCTTGCAAACTTGAGAGATGTTGATGATCTCCCTTCATTACAGCCATCTGTTGCACCCTCTTCCAGACCCAGTAGCTCAAGGCTCATTGAACACGAAATAAACAGGACAGATGAAGGCAAGTATTTAAAATGTACATACACCCTTTTAAAGTTTAGATGTTTATAGCTGCAGCTGCTTAAAGAATTTCCTCTAAGACTTCCACAGCAGGTTTGCAAATGCTGATTGTTATCTGTTCTATCTAAATGGGATAAACAGCATTCCCATTCCTCCCCCCCAGTCATTACTGGGAAAGAAAAGACACCTAAGCAAAGCTGTGACGGAATGCTTTGGAGCCAGCAGAAAAGACTGGCTTAGTCTTGGTGGCTTTATAATATGGGGGCCTGTGTTCATGCTCAGGTGTGCCAGAGTCAGGTGTGAAACATAATCTCTCAGGACATGAAAGCATTTGTATTCCTCTCCATGCACATAATACAATTTGTGTTTATGTATAGCTATATGTGTGTGAATGTGTATATAGGAATAGGCATGTGTATGTATGTATTTTTTAAAAAATACTAAAGTAGAAAGATAAGCTCTTCAAGTAATTGTGCAGGTGGCTAGGTTTAGCTTGTAATTGCATATGGAGACTCTATCCAGGATCTTACAGAAGAATATATACAGTTTGCCAATCTATTTATTTCCCTAATCTGTTCCAAATGTTCTCATAGTAGCTAAGTTCAAGTATGAAAACTATCTGTCTTCACAGTGCGTTGTCTCAAGTGCGGCATGTGATCCCTTACCTTCATTAACATTACCTCTAAGTTGCTATTTCATATATCTGATAACCTTTTTACATGCCTTATTAGTATAATAAAATTAACATAGTAGGATATATTAATTTGTAAAAGACTGTATCATACACTTTTTATTTAAATGGTAAATATGTCATTACAAGAATGAGCAAAACACAGTGGTGGCTTAGCAGTCTTTCAGTGAGTGTGAAAAAAGTGGGTCTGCCAAAAATAATTAAGATGCACAAAAAACCCTGGCATGTGGCATAGCTACTAAAGGTCTCAGTTGTTCTACTTCCTACATGCTCAGTGATTTTGTTTATGAAAGGATGGGGTAACTTAGCAACACTTAGAAAAGTGAAGGAATTTTTTGTTGAATGTTTGCTTTCCAACTTTTTTCACGTGCTAGGAGCCATAATGGCAGGGCTTTATTTTCATGTCCTTTCAAGTGTGTGCATTTGATTCTGAGACTCAAATGGACTTGCAGAAAAACAAAAGAGGACAGTTAATTTTTGTTAGGCTGTGTTCAGTATTACAAGCTGCTAGTTGCGTATCCCTTTATAAATCTGAGACCTTCTGATATTTTTGGCAGCCAAATCCTGTTATCCTACTAGCATTTCTAATTTGATGTTAAATTCCTCAGAATACAGTAATTTGCAGGTAGCACTAACAGCAGTGCCATATATATTGTGCTGAATAGAGTACTGCAGAACAAATGCAAGGGAGAGAGTTTAAGGGTAGTTCATACCCTGTCAGGGTGTGAAGGGATTTTTGTGACTGGTACCTAATGACCCTGCATCCCAGTTGAGAACTAACCAAGCAGCAGAGCTTTGAAGGATGTCATGAAAACCTTTAACTTGTTTGTGAAAGGTAACAGGGAGCAAACAGGGCATTTTAGAGAGGTTTGAGTGAGGAATGGAAAGACCTTGAAGATGAGCTTACCCCATAAGCTGGAGAGCACTCTGTGGACTGGAGAGGAACCAAGTAACAAACTAAATCCAAAGCACTGAGAAAGAGGAGCAAGGAACCTGAATAGATCAGGCTATTCATTGCAAGTTGTAGTTTGTTTTGTCTGAACTCAGTGTTTATGCCATTAAACTAAGCATTTTGAGAATGAGATGGTGTTTCCTCTCTCCCTGGCAGCAACAGTACTTGCAAATGCTTGTGTTTGCAATGAAACTAAAAGGAAAAGATAAATTGTAGTTTATTGAAAAACAGTTACAACTTTACAAGTGTGTAAAATCGAGTAGGATCTGCTATGCCCAAAGATAACATGTTTTTGTGTGTTCAGCCCATCTTTGGTGATGTGTGGCTATAGTCTTGGAGAGTTGTAGTAGACAGAAGTTGGTAATGGCACAGCTCTTTCCAGCTGCATTGCACAAGGAGACTCTGCATCAAATAGTGGATGAACTATGCTCCCTGTTGTAGTATTGTGGCCTTCCAGCTGCAGTGAATCACACTGTCAAGTATGATTCAGCATATTACAGTGACTGGTGCTCCTGTAAGTGTGCTGTGTAGCACCTGTAAGCTAGTAAATTTTGAGGCTGCTAATAGCAAAATGTGGAATTGAGTGCTGGCTAACCTACGGGGTAGATAAACTGATATTGGAAGCAGCAATGGATTCTCTGCTTCCAGTCATACTGCTAGGTTGGAGTGCATGTAAACAAACCTTACAGTGGTTTGGGATACACATGTGTGTGCAGTATTTAATAAAGAGAAGGTCTCATTTTTGTCTTAAGACATCCTTAAGACATGTTGCTTCCCCTAGCTATTCTTGTATACCTTTTTTTGCTGCTGTTTCAGAATCTTGTGTATTTTATAAGGGAGCTGGGGAAGAGCTTGAGTTTCTGTGTTGCTTTTCTATTGTACATGTGTGAATGTTAGCACAGTCCTGTGGCTATTTGTGTTTATTATCCTGAATTATACAGAATTCAGGTGCAATTATGTTCAGAGGGCACCATTTCTTGGGAAGCAGGGGAATTACCTTTAGAATATCTATTTTTTTCTGCATCTTTTTATGTTTTTGTCCCCAGCTATGTAAGAGAGCATTTAGTATTTTGGGAAGTAGGTAATATGCTTTTGTTTATCAACATGTATAAATCTGTGTTTTTCTTTGTTTTTTTCTTTGTTTCTTTCTGTTTTTTTTTTCTTGCAGTGGAAGCGTTAACATTCCCTCCTTCTTCAGGAAAATCTTTCATTATGGGAACAGATGAAGCCCTTGAGAATGAGCTGGGTCTTGGGGAGCTCGCAGGCCTTACAGTAGCCAATGAGGCAGATTCACTGACTTACGATGTAAGTGGTTATTAATAGTAATTCAATGTCCTACTGTCTCTTCGTTCTGCAGGCAGATGGCAGTTCCATCCATGGAGACTCAGCAGAAAAATTTCTCGTGTTTAAAATCATGCTGCCAAATGATACCACAAGTTTTTCTTGAAATATCTGTGTTCTCCCTACGCAGCAGCCTTCAAGCTGTCTCGAAGCCTCCTTCCTACAGTCCTTCACATGCTGTTTCACTCAAATAGTTGAAAGCTGAAAGTATCTGTACTTGGTGGTAGTGATAGAGGGACATTCTATACCCAATGATAGAGTTGGGTTACACATCAGGAGTAGCATGCCCAGCAGCTTTAAGGAAGCTGATGTCTTCTCTGCTTGTGAGGCCGTACTTACATCCAGTTTTGGGCCCCTCCTTTTCAAGAGAGTTGTGGAAAACCAGGAGAAGTTGAGAGCCCTTGACTTCCTTGCTCTGCTAAAGGATAAAAGGTGCTAGAATAGCAGCCTATAAATATTGGCAAAGGTCTTTTACATGGATGACAGGGTCCAACCTCCTGGTAGTGTCAGGCAAGACAGCAAGGGGCAACAGTCATAAACAGTGGTTTGGGAGGCCAGCCTGGTTTGGGCATTGTGAAGAAATACTGTATAAGAGAGTGGTGCAGCACTAAAGGAAGTTAGCTAGAGAGCATGTGAAATTCCTGCCCTTGAAGGTGTTTGGGACTTGGCTAGGGAAAGCTGTGTCTGACTGCAGCTGGTGGTGTTGATGGTCTAATTCCAAGTGGGAGGCTGAACTGGTTGTCTTCAAGGAGGAGGCCAGCACTCCTATGACTGTGTGTGCAGCACAGCACGCAAGTTTATATGTATTTATTCCTACCTTCTATTTCACATTTCATGGAACATTTTCTTAAAATTGCTTCTTTGTAGCCATATGCAATTTCAGTGGTCTTGCAAAAAGATACTTTGAATATTACTTTAATCATTTTTTCCTTTATAATCCATGAACTTCAAATGAGCCTTACACTGAGTGCAGCTCTGTCAAAGCTGAGGCAATTCGGAAATGACTGAGTACTACATGTTGGAGAGGAATGCAATCCTTCAGCAACAAGACTCTTTCTGAGTAGTCACTGTCTGGAATTCTACCATCATAAATCAAATCTGCACACAGTCTATGAATGACACTGCAGAGGCATGTGTGTGACTTCTTGTGAATCATCACAGTTACAGTGAACATGCCTGATTTTAAATTCAGTATCTTAGTTTTATCTCCTAGTTTGGGCTTAGCATGATTTTGTTGTTGTTCTTGATCTTGCCCAATGCTGTTTCCAAAAAGATGATGTACAAGTGCCACTTCTCCAGTTGCACATGAAATTTTGGCTGAATTTTTAAGTTTAGAGATGATGACAAACCTAATTCATCTGTACAAAATCTTACTGCTTTCATCAGTTGGCTTCATTGTTCCAGTCTCCATAAAATCCCTAGTGTTGTTTGTCCATCTCTGCACATCCTGAAGCACCAGCTTTCATTTATGTAAACGAGCATTTCTTTATGTCCCTCCCACTCCCCATCCCTTCCTCTGCGGATGGGAGTATTAACTTCTGTTTGTTCACTGATTAAATGCCTTTATAAATCCAGTCACTGTGATCAGGAATTCACAGTTATTCCTTCTGCACTCCTTATCTTTTCTAGTGTTGACAACTTCAAAAATTCTTATTTGGTAAGCTCCTCTCGCTTGTTGCTCTAATCTTTATGGAAGCAGAATAAATGATTTTTCTGCTTTCATGATACGTGGAAATGTTCAAAACCCACTGGAAGTTTAGCTTAGAAATAATACAGTCTGTATGCACTCTGGAGTACCTGGTACCTTTTGCACATGTCAAATGCGAATCAGCTATTTAGGAGGATTTAAGTGGTGATTTTAGAGAATGATGATGAAAATATTTCATTTGGATCAATTATGTGTTCTTAAAAGTTGTGGACACTTCTTATTTTGAGACCTTTTCAACCCACTTGGTTTTTATGTGAGTTGTTTTCTCCCACAGTACGGGAATATTGGCCTGTTTGATTTCATAGTTCATATATTTAAACTGTTGCTTGGACAGCCTTAAATTTAAGGAAAGGTTTCGATTAGTGTAGATTATTAATGTATAACTTAGATTATTTTCTACCTTTGTGTGCCTGTTCTTGGAATTTTGGTGTGGAGTTTGCAGTAGGCTCTTGCTTGTTTGCCTCTGGCTTTGATCAACAAAAGTATCCATCATGTTACCTGTATATCTTGGCTCTTCTGGAATTGCCAAGTGGTTTATATAATATAGAGTAAAACACCTGCAGACAGCATTGCTGTGATTGTCAAAAACTAATAGCACCAGCTCAGGTACTAACTGTGGGGTGCATCCTCTCCCGTACCCTGGAAAATGAACAAACTAACTGATTTTCAGACCTCTGAATAGCTCACTCTGACGTTTTAGTGGAGAGAGAAAAAGGAGTCTGGCTGTTTTGTGCTTCCCTAACATCAACCGCACTGACACTGTCCTCCAACTTCTTTCTAATTTTTAAAACAATTCTCTGAGATGCCTTTGCCTCAGTACGTTTTTGAATGGATGAGAAGGAAAATGAGAAAACTATCCTGTCGGAATTGGTGTATGCTCTTAGGATGTCTGATGAAGCTGGTGGGTCTGAGAGATGGGTTGCAAGCCCCGTGTTTCTGCCATGGGCAAGTGGGATTCCCTCAGTTACCTAAGTTGCCGTTAGCTTAGATGCTGAGGCAACTGAATTCTGCTCCAGATCCGTATGGTTTTTGTGCACATGTTGTACCCTTTTTGCTGAGACATTCTTGGCCAATCTCCAGAAAATTTGGCAGAGCTGCAAATTCACCGGCCTGCCCCTTGCACTAGCTGCAGCGTGAGCCAGCGGAGCTCTGTAAACTGGCCAAGCAGCGGAGCTGACCAGCTGAGCAGACAGTGCCTCGGTCCTGAGGAGTACTATGGGACTGAGCCTGCTGCTTGTTGTGCCTCGTTTCTTATTGTTTGAATGTGTAGAACACTCTAAGGGAAGCGAGCAAGTAACAAAATGTAAGAAAAGCTGCTTTTAAACCTCTGGTACCTTGCAAAAACATCCAAAATATAGATTTCTGAGTGGCTCAAAACAACTTTCTCTTCTTTACAATTAATAATATTAAAATATTGAAGGGTTTGGAGTTATCTGCAGCTTTCAGTATAATAAAATCATCAGTATTTGAATTGGTTGTTCATATTAATGCTTATTTAACATAGACCTTTGCAGTGATTATGGCGCGGTAAAATTAACCATGGCTATGAGGATTGATGAAGTCTTAAGTCTGCACAGTGTTTTATGTGAATATTTGTTCAAGGAAACACTCCTGAAATAACTGTTATTTCTTAAGGCATTTCTTTTAGTTGTCTTAAAAATGCTATTATTGCCAAATAATTGCTTCTGTATATATGATAGATTATGATTTGCTAATTATACACCTCAGGTGTGTAGCTTTCTCTGCTTTCTTATACTGAATTATCCCAAAACTTGTACTGCCTCAGGAGAATGGGTTAGATTGTATTCCTTTTTGCCCTGTAGGAATTTTTTTTTTTTTTTAAGATCTTTACTTAAGAAACTTCCATGTCAGTAATATTTTAGACATTTATGGAACTCAGCTTGGTTGAGTCAGGCCTACTATTAATGAATGAACCAGTAGGAGTAAGCTGACCTTCAAATCCCAAGCTGTGTTTATAGTGGTATCAGTCGGGAAAGTTATTTTTCAGTTTTTAAATTAGTGAACTTAACAGAAATGCAGTCTATTTCAGACTTTCACAGAACCAGTTATTGTGGAGATATGCTTGTCATCTGTGGTGTTTGTTTGTTTGTTTTGTGAATGTCTTCATACCCATTTTGAACTGGCTAATCAAGGTCAAATGGACTGTTGCTCAAGAACAGGTTGTTTTTGAAAAATGGATGGGGTCATTTGGCATTTGAAAATGTTGAAGCCAAATTGTGATTTTGGCCTTTCTTGTTGTCATCCGCATTAAATATGGCTTATTTATTTATTTATATGTATTTTTAACAGATAGCAAACAATAAGGATGCCTTGAGAAAGACTTGGAACCCCAAATTCACTTTAAGAAGTCACTTTGATGGAATAAGAGGTCTGGCTTTTCATCCAATTGAACCAGTCTTAATAACAGCTTCAGAGGACCATACATTAAAAATGTGGAATTTACAAAAAACAGCCCCAGCAAAAAAGTAAGACCTTTCGTTTCCTTTGTTTCTAAAATACATTTTTATTCATTATTTATGGAAATAAAATTATAGATACAGCTGCTTCTAGCATTCCTTAGAGTTAATGGCAATTGTTCTGGGACTTTAAGAGTTCAGAAACTAGCTGTTAAAAAAGGATGGAAACTTGTAAAGAGTGCCAAGAAAAAAGCCATGCAAGTTCACGAGCGCTTTTTCATTTTCAAAGACAAAAATGATTCACTTCTGTATTTTTCCTGTAGCTAGCATGTCATGATAGCTTACTAGTGGAAATATTTTGACATGGGCTGCTTTAGGTTAGTGTGCTTGCCTGCATGTGACACATAAGAGACAATATACAAAGAGACAATATAACAACACATCTGACCACGTTTGAATTCGTGTATCTATATGTGTGTGCCCAGGTGTGCCTGCCCACACGCAGATTCAGTCATGGACTGACATGATCCTTTGTACACTCTCTCCTTTGTTTTGCTGGGGACTTCCAGAAATGAGAGTATATCCTTAGTTGGGCTAATATAAAAATAGAGTATTCCATATTTTTTAGGCAGAAGGGACAAAACATGGCCTTCATGCAGGCATTATAGGCAGCCCCTGGCTGGTTAAGTTTAGATTAAGGGTTTTGAGACACTACTGCAGTTTTGGTATAAGCTCCCTGTTCCCTCCTAGAGGAAATTAATTGCTCTTAATGATATTTCCTCGAATACTGTTGACACTCCAGTGCTTTCTCACAATTGACTGCTTTGACTTGAAGAATACAGAAGCTACCTGTTAAAGGATGGAGTAGGAGGGAGGTCTCATGTACAGCTTGCATTCACCTTCAAGGTCTTTAAACAAGAAAAAAAAATCAGTTGCATTTTGAAAGAATACAAAAAATTACTAGTTACATGAAAAGTCACGGGAGAGAGAGTTGTGGGAGGACTTCAGAGTTGCTGACTAGAAAGAACGTAGCGATATTTTGGCACATTTTCATAAAATATTTCTAGGAACATTGTGTAAGGTCAAATACATGTTAATGTCTTCCTGTGCTTCATTTAGGAGTGCTTCTCTTGATGTAGAGCCAATATATACATTCAGAGCGCATAAGTGAGTATTTGCTAAGAACATTGTCTTTCCTATTTTAAGAAAAGTAAGATTTTAAACAGGCGCTTTTTTTTCAGTAGCTTCCAGCATGTCAACCGGTAGTTTTCATGAGATGCCCTTACTTCCTACTTTATTTATTTTAAATATCTGCATATGCTCAGTTCCTTTCTGCATAACTATTTACATCTGGAGCTAGGTAAATCGCCATTCAAAAAATTAAAGCTACAAATTAAATGGTTCAGATGTGATCAGATTTTCTGTTCATCATTTTAGTTCTTGCCTTTTGTTCAGTATATGCATCTATACAATGAAGTTCTTTTGAGTGAATTCAAATCTACTGACTGCTTTTCATGAAAGAGTTGTATCTTTTTAAAAAGAGAGAAAAGCTTTTTAAACTAACAAGGGTTATATTTTATAAGTGTTTATAAGGATGACACTGTTCATGCTTCATGTGCTTAATAATTAAATTCTTCTGAATGTAAATTACATTACAGAATATTGTGGAGGTTTTTTTGTAGGAGGTCTTGTATGATCTGAAATACACAGAATTTTTATTGCAGCAAGTGAATTGTATTTAGTAAGAAAGTGTGAAGATTGGGTTGTCTTTTTTTTTCTTTTTTCTTTTCTTTTTTATTTTTTAATTTAATCAATGAATACATTAATAGCCAACCTGTTTTTTTGTGGATTTTTATTCCAGTGGACCTGTGCTTTGTGTGGTGATGAGCAGCAATGGTGAGCAGTGTTACAGTGGGGGAACTGATGGCCTCATCCATGGCTGGAATACAACCAACCCAAACATCGACCCCTATGACTCTTACGGTAAATTGCTATTGGACATAGCAGTGAAATGATACATCTAGACACTGCTGTGTGACTAAAAATTTATAATTCCTAGGAAATTTTTTTTTGAAAATTTAAGAGAGAAAATGGAATATTTGTTTCAGATAGTAGAAGTAAAATTTTGTTTTAACAGTGGTTGATGAGAAGGTCAACTTGATGCCTTCATAAAAAGGGCCTTGATCTCATCAAATTTTGAGCAACAGCTGGGTTGAAAAAGTACCGACCCTAAGCTTTGGCGAGTACAGCAAATGTCTATTTTAATGTTCTTTTCTTTTAGAAAGTGATATGCATCTGAGATAAAAAGAGATTGTATCGTCTGAGACCAAAGATGTTAATATTGTTGGCAAGCAGCCAGTTCAGCAAGTTTTTCCAAATGTGACTGGATGTCAGCCTTGTGTCTGTGTTTTAAAGCATTCCTAACTTCGCAGAGCTGATGGGCCTCAAAGCTGACTTTTAGAGAAAGAGACTCTTGTGGCATTAATAGCTGCTTGAGGTTTGGTTTTGAAGTTGAAGTCCGTGTTGCTGACTAACTTGACGTGGTCGCTTTTGCTGCAACTTGTTTTTGTTCTATTAGTTGCAAATTGGATAAACCGAAGCCAGATATGCTGATGAAATTCAGTCATCTTCACACCAGGATATCTGCTGGTTTTGCCTTACGGGCTGGCTTATTAATGCTGGTCCTCCAACAGAGACCAGAAGGCAACTACTGATGTAACTTAGATTTTACTTTGAAACGTGAATTGTTGTGTTTCTCTTCACAGACCCTTCTGTTCTAAGAGGTGCTTTTGTGGGCCATACGGATGCCGTGTGGGGCCTGGTGTACAGCGGAGCTCACCAGCGTTTGCTGTCCTGCTCAGCAGACGGCACCATACGTTTATGGAAAGCTACAGAAATTGCTCCAGCTCTTAGTATATTTAATGATAATCAAGGTACAGAAAAGCATCCTGCCTTAAAGCTTATGAGTGTCTGTGTTCAGACCGCCATAACTTTGGCCACCGAATGGAAAACTTTCTTGTCTGTTTTGAAGGATCTTATATCTTTATGAATATTTTTGGTAGGGAATGAAGTTTGGCTCCCTTCTCCTGTGATACCTGTTGAATAGATACCTGTACACAGGGGAACAGTCAAAAATATTTAATAGCCAACTCCTGCACGTTATTTGCTGCTGTTTTAGAGACACAGGGTGATGCTTCTACTCTGCAGTAGAGATTGCCTCTAAGTTTCTATCAGGCCGTTGCTTCTAGTTGGCTCAGAATGAAAACCCTTACTTCTTCTTAGTGCTTCAGAATAGGCCTAATTAGATCCAGGCCTGGGTCATAATATGTTTTCAGATTAGATTCCTTATGCTTTTAACACAGTAGTCCTGGTTCAAATTCAGATTTTTTGTGTTGACTAAAAAGCATGAATCTGATCATCCCAAGAGCCACTAATAGGAGGGAAAAAAAAAAAAAAAGTACTCCTTTGAATTTAGTTACTGAAATGTGTCATGTTCAGACCAAAATCCCATTGTTTACCTCCTAGTTTCTTAAAGCTTCTGTTTCAGTAAATGCACTGGAATGAGCCCATTAACACTGCCAAATTCTTGTAGAATTGATCATTCTAAAGGTAAGTTATTAACTGAGACAGTTGCATTGCTCTTCAGAACAACTTCAAGGCTACATAAACTTCTACATAACCGAACTGACTTAGTGAATTATTGTGTAAATCCCTGATCAGATATGTTGGGACAGTTTCTTCTTAGTTAAAGCAAGGCAGAAATGTTTCATGTAGTTTAGTTCTGGCAGAACTGTGTCTCCAAAGGTCTGCAGAGTTCTCTCAAAAATCGGAATGGTTTTCCTACCAGCCTGCCTGCCTCTTTTCTTTGATACCTTCCTTTAAAGCAGGAAGCATTTTGGTTTGAAATGTTAAATTAAGGAGACCAGAGGGGAGAGGAAGGGATCTTGCCTCAGAGAGGTCTTTTTCATGTGTTGTTTCAAACTGGAATGAAATCCAGTTGTGAAATTCCAAAATCCTCCTTTAAAACTCAGTTTTCCCTATGGCTTATTGCAAAGCTTGGAGAGGAAAAAAAAAAAAAAAAAAAAAGGAGGAGGAGGAAAAAAAAATCTTTAAAATTCTCAGCAGCTCTCAATTAAATCCTCTAAGTTAATCTTTATAGATTTACCAGAATGAGTGGACAAGGCAGTGGCACCCCAGTGCTTTTTAGCCTTATTGGAGGATCTCTTAACAAGTACTATCACTCACGAGCACACAGGCAGTATGTCCAAGGTCCTTCTCTTGGAAATCTTAGGTTGAGAGACACGCAGTGATGATATTCCTGCATTAACCTTCAGTGTCCCACTCTGTACCTCGTCCTTTGCCTCCTTCTCCTAACATCTGCTGAGACAGTGTAAAGAGGAGATAAGGTGTATTACTGCTGTGGGCAGGTCAGAAGATGCTTTGTATATGAGTTGATAATTTATATAAATAACTTCCAACGCTGACAGTATCAGCATATAAATTTGCAACTGGCAAAATCAAACAGGGGATTATTAGTAGCTTTTGTGATTAAAATAGTAACTTTAATCACCTGTCCTGCAATTATTTATTTATTTATTTATTTTTTTAACTACAGTCTTTTCAAGTCTTCCTGCTTAATACAGCGGAGGTTTGATTGAGAATTGATCTCAAAGCTGAAAGAAGGAAAAGAGGAATGGTGGTTTTTACTTTCCAGTAGATTTCAGAGTATACCTTTGTCCTAGCCCCAGTTCTAGGTACAATGTCTTAGCACATCAAATAAATAGGATAAAAGTAGTGATCAAGCAGACAATCGAGATTCTTGGTATAATGTAGATTTTTAAAAACTGTAATAAAAAGGCATGCCAGCCTTGAAGTAATAATTTAATACATCTAAGATAGCAGGCTGTGTTCCAGCATTTCAATTAGTGCATTGGAGAATACAAACTGTATTTGTTTTTAAGGTCAAATTAGGTTTTTCTTTCCTAAAGATGCCCTTTTTAAAAACAAAGTGCTTTGTTTGTGTGTTTGTTTTGATTAAATCATGCAGAATTGTTTTCTAAATTGTTTTCTAGAACTGGGAATCCCTTCCTCAGTAGATCTTGTGAGCAGCGACCCAAGCCTCATGGTAGCATCATTTAACAGTGGGCACACGAGCATTTTTAACATGGAGACACAGCAACGAATTCTCACCCTGGAGTCTGGAGTCGACACTAGTATGTACCAAAAAAAACCCAAAAAACTCTTGCTTAGAGTTTTCTCTGCTAAGACCAGCAACTATTAATGGGAAGTGGGAAGTGCTTTCAAAATAATAGGCAGAGACTGTAATGGTAGCTAACGTTATGAATCACATTATAGTCTGCGTTTTAAGTTGTTATTTCTGTACCAGACCTTATGGGCACTTCAGCAACAGAAGGGTGCACGTACTGGTGACAAAAGGTAGAAGAAGAAACCACTGTGAATTATTCTTTTATATTGTATAAGTGTGCAGTCTTTAAGTCTTTTTTTTTTTTTAACATTATTCTTTTTTTTTTAAGTACATAAGGTACCTAAAGAGATACACTACAGAACTTCTGTATCTGTATAAAATCAAAATTATTGATCTTTGGTATGGGCTTTCTTCTTTTTGGCATTTTAAAACCGAAAATAGCCAGCTTTGATACACTTTCAGGTGCTATAAGGGAGTACTTTTAGGTGTTTCTAGTAATTTACATTTTTAGGTGTCCTTTGGATGGTGACACTACTTGTAGGTTCCATTTTTTTTCCACTTAAAATGGAAGTGGATCGCATAGCAAGCGATCTCTAGTGGTATTTTATTTCATTTGGCAAAATTTTGATTAGTTGATGCTGAGTGTCCTTTGGCTGCAGTTTTACTAAATATCTTGTTTCGTGTGGGAGTTTATTGTGTTTTGATCTGGGAAGCGGACGTGTGTGTTTTCTCTGCTAATCTGTCCCTCTGAAGAGCACTCTTGCATTAGTCTGTGCATCGAGGCAATGCTTCCATTTCTCATCAAAACATGAAGCACCAAAAAGAATTTCCTAGTTCCTGCTTTGATAGTAGTAGTTTAAGGGCAGGATAGAGACTTCAGTCTTAATGTTTCAAAATGCCTGAAGGCCAGAAAAAATGATACTACTGTGAATAGGTGTTTTAGAGTAAAAAAAAAATCTGAAGTGTTAGTTGAAAGAATTTCCATTGTGTAAAATTAAGAATTGTATTACTAATAAGAATGATCACACATTTATTTCGTAGTAGCAGTTTTTCAATTTAGCAATTCCTATGTTGATATACATTTTTTTTTTCTTAGCAATCAGTTCTTCCTGTCAGATAAACAGAGTCATCAGCCACCCAACTCTTCCAATTAGTATCACTGCTCATGAGGACAGACACATCAAATTCTATGACAACAATACAGGTAGGTATACTCCCAACATACATTAGTCATAGCAGTTGTATAAAATAAAACAGAGACAATTTCTTTGTGATTAATTATGCGTCACATAAATCCTGAGCAATGTTTAAAGGTGGATATCATCTGACAGAGAAATAGCTTTTCATGAGTAGAGACAGAAGATGGCCAGTCCATATAAAGGAATATTTGATTGGAATGGAGTGTCAATCTGGTTTTATTTCAAGGAATCTTGAGGATATCCGTTTTACAACTTCTTTACTTCCAGGTCACGCTATATTTAAAGTTAGGAACTTGCAATATTCTTGTTGATTGTGTGTCACTACTCTGATTTGTGTTAAATGAGAAGAGGTCTAAGGACCCAATGGAAGTTGAGAAAACAGCTGAAAATAGCTGGTTTGTTTAATGTAGCTCTGAAATAGTAGAGGAAACATACCCTTTTCATTTTGTCTATTTGGCCCTTAATTTGTTATTTTTAATAGTAAGCCATTATTGTAATTAGACATTGATTCTGTGTTGATTAAATATATCACTTATTCCTCTTCTAGTTTAGATTCATTGCTTAGTGTACTCGGTCACTGTTCTCCTTCACACTCAAGATATTTCTGCTTAACTTTAATCACTTAAGAGGCAGACACTCAATGGGCCCCCTGACTGCAGCGCCAGGACGATTGTGCACACACAGTGTAGGGGCTGACAAAGCTGGTAGTATTTGTGCTGCCCCTCTTCTGAGATAGTAAACGTTATAAGAATGATTTCTTGCATAATAATAATCAACTGTGAGACAAGATCTTGTATTTAGAGTAAGGTAGGCTGAGGGAAGCAAAGAATACAGATAATTAAGTGCAGAGAGATAATGTGAATCTTTTTCTCATTTTCTTTTTTTCTCTTTCTCTTTTTTATTTATTTATTTTTTTTTATTTTTTAATTTTTTTTTATTCCCCCAAAGGAAAACTGATCCATTCCATGGTAGCTCATTTAGATGCAGTTACAAGTCTAGCTGTTGATCCCAATGGCTTGTATTTGATGTCTGGCAGTAAGTATATTAAATTTCATTATTTTCCTTTCTCATTATGGTGGTAAACTTGAGAATTATAACAAAACTGTTTTTTTTTTTTTTTCTCTCCTCTCTTTAGGTCATGACTGTTCAATTCGCTTGTGGAATCTTGAAAGTAAAACCTGCATCCAGGAATTTACTGCTCATCGCAAAAAATTTGATGAATCCATTCACGATGTGGCATTCCACCCATCCAAATGCTATATTGCCAGTGCAGGAGCAGATGCTCTGGCTAAAGTGTTTGTATGACAGAGTGCTTCCCTTTCAACTCTAGCTTGTATATATTTAACCAGCTGCACAAAAGAGAAGAAGAGGGCAAGAGTCTCCTTACCCTGCCCTATAATTCAGAGAATGTTTGTAAGTGTTTAGTTTTTGCGGGGTGCTCTTTTCTAAATTAAGGTTTGTTCTGGTTTCTGTGAGCTCAGCTGGTGCTGAGAGCTTGGAAACTCTCAGTTTCAAATAGTTCAAAAACAAAAGAAGCGCTTTTGTTTCAGAGGGTGTGAGTTTTCGTCCAGGCAGGCCTTGGGGGAAACTTAGGTCTATGTATTCTCTATTAATAAAATGGGATACTGGAAAGGAACAGTCCAGTTGCTTCAGGGAGCGGGAAAAGAGGGAAACTTCCTGGGATGCTTCTCATGGGGAATCTTAATGTGCTTAAAACTAAATCACCTGGAAAACGTGTCAGTTCACATGCTCATTACTGTGCCATGTGAGAGGCTCTTATCATCCCTTTGGTATTAATAAGTAGATAGTGTTCAGAGAGCAGTAGCTGATAGATAATCTCAGCCACCTGGCTGTTAGCCTAAGAGAAGTGTGGTAGAGGAAAGCAAATTACTAACAAAAATTAAAATGCAGAAAAGTTTTGTTACATCTTTTATGTTATACAGCAAATATTTAGTTTGCAAAAAAGTTATATAATTTTTTTAAAGACTGTATTAGCGTGTGGCTAGAAGCTGAGCCTTTAGTCTAGTCACAATTAACAACAGACTGAAGCAGTCTGTATATACTGTAGTAGCAGATTAACTTATTCAGATTTATAATACTGTTTATTCTTGGAGGTCTGGCACAAGAAATTGTCACACAACTTTCCAAAGAAACTCGCTTACAGTTTAATTATCAGATATTCATTTCTTCTTTCTGTTCCTGCTAAAAAAGAGGGAAAAAAAAAAAGGTGTCATTCAGGGCATTAAGTGTAAAAGTGAAATACTTTAGTTCATTTGGAGATAAAAACTGTACCTGTTACTCCATGTGAGTTCAATTACTGTAACAGATATCCATACAAAGTTCCACCGATTTGAAAGATTCTGCTATTTCTAGAGGTATTTCCTAACTTTAACACTTGTGGAACTTTTAAGCATGTTGTGCCAATGATCAGGTTATGTGAAGAATGAGTGCTTTTTTTTTTTTTTTTTAATTACTCAACAGATGTGCTTTGCTTGTGTATTCAGGGCTGCTCTGTTGATTTGAATGACAAACAACTTTTAAACCCATATATTATTCTTATCCCTTTTTAAAGGAGAGTACCTGGTTTCTTTTCTATTACACAGCATTATCAGAGTTCTTACTTCTCTTTTCCAAGTCTGTGGAGGTTGGTGTTTTCCTTTTAAGTGCAATGAAAAGCAGAATTCATGCTGGAGATTGTGTGCTGTTGACGTGAGTAGGAAAGAACCCAAGGTAACTCTTCCAAATACCACCCTGAGCTTAGGACTGGAAGTTGATAAATAAATCTTTACCTTTAAAACTGACACTTCTTAAAAAGGAATCATTGAAAGATACCGACATAGGATTTGATCATGCTGTTTTAGAGCGATCTTTCAGGATGGGACTATGTTTTAAGATGAACACAGAGTTTAGATTAACTGCATTATTTAGAGTAAAAGGTTGACCTGTGCTGTTTGAGCCTGCAACACATTATATTTACTGCTAAAATCTCCTGGAATACCTTTTATTGCTCAGAATATTCAGATATGTCACTTCATGATACTGATAGGCAATGTATTTCCATAGATAAGATGAAAACGTTTACCATTAAACAGTCAACTACAATAGTAATTCAGACTTTTTAGTTTTTCTGATGTGTTTTGGTTATGATGAAAAGGGGGAAACTTGGCTGCAAACTGAGCATTCAACTTGGTGAGAGTTCTGTGTACTTGACTCTTATTCTTTCAGTGTCATTATTTTATTTCTTTTTGAAAAGGAATTACAAAGGTTTATTTGAAAAAAATCTAAAAGTTATGTATATTATATATGTGTATATATATATTGTAAACATGTATTAAACGTGTCTAGTAAGGGAAGACTCCATGGGTGCATTTTAATGTTTTAGTATTAAGAGTTCTCTTGAGTTTGTGTATACAAAGGATAACGGTGTGAGTATGAAATGAATGTTGTGCTTTTGCTTACACAATACAATACGTAGCTACTATTGGTTAAATTGCTGTACATAAAACTAATAGGCCAGCATGCTTGTTTTTAAAGACGGTCATTCTGATTACCATTGGAATGTAAGAAGGAGCTGTTCAAATGTGAATTGAAAGACAAAAATCACTGAATTGTGATTCTGTAAAGCTGGCAATAGCTAGAGGATGAGGTGCCTTTAAAAAAAAAAAAAAAAAAGAACAAAAAAACAAATGTAGCCTTACAAGAGGTTGTGGAGTATATATATTTTTGTGCTGGTCTTCATAATTGATGTCAATGTCTTTTTACTGTACTTGCTCACATACTTGTAGGACTGCAGGGTATTGTGCATGAGCCTGTCAGATCTTCTGAACATCATCATAGAAGTTAGGGATGAAAAAATTATGTAGGTTACCTAGTTCATCTGCTTGCTAAAACAGGTTTGTAGACTTATGCATTTTAATAGTGTCTTGGACAGTGAGGTTTTTATGTATGTTCAAAATGATTAGGCTTCCTTTGGCAGATTATTTCAATTACTGTATCTCACTGACAGGAGAATTTGCCTGATGTTTAGCAGTTCTTTTTTGTAATTTCACGCCAGCATTCCCAGTTGTGTTCTTTTGTGCCATTTAAATGTTCCTCATCTTCGTAACTGGGAACCTGCAAGTGCATATTAGCTCTAGTTGTATTTTAATGTTCCTCTCATCATTCCTCAAGCTATTCTTAGCCTGCTCCTTTTACATAGCAATCTTTTTTTTTTTTCTTCTGTTTTCAGCTTGTGGCCTCATTTCTCCGTAGCCTGGTGCCTACAACACCATTCCATACACATGACTCATTGCACTTAGACGGAAGTAACCTGATTTTATTTTTTCTTTATCTGTAACATGCTGCCTTTGCATAGGAAGTCCAGACTTTTGGTCTTATGGCTCGTGTCACACAAACACAAATCTTATTTGTCTGACAGCTGTTTTAAGCACAAGCATTGCTGCTTCTCAAGTTTCTTCTGCACTGCTCAGTGTGTATCTGTGCTTCCCCTTCAGCCGGATACCTAACCCTTCTTTCATAATTAATGATTTTTTTGTAAGTTTTGAAATTCTGATTTCTGTGTGCACTAAAATATTTTTAGCTCCCTTTTATGTGCAGCTCTTCCAAGTTTGGATTGGTAATTTCAAGAATGTGAAATATATATATATATATATAAAGATATCAAATATAAGTAAAACTGGACAATAAGCATTTTTGTGCAACTCAGTATATTGCATTTTACCATTACTGGTTTTCCCATATCTAATTCACGTGGTACACTTTGTAATGGTTAACTCAGAAACGTTAGTTTATGTTCGTCTATGCTACTGACTTTGGTATTCGTGACCAACTATAAAGGAGGAGCTGCAGTCTTATATACTGAAAATTGGTCCACTTGGTTGAATTATTTTTATTTCTAAATTATAGTGCTGTGGTATGTGTTTTTACTTATTGATTCAGTTACCAAAACACTCACACAAAATGATTTAAAATAACCTGGAAAAAAGCTCTAGATATAATTATATTGTATAAAATATTTATTTCACTTTTATTATAGAGTCCTGGTCAATGCATTTATTTTTGTGCCTCAAAAGACGTACCAAGTAAAAGACTTTGTTTATGGCTTATAGGAAAATCACAATTAATATTTTTGGATCTCATTCATCCTTATTTTGATACAATGTTTTTTTTACCTAGGAGTCTGTACAACTGCATGCCACCTACTTTTTTCTTTTTTTGTCGTATGCTTTCAATTAATTATGTGTTAAATCAGCCCCTTATATCATGCATTTGAGTGTGTGATGTTTAACATTCATCTTTGTGGTTAGGCTATGAAGTGTCATTTTGTAGTTGTGAATTTAAGTAGAAATTTAAACTTTCGCATAAGTGTGTGAAGGATAAAGGACTTAATCACACTATATTTTTCAGTACGTCTCTCTGATCTCAGACGTGCTCCTTTCTCCCCCTCCCTGGTCCCGCTTTAACAACGTAATTTTGGGAGCAGCGATTTTCATAAACTGAATGTCACTTGGTCAGTATTTGATTCGCAGAAGTATTAGTCCATACTAAAGGAAACAAAAAATGAAAAAGCAGGCATAACCATCAGTTCATGAAGGTGTTCCAGCGCCTTCCAAGTTGTGTATCTGGAAGTGTTTGCAGCCTGGGGTTCGGCAGGGTCTTTTCAGGACTGTCTTAGGGAGACTGTTTGACGCCTTTGTGAAATATTTGTTATGGATTATAAGCAGTAAGTCCTATGTGGTCCAGTTTATAGTTTCCTAAAATCTATTTTATAATGGGTCAAATTTTGTAAGGTAGCTTGAGTGACAGCAGAAAACCCAGCTACAATGTTTGTCCCTGTGCCTGGGCACCAAAGGGCTATAGTGGTGGTGGAGTCCGCTTGCTGCAGCGTCAGGCTCGTGATCTAACATTAACAGATTCTTCGGTGTTAACGCTAAATGAGTCCCTGCTGGACAGTTTTAATTAGTAATGTTATTTTATTCGGAAGATTGGCGGACGCTGGTTGGGGGCTGCGTGCCCATCCGTGGGGGAGCTGCCAGGTCGCCCACCGATGTGTCCAAGGGCTGCGTTGGCTCCACGTCGCTGCCGCGGTCCGGGATGCTCACGGAGCTGTGCCTGGGGCTGTCGTGGAGAGACATGGAAACCACTTAAATGTCAGAGGAGCAAGTCCAGGGAGGGCTTCCCCGAGCTACTCCTACGTTTTATTCGTTTATCCGTTTGTTGCAGGCGGTACGTAGGGCAGAATTTAGTGTTTTATGTCAAAGATAAAATTTATTCAAATTTCGAACCTGTACCACTTTAGAGGAGGAAATGGCAAGATAGTTCTAACAGGTCATTTCTTCAGTTCTAAGAACAGAGCCTTCCTCTTAACTCAGGCCTCTTCTGGGGGCCCGACTGGGCTGAGATAGGTACCTCAGACAGCTCTCATGGGACCTCACTCGCCCTTCCGGGGAGACACTTTCCTTAAAAAAAAATTACAGAATTAAGACTCTGTCTTGGGATGTCTGTCAGGAATGAACCAAAGCCACAAAATTTGCAAAACAGAAATGATGATTAGGCTTGTTAATCAGGTTAGGAAATCAGTCATTACCTTCATATTTAAAAATAATGTATTACACATATAGTGTCATTTCTCTCCTCATAACTATCCTATTCTAAACATTATGCTGCTTATAAAGCAGCATTTGAAAACCTTCTGAAATTTATGGATATTCAGTAGAAATCATTTTGGCCTTAACTGTTGAAAACGAAGAAATCTGAATATGAGAAAACATGTGTGGTAGATGGTTTGTATAAAACGGTGCAATCTTTGACATGAATATTTGAGTTTTCTTGGGCATCTGCTTTTGGTAAGCATTGCAGCAATGCTCAGTTTAGCTCTTCTTGCGGAGTGACAGAGAGGAGGCAAAGATTTTTCTGCAAAATCTGCTACCTGTCCCTGTCTGACAAACATTTCAGGAAACTCCCTTTTTCCAGAAGGAGGTGAAGGCGTTGAGAATGTTCTGTCTAAATGTGATACATTTTCGGCTGATAGTAAGTTAAGTCTCGACTCTTTCACCATCAAATGGTTTAGGCTTATAGAAGAGTAGCGTTAGGGAAATTAATGGTCTATAAACTGCAGGTCAAACCCTCAGTAATGTTTTTGAGTGGGAGTGAAATGGAGAAACAAGCGGTAGACAGGATTTATTCTGTCCAGTTACACATGGGGCGCTTTAGGAGGGAGAAGTCGCATTTTAGAAGATGATCTTACGTCCTGTAGAGCAGTGTAGCAAACACGGAGGAGGAGCTAGATTGACTTCTGCGCAAATAGCCCTTGCTCAAACACTCCTGTTCAGCCCATCCGGCTAGTCCTGTAGCCTCTTGCCCAAACGCATGAAGTGCCGTATCCATTAAGATGGTGTTCCTGAGAACCCAACTGCAGGGTGTGAGTGCAGTTGGTTGAAGAGAAAACCTCTGGCCTGGTTTGCTGTCGGCAGGTGTTGGTTGCAGGCTGAGGAAATCCAAACCACACCTGCACTGGAGAAGCCTTTCGTAGCGCGTGCCGGTCAGCGCCGGTCTCCTCTGGCTCGGGCCTGCCCTGTGCTGCTGCGTGTGGAGCTCGGCTGGCCCTGGGCGTGCTGCCAGGCCGTGCTGTGCTCCAGGGAGATCAAACCCGCGCTTCGTGTGGCTTCGATCCCATGATAAACACCATGGTGTGGTTTTTGAGCTGCCCCGAGCCCTGCATTGACAGGGTCCTCCAGCCCTGCCTGCTTGCTTCACCCCTTGAGTTCCTTGCTTGCTCTTTCCAGAACCCCTTGGCCCTAGTGCCAGAACGTTAAGTGGCAGGTTGAGAAAAGATTTACACAGCTGGGGTTTGTACTTTTCTAAAAGGGAAGGGATAACTTGTTACCAAGCCAAATATTTTCATTATTTTGGATTACTTACTAAAAGCAGCCAAAAACATTGTTTAAGGGATAAATTATGGACTTCAAGCTAATATTTTTCCATTAAGAATTTATTTTTTTATTCTCCTTTCATCAAGATAGCGGTCTTTGAATGTAGCTTGTTTTCAGATGTATGGCTCCTAAAGTTGCTGTTTCCTTGCAGTCAGACAATTACAAGCATACACAAGTTTTGAGGACTGTCTCATGTGTTAGCATTTTCCTTTTCTGGAAATGGAAAGTGAGCATGTTAGTTACTAATTTCTTGTACCTTTGCAGCCTAGCAGACTGCAAAGCGGTTTTTGTGCTATATTTTCCTTGAATCATGCATCTGAAAAAACTTGTAGGAGAAGATCTGTGATAATGAGACTATTGTTGCTGTAACATTTTCTGTTGGCATTTCTGAGCACGTCTGCTACCTGCACTGTGCTTCATGTAGGTATATTCAGTTGGTTTCTTTCAAACAGTTGTCAGGTAACCGAAAAACTGCTTTCAGATAAATTTCTTTGCCTTATTGTTGGATTTGCTTTTCACCATAATGTCAGTTTGGACTTTTTTTTTGCTTGGTTATCTTGTACTTCTTTTGTTCCTACAAAAACAAGTGTTGTATAGAGTAACCTGACAGTTCCCTTTCATAGGTTGTAACCACTTAAATGTTAGTAATTACAATTGCTCCTCTTCTTTTTTGAGTCACTTCCATGACAGATGGTTGATATGAAAAGGCTACTGTTACCGATCCGTAAACCCTTCGTTAAGCAGCTAAAGGAAATGAAGATTCCCCAGCAGAGTTGTGCTGAGGCTATGATGTTGCATGCCAGTTTGAATGACTACTTTGAAAAAATGTTGGGCTTCAAGTGTCTTGCAAAAATGGTGGATCCAAATGAGAAATATCTGCTTGTTGATCAATACAGTCTGCTTCTTAGTTTGTGTATGGTTCAGTACAAGGTTGTGTCAGAATTACAATGCCACCAAATTACCTTGTTTAAATGCTACTGCTGTGTAAAAGTGAATGTTATCTTAAGTGAGATATTCTGCTTCTAGTTTGTGAAGGAAGTAGTTCTCTTCGGAGCAGTTCTCTTCGGAGCACGAATCAATACATTTCATATAACTCATGACTCCAGAAAGGCTTTTTATTCATGGAAAATGAGAGAAATGAAATAGTGATTTGTTCTCTAAAAATTTGATAAGCATTTATCATTAAAAATACAAATTTTTGCTTTAAATGAAAATGCTGCATCAAACATTAAATATTAAACTTCATACTAAAGTTCCATATTTTAAAATCTTGGATAAATATCTAAAATGACAAAGATAGAGAATTCTGTGGGAGATTATTTTGAAATACACCAGTATATTTTTGAGCTTCTCAATTGCAACCCTGAATTTTCTATTTTTCACTGCAATTCATGTTTTGTGAAACTTCTTGGGTAGCTTATACTTAAAGTTACATTCACTTGCCTGACTAAGCCAAGTAAATACTTTGTCATTAAAATTATATAGATCTGCTTATGTTAGTGTGCAGTTCAAAATGAGACCACACTGAGGTAACCATACAGGTATTTATATTGGTATGACAGTAGTGAAGTGGGATAGCTGTATATTGTACCCGCAATCTGTGCTGAGCAAAATCACATGGACTTCCAGAAATAAGCAATGTTTTTTAAGAGCAGCTTTATTTAATGTTACAGCAGCAAGTAAGTGTCATTTGTACCATATAATTATGTAAATTGGGTGCTAATAAATACTATTTTTCAACATTTTGTATTGTGTTCGTGATTCTGCTCGTTTCTTATCAAGAGAAGTGTGGTCATGGGGCATGTACCAGGAGGGGGAAGTTGCAAACTAGCACAAGCTGACATGAGATTAGACAGCTTCATGTGACCTTCCTTTCAAACTGTGCAAAATATAATTAACACGTCTCCACTTTTCTGCTCCCCATCTGTTTTGTTTTTCTGCTCTTATGCCATCCTGGCCCTGCTGGTGCCCTGCGTCTTCCCACGCGCTTACGGACATGGTCTTTGGTATCTCCGTCGGGTGATTCATCACCTTTGCTTGGGAGTGGATTTATCAGCGGCATGTGGATCCCAGGGGAACACGGAACGCGCCCTAGGTAGGGCAGTCATTTAAAGCAGAAATAAGTGCGCAGTTCTGCCCGTGGCGGGCAGTGAGAGCGCACCAAGCATCGCCGCAGAGGGCAGTGCCGCTGCTGCAGGGAGGAGCTCGGAGCAGCCCTGGCGGGGGTGGGATGGGAACCTACGCAGCGCAGAACCGAACGAGTTGTTAGCCAGCCCGGCCTGGGGTTTTTTCTAAGCTTGTAGGTGGGGTAAGTAAAGTTCTGGTCTCCTCTCCGTGGTAGGTAAAATAATCCTTCGGGGCAAAGGAGATGATGAAGGCACTGGAGCATCTGCCGTGCGAGGAAAGACTAAGTGATCTGGGCCTGCTTAGCCTGGAGAGGATTGAGGGGAGCTGATCAATATGTACAAATACCTGAGGGGAGAATGCAAAGAGGATGGGGCCAAACTCTTCTCAGTGGTGGCCAGTGAGAGGACAAGGGCTAATGGCTATAAATTAAAACACAGGAAGTTTCGTCTCCATATGAGGAAGAACACCTTTACTGTGGGGGTGACAGAGCCCTGGAACAGGCTGCCCAGAGAGGTTGTGGAGTCTCCTCTGGAGATCTTCTAAACCTGCCTGCATGCTGCCCTGTGCCACGTGCTCTAGGTGTCCCTGCTGGAGCAGGGGGGTTGGACTAGATGATCTCTAGAGGTCCCTTCCAACCTCAACCATCCTGGGATTCTGTGGCTTAGCCCTGCTCATCTTTCTTCATGGGAAAAGGGGAGTCACCTTACAAAATAACAATTTTTTCGTGTAACTGGTATAACCTTCACGCTAGTGTTCTGCTTCTGAAAAGGATCAGTACAAAACTTCTTGAAATAAGGCGAAAAAGCTCTTATTGAGCTGTGTAGGAATAACCTGCTCACACAGGGACACCTTCCCTGCATCCTTAGGGATTTGCCTATGAACTGGCTGGACATATCCCTTTGTGGGGGAAAGTGAGCCTGTTCTCTTTGGCCATATGGTGAAACTTTTAACTAGTGTTTGAGTGTGGGCTTAAAAATAATCCATTTCCATGAGGGATTGTTGGAGTTGGTTAAACTGCCAACTCAGACTGATGGGGCTAACCTAGTAAAAAGGAAAATATCTTTTTCTCGTGCTACTCATTATGACTGGCAGTTGAATGTGAAGAATGTAGCTGATATATTTCTAAACCTGTTGTGCCCCACAGGATTGACTTGCTATGTTTAACAAAGAAAAAAAAGACTCGTATGGGGAATTTGAGATGCAGCGATATAGATGTACACTTGCAATGTTTCCAGTTATCTAAGACTTCCACAAACTGAGATGAGAATGGAAGAGGAAGCGGAACTGGCTCCGGTCCTTTTTGCAGCGTGGAGCTGTTGCTGATGGGCAGGGAAAAGCAGGAACGATAGACACTGACATTCACCTAGGCTTGGGGTTACCTCTGTGTGAGGAGGGGGTTCAGCTTTGGGTTGAGCTTTGGTTATTCACCCAGAATGCAAACCGTTAGTGCTGGATCTGTGTGTGAAGAGGGAAGATGCTCCTAGTGCAGCGCCCAGCCAAGGCAGGGCCCGGCTGGCTGCCCCCCTGCCTCCCATGTCCCGCTCTGGGTGCTCCGCAGTCATAAACCTCAGCAGCTCTACCTGCATTGCCAAGGCACCGCAAACTCAATGGCCTGGGCTCAAGCACCCCGGCATCCAAGTCCTCTTTTTATTCAGACCCACATCAAGGAGACTCTAGATGGTCTGTATTGACTGATTCACCTGCTTTTTTTCAGCTTCCAAAAGAAGTCTGGTTCAAAACTCGTATGAACTTGCAGCCCCAGGGAAGGTACAGAAAAGTTTCGTGCCTTTTGGCCAGTAGTCTTTGCTTCAGGGACTGATTCCTCTGGTAGGTAACTCGGCAGTCCTGCCCTTACTAGCTCACATGTAGGTGGCTTTTTTTTCTTTCATTTTTTTTCCCCTTCCTAGTTAAACACACAAAAGCACAATCCAAAACCTAGTAAGAGCCTCAACTGCTTTTCAGAAACTAAAATTAAATGGATCATATTTGATGTTTGTTTTTTAACCAGATGTGTGAGACAACATACACTGTACATGCCTTTTGGGACATTTTTATTGCAAAAGATTTAGCAACTTGTGTTGTGAGAAGCTCAGAATAGCTTGTATATGTTACAAAGGTAGTTCTGCTGCTTTCTTCAAAGAAACATCCTCAGCCCCACAACTTTTATGAAGATTTAAATGTAAGTTATCTTGTTTCTTTATATATATATATAAAATATTATTTTTAGAAACTTTACTGTATTTTGCCAGTATTTTGCTTGCTATGAAAGGTGAAGGTTGAGAGGAGTGTCTTCTGCCTTCAGCTATGTGCTTGCTTCTGTTAATGGAAACATGCATTCTTGCAAGTTTTGAGACTTACACCTAAGTTTACCATGTTTATGAACAGAATATCTATTAAACTGCTTTCCCACTTTCACATTGGACAATTTTGTGGTGACCTTGAAGACTAAAATGCATATTGGCACCATCAGCACTATATAAGGGTCAGATAAACCATTTAAGCAACAACAAACCTTGACATGCATTTTATAAGTGCCTGACACAGAGAATGACTAACAGTTGATCTTTTCTATGACAAGCATTTAAAAACTTGAAGTTTGAGCTTTGGGAAGGAATTAAAATGCCTGTCCTAAAGAATGCACATGGCTGTGACTGAGTTCCTAACTTCTCTGCCATCTGTGCTATGCAGAACACAAGTCACACAGTTGGAAGTATCTGAAGAGCATCTCTTCTGTGCTGTGAGAGTACATTCGGTATGGAGCTAAGTACATGCTGTGACAGGTATACGTCTTGTTGCATTAAAAACAAGTGCAGCATTAAATATAGTTAAGAGTTAAAATGTAGGCTCTCTTCTCAGGTGGATGTAAGTAAAAAGCCACGCAAGCAGATTTTCAAACAATAAAGCTGGGATCTGAGCTACAATCCTCAGTAAATCCACTTTGTGAGTTTGAGTTCTGTCCAGACCAGCCTTTGTCAGAGGAGAGCGGTGCCTTCAGCAGGATGATGCTGAGGGAACAGAGCTCAGGATGGTGGGTGGGAATACGGGGCTTGTTCTGATTCTACATAATTGTCTGTCCTTTATTTTTCAAGCCATGAGGCTATTGCTGTGGAAGTGCTGCAGCAGAAATTAGTGTTTTTTAAAAAGAAAGACCTTCTGTGTACGTATTGTACGTATTTGATGTGTCTTAGCTTTCCTTTTTTTTTTTTTTTTTTCCTCTCGCAGTAACCTGTGTCTTCTGTGTGGGTAGCATTACTTTATTTTAGGTGTTCAGTTAAACTGGAATGGACCACTTCTGAAAGGGGAAGCTCTGAATCTTCCCCGTGTAAAACTGTTGCTTCATCCAACTGCGTTTTTGGTAACAGCTGGAGCATCGCTAGGGAGGATCCTGGCTTGGCTTATGGCAGCACACTGCAGAGACCACGTAGAACCATGTGCTCTTCAGTTTGGTTTTTGCTTACTTCACAGATTTCTCTAAACTGCTGAAGTCATATTTTCAGACACAAAGATTTGAAAGCTTGTGCTAATTTTGTTGACAGAAAGGAATCTTCTGTGGTGGCAATTTGCTTTAATTAACATTTTTATATGAATAGATATTAAACATCCTTTGGTCATGGTTATTCATTAAAGTATAAGCCTATTAAAACCCAGATTTGTGAGTAAGGAGTTAAATTTGAGCTTTAATTTGTTTCAGTTTCCCGTTAGGTCAACAAGCCTGAAGCAGCATTGCTTTGACAGCCAGAAGGCGTATGAACACACACATTTTCACTGGCTCTGAAGCTGCTTTCCTCCTCTTCCATAGCTTCTGCTTCACGAACACGTTTTCTTAAGATACAGCGGATGGAAACATAACCAGCAACTGCTGCTGCCTAATTAGAGTGTGATTTCTTTGACCCTCTTAATGTATCACTCCTGGCACGTAACTATCATCGTTAGAAGCAAGGGGGGGGTTTCGAATAATCACAGGCAAATGGTAGGTGCATAATCAAGCAAAGGAAGGTGCATTTTGAAATCCATCTGCATAGAAGCGAGTTCCAAAATCTGAAGAGAGTGTCTGTAAATCCTAGAAATCTTGCTTTTTCCCAGCGAATAGTACAAAACATTATGATTCTTTCCTCATAAAGTCCTTCTAATGGCCCTTAAATAATTCTTTTTGTGTTACTGACTGCTACTGTATCTGACCTATCTGGGCCACGGTGTAATGACAGAGCAGTGGTTCTCAAGCACTTGTGGATTGTCAGCAACTTAAACCCACGATTTTTCTCCAGAGTCTCTTCCGTCTTTGCAGCTCTGCCATTGTACTGCAGGGCTTGAGCTGCCTGACAAGGCAGAGCAAGAGAGAGCCAAGGGCGAAAGGTCTGCTTGCCAAAATCAAATTTAATGCAGGGCTGTTGGAAAAAGGAGAGGGAAGACTAAGTTACTAGTTCCCATGTGTTGGCTGCTTTGTAGATCTGTGGCTTTATTGGGGTTGATAAATGCTTGTAGGGTCCCCCAGCTATAACGTGGGAGCTTGAATCTTTCCTCTCACCTGTTTTCCAGTCCCTGGGTTTGGATAAATCTCAGCACTTGAATTTACATTAGCTGAAACTTAACTTGCCAGTGAGACAGCTACAGGGAGAGTGGCCTCTTCTAAGAAGGTGTTCAAATTTTAGTAAAAAAAAAAAAAAAAAAAAAAAAAAAAAAACACAACTCTGGAATTTCAGTCCTGACCTGGAGAGCAGCTTATGGGCATTGTCACGTGGAGGTGCTTCTGCCATGGTAGCTCAGCAGTGTGGAGGCTCTCTGAAAGGCCTACAGACCAGGGCTGAGGCCAGACACCAGCTCAGGTGGTTCATTTTAAGGGGCATTCGTGTTCCCATAGATGAGAATCAGTAGTTTATTTATACTGGAAGAAACTTTTCAAACAGCTGCAGCCATCTCCTCCATAAAGTTTACTGCCTTTTTTTACTACCCATCCATTTCTGAAGCCTGCAAGAAGAAAACAAAAATCAACAGCCTACACGGAGTATTTCATGCATAGGGAAAGAGCTGCAATCAACCTTGCGAACTGAAAAGTGCCAGAGAATAACAATTCCAGTATTTCTTGGACTTGGAGCTGGCATTACACCTACAGCATTTTGTGTGTCTTCAGCATTATGCCCAAGGATTCTGCTTTGCTTGATTCAGTCAGTTCCGTGGCTGCGAATTAAATTCTGTGCAAATGTTTTGGATGAGCTGATTCACAAATTGGTAGAGGTGGTCAAATTCATCCACAAAGAAGGAATGTTCCTTATCGGGATCTGTTGCAATGGCTTCCAGTTCATCCTGGGCTGCCCAAGCAATTCCAATGGAATAAGCTATGACCCCTGAAAAGAAATCCAGAGTTTAGAGAGCAATGAAAAGCAGTCACTGCATTAATATTGATTTGCTGAAGTCTGATACCATAAGTATAGTTACCAGGATACAAAAATGTGGGCAGTGAATTGCAGCATTCTCTCTCCCTACAGAAGTGGTATTTTCAAATTCAAACAGGCCTAATTTGCTCTCTGGAGCTTCCTTCAGTAATATAAAATTTTAAATAATAGAGAATTTATAACAGTGGCTGTAATAAACATGCTTCTGAGTGAGCGTTCAGTGTGGATGTCTTGCGGTAGGGTAGGCAGAGGAATTAACAGCCTAACTGGAGAACCAAGGGAGGCTTTAGGTGTTAGTAAGGCAGTACGAATACACCAAGATCTCCTAGGAGTAGACACGTATTGCTAAATCTATGTAATCTAGGTAATTGGTGGTGCTTTTGCTTTTTTGTTTTATTTTTCTTTAAGTTATTAAACAGATTCTGGTCTTGCTCAGCGCCTGACTAGACAACACTGCAAGGTGCCATGCTTCCTGCCTAAAGTTTTGTCCTTTGCCTTCAAATCCCAGAAAACTCAAATCCTCTGAGCTGGATAAATGCTGAGGTAGAGAGCAGGCAACGAAGAGCCCCAGCTTACCGTTCTGGTGAGCTGTCATGGCCGGCACTCTGACGTCGTCGTAAGACCTGCCGTCGGTGATGAGAATCATGATCTTCCTCTTGTTGGGTTTGGATTTGTTGAACAGGTGCTCCAAGGTGTAGCTGATGGCTGCTCCCGTGCTGGTGCCTCCGCTCCAGTAATTGATCCTCTTAATAGCACTGAGTACGTCTTGCTTGGAGCTGTACTTGTCGAAGCCAAACTCCAGCCGTTGCTCGTACGTGTACTGAACAGCTCCGATGCGCGTGTCGGTGTCCGAGATCTCAAACTCCTTGCTGATGTTGGCCACAAACTGGAGCACCGTGCGGAAGTTGCCGGTGCCAACGCTGCTGGAGCCGTCGATGACGAAGCCGACGTCGGCGGAGTTGAGGCACGTCTTGCTGCAGACCAGCCGCTCGGTGTCGCAGACCCGCTTCACCAAGGGCTGGACCGCCTTGTGCAGGCTGAACCAGCTGGGCACGTTGATGGAGTAGAAGCCATTTGTTCTGCATACGGCCTGCAAAACGACACGAGGAGGAACGTACTGGAGATGCCGAGCATGTGTTTCAGCTAGGATTTTAGTTAAACTAAGTTTGGGTCCTGGAAAGGAGAATGCTGGAGTCTGAAGTGGCTTCTCCTCCAGTTACCAGCTGCTTCCCTTAGAAATGACGTCAATGCAGCCTCACAGACACCTGTGTGAAGAGCCAGTCTTTCCTGCTGTTTGTTTACGAACTAGGGTAGCTGATGTTCTTACACTAGTGAAAGAAATGCTATGGGGAAGTTTGCCTCCTGTCAAGCTTTTATAAATAAGCTATATAGTTCCTGGAAAAAGCATCCAAATCACAGAACTAGTGTCAACTAGTGGTGGGCGTTTTGGGAGCCTTTCGGTATGGGAGCAGCAAACCCTGCTACCTTGAACCAAAACCTGGGCCTGAAGGGGTGTTCTTCCTGGCTCATTTGTTTCTAAGCAGAAAAAAAAAAAGAAAACAAGAAATTTTGGTGAAAATACTGGAAGCCCATAAAGACTCCCAGTTTTGCTCGCTTTGCGTAATAAATTTTACTGATTTGTTTTATTATAACTGAATAGTGGTAGGGAATTAGGGGTGGCACAGAAAAGTGAGTGGGAGAAGTCAAGCTGGTAGGGACAGGCTAGAGCAAATTGTCCTTGGCTTTAGTGCCTTTAAATTGTTCATGTCCCATTTCTCTGAGAATATTTTGTTTAGCCAGGCTTTCTCTATCAACTTCTTGTGCACAGGCCTGTGAGATGAAGGAACTAGGCACTGTCGTCTTCCCAGCCAGCTTAGAGCTGTTATACTTCCCCATGCCTTTACCTGACTCACACGAAGTACAACAGCTGTAAGCCAGCTGGGGTTCCCATCAGTTTGCATTTCTTGGCAAATCCTGTTCTCATTTGTTTTCTTCTGTTTTGCTGCTTTTTAATGTTATATTGCAGCTGTATAAAGTCACCAAACGCTCTTTGCTTTCCTATTTTGATTTATACTAAATGCTTAGTTTTGCTTTGAGAGCTCACAGAGACTCTCCATAGCTTTGCCCAGTTAAAAAGTACTAAAACCAAGCAAACACTGATCAGAGACAGTGAAGCTCTCTGGACAGCTCTGAAGCTCTCCAAAAATGCATTTCATGGCAGAGCAACGTAGCTCAGACAGGAATCTGTTTTCCACAAACACCGGATATCTTCCGTACTGCTTCCTCTACCCAGGCTGGCCTGCCACTCGATGTGTTCCTCCATAACCTCGTGCCAATTTGCCCTGAAGCGCTATTAAAGTGGGCAGCTGTCACGTCACTAGTGTTTAGTGCAGGTAGTTCAAGGCTGGCTTTCTCCTCCTGGATGCACGCTGCAGCTTTTTGCATGTTTTTTGAAGAGTTACATGACAGCAGAAGAAAATAGCTTAATAGCTTCAGATCAGCCACTGGTACAAAATGTTAGTTATTCAGTGTAGCTAAGGAATTGAGATATCCCTCTATTCAGTGTCCCAACATTCATATGCATGGGTGCTTCCTGTAACTCGGGTATGAATATGTCTGGTCTTAGAGGCTCCTCTTGGAATTGCTGTCGAGATACCCTTTAGCAAAACACTGCCAAAATGCTTAAAACTGCCAACATATGTTACGCTTTTATTTAAAGTTCATTAAAACCCTTAGTGTGACCACTGGATTATGCCTAGTGATTTATCCTTATGTTTAAAATGTGGTGAATCATAACAACCAAAGATCTGGTCTTTTCTAATCACTGAGCTTAATAGCAACAAGTTAAAACCCACATGTTAAAATGAAGTCACTTTCATCTTGAATTTTTTTTTTAAAAAAACTGTGTATCTATCTCTGTATCTCCATATAAAGCATCTTTGGCCTTCTCTTTGCTGCAGAATATCATGACAGATTTTAGTTATGTATGGTAGCCCTAGAAATAAAACAAAAAAAGTCACCACAAACCCCATATGGCTCCAAAAGCCAGCACAGTACCATTTCAGCTTGGCAAAATGCTCATATCTTGCTTCAACTTAAGTTTAAGAACTTTTGTTTCCTTGTTTTCTGTCTGACGATCTCAGAGCAGGGTTTGGGTGGATTTAGAGATTCTGGATATCCTGGTACTAATCTACTGGTGTTTTTTACTTCAATAGATTTATCAGCAGCGTTTCTCGCCATCGGTGTTAATCTGTTCGTGAAGGCCTTCTTTAAGAATTTTGTTGTTGCTAGGGCTCTACCACCTCTGCAAGGTGAAATAGGTTTTAATGGTCTGGTTTTGTTATCCTGTGCATCCACCTGAGTGTGGAGTCACTGCTGCCTGCTCCCTGGTGCTTCGCACGTGAAACCTCAAGATAGCGCAAGCAGAAATAGATACAAGCATCAAGGAAAGGGGAGTCTCCTGTGAGAACTGTGACCCCTGCTTGAAAGAGCTTGAAAAATCAGAGTTGGAGTCTGACCTCCAGCCATAGCCCAGCCCTGTGAGTACCTTGTCCACAAAGTCTGGTTCGATAACATTCTGTTTTTCGCTTTCAGCAGCTCCTTCAATAGTGACAAAGAAAATATTGATCCCTGACTCTCGGGCCAGCCTGGAGGCCTCCTCCACTTTGTCCGTGGGCCATCCGTCCACCATCACTATTGCCACATTTGGTGCTCCGCCTCTGTTCCCATTGGCATCCGAAAAGAAGTTTTTGTTAACAAATGAAAGTGCCCTCCCTGAAAGAGAAGGGGAGATGGAAGATGAGTTAGAGGAAGGGCAGAGCTCATCTGATCCTGGAGATAGGGAAAACCCCCTTGTGAAACATCAGGCAAAGGGAAAATCTACGCATCAGCACCCTGAAGAGAGAGGGTAGGAGCAGTAAGGCAGTTTATCTAGGTGTGCAAGCAGGAAACGGAGGCACTTTTAGGGGTACAAGGAGCTCCTCCACCCTGCTGCACCCGCGTGCCCACGTGAGCCTCCCCTCCCTGCGCTGTGGCGGCTGCAGCTCGCGCTGTGGCAGGCAGCAAGGGCCCTTGGCTGGAGGGGCCTCCTGCTGCTGAGGAGGAAGGCGGCTCCTTCCCTCGCGGTGGACGCGCAGGGCCCTGCCTGACACAGCCATGGTGCTGCACAAGCCTCGAGCTCTGCTCTGCTCTGCCCTCAGTGCGGTTCAGGCTCTGCTGCCCGGGAGGTGCTCGTGGAGTCGCCTCAGTCGAGGCTCAGAAGCCTCCCCCGCGCGTGCAAGCAGCCCCACACGTACCCACGTTGGAAAGTCCGCCTTTCTGTGGGATTTTCTCAATGGCGTTCCTTATATCCTTGGAGTTTGTGTAAGTTTTTAGGTTAAATTCTGTGGAAGGGTCATTGCTGACAGATCGAAAGAAGAAATAAAAGCAGTCATCAGTTTTTTTGCGTTGCATACATTATAATAGCTGTAGACCATCCCAGTGGTGTCTTGCTCCTAGGAGAAAAGGGGAGTGTGACCTATCCTATTTTAGCTACACAGGTAATCCCACAGTACTGGAGTAGCATGTCCTTCAGAATCACCCTGGATAACATCTGGCTGCTTCCACAGGCCATGCAATAAGATGCAGAAGGATGCATGAAGGCGGCAGACTGGGATAAGCTACTTGCTTGAATCAGGGAGTGTGACAGTGAGTGGTAAGGCAGGATACGGCACTTCAGCACACTGTTATTTTATTTCCCAGGGAGGGGGAGAGCCGGTCTTCTCACATGCCTCACACTAATACAGCATCCTGTTGGAAGGCCCTGACTCATGCTGCCAGCACTAACAACACACTCTCACCATGCTGTACACACGACGGGGGAATAAGCCAGCGAGGCCACAGTAGTAAGGTCTTGGGTGTTATTTCTGCAGTAAGCACCTCTGAATTCAGTTACTGCTGTTTATGACACTAGTGGAACAGAGCTGAATTTATAGCCCCTCAAGGCCGCCTCTTGCTTGGGTGCTTAGTGTTTGCGCTAGTTACAGCATGTGTTGAAAAAACCGTGGCAGGCGTAATTTTAAATTAAGCTTAACATTAGGCAGTGCTAGAGGTCGGAAAGCAGATGGTTTGCCCTCAGCTATGTCCTCCCTTCCAAGGCCTCCCTGGAAAGCTGCCTACCTGGAAGGAAGTGGTGCTGGTATTAGGAAGTTCTTACCCGTACTGAACGATGCCCATCAGAGGACCGGCACTGCCGACGTCGAGGGCATCAGCCACGTTACTGAGGAACTGTTTCTGGATCTGAAAGCGGCGCTTACCGATGCTCCAGCTCCCATCGATTAAGAAGGACAAATCGACTTTGCAGGCTGAGATGAGAACACACAAACACAGCAAGAGTTTTTTTTCTTTCTGACAGCTTTTCTTCTTGTGACGATCAAAGCTCTAGAAACATCCTCGTCCAGGAGCTTGTCCTGCTACGCAGGCTCTACTAAAAAGCCTTAACAAGGGCAAAAGCGTGTCCTGCTTGCTGGCAAATTCAAGGCTTGCTCAGGTTCGCTCCCGTGCTACAAAGTGCCCTCCCGCACGATGCCTAAGCTGGGTCTTGGTGAAACTGTGGGCTAGAAATTGTTCCCAAGGGCACTTTGGGGGCTGATGGCCGAGGAAGAAAAGATTGAGTGTGGTATCTTTTCAAAGCCGGGGGTAGATTTTGCCTGCATCTATGCAGTTTTTGTCTGTTTTCTCTAGCTTCTGTGGTCTATGAGTTAGTGGTAAGACATTTGTAGACTGAACTATGACCAGGAAAAGGATCAAAATTCGGCTTACCTAGAGTGCTAATTAACATTTTCCCCTTCTAGCTCATGCATCTCTTGATTTTTTCCCTGGTGTTACTTCCTCGCAATCAGACTGTCCCAAATAGCCTGTTCTGATCATTAGATAGCCCAAGGGCTACAAAGCTCTGATTGTTTTTGCTGCCTTATGCAACTGCCTCCCCTCTCATTACTTTCTTATTTTTCCTCCTGCGGCTGTCTGTTTTTCTAATTTTAATAGTGCTGAATTATGAAAGCACAACCCAGAACTGTGTTCTTTCACAGCAGATCATGAGGCAAGGCCAGGAACCCACAAGAAATAATAACTCAATTAAGCGTCAAACTCTCCTGAATTTCCTGTCCTGAAGAGGGCAACTCCCTCATGTGATGTATATACATAACGTGGAAGTTCCTTAGCCAACAGGCATCGAGCAAGGAAAGGCTCACATGCCTTCTCAAAGTTATATACAAACTTACTTAATTTCTAAGGGCAATTCATGCAGCAGGAATATTTCGGTGATTACGCATTAGCAGGGCTTTGAAAGATCATGTGCTAGATACGCTGTGCAGGGAGCTAAATATTTCCAGATCTGTAGGAGATCTGAAATACAGCTTATGGTCCTAGAGGGGATTGGCACGTCCCATTTCTCTTCAGTTGCAGCTGTATAATTTGCTCAGATCTGTGATAAAGCACTAAATTTTCCTTCAGCGAGAGTGAATCTGTATGGCAGAGTCTTCTCCTTTTCTTCTCCCCGCCCTTATTTCTGTATTAATTTTAGGTCTATTTGACATTCTTTGGGGGAAAAAAATACTTCTAAGTGGTAAATTAGGCATACACCCCCTTTGATACTCCTGTGTATAAAATCTGTGCTCTGGGAATGTGGAGATGATAGAGCCCCAGACAAGGTAATGGTTGGTAGCCACCATCTCACTGTCCAGGTGTGCCACATTTGAGATGTACTTCCTTCCTTGTAGAAGCCAAAAGTGATTATTTGTAAGAGAAAGACCGGTGGAGAACACCTGATATTTCTCTGTGAAGGCAAATGTATTCTTTAAGTTACTTAGGCTCCTTAACAACTTAATCTTTAGTTAATTAGTTTCAAAACATTCCAGTAAAGTTTAATGAATAAAATGCTTAATTATGAAATTAATTCTGATATACATACTGGGGTTCCCCTGGGATCTTGACTCCAGCGGTTTCGTTTGCAGTTCTTCTTTTGACCCGAAGCCTAGAGAGATTAATGAAACGTTCATTTGGGGCACACACAGGAGCTACCTCACTAGAGCAAAGAGGACATGCGGACGCAGCTGTTCCTGGGCCACATGCAGTTGCTGAATTCACTGTGATCTGAGGAGCTATGTGCAAATGAAATTAGGTTGTGGCCCATGTCCTTAGAACTTACCTTTTGTGTCTTCTGGGATAGCTTTCTATAAAACAACAGTGAAGGCATTTCTAGAAAGGCCAGCAAAAAAAATCTAAGCAGTCAGTCCCCTGTGAATGGTTAGTCAGCAAGTGCTTTTCTTTTTCTGACCCTTTGACTCCCCTTTTGGAGCTGGTTACCTCACTCAAGGATATATAAATGGAGGCTTCCTCATGTTCAAGAGAAGAGCAAAACAGCAATAAAGGCAGGGGAAGCAATGGCCTGGACCCATATATAGATGCCTTTGTCAAATTCTTGCATTTAAAACAATGATAATGATGATTGTAGTTGTTTTAAACCTGAGACACGCTGCGGTTTCCCCTCATGGCTGTGTATATTCCAATTTAGCTTCTAATTACATGAGCACGTAACAGCTCCTCGATAACACAGCAAGACCACACTTCCTCTTACAGCCTGTGTGCCACATACATAACGTGTGCCAGCTTGTTATCGTGTATGTGCAGAACACTAAGTAGGTGGATTTAACACTGTAGTGAAAATAGATATTAATATATTCCATCCATTTTTAGCAACCAAATTATATAGGGAAGCTAATTCATACTTAACTGCCTCACAGGTTCATCTGCATCCAGTAAAATCCATAGTCCATACCCCAATATATAGCTGATATTAGCTTTGTCAGTATGGAAAATCTGACAACACAGCACCTTTCCTTCTCTCTTGCCTGTGCAATTAACAGATCCTGAAGGTTGCGGGTCAGCTGGCTGATGTGCATTTAGTCTAACACTCAGGTCACCCACCAGACTGGCTTCTCCACTAATTGGGGAGGTGGTCGCTTTCCACGGCACTCCCTGTCCTGCCAATCCAACTTAATGTTATTGCTGCATGGGAATCTCAGTTCGCTGCATGGGCAGCTCGCTTCATGCTAATTAAAGTTCCCTTCACTGATTGTCACAGCTGTCCATGCTGATTAAAGCTCCCATTCATTTAAGGAAGACGGCAGCGGCTACATGGATGCCAGAAACCCTTCCTTTGAAGTGACAATCCGAATTCATCAGCCTTGAGCACGAGTCTGCACAGACGCTTCACTTACAGAGGAACTATTAATACAACTTCCCTTCCCCCATGCCCAGCCTCTCATTGCATTTAATGCAATCTGTCATTTTTTTTCCTCTCAGAATATCCATCTACATCCCTGGCCCTAGTGCTGTAGCTTTTTTTTCAGGATAAATCCACAGACCGCTTTAGCTGCAATGCTAGAAACGATTTCTCTCTCCGGCTCAGCTTGCAACCTCTGCAGAAGGGAAATCCGTTCATATTTAGGATGATGCAAATTCTGACCAAACAGACATTGTTGCTGATACTAGGTTTTCAAGCTGATGCCAATGCTTCAGCTTTCAGTCATGCTTCAGCTTGAAGTAAGTCAGGACCACCAGCACAGCACAGTTTTCCTCCAGCAACAGAATAGGTGATGGAAAGGACATGTAAATGGCAGGTCAAGTCCCTTGTGAGAGCGAGGCTCTAACCTATAGGAACTGCCCTGTGCTCCGTATGGTCTGCTTTGAAATGTTTCTGAGGAAAGGAGCCCCTAAATATCAAGCATGTAGAAACTGTTGGTAACTGCTCTGACTAAGGGTTGTTCAAGTTCCCTTCTAGTTGCTACCAGGGTCTCCTATGAATATAGGATTTTTTTTTCTCAGACATCAATAATTATAAAATTTTGGCACCTCCATATTGTCTGTTTTTGAGTTTTAATGTTCTAAAACATTGGAAATGTTCAATAATGTTTACTTTAAATTCTTTTTTTATCTGAATGCCCTTCATTCTTACATCAACCCTCAGAAGAATTCATCTTCTTTGCTGATTGCATCTCTAGACTGCTGCCTGAACTGTGGCATTTTCCAAATTCACCTTTTTAATTTAAAAATGGGTTTTAGTAGGTACAACTCGTATTTTTTTCAGTAGAGCTGCCAACTCCTTCCAGAGCTCATCTGTTCTGTTCCTGCTTGACGCAACACTTGTGACCAATGCAAGCACAGAATAATTTTAATTATTGAGATGCAAACTGTGTACCTCATTTGTCGCTTTGAATACTATAATCACTCTTTAAAATGAGATTGTTATCAACAGTGTCGTGGGACTGATTAATAATAGTGTTAGCTTTCCCCATGTGTGTTGGAAACCAATTATTCCCAGAGTAGTTACAGGAGGCTTTAAATATTTACCTGTATCAAAAAGGCTTAATCCAGGTTTCCACAAGTCTGTTTCCATTGCTTTCACACATGAAAGAGAAGAAAAAATATTACTGGAAATAATAATGGAATTACTGGAGGTTGCAGAGCTCTTGGCTCAGTTTAGAAAGGTCAGTTTGTACAATGAATCATCATTAATAAGTAGGAGCTAAGGAAATCAGTAAAACCGGAAATCTTTATGGACACATTTTAAGCCATATTTAAGAACCTCTTCTCACTGCCTCCAAAGCACTTTCTTTTTAATGATTTTAATTATGCCTCTATAGATCAGTTTGAATATTGCTCTAAATGCATTGATTTTGAGGCAAATATGATAACTATAGTATACAAAAACATATGCACACACACATGCATACATAAACACACATATATACATATATCTACACACATATACACACTAGACATACATTGTGTCTCAGGGAAAATCTGCAAGTACCTTTCTTCTACGAGCTTCTGTAAAACCTCCACCCATCCAAACACAAAGTTATCTAAATCTTGTCTACAGTCTATTAGGCATGAAAAACTGTATCAAAATTGCTATTTTCACAAGTAAATCCCAAAGTACCCAGGTTTGGAGACTGGTGAAGATGTTTCCCAGGAAAGTAATGTTTTGTTCTGGACTGCAGCCAGATGAAAGCACTTAAAGCCAACTGAGATAGATAGGGTAAAGACTAAGAGCACTGGTGAGATCAGTAGCTTCATTATGCTCCTCCAAATGTACCATAACCTACCTGGCCTGCACTGATAATGCTGAGACACACATTTTTTCATCCCTCCTCCCCACACCTCACTCTTATTTCCCTCATTTCCTTGATCACTGGTATTATTATTGGAAGCTCACAATACACTTTCTTCTGATTTTTTTTTTCTTATTTTTGTTTGTCTTCAGGACAAAACTTCGAGTCTTATGCATGCAACCCTTGTTCCTTGGGCCTTTCTCTCTACTACCTTTGAAAGCTGGACTTGAACCATGTATCTCAGTGGGGCGCATGTATCTTGAGGGGAAGGCAGGACTGACTAATGAAGCAGGAAACAGAAGGAAAGACAGGAGGAGAGCTCCTAGCTTATCGTCCACCTGGGCAGGGTTATTTACCAGAATTTCCTGACTGAGCGGAGTAAACTTTCTTTTCTGAGAAAACAGTGATGAATCAAGTGAGGGGCATGAACTGAAGTATTTAGACGAAGGGAACATACCTGTCGCACTTAGCACAGATTTGCTTCTGCTGCCACCTCACTGTCAAGGGCTATTCTCAGTCCGTGGTACTATCCTGTGTGACTGAAGCATTGGTCTTCTAACTTTTCTGGATTGTTTAAGCTCAAAGAAGAAAGATGTTTTCCAGTAACTCCATTGAAAGAATGCTTTTGGTCAGTAAGAGAACTGCTGAAGTTTCTCTAGATCTGCTCTTCTCAAAAAGTACTTTTGCTCAGCTAATAACCAAGTGCTCTAGTCCTTCCTAAGCCCTCTAAGCGAGTGCTTTCTATTGCTTCTTTGAGAAGTCTTGCACTGATTACCTCCTTTAAAACTTTGTATGGTGAGATGACATCTGTGTTTTCCTCATCAATGAAGAAATGAATACTAATTAAGCTGTAGATGCCAAAGTTTTTGGGTAGCGGTCTGAAAATATAGAGAATATACAGCTTTCTGAGTGATCCATAAATGACTCAGGATTTTTTTTCTAGGTCATGCTTTTAAAGAATCAAAGGTTGATTTTAAAAATATTACAAGACTATCTTAAAAACAAAGCAAAACCCTCCTGAGTATAACAGTGTGAAAAAGTTTGAGCAAGTAAGGCATTTCAAGAGATTTGATGTGCATTGTCAAGATCCTGGAAGACTTGGGATGTTCTTAAGAATGTGTAGCAGGAAGCAGAGCAGGCAAAATGGTGTGTCGAGATGGGTGTTTTTCCAGCACAACTTTTTCCTAAGTGGAGCTGATGACGAAGTTCCTCAAGAGCCCAGCCAAGCCCATAGAACTGATCATTGTTGTGTACTGAAGAGTGTGCGCTCGCTTGGTAGGGTCAAGAAAAACAGCGCTCTTTTCCAAGAAAACAAGGAGTTGCGCAGGAATTTCCCTTTGATCATTAGAGAAACTGGCTGCTTGGAAGAAACACACCAGAGCTGCCAGAGCCTGGGCTGAAAAAAAGATCAGGACTTGTTGGGAACATGGCAAGTGTGTGTCTGTGGGGATTTTCCTTCTTCTGTGATTGAGAAGAGAGAGTCATTCATGGGGTTTATATTTTGTGACCACCTTGGGGGATCTTGAGGTGTTTTAACCCAATATATTTGGCAGAATTAAATACTGGCTTTGCGTTAAACAAGCCTCAGCACTGTTTCGTCCTGCCTTGCGGGCACAGGTTCTGATAGATTGAGGCATGGCCTCCTTTAGCACCCTTCGGTCCTGATCACAAGACTCTTCTGTTTCAATCCTGCCAGCCAGGCAGATCTGCCACCTTGGGCTACTCTGCTCCTGCACAGGGTGTCACATATTTAGCACATTGCTGTGAGTGGCACATTTACAGGCAACCTATTTGCTCTGCTGTTCTGTACAGGCAAGTATTGCCCATATGTGTCTCCTCTGGAGGTAAATATTGGATTTTGACAAGGGCAAAGGGAATTAAGGGAGAGCAAAAAAAAAAATTAAACAAAAAAAATGTACGGTAGAAAAAGGAAATAGCTGTGACATCAGTATGGCAAAAAGAGCACAAGTAGCACAAAGATGGAGATCAGTTTGAAGACTGACAAAAACAAGGAAGAGTAGTGGAAAAGTGAAGGGGAAAAGTAAATCTCTGGAGGAAAAGGTGAAGGTATTTTAAATGCGTTTCAACTAGGTAAACTACAAAATGTCATTTTGATGGAGACATTAAACTTACTTGGTCTGTACTATCACAGAATCACAGAACGGTTGAGGTTGGCAGGGACCTCTAGAGATCATCCAGTCCAACCCCTCCGCTCAGGCAGGGACACCTAGAGCACGTGGCACAGGGTGGCATCCAGGCAGGTTTGGAAGATCTCCAGAGAAGGAGACTCCACAACCTCTTTGGGCAGCCTGTTCCAGGGCTCTGTCACCCTCACAGTAAAGTTCTTCCTCATATGGAGGTGGAACTTCCTGTGTTTCAACTTACACCCATTACCCCTCGTCCTGCCACTGGACACCACAGAGAAGAGCCTGGCCGCATCCTCCCTACAGTCACCCCTCAGGTACTTGAACATGTTGATCAAATCTCCTCTCAGCCTTCTCTTCTCCAGAATAAACGATCCCAGCTCGCTTAGTCTTTCCTCATATGACAAATGCTCCAGTCCCTTAATCATCTTCATGGCTCTCCGCTGGACCCTCTCTAGAAGCTCAATGCCCTTCTTGTACTGGGACTTGCCCTTGTCCTTGTTGGACCTCATGAGGTTCCTCTCTCCCAACTCTACATCCTGTCGGGGTCTCTCTGAATGGCAGCACAGCTGCTGGGAGTGTCGGCCACTCCTCCCAATTTGGTGTCATCTGCAAACTTGCTGAGGGTGCCCTCTGTGCCCTCATCCAAGTCACTGATGAACAAGTTGAAGAGCACCAGGCCCAGTACTGACCCCGGCGGGACACCACTGGCCACAGGCCTCCAACCAGGAAGATATACATACATTCTGCATAAGATATACATAAGAATGGCCTCTGGCCTCTGGCCTTCATTCTCTGGCTATGTTGCTGTCTCCTGGAGCAGTATCCCGCCGTGCACTTTCCAGCCCTCAGCAGAGCTGCCAGGACACTGAGCAGACTGAGGCTCTGCCTGTGTTCAAGGGCAACTGCGACACAGTAGAGCTTTGGACTAGGCTTTGGCAAAACATCTGAACCATGTCCTTGGGGGCAAATGCAGTCCAGGAGCAGCATTTAAGCTCAGACCCTGAGGAAAGTATAGATGATGTTTCTACCCTCAGTGTCAAAGGCAATTGCCATGGCTGTGATCAGCTTGGAGGCTTCTGGGAACAACAGGAAGAGAGAAAAATTTATCTTGCTCATAGACATGATGACAGGCTACAAAGAGCTGATTTTTTGCTGTTGTTGCACATTTGGACTAACAAGAAAGGCAAATTGCAAACCCCGTGGTAGATGTTCATTCCCACGGCCCAGAACAACAGCTCACCAGTGACTGAGCTTGTCCTTTGCTTTCAAATTCAGGAGGCTGCTAGTTAGCATGCAGCACGTGTGGATTGCTCTGGTGCTCCTCCAGCATACATGAAAACAACCTGAAATACTGCCTGCGGGTTTACTTTGGATTACTGAAACTATGAAAGGGAGCGGAAAAACTGCTCCTGAGAGTCTTGCTCACCCAGATGGGCTGGAGATCCGGCAGGTTTCCGGAAGGCTGCAACAGGCTCTTGGCGCTGAACTCCTGCGTGATTTGACAGAGAGGTTAGAGGTTAGACAGCAGTTGGCTATGAGATAGAAGCACCACAGCAAGGCACACGGTGGCCACAAACTATCTTTCTATACATGTTTTCAAAACAAATGGAAAAAGAAGATGACAACAATATATAAAAAAAAAAAAAAAAAAGAAGAAGGAGCATTTAAAAGCAGAAAAGGGAGACAAAAGAAGAAAAGTATTTAAATCTTATCTGCACAGGGCAGCTATTAGCCTGAGCATTGCAGCACAACATGGGTCCCAAAAGATGTCCAGCAAGCTCACTCCATGGAAACTGAAAACACTCATCTAAGGATCAGGTCAATGGCCCCAACTTGCATATACTCAAAGTTCTCTTGCTGTTTTGCAGCAGGAAATGTTATACAAGGCCTCTATGAGAGAGATTAGAATCCCATTTTAAGAAGTATTATAAGCTGCATTATTCCATTTTTCTTTTTTCCAGAAGTCATGCTAATATCACACATAATCAACGTGATGCCTGCTCACATTGCATCCCACTGAGAATGTGATTAGGAGTGGAAACATATCACTATATGTCTCAGTAGACACGAGTGGTGGCACTAGCTCCAGGGAGAAATCAAAAAAGAGATTTTAATGTCTTTACCTGTACCGTGTCGTAAAATATTCCTGCTACTTGAGGAGATGGAAGAGCCCCTGAATGCTTTGAAAACATTATATTGGTTAGTACCTGGAACTTAAACATAATGTTTTCTAATACTCTAGTGATAAATATCTACTGATTTTTATTAATTTAAAACTTACCTGTATTCTGTCCTCTTCCTTGTGCAGCCTGAATCTGTCCTGAGGAGATATCAGAATGGAAAACTGTAATTTACATCACATTTGCTTCAGAGCTACTGTTACCTGGGATTTCCATTTAGTCTCATTTTATAGCTCTCAGGATTCATGGTTTATATGTAGAGTTCTCACTAGCATCCTTTCTCTGTTGTTAACACTGTACAGTTGGAGCGAGCTTAAAAGCAAATTGCTGTGGTCTGTCACACAGAAAAGTTAATGTTCACTTCAGTTATGAATATTACTTGAATAGGACTCTAATCTACATTAAAAAAAGCTTGTCATTATTGCTGCGATTTGTTTCCCCTTAGAAATTTGTTATCTGTTTTTATTTATATTTCAATAACAGCTAATTGTGCTGGCTGTGGGAGGTAGGAAATACCAAACCAGACTGAAACCAGCTTATAACCCAACCAGTTTACAAGCCACAGCAGGAAACAGCAGCAGGCACAAGCAAGCAGGTACGCTGTAAATAACGGGATGGGACAGTATAAATGTGTCTGAATGTGACTCATGTCTGAAAATTCTCCAGCGCTGTCTTCACAAAAGGCTTTTTTAAGGTGATTGCATTAATATTATTAAAATCTCATTGCTGAAAATTACTAAAGGCTTTGCAGATGTCTTTAGTCATGCCTTTTGTTTGATTACATACTCTTAAGAAACTTGTTAATCAACTTACTCTTCAACAAGCTTCTATTCATTAGTTTTCCCAGTTAATTCTAAAGCTTGCTGAAATCCATGACAATATTTTAGCTGACTTCTATGAACATCGGAGCAAGGCCCAGGAGACATTTTTGTCAGTAAGATATCATAAATAAGGCCATTTTGAATGGTTAGCTCAGAAAATAGGAACTGCTGATATTTGGCATCCTGGCATCGCAAAATTAGGCGACAGCAAATCTTCTTATATTTTTATATATATAGTATATATATTATTTTATGTATTTTTTATAAAAAATATATAATATATGTTTTATAATGAATTTTATAGTTGACCCAAACTGGAATATCTCCAGGCCACTGGCAGTCTTTTGGTGGGATTTCTAGGTGGCATCCTGAGAGACAACTTCTTCTCCTGAAGACCCTCAGCAAACGTGGCTGAGTTTTCAGGTTCTGGAGTGAAATATCCGTTCATGCAGCAGTGCTGTATGGATTTTTTGCAGTCTATGTTTTCACACTGTGGAGATCTCTGTGTGCTGAAGAGCCTAAAGGGAATGAACGTCTCTTTAGACTTGTGAGGATGGGCAGACACTGAGTGAAGCCCGAGAACTGGGTCAGAAATTAAAGCAGTGGAGCAGAGAAACCTTTTAAATACTCAGATCAGAGAGGTTCCATTTCAGATGGATGCTGTGGTTGTAAACTGTGAGAAGGGGTGTAAATAATGAGCAGCTAATAGAACAAGGAATTAATGTGCAATGCAAAGCTAAGGACAGCTCTGGAGGGCTCAGATGAAATATGGCCAGGCAGAACAGAGAACTAATTGGGGCTTGAGGTCAGTGACATGCAAATACACTGAGGAACTGCTCAGAACTGTGGCTAGAAACCAGTCTCAGCCCCTGGTTGGGAACAAGCCCTGCAGTGAGCAGGAGGCAGTAAAAGACAGATTATCCAGCTGATGGGGCAGTGAAGAGGAATGCAGTTTGGAGTGGGCCTTTCAAGAGCTGGGTGCTGGTGCGAAAAGGGGAGCATTAGCGGCAGCAGACTCTGCTGGAACTTGGCCAGCACCCTCAGGTTGGGGTTAACTTAGGGGGAAGAACAGCATGCAAACTCTTTGACAGTCTTTCTCTTCTTTGAAGAGAAGGGGGAGAGCAGAACAAGAACAGCGAGGGCTAGGGTGGACGGTTTTACCTCTGACACCAACAGCTGTAAGTTCGCTTTTGCTTTTGGTCCTGTGAACTTCTGCCAGTGGCTGGAAATGGAAACACCTTCGCTAACAGCAGCCGCAGCAGTGTTCATTCTGCCTGTGCTCTCTTTCCAGGGTATTTACTTTTGAGGTGTCTTTTGCAGGCAAACTACCAATATAGTGAGAGTTAGGTCTGTGAGCTCCTGTGAGCCAAGATAGACAGGACATTAGATTCTGCCTGCAAGGTTTTTCTGTTTCTTTTAGAGTTCAGTTAAGCCAAACAGTGGTAGAGACAAGGGCAGCATCAGAAGCTTTGGTCTGAATAACAGGGGTGAGTGCTAAAGGCTCCTCAGGCAGGAAAAGCTGATGGACCACACTGCCTCATGTGTGGTCATCAGTTCAGAAATATATTGGAATTTCTGCAGGTTTTATCTAATTTTCCTCTTAAGAACTAAGAAGACATCAGGAGAAGTCAGGAAGTCAAATACCAAGCATAGACATGATCCATGAAATCAGAAATAAGTCCCCACTGCTCCTCTAGCTCACAATTAGCTGCCTTAAATCTGACATCTTTTATCATTTAGGGATTCATTTACATTAGATCCTTAGTAAAGACCATTGGGAAGAAATGTGCACCCAAATAGCAGTGAGATGCCTTTAGAAAGATTTGCAAAAGTGAGAGTCTTTTCATTTATTGTTATTATTAAAATTTATTTTTTGTTGGTGCTAAAACTTTGGTGTTACTAAAGACATGCAACCTTCAAGCTGACTTCAAAGCTGTCAGAATTTCATTCTTAGAAAAGCCTATTTGAGGTTCCCCAGTCAGTAAGAGATGCAATTATCAGTGGAAACAATAAAAGCCTCACTTGCTCTCAGCCTGCAGGAACATGAAAAGGAAATGAAAGCATCAACTAGGACCAGGTTTACAGGGACACTGGATGCTAAATGAGGCAGATCAACAGTGAATCTGAAGTGCACTGGATTGTGCTGGCACTTCAGCAAACCCTGCCATACACCTACCTGCACATCGCGCTCTGGCACCAGCACCTGCCCCTGTCCTGGAAGGCCTGAGGAGCACATGGAGCCACCCAAGGGCCGCCTTTCACCTCGTCTCCTCTCTTTCTCCCCCCACAGAGAAGATGCTGCCCTATCTTCCAAGTAGACATAGTGAAGTAGGAGACCTCCATACTTGCAGCTGAATTGGCCAGAAGATACACAGCATGTGCTTTGGCTCTGATTTTTTAGGCTACATGGATGCATCTAGTCATGTTTGTGAGAGCAGAACAGTTCTCAAAGCTTTCAGAAGTAGTGACAGAACATAAAACCTATGGCTAATGATTGGCCACCCTTTTTATTTGAATGTAATGATATTCTAGCACTCAGTAACAGCTGAAAATATTCTCCTTTACTTGAGCGCACAGCTGAGCAATTGCACATTGTATGGGAAAACTCCTCTAAATATTTGTATTGCAGCCTGCAGGCTAAAATGGAAGCAGGCTTCTGGAGCAGGATGAAGAGCTTCAAACAGCCATGATTTTGTTGTCAATAACACAAATGTAATGCCAGAAATAACATCACATTTATGCCAGGCTCAGAACCACAGCCTGAGGTTTTCGAAAGAGCATTGGTCTAATTTAAGTCGGCATTTCAGAACTCTCAGCTCTAAGTTTAGATAGCTATGCAACCATCTGTACTGTGTATCTTACAACTAGCTCAGATCTTCGAGAGAATAAAATCGCAGAAAGCATTATGAAAATAGCACAGGTTTCATCTCAGGTGTTGCCAAACCTAGCATTTGTCAAGGCTAAAACGTGCAGATATCTGCTAGAGAGGCTTCTCCAAAGCTGCAGATGATTAGCAGCTCTGACAATCAGGCCAAGTGTCTATTTTCTGGTTTATATCCAGCCTTGGCTGCAAGCATGGAGTTTGCTGAGGCTTTAAAGGCTGTTATTGAATCACTGCTGCCTTAAAATACACAGTACTCCATGTCTCGTGGCACATATTTCTTCACTGTACTTACTTGATGCTGCCGCTGCCACAGATGAATATGCTGGGTGGATACTGCTAGAGCCTAAAAACAAGAGATTTTGACTTTCAGGTATTGCAAAAGAAAAACAATACTAATGAATGTGAATAAATGAAGAGAAGAAGAAAAGACTGAGGAAACCTGGCTGTGTAAAAAGCAGAAGAGAACTCCTTTAGAATGTTTTCATCTTTCAAATATTAGAGTAGTTACTAAAACCTGTATTACAACTCTCACTTGCTGGAAAGTTATCACAAAATTAATTCTCAACCTGTTTTTAGAACTCTCAGTCCAGGTATACAACAAATATTTGTTGAGTATTATATCTGCAAATTACAAAACCATTTGGGGATGAAGAGTTTACTCCCCCATGAAACAGCTTATATGTCAGTGTATTATAGTTAGAGATAAGGACTAGCTGTAATTGCATTGTGTATTGCAGATGAACTAAGTTAAATATAGGCTCTTTTACCTTAGAGAATCTGCATAGGTTGTCTGAGTGTATAAAAAACCCACCAATTTTGTATGCATCTCAAAGTCAATACTACAACTCCAGCCCATCTGTTGGAATGAATTTCTTTATCTGCTATTTTTACATCGAATTGCTGAATACATGTTCATAATCTGTTAAATAATGGTATATTTAACTTCATGTCCTGTTCCTTAAATTTTAGGAAAACTCCAACCTCAGGAAAAAAAAAAAAAGATGCTTCATAACTTGTGCTACTGACCTGTATCTCTAACTCGATGCAGTGCTGGTCGAGACTTGGCTGTAGCTGCAGCTGTTGTGGTTCTGGTCGTCACAGGTGTTGTAGCTGGTTTCGGTGTTGTGGTGGAAGGGTCTGTTGTTGCTGTTGTCTGTGGTGGGCTTGTGGCGGCAATTGGGGTAGCTGGGTTTGGCACTGGAGATGTCTGGTACTCTTTGCGGACTGTATTGCCTTTAGAAACATCGTAAAAAAAATCAGCGTGTGTCATTACCTGGGCATGTGACACACGCATGGAAGCATCATTAATTGTGCTCGCTGTTTAAGGTGTTTTCCTTGGGATGTCTACAGGCATCGCCACCTTTGGATCCACTGGTGCCTTCTTTGGTGAGCAGATCTACCACACGTGTGCCCGTGTGACGCAGTATTGCACAGCTCTCTGCACAGTGCTGCCAGTGACCTCTCAAAACCTTCACGTTTCCCCTACACATTCTCTGCCTTGGACAGGAAAGCCCATAAACCTGACAGCTGTCTCAGGGCTATGGATTAGTTCAAGCAGGCAGTTGCACTCGCAGTTTCTGTTTTGTTGTCATCTTTTCTCAGTGTAATTAGGCAATTAGAAAGTCCATATAAATGGAAATCAGATGACATCTGGTTATAAAAGATGGCAACTTCTGAGTCATAGAGTGGAATAAGATATGCGCCACCTACCACAGCACTGAAATACTTTTGGACAAATGACAACTTTCAGAAAATAATGATTCAGGGAGCGGGTCCGAACCAGAAGAGAGAACACTGTGGCTCTGGCTAGGGTGACAGGGGAGACGAGAACATCTGAGGTGCCATTTCTTCCTAACTTTGACTCATGAGAGGAAGAGAGAACTCTGGTCACAAAGATGCACGTCGTAAAGATCCTTATACGAAATTAGTGATATGCTTATTGTTATTTTATGTCATTGTCTTAAGAGGGGAAAAAAAAAGTCTTCACTATCTTATCCTTCTATCTACAGAAAAAACTCCCTAAAATATATGCTGTGTTCACCCCAGTCTTGTTCTTTTCCTTTCCACCCATATCCCCAGGCATGGCTTGACAGCCTGACAAACTGTGTATGCTGAAAGGAGATGGTGTGTCTTTATGCACTTTATTCATTGCTGCACAGCACAAGCTTGCATTTTATTCCTGGATGCTCTCCTTTTGGAAAGCATCATCATGAAACTGTCCAGTGGATTAATTACTGTCTAATGCTAGCCACTGAAAAATTCAGATCTCAGGCACTTTTAATGGGATAATGCTGAAAGAGGGGTTGGAAGAAAAGCAAAACAACTCAGCTGAAAAAAATCATTCTGAATGGCGCTCTTTGGGCTGAACTGTGCCTTGCACTAAAATAAAGGAAACAGGGGGCACACTGATTTTTCCCATGCAAAGTGGTGCTGCAGAAACAGGGAGCACGAGTAGCTGTGCTCTCTATACCCTAAGCTGCAAGGAGCAAAGAGGCATGGAGCTAAGCATATAGCAGAAAAAACAAAAACAGGAATGAGGAAATATGATTAAACAAAGCAGGGGTAAGATGATGCCTTGGTGCTAGCCGGCTGGGACTCTGGCAGAGCCTTTAGGGCAACAGGAGTGCTTAGGGGGGCTGGTCCTTCCCAGTGCTCCAGCAGGCAGGATGTCCAGCTCCATCGCAACATCTAGCGGAGTTTGTAGGGCACATTTTCCACACGGAGATATAACATTCCCACATCTCCCAATAACGGAGAGCTGTAATGCAGGCTCTCCAAGGTCTTGACACATGAACTGGCCCAAAACACAGGCAGAAGCTATGCTGGGAGGGTGCCTTCTTTTCTCCAAATTGTCACCTGCCCATGAGCCCAGGTCTCAGGAGATGCTTTGGGAAAGTAGGGCTGTATGCATTACCTGTATGCATAATGTATGCATTAGCTGAAAGCGCCTCATATATATTCCTATAACCATTTGAGGGTAACTTAGGCTGAGAGGGACTTTGGAGAGGAGCATCAGGATCCTCAATCCATACCTTGTTCTGATGCTTTTTCTGCAGTGTTCGAGATGCTGACATTCTTCATAGCTTTTATGTCTTGCTCTGACTTTTTAGGCTCTAAAGCAAAATGAAACACATTAGTAAATGCAGCTTTCAGAGGAAATAACTTTAAGTCTGAAATTTAGAGATTATCAGTCCTCAAATGGAGACATCCCATTGCCTAGCTTAGAAAGGCTAGTCAGGCTCATAAGAGCTTTCTCAACAGATGAGAAAAAGTGATGATTGCCCCTAGATAACAGTCACCTCCTATTTTCAGTGTCTGACTTAGGCAGTACCTGCTCCAAAGCTCCTATCAGTGTCAGTAGAACTTCAGAAGTGAACATTAAACATGTGATTTTTGTGTTCTAATAAACCCAAACACATAAGATTCAAACAGCGTGTTGCTGACTTTTCTTTAGAGTAGCAGTGTCCTGAGAATCAGGGTCACAGTGCGTGCAGGGTGTTTGGTGAATATTAGCTGGCATGTCATATTTCAGCAGCTAATTCGCATGCAGATGCAGTTCTTTCTTGTCTAACACTGTCGAATCAACATGGAGTTAAATACTGAATTCAGTGCACTGGCTTAGAAGAAAAGATTTTTCTTCATCTTTTTCTTCTTCTAAGACCCAGACTCATCAAAGTATTTGGAATTTTGTTTATTACAGTTCAGTTATCCCTACCCTGCAACGGAGTTTGCCTATGTTTTCAGATCTGACTGTGCACTGGGGTTTTTTGTTCTATTTTTTTTTCTCTTCTCTAGCTATTTTGGCAGTATTGACCTAGTTTAGAAATTACTCCAGGGTTAATAGTTTCCTATTAATTTGGATTTGGATTATTTTAAAGAGCAGCTGTTGATTGTTTTTACCAGCTGTGAATAGTTGTAATTCTGGGAAGGTTTTTCTTGCTGTACCCAGTGTTTGGAGAGCACTGTAACCATTAGCAATATTTAAAGAAATGTCAGGCACTATGAATCTCCAATGCCCTGAGGACCAGGACCAAAATTGCATCTCTGACAGTTGATCAGATGTAAAGTAGGATTTTCCACTAATCTGGCAGTGACTGAGTGTAATCCTCAAAGGACGCACTTTAGCTCCTCGAGATAACGGGCTAAAGTATCCAGCTGTGTAATGAGGTCTCTAAAACTTAAATCAGAATTTAAAAAGTAGTTTTTCTAATTAAAAAAAGAGAAGTAGGAAATCCTCCATCACAAGATGGCTCTAGCACCACATAGCAGGGGACAATTGCACCACATTGATACAAGAACAGGCAGTTCCTAGCACAGTGGGGCTGAGAGGGATGGGCTGAGGCGATGAGGGCAAGGAGGTCTCAGGGGGAGGTTGATTCAGGTGTCTGGGCTCTTTGCTGCTTGTGAGACAGGGCTGAGAGGTTCTCAAGAGCTGCATTTGATAAATCAGATATTATCTGTTCCTACAGTTATCCTGGGTTTTCACTGCATGAATGCACAGTTTTTGTTGCTAGGATCCTAACATTTTCATTCATACCATTTCATTCAAGAACAAAATGAAGGAAGTTGTTGGCATCTTTGGGTTGCTGCAGGCACAGTCTTTGGATATTTTGTTTGTATAACTGAGATGTGATTTGAGAATGCTTCCCGTTCCTACTCTACTTCTCATGCAGCGTGGGTTTTAGCACTTTGAAGAAATCATTGCTTGCAGATGGCTGAGCACTAGCTTGGCTGATAGCTCCTGATCTGCCGTGATACATTTGAGCTGATACTTAAAGTGTGGGCACCTTCAAGAATGAAGACATCTGTTTTTAGTGAGCTTTTCCTGGAAAAAAAGCACAAAATTTCCAAGATATTGCCCTCTCTCCCTTGTAGCAGAGCTTAATATTTGTGTCAGTGATTTCAGAGTGCCTAGTCAAGGAGCCTTTATGAATCTGTCCTTATTAGACTGTAGATGCAAAGGTACTGCAAGTCAACAGTGAGTATTTTGAGAGATGCATTTTCAGTCTAAACAACTACAGTGTTCAGATGTAAAAGTCCCTTTGAGCGAGTAAAAGTGTAAAGATGAGGAAAAAGCTTTGTAATTTACCTCCATGAGTAATAAACAATAATGAAGAGAAGCACAGCACAGATTTGAACTTAACCAAGCACAACCTTAGATGGAGACACCCAGGGGAAGGTGTTGGAGTGCATGGACAAGCTACAGCACCTTTCCTTATACCACAGTTCTTGGCTGATCAACTCAGTAACATTCAGGCTCAGCAAAAGAGCCATGGTAGCTGAGAACTGCTAATAGGGAATTATGGTACTATAAGATATTAATTTTGTTTTCATTTCATTTCATTTCAAAGATGATTCTGGACATAATGCTGTTAGTACAGGAATAACGAACAAGTGGCATTTCAGTGATGGAGACACTTCATGTACACTTGAATATCAACTGCCACTTGGTCTAAACCATGATGATAGACCTTTTATAACAACTGTTTTTTTTTGACTGAGTTGAGTCTGAGAGAGTAGGATGCGAGCTAAAAGGAAGTTGGTCCTTATCATATTATCCCTACCTAAGGCTGATGTAAATTGCCGTCTTTAATATTCTAAGTGTCATTATATGTTATTATGCTCTCCACATTATCATCCCAAGAGATAACGTGAATATCATTAAGAGAAAGCCAATATGTAAATATATCAAATGATTTCATATAACCAATAAAATATCATGCTTTCAAACAGATATAAAGCAAGGGCAAGACTGCTTGAGAAGTTCTGTGGAAAAATAGAACAAAATCAGAAAATTTCTGGAATAATTTTCATATATTTAACATAAGAACTATGAACAGGGATTTGGAGCAGACGTTAATGCCGATGAGCAAAAGAGATGCATTAACTTCAGTCTTTGAACAATCAAACCTTTCTATTACACAACTGAGACACTATAACAGATAGATATGAATTGGTCTGGGGCAAAGACAGTCAAAAATACTTGCCTGATTTAACAACTGTGCTTTTTGAAGAAGAATATTCAAGAGTTGATGGGTACGTCACACCTTTCCTTGGCTTTCCCTCTACAAAAAGTAATTAAATAATACCACAGAGTAAAGTCATGGTTACAGAACAGAGATAAAAACTCCAAATAACTGAGTGCACAATATAACAGGCAAATCCATGACTGGCATTTTAAGAATTTTAAGTTTTTTTACATCAAGACTCCCATATAACATACAGGTGCAGAATCAGACTTGTTTCTCTAACACCCAACTTGTTTTCTTTAAAATTCCTTCATCTCCTGGTAGAATCTCAAAACCATTCCACTAAAAATACCAGTACGTAAACTGAGCATCATTAAAATAAAAAAGGCATAAAAATGCAGACCTGGGAGCATTTTGAAGAGGTTAGCTAGTTCATTCCTTTGCTCTCAGGCAGTGTTAAGTATAAGGACTCTTGTATAACCTGTACTTAAATGCATAGCCTTCCTATGTAGCCTTTTGCAGTGCCTGACTATCCAGTTGAGTTGGAAAGCGTGTTTGATGTGGGATTCCTTTCTTCAGGCACATAGCATTCTTTTCTAACCTCACTTTTGTGTTCTGGCAACAGTCTTCTGCAATAATAACACCGAGAGAAGGCTGTGTTTGTGTGTGGGAGCATATGATAGCTATATTTAGATCTAAAATGAGGGTCCTGTCCTAAACCAATGAGCTGTGTTTCCCAGTTAAGCTTGAAACCACAAATCTTTCAGTCCTGTCCCAGATGCCATTTCCATTGGCATGTGCAGCCATGCAGTTCTGTCTCATGGGGCAGTTTTGATAATCAGAAGAGATATCTACACCAGTGAATGAAAATTGCTGCAGCAAAACCTGGGGAACTAAAGACCACCCTGTCCTCTAGAAGCTGTGTCTGTGGGAGTTTGGATGTGGTGGACATGGGACTTCTGGACCCAAGTGACTCTATGAGATGCTGCGCTGTTGCGTACATCTGTGCTATCTCACGTTAGACCTACCTCTTCTTTGCTTTCCCTTATTTCTGCAGCAGATTCTTTTAGGCCTGTGTATATGTCACTCTAAGCATGACAGCTGTCATCTTAGGTCATTAGTCTAGAGATTGAATCTTGGAGAGCCTTTCTACCAGCGTGGTAGGAAACTGGAAAAGTTACTTGATAACAGGTAATTGCTAAGAGCTTTTATGGATCTCTGGCAGAGCTAGAGCTGTCAGATCTACAAGGTTGTTACAGGGATGTAGCAATAATCTAATAATCAGATTTTAATTTAGAATCTCTCTGTGCTAGCCAGGCAAATTTGGGCAAATAGGCTGCCACTGGGGAGGTAAACTGGCATGGGGAGGCTGGCTACTCCTGAACTCTGGGGATTTTGATAAACAGCAGCTTGGGTCCCATGCGTGGCTCAGAGGAAGGTCTGAGACATGACCTGAGCGTGGCCCTGCTTTCTGGAGCAATAACTGTATGTCCTTTCCATTGATGTATCATCTGCAAAAAGTTGCATCTAGGCCAGCTTTGCTTAACATACCTAAAGATGGGCGACGTGTGGGTTGAAAACCTCACCTTCTGCCTGTTTGAAGTACAAGCAATGAGGTGGTGGCTGCTCACCCTCTCAAGCCTATTTGTCAGGAGCAAACCCGGAGGTTTAGGACTCTATTTTCTCAACCCGGGAGCTGCAAAACTCCCACTGCACTGAATGGAGTCATTCAGCTGAGTGCCAAGGCGTTTCAGCGCTTGAAAGCGAACACCAGGCCATTTGCATACCTCCTGGTGCGCTCCCTGCTTTAATCCCGGGGGACAGGCCGTGTCCCCCGCTGCTCCTAAATCACGCCACTTCATTGCCTGGCTCCCTGAGGGATTCCTCTTCAGGGCCCTTTTGTTTGGATGCTTATTCACAATTTAAATATCACAAACTCTTTGTGACAATATCCTGACTAGGAATCAACTGTCAGCACTTTTCCAGGGTACATTATCACATACAGTTTTGATCGGCTGGTGGAGAGGTGATTCAGTTAAAGCTCAAAAGCTGTCCTGAAATTAATGCCTTGGATGACCTTGTATTTTTATTGGGAATCCTTTGACTCATAATTGTTAAAAAAAAAAAAGACTCTTTTCTTTTTGAGAATGAGATCTGTCTGCCTTCATCCTCAGGCTAATGAGATGAACAGCACTGGATTCCTGGTTTTTCATTCTTCTAAATGTCCCACATATAAACTCACACTTTAAGAAGAAACAGTGAGGACTTCCTACCTACTACCTACCTTTAAATTATATTTGCTTTAATGCTTGAACCTGTTTATAAACTGAATAGTTCCATGGACTTCACTGGGACCACTCAACATGAGAAAATTAAGCACACAAGGAAGAAATGTCATCATGCCTATGTGTATCCTGATTCCTCATCTCATCTCACATGTGTTTGTAACTTCCCTCTGTCTCTTCTTTAATTAATCAAGAATAAAGATTTGCTACTATAAGCCTCAAATTCCTGCAGTTTCACAAGACAGCAATTGAGCAGCTATTGAGGTAAAAATTTTTATTTCCCATTTATGTACAATGTGCTGTTTGTTGGGAAAAAAAAAAACAGCAACAAGTATAAGTAGCAATTCAACTGTTCCAGGAAATTCCTACTCATCCAAAATAAATCCCTCTCATAATGTGGTCTACCCATTGGAGAATGCTGTAAAAAGGTGCATCCAAATATATTAATACCGATTCCAGATGGCAGCTCACTTTGGTCACTTTCTGAGAGCTCCTTTGCTATTCACAAATTTTCACATGAAAAGACCATTTCTTTATTTTTAGTGGCTATTTGGTTGCTTCAACTGTTGGTTTTTCCAGAAGTGATGTAATTAACTAATATTAGCTGGTCATACCTAAATCCTCAGGAGAAGTTTGGAGCACTTGTATGGATGCTGCAAGAAGTTAGATTTAGAAATAGTGGATAAAGCAATGCAACCTAGACCCTGCTTCCCATGGGCAGAATGGCGACAAGCAGGTTTAAGAGAATCTGAAGTTGGTATTAAAAAGTTTTAACTTCCAAAATATTGTGAATTTCTTTAGTGAGTCCAAAGTAATGCCATGTCTTGCTGTACACTATGGGGAGAAAAAAGAGTTAGTATTAAATTGGATTTCCTTGGAAATCAGTGGATACTGAAACCATTTGGCTAACAGAGATGAAGAGAACTGGCAACATATTTGGGTTTCATCGGTACTATTGATTGATATAGGCTTCTGCATAAATACACTATGGCTGTCTATGGCTTGAGATGGGTGGAACTCTTTTAGTTTAAAATGTGTAGGCATATAAATAAACTACCAGAACTTGGAGAACTCAGGTAACTGTGACCGCCAGCTGCGTTACGATGTTGGTGGAGGAAACCTTTGAAACCTGCCTTTGCTGGAAAGCCTAAATATGTGGAAAAGCTTCATGGTGACACTGTTTTGTCCCTCCTGCCTGCTCCCAACTCGCACAATTCACTGCTTTGGGCAGCCTGGTTGGGGACTTGGCACATTTCCACAGTACCTGCAACGAGGAAGGACTCCCTCCAACGCGGCAGCGACAGGGATCGGACCCCGTTCGAGAAGCTCCCTCTGTAACCAGAATGGCCAGCAACCTTCTGGACGAGGATCTTCCCACCTGCGTTGTCAATTATGCCGCTGCAAGGGGGAAACATGGTATCCAAAGGAGAAAATTATCGCAAAAACAGAAACCATTCAACAGGGTTGGGAGGTAGGAAGTCTACACCTTTTGTTTTTTTTCTTTAAACCAGGTGCTATAGTGAAGCTAGGAAGAGGCAGCTAGGTCTGCTGTTAATAAATATTTGTACTTCTTCAATATAGAGAAAATCATTTGCTATAAAATGCGTTTTAGGTCTGTTTGCTCTTCCCATTTGCTAGCTCTGTGTTTGAATTTGACCTAATTGCAGAGAACCCATTTCTGTCTTCATTAAAATCCCTACAAGATTTATTGAACTACTGAAGATTTGTAGAAATGTAGTCAGAGAAGTCTTAGGGCCAATTATGCAGCAGAAATAGCTAGACAAATATGAGGCAAACCTCCCTGTCCTCTTTTTGTTTTGTAAAAACTGATGTTTTCTTCAAATTCCAGTATATGTACTGAATAATTTAGCAGAAAATTTAGATTGCTTTTGATCTCAGTCTGGAGTAAATTCAACAAAATATTACTGAAAGTTGTCAAAAACCTGACAGGCTGTGTGTGTGGTACACACTAAATGGTGTTTATCATATGTTTTGATACATATCTCAAGACAAACAAAACACTTTCAGTGTATGAAACCTGACCATAGCGTTAGTAGGTGAGTATGGAAACCAAGTTGTGACTGCTACTATAAAAGGATAATATCATTGACAAAAATTACACAGTGCTGGAAAATAAGAAATGAACAGCAAAAAAAGGTGAAGAATATGCTAGAGATGTAGATTTCTCTTATGATTGCAAGATGCTGATGGTAAAATACTTGCAAGGAAAGCAAATTTGCGGATTATGGAAATGCAACATATAAGCTAAAAATGCAAACTTAGTTGGCAAATGAAGAAAATAGAGATGCTCTACGCCAAAAATACAGGCAGGCAGCTTTTGAACTGTGTGTATTCACTGTCGGTATTTTGAATGAAGCTTGTGACTTGCCTTTGGGGCCAGCTCTGCTAGCAGGGGCATTCACACAATTTCCGTGTGTGCAGCTCTCTGAAGGCAGCATTGGCTGGTTGTCTGCCAGCCACTTGACAGTCATCTCCATGGCCAACAGCTGAGCACGCGTGGTGGCAGCCAGGAGATGGCAGCGGCATCGCACAGACGTGTCTATCTGCAGAGAGGGCTGCGGAGGGTTTCACGGAGCCACCAAAAGCTGCCCTTTAATCTCACCAGCTCATACTGGAGCAGCTTATTACATAACAGGAGCAATTCACAGGGTGGGACTGAGAAGAGAGTGAGAAGACAGAAGATCCCAGTGCTGGTACTGCTGGTGTCACCTAAGGTTTACAAAACTCTTTTCCTTTCTCCATCAATGCTGCTCCAGGTTCCTAACACACTGTTAAGGGAAGCTGTTTTTCAAATACAGTACAAAGTGCCTAAGTTTCAGCTATTCGCTGGTTCATAGAACCAGAAGCACCACAACAGTGCTCAAAATGAAGTCAAGATGTCGGTCAGACTACGAGTTCTTACTGCATTTTCACTTGAATCTTATGGTCTTTGCATCCTGCCTATAATTGTTATGTGTTGTTGATGCCAAGTTATTCTCCATTTAAGATTTCTGCACATTTTGACCTGGCAAACAAAACTTTGCAAAACATCTTCTGTGTATATTTGTCCTTTTCTTGTAGCAAATAGTTCTTTCCTGTAGACTATTACTCAGCATTCGATGTTGAGAATGATTAAATTGAAACCTGGGCAGCCAGCTAATCCCAGAACCATGTGAATTGCATATTTTCATCACTGGTGATATGACATTTTTTTTTTCTGAACATTTATTAATAGCAACAACTCTATCCTCCTCTTCCACTCAAATAATAGTAACGCAATAATCACTTGCTACACATGAATGAGAACTGCAGATCTCAAGACATTTCTCCTAGTATTGTGAAGCACCTTTAAACATGACTAATTTCATTTGGGATGCAGGATTGACAGCATTTTATGACTGGAATCATAATATCATAGTCTTTCTCATGTGTTTTCTACTAGAATAGCAGCTTGCGATCAAATCTGCAAGGCAGAGGCAACTGTAAATAACCTGAAAGAACAAGAGCTCCTTACACTGAAATTATGGTTCTGTCTGAGCATCTGACTCGTTTAAACTCACTCACCTGTGGATTGCAGCGCTACACACACTGGAAAAAGAAGCATAAATGTCTGTGCCATAAACACGATATTTTATATCTTGACATCCAGGAGGGCATTTTGCAATGAATTCTGGATTGATTATCTTCCCCGCCTTGACGTCACAGTCGATCTGGGGTACATCTGTGAGCACAAAATCTTTGGAAAGTCAGATTGAATGTTTCCACAGCTGAATGACCTTGTTACGGAATGTGTGAGCTGGGTGACAGGGAAATTTTCCTCTCCTACACTTACACAAACGCTTTAGAGATGCAAGCAATGCTTATGTGTTATGCATCTTCATAACTCCTCTACTAAGGGATGTGACTGTAACTCATGATGAACAGAAAGGTCTGCGGGCATTTTTGACCTCGAATGTTTGTTTTCTCGGAGCAGAGCTTAAAGTTATAGAGACCTGCACATAGGACATATACCACCTCTTCCTACTAACTAACTATATGTCCTCATGTTGCAGCACATTCATTTCACATAGTTATGTCTCTTTGCAGCCTTAGTACTATGATCCTTTTACAGTTCCTGGTTGCCCATGGAGATATATTTTAAGAGAGAATCATGTGATATATTTCTCACACATATTTAGTGGTACTTATTTTACTCAGTGATGCGACTTCACTAACAGAATATATTAGTTAATATATGTTCCCACTGTGTCTACAGAGATTTGTAAAGAGTTACCAAAATATAACTTCACTTCTTTGGACTTTTTCTGCACCAGACTTGACTTCTGTAAAGCAACCAAACATACTACTGGGATGACTTACATAGCTTAGCCTTTTTAGTCTTCTTCATGGCTTCCTTAGCTGCATATGTATATGTAAGAAATACACCTAGAAAAAATTGAAAAATAGTATGAGGAAAATGGTGGACAGTAGCATTGGTCACCACAATTTCCTGTATATGGAATTTCATATGTTTGACTGAACTAGCTGAAGAAATGAGATGGAAATATTCTAAGCCACATTTAGGTTTCTGAACTTTGCAGACAAGATGGTATCTACCATAAAGTGAGTATTTTTCAAAGGGATTAAAAACCATTTCATCTCACGTGTCAGTTTGTGGAACTCACTATCAAAAGACGCTATTGAGTACATATGGTCAAGAAAATCATGAAAGATCCAGATATTTTCATAAGTAATGAAAACACCTTATAGTTAGTGAGAAAGAGATGCTAAGGATGTGCAACATTCTGTGTGCATAAAACACCTGTGAAGTTATGGGGAGAAAGCTCCTCCTCAACAGCCCTTGTGAGGAGTTTAGCCCTTAATAGTGCAGTATGAAATTTCACTCATTGGTCTCTAGTGGTGGCCTGTATGGGCTACCAGACAGCACTATGGACTGTATGAGATTGTAGAGTAGCATGTCCCAGTATCCTGTCTCAGCAAGGGCACTGTTTTACTTCAGTAAGCATAATTACGATTTGAAAATTGTAACGGCAAGAGCAAAATACACAGGTTAAAACATATCTTGCACTCTCTGTATGTGGTTATCTTGTCAGGTTTACTTGAGAAATGTATGACATACTGAAACTTCATTCTGTGTGCTTATCTTACAAGCAATATATTACGGGTAATAGCCATATTACAAATATTTTCACCTTCCTATTTACCCTTCCCTAGTCTGACCTTTCAGAGGGAATTAAAATGCTCTATTATGTGTTGGTTGATCCTCTGATGATTTGTTAGGTTAATCTTGCTAAAATATGTGATAGCAATTGTATTTTTTTCTTTACTCTTTTCCCGCTAGACTGATTTGAGAGAATTTCCAGACTTAACTCTTAGAACTTGCTCAAAAGAAAGAAGAGGATCTGAAGTGAGGATGTACCATTGGGACCTTTTGTCATTGGCATAATTGTATTACCAAGGATAACTTTTAGTTTGAGGGAAAAAAAAAGAGAGAGAAACAGAGAGAGAGCATAAAAGAAATTGGAATGTCTTGGCTGAATACAATGTTAGGGCATGATTTTATGTGGATAAAGTAATTTTTGTAGCAAGGAGAGAAAAACTGTATGGATAGCTATGAAGATAAAGGTCTATCTCCTGCAAGTTTTGAGGGTTCCAGCTAGAGGGAATATTGCATGGGAACATTGAAATGAAAGCCAGACAGCACAGCTAGGTTACATGGTGGCTGTACCTCTGTCAAAGAGAGATACAGAAGTATATAAAGAAATCCTGCTTGGCTTATTGCAAACTTACTTTGGCACTCCTTGGTCATGGAAAGCCCTGCATTCTTGGACAACTCAGAATAAAACAGAGAATGAATGTTTCCCAAGTGTGAAGTATGCAGACTCGCAATCTTAAAGTGATATTGTTATTTTACAGGGATCCTTGGCCTAGCTCCACTTGAGCTCATATATATATAGCAGATCAGGTGTACTTACCAAAAAAGGCTGCAATGACTGAGGCCTTCATGGTAAGAAAGGCAAGGTCTAGATATATCAGTAGGAAATTCTGCAAAGGAAAAGAAAAGTACATCAGGCTACATTTGAAGGAACAATAACTGACACTGAAAACCATGAAACCATTCAGAGTCCTCATGTGCTGAATTTTCTTCTCACAGGCTTTCTGGAGCAGCTGATGTTACTGGAATAGATTATATTTGGGTTATGACATTTCCATGGTTTGATTTTTTAACTTATCTTGTAATTCTACCATCAACTGGAAGTTGCATGAGAAATCTCTTTCCTTTTGTGTTTGTGTATGTGTGCATGCCAGGGTATGTGTTCAAGGTTAAGAGAACTCTCTGTTAGAAAATCTGGATGACATTCTCTTTTAGAATAGTTAGGAGGGAGGGTGACTTGCTCCTCGTTTGAAACAGCGGGTCCAACAAAAAGATAAAGACAGAGCGAGCTCCCCCAAATTCATTGAAATTGGGTATGTTCATGTTGAAAGTATGAGCAGCTGGCTACTAACCCAACATGCAACAGCCCTTTAGCATGAGTCTCTGCAAAAGGCAACAAGTACAAGGGCATCTCTGTCCTATCTCTGCCTTTCTGTGTGTATCTGTATCAGGAACTACACTGTATAAGGAGTATTTCTGAATGAAATTTGCTGGTAAGGTGAATATACATGAGGGCAGAATCCACACGTGTAGAAGCAATTCCTTTTTCTGAACTATATTCTAATTTCAATACTAATTCTACTTCTAACATTTTCAGTGTCTAAAGTCATGACGGACAGAGATTCGGACTTATAATATTAATCTATATTCTGAGGAAAGAAATCACTTCTTTTCTAGCCATTGAACATAGTTAGAATTAGTCTATTGCCATTTTACTTTACACATATGGGAAGTCTTGGAAAGTCAATAAAAGTCAATAAAAAAAAGCAGGAAATTTAGAAAGAGATGTGTGATATTTGTTGCACATGTCACAGACTGTGAGTTACAATGTATGTTTCCTGCAGATTAGCTGCTGGAAACCTTACAGTGACCCGTACCATGGAATCCAATATATCCTCAATTTCTTTGGATTTCAAAGACTTCAGGTAGGCTCAATGAGTTTATTAAGCAACTGTAGTGGTCAGGGGACAGAAATTTCTGTATTACACTGTTGTTTTAATGAGAGAAATGAAACTCTTTATCTTTGCTGAAGAATAATTAGGAAACCATTTTAAATAAGGCATACGTGGAAATAAAGAAAAAGAAGAGGAAATTATCATAATGCATGATGATTAATTTCTTGTTTCTAGTAACCAAAGTGTTGGTTGTTTGGTGACTGTTGGAGGGAATCTTGTACTGGCAGTTCATAGTCATTAAAATACCACAAGATGCCTAACAAACATTGGACTAAAAAGTCTGAGAGGGAGAAAAAAAAAAGTGTTTTTGTAGAGGAAGGCTCAAGGATCAAAATAGACTTGGTATTCAAAAAACTTGATCATCTGCTTACGAATGGAAAGATTTGTGCTAAACTCAAAGTTAGCTTTTTTTCAAGGAAGAATATGCACAGAATATTAAATCTGGAAAGGACCAGGGCAAGGATGGTTTCTTTTTTCCTGGACAACATGGCAATTTCACTTAGAGGCAAGTTTCACTTAGAGATGCTCATAAACAGAACCTGCCCTTTACCCAAAAAGGAAATTTAGAGTGACAAAATAGATATGGAAGAGAGAAAAACTTTCTGCAATCTGTTTTCACATACAGTGTTTCCGCATTTTTATTTAATTGCTCTTCATTTCTTCATGTATCGAAAGAAGGGCAACGAAGCTGGTAAAGGAGCTGGAGCACAGATCCTAGGAGGAGCGGCGGAGGGAGCTGGGTTGTTTAGTCTGGAGCAGAGGAGGCTCAGGGGTGACTTTATCACGCTCTATAGCTACCTGAAAGGAGGTTGTAGTGTGGTGGGGGTCGAGCTCTTCTCCAAAATAACTACCTATAGGACAAAGAGAAATGGCCTCAAGTTGCACCAGCAGAGGTTCAGATTGGATATTAGGAAAAATTTCTACACTGAAAGAGCAGTCAAGCATCGGAACAGGCTGCCCAGGGAAGTGGTGGAGTCACAGTCCCTGGCAGTGTTCAAGACACATGCAGATGAGGTGCTTAGGGACATGGTTTAACAGGTATGGTGTCGAGGGGCTTACGGATGGACTCGATATTGAAGGTTTTTCCAACCATAATGATTCTGTGATTCTATTTTATGATTTTCAGGCCTATTTGGATGACTAAAATGGTATGCTAGACTCTAAACTGACTTCAGCCAACTCTACATCTGTAAAATTTATAATCCTTTTTTCTACAGGTGAACTGCACCTCTGATTTCTACTTCCATACTATAGTCAGAAAACTTAAAATGCCAGGACTGCAAGTGCACTAACAATAGCACTTTGGTTCTTTCTTACTATGTCTGTCCCTAGTAATCTTACTAAAACAATCTTCCCACTCGACTGCCAAAACTAAAAGCAACGGAATTTGCTCAGAAGACACAGGACTGAGTTCTGGAGGGGCTTGGGAGACTGCTCACCACCCTGAGCAGGTTTCTGCAAAATAAATTATGGTCACGGGTAGCCCTAGGCTGTCCAAATTATAACGGCAATAACAGTTGCCTGGTAACATTTTGATGTAGCTGTTGTTGTTATTTACATGCAAAAAAATCTTGCCTACCTCTGAGAATAAAATAATTTGAATCATATGCTGCAGTGTATTTCTGGTGTGAGGCTCTCAAAAAGCAATGATAGTGAGCTCCAGAGCAGAGTTTCTCTCCCAGCTCAGATGCTTTCCTATCCACTTACATCCCTCAATCCAGTGCTAAGACCGTGAGATCTTCAAATGTATTGAAAAGTAGACTTCCATTTCTGGCAACGGAAGGCAATGACAGTTCTCACTTCCATAACACCTACTGTCCTTTCGGATCAATCCCATTAAAAAGAAAAGGCATATTATGAGAGCTGCTGATCATTTGTTGAACCATCATATACTGCTACAGGCTATATTGCCGTTGACTTGGTCTTTAGAAAAGGCATCTTAACATGAGCATCCCCAAAATCTTCAGCAAGTAAAATCACTGTTGACATCTTTGTTTAAAGTCAAGAGGTTTGTAGGAATTTGTCCTGACAGTATTTGCCTTAGTACTGTTGTTATCTTCAGTTTAACTAGAGTAGAAAAGATCTGAAATAGTAAAGGACACATCTAAAACCTTGGTGGATTGCTGTGTGTGTTGTGGAGAGATTCCCATGCTACTTATTTTTGCCTGTACGACAAAGGTATAAACCACCTGCAAAACTAGTGTTGCACAGAAATTCTCATTGTGTTCCTATGAGTCTGTCATCCCCAGGGCCCTGCTGTCCCCAAAGTCCTTCTGTCCCAAGGGGCCAGAATTTGCAGTCCCTGAGGCCTTGCAGTCCCTGAGTGCCCTGAGCAGTGCAGTGCTCTGAGGCAGCACTGCCTCACGCTTAGGCTGCAATCACCATCTCTCTCACCACGTCTGCTGGTGGCATTGCTTCCCAAGGCGATAGGAATTGTGTGGGGTTTTGTTGTTGTTATTGTTTGTTTTTTTCTTCTAAAACATCTAAGAAGAATTCAGATGTAAAACCTATCAGGTGGCAAGAGTTCAGTGAGCAGACACCATTTGCTGTAATAATAGATATTATTTCAATAGGAAAATTAACAGAAGCATTTAGATAATACACCTACACAACTGATGTGTTGTCATAGCTACACTTGCATGCACCCTGTATGCAATCTATGTTGAGTGTCTGGCTTAGATGCTCTAAACTTCCTATTGCAGAAAGTCTGTTTGCATTCACTGTATTCAGAGACTAGGGAGTTACCTGGATGAAGATTGAGAGTTTGTTTGAGACCCCCTATACTGTGTATTAGTATGAAAGCTGCTACTTCCAAAAGATAAAGAGTGAAAAAAGACTGGAATAAAATAGTGCTTTTATTTTTCTTTTTCTCTGGAATCAGAAAGTAAGGCTCTGGTCATGCAAATGGACACAGACAAATTACAGACTCTTTAGTGCATATGTACACAATGACAGATTCTGAGGTGTTTTACCTTTAGACGGTTAAGAATAATGTTGTGCTATTACGCACTGATGTGCTACTGTTCCTTTGTTATTTTACTGGATAAATATTTCCTATTAAAACAAAACCAAAAGTGTCTATGTTCGGTTGATCTGTAGTGTGAGTTTTTCTGTCATTTTACCTTTTATTTTACCATTATTAGTCTCACTACTATGATGTAGTGAGCTAAATTCACTACATTTTTAACCAATTTTTTTTTTCCTAGAAACATCAGCTCACCATATTGTGTATAAAATGATCGATCTTTATGTGTAAGACAGATTTACACATCAAACTTATTAAATTGTTTGGTTTTATTCCAAAAAGCACACAGAATCTACCCCCTCCTCCCTCAATTTACCTAATCTATCTTTTTCATTTTCTGCTAATATGGGATGTGATGGGATAAAGTGGGATAAAGCCACCGCTCCCGTTTTCTCCAAGACATTATTTCTGTTCTGAAAATTACTCAACCTCAAATCTTTCAAATATGTCTGACATGTAACCTGACCCCTCACTGAAAAATACCTAATCACAGAGTCATCTATTGATAACATTACGAACTTATCATCAGGGGGCCTCACGGATTTACACTTCAGCCTTTTGCAGTTATTTTTCTGACACCTTGTTATTTAAGCACACCTGGTTAAGCTCCCTGTCCTCTCCTCTCTGAGAGAGAACTATACACACACACAAAAAAACCCTTCTGCAAACAAACAGATTGTTCAAATCCATATAAATTGTCACCGAAGGCAAACTACACTTCTAAAGAAGGCAGGTTTTAAGTCCTTGAATTCTGTTAAGGCACTGCAGTCCATTACACGTGCAAACAGAAACTCTTTGTTAGTGTCATGTGTTTTGTCTCTGCAAGAGTAAGCGGTTTATTTCCAGTAATCTCCTATGTTGCAGAAATTAATTTTGTGTGCTGTCTTTGTGCTGCAGCAGTGTGTGTTATTGTTCTTCTCAAGAAGCCTTAACACAGCAGCAGCAGTGACACAACAGCAAAACAGAAGTGGACTTTGTTCGGAAGATATTTGAGCAAGTCGTGTGGAGTTCACAATACTATCCTTAACTGTCCTGTGGGATGAAGTAGTTATGTGCTCCTTATAGAAAAATTGAGTGGGTTTGGTGTAGGTGTGAGTAAACTGGTTTGAATAAACAAGAGGTGATCATCTTTGGATTTCTTTTTCTCTTGTTTCCTTTTTTAAAATGTTTCTCTCTTTTTCATGTTCTTATTCCGTCCCTGTGGTACTTAAACCATGTGCAGCAATGCAATAATAGCTATGCATTTTGGTGTATACTAGGTAGTATGACTAAAACCTGCCACATATGATTTATTCTCACCTCCTTTCTTCCCAGAGGGAAGGAATGATGTATACTTAGGGCATTGTGTTGCTCTGACAGACTATACATAAAAACAAAAGCCCTAGTTTATTTTAAAAAGGCAGTCAATTAATCCTGTTGAGCCAGGAAACCAGATTTGATAACTGTATTTCCTTTCAGAGACTTAGGCTGCCCTCATGTTTCAGATACTGATGTTTCACTGGCTATCAGAAGGTCTGAAAGGTCTGAAATGCAGTTTTGCAAGGGTAAAACTCATTCACATGAAACACTGAATTCCCGCTTGTGCTGGTCTGAGTTAGTTAGAATATACTCGGCCAGGAACTAAAAAATACCACAGACTTCATCATCTTCTGCTATTAAAAAAAAAAGGTGAATGAAAGCTTGACTGCTTTCTTCCATACATGAAGGAAATTGCAAGGTGGGTGCTATAATTTAAACAAGAGAAAGTTACTATCATCTGTGCTAACACTATCTGCTAGGGTAGGACATACTATATTGTATCGTATCAAAGATAAAACTATTTGCCTGCACTCTGTTATGAGAAGAGTCAGTAAGAACTCAAGACTTTGAGCAGACGGCGTCAGGTTGTACCTACTTCCACAGCCTCCTCCAGCTTTCCTCCAGCCTGGACAGTGGCTGCAAGCAGGACACCTTGGCCAGACAGCAGGAAGTGGAAATGCCAAAAGGAAGAGCTTGGTCTGAAAGCTTGTCCCCTGTTTGAACACGGGTGCATCTGCACGTTAGGAATAAACTAGGAGTGTCGACTAGGGTGAGCTAGGACTCAAAACCAAGAATGCTTCCTGGAGCCTGTAATGAGACAGAGCGTGGTGGTGCCTTTTGCCTAATCTTCTAGTGTCTCAGAAGGAAAGCTGCCAAGGAAATACATGGTTTTGTGCTTGCAGGTCCCTTCACTGTGGTAGAGGAGTTGTATGAAATATTATGCATTAGAGTTAGAGATAGCTACACACTCTGTGTCATTCTCAGGCCACAGGAATCCCACACTCGGGTCTGCAGTGGTCCCCACCTCTGCAAATAATCGTCCTTTCCATAGCAGAGCTGGTGATCACAGTCATTCCAATTTGCATTTAGGCTTTTGCTTCAGAGGTGTTACCCGTGGGCTTCAACACTGCTTGCTTCCTGAGGCAGGTGCTGTTTTCCACTGTACTGCTATACAGTTTGCTTTGTTTCTCCAAGAAATGCAACGGGTGGGCTGTGCTTACTGTTGCCAGTGTGCAGGAACTGTGCCCACATTGGGCTGATTAACCTCTTGGATGGCCTGTGATCTATCTGCTCTGTTCAGGGACCAAAGCCATGAGCTCAGGCCCTGCTCTGCTCCCAGACAAGGATCAGGCTTCTCGGCTGCTCTCTTTCTGATCCCATTTCCAACATTCCTGGTTGCACTGGGGCCCTGCTTCAACACAGAGACTAGGGCACACCCCAACCTCACGAGGTTCCTTTGGAGACTGATGACAAGGGGCCTCTTTGGTGATGAGGGAAACGTGGGTTCAACTCTCTGAGGAAGAGGATGGCCCTGAGCCCTGTTGTTCCTGATTAGGAGTTTTACACAAAGAGCGTTGACTGGGGGGGGGGGGCTGCCACACGCTGTTTTAGAAGGTGCTTTGCTCTGCTGCATCAGGTACCTAACTCAGAAGAGAGTCAGCTGGCCTGCTGCTTCCCATACCTCTCACTGGGTGCCTGTCAAGTCACTGAAGTGTGGTATGGGTATTTATGAGAAATAATGAGGGGGTCTTTAGGAGCACTTCCCTTCCTTTGCTGATTTTAGAGGGTATATGCTACAGGATGTCTGATCCCAGCTAAATGAGGTGCCTGAATTGGTCATATTGGATCTGGTCCCTAACTTGTCAATTCCAGGTGTCCTTCCTCCCACCAGAAGCGAGATGAACAGCTCTGGAAAGAAGGTGAAAATACCAACAGGAGTGGAGAGACCCAAAATGATGACAAGACCAGAGCCTCACAGAGCCTCAGCAGCCAGGACAGCTCCTTATGGGTTGTATACTTGAACTTAGGGGGTCTAAATTCTGACTAAGCTGTACTTGGGGCACCTGAGTCCTCTTTTTTAGAACTACTTTCAGAGATTTTTCTATGTAGACTTGCAAAAAGAATTTAGTCCAAAAGGGCTCTGGTCAGGTAGGAATAATGAGAAGATGCTATACCTAGAAATTTAGGAATGAATTAAAACACCCTAGCAGGCATATGCTACTCATTTTATACCCGTGAGATGTTCTGAAATTAAACCAACATAGTGCTGAAGTAACAGTGATGAATCAGGACCTCTGCTTTCCTTGGAGTGCTTTCAAAAGAAGATAATTTATTTAAAGCTGTCATGTGATTTGTTTTGCCAGACATTTCTCAGGGCCTAAGTAAAACTGCAATGGTTATGCTTTCTCTTCTGTCTCATGGAGATAACCCTCAATTATGCTAAAGTCTGGCCTGTCCCTTCCAGCAAAGGAAGAAATATGCTTAGCATATGCCACCCACAGAGGAAATGGAATTGGGAACATCTAGATGACTGAATCCTGGGTCATTACACTTTACCTTTCTGTTTCCCGCCCTGCCCTCACAGAGCCAGATCTCCTGTGAGCACTGGAGCTTTCCTAGTGAAATGGTGCTGTTGCAGAACACCTCCTTCCCTCCCCTAACACAACTAGCCCTACTTAAACCTCAGTCAGGCCCCAAACTGCATCCCTGGCACAGTCATTTCCTCCAGAAACTGAGAGCCAACAGTTGGCTCAGGAGACACGGAAGTATCTTCAGCAGGGCCTGAAGGCTGTGCCAGTGTTTGGTTTCACATTCCTCTTTCTTTCACTTTGTAGAAAGTGCACCATTTTCTATTTTCAACAAAAATATCCAGTTATAGCGAGTTAGGTAGTCTTTTTAAAGTGTAATACATGCTTTCTGAGGTTGGACACCCAATATAAAAGCACTGAATACCAGCACTATTGTGCTGACTGCAAGCTAAGATTTACTGTAGTGTGTCAGAATTCCCCTGAAGGTAGATATTTGGCCTGAAAGGGAAGAACTGGTGTTAAAGACACTGAAAAAACTGCAGATTGCCCTGGGGATGGTTCTATGGATTCTTCTAACGTGTTCAAACAAAGCTTGAAACCTTTTATTTGGGTAAAAACTTAGAAGCAGAAATTCAGAGAAACTTTAGGATGTTTGTGCTCTGCTTATTAAAGGCATGTATCCCTTCAGTTATATAAGTACTACAAAGGCAAAACTGAAGCATGCTAGTAAGTTTATACAACATCTCTCACACACACAAAAGGAAACTGCATCAATTCAGTGCCTCCTGCAGTCAGCATGACTACTCACTCATCATGCCAAAGCCGTAGACTGGTTGGATAAGGATTCAGAAGAGAGGCATATTTAACAAAATATCTGGAACTATCCTATTATGTGGCACTGCTTTGAAATAAGATGGTTAAGTGGTAAAATTCATCAATGAAATGGAACACCTAGTAATGATGACAATTCTACTCAAACTAGGGGAAACTAGAAAGCATTTTGGAAAGCTAAGCTGAAATCTGCTTTTGTGCTGGAAGCCAGCTGAAAAAAGCTGAGGAAATAATTTCACTTCTGCTTTATAGTTCTCTCTTAAATGATAGTTCCAGGCTGGACATTTTCCCCCTAATGTATTTTGTAAATGCCCTTAAAATTCAAAAATCATATTTGCTCCTGACTTATTGCATTAATCATTCCCTCTCATTCCCTCATATCCACCTCAGATGCCTTTTGGGTGTTTTCTTTCAGGAAAAAAAAATGCTATTAATGGTTCACGTATGAGACTGAGGAAGGCTGCCTGTCATTGCTAATCACAATTTTCTTTGATTCCAAAGCAAAACAAAAACTTTGATTCATTCAGGTCTCTCCTAAAAACCTGCAGGCATCCAAGCAACAACCTGATGGCACTTCCAACTCCTCTTGTCAAAGAACAAGTGTGGTGGCTGGAGAGGAGTTCACCCTGAATTTGACCCAGTCGCTAGCAATCTGTTTCCCCATCTGGAGCCCAAAATGTGAAGAGGGAGCAATTGTGTATAACAGAGTACTCCCCAGGACTGACTGCTCAGTCAGAATGGGTCAACACACACAAGGACCTGCCCTTGCTTGTGGTGGACAACTCGCATGAGGCACATTCCCATCAAGGATGTGGAGCAGAGGGCAGCCTTGCTACTAGGACCACCTGAAAACCCTCGAGGGGGAATGTCCAACCTCACAGGTGGGGCTTGTGGGTGACCTCCCAGCTTGTGCCCTGCCTGTGTGGGCTCCCACGTCCCTTATGCATGGGGACCGTGTCAAATGGTGCTCGGAGGAACCGCGTGGCCACTGTGTCGCATCCAGGCACAAAAGGCAGGTCTGCAGCCCCAGAGAGCAAAGTGCTGGAGTCCTGCAGGCGCGCTGTGAGAAAGAGGGAAGAGATGGGCTTGACCAAGCAAGGCAGATGCTGGCTGGAAGGTGGTAGGAAGGAGCTGCAGGAGTCACTGAGCTGTTGCCCTCTCATAACTGACTCACTGGAGGTGACCAGGGCCAGGGTACACAGTGCTGCTGCCAGTAGTCCTGTATGTCTCACCCTTGTCCTGCAGACTCCAGGGTAAATTACAGATTTGGTGAAAAAAAAAGAGAATGAAGCCTTCTGAATCCGTAAAGGAACCTGGTGGAGAGACTGAGAGGTACAGAGACGGTGGCATTCAAATTTTCCTGTAAACAAGCAATTTTGGAGAAGGTAAAAATTTCCACAGTTTTATGTACAAGCCTGGAGCTCCTGGAAATCCCCAATACACCCTAGTGGGAACATTAAAGGATTGCTTGAAGCTACCCAAAATCATTCAGAATTTTTCCAGAAATTTTGGCTCATGTAAAACCTCATTTGGAGCTGTACATTTTTTTTAACAGGAAAAAGGTTCTAGCTGAGAGACTGTTGATGGCTGTGCTGTATTTATAAAGCTATTTAATAAGGTGTCAGACAGAGAAAATAGATTGTAGCTGATCTTTATAATATTCTTCATATTCGTATCTATGAGAGGCCCTGTTGCATACCAAGGACATCTGATATGAACAGTGTTCTTAATGTGCCCCTGAACTCTTAATTAAGCTCCGAAGACAAAGCAAAAGTAGGAATGGACTTAATGGATGCTAGCAGGCCAGTTTGGTCGTGACTGTAAGACTTGTCATCTTAGGAGCTGCCTAAATGTTGATGACCTGGATGAAGCAGAGCACCTTATAGCTACATTTGTGGATGCGGGTAGTTAACTGATGGGCAGTGATAATTGCCATGCTTCTGATACTGTCCAGAGTTAGTTAGTTAGCAATCATCTGCTGAGTAGAGCTGTCCCATAGAGTCCATAAGAGCCTACCTAATTTCAGTAGTCTCTCCCACTCATCCTGAAGGCCATCTACCATGACCATCTACCTTTATAGACCAGGCGCATTTCTGGCTAATCTAGGACTTTCCCCATCAACTTCCCTGCAAGTGTGAGGGCTTAGAGACTTCCTCTGCCTAAAGCAGTCTGCATGCACTTGTGCTTGGGGCTAAAAGAGCTTAAAGCTTGATGCAGGCTGTGGTGAGCCAGACAGCCAGCGTGCCTGGGAACGCACCCAGGGATGTTTAATTCACTACCGTAGACACATCCTAAATGGCTACAGCTTTTCTGGGAACCTGTGCACCACTTTGACCCTCTTCCACGGTGCAGGGAGCCTGTACAGTCTGAGCAGCATTCACTCAAGTTTTCCAAGTGTGAAATGTGCAATAAGTAAAGGAATTAGGATGCAAAAGAATGGCATCTGCTCCAAGACTGCTAGGCAGGCGAATGAAGCATAAATTCGTAGTAAGACATTGTTTTCTAAACATAGTAGAAAAAATGTTGTTATCTTGCTTGGTTGGTCATTAGAAGAGCGATAATTATAGTCTCTCTGTAACAATTGGGAGCAGAACAATGACAACATTGTCCCTGATGCTAGCTGAATTCTATCACATTTAGCCAGGGCAGGAGCCCTTGTGAACAATAGGCCTCCTTGTGCCACAGGCAAGTTCAAAAAGTACTTAACTGATTAAGTAGGTCTTAAGCACTTACCTGTCTCTGTGAATCTGGCCTTATTATAGCTACCCAGCATGCGTAAGAACGGGGAGGAGGGTGAGGGAAGCAGAGCGGTGATTACTTTAGCTGCAGCATATTCTGTGGCTTTATGTACAATGCACACTATCACCATTATTCCTCTTCTAAAAGACCTTGTTTTAGTTTTGCAATTCCAGCCAGTGACCTGCTGATCCAGCACCTACACATGCCAGTCAATCTGCTCAGGCGATTTGTGACTGTGAGTGTCCCAACATTGTTTTCTAGGCATTTAGGCACAAGACACTAGAGAGGGAATGCAGTCTCAGTTTTGCCCACAGAAAATGGAGCTATCAATTTATGTTGCTCAGCTGGCATCCTAAATGATCTGCCTATTATTTAGGAGGCTTTTGATAGAGCAGAGACTTGAACATGAATATCCCAAGTCTTGGGTTAAGATGCTAAGCCTAGGGTTATCTTTTCTCTCTGAAGCTGTGTTTGTGGCTTTTGTGGGATGAAAAGGGAAAAGTTAAAAAATCTCCAGGAAGACCAGCTACAATTTAGTCCTTTAGTCCAATGCTGCTGTTATATAAACTTCAGGTTTATTTTTAACAGTGTTCTCTAAAAAGCAATGGGCAGAAGTAATTAATCATTCTGTTCTATCATATGAATTAATTAGCCTGTTTTCCCAAACTTCTGTATTTACACTGTGTCTGTGGCAGTCCCCTTCTTTTAGAAATATTCACATTCAATCAAATTAATCTCTCACTTGAGTGAAAGCAGGTAGCTAGGTGAAGGTAGAACACCTTGTTAATGTCCTCACTAAAGGAAAAGACTCCAGTAGGAATTCATTCTTTATTAAATACCAGAGAATCCACACGGGATCTCCTTCCTGCATCCCAAGAGTGAGAAAACCTGGTTGCCTCCACGGCGTCACTCGTAAAAGCAGCTCAAATGGCAGTGCCAAGTCTTGTGTAAGAATGCTGCCACTGAACATGAAAGAAGCAGCTCACATAATAAATTAGCAAGCTAAGAACATAAAATTACTATTAATTACAAGTAAAATTACAAAGCAATATTAAATTATATTGTCTGGACATTAAGGATTTTTTTCATTGTTGCTTATGCCTTGAATGAAAGACAGAAAGTATTTCCTCTTGCCCTGGTGAAAATGACCTGCAACTTGAAGTGTTAGATCAAAACAATGCAAGCAAATAAGTTTGTGTAAAATAAGATACTATTTTAATATAGAGAAAGTAATGTACAAGTACACTGCAGTTAGTTTTGTATGAGGTCTGTCTGAGCCACTTTAAAAAGATCAGTCATACATCCCTCACTAATTCGATGGATGAACTTAACAAAGTGTCAGTGTGGGACTACAGAAATAGAAAAATATAGAGGTGCATGTTTTTCTTAAACACAGTCAAAAGCAAGGTGTTTTTAAATATAGTAAAAATCAAGCTATAATCATGTATAATTATTACTGTTCTCAGCCAAATGTATTTTAAAAGACATCTAAACTGAAGTTATTTTTTTCCCATGTGGGCGTTTGTTAGATTTTAGTTACTTGTTTAACTTTTGGAGGGGCTAGAGGAAAAGAACAGTGCTCTAAGGAAGATCTGCATTTATAATCTGTAATTCCTTTTTTGCTCTAGATGTGGCGTAGTTCCCATAAACTGTAGGAGCAAAACTATCATCTTCAGAAGTTGCTCTGTGAAAAGTTTGCTTGGGGCATTTGGTTCATGTTTGCACTAGTCTAACAGAAATTGCATTTTGAAGAGCCTTATCAAGAATCTAATCTCTCTGCAGAGACCTGAATGGCTGTGGCAGGCTTGACAATGCTATTCATTTTTGGAGCCTCACCAGCAAAACAAGCACTCAGCACAAAAGGATATATAGATTCTAGGCTACTCTACTGTTTATACATGCATATCTATCCATCCAGCAGGAAAGTTCACACTCTCTCTGTAAGTACATATATATACATACATGTATATTTATATATAAATCACTGGAATAATAACTTTTTTCCAACCTATATCACAAAGATTAGTGCCCCCAGCATTATCTACAGCTAATTAATGTTACAACCCATACATACTGATCACAGAGGCAAAGAAAAAGTGGTGGAAGTAAAAGCATTTAAAAAAAATGGGGACGAAGTCACACGACCTATTACACATTTTATTTGAGCTGTTAGCCTTTATATGTCTATTGATGTGTGAATAATACTCAGCACTATTTATGAAATAGTCCAGCCCTTGCTGGGCAGACAATGAGTATGTGTGTCCACTTTAACAGTAGGGGTTTCATGCTTTTATATATAATTTATAATATACATATATATGTAATTTAAAGTACAGTTTCATTGTATGTCTTCTTCTTCTCAGCTCTTTGATCCCGTGCCTAGAGCTGAACTGTTAGACAAAAAAAGTAAGTCGCTACAGTTTCTCAGAAGTGAAAATAGTTAACTCTTATCAGCATACCAACAAGCAACTCCCCCCTCTCCCCAGTGAATAAATATAATAGAGAAACGACATGAGAATTACCTTGCTTGAGGTGTGTAACTTTTTATTCCTTTTCTCCACCCAGTATCACAGTGTAATTTTTTCCAAGCTTTTCTGCACCACAAACTCCACTCAACATTATTCTAAAGAAGCAGAGGCAGCGAAGAGGAGGCCTGGACACCTTTTCTCTTTCTGAGAGGAGCAGAGGAGCTAATCAAACATTCCCATCGAGCTCCCGGCTCTCTGCAAGGCACATTGCACCCTCTCTGCCTCCCTCTCTCCCTTTCTGCCTCTCTCTCCCTGTCTCTCTGCCTCCCTCCCTCACACACAGACATACAGAGCTTCTTACATCGATTTAGCAGCTGAATTAGGCGGGCCTATTTTAAATATACGTTCCCTCCCACATATTTTTCAGTAGGGATTTCTGTGCTCTTTTGCACCAGCTTGTCAGATTTGTCAGGTTTTTCTCTTTTGGAAAGGGAAGCTTCCCCTTGACTGATGTTTTGGCTTGTTTAGTTTCAGATTCCTCGTGAAGTTCAGCATTGTAGGAAAAAGGCTACAACTAGTAGCCTGGGGTAAATTGAGTAGCTCTGAAGATGGCAAACACCAGATTAAATAGGTGTGTGTCAGATATAAAAAAAGAAAATTAGCTTTTAAAGAAGTAGATTGTAATGCCTTCACTCACACAAATAGCATCTTACTCCCTAAACAGTTAACACTGAAGTGGGAGGATTAGTGACAGAGCAGGGTCTTTATGAGTAAAGGGCATTCGGGTCTAGCCACAAAGAAGGAAAAATACGAAATCAGCACTAGTGTGGGCTTCTTTTGTATGAAGGTGTGGAAAGTTAATAAAATGCTTTCAAACCAGCATTCATTCAGTGTGGCCTAGCCAAATGAGATGCACAAAATGACTACTTTGATCAAGTATCTCTGCAGGCATTGCTGCCCTAAAAACCTCAGGTAGCCTGAAGGATAATGTTTTACTGAGGCAGTTGAGATACTGCAGCATGCACAGGATTATCACAGAATGGGTTATATACTCTAGAATGCAAACAATAATCTGCAATTCCACTTAACTATTCAGAAATGTATAGATAGCATATGTAATTGAACACACACTTTTAACTAAATTTAGTTGGCTAAAATTTACATAGAGAATTCTAAAATAAATACAAGAGAACTTCAAAAGACACCTTGAAAACACATATAGACTACTTTTGATGTAACAGTCTTTTAAGTATATTTGGTTTACATGGAAGTGATAACTTTTCGTTTGTGACTTCTACTCTACTACTCTCTAGAAGTGTACAGTAGGTCACCATATTGATATCCAATACAAGGAGAGAGGTTCAGCAAGAAGTTCTAGACATGCTACTACTGAATAATTATCCAAAATTTATTTGAGTGATTCCCTTCATGTGGAAGTTCAGGCTTGCCATGGTAATCCTTTGTGAGGTGGAGTAAGATCCCCTGTGTGTACTGGCAGGAAGCCTTTCTGGATGGTAAGTCTATTTAAAAAAAGTCCAGCTAGTTCAAGTTAACACTTTTAGGATGTCATTATTTTCATAATGCTTTGTTAAGTTCCCTTTTTCAGATAATGCTGGCCAAGAAGACTGAAGTTTTAGGATTAGAAGTTTAAAGTCATATAGGTGTTGGTGCCAGACACAATCAGGATCTAAATATTGGAGATTTGCAGCTAAGTGGTTATTTGCCAGTGAAGGCCAAAGTTCTTGCAGCAACCCCTTAACTACAGATTTTCACAGAAATAGTCTAAAGTTTTTGAGCTCACATCTTCACTGGCATTTAGGCTTTTATATGCTACTTTAGAAGATTATTTTCAGAAATCTATAGGCATCTGTGTTTATCTGCCTATATATCTTTGAAAGCCAGTGAGTCATCTAAGAAGCCTCTTGAGCCCAAACCAACTAACACCTGCAGTGATATTATGAAAAGCTGCGTGTAGGGAAGGAGATCAGGAGCAGTGTTTTGATGAGGGTGCTGGCGAGCGAGCCCCTGCAGGGCACAGTAAGGCCTTTCCAGGCTACGGAGGTGCCACGGAGCGTGACACTGGTGCTGCTGGTGCCACTGAGGCATCAGGAGCGACGGGCTGTCAATGTAGCCCGCAATGGGCCTGCTGGCCCAGCCGCTCGGCTGCTGGTCCCCAAGTCACCTCACCTGGAGCTGCTGATGCAGCCATCCCCGCGTGCTCGGCGAGAGGTCGGTGCCGCAGACACCAGGCCTATCCCCGGCCAGGTTTCATCACTGCCGCTTGGGGTGGGTTTGCGGGGGGAACCGCTGACAGCTCCACATTTCATTTTCCATAGTCAGCACAGTGCAGGGATCGGAGGTGGCCCGCGGTGTGTGGCGCTGGGATTTGCCGTGTGGGAAAGAACCGGTCACAAAAGAGGTGACAATAGGTGTGGATCACTATGGTCTAGGGCACGGAAAAGGGCACTGTGTGCACGTGTCTGGGTCACCTACTGCCGCTTCCAGCTTGCATTCTTGTTTCCTGTTAGCTGGTCATCTTGTTTGCAGTGGCAGTTTTAACCTCTTGCTATGTCATGCTTTCATTTGCTTGTTAATTAAAAGGATAGTTAGAGCCCTCCAGCTGATGATATTATTAAAAATGTGCATCCATACTTAGAGTGGGAGACTAATTTCAGAGAATATTTTGTTTATTGCTGTGTGGCATATACATATCTGACAAGTAAGACATACTACAGCCTCATTCTAGCACAGCACTAGAAGGCTAGTAACTCCCTTTCAGTAAAATATTTTACCAAATTCACTACTCATATTAATTTTCAAGTAGTCATCACTGACAGGCAGAGTAACTTTCTTTCCATGTTCATGAAGAGAGACCAGATCTCCTGGTCTCTAAAGGCAGCAGCTCATGAACATGAACAGTGAATCTAAATACCTACTTTTCAAAGAGAGCTTGATAAAATTCTTCTTTTTTGAGGAATATTAAGTGACCACATTGAATTAAGATCTAGTTTCAGATTACCAACTCACTGAAAGACAAACTACCAGAAAGTGACAGCTATAATAGGAGTATGTCTGTTATATCTGCATATGGCATTTTTTTTTTTATGCATGACATTTTTTTTCTGACCTCCATCATTTTTTTTTTCTAAAACCATATGAAGATAATTGGCCAGGGAATGAGTGGGTTTTCGCTGGAAGCCTTTCAAATATTGCTGTCAGGAAACTACCAGGAACTCTTTCGCTGGTTTAGTCAGTCGATGCCGGGCGCATTTTGCAGTCAGGGTGCCCTCTAGTGACTGAAGTTTTAAAGGTTGCCTTGACCCTTGGTTGCTGACTGATAAATATTTATTTGCTTTTGAGAAACTTCAGTGGAAGGAAAAGTCGTTTTTGCCTTAATGCGAGGTGAGGAGGAGGAAAGCACAGGAGCCTGGTCCTGCTACCAGCGAGGTGGAGGTTAATGGCATCTCACTGGTTTCCATGTAAGGGGGATTTTACATGCCCCTCAGCCGCATAAGCAGAAAGAAGCCGTTTGCAGCTGCATCCTGAGGCTGATCAGGAGCATTAGGCAGGTGTCATTTTCCAGCCAGGTCTGGTGTTTCCAGGAGATTCCCATGTCTCTGATGAGACATGAATCTGTAGCTGCTGTGTTTCTCGGCTTTGCCCCACATGGCTCTGGGCTTACTCAGTGACACTTCACTCCTGTGCGTGGGGCCTTTGTCCCACCTGTGCAGCCCCTTTTGCATGTTGGTTTTCTGGTGTGCGACTGTGGGCCACCCTTTTAAAACCATTGGGCCATTTGCTCTTCAGGTTGCAAGTAGAAAAATGTGGGAGGACTCAAAATGAGAAAAGGCCAGGCTAGCTGGCCTGTGTTCACTATGTAGAAACTACTGAATGTGTCTTCTCAGCAAACCACTGCAGGCTAAGGAAGTACTGCAAGTCCTGACTCTGCATATAAAGATATACGGCAAAGACAAATTAAATGATTTCCACAAGATCACACGTAGCTATGTCATGTCTAATCCCATTCAAGTGCCTAAACAGTAAGGAATGAGTTTTCTGCTCTCAAACAATTACCCTCAAGTTTTCTCACCAAATACTACCACAAGTGGCATACTCTCCAAGTTTTAACAGCCCCAAATGTCATTGCATAGCCTAGCAGTGCTGGTTCTGTTCAAAGAGGCTGTGGTAACATGATTTACTCACAAACTACTACCAAGTGACAGCGTGCAGTGTTTCTGGATTCCTGAAAGTCTGTGAAAGAAAATAGTAATTTATGCATTGCTGTACACAAAGCAATCTGTGCTTAAAACATCTGTATGTAAAGAAAAGAAGGCATGGGGAGAACACAGAACAAGCTACAACTATTATAGTGACCATGAGGCAGCTGGAGGTTACCTTTGTTTGGCTTCAGCTGCTTAAAGCACTTACGTCTAAATTGACCTCAAGTAAATAAAGTAACCAATGTCTTGGAAGGCTTATATAAAATACACTGATGCATTTGTCTTGTGTTTGAGAAAGGTACGGAGGCTGAATTATGTATGCTGTAGCTGCTGCCAGCACCAGTAACTGCTTTAAATAATTAGAGCAACGCAGTAGCCAGGCATCTGGGATTTCTTTTTTTATTATTATTTATTTTTAATGAATGAGGAGACCTCATGGACCAAATGAATGCATAATGTTGGCATGCTTGGCTTAAGTAGATGGAGACCAAACCTACATGGTATAAATGTGACCAACTGGGTGTTTTTCAGCTAGGGTGGTGGTGGTCATGTTTTCTGAGACTGCAGAGAAACTGGGTACTCTGCACAGGCTGTAGATCCCACATGGAAGGGATATACAAATGGCTTAACTTCTGCAGGTTTGCCAAGAAGAAGCTTTCAAGGGAGATCTGAAAAGCACTTTGCCTTAAAGCTCCTGCCATGAGCACTGGACCAGGCACAGGGCCATGGGGTGCAGGAGTGTGAGGTCTGTCTGGGAGCTCCCCCATCCCACCAGGCAGGCTCAAAAAATAGGGATTTGTAGTGGGAAACGGGAAACAGACTCTTTTCTGTGACTGACACATGGAGAGTTTGAGTGTCGCCGAGTTTAACTTTCTGAGTATCATGGATCTGAACTTTTTTTTTTTTTTTTTAGCTCTGTGTAATCTCTGTGGAATCTTTTGATCTCATCAGTTTTTGTAATAATCAAAAGACACAATGAAAAATGAACTTGTGTTCAAACAGAGAATATAGTGAGGTATTGAGCAAAATCAGAAATTACTCTAGTCTCTAAAGAATGTATGTATACTTTTACATTGATATAATGTGCAGTGCATGAGCTATAAGAACTCAGAGAACATGGGACCAAAAAGTCAGTTGGGCCTACTTGTAGATCTTGGTCTGTAGCAGAAAGCAGCAACACTCCAATATTGCTTACCCTTGTTTCGTTAAAGATATATCTCTGTAGACAAAAAGAGAAAACAGGCAGAGGATGTACTTGTACCTGAAATACAGCGAAGAGCTGTCATGGGCACCAGGAAAACACTTCCTTTTTTTTTTTTTTTCTCCATACAGCTGAACCTACCCATACCCCATGTGTCCCTCATGCCAGGTTTAGAACAGAGGCTGCCACAGATACGGTGCTGGAACATAAGCAAAGTGAACAGTAAATGCCAAGGCCAAACAGTACCCGTTACATTCAGGATCAGGAAATTCTGAAGGCTGCTGTGTGGGGGGAGGTTTGTCCTGATTATGTCCACAGGCCTTTGAAACCCAAGGGATCGTGAATCCCGTTCTAAGAGCCGTGTTTCTTTCTGGCAGAACCTTTGGTTATCGCAGGTAAAAATGTAGAGTGACTGAACACCCTCAGTCCCTAGAAAGCATAGCATAAGGATTTTGTTCATCTCAGATCTGGTGTAGGTGGGGACTGAGTCTTTCCAGGATAAGTGGCATATATTTTATAGCTTGTATGAGAATGATTCGTCAGCACAAACATCCTGATACAGGGAGTCAAATCATCTGCTTAGGAGAGTGCTCCTTGCTGCTCCAAAGTTTCAGCCATACCGAATTCAGTGACGAATTTCACAGATGAGGATGGCGGCTCTAAGAAAGTACGAGTGGCTTTTCGAGTTTGCTTGCCATAAGCAAGTGTCTGCATCATGAGCCGTTTGCAGTGATTGCCATCGTTAACTCAGTCTCCCAAGCTGAGCGGGTCTCACTCTGGATCCTGAAGCACCTTGCCTCAGCAGCAAAGCTCAACTATTCGCTGCAAATCGGGCTTGGAAAGCGCAAAGCCAGCAACAGTCCTCTGTCTGTTCCTCCTGAGCACTTTGCCTGTGTGTTTTCTGCTTACGCTCTGCCTGGCATCAGGTGTCGGAGCGAGCAGGGGGTGCCAGCAAAACCACTTCACAGCAGAGAGCTCGTGGCTGCTGCCCAGCACTGCCTGCGTCCCTCTGCGGTGCCCTTATCCTTGTCTTTTCCCGGGCTGGCTCCTGGCACTGAAGGCCGTTCAAAACACAGGTTGTTTGTGGAGGCAACATGCAGAAATCCTAGTGCTGCTCTGGCAAGCCGAAGCGTACAAACATGTTCTAGGGCCAGAACTGCCAGTGTGTTTAAAGGGTGGATTAATGTATTTTCTTTTTTTTTAAAAAGGCCTGTGCCAGAGCTCATAAAAAGTCCCTTTGCCCACAGCCCCGCTGCAAAGCCTCCCCATGCAAGAGCTTAAATTGCTGCATGCCAGTGCCCTGGCCCCTCGACGCGTCAGGGTGGCAGAACGTCCCTGAGGCACCGGGCCGGTAGTGGAGGGACAGGGCAGCTCGCCCTACGTGGGAAGAAGCGGGGACACACAGGGCACCCCTCCTTGGTGACGTGGGGCAGACTGCAGCATTTCAGTGGGGGAATCGTCTTGACCTCCCCAGGCTGCTTCTGCAAGTTGTCTTTTTCCATTGCTCAGTGCGTTGGTGAACACGCTCCCCTTTTGCACCATTTCATCCAAGGATCAGGTCATTTTGGGTACCTCCAGCCACATGGAGCAATGCGGTCTGCCATAAGGTGCAGAAGGTGTTAGACACAATTTTCTGCACTGCACTAGTCTGCACCCATATGTTTGGTAAGTCAGTAATTTCTCACAGTTCATTTCAACTTAAAAAAAAACAAATGGAAAAAGGAGAATGCAAGTAAACCTCACTCCATATTGCAGCCATTCAGTTAATGATGAACTCAGTAATGTAGAAATATAATAGCAAAGCAGAGCCATTCTTATTCCTTCTATGATGCTGGTAAGTATTATAGAAAGAACAAGTGCAATTTTAAATCCTTCTTTCAAATCAAACCTTGAAAATAAGTACTGTTCTTCTGTTGGATTTGAAAGAAAATAAAAAGCCTTTCCAAATCCTATTAGAAAGATAAATCTTGCTCAATAAGCTCAGCTCTCTGTTCCTTGCCTCCAGTGCCAGTACCATACATTATAAGGTGAGCTCTGCATCTTGATCTCCAAATTAAGTAAATTACTTCTAATAAATTGCTTAGTCACATGCGGAGTTAAGCTGGAAAGACCACGTGCATTCTTGTAATTGCCAACATCAAATCTTCATAAGAATTGCCAGGGAAAAGCCTCTATGTATTATGCTTGCTAACTCCTTGGAATGTTTTATCCTGTGGAAAATACTTTCAAACTGCTTTAATAATTGACATTTTTCACCTTAGATTCTCAAAGCTCTTTGCAAAGAAGGGGAAACACAGAGAGAATCTGAAAAATGCTTTTGGTAGAGATAAAATTGAAGTACCTGCATGCTCTTATAAATTATCAAAAAAATAAAAAATTGTAGATAAGGAAGCTGAGAAGCACAATGTTCTCAGAACAGATTGGAAAAGGCATTTGGGCTCCCAAAGACGCGGCTGAGCACATACATCTAGAGAGAGACTAGGAATCTACCTCTTAGCACTCTGCTAAGTGCAATCTCCTCTACCCATCCGTGTCTGTATAAAGTGAAAATCACCAGGTTGCATGAAAACACTCCCCGAGCCCCTGTTTGTGTGATGGTAGGGTTGGTGTGTCTGTGTTTCATAAGCTTCTATGGCACAAAATGTAGTTGGAGAGAACATAGTTCCCTGAGGTCAGTGTGCATATTGTTTCTATTTTACAAAACTTTAAAAATCTGAGAACAATTAGTGTTATACATAGCAATTTTGATAAGAGGGATTAACTGTGCCTAGACATTTGGCCTTGGCGCTCTTGTGTTTCTTCAATCTACTCGTTCTGTGACTTGGTCTCATTTTGAGACCCTGTGGATGCAATCTTTGCTAGTTACAATTAATCAGAGATTTGTGGTTGCTTCCAAGGGATTTCTGTCTCATAACTTGAGGATGAAGAGATTTTTTTTTTCTGCCTCTACTGCAAATGAAAGGCATAAAGCCATAGAAAAGGCATAAATGACAAGGGAGGAAGAAGATAGCATGTTTCCCTTCTGCTACCCTCTCTTCCTGCTTCCCTGAGCAGTTGTGGGATCCTGTAGGGAGGATGCAGGTGGGATCCCAACTGCTTTGCAGCTAGACTCAAGAACAAGTGAAGGCCCTGGGGAAGACGGTGGGCTTTTCTCAGTGCCTCAGTGCTGATCTTGTGGACTTGCCTGTGTTTGTAAACTGCCATGATCAGAAATAGAAGTCGAGCTGTTATGAAGGGGCAAGACAATTTGGCCTTGGATTTATAGGGGATAAGGTATGTGATGACTGTTCCTAATGGAAAGGGCAGATCGTGGCATTTATTACAGTCACATGGCTTCTTAATCACAAGTTTTTTCACAGTGAAGGTCAAGACTAGAGTAACAATATGAGGAATTTGAGCCAAAACTCTGAATTTTCATTGCTGCGGGGGGTATAGGAATTGCCTCTCCCTCTAAGTGGTATTTAGGGATTTCTGCAGCTGAGTGCTGTTACGAAGCACTGCATTCCAGATGAAAAGCCCTGCATATCTATTCCACTACTGTAATGTGAATAATTGTGAAAATTCCTCCATCTTCCTCTTGTCTCCCCCAGCCGAAGCACTCACTTCAGAGCTAAAGATATACTCTTAATTCCCTTCTGACATTCCTTTGTTGTTGTCTAACGAAGCTCTGTAATCTGTTGCTTTGGCTTCATTGTAGAGTCAGCAGTGGGCAGCACTTGCAAATGTTGACATTTGCCTCTGGAGTTTATTTAAATGCAACCCTGAATATCTGCATGGTGTGCAGGGCTCCGTCCCCCACCCACCTTGTTTTTGTGAGTCCTAGTGAAATGTCACTGTCCCAAGCACCACGAGGTTCAAAGAGCCCTATGAGCTGTTGTTCAGGAGGATGGCCCACAAGGGATGTGCTGGCTGCTGCTCCATGCTTTTCCTAACCATTTCCAAGCACTTTTACACTACGGTTCTTTCATTAATTGGATTATTTGTTTTTCAGATCATTATTGAACAAGTCCAATTGTCCCATCCCTGGCTGACAAAGCCAAAAATAATTGTGACTGGGTCAAGGCAGTGTTTAAAAGGGAGACCAGGCTCACAGAGTAGGCTAGTCTCCTGGCACTGCTGAAAGTGCTTCATTTGCACTGGGTTTATCCATATGTCAAGAAAAGGTGGGAATGGCAACCAGCAGCTCAGAGCATGCCCTTGTTAGCCTGACAGTCTGACATTTGTAAACTGGGCTAGTACGGGGATTTACTGACCAACTGAGAAGAGGTAGCTTTCTTGTGGGCTGTCTGTAAGAGTCTGCTGTGCTGTGTTGCCCTCCTCCTAAGAAATCAAGCTGGTCAGTTCAAGATGAGGTCCTTCTTTGCATGTCTGGGAGAGCATTTTCCTCTGAACAGTCCATTGCAGGGTAGGATGACAGCACACTTCTGCTCTGGGGCTTTGGAGGACAGGTAGATCAGCTCTCTATAGTGATATGCTATAAATCCCCAAGGTTGGTTTTCCCAACAGATGAGGGATAGCTGCTGTTTTGATTAAGGAGAGGAGAAAATTTCAACACTGTTCACTGACAGTGATTGCCCAGATATACACCTGGTTTTCGCTTTAATTACTGTGTAACATCCCATATTTAAAGATATGATGAATCTCACACAACAGAATTATTTTCATTGTGCTCTACCATTCAGAAAAACGATCACGTTCCCCAGGATTAGGAGTGGCTGAGACACGCCACATCCATTAAAACCCTTTGGGATCCCAGAGCTGAGGCACCAGAGGAAGGTGTCCCTAGGCCGTCCCAGCCGGCCTGCTGTAGCACTTGCTGGGTAAAGAGTAATTTCAGACTCTATAGCCAGCGGCATTAGGAAAAAGCCCCTAGGTTATTAACTAGATCCCCTGGATTAATCTTATCTGTAAGATGTAACTCTATGAGGCCCAGCAGTATCACCCCAAGAATAGATAGCAGTTATAACTGTTAACTTCCTTTCTGTCATGTGATGTAGCTCCTCAAACCTGTGTTGACTTTGAAGGAAAGCTTCAGGGAGAAAAACTCTTCATGGTGTTATTTGGTACATATGCCAAGGCTATTATTTTCTCTAAAGCCTGAAGGGATTTTTTATGGACTATCTGCACAGTTAACATAATGAGAATTCAAACTGTTTCCCATATTTTATTAGTGTCGCATGTTATTCTTAGTGAGACACAACTTGCTCATGTGGGCACAGTAACATTCCTTGTGAGCCAAACCTCACAGGTATGGAGCACAGCAACCCCACAGAGGTTCATCTCGCCAGGGCAGGCACTGCATGGGCCTCTGGACTCCACTCCCAGCACCCTAAAAATAAAGGAAAGCAATTTGCAGGGCAAATACATTGTGCCTCTACTCCTTGCAAGTATTTGCACACCTCAGTTGGGTTACATCTTCCCAGGAAACAAACTGAATCATGATTGTAACTGGCTTTTCTTTGGCCTTAAATGTGTTGCACATCTAATCTAATTTTACCTTGACTTGCAGAGTTGTCCTTGTGCTTTAATATCCAGGCAATGATCAGTAACTTTTTTATGTTCTACTCTCTGGACCACCTCCCACCCCAACACATTAAGTATAATATCTTTCCAAGAACAGGTATTTCTAGGAATATATATCATCTTTCAAAGAAAAAATTTCCAAGGTGTCAGGCTTCCAAGAATAAATGCTTTCCTTGGCCATGACACCTAGTAATGGAAAATGGTCTGGTAATAGCTGTCCCAAATTACAGGGCGATATGGATCTCATCTCTGAAGCTATGACTTAAACTCTGAAATTACTGTTCATTTGCCTGGAATGACCTTTTTCTCTTGGGAACACTTGGCTATCCTTGAGTGAGTGAAGTTGTCAGGTACCTGGGTTGTTAACATGGTGCCAGTTTAGTAGCAGTTAGAGCTCTGTTTCCATTCCCTTTAAATTCACACGTAGGCCAAATGTTTTCACATGGATTAGCTAGCATTTTGGTCCTTGCACCCAGCAATTTCCCAGTGGTGCTAAGCATGCAACGAATTTACTGCATTTTTCCCAATTCACTATACAGACAGTTCTGTCCTGTGTACAGGATTACAGCTGTCTCTCACAGTGACAGGAACAGCTACAGATTTATCTTTAGCACTTGGCAAGGCTCAGCCAGGTCACAACACCAGGACACGCTCACCCTCAGTTGTACTGCCAAACATTACTCATGGTTTCATACTTTCTTTTGCAAATAATGTGGCAAATGTAATGTGAAGGCAGCCTACTGCTTGGGTAGCTGGCCTTGTGTTGGACCTGGCAAGTAGGCCACCAGTCTGGTGGCTAAATACACTCCCTCCTTGGCCATACTAAACTGGCTCAAGTAGTGGTTCTTTGCAGCAATCAAGCTGACTGGTGTGCTGTGCCCTAGGATAGTCTAAGCTGTCAGATATCAACAACATAGTTGCCATTATTGCAGTAAGTATTTCTGTAAGTCCTACCATTCCTATTCTAGTAGGATACATCCTTTAATTACATAATTAAATGATGTTTATTTATTATTCACAGAAGTCTCATTCAACAAGCATTAGAGATGATACTTGTTGGCATACGCTGTTGGTAGAGAGTATATTTTTTATCTCTATCATCCAGAGTGTGACCATGATTTTTGTATTGAGTGGGTTATTGCTTTCTGTTTGGTAGCCTTCTAATGTGTTCTTATTGCAGTAGTATTTGAACATATTTTTAATCTTGAGTTTATTCTTATGCTTCTCTTGCACACCAAGAATGATGCATTCTTGTCACCCTTTGGTCATGAGCCACTGTTTATATAGAGAGATTATCTCCCTTCTCACTCTCAAAAATAACCCTCTAAAACAACCTTTGACAACTTGAGAAGAGGTCAGATAACATTATAAGAGGACCTGATCTGTGAGGCTGACATACGCAATGGTTAACTCTCCAGGATTATCCACCTTTTCATTATTATCCAGGGGTGAGGGTGGGCAGCAGGAGACCAGAATCAGAGTTCAGTCCTTTCCTAGGGAAGAGATTTTGTCTCTATCGCTCACTTCCAATAGGGCCAAATGACAGGACATGCTTGGATGTGCACACTCTGTATCCCTCTTATCTTGTCAGGCTATGCTGAAAAGAAGGAAGGGTTGGAGAGAGAGAATACAAGAACCTTTAGGCTGAACATGTTCGTACTGTGATAAAGTCACTGTCCTAAGAAGGGTAGGATTTCCTGTTTTCTGGTCTCTGCTACATGAAATGTTACATCATGACTCATTAGTTAAAAATGCATAAATAGCACTAAGAACAGGGACTGGACTGCATTATGCCATCCCCGCTCCCTCCAACTATACACACAAGCTATTCATGTTACCCCAAGAAATGTCAAAGCTATTAAGAAATGTGCTATTTCAGTTCAGCAATGCAAAAATGCCAGCAAGGGAAATGCGGGCCCAAAAGGATTCCTTGGACTAAATAAACAATTTGCAGCAATGGATTTTTAGAAAAAAAGAAGCAGAAGAGCCTATTTTTAAATGGGGAAGTAGAACCTAAGTGGCTCTGGTTTAACTTGGGTGCTTTAATTGTGGAATCCAGGTAGCAGGGCTGGTTTGGTAACAGCAATGCTGACATCCCACCTGCAAGGTCAGGTTGCACATAGGAGTATGAATAATAGTTGCACTATTGATAACTGCAGCAATTACAGCATAATACAAATATGTTAATAATTATAAATAATAATGATAATAAATAATAAGGTAAGAGCTGATGAGAGTTTGATATGTATGTAAATGCCCAATTTGTGCAGCCGTTAAAACCTTGCCTGCAACGAACATGTTTATTGAAAAAGGTGAAACCACCTGATAGAGGGTGGTAGGGGACCTGGGTCCGACATGCAAGCCCACACTGCCTGCATACCATTTGCCAAAGGTGAAGTGGCAGCACCAGCATGGGAGCTCCTCTCTCATGGAGAAATTGCACTAGAAAATTTGCACTAGAATTGCTAGATACAAATGTAGTATTTCTAAACAGAGGGCATGAGGGACATAGAGTTCTTTGCTTCAGCCACAGGGAGAGACGTGCACTGTGAGAGCACCATAGGTTGGAGAAGAACTTCTCAGGAGAGAATCCTGGTGACCAACACATCCGTTCGTTAGAACAACAGCCTTTCAATGTCTCCCCTGCTAAAAGTGATCCGCCATAGAAGGGAATCCAAGGTTGTTACGAGAGCTGCCAGGTTCAGGGGGAGGGGAATTCATCTCTAGGACTACTTTTGCCATTTGTTCCTGTGGAGCCAGAAACTGAAGCCAGCCCGTCTCTTCTAGGCATGCGTGGAATTACAGACACAGGAGGAAATATGGAACAAGTAAGCAGGATACAAAGTGTTTTTCAAATTTGGATTGATTCTCATGCTTTACATACTGAAACACATTCCCATGTCGGCTCCTAAGTGGCATCAGATTCTCGATATTTTTGCCCCTTAAGTCATTTAGTGTCCGGTGCCTTGTATGCAGCTGGAGAACATGTGTAGCTTTAGGGCTGGAAGTTTTTTACCTGACTAACTTCCCGCTCCAGCTGCTACTGAACCTGAAGCACAGGCTGGTGCTTGCACAGGCATCCATCCTTTTTTTTTCCTGCTGTGTAACCTGCAAAACCAGATATTCTGCTCTACTGTTATGCAGTCGTATTCCACTGTACACCCACAAAGGACCGTAGCCTCAGGCCTTGCAGGAAGGGGCTCTGCTGTGGTCTAGGCAACGCTGCTTTTAGTGTATTGACCGTTTGAAGTCTTCTTTCGGCAGGTATGCGCTTTTTGGCTGCTGGTCCCTCACTCCCTTGCTTATCTGGTTCTCCTTCTCTCATGTTTTTCCTCTCTTCTCTTCTACGCTGGTTGCTTTTAAGCACTAATGCACTTCCCGCCCCTCTTTCATCACACCACGTTGTACTGTTTGTACATGTGCAAAGTCTAGCTGAGATTTCAGTTTGCCTGCTGGGGGACTGTCCTTCTCTCTGCCCCAAAAACATTTTCTGTTGTCTGTATATCAAAGGCTGAATCCTGAAGATTGACAGCATTACTGCATTGCAGTGGGACAAGAGCTATCCCCCATAATCCATAAATTAGAGGAAATCCAGGTTAGATAACAGCCTGCCATCAGTGGCCGTGGAGGCTCTAAATGGCAGGTGGCCAACACGTCTGTGACTGCATATACCTCCAAAAATGTATCTGATGAGGATGTGTGACGTTCCTGTTTAAAGGACAAGATGCATGTGCAGCAGTGAGACAGCCCAGCACACACTGCCTCGCCAGGGTGGATGCTGTACTAGAAACAGGCGCTTTCACAACTGTCCTCCAGCCTTGGTTATCCAAGCCTGGTTTTATCCAACCAGGAGAGGATTTTTGCCCTAAATGGTTTCATGTGTTTTTGCAGGTATGTCCTACAGTTTTATCTGGAAGCAAACAGTTTACTTATTTGCTTTTAATTATTTATGGTAATGAAATAGGGGGCGGGGGGAAAGCACCCTTCCTCAAAATTTTCCACAAAAATGAATACACTTGTAGTTCAGCTCTCTGGTCATGAAAGAAAACACAGTTCTCCACTATTGCTTATAATGTTTATTTGTTTTTAAATTCAAAATAAAGTTGTTGAATTTCTCAACACAAATAAGAGTAATGGAGGAAATCAAGGTGGGCTCTTCGTGTAACTTTCCCAAGAAATACACATTTGAAACATGCCTTTGCAAAACAACTACATTTTGGTACACCTGGACAGTGAAAAATTCCAGTCACGAATAGCAATGAGTTTTGCAACAAATGCTTCCCCCCCCACCCCCGGCCTCGTTTAACACTCAAATTGCATTAATTGAACCCACAACATTTCCAGGGATAGTAGAGAGACATTTTTATGGAAGTCTCTGAGTATGGACTAACTACTAAGAGGAGGAATTACAAAATATATACTTCCATGCTTTTGGTGTGTAAAATAAACATGATGGAAAAGTGGGGTATTGCTAGTAATGCTTCATAGCCTTGCTATTGCTGTGAACCCTACAGCTTAGTTTTAAAATCACTATTTTTAACTGCTACTTACTCGCATTTATCATAGAGTCATTTTTTTTTTACCCATAGGCAGGTATGAAGACATTTTTTAGAAGAAACAGTAATGTCTTGGATTACATTTTGTAAATAGCTCTGATGCTGTGCTTTATCAATATGCTTGCAAACTTAGTGTAGTCACCTGTTTCACTGCCTGTACAATATCTCTTATTCCACTTACTTTAACAGTCAGAAAATAAGCAATCTGGAGTCAGATGAGTGAAATCAAAGCCACCTTCCTGAATGTGAACGCTACAGCTGGGCCATTCTCACTAGGGAGATGAGTGAAGAAGGAAATAATTCCACAAGCCAACACAGAGAGGTGTGAAGTTGCCATTCGGATGGCAGTGACTAGGAAATGCCAATGCCAGCAGCTCCCCAGCAAGCTCAGCGGGGCACTGCATCTCCTAGGGCCTGGACAGTGCAGTGCTGTGCAGCTAAAGGGATCATCTGCAGTGGAAATGGCTCGAGATTTGGAAATATATTTGAAATGCAACTCTAATTCATAACATTTGGGTAGGAATGCATTGGGTTTTTTTTTGTTAGCTAATTCTTTTTCTTCACATGTAAGTTTTCCCCTCCTTCCTATAGTCTTGCCCAGGAAGATGAAAGGTTTCTGGCTCTGGGTGTGCTGCCCATCACTGTAATGGGCTTCACAGAGTTTTGTGCCCTGCGTCGAAAGGAAGTATCGCTTTATCATCAGAGTTACTCGAGTTGCATGGTCAACAGCGCTACAGCAAGAAACTGGTGAACCAGAGATTAGGAAATCAGTCCAGTAGTGATTTGAAGGGTCTTTCTGAATACTGAGTGGCTGTGTGTGTTTACTGGCCACAGAACTTACAGTCTATCGCATTCAATATCAGGGTTATTAGATGGTGTATCAAAGATGCCAAAATACACTTCCCTGTTCACTGGAGGTGGGGTGTTGGTTGGACTTCCAACCCCAGAATCAGGGCTTGATGCAGGATGCACATCTGCATACTTCTGTTCTTTCTGAGAAGGCTCCTGTTTTTGCTTGAGGTTTTTGAAACGTTTGAGCTTCACTGGGTCCTTGACTTCTTTGGCACAATGGAACAAGATGAAAATGTCCCTCCGAAACTTGGAGCTCATTCCAAAGTAGATAATAGGATTGTAGAAGCTGGCAGATTTAGCAAATAAGCTGGCAAGGATACTGGTAAGACTGGGCACAGGGTGACCACAGGCCGACCATATAGAGATGACAGCGTATGGTGACCATGCAATAATGAAGGCTGTGCAAATGACAATAGAAACCTAAAAGACAGAGGAAAAATAGCTTTAAATGTCTTGTGGAATCCTTGCAGAGAAGATTTCATGAGAGACAAGATATACAGTGAATAGTATCTTGAACACTTGGCTGGAAGGGAAGCATTCAGGTTGTCATAGACAAGGCTGGATCAAGCTAGCAAGACCAAGAAGCCATATATTTTAGGTTAGCACAGTGTTATACTTGAGCAATGCATTATCTAATGGAAAATCACTACAATTCTGTGTATATTTATGTGATTTCAGAAAGTTTAGAGCAGACTTAAGCCAATGATAAGTAATTAAAAGCTCCCCTGTAACTTACATGTATGCTCAGAAGTAACATTGCTCTGAAAAAAGGAATATACCAAACCAAGATTTTCTTTTTATGATGTACTCCAATAATATTTAGGTTATTTTTAATCTGTTTAGCCTGCTGAGGGGGACGGAGTTTTTAAATATCTTGTTATTCTGAGCTGAAACTTCATCATTTTAGACAGTGGAGCTATGAAACATGATGGATTTGTTTTGTTGTCTTCCATCCCAGCTGAGAGCAATTTTAAGATAATGTGCATCAACATGAAACCCAAACTCACCCTTGTGACATCTCGCTCCATCCTCCTCTGTCTATCTGTTGGGTCGCCCAGGCCTGTTAGCACGTGGCTTAATTTGACAGTATTGATAATTGACACATATGAGAAAATCATGACAATTACAGGTAGGAAAAAACAGCAGATAAAAATGGAGACAATGTAGGATTTGTAGATTGTAGAGAAGTTGGCTTTTGCCCAGTCTATCTCACACGTTCCGTACATGCGATCTGGAAAGCAAAAGTAATTTGGTTATCATTTTTAGAACATTTATCTGCTTGTGTGTGTTCCTTTTATCAGTTTAAGTAAGTAGTGCGGTTTTCTTCTTTTAGAAAATTAAGAACAGAGTGATCTTGCTGATTTTACGAGTCATGATATATTTACATAAGCAAATTTTCAAGATGCCCAGGCAAGAAAAAGTGTCACCGAGCAGTATCATTCTGTTCAGTTTAGAGCTTTAGCGTGAATCAGTAACGAACAGACTGTTGTTTCATAATAGGAAACTGTATTAGTTCATTATAAAAATAAGTTTTAATTTGGTAGGCTTGATATTCTTAAGTGCTATCATCCCTTATTTGACATCATCTTCTACATAGCAACTTCCTAAGACAAGCACTGTGAAAAGTACTTATGAAGAGGCAATATACCAAAGAATGTGAAAGTTTTTTCTTATGTTGCAAAGTAGGAAATATAAATATTAGGGTTTCTTTTAAAGTAGAAGCCAAAAGGCAATGGAAAATTTATTGTGGTAAAAGGGACATGAAAGCAAGCTAATGGTAAGGTTCAGGCAATGATAAAGATCTACAATCAGAAAGGGGCTGCAATCGCTTAAAAAAGTAGTTGGATGGATTGTGGGATTTGCAGCTAGTAGGATTTATGAAAGGACCCTGCCTGATCAGGCATGTAAGGGAAAAAACACTGGAGTTAAGGGGCAGTCTCTGCTGAAATAGTTTTGTGAAAAAAATCTAAACTTTCAAAATGACTTAATGCGCTTGCTAATATGTCCTATTATAAAAACCTTGAGTTTGTTAACTTCATGGATTTTTGTATATTTTGAATTGCTGTTTTAAGTGGAACAGGCTGTTTTTTTTTCTGATGAGCAGTGGCAGCAAACTGCAAGATAAGTACATGAAGTTTGAACCAAAATTACTTAAGCAAGTAATAGCAGGTCCTGGAAATACAGAACAGGTGAAGCCTATGTGATTTAATAACAGAGCTTTCTCTGACATCTAGTGATAACCCCTAAAAGCAAACAAACAAACAAAAAAATCTAATTCCCCATAGCTGATCTGAGGTTTAGATAGAACTAATTAAAGGAACAAAAGATGAAAATCTCTTTTATAGGTCTCACCAAAAATTGCTCAGTGTTACATGTTACAAAAAACATTACAAAAGTTTTAGGTACTTCTGTGTAGGTGTCTTGAGTGATAGAAATAGGGTTTTGCCTTCTTTGCTGCCTTGTTCATGCATAGATCTCAAAACACTATTCAAAAAGATAACCATAAAATCTAACCTAAAAACGAACTTCCAGGTGATAAGAAAAGGAACTTGCTCATATTTCCTCCAACCAGACTTCTGAAGGAGGTTCCCCCCTGCCTTCCACAAGGACGCTGGCAAGTGGCATTTGCAGCCTGGATGGGCTCCTGGGGACTTGCACAGAGCACTCTGTGCAAGCAGAGCCATGGGCCACATGGATACCCTGACAGGGCAGAGGCACCAGGCCTGTGCCTAGGGACAACAGTGGATGTCAAAATTCTTTGTAGAAATGAATGGACGGTGAAGAGTCAAAATGTTTTTAGAACTGAAGGGCTAGTGAGAATTCATGTGCTATAAAAACTTAGATTGCCAGAAGATACATTGAGAATGAGAAGTCTAATCCCTCCTCAAGTTTTACAGTATATCTAGAGGACAAAAAATTCCAACAACATAAAATTAGAAAAGTCATCCTGGCTGACATTAACAATCCATTAGTCTGATAACCTGATAAAGGATTGGTTTTGGAAAAGGCATGAGAGAACAATTATACAAATGGATGTTTTTCTTACATGCACCTTTCAAGAGTTAAGCTTATGTATTTAAAAAGCCAGAGGATATATTTACATCGTATTATCTAATAGACCTTGCTAGGTTTCATGACTTCTCAAAGACCCTTATTTAAATGAATTACGCTTTGCCTATCAAAACATCCTAAATGCCTAGCAATGGCCCCATGAACAAGCTCTCCAGGGAGGAATCTTTCCTCATGTCCACTGTCATGGCACCAACCCTTTTCATCACCACGGAACTGGAGTTACAGGCTTTCTCCTTCTCCTAAGTATATCCCTAAGCCACATCCTCCACTGAGCCTTAGCCTCCTACAATGGCTCCTCTGATCAAGCTATTGAACTGTCTCAGTGGTCACATTTTTTTCCTCACCTTTTTTTTTTCCCCTTTTCCTCCTACTTTTTTTTTTTTCTTTTGGCAATGGCCTTAATTTACAACCTAGTTGTCTATTGCATTGACAGACTTTCTGGGATCTTTTTCTTCTTTTGCTTTTTTACTGTTCATACTTTCAAAAAACTGTTCCACAAAATCTTTTTTGTCATGTCTTATTAGAGTTCAACTTTAGCTTAACTTGCCGGAACTTGTGTTCTTTTCTCACTTCCTAATTTTGACAGTTTTTGAAGGATGGCTTTTGATAGTTTCCTTTACCTCACTGCTTAAACATGCCAAATATTTCTGGCCTCTTTTACCACAGGTAATATGCTTTAGTCCAAGTCTCTGCTAGGATATCTTAAAATAAATTCCTTTTAGTTGATAATATGGAAGACACAAGTCATGACTGGACACAAGTCATGGATGATGAATGATTTTCTAGGTTCCTCTCATAATCAGTCTAGCTTTCAGCAGGGAAGAAAGGTAAATATTTTTTTCAGTTAAATAGACAATTACCAAATAAGTGAAATAAAAGGTATGTTACCTGTATAACTGCCCCAGCCGAGTAATGGAGCTACTGACCAGAAGAAAGCTGCTATCCAAATAAGAACCAGAGCTACTGTCATGCTGCTGTTGCTGATACAATGACCTGGAATCATATGGTTTATTGAGAAAAGAATAATTAGTAAATTAGCCTTACCTCTGCAGATAAAATATAAACTCATTCTTATAGCAACTGGTAATAAAGAAAGTAAAGTTATTTGAAAAAAATGCTAAGATGAAAGATATGCAAATCTTAAATTTGAAAGCATGTCAGGCTTGTAAGTGTTGGTAAGATCAACAGTGACTTGAATAGATAATTAGAATAAGACAAAATATATTTATTCAACACTGCAGAATTAGCAAATTCTGTGTTGGATTTATGTTTTGTAATGTTGTAGAAAGCAGAAAAAAAAGTTAGATTTTGCACTTTTGGGATTACTTTTCATCTAAACAGAAACACTTCTTATGGCCACCAAACTCTATCCCTCAGTACTTTCTGTGAAGTTATATTGAGCACTTGCTTAGATTTGCTTAAGGGGTAAATTAAATTATGCACACCCTCTGATGAACATATGATGAACAGCTTGCAAAAGAGAAATCCATGTTTCACATGCTGCAATGAATTTAAGGCATAGAATACATTTTAGCCAAATTCTAACACCCCCAGCAGGTTGTGTTGAAAATGAACTTCAGCAAAAAAATCATTGCAACAAACTGCAGATGAACTTCTTGTGAAAAAAAAGACATTCTTGCAGGCTAATTAGAAAGAGAAATACATGTGATGTATCCAATGTATTAATGTACATTTTATATTCAGATGTTAAGAATTTTCTGATTGAAAGGTGGTGCAAGCCTATCACAACAAAGACAGAAAAATTGTTAATATTTGATCTATGGATAGGTGTAGGAATTACTGTTGCCTGGAATACTAGGGAGGATTCATGGAAGACGCGAGTGGAAAGGAGAGAGATAAAATAAGTTTCCTGATGAAGATAAAAGTTTTCAGCATAGCGTGAGGTTCAAGATGAACAGGAAGGAAAGGTTTCTACCCATCTTCTGAAAGGGAATGTCTGGGATGAGTAAATGCTAATGTAAAGATGCACAAAGGGGAGAAAAGGTAGATGGAGGTATGTTTACATTGGCTTGCTTATGAGGGCTACATAGCAGAATAAGGAACAGGAAACTCGCAAAGGTTTTCAGATTGGATTTGAAGAGCGAGACACTGATATGCCTTTAGAGAGGTAGAGTTAAAAAAAGAAATCCCCAATTCAAAAAACAAAACAAAACAAAACAAAAAGAAAAACAGAAAGAGAATATTTAGCGAGGCTTTTAGCACTGGAGATACTGAGAAACAGTGACTCTTCAAGATATTCAGGTTGCAGATGTACAGAGCGTTAGAGAAGGAAAAGATGTGGAGGAGAGGCTGTGAGGAGAACACCTCACAGACCTAGGGGCAGCAGGACCCAGGGGACATGTGGACAGAGCAAGGCTGTGCTCGGGTTAGGAAGCTGTGGGGATGTGTGCCTGGGTCTGCCTGCGGAGGCTTGCTGAGGCGTCAGGAAACAGCACTGAGAGAGAGGATGTCTGCGTGGAGACAAACCTGGGTTATCTTCCATGACTGCAAACTCTTCTCAAGGTTACTTTATAGATTAGACTTGCTGCTTTACAGTGCGGTCCCAGTAAGGATATTTGCCTCACTTAAAAACCATTTAAGTGGTATTTTGAGGAAAACAGACAACCATCAGGGCTGGTAATATCTTTGGCACAAGGGTCAATTTTATGCAGGGTGACCAAAGTGTACTATTATAATTTGGCTCTTATTTGGGTCAACTCTCAAGAGGTTACTCAAACATGTCATGAACGGGATAGGTTTCCTGCATGTCATTTATTTTTGATCAATATGCTAACTGAACAGGCTACAGATTTACATCACAGTAAAGGAAGGCAGAATTGGACCTGCCTTTATTCCTTACCTCTCTCAGGATGGCAGCCTTTTATGTAGCGAGTCACGCTGATTACTGTAAGGGTATTAATGCTAGCCAGGCCAAAGAGGAGTGTCAGGAACCCATCAATCTAAAAGAAGAAGAAAAAAAATAGTAGGGCAGGAGGTTCTCTTACTGCAGAAGGAGAACCAAAGGAGAATAGAACTGCAGGGTTTGCTCCTGTCACTTTCATATTAATGCTCTTGAAAATTGTTCCAGAAACCAATCAGGAGAATATAAAATGTCAGGAACAGTTATCTTTTATGGGATCAATGAGCAAGGAAATGTTCAAAAATTAGAGAAGTGCTCTGTAATGTACACAGAATAAGCAAACACACCCTCAGCTGTATGCTTTCCAAAAATGATTTGCCAAATGAAGGAGAAAAAGAATGAAATAAAAACAAGTAAAACCTTGAATAGGCAAAAAGGGACAGGATGCAGCCAGTTATTTTGTGTAGAGCAGATACACAGACTGAGCCCATACATTGTAAACCAATGTAGGCAGAATGCAGAAATAAATGGGCTTGGCCAATTGGGGGTGGGGAGGGAGAGAAACAAAACTCACAATTAAATTAAAACATTCAGAGCTAAAACAGCCAAATAGGTTGGCTCTGCAGGGATGCTGCTGTTATTGACTGCATGCTGTGTGCTCAGCCGTCGTGCTCTTTCCTGCCTCACACAGGCTGCGTGGACTCCTCTTGACGTCAGCATCTCAGCAGTCTGTGCACAGAACAACTACAAATCTGCTAGCTTCATTTCTGGGTATGAATTTACTGCTGAAGATAGCGAAGATGGAAGTAGCCATCTGCTAGGGAACACTATATGGCTGGGAAATGATCCAGGCAGCACTTTGAAGACAGTCTAATTTTTGAGAGCCTGCAATCATATACCAAACTGGCAAGAGCTGAGGATCTCTGGAGGTGCCAGTTTATGCTGAGCGAGGTGGGAATGTTGAGTAAACGTCACTGGACTTCAACTTGGGATTTAAGTAGTGAAATTACGGGTGGGAAGTGTGTCATCATTCACAGGACAAACTCAGTCTCTGTATGAATGGGCACAACTCCCAGGGAATTCAATTTATTCCAGAGTCGAATCTGTGACTTTAATCCAGATTTAAAGCAGCTGAGTCCATGGCGGATTATATAAATTAAATTAGGTGAAGGGTTAGGAAAGGACGACTTAATCATTTCTTCTGCTGGTGGTTTTTGTTCCCTCCAATGCCCTTACGTTGCCTCTATATACTTTTTAATGCTGACTTTTACAGACTCATGACATTTTAAACATATGCGTGATATACTACTATAATGGCCTAAATCCAGTCTAAATCTAAATCTATGCTCCATTTAAAATCAGCTCATACTTGGTGGAAAGCTGCTACTGTGATTTCATCAGAAACTTTCATCCTTGGATGTCTCAGCTGCTTACGACAAGCTGCACTTGGCTGAATTTGTCCAATTGTCAGCTTTGGGGATTAGTGAAATACTCAGAAACACAAATGTGCTCTGCAGTTCATTAGCTTATGGATGCAAGCAGCTGCCACCTCTCTATGTGCTCTACCTGCACTTCATGAATCCAGAAAACAGCATGGTCAAAGACTTAAGTAACCACACGGCATAAGATTAAGCAGTTGCATTGGTTACTAGCTTAGAAAGGAAGTAGTGTTCAGCAATGATGTAAATAAACATGCCGAAATTAAGCCTGAAGAGCTATGAGCTTTAAAACTAAAGTACTAGGACAAGCTGCTTAGTGTGCATCAATTAGCTGCTCCATGCAGGTACTTGTTTGTTTATTGGCTGAGTCCTGAAATATGTTTGCATATGTTTTGTCACCTGCAGCTGTACATAGTATTTTTCCAATACCTCTTTCCTACTGTGAGAACAAAGGGACATTTATATTAAACTGTCAGTTCAAATGGCTCCTGAGCACCCATACAAAGGGAGGAGTGTAGGTCTCGAAATACACTTGAGACCTGTTTGTAGATTGGTGGTCTGCTAAAAAATGCAGTTTTACCTAAATCAACATATTTCACAGGACTGAGCAGTTGCCAGTGCCATGTGCCATTTCATACTATTTCATAACAGAGCATTTCAGCCAGAAATAGTCAGGATACTATTGCTGCTGCTCATGTGGGGGACCACACAATTAATATGTGGGTAAAGTGGCAAGAGCCTCCCGAGTGGCAGCTGTACTAACCACAGACTGTGTTGCCACTCCGAGCATATACAAATGGCTATGGAAGAAAGAGCTCTGCTATTCTCACAGATCTTAAAAAGATAACACTGATTATAGTTAGCAATCAAGTATTCAAAGTATTAGTATTCAAAGCAGTTAGCAACAGCATAACTGGCTGTAGATAGAGATACTAACGTATATCAGCAACAATAAATTAAGATATTCTCATTTTTATACAAGTTTAAAAATACCTGGAATATCAGCCAAAGAAATGCAAGAATACTGTGTGAGGTTTCATTACATTAATGCTTTTCATCTTCCCAAATTCTGTTTTCCCTTTTCTTTTATTCTACCACCTTCCAGTTCCTTCCCTCCATGGTCATAACATTTCCAAGGATCCTACTCCAGCTGCAACACTTCCCTGTTTCCCTGACCCTCTGTTTCTGTGTAATGCAGTGTTAACGTTGTCCTTCCTGTTATCGAATATGATCAAATGACAGCAGTGCCTATAGGTAATATTGAATCCTGGTACAAACAAAAGTTCATCTTATGGTAATTTTGATCCAACAGCCTTTCTCTTTAGCTCATTGAGAAATAGTAAAAAGTAAAATAGAGAGGGAAATCAGTGGATTTCTCAGTGCTGTATCAACATTGCTCCTTTGACTGTACCGATGTTCACAGAATTTGCTCGTTATCTTTATTGCTCTTTGAAGTTAAGACATGAATTAACAAAAAGATGGTTTATTCTTTGTACTTCCTTTGCCTTGTTTGCCTCATTAATGTTCCTGATATTTTATTTACAACCCACAATAAGTAAAGCTGTTACTGCATGCAGATTAGTTTTTTAAGGTTTGCTTCAAACACAGTGAAAGTCAGGAATCTCCTTTACACAACCAAACTTTCAATTATGAACTTGGATGTGCCCTCGTTTTATTGCTTTTATACTCATATATCCCTTCTGACTTCATAAAGGTTGTCTTCATTTAAAGCAGATGGAGTAAAATACAGCCTATTGTTCCTATTCTTGGATTAATTGAGATTTAATGGTGCAAAAGCAGATTACCAAAGTAGCTATTACATTTCAATTTAGGCTGAAACACTAATCTCAGCAGCCAGAAAGACTGCATCACTCCCTCCTCTGGCAATACGATACAAAACAGACACTGGGGAATCTAAATTTCCTGAAACGATTTACTTCCCTTCTAAACTGCATGTCAAGACTTTCTCCTCTATTATACATATAGATAAAGAAAAAGATAAACTTTAATAGAGATTATTTTCAACGCATGTAATAGATTACATGCATTGAAACTTACCAAAATAAGCTTGCTCAAAATAATTCTATGAATACAAATCATTTTTTTTTCATGATGATAATATAAAGAGAGAATGGTAATAAACCCCCTCAAACCTAAATACAAGAAAACAGCTGATCAATCTATACAGAATCCACTAGGAAAAAAATAGGTAAGAACTTCAGACAAAACATTTTAAAAATTTTAACAAGTTTTAAAAGTGTGCAGAAGTGAGGAAATATTTGAATCAAATCGAATGACAACCTTGTTTCCCATTTCTGCAATACCTCAGTAAACTGTCAGCTAGGCTAATTTATTGTATCTAAACTCTTCTATTACATGGAAGCACTGCCAAGGGACATGACTAAAATTAATCTTCATGGTAGATTGCTCAAAACCCAAAATGTGGAGTGTTCCTAAAGCATTAAAAATAGTTTCTCAAAATTTACTGCAATATTGGAAGTAAAAAAGAATTGTAGTCTGCTACAGTTTCCACAGTGCCTTCCTTTCGTGGCAGATTGCCTTGTTGAGTGGCTGCATTCTGAGTGGCCCCTTTAGACTGTCTGAGCACACTTCAAGAGTAGCCCTGCTTTAGAGGTCATTATATTAATCCAATCCATTATGGGTTCCTGACACAAACAGCACTTAATTTACTAAAAAACAATGAGAAATTCTATATGATTAGAGGGTTTAAACTGTTAAGTGAGAGCATCAGGTGCTCAGTATTTTGCATTCACCAAGTAATAAGACCTTTTTATTGATGGCATATATAGAAATATACTTTAAATATAGGAAAAATATTAATGCAATATTTAGGCTATACAGTTAAGTGTTCAAATATATAGCTACACTACACGGTTGGTTAGTGCTAGCTATACACATAAAGAGCAGCTAATGTATATTCCCCTCTACTCAGCCCTGGTGAGGCCGCATCTGGAGTACTGTGTCCAGTTCTGGGCTCCACAGTACAAGAGGGATGTGGAGCTGCTGGAGAGAGTCCAGCGCAGGGCTACAAGGATGATCAGGGGCCTGGAACATCTGCCCTATGAGGAGAGGCTGAGGGAGCTGGGCCTGTTCAGCCTGGAGAAGAGAAGGCTGAGAGGGGATCTAATCAGTGTATATAAATACCTCAAGGGAGGGAGTGCAGAGGACGGTGATGGTCTCTTTTCAGTGGTGGCCACTGATAGGACTAGAGGAAATGGCCGGAAACTGAAACATCAAAAATTCCATAGGAACTTAAGGAAAAATTTCTTAACAGTGAGGGTGACAGAGCACTGGAACAGGCTGCCCAGAGAGGTTGTGGAGTCTCCTTCTCTGGAGATCTTCAAAACCCGCTTGGATGCAGTCCTGTGCCACGTGCTCTAGGTGTCCCTGCGTATGCAGGGGGGTTGGACTAGATGATCTCTAGAGGTCCCTTCCAACCCTAAGCATTCTATGATTCTATGATTCTATGATCAGGTTTTGCCTTTAGTAATGTTAGTGAATCATGAATGAAGCTACTTGCTTGCATGAAGTTATCTTAGGATAATATACTGGCTTAATCAAATGAGATTCAAAGTGCATTTGGGCTGGCTTTTAACTCTAATATGAGAGTGTTGTAGCTTTCTCTTGTCATGATTTATACTTATAGTCGTATATACCCCATAAAAAAAGAGTACTCTTAAGTCATTGCCAGGGCATAACCACCACACTAAGCATAAGTGCCCATCCTTTAACAATCAGAAAGAAATTTCCTTCAGAATTTCCTCATAAAAATCTAATCATGTGACATCCTCATTGCAAGAATCATCTCTCCATCTGCTCATGAGCTTCAGGCTTACACCATGGGACAACAACTGGTTTCTTACCTCCCCCTGGCAAACCATAAAAAATGAAGGAGGTGAGAGGAGAGGAAGCCACCATCGATACAGCTCACACTATGTTATGATTGTGCCTGCTTGTTTATTGTTAGTATTACTATTAAAAATAAATAGCTATATAGACAAAAAGAGGAAACAGCTGCTCGATTCACCATCATCATTCCTACAACTGAGTCATATCATACCTTTAATAGAGTCATTTTTATGTTTCCTTGGAAAGCAAAGCTGGCTTCGTGGACCCAGTGATCTAACCCCAATAACTGGGATCCTTTAATATCAGAATAAGTCCCAGTTTTATTTTCAAAATAAAGCTGTACTAGCTTTTATTTTGCAGAATATCACGATAAATGGTTCTGTAGTCTTATCAACTCCCAGGGAAGAGGGGTCACACAGATTGTTCATGGCCACTGCAAAACAGCCCGGGGATTACAACTGACCTTCCAAAGTCTCCAAAGTACAACTGTGTGTGCTCTTCTCAGCAAGAGTGAATCTGCTTACGTAGTCACAACCAGGTTAATACAAGGTCATTTCTGATGCTGGCTCAGTGCCTACCACTGAAGTTATTCTTCTGCTCTCAAAGCACTCAGACGCAAGACAGGACAGGTTAGCTCAGGTGCCAGTTCAGGTCTCAATGGCCAAGACTAGAACATGCTACGTCCCTGCAAAGTGCTATGTGCAGCTGTCCTGATATGCTGATGATCTTAGCTCTTTAGATCCCCCACTCAAGTAAGTGGAGAAGAGGACAAGTGTAAGATCCCAGGAACTGCTTGTAATTGTAAAATATGCGAGCATTGTAAGGCTCTTCATAACACGTGGTGTATGATTGAATCAGATAACTCCTAACAGGAGAGTCACACTGATTGCCAAGATGTCTTAGTAGCCCAGGGAAAACCCAAATGAAAGTACAAAATATATTAATCTTGGCCTTAAAGAGCTATCATGAAAGCCACTTAGTGCAACTCCATCCTTTCTCAAGGGACAGTTGTGTGGCGATTAATTGCCAAATATTAGATGCTATGTTATAAAAAGCCTATTGCAAGCAATGGGAATCTTACCAGTTCAGGTAGCACCAGATCTGGCTCAGAACCTCAGCAGGAATCACTTCCAAAATATTAGAAGTATACTGAATTATTAGAATATATGTTCATAAAATATAAGAAAATATATACAAGGCAAAATTATTTAGTATACTTATAGACATTATCATAGTGATTTCCGTGTTTCATATGCAGTTTTGGTAAAAGTATGTGAGAACATGGCGTACAGGCAGGATCTGGAAGCACATGATTGTCAGTCATGTGGTGAGAAGATCTGTGGTGAGAAGATTGAGAATGAAGAAGATAGGTGATGAACAATAGCTTTTGAGAAGATATTTAATCTCTTTGAACACTCATAAATATCAAAAGAATGAGGGAGACTATTATTTTCCATGTAAGGAAGTGGAAACAAGGAAAGAATGTCCCAAATTCCTCAGAGAAGAAAAACTAGTGCAGGCTCCAGGAATTCCCAATTCTGTGCAGTTACTACCAGACAGTATCTGCCCTTTTCAGGGCATTTACACAGTAGTTAGGTGGCACGGAAGGGGTTTCATCAAACATCCAAACAGATAGTTTGAGTATTCACAGTATTTCAAGCACCAAATACATAACTTCCCTAATTTGTCACAATAGACTGCAGAAATAGTCATTTACGGAAAAGTGAGAGAGAATCCACAGATAACGAAAACTGGCATAACTTCCCTGCAGTCACATTACTTACAGTAAAATGATCTTCTATGTTGCTAATGATTCCGTTTGTGCAAAAGAACAGCCCTTTCCCTCTTCCATGCAGATGAGGTATTTTTCTCATTAAAATTTAGATCAAAGATGTCAGCGTGATTTGCTTTTACCACGTCAACTGTAACACGCACACTCTTTAGATAACATCAAGGTGGGCCACAATTAAATAAATAGGAAAGATTCTTTACTCAATTTGCATTTTTCTCTCCAGTATTCAGTTCTCGTTTGTGAAAGGAAGAAAGAACGACACATTCTGGGATTTATAATATCTCAGATATAAAAATCATCTAGAAAAACATCTGACAGAGGAAGATTTGTGCAGCACAGTGTGGGTAGAGGGCACCTTTTTTTTGACTTTGCTTTATAGATCGGCCTCTGTATCTGCCTTTTCACAGCCGCCAGGGTGTTAAAATGAGCTGAATACAGAGCTAATGTTACACAGCTTTTCTTTAGTACCTTTAACAGCTGTTTTATCTGTTAATGCTCTTAGTGCCTGTTCCATGATTTGACTTTGAGTTATTTTCATCTTAACAAAATGTCAGGAATGATAAGCTATATATAATTAAATCCCAGGAAGATCATACCACAATACTGTACCAACTATTTATCAGTTCCACTTTTACATTTGATTTTGTTTGTTTCTCTCTTTAATTTCTTTTGTTTAATTACTACAGCTCATAGGTACATAGCTGGCCATTTTTCATCTAAGCGAATTTTGAACAGGTTCCTGCGCTATTATTATTTTGAAGAAAAATATGTTTCCCCCCATCCCAGCTTCAGTCCTAGAGTTACAATCTTAGTAATGGAATATGCAGTGATACTGTGAGCTTTTTACACAGCAAACAGGGTTAAGGCTCAGTCTTTGGCTCAGAAACCTCCATCGATGTTAGTTGACTACAGAAAGCACTCTTGAGTCTTATGGTACTTGTGTTCTTGCTCCACTGTGCACAAATGCTGGTGAACTCAAGCAATCTTTATGTAGATGGTTCCAGAGAGAGATAGAAAAGAAGAAGAAGAAGAAAGAAGAAGAAAGAAGAAGAAAGAAGAAGAAAGAAGAAAGAAGAAAGAAGAAAGAAGAAAGAAGAAAGAAGAAGAAGAAGAAGAAGAAGAGGAAAACCTTGAAGGAATAGTGTTATGAGCCCTGTCATGCTGACCAGGACAGTCTTGGGAGACATCACTGCCTCCCACTGTAGCCATCCGGGAGAGAGAAAGGGAAGGAGCAAATCTTCACCCACCTTGACAGGCATTGCTGGGGGTGAAGAGGAATGTGTTATGGATTTGTCTGAGTTTTAGGAACAAGAGCTCGGTGGTAACCAGGATGGTCATATGGACAGCTGCCGAGGAGAATGAGAAGGAGAGATGGCTGGGGAGAGATATGCAAAGGCTGCTTCTTATGCAGGGAATGAATGGAAAGTGAGGCGATTTGGTGAAGGGAAAATTAAATACATGGAGTAAGGTGGATGAAAGGGCGTACTGAAAGATGTTTGATGAAGAATGTGATAGAGGCAGTGAAACTGTTTAACTCATTTTCTTTGCCCAAATACCAGCAGTTGGAAGGAAGTCCGTGACTTTCCATTCTGGTCCTTTCCATCTGCCGTTGCCTTAACCACCGAGGCACATCGGCTGTCGAGCTACCACTGCTCAGTCAGCTCATCCATAGCATGAAGTAATATTACACCTCATATATAAACCCTATCTTGGCTTTTATACGGATACAACATCACACACTGAGTCAACAGATTTCATAGCCTAGCTAATTAGCCCTTTTTTCAAACACAAGTATCTAGTGAAAAAGATGGAAAAATCAGAAAAGGAGAGCACAAAAATCGGAAATATAGTTAAAAACATCTGCCAGTGAATGACCAGGCTTTCATGTATTTTTTTTCCCCACAAAAGGCTAGCTATATATTTTTTGTATCCTCATGCCTTTCCCCTATTATTTTGCTGTGCTGCTCTAAAGTGCAGTCAGCATTCAAAGATCGTGGAGACCCTATGCTATAGAAGGTGCTCTCACTTAATTTCTGGACAAAGCACATCCTAGAAAGTCTAATGTTTTGTGACTCATTCTCCGCTTTTTAGATGTCAAAGACACTTGTGGCAACCAAAGGGTTAATATGAGCGGAGCGGGGAGGAAGCAGAAACGGGCCTTGCCTTTTCAGATTTTCAGAACAGGTGGCTTAGTAGGTAGCCACTGATTCCAAAGTGAGACTTCTAAATATAAATGAAGTGCTTTGTAGGCTACTGACTGCCAGTGAAGCCTGTCGAGTACAAGGGGAACTGCAAGCATTTGGCATGGCACACAATCAGGCCACTGTTTAACAGGGCTCAGCAGAGCTTTGAGGACCTGCTACCATCCCACTTCATAGGAAAATCTTGGCATTAGTGCATTTTTTGAGGGTTTAAGTAGCTAGGAATACAAGGACTTATGTAAACCATATAATCATACAGCTCTTGTCAGCTACCAGCAAATGTTCTGTCAGATCCAATGTAATTTTTTTGTATTTCCTTGTAAATTCAAAATATATTACTCAGTAACGAGTACTAGAATGAAGGTTCAGTTTTCATATCAGACTCTGTAATATTACCGTTAAACATCCAGTTAAGACATATAAAGCCCTGCCAAGGTTCTATTCCCTGGAGAAATTAACAGATTGAGTTTTCAGATCTCCTGTTTTGCGGGATTTTTTTTTTTTAAATCTCATGCCAGAGATGTTGGAAAAGACAAAAATACCTGGTTAAACATCAGGAGAAAAGCTAAAATACCATAAAAACAATGACAATAATGGAAGGGAAAAATAATTGCTAAAATAGGATTTTCATATTAGACCATGTCAGTTATAATTATTGTAGAATGAAACAAAATTCTAATTATTACATTATGTATGGCCACAAATGTTCATAATCAACTAGTATGCTACACTGACATAGCAATTATTTCTGTTTATTTCAATATTATCAAAGCAGGGGTACTGGACATCCAGCTTTTCACAGAGACCTATATTTGTCCAGGGTATAGCTGGCAACTTGATCAGCTTACAGCACCACTATTTGATTGTCTTATTGATAATCTTAGCAGAGGCAAAAAAAAAAAGCAAATGTGCTAAAGACTGGCTGGCCTCCCTCTCTCCAGATCAGGACTGACACACATTGGTAGGGCAGGGAAGGGTTAAACAAGACATGGAAAATATAAGAGAGTCAGAAAGCCAGACAGTGATTTGGATATAGAGGAGCTGGATATAGTAGACTGACCGTTCAGCCTCATTTCTGAAAAGAGAGCTCCTACAAATCTCCACCAAGAAAAAAATGTTTAACAAAGGGAAGAACAAAAAGTTCCTCTTCCACACAGAGGAAAACTGGCACTATGCATCCTGTTCAGCAGGTGTGCTATGAAATTTTCCTTTTATTCTGGAGATACTTTGCTTATTTTTTAATTAAGAGTTTTCACAAAACGGATTGTTTCAGAATGAGGAGAAATAGTAGTTCTTAGCCCTGCTCCCTCTAGCTGGGGCAAACCAGGTATGGTAAAGCTTACTTAAAAGAAAATAAATATTACCTGAGGGCAGAGACTAAGGCGCAAGACAGGAAAGGAAAATAGGTGGATTAAGTCAGGTGAACTCATGAGGTAAAGAGAAGTGACAGGTTAGCTTGGAAAAGTAGTTTCGCTAAGTATAGCCGCCAGCAGAAGGTGACTAATCACATAGGAGCAAATGCTTCTATATAAAAACAGATTTATAAATATAAAAAGGTGGTATTTTTTCCACTTACCAGGTCCCCTTACAGACCTCATCTTACCTCATCTGAAGTATGATTGATAATATCCAGCTACTATGCCAAACATACACAATTTTACTGTCCTTTCTAATATTTTTGTACAATATACTTCCTAAAAACCTAAAAATTGCCATGCTGCTCATATACAGTTTGAAACATCTTAAGCATTCTCTTTTATCACTGCCTTCTCTTTTAACAAACAATAACAAAGAAGATGGATGCCAGTGTTTAAACTTATTTATGAGACTCCCAGCACATAACAAACTCTGGATAGAAACAGGGAGCTGCTGTTGGATGTATTCTGCTTTTACTCAGCAATTCACAATTAGCTCAAAGTATTCATTCAGACTGAAAATGGACTTTTCCAGATTTCTCTTTGCTTTTCCCTTTTTAAAACATGTTAGAGGAATTGTTCAATTAGCAAAAAAAAAAAAAAAGAAAAAAGAAACAAAACAAAACAACAAATAACTTTTTTATGTACTTTTTTGGTCTAAAACAGTTTCAGCACTTAGATTCTTTGCACAGGTAAGCCTAGCGTAACTGCACAAGTAGAAATGTTGATTTATACAAATCCAAAGATGATGAAATTTCTGGCCATTGAGAACAGTCTTAGTTATCCAGAGCCAGATTATACCTTCATTTACTCCTATAAAAAGCAGATCCAGTTGCTGCATTTCTTCTTTTTTACTACTTGTAATTGAAATTAGTAGTTTTGCCTTTATTGCCATAGGACTCTGTTAATACAGGAAAAACAAAGGGCATATGAATTTTAATTAGTCTGAATGCACTGTCAGTTCCTATATGAAATGATGAATTTTAATTTTAGAGCCTATTGAGGATTACCAAAGAACTTTTTACATTTTTTTTTTTTTTTGAAAAGTCAAGTGGCATTAATGTCCTGAACTAACAGTGCCTCCTCACTATTTTGTGAGTTCAAACTACAGCTTTTAGATTAATTAGTCTCCTCTGGGAAATGTTACTCTGCATGGAGTAAGCCTTTGTATTGAAGGGAAGGAGACACAAGCTGTAAAAGTTCTCTCTTTTATGCTGCAGAATTAACTATTGCTTAGCCGCCACGGTAAAAAAAATAAATTAAAACATACAGGAGGATTATTTCTCTCTGCCTTCTCCTTCATCATGATGCTGCTTGATCCTTGTCATAGGCTATCCTGTCATCTCCAAGTTTCTGATTTCCTTGTGAAACAGGCATTCACACCGAGTACAACCTCGCTCACAGGTGTTTTACTGGAAGTACCAGTGAGCCAGGTCTGTACCTATATATCTATGGGAAGTATTTATATTCTCCTTATACAGGTGGGCGTTAGCAATAATCATGTTTTCCAATTACTCCAGCAAAAAGATTTCTCCAAGTTCAGGAATGGTTACATAATAAAGTCACTCATCCTACCTGAGGTCCTGAACCAGAAAAGACGTTAAGAGTAAGATTAACCATACAAACAGTTACAACAGACACAGTATAAGCAGTTGCCTGCAAAAACTCCCAAATACCCAAAACTAAAAGTGCTATGTTTGATGAAACTGACCAATAATAAAGTGATCACAGGAAATGAGAAGGCTTTGTGGAGTGCTTTAACAGGTAGTCCCTTCCACTGCTTCGAGTGAAAGGTTGAAGCGCCAGCAGTCACGCTGGACTGCAAGGGGCTGAGGAAAAGAGCTTTTGTCTTTGCTTCCAGCACGACCAGTAGAAATTAAATGAAGCCAAAAAAAGAAACAACTATTGCAAACAGACGAAGCTCATTCATCTGGAGAAAAAGAAAGACTTGCTAAGTATAGGGAACAGAATACTATCTGGTGAATGAATACCTGGGAAGGAAGGTAAGGAAGGAGGGAAGGAACATAGAATCATAGAATGCTTAAGGTTGGAAGGGACCTCTAGAGATCATCTAGTCCAACCCCCCTGCACACGCAGGGTCACCTAGAGCACGTGGCACAGGACTGCGTCCAAGCGGGTTTTGAAGATCTCCATGCGAGTCTCCTTTTAAAAACACAAGTTCCAGTCAAAACATGATCTTTTTTTTTTCTTTCCTTTTTACTTTAAATGTCTAAAATACCTTGCAAAATACAACAAGTTCAAGTGCAATAATAAAATACTCTACAAATGCCCTTCTGATCCCAGTAAGATTAGGAAAAAAAAAGATATAATTTCTACTTTGGAGAAGAAAACAAGTTTAAATAAAAGAAATATTACCACAGAAGTATAAAACCAAGATCAAATCCCTCTAGAAAAATGAAATTTTAAATTGTCTTAATAATAAATCTTCTCTTATGGTATCTGTGGATTCAGCAGATCATTGTTGATATTCTCGAATACCCGCAAGAATATAAAGGCGACTAGAGACAAATTGTAAATGTGCTATGAAGGACATTTCTAATACAATAATTGTGAAATATGAATTATACAGCCTTCTCTTACATTTATAAACCCTATTCTACAAAATAAATAATGAATCTGTGATTTATAGAATCCCTTTGTAACCATTAATAACATTAGCCAGCATGTGGCTAGAGAGGATTTTTGTGGTAGCAAAAACACTGAAAATCGGTTGAGAACTGATCAAACACACGGATTTAAGGAGGTAATAAACTGAGTGCTGTTCTTTGGAAGGTTACTCAGTGTTCATCTTTTCTCTTTTAGTCCTGCCTGGCTATTTATATACAGCACATATACAGAAATAGATGTACTTATATTGTCTAATTAAGTGTTCCTACATGTAATCCAGTCTTACCTGGCAAGTCCATATTGATGTGATAATGAATCCGTCATCTCTAAAGACGTTGAAGATTTCAATGATCCCTCGCGAATAACCGAACACAGAGATACTGGCATCTGATACTGCCAAGTTAAATGTGAGGTAGTCTGTGGGCTGCAGAAGAGCTCTTTGTTTATACAGGACAAAAATCACAATGCTGTTTCCAAACCAAGATAGCCAACCTGATAAAAAAAAAAGATAAAATCTATGAAATCAAAAAGTAAACAAAACAAGAAGCAATTTAGTATGTAAATGTGCAATGCCTCCTCTAAAATTACCTTTGTATTTGCTAGCTTAAAATGTCTGCACTTCCTACATGTGCACTGGCCTTCAAGGGAGCAATAAACAGAACAAATGCTCCCATAGTCTACGGAGTCTGGGAAATTTTCAATGAAAGTATACAAGGAAGGTACTCAACTTTGTTGAGTTTCTTCCAGAACAACAAGACATATTTTAGAGGGAAATGACAGGGACAAAGTGTTTGTGATCACCTAGAATCCATCCAGATGCTGAGAGTGGGGCTGAGGGAAGCGCTGAAGGAGACAGAACTGCAGAGCACTCCTGAGGGCAGGAGCAATTCCTTCTCACAGAGCAGGCTGGTGACCTGCACTGCCATTTCCAGCCTTCAAATGCGTACTGCGTCTTGGAAGAAGACCACTTACTTAAATATTCTGATCTAAATAGAGGAAAACAACACCCAAGAAACTCAGTTCTCAGTCAGCAGCAGAGTGACAATCAGAGTGGCCAGCACAAGGACTACCAACCAGAGAAGCAACTGTGGGACACTGGATCTCTGCCCCATCAGATAGATGCACTCATTAAAGCTTGCTGATTATAGCAGCTTATTTACTTAAACAAAACAAAACGCCTCTGAGAGGATAGTAGTAAAAAAGTTTTAAAAAAGGTTTAAAATATATCTTTAAAAGGCAGAGCAAAGAGAACAATAATTTTGACACACTTAATGAGGGCAGGAACTTCCTTAGTTGCTCTGGATAGATCACAAGGAACCTGGAAAGAAACCTATGAACCTTGAAGTGCTATAAGGCATTGGTGCCACACACTGGTGTCAGCATTTCAATAAAACAGAGAAAAGAACCAACCAAAGGAACTAGATTTGATTTATGCAGGTTGCCAGCAATGGTGCCTCACAAGGCGATCCAAGGGAAACAAAAAAAACAAACAAACTCCATATCTTAAAGCAGTCCTGGCCTAAAGAACAGGTTCCAGCTGAGATCAAAAAGTGCTCAGGGGAGAGATTAAAAATAATGGATAGGATAGAAATTGAATGTTTAACATGACAGAGGCTTTGGAGAGAAGTTGCAACAGCTCCCCCATCAAGTGTATTGCTCTCTAATATGGGCTGCTCATCAATGAGAAATTGCAGGTGCTTCCAAAGCAGCAAAATCTGCAGAGAACCTGATTACTGGAGTTTGTAGTGCAGAGCAGGACTGAGAGGCACTGCTGTAAGACTTGCAGGACCAATAGGTTAAATGGTGGAATAGGTTAAATGGTGGAATAGGTTAAATGAGTGTTGATAAATACTAAATATTGAACAATTAAGGAGTCCCCTTCGCTCCTTGGGAACCTCCTTAAATCTGTGGACAGTTCTGTGAAGACTTTATTTTGCCCGGAAAAAAAGAAAAACTAGTACTATATTTGCAAACATCATGAGGTAGGAGGAATAGGATGGATAAAAGCTTTGTGTTGCCTCTATATAGTTCAGTAACAATCCTTCTCCCTGAATAACACCCCCTAATGGTGGTTTCTAATCCATAGATTTGAAAAACAATCCACGTAGGAGATAGGTGTTATTACCCATGATTTGCAGGGGAGAAAGAGGAAGGTTGCCGAGCAAACTGGTTGTACTTAAGAACTAACACCCTATCAGCCAAGTCCAGCATTAGCCCATGGTCAGTCTATACAAAGAAAGACCCGAAAACAGGCAACGAGATGATAGAGACATTGAAAATTTCTCTGCCGAAAGAGACTGAAAATAGTGATGCTCTTTAGCTCTGAGAAGAGCTAAGAGGGAATGTGACAAGGTCACAAATACTTCTCCCAAATCACTCAAGCCTGAGCATGCAGACATGCTCATTTTCTCTCGTGCACCTGAGAGACTGCGCAGCCCCTCTGTTTGTGTTAGATCTGTGATTTCACAGGGTTCAGTTTGGTATGAGGGAACTGATGGCTCTGAGCTGATCAAGCACATTTTTGATAGATTATAGTATTCAAGCGCAGCTAAGACAGTTTATTATGCTTTGTACTTATGCCTGTCCTTACTAGACAGAAATTGTTGCAGGGGCCATGCTTGTAAAATCTTGTAAGAATGAATTCTTACCCCCCCCCCAAAAAAAGTTACAATGTATCAATTTTGAACTAAATGGAAGAAAAAAATTACCTGTGAAAGGTGAAATCTCAGTGTCACATGACAAAATTGACACTAATTTTTCAAGTGTCAAATGGGCTGATTCTAGGGCAGAAAGTGGTTTGCAGAGCAGTCATGAATGAAGTAAAATATTGATTCAATTACCTATAGGCAGGCATAAATGCCTTTCTGGAGAATTTTGTTGTAAGAGATTTTCAGATTAGAAAACTTCACTTAAAATAGCAAGAAAATATGGAGAATTTACAAAGCTGCCATTACCAAGTACAACTGTGAAGTGCCCCCACCCTGCTTTTAATCTTGAGCACTAATTATGCATATACAGTATCCTACCCAGGATCCTACCCCAGCTGTTCTGTGAACAGTTTGTTTCCTTTCCCACCTGCCCAGATTCTTCTGTTACGGGCAGTCCAAAAATAACACTTTTTGTGTTACTTGTCAAATAGCAGTTTATTGTCACCATTCTGAAACATGTGCCCTTTAAAGGCATCTGTGGGTCACCTGGCCTGTTCCAATTTTATGATTGGATGGGTGATGATTTCAGGATGCCTATCTGATATAAACACTCAGGAGAATCCACACTATTTTTCTCTAACCAATATCCTCTCATACCCATTTAAATGAATATAAAAATAGTAAATGGTTTGCTTGATAATGAAATGAAAAAAGAGAATATTTGCAGAGAGACAAATTGACTAAACCTGAGTATTTTTACAAGTGTAGGTTTGACTTAGCTAGTACCTGTGGACTTTTAAATTCTTGCATTTTTAATTTCTACCTGGTAATCCTTTAAAAGGATTTTTCACAATAGTATATATTTTTTTTTCTCTGAAGGTCATACATGCAGATTCCTTTTTTTCTTTCTTTTTCTTCTTTTTTTTTCTGTAAATTATACCACTTACTTAAGGCAAAGGACAAAAGGAGTCAGATGTAATGCTAGCAATAGGACTAACTCCCATCTGCCTCTCCAAGAGAGAGACCCGGGAAAACAGTTTGCTCTGAAGAGGGGTGCTGACCTGGTTGACCCAACGAAAGCAAAAGCCCCCATGCTACTTGCCTTCAGCTGACACCTGTGATTGATTGCACTGTGAGGGTACCCTGTTCTGCAACAGTCACTGCAGTCACCACCCTCTGTATGTTGTCCAGCCAAAGTGTTGGTGAGGAGAATGGTGACATGGTGACTTAGGTGTCAAGCCCCAGGCACGGCAGGCATTGCAAAAGTCATTTTGATCAGCAGAATGATCCTTGTGCTTCGATGCTGGCTTGCTTGCAAAGCTAGTGTGCGATACCTATGCCAGGGTGGGCTGTGGACTCAGATTTTTCCATAGGGTATACTGAGAAGCCGCCCCACATCTCTGTCTGGGTTTCATGCAGGTTGGCTAATGTATCCATCAGTGCACCTCCACTTGTAGCATCCATGATATCTGTGATAATATGAGAACTTCCAGGAAAGAATGTGTAAAGATGCCCCAACTCTTGAAAAAACCTCCCCTGAGATGTGTGACTGCAGGAACACTGGCCAAAGAAACTTAGTTTTGTTGGACCTTATCGTATGTAGGTGAAGAGATCCAAAAGAATCCCATCTTCTAGGTAATGCTAACATCCCTTTGAACATTTGTGCATTAGAAAATGTACATCCGTATTTGCAAGAAGCTGCACTGAACATGTTTAGATTCAAGAGAGGAAAGGATTTTCAGTAGTTACTGAACTGTAACAGCTGAAGCACTGAAGCTGTTTTCCATAGACATCAAAAAAACAGGAGAACTAAATACAAACGTCTTTGGGACTCTGCTTAAGTGAATGTCCCTAGAGTCCTGCTACTGCAAACTATTTTTCAAAACTCTTTAAAAAAATGCAGACACCAGAAGGTAACGCACTGACTGACCTTAGTTCTCTGCTTGACGAGCAAGACTCTGTGCAATGGAGTACTTTGCTCTGCCATGTCACTGAGTGCCAGTTATCGGTGCTCATAAAAGGAATAGCTATAAAGTTTTATTATTAGTGCTTGCAGAATTGAGGCGGTAGAGCTTGAAGGAAAAAAAAAGGAAATTCTCCTGATTTATACATTATTAGTGTTATTTTTTTTCTTGAATTTCCCATTGCAAAAAGGTATACCTACTTCCATTATCTTTTAACCAGAACTCTACTACACTTCAGCTGGAGTCGCATTTATACTGGTTATATGTAATCTGTCAGGAATGCAACTTGAATGTTTAATCTGGAGTTAAATAAGACTAGCAATTATATAAAATTCATTTATAAGTGTTTATAAGCCTTTGTAAGCTTTAGAAAAGGATCTAGCATAATCTACAGCAATCAGCAATCAAGAGCCACACAGTGGCTGAACTGAACTGAACACACAGCATTTGTATTAAGTGGTTGTATTAACCACATACAGCCACATAGTGGCTGTATTAAGTTAACATATAGGACTGAAGTTTTATAAAATACATGGCAGAAGAACTTAGTAATGGACAAACTTAGGCCCCAGACAGGTAAACTCAGGTGGAGGTCAGATTTCTAAGATAAGTCCATTGATATATAAAGCATAAATAAAAAAAAAAAGTAAAAATATTGATTTTTACATAGTAGGGAAAAGTAGTGAAAGTACATTTTTTGTTCCTATAAAAAAAAAGAGAATGTGTCTCCAATTATTTGTTTAGAGATCCTTGAGAGAATTAGAATGCTGAATTGCAACATCGTAAACTGGAATAAATGAAAAAAAAAATCATGTCAAAACTTTTTATTTTCTTAAGCTGACAAACCCTAAAAATCATATATATATATATATATTCAGCAAATATGACATATTTTTTTCTCCTTCAGAATTTATCTACTACTGATTGTTTTCACTGTCTCCCAACAGCAATATTAAATATTCGCTTGGAATATACTATGGCAGCTTATAATAGAAATCCAACTGATCTGACTGGGCCGTTTCAACCTTTTTCTGTGATATGTGTTTCTTGGATACTGTGGGTAGGTAATCCTAGTTACCTGTTTAAAAAATACAAATTTATTTTGGAACAGATAGTGCAATAGGTTGCTGGCATAATAGTCTAGAACAGTAGTGGAAAGACTATTATGAGAGAAGATTTTTTAAAGAGTAATAATTTGCTTAATAGAGGAATATGAAGGTTGCCCATGCAGTAATTTCCTCTACAAATACAAGGTGGCTGTGGGAGATTAATTGCAGGCAGCAAAATCATTTCAATTAAAAGATGTGACAAAAAAAAACATATAAAATGGGCATGTACCACTTCAGCTTAAAATTTAAGAAAAGGCTTCAAGCCACCGAGAGATGAAGTCAAGAACAGCCTGTTGATTGCAAGTGTGGTAGCAACAAGAACAAAATCCCCTAGCAAGTTATAGGGGGAAGCATGATAGTTTTATGAAGGGAATTACATCATTACAGCAAGGGACTGGCCTGTAGACCTAAGAGGTTCTTTCTCATTCTGAAGGCAAATGATTAATTCATTAGCTGATGTGGCCAATTCCCAGATATCAATGTGCACACACATGAGCAGATCTAGGATAAATCAGAACATCACTTTATCTTATTTACACTTTTTAAACTCAGTTTCCTAATATAGATGCATACCTTTTTCTTCTAGAATCTCTATTTTTTATCCCAAACTCAACTACTTTTTTCTAAATCTTACAAGTAAAGAAGAAAATCTTATATGAATATAAGAAAATATGACCATTTTACATTGTAGCTTTCACAGATGTTTGTACAGCATTTGTTGAGGGCTAACAGGCTATTTGCAAGATGTGATATAGTTAGAAAAGAAAACCTACTTATCTCAATTCTTTAAAAATATAAGCTTTTAAATATATAATGTTTAGGACAACAGATTTAATAAAAGTAATCTTTCCGGCTAATTTCCTGTGAGGTTGTATGGTTAGAAATTTTAATTACCGAGTAAACCTACATTGTTTGAAATTTCATACAGTTTGCTTACATGTTGCAATGAGTATGCCCTAAATAAACAATATTTAAAAACCCAGAATTGTTCTAGGATGAGAATTCACATTAGGTTCCATTTCCAAGCCCTTATTACATTATTTGTAATTAATTGATGTTTCGCAATGGAGCTGAAATAAACACAGGATATGATGACTACTCTCCTACTACTAACCGTCCTACTAAGTTGTCCTACTACTAAAATTTTTAATAGAACCTTTCTGAAGAAGTTTTTTTTTCTATGTTGATAGAACATATTTAAAGCAAGAGCAGTGCAGATAGTTTCAACATATAAAAAACTACAGAACTGTATGTCTTGTCTCGGCAGGAGATAATTGTAAGATGCCAACCGACTGGCAACAGTCAAAATTCTAGAAATCACAGAACATTAATTCAGTGCTAATGAGACATTAGGAGAAGGCATAACAGTATCATGTTTTCTGATAAAATATTTTTTTTCTCTTCGCACATTTTAAATTCTGTGAACATTACGTAAACATCTACGGGCTTATCTTATTCATTTCTTCTCAATATTTTTGCATTATTAATACTTTTAACAAAAGAAAGCTGTACCTCTTTGATCTATAACAGCTGAAGAAAAAGGCTGCATTTTATAAAATCTTGCTTTTTATGGATGAAAAGCAACGGAATCACTTTGAACTCCGTACCAAACTCTACTGGAGTTTCATTTCATAAGGCAGGCAGAGATATGGTACATACCTAGAGACAGTAGGTAGAAACCTATAATAGTCTCTCCTTGTTCTGTTACAGGAGTCTCTTTGTTCTGAAAACTGTTGTTGTTGTTCCTCCATGGTGCCTGCGGAGAAAACTGGAGAGACATTTTCAGCAAAGCTTATGACCCAGGTCTTGCCCTGTTCCCTTGGTATGTCCCAAATACCCAGCGAAATAAGATAGTTTCCAGCCTTTCCTCTGGTATCTGCTCCCTGTATTCTACGAAGCTGTTCAGTGAGCCTGATAATCTACGGAAGGAAATCTCAAGGGACAAGAGCTTTGCTGCCTTCTGGCCTGTTCTTATTTGCTAATCCTATCTATTAATACGGCCTGCGAATATGTGACCAGCCCATGGCAGCGGATTTCCTCACATCCCTATTACTGCTGCATGTCTTTCCTGGTGCAGAATGTTAATCTGACCTTTCTTTAAAATAAAAAAATTGATACCACATAATACACAGGTTCACAGAATAGGATGTATATACATACGTTGCAGAAGTACCTGTAGTTTTGCTTTCATTGAAGACCATTAGGGTTTTCAGGCAGGACAGTTCTTAACTAGGGGTTGAGGAGGGAAGCCTTTAGACTGGAAATAAATCCAGTATCTTAAATACTGTGAATTTGGTTTTCACACTGCTAAGTACCTGCCAATCCTATACATTCCAACTACAGCTGCATTTTTACACACTATTGAAAAGTTTGATTTTTGCCTTGTTGAAGAGACATGTTACATGTGATTTAAGTCAGACTGGAGTATATTTAGTATATCACTAAACTACAATCTATCAATTATTATTTTTCAGTTTCAGCCTCTCTTACCAATCAGATTATGACCATAATTCAAATCCAAGTCCGAATTAACACTTCTGAAGCAGCAAAACATTCCTTCCATTTTTTTTTTTTTTTTGCCAATGCAAGAGATTGATATCTACCGGCAGACTGCTCAAATTCTTGCTGTGATTTATTGCTTCCCCTAAGTTCATGGCATTTCATGCAGCTGTAGAACAAAACTCTAGCAGTGCTGCTGCAGAGGCATAAACTCTAGCAGTTATCAGTGATTTCAAAACGGGGTAAATCAAGGAAATAGCTCTCACCGTTGTGAAATTCTGAACTTGCAGGAAACATGGCTGTGCGTAAGGGCCCTCTTGGCCTTATATACTCAATTAAATCCTCCGTTGTTACTCAAGTGAATCAAAGTTTTGGGACTCATGACCTCACCTTCAAAAGATTAAACGAAAGCACTGAAAGGAGGAGGTGGGGGAGACTCTGGGTGCTGGGGAGAGGAGATCTCAGATCTGGCACAGGCGCGTGGCTGCAGCTTGCAATCCTGCCTGTGGGCAAGGCTCACCTTGCAGACACAAAGGGAGGAGCGAGCACCCCCTCACCTCTCAGAGAGAGATAGCATCTCCTCTCTCCTTGAGCATAAAACATCTCTAGGTCTGTTTGATGCCATGAGTCTCCTTCCGTCACGGCTCCCTTCCTCCTCTGCCACCCAAGCCCACGAGCTCTTTCAGGCTTGTTAATCTAAATAACACAAAAATATAGAAAGTCAAACTCTGGACAGAGCTTAAGTATCTTTGCAGTGAGCATTCCTTTTCCCATACCCACCCCCTTGCCCTTCTTGGTGTTCCTGACTGCTTGTCTCAGAGATCTGGGCCCTGCCGAGGCAAGGGCTTGTTGTCCCTTCCCACCCCAAGACCAGAAAGCAAATAAGCCCCCTGGGATGGGACCTGTTGGAAGAAATCAAAGTATCTCGTTGAAAGCTTCTGAATCCATGAGCTGTTCTTCTCTTTCCTATGTTCCTCTGTTTCTTATGATGGTCAAAACCCGTCAACCTGGGTCACGCTCCCTCAACTGTCTGGTTGAAAAAGAACCAGCCATTTCTGACAACCTATCTGTGGAACAGGTCAAAGGCCTCTCTGGGTCTGATCTCTCAACATTGCTAGAGCAAAAAGAGCAGTGCTATGGTGAGTTCTAGAACAATAATATTGACATATGAGGCTCTGAATGGTCAATTCTTTGATAAGGATTTTAAACTATATTTCCCAATAGATACTTTTTAATAAAACTTTGTCTGATCTTGGCCATATTTAGGCACATCTAGCCAGCTAAAATTCCCTCTTCTAGCTGTGTAGCTAGACATTGGTGTTTTGGAATTACATATTGATCTCCACCGAACAGAGTTACACTTGTGGCAAATACAGGGACTGCCCATCTCTCTCAAATTACACACATGCAATAGTGAGGGGATGGAACATGCTTACTAACCAGTTCCCTTTATGCACATTTTTTTTATGCCGTTTAAAACAGCACTAACTTTGCAAGTCTGTGTTTGGCATCTGTTGTCACACAAACATCAGTCCATGTGCTTTTGTCTAAATAGGGATAGTGACAATGAAGGGTAAATAATTTATTATAAGTTGTTATAAAAACATATGATTTACTTACCTGAGACCTTTTCATAGGCATTATAGGTGGTAATAAATTAACATTTATGGTCATTTCTATTTTGTTACAAAAAAAGGACAGATTATATTATTTGCCTTGGTATCCTAAACTTGAATCTTGAATTTTCGCACCTCCGAGATTCTTTTGGTTTCATATAAATATTGCTAGCTCCATGAACACTTCATTTTTCTGCAAAACTTTGCTCAGGTTTGATGAGCAGTTTAGGATAACAGAAACTTTAGAAAAACTTTCCATTTCAATGAGACAGCCTTTTGCCAAGACTCGTGCTCTGTAATAATAATGAGATAATAAAAATAATTTTTTAATAACAAGAAGATTAAAAAAATGGCAGAACTGTACTCCACAGTCAAGCATCTCTTTTGATGATTTTTTTTCTTTGATCTTCACATACTACACTGAGTGACTAATACTTTCGTCTGTTCTCAATTTTCGTCTTCACTCCCTCCAGTGGCATCCTTCAATAAGTGACAGTGTCTTTGACAAACTCCTGCAGTTTCTCTCACGTGTCCACAGGTCTCTGTGCCTCCACGTGAGACAAAGGCTCCCTCTGCAGATTACAGCCACCTTGTTCTCACATCTCGCAGCGCTTCGGTGGTGACCACCTTACTGCCCTCATGGAGCTTATCCGTAAGAGCCTCCTACAAAGTGTTTTGAGAGGATGAGAGTAGTATGTCCTGCAAGAAATTCCATGTAAGGAGGAGAAAACTAAAATGCAGTGGTAATACAGAGAAATGAGAGGGATGGCACATGAAATAAAATTGATTTGTACATAAATAGACCTTATCTGTCCCTTTCCTAAATACACAAGAGCTACAGATTCATGCTACTGGAAGGACACAAGCAAAGCAAGGAGGCAGACACACGGAGCAGCTCCTGCAAATGTGCTCCCCAAACCTCTCATACACGCAGCTGGACCCTGCAGAATTTCTCACATCAACAGTGCATTTCAAGTAGGTCTTTCTCTATCCCATTTTGGATGAATACTCACTAGAAGTGAGAGAGAAGAATGAGAATCATTTTATAGCTAGGTGATTAGTGCATGTATAAAGCAAAATTGGCTCTAGTCCTTTATTATTCAATATAAATTGAACTGTAAAGCAAGACATTGCAAGACCTCCCTTTCAAATATTGCAGACCTCAGGGCCACAATGTAGACCTGAGCTAACATCCCTTCTCCAGTTCAGGTAAATGAAGAATTGTAAGTCTCCAATTGATGCACTTACAGGATGCAAAGGGCAGAAGGAGATGATTTTTGCTTTGCTTTCACACATAAAAGAATATCAATTGAAAGACTTCTTCACTAGATCAAATAAAAAATCTGTTTCACTGGAAATCCAGCAGCCTAACAGATACCTTTTCTTGCCTAAAGCATTGATACATGAGGTAGTCAGCAGTCTTTCCCTTATTTCTATAGTATTAATTCCATTTTTGTTTTTTGATTATCTCAGTGTATACTTGAAAAAGTCTCCTTTAGCTAAGCAAGACTTTTCTCCCTGATGACCCCCACTGAAGTTGTAGGTTTTTCTTTTATTTCCATACTCCAGTCTTTGCTGCATTCTACCTTGTTTCTGCTAAGAGTTTCAGCCAAATTATTATTGTTATTCTTGCTATGCAAGTCCATGGCATAAAGTAATGCCTCCAGTATGGCCTGACAGTGTGACCTGCTAATAGCGATTCGATATTAATATTGTCATGCTAGAGTGGCTATAGATATTACTGGAGCATTAGCAGACTGCTGAACACTGTGTAAATTGCATTTCATTTTTTTGTTCATTTTAATGATACAGCTTTCTCACATTTTCAGTGACTTTTCATATCTCTAACCTGCCCAAAGATTTCACAGTGCAGAGCAATAAGAAAGTAGAAAGGTTTATCCCCTTTCAAGGCGTTTAACGTATAATTTCTAGGAAAGACGCTCCAGCTGTTCTACCAGTAGCAGTCTTCACATTAATCTTCAAAAGTGTTGAAAGGTAGGGAGAAGGGTACATATTCCCTACTCATTTTCCATTTTCTTTCCCACAGCATCTTTTATAAATTTCCCTCCATAACAGAGAATATGAAAGTGAAATCAGTACAGACCTAGTACCAGAAAAGTCTTTTTCCCAATACAGGGCAGCATGGCAAAAACAGTGCCATAAACACCATTTTTAAAAAGTCAGAGAGTCTGTATAAACTGAGCATAAAATCACAGTGAGCAAGACCTGTGTCAAGAGAGCTATTGAGTTATAATGGCATGAAGAAGCCTTATTTCATTGCTTTTTTTTTGGTCTTGTCCTGACCTCATCTCCACAGACTTACATGTTGAAAAAGGTACAACACAATCTCTATTGATTCCTCTAAACAAAAAGCTGGGCTGTAAGTCTAAGACACCACCTGAGATTGCATCACTTCTTTACTGATGCAAGGAAAAGCAGAGTTTGAATTTTAGGCTGCTTAGAAAGACATATTTTCAAGACCCATCAGAAGCTGACTACTTCCATGTAACATATAAAAGAACACAAGAAATTAATGCTCATGGCTGCACTTGCGGGTTTAATGTAGCTTCTACTGGAATATTAAGGACAAAAGAATCCTTCTGAAATTACCAATACATAAAGACACTTGATTAAAGTGGGTAATAAAAAGACTAGGTTATGACATGACAGGTTAATAAAGCACTTTTAATGGATGCTCTGATTAATGGTCTCTGAAGTGGCATGCAAAGCCAATTTAGAGTGGATGTAAACCAGCATGTTGCTCCTATCTGGGCTGCTAAAAATGTACAGCAGCCTTTTAATCCCTATCCATCTCTCTAAACACTTTTTAAAGTGGTATATAGAGCAGCATAATCAGCCAAATACCACAGTAGTGTTAAGTGGCCCGAGACACAGGCGAGTTCCATTAGAGGTGTTTACTGGGTGTTTATAATACCTCCTAACCAGGATGGATAAGAATTTATGCATGGCAAGAAATTTATGATGTCTTATGACTCCAGCAAGCATTTGTTTTCACTGAAGGGCATTGAAAAGTAAAGAAGTTGCCAAAAGTGTTTTGCCTAGAAATTAGCAAAAGGCCTCACAAAACTATTTGTGCCTGATACCTGAACACTACTTGTGCTTCATAACTTGGCCATTTAATCCTAGGTGTTCCCTTGCTGTGACACTTTATCTTAAAAGCAATATAAGTGGTTGTATTAAACCAGGAAGATCTGGGCTGTCAATCCTAACATGATAAGTACAAATATTTTTCTCCAATTCCATTATATTTGTTTTGGATGACTTGATCATGACAATTAGCTTTTATAAGAAAGTAGAACTGAACATGCTCTTGCACTGCAGAGATTATAGTGATAGCTACTTAGCTGGCTACTTACTCGGAGAGCAAAAAAAACATACTTGAAGTTTTTTAATTGAAGATTGATCATAATATGAAACATGCTGAACAACGCTCACGATTCGTAACTTGCCCATTTAATCTAGGTATTCCCTTCCTGTGACATTTTATCATAAAAGCAATGAAGTCAAAGCATTTTATAGTCACACGCTCAAATCACATTTCAGCTCCTGTGTCAGTTTTCAGGGCAAATTCAGTTAAGGGATGCTTCTTCCATGCTTCTTCCATGATTTTATCAGAGTTTAGCCTACTCTGCATCACTCAGCATCATACTTTTTTCTTATTCTACTCAATCTTCAAAGGTTATTTTTTTCCCAGGGAATTGCATTCTGTAGATTGAGATAAATCTTGAAAATTGCTTGTAAGGAAAAAAAAAGGTTAGTGCTCAACACCATAATACCCAGGTTGAGATTAACAATTCCTTAGGAAACTCTATGTTAGACTGATGGTGATGTGAAACTAGACTATCTTGAAACTTCAAATATATGTTACTTTTATACTGCAAAAAGATTCAGCAGAAGGGAAAACTGCCTTGAGCAGGTTTTGTGTCTGAGGTCTTTGCATTATTTACACTCCTTGCTCTGATCTTAACTTACAGTGAATAGCATAGGTAATGCTAAAGGAAACCAAAACGCTGTGGGCAGTTGCATCAATCCAAGAGAAATTGCAATGAGGACCAGAGAACAGAAATATCTTACAAGATGAAAAAACACCTTCCCAGGGAAGAGATGGGGCCAGGGCCTGCTGACTGCTACTGAGGAGGAGTGGAAATTTGGCTGGAACAGGAACCTCTTTACAAGACACAGTAGTTGGGAGTAATTCTAGATACGAACTTCTTTATTTCTGATCTGTCTTCATTACTTTTTCCTATTTCTCTATTTAAAAAGTGAGTGTAGATCTTGTTCCAGAGAAACTTGGCTTTTTGTTTTTAAAAGCCTTTCAGTCATTCTAGGTAAGGCTGCTGTCTAAGCAGGGTTAGAGAGAGTGACATCAAAGCTGTGGCTGACTTGGTATCCTGTCATTGGGGCGTTTTTACTGTCTTTACCACAGCAGTACTTCACTGATCCCATTGGGAGGGGAATCCAAACAGGATACTATTTTTCACTGAATATGAGTTTGCATCACCTTAGATATCTACAGTTTTATGTAGAGTGTATGAACACTGCAAATATTGTGAATCCTGAAAACTGAAGATGTTAACACTAAAAACAGGATCAAACTCTAAGCTTATAGCAACCAGATTTATTCAACACTGCGCGTGCTTTCTCACTTCCTAGCTGCTACTGGTAAATCAGGTTTTACCTCCAAATTATTGTTAAACAGACTTTTTTTTTTTTCTTTGAGGTGAAACTAATTCCTTATATGTTGGCTCAAGAAAGTAACGTGTTCTATTTCTTTCCTGCTTAGCTGCAGCAGCAGAACTATCACTTCACCTTTTCTGCACAAGGGCAAAAATCTAGAATGAAGAGGAAGCAAAAAGCCCCCAGCATTTCTTGTATCAGCAGTCACTAATGGAATCTTAAAATTCCATCCCAGTGCCTAGCGTAAGCTTATTTGGCAAACTAGGAAATCACAAGGAAACTGTTTTTTTTTTTAAAGTTTTTTTTTAAATTAAGCTAAGTTTAAGGAGAAATGCAAATTATGCTTTATTTGTGAAAGAAAGAAAAAAAAGACAAAGAATACTCATATAGAAAAAAGTATCAGCAATAATTCAAAATGCACAGTTTCCTTCTGCTTGCCTGATGCACTCACCCGTCTACGATTTCTCTTTAGGTTGTTGGCTTCACTGTGGGGATTCATTACAGCGTGTCCTGGGTTTTCCTATTTTTTTTTTCCACGGAAAGGAGTATGATGCTGATGGTGGAAAGCATTCGCTGCTCTTGGCAGGGAGGACCGCAACACTGAATCTGATGGTTTTGTTTCTTTTGTTTTTAAAGGTCACTTGAGGTTATAATACAATTTCTGTCATGCTTTACACCTTACCCTTCTTCACTGGTCTATAACTCCACAGTACACCTGCACTTACTGTACATGAGTATGATGGATACTTGTTTGCTCTCCTTGCTAAGCCAGTTCTACGCAGGTCTGCATTTCTTTAACAGTTCTCTGCTGAGCTACATATAGCCCTGAAGCCTCCACTAATGCCCTGTGTTCCCTTCTCTTATCACCCCTTGCCTGTAATCCTTTACACTGCATCCTCTGACTCCACTTGCAAGGTCTCCTCTGCTGTTGCAGCCTTGTTCATCTACACCCCAGCATCATGTTATAAATACTTCATTCTGTAATGAATTGCTTCTTGATACTATTACCTATACAAAATTATGGTTATACCACTTCATTCAGAAGAGACCTTGCTTTTATTTCATTTGTGCTTCTTGCACAGAAGTCTACAAATTATAAGGTGTTAAGTATCATGCCCCACAATTTCCTCTTCAAATCTCTGATATGCTGGTTTCCTAAAAATCCCATTCAAACTGATGAGATTTTCAAGTAGTTAGCCACAATTAGTATTTAATCGTGGATGAAAAGAATACAAAATAGTGGGAGGAAATTGCTGAAAAGATAAATAATCTAACTTTTGCATTATGCTTCCATCAAATGAGAGCAATTAACTGTTTCCAGTTGCTGGTTGTCACTATTATAAACTGTATCCTAATGACTGCCATACAGTCTTTAATATTAGTTTTGGAGTAGATATGGAAGCAGATAATAGTAGAAATCAGTATAAGCTCCCAAGGAAATCGAAAATAGAAAACCATTTACCGTTACATGAATTAGTTTACTTCAGGATAGTACTTTTCCATACAGAAAAAAAAAAGGAAAAAAACTCAAAAATTCTACTCATACTTTACATAATGATAAACTTTCCTGGTGGAAGAATGCTATTTTTGGACAATCCACTTTACTTTTTCTTCCAGACTTGGAGAAGGAATTAGGATTGCAATTTCTGGAAAAGCAAACTGAGGTTAGAACTGGTTTCCTGGTTCTTTTGTGTGACTGCCAAAGAAATTCCTTATAAATCCCAGGTATTTGGGCCATGTGGTAAAGAATATGAGTTTTATTACAGACATTATTCCCTCACATGAACAGTATTAACAGAAGCATCACTATGTCACAGAACAGAGTGTTTTGTGACAAAAGCAGGAAGAACAAAAGCAGTGTTTTCTAAGAGTCTTCTCTGGAGTTGTGGATACTCTAATGGGGGCACTTTTTATCTCCATTGAGTAAAACCACACAGATATAAGTTCACTCACTGAAGGCTTCTTTTTAATATTTAGGACGACAAGTTGACCTTGCAGCCAAGAAGGCCAATGGGATCCTGGAGTGCGTTAAGAAGAGCGTCTCCAGCAGGTCGAGGGAGGTGATCCTGCCCCTCTACTCAGCCCTGGTGAGGCCACATCTGGAGTATTGTGTCCAGTTCTGGGCTCCACAGTACAAGAGGGATGTGGAGCTGCTGGAGAGAGTCCAGCGCAGGGCTACAAGGATGATCAGGGGCCTGGAACATCTGCCCTACGAGGAGAGGCTGAGGGAGCTGGGCCTGTTCAGCCTGGAGAAGAGAAGGCTGAGAGGGGACCTGATCAGTGTCTATAAGTACCTCAAGGGAGGCAGTGAGGAGAATGGTGCTGACCTCTTTTCAGTAGTGGCCACCGACAGAACTAGAGGAAACGGCCACAAACTGAAACACCAAAAGTTCCACAGGAACTTAAGGAAAAATTTTTTAACAGTGAGGGTGCCAGAGCACTGGAACAGGCTGCCCAGAGAGGTTGTGGAGTCTCCTTCTCTGGAGATCTTCAAAACCCGCTTGGACGCAGTCCTGTGCCACATGCTCTAGGTGACCCTGCGTGTGCAGGGGGGTTGGACTAGATGATCTCTAGAGGTCCCTTCCAACCTTAATGATTCTATGATTCTATATTTTATCCTCTTGATCCATACGAGTACCCCCCGAAAATGGTTTTCAGCTACTGTTCTTGCTTGGGGTCTTCATAAACACAGAGAGAACTGCTACTGCAACCACTTGTGGAGAAACAGGGCCTGCTGGTGACATACTGTGTTGTTGTTGATGAATTTTTGCCTTGCTAATTTGTGTGTGTACATGTGTGTGTGTACGTGTGTGTGTGTGTGTGTGTGTGAGTGTATTTAACTGTATGTATACAGATTTACAATCTGTCCGTCTGAGGCTTTTTGTGACTTTCATTACAAAACTACATAAAAAAAAGGCAGAAAATCAATTCTGTAGGCAGTGCTCACGCAGCAGGAGACAATTCACACTGATGTCTGATACCTGCTGGCTGCTGCTTCCAATTACGCCAGATGCTGGGGAGCAGGACTGCTGAAATTACAGTGTAGGTGGTGAAATCAAACTAGTTAATTTTCAAGAAGCGTGTTGTGCTTGGTTCAGAGTGTCATCAAATTGGCAGCATAAAGCAAAATAGTGACACCTACTCCTTTTTTCTTTACTTCTTAACTCGCAAAGAGATGCACGCTAATCTAATGTGAAGCTGCATCTTTGGATATATAGCTCTCTCTGCCCCAAAGCCAAAAATGAAAAATATTGGAAGGAATGTGCATAAAAAGTGAAAAAAAAAATAAAATAAGGATTTATAACAAGACAGCCCTACTAGGCTCTACTACAAGGTTACATTGCAACACCCAAGGCAAGTCCATGCTTAGTGTCTTTCATTGCACTGGGGAACACTGCTGTCCTTAGGACAGAATTGGTGCCTTCCTGAAACTGGCTTGTGACTTGACGGGCAGAACGAATCGCAGGATGGATAGGACAGGATGTTGCTGTCTCATTAGCTGAGCAGCAAGGCAAGGGGATACCTCTCTCTGCGCCAGGCAGAAAGCAGAGGGCAAGTCCGGCTGGAGCCACTGAGCAGCAGAGCCACCTGGTCTACCTTCTTGTCTCCCTAAAACTTGCAAGTAGAAAAGATGACTACTGTATCGGCAACACACATCATCCTTCACATCCACTGCCAACACGCAAAAAAGAACAACTAAAAAATGCACACACTCACAAAAAATACATTGTCACCATCTGCTCCAATTTCCGCAGCACACACTGATCCTTCAGAACAAAATCTTCCACAACCTCTTCCCAGACTGAAGTTGAGTATCTGCCATTTTCCTCCACCCTCCACATTAACGCTTCCACTTTCAGCTCAGAGCTGTTATCACCAAGTTTCCTTAAAAATCTCTCCTCTCTGAAAGTATGAATGCTGTAATAGCACATCTATAGTTCGTCTGGGAAATATTCAGCATTTATCACTATCTTACTTGCATAAAATTAATCAATTCTTCTTAATTTTCCTTTTCACTTTCTCTATCCTACTGTCTAGGTAACCATAATTTATTCTACCAGGATATTTTCAATCCAAATGCGAGTCAGTCAAAAATAGTTGGAAATGGGGAGAAGAGGAGGCACTTTTTTTCATGACAAAATAAAAAATCATTAAAAACTTTTTCAGGAAGCTCTCAAAAACAAGAGTGATGATTGTGATTTATTTTCCTTAACTCAAAAATTATTTTCCATAATTCTAAAATAAATCATTTGTAAACCACACAAACAAAACAAAAATAAATGTTCATTGTTCCCAGGAATCCCGTATAGAAAAAAATCCATTAAAATGGTTTCTAATGAGATCCCAGTTTTATCAGATCTTCATTTTTTCGAGTCACAATTTTTGAACATTTTTATCAGATATTAAAACCAAGTTAAAGGTTAGTACGACATATTTGGTACAACAGTACTACACTGTTTCTTTTTCCCAGCTTCTAGACACTACAACATACTTACACTATATAACAAGTTCTTAACTTCAACAAGATTATGTTATGGTCAGAATTAAATTATAATGAACAAGAGTAGCTGCCAATATGTGGTTGTGCACAAGGGCTGCAGCAATAAGCTCATACAGCTCATTTCAGGCTCCAGCAGCTTATAAGTCCTGGGATGCTGCACTTTCTCTGAAAAGGAAGTGACCAGGGAATAAAGATATAAGTTTTTTTTTTTTTTTTAAAAAAACACAGTTTATCTCAGGATGTTTGGTTATTTGTGTTCAGCCTCTCCAAGAACTACATTGTATAGCAAAGCCAAAAAATCTCTTCAAAATTTCCCCTCTATTTCAAACCTCAGAAAATGTCAGAATTGTTTTTGCTTCCTAAGACAGTATTCAGCTCATCCTTCCAGCAGCAAGCTCAGGAATCCCCACTTTCTATGCATGTGTTCTCAGACCTCTGCAACTCCACTGAATTCTGATTAGCTGTCCAAAGGTTGAATCAATTAATAAATCAAAATAGAATTATTCTTTCTGCAAATACAGAATACAGACTTCCGAAAACAAACAAAGGGTCAAACCAAAGCACACAGGAATGATATAAAATGAAATTAATGAGAAAGTCATGTGACTCCCTCTCTCTCTCTTACACATAGGAGGCTTTTCCAAATGAGGAGTGCATCAGAGAGCAATTAAAAATAACAAAAATAAATAAATAAAAAAGGAGAGGACCAAATAAAAGGAAATAAGGGAATACAGGAACAGCAGGTAGTAAATCGTGCTGTGACCTTAAAGCTGTGAGCCCTGCAATTGGGCCTTGCCTTCTGGACTGCTTATGGTGGCCAAATTAGCCTCTTAATATTAGCAGTTTCAGCCTCTCTTTGCACCTCGGCGACTTAAAAGAATGTTATGCTGTTCCCACAGCGGCCAAAACCACTTCTGTCCTTCTCAGAGCAATTAATTACACATCCAAAATCAGGCTACGAATCTAGTGAAAACCTTTTGAAATCCCACTAGAGCTAAAATGTTTTTCATTAATTGTGGAAAACCATTGCACATTATCTACCGGGCAAGGTCTAGCAATAACGTATCGCATTTTCTCCCTGCTGTCCCTGGTAAAAACATTGTATCAATGATGTAAGCAGTGGAGACTCTGCTGTAATCAAGTTAAAATAAAATTGTTTTGAAAGAAAAATTAACACGATCATATAGAAAACTCAGAAAAATAGTGTAGCACACCTTCTACACCCAGGTTTTTCCAGCTGAACCAGAGAAAGAAAAAAGCACTTCGCATTTCATACCCACTGAGAAATCATTTCCCTGCGATTCAGGTTGACCTTCTGAATCACACCTGGGTATGACTGTCCCCTCAGGGATGCAAAACAAATAATATAGTCTGCGTGCCACATAGATGAGCAGCCTTCACCTGGTCTGGCTCACTCAGTGCTGCCTCTGCTATGGACAACTGTCATTAAAAAAAGGGCAAAATAATGAATTGCTGGAGTATGAGGAGGAAGGCAATTTTTCTTTTTGAAAATATGCTGAAAAGATACGTGCAATGCAGCTCTAACATGTCAGTACATTTATCTGAAGCAGCAGCACAGCGTTTTCCATCTCATTTGTGATTTCTACTATCAAAATACCTTTAGGTTTTTCTTTTCTTTTCTTTTCTTTTCTTTTCTTTTCTTTTCTTTTCTTTTCTTTTCTTTTCTTTTCTTTTCTTTTCTTTTCTTTTCTTTTCCTTTTTCTTTTTCTTTTTTCCTAAAAGGGAACATTTGAGGAATGGAAGGAAATAGAAAGTGTGGTCCGACCTGGTCTGTGCCATTTCCTACTCTTTAAGACTGTCTCCTCTGCACAGGACACACTGGACTTCTTCAAACATGACATATTTTTTCCATATGTAGATACCTGGATATGTCACTACAAGCCTGAGAGCTGAAAAGCACCAACCTCATTACTACTGCAAAACAGAGAGATAGACATAGATATATGTGTATATATATATTTAAGTGTTATGGTTTAAATGAATGCAGACATAAAGTCGATTCCTGAGCTGATGGTCTAACCACACCTTTTATGGTTTATAATGGAAAACTTGGTAGTAAAACTAAAAGTGCTTCCAAACGGCCTTCCTGTTGTTTTGTATTTGGCATAGCTGACCAAATGGGACTCATTCACTTTTAATTGTGGTGTTATTTATTTTTCTTACAGTATTTCTTTTGTACTTTTTTCCTTTTATATGACATAATAGCATATTATTCAGTGGTTTTATGTCTCCCTGAAGAGCCTATGTGATTTCTTGTGCTATTAAACAGTACTATTCATGACCAAAAGGCCAAAATATATATATTTTTATTAATCTTTTTTAGTCAAAGGTTTGTTGGCTTGTTCTTTTATTTCCTTGCCATTTTCTAAGCCTGCCAGAACTGTGAACACCTCCCTTTTTTTTTTTTTTTTTTTTGTCTGGAATGGCTCATCCTAAAGGATCCAACTTTGTGTGGATATCAAAAAGTCAAAAGACTGACAGAGGCTGAAAATAAAGCAGATGTATGCTCCGAGCCGTTACCAGTAGAAGTTTTTTGCATTATTCTGACAAATGAGGGGATATGAAAGCACATGATACCACCCCCTCTCTAACTCTCGGAAAGTTCCAGTCCCAGGTTTAATGTACGCCGGGTACCATCCTCAACCCGAGAGGAGTCTTGCCAGCCACTTGTCAGCTCTGGGCTGCCTGCTCTAGCTGCAGTTTAATGAACCCAAGCACCGGCCTTCCTCTGCACACATGTGTTTCAAGCACGTACCAGCTCTAGCACTTTTTAACTAATTACTTTATCCTCGCTGAATCCAATCGTTATCAGCATCATACATTCAGGATGAGGTGTGTATCCTTAAATGCTCTTTCTGCGGTATTTTATATCCGCACATCTTCTTTAGGCAACACAAGAGGACATGTAGGACCTTCATTAGTCTTTTCATGGACTACAGACAGGACATTAGTCAGGATGGTTTTAGTCTAGTATCTAACTGCTTATCAATCACATTCTCAAGCTCATTATTTTATTTTCACAATGCCATAATTACATTCTCTCTTATTCAGGCATTCAGTGAACCTTGCTTAACCTACACACACACACACACACACATTGTACAAAAATCAGATTCAAGTACTGATATCCTAAGCACAAATATTTTAAAAGTGACCTGTAAATGATAGCTTATAAAAGAATCTGGGAAGTTTCTTTTGCCTTTGTTTCCTTTCCTGGGTGTAGGCACCGCTTCCACTCTGACCTGTTGCCAGGAACGAACCCTTTTCACCCACCTAGGGCAAATAGTGGCACTGATCTCATGGAGCTGCTCACAAGGGTGAGGAGGATTCTGCTGGACTCGGGCAAGGAGAACACTTACTTCCTTGTTCCGTTCCTTATAGGTATCTTATCTCTCTCTCTTTAGGATTTTTTTAAAGGCATGGTCTCAAACACCGCTCTTCAGAATGTATCTCCCGTCCTGGAAATAACAAGGACAATTATTTGAAATATCAAAGGGAAAATTAATCCACTACTTTCTCCAAGATCCAAGACTTCCCTGGCGTAACCGAGCTGTTACGATATAATAGGACATGATGCTGGACAATCTATTGCACCTTAGAAGGCCAGCAATGGTAACAGAAAGAACAAATATTTGAGCAAAACTTCAATTATTATAAATTCAAGGGATTTGGTGCCCTGCAGTCTGACTCCATCAACTGCAAAGTCTCTCTGCTTTCTTGCTGAACAAGAGAAAAGCTAATAAGTGAAATATGCTCCTGCTACTGATTCAGCACACAAGCAGAGCAGGGAAGAACAACCATTTCATCACATGCCTTGCTCCTCTATGGAGCCTGGATTCTTACGAACTCTTAAGAGAGTCATTCTTCGAACACCTTGTGTCTTTCTTTTGGTTGTGCTAACTTCCTTTGAAACCAATTTGATTTATTTTAAGATCTCACCAGAACCCAGAGACCTATTCTCTGCCTTGCTTTCCTCTCTGAATCCAAACTACCTGCATTTTTTTCAGTGCTATAATTCACTTCTCTGCACACTTTAGTTCCTCCCTGTTTATACAAGTGATGAACTGATATTTCTACATTATTAGCTGCTCTGTGAAATCAGTGACCTCCAGTTCATTTCACCAGCTATGTGTTGTCTTATTCAGCAATAAGCATCTCTCAGCACAGAAAATAATATGTAGCATATAGATAAACTCACAAGATTAATTCAGCTTTACCTGTCTGTATTTCAAGAAAACAAATCATATTTTTATTTCAGTTACATAAAGCCTCCTCCCTACCATGCTCACTGCTATGGTATTGATAGTGAGCTACTATGAAAGCTAGTGACTTATGCTTGGGTATTCCAGCTCATTCATGGTGCTCAAATGATAAATGCTTTTTGTAAAAGCCGCTTACTCAGCTGTAATTAGGATCTGTTAGGGAGGTCACTGTTAGAAATATCGCTTCCAAGGGGCTAATAATTCTGCCATAAAGATTTGACCCAGGCTCAGCACTGCTAAGAGGTTACACTATTAGAGGTACACTTTTAGTACACTATTAATGCAACTACAGAGTATTAGCTGTCCCATAACCTTCCCTACATTATTAGGGAAGAGCAGATTTAGAGCAGGCTGCAAGACCTGCAGCAGGGCTGTCCATTGTGTTCTGTTCTAAAACTTTGCTCTTCATTTTCCTTAATTGTCAAATTTCACTGTTTAGGCTTTAAGATTTTGGAGATGAGTCTCTGCATCTTACAGATTGAAACGCCATGGAAAGATTTAGTAAAGCTAATTTCAGCTGTTTTCAAGACCATAATAAAAGGAAACAGTGTTGTTTTGCTAATAACAGCGATCTCTGGCCTCCCTTCTCTTGCCTCCCTCCCCAGGAAGATGTGACTGCCCCTCTGAGACCTCAGCAACACCCTGTGTTACTGCAGGGCCTGCACAGGAGGCCCCTCCAGGCAGAGAGGGGAAAGATTCACCCAGGAGTCACCCTTTTGCTATTGCTATGAAAATCCACACACGTTTGGCCCAGCTATAAGCCACAGGTGATCACTAACTCTGTTCCTCATTTTCTGGACGCCTCACTTGAAAGTCCTGCAGCTGACTTGCAAAGTACTGAGTGCTGGAAGCTGTAATTGAAGTTTCTAGGAGCAGTCCTTTGAACATATATTGAGCTATAAAAACATTAAGTGCTTAGAAGCATCAAATCAGGACCCCCAAATCAATGAATTCTTTGACCTTGACCTCTCCATGGCTTGGCTTCCAATCTGTAAAATAGAAATGCTCTCACCTCCTTGTCTCAAAGGAGTGCTCTGAATTTGAATTCATGAATGAGTATCAAGCACTTGAACACTACCGTAAGAGTGCAGTTAAAACATCCAAGAGCAGAAGAATCATTCTGGATTCAGTACACAGTTTGGACAAGCACCGATAAGTATTATTATACCTGTAAATAGGAATTCATATCAACAGGTATCAATAGTTATCAATAAATATCCCTGTTGATCTCTCCTGATAGCCTCTTGATCTTGACTAGCATCTTCAGCTTTTGCTCTCAGATTGACTTCCCTCTTTGTAGGTACCAGCAGCTATCGACATGGACCAATCTCAGTATTGGAAGGCCTCGATCTGCATGGATTTCCATATGTATCAATAGAAGAGGAAGAGAGGAACCGAACAATTCCTCCTAGACTAAGAGTCAAACACAGTTGATTTTCTCCTAGATAACCTGGGAAAACTCACTCGTTCAAAAGTTATCTTACTCCAGTTTTGTTTTATTTTATGATAAATTCTACAGATTTAAGCAGCTTATTTTTCTTCATGGGCCATACAGGAATCTGAGAGAAATAAAAATCTTTACATGCTGTATAAGGAGGCCTTCCGTCCCTGCTGCTAGAATTCTTGCATTTGTAACTGAAAGGAACTGTTATTCGCACATGAAGGATGTGGAACTGCATCATCCGTCAACTCTTCCTGCTGAAATGAGATTATAGTTACGGCAATTTGTGTCAGAGCATCTCAGTCTCTTAATACAAGAAGAAACGTCAAGGCTCTGTCAAAGTTCTGCCTCAGTTCAGGGTTAAAAGATACTGTTGCATGCAAATTCAAACACCACCTTTGAAGTGCAGTTAGGTTCTTACAGTTCTGTGACTAAGCACAGCACCATTGAGGGCTGCCAGTGGATTTGTCTGGGATTTGCATCCACAAGCACATCTCATTCCTCCTTCTTCAGGACTGTATGTGCCTCTGAAGCACATGAAAAGGGAAAAACAGTTTCTGCTGAGAGCCTCGGCTGTCGCTGTCCAGTGCTACGAGTCCCAGCCCAGTTCTGCCCGCACGTACTCCTTCTGTGTTTACTCCCCTGGACCACAGGGTTCAAAACAGTGAGAGTCACAGTGTGTTTTCACCTTTCTAACTCGTCAGTCCTTTCATTAGGAAGGCTACGTCTTTCTCTTGATCAGCAGAGCCTAGGGAAGACCAGTCAAACAATTGACAAGGAAGTAGAGGAGATCTAGAGGCGATCAGGCCGTGCCCTGCGTTTCTGTACGATGTTCTCCAGAAATGTGAAGAACAGGGGATTTCATGTCAGGGTTTCTTCCTATTTTCACCCAGAACGCAAAAGGCTTGCAAAGTAGATTCTTAGCTCTCATCAGTATCTTTATTCTCAAAGCAGACCTGAGGAAAAAAAACAAAATCCTTTGGCAGTTACATGGCATAGGAGCCAAAGGGAAGTAAATATTTAGAATTTGGAAAATGTGGATGGACAGTCAGCTGTGCCTCAGCCTTATGCCCCCAGAAAAAGAGCATACTGGCATTTACTACACTTAGTGCAAGCACTAGATATCTTTAAACTATCTTTAAGGAAGTAGTTACCATAATTGAAAACAGCATTCTGCAGAGATGTAAACTGGATTGTGAAAGCTCTATCAATACAGCAGCGCTCGCTGCTGCAAGATCTGTCTCGTGATGACAATAAAACAGCAGTCTGTGGGATAAGACTCAGGATTTTCTTTCATGTTCAAACTTACATTGCCTCCCCTCAAAGAAAACATTAAACTTTGTTTTAACATGTCATACTTTCACATTATAGGTGCACAGAAGCATGTTCTGGGCTTCAGCTGGACTAAGTATAAAAAAAAGGATTCCATGTGTTGCTTGAGTTAGCCAAAAATACTTTTTCTCATAGCAGAGAACAACTCTTTCAAATCAAGAATTTTGCTATGAGAAAAAAAGCATTTTTTGGACAACTTCTACTGACAAGGTCGGCATGCTAAAAATACCCACCTGCAGACTCCAGATCCTCTGCGAGTTCTGAGGTACATTCTTCTCATCTTTTTCTTGGACACTAAAGAACCATTTTCTTCACCAGTGTGAAGGATTCACTGGCTTAAGTACGTGCTGCACTTCTCCCAACTAGAAAATAAAGCTAGAGGGACACGGCCAATCACCAGGAATCAGCTTGGAGGGACGCAACATCTCACGCTTTCCAGTCTATCGGAAAGCTCGGCTAAGAGAAGATGCTTCTTTAAGAAAAAATACCATCGTCTTAATCACCTTTGGTCTGACTATTAGGGAAGGAGAAGGGCAGCTGTAACGGTGAATTGGACACAGACCAATCCAGCTCTCAGAGCACAGGTGATTACGCACTTGCAGCCTCTGGCCTATGTCTTTGCTCATGCTTTGGACCTGATTTGATCCTTCTACCTTGTTCACAGGATACAAAGTCAGCCCTCAGTGCAGGGCTGATAAAATTTCCTCCCCTTCCGTAAATCTACATGAAAGAAGAAGCAGAATAATTATGCTAATCTGGAAGAGTAATAGCCTGAAAATTAACTTAAATGCTTATTTACAGTAACCATAACAAGAGATTTCAACCTTACCGTTAATCACCAGGGAACTGCATGTCATTTGTCTTCCTGAAATGTCCTCACATCCTCCAGCAATTACACATTATACTCTATTTAGAAGCTATAGCAGCACCTCTAAGTCCACATATTCTAGTAAATTTATAGTTAAAATAATGGATTATGGATTAACTGGATTAGCTCTTGGTGATAAACTTGAGGATTTAAAAAGAGCACTATAGTTTTTCATCATTCCCTCTAGTTGCTGAGCATACCTAAGCACACTGCAGTCATGAGAATAATCTACTAAATTATGTCAAAATTATGAAATAACACAAAGAAATACTTTTAATAGTTTACCTGTAGTGCAGATGTCCACTCTTTCAGCTGCTCCGTCTCTTATGCAGAAATGGCAAAAAACTTTGCTCTAACATACAGAGTCTTACATTCATAGCTCCAAGAATTCTCTATTAAAACTTATTTTTCCCTCATGTTGAGTTAGATGGGTGAAACAGTTTTGCTTATCAGCAGGGCCAGACACAGGTCAGATCTAAGGAAATATGTAGTTTTCTCTAGAGTTTTTCAGAAGTCAATTCCTCAGTCCTGTATATAGGACTGTTCCCAGTATATAAAGTAGAGCTGGGAGAAACAGATGATATGAAAAAGCAGAGAATGTGAAAGGAGAAAGTCGATGTCAAAAAAAAAAAAAAAAAAAAGCAACATAAGTGGTCTGATTCACAGTGGTAGCTAGAGGATATAGAGAATAACACCATGTGCAAAAATGTTTAAGGAGACATTTTCAGTTGATACCTCTGAGGGCATGCATCTATCTATATATATGATTATTACTATTTAAGGGTAGCAGTTATACCACAATTCCATCAGGCATGGAACTTCATACATGGAGATACTAGCCAAAATTCCTTCCTTAATGAAAAAAGCGTTCATCTTTTCCAGATATGTAGCTATCAAGTTCTTCCAATTCCAGTTCTGCCTTATTAGGCCAGAATGACTTGAACGTCTTTTTGAAGTGAATGCTGCTGCCTCAAGTAGCATCTTCTGCTGCTAAGTTCATTTTCTTCAGCTCAGTGTGATGGATGAAAAAGAACCATTTGAGTCAGTAGCACGTGATTGAACATAAAAAGTTAAAAACTTGAATTTCTGGGAAAGGAGAACGACTTTGCACTCCAGAGCCGGAGCATTACCTACAGTAATGGAGATCCCTGCTTGGAGACAGCAGGAAACCCTCTCTGACACACAGCAGGGAGCTTTCTGTCTAGAATTTTACCCCTGCATTTTTATGTTTTAACAAAAAGGCTCAGCTTTCTACTAAGTAGGACTTTCAAAGAACAAGTTTCATTTCACTAAATCCATTTTGTGTGTAACGTTATAAAACCCCTTCACCCCTCATGTACAGCCTTATTAACCACAGTGCTTTTACCAGCCAGCGCCAAGGCACGTCTTCATCACAGCTAATTGCACTGATCATAGCATCATAAGGGAATCTACTAATCAGGGACCATTAAAGTAACTTAGAAGAACCCTGGATGTAAAAACAACTTTTTTTGAGTATTGTTGTAAATGCTGCAAGATGAGGTGATATCAAAGTAACTTTAATTAAATATACATAGACATTAAAATACTAAAGATTATCTCCAGGCACTGAATGCCTTCAAACTAGCTCTGAATTCCAGGGAAAATGAAGGCAGGCCACAGCCAGACTTCACACTGAAATGACAGCCACGCGCTGCAGTTGAAGGTTCATGTAAATGACTTTAAGAAGAGTTTTATATATGTTGTTCTCAGTATTTAATGCCCCAAAGAATAATTTCTAAATTACTATATGATACAGTTCTTAGAACATGCACTGGGAAAGCTTTTGTAGCTAAGAAAATTATTACATAGTAATGAGCTTTTTGTAAAGCATAGTTTTCCGTAATAATGAAGAAAAATACACAAATACCATAAATAGGTTCTTTTTCTTTCACTTTCATCTTGAAAAATAACTCGGAACAGAGAGGATCCTTCAAACGTGCCCCACTGCTGCCATCCTGTGGCAGGCACCTGCATTTCAGATCGATGCTTAGAAAGCAGGGAGTAAGGAAAAAGGCCTTTAAAAGCTACTTCAGGAAGCAAAATTTATTCGGGGAAAAAAAAAAAAGGAAAAAAAGCAGTATCTTTTCCCAAACGGACAACAGAACTTCATTGCAAGGAATACTGTCCTTGGAAATAATACAGTCTTTTATACTCTCCTAGTAATAGTAGCCAGAGATCTACATTTGTCTGGGAAATTGCTATGGACTCAGAAAGCAACAGGGGTATTTTACAGTCTCAAAGCCTAATCCAGAGCGGAACAATTGCAAGGCTACTTACAAGGGATATCAAGATTTATGAGAAATGAGACTGGACTCAAAGGACAGGAACAGTCTTAATAGTAACCTGATCTCCCCTCTCAACATTTGAGATATTCAAATGCTAATTTATAGTAGAGGAAGCAGAGGAACCACCCTCAAGAGAAGGATCCTCATCCTCATCACAAAAAAGGGGCCAATTGGTGACACACTCTTGGACAGGCTCCTGACACACAGCCTGGGCAGCTGCCTCAGATGTGCTGCGGGAGGGCACAGAGCTTGCCTGAGATAGAGCTGGCCTATCCTTCTCTGGAGATCTTCCGAACCCGCTTGGACGCAGTCCTGTGCCACGTGCTCTAGGTGACCCTGCGTGTGCAGGGGGGTTGGACTAGATGATCTCTAGAGGTCCCTTCCAACCTTAAGCATTCTATGATGCCCCCCAGGCACCACAGCGAGGGAGGTTAAGGTGCCTTGGGCACGAAACGCACAGTGTCATTCCCCCTGGGGGGATCGCTGTTGGAACAGATCGTTCCCAAATGGACTGATACACAATCAGTTTTTCTATATTACAAAAAGCACTCAATGGGCATCTTATAAACATCTTCCCGAATAAGAAAAACACGAACACTTCCCTTTGCTCCAAACAGTTTACCTTTGCTGAGTTTTTCAACCTGCTGTCTTGAATGACTAAATTATGCCATACTGCTTTCCAGAAATAAGAAGCTGAATATAGAAATTTGCATACAGCACTAGGAAAAAAATCCAACATTAATGCTTTATTCCATAAAGATAACAAAAGGCCTGAACCAAAAATTGATTTGAAGAAAAATAACAACAAAACAACCACCAGGTCTGTTGGAATTAGCACTCAGGGCAGAGAGGATTCTGTTCAGCACTTGCAGAGTACGAGAAAGAACAACAAAATACAGCCACAAAAAATATCATTAATTCTCCTGGTTCATCAAGTTTCTTCATGCGTTTTTGTTAAGACTCGACACTGACCAGCTAATGAAAGCTATCACAGAACAATAAATGGAAATAGAAGGTAAAATGTCCACAGTTAGGCTATAGCTAAAAAGAACAAGAACAAAGGAACAAGATATCACATTTCACCAGCAAAGATAAAGCATCTAAAAGCGCAAAGCATCCCTTTTAGTTGATCAGTCCTATGCGATAAGAAAACTGCTGCAGGGAAGATTCTCCAAGAAACACCACTCCATCGCTGAATGTGGTTTATATAACCCTCTCACTGATATCTACCAACTTGTAAATACTGTGAAAATAAATTGCATTATCTTAAAACTACAAGAGGCAGATGTACCTCGCTGACAACTGGACTTTCCCTCAGCCTCCCCTACGCCTCCAAGGGAAACAGAACACAAGATTCACCTGATGTAAGACTCATGATTCATGTTATTTTGAAATTTCATTTTCCTACATGATACAGTTTTTAAGGGTTTTTGAAAGATTTCATATCCAGGGATAGCTTGGAGTCACACATGAAAGATTAAAAATGAGAATGGATATCCAGACCAGAAAATACTTCCAAACCTACACAAAATTGGTTACTATTTCATTCTAGCCCCAGCACTCAGAAGATTCATTTTTCAGAATGAACAGATGGTTAATAAATTTGGGCTTCAGTGGAACAGAATTGAGAATACTTCACTAAAAAGTCTTGTTTTTGGAGGTCCTTCCTGGCAGAATTGGGTAGACACTGTTTTAAGTGAAGCTGCTGATCACTGCGGCCCATTACTACCCTAGCTAGATCGGCAGCCTCGGCGCTCCCCGGGCTCTGCACGCTTTGGCACTTCCCGCATTAACACCAGGATCTGAAATTACCCTCTTGGAAAGGGGCAGGCAGCCACAGCGAGTTATGCAGTGCCCAGCTATGGGCTTGCTTATCAACCCTGCTGCAAAGCAGCCAGGAGGCCAGTGGCGGGCCTAGCTGCAGCTTCCAAGTGACGTGTGTGCAGAAAGCAGACCAAGGTGATCCAGCCTGGAAGCTGCAAAGACATGAACTGCCACAGTAAAATCCATGCTCTAAAACAAAGGCTTCAACGACCTGGCAGAGTTTACAGCAAATATTCTTTATCACTATTGTCTACAGCAGCTGAGAGTCGCATTAGACCAGCATTTCTCAGCAGAAGGTAGCTGGTATCAATACTGTTTTTCTGAACTTTCTGAGGAAATGTATACTTCTAGCATTCCTAACTACCTGGGGCACACTGACCACATTCAAAATGTAATTCTAGCTAGCAAATGGGTAAGCTAATCAAACAAAATATTTGAATCTCATAAAATGGATTGGGTAAAATTAAAGTAATCTATACATATAAATACCTAGTTTTAGATAATTTAAGATGTACTGATTTTAAGGACACTTCTCTCACACAACTCTTCATACCAAAACGGCTTATTTTCAGCAAAGGATAATCCTTGCATTTTTACCAAATCTCTTCTAGCATACCTGTCAGCAACTGTTCTTGGGTGGCCATTTGCAGCTATCACACATTGAAAATACAAAATAACAATGAGAATCCACCTCCTTAGGAAAATACAAGATTCAATAATAGGTCTGTAAAAAGGATGCAGAATGGGGAATCTGAAGTACATAAAACTCAGAAAAGCAGGCTTATATGGTTATTTTTATTTGTATTTTTCAGATATACTTTTATATAGGGGTTTGTGTGTGTGTATACATATATACAAAATATTTGCCACTGCTGGCAACTGTTGTTTAATGTCAGGGTTCTATATACAAGGTAAACAGGTACTTTCCAAAATATTGTTTTGTCTGAGGAGGGACATACACTCAAACAGATGTTTAACTGGTTAAAGATCCTTTGATTTTTTTTCTGTTTGTTTTCTTTGAAATTTTACTGCTTTTAGTATTTTGTGAATTCATCCAAACCATCCAATTTTGCTACAACACCGCAAGTTTTCTGGAAGTGCTTCTGCAATTCTCCCCTTAATTTGCTTCTTTCCTGTTCTATCCTAAATCACTTCAGCCCCCAACAGTAGAACTGGCCATCTCTGAATATCTTTGAAGACAAAACGGGTTCACAACATGCACTCTTTTTCTAAAAAAAGAAGTAAAATGTGGTTACCTCCTAGTTAATTTTTATGTGCCAACAGTTAAAAGAAAGTGTTCCTATACAAAAAACATGCCACGGGAACACCTCAGTTGAAATAAATGACTGTTTTCTTTTTACATAAGCCACTAGCAAAGCAAATACAGCAAATAAAAACTTCCACATTATGGCATACATATTCAGGAAAGCTGTTATTCCCTGGTCAGGCTGGCAAGAATCTGTTGGTGGTGAGGTGGTGTAAGGAGAGAAGAATTTTGAGGTCCATAAGTTTTACCAATCAAAATGAATACTTGCTATAACATTAAAAAAATGATGAAAGTATTCAGAGAAAATTTTCTTCTCAATTAAAACAAAAAGAAACAAATACTTGAAGACTTATGTTTATCTCTTTAGAAACTTATCTTCCATTATTTTTACATATACAGTATGTAGAGCTGAGTGTAGAATACATAGGAATCCGACCTAGAAGATAGCTTCTTTATTTTTACTAATATTCCTTGTATGGCAATCTATTTTTTAAGACTGGCAAAGTGACTTGTGACAAGTACTTAATGCCGAGGTCATGGGGTAGGTTTGTTTTGCAGGGTTTTAAAAAATACATTCTCATCTGTTTGAATGCAGATACATCATTACAGAGGAGACAGTGCATATAATTTACAAGAAAGATTTGCAGTAAAACTTAGAGATACACAATGACTAAAGGCTTTGTATAATTCTCAGTGGAAACCTTGGTGCATGTCTTTTAAACTGTACATATAGTTTTAAAAAGATATAGCCTTTTAAAATTTTTACACATTGAAGATTTTCAGTAAGATCAAACACTTAATAAGAACAATAAAATTATAGCAGCTAGATGGGAGAATGTCATCTACATGAGCATTCATAATTAAAACAAAACCAATAAATATAGAAATTTTACCTTAGTCTGATGTTTTTGTTAAGCAACAAGGATAGAAAACACACCGATTAAGAAAAACTGTGAAAGAATCTGGATTTGTTCACTTTATGGACAACACTGTTGTATAGTTCAATTTAAGTTATTATTTTAAAAGAAGTGTTGAATATTGATTTTCACCGACACTGTCCCAAAGTTGCTTCCCGAAGAACTCGTCTGTATCTTTATGTACATGCCACACTATGATCCTATGATTGCATTTTTGCTATAGGAACTAAGGATGGATGTAAATGTAGATTCCTTAAAACTAGACTTATTTTATTTACACTATTCAAATTTTACTTTTCCTTCCAACATCAAAATGTGCAGGAGGATTTAGTACATGCTATACAATGTAAAAATAGACTTTAAAAAGCCAGAACAATGTGAGTAAAACTGTACAGTGTTTGTTCTCTGCTTGAGTTCATTGCACTATCTAGTTTAAGTGGATGAGTTGTCATGCTCAGAAGACTTACTGTAGGATCAGAATATCCACACACACACACAGAGGAGGTAAATGCTTACTGGCTTAGGCATAGCGCCAAATGAAAACAAGATACTACGAGTTATATCCACAGAAAAGCTTCTCATCAAAGGAAGGAGCATGGCTAATTCTGCAGAAAGGCAGCCCTCTTCATGTAGGACACAGCACTGCAAAAGAATAGTAAATATATGTGGTTAGTCCATATAAAAATATTGTATACACAAACTGAAATATTTAATGTCAAGTTCTACCCCATCAGTAACACATTAAATCTAGACTTCAACTGAAACTCTCAGATAGCATCCTCTTCTCAAAAGAGAAATATGTGACAAAAGCCACTATCTTTAACTATTATTACCCAGAAATGAGTTAACTAAAGGTCATGTCTTAAACAGTGCTTTTTGAAGTGCTTTGTTAGAAAATGGAACATTCAATAAAAAGTGAGAGCATGCAGCTAAATTTTAAAATGTGCACTGAAAATCTGGGATTCTAATCCTACATTCTAAATTTGGTGTGTATTTGAACCACAGGGTGGTAAAACAAGACATGTCCTTCATGTGTTTCTCCTTCCTTTCACATGTAAGGGACACAAACCTTGGAACAATCCAGCTTTCAAATCAATGCTAGCACAACACAAAAGCAAATAAAGAAGTCAGGTGTGACAATTAAAGAGAAAAATTTCAAAGACAAGAAATGTTCTTATCTGAAATACTGGTATAATTTAAAAATGGAACACAAGTTAAACTCTTGCTTCGTTAATATAAAACAAAAAAAAAAATTAAAGGTTCTCCCTGAAGCTTGCAACTTTCTGTCAAATTGGGTTGAAACAGACAAACACTTATGAGACTGAAAAGATACACAACATGACTGTATAGAGGCATTTTCATCAGAAAGCAGCGTAAAGATGCATATTTCTGAAATTACAGAAAGATGCTACTACTTTGTGCATTGTGATTTATTTGGCAAGTACAATAATGCATCAAAAGACAGAGAGAAAAGCCTCTAAAAAGACCTGAATGGATACAGTCAATACACAATGCTTTCATTGAAAGACCTAGTACCTGGTGTTGTCTGATATCCAAACAGAACGCAACCAGAAGAGATGACAAAAATATCTGTGCTCCCTGTTTTACAGCTTAATTTGTGCACAAGAAAGGTCACAACTTAATGTTTCCAAAGCACATCATATTTGTTTTGATCAAAGAAGATTCGTAGAAAGACAAGCATAAATATCTCTCATTAGCCAAGTAGTTCACTTTGCTACCAGCTGCAATGTGATAATACACTCTATAAAAATCAAGAGTTTCATAATACCAGTTTGATATTTCTTTCCCTAACAAATGCCTTCCCTCAACTTCTCTCAAACCAAAGATCTGCTTCATGATCTCTAAGGATAAGATACGGTAACCATATTAACACATTAAAGGAGTTATACTCAGAAAATTAAAGCACATATGTAAATGCTTATCAATTTCATGTTAGCATATATCTCTATTCTAAATCTACAAATTATACTATGATTCATATGCTAGTGTGGGAAGAATTGCAAAGCAAATCACTAAATTCCTTTCATTATTATTTCAGGATGAAAATGTTCACTGCCAAGTTAAAAGAAGAGAACTCCAAAAGACAAAACTTCCTTAACAATAATTTAAGCTGCCTCAAAAGCAACACAAACTGTACCAAGCTACCTAGAATGTGTACCTGGGCAAACTTCAGGAATTTACATCTGAAAATCTCTTCCCTACAGAAAAGGTCCTGGGGTGAGCTATGTGATCACTGGGAAAAGAGACTTAAGTATGAGAACAAATTGAAGTGGGGATATTTTTAATGGGACACAAGAGGGCAGTAGAAATTGGGAAAAGAGGATGCTTAAAAAGGCAAACATCACAAACTATTTCCAAGCTAGCAATCTTATTTGGAAGTGCGTATGGAAGGAACTTTTTCTGTCCCCTAACATGAACAGTATAATGCCTCTGTGGAGGCAGTGCCGAGTTGCACTGGCTATTTTTTACTTCTTTATTAAGCTACAGTTTTACAGACATTTGTTTCTTGTTCTAGGGATTTTTACTTCCAGTGCTTCAGATGCTTTAGCTGACATTTTTACAAACATATAATTTTACATGTTACTGGAGGGGAAGAAAGCAGAAGAATAGCCCAGGGTGGTGACATGGCAGGTCACTGGAATTCTCCAGTTCCAGTCCCCTGCTCTAGTTCTTGAGCAAACTGTCTTGCCTACACAGATCTACTCCATCATCAAATGAACATTTGAGTGTTAGGCAATAAACACTCTGTGGTCTTCCTACATGATCCAAATTTAGTCTCTCACAAATTTCTGAATTATTTCAGCTTTTAGATCTGTTCAAGATGGTGACATTTCTACAAAACACTTCAAGAAATTCAGAAGATATAAATGTAATAGCTTTTGCTTCTATCACAAGCAGCAGCAGTGGATTTGGAAAGGTTTCTTGCTAAACAAACACTGGCTGCTTGATCTTATGGTTACATTTACTTTTCTATGTTCACAGCACTTTATTTGACCCATTATAGTATGTGAACAATCCTATGACAATTGTTAGAACAGTACTTTTTCCTCTCATTTTAATTCAACACATGATTCTAAACAATCTAAACAGTGTATCAAAAGTAATGGATAATATCTGGAGAAGATTACCGCTAATTCTGTGGATAGCCTTAAATTCAGAAGAGATTAGATTTTTTTCTTTTTAAGCAGTATTCAGAAAATGAATCTGCTGCTTTAAAAAAACATGGTTAGGGACCTTTAGAAGATTCTTTTTTGCATGTGTAACACCAGAAATGTTAAAGCTAGAAAGAAGGCTGTAACTGCTGACAAGATTCCACACTAACAGGATTCCCCAGAAAGCTCCATTTGCCCTATTTTCACATATACTTTACTGCCTGCTCTTCTGTTTGAAGACTGGGTAGACCTAGAAACAATTTTCTCTCTGTTTCTTTTGGAAAACAAATTCAAAATCCTCACCAACACCTTCACCTCACCAATACATCTCAAGTCTTCCCAGGGAAGCAAATGGATAGTTTTGAAAGCAAATCAGTCATTTTACTTTGAAATTCAGGAAGTTGGAATTTCAGGTACAAATGCTGAGATTAAAGTTGCTTCAAGCAATTGCTTAGAATCTTCTAATCCCCCTTGCCAGTCTTTAAAAATAACTTCCAGATAACAGACAGGCGTCTGGGAATATTCTATAGTATCTATGAAGCATCAGTGAGACTTGAAGCCAGAGGCCTTACAGGCAGAAAGAGAAGCAGACTGCAACTTCAGAAAGCAACTGGAAGGTTAGGCCTCCTCCACAGGATACATGGGTGCTGCAATCTAATGCCTCCAGCTGAGCTAGCACCATTTATGCAATCTAAACACAGCAACATAAAGCTCTGTGCTGATTAACTTCTATGTTGCTGATATTGTAACACAGACAGACCCTTAAGGAATGAAATTGTTATAGCAGAAGGGAAAAATTACCCTTTCCTTTCAGTATTGAGTGATGCTGGCAAAAGGTTACTTTCTGCACTCCAACCATTTCTATTTTACAATTTTAAAGCAAAAATGCTTCCCACAAAGTGATGAAAGAATGGTCTGATTTGACCTACTGACTCTAACACTCGTTAGAGTGTTAAGTTCCTGCGATTGTCACAACCAGCTGGTAGGAAACCCTTAGTCATTTCAAAGTCATGCACACGCAGAGGCAAAGGTAGGTGAAGAGTACAGTGTCCAACTTCCCTTATGTCATGTTACGGGCTCAGCTCAGCTACTCTTCCAGTAAAAGTTTTCTGTGCAGAAGATTCCTCAGTTTCCCTAGGCAGCCAGGTCTTTGTCTTAATAAACTGAAAGCTTTTCTGGATAACTGTGTCTAAAAAATAGGTTCTCTGTAAAGCAATAAGCTCATCTATATATAGCAAAGCTATATATAAGGTTATAAGGATACATATCTCTCTCTCTATTTAAAGACATCTATCTAACGTAAGGATATTCAGAAAGGGTAAATAAAAACTGAAGCAACCATGAGAATCAACTAAAAGGATCTCCATGCCCTTAACTGTACCTCAACAACCCCTCTGAGCTGTAGAAACGATTCTCTTTCAGCAGGAAGTCTGTCAGTTTCTGCAAAACCGTATGGCTCTCTTTTGGCTATTTTTGAAACTAATAGCACATTAAATTTTATCTACTACTTTAAAATCATGGTATTTTCATACGTCTGCAAGATGAGAATGATTAGAAATTTTAGGGAAAGAATAAGTGAAATGACTGTATTTGAAAAAAAAAAAAGGGTTTTGAAAAATATGGCTCCAAATTAACAGAACAATTTTGCATCATACAAAATTGAAGCAGAACATGATGAATTTGGGGGCTGTAAATAAAAAATCAATTTTCTGTACACCTGTTTGCCCAGATCTTGTAAGTTCTGATGTACAGGCTAAGTCTTAAACACTAAAGAAGATGGGACCATTTCTATGCCAATATTAAGTGAGAACAGAAGCATTAGCATAATCTTGGTAAAACTGAAATCACAAAATGACTAAAAGTAATTAAAGAATGTGGAAACTATCTGGAACATTTCCTTAAAGCACAAGACAGTAGCAGTTCTTATTGTTTGACACACTATTAATATACTCAATGCATTAGAATGGAAAAATGTATGACTAGTAGACAAGCCTTATAAAGAAGGGATCACAGAAGGAATAACATGTAAAATAAGTATGATTAAGTATTGACCAGAAGGTGAATATCACTTTTTAAAGTAAGGCTATAACCATTTCAGTTAGTCTATTACCATAGACAATTTGAGTTCTATTTCTGAAAAAAATTGTATATTGTATGTTTTTAAGCACACCATTTTATTTTATAAATCAAGCTGCTCTGTTATTGACATCTTTCAGTTACTTGAAAATAATGCCCTATGTTTCTACTATTTTATACCATCACAAAAATAAATAAATAAACAAAACACTGTATGAACTATATGTTCACAAGCCTCTGATATGAATGTAACAAAATCTAAGTAAAGCTTTTGTCTGAAACAAGTCAACATAATTCATGAGCACTGCAGGACTACTCTTTTCAAATACATATTGCAGTCATTAACAAGGATCTTTTATTTTAAATTGTTACGGATACAAGCTAAGAATCAAACTTACCTTTTAAAATATAGTCTGTTAACAAGCTTGGCACTTTCTCACTATCCTCCTTCATGGCGTGAAGGACTAAAGAGGTAAAGAAAGAAAAAAACAGTAATTCAGATATTTGCTTATAAATTAAAAGATATCAATCTTGAAAAAGAAATCAAAAATAAAAACAGAGTGAGGACGTTTCATGTACTCATAGGGATATTACTACCAAATCAGCAAGAAAACTTCATTAATATCAAAAGATACCATAAGATGCAACATCTGCACCTTCCCCTTCTATAATTCTCACTGAACTCCATAGTAGGTGGATGCATGTAACCCATTTTTCATGGTTAAGCAATTACAGTAAATGTCACCAATCTAAAAATAATACACTTAATATTTCAGTGTTAACTGCTTATCTTAACTGCTCAGAAAAATAATATTTTCTATTTCATGTTTTTCCATGCACTAGGAAGAAAAAAGAAAAACTATTTAAACAAAGGAAAAAGATATGATTTTTTCCCCCTCATTCTACTTCACAGGTGACATAATTCAGAAAATTTAAAATGGGATATTTAAGGTCAGATTTTTTAAAACTTTTATACTGAAATTATAAACCCAATAATACTTTATACACACACACACACATTTTTTTCTCTCCATTACATCCCCATCAGTTGGTTTTATTAGGTCAATTCGTTCTTGGCTTCAAAATCCATGTAATTCTATGAGGCTGGGCATAGTTGTAACTGTTTTTACTTAACCATTTTCACTATAATTTAGATTTGACTACAGTAAGTAAGCTTTTCAAAACATTGACCATTAATATTCCCTGAAATCTTTTGGTGAAACCTGAAGCTCCAGATAGAACAACCAGAGATTTACACAAACAAATGTAGAAAGCATTTTTAGCATTTCTGACTGTATTTTACCAGAAATAAAAAAGGCCATCCTCTCCATGAAAATCTCTTCAAAAGAAAGTCACAATATCTAAAATTGAAAAAACCTAACTGCTGCTAAGGGTTGAAAATCTTAAAGAAGAGCAGGTTCCATTATTTATCCATTATTTATTTTTTCTCCTTGATCTTTACTCTAAATCATGCAATAACATCAGAGAAGCACTGCTATAAATGAGCTGATGATTTTTTTCCCCTCAAGAACTGCCATTGTTACTAGCTGTAAAAAAAAAAAAAAAAAAAAAAAAAAAAACACTTGAAATATATTATTGCATTTAGAATTCACTTAGAATAATGCCCAAGTGCCATTATTGTGGAGTATGGATAATTTTGTGTTGATACTTCTAAGAAGGAAAAGCTTTTAGAACAACTCATAAGCAAGAACAAAGTTTCTAATCTGCATCTGAAAGAGAAGAAGCAAACAATAATAACCTAAAGACTGAAAATAATTTTTAAGACAGGTATGTAACTATACTATGTAACAAAAAATAATCACCCCAAAAAGAATCACTGTGGATTTTTTAAAAGGCATCAGAGTTTTAACACCTTTTGGTTTCTCATTTGTTCAAAAGGCATTGTGTGGAAGCACTGCATAAACGTTAAAAATAAAAGATTTTTAATTAAACTCTTGACAGTTCAAGAAGGTAAAAAGGCTACCATATTTAAGGAGGATATTGATAGATGATTCTTGTAAAATACTTCTTGAGCATAGCTTCTACTTGCTTTATTACACTCAGCACCAATTTCTAGAACTAAAGATCTTACAGAATATGGAAGACATTCGAGTTTTAAGGAATATAATTAAGGCTGATCATAAAAAACATTCCTTTCCTTAAATAACAAAAATGTTTGGAAAACATTGGGCTCTATCCAAGATACTGCATTTACTTCAGAGAACTTTCCTAGTACCCTGAAAGTACTCTTATTATGAAGTAAGCAGCCTAAAGCCCTTTCTCACTCACAATTTTCAATTATTTCTAAGTGATGATTTGCATTCTACAATAGTTTATATTGGCAAAAAATATTAGCTTGCAGACTGGGACAAGAACTCTTAATCTAAGTATGCCAAGCAATTTACTGGCGAACAGCACCGACCCAGTGCAATTGCCTGTTGTAGGTTTCTCCCAAGCATATTTCAGGTTTGACAAAAAACATTCTGCCCATTAACAAGAAGCTTCTAATTTTATATAAAATTCCTGCTTTATTGTTCTAGAATTGTTAATTCTTTATGAAGTATCATCAACACGAACAAATCAAAAGCACAGAATCATAGCACATAGAGGTGTCATAAACCCCAAATCCCTCATGCAAGGATTTGGGCTTCAAACATAAGAACAAGCAGTTTATTTCAATTTTTATGTTGAAATAAGATATCAGTGTTCATAGCCATGGAATAAGACGCAGCTTTTTTTTTTTTTTTTTTTTTTTTTTTAAAAAAGTTTTAATGTCTGTCTTAACAACAGCACAAAATGTGAGTCAGGAGGTCTGCAACTGAAATCAAGGATCATGTTTCAGCCACATCACAGAAGGCAATACTGCTAATGCTCTTTACAGTGTACACTTGTATCTATCATTTTGTTAATAAACAATGAAACAACGCAATCCATTTTCAGAATGTTTTGCCCTTTTTTTTTTTTTCTCCTTAATATTGAATGCTGACAATAGCTTCAGGTGAAACTTAGAGGATAAATTTTATCTGGAGGAATACACATGGAAAAAAAAACATGATATATTGTATGAAATGCCAGACAAGTGTGTCTATGTAGAAAAATAAGGCATGTAAATTCTCTATTTAAATGTTTCATGTACTTCAGAATTTATCCAATATTTAATTTCTTTTTCAATAAAATATACCAACAACCTTCTCCATCCCTCAGTCAGCTGTGGAATGAGACCTGTGTAGCTCAAAAGTACTTTAAGGACAACTTAGTTACAAAGCCCTGCACTGAAAACTGGTCAAATGGCATTCCAGCATCTATTTCTTTAACTTCCTCCTATAAATCTAAAATGAGGGAGATGTTATAATCCCAGAGATATCTGTTTAATCATCTTAATAATCAATCATTTTTAAACACAACGACATTTTTAATGCCCACTAAGGTAAGACAGACAGAGAGGACTTAGATTTTATAAATAATTTTTGAGAATAAAACCAAACAAATGCTAAAAGAACCTAATTTTAACAGGGGAACTTAAAGCGCTGTCAAAATTCAGATTTGGCTTCTACTCCCAAATTACTGTAATTTATTGACCAACAAACCAGGGGCAAGCAGGCTATTTTAAAGGTACTCAAATATAATCATTACATGGTTAATTGTAAGTCTCCCAACACTCAGTCTAATTTTCAGAACTTATTAATATAGAATAACCTCAACAAAACATAAGGAACAGGGGTCTGTATTGCCAACTTTCATGATTTCCATAAAGTGCCCACTGAAGTAACATGAGATCTTTGCTTTTTGATTCATACAAGTTTTTAGTCTTGAGGGTGAAGGGCGGGGGAGATTAAAAAAAAAAAAAACCCAAGATGGTTAAACCTCACAGTTTTAAAGAAATGACCTAGAATAGGCAGGAGAGAATTGTTTGATTCATTGTTTCTGAGCAACTACGGTTGGCAATACAAGGAGGCATATATCATTTGGAAACTTCATATGCTCACTTTTGGTTAATGTTTGAAGGTCTTCAACAGATGGAGGTCCATTTTTCTTCTCATAAGGAATGACAGTTGTTAGATACTGTCAAAAGAAAGAGAGAGTTACTTTACAGGTATTTCATGCAATTTATGTTGATTGTATTATCTTTTGCAAAAACTGTAGCCATTTATGACTATAAATTAAACCCTTTAAAAAAAAACATACCTTACAAGATATTAAGATTCAACCTCTCCTATCCCAAAACCAATCTCGCAGAATCCAACTTCTGTTTCTTGGCAAATCATGTAAAAATTATTTTAAAATTCACACAGTTGAACACTAAGTTTTCTGAAGCTTTCAACAAGAAATTTCTCTGTTGTATTTCATCCTCACCAACAAGCAGTCCTTCAGAAACATTGCAAGTACTTTAAAAATGCTGTGAAACACAAGCTGAAAGAACAACCTTCCCATCACCTCCTACTCAAACAAGAGCTTTCAAATGCAAATGAAAAATTTTCAAATATTCTCTCCCTCTCAGCCATGCCCGTCAACCAAAAAAAATCAAAAATATGTAAGTAATAGTAGCCATTTCAAAATCTGAAACAAATTTCCTCTTTCCAGGAACAACATTAAAATAACATCCCTTCCACAAAAATACTTCTAATTTGTTCCTGAAACTGAAAACGTTTAGCTTTTTAAAAGACAATAGGCACAGATACAGGCTGTAGCGTAAGCTGCTCACGTTTGTACATTTGAGACAACAAGCATTTGAAAATTCTTCAAACTTGGCATTTCACTGTGTTTCAACAGTCTCAAAAAAGACATGGGATTTCCTCAGGGATTGCTCAGCTCTTAAGTATGAGAAACATTCCCAGGATTCGGATAGATCAAAGAGCATTTGCTTGCACCAGCTCTGAAGCTCTTCTGCACAAAGAAAATCAGACAACTCCACAACTGGATGAAACTGAAAACAGAAACCTCCCAACTCTATATACTTCTACCCAAATGTAACAAGGCAAGTCTAATTAAACCATGTTAGCCCATTATTCGCATTCCTATTTAATTTCTTATTTTTAATAGTGAAGTATGCTGACAGATTGTTTTGGGTCAACTCCATTCGCATTTGATAGCTTTTGTTCTTCTCAGTTTTGTCTAAGTAAATCAAAGTGACAATTTTAAGTCTTGTAGGACTTTCATATCTGGAGTGCAACCAAATTTTTCTTTCAAATTTTTGAAGCAACTTCATCAAAGATTTTTATTAAATGTGCTCGGGCTACATTTTATTTTGAAGCATATATGAACACACGTTCTTAAAGAAGCATTTCAAAAACCCTGCAATTGCTTCTTGCAATGAGAGAATAACACCTAAATTTTAAAAGTAGGGCACTGGTTTAGTAAAGTGACTAAAATCAAACAACACCTTTACTAGGTGACTTTACCCAAATCCCATTCAAGCCTGGTTTTCTAGGACTAGTCAGTAAAGCGCTGATAATATTATTTCCTACATTTCCCCCCTATTTTTCATTTTAAGCTCTTATTATGTATAAGACATATATATTTTTTAAATAGCTATACTCTAAAACCCTAGTTTTAGATCCAGTAGTATCAATAAATACACTACATAGGAAATCCAGAAAATACAGAACTGCTAGACTGATAAAAAGAAAATGATGCTCTGAGAGAAACTTCTAGTCTTTACTGGAAAGTAGGACAGCATGACTTAAAAAAAAAAAAAAAAATCAATTCCAATAGAAGAAAACACCTCCTGTTAAATTTTGTCAGTGAAGCACACAAAATAGCCTCTTCATAACAGGCAAGTTTTTGAATAATTAAACATTAAATATCGTTATTAAAAAAAAGTGTGCTAAAAACTCAACAATAGTATAAACATCACTTTATCAGAATAAAGAATGCAATTAATAAGATGTTACAGTTCTGAAAGAAACAAGTATTACTTTAAAATAAACAATAAGAATTATGCTCCTTAGATATATGTAACATCTACAGAGATACTACTAAGGTTGGGCTTCTGTGCTGTATGTTTCAACATTTAAATAGTTAATAAAAAGATACAAACTTACCTTTAGCTAATATACTATGTATCAGCAATCTGCTTTGCATACAACTGGCTGCTTTTAACATAATGTAGTTTTCAAAGGCAAAAAGATACATGGTCCCTGCATGTTTGTAGATGCTACTCTGTTTTTAGAAATATCAGCTCTGAATATTAGAAGGGAGAAAAAACAAAACGAAAACAAGCAAAACCCCCAAACGATCAAGCTCTGTTTTCCACAGTAAGTATTACCCAAGTCCTCAAAGCTGAAGGCTGAAATTTAACACATAACCTGATATATAACCTTCTTTTGGGCATTAGACATTTATATACATGCAATGTACATGCATGTCAAAGCTGACTTTTATTCTTGGGTAGGAAATAAAAGCTACTATTTCAGTGCATTAGTGCATCAAGTCCTGATTGTCTCAAGCTGTTGAGGAGCAAAAGAGACTGCAAGCTGACTGCAGTCTTGACTGCAATAGGAAACGATTACGTATGTCAACATATTTCTTCTGTGTGCCTTTTTTTTTTTTTCTCCTCCTATTTCAACATTTACCTTTGACCTATACATGCTATAACTGGCAATTTTCAAGATCTCAACTCCTACCGACAGTGCAGGCAAAGAATGAGGAAAAGAGAGGAATAGCCCAGCACCTGTTTCTCTCCACCCGAGTTCCCAAACGTGTGGCGGAGGCCATTCTGTATGACATTTGAGATCCCTTCCATGCTGAAGCGCTAAAGGCAGTGAAAACATGGCAGAGAGAAAAAAGGGACAGAGAAAAGTTCAGGAGACTGTTAATGAGCATTTATCGAGACTACAAAAAGAAAGACGAATGACAACAGCAAGCTGTAAGATGCATTTCAGTACATTTCTGTTTGTTCATTAATAAAGCCAGCTAAACTGTTTTTATGCCAATATTTAAATAAGGAAAATCTTCACATGGAAGTCCCAAAATTTCAATTCTATTGTTCAGTATGACTTCTACTTTAGAAATGTTTTCAGGGTCTTATTTTTAAAAATATGAAGTAACATTTTTCATAGTTTAGTTTTCAGAATGGTCTTTTTTAAAGTTAATGTTTGAGCAATATACTTTTAGAGCTAAAACTGACACTAGTTTTTCAGATTTTAAACACCTATCAGACACACTGCTTAGAAGCTGTCACTCTCATCTCTACCACTTGGAAGAATTTTTATGCTTTTTTCTTTATGGAGAAAACAAACATAAAACAGAGCCAGACATTCTAAGGTCTTGCATGAGATACCAGTTTCAGCAGCAAACAAGAACTCAAACAGAGGCTGTAAAGCTACTGACAGGCACACCTCAGCATACCCATCTGATGCTTTATTTTCAGGAAGGAGGAATAAAGTGTGCTGAAATACAATATTACTTTGTTTTTTTGAACACAATGAGATCAGTAAGTAAAGACACAGACATTCTAAAGCCATTTTAACTCTATTAGGATATTCTACTTAAAGTAACTGGTATCTTCAAGCCCTGAATAATTGTAATTGCCCCCAAAAATGTGCCCTTGTGAAATGATGAAAAAAAAATATTTTAAGTACACAAAAGCCCATAGCCTGTATCACGGAAAACAAATGATAAAAATCTAACTCTATTTGTCAAACTTAAATTCAGCATCTACAGCAAATGTGAATATGATCAAATATGAAATTGATACAACTTAGAAGCATTTCTGAAAATGAGTTCTTTTTTTGGTGGTGGTTGGCTTAAGGCAGTACTGAAGAAGTGAACCTTGCATATCTATTTCTGTGTGAAGCTTCAAAAATCTGTATTTAATAACAGTGGAAGCTATTTTCAAAGGAACTTCACATGCTGATTACATAGGAGCTAGTCAGTTCAATCCACCTGAAAAAGCAGATGATCTGACCTGTACCTTGAAGCAACTGAAATTAAAGTCCTATAATGGACCTGCAAATATTGATACTTCAAAGCATCAAGTTTCTAAACTTGCGATAACTTATTTGTAAACTACTCTGATCCATTTAAAGTTTCAAAGTATCTATTTTTTTAAATTAGAAAAACACTTTTTGTTTTTCCATGATTAGAAACCAAAAAGGAGTACATTTGAACTTTTCAATTTGTTCTTGCAAAGAAATGAATTTTTTTTAATTGTTTTCCAAAAATAATTTCTTTGCACATGTCTACCAGAACTTAGGTACACAAGGGATGACTTTTCATTATGCTTGGTATTGATTTTCAAATCTTATAGAGATAGAGAAAACAGGAGGATAAAACTCTCTTATAGCACCCTCTTTAAGATTCAGCTTAATTGGTCTTAACATCACAAAACTTAAGACCCTAAGGGCCTGCCTTCATACAGATCTTGCAACACTTCAGAGTTCAGAGCACATATGAACCTTTAGCTAACAGCAGGTATGAAATAAAACATCTTAATTTCTAAAATTAACTTCCTAACTGAGTTTTTTTGTTTTGTACATACAGTCACCTAATGCTTTGTTTGAATGACTATTGTAATGCACCAAGCTACAGAAATCACATTGTTTGAGTTCTGAGGTAGCAGAATGATGAAGACGAGCACAATTCTTTGTGTGAATACAAGTCTATCAAGATGAACCGCTTAATTTCAGGAAAACAATTTCTAGATCCTAATGGTTAGTAAATGCCTAATGGTAAATAAATTTGTAATGGTAAATAAATGCCTAGAACTTAATGGTTAATCAACCAGGCCCATGTTGTTCTTCCCTTTTCACAAGTCTCGAAAGAAATCAACTGGTCCAAGATCAGCCAGGAAATTAGAACTTATTTCTCCAGACCTTTCTTCCAGAGAAGACAGACAGGATCAAACTACATTTGGGTTACATCACAGTTATTTAATTCTTTAAAGTTTAGACAAAGATTCCAAAGAATTAAAGTTTATTTAAAAACATTTATCCTTTACACTTTGAAAGATCATTTTCTGAAATGTTCTTTCTGGGACTGCCAATGAACTGATCATATTTTCTGCATCCTATCATACATAGAAATTCTATCATTCTCAGCAATTATAAGAATGCATTTTCATTGGGAGTCTTGACCTCAAAAACCTAGTATCTCAATGAAAATTATACTGGGTAGACAACAAAAAGTTGCATCAAGATAATGGCCTTATTTCTTTCATTTTCGACCTCCTATCATTCAAATTTGGTCTAAAGGACTTCATTCCTTTGAGAACATAGTAACAAAAGGAAAAACAAAACAAAACAAATTCTCTCTCAGTACTTTTGCATTACACTTCAACCTCTCTCCTCACTCTCAGAGAGGGTCAAAACAAGTTTGTTACAGATTTCAAGAGATCCAGCACAAGATTTTTTCGGTTTCTCTACACAAAATTAATATGGTGTATCAATATTGATACAGACTACATCAACAAAAATGAATTTCTTGCAAGTCTAACACTACTATATACAGTACAATTCCCATAGTAAAACCAAATACACAAATGTGTTTGCTTTGTCTTATAATGGAGCATATACAACAGTGCAACCAAAGACACTTTCTACAAGAAGAGCATGCTGATTCCAGGCTAAACTGAAAAGAACAAAATTTCTTTTCGGAATATGAATTAAATGTTATATAAACTTGTGAAAAACAGAATCTCAATAGAAATAGCATGAGTCTCAACTGTGTATGAAAGCATGGGTGAAGGTCTAACAATATGTTGCTATATAGGAGTATTATTTTTCCTTAGAGAAAGACAAAAACCATTTTGAATGCATATATATAGTTACAATGCTATTCTTACCGTGCCAGGCATATGACCTCTTTCCTGTTTGCCATTTTGAGGACTACCATTTTTCAGCTTCTTTTTCTTCTTTGCTGTTTCTTTGTGCTCTCTCTGTTTATTCTGCACTTCGATGAGGACAGAAATGAAGCTGTTTTTCACTTCCTTCTCAAACTCCAACTCATCTCGTAATGCCAACTGCTGTACCAGTTCCTCGGAATAATCCTTAATGGCAGTCTCAATTTCTTCTAGCAGTTCATTTAACTCAGCAACAGACAATCTTTTTACTCCTACAAAAGTTCATATAAAAGCAATCTGTCAGGATTTTAAGCATGAGAACACTTGCAGGAATTTCAAGAAATTTCAATTGAGTGTGATACAGGTTGTCTAGGTGCATCAAAGAACGTTCTTTTCATTGACATTTGAGAAATAGTAACGCCCAAAGACCTGGTTACACTAAAGAGTATAATCTATTTAAGGACATCCCATAGATGGTAGTTGGTTATGATTAATTAGCCCAGTAAATTTGTTACAAAATTGTTAAAAGGAAAAACCCGCAGACAAACACTGGAAAACACAGATAAGCTTACAAACTATTATAAAGCATAGATCTCCAAAGTATCAAAAGGTAGCAGATAAAACACTATCTCATCCCTCAAATTATAACAGCAGAACTCTAGGCAGAAAGCTCCTTTTCACTGATTTACTAAAGGAGAAGTGGTGAATCTTGTTAAGGTAATTCTCTGACAAAGAGACACAATTATCTTCAGAGTAGTTAAAGCCTTAAACCCTGTTACAGCAATATATCAGTATAGGATGCTTATAGTTCTAAGTCTCAAATAATTTGAACTATTTGCTGCCTGTATTGTCGCTTAAACTATTCTAAGAATGCAGCATGTGGGTTGTGACTTCTCCTTGTAATACTGCATCTTGGCTGACACAGTCACTGCCTACCATGCTTAGTCTCACCACAGCAGTAACTTTTTGCAAATTCAACTCTGATTACCAGCACTAGCAATGTAAACCCAAATGTGAAATGGGGGAAGATAGTGATAAGATTAGCTGATGCCCTGTGAGTGCAAGTAGCAGAAAAGGCACTACAGTCTGTAAGGTTCAGTATACTCTTTAGTAAAAATTAATGTGAGTAAACGCAAAAGCAATTGGCAGAACAGCCCTAAAAACATTTTTCTCTGCATTTAGCATGCATAAGTTGTGTCTCTCCTGTTTGACAGCTTGAAAGAATTTTAGGTGAATAGTCTAAAAAGCAGTTGTTCAAAAAAGAGAGAGGCAATTGTTTATGATAGACATGCTGGTACAATCACAGCCTATAAAAGGGCAACACAGAAATTACCTGGTGCAGTGAATGAGGACAAAGTGATTCAAATCCATCTGACTACTATACAGAATCAAATGCAGAAGACTATATGGATTATACCTTAGGTCTATAGGTTAAAGGACTCATTTGTGGAACTAGAATGATGGCTTTATTTTGGAGTACTTTAATCCCCATCCAAGAAGAGAATAAGCACAAGCTTTGATTTCCCGCTCTCAGTTCTAAAGATCAGGAGCTCTGCCTTGTCCTAAAAATCCATAGTGAGTTTTGTACACAAAATAGGTAGCAAGAGCTCTCTATAAAAGAAGATGTGAAAGCAGATCATGAGGAACTGCTGAAGAAAAGCAACACTATCTGTCCATGTAACTCAAGGAATCAGTTGGTCAAAACTGGCATTTCAGCCACAAAGATGCAAAGACGTACTCCTAAGGCAAGGCAAAATAAATATGATATGGTATATAAAGCAAGCTTGATTAACTCAAAACCTAAGGTCATATGGAATGGTCAGGAAAGCAGGTGATCCTCTGGAATAAGCTACTCTCTGTTTTCACATTCCTGAAATGTGTGTTCTGAGTCACCTAAGAGATCAAACATGAACATGGAATCTCCTCCATAAATCTGAAACAGCAGAAACTGCAGATCAGGTCACAGAAGGTCAGAAGTCCTCTGTATCATCTGCAGAATTTATTGCTGGGCTAGTCTACAACAAAAAACCACCAGACTTCCTACATCACACCATGGGTACATTGCATCAGAGATTGATAGCAGATACTTTGTACCAGGTTAGTTAGCTACAGGTTTCTTTTAATTATGTAATAAGTTGGATTATATTTAAATAATAAACATAGATTCTCTTTTTCTTTTGCATAAGAAAAATCAGGTGTTCCTCCTTAGACCTGTAAATATAAAGTGCTTTTTTTTTTCTTTTTTTTTCCTTAAAACAAAAACAAAAAAACACACCTAAACAACTGCTTAAGTTTTTTAAAGAATAGAAGGGAAAGACAGAAATGGTCAAGGTGTTTACATAGAAAAAGCAATAGTTTTGTTACTTCTATGTTACTGTGTATCAAGACAAGCTGCAGTGATTGAAAACCCCTACCAAACACCACCTTCTTCATCTACAATGCAGCTTTCCAAGACCTTTATCTCCCTAAGCGCAAATAACACACTGCTCAAGAAGTGGGTGCAGCGGCCAGGATGGCGTTCGGGATCAGGAGCGGCTTGTGTGGATAACGGCGGGTTGGGGCCATTCTCTGGCGGGACCGCTCACGCCTCACGCCGCAGAAAAAAAAAAAATGTTGCAGGCCCTGGTTCTCATGGGGGACTTCAACTACCCTTGACATCAACTGGAAGGACAACACAGCCAGGCACAAACAGTCCTGGAGGTTCCTGCAGTGCATTGATGATAATTTTTTGACACAGGTTGTGGAAGAGCCAACGAGGAGAGACGGGCTACTGGACCTCATGCTAACAAAGAGAGAGGGACTTGGAGGAGATGTGAAGGTGGGGGGTAGCCTTGGCTGCAGGGACCATGAGCTAGTGGAGTTCAGGATCCAACGAGGAGGAGGCAGGGCTGTAAGTAGCCTTGCAACGATGGGCTTCAGGAGGGCCAACTTTAGCCTCTTCAGAGGCCTCCTCGGAAGAATCCCATGGGCCAGAGCTCTAGAAGGAAGCGGGGCCCAAGAGAGCTGGTTAGTTTTCAAGCGGCACTTCCTCCACGCCCAGCAACAGTGCATCCCTGTGTGTAAGAAGTCAGGCAGAGGGGGCAGGCGACCTGCATGGATGAGCAAGGAGCTTGTGGCAATGCTCAAGCAGAAGGCAATGGTATACAGAATGTGGAAAAAAGGACAGGCCCCCTGGGAGAAATACAGGAACGTAGTTAGGGAATGCAGAGGTGTGACAAGGAAAGCTAAGGCGCGGCTGGAACACAATCTGGCAAGGAACGTTAAAAATAACGAGAAAAACTTCTTCAAATATATTAACAGCAAAAGGAAGATCAGGGAAAAAGTGGGTCCACTGGTGAATGGGATGGGCACCCTGGTTACAAATAACACAGAAAAAGCAGCGTTGCTCAATGCCTTCTTTGCTTGGGTGTTTACCAAGGGCAGCCCTTTAGAATCCCAGGCCTTAGGAACAAGAGAAGAAGCCTGAAGAGAGGAAGACTTGCCCTGGGTAGAGGAAGATTGGGTCAGAGAGCACCTAAGGAACCTCGATACCCACAAATCCATGGGTCCTGATGGGATGCACCCCAGACTTCTGCGGGAGCTGGCAGAGGTCATAGCTAAGCTGCTCTCCATCATCGTTGAAAGGTCCTGGAGAATGGGGGAGGTGTCAGAGGACCGGAAGAAGACCAATGCCACGCCAGTCTTCAAAAAAGGCAAGAAGGAGGACCCAGGCAACTACAGGCCAGTGAGCCTCACCTCCGTCCCCGGAAAAGTGATGGAACGGCTCATACTGGCCGTTGTCTCCAGGCACATGGAGGACAAGAAGGTGCTCAAGAGTAGTCAGCATGGATTCACCAAGGGGAAATCTTGCTTGACTAACCTGATAGCCTTCTATGATGAAATGACCAGCTGGATAGATGAGGGGAGAGCGGTGGATGTCGTCTATCTCGACTTCACCAAGGCTTTTGACACCGTCCCTCACAACACCCTCCTGGGCAAGCTCCGGAAGTGTGGGATAGATGAGTACACAGTGAGCTGGATTAGGAACTGGCTGGATGGCAGAGCTCAGAGGGTGGTGATCAGCGGTGCAGAGTCTAGTTGGAGGCCTGTAGCTAGCGGGGACCCTGAGGGGTGAGTCCTCAGTCCAGTCCTGTTCAATTTATTCATCAATGACGATGACAATCGTCATGACAACGAGGGGACAGAGTGCTCCCTCAACAAGTTTGCCGATGACACAAAACTGGGAGGAGAAGCCGATACCCCAGAGGGCTGCGCTGCCATCCAGAGGGACCTGGACAGACTGGACAACTGGGTGGTAAAAAACCTCATGAAATTCAACAAGGCCAAGTGCAAGGTCCTGCACCTGGGGAGGAATAACCCCAGACACCAGTACAGGCTGGGGACTGACCTTCTGGAGAGCAGCTCTGCAGAGAAAGACCTGGGTGTCATGTTGGATGACAAGTTGACCATGAGGCAGCAGTGTGCCCTCGTGGCCAAGAAGGCCAATGGGATCCTGGGGTGCATTAAGAAGAGCGTCTCCAGCAGGTCGAGGGAGGTGATCCTGCCCCTCTACTCAGCCCTGGTGAGGCCGCATCTGGAGTATTGTGTCCAGTTCTGGGCTCCACAGTGCAAGAGGGATGTGGAGCTGCTGGAGAGAGTCCAGCGCAGGGCCACAAGGATGATCAGGGGCCTGGAACATCTGCCCTATGAGGAGAGGCTGAGGGAGCTGGGCCTGTTCAGCCTGGAGAAGAGAAGGCTGAGAGGGGACCTGATCAGGGTCTATAAGTTCCTCCGGGGAGGGAGTGAGGAGGATAGTGCTGGCCTCTTTTCAGTGGTGGTGACTGACAGAACTAGGGGAAATGGCCAGGAACTAAAGCATCAAAAGTTCCACAGGAACTTAAGGAAAAAATTTCTTAACAGTGAGGGTGACAGAGCACTGGAACAGGCTGCCCACAGAGGTTGTGGATTCTCCTTCTCTGGAGATCTTCAAAACCTGCTCGGACGCAGTCCTGTGCCACGTGCTCTAAGTGACCCTGTGTGTGAGGGGAGGTTGGACTAGATGACCTCTAGAGGTCCCTTCCAACCTTAAGCATTCTAAGAAGTGTCTCACAGCTAGTGTACAACGTAATAAAATTTAATAAATGACATCATATTACCTATGAAGGGATTCCATTCCAGTGAAGCGACCCTTAGCATAACAACTTCTAAATTCTATAATGTTTTAATTTCTAAGGCGTATCAGTTAAAGGCAAGTTTTCTATTTGTGCTTTACCAATAGCTTACCTTTTGCATACTTTGAAAATATTTTTGTATGGGTACTTAATAAGTAAGACTTGTTACAAATTACGTACATGGAAAATGCACCTATTAAAATATTTTCAATAAGCTTAAAAACAAAATATTAAAGAAATATCACTTACTTTCTTCATAACTGTTGTTCGTACTGGATCTCTTGAGTGTCTGAATTTCCTGGGAAAGTAGAGAGAGACGATCTGACTGGGTGGGTGTTTCATCATCTTCTGGATCAGGCGATTCCTGCATCATCTCTTCTATTTCTTCAATCACCTTCAGAAAAAAATGAAAGGGTAGAAGTAATGATGAGATTGGATTCAGAAGGAGCATCATAGAAACATGCTGACAATTCTTCCCTTTCTTTCTCCTCTTTCTCTACAAATGAACTTGTTCTGTCAAGATAAAGTGGTCTCAAAGCAAATAGCATCTTGAAACTACAGTTACTTCCATATGAAGATACACACAACTGATCTGAATAATGAGAAAAATGAAACAAATCTCAATTAAAGAATATTTTTAATTTCACTACACTTCACTAAGAGGAACTACTTTTTCCTTCCATAGATACTTCTTCTACAGATACTTTGCTACATATAGAACAAAGATTATACTAAAGAAAGTCACACAAAGACATCTAGGGTAAATGGAACTCCACGTTCTCAACAAGGCAAGGCAACACCTTCCTTTTAATCAAGCATCTAGGCTAGAATGTAAGATTCTCATGATGTTATTAACAAAAGTAATTCTAATACCTTGCAGAACAATTGGACTCTCACATACTTTTTTTTTTTTGCTAATATATAGCATATTATATGTGGTCATTCAGATCGGTATTAGCTTATCATCATGTAACTATTTTATCATTATAATGAAATTATTTACAAAAGCTAACAGACAAAAAAAAGCCTGAAAAACCTAAAATTTTACTGAGTTGGTTTGTGTGAAGAGAAGTGTTATGAACTGATCTGCAATTTGAAGCTGATATTCATCTCAAGGCGTAAGTCTCAGTTGGATAAGTAGTATGAGAACAGAAATGCACGGAGCGCTTATTTTTTGTTAAAGAAATGACCATTTTCCCACAGGCTAAGCTATTAATTGAATAGCTGAATAAAAAAAAAACTTTTGCAGATTTAAAGGCTGTAGACATTGCTGAGATCCATCTTGCAATCAAAAAGAACTGAGTTCAAGCTATCCTGTCTCTTGTACTCTCAGTAAACATGACCAGAGTTCACAGATAACCATTGAAACAACAATAAATACTCTTGCATTTGCTTACTAAAGCAGGGTCTTAATGTAAAGTCATTAACTTTACACAGCAGAGCAATTTTATAGAGAACTTAAGCAAATCCATGGCTTTACAGCAGAAGTCCTTAGATACAAGATAACGTCAAAGCTTAATAGCAGAACTGTTGATCTGCTCTAATGTTAGGCATAATTTTGAAGGACTTTTCACTAACCACAAAGACTTATGAAGATGCAAGAGTCAAATATCTATGCTGTCACATCTGAAAATTCCAAACTCTACCATAATAGTAACATTCTGAAAATGGTTTTTTTTTTGCAACTCAAAATGCAAAAACAAAAACCTTAAAAAAGAGGAGGGCTGACAAAGATTTCAAAGACTCTATCAACATCATCTGAAGCACTGGAATACTATTTTCAGAACCAAATCTGAGTGATGTAGTAGTACTGCATCCATTATTAATATCTTTAAATTAAAGAAAATAAAGAAACTTAGCTCTTGTAAAGACTTGTAAACAGCAAGGAAGAACAACAAAAGGAAACTTTAAAACAGCACTGTTTGCTGAACACTTCACCTGCTCTGCTGTGAAGAGTGGCTCATCGTTGATGCAGGAAACAATGATAGAATGCATATCCAACTGCTCTCTCAGCTCCTCATCATCTGACAAGTCAAGATTCAAGTTGTCATTTACCTAAGATGCACATATATAAATAAAACAAAAGAGAAACTAATATTAAGTTCCTTTTTTAAAAGAAGCTCCTTGCTCATAACAGAAACAAATGAGTCCTGCTGTGAATTAGCTTAAAGTTGAAGTACCTTAGCAACTGAAATCAAAATTGTAATTAGAGAAATATAGCCATTAAAGATAAAAATAAATAAAAAAAAAAAAAAACAAAAACAAAACCACACAAACGTAAACAATAATACAGTGATATCTGCTGGGAAGGCAGTCAATTCAATACGGATATTTAAATCAGGCTACTGTCTTAAAGGGAGACAAATGCAAATGCATCAGTGTGGGATGAAAGCCTATAATATTATATCAATCTTATTTTACTAGCTTTTATATTATTATTTCTATGCATAATGAAGGACATGATTTCTTTCTTTCTTTTTTCCTTTTTTTTCTCATAATATAGGCATCTGCCCCCATTATAAAAGAGAAAACTTTGTTAAAGATCTGGAAAAAAAAAGGTGCAATACTCTTCCCACACACGCACCACCAAATTATATTTATCCTTCAAATACAAAGATGAATGTATATTCTGAAAGTCTTGAATTCACTGAATTAGACAAAAAAATCCTTTCCTTTATCAGTTAAATCTATTTTATTCTCACACTGATATACTCTATTTTATTTACTGTCCATTTACTACTTTTTTTCCCCCTTTAGTTGTTACCCTTCTTCAGCCAAACCAACACAGAAAAACATCTTTAAAAAACCAAACCAACAAAACATATACAAAAAGGCCCACCTTCCCCTACCTCCAAAATCGCCATTTCCCCACCTGTTGCCAGCTAGTTTTTGGACTAATTTGCAAACTTTAAAATTAGCGGCATAAAGTCTTATCTACCTGTTTTATTTTTTTCTCCTTGTTTAATTTCTCAAATCTTCCCAGTTTCCATGGAAACTTGCATAGTTTTCAGCTTCATTTTGGAGATGCTACTGAACTCCTCTAACAACATCTTAGAGACTTTAAGAACATATCATGGTTACTCATACCAATAAATTACCTAAAACAGGGATCACCCGACCTTTAATCCACACTCCATGCCCACTGATTGTGCTACGAATATGGGTGTATGAACCTGCTTAATGCGGTTTCAGGAAATCAACTCAGGGAACGGCCTGGTTAAAATGAACAATAAATATGATAAACAACTGCACAATCCAATGCACTGAATCACTCTCAAATACTTCCAGTCAACTACTTTCAGGGTCAAAGCTTGCTTTTTTCCCCTCACCCTCAGCGCAAAAAAAAAAAAAAAAGATAGGAAGAGATACATTTCAAGCACAAGTCCAATGGTGCATTATTAGTTTCAAATGCATCAAGGAAATGCTGTTTAGCTGCTAACATTCATTGTAGAGAATGCTAAAACAAGCTACTAGCTGGACCATATGTGCTGTCACATACCCAGAAGCACTGCTGAAGCTCAGAGCAGAAAAAAGATTGTGTCGGATGCTCCCAAACAGATGGGCTTTACACATCAGAAGGCACACCAGGTAGAGTGAAAGCTAAAGAAATCTGAGATATGTTTAATCCATTAATTGATTTTCCTCTGCTGGCAATACACCTAAATTGTTACTAATCCAGCAACACCACATTTTTATGCAGTTCACTCATAGCTGTCTGTAAAGAGCCTAGGAAAACTCTATTCATCTTTTCATCGTGATGCTTCATCATGCTTTTCACCTTGATGAGCATCGTATCTAGATGCTCATCAAGAAACCTATGTCTTCTGGTTCATCTTTTCAGCTATAGAACAAAGACACAAGGGAGTAGGAAGCAATTTTGTATTAATATAAGGATTGAATTACTCCAAATTCACTTATAAAATATGAACAAACATTTAGTAAAAGACAGAACAAATAAAAGTCAAATTCAAGAGAAATTCAAGAGAAAATCATCAGAACCACTAAGAGTTCAAAACTGTAGTTTGTGTCCTGCAGAAAAGATTTATTTTTCTAGGTATCCTTTTCAGCAGAACAATCTTTGTTTCTGTCATAGTAAAAAAAAGTAGCAGTGGATTACTTATGGATGGCAAAAGTCAGAGCATTCCTTTATGCCCAGGTTTCAGACATGCACACATTTTTAGAATACAACTAAACTTCAGTATGTTTAAAAGAAACAACCCATTTAACTCGGAAGACTTCAGGTCTAGCTTTCCTTCCCAAGTGTTTTAATTCACTTTAGAGGAGACTAGAGGATAAGCATTTCTTTAAACCTCTGTGAAACTTTTCATTCTCTGCTCTCCAGACAACTATTTTGCTTGTTAAATAAGAAAGAAAAAAAAAAAGAAATAGGAACTATTGCACTTTACTGTCTGCTGGGACTCCTTGATTGCAAATTAATTCACTTTAGCTTCTGTCTTACTATAGAATGACATAGAAGTCATCCACACTGGATTTACTAAATAAGAACATTCCTTCCTCTTTCTCCTTCACTTGAAGATACTTCAGTATGAAAGGATAGGAGAAAGTTTTTATGCAAAACACTTCTAAAATTCACAACTCTGTCTATTGTGCTCTGCTCTAGTGAACATTGGTTTATTCAATCATCTAAATCTAACCTTGTATTATTTCAGATCAAAAAAGCAAATAGGTATGAATGATTGTTAGATGTTTATAAATCCTCCCATAACTAATTCCAAGCACTAAAAATATTTTTAGCCATTAAGATCAAAACTCTTTTATACAAACCGCTTTATCTCCCTACTAAGCATAAAAAAGGCCCTAAGTGGTATTTTTCGTAGTCAGAACTTACCCCTTTTTCTGAAAGATTCAGTGTTGGCAAGTGCAAAGCTCTGGTGTGGGAAGATTTCCAGTCAACTGGCATTACATTACCATAATTATCAGTCAAAGCATTCCAAATCCTGCAGAGAGGAATAAAGGAACAAAAATGCAGACCTTAAGATGAATAGCAACTGATCAGCAGTTAACATATTTTTAAGGATTATATATTTCTATCAACAATTATTTTTCCTTCCTAAGTATTCATCTACAAGTTATTGACAATATTTTAACAACATTCTGAAGTCAAACAAAAAACTATTTTGAAAAGCATCATGTTTTTAAATCTAAAACTTATGCACAGTAGTGAAATAAAACAGCAGGCTAAAAAGACAGCTTCATTTCAAATTAAACAACCATACTCAAAATCCCCTTTGGAAGTGTATGAGTTTTTCCTCTGATGACATTTGAGCCAAGCTATAAACTCTTCTCCCAGTGTTTCTGTTTTCCTTACCCTTTTGCACCTTAAAAAAAAAAAGGAATTAGCAGAGGCCAGCATCAACTTCAAAGCCAAATGTCAGTTTTTACAGCTGAGCTGCTTCTATAAAAGCAATTCAAAAGTAAGTTTTTCAGTTTACCTTGAAATAACAAGTGCTACCCCAGAATATCCAAATTAAGGTACTTTGCCTCAGAATAACAAGCAGCTCTGCCCTTAACTCTTGTTTACAGTTGAGCCTAATCATGTTCACACTGCACAGTCAACTCTGGGCTTGGATACAAAGATCCATTCTGAAATATGGTTTCAGCTTTTGAGACAGAGGAGCCCTAGGTTGCCTCAAGTCAGCTTAGAGTTGATGTCTGTTTGGAGCAGTCATCCAGCTGGGCTCGTAGGAGGTCAGGGCACTGGCTCAGGCAAAGGCTCTACAACCACTTTTTTTCATGGTTCTTTATGCTTATCTCACTCTTTATAACATAGACACTGAGTCTTTTGCAGAGTATGGTGTTTTGTACATTTCATCCTAGGAAAATAATTTAAAAATCTGGTGTATACCGTATACAGCAAGGTGAAAGGAAAAAAAAAATGCTGCAGTGTTCTTAAAGAAGAAAAGCGAGATTTGCAGTTATAAAATAGTGTTAAAAAATAAAACCCACAAAACCAGCATAGCTCAGAAAGGCTCTGCTATTCAGCGACTAAAACAGAGATCGGAGGCGCAGCTTTCTCCGAGGCTTTCTTCCGCGCCTCAGCTGTGCAGCCCCAGGCGAGCGCTGAACTGGGGCGTTTTAAAGAAGTAAATACCACCCTCGCTGCCCATTTTGTGCTCCAGGACACCTCCCGTGGCTCCCCAGAGGGAGGAGAGGCGCAGACGAACCCGCAGGCCCGCGGGCAGCGCCCTCACACGGCCGGGGCTGCCCCGCGCCCCCGCTCCGGCCGCCCCTCGGCCCCGCAACGGCCGCCCCCAGGGCGCCGTGGCGGCCCCGCACTCACTCATCGTCCTGCAGGGCGCTCTGCTCCGTGAGGGGCCGCGGCGCGACGCGGCTCTCGCCGCCGCCGCGGGCCGGCGGGGGCTCGAAGCACAGGGACAGCTTGGCCGCCAGGTCGCCACCGGCCCAGCCGCCCTTATCGCGCGCCGCCTCGGCGCCGCCGCCGCCCGCGGCCGGCTGGAAGCCCGAGAAGTCCTGCCAGTCGCCCGGGTCCCGCTGCGAGGCCGCCGCCGCCATGGCCGCCGCCGGAGACAGCGCGCTGCGCGGCCCCGGCGGCGCGCGCGCTCCCGGCCCCTCCCGCGGCGGCGCGCGTCGCGGCGGCGCGCGGCCCAACGGCCGCCGCGGGGCGGGGCGGGGCGGGGCGGGGCGCGCGCAGCCGCGCTGAGGCGGGGCCGCCCCGGCGGGACGGGGGCGACTCCGAGCGCGGAGCCGGGGCAGCCGCGGGGGGAAGGGAGCGAAGGGCGAGGGGGAGCTGGGCTGTCGCGTCTCTGTGTCCCGGGCACCCCGGGCCGAGGGGGAGCTGGGCTGTCGGGTCTCTGTGTCCCGGGCACCCCGGGCCGAGGGGCGAGGGGGAGCTGGGCTGTCGGGTCTCTGTGTCCCGGGCACCCCGGGCCGAGGGGGAGCTGGGCTGTCGGGTCTCTGTGTCCCGGTCACCCCGGGCCGAGGGGCGAGGGGGAGCTGGGCTGCCGGGTCTCTGTGTCCCGGTCACCCCGGGCCGAGGGGCGAGGGGGAGCTGGGCTGCCGGGTCTCTGTGTCCCGGTCACCCCGGGCCGAGGGGCGAGGGGGAGCTGGGCTGTCGCGCCTCTGTGTCCCAGTCACCCCGGGCTGAGCGGCCCTGGGGCTGCTCTCACGGCCCAGCCGTCGGCGAGCACAGAGCTGAGCTGGGGGAAATAACTTCTCCTTTATTAGCACGCAGGCACGCCACTTCCCTCCTTTGCTGTCTTTACGCTATGCCTATTTATGCAATAGGTTATTTTTATCTAGAAGAGGCCCCCTTTTTTTTTTAACTTAGAACTGTTTTGATCCACTGTAAACTTTTTGACATCCTCAACAAGTATGTGACAAGAAATTTCTCAGCTTAGAGAAAGCCCAAAACAAATACAAGATGTTAAGATTCTTTTCATACTTGCCCCTACCTTGCAAGTGAGCAAGTGGAAAACCGACCCCTTGGTTCAGGTTCTCCGTGCCCCACGAGGGATCTGCTGCTCAGTTACTGCCCTCACGAGCTGACAAGCCCTGGTGTGCCTAGGCCTTCCAGATGTGGTCCTTCCTGGCACTGCAAGGAGGGTGAGGAAGACAGGAATGCTGCCAGTATTCAAATGCAGGTGAATCGTGGACGTAATATCAGCGCTATGTTGTTTTCCATTTTGTTCCTTCTTCCTAATATCTCAGTTTTCAGTCTCTGTTGAGGACATGTTTTCACAGTGCTGTTTATAATAATCCTGGGATCTTGTTTCTGAGCACTAAAAAAAAGCAGTGCCCATTATTTTATATGTATTTTTTTTTCCTCCTCACACATGACCTGAAGGAAATATGGCAGTATGAAGAACATTTAAAGACGCTGTTCTGGAAGACATACCACCTCTTACAGCAAAAAAGATGGAATAGTTAACTAGCAAGAAGAAATTACTGGACATAAATAGGCATCTTTCAAATTGCAGAGCTGCACCCAAAGGTAGATAATCTCCAGTAGGTTACAGCAGGCCAAATCAAGAATTTAAAAAACAACTTTGAAGTCAAAATACTATAGTAAATCCCTTTCTGGATACATCTTGTGTAAAAAGTTTATTGGAGTCCATAGGGCTAACATGGGATGAAGATATGAAAAGACTACTTAATAAAATAATATCAGACCGTCACATGTAGGTTTCTGTATCCGTTCACCTTGGAGAGATGTGAACACTGGGGCCCCTGTTTATAGGTTAGCACTAGAGTCCTGCAAGTAGCTTAAGGACAAGCTCTTCAAGTGTAACACGTGGAGGTGAGAAGAGTGGGGGAATACCAAAGAAACAAAGAGCAGCTAAGTTTTCCAGAGTAGTAAAAGTAAAGGCTGGCTGTGGGAGTTTCATTATATTATGATATTGAATCTTTGTATAAAATATTGGGTGGAATTCAACATATCTAAAAGAATGCACATGAGGGGGGAGACAACCTCCCTGGCCTGTCCTAGTCAAAGTCAGTAACGGGTTTTATAGTAACTGCTCCTACTTGGGCATTTTGGCATAGTGCAGCTTTCTCTATGAGGATACCAACTGGGTGGTCAATAGCAGTCAAACCAGTATATATATGTGTGTGTGTGTGTGTGTGTGTATTGTATATATACATATATATAGACATGTATAATGCTAGCTCCAGGTGCACCATCTTTAAACAAGATGGCCATTTTCAGTCCCTGCGTCCTTTGATGTGATGGTAGGGCTAAGCAAAAGGTATGGAGGAATGGCTCTCATACAAAGTGCTTAGGAATTTACTTCACAGAGAAGGGGAAAAGGAAAATGAGGCCTGTAAGTTAATGGGTGGCATTTAGATAATGATCCACTGTTTCTCATAATGCAGAAAACAAGGGATATCAAATGAAAACTTTAAATGAGCAGGGTCAAAACAAGAAAAAGTGGTGTTTTTTTTTCCCCACACATCATGTTGTTTAACTGAGAAATGCCATGCCTCAAGGTGCTGCAGACCTTTACATCAATTCCATGATTTTATAAAAATGAGAAAGAACATTGTGGCTAATATGGACATTCTCTATGGCTTGGGAAGTCCTTGGAGTGCCAAATGCTTGGAAGAAACCATCACGTCCTCTTCTTACACTTTCCAACACATCCACTAGTCACTGTACTACCTTTGATACCACCCTAGACCTTTTATTTCGTTTAATTTTTTAACGTAACATTTTAGGTTTTTTTTTTTTTTTTTTTTTGCTTTTGTGTTTTGATTATGATAAAGCTCAGCTTTGTTTCTTTTGGCATCACAAAACCTAGTTGAGATTTCTAGCCTTCTTGCTGCTGTAACTCTCCTCACTCCATGCATCAAAAACAAATGCGTGAAAAGAAAAACAGCCAAACAGAAAAGGCGAGTTTAAGCCCTGCCTCTGGTTGTACAGACATCTCTGGGAGCTACGGAAGAGCCATTCAGCTCATACCTCAGCCCCACACGACTGTCTGTGACCTGCATGATAGGGGTGGTTAGGCCAGATGGCAGAATCCAACTTGGAGAGATAGTTAGGGAGTGTTGGAACAATCTGGAATTCCACAAACCGCTCTAAGGTGAAAATTCCTTTGTGTAAAATTCAGAACTTTCCTGAACTGAAGTAATAGTTATTGAAGGATTATTTTCCTATACTTGTCCTGAATTGTTCTGGACTAAGGTCAGCTTGACGATGTATGAATTCCTACCTGAAGGGAAAAATAAAATCAAGATTAAAAATTAATACCTCAAGGACCACTTCAGGGAAATAATAAGCATGAACATTTAGAAAATATGCACTGATAGGTTTAAAATTTTTTTATTGTGCTGCCAAGAGCCAAATTACAAGAAACCGCCTTACAGTTAAAAAAGTAAACAAGCAATCTGCTGAACCGCAGTGCACTCCGAGTGCCACATATGCATCTATTTTTCAGAAAATTATATTTGCATTTCTCTTACAAGAGCACAACAGGAACGAAAGTAAAAGAGTGTAATGGATACAGCACATAGGATAAATCATATCTTTAAAATAATAATAATAATAAAATAATAATAATAAAAAACATTTTACACCATGTCCTATATCCTGCTAATATTTTCAGAATATAGCCTTGATTGTAAAACAAAAGCAAGCATTTACAATTCTGGATAAAGACTGCTTACTCTTATGCAAGGAATGGATGTTTTGTCTTGACAAAATCTTTGCAGTAACTGGACAGAAACATCTCTGTTTCAATATCAGATTGAGTACAAAACACTGGGGAGACTACATTTTTTCTTATTTGTGTTTGGAAACTGAAGTTATATAAGCAGAAAAAATGTTGACCCTTAATGATACACTTTTTTTTTTTCTTTGATGCAAACAGCTAGAACACCTTTTTGATATTCTAAAACAAAAAAATTGTTAATCTTCAGATTAATAAATTAGGTCATTATAATAATAAATTAGGTTTTTTTTTTCAGTTTTAAAGTTCAGCAACCTCTGACCAAGTATTTACAACAATACTTGAGAGTTCCTTTACAAAAAATACATTTTCTTTTCACATTAAGCATACTGGGTATCTGTGTCTTTTATGACAAGCATTTGTAAAAGAAAAAAGGCAATGCACAAATGGGTAATTAGTATAAAAGTGCCAAGACCTGTTTGGAAAGTTAACATTGTATTATACAGTCAGAGTTATAAATGAGGCAAGCTACAACAAACTTCCAGCTTAATGTGGACAATATTCCAGTAGTTGTTTCAAACAATTGTTTGAAAAAACAAAAACAAACCAAACAAAAAAAGAAAAAACAAAACCAAAACAAAACGAAAAAAAAAAAACAAAAACAAAAACAGAGAAAAAGAAAATCCAGGAGCTGATGTTATTCTAAGGAGCTGATTAGTGCTGCATGTATATCGTCATCAGTGTCTCTAGCCAATGCATTCATTAAAAAGCCTTTTTAAGGCCAAGCAGGAAAAGAAAAATAAGAAACACCCTGAAACGTGGCGAGTAGCAAGAGCAGCGCTGGCTGCCGCCGCCGCGAGCGCGCAGCCCCGCGGGCGAGCGCGGCCGCCTCCGCAGCCGCCGCCGCGGCCTCGCGCGGGAGGAGACGCTCTTTCCTCGGCCTGCCTGGACTCCCAAGCGCTGAAGCACTGCTATGGAATGCCTGTTTAGCTGTTTCTGCTCTGGGTAAAATCTCTCTCAGATAAAAATACATTCAACGAGAAAAAAAAAAAAAAATAGAAAAATATATACTGTATATATAGCGTTTTATATATACAGTATATATGTATAGTGTATATGCACATGCACCTAGGTATACATATGTATACATACATACCTACGTGCCTGTGTATATACATATAATATATACACAAACATACAAATACTTTTTGTTGTTTTTTAGCATAATTATATTTACATAAATATTCCTATAATGCTAAGTTTAAAGAAGCATGATCTCCTTTTTCTTTTTCTGAGCTTCAAAAAAGGTGCTTGAGTAATATACAATTAAAATTAAGCAGCTTCCTAGCATGGAAGTAGTTTCTAAATCTGCATACCAGTAAATAAGAACAACAACAGGAAATAAACAACAACCTTAAAACAGTCTCTTTTTTTACTCTCTTTTAAGCAAGAGCTTTGTCCAACAAAAATATTTTTCCTTCTCCTGTATGAACAACCAGAGATTGATACAAAATAACAAAACAAAACCACAACAGACAACACAAACAAACAAAAGCCCCTGGAACTGCATGGTGTTCTTGACTTTTCCTTCCTTCCTTCAATACTGCTGTCAAAAAGATCCAGTGCTCATATCAGGAATTACTTAGGCCTCAGTCATTTGCTAACTCTGCCAAAGTCAGGCTAATCTAGCCAATCAGCTTTGAAGAAAACAAAAATAAAAACAAAAAGCAGCACAAGGTATAATTTTATACATCCTTAATAAACCCACCCTTTATTTTCTGCTATAACCTTTTCCTTGCTATTTCATTAACTACTGCAGCTTCTCATCATATAGAAAAATATTTGCAGCTACACCACACCTGTGATGTGACAAGTTCTGTTCTAGGAGTATATTATTGTAGCAACAGCTGGAAAAAACGACAAAAAAAAAAAAAGAAAAACCAAAACAACATCAAAAAAACCCAACAGACCTTTTCATTTTTTTTTCATCTGGGGTTAGACTTTGCTTCAACAGATGCAGTTTCAGAGCAGCAAGAAAAGCCACCATCCTGCTGCTCAGTAATACTCTTTACTCATTTTCTTCTGCAGCCAGGCATGAGCAGCCTGTCTGCTCTGAAGCTGCCTTTTATCTCATTGCCTACCCCCAGCTTCCAATTCCCCCTCCCCAAAAACCTCTATAGCTATATGTTACAAGCAAATACATCTTAATAAGTTTTAAAACTTTGGTTCTAAGAAAACACTTGGTCAGTTATCTCAAGGAAAAGTAGGAATGCTTTTTCTGGCACATTGCAGGAGTCAGAGCTCATCCCAGTAAGGTCTTAGAGCTGTACATGTAGTCACAAATCCAATACAATCCACTAAGCAAGTGCACAATTCTAGTTTTATTTTAATAGCAGACTTAGTCTCTCTCTTTCTCTCGCTCTTTCTTAAATCCGTGGCAAGGGTGCAATTCTTCAAACTGTTTGATAGAAATTATCTGCCTGTAGGTTGTTCTGTTTCTGCATGCTGTAAAATCCACTGTATCTTGAGTCTGGGTCTGCGATTCTTAGCATCCTCTGTGAACTGTCCACCTGGACCATGGTGCCTTTCTTGCAGTCCACATATACCAGCTGATTGTTCAGGCAAGAAGGCTGTTAGAAAAGAAAGGGAACGTTAAAGCAGTTTGAAGATTTTTTGTATTACAACCATAATTAAAACATGTTTGTGGTACAAGTTCACATACACAAAGGAAACAATCGGTGAAAAAGCAGTCTGGACTTTTACTAAGCTTGGTGAAGTCTACACCAGGCACAAAACCAGACCAGACCCCTCTTCTGGCACCTCATTTTCTTCTTTCCTCTGAGGAAATCAGGCCAGAAGGAATGGTTAAGTAGCACTCTATTAACCGAGCACCACATATTCAGTAATCCTCCAAGTTTTTTTTTTTTTCTCCAAATTTAAAATAAAATGGTTTATATGTATATTATATTTTTTAAAATTCTTCCCAGTTTACACTATGTTCTTCAGAGAGTTTGGGAACTGGATTTACACAGAACTCCTGAGGCTCATGGAGGTTAATGGGAGTTGGCAGAGAAAGCAGGAAGTGCAAAGAGCTTGCTAACTATGTGGAATCTGGGCCAGCCATTAACAGCCAACTGTCATTTCAAATATCTTTTCTATAGACTTTCAGTACTCAGTTGATGGCAATTTTTATTTTCTAATCCCTGTCTGTTTTTAAAGAGTAAGTAAAAAATACGTCAGTAGTGCTAGCTTTTTATACTGTTATATAATATGTACTAAAGCTGCACAACAGTGGAGCAGGTACCTTTTTTTTTCCTGGCAAATCCACTGCAACATACCTGCTGTGTATGATGCAAAATGACAAGAAGCTAAGCAAATAAGAGAAATGTAGCATATATTGTATTTCTCAGTGTCAGAGGGGTATTTTGTCATCTTGTGTGCAATTTTCCCATAGACTAAACACAAAATCTTAGATTAGATGGAGCTATTTAAGATGCAACATATAGCACACAGTGGCAGAGCACATAAACATCTGTCAAGTCGGATGACTTTGAGGAGAGACCATATAGCATTTGCCAAACATGAAAGCTATTGCCTAACTACATAACTGCAGTTACAGGGGAGGGCTTGGTTTTAGGGAGGTGTTTTTTTTCTTTTTTTTTTTTTTTGAGTTTAATTTCTATATAGTGATTAGAATAGGGAATTACTGATTTTCTTTTGGCAACAAAAAATGATTTAGGAGAATAAATAAATAGGAACAATCTGATGGATGTAAAATGAGTTAAGACATAGGGAGAAAACGATTTAAGAGTGTTCCTGTGCTGTGAATTCAGATGCACCCTCCACACTACTGTAGTTAATCTTGTTTTCCCGGAGAAGTGACGACCTAGGATTAGACATCAAGACGGCACCTTCGTTGGGGCTTTGTAGCAGGACACGGGAATCCACTGCTTCTTCTGGTTGACGAGCAGGAGGACTATGATGAGTAAGAGCGCGATCATGATGGGGATCGTCACCAAGGCAACGGAGCTGACGGATGCGTCGTCGCCGGGATGCGGCCCGCTGCCGCCGCGGTACTCCCCTTGGAGGTGGCTCATGTCTGCAAGACACACGTTAGCATTGCTTACACGGAGAGGGGCCTGGACCACGCGGAAAAACACATTCATAAAAGTCGGAGATCTCGTCACTCAAGTAAATATGTCTTTTACCTCCTGAAGCGTCACCTTATTTATGCTTAGAACAACTGAAAGCTAGTAGCCAATATACTGATGGTGTTATTCTGGAAAAGGCCCTAAAAGATGAGTATTGTATTGAAAAATGAAAAAGTTCTTTAATTAAGAAAGGTTAACGGAGACTGTGTCACTGAGTGTTTTTCTTCCCCTAACCTGGAATAATGATTTCAGCCCAGTTTTAAACAAAAGAAGGTTTTACCTAGTTAAAAACTTTACTAGCTTATGTCATCCTGTACCCGATTTTCCCTGAAGTACTTGTTCTTCTATGATGTATGTTAAGTTGGGCTATACATTCTCCCAGTTCTGTTTTCCAGTGTAAGAATGTCAAATGTATTACATCTAGGTTCACCTACTCCAGTGGCTTGATAGCAGCTTCCTAGCTTTTACATCAAAAAAGCAACTGCAGAATCAATCCTCATTCATCACTTTCTGCTGTTCATAATTCTATAGAGCACTATCATACCAGCACAGATGTCTCTTCCAGGCTGAGGATGTAGCGATAAAGAGACCAAATTGCAGAAATGTGGTTTAATAGTCTGACTCATCTATACTGAAAGCCAAGTGCATGTAACAGTTACTGCCTTGCAGAATATTCTAGGATGGCTACTTTTTTCAACTCAGTACACAGAACAGTGTGAGTAGATGCATTAAAACATTGGGAATAAACACAGATTTAGATTATTAGATATTGGATTATTATGTATCAATAATAGATTATTAGATAAATATTAGATTTGGATCAGATTATATCAGATCTTACCTCTATGAATGTGGATGATGTCATTTTCACTTGGTGTTGGCCAGTTTGGTACTTCCAATTCAATGTCTCCTCGATGATTTGTCTTCTCAATGGGGATGTTAGTAGGTTCCGGTACGTACATCTCTGCAAAATGAGATTAAAGAGCTTCATAATCTCCAGACTTCTTCCTAGTGCTGCTCTGAAAATGTGTTTGGACATCAGCAGTTCTTTGTCACATAAATGCTTTCACTTGTTTTAGATTTTGCATCATTATTGATATGGGATTTTGTTTTGCATTTTACACAGTATCCTTACATATTGAGAGGACTGCCAAGATTTTAGTGTGTGTTATGGATTTTCTACTGGTTCACATTATCATTATTCTAACGTGAATGGAATGATAAAGCCTTGTGAACACAGATGGCTTTGAAAATACCATTTTGGAATATATTCTTCACTGTAGCCTAGCTCATTTGTGATACTTTAACAACAAAAATGGCAAGGGAAGAGCTACATCTTCTCAACTGATACTTAATTGACACTGATGGCTTTTTTGACATGCAAGACATGCAAGAGAAGGTACTGCTGAAGCTCCCTAATTCCTCTGTTAGAAGTTATTACCAGCTGACTGAAATACGAGCAAATACCTGCAGAGATAGGCCAGGACTAGAACTGAAAAGGAGTTGCGATTCTTGGGTCTGTTGTGTCTAGAAATTGCATATTACATTTCAGCCAAGTCAAAATGATAAATATGGCAATATAATATCTGAAAAGTAATCAGATTCTGAAGAGACAGAAATGTTAACAAGTGGATCAGCAGAGGTGCAAAATACTGATTTGCCTACTTCACTAATACTTTTCCATAGAGCAGGGGCAAACAAGGCTAAGTTTTCTGGGTCCACAGTTAGATGTTTGTGTATAACTTTCCTGTCTCTTAAGAATAGTTGTTTGCCTGAATCCTTACACTAAAATCCTTATTGTCTCTTAGACACTGTTCAGCGTGGACTAAAGTTTAAAACGCCAAGTAAAACAAAAAATCACCAGTTTTGGAAAACAGCAGCACCGTGTTCTGGGTCGCGCCGCATTACCTGGACACATGGGGCAGCAGCTTCCCTCCACGTTGATGGGCTCGGCGCAGGGCAGGGGTGGGCAGCTCACGGTGGAGCAGAGGGTCTGGCCCTGCAGGCAGTAGCAGTGTGTGCAGCTGTCGATGTCCCAGCGCTCCTCGTCGGCATAGGTTTTCCCGTTGAAGTGGCAGACTACTTTCTTTGGTACTATATCTTCTGGCGAAGGAAAACAGTGTCATCAGTTGTAATGGCCACTTCCATACAAACACTGTCCTTTTCCAAAACACTGAAGTTATACGACAGCTAACGGAGAAATCCCAGAGACAGCTAAAAGACTCTCCACATCTTCCAAAACATCCTTTACAGAAGTGCCAGTTTGCTTCTTTAATAAATATATAATTACCCTGAGTTTTTGTCCTCTTTTTCCTTGTGCAAGAGGAAGATAAATGATTTGTACATGAAATTATGATATCAAAACCCAGTGGAAATTAAAAAAAAATGATTTTTTTAAATGCATGACTGCAAATCACAGCTGCTACCTTCATCTTCCTAGGCAATCCTATTTAACTAAGAAAGACTACGTTCAACTCTAAACTATCAAGGCTCAAGAAAGGTGATCTCCTTCCAGAATACTCGAAGAAAAGACCAGTTGGTAAAAACCACATCATAATTCATTACTTAGTAAGTGCTTTTTAGAAGGATGAACAAGGATAAAAATCAGAATAGCGGCGCTGGACCCTTTGACTCCAGGTGCCCAGTGCTATGGGAACACGAGCACAGCAAAAGGATGGAGGCCACATCACCAATGAGCTCTGCGAGAGCAAAGCAGAGGTGCATTAAGAAATCCACATACAGGAGACAGTACATAGCTCGAGCTGTCTTTTCTTAAGCCTCCTCTTACTTCACCAGTGAATCAAACACATTTGATTAAAAACAAACAAACAAAACAAAAGAGCCTTTGCTCTTTCATCTTCTCTGAAGTAGGAGGTCATCTTCCCAAAGGATAAATTTTAAGATTTGGAAAAACAGCAGAAAGAATCCAAAGCTTGCAATATTTTAAACTTAAATTTATATTGCTCTTGTTAGAAGCTATCATGATCTGTACCCAGAAGGAAACAGAATAAAATAATGCTAAAAAACAGCATCATTTAGGAAACTGCAATAAATTAAGACCTTTCTAAAGATTTTACCTACTGAACACTTTATCAATTATTACATAAAAATGTCAAGGAAGACTTTATCAAGAGGTGTTTCACAGTTCTCAAGAGCTAAAAGAACAGTAAGAAACAGCAAATTAAAGACATCAATAGCTCATCAAGGCTACATATTTGAAAGGACCTCACAATGCTCTGGCAGATGGCTCCAAGGATGAATCATTGTTTATACACAGACAAGCTGAATCACATGTTCAGTTAACAATTCTCAAAGTCCATCAATTTTATGCTATTCTTTTTTATTACACTATTTTTCACTGAGTATATCCCTACTGCTTTTGGGAATGAAGGTTACGGAAATCAGTTCTGAAAGCTTTCTTACAAATACTATAAACACTTAATTTTATTAAGTCCATTACATCATCTTCTTCCATTCCACAACTTTGCACTGTATTGCAGTTGCTTTATTAACACTTTATTCCATTAAATGGATATATTTCATAATACTTCATAGTTTATCTTCTGCAGTTCTTACTAATATTTGACTATTATACATAACATATAATCACATAAAACATGCACTATCTGGCCTTTTTAAAAACTGAAATATTTTTTAAGGAATGTTTTCATCTATTAAGCTAAATTACCAACTGTAAGTTTTTAGGAGGATGTCCTGTCAGGTTGATATGTAAATTACACGTACATCTTCTTGCACTTCTACCTTAAAATAGCAAAATATGATCCTCAAAGCTCCCTATGCAGACTCTGCTCTCTGGTCCAAAGGAAGGTACAAACTACAGCACCCTCCAAACAGGAAAACATATTCAAATTAGGAAATAAAACTTCTTATTCCCCAAAAAGGAACAGCAAGCTATAAATTATTTTTATTTGCTCACCAATACAATAAGGACAACATTGTCCCTTTCTCAAAACAGGTTTCTCGCAGGACACTGGTGGGCAAGACTCAGAGTAGCATCTGATCACCCCATCCATGCAAATGCAGCTAGTGCACACATTGGGCTTCCAGGACTCCGCTGTCAGAAAAATGTCTCCTTCATCATTTTTGCAGTAACTGGGCATGCTCTCATTGCTTGAAGAAGGCGGCTGGAGAGGCTCATCTGTGAAAATAAATAGGGCAAGCTTTTAACTAAGAATAGCCAGATTCCCTGACATTTTCTCTATAAAAAGTTTACTTGGCATATATGTTTCTTATGAGTCTAGGACTGCAGCAGAATCCTAACACACTGGACCATTTTCACATTTAAATTTAAAATTTGAAGCCCAGCTTCTGCCTGATCAGTTCAAGTCCTTGAACTGGGAGTGTTGCCAGGTCCAAAGCCATAATGCAGCTCTCATCTTCATCAGTGGACAACTAACACAACTAACTATGCATTAGTCATATGATGTGTAGAAACACATGGAGCTTGACAGGGCTCCATCTCAAATCCAATGGACCTGCTTCAATTTTCATACCCTCATGCTGGGAGACACACCTTTCTGAATAAACCACATCCTACCAGGCATTACGGACCAAGAATTACAATTGTATGTGCTCAGGGAACACAAGAAAGAGAAGAAAAGGAAGGACTCGAAGGGACTGAGATCAGGTTTCCAGTTTTACTGTGTAAGTGAAGAGATCAAGCTCCTTATACAGTCAGTGAAGAAAGATCAACTACTCCAAAACTTATTTTGAGATTAAGCCGTACAAATATTTACTGTTGCAAACAACAATAAAAAAATGAAAGTCAGGAAAATTGATTAACTTTTCCACTAAAAATATTTTGTCAGTGAGGGGTAAAAAAAAAAAAAAAAGGCAAAACAGCCTTTTGATGTGAAATATTTAAATTTTGTTTTTAATAAAGGCAAAAATATCTTCTCTGAGAGCTTACACAGAATTCTTGAATTTGCACTAATTTCCACAGCAATGAACTCCTACATTTGCTACATAAAATATGAATTCATGCTTATTTATAATTGCATCTCTCCTAGGGAAAGCAAATGTTGTTGTTTTCTTGACATTGTGGGGTAGTTTGTGAGGAAAAGCTGGCACACCTGGAGGGGTGGAATGCTTTGATATTAGGCAGTTACTTTCAAGTCACTCTCAAATCATGCCAGAAGGAGGTAAAAACAAGCAGAAGCATTTCTGTTATGAAATCCCAAACAGACAAGATAGTAATAAAAAAGATCAATTCAAAACAAAACACACAGAAATGAAAAGAGACAAGCCTATAGCTGCCTAGCACTCTGATTACTTCCAACATTTCTTTAATCCTGTGTTTTTCCAAAAATAAGCCAGTGCACATTTCATAAACTTTCTAGCTACGGATGCTGGTTCTCATGCAATCCTTACATTATTAGATTGCCTTCAAAGAAGAGAGTTCAAACTTCAGAACCACAACATCCCTTACATGTAATATAAAACCTGTACCTAAGGCTAAGCTGAAAGTTGCTTGGTAATATTTACCTGGGCACTGTGGGCAGCAGGAATCCTGTGTGCGGGTGGGGTTTTGGCAAAGCAGGGGGGGACAGACTTCAGTCTCACACAGGACACGTCCACTGTGGCATGTACATTGTGTGCAGGAATCAATATTCCATGTCTCGCCCTCGACAAAGTATTCCCCACCAGGAGCGTGGCAAATAGATGGACTGGTGAATTCTGGCTTCTGCACAATTATTTCATCTGTGAAGACAAGCAAAGAAAAATAATGGAGACTATACTGTGTAGCAAATATCCCTAACCGTCATTAATTTCTCCTGGGTATTATTGGTAATATTAGGATTAAAAAAAAAAAAAAAAAAACCAACTATAAAGTCAAAAGAGTTTCATTAAGAGCATAAACAAGTCTCTTAACTCTATCTCATAGAAAAACGGAGGAAAAAAAATCAAACATGAAACAACTGGGAACCAATACATGTATATATGTATAATTTATATATTTATACAATATATAAAAATACATAAATCTGAGAGAACTTCAAGCACTCTTGGCATTTCAGAAAAAAAAGTCTGCCATAAGCTTCTTGAGTTAGTTGCATCAGAACCACTTGATGCCAGAAAAAAAGAAACAGAAACAAGGTACATGGATGTATTTCATCTAATGATTGTTTTATATAAAAACATATGTAGTCTTTGAAGTAAAAACTGAACCCCAAGGAGATCTTAACAGCATGTAGATTAATAATCCCTGTGGCTATGTCTCACCCAGTGAACCTTAATTCCTTTTCACACAATTAATTACATTACTTCTTCCACTGTGGCTAAAGACTTGCACAGTTTTAAACCAGGTAGTTAAGAAAATAAGATTTGGCTTCCTTTAAACTAAGAAAGGAACTGAAACTGCTTCCCATATTAAGCATAAGTGCTCTCCAACCATTCAGGTATTACAGAAATGGAGGAACTCTCTTTTTGCCTATTGGTGTTTTAAAAGAAAAAAAAGAATGAAATGTCTAAATGCCTCCCAAATTAAAAAAAAAAAAAAGCATTCAAGGACCTAAAAATCAAGAAAAAGTTCTGACTAATATGCAACTCTGGAGTCTTCCTAACTCCAGCTAACTGCCAGTTTATCATGCTGATTGTTATATGCAGCTCCATGCTGCAATACCAAGTTTCAGGCTTATAAGAGAATGGATTGAAGCTATCAGACTGGATTTGAACCATCTAATATTTGGCAACTAAGTTAAGTGCCTACATTAAGAAATTGGCTTCCTCTTTATGAAGAGAAGGGAAGAGAAAGTACCTTCTAGGTAAAGACTCAGCAGCTCTAAAACATCTTCTGAAGATCCAGCTCTGCTGTTCATCTATAGAGAAGCCTAACGTGAACACCACCGTACACCACATATCTTGATTAAGGCAGAAAGTTTAAATGAATAAGCTCTTCCAGTCATTTATGTAGCCCAACACTTATGAGTATTTTCAGTTCTCTTTGCATTCTTAGTACTGCTGTATGTTTCTGGAGAATGAAGTTCGTGTCCTTTGCTCTTTTATATGGCTGACAACAGGCAGACAACTCAATTACTTTTTTTCATTTCTGGAGAATGATAGAAGACACTCAAGAAAACCAACTCCAACTTATTTTACCCTATTCAGAAAGTATTCGTGCATTGATTCTATGATTTGTTCTTTCTGTATTCCATCCACAAGGCTAAGGAAATGTGTTATCCTTTGGGGCCTTACTTTCCCAATTTTTTACATTTGTGAAGACCATACACATTTTGGGAACATTTACCATACCTGAAGTATGATAGCTGGTCTACTGCCTTGTCACTATCTGATTTTTCATTTCAGCTGTTGCAGCATATTGTTGCCATGCAATGTCACCACATTTTAGGCACCAACATCAAAAGCTGATTTGGCAAAGGCAATACTTTCTCTAAAAAATCCTGAGTCTATTTTTTGTATTTGAGTCCTCTATAAAGTCAAAAGCCAGTTTTACTACAGGTTATATGCTGCTTATTATCAGAAATGTGCAATCAGACAGTACTGCTGTACATATGATATGGCTTACAGCTCCCTTGCCATATAATTATTGTAATTGAAATGCTACAAACATACAGCTATTATATTCCTGAAAGAGCAACAAGTTAATCAAATACACAGTCTTCCTGGGAAACACAGTGCTTCAAAACACTAGAAGTTAATAACTTTCTAAATCTTAGGGGAAAACTAGGGTTTTCCACAAGCATTACTGCTATTCACTTTAACCTCATAACTAATATGCAAAAACATGGCTATAATGACTGTTTTAGCAGTCGAAGTGTGTCTGCCTCTCTTGGAAACTAACTAAAACTGATTGCCTTTAAAAAAAAAAAAAAAAAAAAAAAAAAAAAAAAAAAAAAAAAGGCAATCAGAGCTCCACACCCATCTCCAAGGTGAAAGCATAAGCAAGCAAAAGGCGTTTTAATGCAGCCATCACATCAGGAGGCTCAGTGCTTTCTGCAATGCCATTGTTGTAAAACTTGCCAGAGAATGTTAAGAATCTCCCCTTTCAATACAAACAAAACAAAAACCATAAAACAAGTGTGAATGTTTATGACTGCAATATTACCCTTGAAGCCATGAGAACGAATGTAAACACTTTCTTCCGTCTGAGAAAAGACACCTCTGTGAGATGCCTTTTCCCTGGTCAATAGGTTAACAATGCAACTGAAATCAGGCACTGCTGATTATTTCAATATTCGTATATCAGACACATTAATCTGATGTGCTCACAATCTCCCCTTTCTAAATTACATTCCTATTTACTGAAAACCATGATACTCATTTAACATGACCAGAGGGGAATCGATACCCTGCCAAATAAAGTCGGAAATATCAGTAACAAACAAAAGGCCTCAGTGGGGGAAACAGAAACCCATAAGGGCTAATTTGGCCATATTAATTCACACACTTTCATATACACAGCTGCTTTTAAAACCCTGTGCATCTGTCCTAGCATTGTAAGAGCTCCACTACATATGTCTTTGCTAACACAGAGTCTAAAACACTTGCACTCTGAAAGCAGGGAAGGAAGCCAGGCAGAGAAAACTCTACAGACACTGCACCTTAAAGAAGTGGAAACTTCTGGGTAGGCAACTATTCTTTTTGACAATTGACCGACATTGCTGGTGCTCAGGATCAAACAGGGATCATCCACAAGTAACAGACATCTTCTAATGTAACATAAATGCGGAGGTGGCTTCTAGTTTCCCTGTCAGACCAGTCAGATACCTGGGAGAGAAGCAAGGGAGCAAAGGACGGGCTCCCTAGAGGGGGTATTTGGCGAGAGTATCCCTAGTGCTCTAGGAAAAAAAAAATAGCTGAAAATACCATTAATATGAGTACTAAGACGTTACGTACTAAAAGCTCAGCCTCAGCCACTGTCTGGTTACTTGAGCGTTGAACATAGCTCTGAAAGGCAGTCTGCCATGGAGGGCACTGCCAAAAGCAGTACCGTGGCTGGCACCGGGACTGCAGGGACCACAGACAGGGACACGGCATTCCCAGTCTCCATAACTGGGAGCAGAGCAGTGGTTCGGACTGTGGCAGGCTAGAAAGCAGTTTTTTTGAAATCCTACATCCTTCTGGTGACTCCGTTTTCCAAGTTATCATGAGGTGTGAACTGGCCCAGAAACCACCATTTGTCTAAGCAGATTTGTTATCTAAGGTGCTGGGGAGGATGACACTGTCAGTTTCAGAAAGAAAATTTAGCTGCTTATTTTGTCCCTAGGTCTTCCGGTACTTTACATTGACTTAAAAAAAAAAAAAATGCTTGAATTGTGCGAGTGCTTTCTTACCATTACTTTATTATTTGTATTACCATCCCAAGTCTTTTTTCTCCTATCAAGTTTTTTTCTCCTACTTAAAATATTTATTCCAATAAAGTCATAAACAATATCACTGCATTAGAAAGTTTATCTATTTAGCACATGAAACATTGCAGTAGCAGGTCTGAAGGCAGAGGTTATTAATCTTGGACCTCTAGCCACAATCAAAAAGAGAAAAATTCTTTCATAAATTATTTTCATTCTTTAGATGGGAAAGTCAAATGCAATTAATGTTGCATTCAAATATGGTTATCATAATTGTTAATGCGAAAAAAAATCTCCTGCTAGTGGCAGAGGATCTTTCACTCAGAATACAGAGCCATGAAGTTCAATTACTTAAGATGTCTGTTTTAAAACTCATGCCTTTGAGATGTTGTGAGACATACATCATTTTGTTAAAACTCCATATAAAAAAAGACAAAACCTAATGGTATATTACAGTATTTGCTATTTATGGATAATATAAAATTGTTTATGAGTATACATTTGCTACTATAGCTAATATAAACAGTATTTCTTAAAAAGCTCAAGTTCAGAGATGTTGTAACAAGTTAGTTCCTATAACATATATATGCATTTAAATATCCATTTTTTTGTCTGAGATACTAATGAAAGCCATTTGTTATGTTGCACCTGGGTACAGAAATTTCCATTTATACTTACTACGGAATGATGTACGAGATTTATTTTCAGGTAGGAAGAAACAAAACCTGTACCTGTAACTGGGTACCCGCACCAAATTACAATGAATATAGCAGAAGTCGCGTTACCTGGACACGACGGGCAGCACTGCCCGGGATGTATGGTGGGGTTGCCGCAGTTGGGAACAGGGCAGGTGATGAGGGCGCACATCTCCCGCCCGTTGTGACAGTAACATTCCCTGCAGCCATCGTGCCAGCTCTCCTCGTTCTCGTGGCGGCGCCCGTCCATTGACAGGCAAGAGCCTGTTTTAACTGGAGGCATAAGAGAAGCCGTTGCCTCTGCACAAGGTCAAAGGAAAAGGCAATGGCCTGATAAGAATCTGTTGCTTAGAAAAATATGAATACCTCAGGCCTAGACTGCATTCATTTTTAAAGCACATGTAAAATTAAGTGACTAACGATTCTATCATTTACACTTAGAAATAAAATAAACCCAAGTGGCACATGAAACAGAGTTAAAAGGAATGAAGTGTGTTTGATTCTATTTGAAAAGAATAATCATTTCTTTCTGTTGCATCCACATCACATTTAATCATAAAGAAATGACTAACTAATGGAAGAAAAATCTAAAAAGGTAAGAGAAGGAAATGGTAGCAAATATGAGGTATATTTAAAATAAAGCAGAGTTTTAAAATATTATATTGTATTATCTACAATGTTAATATCTGGCAGCAGAATACTAAAACCTTTTCAAGAATTAAGGATGCTCTTATATATGTATATATTGTGATTGAAAATAAATTACAAATAAGTTCTGAAGGGATTATACAACTGGGATTATATACCTGAGAAAATAGTAGTTATTATAATACACAATGTTTAGAAGTTAACTCCTCTGATGGTTTTATCACTTGTAAACAGGTTTTACTAAACTCAAACTCCTATAGCTTGGATTGCTGTATTAGTTGCACACCGTTGGTCTATGGAAGATAAAGTCATTTCTATCATAACGGGTATTTAACAGGGCTGAAGGCGTTTGTTAATTGGCTGAGTGAATCACTGAAAGGTCTCTAACACCCATCATTACAGAGCAGGATTTAGGATCAGGCAGTAAAGGAAGCAACTTCTTTCCAGTGGACAACAACCATGTTCAGCTGATACCTAAAGTTACTTGTATTATGCTACTTATTTCATTTTTTTTGTTAAAAAAGGATGCAATAAGGAAAGTAGCACTTTTTAAATTTATTTTTAGTGAGTTTCCTTTTTTTAGTTACATGTATGCCACCAATTTTTAAGCTGTGGAAGATCTATTTGGGCTGGTCTAAGAACCACAAGCAGATGGGATTAAGTTGGTTTGATGCACGTATAAGTACCAAATACATAGAAATTGTGGAAGTATACTATTTTGTGAATTCCTATAAAAGTCATGGTATAGGGAAAATACTTTTAAAGTAGAGACTTCACTTTAAAATTATACTTTACACACAGGTAATACACTTTTTACAGTACACCACAGATGATATATTAATTCCTACTTGCAGTACACGAGTGAAATACTATTTTACATTAAAACAGTACCTATACATAAAAGTCTTAGATGAAAATATCCTTTAATAAATATTTTAAAGCAGCAGACACAATCCAGCTTTTTTCCTAAAGTATTTTAAGTATACTCCAAAACTGTAAAACAAGCTATGTGTAGAAACAGCAAAGATTTCAGAAGACAGATTTTCAAAGTTAAATTGACAAAATGAGGCAGTTGTGTTCACTTTTAAGTTTCTAACTCAAGCTAGCACAAAAGATTACACTGAAAGAAGAAACAAAACGTTCAAATAGAAAATTGGGATAACTGGAATGTGGTAGTGGTATGGTTGAAGACAACCTGGGAATTAAAGTAGCTCAAAAGGAAAATGCTCGTCAGCAACACAATCCCAGTGCAGAGAAGGTGAGTTCAATCTGAGATACAGTGAAGGAGTGTTGCATATTTAAAGGCAACTAGCTCTAGTTGTGACTGCGGCAAAACTGCAATATCCTGTTTTCAAACTGTGATAAGAAATCTAAAGAACTGCATTTATTTGGCTCAGAAAAGAATAAATTTAGAAACTTTGGCTGCAATCTATTAAATATTGCAAGAATTTCAAGGGAATGGTGATTAGCTGTTCTTTATTTCCACTGAGCATGGAGCAAGAAGGAGCTGGATTAATTTGGTGAAAGGCAGAAAGAAATATTATTATTTTTAGTATCACACATTGATAGCCACAGAAACACATTATTTAGGGAGTTTTCTGAGGTTGGAGGTTCTTAAGAAATGAAACCTTAGTCAAACATCTGTCAAGGATTACCTAGACACACTCGATTTTATGTGAGGACAGAGGGATAGATTTGCTTGTTTCCCAGAACATCACCCCAGCCTTTTATTTCTATGGTTCTAATTTCATTAACCCCAGCATAAGCATTTTCTGGCTGAAGCAATTTATGAAGTGGAGCTAATGCACAGGCAAGGGATTTACCCATTCCTTCCTCTTAAGGATTTGGGGAGACAAATTTAGCAAGGATTTATGTCCCCAAGAACATACTATTGTTAATTCTTGTTTGAGTCACTAACGTTCGTGTTTAACTGATATACTCAAGGCTTGGTATCTTTGTGATTATGATGATAATGAATACACCTACTTAATTAGAGAGGGATCAAGTCATTTTAAGCAGTTGTTCTTATTTTAAAATGCATCCTAGGATCTTAAGAAAAGCACTAAAAATGTGTGTAAGGTGTAAATGGTAGCCAATAAATTGGAATTGTGAATAGCCTAGGATGAAATTATTGCATATGTAAGAGACCTTGTATATATTTCATCAAAGCATCATGACAACTAGGAAACTTGTTGACAGTGAACATGGAGATACGCAATAAGTAATAGGAACATAAGAGCAACTTCATTCAGCAATTACCCCATCTTTTTTAGAATTTTTATTTCTAGTAAAAATCTTATATATTGCAGTATTTATCACTGAAATCTACCTCTCTGCTTCTCATTGCTGCGAAGTTTATTGGTAACATTTCTTACTAGAAGTCTTACAGTGTGTTTATAAAATTGCCTGCAGTGCATGACGCCATGTGGAGAAAATATAATGTGGCATCCTTCTGAATTAGATGACTGCATGTTTGCTTGTAACTGCAGGGATACTAACTTCTGGGACTTGTGTAGCTTCTTTTAGTCTCATATTCCCGTATCTTGTCTCATTTTATTTCATCATTTTTAAAATGCCGAAACACTAGCTGCTAAAAAAGTTAATAATGAAGTCATCAGAAAAAGTAATGGGAAAATATTCAAACCTTCTTGTCGATAGCTAGAAAACAAAGTATGCAAGAACCAAAGAAAAGCAAAAAAGAGCAATTAGGATCAGGGAGCGCCTGAGCATAAATAAAAATTTAACATATAGAATTCAACACAGAGGCTACTTATGCAGAAGGTCTATTCCCAGACTAATATAAAGCACAGATTGAAAATTACTGAATGATACACAGAAGGCGAGATCACTAAAATGAAAGAATACAAACAAGGATGATTTTTTAAGATAGTTAACAATAGTGTAGCTAAGTAGTTAACAGAAACTTAACAGTAGTTGTTAAGTAGTTAACAAAAGTATGCAAGTACCTCTCATCATGTAGCCCCAAATCCACCAGGTAAACCTGGAAATCCTTCTCAAGATTTCATTATTAATAGCTATAAAAAAGATGTCAACTTGATGAGAAAATGGGCACAAAACAGATACGAGGAAAGACAAGGTCTTTTCTTTCCTGGGCTTAACCCAAATCAGAACCATTATATTTCAGCAAAATAATATAATCACTATTTATCCAACAGTAGTCTAAGTCAAAATAGGTGTTCATATTCCATATGGATGCTTCTCTAAATTAGCCGTGTTGTTAGTTTTTCCACCCAGACCAATCCTAATTCATGTAAGTGCTTTCCATTGTTCAATAATACAAATTCAAGAATTACCAGTCACCATGATCATATTCTGCCTCAGGGTCTGAGTCCTACTGATTATAATTGCAAGTTTTGGTACAGAGTGGTTTAATTTTGCATTTTTGCTATGTTAATAAGATTTTACATAACCTTTTGCAGAAATATTCAGAGAATTGTTGCATGTCTCTTGCCATTTTTCTGAAACACACAGGATAAAAGAGCTGCTGAATTGAGCATAATCATTGCTTTACCACTCTGTGAATGTGAAACTTTAGGAGCTAAACTACATATTTAGTCAATTAAAAGTATTTTTAAGGTTCAAGAAGAATCTTAAGAAGAATTTGTATTTTTGCAAATATGTTAACAAAATTGCAAAAATAGCTCCTATATTCCCTTCCTCAAAACTGATTTTCCAAATTATATTTTATCAGCTCAGTTGAGACTTTCATTTCTAGGTAGATATGAACAGATTGGTAAGTACAATCCAGGGTTGCCAGCTCCCCTGTTGAGAAATGTTCTCTAAATATTGTCTATTCTTGAAGTCTTGTAAGCCAGCACTGTGCATGGAAGCTACAGGCTTCTTCAGCAGAAAACAGACTTGTATTTATAGAGTAAGTCCTTCCAACGAACCTCTTCTAACATGATTAAGTGACTGGAGCATGTGTCATATGAAGAAAGGCTGAGAGAACAGGGACTCCAGGTTCAGCCTGGAGAAGAGAAGGCTGAGGGGGTATCTGATCCATTAATGGAAGTATCTGAAGGGATGCTGTAAAGAAGATGGAGTTAGACTCTTTTAAGTGGTGCCCACTGAGGAGGCAATGGGCACAAACATATACTGGTAGGTCTGTCGAAACATAAGAAAAAGCTTCTTTACTTTGAGGGTAACAGAGCACTGGAACAAGTTACCCAAAGAGGTTGTGGAGTTCAGGCAAAATTTGTATTTTGCTGTCTTTTCTATAAAATACTAAAATGTTTTTTCCATGTTAGCAAGTTAAAACAGGTCACAGAAAGGTCTAGTGAATACCAAAAGCAGATACAAACAAGCACATGACTAAGTAAGCAGAAGAGGGAAGCAAGTTCTTGCCCTTTTAGCAACACAAAGACACCAGACCCAACTTTGCCTCTGTGTTGTACCTTTCCAGAATGATTTCCTAGCTTGTGACTCCCCATTCTCCTGAGAAAGGAAATGCCACTCAAGTCCTATGATTCCTGGATACAGCCAGAAGAAAGTGTCCATGAAATGGCACCCTTATTTGATGTGGGATGCAAGAGATCTATCAAATTCAAAATGGAGTTTACAAAGAAATGATGATGGCAAAGAATATAAGCTTTAAGATGCTGCTACAGAGAAAAGAAATTCTATCAGCTTAACCTTAGTAGTTGTTCATTAAGGAGCTTTTTTAATTTTTATTAATAACAGACTTTGTGATTTTTCAATGGAATATGGACATGGAGCTGAAGCTATCTGTTGAAGTGGAAATGAACAGATAGCACACACAAAAAAAAAAAATCTGAAAAAGCATACACTCCTTTGAGGAAAGGACCTTCTCACCAGTTATCATATTTAAATTCTTATACATACTGTGTAGTATTCCTCCTTCTGTTGTTCAAGCTTCCAACTGTTTTGAAAACAAATTATAATTAAAGATGGTACTGCATGCACACTTACCTCTACACTTGCAGATAAGACACCCGTGATTGTTCTGCTGGAAGCCCATCGGACAGATTTTACCACAAGGCAGCTCTGGGCATTTCTTACACCGACAGATTTCACAGCCATGCTTGTTCTTCCTAGATAATCAAAATAATTTGTGAAAGGTCAGTAGATGACTTTAAATGTCTGATAATGCTTATAATATTTCAAGCAAAACCTTTCCCAGAATAAGTGATTAAGTAAACAAACTTCTCAATTGCCACCCTGAACTTAACTGTTCCGTGGATCTATAGGCTACATGGATGTCCAGTCCTAGCACGTGCTTCTTCCGTGTGACTGGCAAAAGCTCTGCATTTAGTATTTTCAAGACATTAAGCTGTCTTGCTCATAGATAATACAGGTATATGTGCTTATGCCTACTATTTATGATCATATTTTTTAAAAGTGAAATAGAAGAAAGATAACTTTCAAATGATACAGGTAACTTTTCTTCTCTAACAGTAAGCTCCACTCATGCAGATTCCAAATAGAGATTTTGGGGAAAAAAAAACACAAGCAGGTACAAAAAGCTTACTTGAAAATGACATTAATCCATATGAAAAAGCATCAGAAATATAGAAATATTTTTAGAAAGAGAGATGTATAGGATTAATCAACAGATAGACAAAATGCAGAATCAAGAACAGAGACACTAAGAACAATTCAGCTCCTTGAAAGTTTCAAGTTAAATTTTTTTCAGGTGTATGAAAATGCAAGTGAAGGATCATCTCAAAAGACAGTGTCCATAAAACAATGGTGCTAGCTTGAAAATGGCTTGTTTTTAGAGAATCTTTGAACATGATGCAGAACAGCAAGGCAGGCATCACTCCTTTTCCTGACCAGCTCCTCCTTTCCTCTGCCAGTCCAGAACCCACCCTTCTACAAGCACTGAAGTGATCAGTATCCTGAGGTTACCGTAAAGGAGTACAGAGTATAGGAGTCAACTACAGGAGTAGTTATGGCCATGTTGGCAAGCAGTGTAGAGCAGTAAGTGCTGTAGTCAACAGGGCTGATGATCAGTATAGACATAGGATAGGCTTTTGTTGCTGTGGCTTTTCAAACCAAAATACTTATTCAGATGCTCCTAGTGAAGCTTATTGCAGTAAATCGCACCTCCGGTTAATCAGCTGTTCATGGGGTCTTCTTGACTATAATGTGTCACATTTGTTGAATTTGGCCCAGATGCAGACAAGCACTTAATCAAGTGCTGGCTGAAGTAACTAAATTTGTCTAGTACGCAAAGCAAAACAATTTCACTTGAAGTAACAATATTATCACCACCTCTGTTTCAGTTAGCTGGGAGAGACGACTTCAAGACTTCTGTGCAAATAGCTCTTGTTCTGGATGTAGAATTCATTAGTTCAAGTATATAGTAATATTTTGCTTTACCAGAATTCATTCTTAGAGCTTTTAACACAACAGGATTAGCCTAGAGTAGATGAAAATACACACCTCTTCTTGGCCTGTCAATACAATTCATTGACAGTCGTTACAATGATTGCTATGCAATAACAAGCTTCTTCCAGTTTATTTGTGAGGAAAATCTGGCTAGAAATGTTTTCATTCCAAAGTGCCACAACCTCATAGTCAGACACTGCTGCATTGCACTGTGAAATCCCACTCTCTAAAGGAAGGGTAGAGTGTAGAGTTGGCTGCTTGCTTGTGATTTTGAATATAGTCTTCTCTCACCATGCAAGTAATGTCTCTTGTAACACAGCATCAGTATCATAAAACTGAGATCCTCACACACTATGAAGACCATCTTTCATTCTCTGCTTGTTGTTACAAATCGCAGCTTGCTTGTTTTATATATAAAGATTCTGCAAGCCCACATTTCATACTGACATGCACTCACAATCACAAAAAGTGCGAGGCATTGTTCATTCCCCAGGCTCCACAGACACTAAAGCCATTTCAGAACAGCTCTTTTATGAGCCCGTGGATAGGCAGTAAGTACTAATGTAAACTAGGAGAATGAGGAGTGTCTGGACCAGTTATTACATGGTCCAGATCTGCGTACTCTGTGAGTCATGTCTGATCTAGATGTCTTTCTGTCATGTCTCATGCTTTAAGTAAATAGTTGCAAATGGCAGGATTCAAAATGTGAACTTTTTTTCTTCAATCTGTTTATCATTTTCCTGCTTTTTCACCAAATCCAGATACTTCTGATTTCTGAAGATACATACACAGTTTATTTTTCTATGTCAAATCTGCAGGAAAAAAAAGTGATTACACTAATAATTTTTGAATGCTTGTCTGTCTTTGTTAGAATACAACACAAATCTTAAGGAGCTGTTTACTGTTTTGCTTTTTAGGAGTGTTCATTTAAATAAATGGGTACAGTTCCATATATTAATCCCTTTCTTGTCAATCTTCTTTGAATTTAATTCAGAAGACTGAAATGTTTTTGGAGACATAAGACAGACAGACAAAATTCAAACTTCAGGTACGTTCTAGATTACCACAGACACACAGCAGAAATTATTAACAATATTTGCCCTAACTGCTTAGGCAGAGGTGATATGCTACACAAATGAAACACTAAGGAACTCTGTAAGTCAACAGGATTGCTCCTAAACCTAGAAAATCAGTATATTAAAGTACACAATAAATTAGGCCACTATGAGTTATCTTTCTCTGAAGATGTAATAGAAGTATTCTAGATATTTTTTTCTTGTTTGACAAGATACTCTTGGTGATTTATATTGTTGTGTCAGAGGACAACTCTTAATATCCCAGTTCAAAATCACCGCAGTCTTTAAGGAGCTTTTACCTATTGTACTATGTCATTTTCCTGATTCTTAACTTAAATTTTCCTTTGGAGGAGATGAAAAACAAACAAACAAGCAAACAAAAACAAACAACAATTCAAAGGAGAGAGACATTATGAAAAGCAGACCTTTCAAACCTAGTAGTAAGTTTCTGAATCAAAGATGGAACATCTAACTGTACTGCAGAGCAGCAGAAAAGACAGGAGTAACAAGAAAACTTTGCTTAACAATAAAAAGTATTAAAAACCGAGAGTAATAGAGTGAAAATACATGTACGCAGATGTCAAGGGTGCTTTACTATTTAAAGCTAAAGTAGGAAATAAGACCAAAGAGCATACCATCTGTTAATTTTTTTTAGCAGTTATACATGATCTACTCATGATCTGCTGGATTTAAATCTAGAACGTTACTGCCAGTTACACACTGAGAGCACAAATCAAGGAATGGAAATTTACTGCCTTTACTTAAGGGAACATTTGTCTTTTCCTGGAAGTTCAGCATTTTGAGGTTTTTTAAAAACAACAAAAAAAAAAAGAAAAAAGTTCAATGTGAATTATTTAGGTTTCTACTATGTTTCATTTGTACATAAATAAACCACATATATAATTGTAAATTACTTTGATAAGCATATTTTGGAACCGCACTTATCAGTGCTTCCCAAATGAAAGATGCCAGAAAAAAAGATTATTAACATATCATCCAAGGTTGAGCTTTCCAAGAAATTAAAAGAGAAGTAGTGGACTTAAAAAAGGAACCATAAGGAGAAACCAATTGGACTGCTTTAGCTACACCACAAAAAAAGTCAAGGAGAAGTGTTGCTTAGAATAGAAGGAAAACATTCAGACCTTGGTTCTTGAAGTTATTAAAACTATTTTTGTGTCTGAGCCTAAAAAGGCAATGTAGAAAGACATTAAGCATTGGCTTTAACAGTCTTCTCATAATTTTTGAATAGGCGAAAGCATATGGCCTTAAAAACGGTAAATTAAACAAGCACTTACAATACTGACATTTAAAAAAACCCACCCTTTTACTTCTCCAATCCAATGCTATTCACTGAGTAAACATTATAAATTTTTTAGTTCATATTGATTGACTTTGTTGTTAGGCAAATATATGCATGTATATGCAAATATATGCTCCTTTAGCATGCAAATGGAAAAACTCTTCTCGGATTCTTTTCTGAAGGTTTAAAGTTAGTACTGCATCCTTGGTACAGACAAAAAATTCCTAATTGCAGCATGGAAAAAAAAAAACACATTAAAACCAAGATCTAACAGTCTCAGTGTGCTCTTTAAATATCACATTATTCTGCTGAAAATATAAATCAATTTGAAAAAGGAAAAATAGTTAGAACTGAGTACTATTACTGAAAACTAGTATTCAAAACACAAAGATAAAACAGAAATAAAAAGATGTTAAGTGATCTAGTCTGGAAGTTGCTGAACTCGCATCTTGCAGTTCCTAATGAAGATATTTTTATGTACCATTAACAAAAAGGATAGTTTCTATCTTTGTTGCATACTGCAATAAAACATACTTCGAGTTCTATTATTCAGAGTTTTTCTTCTCTTTGCCAAAATTCAAAATCAATTATAAGCTAATGCAAATAATTATAGTGCTCTCAGAAATGGTTACAAGGTATGAGGAATATACAGCAATTTCCAATAAATTCTTGAATACAGTTACAAATTCTGCTTCTTTATTGCTGTTACATAAATCTTTCATTCTACCTCCTCCTTTTGGGACCTTTTGTTCAGGCCAACCTCTTTACTGCTTTCTAATGTTCTCAACCCAGTGCTCTACCCTGTGCTTTGCACAGTTAAGTTCTTACAGTTTCAAACATCCCAGTATCATTTGGCTCTGACTCCCAATTCCAAGATACTTCATCTTGCATTTTGCACCTACTCAACTGAACATCTCAAGTTTCAATTTCCCCTGGGCACTTTCTAAACAATTTTGCATGCTTTGTACCTGTTTAAAGCACAAAGCACTTTGATCCTTAATGAAAACAACTCTATCCTATCTAAAAAAAACCTAAGACATCTAATCACCAATTAGTACTGCTTGGTTTTTCCTGTTTCTTTCATTCTTCCAACCAACCTCAGCCCTCCTCATCTTTAAAAGATGATGGCAAAAGTTTTAAGGGGGAAAAAATTAACATCAGCTTTTGGGCAGCTACCCTCCTAACTCTACCTGCTCGTACCAGCAAAACTAAAAATAACTCTCAGATACTCTGAGTATGGTCAATAAGGTGGAAGATAATTAACTGTTTCATTTAAAGTTCTTACTTTTCTTCTCTCATGAACTAAACTTCGAATCACTCCTCTCTCTAAATTCAATCTTTTATTGCCTTCCACTTTTCTCATTTTACTCCATTTCAAATCCAGTCTTCTAAAATGCTTTCTTTTGTTACAACTAATTTCAATTCTGACCTTGCAGCTTCTCACTTTTTTTCTGCTTTTAATTCCCTTCTTACACACCTGTACAGCATCTTATCTTCTTGGCCTGAATACCAGATTTAAGATTTTTTCAAAAAGGAAGATGGGAGAAAAAAACAGTATAAGGCATAGCCACTTTTCTGAGACCAAAGTTTTTTTTTATTTTTCTAGAGACCTTAATCTGAGTCGCAGTCTGACTCCAATGACTGAAGCACAACTGTTCAGACATCCATTGCAGAAATAAGCTTAAGTGGAAAACTGAATCACAAGCAGGAGCCCACAGCATGCAAGCCAAGCCTCCTGCACCATATCTGAATCTCTAAACGGAATCAGGAGGCTCAAAGGGACTCTGAGGTTCACAAGGACTACTTCACTCAAAGAAAGATGAGCCAATAGTATGAAGATTAAATGGAGGTGAAAGGCTGGCATGCTCTTTTTAAAATTATTATTTTATTTTTATTTTTTATTTGTTTGGCAGCACCATTAGAATACTCTGGTATTCACTGGTATCATTTATGACTAGGGCACTAATTAAAGAATACCATTATGATACAGTTCGATTTCTATTTTTGTAAAATCTCATTTATCTCTGATTATTCAGTCTACCTTGTTTTCATTACTCCAAATGTCATTAACATTGTGAATTTAGAGAATACCCTGCACTATATACTAGCATTATAAATAAAAATCTGTAGCAATTATAAATTAGTGTCAGAGAACTCTGAAATGAATCAAAAATTAGTGTTATTATCTAATGTCAACAGCTGCAGCATCACTAAATTTCATTAAATGTAAGAAAACAAACTATACATGAACATTAGTTAAGTCTTAGCTCTTATGAGGTAGAAATTAAAGCTTTTATGAAGAGTAGGCAGTAACACAGATACTAAAATTATTTGTAAAATAGATATGAAGGCCAGTAAATTGATTCTAAAGAAATTTGTTTGAGAAAATTTTGCCCAATTTTGTCACCTTCTCTGACAATGACTAAATACAGCAGATATTTCTTTTTATGGAAAAAATACTCTGGCAACAAACATGACAAAACTTAAGTTTTCGTAAATGGTTTTAGTTAAGTAAGAGTACTGTTTTTCACTAATCCTCTAAAGTAACCATCAGAAATGTCCATCTAAAACATGTCTAATTAGTGTACTGTCATATCAACATTCCTTGAAATATTATAAAAGCATTTGAGTACAATAAATGAAGGGGTATTAGAGCAGTACATGCAACAACAACAAAAAAATCTACATGCAAGAGTAGCTACATCTGTAAACAGCTTTTTCATTTTGGTCATGAAATTATATAGTATGTAGTGCAGTACATCCTCTTTAAGATAAGAACTAAACACTATTTTGCTTTTGCAATTTGTTGTTGCTGTTATGATTGCTGTTTCTTCATTCCTTGGTCAAAATCCATTTCCACGTATTCAGTGCTAACATGCAACTTAGCTGGAGAACGCTATAATCTCATATGAGATATGGACATTTCTGCCTTCCCACATTTTTCCCAGTTTTGCCACAAAGTAAACGCAAGTACATATTCAGAGACTTTGATTATTTTAAATATGCACACGGATTGAATTACATATCTTTTCAGAATAAGAATACGTACAAGTATCCAAAGGGACAGTACTTGTCACATACTATGGGTTTGCATTTCTTAGGCCGTGGACGGCACTGGCAAATCTCACAGTTGTGGGCATCAGTCTGGAAACCGAAGGAGCAGTCCAGGGAACAACCTGATATGAGGCCAGTACAGAGCTCCTCTCCTGTGAAGGACACACACAGCTTAGCACAACATGAAAACTGTTTATACCAGAAAAATGCATCTTCAGTAGTCTAAATATTTTGTGTACTTTTAGCTCAAAATGTTTTACTTGTAAGAGTCATTATCCTTACCTTCCAGCTGTCCTAATTTTAGAGCATTCAATAGAATTCTACAGTAATACTGCAAACCAGATGACCAAACACTATACCAAGTCTTTGGTCAAGATCTTGGGACAGACCACCTTTTATACCTTATACTATTTCCATAGATAAGTACATAGGCAAAAGAGTCCAACATTTATGACTTTGTCAGCCATTAGCAACAAATTTAAAATAACATACTTTCAATGTATATGCATTTAGTAAGGTTCTGTCCTATATAGAGCATCCTTGTTTTCAACTCTATTTTCACTTTAAATAGAATTGAAATCCTGGGGTATCGGTCTTCATCCCCTACTTCTGCTGTTTGCTGTCACCCGTTCGGGGATTAAGACCTACTTCAAAACAAACAAACAAACAAAAAAACCCCACAACACCCAAAGTGCTGTTTTAAGCTTATTAAGACCCGTCTCTTGGAATTCACTACTGTACTTAGTTAGCCTCTTATGGCAGTAAGGGACACGCTAGATCGTTGCTTATCAGCTGTCATCGATGATAAACGACAACTGAAGACAACAATTCAACTGATAAAGTTCACTATATTCATTCTCCCTGGAAATTACCGTTTTGAGAATGATTAGTTTGCTTTTGTTCTCCTTGGAATAAGAAGTGCCAGAAAGACCCTGCAATAGAGGATTTGTTTATTGACTGTGGAGGTGGGAGACATTAGGAAACAAAGACTTTCTTGTATTAGGAGACGTAAGATACAGGAAAAATAAAGTTACTACCATTACAGTAGCCAAATAGACATTGAAGTATAAAAAGAGGGAAATTAACTGAGATTAATCAAGGGATAAATGTGATGGGCGATATCCAAAGGACAGAAGTGAAGGATACTTATCTGCAGTTGACATCTCCCTACCACTACAAAGCACTAGTGATAAGGATAGGTACTGCAGAGCACTATAGAAATGCTGCTTTAATTAGAGTACTAATAACTATCTTGCTCTTCAGAGATCTGAAAATTTAAGAGCTGATTTTCTCCAAGAGGAAGCCAGGACATTGACCCATTCTGTTCTTTCTACTCCTGTGGGTCCTGAAAGGCAAAGGTAATCCCCAAATCTAGTTGGCAACCCTCCCTTTTTATATTGCTTCTTCTTGAAAGAGTTTACCAAGCAGGACTATTCCCCAAAATGACAAGGAAAACGAACAAAATAGGGATAATAGTACCTTACATTAAGTGCCTGGGTGCATATAGAGTTTTGTAAAAGCATCATAACCAAAAGCATGATTCCATGCAATGCAACTTACAGGTTCCTAGGTTAGTAATACAAGACGGAGACCACAGCTATAACCTGTGCTTTACTTAAATGCTTTCTCTTCCATCTTTGAAATGCTGCAGCAAAGACTTCAGAATGGGAATTTAGCCACCTCACACATCTAGAGCATCCATCTGTAGCTGAACCCTAACCCAGGTGATCTCACTCTCCATCTATAGGAAAGAGGGCAACATCAGGCATGCCACAGTCTGCTGCTGTTCTGAATATGATTCCACAAGAGTGCTACGAAGTTTCTCATCTAGCTATATTAAGATGGAAAAAAAAAAAAACCCACCAGAAAAACCGACAACATATTTCTTTCTAAGGAGTCATTAAGAATTTCAGGAAGAGGCTGCTGATAATTGGAAGATATTTCAGTAATATAAAGGAGGTGTAATTTTCATTTCCCTCCCTTCTCTTTAAAGCAGAGGGCTTACTGTTTTATTCTTTCCTCTACCTGCAAAGCTATTAAGAGTAAAATAGGTGTAATGCAACATATGGCATAGTAATGGCTTATTATCCTAACCAGCAATTGCCAGTTTAAGCAGAATGAGGATCTTGGTTCCCACCTCTGTGTTTTTATGCACATTTACTGTGACCCTAAAAGTGTGCAGGTTTTTTTGTCATTCAGAATGCACAAAATAAATGCTAGATTCTTTTGTGTAGGCTCTGAAGGCTGTCTTTAACCTCAGTCATATCTAACCTTTGCACAATGATGGCAACCTGTATCTTAGTTTCTTGACAGATACACCTTCACAAACTCTTGATTTTGAATGATAAGAGTTCAGGTTGACCTACCAGGAGTCCTAGACCTTTCTAATATGTAGCTACTAGTGCTGCTTTTACAAACATCACAACGGAGAGGAAATTCTGATGCCCGTCTCTGGCAACGAAGGTTGTACACATGACAAAAAGAGGAAAGGTTTTCCTTGAAGCAGAAGAGATCATAATTTATGAGCTTTTGCACTAGTCCAGATATTTCTACACAATTCTTCCCTGACAGCATACAGAGATAATAAAATCAACTAAACTCTTCATTATATATGACTTCATAAAAGATAGATTTGAAGGAAGCCATAGTTTTTGAAGTTACCTTGAGCTTTATGAAGAACAAGCAGAAAGTACACCTACCCTGGAAGGTCTCAAAAAACAAGCTCCATCAGGAGCTCTGAGACTTCTCCCTGCTGATGCTAAGATCTGATCAGTGAATAATCCCAGAATTACACTGGTAGGGTTGAGTGGAATCATTCTTTTTTTGAAGTCTGCTTTGTCAGTTAAGAGGGGACATGTTTGGTTTAGGTGTCTGTCCATAAGCAACAGGCTCATGAAAGGGATAAAGGAACCATAAGGGCCAAATGAAAGAGGGAAAAATCATTATGCATCAGGGAATAAAAAGAAGAACTGAAAATAAAAAGAAAAAAAATCTAAAGAAATAGAAGCAACATGATCATCTTTTAGTTGGCATATTTTCTTTACTTTTATCTTGTTTCCAGATTTTATGTTAAGGATAGTTACCAAAATGTGACACTCAGGTCTGAATACAGTGTTACAAAAGAAAGCAGAACTTTTGCCATTAGAAACAATCTCAAACTGAGATACCACCACACATACACATATACACAGCTTATGTTTGCTGCATGGGCATGACAAAACCCTTAGTCCAAAGTTTGTTTATTTATTTTATTTTTTTTAGAAAAATAGCTAAAATAGCTTTTAGTTCTAAAAGGAAGAGCAAAGGTCCCAATGTTGAATCAAACTGTATGAACTGTCCTCCTGATAATATTCCTGTATTGTAATGCTATAGCTTTAAAGTCAAAGCTCACTTTGAAAGGATAAATAAAAACAGATTGGCTACATTTCAAGTGAGAAATACTAAGCAATAAAGGCAACTACTTTGCGAAGATCAACTGCAATAAACTCAGGAAATGTATTGAAGAAAAAGGTAGCATAGTTGGGGGAGAGATTACTTGTTTATGCTTTTCTTTCCACCTTTGTTTAGATAAATCTCATTTGGAAACTCAAATCTCAGATCATGGAAATTATTTACAAATAAGATATCCAGCCCTAACTGGGGTAATAACTGCTTCAAGGGTAGTTATTTTCAACAGAAATAAGCAGAGTCTTGAAGGAGAGCATAGTAGAGCATTTTAAAAAGCCAATACAGATGGAAAACTATCTCTTAAGAGCTCTGCACCTGAACTAGAATTAGAAACAGGCTCTCCAATTTTCTTATGAAACGCCAGAGAGGTAATGTCAACACAGAAAATCCTTATGCACAAGGAGGATTTAGAAGACTAAAATAATAATAATGCAGTGAAATGCAATACTGAAAATGTGTCAAGCCAAGTCCAGAGGGAATAAACAAGAACCTCTCACACAAGCTCCGAGTTCAGACACTGGCTTCCTCAGGCGCAATCCCAGAATGATTCTGACACCTGTGATGTGCCTTTGAAAGAGATGAATGTGATCCCGAATGTCTCAGAATAAGACATCTTCCCTGCGTCTTCATCATCCACTCCCAAACACACAGTTAGGCACACATATACTATTATTAAACAAATATTACAGAGTTCCAGGTGAGCGTCATAGTGTTCAGGGGCAATAGATTGTGGGATGGGACTATCTGAAGAACCAGTCTTGTCTTAAGAACAGATCACCAAGATATGATGAGACTCTGCACAACATACTGCATGAAGAACATTTGGTGCTGTAAAACTCTTTTCATCTAGACCTTCTCAATAGTAAAATAAATTTTGTTTTAAAAAGTAACTTGAAGCATGGTAACACCTAGTCGCTGGCTGCTATAGAAGAGAAGGACACACAGCAGTTGATATATTGACATGAGATATGCTACAGTTCACGGCCTACCCTGCAAACAAGAAAACAAAATTTTCTCTCCTGGGATACAAAAGCTATCTTTTTTTTTTTCTCTTACACCTTGGAGTATTCACTCAGAAGTAAGAAAGGAAACACATACAGGTAGTCCTAGAAGTGTAACGAGACATATTTCAGACATACTGTAATTTCTGCTTCTCAGCTGTGAAATCTCAAAGGCAATATATCTCAAAATGAATCACAATTCTTCAGCCATAAATTCAAATAACTATCAGGCACGTGATTTATTCCTGATCTTAAGAGTATTCACAGTTCCATTTGGAGCGAATCTAAGGATAACTACAGTGTTACAAAATGCATCTCAGAAATCACACTGTGCAGTAGACAAATTTGAATCCAGAAAAAAAATGAATGCCTAAGTCTAAAATCAGTACCATATTTTGACCATCTGTTCTAATAGCTGTATTGTAATTCTAGTTAACTGTTACTTAAATACTTCTCACTTTCTTCTAACACATGTATGGCACATAAAAAAAACTTTAAGCTCTTAAACTGGGACATTTACCTCTCCCTACTCATTATGTTATATATGGACTCTTTAATTGCACAGTAAAGAGTTGAATTGAAAGTCTAAATTTCAAGGAATTTCACGTATCTGAAATATTTTCCTTTTTTAATTCTCTAATATCCAGATAAAAATACCTGTTGGAGATTATTAATATACATACATATGACAGAATTATGTCAGTATTGCAAGCTGGCTTAGATTGATGTCTGCTTTTTAAAATCTGTAGTGCTTCTACACAAAACTATCTACATACCTTTCCCATCATTATTTTCTTGACGCTGAGGCTAGCACATGCCAGGAGAACTGTTTCACAGTACCTTTACAATTAAGCACTCCTCAGCCGTCCTCTCGGTGTGGATTGCTACTGCTGGTTAATCTTCAGGGGTGGGGATCTGGGGAGGCAAATTTATGAAGGAGAAAACTAGGTTACTTATCAGTAACTGGAATTCTCTGAATATATTGCCTCCACAGATCCACACTAACCCTCCCTCCTTTCTTTAGAACTTACACTTCACAATAACTGGATAAAAATGAAGGGATTGGGCACTGAGATGCTGGAAAACCCTGTCTAAACTAACTTCACGAGTCCGTTGAGGCATATTACCCATTTGGATACTTGCTCTAAACAACTTTAGGCTCCATATATAGCACATAACTTTATAAAAAAGGACTTGTGGTAGTGAGATCTCACAGGTGGAGTTAATGGCCAAATTGATCACATTTCTAACACCCTTCAAGCTGTGTGTTTTTTGTTTTGTTTTTAACTGAACATATATTGAACATGTCAAGCCCATTCTTTTTGTTTTCATTAAATACGTTGTAAGGATTAAGAAAAACAATATATTGTTGTAATTTCACAAATCCCTGAGGTTTTTTTAACCTGAATTATGTCCATCTGCAAAAAGAGAAAAAAGATAATCAAGAATCCTATTTATGCCAGATCTACTCTTTTTTTTTTATACGAAAACCATGAGATGCTCTCTGCTTATAATAAGCAAGGATAACTAAATTGTCTTTTTAAAAATGAGTTTATAAGCTTTTTAGTTTGTAATATAAATATACTTTGATTTTTGTGGAATTTGTTGCTAATTCATGATAACAACAAGAAATCATTGCTATTAAAATATACGTTGCTGATCTTTTATTATTTAAAGGATTTTTTTCACTGTTTGAAGTGAATATTCTGTGTGGTTAATCTAGGGAAAACTTTAATTTGAAAATAAAATTAATATAAAATATGTTCATTTAAATGGACAAACAATTTACACAGAGAGCTTCATAACATTTAGAACCCATCCTCCAGCAAGGATTATTTACAGCAAGAGATCAGAGAAATTAAACACTTAAATTCTGGCTAGAAAGAAATGTAAGAGTAAAAGGTTAAAAAATAAACACACACACACATAACCCCCAAACTCTGCAATTCCTGAAGTTTTAAAACACAGAAAAGAGGAGTTAAGAGATATATCCTTTCAACAGAGTACCTGCCAAGCTTCTATTAGGCTTTTTGACCACTGCACACATCTTTTCACAAAATTAGCTATTTCTAGCTGTGTACAGATAAACCTAACTGTTCTCATGTCTCCAATCCTGTCTTTCCAAGATGCCTTCAAATGTCTCATAGCTAGTCCAAGCTCCACATGGCAAAACCCAAATTTCTTGTTGGAATTCCATTCCTCTTGACTCTTCCTCCCTTCCTCTTTGTGTGTGTAAACACATAATATTCCAAACTTCTAATTTTAGAATACTACCTTCGTGATTTGCTTTGACAAGCACCCCATAACGTTGTGATGTTGCTGTTGCACTGTAGTGCACAGGCAAAACAACCCACTCCAGCCTTTGACCATTCAGTCACCCCAAGATCACTCTGGAATTAACGAAACTACATGACAACAGCATCATGTAATTGCAGACAAAAGTTCTACAAATGAAGCAAATAATTCTTTTTAAAATTAGAACTTTAATTGGTTTTAATCAATTTATACTTGATTTTGTAGGTTAAAAATAAAGTAAAATATGCCTGCACTTATCCACAGTAGTCCACTTCCAACTCATTAGGAGTAGAAGCCTATAGTCTAGAACAGTTCACAGAATGGCTGAGGTTGGGAAATGCTTCTGGAGATCATCTAGTCCAACCTCGCTACTTGAGCAGGGTGACCTAGAGAACATTGTCCAGGTGGCTTTTTAACATCTCCAATGATGCAGTCTCCACAAGCTCCCTGGGAAACCTGTCCCAGTGCTCTGTTACCCTTTTTTCTCATGTTTAGACATTTTTTTTTCCTCCCTAATTTGTGCCTGTTGCCTCTTGTCCTATCATTGGGCACCACTGAAATGAGTAAGGCCCAATTACAAGTTCTAAAATTACATTAAATTTTAATGGCTTTTTCTTTAACATGCAATTATTACAGGGATAGCACCTCTTAAGAGCAGATAAGGCTAGATAAAATCTCAGTTAAGAATGATTTACTACTCAGCAACAGAAGACAATGCAATATCTATTAGGGCAATGCCTACTGAAATCACAGCTTTCCAGAAATCTTCCTGGAAGGAGATTAGTAATGATAGGATAAACTAGCTCTAGCTACGATGACCTCAAAGGGTAACAGGAGTTATATGGGCATCCTTACTCCTTTACTTTTAACCTGACTCATTCAAGTAGCCCGAAGGAATAAAAATGAAGGAGATGCATGGAACAGAACTTCAAGCTCACTATTTAATTTAAACAAAGTCTGTCTGAGTCTACACAAGCTTCAGATAACAAACATATTATTCTACAAGAGAACCAAAAGACAAAGGTTCTTACATCTCCATTTGCTCAGAATCTGGCAGTAAGACACATTATTTGACAGAATAATTCTATTCCTTCATTTTGACTGATATCCCGCAAGTGAAGACTTCCAAGCTATTATTTTACTTTATTTAAGAAAATAGAGGTTTCCTCTCTCCAAATGATTTGGAAGATTTTTAAGCAATCTACAATTCAAGTTATCTATCTGAAAATAGATGATGGACAAATAATAATATTCAATTTGATTACTGCAAAATGAAAGTAATTCAAGCAAACCTAGCAAGAGATAAATTCCCTTGAATAAGTTCAAGTAGCATTCAAATGGAAACAATTCAAGCAAGACCAGTGATATTCCCAGGATGTGGTAAGAGTAGGGTTGTAATCAAGGAGAAATGAAATGATTCTTTGAAGCGATGGCCCTCCTGTATAAAAAACTGGAGGGAAGGACTGAGCACAAGTATAGATGCTGACATTTTCTGAATATGTCCATCTTCTTGCTTGCACCAAAATCCTTGCGACTTATGGTCAAAAAAGTTTAACAAATATGAAAGATGGGGGAAGGAGAAGAAGTCAAATTACAATGCTGAAACATTATAATGCTTACCATTACTAAATTATTATTTAAAGAGAGAATTCAGTATGACATGTATGTAACAGCTTAGAGACAAAAAAAAACTTGTGCCTTACACTTGCAGAGGGTTTTTATTTTCTCTAATTCCTCATTTCTTTTGACTTATCATTTATCATGATTTTGTGTCAAGGCATCATTTCCTTGTGTTGCAGAGCTTAATACACCACTATACATTGTAGACATACTATACATAAGCTATAAACAGGATCGTATGCTTCACAAATTAAGGGAAACAGATCCATATTTCAAAGGATAGAAAATAGATCTGGACTTCAATCCAGTTCCTGTGGAAATCTGTTGAAAACTTGTTCTTACAGTGAATATAACTTGTAATCAAAAATATTATCCGTATGGCCATGACATTATTGCTTGCTCTATACTTCAAACAAACAAACAAAGAGTACCACCAATACAAAGAACAAAAAAGGTGGCAACCCCCTTTTCTTGCTCCCTAAGCAACATACCAAACCAATCCTAAAATTCTTCAGTTTGGATCAACTAGAATGTTAGTTTGATGTTTCCTTCTGGGACTCCTAAATGGCTATATTGGTTCAGAAAAGGACTGAAAACGGACGAACTGAAATAAAGAGAAGAGGAATGAAGTAAAACTTCCATTGTGGAAACTTCACTGATTTATTGTAGCTCTCTAGCTCCCTTATAAATGACAAAGAATTTAAACCTCTAACCTCTAGGTTGGACAAGTAGCCACATTTTGTTAAAGACTCAAGTAGAGACTTAATTCACCACAGGTGTTCTTTTTTGGGAACTCTGAGAACTGACCTAAGCTTACTTTGTATTTCATCTATAGACAACATATTCTTAAAGAAGTATGTGAAAAAAAAAAATGTTATGCTTTCTTATTAGGATGCTAACATCACTGATATACAAAAAATTTTAATCAACATACAATGACTTTCTTTGGAGATTACATGTTAAACTAAAATCTGCATAAATCCTAACTGAAGTATTATGTAGATATTGCATAAGTACATTATGTAAGTGAAATCATATATGGATTATATGTTTCTACATATACATGGGCGCATAACCTTAGAATTCTCATTTTCAAACATTTATGCTAATAGCCGATATATTAAGGTAAAAAAAGAAGGCTGTTTAATAATAAAAGTGTTTGATGCATACAAAATTTGGTGCTTTTAAACTCTTTACATACAGAGGAAAATGGAATGTTGAAATCTAATAAGACTTTTTTTTCAAAGGGACGCTGTCAGGAATGGTAAGTCCCAAACCTTTATTTATTTGTTTTTATCCCAGCTGCTGATTTTACCAGGATTTGGAATTTTATGCTTTCCCTCCAAATATATTTTAAGCCAGCAAACAAGTAATGTAAGAAACCAAAATCCAAACATTTTTAAATGAACTATCATAAAAAGCACAGGTATACTAACACTTCACGTTGATCTTTTAATGGTTTAATCAACTCTATGAACGAATGAACCACGGCACTTCTGTATACTCACTAGTTTTGCACTGACAAATGCGGCAACCATTTTGATCCAGTTTGAAACTATAGATACAGTCTTTTTCAGTCAAAGTGCAGTTCACCAAAATCTCACAGGTGGGCGGACCTATTGTGATGTATGTTGGTTCTAAAAGAGAAAAAATATAAAATATATCAATAAATTTGATATTACTTTAGTATCTTTAAACTTAGGTTCACATGATACAATAGTCCAGAGAAACATTTTTAATTACTTTTGCTTCTGAGTAATAAATATTCATGAAACAAAATTCATGAAACTGAGGCTTTGTTTTGGAGTGATGTCTACTCATCGCTCAAGCAGTACAGAGCAGCATAGCATTGTCAAATAGTGAAACGGGGGGAAAAAGAAGAAAAAAAAACCTAACACTTTTGATCACTTAAGAGCTTGGAGTGAAATCAGCATTTCTGGATATTCATTTTAAAATGAATGCAAGATACATATTCTTCTGCTTTTTCTCTCCAGAATAGTTTGGGTAAGACTTCACTATGCAGATTCTTCTATATTAGATGCTGAATAGATAGAACTTTCCCTATTTTTTGGTCAACTGATTGCACCAAATGGCAAATCAAAAAACAAGATTCAGTGGATCAGATCTTTTCTTTTGTGTTTCTGAAACTTAAAGCAGAAGAGAATTTGAATATGAAAAGGTGATGAAAGATGTACTGCCGGGGAAAGATATGTTCAAGTCATTTAACAGGACCACCCATTGAAGACATATCTCCCTTCAAAAGTATTTTGAAATACTTTTTAAAGTTGAAGACTACATGGTCAGTTATTAACATTTATGTGCAGTAAAATATTAATTTTGACATCAGTAGGATTTCATAGGAATATGAAATCTGATTAAATACATATGGTAGCCAGTGATATTCATGTGTTTTAATAAATAAAACTATTAGAATAAATCAATACCAAAAAATATATGAAAGGACAATGCAACCTCCGCACAACCATTGTTAAACAGGAGGAAGGAAAATACATGGTTTCCCAAATGAGCTTTTGTTGTGTTAATTTTGTCTATCTTATTATTTTATTTATTAATAGTTATGGACATTAACAACATTATACTGAGCACCTAGGATACACAAATTGAATAACCTTTAAAGAAATCTGAAAATTTGTGTGACTTTGTTTCATTATTTCAAAATTATTTGAATTTATTCTGCTCTTGCTCAGTAAAAGAGCACTTTAAAATAACTACACTTTAAATAAAATCAAAAGATGAGCTGATATAAGAATGGAGAAGCACTGCAAGCCATCAAGGCAATAAATTGTCTTATACAGCATGCACATTTTCATGGACTGGAGGTGGCAACATCTCACCATCTCACTTCCCTACATCTCATATAATGAAAGGCAAATTTTACCATTATTATGTAAAGGTAGTTAGCCTTCACTATTAAGAGTTAGAAAGTGAAACACTAATCAATACCCATGAAATTCTTAGGAATACAGAATTTTTATTTTACTTGGCATTGTGTATCTAGTGATTTTATGTCTAGGATGCAGGTTTTGCACCTTTTAGTCAAGTGAAGAAGAATTCTGGAAAGATATGCGTAAACTATGAAAGTAAATATGTGTATTATTTTGGAAATAGGGAAAGGTATAGCATGCCTACAGTATACAGATAAAGCTAGCACTAAACACCACTGATGGATAGGCATATATAAATACATATTACAAAGATTTTTGGTTTACTTTAGGCTAATATAAGGATGATTTCACTAATACCTAGTATGATGCTGAAAGTGAAGAATTAAAACAAAACCCAAGTCTGATCACTTGTATTTTCTCTTACCTTCTTCCTCTTTTCCAACCTGTAAAACTTTCAGGTGTGTAACATACAAAAGAATATTAAATGTTTCCTACATTCAAACACAGATAATACTAAATATCTTAAAGAGCATTTTTTTTTGTTTTAACCTTTAAAAAGAGTAACATATTAGTAATACAATCACTAGCATTCAAATAACTTATAAAAACATTAAAATTACCAGAAAACTGAAATACAAGTTTAGTATTGATTGATCTTCTTAGATGTAAAGCAAGTCTATAGACAAACAGAAGAATTATGTCTTATCTCCTTTCAGTGAAGCTGTTCCCTCAAAATAAGTTCTCTTTGTGTCAGGTATAATCTAATATCAATAAAAAAATGAATGGATATTTATTATATATTTTTCCTGCTAAATTTTCAAAATGTATTTTTGAGTGTATTTTTGTATTTTGATATTCTGGAGTTTGAGATACACGATACACCATTTTAAGATATTATTATTATTTCATCCTGAAACATTCAGTGCAGTATTTTTTACTAAGGTCAAAATTAAATCTTCGCTATATTAATTAAAAAGATTGTTGCTAAACCTCCATGGTATTACTCGGTTATCTTCCACTTTTGCATCTGCTGTCAATAACCTGAGTGTTTCCAGACAAGCTTACAAACATGTTTTTTCACCTCCTGTCCCTAAAGGTAAGCCCTGAGATACAGTAATTTTGTATGCATGCCTGCTTCTCAATGAGCTGCAAGTAGAGGACAAAAGAAATAATTTCAATCCCTACCCCCACATGTGCAAAAATGCATCCAGGGAGGGGGAGCCATCAGCCCCTTTCACTCCGCTAGACAAGACTCAACAAATAAAGCCAGCCCTGCTGTTGCCAGGCTTCTGGCTGTTTGAATAGGCAGATGGGAGTTAAGCTCCAAAAAGCGGGGACGGCCACATGATCCGAGCGCAGCTCTCACTGGTGCACTGGGTGTCTTATCACATAAAACTGTACCGTGGAGAGAAAGAGCTGAGAAAATACTGAGAAGAACAGAAGCGCTTAGAGAATGAGAGAAACTGATGCTTCCACGTTTCTGTGAGGTCAGGAAAAAGAAAAGATGAAGATTAAATACTAATTCTTCCTCATACACCTAATTTGAATAATTAGCAAAAAAAAAGAGAAAACTTAACTTTCCTGTTGATTACTAAAGTCATAGGGAGAAAACAGAAACAATGTATCACAATCTTATTGACTTTGACTCTCCATCAGACTGTTAAAAATAAACAGTACACTGAAAATGTCATTTTACTTGTTAGTCTGGATTTTGATTTATATAATTCTTTAGTTAATCTTATGCAAAAATCAAAGAATAAAATCTCCATAGCTAATATCAGAATGAAAGATTGCATCCTTTTCGCCATCATAGCCACAGTGACTGATCAAAGCCTTAACTTCGGCTGTTCATTTTGTATCAGAAAGAATCCACTTAAATGCATTATTGCAAAATTGTATGCGTTATGAGACAGCACCACATGTTCAGCTGTGGCTTCTATGAAGGGCAAGAACAACCTTGACAGGCAGGAAAAATGGGCTAACAGGAACTTTATGAAGTTCAGCAGAAATAAGGCAAAGTGTTGCATCTAAACTGGAATAATCCAGTACCAGGCTGAGCACCAAACACTTTGAAAGCAGTTCTGGAGGAAAAAGACCTGGAGGCTTTTGTAAAGAGCAAGTTGAGCATGATCAGCAGAGTGCCCCTGCTGAGAGCATGGCCACCCACAGCCTGGGCTGCACCAGCAGGTCCGCCGAGGTGATCCGCCTGATCCATCCTCTCTGCTTTGCGCTTGGGAAACCATCTCCAGAGCGGAAAGCAGTCTTATGCACCACAGCACAAGAGAGCCACTGATATACCTGAACGAATCTATGTATTTATGTTTATAAACCATGTAGGTGATCGAACACTGGAATCGTGCCTTATGAGAGGTTGGGAGGTCTCCGTCGCTGGAAATATTCCAGATTTCACTGGAACAAGGCCTTGATCAATAGGTTGTAACTGGAGCTGCTTTGTGCAGCAGACTACATGATCTATGAAGGTCCCTTCCAACCTGCACGGTTTTTAAAAAATTCACTTTCTTAAAAAATCAGGACATTCCAAGCGAAAGCAGCAATACCTTTGATAGATCCTGATCAGTCAAGTGAAATCCATATGCAACATTGCAGTTTCTGAACATTGATTACCATCCTTAATCAACAAAATTACATGTTTGCCTAACACAAGTTCTCTGAAATCCACATGATGACTTAAGGAATAGCTTTTTATTCAAGAACTGATATTTCTTCCAGGCAGTTATAACATTTAAGAGAGAATTACCACGTTATTTGCTGGCAGCAGTAACTATCGTTGATCAGAGTCAAATTCTTGTTCTCCTGTAAGTTTATACTTTAAAAACAGCTTCTTTCATCTCATAGTTCATCTCATGGCAAGGTATTTTTATTATTTACCATATATTATTTTATTACTTACTATATTTATTATTAATATAAAGTGTATTATTTTATTAAGTATTAATTGAAAAATCCTTAGAATGAGCTCCAAAGTTCTTTTTCACTTGGACTTTGATTTGAAATGTAATATTCCAACTCCAAACAGGTTTTGTTTTACACTTTTGGGGTAGTATCTATTCCCGGCTTTGCCAACATTGTTTCTCCATAAGAAAATAACTATTTTAATTTTTTATTCTGTACATTGTAAAATACAAATGAATTTAAAAATAAACAGAGAACTCATATTTCTGCTTCTCATCAGCTGTTAAAGCTCGGGCCACAACGTATCTTAATCCACCACTTCCTAGAAATGTAAGTGGACAGGTTTTTGCACTGGCAAATCCTGCCAATTTTTTAGCTCCACTCACAAATCTTGCCCTATCAACATAAAATGGGGAAAAGCTAACCATATCACTATAGTTTATTTTATCTTGGCATAGAAATATGAAAAAAGCATGTATCGAACACCTGGTTCAAATAGTTTGACTCAAGCAGAATGGTTAGACCGTCTAAACAGTCCTAGGAGGTCTGGCCTGTCTTGAAAGCATCTGTGCTCCTGCTGCACGTCTACTTCACAGCACTCTAAGCATGTCTGTCTGAAAGCTAGTGTATCCCATCAGTGTTTGGCACAGACTGTCTCAAATGTACCACAATATTATTTGCAAATGCCTTAATAAACTATAAGACAGTGTGGGTTGACAGCAGTTTAAAGAGTGTGCATCTACCAAACACAGCCAGATTTGCTTTTAAAGGCATGTCTATCATTTGACTGCCTACAGTACTGTAGGATCTGTAACAGAAGTCTTGCCATTCACTTTTCTTTCCTCTTTAAAATGTTTTAGCTTGAGGAGTTTCCTATCTTTTTTTCTGAATGGGTTTCTGTGGTATGGTTGTGGCAAATGTGATCTTTCTATCTTCCAGTCAAAGAGCACAGTTCTTGAAGACCAGCAAAATCTGCTTTAATTCTCATACTTGGTATCCGCCTTTGCACTGTTGTGCTACTATTCATCCGGTCCTGAAATTCTTTGGTGCAGGAGTAACCAGGCGTATCTACTCAGACAAAAGAATTTGGATGACAAGGTTAAAAGTTTGATGGAAAAAGTATGATCCACACCCAAGATACAGCTTTTAATACTTCTGCTGTTGAGAAAGAAAGCTTAACATAACCAGATTTGGAACATCTTGCATATAATTCCTTAAAACCTTTCTCCTCAACTTCATACCTATCTACTGGGTCCTAACCCACACATTCCCCATTACTTATTTTAGAGACAGTCAAAACGGATCATATAAACACATCCTTAATGTATTAAAGATTAGCTAGAAGAGTAAAACAGAAAGCCAAGAGCAGAATTAATCAAATTTATTTAAAGATTAAAATTTGATGAATTTGAAGATCCTGAGAGATAGCAGCAACATGATTAGAGAGTTATCTCACAGCTACCCGCACTGCAGAGAGCACAGGAATCCCAGCAGCACACCTCAGAGGACTACTGCACTCTACAGGAACAGGCATCTTAGTTTTCTAATACTTTGGAAGATATATATATATTTATTTATGTATATATGTACTTTACAGCTTTTCCAGTTGGTTTCCCATTAATAAAAAGGTTTCAGTCACAGAAATAAGCTTCTTTGCCAAGACTATAAAATTAAAAGTTTTATAGCGACATCCATAAAGACAGGTTGAAAACAAAGTCTTTGACAAAGACCTCCATCTGTGAGACCTCCATCCAAAACACCTTGGATTTAATTAATTTCACCGAAAGGCTGCAAACTACTACACGAGTGTTTAGTTTTTACTAGGAATTTAAGAGGCCAGTCCTTTAAAAAAAAAAAAAAAAAAAAACTGCTGAGTAGACTTTTTTTTTTTTTACATAAATACAAACACTTCGAACTTCATTGTACTTATTCAGCATTTGTAGATTGATTGTTACTGGAATGTTTAAAACATTCCAGTTTTATTTTTAGTTACTTGCTTTGGTAGTTACTATGTAGTACAAATTCTAATCAAGCTATCTCAAGGAGTAATTTGGAGAATTCTGATCACAGAACTAGAAGAAAGTTGCCATTGATTTTTTTCCATGTTAAAATAAAACCCTTTATCTGTTTTGGCATAGTTATGAATCAAGGGTTTAGCCAATGTTTCCTAAGAATTTTATGTGGTTTGGACTGAAAGGTTATTGACCACTATTTCTGTGATATTTTTCATTTCTTTGGCAACTTGCAGCACATTTAATAATTATACGACAAAATTCTATCTACTTTCACAGCAGCAATAATCAGAGGGAGGATTATTGTTATTGAGAATCAGGAAGCACTTGCTCTTTGGAAAGGCTAAATTATAACCAAGGTGATTTTGACATACAAACTCATACCAACAGTGACACAAACTAAATGGTAGGCAGCGCAAATAAGTTATCAGGTCTGAAAATAATCCTAAATTTAGACATAGAGACTACATAGCCATAATTGTAGTATAATACATGGCTGTTCCAGTCAGTGCTAGAACTCCCTAACCTCTGCTTCCATATTCATATATTCCTCATGTGAACTAGCTTAAAGTTTACCTAAAGACAGATAAAATTTATCCTCCAGATCCTTAAACAGACTGGAACATGAAAATCCATTTTCAATGTATAACACGGAAGCTCTACTTCTACCTGTGAATCCCACAGTGTACAATTTTATTTTTATCCCCTTGGACCAGTACTGCTAATCACACAAAAAAGTTTTCAGTTTAAATGGGAAAACAAATAAACAAACTCTATAAATTCCATAAATAAATTATTCCCACTGATGTTTCCAGTATTTTCCACAAAAGCAAGCTGTAAAACATTAAGAAACTCCAAGCAGAAAAGTCTTACTGTAAGCCATGTACAAAGAACTAGGTACAACAGTCAAAGATTCTAGAAGGTCCAACATTTTCTAGGAAATGGAAAATGAAATATATTGTGGTGAAGGAAGAAAGGAATAACAAGTCAAATACCATGTTCTAGACATGAAAAAGGCATCAATAGCATCAATAATAAAGAACGTGTCAGTGTTTGGGGAAAGCGGAGCAGCTCCCTCTTCTGTACTATTTTACCATACAATCAGTCTCTAAGAAGATTTGTACTTTCTGATCTCAGGAAATGAGCAGCAACTGACTTAAAGACAGAATCAATGCAATCAGGCATGCTTCATAAAAATAAAAAATAAGTATGTAGGTGCAGTATGCAGTCTAATTTTTACCTAATATCTTCCCTGGTGCATGGTTAAAAACTGCTCCTGAAGGGTGTGCTGCTTAACAGCCTTTCATTAGAGTTTATATACTTGTTTGAATTTTGTCTGCTGTCCAAAAAAGTTAACTGCAGCCGACTAAGCAGCAGCATGTGTGTTTACTTAAGCTTCCTGGAAAAACATTCATATCATTCCAAGAGTGACTAAATGTTTTCCCTCCTCATAGTTAGCATTCCAGCCTGCCCCCGCCCCTTCACTTCTTTACATGAAAAATCTCAGTCCCAAGCCCAGAGCAAGAGAATTTCCTTCCTGGGTTGAAAATATCTGATGCTTATGCCTTACAGGAATTTTTCCTCCCAGTTTTTAACTATCTGTGTGAACTATCAGTGCTTTATGTCACTATACATAAAATATTTGCACAGATATAAAAAAGATGAGATAATTTTCTTATGCTACATGTAGGTAACTATAAAAGTATACTCATTTACAGGTCCAAATGCAGTTTAGTCTGTCAGAAAGCTTTTTATTTCAAATTATATTCATAGCCATAATCCAAAACTACCTAAATATATATCTTCCTTAAGAAGTTAACTCCTAGCTTATTTTTATTGCTAGTGGATAAAACACGTCATCTCTTAATTGAGTCTGACGGAAAGACTGATTCAGAATTACAGCACTGCTGCTGAACAAACCTGTGGGCCCAAATTCTACACTAGTGAGCGGTTTGCTGCACCACTGGCTACATTATGAATGAATCAAATTTCTTTTAACTGGACTGTGGCTGTTTTAAGTTAATGAAGTGTTGGCCCTGCTAAAGGAATTCAAGCAAATTACATTCAGGGCTAGAGTTTGGAGCCCTTTATTGATGGAAATGTTAATTTCTTTCTGTGAAGATAAAGTGTCAGGAGTAATGACAGCAAGGTAATGTAGGCCTTATTCATGAAAATCCTCTGAGAGGACTTTGTTTAATGCCTAGCTTCTCATTCATAGTGTATGTTGGATCACTTCCATCTGTACCTGAGGGCTCAGACCAGAACAGCTTAATGTAAGATAACAAATTACACTGTCACCTGATTTTCTTGCAGCTTTCCATATGAATACTTCTGCCTTGTGCGAGACGAAAAGAAATTCAAGTAGATTGTAGACTTCTCTGGGAGCCATTTTCAAAATCAATGCCAGTTCCAGTGCATTTACATTTGTCTTGTTTTCAAAAAAAGACCTTGGATTTTCCCATTATTCTGCCGCATATCTTCTTGCAAAGACAACTACATAACCTGAGGGTAACATAGCTGCTTCTTTTGTGCTTAGTTCGGTGTTACTCATTTGACATTACGTAACAACACCAATGAGGTGTTTTAAGCCCTTGATATCCATTATTTTTATTTTTTTAAAAAACATAATTACTATTTAAAGCAGCAATTTAGAAAATAAGTGCAAAACAACTGAGAAGCAAGCTGTTCTGCAAATACCAGCATTAAGAGAAGTCTGATTTCCAATGGGTTCAAGCTTCCTAGAGTACCTAGAGCAGTTCGTGCGAAGCATCTCTGAACCTAATGAAGAATGAGCCCACTATGCGGCTTCACACTCCCTCGTGGCCCTAGAAACTCTACCTCGCTTAACCTAGGCCTCTGTTTTCACACCATCGGTGGAAATGGAGCATCTTTAACGCTTCTGTTTCAAAACATCTTGCAAGAAGCTCTAAAGTTGTGGAAAAAGCACAGTGTGATTGCATAAGCCTTGGATCTTATAGAAGGCAGTTCAAAAAATGGAGAAAGAAGAAAAAAGCAACTAAATGGATAATAATGTTAAGCAAGCAAAAGGCAAGTCCCAAAGGGTCAATATGGTCAATAGGGCAGATATACAGAAGCAATCATTAGAAGCTTAAAACTAATTCTCTGGGTTGGATGCACCCAGAGATGGGCCCAGAGGATGGGCCAGTTTTTCCACAGCTCTCACTAGTGAAAGGAGTTGTCCACTTTGTTAAGCGACACACGCGACATCTCAGAACAGGGAATCTGCTGATGAATGAATGAACGGCACAGAAAAATTCTAAGCTGTGCTTGGAACAGCTCCCTTTTCTAGGGAAAACATGTTAGCAAGGTACTGGGCTTTGCCCTCCTCAAACTAGCAGGACCCTTATAAACATCTTGGGCTTTTCTCACGTCAGCCTATAGCCTCCTTGCCCAAGTGTCATCAGTGTAATCCACATGGGCTGCTTTGCTAGAAAACTGTCAAGAAGTGCCAGCGGTTGACATGCTGTAACAAGAGCTCTTGCCAGCTTTGATCACTTTGATGTTTAGTTAAAAAAAAAACATATAGTGATAAGCCACAGCTGTCACCTGGGTAAACATAAAAGGGACATATGAATTACTGTGATTGTGTTCAGTTATGTCTGCAATTTCCTGTGTGAATCTTCTTTCAGTGAGACTGAAAACACAAACTGCATTTCCCTGAAGGAATCAAAAGGACAGCCTTAGTCAAAACATTCCACTCAAGGAATTTTGCGTTTTCCTCAGCAACTATGTGTTTTCTTCTAAAACACATCTTCCCTCTTGAAATTCAAATTCATTCTTTCCTGTCCCATCTCCGAAGGGTAAAGCCAAACATATTGCTTCCTTTTTCTTTGCAACTGCCTTTTAGGCATTCAGAGACAGATATCTGCATTCCAATCCCTTCATCTCCTCTTTAAGGTAAATCAACCCCATTTGTCCAAACTGTCCTCACAGGACATGTTTTTCAGAGCTTGTATCGGGCTCATAGCTCTCCTTCAGGCACTTTGCAGCTTGCCTGCACCTTTCTTGAAGGAATGGTGTCCAAGAAAGGACCTAGCATGCCAGCTTAGAAGTTACCCATGGCAAAGAGAGCCAAAGGATTACTTCGTGTCTTGCAAAGTGCACTTGCTTGTAATTTTGGTACGGTGTTTGCCTTGTCACGGCTCTGGTGATCTATGTTCAGCTTTTTCCCTTTAATCACTAGCCTCTTCTCCCAGAGAACAGCTTTTTAATAACCGCTATGATTCACAAAGACTCATGAAGATTCTCCTCTAATGTAGAAAATTTTATTTTTCCCTGCTGAATTCAGTCAGCGTTTTTCTGACTACTCTGTCTTAAAACAAGCTTGTGAATTCACATACGGCTCTCTGTGGTACTCTCTGCCCTTTTCAGCTTTGTTGCTGGTAGGTTTAATAAATTGATCTTCTATCTGAGTTTGCAAGTTTGTGAGTGAAGACATCAAACAGAACTAGACCCAGTACAGACTCTGGGTAGAGACCAACTATGGCTGAATTCAAAAAACGACTCTCCATACGTTTGAAGACTAAAGCCAATAGCACAGGTTGTATATGGAATACTACATACCTACCCCTTTCCTGCAAACATTTTCACTATGTTCCTGCCCTGCTTGCACAAAATCTCTCCAGGAAGCTCTTGTGTAAAGGATTTAGAGGGCTTTACTCACCCATTACCCTTTTCCTAGAAGCATCAGTAGAGAAGATATAAATATGGAAGTGTGGAGGGCAGTTGACAGTTAGCCTTGTCTCCATGTAAGCAACTCACACAACACAGATTGCTAAAGGATTACTATACATGGTCATTTTAAACTGAGCTATAAAAAGAGCATTATTTCACCACAGTATATTCTCTTGTGGCCAAATATTTGATAGTGTGAGTTACAGAACTGGAAGCCATTTAAAAGAAAAGAAAGTGAAATATGCATACCCTTACAATCACTAGTAAACCACTGTCTCAAACTTACAAGGTAATTTACATTAATTTTGTTCATTTATTAAAAGAAAAAAAAGTCACTTTACATTGCACTGTTTACTGCCTTGCATCTCTTATATGAATAATCTGCATAGTTGAAAATACGATACTATATAAGTGAGCCCAGAACCTAGCTCTTTAAAGCACTTTACAAAGACTTACTATTCACACCAGACAAGGGCTTTGGTTTTCTTTGTTGAATGGTTGGAGGTAGAAAAGATCAGGAGGGAGAACACAGCATGCTACCAGTGCAACATTAGTGAAGTCTGAGCTTCTATTCCATAGACACTTCTGCTCTTATGTTAAACTGCAAAGCTGAGGTTAAGCTGTGGTTATCCAGTTTTAAAAGGGTTGTGCGTGGAAAAGCAGCACATAGCTGACATGGAAGTTTTCTTTTAATTCCTCTTAGGGGTGAGAGGAGAAGCAAAAAAAAAAAAAAAAAAAAAAAAAAAAAAGCACACACACTTGTGTGGAAAATGCGTTACTGCTTGTAGATCTTCATATAACAGCACTAAATATAATTAGGCAATTGAACTGTCAATCAACTTCCTAGGCAGAACTTCCTACCATGATAAAGCCCTAGACATGATAATCACCACCAGGGTCTCCCTCTCTGCCACATAAAAACCCAGTGAACCCAGTGCTGGCACTAACTGAAGAAAATGAATTTAAAGGTATCTCTGCAAAGAACAGCTACTCAGAGGATGTACTGTCTCTACTGACAGATAACCTTTCCTCTCCCTCAATCCTGCCAGCCCTGCAGGTCTCTGAGGAGGCAGTGAATGCTGCAAGCATATCCCCATCAGTAGAAACAACCCTCAAGAAAATGAATGAGGAGCCGACTAAAACCACGGTAGAGCACTGACCCACGCAGCCTACCTAGTCAGAGAAAAGAGATGTCAGCTGCCTGCATGACAGCAGAAACAAAACTGTGCGACAGATAGGATCCTCCTGTCAAGAAAACAATTATCAAAATTCAGCAGAATAAAACAAACACCAGAAAAAGAGAAAAGTGTAAAGGATGGAAATGCTAAGACCTTACTTCAAGGTGTACTTGCTCCCCCATTTTAGAATAAGGGGAGAAATGAAAAGCAAGGTCTAATTAGCCTCATGCCAAGCGAGCTATCAAGCGAGGGCAGAATACCAGCAGAAGATGCGGCGAGAGGCCAGGGGACGCAGAGTGTGTCACAGCAGCCCCCAGACCACAGCGCGTGCTCGGTGCAGAGACCAAAACCCACCCAGGCTGGACGGGCATATTCCATTTGTAAGCAGGGTCGAGCTGCCTCACGGTCAGTGGCTGGCCAAGGTGAGAACAGCTGAGTTAAGGAAATAGCTCTAATAGACTTAAGGGGGCCTTAGGATGCATCAAGTTGAGTCCCACCTGGACATCTGACCCATGGGTCCAGCAGCTCCCCCATCAGCAACCGCACAGTTCCAGGGGCTCCCCACACAGATTGGAGTTTAAGTCCTTCATTAAACCTATCCTCTTTATCCCCTCATGAACTCCGTGTCTCTCTACACCAGCATTGGACCCCCAGTTTCTCATCTTGCAGTTGCATCAAGCAACAGCTGTCTGGCAAATAATTTTTTTTCACTCATACAGCGAAGTAGAAATACTATTAATTTCAGATTTTAGGCTTAAGACATATGGTGCTAATAAATACCTCTCAGTAGCAGGCCACAAGACTTCTTTTTTTGATGGACCAAGTCCCTGCTGCCATTAAATTTGAACTTTAAAAAAAGAGAAATATACAGTGTGCATATTGTCAAGATCTGACAGCTTTTGGCTTTTGATTTTTTTCATGTTCTGGGATTCTTGCAAAATTTTTCATTCAACATAGAATATTCAAGTATTTCATCCACTGACTTGGCAGTATGTGCTATTAAAGCAACATCAGGCTGAAACACATGAGGCTGAAATTGACTTAAGAATTGCTCAAAATACCATCCAGGAAAATTTCCTCCAGCTGATATGCTTGAAAACAGATCACCTTAATTAAGTGTACAGCATACAACAGCTAACACGACAAACAAAATGACAAACAACGAAACTTTGATTATTACTACCACCCAAGGAAATACAACTAATATGACCTAAAATTCTATTTAAATATTGATTCTATTATGTTGTTTTAATACATCACACTTTATGATTTGACATAATTTGTACTGTAAGCACAAATAAACATTTCTTAGAAACCTTAACAACTTTTATGGAGTTAAGCAGGCACTACATCTGCTGGTACAGCACAGGATTACCTAACCTAGTGCAGAAGAGTTAATTTGATACTGAGAACATACTAGAGGCATTAGTGTGGCGCGTTAGTGAAGCACTAGCTTAGCTATGTTGTGACCTTCCGAAATAAAAGATAGATATCTAAGCTATAACCTGTATTCACTTCCCACAGTTAATCGCAATTATCGCAGTGTGATGTAGATAGGTATTTAATCCAATTGTTCTCATCCATTTTATCTAACCTGAAACTGGAAGGAGTAAATATTTGTCTATTTCTTTCACTGGAGTAAAAAAAATCCCTCGTGTTATTGAAAAAATTCCTTTCCATCTGCCTCTCCACACTAGCTTCCCAGACTTTCTCACATACACACTAAGTGAAGCAGGATGACAGCAAATACTCTGGGCATCATGGGAGCATTCCAATTTGTCCTCTTGACAGAGGACGTCAAGGAACTAAAAATACTCATTTTCCTAGAGTAGTTTCTTAGAACAACCAGAATAACCAGAACTTCAAATGGAATAAACTGTTTAAATAATTCCCATGCTATGAAAAAGTCAGTTCTACATCCTATTTTTCATGATGAGGTACTCTATACTACAACTCTTACGATACAGAATGTTTTTAAATTCTTATTTTGCAAACCTTCACCCTTCCACTGATTATAAATTACTACAAAGCACAAGGCTGACCAGGCACTTCCATCCAGTTAGCTAAACCTCTCTGTCAATTACACAAGTATTTCATTTCTGATAACAATCAGATTTGAGTGATTTCTTTACAGTCCTCAAAAAACAGCATAATCAAGATTTCTCCTTCCCCCCACATTTATGTATTTATAAATAAATATATTAATTGCATCATAATGTAATTAATCATATTAATATAATAATTATAACATGAATATAATAATTACAAAGTTATAATATTAACAATTATAACAATAAATTATATACCCTCCAAAATTCTAAGGTAAACAAGCAACTGATTAGCCAAAAGTAGTCACCATGCGCTTGAAGTACAATACAGAGAATATGCATCTTACCCTCACATACAGGGCAGCACTCGCCAGGCACCTTAACAGGATTTAAGCAGCTCTGCCCACAGGCTGTTGCAACACAGTGAGGATCTCCGTTGATACACTGGCAGAAAGTGCAGTCGTCTTCTCGCCAGCGGTCTCCATGAGCTTGGATCTGACCATTGGCGTAGCAGCCAGCAGGGTTATTCACTGGATAAACTGGGTCTGAAGTGAGACAAATTGCAATAGGACAAGACGCTTTATTTTCCCTACTGTGCCTAAACTTCACTAAACTTTATAAGTAATGGCAGTATTACACTGCATTACATAAAAAGGGGCAAGACATAAAATTACCACCGAACATTAAAACCAAACAACAAAACAAAACACCACATTTTAGTTATAGTGATAAAAATAACATGAATAACAACTTGGATAATTCGATACTGAAATTTACTGCCAGGAATCCTAACTGAACTCATATTGACTATTCATATATTTCTTATTCTATTTTTAAAAATATTTCCATTGTATATTTAACAAGCGGAACTGGAAAATATTTCCAAATGACTTTTTTCTTTTTTGATAAAGAGGCTTAATATTAGTATTTTCTCATTTTATTCTTCTGACTAGAAACGTAGGCCTAACCTTGCATCAATACTTTTTTTTTTTTTTTTTATATTAACTTAGCAGACTGTTAGGGAAACTGAAAACTTTTCAGTGAACTAATTGAATGCTATTTTATATGAGCAAAGATGAGACCCCCGATACATTTCCTGATGGAATAAGAATGCTGTGTTAAGTAATATCTCAGGAAATTGTGGGAGATAAAGAACTTCTTCTGGAGAGATGATCAGTCTCACTTCAGCTGGAGCTTTTCCCCTTTTCATGCAAATAAAGCAACTCTATATATGCTGATTCATGACTTGAAACAAATATATTTCTGAATCTTGTGAACTAGTTAACACTCAAATATTTCAGAATGTACCATAATCATGTCAAATTTTTAAAACAAGCAATAACACAAGTTACATATTAAAGCGTATTCACTATCTTAAAATGATGACTCCAACTAGCATCATTAGGTGTCAGCTAAGTACATGACATTAATTTACACCCAAGCCTATTTTCAAGAAGTGTTAGGTTTGAAGAACTTGAGAGAGAAAAGCTGTCTGATCTACAGAAAAAGAGGACTTGGTGAAACCTGGAATATTTATCTGAAGCTTCATCAATGACCTTTTGAAAAAATCCATTTTAAGTGCAAATAAAATTAAGAGCATTGCTATTAGCTCAGATCTCACTATAAGCCACTTTATCCATTTACAATCCCTAGAATGCAAACACTGAACAAACAATTCCTGATTCTCTGGCATTCGATCCCCTCCAGGTCTTTGCTTGAACTCTAAGTAAAACGGATTAAACTATTTCAAAGCACGTGTTTGGAAAAAATAATTAAGACACTTTAAAATTAAAATGTTTTCTAACTTCTTCAATTTACAACTCACGTGTTTTAAGATTACCTTTCATTTCTAACAAACTACTCCGGCTCAGAAAATATTAACTCACGTTTCCAGAAAATAGAGTGCATTTTATCATCTAACTGAACAAGATTTTATCATCTAACATGAATAAGATTGTAACTGACATATGAATACAGCAGAAACACTAAAAGGACTTATAGACTCATGTTATTTGCAATGGTTTTTAGGAGTGGACCTGCAATTACTTTGGAAGGATTTCACCATTTTGACTCCATTGCTAGATTTTTTCAATCTGTCATTAAATAAATAACCATATGCATAAGCATCTGAGTAGCACAGAGTCCAATATATATATATATATTTCAATTTTAAGATTCTTATAAATATAGGCACTACTATATTAAGAAAGACTAAAAGGACTATAAGTCTAGCATCCTGACTCCATTCAACAATGAATATCTACTCAAGGTCTTAAATACAGGATAAGCATAAAGTGATATTTCTTTAGAATATTTTTAAAGTCCACAGATATTTGTATTCCAGCTTCTGTACACAGTTTATTTCAACCTATCTGATAAACTGCAACATTTAGTTACAACTATAACATAACTATAACAAAACATACAATAAAATATACAAATATAAAGATATTAAATGAAAAAAATTCTAGATCTTTGTGAACCAGGGTAGACACTTTGCACTTAGTAGTCTTTAACGGGCATAATTCTTTCCAGAATTTGGGGGATCATTTTAAGTACATACAAATTTAACTGTCTTCGAATCCCGAGTTCCACATTTCAGCTTTTTCAGCTTAAGAAGACATTGTATGAAGAACCTTCTTTTTTTTATTATTATTTATTTCTTCCTCCTTTTTTTGACTCTGTTGACTACTAATTTCACTTAATGGTTCTTAGCTTTTGTATCAGAAGAGATAACAACAGTTTCTTATTCATGATGTTCATAATTGTAATGCTCTAGCTCCTCGCTATTTGTAATTCATACTGAAATTTCAGTAGTTTTAGTAATTCCTCACACGGAGTCAATTCCCTGCCTTTGAACTTAAAATTTTATAGATCTTAGTAATAGTATATTGTTTTAATGATCAAAATTGCAAGTTATAAGACACAAATGTAACGTATGCTATTGCAATTCCATAAGTGTGGCTTACATTTTATTTTCTCTTCCTTCCTAACAGCTTCTAACATTAAATTTCCTCTACATCTGCTAATGAAAGCTCATTTCATTACAACATTTTCATAATATTATTTATTATAATAGCTCAAAGACATAAGTCTCAAATGAAAGATACTAGCACACAGCTCACTGCATATATAAAACTGAAACTTTTTCTATATGTATTACTTTGACATTTACCCTCATTTCAATTTCGTTACCCCACCACTCAAATTATGTACGATTCTTCTGCTATTTTTCATTCATCTGTTATCCTAAGTCCCTTAAAATTCTCAGTAAATGCTACCACCTCAGAATTCATTTGTTTTCCTGAAAGTTTTATAAATACTTCAAAAAGTTGCAGACTGCAGGAACGACTTTCTCCCTATCTCTCATTTTTTAATCAGTTACTTACCATGCAAAGATCCTCTCCCTTATTCTGTATCTAGTGCCCAGTTTATTTAAGAGCCTTTGGGTGAAGAATCCTTCCAAAAGATTTTTAAAAATCCAAGTAGCCTACGTAACATGCACGTTAAGAAGTTAAGAGTACTGTACGCCTGACTATGAGAAAATTTTGAGGCACAAGGGAAAAGAAATTTCATCAGCATGAGAAAAACATCCTAAAATGTCAAACAGCATACTTAGATACAACTTTAAGGAAGTAAAATTTATCTGAATTAAGAAGAAAACTGCAAACTTACATTTAGAAGAAGAGAAAAAAAGTTCTGCCTTCTCATTAAAAGACACATAAAAAGAAAGCAAAATTAACAAGTGAACAGGAATAGATAGATACTGTACCTTCACAGACTGGACAACACTCTCCTTCTGGCACATAATACCTGTCACAGTGCAGCTCACCACACTGGGCAGAGAAACAAATGGAGACTCCCCCTTGACATCGACAGAAACGACAGGCATCCATCCGAAACATGTCTCCATCATAATATTCCATGCTGTTAAATATGCAAGTTGGCTTCACTTCTGAAAGAAGAAGGGGAAAAAAAAAAAAAAAAAAAGTAATGTATTTTGCTCGTATGATGAAGGTTGAAGTAGCCAAACTCATGTAACTGGCTACTGACAAAGAGATACAAATATATTTTGTTTTTAATACAGAGACTATATAATCATGCATTTCCCAAAATACAATACCGTTCAAAGCAGTTAGTCATTTACAATTAGAATTTTGCATCTTTAGAATTAAAATATATAAGGAAAGTTAAGGCACCATTCTTCATAAGGATTAAATATTTCTCATTCCAGTAATCTAAAAGCTATCTGAAATTTCAACACCTGAAGAAATAGCTTATTTTAGGAAGAAATAGCAGAAATTGTTTTCATAAATATAATCTTGCTTTCCAAAAGGCTCTGGTGGATAAACAGTAATACAGTTGTCTCATCTACATGGACATACATTAAAAGCTAATCATGTGTCCTTCCTGATTGCATGACATGGTATGAACAACTGAATATATCTCAGTTCAAACAACCTACAGTCATGCTATTCATATGACCATTTATGTTCCTTACATAAAAGAAATAACTTTTATTGTAATAAAACTATTATATGATCAATTTAGAGTTTTAAAACACAGCAAGACCATTTCTTGTATGCCTCAATCTGTACCCAAGCACTAATTTACAATTAAATTAATAATTAAGTTTAATGGGAATTGAAAAGCCTCTAGAAATTCCTGAAGGTTCTGGAGAGGAATATTTTGGGCCTATTTACTTCTTATACATGAAAAAAATGGATGTTACCAGAAACAGCAAAACACACTAGATTTAACACTGCCCATGCCCCTGAAGAGGTTTGATTTCTGATTATGAAGGAGATCCTCACACTCTGGTCCATAGAGTCTCCTTAGAGTCTTAGAGCTCCTTCTGAGCCTGCGATGAGTAGAGCACAGACAAGCTGACACTGACACTATGTACTGACAGGAGAACCAGAGTTGGAGGACTTCAGATCACTGTACATTTCTACAGCCTCAGGCCAAATCACGGAGACTCAAATACTCCAAATTCACAAATACTCCAAATTCATAGTCAGCTAGAATACACCAGCTAATTTCCTCTGCCATACTAGTCACTAAGAAATTATTACTTCATAGTTCAACCTCCTCCCGTGTGGGAACAACTTTGCTTTAATCTTCTTGGCCTTCCATGAACTTAGCCCAAGATAATGTGAAAACACAGCTGAAGTAAAATAGTACCCATAAAGCATACATGGGCTTCAGAAACTTTGATTCTATCGGCCTCAAAAAGCCAAAGGTTCTGAGAAGAGGAGGCTATTTGTTTCAGTAAAAGCACTATGGTTTAAGAATATGACCAAACTCTAGATAAGAATGTCAAGTCTCATTACATCTAGACTAAAGATGGCAAAAGAAATAAAGAAGAAAAAGAATGAATTTCTGAACAGTATGAAATAAATTAGTACTGATTAGTGCTGGTTAATATACTACAGGGAGGTAAAGTATGAACGCCTGAACTGGTATATCTTTTAGGTTGTTCAGCCATTCAAGAAAGCAGACAACCATATATGTTGTTGACTTTCACAGATGATGTGAAAAACACTACCTGCTTATGTAGGCTAGCAACATATTGCTGAAAATTATGCCCACTTGGAGATCAAGTGATTTTGGGTGGCGGCAGGGTTTGTACGTCATCTCACACAGGGCAGGAAAAATATTTAAAGGAAAAGTCAGAAACTGTGGGTTCTTCATCCTTCCTCCCAATCCTCTAATTTTTCGGATGTTGCAAACTTTTCATCCGATTTACTTTTGACATGAATATAGGTTTTCTTTTAAATTCTGAAGTATTTTAACACACTAATATTTCTCCCTGCACACACTGAGCTCCAGTCTCAAGTTATTTAGTATGACTGTAAAATGTTGAGGTTGAAACTTGGAAATTTCCTGAGCAATGTTTGATTTTTATATGCCTGTTCTGTCTCGAAGGCATAACATTGAAAGCCGTATAAAGAGAGAGTAAAGAGGAAATACCACTGTGTCCAGGAAAACAGCTATGACCTCATTAGAAAGTCATTCACATAAACAAACACTTGAAAAATATTTCAAGTTTATGTAGCTCAAGCTGTTAGTCTAAAAACTTTCTCAAAACGGATAAAGTGCCAACTGAAAAGGTCTTTAATCCATTTGCTCCTGACTTCACTATTTTGATTACAGCTTTCCAGATTTTTGCTATTTTTGTTTAAATCTCCAAATAGCAGACATGAATTCATGACTAGTTAAGAAAGCAGAAGGATTTCCTTTCATGAATTATCATTCATTTTTAAAATGCTCAAACTGGACCTAACAAAAATGGTAAATTCTAAAAAGAAACAGTATGTTTTATTCCTACAATGAAAAGCACTATAGTATTTCACTTTTTAAGTCGGATTTATGGTAGTGTATACATTCAGGTATGCTACTGAGCTAATCGCATGCATTCAGCTGGGAGACGAGGATTCCTTGTGTTAGACTTGTGCTTAAGGCCACAGTACTAAAACTCTCAAACCAAACCAAGTATTGTTTCCTCAAGAAAAAAGTCCAGGTTTTGTTACTCAAAGTGAAAGTCTAATGTTATAGCAACACTTATGCTAGAGAATACGTATAGCAACCACAAAGGAGTGGGAGAACAGGGATTTAACTAAGAGTTAACATTAACTAAATGCATCTTCTCCTAGAGTTTGGTAACCCTGAATACAAAGAGACTACTAGCAAAGAAAATACTGAAGACAGACTTCTCCAGGTGTCAAAGCTCTGCTGCGTGACAAAAAAAAAATGTTTAAACTGACTGAACTTTCTAGAACAAAGAACTTAAAACTCCCTAAGCACCAAGGCCCTTTTCCGATACAAGCCAGCACCGCAAAACAGCGGGCAAAAGACAGACAGTCAGGCCATGGATTCATGAACATCAATTAAATGTCTGCCAACCATCAGATAACCCAGTAAAACAAGAGTGATCCAGACCAAGCACAGACGTACGAGGGAGTATCTGTGAAAGGAGCCAGAGCAGAGGGCACAGTACCCAGCACAATACGGAGTTTATGCTGCCTTTGCACCAGCTCTGGTAGGACAGATGATATCAGGCCTCTGATCCCATACACAGTTCAGCTCGACTAAGAGAAACTGTACTTGTTTTGGCATAGAAGCTCCTGCCCCGGAGTTAAGTGAGAAAGAATTTTGGCACAAACTTAACTCTCCACATTGCCTCATATAGCCACAGCTTTTAGTTCTGGGAGCAAGAGCGCTAAAACCAGAGTCTCACTGAAACACACACAGCCACACTCTGCATGGACCCTGCTGATTTCTGAAGGGTTTAAACTGAATTGAAAACAGATAGAACTGAAAACAGATATAATCCATTTTATCAGAGCAGTTTTCTAATGTATTTCACCTTGTACTTTTAAATTTAATCATATACAGTTCTACTGACTGATCTAGCCCAAAATAAAATTTCCAATGTTGAGATCTCCAGTTTTCCCGTTGCTGTTTTTTTCTCTTTGATTAAAGTCACAAAACAGCTCAGAAAAGCATTTAAGTTTTGCAGTCCATTGCTTGCAAGGAAGCAATTCTGTACGCAGTTATTCCAAGTGCATGAGATGCTTCAGCATCTGTTTGCAGGCAAATTCTGGCATTTTCTCCTGTAGCATCAGAGAGATTCCTGCCTGTCCAAAGAGGAAATGAGATTCAAAACAGTTTTCTGTTGTTTAAAGGACTGAAAGGCACATGATTTCAGCATTTCAGACACTCCTCCAATACACATAAGAATTTGTATTAAGTTCCAGGAAGGAACTGGTGAAAGTACTGCAAACTGTCCACTAAATGAGAGAGAAGGAATTTAAATTCTGTGTCAGTATAAAAAAAAATACATAAAAGCTTTCTCTTTTCCAAAATCCACGGTTACAGGGTTAAAATAAATAGATAAATAAAATACAAAGATGCTTTATGGGAATTCACCCATTTAACAGTGATAAGGAACAATACACTAGATGCTTTAGTTCACTTGCAAATATCTCAGAACAAGATATGTGGAAATAAAGTATTTTCAGATCATAGGGAAAATGCTGCTTTAAGCAATATGAACATAATAGCAGGACTATTCTGAAAGGCCTTTGGTTCCGCATCTTCTTAAAAAGGTAACCTAGAAATAGATAACAGGACTAAAAACAGCTTGTAACTACTGAATACTTCACTGAAACCAAAGCACTACTTTATTTTTACAGCTACACAGAACTATACCACTTACCATCTAATATGTTTTGTAAACAACATACCATCAATTCCACATAATTTACCAAGCATCTCATTTTCACTAACTGATATGAATGACTGAAGCGATTTGGACTCAAGTTATTCAAAACAGACTATCTCATTCTATCCTTTCACATACCATAACTTAGTAACATATAAAGGGAATAGGAAATGGAACAGCAATTGCTGGGAAATGTGAGATGTAATTGCAATTACAGGTGACAAGACTGTGGTTAAATTTAATCTCTCTTCATGCTGTACCACCATAGAGAGGCAAGTCTGAAGAAAGCCAGGAGACACACAGAAAAGAGAAATGGCTCATATATGTCAGATATTTTCTCAGACAAAAAAAAAAAAAAACAGACGTAATTAAAAGCGGAGATCATCAGTCACATCAGGTGAAAGAGCTTGATGATATAGGAGATTACTTCCATGGCACTGTGTGATCAAGAGTACTGCCCGAAACAGCACTATAAAAGAAGAAAATTTGGTTCCAGAAGAAGTTCTCCTCCTTCCTTCCCCTCTACTTGCTCCTTTAGGGCAGCATTAGCTACTCCCAGTCTCTAGGGACACTCTTTGGAGCCTCTTTGGTTTCATTTTCTGATACTCTGAGAACTCTTCATTTAATGCTGAATTGTTTTTTCATTATGATCTCTCCAATTAGAAGAGGCAGCATGCAGGATTAGTAGTAGATAAAAGTCACAGTGACTAAGAGCATAGAGTAGAGGAGTATCAGAAGAAAACCTACAAGAAATGTGGTGTTTTGGGAAGGACTGCATCTTGGTAAACTCTTGCTCCAGTTACTCCAAATTTATACCATATACTACATAGTGTCCTCCAGAAGGAAAGATTTCAGATCAGTACAAAAAGGAGAATTTCACAGTAAGTAGAATAATCCATGCTTAAACAAAGCAATATTACAGTCTTAATTTCACTGAAGCTTGCACTGTGTTACAAAGCTGGAATTGAACAATAGGCAAAATTCCCACTTTCATTTTCTTCTTTTAAGATGAAGCTATTTTCAAAAGATTTCACAGGTTGTCTTTTCCACGTCTACCTCATGCTTTTCAGAAATAAGCACATTTGAGTGTGTATGCAGCTGCTCCCCACTGCATACACACTACTAATCCCTGTTATACTAATCCTTGGATTCCCATGCAGCAAGATGCAACTCCAATGCAAGTTTCACCTTTTATGTTGACTGACCTTAGAGAGAACAGTGACATTTTGATGACAGTAATACTTATCCATTAATTTTAAATGGTGAATTCTTTTAAGCACAAGGGTGCTACATTTTTAAAAACACATATGTTCTCATTAGTAAAATAGTTTTACACAAAATAGTCTGACCTCTGGGTATATTCATGCTGATTAAAACTCCATACAGAACCATTAATAATATCATCTATCTGCAATAGAAATACTTTTTTCTTGACATTCAAGCCTCTGAGTACTGCTTTCTAAATGATTTCCTATAATACAGACCCAGAAAAGAGAGGAAGGCGCTCAACCTTTGCAAATATGGAACAGCTACAAGTACAGTGAGTACAACAGCGTAAGAAACAATAATCAATAACAAGCTCCAATTAAACTGAAACATTAGGAGTATTTCTAAAAGCAGGAGTAAATGTCATTTCAGGGAGAAATAACATTTACATAATTTATTATTTTTAATCAACTATGAGAAAGAGCAGATTAACACATGATTGAGGAATTAAGGTCTTTTCTTGGGTGAATCTGAAGCATAAATCACAAATTAACTCATTGACTTACTGCTATACTTATAATCAAATTGGAGTAACTAGAAAAAAATGAAAATCTGCAAGGAATGAGGACTGTAGAAGATTTTTTCACTACATACTTAATATACTTTTCTAAGACAGACCAATCAAACTGACATTTAAAATGTGCACTGGTTACAAATACTAGCACACAAAGATCTACAGGATGTGCAGTAGAGCTTTCTAAATGACTTTTATGTTAAATCCAGAAAAAAAAAAAGTCTGTGAAACAGTCTGACCTGCCCACCAGCAAAGAGAACATACAGTGAACAGTTTTCACACCAGAAAACAGTCTTTCACGTTACACTTCTTTTGCTATTCCTGTACACCACCTATCTCAAGTGGTCACCAGTGCTATCCTGCAGCAACGAATCACTTTCCTGCCTCCCTAATTCCCCTATGAAAGGGCAGCTTTGCCATTCTAACACATTAGCATGTTCTTGCAATAAATATTACATAAGGCTGTCTTGCTTTTCATCGTGCACATCGTTACCTAATCCTCCCTGTCCCTCTGTCCAGTGCACAAACCTTACACCTGCAGTCGAAGTACACTCACTCCTCACAGATTCCTTTGATTTTAAGGAAACTCAGATGATCAATATTGCTCTGACACTTGTTTTTTCCTCTTTCCTGCACTTTCTATCACAAAATAGGTGCTATAGTATCAGGAAAACTGTACTGATGTCATTGCATGTATCTCCTCTTGACTGCATTCAGAGACGGTTAAACCCAGAAAAAGTAACTAGTTTCACAAGCTGGTAGCACTTAATATACAATTTCTCTACTTACATATTAACGCAATAACTCGCATTTGATTAAAATATATCCCTTAAGAAGGCATCTAATTTTAGTTTTAAAAGAACAGGCTAAGGAATTCAACACCATCCCGACAGTTCATGCCAACAAGTAACCACCCCTACTGTTGAGAACAGCATGTCCTACACCTTACCGATTTGGATTACATTACTTCTATGGCAATTTCTTTTTAACAAAAAAAAATAAGAATCTGTGAATATCACTAAGATATTTTGTTCATCTGTCTTTGATATATGCTATTTTTATACTGCATTTTTAAGTCCCTTCTAAACAACAGAAGGGCATTTTTAACTATCAGTCTCACAGAGGGACTTTTCAACTGACATAAGTAACAGTAGAGATTTCTTCCCGTCACCAGTTTACTGTTGCACTAGACATTTATCTAGCAAGTTCTTGCTGGAACCAGTTTCACAGGACATTGCTGCCTGTGCTACAGGTGTGACTTGCATTGTTTGCCCCTGATATGACTTGCACCGGACTGCACTAAGCAGCACTTGAGAAGTTCCAAATTATAAATTTTTACTACCTTGTCTTCCTCACTAGTTATCTGCCACAAGATCCAAATGCCACGTGTGGAAGTCTCACGGGCAGATGTTCCACAGATGCAACCAGCTTTTTGATAAAAATATTTAACATTTTTTAGGTCTATAAACATTTCCTTTCTCCCTCCCTGCCCCCCCCCCATACTGAAGTATCAATAGTGACTGCACCTTGAAATATCACAGTTTTAAATATACTTAAAACATATCCAAGTTTGCATTGTACTTTTTTTTTTTTTTTTTTTTTTTTTTTTAAGATCAGACTATGGTATTGAGAGAAATGTCCTTTAAAAAAAAACAGAATGAATCTATGTATTAACTTTCCAATCAAGTTTCTCAGAAAAAAAAATGCTTTTTAAAGAGTATTTTTAAAAATATTTTTCATACTTTACTATATTTCGTATTGCAGTACTTAATACTGATGTTTTAAGGACATAAACAAGACAAAAGGTTATCTCTTCCTACAAACTTTCCTCCCACTTGACCTTTCTGCTCCCTTTTCTGGCAGCAAATCTCCCTTCAAAAACTCCTCTTTTTCCTTCCAATTTATTCTGTCTTCATAGCCTTCACTGAGTGAAGATTAGGAATGGGAAAGCCTTAGCCACAAGAAGAAAAGCTGACTCGTGTACCAGGTGTTATCTATGGAGGTAATTACAGTAAGCAATAAAGCAATGATGCCAAAGCAGTAGGAAAAAGACAGTCCAAACTCACTGTTAACTGTGCAAAATGATTTTGGGAAATCAGATGCAAAGGTGACAAATGATGAAAGGAAGCGGGCAACTGAAAAACCTCTAACCCATATCTGCATGATACAGATTACAACAGTGTCAATAGCCATATCCACAGAAAATTTATAGACCCAAGGGAAAAGGAGCATCAGGAACTTACAGACAAATAGACCGGACTTAAACACGAAGAATGACATGACCTTGAAAACTGGCTTAGCATCTTCTATCAAAAGAATCAAAGTAAATCCTGAACCAAACACTATGGTGAAGTGTACCACACAAATCAAATGTTTAAAACTTTACAAATCAAAATGACCTAGTAGAATGGCAAGAATACAAAATAAAGATATATATTATTTTAGAGTAACAGGTGGAATACAAGCAAATGAGGCAAATTGCATTTAATTCTACAGTATCCACAGTCTCACCCAAAACATGGAAATAATTGATCCCAAAGCCAAACAGCCGGTGATTTTGATTCACGTGAATAAGTCTTTTTTTTTTTTTTTTTAATATTGCCCTCTACTACTATTACTACTAGAGAAAATTAAGTATTATATATGTGCCAAATATTATTTTTAAATAGGTATTTGAATATTTATATTTATTTTGAAAACAGCATTTGCACTATTGTTTTCTAGAAGTATCAAAAACCTTCTCATGGAGAGATGTCTATATAAATATTTGCATATGTTGTAAAAGAATGCACAAGTAAAAACTGTTTCAAAAACACAAATTCTAACTGAACGAGAGTAAGTGTTTATGAAGGCACATACATGCACCTTTTGTTCTCAGAAATAATCTGAGCATACAAATGTTAAGAATAATCTTCCTTTTCTATCTACCATTAGTCAAACATCTAGGTCTCCTTCCAACACACTGTATGAATTGCATAGCACATTCTTGAGATGTATCAGGAGCCTTTTGTTAAAATTAAAAATCCCTGCAGCCATAGGCAAAAATGCTTTGGAAATTAAAGAACCCGGAAACCACTTTCAAATGACACATTTCCCACTTCAATTCCTTCAATACAACTTATTAAATAAACTTCAGACAAATTATTTCTTTTAAATCTTGACACATTAAAAATAATCCAAAACCCAACATCTCCCACAGAGAGATAAATAAAGGACTCCTCTCCTGGAACAACAGGAAACTTCACGTACCATTGACACATTCAAAGACATCACAGCACTTGCCAGGTGTTCCATCTCCACGCGAGACTATCTGGGGAACGGAGCCTGCCTCGCACACAGGGAAACCACATAAACCAGAGAGACATTCGCACCTGCAACCAAAGAAGAGGGAAAACCCATAAATAAATGGAGCCACACCTAAGTGAAAAGAATAAGCAAAGAGACAGTGGTAAGCTACAGCATAAGTTCTAGTTATTGAAGTAGTATATTTTTATTTTAGAATAATTTTTCATTAAGCCGATGACCAGACTAAAAAACAAAGCAAAGCAAAACAAACAAACAAAAAAACCTCCACACTTTTATATTGGTACGTTAAGCTACCTGAGTTGTTTTGTAGGGTTTTCTGATACAGTAAGAAAGATAATGGCACTGTGCAACATCAACACTCGTCTAGGACTGCATGCACAAGTTTAGACAACTGTTTCAGACTGAAAATAATTTCATTCTCTAAGATTTTCTAAATTAGACTTCTTCCGCTTTGTCTGTGAAGACTTAAATTGGTAAAACAACAATAGCAATATCCAAGCTTATTCATCAGAAGGAACAATGTCTTCTCAGCAGGGAATGCTCATTCCCCAGTTTTCTATGGGAGATAATTAAAGACAAAGCAAGGTATGTAACTTAAACCTTCAATATCATGCAGAATCATTTAATCTGTATCAAGCTAAAAAAAGGGCACGATCTTTATTTTTATTTTTTTGACAGTGCCATCTTCAGCTTAGAGAAGGGCAATCAGTTATACAAGATGTCAAATAATGGAGAAGATTAAATATATACAAAATCTCATAGTTATTTTTTCAGATTGCATCATTCTAATAGAGAAACCATTTCTATTATTGTGAAGGGTAACACTTATTTAAACAAGCAGCCTACAGAACCAGAAGATATAAAATGTAGGTAAACAGTAGTCGCATGCTGGTTTCCAAGTTCCTTGCTTTATGAAATTTCAAACCAAGCTCCTCTGTAACACCCAGCATGTTCCAGTACATTAATAGCACTGTTTGTAAGACCAAGCCTTCCAATTTGCATTAGTTTACATTTAACTGAGTTCTTGCCACAGAGGTGACTGACATAGGGTAAACAGCATGATTCAACAAAACATAGGACAAAATGATCAAGGAAAAATATGCAAGTATTACAGCAGAAAAATGTCAGGGAACAGTACTCAGCTTTTCTGTTGCAGTTCAAAGGATTTCTTTTTAAAACAACTTGTAGATTAATTTGGCATCCAACAAATGTGTATGATTTTCAAAAGGAAAAAAAGGAATCAAACATGATCCTGCAATTATGAGTTAAAGCAAATGAAAATAGGAACCCAAAATATATCTAACTGTTCCAAATAACTCCCAGATCAAACCAGGCAAGAAGCATCACCAGCACTCATTTGGTATTTATTTATTCTCTATTCCTAAAGAGCAAGAAGCTCTGTGTATGCCTCCTTAAGTGCCCAACAGCAATTTCATCTCAGACCAGAGCACAACTAAAGAAGAGCCTGCTCCCAACAGACAGGTTTTTAACATCTCTCCCATTAATCTTACTACTGAGTGATATTATATTCTTCCCTTGTACGATACCACTCTGAAGGAAAACAGTAAGAAGGGGTACATGTAAAGCCAAAGAAATTTTACAGGACCTGTTTTGTATTACCTGAAAATGATCTTTTAAAATACTGCTTTGTAGTAGAGTATTACTATCAAGGGACATATCAATCTTTGTTAAATCAGCATTACTGTATCACATTTCACAAATAAAAGTGTTCCAAGACAAATAAAGCAATCTAACTCCAGGAGCATGTACATGAGAAAGTACAACAATAGTTACAAAGCAGATATTTCAGGTTTCTGTTTGATTTTCTGTGTTTACTGTAATAGCTAGGCATAATGAACTAGCTTTATTGCCTCCACAATAAGCTTGTAGAGATATGCCTGTAACTTCTCCATTCTTTATATCAGAATTTGTTTTATATTAGAATATCATAAAGATTTTCTAATCTATCTGATTAGAAAAAAACCCATGTATAAGGGAATGCCTATGCATAATCCAAAAAAATCATGCACAGGAGAAAGATGGACCTTTAAATCATCTATATGCTTTTGAGTCAGGTTTGCTAGGAAAGCTTTTACTGTAGTTCCAAGCTATTAGCATGGAAAACATTGTTTTGGAGACTGAAGTCTTTCAGGAAGAAACTCGAGGAAATGTGATAGCACAGTAGAGTTGTAGCATTGCCAGACAACATCTGAAAATTCTGATCAAGTTCTTTATAATGACAGTAAAATCGGTTTTATGCATCACACCAGATTTTTCTGAGTGTCTTTTCCAAAACAGGGATGGAAGGGAAGTGGTACTGGAGCTTTGTTTTCTATCAGAGCAGCTATCCATATGCAGTATGTCTTTGCCTTGGTATCATCTTAAGCTGTGGAGAAGTTCTGTAGGTTGTAATAAACCTGTTCATAGTGGTCAAGCATCATTCAAAATTTCTACAAAATTTAGCAATTCAGACTACTGAATTGTAGGTACAGAGTAGTAACCTCTAAGCTGCTCTCTGTATACCTCTAATTTATCCAAGGAAAATGGATACAGCCTAAGTTAACACAAGGAAAGCTTCCAAGAGAAAAGGAGGACTTAATGCACTGCCTCATTTCTTTATACAGGTTGCACTACTAAAACTTCAGACAACACAGTGGAATTGAAAGATTTCAAGATTAAAGACGGTTTGAGTTTCCAAGAGTTTTCCCTCACACTCTAAGAGCAAGGGCTCTAAGCGAACACATAGCTAAAAATACTGACCTATACCAACATTCAAATTGACTTGGGTAGGAAGACTATAGCCTTTAAATAAATGAGACAGTCCCACAAGAGAATAAATAAGAGGATTTGAAAGAAGGAGAAAAAAAAAGTGAGAAAGAGTGAACGGGAAAGAATGGGAGAGAGAATGTGAATATTAAAAATTATCCAAGAGATATAATGGAGTAGACCTGAAAAGGGAGCAGGATTGTGAGGAAGAGATCAAGAATTCTCATTAAGAAGTCGTTTTCACTGAAGTTTGACAGAAATCTTTCAAATAATCAACAACTGAGCTAAATCTCTTTGAGCATATACAAGGCCAAAAACCTCCCTACTTTTGATATCCAACATGTTCATTAACCATATGAAGTACTTAATGATTTACATATTCATGAAGATAACTACTTCATTACTACCTTTTTTTTCATTTAGATTTACTTCGATTTTTTATTTCTACTAATTTCAAAATAGTATCAAATATTTCATGTTTGAGTCTTCTGGATTCTATTATCATTTTTCTTTTTACTTTACGTCAGGTCAACAGAAGTGCAAAAAGGAAAAGGAGAAAAAAATAAATCAAATATCTGTAAATGACGGTATTTATTTACAATCTAATAATCTTTGTTCACTTCTATTATTAAACACATGAAAAGAGAGAAGGACATAGTAGCCTCAGAAAACATGTTTTAGTGGTAGAATCAAAAGATATCTCCAGGCAAAAGGCATTCTGGCTATATTGAACTGGCTACGAAAATAAGAGCAGTTATCCTGGAAGAGATTTACTATCAGTGAATGAGAAGGCTGGGGTGGGGATGAGGAATATTTATTTTTTGGATAATTAAATCTGAAGTACTGAGAGACTGCAGAAAAGCATTCCTGAAACATGCATCAAATTCCTGTGGAGATTTTATCATGGTCCTTCTTTTCTCCTTGCAGGAAAGAAATCTAATACACTTTGTGTTAAAATTAGCTCTAGCTAAGCAAAACAGAAACAATTCCAAAGGACTGTCAACAATATGAACACTTAAGGGTATTATAACATAAGAAATATTCAGGAGAACTCTCTGCATTTTCCAAGTTTGATGAGTTATGAGACGGAAAGGAGAAGAGATTAAAAGACCTTCCTATCATGATGAATGGTGTATAAGAGATTAGGCTACAGCAAACTGAAATATTATCATGACAATGTCAATGTCCACAATAGATTATTTCCATACTATTATCTATACTTGAAGCCATAACATGAATTAAAGTAGGCAAGATGATGAGTTCCTAAACAGGTCAAATTACAGCCTAGTTCATCAAGCAGATGCTAATCTTGGAAAAAGTAAATCCAGTCCTAGGCAAAAACAGTAACTCCACAAGGGCAGAGAGAAATCCATTCAGAAATCTTCATCCAAAAGGTTCAGTTACTTTTATTTTTTTTCCTCATTTTTCAGATATGCAAAGATGAAAAATTTCAAGGTCATTATAAGCCTCGATAGTATGATTAACTAGATTAGTAATTAAAATATTGTTTTCCTGGAAAGCTTTTAGTTTTTCATTTTGAAAATCAATAATAATACTGATAAAATACAGAGATGGCAGATAAACTTCTGAAGTTGCAGACAGAACTCACTATCAGACCATTTCTAAAGGCTCAAAACTGTGTAGCTTTTATCTGAATTGAGCAAATATAAGTGTAAGAATTTATTTCTAAAATTCAGGATATAGACATAAATACATATGGTATTACAAACAGATACCCAATACAATCACTATGTTTTCCATTAACACAGTAATCTCTCTATATAGGGAACACTTAAATATCACAGAACATGACTATCTAGCTTTTACTTAAAGATATTGCAGAAAGGAACTGTTTTTGTGGATGTTTTGCAAATTATTAGTATTAGGAAATAGTAAATGTAAACAGATGTAAACAAGGAGGGAAGACCATAAAAATCAGCATTCATAATCTTTTCAAGGTTTCCTGAAATTCAAACAGTTCGTTTCACTAGAAGACTTCATGTGAGGTCGTCCATTGTGAGGTCATGGACTCCAATTGTGAGGTCGTGCTTTGTGATGTCGTCCATTGTGAGGTCGTCCATTGTCAGGTCATTAGAGGCCCATTGTGATGTCGTCCATTGTGAGGTCACCCATGGTGGGGTCACCAGAGGCCCATTTTGAGGTCGTCCATTGTGAGGTCTTCCATTGTGAGGTAACGGGAGGCCCATTGTGAGGTCACCCATTGTGACGTCACGAGAGGCCCATTGTGAGGTCACCCATTGTGACGTCACGAGAGGCCCACTGTGAGGTCATCCATTGTGACGTCACGAGAGGCCCACTGTGAGGTCATCCATTGTGAGGTCACGAGAGGCCCACTGTGAGGTCATCCATTGTGAGGTCACGAGAGGCCCACTTTGAGGCCGTCCATTGTGAGGCCGTCCATTGTGAGGCCACGAGAGGCCCATTGTGAGGCCGTCCATTGTGAGGCCGTCCATTGTGAGGCCGTCCATTGTGAGGTCACGAGAGGCCCATTGTGAGGTCGTCCATTGTGAGGTCACGAGAGGCCCATTGTGAGGTCCTCCACTGTGAGGCCATCCATTGTGAGGTCACGAGAGGCCCACTGTGAGGTCCTCCACTGTGAGGCCATCCATTGTGAGGTCACGAGAGGCCCACTGTGAGGTCCTCCACTGTGAGGCCATCCATTGTGAGGTCACGAGAGGCCCACTGGGAGGTCCTCCACTGTGAGGTCATCCATTGTGAGGTCACGAGAGGCCCACTGGGAGGTCCTCCACTGTGAGGTCATCCATTGTGAGGTCACGAGAGGCCCACTGGGAGGTCCTCCACTGTGAGGTCATCCATTGTGAGGTCACGAGAGGCCCACTGGGAGGTCCTCCACTGTGAGGTCACGAGAGGCCCATTGTGAGGTCCTCCACTGTGAGGTCCTCCACTGTGAGGTCGTCCATTGTGAGGTCACGAGAGGCCCATTGTGAGGTCGTCCATTGTGAGGTCACGAGAGGCCCATTGTGAGGTCCTCCATTGTGAGGTCGTCCATTGTGAGGTCACGAGAGGCCCATTGCGAGGTCCTCCATTGTGAGGTCGTCCATTGTGAGGTCACGAGAGGCCCATTGCGAGGTCGTCCATTGTGAGGTCGTCCATTGTGAGGTCACGAGAGGCCCATTGCGAGGTCCTCCATTGTGAGGTCGTCCATTGTGAGGTCACGAGAGGCCCATTGCGAGGTCGTCCATTGTGAGGTCGTCCATTGTGAGGTCACGAGAGGCCCATTGCGAGGTCGTCCATTGTGAGGTCGTCCATTGTGAGGTCGTCCATTGTGAGGTCACGAGAGGCCCATTGCGAGGTCGTCCATTGTGAGGTCACGAGAGGCCCATTGTGAGGTCACGAGAGGCCCATTGTGAGGTCGTCCATTGTGAGGTCGTCCATTGTGAGGTCGTCCATTGTGAGGTCGTCCATTGTGAGGTCACGAGAGGCCCATTGTGAGGTCGTCCATTGTGAGGTCGTCCATTGTGAGGTCACGAGAGGCCCATTGTGAGGTCGTCCATTGTGAGGTCCTCCACTGTGAGGTCCTCCACTGTGAGGTCCTCCACTGTGAGGTCGTCCATTGTGAGGTCACGAGAGGCCCATTGTGAGGTCGTCCATTGTGAGGTCACGAGAGGCCCATTGTGAGGTCCTCCATTGTGAGGTCGTCCATTGTGAGGTCACGAGAGGCCCATTGCGAGGTCGTCCATTGTGAGGTCACGAGAGGCCCATTGCGAGGTCGTCCATTGTGAGGTCGTCCATTGTGAGGTCGTCCATTGTGAGGTCACGAGAGGCCCATTGTGAGGTCGTCCATTGTGAGGTCGTCCATTGTGAGGTCGTCCATTGTGAGGTCGTCCATTGTGAGGTCACGAGAAGCCCATTGTGAGGTCGTCCATTGTGAGGTCACGAGAGGCCCATTGCGAGGTCGTCCATTGTGAGGTCGTCCATTGTGAGGTCACGAGAGGCCCATTGCGAGGTCGTCCATTGTGAGGTCGTCCATTGTGAGGTCGTCCATTGTGAGGTCACGAGAGGCCCATTGTGAGGTCGTCCATTGTGAGGTCACGAGAGGCCCATTGTGAGGTCGTCCATTGTGAGGTCGTCCATTGTGAGGTCGTCCATTGTGAGGTCGTCCATTGTGAGGTCACGAGAGGCCCATTGTGAGGTCGTCCATTGTGAGGTCGTCCATTGTGAGGTCACGAGAGGCCCATTGTGAGGTCGTCCATTGTGAGGTCCTCCACTGTGAGGTCGTCCATTGTGAGGTCACGAGAGGCCCATTGTGAGGTCGTCCATTGTGAGGTCACGAGAGGCCCATTGCGAGGTCGTCCATTGTGAGGTCGTCCATTGTGAGGTCACGAGAGGCCCATTGCGAGGTCGTCCATTGTGAGGTCGTCCATTGTGAGGTCGTCCATTGTGAGGTCACGAGAGGCCCATTGTGAGGTCATCCATTGTGAGGTCACGAGAGGCCCATTGTGAGGTCACGAGAGGCCCATTGTGAGGTCACGAGAGGCCCATTGTGAGGTCACGAGAGGCCCATTGTGAGGTCGTCCATTGTGAGGTCGTCCATTGTGAGGTCGTCCATTGTGAGGTCGTCCATTGTGAGGTCACGAGAGGCCCATTGTGAGGTCGTCCATTGTGAGGTCGTCCATTGTGAGGTCGTCCATTGTGAGGTCGTCCATTGTGAGGTCGTCCATTGTGAGGTCACGAGAGGCCCATTATGAGGTCTTCCATTGTGAGGTCATGAGAGGTCCATTGTGAGGTCGTCCATTGTGAGGTCGTCCATTGTGAGGTCACGAGAGGCCCATTGTGAGGTCGTCCATTGTGAGGTCACCCATTGTGAGGTCACCCATTGTGAGGTCACGAGAGGCCCATTGTGAGGTCGTCCATTGTGAGGCCGTCCATTGTGAGGCCGTCCATTGTGAGGTCACGAGAGGCCCATTGTGAGGTCATGAGAGGCCCATTGTGAGGTCATCCTTTGCTAGGTAGTGTGAGGCCAATTGTGAGGCCGTCCGTTGTGAGGCCGTCCATTGTGAGGTCACGAGAGGCCCATTGTGAGGCCGTCCGTTGTGAAGCCGTCCATTCTGAGGTCACGAGAGGCCCATTGTGAGGCCGTCCGTTGTGAGGCCGTCCATTGTGAGGTCACGAGAGGCCCATTGTGAGGCCGTGCATTGTGAGGTCGTCCATTGTGAGGTCACGAGAGGCCCATTGCGAGGTCGTCCATTGTGAGGTCACGAGAGGCCCATTGCGAGGTCGTCCATTGTGAGGTCGTCCATTGTGAGGTCACGAGAGGCCCATTGCGAGGTCGTCCATTGTGAGGTCGTCCATTGTGAGGTCGTCCATTGTGAGGTCACGAGAGGCCCATTGTGAGGTCGTCCATTGTGAGGTCACGAGAGGCCCATTGTGAGGTCGTCCATTGTGAGGTCACGAGAGGCCCATTGTGAGGTCGTCCATTGTGAGGTCGTCCATTGTGAGGTCGTCCATTGTGAGGTCGTCCATTGTGAGGTCACGAGAGGCCCATTGTGAGGTCGTCCATTGTGAGGTCGTCCATTGTGAGGTCGTCCATTGTGAGGTCACGAGAGGCCCATTGTGAGGTCGTCCATTGTGAGGTCGTCCATTGTGAGGTCGTCCATTGTGAGGTCGTCCATTGTGAGGTCACGAGAGGCCCATTATGAGGTCTTGCATTGTGAGGTCATGAGAGGTCCATTGTGAGGTCGTCCATTGTGAGGTCGTCCATTGTGAGGTCGTCCATTGTGAGGTCACGAGAGGCCCATTGTGAGGTCGTCCATTGTGAGGTCACGAGAGGCCCATTGTGAGGTCGTCCATTGTGAGGTCACCCATTGTGAGGTCACCCATTGTGAGGTCACGAGAGGCCCATTGTGAGGCCGTCCATTGTGAGGCCGTCCATTGTGAGGCCGTCCATTGTGAGGCCGTCCATTGTGAGGCCGTCCATTGTGAGGTCACGAGAGGCCCATTGTGAGGTCATGAGAGGCCCATTGTGAGGTCATCCTTTGCTAGGTAGTGTGAGGCCAATTTTGAGGCCGTCCGTTGTGAGGCCGTCCATTGTGAGGTCACGAGAGGCCCATTGTGAGGCCGTCCGTTGTGAAGCCGTCCATTGTGAGGTCACGAGAGGCCCATTGTGAGGCCGTCCGTTGTGAGGCCGTCCATTGTGAGGTCACGAGAGGCCCATTGTGAGGCCGTGCATTGTGAGGTCACGAGAGGCCCACTGTGAGGCCGTGCATTGTGAGGCCGTCCATTGTGAGGTCACGAGAGGCCCACTGTGAGGCCGTCCATTGTGAGGCCGTCCATTGTGAGGTCACGAGAGGCCCATTGTGAGGCCGTCCATTGTGAGGTCACGAGAGGCCCATTGTGAAGTCGTTCATTATGAGGTCATCCATTGTGAGGTCACGAGAGGCCGATTGTGAGGTCGTCCATTGTGAGGTCGTCCATTGTGAGGTCGTCCATTGTGAGGTCACGAGAGGCCCATTGTGAGGTCGTCCATTGTGAGGTCACCCATTGTGAGGTCACCCATTGTGAGGTCACGAGAGGCCCATTATGAGGTCGTCCGTTGTGAGGTCACGAGAGGTCCGTTGTGAGGTCGTCCGTTGTGAGGTCACGAGAGGTCCGTTGTGAGGTCGTCCGTTGTGAGGTCGTCCGTTGTGAGGTCGTCCGTTGTGAGGTCGTCCGTTGTGAGGTCGTCCGTTGTGAGGTCGTCCGTTGTGAGGTCGTCCGTTGTGAGGTCGTCCGTTGTGAGGTCACGAGAGGCCCATTGTGAGGTCGTCCATTGTGAGGTCACGAGAGGCCCATTGTGAGGTCGTCCATTGTGAGGTCACGAGAGGCCCATTGTGAAGTCGTCCATTGTGAGGTCACGAGAGGCCCATTGTGAGGTCGTCCATTGTGAGGTCGTCCATTGTGAGGTCACGAGAGGCCCATTGTGAGGTCGTCCATTGTGAGGTCACGAGAGGCCCATTGTGAGGTCACGAGAGGCCCATTGTGAGGTCACGAGAGGCCCATTGTGAGGTCATCCTTTGCTAGGTAGTGTGAGGCCCATTGTGAGGCCGTCCGTTGTGAGGCCGTCCATTGTGAGGTCACGAGAGGCCCATTGTGAGGTCGTCCGTTGTGAGGCCGTCCATTGTGAGGTCACGAGAGGCCCATTGTGAGGCCGTCCATTGTGAGGCCGTCCATTGTGAGGCCGTCCATTGTGAGGCCGTCCATTGTGAGGTCACGAGAGGCCCATTGTGAGGCCGTCCATTGTGAGGTCACGAGAGGCCCATTGTGAGGTCGTCCGTTGTGAAGCCGTCCATTGTGAGGTCACGAGAGGCCCATTGTGAGGCCGTCCGTTGTGAGGCCGTCCATTGTGAGGTCACGAGAGGCCCATTGTGAGGCCGTGCATTGTGAGGTCACGAGAGGCCCACTGTGAGGCCGTCCATTGTGAGGCCGTCCATTGTGAGGTCGTCCATTGTGAGGTCACGAGAGGCCCATTGTGAGGTCGTCCATTGTGAGGTCACGAGAGGCCCATTGTGAAGTCGTCCATTATGAGGTCGTCCATTGTGAGGTCACGAGAGGCCCATTGTGAGGTCGTCCATTGTGAGGTCGTCCATTGTGAGGTCGTCCATTGTGAGGTCACGAGAGGCCCATTATGAGGTCATCCATTGTGAGGTCACGAGAGGTCCATTGTGAGGTCGCCCATTGTGAGGTCGCCCATTGTGAGGTCGCCCATTGTGAGGTCGTCCATTGTGAGGTCGTCCATTGTGAGGTCGTCCATTGTGAGGTCGTCCATTGTGAGGTCACGAGAGGCCCATTGTGAAGTCGTCCATTGTGAGGTCACGAGAGGCCCATTGTGAGGTCGTCCATTGTGAGGTCGTCCATTGTGAGGTCGTCCATTGTGAGGTCACGAGAGGCCCATTGTGAGGTCGTCCATTGTGAGGTCACGAGAGGCCCATTGTGAGGTCACGAGAGGCCCATTATGAGGTCATCCTTTGCTAGGTAGTGTGAGGCCCATTGTGAGGCCGTCCGTTGTGAGGCCGTCCATTGTGAGGTCACGAGAGGCCCATTGTGAGGCCGTCCATTGTGAGGTCACGAGAGGCCCATTGTGAGGCCGTCCATTGTGAGGTCGTCCATTGTGAGGCCGTCCATTGTGAGGTCACGAGAGGCCCATTGTGAGGCCGTCCATTGTGAGGTCACGAGAGGCCCATTGTGAGGCCGTCCATTGTGAGGCCGTCCATTGTGAGGCCGTCCATTGTGAGGTCACGAGAGGCCCATTGTGAGGTCGTCCATTGTGAGGTCACGAGAGGCCCATTGTGAAGTCGTCCATTGTGAGGTCATCCATTGTGAGGTCACGAGAGGCCCATTGTGAGGTCCTCCATTGTGAGGTCGTCCATTGTGAGGTCCTCCATTGTGAGGTCCTCCATTGTGAGGTCCTCCATTGTGAGGTCCTCCATTGTGAGGTCACGAGAGGCCCATTGTGAGGTCCTCCATTGTGAGGTCCTCCATTGTGAGGTCACGAGAGGCCCATTGTGAGGTCACCCATTGTGAGGTCACCCATTGTGAGGTCACCCATTGTGAGGTCACGAGAGGCTCATTGTGAAGTCGTCCATTGTGAGGTCATCCATTGTGAGGTCATCCATTGTGAGGTCACGAGAGGCCCATTGTGAGGTCGTCCATTGTGAGGTCATCCATTGGGAGGTCATGAGAGGCCCATTGTGAGGTCATCCATTATGAAGCCATCCATTGGGAGGTCACCCATTGTGAGGTCACCCATTGTGAGGTCACCCATTGTGAGGTCACCCATTGTGAGGTCACGAGAGGCCCATTTTGAGGTCGTCCATTGTGAGGTCACCCATTGTGAGGTCACCCACTGTGAGGTCACCCACTGTGAGGTCACCCACTGTGAGGTCACGAGAGGCTCATTGTGAAGTCGTCCATTGTGAGGTCACCCATTGTGAGGTCACCCATTGTGAGGTCACCCATTGTGAGGTCGTCCATTGTGAGGTCACGAGAGGCCCATTGTGAGGTCGTCCATTGTGAGGTCACGAGAGGCCCATTGTGAGGTCGTCCATTGTGAGGTCGTCCATTGTGAGGTCGTCCATTGTGAGGTCACGAGAGGCCCATTGTGAGGTCGTCCATTGTGAGGTCACGAGAGGCCCATTGTGAGGTCGCCCTTTGTGAGGTCGCCCTTTGTGAGGTCGCCCTTTGTGAGGTCGCCCATTGTGAGGTCGTCCATTGTGAGGTCGTCCATTGTGAGGTCACGAGAGGCCCATTGTGAGGTCGTCCATTGTGAGGTCACGAGAGGCCCATTGTGAGGTCACGAGAGGCCCATTGTGAGGTCACGAGAGGCCCATTGTGAGGTCATCCTTTGCTAGGTAGTGTGAGGCCCATTGTGAGGCCGTCCGTTGTGAGGCCGTCCATTGTGAGGTCACGAGAGGCCCATTGTGAGGCCGTCCATTGTGAGGTCACGAGAGGCCCATTGTGAGGCCGTCCATTGTGAGGCCGTCCATTGTGAGGCCGTCCATTGTGAGGCCGTCCATTGTGAGGCCGTCCATTGTGAGGCCGTCCATTGTGAGGCCGTCCATTGTGAGGTCACGAGAGGCCCACTGTGAGGCCGTCCATTGTGAGGCCGTCCATTGTGAGGCCGTCCATTGTGAGGCCGTCCATTGTGAGGCCGTCCATTGTGAGGCCGTCCATTGTGAGGTCACGAGAGGCCCATTGTGAGGTCGTCCATTGTGAGGTCACGAGAGGCCCATTGTGAAGTCGTCTATTATGAGGTCATCCATTGTGAGGTCACGAGAGGCCCATTGTGAGGTCATCCATTGTGAGGTCATCCATTGTGAGGTCATCCATTGTGAGGTCACGAGAGGCCCATTGTGAGGTCCTCCATTGTGAGGTCCTCCATTGTGAGGACACGAGAGGCCCATTGTGAGGTCACCCATTGTGAGGTCACCCATTGTGAGATCACCCATTGTGAGGTCACGAGAGGCCCATTGTGAGGTCATCCATTGTGAGGTCACGAGGGGCTCATTGTGAAGTCGTCCATTATGAGGTCATCCATTGTGAGGTCACGAGAGGCCCATTGTGAGGTCATCCATTGTGAGGTCATCCATTGTGAGGTCATGACAGGCCCATTGTGAGGTCCTCCATTGTGAGGTCCTCCATTGTGAGGTCCTCCATTGTGAGGTCCTCCATTGTGAGGTCACGAGAGGCCCATTGTGAGGTCATCCATTATGAAGCCATCCATTGTGAGGTCACCCATTGTGAGGTCACCCATTGTGAGGTCACCCATTGTGAGGTCACCCATTGTGAGGTCACGAGAGGCCCATTTTGAGGTTGTCCATTGTGAGGTCACGAGAGGCCCATTGTGAAGTCGTCCATTGTGAGGTCACCCATTGTGAGGTCACCAGGGGCTCATTGTCAAGTCGTCCATTATGAGGTCATCCATTGTGAGGTCATGAGAGGCCCATTGTGAGGTCGCCCTTTGTGAGGTCACGAGAGGCCCAGTGTGAGGTCGTCCATTGTGATGTCACGAGAGGCCCATTGTGAGGTCATGAGAGGCCCATTGTGAGGTCATCCTTTGCTAGGTAGTGTGAGGCCCATTGTGAGGTCGTGCATTGTGAGGTCACGAGAGGCCCATTGTGAGGTCATCCTTTGCTAGGTAGTGTGAGGCCCATTGTGAGGTCGTGCATTGTGAGGTCACGAGAGGCCCATTGTGAAGTCATCCGTTGTGAGGTCGTGCATCCTGAGGTCACGAGAGGCCCACTGTGAGGTCGTCCTTTGTGACGTCATCCGTTATTAGGTCACGAGAGGCCCATTGTGACGTCATCCGTTGTGAGGTCGTGCATTCTGAGGTCACGAGATGTCCATTGTGAAGTCGTCCAGTGTGGTGTCATCCATTGTGAAGTCGCGCATTGTGAGGTCATGAGAGGCCCATTGTGAATCATAGAATCATACAATCATAGACTGCTTGGGGTTGGAGGGAGCCTCTGGAGATCATCTAGTCCAGGTCCCCTGCGCACGCAGGGTCACCTAGAGCACGTTGCACAGGACTGCGTCCAAGCGGGTTTTGAAGATTTCCAGAGAAGGAGGCTCCACAACCTCTCTGGGCAGCCTGTTCCAGTGCTCTGTCACCCTCACTGTTAAGAATTTTTTCCTTAAGTTCCTGTGGAACTTTTGGAGTTTCAGTTTGTGGCCATTACCTCTTGTTCTGTCGGTGACCACCACTGAAAAGAGGCCAGCACCATCCTCTTCATTCCCTCCCTTGAGGTACTTATAGACACTGATTAGATCCCCTCTCAGCCTTCTCTACTCCAGGCTGAACAGGCCCAGCTCCCTCAGCCTCTCCTCGTAGGGCAGATGTTCCAGGTCCCTGATCATCCTTGTGGCCCTGTGCTGGACTCTCTCCAGCAGCTCCACATCCCTCTTGTACTCTGGAGCCCAGAACTGGACACAATACTCCAGATGCGGCCTCACCAGGGCCGAGTAGAGGGGCAGGATCACCTCCCTCCACCTGCTGGAGACGCTCTTCTTAATGCACCCCAGGATCCCATTGGCCTTCTTGGCCACAAGAGCACACTGCTGCCTCATGGTCAACTTGTCATCCACCATGATGCCGAGATCTTTCTCTGCAGAGCTGCTCTCCAGAAGGTCAGTCCCCAGCCTGTACTGGTGTCTGGGGTTATTCCTCCCCAGGTGAAGAACCTTGCACTTGGCCTTGTTGAATTGCATGAGGTTTTTCACCGCCCAGTTGTCCAGTCTGTCCAGGTCCCTCTGGATGGCAGCGCAGCCCTCTGGGGTATCAGCTACTCCTCCCAGTTTGGTATTATCAGCAAACTTGCTGAGGGAGCACTCTGTGCCTTCATCCAGGTCACTGATGAATAAATTGAACAGGACTGGACCGAGGACTGACCGCTGGGGGACCCCGCTAGCTACAGGCCTCCAACTAGACTCGACACCACTGATCACCACCCTCTGAGCTCTGCCATCCAGCCAATTCCTAATCCACCTCACTGTGCACTCATCTATCCCACACTTCTGGAACTTGCCCAGGAGGATGTTGTGAGGGATGGTGTCAAAAGCCTTGGTGAAGCCGAGAGAGACAACATCCACCGCTCTCCCCTCATCTATCCAGCCGGCCATTCCATCACAGAAGGCTATCAGATCAGTCAAGCAAGATTTTCCCTTGGTGAATCCATGCTGACTACTCTTGAGCACCTTCTTGTCCTCCATGTGCCCGGAGACAACAGCCAGTATGGAGGTGAAGGTGACTGGCCTGTAGTTGCCTGGGTCCTCCTTCCTGCCTTCTTTGAAGACTGGAGTGACATTGGCTTTCTTCCAGTCCCCCGGCACCTCCCCCGTTCTCCAGGATCTTTCAAAGATGATGGAGAGCGGCTTAGCTATGACCTCTGCCAGCTCCCGCAGCACTCTGGGGTGCATCCCATCAGGGCCCATGGATTTGTGGGTATCGAGTTCCCTTAGGTGCTCTCTGACCCAATCTTCCTCTACCCAGGGCGAGTCTTCTTCTCCCCCGGACACGTGCTCTGGGTGTCCCGGCTTGAGTGGGGGAGTTGGGCTGGATGATATCTAGAGGTCCCTTCCAATGTTAACCATTTCATCCTCTGAATAAGGTAGATTAAACTGTTCTGATTTTTCGAGCAATGAGAAAGGAAAAGACAACAGTCACAAAGAAGTCATGCTATGGAACCACCAGGCACAAAACTACTGGCCACTGACTTTTTAAGCACAAAAGTATGTGTACCACCCCTTTTGAATTCACCACTATATAAATAAAACTGTAATATAAACCAGTCTATTTTCTCATATTCTGTATTTTTGCCTCAACAGCTTACTGCCTTTCTCTGCGTAAGACATCTTCGTTTTCTTTCCACTGTGTCAGCCTCACCTTTGACAATATGAGATAACCAACATTTCAAAACCAAGTTATGAAGTCATACCAAGGATAGTTAGTAGTTAGTCTCTATTTCTTTTCCTATTTTGCAATTCATGAGTAATTAAGATACGTGATACTCATCCAAATAAAATACAATCTCTAAGGACTAAAAATCAAATCACTTACAAATAATGTGTTTAAAAGTAATTCACTGAACTACTTTCGATATTCCTGCAATTCCTATCTTTCAGGAAAACAGACAGAAATTGATTATCAAATGACATTCATAATCTCTTCCTTTTTGCAAGTTTGCTGATGGAAATAGATGGTCACATTATTAAGAAATAACTGTGAAAGCAAACATAACTAACATAAACAAAAAACAATCTTTTTTTGCGCCTTCTCTTGGCTAAAATGAAACATTGGCCTATTTCAAATACATTAGGTTTTATTATAAAGATTTTAACCCACTGCTCATGAAATTTAAATAGGATATTCTTTTGTTTCCCTAGAACTAAGCTATCAAGATTTTTAAATGAGCAATTCAAAACCATACCACAAAAGATATTGTCAGGCATTTTTTTTTGGAGTGAAATAGAGAGATATTTTTAAATTCCCTGTTGGCTTCCCTCCACCTTCCCTTAAGTTTCATGTCAATACCTGAAATATTTGTTCATCTTTCATATAGCAGTGATATGAATTACAAGAGTCTGGAATTAGATTCAAGAAGGATATTAATACCTAGCATGCATTGCTTTATCAAAGTAGAAATGCTTCTTTTTTATTATTATTATTCTAAACAAAACCTAAAATATTAGAAAACATAGCTCTGCTTCTCCTGTTCACTTGTTTTCTTATTTGAAGATTATTTAAAAGGCTAACTATTCCAAATTCCTGAATATATTGCTGTTCTGAGATCATCTGTTTGATCTATGTTGCTTAGCAAAACAACAGGGAAAGATTATTCTAACACTTACGTGAAAGCAGCAAAAATCATTAAAAAGTATTGTTATTAATAACTCAATTTTTAAATATTGTTCTTTACATAGACACACAAAGGAACAATCACAGAAGGTCAGACGAAAGGGTCATCTACCACAAAATTCTGCCTCAAACCACCTGAGCTTAGCAGCTTGTACCAATCAGAGACAAGAGGCTTGGAAAAAGGACTAAAAAATGTCACTATAGGGTTTTTCCTGGGCCTGCCTTAGCTTCTCTTCATCAACAGTGAAGCACATCTCTGGATTCATATTTGAAGCGATCCATGAGGAGCTGAAAGAGTTCCTGCGGAGCACAGTCCAGACGGCTGGACACACTCAGACAGCAACTGTGACCACTGCAAAAATGGTCTGTGCTCTCAAGTACCAGCATCTTGCTAAGTACTCTTTTCTTGTTTCTGTTTCTCATGTTCAAGGCAAGCAGACAAGGGTCTATTCACGATATCTAGGGAGGAACGTAACAGCACGGTGATAATTCTCTGTAATACTCCCCTGGACTTCAGAAGTCTATGGGGCAGATATCAGAAGATATTTTTGTGGATAATATTCCCACTTCAGCCTTTTTTTTTTTCTATTAACTTATGTAACAAATTTCTTAAATCATTCTGAACTTTGACAAGCAAAACTCTAAGGCTGTTAATATAGATTAAGTGCTTGCACTTTTTACTCTTGAATGACTTATCTCCATAAAACTAAACCACCAGAGACTCAAGATACAAATCAAAACACCCTTAAATAGTTATTTTTGAACTTGCCACATAGTTAAATTTCATATCCACAGATTCCTCTTTAGAAGGAAAAGCATGTCATTATTCTGCATCTAGCCTCTCCATGCTATTCACAATATTGAATATTTTTCCCCTATTACTGAAGGCAACTCTATAGTATAGAGTCATAGTTAATTTACCCTTCCTATTTTGGAAACTTACAATGTTTTGATCACACCTGCTGCTATTCTACTTTTCTATTTTTACTATAAGTTTTTATACATACTAGAAAGGCTAGACACTAACCTTTCAAGAAGGGACATACATGACTCCCTTCCCCAAAACATGGTAAACATTAAAAAGTTAAATGGTCATCTAAATTATTCCATGATAAATAAAATGAATTACAGAAAAAAAAAGGGGACCAGAAGACTACGGTAGAATCCCAGTTTTTCCATGACCAACAACTTGGTTCCCTTAATATTCATATCGGAAGATGACATCTTTCTATGTATCAGGAGTCATGTTTTCAAGAAGTACAATCTATTTTTAGAACCATTTTCTCTGAAATTCCACCAATAAAATTTCAAAGAAGAGCTGTAGAAGACTTACAGTTTAGCAAAGGCCCACAACATTTGAGTACCCTTCTGAATGCAGAAAAGTGTTTCTTTGCTTTATAATACAGTCTTAAATCGTTTTGGTAAATTTATTCTTTTTCCTACTTCATGTCATTTGCAGGGTGTCATCCAACTATGTGCAACTAGGTGAGAGTGAACTGATCTGATCAAATTTTTAGACTCCAAATTCATTGTTACTATTCATCACACAAAGTGACTTTATCTGTAAAATATCTTTCTTCACTTTTATCTGAAAAATAAAATACTTAATCATCACAACTTATAACCCTGTTTTGTTTAGATTGATTGAGCAGTTCACTCCTCTCCAAGAGGAGTGCTCTCTGTAATGCATTATGTCAATTATGCTTCATTACATGTTTCTCTCTCTCCCCCACAACAACCTTAAAATTTTTATGGACAAACCTACACCAATTATTTCTGAACCTTTTCTAAATCAGGATATATCTGCACTTCTGGTGTGAGGTTTTGAAGCCAGTCAGTCAAGGAACCCTATTAGAATTTGGTGAATAGATTCCTAGATGCTTCACTCCTTCCAAAAAGGGGGACATGCAGCGTGCACATACAAGCATAAAAGGAGATAAAGTGGGATTATATTGATCCAACATTTCAACATGACTAACTCGAAACATGACTAACATGACTATCCCTCTCAAAATCTGGGGGAGGTAGAGTGTGGGAAACGGTTTTCTTCAAAATTAGGTTATTTGAGGAAGGGGACCTGTTTCCATTTTGCAAGTGTTAATCTTTTTTTTTTTTTTTTTCCCCCCCTCCCTTCCCCCGCCTTCCCACTAGAATCCAAGGAGATGAGAAGGACTGGTGACTAGAGAAGCCAGAAACTTAGGAAGGAGCTCAGACAGTCAAATTAATGTCTTCGAAACGCAAAAGTCAAGCTTCATAAAACAGTCTCTATCAAAGCAGCATTGGTTGGTATTAAGGATTAAAGGATGAAAATACAGTCACCAGTTCAATCCTCTATCAATTTTGCTGTTCTTTTTCTCAGTACAGATAATCAGGCTTTGTTTACTACATTTTACTCATCTAATTCTCTTGAGTAGTGGCACAGCATTATGATCTTTCTAGTTCTAGAAAGTTTTGTTTATCATATTTTATTAAGAGAAAGATCCCTAGAAAAAGATCTCAGCCAAAGTGGAGAACAGAAGGAATCTTGAAGGCACCAGACACGCAAGAGGGGGCAGCAGAGCAAGGACAAGAAGCAGAGCAAGGGAAGGCCAACACTCCAAAGGCAGAAGCAGCCTGATAAAACTAGAGAGTTTAAGTAGGGAGAAAGGTGAGAAAAGCTCACAAAGATTAAATTTGCTAATTATTCTAATCAAAGGTTAAAAAAAAATACAGCTAATCCAAAAATATTTAGTGCAAGTCTACCAGAACATGCAATTTGCTCATTTATTTGAAAACTTAAGATTTAAGACATTATTTTAGCAGCAATAACTAACACAATCATTATTTCTTGAAAACACCAATAAAAATAGTTTTATGAAGTCTAAAGATTATGATTCAGTAAAACACAGTATCTCTGCTTTTGGAAAAATATGTTCATCTTACATTAAAACACACAGAAAGACTCCTTTAGGATTTATTTTTAATGGTTAAAATTAAATGGTTAAGATATGCATTTAGGTAATTCCAAACTGAATCATGGACAAATTATTATTATTTTAAAACAAACAAACAAAGTGAAAGTCCTCTACTGACAGTGCAGAGCCTTTTCTCCATACAACTCAACTTTGCTTCCTTGCTTACTGTCTAGAAAACAGAAGCCTTATTTTGAGACCCTAACTTCACATAGCAACCTCCAATGTTTCTTCAAATCCCATCCATTTGCAAGCTAAATTCATCAATCTTGATTGTCATGCTCAAAGCAGCTTAGTAACTGGATTTAGGTACCCCTTCTGTTCTCTTCCTTCATGCAGATACTTCACTAACATCCATCTTAATTATTTCTTTTCTTGTGTTGCTTTACCAATCTCTTCACACAATATCCTTGCAGTACCCTATGATACATGAAAAAGCACTACGGCACAAGCTGCCTCTCCATGGGGACATGACAGTACGTTAAAATCTAACTAACTAACTAAATCCTCAGCATGAATACAGCAGGCAAAGCATCTACATGATTTTAATGTGGCCATAGGTGGTTTTCCTTCTTTTCTTCTCACTTACTCTACTAAGAAAAAAAGTCTTTACTGTTTTGGCTGAACTAAGGCAACCCAAAATCTAGACACCACAGGCTGCAACACAGAGTGGAACACTACAGGGCTTCTATGACTGTGTCAACCTGCCTGCAGATTCAGATTAAATTATGCTATGTTTTGCAGGTTTATAAAGCAAGGCAGATTAACACAGAAATGTTGTTAGATATGGTCTTAGAAAACAAACAAAATCCTTCAGAAATCCTGACTGCATCATAGGACTCCAGGAGCTAAGGACTCATTTATCCCACACCAATCCCAGTAACGCAGAGAAGTCTGCTTTCAAAATAGTTTTACTGCAATTAAGAATTATCTAATAATTCACACATACTATGTCTGCTTAGATAATTGGGGTCATCGTGTGCCAGAAACGAGAATATGGCTTTTGTCACTTAAATACCATGCACATACAAGTACACTTTAGTAATCATTTACAGTTAATGCACGGCAAGCTGGTTGAATGTATTTTAAAAAATATTTTCTAGGGGAAAAAAAGAGATTTTTCAGAAATAGGTTTACATTATCTATTTTACTTAAGATCATTTCTCACCTTTAACTGTGTGCCTTAGAAATAGAAAACACTCCCGAAATTTCTAAGTTTCATTTTCTCTGTACTCTACATTCCTTGATAGAAGAAATATTTAAGTTATAATATTCACACAGTTCACAGCTGAAAGTGGATACCTTTCATTTCCCAGAGCAATATGGAGCAAAATACATTTTTTTTTTTTCCCACAGTGTTCAAGACTACGCAAAATTGGATCATGTCTTTACTAGGAAAGAAAACTAGATTTGGTCTATTTTCTACTTTTTTCAATTTGGGAAGCTGAAACAAATTTGAAAGTCATTATATATCACTAATTTGAAGCTTAAGTTTGACATTGCTTTATAAGTTTTCATCTAAACTAAAAGCTTAATATATCTTGCTATGACTTTATTTATCTTTCTTGATACATTCCTTATTAGCATTTTATCATCAGTTTCTTCAATGTGGTAAATTCCTGTGCCAGTACAATGAGGTAGTTTAGATCTCTAATCTCCTGTGCAGTCTCAGCTAAGCTTAGCAACTCTCCAGTGATATGAAATCATCATATTTCCTAGGAAGGATAAGGTAATGAGAACATATTAAAAAATAAAGGGTATCCTGAGGTGTCCTGCCATTTTCTGGTGCAAAATTAAGGGAAGAGGAAAGGAAAAAAAGTACTAAACAAAACATCAACTCTGAGTACAAGGAAATTCATAGCATTCAGTGAATAAGGATAAAAGAGTTTTTTTTTTTTTTTTTTTTTTTTTTGCAATAATAAGCTATCATGCATTGCATAATGATTAATAAATTTGATTGTCAGATGTAGAAATTTAGAAGTATACTCTAAAAAAGAAGCTGTGACTGTGGCACAGAATTCTAGAACAAAAACAACTCTAAATTGCTTTTTCTGAAGAGTGGTACATTATAGCTACTTGAAAAACAGATTGAAATAAAATGAAAGTGAACCTTTGAAACCTCTGTCTACGTACCCTACTACTTCAGCCACCTGCTTAGAGCTTCGCACAATGGTTTTCCACACAAAAAAGAATAATTTTACTTAACTGAGGAATATTTCCTCTGATTTATCTTGTGATCTCCATCATGTAAGTCCTTACCAAAGACCTTCAAAAGTTTCAAAAAAAATTACTTTTGTCAACTGAATTGTATAACCTGCAAATTTAATTAACCTAGAGACCCAAATGTCACAAATTAATCTGTTAAGACTCATATTCACGCACGCATGATGAGAAGAGTTTTCTGTCTGAAAACAGATGGATTTAATATTTGTATGAAATCGATTTACCTTTAACCTGCTTCGTACAACTCCTGTTCTGTATTAACATTTATTGCTTCAGAGACATGCATTATTATTCAGCATTTTCAGTACTGAGATTTTAGCATCATGAATTACAGAGAACGAGGAAAAAAAAAAATACTTGGCGAGATAAGACACAGACCTTGTGGGAAGGGTACAGCAGCCATCAGCCGTCAGCCTGACTTGAGTCTCATAGCTATCCAGTGGACAAACAACTTGCTGAACAGGAGGGCATTCTACCGTGCTGCAATCCACGCTGAACACTAAGGAAAGGAGGGAAAAATGTTTTATTCAGGCTTTAGAAGCTGTCATCATTTAGAAGTTTGCATGAGGAAGCAGGTAGGCATCAGTCAGAGGACTCGAGTGCAATTTCTGTAGTAGCAAAGTGCTTTCATTCCCTTTAACATTAGCTTTTTGAAACTGGAGCAGTCCATCTAACTAGTAGTTAACCTCTAACCTCCAACAGTGGCAATTAATCACGCTAGTTAGGGAGAGCCTGTGCTACTCTATGTGAGCCATTCCCTCACATTCTGTCAGTCTCCAAAATCATTCAATTTGGAGTGTTGCAAAGCATAAACGATAAAATATACACCTACTCAATCTTTAAAAACGGTTTATGTACCTGTTTACATTAATTAAAAAAACAAAACCAAAAAACTTCTGAAAGTGGTTGTCCTACAACCCCCTGTGGCAGCAAGTTCCAACTGTTCCCTGCCTGCTGTGTAAATAAGTATTTTATTTGTTTTGAATTGATCTTACCAGCACCAGAGTGCCCTCTAGTTTTTGTAAGGATTAGTTGGATTTGATGAACAAAGGACCAGCGTGCAGCTTATCTACTACCTTCAGAATGTGATAAGCCACATTCATGCCTCACCACAGCATTCCCTCCAAAGGGGAAGATCTTTATTATTACATTAAAAAAAGGAAACAAAAGTTCCTGCTTATTTCAAACCAAACAATTGGTTTCTCAAACTTGATAAGCACTGAGCCAATCTTCCAGAAAAACTGAAAACACTGCAGGGTTACAGAACATTCTGTAATTGTATTCTTCATTACATCAGTAAATTAAAAAAAAAAAAATTACTCCCCCAGATGAATTTTAAGATCACCCCTAAGAAACAAGCAACAGACATTTGCTACTGAAATATTAGTTCTGTTTTCATGCCTTATTTTGACTTCACTGATTACATAAAGTATACATTTCATGAAAGGGTTTATTTTTATTAGCTAATAAAAAGTTTTATGTAAAAGTAGTAAATGAGTAAAAAAAAAAAAAAAGTTTTGTGCATTCAGGAAATGTTCAAGCTTTAAGTATACAGTTTGATTAACACATCACTCCAAGAAATCCTAAATATGCTGCAATTTCCTATTGCTGAACATGTTTTTTGCGAGCGTTTGCTTAAGGATGCTCATGGATTTTCTTGTGCACTGAATTTGTTTACAGTAGCACCTTTGGACCCCTCATTTTTCTATTTGTGAAATTATAGCAGAAGCCGTACAACAGTTTCACACCATGACTCAGCTGAGGTAATTTTCCGCCACCTTTCTGGACTGTAAAACCTAGGCTCCCTCTTCATGAAAATGTTAATGGCTCAGGTGAAAATAACTTTATAGTAGAGTATGTTGACATGAATACATTAAGTTTCACCTCCACGTACTACACTGACTTTTTAAAGAACAGCATGCACAGCTCAGGAACAATACCAAAATAGCTACCTATGCATCTAAAGATCTGGGATCAAGGTAGTTTTTGCATTTCTCACGCTAAGGAGTGGCTCAGCACAGGAAAGACCGAGTCACTTCTTTCCAAGTGTCTAGTACAAGAGCATAAAGTTAGCTTCTACAGCAACTAAGAATCATAACATAAACCATTTGCTTTGAATTTTGATGCACTTCAAATAGTCCTTCATAAATAACAAGATGCCCCATGAAAACATTTGAGAGGGTTAACTCCATTTTCTCCTTTGGGAGAAGGCGATGGAAAGGAAGCATGAAAGCCAATGCTGCTTCTTCCCTGCAGAAGAGGGTGATGTGACATCCAAGCATCTTTCAGTAGGGATTTGTTTACTTTTCCCTGAAACCCATCCTTCTTACATCCCTTCACATTTTAGAGAATATTAAACACAACCACTAAACATTATGTTTTCCAGACTTTCAGCGCAGTTTCCTGACATATTTTGCCATCCTCTGAACCCCTTCAGGTATTCAGAAACTGCATCTTTCCATTTCAACCCCTATTTCAGCAAACACACACACACAGAATTCATGTGTTATCCATACACACAGAGAAACAGTAATATACCACTGTACATACAATAGTATAAATGCATGCACAGAATAAATGATATAAAATAGCATAGGAGAGGCAGGTTGGACTAGGTGATCCCCAGAGGTTCTTCCAGTCTATAGGATTATACAATTCTTTGATAAGAGCCTATGAACACACAACATTTTACTACTTTGGAATGTATTCTTTGGAATAAGTGAAGAGATAATATTTACTATATTGCTTAAAAACAGATGTACAATGATGACCATGACAGAACACTCATTGAAATTTTCACTCATGGAAAACAAAGCCTCTCCAAAAACTGAATGAACTTCAGATTTTAGAAGATTTACCAGTTTAAAAAATAACAATTCTTCCATGGGAGTATATAGTCTACTAAGATTTGACAACACCAGTCTACTCCTTTCCCTGTCTTCCAGCCTTGTTGGCTGACTCTTCTTTTGTGATCATCCTACCACTTCAAACACTTGGCAAATGATTTGAAGTATCTATATGAAAGTTATAAAAATGAATTGTGAGGACTACTGAAGTGTAACTTGACAAAAATTGGGCTATGAGATGACCAACAATTCCAACTGTACTTCAGCTCTCCTCTCTTGCCTCTAAAACCAGGGCACTAGGACAAGTAGGGGCTCCACTTGCTGTGCACCCAGTATTTTAACCACTACATCTTTCAGCACCTAACATCCCATGGGCACAAGAGAGTATTCCCCTGCACTCTTCAGCCTCACCACTGTGCTCTCACCCTTCTGCTGTTGAAGTGACTGCCCTCCCTTCTCTCCGCCCGCTCCAGCCTCACCTTTCAATCCCCTCATCCCAAAACAGGCTCCTACTACTTCTTTTACCCCTCCGTGATCCTTCAGGATTGTCATCTTATCTAGCCTCCCATCGCACACCACTCAACTCAGGCTACCTGAATCACACTTCCATCATCTCCCTAGGTCTTCTGCTCACTCCTTGCCCTTGCCCCCTCCATTTCTAACCTCCACTGCACTACACTTCCCTTCAATGCCATCAATCTCCTTCCCCAATTTCTCCAAAGTCTTTGCTCCTCTACCCTCCAACGTACAACTTCACTTCTCCAGTTCCATGTACATTTACCTTCTACAATTCCCTACAATTTAAAAAACAACAACAAAAAAAGCACTTCAGGAAACAACACAAAGTTACACTGATATGCAAGTAATCACATACTTATTCTGAATATTCTATAAGGCTAACAAACCAAAAACAACCTTCAAAAAGTACCCTAGAGAGTTAAGTCCTGATCTGAGTTCTTTATAAATTACCAACTGGGAATATAAAGAACAGCTGAGAAATATTAGAGCTAAAATTTATGCTGAGAAACTAAGAACATAATCCAGTCAGTAGAGTAAAATTAAATAAAGATATATTTGAAATATATTATAAGAAGAATTTAAGTGTACAAATATGATGATTCAGTGGCAGTTCTGCAGTGGAAAAATCTTGGGATAACAGTATTTCACAAATTAAGTACAACAAAAGATTCAACTTTTATTTAGAATTTTGCATGAAAAACACAGAAAACAATTATTTTTCTGTACTGCACAGATGAAGGTTCAACCAAAATACTGCTCTGCCTTTGGGCACCATGTTTCAGGGACATGAATAAATCCAAAAAAAGCCTTAGAGAGGAACAAGATAACAGTCAAGAAGTGAAGGAGATGGTGCCACAAGAAAAGCTGACTTGCTTATTGATGAAAGAGGGCTAAGGCAGAGAAAATGTTCCAAAGAAAGCTATAAAGACTTGTTTGCTAGCTACTCCTGGACAGGGAAAGTTTGTTTAAATTTTCACCATGGTAGATTTGCATTAGGTATTAGGAAAAACTGAGAAGCACTAGAACAAAGACTTCTCTGGAGGTTTTTAAGGATATGTTAAATGAACATAGGTAAGGTATAGCCTAAGTATACTTGAACCTGCTTTCAGATTTTGTATTACAGAATTGTATGCAACTGTTTTCAGGTTTATATTCTTATTAATTATCTCTGCTCAAGCTTGAATCACACAGAAGAGTTAGTTATACCTTCCGCTTCACTACGAAAAATAAATCACAAAAGATTATTTGTGGTCCTATGAAATAGAAAAGCAGACAGACACTGGAAGTACTGCTGTTTCATTATGTTCTCCTGCAAAGCTACAGAAACTTTAAGACAGTAATCTTAATTCCATGTCCATGAACAATAGATTTCTATATAAAAAACTTTGTATAATGTAATCAAGTGTGCCACTTTCATTAGAAGTATTCATTGTAATACATTATTCCCAGCACAAATTTCTTTAAATGGAGTAACAAAGGAAAAGAAAGAAAATAAACTTTTTATAATATTTCTCATCTACGTTTTTAAAGGGTGGCTGCTCAGAGAATAACTGAAAACTTGCAGAATATTCAGAAGAATTCAGATGATATACCGGCTTTGTTGGATACCAATCATATAAATTATTGTGCGTATTAAACAGACAGTGGAAATAATGCAAGATTAAAATGAAAAAGAAACAAAAAATAAACAACAACAACAACAAAAGGGTCCATTTTTACCTGGTTTACATTCATAGAGATCACAGCATTCCCCAGGCTTTCCTGATGCCTTAGAAACCAGTATATTCAAATAGCCAGGCTGGCAAACTTTCCTCAAGCAACCTGCAGGATTACACACGCAGCGGCTCGGGAGCGGGCAGCATTCCCCGGGCGGAGCGTAGCCTTCGATCAAGATGGAATCCTCCGGACAGCGAGGGGAGAACTGGACCTCGCAGCGGGCCTTGGAGCAATCGGGTTTCTCTTCTGAAAGGGAGAGGAAAAAAAAATATATATATATTAACATGTCATATACATCAGTCAAACACTGTACTGAAGCTTATGCTTTAAAAAAGAAATCGGATTCCCTCCTCTCCCCCTCCAAATAAAAAGGAAATTGCTTCTACCAAATTGTTTTGCAAAATGGGATATACCTAAAAGCATCTTGATATTTGCAAGACAAGAAGTACGTTACTAAATTTTGCACAAATATTCTAATTTTAACTAAACTCACAGCCTCAAAAGCAGCTGGGAAACAAAGCACTTCGCCTTGATATTAAGATGCAACTTGTCAAACCATGCACAGCCCTCACGTTCACATCTGCACCTTTAGCTCCTGCACTTTCCACTACAAGAAACTGATTTTAGCTGATCGATTTCTTACACTTGAATGACCCAAACTTAGATTTCACAAACCTCAAACCTTGTTAAAAGTTCACCAGCTAACCTATATGAAGAGTCCATAGGGAACCTACGCATGCTTTGATAATATCAGAACACTGTTATAAATTTCAATGCTTTGAGCAGTGGAAAAGACTTGGCTAACTTTTAAAAGTTTATCTCTAGTGAAAATACCAATGACAAATTAAGATGCATTAAACAAAAGTATCTATGATTTAAGAAAAAAAAAAAGACAAGAATATTCATTCATTGTTTTTAGAATTACTAAAAGCAAAATAAAGCATATATGAAATTCTGCTTCTAATCATATCCTGAACATACTTCAGAGTAAAAGTTTTTCCAGGGGATCACTTTTATACTTCCTTGCAGTATTTTGTTTGGATTCCACTATTCCAAGTGATACTAAAAGTCAAAGCAATACTGTTTGCATAGATGGATGATTTTCCTACTTTGATTTAGTTTCACTTAGAGGGACATGAAGCCTACATATGTTAATACTTAGAAAAATGGTATTGTAGGTTATTATATTTTACTGAATTTCAGCTAGCAAATATATCACGACAGAGTCAAAAAACAATTTCACATATTGCTTTAAAGTACAAGCACTCTATATTTTTCTTACAGGCTATACAGATTAGTAAATTACACGTGTTATCAACAATGTCGTAATTATTTTCTTTCAGTTAAGGACAAGAAAACACAACAGTACTTCCATCTACCTGGTAAAATTGCTTTGGTTAGGTATGTTCTTTGCCTAGACTTTTATATAATGTTTCTAACACCATTAAAACAAAACAAACACAGTTATATTGCCCTTAATTTAAGCTATTATCTACTTCACTAAACTCTTCAGACTGAACATGACTGGTTATTAAGTTTCACTGCAGAAATATAGCTGTAAAAACAACACATAGCTGCTTTTCGTAGTTTAGGGAAACAGTTTAAAAAATTCAAAACTTTAGCTTTTTAAAGGATGTATTTTCCATCACCACTGCCTTTTGTTCAGCTCTTCACCCACAGTAGTGATCAGATAATAGCAAAGGAGAAGCCTTTTAAGTTATGCTCACTATAGACCCTTAAAATTACACTGTTACTTGTGAGCTGCCCAAGCATCACACATTCAGTAATAATTCTGATTTTTATGACTGATAATCCTATCTTCATGCAATACCTTCTGTGATACTCCTATTGTACATATTTAAGTATGCCTAACCATGATTTTACTTGATTGGATTTGCCTATAAGCATATTTTACCCTAAAAGCTCTGCCTGCATGGTCTGCAGACCATGCTCAGGACAGCACTGCCCAACTTAAGCTGACTTTCAGAAACACAAGAGCTGTCAAAGAGCAAGTGAAACAGCAGCAGTTAAACTATTCAGGATTTTAGATATACTTATGTGGAACACCAATGCAAAGCCTACTGCTGGAGTTGATAAGATCACCTAGCAAAGCACCTGAAGAAACAAGCTGGCACCAAGGGGAGGTTGTCAGAAATATAACAACCAGTGGAAAGGAGAAAAAACAATCTTAAATAGAAAGTCATGGCAAGTACAATTATCTGAAATGTTCACTCCTTGCTTTATAGTTATAACTTTTTTTCCACATTAGAGTCTTATGTCCAATACAACTAATCGTAACAGAATACAATGGGGCTCCCCAAACTGCAAATATTTAATACAACTTGCTTTATTTGTAAGAGGAAATGGTTTAAACACATTGTGTTTGTGTTTTTTTTATAAAATTGCTTAAGGGCAGCAGATACTTACAAATCAAACACAAGATTTCTTCTTAAGGAAGTAACAACTACTTCTGGACTCTATACCAAACAAAAACAAAGAAACAAAACAACAATCACCACCACCACAAACCTACTGCTACTTCTACAAACGCCTTATTTTCAAATTATAACCTCGAGTTACATAGGCTGTAAAAAACTGCCCTCACAGTATGGAAGTGATGTAAGTGAATTGCAGAAAGGCCAGATCTATGAATCCAAGTCACAGCAGTCAACATGATTTTCATACAGGTTCCTTTTTGCTTGGCCATATCAGAGTCAAAAGTGGCCAAGGTGACATGATTTTTCCATCATTGATTTTATCGTGTTTTCCTTGTGGAGGAAGGCAGCAAGAGGCTAATGTGATCTGTGACCTGCAGTATTAAAAGGGCGTCCTTGAAGACTCCCTTCCCTTTGTACTTGGGAAGCAACTGTCATCTCGGAGATGAGAAGGCGGCAGTTCCCACCACAGGGTTAGCGCATCTTTTCGTTAGCGCTTTAATCAGCTGGCACCTTCTGTTTCACTGCATCTCAGGAAAAGCTGATGAGGGGCTCTCATTTTAACGCCAGGCCAGAATAGAAGAGACTGCTTTTAAGCAATATTAAGAAAAATTCAAGGTTTTCTTCTTGGCATCTTGGCAAATGGCACACTTGCAAGGCTATCCACTTTTTCTAATTGCAAGGATAGGATTTTATATACAAGGCATACTTCTAAAATCCATTGTGCTAAACTTGTTTATCTTTTCATTCCTTGATCCAAGAAGGCATGGAAATTGAATTTGGTCCCAAAATAAACGATGACAAACATGAATACAGCCATAAATGTCACTGTTTTAATAGGATTCCTGATTTAATTCTATTACCTACAGCTATTCAGGATTTCATCAAACAAGAGGAATTGCTTGTTTAATAGCTCTTTTCTCCTTTATTAAAAAAACACTTCCAGCCCTTACAAAAGTAACACAGAAGAAAACATCTGTCAAGGCAGAATAATTAAAAATACGATAAAAGACTACCTCAAACTGAAAGCTAAGGCAATGGCAAGCTACATTTCACAAGGAAATAACTGTAAATTAACTCACCAGCGATATTTTTGCCATGCTACCTTTTTATAAATCAAATCATGGCTATTTCGAGGTGGCTTCTCGGTAGGTCAAAACCTTCCGGAAGGCAAAACCAGCTGCTCTCCATTACATGAACCAGGCTCTTCCTACTCAACATCTCTCAAGTCAAGCAAGGGATCAATACTTAAACTTAGTTTATCTCATTTAATAATAAAGAGACCATAAATAGTTACTTTACTAGAGAATTTCCCATCCCTCTGTTAGCTCAGAAGCAAGACATCTTCCTTTTCCAAAGCAGCACACCAAAAAATCTGATCTTCTATGAAAGGAAGGACTATGCATATGACTTACTATGAAATAAATTAGCACAGGATATATGCAAAAGTCTTAGTCCTCAAAAAGAATTATCCTAACATGTATTTATTATGGGGCAAAAGAATACATATAGGTCATATTTTCCCAATCCATATTGTACATACCCTCACAATAGCAATATTATGTAGGCACAACTGCAAATAGGAGAAGAATAAAGCTGTCTGTTAAATCAGATGTCTTCTTTTCTTAATAAAGAGTTTGTGCTCAGAACACAATTTTTATACTAATTAAATTATGTATTTATAAACATGTAATTCATCATCTCACCCTTGAGATGGCTAATAGGTCTCATTTAATAATTGTTAGCAAGGCAACAATAATTCACAAATTAATGCAATGCAGAGTTGCATGCACTCTACAGAGATAAAGGAAGAGCCTGGCTCAATAAGGCAGGGAGTCACATGAGTTACCTATTTGAAGCCAAGGAGGCCAGTACATTTGGAGCCAGAACATTCTGGAATGTGTCTGGAAAGATGACATTTTGGCAATATGAACACAATCCAACTAAAGTAATTGACATTCTGAAAAAGTCGAAGGAAGAATCTGATGGATCCTTGAAAACAATTTTCAGAATGTCTACTCAAGAAGGCAGCTTTACAAATTGTTTATATAACATCATTTGGCTTACCACTGGCACTGCTACCTTCAGGTATATGTTACAACCATATGATATTTGCACAAACCCATATTCTGTAATTAATTTTCCACAAACCTGAAGGATCATGCTTATTGTTACATTGCAGCTAGCCTCCAAAAACCTACCACTAGTACGACAGAGGACAATGTACAAAACCCAAGAATAACCTAACCATGTAAACAACATGTGGCATGTTTTAGAATAAAGAGAGCTACATACAGTACTCATTTATTTAAAAGTCAGAATTCAACCAAAATTCAATACTGAAATCCTAAGATTTTCACTTTAGAAGGACACAAGAAGCTGTTGAACCTCAGAAGCCATGGCATAATGCTGTTCCAATTGACCTTTCTCTGCAGCCACAATATGTTTGTTCTAAAGTTCATGAGTGGTAGGAGAGTAATGGACAGAATAACAGAAGTGAGAAGTCAGGATTTGAATTTAGGTGGGAGGAGTTTTTGCCATTAGCATTCAAGAGGGCCTGTCAGGAAACAACAGTCATAAAGGTAGATGCAGATACAGAGAAAATGTATGAATTGTGGGTATCAAAAGCAGCTACATAATTTTAAAATTTTGTTTCCCATGACCTTATGAAATTAGTAAGGGAGGTTTTGTAGACTGCTAAACTCTATTTTACAACCAATGCTTTCTCTGAAAGAAGGTAACTTTACATTCGTTCAAGATTTATTCAGTACTGGACCTTTAAAGTGGCCTTTAGTTAGCAGTATTTATCAAGGCTAAAAACTGAACATAGGAAGTCTAGATCTCAATTTATTTTTCTCTTTGCAACCTGAAAAAAGCCCACCCAAACACAAATCACATACCCACATACCCACACCCCTCCCAGGCAGCTGGGCTAATCCCAAAGCAGTGCAGAAATCAGGATAGGTCCCGAAGAAGAATTAAAAACTTAGCTTTCACCTCTGTATCAAATTCTTTTCCTTCATTATGTTTGCATGCTCTGCTTTGACACGCAGAGAAAATACATGCCAAGTATAGTTAATGAGAAAAGCAGAACAGTTAAAACATTGGTTAGCATAGTGAAAAGACCTTAAGGTATAATGTAGTGTGGGAGAAATTGAGGGAAAAAAAAATCCTGGAATGGGGTGGGAGGGCATTCTGCTTGCTTTTCAGGTGAAATGAAACAGATCCCCGCTTTTCTGGTCATCTTTTTAGGGAGCAATTTTTAGCATTTTGTCAAAACTTCATGTGACCAGATGCCTTTCCTCAGTCACCATAGAAACAAGGACAGAATGTTTTCATAGAAGGGGAAAGTTAAAGAAACTATAGTAGACTCAGGTCTTAATGTTTCCACGGAGATACTTAAACTAGTCCACAGCTGCTCTTTTGAAAACAAGTTTAAGATACATGCAGGGGTGGGTGGGTATGCATATACTTACTATTAATTATAAAATTACTATAAATAGAATCATATAGAGATTTATATATAAATTTATGAATAGATTAAAAATTATTATTTTCTGCTATGTCTCTATAGAAACATGTAGAATAGGCACAATTTTGAAATGGGAAACTTCATATTTGATAGATTTTAGTTTTCAAAAAATTTCTTCTTCAGCGTAGCATACAGGTCACTAATGTGCACTTTCTGTATTGCTGGGCAGAGCGATGCAGTTAATGTAGCCTACCTGCTTTGAAGATGCATACTGTGCGGTTCTGCATTTTTGTTCAGCTGTCAACTGTTTTTGTGAAATCTAGGCTACATTTTTTTCCCTGACAGTCTTACAGCTGTCACTGGAACCCATTCCAAACAATAGGCATATTGTACTTGTTATACAGTGGCAGGAAGGAAATATTAAAAGGATTAGGGATAAACAAGAAAAATGATTACCCGGCTGGAGCAGTCAGACAGACAGGGATCGATACAGGAATGCAAAATACCCAAAAGGATTTTCAAGAATCAAAGGGACAGTTATAACAGATTAAAAAAATGAGATTATCTTACACATACAATATGTACATTACTGTATACGGATGAACTGCTACAAATAAAAAAAGAACTAGAGCTTGACCTTTTACCAAAAACTGAACTTCATCTAAAGTTTGCTCATTTTTTAAAACAAGTTTTGCTTCACTTTCCATCTTTCTGACTCTCTGGATTTTACATAATGCACAATGGAGCAATCTGTCTGTCCCATATTTTAGCCTGATTTTTTTTCTGTGATATGATAGCAGCAATCTGTGCTTGGCATTGGTTAAGATAGCCATGGAAATAAGACAGGCATAGATATAAGCTACACTAAATAGACAATGCATTATCAAAATGCATCATTGTAACTTACTTTTAACTATGGATTTGCCAAAGTATTTTCATTTTAATCTAGGCTCTAACATCCAGGTGCAAAGGCTTAGCCATTGAACACAGTAGCTTCACTCAAGATACTTCCTTCAGACTAAAATTCAGCATACAGTAGTAAGATTGCAATCCCGTTTGGATAGCAAAGTCATTAGTATGTTCTATTCTACTTTCTGAACTTTTTGCTTTCCCAATACTGAAAATACTAGAAAGGGTGGTATCCAAACCCAAAACACACATCAGAATGTCAATCAAGTTCAAGGCATCCTCTGCCAAAGAAATGCATATGAAAAAATCAATGTGGATTTACAAGACTTCAGATGCCACTGAATCTAGATGCAAACACAAACTCAGTGAAACCAGAACTGCTTATGGAAATAGCTGCAATTGGGTTCAAGCCTCCCTGCTCAAAGCATTTCTGAAAGAAGCTTGGGAGTTGTCCTGTTTGGGTATATCGGAGCTACTTGTCAATTAAGAGGTTGTTGTTGGCTTTTTTGTGTTTTTTAATTAACATAATTTAGCAGCTTGATATCAGCAAAATAATTAATCCAAATTGATAACTGATAACATTATATAAGATAACTGCAGGAGTAGTACATAAGTACATAAAAGAGAATCAAATCAATCCAGTCTGCTGTAGTCCAGAAATGGAAAAATAAACAATTCCAGGGATGGGATCCATACTACTGACACACAGCTTTCAGCAGAACTCAAGCACCTTTAGGCCTCAATATTAAAAATGCCCCAAATATATATTGAAATATAAACATGAAGAAATGCACAATAACACCTTATGTGCCTAATGAGATTTACAGATATGCTAGGGTGCCCAGCAGACACTGAAGCAGCTGGGTTATCCCCCATTTAAAAAAGACAAACAGAAGGTTTTGTGCACTATCATGAGTGGAATAACAGCACGTTGTGATTTCTTGATACAAGAGAGTCTGTTGTTCTGGATGGATGATACTGCTCATAGCATTAGTCAAGCTATTCATTTGCACATCAGTTGAAGTCTGAAAACAAAGCAGTGTGTACACAGTAATGAAATGGTCTCAAGTACAGAGCAAGGGCTTCAAACAAAGAATGTCCCCCCCCCCCCCAAAAAAAAAAATTGGAAGTAAACCAAAAAATGACGAAGAGACAAAACTCTAGAGAAGTCTAGAAGAGACACCACTATAAACAGCACACACTTCAATGACTTAGAAAAATGTGTACCAGCAGTAAATTTACCTAAAGGGAACTAATAGAGCAGAAAATATTCTTTATTGAAATGATACAAGCAGCTGCAAACCAAAGGAAATTCTGCATGTGTAACAAACTGATAGTAAAGCACAAGTATACCAATTTCTGCTTTCTGTAGTCTAAGAATGTAAAGCACACAGAACTACACACTACACCTGAAAACAGTACCTAAAGCAGTATGCCCAAATCATTATATCTGCCTCTTCATGAAGATCTTAAAATGAGAACACATACATACCTGAAATACATACCTGTATTTAAAAATAAAATAAAAAAAAAAACCCAGAGCAAAAGAGCTAGATCAAAAAAAAGGAACCGAATGGCATTAAAAAGACAAAACAGCTGCCATCGCCACTCCCCAGGGACTGGAACGCCTGAAGATACTTTTGGAACGTAAACTCCATTATGCAAACTAGTTCTCCTAGCTATTAATTTGTAGCTGCTTTCGAAGCACCTCCGTATGCTTGTTAACAGCTTAACCACATATTTTTAAAATTCCTCTGTAAGGATACACAAGATCCATAAGGAAAGTTACCTCTGTTCAGCATTTCATACTTTTCTCATTTCTATTAACCTCTCCTAAGAAACTGCAGTTTCAAAAAGTAGGAGAGGCACAGTTTCCTCCCTTTAGGCAATCCCAAGACAACTATTTCCAATGGTGAAAATCAGTGCCATGTACGTCAAAAAATCATAATTCTCCAACTTGCTATGGTCCAAGTTCTCCCCTCTTTGGTTCACTGGGTTGGCTTTTTCCTTCTTCTAAATATTGTCTGTAAATCTTAAAATGAAAAAACCTTTTCATTCTTTAACATTTTCCAACTACTGAAAATCTCAACACTTTTTAAAATATATGCTTATTTCTTATATTACATGAATATCTTTGTAGAATTTTTGTCCTAGAAAATTAGTACTGACTATAGTATCTAACATTTCACAATTCAATTACTCAACTAATCATCAAGTTACTAAACAAAATTTCTAAGCATTAATTAAGAGAAACAGAAAAAAGCTCTAGTTACCTGAAAAAATATGACCAGAGAGCAAAGATGGCAACATAATTTGGGATAAAAATCTATAGACATACATTAAATTCTCATGTAAAAATTCTTGGTGCCCTTTACTGAAAAAAAATCTAGAATACTTTCAACTAAATGTCAGGTTAAAAGAAAAAAAATGACATTTTTAAAAAATTACTTCAGGTGTTGAAATAACTAAGCAGCTCAGTCCTCTGTAGAAAAGCAATACTGAGTTATGAGTTTTATTTTCGCAGTGAAAAGACACTTGTTAAAACTCTAGTTAACATCATTTCACTGAATAAGAAGGTGGTAGATTTTCCATACAAAACATTTTTCTCCAAAGCCGCCTTATCATAAGCTATCACATCTGAACTTTAAGAAGAATAAATAGCAGTGTTCCAGAAGAAACAGTTATAAAACTATTAAAATGTAAAGCTTTGCTCTTTACTTTTACTGTATGCAATTCTTCATGCTTTATGTTACAAATATGGAATATATAAAGATATACTATTCTATGGATATGGATTTTCTTGTATCCAATGGACACATGCAGCAGGAAGAGTAAGTTTTAAGAAGGCAGTTAAACTTCATCTGACTCCTTTCCTTAAATCCCGACTTGCAATACCCATCTTTAGTACTAACAAGGAATGTTGTTAATTTTGCTGTTAAGTTGCTGTTTTTTTCCTGACATAATGCTCAATCACATGAAGAAACATCTTTACTGCAAGGGACATGATTAGCAGTTTTATTTATCCCCAAACCCTTTTGGTTTTATACTTTAAGATCATCGTATAAGCAACTCAAAAAAGGAACAAATAACAACAATAAAAAGTAAACCCTGAAATGATGATAGAAAAAAAGGCACACTTGACCAAGACCACAACTAAACAGTGCATTATGGCAAGTATCACAGAAACTGCAATTTTAAGGCTAAAACCTAAGTGGTACAAGGTTGAGAAAATATATGTCCAAGCATTTCTTCCCCCTAATCTTTTTGAGAATTGATTTAAAAATAAATAATAATAATAAATAAATAATATTAATAATATAAATAAATAATAATAAAAAAACCCAAAAAATACAAATCATAAGGTGACTGGAAATATGAGAAGCTTCTTACTCCATCCAAACTATATCAGTATTTACTTCAAAAATGTTTACATACTTAGAAAAAAAATGTATATTTTTAAGCACAAGTCACACGCACACACATACATATTCATAATCAGTTTCCAAACAAACTATAAACAACAAGGGCAAACATGTTGCTCCATTCTGTATTATTGCCATAAAAAACCAAATGTAAGACAGTCTATTTTTAACACGAACTTAAAATGTAAAATGTAAAATGTAAATGTAAAATTACATCCTTTATCCTTTATACTTAGTTACTAGAGACCAACAGGTGGCTGCAAGGTACCTTAATGAAATGTCTAAAATAAATGGTATAAATTAAGTAGAGCTTAATGCTCATCACACATTAAAAGTTGCTAGGTATCAACCACCCAGCTGCAGCATCCCATTCTACCTGAAAGCTGCAACATTACACAGGGGGAATTAAATGCCAAAGCTACAAAAAAGCCAAAGTTAGAGCTTACACAGCACTGGGCTCTGTAAACACTCGTACAAGGATTTTGCTGACTGTCGTAGTCATTAAACTTGTACCCCTGTATTTCAAGCTGGATAAATGCCAACTCCTTTTATAAAGGATAAATGAAAGTAAGCCCAGGGAGAAAAAAAAAAAAAAAAAGAAAAGAAAAAAACACTAAAAGACCTGCACCAAATAAAAATCATCTCTTAATTCTATAATGCTGTTGGCTACAATAATATTAATTCAATTTCTCCTCTCATTTCAGTTATACAGCTGAGCATTAACTAGCTAGAACATTCTCTTCCAAGAACAGTTTGCAATCTTCTAGGTCCTTGCCCTTTAAACGGCTTTTCCCATATGTATATGTTTTTTCTTCCATGTCATCCCTTTCTTTCCCCCCTATCCTTTCCTCTTCATCATCCCTTCCTGTTATAACTTCAGGTAACCCATTATTGTTTATGCCTTCTCAAAACAACCCATCTTCCCATCTTTTCTAACCTGTTGCCTTGTTTACTATTTATATCCATTAGTATAAAACATAGCAACATACTTAACTTGTGTAATAATTTGCCTTAATGCAAAATAAATTATTTTATCTTAAATACCAAAGAAAACAAAATTGTGGAGTTTATATACCAACTTCCACAAAGCAAATAGAAAAAAAAATCCTGAGAAATTGAGATGCAGTAACATTTATAAGCCGCCCTATTCTTAGGGCGCTTTGACTAAGCATTGAATGTGGAATTGATTTACAAGTACCAGGAGGCATGCTATACCTTCCCCCTAGTCCCTCTGTGAAACACTATGCCCAGCAATACTAATTATTTCCAGTAAACCACAAGCGATTTTTTTTCCCCAGTGTATTTAAGGGAATCGAAGCAGTAGTATTTCATTATTATTTCCAAGAATGTTCCTATTGATGTATTCCTCAACAGGTTTGGGATTTGGTTGCACCCAACACCATTTTTAGATCAACCCTTGTATGATGAATAACTCATTCAGCAATCACTCCATAACCAATGCATGTTAATCTTACATACAAGTTTGTAGCAAATAGATCATTCTGCAGAGAATAAGGTTCAGTGATCAGAGACAACTCATACTGAAATGTACCTTGTGAGACACCAAGTTCAGAAAGGAAGATTTTCTGCTCAAGGAAAGAACTATTAATCAGTCAAGTATATGAGATGGCATCTGATTCACTAAAGCGAGATTAATATCTCCAAAACGTAGGAGCAAGCAATGATTTATTAGAATAGTTGATAGACATCTCACAGAAACTGGAAACAGTGGAAGGAGGAAGGGGATAAATGAAGTTTTGAGAGATAACCATGCAAAACTCCCAAAGAGGGCTTTTATAAACTGTAAGGTTATAATGAAACAATCCTACCTGATAATATACACTGTAAGATGCTAGGCAAGCAGAAAGATCAGGATTTTAATTGATCAGCATCTGACCTCCTTTGCCTGTTATGAAAAAATCATGCAAATCGGACTACTGTAAAACAAAAATGATGTATGGCTACTAGCAAATACCAGTCATTTTATATAAAAATATGTAATGATCCTTACAACCTAGGCACTGGGTTAATCATGTAAGCTCAAACAACACGATTCTTTAAGCAATTCAAAGAATAAGAACATATTTGCTCATACAAGGCCAAGCTGGAAATGTTATTGCCCACAACAGTTCAGATACAGCAGTTCTAACCCCAGTTCTAGCCCTTCAACATCCAACAAGATAACAGTAATAAACATGCAGGAGCTACCAAATAATTCTCACTAGAATAGCCTAAAATGCTTATGCAACCCAAAGTCAAATGAGGCCAGTTTAAATGTTGATATATTTTAGTTGTTTTCCCCGCCATTTTGGTTGCAAAGAAAAATGAAAGGGAGACCAAAATACTGTTACATGTCAAAGGTACACCTCACACGTCCATTTTAGATAGCTAAGCTCATTGGTCACCTCTAATTAAACAGCAATACTCATATTTATTATAATAAATCACAAACAGTTGAAATAGACTGGAAAGGATGAAGGATTCTTTAATCAATTGTAGCTACCCAGTGATACAGAGTTACTAAGTCTCACAGAAATTTCATTTTTCCAAAGAAAAGACCTAAAAGAGCAAGTAAATGTCTGACCCAAAACACTGCCCACCACTGGAGAAGGAAAGAAAAAAAAATTAGAAAAAAGGAAAATTTAAATCCCATTATATAATCGAAGAGGACAAGAAAGCTCCTGAAATTTTGGCCTAGTGCTTAATTTTGACTTGATGATCCCTTGAAATAACTTTCCCTATAGATCTTCCTTTCATATAGAAATATCAATTTAATTCCATGTTGAAAAGCTTGCCATTGTGTATTTTGCTTAGTTCTCTAGAAAAGCATACAATAATTTGTTAAACCCCAGAAAGAATGGTACAAACACCAACACTATCAAATATTTTATCAATACAGTGATTAAAAAGCCTGTTTTCCTAAAATAATTTCATATATTTATCATTAGAAAGCTTCATCTACTTCATTTCATGCCAGTCAATCACAATGTGGCAGTCCTTTAATACGCAAAACAGATCTTATAGGGGCCATAAGTATTAATTGTTAATGATTAGAATATTAATGACGTGAGTTTTAGAGCCTTCATTAGCACAGCTCCAAATGCAGGTCTTCAACAGGAAGACAAAGTTCTGTCACATCCCACCTAGATAGGGCTGCCTCTCTAATCTAAGCAATGAATGCATTTTCTCAACACAGATCAATACTTCCTTCCGTGGTAGTCTGCATCACGATTCATCCAGGTTTATCGGAAATTTCAGCAATATAAGCACATAGGAAAGATATAATTGAGTATGGTATTTCAACAGTGTTAAGATAGGATGTAAATAGTTTAAATGTATTGCGTATGAAGCATTCCTTCTGAATCTCACCGACATAAAGAGGAATTGCAATATAACACTGAAAAGTTAAATATTTCATTTGACGTTTCTTAACATTGCACTCCCCCTCCCCGTCCCTGCCCTCCCCCCGCCCCTGGCCCCCGTGGTTTTGCCACCTTCAAGCATTCAACTAAGGCATTAGAGGAAGCCAGGGAAAGGAAGCAACTAGTAATTTTAACATATTGTTCACACACTTAATATGCAGGACTGATCTCAACCTTACACTTATCACTAATGTCCTCTGATGCTTTTTTTTAAGCGTCAGTTTAAAATTCGGTACGCTCCCTTCTTCCCTACTCCATGTCATTCTGTTGAATCATACTGCAATCTCAAAATGTTTTAAAACAGTAACCACAACCTATTTCTGAAGAAAAGTGCAAAAATTGAATTACTGTGGTAAGGTTAATCTATGGGGCTGACCTCAAACACAGCTGCTATTCTTCTGCTGTGCAATAAACCCAAACTTTAGATTGCATAAAAAAGTCTAAATAAAAAAAGCTATGTAAAAGCTTACATGACCTTTGTAGTTTAAGGACTACTGAAAGATTCTCTTTAGGAATAAATCATTTTGCTAGCGAGATTTATGAAGAAGTCTTCATTTGGCTTAAATTTCTTAAATGTTAGACTTAATATAACTTCAAACAATTCCCTTGAAGTACTTGATTACTATCTCATGTCCTGCACATTACAATTCAGTAGTGAACAGAATTGACAAGACAAAAACATCTGCACCATAACAATAAATAAAACATATATATGTTTTATGTATATACTATATATGTAATTATATATATATATAAAAATATATATATATCATACACTCAGAGGCACACAAACTAAGCAGTCAAACCAAGAGATGGATAAAAAGGGTGCTCCAACAGACTGAGAACTTAAACCTGAGACATTAATTTAACACCACACTCAATTGGACCAGGTTTCCATTCATAGTTTCACTAATTGAGACAACTCATTTTGTTCATGTTTCACTTCCCAAACAATCTATCTTTTTTTTTTTTTTTTTTTATAAACTTTATAAACACTACATAACTGTTCAAAAATCTCGAAAAGTTTGTCTGCAATATAAGAATTGCATACGAATAAACTTCCTTGATTGGAATCACCTGAACAGAAGTTAACACGAAATACCATCAAATATTCATTAATTAATCACTGGCAAGTAGTTAGGATGGGTGTTTTGCAATTAATACCAAAGGGAGAAATTTCAGTTTATGAATTTTTTAAATATTCAAAATTCAGATTAAACCTATGTTACATTCTGTTTCATTTTTCTTCTCTTGATTAACCCTTAAAAGCTAGAGTACATCACTACTCAGTACGTTGTTAGACATCTTTCTAGAAGCAGATCATAAAGATTGGAATAAAATGTGAATGGAAAATACAACATTTGGGGTAATCGTACATAAACCTTTTTTATTTTTTATTTTTTTATAAACACTTGGCAAACTGTTGGGCCAGGCAGTCTCCCAGAAGGGAAAGCTCTATGGAATACCCTAGGGAGTGTCAGAGCAGCCCCAAACACATTGTAAGACCAACCAGGCCCATCTAAATCTCTAAATCAGGAGATACTTCTGGTCCTGAAAGACCAGAACAGCAGTGGGGCCAGAAAAACTAAAAGACTGGCCTTACCCAGAAGGGAGCTATAAAAGAGGCAACAGCTACCTTAACAACAAAGCAAGAAGCAGGTAGAGAACTAGTGTCAGACAGAAACCGATTTTGCAGCAAAAGGAATAACTATTATAACAGACACTAGAAAGAAAGAGAGCAAAAGAGAAAAATAACTCAGTGTGACCCTAGTCTTTAAATGTTTTCCCGTTGTCTTATTACATTAATTATCACATTATATTTTCATCGACAGAAATAACTGAACTCATTCATCAAGGGGATCAGCTATTCAAAGAGACAAGTCTGCTGACTGGAGAATTTGATGTTCAGCTCAAATCAAATCACTGGTTCACCAAATCTTGCTAAGGAAGGACAAGTTTATTCGCGAACAAAAAACTTAACACCTTTTCACGTCTGTGTTGACCTACAAAGAAGTGGGTATATGCAGCAATCAAGCCACGTCTGAGCCCTCACACACTGATGTGAACGAAGCCTGTGTGCTCTGCTGTGTCTAACCTGAGCTCTTAAACTTCCATAATGAGCTCGCAGTCTAGAAACAAGGCAGCCCTCATCAAGCAGCTGGGGAGCTAAGGGAAATAACACGGCCATCTATTCCAAATATTACTGTTCCCCTGACATTAGCAGGGAGAGTATCATATTTCCCTTGAAACAGATGCAAGGAACATGCAACCATCATGATGGTAAAAGGTCAAGGCCATGACACTACGTGCCACGTGTCCAGTCGTGACCCATACAAATACAACAGCCAAATGCCTCCCCCAGAACAAACAATCAAACAAACCAAAACAAAACAGGCAGATTCTCGTCTTTTATGGTGATTTTCTAGCTATTTGGGGCAGGGAAGATGTCACTAAGGTCTAGAACAGATCCTGTAGAAGGCAAACCCTGCTGGGACAACTGTTTTCAGAAAATCCAGCTGTTAGTAAAAGTTTCTGACCACAGCAAGGCAAACCAATTTGGAGCTCTCAAGGTAAGTGTGCCGCCTCCTGTGACTTTCAGTGAACACCTACCGACCCTGAGACTTAAATCTATGCTGCAATTTTAGTCGGAAGGGACCTGTGCAGGTCTCCTGGTCCCATCCTACACAGCGTAGAGCTGATGTTAGGTTGGGTTGTTCAGGAGCTGTCTTAGCTGAGCTCTGAGCAACTGTGTGGATGGGCACTTCGTCACTTCCCCAGGAACCATGTTCCACTGGGGGGTGACCACCCTCCCATGAAATTCCCAGGCATTTCCCAGCATTCTAACAGACATTTCCTTTGCTGCAACTGGTGCCTGGCTCTCCTAGCCCTTCCACTGCAAGACCGCTAAGAAAACACTGGTCCTGCCTTCTCTGTAACTATGTAGGCACGAGGCCATGTTGCAGCTGTCCAGCCCAGAGCCAGCGCTCCAGAGGAGCCCCCCCAGTGCTGAGGGTCAGAACCGTTGCCCGCCGGCTCCGTGACCGTTAGCACAGGGCGGCCTGCAGTTGGCTGCCTTGGCCGCAAGGGCACACTGCCGACCCGCGCTCGGCCCGCTCCGGCCCGCCTCGCCGGGACATGGCACTGCTCCTGCCTGCCGCGGGGGAAGCAGCTACCCCGCCGGAGGCATCGCCTCCGGGGTAGGGTTTCAACAGGCAGCCACATACAGCTCACTAGGGAAAGATCTAAGAGAGATTTTACATTCTATCATAGACTCCCCCAATCCAGCCAGTCAAAAGAAAACCCCATAACTTGAATTACTTGCTTTTGAAGCTAGATGTTTATGGCCAAGAAACGTGATAAGGGAAGTTCAAAGACAGATTTCTTAATCTTGAACTCAGTTTTTACCCTCCCTCATTTAATCTCATTTATGTTTCCTGAATCTGTTCATTCAACAGTGGTATAGACTTATGCATTGCAAAGAGAGAAATTCAATTTCTCCACAAAATTATTACCACAGTAGGGAATTTATGTCCTCCCAGCCTCTTAAATCTTGAGCTGGAAATTCAGCCCTATCTGTAGTAGAAAAATAGTGAAGAAAACAGAGCAAGCTTTCACCAAGAACTATAGTTTGTTTACTCTCCACATAGACAGTAGGATTTATTATTTTGTTAGGAACTTCAGCTTGTTTGGGCTCTGAAGTAAACAACTCTGCCTCACATTTTGTCACCTCGCCTTTCCAGTATTCTCCATGTAATACAATCTCCACATAGACAGATGCCCTGTTTGATTCTCGATGTAAATATTAACTTTGAACATTGTTTAATTTGAAGTTTATTAGATGGAACAATGCCATATGGAAACTAACATGCAAGTAAACTTCCTTCCAGAGCTGACATACATTCCTCAATAATTTACACTGCCAGGAGCATTAGAATGAGTTAAGACAACTGTCTCTCTCCTTCAATGCTTCTATTTCTAGTATGGGGGGAATGGGGGATGGGAATTGAACTCAGTTTTTGATTAACTGAAAAGAAACACCAGTGTTCTTCCCCTCAACTCCGAGCCACATTTGTCCCCACGCATTTCATATAACCTGCCATATAAACAAACATATTAAAAAAAAAAAAAAAAAAAAAAAAACCTAGACCAAAGAATTTGGCATATTCTAGGAATTATCATCTCCTCAATCTTCATTATCTTCATTCCATCAACGCAGCCCCCCTCTGCAGGCAAACTTCTTGTTCAGACAAGTCTGCAAAGACTACGGCATTGTTTACACAGGTCAAGTACAAGGCATGTCCTAACATACCAAACCTTGATACAACAGGTTACATTCTTCCACTTAAAACACACCCAGGCATACTAACAGCTAAGGTTAAACTATCAGAAGTTTCCCTTTAAAGTGAGTGACAAGTTTACAATACACATTGTATTGCCGCATATCAAATCAAAATGGCCGCTTTTAATAGCTAAACAAATACATATTATTTATATCAATACTGTGTACATGATTGCCTGGCATATAGTACATTTTTTCCCCAGTAAGAACTTAATGGAAGTTGGTAAGACAGCAGTCCATTTCATTTCTGTTACAAAGCCCATATGGTGGAAGAAAAAAAAAAAAAAAAAAACTCCAAAACATATCAGTATAGCAGTGAGCTGAAAATAAAGGGAACAAAGTTGCATACCAGTCACCAGAAAGTGAGCAACATTTGTTAAGCTAACACAGCTCAAATATATAGTTACATAACTTCTGTGCTTTAGTGCACAGTCATATTACAGTTAAATAAAGCTCATGACCTACTTTGCAAGTGGTGCAAAATGAAAATAATCCTAGTAACTTTATAATATAACAAAACTTTTTTTTTTGAGATAGCAAGTATTGTTTTTTCTTAAAAATATAGAGTATGTTAATTCAGATCTGGATACTGTGCAAGAACAAGTATGTAATGCAGCATTTTTTCTGAAAAGAAAAAAGATCATCGAAATTTCCCTCCTCTTAAAATTACTATGTGCAGTATTTCTTAAATGTATTTCTTAACGATCATTGCTTTGACTTTTAAAGAAAGAGTACTCAGTACACAGCAAGAGGACACTAGAATCCTGTCTATTAAACATAAACACTTTGCATATCAACTAAAACCTAAACTACATCTTGAAGTATGAACATATGTGGAAGGCAGAGACAACAGCTCTAACAAGCTTGTTGACGTCTCAACTTTATTAGGGTGATTTAATTTCATAAGCACCAGTATCAGAATTCTGTAGTACTTTAGATACCCGAGCAAAAGGTCAATATGAAATACAGACACGAGATACCATGCCTAACATGAATTTGGTGACATTTTAAAGCAAAAAGAAATTATTAGAAGTGTGTGCAAAAGAAGGGATACAAAAAGTCACTGGCAGGTCCTGAAAACACACAGTGCTCTAGATTCCTATTTTACCTTGCAAATGCTTTAGCAGGCAACCAGATAGGCATTTAAGAACTTCACTTCATAAGCAATTTGTAGTTAAAAATCAGAATTCACTTTGCAAGGTAGTACCACCCCATTAAGCTTATACATGGGGTGCAGTTTAACCCTAAAGTACACATTTTTTAAAAGATTAACTCTCCCTGATTATTCTGGAATACTCAAAGAGGATTAGAATTCAGTTAAATACTACATTTTCCTATTACAAGATTTTTTTTCCTAATGTTCTCAGAACAGTTTTATCCACATCACGTTTTGGACATCAAGTTAGATATTGCCAAGCTCTACAGCTGTTGCCTAGCAATTAAACATAGAAAATATGTTACTTCATGACAGAAGCAGGAAGAACTTACATGTGCTTGCATACGGGTACATATGTATATATATATTTTCCTAATATAAACTTTTATTTGTAGCCTACATAAATCATTAATAACATTTTTGATGAAATTTCTTTTAAGTTGCATTTATTTTTAAAATATTGTACAGACCGGCATCATTTGGAATTGCAATAATTGTTCAGCAGGAAGATTTATTTGACTAACCACAGATTTACAGTTTATAGAGATCTGTTTACAGTAACATTTTGCAAGAAGGAACAAGTTACAAATTTCTATCTGGACTAACAGATACAATACTGAGATCAGGTGTATTTGCGAACAGATAGAAATTTGTCAATTATTTCAAACTTTGATTGGAGAGCTAGAAGGTAATCAGAAATGGGGAGTGGAAATGGGTAAAAGAGCATACAAAAGCATTATCATCTGTATAGTTTCTTTAAAACCCTCATTTCACATCCCATCATTACCTGATGAGTCAGGCTTTTTTTCTGCCATGCTGAATTTCTTTTCCACCTTATCTCTTCTCATTCTCACCCAAACCTTCCAGAATTCAGTTCCTTCCTGTGAATATCTATTTTTACCATATTCTTTCCCCACCTCCCTCTGCACTCTCTAAGCACGACTGGAGCAATAAGAGCACAGAAGCCCTCCCTTGCTTTCGATCTCTCTATGTGACAGCAACCCAGAGACAGGAGAACACAGTAAGTCCTCCTTGCCTTATGGCAAAAGCAGATTGAATGTTCAGTGATTTTAAAAGGACTTTTTCTCTTAAATCTTTACCAAGCCTTTACAGCGTATTTCAAGGGTTCATAACTTGGCTAAGTACAGTGTCCTTTGATAGTTTATATTGTATCAAAACTAAAAAGGTAACTATCAGTTAGCTCCAAGTATAAAAACCATCAATCTGATCTACAGCATAGTAGTAACAGTCTGAAAATTTGATTTTAAATTGTCCAGAAGTATTATATAGCAAAGCATACTTAAAGTTACATGACCAAAGATAAGAAATTAAAACTATAATTTCTAAATTGCTAAGATGGCTGAGTACTAGCCAGAACTGGCACCCTACCTGCACAATCTCACACAAAACAAACAAACAAAAACAACAACAAAAACTTAAAAAAATGCAATAGAAAAATACTGCACCTCTCTTTCTATCACTGACACTTTTAACAGCCTTTGGAAATTATATGCTACAGGACAAAGAAGAAATAACACAAACCTAATCAGCCCTCTTAAAATCGATTAAGTTACTTACTCTGAATGTCAAATGCACAAAGGCAGAAGAACTCACCTTCATTAGCTTTAAAAGGTACAAGAACACACCTTCATTTGCTTTAAAAAAAATTGAAATGGAGAACCAAAAAGAAAAAGACAACCTAATGTTTGCAGCCACAGCACCCAGTAAGTACATAATTTTTTTTTTACAGTGACAGTTCCATAACAGAGAGGACTAGTAATTCCAAATTTGCACCTGAAAAAATACATAAAATAAGGTCCTTACCTAAGCACCTAACAAAAGATACTAAATAGCCTTTATACTTGCATGTTTGTGTCACACAGTATGGCCATAACAAAAAACAACTGTAAGAATTCTTTAGTGGCCTAATCCACCAAGATTTAGGCAAGTTATTTTTAGTTGTCTCTAGTTCTCTTGGCTTCCTCAGGTTTAGGCTACTAAAATACGCATATTCATACACGCTTATACAACTAGATCACTTTGTTTTTCAGACTGTTCTCTCTGTCTTTTATGCTATTTTCAGAACAGTGTTATCAGCTGCTGTTACCTCAAATCCTTAGGTATTTCACATAGGTAACTCCTACAAACAAAACCCAGATTCCTGAAACAACGGAATTACTGATTTTTTCCCTAGCATTGTTAATTAAATATACATGGCATAAGAAATACACTATTCCTTCTTTTACAGTTCTCAAAATAAACACTATTTTTGAGCTGTTAACTGTCAGTACCTATACATGAGAGATGATCATAGTAACAATACAAGAAACCTTAAGAGGTGGAAAACACATGGATTTCACACAAGTTGCTTTTTTATCAGCAACAAATAAACCCAACTTCTGCGCATTTTTGTCCCCTTTCCAGCAACGCCCTGGCAGCAACACGAGCCCCTCTCAAGTTTTTTTCCCCGATACAGCCACAAACAAGAGACCGTGTGAAACGTGACGAGGGCAGAGCAACGCGGACGAACTGACCAGCCCCAAGAACTGGCACATCAAACAGGAAAATGACTTGAAACATTATTTTTTCCTATCAATTCAAGGACCACGTATATTCTAACATGTTATGCTTTATAATACAGATGTTATAACTGTTATAATGGTTGAACAATGAACTTAAAAAGGCACAAAGAGGCTTTGCACTACAGTACGCTTACTCTAGTCAAAGAGAGTACAATTAAGAAAATCTAGTCTTTAAAGGTATATTCTAGAGGAGCATCTGCACTTCATGCCACTGCATGTGCACCATGTTTAGACCACAGCCTTGACACTTTGAGTAACCTGAGCCTAAGGACTGCCCAGTGCAACTGGCCAATACATACATTCACCCTTTCCCTCTTTCACACATGCACACACAAAATAAATGAAATAATAGAAAGAAGCAAGAATTTAGCCATGAAAAAGTGTTGGAAAGAATGGTTTGATATAGCTAAAATTTTATGCTTTAGATAGCACAGCTGGAATAGCAGACCTGCAGATCTGTTCTCAGGGAAAAAAAGTAAGAAAAGCATCATGTTATTAGTTGCTAAATCAAAGAAAATGTGGTTATGAATAATAATAGCAGAGGGATAAAACAGGCAGAGTTGGGCACAGATTAATTTGCATGCAGCTTCTGTAAAAATGAGAAAGTTTCTTACACATATTTTCTAAAGATACCACAATACCACATTAAAGCTTAAAAAATGCTTTTAAACGAACAATGCAGAAAAATATAGTGAAAATATTAGAAAGTAGAAGAGTGTGCTCTTAATAGGCTAAAATTGTATTTTCAGTAAAATATGTGAGAACAAGTGTGCACTTTTGCCATTTGAAAATGAGACTTCAGAAAGCATATTTGTACTTGTATAACATTATCAAAATGACACAATAAAAGTTAATTCAAGCTTCCTATGGAAAAAAATTAATAAAACAGCAGACAATAACAGGAGACACAACCCTGACCAGCTCTTTATTGGCAGGAACTAAGCTAAGCAGCTACCATAAATAAAATGAAGGTGTTGTATTACCATACCTTAGGTAGTCAACTACAACTAGACATACGCAGGGCTCTCGAGTGAAATCAAAATAAGAAGTGTACCTCTCAAAGACTCATAAACCAGCCCCATCGTGAGTGCGTTACAGAAAAGTACATACAGGCAAGCCAGCTCCTAGTGAAATTCCGTAAATTTACAGTCCTGGCTTGCACCTGACACTACGATAAAAAATACATCTTCTAGTGTCTGCTGTCAGCTTTATTTATTTAAGTCTTGTAGTTCCCTGGGTTTGGTTCCAGTCCAAACCTGTCAGTGCTGAAGATTCATCGCTGCTGACTCAAGACAAAAACTACATAGTAGGAAGAAAGAAATAGGAAGTGCTAGTAAGAGTCAGAGGACAAATTAAAATAAATAAATATCATCCTCAAAATAACTTTATAAGGCCTCGGGAAAACAAGCTTTATAATGGAGCAATGATGGGAGAGTGACTGCTTAGAAGAACCGGATATACACTGCGTATTAGACCAGGAGTTGAGTTACGCTAACATGTAGGACGTTATGGAAGTAACTACATCACGCATAAAACAGTGGACACAAACAACATATTATAATAAAGCACCATTCATAGCAATTTTTTTGGAGAAAAAAAAAAAAGAATATTCAAGAGAGGAAGTCTGTCATTAAAGTATCTGTCCAAATGCAAGATAAAAATGGAGTTGTATTGGGGAGTTAAAAAAGGTTGGAAATATCTTCTTGAATACTAAATAAGCCAAGAGCAGACTAATTAAAAGTATCTTTTATGACTATGCCAAAATAATAACTGAGGTAAGCTAGGATTATAACTGATCTGTAACTGTAATCATTGATGGCATATTTCTAACTTTTTTCCGTTTTGGCTCTTGAGACTTGGATTTTAAGTTGGTGCAAAATTTTCAAAAAACAGTACTTGATTTTGACTTAATTCTGCTCCCATTTATTTTAATTAAAAGAGTTCTAAAATATAAAGATGCACTGCAGCATTTCTTTTCTAAAAACGGTGTAGTCATATTTTTTTAGCTCTAAATATTTAGTGATTTTTTTTTTCAGTGAAGTTCAACACAGTGCCCAAAACATGTATGAACATGGCCAGTTTCCCTTGAATCCTCATGGCTTATTACCAAAGATCTAAATTATATCAATAACTGACGATTTCATTAACCAGAACTGAAATTTACATTAATATACAAGATAAATATTTTGCATGATTCAAAGGAGCTTGCCAGTCTTCTGAAATTTTACATGATGTGTATGTTATCCCTAGCTTTGCTGTTACAGTAGCAGACAGAGGCTGTACATATCATTTAGATAAATTCCAGTTAGGCTTGCTTTATAGCTGGGAACAACTGAACAAGCATACTTTAATTCAAGTTTCCTACGTCCTCCTCCTCCTACTGAGAGGAAGAATGCTTGAATATCAAAATTGAAGTGTCCCAGCTTCTTCAGAAGCACAATTTCAAGCAAAATTGGAAAGCAATTTTTAAAGTGTACTATTCAAGCAATGGAAATCAAAACTACATGACAAAAAATGGAATTAAAAAACAACTTTCTTTTTGGATTAAATATGAAGTTTTCCATACTTGATTTCAAATTTGGATTTTGTCCCCAAAATATTTTCTTCGGGTAGAAAAAACAATTTGTTTACTGTTCAGTGTCCTTCACCTATAACTTTCTTATTAATAATTAAAAGCCAAGCTTTAAAGTTACTTAGTATTGATACACATAGTCTGTACCACATTTCCATAATCAAAGTAAAATAAAATTAACTAAAAAAACCCCAAAGGAATAGTCAATAGTAATGTGCAGGTTTATAACAACAATCACATGGAAAAATATTTACTAATTCAAGCTGCAAACAAATAATGTAAGTACATAAACAATGCCTAATATCCTACTCTCCATCTAATTTTGTTAAGTGTAACCACAACATTATCATTTAATTACAGAACAAAGTATGACAGAGATTTTCAGTTTAAGTGTTTTGAAAAATGAGGAGGAAGTAATAGTCAAATCTTTCTCTGTTACAGTCTTTGCTGCTGCCAATGAGAGAAAATTGCCAGGGTGCTTACAAAAACGTGAGATTTAAACATCTGGAAGATGCCTTCAGTTTATAACAAACATTCGTTCACATACTGGATGCACAGTCCCCTTATAGTCACTCCATAGGTGCTGCCTTAAAATTATTCTACAGTATTGATGGTTAAAAATATATCTAATGGGAAGACTAGAATTGCTTTATTAATATTTTAAAATAGTTAGGCAAAGTAGGAAATATAAAATGTCTATTCCATTATAATCAGTGCTTTTTTTCCTCCTTCACCTCAAAACGTGTTGTTTTGCTCCATGTATTCTTGAGCATGTTAAAATACACTGCTCTCTTAGAGAGATTCAGAAACAAAGAACAAATTGTGTTCTTTTGGAATTCAAGTCGTAGGAAGGAGATTGTATCACAGACGCCCAGTATAGTAGACTATACTGCTTATGCTAAAATAATCTACTTCCCACTCCCAAACCCTGCATAGAACATCAGCTAGCCTCGCACAGCCATGAAGTTCACACTACAAAAAGCAAATACCCTTCACGAAGCAGTTGATACATCAAGGCCATAATAAACGCTACATCAGAAGGCAAATCTGTCTTGACACAAATATTATTTATATAATCCAGCAGATTTTTTTTTAGCTCATCGTTTTAATGAGCAGGTTTTCCAGGATGACAATTAAATATGGATGTAACAATACTGTTTGTACACGTGCTACAGCTCACCAAATTTACAGAAACATGCTCATGAACTTTTGTCCTGTTTACTATGGTTAATGGCATATGAAAAGCATAAGGTGTCACTGGAAACAAGCACGGGAAAAGAAAGAGGCAGGGACAGACACACATCTACAGAAGAAAACAACTTGGCATCCCTTCAAAACATATAGTTCTATACTATTTTGTCTAGATCTTTAATCGTATTCTAATTCTCTGCTTTATTGAATGCAGAAAAATACACATTCAAGTTGATCAGAAATACTCTAGTGTTTTCAAACCAAAGGTACATTGCAACCTACACCTATTGCATAGGTGTATCTGAAGAAGTAGGCAACGATAATTGAGAGAATGATATAGTAGGAAAAAACATCTTTCTCACAGAAGACAGACAAATATGCAGAAGTACAGCAAATTTGCGACGAGTTAGTGAAGTCTGATACAACATAAGGAATGGTACAACTGCAAACAAAACAAAGATTGAGAATAATCCATATCTTCAAATAGCAAATGTTGCAATAATATGATCTGTTTGCAACTGAACAGTAGTGACTGACCTAGCAAGATCACTGGCATTACTGAAATCACATGAAATTAAGAAATAAAAGATGCAGCCAAAAAGCATTTTCATCTTGAGGAGGTTAAAACTGAAGAAGCCCTAGGCATCACCCATGGCGAAAAAGACCCCATCTATTGATCAACTTTCCACAGAACATCATGCTAAAGTTGGAAGCTGTCAGTCAAGGGAACTTCAAAATAAACCTACGAATGGGCCAAGACCTGTTCAGCATGAATCAACCATGGCAGATCACTGCAAGACCTAAAGATACTAGTTTCTGGATGTGACCACATTAATTATGCAAAGGCTACAAGAAGATAATTTAAGCAGCACCACAGTATGCTACAACACATCTGCAGAAAAGGTCATTTTCATACCTTTTTCAGGTGTTAGACTAAAAGTAACATTTTCAAGATAGATGGAGAACTGTGTAATATTTAGCTTCATACTGCAAAGATCTTTTCACAGAACAAAGAAGGGTGCATAACTATGCAATGAGAGTCAGGGATCTTCACATCAAACAGTTTTCAACATGCAAAGGATTTCTTCCACAGACGCTCTGTAGATGTAATATCTTATGTATGACAAGGTTCATTACATAGGAAAAGCCTTTTCCCCTCCGCCTCAAATCTTGTATCTAAACTGTGATTCAGTTACCTAAAAACAGTATTAAGGTATACATGAGTTCTAGAAATTTCTTTCACTGATTTGGTGGGTATCATGCAGAATTTATTATGGATAGCTATGAAATAAGCTTGAAATACTGCATCTGAATTTTCACCTCTTTGCAGTTGGTGTCCATTGCTGTCAAACCAATGAACATCGAACTTAACAGATCAAGTCACAGAGAGGTGCAAATTGAAAACCCAATCAACTCAAAGACTGATGACGAAAATAACAACATAACTAAAAATTCATTCAAGTGATCTTTTAAGAAACTATTTTGATCAAAAGGCCCATAAAGCATTAAGCACTGTCATTCTGGCATACTAATAAAACTGTGTTATTACAAAAATTCCTGCAGAGACTTTTTAAAAAAAAAAAAAAAAGACAACAAACATCTACAGATTATATCTATTACAATGACACCCCCTTCCCAAATGGTATCAACAACTGATTTTTTAAAATCTTGCTATATTTTTAAAAATATTAATACAATGACAGCAACACATTTAATTAACACTAGAGAACAACAGTCCAAAGAGTAAAGGTTAAATGACCTTTCTTTCCTTGGAGCTTTTTTTTTGGGGTATCATTTGCTTTATAATTAATTTTGATAACAAGAAGCAATGTGCAGCCAAAGTCAAGGTCAAGACAGAACAAGAGGAGAAGAAACATCATGCATACAAAGCTACAGTCTCAAAAAAAAAAAAAAAAGGGAGAAATCAGAGCTTTTGTAACAATTTTAGCAATTCATCTGTTTTTAATCCAACTTTACCATACTTACTTTACTTACATTGCCCTAAGAAATGATTCACTAAATCTAGTTTAAATAACTACAACTTCAGGTATACCATGAAATATCGTCAGGTTCTTCATGCACTGCCTGATTAAGCAAAAGAAAAGATACTAAAAGATAAGCTATTCTTAAGAATATGAAATGACAAAATCCTTGTAATAAATACAGCAGAAATACTTTTCACTTATAAAGAAATTCTAGAAGACTTCTCCAAGGCTGCCTTCAAAAGTCTTCCTGTTCTACTCGTTTGTTCACACATTGAGATTTTCCCCAGTATGTGGGGAAGATTCCCCCCAGTATCTGGGGAAAATCTGGGATTACGGAGTATGACCCTACAACATTTGACATTCGCTGCTTTTTGTGAATGTCAGCTGCTGTGTTTTAAATAGTAGTGGATGATGCTAAGTAACAGCAGAGATTCTTTTAAGATCACTTTGTTCAGATTCTCATTAGGTATTTTTGCGATCTATACGAATTACGACTGTGTGCTGTAAACATGGATAAACTAATTCCACAAACTCAAGGACCCATTGACTTGCGGCTCAAATGGTAATAGATTATTATTTCTAAACCATGAGTACATGAAGCTCTTGGATACTCAGGCAGCTCCTACACAGCTTTTGAATTGTATTTGTTTAAGGATGCCATTATATAAATTCTAAGTGGAAATACCAGCAAGCCAAATCACACTCACTGTGAAGGTGATTTTCAGTCCCATCATTTTAGGAAAGAGAAAAGTTGCTTTAAAAAGCTTGTCTATCTGTTAAATTGACCACCATTTCTAACTGTCAAGAAAAACTCCAATCATTAAGTTTAATGCTGAACTCCTTTAGGACAAAGACAGGAATAGGCCTTTAACAGAGATAGAACCAAATGGATTACTTTCAAACTACTTCCTTTTAGCTACCTGCTCCACCAAAAATGTTCAGAATTTTAGAGCCCTATGAAGTATTGTAGAAGACCTTCATATTTTGCAAAGGAAATTGATTTTCTGTTTTTTTTTTCCTCTTCTCTCCCCAACTCTTCCATCTCTCCACCAACAAAAGAGGACTCTCCCTTTCTCCTGCGACCATCTGAGCCAGATCCACCAAGAGGAGGAAGCAAAGCAAGGCCAAGAACATGTTCAAGAAACAGTCTGGAACATTCTACGTCCTTTCGTCTTTGTGACCAAGATTACTGATGGAAGGAAGGAACTGCAGAGATAGAGAGGCAGGCAAGTGAGAACAGCTGCCTCTTTCCCAGTGTGAAGGGAACAGAGCAGTTAACAGATTATCCAGAAGCTGCAGAAAGGCACAGTTTCTTAGCCACATAATTGGGAGGCTATTACAGGTTTCCCCAATGGTAAAGACCTCCACCACGCGGGTAACCTGGAGGGAAACACAAACATTGTTGCATGCCATATTGTTAAAAGCAGGAAGGAGTTTGCATGCTTCCTGGGAAGAGCAGAAGGAGAGGCAGGTACCAGCCAGGCCTCTGTCCTGATGGGCTCCACTCACCCTCTAAGCTGCTGCTGCTGCTCCTCCCCCTGCGAGTCCATCTCAGGCACCAGCAGCAGAGTGGGAGAAGCCCCACTGTGCAACCAGGGAAGCGGGGAGGGGAAAAGACCTACAAACAAAACAGAACCAAGTTAAACTTAAGGAAGCTGAGATTGGCCAAACTGACCGGATCCTACATTCTAAGCAAGTATAATTAAAACTCTAAAGAAAAACGAATTCCATAACCCAAGGTTAAAATTAAAGAATGTTCTTTGGCTTTCCAAAGAACTTTAAGGTTGAAAACTGACTTCCAATTTACTTTATTTATTTTTTAAATAAAATGGAAGATTTTATCCTATCAAAATTCCTAGAAATATTCTAACCAAAAGCAGCTATATAAGGAATTTACTTTAAACCTAAACCAAACTCATGAGCCACAGTCATAAATTAAGAACTTGAATAAACTGTGAGAAAGCCACAACCAATAACTTAATTTATATTTTATGAGGCTACATTTCCACAGCCTTTTCAATCTCTAGCATAGCCACAATATCTGCAATTATTTATGCCCTCTAGAATCAAACCAAAATAAAAACATAGATGCTACTCCTGAAAAGACGGGACATGGGAGAACATCAGGGGACTTTTGCTTATAAATTTATTCCCCCACTTGTTAAACTTGTAAAGTGTCAGAAAAAATAGAGTTACATTGAACAAAGTGATATTCATGCTTCCATGCTACCACAATCCGGGCCTTGAGATCTACTGACATGGAGATAAAGAAGCATGAAGTCACGGGAGTATGTTCCACAACAAGGAACATTGGATCTTTTTACTTCTATAAATACCACCTGGTTTAGATCAAATTGCAAACTTAACTATTAATATTTTCACCCCATTGCAATAAAGACCTTCAATATATCTATTGCCAATAACTACTGTTAATTACACAAGTATACAAAGCGAGTATATTTTTTTCCATGAAGAGAGACAGCTGGATAGCAAATGTTTTAATTAAATTCTAAAGTCTACATCAAAAACATTAGATGAACAACATTTTAAACACCTCTGACAATCAAAGTACATTAAAAAACAACAATCATGTTGAAGAGGCAACAGTCATAAAACCCATCAGGTCTGACACTTATACAGCTATTCAGAATTAACCTAACATTTTCTGCATGAGTAGTGCCTGCAACTGCAGAATCCCTGGAATGCAAACTGACTTATGAAACCAATTAATCTTTTTATTTCTTAATTATTTTTCAGATCTGCATACAAGCTCTTCCAGAGCTTCCTTCAAGAGAACAGGCAAAAGGAAGACATTATAACTGGGACAACCTCTAATCTATTTCAGAAGAGCAGGTGCTCTTTCAACAGCGCCAGAACCCGCTATATGGCTGGGAACCCAACTAGTCTTCAGAAGCAGGGGGGCTGCTCTGTCTGCAGCGTTCTTAGGACGCTTGAGTATAAAACTCTATAAAACCTGCATATAATTTCATTGTAAAATATGGATGTGAAACTGACTGGGAAAGAGCAAGAAGTGTCTCAGAGTCTGTTTTGATTTCAAAAAGCTCAATCCACCCTTATGAACAAGAAGTCTCATCTGTTTCTCCTAATATTTGTTCTGTGTGCATTGAATATTTTTAATACATATAAAATATATATTCTTTGGGATTAAAAATAGGTTTTAATTGGTATTTTTCAGAGTTTCCTTTAATTTAGCACTGAACCCTTACCACAATGATTTTTCCACATTTACTTAATTTTGGTAATTCCCTCTTATTTTGTCTAATAAGTGTATTAATCTCTTCTAAACTGGAGAGGACTACCATTCTTTTCCTTTTTGATATCTATTTCTTTCCTATCTCCTGTTACTCTTGTCAGTATTATATATCCACCCGCTGCACATTCTCAAAGACCAATGCAGCATGCTACACACTTGACTATTACAGTATCCTACCTTCTCTTCAAGTCCACAGTTTATACAAATCGTTTTCTTTTGCAAATGGGAACATTACATTATTCACTTTTCTGAAACCATCTATGTGAAGATACTGGCAACCAACAGACTTTCTGTTATGGCTTGTTTTAACACAACAAGGGCCAGTTCTACTTTAAAGTAAGTCTTTAGATGCTTGTTTTATACTTTTTGCCATCCCATCACTAGTTCTGCAAGACAATTCAACATACAGCCCTGCCATTCCTGATTTTAAGTACAACACAGATGCATTTATCTGTATTTTTCCTTGAAATCCAGCTGAAAGCGTCATGGTGATTTCTCAAGAGTTTTAAAGTGAAACGTGGATTGTGTTAAAAGACTACATAGAGAAAAACCAACAAAATCAGACACTATCAAAATTCTCTGGCTTTGCCACAAATTCAAATGATGAAATTAACTATTGCTATTTACAATTTCTCTTTGAAATCCTGTTTTGATTACTTATAACTGACCATCTAAGACCTTTAGCCTGTAATTCTTCATATACCAGTGCCAGACCAGGCTTTACAGTTAAGAAAAACAGTCCACCACATTAGAGCAGTATTAACCTGTATTCTGACAAGGAAATTAGAGCAAAGAGGCAATACTGGCATTTTTGCCATGGCTGAAAGCAAGCTGGTCTAATTAATTCTACTTTCCCAGAGATAACAGAATTTCAAACATACGAAGAAGCTTCCAAAGGGGGGCGAAGGGGGAAGGTGGAAAGAGACTAAAGGCAGTATCTGATCATTGCCATTAACTAGGGACCTGAAACCAGAAAACTAGCTGATTTCTTCTATCAATACTGTTATACTGTTTTGTTTTTTTAAACAGTTGGCAGACAATCAGCATTACACATGTAGCTGGGGAGTAGCTACTACACATCTTTACTTGGTGATGGCGCCATAAAAGGTACAGAAAGAGTTGTGAAAATGTAACATAAAGCAAATCTTCAGGGAAAAAAACAAGCTTGCATAATAACAGAGAGCAAGAAAGAGACCCTCACAGTTTTACTGCCTGTATTTATTTGCAATAAATTAGTGCAGTGTCTAAATTAGGAATCCAGTTTCCTCACTCATGCTGACGTGAGGCAGTGGACAAGAGTGGGTATATGCGACAAGCATTTCAGACCTCTGGTAGCCTCAATCCTCTCACTCAGCTTCCCCCTCTTTTCTTTATAGCTACAGATTCAATGACTCTGGACTTTGGATGCATTAAAATGGCACAATATATCAAAATTCCACTGACAATAAAGCTTATCTAACCCTAGTAGTCCCATAAAAATCTTTAAAACTTCACTAGAATAGGAGCGTCATGGCATTTTATTATCTATACCACTGAGTTACAGGATATTACTAACTATAGTATTAAGTTACAGTTTAAATGGAAAGATAGAATTGAAAATATCAGTCTATATTTCAGGAAAGGTAGGAGGATAAATACAAACATTTACAAGTGTGAGGCTTCTTTCCTTAGAGCAAAGACATGGAAATAGAAGAATAAGATGCAAGAACAGAATACTTTAGAAAGAAAAAATTAGCCTTGCAAGCAATCTCTACAGTAATACACAATGTAAGAATGAATAGTAATTTACATTTAGCGACATGGGAAGAAAGAGGAAGTAGAACTATTAATACTGCAATTGTGTTAAAATGCATGATAATTATTTTGTAAAAATATATTTCTCTCCAGTACTATGATACTGAGGTATTGTTAATGAAATTACCATTTTCTAAATTCTAAAATCTTGATTTATGATTGTCCCATCTGAATTGGGTGATATTTCTACTAATTCTTTGAAGCACACAAAGCCCTTGAGGTTTTATAGTACAAGTAGACTGGCATTAAAATCCAGTCCAATTCAAGGAGATAAAGAAAAGGATGATCCAGACCTTCCTGTCTTATATCCCATTATTATAGACCCCCCAAATCTTATAGAGTAAACAAAGCATTATTTTCACCAATCAATAGAAACTACATGTTGCCTTCACCGAAAACCTACACAAAAGTCTATACTTGTGGAAAAGGGCAGAAAAATCTCGGTTTTCATGGCAATCAGGCATATTCAAGAAAACTCACTTTTTTTTCCATAAAATAATGTCAGCAGACTCCTGTGCAACGGTGGTGTGCATTGTGAATGCGCTGCCATGCGCTGAAGGTTTGCTTGCAGCATATACTGTGCTTTTAAAGGTTCACAAGCAGAACTTGTGTCAGGAAGATACAAAGGGACAGACAGGTACAGACTCCAACCTCAAACCTTGAAAATTCAAGCCATTGTGCTTTACTGTATATGTATTACTACATTAAAAAAAAATAAAGCAAACAAACACCCATTATAGACTGAGATACAGCTAGGTTCTATTCTAAAAGTCTCATTTACCATTACAAAAGCCTTTTATTTATTTTTAAAATGTAGCATTATTTTAAAAATGTAGCACTATCTGTTTCATTCCTCTACCCTTTTACACTGCATTCAAGTAGACTTTCAAATCTGACATATGGGTCACTGAACTGTTTTTATAGCAGGACGAAGAATCAGTATTGCATAAACTGATCTATATATAACACACGAATGATAATGTTTCACCAGGAAGACATTGAGGCTATTGTATCCACTAAAGCTTGAGAATCTTTTTCAGAAGGATACCCAGATACAGAGTTTGAAGCTGTATTTTGTAGAAAAATCTGCAGCATAATCTTAGCATTCACTAGAATTTTTCTGACTTTTAGCTTGAGATTTAGCTAGATCTCTGCTACACCTTCACATTCAAAATTCATATCCCTTCTGTACATAGGAAATTTTTTCTCCTTGCATGGAATTATAGGAAAAATAATCAATAAGCTATCTCCTTGCACATTAAACACACAGAATTTACCATAGAATATAATCTTTCAGATTTTTTTTTAAAAAGAAAAAAGCAAATTGAGTAAACTTTTCACTGAAGCAAAATGAATTCACAATATTGAAGGCAGCTACATATTTTAAGTCAAAAGAATAAAACTAAATGAAGCATGCAGATCTAACAGGAGCATCTTACACAAGGGAGTTCAGCCCCTCTCCCCCAAAAGAACCTATGCCTCGCATTAATCCATGGTTGATCACTGATTAATATTAAAGTAGCATAATTATTCCAAATAAGTTGGCTTTGTCTTGCAATCTAAAGAAAAAAAAATGGAGGAAGTGATGATGAGAAAAGCAAAGCTGAGGGACAAATGGAGCTTTAAGACGCTCTCTTTCCCAAAACGAGGTGCCATGCTCAGTTCTGGAGACCGATACACAGCATCACTACTCCCAGACACTTATTAAGATCTAAGATACCAACCACAAATGCTACACTTCCATCACTAGCCTTCATGCTAACCTACTTCCTCCACAGATTCTTGGTACTTACATGCTTGTTGGTATTCATTTTTTATTTACATTATAAATCAGAGAGAAATCATATTTTTGTTTTGCATTTATGTGTTTCCTAAGCCAGGCACACATTATGGTAATGTCACAAAAAAATAAAAATAAAACAGCCTATCCGTATTACCAGTCACACAGATCAATCTACTTAACTGCTATACTTGATTACTGCAACTCACAACAAGGAATAAATACCCATTATTTAACATATACTGTGAATAAAACAAAGTAAATGAGGTATTCATGAGCATGTAATTGCAGTACAGCATTATGCTGACAACATAATGCTAACATCATTACCTTCCAAAATTCAAGGTCTGTCTTAGGAACAGCAATGGTTAAGAAAAGAAAAATGCGTGTCTAGTCATATCTGCTGAATTTTGATAAAAATGAACCTGTCAACCCAAAGCACCTGGTATGCATTTTAATACACTATTATAGCAGAGGAGGAGAAAGATCAGGGTGGATGACTATGTGAGACGTACAGAGCATAAAATCATCAGCATAAGAGAGTGCAAGAGGGGCCTCAAGTTTAGCTACCACAGGGAAAATTCAAGTTTTGGCTGAAAAGTATGTTTTTTAAATTGAAATACTACATACAAAACTGAAGAGGGACACAATTATTAAGTTTTTAAGGAAAAAAAATCTAAATACAAGAAGTTGTGATTTTAATTTATTTTATTATTATTATTATTTTAAGATTTAGGTTTTTCACCGTTGCTTTGGTAATACTGGCTGTACCACCCTTCATTATTAACTCTCTTTTCATCTTTGGATGTCAGCCAGTGCTCAGAACAGCAGCTGGTGACACTCTCAAGTCATACCTCCTATGGCTCACCACAAACCATCCTATGGTGGGCCGTAAGACGTTAAAATGCTGTGGGGCTACCACAGCAATCGCGGACAGACCATGAGTTAAGGGGGAGTTTTCCTGCCAATTTTGCATATAAACCTGTGTTAGGGAAAGCAGGGACAACATTAGCCCATCATGTGCTACAGTGGTGCAACACCCAAGACAGGTTTTCTGGAACCCTTGCAATGCACCCTACTCATGGGTGTAACGTTGGCACTCAAGCCTTAGGCATGTTTTTCTTAGGTTGGCTAAGCAGCCACAAGGAAGTCTGCCCATTTGCCTTGTGCAGCCAGGTGAGATTTTATTAAATTCCTCTTTCCCCTGGAAGCAACTAACCATACCTGGCCTGGAGAAGCTACTGTAGCATCAGGAAGAGGTGGCAGGTGGACAGAGCCACTGCAAGCCAAGATCCTTACACCCAGGAGACTCCTGAGAAAGCAGAGAACAGATCAGCAGGCAAGCCACAGCTGTGAGGAAGATGACAGGATTTTCCCAGAGCCCAAGCAGGCACTTAGTAATGTTTGCTGCAACTCAGCCTGTAAAAACTGCCTGGTTGGAAAGCAAAACTGAGGAGAAGGAACATTCTGCAACAACAGAACAGATAGTTTCAATTTTTAAACCATTAGGAATAACATCCTGTCAAGCAGATGAGTTTCCAAGGTACATGGGTTGACTTACTTAGGACTACAAAATACTAACATAAATAACCGACCTTAAAAAAAAAAAAAAAAAAGAGGAAAAGAAACAAACAACAAAAACAAACAAAAAAAACCCAAAACAAACAAACAACCCCCCCCTCCCCCAAACAAACAAAAAAACATACTTAGGTATTTTGGGAGACTTATGGTAAGCAGGACAGTTTAGCCTCAAGGTATCCAAACCAGTCAAGCCATCACAAGTATTAAGAACAAACACACACACATGCAAATTCCTCCTTTTTCCAAAACATGAAAATTATTCTAAAGAAAAACTGATGCTATATACAACTAATTCTTTATTCAACATTCTCACCTCAATTATATATCCAGAAATCAACTAGATTGAGTATTTGTTTTGGTCTTAAGAGTAAGATCCCAATTTAAACTTAAAAGTTTCTGCTGAAAGAAGAAGGAAGATTTCTATGGTTTAAGATGTGCACTGCATTCCAATACTCTCACTGGTCAGTCCTTCCACATTTACTGCCTTGCTATTAGCCTTTTAAGTAAAATCTGACTAAAATTAAGCAGCTTATTTTTAGCTGGAGGTCAGAGTGAATGGTATCTTCTGGTTTAAACTATGGGAATTTAGTGTATGGAAATGCTTCAGCCTAATGACAAAATTCAGAAGAATTCTACATATTAAAATTAAAATTTTCTCTAATCGCTAATCACCTCAGATGTTCTACCTCACTGCTAAAAACACTTCTCCTCTCATTCCTATCTTTAAAAAAAAAATCAGAACCTAAAAATTTCAAAATGACTTTAAGATGATGAAATCTCCAGTAAAAAGAGTAGCTCTTCTTAAGAAATCAATGAATGCAAAATTTATAGTCATCGAACAACACAATTTTAATATGAATAGCAAATTTTAAGGACACAATTTAATAAAAATAAATTCTTTAAAAAGCATCAAATTCCCTGAATGCTGCATTTTCCAAAATGTTCTTCCACCACAAGTCACTGATAGATCAGGCTAGGTTACAACCCAAGTCAAAAATTTAAGAGGTATAAACTATTCCTTTTCATCCTAGATACATGATACCTGAATTTACACATGCTTGTTTCATTTATCACCATAATCCTGAATCTTAGAAAGGAGAAAAAGGTTTATTGAGATTTGCTTAACGTGATCATCCTCCAATTCTGGTTCAGTAGTAGGTTCCAAGAGAGTTACAACCCCAAAACACTTAAAATCAAAACAAATAAACAACAACAACAAAAAAAAAACCCACAAAAGCTAAAGAGCTAAATCAGCCTACTGGGTATCAGCTCAGTATCAGCTGCGTAATCAGTTGTGAGTACTACAGCACCTCTGAATCCCTCCTAAATGGAAAGCAGGAGAAGTTTCACTGGACTAGTAGGCACCTATATGATAGGAGTGTTATATTGCTGCAGCATGAGATACACAAGATACACAAGAGATACTGCAAGCATCACAGACTTCTCTCCCACGTTAAACTCAGTTTAAATAAGGTAGTACAAGAAAATCAGCATCTTCAACAATCATATTGTCCTAAAACACCAAAACCAAGCCCCTACATCAAGAAGTTTGAAACTGCTGAAATTTGCATATGCAACAGAAGTTACTACAAGAGTAGGAATTTGTAAGTAGGAATGAAATGGCATTGCAACAATTACGAGCTATCGGAAGTCAGATTTCCACTTGTGAATACCTCAGCACTAACAGACGTAGGGTATACATACTTGACGTGGGAAAAACTGAAAATGGAAGGAATATGAGAAAGATGATTCTCTGCAGAGTCTGAGATCACTTACTCCCACTCTAATATGTGGTGGGTATTTGAACAGATAATCAGGTTATAAAGCTACAATGCGTTCTTGCAGCTGTATGTAGCCTTTCACCTATTCAATTGACCATTAGATGATCACAGTTATTTTTTTCCAATAATTCTTTCAACTTTCTCTTTTGTTCCTACCTAAAGTATCAGACACAATGGATGCAAAACTTCTGTGAAAAGCTTGTTATATATTTCTAGTTTTTCTGGATACCTATAAAATATTTTACTTCCTGCACAATTTTCAATTGACAATCACATGGAAGATTCAAAGCATACCTTATTAATTACCACTTCATATGATTTATTACCACTAACATCACAAAAAGTCACTCTGTTAATGTTACACAATATCCCAATGAGCATCTACTCCTACATTTAACATTACAGCTTTTAGTATTAACATTGACTATCCTTAAGCTGCTTTCCAATTCATGTATTTCAGTTTTAGATATACTTTTTATATCTACTTAATTACATTAGCAATCATTTAAAGTAGGCTTATCCCTCCCATATTTCTCAAGAACAAGGTGAATAATTGATGAAACTAAGAATATATCAAACTTGGTAAACACAGTCAGCCTTCTTGTCACTCCTTTCCTCTCTTGCTTAACATTGTACAACACACAACGCACTTACAAAACTTCTACCATCATTCTAATACAAAAACAACTTTATGTTATATTGTTGTTTTAAATTACAGCCAACACAGTCATGAAGAGGCTACAAATCAGTGAGTCAATGCAGAATATCTACAACACAAAAATTCCTTTCCCCAAAAGTACAGATGAGGCAGGAAATCTATCTCTACAAGAGAACCTCAGAGATGCTTCTTACCAGAAGCTTCTGCCAAGGAATGGCCCTTGGGAAGAACTGCTTTGCCCGGCAGGTCCACGCTCAAGGTAAATTTCTGCCTTCATTTTGTAAGGCCTGTGTCCTACACATAATGTCGATGTTAAACATTCTGCATGCTTAAATTTACTAGGAAAATGTAGTAACAGACTTTAAATTATTGACAGTTATTGCTGACATTATTGACATCATTTTTCTTTTGTACATTGTCATTGCTGTACTGTATTAAATTTAGTTTCTCTTCGTCTCAAAAAAAACCCAAAACAACAACCACAAAAAACACGAATAAATTAACCTGGGAATGTTAATAGTAAATAATGCCAAAACTCATCATCTGAGCATACATTTCTTGAAGATTTGTATATAGACTTCATCAAATGCTGGTTTTCTAAAGCTTTCCTATTATATTTTTGTGTGCACCTTCAGGAAAGAAAGTAGCACTTAAAACCTTGGAAACCAAAGCAGATAAGCATGCTTTTCTCTAAGGTTTTAATGCCGATGATTAACCCCATTGCTGCAAACTAATTCTGAAACTTTGCTGTCCTTATAAAAAGGGTCAAGTTTATCTTAGCCTGCAGAGTTACATTCAAGATACAATAGCCCAAGCCTGTGAACAGCAAAGCAATAAACCCAAGCTTTCCCAGATGCTTCCTGAATGGGGAACCCCAGCTGAGCTCCAATTCAAAATAATGTGTACAGAGGCAGAGTTGGGCTCCTCAGAATAGATACAGACGCAGTGCCCAGGCAAACAGGGATGGAATCGGAAAGAACAAAGTTTGGCTGGAGTTGAAACTGAGCACTGGCTGGCATCCAAGGATGAAGAGAGAGTTAATAATGCAGCAAAAGCTGCAAGAAAGGCTTCTGCAGGCTACACTTGAAGCAAAGAGAAGATTAAGGAAAACAAGGGTAGACTGCCCAGGGGACAGGGGTGCTTGTAATTACAAGACACAGAAAAGGTTAAGGGACTCTGTCTTCTCTGCTTTGATCCTTCACTGTGAGGCCTACTATTGGGCCTCCTGGGTTGTGAAGGCTTCCATGAACTGGCTGTATTAGTAAGAACATAGCCAGTAGGTGGGAGAAAATGATTACTCCTCTCTCTCTGGGACTTGAGATACTACACATGGAGTACCATGCACAGTTTGGGGATCCTCAGTACAAGACTAACACACCGGAGCAAGTCCAAAAGAGCCACAGAGATGAGCTGTGGTTGGAGCACAGAGCAAGTAAAAGCAAAGAGAAACGGTTTTATTCAGCCTTAGGAGGAAGGCTGAATTGGATCAACTTGTCTTCAACAGCTTACAGAGAAGGGAGAACCAGACCATCTCAGAGGCGAACAGTAGAAAGGCAAGAAGCAGCAGGGTCACAGCATAGCATGCTTCAATTAGGTACAAGGAAAACATTCTTTGCAGCAGGATGGGTGCTCAAATACCTGCCTGGAAAGCAGCCTGAGACTTTTACATTTAAAAATGAATTACATAATTTGCCTTTTTTTAAAAAACAAAACAAAACAAAAAACAATCCTTTTGGTTAGGTGCCAGAATGTCCTCAAACAAAATGCTCTTTCAGCTCAACGTACAAGTTACAGTGGGCATTTCTGGCTTCTTATGAGGTTGGTTGCCTGCTTCATTACAGAATATTTGAGAGTTTTTCTTCTTTATTTCAAATTGCAGTATTACTTTTTATGGCATACCACTCTACTGTTTCAGTGTCTTTTCTGAAAACCTCTTCCTTTCCAGAAGCTTTTAGTAATTGACAAGTAGTCTTGTTCTCCCTCACTCCTGGTATGATCTACATATCTAAAATGATTTCTGATCTTGGAGAATTTTCGCTTTATGGTATATGTATAATTTATAACAACTATAATTAACTACAACCAGTTAAAAGCCCTTGATTGACATTATTAATCAGACAATTATTTCCTTAGAGTATCAGTAACTGCGACTACACATCAGGTGATATACCATTTCCTAGCTAATGTCTTTTGTTCATCTCTGTATGGGAGATCTCACAAAACCAAAAGCCATCCATCAAATCCACAGATAGTTCCTTTGAGAAAGAAAGGTCATCCATTGCCAGAAGGAGGAAATATAGCATTAATTTTTTTTCCCCTGAAAGAAATGGGAACAGTAGAATGAGAAAGAAAAACTACACAAAAGCCTGCAGGAATATCATCATTACATTTTACTGAACATTTGTGATATGTGTTGGAAGAAGGAGGTTGCTGATTAAGGAGACAGTATTTTTTAATAGAGCTAAAGTAATGCAGATGAGCTGCCTCTGTCTTGCACTGATTTTACTTGCTCCTCCTTCTAACTGATCATCATGCTTCTTGTTCCCCGTTAGAAGTCACAGGAGAGTATGGGTCCTATTTATATGCGTTACAGGAGACAACAAGCCATTTCCACCAAGCACGACTACGGGACAACCTGCCAGTAGATTCAGTGGGACAGACAGGCTGTGCAGCTTGCAACAAGCTAAGGGCTAAAGGCATATATGTCATAAGCCCACCATTTATTTGACAGGTACAGTCGAAGTTTGTTCTTCCAAGGATTTGGGAGTTTATAGAAGTAGATCACTTACTATCGGAACAACTCCAAAATTAAGATGAGAGTTTCTTAATATTAATGTATTATTTTCCTTGCAACCCCTGTAACCTTGCTAAGGGAATTTCCCATTAAAATCAACTATGGGATAACTGTATTTCTCTCTAGACTCTGGCGAACCTGGCCTTTTCACTTCATCTGTTTATGTTTTTACAGATATTAAGATATATGAACACTCAGCCTTCCTAAGCTGCAAAGAGATCCATAAATTGTTTGTCAGATGAAGACATTGAAGCAAAAAGATTATGTTTTGCAAACAGCAGTCTCTAACATTTATGGAGAAACTAATATTCTGTTTTCTGAGCTGCTCAACATCTTGACCACACTCCAAAAGTCCAGAGCTGAAAAAAGGAAAGTCTGATTGACCATTAAGACAATTATTTCAAAGCAGTAAGATAGAAATCCATCATAACACAATTATTTTGCCAAACTTAACTCTAGGATAATAAACACAAAGTATTAAATTCTGAATTAATTAAATAAATACTTTTAAAGAAAGAATTACAAAGACAAGGTTTTCATGTAATTAAAGGTCAAAGGAAAAACCTGTCATACGCAAAGATTCCATTATGTTAACATGACAGATATCTCTCATCCTCCAGCATTTCTGATACTTAATAGAGTACTGTTGAAAGATAGGAGGGATAGCAGTTTAGTTTAATAATGAAACCTTCTTATTTAGCTAGCTTATACAAAGAAACCTGGAATATCCCAGGTCCTAAGGTAAAGGCATGTGATAACTTCGCACCCATGCTTTGCACCAATGCTTTGCTTGGAGTGCCTTTTGAATACTATGCAGAATTCACACGTAAAGCGAATTTCCTTGTCAGTGCTGAGGTTTAATAGTACTTAACTCCATCCGTTCAAGGCTTTCTGAAGACTTTCATAGTAGCTATGCAAATTTACTCCAACTTACTGTTACTCTGAAAGATGATTTTGCCATTAAACTCTTAAAACATATTTTAAGGCTTGCACAGTAACTACGACTGAATTTATTTCTGTGTACTACCATTGCCTTCAGAGATATTATTAAAGTTAGTAACACATGACCAGGGTGGTTCTTGAAACCCTTACAGTCAATCTTTAGTGCTCACCTTAACACAGTGATCAAAGGTGTGTACTTTCCATTGAAAATAAAAATTGAAAAACACCTTTAATGTTGATGCTGTTGATGATGTAAAACTATTAGTTTGCATCATACAAACTAGCTTCCTATTCTGCAAGAGCACATACAAGGTGAGAGACTGAATTTAAGTGGTACCACTCAGGTTTCCTGCATGTGGACAGACAGTACAGGTGTCTGCTACCAATGTTACCACTGTTTCACACTTCTCTACCTGTGAACAGAAACGAATGCTCTATACAGACTAGACTGACACCAGCATGTCCTCCTCAAGCCTATCACCTCACCATCCGGCAACCTTAAAGATAATTAAGAAGTTTTGGGATGGAACACATTACCCCGCATATGTATCAGAAGCAGTTAACAAATAAGTATTTTATATGTTGTCAGTATAAAACATCAGAATACTATGCAGTCAAACGGCATAAAATTTTGAAATGCTTTTATTCCTTTTAGAAGGAAAAAAATGTCCTTTCACTGACAAAATCAGATTAGCTTTTGTCGATGGTGATCTTTCTGTTCTTAAGAAACTGTATAAAACCATATTTGAGCTCTTCAGATCCAAAGACTGGCCAGAAATCAAACTCACAGGATTTTGAAGCCTCCCATGTTCAAAGGGCCCTTAGCACCATTATTACTGGAACAGCTATTCTTAACTACTCTGATCCCCTCAGAGTTTAAGATCTATGCTATGTATAAAGCTCCCTCCAGAGCTCTAGAAACAGACGTATTTTCTTTTTTCCTTCTTTTTTCCTTTTTTTTTCCCCCCCTTTTTTTTCTCCCTTCATAACCACCACCATATTACATATCTTTGAGGACTTTCACAGAAGGGGAGGAGGAGTGTTACTCACCAGCAATTCTGTTTACTGCAGTCTTCCTCTTCCTACAACAGAGTTCTTAACTCTAAGTGTTATGTCTCCACCTACCAGGAAGCAAAACAATTGTCAATCAAGGTCATTATAGATGTACCAGCCTGTCCACTTCCATCTCAGTTACATTTCTATAGCATAGAGCTAGCCTAAGCTGTACATGAGAATCTGGAAGACAAACTTCATCACCAAACTGTATCGAAGAAAGAACAAGAGGAAAGCGCTGGCTTGAGGCATTAGGAAGCTGGACAGAGGAGGTGGCTTGTCAATAATTTCTTTCTCACCTGCCACACATTTCTTAAATAGAAGCTTCTGCTAAAGAAAATCAGAAAGAAAAGGCAGACTGCTAAGGAACCAGAGACAAAATGCATGCTCAAGGCATGCCTCCAAAACTGTGCAATCTAAATGCTGGTAGAACATCCAAAATTTAGTGTGGCATGGCTAGTTATGCAAGAGTGGGACTTCGCTCCTACTATAGATCCTTATTTTTTCTACTACACTGATAAAACAAGTGTTCATTAGGCCAAACAACTACAAGCATTTGTGGTATCTAGTTTGGCTGGCTGCTACGCTTTGAAGGCTACAGACTTACAATTCTCCACTGCTGCAACTCCCAGAAAGACAACTTCATAAAGAATCTATGCACATAAATCTTCCATCTTCAGCTATTTTGTCTGTGCCTTAGTTGCATTACATGCCCATTAAAAAAGATGCAAGCACGTACAGGTTATGCTTACCTACTGCCTTATCTGGGTTTTTCAAAAGTATCTTAATCTAATTTTTGTAGAGAGGGGAAAACACACCTATTCTTGGTCTCTGAAGGGGAGGGAGACCAAAGTCTGTTGACTAGCACAACCCTGAATCTGTATTGCCTGGACTGTATGAGCTCATATATAAGACAATTTGCCAGTTTAAAATGCGGACACCTCACAAAGTAGTCGTAAGATTTTGTACCTGTAAAGTGCCTTTTCTAAGTATTACAATTGTTTTATCTAAAAATCTGTTTTTCATTTTGAGATAAGTGATAAAAGTGATAAGCATCTCAAATGCCAAACTTGTTGCCATTGTCACAACTGAAATTCAAAAACTCTGAGAAACTCAGGACTATAAAAGGCTTTGCTACAGAAGAAAGGTTGATATGATACATAAGGTGATGAGAGAAAATAAAAACAAGACCATCTTTTAATTGTGGTTCATCATGCTCTAGTGTTAACAGGTAATTATTCTTTATGCAGACAAACTTCCTTGCTAAGCTTTTGAAATTGCCTCATCTGGGGACTCAAAAATCAAATATGACCTACTGATCCTACAAGGATTTAAAGTGTTCAACGACAATTGTATGTTACTGTCATTTGCAGAATCTATTTTATGAAGCTAGAAAGATAAAAAAAATAGCTTTTTACATTTTTGCTCTATACAGTGTGCTACATGTAGTTTAAAACAATCAGTAACTACGGTAGCTGTAGCTATTTAAGAGTAATCAGTAAGCTGTTTAAGAGAGCAGTGAAAGAAATACTAGTAAATGAAAAAAATGGTCATTACAGGTGAGATGAACCACAGAAAAGAGCCAAGTACTACATAGAGAGCTCGAAAAAAAAAAAATAATAAATAAATAAAGGAGGGAGCCAAAAATAAATAAAGAAAAAAAAAGTGCATCACTGAAGTAATATTGGTATGAGTTATTGACTTAAGACACCCAAAAAGCTCACCACACTTAACATGAGCATGACCCTGACAACAGCATACCAAGGTGAAAAATCTGCAGTAATGAAGAATGAAGGCTCCTCTTCACAGACTGTTAAGGAAAGTATTCTCAAAGGGACAGCTCAAAATGATTCCACAGAATTTCTCTATAAAATGGATTTGGACATCTACATCTGGTCATCCTGTTTTTCCGACAGTGCTTTAAAAAAGTTGTTGACACAAACTTGCCACCAAAACACAAGCATTTGCTTAAAAAAATAACAACAAAGGAACATTAAAAGGTTTATTAAAGGGGGAAGGAAACAAGCACTTAACTTGTATGAAACCACAATAATAGAAGGAGTATCAAGGCTACATGTGGCTGAGCAGCTTAAAAAAAAAAAAGAAAAAAATCTTTTTTATCTTTTATGCAATACATTAAAAATGATCCGATAATGTGGAGTAATGTGTATGGCTTCCCTGAAAATGAGGAGAAAAATAATTTTTTTTTTTTTTAAGTGCTAGAGTGGAGACAGGTAAGAATCTCTATCGGCATCAAGTTTTAGTAGCTAGAAAGCCCCTGCAAATATATGGCTGTAATAAAGGATAGATTATAATGATATCTCTTAAATTACAGTTTTCCTGGAGCATATTGTACTTTCGTGTCATACTATGCAAGCATATGAGTACAACAAAAATTTAAGAACTCAGGTAACAGGGAAATAGGGCAGAAGAAAATTTTGCACTGTACACTAAAAAATATCTCAATCCAGCAGATACTACATGAGGATCAACACAGAAGTTCATTGCTCATGCAAATTACCTAACCAAGCCTCCTAAGAGGACAGTCGCTTTAAATGCTACTCCATTCATACCTATTTTTCCCTTACTGTATGCAATTATCTGCAGTAACTGTGTGGGTGCTTGTTCACAACCACTATTTTAACAAGCTAGTAAGGAGAAAATACTGTGGTTTTTTACTTTGACAAATGACGCTGCCACTATGTATTATCTACCTTATCAAAGGCTTTCTGAACACATTTGTAAAACATCAAAGTGTCAAAGTCTTTCAACAGATAACACTAAAATGACTTTTCAGCATTCTGATGCCACTTGCCTCTATCAGATGTCATCTTTTTGTCAATATCAAAAGAGGCGGAAAAAAACCCCTCTTAATTCCCAATCCACTGCTGATCTTTCTGCCTTAGAGAAGCAAGGCTCTTCATCCCACTCACAGTCATTTCTTCAGTGCTTTCACTGTGACTGACTCATCTCATTGCCCAGAAAGACAACTTTCCGTAGTTAAGAATGGTGCTGTTTTCTTCCATTCACCATGACAGACATTCCTCTGAATTCCTCTTGAACAGCAAGACTTACTGACTTATTCTGTCCTAGTATCCGAGCTACAGTTAAGCTTTCTCCTAGCGACTGCCCTGTTCACTTTTTCTGCATTTAGTTCTTCTCAAAACTGTGCATCTCATACCTATCTTTTCTCAGTTATCCTCTTCAGTTATGTTATTAACACCTCTCTTATATTCCATTCCTACACATCCTAATTCCTTTCTACGTGTCATACCAATACACATGATCTTACACCTCAGTCTTTTCTTCTTGATTCTTGCTCAAGTCAAGCTGCCAACTTCATTGTGTTTAGTTTTTCTCTTTTGTTTTATTATCTTAGAAAAAAAATCTCTGCCACAATTTTTTGTTTGCTTTTCTTTTTAAATCAAACTTCTCATCAACTGACATCACTGCATATCTTTCCTATTTCACTTTTCAAACTTTTTTTATAATGTTGAAGAAAAAGCATATACAGACACATATTGACACTCATCCGTAATATCATTGTATAAAGGAAAGGGTTTTTATACAGATATTTTCAGACAGAAGCAGCAAAAAGTAAAATTCTATAAAGCAGTCCTAGCTTCTGCTTTTTGAAGTCTGCTTGTTGTGGCTATGCATAAGTTAAAAAAAAAAAAAAAAAAAAAAAAGTTTTAAGTCTTAATAAATCTTCATGAAGTGAAGAAAGCCCCTTAGAGACCTAGCCTCCAGAATACTACCAGGAGACAGCATCTCGTTTATTTCAGTCCTTTCTGGAGGTTCACAGGTTCCAAATCACGTGTTTAATAAAAAATTGCCTACAATAGCTTTTTTTTTCTTGTCACGGTTTACTTTAGCTACTAAAAGTTATTTTGAAGGGATCTAAGAAAATATGGAGTAGTTCTACCACGAGTGACACCACCGGAAGAGTTTGAACTTAGTATAATGAGGTTAAGAATGCTGGACAGCTCTACAGCAGTAAAGATAACCAGTATTTTTGCAAGCATTTTTATTTTTGTTAATGCAAGCAAAGTCTGTAATAAAAGCAAGCAATGATTTGCTTAAAATTCAGGGACTGGAGCCAACGAGATATATGTCTGAGAAAGCTAGGAGCAAATAATGATTTCTGTGCTACCAGAGAGCCCAGTGTATACAGTTCTCTAAAAAGACTGAAGTACTCAAAAGATGTGTTTCACTGTGGTATCATCATTCTGGGATTATGCAAAACTTTCAAAGTTATGTGGCCAATGAAACGAAAACCTTATGCCTCCAGGTACTCAGGTATATGCAGATTTTGAAGTCAACAGAATTTACTAATGAAAAAATAAGGATTTTTTTTTAAATAAGGATGAGTAAAGAAGCTCAAATGTATGCTAAACAAAAAAAAGTGATTTCTTTTTCTAGAAAATTACTGAAAGTATCATTCTCCTAGAAAATTTTCAAAATAACATCTCTCACATAGTTGAAATGGCTCTGAGGCTTATGCAAGAAGAAAACAAATTCTGTTTTTTAAAGCAACAGCATCAGTTATTACAGCACTGCAAAGAACAAGATGAAAGTAGAAATCAAGGAGAAGGATAATACAGGTCACATTTTAAAGTTACCATACTTCTTCCACAGAGCCTAATCCATGAATATCCTACCTAAACCATATTAACATCACCCTGTCTTAACAAGCTGTTAGCCATCAGCTAAGCGGTAATAAGAAATCACAGGGTGCTTATTCTGTCCCAAATACAAATTCTAGCTTTCTAGTAGATAAACTTTAAAAATCGTAACTTGCATTTGCAGCAAGCTAAGCATGTGGACAAGAACGGTTGCTATAATTTGCTTAGCTGAAACTCACCTAACTATCATCAGATCACATATCCTTACCTTTGATGGACACATCCTTCTTATGACAGAAGGATTCAAAAGAGTTTAAGTGTATCCAACAGCTTTGTTAGCAAGTAGTCAGCAATATTTAAGTGCATCTCTAAGACACTATCATATACACTTCCACGGACACTTTGTGAAACACTCCCACCCCAATCCTACTCCTTCCAGAAGGACTGTGATTTTAAGATCCCGGGTGAGTCATTAGAGCTGGTGTTAAGCATTCTTACTGTGAAAGAAACAGGAGAGTTTGCTGTTAGGAAGCAAGCCAGACAAGAAAGTCAGCAGCTTGGGGAAAGTAATTTCTTGGATTATCTGAAAGAAATGCACAATCTTAGATTGAAGGCAAGAAAAAAAGAAGAATAATGACAGAATGATTAAATGAATACCATGCAACTTGAAAAATAAACATACATTTTCATCCATACATAGTAGCTCTATTACAAAGCTGCTAAAATTAAAAAGATCAGACATTTTATTTTCCAGTTCAATCAGTGCACTTACCAGCATTTGCTGTATAGAGAATGTCACTGATGGGTCAGCTGTACTTCCTCTCTAAAGTGCTCTGAGGGGAGCTCAAGTGCATCCTCTTCCTCAATCTTTGAAGTGTTTACCTGTACCACCAACTTTGAAAGTAAAAGGCAACAGGCAGGCAATGCAGAGACAGGAATGAGGCTGAGTACAGTATTATATTACTCAAAAAAATGTTCAGTGTTGCTCTTCAAATCTCACAGGCCCATAAATTTCATATTAAAAAAAAAACCCAAAATTTCAGATACTATTTAAAAGTGCTTAAAGAATTGACACTTTGGAATTAAGTCAGCAATACTAATCAGTTGACAAGAATATAAGAACATATCATCTGAAATCATATATATTACATACACATATACATAAAACAGACCATTTTTAATAAATAAAAATCATTGGTGCCCTATAATAAAAAGTAATCAGAAAACTCCCGATGTTAAACAACACATAATCACTACTGGATACTAAAAAGTAGCAGAAGTACATTATATTAGAGATGTTGATGACAGGAATTATGAAACATTATTAACGTATTTGTATATACATATCAGTGAAGGAAAAAATTGAGCAGAAGGTGGTAGTTATAGACGTGAAGACTGTACAACTGAAAAAAAATTGTCCTCAGTTCAGAAAAAGATGTATTTAATGAATATCATGTGATAACTATTAAACATTCACATCAAATTACTTTAAAATACTGCCACTCTGTTGTATCAGAATTTTATTTGCATTGAATTATTTCAAAAGAACACAAAAATTAAGCTTGCAAGATTCAGTATTTCACGCAAGAACTTAAAAGAACTGGCTAAATGCCAGTTTGGACAACTCCTGATTATACTACTTATCTTCATATGAAAGGCTAAGTATGCTGCCAGAGCATCAAAATGAGCTTGCTTTTGAGCTAATGACTTCAACTAATGAAATTTTCACCATACTGGAAGGCTATGAAGCTCTCAGAGCTTGATTTTCATAGTTCTGCATATTGACATAGCTCTATTGACACAGCAGAGTTGTTTCTTATACACTGTGCATCTTAGAAAAGGAGATGAGAAAGTTCACTTTATTTTAAAAAGGAAATTTAGGTAGTAGACAAGTTGTACAGTACTTGAGGAGCATGAGCATAATAGAGGGACTGAATTCAAGTTCTCTCTCATCCCTGTAAGGAAGAATTTGGCAATTTATATATATATGTGTATATATACACACACACACACATACACACACACTTAAATATTTTCTGTGAGTAAACTATAAAAATAGGTCAATTTCCTTTTTTCCTTTTTTTTTGCTTTGCTTTGCAAGGCAAGTAGAGAACCAAAAATGTAATAAGCAGTGGCAGAGATTTCTTATTCTATACTTTTACATGCAATATATGCAAGCAAGGAATAATTCTGCTATATTATTAAAGTAGAAAAGTTTTATGATTTCTTCAGGCAGTATGGCATTGAATAAAGCAGACATCTTGACTATAGAGGATTTTTTTGGAGAACAGGGAGCTTCTCCCTAAATTGTTAACCCTAGAGATGAATTAATTAAATGAAAGATAAGAATATAAAAGCTCCCCTTGCTAGCAGAGATAAAGTCAGGATGACTGCTGGTATGCAAGAGAAAGATTGACTACAGGAAGAAAAGTACAATAAATAAAAAGGAAACAAAAGTAGATTCATAATCTCCATTGTGTTTGTTGAACAGCCAAGAAGCAGCTTCCATGACAAATAACCAATAATAGAATACAGATTATATTAATCTTACACTTGCTACAAAAGAACCTTTTTAGAAGTGAAAACTACAGTGCACCAATACCATAGTTTATATTGAACACCTGAGACAAGACTCAACACATGTTTTTCAGGCAAAATGACCACAGAACTGGCAAGACAATAATGCAGAGAAGCTTCAAATCTGTGCAAGTCAGAAAACTGGAATCTCTGTTCACAAATGCCTAGAAAGCAAGTCAGTGAAGGGTTTCAACACTCATCCCTCTTCCCTAAACCTTAGGTTATTGATCCATTATTATTTTCTTAATGTTTCTCACTCACATAACCCCTTCTTTTTAAAAAAAAAAAAAAAAAATGTAATTTCCCTGTTTATAGGAAGAAGTGAAAACTAGGACACAGCAGAATTCCTATGTGGCCAGGATAGGAAGGGGAAGGACGTGAGCAAGTTCACTTAGACACTAACGACCGTTGCTTTCTAGCAGATCGCCATGCGATGCTCACGATAACAGCAACTGCAGGGTAAGGTCTGACAAATTGCAAACATTTAGATATCTTTTTAAGTCAAAGAAAGTGCAAGTTTCCAACATTTCATCTCTTTAAGACATAAGAAACATAGGAAGTTTCTTCATGATTTTTTTTTTAAGCACAAACAGGGAGGAAAGGCGACTGTACCGCGCGACTATGCAAGGGATGTCTCAAGCTGTCTCAGAGAAAACATCTGTATGTTCAGCATCTTCCCCTAATCTTTAGTGGGACAGTGAAGGCCACCAACACCTACCATGCTTGAAAGAAAAGTGTTATACCATCACCCTCAGGAAAAAAGTTCAAGAGCTTATGCACAAGCAGAGTTTCTTAAAACTTTTTGAAAGTATGGGCCTTATTTGGCTCATGTGGTTATGTACAAGCCCCTCGATCGGCTGCAGCTCCGTTAGCGCAGAGCGAGGGGAGTGAGAGACAGCTGCAGGTCTCCAAGGGAAGAAGAGCTGTCTGGTTTTGTGTCAGCAGTTCCCCAGCTACTAAATACTTGCAGGCAGTAAGTAAAGCCTATTCCGAGTCTTCTACCCTAGCTGAACTGAGCAAAGTGGGACTACAGGAGGAAAAAATGAAATACTACCAAGTACTTTGCGATCCCCTTGGAGTCCTTCCAAAATTTTGCAGACCTCAAAAGGCCGTATTTGAGAAATGTCCCTCCAAGACAGCTGTTATGATCACAATGTGATCACACAGCCTCTGCACCATCACTTACGGGCCCTTAAAAGAAAGTGAGAGCTTATTCCTAGAGAGCTGAAAATACAGCACTGAAACAGTCATAACTATATCCTTGAAAGCTAACGAAATCATGCCTTTTTTATTATTCCAAAGAAAATTCCCTTTTAAGGGACTTACCTTTTCCAATGTCAATGAATCCACAGGCTCAAGACTGATGGAAGCCAAGGACTGCAGAGCTGATAGACTTAATCCACCTGCTAAAAAGGATCATGCTGGAGCTGGTAAGAAGCACTGGCTACACAGTCCAAATCTAATTCTCTCAACCCAGCGCAGAGCCCCTATACAATTTTATCCACCGGTTCTTTGGCCAGGCCGAGCCTCAGAAGCAATGTGAAACCAGAAGCCCAGAGTTACACCAGTCCCTAAGTGGGTACGAGATGCAAGGCCAACACTTTGCTCCTGAAGGTCCTCCCATAAGGAGGGAGAAAAAGATCTCCCATCCAGCTATGCTGCAGCATTAACAAAAATATATACAGCTCGGCAACTCCATTTACTGAGAACTAGAAGAACAACTGTAAGGCTGAAATTAAGCTTCTTCATAAAGAAGGTGGCACCAATCTTGCTTGAACTCTTATCCCCAAAGGTTAACAACCTGAGCACACAAAACAGTGTTATCGGTATTCTGTCTCCAGGCTCAAAACGACGGAAGGAACCTATCATCACCTCAGGAATTCAGAAATACCCTTCCTAAATAAAACCCACAGGTCTAGAAAGTCTCAGTTAGTACCACCTTACATATTAAGACTAAACAATCTTTTAAAGCCAACCCTTATTTAAGCGAAGGTTTGTCAGTCTCACAGGCAAATGCTATATAATGTTTCACAGAGTCTCCAAAGCAATGCCTAATGCAACCCAAAGATGCTACAAGGTATTTTCCTCATGGTAGATTTCCACCTCCTCCCTCTTAAGGGTCAGAGTCCATTAGGATCACTAGCAAGCCCTCTGCCAGAAAATACTTTTTTTCAATATTATCAGGACATTCTCTCATCATAATTAGGATAAAAATACATGTGTACCTCTTAATATTGCTTTTCTTAATGCATGCTCCAAGAATATCTCTTGAGTTACACTCAAGATATGACCAGTAAAATACTATTTTCAGTGTCTTTCAATGACTCTGAATTCTTTTCATCCAAGGCCAGGTAAGATCTGCTTTAACAGCTTAAGAAGTTACTGATTCTACATCACTGCTATAGCCTGATCAGAAGTCATCAGCACGGCAAAACAGTCAACAGAACTGGGATGTTATGCCCATGTACCATTCTTGTTCACAGATCACCAGCTTAGTACAGTTCCAATTAAAAACCAAGGTAGCTATTTGTATGGCTACCACCATAACAACCGACCATCCCGCAAAGATTCAAAGTTTAAGAGTTATCATCTTCGAAACGCTGTACCTGAGATAGCAAAGTGGGAACTCCAGGTGCAAAAGTGAAGGTGTGTGAAAAGAACACTTCAAAAGCAGTGCCGTATTTTATTATATAGACACACACACCCGCACACCCCCATTGCTCTTAAACTAGACAAAATCTGCTGAAGCCATTATATGGCGTTGCATGACATGAACAGGACAGAGAAGAGAAATCATACATAAAATCCTGAGCACTCAGATGCTTTAGACACTTATTTCAAAATAACATATCATTTGAAAATATATTTAATTAAAAACAGCTGACTTTTTGGTATTTTGAGATTCCATTTTCAATTTCCTTTCTGCAACAAACCAACCTTCAGCCTAAGGAGCTCCTTGCTGCAAACACCATGAGCTGGAATTTCTTTCTTTCACAGTACTTCTTTCCACATTTCCTTTCATATCCCACAAAAACTCTTCAGTAATAACTTTAAAGGAATGGCAGAGACAAAACAGCTCCAGATATATGTACACATATACAGCTTTCCAAGGTAATCCACACTGCCTTGCATTTGACAGTCTAAGATCATCTTAAAACAGCGTTACCCAGAGAAGAACTTAAGCTCTATGACTGGCACCAGCAAAGATCCCAGACACTCATACCACAAACTACTCAAAATGCTGCTCCACAGCTGGATGGTGGCAGCAATAGCCCTTACACATCCCAAACAAGCATTCAAAGGAGATCCAGAGAGGACAAAGTGAGGAATATGCTGTCTATGAAAAGTGGGAAAAGAGGACTGACTGCTGCAGTGGAGCTGGTGGAAACAGGTAGGAGTAGCCACAGCAGGGTATGTTTGAGAGGTCAAGGAGTAGGAAGGCTGTGCGCAGCTGACCTAAAGAAAGTCAGAAAAGGGGAGAAAGTTTTGCATGGACATTTTTGTTTGGACATGCTGAGAGACAAGATACTGTATAATTCCTCCAAGGCATTATATTCATATTCATTCCCATTAACATAATTAATCCAGAACTGCAAAATAAAGTTCTCAACTGAAAATCGGGTAACCAAAAAATGGAATAAACTATCATCTATGCACATTTCATCACAGGGGAACAGAAATATCCGTATTAAACTGAAACGCTTCCTTTCTCCTCCTCTAATTTCTGTAAACTCACCATAAAAAAAAGTGAAAAAGGGGCACAAAGCTCTGGAGTCCTTATTAATTAGAAAGGCTTTTAAGAATGCCAATATTTCTCTTACTTCAGCTTACAAAGAAGGTCCACATTTGGCTTTTATTTAAACAGAATGCAGGAAGCTCTAAAATGAAACACACAAGAAAACTACAGCTTATCTAAATCAGGACAGCATATGTTGACAAGAACACTGATAACACTGACTATGATTCCAGATATAAGTGCCTAAAAAAGCATTAACACTGAACACCTACAATTCCAGATATGTCTAAAAAAAAAAAAAAAAAAAAAAAAAAAAAAAAAAAAAAAAAAAACGAGAGCGGCAATGAAGAGGGAATCTTCTTAAAGGTGCCTTTCCAGAGACTCCATCTGCAAGCAACTAATTGTAACTCTTCTGATATGATGATTCAAAATTATATGAGAAAAGGAAAGCAACAATCTTACACCAAAAATACTAATTCCTGATCAAATGAGGAAGTATTTTGTTGTCTCTTCTTCCCCAAATCTGTTAGAGTTTTAGAAACCACACCTGTTTCAGCATTAAACTTCAGCATAATTTTGAACGATATCTTTATTAAAACAATATAAGCTTTAAGGTATGTTTTTCTGAAAGACGTCATATATTCAAACCCCAGGGAAAGGTAGACAGAAAGTATCCAGAGGCGTGTTCACACAGCCCATAACAGTACATCAACTCAACGTAGATCAGTAGAATCACAACTGTGACTTTTTGTCATGATCAGCGGACAGAGAGCAAACACATCATCACATTTCCATTTGCACACTGCCAAACCACACAGGAAACCCTACACCCCCAGTTGCTAGAAACTATTTGACCCATGTAAATACCTGTCTGTTCTACCGTTTACCACAGAAGAAAAACTTCCCATTTTGCCAGTCCACCTGAAGTAGTTTGCTACCAAAATCTGCTCATCACGTCAAGATAAGAGAAACCTCTGTACTGTTATTTTCCATATTTTCAGTGTATATACCACCTGCTTGTCATGCATGAAGGTCCAGCCTTCTGAACCACAGCCAAATGGAAATATCTTAAAGGAACAACAGTGAATCTCCTCATAACCAGGGCCGTATGTCTGTCTTACTGCCCATGATATTCTGGGCTCAGGCAGCATCCTTGTAAAGTCTATGAAGAAAATGTTTGAACGCCCATGACAAGACTCTGCCCTGCGCTTACCTATAAAGTTAGAGAAGTAATTATAAGCCTCCAACCAGTCTGGAAATGAACTTTACACTTGCAATTCCAGCAGAACATATTTAGTTTTTCTAAGTTTAAACAATTTTGAGTTTCTTTTTTTTTTTTTTTTTTTCCCCAGAAACAAAGAAAGTTAGTTGGTCAAAACAACCCCTAGAATCTGACGTGTTTCCAAGTTTTCTAGTCCAGCTGGTTAAAATGTTCATAAACATTTTCAGAAAATAGCAACAAAAAAAGTAAATATTTTACTTTCTCACACCCACAAGTTGCCTAGGTTCTGGTTGCCTTGCTTTCAGTATTGCCTGTTATAGTGGAATGTCATCTGTGCCAAACCTCGGAACAGGTATCGTGCTCTGACAAGCAGTTCTACCCATTCTAAAAAGCTTAATCACGTTGCTTTAAAATCTGACACTTTGCTTAAGTTCTAACCAGTCCTAATAGATCACATTGAAATAACTGGACAATATTTCTAAAAACAGCACCCCCAAAAATTATCATATTCACTACATTCATTGTATTCTTTCCATATATTATATACTCATTACATTATTATTCAGTATTTATCAGATCATTTCCCAATAGACATCCACCCTTTGAGGTCTACACTATAACACAGACAGTAAACTAATGAAGTAGATTACAAGGAGGCAGGTGAGTTTCTTTTGGATTTACTGGTCCCAGGGTATGCCCAAATGTGAGATTTGAGAAATATATACCCCAAGTACTGCAATATTCACCACCAGGAATGTGAAGCTTCACAACACTGCAAGCTTCTGGCACCCAAAAATCAATCACGCCTTCCACCATAAGCTAAAACCAAGTTCACCATTTCCATGTCCCCAACATTTCCATGTTCAGCCCTTAAAACACATTTCTCCTACTCAACGTTTTGTTATATCCTCGTTTCTGATCTATTAACAACCGTGACATGAAGCAGAAAGAGGAAGTGTTGCTTGTGGACAACTCAAACAGCAACTCCAAGCAGCTGCTCTGAGTAGGAGGGTTTTCAGAGGAGGTAGAGGACTAAACAACAAAGCATTTAGGATGATGATCAGATTGCGTCCTCTTCACAGTACATGCCTTTCACATTTACTTCACCAAAAACCACTCTGGGTTCTATCAGGATAGCACCCAAGAACCCTCTAGTGACTTTCACATTCTCTTGACACTGCAGATGAACAATATTTTTGACGTACTCACAGATGAAGAACCAAGACAGAGAAAGGTATCCCTTAAAATCGACATAGAGGCTCTGCCACCTAGTGGCATCCAGAGCCTCAAGTTCTGTTGTGTTATTATTGTTGTTATTATTACTAACTAGATGCATTTAACAGCACAGAACAGGACACAGAATGGATTCACTAGCATGAATTACCAAATTGCCGAGCCCAGCTCCCCAGGGCTTTGTTTCAGAATTGCATTCTGTGGCACCTGAGAGGATGAGGGTTTCAACTGAAGATTTCTAAATGTTAGGACATTCATAATGTGTCTCCTCATCCCTCCCCCTACCAATGCAGATTTCCTGCTGCCTGACATTCAAACTGATTTCGTTTGCATTCTCTCTTATATAGCCAGTCATCCATTTGCAATACTTGCATATCTTTGATATCCCTGTGCTCGTCGTAACCACGGCAAGAGACGCAGGAACTGCTGGAACCACGGCAGCAGACACAGGGAATGGCAGAGATGGACAGACCACAAGAGCAGAATCAAAAAAGCCTAACTTTTGTATGGTATCACCCACCTTCACTTGGCAATAAAGAACCTTTATGAGCCTTACCAGCCTAAAGGATTCCCTGATCCCATTCACAGCATGGATCCATGCACAGGTATGTCAGTGCAACCAAGACAGGAGATACAGCATAGGTCAGAGGCGGGAATTTCTTAAGGTAACACTGCTAGTAGAAGTCCTCCAATTTGTCCAGTCACAAACTCAAAAACTCCCTTTTCCACTAGAGATTCAAAGCCAAAAGCACTTTGATGCTTAAACTGGGTCAGTCTTTGTTTATACAAAACACAGATGGCAAAGGAAGTATCACTCAGTCAATGTTACTCAGTATCACTTCCCAGAATCAGTCCAAGTCACTGGACTATGAAGGGCAGTATATCCTATCTCTCCTACAACACTATTGTACACAAAATCCTATGAAAGGAACATTCAGAGAGCGCATACCACAGAACAGAAAAGTAGGTACCAAACAACTGAATGCCATTTAGAAGATTTGCTTCCTCTGGGCAAGTTTTGAGGACCTAATTTCAAATGATCAGATCTCTAAGCCCTCCTCAGCAATATCCACACGGATGCGTGAGGTTCCACTCCTCAGCTGTCAGCTTTTGTGACCCTGTGTAATCCATTAACATTTCTGGGCTAGAGTTACCAGATTCCTTAGCAGCTAGTTTTGGACATTTTAGTTTCAATACAGAGGGGAAAATTAGCAAGCATAATGAGTAGGATCACAAATACTATACGGTTTTAGCTTTGAAACTCTTGACAGTTTGCCGTCTCCTCTTTTTTTCTTTTTTTTTTTTTTTTTTTTTTTTTGTCTAACTTCATAGCAATTCCACTCTACCCCAACTTCCTTATCTTTAAGCTGCATGGCAACAACCCTTCTCAACATGGAGAGGGAAGAGGATGAAGATTGGCCACGTGAGACCATGGGTGAGCCCACATTGCACGGCTAGCAATGATTTACAGTTCCTTGTTGGACTTTTATCAGAAAGTAAAAGAAGGGTGAAAAAAAAGTTTCATTTATTTTGTATTCTACAGCTTTGAATTCCAGCTGTGTAAGCTATAACTGCAAGACAAATAAGTGACAACTACCACAGTGATGAAAAGAGGTGCACATGTACCTTGATGTGAAACACATTTGATCACTCACTGATGAGGTCTGTGGACAGCGGCTGTAAAGATACACTAAACTTCTGCTAGAAAGCAAAACTCTTTCCCTTGTCATCAACCTCGTAGCTTTCACAGCAAAACTCCCCAGAACTGAGAAGGAGAACAGAGACTGCTTGAATAAACGTGTTGGCAAAGGAGCACTTCACAAATTTAGGACTGTTTGAGCAGAAACCAGATACAGATGGCTCTTGTCTGCAATGCCTGAACCAAACCAAGTACAACTTAACATAAAAAGTGTTAGACTTTCTTATAGTGAGTATTCATACAGTTGCCTAAATGCAGTAAACTACCAAAATATCAGGGCACCCTTCATAAGTGCTGTGCTGTATCGGGGATGCACATACCTTCGCCTCACTTCAGCGGTTTCACTTAACCTCACCTCATGCTTTAGGCCCTGAACAGCTCTGACAAAGCCCAGCACTATCCCAGCTCTCGGAGCACAGTGAGCCACAGATCCCGATTTAGGGACGCTCCCCACAAGCAGAGGGTAATCAGAGTCCTCATTTACTTCTGGTTTCAGAGAATAGATTACTCAGAATGGCATGGTGCAGCTAGGTTGTTTACAGGACCTGAGTTGATATCAGTGTGTATCTTCCCCTCTATTTATGTAGGAGGGTTAGCTCCTACAGACCTAGGTCAGGAACCTTATTACCCTGCTGCAGAACCTTTACAAAGGCCAAGGAAATGCAGTTATTTTCTTTTTAGTCTTGATAAAGCAAGTTAGAATAGCCTCATATATCAAAAAAAAAAGTTTTTAAAAATACAGCACATTTATGTTGTGAAGGACAATGTACATTTTTTTCTACTCTCACTTCCATGTACAGGTTTCTGAAGCTGTACTCATTTGGTAAACCTTACACTAATCATGGTTTGCAAGAGAGAGAGATTTATGGCTGAATTGGTTAGTCTTCCTGATGCCTTTTAAGCAATGCAGCCCTACAACTCAGGTAAGACCCTGGAGTCGGGATCTTAGTCCTTTCCACTCCCTGATTACTACTGTGTTCCACAAAAATTCCACTTTCCTGAAGCAATGAGTTTCTTGCTTAGCACACCTAGAGTCAAGGCAAGGCATCCTGTGCTAGCCAACCACTCTTATGCATTTCAACTCTCCAGCACTAGGAGGAGATATTTGGAAAAAAAAATAAGACATTTCTTCTCATTCCCCTCACAAGTTTGATCTTGCGGGGCTCACTTGGCATTTTCAAGTTGTCCTGAGTTTACTTGGGTCTAATTCAGCACTTCTGGGATCTACTAACATCTTGTTTAGCAAGATCTTCAGTTTAAGGAGACAGTACGTAGCTCCAATTGCTGAAAACAAGCAACCTCCAAGTCTGTGATTTTGCTTTTGTGTTACATGCAATCTACGCAGGAAAGGCATATCCGTATTGCCCTCCAGACTTTAACAGTGCAATAAATCAGACGCAAGGCTTGCTTTATTCCGCACCTGGCTTCTTATTCAGCCTGCAGTACGGGGTATCAGTCATGTGTTTAGCAGACAATCTTCAGCGTTCCAAGTGGCTTTCTCCAGAAGCATCCAGCCTGGCCCTCTATAAAGCACTTTATAATTATCTTCCAGCCTGGCTTCTAGAATTCAGGAGAGATTAAGGACTCTTGTCCCAGCCCCTTAGAAAACAATCAATCCATACTCCAGAAAGAGCCAAAGCAGTAAGAAACACGCAGCTCTGGGCACTACTGCTGTCCTCTATCGCCTTCCCTAAGAAGCCTGCGGTGAGGGCGAGGGGGAGGAGAGGACCAGGCCTGCACAGGAGTGTGCCAGATAGCTGGAAGACTCGGAGCAGATGGCGAGAATGTCAGGAATTTCCTCCACGGCACTCTGCGACTGTACCCAACAGCCAAAGGTCAAAAGCAGATTTAAGTTTCAAAATTTGTTTGTTTTGTTTTTTAAATTAAGGGAGCATTTTCTATGCCCTTCAGAAGTTATATGCCTGTACCAAACACATTTAACATATTCGTTCATTCAGAGGAGTTGAGATTCTGGCATATGTGTCTGACAAGTCATTAAAATCCTCATACCCTAAAATATGTAGATTGGTTTGTTACTATGCCAACAATTTTTACATGTCCCTAGAATTAAGTTGATCATACAAGTACTATTTGTTCTCTTCCAAACAGAAGTCAGGAATTAATGAATATTTTTCTCTTCCATACAGAAGGACAGACTTAACATTAAAGGCAGTAAAGCTAATATACTTTATTCTGTATAAGTTACTTCGGAAAGAAGGATGAATTTTCTTTTCTTTTTTTTTTTTTTTTTTTTTTTTGGAAGAGGGCAGTATTTCAACATTTGGGGAAGGTTTTTTTTTTTGGGGGGGGGGGTATTTTTGGTATTTTTTGGTGCAGGGGTTTTTCAACAGAAAGAAGTGAAAAACCCCAACACTTAAAATGCAGAACAGTCAAGGGAATCTAGAACAACAGGCAGAAGAACACAAAACTGGAATTAAGGAAGCTGTAGGGCTATTGCTTTTATCAACTAAGGCTAACAACTCCTTTGCTTTTCGGCGCCACTCAGCTACAAGGTCAGCGCTTCACCTATAGAGCATCTGTTTTCTCATCAATCAAGTACAGGAATCCTTTTCCTTATGTTCACTGTAGGTAAACAGCTGCCCCAGTATTTGGAGCAGAGTCATTTTGTTTTTAAGTATCCACAGAGAGCACACAGGTACCACATGCACTCAAGTTTAGCTTGTTAAGATACTGGCTAGAGTAACACTTCATTGCAGAGTGACAAAGATGTCAGGAACTGAATTTTCGAAAAATACAGCTACAATTAGGTACTTTAACTATCATCTATTAAATAGTGCAATCAAACAACACTTGCTTGAGCCTAGAAGAGCAGAGTAATAGGCAAATTTCAGTAAAAGAAAGGAGGAGGAAAAAAAAGAAAAAGCACAAAAGTTCTTGCCTAGCTCACTTAGCCTTTCTGTCAGTGACAGCTTACAGCTCACTAGCTTGAAGCAGTCACAGCTACAGGAAAAAGAGGAAAGAAACCCCCAAATGTTTTGCACATTCTGTTTATTTTTCCTTCTTTTAAAGACAAGAAGAGATTTGGCTGAGGCTGCCTTTTGTATATTGAGGAGGGGAAGAAATGTTTCATCTTCCAGCAAGCACATAGGTTAACAGGGAAACAGGCACGGTTGGAATACATATTGCTAGAACAGGACAGCTGAAAAGAACGGATGGACTTAAACTTTCAAGTGTGCTGAAAAGCTTGAAGTTGCAACAGCTATTCAAGTATTCTTGCTATACTTAAAGCTCTTATGAAGTTTCCTAAGTTTGGTTTGCCCCATGTACAGCCTGTTTGGAGGCAGAGCCAATGGAACTTGATCAGCACCGCTCTTTTCTCCCTTGTCCTCCACACTTTCCATCTTCTGCAAGGGGATTGTTCCACTTTAATCAAAGTATCTTCAAAAGCCAACTGGGATTCAGGATCTTCCTGAGGTTCTATCCACATAAGAAAATTACCTCGGTTCCTATGTATTAGGAGCTACACACATTTCCATAAAATCAAGGTAAAGCTACAATGTTCATTACAGCTGTAAGTAATTTCTGTGATGCTAACACTACCCTTTTTCCAAGCAGCTACTCAGTTTGTGGTTTTCTCTAATCTTACCTAACAGTTTCTGTGGAACAATTTTCCCCCCCCACTAATACAAACAGCAGTATTCATAATTCAATTAAGCTTAAAATAAAGTACCAATATAGAAATAACACGTCAGTTTCTGTTTATGATGCCTTTTTGAGACCTCTGCAAGCTTCTCTGTTAGCTTGAAATTCCATAGTTCAGATGTTGTGTGAGTGACATTATCCTAAAAAAATAGGACATGCCAAAACCCTCAATAGATTAGAAATGCATCATGCTTCCTTGACAAAGGGACAGTTCTCTTGAGAGGCTGGAGGTAAGAAGTGACAGGTCCTGCAAATCTAACACTCTTCAGTTTTGCTATGAAGTCAACTGCATTGACAGATGCACTATTTCACAAGACACTATCAATTAATGATAATTGTTCTCCCTTTTGCATTTTTAAAGATTTGTGTATTCAAATTTACATCAGTATTCCTAAGTCCTAGTGCTTTCATGTGAAATAGTTTTTCCTTTTGTGTCTGTGTCAACGACTAACATGCATTCAGAAAACATAAAAACTATACTGCACTTTTTCCTCTGTATTTCAGGTTGAGTTTTGTCTTTGAATACTTTTACTTGGCTCTCAAGCACATTCAAGGGTAAAATCTGGACCTTTGCCATAATAACATTCCTTATAGCAAATACATGCCAACCTTCAAAGTGCAGTTATTTAAAAAGAAAAAAAAAAAAAAAAGCATTAATTGTTATGTGAAAGGAGTGGAAAGTATATCAGATTATGTACATCTGAAAGCATATTTCACTCCCCTCCCTACCAGATAATTCGGCACAAAGCTAGATTTATTCTATTAAAGTTTTTCAACATAGCATCAGCCTTTAAGACCACACAAGTGAAATTTAACGCAGTCAGACTTAACAACAACCAAACAAGTATTTAGAGTAAAATTACCTTCTCATATTTGTAGCTCCAAGACTGGTCCAACAGGTATTGCAACATTTGCCAGTATAAAGTTATTCAGTTACATGCAAAAAATAATGGAATGCAACAAGTATGTTGCAATAAGTACAGCCATCTTAACAGATGCCAGCAACTTAACAGGGCATCTTCTTTTTCACTGATGAAGGACAGGACTATAAAAGACATGGAAAAGTGCAGATGAGCTACATAAGCTACTGAAACTCTTATTATAAATTCTCAGTTAATATCATCACCAGGTTTTGCATCCAGAGATGCAAGTGAAGGGTATTGGTTTACTGAAGAAGTTAATCATCTCTTCCATCAGAAGAATACTCAAATTTTATCCTTCAGATACACTCCAAATCAAGACTGAAATTAGCTTTGACATGAAAGGATTATGAAGTGATCCAATGTGTTTCTCTTAGAGCTTAAATGTACATTAACAGAAATTGAAAACAAAGGACTACTTTTACTATGTCTGGTGGCATTTCTGTGTTTTGTACCAGTATCTAATACTATCCAAGTAAATATTGCTGCTGGATATGAAGCAGCAGTCTAGCATAAAGAAAATTCTCATTCTTCAAGGCAATGTGCCTCAAAGACTGGTATCTTTAGGCTGGACTGGATTTATACAGTCCAATTTGTAAGAGACTAGATATCTCTGACCCACCACCTTTTCACCCCACCTTCCTAAGAGAGTTGCAAAGAGCTGTTCTAGCAGTGCAGATGCTGAAAGAGCTAATTATCACTCCAAACAATTGCTGCTTCACCTGATGAAGGAAAGCAGCAAGGCACGCTGCCTACACCACAGATCCTGAACTCCTCTCATGGTAGGAAAGCAACAAGCTCAACAGCATCCTTTAGCTCCTGCTCTTTAAAAGCTCTTCTGGGCTACTAAAGCTGCTACAACAGCCTAGCATAGAAAGAGAGAAAGAAAAGGAGCCCAGAACTGGACCAGAGTCTTTGAAACTATGAAGACTGGGTTGTTTCAGATAAAGAGCCACTAGGAAGCCAGCGTATGTGCTAGGCAAGCTTTCAAGGTAATTGGACTGGTTCTACACATCGGCAGATTTTTTTAATGCTATCACCTATCAAAGTTCTACAAAACTGTGCTGAGGCAATATAATGACTTAATCTTCCACATTTTGTAAATCTTAGGTCTCTCAGTCACAAAATCTGAAAAAAATAATTAAAAAAACATCACTCTCTGTACTATCTACAGTTAATTCTCAGCAGCTTGTTACATTTCTGCCCATTACTGGGGCTCAGCAGACAGATGGCATCTCATCACTTCTCAGCCTCTGTCCACGTTTTTGGCTGTCCACTCTGGAGGACATAGTCCATGAGCTTTCCCAGCTTCAACCAAGCTGTCATCATGAGCTGCCTCACAGACAAATGCACATTCTAAGCTCATGAACACAGGATTTCCTGAACTATATCAGAGCAGGAACTCATCAAGACAATAACTAGCAGCAAAAGCATTAAAAAAAAAATAATAACATACTATTATTTAGCTACATGATAGCTTTTCCAGACAGTTTCTCTCTAGCCCCAAATAAGTATGCATTTCCTCATAAGAAGGTTCATGACCTCTCCCACAAACCTCCTTTATGAGAAGTCATTGATGCTCCATGTTGAGAAGCAGGCCCTTAAAACCTGGTAATGAGGTGTGGAGACCCTATGGTATAAATATGCTTCCTGCTTTGAACATCTGCCACATGCCCACACTCACATTAATTAGATAATAGCTATCAAGTTGTATGACAGAACTAGTCCTTCCAACAGTATTAAAATCCCACTGCTTCTCAAAAAAGAAAAAGAAAAAAAAAAGGCTGGGAAGGGGAAGGGAGGGAAATAACTCTCTCCAACGTCTGTACTATGGAGAACCTACGTTATCTATTCAGTGCTTTCTTGCAAATAAATATCATCAGCCCTTACTTTCATTTGAGCAGATTAAATTCCAGTTCAAGACAGAGCAAGACTTCAGGAGACAACAAAGAACCTTTCTGGTCCTCTCCGTGACACTTAAGGAACATAAGGTTGGGACCCTTGCATTTCAATTTTGAGAAAGAACAACACAAAAACCATATTGGACAAGCAAGAACTTCAATCTAACTGGGATGCAAAAAGAGCATGATCTAGGTAAGCAGAGAGCAAGCAAAGGAAGTGAAAGACAGACATAAGGAGCCCAGGAAGGCAGACACATACGGTAGAGAGAGAAAGATCCTATGGGAAGCATTCCAGAAAGCTCTGGGGTAGCCGCGAGAAAGCAAGCTCAGACTGACAGCAGAGCCAGAAGGAAAGACCACACACAAGCCAAAAGCTCAAGTAGAAGGAAAATGTGTGTACATATGTGCGTGTGCAGTGGTGTCCTGCACATATATTTTTATATGTATATAAATTTTATTTTTTTAAAATAGGACCTTTCTCTCCCAGGTTATATCCAAAGATAGGAAAAGGCCACCTTTCCAGTTTTTCCCTCAGGCGGGAGACAGTCAGGTAGCCACATCTGCCTCAGAAGGGTTATGGAAGCTCATGAACAAAGCGAATGCTATACACACATCAGATGGAGCACCACCAAACTGAACAAGCGACAGTGCTTCTGCACACCGACCGGCACGGAGACGCACCTTGCGGAACAGGACAGGCTGTTCTCAGTATTGTTTACTAGGTTTCCTGAACACTGGAGGCAGCCAAAACCTTGTGGAAGTAGCTGCTTATACACTACCCTTCTGCATGTTTTCCTCATGAGCTGCAATTATGACATATCCCATCTTCTGGGTGCTCAGCTTGGGCCTTTCTAGTTTTCTTAGGTATTGAAATACCTATATTAAGTGAGACGAAGGGAGAGAAGCTAGATTTCAAATACTCAGATACAAAAACTCTCAATTTTTGTGGTGGCGGATTCCATTAATTATGTTACTTCTTAACATCTAAATGACAACTTTAAAATTCCTAGGCTGTCGTCTTTAGGAGGCAAGCCAAAAAGTGAAATATGAATCAGTAGCTCAGATTTCAATAAAATTTGAATTTGACATCTTTACAGATCTTATGAATCACCACTTCATAACATAAGGGGCGGGGGGTGGGGGGGGGGGGGGGGGAGTGCTCTCCGGTTTCCTTCCTACCTAAGCCACATCTCAGTAGAACTTGCCAAGTGACCAAATTCAACTTCTCAAACAGCAAATACTGCCTAAGACAAATGTAGTGGGATAGCCCATTTTGCCCAAGGATTTAGCTTGCTTATTGCCAAAAGAACACACTATGCACAAGACACTAATTTTTTCCCCTCTTGCATTAGCATTTATTAGTTTAGGTATAGGATGAGGCATATTTTGTCACTTGAACATGAAACATTCAGTAATGCATTTAAAGAAACAACCTCCATAAGCAGTTACCATTCCAGTCCCTAATCCTAGCACAAGAAACTTGCTCGCGTGATCCCCAGTTAATCTCTCCTTGTTGCACATATTTGGAGAAAGAAGGGATAAGCGCCTGCAGTTCAATACACAGTAGGAAGATTTAACTGTCTAGGGCTGTTAATTTCAGACAGAAAAGTACTACGTTAGGAAAAGGGAGGATTTATATAAAATATTTTATAAAGGACAATAGAAAATAAAAGTAAAATTCCTCTTCCCCCCCCCCACCCCCAGCTATGTAAAGTTGGAGTGCAAACAATTTAAAACACTAGCTGGAAAAGCAAGTCACACTGTTTGAAGCAGTGTTTTGACATGGTAAGACCCTTAACTTAGACAAGATTCTAGCAGATTTTTAATGAGAAAAGGATTTAAAGAAGAAAAACAGAAAATTAAAACTGTAGATTTGTTTTGGATTTCAATCATTATGAAAAGGTAAGCTGGAGTGTTAACACTTACACCTGTCAAGATCGGAGTTTCTTGAGGTTTTATTTCAACACAAATATAATCGCAGGAATTTATTTTAATGTCCTACTATTGGTATTAGTCAAATAATGCTTCTGTCCATATCTGGAAATATGGACTCATTTTATTTCAAAGAATTCTTAGTAACAGGGTTTGTACCCATAATAGTCTAAGGACGCAAATTGATTCCTATGAAAAGAGGGGAAAAAAAAAAAAAAAGAAGGAAAACAAACAAACAAAAGGTACAAAAGTACCAAAGCTTTAGTATCAAAGTTACTACAATTGCCAGTTTTGGTATTACAGGTGCCACACCAAATCTTGCTCTTTTCAAGCAAGAACTATCATTCCTATTTGTGAAGGGTCAGAATCAGCAGATCCTAAACTCTTCTACTGGTGCACAACAGTTTTAGGCTCTGACAGGAAGAAAAATACCACTATAAACAAAACAAAATAAACAACCAGCAAACCAAAAAACGGTGCTTTCCTCAGTTAAATCTTGTTCTGTTGCTCTCCATTATGATTACTTCACTTTTCTGAGATAAGAAAAGCCAACGCAAAGACAGTAAACCTCAACTTACATGCAAGATATTGTTACCTCATGGCTAAGCTTACAATTTATTTATTTTAAAACGGAAATCTGTCTGAAACAAGAGGTTTGCTGATATCAAACTATTCAAGGATTCAGCCTGCCTTATTTATGCTATTTTAACTAAACCCATATCTTCCTGGGGGAAATATATATATGTACACACACATATATCCACAACAGATTCTCTTTGCAAAGAGTTTAAAAAAAAATACGATCAGCTGTCATGCCAATAGAAATTCTGCTGAGCTACTACACACATTCATAAGGAATAAAAAAGGATCAGCTATATTCCAGGTTACTTAAGAACCCACATATATGTGTGGGTTCTCATGCTCATATACCCTACTGTACCCACGCTCATATACCCTACTGCCTACAGCTACAGCCAAACAAGAGGCAGGCGTTAGACATACCTCTCCTCTGCCTGCAACTGAAAAAGCAAGGTATCTGTATCCCTTCAGCAACAGACATCACGGCAGAGGAAGAACATGCTTCTGCCAGCCACATTATTCTTACAAGATGCCCGAGTTTAAATTCCATAGGTTGAAAAAAATCTTTTATTGTCACAAGGAGACCATGACAGATGGCATCAGATCAAAGCCATTTATCTCAATAGATAGGAAGTTAACTTTAAATATGGTCAGAATCCTTAAGTATATTTAGCTTTGCACATATTTTTAAATATTGGCTTAAAGCGGATTAATTAAGCATGTTCACCCTGCCTTCCCCTCCCCATGTTCCTAGACAGTTTTGGATGTAAGCATTAATCACAGCATCACAAAGATCTGAGATCAAACCTTTGATGGTTGCTCAAAACAGTTCTGAAAACATACCACGACCATTTCAGGGTAACTGGATACACCTGCACCAACTCATTTCAAGTTCACCCATGAGCAGTATAAACAATTGGACACCAAGATGTGTGTAGCAGCATAAATATACATGGCCTAATACAAGCCAAGACAAGAAACAGGAAAACTGAAAAATACTAGCATTAAAGTAACCCTATATCATGTAAATGCAAATAAGATACCAATTCATGCATTAACATGAGTAAGCATACAAGTACATTAAGTTTTTAATAGTTTTTCCTACTCCTTTTCTATCCCTTTATTATTAAAATCCCCTGCATTTATCCGTGGTTCAGTTAATTGCAACAACAGCCGATAAAGATGATTTTTCACTGCTTTAAAACTAAAGATGCAAAAGTAGCTATGAGAGACTGTTCACCCTCAGAATGCTTTTAGCCTTCATCAGCAAATATCAAGACACACTTAAGCACTTAAGAATCAGTTTCTTCCACTCTTAAACCTAAAAGTTTTGAAGACCAAGCTTCCTGAAAGCATGTCTTCCATGAACCATACATCCATCCCCTGAAGAGTACAAGGTTACAAGTATCTGAAACTATCTAAACAACTATGAAATTTTAACTTGACCCTAGACTCTGACTAAGTGCACAGAGAAGATACAAACTGAAAATGACTGAAGACAAGTGCTTACCTTCAATCCTTTTTAAGGCTGACAGGCAAGTATCTCGGCTTGGAAATTCAAATGGATTATTACAGGTCCGAATGGTGTCACATTCGCATTTCCCGTTAATTATGTTACAACCTGTTATAAGGTTTTCATTGCATGGTTCAAATCCGAGAAGCTGATCATCATCCCAGTTTTCATCTAAAACAAATAAATAAGTAAAAGTCACTACGGCAATTCTGTTTTGGTATAACTTCACCTGCTTTGGAGTTGAGCACATTTTATTTCAAATTCAGCATTCTGTGAAGCAGAAGGTAATGGATTAAGCTGAACTATGGGATTTGCCAGTTACCATATTTTGAAGCTATTCTATTGCCCTTTTTGCTGTACTTACTGGCACTGTTTATTTCAATCTGTATAGAAAATTATTATCCTTTCAGGAAAAAAAAGCATAGTTGTAGAACAAATGAGTGCTATCCTAACTGCAATAACTTTTGCAGACACCTGAAGTGAGCAGCAAAGTGAGAACACTGGGGAGAACCTGTGACTGCTACAGTAGTTGGCAAACAGGGATATTTAAACCAGTTTAAAAACAAGTCACATAAAGCTTTATCTCTGTGGAGTGAATGTTATTTAAAAACAAAGAAACAAAACTGTAGTCCTTTGGTTCCATAGTCTTTCAAGGCACCTGCATTCCCATTATTGTTCCAGCAGAATTGCTCATGCCCATCGTGCTCCTTGCTATCAAGGGGCAGGGGGCTAAGAGAGGGAAAACACATCTCTTTACTCAAATAATTTTATTGCTTGTAAACCAACACTTCAGAACAAAAGTACCACTCTCTAGTCCCCAACTGTGTAAATTTCCAATCATTTTGCTTGTCAGAAAGAATATACACAACAAGATTTATCCCAGATAAATCCTGTCTATCCAGAGTTCTACTACATGCTTCACAAAATGTTACTTTCCTCAGATCAACAGGCAATATCCAAGTCACTCAGGAATTTAAGGAAGGTGCACACTTTCTATGCATGATCATAAAAAAGTGAGTTAGACTTTAGGCACTATTCTCTATACAGCATGAGATCATTCTCCTACCTGATCAGTCTACCCGAACAAGTGCCATGAAATAACTACAGAAGTACTTAACTGACTGCTACTAATGACAAAAGGACTAAATCTTCATTTTCAGTCTTCACATCTACCTACTTCACAACTGCTTTCGTTTGGGCTGCCAGTAGTTTATCCCAAACTTCTAAATCATCAACAAAAATTTTCCAATAATGAGCTTGTCAGGAAGAAACTTCAGAAAAAAAAAAACTAAACATCTTCCAACTAAACATCTTCCAGCTATAAATGCTTATTTTCTTCTTTTTGTTTAAAAAGGAAAGTGGATGAAGTATAAAGCCTACAAACACTCCCTACTTACAAGTAAGATGTAAGGCTGCTAATACTGAAATACAGAATTATAAGGGAGGAGGGCAAAACCCAAAAGTCTACAAGTACTAATGAAAGGATCTTTCAAGGATACGTAGGGAAGCTACTCTAAGAAAGGAGGAGCAAGTGGAGACCTTGCCTAAGTGGGTGAGTTGTGCAGTAACAAGCGCCTCGCACAGATGGATATGTTGAGATATTTCCATTCAGAATGTATTAAATCCAAACTTCTGGCGCAGAAAGAAGGCAGAATCCCAGAAGCACCACACTCACTCACTCACGCATGCAGGCACACCAAGAGGGTTGGTCATCCAAGGTTTCCAGCTGTAAGGCAGAGCTACTTCTGAATCGCACACCGAGTACTTGGAAATCCCACTAGCTGGATATATTGACCCAGGTAGTGCTAATGGCGATAGAAACATTAATTAATTTGAGCACTGTTCAAACAAAAGACAGATCTCCAGCCAAATCCTGTCCCAAAACAGTCCTATCGGTACGAAGAAATGAAGAAAGGTTAACAGATTAACAGGCTTCTTTGAGCAGGGTTTTAATCTGACGAATATGGTACCTTTACGGTATGTCTTTGGGATATGAGAAGCCAAACTACAGTAGGAGAGGACACAGCCAAATAGAAACAACTGTATCACTTAGTAGACTGTCACTGAGCAGAAGGCTAATAGTAGATGACTATACTAATATATGTAATTACACATGCTGAAGTCCAGGTTGAGATACCTTCCACCCACAGAAACAGGCAGAATATATCAGTTAACCTGCGGTAGTTATCAGTTATCTGAGTAAGGAGAAGGAGGAACCACACATCATAGAGCCATTTACTAGTTAAGTACTATATGTAATCTAGAGGAAGTGTCATATTAGATTCTCACAGGTATCTTTCTCTCTGGCTACCAATTATTTTGATTTTGTTGGAAGCAAAGTGCCTTGTCTGCATATCATTAAATATCTCTCAGAGCAAGAATACATTGACAAAAGCACTGAGCAAATGCCGATGTCAATTTTAGACACGAGGCTGCCATGGGAACATTATGGCTTTTTTTTGTTAGTCCATAAATATAGCAAAGAAACAGTAGTCATTAATTCCAAGGGCCAATTTGTATATTTCCCACACTCTTCTTTTTTTTCCCAACCCAATTACAGTATCACCCCTTACCGCTATCATATCAATAAACTCTCAGCAGAGGCGTAGAGCTTCCTGAACAGAAACCTTTCTCCCTCTCCCTGCTTTAAGAGAAGGTAAGATGCAGCCCCAGCAACATTCAAGAAACTTTTTAGTTGTGAAGGGGGAAACATGCACAGGGGAAAAGTCAAGAGAATTTTAATGATAATACAACACAATTTTGAGGAGCCAGAATATTGTAAGGATAATTTGTATTTTACAAATCTTCACAATAATTTATATAACAACAAGAACAAAGAGACTTTGTTAGCTATAGCCCAAAATTAAAAGTGTTTCAAATTTTCTTATCACAGGGACACTGGCTTGATCCAGATCTTATGGTCTTAAGGAAAGAATATCTGTTCACGGAATTTTTCCCATGTTTCTGATATGTGGGGGTGGGGAGCTACATGCAGTGTAAAAGGGAGGAGCTTTACCTCCTTCCAAACTCTGATCTGAACAAGTGTGCAACAAGTGTCCCAGCTGGCTGCTGAACCTGCTGCACAGGCACCCCAGCCCAGGCCTCCTAGAGCTCCTTACTCCCATCAAGCCCTTGACATCAACACATGGGGTATGCAGATTGTGATGCTAAAAGTTTGCTTTTCCAGTACGTTAGTTAATATCATTCGGAAATTCTGCCCAGTAACTCTTCAAGGCCTACAAAAGGGTCAGAAGAAGCTCTGAGCACCACAGCCCTTCTTACTCAGGGGCTATTGATTTGCCACGTATAAGTGGGATCCAACTTGCCTTGGCGTATATGGAGCCAACCCTTACTCAAGCTAAAATGCCTCCAAATGAACCTAGTAGGTGGCATGGCACTATCCTCAGCACCACCTCATCTCTAGTGCAGGTTGGAGCTGCAAGTTGGATACCTCATCTGCTGGAGACTTTTCAGGTGGGAGCAGAAAAGGACACACAGAGAAAGTCCAGTAGTCCATATTACTTCAAGTATTCTCCCAAAAGTCTCTCAGTAGCTACGGGTAGAAGAGAAATGCCTCAAAATATCTGCAGGCTGAGAATCTTGAATGTTACGTGAATTCAATACTTGAATCTTGCTGGGAACAAATACCAGGAGTCATGTTCAGATAGGAAGAGTGCAAATCCGGGTCACATCTGGACATCTTTTACCAGACTCCCTTTTGCACAGTCTCATTTGACACAAATAAAAAATAAATAAATAAAAATTCATTGGTGAAGAAGCAGATGTGTATTACAGGCTAAGAACTTATTTTCACTTAGAAAGTCAATGTAGAGTTTAGAGTGATCTTTTATGCAGACTCCTTTTTCTAGCTAATTTCATGCTTTCATGAACAGAGGTTAAACAAGAACTCTGTTAGAGTAAACCCTCAGAAGTCACATCAGCGTAGACAGAAAAGTTATTCAGAATGAGAGGTAGTAGAGCCATATGAAAGCAATTTTATGATCTAGAAAGGATGAATTTGGTGTCTCATTTCTATTCAAAACCTGATGCAAAAAAACATTTAGAACAGTTTGATGCAGATAAGTAATGCCCTAAGACAGAATGTATGTTCTCTGTCATGAAATTACAGCTCAAAGATACTCCAATAGATATGGAAATATATGCTGATAGAGGCTCACCTCTACATACCACATACTTACCCCCTACTAGGCCAAAGTCATCACGCGCATACAGTGTTCCTAAACAAAACTTTTACATATCGCTAATTCTGAAGTCCAGGAGAGTTCATGAACAATTCCAGATTACAGCACAAATACATTTTCTCACATGCCTGTTTTATTTCCTTTATAGTTTCCTTCTCAGGAAGGAGTTTATATTATCCAGACTTGTGAAAGGTATGCATGAAAAAGAAGGGAGGGATTAAGACAGAACCATGTATGAATGCTTTACTTCTCCATTTGGTTTAAGTGGATGACAAAACTCATGCAGGAATGAGGACATCACAGAGCCTCCCAAACATCAGTATATGCATCCAATCAACTAGCTTCTTTCTAGGACTCACATACATACACAAAACAGAAATAAATAAGCAAAAAGGATCAAGTAAGTGTGTAACACTGAGTTTTTAGAAATAGACCAGACAAAAAGCAACCCAACAAAAGGAAACTGCTGGTTTTCATCCACCTGAAATTTGTTTAGTTGCAGCTTCCACCATCTACCTGTTCCACAGGGCTGGCATGATCAGGTAGAAGCAAAGAGACACTCTTTTTTAGCAGCCCTGAGTTAGTGTTGAATAGTTGTCATACACACCCCAAGAACCAGTTCACAGGTGGCAGGTCTCAAGCAGGCCTGATAACTACAGCCTGAAAACCATCCTTTCAAATCCTTTCCATCTACAGCTCCTCACTCTTTCCAACTCATTCAGGTTCCCTTTTCAGAGGAAAAACCCAGACCAACAACTTTCCCAGACTAAGACAGCAAGACTTGGACCTCACACCATTCTGCATTCTTGATAAGTATGCCTTCATACAAAACATAAGTGGGAGGGGGAAACCCCATCACATTAACTCCAAAGTTCTTTTTTTTTCATTTTATTCCATTTTTCATATAACTACTTGTTTTCTGCAAAGCAAATGTTTCAGCTTTCAAATAACTCAAGCATAGCTTAGGATTTCTGAACTCCAAAGTCCTGCCTTAGCATGCTTCTACAGCAGGCAGGAGGATTAAGGCATTACAGAGTGGAATAAGAGGTCCTTAAACAACAGCTCTAGTCTGAGAAGCAGCTACAATTTGAGATATATGCCTCTAGGGTTCAACAAGTACCATGCCACAGCTTCTTCCACGCTAAATCCTGCACACAGAGTCACAGCAGAGCTCCAAAGAAGTGTACAGAGAATGATATTCACAACCAAGGCAGGTGTGCTGCCTTCACCTGAAGACAGAGCCTGCTCTGCACTACAGCTGCCTGCAGGATGCAGATTTACACACAGGTGTGCATAAATATGCAGTCACCTAATTGTTTGTTTGCAACACTGCACCTCCTGGTCCTAATGTCTCCAAACACCATATAAAAAGTGCAACTGGACACTGATAATTTGGGTGTAGTCAGAGAAGGAGATACAGGTACAGCGTTACACCTTGGTTTGGATAGAACTGGAAGATTCACAGGGAAAACTGGAGAGAGAGAAAAAAACATATGCATTTGACAAAGTTACTCTAACTACAAGGTCTTAAAGGTCAAGTATCATGGACCTCAAACCCAGTATCTGCATTATGCTACTCTAAGAGACAGCTATTTTTTTAAACATCCGTTTACAGAAAAGTGAGCAATAGCAACTACCTTGAAGCTTTATAGCAACCACCTTTCTTGGCTTTAGATCTAAAATCCAGTGATTTGAAAAGTACAAGGAAAAACTTTTCAGACTCCTGCTTTTCTTTCCTGCAAGGTTTCAGGTACTTCTGTATCACTCCTTGCCCCAACCTTTATCTTCATTTTTGGACATTTAATGGGAGTCAGCTATTGTTTGAATGCCCAGATGCTATTCTGCTTCTCTGTTTTATACAGAGAACGCAGCATCTCAAACCAGCAAGCATACTGAAATGGTCACCAAAATATCACAGTTGAAGACTAAGATCAAGCACTGCATCACCAGCAATATAGCCTGAATTACAGTCATTTAAGGGGCAGGGAAAAGCAACATAACTTGAGCAAACTGAGGGAGTTCTCATAGTCTAAATTAACTGTAATATCCTACTCAAACTCCTTCTACCTCTTCAAAGCATGGCTGGCAGGCTTTTTAGATGCTGAGTGGAAAAAGAAATGTTGCTAGTCTGAAATTGAAACTGACTTTAAATTACATCTCACAGACTCCCCACATCCCTTTAAATTCTGCATTTGAAAAGGACAGGGAAATGGGTCTCACAGTGGTACAGAGGTGATCCTTACTGTATGACTCTTCATGTCTCTGGAAAGGAAGGGGGAAACCTTTCCAAAGTTTCCCTGTTGAATTAGATCCAAGTTCAGGGCCACTGTCATTCTAAGGCAGTATTAAACATTTCTACACAGAAGTATTTTGGTATTCATTAAGATGATTTGAAACGTTGAAGGATTCTACAGGCCTTCTAAAATAAAATAAAAAAATAAAACAAAAAAGGAAATACTTCTTGCCAACAGGCTTTGGCTTCTCTTTGAACAGGAAAAGAGAATGATGGAAAGGAAATTCATGTTTTGGAGAAGCTGAACAATAGAAATGACTAATCACCACTAAAGAATGCTTGAAACCCAGCCCCAGACCTTGAAAAGCGGCAGCAGGAAGGACTAGCCTTGAAATGCATTTGTGCTTATGTACTGGCTGCAATCATCTCCCAGCTTATTCTGCCAGTGAAGCTGAGAGCCTGCAGAAAGTTTTACAGTGACACACAACTAACAATCTTATGACAAGGCAGTTTTCCACGTCAGAAGGGTCCACTTTTCAAGATCAAATTGGAAAGGCATGTTAGCACAAAAGGGCTTTCCAGGCTCCTGACATAGTTCCTGGCCATAACTAGAAAGAGAAATCGTAGGATAATATTTAGGTAGTTAAGGAACACTATGGAGAAAAGGCTCACCCCAAACCTGAGTATCTCCTCTATCCTATTCAAACCAGACTTGTTCCTCAGGTGAACAATTCCCCGATACAATGAAAAGGTTTTCACAGCAGCAGCTCTGCTTGTTTCTCAAGGCAGTTCTTCCATATAAAGAATGCAAAAAAATATATTTTAGGAGAACAGTTTTCTGCTCAATTATGAGCACAGAAACCATGAGAACATCAGGGAGATAAATGGAAGCTTTAAGGAAAATGTTCAACTTGTTCAACTCCTACAAGTTTTAAAGCTTCCCTTAGTGCTCATTTCTCTTTTTATTCAGGATCCCCCCCACAAGACTGAACAGTATTTCCCAGAGTCTTCCCCAAAGATAGTCTGAACTGTATCTCAAATCGTAACAATTAAGGTTTTGAAATTTGACCCTCTGCACGTTTTACGCATTTGCAAAAGACTAGCAAACAAGATGTTTTAATCTTAAGACTTAGGCCCACATCTTGCTTGTAAATAGTTGACAGAAAATATTACACAGCACGGCAGGGTTTAAGTGGTCAGAGAGCCACTCTGCCAGGACTCCATTCATTAAAAAGCTTGTGGACAGCAGCGTTTCAGCCACCCTGGCAGTTTTTTTGCCTACTTCTAGAAAACTCATTTTGAAAGTTGCTAAAGCCTCAGGAAAGAGGCAAATTGTTCCCAGACATTTTCCGAATTAGTCTAGAAGTCCAATTTAAAAAAGAAAAGTCGCACACTGCACCCACGTGCTTCAAAAACCCGCACGTGCAGCTGCAGGCGTCAGCCTCACTGCAAACAGGTGGCATCTTTCCATTACCAAGGCAGCACATTTTACATTATCACATGTAGCACCACTACCAGGATGACGCTTGCTTTTTCCCAACAGCTGATCTGTGAGCATTCAGCATTTCTGGGGGGGAAAAAAAAAAAAAAAAAAAAAGCACAGCACCTTCTGCAGCAAAACTTGTAGGTTTGTTTTAAGGACAAGGGACCCAACAGAATAGACTCCAGTTCAGAAAGATTACAATTTCTAATATTAAAAGAAGTAACTTCTTAACACCATCAGGGTAGCTAGCTATAAAAGAAATGAGGAAAGAAGCATTTAGTGCTTTTCTTAACTCCACCCCGTATTTTCCCATTTTCTTTTCTTGCTGTAAAACTTACACATTCATGACGCAAGGACTAACATGATTTACAGATTCAGAAATTAAATATTCAGCATACTCAGTATAAGCTTCTGCAGACTGAGTAGTAGCTACACTAAAGGTGTGAGCTACTTCCATCCATCTTAACATAATATTGTCGACTTATGCCCTCTGAACATGGCACAACTAGTCTATAGCTCATATTGGTAAGTTTCTTCATACAGACAAGCTTTAAATGTCAGTATTAGCCATTTTCTAAATCCTATACATATACACCAAAAGACAGAGTTAAAACATAACACTGAAAGTGGTGCCATACGATATTTTGGTCAAAACTTGGAGTTTACCATTTCTGTGTTAACTTATTTTGTGGGTTAAATGAAAGTATTTACAAGTCAATACATACATAATAGGTCACTTTTAAAAAATAAATAGTAAGTTGAAACAGAAGTACTTCGTCTTTTTGCAAAAAGGATAAATTTTATTCTTTGAGAAAATTCAGGAAAGGAAAGAAGCCTCCCAAAAAAGGAGTGGAAGAGGAAAAAGCAGGCATGCTTCAATCATATTAACACATTAATTATTGCATAACATGATTGTAATTCAAATGACATCTGGTTTGATTAAGCAAAGTGTTATGCAAAAAGTTAAATTATGCAGGTACTCTTGAATTAGCTAGAGGGTATTTAAAGCAGAAAACATGCCTAGGGGTACAGAAGTTACCCAAGTAATCATTGCACTAGTTCCAGTCAAACTATCTGCCAAGCCTCAAGGTAGTTAACACACACACACACACACACACACACACACACACACACACATGCTTTTACATTTAGTAGGATTCTTAAAAAATGGCTGTTTCTTGAGCTTCCTCCTCCTGTAAAATTTTGACAGCAGCAGAGGATGCCTGATGAATGGTCAGGTAAAATGAAATGAATTGAAAAAAAAAAAAAAAAGTAGCTCTTTTTTTTGGGGTGCGTGTGTGTGTGTGTACAGAATACCACAGAAGCATAGTCTTGCCATACACAAGTTAACAAGTTTAGTCATCAGCCTGTTCACAGTGTGATTTTAGTTTAAAACTAACTGTGCTCATCTACAGCAACAAAAACAAGCCAAATCCTGCATCATTATCCCTCCTCATACCTTTTGAGGTTTTTTCATTTCATTTTTGTTGAAATATTGGAGCCAAACAAGGGAAGTTTAAAAGTCAAAATGCAATGCCCGGAAAGAAAAAACTATTTCCCAGTCAAACAGCAAGTACCTCACGTAATCCACACTCCATGCCCTTCACCTTGAACTTACACTTTCTGCTAGAGGTTGACTGAGACTTCGACACCAACGTATGCCAGGGTACAGAAGGGTTATAAACTATCCAACCTGTACTGAACAACTCAGTTTTGTGCCTCTTCCCGCCCCTCCTTGCCCGCTACAGGTTTGCGGTCAGCCTTTAAACCACATATTTTGACTATCTTTGTATCAACATTTCACATCGATTAAAACCAAGGATCTAGTTTGGGACTTAACACTTGGCGTCAATGGAATGAGTGCTCCCCATGCACTTAGACATTAAAACCATTTGGATAATATTTCTCAAACCATTCACTGCATAACAGAGCAACGAAAACAGTAATTTGGGGAACAGTGCTTTAGTCAATTAAAGCATCATAAGCTTTATTTTCTAAATTAAAAGAGCTTCAGTGACTTGTACTCAAAGTAAAATGCTACCTCATGTTTAAGGGTCTGGCCTGTATTATGGACAAGAGAGCCATGTGTAGTGTACAGAAGTTTGGAGATGAAACGCTATATTTTGGACTCTGGTTCCACTTTTCTCCTAGGTATAGGGCACAGGACAACCTGTTTTCACAGCTTGGTTTCCTCTCATCAGTTTCAAACGCACTGCATTTCAGTACAACACCCTGTGTTCTCGTATATCCTACCCTATGGCAGGTTTCTAGGGAAAAAATATAGTCTATAGTAAGCCTAAATTGCATGGTGGGGAGGCAAGGGAAGCCACAAGATGACAACAACAACGAAAAGTGACACCAAAAAATACACACCCACCACTCCCGACACCAGGCTCTTCCGGCTTCTCCCAGCAAGGGAGCAGAGAAGGGCCCTCCAAGCTCCCTGTTGTTACCGCTACTCTTTTGCAACAGTGCAACAAAGCAATGGAGGCATGCAAGAGCACCAGAACTTGACAAAATGCCAAAACAGACAATAAAATCTTCATCACAAGAAAGTTCTTGACAGAGAAGCTCAGCCTCCTCTGCTCAGTTTTCCCAAAGCTTTTCCATCATCCGGAAATCAGGAGCTCTGCACAGCCACACAGCACAGGGATCGAGGCTCAAGAGCTCTAGAGATATCCACGCTATCCAAGAGGTGGTTCTCAGACCAAGTTCAAAGGCAGAACAAGGGCAGCTTTTGAGTTTCTCAGTTTGAAGACACTTTTGGAGACTGTATGTCTGCTATAGGCACAGGTACCTTAACTTTATCCAACAAACTCCCCCTAAAGTCAACAGAAGTTGGAGGTGTTCCAAAAAAAAAAAAAAAAAAAAAAAAAATCAAGATTGCCCTGTAGAAAAATTACTCATCTAGGCCTGGGGTGGCTGACTTAGTTGTTCTTCACTAAGAATACAACTCCCCAGTGCACTCAAGAAGGACATTTCACATACAATGGCAAAGTGCCACAAACCAAGTCTTAAGAAGTGCATGAAGACCCAAGTAGTTGAAGTGTTAAGACAGACAAGGATTTCCTTCAGATTTTAGAAGAATGAAGAGGATTACCTAGAATTAGTACCAGGTATCAATAAAAGATGGCTTTACAAAGAATACATTCTAGTTTCAAAGACTACCTCTACCGCTGACAGATGCCACAAGTTTCTAGTTCAAGTGTTAGAGTTCTGCTATGATCAGCACGTTGGTATTATCATTTGAAAGAACAATACCAAGTATTTTTACCTGCTCTAATTACAGCTCTTAAAATAAATGAGGCTTTCCATAGCACAGTACATGTTCATATACCAAGCTAAGACACTCGCTGAAGCTTAAAAGAAAGAAAGAAAAAAAAGTTTATAACTGTAGCCAGTAGGGGTCATTTCAGTGTAAAAAATTGCAGCGAAAGGAGAGGCTGGAGACAGGAAAGAGTAAAAACATCAGTTTCTATTCACACAGTTCTGTAAGACACTTCCATTTCCTCCTACCTCGCAATACGGGGGCAAGAAAGAATTTTCACTCTCAAGTAACACTTTTTTTTTATATATATAAAAAGTCTCTATTCTGCTAACAGATAAAAAACCACGTTTAGAACCACCAATACTAGACTAGATCCGAGGTCCATTCCACATGCACCTGTAAACTACGCAATTCTTTAGGGCTCATTAAAACAGTAATTAAGAAAAAAGCTCATCAGCCTCAGTGACCTGACATTACATTCTCTTTTTTCCTCTTAGTGCCTCCCCCATGCACAACACACACTATACGGAACAAGATTGGTTCACCACATTACTATTATATTACTGTTGCTTAGCATGAGGCAGTTTCCTGACAATTTAGACAATTTAGTTATATGTATCCCAGTAACATTTATTAAGCTGACAGTTCAGCTCAATTGCTTCTTTCATTTAAGAGAAAGAAAATTAAATAGATAACTTATCTCCCTATTACTATAGAGACAGCTGGAACTAGTTTCTAACCACAACAGTAATTGAAATGCAATCTTGCCAACAAATGCTCCGTACTATTTTCAACAGTATATGGGACATGTTATGAGTTGAACTACAGCAACGTACAGATTGCATCACTTCAAAGGAATGAAATGCTCCTAAACTGCCAGAGACGTCCGTCCTGTGATACAGTGAGGGAGTGGGAACGTCAAAGACATTTAATGACTGAGGGCTTTTAGATCCTTTAATAAAAAATGAGGTAAAAGGCAGTTAAAAACAGTTAAGGCAAACTTATCCAAAACTAGGCAGGGCCTTTAGAGTATCTTTCTTCTCAAACAGGAAAATGCAAGTAGAGAAATTTACACATCGAAAACAGACTGTGGCAATGCACACATTCAGCAACAGGGAGTCGATCAAGCCTTTGGAAGCAGTTCAGCACCATTTTTATTCGTTAAAAACACAGAGTCTGATTCTAAAGCCAGCCCTACCCAAGCAACAACTGCAGCGAAGCTGATGATATTTGTTCTGGTACACACAGAATACACTGGCCTGTCATTTATAGTTATGCTGTGGTTTGCAATTTACTTGTGCACCGAGTGAGTGGCCTTCTAAACTAGGAACCAGTGCCAGAATAAAGGTCAGCTGTCCACCAAAAAAAAAAAAAAAAAAAGGAAAAAAAAAAGGGAAATAGTTTTTAGCCCCCTCAAAACGGTACCATTTTTAATGCGAGTTTCTGGACAGATGCTGCCTCTACAGCTCTCCGGACTTTCTGCTGCCCTCTACCCGCCAGGAGGGAAGCCTTGCGGTTGCTTTCCAGAACTGTCCGAGCTCGCGCTCCGGAGGCTCACATACATTTTACACATATTCCGAACTACTGGTTATTTGCAATCTCTTTACAGCGCCATGTTTTCCCCTTGACTTGAGGGAAAAGCGAGCCGGATGGAAAAGAGAAGACAAGAGGAACTAAAACATTTGTGTTTGCTTGTTTCATAATTATATACCAAAAAAAAAAAAAAGGCGCTAACTCGGGAACTCCGCTAGCTGTAAGGCTGGAGCGGGCAGGGAAAACGCGGCGCCGCCACCGCGGGCTCCTGCGTTTCGCAGCAGCTCATCCCGTCCCGCGGGGCGGCAGGGAGCAGCCGTGAGCCGGGACCGGTCCCGCCGCCGGGAATCCTGACACCGCGGCGGGTCCCTCCCTGCTCGCGATGCTGCGCGCGGAGGAGCCGAACCGCGACACCAGACGTGCGCGGGGGATACTGAGCAAGAGGAAGGCAAAGTTCGCAGCAGCCCATCAGCCTCGGCGCTTCCTCGCGGAGCAGGAACCGGGGCAGCACCGGGGAGAAGTTTTGCCGGAGGGGCAGCCCGCTCCGCCCCGCTGCGGAGCCCGCGGGGCACCGGGCGCCCTCGCGCCCTCCCTCCCTCCCGAGCGCGAGGAGCGGCATCCCCCGAGCCGGGCACCCCCGCGCGCCCCGCGCCCGCCGCCCCGCGCCCGCCGCCGCTCACCTTCGCAGACGCCCACTTCGTACTCGGTGATGGAGTCGCCGTTGAGCGGCGGGCGGATGACACAGCGCAGCCCGCGGTCGCAGGCGCCGTGCAGCCCGTAGACGCCGCCGCAGCTCTCGTTGCGCTGCCGCGCGCACATGAAGCAGCAGCCGCAGATGCCCAGCACGATGCTGCCGGGGCAGCTCTTGGGCTCCTCGCACTTGGACTCGTCGCAGGGCAGGCACACGAGCGCCCGCGCGCCCGGCTCGCCCAGCAGCAGCGCCAGCAGCAGCAGCGGCCACCCCGCGGCCGCCAGGTGCCAGCGGCCGCCGCCCGGGCGCCTCCCGCCCGCCGCGACCGCTGCCAGGTGCATCGCGGCCGCGCAGCCCGGCCTGCGCCGGGCCGAGCCTCGCGGGAGCCCCGCGCCGGGGGGGCGGCTCCGGGCGCGCCGCGAGAACCCGCCGCGCGGCGCCTCCTTCCCGCCGCCCCCGCCTGCGGCCCCCCGAGGAAAGTTTCCTCTCCCGGCGGCAGCGGCCGCTCCAGCCAAACTTCTGCTCCAGGCGGCGGCGGCGGCGCCGGCTCCGCCCGCTGCCCGCACCGGGAAGCGGCGCCCTCAGTCCGTGCCGCGGCCCCGCGCGCGCCGGCGGCGGCGGCTCCGAGCGCTGGGTGCGGCGGCTGCGCCCCACTCGCTGCCCGAGTCCCGACTCGCTGCTGCCTGCGACGCGCCCCGCTCCGAGTGCGCCCTCCGCCCTTCCCCCATTGGGCGGCGAGCGCCCGCGCCCCGCCCCCCCCGCCGCTCGCGCCTCCTCATTGGCTGCCGCCGCGGCGCTCGCCCCGCCCGCGCCCCTCTGCCCCTCCCGCCGCCGCGGTTCGCGGCGCTGGGAGAGACGCGGCGGAGCCGAGGAGCGGCCTGGGCCCCTCGGCGGCCGCCGCCTCCCCCGCCCCGCTCCGCCCCTCCCCTCCCCCGCCTGGCGCTCGGGGCGCCGAGCGGAGCGCGGCGGCTGCGCCAGACCCCGAGCCGGGTCGGGGCGGCCGCGCGCGGGGGTGTCCGGCTGCGGGCGGGACGGGGACTGGCGGCCGAGCGAGCAGCCGCAGCGGGACGGCGCGGGGGGAGACCCGCGGCCAGGGCGGCGGGAGCCTCCGCTTCCCCTCCGGGACGCGGGGCCCCGGGGCGAGCCGGGAGGGGGCCCCGCGCTGCCGACCGTAACGGCCGCGCCTGCGGCTCTAACGGCTCCTCGGCGGGCCCCGCTCCGCGGTACCGCGGCCGGCAGAGCGGAGCGCGGCGGCGGCACCGGCCCGGCGCGAGCGAGCGGCCGCGGGCAGGGGGAACGTTAATTCCGTTGCTTACGACGTGTCCCGGGCTCGCTGGCTGCAGGCGGCGGCGTCCTGGCGAGGGGAGCGTGGAGGAGACAGCGGCCCTTGCCCCCATGCAAGGGCCCTCTCCCAACCCCGAGGGAAAGGGCCAGCTGCTCATAATTCAAGTCATTGCTAGGGTGCTAAAAAGGCTGTGGGGGTAACTTATTCCACTATCAGAAATGTCCAAAGTTGCAGAGTTTTGGGAGAATGAAGTAATTTGCCCAGCAGGTGGGATTAGCTCAGCGGCACAATGCGGCGGCGCCTGGAAAGGCTTCGGTTGTGCATGTTGGTGCCAATGATGAGCAAAGTTTTCGGAGAGAGAGGGTCTGGAAAGTGCGCAGAGCTTCGTAGGGGCAGTGCCAAGGTTTGACTCCCGCTGCCCTCCCGTTGCAATCCTCACCCGCTCCGACGGGACGGAGCAGCCCTCGCATCAGCTGGAGATCTGCTACGCGCAGGCAAAGCCGATGACTGGCAAGATGGAAGACAAGTCACTAGCAGGAGCCCAAGTGACTCCAACTGCTTCGGGTCAGGGGTGGTGCAGCTTTCTTTGGTGTATTTTAAAAAGCTCTGTAATTCACTGTTGTTCATTCCGGCCTGTATGTCTGCTGGTAGCAAAGGCTGGTGTAGACCTGTTGCTAATGGAAATGCAGAGTAACAAATCATTATTCTGGTAAAACACTCTGAATGCGTGGATGGTTTGAATGGATTAGGACTAGCTCACTGACGTACCTCAAAAAGTAATGGCCAATCTGAAGTAGTCATCTGCTGCACATCAGTATTAGAGCTGACTGTGTTCTGGCTTTTCATGCAGATTTGGAAAGTAAACATTAAACTGATCAGACACTGTGTTTTATATAAACAAAACCAATTCATACACTTAAGGAGAAACAAAACTATTGCTCATTCCAGTATTCTAGTATTCTAGTAGATAGGAAGAAAAAAAAACAAGTCATATTAGACAAGCATTCAAGCTATTAAGGTTCTGCTAACTAAGGGTACTCCTGGGTATCCAACACCCTGAACTGCTCAGAAGTTTTGTAAAATCAGCTTTCTCAAAATTGCAGGTTCCTTCAGCCTCAATCCGCTGGCGTCAGTTTCCCTGAACACCTGCAGGGGTCAGAGTACTTTAGAAACCCACCCTGACTTGGATCAGAGCAGTTTTTAGAAACACAGCGTTTCCCATGAGCTGGAAACAGCGTCTTTTGGTCCTGTGTTTCACTGACATGGAGTATGAAGGGGATTTTACCTTCTCCGTGTAGCGTTGCTAGAATGTTTCTAGAATAATGCATGGATTGCTTCTAGGTACAGTTCCCTTGGCTGTATTTTTAAAACAATATTCACAAATCCAAAAGACTCAGGGATCAGAAAAATGATTTCAGTGCTAGAGATGATGCCGCATGGTGCGTTACTTGAATTCAATAAGTTTATTAAAAGATGAAAAGTGATCTGATCACAGTATATTATTGTGGAAAAATGAGTTGGCCTGTGAAAAATACGTAGGCATTTTTCCAGGATTTATGAACATAGTCAGCATGGAAATCCCAGACACGTTGGCCTGTGTGCGCAGTAGGTTCAACGCTTCCCAGACATGCCAGACCTACCAGTCATGCACTTTACGGATGTGCCGTATACTCAATGCACAAAGAATTCATTGGACCTAGTGTGTCTGTTTGCATGTGTGGGAACAAAGAAGTATTAGAAGCAGTGCAAAAACAGATGAAGAAGAAAGCTACGGACAACTTAGATAAGAATGTTGTAAGGCCCTGAGAAAAAATAGAGCAAACTTTTGAGCTGAGTGCCAGATGAAAGAGGCTTGAGCTCTGCAGATTACTTCCCTGCTTCACAGAGTGTTTGCCCCAAAACAGCTTCATGTAAGGGAGCAAAACACAGAAACATTTGTGGAACAAGGACCAGAATTGAGGGTTCTTGTCTCCTCATGCCTTGGCCTTTATGTAAAAAGTCATGCACTTCTTTCTCATGCCTGTGCTTGTGCCTCCCTTTTCTGGCCCAGTGCGTCTAACTATTTTGGTGCACAGCGGCACAAGATTTGACAGGAAGGGTAGAAAATGCTGTTGCTCCAAACCTGGAAGAGTTCATAGGGATGATGAGGCATTCCTTAGAAATTGGCAAATCCAATATCTGATGACTTCATAAGGAAAGCGAATTTCCCTGTAAGGATCCTTCAGTGCTTCTTGCTTCATCTTGGTTTACTAAGAGGTCTGCTGACCCAAATAGCTTCTGAGTAGGTTCAGCTATCGAAGTGAAATCCAGCTCTTAAGTTCCCCTAGAAATAGGCTAGTAAATACTGCTAAGCACAACTGTGGGAGGAAGAAAAGCTTTCCGATAAACCAGCTGTAGCAGCTGAAATTTCCTGGGCATTTTTTCCCTGTGAAGTTAGTGGTGTATTGAAGCCACATGTAGCTCAGCTGGATGAAGTGGCAGTTGCAACGTGAGTGGGGCTGTCACCAGGCTCTCCCGGTCATCACCTAATGTGGGGCTTTTACAAACGCAGGCAGCACTAGTGAGAAGGCTGCTGCCCCCGTCCTTAACGGCTTGGTGCTCTGCTCACTCTCCTTGCTACCGGAAAGTCTCCCTAAACAGGCGCTCAGAGAAAATCTTGTGATATTTTGGGAAGTTGATACTCACAGTTATGACAACTGAAATACAGGTTTCAATATAAGACATAGGCTCAGTGAAGATAATATTTCTAGTACTGAAAATACAAATGTTTTACTTCTTTTTCTAAGTCAAATATCTAAATGTCCTTAATTAAAAAGTTTGTGTTCACTGTACTTGTTGGTAACTCCTTATGTATCTCTGAATTTTGGGAACGTTAGTGACTAATACAAAAGTTGTCCTCTGTTCTACACAAAATTTTTGTTTCCTTATTGTGTCTCATTGTATCTTTGTTGCACATTGAATTTCTTTTTTTATTCTTTCCTTGGTTAAGGTGGTTTGTGTCTGCTTTGTAGCAGTCTCTTGACATAAACTCTTCTGCAAACAGCTTATACACATGAGCAATCTCTGCTAGCAGAAGAAAGGATCGAGATGAAACCTGCCACTATTACAAGCAGTGCTGAATCAGCCTAAACACAAGAGAATAATTCCTCTTTTTTCACAGAGATATCATAGGCTTATTGTATTAGTAGCTGCCAGGTGTTTCAAAACTTTTAAATGGAAAATGGTGTCAAATTGGGAAACTGAATATAAGAATTTATTCTAATAATGAAAAAATCTTTTTAAGTATTTTTTTGAACCAGCGCAGTTCATAAAAGAAAAAAAAGAAATCCCATCAGATAGTCTCTATTTGCTTTGCAGGCCTCTAAACCTTTCCTCCCTGTTGACTTGACAGCCTGGGACAGCTCTCTATTTGAATATTTAAGTGCAGAATAACTGACAGAGAGTTAGAATTATTTGCGATTTTTTTCCTAATACATCTCAGATTGCTCATATGGAACATAGAGTAAAAGGGTCTGCTTTTTAATGGACTCAGCACAACTGCATATGGAATTTAAAAATGCAATTGCATAACTAAATTACTTTTACATGCTCACTCACAAATTTAGAAGTCAGTTTATAAACTACAAATGAATAGGACTGGCCACTTACAGATGCAGTTATTCACATCATACCTAAATCACTGAAATCGCTGTGCATTCAGGCTGAGGCTTCTTTCATGTCTAACCATTTTAGAATATATGTCTTAAAAATTAGAAGGTTAAAGAACTAAGGAGTCAATATCTATTTAAGGCTATCTATCAGGAGCCTATTGGGAGAAATAACTGGTATGTCTAGAAATGCAATTTTGTATTTTAAATTGATTGTCCTGAAGGTCATGTTGTTTTTAGCTTCTTTAGCAGGAAAGATTTTTTTTTTTAACAAATAAGCACAGTTAATAAAGAAAGACAATTTACTGTCTGTCAGTTTACAAAATTAGAAATATTTTAAATTGGCATATCAATCTAAGGAGTATAATCATTTTTATTATGGAAAACCTGTCCGCTAGAAATGTAGGTAGATTAGATCAGCATCTACATTTTTTTTTTTCATAATGTTGCATACCAGTAAGATTTTAAATGTCAATATAAAACATAATTGAATATAAAGGTAATTCCTTTCTTGTTTTCTAAGAGGATTATACATATAAAACATAGATCTTCTGCATCTGAGAAGTTTTTCTGTATCAGGCACATTTGTATGTGTGGGCTTAGTAAGCTCTTGGCTCTCCCAAGGAACCTGACAACCTGACCCCCAAGCCACAGGTTGTACAAAGTGAATGTAAACGGGTCTTTGAGACACGCAGTGAGAATATAGTGGGGAAGAACCCCACTGGTGACGCGGGTGACTGCAGAGGGTGGGGAATCCCTGGGCTGGCAGCGACACGGTGGGTGTTTCCGTGCAGCTACATGTCCCGCAGACCCCGCGGTTCTGCCCGCAGGACTGAGCTGGCGCGCGCAGAGCCCGCTCAGGTGTCTCTGGATTTACAGCATGGTTAATCCATAACCCAGACAATCCATTAGCAGCTAAATGAGAGGTAACTGCAGCTGATCCTGCTTTATGACGAGGGGACTATATAACCCCTGTGAGCTTCCCGACACAGTTTGCCTCAATTTTTTTGAGGCAGCATTTAATGTGTTGGCTGTGTTCAAACTGTCAGAATGCATAGAAGCCATGGGTTCCTAGGCAATCTCAATATGAAGCTTTACTCTTTCAACAAATTAAAGCTATTTTTGATGTCTTCATTAAAGCTGGATAGAACTCTTCATTCCAAGAAATCACATCATATTTTCAGTGTTTTTCCTAACACTTTCTAGATTTACATGTTGATAAATGTAACTGGCCATAAAACCACCTATCCTCTCTGACGTGCTCCCATTCATGTCTTTTATCACCTTCTTGATTTCTCCAGATGATGTGGCTTAGTAAAAATGTTTAGGACATCAAAGTCAAAGCCTGCTCTAATTACTGCAACTTCACCTATACCTAACTTAAGAAGTTTGGCTTCTGATATCTACCAAGTATGTCAAAGAAATCAGATTTTACTAGGAATTTCACTGAAATTTTTTAATTTTACAGATTTTATTTTTTCAATCCCAGGAAGCTAATCTTGTTTATGAAAGCAAAACAGAGACTTTCTCTGCACAAAGTAGCACAATAATTTTATAAATTATTTGGGTTTTATTTCTCTGGATAGATACCAAGTAGCCAATCTAACTGGTTGGAGATCTGGTTCTTAACAGATTGGTTAGAATTCTGCACAGCTTGGATACCATTTGCAAAGTCTGTATGTCTAAAGTCATATTGTGATATGATTACAGTGCAAGAAAAGGATTAATTGTTTGTTCTGTGTTAATTTTTATAATTTCCTAGGGTAAAAAACAGACTACTATATTTGCACATTAGCTAGGCCTTTCTCTGTCCCTGCTTGTTTTCTCTTAATATTTTTCTTTCAATGTTGTGATATTAGTTGGCCTCCCATGACTGATTTCAGTATATTAACAGGAATTATTTGCTAACTTTAAGGCTGTCATTATCCTTTAAATAATTAGAATATAGTGACTCATCTTGTAAATTGCTAAGCAGACAGGGATTTCATGAGTCTAGATACATGTAGGTTTCAACAAATGTTAATGTGCTTAGTCTGTATCACAAGATACTCAACATTCTGCAAGATCTTATGCATTTTCTCTTGGTTTGCAGGAAAACATGTTCAGGAGACTTCCTGGTCTGCTCAACTGAAAGAAAAAAATGAAAGTTATTGGATGTCCAGTGTTTTGAACAGTGGGAACTTGGAATCTTACATTTCGGGGCTCAGGTGTGGTTAAGGATACAAACCAGAAGGCTTGCTTGTAACAAGGGCAACTATAGGAAGAACACACAACACCTTCCACTTCAAAAACATTCCTATTTTGCAAACTTACCATTTCATACAGTGTTGGGAAAATGATGCAAGAAAACTGGGGAGAATTTGGAGCAACAGAGAAGTCTCAGCAATAAGAAAGATGGGAAAGAGGCTGGCTTGCTTAATATGTGCTGTTAGAGAGAAGCTGGATAGGAAAGTTTTCTCCCTCTGGGGGAAAGAAGGGTTGGAGGCAGCTATGGGAAATGGCATCTTGTTATTGGTAGGAAGTTGCAAGATATTATCAGTTTCCTAGACATTTTAATTTCTCTCACTTCCTAGCAATAAAAACACAGGACATCATCAGTGTTATTCTCTCAGTCCCTTCTTAATATACAGGGAATTAATGTCAGCAACCTCCTAAGTCATTCCCTTTAATGTAGACAGATTCTCTTCTCTTGAAATCTTCAGGTCATCATTGCTTTTCAGCTGAAGCAGATCTCCTGTTCTAAGAAATCCTTCATTATCTCTTGGATTATGTAAAAGGAGAAATTCATCTCTTCTCCCGCAGCTAGTTGGCCTGTTCCTCACAGCTGATTACAGCCTTTGTAAGCTAGTCCCCAAGTTAACTAGGCTCCTGGTTGACTGGGTAGATTTTTACATGTTTTTCTACTGATGCTAACGAGTTTATATATCAGAGATATTTTCTAAGGGTTACTATAATAAGAACAATAAATAAATAATAGTAAATAATAAAGGTTACTATAATAATAAGATAAAGTATTGTCTTGAGTGCTCTGATTGATACATTGTTGCCTTTTTACAATTTTCCTAAAAAGAATTCATTTTTTTTTTCTGTTAGAAAAGAAGCTACACTGAATTTAGGTGACAAACAAAAAAAGGGTTAAGGCATCCTTTGAATTTTACCAGAAACACTGCTATGGGGCTCCTATTATTTATTGCAGTGAAGCTGTTAGAGTTTTCTTTTTCAGTAATAAAGGGGAAGATCTGCTGTTTGCTTTGTCTGCTTACTTCTTCACAGCATGCACACTATCAGTGAAGTCTTTTTTTTTTACTGTCCAGTTGTTTCTTCATATTTCTGAACACATATATTATTAATTTAAAGCCATATTTATTCACAGTTGACACTGATTCAAGAAACACTTCATCTTGCAAATTTCAAAGGTATAGAAATAAAAAATTACGAGGGAAAAAAAAAGCTCTGCATTCCTTTCTACCTTTGTGTTGACTACAGTGCTATTCATAGTGAACTGCAGTACTTTACAAAGCTTTTAGCTGCACCCCTCACAGAAGCCAAAAAGGGAATATAAATCCAAGTTTGAACCTTCACTGTGATTTAGAAAACTTTGTTAACAGTCTGGTATTCTTCTAGTTTAGAGTGTCAACTGATCAACACATCAGCTTTCCATAAATCGGCAAAAACATTTTCCTTCCATCCTCCTTGTTGAGGTTTTCTGTTTTAGCTGAAGTTTTTGCAAATGTTATTTTGGCCACTGACCTCCTGAAATGAAAGGCTGAATCTTTATAACCTCTGTGGGAGCGCAGGCCTCCTCAGGCGAGGGCGGCCACCGCTCAGACCCTCTGCGGGGTGGATGTGGTTGTGGATGCACACGCGCTGTTCGGAAACGCACAGAGTGGCAAACAAATGAAGAATTTCTTTCGGGGCTCTTACCATGGCTTATGGGTGATCAGCTTTTATGTACATTCTCACAGTGTCAATTAAACAATCATTACAAAATCCACAGCAGTGTCTGAACCAGTGTCTCAGTGTCTCTGAGATACTAATTTTAAATCCCTCTCCTGCCTGTGCTAGAGATGGTTAGGGCATTATTTTGCTTATTTTCAGGAAGATATCATGAAGCTATTTGGTTTGGCATAAAAATTCCTACTGAACGATGCCTCTATTTAATAGTTATCATCAACAAACAGATCAGGAGACCTTTCCAAAGTCTTCAACTCCAGCTAAATAGCAGGAGATAACATTCAGTAGTTCTTCTGCATTGGCATTTTTGGCCTTGTCATAAAAGGGAACAAGTTGCCTAAGAATTTTAGATAGCAGTTGGAAGTAGTGAAAGCTTCTATTTTTCCTCTTAGAATAGGAAATTTTATCTCCAGGTTTGTAGGGTATTAGGAAAGCTTGTTTTGTTTTGCTTTCCTTTGTAATAATGGATAAGCCAGGGCAGATTTGTCACTGATATCTTTGCATTCAGTTTGACTGGGAAAAGAAAAATATAACAAAGGAAAAGTGTTGGTGAGGAGAGCACTCAAAAGTAATTCAGATTTTTTTTTTTTTTTTTTTTTTTTACAAAATAGACAAAGTGAAGATTATGAAAAGGTATACTCCTTGGACATCTATTATTCTCTCTGTGTCAATTAATTTTTTTTCCTCCCGTCACCATGAATAATTCAAATAGACATCTTACTTTATATTCTATGTTTTGTCTTTTTGCTAATTCAATGCAGGTTTAATAAGTGAGATTTAAAGCTTAGGTTTAAGAGTGACAAAAGGGTATTGGTTTAACTATGGCTGTCTTATGAACATAGAAAAAATCACATTCAACTTGCTCATAAATATCACTGAAGTTAACTTTCCATTACAAAAACTTTATGCACACAAATGGAGGACTGAAAGCATACAGAAACTGATAGAAGTACTTTAATTATCTTCATCAAGTTATATCAAATAATTACCTGTATGAAATGCACTTTAATACATCTTAAGTCAATTATGATTCTGATTTCTTCTTTTTTTTCTGAACTTCAACACAGTATAAACTTAAGTATTTGTAGTCAACAGAACTAATATATATGGCTCTAATGCTGATTTTCATTCTTTATCTAATTGGTCTTGGAATTTTTGTATACAATATAAATGAATTATTTAGCCAGGCTGTAACCATGACAATACTGATAGCATATATGGAACAAATAGCACATCAGGCTGTTTACCCAGGAAGAGTCAACATGATGAATACTGTCAGGTTATTTGCAGTTCTTGGACCTGGACTAAATTGTAGATATTAACTTTGTTTCTTATATTAAGAGCTATTAGTCCTGAACTTTGCTACTGGTAGGTACCAGTTGCTCAGAAATCTCTCAATCTTCAGATAGAGCTGAAGAGATTCTATGGGATCCTTCTTCTGCTTATCCGTATCTTAGATATGGTTGATTATTCTATCTTGGATCTCTTAGGTGGAAGCTCAGGAGAGAATTATGTTTGGAGTTAATATTATACTGTACAACTAAAGGGATATTGCTACAACTTTGCTTTTGTTTTCATTTATCTACTGTCTGCCTTAGATAACTGGATTATCCTCCACCATCTGTATATTTAGTATAATGACAGCTTGGTCTTAAATAAATAGTTGATAAGAATTGTTCAATGATTTTTGTTGCCATTTATTAAGAGACTCTTGGAAGGGAGGATAATAGAAAGGATAACATAAAGATCTTCTGTTTTCTCACATTTCAATCCGAATTTATGGAGATTTAAGAGAACTAAAAGGAGGTTAATTTTACTTTGTTCTTTTCCTGTTATACATTCATCTGTCAATATACTCATCTACATAGTTGTCATGTCTTGTATAAAAGGTTAAGCTTGAGAGTTATCCTTTAAATTATATTCCTTTAAACTCTAAAATGTGTCTCTCTATTTAATCCTTCTGCTAGGGAGAATATTCATTAGGGAACTGGGTTCACTCAATTCTTTCTTTCAGATTCTTCTTAGGCTTTGTACTTAAGCCCCCAGATAAATTTTTTACCTGGGACCTCAGCGTAAAACACTTTATATTTGATATGGAAATACTTGATTACATTGCAACCATACTATCTGAAAACTTTGCTTGGAGTACAAATCCGAGGAATCTATGTCCTGCCTTCTGCAAAATTTACCATTCATTCCAAAGTCTTATTTCATCTGTGCTTGTTTTCTGAACCCATTTACTCTCCTACATTTTACATTTCAGAGCTTTGAGTCTTTTTGGTCGATACGAAATGCAAGAGGCATTTTTCCCTGGCAATCTGGGGACAATGCAGCTGACCGTGCGCCATCGTTTGTGGCATGTATGTCACAAACACAAAGTGAGTCAGACAGGGGCAAGGACGCTGCCCTGTTCCGGCAATTTCTGTCAAGTCGAACAGGTTGTTGATGACACTTACAGCTGGATAAAAAACCTAAGGGAGCCCAGAAATTGTCAATATTAGGCTAGGAGAGAGGGCGCGGAGAAAGGATTCCCTGACAATCCCAAAACTCCATTTGATACGTTTTCCCTGTTTCTTTCACAGCTACTCTCTCTACAGAACATTACTTTTGCTTTCTCTTTCTCACTGTTAGAACAGGTTAGAACAGCAACAGCACACACACGCACACACACACAAAAGCCAGTAGCTTTAAAAATCTGCATCAAACTGGTCAACGTTAATGTTAGCCAAACTGCTGTTCCTAAATCTGCGCACATTTGCATGTCCTCGGTCAGGATGGAGGAAGGTCAAAACTATGCTGTTAAAATGCCCCAAATTTCAGAGAAAGAAAACTCAGCAAATAAATAAATAAATAAATAAAAGACTTAAATAAGAAAAAGGAGGTAATTTCTAAAGACCACTAAGCAAGGTTGAGCTTTAAAATAGATGGCTTTTTTGTTTTTTTTCTCTTTTGTTTTGTTGTGTTTTTGTCACAATGGCATGCTGATTTTCACTCACTAATGCTTTTCAGACAAGAAGAGCCCAGGCTGGGCCTAACTGAATACGAAAGTTAGCGTGTGGGGCACAGGGATGGGGTAGTCATCCCTGCATCACATGGACAAGAAGACACGAGAGGGAAATCAGTGCCTTGTAATTTTGTGCATGCAGAATGGCATATCTACCTGCACAACGCAGAGTGTCACTGCTCCTTAACTCCATCTGTCAGGCCCCAGGGTCTTTGGGGTAAAACACATATAAATCTTTCTTTAATGAGATGGAGCTTCCCTGTGCTCTGAGAGCAGCCTTACTGAATACGTACAAAGTACATGTGCAGCCCAGGGGAGGGCACTTCCGAAAGGAAAGGACATTTGTCCATTCTGGGGAGTTACTTGTAGGCTGCCTTTTGCAGACCTAAGACACTTCTTACCTGTGTCTGCCTGTAGCATCCTCAGCCTTTCATCTCTCTCTCCATTTTTTTTTTAATACAAACAGTTATAAAGAAATTTGTGGTAGGCAAGATTAAAAGTTGAAAATTTCTACAGATTTCAATGTTCTGTAACTGTCCATATTCAGATAGTCCAATATAAATTGGATTTATATTGAGCTTGGGAGAAATATGGCAAACATTTCAGTATTTTGAATGCCTAAGAGAGCTCATATCTTGACTGAGTTTATTCTGTTATGTTTTATTTAAGTTCCCCCCAGAGATTTTGGCAATTATTTCAAGAGCTGGCTCTGTGCATCACCACATCCTCTATGGCTGTCCCAGGCACTTTAACTAACAGCCCCAGGATAAATTCTCTAGGGCAGCTGAGTTCCTCCTGCACATTAATGTCTTTGAAATTAATTTCCTTTATAATTTTGACAGATCACAAGTTTTGCTAGCTTCAGAAAGCAAAGAAAAAAAGCATTTATTTAGGTGAACAGTTTTTGATTCTGCCATTTCCATCCAGAGATGGAAATCCAGCCCAGACTCTAAATGCAATCTTCACAAAATACAAAGATTTTACTGTGCTTTCATAAAGCAATGAGTGTAATCTTAGCAGAGAAACTGAAGTATTAGGCAAAGACATAGGTAGCATTACCATAAAAAAAGTAAGTTATCTCAGAACAGAGACTGAGATGCAGTCTGGTATGTAACATCCTCTGCTGCCAAATGCATAATGGACAAAAAAAAGAAAGAATGAATGTTGCCAGTTGATGAAAGTAGCAGCGAACAGATTAAATCCTCTTTACACATCAATAAACCATATCACATCACTGAAAGATAGTATATTCAGTTTGAAAGAAAATAGAAGTCTTACGGCATTCATTAAAATTTAGTACTAATTAAAATAATCTTCAATTCAAATGTTGCTTTAGGTATGAATAAAAGTATTTGTGCTCAACAAATGACACTATTTAGTTTAAGTCTATTTTACAAAAGAGCAAGCAGCAGCAAATGCAACAATAACATTCTTCTGAGATATGAGCGGTATGGCAGCAATGATAATATTGTGCCTCAGTGACCATTCACCTACATCAGCAAATGTCAGCTGGAAATCTAAAGGATACTGAAACAATTTTCATACTCACACAAAACGTAAATGGCAAAGCAGAAGATCCTTATATGTATCCAAATGTGCATTATATGATCATATGGATCCTTGACAAGTCAGAGCAGTAACATTAAACCAACTGCTAGGAAATTCAGTTAGGAAACAGAAAATGAATTATTCAACACAATCTGAAAGAGATTTTCTCTGAAGGCTGATACTCATTTAAGCTGCATTATGCAAGAACATTAGTTTGGGGGCAAAATTTATGATTTTTTTGGTTCAGCTATCAAAAAAATAAATAAATAATAAAATCAAGTTGATTTGAATCTATTGAAACATTTTTATTTCTTCTTGTCAAATTCAAACTGCAGAAAATGAAACAGCCCAATTCTTTCACACTGAAGAAATCTTATTTTGGATCCCCAAAAGCTCAAGCATCTTGGAACTTTTGAGTCTAACAGCTTGCCATTTCCAAAGCATTTACGTTTTCAAGTTCAGCAGTAAATTCAAGGAATTGAAGGATTAGATTCCTAGTGATATTACTGACTGTGCAGCTTTTCCTATGAGAAAGCCCAGGAAGTGATGGAAATGGTGACGAGATCCTTCCTCTGCCTGAGAGAATCTGAACCTCTGTTATTCTCCTTCCTGCACAGAGCATCCACACTGTGTGACAGATTACCCTGGGCAGATCCTCTTCTGTTTCTCCAGCTGGAGATGTCCCACTTAGCAATAAAGTTCAATGTGTGAGCCCAGATGTTTCATCCTTCTGCAGCCATCATATTCTCTCTGTGCCTCCTTTTTTCTAAATGGGCCACTAAGCAAAATCAACAACCAGTTAATGTTTCTGTTAGTGTAGATATCTCCAATGTCTGATTTTTAAGCAAAGTATCTTACCTTCACTTTTTTTTTTTTGATTGTTTTGTTTTGGAAGTTGTTTGGACAATGTGAAAAAAAAGTTTGATTTTATTTCAAGAAGCAAGCATAGGTATCAACATTGTGACATTTTCCTTTCTTTCAAACACGGTTACTACAGTAATCTATAAAAGTGTATGGAAAATATTTTAATGTTTGATTTTAAGGATAATGAAGTTAAATACTGTACGTTGTGAGCCAGGAAGAATTTCAAAGCCATACACTTTACTGGAGAAATCATCATCTGAAAATACTTCATATGCCTGTTCCCCTATATAAGTGAAAAACAAATAACGAGGAGCCAATCTACTGATTTGAGTAAGATGGATGTCAAAAGTAGTTGTATTATCCAAGCCGAAAACAGTTAAGAACTAATTAGTAATCAACTAAACTAGAACTGACTATGTGTTCTCTTAAAATGGACAAAAGCGTTTTTAGCTTTGAGAAACAATCCATCTTTTATCAATGATTCATCTTTGCAGAAGGAATAAAATTGCAACTGCCTATTTTGGTCTGCTATTTTTTTACTGCAGAGTCATAATTTCATTATGGATATACCTTGCTCTTGGTTGCGTTTAAGTTAACAACAACGTTCATATTGCCATTAACGGAAGGAAATTTGGATCTTAAGATTTCTGCCTTCTGAGAACTCACAGACTATAGTTATATCATAGTTGATTCACTCATAATTTCTTTCAGTAAGGAAAGTACACTAGCAATGAAATGTTATGTAAGAACTCCTGAAGTGCCGTGGTTAATTAAGGTGCTTAAGGGCTCTCTGTTCAGAAGTGACACTCCTGTTAAGGAACCTACATCCCTTGTGGCTTGAACACGACACAGTGTAGATTTTTAGAGTGTGTGCAGAGGATTAAGGTCCTTTGAGTAAACTCCTGATTACTTTTATTTAAAATCCGGACGCAGTCTTCCAAGCCATAGGCTCTGACAAGGCTCGCTCCTCTACTACTACGTACCTGCGCTCATCCCGTTCAGGGAACACGATGGGACATGTTACGGCTCTGTCTGGCCTATGCAAGTGATTTCTTTCTTGGAAGCGAAAACAGGAATGTGGGAAAGGAGGGTGCACTTACGCGCTTGCCCTGCTGTTCCTTCAGGATGCAGCCAGGGCACATTGCCAGGATAGAAATGACTCCTTCAGGAGCATTCTGAAGCCTCTTTCATTTTTCCTTTTTAAAACATATTTGATAAGCACATATGCGTATTGATACAATGATCGGCAGCTTAAACAGCCCTAATGACTTCCAGTAGCAAAAGGCATAACCCCTACATAGAATTCTATAGATGGAAATATCGCTTCCTTTTCAGGAACATTCTCCCTATTTTTAGAAGCTCTTTTCCAAGATTGAGGAATTGCCATGTAGAGGCAAAGCCAGAGACTGAAGCCTCCCAGCAGAAGTTCTTAAGTGACATTAACATAGTCCTTAGCACATTTAAGCTACATTAATTTCTACGACCTCCCAAGTTTTGCTCCTGGGTCAGTAGCAGCTACTACGGTACCTTCTATAATAGAGTTCTTTGGGAAAGAAGGATCCAAAATGCAATCCAGAGACCAAGAAGCTCTGCGTGATCGATCCCAAGCCCTGGGGAATCCCATGATAGCCACCTGGGCAGGAACCACTGCTCATTCTGTGGGAACACAATCCTTCTTTACTTCATAAAAGAACAATACAGTGGAAACTCTGCGAGGAGCCTATCATGGAATTTCCATTTCCCCAGGCAGGATTTTCCTATAGAGAAATAATCTGGGCAGTTAATGGCTTCTTAGCTGAGCTTTACCATAGCTGCAAAAGCATATGAATGCTCTCACGTGTGGAATAGCAGGCTACTGGAGGATATGAAATATTTCCTCTTTGGAGACATTTACCAAAACCTGTGCAGGACTTCCACGAATCTATGAAAGCCAAGTCCTCTGAATATTTTTAATGCTAATTTATATAGATGTTTTAAAAAGGGAGTCATGGAATTCCAGACCTCATATACATTAATTTTCCATCCAACAGAATAACTTTGGACATCTTGTACTTCAATGAAAACCACCTCTGTAAGCAGAGTGTGACTGAACAAGAACTAGCATAATGGAAAGTTTCATTTCCAAAATATAATAAAGTTGCAGGAGTAGAGAAGGAAGCGAACATTCCTGGCACTTATGGTACACTCATTTATGTTTTCCCTTTATGCTGCTGTCTATAGAAAAGAAATCTACCATGACATTTAAACTGGATTAAAATGGCTCTTTTATTTCTGCTTTTGAATCCTTTGCAAAATAAATTATATTTTAATATTACTTTTGTAAATGTTTATGACGGATAACACTATGCATGGGCCTAGTCCAACTCCCACTTAAGTCAGAGGAAAGACTCCTTTGATCTTGAGGAGAGTCAGGCAATCGATATATCTTGCCATTTAGATACATTAGTGTACAAAAGTGTTAATGCTCTATAAATTTGCAGAGATATTACCATCTGAACTTCCAGTATAGATTCATTATCTAAGACAAGTAGTTCTATGTGCAGTGGAATTAATGAAGCCTAATTTTCTACGATCCGTATTTGAGGGTGAATTTCCACGTTGGTTCTGTTATGGCTAGTAACGACTGCACACACTCTGCAGTCTTTCCTGCCATGGGGACAGTGGCTGGGTCTCCGTCTGCCACCTGGTCACTTATTTTCAAGAGGTTTGTAGAAAATGATCATAGAAGGATCCCCTAGCTCTCCTTCGATTCAGATAAATGTAGCCAGTGGGTAGCACAGAAGTTTACAAATGCCATAGTTACAAGCCACTTTCCAGGGGAATCCAGGTGAAAAGTAAAGGAATGTGCAGACTGGACTTTGTAGCATCAGACTTTGATAATATGCTAAAGGAACAGTTAATAAGAAACCATAGAGACTTAAAGGGAGTAAGAAGTAGTCTGAGTTTTAATAAACAACACAAAAAGCATATCCCTTCATCCCTCTAAGCGTGCCAGAGGCACCCTTTTCCAGTGAGACCCGATGCCTCCTGGAGCTTTCCAGCGCACAGGCGGTGTCTGAAATATTTATAATACTGCTACAAGCCCCTGGGAGCAGGTGGCTCTCTCAAGAAGCAAGATTCACTTTGTGAGCTGGAGCAGAAGGGGAACATAATTTTATAACTTATTTCACCCATTTAACAGTCTTCATATCTACATATTTCCCCATTAAAGAGCGAAGTAAATCATATTGAAATCAATGTATTTTGGGTAGAATTGGTAGTAGTACTCACAGTACTCAATGTAAGGTGCCCTAGTGTTTTTCGTTCCGAGTCTCTGCTTTCAGCAGCTTATTTCAATGGTCTGAAGTGAAAATTTCTAAACTTCTGTTAATTTCTATTCAAAAGAAATTTAAGTAGCAAATTAAAGAACAAAAAATAGCTTTGCAAATGTCAGTCATCATCCTCCTCTCAAAAGTCAGTGTATTGTAAAGTGCTACCACCTCCATGGAGAGTATTTTGAAAGGCAGACAGAACAGTCCTAGAGTAAGACGGGTACATGTGCTGATCTGAGGAACAGGAAGGTAGAGCTGATTGAATTGTAAACCTCTAAGACCATCCTTTGTACATGCTCAGTAGAGTTTTTTGAAGACTTGCTGATAAATGTCTCAATATTTGGCATTTGTACCCAACAGACTAAGCTCTTTAACTAACTGGCATTAGTTTTGTGTCCATCACACTTCATGTGAATTCTGTTTAGCTAAAACCTGTGTCTAATTTCTGATACAGATTTATTTCTGTAACGACATATTCCAGTCTGTTATTTAGGGTGAGAGATTGATGGTGGATGAAATAAAGATTCAGAAAGAAAACTAATGTTCTGTTTTAATTTTCTGTACCGACACGGGACCTGCAAAAGCTTTACTTTGCCAGAAGCTTTTGTGCGCTGCAGATCAAGACTAATACAGCGCATATGCTCACGCAGGTCAAAGCGACTTTAATCACGACATTTTTTTTATTTTACTACTTTCATATTCTTTTTAGAACATTTTGATTTGAAATCAAATGCATCTGATTCCTTTATGATCTACTACTTCAGCTAATACAACATACAGTTTACCTGTGACCTAATACAATGTTAGATGAATTAATCATGTTCTAAAGGATGTTAGAATTTGTGATGCTCTTGGAAAGAAGCTTTCTCTATCTTGCTGGCTGCTCAGGAAGATAAATTTTTAAAAACTGTAAGTACATCGGCATTTTGATTGCTCAACTTTCAATGGGCATATAAAGTAACACGTTACACGCTGAATATGGTGATTTGTTGTTCATCTAAGTAATGTATTATTCTATGAAACTGCTCACACATTTTTGTGACTCTGTATCCATTCCTTTCTAGACCGTCCTCTCAACTTAATTTGTTGTTTGTCGTTCCCACAACATGAATGTCTAAACAGTTTGCAATCAATCCTGCATGCTCTGTGGTGTAGGTGCTATCCAAAAATCTCCTCCAAATTTGGCTATGCTTCTCCCAGCACCTGCTTCCCAAGCTCTTAGCACCTGCTCTCCCTCCCGGGACTACTAGCATTTATTTCTGTGGGAATAGCATCCGGTGCCTTATTTGCTGATATTCTCATACGATATGAGCAGCTATCCTATTAAAAGAAAACAGCAGTATGTACTTCGTTCATCAAAATAAATGGACAGGATGTACTGGCCCACGAATCCTCCTCGCCTCAACGATACAGCTGCTTCTGTTAGACTTTGGTTACCAGAGCCTGTAACTGTGGGTGAAGCCAGCAGAGTGCAAAACCTTGTTCTTCCCTCAGTGGAAGGGCAATCAGGGCGCAGGGCTGCACACGGGCATGTTTACGCTTGGCTACTGTGGCCACTTACGTGATCAGAGCAGGTTTGTGTGGAAATCACCAGCTGCAAGCCCGACTGCTGCGTACGAAGAGCTCACGGTGCACTGGGGCCTTGCGGATTATGTCCCTAGGCAGGCCCTGGTTTAGGAGGCCTCTGAGGTTTAAGTCTTGAGATTCTTTTAGTTTATCAGAGCAGAATATGCATTTTTAGCATAAATTAGAAACAGGGACAGAAAAGCTAAACTTTGTTAGTACATACTGGATCATCATTGAACAGACCATCAGTAATTGCTATTTAAAAGCAAACCCGCTCTAATAGTTACCTTGCTCCTGTTTCCCATCATTTGTATTATTAATGAAGATAATCCATGCAGCATTTTCATCAAACAATTTAAAGCACTTTACAAAGGAGGTCAGAATAATAACGGTTTTTCATTAATCAAGAAAGTGGGGAACCAAAGAAAACCATGATTTTCTCAGTGTTTCCAGGTAGGTAACACAGGTACCTGGGACCACTGGGGGTCAGAAAAGGAACAAACCTGAAGCAGGTACTTGGGTTTGTCTTTCTTTATAGTCCAGTCAAATATTAAAAGTTCAGCCTATGGAGGAAAGCAGCATGTGCCCTGCCTCCTTCTACCCCTCCCATCTCAGGATGAAAATGAGGAAATAAATTCTCTATACTTGCATTTTAAAGGGATTGTCTCATCCTTGACAGGTGCTCTGAATTAGAAATACTTTGCTGAAGCTAGTATTAGCTCTTCCAGTAAGCTTAGTTTGCTTTTCCCTTTTTTTTTTTTTTTTTTTTTTTTAATTCATTCACATCTTTAAACTTCCAAATTCTTAATGTTGAATGTATAATCATTATTTACCATTAATACTTCTGTATGCTTGAAATGGAAGCAATGAGAGTTTTAAATAGCAGTGGCAGATACCACACTACCTAGGGGTAGTTGTAAGGGGTGGTCCCCGTTTCACTGGGGAGTACATACGGATTTGTACTCAGTAATATGGATTGGATTTATTTTGCTGTATGAAAAACAAGATATATGAGGTTGGCTCCATTTTTTCCCAGATTTCCCATCTGATGCAGAGAGCTACAATTTGGTGGCATAAATATAAGCCAAGCATTCGTTATGAACATGGGAAAATATAACTGGAAGTGGATGACTCACTAACTGGGAGTTACTTCATTCTACTTTTATTTTAAAGACACTGAGAATAGCACCATATGTATCTTTAGCTGGTTCCTAGTAAAAAAATCTTTGTTTTTTTTTCCTACTGTTAATTCAAGATGGACACGTCCTATATATCCTAATTGCTATGTCCTAATTTGTTGTACGTTCACATTGCCTTAGTTCGGCTTAGTTCGGCTCTGGGTTAGAAGAAACAAGGAGTGCAAAGGCAATGTTTTCAAGCCTTTCCCAGGCAAGCGAAATAGAAGTTTTATCTAAGAAATTCAGAAATTTGACCCTCTGAGAAGGTTTTCTTCTCAAAAAGGTTCCCAGAAGCCTCACAAAAAAAAAAAAAAAAAAAAAAAGGAAACAAAGCTAAAAATGGGACAAGGTCAACTGGATTTGGAAATAACTGAATAACTGTTACTAACTTAATATAGGTTTGTTATTTTTGTTTCAACTAAAGTTTGCAGAATTTTTATTAAGAATCTAACCCAGATATTTAGAAAGGAATCAGAGAGAACAACTTTCTAATGACTGCCCAGTGGGAAGGTTTTATTCATAACTGCTATTAGCTTCATATTTGATGCTAACACATACTATTGTTGCTTTAAATATTCAAAGATCGAGAAGTCTCCATCTACCAAGAGTACAATATACTAGAAAGTGGGAGATTTAGAGAGTATCTTTTGAATATATTTTTTTCATTATTCATCGTTTGGAAATATAGGCACATTATATGTACACATACAAAGTCAGAGGCCATATATTTTTATCAGAAAGGGTCAGAGTTCTTTACCATTTTAGGATGCTTTTAGAACCAATGTGTAGAAGGAGAATCAGGTCTTTTATTTAATCATGAGAAAAATGCAAACAGTGCACATTTTCCAAGTTGAAAAGCATAATTTCAAATCAATGGATACACGTAATTCATCTCAGTTAGAAAAGATACTCATTTTACTTAAACATTTCCTCTGGAGTGAGGTCCTTGTACTGCAGATGAAGCAAATACTTGCACAACTGTTCTTTAGGACTTCATGGGGAAATGTCCCCTTGCCCAAACCCTCAGACACATTAGGTGTCAGTTAATGTAAGTACCAAAGTGCTCAATTTAGAGTTTCCTCTGCAGGTGAGAGTAGAAATTACTGCTAGAGGTTTCTCTGAGAAGATGCAGCATTTCAGGATTCCTTTTCTGTATGATCTAAAATAGCCTGAATTTATTTGTTCTCCTTTAGGGCATTTTACTTCAATATGAGAAATGCTGAAGAGCCTAGGTTTTTCGTTACATAGAAATTTGGGAAGATTTCAATTAGATCATTTTTAGATCTTTCTGATGATGTGATTAAATGAAGAGTATTTTGTCATTCAGCTTTAATTTTTGCCATTGTTTTACAGTCTGTTTTTCATTAGTGGAATGGATCAATCAACATCCAGAAATAATCTCTTTTATGTGTGTTTATGTAATTATTAAGCAAATAAAATACATATAAATATGATACTGGGAGCACAGTTTATAACAAAGACTGTCTTCCGTTCTTCTGGAAGGTATTTGGGACCTCATGGGACATGGAACGAACAGGGGTTCTAAACAGTGACACAAGTAAAATGCTCAGCCAAGGACAGCTGTATCCCTTCCAAGCTGCTTTTAACAGTAACAAACTATTAAACCTTTTAACAACAGAATTAAGTTTGACAGCTGAAAAAAAGTACACCTGATATTTAGAGATCAACATAGAGATCATTCTCAAGCCGGTGTGCTAGAAAAGATCCAGCCTTCAGCCTGAATTCAGAATCCCACAATGCATAATGAAATTAAGTTTATTTATTTTTTTTTCTTAGCCATTTAGCAGACTAGCTAAGCTACGAGCTGGCCTTTCTTAAAATCAGCATCTAAAAAGTAATTTAGTAACATTCTCATCACACAAGTGCCCTAATAAACTGCATAGTTCACGAATAGTCCTAATTCCTTTGAAAGGACAATTCAGGTATAGAACTTCTCAGTGGGGCTACTCTTATTCTTCAACTCAAACACCTGCTAAATATCTTTCCAAATGATGGTCTTTACTATAACATTAAGGAAGGTTTTGATCCTGATTGCTTAAAATTTCATTAATTGCAAAGGTGGAACAAGAGAGGGGCCATTTTTTTCCATTTTACAAAGAAGAAACTTAGGAGAAAGAAGATTGAGGGTCCTGCCCAAGGCCAGATACGGAATCCTTGGCCAAGGCCCGAAGTCTTTAAATTCTGACTGAGAGCGGTAACCTCAAAGCTGCACTTTTTATCTGCCTTTTACTTTCATTGAAAAAGCCATTTAAAAACTAATTCAATCTAATGACAAGTGACTGAAGGACAATCTTCAGGTAATTGGGGAAGAGAAGATTTTTCTGCTGTCCACCTTAAAAGCGCATGGCTAAATGAAACAATTAGAACTGGGAACAAAGATAAGCAAAAAGCTAAACATAATAACACACTGTTTTCAGCATTTCAAAAGAACTAAATACAACACATCAGCAGCTTCAAAATCCTTTTAAACAAGTGCACTCAGAAACAACTAACTAGCAAACAAAGCTATTATGAAGATGACGGTGTAATCGGTGAACTTTTGGCATGTCAACTCTATAAAATATAGACTTCTGGAAATAGTCCTAAAATTTGAAAAAGTAGAAAAAAAAAAACCTAACAGAATATTATGTGGATAGTGTAGGATAATTTGCTGATTTCTACAAGGTTTGATAGAGGAAAATATCCCTAAAAAGAGGTAATGTTCCTGGTAAGGATGTGATTTTTGCCAAAGTTTAAAATATCTAGGACAATAAAGGAATATCTAAGACCAATGACATTATTTTTTCATGTTTTCTTTATATTTAGGTGAACTTTTACTCTGCCTATACTGAATTATTCGTTATGGTGATATTATTTCAAGGTGATTAAGCTAATTTTGTTGGATATATGAAAGAATCCTCTTGCCTTGTAGAGGCTCAAATATTACATTAAAATTACAATGTTCTTTTAATTAAGTATTTTTATAGTTAAAACTGATTTCATACAACTATGCAGAAAAAAGGTGTATACTGAAAAAAACTACTTTGTAACTACTTTGTCCTCACTAATAACAAATGTTATGAAAAATAAGTAGGTAATCATGCCTCCTTATCTGAAGGGAATATCAGAGCAGAATCAACAGTCTTTCACTTAACAGTCTGTTAGGCTGTTTCCTTTCTCGGATTGTCCAGAAGGTCCATTTGGTATCTCTGATATTAAATGTTCAGAGTTGATTTAGGATTACAAAGTGTTGGATTAGAGCATCAGTTACTAAAAAGGATAAGGAATCAAGGTAGATGTTTTTTCTAATTTGGTAAAGATTGCTGTGCCAATAAAATTTCAGTAACGAACTGGAGTTTCTAGGCTTTGATTCAGGAAAGTGAGTAAGCACAGGCTGAGAGTTAACTTTCCTGAACAGGAGACTTGTAAGGATTAAGATGGGTTTCTGGAGATGGGATACAGGATGTTCTGAAGGCTGCTCTGGTTCTGAATAAAATAGGGCAGTGGCCATGAACCGGTCTCTTAACAGTCCCTCTGTACTGCCAGACCCACTAAAAGAGCATTAACAGCAAAGGTAAAGCTGCAGCTGCAGCCGCCCTGGCCTCAGCTCGTGACCAGTAGGACCTTATTTTTCTGGTTTTGCTCTGTGCTAGCTCTGAAGCTGCACAGAATTCAGAACAGTCTTGCTTACACTATCTGAATATATTTGTAAATTTAATATATTTTGATGTAAACTTGAATTATTTCAGCACTTCCATATTTTATCTTTCTTCATAATCGTGTATTTATTTTAATTACATGCTCTGTTCATTTGAATGCTGAACATGTCATTTTTAGGTTCATTTTTACATACAAAATATGAAAAATATCCATAAGAATGTTAAGTCTTAATTACAACGTTGCATCAGTTCCTAAAACAGAAAAGATACCTTGTACACTCCTGCTATTAGAACAGATCTATTTAGCACATTGTGTCCTTAAGCAATGGATCTGTTACACAATTTTAGGGACAATCACTGCAACAGAAGCATTTGTTGGCCCTTCTCAAGTCTTTGTAGTTGGAAAAGACCTTCAAGATCATGGAGTCCAACTGAAAGCCCCTCACCACCACCCTGCCTGTTAAACCATGTCCCTAAGTGCCTCATCTACACGTTGCTTGAGCACTGCCGGGGCCAGTGACTCCACTGCCTCTCTGGGCAGCCTGTTGCAATGCTTCACCTCTCTTTCCATGTAGAAATTTTTCCTAATATCCCACCTGAACCTCCCCTGGCAGAACTTGAGATCACATGTTGATACAAACTATGGGCAATGTATCTCAGATCTTGGCAATTAAATAATAGAAAGGTAGCAACAAATTAGGGAGAAGAAGAAAGCAAAGGAATTAAGATTAGAAAGAAAATCAAAGTCAATAAAATATGTTTAAAAGGAAGAACATCCTTTTTCTTACTGGCATGTATGGATCTAATCTAAAATAAGCTCACTAGTCACTGTCTTTGCTGGAGATAAACACATAATTTGCAATGAATATTTTATCTGACAAATATAACCATTTTTTTTCCTGCTTCAGATTTATCTGCAACAGATCACAGTTTCCTTCAAAAATACCCATAATGAGAATGTATTAAACACATTCTTTTAATTCACTCACAGGTCACAAACAATTTGCACAAATATCATTTTTAGATATTTAAAATGTGAGCTGATTTGCTTCACTGAGCAAGCATGATAAATCACACGTTATAAGTGTTATCTGATTAGAGGAACATGCAAGCAGTTTTAATATGAAACAACCAAAGGTCTAAAATTCTAATTCTATGACCTTAAACCTGCACCTTTGAAATCCAACAAACACAAATTTCTGTTGCCAACAGTTTTTCATAGAAAACATGTTTTTTTTTTTTTTTCCCTTTAAAAAGTGTGATCAAGATCAAGTATCTGTGGAGTTTTTCTGGAATAATATGCTGTCAAGCTTGCAGTTGCTACATAATGTAGTCTTTTTGCATTATCACTGGATAAGGCAGAAGCTGAAAGTTATTTATGGGGAAAAAAACAACAGAATAAAAAGAAAAATAGAACATACAGATGATACAAACAACTCGATCAATTTTGTATAATACTTTTAGAAACAGAATTAATTTATTCAGATGTGTTTTGCTAAATCTATAAATAAAGTACAAATAGAGAAGTTCAACATAAGTGAAAAGTTCTGGCAGACTTTGAATAACCAACAAACTTAAGTATGTAATTACTATGAAGTATGTATGCTTTTCTGTGGAATGTAAGGACTGGCCTGAGAGAAAAATGTAGAAGAAAATCTGTGGCAAAAGGTCAAGTTTCTCATGAAAGATTGTCATCCCTGGAGGAGTTTTGATCACTGCTCAGTTCCACAGAAGTTTTTTTTTCCCTTATTGAAACAGTGTTGAAGAGTGGAGAGACGTTCAGCTACCTAGGAGTTACAGGCTTCTAAACATCATTCTGTACACCTAGATTTGAGTCCAGCTTTAATTCTCGTTTCATGGCTGACTTAAGCTGATCCCAAGCTGTGCTGTTCTAGAAAGGGCAGTCCTGCCTTCCCTGTCTTCCTGCCACCCACAGCTACTCATTCCTTCCCTCTCTCTCACGTGAGCTCTAGTGACAGTGTAGTCACTGGGTGATTGTATCTGTTCACTGATGCTCCTGGAAACTGGGAATGTTTTAGGGTTCATGTTAAACTAAAATACCTGGGTGACAGAAGGAAAGATGCAGAAATATGGTGAAAGCAATAACACACTTTCAGCACCAGGATCATCTTGGATCAATTTAAATTCATCACGAAGCTGTCTTCAGTAAGATGCCTAAAAAATCTTTGGTTTCTCCCTTTTTGGTTCCCTAATATGAACTTTCTCAGACAACTCTGTTTTGGACTTTTTATTCACTAGTCTTGAGTAATAATGAGTCAAGGAATATGTATTTGTTGAACATAAATTTCAGAGTTTTATTCACTTCTTACTTCCTGCTATATTCCCCGTTTTCAGTAATACATGTTACCATGCAGCTGCACTCTATATCACTGGCAGATAATACTGTCAAGCCTCAGATTGAAATATATTTTCCTACTTATATCAGAAACCATAGCTCGGCACTTCACAGAAAAAGAGATTTCAGTTGTGATGCTCCCAACAAAACCTTTTAAAAACCGCCCTATATTCAAGCTCAAATAACCCTATATCTTTATCAAGCATGTTTTTCACAGACAACCGACAGCAACATTTCTTTAATATCACACAGGCTTATAGCACCTCTCAAGCATCTTTAGATTTGTGTAGCAGTGGTGTGTCTAACTCCTGTGCACTACGGCACGGCCTCCCCCTTCGTCAGCACTTCTAGAGCAGGACACTGCTCCTCCCGTTCAGATATTAACATCTTGTCTCCACTTGCTGTCACACTAAGGTTGTAGCAACTATTGTCCATCCATCCGCTATATTTTGGAATACACATTTTTGAGGCTGCTTCTCACACTGCATTAAATCTGGGAGGCTTTCCCTGTGACACAATGCAAAATTGCCCCTCTCTTTTCCTGCAAGTACTTCCTTAAAATTCTCCTGTGCAACATTTTCTATAAAACTTTGAGAGTAGCTGGACTTGCTAAAGCACTGTCATTATACTGATGAAACTGGCTTTACATATTATTTATGGAGGAAATTATGATAACAGAATAATAATAAGCAATTTATTATAAGTAATTTACTATAACCAATCTCAATTCCTATTATTATTGCTTTAGTATTAAATTTGGGACTAGAAAATCTCGGTGCTTTTCAGTTGAAAAAATCTCTTTATCCTTTTCATAAAAACAGTACAAAAGTATTAAAATTCTGTCTGAAGTCCTGTATTTGAATGTCGTGAAAATGAAGAATAAACACCAGGATCAATGGCTCTGGATGTCACTTGAAGTTTAAGATGTTTTCTTCCTGGTCTCCCGGCACATAAATAATATTAAAGTGTAGTTATGGCTGCTGGTGTTGTTACAGTAGAAATTCTATTAGATTTTTAAGTTTATTTATCTAATTATCTAAAAGCAAATGCATACTTAATCGCAAATTTGAACTAGATGTGTGAATGGAGAATACTGTTTTCTCAAGACTGGACTAATTTTTCCCCTCTGTCATGTCCCAACTCCACGTTGTGTTACCTTCCTTGTGCATGCATCATCTTGACAACTCTAGATCTTTTTTGTGCATGTAAAGTCCTCTTGCTCCCCTACTACTTTCTAGTGGAAAGTAGGACACGACAGCAGAAATTTAATAAAACGTTCTTTCTTCAGTGTTGCCATCAGAGAGAGCTATTGCATGGCCCAAGCACTTGGGATGTCATAGAGTAGACTATGAAGTAATCTGCGTGCATTCATCTGCAGCCCTTCCACTTTCGCAGTTCAGATAAAGCCACTTCTTCCTCAGAGAAGGCCAAGAAAAGGACTGGAAAAGATAAAGACATCTCATATCTGCATTAATATTATTTTAGCAAATCAAAAAGAAGCTGTGACTGTAGTGCAAGTGAGCTGGATACATTAACTAAACCATATTGTTCGTAAGGTTAGGTCTGATCTTGCCTTGTGGCATTGAAACACAGTAATCCCTGAGGACAACCCTTTTTCAGGGTAATCTGCCTTTTTAAGGGCTCTGTGCCTTTCAGTGTTATTTTAGGTGACAGAGAAGAGAGATTTATTTCAGGGAAGCTGTTCAGACCTGCTTCAAGGCTTTGGTCTCTTCACTGTCAGTAGGCTAGGTATGGGGTACGATCTAGAGCTTTGTGATGAAGAGGGTAGATGCTTAAAAGGTGGAGTAATTTTTGCCTTTGGAAGTTTATGGGCATGTTGACAATCTGTGCCAGGAGTTTTGAGCTGCTTGCTAATATCCTTGCCAAAAGCCATGGAGCTCAGATTTACACAGAGTATATTTGTCATTAGGCTTGGTATTCATCAAATGTAACCTCCTCAGTATCCTGTATTACTAACTATCTTGATATGAGTCATCTTAATTTTTTTCCAAAGATAACCCAGGAATTATCTTTAAACACTCAGCATTCAAATCGCTCCCCTGTTTTGCCCTTGCTCGGCTCCCAGCGCTCCGAGTGGAGTGTGACTGGTGACCTTTCTGAAGAATGGCACCGTCACTGAAAGTTCCCTCACTGGCAGCATCCACACTGCTGTATTTTGGGGCTAATGGATTTTTTACTGCTCCAAATGACATAAAGCTTTGTCTTCAGAAATCTCATACTCCTATAACTGATGCCTACAACTTAAAGGAGCAAGCGGCCTCTAGGAGCGTCTAGCATATTGATTCTATGCATTCGGGTCCATAAAGGAGACTTGCACTTGCGAAGATTTATAGTGCTTCAGGACTGTGTGCCAGATGGTAAAACCCATGAGTCGCCGAGTCCTTAGAGATTTTTTTTTAGTTTGTTTTTGTTTATCATGGGGAATATGCTTCTGGGTTCATAAAGTTTCAGCATGTTCTGTCTACTGCGTCATGGAGAAAAATATTAACTCTATCCTGAATCCGGGCCACAGGGAGTTTTAAAAATAGTATTTAAAAAAGGAGGCAGGCAGCCTATTTCCTGGGAGACAAATAGTTGTTTCAAAGTACATTCTTGCTATTTTAATGCTAAAATTAATGGTTCAGTATTGTTGCCGTTCTCCAAAATGATCTGCTTGGAATATGAAGCAGGGTTCTTTGAAACAAGTGCATTTAAATACTCTGACTTTCCTGGCTGTCTGGAAATGCAATATTGTTGTTGCTATCAGCATAACTCACATTTGTGTATGAGCAGATATTCAAATGGTATCACACAGGGACTTTCCTAGGTGCAAAGGCAAATAACTGGTAATATGTAGAAAGCCTTTGTGATCTGAGGTCACTGGTCAGGAAAGTCAATGTTATTTGTGGGACACACTGACTATAAACAAGATTTCTGTATATCTACACACCGTACTGGAATAAAGCTTATGGTTTGTAGCAGGCTGACATACACTCACAACTTCCAGTATGATAGATACACAGTAGTAAAAAGGACATGTCATCAAGACATGTAACTGGGCTGATGAATGTTCATCTTTTCTGACTCCTACGTGACAAATTCACCTAAAACCACTATCTTCATATGGAAAACCCAGGCGAGATGGGCCCTGTGAAGACAAGGACTGAAAGGGACCCTGAGAGCAGCAGCAGCCGTAAGGGACCAGCTCTCCCCTGGACTGCCGACCAGCCCTTGGGTCGACCACGCAGTGCCCTAACACTGGAACCTTTCAGCACCTAAAACCGGCGGCTTTCAGCACCGAAGCCGGAGGCTTCTCGCCGCGCTCTCCGCGAGGCTCCCGCCGCCTCAGGGCAGCGCGGCCGCCAGGCGGCGCCCGCCCTCCCCCGCCCCGCAGCCCAACGGCCGCGGCACGTGACGCGCGGCGGCGCGCGGGCGGCGTTGCCATGGCGGCTGCCGGGCGCTGCGGGGGGCGGCGGCGCTGCCATGTTTTCCTGTTTGTCGTACCTCAAATAGCTGACCTTGGGAGAGACACCGCTCCGCTCCGGGCAGCCGCCCTCGCCGCGCGACGAAATGTTATCGGACGCTTGTTTTGCCGGGCTGGGAGGCTGGGAACCACGGGCTGGCACCTCTGCCAAGTTTGAGGATTTTTCCACCGGCTGCGCTTGTTTATTTCTAGCCTCTTTTCTTGACACATGGAATAGGCCCCGGCTTTAAAATTTGCTTTCCTTAGTGGTGTTTTTGAGGTCAGAGTGCTATTAAAATGGCTAGAGCTGGCTACCAGTTACACCCAGATCCTCCCAAGCTTGTACGAAAATGAAGCAATCTTAGGTTCAGCAATAATATTTACATTAAAACTCTTACTTTGCATCCTGAATCTGTCCAAGGCAGTCTAACTAGGCTGCAGCTACCCTTGACCTACAAGCTATGGACATGATCCAGGAAAATGAGGTATTTTGAGGCTGGCAAAGGGGAATTCAAGTTTGTGCTACTTACTGGTAAAATTATTTATTTTTACTGAAACCTGCAGTGCCTGGGTGAACTGCACTGTGATAAATAGATGTAGAACGTGGTCTGCTCGAGTATTAATAGTAAGCTGCACACAGCTCTGTGTGAATGAGAGTTCAGTGCTATTTGTGGAGGTGTCCCAGTTTAATCCCAGCCACAGACAAAATTGACAACACAGCCACATGGTGTATACGGCGGGTTAAATGCATAAATGCTTTATATTAGTAGATTCAAAATGAAAATTGGTGACTGTAATTCTGTTGTAGATAACCTGACCTTTTAACCAGCAGAAGAAATCTTTCCTTAACTGTTTTACCTCTTAAGGCCTGGAAAATGAACTAACAAAACCCAGTAGACTGCCAGCATTTTGTACAGTTCGCTACAGTAGTAGAGAGTGAAACGTATATGAGTGGCACTGGATGTAGCCATGCATTCTGTCATTTTTCCTCCCGATTTCCTGATCCATCCCAGTTTTCTTTCCTCTTAAGTATGGAATCGCTTTAGTCATTCTCGCAACCACTCCAATAAATATTTTTTTGCCTATTACATCTAACGTAGTCCTGCATTTTTTTTCCATCTGGACCAAGGACAGTACAATAGACATAGTATTTATACTCAGTGTCAACCATCATTTCACGGAGAAAGAATTTTCTCACCTCTTAGTTGTTTGAAGCCAATTTGGAGGCTTAAATATGACCATCTTACATACTTCAGTGAGTATTTTCACTCTTTTCTGTTCCTGTTTTTCTAAAAACAAAAATGCTGTCAGCTAAAACTAAGTATTCCACTAAATTAAGTGGAGTGGAAGGCATGTAAGCAACTCAATCAGACACTACCCACAAGAGTGCCCCGGAGTACAAAGGAGCAAGTGCTTCATGGAACAGGAGTTCTGCCTGTTACAGTCTATCTGCATTCATCTTGGATTTAAGAGATGGTTAAAAATAATTGGGATGCTGTAACCATTCTTGGCAGAGATGAAAAAGAGGAGTGATATTTTCAAAATAAAAATACTAAAATTAACACGAAAAGTACAGAAGAAAAGCTCAGTAGAGGGGGAGTGCCACATTTGTGGGACAGGGGAAATTGCTAGCGGTGTTGCTCAAAACTTTGTTCAGGACCAGCTGAAATCAATGTAAAAATTTGTGCAAGTGTTTCAGATTTTTGAGGGAGAATTGGTGCATGTAAGATTTTAGCACAGAGCAAAATTCATAGCTGTACTTGGATGAGAAATTGAGTAAGAGTATGTGTGTGTGCGGGGGGAGTCCCAGCATAATCCGCTACTTGGAAATGCAAATATGCCAGGGAAAACAGTTGAGAAATTTACTTCCAAACAGCAAGAATGATATGGTCCAAAGTGTCAAGAAGCTCCCGGTCAGTCCCAAACTTGCAGCTGCTGATGTAAAGTTTTAAGCCAATTTTTGATACAGCTCTGTAAGACAGTTCGCATGCAGGATGGGCATATATGTGAATGAATCATCACACAGAAACCCTTTACAACTGAGCAGATGTATCCTATATTTCTGGAAGAGAACAGATCCATAAACTGAGAATTAAAGTAAACTTGTAAAGAATATATCTTACCAGACATAATTTTTTTTGGGGGGTGGGGGTAGAACAAACTTCAGAGACTTTCAAAAGTTTATGCAGCTGATAGTTTTGTTGGCTAAGAGAAGATTTTGGTCAAAAGTACATTGGGATGTAAGGTGACTTGATGCAAGAATCGAAGATGTGGCAGATGAGGGTAGTTAAGAGCCAGCTAATTAGTAGTTTTAAAATATCTCAGTGGGCTACTATTGTTTCTATGATTGTGCCTACCACACAACTATTAACCTATGAATGAGTGAAAAACATCACTTATGCTTTGGACCAGACATAAAACACAGACACCAAAACATAGGAGTCCTTGTTTCCACAGACTGCCTTACCCTCTAGGCTTCAGTGGTCCCTAGCCTTCTATCTTCCCACATCTTTCTCCCCTGACGTGAATGCTTTGAGGATCACTTGGAGGGATTCGGGTGAACCTAGGGGGTTCATCTCTAGGGGTAAAGAAATTCTCCATTCAAAGTAAGATGAGGCTGCAGCCTGAACGTTCTCCTTACCTTGCTGCCATATCCAGAGATGTGTCCTAAAAATGTGTAGAAGGATATGTAGAAGAGTATGTAGGTTTCTAAAAGCCTAACTTTGAGAAGAGCATTTGGGGATCTCCACAGGTAACGAGACATGCTTTCCTGCAGCCCTGCCATAGTCCTCTCTTCCAAATAGGGGAAGAGAAACAATTCCAGCCCATCCGTATCACCCACACTCCTCTCCTCTCCTCTCCTCTCCTCTCCTCTCCTCTCCTCTCCTCTCCTCTCCTCTCCTCTCCTCTCCTCTCCTCTCCTCTCCTCTCCTCTCCTCTCCTCTCCTCTCCTCTCCTCTCCTCTCCTCTCCTCTCCTCTCCTCTCCTCTCCTCTCCTTCTAAGCAGTCTCCAATTAATGTGTTGACTCAACTGGATTTTGGGTTGGATCAGGAGACCAAAGGTCTAGACTCTGCTTGCAGAGGCAGCAAACTGTAGCCCTTAGATGTTACTACACCTCTCTTTCTTTGACATCCGGGTACTTCAGTGGTCCTGGCCACAGCTGTTCTCCTCGTCTGCTGCCTCCTCAGTGACTGCTTCACACACTTTCAGGGAGCAGTAAACAAAGAAAGAGACGACAGAGACAAAAAGGTAGGCAAGGCTGGTATCTTCACTCACCCAATGAGCGAAAGGAGAGCAGCTTCAGTGTGAGTAAGGAGGGTCAGCCCAAGGACCGCTAGAAGAGTCCGCAGTGACAGGGCCGTGCCAGAACTCGGGCAACAACCAAGGGCGAGTGGCTCAGTGCAGCTCCCAAGGCAGTGGCTGGAGTCCTGCCCAAGGAGGCCTCTCGCGGTGCTTTCCCGGCAATCAGATCCAAGGTGACATTGTGGCACTGTGTCCGAGCTGGCCTCAAGCACAGGCAGCCAAACACCGAGGAGCAGGGCAGGGAAGAGGCTGCAGAACTGCGCGGTGCGTTCGTGGCCCTGACAGCTCCCTTTGGCCGTTCTCAAATAAAGCAATTGTGCTAAGATTAGGGCTCTTTTTTGAACTGTTCCTTGACGTGTTTATACACAGCAAAGAGCAGGTATAAGTTGTCACTAGCGCAGAAGAAGAAGAAACCACAGCACTCAGTAGGCTTGGAAAAGCCTTGCAGGACCTACAACCTGAAATCCTACTTGCATCACAGATATCTTCTTAGCTCCCTGCCTGGACTAAATACTTCCTTTGGATCCTTGTTTTGCTGAATCAATGTACTGCTTTTTGTCCTCACATTCAGTGTCCTTCACAGATCCTTGTTCTTGTGCCTTGTCACAGCAGCCTTCCTCACTGCACCAGTGCTTATAGGAACATCTCTGTGCTTCCGTCTGTGCTGCTCTGTAGTCATGGGGAGCCTCTCTTGAAATGAATTGGAGAACCACTCATACTCCCCACCATCAGATCTGCCTTAAGATTCTTCTTAAGGAAGGTACACTTAGAAAATCAGTCAGTTACACTAATGATGGCTAACTTGAGGGGCAGGTAGGTTTACCTTTTTTTTTTGACTATTTATGATTATAGTATTTTAAAGATAATTACAGGTATTTATAATTTTTAAGATTTTTTTTTGGCAGTAAGCCCTTCATTTCTTAAATTACATTAATACTATAAGTACATTCTGTATTTGATTTGGTCTTCAAAACATTTTTCTTTACTGAGTAAAAGTGGTGATCAAGAGCACCTTAATTATGATTGTGATTTAGAAAAGCAACCAAGCATTTGTATATTTTAAGTGAGTGTTCTGGGAAAGTGCTTAATATTAAACATGTCCTGAACTGGAACCAAATTTCCTAAATTATACTTTTAGCATATTTTCCACCACTATAATTTTGTTGCCTTTTTTATAATTGTAAAAGACTATTTCTTTCTCTGCCAGGGATTTTAGCAATGAGCATGCAATCCATCAGATAAGGCTATGGCTCTGTCTTTTATCACTTTCATGGAAATGCTGTTGATTTGCCTTAATCTAAGGATCACTGCTGATTTGTCGTAAGCAACAAAAAGGTCTAATCAAAGAAGATGACAATGTTTAGTATATTCTGAAAAGTGTTAACAGATCCTTTAAATATGCTTTTATTGTTTAAGAATGTCATAACAACCTAATATTTTCTTAACTAGATTTACCAAAGGAGAAGTGTTCAGAGCTGTATCAGTTAATATACTGCCAGAGCAAAGAAAACAATGCACAGATAGAGTGTAGGTAGTATGCAGATTTGTTTTGATTAAACGATGTTTCGAAGAAAAGCCTCAGAAAATACGCTACTCCTTGAACAAGCAAGTGTTTGTAACTTTCCTAATAGCTTTGAGTGGCAAGTGATAGAAGATAAACGGGACTCAGATTCTTCACGTCGTCACCGGATACAGCTGGGATGGAGATTACCCTTGAATTTTGCAGAAATGATAGATCAATCAGGTAGTTGGCTATAGCTGGTGCTTGTCCCAGGTGTTTAAAGCAGTGCATAGCTGTGCTGACTGCCAAGAATATCAAAACACCACGGGGTTTATTTGTTGTTTCTCTCTTATCTAAAGAAAATGTTTGATAACGGTCTGCAATTGTTTTGAAACAATTTGCGCTACATTCACCAAAGCATGTTAGATTGCCTCTTATCACCTAGAATCAAATGGATAAACAGAAGGCTTTTGTACACACATCTGAAAGCACACTGGAGAAAATGAAGTAGAACTTTATTTGCAAATACTCTGTCGCACAGTCCAACATCCCTTTAAGTGAAGTATTTCTGAACATTATGATATATTATATATGTTTTGCACAGGAACTGAAAGAACTGTGGAGGAAGTAGAATAATACATGCTTCCCAGCCAGTGTGCGTCCATCAGTAGGATATGCATAAAATTAACTAGGAATGAAACAATTAGGACAAAGGTGTTGTCAGGAAGGTATATTTTTGGGAGTGTAGAATAGATGCTTTAGAAGGGGTGTAATGAAGAATTATACTGACCAGCTGTTACCAGACAAAAAGGTTCAGGAAGAGAAAAGTGCACTGAAATTAAAGCTGATGGCCATGCAGTTAGTAGGGAGGAAAGTGATTATCCTTGTTATTGGCCTGAAGGGGATGTAAATGAAAATGTTAGTAGAATGCGAATCTTTTAATGCAGATGAAGAACTAAGAATGAGCAAACGCCAAATGTCCTTTCTAACTAGATGCCTCCAGCTACAGGGCAAATACAAAAGTGTTCAACAGAATAAAAGTTACTTAAGAATGTTTAGGGGGAGGAATATGTTGTATGTGGTTCTCTTACTCATGACTCTATTACAATGAATAGCCATTAAATATGTGTGTGTGTATACATATATACACACACAAATATTTATGTAAGTATGTATATTTATATATACACACATATAAAATAACTCCTGATTCAGAAAAGCTTTTAAGTATGTGCCACAACAAAATGTATATTTAAGTCCCATCAAAGTTAGACCCATACTTAAATCCTTTCTTGATCTGGGGCCTTGGACAGTTACTTTTATTTTCTGGCTGTCTTGACATTTTTTGGAACTAGCTATGTGTAAAGACAGCTGCCGTTTTGCAACACATAGTCAATATGATCTGGTACAGAAGTGTATTTTCTCATGAAGATCTTAATATTGTTCTAATTTGCTTCTTTTCATGTAAAATAAAAATAACTCATGCTGAAAATGCAGTCTATGTGTGCTAGCTATTAAAAATAAATCAGGAAAACACTGCTATATTAAACCACATATACCTAGTCATGAATTAACATGCAGGATAATGAAACCAAATTCTGTCCTCACATGATTTTTTAATGGACAGCAATAGTGACCCCTTTTCCTTTTTTATTTTCCTTTTTTTCTTTTTTTTTGTTTTCTTCTTTTTCTTCTTCTTTTTCTTCTTCTTTTTCTTCTTCTTTGTCTCCTTTTCTTTGTCTCTTTTTCTTTTTCTTTTTCTTTTTCCCTTTTCCTTTTTCCCTTTTCCTTTTTCTTTTCCCTGACTGATTAGAATATGTGCTCAGTATCTTCATTGCTCCAGCATTTTTCTTCCATGCAAGGATCATTTTAGCTGAAGCATCAAACACTACTATCATAAACAATAGGCTTCCCATTCAGAATCTTTTTTTTCCATGCTTATACCATTAACGTGTGCATCCAAAGATTCCCGTGGAGAGTGAAATTACAGGGTTGTCTGCTAGCAGAATATGTGGTTCCTGTTTAAAATGATGTTCCAGGTAAGTTAACATGAGAAATCCTGGCAAGCAGCCAGGTGCACTTTTCCAGATGAAAGCAAGGGGTCCTGCCATTGCCTCTTCCTAAAGAAGCACAGCCAGACAACGTAAGGTGAGACATGAGCAACAGAGAGGAAGTGAGAAAGTGCATGTGCTGACACAGCATGGCACACGAGATGCATGTTCTGCCTTAGGTAGTGCTGAAGCAGCGTTGCTGAGATCACTACTGCTAGAATTAAGCCTTGCTTTTCTCAGATATTGAATAAACAAAAAAAATAGTTGAGTCACTACCTCAAACCAGAGGAAATGGCAAAAAGATTTTGCCGTGGGCCATTCAGACAAGCGTCTTGGCCGCTTGAATCAAAACAAGCTAAATCCCCCAGTTTTTGCAGAACTGTGTCAACTGTTGTTTCTCTCTCTAAGTAATGAGAGATTATGCTGAGATTATGTAAAACATTTTCTATGAATAAGTATAGAGTCATGAGGCTGGGATCCAAAGAACCGTTATACGCGTAGGCAGTTGATGAGGCCTGTTACGGAAAATTAATATTGAAAAAGATGATGATTGTTATTAATGCTAACCTCTGAGGGAACATTGAAAAAGGGCTAAACCTAGATGGCAAATTCATACGACTGCAATGCAATATGGCAGTAGGAAAAGGGCAGTGTAATTTGATGCTGCACGCAGAGAAGCTGTATCAGAGAGGAAGGAGAGGGCTATGTAAAAGCGACAGCGCAAACAGTACCTGGAATTATATGTCCAGCTTTACATAGCTGACCGTGGGGTGATTTGCCAGTTAGAGCTCACATTAAGAACAGGAAAGAATCCAGGAAACATTTGAGAGAACACTAGAACCTTGGAAGGTGGTGTTTTGCCAAGGATGACTAAAGGGAACGTATTTCAAGAGCATAAATTTAAATGTCATGGCAATACAAGGAAAATGATTAAACAACATATGGAAGGTATCAATAAATGAGGGAGAACAAGAACCTGTTCTTACTTGGTGTAAACCTGGTGGCACCTCAGTGACTTTGGTGAACATGCCTACCTTATTCACAGCCTTTAACATGTAGACTAACTGCTAGGAATGAACTGGACACAGTGAAGTGTCTCAGGAGAGAATCGTCATTTGTGATATTTGGAATCAGATAGGTCAAAACATGAGAAGTGCAGACCGTAGAGGATATGCCTGCGGGTATAGAGGAATTGCAATGGGCAGCATCAGAGCCTGTCTCATGGCAGCTTGCACGCTAATGTACCAGTAAAGCCTGTCATTTTTTCAGCGATGTCATGCAAGACAAACAGGGTCAGCTTGCTGCGCAGGCAAAGCCAGAGTAACCAAGAGCTTTGCCTATGCCAAAGGACACAAGAGGTGTTTGTAAGAGGAATGTGTGCTGCATAAACAGCAACTTCCTGCCTCCTCCTCCTCTGCTCCTGCCACTGAAGAAGGGGTGAGGGTTTGCCAAGTGATGGGCAGCCCTGGTCTCCCTCTTTCGCAGATAACTGAAGAAAGCTCTGCTGATCCACCTTGGCTTGACCTGCTTACATACATCCTCCAAGGTTTTCCCAAATCCTCCCAGCACCACCATCCCACCCACTGCCCCTTCGCTGCCTCTAGCCTTTCACTGAACTGGTGTGCTGAGCTGCCTTAGCTTTTTCCCACCATCAGTCTCTTTACAGTAATCTCCCCAGCCCTTTGCAGTTCTTGCATAATAAGTTGTTTTGAGGGATTTTATTTTACCAAATGTGAGGCAGATGGTTGGTCACATGAGGCTAATTTTTACTTTGCTAAAGGCATATCCTAGCTCATGGTAGGTGGAATTGGTATATTAACTTTACCTGATGAATGTGAACCCAGGCTAGGTCAATATTAGCAAGCAACATAGCTTAACAGGAGTGAGTCTGTAGACCATAAGAGTAAGTGCTGAGTCCCTGTTGTGTACTTTATACTGAACTAAATCTATTTTGATTTTGGAGACTAAATACCAGTAGTATCCAGTATTCCCTAGTAGTGTGATATTTGTGCTTTGGCCTTCAATGTCTATTTTAGTTCTATCTGAAAGGAAACTTACTGTGATACTGCTCCACGTATGACCAAAAGCACCGAGAGTGGGGGTGATGTGAATTACAACCTGTAATGTGGGTGCACCCTAAGGCATCTATGATTTCCAAATGTTCTTATGAGACTCTTCTAGGATATTGGGTTTTAAAAAAGCTTTTGAAAAGAACAAATAAACTGTATCCATCAGTTCGCTTTATCTGTCATTGTATTAATCCTTTTAAAGAATTTTAATAGGATAGGGAGACGGGTTTACTATTACAGAAGCTGAATTGTTTAGTTCTTATCATTTTATGTTAATCTGTGCTGCTTTGCAACTCTCTTCAGTTGTCAACTCCTTTTTTTTTGCACTGAAATAAGAAGACCTTAAAGAGAGTCTACAAACACTTATAATAATATTTACTCGATAAAGCAGCTCATTTCAACCTATCAAGTGAATAGAGTTTGTTTTGTGAGTGGAATTTGGACAGATTACCACCATTCATATTGTCATACAAGTGTTTACTCTGTTGGAGCAGAGAAAGTGCTACTGAAGAGATGGTGAATAAAGTCTTCCCTTTCAAAGAAACTAGGAGATCAGATACCAGATGAGATTTCCTGTCTGGGAGATATCTGTTTACCAAGCAAGTTTTGATTTCTGAAAGTCATTCCTTTTTTATAAATTTCTGACTTGATTAAGATTTAAGGTGATAATATTTTTTTTCCAGACCAAAAATATCAGTTAAGGAAATGCAAAAGATTTTTTTTTTGATTTGTTTGTTTGTTTTTAGTCAAAGCCTAAGTCTTTGATCTTTCTGACAGGTCCTGGAAGGTGAGAGGCTGCAGAATATCTCAGGTCAAAGAAAAGCTGGAATAGAAATAGAATTCTGGATTGATTGAAGGACATTGATAAAGTGTAACCAAATCCACGACATGAAGTTCAAATGGCTTTGTATCATTAGGTATTTGAAACAAGTAATAAAGACAAATTAAGAAAAGAATGAAAGTAGAAAAAAAAAAGACCAAAAAAAAAGGGGAGGCTGTCTCTGAATTACTCTAGGTTTTCTATTTCTCAGTCTATGAAGAATGTATCAGCCTACTGGCAGTATTTCTTCCAAAATTTTCCATCCTCTTTCTGAGAAATAAAGAAAAACCCTCCAAACAACCTTGGGCTGCCTAAAATAGTTTGAAATGAACTAACATTCATATTTTGGAACAGTTCAAGAGAATGTTGACAAGCAGTGGATTATTCTAGAAGATTTCTCATTTGATGCATTTGGGTCTTTACACAGAATTTTGGGGCTAGAGACTGAAATCTGTTTCTGGAGCCATCCCAATTGACAGTTGCCCTTGTCCCTTCAGCTCTCACCTTTACAGAAAGAAGAGTACAAAACAAAAGCTTATGAAATGAGTCAAAAACAGAAAAGCTGAGTTAACAGGGTTGCAGAGGAGGCATCTAATAGGAGGGCTGAATCTAGTATAATATTCAAGCATTGAAAGTACCCAGTAAAAAATAGTCAAAATGAGATGCATACCTGCATGAACGTTTCAGTAGAGGTTTTAATAACAACAACCATAATGGCTAGAAGGGCGTAGGGTGCTCATATGCTCCGCCTTTGACAAATGACCTGGATATCAACACCTGTAAGGATGTGTATGAACAATATGTGTGTATCAAGCACACAAAACCATCTGCTAGGGTGTGTGCCCAAAGCTTATCATGTTAAAGAGCTGTTTTGAAGAGCACCTGGGAAATCACTAAGATACTTTGGGAACAAAATGTTGTCATCCTGAATAGAAGTGTAACAGAAAAGTAAACATTTATAACGTTTATAATTTCTAAACCAACCTCAAGTGGAGACAGCAGCCATCGCAACCTGGTTTGACACTGGAAGAAGTCATCCTGCCACGAACACCACAACCTGTGCCCAGGCCAGAGAGCACAGCCTCCCCTTATACACCTCATGGGTGCTTTCTCACGGGTATGGGCATGTGTATGAATCAAGTACTCACATCCCTGCAGGGAGCATCTCCCCGGGAGGTGTGTGCCCACACTTCCAGGAGAGACGTGCTGGCAACCCACACCTCCAGCGGGTGTGTGGGTGCGTATGAATATCTGTATGGGGGATGAAAACTTCTTGGGATTAGTCACAGAAAGCAGTTGAGAAGTTTGTAGGTGTTTATTAGCACTATGTAAGTATGTAAGTATTAGGGTAAGTACTGTGTAAGTATTAGAATTTATCCATTGTATTACTGATACTGGTCTTAAATGTATAAGCAGCTGAACGCTGATTGCCAGTGTATTATAAGTCATTGATAAATCAATAAAGTACCTTGATCTCAATTTGGTTAGACTATGTGTACTGAGAAGTTTTTTCATGCAACAAGAGAAGAGAGGGGAAATCTTTTCTATTTCATCATGGGAAAGGATAAAGGTTCCCAAAAAGAAGTAAATAGGCAACCACATTCTATTAACAGAACAACAACAACAACAAAAAGACAGAGGTGGAATCACAAGCTGCACAGAAGAAAAAATATCAATATAGGCCATGTTTATGACTACATTTTCTAATGGGAAATTGAAGTGAAGTGGACATGCAGAATTTTAGGAAAAATCTCACAGAAGCTTTTTCTCACATGCCTTGATTCTTATCAAGGGAACCAAGTAAAGGTGAAGCCAGAAATGACCAGTCAGTATTGGTCATGACCAGTCATGACCAGACAGCTACCTTTAAAAGCATTGGGAAGATGCATCTTAACAAGAAAGAGATATTTGAGGGAGCAGCTAAAGTTATCAGCTGAGATGAGGAATGGATGGAAGAGCAAAGTCTGGGGATTGAATAAAAAAGGGACTCATGAAGGATGTACTGGTAAATTATAGGACAGTACAGAAATAGAATAATTTTAGACATTCAGATTTTCTTAAAAATATGATGTCAAGTGGGCCAAACTGGCAGTGACTTTAAGTGTTGTTAGAAGAAGTTGGTTCAGCATGATTTCTGGCACCTTTTGTTCCATGTCTTATACTTTTCTGGGCTGAACACTTTTCCCCTTACCAGTTTTATACAAGTTTGTTAGTTTTTATAGCTCTTCCCTTCCTATCATAAATTAAAAGGCTTAAAGAGGAGTAGTTCCCTAGAGTTACTACTAAAGATCCTAAAATTTTGGTGCAGTTAACTTCTTAGTGTTCAGTCACTTTCTAAAGAATATGACCTTTCTGAAAGACCTGTAACAGCTTCATCCTGTAATGTTGGAACTACATCTGTTTTTCCAAAGAGGAGTTGTCTTTCAATTTGGCACAAGGACAATGATCAGCATTGTCAAGAGTTAGCTGATCACAAGCTACTGAAATGGATAGGTAGCCAAGAAAAGTTGTTATGGTAAAGAATTACTTTGTTTTAAAAAAATGTATAGGAAAGCAGCAGAGACTTACCACCAAGAATAAGTAAGTGTGGTGATGACCACCAAGAATAAGTGTTGTGATCATGTGATCACAACAAGGTAAATATACTTCATTACTGAAGTGGCAGTTCTGAAGGTGGTGTTGATGTAGAGGGGAAAAAAGACTTTGAAAAGTGACAGTAGGTGGCTTCGGAATTAAAGATGAGATGGACGATTTTGTTTTAGATCAGAACTTCAATTATTCTTCCAATTTCAGGAACTGAACTGTATCATAGAAATGGTAATAGTTGAAATGGGTGACCAAGCTTTGGGGGAAAATATCTTAGTTAAACTGTCATCCGTTATTACATATGTTTTGAGTCCTCAAAGTTTCATTTTCCCTGGGAATTTTAAGGCTTCTGACTGTATTTTTTAAATTTCATTTTCAGCTAATACAAATCAATTCCATCCTAAAACTGCAAGATTTCTCACAGTGTTAATGAAAGATACATCCCCACAGAATCACACACATGGGTAATCTTAGCCAGATACACAAACTGTTGTCTATAATTGGAGTGATGGTGGTGAACTTTACAGGGCTGGAGAGCACTCCTTCTTTTGAAAACCTGTTCTCAAGGAGCAGGGAGCTAAGTCTGATACAGTGGCTGCTTGGACAACTGTGCAGAACAGCATTCATCTGATTTGCAATCAATAGCTTGGTCTTGCACTTCCTTGTCAGCCAGTTATCCAGCTTCCAGACAAGAAAGCTGCATCAGTGCTTTTCCAGTGGGTCTTTTTTTCCCTAGCTGTGACAGCGCTCAGTGCAGAGTGTGAGGGAGCTGGAGGGAGAGGTCCTTACCTCGGCCTGCCCGGAGGAGATGGTGTCATTGGATTGCTGCCCTTCTTACCAGTTGGCAACACAGAGGAATCTTCTCATAAGCTACCTTCACTTAGCGGATCACGGGAAGGGGAAAAAAAGCACTTGGGCCAAAGATGGCGGGGCCTGGAATGGGCAGGATTTATGCAGGCAGGTTCCAGCTCTTCAGTTATGGCAGAAATTTGTAATGGATCTTCCACCTGTCAGCTGCAGGAGACGGGGGACTTGGAATAAGAGTTTGGGCAATGAGTGTAAGAGAAATACTTTAAATGCCAAAAGCATAATCTTTATTGTTATCATCACTGTGGTGCAGCAGGGGATTAAGTGGACCAGTATCCACACAACAGAACAATAAATAAATTACTAGTGCTACCCTGTTAATGCTTTCCACCCAAAGATTTCACAGTTCTTGTCAAAAGCAGATTAACATTATTTATCCATATATATCTGAGGGGAAGCTGAGGTAAAAAATATGGAAGTGACTTCTCTGTGGTTACCCAGCAAAGCAGTAATACACCTGGGAGGAGAACAGAGCTCTCCCAAATGCCAGTTTGCAGCTGTGCACATTAGGAAACCTGCCTTCCCACAAGTGTCTGGACTGTTGTCTAAAAAAGTTCTCGGTAAAAAATCTATCTCTAATATTCTACTGTAAATACATTTTTTTTTTAAAAAAAGAAAAGATTACTAAGCTAAGAACTAGTGTAGAAAGATTTCATGTTTGAGCATAGGATTGAACAAAGCATCTTCAAAGTTTCAAAGTTGCTAAGATGTTGACCAATAAAGATAAATCCATCTTGCCCTTCTGTTCTGTACATGTATGTGATTCTCCTCTAAGAAAACCTGAAGTGAGGGTATCACTCGTAGTCTCCAATCCTTCATCTCAGCTTTACAGATAATTTACTGTTCTTTCCTGGAACATATGAGGACCAATACAGGACTCAATAAATTATTACTAGTGGTGGTGCAGGCTCAAAATCCCTAACTCAGCTTATCTTTCAGCGTTGTTCAACAAAGTGTTGTTCTCTATAACAAGCAGGCTTTTTTTTTTTTTTTTTCAATTGGCTAAAACCACGTCTACAAAGACCATTTCTAAAGAACAGAGTATCTTTGATTAAATCTCCTGGCCATAGAAAATTGTGTAGCCTGAATTGATATAGGCTAGTGACACCAAGGGAACAAGATGAAAAAGCTATTCAAAATTTGAAATGAAACAGTTCCATAGTCATCAAAAAATCATGTGCAAAAAGAGGACAATTGATGTTTATAATACACCCAGGCCTAAAAAGCAGTTACTATGTTTTCCTCATTTTAAATACCTAAATGATGTCTATCCAAGACTTTGTGTTCCCAGTGGAGAAGATGTAGCCTTGATCTGCCTAGAACCTCTGGTAAAGCCACGACTGTCTTAACACATCATTAACAGAACAGTTTAATACCTAGAGTATTAAAATGATCAGATCCTTTGAAAGCCAGCCAGACAGCTCAGAAACTCATTTCTAGACCGGACTTCCACCACTTTATATTTACTCTCCCAGCCCTTTCCAAGAACTCTTACACAAATTTGCTGTATGCTGAGAGAAACACCTTTTGCATGAACACAGGAGAAAAATCTTGAGTTGCTGGGCTTGTCTTAATCATCAACTACATGTGGCCTGTGGTTTTTCTCAAGTCTGGGCTTTGCTTTTGCACAAATATGCATTGTGGCAGGGGTGAAACCCAAGACATGGCAAAAAATGTCCTTGCAGTCTTGCCTTGTGCCTCCACTTTTCTATCTGAGCTCTTCCTGAGCTCAGCCTTACCGAGCAGCATGGTGTTGCCTCCCAAGCACGCTCTTGCATGATGAAACTGTGTCCCACATGGGCACAACATGGTGGAAAAATGATATGGGCAAAAAACTGGGGCAAGTCTAGGAGAAACCTGAGTGTGACCTCGTCACTGTGCCTCTGACCGCAGCAGGGAGGATCACTGGAGGCAGTGCCAGTGCAATGACATACCAGGCATCACCTGCAAGGAGGGCAGCAGGGATGGGGGCTGAATTTGCTCTACATGCCATGGCCATCACCACATCACTACTTACCCACTAACTTGGGCAACCTGGTCCAAACCAAGGTGAACTCTAGTGACCTATTCTTTGTTTTCATTATTATTATTTTTAATCTGGAGGTTCATTCCCTGTTTCTCATCTGGTTTTAATGGAGCTACTTTCAATTCATTCCACTGCAAGTGAAATCTGTAAAATCTGATGATCTGAAGGTGAAGTGAGAATGGTCTAGCAGGGGGAAAAATAAATGTGGGAGTCATCCATTTTATTACCTTACAAAAAATAGACATAAGTGACTGTATAGTAATGAGACTGGATCTCAACTAATAACAACACAGGAACACCACCTAATGATACTGGCAGCTTTACACTTATAATTCAGGGTCGCAAGTCAGGACGGACTGTTTTTCCTTAATCAGTTATTCACTAAGCTAGACCACTTCCCTATGCATGAACAAACTCTTTTTCCCTCTCTCATAACCCCCATTTTTCTTCTTTCAATCGTTTCTTGACATACTACCATCACTCTTCGATTTTGTCATCCAATTTAATATAATTTAGAAAAGTGACATGTGTTGCAGTGATGCCCAAGCTAGGAAGACTAGAACAGGGGAAATCTCCTATTAGGCAAACAGTTATCTGAAGTAAAGAAGTGGTGAGACCAACAGTAAAATTCATGCACATCTTCTGAGAGGTTACTAAATGTACTACTGAATGTATGTAAAAACACTCTCTTTCCTTCATATTTTTCTGTAAGTAACTGCCCTCCCCCCCCAGCCTTCTTCCCCTGTTCATTTACCTGGATACCTTAAAAGCACAAGAAACCTATTGTCTTTCTCCCTCTCACATACTCAGAGCCAGCATCTTCCTTTATCTCTTTCTGGGGCTGGAGAGAGGTCAAGTTCCTTTACTGAGCCGTATATCATGCATAGGGAGAAAAGAATTTGGTGCCATCTGCAGCTGCTGGAATGGGAATAAATTATACCTGTATTAGGTGACTGGGAGCTGCTGTCAGATCAGAGTGGTTTTGTTTTTCTTGTCTATCTTCATTTGGCAAAATGATAGGTGATGACCTGAACTGAAAAGCTATTGAGTATCGGGTTCTTTGTTTTTTGTTTTGGCTGCACATTTTGAGAGATACTATACTATTTACTGAAGAATTTCATCTGAAACCTGCAAAACAGCTTGCCAAAATACAAGTAGGAAGAAAGACTGAAATGAGCACTTTATATTGCAATCTTCAGGAAACACTGGGTTTAGTTTGCTTTTTGAAATGACTGGTTTTTGCTGGGTGGCAACAAAACAGAGTGTGACAGTGGAGAGGTCACCCTTCCACAAAGCCTTTTACTGATTTCTAATCCAAAAGCAATCTTTAAAAACAAATGAAAAGAGAATGCAGTCTATATAAATTCAAAGATGACCTAGCACACAGTTTATTGCTGCTTAAAAGCGGAGAATTTGGTGTGTGGGGTGGATGCTGGAGAACTGCCCTCTATTTGGATATGCAGAATAAAGATCTGTTTATCAAAGGAGCTAAGCACCTGGAACTTTCTTCTGGCATTAGCCTACTTGCCAGATAAAACAGAAAAATGCTAATCTAATCAATCTATTAAATAATTATGTTTATAATGAAATAGAGACATAAAACAATCTTAGCAGCAAAGCTCTCTATAGCTTTGCATAAGTAATGTTTGAGAAAGGAATGCTAAACAGAGACTATACTCATGTATACGGTGTGTATACACAACATGCACACACGCATGCCTTCTCCCACCCATTTCTATACTGGAAAAGAAAAGATAGGATAGCTGATGCATGAGCCAAGAAAAACATTTATTTTGGATGATACCTTTTTAGAACTGACTTCTCTGCAGAATTCAAAAAATGTGTTTGAAATTAGAGAGGCGTGTTTATGGAGGATATAAAAAATAGATGGAAGAAGAAATCACTTAGAGAAATGCTAATCCCCTCCTCCACAAACTGCCCTTTGCTATGACCTGACCTTTAGTTCCGTCACTTGAAAAGGTCTTTAAATATTTGTTGTGATATTTTGGGAATAGACAGGTACAGATAGAGCTGTATGCTGGTTACTCTGACTCATTCCCTCCATACAAATGAAAGAAAAATATATCTAAACATGCATACAGCCAATTTTTTTTCATGAAGTAAGATATTCATGTTTCAATTAAGACAGTCCTTCAATGTTACTAATTTTTACTTGTGCAACACCAAGCCCTAAAACAACAGGAAATAAATAGACAATGATTTCAGTAAATCATTGCACTTGTACATTTTCTTGCTGTGTAAGTGCTTCGCTTCATATGCTGTATTTGCTCACATGGCTACACACTTTGCTGAGCATATTTGTTCTGTCACAATCTCAGATCCTCCTTACTGTTGATGTCCAGTTTGTCTGCACTAAATGTGATACGTTTCACACATACGGCTGTGAGACACGCAACTGTGAGAACAGTTTCTACTTTTATTAACACTAACTGTTACCATGCCTGCGACTGCCAAATGCTATGCAGCAATTACAGCGAGCTACTTAATATAGTGGCCAGTGGGAAAGGAGGAGACTCTTTCTCTCTCCATGGCATGGGCAAATGCTGCAGCTGTTTTGGAGATATAAACATGTACACAGCTGGCCTCTGGGTAGTTTTTGTTTTTTTGTTGTCTAAAACTCACATTTGCTAAGAAAACACTCATTTACCTAAGCAAAAAATGTACTGCAGATTCTTAGCATTATGTTGAAGATGCTTTGTTGATTCTTGGAGTGCATGTTTCAGTTGCAAAGGTTTTATTAAATGGCCATTAAACAGTGTATATGCTGATTGTATTTCCCAAACTCACATTTTCTAAAAGCATTTGCAATCTGTCCCTCTTTTCTCTTTGATAATCTCAACATAAAACTACAAGAAGATGCCCTTTTGAAAAACAAACCACCTTGAAAAGGTATGCTGACTGCTAGTCCAGGCTCCTTTAAAAAGTGGTGCTACTTATACATCTGAAACTGAAGCTTATTTGTGTGAAAGCAGTCCACTTTGTATAAATGACTGGCATGAAATATAAAACCATTTGGATAATCTGTACAGAATATGGTGTTCCTTTTTTTTTTTTTTTAATTATCATGTTTATGTTGTATCAGTACTTTGAGATTCCTGGTCAGCCAATAATACTTATTCTGGGAAGAATGCTGACTGTGCCAGTCTGTGATCATTTTTGGTATGATTACTTGGTTTATTTTAGGGACATCACCAGACTTGTACACTTTCTTTAACTGTTTCTTTGCTTGAGTTCAGGTGTAGACTCTGATTTCATAGCTGCTTTTGCACAAGCCATGACCTTCATAGGTGACCAAAAAAGCCAAAATCCAGGACTGTAACTAGAAACTTTTGCAATTTTAAAAACTTTCAAAAAGGTATTGTGATATCTGTTTATATGCCATGTCTCCACAGTTAAAGTCTCAAGTATTATAACTAAAAGAGAGCTTCCATAAGCTAAAGCACTCTAAGCTGAAATGTGACCTCTCTCTTGTGTGTCACATAAAGGAATGTGCTGTCTTTTAAAAATTAATTTATCTTGCTCCTTGGAATTGCTTTGCAGCTATGTTGCAGAGGTAGCATAACAGTATCAGACACGCCTTCTATCTTCAAGAGAAAGCAAGTGAGCAGCTGGGAGTGCTTCTCTGAGCATTCATTCATCATGAAAAATAGTAAAAGTCATGAGCAGAGATGCTAATATAGCTCTCATTTCCAGGCTTACTGTGTATATATATATAGGACAATTGTCTTTCCTACAATAGCAATTGGAAAACTGAAGCTTCTGCACTTGTTATGTTTCTTTTTGCACTCCTACTATAAATCCAGAATCTCAGAACATGTCCAAAATACAGCAAAAGTATGAGTGATGTACCAGTTTTCTCATCTGACTTCAGATACAGGAAAAAAAAAAAAAAAAAAGGAGATCCAACTCTATGTCCTGCAAATCCAACTGATTAAATACATCCTTTTCTAATATTTTGGAACACATATGCACACACATGATAAGACCCTGGTTGAAAAAAATGAATATCAATAAATTAGTTCTCTTGAGACCGCAACTTTAAATGATACATCAGAATATTTTGAATGTTTCCAGATTGCTATTCTTGTTCTATAAACACCATAATTGTCAATTTAAAAAAGAGGTTCTATAACATAATGTATACCATACTGAGAAATCCATATGCTGTGATTTTACCAAAAAAGAAAACTTACTTTTACTCTAGAGAGTAAGGAGACTTCTTATATTTCAAATAATAGAAAAAGCAGAGTGCCTTACTGGCATTTTTAGGTCATACTTCAATACATACTGAAATATTCTCTTTTATTCCAGTGTTGTTCCAGTTTGAATTATTTTCTTATTTCTCCCAGCAGATTCTGTTAAGCAGTTTTGAACTCTCATTAGAAATATGATTTATTATATCATTTGAGTTGTGCAAAGCCATGGAAGCTGTGTGGAAAGCTGGAAGCTAACTGGGTGGCAGAGATACACAGGTATAATTAACACAGTATGGCCCAAATGCACATCCGCTGTCAGAATTATAGCATTTAATTTAACATATATTCATAGAGAGACTGGGGAAATGCCTTGAAGGATAAATTTTCACCTTCCAAATTTAAAGTCATAAAATTGACTAGATAGATAGATACAAAAAAGATGACAGTATAATCTAAATAAAGGAGAATATAATTTCATCTTTGCATGTAAATTCTTATGTGTTTTTAGAAATGGAAGACCACTATGATGACAAGTGCTGTTATGTGTGGCTGTAACAGCTTTCCATGTGAGTCATCATCCAGGTTTGGATCCAGGCTTCCAGTTTTACTGTGCAGACACCTGCGACTCGAACTAAAGGATTTCCTACATTAGCTGGCAGAAACAGCAGATTTTTATAGTCTAAGGATCATCTGCTTAAGAAAAGGAACTAACACTCTGAAATAGCAAGCTACACATTTCAGAATTGCTTCATAGGTACATTTGGCAGAATCTTTCTCAGAGGCCACGTGGCAACATGGTTGGAGGAATGGATTGACTGGGCAAGGCACAGCTCCCTTTACTCCCATACTCTTACTCTGCCTTTCAACCTTACACCTCACTCTGACCCAGTGGGCATAAAACACTTTCCTCCTCGGGAATGATTGCAGCAAAGTATGTGGGGTTGCCTCCAAGAGGGACAATATCTCAACTGACTCGTGATTCCCTGTTTCAGACCTAGTATCGTGCTACCTGGAATATAGAGTAAAAGGATCTTTCCCCTATCGATGGAAATAATGTAGCTTGGTGCTTCTGGAAACCTCACTAGATGACCATCTGCCTTTTCAAACGCTTGTTTTTTTTTTTTTTTAAACAAAACTCAAGTCTCCTCCTGTTTTTACAGAGGAAGAAAAACTTAAAGTAAATGTAAGGCAAGGGTAATCACTGTAGAGGCATATTAATACTTCTGCCCAAATTCTTAAACAGAGGGGAAGCTGATTGAAAGTGTCTTATGACAATTATTTTAAAGGGCAATAAATCTGTAGTTAAAAAATAATATAAGGCCTGATTTCAAAATGGAAACGTATTTGGGTTTCACTTTTTTTATGTGAAGGATCTTCTTAAGTCACTCTGTGAAAAATGTAAAGTATGTGACATAAGTATCAATCTTCTAATACCAAAATGTCACATGGCAAAAAACCCCAACATTTTCTGAACAGTTTTAATGAGATTGGAAATATTCTATTCATCTCAGTGGAATTTTAGTAATTTTGTGTTAATTGTGTTCATTTTTTTCCTGTAAGAAAGGAGAGGATTGATGATCTGAACAATTTACTGTGATGGATATCTCGTTTGGGCTGTCAGTCAGTAATAGGCTTTTGTTGTCAGTGTAGGTCAGCCACGAGCAGGAAGAATAATCATGGATACGCTATTGTCCCATGTCCCAGTGAGGCAGAACCTGGACAACATCTCCAAAGCCCACAGGCAGTCAAGGGTCTCCTGGGGTGTCTCTAATGAAAGCTGGTCCTAGACATAACATACGGAGGTCTCCATATGCAGGGAGGCCTTTAAAATAGTCATAGCAGTTAGCCATTTTTTGTGCAATGCCCCTAATTCAATTCCTTTCTAATAACCACAGTGTCAATCCATATGCTACCACAACATGTAAGCAAACTGAAAAGCACACAGTGAGGTACTCAAAAGCCAAGTTTTGCAAGCATAGCCATACCTTCTTGCCAAAATTATTACAACAGAATTTTAGTCTTTTCTTCATGGTTCTTAAACTTACTCAGCTCTGATTGATTAATCTGATTTCCCTTTACACAGAAGTCTCAGGGAGCATTTTGTTTTGTGCTGATTAATCTCATTAAGTTTATTCCAATTTCATTTTGGGACATGTATCAGTCTCTGAGAGTAGAGAATCCATCAGAGACTATAGGGATTAAGCATTTGCGTGCAACTAGTCTACAATAATTTTTAGCCTCAGATCAGTTCCGTACAAGAGTGCTTTTCACAGCGGCCTCTGCCTTGCATAAATTCTGAGTCACGTGAGTTATTAAAAATTCACTTGCAAAATACAGCTTTTAGCTACTGGACAGAAATATATCTCTATTTCTAGGGGTATTTTTGAAAGGTTTGAAAGAGTCTATGAACACTTTTTCCCATCATTAAGTACAATGCTTTTGTTCTCCTGCTTTAGGAACAAAATCATCAGAAAGGTAGAATTTTATTCAAGCCTACAGTTATTACCATTTTACGTACTGTAACTGTGTTGACTTTTCTTTTCAGAGGCTGAATTAATGCCAGAAAGCCCACACTTCACTTCTTAATAGTATTCAAATAGATAAATACTTAGGTTTTCACTATACTATTAGAATGCTATATTGCTGACTATTTTTATTCAAAGTCAAGCATTACTTATGTAAGCATTATTTTCACACATTATCACAGGTTTCTATTGCTTTAAAGAAAAGTTTAGAGGTGGATTGTAGAGAGACTAGTTTAGAGAATGGAGAATTTGGAGATAATTTAGAGATATCAGGTAGATACTTTTTAACCTTAATATATGGCAATATTGACTGTTTTCATATTGCAGACCAAAAATGGCAGATCTTTGCTATCACACTGAACTTATTTATTTGGTTGTCTTCTGTTGTACATTTTTATCATTTTCTGTGCCATGCAAAATATGGTGCATATTAGTCCACATAGCCTACACAGTGCCTATTAACACCAGAGGTTGCCATCTGACCTTTTTATCTTCTCGAATTGCAATAGAAATATTCTATATGCAAAGTTGTTTTTCAGAAAATGAAAGCATATGTTTTCCCTTGTGTTTATAAAGGCTTCTCTGTCAGGTAAATTAGTTAATCATCACCTGTGTCTTTGGTAACTCAGTTTGTTAAAGACCAGTTGAAAACCTTATCAGGAACTAGTGATTCGATGAAGGCTTGCCATAAGCAAGTATCTTTAGCATGCAGAGAATCCAAGTAATTTGAAATAAAATGTTTTTAGTTTAGTTTTTATTTTTTTGACAATAAGGGCTGTTGCTGAAGTGAAAACTCAATTTTACACATACTCTGCTTGAATTTTCTAGAAAAACATCTTCTGTGATTGTCATGGGGTCTCTGTGTGCTTACAAAGAGGTAAGCTAATAGCAAATATATTGACAAAGCAAACAAAACACCTGCAAAGAAAATTTACTCACAGTGTGCATCATTAGGAAAATAAATATCAGGGCACATCTTAAAAATTGAAGATGACTATTGGCCCTACCTCTAAATAGCAAAATAAGAATATTAAGAGGAAAAACAGAAGTCTTTTTGTTCTTTCTTTTTAATCATTAGGCTTCAGTGAAGCAGCAAAGAAAGCTACACTGATGCTAAAGATAGAGGTGGAGGCCTAGGTTACCTCGGAGCCACGGAAAAACAAGTCAAGGTCATGAATGCTGCCTACAGTAAGAAGCCAAGAGGAAGTGGGAGAGCCCTTGTTCCTTTAGAGCCTCGCTGGAGCAGCTGCAGAGCTGTGTGAAGGAGTGTGCATGGCTCCGTTGACAGAGTGGGTCAAAGTCATGGGGATAAATGATCAGAGGAGAACCTCTTCTTGGCGCTTTTAGAACATGCACTAAAGCAGATGGGCACTTTTGTAGCTGGGACAGTATGAAGTATCACGGTTGTTTGCTTGCCTTGCCTTCTGGTTAGGACTTGAAGCATTCTCATTTTCCTGCCTCTAAAAGGCTGTACTGAGTACTTGGCCATTCTGCAAATTGTGGCTAATACTGGCCAAAATTTATTTATAATAAAACATCATTGAAGCTGTGCTGCCTAAAAAGAGAAGTAGGTAGGGATGCAGGATGTAACCAAAAGCTGAAGAGCATCAGTGAAAATAAGTGGCAGGAAGGAAACTCTTCAGTTTATCCTCCTAACTCACTCCCAGCCTGGCAGGACTTTTTATGCAGTGGCACCATTGCCATAAGCCAATTAACCATGGCTGGTTATATCGCTGCACAGTTAGTAGGCAAAAGGCATATCAGACCCTGAGCTTTTCAATTCTGAACGAAGTATTTTATGTGGCTACATTCTGAGATTTTCATTTTCTTATATATAGCTATATGCTTTGGCCATATTAAAGCTGACTTATGATTTTCGTAGTTTGATACTATTGTCAATGGTCTATGAAACTCCTAAAATGTTTTCTTTTCCACAGTTCCACAAAGCAACAATTATCTAAAAGAAAAAAGGAAACCAGTCATTTCTGTTTGAGCATAAAGAAGAAAGGAAGAAACATGGACAGAAATTAATATTTTATCTTTTAAAATGCCTGAGATTCTCCAGGTATGATCTGGTCTTGAAGTTTAAAATCTAAAATATTAGCAAGGCATTAACAAATTATTTTGATGAAATACATCGTCTTTCCTATTTTGTGTCTCAGTTTTCTCATGTATATTCATCCATTTTTTTTTTACTGAAATTCAAATTATGAAACTCATTCACATATTAGTTTTGCTGAATAGACTGTTAGCTCCATCCTTAAGCAAGGCCACTGCTCACTACCATATTCCAGGCAATTGAGTAGGTATTTTAATATGTTCTACTAGAGATAAATTATCCTGGTGGACATTCTTGGTTGTCTGGGGTAGCATTGGAGCCAAAGCAGTATTGCCACGGAAAATCATTGAAGCAGTGATGCCTCAAACTAATAGGTTTCCATAGCAACCTTAAAAAAATAGTGACAGCTGTACCAAGAAATTTACTAATAGAAGCTGTTAACACATTTGTCTAGACTCAGTCATACTTCATGCTTATTATAACCACTCGAATGTTTGTCAGAAAGGTAGTGCAAAAGAAAAATATGGAATATCTGCTCTTCTACATTTCACACAGACTTCAGTTAAGTTACCTGACCCATGATCAGAACTTATCTATGGCCCATATAACCATTTAATGTAAAAATGGTGAATAATTTCACTTAATTATGCCTTAATTTCTCCTAGTACATACAACATTGTTATGTGCTATATCTGCAACTGAAATATTTATTAGCATAAATCAGAACTAGATGTTCTTAAATCACATAGGAAGATTCCCAATATTCAATATTCATTTCTGTGTAGTGGTTATAACTGTCTATTCTGAGAAGACTGAATGAAAAATACAGCAGGAGGAGAGACACCGTTCTAAAATGACATTACCCGAATCCAAATAACTGACAACTGAGAAAAAAGGAAAGGATGCTGTGTATTTTTAGATCAAAGTTACGCTGATATAGTACAAGACAGCTTACTAGCTTTGGTGTACTAAAAATGTTCCAAGCACACTAGAAAATAAGGCCACTAGCTTTACAGCTACTGTCTGTATCAAAACCAAATATTTGTATGGGCGGACAGCAGTTTGAGAGACATATGCTGCATATGACATAGGCTGATGATTTTAAGGCATCCTTTGAATTTCTAAAATTATACATAGCAGTTTCATATCTCAAAAAAGGGTGACAGAATTCCACTTGGGAACCTATGAAGTGGAGAATTAATTACAGAAGTAAAAAATCAGCGACTGCTAAGACGAAAATGGTTCTTTATGGATTACATTTTTACTGTGGCCTCTGTCAATAATACATATTCTTGGGAATGAAAGACATTTCATGTTTTTGAAAACGTCAGCTTCATAAAAATAATTTTGAGACAATCAACTGGAGGTAAATGTAAACATAAAAATGAGAAAGATAATTGTCCATTTGTTGAATCATACTTTACTAGATGTCTAAATAACATATTCCTGAATGATGTTGTCACAGTGAACCAAAGAAAGAGCAGCATGGGTCAAAGTAAAATGATAAGAATCTATAAATCTTGGGGAGAAAGTGAAACAAAAATGTCTTGGAAATCATAGAAATTAGATTGTGGAAGTAAATTGGCAAAGGCAAAAATCTGTGGTTAGCAGCTTTAAAAATGAAAAGGTAACCAAAGGAGTTCAGTTGCACCGGGAATCCCAATATTATTTCTGTTCTGTGACTGTAAAAAAAATAGTAGAACAGACAAGAATTCAGGAAAAGCAGAATCTCAGTTACATTGTGTCTGCCTTTGGGGAAAGCCAGATAGTACAGTCATATGACATGATGATGTAATCTTTTTAATTTTAACCAGTTACAGAGAAGTTATTAAAGTTAGGCATTTTAAAACCTGCATGTCTAATTAGCTTCCGTCTGATAGTTTTAGAAGAACTGGTAAAAGATTCACTTGGGCATTTCATGTTGATTATTGAAGGCTTGGAACTGGGAAGAGAAATCTAATGTTGTGCCAATATTTAAAAATTATAACAAAAATAACCCAATAAATTAAGGTCCTATCAAACTAGAATTGCTCAAACAGAGTTAATGTCCATCAGCATCAGCTTCTCAGAAATAAATTTTGTCAGACTAATTTGATACCGTCTGAGATTACAAGTTCTCTTCAATCACATTAATATTGCTGATGTAATAAAATTTCTGAAAGGACTTACAGTAACACCTAACACCAGAAGACATTTCTTTAAGAAAATAAAACATTAGGAAGTGCACCTGACACCTACAAATTTATTTAAAATATAATTGGCATTATAGGTCTAAACAGGGAATCATTATGGTAAGTGTCTGTTCCTTGTGAGGTTTTTTTTCCCCTCTGTTACATCTTCATCAATGAGACATAAGAAAACATAGCTATTTGTTGATGAAGTTTTCTTATGTCATTAAGACTGAGGCAGAATTAAGTGATAAATGAGACTGATAAATTGACAGAACAATCTGTGTTTCTTGATACAACAAAACTATATTTTTTTGTAAGCCTGTACCATGAGGAATAGTGTGAGCCACACTTGTAGGATGGAAGAGACTCCATGCTGGGAAACAGAGACTGAAAACAATTTGATTTTATGATGGATAATCAGATACACACCGATCTCCTGTAGTGATCCATGGCCAAAGTGCTAAAATGATCATTGGACTAAAATCAAGAGGAGAGGAATAAAAGTGAGGAGGTTACATTGCCCAGGCACATATTTACTGTGAAGAGAATGAGAAGGTGCCAGGGACGTGACAGTTCATTAACAAGGTCTGGCCTGGCGCGTGCCCTGTGTGTGTGATATGGGAGAAAGCAGGACTGCACAGCTCCCTCCACACACCTCCATCCCCATCCAGCCCTGAAAACCACCTCTGGCTTTTGTCACCGGTGCTGGTGTTATTCTGCTATATAGAGAGCATATATAGAGTTCTGTTGCCTCCATTCAAAAAGGTATTGAAAAAGTTCAAAGGGGCTTCAGATATACTTAAGGGATTGGAAAATATAATATTGCATACATAAAATGTACAAAATGAGAGACTTGTACTTGAAATCTTTTAATTAATCAAAGAATAGAAAACTGGCGTATAGGAATCTTTTTTTTAATGACAAAGAAAAACAAAATTCACAGCCTAGAATGAGACAAATTTAGTTTTGAGGCAATGTACAACAGGGAAAAGAATTGCCCTCTGAAGCGGATTTTTGCCTGAACAGAAAATTTAAAATCAAGATCAGCTTCCAGAGACACAGCCTGGCTTAGCTGCACTATTGGCCAGGATGCAGACTTTAATTTAGGGGAGTCTTGAAGCTATGTGGTGGATGGAGTAGGTGATGTGATCATCAGATTCCTTCTGATAAAAAATTTTTGAGTCAAAAATGTGAAGTGATCATGTTTTTCTCCTAATGTGATTAAGAGCAAGGATTTGAAGGCCATCTTAAATAATGTGATTCACAATTAATTTCAATTTATAAACTAAATATCAGACTTCTAAGTCTTATATAAGCTCATTCTTTGATATGTAATAAAAGGTTGACTTTTCTGATTCACGTAAAGAGCAGAAATTCAATTAAATTGCACAACTGATTTCTGTTTCTATAGAGGCATGTTAAGGCACCCTCATGTCCATCCCTGCACAAAGGTAAGAGAATCCATAGTAATACACTAGTCTCTGCTGTCTCTAGAGGTTAACTGTAAAACTGGAAAGGATCTATGAGTGACTGCTCCAGACTGCTCCAGCAGCTGATCCCTGTCCCCCTTGCACGTGGCCATGTAGGAGGTACCGTAGGGTTTGGGGAGAAGAGAGGAGGTAACTGAAGGGAGATAGTAAGGAGCGATAGAGACTCCAATACTGTTTTGAGAAAATATTTCTCTTCTTGCTTTCAGATGTTTTTATTTGCTTAAAGTTTTCTATTTCTGGTCAAATCTTTCTGCGTAATGGTACATATTAACTCAAGCCATTTTTGTTTCTCCTTCCTTGTTTCAGATTACCTGCTGTAACAACTTTGCATGCTGTTGAGTCATAGCTCTTATACCTGATTGAGGTATCCATTCATCTTCCTCCCTCTCTGTATTACTAGAGTGATTCAGAGCACTGTCTTCTCATGCAGCCTCCACAAATAATTTTTTTAAAAAAGGAACAAAGCCTTTCAAATGCACCAACACACCCAATCGCTCTCATGGTCAGTCATTCATCCCGTGCTACAAGCATGCTATCTGCAGCCGCCTCAGTGAAATTATTGGAAGTGTTCCTTCTTGAACATTAATTGTCTTGCCTAGAACTCAAGAGATGATGTATAGGGTCTGTGAACTTTACTTGTGCTAAAACAAAAAGAGTGTGATTGGGTAACAGCATGGAGAGGACTGCAGTGGGCTGGCGAACACTGCCATGGCTGGTGGGCGACACTGCCGCAGTAACCCTTGAAAAAATCCGAGCATCCCAAAAGACGAGCATTCTGCAGAGGCAAGCACGAAAGGACAGACTGTCTGTGGCTTCCTGAGCCTTTTGGTAGGATCTGTGGGTAGCCTGGAGAATCAGGTCCCTTTAGAGGCTGATGGAGAGTGACTTTATTTTCTTTTATTGTCGTTGTTGTTTGTTTATCTGTTTTTTTTTTTCGGGGAGGATAATTCATACAGACTCCATGAAATTTCTGTAGTGCTCTCTTAGTTTGAGCTCTGTCTCAGAGACATTTATATAAAGGTGCAGCCCTCAGCATTATTTTGCTTATATGTATGCTTGAGTGTGTGTATGTACCATCTAAATCTGGAATGAGGGGCTGTATTAAAAATAAAATAATTATAAAAATAAAATAAAGTGGCCTCACATGGAAAGCATTTGGAAAGAAAAATAACAGAGTAAAAATGGAAAAATAAGTATGTGTCAGGCCAGCTGCAGGTTGGAAACACTGGCTCAGGGAAGCCAGTGGGATTTGCTGGTGCCCTATGCAAGGCGATTGAGACAAGGCAACTACAAGCAGCCTGGTGACCAGGGCCTTAGTCCTGCCTACAGTCATGTTTTTAATTTAACCTTGCTGCCTTCAGGAGTACTTCTCAGAAGCTAAAAGCATCAATTCTAGCAAGACTGTACTCATAGCTAGCAGTAGCCAAGAAGAACATTGGTGGAACAGGAAGCAGTTGAAGGTGCCCAACAGATAGGTGGGGCTTATTCTTTTAAAAAGAGAAGTTCCCTAATGGTTAAATTTAAATATTAAACCCCTCCCCTCTCATTTTATTCCTACACAAGGCTAAAGAGATCCCATGCTGCAAGCAAGTCATCATACATGGAGCTATTTGTCAGCCCATACGTCAAGAAAGGATATTAATACTTCCCTTAATGGGATCACTCACATGATTAAAGGTAGGCAAGATTTTAGGAACTTTTAGAAAATAAGCAACTCTGTTAAAGTTAAAATAGATTATGTTAAAATAGCATGTCTTACGATGACCAACATAAAGAAGAGATATCACGTCAACAAAACTTTGTCCTAAAAAATATTAAAATGTTTAGCCCTTCAATAATTGAAGAAGCTTCATTACCATGCAAACAAAAAACAGGTTAGCTATTCACCTTTTGAAGATGGCATTTGCATTGCTGTAACAGAAGACCTTAGAAAACTAATGAAGGAGCATAAAAATGCAAATCACTGCAGCTAATTGGCTGTGCCTTCTTACATCTTCTGAATTATTAATTTATGACATAGTAAATCTGCCCCTTTTAAATAATATAATAAAGAACAACATTGTGTTCTACGCTGTTGAGTAGATAGTATTTGTTCCCTTAATTTTATAGTAAGTTGCTTGTGTTGTTTGCACTTGCAAAATGCTCCACAGTGCTGCATAAAACCATGGAGGCCCAAAACTCTTCTCATGCAGAATGGCACCATTAAATTCCTTGCTTCTAATTCCTGACTGGAAAACCCTGTAACATCCTTTGCAATACATGAACACAGTTGTGCAAGTATTGGATACTGTATCTGGAAAGTCCCATGTGTACTGTGCAGTCACTGAGGCTGAGTAGGGCATGAATAGTAGATCTAATTCTGTGAAAAGGAGCTAGATTTAGTGAACTTCCATTATTCAGCCCAAACATTCTGTGGTTATCTGACCAATCCTAGATTCATACATTTAAGTAAATCTGTATGATTAGGCCTTAAAAAATTAATCTCAGGTTGCACAATTTACTTTTTCACTGATAGTTTCACATACATCCTAGTAACATGCCTAAATTAGCAATTAGCAATTTTAAAAGTTATGCTCTATCCCTTTGTGCCTGGCACTTTTTTCACAGACAATGTACATGTGACCAAGATTAGAAGAATTTGATTTGTGCGACGGATCATTATTTTACAGGATACAGTCAGTATTTATCAGCTAGGTATCAGTCTATCCATTCCTCCTCCTGTGAAGAATAACAAACAATGTTAATTTGTTTTTTCAAAAATCTGCCTCTTGAGATTAAATTTCCAAAATAATACTTAATTTTTTAAAATGTAGCTGGAACGGGTTGAAAAATCTGTTTTATTGATTATATATTTTTGGTGCATGACACTGTAAAATACAGAGAAATCCATGCCCCATACTAGAATTTCAGCTGCTACTGTGGTATGGGTGTGTGAACCAGCAGCCGCAGGGAGGCAGTTCATGAAAGAAGCTTTGCTCAGGTTAAGTATTTGCCAAATTAAGGCCTGAGTTATGAACACAACAGCAGATAATAATATGTCCAAAGGATTTCCAGTGTTGGAGGCAGGTAAATGAAAGCCGAAGAATACCCCATTTGATTTACTTTTACTTTATTTAGCTTTTAGGATTATTGTGTGTGTGTGTGATTTAGCTGCACACATATTTTTGCCTAGTTATCCGTCTCCAGTATTCAAATAGCTCACTAACATCAATGCATTTTCTGGGTGGGAAAGGAATGTTATCTCCAATTTACAGTGGTTGCATTGAGACATATAAGTAGGTAAAATAGCTGCCTAAGGCTGCCTATAAAATCTTGTACTGGAATCTGGATTGACATCCCAGTTGCTCACAACCACTAAGCCATCTTTTCTTTTGCAGACTGGTTTTTCATAGATTAATTGCTAAAAAGAAACTCCAGAATAACGAAGACACCTTGGATTTTATGTTTGTTTGCCTTTTTTTTTTTTAAGCAAACTCTAGCTAATCTTAGAGGAATTGTTGTTGCCTAGTGTTTCACGGTGGCCAAAGCATGCCCATTTTTGTTGTGCAGACTTCCCTATAAATGTAATTAAGAAGCTCTCTGGGAAGGATCAATGGTATATTATAGTTCAAAATCAGGCTCAAACTTGAAAGAGCTGGAAATTTGGAAGAGTTATATGAAGTGTAGGGTTGTAGTATGTATGCATTACTTGGAGTATTAACCAAACATGTAATATTTGCTGAACTAAAGCCAACAGAGGCAGTAGAAGATATACCCATGTGTATTACCTGGAGGCACAGGAGAGAAAACACACCAAGGATAAGTATGTCAGTAGAAGTCTATAGGTGGTAATTAAAGGCATTTAGGCATATATTTAGGCATGCTGTGTCCAGTTCTGGGCCCTCCAGTGCAAGAGGGATGTGGATCTACTGGAGAGAGTCCAGCGCAGGGCTACAAGGATGATCAGGGGCCTGGAACATCTGTCCTATGAGGAAAGACTGAGGGAGCTGGGCCTGTTCAGCCTGGAGAAGGCTGCAAAGGGACCTGATCAGTATCTATAAGAACCTCAAGGGAGACAGTGAGGAGGATGGTGTTGGCCTCTTTTCACTGGTGGCCACCAACAGAACTAGAGGTAATGGCCACAAACTGAAGCATCAAAAGTTCCACAGGAACTTAAGGAAAAATTTTCGTAACAGTGAGGGTGACAGAGCACTGGAACAGGCTGCCCAGGGAGGTTGTGGAGTCTCCTTCTCTGGAGATCTTCAAAACCCGCTTGGACGCAGTCCTGTGCCACGTGCTCTAGGTGTCCCTGCGTATGCAGGGGGGTTGGACTAGATGACCTCTAGAAGTCCTTTCCAACCTTAATGATTCTATTATTCTATGATATAAGGATTTAAGTCAGAGAGATGTATGGGCAATGTGGCATTTACTTAAAACTTGCTTATAGGGCCTGTCACTGCCATCCCCGAACACCTGAAGTTTGCTTCACTTTTAACTAGCAAGGAGAAGTGTTACAGATGTGTTTGTGCTGTAGTAGCTACAGAAGAAACAGGCGAAAAAAAAGGAGAGAAAATAACAATTTGTAGATTCACAGAGAGAGAGACAAGGAGTATAGGGACTGGTTATTTTGGTTTGTCAACAGGCCAAAAACTAAAGGGGTTTGCCTGCAGCAAATTAGATTAGATACTAAGGAAAAAAATATGAACTAGTCATGAGGGGAATAATTTAGAATCAACATTACTCGGACTATTTAAGGCTAAACTTCCTAAAGCAGAGATGAAGATGGTTTAAGATCAATTTAAATCTCTAGGAACTTCTTGCTCTCACACTTCCTTTACAGAAAGCCTTTTGAACTATCTCACACTTGATTCAGGCTTTCTGGGAAGTGAAATCCCAATGGAGGAACTTTCTCTTCTCCCTCGTGTTTTACCCCATTAATTGTTCACTTTTAAACCATTTTCTAATTTGCCTTATGCCTCTGACCCCAAGGAGAAGCAAAACTCTGGCAGCTTTCAGTTGTGACTGCCTTGCTGGAGGGCGATGTTCACTCACAAAGGCAAGGCCTTTTCTGCATGTTTTCTGCCAACTGAGCTTCTCCAAGAGCGGGCTTTTGGAAATGAAGCCAGAGTAGTATTTGTTGCCCCTCAAGGAAAGAGATTGGGCATAACTAAGAAATCACAATACACCAATTTTTAGTTTGGGATGAACTACATCATTTCTTCCTGAGCTCACTACTTTATGCCTAAAGTGTCAATTTTTTGCCCGTGCTGACAATGCCATCATCCCACCCCATCAGGTATTCACTGTCTGCATAAGCATCTCCTTTACTGCCCTGAATGCGAAGAGTCCACTGCTTCCATAGTGCCAAGGCTGTAATGATGGACAGTAAGCATTGCCTTGTCAGAGTGCTCAGGCTGATCCCCAACAGTAATACCATAACTGCTAAGAAAAGTAAAGCAGTGCTATAGTACGTTAATCCAAGAGTGCCCTCTAGTGCTGACAATATTATGCAACTCAGTTATGGCATAGGAGAGCCAGTCCCCAACATGGCTGCCTCTGAGGCATGGCATGGATCAGAGTTACCATAGAGGAAGGGGCTTTTAAAAAATGAGCTGAATCACCACATCTCCACTGGGATTTAGCTTATGTGGTACCTGCCCCGACACAATGTAAGCCCACACTGATCAAAGTCACTGCTATTTCTTTCTGTTACTGTAAGCTATTCCTATTTTACATTAGTTTTCCACAGAAGTAGTTGGTAACAAAGGAGGCAAAATGGTGGAAAGCCCGTATTTCGTCGATTTATGATTAACTGAATGAAGCAAATCAAAAATTTTGTTTTATCTATGAATATTCTTTTAAAGAAATGCCTTAGATTCTGCATAAATCTGGATAGGCCAGGTTGCCCTTCATGGTGGTGTCAGAGCTGCTCAACAATTTGTGTACCTGAAACCCTTTGGCCTATAAGACAATGATGTGGCCTCATTTGCTGCAAACAGGTTAAAAAAAACCAGGGAAAAGATTTTTACTTCATCTCTACCATCATTTCTTTTCCCTTGCCATTTAATTTCACAGCTGAAGAAAATTCTAGACATCAAATGACAAAAATCAAGAAAGCCAATAGCGCTGATCACTGCCAGGTGGCTCTTGGTGTGAGTCCCATCTTTCTATCTCCTTTAAATGTCTAAGTTCAATTCCTAAATTCTTGGTAGAATAAAATGAGATCCTCTACTTAAAGTTAAACTTAGGTCTATTATTTCCAAATGGAAAACAAATGAGCAAACAAGCCCGTGACAGCAGGGCAAAATAACTTGTGTGAGGTGCTGCCTGCTGGATATACCAAACATTCTGCTGGGAAGTTGCCGCTGTATGTCTGGATTCTCTTTTCAAAGAAAGAGGACGATATTTCCAATTATCATTATGAAGACAGATTTGGAGTATAGGTAGCAGGTTCAGTGTTACTTTTTTTTTTTTTGTGGTTTTGCACATAAGGAGATATGACTATAAATAATCTCAAGTGACTCACGAAAGGAAGTGATATTTGCCATCCATGTCTGCCAGCGATGAGCTGTGGTCTTTGCACCTCTTCTCAAGGGGTTTGCCTGCTATAAAGACTGCTATTTCAATGACTGAGGAACTTATTGACAACATTTCTTTAAGTACTCAAAATTCAGTGGTACAAATTTTTACTTTGCCTAGTTATTCTTAGAGTAATTCCATCTAGTTTGTTTCAGTTGTCTCAAATATCTCAATGTTGTGAGTAAAGACTGCAACTATAAGACTCCGGTTGCCAGCATTTGAAAAAAAAAAAAAAAAGGATCTTTGAGGGGCAGATGCTCAGAGGGAGTAAATCGTTTGGAATTCAGTAAGGATCAGTATTTATCTTAGCTGAGAACTAGCTCCTGACTGAGTAGTCTGTACCAAAGTGTAGTTAAAAGTTTTTTGTGGGCTTGTTAGGCAGGGTTTTCCAGCATTTGAACTAACTTTTAAAAAAAAAACCAAGATGTATCTTTATATGGTAAACGTTTTCAAACACTTCACTTTTGTGCTTTAGAAGCAAAACTTAATTATTTCAAGAAAGTAAGGACATCTTGGGGTGAAGGACCATGAAAACTGACAATAGTAGTGATGAACATGCTACTATTGAATTAAAGCTCATAATCTTTTAAGCAGTTTTCGAAATAGTCTTTTGATTGGAATACCAAAGTGAAGCTATAACTTTAGTACAAAGTTATGATAGCATTACCATTGTGTTGAATCAGTGCAGAGCCCTAATTAACCAAATAATTTGCTGGGAGATGGAAGGAATCTAGCTGAATGATTTGAATTACAGCAGAGGAAACAGTGAGGCAGCTTCTTAAAATATTTTTCTATATCCCACGCTAGAATTTCTTGAAGAATTAGAAGTTTGTTGAGGTGTCAAGAAATCTACTGTTTTGAGAGCTTTGTGTAAAAGTGACAGTTTGGTGAGGTGACTGAGAAATAAGTTCAGAGTTTCTTACTAAATGTTTAATCAGATCATTGTAGGAATTTAATCAGATTACCAGTGTTTATTATTTTTATTTGGGCTATTTTGATATGACAAAAATACAATTCTATTTTAATTTTAACTTAATGTGTGTGTTTTTTTGGCATTGTTACTGAAATAAAACCAAAGGAGAAAGATAAGGATGACTTTAGACTGATCAGTTTGATAGGACAATAAAATGGTCTTTTCAATTGCTTTATAAATTTTCCATCTTGTAACCTCCAATTCTAAGGGAGCGTTTGGAAAAAAATGCAAAAATAACAACATAACAAGAATACAGATACTTTCGCACATTAAAGCTTAACTGAACTGCTTTAGCAGCTTAAAGTGTCACTGCCAGGTGTCAATCAGAAGTATGGAATTTAGTACTGTGCTACACTTACATGGTAAATATTGGGAGCTGTGTTTAATCATCTTGCTTTTACTGAGCGTTAACTTCATAAATTGAAGTTAAGCGCTCCCTAGCAAAGTCATCAGCTTGTATATACCTGTAGGAAACAAAGACTGAGGTCACTAAGGCCTTTCATATCTGAGGCCTTTGTGCATGGTATATTGAAACAGTGCTATTAAAATGTTGATAATGAATATTATTTACAGAGGAACAGATTTAAATTGATCTGTTATTTTTACTAATTAATTATTGTCCTCAGGTCCTTATTACCTGCTGGTGAAGTTTTTCTTGAGTGGGCCATAAAGCACGTGCAAAGCCCTGTTCAAGATAAATGAGCAGAACTAGTTTCTAAAATGGGAGGTCTATTGTTGCAGGCCTAATTTCTTGGACGTTATTTGCTTGTTTTGGAAATCTGGAATCCCATTTAAAGTTTGCCTTCTTCCTCTGAACTGAAATGGTGTAAGATTTTTAAAATAATTGCTGTCCAAGGTTATGCTTTCAAATAACATGATTTAAAAATGCAGAGCGGTTCCATTTCATGCCAGAGGGATCTCTGCTCTAGGAAAAACAAAACAACAAAAAAAAACCAAAAAAAAAACAGAATACTTATTTTGCAAATTAAATTTGGACTCTTATATTTAAATTTTTAAAAATGGATATTTTAAATCAGTAAGTTAGTAGAAATTTCTATCACTCTGACACTTTAGAAATAAATACTTGATATAATGAGAAAGCTGATCAAAAATCCTACAGATAATGGGTACATGGAAATGTGAAAATAATTAGAATCTAGTATAAAGGCCACATGGACGAATTTCTTAACAGAGAGAGAGAGGCGACAGAAAGCAAGAACGTAAGAAAAAAGAAAACAGCACAGATTCAATAGCAAGGCTCAAGTGTTTTTTTTTAAGAAAATAGAAGTTCTTTAAAAAATGATTAATTTTGTTCAACTGAATGACATAGAGAGGATAGAAAGATGAGAATCCAGAGGTGAAAAGGTGAAAAATAGGCAATCAGAAATATAAAAGACCAAATAAAATTTAATTCCTAGTCAAGTGAAATCAGAAAACCCACATAAAAACCTGTAAATTTGCCAAACTATTTATAGTTAGGAGAATAAAAGCATTCTAACATGGTGATTTTTCTTAATCTTCATCACGTGGATTGTTGGGGAATATACTTTTTAAACCCTATTCTTCTTAGGATACAAAAATGAAGAATGTTACAAGATCAGAGTGCTGATACTCAGAGATGCTGAAATAGCATTCAGATCTTTTTAAGCCAGGGCAGGCTTCAGTAAAGACTCTCCATAAAGATAAGCTCTATCTTTTCCATAGAAATTTACTGGAAAGTTAAAGAAAATATAGCAAAGAATGAGGTGACATTTTAATTGAATTTTCTTTTCAAAAACATTGCTTCATTCAGAGGTGGCTGAAGAAAACAGGTATATTGAAGAATAGCCGAAATACCACTATACTGAATGAAAGACAAAAAAAACTCACTAACATGGAATTAAATAGTTATGTTTAGTGTGGCCAAAGGTTAATGCAGGAGCAACTTGGGCCCCCTCTCAGAATACAGACATATGCCTACGTACAGATTTTTCTTAAAAAGCAGGTGAACACAGAGAAAAATATGCTGTTGACAAAGTGATGCAGGTGAGTTCGTAAGGGAGATGGCTGTGGGAAACTCAGAAAAACCGAAGTAAGCTAAAGCCTGGCTTACAAGGGAAGTGGAAAACCATTGCTGAGAAGTGCAATGCAAGGCATGCAGAAAGAATCATTTGATAAATTAACCTCAGCTGCGCTGGAAAAAAAGAAAAACAAGATGTTACTGCAATTTTCAGTAGAGGTCAAAAGTAAGAAGAAAGATGTTGGGAATCTTAGTGAAGAAAAAGCTGAACCTAGTTAACAAATTAGCAGTCATTCGCGGTTATGGGCAAAATTTGACCCAGAGAAGTAAGTGGAAAAAACTGTCCTGCTGATGACTGCAGTGCCAGGAATTAACTTGTTTTCATTTATAGCCATGCTTTAATCACAAGAATTTTAGGAATAAAAGCCAAATTCAACATTCAGTTGCAATAGCGCTATAGTTGGGAGCTTCACCAGGTGGATCCACAGTTATTATTCTTCTGGGTAAGTAAGCATTTGCTAAAACTAAACATTTAAAAAAAAAGAAAAAAGTCTTGCACAAACATGTCACAGTTATGGATGCTCAGTGTAGATGTATAATAAATATATTGAAATGTGTGGAAAATTTCATTGATCTGCCACTCAATTTTCATGACAGGATGACATCTCCATTCATTATATAGCTATTTCTGAACTTAAATGCATGGTTTTAGTTGCATTTACCATATTCCTGTTGTTCTGTAAAACTGGCACATTCATAAATAATTGTGTATTGAAGTTTGGGGAATACACATTTTACAGAAACACAGAACCTTCATAGCTGTCACTAATCTTACTCAGTTTTGAAGCAGAAAATGCCAAGTTCTTCCATTTATTTTTATAGTAATAACCAAAAGGCTGTCAGTGTGAAGTTAAGTGCAATGCAGATGCATCATTTCAGTTCTCCAATTATTTGTATCATATTTCTGTTCAATGCTGATCTCCAGGCAGGCTGTTGCTTTACTTCTTGCTATCCAGAGCACAGACAAAACTCAGGGAGGCTCTGAACCTTTACCAAGACAAAATGGGTCTCAGCTTTGGCCTTCTTTCTATTGGGAGTGCAAACATGAAATATATAAGGTTAAACAGAGAAAATGCAAATATACCTGGACACTTCTACACCTTGGGAACACCAGCCATGCTCTCTAGAGGACCAGTTTTTCTCGGCCCCCCAGGCCAGGCAGGGAGAGCAGCCCTGGGTGTGCAGCAGCAGGAATTAGAGCCCAGTGTGCTGCTTCTCCAGAGGAAAGCTACATTCTGGGGAAGGAGGCAAGGCGAGGTGGAGGAGGACCTTGTTTATCTTAACATGAATTTCAGCCTGTGAAATCACTAGCATAATGACATCCCCTGGTTTATGTCGTAAAATTTTTAAAAGCTCCCAGTGAGCACTTTTGGAGCTGATTTCAGCTAACAGGAAGCTGACTGCATAGGAAACCCAGCTCCTGGGGAAGCTGGACAATGCCACTTGCAGAAGTCAGGTTTTGCAAGAGGTATTTTGCTTATAAAATTTGCAGTTGCCACTTAATATAATATCTAGCACAGTACAAAGGTTTTTATTCTTTTCAGGACTTAGTGGATATTCTATGGGGTATAATGTACTCTTAGCTACCAAAACAAACCACTTCACTGGTTCTGACGAGAGGCTTGTAATAGCACCATTTGTTCAAATACTGGAATAAAAGTATAGCAGTTAATCCAAGGAGCACTGACAGACAAAAACCAGTAGCAATAAAAGCTAACTGTCTGTTAGCTCCAGGTATATTTTTATTGAGTGTTTCAATCCTAGTCTAAAAGCATATATTAAAAAAAAGACTCTACTGTCGTCGCAGATCAAGCAGCAAAGGAGCAGCCTGATGAAAGGAGGGGACAGCTCGTCTTCATGTCAGTTTGATTTTTTCAGTGACAGCAAATTTAACATATTCTTCACAAGGTCAATAGCACAATCAGGACTTTAATTAATTATTTGTCATAGTTTGTAGGCAGTGTCATTTGTGATGTTAGGCATTTGACTGAGAGCTGAAGGATGTGTGGCTTTTCTGACGAATACTCGTTTCTGATTTTGCTCCGCACAGCCTTTCTGCCTGCGCACCAGAAAGTTTGTTGTCCTCTACGATGATGTGCCCCAGATTATCCCCCATCAGCAGGACATGGGGCCTAATGCCTGTACTGCAGTTTTATTTCTTTGGAGCACCTTCAGATTTTTAAATAATTTGTTGATTTACTCAGCAACAACAAAACCCACAGGCTTCACTGATTTTATGCTCCAACATCAGCCTTTACATTAGAGGACTTTATGTTCCCAGTCTATTTATGTTGCTTTTTATAATAAATACATTAACTGTTTTTGTACCACAGTAACGGATAATGACAAGTGTGCCCAGAAGGAGATGAAAAAATGCTATTTGATACTTCTAGTAAGGGTTGCGAATCAGCTAACACTTAGGCCAAAGATGGGAAATCTTCTTTCTTTTAGAAGCCTTTGTCATAACCCGTATTGATCAGCACAGCTGGGACTGTGCTTTATTTAGTTTTTCTTATCTAACAGCTGTGTGCAACTTGTGCATCAGTACTGAAACCATCAATTGAGCTATTAAGAAGGAAGACACATTTAATAACCCCTGCAGTTTTCCTAACAGTGGCGATCTTCACACCATCAGCACTGAATTTTAGTGTCTTTTGTTATATGTTGGCCTTGTTTCATTAGTATTCAACATTCTGCAGTCTGTGTGCAAAATACATACATAGATTTTGCAAATTTTGTTGGTTAGCCTAAATGGGCTGGTATGGTCGGAAGTCCAAATAATGGTGTTTTCACAAAGCAGAGGGAAAAATCCATTTAATTTTAAAATATAAGCACTTACTGTGTCTAGAAAGGAAATAATGGAGGCAGTCTCTTCTGCCTAGCATGACAGTGGGATCTGAAATCAGAATAAGATAGATACAGAGGAAAAAGCGTAAACAGCTGAAGTGGAATGGCATGTTTGTTAGGCAGGAAATCAATAGCCTTTGATGGGCAAGTCTTATACAAACCTTTATTCTGGACTTGCTGCATATGGAAATAACAAGAGAAACAAAAGCTTTTTACTTGGAAGAGTCCAACCTCAGGTTATCCATGTTTACCAAGCTTAAGGAGTGCCTGGAATCATTTTTTTTTGCAGAAGAAAAACAAATAATAGGGATTTTGCTAGTGAGAGCTGCATGCCTACTCCGATGGGAAAAGAAAACACATGGATTTAATCACACCTCTTCCCTGTACTTCCAAATATCTTCGCTTGCCTGAGGAACGCCACTCTCACTGGGACAGCCAAGCAAACCCACATGGTCATTAACTTTTCCAAAGATAGGGATGGTGAAGCAACAGCTCAGGCAATACAGTTGCTCTTTGTGAGACCCTACAGAGTCAACAGGAGCACCTCAGAGGAAGGACATTTCAGGAGATGCTGTCAGATGTAACTTGATGGGGCTGCTGGGAATTGTACCCCATAGAGCATGTGCCTGAGTCGATAGATTGTAGGACGATGTTTTCCAACCTCCTTGGTCAGATTGCAGCACTGCCAATCCCAGATGTTCACAAATCATAAGGAAAGTCTGACAAAGCCTGGAGATTGTTAAAAACTCAAAATTGAGATTTTAAAAAGAAAATACATTTAGGGTGTGGTTTATTGCCTTCAGGTTTCTTAGCCTTTAGGGTGCACTTGAGTCATATTTTTAAGTTTCTCTTTGCTACCATGAGGTCTAAGAAACTTACTTACAACTGGAAGCCAAGATTCTCACCTAATCATTTGACCGTGGGAGCTGAAAAATACAAAATCATGAGCAGTGACTCTGAAAGGGGCCAGGCGTATGGCAGGTGCTTGGAAAAAGACCGTCCAGCAGAGGCGGGAAGGCAGCCTGAGAAGGGGGGGATGCAGTGAAAAGGCCCAGGAAGTTGCCTGGGGAGGAGCATGTAGATGCAGGCAGGGGAAGAAAATGCCTCTCAAGGAGAGTAAAGCTGGCAAAGGGCAAGTCCTGGATAATGCAGTAGCGCTACGGGCATCAAGCCTCTCATTAGGGCTTTTGTTTTTACAGGGGTACCAGGTGGAACACCTAGAGAAGATGGGAAATTACACATTCTTGAATTATTTTTGTCTTACAATAACCCCTATGTTTTAACCTCTGTGCATCCTTGGTGTGATGAAGCAAGCTGTTGATCCTGGACAGATCATGTTACTCTTTCACAGAGATGGAGATTATTTAGCTGATACATAGAAAGAATATTGCAAAGTAAGAATTGCTGCTGAGAGAAGTGGGTGCTTGGCCTGAGCAGACAGCACTGGGGATGGCAAGTTCAGATTAATGCTAACTGATTAGAAGGTGACCTGTAGCAGCCCTGACTTAGCTGTTCAGTACAGTAATGGAGTAAAAAAACTTTTGGGGCTGGAGAGAGCTGAAGAACAATTCAGCTGAAGGAGAAAAAAAACTGAGACAGTCTTAAGGTTGTGAATATTTACACTTTGCAATTTCCATCTTTTAAAATATCAGGTCAAAGCAGGAGTGGATTAGAGTATTGAGGGCTGTGAAAGGTCTTAGCTTTGAATTTTTTTCACTTTGCTCCAGGATACTTCAGAATTCAATGCAGAAGTGGAGACAAAATTGACTTGCAGATAAAGCGTAGGGCTCAGATTTAGGAAACTCCAGGCCCTCTGCCAGTTCAACCAATGATGGGGGTGAGAGGGGCGGGTGAGTACAGGCTGTGTGGACAATTTGACAGGTGAAGAGCTATGTATGTAGGTCTTCCAGTATCCTTCACTGTGGAACAAGGAAAGGGAGCAGTGCACGCCATTATGTGTTTTCCTAAAAATGAGTGCAGCAATCCCTGCTTCCACTCAAAATCCCCAACCTCGGCACTAAAATTGTGTTTGCATTCCTATGTGTTCTATGGAATATTTGCACTACCCAACCTTATGCATGTAACTTAATGGCTCTGGGGAACAGAGGAAATAAATTTTTGGAGATGGCAAACCCAAGCATGAGCTTCTGTCCCTCCTTACAGTGCAGGTGGCTCCTCCTGACTTTTTGGCTTGTTTAGATTTGTCTGAGTATTAAAACATCTCTTCTTCTCTTGTCAGAGTTATTCTTGGGTAAATTTCACTGTATTTGAGGATGAAGTTTCTGTTCTGTCTTGTTAAGTAAAACAAGGAAAAAAAAGACATTGTTAAGGAAAAAAATCATTAAAAATTAGCAAAAAGGAAACAAAACTGTATTTTCTTTTCACATATATATCTGCTCCACCAGAACAAGTTTCCGTTATCCTTACTTCTGTATTTACCAAACTTCTTGCTACACTGGGAGGTAGTCTGGATTTGGGCTTGACTGGCTGATGCTTATCCATGTCTTCAAAGACTCTTCGGCCATGCTGCATATTGTAAAAATTGTGCAGATTAGGCATTTTTGAAAATCCCACTAGAAGTATCAGTTCAATACATTTCTAAAGAAACTTAAACTAAAATAGAACCATGAAATCAAAGCCAATCTAGCATTAATATTCCAAGAATCTAAAAATGGAGCATTACCCCCATCTAAATCAAGTGAACAAACTGACTGCAGCTTTGGAGCAAAATGAGACAAAATTGCCCACTTGATGAAAACCCACAGTGTTTATGAACTCTGATCATCTATTGGAAGTGCACGTCTGTTTAACTAGGATTTCAAAGAGCGCATTTTCTGAGCTGGGCAAAAACTTAGCACTGAACCGGGTTATGTAATGGCGAAGCCACCATTTCGGAGCCAATTACCCAGCTTCCTCCTTCAAAGTCTGTTCCTGCACAATGACTAATTCCTATCTCTACCCCCATGAGTGGCTTTAAAATGGCTTGAAAGTGGACAGTCCTGATAAGGAGAAGTTTGACAGTCTTATTTACCAAAAGTTGAAGGCAACAATTTCAACTCTTTCAGGATTAAACAGAGGCCCCAGAAAATACATTAAAGCACAATTTTATGCTGTGATACATATAACTTATAAACCTTGAGAACTTTTCTTTCCACTTCTTCTCTCTTTTTTTACAGAGGTTTGTGCACATCTGGAGGTATAAAGCTATACTTAATACTACAAAACTATGCTAGTATGAAAAGACCTGGATGTCTTCTACCTAACAAAATAGAAAAGGAAAAAAAAATAGATTATTTGGATAAAAATGATTTATCTACCTCTTGAACTCTCTCACTTCTGCAAATTTATAAAACAGAGCTGAAAATTGCAATTAAAGGGCCAAATGGCAATGGTCTCAGCCTTTTTTGAGACCAGCCTTTTTTTTGGTTTATAGAAAGATTCATAAATCTGATGCTTCTGGCTGACGCTATAATTTCTTTTTCCCTGAGACCTTATAGGATTGGAAGTGTTAGTCCCCTTCTTCATGGGGTTGCGGATGTGAAGTCAGCGTCCTGTTTGCTTGATTTTTTGAACGTCCCTTCATGCTTTCCTCCAAAATTGAGTCATGTGTGAAGCCTGTCCTGGCCTTGTAATTTGGGTCAACAGGGCTCAGACAAATTCAAACACAGGAAATGCCAATACAAAAAGCATGTAGTGTTTTGAATGCCACAGAAAATGATATTGGAATGGGCTCAAGTGCATCAGCCACATGGATACACAAGACAAAATAAAAGGAATATGTATGACTGCTGTTGAGGAACCTGCTATTATTATTTTATGTGAGACAGAGGTCCCAAGGTGACATAATTTTATTGAATCTTTAACATTAAAAAAAAATTATTTTAATGCCTGTTTGGGAAAAAAGTAAACCAAAGAACAAGCTGGCAACAACCAGTGTGTGTCAGCAAAATTAAGAAATAAAATGTCCTGTTTAATCACCTCAGCTATTTTTTCAGAAGTCCTTTCTTTCTGTTTTGGAATTGAGCTATAAGTCAGACAGCTTCTCAATAGGAATATTCATCTTTATATGCTTTATACAGTAGCATTTCTTTGTCAGTATAGAATTTCCTGTAAAATTTTTATCTGCAGTCCACATAAGAGCTTTTTAAAAAATTCTATTTAATCCTATAATTTCTGAGTATCTTTCTGAATTCAACCTCTAGATCTGCATCACCAGTATCACTATTAAATCTTCAAATGCCCAACAGAACAATATATAACCTAAAGAGGAATCTGTTTCTTGCTTCAGAGACAGGTATTTGATATCTGTGAACATCAAGTGTACACAATTTTGGAATGTAAAATACTGTTAACATTTCTATTCTTTTTGCCTTCTGGTTGGTGTGATGTACCTTCGTGTGAATGGCCTGCCTTTTGGAAGAAAATGTACCTCTTCAGCTCATAGTCCTCGCATGAAAAGTATGTTTGCACATTAAAGTTCTTAACGCGTACACTTATGGCTCTTGTCTGTATAATGGGGACAACAATACATATTCATTCCATAAGGTCTACTTCTTTAATATTTGAAATATAATATGTTGTGTGTATACCATTTTATTAACTACAGATTTTAAGGATTTTTCCCAGTGAACATATATATAATGTTTATTCAAACTGTAACAGAAAGACAGGCAGGAGGAAGAAGATAACTTTGGGCCAGTAATTTTTATCCTGATAAACTTCCTTCTTCAGAATTAGAGGAGTGTGAGGTTTTCTTTATTGGCTTTAACTTTTTAAATGACAACTCAGGATTAAAGCCAGGCAATAAAAGACAAGCCTGCCTTGAAAAATCTTTTAATTAAGATAAAATTTATGAACATTTTCTCTTGGAATATTGAAACTTTTAAAGTGAGTTTAAACAGCATTTAATCTAGAGTGCACTAGAACATTTGGAAATCTTAAACTTAAAACTATCTCCAGCTAAGGAATCTCTCAATCTGGAATTGTTTTGAAAAAGAAGACATAAAAGTCTGAAATTACTGAAAACCTAGGAACGCCTCCAACTCCAGGACACTAGTTTTATATTTTAATAAAACTTGAAAATGATAGAGTTGGTCTTTTGCTTTTTTAAGAGACTGACTTAAAAAAAAAAGAAAAAAGGAAACCATACCAAGTCTGCAGGTTATATACACAATACTGTTATTTCTCATATGCAAAGTTTTGCCTAGGGAATTGCCATTGTGTATGAAACACTAGTTCAAATATAGTTTTCCATAGAGGATACTACCTAAGCATAAGTACTGACATTCAAGCTAAACTGGAGTCTTCAGGTTAGCATTTTTTTGGATTGAATTGAAAAAGACAGCTGAGAAAAATGATAAAGCTACTGGAAAAAAAAATTCTCCTACTTTATGATCCCAATGATAATAAACTTAAAAATTTGAATTATATCTGTAGTCCAGCAGTTTTTTTTTTCTTATAATTGCATGTATGCCGAGTATTTTAAAACACGTAGAATGACCATAATATCTGCCTCTACTACAAAAGCTAACTTCAATGCTTTTTTTCCCCATCAGAAAATGATTTCAGACACTTTTAATTAAAAGACTTTGCCAGGTATTTACATCAGTTAAAGCCAATGGCAAAATTCCTACTGGATTCATTGAGGACTGGAACTGATCTTCAGTATAGTTATGACTTCTTTTTTCTTTTTCTTTTTTGTCTTCTTTATCCATTCAGTCTAAAGGATAATCAGAAACAAGCTTTCTTTTTGTTAGTTACCTTTTGAATCTCTCCCAGAATGAAGCAAATCTGATCATCTCATGCTTCCCTGCACCCCACACTGTGTGGCTTTCATTCACATTCTCCTGATAGTAAAAATAATGTTCACAGTAGCTGTTCAGTTTATAAAATATTATTTCCATAAAAGTTTCTATACTACAGACTCACAAATGTTTCTTTAGTTTGGATCATGGGTGTCAACCAGTAGCTCTGCCAATTTTCAGCTTCTTCTATTTTCAAAATTACTTCTGTTGTTACAGACTGACAAAGAAGTGCCCAAAGAGTTCAGGAATCGCTTGCTGCAGGGGCATGTAGCATTTCATTCTCCTCCTCCGTTCCCCCAACCTCATGATTACTGTCCTCATTTTTACAGCACCTCTTAAATCATCAGCTAGTCACATATTATCAAAGTGACACATGGTGGAATTTTTCTTGCTCTTGATGGATGTAAAAACAAGCGGGCTGAGTCAGAAAGTTGGGGTACTGATGACTACATCCCACTACTTGATGCCTGTGCTAGACGTTATTCCTGCCTTCCCTTTGGTGTTCTAAGTTCCTTTTATTTGCACAGCTAGGTAAGGACTAGGTAAGGACTGCTGTATTGTGTACACTTTCATTTTTATTATTAGTATTGTTATTATTGGAAAACAAAAGCACTCATAAAAGGTGTTTGTTCTTTCTGGGAAGCTTTCTTAGTAATGCAGTAGCTTGCATGTTGGGGCACTTGAACCGGGAAGAATGTGACAAAGGCGACCAAATGTCAATTGAAGTTTCCCCAGTAGTTGCTCAGGCAGTTATTGGTAAGAAATGGAAAATCCCTGAGTCTCTTGTGCTGGAATGGGTTCAAAAATCTGCGAATATCAGGGTAGTAAGCTGCACACTTATGCTTTAAGAAGCCTGTGCACATATGGTATTCTTTTGCAGATTATTTAATTAAAGCTCAAAAAGCACATGAAATCTGGAATGCTCACTTCCAGGAACACCTACTACATTAAATCAAGTTCCCCAGGTTAAAGCCCAGAGAGTTTTTTTCTTTTTTAATGTAATTTACTTTTCCCTTTCTGTATTAGTTATTATTTCCAGCACCTTCATCTTGAGCAATAATAAGAAACCTACAGCCTCTTTGGTGTCTTCTCATCACCTGTTGAATCAAGGCAATACTGAAAGGTAGAGGTTTCTACCTTTATCTGTTAACTTTTTTTTTTTTTTTAATAAAGGGTTATAAGCAACCATTTCTGTTTTCTGTAGAGCCTTGTATATGTAGATTTAGAGGAATTCTGAACTCAGGTCTTGATGTGACTTGACAGCATTCCTTTTAACTATTTTATTTGCTTAGTACTTCAAAATCAAGGTAATATACAACAAGGGAGGAAGATGGAGATTACCCACGCTTGTAGGAGATGGGGAATTCTTAACTATGCTGCCTACTATATTCAGCTGTCACCGTTTGGAAAGAGATAATGTACTTGCCAAAGTGCACACCTGTAATTTTCAAACCTGTTGGTTTGTTTTCTGCATTGAAAAAAATGGAAAAAAAAAAAAGAAAAAAGCTTCAACCGTTGGTATGCAGATCATAGCTATTTTTCAAATGTTACTCTGTTTGTCAAGACATTTGTCTTACTGGCCAGCAATATTAGGAACAATTTCTGGGTATTTACCCTGAGCCGTTCTCGGTAGAATTAGTTTAAGCTAGTGTTTAAACTAATTCACTTAGCCTTATCATTGGAAAACGTGCACAGAAACGTCCTGATCCATCTGCAAGGTATGTGTGGGCTCCTGGGTTGCAGCATGACCCACCGGATGGGTTAACCCACCGTGGGCCAAGCTGATGGTCTGGCTGCCACTCTTCCCAGATCTCTTCCTACCAACATAGCAATGGAAGAAACAACAAACGAGAACCATTTACGTGAAGGGGCACTAGGAAAAAACACTGAAGCTTTTCCTTACTATTGTCCTATGCCTATGCCTAGACAGCTAGAGAATTATTGGAAGAACCTTTTCCCTAGTGTGTCAAGTAATTTTGTAGACAGCAATTGTTCTGCTTTTACTAGCTAAGTTATTTTAGCTCAAAATAAACTTTTAAATATATTTTTGAAAAATCAATACTTTTTTTACCATGGACAACAATGGGTGGTTGGTGACTCCCTAGGTGCAGGAAGAGGTTGCAGAGCTTAGTGCATTCAGGCCTGCCAAGGAGTATGACTCATGTCAAGGGCTCTCACTCTCAATCTCAACTTAGAGCAAATGTCATTTTTTATGTCTAAATAGGTCCTCTGAGACTTGTCCTGAAGTGACTTGTGCAAGATCCTAAGGGAAGTCTAACGCTGCAGTAAACTTTGAACTTGGTGCCTCACATCCAAGGTTCAACCTGTAGCAGCACACTACCCTTTTTAAAGCTCTTAATCATTTTAACATATTAAGATGTTAAGACATGATAAAGCCGTGTTCATTTCTTCCACTTCAGGTATGAAACCAGCAACTTCTGCTTTTTGACTTTGATATCTTTCACATGTTCTTGGAGAGAATCAAAGTTTTTAATTCTCAGCATTTCAAACAAACTGTTTCAGCAAAAATCGAGCCTCACATAGCCACATCTACACTATAATCACTGCTGGGACTGAAGTTAATCTACTAGCCCTCTTATGGTATACATCAGCTTTTATCATAGCATTGACAAAAGTTATACCTATATACACAGAGTTATAGTTATGCACATACCCATAAATACAAGAAAATGCAACTAATTCCAGTCCCACAAGAAACTGCACCCCCTTGCCTCCCACGGAAATTTCTTTAGAAAAGATGTAGTTAATTATAGCTAGCCAAGTTACTGAATCTCAAATAGGTTGGGCTACTAAGAGAAGTTTCATTTTTATCACACTTGTGCATGCTCTGAGTGGGAAAAAAAGATGCTCTGAAGTGGTTTTGTAAGAAGAACACTATCACAGAAACATAGGTGGCAGTTTGTGTCTCATATAATTTCTTTTGTGTCAATGAGGACAACACTGAGGCTGCTTCTTTGAACAGTCGTATCTGGTGACCCTCCAAACTGGAGTGGGAATGTGAGAACCTAAAGATAACTTCCAGCGGTAAAGGATCCTAAAGATACAAGTGCATGAATCATTAAAAAGTTGGAAAAAAATGGCTCTGGTATTTCTTTTCTGACTAAATGAGGCATAATCAGCAGGCTCCATTTGGTTCTGGGCAACTGGCAGTCAAAAGCTCCTTGCTACAACATTTACCTGAAAGCAACGGCCCAGCAGAGATAGGTTTGAACTTGCATGGACAGTCCTTGGATTATTTTAATGTGAATGTCAGAATGATATAATTTGTGACTGCAGATAATGCATCGTGCAATTACCAGAAATATGGTATTTTGGCCCAAGGAAATTCATGTTCAGACAACAATTTAAAATGTTTTAAATTCTAGACTTTTGTAGTAGGTGTCACAAAATCCTTTTTTGGTGATGATTGTATCACCAAGTCTGTCCTTGCGTGCCCTTCCTTGTTAGCTATTTATTCACTTAAAAAGATTTATGAACCTTACTTTATTCAAAATATTCTATTATTTCCTACTTTTTTAGTCTGCAGTACTTGTCATGCAAACTGCTATTTTTTTAGGAGAAATACTCAAAGCAATAAATGGTATTTAAGATTAAATAAAAAACTTCAGCTCTTCTCATTTGAACCTGAGAATGACTTTACAGTGATAGACACCCCAATATTACTATCCCTGATCAGACGAACAGTTCATCTACTCTCTTGCCAAGATTAGAGGCTTCAGAGATAAAAGTAAGATACTTCAGGATGAACAATACAAACCCATTAACATTTGAAAAAAAATGCCTTAAATATGATGGGTGCATTTTCTGAATTACTTCTACACCTATCCAATGCCTTTGTGAAAATTTTACAATCTGAATTCATACCCAAACTTTCATCAAAGTTCTTCTTTACCATGTAGTTTTCTTGTTGTTGTTGTTTTATTTTTTGGATTATGGAAGAGGAAATGGCTGAATTACCATTCTAAATCTAGTATTTGATATATCGATCACATATTATTTCTTACATGTTTCCCTCTCTAAATCTTCAAACTCTAAAACTCAAACACATATTCATGTAAATATTCTTCCAGTCACCTCATCTTTTCAAAGTATGTTTTTGAACCTTTTATCATTTTGTTGAAATAACATGAAAAATACAATGTTCCATGTGTAGCAGTGGGAAGAAGCAAAATCAAACTGTCAGTGTTTTTGTCTTACTCTGTCTCTCTGTGTATTTTGCCTCCTTTCACGGTTGCTGTGTTTTAGAGGTGACTCCAAAATCTCTTTTTTTTTTTTTCCTGAATAGTGCTTCTTATGTGCATGATATTTGAGGATACTAAAACCAAAATGATTCTGGAATGGCAATTAAAATCAAAGGAAGAAATAAATGGAGGTACAGTAAATGACCAGAGAAAATAATGATAAAAACAATCACGTGACAAAAATCCAGGCTTTTCAATTACTCATATCTTCTGGAATAAAAATTTGAGGAGATAAATACACATCCAAATTTTCAGGTAGTGCACATCTTTGTAGCACTACTGCAATCAGGAGTTGAGGACCTGTAGAGTAATGTGCATTGAAAGTGGCCACTTAGCCATTTTTTTCATCTGGATGTCGACTGAAGAACAACTGATCTGTAGGAGAAAAACACAATATAGCTCATCAGTTTACAGTAATAAAAGAAGCTAAAGGTAATGTTTACTTCAGCCAACTTTTATATGACTTGAGGTTGCAGCTGTCTGTAGCAGCTGGTGGAGAAATGCCAATATGAGGCAAGCTCTCCCAGCTCCAGCAGGCTCTCCTGGTCTACTGTGATAGTGATTTTGGACAGATTCAAAACATACCTGAAGAACAGCAAGAGCCAGTCTTATGTGTTATTTAGGATATTTAGTGACAATTCACAAGCCAAAAGTTATGGAGGGGCTCAATGCTCGCTGCGTGGAGGTACACCTTGTACCAGCCCTCTTGGAGGGGCTGGAGGAGGCACCGCTGGGCCCTGGAGAAAGAGAGGAAACCATCTACAGCAGTGTAAGCCTCTGAAGTGCCTTCACTGAACATATGGGAGATGCAACACACACTTATTCCTCCTGCATTGCAGCGCAAAGAAAGCATAATTCAGGAAATCACACATTAAAAATACTCCTCTTACCCCAAATGGAACATACGCAAGCACTATTATAACAAGCACTGTAATAACAGCTGTCCACCCCAAGTATATGCCACATGCCTGGGTAGATGTTATTTCATACTGACCTGATACCATCTGTAAACTTGCTTTGGATAACAGGAGTTGAGGAACGTTCTCCCAGCTGTAGACGAAGAAACAGCAGGAAAAAGAAAAAAAAAAAAGCCCATGCACATATTGCGTATGCGCTGTGGATGTGTTAATGTGTGTTCTTCCCTCCCAGGAGCCGTGTAGCATGACAGGGTGGGGATGTGATCAGTCACTGGTGCTACTGTTAGCTTTACAATAATGATCTTTTGATATTTACTATTAAACTCTGTGACATATTTTTATTCCATCTTCAACAGGTGTTAATCGCTTTGCAGAAACAGCTGAGCATTTGGCTTTGCTCAGCTGTTTCTAATCAGAGCCAAAGGCAGTCCTGAAGCAATCACAGTATTTCCCTTTTTAAATTGGCTATGAATATTTAAAAGGAAATACTGCATTTCTGTGCAGCCTAGGCTGAAAGCTTTTCTCTCTCTGCCTTAGCAATACCTACTTATAATAACACAGAGCCAGCGGGAAGCCAGTTGTCCAATTTTGCTCCTTTGATGCACATTGAAATGTCCAGGGGACAAGATGGAGGGGGAAAGCAGGCCAGTGTGTCTGCATGTAGCACTGAATGGCAGCAGGGAGTGAGGCTGGTTGGCAGCCGCCAGGCCAAGGGTGAGGGGAAAGAGCAGGCCAAGTCTCTGATAAAGGAGGTTATCCATAAAGTGTGTGTGTGTGTGCGTGTCTGTGCAACACTAACAGCACCTGCGGAGCGGGATGGCTGGTACAGGTTAACATCTAGTGAAACACCTCTAATATCCCTGAAAAGCTAATCATCTGGATGGCAAAGAATGTGTGCTCTGCCACAGCAAACTGCTGCCTGGGCACTGACGGTGCCGATGGTGCCTTGCGGAGCCTGCCGTTGCTCCTCCAGGTGTTGCATCTTCCTGTGTGGTTCAGCGGACGGAAGATCTGTGTGGGATCTTCTTGGGGTAGCCTTTGAGGATAAGGGTACAAGAAGAAAATTCACCAAGATAAAACACGTGTTTGCTGAAGATGTGTTAAGTGATTTTGCGCCCTTGGTAAAGCCAACAACTGGCTGGTTTTATACATCCCATCAGACCTTCGCGTCTATGGTGGTTAAGGTTAGCAGACTCGTCATATGAGGAGATAGTCATGTGTCTGAGTACCATGTTGTAGCAATAACAGTGCCAGGCTCTGCTGAGGGGATATTTGTCTATCTGTAAATCTCAGATGGCTTTACAAAGGAAATTCCAGAAACATAAATCCAGGAAATTCATCGTAAATGTCAAACTTGGAAGAAATCCAAACACGTACAAGTATGAAAATGCACATACCTAAGAGATAGTATTAATTTGATTTGCAAAGTAAGGGGTCAGTTAAGCATTCTCCTCTATTGATAGCAGTCATCTCCATGGAAAAGCCCTGGAGCAAACTATCTCATGAAAGCAGTTTGCAACCCTGTGGCAAACAAAATACTCGCGTGTCTGTCTTGCTGCAGCCCCCTTGCATGCTGCCTCCTAATGTGCCTTCCTTGCTTCTTTCAAATGCTTCTTCTGAGAAATCCTCATCTGGTCCTGGTGGCTGCAGACACCTGGAGCTACCTGGAAGGAGTAAGAAAGGTTTTGAGAGGTGGGCTACCAGTGTGAAGTGCCTTCAGGTCACTGCCTATTGTGAGGTACAGGGGAATCTCCCAGTTACTCTCCTTTGCTCTCTGCTATGTGTGGAAGATACAGCACCCATGAAATCACGGAGGGGAAAGTCTGATGTATTCTTTTTGCTTCTTGGTATAGCAGCAGACACCTGGGGCTGTGACAGAGTAAACCACAGCAGCTCTGAAGCTGAATTCAGCATTCCTCCACATTTGGGTTTTTATAACAAATGGACATGGGTATACTTGAAAGCCCTGATCTTTAATTCAATATTTTTAAACTTTTCTATAATCTCTGTGTTATATACTATATTGTAACAATAATTTAAAGTATCACTTAAGAAATCTACTTTTTTTGTTGCATTCTGTCACATTGGGAAAATCACACTCTAGAACTTTATTTTTTGTGAAGTGCAATAATGGGGGCAGGGATGGGGCAGGAAGGAAGAAAAGCCGTCAGAGGGCCCTTAGAGCCAACTTAGTTATGATGAGGAAAACTCTAATATCATTAGAGCAGAAAAACTTAAAGAGCCTATTGAGCAGAGACATGCACCATGAAATCAGTAAGACTTCAGCTCAGCTTCCCTCAGCCTCCACTCACAACTCATACTGCTCGTAGCCAGCCCTCTGCTAGACTTGCTTCAGTTTCTCCAACCCCACCCTGAAACTGGAAGCCCAGAACTGGGTGCAGTACCCCAGCTGCAGCCTCTCTAGTGCTGAGCTCGCTGGGTCTTAATGTCCCTGAGGAAGCTGGGACTGAAAATAGACTCTCTTAAAGGGGGTTTAACCAAGTCATGCTAGCTGGTGGGAAGCAAGCTGTATTATTTAGAAAAATAGAGTGGGTTGTGCCACCAGTTGCTCTGGAGTTGACATCAGTGCACTCAATATCAGATTCAAATATCCCCAGGCTAGTGCAGAGCAAACTGCTAGATTGCTTCAGAGAGATGGGTCCTGTGTGGTAGTGTGCAGAGAAGCACAGAGCTTTTTGCTGGGCTCATTAGCCTTTTGACAGTGAGGCTAAGGGCTGTCCATATCTTCTCCAGGCCATTGTTCCTTCATGAAGCTTCTTGTTACTAGGTGGTTTGGGAAAGGTCCTGGAAGTGAATGGAGCTTCCCCCACTGTGTTCCTTTTTTTTCTTTTTTTTTTAGGAATCAAGTGATATTTCTTTTTCTTCTTCTTTTTCTTTTTTTTTCTTTTCTTCCAGAATTATTAAACCAGCAAGTAGCGTTATTTCTCCATACCAGAATTCGTAGATGTTGAACAAATAGGCACATAATGGAAATATGTATGCTCTCCAATGGAGACATTTTCAGTGATATTAAAAAAAAAAGGTTGCATCTGATGAAGTGTCAAGAGAGACATGTTACTCACTGCATACTGTCAGAAACAGAACTTTTTCATCCGTATTTCTGCTCAAATGTTGTACTTACATGTACTATATAAAGTAAGAAATGAAAATCGAACACAATGGAAATGCATAGGGCTTCTTTCATACAAAAAGCAGTTGATTGGAAAAATCAATGTCTGAGTTTCTATTTGCTCCTTCAGCCTCTCCAAATCAAATAAAGCTATTAATTAGAGTTATTCATAGTGCTGTTGCCCTTTGCAAAATATGCTCATTAAAAATGCTTCTTGGTTCAAATGGTGTTGCATAAATTGTTCGCAGGCACAGCTTACAAATGAGATCAAGTTCGAAGAAAAAGTACCTCATGTCCAGGAGGTAATGAGACAACAATAAATAGAAAATACTTATTTGTAGAACATTGTAGCACAGGAGCATTATTATATTTCAAGCCTAAAAAATAAAATGAAAAAAATCATTAAGTAACTATTAGGATTACCTAAACAACTTCTAAAGAGTCAGATAGCTCATTAAAAATAGCATTATAAAACTTCACCAAATTCCACAGCTCAGGCTTAATATTCTGTTCTACACTTAGTTTCATGGACCTTATTGAATACATCCATGTGCTAGTTTAAAACAGGCTATACACATTTTTATACTAGAAAGTTCTGTTTGTGCAACACATGTGACTGGACAAATTCCCTGAAGCCTGTTTCTCTGCAGCTTGAGCAGCTGTCTAGGGATGGCTAGGAACAATCAAGTGCTATACATAATTATTTTACCCATTGTTGAACTATTGCCAACTTTGCTTGAAATCGAACAGCTGTACATAACAAAATGGTATAGGAGTTTGTTGAGGGAAGGGGTAAATAAAACAAACAGCTGATGTTTTAGGTCAAAGTTTAATAACTCCATCTGGAATGGAGAGTACTCATTCTGGTGCATTCAGAGATGTCATAGGACCCTTAATGTCACCAGGGATGCCCAGAAGATGTTTTTCATCTAGGAGGTGGTTGAGAAATATAGTGACTCAGAATATTCTGCTGAATACTCGGCATATAGTTAGCAGCTATAATACTTCTCTGAGTAGCACATTCAGACTGTTTGATGTGGGATATCATAAAAGCTCTGTTTGTCTTGCATTTTATTTGTACTTAGCAACACCCTACCCAACATTTTAAGAGAACAAATATGTGTTCCCTAAGTCTGGATATAGCCTGGTTTTGCTTCAGACATGAATGGTTAAGATAACTGGGGTTATTAGAATCATAGAATCACAGAATGCTTAGGGTTGGAAGGGACCTCTAGAGATCATCTAGTCCAACCCCCCTGCATTAAACATTTCCTAGTTGTTATTCCCAGATGGTAGAGACATCTGTAGTGATTGTAGTGTCAGAAAGTGCAAGCACATCTATAAGCTTCCTGTGGTCTTGTCTCTGCGAAGGACCAGAGAAGGGGAAGGAAGAGGACTGGGTCACTTGACATCATGCTTTCACACCAGCTTGCTATGCAGACCCACAAGCTTGTCACTCTCTAGTGGGAAAAGAGGGGAGTGTTCTTTAGTCTTCTATTCAACAGCATTAGCACATTTTTAGCTTTGCAGCGATGTTAGGAACTGAGGGGAAGTGACTGTGAGGCATTAGTGTAGTTGGCAGTGCCAAGCTGGGAAAGTGTGTTCAGAGCAGTTTGGGGTCCTGCAACTGGAGGCAGATGAAGGGTCATCCCTCCTCCCAGTTTGCTATTCAGTCCACTTCGGACAAGCTCATCCCATGACAGACCTCAGCACAGTTCCCAAGGTCTGCTGAGCTTTTCAGCCTAGCAGTTGCTACAGCCAGTGGGATGGGAGAGAGGCAGGTTTTATCTGCTGCAAGACTGGCTAGCTCTATAGGGAATGGCTTTGAGCTAATAATCCTATTTTACCTCTCATAAATCCAGTCCTGCAGTGTAGTTTTTGGTTTAGTAGGCTGTTAATGCTGGACATTAAATGTGATCTATTCTTCAAAGCAAGCCTAAGAAATGAAAATAAGAAATATGTATGTTTATTCAGAGTCACAGAGATTATTGAAAATAAACTTTAATCTGCTGGTTTGGATATTCTTACTTGACAGAGAATTATCAGAGGATGATGATCATCAAGTAGTCTTGGATACAGGTAGCAGCAAGCTAAGAAGTGACTGATGTACTTTCCTGTTAATTTAGTGAAACAGTGCAATGATCTTTCCATACAAGGTATCTGAAGAATTTCAAATCTCAAATTATTGAAATATAACACACTGATTTATTGTCCAATATTTATACAAAGTACAAGCTGAGAGAACTCAGATTAAATCCATCATCATTGGTGTTTCCTGAGTCTCTCCATGTCAACCTAAAACAGTCCATTTCATCAAGTCAAGCTGTTCAAAATAGAGCTGATGTTAGATGTCTGATCACAAACTTGGAAAACAATATCTGTAAGTGACACTTCGAAGACGGGAGTCAGGCTCCTACTGCAATGGAGGTGTTCATTTTATTTTCTTGTTTGTATGTGACATTCCCTTAATAAGCGGGGGAGATTGCTGCTTCTCATCAGGTCCATTGAGCAATGCTTTGGGAAGAGAAGCTGCTGGAGATACAGGCTTGGGCAGGCAAAGGAATCCTGGCATCGGCCGAGGGGAGCAGGAGCACATGGGGCTGGCAGAGTGACCTTGTTGTGCGTCAGACTTCTTGCTGGGCAGATTTTGTGGATACTCATTAAGTTACAGAGTTAGCAGAAGCAAGTGTCTACCCTGCAATGGTACTGCATGCAGAGAGTAAAAACAAACAGTCATCATCCGCGTTGTACTTGTTATGAAAAATGTGACTTTATGTGGAACTCCCACAGCCCTTCTTTGGGCAAAACAGCTATTCATTTCAGGTCTCAATAAACACTCTAAATTCAAGTATGTCTCAGAAATATTCATCAATGCTGTCTTTATTTCTCCTGTTTTTCCATGAATACATTGTGATCCTGGAAGTGACAGGCTTGATAAACCAGAGAACTACCTAATCCTCAGTGGAGAGGTCTTTCTTTCATCTCCTCCTGTCCAGTATGCCCCAACTCACTGGGGAAGTTTTGGGACAGCAATTCTTATCCCTTTAGTGCAGCCACACTTGATATTAAAGTGGATAAAATTTAATGGACATGTTAATTACTTTTTTTCCCGCTTACTGTATTATTTTTAATTTCATTGTTGGCTAATGATCTGTCTCTTCTTTCATCTCCTGTGTCTGCAGGGCTGAAGAACTGCTCCTTGAATTGCTCCCAGATGGACAGATTGACAAGTGGCTAATTCCTAGGCTTTTTATGATATTCCGCAACTAATTAAATCTGGTTTAGGAGTTGTAAACCTAGGGAAGATTTTTCTTATCAAGGACTTTACAGCTGCATATCTGAGAACTGACAAATGGAAGGAAATTATTTTATCACTTTATCACCAAAGCTGCTTTTTTGCTCATTTCATCTATACTTCAGGTATACTGGATTGTCCCCACTCATAGTATCTTTGTCAATGTTCTGGATGCTTCTAGGTTGTGGACAAGGTTCCCAAGCAACATAGATTATCGTCATTATGGACGATATACAGCTGGGTAGATGGAGAGCAGAAAAGGCTGTTATTAAATATGAAGCATTTTTTTCCCTTTAAGTCGACTTAAGGGGATTTGTGAAGTACAGAGTTACATTACACAGATAGCTTATATGAGTTTACTGCTGTTTTCTTCTAAATCATTCTGTTTTGAGAAGAGATACTGGTTAAGCATAAAGAGATACTGATAACCATAAAGTTGAGAGTGCTGCAGACATCAAAACTGCACTTTGCTTTATCTCTTTTTCTGTGAGAGCCATTTATTCCTCTCAGATTAATTATATACTTTAAAATCCCCCTTGGTTTTGCCTGTGCAAATGTTAGTGGAGTCAGGTTGAAGAGTGGATCAATGAAATGTCCATGGAGAAATCAGCTATGGCAGCATAATGAAAGGGCTTTCCTAGCAATCCTCACAGCAAGATGATCCTTTTTTTGGTAAAATATAGAAGGATTGCCCTAAATAAAGGGCTCACTGGTAAGGGAGGAGAAATAACTTGATTCTGCAGCCATCCAGGAGCATGACTGGGCAGTGGATTAGATTGGAGCAACTGAGAGTTGCTGGTGGTCTTTTTTAGAAGGTGCAGAAAGCAGAAGTGGGAACACTTTTTATGGGATTAATTTCTAAGCCACTGGGTGGAATGGTCTGGGAATACTGCAGAGAGAGGAAATGATGGAGCTCTTGACTCTTGGGATAAGGGGAGAGGCGGTGGGCAGGCAGGAAGGAGACTCCAGCGGCTTTGGGAGCTGCTTGCTGAGATCCCCTAGGAAGTAAAACTGAGGAAAAGGAATCGAGGAGAATTGGCAGATCCTCACTGAAACATTCTGAGCAGCACAGCTGCAAACTATCCTTGTGTGGAGGAAGGCTAGGAAGGGTAGCAAGAGGCTAACTGTCTGAATCACTGCTTCTTTATTGCCTCAAAAACAAGAGAGAGGCATGCAGAGATGGGAAACTAGGTCAAATTACTAATGGTGAGTATAAAGAAAAAAAAAACAACTAATAGAGGCAAATAAGAAGTCTGTATTATAAGGTTATAAGGTTACAAAGACCACTCTGAAAATGAACAAAAATTGGATATGTATAAACCACACCAGAAGGAAAAAAGATTGTACTTGCCTCACCCTGTCCCTTGGTTATTTTTTCTGTTGTTCTGAAATATTTAGTGAACTTACTTTTTTTGCCTCCTCATATCCCTGCCCTTTTTAATAAAAGGAATGTTTCCAGCCATATCATTTTATTTGTTTAAGACCAATGAAACAGACCTTCAGTGCAATGAAGAGGAGAGAAGAAAAATGAGAAAAATACAGAGAAAAACAGGACTCTTAGTGAAAAGTCCCATAGGATGAAAGGTTTTTTATATTAAGGAATATATCCAGAAGCAGTGCTCCTTTATAATCTGCCCTTTGAAGGGGTGAAGCTGTCAACACTGACCCCTCCTCAAAATTCCCAGTTCCCCAGACCAAAATAAGCAGTTGACATGCAAACATATTTGAGCAGCTTTAAACCTCTAACAGTAACAAAAACCTCAAGCAGAGGGAGGCAGGTGTTCAGCAAGTGGAGAAAGATTCTGTGGTAAAAGTTCATGCACTATGAGGAGAGGAGAGATTTTAAACTCCTGTCCCATGGAAAACTTCAGCCCATGCCTCAAATAAGTCCTTGTTCAGCAATAGGTCATGTCCTGAACCTCGAGCACATACTTATATTTGAAGGCAACATAAAGGCCTGCACCCTACACAATATCGATGTTTCAAAATCTTTCCTGTTTCTTCCATCATTAGGCCACTCCTTTCAGTGCTCTGAATGGAAAGTCCATTTTATTGAACCTTGTGTAATCTGCGTAAAATAATCAATTTCAGCCATTTCTTTGAGGGATTCTGGGGCGGAGGAGGTATTTTAAGGTATTTTCACATCAGTGACAACGAAACTGAAGCAGAACCTGTGATCTGGAGTGCTTGTCTTTTTTCTTTTTCCTGTTTTTTATTTTAATAAAAAATACTTCTAAGTGCAAGCTAAGAGTTACAGTGGAAATTGCCTCCCTTTTCTTCAAATGTTTAGAGCTACTAAATATGCCTCTCTAGTAGCACATGCTAAAAAACTGTCATATATTTCTTGATTGCTCTTCCATCTACTGTGGGGAAGGGAATAGAATTGTCCTCGGCTAAGTCATAATGCCTGATTGTGGAACCTGGAAATGCAACAGTGATTTGAATTGGCATAAATGATCTTTTAAATGCACCCTAGCCTGCTCCTTTAAATGCCTTCTTGCTTGTTCATGGTTAGAGGCTTGCAAGCATGTGAATGTATGTGTATTTAAATAAAATACAGATGGTTTGTAGAGACTGGTATTCACTTACACATTTATTTATACAGATACGATGAAACTATTCATGTTGTTCTTGGCTATAATGATAAAGCTGTCCAGAATAATGATGATGATAATCAGAGGTCAGGAAAAAAGGTAAAAAAGGACAGAGCTACCTGATGACCCACTGGTGATCCGGTTGATACTCTTGGCTAAAATAAAAACATGAAAGAAAAAGCATAAAACTGATTTTTCACTTGTTAGGGGCCACATATCAGGAGGCTGCAAAAAAACAGACATAAACCTGACCTCAAGCATAAAAGCTAATTAGGAGGTGTATGGAAAACATTAATTATGGAAAAACAAACATACAAAACTCTGCTTCTTATGTGGCTGTCTTGCAACCTTTTTACCTCATTATAAGTTTGAAGAAGAAAAACAATTCACATTTAAAACAAATATGAAATAGGAAAAATGATATGGTGTTACTTGAATTCATGCTTGGTGTATTACAAAGACATGACATGCTAATTATCTGTGTTTGAAGGACCTTAGTCCCATGCTTTCATATAACTTCCTGATTAACATTGCTCTGGAAAGAATCCCACTGAAAAATCTTAAAATAGCATAGTGTTGAAAATTACTTCAAAACATGAGAAAAATCAATCTCAAATTACCAGTATGGAGTACTTAAAAAGTAGTCCCTGTCTTCAAGAGGTGCACTGGGAAAAGGGTAGGCCGCATTGGCAGGTGACATGACAGCAATGCTGCGGAGTTGCTGCAGACCACATGCACAACCAACCAGAGCTTATCCCCAAACCCTGTGGCTTAGTGCTAGGCCTGTTGGAGTGGCAAAGTCTTGCCAAAATCTGTGGGTTTGATGGAAACCACATTTTCCAGTAAACTAGTGAGTTATCTTAATTTTCTACCTTGTTCTTCCCTAAAATTATTACTCTCTCTTAAACATATCTCTAGTATATCTTCTTTATCCCCAGTATCTAACATTACCCGATCTAATGTATCTTTCCATTGCTTGTGCATGCCCTGGTTGCCTCCCCTCTTACCAGTCAGCTCATTCCCGCTGTCCTCGGCCTTACTGCTTGCAGGACCTTGTGCTTTCAGCAGCACTTCTGTGCCATCTCCTCAGGTGACCCTCTGCTCCCTTACATCTCTGATCTCAGCACCTCTATTAACCTTTCTAGCACGATCCTCTTCCAGGGCCTTTTCTCCATGAAATGTGTCTTAACGAGGGAAGTGAGGGGGATGGAGGAACGAGGGCAGGAGGGGAAATCTCATTTATTTCTCCCTGCTGTCCAGTCTGTCACTGCCTCTGTGAGCTCTCGGAAGCAGCCTGGAAACCTCTCGAAGCAGTATCATTCCACTCACACCTTCAAGGCTAACTGGCTCTCTGAAAACATTTCCCTTTCATTCTTTACTCCACTTACACATGCTCCTTATTCCTCGGATCCTCCAAATGTTAGAGTAATTTTCAGTTTTATTGGAAGACTCCAGGATATTACCCTAAACCTGATAATATAAAAGGTGCTGTACTGTATCCTCAGGAATGTATGTTTTCAAAAATGCATCCCATATTGTTTGTGATAGATGAAAAGGTAAATTGAAACCAATACAAATTGGTTTGTATGTGAGGGAGAATTGTTACCAGATCCTTTGGAAATCACTGTGCAATGAGGATTCTTTCCACATTCTTGTTAATTATCTTTGTCATTTTTACACCCTGTGCTAATTTCTTAGGCATGTTTTTTTTTCCAACATTGATAATTTGCTCAAAACTTGGCCAAATGACAATTGCAAGGACCATTTAGCCACATTATTTTAAATGAAACTTAGAATTTGCTGTCTAGCATAATATTCTGATAAGAGAAAAGAAGTATTTGGGTATCCTCTTAATAATGGGTAAACTAATTTTATCTCCATTGCAGAAGTCATTCTGAAGACTGTTTTATTAAATGGGATTTAATGCATGGAAATTCAGGAGCCAGATTCTCTTTCCCCAAAATGAGTCAACTATCTCCAGCAGAATAATTCAGAAACTCTCCAGTATAGCTGAAAGAAGAATCTGATCTTAGCATTTCAACACTGGGTTGTGCACTCCAGAAAAGAATGGAAATAAAAAAGAGACTCAACTTGCTAACAATCTGCATGGCACAATTTCCATAAATTGCACTAATAGAGCAATTTATAAAAATTGTGGTACTATATTAAAGAGAGCAATTTACAAAATCCATTTAGAATAATAAGCTGAGTGTTGCTGGAAATGCAACTATATTTTCCAGTAGTGTTTATGTATAAAACAAATTGACTGTCTGTTCTCATTCATTCTATGTTATGTTAATACAAAATATAGACAAATGCAAATAATACTCAGATATTTGTTTATCTACAGACTGCATTGATGGCCACAACATATTCTAGAGGCATTAAGATGTGTTATATGAACAAAAATTCTCAGCTGGGCCATTTCTGAGGGCTTTTTTTTGTTTGTAAGTATTACTAAAAAATGATTTTATGAAACTGCTTAGGTTGTCAGTCAGTCATGAGTCAGTGTATGAGATGAATACATTAGAACTGCACTAAAGCACTCTCAGCTGAACAAAATGCTTCCAAATCCTTATGGAGTTTAGTTGCCCCTCCCCACACATCAAAGAAGATCTATAGCAGATTCAATCATGAAGTTTTACATGGCTGATACTTCACAAGGTTTAAGTACAAATCCTTAACGAACAAAATAAATGAAAAGGCAGAGAGGTGTGCTGCTTTATTCTTGCTCAAGAGGGAACAAAACTTACTTGCGGCGGAGGACTTCCCATGAAGGATGAGCACATTGGGCTGTGTGATAGGAGAGGAGCACAACACGGGCAAGCCATGAAGGTAGATGTGTTCACATCCTGTGTTCAGGGGAGCACTCTTTGGCTGAACACAAAGCTCCTTAAAGAGCTATAGCTTTCTGGTGTAGGCTCTGTCTGCCCTCTCTTGCTGCCCTCAGCTGCTGGTGCCTCCAGTGCTTTCTGTACCATAGCACCTTGCTGTGTCACGTGGTGTCCCTCTAGTAATGAGACCAGGCTAACTTGTTTAGCTCAAGTTAGCCAGATGATATTGCAAATCATGGGTGCATTCAGCTGCAGATTTGGCTGAAAAAACCAAGAAGAGATGGTAGCTCTGTTTGCTGTTTGTATCCTTTGTGCCCAGGATCTCCCCAGCGCTGTGCTCAGGGTTTCCCCTTGCTGATGTCCACAGTGCCCCAGACTTACACCTGAGCAGGGACTGCCCACGCTGAGTGAGTTAGACGAGAGGTGAGTTAGAGCTTGAATGTGGGCTTGGATTTATGTTTAAAAAACAAAACAAAACAAAACAGACACACAGAGGTGTCATGGAGTTTTCTTTTATGCTGGTTTAACAGGGAATGGTAAAATGGGGGAGAAGGCACATAATCCCAGCATGGTTGAGATTGGAAAGGAGTCCAGCCCATTTGCTCAAGCAGGGCCACTTAGAGCACGTTGTCCAAGCAGCTTTTGATTATCTCTAAGGATGGAGTCCACACAACCTCTCTGGCCCCATCCTCTTTACACTCTGCCTTCAGATATTTATGCACATTGGTATGATCTCCCCTCAGTCTCCTCCCCACTAGACTGAATAGTCCCAGCTCACTCAGCCTTTCCTTATAAGAAAGCTGCCCTAAGGAGGAATTGAGGTGGATTGCTGTGCACATGTGTGGATATTTTAAATACCACCTGCATTACAGCTCCAGGGTGCTGTTGTGGGGATGGCTTGCTGCCTCCCACCCTCACATACCAGGGAGATGGGATCATGGCAGAAAGTCTGGAGCTGCAAAGGCCCTTAAGCAAACGTCTCCCTGTTGGGAGTGAAACAACACTTACGGATTTTCACTGCTTAGAGAGATAGTCTAATTTGCTCTTTAAAACTTGCTCTCCCTTTCCCATGGAGAGGACTGCAAAGCTCTTCCCAGGAGCCCAGACATTCTGCAATGGAAAGACTAATTTGGTCAGAGTCCAGGGGCAACAAGTAGAGATTCACTATGACATTCCTCACAGTATTGTGGTGACTTACTGATTTCATTTTAATGTTTGGGGAAAACTGAGAAAAGCACATCACCTCTTAACTAAGAAATCACAAATCTGTTTGTAATGGTCCAAGGGAGATCTTTTAATAGCAGTATAACACTGGAATATTGCAAGAATAGTCTTCCTTCTCATTCTCCTCTAAAGAGCACTACTTGTAGCTCCATTAATATCAAACACTTTAGCTTTCATCAGGAAATTAAATTGAATTAATTTTAGAACCATTATTCAGTTTACTTTAACCAAGTGGTATAACAGAGGACCAGCCTCTCACAATTCAGGATAATGAAGCAGGTACATTTGCATATTCTTCTAAAGCACACCTGAGAGTGGACTTTTCAAAATAATACTTTTAATATAAATTAGAATTATTTATCACCCATCACATACACCTGAAAAAGTCTTATTAGGCAATAATATAAAGAAATATGCAAAGACACATTGAACACGTGATGTTTCATTTTATGATTGTGTTAGGATTTATAAGCTTGCAAAACTTTGGAACTCTGTTTTTGATCACCGGATAGCACCAATTAATCATCATTATTATTTATTTCTAATTTTACAAAGATGTGGCACTTCTGCAATAACTATTTTCCTGCAGGTAGAAACAAAATTATTTATGTAACTCTAAAAATGGTCTCTGATCTTCTACCTCCTGCAAGTCTATTTTATTTTGATTCATTTCTTCCCTCACACTTCAGAGCGTAGGAGATATCTGTGCTGTTAGCTTTTCTGTCATTGGCACTGTCAGTTCCATGCAATGACTGATAAGTGGATGTCCCTCCAGTCTCTTTTATTCTTCACCCTGTGATGGAAGATGGGGAGAAGTCAGACCACATGCACATGAACATACTATGAAACACTTCAGTAAGAAATTCCAACCATAAAATCTGACAAAGAATGTAAAGATAGAAGGACTTGTAAAGGGATTTTCGCATTAACTAGATGCAAGAACATGTTATTTGAAGATAACTTTGAAGAGGCTATAAATATCTTATGGGAGACTACAGTTTTCAAACAAAAAAATAGAACTTATTCTATCTTCAGTTGCTGAACTCTCTACAGAACAAATCAAGGACATGCACATTATGTGTTTAGTCGGTGTACTCATTTGAGAAAATATCTTATACTGATACAGCTAAGAGCCTTATTCTCTCCGTGGTGATAGTTACAGAATGGTCTCACTATAATGGAAGCATCTGATAAAGGAAGGCACATTTTTCCGAATCGTGGTGCTTTTTCAGTCAATTAATGGGCAAAGGTATCTGAGTGGTTTAATATCTATATCCTATATGGAAATTATAATTAATAATCTGTTGGTAGGATTACTGTTAATTCTAAAATTGTCTCAAAACTCATATCAAAGTGTTCATCTGAAACAAGCAGTGTTTCAATTCTTTGCCTTGTGTGTGAAGGCAGGAGAGGATCAAGAAAGGAGATGTTAACCAGGACTAAAATGTTAGACTTCAGGTCTGTTGGCTTGACCCACGATCTTTGCTCGAGGGTAGAGGTGCTTGTGATAAAGACTGCTCACTTTTGTGGTGTTATTTAATAGTAATAATAGCATTGATAGTGAAGTTCTTATACCTTCTAACTGAACTTCAGATGAACCGTACCTTTGCATGTATCCTCAAAACTTACTTAATAAGATGATATTTTAAGATCTATCTTGATAATGACATTTGGATAGATGACAGAGTACTCAACATAGGAAGTAAAAGTGCTTTTTCACTATGGAGAATCTAAACTGGAGGTATTGGACTCTGTCACTTTTAGGTTGGATGTGGTTTGTTCTTTCATCTGGGGCCAGCTTTTGGTGTCAAAATATCCTCAAAGTACTACAAGGAGAGGGCAGATTCCTTCACTGGTGCAGCAGTGCAATAGTCAGAGAAATATTTCTGTCGCATTTTCTGGCTAAATAGCAAGAATTTTATGTCTACTTAGGATCTCATAGTTGCTGTAAAATATCCCAAGATTTTGTTGGCTTTCATTATTGGTGCTGTTTATTCTTGAGAAAAGACTAGAACTCAGGCAACCACCAGATATTAGCTCTACAAAATTAGTAATTATTTCATATAGTTGAGGTGAGATTTTCCTCCTCTAGTGGGGGAATGATTTTCTTTAAGGTAAATAATTGAATGATACCAATTAGTTTTAATAGGTCAACCTAAGAATGTGTAGATGTTGTGGCAGAGTAGTTTTAAAAAGAGTGACTTGCCCTGTGGAAGCATGATCAGGTGGGATAGAAAAGCAACTTTCAATCTAAGTTTTCAGAGGGTAAGGGCTGCAGAGGGACAGAGTTTCAAGTGCTGTCACTATGCTATCAGTTAGGAATGGTAAGTGATTTCAAATACTCTAATCTTTTTCTTGGAGAGAGCACAGAGGTGTGGTTAGGCAGGAGTTTCCTTTTGTTGATTGTGCTGTGAGCCTCTTCCATACTGGGATGCTTTGGGAAAGGGACTGTGGATTGATGGACTATTTTGTTTTCCAGTGAGGGCATGTTTTCTCCTAATTTTCTCATGCTGAAATGATTCTTTAATGGATATAGTGGTGATTGTTACTAGCTTTGTGTTTAGTAAAGCTTCTAAAAATTGTTTAAAAGCTGGTGAAACTGTTTTTAGGAGCCTTTGTCTATCTTATCAAGATAAATAAAGGTCTCCTTTTTGGGAAATCTAATAGTCTACAGAGGGGAGATGGCAATAGGCAAAGTGAGGTAGGCTGCAGGAATATGAATCCAACTATGATGCATGGAGGATGCTAGGTCAGAGGCAAAAAGAAAAAAAAGAAAAGGTTACTCTTAAAGGGAGGAAATGCAATCACAAACTTTGCATATCAGTAGTTTAAATATAATAAAAAATAAAATACAGAAAATCAGAATTCTGGTCTCTCCTCTCAGAAGCTTCCTGAAAGAATTCAGGGAATGCTTTGTTCTGAAGTATGTAGAAAATAGATGTCAGAGACAGGAAAGTGCCATGAACTCCTTATCAGATGGAGAGAGTGGCCAAGGGAAGACTAAATAGGAAACTTCTGCTAGTTCCATTGGCCTGTTACAAGAAGGAATGGCATAAATAATATTTCTGTAAGCAGTGCTGAAATAATGGCCAAACCAAAACAGGATGGAGCTGAAGTGGAAGGGTGGTAACCTTCAGAGCAAGAATACACGCCCCGCTATGGATCGTGCACTTCCTAAAAGGTGATAAAAGACAAAAAACTGTAAAGCTAAGGCATGCTGGAGACAGAGACATCTGAAGGAACACTACATACAAAAACACATCCCAAAAAGTAAGGAAGTTACAGTAATGACCAAAGCCTCCCAAGGGCTGCTGGCCCCTGTGTCTTCTCCCCTCTCCCTCCTGGTTACCTAAACCTGGTCCATTTGTCTGGGGTACCCTGCAAAGCACCGACTTTTTTATCTTTTTCTGGAATAGCAGCTCCAGCTGGTTTCCTAGAGGCCTCCTACCAAGCCTTCACTCTGGGTCCTTCATCCTCTTCTGATATGGATGATATGTTTTGTGCCGAGGCGGACAAAGAGCTCTGTGCTGCAATGAGTTGCATGCGCGGTGCTGGGAACTGCGATCACTCATCTCAGGTATATCTGACCAGTGTTGGCTCATGTTTCCTATTAGTGCAAAATCAAAAAAATATTATTATTATGAAAGTCAGGCTCAATGACAGCCTGAAATAATGAGGGAAAATTCTTGGCTGCCTAACAAAGTTCTCCTCTGAATAGCATAAAGTGTTTTTATTTCAGTTGCTGTTTTATTCTGAACACAAAATGTTCTCTAGAAATAAAGGGAATTTATTGTTTTGCAGTGACTCAGTATCACATTAGCTCAATAACACAGGAATTCTTTAATTTCTAGAAGAAAAATATGATCAAGATTTGAAAAAAAAAAACAAACATGCCTACAACAAATAAACAAAACACTCCCTCAAAACAAAATAAGACAAAAAAAGACTGTGACCTTTGGATTCGCATGGTATTTTTGTTTAGTGTTCTGCACCTTGAGTTTAATTATTTAATTGATAATCTGCAGTCAGCAATCTTCCTTGCTTTCCCTCTGCTAAATGTACTTGCTGTGGCTCCCACAAGTGTTTTAACACACTTTTTTTTTTTTTTTTTTTACACTAAAGCAACTCTGAAAACACCTCCTAGAATGGGTAAGAAGGGCACCATTTCAGTAAATGTGATTGTTTGATAGAGCAAAAAATCATTTGTGGGGAGACACTGGAACCAGGGATCCATCTGTGGTTGGAAATGGGTATAGGAATTGCTACAGAACAACTTCCACACAAACTTCTTTATGCCATCTCTCATAGTGATTTTAGATAGGGTCACGTTAAATACAGAAGTGCAACTGGATTATTGCCAGCTCATACACAATGATCTAAACTAGATTAACTTCACTCTTTTCAATGCCTTCTGGGCTGTATGACTCTACACAATATGATGCAAGGTGTACAGGATTGAAGAGACATTGCCTCACGGTCAAACAGAGTGAGACCTCTGTGGAGGCCTGGGGAAAGTGAACTCTGTGTTCTTCTGCTGGGGTATGTTTAACGCCCAGCTTTGAAAAGTGAAATGGACATAAACTCTGTTCTTTCCCATTTGAAATTTACCCCTCAGATCAAGAGCAATTGCAGGTGGGTTGTAGCAAGTCTGTTGCTGGTGTGGTCACTGTGAGGTTCCTTCAGTCTTCCTTGTGAACACTTGCTTGAATAGTTTAGTGCGAAGCTGAGTCCGGTGTGCTTCTCTCCTTCTGCATGGAGGTGATTGTCTATGTGACATGTTGCTTAACACCAAAAAAAAAAAAAAAAAAAAAAAAGGCCAACTTAGTTCTGCTTTATTTCAATCAGCTGCAATAAAATTTGTAAGTAATCACATCCGTTTTAAGATGCATCCTCCTCTCTGAAATGACATCTGAAATTGCCATAAAAAATAATGTTGGGATTATGGATTAAGGAAAACTGAGATTTTGTTTAGTGTTCTAGAAGAGATGGAAAGCAACATACAAAAGCATGGACTCTTCTCCCATTTGCAAAACTCAGCCAAATCGGTGGGTTGACCTGCTCCACCTCAAGAAGCAAGAAAAGGGAAACTTCCCTTTTTATGGCAAACTTTTTTACCAAATATCTGAACATGCAGTTAGCAGGATTTTCAGTCTTCCCCTTGAAAGTCCAAAACTGTCTATCTGTCCAGCTCTCCCTGTGTTAGGTAAGTGCCTGTTCCCATATTCTCACTACCCCACCATCCTTCTGCCTTCTGCATGGAATCCACATTACATGGGTGTCTTCTCAAGGATAATTCTGGTAGAGAGCAGAAAGCTATGGAGGATATTGAAGAAGTTGAGAACATCTTACTTTTCTTACTTCTAGGTAATTAACCCAATCAGTCAAGGTCAGCATTTAGTTGATTTTTGACTATTTTTGATTGCTCTAGGACATTGCAGTTTGGTGAAGAATTCGGAGTGGGTCTGAGGTAGAAGTCAGGGAACGTTGCTGCAAAATGAAGTTGAAGCAGAAGGCAGTCCTGGTAAATGTAGTGGACAAAACTTTGTTCTTTATCTTATGCTTGGCTACAAGTTGCATAGACCAGACCATTTTTCTGATTGGGGTCCCTGTGTCGATTGGAAATGGCTGACTTTTTTTCCCATGAACTGGGTCAGAAGAATGCTGAGAATTTCAGATAGACGGATCTGAGCATAAGGACTAAAATAAATGGAGATTTTATTTCACTCACTTTTTTTTTTTAAAAGGAAAAATAGGGACAAATTTCAAACACATTTTACTGGAACTATTTTTTTTACCTACTGCAGTATAACCTTTATGCTCACAGAAATCCATCCATATATCTCAGAGCTGACTACTTTATGCTCTCTGTAAGAGAGGTCAAATGATGGTTTTCCCAGGCATAAGAAGGAAATGCATTCATATTATTAATATTAAAATTCAAACCTATTCACCAAAGTACTCAAGAAATTAATTGAGAATATCACCAGCACAAAATTAATTTATGTAAAGTTTGCCAGTGTGTTTACTTAGAGAGGATTTTGTTGCATAAAATCTCCAAATAGGACTTAGAAAAATTGGCAGGCCATCTCAGGAATGGCTTGGGGACATGGGGAGAGATATGATAACAAGAAAAAATATAAAAATAAAATTTGCTCCTCGTAATTTGTTTTAAATTAAAGTGTAAAACCTTGGGATCTCTACTCTTGAACAAATCTGCCACAGGACCTGATTAGCATCTTTTGAAGGAAAAATAAAATCCTTTTCTAAGATAATACAGTCAACGCATTATAATTAATGCATTTAAGTTTGTGTCTTCCTTAAAGGCAGATACTATGCTAACAACTAGGATTTTAGCAATTTCTGCAAATGAGACTGCATCTCATTACACAGTCTTTTAGACTAAGGTTATTCTTTCATAAAGAAAGTTATCTTGTTTATGGATTCTTGAGAGTGCAGAGTTAGAAACATTAAGTATTTATGCAAATGCTTGAGAGTACACCTGGATATCACTGCTCCTCCTCTCCTCTCCTCTCCTCTCCTCTCCTCTCCTCTCCTCTCCTCTCCTCTCCTCTCCTCTCCTCTCCTCTCCTCTCCTCTCCTCTCCTCTCCTCTCCTCTCCTCTCCTCTCCTCTCCTCTCCTCTCCTCTCCTCTCCTCTCCTCTCCTCTCCTCTCCTCTCCTCTCCTCTCCTCTCCTCTCCTCTCCTCTCCTCTCCTCTCCTCTCCTCTCCTCTCCTCTCCTCTCCTCTCCTCTCCTCTCCTCTCCTCTCCTCTCCTCTCCTCTCCTCTCCTCTCCTCTCCTCTCCTCTCCTCTCCTCTCCTCTCCTCTCCTCTCCTCTCCTCTCCTCTCCTCTCCTCTCCTCTCCTCTCCTCTCCTCTCCTCTCCTCTCCTCTCCTCTCCTCTCCTCTCCTCTCCTCTCCTCTCCTCTCCTCTCCTCTCCTCTCCTCTCCTCTCCTCTCCTCTCCTCTCCTCTCCTCTCCTCTCCTCTCCTCTCCTCTCCTCTCCTCTCCTCTCCTCTCCTCTCCTCTCCTCTCCTCTCCTCTCCTCTCCTCTCCTCTCCTCTCCTCTCCTCTCCTCTCCTCTCCTCTCCCCTCCTCTCCTCTCCCCTCCCCTCCCCTCCCCTCCCCTCCCCTCCCCTCCCCTCCCCTCCCCTCCCCTCCCCTCCCCTCCCCTCCCCTCCCCTCCCCTCCCCTCTGTCCCCTCCCCTCTGTCCCCTTCCCCTTCCCCTTCCCCTTCCCCTTCCCCTTCCCCTTCCGGTTTTGTTGCATACAGAATGTTATGTGTGTCTGTAAAGCCAGCCTAGTATTGATTTATAAAAACTACATGCTGTTGCTCTCTCTGAATTTTAACTCAAGCATTGCTCCTTCCCTCTTGGCTTTCCCAATAAGTAAATTTTAATAATTAAAATAAGAAATCACAGCACTAGCATAAAACCAAATTAACTTTTTAATATTAATAATGAGAAAAGAGTGCCTCATATTACAGTGTTAAATTTGTATTTAGTGTCTCCTGGCAGTTACAAAACAAAGCAGAGCAGGATTAACTCCGCTCTCCATGAATTGAATGTGGCTTTTTGGTTGCCTTCAGAAGAAGTGGAGTCAGAACAAAGAGAAGTGCTTTTAGTCATCTCTTTCTCAGTGCCCAATCTCTGAATTATACTAGATATCTTGCTTAAGGCTTAGAAATGTATGTGAAAAGTCACAAGCAGAAAACAAAGCTGTGGTGAAATCTATTTATACGGAACAGACACGTGTCTGCAAATTTGCACCAGGGTGTGTTTTATACCCTCGTCAATTTTAGTCATGTATGCCAGTGAATGCCGATGCAGGTATGCTTCTCTGATGTGTGTTTGCATAGTCATCCTCTTTGCTGCCCATCAGTCCTCATCCTCCCGAGCACACCACCAAATGAAATATTGCAAACTGAGCACTGCACTGTCTACCCATCATTTGGGAGGAACGGGACATGTCTTTGGTGTGGGCGAAGGGCAGAGCTCTGCAGAACCACCCTGCATTTCCCTGGCTGCTGGGGCAGCTCCGGACTCAGGAGTTTGTGCCTGGGGCCTGAGCCAGCGTCCACTGAAGGTCATGGGTATCTGTTCACTTGTAAAATGAGACCACTGATATTGTCTGACTGAGCACACTGCACCTTGGGGCTTACCTTCAGTGCATTATTATTAATTTAACCAAGCACTCACATTGCAGTGGGGCTGCTATCTGTCTCTGGAGGTCTGTGTGACCCAGAAGTGCATGCTGGGGCACTCAAGAGTTTCTCAGTTAGGAATGGAGGGCTCCTGCACTCCTTTTCCTCATCCAGCTTGACCCCCTTATGGATGCAACTGGAGAGACTGAAAATCCCAGTGTCCTTATTCATGCTCGTGCTGTGGTGTCACCTTAAAGGAAATGAAAAGTCAAATCTTTCCAGGAGCCAGAGGCTCCAGTTCATCTCATGACATGTCATGATCACTTTATAATCAGTGGAAAGAAAATTCTTCAGGATCAGGATTTATTCCATCCTTATGTAGAAGGCAAAAGCTGGTCAGATGAGACACACCCTAAAGAAGCCTATTCCTTCCCACTGTTTATAATGGCATACATTTGGCTGAGATGTGTATATTTCTGGTTTAAATTCTTAGACTTAGAAGAGGTGAATGCTGCCCTGAGTAACGTCAGTGGGCATTGGATCAGGTCTACTATATGGGTTAAGAATGTGCATCTGAAGCTGGCATCTTTTGTTCTGATTTGTTTTTAATTTTTTTATATCACTGTGTGGTTTCAGTGCTTAACAGCCTTAGAGACGGAGAATAAGGCAATATATTGCTTAAGGCAATATGACTGTGACTGGTTCAGTGATGAAACTGCAGAACAGACTTGGCTAAACTTAAAGGTCATAAGGACAGTATGTAATCCCTTGTTTTCTACTTCACAGTACAGGATAAAAGTTTCAAAGAGAGGGGAAGCACACATAGTATCAATTGTGATGTCCAATGACCTCTGTGAATAGTAGGATCAAAATGAAATTTTTGATAACCACCCAAAAGATTAAAAAGTGTTTTGCCCAGACTGTTCAGTAAGTCCTCATGTTCAGACAAAAGTCCTGATGATAAGCTTTTGTACCTTTTGAGATCAAGCAAGAATCAGAAATGAACCATGTATCTGGCAGATTCTTGAAATGTGAATAAATATGCTCAGGGACAGGAAATCTAATGTTTACAGGATCTTTTTTTTTTTTATTTGGAAAAAATAATACTATTCCAATGAAAAAAATCAACTGATAACATTATACACTCCAGTTTGCTGAGAAAGAAATTCCATTTTACTTACTCAACAACTACACATAGCACAAAGGTTTTCCTATATAGCCATAGTAGATCAGAACTTCCTTAGATAAATGTATAAATGAGAGTTTATCTTAGTTACACTGATAGTAGTTTTCATCCTGTACATAATAGGATTTTCTTGCATTCTGTGTCTGTAATTGCCTCTTTTGTTTTATAGTATATAATAAATTACTTTTTATAGACAGGTACTTTCTTTTAAGTGAATTAAGTTTTATCATTATATTGCAAGTGTGCATTAGATGTTAGTTTTCTACAGGTGAGGGTTTTTTCTGTCCTTTCCTAGAGGGACTGAAAGCTGATGATTTAGGATTTCCTCTGCTTTTAGCTTTGGTCACATACAGCCAAATAATAACTTGCCTTTTCTTTTGGCCACAAACAAAAGAAACAAACTTCAGACTCTGGAGGTGAGGGTGGGCTGAGGTCCTCTTCTGTCACTAGGGTCGTGGGGTAGTGCCATGGACTGAAGTTCACACCTGATGCTGTGCTGGCACCTCCTCTTCTCTGTAGAGACACGCATCCACACAACTGCTTACCTGCAAAAGGATGTTCTTGAAGAAACCTGGCAATAAATAACTGGCAAAAAGTTTTCATTTTTCTTTCATTGATTCAATCCATCAATCAAAATTACCCTGGCTAGTTAGCAGGAAACAAAGGTGTGACATAAAGGAGAAGAAAGTACATATTTTTCAGTGGTATAAGGAAGGTTGACATTTTCAGTGTCCCACAAATGTTAGAAACAGAAGTCAGACATTTTAAATATATTTGTAGCAGTTTCTTATTAGTGGTCTGTATTCAGCTGGCTGTCTGGGTGCCTATTTAATCTCTAATTTTGACCTGGATAGTGAAGCTGTATGCATGTATATTTATGTTTATATAGACATATATTTACATCTTTATATATGTATATTTACAGTGCTTCTGAGGATATAGAAAAATATTCTTTGAAGTCCGGGTTTTCTAGGCTATGAACTTGCTAACTCAGCTTTGGATACAGCCTCTGAGTTTTGATGTGTTGACAGCTAAGTAAATGTTGTGGAATAGGTGCCAGGAAGTGGTAGATTCAAATTTAAAAATCTGAAGGTTAGGCTGAGAGATATTACAGCCAGAACTAGCAATAGGAACATCACTTGAGTTCTTGGTGTGTTGTTTCAAAGCAGAAAAAAGGCAGGAGTCTAGAATATTGTATACAAAATACTTTAAAACTCATTAAGAGCTTCTGTCAAGGGTTTGTCTGTTGGAAATTTTATATTCTATTTCTACAGTCTCCTTGCTGTCTTCCACTATCACTTTATCCTGAAGGAAGAGGGACAGAGAGATGTTCTGCAGCTATGATTCTGCTATTACTTTCCAGAAGAAAAGTTGTTTTGTAATTTTTTTTTCAAGATGAGGAGGCACAACTTTATGGATGGGGTGAGAAGGAATTAAATTAAAAGGGCTGCATCTCCCCCACACATCCTTTGACAGTGCACATCCTCAGCCTTGTTCTATGATTATGTTTGCATAGATTCTTTGCTCATGTTATGGTTGCATCTGCCCACAAATATTATGTGTATTATAAATGAATTAGTATAATCTTACATGTTATGGTTCCTATGGAATCTAGTGACCACTTAATAGTGTTTACGAAATTTTGTTTGCCAGGATATGGAAAGCCAGTAAGTTAATGTTCCACAAACTATTGAAAGGTTGTTTTTCTGTGATGGTCCTTTGAATTCTCAATGGCAACAAAAAATTAGGTACATTTGCTAGTGATACTCACAGATTTTAGAAATGTAGAATCTATTCTGGAGATTTAAGAGTAGTTCAGGTGATAAGCAGAGAACTTACTGCTTCAGCATAGAAAAATGGGTAAAAGTTGAATGGTGGGGTTATAGAATGTGTCAGAAGTGCTGATAATTGTCTGTTGTTTTGTGAGAAAAACAAGATCTTAACCTGACATTTCTGTTCAATACTGTCTTTATGAGGAATGAGGATATCTGTTTCCTCTAATGCTGTCCTATTCCAGTCTTCTTCAAATGTTCTTTTACCTACAAATAGAGATATATAAAAGCACTGGATGATCATAACACTCACTTCTGGCCTTAAAAATCTATGAATCTGCTTAACCATGGTGACAGACCAATAGGGCATGTCTGCCCCTCTATCTCAGGAGCCTGTATACTATGCTGCATAGTGAAGTGAATACTACATTGATCTGTATGGCAAAGAAATCGCACTTTGTTGTAGCAACGTGAAATATCACAGTCACCCTGACATGTAAAAACACTAACAAAACATCCACAGGAAGTTCCTGTTGGGAATACTAGTGTAGGAAAAAAAAAAGATAATTAATGTTTATGTTGGAGGGGAAAGGATATTCATTACCTAAGAGCTTCCTCTGATCAATTCCAACTTAAATTTTACCTACATAGTTTACTACATCCTCCTACCCTTTTTTTTTTTTTTTTTGTATGGCAGGAGTTAAAAAATCAGATTAATTAGATGAATTACATTAAAAAATGGATATGGTCTCTATGTGTTTGGGGAATTTCATCATTCCTTTTTAGAAATATGGTATCATCTGCCAAAAAGGGAGTCTTTTATGAAAAGGTAGGAAAATAGTAGACATTTCAAAATATTTCCAGGTCTTGAAATAAGATGCATGGATCCTCTTTAAAGAACCCTTCTGAAATTTATACTTACTTACACATTCAAAGCTGCATGGACCTCTATATTTTGGCAAATCACTAGTTCTATATCCTGTTTGTGAACTGCCATGAAGTACTAATGACTTTCCCTGAGTTGTTCTTTTTTCTCCTCTCCTCTCCTCTCCTCTCCTCTCCTCTCCTCTCCTCTCCTCTCCTCTCCTCTCCTCTCCTCTCCTCTCCTCTCCTCTCCTCTCCTCTCCTCTCCTCTCCTCTCCTCTCCTCTCCTCTCCTTTCTCTGCATTTGAGGATCAAGCAAGTGAAAAATGCTTCTCTGGTTCGCGGAAATTTTGTAAATTTTAGAAGAACATTTCCTTACTGCATACTGCACATCTGGAATTCAGTAGACACTTTAAAACTGATTTGTGATCTAAATCATAAGGTGGAAGTTCCTTTTTCTAATAAGACGTCCAAATTCTATGAACAGAAGGGCTGATTAAGCACATGCTTGAGGGTTATTTAAGCCAAGTGAAAACTTGTTGAGATCTTCATTGAGAGAGACAGCCTGCTTAGGGAATTCCAGGTTATAGATTTTCTTTACAGATCTTTTTTTGCACTTCATTAGAAATGGAAGTCTTTTTTTCAAAATTCATGCGTGATTCCTTTCCAAGTGCTTGAGCCAGTGGCAGTGCTGGCCTCGTGGCTACCTGTCCCCGTCTGTGCTCTTTGGCACCCCTATGCTGAAGCCGGGCCAGATGTGGGGAGCCAAAGACCCCGAGCCAGCCTGTGGAGAGATCTGGCTCTGGGAGCCTGAGCTGCCCCTCAGGGCTCCTACATGGTGGCACCTGGGGTCCATGACCTGCCTGCTTCACACAGGCTGATGGGATTGACCCTTGTGGTTTGCACAGAAAAACCTTTCTGGGTGTATGTGTGACAAATGGCTGATAAACTCCAGAGTCATTTAGGTGTTTTACTGTAGCCGCTTTGGTTTCTTCCTCAGTGAAAAATCACAGTCAGCCCTATTGCCTAACTACCTGAGTTTAGAGCCTGTATTCTTTTATCATTATCTTCAATAAAGAGCAGTAAGGTATTATGGTTATATTAATGGTTATTCTAGTCTGGCATTTACTTAACTTGCTTGATGCTAATGTGCTAGAACTCCAGCTACTGGAAATAGGAAACATGTGTGTGCTCCCATACAACAAAATACGCTTGCCACATGCATGGATCTAAAACACGCCATTTTATGTCACATCTTTATCAAAGCTTTTCACCTCACGGTGAACTTTATATAGGGCCCATCTCCACAACATTATTACTTTTCCATTCTTTCTATTATATTAGATTCAACAGACCATGGATGAAAAGGCAAGATTTTTGGCAATATTATTTGTTCAGGCATTTGTTGGAAATGTGTTTAAAGTAATATATATATATATATTTATGACTAAGTCGAAGGACAAAACTAAGACTCATTCAAATAGTTGTGAAAAGTATGTTTTATTTAGACATAAAATGTTTGCAAACACTTTGAAAGCACTCAGCTGTATCTGGAGTTCTGCCTCCTGCTGGGTGAGAGCCATGGGAGTGGAAGTTGTCAAGGAGCGATGTAGCTGTGTCTCATGCACTTTTTGTAGCAGCCAGCCCTTGGCTCTGCTTTTGCCAATCCTGTAAATTAATACAGACATAAGCTGCTACATCAAATAATTTTATTAGATGTGTTGTTTTCTGGGATCATTAGCTACAGTAGTAGCATAAAAAAATGCAGCCTGTTTATAATTTATTTTGTGTCTCTTCAGAGAATGAAGGAAACAGTGACCTTCATGCTGACCCTTTCCATAACCTCATCAATCACTACTGGAAACCCAAACGTTGCAGCTAGCTCTTAATAACGCAAGAGATTCATCACCTTCTGGTTCCCTTCATCGTTCACTGTGTACAGTCTCTGGGGCGTAATCTTGGACAGGGCTAAAGATTTGATGAGTAGGATTGCATACCTGTCTGGTTTGTCACCAGGCTATTGCAAACTGTAGCCCAGACTACAGCAATATCGTTTTCCTGTGGCTTGCTGCCATGTTAAAGATAATCACATCTGGGATAATGTAGCCCCATAAGCTCCAGAAGCCTTTACCTATAGCTCTTTTTGGGTTATTTAACTTTTTTGTACATGTGCCAACAAAGTCTTGAGGGTGGGATGCTGAGCTCTTTATCAAGAGGACACAAGAGACTATGCTTTTCAGTAAATGTATACAGCCATGACCACCAGGAGACACAATGAAATATGAAAGCACAGGAAAGAGAGCAAAAAGAGTAGACATGGAGGCAGGTTTACTGCCAGATTTGGATGACTTATGGCTCTCCTGCTGTCTATGAGCTTCTGGAAAAGTTCAGGAGGTTCCTTTTGTTTAGAAACTTGGACTCAGTACAGTGTACTTCACCTAAGACTGCTGTGTAGAAAACAAGAAAGTATAGAATCTTAGTAGGAAGCAAGGAAAAGGGAGATAGAGGGGATTATTTTCTTTGACAACAGTAAATATTTTCCATGTCCTGAATGGGGGTCAGCAACTTTTTGTCTTATTTCAAGGCACGGACAGAGAAATGCAACTGGTAGACACTGGAGTGCCTGAAAGCCAAAAACAAACAAACAGACAAACAAACAAGCAAACAAGCAAACAAAATCCACAAAACCAATAGATGTTTCTTCAAGAACATACTGGTAGATATTGCAAAGGTACTGCCCATATTTTTGACATTTATATTGACATAGTGAAATCAGAAACAAACCCTAACTTGAAGGAGTTTCAGTTTACAGTAAAATTCTATTAATATTTTTGATTATTGTGGTAAGAGAGACAAATTTTTGACACAAAATAATCTTTCTTGTATGACTCAGTATACTGTGTTAAAGAGAAATCTGATTTGGGAAATTCTTTTTGATCTGAGCAAATATTTTAGGTAATGTGAGAACGGCTTGCTTTCTCGCAGCAGGCAAAACTCACAGTTAAGTTAGAAGAGACTTTGAGCATTTGTACTCAGTTTGGATATGATTGATACTTTCTGAAAACACAGTGGTATAAATTTTGTGTGGTACTATGAGATCTTGGGTTTTATATCTAGTTAACATATAATAGAAGATTTGGAAAATAAAATAAAAAAATTTGGGAGGTCTTTAAACTATATTTGATGTAAATTATTATTGCCCACTGTTCCAAGTGTATACAGACATTCTGAATATTAATAAAAAACACTTTGGGATGGGCTAGGAAGAAAGCATATTTAGTAGCACTGTAATAGTAACAGGAATAGTGATAATAGTAATAGAACTGCCACCCAGCTGAGATCAAGCCCTTGTTGTATTTGTTGTTGTATAAAATAGCAGAGCAATTGTACACTATTCAGTTCAATGAGCAAAGGTTAGTGGCTTTGATGAAGGGGTTCAACAAATAGTATGATTATCTGCAAAGAATATGGTATAGCAGAGTTTGCTTATAATTTTATATTGTAGCTCTTTTTGCAACCATAGATTTTACTTCCCCAGGTTTTTGTATGTTACATACCCAGCACTTAAATGTTCACCTTAATGTGAATACATGTGGAATTTCATGGGGCATACAATCCTCTGATCATAAGCTTTTCTCTTTCATTTGAAAGAGAATGAATAGACTTTAATTATAAACCTAACCTTACCTAATCAGGAACATACTGACTTGTTATCTGAATTTGCAGAAAAGAATATAACTTAACAATCCTTCCCTGTGGAAATATTGGCTTGAATTAAAAACAAAAATAACAACAACAAAATTATGAGGTTCTGGGCAATTTTCAATTTGTCTTGTTTGGAGGGAAAATTTTATGCATACATGAATACGTATATAATAAATAATAGATATTTTAACAGTACCATTACTATTGAATGCTTCACTTCAGTGAATGAAAAAACAATAAAAGAGGAGGAATTTAAATTCCATTTCATGTATATAAAATCAAGAAGCAGACACAAGGTTTATAATTTGGTCAGTTGAATCAAAGACATTGCTTCATTAAGTAAGTAAGTAATGCATTTCATAAAATGAAGAAAATTCAGCTTATTTAAGTAATACAAAATATGAAATAAGTAAAAACATTCAGTTGCAAAAGTATTATCATATATATTTAATGAATGCAAACCCTTCTTAAAATCATCAAAGCGCCAATTTTAGAAAACTTTTCATGACTTGTTAACAGGATTTATTAAAAGGAAAAAATATATAGAATAAAAAACATAATGGTTTTAAAAATATGTACAACTAAACCTGTCCTTCAACACACAAGATGACCCATTCATATTTGACAAAGCTTTTTGGCATGTTCTTACATTCATATGTGTGATATAGCAGATGCATTTTTCATATAGGGAGACATTTTGATCTTAATTTTTAAATGTATTTTGAAAGTTAATTATGTTCTTAAATACTTAGCAGTAGTGAGACCAAGTCACAAGAGAAGATTTGTTTGCAGTAATAGTAAAATTAATTTGTCTGATACAAGCAGAAAGAAAAGATATCGGGGAAAAAAAACCTCATTTTTCTAAAGAGCTTTTGGAACACAGAAATCTTTTGTGGGTGGAGTGGAATGGCTACTTATTGTTTAGGTGGTATTACATTTGGGAAATCCAAGATCATATGAGAATTTGAGGTTCTGAATATTCAGTGTAGCATGAGATCTATTTCAGAAGAATTTCCTTTGAGCAAAGCCAAGAATGTTCACACTTATCTCCATTATGTGCCATCCTAAATGAAATATTCCATGAAATGCTAATATTCCATATTAGCAATTAAGGAAAATGAAAACATTGCTGATGAAAAATAAATGTCAGAGGATATAAAATACCTGAATATGCAGATGCATAATTGTTTTTCTAGTAAATCCAATTATCCTCCCAAATTTAATACATTTATGAAGATTGTTTGGATAGTCCTGTAGATTTGAAATGAAATAGAGTAAGCCTGAAGTATCGGGAATTTCTATTTCACAGCCTCTTAAAATTGCCTAAAACTCTAATTTCATTTAAACAAACAAATTTTTACATAAATCATATTAGAGTGACTATAATTCAGTAGAATTATATATTCTTTTTACAAAATGTTCAGGAAGACAGATTCACTAAAAATTTCTTATTAAAATATACTGCAACTAATGTTTTAAAAAGACCTGTTAAAAGTTTCCTTTTAAAAATATTTCCACAGAGTTTCTAAGACTACTAAATATTTCTGTTTGACATGAGTGACTAAAAATATAATCAAATTGCCATGATGTCTGAACTACCCTGCTTAAAGATATATATATTAGATTTATGGGAAAAATGAAAAAAAATCTTTTCTAAATGTGTAGCTCAAAATAGCAGTCTATCTAATAATAATAAATAGCATTCTAGCCTGATACCTATAAAGAAGCCAGTAGTAGTTATGGTGAATGTCATTACATTATTTATATGGCTGCTTTTATGGAGAGTGAGTCTATCTAATCCTGCTTTGTTGGTAGGGATGAGATCATTTGCAGTGAAATTGGACACAGTGTACTTTCATGTACTACATGTGTATTGAGCTCCTTCTGTTCATAATGTCATTTTGAGACTGATACTGGACTCTGAAGCCTAACATGAAAGTGGGTTTTTTTGTCTTTAGCACTGCTCCTTACATGGATAAACACCACCCTAGGGTGCAACCGTGATTGAAAGAAGCCAGACAGATATCTAAGCCTTGGTGCCATATAAAATATAGATAAAATATCCTAGCTATGGTCAAGCAGCAGTATAAGCTTGAACAGAGCTGTAGCATCCTGCCCAAGCACAGTGAGTGACAGAAATGTCCCTGGGAGGGACAGGTCATGCCGTACCTGTGCTGCCACTTGCTGTCCCTGGCACGGGCAGTGCCGCATCCCAAGCTCTGCAGTGGATGCCTGGCTGTCCAGCCCAGGGGAGCAACCCCTGCTCCCACCCGTGAACCTGCGGCAGGCTCCTTCGTGTGGCTACCCCTTGCTTCCTGGAAGTGTCTAATCCACTTACTTTATACCCCCTTCTCAGCAATCCTTGTAAGATGTAGATAACCTCTAGTTAAATTATATAACTATATAGCTTATATAATTATAAGCAAGGCCATTAAAAAGCTTTAGGTACGCATTAGAGAGCAGAAAACTGCAAGACAGAATATCTTGAATATCTTGTTGCATCATGTTTACCAGTTAAGAGTACAAGTTTTTTTTTTTTTTTTTCTTTTTCCCCTGAGCATGTTGCCATTGCTTTGTCTCTGAAGTCTTCTGAGCTCCTTCAAAGTGTACATCTCAGCCATACTCAGATACTTAATACCTGTTTAGGGAGGTGCAGAAAGTGGATTTCCTACTTTTTTTGAGATCTATGAGGATATCTGAAAGGTTGACAAAAGCGGGTGCCTGATGGCTCATGAACTGGCTGGATAATGCTTTCCTCACTATCAGACTCTTGTGAATTTTTGTAGAAAGGGTTATGCTCCGAGCACATACATTTCTTTTTAAAATGACATGGCACTCCCTTCCTGTGTACTAAAAAGGCTTCCAAAAGACAATTAACAGATTCTTTCCTGTGCTACACTGTTCCTGAGAACAGCGCTGAGCTATTCCCTGACTGGAACATGCAGTCCTGCAGGAAGGTAGAGGCAGTAGTTTTCCATGCCCAGCATTGCAAAACAGAGCTGTTGTTTGCTGTGGAGTGAAACTTTTCAGCCTGCTTCATTCAGGGAGTTTTTGAGCATGGATAAGTGCATGATCTAACAGAATCTGCTCTGTTTCTGCATGTGGTTATGCACAGCTGTAAATGCACTTGTTCCTTTCTCAGTTTGCATGCAAATCATTTTACACAAAGGTTGTGAGTCATCCACCTGGTATTTAGACAATTGCCTTTTGCAATAACACCTGTGCAAATGCACAAATCTGATCAAAGAGCTGAGATTAAATAATTTCACAGGTGGGGAAAGATGTGTGCAAGTGTTACATTGAAAAGACATACCTCAGGGATCAGATTATGTCTTCTCAGGGAAAAATACAGGAAGAAGTTTCAGCGGCTCTCTACATAGTCACATATTCTGGTGGAAGGAAGCACTTTAATTCCAGACTTTAAATAGCGTTGTTGAAAATCACGCTTTGTACTTAATTCAGCTATGTAAACTCGAGGTAAGCTAAGCTCTAAGTGTTTATCCTAGGTGACCTCTAGATCTATTGGTAATGTTGGGCTCTCCAGTGCGGGGGACAGTGGGGGCTGGCAAAACTGAAATATTGTCACTCCTTTGTGTGAACCATTGGAAAATGCATCGTGTTCCTATTGCTGTGGCAGCCTCTGGGTGTTCTGAGGACACACATGGGCGGGGGGGGTGTCTGCATCGCAGCACTTCTCTTTTTGCATCCAGAATGCAAATAGATCAGGCAAAGGGAAGGGCCATGTCTGAGGGTAGCCCTGAAATAGTTATTGGCTAGGACAGGGGAGTAAAGTGTATAAAGATTAAAAGCATCTAGAAGACATATTCTAAAATTGAGAACTACTTTTCTGCAGAATACTTTCCACAGCAAACTCTAAAAGACTAAATGCTTTGGTCAATTAAGACCAAATTTAATAAATAATAATAATAATAATAAAAACATGTGCACATTGTTGGGATTAATTTTAAACTGTCGTGGCTGTAAACAAGATGACCTAACTGGTATTTGACATATTAGACTTTTTTAGCATGTACTAGATATTTAAAGTTAGAGTAATATTTGAAACTCAGTTTTACCACATTTATTTCTCTTTGTTACTCATCCACAGTAAATGTGGAAGAATCAACACTGTCCTGCCAAATTGTATTCTTCCTATTTTGCATCAGCTAGGAAATATAATTTAAGAATTCTTTTGTATGCATTGATGCTATTTATAGAGATAAACTATAGTTTTTCTTATGCTTCTTATTCTTATGAGGAATAATATCAGTGCAGACAAAACTGGAATAAAATGATACTCAACTCCCTTTGCTTAGTTGAGGATATGGTGCCATATAATAAAAAGATTTCCAAAGTGCAAAGGTTAAAGGCATTAAAGTAGAGGAAGTAATTGTAAGCTATTGATTGCATTTAAAAAAATATATTGATTTTATACACCAATCCACAGAAGGCATTTAACTTGACATAGCTGGATATGTAGGGGATATACAAACTTTATCTTTCTGCTAACACTGTTGAACTGGGAAAATAAAACTGTCAAAGTCACTTACAATTAAGGTAGCCAAGGAGCAACTTAATCAAATACAGAGCACCTCACCAGCTTAACTGCTCAAGACAATTTAGTGTTAGATGTGCACTGCTGGGGCTGCTTCCACTTGTGGACATGGCTAACAGGACACTAGAGAACCCTGGAAAATTCAGGGATGAACCACAGCTAATAAAAAGATGACTCCACTAATAGGAATAAGAAATAGCTCAGTTTTTAGTTGGCATTCAGAAAAGAACGTCAGTGTTTCAGTTGAAAAGGAAGTGGGTCTCATAATTAAAAGGGAAGAAATAAAAAACAGCAACAAAAGCCCCAAGCTCTGACAGACTATGTTTTTTACGTTCTGGAAAACAACAGTGGGATTAAGCGTTACAATAGTGCAGTGCAGAGTCCACTACTTTCGTCTGAATAGGCTTCAATATATTTTGAATACAATTAATGCATTTTAAAGAGAAGACAGTTTCCCAATTTGAGAGGCTTCAAAACAGGATTTGAAAAGATTATTGGAATTAAAATGCATTTGTCTTAAACATATAATCGAAGTTATCTGAAAACAGCAAATTGATACTATGCTTAGAAAACCTGATCCAAGCAAGGCCAGGCAGAGGCATTAATGTTACAGCTAATCACTGAGTGCTTTTACTGACCATATGTATCCTATCATAGAATGTTTCTGAGTGGGCTCATAGGATGCGCTCCTCCTGCCTCATGTCCACCCAACGGCCTGGTGGGATGGGGTGGTCCTGTGTCCTCTCCAGGGCCACTTCTGCCTGTGCATGGGCTTATCTGAGCACATCCTTAGCTGCACCACTTGTGTGTATCATCATGAGGCTAGTTTTAAAGCTGTCGATAACCCTTTATAGATAACCTTTTAGGTCATTCTTGTTCCTAAATAAGACAGCAATACATTAGTTCAGAATAATATCGACATTCTTGAAACAGATTGGCAGTAAATGAAATGGCCTTCACTTAATTTCCGCCAGAAGAAGGAAAGACAGAGCTGACCAGGAGAATGGGACATAAACAAGAGGGCTCATGGAGCACAGATGTCCCAATTCAAGCTTTTAGCAACGCTAAGGTACTAATCCCCTGGCTACTGGATGGCTCTCGTGTGAGGTGAAAATAGAGCTATGAGGCATTGAATTTTGGCATCTTTCAAAATGATAAACAACTAGATCAATTCAACTCTGTGCAATCAATTTACTCCTGAGCTGGGGACCCACTTGCCAAGATTTTGCCTGACGTGAGTAAAAATAGCCACATTATAAAACTCTCAAAAGGGCAGGTCTTAATGGGAGTGCTGAAAGACTCTACGACCATTCACTGCAGCTGCCCAGCTGGGTGCCATTCTATTAGTAGTGAGAGAAAATACGTCTTCAGAAAAATCAGCAAAGGCATCTATATAAAAAATGCTAATTACAGAGACCCATGATATTACCTAAGAGCTCTTGGAACACACAAAGTCTTAGTTAGTTTGCTTTTCAGGGATTCAAAGAAAGGCACCTGCAGGATGGAATTGAACAGAGCTCTCCGGGGGTTAAAATAAACAGCACAGCTATTATATCGATACACAGATTATACACTTGCACTACCTATGACTTTTAAGGAAAGTAATCAAAATTGTGTGTTATTTTGGAAATGTTCAACTTCTGATTGAGTAGTAAGGTAGCAGTCTGCTGCAGCTTCCAAGGTAGCACAATTACAATTGAAATAAAAGCTGCTTTGGTTTACTTCAGTAATTGAAATCAAGATTAATGCATTTACCCTATGATCAGTGACAGCTACATTCATCACATAAATGCAAATATAAATGTTCTACCACTTTCTCCTGAATGAAATTTCAACTGGGACAAAAAATGTATACAGGAAGATGTGTCAGATTAATCTGAAATCGAGAAATAAAGGAAAACAGTATCTGAAAAATAAAGCATTTGAATTTTATTTAAAAAATATTTGTTTTGTAAAGTGTGAGCTTCCACTGTTTTAGCACTGATATAAATAGAATTATTTTATGTATGAATATATAAATATATTCTTCTAATATTATTAGTTACTTTGGAAACCCTACCTATTGTTAATGCTATCTTATTATACGGAATCTTCCTAGCAAATGTTAAGAAAGCACAATGGTTTCAGTTATACGTCCTCTTCTTTTGGACAAATACATTATCACGACTGATTAATCTATGTAGAACATTCTTTCTATTCTTGGTTTCCACCTAAATATATATTTTTGAAGGCAGGAGCAGAAATCTTTTTCATCTATCTTTAATCTGGCTAAGGAGAAAATCAAATATATTATTGTCCACCTCCCAAGACAGAAACAAACACCACAAACCACCGTATTGCTTTATGACAAATCTCTGTCAGCTGCTTAGCAGCCAGAAACTTGACATTAATATCACATAACAATTTTGCTGTGTATTTTCTGTGAAGAAGTAAGAGTGGATAAAAAAGAAACTGGGTCGCTATCCATTTTGGGAAAGCATACAGAGAGAGTACTGCAAACTAGCTCTAGACTGCAGAGTCAAATCTGAGCATGGACAATATCATTTTGGGTGACTTTTTAACTTCCAAGTTAATAAAGTGGATAAGAAAATGCTGCTAAGGGAGGCTTGGACATTCAGTTTTGATAACCAACAGGCTTTGATTATCAATAATCATTGAAACCATAAGAGGCAATATTTCATTTGACTTGATTTTGGAAATCTTCAAGTGGTGCTGTGGAAAAATAGAAAATAACTTTGGACTAAGTGAATATGAGTTGATCCTATTTGAATTAAGTGGCTAAACAAAAACAAGACTATTAAGACTATACATTCAAAAACTTGACTTCGATAAAATAATGGTGATAATTTTCACGAGATGGGCTGACGAACATAAGGACCTGAACGTAGAGGAGCCTTACAAAGCTGTTAATATCATTAAGACCTTGTGTCAGAAGTAACATAGAAAGATTTTTAGAAAGAAGCACTAGACGTAAATGGGTAAATAACTAGAAAAAATGATGCTGAAAATAGGCAGGCAGACAGAGATGATCTATGAAGTAGAAAAGAAATTGTGAAGAATGGAGAAATATGCATGTTAAGTGAAAAATAATAGTGCTGAGGTGAGAATTGCCAAGTCAAGAAATCTCATACCTCAGAAAGAAGATAAAAAGAGTAAGATATTCTTCAACTGTATATTTATAAAGAAAATACTGAAAGAAAAGATGACCCAAAATGGTCAGTTGTTATTCAAAATTCAAATTAATATTGTATATCCCTTTTAGTAGAAGAAATGAAGCTGAATATGGAGGTAAAAAATGACAGGAGGTCAATGGAGGTAACAGGAAAACATACTGGGGAAAGGATACTGGGGTAAAAGGAGGATGGATGGATACTGGAGGTTCCTGCAGTCAAACAAGGAGCAAACACTTTCTGAGACTTATGGCAAAGCGGTATATGGATTTGCTAGTTCGGCAGCAAATTTCTTCAGAGAAACTACCAGAATGAATAGGTATCATAAAGCTAGATATTAGCGAAGGTAGTTCCTGTGTTTAAGAAGCAGGGAAAGAAGTAGAAGTCTGGGCAACGACAAGCCCATTTCTTTGTATTTTTCATGGATCAGATTTGTGGAAATGTTTCCTTTTGCTGATCCATTTGGCTCTACTGGGCAAAGTCAGAGGTAAATCACCTTTGCGATCTCCTGAGAACTAGATGCATTAAAAGACACAACTGTCCTTTTTCTTGCCAGCAAATAAGCACTAATATAGTGCTTAAAATTCTAGTAGAGCTTTAAAAAATGTTGAGGTTTTTAGTGGCAATCGATAATAGTTTACAAAAATGTAATGTGCAGGTGACTGATGCAAAAGACAGGATATCTATAGGGGAGTGGAAAGTCCAGATAACTTTCACAAAGCTTGAAGAAAACTCTCAGAAGATGCAATAAATGCTATTGGTCTGGAAAACAGGCCAAAAATAAAATAGAAAAAAATGCTCTCAGTTTCCCAGAGAATACTCGAGAAGGTTAATCCCTTTGAATTTATTTGCTCCCTTCGTTAGTATATGTTCCTCATGTAGGAATCGAGTTTTACATGAATGATGAGATCATCCAAAGTAAAGCTAATAGTCGTAATAAAAGGTTCTCAAGAGACCTAAACCATTGAGTTTCAGAGGAGAAGAAAATCTCTGTATTGGGAATAAGGAAGAAAAATTTCTCTTTGCAGAAATTATTTTATAATTGATCATTTCAAGGGGCCTCTTGAACTGTTTTCTAAGCATACAGGTCTGACTAAAGAGGAGACACTGAGGTGGGACGATTACCTGCAATTTCTGTGAATGTAGGCTTTGCTTGTGGCTGCTGCAAGCTGGTGGAGGCTCACATTTATAACTGTGACAGGAAAAATGCTATAGGCTGGGACAGGAGGCATGGAAAATCTATGTCATGCTACCTGAAGAATAAAGCGTGGTAAATTTGGACACTCGACTGTATTCTGATAAAGCAGGAGATTAAGGATATGGTCTCATTTTATGATTTCTGTAGTAGTTCTTTGTTTTCTTAGTGCCTCAGCATATCTCTACAGGAAAAGGGGATAATAATTCTTCCTTTTTCACCCCCAGTTAGATTGTGACCTTTCAAAGGCTAGGATTTCTAACTTTTGTGTAAAAAACACCTGGGGAAAAAAAAAACAGTATTTTTATTTCTGCTGGGACCTCTACTTGTTACTGTAAAGACAATGAAAATTAAATACACATTTGCATGTACACACATCAGTGAAAGATATACTGTCTTCAGTGTATATAGAGCAGAAGAAGTTGTCTTTCAATGTGCCCTTATGCTGTTTATGTTGATAATGAAATTCAAAGAAGTATGCTTGTGTATTCTTGAAACAAATTCGCCAATGCAGCACACAGGTCGGCATACTCTGGGCACCAGTTGCTACAACACTTTATTTTCCTTGGAGGAACTCAGGAGGATGGGGGGAAAATGCTCAGGAGTAAACTGCATAAATAAGGTCAAGGGCTGAAATTTCTCTTGCTCATCGAGTATTGAGAAAAGACTATTTCCTCAATGATATCCCGATTACCTGGATATGCTTTTAGAGTGCCATTAGTGGCACAGCTGTATAGTGTTTTTTTCTCACATAGTTTTTTTTGTTCAATTTTTAAATTGTTTTCATCCAAACTATCATATGAGCAGCCCTTCCCTTTCCTATTCATGCCTGGAATAAGTGACAGCAGAACAAACCCAGGAAAAACAAAACCTAGGTGAGAGTCTCAGAAGAAAATGCTTCTCCTCTATGTTTCCAGAGCTTCAGGGTGGTAACTGAGAGAGCCATATCCTCCTACCATCACTCTGACCGAATAGCATCATTTTCCCCAGATCATAGCCAGTGGGGTTGCAGTCTGGCAGAAGTCAGGGAAAATTTTGGAAAGTGCCTCTATCACATGAAAGGCATTTTCTTATTGTCAAATTCTCCATGGATTTTGAGGCATGACTCTATCCCTGATACTCTTACTTTGAGCAGCGAATACTAAGGCTGGTTGAGGCAAAGAGTGGGTGAAAAGTTCTTATTTATTGCTGCATTTATGCTGCTCCCACTTAACCACACTATTAAATTCATTTCAGTTCATTTATAGAAATACCTATTGATAAGTTATCTTGCACTTTGAAAAAATAATCATTTTGATTTATCGAAATACGTCCAAAGAATAGCACATATTTAAATGTTTCACGTTGAACTTAATGTAGGCCCCCTACATTGATAAGTTATCTTGCACTTTGAAAAAATAATCATTTTGATTTATCAAAATACGTCCAAAGAATAGCACATATTTAAATGTTTCATGTTGAACTTAATGTAGGCCACTATGTTTCACTCTTACATACTATGGACATCATTTATATATATATATTTATGTTCGTTATTTTTGTTATTATTTAACAGGAGCGGAATAGGCTCATTTTTCCTCTCTACTTGAACTTCTGAAATCTTGGTCATAAAAGACTCAGCTAAAACATTGCAATGAGACCAGCATAAACATTACTATCGTGAGATTTTACAGCTTTCCTTATACAGGATGTACTAAAAACCCTATAACATGGCAGTAGCTGACTTTTAGGAAATGAGGAAATGATTTGGAGAAAATTGTATGAAAACCTTCCTGGCATAGTTAAAATGCAGTAGCAATCTGGTCCTCTTCAGGGAAAAGATCAGGAAAAAGAGAAACATTAAACAGTTTAGTTCAATCCAGACTTCAATGGAAGTAGAGTTCTGGGCCAACCTGACATAACCAAGCCTTTTTTTCCTGTAAATCTAGGGAAAGATGATGATTTAAAAAACTATTTCCCCACAGGAAAGAAAAAAAGTCTTAAAGTTTCTTGCAAACTCTTTTATCTTGAATATGTTCCTGATGTTACCCACTTTCCTCATAGGCTGTCCCCTCCCTCTCACCATTTCCAATGAAAAGAATAAAATGTGGAGGGATAAGAGGGTTGGACAAAAGTAATTCAAAATATAGTTACAAAATCCCATGAATCCCATGACTTTTAATAGGAAAAGGTCATAAATAACAAAAATACCACTATGTGTTTCATGCAAAATCCCCTTTCACACCTTCCTGTCAGAAGAGGAGACCCATAGTCAGCTGCAATCTGACGCTTCACAGATGCTCAGGTTGGAGCTACTTAAAGTGTGAGCAAAGCTCACAAGTAAATTAAAACATAATCCCCAGGAACCTGTCTCAAATGAGCTCAACCTCCGGCTCAGCCCTACCTGAGTCATCTCCTTCGCCCCACAGGTGTTTTAAAAACTGTTAGTCTCCTTATCCTCAGGAACATTTTAATAGATATCTTAGTAATGATCTGCAATACCCTGAAGCTTTTGGTGTTTGAGTTTTCTGTCAAGAACCTATGACAGGGTGTGAAATGGACTGAATTGAGGAAGGTAGTCCTGTGCCCTCCTACTGCTTGACCACAGATGGGGACTTGGATCATGTCTGAGGGCTTGCAAAGGCTGAAGTTAGTTTTCTGCTGCCCAACTTGTGCAGCAGAAGCTGCTCAACTCATCATGACCTTTTCTGGTGTGCTCTCTGGTGACAGGGAAGATATTTTTGGAAAAAGAGTTGAGGCAAATTAGACAAGGAATTAATTTTCTGCATTTTTCTCAGTGTTTTCCCGGTTCTGTAAGCACCAAAAATGGAGTGTCCTGAGATTTTAATTTAATTCTGATATGGTGCTTCTGAGAAGAAGACTGCCTCTCTTACCAAGAGGCTAGTTGTCAGTTCTTGAGCATGATAATATAAGATGCACACAAAACTCAGGAAGCCCACCGGGTACCATTACAGCCTTGCACAGGCATTAATAATTACATATTTTCAAATACCAAGCGGATTTCAGTATCAGCCTGTTAAAAGCTGCCTTTTATTCCATAAGCACTTACCAAAGAGCAAAGGTTAATTGCAGCTGCCGTAGTCAATTTTCAGTGTGTGCATATGAGTAGCCTGAAGAGATGGTGGTTGGTAGATGACAGTCATGTTCTTGGGATAAATGGTAGGGGATGTGTGAAAATACAGGAGATGAATTATGGCCTTTTTCCTCCCCTGTCAGCATTATCTATTACTGCCAGAGTCCTTAGTGGATCTGTTGGACTGCATCAGAGTTGGGAGACAGTTATTTCAGATGCCCTGGGATATCAGCTATCTTTGTACGTATTCCCAGACACATACTGACTTGCTGGTAGCTGGCTACTGCTGGAAGTAGCTGGAAGAGACAGCAGACTGCATTTTTAGAGTATCTAAGATTCTTCTGGGCTAAGATTAATTCATATAATTCATATCTTCCCTTTCTTCTGGCTCAGCACAAAGTTTGCTACATGTCTCTGACACTTAGGTAGTTTTTTTATTATGATTATCACAAATTTTGTTCCTAGGATGCTGGTACTTCTGGTACAGCTAGAGACAGCAGTTAACCCTTTGATTAATAATAGCACATTTAAATAAACCTTTGTTTCGCCAACCCATAAATTGTCCTTCAGCTCACATCTGGACATCTCTATGATGGGAAGAGATCCTTAGTGTAATTTAATAGAGACATCAAAACCAGCAAAAGAGCATCTGGGAGATAAGCAAAGGAGCCTGCTCATTTAACAGAGGAATACAATAACGCAGAGAACTACATAGCTGGCATTGATTCTAGTCGTAATTAAATCACATTCCAAAATTCAGCAAATAATTCAGCCTCAAATCTGCTAGTTGCCTTCACTTCTCATGTGGGCAGAGGAGTTCTTGCTAAGGTATGAGCTCTAACATTTCGTTTGAGAGATGCAGAGTCACCCTCGGTTGACTACCGCACTCCTCTGTCAGAGGTTACTGATCATACTGTGGTGGCAGAGGATGTGCTCCTCTGCCATTGGTGCTTGCAGTTCACTATTGCAACTCCCCATCATTTAAGTTTTTATTAAGCTTTGCAAGGTATGTGGAAATCTGTGGAGAGTAGTTTTAATTATTATTTTTGAAGTGTGTAAGTAAACATTTCACACAGGAAATCAGAACAGAGTTGTACTTTTACCAATTTGCGAAAGTACTGTTTTGTAGGACTATATACTTCATATATTATTCATCTACTTAATCAAATGACAAAAGGTTTCCCCACACTCAGAAGACAAACAGGGTTGCAAGGATAGATATCTATAAGGACTAAAAAAGAGTATATTAACTTCACTGATACACTACCTTAAGTGGGGTAGATTTAATTATTTTAAATGTCTTCAAGCAAAGTTTGCTTTACTAAGAATAAAGTTGTAAGTATAGTAGTGTTTTTGAAAGCAACATTGCTAGGGGAAAACCTGCAAATTTGGAATTATGTTTATGACATGAGATTTACTTTTTTGTCCAGTTCCCTCGTAGTTGTCTTGGAGAAAGACACAGTCACTCTGGTGTTGCATGAGAGAGACTCTTTTGGCTTTTGTTAGGCTGTGGAAATGATGGTGTAAACTGGGTGAACTCTCTGGTTCTGAGTACCCCCTGGGGTGGAAGAATCTGTTTGACAGAGGTGAAATAGCAGTCTACCAAAAGATCACGAAGCTGGTACTGGAAAACAAGAATGAAACATTGGGGAACAAGCCGATGTGCCAAAGCATTCAGACAGTATGCTAAACATGAACGGTAAGTTGAGAATTTTGATAATAAAGCAAAGTATTTATCATAAATGGAAGGCTGTGCTTCTTTTACCTGTAGGTTCATTAGAAGATTAGCCTATTAGCTAATATGCGTGAAGTCAACAGGTTTGTAGTCTCTCTTGAAATCATCAAAGATGATTTCAAATGCAATGCAAATGAACGCATATGCAAACAACATTCCTCTTCAAAATTCTCTTTAATCAAACATTTCTGTGAAGAATACATTATAGTCTTCGGTGCAGCTCTGTATAGCTTCTCTTGATGGGGATGTTCCCAATCTTGGGCAGTCTGTATTACAGGCAGAGGCCATAAACAACATTTGTGCAATTTCTTTGTAAATCTTCTTGACTGTCACTGACTGAAAGAAATTCACACTTTCTTTCTGAGTTTTTCTCTGAGAAGAAATATTCTCATAACCTACAAGTGGATGCTGTAGAGAATAGAAGACACACGCAGAAATGCATTCACAAAAATGTGCATTTGCACTGTGAAAAAGAACAGAATGTTCCAAACCAAATCTTGGCTTTTATTATACGTTGATCTCCATTTGTAGAAATGTGTAAGCATATAGGAGATTTTCCCAGGCACATTTTAGCCTAATAGCTGTTATTAGTGTAAAGGAAGAAAAATATTTGTCTGCCAGCAGTGACGAGAAAATTATAATCAGTAATCAAACAACCACCCCCCTTCCCCCAAAGTCAAGCAAGCATTAATAATTAGCTGTAATACAAGAGTGTAATTCATTACAATGACAAATTATTTGTTAATGTCCATAACTCTTTGCCCCAGCAATTAGTCATTCTTCTGGTGTGACTTATCTGGAATTCTTACAAGACAGCCATGAAATTTGTAAAACATAATTATTGACAACATTGATGGCGGATTTAAGCTTCTACATTTTTGAGGGTACTTTGTAGAAATATCACAATGTATTATGTATTATGTTAATGCTTACCACCCAAGTAAAAGAAATACATGCTAAGAACGAAGCTATATACATATACATGTATATGCCTTTTTTTTCCTTTTGGGAAGAATTATGAAACATCGTCCTTCAGGAAACAACAAAGGTTTGTTCTCAGGAAGAAAAACAAACAGGCTGTTTTGTCTGTATGGCATTCAGACACGGGCTCAACGACTGTCCCACCCCCTCACATGTTGAACTGATTAATTCTTTGCTGGGAGGAATCATGAGAAACCTGGATTTAAATTGCTTTTTAAAACTTCATTTGTTTACAATGCCTGCTGCAGTAGGTTTGGGTCAGTCAGAAACCTGATATCTCTTCTGTAGTAAATAGTAGGGAACAAGAAAATAACTGTATTTACAATTACAATAGCTTTATTACAATTTGTGGTTCAAACTAACTTGCTCCTCCTGCTTTAGTTTTTTTTTTGTCTTATATGTATCTGTTATTCTCACAAGTAATATAGGTGACAAAGAAGATCAGCCTTCATTTACAGCATGAATAGGCAAAGCAGAAATTCTGGAACATGAAAATCCTGAAATATGAAAACCTTTTTTTTTTTTTTCAGGTAGTTTTGTGCTCATCTCTCTGTACGAATTAAGAAAATAGAAACAAAAATTTTATGTGAGTTCTTCAAATAAAATTGATGGATATGTTAAGAACTCATTTCTTGTTCTGAGCATATACGCTTCCATGTGGGTCATCTTTATTTTCATGTATTTGTCAAATAATTCTGATGCTGCGGCTAGTTAGTTTTGGGGTAAATTTCAGGAGTGTCTAAATAACCATGCATTTGTGTTTGGCTTTAGATTTGACTTGTGCACAGAATCATTATTAGCTGCCTAAGGATGCCATTAGAGGCCCAATGTTAAAAGCAATTTTGCACTGCAGAGTATCTTCCTGGCAAATAGGAGCTTAACAGCAATTGACTTGCAATGACCCTTATGATCTTAAGTTTCTATTGCTCAGTGCAAAGACACCATTAAAACAGTGTGGACTCCGCAGAGGGACTGCTAGCAGACTACATGACTCATTAGCAGGGTTGACTGGTAACCATGTGGCGGCTGCGTTGGAGAGCATGCAAGGGAAAAGGGTGTCACTGCTCTGCGTTTGGCCCTGCTGCAGACAGGCTGGGGCCTCTGTAATATCCTGCTCATGTTCATCTAATTGAAGCATAGAGAAGGATAAAACTAGCTACCTGCAATAATTTCTACAGGAGTCCCCTACCCTGTTCAAAAAGCCACCTTCAACTCTTCCCAAGGGCACAGACTTCTTGCAGAGAATTGTCTTGGACCCATCTGTTATTGGGATTTTTCTGTTGGTTGCCTGTGGCGAACTCTAGTGCTTCTCTCTTCCAGGTAAGTGATGGATGCTCTCGAGCAAAACAAGGTAACAAATGCCTGGTAGCAATATTTTTTGAAGTAAACACTTGCATTGAAATTTTAAGACTGGTAAGGACATTCCCGAATGCAGACTAGACATCTGAATGCTTGTTGAATATTGAGTAATATGAGACTACAAATTAGGGCAGCTGAAGTTTGCGCCCACGTTTGAAGAAGAAAAAGTCAACTGAATTCTTCTTACAGTTTCATCCATTTTTAGTTAGAAGAGTAATGAATTAGAAACAGATTATTTTAAGCTAAAAGCAAAGGCTGTTAATCTCCTCAAGTGACTATAGCATCATAATCATAATTGACCAATCACAAGCCCAGTGTTTATGATTATAACACTTATATTTTAATTTGGCCCATAGTTTATGTTTCACTTACAGATAGGATAATAAGTTTGATTTTTAGATTAACAATTTTTTACCACACTGGACCCCTAGCTGTTACTTAGAATTTTTACAAAAATAAATACAGTATGTGAAAAAGTACAAAAATATTGGTATGTCCAGGTGCCTTTATCAGCCTGTTTTATCCTGTTTTCTGATACATATTGATCTGATACAGAGTTAGTTTCTCTACGAGTATGCTGAGAGCTCCCACACCTTATATTGCTTGCACTAGTCTTGGGCAAAATTTTAGTTCCAAAATGTTATTGCAGTACAGATGCAACACAAGTTTGTCAGGTGAAGCACATACATGTTTGGCCTTATCGCTCTGTTATGATGATAAAAGTACAGAGTCCTCAAGCACTCTTTATCTTCTTACTATCTCAATAGCTTAAGGGCAAGAAGAATTTACTCTTACCTTTTAAATCAGTTTTGGTGAAGGCATAGGGACTTCTAGAGGGGCTAATTATAGAAAATTACCTTGCATTGTGTGACCATGAACTGATTAAGTTTAAAATAAATAGATTAATTTCAGGAGGGTAAAGTCTCAGAAATTAAAGAAGTGGTTAGTAAAGTCAACTGGACTTAAGGCAGGGGGTTGAATGTGGTGGAGGCTTGAAGCCTTCCATAATCAAAATTACAAAATGTAGCAGGAATTTGTCAAAAAAAGCAGAGGGGAGCAAATTGTAAGCAAAGGCTCCCTATTTTCTACCACAAAATGATGGTAGAAAAGGAAAATAGCTCCTAGGAATCAGGAAAGGCAGTTAAAGTATGACATGGAGGATGGAAGGAAACTGGGAGGAGATGCTGTTTGTTCTGGACTCCTGTAATAATAAGTTAACTCTGAAATAGTAAATTGTCGCATGTCATTGTGGGAAAAAGCAAAACAGGAAAAAAAGGATGGACAAAAAGGAATTAATTTAAGCACCAAAATCCTACGGCTGTACATACTGGGCTTCCAGCCTAGGAAGAACAGATCAGAAAGGGTTATTATTTTATTTGGCCATCCTCTATCAAACTTTCAGATGTCTGATACCTCAGTGACCAATGGTGTGGAAAATAGCAGCATACATGTCTGTACGGTTGTGGGGATGCTCCACCAACCTCAGCATTGTGCATTTCAGATCCCAGGCCTTTGCCCATATCTTGCCCAAAATCATAACTTTATAGTAAGGAAAAGCTGTACGTGTGCCTGTTTTGTAATTTTGCTTTCTGGACCCAGGGTGACAGAGAAAGAGATGAAGTCAATGTGGTGCCCAGCCCTCCAGGAACCTGAAGGCAGTTATTGGGGAGCACTGGTTCCTGCACACAGATGGTGACTAATGGCTGATTAAGAGATGGTGGTGGTGGAGCCAATGTTGAGGGAGAGGATAGAATATAGAGTCTGAGCAACCACCACAAGCAAGAAAAAAAAAATTGGCATGGAGAATACATAGAGGACAGACCTGGAGAGTCCTGTTCTCCCTGTATCTCCTGTGGTTTTATTGTAGAAGTGCAGAACCAGAAAACAAAGACAGGAATTGAAATTTGTTTATAAAAATTGGCTTGCACGCCTCCCTCAAAGGAAAGGTGAGGGTGCAGAATTAATTCTTTGAATTTTAACTTTGTTCATCAAAAGCATATCCTACCAAGTCTTCTGAACACAAAATTATTATGAAAATTATTATTTCAAGGCATAAATTATCTTGACTAGGTTTATGTACCTAATCTATCTTATTTGAAACCAAAGTAAGGAAAGAATACTTTCTTAGGAAGTATTCCTGAAGGGAAACCTTTGAGTTTTGTAGGGATCATTGCATCTTCTCTCGACTCCCTTCTCTTCTGATGGGATTTCTTACTGACGTGGCACTTCTCTGTCATTTCCTCTATAGTTTTATTCTGAGGAGGGGGCTTTTTCTATCCCTTGGCATTCTACCACAGCATAGAGAAGCGTGAAGCAGCCCATGAGCTTGAAGGAGAAAGTTGTCTTCTGTGATCCAGGAAGAACTTTTCCATCCAGTTTACAGCATACTAGTGCTGTCTTTAAACTGAATTTATAAATGTGGCTGCCTCTAAAACTAGTTCTTCCTTTTGGAGATGTCCAGGTTTCTACCAACTGAAGTCACAAAGGCAGAGATTTAGCCAGTCCATAATGACTGGGAGAAATAATCATTGTAGTCATGAACTGCTCCTCTGTTGTAACTCTTCTTGAAAATGCAAAGGCAGAAATATAATTTTACCAGCCAGGAGAGCAGAGAGAAACTGACCCACCACTTCCAAATGCCCCCTCATCTCTTACAGCAGTGTGGTGAGCAGGGAGCATCCCGACTTTCCAGTTCATAACTGAAGAGCTTCTGACTGCAATGGGCGAAGATCAAGCTTTTGATCTTTCAGATCTAAAACTTTCTCATATTAGAAATTAGAGCATGTGATCAAAGAAGTACAAAAGAAGCAGGTGAGGATGATAAGGCAAGGAGTTTGGCTCCAAGTCACCCCAAAGCCACTGTGGCCAGCTCTTGCAAAGGCCCCACACATCTAGGAATTTGTTAGCAGTGCCTGAATGCCTGAGATGATTTGGCTGTGGAAAGGCCTCACGGCATGTAGGGAAGGCTTGCTGCTCTGCTACTGACCAGTGCTTCCAGGGCAATGAAGCATCTCAGAAGAGTGCCAGGTAAAGAGCTGCTGTGGTTTTCAGCTCCTGATCCATCCCTTCAGGACTGGATATCTTATACGCCTAGCTGACTTCCCTGCAAGACCAACTCAAAGCCTGGGCATCAGATATTGCAGATACTGTTTCCTCATGTTCATGAGAGGTGACAGTATAAGAGAATTAGACACAGTGATCTTTTCTCAGACCCTGGTCATCAAAACCCTTTTCAGTTGCTGAAGATAAAACCTCTTAATTGATCTTACTGAAGAAAGGTCTTCACTATTTTCCTTTGGTGAATGATAAGTTGTCCATGAGGCAGCAGTGTGCTCTTGTGGCCAAGAAGGCCAGTGGGATCCTGGGGTGCATTAAGAAGACTGTCTCCAGCAGGTCGAGGGAGGTGATCCTGCCCCTCTACTCAGCCCTAGTGAGGCCGCATCTGGAGTATTGTGTCCAGTTCTGGGCTCCACAGTATAAGAGGGATGTGGAGCTGCTGGAGAGAGTCCAGCGCAGGGCTACAAGGATGATCAGGGGCCTGGAACACCTGCCCTATGAGGAGAGGCTGAGGGAGCTGGGCCTGTTCAGCCTGGAGAAGAGAAGGCTGAGAGGGGATCTAATCAGTGTCTATAAGTACCTCAAGGGAGGGAGTGCAGAGGATGGTGCTGGTCTCTTTTCAGTGGTGGCCACTGATAGGACTAGAGGAAATGGCCGGAAACTGGAGCACCAAAAGTTCCACAGGAACTTAAGGAAAAATTTCTTAACAGTGAGGGTGACAGAGCACTGGAACAGGCTGCCCAGAGAGGTTGTGGAGTCTCCTTCTCTGGAGATCTTCAAAACCCGCTTGGACGCAGTCCTGTGCCACGTGCTCTAGGTGACCCTGCGTGTGCAGGGGGGTTGGACTAGATGATCTCTAGAGGTCCCTTCCAACCCTAAGCATTCTATGATTCTATGATTCTGAAATGTCGTACAGGATCCTCTTCTCTTTAGCAACTTTGCTTTTCAGGGCTGGCAGTAGAGACAGCCATCAGGAACATTGCCAAACACAATCACTATTGATAAAAGTTTCAGCGTCTGCTAGAGAAGAATTAGAGGTTTGTTGGTTGTGGTCACCCCACGACAGAAGAGTGGGTGAATCAGGATGACTAGAGCAACAAAGCTGTAAGGAGACAGAAGACCTCATTCTATATATGATTGTAAGTGTCCAAAATCCTACTCATTTATAAGATTCTCATGTGTAGTATCATTTTAAGAATCCAGAACAAAGATATGAGCATTTCTTTTCCAAGGACACCCATGTTCATCACAAAAGTATAGCTTTTGCTATATGTATAGGAAACATCTGATGTTTAGCTGGACAGAGATAAATTCTTTGCACCTGACAAAGCTGAAGTTCCCTAGTTCCTAGTTTAGGAATTTAAGAGAAGAAAGTGTCCTCCCTTTTTTGAATTTAGCACCCCAAATGGGAACATCTCATATGGAAAATGATAAAAAGAATTGTTTCACCAAGTCCAAGTGCACTTAAATTTTCAAATAGAGATGGCTGCCTCAAAGCAGCATTTATGGTGGCTAAATCTTTTGCTGAAAAATGTGCTTTGCAATCTCTCTATAATTGCTAAGGTATAGATTCCCTGAATCATTGTATTTTATTTGTTTTAACCAGTAAAATTGTCCAGTCTTCTTCATCTCAAAGTCCATCTGCTGTTCTTCTTTTGCCTTCTGCACTTACGTGTAGCAATTATATTGCTTGCTTTTCTTGATCAAAAGAGGTCAGGATACTACACGCAAATGGGAGAAATGAATAGGGTACCGGCAATATAATTGGATATGTCATGTATTAGCTAAATATACGCATCAAATTGTTCAAAATGTCATTTTAAAGTGATGCCTCAATGACCTCTGCTCACCATGCATACCAGCCATCATGAGATGGTCACACCTCTTGTGGGCATTATAGAATATATGTCATGTGAAGGAGTTTGAAGGGGATAGGGAGTATCTTTCTGGTTTGGTTCAGGGAATATGTGCAAAGAGGTCAGTGAGGAAAATTTGCCTGAAGCTTTGCAGATACACTGGCAAAAAAAAAAAGAGAGCAAATATGTATTCAGGGCTGGCAAAGCTGGAGCAGGAAAGCCAGGAGTTATGTGACAGGAGACATGATTTATATAAGTATTATGGTAATACTGCTTTGGTCCGCTACAAGAAAATTTAAAGCTATACATATTTTTCTAACCCATTCACTTTACCTCAACTTTTACAGATACATCTTGACATAAGACAGGATGTTCTGCATAATGATATTGAAATATTCTGTTTGCCGGGAGCTTTCCAAGGCTACTTGTAGATAATTTCTTAATCCATTACTACAAAAGATATATGACACATTGCCTTGCATTAATTAAGCAAATGTAAGAATAGATGGGTCATTTTTCAAGAACCATTCAGGACTTTTGGAAGAAACTATTTGAACAGTGAGTGGTGTTTCTTTCACTCTCTCTCTCTCTCTTTTTTTTTTTTTTTCTTTTTTCTTTATGAAACTGTAGGAGATGGAAGTAGGATAGCCTATTTTTTTTTTTGTAAATATTTATCTTCCCCCCAACTTTATTCCTCCTGATGGGAAACTCAGCTGTTCAGTGGCAAGCCTTCCTTCTCCAGCGCCGTGGAGGGAGAAAGTTCTTCCTATCTAAAAAGAAAGACATCTATTTTTAACATTTAATTATAATTTATGCATTCCTTACATTTGTAGGTATTTTACAAATCCCTTATCAAAATTATTTCCTTATATCCCAAAAGATTCTTTGTTTGCTGAAAAATATTTTCTATTTGCCTTCTGCATTCTGAGAATAATTTAATTACATGAGCAGTAATTTCCAAGCCATTCAACATGAATTGTTGTCATATGCCCATGCTATAGTCGCAGAATCACTCAGGGTAGCGTGGATCTGATATCCACATTAACTTGGACAGAATTTTAGTTAAGGTACCAAGGCTATTTTACTGAGGTGCACAAGACTACTCCATGAGCCTTTTAGTGTTGTTCATATCTGAGGATGACTTTAGAGTGATACTCCAAGCTATCACAGAATAACAAGATTGCTCCAGGAAGTACAAGGCTTTCTACATGGTCATCTTTGCATTGTCCCTAAAGAAACACTCAGTCTATAAAAACAGAAAACATCCCCTTCTCCCTCCAGTTATTTTTATCAGTAATGTTTCTTATTTAAAAGATGTTTCTCATGCTGTGCTTCAAAATCCTTTTCTTGCATATGCAAATAAACCTGGAGTATTTTATGTATCTCAAAAGCGATATTGGCTCTGCCTTGAGGAAGCATAAGATATCTAAGCTCACAATGAACCATGAGGAAAACAAACCTAACTGCACTTGGTGACCTTATTTAATAGTTTAATTTAAGAACATATTCATGTTATGATAGCTGGAGCAGAATTTCCTGCATATATCTACTACATAATCATAATCATAAACAACATAATCTCATTTTCTGTGCTGTGAAAGATCTTTTGATGATGACTTCTCTTCACTGTAGTTGCTTTAAAAAAGTAAAATCCCCCTGGACCTAGTAGTCCAAAACTGTCGTAGGACGATATGTGTGAACAAAGGATTATATCTGTATTGGGTCCAGTCTGATTCTCAGATTTATGCTACAAGCAGACTGTGTTCCTGGTTAGCCTGGCTATGTTTCTAAGCTAGATACCTCTGCTTCTTTATGTCATTCATTGTCTTGGGGCAGTATACTGAGATCTTTTCAGCCTTCATGTCTTCCCATTATTTTCTGAAGACTCAGTCTATGTTAATCAGCAGGTTTCCAGGTCTGGAGACCTCAGACAGTCTGCGGAAATCTCTAACTGCTGTTTTCCTCTTTCCTTCCTGTCTTTCTGTCTTTCTTTCAAAAAAAGGATTTGCAAACAATTTAAATAAACTTAGTTTTCTAGGCCTTATCCTTAATTAAGTTCTTTCTAGTGTGGGGTTTGGAAGTGACCAAAGAAAGATTTTTAAATTGACACTTTGTACCTGTGAAGATTTAGGGGCCTCTACAGGGTCTTGCCAGGATGCAGTTAGTTTTATTAAGGGTTAAGAGAGCTCCTTTTCCATGGAGTTACTCGAGCCTATATTGACCAACCATTAAACTCACATTAACTTCTGTTCTGTCTTTCAACCTCATCCTATCTTGCTACTAGTGGACAGTTCATTGGATGCAACTGAAGAGACAGATACAGGAAGACAATTTGGTTCATACTACTTAGAAGCTCATTTTGGCTTTGTGAGGCAGGGCTGCATTTGGGGAACCTCACAGCTGCACTGATGTAAACAAAACTCTATGCCCGTTTTTGGATGGAGAGAGGACAGCCTCCCTCCCAGCTCTAGATACCAGGCAACATGCATCCTGCACTACGTAGGAAGCTGCTGCTTGACTGTGCATACCAGATGGGATCTATCAGCTGGTAGAGAGAATATGAAACATTGGCCTGACTTCCTCTTCACTCTCTCTCTATCTTGCAATGATCTTGGGAGTGTAGGAAGGAGAAAAATCTGTAGGTATAAATTTACGGTGCATTCAGTGACAAATTAGCCTGGCATGACCATGCACGGCCGCAAGCATGGGGAGCAGGCTGGTTGGAGGGCCCCATGGGGACTGTGCGGATGGTGCGGCAGCTTGCCGACCATGCCCAGAGGTGCAGCAGCAGGTGGGAGGTGGAGAAGAGTGTGCTCCAGGAACGGGTCTCTCGGCACTCTGTGGACGCAGCCTCTTAATCTTCAGCTGTTGTGCAGAGGAAATCTTTTATGTCTTCTTCCTCACTCCCTGCACGCTCATGCAATGGCCAGAGACAAACAATTTGGCCATTATCGTATTACTCAACACAGCTAAAATAGCTAATCTTGTTTTGCGTCAAGGGAAAATAAAGTTGTTTTTGTTTTTTATAACCCAAATGAAATCATGATGCTTTATGGGTATTTGTGTCATCCTAGGAGAATGATTCCATTAAGGCTAAAACAAAGGCTCCTTTTTGCTAATAACCTTTGAAATGAAATTTGTTTTCTCAGGAGTTTTTCTTTTAAATAGAGGACTCAAATCTGGGAAATAAAAAATGATGTTATTTTACATAATTAATCAACAGAAACGTATATTATGATAAGTGTATAGCTGTTTTTCACAGCTAACGATGACCAGCTTACCTGGCAGATGCATGTTTTTAAGTTAAGCCACTGTTTATTTGTAAAAGCCTAATGAAAGACCGTTGTTTAGAATTAGAGAAATTACACCAAGTGTACTATAACCCACATAGCATCAGGTTGTTGAATTTAATGTGATTGTAGAAAATGATAGTAAATCATTTCTTTAAGCTCAGTAGAAAAGAAAGAGTTACTACATTCAGCAAATATGGTGGTTAGATTAAATTAAAAATTCAAGTTAAAAATTAAAGGAGAAACTTAGAAATTTTCTTATCAAATAAACTATAGGCAAACAGATGTAAAGAAAATAAGATCTACATAGCTTTTAATCATCTCTACTTATGCTGTTTTTTTCTCAGTGCAGATGTTTACTGTGGGAACAGCAGCTCCTTAAGGGACACAACACTACAGATTACTTCCTGGAACATCTGGCATGGAGTGGGTAAGAGTGAAACTTGCAGATTTTGGTTTTGTGCTGGCAAGTGGGAGAGCAAGCCAAAACAAAGCATGTAGTAAGTCAAACAAAAATACAGACGTCTTATGCATCCCTTGCCAGCTTTTAGGGGAATAAAAGCACTTGAGATTTAGCAGTGTTTTACTGGAATAATTAGAACTACATAATGTTTGGAATATTCAAGCCCAAAGAAAGCTTAGGAAGATTAAAGGCAAGAAGTTAAATTCCCCTTTCATGGAAGGAGGATGCTGGCCAGGCCTTGAGTGAAAGCACACAAGGGAACATCCATGACCTGAGCCTGGATACACTGTCCTGCTGCTAACAAACATATACAGACACAAGAGAGACAGAACAACTGTAAGCTAAAAATGGTAGAAGATCCTTCTGGTGAAAAACACTGTAAGGGAATATAGAGGTCCATTTAACTGTTTTTCTAGTTTCTTAGATATCTGGTAATGCAGGCCTCCCAGCTTCCAGTTTTGTCAAACCTCAAACCAATCTTATAAACCAAAGCTGTGCACCATCAGATAAGAACAGTGAGTTGATGTGTTGAAATTTATAGGGAGATTGTTTGTAGTTGCTCACTCATCTCATCCTGCTGCCAAGGGGCCAGTAGCTGTTTAACAACAGGAACTTTTGTTTTGAAAACCAGTATGAGAGATCTGAGGCCAGACCAGTTTCTAATGCCTTTACTGTATATAGTGGGACTTGACACAGAGTAGACACTGCTGATGTCTCTGTGTACTATACAGCACAGGTAACAGCAATTGGACAGGTGGAAAATATTCAGAGCTGTGGTGGCAATAATATTAGAGAACATGGTGTCTTAAATGCTGAGTTCAAAGACAGGAATATGGGGACTAAAGAGAGCTACAGCTCAAGCACAAACACAGGTAAGAAGGATTACATTTAAGATTAGGCAGGAGCTTTTGTTGTGTTTGATCCTGGTTTCACAGATGAAGGCAGGCTTCTGAAAGCAGAAAGGCTTAAGAGAACAGAGAGGATTTTTATAGCAGATGGGAAGTCACATTAGGTAAAATATAGAAACGATGAGTGAGATGACTACCAGAGGATATTACTGGCAGACACGAAACTGTGCTGCGAGTCATACACAATTAGTGCTGCACTCTATCAATTCTCAGATTTCAAAGTCCTTCCTTTTTTACAACGGCATGAAAGTGAGACCTTATGGATTACTGTCTGTCTAAAAAGAAATAGTTTGACCACTATATAGAGATGTGTGTAGCTCCAGTAGGGTGTGAAGGGCCACCAATTTCAACTGTTTGCTCTACTACTTCTTACAAACATGGTGTCTTAATTTAAGGAAAATATGCATCATTTTTTACATCAACAGTTGCATGCGCATCTAGCTAAGTAGAATGCACATTTCTATAGCACTAGCAGTAGCACCTTCACATATCCTTTTTAAAAGCACAACAGGATCACTGGCAATATGAGCCATGCCTTTGTATTTAGGCAAAGACTGGGCAAACTCATTTGCCTGGTGTCCTAGATTGGGCAGTAAGAAGTGAGCAAATTCCTTATTGCCCACCTAGAAGTGGTTAAACTTCATTTACCTGCTTTTATACTCCCTTATGCTGCTCAGTGCAAATTCCCTCACTTCCAACTGCCACACACAGCTTCTTTCACCACAAAGCCCTGAAAGCCTCATTCAAATTTTCTGTTGGTGACCAGATCTATGAAATATCCTTTTGCTTCTTCCTATCTTCTTGGACCAGTCTGTTTTCTGACATGTGCTGAACACGTTCCAAGTGAGCATTTTCCCTTCTAACATAAGTCACATTCCTGGTACCGCAGCATCAGCAGCATCTAACAGGAAGGGAGGAAGGAAAGAAATGCTGAATATGTTTGAAAAATCACTGACATCCAGTCAGCTCAAGGACAAGGCATGCAAACTTTTCAGAAAATGCTTTAAGGGGTGGACTTTCACTTAACCCATTTGGAGCACGTAACAAGCTGTTTGCCTTTGTTCGTTCCTTTGGACAGTTCTAGTGACGACAGCAGCAGATACTGTTTTTATGAAGACTGCTGCAAGTCGAGCACCCGGATGAATAATGCTCTCAATCTACAGCATTTTGCCTTACATGCTTTTTGTAGTTGCAGTTTCAGGACTGAGTTGTACAGCTTTTTCCTTTAAAAGATACAAAATCAGTACTTTCTAACACAGTCTGCATGACAGCGAGAAAGCAGATAATGCACAATAAAAATGAGTGCTGAGAACAAATGGATTCTTGCAAAATCTCACATAAAGATGACTCTGATTCTGACAATTTCATTATGTTGTCCTCCTGTAATAGCAAAGACTTGGGAAGGAACAGGAAACAAAACTGTGATGAGCATAGAAAATATTTGCTGTTTTCCATGAGAGGTTAAAATGTGCTAACCAGTTATCAGTTACACATGGAGGATATTCTGCCAAGTGCACAGACTGGTGGGTTATAAAATGATTTGAAAACTGAGGGTCATATAGATGGCAATCTGCAAATTAAACATTTAAGCAGATGGTACAGGTATTCACTAATCCACCTGGCTGAAAATGGGAATTTCTACTGTACAAAAATGCTAATGAATAAATAAAAAAAAAAAGTCTGCTACATGGGCTGAACTATGTCAGTTATTTACTTGTGATTTTCCACATTTCCAAACTTGGTCATATTTCACTTACAACAGTTTGCTCTTTGCAACATAACCACGGGCCTAGACATAGATGATACAAGGTATTGAATGTATGGAGGTGAAAATTCTGAGTGAAATTTCACATCCAATTAATTCTGCAGCTACCTTTGAAATTTTTCCTTTGGGAGTGAGAAAGCAATTAGAGATAGAAGGCAAGTAAATTTAGACAGGCACAGTTGCACCTTGTCCCTGACATTAGCAACAGAGAGGGACACATGGAAATGTGAACACAAAAATGAGCCCCATGAGAAGGTCAGATTAAGCAAATGACAAAACAGAAAATGTGACACTATAATTGCAAGTTCCCCTAAAACGGTACAGGATATTCACTGTGTTAGGACATCATGTAGCTTACCTAGCACGAGGGCAACATCATGCTGACTATATGGAAAATGGAAATGAATACCATTTTCCTTTAAGGGTACAGTTAGGAAATCACCATCATCTGGTCCTAGCAGCAGGGCATGCATAGGACCTGTCAGTTACTGTGTATTGCTCTGTAGCTGAGAGAAACTTCTTCCCCTTTCCATTCTGAAACGGAGATAACTCTAGCAGGAAGGGAAGTAGGTTTAATTTGCATCAACAAGCAACAGCCAGTACCCTTTCTGGGATGTAATTCATTTGCCTTAAATTTGATAATAGCGAAGGGCCACACTTATGCAGGAGAGATGCGTAGATTGGTGGGAAAGGTTTGTTTATCCTCCTGTTTTTTTGTTCTGTTTTGTTTTGTATTAAAGTGGGGGTCCAAGAGGAAGTGAATGCAGAGTAGAGTCACTACAATGTCAGGGGGCCAAGTAACACATTACCGAAGCAGAAACAGAGACTCTTTCTTTGTACTTTGAATAGTCTGAGTCTATTCCTGATAGTGGAAAGGTCAGGATAATTAGATGGAAGGATTTTGGCTTCCCATTTAGCAGTAAGAAAAGGGAACTTTGAGAATGTGACTTTGTGCTCAGAGACGATACCCTTAGATGTGTGCTAGTTTAGCAGAGTTTAAAATAAAACTCAGCTATAAAGTACATGTCATAGCTTCAGGATCTCTTTCCTTTGTTAAACGTATATACTCTGCTACTTTAGAGATGAAAGAGTTACCTAAAAGCTGAAGGAGTCCTGCCATATAAAGGACATTCGCCCTACCAGGAGAACATACATGACAAGATTTTTTTTCACAGTGCCAATCTGCCTAGATGAGAGAAGGTAAAGGAAGGAGGTAGAAGAGAGGTATCATCAAATTGTTCTTTTTTGTTTTTCTTTTTATTGTCTTTTTGCATTGACATAATATTCAAGAAATATTCACAGACACATAAATGGCCTCACCGGATTTTGAGAACATTAACTTGCACCACAAAAAATGCATTCATAAGAATATGCTGAAAATTGAAGAAAAGGGGTCTTAGGCTCAATATTTTGCATTTTTTTATTAAGAATTTTTTTTGTCATGGCAAAATGCACTGAAGATTCATAAACTTAATTGACTAGCTGCCTGCCAGCTGATATAATGAGCTTGTTTGTAGTCCCTAATCTGATTGGACGTGTAATGGGTCTACCTGCTTGAATCTGTGCGTGGGATTCTGAGATGGTCATTAGTTATTACAATATGGCTTATCTCGTGTCTTCCTTCCAGGGTGGGATATTAGAAGATGATCCTGTGTCTTCCTTCCAGGGTGGGAAGAAGATGTCATGATTTACTCTATCCTCAATATTACAAAACATTGCAAAGAAAAGAACGAAAGGTCAGTTATATTCTGTAAGGCTAAAATTTCATCTAACTCACCATCCTGTTCTTCTGAGAGAGGCCAACAGTGGGTGCCTAGGGAAGAATATATGATCAGAATGCTCTCCAGCTTCCAAAAATTTGCATCTCAGATACCCTGGACCAGGGATAGCCCTTGTATTTAATGGCCCTCACTGAGTCCTCTGCCATATCATAGCATCACACAAGCAAACAGGGAAAAAAAAAAAACAAACCTCCTTTTGACACCAAAGTGCTGCTTTCATATTAGGTAAATGAGGGAAGGCATCGGCATAAGGGAACCTCTCCCTTTCTCCCCTCACTTGCACAGCCTGCAGGAAGCTATATCTTCACTGAAACCCCCATGTTCAAAATCTGCGTGCTCTGACCTTTTCCAAGGGTTTTGCAGAGTGGTGGGGACTCCCTCAATGGTAAAGTCAAAAATAATTCTTTTCTCCTCAGAGGACACTCATGGGGCTAAGTGTGCCCATAAAGATGTGAGGGGTACCCAATTCGTGCAGAGGAAATGTGCCGGTGCACAGCTGCCCTCCACACTCATGACTCCTGATGCACATCCCTTTCTCCAAAGCTCTCCACTCAGCACCATATGTCTGCAACAATCAGGCATGGCTGAGCATTTTCTGGGTAAAAAAACTGCATTAAACATGTCTTTTGAGTTTTGTGCTTATTTTTAAAAGCAATATCTGCCACCAAGTGGAAAATGTTATCACTTCACCAATGTTTATATTTTATTTCCAGTACTAATCTCAACATTAATCTTGTTTGTTAGCCTGATAGAGTCCAACACAAAGATAGAAAAATACTGTGTAGAGTATACCTTTGCTTGTCTTGCTGTTTCCTTTTCAGCACGGGTTGTAGAAGTCTCTAAGACAGAAGACTGCCATTTGCTTAAATATAGAAAAAAAATGATAGAGGACATGTTATGTAAAGCCAGCATTTTGTTTTAGGCTCTGTGAAAGGGTTTCTTGACAGAGAAGATTTCCATGCTGAAATTCAGAGATGAAGACAATCAAATTGAAATTTGGATTTGATTTGGATTTTCTGGAATCTTGATTTCTTCTTGTGCCAAACCTGAGCTGTTGCCTTGACTTAAGTGATGTTCCTTTAGACATATTACGCAGATACTATAAATAAAATTAATTTATTTAATTGCGAAAGTCTTAGAATGAGTGCCCTGTATCGGAGGTTGATTGAGCTAATAATCAACAATGAGGCTTTTTTTTCTTCTTCTTCTTTTTTTTTTTTTTTTTTTTTTTACCTCCAGATGGCAAAAAACCCTGATCTTTTCCAGAAGAACTTCAGTAGGATCCAATGTTCCATGAAACCAAACAGAACTGAATCCTCTGACCTGAACATGTACTGACAACCATTTCCAGCTGCTCCTTTAACCTCAAAGAGCTAAAAGCCAGCTCTCACACTTTTAGCTCTACTCTAGGTTCTTACATGCTTCCAAACACAGCAGCTGTAAGATAGGGGAATACAGTAGTGTGAGAGAATTGCTCAAGAAAGGGGAACTTACTTAGAGAAAAATAGAGCCTAACAGAAGTTATGGCATTACAGAGGCTTGCTTGAAGTGAGAGACAGTTACCACTTCCAGGATGGTTGGTATGTGTGAAATCTACTTCTCCACGATTCCCTTGGCAACACAATCTGCGCTCCTAGCACATACTAAAATGAAGAGTGGAGCAGAACGGAGACACCATGGCCAAACTTTGTTGGCTTCCCTGCAGAGGGGATAATCTGATGGTGCTGTGCAGATGATGAGTGAATGGAGGATGGAGTGGGGTGAAGACGTTGTGGCCAAACTCTGTTGTACTCCCTGTGGAAGTGGCAACATGGTGGTACTATGCAGCTGAAAAGCCAGATAGTGTGATGTCTGGTGCTGGGCCAATAATGGTGACAGATCAGTTCCTTCTGATAGACTTTGCTCAAGTCTAGTTCTGTTGTTTTTCTTGCTCAGCGGCTTTTGACGTGGTTTTGTTCCTCTAGGCAAGGTGCTCCGATGAAACTGTCCGTTCCGGAGCCCTTCACTTCGAGATCCCTTTGGAATCTCCTTCTCTGGAGATCTTCAAAATGTACTTGGATGCGGTCCTGTGCCATGTGCTCTAGGTGACCCTGCATGTTCGGGGGGTTGGACTAGATGACCTCTAGAGGTCCTTTCCGACCTTAACGATTCTATGATTCTACGATTCTAATCTTATAATACTGACACACAAGCCCATCTCACTAAGCACACTCTCTAAATTTTTGATTTACTTGGGAGACTTTTTAAAATCAATGAATAATGAAAGTAAGTATGATCAGGGTTACTCGAGCTCCACCTAAATATAAAAGAAAATATATAAAAGGTGAACTAAGGAGGCATATAGTAGGAAGGAAGTATGGAGTAAGAACTAGGAAGGAAGAATGGGGTAAGAACTAGGAAGGAAGAATGAGACAATATGAATGGAGGAAGAGGAACTAAGGAAGAAGGAAGAGGAGAGAGGAAAGATTCCATCATAACTTCTTCATCAGTCGACAGGCTGAACCCCTTTCCTTCCCTTAGGTCACAACACTGCCTGAGCAGACTCCTCAGGACTGAGAGCCCTCTCCCATCTGCTGGGTGAGTGATGATTGTGCATTTGTACACTAAGCACTAGCTAAGACCCCCACATTGTAGTAGAGAATTTCCTATACTGACAGCTGAAACCTATTTTCTGAATGTTGCATTTGAATACATTGTGCTATTCATGAACCCAACCAATTGTTTTGAAGGCAATCAGACCTACAGCCAGCAGACAGTTGGTGAATCTGACACTGCCAGAGTTGAGCTTATAGCTGAACACACTATTTGGGAACCCAGCTCACTCCGAGGAAGGCAATCGGACCAACGATCAGCAAACTGTTGGTGAATCTGATACTGTCAGAGATGAGCTTATAGCTGAACACACTATTTGGGAACTCAACTCACTCCTAGCAAGGCAATCGGACCGATGGTCAGCAGACTGTGGGAGAATCCGATACTGCCAGAGCTGGGCATATAGCTAACACAGTGTTTGGTAACCCCACTAAGGGAGGAGTCCAGCTGCCCCCAGTGGGTGACCTTTGAGGATCATCTGGAACGCAAGGGGATTCATCTCCTACCAAATTTGCGCCCCCCGTCCCCGCCCCGCCCCAGCATCCAACCGCAACAAGTAGAAAGGAAATAAAAAGTAAAAGAAGAAAAAGTCAACACTGTTGTTTGGATCTGTATCTCCAAAGAAGACCAGAAGTTGCTGTGCTTGCCAGGACTCTCAGGTACTGTAAGAAAAAGTGAAGTCTAAACTGAAAGAGAAGATGGACCATTCTGTTTGTGGATACCTGACACATGAAAGAGAGGATGAACAGAACATGACACCAAAGAAGTGAGGGAGCTTTGTCAGCGCTGGCTAACACTGTTGTAATACAGCTCAGGAACCCACCTGTGATCCACTCCTACAGGCTGCTAACATCCAGACCCCAAATCCCCTTGTTCAAGCTTGCAGTGGAGCTCAGAACTGAGTACAGGGGACCTGAACAGGTGTCCACGACCTCTCTGGTGGGCTGGGACAGGCTTCCTGCCTCGCTTCTGCTGTGGCTGAGAGGTGCAGAGCTTAAACAAACATGAAATGTTTAAAGAGGTTTTATTTGCTAGTAGCAAAGCAGGAGGAGAAAGGTAAAGTGATACATTTTATTTTGCCAATGATTGGACCAGCAACTTTGCAGAATTACTTTGTTTCTCCTGTAAAGCCAGATGAAATGTGTAGGTTCTTAATGATCTTTTAAAAATGTCTAGATAAGACACATTATAATCAGCTTTGATAAGCCTAAGATAGGTTAGAGTTCCCTGCTCATAAAAAAATGAGAACAGGGAAATTAGCAGGGTAGTCTAGAAAGTTTATAGGTTTTTACGTAAAACAACTTTTTTTTTTTTTTTTTTTTGGTGTTTGCTTATAGTTTACGCAGATTGCACTTGATAGAGTATTAGGTCCACCTGGGAGGAAGGGATGTTAAGTGCTTTCCTTCATTTTCATTTTCTTATAGTGTTCCCTCCGAGTGAGGGTGACAGTAAAACATGTTAGAAGTCATATAGTGGTGCAGCTGACTCCACTTCATGTAAACATTGCTGGCTTGGTCCAAAGCGCAGGTTCAGACTTGCTGAAATAAGTGTCTGTGAAGTAGCCTTTGCATGATAAACCCCATCGCAAAGCAGCAACAGTGTCCCTCAGCAAGAGCACTTGGGCTTTTGCATTGTAAATTCTGGAGTTTTTGGCCATTAGTCAACTGAACAATAAAGGAGTCAGAAGAGAGGTAAAATGGTAATACCAGAAATATTTAAACTCCATTATAGAAAAGAAAAAGAAAAAAGAAAAAAAGAAATCAGTGATGTTCAATTCTTTATCACCTGAAATCTGAATGTGAGCAATAATGATATGAACTGTAAATAGATATACTTTTCTATTCCATTGCTTCACATATATTCATTTATTCATAGTTCATAGCATAACCTCAATATGAACTATTAAAATTGCATCTCTGTATGTATTAGGTGCAACAACATAAAGCTGTTTGTATCTCCACCTTTGCAGTCACCGGAATTATTGACACAAATGCCTTGTCATGCTCGGTGCGGGCCCACTTTCCCTGCTAATGAAAACCCAATCCACCCTGGAGTGAGCTTTCCAGAGCTAGTTAAAATTCAAGCTGTTGTTAGTTTTGCACAGATTTGCTCTGTAATGTTAGCTGCTGTAGGAGAAATTCTAAGTAAACTATTTATATTTTCCCAGCCTTTTATTACATGTAAAAACCTTCAGGCTTTGGAAGCACTGAGAAAGCTATGTACTGTTACTAGGTCTTTTGGTTCAGAGATTCAAGCAATGCAAGTGTCCAGATCCAGAGTGCCAAGCAGAGCCTTTCCTGGCTTATCATGTTATCAAAATTAACTTCACACCATGTGGTAGAAACTGAACTCCTGATCTTCAACCTTGAATTCTTGTTTACTCTTTTCTCCCTCAAGTGAAAATGTAATCTTCCTAATCTTTTCCACCTTCCTCCCCTCTGCCCTTCCCTAGATATAGCCAGGTCAGGTTCAGTGCTGTTGGCAGGATTTTCTTTTCCTTCCTGTGAGAGGTCAGTTGAAGTTGTTTCATTGCTGGGAGCTCCATGTCCCTCAGCTCCTTGACTCCAGATATCCCCAGCTCTCAGCTATGTTAAACACATTATTTTGCAAGCATCTTTGTGGTGCATAGGTCTCAACATCAGTAATGATCTTATCTGTTGCTGCTTGCAGGAGAAACGCAGATATTTGGCACTCTGCACAGAACTATTTCGCAGCATGGTATGAAACTTTCAGCTATCCCTATGTCTATCATGTGCCAGTCATCCAAGACACCCCTCTCCTATGAAGCAAATTGCTTAGAAATAATTAACAGCTATGGTACTTCCTCTATATAAACAACCAGCTAGATTTTGCTGAGTTACTGCTTTACTTTAGTAGTAAGTCTTAACCCATGGCTTTCCTTCCTTGAACTCTACAATGACTCTATGAAAAATTTCCAAGGAATTCACTGTGACTCATCTGCATTTGAAGCACATTATGTGGTGCTTATACAATAGAAATAAAAATATCCGTTAAACTGGATTTTGTGCTAGGAATGTAGCAGTAATTAAAAAATAAAAAGATTATCCTGTCATTATCACAAATAAAAGATTTATCAAAGTCAGAACATTGAAATTATAAGATTGAGTTTAAAAATACATCTAACTGTGCTAAAGTATGTAAGAGCATTCATGGAGCATTCATATAGACTGATATAGGACACCATTAGACTGTTATTAAGATTAGCATGCAGTAAAGTCTACAGGTGCTATAAATTTTAATTGATCTTAAAGACACATTAGATTTGTCTTTGTTTGTTTGCTTGGTCATTTCTATGGCACTTTTCAATGATAATAATGAACCTTCCTATTCTTGAAATATGGAAGTATGAAACTTCATATTTCTTTTGCCATAGAAGGAAACAGTTTTGTCAAAAGATTTGCCCACAGTCACATAAATCAGTGATTGTCACTAAAATCTGAGCATCCTTAATCCCTTACAGGTCTAATCCACAAACCCTGTCATTCAATATATGACACTACAATGTCCTTACACCTTTGTCAGCTGTGATATGGCATAGCAGCATAAAAGCAGCCGCTACCAGAAAAACAAAGAGCTGAAGAAGTAGAAAAGGAATTAGCAAAAAGTAGAAACCTTTCCAATTTCATCAAGTGCATCTAACCTGACAAATTTTGCTTGGTAGATCTAGATAAGCAAAGGCAGATTAAATAAAAACTTACTTTAGTTTGTGAGATGTTTAGGATATAATCTGTTTTATTCTAATTGCCTAAAGTACTACACTGGCCTTCATTCCTTTGCAGTGTTGAGTGAAAATGAAAGGTTCCACCTGTCACACAGTAGATGACATATTAAAAGAGAGGTTTGACTGAGAATACAAACAACATTAAAAATGAGAAGAACTTTGGTGAGCGAAAGCACAGAGGTTACAGGAAGGTTTTATCTATTTCAGAAAATACTTTATTTCAACATAAAAATAAATTTGAGGAAACCAATTTCAATTATTTTAATTCAAATCATCAGCCATCCACACATTTATTTAAAGTATTCTAAAAAATAATTCATTACTTGTTTCCAAATATTTGGGTGCTTAAAAAATGCCTTTTAAAATTACTTTCCTATGACATATTTCTTATGAATTATTCATTAAATGTATGGGTAGACATTGTTTACAAAGCATTCTCTGCCAAAGTGTGTTTTTCTCTAAATGTTTAAAAACTTTAGGGAACTCTGTATTGTATATAATAATGTGCAATGGGTAACCTTAAAAATAACACATTTTCCTTACTGCATTTTAGGAAGAACTGCAAGTCAACTTATTTAACACAAATCAGCAAATACATTTAGAGATTATGTAGTAGTTCCTATGCTCTTATGAGTAAAACAGAATTTCCACAGCATATGGTATTCGGAGCTATGCAGATACATAGGAAAGCATTACCATGCCAACTGCATGTGATTAGTGAGGGGGGACTAGGATCCATGCTATCCAATCCTGTGATCTTGCTTGATTTGTGGTGTCTGAATATAAGCATTTTCCTAAAAAGACTTCCACGCTCTCTCTTCTTTGAGGATCATCATCTTTTAGAAAAACTCTGAAAATGTCTTTATGAATGCCTGTCTTACTGCATCTTGTTATAGTAACCTGTTCACTGAGGAGCTGAACCCCTAGTGATGTAAAAATATCCACAGACACTAAGAAAATTCTGATGTTGCTGCAATCATCTTTCTGTAGTCACCTGGGCTGGAAAATGAGTGGGTGACCCTGTGACCCATTCAAACCCTGGGAATATTTTGAAATGTTGCTAGTGTTTTAACATGGTTTGAGCTCATGATAATGCCTGACTATGAGGGTCTAGATCTCGCTCTTCCAAAACAGCTAAAAAGCATGCAGGTCCCTGTCTGTACAGCATTTCATGATCCTTGGGTACTGTGGGTAAGCAGTGTCTCTATGCTGAAGCAAACACTTCAGTGATTCAGTGTTGCTCCATCAAGCTTTTAACTCCAGGAGTGATAATAATTATATGATTTGTGATACCGTGTGTAATGTCATCCTGCTGTCTTCTTCCTTCACCCTGCACTAGCTAAATCTGCAGCATATTGCTGAACTGAACCTTGGAAAGCACAGAAATAGCCCAGCAGAGATCGTTCAGGACTCCTTCTCCTGCCACAGCCCCTGGTAGTCCCCATACAGCAGGACCACCCGCTGCCCCTAAGTCACAGCGTGTGGTACAGCTGGATAGGAATGGATCTGGCAGAAGGCTTCTGCAAGAGCTGGAAGTTTGAGTGGAGTCCCTTACACTGATAGAAAGTGTGAAGCATTCATAAAATCAATCCATGTGTGGGTTTTTGGGTTTTTTTGTTTGTTTGTTTCTGGCTTTGAAACCTGACAAAGCAGATTCTGGCATTTCTGGGAAAACCATATCCAAGCAGCTGGGTGTCTAATTTGTCATTGTTACAAACTGGGTAATGAGGTTCTGTTCCTCTGGAAGCCACCTTATCTTTTCTGGAGACAAAAAGGGGTGGCTTCCAGTCAATATTAGAGTGCTAGAGAATTTTCTTTAAACTTTGACAGAATATTTCTTGCATTCGTCTTCAAGAAAGGAAGCCAAGAAATCTAGACCTGCTGTGGTGTAAAACTGTCAGTAAAAGACGACAAATGCAACTATAAATATCAGTATAACTTGCAACAAATTTATTGTAAAAGCACTACTTTTGTAAAAGGATATATAAGGAAATATATGAGATGATAGTGACAGCTTGCTTTTACTTTACTGTTAATTGATTTTAATCTTGCTCTTTTCTTCATGCTATCAATTGTTATCTGACTATGGCATTTCCTTCCCAACCGAATCTGGGCAAGAAATAGATGGACTATATTCATGTCACTGATTTTTAATAACATCTCTATATTCTTGCCAACGTAGAATTAAGACTAGGATTCAAAACAGGAATAATTTGGTTGATACTTACTGATTCTTTTGAAAGAGAATTGGAATGTATTTTTACTGCACTGGGTTAATATTACTTATAGAGTATCTTAAGACAAAGAATTTTAGAGAGTGGAGTGGGAGAAATATTCCATGTGTCTCATGGATGATATTCCTGTTTATTCATTCCAGTACAATCTCTGCTTTCTTTTCAACAATATGAAATTGGTAACTGCTGTGTATCACATGCAGAGATCCTTTCCCATAGGAATTGCTACCTGACTAGTACATTTTCATTCTGTATTTAGGCAAGTAATTATTCTTATCTAAGTTTTAAAATTTTAGGAGTATATCTACAGAACATTTCTGCAGTCTGTCAAGGTCTGTTTTGAATTCCATCCCAGTTTTCTAATGTGCTGTGCTATGTGAAAATGCAGCAAGCATACGCTCTGTGCAGTCATCCACATCATTAACAAATACAGTGAACAGTGTGAACTCAGGTCGTGTTTATGGTGAAACACTGATACTGCCTTCCATTATGACCATGAGCCTTTCCCTGCATATCCTGCTCAGTTTTCCTTCCTACATTTTAGTAGTCTCACCTGGGTCAATTTTCTCTAGCTCGTGTGTGATAATGTCATGTCACATGATGTAATGTCACAAGTCTTACAAAAGTGAAGATATTTGTATCCATCTTCTGTCCACAATTTGATTTGTCCTTGACAAAGCCACTACGCCAATTGCTTCTTCCTAGTCATTATTTTTACCAATAGTTTGTTGATCTTTGTTCTAGTATTTTCTGAAAGTGAACTCCCCACTCTCTCCTTTTTTTTTTTTTAGCCTCTTTTGGAAGAGGCTGCATGTTTGACTTTTTCCAATTTTCCTGATCAACACTTTATAAAGGTTTTCTCATAGCAATAACCAATGATTCTGCCAGTGATTTACCATATTTAAGTATCTTAAAGGTGATTTCCACTAGGCCCAGCAATTTGGAAGAAAAATGAATGGCTATTTAGCTTGTCTTTCCCTTAAATAATCTAGGTTCTTGTTGGTCTCAGGCAGCTTTTGATGCTATCTGGCATAGGAGGTGATAAACACTTGAGTCTTTTAGCCTCTTATGTTTGTTATGTTTGTTTATTTATTCATTTTGCTGTTAATGGATTTTTGGATGTTTTCTGGCTCTCCTTTGTGTATGTTTCTACTAATATCTCATTCCATGCTATGACCTTTCTGATACTAGTCATCCTGAGTAGCCAGACCCAAGAGTGGAGTATCCTTTCCTGGTTCACTTCCTTCCTCTTTCTCATGTCCTCATGATTTACTCATGTTGTTTCTAGACACACTGCCCACCCACTTGCCCTAGTCCTGGGGGCATTTCCAGCCCTCCCTGGGGTCCAGGCCTCGGGGGAGGCCCAGCTGGCCGGGTCCTGGCGCATCTACATGTTGGAATATTCTACATGTTTGCTCTAAGAATTTCCCTGGGGTCAATACTTCTGAATTCCCATTCTCATGGGATCTTATTTACCAGTTCTTTACGTTACCTTTTATAGTCCATTGTCTTTGCTTTCTCCCACTTCCTCTTCTGGAGAATCTTAAATGCTCTCATGTCCTCATCCCCCTCATATTTTTACCTTTCACCCTGACATTTTCAATGACTCTTCCTACAGAATAGACTCAGAGTCAGACATACCTCTCATCTGGTTGTTTTTACCATTTTCTGCATCACTGAATTGTCAGTTTCCTCCCTGGGAAGCCTCTGGAGAGCCTTCTTTGCTCTGCTCCCTTCCCAGGGGATGCTTAGAGTGTCCAGATTCCATATTACTGTGAAGTCCTGCACCTTGGAGGCTTTAATTCCTCACAAAAAAAATGTCTTCTGCTTGATCCTTTGATAGCCGACATTTGCCAGGATAACACCTTTGCTCTCTTTCCTCATTATTATCAAGACTCGGGTCTATATCTTTTTACATTCTGCCACACAGCAACAGCTCTTCCTCCTTTTCCATGCCTGAAAAAAAACTAAACTGTTAAATATTCAATCACATGAATATTCCCACCAGGACTCTGTTACAGTTGACTCATAATTTTGATCATGTTTGAGGACTTCCAGCTCTGCCAGACAATTCCTTGTGCTTTTTGCATTAGTACACTAGACAACTAATATGTTCAGAAATGTGGTCTGTTCTCTCCCGTTTTGTTCTTCCTACAATACCATTCTCTGTTCTCTTATCTTTGTGTCTCATCCAAGTCAGCATTGCTTATACTTCTCTCACTTGTTCCAGCAATTCAGCAAATCCCAAGATAGCTGTTCTTTTTGTGAGATGGATCTTTTTTCTTCTCAGAAACTCTCCTGACACCCTCTAAACAATGTCAGCTAGGCATGAAATTATTCTGAAGATGTGTCAGTCTATGTAGCTCTTAAACATTAAAGAAAATTATATTAACCTTTCTGTATAAAACAGAGGTTTTGGTATGGAAAGTTGTTTTGTATTGCCCCACTTCCCGTTGCTACTTAGAGTTCCTCTTATATTGTTATTATTTCAGATGCTTCCCAGGACTATTTTAGTATCTTAGATTTAAGATCTATTCTGATTGAATATCTGTAAAAGAGAGATAATTATCAGTAACTGTTCTTTGGAGTATATATCATTGCAACAGATCACTCATTCACTTGCCCACAGAGCTGTTTTACATAAACTTATTTTACTACAATATATAATGATGTTACTCTCTTTTTCCATTTTGTTATCTTCACAGAACTTTAAACTCCCACCTTGTTCTCAGAGCTTTTTTCCATGGCAACTTTGATATCTGCTAGACTGACATCATTTCATACCAGCCTAACAAAGTCAAATGCTTTTTCTCCAGGGATTTGGGTTCAATTAGAGTCATGGGGAAGTGTGTCCTGCATTTTGTTGTATGACACCCATTTTTCCTGTATGTCATTATGTTTTTCAATTCTTTTCAAGTTCTTTTTCTTTCATTCTAGCATAAGTGACTCTTATCAGACTTTGACATGATAAATGTATTCATAAAACTCTAGTTGTACTGTCTGAAGTGCCATTGGATCACAACATTTGCTAACTTCTTTGAGACTACCACGTGTTATTATTACAATACTATGCATTTGTATGGCCTGACTCTTTTGTGCTGCCTACAAAGGGAAAAGAATGAGACTTATTTTTAGCCTTTTTTTTTTTTTTTTTTAACGAAGGACTTTATAGCAATTTGTTGCAGGTGCATAATACAGACCTACAGCAATGAAATTTTACTAAAAGGGAAAAAAATATCTTGTTGCCTCAGCCCAGGCACTCAATTGCTATTCAACAGAAAGAAATAGGTTTTTCATCTAACCTGGGAGATTATCTGAATAATCATTTAAATCAAGCACTGACATCTGCATGCGCTTTACTTGGCTTGTTTTAATCAACAAACTGTCAGCCTATGATTTTGCAGTAAATACATTGTTCATGTGCCAAGAAATTACAGGACATTTTAAGTCTTGGGTCTGGGTTGGTTAGTGTGTTAACACAAGCACATCTAAGATGTATGCCTCATGCCTGAACAGATACAAAGTATGCTTATTTTGGCTGATAGAAGTATGTCCTGGAATGCGCTATTCCACTTAGAGCAGCTTGTTGAAAAAAAAAAGGTTCTAAATGTCAGTTTGTCTACTTTAGGAGTTATTAACTCACCAAGAATTTCAAAGTAGAACAGTGCTTAAAATATTGTAAGAAAATATGCATAATATATTCAAAAAGAAAAGCTAGGAACTGCAGAGTTATTGTTTGTTCTTAGTTACAGTGAGCTCACTGGAGCTACTCTTCTTTTAATCTGGTGTCAGCAGCTTAGCTTGCTCTTTCAGTGATAGCTCTGCAAGGCAAGGTCTGCTCCAGGTGTTACAACGGGCTGCAGAAGGGCAGGAGCCAGTTTGCATGACTTGCCTTCGGGTCACAGTTTGCATGACTTGCCTTCGGGTGCCTTCGGGACTCTAACGTAGCATAGAAATGGTTCCTGATCATGAGTGCTCTGTACATCGAAACCCTTCCATATCCATCTTTTTTTTTTTTCCTCCTTTTTTATGGGTTGTTTTTTTCTTCTGTCCATTTCCTCTATTTCCATCTCAGAGCAGGGCTTGAGCAGGATTTAGGAGAGTATCCCTCACCACTGCTCTTCCAGTCCTTTCAACAGGAGAAAGCAAGGCTCCAGCAGACCAAAAAAAAAAAAAAAGTGGTAGATGTTTGCCCCATTCTGTGCTGATCACCACACAAGCAGCAGAACTTGAAAGAAAGTCCGCTGGCATTAGCAGGACTTTGAGTAAATGCCATGCTTGAGAAAATGCCAACATAGTGGAGGCCTTCACAGCAAAACTGGTTTTATACTGTGCTTGGGCTCTTTAAACGCTTGGTCAGCTGAGCAGAGCACGCAACCAGCAGTGTTGGAAAGGCTAGATTTCTACCATGATCAGTAGTTCTTGCACTTGTGGAGGAAACTGCAAAATGAGAGAGGATAAATCAAAACCCAGCAGCTACTTTGCAGTGCTTTTTCTTGGGCTTCTAAGAAACATACCATATTGAATAAGAAATCTATTTGTAGACAGCACTTTGCGGATGTGAGTGTGATATTGTACTGATAAAGTCATGTATGCAGATGCTATAAACAAGCTGCAGAAAGGGGAAAACAGATACAGATTTCCTACTTAAAGAAGAAATAGATAAGTCTCTTAAATTCAAATTTCTTATAATCACAGCTCTTGATTGAATAGCTGCATTTTGCTTCTCTCTTCTCTGACTTCAGACACATCAGGTATTATTGGTTGCTAGATGTAGGATGCTGGGCTAGGTATGGCAACTCTTTGATTCCCAAGAGAATGTTCTTTTGGGGATGCTACTGTTTGACTGAATTCAAAGAAGGTTTTGAACTGAACTGATAAAGAAAATTGGCATAGAGCATGCAGTAACTCATTCTGTTAAGGATCTGGCATGGCATTCAAGGAAAACCAATTATGATTTATGTCAATACAGCACAGATAATTTCCTATTGATTGACTGCCAGATCCTTGATAAAATAATGAGCTAGGCCTGATGCCAGTCATTCCTGGGCACTGGCAGACCAGTGTTTCTATTTCACATGCCCTTGACAAGGCTTCTCTGGAAAATTTGTAAGTAATGCGAGTTTATAAATTCACTTCAAGTATGCAGACTCAAGCAAACATAAACAGTGATTCTCTATGCTAGTGGTTATTTTTTTCTTAGTATGTGCTTTCATCTAGTCTTTGGCTAAAGGTCTGAAAAAACTGGATTGTGCATTCATTAGTTAAAACAAAATAAGGAGGTGGCTCTCTTTGCTAGGGATTACTCTTAGAAGATTAATGTAAGTTCTGATTTTCCTCTTTCTAGAGGAAAATAATTTAGATGTTCGATCCTGAGGTACCTGGAAGTAAATGGTACATGCAGAGATTAATTTGGGGTGTTTACAAGCTTTCTGTTGCTGTAGTCCCAACCAGCGCTAACCTTTAATGCTTCCCGTTTAAGCATGCGCTGATTATCCAAGCCTAGCTCCATGGACAGGACTGAGCTTTCCTATCCTAAGGAGCAGTAGATGGAAGCTTGCTACAACTGAACTGTCCATGCTCTGCGACTCGTGCTCCAGAGGTGTTAGCAGTGCAGGGGCAGCCACTGCTGCTGTTGGAGGGATCATCCTGCCCCAGAACAGGTTGGCATCCCTGGCACCTAGTTTCTCACTTGCAAGTACCTCTAACTTTGGCAATCATCTATCTCAGGCAACTACTTCTCTTACCTATGCCGAGTTATGCACACATACCCTTCCATGAGTGTTGCATATCTAACTATTCCTAGAGCTCTGTAAGCTTGTGATTATTACTTCCCGAAGCAGAAATTAACTCCGAGGTGAATCCTAGAAACCTTGTTTGAAGGCAGCCTCTACTTTCCTTTCAGAAAAATATGTAAACCAGTCCAGTGAGGTTCGCGTGAAGGCTCACAGCCCCCAGGGATGTTTGAGGAGGAATGTAAAAGAAACAAAGCCTCAACACAGTAAAAAAAGGCAATCTATGATTTAAAAGGGAAAATAAAGAGATGCCATCTGGGGAGGCATTATTTGCGGGAATGAAATAAACCTCACCTAGTGTGGTACTTGTTAGATGATGGATAAAGTGAACCAGTTTAAACTGGAAGGCACAGGTTAAATATAGGGAAGGCAATGTGTCCAAAAGTCATTTCTTCTAAAAATCATTGTAACTGTTGCATTGGATTGATAAGTACTGCACTTACTGGAGAACTTTCTTTTGGGGGTAACTTCAGTTAAAACTAGTTCCCCAGATGGAAGAATATTGAAAGCGACAGTTATAACCATGTTTAATTGTGAGTGGACGTCTCAGAGTATTTAGGAGTAGGTGAGCTAGAGCAGTTGTTCTGGGAGAGAACCTTGAAAGCAGTTCACTTCTACTGCAATGAATTCTAAAAACACTGCTTACCCCATGACTGTGAAAAAAATGAATGGGAGAGCCCATATAACAAACCCCACCCTGCCTGACCTTTGCTTACACACCCAGGAACAGGCTCCTTAGATGTCCTGGCTCCTAGCTGGACTTTCCTATGGTACTTATCCCTGCTGCCTTTTTGGCTCTGGCTGTAAGGGTGAGAACTGACTGTGCCAACTTCAGCAAGAGCAAGGCTTAATCCTAAAGCAGCACTAATGTTTGCCAATGCTTGCCTTAGCAGCTTGAAGCCCTGTGAAACTGTGTGCTCCGTCAGTCAGCTGGTGGAAAGTGAGCCTGTAAATTCACATACAAATCACAGGAATGGCCATTTCTTCATTGCAGCATGAAACAATGAAGAGGGGTCAGGAAGACCAGGAAGTGTGCTATAAGTCTCTCCTGTGTACAGAGATTTCTGATAGATCCCCTTTTTCACTCCAGCAGCATTTTGTATGTGTTCATTGTCACTCAAGCAAACTCGCCGGGTGCTCCCTTGCATGATAATTTTTTTTCTGAGAAGTGAGAGATATTGATTTTTTTACTTCATTGAGGTTTCCACAGAGGTTATGACATTTAATGCTCAGCTTTAGCTGCTCATTCCTATGCTGGGTTGAGATAGAATGTGGTTTTGCAAAATAGACTCTCATTGTAGCACCTTAGTAGCTCTAGGCAACAGTCTGTTTTATGCAGAATTGCCCAAATACAATAAGTTTGGGGAAAAATAAAGCATTTCAATTTCTCCACACAGATTGCCATACGCAGACCATACTGTTGCTCTAGAATGAGAGATTCTCTCCTCTGTCCCTAATCCATTTCAAGCAATTTCACAGAAATCACCTGAGCTGGGTGATAAGCTTTATTTCATGCCTTGATAGGCTGGCATAGTCAGATTCTGCTGAAGCAAGGAGCAGGTCTGGTTTCCTTGGATGAATGGCAGTTTGATGACTGATGAGGACATGGTTTCGCCCAATGGCACCATATCTGAACTGTGGCACCTCTCCCTCTAAAGTGGCAACCAACTCCACTTGCTGTTGAAATACACAAAAAAGGAGGAAGTCTTTGAGGTACTCACAGATTGCCCAATAAATAATTCTGTATTTTAAATGCAGGACAATGCCACACTGCATTGGTGCAAGGTCCATTAGAGGCCACAAATCACCAAGACAAGTTGAAAGTGTTTGAAGAAGATTCAGTCTCTGTGCGAGGGTACAGCTGGCTCCCAAAATTGAGAAAACAAGAACCAGTTGCTCAGCACCATTTTCCTCTCTCAGGTGCAGGAGAGAATCAAGCTCAATTACCTCAGCTGATGTCATGTGGATATAAGAATTCTGGAAATTGGCATTAAAAAGCAGTGAACATATGTCTGTTTTGCATTTTTAAATTTTAAATAATTCATAGAGAAATATTTCTGTTTTGATTTTTTAAACACTGTGTGTTTATCAACAGCCTCATTTTATTCAGACACACTCTGTAGGTGCTCTGGGACTGCTTAGGCAGTCTAGTTTGAAAGCCAAGCAGCTTGTGAGATGGCCAATTTTTCTCCCATTTTAGTAGGGTGAATATCTAGCTCAATTCTCCATTGCCAATTCATACAGGGAGAATTACAATTCACTAAATGGATGAATAGCCAGCTCATTACAAAGTAGTTATTCCATAATTTTGTTCAGGCTGACAGCAAAATCCATTCAAAGGATCCAAACTGATGGCATCCATGTATGAAAGCATCTGTACCACCACAAGCTCTTTGTTTGGATTAGTTACTGGAGTATTTGAAACCCAAACTATTAAATTTCTGTAGTCTTTTTGAAGAATAATTTAGGTAGTGTTAAAATATCTTGAAAGCATATTCATTCATAGGTCCTGTAAAAGCAAAATAGGGTAGCATTCTGAATCAAAAACACTACACTAGTGTATTACTGTCTCCTTACACTATGCCGTAAATTTAGAAAGTGAGATTGGTTTTCATGTTTTTATATACTTTAAAGAATTGAACAAATAAATATAATAAATTGTTGCCTAAGACATCAAGTTTTAGGTCAGGTGTAGGTCAAATAGCTAACGCTTCTCTCTACCTTCCCTCCATCTCCCTCATTTTTATTCTGTTTTCTAGGATCACCTTAATGATTAATACCGAATCTGATTCATTCTTGGTGTCTGCTAATGAAATTCCTTGTAAATTTTTCAGTAGATAAGAAATGAGATGTTTTTGTACTCATGAAAAACAAATAAGCAAAATACCTCATTATTTACTCCACTTTATTCATTACAGGACTTGTGCTACAGCTCTGTTCTTGTTACTCGTTACTTTCTTACTTCTCCCTCATTAGCTGTTATCTTCTTCGATTCAAATCGAAATTCACTTGTCTGTCAAAAAAGTTTGAGGCATTAATGTTGTTAAGGCTCTTGTGTTTTTTTCTTTTTTTTTTCCTTTTTTTCCATATGACTTTTCTAAGCTAATGGGAGTGAATATTCTAGATACTTGTCTCTGCAAGTGTAGCAGGTACAAATGTTTCATTCCAGAGAACAGCCAGACCACTGTATTTGAACTTTACAGTTGTTTAAGTAAATATGGCCAGGAGAGATCCTAAACAAGGTGATAAAAATGATATACTCTATAACCTAACTCTAACCTGTAAATAAGCATGGATGTTACAGAAGGAAGAAGACCGCAATGGTAGTTTTGACTGTCATTTCAAGATCATCACCTATTGTTCGTTTGCTTATATTTTGCAGAATCTATTTTTAAATGTCCCAGACAATGCAATTTCTACCTCATCCCTTGGGAAGCTACTCCAGAGACTAATACTTCTCACCATCTGGAAGATTTGTTCTGTGATATTCTCTTAATTTTTTCATTTGTTAATGCCTTTCCCATCATAATCGCCTATCAAATCACTTCTAAAATTATAGTTTCTCTGCAGGTTATAGGAATCATTAGAATAAATTATACCTTCTGTATGGAATTTTATAGGATGACTAACTTCCCCACCCTAGCAAATACAGATTGTTCTGTGTTTTGTTCCGTAGTCTTGATCTGAAATCTTCGGCAGATATGAAAAAAAAAACACCTTCTGTAAAGTTATATGGAAGTTTGCCACAAGCTCCCGTCCTGCCATGCCATAGTCTTTTTCATATAAATTCTACTTAGTACTCTGTGTTATTCCCTTAGGAGAAACTGGTACTTTGGGTAATGCTTTTAGAACCCGTAAACAGTTGGGATCGCTAATTGTTATGTGCTTATGATATTAGTGCTGAAGATCCGGGGAAAAAAATCCCTTTAATGAAAGTACCTCTGTCTTAATTAACTTCCACATTTTGTATGTCAGGACATCCACTAAGCAATGCAAGCTGTTCTAACCATGGCTAATGGAGGCTGCTCCCAGGTACTGCCTGTTCTCCTGGCTCTTGACGTGCTGTTCCTCTCTTGTTAGAACAGCTGAACAAGACATGTGCCTCTTCCCTGCTCACATTGCTTCACAGACCGGATTATAAACATAAACTGAAACTGAGTCCTTGGGCTGGAGCTGGAATTAAAGGTACGATATGAGTCTTACTGCAGAGGTCAAATCATGGAGCACTCAATGGGCTGTTGCTTACACGAGGATGAGTTCTCTGGAGTGTGTGGCTTGGGAAATTGCATGATTGCCACTGTAACCTTCATTATTAAATCCCATCTGCCATTTCCCAGGGAAGATGGAATTCCAGTGTCATTAAAGGGGCTTTTACAATAGATAAACTGAAAAATGATTGAAGGAATGTGTATTTTGCACAAATACAAAAGTAGAAATGTGAACTCAACACTGTCTTGCTGAACACACACTGACCAGTATCTCAGCTTGATGAAAGTTGACTGCTGATGCCTATCAATTTGTGATATAATACTCCAAAAAGCTGGAAAAGGAAGTTTTGAGTGCTATGATTTGATAGATCCTTTAAGGAACTGAAATGTTGAATTGGCAAAAATAGGCAAATCTTAATTAACAACCACCAGTGCTCACTCCCAGAAAAGTTAGTGAAAAGAAGTTGGTAAAAATACAAATGATCCAGAAAAAAAAAGATGAGCCTAATATGTGAATTATTTTTTTGAAACTCTAAATAGAAGAGGAAGAAGGAAAAGATGGTTAGTTTGCCCTGGCTGTAATCCCAAAAAATGAACTGAACAGATTTGCTAGAGAACATTACCATTTACCTTCAAGACATGAGATATGGCAGAAGTATGCGCGATTTTAGCAAATTGGACCGGTCTGTTGCATTTTGGCAAAGTCACCTGGACTCTGTTAATACAAAGATGCACACATTCGGACATCGTTGCACATGTCCTTTTGGGAATTACTGCTTGCACCAGTGCTTAGGAATAGTGTAGCATGAGGGCATGCCAATTAGTACATGCTGTATTCTGAACTCATTCCTGGTGACCAAAGTCAGGGAGATAAATGAATGGGATGAATCAGGACTTTGAGTGTGAGATGAAAAGGAGAGTAATACAGAATTACAGAATGGCTGAGACTGGAAGGGACCTTTAGAGATCATCTAGTCCAACCTACCTCCTCAAGCAGGGTCACCTAGAGCAGGCTGCCCAGGACTGTGTGCAGATGGCTTTGAATATCTGGATGGACGGACATGCCAAAACCTCTCCAGGCAACCTGTTTTATTAGTGCTCAGTCACCTTCCCAGTAAAGAGCTTCCTCATGTTCACCTGGGATTTCCTCTGTTTCAGTTTGTGCCTGTTACCTCTTGCCCTGTCACTGGGCACCACTGAGAAGAGTATGGCCCCATCCTTTCTCCAGCTTCCCTTCAGGTATTTATATGCACTAATAAATTCCCCCATAAGTCTTCTCTTCTTCAGGCTAAACAGACTAAACTACAGGCTAACCTAATATCTGCCTTATCTTTCTGTTTGCTACTTTTACTAAGTTTTAAAATGGTTTGTTTTTTTTTTCATTTTCTCTGGTAACAAAAGGCCTTTGACAGGGTGAAACACCCATTCTTTCAAAGGAAAACAGCTTTTTCCCCATTGGCGTAGCAGTAATTTTCTGTTGTTCATGTTCATAGTAGTACAGAGACTTCTCTGCCTTTCACTGGTGCAAATCAGGAGTTGCTCCATCATGGCTAGTACCCAAATATAGCACCAGGCTACTTGGGCCCAGAATCTCACGTGCTGTGTTGATTTGGAGATTGACTGCAGAGACTTGTGATTTAGAAGCTGTTCAAAAGGGCTTGAAGTAAACATGAAGAATGTCTGTTCCAAACACAAGGATTGTTATACCTGAGAGAAATGATGATATTTGATGGTGCTAAATCAGAGGCTGGAAAAAGTAGTTGAGTTAAAAAATGTCCAGTCCTATGAGCAAAATTGCAGCATGTTCATGAAAAGTTAAATTATTCGGTACATTTCTCCACAAACTGTCCACTGAGACATAAAATAGACAAAAGTTATTACCAAAGGTGATAGACTGGCAGTGGACTGAGTTGCAGGAAATTTTTTTAAAACCCAATATGATGTTTATTACAATACCAAGTACTCAATATTTTGGCACCAGCTTACCACTAAAAATGTCAACATGTCTCACAGGTTGACTGAGGAGATTTTCTAACCACAATTAATTCATAAGGATTAAAGGTCTGTTATTTGAGAATATTGAAATTTGACGCTTTACATCATGGATCTGCACATCATTGCAGAAAACATTTTTCTCTAACTATTACCTCAGAAAAAGCAACTGAGGTAAGTTGTTTTAAGATACATTGTCTGATTGGTTAAATAAACTGTTCTTTACTTGGTTGAATCACTCGTTTTTTTCTGCGCTTTTGTTTCTAAAGGATCCTCCATCAATAGGAGATGTCTTATGTCCAAGGCAGGGGACATCAGGAGATGTACATTTGTTTCCCTGTTTAATTGACTAGTTCAGTTAAATTCAGAAAGATTAACCAAGCAGTGCGAACGGCATAAGCTCCGATGGAGGGGACAGTGCAGGATGCTGCCTTCCTGTGTCAGTGGGGACACGTCAATGTTAAAAGAACAAACATTTCACAAGAAAGGTGTAAACTTCCCAGCTTTAAAGCTCTAGAAATTCTCTGTCTTTTGGATGTTGAATGGCTTGAGGACACAGTGATGTCAAATTCAAATTCATGGTGTTTGTGAATGCTATTTGTGACTGTAGCCATGTGTGGATCCATGGGCTCTGCCTGCTCTGTAGTAGTGGCAGTGTTTTGAATGGGGGCAGAGCAGTAACATGTTTTCAGCCCATGGCAGCTACATTCAGTGCGAGCTGATTCTTCCATCTCTTTTTTTGTTTCCTCATAAGGTGATGGGGGAGACACAAAACTCATTGGAAAGTTTTACTGTCTGCACAAGAGAAGCATCAAAGACTGATTTCAGAAAGAATTCCTTCCTTGTAGTTAGGGAGCTCCCATGTGGTTACCACACAGGCTAAGGAGGCTGTAAGAGTTTCTTGGCTCCCAAATGTGGACTGAACTTACAGGTGTAATTAACATTTTTTTTTAATCTTCATTTATCTTCAGTGCTTCTTTGGAGGACAAATGCAAATACAAAGCTCCTTTGTGAGACCTGAAGTGGTATTTTATTGTTATCTTGTCCTAAGGAGAAAAAGCCACAGCTGCATATCCAGGAAGGTGGAGGAATGTAGCTATCAAGAGGTGCCTCATGGAGGACCATGGCACTCTTCTGAGACCAGAAGCGTGGGATTATGTTGCTTGAGAAGGGTTTTGAAGCTGAAAAGCCTGTATGTATCTGTGAGATGGGAGCAATAGTTAGTCATTGGCAGGCTCCTAGAGGCTTAGAAATGTTTTGGTTTCGTTACCTGAAGCAAACCAGATGAAAAAACAAATGTAATTTTCCCTTAAAGCAAATCATTCCATAATGATTCCATAATGATTCTCTATCCAGTATTCGCTCCTGCCCATGGTAGGAACTGCCCTGATCATCGTGTCTATTCCTCATATTTTCCATTATGGTATATCTCAAGCTGTTCATCCAAGTAATGCAGCATTTCTTCTAGTCTTTCCAGCCTTTTCTTCTGGGGGCTTAATTCCACAGAGGAAATTCTTGTATATGACAAATGCAGTTGAACATAGGTAGATACTAAGAGAGAGTTTGTTTAACATTATTTATACCGTTCACACATTTTTGCTGTATACTACTAATAGGTAGTAAGCACAATCCCTGAGAGGCTGTACTTGCACAAATGCTTGAATAATACTGTTTTCTTAAAAATGCTCCAAAAGGGAAAAACGTGATCCAGTTAGGAGAAAAAATGTCTCATGCAGAAAAATGAGCTTCTTGACCCCTTTCCAGAATTAAAAAAAATGCAGGAGATCCTAAATAGGGAAAACAAACGTCGTCCCTTGCAAATGCATTGCTCCAGAAGACATGAGAGTTTGATTACAAGCACATGCACATGCGTGCATGAACTCACACATCCACACACACAAGCATTTCACCTGCAGAATCAGCCAGTTTCCAATGAGGATATGGTCGAAAGTCATCAATAAGAGTCAAAGGGTCAATGCTGTTTATTGGGACTGACAAAGTGCCCCTTTGCAAATTACTACCAGAGTAAAGCTGAGCCTGGAACGCAAGGGTATGTCCCAAACCAGGACAAAACCAGAGTATGTCCGTACCAGGGTATGTCCAAACCAGGGTATGTCCCTGGATGTGTCCTGCTTATGTATCTGTGGGCAGAGAAATCCAGGATCAGACCCACTAGAAACAAACTTTTCTAGCTATTCTTCAATATTTTAATACTTCTTTCCTATTTTCATACTCTGAAAATGACCCTAATATATCAAGTTGTTGTTGAAGAATCATTCGGGGACTCTGTTTTTTTCTGCCGCAGAATTTGTTCCCTTGAGTTTAGAAGTCACTACATGTTCCTCTATCCTATTGGACAAGTCATTAGAGCCCTACACTTTCAGATTTCTCATTTAAGCTTGCTTAGAGCTCTACTAACATACCTCAGAAATTGTTGTCCATATACTCACGTAACATCACAAAACAGAATAAAAAACGTATCAGGAGAAAAATAATTGCATTTTATTCTCTGATACTTCATGACCCTTTGCATAGAGCTAATGGCACTTGCTTTTGCATCACTGGTACAAGATTTTTTGAAAGCTAAGGCTTTCCAAATGTGTGGTGATGTTATGATACAACATCGAGGGCAGTTGGCAACACTGCATTTGCTTAAAAAAAAAAAAAGACAAGAATGCAAGCAGCCAACAAACATGCAAACAGTGCGAATGAAATATTTTGAAAACTCGTCTCCAGTTACAGGGGGAGTTATGCAAGACTTCTGCTTAATGACAGATGAAAAAAAGGTAAGAGAAGTAGTTTTGCCTAGCTGAAAGTCTTAAATATTTTTCCAATTTCCATTTCCTCTTTGCTTGGTCAAAAGCTTTGTTTTACAATAGCTGTTTCTGCTTGTGGAAAACCCTCCCATCACATGAAGCTTGGGAAGCAGCTATCCTGAAATAACTGCTACATGTAGAATAGATATTTTCCCATTCTCCAGCTACACAAACTGCTAATGGGTAATTGGGATGCAGGATAAATGCTAAAATCCAGCACCATTACATTGAATGACACTCTATAAAATAACATCTGTCTGTGTGTAACACAGGTTTAATTCCCGCAGACTGTCAGTTTAGAATGAGAAGAGTAAGCACTGAACATAGGAAGGAAAAAAAAAGAATGAAATAGATTGTTTTTCTGATAAGAGTTCAAGTACCAAAAAGCAATCTTCTTATCTTTCTGTAGATTGGAACATATTTTCATTTCTTAAAGTGCATTTGTATATCTATTCTTCTTTTCCTTTATGGTTCTTATTAGGTCTTACATATTTGTGTGTGTGTGTATGTGTGTATATATATATATATATGTATATATATGTATGCAACTTATATATGTGTATATATATACACATAAATGAAATTGAATGAGTCTGAAATACTATTGCAACAGGCATTAAAGTCAGTGTAAAGATATCCACTGGATTTAAAGCTGGAACCAAGTGGAACCAAGTTGAGACTGGACCAGGCTCCAAATTCTGGTATTTTATTGTTGTTGTTCTCTTTTGCTTTGTTTTGTTTTGTAATTTTGGTCTGGATTATAGAACTATCCTTTTTTTCTTTGTTTGCTACCCTGGTCTCATACTCTCCTCCTAAAGACTCCTTAAAAGTCCTTCATATTAAAGGGGTCACTTATAAAGCAAAAACAATAACTTGTGTGTGTTCCATATTAAACTCTTAATGTGCTTAGGGATGATGTCACTAACCTGCTTGTTTTGAAATGATCTCAGGCAAATCTAGCCTCTGTTGTATGAAATACCAACTTTCCCAAACCACTCTCCAAGGCAATATTTTCAGAGATCGGGTTTTAGGACTCAACAGCTGAAGCTACAGAGCTGATGAACCAGTGATGAAATTTTATCTAATTTTAGATGCCTGACTGCCAGACAATTTTCAGTGTCAAAGTATAGCCTCGGGTTTTTCTTTTTTCTTTATTTCAGTTGACATAACATAGTTTCCTAAGAATGCCAGTACATGTCCATATTAATAATCATCATTTTTTCTTCCACTGGACATGTGGAATGACAAGAAAATAATAATATCTGAATAAAGCCCCATGCAAACTATTTTTATTTTTGTAAGATGTGTTTCAATAATTAGAATGGAATTATCTGAAGAATTAGTATAACTTTGTATTGTACAACAAACAATGGGATCACCTGTAGCATGTCCAGATAACACATTCGAATATATCTAACAATACAGTTGCATATGTACTCAGATTCACTAGACAGTTATATTTTTAGCATATGTAATAGATGGATATATTGATACATGCTTAGTAGTTTAAAGGATTTAAAAAACATTTTGATACTGCAGATTAGGTTACTATTTGAGAAAGTTCATTAAACCAATCCATTATATTAACCCTGACTCATTTGATGCAGATTGTTTAACAGCCTCTGCATATCTATACTGGGAAAGGTAAATGTACTTTGTCATGTAACATGTATCTACAAGTCAAAAATCGTTTATGAAAATGTGTGTTGCAAGGAGGGATTCCAGGATCAGCGACCCAAATGCTCTCCTCTGGCTTCCTCATGCACGTGTGCTACACAGCAGCTCCTAAGCTAGTGATTGCTTAGTACTTTCTCTGTGGGATTCCTACTCATTCAAGGTCCAGATGCGTTTTTAAGGAATACACTAATATAATGGCAAAGTAGTGCTTGAACTTCACCCACTAGGTAGGTGAGAGAGCACTTTTTGAAGCTTTCTGGGGTGCATGGACATGGATCTTCATTACCTGTGTCATTTCTTTTTTTGGGGGGTGCAAAAATCACAAGTAGCCAAATAACATTTTACCTTCTTATTTTTATTTTCTGATATAATTTTTCCTGGCAATTTAGCAGCACTGAAGCTGTTGCATGTGCTTGCCCATATCAGGTATGAAGTTACAAAGATATCAAGAGGAAGATTTTTGAACAGAGTGTTCTTTCGTGTGTAAACTGGTGGAGTGATTTTTGTTGTTCAGCCATGAATATTATGGCTCAGCCATTAAATGATCCTCCTTGAGCCAAATTTTGGCACTCAGTTTGTGGAAATTAATATGAAGAGTATACAATGCAGTGACTGAAAGAATGTTTGTATTTTATTCCAAGCAATAGGGGTCCTACCAATTTCTGATATTTCTGAGTCCTCAGAGGTTTTTTAAATCTTTGTTTGTGATAATGAGTTTTCGAAGCTATCTCCCATTATTGTGCAGACCACTACACGAGAAAGAAGAACATCTCCAACAGGTCACATTAATGTATACCTTTCAAGTTGCTCTTTTGAAAAATAAATAGTCAGCAGTAATGAGTCCTTCAGTTATTTTTAATGTGATTCTGCCTGGCTCTTTTGAATTGAAAAAAGCTGTTTATTTTCATGTCTGCAGTTTATAAAAATCATATTTTATAATCTGTTTGCTCAGATTCCTGCTGCACGTGACTATTTTTCCTCCATGTTTTATAAAGAAAAAACATTTTATTGAAGGCTGTATACTTTGCTTTTCATTTTCTTCAACTTGCTTTTTCCACCTTCATTATGTTATTTTTGGGGAAAATAAAACTCGCTTTATTTCATCTATTCACAGATAGATTGCCACTGGAAAAAGAAAAAAAAAGGCATCAGGAGACATTTGGATTTTTATCCAGCCACTGTTTAACTGTTAACATTTAAGCATTAAAGCTTAATGTTTAAGCATTAACCTGGAGAAAGGATAAAATTTGAAAATCCGACCTAGACCATTGTCTGGATTCAGCTACTTTCACAGATACAGGCTTTCAGGATACAAGAGGAAAAACAAAAAGAAAAAGAAAAAGAAAAAGAAAAAGAAAAAGAAAAAGAAAAAGAAAAAGAAAAAGAAAAAGAAAAAGAAAAAGAAAAAGAAAAGAAAAAGAAAAAGAAAAAGAAAAAGAAAAAGAAAAAGAAAAAGAAAAAGAAAAAGAAAAAGAAGAGAGGAGAGGAGAGGAGCGGAGAGGAGAGGAGAGGAGAGGAGAGGAGAGGAGAGGAGAGGAGAGGAGAGGAGAGGAGAGGAGAGGAGAGGAGAGGAGAGGAGAAAAAGCTGGTTTCACAGGTGACAAGAAAGCAAACAGCAAATTTAACAATATTTCTGAAGAGGAGTGCCTGGTTGCTAGATGAGGTATTAAGGTAGGTCTCTAAGAGCAATTTATCTGCAGCAGGGGTTAGTGAGGCTTCAGTTAATATTTAGAATACCCAGAGGGAACGGTGTGTCTTTTAGACAGAAGCAGAATATCATCAATGTGAAGATATTTCTCACAGTGGGAAATGACCAGGGTGATTCCCTTGGGCCTTGGTAGCACGGGGAGCCCAGGGAGTGCAGGGCAGAGGGCAGGAGGTGTGAAGCCTATCGATTTTTTTCCTAAGGCATTGTGTCTGTTTCTACGTGACAGAGAGAGTAGGTGAAGCCATGGTTTTTTATCTGAGTACATTGCAGAAGATGTACTGCAGCTTGAAGACACAAAGGGGAACCAGAAAGTAAGTAAAATGTGACTCAGTTACTGGGAGGCTCAAAGCAGGTGCTGGGTTGCCTTGAGGCCTAGAGAAAAGTAAATGAATGAGGGCTCAGAGGTAATGCAGGGAGCATCACATAAAGACCGGGGAGATGAACAGCAGTTTAACAAGATTTTAGGAATTAGGACCCTCTCTATCCTGCTATGGTACTAGAAAGAGCAGAATCCTGTCCTGTCTCATTTACTAGACTCTTCATAAAATCTTTAAGGAAAGATGGTTGTACCCTTTTCACAAATTTGTGATGGTTGAAAAAAAACTATTTACAATACATTGAGGTTTTACATTTTACTGCAGCAATGTCAAGCCTGGTTTTCCCTGTTAGCAAGGGAACATTGTAATGACAAAGTCCAGTGAACTGGACTTTCTTTTCAAAATTGCACTTGAAAGATCAGCGTATGTTGAAACTTTAGTAGTTCCCCTCCAGCCTTTTAAAGTCCTTTATGTTAAAAGACTATTAATAAAACCCAAAGCTTTCTGAAACCAGCATTTCCACCCCAGTCAAATTTATCTTCTACAAATCAGCTATCATATCAAGGAGTCATAGAATCGTTAAGGGTCGGAAGGGACCTCTAGAGATCATCTAGCCCAACCACCCTGCACACACAGGGTCACTAGAGCACTTGTCACTTCTGATTTTTAAGTAGAAACTAAGACTTTCAGGGTAGTCTGGGAATTAATTTCTAAGAGGATGAACAAAAGAAAAATCTTTTTTTTTTTTGCTTCTGTTAGGAGGTTAATGCTTTCTTTCATTGTAAATAAAGCAGCACAGATTCACATTTTCCATCTTCATCTCCACATGAAATTCCAAAACCCTTGGGAGAACCCTTAGGTGTGAAATCATCCAGATTTGTCAGTTACATTTGAAGATTTCTTTCCTCATCTTATTTTAGATAATACCTTCATTTAACTTGGGATTTGAGAACAATCTCCCTTCTTTTTAAGGCAGATAGTTTACTGCCTGCAAGGCTGGATTTGCTTTCTTGGTCATAATATTTCAATGTAATTTTGCTTAGTAGATCATTTGTCTTCATGGTGTCAAATCTATCTTCTCCTGATTGGCTGTTTTATAAACCCCTTACTTTGATTTCAGCTAGTATGCTTCTCAGTCATTCTCAGCTTATTACTTTTTTAAACCAATACTTAGCTGCAAGCTGAGAAACTCAAAGGCTCCCAGAGTTCCCCAGCCACAACTCCTCCTTGATAATTAATTAAGTGTTATTAATGTCCATCATTAATCAGCTTACGATAAACTCACCCTTTAACTATATTTAGTTAGCCCTTATTTTGTCCATTAAGCAACAGGCTGTCCTTAACTAACACGAAAACTTCCCACCAGGATCCTATAATAGCATAATCTTCCTACCTAGAAAAAATACCTCCCTTTTTACTCTTTTCCTAGAAAGTAACATGTTTGGATACGTGTTATATTAAGCACACTACAATAGTAAGCTAGGGAACACTGGATTTTAGTACATATAGGAAAAAAACATACAGAAAATCAAGGCTCATGCAGGACTGCCTATGGCTTCAGAAGCAGCTCTGAGCAGGGTGGTCCCTTCTGGCCTATCCCTCTGCACAAGAAGTGCCAGGCCTGGTCCTCAGCAGAGGTTGAAAAGAACATGTTTAGTGCTCTTCTGATTGTGAGTCTGCTTGGGGCTAGGGCAAAATAACCTGGCACAGCTTGTGCAAAAAGCAGCTGGTGGATGTTGGAAAGTGAGGAAGTGCTGGCCCTGAGCATCTCCTGCCTACGTGCAGCCATTAGCTGGGCAATCACAATGAGAAGGCTTAAAATGGGAACTCTGCAATGCCTGCAGTGCTTCTTTGAGGCTGGATCAATGAAGTTTAAAGTCTGCACTGGTTTGATGGAGCAATTTAATGTGGCTGTGTAGTTGGCCAATATCAAGATCAATGTTTCATGCCCAGCTGGGAGATGCCTTGACTTGCTTGAGTGCATAAAAAGCATGTTCTTAGCCAGGATTGCTTAATTCCTTCCTGCAAATTGCTATGCCAAAAAGTGACATTCATGGAGCAGTAGGAAATACTTTTTAGAAGAACAAGTTTTTTTTGTTGTTTGTGTTTTTTTTTTAATATAAGAAACACACAAAAAAACCCACCAGACGCAAATAAACCAAAACAAAACAAAACAAAAGCTCCAAGTTTCCCATCCTCTGCTCACCATTTCTAAAATTCTATCTGTGTCCAAACTTTTATTCGAAATATTCCAACTGATAAGTTGTGCTGTCTCAAGATGTTCACAGAACTGCAACAATTTGATATTTTTTTGCAGTTTGGGCAAAAGTGTAAGGAATAGCGGATTTTCAGTGCATTTGCAGGTTGGGTCCCACTATCACTAATTAATTGCCAAAAGCTTAAAAACTCATTGCAACATAGTTTAGCCGCTCCAGTCCTTGATCGCTGTCCTTTTTGGTAGTCACGCTACCCTTAAGCTCTACAAGGACAAGCACCAGGAGACTGATTTATGCTCTAAAAGAGATTTATTCTCTTTAGATCAGTCACACAGACTTTATCTGATTTGTTACTTGCTCCTGTAAACAAGCCCAGAGGCTGCTCTCTCAGATACACCAGAACCGCGTGCTCATAGAAAAAAGGGTCAAAGACTTGCCACCAAAAAAAAGAAAAAAAAATCACATAAAATTACAGGAGTGGAAAGAAGTCAAAAATATTCATAACTTCAGAAAGAGTTAAGTGCAGAGCTAGCCTGCACAGAGGGAAATGTTGCTGATGTTTCATGCAAGGGAAAGTTTCCTATCAAATTCTACATCATGCTGGATGCTTTCTCTGAGGTCCTCTGTTTCAAGCCCCTTTGGAGTAAAGAGACCCCACACAAGCTTGTGCACAGCAGCACCAAGTCATCCACCTCTCTGGGTCAAGGTCTGGGCTTAATCCTGGTGTGCATATGCCCTGAAGCTGCATCCTTAGAGCTATGTGCTGAAAACAGAGTGGTTTCCTTCTGAGAAGCTCCAGGGACTCCTCTAATCTCGGCGCTTTGTGAAGCACACCCGAAAGCTTGCTGCTCACTCCAGCGCCTCAGCTCCCGTAGGGAAGTTGAAAGCAATTATTGATGTGTATTCACTCAGCGGTGAACAATAAAATCTTTTATTTAAAACAGTGCCTTTTCCAATAGTTTATTTAATGATTGGGAGAAAACAGCTCCTTGCCCTGGAGAACCAAGTGGGACTCAAGAGTGCAGACCACCTGCAGTGGAGCGCTGGATTTCTTAGGGCAAAATTCAAAGCAATAGAGATGAGGAAAGTTGATCCAAAACTTTCAGCAGCTGCACAGAACTTAAGAAATTTGATTTTATCTCCTTAGTCAAATCACTTGGTCTTTCTGCTTCCCTTCCTCACCAGGAAAGTGAGACAGTGGCATGCTGCTAACCACACATGTTGGTGGATACCTCCACTCCAGTGGTAGGTTACTTTCCAGTGCTTTTCTCTGAGGCTCAAAAAAAAATCTAAGTAGGTAAAAGGACACAAGGATTTGGGAGGACTCCCATGGGTTAACTTGGAGGTTTTACCTTGTCAATTTATTCCTAAAGTAAATTCTTCTTCCTTCCCACATGTACTCAGGGAAAACTCGTAGGAGTCTGTAGGTTGTTCCTTGTTACAGTCTGCAAATGTGGACTAAGTTGCCTGTGTACTCGGTTACTCAGCAGGCATTGCCCAGGAGCAGGAAGCCTTCGAGCTGGCATGGGAGAGGTCGGGAGAGAACAATCATCAAGAATTTATTGAACTATCAAATGACATATGCTTTCTAGTCGAAGGTCCTATAGGATGCAAGGTGATTCAGCAACTTTAATAATAGTTCATGAAGTCAGGGAAATATGAGTACAGAGGAGAACTTGGAAACACGTGCAACCCATTATATGGATATATGGAACATCTCAGCTTTCGGAGACAGGATTAATGAGGTAAGGTAGCAGTGAAAAAGACTGTCATTAAAGAAAATATAGGAGGATTACCTTGCTGCCAGGGTACCATTTCACAGACATTTAGGTATCCATTGACTTGCACAGGAACCAAAATCACTTTAGACTTTCCCAGAGTGAGACTGAACTTACAGAAAGAGTCTACGAGTAAAATACAGAAGAGATGTCTCAGATCAGCTCCCACAGCTAGGCCTGCTTGAATGACACAGTTGCTGGGAGCTAAGGAGAGCTTTTCAGAGCACCTGAAATTTCGCTCTTGGGGAATGACTATTTAAAAACATCTTCTTTTATCCCTCTAGAAAATCCAGTTCATAGGTACTTAGAAGATGGACAAAGCAAACAAATTATGAAACAAAGCTGAGCCACTAAGTAAGCTTGAATATTTCACCTATATAGCGAGAGTGAGATTTTCAGAAGTATTTCCTTGGACATTCACTGCCAATTTCCATTAAATTAACTAGAATCACCCAAGCAGTATCTGTAGATTTTTGATGTGCTGCATTTTAAATGCATTTTTTGGAATGCTGAAACTCCTTCGAAAAAAAAAAAAATATAAGGAAGTCTTGAAAAAACAATAATAATAGGTGCTGGGGCTTATTGTTTATTAAGCATTTTTTACTTTTGCTGCTGCATTTATCATAGTCAACGGGAGAAATTCTGCAGCATTGTCACCATCTTCTCGTGGTAAAACTGTCATACAAAACCTATTCAAAGGCAGTGAAGTGATATGGTGGTCTGTCTCACTGGGGAGTCAGGTTTCTGTAAAAGACTTCTGCATTGCTACTAGTCAAAATATAGTTATGGTAATTAGCAGTGTGTTTTAAAATGCTAACAGAGGTGAGTAGCTCTTCCACACTAACCTGCCATCAAGTAGGAATGATTGTACTTCAGTACTATTGCTCCAGTACTGAAATGCCTGTCAATAACAGCATACTAGGCTTTGTAGTATATAGCAGAGGGAACCATTTTTTTTAATAACACAATTCTGACAGATATTTCAAGGCATTCATGGATATCTATATTCCCTTGTCTTGAAAAAAGATTCAACCATATATCACCTGTCATAGGCTTTTAAATTTGCAGTAATGCAATTATTTTTAAAGAGAGGGACAAAGATAAGGAAGGAGAAAAGTGATGCTTTTCCTTAAATAAACCCCTTAAACAAAGCCCTGCATACCACGGCAGTGCCTGGTACATGCACAGCAAGAGGCCTAAACAGAGGTTGTCAATGACTTTTCCTCTTGTCATTCCTGAAAACTGACTTGCATATGAAAGAGGTGAAAGCCTGAGATATTACATAATGCAAAGTATTCTGAATTGTAAAGATTGCAGATACTCGTGGACTGAGAATTCCCCAAGAATTTTTGTTAAAATCTTTCACAACCCTGTCTAGTTTTGCTGTGTGGAGAGTGGATCAAAGGTGCAGACTTGTTGGACTCTCCTGAATTTCATCCTCCTTGGGGCTTAGTTTCCTAGAAATGTCCTGAAAGTTAATGGACATTTTCCTCTAACACAGAGTATCAGAGGAGCTGTTCACCAGGACTGAGAGTTTAAATTCACAGCTTACGCAATCACATTTTAAAGAGGCAATTTATTCTGAGTATGAAGTACAGTACTTTAGGTTAAACATTTCTCCCTTGTTATCATTACTAAATATACATTAAGCAAATTATCATGCTAGACAGAAGGGATATTTGCTAGACAGAAGGGATATTTGCATCTTTTTAAGAGATGAAAGGAAGACAATTTCTTTTTTTTGACCGCATATAACTCTATGTGACATGTATATATAACTATGCTCCCTGTCAAAAAAAAAAGAAAAAAGAAAATGGTTCTATAAAATTTCTTATGGGTTGTTGATTGTATAGGACAGATCAGACTTCCTTATTGTTATGCATTGGTAGGGAAAGCAAACATACGTTATACATACTAAAAAAGCCTGGCAAGATGAGAATAAAAAAAATCTAAAATCTCAGAGAATATTGCTATTTACTTTTATAGTGTGATTTCTCCTCCAGAGTTATATTGCCATCATAGTATAAAAATTGTGTGATGGGCTACTGGAAGCATGACTCCTATTTTCTGGCAGAACAGTATACCAATAAAACATATATACCGTATATTAAAATTCACAAGCTGCACAGTATGTTTCAGTATGTCTTTTTGGTGAATGAAGAGAGTTCACTGGGGCTGAGAGGGCTAATCCTGGGAGATGCTAAATGCCTCTAATAGTGCTGGACTCCTTCAGCTCCTGTTGAGCTCAGAAGGCATGAGGGAGCTCCAATACACCTTTAAATCATTAGGTGTGTGTTGTCCTGTTGTGATCACTTCACTCCCCTTGAGCATGCCAATAGTCCCATTGACTTCGTGATACTACTCCTGTGAACAATTGCTTGTTAGGACAAATGAACTTTTACAGGCAGTTAGGAAGCCTTACAAAAAGTTTTCCCTGGGAAAAAGCTTTGGTTATGCAGCAATCTGTCAATACAACACGAGAAGAAATATTATGAACCTGAAACAAAGATAGTAAAATAGTATTAATAAGACTTCTTAATAATTTAAAAAACAAAGTAAATATAATAGGGTACCAAATGACATATCATGTATTCCCATTATTGACATGCTGTGAAACTCAACAAAATCCATGCAAATATGAATAAAAAAACTGAATGAATTTCTGAAACTGCAAAATGAAACTTCAGGTCATTAGAAATGGAAAGCTAGACAACGAGTGTTACTTCTGATTTTTGTCCTCTAAAATATTATACTGCCAGCAAATACAAAGCTCTGAGATCTGACAAGCTGTTTGCTGAGACTTTGTGATCATCATCAAGTAATTGTCTTTTTTAACCAGAGCTGCTATTAAAATGTTTCAGGCTGGAAGAGAACATGAGTGCTCTGTGAGGAGATGTCAGACCAGCTATGCCGGGGAGTTCTGGCAAAGCAGTGTTGGGATGCAGAAGGTGAAAGAACAGGGGGAGGCACCATGGCTCTCTGTGTCCTCTCCCTTCTTCCCAAGATCTTCCCACAGCCAATGCAGAGTCCAGAGAAAACCTCAAGCCCCCTGCCTGTGACCAGGGAAGGAAGTGGACACCAGTTGAGGTTAATTTTGAGAATTTCCTCTCCCTTCTGAGACCCCTGAGGAGAGGCCTGCCTTTGGCATTTCGGGATTGCAGTGCTTTGGCTAGTAGATGGCCTGAACAGGTTTTTCTGTATTCTCCCTTTTCGACGTCCCTGAGAGGCTGGAGTGTATCTCCAGCCTCTGATGACCAGAGTTTTGTCTTGTCAAGGAACTGTAAATACATAATTCATGCTGGAGGTGACATTTAAGAGATATCTTCAGTAGCCCTTGTTGGGTAGGAAGCATGTTTGAGAATTGGAAAGATCACCCATTTTACCTGGTGGAATACTAAGGAGAACAAATCGTTTAGGTCTATGGTAACATTATGTATTCACTTTTTAAGCAACGTAGATTTGTGACCTCAACTCTCAATCTCTCTCTCTCTCTCTATCTTTTTTTTTTTTTTTTTTTTTTTTTAGTTAAGGATCTCCTCAGCTTTGCTAATTATTCTTTTCTGCTTAAAATGCTAGAACGATTTTTCTTGTTAGTGTGACTGGAATTATTGCTTTCAATGAAAGACGCTGTATGAATTATCTTCCTTTCCCTATCCTGTAGTATTAAAATATTTCCCTAGTATTGCAATGTTCAATATGGTTCTCCGTATTTATTACATAGTACTAAAAGAAGTTGTTTAAGCCAACAAATCTTTTCTTCTTTGGTACCTCCAGATTATGCTTATTTTTCTCAATATTTCTTATTTATTTCAAATTCAGCAGTAAATACCATATCTCAATTTTCAGTATTGTTTTCTCAGAAATTAGTATATTTTTTCCTGATACATTTAATGCCATTTTCATCCCAGCTTCTTGGAAATTCTCTTGTACCACTTATCTTCCATATGTACTTCCTACCATATTTAGATTTAGATTTGATGTTACCTTTTACAGACTGGTTAAAAACAGAGCTCCATAGTACAAGAAATTTAACATTTATTCTTGTCACTGTTGCTTAATATACTCTTGTTCTTTTATAGTTGCCATTTCTAATTACCCAGCACTCATGCTTATAGAATTTTTCAGTTTACTTAACCATTTCACAGTTCAATTATTTTTAAATACTGTAGGTGTTCTATCAATCTAGTACGCTATAATTGATTCACTCTGTGCAATGTTTCAAGTCCTGCTCCATGTGGATTGTCAGTGGGCCATAAATCACAGGGAAATAGCAGGGTAGAGAGTGAGGTGAGAGGATATGTGAGCACAGGGTGGATGCTGGAGGACTCCTTGTAACATCCAGTTTTGTTTGGTGTATTAAATTAAGATTTTAATCTTAAAGGGAGAACAAAGGTGGCAGGACAGGAAAGTGGCTAAATCACCGCTGCCTTCCTAAACAAATATAGGTGGTAATTCCCCACCAGTGGTCACCACCACAAAGTTTACCATTAATAACAAGCCATCACAGTTCCAGAGTGCTCTGGCCACTGCCACATGGAAGAAGCAGCTGGAGACAGAGTACGAGGTCTGGTCCATGTCCAAGGCAACAGCACTTGGTCCCTGCATCGGCAGTAACGCAGAGGCTGCTAAAGGAGCAGATGCACGAGAACATGCTTCCAAGCGTCTCGGGCCTGGGCCACCAGTGGGAGTGTTGAGCCAGCTCCAAAGAAGACATTACAGTGCTCGGCAGGCAACGCCAGCTGTCAGGGAGCTCGGCGCCGTTGGCTCTGGATTTGAGGATCAGCTGGACATAAAGGCAGCCCCTCGCTGGTTGTGGCCACATGCATTGCCAGCCAAGTGGGGACAGTGCAGAAATTGTAGCACTAGTCCTGCAGCACCAAGGGCTTTGCCTGCACAAGGCAAATTCTCCTCCAACACAAGGAATGAGTGGACACAGTGCAGCACAGAGGGCTGCAAGATATCACGCAGAGCAGTTGTCTTTTTTAATCAGAGATTTCTACTATCAAGCTCATTGCTGCAGAAACCGAGGGAAGATCACAAAAGTGTATTATGTATCACCGAATGCCCCATCAAATTGACCTAAGTACGTTTTGTGGCTTTCCTGAAACTTTTAGATAGCCACTCCACAGACTGTCTCTGTACCTTTCTCAGACATTGCAGAGACTGCTACAGACAGACCCAAGCAGTCATCGTGACCTAGCCAGTCAAATAAGATGAATCTTGTGTCACTCTTCATTGGCACATCATTTTTTTCTGTGAGAACTTCAGCAAGAGGAAGGTACCAAGAGGTCAAATCACAAATTATACAGCATCCTGGAAGCTCTAGGAGTCTGGATGTATAAGCAATGATTGATTGGCTCATTTGTCTGCTGTCTCTTGCTGTAACATAAAAAGACAAAAAAGGTGGACAATCTCGATTGTTTTTTGAATGGTTTGCTTGACATTTCTAGTGCATGTGTTACATGATTTCATCTGTCACTTAAGAGTGGGTGAGATTCTTGTGGTTAAATATATATGTATCATAAACTTCTGACTAGCTTATCTGCCTACTACTTTCTTCCACAGAAACTGCTTTGAACACACATACTTTTAAGTAGTTTCTAACCAATGCCCTTTTTCTCCCCCTTTCCATTATAGACTATACTGCCACTCAGTTGTTTGCTTTCCTGAGCAAATATCCTAAAATGATATTTACCCTTGTTCCTGATGATCAAGACAGAGTCCTGGCAACCTGATAGGTTCCTTATACGTAAAAGTCTAAAAGCACAGAGATATAGAGAAATAAAACTGGGCGTTTTATATGACAAGAATGGGAAGACTCCAGAGGGACTCAGGATTCACTTATAAGCCTGATACTATACGCTGGGATAGGGAATTTTATGGTAATGAGACTGATAGGCAAATTTAAGTTTTTGAATACGTATTTGTAAAAAAAAAAAAAAAAAAAAAAAAAGAAAAAGAGTTATTTTAGGAGGCATGGCCTATATTCGTCTGGCAATATTTCTCTGTTTTTCTACTGCTGTGTTCATGCTCCCAAGACATGATAACCATAGAGGGCATGACCATTACCTTGCTCCAGTTTGCCAAGCGTTGATCACCGGACAGCAGGAAGCTGATCTCTGTGAGCAACTTGAGTAGGCAGAAGGCACATGTAGACATCCCCCGGAAGCAAATCACAGCAGAAATCCAGTATGAAACCCAGGATCTGCGTCATCTCACCAAAAAATACCACATCTACTGTCTACTTCTTTTTTAGAAACTTCTCTCACATTTTTATTTATTTATTTATTTGTTTGTGTGTTTCACAGATTCAAAAAATGTTTGAGGTTGGAAGGGATCTCTGGAGATCATCTAGTCCATCCCCTCTGCTAAAGAAGTTTGCCCAGACAGCTTTTGAATATCTCCAGGGATGGAGACTCTACAAACTCTCTGGGCAAATATATTACTTCTGCTTTCCTTTTTTTTCTTTTTTTTTTTTTTTTTGAGTTTATACATGCCTATAAACAAAAACACACATTCTTTTCCAAACACAGCTACACATTTATACAGGATATGAATAAAACATGATTACATTGCTTTATCTAAACTCACTTGGATAAAAATGCAATGCTCTTGCATTTTTGCTTCTTAGGATAAATACAATATCCCAGATACCTGCTGATAACACCTACAAAGTGATACAGTCCAGTATTCTGTGTTTTTATAAATAATGATTTGAATACTAATAAACAAGAGATCTTTTCTTTGTTTCTGTGAATTAAGAATGATAATATTACCTCTATAACAGAAACTAATATTTCAGATCTCATTTCACAACATGGCAGTTCAGCAAGACTTACCTCCCTAAATGTACCTAACCTAGGGAAATATATGAATCAAAATGTATGGTGCAAATGCAGGCATTTTTAAGGATTTCAATAGCTAGAATATATGCATTACTTAACTTAGGAGCAGAAATCTCTTCAGTGTAGTTAGTCTACTTGCTTACTTTTATCAAAAAAAAAAAAATATACTTGGATTTTTCCATAAATATAAAATTATTATACAGATTTTTATTTTTGTGAAGAAAGTCATTTGTCCCTGATTAAAGAAATACTTATATATAATCTCAGTTTCTCAATATGTAGTGTTCAGAGAAAACATGACCTTCAGGTATCAGGAATTCTAGGAAAAAAAGGGTAAGAAATGCAGCTCTTCCTATTTTTTATTAAAGACTATTTCTCCAGGTTTTCCCACATTAAAATAGCCCATTTGAAGAATTAATATTTAGCTGAAATTCAGACATATCATTGGAGTGAAATAAACATTTATCTGTGTCTAAAAGATCCGTTGCAAACTTGTGTCTTGGCAAAATCGTTGTATTCACTTGCATCTTGGCAAAATCTTGGTGTCTGCCTTAATCCTTGAATAGTTTGCAGCTTCATGCTTAAGGAAACGTACAAATCAAGTCAAATTAGAAGAAGAAAGATCAGTAATCTGCCCTGTCCAACCTTTGGCTCTCTCTTCCCTTTATGTTTCTCTCTATTCATGATAAATTTTGCATCAGTTCTGTAAAGAAAATTTATTCTGCTGATGAGATTTTTGGAAAAAAAAAAAGATATGTTCTTAGGCATCTGATAGGATTTTTTTTTTTTTTTTTTTTTTTTTTTTTTTTTTTTACTGCTCGTTCTGGTATATTCCTGGGGCCGCCTCTGGAATAACCAGTTTACACATAATTAGCTCCATGAAGTGGCTGGATACTTCATGGACTATCACCTGATTTCTTTTTTTGGATCCGTCTGGCTTTTGCATAGATGTATAGAGAGGCAGGCCATCATCCTGTTTTTCTTGTCTCGAGGAACATAGGAAATACTGTATCAGATCAAATTAGTTACCCAGTATCCTGTTTCCAACAACGGCCTTTTCCAGAGAACAGCATAAGAATCTGTGTCCGTATGTGATTGGCACACACAATATAACTTGTTTAACAGGGAAATCTCTCTATGTACCTGTGGAAAGAATAACTTACTGATGCCTCACACACTCAGAGTTAATGCTCTACAATATGTTTTAAAGCAGTGTAAGGTTAGTTACTAATCTTGAGCCATCTTAACTCCAAAGGAGAGCCAGAATCTAAAATATTTTAGTGCTTCTCTCAAAGCTAAATTTTCTTTAAGGATATGAGGAAAAGGAAGGAGATTTGGGATGAGATAAGAGCTCTTTTAGGTAGCACTCCATTTAAATAGCATTTTGTGGTTTGAGATTTGCTGCTGAACAAATTGGAGAGATTTTAGTTTTTACAGTTGCACTTGAGCAGAACTTGTGCTAAGACACTAGTGGCTCAGCGGCAAAATATTTGATCTCCTCTGATGTCTTCTTAACTCACCCCAGGGTATGAACACAGCAATTGCAATGGTCTGCCAGTGCCAGCGCTCCTCATGATGAGCTCACTTTGCTTGGTGTTTTGGATCTGCCAGGAGGGCAGGATCCAGTCCTAATACGTCATTAAAACAAAACAAAGGAAAAAAAATAGAAAACTCACATTGTTATAGGAGTAGCAGCTACAGCAGCTAGCTACCCCACCAAGGTTATACCAGTTTCCCTCAGGTACCCATTCTTGAGTAAAATCAGGACATACTCTCAAAGCATGGCCAACCCTTATTTATGGCACAGGGTTCCTTGTAGCTGTGGAATATTTCCGAAGAGGCAGAGGCATCTTCTGTAAGAGCGTAGTGCTGATAAAGGGGAAGTGCTGGGCTCAATGTTCCTCTCAGCCTCATTGGCAGGTAAGCATGGAGGTTGCCGATGTGTGTGCGGTTGGGCAGCACGAAACAGAGAAAAGCAGAGGCACTTCTTTTGTGCAAATTAGAAACTCGTGTGCACCAAGATTTCCTTGTTGCAGTTTGAAGCTGGGGGTGGGGAGGCAAGGAGGGAGGATAATTTGATAAGAGATGAATCCCCTTGCTTTCCAGCTGATCCTCAGAGGTTAAAAGGGCTGGGGATGACTGGACTCATCTCTTAATAAGGATATCAAACACTGTGGTAGCTATAGGCCCGACTCTGGCAGTACCGGCTTCACAAACAGCCTGTTGACTGTAGGTCCAATCACCTTCAAAACAACGAGTTGAGTTCACAAGTAGCATGCTTTATTCAAATGCAACATTTACAAGTAGGTTTTGGCTGTCAATACAGGAAATTCTCTACTATAGTGTGGGGTTCTTAGCTAGCTTTAATGTACAAGTACATTAATCATCACTCACCCCAGAAGACGGGAGAAGACTCTCAGTATTGAGGAGTCTATTCAGGCAGTGTCCTAGCCCAAGGGGATGAAAGGAGTTCAGCCCATTAACCAATCCCAGAAGTTTCAATAGAGCCTTCCGTCCAAACTCTTTCCTCCTTAATTTGCCTTTCATATATTTTTTAACATTTAGGTGGAGCTTGAGCGACTGCCATCAGACTTAATCTTGTTATTGATTGGTGAAAATGTCTCTTGCTTTCATTTAAAGATACAGTCACTCAAAAATCTCGACAGCAAGTTCAGTGAGGAGTGGTCGTACCTCGGAGGCGGGTAACTTTTGGAGTGGAAGTGTGCATTGGCATTATAATGGGAAAAGTTCAAGCAAAGTTCATCCGAAATGAGTGATTTGCCACTCTTGCTGGCTCAGCACAGGATATCTGGTTGTGTATTTCCCATTGGAGAGCTACTGTGCAGCTTAGCAGCACAGCACGGGGAGTACAACAGAGTTTGGCCGCGGTGTCTTCACTCTGCTCCACGCTCTGTTACTCCTCTTTGCAGCTGGTAGAAGGGCAGACTGTGCTGCCTAGGGAACCGTGGGGGAGCGGAGTCCATGCATACCAGACCATCCTGGAAGTACCAGCTGTGTCTCACCTCAATTCTGTAATGCCATAACTTCTGTTAGGCCCTAGTTTTTCTCAAAGTTTCCCCTTTTCAAGCAATTCTTCCACATTCCTCTGGAAGAGGAGCAAATGCAGAGGGAACACTGATGTGTTTAGTGGAGGTAAAGTGCCAGTGACCTGAGCCTTGGTTGTCTGCTGATGGGACAAGGCCCTTCAGCCCAACATGAGACAAACTACTGCAGGGACCTCTGTTGGGGACATTATTCATGCTGGAGAAAAAAAAAAAGAAAGGAATATCCTAAGATATCACCGTATTTCTTTGTTTTTCTCCTCCATGATCTCAAAGTCCTGCTCCCAGGAATCAAGCTGCCTCCTAAACACCTGAAGGCCTACCCATAAACTAACTGCCCCCTAAATGAGTGAGGACCAACTCTTCCACAAACTAATCTAGTCTCTGGAAACAAACTACCAGGAAAACACCTGTCCTTCCTCATAGGCATCAGCTGCAAGTGTATTTATACTCCCAAACAGAGATGCCCAGTTAATCTGCTCCTCCATGCAGACAGTAATAGAAGTACTAAAAGAGACAGATAGTCATAATAAATAAGGGTCTAGGTTCTCTGTGCGTGTAAAACAGGCTTCTTCCTTTGAAATCAAGGCTATGACAGGCCAACTGAAAATGTGGGTTGTCTTTGCAGCAGTCTAGATACAGCTTTACAAACCTGGTGATTGATGAAAGACCATTTTTCTCTGCAAGAGGCAGGACTATAGTCAGAGAACTGCTTATATTTGTTAACAATATTTTTCTATCCCAAATTGACTGGATTTAATCTAATAAAACATTTCCCATTTTGTGTAAAAATGCAAGGCTGTACCAGCACGCATCTTCTAAATGAGACTTTGGCATTTCGATATAATTTTCTTGTTACACTTTGTTGTAATAGTATATAAATATTATGCTTGATGAAAGTGTCCACAAGTCTTCTGCTTGTCTGAAGCAGTTACTTTTATTAAGGGTTTATATTTTCCTGGGAAATATAATTTGTGCATTTTCTTTTTCCTAAGAATAGAGATCCCCATGAAAAGTAACATGATGATTCTATTTTCAAGTTGACTCAAAGTCACTTTTATACGGAAGAGACATTTCACTCCAGTGACATGCCATAAACTGATTGATCATTCAGTTTTATAGTTTCAGTGACAAAAGAAGCTTTCTGAACAGTCTTATGCTACCTTTTCCATGAAGAATTCATCCTTTTTTTTTATTCTTGCTGCTTAACAACAATTTCCTAAATTGTACCTTTTAGAGCATAACTTTAAGTATAAAACTTAATACTTAGAATATATTTTGAGTTTCTGCCATTTGTTTCAGACACTGCTTTTTTGTTATTATTACTGCTTCTACTGTTATTATTACTGAAAGCAGGTGGGATGCTTAACACTCGAGAAAGAAAAAAAGGTAAAGTAACTTACAGCCTGAACACTAGACTTTTCTGGTGCTCTCTTTTAACTGGCATTGTTCATTTTCAAAGCCGGTGTAATATTTTGCATGGTATTTTCCAAGCAAATATCAGCTTTCAGTGCTCATGCTTGAGGCCGGCTGGCTGCTCCTCATCTGTGAACCTCAGCAGTGTACCTGTGGGCAACATGGCCCTCATCTGCAGGTAAAAATAAGCCTGTGGAGAGGGGAGATATTGGCTTTGCACAGCACTCCCGTTAGGTGGTTCCATGGTTGTGGGCTGGGTCAGAGCACCCAAAGCCTCACTGACCTCTGCAAACTAAGGATTATATAAATGAACCTTGCAGCACTCTGCAGCTGGCCTAGGAAGAATAGGCACAGTCCTGCATAGTTGAGATCTGTGGTTTTGTGATCGATTTTGGAAAGTTCAGCTCCAAAAGTGCGTCAAGTTGAAAAGCCAAACCTCTCTTGGCTTTGGGAGGCACCTGGATGGAGAAGTGATGCACATGTTTTCACCATGGAAAACTCAATGATGGGGGCCATGCGAAGGAAAATGTGAGATGTCCTGTCTCACCTTTTCCTTGCAAAGCAAGTATGATTCATTTAATAAATGACAAACGATAAATAAATCAATCCAGTCATCAACAGAGTATTTTTTTATCAATTTCCCATGAGTTAATTAATAAAAACACTGTGGACTTTGTTTAGCTTGATTTCTTAAAAAAAATAGATGACTAAAAAGTTTTCTTTTCCCTTCCGTGTTTATTATATTATGCATGGGAGTTTTGTATTCCCAGCAAAGAGATTACCTTAAAAGCATGAGCAATATTTACAGGAGAAAAGCAATGTCTTAAAAGCACTTAGAAACATTCCGAGCTTTGGTCCTTTTATGATAACTACACACGAAGCAGATTTTACTTCAACTGTTTTAACAGTTTTTTACAACGAGCACCTTGCTAAGTACAGAGGAGTTATCTAGCATTAATGAAGTTGTACAGAGAGAATGTGATTTGCCACATTAACTTGTGGCATCACATTTTATCTTGTTTCTGTAATGATTTTTCTTCTCTAATGGAAACACATGCTTACATAAGCAGATTTTTTGGACCGTTATTTTATAATTAGACTGTGAGTTCCACTTGTTGTAACTCCAGCCTGAGCAGTTACTAATACATTTGGATAAAGTAGATGTGTTCTTAAAGTTCTTTTAAATTGCAAACCTTGAATAATTTCTTTGACGCTTTTCTTAATTATAAACCATTCAGAATAAAAGAGAATGAATTTTTCCCCTCGAGCAAAGCCAGTGTAAATTCTAACATATCTCTCTATATAAAGAATTCTTTTCCTTTCTGCCAAAGTGAATACTGAATGCTAAACTACTTCATAGTTCATTAGTGTACAATTAGGCCCACGTTCACTGGTATGGGATGCTTGCTCTGAGCCATTCTCATGATGCAAAGCAGCTGTAAACTTGATTTAACAGCCTGGTTAAACTGGGTTTACAGCTATTTTTTGTGGCTGGAAAGGATCAACATGTCCGCGGTGTACTGGTAAAATTGGCCTGTCAGTAAAGAAAGAACTTACATTATTATTTTATCAGTTCTCAAACTGCCTCTGTCATAAAGAAGCGTTTGATTGTCTTCATTTTGTAAGACCTGGTTCTCCACTTTATTACATAACTTTTCACTATTCTGTAATTATGACTGAGGGAAAACACATAATAAAAATGCTGAATTTAAAGAAGGAAAATATTCAAGATATATCTGTCAGTAGCAAACATGAATTAGCAATGATTCCTATCTGCTAATGGCAAGACATTATATCACAGCACGGAAAAAAAAAGAAAGAAAGAAAGAAAGGAAAAAAAAAAAAAAAAAAACACTCATCCCCAGCCAACATTTCCTTAGTGCCCAGTACGTGACAGCAGCTTATACCATGCTATACCATGTACAGATCTTATTTTCCATGCTCCATCTCAGTCTTTCACTTACGCCTCTCTAGTCCAGGTAAAATATGATTATACCTAAACAAAAAAATAGTATTCAATACAACTGATGAAAAAAAAATAAAAGATTTTTTTCAAAATTAAATGATGTTAGAAATTAAAGGAAACTGGCAATATCAACGCATATAGCCCATGGGCTGTAGTTCTGTGTTTCATTTTTCTTTCATTTCCATTTCTGACTTCAGACGGGAATTTGGGAATATAACAGAGCAAATCAACATCAAGAGAAAATTGATGCAGCTGGGAGATGGAGTCTAACAGGAAAGCTAGGATCATCGGGGAAAAAAGGAACAGTGGTTTTGCTGCAAGTCCTGGTGCATAGGTGGATGCAGAAATTACTGTCAACATAAAATGAAATATTTAATATTTAATTGAGGTAAAATAGTGAATGTAAACACAAAACTATTCATTGGTGAAGCTGTCTCTGTATCCCCCTCTGCCCAGGTTCCCATGGCAGTGGTGTAAATCAGACTAAAAATCACTTGAAATCCGTGCTTTTCTGATGCACCCTCTTCTGGTGGAAAGGACACTTTCAGTAGCTTATCTTGAGGAACTGAATGTTGTAAAGACACATTAGACTCATATCAGGTTTTATTGGGCCCGATTTTTGCAGTGTAAAACCAGGTGGAGAGGACGATGACCTCTCCTGTATTAGCTTTCAGTCTTCATGAGCAGCCCAATGGCAGTAAGGGTGGTAGGTAGTAAGAAATGGTTTGCCCCTATCAAATCAGTAGTAAACCTGGAGGCAGAGCTGCATCTGGTTATGTCTCAGGCACTGTCCACCAGACCACCCCAGCAGCTGTGGGTTGCCTGTGAAGTGCTCAGCTTCCATTTCCTGGCAAACCACATCTGGCTGCTGTATGATCAGGCTGCAGCCAAGAACTGGGGCCATTTCAGGGAGACTGAGAAAGACAGTTTTTTCCTTCTTCTTTTTCATTCCAGGGTAAAAAACAATCAAAATGAATGCTTTTGTGCCCAGCATATTTTCCAGACTGAAAAGCGTCTGTAGATCTGTAAGGGCAAGCTAAGCAACCTTGGTCTCTTGGAAAGCACATTGCCACTGTGACCAACTATATGATGGCTCTCAGGGAGGTCATTTGGCAATGTCTCTTGCTTTTGTTCCTCAGCTGCTTTCTGAGATTCACCAGCTGCAGTAATATTTCCATGTAATTCTTCTTCAAGCCAATAAAAATCATAACCATTTTCAGTAATTACATTGCCGTCAGCTTTGCTTCCAGTATCTTTTAACCTTTGTGAACTTTTTTTATTTTGGTAGTTAATGGTCAATTATCTCCCCCCTGTATCTCTACCAAGTACATAACTACTTTTAGCATTTTTCCTATTGTATATTGTCTCCAGTTTCCTTTTTCTTTGATAAAGTACTATCAAATCCCACAGATAAAGACATAAAATCCAAAGAAAAAAAAAGGAAAACTTCTCTAGATCCTTATGTAGATTCCTCATTGAAATATGTAGCTGATGTAAAAAAAGTTTACTTAATTTGTTTTGAAATAAAAGAACTCCACTTTTCTCATGATCCTGAAGAACAACTTCACATTTTTGTCCAGATATTTTGTGCCACTGCGTCACGCATGATAATGCATATATTGTTAGTAACATAGCATAATATGGAGCAGGAGGCTATTCTTATGAGAAAGGATTTACTCCTCATTGAAAGTATTGTAAAAAAAAAAAAAAAAAAAAAAAGGGAACCCAACAATGCTTTTACACTGTGTCACAAATATTTGCCTCTTACATCAAACTATCATGTGAAACTTTGTCATAGACAAATTAGTTATTCATTTAAAAGCCAACAGGAATTCTCCCTGCAGCCACTCCAAGCTGAGACACATACCTTCTTCCATCAGAGATGAAGGCTTTGCAGGTAATTTGTTCTTCCCCTTTTCATCTCAATGCTCTATAAAATGCCTCCCTGGCTCTCTTCCATTTTGAACAAAAGGTTCTAACTACCTGACTGTTTATGAAGAATCGGGTCCTTTGTCTATATTTTATTTCAATGTTTCTTCAAATCTAATTTGAAGTGCTTGTGGAAAAAGACATTACTCTGTCATATGACTGAAAAAAACATTTTTCCAAGGAAAGGCCAAAAAAAGGACATATTTCATCAATATTTTTAACAGTAGGGCCAGTGCAATGCTGAATTTCACAAGAACCCTAATGCTTAGCCACAACACCTTTTCCTCAGGAGTGGAAAATGTGGTCAACCCTGGCAACATCATACTGTAGCAATCACTAAATACACTCACAAGTTCCAGTAATAATGCCAAAGACAGTGGAATGTAGTTACATGTTTGCAAGCATCTTCCTGTCTAGCTTTCCTGATTAGGATCAGCTGAAAGGCAGCATTGCTTGGTGTGCTTGATATTGCTATTCATGCATTTGCAGCATCCTCTCTGTGCTTTCTAACATCCATAAAGCAGTGCTTCTTTATTGAGAGACATTCTTTGAGGAAGAATTTTAGAATTTTTCACAAATGTTTCCCATACCACACTTTCCTTCCTCTCCCAAATCCCGTTTTTTTTTTTTTTTTTTTTTTTTGACCCTCAGGATACACAGCAGTATTCTCTGGATATTTTGGTTCAAGGCTTATAGAGGGGGTAGAGCATTTTCTACCGACCCTGGAGAGTGGGACTCTCTTGCCCCAGTGAGGCTGATAGGCACACTGCCTTTGTGCACCGTATTTGTACAGAACCCCAGAAACCATTTGGTTTCCTTCAGGCAAGTATTCAACAGTGGTGAAGACAAGCCAATAAAAAATGTTTCTGTGACTGCAAGGTAAACATTCCACGCTTTCCAAGCAGTTTCCTTTGCCTCCCCAGCACATGCCAAGGTTGTGTCACAACCTGTTAAAACATGACAACTCTTACAGCTTTTGCCCTTCTTTTGTTGCACATTACTGCTATTTTGTAGGCAGATACATACCTGTCGCTCTTCCAAAAGCCCAAAATAATCAGGAACTTGTCTCTGTCATGGCACAGTATGTACAGAGATAACTAAGTTGTCTGCATCTACAAATCTGGTAGCATTTTTGTTACTTCCCAGTGGAAAGGGAGGGGAGCCCCACGGCAGAAGGAAGGATGACATGTTTTGGTACTCATGGTCTGGAGGTCAAAGGTGTTTAGGAATGTTCAAAAAACTCTACGTGGTAATCTAAAAGAAGACAATCTGATCCACCTCTGATGTGCTTTACCTTAGTCTTCAGATGTTAGTGAGGGAAATCTTAATGACCAAAAGTGGGATGTTCTGGAAAGATCTGCTCTTCATATCAAATCCTGAAAGTCAATTGTGTTGGCTTTTCAACACCTCTGGTCATCACAGTGGAAAGTACCAAGGGCTGAACACAGTTTAAAGAAGGGATCCACATAAAGTCACATTGCAATCAAAAAGTGACTGGTTGGTGATGTTGCTATTACTGTTCCTTCCAACACAGAATCTTTCAATCTGGAGAAGGATAAAAGGCACTGATTTGTTTCTAGGAGGTTCTGGTCTTTTTCTTTTGTTCCAGAATTTTGTATAATCATACAGTACATCACATTTTCTCCAACATAGTTTTAATTGCTTAAAAAAAGAGAAAAAGAATACACACAGTTTCTCAATTCCCAATTTACCAAAGCACTAAATTTTTGCCGTAAAGTTTATTCTTGTTTATTTAGTTTTTAAATCTATGTCTTCCTTGTAGTTTTGGCACTTGTACCCTTTTAATATGTCTCACTTGGCATTATATTCTGACATAGCAATAACCTAGCCAATCTCTATATGTTAATTGGCTACCAACCCTCTAGCTGCATTTGTCATTCTATTCTAATTTCCTTTTTAATTACCCTTATCTTATTAGGAAGTACAGTTGTGTTTGCAGATTTCCAGTTGGAATCATAGCAGACTGGTAAATGTAGAACATTTACCTCCCAGATAACGGCTGAAGCTTTAAGCAAAGTCCTTGTTTGCTTGCAGTTGCCAGCCATACGTTCATATTTTGCTTGGAGCCTGGCCCAAGGCCTGCTGATGTAGGTAGAAATCTCTCTAATTATCCTGTTGATGACCTGTGGTGTGATTCAGGAATTAGTGGTAGAAACTGTTAAAGCCCAGCAGCTATTAAGCGTTACCTCATGCACCTCCCCATGCCCAGAGCTTTGTCCTGTTCATGGCTGCCTTTTCTCCCTGCAGGAGAAGACAGTCCTTTCTCAAGAGCGCATGCCTTCGAGCTGGGAAAATAAAAAGGTCCTGAGCAGATCCAGTCCGTAATGTCTTACCATTCCGCCTCACTAAGGCTCCTCCAGCAATGTTGTCTCCCAGAAATCTTCCTCTTCTTGAGGAGCTAATTAAAATTCTTGTACTTCCAACTCACCTGATTGATTAATTCATTTGCATTTTTGCTTGGTTTAATCTAATGCTTATTTATTTATTTTCTGTCCTTGTTTCCAGTATTGCCTGAGGAATGCTTTTCTTTACGCTCACAGGAATCCAGGCAATTAAGTACAGCATTTGTAACCCTATTAATGAATTTTACCAACATACATCCTGTAGAAAAGTAATGAAAGGAAAACATATGACATATACCCCTAGCTTTTGACTAGACACAGTAAAGGCTGTGTCATAGCCAATATTTAAGACTGAAAAATATCTTTAACGATCTGGAAAATTGCCAGGCTAAATTGAATGAACTAGACAGCATTCTTGTAAAAGAAGGTTATAATATCTATTATCTTAGTCGAGATAAAATTCAGGTAAGATAGAAAGAACAAAATTATTGCCAGAGAAAATTAAATGAAATACTAAAATCTTTTTTATACTTCAGTTTTCAGGATGTCTTATATTATTGCAGTGTACTGTCTCTACTGAACTTTCAATTGGGTCCATAAAAGAAAGGGAAGTTGGGTTTTTTTTTTTTTTTTTTCTCCTATAGGCCAGTTTTCCACAGACAGAGTAAAACCTTGGGATTGTGGAGAAGCAATAGATACAATTGCCTTCAATGTAGTTTTTACCTCACCCATCTCCCCAGCACTGTGATGGTCCTTCTGTGATCTAGACAACACAGAAATGTTAGAAGCTAGCTCAGAGACAGGAACAGCACAAAATTTCCCTGATCAAGTGGTGTGAGTGTTAGCTGTGCAATTACCATGCATCTGCTGGTGGATGTCCAAAAGGGAATGCAAGTCCCTGTCCTCTGCCACTGCAGGCAGTTGTGGTGTTACTAAGAAGGACATTGCTATATTGTGTACAAAGGAAAAGAATCTCCTGATTCTCCTTTATTTTAGAGCAGTACAAGTGACAGGTAATTTTTCTTTCGGGTCCTGATTGTGGTTCTTCCCCTTTTCTGGTTTATAATCAGAGCAGCAAAACAGGCAAAGATTTTTAGCATTCTTGTAGGGAAGGAGTGCAGTGAATTCACATGACTACATATTGTGTGCATGTTGTCCCTTAGTAACTTATATTTTATATATTCAATTTCTATATACAGATGAGATGGCATAAGCTCTTACAATAGGTATCTGATGGTACAGAATGGCTTGGTAATATCAATCTGTCCCATGCAAAACATTTTGAAGAACAAGGTCTCTCATTATCTTTTTCTTTCACTTGTATTGATTATCTTCTTACAAGCACAGTCAAAGGGCAGATAAAAGGATAGAAGAAGGGGAAAAGAGAATCTTTGATTTTAAGACCTCGTAAATATGCTTTTTTTTTTTTTTTAGGGTAGAATTAGAACACACTGAGATAGATTGAAACTGTCATGCTCAACTCCTAAAGTCTTACCTGAAGCCATCGGTGTCAGTAGAAATGGTTTCACTGATGTCACTGAAGTCTGGATGAGAGGGAGAAAGTGAGGGCAGCACTGACACAATGTGGGTCTAATTTTATCCCCAGAACAAATGAACAAAGAAACCCAGGCTTCATTCATAAAGCTTGCAACTGAACTACATTCACAAACTACACGGATTCAATGGTGCGTTTGTGATAGAGTAAATGATACTACTTTTACTCTTCTTGTAAAAGAAAGTAGCATAGGGGAGGAAACGACAGCAGAGATCCACAGGAAAGGCTATCTACAGATTTAAATAGTTTAAACCACTAGGAGAACACAAAGTGTCAAAGCTTACTTGCTTAATGAACCCACATAAACTCCCTAAATATTTTCTGCAATAATTGTTTCATACACTTTGAGACAGAATTTCAAATGCTAGTCCCAAATCTAACACCTGCAGTTACAATCACTTGTATATGCAGGTACCTGATTGCATCTGTAAATCAAATATATATGTTTAAGTAATTTCACCTATACCTGAAAAATTTCAGACATGAAAGTGCATTTCTTACTGAGGGCACACCGAAAGTTATGTCCAGTCTGAGAAGAAAGAGAGCATGTAGAAACAGTAAGCAGAAGAAAAGTGGTTCTTACTTTTTCAAGATATTATAACCTTCGTTGAGCTTTGCATTACTCTTTGTATAGATATTTTTTACACCCTAGGCATATAGGTCTTTCACAATCTCTTTGAATTTGTATTTATGGTTTTCCAACAAAGTAAATGCTAACCCATTGTTAAACAAGCATTATTAATTTATATATCATGTTTTGGAGAATACATGGAATCTAATATATCATAGCAGAATGTTCTTCTTACAACACCTTTTCATAGCTTACCTGTGAGGTGGCAGTTTGATTTATTCATTTTTTTCTACCAGAGAGAAAAATCTTATTTTTCTACCTCCTCTAACTCTAAAATATACCCAGCCACTTATAATTCATCTTTAGACTGAATAAATTTCAAAACGTTAGGTAGTTCTTATTTTAAAAACACCCCAAACTCTAGGAGCATCAAAAGGGAAAGAAGTTAGAGAAAAAATATTTCATGAAAAAAATCACTTTAAAATGTAATTATGAGTAATTAAATTCATAAGTGATTCATGGCAACCTGATAACTTAAGTAACATGTGACTAATTTGCATGATTCATGAGAAAGTCCTCTGAAACCAAATGTATTAAAACAGTTTCAGCTTATTGTCAGGATGTTCAGAATCAAGTCCATAAGCTACAAATGTTAAGCTGAGTGCTATTCCAGTTTCACCAGGCATTTCTGTCTGTCTGTGTATGCAGATATTTTCTCTTAATGTACTTGGAATATGGAGTTTATTATATATTAATTGATTTCCCCTCATCTAAGCAAGCTAATGCAGAATTATTGCTGTGTGCATGCCTTCTTAAAATGACACAGCAATTCATTTTTTTCCCCATACATTGAAAACATTATGTTGTCAGTATATTCCAGGCTTTGCTCCCTGATAGAGATCTATAATTACAGGAACCTTCAGCTTTTTAAAAGTTATGCACTCTTTGTTTATTTTTTATATCTTTGATCTACAGCAGCTGCTATCAATCTGTGTATCATAAGAAAACATATGGCCAAATATGATTAATTTATTCAGAAGCAATTGTGACTTGTGATATTTTGGCTGAAAGGATGAGAAATAAGAATTAGTACAAGCTCCTTCATTGTACTGGAAAGCAACAGCAATAACAGCAGTTACGTGACTCTGTGTTCCTGCATTTTGTAATGTGTCTCTACCATCTTCTTTCTCCAACACAACCGTACATTTTCTTTATAAGTGTATACATGAAAACCCAGGAGAGTATTGCCATCTCGTATACTGGAGAAATGTATTATTTTTGCATTATTGAAAATTAGCAACATAAAAAAATGTGAAATTGCATAGTCTTAGCTGTAGAATGGAGTTTTTTCACTGTGTGTATTTTAGGCTAAAGCAAAATAAAAGAAACAATATCTGTAAGGCATTGTATATAAACATCTGTGAAACAGCAGTTTAACCAGGAGCAGCAAATGCAGTGGCAGATTAGCTTAGCTAAGGCAGCTCTTTGGAAGAAGGAGCTGTGATACAATGAGGCTTCATGCATATGATCTTCGTTACTTGTGGTAGCAGATAACCTTGAAAGTGTGAACTAAGCATACTCAGTGCAATATTTTCTTAATGACTCTACAGGCAACCTGAAACACTGACTCTGAAAGTCATGATCAGCCCCATTCATTTCACTGGGCTGTTAAGCTTGAGACATAAAGACGAACATTTAAATGTCATCATAGTTAATTATATCACCACTGATTATTTTACCAGGAAAATCCAGCTAGCTTGAATTCCCAACTGCTTTCCATGCCTTCTGCATAATAAAATGTCAAGAGTATTCCCTCCATCCATGCTTCCCCAGACTACTTTTTCAATACTAAAAATTATTTAGCCTTGCCAAAACACAGATGAACTAATATATAGCTTATCTATCTAGCTAGCTAGCTGTCTAGCTATAGAGTGACAGGGAAAACCTATCAGATTTGGTACCCAAAGAGGTAACCTAGTTCTGCTGGTTTGATGATTTTACTTGCCCCTCTATTTTACTCATAAAAAGTGGAATTTTTACCTATCCGATTCAGAATACCATTGAATCCAGAAAGGATGGTACAGGATTTACTTCTTACCTGCTATGGAGAAGTCAGTCCTAGTTCTACACAAGCTTTTTTACCTAACAAGCATTTTGTGGTTCCTAATTCTACAGGAGCTTCTTTACCGTACCTAACAAACGTGTTGTGGTTCAACTGCATGCTTTTCTTTATTTCTAAATACATACTTTGGCATGCTGCTTGCAGGTTTTATTGGTGGATGCTAAGCCTGGCTGAGCAGTGTAAAACCATCCATGTGAGGAGTGGAATCAGGAAAGCTCCTTATTTTTTAGGTATCATGGTTTATTCAAAAAGAAATGCCTGCTTTTAGGATGACTCTCAGGTGTTGCCAAATCAGACTGAAATTGCTGCTGTTATAGTCCAAGCTCTGCCTCTTTAGTAGCACAGGTGGTTGCTGGGCTCACCTTTAGTGTTATTGTTGTGTATCTGGAGAAGTAAAATAAAAGGGTCTAGCTGGGAGACAGCACTAGCTCTGGGAGATCTCTCTATAAGTACAAAGGAAGTGGTTTCAAGGTGTGGGAGTATGAACTTCTTTCTATCTTTCATGGCATCTACTGCTGTGATGAGGCTGACCACATTTAGTTTCAAAAAAAAATACCAGCTGGGGGAGAATCTTATGTATCCCAGAAGAAGCATACTAGTAGAACAGTACTGCTCTAATGAGAGAAGGATGATTTCTTCCTGAAAAAAACAACTAATTGCAAAAAGTATGAGTCCCTTCTTCGTTTTCTGTGCTGAACAGAAATATTAGCAAAGTATGGCTGTATTGATTCCTTTGTTATGTAATTGTTCAGTAGCCAAAGCACTATAAACAAGAAGTTTCAAATTTTAGCTGTCTGTAGAGAAAGATTTATTACTAGAGCCTCATTCCTTTTCTGGAAGGCTAAATTTATTGACAATGCGTGGACTGTTATGACAACTACAGAGTTGTACTTATGTTATCAATTATGGGTAAGTGTATAATGTAGCAAATTAGATATATCTACTCTTCAGCAATGATCATGTCTATTAGTAAGAGCTACATTCTCACAAACCCATTAAGTTACTAAAATTTTTTATATGTGTACATAAAAGCTGCTCCAAGTTTCCTTTCTCCCTCTTCACCAGAGGTATTGATATAGTCATTAATACACAGATATCTGTAACACATTGTGGAAGCACTGGAGTTGAATTTGATGTTGTGAGCCATTTCCAGGGGTGTGCAGATCTGATCCTTCCTTCAGATCCTGATATGATGCCGGTGACTATGTTGTTCAATGAAGTCTGCAAAAACATCTATGTGAGTGAAGAAAACTTATCCTGGAAAATATTCATCTTGCACCTTCACTTACCTCACTTTATATTTTTTTCTGCCTGTTTAGGAGAGATTAGTTTTATGTATGTTCACAATTTAAAGTGCAGTCCTGATCTTCCGAAACTAACAAAGCATTTAAATGCAACTAATAGTTCCTAGAACAGGTTCTGTTTATGCGATTGCCTAACAAGGTGCCTAGTTCCCCTCCTCCCTTCCTGTGTAGTAACTTGACCCCACGCAAATATTAGATTCTGTGATTCTCAAAATGCTGTGTCAGGGCCCTCTCCTACCCAAGAGAACTGCAGCTCGCATCTTGCTGCACCATGCCTCCTTACCAGGCATTGCAGTACAGTTCTCCCTTGATCCCTGCTCTTGAAGCTCTTCCCAATTTCTTGGACTGATTCCGGAGGCTGGGGAAGATGAGCTGTTCCCTGGCTCAGCGATTCATGCATGCTACCTTCAAAGGCAGTTCCAGCTCCCATTGCCTGCTCTCATGGCTGACAAGCTCCTCCATGCAGCCCAGAGCAGAATCAGTAGGAAGAAGGCCAAGCTCAGCCTCCCATTAGGTGGAGATACAGGATCAAGGCAGATGGCTGAATGTGGGTGGCTAATAGGCATCCTATATTCTGGCTAAATACTCTGAGCAGTGACTCCCTGTGTAAAAGGGAAAGAAAACTATTATCCTATGTAGGTCCCATAACAAAATAAAGGCATGGATCACACAGATCATAGAATGGCCTGCTAGACTTTACAAATGGGAGCTCAATCTCTGCCTCGGACAGTTTTCAGAGCAATGCTCAAACATGGTCTTGTATAATGAGACAAAACCTGTTTGCCTGTGAGTAGGGGAGAGATGATTTCCAGACAGCTACTCCACTAGACATTTACCTGAAGCCTTTTTCCTGCTTGATTCAAAGTGTGAGCCAACATATGGATAGAGTGAGCTGTGCAGGGGCTTGGGCTCAACCCCAAGGTGACACAGCATTGCAGCAATGTTGGTTGCCTCAGCCCATGTGGGCAGCAGCAGACTGAACTGAGATACTTAAAGAGGAATTCAGGTGCCTCTTTCTCCCTTATGGACTGAGCCAGGTATGCTTGTGTGATTTGAATAAAGGTCTATCTTGAAATACATCCTATGAGAGAGGGTGGTATGTATTTTGGGAAGGTAAGAATGAAGATATGAGTGTTATGCATTCAGACCTTGAAGCAATGTTACGTTTAAATATTTGTTGTCTTTGAAAGACATATGAGATAACAAAGTAGCTGGAATAGACTGAAAGCAATACTGTTCTACAGCATTGACATTATTGACCCATACGGAAATTATAGCATTGACTCCGATTTTAGAGTTCTCTGCAAATGATTTGTCAACACCAAAAAAACACAAATATCTTTTATTTTTAATTCTGTCCTTAAAATATTGTAGTATGTTTCACACTTGTGCCCTCTGTGTGTCATATTTCCTAAATTACTGCTTATCGCTATGTCAGCAAGAGTTCAGCTATGTTACCAAATACCTTAATAATATTATTTGAAAATTATGGAAGGAATATATCCTACTACTTCTGTGTAAACTCAGATGACTAATAACAACTGCTGCAGAGGTAAAACACAGAAAGTATTTAGAATAAAGAAGGACACAAACCAATAACCTTTCTCTGCTACATAAAACAGAAACCTGCCTGATAGCAATGCCCTTGAACATCATATCTTGGTTGACACAACCTTCACATATTATTATATGAGAATACACTTACACACTCAGTAAATACCATGTAAACATGTGAGATCAATGAAGGTGACAATTTAGGCCTTGTATGAACAGAGCTGAATTCACTCGGTTGTGCTAAGGGGTAGCTCCAATGCAGGGTTTGTTAGAGACAGGATCTGGCTTCAGACAGCTCCGAAGCTCTTGGGTTGCTATAGCTGCTTCAGTTCCATTGTGTCTCTGTACACAAAAGCTGTTTAAAACTTAGTTTGGATGATCTCTTTTATTAAAAATATCTGCTAATCTTCTCCAGTGAACAACATCAATTTCTTACTTATGTGAGAAGGAGGAACATTTATATCCCTATGATTAGTACCCATAATTAGTGGCCCAATCAAGAGTGCAATTCCCTGAAGTTTATGCTATGTTCAATGGGAGATATTCCTGAAAGATATTCTTGATTCTTTTGGGGATGTAACTTAGGCTGTTCATTGTTTTCTGAAAGAGCTTATTTCCCTACTTTATAACAGGCTGAGCTCAGGGAGACTGTCTCTCTTATTCAGGCCATGAGAGATCTAACAGAGGTCAGAGGCAGGACCAGGTCTTTTGATCACAGGTGTGGGGTGTAGTTCCATAGACTGTTAATCAGGATAACATTCCCAAATCTCTTCTCTGTGACAGAGCATGTTTGAGCATATAAAGAATTTCACTACAGTCCAGAAATGTAAGAGTTGGTCCTTACGTGAACCCACTGGTGCACATCATCCTTAGCAGTATTAGAAGTCAGTATGCACACCTTGAGGACTGGAGGACATTGTGGCATGATCCTTTTCTTGTCACTGCGGCATTGCTGGTAAAATTCATCCTAAATTAAGACCATTTTGATGGCAATATTCTAAACCTTTTACTAAAATTACTTCTTTCAGCACTTAGAGATGATATTTGCCAATGAAAAAAGGGAGATCTACTGGTGATTAGAAATTAAACAAGATATCTCTATCTTGAGAAATTACACCTCAGTAATTTCTTAGTTTACTTTGTTTTCTTTTTCTCCATAAGACTGCAATGGCCTAACAATGGAGGAAAAAATCCTCATACCTTAAAACTCCACAGAGATGACATACTCATCTGGGTTTTTATTTTTGCTTAAGGCAAGGTCAGGGCTCTTTATTTTCTCTGTGGAATTTAATGCTGTTTAATTTATTAATTTGATTTATAACTACAAATGTACAATGTGTATTTTAGAGCTGAAGTTTTCCATAGTAAGAACTCTAAGATCACAATCATTTGTAAAGCATGTAATGCACTTTTGACAATGTATAGATAAAGAGCAGTAAGTCATAATCATTATTACTTCCTAAAAGGATGCAATTACAGTACTCCACTTCCCATATCGTTTTGGCATACTGATGGTTTTTAAGGTCCTGTTTTAAAGAATAGGTTATAATTAATATATAAAGTTATATATATATTATATATAAAGTTAATTATATTATAGTATATATGTTATATATATAATATAAAAATCTCTGATTGTCATCAAACTTTTATACGGCTTTCACAATGGCCTCCTTTAATAAAGACGAGCAACTAAAGAACATGCTTACACAGTTTAGCAACACTGATGTTTTGCTAATTTCTGCTACTTTTGAGCCCGAGTATGTAGCCAAATCTATTGACAGAGACTACAGTCAATACATGATGAATTATGGATACCAGCATTCTGTTCCTCAAAAGAGCTACTGTGCAATTAGTAAACTTTTTTTCAACTCCTCTTTTTGGATTTTCATGTGGAACAAGACCTCCACACTCACTATAGAACTGACTATTTGCCTAGAGAAAGTTGTGACTTATCTGAATTTGAAAGAACAAATCTTTGATTTTCTTCTGGCAAAGAAAAAAGTAGTGTATTCAGCAGTGAACTGCCTGACCTTTCACAGTCTCTGCTGTTCAGAGCTTCTGGAACTGCTGCCATTGATGGGGACAGAGAAATATCTGTGCACTTTACAGATTTGAAGGATATAATGTTTTTTAAAAAAATAAATAAAAAAGGTATTTTGAGGAAGCTACCTGAAGGTAGCTTCTTACTATGACAGCTTATTCTGGAATGAGAAGGAAGTGACATGGGCACAAGCATGTTGTCTTACTGAGATGGAAAGTGACCGAAAAGAACTGAGCTGCCCATTCGCCCCTGAAAGATACCTTGAGAGAAGGTGTGATTCAGTGGATCATTATGAGAAACTGCAAGTTTCAAGCTCAGAACTTAACAAAATAGATTTAAACTAAGCATATTCCCATTTTAAAATAATGACATGCTCAGCATTACTTTGGGGTCCAGAATAATACATGAATTACCTTATATTTGCATAGTTATTGCTTTTACTTCATTCTAAAGGAGAAAATGTGTATCATTGATTTTTTTCAAGGATTATTTTTTGAATTTTATGAGAATATGTTAACAGAACTTTGAACATTCTAGCTATAGAAAATAACTGATTTTTGTGATATAATATCAAGGAGATGGTATATCAGTACTTTATGCCTGATATTGGGATTGGGAGGTTGTTAAATTCTCTAAATGAAATACTACCATCAGTGTAGTCACTTACCACACTCCTGTGCCAATTTTTCTTTTACAAAACTTTGAAATGAAGTGAAGGCTAATTTTGAACAAGCTCTAGAAATGTTAGTATTTTTTCCTAAAGAAAAAAGACCAAAACTGAAGTCTTTTGAAATATGTTTATTTTTTCCCTTTTTTAATGGGAAAACAGTTGCAACATGGGGTTTTCTTTGAGTTTCATTGTGTAAGTTAGATTTACAAAGGCACAGGAATTGCTTTGAACTGGCCTAGACAGAAGTAAAATTTTATTCCTGTCATTCGGTTAACATTTCCAGTTAAGTGAAATAATACCTAAAAGGATATACAAAACTAATAAACAGAGTTTTGGTAACTAAAATTGTAAAAACAGTTCTACCACAGAGGTATTTTCAAAAACATGTAGATTATAAATATGTCCCAGCTGATACAACTAACTGCTGAACATCTGGGCCCCCGAGAACATTGGAATGGTTGTTTAAAAACTGCCAGTTCCTTGGACAAAATATAAGCCAGTCATATGACTGGAAAGACTTTTATACTTACACAAGAGATATTTCTAACTTACAACTAATATTTGCAGAGATTTTATTAAAGTTTAGAGTTGAGAGAGAATTCAAGAGGTTAAGGAGGGTCATCTATGTTTCTAAATTGGTTTTAAAAGACCAATAAAGTATCCTTTTTATGCACATAGAGAAGTAATATACTGATGATCAATAGAGTGGCTGCCTCTAGGGTTAATTATACCTTCTCTTGAACCCCTAGATCTAAGTTTCTGACCTAAAGGATAATCAGAAGAAACATTTAAGAGATTAGAGCATTTATACAAAGTCTGTGTGTTTGTAGTTATTCTCTCTCGCACATGCAAAGACAGAAATAGCTTTTTCCAGTAACCTTGTGTTTTGGAGAAAAACGGAAAAGCACTGACCATTTGTACAGAATGATGAAGCCATGGGGTCCTGACTATTCAGCATAATTCCTCAACATGCACAATAGACAACTCCTTTGTGCTTTGATTGCATTCTCCCCATTTGCTGTGTCCTAGTCATTTTTTTCCTCCATTACAAAGGAAAAGATCTCTTTGGTTCTGTTAGAGGTGCCCTCTTTGGCTAACTTGAATATTATGAACAGCTGCCTTTCAGCAACTCCCTCTTCAGCTGACTTCTAAGTCTAACAGCAGAAATTTTGTCAGCATATTTCATTAGGGACCTGCAAGTAGGCAATTGCATGCCAAAGAATAAAATGCCAGTGAGATGTTTTTCTTTTTCTTTATTCTTTTTTGAGCCATGAATAAAACTAAAATTTCCTTGTTCTAGCTAGTTGTCACCATTGTCACAAATGTGCTGTAATATCATTTTTGTATCCATGACTGACGGCGAAACATGCTCACAGTGACTGACTACAACAAAAGGCATTTTCCAGATGCACAATTTCAGATTTCCCAAATTTTCCACTCCCTTCTGAGTTTGGATTGTACTTAGTCATTTGAGCTATTATAAACTCTTTTGTACCCTACCTGCCAGATTATTTTCTCCTCATCGTGAGAGCTCTGTTTGGGAAAAACAACTGCTGCCTCACCTTTGTAAGAGCTCCTGTGTCATCCTTGCTGTTTTGAGCCTTGTCAGGCATATTTCCTATTAATGTTCGCTGGTGCCACAGTGGTTTCCCAGAAATCTGGGCTAGTGACTTAAGCAGAGGTTTCAGTCCTTGACTTCCCGTACACACACACCCCATGGAAGAAGACAGAGGCAAGGTACCAAACATGTGAGGGAGATGCAGGGAGCAGAGACTTCAGCTGCAGAGCTTTTCAGCACAGATTTCTGTGATTTGCAGGTGATTCCCAGTCTCCTGAGCTAGAAATGCTTTGCCAGTTCTAGCTTCATAGCAGGGAGTAGGAGGGATAAAATTTATCAATCATTTTTTGGCAGTTCTGAGATTTGCAATCACCTATGTCCTTTTCATGGCATTTAGATTTAGTTATATATTTAAAGTCAAAGCTATTAAAAAGGCCCCAAACTTTTAAATTATTTTTAAAATTCTGTTATTACTCAGGAAAGTCCCTAACAGAGCTCATCTTAAAACCACAAAAATACAAATTAAGTCATGATATGCCACCTAACAATGTTTCAACATCCAAGTGCAGGTTCAGATCATGCTTGCAAAGCAAATCATCAGCATCTGGTCATTCTTGCCTACATCAGTCAGATGACTTCTAGTCTGCCATTTGTGGTATCTCACAGAGGCCAAACATCTTATTGTAACTTTTAGTTAAATATATGCATTTCCAAAGACTCAAATTTGAACCTACGTTTATTTACTTTTGTCTGAAGATTGCCTTTAATTCTCATGTACAAGTGGAAAGACTTGTGAGACTCAGCCATGTAATGAAATTGTTGTATGGTTTATAGCAATAGCCATGCTTGTTACCATCATTGGATGGGTAACTGGTCATTGGAATTAATCATGCTAAAATAATAATATGATGAGGAGCATTATGGGGTACCACATGGCACACAGAGACTACATTTCATGGAGACAATATTAACAGTTGTAAGACAATTGTGGAGATTGCAGGACTTTTTCTTGTATTGTCTCTCATATTTTTAATAATTCAGTATCTTCAGTGACTTTAAATAATAATAATAATAATAATAAATAACCCAGATACCACTGAGATTCAGTGTCTTCAGTAGCACAGAAAAGTGAGATATGGATGTGGATCCTGTAGGTGAGTCTGGTTGGCATGAATGAATTACTAAGATAAGAGAAATGAAGTTACATTGGAGGCAGCCTACAAGTTCCTGCAGTGCATGTTTCCTCTCAGGGAATGCCTGACAAAATAATCAGATCAGTCAGTAACATTAGAGTAACTACAGTTTATATAGACCTAAAATTCTGGGTGCTGTCATAGGCAATTTGTTTGCCCAAGGAAGTGAGAGATGGAGATTTTGGGGATACTGGTCCAAAAAGGTGCATAGTGCCACCAGGGCTGACCTGTGTGAAAGCTGTGATTTTCCCCTTCTCTGCTGAAGTCCTTAAGATACTTTGTGTCACTGGGCAAATACGAACAGGCCAGTCTGGACTATGTCTGGTCTTTGTCATTTAAAACGCATATCCTGCTGGCAGTCTGGCTTCGATATTCCATAAGTTTCCAGGAGCAGGTTCATGACTTTTTGGACCCATTTGAAATAAATACGTTGAGAATTAAAGGTGTAGAAGCCATCTTGGGGGTAACAGAGCTGTAGGGTCTACTGCTGTAAAAATGTAGTGTGTCTAGGATTGCTAGCAGTCTAATTTTATGGTCCCACTCTAGCGTGGAGCACATAAATGTGGAAGGCATTGCCTTCCCTGCAGATCCATGACAACATTGTGACCTTTAGTAAGAAAGATTTTGAAGGTTTTATGTTATATGGAATATCTAATTTTTTGAAGGAGTGATATTGTGTGTAATAAGAGCTTAAATTAGCCAGTACGTTGGAAACCGGCTGGTAAAGTTCCTGGTGATGAAAATAGCCCTGTTAATATATTTTTAAGTGAACAGTATGTAGGACACTCCAGGCTTCTTCCATATCGCTTATTGTACAGCTGGATGCTGATAGTATATGACAGGTGACAAAAATAGGCCTGCCAGCCAAATCTAATTCAGTTGTACGCTATAATTCTGACATTTGCTATATGCTGATGTTTAAAAGTTGTAATTTCTTCCACATAAATACAAGATTGCATTTCTTGGCATTCTGATGGTGAGAGTTGGGGCAGAAGCCAGAAGTAACTTGCACAACCAACATACTGGAGTTTAAAGTTATGCAAAAGATAGCTCTGAAGGCTTCAGGGAATACAGCTGAGATCACGCAGAATTGCAAATTATACACTCTACACAAATAGCTTGGGGCCACATGATAATTAATAACTACTGTATTTAAGTAGTTGGGAACTCTGCTTCATTTATTATTAATTACAGCTTTGTTTAGCAAATGTTCTCCATGGTAATTGCCTGTTTATCTTGTCTGTATATGATGTTAGTGGATAGTTGGGATGAGCAAACTGATTAGAGAGGCTTAATTGTATTTCAACAATTGTCCCTATTCTGGCAGAAAAAGCTGTAAACCAGATAAGAAAAGATAAGATGTACATTTCAAACATGGGCATGCATCAGTGGGTTATCTGCTAGAGTAATAAGGCCAGGCTTTGTGAGCAAGTAAGAGGTAGGTTTGGAAAGATTTAGTTCTTCCACCTCTCCTCACCTCTCTGCTCAGCAAAATATCCATCAATCACTGGGGAGGAAATGCGATTATGTAGGAGATGTGATATTGGATTTTTGTAATGTAGTCCTAACACTAACTCATGATCACTTCTATGCACCCAGAAGGAATTATCTGAAAGAGGACAAACAAAAGAAAGCACATTGGTAAGCAATTATTTTCTAGTCTGCAATCTGCAAATGACTGCATCCACAGATAAACTAGTTTCCTACTGCATGAGAAATAACGAACACTGGCTGGGTGAGCAAACAGAGGGAATACTCTAAAACTGTTTTACAGCTAAAATAGAAAGGTTTTTTTATTCTTATTATTATTCCAAAGAAGTATTCAAATATCAAATATCTACTACTTGATGCAGGCTTAAAATACGTATGGAGGGCTTTAAGACTGTGAATAGTGATTAGTCAGCTCTGATCCTGGTCTGCTTTTTCCCATCCAAAGCCTCCTATAAATGCATTTGCCCATTTCCAAGTCTACTGCCTTGTTTTTTTTTTTTTTTTTTTGTTGTTGTTGTTGTTGTTGTTGTTTATATTTTTTGGAGGGAGGCTTGGAGATGTCTCAAAAAGTCATGTTTTCAGGAGAAACAATACAAATGAACATAGTGTGCTCATATATATGACTATGTGTGCAAAGGCAGAAATACAGCTAAATGTGGCTTCCATTGGAGATTGAGTCCTTGAACTCCAAAGTGATAGGGTTGAACCAACACAGCAAATGGGCAGTAATCCAAGACTACAGACTAAAAGTAGAAAGTGAACTTTCTATATTTATTGACTAAAACTATTGTCCAGTCATTTTCTTTAATACCCGTTGAGTCGAGTGTGCTTTGACAATTTGTCTGTGTTTTAAAACTATCCTATATGGGAGCTTTTTTGGGGGAGTGTAAATATTCAGTTGCCCTGAGGCCAATTTTTTGGTAGGCATTTCTTTGCAGTGTCGATAACAGTTTTGTACTTGCTTCTGGACATTTTTCAATTGCCATTGATATGGCCTCGAGGTTACTGTGCTGGATTGGGTTAAACCTAAATCACACAAAGATGCTTTAATTGAAATGGGGCTTGAGGCACAAAATCCACAAAAGATCACATAATTATCACTCTCAGCACTATACTTAAGCACTGCGGGGGACCTCAAAACCCTCTCAGCTACTGCCTAAACCTGTGAAAGAGGGCGACTATGTTTTCTTTGGAAGATAATTCGTTTTGCAGAAAGGAACAGGAAAGGGGAAGTAAGGATCTGAGTCTCCTGACAAGTTACAAGGAATTTCATACAGTAGGTAGGAAAACATGTGCCTGTCCATGGGAGAATTTCCTTGAGAGCAATCAGATAAACAATGTCTTGCAAAAATGATTACTAGATATCTTGTATGTTGTTTTGGAGACACTAGACCAAGACCCAGGTCCAAGCAAGATGAACAAGCATTTGAAAACCAGCACCTTGCCCCTCAGACAAACTCCTGGGCGGTAGTGAAGCACCTCAAGTGATGGAACAGATTTGCCTGAGGAGAAAAGCTGAGTGCGTCGATCCTCCTCACCTGTCACTGTCCGTGATCCTGATCACTGAATGCAGCTTCCCACCAGCCTCCTCAGCCTGTCCCCCTGGCAGCCCAGGTGGCCGCTGGGGCACAGCACCCATCCTTTCCCTACAGATTCCTGGAGGAGCTTCCAGATTTCAGGTCTGTGCATCCCTCTGGAGCACAGGATGTTCTCTTTAGTATGCTACTGTCCCCTCCAGGGAGTTAGGTATAAGGTGATGATACATTGGTTTGTGACAAATGTGACTGACTTGGAAGGGGACAGCTTCATATCTGTAAGGTGAAGAGGGGGGTAGAATCAAAATTTTTGCAGTCTGTGTTTTGAGAATTAGTTTGCAACTTTAACTGTATCAGTAACTGTCTGAATGCCTAAACCATATTTAAAAATGAAGAAACAGTCACCACCATCACTGTTTGACTGAATTTGGATTTGAAGGATGAATACAGAGTCGGTGGTCCGAAAAGATTTGAGTCTGGAATTTCTGGTTTGGATCTTTGCAGAATTAAACTGTTGGGGTCTGTAGTTACATTTCCGACTTTCATAAGTGTCTAAACTTACCTATAGAAAAACACCTTTAGAATAAAGACTTTGTTGTTTGGTAAACAAGTCTCAATGCAGTTCATGCTCTTAAACTGATGGGTCACAACCAACTGAGTCACACAGATGAAAAAATGTCAATTCAAATTAAAATGCAGACTAGCTGTAACACATTTGTAAGACCTGGAAGAGTCTTTGCCTCTTTTTTATAATCTTTCAGTCTCTTTTGGTGAACTTTCCACAGAGCACTGGAATTTGTTTTATGTGAAGCACATCATTATGATTTGATCATTCCTTCCCTGCAGAACTGACAAATGCATCTACTCTGTTTCAGCAGTTTTAATGTTTCTCTGAATTTACAGGCTACAGGTGTATATCTTTAAAAGAGCTTAGAGTCACAGAATGGCCTTGAAATTCTCTGACACTGCAAAGACAAAACTTGATTTTCATTCACAGTTTAGTGGTAGCAGAAAAATAAGGAGGTAGCAGGCTGGGCTTATGGAGGTACCTGAAAACAGTCAGAGTAATTAATCTCGCTGGTTAGCATAAAAATGTATACTCTCTTTGAATGTATGCTCTCTTTGAATAATTTTTGAGTTTAGCACTCCATGAATAGTTAGCTTTGACTAGACTTTGTGATATTTCCATGTTCTAAGCGACTCAGACTTTTGAAACAGCTATGTCACATTCTCCTCTTATCTGCCTGCCACCTGGAGCTTCTTTTAATTTTAGCAGACCTAGAACAAACTTGTTTCTGAGCGGTTGGGACCAGCGAGCTGCACCATACTTGTTTATTGTGCTCCAGCTTTTTAAGGTATCAGCTATCATCTACTGCTTTATTTTTTTTTCCCATCAACTTTATGGAAGGAAGAAGTATTGTGGCATTCCTCCAGCATGTGTTCAGATGCTTTCTGCCATGCCTGAGCAGAGATTTATGGAAGATGTTGGATTCACCATGTGACTGCTGTGCAGAGCATGTATATGAATTGCTGTCCGGGAAGTCCGTGACACCTAATGAATCAGTCTGCTGCATTTTCAATTTCAAAAGTGTATCAGTGCAATAGTTGCCATCACTTTCCAGAAATAACTACAGCATAAGGTGCTGGAGGAAAGAGGAGGACAGTAGCTAAAGTTCACGTGGTGAAGGGAAGGGCAGCTTGTCGAGGCACTGAGAGACTTCACGCTAGAGAAACTCAGGGGAACTGTGCCCCTCTGCGTGGCTGCTGCCCCCCATTTGGCTCGTGTTATACAGGAGCTGAGCCTTCTTCTAAGTAGCAAGGTGGTACCCAGCTCTGGGGCAGCAACCAGCAGCAGCCATCCAGGTGTATGTGCTGGGTCCACTCCAGCTGGCTCATGCTTTAACTTCTGGCAAGGCTTAAGTTATGCAGAATATGCACATGAAATGTCATCCCGGCTGGCAAAACTTCCTAACTTTCTATATCTTGATGACCTCTCACAGTCCTAGCTCTGTGTGGCTGGTTTTAAGGTACTGACTAAAGCATTGACATTGATTTTCAATATGCCTTCTCTCTATGTAAAAGTTGTTTAACTCAACAGCTTTAGAGGAAGGCCAATGGGAGCATGGAAGGAAAAATCAGCTCTTTAGCTCAATCTAAGCCACTCAGTTGTAGCTGTCCAGTTCAAGTGATGAAGAAGACTTGGTAAGATTCTCAGCACTGTTTTAATGATAATGTCTTCTGGTTTTAATATTTATATTGCAGTGCCACCCAGAGCCTTAATTATAATTAAAACTCTGTTATGCTTAGAAGGTCAAATACCAATGAGTGAATCCTGATTTGGAGCATCACCAGAGTCAGAAATAAGTTATAACTAAGCATATCCAAACGCTAAGGGGCCCAGGAGATAATATGCTGCAGGCATTTAAGCAAGCATAATTTACTAAGTGATCCTTGTTACTGTCAACAGAGTATTAGGTGTTATCAAGACACAATTTGACTAAGAATTCAGATGTAGTGGTAGAATCTATTTTAGATTATTTCTGGGAATAACTCCTCTAAACTTCAAAGTTTTATATATCTTGAATAATATTGGAAATAAATATGCAGCAGGTATTATTCATCTCACCTTGGAATTATATCTTTCTATGCCTGATTATTACTTCTGAGTACTTTTTGCAGGGATGTGCAGTGATATAGTCAGACCACAGTAAACTACATCTCTCTACACTTCTGATTGACAGGCTTTCTGAAATCACTGATGTTTGTTTTATCTGTGTAATAAAAAAATAAGCATTAAAGCTGAAAAAAAAGGGAAATGGTTTAAGAAACATTAAAACCAAAATTTTCCAGAACCTCATATTTACAATTCCAGTGTTTATAATACCATAAAGTGATAGTACTTGGAAAATGATGTTTCAGTTCCTTAAATGAAGTTTGACTGAGACAAGCTTCTGGTAAAATGCCTAATTCCAGTAATCAAATTCTGTCTGTCAATGTACAACACAATTATTACTATATTGCTAATAGTTTTGAAAAAGTGAGTGTGCTAGATTTAGGACTCATAATTAGAAGATTTTGTCTTAATTACACAAGGAAGATCTGTGTTTGTAAATCTAAATGATATGACATTGTTCATTTTTCTGCAATAAAAGTCTGGATTCCATAAAATGTGTTTTAATTTTATGAAATCTTGCCCATTTTTTTTTTACATTACTAGTCTACTAGATACATTTTTTGCTACATCTAGTAGCAATCACTAGGAAAATTGTCATTGTGCTCTAATTTGATGCAAAAGCAAAAACAGTGTGAAATGACCTGGTGATTTGTAAAGCTTAGGAAACCTGGACAAGTATTCTAGGCACGTAACCTGCATCCTCTTATTGGTTGTGGTCTGTTAGTGCAGCTCAGGGCTCACAGCATTAAAGTGTTTAGCGCCTCCTTGATAGTCCTGTCATAATGCCTAGAAAGCGTGGTTAGATCATGGTGGATTTTAGAGATGTTATTTATTACACTCAGGACATTGATGCTGTATGGCTTAATGTTCCCAGAACCAGGCTTGCAAATGCGCTTCTCTTGTCTGGGAGGCAGTGATTTGCATCATGAAATGGGCCCTCTGTAAGGGATCTGTTTAAGTTATGATGGCAATAGGCAGGATGAATGACAGGCTGCCTGTGTACATCAGCCTCTGGGATATTATTGGCAATGCCACTGCAGCTTAGGAGACTCAATAGCAAATGTCATTTCAGGAACCGGCAAACAAAAGCCCACAACCAAAGCCTAGTGTCTGCAAAACTGTTTTCCTTCCCCTGAGCAACAGCCTCTGCAAAGGTGTGGAGAAGCATTTTAGTATTATGTAAAAAAAACAAGAAAACATGAACAATTGTAAAATTCTCAGCTTATTTGATGGCATCATGTATTCCGAACATGAGTAGAACATTATCCAAAAAAAATAAAAGTAGAGTTTTGAAAAATTTCAAATTGTTGTGAGATACAAAGCTGAACCCTGAGCAGCTTGTAGGTTTTTAGATGTGTTAGATATTGGTTAAACTGAGGTAGATGTAAGATGAACCATGTGCTGACAGAAACCTCAGTGTTCCGTTGCTGAATTAAATAAGGGCTTCTGGATGTAGTAAATCCCAAGGTGTCGAGTCTTAAATTTTTCAAGGTTTTGAACTCTTTTAAACTCCTCAAACTTATTACATTTTATTCTTACAGAAATAAGTATTAGAGGTATCTTATTTGGCATCTCTGCTGCTTAAGTTATACATATATACATACATAAATATAAAATATTTATACACACACACACACACATACATTTCTAGCCTACTTTTCTTTCTTCATCAGCTCATTCAGCAGAGCACTTAAGATCTTGACTACTGTCAGAATATGTTGGAATATTATACCCAAATTTAGCAAAGCAATTAAATATGTGATTAAGGATACTTAAATATGTGCTGAAGTGATTTGCTGAATAAGATGAGGAGAAGGAGGATAAATCAACTTCTGTAGAAATTGATGTTTATGGAACATTCCAAAGGAGAAGAATGTAAGAAAATTGACATCCAGCCCTGCAATTTATCCTCTGTAGTTGCACGAAATTCCAGAATAGAGGGAGTGACTAGAATATCAAAAGTACTGTTTTTTGTTATGGATGCTATTTTATTTCAAAATTTAATTCTCTCATTGCTTCTGGACCCTTCATTATCCTGCATCAATTATGCCCCTAGATCTAGTGAAACAAACAAACAAATGACCCTCATCCCAAAACAATGTCAAATATTTGAGACATTAAAACTACTGAGCCCATTGCTAAGATTCTAACAAAATATCTGCAAATAAAAAAGAGTTCCAAGTGTTCAGGGCTGGTTTCAGTATTTTATGGCACAGTAAGCACCTTATGAGCTCATTAATGCCATTAGTTTTTTATCACCAGAAGAACAAGGAAAACGGATGTAAGCCCTGAATGGGGACTGCAGAAGAATAAGAGCACAAGAGGGAAGATTGACCGAGCAGCAGCTTCAGGCTTTACCTGCAGAGTTACCATGCTTTGGAACTATTGTTTTAATTTATATTTGTCTCATTTTACCCAAAGCTTTCAAACTTTCCTAATTAATTATGCTTTTAGCATCGCTAAGTACCTCCATGATTTACCAAAACCTGCAGTACTTTCCATTCCTTGCCACTCCAAGCTTCAAGCCTCCTCCCGTGAACAGAAGCCCAGCTCTTAATTTTACCTCACTCAGATTAACCTTTTGTAACTGTAATCTTAGTCTAAACTCCAAATGCATTTTTTAAAAAATTACTAAACTATGTAAGTCAGTGTTTGAAATATAATCAAGTTGGTTTAAAAAGAAATAGATATAATTATAACAAAGTTTTTGGAAAATTTTTGGGCTTTGTGTGTGTAAGTTGCCAGGATTCTGTTTTTCATTTTTGATTTGTTTCAAGCCTGTCAGAGAGAGAGAAACTTTATTAACTCAACAATTCGTAACGTGAAGAAGAGATCAGGATAGCTAAGCAAAATAATGATGTAACGTTTTAAGTTGAAAATCAGTATGGTATCTCAGGTGAGCACTGAAAAAATGTAGAAACTTCCAATTATTTGCTTAGAGTTGAGGATTTTATTTGTTGCAAAGAATGATAGATAGTAAAAGCTTGGACAATTATAATTATGAAATTCTCAAAATTCCTAGATTTTTTTTTGAATTTATCCATAATTTCATTTTCCATTTGCATATGGTGGATACTTTTTAGACTTTCAATTATGTCATCATGATAACATCTATGGTGCTTGCCAAGTGCCAGTCTTCTTTTCCAGTAAGTTCCATGGTCTGCTGGGGATGCTTTGCAATATAGTGTTTCAGCTACACAATGCTGATTCAGTTCTCCCAAAGTATTGTTTCTAGAGGGATTTTTTTTTTCTTCTATAAACAAAATGTCACATTTTTACTTTGTTTCAGTACTAGCTTCCACCTTCCAAATTTGAAATTTTCCAGAAGAAGAAAAACCTAAACAAGAACATACAGTGTTCGGTTGAAAAATTATGATGTTAGGTAGTACTTTTCTAGGAGCTTTCCTCCATTGCAAAGTAGCCTTGAATGGGTCAGATTTGGAGTTTGAGTTTTTCTGGATAGTTCAGCTTGTGAAAGAGACACTACTATTTTGTGAATGTTCTGCAATCAAACAGTTAAGTATTAATGCATGATACTAAGAAATACAGTCCCTGAGTCTCCCTGAGTTTTGTAGGAGCAATGTGTGGTGCACCCAGCAGCCCTCTATGGCAGCTCTGAAGAACTGTGACATCTTAAAAAGCTCATTTCTTTAACTCTGGAGGCTAGTGCTTACAGCACATAAAATCCTAGATTCATATACCTTTGATGGTTCAAGCATTTTTTTTTCTACTTAAGGAAATGTTATCTTGTGTTTGCTGTGTTCTCCTCTCTTGATCCTATTCAGGTATAAGGAAACCTGGCATATGGTATCAAGGCTAAAATCTGCTGAAAAAAAAAAAAAAAGCCATAATATAGAGTTTTGAATCAGCTCTTTCATGACTACATCTTCATAAGCAGATGTTTGAAATATTCTGATTCTCGTCTTATTAGTTCATATGCTCCAGACTTCATTTCTCTCAAGTTGATGGTTATATCCTCAACAATTTTTACAAGGTGTAAACTGTGGAAAAAGACATAAATTCAATCTGCACAAAGAGCTTGACTGTTTTAGTCCAAGACAAAGAATGAAGTAGAAAATTTGGGGGCAGCCTGTACTATAGAGATGTCAGAAAATTTGGGGAGAGTTCTGGGAAGTAGGGCTTTTCCCATCGACCCCCAAACATTAAACCTTCGTCCAGCACAAAAGCATGTTGATATACATGATAGTGCTGATCCCTTTAATAAGAGTATCCCACAATAGCCAGATATACTCTCGAGTCTTTCTGTCTCTTTCTCTTTCTCAATCTGTAAAAATGACAAGGGATATTCCAGGGTAAGAACCTATTTTCCCACCTAGACAGGTCTTCTCTGGAAGAACAGTTAATTCTTAACCTCACATACATCTCCAGATTTGGACTAAAGAGACCCTGGGGTGTGTTAAATAAAAGCAGCAGTAATATGGTCAGAAACAAACTCTGACAGCTAGAAGAGAGAGTTAAAGTAGGATTACTTTTAATTTTTAAACATAATCCAGAAGCACTAAAATAATTGTTTTCTTTCACCTTTATATTGGAAGGATGAACTCGTGGTTGATATGTTTATTGGACAAGAATATCCCTGATTTCTCTGGGAATTAGCTACCTAAGTGCTTTTAAAAATCTGGATTCTACTTTATAAAAAAAGGCTGAATGAGTATATGTTGCATTATGTATCTAATAGCATCTGCCTCTGCTGCACATGCTGCTTCTGAGTGGAAGCGGCAGAGACCTGGAGGAAATAATTCTTGTCCTTGGAAATAAGGACTTAAAATATTAAAAAGTATTTCCCAATTCATAGCTGAATATCTCTTATCACAGAACTTTTCATCTTATTGTAAGGGGTGGCCCAGTTATTTTTAAAAGCCATTAAGGGACTTTCCATTCAGTAAGTTTCAAATGCATGTGTGGTGCTACACAGGTTCTTGCAGTAAGAAAGGTGTTTTCTAGATTCAAAGCCAATGAACAGACTTTCTTTTATTTTATTTCTGATCAAGAAACAGAAAAATTAAGCTCATACTAAAATTGGTTTTAAAAATCAGTCATCAAGGAAAGAAAAAAAAATTTGCTGAAGGTAGAGTTTTTACATGTTTTCCTTCTTTCTGCCTTCTTTTTTTCATCCAAATATCTTTGCAAACTGTTCTTTTTTTATTTTAAATAAAAACCATAATTATTACATTATTTACTTAAAGAAACTGTGTCAAAACATTTGCAGTGTAAATGACCACACTGACAATAGTAAAAGTGTGCCTTGGTAACACAGGTGAACTAAGTCAATCCCAAACTTACTGTTGAGATGGTGATACTAGATACAGATCTATGACATGCAAAAATGCCAGGGGAGGAAAAAAGAAAATATAGTGGAAAGAAAAATTGAGAGCAAGACCTTCCAAACCAGTAATAGAAAATGTAGCCATGAGCTGTGCTCTCAGCAAGGAATATATAGAGTATGAAGGACATGAAGTTTCACCCTTGATGTACATTTTACTTACTTGCTCAATTTTAATAAAGCATAATAATTAAATTAATCAGGGGAAAGTATATGCAGGTGTGTGGGTGGATGGTGTGTAATTCATCTATTTATTGCTTACTAATGGAAGCTATAAACAGTAGCATACAAGTAATTCAACCTGAAATTAGAAGATGCTCATGGCATGAGTGGGAGGTGCACTTCAATTTTAGTTGTATTTTTTTCCTCAAGAAAAAATATTCAGGACCGGAAGGCCTACAGAAAGAAAATAAAAATGTTTGGAGAAAGCCCAGAGTACTACGGACACATTTAAAAATGCAGATTCTGAGAAGCTGCAAAGAATTTCCACTGTATTTTTTCAAATCATAATGTTTATGAGTTTATGAGTTTTTTCCCCAAGAGGAATACTTTACCTTATATTTTATCCTGGGCTTTTTCCTGGGATGCATAAAAAATGACAAGCCAAAGAGCAGTAATTTTCATTTATGAGCTCTTTTATATTCTTCACCAGTCTTTCCACAAGACAGGGCAGTTCGGACGCTGTGGGGCATTGACTTTCATGGACATCCAGGTGGGGATGGCAGTGGTTGTAGCCCCGGGTTGTAGCCCAGGCTCTCTGCTCACCTTGTTGGTGCCAAAGAAGCTGAGCTGATGCAACAGTGAAGGAAGCCCTGCCACAGTCTTGGGACTAGTGACGGAAATAGTGGAAATATCCAAGGCAGTGGCGACAGTGTCTGCAATGAGTTGAAGGCAAGTTGGAGTCAGTTAAAAACAAGACATCCTGAAATATGAACAAGAGGATAGTTAACTCTTGGAACACACTGAAATACTTGTGTTTGGTTTGAATAGCAAACATTTTAAATTTTTTTTTGAAAAATAAAATTAATAGGGATTTTGGATTGAGGAAAAATAAATGGATTTTTTTTAAAAAATTTTGTTCTTACTTTAACCTTTAGAAAGTTGTCCAAGACAGCTTGGAGAAACAAATATGAATCTCTAAAAGGCTTCAGTTCCAGCAAATTAAAATTTGCTTTCTGGGAATATGTGCTTGGCAGAATCTGATGCACCCCAGTTGGTGGCCTTAAAACTATTCAACATTTCTGTTAATAGTAAAAAAATAATTACTGTGAAAATCTGCAGATATCACAATAGATTCCAGATAGGGGTAGGACAGGTCAATAATGCCAGCTTATCAGTAATGTGTGGCAAAGGACTTGTGTTTTTGGGACAGCTTGCTATGAAACGAGATGGCAGAAGGGAAAACTGCTAGCTGCACAGATGTTGTATTGCCTCTGGGCTGTTCCTTTTTCAAAACTGTGTGCAGCTCTGGCACCCTTGCATCAAGCGAGAAGGACAAAGGATTGTAGGAGAGAACCATGAAAATGCAGCAGACTCAAGGAGCTGAGAGCAAGCAGGCTGTCACAAGGATGGTTTGGTCACAAGTCTCTAAATAGATGTGGGGACAGAAATGCAGAAATATGAAATGCAATCTAGGAAATAAAAATGTAACAACTTTGAATAGAGAGAATTTAAAACCAGAACAACTCAGACCAGAACTGTTCTAGTTCAAATAGAGATTAACTCACAAAATGGTGTCATGCGGACAAATGGTGTCATGTTGGACACTTCTCCAAGTTGGCAGATGCCACACACTCAGAGTGTAAAAACGTTCAGCCATCCTCTTCATTCTCAGATGATTGCTTTTTTTTTTTTCTGTAATTGTAGTTTGACTCCTATAGAAATAATTTCATAGTACATAAAGCAGCATTACTGCCGTAAGAGGACTAATGGACAGTTTTTCTGCCTTCTGAAATGCTAAGTACCTTTTTAGTTTAAGCAGGAACAGAAGATAAAGTTTGTTTATACATGGAGGGAAATCATCAAAAGGTTGTGTTCTTCATGGTGTATGATCCATTAGGAGACAGGAGGATTACTGTTCAGTTTACAGGTTTTGTCTATAAGTTACATTTTTAAGAGGTAAGGATCAGGAGATTGTTTGCACCAGATGTCCATCCTGATGTCTTTATTTTTGTTTCCTCTAGCTAATTAGAGTCACTTGTAGCTATTAAGCATCCTTAGAGAGTGTTGGTGTTGCAGTCTTTCCTGTGCAGGTAAGTGTCCTATTTTATCAAAACCCCTCAGCTCCTTTCTGAATTCAAACCATGGAGGCAAACCTAATTGTTAAAAATTTCATGTAGAGTATGAGCAAGGACAGGGCACAGATGCTGGAGAAACGTAGAAATGTATTGGGTGGGGTAATAGAAAGCTGCCAGCCTAAATTATCTTTCACACAGTTTACTCAGAAAGGTTAGGGGAGTGAGAAAAGCAGAGCCAGCAAGGCAGAATAGAGACATGAAGCCACTCAGAGAGCCAGACTTCAGAACATGCACTGACTTTTCAAAATCACAGGGGAATTGTGATGGAAAATTGATATCCTCTGGGAAGGATTGTTTATAATTTGGCATGAGCTTTCAGCAGACTGTTCTCATAGCACTCAGAGCTGAAATCCCTCTGCTAAAACACATGTAGGATAAGTGCAAAACCAGTTTTGAGCCATCCTTCTTGTTTTAAGTACCTTAAACAACAATATTGAAGAAAATGGAATCAGAGTTGAATTGAAATTCTCATCAGGTAAAATTTCTGGGTTTGGAAACACAAGGATCTGCAGAAAACAAGATAAGATGTACTTAAATCACGGATTTATTATAATCTGATAAATCTGTTGGTATAGGCTTTAAAATTCAAGCTTTAGCATTCATTTTAATTTCGTGTTGTTCTCTTTAGCTCCATTTCAAATCTAAATAGCAGCACAAAAATATAAATAAAAAGAACTCTTGCATCTCACTGTACAAGTAAAACAAATTACATTGAATATTACATTTTCTGTCAGTCACTGAATTTTGCTTTCTAATTTACATTTTGCATCTTATTTATTATGTTCTTTCACTTTAGTTTAATTAGCCTTAAGGCTTAATTAAAAAAATAGCACATAACTTCTTCCAAACAATGCAAATTGTAATATATCAAGTTTTTGTTAGCATTAAGATAAAAGCTTTCACTCTTATGAAATGTCACATCGCAATGCATTTTTTATTCTGAGGGGCGTCGTTCTGCCATGCTTATTCCTTCCACAGAAACTGGTGTAAAGGTGCATGAAATCATTTCTCAGGATCCTCTTTAGACACTTCATTTCATGATTTGCTTGGGAAAATGACTGTAAGAATCTGTTCCCCAAATTATACTCTGTGATACCATTATACAACAGCTATTGCAAAGATCCAACAGAATTACTTTCTGAAGGCATCCTTCTTCTTGTAAAATGAGAACTGTGAAAAGAAAGAAATGAACTGAAGATGATCCACTTTATGAACGTGTCCATATGAAACTGGGCTCATTTCAGCTCAGCCAACTGTTATGCTTAGCTGTTGTACAAGAAAATAAATGTATTTGATGAGTTCTTCACTCTGGTTAAAGTGAAGTTTGTGGGTCTAGACAGCTAAAAGGATTGGGCAGGAAATCTGGAAGGTTTCATTACTACCTTGTTAGCAAAATGGTGACAGCAGCAAAATAAAGTCATATATTTGTTAATTATTTGTCTCTGTGAAATTAATGGATGATCCTAATAAAAGATCCATAATGCTGAAGGAGAATCATTATTAAAAAAAATTCAGATCTCGTATTGTTTATCCTATCAGTTAGTTGGTGGAAGTATACATAAATTTGGGGATTGAATTTTATTTTGCACAACAGAATATACAATTATTTGTCATCTGATGTGCGGCTGCAGGGTAGTCAAAAAGAAAAGCATGCTAGAAGAAGCATCATGTCACCCTTGAGAACAACTGTGCTAATGAAATGATGACACTAAAGATGTAAATGTATGCCAGCAGATGTTCGCACCTCAGGGACAGCCAGTATGGATACTGAGGCACTCTTAAAGAGTGCTGTATGATTAGAAAAGAAGAAGTTGAAGTATTTCAAAACTGTACTGCTTCTAGAGAGAAATTATACTGCCCTTGCAGGTATGCCTGTTGCTTGAAGTTACCCAGCAAAATGCACGGTGTATTTGGCTGTGTTGCTGGAGCACTGCGTTGCTCGTGCTCTTGGGACCCAGAGCAGCTGCTTTTGGTGACCATATAGTTGTTCCTCAGCAAACTGAGAAGACTTCTAAATATGATTTATTTCTTAGTAACAAAGGTGTCACAATGTACTGTCTACAAAGAAGCATGCACAGATATGAAAAGAACTTATTATTAGGAGATGTAAAAAACATGCACGTGTATGGAGAATATGTTATTTTATTTTCCCGTCAAGAATGAAACCAAGGAAATATAATCTAGTAAAAGTAAATGAAAAACAACATCTGAACACAGAGCTGATGTACATTGCAATACAAGTTATTGTCTTTTTGAGACAGAGACATCCATGTATTCATACCTGTCACAAAAAGTCGCTGATCCTCCATGAGCATTGCAACATAATACAAAATGCAGATTAAAAGCAACAAACTCTGTTGGCTTCAACAGACAACAATGGTCTTAAAAATATGGAAAAGAAAAAAAAAATAAATGATTTTTTTGAAGTCTCCTACCCAGCTCGGTTGATGTCTTTTTATTTCCCATATATATCGCCAAATTCACTAGAAAAGAATTGGTATCATTTGATTTAAATGACCTGATTCACCGCCCAAGCAATAGGTCAGGTTGTACTATATCCTAGCACAACTGGTCATATACCCTTAGGATTCAGTTACTATATACAATTGGTCACCTATCCTTAGGATTCAGTTACTTTGGGTAACACAGTTTGTGCAGTCCATTGAAAACAATTTATTTCTGCAAAACATTCATCAAAAAATTATGGGTTAGAAAAAAATAATGAAAAATCACATTTTTATTAATGGGCAAGTTGTACATAGAAAACAAGAGTCATTTTTTTATTCATTGAATATTGGATTTGCCTCTAGCATGACTGTAAGCCCGGTGATGTTTTGTGACTGGTTCATCTTTGTGTCCTTGTTCTGGATGGGCTCAGGATTCAGCAATAATCAGCCAGAATGAGGTGACTACATCAAGCATTTATTCAGGTGAAAGTACATTAAAGAAGTAAAGTATGGATAACTACTCACAAGGTGATACCTGCCGATCTGGGCCCGAACATCCTCTCGAGCTGGCAGATCAGGGAGAGAGAGTTGCTGACTGGTTCCCATGGAGATAGCGTAGGCCTCAAAGGCAGGAGTTTCTTCCCCTCTCCCCACTCTCTCCACACTGTCCACTCTTATCCCCGGTGCATCCTGGCCCGTAGGGTCAGTACGACCCAGGAGGCAGCCTGTGGGGCGGATGAACTCCGCCTCTAGCAAAACTCTCCCCCCTGGATGCGCAGGTGCTCGTGCCACTCGGGGGTTCCAGCCCTCAATTGGAGGGTCCTGCCTTCCTCCTCTTCTTCCTCATTTCCAGGTGTTTGACCTCCAAAGCTAGTTTGGAGGATGTCTGTGGTTAAGTTGGCTACAAGCCCAGCCAAGCGGCCGGCTTCAACAGGTTTCCGGGGGGAGGCTGCCTGTGAAGCGGGCTGAGCAGCTGCATCCCTACTCCTTATCGCTCAGCCTAGGCAGGCAAACATCTTCTTTCCCAAGGTCTGGCCTCTGCTCCCCACAGGAGATTTTTATGACTCTACAGATCACAGAAATTTCCATCTCCAATACCTGCCACCCTGTGATCTGTAGAGATCATAAACAATCATAAGGATTCCCACCTCCTATACATACCACCTCGCAATCTGCAGAGGTCAATCTATCGTAGCCAAGCACCCGAACGTTTTCATAGCAGTTTCAATCATGCCTCATGTCAGCATCATTTTGCAAGGGATACAGCATATGATAATATTGCAAATAGAAATACAGTTTCTATAGCCATGGCCAACCCTGTGTCCATCATCCAAATGGAGTCCAGTCACCATCCACTCTCAATTGATGAGTCAGGTCCTCTAACGTCCGGATCTGGGCATGCATAGACGTGGTGTGACTGCTTAGAGCCATGAAGCACATGCCCCTGCCTTCTCACATCTGTGGTCATGCATAAGCTGAAGCATAGCCATTGCAGCAAGGTTGCGTGCCGAGCCAAGCCTACATCTACCAACAATGATGGCAAAGCTGTCGTTGTAGCACTGCAGGATTTTGCTAGCCAGCATCCTGGTCTGCGTAGCATGGTCAGTGCTTGCGCAGCAGTGATCCCTGGAGCAATGACGTTCTTACATGTCTCTCTCTTTTTTTTTTTTTTTTTTTTGAACCTGGTCTGTAAAATGGTAAATCGCCCTACTGTGCAGGGTGGCGTAATCAGTCCAACGTGCCTACGTGCAGCAGAGTTAGCATAAGCAATTTTTCAGGCAAGTTCTGTGGTTCTGTGCACAAGTTAATTATGCTGTCACTCATGTCAGCAGCAGGGCGCTTGGCCTACATTCGCCTCCTAGGTGGCCCTCAGAGACAGAGGTGGCCATCACTCACATCAAGGTCTGGTATGGCATGTGTCCCCACCGCTCAACGCCTAATGGGTTGCAGCCAACAGCGGAGCTCGAGGTTCTTCTTGGTGGCAAACACAGAGGCCAACCCAGTCCTGCCCTTGACTATGGTATGAGGCACTTAGACTTCAGCTGGTCATCAAGGTAGTCTCACTTGTCTCATGCAGTAGCAAGGCCCTATCATGGCAGCACACACACAGATTGTCATTAAACATGGGTAACATACACAAAATCACAACCTCTAATAAAAACTTGTGAGCACACATATTAGAGTCATTAAACACAGTCTGATTATAACTTTCATTATTTAGTACGTATTTACAAGTTGTTCTAGAACACATGCATACTTTCCCTACACAAGCTAATGTAGTTTTACTATTACTCTGTGGATTGGACACCAGAACGTCCATCTCCCCCTGGTGAAACAATCCATACTGGATTGACTACTCCTACCCTGGAAGCCGAAGGAGGGGCGACTGAGGTTTCTACTCCAGTCGTGAAGATCCCTCAGGACCATCCAGCATGTCCATGCTGTGGCGCCAGGGTAGGAAAAATTACAGGTAGGAAAAATTACAGCTTTGCATGACCACCTGAGGAGGGCTCACGGTCAGAAAAGAGTCCTTTACCAGTGTTCCCATTGTGGGAAGACTAGCGATAAACATCATAGTACTGCCTGCCACTTCCCAAAGTGCAAGGGGAAACCCACGGAGGTAGCGGTAGAGGGTCCCTCTGATGCACCCGAGTGGCGATGTGGGGAATGTGACTGGGTGTTCAACACCAAAAGCGGCCTCTCTCAGCATAAGAGATCTATGCATTCATCTACTAGGAATGTGGAAAGGATCGAGGAAGCTCGTCCTAAGGGAAAGGGATTGCAAGGTATGCATAAGAGCGTCTGGACAGAGGAGGAGACCACACAATTGATCGAAGTGGAGAGGAAATATAAGAATGCGCGCTTTATTAACAAGCTGATCGCAGAGAATTTGCCAATGAAAACGGCAAAACAGATCAGTGACAAATGAAGGCGGTTGGCGGCTGTGACCGAGACATCGTCGCCCATCAAAACGACTGCAGCGCGCGAGAGGGACGCCTCTCCCGAGATGGAAGAGGTGAGGAATATTGAGAGGGAGTATAGAAAGACAATTGGAGAATGGATTTGCACTGGTTCTCTATCTGCTCTGGAAAGGTTCTGTGGGATTCTGGAAGGTGTGGAAGACGTCTCTGAGTGTGTCAACTGTCCACTGAAGGAGCTGGAAACCCTGGCGCAAGGGAAGCTCACCGTGAAGAGAGCCAGATACCAGCAGAAACATCCTGCTGAGGCTGGACCAGCGAAGAAGGAGAGAAGGTGGATGAAATGCAGGGCGTCTGAAAAGGGTCAATACCTCCAATATCAGCGGCTCTTCACTTTGGATAGGAAGGAGCTGGCTGGTATCATCCTAGATAACATCGAGGGAGTAAAACGCCCTCTTCTGATTGAAGATGTTTACGCCTTCTACAGGAAGAGATGGGAAGAAGTGACCCCTTTCTTCGGCTTAAGCTCGTTCCACAGCGTGGGAATGGCCAACAATACCGCCTTTAAGCTCATGATCTCTCCTGGTGAGATCAGGAAGGACGTGGCAGAGATGTCAAAGCACTCCACCCCTGGACAAGACGGCCTCTCCCTGGGGGATGTTCTTAATATTGACACTCAGGGCAGCCGATTGACTGAGGTGCTCAGTCTATGGCTGTTGGCCGGGAAGGTCCCAGACGAGCTGAAGGCAGCCAGAACGGTATTAATACCAAAGACAGTGGATCCCACGAACCTGGAGGACATTAACAACTGGCGGCCCATTACCATCGGGTCCGTCATACTGAGACTGTTCTCCCGGATACTGAGCAATAGACTCCAGTGGCCATGCCCGATAAATGCACGACAGAGGGGTTTTATAGCAGCACCAGGTTTCTTGGAAAATTTAAAGCTCCTTCAGGCACTGATAAGAAGTGCAAAGAAAGATCATAGGACTCTCGGGGTCGTCTTCGTCGATTTGGCGAAAGCCTTCGACACAGTAAACCATCAGCACATCCTCCGGGTCCTGGGTCAAAAAGGAGGTGGTAAATATATTATCGACTTACTCGAAGACCTATATACCAACTGCGGAACCACAGCGGAGGTGGGAGGCCAGCGTACGGAAAGGATTAAGATCCTTGGGGGAGTGAAACAAGGAGATCCATTGTCCCCAGTACTCTTCAATTTGGCATTAGATCCTCTCTTGTGTGGTCTAGAAAGTAGAGGAGTTGGTTTCAAGTGCGGTGAACAGATTGTAACATCATTGGCGTTCGCTGATGATTTGGCTTTGCTCAGTGACTCTTGGGAGGACATGAGACGAAACATTGAAGTGGTGGAGGAATTTTGTCAACTTACCGGGCTGTGGGTGCAGGCCTGCAAGTGCCATGAGTTTCTTATCAGGCCAACGAAAGACTCTTATATGATCAATGACTGTGACCCATGGTCAATTGCGGAAACGCAATTGAATATGATAGATCCAGGCAGTTCAGAGAAATATCTAGGCCTGGGGATACACCCTTGGATAGGGATATCCAAGCCTGAACTGCAAGGGACACTGGCCCGCTGGATTGAGAATATCGGGGGAGCCCCTTTGAAACCACTTCAGAAAGTAGACATCTTGAGGACTTATGCTATCCCGAGGTTACCGTTCAGTGCCGATCACGCAGGTCTGAACGCCACATACCTCCATTCCCTGGACCAGACAATTAGATCTGCCGTCAAAGGGTGGTTACATCTTCCCCCGAGTGCACGTGACGCCATCCTATATGTGGGATACAAGGATGGCGGCTTGGGACTTCCCTGTCTGGCAAGCCAAATTCCTAATATCCAGGCTCGCAGATTGTTACGGATTGCCCATTCTGAGGACACCACCACTCAGAGCATAGTTCACCAGGAGGGGATCCAAGAGGAGGTGAAGAAGGCTTGGACTGCAGGGGCGGGCATCCGGACAAGGTTCCGGCATTGGCAGAGGAGTTCCCCACGGTGGCTATTGAGCCTTCGACGGTTGGCGAGCCCTCATCTGAATGGGAGAGAGTAGTCCCAAGGATCATCTATCCCGTTCCCTGTAGATGGAGGAAGAGAATTTGAAAACTGGGCCAATCTAAGATCTCAGGGCCGCGGAATTAAGAACTTTGAAAATGATCAAATCAGTAATGATTGGCTGATACATTATAAGGGCATCCCCCATCGCAAATTAATAACGGCCATCCAACTATGGGCCAATGTATACCCTACTCGGGAGTTCTTGGCTCGTGGTCTGGGTGAGGGTGTGGTAACAGGGTGCAGGCATTGTCCTGCTGAAATTGAGACCTCTGCCCACATTATTGGGTACTGCCCTGCGATTCAGGAGGCATGGATCAAGAGGCATAGCAACTTGTGTAGTCTGTTGGCTAAAGAGGCACAGGGACTGGGGTGGGAGATTTATTTAGAGCCCCACCTCAGGGATAAGACCAACAAACTCTTTAAGCCAGACCTGATTTTGGTTGAAGGGGTCCGTGCGATAGTAGTGGACATTACGGTCTGCTACGAGAGTGGGTTAACAATTTTGAGTGACGCAGTGGCAGAAAAAGTGGGCAAATATAAACATCTAGTTGAGGAAGTCCGAGCGTTAACATCAGCCTCGGAAATAGAATTTGTGGGTTTTCCGATAGATGCGCGTGGGAAGTGGTATAGTGGCAATGAGAGACTTCTAACTGACCTTGGGCTCTCCTCTAGCCGCATGAAGAGGATAGCAAGGGTCTTTTCTCAAAGAGTCCCTGCTATCCTCTGTGGATATAATACATATTTTCACGAGCCGGGCCAGGCAGATGTAGCCATCTGCTTGTGCGGGGGTTGAGAATTGGCTTATTGAATTGGCTTTCTCCCCTAACTGACACCTTTCCGCCCCGGCTCCGTTCCAAAGTTTACTAACCTCTTTCCCTGACCAATAACATCTGATCCATTTGCAACGGCCAGACCTGCCCTCCAGGGGACCAAATTATCTTTGATCCCCTGGAACTGTCGGCTCTGGTCCTTGCACCATTCCCCGCTGGGTAGTGAGTAGGGACAGTGGGAGTTAACATCTCGTTCCCATATGACGCGTCCCTTTAATACTGGACATAACGAGGTGGACAGGCCATCTGTAACCTGGAAAAGGTGCCTTGCGATTGCAAGGTTCATTAAATAGAACATATTTATAAGTTGTTCTAGAACACACGCATCCTTTCCCTACACAAGCTAATGTGGTTTTACTATTACTCTGTGGATTGATCCCCAAATGGCATACGCCCTCTTTGGTATCAAAGGAAAACATTGCTCGTCTTAAGGGCATCATCTTCAGGGGGTGGGTGGGTGGGGGTGGGTAGAGCACAGACATTCGCCATGGTCAGGACATAGGTGATGACTGCGTGGAGGACGTGGTCATGGGTGAAGTTTGCAGGTCTCCATCATGCTTGAAGCTGTCTCTCTGTGGTTGTGTCCCACACGATTTTTTCAGAGCTCCATGGGGAGGACTCCATTGTCTCCATCTCTCAATATACCTGCAACAACACTCGGCACCCATGTCTGGGTCTGGGTGCAACTCAGAACAAAGGACACATTATTTTGTTCAATTCCCAGTGCTTGCAGCACACCTAATGATCTCTACATACTGGAGCTTGGCTGTCGCTTCATTCTTGTGTTCTATACTAAAGTTATGTCCCTAGTCTCTCTGCAAGGATACAAGTCAGAGTACAGCTCTCAATCCTCCTCCTCCCCCCAGAACATCTGGTCAACTCACGGGGGGGGGGGGGGGGGTAGCGGAGCAGCGAGGGGGCGGGTTTTTTGCCTTAATTTTTGAGAAGTCCTCCCCCAGGATCCCATTCAAGTATTCCTCTGTGGTTTAATACCAACCCGTCCCTAGCAGGGAAGAGACTAGAGTTCGCTCCAGATTCATATGCTACAGTCGAGGTGGCTACCGCACGATTCACACGGGGTATCCCTCTCATCAGGGTAAGGGGTGTCCACTCTTTGGTCAACCCTCTATTGTTGAGCACCCTGATTGATTGGATCACCTGGACCTTCACTGGTTGCAGCACCCCAGCAGCTGCAAGAGTCTGGTGTACGGCTCGATGGCAGTCAGTCACAAGTTTTTCCTTGACTGGCTGGTCACTTAAACCCCAAACAGGGATTACTTCCCCCTTGCACTTTTCTGGGTTCCTGTGCACTACTGTGACCTCTGCTCCCGTGTCCACCAAGGCATGAACTGTTTGTCTGTTTTGTACCAAACAATAAATGGCACGTGTAACGAATGAACGATTGTCTTGGCAAGCGATGTTACATTGGAACCCTTCAGACACTGGAGCCTGGCCACGCCTCTATTCTTGTTTCGGGAGTCCAAGCCCCTCCTGAGTGGGAGAAACTGTCTCCAGCTTCTCCTTCGGTCTGAATCTTAACACTGTCTGCTCTAAATCCTCCCCTGGGTGCAACACCTGTGATCTATCAGCCTTGGACACTATTCCTGAGCGCTGCTTTGCAGCCTGGACCGCACGGACATTATATCGGCGTGCTAGTTGGTGTAATACTTCTGTTGGTTTCCCATCAATTTCCTGTCTTTCAATGCCCTTCTGTAAAAGCAGACGGAAGATCCAAGCTCGCTCCCTGGATTCCAACCCCGCATTCCCACTCAGACCTCTTTTCTCACTGCCGCCTTTTCCATCCACCTCTAACACCAATCCTGGAAGGTCCCCTATCTGTTGCAACTTTTTAATTGCGTTCTCAATAGGGTTTCCTTGTTCTGACATCAGAACTGGAATTAGATAGGGGCGCCACGCTCCTGGGCATCCTTCCAAGAACTTATTTTGCATTCCGGGTAACAACGGCTCTTGCAGATAAAGCTGTGGACTTCCCAATTCTGTAGCAATCTTCATGGCCTCTGCCTTAAACATCTGGCATGCTTGTCTTATAGTTACCCAGAAGGAGCTGGATGGGGGTCAATCGCTGTCATTAGCGTGGTGATAAGTGAGACCCTTGGCTACCACAGCAGTAAGACTCTTGCCGCTTCTGTCCACTCTTTGCAGGGCGGACTGTACATACATGTCATTAGTTAACCCCCAAAACCTCGAAGCAGCGACGTTGTCAATTATCACCGAATCGGCCCCTTCCTCCATTAATCTTACCATCCAAGACTGTGGTTTCTCCCTGGGTTGCTGTTTATATTTATATTAGCAGATTCTTAATACCTTCGGGGGTAAAATCAGTTAGTTCATCCTGTTGCACCAACCATCCCTGCCCTGTAAGCACAGCTTTCCTTCGCCTTTTTGGTTTGTCCTGCGATGGGCCCTTCTCCTCTGGTGTGGGGACTTCCTTGTCTAATTCCCAAATATCCCCATTCCACGTTTCCGGGTCCCAGTCAGGGTCAGTGATAATAGTCCGCACCCGGCTCCCCTTCTGCCCCAGTTTTCTCCCTCTCCTGTTCTTTACCACTCGTATCTCGTAATGTGTCACCAATGCGGGGCGGGGCGGGGCGGGGCGGGGCGGGGCGGGGCAGGGCAGGGCAGGGCGGGGCAGGGCAGGGCAGGGCAGGGCAGGGCAGGGCAGGGCAGGGCAGGGCAGGGCAGGGCAGGGCAGGGCAGGGCAGGGCAGGGCAGGGCAGGGCAGGGCAGGGCAGGGCAGGGCAGGGCAGGGCAGGGCAGGGCAGGGCAGGGCAGGGCAGGGCAGGGCAGGGCAGGGCAGGGCAGGGCAGGGCAGGGCCTTCTAGAATTCTTTCTTTCCTCACCTTCAGCAGTCTTCCCAGATCCTTATATACTCACCTCTCTACCTTTACCACCACCTTCCCAGGTGCTGCTTACATCTCAACAGGTGTTCCTTGTTAACCTCTCGTGGTTGGCCTCAGAAAATCCTTTCATCCATCAAGCAATTAGTATTACTTTTTTCATTCCTGGCCAACCTTTTTTTCTTTTCCTTATTCCTACAATAAGGACACTTTAAAGTCTTCTCCTAGCTTTACATATTTTGTGCTTAAGTTTTTGTTTGTTTTGTTTTTTTTGTTGTTGTTAACCATCAACAAAATAAAAAATGTAAAGATAAAGCTGAGTAGTGAATACCACTTCTGCACTCATGTATCTTTTATTTTTAGGAGGATAGTGTTATGATATAATTATTTCTTATTGCTATGTTGATATGTAAACGCTAGTTTTATTAATTTTATATTTTTGATGTTTTCTAACAACAAAGTTTGTTCAGAGGCTCAGGTTCTTCATTAGAGGTTACAGACAAAAGGTAAGTCCTAATTCCGTCGTTACTCCTTTTTTACTTTGTGTGCGTATGTCTGCGTTCTTCCCCAAGGTGAGCGTAGACTAAGCAAAGTTAACAAATGGTGGTGGTTTTGCCTTCTGCTGTTCTGTATGGTGCTGTGCCAATAGAATTTTTTTTTTTTTTGGTTCCCTATCCTGCTGGGCCCTACTTGTAGTTGCTTCTTATTCCCTAGTTTTTGCCTCAAGGGGGTAGTTAACTGGATTATAGTTCACATTCTCTGCTTGATTCCCAAGAGCCAGAAAGCAGGGTAGTGGAAGCTACCATCTGCTTTTCTCCTGTTCTGTGGATTTCTTTCATCCCTAATGAACTCAGACCAAAACACAGACCAGTGTGCTCAAGAGCTCTCATAATACTTCAAAGCAGTCCTTGAGCTAGTGGGGAGAGAATTGTGGAGCTTACAGATATAGACATTAAATACATCAAGCAATGAGCCCATGAAAAGCCGAGGTTTAACAAAATCTGACAACTGTTTTATTAATGACAATCTTGTAAACATGAGAAAAAAAAATCTGAATGCTCTTGTTTCACTGTGAACAGTGCAAGACCCCACTCTTGCCATTTTCACCGGAGCAAACGCTGACAGAACCTTCTCCAGGCCTGGCCGAGGTGTATGGATAGTTAGGTCAAAACACATATTCTTTCCAGGAATACAGTTAGCTGACAAAGTCATGGCATGTTGGCAGATGTTCATAATCAGCTCCTCAGTACCCCTAGATGAAATTTCTGCCCCCTTCCACTTTCCTTTCAAATGAATGGAGATGAATGAATGAACAGATGTTTAATTATTTTATAATTATATTCAAACCATTTTTTTGATAAACTTTGGAGAGAGAGAGAGAATAATCCTTGAAACTTCAACTGTGACTGCACACTTCTTTCTGGACTCTTGTCACGCCGTTCAGGAATGTTGTTGCTTTGTCTTTCTCAAAAAGGAAAACAATTAGTGGCAGCATCTCTTTTTCTAACAACTAGCGATAAGGAGCAGGGATGCAGCTGCTCAGCCCGCTTCACAGGCAGCCCCCCGGAAACCTGTTGAAGCCGGCCGCTTGGCCGGGCTTGTAGCCAACTTAACCGCAGACGTTCTCCGAACTAGCTTTGGAGGTCGAACACCCGGAAATGAGGAAGAAGAGGAGGAAGGCAGGACCCTCGAATTGAGGCAATAATCACGCAGAATGAGGTGACTACACTGAGCATTTATTCAGGTGAAAGCACATAAAAGCAGCAAAGTACGGATAACTACTCATGAGATGATACCTACTGGCAGGATACTGGACCCAAACATCCTCTCGAGCTGGCAGATCGGAGAGAGAGAGCTGCTGACCGGCTCCCAAGGAGATAGCGTAGGTCTCAGAGTTAGGAGTTTCTCCTTCCCCGCTCTCTCTTCCCCACCACCGCTCTCTTCGCACTGTCCTCTCTATGCTGGGTGCATCCTGGCACGTAGGGTCAGCCCGACCCAGGAGGCAGCCTGCAGGGTGGATGAACGCCGCCTCTAGTTGCACAACTCTCCCCCGCCGGGTGCGCAGGTGCGCATGCAACTCGGGTGTCCCAGCCCTCAATTGGAGGGTCCTGCCTTCCTCCTCTTCTTCCTCATTTCCGGGTGTTTGACCTCCAAAGCTAGTTTGGAGGATGTCAGTGGTTAAGCTGGCTACAAGCCCAGCCGAGCGGCCGGCTTCAACAGGTTTTTGGAGGGGACTGCCTGTGAAGCGGGCTGAGCAGCTGCATCCCTGCTCCTTATCGCTCAGCCTAGGCAGGCAAACATCTTCTTTCCCAAGGTCTGGCCTCTTCTTCTCACAGGAGATTGTTATGACTCTACAGATCACAGAAATTTCCATCTCCCATACAGTCCTTTCAAGATACTTGCCTGTGCAGATAGGTACAACTTGTCTCATTTGTTATATTTCATTTCTAAAATTTTAATAGACACTTTCTAGGCCTTAACTAAAGTCAAAGTGATTACCATTCTAACTGAAGAGATATCTTTTCATCAACTGTTAGTGCACTTAGACGAGATATTTTTCATATATCTACTGTGGCTCTAAATAAGATTCTACATTTTCTGAGGACATGATAACATAAATCTAATTTCACTATATATTCTTCTGATCATGTCTACACTTTTAGCTTGACATTTTAAACCACTCTGTGAAAAATCCAGGACTCCAGTATCCAAGTCCGTTATCCTGTCAACTTTCACTGGCTACACATTTTGTATAGAAATTTGTGTAGAATGTCAGAAAAACAATAAAAATCCCCATCAGCTTTTGATTCTTTTGAATCGTAAAATCTGTAGGTTTAGGAAAGAAAGTGAGAGAAAGGGGGGCTATGTGAATGAAGTCAGAAGACAGCTGAAATCCAGCAAAAGAAAAAAAAAAAAAAAAAAGTCTTACCGACTTCTGTTTCCATGGAAACCAAGGCTGGATTGCCAAAAATGGGTTAAGTGCTCTACAGTGACAAAGACTAATCACTGTTATTTTACATTAACATTGCTATTATCAATGAAAAGGAGGGTTGTATCCTAAAGAAACATAGATTTCCAACAAGTGTTCTCATTGCTGAAACCATCAGATGGCAAAAACATGTGACATGAGAAATTTTGATTAAATTTACAGTAAATCAATACAAAATATACAAAATCCATAAGAACCTGAAAAATACTGCTTATGAGAGAACACTTAATTCCAAAGTCAATGAACAGCAAAATAGAACTATGTAGCTACTTGGCTTTTCTAAATACTGAGAAAACATTCAATTACTTGTTAAAAACATATACAAAAAAATATTTCTTCTTTTCCAATGTGTACATTATTCTTGGGGTAGGTAGGGTTACCCCAGCAAATCTACAGCAACAAAAAGTCTTTGGCTGCATCATTATCTTAAAAGAAAAAATTATCCCTTATGATTGAAAAACTACGCTTTCACAGATTGGAAATTTCAGTATTGATATTAATTTTCCAGAGTTCTACATATGGCACTAAAACACTTTTAGCTTTTATTTTCTTTTGACTATGGTAGATCAGAGGAAAAAATAAAGTTTATTTTCCTTCAAAACACTACTTTATGAAGCCAGCAATGTCCTCAGAATTTAGGTGTGTGTTCACGACCGATTGGAAAAAAACAGTCAGTAGCATAGCAGATTAGAAAGGGCGCTCATTAAATGGCAATCAAATGGGTTGTCTTATGGGAACAGTGGAAAATGTTAATTGTTCAAAACCATATTTAAAAGTGTTGATGAGCATGCCAGAAATGTTTTACTTTGAGAGTCTCACTGTGAATATCATCCCACAGTTGAAGTTGCCTAAGTTACATTTTCTCAAGTATCTTTTAATATTCTGAAAAACAATCCCCCCTGCCTTTTGTTTTTGGAAACTAACATTCAAATATGCATGCCTATACATACAAGCCAATTTAGATTTCTACAGACAACCTTTAAGCACCATTGGATGCTTCACTGTTCTTCAGTCCCTGTGCAACTCTGTAGACAACTACAAGCCCTCAACTACAAGCCCTCAGCTTCAGGGTTTGGTGGGCGAGCCCAGCCCAACTAGCAATCCCAGCCCATTCCCTGCCTGAGGCTGTGCTGTCTCGGTGGATTTAGCCTGTCACAAAGAAGGATGAATGTGGCAGGATTTCTGGGGTTAGATGAAGTTCTGGCTGTGTGCCTCCCTGCCTTAGCAGAATCCAGTGAGTAGCATGCAATGATTCAGAAGATCCCAGTCTGAGTTCTTCTCTGCCTGATTTTTTACAGGAATCTAGACCAACATGTTTAATTGTGGTATTCCTGTAAGTATACATACTTACAGTAAGTCTACATACTAGACTGTAAGATAAGCTAAGATGAGGTTTCTCCTTTGAAGTTGTTCACTTTGCTCAAAGTGCTTAATTGTTCCTTGGGCTTGAGTGGAGTTTCAGGAAAAGACACCACAAGATCTGAGTTCAAGGCTCTCCGAACCATGGTGAAGAAGCAGTTTCCAGCGCATTTTTGTGGTGGCTCTGCTGGAGGTACAGAGGGGATGACCAACTTTCCTGCCAGCTATAAACCAGCAGGTTGCTCCAGAGACATGAATTAAATCAAATGAAGTATAAAAGGGTGTGGAGACCTTGTGGGGCTTAGGCAGGATCAGATGTTTCATTTGGTCTCAGGTCTGCTGATTCTAGAGGGATCTAGAACTTTAGGTAAAAGAAAAAAAAAAAAAAAAAAAAACACCTCTTCTCCTCAGTGAGAGGAGAAGAAATTATTGATTTACAATCCTGTAAATCTGAATGACCCTTTTTCATAAAAACAAGAAATCTATTTTTCCTATATTGAACTTCATATGCCTAATACTCCAGTTAGAGAAAGTCAATTCACAAGATATTGTTATTCTTACTGAATTAGTTACTGAAGTAATTAATATTAACTGAATATAACTAAATTAGTTAATTAAAATATCTTAAATGGTGATATAAGTTTAAAAACAGATCAAATATGGCACTAGAATTGTACCTTTGAGAACTAATATATAAAGGTAAAATCTTCTGAAGAAAATATAAAGAAGGTGAAAGAGGATAAACTAAAGTGAAGTTTGTGAAAAAAGAGTTATCAGATTTGGTAAGAAACCTTAGTAATATTGCTTAATTGGATGAAAAGGTGTGAAAAGTAAAACACATCAAGGAGAATGTGAAGAGTTAGGCAGAAGACAGCTTGGAGTTTATCCATTCTTATTCTGCAGCACCAATGCAAAAATAAGGAGACATACAGAGCAGAGGGAAAAGAAGGCTGAGGAAAGCATGAGATAAGAGAAACAAGAAAATTGAGAGAATAGAAACAGACCTGAAAAGACTAAGAAAGGGCATTGCAACTTCAAAGATGGAATAAAAAGATAGGAGCAGAGTTAGGACTCTGCAACTACAATACTTGGAAACTGCTTTGTGTGTGTGTGTGTGTGTGTGTGTGTGTGTGTGTGTGTGTGAGAATGAGCATATGGGACCAAAGCAAGAAAACAAGCTGAAATACTGATAAGGTATACTGGGTAAGTAATCAGAAAGAAGGCAAAAAGGGTAAAAGGAAAGTGCAGCAAAACAAGTTGAATGGGAAAGAGAGAGAAGGGAAAAACAGATTCAAGAGAGAAAATGAGATTTTCTTTAGAGTATTTCTAGATTCTTTCTGAGAATGGGAATATTCCCAAGATGATCAAGTAATCATTATAAGAGAGACGGGTAAGTGAGAGGGCAAATAAAAATTCCATTATCTGGAACATGAAGGGGAAGGACTTACTTGTTCATTGGTCTGTATTTGGAGTGAAAGAGAAGGTAATAAATTCTCAAGGCAAAACAAGTTAAACTGGTGAAAGAGGAAAATGCTGCATGACTGTGCTGTCCTAGATACGCCATGCTTTTTCCGAGGCCAGCAAGAAGTCTCCCCTGGACAGCTGGATGACCTCCTGGCCAACATTCCCTGCCCCTCATCAACTGCCCTGCCCTCTGATCACATCTGCCCACAGGTATATCTGTGAGGACCCCCCAAAAGTCCCCATTTCCCTGCTTTTCCACTGTTTCCCCCACTGACTCTACCACCATGGCTCACCTCCTTTTGAGAAACCCTTTTTTGCAGCTCACCATCTCCATAGTTTCTCTCAGATGAAAGCAGATCCCAGGCATCTTCTGCTTCTACTCCACATGATTTTCTTCTTTTGGATTTTAAACTACTTGGTGCATTATTTCATTAATAACAGCTTCTTTTCGCTTTCCAGCATGCTTTCAGTCCTTTCATCTCCAATCATCCAGCTCTGTCATGCTCTAATCAATTCAATGAGATATTGCTAGTGTGACAAGGTATACAGTGGGAGCTTTAATGGAAAATAAAAACATTTCTTTAGTAGACTGTCCTGAAAGAAGTAGATTGTTAATCTCATGCGTATTATCCTGATACTTGAAGAACTAACTCAATTGGTAAGCATTTATACCTATTCAGTTATTCTCAAATTTGAGCTCGTGTGTAATTACCTACTCCTTTCCAATTCACACTATTTTGCATTGGTTCCTTAACTCAAGGTGAGACTTCTCCCGCAGTTATTTCCTCTAACCTCATGGCATAAACTGGTCTCTTGGGTGACAATGTTCCTGCATGAACTGAAGATCCTAGCTGTTTTTATGGCAGGCTTTGTATTGCTCTGCACCTTGGGCAGTTGCTTACACGGGTTCAATGTGAATTGCACATATGTTTTTTACTTAGCACTGGTTTAGAAGACAATACAGACTAGTTAATAATCAAACTTTTTTTGGTTGAGCCTTCTTTAGTTACTCAGTCACCCTTTTGAGAAAAAAGTAGCAGTGGACAACATTGTTATGGTTCCTTTTGGACCCATGCGGAAAACAAACAAACAAACAACAGTATTAATACACACAAGAAGATCTGTAGACCAGAAGACTGGGCTCATATGATGGGAGATACATATTTGCAATGGGAAGTGCTAAATGGTAAGGGGTGAATGTCTAAACTGCTTTTTGTAAATTGATAAGTAAGCATATTAATTGGCTGTTCCCCTTAGAAACATCAACTGGAGAGTAGTCAGTAATGTTGAAATCTGGACTGCACAGGTACTGCATTGACTTCACACTGAGACTAAGTGAAAAGTTCTTTCAGAGCTCTGCTTCAGATTAATTTCAGGTTCAGGAAGAGGTCAGAATTGGTTCACGCTCAGTTAACCTGGAAATTTTGCTTTTGCAGTGAAAGAAACAAAAAGAACTGCTAAAGACTCAGCAGTTTAAATGTACATAGCTCCACTAACATTCCCAATGCTTCGGTAATTGCTAAGGGTGGGAAATCTTGCCTCCTCGCCTCTCTTTTGTAAAGGAAATTCTGCGTACTAAAGTGAAGGAAATAGATGCATTTGGAGACACCTGATGTACCACTGTGGTTAATTCTGACCCCTGTTAGATATCTGCTTACAGTTTATGAATATCTTTTAGCCTGTAGCTGTAGTTGGCTGTTTTAAAAACTGCCACATTTCTTTCTTGCCTTAAAAATTAAGATCACAAAAGCAAATCTCAAAGTGATGCCTACAAGCAGTTCTAGTCTCATTGGTATCCTGAAGAAGTGGGGTTTTGCAACACCTGAATGATCCTGTTCAACCAATTTCTACTGTTAATGTCCTGGTGAATTTTGCACTGATATTAGTGTATTATGGAACAGTAATTGAAAGATAATAAAATTAAGGAAAGATAATAAAATTAAGGAAAATAGAAAATATTTATTTTAAATAGTTTTTTTTTCTTTCTGAAGACGGACTTATAAAACAGGAGTAGTCTGCCTTTTACAGAAGAATTAAATTGAGAGGAGTTGAATATGCTGAGTTTTCACTGACATTTTTCCTGAAAAATCTCCCCCCATCCAACCTCTATCCACATTTGGTCAACTACATACTTCTTATCCAGCACACGTAAGTATTGAGATATGCCTTGATGATTGCTATTATAATGCAACACTTTGTATTTTTATTTCATGTCTGTCTTATGTGCCTTTCCTTGTATTAACTTCTAACAACTGCGGGACAGACCCAGTACAAAATGTTGTTAAAGGGGATAATTTTAGTGTCTAATTTTGCTTTTGATAACTGACTAATTTCTGTGGGGAATGATTTTTTGACCAGAGGGGTAACATTATTTAAGTGAGAAAGCTACTGCATTTTTAAGGGCAAGAACTCTATCTGCTGTTCTGTAAAGGATTCTTAGTGCTATAAGAAAAGCTATGCCTGAAAATAGCAGAAATAAAAAAAGATCCCTTTTCCTCATCTTCTCCAAATATCCTTTGAAAAGGACTATAATCTAGAGAGTCTTAAAGATCTTTATAAAATGTGGTGAGGAAAGCACCCCTTCCTAATTTTTTATTGCCTGAGGTATTTCTTCTACTGTTACAGGGAAATTATTAGTATTACTCTATCAGTTTGGATACAGAAGGGATTTCTCACATTTGAAAAACATGTATTACAGTTTGTTCATTTGTAGCAGAGACTTCAGATTCTAAAATAGGAAAGTAACATTATGGACATCCTTTTTTTTTCAGCTGTGTGCTTTTCCTAGCATTATTCCTGTATATGATCTTCATGGTGTGAAAAACAAACAAGCAAAAACAACTCTGTGCTTTATATTTTTCAACTGTGCTACCAGCAGGATACAATTGTGATGAAAGAGATGTCCTGGATTCTTCCTTAACTTGTAGCCTGGATGTAGGCCCCATGACATACAGGTCTACCCTACACTTTTGCCCTTTCCAATAACATTATGGGGTTTTCTATATTCACATATTTTATTCATAAATATTGAGCAGATTGTGGCAGACTACTCTGTGACTTTCATTTTGTACCCTGGCAAGGTGAAAAAGAAGAAATAAGAATTCTCCAGTTATGCCCCTGGGACTTATGTTGGGGTGAGCTGACATAAATAAATGCTTTAAACTCGCTTATTTGTCCTCCCTTAGCGCACAGGAATAGGAATGGAAAGACAAGGGCAGATCAATATGCTAAGTGGAGCAGCTGACTAAGGCAAGAGATATTGATATTTGCTTTTGGTTCAGGCCTGCAACATACTGCATGAAGAAATAAGGAGAGACTCATGCTGTAGGGATATGCTGTCCCTCGGGATTACTGATAAAGGCAGGTGCTTTATGCAGTTCTATAGGAGTCCTGTAGGTCTCCTGAAACTTTTAGCTCATGTTTAGCTAGCTGTTCTCCACAAACTATCCTAGAGGTCTAAAGGATTAACCTGGAGGCACCCTCCTAAGGGAAGGCTCTTTCTTAAAAAGGGTTTGATGGGTGGTCTTGGAGAAGAGGCGCCTCTACCCTGCATCCAGAGACAAATACCTGTCTTAGTCGGGGTCAGGACTTACATGTCTTTCCTGGGGCTCAGCTTCTCCATGCAAAGGGACCTCTCAGTGCTCAGTACTCTTCCCTTGGAAAGGGAAAGGGCAGAGCCTCTAGAGCCTCTAGATAAAGCTTCATGCACAGCTGAGAACAGCGTGGATCTCTGGAAGAAATGGCACACCAGATACCAAGTATCTGGTTTTGTTTTTTTTCACAAGAAGATAGGTTGTTGATTGAGAGACTAGAAAATTTAGACACCTGTAGGTCTTGGGAGAAAGTAAGAGGGAGTTTTAAATCTGTGTGTAAAGTATCAAAAGTGTAGTTAAACATGTGAGTCCCTCAGAATTTTTGGCCGCTAGTCTTCAAAAGATTGGCTGCCTCTTCCTCTCAAGTGGCCCTAAAATATGTATTAATTATTACAGTAGTTTTCACCATACTTCTGTACATTTCTGTGTGATTAGTGAAAGCATATGAAAGTATGGAATGAAAGAGTATAGAATGACATAAATGTAGTAGCAACAGATACATTTTATATATCTGAGTCTTTGGAGGCTTATGTGGCCATACTTCCCAACTTTCAGAGGTTAACCCATAATTTCAATGAATGTAAAAGTAAATCAATCATGATCTAAATCCTGCTCCCATGAAGTCAGTGGGAGTTTTGCCACCAATTTTAGTGGGAAAAGGACTGCACTGTGTAACTGTTATTTAATGCCACTGCCTATAGGAAAACTGAACACATTTATTTTGATTGGAAACAATGTTATATAATAATTCCCCAAAATTCTGAGGTTAGCTGGCTGGTAGGAAATATGGTTCTTGGGGGAAAAAAATCCTCCAACAGCTGTCATTTGCAATATATCACAATGTAAATGTTAATTCTAGTTAATGTTAAAGGAAACTGTCTAAAATAATTTAAGATACAAGGAATTGTATTTAATGGAAGGGAACTTAAACATAACATTACTATACACCAACTGACTTGTGTCAAAATAATCATCTTGCCAGGAAATTGTTCATATTGACCTAAATCACACCACAGGTAATGTCCCAAAAGGAAGAGTATGACGGAAGTAGGAAATGGAGCCTCAGAGAAGAGTTTGTTCTCACTGCACTCAGTAGGAACAGGAATAATTTGTGATTCTTACTTTTTATGGTGAAGCACCCTTTCCTCCGTCAAGGCACAGGCTTTCATCCTTTAACTAGAGTATTATGAAGATAGAGGAAGGTTTCACTCACTCTTATCCTGGTTGCTCCAAGAGCAAACCCTGCTACTGTGTTGGAACTGTAACTGTGGCCTCCCTCTGACATGTGGAGGTGTCTTTCTCACTCCTGATCTACAGCAGAGATGCAAAACGTAAAACATATCACTTTTAGAACAAATTCTCACTTGAATAAATCCCCAGGGAAGTAGACAATGTTGTGCATAGCATATAAAAATGAATCAGCAAAGGGTAGTATGAGAGACACTCCTCTCCCTGAAATGTGCAGCAGGTACTTGCTATAAAGCACTATGCAAAACATACTTGGATGAAGTTGAAATAATTTATTTAAAACTGTAACAACTGTATGGTGGAACAATTGTAAAATGTCTCTTTGTGTCCAGAGATAAGTGTCTGACTGAAAGCTATCAAAATTTCAAGAGTGCTCAGTCACAGACATAATAATACTGTGCTTACCTGTGTGATGAAAATTGCTGTCGGGAGCCTGATAAACCTCGGTAGATGTTATCCTGGATAATAACCTTGACCAGCTGACTTCTTTCTGACATGGTGCATTCACATTTAAATGGATTATATCCAGGATATCATTTGGAGTATATTCCTTCAGATATAGTGAAATAAAAGTACAGTCTGCTTGAAAGTCATTTACCTCCAGACCGCTTCATGGGTAATGATCCGGGGAAGGTCTGCAGTAAACAAAAAGGATAAGCTTGCTAAAAGCATCTAAAACTCTCCTACACTTTTCTGACTGTGTTTCAGATAATTTCTCACTGGTTTGCACACCTGGCATCAGACGGCTGCTCTGGATGAAGGGCAGAAGTCCTTAAGCCCACAGTGAAACTACCAGTCTGGAGCAGCTTTTCCGGTTAGGGAGAGAGATGTTTGGAGTTGCAGCCCACTCTGTCTCCAGACAATACCTTGGATCTGTGGATCTGTGGATCCAAGGAGGGGGCATCATGTCCAATTTTTTTCTCTGAGCCATACATAGAACCTCTTAAATGCTACTCTGTAAAGCTGTGTCCATGGCAATCTTATGAGGCAAAGTTAGCTCAGTGAATCATCTTATTTCAAGTGTTCCCAGACACTTTTTTTTCAAGTGGAGAAAACTAAAATCTGTTTTCTTTTGTGCACTCTGCATTCTTCCACTAGGTACCAGAAGGCCTGAGCTACATCATTTAAAGGCAGAAATTTTACTCAACTAACATTTGCACAAAATTGTAACAAATTAGGTGGCTCTAGGCTGTTTGTTGGAAATGCTTTTTTCATCTTAATCATATAAGGGTGACAACCCATGTCTGAAAGCAATCTATACAAGGTCCATTTACTACAGTGTATTTGGTATTGGTCTTGTACCAATGGCCTTTGCCCTCCATACTTATTGTATGAGGAGTTTTACATTTCCAGGAGAGACTGGAGTTTACCCATTGGCATAAGGATGCCATCATGGTGCATATATCTTCTGAGCTCTTTATCATTCATCAGATAATATTCACCCCCAAATGCAAGTCTTGGTGTTACAACACATTTTTTTCACATGTATGCTGCAGACATTTCACACGCCTGAAATAAGTTTTTCATGTTTTTGCATATGTGAATAGACATTCAGTCTGCTCCCCGTCTCAGTACCTCCACTTGTGAGAGTTAGATTGTGTTTCAGAAAAGAAATTTTGATGTGGAGCTGCAATTCTGACAGAAGACAGTCATACATGCCACCCTTCTACAAAATTGAGGTACACATGTAAATATAAAGTAGTTAAATTTAGAATATACCTCAGGCTGACATGTAAGTCTGAAGCTCATTGGCAGGGCAAGAAAGATGTCAGCTGACGTGACTGGTGCCTGAGGAAAGATCAATAAGACAAATAAGTCAGTATCATCTTCCTTATCTATACTTGGGAACAGCTGCTATTGAGCAACTGATGTTTATTGTGACTGTAAAGGAGATCCTAGACAAATATATAGAGGGCAAACTTTGCATATAGGTCTGCCCTGATACTGCTGTAGTAGCGTTCAGTTTTTGCTGCATATCAATATAAAGACATCTTCAAAGACCTCATTGGAGGTCCAAGGTTTTCCTCCTCTTCACTGTGACGCCAGAAAAACTTATCTTCAGTAGCTAGGAGACTTTACAGGAAAAATAAATGCTGATATTCACATATGAGTACATGAGCACATGAATATCAGCAACTCTGTGAGGGACAGCAGCTCCTCAACACCGATGAGGTCCAAAATCTGCCTGCAGGAATAATGGCAGAAGGATGATCAAGACAGACAGACGATCATGCCAAACTGAAATGTGAGCAAGAGCATACAGAAGTGTTTGTGAATAAATTATTCCTCTCCTTAAACAGCCTGCACAGCATTTTCTGTCATGCTTTTATAAAGCTTCATAGGAATTTCATTTTATGTTATACAGACTCCTCTACAGGCCGACAATTTATAAGAACATAGAGACAGATCATATTTTAAGGAGGCAAAGAGCCAGAGGAAAGGTTGCGCTTTCATCATGACTTCTGCATTTCATGACCTTTGAGAACTTGATTTATCAACCTTAATGTTGCATTTACATAAGCATGCAATTTCCTAGGGTCCCCTCATAGAGTTTTTTTTTTTTTTTTTTTTTTTTAAGTGAGGAAGCTCTGAGTGTAGCAGTATTGTAAATTCTTTCCTCTGTATCTTGCACTGATTCCAAGAAGATCAGGCTGTGATTTATGGCTTCACTGCCCTGTGAGAGAAGGAAAAAAGAAAAGATCCTACATTTATGAAAAGATAGTTTTTGTCCCTGGACTAAGAAGAATATAATGGTTTTCTCTTTAGTGCATTGTGCTCTCTGCAAGGGATGAGGAAAAGAACAACTGCTGATTGCTATCTATGTTCCAACCTGTTAAGCTGTGGAGGTGGCCAAGCATTTAGTAGAAAGGATTCAGAATCCAGTGTGTGGCAGACTTTAATGTACTAAGGATGATGAGCCTCCACACTCATTCAGGTCATACAGGCATTTTCTCAACTATTGTGCAGACTCTTTGTGATTTGCTAACTCTTACTACTCTTGTTTTTTCCAAAACATAGTTAAAGTTTGTATTCATAACATTTATTCAGTGACATTAGATGATGAGCGAGAGAAACTCTTTGTGATTTTTGTCTCAATTTTTCCAAATTCTTCCTTTAGGAATAAAATGAAATCATTAAAAGCAACAACAAAGTATATGAAAAAATGCATCTTTCATTTCAATGCATCTTTAAATTTTGATTTCTTAGATCAAATGACCTTAGTTTAGAAGTTTACTTTGACTGCATTTAAAAATACTATTTAAATATCAGTTAATAAACAGAATGACATATTTTCTCTGATGCTTAGCAAATTAGAGCAGCTTGTAGCTAGTCTTCTGGACTACTGATATTCCCTTAGAAGAAACTGAACATTTTACCCATTGAGATAAATAAAACTTCAGGAAGTTGAACACCTCACAATAGTTATGTTCAGATGAAATTTGAGTAAGTAAACCTGAAATAAATTAAAAGTCTTGCTAAGTTTTGCACCACATTAATTTACTTATCTCCAAATTATTTCACTTCTATCTCTTTTTACTTCTTATTGATTCATTGAAATTCACGTTTTCCCCTGTGATTTCCTAAAGACAAGTTTTCAGAGTTTCAGTTTGAATATTCCAAAGGGGGAAGCCAGGAATTTCTGATAAATACTCAAGTTTCTGACCAAAGACTCTTTCAGTTAAATCTGTCTATTTTGCATTGCTCTGCAAAATTTGGCACTGAACTTCTTAATAATGGTTTGAGGAGAAGGGAGGAGTTCTATTCTAATTTAGAGTGAGCATATTCTTATAATCCAGCAAATATGGAAACACAAAGATGCAGCATTTATATTTCATCATTTATGTGTTTTATCCATGTTTTTCCTTTCAGAATTGCCCTTTCACTACTCAACACCAACTCCATATCACTCCTACATGCTGATTATAAGGCTGGAAATATGATACGCTTTGGCAGCTGCAAAAACCCTCTGGAAGAACCTCTGAACTCAAAATTACCTTCTGAGTCAAGCCCTGATAGTGTTGAAGTTCTGTTGCGCTTCTATTGACTTGGGAATGCTTCTGCTGCTTGACATCTGTACCACCTCAGGCCAATGTAAATAAATGACTGTAAGCTCTAAAACCTGATTAGCTCCATGTGCTATTTGCCAGTCAAGGTAGACTACTTGTACAAGGGAAAGAGGCCTGTTGCTGGCAACAACCCACCAATGCTGCAGGAGATGGGTTTGCTTCCAAAAATGAAGCTAACCATGGGTATACACCCATTTCCACTCCTTTTCAGAAGATTTTATGCAACTGTGTCAGTACCATTAAGAGGTTTTACAACATCAGTCGACTGGAGCTGTGAATAAATGTGTTGGAACATTTCTACAGTCACCTTTTCTACATCGTATAATAATCACTATCTTAAATCCATCCCGCATTCATCACTATAACCCTCAAAATATTTCTCACCTAATTTACACTGTCTTCATGCTGTTTCCCAAAATGCTGTATCTGGCAAGATAAGAAAATATTTTATTACCATTTATTGAAGAAAAATAATAGGCAGCTTCTCACGTGAGGTAATATGGACATATATAACAATTTGAGGTGTCAGAAATATGGATAAGCAGAGATATTGACTGTAAATTCACCAGAATTAATGTTTATGGCACAATGACATGTTCTGTACTGAGCTGTGTAATCTGGCTTATGACTCTTCTGCGTTCCTCACCAAAGAAAATTCTGTGTTCTTAAAAGCCTTTGTAATGGCCCTGTGAATTAAAAGCCTGGATTCTTCTGCAGTAAGTGCCCAGAAACCAAAAATTTCCATTATCCAGATGGCTACTTTGGGGCTTTGCATATGAAATGACAATGGCAGTGTGGTCCTGCAGCACTGCCAGAAAACAAAGTTATCATTAATAAGAGTTAATCACCTAAGGCAAAGAGGAATAGTGTCGTCTCAGTTACATCATCCACGCAGAGTCCTCACGTTCTTTCAAGGATAACTTTGATTTTGTGCTGGCAAAATTTAGTATGAGATTCTCTTAACATTTTCTCTCTTGGGTTGGTAAAACTCCCTGTTTGCTACTACTGACTTAAGGAGATGCTTTAGTTCCATCACCAACCCCACGGCGTTATTCTTCCTTTTGACAAGCCATCCTTCCATCTCTTGACACACAGCTGGTGTTCCATCCATCAGCTTTTTACCTGCTGCCTTCCCCCTTAGCAAACTGAGGAAAGAAGATTATGCCACAGGTCAGGCCTCGCTTCTGTTTTCCTGAAGAGCCACTGCAAGAGGAAAGGTCTTTCTGATAAATGTGCCAAAGGCTTCAAGAGAAGGGGAGAGGCTGTACAGAAGCACAGTGCCCATTGCTATAGCTGCTGTGTCTGCAGTAATAGCAGGCATATAAAAGCATGACATCTATTTTAGTTAGCTAAGAGAAAGGACAGAAATTTTTAGTTCCTTAATTTTACCTTAGTAGTCCTGGGATACTGCACAAGGAAACCTCCCTGACCCACAAACGAAAAACTGAAGTCTGCATTGTGGTATCACAACATTGGTTTCAGGAACTGGGATAAAGATTTTGGTAAGATGGTTCCTAAGGATGCAATAAAAGTGAAATGGGCTGGTTTTATATATGTGCGGTTTATGAATTTAATTCAGATCTGCCTGTTTTCTGCTCTGGAAGCTTGTTCCTTTAAAGCTGAGGTATCAGGCACTCTGATCTACATTAACCCGTATTTTCACAGCTATTGTATAAAATAGGCCAGAAAATTTCGACCTGGAAAATAGAAGTAAAATCCAGCATCATGGAAGTACAAAGGATGCTGCCATTATTGGCAATATTACATTCCTGTGAATTCTACAATGTATTTTGGGACGCTCAGCTTCTCTAAGCAATCCTCTCTTAATAAGGCTAATAGGAAACTATGAAATTCCTAAATCTTTACATTTACATGCAGAAAAGCCACTTGTGCAAGAAAAAAAAAAGAAAAAAAAAGTGTTTATATCAGAAATCAAAGCTTTTTATATACATCTGTTTTTTTTTTTCAGAAGTGAGTTAACTACTTGATTTTGAACTGAAAGCAACAGTATTATGTAATTACTCCTCAAATTTGTGTTGAAATTAGACATTTTTGAGTGTTACTCCGCTTTTACTCCTCTGATTTATTCTAAGTTGGTGTCTCTGGAATCAGCTGTAAATATGTCCTTGACAGCTATGTCAAACACGAAAGGTTGCTCCTACAGCCCAAATTGTTTGAGTTGATGAGCCCTGCTGGAAAGAGGCAGAAAAGCTTCCGTGTCCATTACCTTCAGTCTGAACTGGCAATGACATGTCATCACTTGCCTACTTTGCTGGGTTGCAGGGCTGGGTTCATAATTAATTCAGAGATCTTGGCCCAGATCATTGACAAAAAAAAATAGGCTAAAACTTGATGAGAGGAAAGGAAGAGTGATAGTAATACCACAGGCCGAATTCTCAGCTTGTGTGAGGCAGCGCAGCACAGTACAGCTGATTCCAATGATGCTCTATCAATACATCCCTGCTGAGGGTCTGCTTTGAAAGTCTGAATGTCTATCAACTCCAGTGAAATACTTGGGATATATTGCTAAATAATGCTTACATGCCACAGCAAGAAACAATACCATACCACTTATTATTCCATTTAAAAACAATATAAGCCATGTGTGAGAAAGTAAATCTGTCACCCTGGGAAAGAGTTCAGGCTGTCAAAATGGTAATGGAATTGAAATTCAGTTACCTGTCTCTACCCATGGTGATTCCCCAGAAAATATTAAATGAAGCTGAAGAGGAAATTATTTTTAAATGTTTTAACAACATAATTATTATTTTAATTACTTGAAGAAAAACAATAAGTTTCTGCAGAAAAATAGCTGAAAGAATTATAAAAAACACAGTGATTTGTAAGACCATCTGCTGTTCACTATCATTTCTATGATGAGAGTCACATGCCCCTTTGCACAAGCTTTCCTCATATTCAGCTTTGGCATGATGATAGCCTTGAACAGATGGGAAACTTGCACTGAGCTTTTGGGGAGCTTTGCAGAGTCGAGAAGACTCCAGCGACCTAGGCACCAGGGAACTTTCTTTAGACCCTGTTCTCAGAGCTGCCCTTTTCAGCTCTGTACATCTCCCAGGCAGAGCGATTCTTGATCCACCATACATATTAAGATCCCTGAGATAGCTGAGTTCCATGGTTGCTCAACGAGGAGCTGACCTTCACTTTCCATATTCCATTTGAGCCCCTCCTCAGCCCAGTGAGCATTTAATTACTCTAAATAAGACCTAAAATAATATATAGTATTCTGCAAGTAAAAATCAAAATAATTTGTTTTACAGAGGCATTAGAATTCCTCGAGATAGAGATTTGCAGAAGTGAATGATGGTGTCAGGATGTTTACATTAAGGAAGAGTTAATATTTTTCCAGATTAAGTTCATACAAAAGAAACAAACAAATAAATAAAAGGATAAGATGATCAAATTGAATAGTATGATCAAAAAGAAGCAATTACAGACTGGAGCTCTGAAGGACTGATGTTACTTGTTCTAGCGCAACTAAATAAGCTAACGCTGTCTTGTAAAGTTATCACTGAAAACTGCTTTTAATCTAACCAAAAAAGGGAAAAAAAAACAAGAAAAAAAGAATTGTTTATTTTAAAAATATTTTTAGCAAAATAAATAAATTAAAAATAAAATAACAATTAAATAAATTATTAAAAATAAAATAAAAATATTTTTAAAATATTAAAATATTAAATATTTATTATAAATAAATATTATTTTAAACAACTATAATTAGTAATTAACAGTTAAATAATGGTTAGTGATTAATAATTAAATAAATATATTATTTGTTAATATTCATTTAATGATATTTATTTTAAAATTTATTTAAAATAAATTAAATAAATAAAAACAATTTAATAAATCCAATGGCTTCTCTGTGATGAAGTAGATGTCTATGAGCTCTTTAATCCACCACAAGATTTTCTGTTTCATTCCCAGAACGTTAGTGGGGACAAAACGGAAGCTGTGGCAGCCTGTAAGGGTGCGCCTGCGCTGTCTGTACCGCTGTTTCTGTAGGATGCAGTATAGGCCGGGAGTCTTCCCCCAGAAGGACGCTCTCTGGGGAGGGCCATACCACGGAGCAGTGCAGGAGGGAACCCATGTTGCTAACGGGCCTGGGCCAGGCCTGCCTGGGCACCGGGCTGCTGTGCAGCACCTGCCCTCTCAATGAGCCCATGCTGAGATCTGCTTGACAGGTCTCTTTCTGATGCTTGAGCTAAACTGTTTGCAGTTTGCTTGCTAATTGCTCTACTGCAATGAAATTTGTAGCTTTGAGATACACTGATTATTAATTGCTTTCTCATCACCCATGAGGGATCTTGGTGGTACTTAGAGTAAATGGACAGAGTTTAGGGCATCAAAGAAGTCCTCATGAAAGCGAAGTGAAGGATGTGTGAAGGATAGGAGGAGTCTGTATGAGGAAATGAAGCCTTCTGCAGTCCTGCTCCAACCTGAGCAGGCCAGTGCTGCTACTAGGAGCAGCCTAGCTGCAGCATATCTCTTAGCAAAGCAGCTCTGTGAACCTGCCCTGCTCACAAACCTGAGCATAGCTCTGACAAGGCTGATCTCAGAGGCACGGTCAGTGCCTCTGAGCTGTGCCACACAGTGCTGTGCAGATGTACTACTTGCCTGGGGCAAGCCTAGGGAAATGCACGTGAGACGGTACCATCCTAGGCAAGGACTCCTGCTTCCTCCCAAGGGAACTTGCTGAAGTTCTCTGTATCTCAGTTATTTCATGGATGAGATGGATGCTTTTGGGAGAGAGTCTCCTTTTAATCTCCTTTGACTCCTTTTTCTAAGCATAGTTTGTCTTTCCCTGTTACTTGGTTGCTTGGGAACTCAGCGCGGGAGACATCCAGGACTGAGTTAGAGTGGCCAGTCAGGGTAAGAAAACATGCTAACTGACAGAACTGCTATGAGGAGATAATTACATGGAGCTAGATTGTGCCCTCAAGACATAGATTTCTATCTGGAACAGTTTTTCTGGCATGAACTGGACACACTCTAGTACATGGCATGCAGGGTGACATGACAAGTGCCATAAGGGCTGCTGCTTCATGCCTCTGGCTACATCCTACTTCCTCTGGCCAACCCAGCTTCCCAGCAGCACAATTAAGCAGAAATTCTTGATCCCTCCAAGTGAGAAGGCTGCTTGTCTGTCTGACCTGGGCACCATAGGGGAATGCATAAGCCTTCCCATTCTGCTGGGGCCATCCAGGAGCAAGATCTGGCTCCGTGTGATTAGCCAAGAAGTGTCACTCTACTGAGAAGGTCCAGAGGAGAGAGCAACACTCATTCATGCCCTCTCAAAAATGAGAAGTAACCTCAAATTCTCATTACTGAGTATCACATTTTATGAATAAATCAGTGTGTTTCCAGCTCCCTTGTTGACTAAGCCCTCTTGGCCACCGGGTGTTCTAAAAATTTAAATAAGTGGTACAAAACAAGAGCTGCAATCAAGCAAATGAGAGAAGTCTTCAAAGCCCAGTTGTGATGCTGAGACTACAGCAAAACGTGCTTTTAGTTGGGCTATTTAAAATGTCTTTTCTGTTGTTTTATAATTTGAGACGTAATACCCATAATTTCCTCTGAAGGGCTCAAGTAACATTTTAAGCATGGTTAAGGATCACGTCCTTTGTTAAGTGAGAGTCAGAAGTACTGAATACTGATCCTATTTTATAATATCAAGTTGGTACAACTTTAAAATGTCCTCGTCTTTCAAGGGAATGAGCAATGCTGAGAGACAGTTATTTAATGGACCAGGAATTATGGGGAATAGCAGTAAGAGAATAGCCTCAACTACCAAAAAGGAACAGAAATGGAAAAATATATTAATTAAAAGTTTAAATAAGTGCAAATTCATGTTCTAGTTGATATTTCAATATTGAATTTTACACATGAGTTTCATTATTTTCATTTTGGAACTCTCATGATCTAGGAAGGTTCTTGGAGTTAGATCAGTTTACATTAGATTTAAAAATCTTTTCATTTAAAGAATTCCCCAGGCTGGCGCATGTAATTTATACTATGTGCTTTATGTGCTCTTCATATGTTTATTTGTTTCACATGTTTTTGACTATGTTTTACATAAAGTTCTCTGCATATAATTTTATTTCTCAGATATCTAACCACCAGTTACTATTAGGATAGGACATGATTTCTTTTTAAGGAAACTTGCAAGTACAACTTTTACTTATCTCTCTTTTTCAAGGAATGATTACAGTGTAACAATTGCCAGGACATTCTAGTATGTGTCAGGCAAGCATACATTCAGAACAATCATATTTTAATCTTACATCTGAAAGCAATAAACAGTGGCAGAAAACTAGCATCACAGTATGCTCCCATAGCAAAATCAAGGAAATAAATAAAAAAAGTAGTTCAGTTTTCCAAGTTCTCTGTCAGCCCACTTCTGGTTGTTCTCAGTCTAAATTTTGTGCATAATTGTCATTGATGACTTTTCCATTAGACTGCATGAAAGAAAACCTGACAGCTAATGCAACAACCTCTGTAGTAAGTCAACTAAATTTATTACCATGATTATTTTCTATGATAAGCAACACAGTAGTTCATGTCACCCATCATGAATATGCTACTCCTGTAGAGCAAATCTTACAGTCTACAAACTTGATTTGGAGAAACAAAGTTTTTGCCTCTGCCATTTTAGTATTACTGCACTATCCAAATTATCTAAGCCCTCTAATAATACACATGATTTCATCAGTCCATCTTTTTATTCATGAACTTAGTTTCCCATTCGTTATTCATGTAAACACCTAGATTTACAAGAACATCTATATCAATATCTAACTCCAGCAAACTCAATATATGACACAGGACAGAAAAGAGGGGAAGTGGAAATTGATAAGGAAAAGTTGTATAGCAGACACCATGTTCAAAGACCTTAATGATGTCTTGGTGGTATTACAAAAAGCTTTTGAAGACTATGAACAGGGAAAATGCATCTGAAGTATCAGACATTTTGATCAAACGTGTGATCTGGGGAGTGGGAAAACACAACATTAGTTCTGTATGAAATCCTGGCTCACAATCAAAGCAAAATCTCCTGCTAAAATGCCATTTACAGTTTTAGTTGCTCAAATGTTCTGCCAACTCTCAAAGGTAAGGCTAACACAGAAATTCCTATCAGCTAATGATTTGCAGTATATAAGGTTAAAAAAAAAAAAAAGGAATGGAAGTTAAAACTGCAAGCAAATTTGCCATTTGTAACTCAGCCAGATTTTCTACCATATTGCTTTCCCTGCTAACAAAACTGTGTAGATAGTGTAAGCACAAGAAGAGGTCTAGTGATATTTGAGCTGTATTATGTGAAGTTATGTGCAGTTATGGACTTTCAACCAAAATGTCTTACCTAAGTTGAAATAATATTATAAAATAATTCTAAATGAGGTGATATTTTACCACAAAAAGAGTGCCTGCAAACAAAAATTGTTCATTTGCATACTCTGTTTTTTTCAATTTACTATAAAAATGTGTTTATTTCTTGATTCGCATTTGGAAATGGTGAGTGATGTAATCCACAATGTGTAGTTTATTTAATAAATTTTGCCTTTCTTTTGTATGCTGCCCATGACTTTTCTACAAATAAATTTCTTCTCAAAGGCACCCAGAATTTGAAACTAATTGCAAATTTCAACCGTTTCAGCAAATCTTGCCCTGTGTATCTGTAGAGACTTCGACTGTTATCTGTAAATAAGATTTATTTTAAAAGGGTCTTGAATGGCTTTTTTTTTTCTCCTTTCCTTCTTCCTTTCTTCCTTCCTTTCCAACACCCGTATGGTTTTCCAAGGTTAAATTTACATCTTCATTACACTGTAGTGAACAATTTTAAGAGCAGTCTATTTAACCTGAGACTAGATCAGGTGTTGCTGGGCCAGTGTGGCTGTCATGGAGCCAATACTAACAAAGGCCAATAGCCTAAATGGCTACAGAGAGGGCTGGGTGGGATTTCTGATCTACATTACATTACTCTTGGCAGTCAAGCAAGCCATGGTAAGCTTAGTTCAGGCCTGGAAAATGCCCTGTGTGTCAGTTCATGCAGATAAAGTCACTATGGGCTAAATGTGAGCGCAAGCGACAAGATGTCCTGAATTGCACCATCCTGGAGGTAGCCATGTGTTAAATCATTGGATCAGGTGGAGACTAGGAGCTTGCTTTTTTTTGGTTGTTTACTCATGTCTCCTGATCACATAGAAATGATTAGTGCAAATCTCTCTAGAAAGAAATCAAGAAATAGCTAACATTTTTTTTGTTGTTAAACTTCCTGTTTAATCTTCCATAGCCTGGCAAAAGCAGGATAGCATGTCATCTAGCAACATTCCTGAGGATATTGCTCTAAAGAGTCATCTTTCTGAACATGCTTCCTTGTTGCCTTTCAAACGGCCGTTCCTGAACCAGGTCGCCATGCCGTTTGAAAGGCAACACTTCCTACACCTCTTGTCTAAGAAGTGCTTCACATATTCATTTTCTAGGCATCATAGTCGCATTAGTTAATAAGTTAAAAAGTTTGAAACATAAAATACTTTTATCAAACTTGTACAGACAGTTATTAGCATATTTACCAGAGCCAAATCGTTGCACTTGATTTATTTATAAATCAAAGACAGCTTCAGTAAATAAGCCAGCATTCTAACTCAACAAAAATGTGTTTCTTTCGTTAAAAATGAAGATCATTACAATATTCTGAATAATACATTATCTGGCTGTATCTATCCTTCCATCCGTGTATCCATTCAGAATTCAATTCTCTTAGGCTGAACAATATTTCTAGGCTTAAATTTCTCCATTTGCATTTCTCCAAAGGTAAAACACAAGGCACTTTACAAGGCACTCTGAGTCAAAGGGGTCTATTTTCATCAAGCAGTAGGAAAGGAATTCTCATTCCCCTGAGTAAGGAAAATTGCATATTTTAATTCACCACTTAGATCTGTGTCCCTTAAGCTCTTCTTGCAATTACCCCAGCACCTATTTCGGTATTAATCTTACCACTTGCTTTTTCCCCACTAGGCCTCCTAGTATGCCTTAAGAGCATTTCCTGTTTTTCTTATTTGCATTAGTAGTTTCCATTGCCCAATAGTATATTAAAAGCTTTGGGGTTGATTTCACTAAATAACAGGCCCTTTTTGAGAGGATGATATTATTCAGCTTATTTTAGCTTTCTCTTGTGAAGGGTGATACTCTATTTTTCACCCTAGTGAGTATATAAAATAATGGGAGCTTTTTTGGTTTTTGAATACAAGTAGTTTACAGGGCTTTTTGAACTCCCATTGCCTCAGAGGTTACAGCTCACCACTGAAAAGCAAATCTATGTAGCAATTATATAAATCAGCAGGTGAAAATAACAATAAGGTGTAGGAAAAATAAGAAAAAAATAGTAGAGCAGTCAAGGCCTGGAGGAAATAATTGGAGGGCAAATAAGATGAAAATAAAAGTGATAAAAGAGAGAGGCCTGGGGCAAAACAACTGTATGTCAAACCTCCCTGCAAGATAGGATACTTGCTTTACCAGCAACCGTGGCTGGTCCTTTAGCTACCTTCATCATGTTTTCCATAGCTTATCCAGAGAGCTCAGTCACTAGAAACACATTCAGCTTCAATCCATGTTTAGAGTGGGATCTTTGCTTGCATGTTCAGAGGCTTTTTCATGTGTCTGAAATTAGGTGTATGGATAATAGCTGCTTGTTTAGAATCCTAAATTCTGAGCACATTTCCTCCTCTTTTGCATGTAAGTAGACTTGAAAAGTTGGGACCCAGCTCTACATTATCTAGCCTAGGTACAGAAAACAATCACTGACTTAGTGCCTCAATGTTATTGCAAGAACAGCTCCTGGCAGGACACTATCAGGTAGAGAAACCCTACTGCCTTCATGGTAGTCAAGGAAGGCTATGATACAGGTAAACAAGCATAGCACAGTGACTGCTATTGTCTTCTTATAGTAATTTTTCTATGTAGTATCCTGGCTCTTCCTGAAGCTTGATTTTGGAGGGAATGTCTGGGGCAAACACAGCTTTAGATGGTCCACTCCACCCAGACCAAATGAGGGATAGCACAGGTATCTACCTCCACCAAGATGCCTACACCAAGACTTCTGCAGTGTGGACATGAGGTAAGTCTGGGCTTCAGAATGTGTCCAGACCACTGAGATGGGCAGTGCAGGTAAAGTCTTAAAAGGCCAGTGTACTTGACTGAAGTCATATGGGAAGCTGTGGTGAAGAAAGAATAGAGGCGAGTTCTAGGGCATTTTCAACCATCCTTCTATACTGTGGCAAGAACACCAGGGTCCAAGACTCAGAAACAGAGAGAGGAGACATTCAGAAAGTTCAGAGACTTAAAATACATGTGTGGGTGTGCATGTAACTCAAAAATCACAGAGGTTAACTGTGTATAACTTTCTATCTTAAATAAGAACAATTCCTTATAGGGAAAGGACATGAATTTAAAACTACATGCTTTTCTTTTCTTTACTGAAGCTAGAGAAAAGAAAGCTAAGATGCAACTGTGCTGTAACCGTAGAGAATAAACATCCAAGGAATGCATTAGCAAATGAATACAGTTCTCATATGACTGCAGTCATGACGAAGAAAAAGCTACAATGGGATTGCAATGCATTATTTCTTCAGTAAGTATTAAGTCTTCCATCTTCCTTATTATTATTTTTTTTCTCTAGATCTCTTTAATCTTTGGGAACATTGTACATAAATCTAGTAATAGGTAATGTATATTTACGCACGAAATTTGGAAAGATTTATTTTTCATCTTTAAACAATACTAAATCTGGTGATTTATAGAAATTCATGAAAACGCAGTTCTTGTAGATCGTGTGAATAGTGCTCCTGAGATGCTTGTAAATTATATTGCTATAAGCTCTGCTAAAATTCTTTACTGTCTTACTTCACTGTACTCTGTTCTTCAAATTGCAGCCAACGTCAAATTTTATAGATATGTTTGAATTTAATGATAGCTTTTATTGCTGTGTTTATTTTACTGTTGGTCTATATTAAATTTTATTGTATTTAGTATTTCAAATATTGTTGAAGCTCATCAAAATCAGCTCATTCAACAATCATCTTATTTGACAAAGAATGCCTGCTATTGATGGTCTAGCACACAGGAAAATGTCAACCACTTCCCCTCTGTGGTTATTCATACAATCTGTCCAGCCTCTGTGAAGGAAGAAGTATCTACCTACTGCGAAGGAAATCAACTATAGGTGAGGAGAAAAAAAAAAAAAAAAAAAGACCTGATGTTTATCATATGCAAAATAATGAATTGGCTTTATACCAAGACTACTACCTCACTTTAAAAATACCCTAGGAAAATTTGAGGAACTGACTTGTAAGATACAATTAAAGCAAATAAGAGTAAAAAAAAAAAAAAAACACAGAATCACACAGAATCACAGAATTGTTGAGGTTGGAAGGGACTTCTAGAGATCATCTAGTCTAACCAACCCCTCAAGTCAAGCAGGGACACCTAAAGCACGTAGCACAGGGTTGCACTCAGACAAGTTTTTAATATCTCCAGAGGAGACTCCCCAAACTCTCTGGGCAGCCTCTGTCATCCCCACAGTAGAGAAGTTATTCCTCATATGGAGATTAAACTTCCTGTGTTTCAACTTGAACCCATTACTCCTTGTCCTATCACTGGCCAACACTGAGAAGAGTTTGGCCTCATCCTCTTTACATTCTCCCCTCAGGTATTTATACATATTGATCAGATCCCCTCTCAGTCTTCTCTTCTCCAGGCTAAACAGGCACAGCTCGCTTAGTCTATCAAGAAACGAGCTGTTAGTCTTAAAAAAATTTGAACCAAGGAAAATTCACGGTCATGGATAAGAGGAATGGGTGATTCATCCATTTATCCCTTCATTCATTTAACTTCCTTTTGAAAATTGAAGCTATGACTAAATGAATAACTTAGAGCCTTGGCTTATTTTATCTGCTTTGTAAGCATCGGTTTTCTTTCTCCTCTCTGATGCCCCAAGGACTAAAGGCGCATCTTGATTCACATTTACAAACTATCTGTTATTGCAGTAGTCATAAGTAATTCAGAAATGAGCTCAGCATCTCTGCTAAGCTTATGGGCTGGCAGTGAGGGAAATGAGTAGTAAATAGCAAGTACAGCTTTAGTCATCACTTCCTACTTATGTTGACAAAAACACAGGATACAAGGCTAACATATGAGTGGTCTTAAAAAAAAAAAAAAAAAAAAAGGAAGCATATAAAGTTTCCTTAGCAAGATTCCCCTATTTCCCATTTAGTCTCCTTTAACTACTGTGTGAAGGCTGAATTGTTACTTATCGTGAAAGCAAGCTTTAGATGTTAAGTTAGGCCTACATGAATTAAGAAATCCCCAAAATAAGGTCGTTCTGCTGAGTATGTTTGCTCCCCCTTCCTCACCCCAGAAATCCCAGATGAGTTTGCAAACGCCCAATGTTGCTTTTTCTCTCAATTCTCCTCTTGGAGCCGAAGCAGCCTTACCCAGCTCTGGGGCAGGGACTAGCCTCCCTCCATCTCCTCCAAAGGTCCTGCTACCTGGGCTTTTTGAGAAACCACTGCTAGGTTCCCAGCTTCTGACACCTAATTCTCACCAATTACATTATATCTCACTTATAATCTACTGCTTGATTAATTTATATGCCCATTTGCTGACTCATCTCTCTTGCCTTTGATAACTGATGTATTAAATAACTTTGCTAACTCTCACTGACGCGGTGCTATCTTCTCTCCTGAAGCAGTGCATTGCTGCTTGCTTTTCTCTCCTCCAGGCAGCTGACCTGCGAAGGAACTCAACTGATTCCCTTCCTCTTAAACAGACAGTGCTGCCAACTCTACTTTCTTGGTCATTTTAATTAATCTGCTCCTTTGTTTTTCTCAGTCTTTAAACTGTGTTCCTGACTACTTGATTTCTCATCCCTAAATTCCCTACCTGTGGTCTCCTATCATCCTCCCTAAAACAGTGTTCATCTTTTGTTCTTTTCCCCCTTCTCTTTGTTCCCTCATTTTCTCATACTCTCTTTCATGTCATCTGTCATCTCTCCACTCATCTTCTTTTGGCTACATACAACACAACACACTTCTGACTACCATCTTGCCACTAGTCACATTCAAAGCAATCTTTCCACTCCTTTAAACATGCCTTTATTTGCTGTAATCATATATTAAGATAATATAATTACATAAATTATGCTTGTAATTACACTTCAATTATGCTTTTTGATTCTTGCTATGACTACTAATCCAAAAGTTGAAAAGTTTGCAATGTGACAAGAAAAAATTATAATGTCAATACCGCTGAATTAATGAACCTGGATCAGAAAACAGTTTGAAGCAAAGCAGCTATGAAATAATAATAAGTCAAATCAAAGTATATGCATTTTTATTTAAATTTATATTTCTAGATAATTTAAAATAGTGAATATTTCCTCTCTTCTGGTGTCATGCCAAACCATAAAGTCTCAGTAGTCTTTTCAAAATGTAGTTTTCAAAATGATGCATATGTTTTTACAGTTCATCGTTTTTGCCTTTTTTATTCCAATACAAAGTTATTTTATCTTAAATAAAAGCTATATTTTTATTGCAGAGATAAATCATGTTCTTACTTTTTAACATCTTATGCAGACTTGAAAATTGTAATATTTTATCATTTCTAAAATTGTAAAGCAGAATAAAACTAGTGGAAATTAGTCTTGAATTATATTTGTTTTCTATTTAGTCACAAAATGCACTTACGAATGTGACTTCAATGCAGCAGGACTGTTCAACAACTTGCTGCATTTTTGAAATGCTGTCGTTTCTTGTTTTCAGTTCATATTTTTCTTCTTGACAACTCAGAATTATTGTCATGATCATTTTGCTGCATGGCACAGGTAAAAGCACGTTGAAGAAAGATTTTTTTTCTACTTTTTAATTATTTTCAAAACTGATTGAAGTGGCTGATAATGAAAGAAGCTGAAGTTTCAAGGAGCCAGTATTTTGCCATAGAAACACCAGCTTTTTAACAGAGCCCTAATATCACTCATTCATTGATAAGATGTTGGCAAAGATCACCATTTCTGAATATTCCATTCTGTTATTCTGTGGTTTTGTCATGTTCTTTGAACAAGCCCACTCTTCAGTTCTTTGAACCAGCCACTGTGGAATCAGCAACAACAACAAATGTTTTCCTTCAGGATTTCCATATTTCCTTGATTATATGGAAATCCTGAAGGAAAGCATTTGTTGTTGTTGCTGTTATTTTCCAGTCAATTTCAGAATGCATGATCATGGCTTGGGCCAACCCATGAATTTCTGGTTTTGTGTTGATTTTATGAATGACAGTAAATGAAAGAAAAGTTGATGTAGTGTGAAGACATCCAAAAGCGAAGCCATAAATGCAGATAAGAAAGTTTATTATTATACAAGGGAATAAATATGTGATTCAGATATGAATAACAGCATCTGAGTGGATCATAACAAGCTAGAATTTAATCTGATATTTTGTGTAAGTATGCATGTTGTGCAGCTTGTTCCAGATTGTCTGACTCCGGGACACTAAATCCTGACTCACTGGTAGTAGATGTACATCAACTAACTCTATGGATAAGAAAAGAGTTTTCCGTGATTTGCAGTTGTGGGGACAGTCTGAATATTTTTGCTGTAAGCACAAAACCTGTGAGTAACAGGTCAGTCTACAAAGCCAGCAGGGAACATTTAATGACAAAACACTGAAGATAACACAGGTTCCTATTGCTTGTGATCAATAATTTATACAGTGCTTTGGAAAAGAACCTGGTGGTTGTCAGGGACCACCAGCTAGACATGGACTCACAGGTAGCTCAGTGCCTGGGATGCTCAGGCAGGGGACTGCTAGTAGAAGTGGAAAGGTTGCAATAATTACCGCCGTAGATTGCAACAGTGAGACCAGAGCAGCCTGTTGTAAACTGTTCACCCTCTGGAATCCACACTTAGAAAATAAATTACTGAACTGGAGCATGTATATAGCATAGAAGATGTTTACAAGAAGGTTTCTCTTTCTGGAAAATGTGTCTTCCAGTTGGATGCTAAAGAAATTCCATGTTCTTAGCTTAACATGGACAGGAGTAAGTGAGAAACTTGATCTCATTCTCTCGATACCTATACTAAGAGAATACTTGTCAGTATAAGAAGCCTCTGTAATTTAGCAAACAGATGTGTAACAGGAAGGAATAGTTGGAAGCTTGGCCAGTAAAGAGCTCAGATTAGGAAAAAAAGTGCATTAAAAAGTGTATATAACTCTTTGGAACAGTTTACTTTTTTGTTTGGAGGATTCTACATTAGGTAAAGTTCCTAAATTATCTTCCCATAAAATAAAACTTTTGCTTATCCAAAAGGTATGGGCTCAGTGACAGAACTGTGTAGGGAATTTCTGTGTTATAAAGAAAGTCAGATGGAAGAAGAAAGTGTAGAATAGAACAGATATAACCACAGCTTTGCACTCTTTAAGTATTATGGATATATTTAATATTACTGGAGAAGAAAGATATCCCATACTCCTGCATTCATGATGTCTCCTTGGCCTCGTATTTTTGCTTCTCTCTGCTTTCTTCACGGTTCTCTAAAATGAGTTTTCTCTGATACTTACATATCCCTTCTTTATACGAAAAAAAAAAATCAGAAGTACATCCATGGAAGTGTTCCGGATGGGCTTGGGATTCAGCAATAATCACGCAGAACAAGGTGCTTACATCGAGCATTTATTCAGGCGAAAGCACATAAAAGAAGCAAAGTATGGATAACTACTCATGCGGTGATACCTGCTGGCGGGATACTGGAACCGAACATCCTCTCGAGCTGGCAGATCAGAGAGAGTTGCTGACCGGCTCCTGCGCAGCGAGCACAGGCCTCAGAGAGCTTCTCCCTCCGCACTCTCTCCGCACTGTCCTCTCTATGCCCGGTGCATCCTGGCACATAGGGTCAGTACGACCCAGGAGGCAGGCCAGGGCGCAGACAAATTCCACCTTCAGTTGCACAACTCTCCCCCCTGGGTGCGCAGGCGCACATGCCAGTCGGGTGTCCCAGCCCTCAATTGGAGGGTCCTGCCTTCCTCCTCTTCTTCCTCATTTCCAGGTGTTTGACCTCCAGAGCTAGTTTGGAGGATGTCTGCGGTTAAGTTGGCTACAAGCCCAGCCGAGCGGCCGGCTTCAACAGGTTTCCGGGGGTGCTGCCTGTGAACCGGGCTGAGCAGCTGCATCCCTGCTCCTTATCGCTCAGCCTAGGCAGGCAAACATCTTCTTTGTCAAGTCTGGCCTCTGCTTCCCACAGGAGATTTTTATGACTTTAGAGATCACAGAAATTTCCATCTCCAATACAGAAGGTACAAATGATGAATGTAGACCCCTTCATGTGAGTGCTGCACATGAACAAAACTGTACCGGAATCCCTTGTTTTGGAGGTCTGATTTGTGCTCTTTGTGCTGTTAAAACCCATTGCTATTCAAAGTTACCAAATATGTCAGCTTGGAATCAAAACATTATCCAACTATTGAGTTTCAAATCACTATACAGTAATACCTTACTGTCCCTCTACCTCCAGTATAGATTTTTGTTTTCAGACTTTTTGGCAATTGTAGGATGATTGTTCTGAATGTTGGTCCACAGTTCTCTACTTCCTAATTGGGAGTATAGAAAAACAGACAAAACATTTGCATACAGGGACAATTTTCCCTCTCTAGGGTCACTGACACTCATTTGCCACAGGCCTGCACATGTGTTTCATAAGGCTGTTCCAGGCTTTCAGGCTATGTTTGTTGCTTCATATAAGGCAGGCCTGTTTTATGGCCCAAAGGACAAATGACCTGGCACAGCTCATATCTAGAGACCTTAACTCTCCTAACATACTCAGAAAGACATCATTGTGTAGCCCGCTGAGAACAGTGTAGTCTGAGGCAACACATGACTATTTCCTGGTGCTATCCTGGAGGGCAGGAGCATACAAATAATTAAACAAAATTGGTGACAATGTGTCAGTATTGCAGCCCATGCTTTGGCCCTAGTACTACGGTTGCAGTCTTGGAGCCTTTCAAAATTAGTTAGGTCTAGAAACGTTTTCCTGACTGTAGTCTTTCTTACTCAGAGAAAAATAGGAAAGACCTGATATGATCCAGCCTGCACATTCAAATCAGGAAAAAAAAATGCAGCCCCCAAAATGCATCTGAAGAACTTCAATAAACAAATATGAAGGATCCTTGCATCTTTACAGTTTCTTCAGCACAGCCATTGGGCCATAATCATCCATGAGTTCATTAAAAACCTCCATGATGATTTGCTGTAAAAGCACCCAGGCTGACTATCCAAGTGTACAGAAGACAACATCAGAAAATAAGGGGAAAAAGCCCTACTCCCCCTTTCCACCCCAATTCTGTGACTTTAGTCATCCAAAAATTCTTCCTAATGGCTTCTGTGTTTTTAGCTGCTCTTTTGCCCTGATGGCATACTACAGTCATGCCAAAAAGCCCTGGACTACACGAAGCTACTGCTGATTATAAAGGCAGTGAGGCACACTTGCCTTCAGAGACAGCATAACATTAAAACTGAGCATGGCCCTGAGTAATGGAGGTCTCCAGCCCCAGTGTTGCTTGTAGTGTGGTAATTTGTAGTTATGTGGGCCTCATGAGGTCTTGACATCATATTCTCTTGTAGAAGTGTCAGTTGTTTCAGGTCACTTGGGGTCTAATTTGGCAGAAATTTGTGTAGCAGCTCTGTGTGACTCTGCATGGACTCTCAGTATTTCTCGAAGGCCAGGATAGTTTGGAAGTCAGATATATGCTCTCAAGGATGGATGTGGCTTATTAATGATACTTCAAGATCTTCCAATAGGAAATACCATAGAAAAGCTAGGTATTATTATTAGGCTTATTTCTGGGAAGAAATGTGCACTGTCAGACTGCAATGATGTAGTTGTAATTGCCTCATATTTTAAATACTGGTTCTACTCAACATACACATCCTTCAAATACCTCTGTTTCCTTCTTTCTACAGTTTTGTGGCATGCTTGTAGGTAGTCATGTAACAAAACAGATGTATTTTTCTCTATGCACTGTAAATTCCCATCATGGTTGGGGAAAGAAAGAACCCAAAGCTTTCTTTTGCCATTGTTCTTTCAGAACATTTTTTTTCTAACAATATTATTCTACTCTCTGAACATAGGCTTCTTATTCTCCCTTCTGGTCACTACTGGAAACAGTCCATGTTTCGCTTGTATATAAGTGAGTATAAAAAGTCACCTTTTTATTTTTAATGTTAAGTTAGGAAAACTCTTCTTTTTTTGGCCTTTTTTTTCCCTTTGTTGTTCTTCAGCCCCATACTCAGTGTTATAGTCTGGAAAGGTTATATTTTTTATGAACAAAAATAAAACTCTGAGATATTATTTCAAAACATTTGGCATTTACTCAAGTTTGTTTTCTCTGATGCTCATAGTAGATAAGATTTTTACCACTGCTAAGTACTTGTAAATATTCATCCTCTTTGATTTATTTTAGAACTGTGCTCTTAATTGGTACTGTTCCAGATAAGGTCTTGCAATTTTCTTTTTTCTTTTCTTTTCTTTTCTTTTCTTTTCTTTTCTTTTCTTTTCTTTTCTTTTCTTTTCTTTTCTTTTCTTTTCTTTTCTTTTCTTTTCTTTTCTTTTCTTTTCTTTTCTTTTCTTTTCTTTTCTTTTCTTTTCTTTTCTCTCTTTTTTTAAGACTACTTCACCCAAAAGGAAAGTGAACACCAACAATAAAATAATCAAATTATGGATTCCCATTAGATATGTCTATACAGCTTTTGATGTCTGCTTATATTCAAAGCTAAATGCCGTAGCTACTTGCAATGTCAACCTCCAAGAATGCCTTCGGGAGGAGAATGACATTATTCCACCTGGATTGTCATGCAGGCAAATATGAAATACAACCTTACCACACCATCAAGAATCTAGGCTTCTTGCAGGAGGCCATATAGAAAACTTTCACTTGGGATTTACACTTGCAAGCAGTACTTCATATTTACTTGTATACGTGCTAGAAGGAGTCATGCCAACCTTCATTTATTTTTGAAGTACTTTCCAGTCTATCCTTCTCATTATACCCTCACATCATATCATAAAATCTACAAGCTGCAATATCCAGTTCACCTGTTAGAAATGATGTGTCCACCAACACGTCTTGGGCAACATATGCTGCATTATTTTTATCAAGTTTGCATGTACCACAGTAGCATCTTGGTGCCTCTCAGTGGTGTGACCCTATACCATTCAGCTGCAGATATGACACTGTATCCAGGATACAGTGATATCCAGGAGTATCACTGGAACCTACTTCTTTTACAGAGCTGCAAGTGGAGAGCCACTCAGATGGACCGTAAACAACATTCACTTCCAGAGGGTAAAACCTTTCTGCAAAGTAACATGAATAGCATGCATCTTCAAATATCCATTTCTGGTTGTATTATTCCATGGGAATTTGGGGGAGTTATCACTGGGATAATGGATGCTTTTGTAGGAGACAGAGGGAGGCAGATTAGTAGTAGTGACTGCGTGAAACACATCTCTCTGGCAGTAGCTTCACCACAAATGCTTTGCCACACTTTTGCCTATACGATAAGCAAGAAAATACCTTAATTAAAGCATCCCAGGAAGTAGTCAGCCGAACCACTCCCAGGCTACATAAGATAGAAATATAGGAAGAGAAACCTTAGTTCCATAACAATTTTCCTAGCCATGCCTCCTTCTGCTACCGCTGTAGAAACAACTTTATCCCTCTATTTCTCAAAGAGAATATTAGATAGTTTCAAAGGATCAGTATTACAAACCCCATGTCAAGCTTCCCTGCTCTGGGATGCTTGAACCTTCCTAGCATTTGTTTCACCCCTTTGTAGAGAGTCTTGTCTCGTTCTCATTTCCCTGTACTTTGGCCAATATAGGGAGAAGAATAAAGTTGTTTTGGTCAGGAGAGGAAAACAGGAGATGCATCATTTCAAACTCAGATGAGTTCACATGACAGGCAGTAGACATGCCTACATTTTTTATTCTCTGCAAAACCTCATCTGGGAGCTGATGATTCCCAGCCCACATTTAGTCTTCTGTTACAGCATCAGGTTGCAGAGGGAAGGTTTCATTAAAAAAAAAAAAAAAAGTTGAGATAAATCCTACAGTCTCTGCCACTTATATAGGTGCAAAAATTAAATGTACAGCATTGTTTTTCCCACTTTTTGGTGGTTTTGTTTGTTTGCTTGTTTGTTTGGTGTAAGAGAGTTTAATGAGTGCCTGAGAGAGAAAACCAGATTTCCTACCTGACCTGACTCCCAATCTGTTGAATTGTGCAAGGTACTGCTTTCATATGGCCAGATACAGATGCTATGGAAGAATTCTAGTTTGAGGGTTCATTTTAAGAAACATGACTAAAACAGCTTTCCTTGACACACCTTGTCTTTTCTTTGCTCAGTGAGCTGTCACTTTTGACATCTTTTTGTCCACTATTACAGACCATGGTATGGTAGACTGGAAAATAAACACCCCCATGCAAAGGACGAATAAATTTCTCCATGCAAGACATTGGCTTTTTATCTAGAACTTTATCTGGCCATAAGGCAGTATTCCTGTGGTTGCTGCAAAGGACTATCTTTTACGTGGCCTTTCTAGAGGAAAAGCAAGAGGAGTTTTGAGCTGAAGACCTTAAAAAGTAAATGAAATTTCCTTCACTTGGTGATGTGTCCTGGCAGCTTGAACTAGGTCCTTCATTACCACCCAGGCCCCAGAGGAAAGTGGAGCAGAGGGAGGACTGCATGTGGAAGCACAACCCTACTCGAACAACCCTCCCCTACTGCTTTCCATGCAAAAATGGCCATGTCCTGAGGAGCAGGAAATAACAATCAATATCACTTGTTAGTCTAGGACCAGAAACAGCATGAGTTGGAGGGTGAATAGATGTTGACTTTCGTTGGTGGTGGCAGTGGTGTAGATAAAACTACCAAGGTTCTTACTGTCAATGTGAAGTACATGCAACTTTCACAGGATATACATAATCCTCAGCTGAGTCTGCCTTTCTCTTCCTGGGTAGCTGTAGTGGATCAGTATATGGTGGGACCATGAGATCAGCATGGATCAAAATTTGGGAGGCCTGTGGCATAGTGGCATCCCTGCAAGTGTTAGGCAGGGGTCCAAGAGCAGGTCCTCCTAGATCTGTTTTAAGGACTGACAGTGTGGATGCAAATGGAGAGACCTTTGATTCCTTCTCAAAGATCTGTGTGGACAGCACAACTGGGTTTTTTAACTGTAGGCTAAGGGTGTTTTCTGTCACTCTAAAAATATAAAAGTATCTTCACATGTCTGTAACATTTGCTTCACTCCAAAATTTCACAGTGACAACATTGTGCTACCTTCTATATTACATTCAGAGTAAAACAAAATGAGTTTATTTAGTGGCTGATAACCTTGTGGACAAACCTATGATTCAGAAGAATTCAGGAGGCCTGCTCAGTAAGGACAGGGTGGGAAGGAAGAGGACAATATTACATTGAGAAATGGTTGGTAAAACAAGGTACAACGGTAAGACAAAAGGCAATGGACACACTGCAGGCTGGAAAACCAAAACTTGACGGAATAAAAAACACTTTTGCCCAAATGAAAATTCAGCACAGGTCAGGTCACCGAGAGAGGTCATCCATTTTCTTATTCAGCAAGGCAAATCTTGAGTAACTTGTTCTCTTGGCAGCCTAGGAGTCCTTCTCCTAGCACAGTTTGGATTAGGTGACCTCCAGAGGTCTCTTACAGCCAGCGATAAAAGCTGTGACTTTATGTTAGCCTTTTAAACAGTGGAGAAAAAAAAAAAAGAATCTAAAAACATCTATTATGTCTAACAAATGGGGAGAGGGCATCAGGAATCTTTCCAGCTTGCTTCTAGCCTTGGAACATCCTTTGGTCCTCTTCATGCTCTATAGTGTAGAGTAGAAATATTCATGAAGCCACGCACACAAGAGAAAAATTTATCCAGCAAAAAAGATTCACTATTTTTTTTAGTAGAAAAAAGATCATTTCCCCCCTCCCACTCAGTATTTTGGAGTACTTTCTTTTGAAAAGGCCATGTGAAAAGGTACTATGAATGCATTTTACCTGAAATATTATGAAACATTAAGAATCATGACTGGTAATTCGTGATTCTCTTCACCAACAGTTAATGGAAAGCATATATTTAATATTAAACATCTCAAAGACTTTTGTCTCTGAAGCCTCTCACAAAAAAAAAGTCTACCTAGAATCTACAACACATTTGTTTGCAAATGTAAAGCATTGCTTCATGTTTCCAGCTTCCCCCAAGTATTCTGCAGCATATGGCACATCTTTTCTCCCTCTACATCTGTAATTTACTGAAGAATCTGAGGCAGCATCCAGAAAAGAGATAGAAAGCATCGTGTCACCTTTTCCTTTGAACATCTTTGAATTACTTTCTTGTAATCATTACTGCAGATTAATGCCATCAAAGAGCAGTTCTGCAGCAGATAAAATGAACAGCTTCTGATAAATTTATCATTATAGCAAATCACACCAAGTAGGGTTTCTTTCCTCAGCTTGCAAGATCTACGAATGATTTTTCCCTTTAAATTTTAAAGTTCGCCCTAGCAGGGAAGGGCAGCCTCAAAGTCAGCATGAAAGTCTGCAGAATGGTATTCTGTACATGTTGGGGGAAACCTAATAAAATATATTTGCCTGCAAGTTGGACTAGTGTACTGTATCACTATGTTAGAAAGGAACTCCTCATGAGCTTCTTGAGAGAAAATTTAAGTGCCTAAATGGTGATACTGTTTGGAGCAAATACCATTTGGGAATTCTGTACTGTCTTTTGTTTTCTTTTGCTTTATCCTAAGTCATTGTCGCTTGCATGAAATAGGATTGAGCAGGATTCCCAGTTGCACTGTGAAAAAAGCAGAGACACGGTAAGGGTCACCAGGTTTCTCTGCAGAGGAAAATCTGCTGCGCGTGCTTCTCTGTTTTTTTATCTCTTACCCATTCGTCTAGCCATTAAACATTAATGACTATTGAGTGACTCAGAAGAAGGGCAGGGGGCACTTTTGGAAGATGTTCAAGTACTCTGTTGATGAGAGCAGGATTAGCACCTGAACAGCATAGGAGATATAGCTCTAAGATGTGTACAAAATCATGCTTCTCCTTGCATGCAGAAAAGGGAATAGGAATATGAATGCCAAGTAAAGGAAAAGAAGGGATCATTTAGATGTGCATTGCAAACTGGTGAGATGCTTTGCACAAATTTTAGTGCTGTCAGGACTAAAAGAAGGCATCATGGGACAAAACTGAGCTGAAAAAGAGCACTCAAAAAAACACCTATGCCTATCTCTTTGCAATCACTATTATCTGATGTGTTCATTGGTGACTGCAGAGAAGCAGACTGAATGGAGGGTCCTTGTGCAGCCTGTGCTCCAATTTTTACAGCAGAAACATGAAAGACTCATCATCTCCTCCCACCTACCATTTCACTATGTTCCATTCTCCTTCTTCATGACTGCTTTCTTTTTTGGCTGATATGATAGAGACATCTGTAGCACACCGAAAAGTTTATTATTTCATATCACTGTCAAGTAATAAAATGACTATTGCAATATATAAACAATTTTACCTTGTGTTGTTGTACAGTAGCTTTAAGGAGGTAACAATTAAGCAGCATTAAACACAATCATACTTTTACATGTTCATTCCAAGCTTCATTTTTCAGTTAAGTATAATTCAGAATAATTCTCTTCAAGGCTGACATTGCTTTAGTTTTATCCCTATGTATGAGATAATTGAATTGGACAATTTTGTCAAAAATAGTTTAGTCATTTTTGATCTATTCTCAAACATGGTTAAGCAAAGCGAGTTTCATTGGCTTCAGAGAAATAGCAAAATAATTGCAAATTTCCTAATTAGACCGCTCAAATTCCTTTCTTATTTAGCAGGTATATTGTCCTCAAAGGGTTCATGTCATGTTTGAATGTTAGAAGACATCAGCAAGGAAATGAAGGAAGAAAATAGTTCTTATGCACTCTTATTGCTGCTTTTTTCCATATCTTCAGGGCAGGGATTAGAAAACATTGCCACTGAAGAAAAGATCTTGCTGTTATAAGATTTTGAATTACAAATCCTGGCTCTTGTACTGAATCTAGCACAATATACAACCAGCAACAAATTATTTTATCCTTCAGTCTTCATTTCAGCTCTGTAAAGTGAGAATAAAAGTATTCACAAGCCTTGTCTGACTTTTCTACAGGAATCCTAGGGATGCTAATGGAAAAATATATAGTAAGAGACCATATTGTAAGCAACAAAATGATTTTAATAATGTTATGAGAATAATTCTGAAAAGGAACTACACCAGTTTCCATGAGACAGGACACTGTTCCAAACATCACCTTTTGCTACTTGTTTGTTTTCTACAGATGGGCATTTCAGAAGCATGAGGATAAATCTGGGAAAGATCAGATCCCAGCCTTCCTCTTTTCCTCAAAGCAGAGGTTTACAGAGGTTTAGATAATCACACTAATTTCTTTAACTATGCTCTCCACCTTTCTCAAGTTTGTCAACTGCCCACTGACTTCAGGAAAAGAAAAGTGGCCCACTTCTGGCCTCAAGAAATTTCTGAATGATTGAGGATGGGTGTTTTACTGCAGAAGAGTTTGCAGATGTGGTGTACAAGCGGGAACAAGTCTTTTTCCAGAAGATGAAACAGCATTTATTTGTTTCATTATATTTCATAATTTCATAATTTCATAATTTCATATATATATTTCATTATATTTCACATATTCATATCGAAGGGAGTATGAAGGAGATCTACCGGGCTGGCAGTAAACTGGTATTGGAACAAGTCGTTACATAAAGAGGTCTTCATCAGAAAAGTAGATGAAGCTATAAATCAGATTTTTTTTTTTTCTACAAGGTGATGCAAAACTCCAGGTGAGACTGGATTATACTTTTTGGTTCCAATAGTTATTCTTCTACTTTTTTTCTCTTTATTATTTCAGGGTTCAAAATGGGCACATCCCAGGAAAAGCACAGCACTTTTTCTCCAATGAAACTTCATCCACTTTACAGTTACACAGTGGGCTATATTTCCATGTAATATATGCAAATACAAGAAGAAAAAGATGGGAGGGAACTTATGTGTGCTGCTTTATGCAAGAAACAGTGGTCTGATGCAGGATAGGTATTAAGAAAAGGGACAGCATGTCCCTTAAAACTCCTTTGTAGAAATCTTTGTTAATGTAAAACAGTGATCCTGGCTGATCTTTATCATACAAGGCTTCCTAAGAAAGTTAATGATTGACAGAGCACTGGAAGTTTCCCTATTTTGGATTGTTTGAGCATCTGTTTTGAAATGTCAGGATAGGATAGCTGTCACATTTTATAAGTGTCCTTGGACTATATGTACGCATTAGTCATTGCCAAAAGCTGCCATTTCAAGTGTGCGAGCAATGGGTTTTAGGACCAAGGAGCCTTGCTTGTTCTTACACTGTTTTTCACTCATTACAACCTAAATGATTTACTTTGTTCAGAAAAGCATAACATGAGAATATACTTTTTGCAGGATCAATACGAAATATAAAGAAATAATGCAACTGTTCTTCCTTCATCTACCTACAGGTCATGGAAAACTATCTCAAAATCAAGCTGTGTCTCAGGTGAGTTTTGTTGTCGTTTGTCATGTATGTGGGTACAGAATATTCGCCTCCTTTCCCAGTTCTAGAGATTTTTTTCGTCTCTTCCACACCTGTCTCAAACAGAAATTAGAAATACATCAATTTTTCCTTCTCGAGGAAGGCTGTGAAAGGAACACTTAATTATTTTCCAGTGAGTTGCTCCTCACGTAAGTGAGGTGAAGGTGGAAGGGGATACAAAGAAATGTTTGTCCAGGACAGCTCCCTGGTGTACGCTACTCCCAGCATGACAGAAAGGTTGCCCAGCATAATACTAGAGGAGAAGAAAATGCTATTACATGCAATTTTTTTTTTCATATCAGTTCTTTAGACAGCTGCTGTCAAAAATAATAGTTACAAGCAGTGAATTTTTCCATTCTAAATTATATTAGACAATTTGTCCATATAGATCTGTTTGCCTATGGAAAGTCGATAGGAAATTTTAGACAGCAGCAGTACAAGGGGAGGGGATGACAATCATGTCATATCCTTCACTTGTATAAGCCTCTGACTACAAAGCCATCGTGCTAATTGACTCAAATCTAGCTAATGTTTTCAACACTCATGAAGTCATTGATGTAAGAATAAGTTTACTCTTGTTTCTTTGATCTCTTTCTTATGTGTCTGAGCAGGGCTGGGCTGAGCAGAGCAGGAGCTGACACTGCTGTGGCATTTTGGGACAGTGATAGGTGGCCCAAGGCTGGGCTGAGATTGGACTGGGGTACAGAGCCTGTGCTGGGAGCAGAGGCAAGGAAGGGACAAGTGCCTCTGCCTTGTGCTCTTGGAATGAAATCTCCTCTTTGCTACTAGTTTGTCTTCATGCAAATGATGGACCACTATTTGCCTAGTAAGTATAAATATTTTAGCAGAAAGGTGTCAAGTTGTTTCTCTTCTGTTTACAACTTCAGGATCAATGTAGTCACAAGAATGCTTACTGTGAGCAAACAGGCAGTGAGCTTTGGTGTGAGCAATGTCCCTGAGATGAATAGTTAAGTTAGAAAACACTCATTTTTATTAGTAGTACAAAATAGCCACTGTGCAGGTGAGAATCATTATATGAAATAATTTAGACCCAGAAAGGATTTGCCACAGATTATTGTGATTCAGACTTCCAAGCTGAGAGCAAAAATAATGCCATGCTATTTAAGTAACTAATTTTTGGTCATTAACTTTGAATAACAAATAGTTATTGTGACTCTTCTAAGAGCAAATCCAAGCCTAAAATTTGTCTGAAAATTGTATTTGACAAAAGAAAGAAAATAATATGAACTGATTATGGAAAGCTTGTTGGTAAAAAGGCTGCTTAATTTCTGTCAATAATTTTTCGCAATGGACAATGTGAACTGCCTTACTATTCCACTCTGATCTATGATTGACCCTCTATTCTTGTGTACCATTCTCCTCGAAGATAAGCACAGGTGAAAGACTTGTAGTCTTTGGCAAGAACTAATGTACTGGAACATCACTCCAATATAATAATAATAATAAAAGCACAGATCACTGGTTATGGTGGTGATGAGATCAGGTGACTCGTAGGGAGGGAAGAAAAAAAGAAAATAATTCAAAGATGATTTATTTCTTAATACTTCTTTCAATTCTTTTTATTTTCTTCTACAGTTCAACATGTTATCTTGTTTTCCTCCTTTCTTCTTGCCCTTCCTCTTTCCCACATGCTGTATGAAACTGCTATGTCAGAGCAGAGCTAGTGAGAAGCAGAATTAATGTCTTGGCTACTATTTGAGGAGCCTGTCAACCCAAATGTTTGATGATGATAACGATGTCTGGGCAGTGTCTTTACAACCATCAGAAGCTGGAGTAAGCCCCAGCACACACATTGTGCCAGAGCAGCTTGGGTTGTTCTGGACCCCATCAGTGGCAGGCACCAGCTGTCCCAAGAGTTCGTGTGGTCTTTATTGTGAATGAACAGCCACCAATGGGGAAGCCTATGCAGAGCTGTGCTGAACAGGGCTGTGAGAGCTTATATTCCTCTGTTTTGCTCATCTGTTGTAACCGTTGACATTCCTATACCTCTGGGCCCTTTCCAGCACTGGGAAGGTCTGGGAATAGAGGCATGGGGAGGGTCCCAAACTGAGTCTGATGCTTCAGATCACAGGTTTTAAATTTTATCAAGCAGGCTCTTATTCTTACATTATGACAAGGTCTTTTCTTTTCCAGCAATATTTTGTATCCTGAGAATGTGCTTTAGTATTGGTTGTTTTCTTTACAATCCTATTTGTCTTTCATGTGTTCACAAATGATTGCCTTATTGGAGAGAAAAAAAAATATATGTATAAATCTTTCGTGATTTATACATAATTTTTGTGTAGATATTTGTGAAATAACCCTAAACTGGCAGACACAATTTATAGTAGAGATGCAACACAACTTTGCTGTGGGATGGCTGAGCTCCTCCAAGGGTGCTTGTTTAGATATGTATGAAATATTATGAGTTTATTTAATATCACGATCTTCTGGAAAATACTGTGAAGGAAAGGAAACAGATTGCCTCTTACTGACACAGACAGCAAACATTTTATTTCATCAGCTTGTTAAGAAAGAGGGATTCAGCAAATGGTTTTATAATTTAATAGATCATGTGTAGGATATTAATATGCCACATATTCACCCCAAATTATAACCGTTTGGGGACTGTGAAAACTTTGTGGTAGATCTGGACAAATGCAACAGTGCCTTTTAAAGTTTGCTTCTCTTCGATCTGTGGTGTAGCAGCCTAGGATTTCAGAATGACAGAGGCGTATAAAGTACCCATAGCACACAAAATCTCTGAGGAGGATTTGTTGTGCTTAGCCAACGTATGCCCATGCTAAAATGTGTGATTCTGAGAAGCAAGAGAAGAGAAGAAAGAATAGTCATGATAAAGACCATTTTTCCTGTGAGACCTGTGCAAGTTCACATATTCCTGCAATCCCTGAAAGGAGCTGTCCGGCACCTTCATGGAAATTTGCACTTAAAGGCCACCTATAGTCTTGGATGAGGTTCCCTGAGTTCCACTGCCAGGTTATGATGGGCCTATGAATTTTTGTCCATTTGATTTTTGAATATGTGCCCCACAAATGAAAACTGAAGCTTTTAAATGGGAAGCTATATCCTTTTGAAGATAATGGTAAGGGCTTATAAAAATTAAATGCTAGGAACATGAACTGTCTTCACAGAGCTTACAGGCAAATTGCTTCACCCCAATGACGACATCAGAAATCTGAGATAAAGGAGCAAATATACAAATTTGCCAGAAAGTACTTCATAATTAGACTCCTAGAGGCCATGGCAATGGCACATTTGTCAATGAGTGACAGAGTAGGCAGCGTGCCCAAAGAGTGCCGACGCAGCCCTGCTACAATTGCTATGTGAGGACAAAGAAAAGGGGTTTGTTTTGATCCTCACTTTCCCTATCTGTATAGTGGAACTAACCTTGTTTACCAAAAACTGAGGAAACATCTTGGATTTTACAAATAACAAAAATAATTTTTTGAAAATGTTTTCCTTTTTTTCTTTTCTTTATAACCAGTTTTTTACTTTGAATCTCAATAATACTAAAAGGATGAATAAATGAGCATCTAGTAGAAAACATAAACACATAAACCTTTTTTTTTTGTACCATTATATGTAAATTTAGACTCATCATATTTAGAAAGATTTATGGTAGTTAAAATACTCTTAAAATGTACTTGGGTTTTTGCAATGATTTGCATGGAATATATTTTGGTTTCTTGAGAGATCTTCTTTTCAGTAGAGACTTAAATTCTCAGTACATTTATGAAGGCACTTGGGCAATTACACATTGTGTGTGATTGCTACTTTTTTAGATCATATATATATATACATATATATATATATATATAAGTACGTATGTAGTTTTATCTACATAGATAAAATGAGAATTTGCAAAATATATTATACATTGGCATTTAACTAAAATATCCCTTTCAAAGATGTTGTGAATCCTGTACTGCTATGTACTAACTTAAAATGTTCACACATAGTTAAACATAAAATATATTTCCCTGTTGAGCTGGGAAAACAATTTAAAAAGAAACAAAGGAAATTGATCACATAAGTCTTTCTTGTGGGATTCAAAATGATTTACATGTATTGGCTAATGATTGTCTTTAGCATTCTTTTCTATACAAGTCACACATTTAAAAACACTTTCAAAAAGAATCAAGGACCATGGAGTATAAACTGTTGAAATATTAAAATTTAAAAATATAAATATACCTGAAAGAATTACAATCAGACACTCTGGTGGTCTCTCTTGGGCTTAGAGAAACCCATTACCCTTTTAAAATAAAAGATTGAAAAAACTTTTGAAAGAAAGAAACTTCAATATGTCCTTGGTTTTCCTTTCTGTGAATGACATATCGCCCGTGTTTATTTGTATATATAGAATATGTATATGCATGCCAAAAATCTATAGACAGACACAATAGTTTGTGTTCTGAATCCTTTTGTTACTCTTTCCTGACAAGTTATTCAGACGTGACTTTTAATTGCATGTCCAGTCTGTATTGTTCATTCTGTATCACTTCTACTTCATACGAGTGAACATGAAACAGTCAGATACATAGACTTTTTGGATATGTAACCAATTACTTGCTTGCTTCTTTATTTGTTACTTCTTTGTTTGCTATATCTTTAATTGCTGCAAAACAACTTTCACCTGATTTTCTTTCTATTTCATTATATAAGTAAGTGATATGTATATACCCTGAAACAGCAATTTTGAAATGATGCATAAACTCAATTGGATTTTGTGTACTGCACTAATAATTTATATTTCAAACACAGAAAGGCATTTAACAAACTCATGCCTTTTCCACCAAGCTATGTTGCATCTATGGACATTTGTATAGAACAAAATGACTCTTATTTATCTAAGAAGAGATGAATTTTAAAAGACACTTTTGAAAACATTTGAAATTATAATCCAGGCTTGCAGTGAAGAGAGAATAAAAGTACATAACAGTGATTCATCGAATCACAGCAAAATATCACAGAGCATTTTTGTGAGACTTGCCTGAGAGAGAAAGAGAAAAGTATCAAGAATCTTTTCAAAACTGGTTGTTTGAGGCCATGATAGAGTCACACAACTCCATCTTAATGCACAGGTAAGACCTGAAACTTAGAGTACTGTGGTCAACTTGAAAAAAAAAATAGAATAATGTGTAATCTGAACATGATCTGTAAAGCTAGAATGCTTTAGTCACAATTACACACAAACTCACAGATGACTATGTTCATGCTGGAATAGCTAATAAATCACTGCAGAGCCTCCTAGAAGGAATATTGTCATTACTCTACTTCTACAGAAGGAATCGCTACTCTAATATCATTTGGAGGATTGGGCTTTGTGTTTCCATATGGATGTTATTCAGATATTAATATGTGTGGAGAGTTCATATTGTTCTGTGTAAATTAACTTGTCTCAGATTGCAAAATATGTGAAAATGTCAGTTGCAGCCAAATATTGTATAGCTATTTCAGAAATGCATATCCACCCTAGCCTCAAAAATACAGTATACTTGGCTTGAAAAAAGGCATGGTAGTTAAAACTCCAAGTGTGCTCTTAAAAAAGTTAGACGTCCTCCACATTTTGAAAATTTTACTGAAAATGTTTGTTCTCATTTAGATATCTGAATACACATAAGTTTCTATCAGCTATCACAGTCTATTCAAAGCTGAAGGAGTGAGGAGAAGTTATCATAGGGAATGAATCCAGAAATTAAGGACTGTTATTTATATATGATCTGAAAAGAATGGAGGTGAATTTCCTTCCAGATGAAAAACTAGTGTTATCTGTCTGTGGTGGTGTGAGGAAGAACTATGCAGTCACAGTGGCATCAAAAAGGCAAACAAGCAACTGTTATCCACTGCCTTTCACAGAATAAGAATTAAGGAGGACCAAATGAAATTAGCAGGAGGTAGATTCAACCAGACTAAATGATTCTTCACAAAACACATGCGTATGCTGCGTAATTTCTCACTGCAAGGTGCTGTGAGTTCAAAAATCAACTTGACATATGCAGAGAAGAACGCTCTCTTATGGCTTATACCTTGTTCAACTCAAAAGAGCCATAAGCTGTGAATGACTGAGAGAATAAAATAGGGAATTACCACTGCATGCTGGCTCTGCTCTCATGCTAGGCAGCCACTGCTTGTCCCTGTGGGAGATGAGATGGTGGGCTGAGAGGACTTTTGGTCTGACCAAGCACAGCTTACATTATTTCTAGCGCTCCTCAAACAGACCCGCCTTGCAGGGGAGGATATCTGGAATCTCAAACCACTTTTTCTGCAGAGGTCTTAAGCAGAAAGCAGCCCAGTTTTATACACAGCACTGAACCATAAACGTCAGATACCATTAGTCCGTATTTGAGGGGACACTTGGACTGCAACACTCTGTTTGGCCCAGTTTAATATGCTTATTGTTTTTTCAGAGCTATTGTCAGTGCAAGATAAATTCTTCTTACAACAGTGCCTATCATGACAGATTTCATGGCAGACTCAGAGTGCTTTCGCTCACTGTATGTTAAAACATTCAAAATGAGCCTTCATTCGTCTTTATGGTAAAGATGAATCTAGCCATTTTATGTTGAAACTTTGCTGCCTTTCTGTTTAAAGCTTCCTAAATATGCACAAGTATTTGAAATGTGTCAAAAGCAAAGCAAATACGGACCATTAGGCAGTCAATCCACACACAAGCCCAGTATTTTCTTACCATAAGTTCTGGTGGATCTTGAGCTGTGCCATTAACTCAGGCCTGAGAGGTGAACTGAGTGGTCCAAAGATTGTGCAGACATCCTCTAACTAGCATTTTTACCTTTTACAAGTGACAGTAAACCACAACATTACTAAGATTTGAAGGAATTCAGTGAAACACATTTTTTTCCTAGTTGTGGTTTCCATCTTTTGCTTAAAACTAAAGAAGAATAACTGAATAACTATGGGAAGAAGGAAAGCAGCATTGTTATTTTATAGTTGGAGATTCTCTTCAACAGTACTACCCTGTAGCTGCCCTCTCTTATGAGGATCTTATGAGGAAAGGCTGAGAGAATCGGTCCTGTTAAGCCTGGAGAAGAGAAGACTGAGAGAGGATCTTACTCAGTGTGTACAAATATCTAAAGGGAGGGCGTCAAGAGGATAGGACCAGACTATTCTCATGGTGGCCAGTGAGAGGACAAGAAGAAACAGACACAAACTGGAGCACAAGAATTTTGGCCTGAATTTGAGGAAAATTTTTTTGACTGTGAGAGTGACAGAGCACTGAAGCAGGTTGCCCAGAAATGTTGTGGAGTCTTCTTCTCTGAAGATCATCAAAACCTGGATGCGATCCTCTGCAATGTGCTCTAGGTGACCCTGCTTGTTCAGAATGAGATGATCTCCAGAGAAGTACCTTCCAAACTCAACAATGTTGTGGTTATGTGATTGGAAATTCAACAGGCAATCCCATGTTGCCTGCTTTTTTTTTCTTGCCCAACACTTATAGCCTAATCTATGCAATTTAATACTTATTGAATGTTCAGCACAAAATAAGTACATTAATTTTCCCTTGGTTTTAGATTAGCTATGTTTTCTGGCTGTAAATGTATTTGTATCCAACAGCACACCACTCATGACTAACTGATGTGAACTAATTGGGCTAGTTTCAGACAGTACTGTGTTAATTGAAACATAAGTCTTATAGCCAGCAGCTCCCAAATACCACGATACTGATCCCTAAAAGTCTCAAGACTCAATAGAGAAGAATTTTAAAAAAATGCAATGAGGTACTTATTTTTCATTTCACTATGTCACCTGAGAGCTTAAAAAAAAAAAGGAATAAATGTTATAACAGCTATTTTTTTTTCTTTTTTTCTGAGTGCTGACAATGACAAACGGATTTAATGTAGCTATAGCAATCACTGGACAGTTAGATAATATTTTCAAAATATTAACATTTATCTGTCTATAAAGGTTTATCTACAAACCATCAGTATCCAGAAAAGTAGATCAGTTTATTTCTCAATTTATATCAACTTCCACAGATTTTAAAATGTCTTTAAATTGGAACTTATATTGATATTTTGTAGTCTGGGATAATTCTGCACTTGTGCAGAAGCTAAAGCTCTGTGTGTACTGTTTTGCTTATTGTATTGTTAACACTGTTTCTTTTTGTCCTACTTTATTAGAAATGATTAAGGTAATATATAGAGAACATCTGATATCAATCCAAGTTGTAAAGTTTAAATCAAGATTATGATGTGAATGTCTGCCAAAGATGCAACTTTTTTATAATAAAATGTGGATGGTTTTAAGCAAAAATAAATCAACCTGGCTTTCTTGTTATTCACTTAATAAAACTTTTCTATTGTTTTTAGGAAAACAGTTTTGAAAACATACCAATTTTATGGCTTCTTAATTTTATATCTTGCTGACAAATTCTGTCTCCGGAGGTCTGTATCTCATTGTCCCTTGTTCTTAACTTCAGGGCATCCATGAATGAACTGAAGGATGAAATACAAATAATATTACTCATATTTTCAGATGACACAAAACAGGAAACAATTGCAAATTTGTGGGAGAATGAGGTTAAAATATGGTTTAATCATCATACATTGGAGGAATAGGCTGAACTCAATTAGAAAGTTAAGTAAGAATATTGGTAAAGTGGCACACACACAAAATAATGATCAGAACAAAAATAATAAGATTAAATGCAGCACTGAAAACTAGCTTTAAAACAAGGAGAAAAATATGGTTAAATCTTGAATAATATATAACAATTTCTTTGGTTTTCATCCAATTATTTCAAGAAAAAGAAAAGCCAAGCAATAGAGAAATTTTCCAAGAGAAGCTGGAGACTTTACAATATAGTCTAGTGCTATTTAAAGTATGAAGACACTTCTAACTTTTATTCAGCCTTTACTATGGCAAGATCCCTGGGTATCTGCATAATTAAAAACTTAGGAAAAATGAAAATATGTGTGAGAGCACTTTCCATTCTTCTTGCTTTTTGAATCCATTCAATAAACCCTTTTTCATTGGAAGCCACCTAATTAAATAGGAACTAACTAACCCCAAATGTCTGTCTTTCATCCCAAAAGACATTTTATGACTTGGGAACACAAAGCCTATTTCTGTACAGTGTCAGCGTATTACAAGTAGCATTCTTCTTTCATCATTCACAGCTGCGCAGGACTCCCTGTCAGTCCTGTGTTGCAGTCCTTTCTCTCTGGAATTATATCTATGAATTAATTACATTGGAGGTCCCAATTAGGCTTTCTTGTACTGCAAATACTTACAAAATTGAGATAAATAGACAATGCTTTATGCGCATTAAAAATGGTCATTAGAGCAGTGAAATGGTTGTAGGCACAGATTTGCCTCAGGAGTGAAGCAGACGGGAGGGTAACAGGGGCTTTAGCGTTTCCATTACCACCACCCAGTGCAGCGTGTGCAAGCACACAGTGGAGTAAGAGCTGTGTCACTGCAGAGCTATCCTCTTTTTTTTTGTCTCCTGCATTTAAGGTTGGTTCAATCAATTATGGTTGTTTCCATCCCTTGATTTCTTCTGAGATTTTGACCACTACAAAAGCTATAGAGAACAGGAACTGGGCCAAAAATTGTCATCAAAGAAAGGCCTTTCTCTCAGAGAATCTATCTGGAAAATTGAAGAAGAAATTCTCATATTGAAAAATTAAAGTTCTAAAAAATTAATTGATGCAGACATTTTCTTTAATTATTTCTAAGGTTACTTCAAATATAGAGCCATTTTTTATGGCAGAAGATCTCTTGCCAAATCTTGTAGCTGGAGATGGCTGTAGAGCATTATGCAGCACTGAATATTTCTTTGAAAGTTGGGGTATAGGATGTTTGCATTCACTCTTATTTGAAAAAACACAATTATGTTGAGCTAAGTTCAACAAGAGCTATGCTCTTTTTCTTTTTCTTTCAATTTCTTTCTCAAGAGGTGTAAATAACACAGGTAAAAATATGATTTCTCAAGGACAATGATCAAAACTGATCTTTCTACAGTTAATAAACAAGGATTTTTGGGGAAGATCCTCAGGCAAGTTGCACTATTCACATAAACTGGAAAGGACTTATCAGGACTCAGGAGGCACTACTGCACAAATAACTAAAAAGAGTAGGAAAAAATTATGCCACCTAAACTAGAATTCCAGGCAGTCATTCTTGACAAGGAAACTAGAGCCAGAGGAAAGGCATTAATTCACTGGATCAGGTGATACAGTCATCTGTGACAAAACATTTGGCTTTGAGCTAGCATTGTCTGCAAACAGAAGGTCCTAGTGGCAGAAAATACGACACTTGCTGTATTTGCTAGGAGCTCTCTCTAGGCTTATCTTCAGTTGGCTTATATGCCCTGTTGAAACTGGCCTACTACCTTGTTAGTGGGCACTACCACTGCCTTAACAGATGGGGATGGGCATAGGAATGTAGCAGAACCAGCCTGTGGATCTATTTTAATTATAATTTCAGGATGCTTTCTCCTGAGCGTACATGCAGAAGGTTGAGAGGATAAAGACACAATAATGTTCTCATTACTCCAGGAAAAAAGACTTTGATTAACTTGTTAAAATCAGGCACAATTTCCAAAGCTGGAGGAAGGAATGGACAAGGTTTCTTCAAAAGGAGTTACATTCAGTGGGAATGAACTTTGTTTCCTTTCTTTTCCAGAACAGAAAAATCAAAGTCCTGCAGCCTACTGAAGTCCTGCTAAATAGCTCGGATAGATGCAGAAATCAGATGCACTGGCTGGTGTAACTGGCTATGCAATATCAATCACCAGTTCTCCCTAAGCAGAGATACTGGGTTTCATGAGACTATTTGCTCAATAAGGTGCTACTCAGTACGTGTGATACTGGTCCTTCCTTGTATTCTCAAGCAGAGACAAGAAGGAAAAAAGACAAAAGACACAGAGACAAGAAGGAAAAAGGAGTGATGAAAGGAAAATATTTAAAATATGAAGGGATTGAGGACATAGCTAATACTGAAATGACTTTACTGCCTTTGACTTTGCTCCAGCATAATTTGGCATTGCAAGACCTATTTTCTCTTTTGGGGAGATAGATATGCTTTATAATTCTTGTCATATGTATCTCATTCTCTCTTCAAGTCTTTCTGGTGACACCTTGCATTTATTTTTTCCTTGGAAGTGCATGTTTCCTCCGTTTTTTAAAAAGCATATTGTGTTGTACTAAAGTGAACCAAATTACATGCAGCCTAGAGGCTGACTGGATAGATGGGAGGAAGGTTAGTCATTTCCTTGGAAAGGAGGTAGAAGATGAAGTAAAAAAAGCAAACAAAATAAAAAATAAATTATATTTAGGGAAAGTTATATGGCCTTTAGTTGGCTTGTGGGAGGATTTATGAATGGACCAATCAGAGTTTGAAAACTGGGCTTTAAAGCCAGCTTCAGAAGTTACTACATTTTTTCCCCCTTTGGAAATATCTCCCAGAAAAGAAAATATCTTTCATCTTCTTTACATTTCCTTAAGGAAAGTTTGATTTGTTTAGGGAGAAAAACTACTGCTTTAGAACTAAATTTTAATTCTCAGCAGACTCTCGAGGCAGGCGCGGTACAAAAGCTGCCCTAAGAAGGACAAACTTGAGATTCAGAATCCCTGTGTGAGAGAGAGAGAGAAAGAAAGATTTTAAAGGGAAAGCAAAGAGAAATAAGATAAAGCATAAGTTTATCAACTAAGTCTAATAGAAAACACAGCTTCCACTCCACACCAGCAGGAAAACAGAAGTGTCTTTAAGTTTGCTGCAGTTGGAAGACATAAAAGCAATTTGGTGGAACAAATCAAACCCTGGCAAGCTCTTACCCAACTGTAAAGGCAGTTACAGAAGCAGCAGCACCTGAAGGAGCCCCTTTATTGTTGGAGGAAGAAAGTACCTCTGGTAGAGAAGCACACAAAAAACAGCAATACCTGGCAGGGAAATGCTTGGAACAGTCTTCAGAGAAAAACATGCATTCAGCTACCTACAAAAACATTTTATAGTCATTTCTAGCCAGGTAACTATTAAGGCATCTCTATGTGAGTGAATTTTATGACAGTTACTAGCAAATGAATTGGACTCTTCATCACGCAATGACTTTATGGCCCTAACATCTGAATTTGAAGATATGTACATAATGCTGTGCAATTACTGAAAGTGGTAAACAGCTTTCAGAGGCCATCATTTTTATTCTCTCCTGAAAGCATGAATGCAATGCAAAGTAAAACCTTGAAATAAAGAGGAACAACAGACAAGGCTAATAGTTATGCTGTTTCAGTCTTGAATCTATAATTAAATAGGAACAACTTCTGCAGTTTTTTTTTTTAACCCTCCTTTTTTTTTTTATCCTTATTATTAACTGTTTTTACCGTTGTTCAAATTTCTGTGTATGTAACATTTTCTAGCACCAAGTCACAGACCGAAGGTGAATGTTTCCAGGAAAGATCCTAGAAAATCAGGAAATGTACTTGAGCTATGAAGCGGTAAGCTATTTTTGCTTTGCTGGAAGTATTGTGGCCTGGGTTTGCTTTCCCAGTACTCCAGTACCACTTGACTTAACACTTTAAAGTCGTTGTGCAGTTAATCTTCAAGGAGGATGAGTTCATGTGACACATTTGGAAATACCTGGTCTAGAAATGAGACTGCTAGGCATGTATAAATTTGTTAACCTTTTAAACTGCATCAGCTCACAGCAATGGATGTTATAAGATGTGCCAAGTATTACTGAAGTTCATAATACATGCCAGGTACAGTTGTATTCTTCATGCTTATCAGTTCATCTGCTGATCTCTACATCAATTTTTACCTTTGGGCTAAAGAGGGTATCTTGAAATTTGTCAGACGCCTTCTACAGGAAAGCCTGAGATGTGTTTTTTTAATCATAGTGAAGTTTGCTTTGCACAAATGTGTAAATTCGTGCTGGAGTAAATATGAATGACAAAATCATGGCTCAATTGGCTGCTTCAAAAAAAGCTGGTCTTAGTCTGAGAAAGGTGGGATCTGGGACAGCTACTAAACAAAGCAGGAATTCTAATTATGACTTTTTCTGAAAAAGTTGATCCACTGACACCAGACTTGTCAATTGCAAAAGGTTATACACATCATTTTCCAAATTTTTAAAAAAGGCAAAAAAAAGAGAAAAAACTAATATTTTATACATGAAAAGTCCAGGCTTCCAGAATGGATAAACATGCCACTTTTTAAATAGCTCAAGATGACAATGAAAATCAAAATCAAATTTAAAATGATTTTTACCTTTAATAGATTTTCTGAGATTTGGGCTTAGCTTGATGTTGAATGCAGAAAGGTTTCTGCATCTCATTTTTTTTTCCCCAGTAGGAAATCAATTTTTCACTCAGATATAATTATTATATTTCATTCCTAATTAGGCATGACACAGCCTGAGAATTTATCAAATATTAGGTTCTTGTTATGTAATGGAAGAATAGTAGACACAATGATATAGCTCCATGGAGCTACCTATAGCTTTCTATGCAACTATCAATCTCAGTTCAGAACTCAAAATCTGAGAATAATATTTTAATCTAGAGTCTCACATTAATAAATGAAAACATAAATTCCAAGTTATTTTGAAGGGTGGGGGTCAGATCTTTAGAATGAAGCAGCAAAGGTGAGTACAAAAGCACATTTTATTTTGTTTGTTTTCTTCCTTTTGGTACGAGCTCATTTCTATTAACCTTTCTCAGATTAGTAGAAGACTCGAAGACTGCCCAGTGTGACTACCAGCTATGGCTCCCTATGAATTGAAGCCCTCTTTAACCTCTCATTTTTGACACTTTCAGTGCATTTTGCCTGGCTTTGCCCTGTGTTCCCATCTTCCTGCTGTCCTTCAGGTCCAGCAGCCCCATACCTTCTAGCAATACAACCTTGTTCCCTGCAAGGAGCACCCCTGCGCATGTTAACTTGGGTTTCTACACCTCTGATGTGCTTTTTTGGCCTGCTGACCAGGGAGCATGAAGAGTCTTTAGCTGCATGCCACGGTGGCAGGAGCTTGCCCTTGCAGCTGGAGCCAGGACAATACGTAAGGTGAGGCTGAGGCTGAGGTGCCCCATCCCTTTGGACACCACCATGGTGAGCTGGTGAGGCGTGGGCAGCTCCACCAGGGCTAGGGGGTGGAGACAGAAAATCAGTGGAATTGCTTCAGCAGTGAAACTGCCTGTGTTTTGCTTCACTTGGCTAAACATGAATCTTGCTCCCATTTGTATACAAATAAACGTGTTTCTCAGGTAGCTGGAAGTGGGGAGGATCTCTCCCATACACTTTTCTCTGAGGCTAGGTGAGCCTGTGCCACTTAAGTAGGCCTCAAGTCTTAAGCAGACTCACAGAGTGCAGATGACCTGCTATGAGGTAAGGGCAGGCTGCCTGTGACCCATAGCCGCTCCCCACCATTTCTCTGCTTCTGGGCAAAAGTGCTCGGTGAGCTTTGGCGCATCCCTGAAGGGAGCCCATCTCCCAGTGCAGGAAGAGCCTGTGACCCAGGCATCTGCACAAGCTCTGGCTTGCGTGCCTGCCTTGCAGCATTCCTCTGTCCAGGGCAGACTTACACAAGCTTGTCTGCGTGCAACTGCTGGAAAAATCTGAATCTGCAAGTCTTTGTCTGCAAGGCTGGGGAGCTGTAGGCATCCCATCACTTTTGATCACCCAGCCAGTGTTGTTTATTCATGCCTTTCTTAGAGAGGGTACATCTACATGGTATTTTTCAAGCAGATGTGATCTACCTTTGCTCACTCTCCAAGCTTCCTTGCAGTTTGCAGATGTGACTTTTGGCATGCCCAGCCTGGCCAAGGAGCTAGCTCACGGCCATCACGAACACGCCTGGCTCCTCACTGGGCTCTCGTCTTTCCTCTTCCACCTGGAGTGTGGATGGAGGCTGCTTTGCTGTCCCTCACTGAGGCCACTTTGCAGTTGGATAACTTGCCTCTGAGCACGATGGCAGACTGAGGCATATTTCCACTCTGTGTTACAGGCTGGACTTGGTTTAAATGACCCATTTGTGCTCCCTCTGCCCTGAGGCAGGCTCTGTATTCAAGGGAAAGCCTTTAGAAGTCTGAATACCCTACCCACATTTGGCTCCAATTCCCAGGTCATGTCACTGTATCTCACACAGTCCGAGTTCATACAGGCTTTGAGAAGCCTGAAGTTTGTATCTTTGCTTTATAATCCCATCCTGCTCCTTGCAGAGTCCCTCAGGCCTAGATTTTGGGCCCAAGCCATATTCAGATCTAATTTTCCTCAATATTTGATGTACTTCTATTCACATCCTTCACATTCATGTGACTTTATGGACATGGATAATTTTTGCAGGAGTTACTGAGTCTTTTTAAAAACTAACAAATCTGCAAACACTTTATGCTGAATAATACCTTCTTTTATGCTATGCCACTAGGAAGTTTAAGACTTGTCTGAAATGGTTTAAACCTTTGATACGTTGTGTTACCCTAGGAAGAGAAGGAAATTGGCTGTTATTCACAATTTAGTCTAATCCTCTTACCTATGTTTTTTTTTCATTTTACAATTGGATAGCACTCTTAAAAAAAATCATGCTAAAATGTTCACTCCTTTTAAATCACTTTGCTGTTCCAAGTCATAAAACTCCTGCAAACTGTAATAAATTTCACTTCCTCATAGTAAGTAGTACTGTAGAGAGTGTAGTGTTAAAAATGCAAAATAAGCAAGTATTCAGCTGGCTAATAGTGCAGAAACTTTGGCTTACAAAGTGACAGTAGAAGAAGCACTCATTTGCCGTAATCCAGGCTGAAATGATCCTCTGTTCTTTAATATTCTTTTTCTTCCCTTCGCTAACTATCAACCGTCTTTTCATATCCTAAAAGCTTGAAATATGCTTCTCCTCTTTAATATTACATAAAGAGTGCATTTTAAAGGTTTGCATTTTAAAGAAAATTATTCTGTTATGGATAAGAATTCATCCTCTATCTGTCTTCATAATCTGCCTCATTTCATAGTACTGGTATGTACATATCAGTGAACAGATTCACCTAAGCTTTATAGCTATTCTTCAGCTATGCTTTTAGGAAGAAGTTTCAGGAGAAAAATAGATGTATCCTTTTTGTCTAAAGCTCTCATCACCCTATGGGAAGATGTCTTGCAGCTCCAGTAGGGATGACTGAGGTGTTTGATTGCTTGTTGACCACTTTACTCAGTTGCAGTCCTGCTTAGTACTACAGAAAGAGAGATGGTAAATTCTAAGGCAAATTTCAGAAGTGGCGGAAACTTCAGAAGCCAAAGAGGACATGGGAAATGTTTCGTGTGTGTGCTGGGATCACTTAGGGTCCTAGCACATTTTAATTTTAAATCTCTGATTCTGCTTATGAACATACCCGAGTATGACAGGGGAGATGCCCTTCCACATACAGACCAATGACAGTTATGTTCAGAACATGTTGCCTGTGGTCTGCCTGTAAGGCAGCATCAGATGAGGGGAGCGTTCTTGTTCAATTTAAAGGGAATTCTCACTTTTTTCAGCATGACATCTACATCACTAAGTCTTTAGGAATGACAAATACTACTTCTTTAAACACCGTCTTGACTGAAAGAAAAATATTCTAGAGTGCAAACACGATCTACTTTCTCCTGGTTTAGATGGCCTGCAGATGCTATAAAATTTAGAGAGGAAGACACCTTTCTGATTTGCTTTTCCTTTTGTCCCTTGGCATCGTTACTCCTTTCTTATAATACAGCAGAACTGTGAAGTCTTAAAAAAGGTGAGGAGAGAGGTTGTTGGTAACTACTTTAGCTCCTCTGTCATTAAGAATAATTTTCTAGGCCCCTATGTTTCATCAGGGTTTTATTTATATCTGACAATAAATACCTGGAAATCTGATTTGAATATGTCATGAAGCCTAAAGTTGTGTCAGGAATGTCTCCAGGAGATGAATTCCTTCTGGATCTCCTCTCATTTTACAGAATTATTTTGTTCTGTTGTGAGCTGGAGTCTTTGGATGCATTTAAGCAGAGAGCAAGGACCTTACACAGAGTCCTTGCAATCCCACCATCCAGCCCTCCTGAATACAAAGTAAGTTGAGCACGGAGATCACAGCTCGCTCTGAGCTGCTTGCCCGTATTGCCTGCCCCAAAGGAACCAGGATGTGGGGGGTAAAGGAGTGTTGTGCCACTGGACTTGGGATTTCAAAATCATTCCTGAAATCACAATTATGCATGGCCCTCAGATCATCTCATTGACATGAGTTTAAAAGGCATATTATAGCAGGAGACCCTGAGAGCTCAAGTTCACTTAATCCAGTGTCATAAAAATCTAGTTAGGATACTGAAATTCTTTGAAGGCCTGTTTCCAGTTTCTAGTGATGCTTCCAAAGAAATCTTTGCTTTTTATTACAAAATATGCTCAGTGCATCTACTGGAAAGAATACATACCTTTGTATGTTGGTCCAAGTTAAGTATAGCATCCAGTCTTATACTAACAAATAAAATTGCTTTTTAAATTTACTTCTTTTCCCAAAACTTCTAAAGCCATGTACCCCTAAGAAAAATATAGAAATCTCTTCTAGTCAGAAGAGTAATTAGGTATATGGGATTTATGAAAGTGATATTAACTGTAAATACACAACAACATTAATTAATACTAGCCTGAGATATTCTTGAATACTACAAATGGGCTTTGTTGGGATATTTAGCAGTTAGTTGGGATATTCAAGAAACAGGAAAACAGTCAAAAGAAGTCACTTCAAGAAAATGTAGCTATCCTGCCTTTTCAGGTAGCCCAGTTTCAGCAATTTTTTGTCCAGAATATCCACAAATCATGAACCTCATCTTTTACAGAATGGGCAGGAAGAGTCAGGGAGAACTTTGGCTAGCCCAAACTCAAAAGCAATAGGAAATGCATTAATAAAATTGATGGATTTTAAGCCCAGTCCCTCAGGCTAAACGTTGAACTCCATTTTCTCCTTAGTCTTTCATATTATTATTTTTTTTTAATGAAAACACATTGCATTAACATGAATAATGCAATGTCTATTTCTTCATGAAAAAGAAAACGAATCAATCTGAAATAGTCTGCATACAGTTTGGCAGTGATTTATTTTCATTCTTTAAAACTGTTTTGCATTTATTCCTCTTAGATAAAACATTGTTTTGGCTCTATAAATGCTAAGTGTTTATCAGCAGTGAAATATACAATACTGATGATTGAACTGGTTCATCATACAGCAGGATAAAATTCTGTATTTCTGGATAAAAATCAGCTTTCTCCCTTTGCCTTCAGTTAATCTGAATTTCCATTCTCCTGCAGTGCACCTCTGCAACTGGAGCTCCATTGTCCATTTGGTACTGAAAGGTTGATTCAAACAGAATCTCTTCTCTAATCTGCTCCAGCTGCTGACCACCATCTACAACCATCTCCCCACTCAGCTACACTGCCCTGTTTTACCATCTCCCTTATGATGATTAGAAGGATTCTTTGATACTTGCTCATCAAAATGTCCATTGACTCCAATGTGTGCTTTATAAAACAAGGTCATACTACAGAGCTGCAGTATCCCAAAGTGCTATTAACAGAATACTCTAATTGCTCACAGAAAACATGCTGTGCCATTAGACTTTTTAAAACTATAACTATACATCACTAGGAAAATAGGCCAAAATTGTTTATTTATAATGGGAGGGTTGGGGCAGGAGTTTTGTTACTTAGTGATTTTAGTTAGGTAAATGATTAGAATTGCAAAGACTGCTCCTTTTCCTTTCAAATTAATGTGGAATTTCAAATGTCTCTTCTATACATTGTGATCCATATACTGCATTTCTTTCTCTGTATTTATTCATTTTACATCATTGAAATTCATGATTTTACAGCTTGTTAATGCTCAGTGAGGGACAACAGAAATCAGGACCCTTTTATTTTTCCTAATGGGATGCAGAAGCTGATACCACAATCAGATGGTGCTGTGAGAAAGTCAAGCTACATGTCAAAAAGAAAAAAGGAAAAAATGTGCACACTTTGCAATATTTCTAGTGGCTTCCTTCTGTCTGTAGTAGTAAGAAAACCTTGCACAATTTTGGCCTCATTCTCCAGGGACTGTTTAGGCAGCATTTTTTAGGCAGTATTGCCCATTAGGTAGGAACTAAATAAGTATGAATGTTGTTGAATGCTTGAAAAGATTATGAATATTTTGTTCAGATGCTGTTGCTTTAGTTTGGCTTCCTAGTAGTATTAGTAGTACTCACGAATTTGAAAGATCTTAACAGAGGTCTTCATAATTTAGTCAAAAGCACCTTATTACATAAGTAATCCTTGGGATGTCACATGTTAACTTATGTTAGGCTTATGACTAACGAGTTACTAAGGATAATTTAAATGACAAGAAAGGAAAGAAGAATATCCCATTTAATAGATAAGTGCTAAAAAATAAATCCCATTAAATAGAAATAGCTACGGCCAACTAAGGGTATCGTCACAGGTTCTGGAAAACTCTGTGTGACATGGAGCTGTAGTTCTGGAGTGGCCAAGCTTGGATCCTTGAATCCTTTTACATGGATACGGCACCCTGCCCCTGCCTGCCCAGCTCTAGGAGCAAAGTGAAGGAGCAAAGTGAATTTAGAAGAGGTAATAATGACTTTGCCAATGCACTTGTTTTCACAGGTTAATAAAGATAATATTTTTTGGCTATCTGTAAATCAAAAGCACATCTGCAAAATCTGAATTTGTAAAAAAAACGTAATTCATTATAAGAAAACCAGGATAAATACATAGATTATATATTTGTAATTTGAATTTAAGCCTGTTCTAGACAGTATTCATTTAACTTAGGTGAAACTATTGAAGAAAAATAATAAAACTAAATAAAGTTTTTACTGCTCTGGAGGGGAGAAAGGTGGAGCTGAGTTTTCCAAAAATGATTTTCTTTTTTAAGATGCATTATAGCTTGAGATGTTCTAAAAGTTTTGTTCATGGAGGACCGTGTGACATCAAACCATAGCCTAAATGAACCAGCTAAGGTTGACATGGACAGCTTTGGGGGTCCCAGAGCTCATGGGCAATTGAGGATTTATGGGCAGGGCATGGCTAGAAGTGTCTGTATGCCCTGATCCATCTGTAGCTGCTGTGAAGAACACCCTCAAACAAAACCCTTTGCGAGCGACCTTGAAACGTGTATTACTAGTAAGTCAAAGCTGCAGTGCCTGTTTCAGGGCTCCCTGGCATACAGCATGATTGTTATTTCAGCCAGGCTTCCAAAAGCAGTCAGTGATTAGAACTTTTTATTTTTTTATTTTTTGGATGTTCACTCTGTAAAATTAGGACATCATGAAGAAAGGGCCACACTTGAAAAGTGTGGCCTTAAAATCAGACAGCAAGTGTTCTTGCAAACCTGCTGTAGAAATTCTCAGCTCCTCTACTCTGTTTCTCTTCCTGGCACAGATCCCAAAGGCAGTGCCAGAACCTATGAGTCCATATTCCCATGTAATTTTCAAATGTTTCATATTGTGAGCTACTTTTTCATTCCAATGAGAACCGTTAAATCCTGAGCAGGAACACATACAAAAGAAATGCAGTTGTATTTTTATCAAAATGGCTTTATCTTTCAAATGTTGCCAATTTGGCAAAATCTGTGAGTGATGGGGCATATACATGCCTTGAAAAGAGTAAATATGTTTTCAAAGAAACAGCAGGGCATGCCAGACTTGTCTACAGCGTATTCTATAGCACAATCACTCTCTTCATGTTTCTGTAGGATTTCCAGGGATTTTAAACCAAATTTAATTTTAGCTTGGCACCAGTAAACTCCAGTAACAGACATCATACAAGCAGTGATCACACAGGAAACAAATGAAGTTCTATCATTAAATGGAGATCGAATAATAAGTTTAAGAGACAGAAATTCATGCAGACTGTTACATGTATGTGTTACTTTGGGCAGGTGCCTAAGATGTATTAATGGGTGATTGTTAAAATCAGGGAGCCTGGAAAATTCTCTGATCTCCAGAATGAAAACAACAACCAAATCCACCAAAAAAGGAAAAGAAAAAAGGTAATTCATATATTGACGAGGGGAAAGGGATAAGCAGAACACTGTTTGTGAATTTCCAGTACAAATAGGTCAGCTGTTCTTTCTTTCACAGCCCTCCCTTCTCTCTTTCACTTCTAAGTGACTTGAAAGGCCTGTTTACGACCACTGCATTGATTTCTTTTCCTCTGACTCACTGCAATCTGGCTGCAGTCCTCCTCATTCAAACTAATTCACCAAGGTCTCAAATGACCTCTTTCTGCCTAACAGGGGAATTTTTGTGTCCTCTTTGACCTTCCTGTCTAATCTGATACCCTTGATCACTCTTTTCTTGTGTGGCCTTTGTGGCAGTACCCTCTTGTGGCTCTCTATTTACCTCCTTTATTGCTCTTTCAGCATCTTTTAGAACAGTTCCTTCTCCATGGGACTGTCTCAAAGCCACTCCAGCCTCCTGCTTTCTCACTGTACTTTTTTTTTTTTTTTTTCTCATGTTTTCTGCTATTAATTCCAGGCTGAATATTTTCACCTCCCTGTTCTGTCCATTTCTATTTGATCATGTGAGGTGAATTGACATTGTGGTGTATTCCTTGTCACTTGAAGCTCAAAAGGATCACACATAATTCTTTAATTTGAAATATTCACTCTTCCTTGACAGCTTAATGATTTCCCCCCAACCCTCAAACAAGAAGAGTCACTTTTGACATTCCCTTGCATGTTCCTCTGCACATAGATAATCATGGTAGGTTTGTTGCAAGGCCAATAAAAGTTAGAAGAATCTTTCTGATGCAGTCACAAAAGTATAGGTAAAGCTCTAAATGGTGTATATATATATATATATATATATATATACATATATACACATATATATAATTTTAAAAAACCCTACTCCATGTTTCCTCTTTGATATTTTATGACAGTGTTTTCTTCTTTGGATGATGCTCAGGTATCCAATAGTCCTCAGGAGCATCTCTCTGATAAGTTTTTATTAGTCCTCCTTCAGTGTTACTCCTAGTGATGCTTGACTGCTGATGGACCGATTGATGAATCACTATTGTGCCATGGCTTTTAGTTGCTCAAAACCGCTAAGCTTAATTTCTGGTTCTTATAAGCCTTTTGAGTAAGAGACTACGTATTTTCCTGCCCTTTGCTCTGCCAGTAGTGATGAACACCCTGCTTGTGCCTTTCGTAGCTTTTCCTGGGGTCATCGAATGCCAGTTCTTGTACTCCTTTTTACTCAGAAACTCCTTAGCCTCCTTATTTTCTCATGAGGTGAATTGTCACCAGGGTGAGAGCAAGTCTCCAAAACTGAGTTTTTCTTGTGATTTATTATAAGCCTTTTGGGCCACATAACTTTACATATTAGATAATCATGCAAAATAAATGGAGATGTCTCTGAGCTCTGCAGTTCAGATTTTAATCTAGCTGCAAACCTTGGCAATCCTTGAATTCAGAGGTGGTTTTATAGGTCTGGACCTCCCCAAGGTGGTGGTGGGGGGAAGGTGGGTTGTATTTGGGTCTTGTATTTGGGTAGTTAACCATTCCACAAAGTAGTATAAGAATTCCCCATGCTCTGCATATAGAAGTCATTTTTGATAAAACTAATTACTAGTTAATATATGCAAATATTTTAGCACAACCCAGAGCTAGAACAAATATATCTTTCAAAAATGTGTCTATTTTGATTTTGGGTCAGACTAGATTTTTTTTTAAAGCAAATTAGCTTTAAAGCAAAGCTCCACCCTAATTTTACTTTGAAGTACCTGAAAAGACCTTCCAAGATAAATGCTCCTTAAAGACATCTGGCTTGCACTTGTAGCACTGGAAGACAAAATAGAGAGCGCTCTTTTTAAGAATCAAGAGAAAAATAAATTTCACCAGATATTTAAAGCACCAGCCTTCAGGTTCAAAATAATTTGTACCTTTCCATACAGAAATTCTTCCCACTGGAACTTTTCTCCTTGTAGATATACATTCACTTTTTAGCTGTGGTTACCCACACCTTAGCAATTTTTGTTTCCAAAAGGTGCCCACTGAATTCCCATGGACAAATACATCAGCTGAACTATGATCTCATTTCCCTTGGCATGCCACAGCACCAGACACATCGTGTTTTCATTGCTGCAACTTAATTCCCAAAGTACAGCAGCTGGGAGATGCTGCCAGGAAAAATGCGACAACCATAGCATAATTTACCAGAAGTCAGCAGTGACATGAGCATTGAAATGCACCACCTAGCTTAGCTTAACAGATACCATACAGCCCTGTTATGAGGAAAGCTCCTTTTTGTATGAACCAGGTCAGCTCTTTGTTGTTGTTGTCGCTGTTGTAATTTCCTTTGAAGTGTGGTAGTCTGTTTCCAAAAACATGCATGAATATGCAAGGAGGAAAAAAAAAAAAAAGAGGGGATGAAATTGGTCAGAGGTTCCATAATGCATTTTCATAGACTTTCCAAAGATGAAGACTTATTTGTATTAAAAATTTCAGTGACTTACACTGAAAGAACCAGTATTTCCCATGCAGCTCTTTATTCAAAGACGAGACAATTTGAGACAGTTTTGTGTTTGAGTTGTGCATGATTCAAAAAATTCAAAATAAACAAAGAAAACTCCACAACAATTATCAGGCAGAACGATGGTAATCTCATATATAATATGGAAAAAGAAAAAGAGATAGATTGCAAAAACACATGTTGAAAGATTTCCAAAGTAACAGGATGACATATATTTAAGATTGGGCATACACAACAGTATTTGTAGGACTGAAGTCTTAATCTCTTAGAAAAAAAATCTACTATAAAAAAAGAAAAAGAAAAAAAGCAAGGAACAAATCTGAAGACGGTAGTGTGTGTAGTTATGCAGATGATAATAGGAGGGAGGTAGATCCTTAGGAATATTAATATTTTGATCTTCTTTTGTCCTCTATTCTGAACTCTACTTCTTGATTTGCAGCAGGTAGGAAAGTTGGAAGGATATGGATTTGATATTGTTGCTCTTGAACACACCCTTTCAGGAAATGAGCACAGCAAGAGAGTGCTCCAGTGGCCCAGGGAATTCTCTGACGCGTAACCAAAGTTGACGGAGTCACTGTGACATTGTTTCCTCCATTCCCCCGGGTTTGCAAGCCAAAGCTTGTGATGGGTACTTCCTTGTACTCTAATGTATTCACAACAGTCGATTTACAGAGGAAACCATCAGACAATACTGAGAAAGATCTTCCTCCGAAAATATAAGAAGGAATTAGAGAGCCAGCTGTCCCCGACCTCTTGCATACTGCACAAAACCAGAATGGCTTCCCAGGCAAGTTAAAATAAAATTGCAGTAAGCCATTAGTATATCCAAAAGCAAAATTCACAATGATGAAGAGTTAAAAAAATCATTAGTGTTACAGTCCTTTATAGTAAGGACTATTGAACACATTTCTTTGGAATCAGTAACCTATTGTATACCTCGTGTTTTCCTGTATTTCCCTTGGCTTTGCTTATACAAGCATGCAGTTCTTTCACTTCATAAGAACCAAGATCATTTATGACATTATCATAACTTTCAAGCCTGATTTCTTTTAATTAATATATTCAGGCAGAAAATCACTTCATTGAAAAGGTCTACTTCCTGAGAACACTAATGTTTACCTAATCAATGACATGGCTTCATTACTTAGAACTGCTCTCACTGCTGGCCTCCCTGAATACACCGAAGCCTCCCACACTTACCCACAGAGCCTTCCATATATACGGCATCCAGAGATGCTTCCAAGGCACCCAAAGGATGCACTGCTTCTTACTGGTCATGACCTATGGCACCCATGGCCATAATAGCCCACAGGAATGACCAGCTAGCAGAGAGAAAAGGTATAGATCAAGTGCCCAGGTGCTGCTTATCATTGTTCATACCAGTTCATTGAGACGTGGTAGCCCAAGAGAGAAAAACTCCTGGTTAAGAACTTTCTGTTATTGAGATTCGGAGCTGCTGCCAGTCTCACTTTTCCAGTTATCTACCTCAAATACTCTGAATACAGTTTCTTAATCACTCTGTGCTCCTTTTGTGTGTTTTATTAGTCCTTCTGACATTCCAGTAAATTATAGCAAGGATGAGGAGACAAGGAGGACAGGTTTCCTGGAGAAAATGCTAAAAGGTAACCACACATATGGTTGTCTGGGTTGGGAGAACGCTGGGTAAACAGGAGGTGGCTGGAGGCAGTGAGGCTGGTGAAGGAGAGGGAAGAACAGAAAAACCCTTAGAGAATATTCTCATCCACAATTATGTTTCTTACAAATCTGCCGATCTTTCTCCTGAACCTTCGTCTTGCACACAGGAAGAAGGTAAGGGATCAAATCTGCAGGAGATGTTAAAAGGAGAGCTGTTGCAAATACAGAAATAAATACAAAAAGCAAGGAAACAATTTTCCTCCAGTGAAATTGCAACCTTTGAGCTTCTCTGTAAGTTGTGACTGTATAATAGTTACTGTGGAACAGCCTTGCATAATAATACCCAGCAAGAGTAAAAGCATCATGATAAAATCACTATTATTATTCATAGAGCTGTCATGAACAGTCTGCTTACTGCACACAATTCACTAAAGAAAATACTGCTTTGCCATAGATTAAACTGTGAATTTTAAAACAGCAAAGTGGCATTCAGTGTCCAGCCCTTTCAACCATGCTATACATACACACATAGCAGGGAACTCTCAAATTATACTGCTTTGAAAGGCACTAGAGAGAGAGCAAGAGAGAGACCAATGGCATTAAAATTTTTGCAAGACTGTATTTTTTCCCACACTGAAAACATCACTAGATGTGTTTGTGTCCACTGAGCATGCAATCATTGCTCTGGAATCACTTTTTGATATTCGGCCTCATTAGAAGTAGACAGGAATTTCCTGACAAACCAATTTTCATTGCAAAAATGCAGAATCATCGAAGCCTTTTGCAAGAATGGGCCATGTTTTATGGAACTTTCATTAGGAGAGTTGCAACCACTGCAGAGACAGACCACAAGGCTCTGCCCTGGGGGACGCACCAGTCTCCTGTGGGGAGAATTTCAGAGACATACTGGAAACCAGGTGCCCCATGGCAGACTCATAACCTTTCCTTACCCCAACTATTGGGCTGTACTGCAGACATTATTCCTGTTATATTCCTGCACAGGTGAAGAAGCTGAATGTGATAACACAACTGGCCCTAGTTTAATTACCCCTGTATGACAAAACAAATTATACTAACTTGGTAGTCAGGGAGTCTCTGTGTCATAAAAATGAGGAATGGTTTTGCATCATCAAAATGAGGACTGGTTTGGTGTTGTTGGTCAGAATCCTTGTCTGTTGGAAGTTATACCATTATCTACAATGGTAGCTGTGCTGGCTCAGATAAACTGGATAATGATACAATATAAGGAAGAAAATATCAAAGAAAGAAGGAAGGGTTTTTTTTTAATGGTCTTGAGGAAGCAGGTTCAATTAGTAATACTGGGAGTCCATAATCCACAATTCTTACACAAATGGGTCAAAAGTGCTGGCCACAGTCTATTCTTTACATGCAAATTTTGGAAACCCTAAAGGCAACCGTCTGCATGCATCACTCAAATCAACTCAGAGAAGCCAGAGGCCAGCCACACTACACCAGTGGACAGAAATTCAGTTGCTGCTAAAATAGCAGCTACTAGCTAAAAGCAAGTGTTTCCACCTACTGTGATACTGAATTTGAAAATGTGCTGTTGTATAAATATATTCACTGAAAAGAAGATTAACTTTGCTGTAAAATCTTTTAAGATGAATGCTTCTCGTGAATGCTTCTCATGATTTTCATGTTTTTTTTTTTTTTTTCCATTTGCATTGGCATATCAAGCCAAGTAGAAACCAGAATTCAGGGCCTCGGAGTGCAGCTTCCTCGTGCAGGAGAAACCAGTGGTGGGAGCAGCAACATCCTGAGTCATATCTTGTCCGCTCCTAAATGGGGGACACTCATCCCATGTCCCTGAGTGGCCACAGTAGAAAACGTGCAAGCAGCTCTATTCTTGGAGAGTTAGGCACCCGTGTTTTCTGCAGAACGGAGCTGTCCTGACTACTTCACTCCTTGATTCAGAATCACAGGCTCACTTTCTCTATTTTTATATACAAAACCTCTACTTTCTCTTCTGTAAGGCAAAGTCATGACAGGTGAACTCCCAGACATTCACCCTTCCAATGTACATGCTTGTCATTCCTAACATGAATTTCTATACATTGTTTATCCATGGCCAAAGATATTTAGTATTTTCTTTTCGTTTTTTAGCATGATTGCAAACTGAATCCAGTGAATATAGTTATTTCTATGCCTTCAACATAAGAGTTCCATTACACTAATTACTTTATAGGTACATTGTGAAATGAAGTTTTCAGAAGCAGGTTGGGAAGTGTTGTGAGGGAAAAAAAATCATTGTTATCCCCATTTTGTAGATGAGCATAGCCACAATGTGTAACTGCAAAGCTTTAGGTAATTACATTCCCATTTAGACTGAAGTCCAAATTACCCAGAGCCAGATGCATCCATATTTCCTTTAAAAATCAAGTTGGACTATAAGTTACCACTTACTCTGCATCTGTGTTTTCCTCCTTATAAATCCAGCTGGTTCATTGCAGACTAGTTAGAATGTGAGTCAGTCTGAAGACGTATGACTGACTGGGGGTCTTGGAGTCGTATGTGAAGATAGAACCATGAAAATATGGATGTAACTACAGACCAATTAACTTGCATACATATTCTTCAACTGCAAAACTCAAGGATGTTTTGAGCCTATATTCAAAATCTACTTACGTGAACTTGATAATGAACAGATCAACTTCACTTAGGCTTTATACACACACACGCACACACATATATATATATATACACAAGATACTCTCAGCCCCCTTTTCCTTGTTGAGGAATTTGATAACTATGCAGAAAATGCTTAAAAATTGAAAAAAAGTCCCTTTCAACCTCCATAAAGAACACATACTGAATCAAACAAATGATACTTCTCAGTTAATATTTGTATTACTACAGACATAATGAAGAATATCCAGTAATAACTGAAAGATAGTGCAGTACTCAAAAGCATTATGTTATGGGAAAAATAGCTAGTCAAAAAATGGCAATATGTAAACAGTGGTAGCTGAGTTGAGAGAAAAAGAAAAAATAAATACAGCAGGTTATGACTGCTTTCAGCTAACAATGATCTGATAATGCAACTGTCAGGACTGGTAATTATTGCACACTTCCAAAAGCCTTTCCTAAGAAACTAGATGCCCGTGAAATATAGGAAGAAATGAAATAAGTGGGTGCAGTAAAGAAGAAACGACAGGCAGCATAAGGAACTATATGCAGTGCCAGTGCAGGGTGTCAACAAAAGTATATTTAGGATTTTATCTGTGCAATTTTGATAAAAACATTGTAAAAATAATATTGTCTTGTGTATCTTCTGGAGGAGGAATGTTTCAGGGAGTCCCATGCATGAGGAGATGCCCCACTATTACGGCATCTCTCTTGAAGCAGTGGGATGCCATGGGCTATGGACGTGAAGGTGTACAGCATGACCGAGCTGCCTGCCCACCTGAGCCCACCAGGGAGTAGGGAAAGGAGGGATAGGACATTAACCAGGAACGGGGGAGAAAAGGTCCTTGCGCCACCTCAAACATGAAAAAAAAGGGAAGCTGAATTTAGTTTAGGTTTTAAATGTTTTGTAGCTAAATGTAAGGAGGGGTTCTTAGCAATTACTGTGTTATTTTGCAGCTCCTCCAGACATAATACATAAGATACCTTGGGAAAGGTCATTTGCATCCTGATATTAGAGATGTTTAAATACGCAGCGTAGCACTAAAATACCTAAACACCTTTTGTCTTTTCCGTTCCTTACCTATAAAACAAAGATAATAATGATAATAATGCTTTTCCCCACGCCCCTGCATCTTCTGCCTAAGGTGTCCATACAGATTATATATTTTTTTTAAAAGATTATGTCTCTTATCAAGTACTTACAGAAAAATGAAGTGGATTCCTAGTCTTGGATGGGAATGACAGATACTGTTATAAGAAAAGTGAAAATAAAGCTAGGGAGAAGGACAAACAGGATATTTACAAGAGAATAATTAGAAATAGGAGAGGTTAAGAAGGTGAGTGGAAACAAAATACATTTATAATTATGTTAAAAAATCCTATCCAAAATATTAGAAAATAACTGTATACTAAATTCTTATACAAACCAGTTCATCTGTTAAAAGGATGGCAAAAAGTGCCATTTCATAAAAATGAATAAAAATAGAAGTGGATACAATAATTGGCTGCTCCTCTGTAAGGATTTTACTCACTGAATTAATGTGCAAGTAGCGACTTGTGCAAAGATGCATATTCAGCAGATTTTCATTTTTATTTTATTCATTGTTTGGTCAATTGAAGGCCTGGAGGCAATAAATTCCTCTTGTACAAAATTCAGCAGTGATAAATAGTTTGGAAATCATTGAACCCCTAGTTGTGCCTGAGGCATTTGCATTTAGATGTTTCAAGTTTACAGCACAATCTATTTGTTCTTTGTTGGAAAGTGGGTGATGACACTAGGAGGACATTTTCAGTGAAAGAAGGTGAAAGCAGTTTCCCTGCAAGTTATGCATCTATCAGTGCTGTTATTAATTCTTACTGCAATTTCTTCATTATGATATTTTTCAATTTATAATATCATATGGAGGGATATGATGTAAGACAACCTACTAACAAATTTACTACATATCCATCTTCATACAATAACTAGGAAAATGTGGAAGCTTTTATATGAGATTGGTTGTAAAGAAGACGTTCTAAATGAATTTCTTCTCCTTGAAAAGGGATATATTTTAAATTGAACATGTATTTCAGATTCAGATAGGGTGCTTGGAGGTTATATGCAGCATATATGCTGTGGGAAATATAAAGATAATGTAGCAAACAATGAGAATAAAACATAAGCAATTTGTGTATTTAGTAGGTAACTAGTTATATGTTGCAACACTGCAGCTTAGAATTTACATGCATTTTTCTTATTATTATTGTAAAAAAAGCTGCCATGCTGTAGCAACAGTTCTAACAAGTCATATGATGGTAAGCAGAATGTTGGCTACTAGTACTTTATTTCCTCTAATGTCCTTTGTAGTCAGATTTTAAAAGCATTTAGTTTTCATGAAGTGGTCTACTTTTAACAAGTGACTGTTGCAATAGTTGGGAAATGATAGAGGATGATAGGGCAAGGAGTCTTCAAAATTATGATAGTAGAAAAGTGTGTATAAGGGCAAGCGGACATAGTTCGTACATGTAGATTACTTAGCTATTTTCTTCCTCTTTTAAATGCTAACAGCAGTGGGGACTAAAGAAAGAGCTTAAAATTTGGCAAGGGCACCATTCAGTAGCAGAGGAGATGCCATGAAAATGGCACATAGTATAACTTGATTTTGCCCTTTCTTGAAGCCAAGAACAATCCATGGACATGCATTATATAAACAGTAAGTTAAGATTGCCAAGCCAAGTACTCACAAGTTAGGGAGCAAAAATGAATAAAATTTTAATTCTTCCTACTTGTGCATATGAATTATGACCAGGTTTTAAAATCATGTTTGGAAGACATGGGCAGATGTTTTTCAACTCACTAATATGATCTGAGCACCCAGATCCTATGATAAAAGCTATCCAAAAGATGATTGGTAAATCAATATTAAATGTAATATTTACTTAGCAACACCAGGGAATTGTAGCAAGGGTCCACTTTTTTATTGTGGAACAAAAATTAAAAATCAAGAAAGTGCATCATTCAAGACTTGATTCCTGCATCATTTAAGAAGTGAGAGCATAACAAATACTTCAACAGAAGTTGGATCAGGATGAATAAAGCACAGATCAAGTTACAAAAAAAAAAGGGAGGAGGTATATCATCATATAATTAAAGGCTACGTCATCATGCTCAGGAAAGCTGTTGCAGAGCCAGTCTTATTACTGGCATTTCTTACCTTTTAAGTGCTTGATTTGGCATTCTTAATAGCACTCTTTAACAACATCTTTTTTAATGAAATCTATCCATGCTTCTGGGTCTGATTTTAGGCAGTAGTTCTATAAGGTAGAAAATGATTTTATTCACAGAGCCACCAGCAGAGAACAGCTTATTAAAAGTGTAATTCACTTACTGAAGTATTCTCTCGTTGTTTTTGCCACATCCTATCTCAGAATTAGCTTTTCAGTTCTAACTCTCCTGCAAGTCTAACTTAACAGAAAGTTCTTATCACTTGTCTCGGCCATTGCTAAATACTGTCTTTATACAGTTGGAAAGCAGTGCCTGCGCTATGTCCTTAGCCATATTCAGCCCAAAAGCACAGAAGCAAATTCAAAGTTATTTAGGAAGCCATTTGGAAATTTTATTTGTCTAGAAGGAACCCTGACATGGTAAAAATCAACCATATCAGTAATATCAGTACAGTATGTAGTCCCATCCTGGCTCAGTGCCTGGTTTGTGGCCAGGGTAATCTTTTGTTCCCATGAAGCCTGAGTGCTTCAAATGGAGCAACCTGGAGCTGTTTTAAAACTGGAGTAGCACAAAGGGGTGCATATTCTGACTTTGAACTCTTTGCTGAGGTTATGTCCTCAGCTGGCCACATTGACAAGAATTGAAAGAATTGAGTTCAGCATTGTCATATATAGTTCTTTGCAAGTGTTAAAACTGTTTTTTTTTAAAAAAAAAAACAAAAAAAACTGCAGCTGCACACAGCTAGGAAATAGCAAAAAGAGACAAAAAAAACTCATGTAGGAGTTCATCTTATAATTAGTAGTGGAGTAGTGGAGTAAAACAGGAAGCTGACAGAAGAGTGAGTGGTGGCAAGGAAGCATAAAAATGATATAAAACAATTACAAAAATATTTTATGCTTTCCTATGCTTTGAAAGTTTTCATGACAGGCATAAAGGATGAAAGAGTGTGGGACTCCAGAAAGCCCTGGGATAATACAGAGCTTTGCTGTATGATTCTGACAATTGCCCCAGTGCAGTAAAGGACAAAAGTCACCCAGATGTCCTTATTGGTTTCATTTAAATCCCCATTTGTTTGGAAAGAAAGACTCACATTCCTGCTTTGGCTCACACACATCATCACCTACTCCCTGTTCCCCCTCTACTTCATTCCCTCTCTTTTCTATCTCTCTCCCTTAATATCGTAGATCAAGAAAAAAGAAGAGAGATATCTTTAGCTTGCTACTGTCCTTCATGCTGAGGTTTTTTACTTCTCGTTACCATCTTTATTTAAATGTTTGAAGGACTTTTAAATTATTACTTTAACCCTCTGAGTTGTCACATTAATGTTTGCCTCTCTCTGGATGTATTTGCTCTAACAATTAAAAATAAAGAATTCAAGAAGAAAAAAAAATACTTTTCCATAGAGGTAGACACAAAGCAAGACCTGGAGAATCTCTTGTAAGGATGTTGCTACGTTCGTCTTTCCAGAAAATGATTTATGTTATTCTTTTAACACTCCCCAAGCAGAAATGCTCCCAGCATTGGGAGCCTCTAAAGTCAAACAATTTCATATTTGACAGTACACAGCAGTAGTGGCTGCATAGTGTGGGTGGGTGAAACACACCTGGAAGCTAAATTATAAAATACTGTCCCAGATCTATGGTTCACAATTAGATTGGTCCAAGAGGGTTGGGTATCAGGACCATTAAAATGATTGATGATTTACTGCTTGTATTTTCCTAAAGGATAAAGTTAATAAGTCTATCAACGTATCCTTCACTAGCTTTTAGCAAAGCAGTGTGGGAAGAACTGCCTGTTTTCTGAAAATCTGAGTATGCCTTCTGGTTAATGTCCTCCTGTAGAAATAGTTTGCCTCAACTGAGAGGAATGACTTAGAAAACACCTGCTGTGAGATGTAATTAGAGCCTAAATTGGTACAAGACTATGCGGCTGTTTAGACCTCACCAGGAGCGGGAGGCACCTGATTCCTTCACATGCCTGCTGAGGTTTAGAGTTCAGAAATGTTCTCTTTGACTTACATTCTGCAGGTGATTTTAGTCACTATGGCTGTAAATCATTTACTGAAAAAAGTGGGTGGCAACCTGATTAACACACACTGGACTGGGAGGGAGACATAAATTACTCAAAATCTCCTTTCTCTCTGAGTCATGTATGCATAAAACTACAACTGAAAGCACAGCTGAATGTGATTAAACAAAAGTATCATTGTAGCTTTGTGAAAACTCTTTTATAATTGTTTGAGTAATTTCTGAGAGAGAACTTAACAAAGATTCCCTATTTGACTACCTGCAGACATAAATATATATATATATATATTTTTAGTGTGGAATTTAATTCACCCATCATTGCCTAACTTGCATAGTTACAATTGAGTAAAGAAACAATCTGGGAACATCATATTACTTGTATTATCATTTGAATAAGAAGACAAGTCTCTTGTCTCAAAAGCAGCAAGATGGGGGTTTTTAGTGAGTAACAACCAAATCATTTGTATAGCTGAGTATTCCTCTTTCTCCCCCAAAATAGCCCCTGATGGGATACCCAGGTCATTAAAACCTGACAGTGTTATTATCTAGGCTGAAGCAGAGAAGCCAGCTCTTAGGTTTATGTAATACAAGCTCGGAGTCATATCCTCAGCCCTAGCTAAGTCTCCAATATCTTATCCTACTTTAGATGATTCTACACCCAAAGAAATCAGTGGGAGATCTGCTAAGATTTTAAACATGTAATAGCAAGTATAGAACTTTTTTTCTTTTTTTTTGAATATGGGTCAAACCTATGGTAATTTACAGGGACGATGCGTAACCTGGCAGGGAGAAAGGTAAGATGCAAGTTAAAGTTTTGCAGCCTTCACAGTTGGACACAATGGAAACTGGACGTAGTGGGAAGCACAAACTACTTTTAACATGGAGCTTGAATAATGTATGAGAGGAATATTAACAGTAATTCTAAAAAAGAAAAAACAAACAAACAAACAAACAAAAATCTATATTCCAAGATATCTATGAGGCATCTGGAGGACTTCCCCAGCTCCCGGTAGAGTTCCTAAAAGGAATTCCATTGACTAGTTTCTGGATTCAGTCAGGGATCAGCCATGGTAATTTAAATGTATTTCCCTTCAGCATAATCTTTAGAAAATTTATAGCTCTAAATTTCTCTTTCAATTGCATGATTTCAGAAAGACTAAAGATAAGAGAACTATATTATAAAAGAGATTACACCTAAGCTCAGATTTTTCTCAGATAGACATTTTCAAGCAGTTGTTAGTTCATAAGGAAATAAAGATAGAAGATAAGAGAAATGATAGCAAAGCACACAGACTCAAGATATTTGGCTGCTGACACTGAAGGTGACAGGCCCTATCTCCCTCAGCTAATTCCCTTGTCCCTAACCTGAACCAAAACCCCTCAAAGACAGGTGGGGGTTGGCTATGATGGTACTTGTGTCAATGCCCTGTCTGGCTATTTCAGACTACAAAAACTGGGTAATGCTAGGGGAATCAGTAGGATTCCTAGCCAGCCTTTGGAAGTTCCTAGATCTAGACCAATCAGACCATCTCCAGGCTAGAAGTAAAAAAGCTGTAGATATGTATTCCAACATTAAGACACCTACCTCTGAAAATCCGAAACTTAAGTGTACTGGTTCAACTCTCTGAGACATTAAACCCTGTCCAGACCTTGCCATTTTCACAGTACTAGTCAAATTCATATTTTTCACTCACAGAGGGATGCTTTGAGATTTATTTTGTCTGGACTATCTGTTTTTGCAATGGTTAGGTTGATCTGAACTTCCTGGTACTGAACGAGTATGCTGTGTAAAGTAAGTTTCTACCACATCTTCTAGATAACTGTGTGTAGCCCAGATAGTTACAGTACAAGTTTCCATTTAATCTCATTGCTCTCTTTTACATCATGGGAATGTAAGGCCTATGTTATAACCAGCTTAATGACCTACTTGATGCTCAAGCCAACTTCTCCTCTTTGTTTTAATGAACTTCATTTAGTCCCTGAAATACAACAGATTCTTTCCCCCCCAGTATGTTACTGTCAATACTTTGTAGGCCTTATTGAGAGCAGAACTTAACAAGGGTAGGTTTCTACTTTCAGTAAGTTAATTAATATAAACAAGTCTTCACAATGTTCATCTGGTTCACTGCTGATGAACACTGTGAAACTATCAAAGAGATAGCTGGCTTCCAGAGACTTTGGTTAGGACTGCTGGGTACAGAAGTTAGTGAAGGATCACTCAGATTCACTGCTGCTAGTACACTGAGTGCAGATGAAATAAGACTATTTAACAGATGAAACAGTCCGTTATAGCTAATGTGAAGGAAGAAAACTAATAAGCCCTAAAAAGACTAGGACTACATTCAGTATATTATAGTAAAGAATTTTACAACTACTTGGATTCCTTAAATAAGGTACTTTATTTAAATCAGTCATGGAAAATGAGTTTCAAAAATAAGAGCAAGAACTGGGCACCTAGCCAGGTTTCAGGCAGGTCTCACTGAATGCTGTGGTGCAGGCTCTCTTTCAGCCCCACCACTGTCTTCAGACCGGCTAATTAGATGCAGGTGCAAACTCAGCTGTTGCTCCATCTTTTAACTGTTGTAATGAGTTCTAGCTGGAAGGAGCAGAGAAAGCCCTTGGTGTTGTAATTAACTAATGGGCAATTGACACAGACAACAAACACTTTAGCAGCCAAACTAGGTCACTGTACATAACCATCCAACACCTTTTATTAGTCATCACACACTCTGGGGACTGTGGATTCTCCTTTCTCATAAATTCGGGTACTTCATTTCTTTTCTATCAGTCTTTTTCAGTTCATAAAATCATAGAATGCTTAAGGTTGGAAGGGACCTCTAGAGGTCATCTAGTCCAACCCCCCTGCACACACAGTATCACTTAGAGCACGCAGCACAGGACTGCGACCAAGTGGGTTTTGAAGTTCTCCAGAGAAGGAGATTCCACAACCTCTCTTGGCAACCTCTAGTATTATCTTTCAAAAAAAGCTCTCAAATAGGAAGCAGTATTCATGCCAAAAGAAGGCCAAAACCTCAGCTGCTCTATCACCAGTGCAGATATGCCAGCTGAAATAACAGTCTTCTGTCCTATGGAGACTTGCAGCATTTGGTAGAGACATCCTACTGTCTGAAAGGAAACACACATGTGTAAAGGCCTCCATGCCTTTCAAGATAAATGTGGTTTTTTTTTTAATGATTTTTCCCTCCCAAAATTTCCTTCACATGAGGTATTTCCAGATATGGCAGGCTGAATAATTTACATGTCTTCTAACCTCTTGACCACTTGAAGTCACAGACTATAATATATGAACTCTTTTATTTCAATTTTATGCCTGTCTTCTCTTATCATTGCCTAACACCTGCTTACAAGAATATACGGTATTATTTCTTATTCTTTTGCTTTCGGGGTCTTTCACTACTTTATCTTTTCCTTACAAATATTTGTTCTTATTGGGGTCTTAACTCTTGAAAGTAAATCTGATTGTGAGAAATTGTTTCCAAAATAAGTTATTTCGTCTTTTCTCCTGGGCTTGAAAAGCAGCATAAGAAGAGAACAGAACACTTCCTATCTAATGGCTTGTTCACATTTCTGAATATGAACTTTTCCTCTTTTATACTACTCACTGGCTGACTTCAGAAATTTCCCAGTGGTTTTGATGTGGGCTGGTACAGCTTATACAAACATTTTTTTTTTTTATTAGAGATAATTATAACAAGTTTAGTATAACTCTAGCTGGTATACCACAGTCATTGGCAGATAGCTGAAAGCTATCAGAGTATTCTGAGTACTCTGAAGATGAATCCTCTTTCCACAATAGTCATGTGTGTTGCCAAACATAGTTTCAGTGAAAAAATCGGCAAATTACAGTGTGAAGATCCTGCAGATTTCCACTTATCTTGCGCGTTCAGTAATTCTTCATCCTAATCTAAACACTATTGATTACGGCTTCCCATTTAATTAGGCCAGTGTGAGATTTCATGCAATTCTGGACACGACTTGGCTTAAAAGCTATGTTGCATGGAGAAAGGCTGAAACATACCACAGTAATTTAAGTTATTGTGTCTTCAGAATTGTCCTTGCAGTGAGCAGGAGTTTTGGTTAAGATGGACTGCATTATTCTGTGACTCTGTTAATCTAAGCCATAAATTTTGGACAATGTTCTTGAGTTCTTTTAATGTAGCAGTACCTGTTGAGCAGGCACCAGTTCATCAATTTAACAGATGGATTGCTAAGTCTCCACATCTGTGGGAGAGCTTCTACCATATCCTTTCTCCTTAGGACAGAACAAATTGTTATTTGGCTGACCAAAAATCATTTAAAAAAAATACAGTGTTCAAAATGAGGGTTGCTTTTCTTTTTTGTTGGATAAAACAATGGTAGGTAAAACTCTTTTACCTTTTTTTTTTTTTTTTTTTTTTGAGCTCACTTGAAAGAAAATGTTTTAATTGCCTTTTGGACATAGTTAAGAAAGAGCAGGTAGATGGAAAGGTACTCCTCGGCATCTTGAGGTGCTTTCTCCACCACTGCCAGGGAGTTTACTCTTTACCTGGCAGAGTTTGCAGCCAGGGGCTGCATTCTTGGAGAAGCTGTTGCTGCTAGAAAGCGTCCTCTATTGTCATGCTTAGGTTTAGTGTTGTAGATATGTAGTGTTGTACCTACATATGCAATGTTGCCCTGATGGACCTCAATGAATTTTGGAAGAGACTCTCAAATAATTGTCCTTATGATAATCCTTGTGAATAAGGCAGATATTTTTCTTTACACAAGTAACTGCTAGTATAGACATTTCTAATTAATGTGTATACTTTTAATAGTCTTTTGATTTATGGTAAAGAGCCAATCAGCAATAAAAAAGAAAATATTACTGCTCATCTTTTGCAGATAACATAAACCTTCCTGATATGCACACATACTTTTCAACAATACTAGGAAGACTTAATTAAGATTACAAAAATATTTTCCAACCAGCTAAATATTACTCTGGATTGAAGCATGGCCCTTAATGATGTTTTTACCATGCACATGAAAGCTATTGATTCAGCAAAATGTGATTCATTTTGAAACCCCTTATAAAATCATTCTCTTGAGTGCCAACAGGAGAAAGGTTTTCTTTCATTTCTTTTTCCTCTCTTCCTCTCTCTTCCTCTCTCTTCCTCTCTCTTCCTCTCTCTTCCTCTCTCTTCCTCTCTCTTCCTCTCTCTTCCTCTCTCTTCCTCTCTCTTCCTCTCTCTTCCTCTCTCTTCCTCTCTCTTCCTCTCTCTTCCTCTCTCTTCCTCTCTCTTCCTCTCTCTTCCTCTCCTTCTCTCTTCCTCTTTCTTTCTTTCCTCATTTTTTTTACCACAGTTTCCAAATATTTTTAACCAAATTTAAAAAAATCTCCATGAAGCCCACAAGGAAAAGAAATCTATGAAGAAGTTTCATATCATTCATATTTTTTTTAATGTTTCAGTAGCTTACAGAAAATTAAAGAGAGTCCTTATATCCTCACCAGCAAAAAGTGAGAAAAAAAATGTGTGTACATTTATGGAAGTGTTCGTAATTTTAGACTGAGGGAAAAAGAAAAAAAAAAAAAAGGAAAAAGGAAAAAAAAAGAACAATAATCCAGAACAGCAAACAAAACCTCTTTTTTAAGGGAGCAGTGGGAAATGACAACATACTTTCATTTTCCTAACTCTCAGGAAAGACTTTCAAAACAGTTCTGGGTATGATATCCAAAAACTACATTCTAAGTAAAAGCATATAAACTGCTACATTCAAAGAGCATTAAAAATCTGTCTTAAACTCACCAAGGTAAGGAAATTCAGAATTAAGACTGTAACTCCATACTTTTGTAGCCAGCTCATACGGAATGACAGATCGACCACTGTTTAGAGACCATTGCAAGATCAGTTTTAGTTGAAAAACTTTTCTCTTTACGTGTTGAACTGGATCAGGAATATTAACTTTTTCTTCTTCATTTACAGTAATATGAATAAAAACAAATAACATGTATGAAGACTCTATGTTTTGAAATATTCTTTTTTCTTTATTTTTGAACTCTATATTTTTTCCAATGATCAGATTCAAAGAAAAACTAATTATGGAGGCAACATGTTTTTTTACTATGATCTTATGCCAAGTTTTAGTCCAGAGAAAAATTTTATAATCATATGAACCCCTAAAAAGAGAAGTTTATAATGGAAGCATTGACAAACTCTTAAGTACAGCAGAGCAAGTAGGTGTCTCTATAATATTGCTCAATAAGAAGCTTGTAATTACAGCTCTCAATAGAAGGGAGGAGGTATAGGGGGAATGAAGGATTTTCCTACATGTGATATTTCTGGCATAATTTATGCTGAAAAGTTTCCAGGGTCTGCTGAGCCATAACCACAACTCACTCCTCCAGTAACAAAATATTAATGACACGACTACTTTTCACTAGACTTTTAGGAAAAAAAAAAGTTCTTGTTTTCTTAATAAAACTATATTTTATTGCTTAATTTCCCATTATGGCTGAGAAAATTATTTTGAAAATTCTCTTATTTGTGAAAATGGTCCTCTCATAAGGGGAAAATATGGCATTTCAGCAAAATCACTACACCAGTAAAATGGGTTTTTTGGGCTTTATTGTATTCATTGAAAATCTGCAATATCAAGCCCTTTGAAACTATCCTTCTTTATAAAAATTTGAACTGGTATAAAAACTTTTCAGTGATTCAAACAGCCAGGCTAACCGGCTGCAGCTTCATCTTTAAAAGTTTATGGCTACAATCTTTCATCTGTAATTCTTTCCATGTTGCATTTAAGATCACTCTTTTCTCCTAGAATGTGTCAGTCTTTCTCGAACATCAAGAGAGTGCTTTTGTAGCATCCTCGGGGGGAGAATAACTATCAGAACAGCCTTTCCAACCAACTTTTCAAGACGGGTCAAAATGGAAGGACACTGTAACTTGGATCTCCTACAGGATATCTATCTCTAGTATATAAGGACCAGGAGGGAGGGAAGGAAGGAGAGAGGAATAGGAGAGATCGTATAGTAATTTCACATACAGAGAGACATGGAAAGACAGGTTAAAATTAGAAGCGAAGTGGAAATGGACAGAAACATAAATTAAGGCACTCTAGTGAGGTCAAAGACTGTGAAGGAAAAAGGCGTAGGCTTTTGGCAATTATTTCTGAAGATGAAGGTACTTTTTTGCTGTACACTAATGGCCCCTGTACTTGGCCCTCACTCAGGCCACATTCATATTAAACTGACTTGGAGCTGTTTTTTTTTTTTTTTTTTTTTTCCATACTCTCTTTGAATCACTGCACTGTAAGTAAACTGAGATTAGCTCCCCTGAAACCAAGAGAGCTTTATGCTAACATAAATCTGACGTAGCTGAAAAGGCAGTTCACCTTCAAAGCCATCAGGATTTGACTTAAGATACACTTGTTAAAAAAAAGAAAAAAAAAACACCATCAACATAAAATCAAGTTTTCCCTGTCAATCTTTTTATAAGTAAATCAAAAAATACCCTCTCAGATCCTGTTCTTCAGGTTTCAGGTATAACTGTCCATTCCTGATTCCTGCAGGTCCTTTTTTTTGCTCACTAGTGAAATGCTAACTTCTCCAGTTCCTCTAGACTGGATGAAAGGGTGACAGGGAGGGTTGTATGGGTTGCTGTTGCAGAGCTTGAGCACCATTTTGAAGCCAGAAGAGACTGATCTAATAACTGATCTGATGACTGATCAAGCCAGACCCTGATCTAATTTCCTTGCCTGCTTCAGATAAGCCATAGATTTCCCCAACGCTGACCAGTAATGTCACCCCAAAATTGTTGCAGAGCTACAACATGTTTTAAACTGTGCGTACATTCTTTTGGAACAATAATATAAGAACATATGAAAACTCACACATAAATTGGGCACTTGCAAGTGTGCATAGTATGACATATGCTGGATATGTTATGCTGAAATGATAAGTGAATGAATTGTCTTCACTTTCTTTGGGTTAATAGGCCACTATCTTTTGGATTACTGTTCGACCTGACTATATATATTCCTGTTTCAAACCATATGTGATTTTCTTCTATAAAGAAAAGGCTTTTTAGTACATATCCCACAGTCACAAATGGGATAAGCAGCTATGCAGTTGTGGCCCAGCATATATTAAACAGACGCCAGATGCTGAGTATCACATCAACTATTAGACAAGAAATAGAAGGGATAAGATGTAACATGAGATAATTTGCTGTGATAGTTTTGGTGGTCACTGGAAAAGGTGCAAACTATACAAGCAAAGTAAACTAGGGAGAAAAGGCAAATTTCTAGGATGTGTTAATAATGCTGTTGAGAGTTTTTCAGAAATAATAATAATAATAAAGTTGTAGTCAGAGGCTCTAACTAGAAGTAGTTTTGTTGTTTTTCATTAGAGTATACATCTGTACTATATGGCATGCAAAATGTGCGGCTTCTTTGCAGCATGCTGCTGTTTATGGTATGCAGACTAAGATGTCAGCTCACTTGAAGGAGAGCATCACATGTGATACTGCCACACTCCCAAAGAATTGCATTAGTTTGAATTCATGGTTTGTTGTGGCTGATGGCCTTGTTTCTGGTATCATATAGTTTTGCAATGGGTATCTTCTTTGCTTCACATTATTAGAGAAATTTACATTATTAGAGGAATCTCAATATTTTAGTCTCCAAATATAAAGATCTACCGGCTTTGGAAAGTTTCTTATCATGTACTATATTCAATTCTTTGACAGTGACAGAATCCATGAAATATCTGTACCTTCCAAAGCTTTCTTCCTGTAGCTCACATCTAAATCCCTCATTTTTTTCAGCAATTTTAATTAGTCTCAGTCAATTGAAGAAAAAAAAAAAAGGAGGAAGAAGGAAGGAGGCAGAATCTTTGTAATTTTAGGATTTTCTTTATTCATGCCTAGATAAAATTTTTGGTGAACAGAAATGGTTTGTCATGATTTGTCAAGAAATTGTTCAATTTCATAGGCTATCTGAGAATCCACCCTTATGCTCACTGCTCATACCATTCCAGCACAGAACTGTCTGGCACTAAAGTAAATCTAGTTTGGTTCCTGTGAGTCTAAAATGTTAGGTATTAGAAATGTAAAAGGATAAACTACTCAAAATGATTTCAATTCAACCAGAATGTACACCCTGTACAATGGATAGCATTCATGCCTTAGCACAAATGTTTATAAATGTATATACATTTATGTATCAAGGAGAAATTTGGAACAGAAAATGCAATGCATCTGCAGTTTCACCTTATGAAGTTATGCTTGCAATGTGAAAGAATAATTTTCTGAACACTGAATATTTAAATTTATAATCTTAATATATATGTACGTTCCCAAAGTTGTAATTTCTCCTGTCTATTTGAAGGGCAACAGAAGAGGCAAAAAAAAACCCTTGTAGAAGCATTGATACGTAACTACCACAACCTACTAGCCACAGCAGCAATTGTATAATATGCCTTTGTGTAATATGTCTTTGGCCTTGCTGAAAATGTAGGGCTGTCACAGGCTGTAGAGTGGCTTTGGCTCTCCAGCACATGTGTAGTGTTGACAGTACAGGATATGGACCGTTACAAGTCTGCAGTGATGAAGATGAAGATGTGAGGAGAGGAATTTTCCTTCTCATGCCTTGCAGGGACAAACTCAACAAAGCATAAGAATCCTAATGACTATTTTGGTGGTCTTAAAGTGCAGAAACAATCTGCCTAAGCTTCTTGGATGTTAGAAATAATAGTTGTGCCTACAGTTTTAGATAAAAAATATCCCTAAATAACAAGAGCCGTTTGACTTTTAAAGATGTAAACAGTTATTGAGGCATCACAACCTGGAATGGACTGAGATTCCCATTTTGTACAGATACCTAATCCTGAGATTCCCACCAGGATTCTAGGAGATGTTACAGGAGATGAAAGATTAAAATGACATATACCTCCCCGCCATCTCTTCTCATAAGTCCCAAAATGGAAGCCAAGTTCTCACTTGACTCATTCTCACTCTGTGACTTGGTAAGAAGCCTATATCAGCCTGAGCTTCCTGCTTCAATGGGTTCCTCTGCTCAGAGGTGTTAAAGTGCATGGGTGACTCGTGTTGTTTGAAGAGCTTATGCGCTTAGCTGCCATTTTCTCCTCTCACTCTCCCCCATATCACAAGAAATGATGCAATATAAAAGGGTCAACCTAAAGGGAGGGGTCTGAAACTGATAATAATCTAAAAATGAGTAAAGTAAAAATACTTTTTGCAGTATGTTTGCTGCCTAAAATAAAGATAAATCAAGAGCTAGTAAGAAGTTATTCATTTCTGAACACTAGCATACCTTCAAGGAGGTCAGACAAAGACCTGGGCATGGACAAGAAACTAGGTGAAACATTTTCCCTTACAGCAGCTCAGGTGAATTAGGAAGAATTCAGTGCTATCCTCCCTGTAGATTTACCAGTGTATTCAGATATCTCTGAATGTTTCTGTGGTAGACAGAAAGACCAGTCTGACTGGGTTTACCTCAAGAGTAATGTTAATTGAGTTTAAAATTACACAGGGAGAAGATAAAGTAATAGTGAAGCAAAATCACCTCATAAAAAGAGCAACAATAAAAAATAAAATTAAGAATCCATAGAAATTTAGAGGATTAACTTTTGAAATTTTGGCAGGAGAAAAAGGCAAAAATACTTGGAATATCTATTATAATTTTATATAAAAATGCTATAAGCCATGCTAAATTTAGATGATTCTTCAAATTAGGAAATTGGAAGATTCCACAGATATTTAGTGCCAAAACCCACAGCAGCTCCAGTGCTCTAACTATAAAGTTTTGAATCTCTCAGTGACTTTCATTTGTAAAAGAGCACTAGAGAAGTCAAATCAATGCACAACCAATAATATAAAAAGGGTGAAGTGTAAGAAATTTCACAGCTGTAACCAGAGAAATGGTAGAGAAGAAAAAACATTTTATGTGAAACTTTTTTTACAGAGGAAGAAAAATGCCCGTGAGTCACGGCATTCTGTTGCCTGCCACATTAATTGTTACAGCAGGAAACATCACAAGGAAATATGAAGAGCCAGAAGCAACGAAGGCATTCTTGAAAAATCTGGAAAGTGAATTGCATTGCAGGTTGGACCAAAATAAGGATGAACTCACTGAACTTGGAAAAATACCTTAAGACTGCTACCCGGTAATGAAAAAAAAAGCTAATTGGAAAAAGATTTAAAGGACTAAGGAGACTCTGGAGAAAAGGAGGAGAGGAAATAAAAAGACAAACAGCAGAATAATATTCCACAGGAAAAAAAAAAAAAAAGTATTCTAGGTGAAAGACAGTTTCTCTAGCTAGTGTAATCACTGTATTACTATCATTATAGTGATATATTGCTTCCAAGAAATAGCTATTTCAGGTGACTATGAAGAGTTTCTAGCCAGGTACCTCAGATGTAGATATTTGTGTAGTACGTCTACAGTTAGCCAAGATAAATTGTATACTGAGTCTTCAGCATCCTTAGAAATTTTTAACCACTGGACTCTAGGCAGATTCTTCAGCCCTGTGATTTTCTTTATTCCTTATGAAAAAAAAAAATGCAAAAGAGGGTCTGAATAGGACTGTATTAGATGTTAGCATTCTCTGGAGTTTTTATATATTACTGCATGACATGGAAATCCAAGATCAAATTTTTAGTATGAATCAAGCAGAGCGTAGTTTTGAATCTTGCTCTCCCACACCCAAAGCCTGTGCCGTCACTCTTGGTGTGTCTGTGTACTTACTCCTTTAATCTCTCATTTTGACTAGAATGTCATCCTAGAGATGACAAAATGTCCAGACATTTCCAGTTAAAATTATGTCAAAACTAGCTCAGCCTCACAAAAAGCACAAAACAAAAAAGTTTCCTTTTAGCAAAATAAAGTGTTCCACCAGAAGAAAAGTTCATTGTCAGATCTACCTATGTTTATAAAACAAACAATAGACATTATATGTAAGAGGAAGCACATTTATGGCTAAGGGAAATGACTTATGGCTGTAAGTTCCTATAGTCAGTCTGATACAATTAAGTCAATCAAGTCTAATCATGGAGCCCCCTATGTACCAAGGATTGGACTGTTTCTTGGTGCTAAGATTTCAGATGACAGTTTCAATGGCATCTCACTCGTGTGTGAGAACGTGAGGTAATCACGTGGAATTCTAAATCTCACAGTTATCTGGCTGCAATCCTTTCACGGTGTGAAACAAAGAAGGACCAACTCCCATAGAGGAGGGAGCTCCTGAATGGTAATATAGAAATTTGCCAGCCCCTATGACCTCTGCACTTACACTATTTTGACAGAGTGTCTTCCTTTCCACCCAATCTCTGAAGAAATCCTTTATTTACATCTGTGGTGCAGTTAGTGATATGAAGTCATTGTCAGCTATGTTGCTATTAATATGCACTTCTCTGAGAATATACATCATTTTCCTTTGGCTTCCTGACCTACGTCTTCCTCTCTCTTCAGATGGGCTTGCATTTTCTGTCACTAATTAATGTATTTTTGGAGAACTTAGAACAGGATTTTTCATTATTCTATGCATTATGGAAGAGGAATGAAGACACAGCCAACAGGGAATTACATGTCATGTTGACAGGGTAGACTCTGGCTGGAAAGTGAGAATATGAGGTACTTCCAACCTCAGAGACATAGAGGTGGTGAGAATTACCCACTTTAAGTCTCTAGATCACATAAATAGTAAGAGCTCCTCCTGTTACCTTCAAAGCAAATGGAGTGAGAGGTAGCCAAGAAAGGTTCAGCTAGGGAGGGCTTTTCTCTTACCTCTTCTTAGAGATGTTGTTACATCCCCTGTAATAATATGAGAAAGGAGTAAAGGCCCTCAGGCCAAAAGTAATTGTTGAGGCAGAATAAGAAATGTGAATCAAATTAAAACATCTCCAACCTGATGGAAGTAATTTTTATTATAGGTCTAAAATTCTGGGATTTCATTGTATGAATAAAAATTTCAGACCAACATAATATTAACATGAAATTGTCATTAAAGATTCAGTAGGTGACAGTTTAGCAACACATTTTACTGTTGCTAGATAGATCATGATCACTTTATAATGTCTTGGTTTACGTCATTTAATATTTTCTCCTCTATTCCAACATCTTTAAACAAATTCTAAATGTTCTCAGGGGATGTACTATTTTTCATCTTTTTTTTCATCTGACATTTACATGCAAGAGATATCCTCAGGTGAGCTTTGGGATGATCAAGAGTCCTTTGTCAACTTATAGAAACATAATAGTCATAGAATCATAGAATCAGTATGGTTGGAAAAGACCATTTCATTTGGCCTCATATTTATAGACAATTGTCTAGTCTTTTAATTGCAGTGAAAATGGGCAACTGATTTTGTCATAATTAAGCACTTAAAAAGAGAGCCCTGTTTGGTTGTAGATCTTCTGAGTCTTTGATTTGAATAAGTTCTGAGGAAAATTCCATTTTTTTAATGAGAAGGAGAGACATTAGCAACTTGGTAATGTGCCATCAGGCACTGTCTGGCATAGTAGGGCTAGCTTCTTATTTCCTTGGCTTTTAATTACCACCACTTGTTTCCTGAAAAAGAGGCTGCCTGTAAGGAAGTGCTGTGTAGGAAAGCAGGTCAACTCAATTGCTTAGTGCAGAGGAGAACTGAGTGTTCTCCATTGCTCTAAATTAAGAGGAAACAAACTCTTTTTACCTGCATATTCCCTTTATTTTACTCAGCATATATGAAGGAGCTATACTAGAGATGTATGAATTTTCAAGTTCTTTTCTTTGTGTTTCCTTAGAGTCATCTATACTACACACCAATTTTGCTTGCTGCTGCCTGTCCATTGCTTGTTCTTCTGTTTGCTGCCTCTTCCTATGTCTAACAGCCCCAAAAGAGCCTCAGCCAAAAAGGTGGCAGTGTGTGGATTAAGCTTAAAGGAAATCCACTTTTCCCTGTAGCAGTATGTTACAGAAGAGGGAAAAAAAAAAAAAAAAAGTTGTTCAGAGACTTTAACCAACATGAAGTATGATATGGTAAATCAGCCAAGTCACACAACACAAACATTTCCAGCAGAGAAAGACATTTTGGTTGCTGTAGAATTCTAGTTATTTTGCGGCACCCATTATGTTGATCCATGAGTGTTTTCTTTTTAGAAAAACAAGCCAAAGAATATGCTTTAATTTGATACACAGATTGCATGGCCATGCAGTTCACTTGGCACTTTCCACAGAGTCTGTGATTCCCTTTCTCCTTGTTCCCAGCTCTGAGAACACTATTCTGGATTCTACATAGTTTCTCAATTAGAGCAGTATCTTTTCAATAGATGATGTTTTGATTGTCAGAGGACACAACTAAAGCATTTCATTTCCCAAAAGAGTGGCAGGCTACTGGGATGTGATTAGCCTCTTTCTGTGGCATTGTCTTTAGAAAAAAAAATCTACAAGAATATGGAGCAATAAAGAGCTGGAAAAGGGGAAGGAAGGAAAGAGGGAAAAAAAAGAAAAGAGAGAGAGAGAAGGACAAAGACACGGCAAAGCTATCACAGAACCTGCTGGGGAGAATAATGAAAGGGCAAAGAGACTACCTGAAAAACATGGTGGATACCATGACAAGGCACTGTAAGAGAGCCTACATATTTATTTCCCATTTAATATACATTTAAGGTATTATCCTGGCATACACATGTGTTTTTTTTACTTTTTACTGTTCACAGTTATGTATGTAAACCTTTTCTACTGTTCACAAGATTTAATTTAGAATAATCTTTGTTATTTATTAAAAATTCATTGAAAATGTCTTTGCATTCATGGGCCAACATCTTTAGCCATTCATTAAAATGCCCACCTTCACTTCAGTAATACATTAAACAATTCGTTAAAATTCCTGTGCTCGCTGAACCTTCAGATGCTTTATTTCAATCTTTGAATGTGCACAATGTTAAAATCCCCACACACAGCACACTAAAATGCCCATATGAAATATGATAAAAGTTTTATAATACTTAACACATGTTAATCACAATTAAATCTTATCCAGAAAGTTGTACACGTTGTTCACAAGTGGCCTTTAAACTTTTCATAGGAAGAGTAGAATATATTCTTCATTTTATTCTTACTACAAAATGTAGCATCTCCCAGTAAAGCTCTCACTGGCTCATCTGCTAGCTTCTTCTCTTATCTTCACAAAAGCTGAATAAATCTCAGGAAAGAGTGATTGTAAGATCTTAGCCTGCCTCTATCTAACTTTTAATCTTCCAAGTGGATTTCTAGCAGTCATTTTACAGCTGCTTAGGGCAACAGCTAAGCAGCGACTTCCTCCTCATCAGATATCTAGCAAAAGCTGTAAGGCAGAAAAGTGAAGAGAAGCTAGGCCAGGCAGCAGGCATAGCAATGGCACCAGGTCCATAATAGCCTCGGAATTGAACGCTTGAGCGTTCAAGTTCCTGTTGCAGAATATGTTGCAAGTTCCTATGATTACCACCAGCAGGGGACTTTCCAGTCTATGCATGTGCAGGACTAACAATCTTTGCATTATGATGAGTTAGCAACTAATCCTTCAGACTGAGAGACCTAAAGCAGGAAGCGAACAGTGATCATATGCTTATTCCTATCAAAGCCCCCACATGCTCAAGAGGCCTGTAAACAGGCACCTCAGTAATGGCACCTATCTCCACAATAGCAGACTGAACTATATCCAACTACCCCTAACAATACCTAATACATTAATTATGGATAGGGAGAAAAGCAGGGCAGCAAGACCAAAGCGTTTTCCCAGGTGAGCAGAAAGCTCCCTCGTGTTCTCTTCTTGTAGGAGTCTGAAGCTTGGCCCACTGCTCATCCTCAAGGTCCTATACGATACTCACACTTCATTTACTGAAAGTATTGGTTTACTTCACAGATTATTTGAAGAAAAGATTAAGGAGAAGGCTGAAAGTGTTGCTTCCTTTCCACCTCAAATGTCCTTAATACCTTGGTTCTGAAGTTAGTGCATTATCTTAGATTGTCTACCAAAAAAACCTGTTTGCGTTCTACATTACAAAACTACTTGTCAGGGGTTCTTGCATGCTGCCTCAAAAACACCAGGAGAAGGATAGGAAACAGGCTTGGCTCTAGTTCCTTTTCATTTATTATCTACTGGAAAGAAGGTGTTATAAAGGCAAATGGGCAAGTATCAAGCAACACAACATGGTGATCAAGATAACTGGGGTATGAAGTTTGATTTTAAGATATGCAAAAGGTATACTATCAGGAGAAACAATGTAGACAGGATTAAAAATGTTTGATCTAAGGATGGAATGGAGTAAATAAGCTCTGTGATATATGAATTAATACTTGTTTCTATACACATGCTTGGTGATGAAACAAGAACAGTTCTTCATTTTGGGAGGAAAATGTCTTCCATGTTATCAAATAGAAAAAAAAAGCATAGAAATTATAAATATCCTTGGATCCAGACCAGAACATGAGGAAACAAAGAGCCAACCCCCCAAATTTGTATCTATCTTTTCTTTTTATTTGCAAAATTATATGCTTACTTTGCATGTTGATTTTCATTATGATTGTGTCTGACAACTGGAAAAATTATTTAAGTGGTTAATGATCATAATTTTCATACATCATTGAACAAGTTGTGCAATGATCTGTCAGTTTGGGTAATACTGAAATGATTTATGAAAAATTAAGCCATAATTTTCTTCTTCTCCCAAAGAAAGAGTTGAGGAAGAAGGGAAAGGGGAGTTGGAAAAATTGAAATGTGTATTTTGGCACTTTTCAAAATAGAAAGTGAATTTTCATTTTGAAATTGATCAACAGGTTAAAAAAAAGTATAAAAGAAAAAAAGAGTTAACCACAAACAATTCAGTTAAGACTGATACAATTTCCTGGCATTGCTCAGTAGATGGACAGAAAACTCAGTTATTCACATAGCTTTGTTACAGCAGGATGGTAGCAAGCAGGATATCAGGATGGTGTTTCCTTCTGTCACGGTGCATTCTGTTCCCAGGCACAGCCAGTCTGTCCCGTATGCTTGACAGAAATGGTAGGGCTATGATCGCACCTCTCTCTGATCCTTTTTACGTCACCTCAGTTGCCTCACTCCCTGAGTTTTTCTAAGACCCAAGTTTACATCTGTGATTCATCTTTGCAGAGGTGAAGGAGAATCCTTTCGCACACAGCCCTCCCACTGCCCTCTTCCACACAGGTCTTTTAGGGCTTCTCAAAACCTCTGCTTTAAAGAGCAGAGAACTAATTTCACCAGCACCACCAACTATTGCACTAACATAGATATGGAGGTTCACACACTGAATATGCTAATCTTATCCTGAAGTCTGTTTATTTACATGGGAAAAAAAAAGGATGTTGCTGTATTCAACAAAACAAATGAGATAATTCACTATGCAAACTTGGCTGGTTAGTCTAGTTCAGATATTTTGTCGAATACATATTTTAGAGATATGTTTTTGTGTTTGCTTTTGTTTTCTTTCTTTTTTTTTTTTTTTACAGAATTACTCAGTTACTGGTGTCTGTTTAGCAGCCTGAAATACACTTGCTTCAGTGATGGTAGATTCTGCTTTAAATTTCTACATTTCTGCTTCCTTTGGTGGATTGAGGAGTGCAAATATATCCATTTGCCCAGCTCTCTTCTGTTTCAAACTTTTTTCTGGACAAACATGTTTTCACTTTTCTCCTGTCTTTATATGGACAATGCTAAAAAGAAAGTCATATAAAATATACCTTGATTTTCATTAAGGGGCCTGTTTGTAGCATAGATAATCACTTTATTTTCCAGAACTTCAGTGCTTCATGGTTTCATTGATTTTAAAAATGCTTCTGTGACCCCTGGTGGCAAATATTCATTGTGATGCTCCTAGACATTAGTTTCTGTTCAGGGCCACTGCTTAAACTTTGATTTGAATATGATATCTCATCAGTTCTGATTTTGTGGGACTTTGACCTTCCCTCTCAACTCTCTTTGCTGACTGATTGCATGGAATGTACTGGGTTCAGACTCCTCTTTTGTGGAAATATATAATTTAACCATTGAATATACTATTCAGCTTTACAGTACTTCAGAAAGAATTTCTTGGTAGCTAAATTATCTTTTCACAGCATTTTGCAAATCAACCAAAATTTATGCCTAGCAGAAGATCAATATCCAAAAATATCTAGTTGATGATTAATAGCTGATACTCTTCATGTTTATTGCTTTCTCTCCTCTATTAAAAGGCATCTTTGATCCTATATCTATCTGAAAGTTTATTGGTGATTAGCAACCCCTTCAGCTTTTTACATAAATATTAGGTTCAAATTAACTTTAGAAAGTAGTTAATTTAAGAAGTAGTAAGAACTGTGAAAGTTTCTATCAAATTCTATCTTTACAAACTTATAAGATAATAAATGCAGATTTAGTATGTGAAGTTGCCTGTGTATAGCTATATATTGCATATTAATTTCTGCCAGATATGCCCTTTAAAGAATCATAAATCTACTCTTTCAATCTGTCTAGAACCTTTACTTCCAGTGGTTGCAATTTTTCATCTTGATGGGAATGGGTCTAATCCAAAGCTCACTGGGGTCCACAGGAGTCTGCCTTGAAGTGTTTGATATGCAGGCCAAGAACCTGTCTTATACTTTTGCAGGCAGGTTATTCATATGATAATCAAGCAAGTCTGTCATCATTATTTTGTTTAAATTCCTTGATGAAACATGATTGCTTTTATGAAAAAATAATCCTTAGGTTATTTTCAAGAAGGAAAATGCAACATATGCCATGTGCCTTTGCACTAAATTAAAGATGGACTTCCTGTATTCACAAATTTTACCACAATCTCCTAAGCATTTTGTGTGTATGAAGTGGATGGCAAGCAACAGGTGAGAAATAGCACATCTAGCTGCCCAACTTGCAGTATTATAGGCTTTTCCTGCTACAAAAATTATTCGCCTTTTAACGGTCTATATAATAAATTCCTATTGCATATACTCAAGGCACACTGCATGCCTGCTGAAGGTTTATGGAAACTTTTCCTTAAAAAAAATCCCAATTATAATTGTCAGTTATACCTCACCTTTGAAAATCAAGTACGCCCTGCTGAAATACAACAGTGAATCATTCTTTTGCAGTCTGGATGAATATTACTCTTCACTGACAGGGATATGATGCGAAAGCAATCTTTCCTATAGGGAGAATCCTATCTTATCCTCTCTTCCTAGCACATTACTGAAATATGGTGGTTATGGTAAACAGTTTTCGGGTGCTATCTAACAAGGCTGGCTTTGTTTCAGTATGATTGTCATTCATAGAGTGCCTCTTCATTTGTTAGTTGTCAGCTGCTCTGGACAGAGAGTATGGTATTTCACAAGCTCCCAAAATAACACCCCCTAAATGAGCACTCTCTAGCTGAGACAGGGCAATCACCTATAACTATAGCAGAGATTCATAGAGTAAAGATTTAATAGGTCACTTAGTGCAAGTTCTTAGCCCTTCCAGCAGTGGTTATTAGGTATCATGCAGTCCAATTTTAAGGGTCCAAAGCAACAGATTTCCACAGCTTCTGAAGTTCACGATCTTCTTTCACTTACCAGTTTAATTTCAACCTATTGCTTCTGGTTAATTCTTGCTGTAGCATTCAGCATCATCCTGCTTCTCTGGATACATTTTTAGCACACATATTTGCCCAGTTTTGTACTGCAGCATTTATTTATTAGGGAGGAAAATAACTTCAAGATTATGATCCTTCGTACTATCCACATATTTGCTCTCTAACAGCAGGAGTTTATTACTTGCCCCATACTTTTCCCCTCTCTCTACCCTTGCCCTTTCCCTGCTTGTCACTCAATTGTAGCTTGTGCTATGTCCAGGAAAAGGCAATTCTGCATAACTCCATGTCTTCAGATCAGGATCTGCCTAAAAACATGTGCTATCCAGATACTGGGTTCTACAATTTTTAAGTTTGACGCAGAATCTCTGGGTGAAATTTTGTACCTTGTGTTATGAAGGAGGCATGGCAGAATCATGATAAATGTCCCTTCAAATCATAATGTCTCTATCTCTTACGTGTTTCTATAGCACCTTCACAAATGACATATAATAGGTTTCCTGGCCAAACAACAATATCTATTAAAATGTTAAAATTAAGTGAGAAATACAGAAACCTATATTGTAGAAAGTCTTTTAAGCATTTGATGTTGTTATCACTCATATATCACTCATACTCTTCTAAAACAAAAAAACCACTGTGTTCTGAACCGCATGCTGAGTCCTAATCCCTCTCCCAAGCAGAGTCCAGACGCTGTCATGTAAGCATTTTCTTTGTCCAATTTTATTTGTCATAAGCCATCACCAGATAGAAGAGACATTAGCTAGGTTTGAAAATATTTTTCTTTGACATCGTAAGCATCATGGCTTTCAAACTGAGCTTACAGCAAGGGCTGATCATATCTCAGTTTGACTGGCTTCCTAACCGCCATCAGGATATTTCTGTTCCAGTTGGCTTTGGGACTTGTTCCATCATAGCTTAGAATGAGAACATTTGGTTTTGTGCTGCAAGATTTTAATATTTTAACATTTGGTGAGGACAGCAGCAGCTGCCTCAGCTTTGATGCCAGGACACACACCCAGCAGGTGCCCAGATCCTGAAACTTATCTTGTGGTTAGGCAGAAACTTTTTATATGTCCAGGCAATGAACTACTGGGCGATTTAGCCATTTCAGTTGGAGATGCTTTCTTGATGGCATTCCACATTACACTGCTTACACAAGTTTCTTTGCCTATAAATAAATAAATAAATAAATAAATAAATGTTTCCCTTTTTTTTTTTTTTTTTAATTTGAAAATGCATTCATACCTTTCATTTTGCAAGTACCCTCCGAGACACACACTGCATTTTACTTACAGTGATCAGTCTGTAGTTGTATCATGGTATGGTGGTACCGTAAATTCAAATTCCCATCCAGCCTTTTGCGGAGATTTCAGTCAATTTTTCCCTTAACCACTCACTGCTGTCCTCTTTATTATCAAGGACTATTTAACTTCACTGAATTCCATGATGCTTTACATGACTCTTAACTCTGTTTTCCTCATGTCATTTATTTATTCCTGGGTTTTCTGCTTTTGCTGACTACATGTTTTGCCAAATCTTTTGTATTTCTTAAGCTTTCTGGAGTTCTTTCCACTCATTACTTCCTTCCATCTCTAGTTTACTGCTGCAGGAGTGGTCAGTGATCATCAAGCTAGACTTAGTGCCCATGTGTATTTTCTTTTCCTTTTTTTCTATTTATTTTGGAAAAGGGTTAAATGCCTTTTATTGTTTCTGCATTGGAAAGAACCACATCTTCTAGCACCGATTTTGCAGATGACATTTTGCATATGACGTGTCTGATTTGTCTTTTTCATGAGTCGAATCTTCATCTTTGCAAAGTAGAAAAGCATGTCAGCCTATTGATTAAGTCAATGACAGTAGTTGACTTATGTGTTACATTGTTTTGCATATTACTGTGCTTTAAGAAAATTCTTAATTCGGGTAGTCAGACAAGATGAATCAATGAGGACACCACTGCTTCAAAGATGTGCTTCCCAACAGGAAAATAACTGGGAAAGTTGTGGATAGATTAAACTGATACAAGCGGATCTGATCATCTTACAAACTGATGTAAGCGGATACAAATGGAACAAAAGGGAATTGGTAAGCCCTAATGCAATTTTGCCATTACCCATATAATAAAATGAAGTAAAAAATGTGCTATGCAGTTTGGGTACCATTATGCTAAGTGTTCACCTCAGTACAGAATACTTGACACAAAAGTCTTACATGCGAAGATGAATATGAGAACGGCTAGGGGCAGAATTTCTAGAGTGCCAGAGTTCTTTTACAGCTGTAGCCAGCATGTTTACCTTGGCCTTGTGACAGCTTGTCACCCTTTTTCCTAAGAGATATGCTACATCATGAGATAACAGGAGCATGGGATAGCAATGAACTGGTCACTATTAGCAGATTCCCAGCAAAGTAGTGCCTCTTTTCCAGATTTCTGCACAAGAGCCTACCGCTGTTGTTTATGCAGCAAAGTACCCTTGCTCTCTAAATAACTGAGGGAAAAGAAAATTAGGACAGAGTAAGTTTAATTTATCAGGAGTAATAAGGGAGAACTGACCACCCAGACTGGTAAAAGCTAGTACTTTTTTTTCTTAGTTCTACGGTATCCTAGGATAATTGGATGTATTTCCTGAATATCTCAAGGGTCTAGACTATTCTGTGTTTTAGAAGGGTTTTTTTTTTTTTCATCTGTTTTCCAATTTTCCTTTCCTCTACCTCTTTGTGAAAAATAAAAACAGGTTAGAAAAGTCTTTGGTTTCCATGGGGGTTGGAACTGGAACATGTTAACATGCCTTTTTACCCACTCCCAACATTGCTTTCATTCTTTCCACAAGTCCAGCACTTTCTCTGCGTTTCAAAATCTTCAGGACTGAAGTTATTCAATAGTAGATGTTTTCATGTTTTAGGGCATATAAATAGAAGCAACTTTAATGAATCCAATATGTTGAGAGAACAAACATTATGTTTTCTGATATCCTTTAGGGAGCTATTCTAACTTTAGGCTAGTATACCATTTGTAAACAACTGCACCCATAGCTTTATACAGAGTAGTTCACTTTCTGGTCACAAAATCTTAATATAGTTGAGAAGGAGTATCTACTAGCTTCCAAAGTCACTTTTAAAAGTGTTGCCAATTTATGCCCATGTCCTAGTCACATTAAAAAAAAAAAAAAAAAAAAAAAAAAAAGCAAGCCATATGACTCAAACTAATAAGGCACTTGGTTATAAAGAACTGCCTGATAGGGTAGTTTCTGACAGCTGCTTGCATAAGAAAATGCAAGGAGACCTTGCTATTGACAAAGGGGAACACAGAAAGGAGAAATATAGCACTGTTTTTGCTGAACAAGGGGCTTTGAAAGTAAGGTGCTGCTGGACATCATCATGCACTTGAGAGTCAGAGTTTAGCAGAAGTAAGTGTAGCTGAAACATGTGAAAACTAATCTTAAACTAAATCCATCTGTCTGTGGTGGAGTCTATTTTGAAATTAAAAGTCTACAGATTTTCAGAATCATTCAATTCCATAATTTCCAGAAGGGATGCTGATGTAATAAAAACAATCAAAACAACATGGAGATGTCTGTAAGGCCTACTGCTCAATGAAAGATTTTGCTTGAAGAATAGAAAACCTACAAATGATTGTTCTATTTGTAGTATAATAGCAAAGTGAAGTTGAAAAAGTCTTTGCAGTGTTATCTCGGATGTTTTCAAAGCAATCCTTGCAAACTGCATACTGACCTAAAGCAAATATATGTCCTTTCTAGCAGATTATATTAAAAATCTGTTGTTTATTGCTCTTATAATGAGATTTTTGTCTTTGTCCCTTCTTTGAATATTTAAGAGCAGTACTCTCTCAGATAACATCTGGAGAAACTGTGGAGCAGAGTCTGTTTTAGCCTGCACATAATTCGTATGCAGTAGCTATGAGAGAAATAACTGTTCTTTGCATATTTCCTCCAAAAAGTACCTTAAAAAGGAGGTTCTATATTTTGTTTGCATTAAGTCTCCCATTCCTTTAATTCACCTCCACACAGATCAAAGTACATAAACACAGGATATGTGGTCATTCAAGGCTTAAAGCCTAAACAAGGACACTATTACCATATATAGAGGGGTCCAAAACTAGATATATCACAATTTTGCAGGCTCATATGCATATATTATATTTGTATGATTATCCAGCGACTTAGCATCCTACCAGATTGGGTCTTACTCAGAAGAGTAACCAAAATAAAAGGAATAACTGCAATTGATTTAGGGAATTACAAAGCAGAGCTATGTCATTTCTTTAACACATGAATAACTTCTCCAAAATTTCTGCAATATATAAACTGAGTAGGTAATAAAATATCCCACTTGTTATTTCAACATTTGGAAAGAGAAAATGTCTGTTTATTCTACACTTAGAGACTCAACAGAGCCTATTACCAACAAAAAAGGGGGCAAAAGATAATAACAATGTGAAAATTGGACACCCATTTATTTTATAAATCATGACGAATGTGCTTTAAAACACAATTGTCATAATAATCGGTTTTGAAGATATTTATCCAAATTAAATGTTGATTATGTGCTATGTTCCATATGCATTGTTTCTGTTATTTGAAAGAGTATTTATATCAAAACATACTATTAGAATCCTTCCTTCAGATATGAGATGTTGTAAATAAATTTTCTAAATTAAACCTTACATATTTTACAGCTGCAAGTTTATTAAACAATCTGTACTCAATAATGGGAGAATTGTAAAAGCACTGTTTTATGTAAACTATCTTTTGTTTCTTTTTTTTAATTTTCATTTGTACCTTAGTCACCAAATTAATATAACTGCATACACAATAAATTGCCAGTTAGTCATTAATTTTCTTAGGGGAAATGGATAGTTCTCTTTTAACTGGAAAATCTGTGGCAGCATCCCGCATCTTCAGACCTAAATTGTGATGCAGTGCTGGTCCACAAGTGTGTGAAGGGGGAGGTGCTCAGCTCCTTGTTCTGCTCTGATACTCCTTTAGATAAATTCTATCTCACTTTGATCATGGGTACTTTGGTTGTTGAGAGAAGGACAAAGTAACACTTTCGCTGATAGGCCTTCCTAATGTCAGATTAAGAGCATTCCTAGACAGCTTGCATTCAGTCATACACATAGATAGCTTTCAATGGTCCTATCCTTTATGAATCATTCAACCCTTCTTGTGAACTGCCTGAAAATTTCATATGTGGCCTTAGTACTGAGAGAAATCCTAAATTATTCCTATTTGCTTTTATTGCCCATGATAATCAGTTACCACCATGATTCTCATTCATTTTGTTTCAAGTGGTATAGGCTAGTCTATAACCACAATTAGGTGCATAGCCATTTCTTCTACCTTTTCTAGCTCTGTGAGGTTCCTGCGTACTGCACCTATTAATCCAGATATTTGTACACCACTGTGTGGTACATTGAAATATTATTGATTTCTGTTTTTCTATTTTTCTCTCTATTCCTTTCCACCTTTTCTAAAAATTTCAGGTACTTTATTTGCCTGGCATCCCCTCTTTTCCATTTAATATTTCTATAGTTTAATTTTAATTTTAACCTACTACATTCTTAATAACCTACTTCAAAGTGAACATAACCACTTCCTTTAGTATTCTTTCTCTTAAAGTCAGCAAAAACAGAGATGCAGAACAGGAATGTTAGGTGTTCTGGTACTAAGAAATTACCCGTGACCTGGCTACCAGAAAGACATGTGTTGGTGCAGTGCTAAGATTAAGTCTGAGTGGAGAACTGTCTGTGTAAGGGAACAGTAATTACTCTTAGGACAAAATTGTCAGAACTAAAGGTATTGAATGGAGCAGTCCTTTGTCTGAGTTATTGACTGGGAATGATTGTTGGCCAATATGTCACACAGGAATAGAACAAACTAAAAAGCATGTGGAAAAGGGAATGGTTTATACTTCCACCAAAGCTGAAATACAACCAGAGCACACCTTAGCCCAAAAGCAACGTTTATCAGCCAAAAAGAAGGAACAATTAGGAAGCAGCTTTACTTGTGGAAACAAGAAAAACAACAACAACAAAAAAACCTTGTTATTTTAAGTAATTAGTCAAGGCAGTAAAAGAGGCCAGTTATAGTACTGAATTCTAAGGATTATTGTACACCATGAAAACTTGAATAATGAGTGACAGGTTTTCAAAAAGTGGGCCAGAGGAAATGAACAATCAAAGAGGTTGTGATAAGTCAGTATGGAATACTGAGTCCCTGCAAGAAGATCAAGTCACAGCTATGACACGACAAAGAACAAGGAAACTCAGAACTGTTCTTTTCTTTGCAAAGCAACTCAAAGATGATTAAAAAAAAGAGCCTCAATTCAGACTGATGTTTATGGAGGGTGGATAATTCTAGAAATGCAGAAATTTTACTAAATTTAAAATATTGCCAGTGAAGAGACCTATAACAGAAAGATGTCAGCCTCAAAAAACACCACATGAACCTGTACATACTGTAGTAAACAACATAAACCACTGCAATTGCTAGCTTTTTGGAAAAAGATGTGAGAATTGCAATGGATTTTATCATGTTGCCAGAGTTTGCAAGTACCAGCAGAATATGAATCGATAGCAAGGGCAAAGAGGATGACTACACAGCCATTAGCTCAGAGTTGTTCTTCATTGCAGAAATGGTCAAGGTAGCAGCAGAAGATGAATGAACTGTCACTGTGAAAACAAATGAAACGCTTTTTAATTTTAAGTTTAACACAGGTGCTCAAGCCAAGGTGGTACCTTGAACAGTAAAATCAGCAAAAAAAAAAAAAAAAGGCAGAGATGAAAGAATAACAGGTAAAGCTAGGGTGTAGTAAGGTATAGAGCATTGAACATGTATCTGCTGAGAGCGTCTGAGTATTAAATATAAAGAACAAATTAAAATATATATATATGAATTCCAAAAGTACCCCAATATCTTTTATTTTAAAGCATGCCATTCCTGTGCGTTCTTCAGGAAGGGCAAATGCTAGAAGGACAAAGATCCAATGTAAATGCATTTGAGTTATCTTCCAGAGCTGATTGATAAATACAGATCTGAGCTGGAAGTCTCACTACTCTCGCCACTCACTTCCCTGGCAAGACTTTCCTTCACCCCAAGACAATTACTAGAGGAATCATTAAGAAGGAATTATATATATACATACCACTACAGGGACCAAAGGAAGAAAAAAAAAATCTAAGCCTAGTTTTATACATAGTTCCACTACCTACAGGATAAGATATTGTGTGCGAAAAGCTTTGGTTTTACATCCTCGTCTACGAATGGATTCTGACAGATTTTCTCAGAAAAAAAAAAAAAAAAAAAACAGCAGAGTGAAAAGGGAGACTAAGGCATCATGAACTTATCATCAATACTACTTCTCTAGCAGAAGGAAGTGGACTATAAACAGTCCAGGATACAGGATACAAGGGAAAATTCACAACAATACTACCCAGCAAATTATCAACCTGAGTGTAGAATGGGGCTTATTTCTCTTTTGGATATCTTCATTACTTGCCAGTTATCTTCATTACTTGTAGGGAAGGACTGGTATAATCACATTAAAAAGTGTTTATGATGCCTCATGATTTCTAAAAATATGATCAAAAAGGGAGGACCATGGCCTTAGTTAATATACAGTTTTATGACTGCATTTCATTTTGAGACAGAAATTGACGATGAAGGATATATGTATATAACCATACTCACTTTCTGCATGTCAATCCAATCCATCTAACCCAGTGATTTCTATATAAATATGTGATTTACAAACTGAACACAAACTTGAGAGAGAATTCACTACAAATAGACCCTTGAGCCATTTGACAAAAAGGTAGATGATCAAATGGAAAACCACATCAGAGAGATTATAGTCTGTCTCTGAAAATTAACCAAAAGAGCCAAGTGAATAAGCTCCGCTCATGCTCAGTGCAGATGAGCCTGCAACTGCTGGGACACCTACTGAGGTTGTGCTCCCCCAGGACACAGGTCCATTGGACTTCCTTACTGAAGCCAGCCATCCTGTGGCATGGCAGGGATTTATGATATGATAAAATATGTTATTATATGACTTTAGGCGAAATGCTTCAGTTGTTGCCCAGCCATGTCAGGTTAATGCTCACAGCTGTTCTAGGATAAACCAGTACATTGACGGTGTCCTTATCTTATTCTGCTTTTATTCTTCAGTCCTGAAGCTTGCTGAAATTTTTTCACCTGGATATCCTAAACCTTTATGCTTCAATAGTGTTTCCTGGCCTTGTGCTACCCACAGGTACACAGTGCAGGTGATTTTCACCATGCAGGGCAGCTGCAGAATGTAGTTCAAAGGAAAAAGGAAGCAGTCCAGAGGTGCTTGTAGAGGAAAGTTTGCAAAATAAGCTTTAAGTAATCGGATTTCCAAATTAAATAATCAACAATAAGCCTGAGTAGATTCTGGGCTAGAATCAGTCTCCTGAAGATTAATCCAATAGTAAAGATACACATATAAAGATCTTACTGTATCGGTAGATTATATAGAATCATAGAATCATGAAATGCTTAAGGTTGGAAGGGACCTCTAGAGGTCATCTAGTCCAACCCCCCTGCATACGCAGGGACACCTAGAGCACGTGGCACAGGACTGCGTCCAAGCGGGTTTTGAAGATCTCCAGAGAAGGAGACTCCACAACCTCTCTGGGCAGCCTGTTCCAGTGCTCTGTTGTTGCAGTTCAAATGGCTGCAGCGACCTGGTTCAGGGACGGCACGGCGACCACCCCCAAACCACTCGGGCTATCAGCTAGTTGACACTAATGTGGTGGACGGCAAATGGCCTTTATTGATGGGAAACAAGGTGTTATATAGCTAGGTTTACAACGTCACATCCGTCTGCTTACACCATAGACTAAACACTATTGGCTACTAGGGGCCCTATCTTTCCGTACAGCACGATATCTTCCGGCCGCCGTTCCCTAACTATCTGCAACACTCTGTCACCCTCACTGTTAAAAAATTTTTCCTTAAGTCCTTGTGGAACTTTTGATGCTTCAGTTTCCAGCAGTTTCCTCTAGTTCTGTCAGTGGCCACTACTGAAAAGAGGCCAGCACCATCCTCCTCACTGCCTCCCTTGAGGTACTTATAGACACTGATCAGGTCCCCTCTCAGCCTTCTCTTCTCCAGGCTGAACAGGCCCAGATCTCTCAGTCTTTTCTCATAGGGCAGGTGTTCCAGGCCCCTGATCATCCTTGTAGCCCTGCACTGGACTCTCTCCAGCAGCTCCACATCCCTCTTGTACTGTGAAGCCCAGAACTGGACACAATACTCCAGATGTGGCCTCACCAGGGCTGAGTAGAGGAGCAGGATTATCTCCCTCGGCCTCCTGGAGACACTCTTCTTAATGCACCCCAGGATCCCATTGGCCTTCTTGGCCACAAGAGCACACTGCTGCCTCATGGTCAACTTGTCATCCACCATGACACCCAGGTCTGTCTCTGCAGAGCTGCTCTCCAGAAGGTCGGTCCCCAGCCTGCACTGGTGCCTGGGGTTATTCCTCCCCAGGTGCAAGATCTTGCACTTGGTCTTGTTGAATTTCATGAGGTTTTTCACCACCCAGTTATCCAGTTTGTCCAGGTCCCTCTGGATGGCAGCGCAGCCCTCTGGGGTATCAGCTACTCCTCCCAGTTTCATATCATCAGGAAACTTGCTGAGGCAGCACTCCGTCCCTTCATCCAGGTTGTTGATGAATAAATTGAACAGGACTGGACCAAGGACTGACCCCTGGGGGACACCACTAGCTACAGGCCTCCAGCTTGACTCTGTACCGCTGATCACCACCCGCTGAACTCTGCCATGCAGCCAATTCCTAATCCACCTCACTGTCCACTCATCTATCCCACATTTCTGGAGCTTGCCCAGCAGGATGTTGTGAGGGACGGTGTCAAAAGCCTTGGTGAAGTTGAGATAGAGGACATCCACCGCTCTCCCCTCATCTATCCAGCTGGTCATTCCATCATAGAAGGCTTTCAGGTTAGTGAAGCATGATTTCCCCTTGGTGAATCCATGCTGACTACTCTTGAGCACCTTCTTGTCCTCCATGTGCCTGGAGACAACGGCCAGTATGAGTCGTTCCATCACTTTTCTGGGGACAGAGGTGAGGCTGACTGGCCTGTAGTTGCCTGGGTCCTCCTTCTTGACTTTTTCAAAGGCTGGCATGACATTTGCTTTCTTCCAGTCCTCTGGCACCTCCCCTGTTCTCCAGGATCTTTCAAAGATGATGGAGAGCAGCTTAGCTATGACATCTGCCAGCTCACGCAGAACTCTGGGGTGCATCCTATCAGGGCCCATGGATTTGTGGGTATCGAGTTCCCTTAGGTGCTCTCTGACCCAATCTTCCTCTAGCCAGGGCAAGTCTTCCTCTCTCCAGGCTTCTTCTCTTGTCCCTAGGGCCTGGGACTCTAAAGGGCTGCCCTTGGTAAACACCGAAGCAAAGAAGGCATTCAGCAACTCTGCTTTTTCTGTGTTATTCGTAACTGGGGTGCCCATCTCGTCCGCCAGTGGACCCATGTTTTCGCTGATCTTCCTTTTGCTGTTAATGTATTTGAAGAAGTTTTTTTTGTTATTTTTAACGTCCCTTGCCAGATTGAGTTCCAAACGCTCCTTAGCTTTCCTTGTCGCACCTCTGCATTCCCTGACTACGTTCCTGTATTTCTCCCAGGGGGCCTGTCCTTTTTTCCACATTCTGTATACCGTTGCCTTCTGCTTGAGCATTGCCACAAGCTCCCTGCTCATCCACAGGTCTCCTACCCACTCTGCCTGACTTCTTACACACAGGGATGCACTGTTGCTGGGCGTGGAGGAAGTGCTGCTTGAAAACCAACCAGCTCTCTTGGGCCCCCCTTCCTTCTAGAGCTCTAGCCCATGGGATTCTTCCGAGGAGGTCCCTGAAGAGGCTTAAGTTGGCCCTCCTGAAGCCCATTGTTGCAAGGCTACTTACAGCCCTGCCTCCTCCTCGTTGGATCCTGAACTCCACGAACTCATGGTCACTCCAGCCGAGGCTACCCTCCACCTTCACATCTCCTACAAGCCCCTCTCTATTTGTTAGCACGAGGTCCAGTAGCCCTCGTTGGCTTCTCCACAACCTGTGTCAAAAAGTTATCATCAACTCACTGCATATATCTCATTATATTTTATATTATATTTTATTTATATATTAATTATATTTTATTCATATATTAATTAACATATTATACAATATTATAATATTGTATATTATATTTCAATATATTTCATAATATATTTCATTTATCTTAACTGTGGGATGCTTGAATATGTTTGATGTACAGAAATCATTAAATGCATATATTTACATTTTTATCATATATACATTATTTTTATACAAAAAAAATGTTTTCTAAATGCTAGGACATTGCAATATTCTATATGGTATGATTTACCATATTTATATGGTATATATTTCTATATATGTTTGTATATATGATATATATATGAGATTCAATTGTATGTATTCAATAAAATTGTAAAGGACCTTAGAAATAAAGAAATGAAAATATTACCATGGAGAAGAAACATGTCTAAGGAAAAGAAGGGAAGACAGTAATGTCTAAAATCTGAAATATGTTCTTCAAGGGGTCAAAATAAAGCTACCCAATCATTTCGAAATAGTTCATAAATCAGGACTCTCAGAAGAGGTTTTCCTGTTGTTATTGCTCCAGAAAAATGAAAAGGGATATGAATGATGTGTTTATGATATAATGAAAAAAAAATAGATCTAAAAAAACAAAAGGCTTAGGGGAAAAAATGGCAAACTATGTGGACCTGCTGGTCAGATACACTAAGGCATCACTAAAGCTTTAATGGCATAAATAATTCCAGAAATGTGTAGATACAATTTAATATGAATAAGGATCAGGCCCTATATCATGTATTCAGGTAAATATCATCTTTTTACTTCTAAACTTTTCTCCAGAGTGAACATTTCAGGTTGAGATAAATCAAATGAAGCAGCAATCCCATCAGCCCAGGAGATAATGATGGTCATAAAAGGAAGTACATGTTTTCCACATTTAGTTGGTTAATGAACAAGTGTGAAACATACCTTGTTCAAGGCTGAAAAATTAATTATGTTGACAGAGGATTACTTTCCCACATTCGTTCCTTGGGTACTGTGAGTATTTGAGGTAGTGCTTCTATGAAGGTTTATAATTCAAATTCATAGGCAAGTTCATTACCCACTGCTTAATCTTTAGAGTTAGCTATATGAAGACTATATCACAAAGGTTAGTTAGGATGAATGAATAAGCTTTTTTTATCGTATTTGGCAGAGTAACTGTTCCATAAAACCACAAACTGGATAAGCAGGTAGAAATTTGGACTGAAGTTAATCAAAGATAATGATGGATTACAGAGGTACAGCTCCCAGTGTAAGTAACTGGATTTAAATATCTATGTGGACTGGAAATCAGAGCTTGCAGTATGTGAACTGTTAATGTTTAATATTCAAAAGTATCATAGAATATGTTTGTAACAGTAGAAAGGTATTGAAAGCAAACCCAGTAAGACATATTTAAAGTGAGACCAATAAGAGATATTTAAGTATGGACATTTTATGAGCATATCAGTAATTTATGTGTCATCTTAAAATGGGATATTTGAATGTACTTCTCTTTAACTACTCTAAAATTTGTACCAAAAATATATGGTGATACCTGCTATTTCTTTTTCAAATGGCAGCAAAAAATAGAGCAGGGAGAGAAAGAAAGGAGGAGAAAAAGAATTGTAGGAATTAATAGAAGTTCTACAGTAGAAGAGATTCAGTCAGTGGTTGCAAGTATAATATGTTTTTCCTTACCATAATATGCTTGGTTTCATTTTAACACAGTAAAAATGACTCTTCTCACGTTGTCCTAAGCTACATAACACATTTAGTCTTAAAATTTTGCAACCAAATTGTTTCATTAGTTTTTTTAAACCATATATTACGAGTTTTCAGAGTAAAGGAGAACAAAACTACACAAATTTGTTCACATGGGATCAAAATGTGAGCAAGATTCAAACACAGGCATTATTTGAAACATTTGGATTGTAGAAAGGGAATGCTCACAACTTTCTGCCCACGGCTCTGTAGATAGATGATATTATAATATTTATACATTAGTATTGAAATGTACGTGGTCCAGTCAGTTCTATAAATCAGTCCCAGATGATTTTTAAATACCTTTTTTAAACTTCTGAGAATACTAACCTTTTTCAGATCTAACAAAGCCCAATTCTGCAGCAGTTGCTGAGAAGTGTCATTTTAGCAAAGTTGCACCAAAAAAAATAGAAATTTCAGCACAAATGGACTAACTGATACAGTCTGAATTCTCACCTGCTCTGCAAAGCAGGAGTTAACAAAGTGTTTTGAGCAGGTTTGTGTGGCAATGGAAAGATAAAACCTCTGACCCTAGTGGAGACCAGTACTAGGTGCAGGCTTTGAGACTTTGACCCCTGAAGCTACTTTGCAGGCCATATGTCTGAATTTCCCCCGTTAAGGATTTTCTAAACAAGTTCACAAGTGAGAGGAACTTTACACTTGCCAATTGTCAGGACAGAAGTTTCTTCCAAGTATATGGTTGTGATTTTTGTATTGATAGAGTTTGGGATTTTTTCCACAGCTCTGAAGGAAGCAGGGGAAAAGTTCATCACGAACTATTTTTTACTTTGCATTGTTGTATCAAGGTGTTCTACTAACACAAAAACAATGCTGCAGAGCAGATCCTAAGTAGGTAATGAGGTCTGAGTTGCTCAGGTGAAGCTAAATAGTAGTAGGGATTAAGGATTAAGGATAGAACATCTCCTGTGAAGCCCATGCCACATCACATGCTATGTTCTAAAGCAAAGCCAAATCATCATCAACAGAGCTGCATGCATCCCACCAACTGTCACAAAACAGCAATGGCTTCAATGACCAGAGATATTTCTGACCATGTAGTATAATGGAGCTCCAATCAGTGACTAAAGGCACTCACTGCAGCTCACTGACTAAAGGCAAATCAGTCAAAAATCTGCAATTCAGCTCAAATTGGGAAGGAGAGAAGAAATGTAGAAGTTTAGTGTGCAAATTAAATCCCACTACACTTCAGCTAGTAAAACCTTGATCTGATTGTTATTTGTCATGTGAAGATGCATTTCCCAAGAAAAAGATAAAATAAGGACAAGACACATCTATAAAATCTATAATCTCCTTTGGCAGAGTTCTAACTTTTTGCACATATTTCAAAGCCATTTAATAATGATTAAATGGCTGTTTTATAATGAGAATGATCATTTATAATGATCAAGAATGACCAAGAAAGACTGATCAGAATAATTTAACTGCAGGTCCATATTACATTGCTCTATTCAGCTTTGTCAAATTTAAAATATGCATGATATTGAGACAACCATTTTTAACAAATTGCTTCAGGGAAAAAAAAGTAAAAATTATCACAAAGTGTCTTATTACACTGTTTTCATGTGACAAATTTGAAATTAACCTTTGAATTAGATGGAAATACATATTTTATATTGTTTTATAGTGCACCATGAAAGTGCTAATATTGAAACAGAGGTCTTACAATCTTGCAGTCTTGCAGCAATCCTTTAGTTTGAATGTCTAGAAACAAACATTCAATTTTCTATTCTACCCTGAAAAAAGCCAAAAAAACACCCTCAAAGGAACTGGAACTTTTGTCTTCATCAGAGTTGTAGGGATCTTGGAGTTTTCTGTTTACAAAGTAAAGGCACAGATACACATGTATCTTAATTCAAAAAAGTTGCACTGCTTGTTATTTGTTGTTGGTTTGTTATAATATACTAGCAGCAAAATAACTAGCTTTCAGAAATGTACATTTTAACCACTGAAATTGAAGGAGGCAACAGAGAGACAATTTTCTAAGCAAAGATTTTCCTGGAATGTTGTTTTCCCTTGCTGTTTTTCATATTCTACTCACTGTTACAATACAGCAGAGAACCAACAAAAACACTGATTAGCTCCAGTGTTGTCAGTCTTGATTCATACCTGAGTGGAGAATTTCTATGACCATATCTTAAAGAGCTAATCTCCTATGCAATTGTTTTTACATAGTTGTCAAGCCATGGAATTACTATATTGATCTATTAGGTCTTTTAAAGTCACAGAAATCATGAAAACATCCACCTGAGATGCTTTAGAGACAGAACCAAAAATAAAAGGTAAAAAGTGTCTTGAGTAAAATTAAGGAAGTATAAATGCAGTAAGAGGAAAGAAAGTAATGTAATTCAAACATGAAAAGTAAGTAAAGAATGTGAGGTGTGAAGCTTATCCTTTTTTTTTTTTTTTTTTTTTTTAAATTCTTCTCAGGAAAGAGCTGAAGACTAAGTTACAAACTAAAAACCACAGCCAAGAAATAATCTTTCATTGACTTCTACAAGATCTCTTGACAATAGAAGTAAAGCATTACTGTATTAAGATAGTTTTTAATTTCCCAGAATACTAAACAATCTTCTGGACTGTGAGTTCAGGTATGATCTATAAACTAAGTCAATTGTTTATCTCATATAAATGGTGCCTCGTATGTGTTATCACTGAGTTCTGATGGACTGCTCTTTAAATACTCTCCATACAGTTAACATGGGAACACTGGTAATTTTTTTTTGTTTTTTCAGGACCATCGCAAGGGCACAGACTCTATGGGCTCCTTTAACCTTGTAATAGGGCAGGCCTAGGGAAGATATCCCTGCCTTTCCCAACTGTAGAATTGGAAAAACTGTTTATCATTTAAAATGTTCCCTTCGGCTCTTTGAGCTCTTGGGTTTGTAATTCATTGCTCAGAAACATCTGACATGCAAAGCCAAGAGACAGACAGCTTTTGTGTGGATTCCAGAAAAACCTTAAGTGTACTGGAGCCAGCATAGCAACTGTGGAAGTCTGTTCAAGATAATAAATGTCAACACACATTTTCTCTCCTCAACATTCTCAATATGCTTTGAAATTAAGCACGAAGAACTCAAGAATTTTCCCAAGTGGCTTTTCAAAAAAGCACAGTTTCTCCCTTTCTTCTGCCTTAGACAGTTCTCCCAGTTAAACCTAAAGCAAAAAAAGAGGAAGAGGAAGAGAAAAAAGTAAAATTGAAAGAAAAGAAAAAGAAAAAGAAAAAGAAAAAGAAAAAGAAAAAGAAAAAGAAAAAGAAAAAGAAAAAGAAAAAGAAAAAGAAAAAGAAAAAGAGAAAAAAAGAAGAAAAAGAAAAAAAAATCTCTATCTGCTGTTCTGGCTTGCCCCAGCTTCTCATGATTCTGAAAGGTTCCGCTAGTTCCTAGAATATCTCAGATGCGGTGTTTTCTAAACCCAATGTTATCACCTCATTTCTTTATTTACACTTTCTCACATTTCTTTTTTTTCTAGTCTACATTTTTAGCAAGCAAATTTGCCATCTGAAGGGTATAGCCAAGGATAGCCATCTTGCATTTCAGTGGCAGCCTTCAAGACCATTTTCCTTTGTCCTTGGTTGGGAAGACAGGTAACACAAAATGTGGCAGATCTCAAACACTGAGGCATCCAAAGACAATTATACAAGGGCTATTAAGTTGCATATGCATAAAAATGTGGGAAATCTATTTCTTGGCAACTCAAATGCATCTCTTCACTACTTGCATAAAGAATATTAAAGCCAAACTTTCCTAATTTTCCTCTTTGATCAGTTCACACAGACATCAAACAAAGACCCAAATCTAAGAGCAATGTGATCACTTTTATTGCTTTAATGTAATAGGAAAAAGACTGGCTATAATAGACAATGACATGACTTGAACACTGATGCTCCTATCTGTTTGGAAAGTAACTCATTTTTGTGTGGTTTCAAGAAATGTACTAACTGCTACTAGTGAACAATGCCAGAGAAGTTCAAGAAGGATGTTTACTACTATATCAGGATTTAGGTTACATAGCATAAGGATGCATTAAAAATCCAAGCAAACCAGCAAACATATCTGAATAAGATAGCTTATATTACTCAAGAAAAGGAGGACAGTAATGTAATATAAAGCAATTCCAAATCAATATCTCTTAGGACAAGCCATGGAATTCATTATCAAGTAAAGACATACTGCTAGAATATAAATGAGGACCTCCAAAATGTTATCAGTAATAGTAGAAGATGTTCTTGGCAAACACCATGCTAATTCTGTGCAAAAACCCATTTAATGGCTCTTTAGAAAGCTAATGATTAGAATATGAGCCATTTTCAAGTATAAACCATTTCCAAAATCATATTTTTGGCCAGGCTTCTGGCCATGGATTTAGGAGATTTAGTTTTGGATTTAGTTCCCTTCTCTGATATTAGCTTGCTTGGTCACATTGAGTAAGTCACCTAATTTCTCTGTCTCTATAATAAAAAGTCCTCATTATTTCTCTTAATAAAATCTATTTTGGTCAGAGGTTACTTGCACTAGGGCAATCTCTGATTGGAATCATAGAATCATAGAATGCTTAAGGTTGGAAGGGACCTCTAGAGGTCATCTAGTCCAACCCCCCTGCACACGCAGGGTCACCTAGAGCACGTGGCACAGGACTGCGTCCAAGCGGGTTTTGAAGATCTCCAGAGAAGGAGAGTCCACAACCTCTCTGGGCAGCCTGTTCCAGTGCTCTGTCACCCTCACTGTTAAAAATTTTTCCTTAAGTTCCTGTGGAACTTTTGATGCTTCAGTTTCCAGCAGTTTCCTCTAGTTCTGTCAGTGGCCACTACTGAAAAGAGGCCAGCACCATCCTCCTCACTGCCTCCCTTGAGGTACTTATAGACACTGATCAGATCCCCTCTCAGCCTTCTCTTCTCCAGGCTGAACAGGCCCAGCTCCCTCAGCCTCTCCTCGTAGGGCAGATGTTCCAGGCCCCTGATCATCCTTGTAGCCCTGCGCTGGACTCTCTCCAGCAGCTCCACATCCCTCTTGTACTGTGGAGCCCAGAACTGGACACAATACTCCAGATGCGGCCTCACCAGGGCTGAGTAGAGGGGCAGGATCACCTTCCTCGACCTGCTGGAGACGCTCTTCTTAATGCACCCCAGGATCCCATTGGCAAATCATTAGGTGACCATACTCTGTGTAGATCAGTGGGCTCATGATTAGATTAGAGGGTTTTTGTTTGTAGAAATGCATGTGAAAGTTCACTTATCCCTCAAAGTAATAAACACCTCTGGACACATCACATAAACTTTTTTTTCTTTTTTCAAAGTGCTTAAAACGAAAACTTCTGAAAAAGTTCTGATTTGGAAAAATGATTAATATTCAAATAACAATACGACAAAACATGCTATTGAATTATTATGTTTTCTATTATTCTATATTTTAAATAATTTATCCTCCTCCTTACCATTAAGAGTTGCTGCTAAATGGCAGCTGAATAACACATACATATACCAATTACCCAATTTAGGAGTACAAGCTCTAAATTCCTAAAGTCATATTTTATAATTTATGTGTCTCCATGTAAAAAAAAAACTCTTAAGATAAACTGTTGTGCCAAGCCCTAGCAGGTTACTTCCAATGCAGGCAGTCAGAACACAGAAACAGAACAGCCAAAAAACAAAAGCATCTGCAATGTGTAAACAACCAATGCTGTATTTTGGCAAGCTTGAAGCAGGCTTTCTATGAAAGGAGAATTGTCTGTGAATAATCCGGATCAGATCTGGATCAAGGATCCAAGGATCAGATCTGGAAATAGTCTAAAGGTCTAAGAGGTCATTTTCATTCAGATACACAGATGCGCTATTTACCAGTTCATCTTGTTAACACTTTTAGACTTCAAAGTCTACCACTCAGATCTGAAAATCTCAGCTGCTGCCTGACTCTGAGGACTCTGAAAGACTGCAGACACCTATTGACTTTTTTCCAGCAAAATTTGTTAGCCCTGGAAATCCTTGGAAGTTCCTTAGTCTTGCTGGCTCTATATCTCCCTCATACATCTACTCTGAACTGATATTTTTTTTTTGGCCTGTCTTGTCTTTTGTGGTCTATGACAGTGCACATTCCCAGAAGATGCCTTATGAAGAGACTCCACATTAAATTCTTCCTGGTGGGCTGTGGGTAACAGTTCCCTTTCTGTCATCCTTTGTGGAAGACCACCCTCTCAAATGTCAAAGGTTCAGTTCCATCCCTTTGCATATTAACACAGGATTAAATGTATTAATACCCAGGTCTCTTTCAGGTCACTGCTACTCAATTTACAGGCTAAGATCCTTACTGTCACTCCCTTTCTTTCTTCCTACTTCACTTCTCCAACGTGAACATTAAATAAAGAGGAACAGCTTTAATATGAGGGCAGTGAGAAGCCATACGTATTCCCTATGGCTTAAGGCCTGAGGCAGCCCATTTGTAAGATGATAGTTGGAAATAAATTTTCATGTCCCACAAGACCCATGGGCCAGAAGCTGGATGGAAGGAGAGGAAATCCATGGCTTCCTTCAGTGTTTTAGCATAGGCACCTGGCTTCAACAAAGGCTCAGGGCTGTAAATTCAAAATTAAGTGGTTCCTGAAAAAGAATATAATGTAATATAGAGTACCATGCTCCTCAATATTTACCATTGGCCATCTCTGCTCACTTTGTTACTCAGGGGACTGTTTTCATAGGCAAATAACTATTTGATAAGGCATAGGCCAAGTAGCAGGATTTTGCCAGATAGCCAAGGCCCTGAGGACTAAGTGCAGGTAAGCCCTGCAGTGCTTATCATGAATTCTTACTTTCTGATGGCGATCTTTCTCTGCTTGAAACGGGCGTAAGGTATCTCTTCTCACCTCTGTTTCTGATTGAGCCAGCCACAGATTGGCAAGTAAACTGGCAGGCAGGAGCGTTTTCCAGGGATGGAACAAGCTCGGCTTTACCAGGAGAGCCTGCCTAATCATGTGTGAAATGGTACATCCTGTTGCCCTGCTCATTAACTCATTTCGCAGATGTGCTGGCATGGAATCAGTGGTTCCCAGAAGATTGCTAACTACCTATTCCAGCCTATGCAAACCAGGCCCATCCTTCCGCTTTTTGCTATAGACAGCTGATCAGTTCAGGTAGAATTTTTAGTTCTGCTCTGTAATCTGTTTCTCTGCTCTCTTTCAACGCAAAGAATCTGCAGACTAGCTTGTGCCAAGCTTTCTGCACATTTTGCAGAAGCTATAATACTAGCTTATCATTTGCTGTTTGCATTTTACGCTAATACCAGCTCTGTGGGATTATTCTGGTGCATGCAGCTAATTATCTACAAATACATGACATACTGGAGTTGATTTAGAGAGAAGAATCTTATTTTCTTGCTATGTCAAGACTTCTTCCTTTTGGAATGTGGGTTATATCTGCCTGTCACTGGAAAAAAAAAAAGAGGGAGGAGGGGCAGGAAGAAAATGCAGTATGGAATCAAAACATTTTTTTTTCCAGTTCCCATTTTGAGTGGGCAAGACAGCGCCATTAAAAATAAGGTGTGGGGAGATGGTGATGAGGAAAGGAAATGGACGCTTACTCTGCTTTTCTTCATTAATCTTTCTCCCTCCAAGTGGGATTTAAAAATGATCTGTCTGCAAAGAAGAACCCATCAGTTGTGGCAAGCATGTGCCAGGCTTGTCTAGCATGACAGCAGGTTTTTCACTATTTTCAGCACCTGTGTGAATCTATGGATGATTCATGATTTAAATAATTCACTATAAAAATATGGTGCAGTCTGTTAACTTATTTTGTGATGAGTTGATATTAGTGCCAGGTTGATTTTATGAATTGCCAGTGCCCTGAAAACTCATTTTGAAAATAAGCATCTATGAAATTCATCCACTGCGGCATGTCAGAAAACAAGTCACTTACTAACTCCCTGCATGATATCCAAACTCCGACTTTAGAGATTTGCATCAACTTCTTATTTCCCTCTCAAATCCACACATTCATTTCTACACAGAAGTCACTTGCATGAAGCATCTGTGTAAGGAAACAGTTAATTTCTAACATTAGCGGATATTTTTAGCTTTAAGTAAGTTATGTGAACTTTCCAAATATGCCTTTACCTCACTCAAATGCTTCAGGCTATACAGATGGACCAATTCAGAATTCAAGAAGCAACAGCTTGTATCAATCACTTTCTGCCTCTCCTTGTGGGCTTTCTTGAATTCAGTATTACTTAGTCCCTCTTCTGCCTTTTTTTCATGTGACATGTAGCTCAGTCACAAAAGTACCGACAACTTAGTTCCAGACTTTCAGCATGTTTTGGTACCTTAAAATATAGGGGCAAAACAGCTTGAAGGAAATATAGTCCATATAACATTCCTGAAAAATTAGAAAGATTGGTAAAGACTATTACAAAAGATTTCATTAACATTTTTAGAGAGCCATGAACCAAAAAAGCTTAATGATTTAATTTTGTGCTGAAAGCTTCAGACGTGGGCACTACATTTTCTGAGAATGCATACATTAATGTACTCGCGCAAAAGAAAAAGTTCCACTACAAATACAGGAACTGCATTAACACTTATAATCCTGGGACCTAAGCAAGCCTGTGATAAGAAAATATATCAACAAACAGAAGGATGGAAGGGGAGCCAGGGTGGCAAATACTAGAGAAAAAAGGAAGGAAGCGTTTGGCAATATCTAAGAGATATTCTAATAAAATCCCAATCACCCAGTCTTTTGTTTTTAAAGAGTAATCCTATGAAATAATTATCAGTAGTTTTATACAAAAGGGAAACGCTGCTAGAAGGCAATAAATGCTGCAATGGGAAAATACCACAATCAGTGCCCTCTTCTGCATGAAATCAATGCAGACATACATTGCACCAAGAACCTCAGCTTTAACAAGAGATTTTTTTTTTAATTTGGATAACAGTAGAGCAAAAGAGATGAATCCTAGATTCCCTTCAAATCAATGGATGTTTTTAAACTGATGTCATTAAAGATGAGGTTGCATCCAGGTATGAAAAATGTTAGATACTGTGTCTCCCAAAATCTGAAGACAGACAGTGGTTTTGGCATAACTGTTTCATGGATGCAAGACTGAGCAAACCACCTTAAAAAGCTGTTAATCAAGCCCTAATGGAATTTCAGAGCAATGGTTCAGGGCCAGTTATTTTAAACAACTTCATTAATGATATAAAAGCAAGTGGAAGCACTGGCAAATATACTTTAGGGAACAATTTTCCACTTTCACGGAAGTCAGTAGAATGAGTTTACATTTCTTTTCCCATCCCTAACTTCTAAGGAACATGTACAACTATTTGTTGCACAATCATAATTTATTATAAATTTGGACTGTATCAAAAGCCAAAAGCAATGAAGCCAAATTGTTATGCAGCACTCTATTGTCCCCTTATATATGCAACACCATGAGCTCATCCATGAATCTGAGACAATAAATAACTCACGAAAAAAATGGTTAGGCTAAAAGCATGCAGATACATAAAAAAAATCAGGAAGAACGTGAATACATGCAATTAAAAACCTCAATTTTAAAAGACTACAATAAATAAAAAGTGTTTCTCATTTGCTTTCAGCCTGAGTTGAAATTCTAAGCTTAATTTTTGGTATGATATAAAATGCTCTATTTACACCTTCAGACCATTATATAAAGGTGTTGTTATTCAAAATATACATAAAGTATCATTTTAAAGTGCTCATCATTCAGCTAAAATAAAAGCTCCCTCAGAATCTGAAATTGTTCCCCAAATTCTATCTCCCTGGCAAACTTTCTTCTCCAGTCTGCAGAAAAATAGGTCAAGGATTGCTTTTTTGTTTGTTTGTTTGTTTTAAATAAGACAAAAAATGAATCCTCCCCTCATGGTATTCTTTGAAATAAACATGTTGAAACACTCATCTTTTCATGGTAATTTTTTCCTCAAACTGGATTTGTTTTCTTAAACGAAAATGTGCATCAAGAGCTGAAAGTTTTGGAAATTTTAAAATAATAGAATGAAAAGACATAGATGGCTGCCTGTTTAAATACATTTTTCACTTACAGATATTTGCCATGCAATACAAGTTAACAAAGTATTTCTGTCATTCAGATATGCAGTTTACATGTCATATTTTCTTGTCTCTACCTCTTGCCCAGGCAAAGTGAAAAGCTCCCTCTGTGATTTTTAATGTCATGTTTTCTGTGTGGCGGTTCTCTGACATTTTGCAGCAAACATCTTGGTAGAATCTTAGTGGACAAACAAACTCTTGAACTTCATGTGCTTGTGCAAGAGATACTGAGCATCTTAAATCAAACAGTATTTCTTACTCTTTGCAGAAGATGCATTCTAGAATACATTCCATAAATTCTACATTAGTATGTTCCCACTGCTCTGTGCATGGTGTCTGTCCTTAATTCATGCCATTTCTTCGACATTAATCATTAAGGCGCTAATCATCATGTGGCAACTTTTACCACACATGAAAAAAGAAAAAAGCTAAAATCTTGTTTTTCTCTGAAGGCAACCATTCCCCCTCTATGCTTCGGATGACAAATTTAGCTATAAATTGGAATCTAAAATCCGTGGGCAAAATGTATGAGCTTGGAATCACTTTGAAATAAAATAGGCAATAGTCATTCCAATGAGATTGGAGCATTTTAGTTCACCTAGCAAATTAAAATAAGTTTATATGGTTAGAATTGTTGAAAATTTAATATCTTAAGAAGTGTTTGGAAAACATATAGGGCTGGCAATACACATGACAGCTGATAAATCTTTGGAGACTATTGTCCATAAAAGTCTACAATGTAGTATCAATTATTTACATTTTTTGATATTTGATAATTAGGTCAAAATTATATAGACTGAATAGGTTTTATAATTTGAATTCAGCAACTCAGTTGCTAACACAGCCTTCACTATTTCTCTTTTTCTTCTCCTTCATTCTAAATGTTAAGAATCAACTGTTTTTTTCACTCTCTCTGTCATTCAGTTTTTGTCTGCTTACCCTGTCTATGCTGTATGTCAGGCGCTGTGAGGCTGGGGTCTCCGCTGGGCTGATGTGACTGGGGACCGTTCACATGTTCACCATGTAGTTCAGCACATACACATTATCTGCTTTTTAGCTGGTCCTCCTTCCTGTCCCAGGGCCTGTGAGTAGGTCAGGATCTTGTCCTTCTCATAAAGTAACATTGGCAAAAGAAGCACTCTCAAAGAGAACATTGAAGACCTGAAGGAAATGCTGCATCTGCTGAGATTCAAAGGAATTTTCCTATAACTTCAAGAGAGACAGGATTTAATGACTACAGGGAGGCTTCAGAAATCTCCCCAGTTTCTGGGTTGGAAAAGAAAAACAACAACAAACAAAACAAAATGACAATTTTTCTTTTCTGGGCTTTGAATGAGACCAGAATTTGCAGGAACACCTAATAATAGAGCTTAAGCATGATTTGTCCCTGGTGGGACATATAGGCCACACAATGTTGTGAATAATAAATGCCTGGTACACAGGTTTGACCAAAATTTCCTCTGGAATTCTTGACTCTGTATGCACAAAATAGTAATGTTATGACATTAAATTGGTTCCTGAAACCTTACAAATAGTGATGCTTTAGATGAAACACTAACTCCCTAACCATCCTTTGATGAAGAAGCAGAAAAGCTCTCTTAAGAGGTTTTAGGGGAAGATTCTGGGTACAAACAAAATGTGCTTGAAGACAGAAGGGAATAAGACAAAGAAAGGACTTTCTGCTTTCATTTAATTTTAGATCATGTTTGAAGCAACTATAACACTGTTCTTTCTCACAGCAGTGACAAAATCTCCTGCTATCTCTACAGTTAATGAAAACACAATTCAAACACAGTTCTGAGATTGAAATTTGCTACAGAGTTTTTCTTGCTGTAGGACTGTCAGGACTGTACAAAAGTTTCCCAGAAGTCATTAGTATTTCAGTATTTCCTTTATATAAGAAAAAACAGAATAAAAGCCCACAGTTGTGTGTTCTGTAGCTTATAATCAGTTCAACTTTAGCTTTTATTAAAACAAAACCGATCAAGTTATATTATTGCTACTAAAACTAGCAGTATTTGATACTTTGTAAAAGTAGTAAGATATTTGCTTCATCATGAAAATAAGGCTTGCAAACAATTATTGAAAGACAGTGAGGTTTTTTTTCTAGCTATGGCGTTTGAAAGAAGAACATGTCAAAATCCTATTTAGATGTGAGTATATGGTGACCCTCCTCAAATCTTCAAGTTCAAACCTCCTTTTCCAGGTGAAGGAACTGGACCCCTTAACACTAATCTACACATTAAATGTGCCCCACTTTTTAGTTCACAACCTTTGGCCTTTATTTCCTTTTTTATTATTAAAAGAGCCTAATGCAACTTTATGAGGTTAAGAAACAACTTTTCACAAAATTAAAAAAAAAGACCGTACTTTAATTGTTTAGTTCATTTCAGAGAGAAATCTAAAAATAAGTATTTTTTTTGATAATGTTCTGTTTTTCTACAAATATTTTGGTTTTAGTACTGAAATGAAGAAATCAGCTCTTCACACAGCTCTAATCTGCTCTATGAAGTGTTCAGCTGGACATGCTTTTCAAGTTTATTTGTCAGAATTTGAATGAGAAGTTAAAAGTATAAGCCTTGACGGAGTAATCCAAAGCAGATATAAATATTTATTATCAGAGACAATACATGGAGGGAGGTCTTGAAGGACATCTGGTTTTAAGCATATAGACCTTCTTCTGCGCTGGGAGGGCATTCACAGCACTTCTTCCCACAGGTAATATTCACAGAATTACAGAATCATAAAATCTGTGGCCAATCCCTTGGTAGGGCTAATGGGAAGAGCAGCATTATTATTTTGCAAAGGAAGCAGGACATCTCTGTGCTCTTCTCTAGAGGTACATAGTTGATTAGTAGACTGTGTCACTTGGTAAATGGTTAACTTTGTTCTTGAATACTCATTCACTCTTTTCTTCTCTAATAAGAGAAGTCTGCTCAGTAATTCAAATACTACGCACCTCTAAGTAGCTTTTTCTGAGAAAAAAGACACTAATATGTCTGAAAGAAGCCCAAGGAGCCCACTGTAGAGGGAGTCCTGCTTCTCAGTGGTCATCCTTTTTATCAAGTTGTTTTACTTGAGGAAAGGCTTCCAGAAACTAATTCTTATCCTATAAACACACACACAAACACACCCTATCTTTTTATTATTCTCTAATCATTTTAGTCATTTCAAGAAGGAAGCATTTTTTTAGATACTCTGCGTTTCTTCCAAGAAACATTAGAAGGCTGTTGAGTGGGAAATGAAAAGCCTGTGTCTTTTCAAATCATGATGAATTTACGAATTTTAGTCACCAGTAGCAGGTGACACTGACATTTCTAATACAAAGATAGTAAATTTATATTTCAAGAGATCCAAGATCATCTATTTTTGAGCTTTATTCCACTGAAATGTATCAGTCCCACACTAAAGAAAGGAAAATGTAACAAAGCTGTCAAAACCAGGTTTGACTCATACAGATAAAATTCAGAGATTTAATGTTAAAGACTAAGCAGTAAAACACAAAGACCTTTGTCTTCGGCTAAATTAGCCTTACACGGTAGTAACCTGATTTAAAAAAAAATCCCAAGAAGCTATTTCAGTATTTAAAAAAGACCTTATATGAGAAATGTGTTTTTGTCCTATGAAGCATCAATCTGGTAATGGCAGAGAGTGTGATATTTAGCTTCAACGAATATTTATTTGGAAAAATATGTTCCTTCATTTGGCACACACAAATAAAATGAAGCCGCAATACTGGACTGCATGATGGGGTTCTGCTCTTCAGGAGGTACTTCCCACAACTAGACAAGGAGCTGCAAATCATCAGATGAGTAATATTCAGGTTGGCCCAGTTTTAGGCATAGGTCAAAAAGGTGAAATGGAGCAGGATTAGAAAAAGCTGAACAATGCTTAGTATAGATCTCTCTCCCTCTCATGGCTGTGGCCATGCCTTGGGAAGGAGAAGATGAGTGTGAATGACTGCACAAACAGTGTGTACAGCACATCTGGGATGTAGCATTAGCTACAGCAAGGTTTCTTCCACAGCAGAGCACAGGAATTAATAATCATACACAAGAAGCAGCAGTTTTTCCTTTCTATTCTGTTAAGCGGCCTTCAGACTACTGGAGGTTGTTTTAGTCCATAAACTGGAGCCTTGCCAAAGACATCAAGGTAGAACATGATGATCTCTGGTCACCCGAGACAGTTGCAGGAATCCAGATGACTTCACATACTCAAACTACATTAACCCAGGACTAAGCTCATTGTTTCAAACCCAGCCCATACTTGAAACCCAACTTTAGTTGTCTGCACTGCCCAAGCTAAGCTACCTACAAATCCCATTCTGCCATGGCTGGCAGGATTCCAAGGCCTTTCCAGAGAGAATTCTGTTTCTGCACAATTTCAGTCACCCCTGATATTGCCTTGAGAGAAGCCCAGTGCATATGATGCAAAGGAGAAGTGATTACTCATTTTTTCCCCCTTTTAAAACTGCCTTGATCTTGTCCTGGCTCTGAGTCCACTTCTTTGGGTAAACAAATATGGCCTTATGCTCCTCTTAATTCATTTCTTAAAATATATGAGAGACAATAACATAGGAAGACTCATTTTAAAAGGTGTACACAGCACACTCACAATATAGCATCCCGGTCCAGGGAGGCTTCCTGCACTGAAGATACAGGTCTAGCAATTGGGATAACTGAGAACAGCTCTTCTTCCTTTCTTTCCCTGTGGCAGGAAGACATTGAGAGTTCTGGGAGCTAAGTTAGCCTAGAAAATGGTGCACTTTCAGATGCAGTTTCTGTGCCACATGCTCATCTCCCTGAGTCTTTTCACCTAAGCTGCAGCTCATAACTGTCTCTCTCTTCACACCAACCAGTCTCACAACTTTCTGCTTTACCCTCCATGCGTGTAAATGTGTATGTGCACGTGCACACAGACACACAGACATACAGACACAGACACACACACAGAATGTTTCTTCAGCGATAGGCCACAACCTTCGGGGACTGAAAAACAAGTTGATAGGCAACCCTTAAATATTAGGAAAGACTTAAACGCAACCTTCTGTCCTGACTGTGTTATTCGTACATTGACCCTGAGCCCCATCTGCGAAGCCTGCAAGGGGATGTGATGCAGGCCTTGAGGAGAGGTTGGGAGAACCTCATGAGATCAGATGAATAAAAAGGAGCAGAAAGTTTGAGAAAAGATGACTGACACTTCTGCCTTGGTCAAACCCTTCCCAGCCAAAACTGTAAACTTGATATACAACATCTATTCCCTTCTTAATTTCTTTTCTAGTATGTTATTACCCCTACCCACTTTCTCCGGCCAATTCACATATTTTTAAACTAAAAAAAAAAAATCATTTTGAACACAAGAAAAGGACAGAAGTAACGTGAAAGGAAAACAGATTTAAATGCAAATATTCCTGTGTATGCTATAGAAGTGAGTTTGGTTATAACACTTCCAAAGCCACCAGTAATTGCAGGCACTACTTCTGAAATGCTGTAGAGAGACCTACAGATGCATAGTAGATGCACCAGCTGCCAGTCAGATATAAACGCTAACAGATATAAAAGATGTTTGACAGCTGATAGATGCAGAAATGAGATGCATCTGCTATGAAAGCTGCTACACTTTTTAAGAGAAAGCCAGGAGATTTAAGCTGATTGTATGTAAGGATCTTTGAATACAATAACTAAATAACACACTACATATCAGGACCATACTATGCAAACTGAGAAATATTTCCAGAAAGATTATAGAGGACACTATAGAAAGTAGTATAAGTATTGTCTTAAGACTTATTTTTAAATGAATGTAACACGCTAAAGAAGTGTTTGAATCTGAGTATAGACTCTTTGCCATATCTGGGAAGACACTCAGCACCACTTCTTTAGCTGTTCTGGCAAGTTAAACATTTTCCTAGGAGACATATGATATAAGAGATAAATATTTACTGTTGGATTAAAGATGCACACATAAAAAAATGAAGATTTTTGAAAACAAAGAACTATGACTTAAATAACATAATGAAGCAGACTGGGGGGAAAAAATGGGCTGAATAATCAGGGAAGAATTCCTAGCAATGAAGTTTATAGAGCTGTTCCTTCAGAGACAACAGTGGGATCCCCAAGACTTTCATCATTTAAAGTCAAGTGGTAAACGCTCTGAAAATCCCCAACCTCCCCAAACCTCCAGGAAACAATCTGGCAGTCTTTCCATCTGTAATTTCCTTGATTTATGTACAGCCAGTCTCCATCTTCCAGAGCCACAGAACTGTAAAGTGAGCAGAGGCTCTTTCATGCTCGCACTGATTCTGGGTAGCACAAAAGGCCCTTTGTGGGAAGATGCTGTGCAGTACTGTGTATCCTAAGGCACTCAGGAGCTGTGAAACACGCAAAGTGTCACCCTTTAAAATCCAAGAAGAGATTTTCCCTAGGGCCACCCCTCTCCCCATAATAAGTTATTCAATAGAACACACTTTAATAAACTAAATAACAGCTTGTGGCAGTAGGCATTTTACTTTCAAGCTCAATCTTTAACTTAATTTTTTAAAAGGATCAGAGGAGCCAAAGTGAGTAGTTCATTTCATTTAGCATTCCTTAAAATCACAGGCATTTCCCATGACTGAAAGTGACATACATGGCTCCTGCTACTGAAGAGGACTGCTAAGGGAACGACATGTTCCTCTATTAGTTCAAAACATACTTAGCTTGTGTTTGACGCATCTGTCTTTATTTTAGGCAAAGATGAAGTAGCCTTGATGACTTTTCCTTTCCTTCATCCTAGAGATAAATATTCTTTAACCAAAAATTTACCAGCAGAAGCAAACTGATTAACCAAACAGCATTACCAGAATCCAAAACAGAGGTCTGTATTTGAGCTGCAGCCACGTAGCCTGGGACAGTTTATTTTGGATTTAGAACAGTACAGTAAGTTTAAGCTCTTGGCTGAGCTGGGAGATCTTTGCATGCATAAAGTGGCCTGCAAGTGCATTGCTGAGTCTGTTCTGGAGGAAATCAAATAAATGAGTTGTTTAGAAGTCAATCCAGTACAGTGTGAAAGGTGATGCACACACTGTTACAATTAAGTGCATGATTTATTATCATGTCAGGATTTTATTTTTTTTAAATACTGTCCTTATTTAATAGTAAATATACACATAAAATATTCTAAAGTTTTGCTTTTACTCATCCTAAATGAGGCATCTCCGTACTTGGTAGAAGGAGAAAAGCACATGCTTGCCATAGTACGCAGATATTTCAGTTTCTTTTACATGTACCAGTGACACTAACCACCCCCTTGTTTTGTTGCATTTAGCACAAAGAAAAACAAGTCCGTAATAACGTAATAATGTCACACCCACTTGGAAAGAGAAAAGGAAGAAGGACTATCTGTTCTACAAATTACTGTTTTCTTAATTCAGGCAGAGCACTATAATCAGTAGCACAAATGGAGAGATTGGAAAAATCCCAGATGTATATCCAGTCTTCAATTCCATGGCAAATCCAGTAGCTTCACTAACACAGCTGTGTCAATACCAGTGTGGGGAAAAGTCAAGAGAAATATCTTTTGGCAATGCTAGTTTTTTTGGAAAGCCCTGCAATCTTTTAATATCTAGATGAAAATCATATGCTAAGTTTAAAAAAGGTGAAGCAATATTTTTAAATAATTTGACTTTAAAAACAAAGTTCTTGAAGTCAGTGCATTGCAGTATGAAAAGTGTTTGATTATGTTTCTGAAAGAGCAGTGGCATCAGTTTTGGCAATGGCTAGAAGGATTATGCTTTAATGTATTTTTAATTTCTGAGATTGAACATAATATCAGAGATGGCAAGAACAAACAAAATATTAGGTTTGGAAGGACAGAAGCATGTTCTTTTCTCTAAAATATTGTCTAAGAGCCATCCCTTCTCTTATGCCTCCAGGTTATTCCAAAATAAGATGCATGCCAGATATGAGAGTAAGAGATCTCAGAGGGTCTGCCTGAATACTTTTTTTTTTTCGCTGATTAATCACTAAGTGCCACTGCTATGGACAAGATTAAAGCAGAAATAATAAGAAAAAGGTTCACTAATAAATAAAGATTATAAATCTTGTGGTTAATCCTACTTGAGATGGTGTGAACACCTATTTGGTGCTCATGCCCTTTAAAGGAACATATATCATAGGAACAAGGGGAAGCAATGTCATATTGGTTTCCAAGGCATCTAGGCTGGCCATAGTGAATGATCCAGAGGTTTTGGCTTCTTTTATTTACAAGTCTCAAGAATTATTTTGATTCCAAGGCCAAGCATTATGAGTTCTAGGAGGGAACCACAGCTTCCTGGGTCCTCCTCCTTCCTTTTCAGGATTTTATCATTAGCTTGTTACAGACCTGTCTACCGTACTCATGTGGACTAATTTGGGAAAGATAGATCAGTGCAACCATTCAGCCTTTGGAGCTCAGATTTTACAATTATCTAACTAAATGCCAAGTTTTCAAGAGGGCTGGATATTTTGATATTTGACTTGAAAAAACACATCTTAGAGATATCAAGAATATCAAATTTAAAGGAATTGCTCATTATTCATCTGTAGCTCTAAGAAAGCCTGAGCTAGATAAATCTTAGAAGATTCTGAATTACTATGGGAGAGGCTGGTTTACACATCATTAGATACACCTTCTAGTACTATTACATAATCATGGAAATAATCTCAAGGATAGCACATGCTTGGGATGACTCTGCTAGGCATGAGTCTTCAGCCTTTGATACAGAGGACTCCAACTGTGTCCCATCATGACCAAAGTGAACGTAAATTTAGTTATGAAAGATGGAGACAGAATGATTGCACACTTGTACAACTACAACCCACCCTGGCACCCACCCTGGCACACCTTTGTCCAAGCCAAGACCAAATGGAGCAGTAATTTGCAACCAGGGATCTGTCACAGCCCTTACCTGCACTGAGAGTAACAGGAGGGAGAAGTCAAAGCCTCTACCTTTCAGTAAAACCCAGTAGGTTATGGATCCTGAAGGAAACCAATACAACTGAAGAAATTATCAAGGCCCTGGAGAAATGTGGGATTCAAGATACTTCATTCTGGGTATTTTCTTTTTGATTAACTGTAGCTGCATGTGTCACAGGAGGGTAATTTGGCTGCTCTTCAATTTTTTGGTACATTGTGCAGTGAACACAAGCACCTGGCCATGATTGCAACATGGCTCTAAGGAGTAAGAGTTTAAAAGGCAAACATTTCAATAGTCCTCTTACTGTCTGCCTGCAGATCTAGCCCAGCATATGCCTTGAGGTTTGGATCTTAGAGGCCAGACTTTTTTTTTTTTTTTTTTTTTTTTTTTTAGGAGGAGGAAGTAGCAGGGAAAGCAAAAGGGAAGAAAAATGAGAGAAAATATACAATAATATAGGTTTGGAACGATCAAATTGCATCAAGATTTGGAATTAAATGTGGTTTACTTTTTAAATAAATTCCTGAATATATACACATTCTAAACACCAAAATTAAGAGAGAACAGGTGTAGTCTTCCAAAAGTTGCCGGTGAGAAAAGCTATAGCTGATAGGTCTCACGATGCATTCATTTAACTTTATCTTAGAGCTTCCAAAGGCAAACGACACATGGCTTTAGGCATTTTTTTTTTCTTTGCCTTTTCAAAAGACCACAGGAGAAAAAAATTCTTTGATTTTAATAAACAGTCGTGTCTGAATAGGAACAGGGGAGAAAAATGAGCCAAATAACAGAATTGTGCTGCTTTCAAAACCATTATTATAATTGCTCTAGTTGTAAACACCACTTTGTTCATTTGTAAAACTCAGTTATGTTTTTCACTTGCAAGGTTATTCACCAGTAACTCAAATTAGACTTTCTAAATATATTGGAATAATAATTTGATGGCTCTGCAATTAAACACTTTCAACATATTTAATAGCTATTGAAACAGTTTACATACCTATTTTACCTTCTCATAAATGACAGCGAGTCATGTCATAAGATGTGACTTGAAAGCAGAAAGTATTTTTAATGGATGATAATACTATGGTTGGAGTCAACAATAGTAATTTATTTAAATATCTTAATTGGAAAAATTTAAATTTTAAAGCAATTCTGTAGAAAATTTGCATTAGTGTATATTACGCATACTTTCAGAAAACATGTACTGATATCTAAAGTTTGAACATAAAAAGAACCCTAATTTTTTGCCACATTTTACCACTCTTCCACCTGTTGTAGCCTTTACAAAGAAAATAATGAAAAAAACCCACTGTCCTATTTGTCAACATCCCTTTGCTCTCTTCCTAAGTTTTTACATTATTAATTTGGAAATTTATTTTCAACAAACTAAATAGCTCACTTACTGTACCAAACAACTTAAACATATTATAAACATAAATGCATTTCAAATTCTATTAATTTAACTGACATTAATATTAACTAAGCATAGCAGTTGATTCTCTAGAACATTAGGAAGCATTTCTCCTTCCTCTCCTATGAGTAGAGATGTCTACCTTCTCATTAGAGAACAGTAAAGAACTAAGAAATAACAACAGTGATTGCATTGGTCAGCATGGGATCTGATATGGGATTAAATCTTGAAAGTTATGATAGATATTAATAACCTCTTAGCAGGTGAGTAGGGGGTTCGGTTTCATGTTTCAAGAAGATAAACAGGAAGATCATAGTGCAATGAAATAGCAGAGTTCTTGTCTAGCTATACTTACATAGTAAAATATTATACTGAAACCTAGATAAGTAAAGCAGCAGCTTATCAGAGGTTGGATGGTTGTTTAGTTTTAAAGCATCAGTTAATTGTCTTCTACTGGAATTTGAACTGCTTGTAATTCTAAATAATGGTCTGTTCATCCATGTAAAGTAAAATAAATATTCCTGATCTCAGCTGCAGCTCATTTCTCTCTTTGAAGTACCTGCAGCTGGAGATGAAGAAGTTCTCAGAAGAGAGAAACAAGATGTTTGAAAACAAACAGCTTTTAAATCTATTTGTAGTTTAGCACCTGTGGCAGTCACAGTCACCTAGCTGTAAGCAAATTTAAATGGTATTTTAAAAACCAATAAAAATAAGTTCTCCTAGCACTTCAAAGGCAAGAGATGCTATGATGAGTGTGAAGCATGTTTTACTTTGAAGTATTTGAATCTTCTATGAGACTTGTTCTTAAGAGCTTCTAATGATAAAAATGAATTATATTTTCTTTTGAATTGATAGAAGATATTGCAAATGAATTTCACAATAGCTTTAGTAGATGCCACATTTTCAACATTATTACAAGTAATTTCCTCTGAAAGGGTTGCTGCTGCATTTGCAAATAGTATGCTATAGTTGATATATAAAAACATTAAGAAGTGTCTGTATTTTGTTGGTCACTAAAATTTTGGAGTTCTGAGGTTCAGAAAGAAATTTCCAAAACACCGATTGCTCATTAGATGCCTGTCCTTGTTTCAGAACAGAATAATATCACAGCTGTGGAGGATCTGTGGATGAACAGGGCATTCCTCATTCAGGGTTAAGTTAGGGCAGTTTGAAACTACTTTGTAGTGCACCAGTTACCCTTTTCCTGTCCTTTTTTGGTGCGATTTTACAGTACAGATTTCCTAGCTGGTAAATGGTCAGCTCTTTTTTACAACCATAACTTCATTTTAATGCTTTTTAGTGAAGGATGAGAGGAGAAATAAGCATAGCATTCTTCTTTTTCTAATCAAGTCTTATTAGGAAGAATGTTCACAGAAGGGACGGACCTTTGGAGATCACCTAGTCCAAAAAACTCTAGACTTAAAAAAAAATAGAAGAAAAAAGCTGCTAATATCCCAATATTTTCCCCAATTATTTAAATAATTAGGATTTTTTTCCTACTCTATCACCTTTTATCTCAAAAACTGACCCCATAGTTTCTGCCAGTCTAAATTCAGCTCAAATTCTGTCCAAAATTTTTTTTAAGTTCAGATTTTCAGTACGTAAAACTTGAACTACAAACTACTTGGTTGAATGTATACAGTCAATGTCTAAGATTACCATAATTCTAAAATGAAAATATCTATGGGATTTTTGTTTGTTCGTTTTTTTTTCTTCTCTGATTTAAGAAATCTTGGAGGTATACTCTGCAATATATAAGGAACTACAGCCATGCAGGATGTTTTGCTAATGGTCAAACTAAAAATATTTTATCTCGGAGGATTCCACAGAAAATGTTCTTTGAAGCTTCTCACTGCCAGTCAGCCATTTAAACTGCTGCTGTTTCATTCACCTCTGTGATACTTGGCTCTTAAAGTCAATTTTTAAAATGCACAATCCACGTTCTTTGGATGAAGTCAAAACTATAATAAATCAACCTGTTTGCCTGAACCTGGCCCGTGTCATGACGAAGCTCATTAAACACTGGCTTCTTAGAAGTTTTCACCTGAACTTGTTGATCCAGCTGCAAGAATCATATTAAAGCATACAGTTTAGCCTCTTTGTTTCTGCTTCTCTAACTTGGCAATCAGTGCACCGGCTTCAACACCTTTTTATTCTAAATTACATCAGTTAGTGTAAAACAAGCAAGTTATTATTTGGCCTGATTAAAGGTAAGGCCAGTCTGAAGCAATTTCTGAGCTGTTATGTTACACTAGAGACAAATAAAGATATTTGCCCAAAAGTGATACCTTGCTGAAGCAGCTAGTTGACTGAAACTTCCTCTTCCTCCTCCCCGGAAAAATGTAGCTTTACAGGATCTTGAAGACAGCTGAAAATTAAGGAATTGTCTGGGATTCCATTAAAGTACGATTACCAGAATATATTTTCCTGACGTTTTAACAAGAATTTATTATTAAGCCTTACTAATTTAAAACCAGTATAAAACCATAGAAAACAAAATACAAACCATACATGTGAAATTTCTTAGTTGCAGAAATTAGGTACATAGATCCATATTAAAAGCAGAATTTTAGTTCGCCTTTCCTATAAATAGGAAAACGACACACTGTAATAAAGATTATCAGCCTTAGAGAAAGTCTAGCCCTTCCTAACAAAAGAAAAGCAACTGCATAAGCACATCTTTCTTAACCATTGGAAAGCTCAATGCGCACTTGTGAAGAATTCTTCCATCAAGGTTTGGATGCATTAATATAAGTTGTAACTGCCTTTAAAATTGCCCTTTTTCTGTATTGGCTAATCCAGATGGAAAACCTATCCTGCTTTAGAGTGCTTCAGAGGAAAAGAGAACAAATTCAACAACAACTTTTTAATTGCAAGAAACGGTTCGCAGAGTGGCAAGGTTATGCTCCACAATACTTTGTCAGGATCCTTTTTCCCTTCCTTGATTTTCTATTTCCTCCTACTGACCTTCTGCTCCATCACTTGATTTCTTCTTCCATGACTACCTATCTGGGTGTATCTTTTAGCACTAAGTTAGAAAATTCTCACAGATGCTTCTTCATGACTGCACTGTTTGGGTATCATGCTAATACCTGCAACCTGCTGAGAACAGAGAGCCTCAGGGCTGAGCTCAGATGCGTCCTCTAACAGCAGCATTGGTGTAAGTGAAGTCTGGAAACATTTAGTTTTTGAAAAACAGAGCCTGTGACTCACAGAGAAACTACAAAAACAAATGAAAAACAGGCTGTCAGGCATTCTGCAAGCAGACTTCAAGAAAATTCAAGAGAAAGGGGTAGCACCTCTTTTCCCTTCATTGAGATGAGTGCAGGAAGAGACCCTGTGATCTCACTAGAGGCAAGAGCCACTTCCCAGTACTAGATTCCCACCCCAACTCCAGTGCACAGCCTGAATTGTGATAGAACAGAAAAAAATGAATAATCTTTAGTCTGACCTATGACTACACTAAAGCTGTAGAAAGCAGGTTGCAGATTTGTAGTATAATCAGGAGAGGAAAAAGAGAGAACGCTGAAAATAATAATAAAGATTAAGAAAGAAATATGGCATTAGGAGGGTATTTGAAATAAGTGCAATTATTTTAAAACGACATTGAAGTATTAAATCTTCCATCCACAGAGGAAAAGAAGAGAATAGCTCATTATAACCAAGCTAGACAGTATATACCTGCAGTCTGTCTCTCCAGTCACATTCTTCCAATCTTTTTAGAAGTGAAAAAGAGCAGTAGGATATTTCAGGATTTGTGAAGGGCATATTAATAACATTCAGTACTAAGTAACTAAATAATGCCTCCTCTGCAGATGTGATTTTATACCTACTTTCCAGATTTAAATGAGAAGACAAATGCTGCCTCCAAGACAAAGCTCAGTTGCCGGACAAGCTACCGGAGTAAATACTCGACTCTGCCTTAAAATGTCCTAAGAAAACAAAAGTATGGAAGGACAATGCTCCATTTATAAATATATGTATTCTATTCTTATTAAAAAGTCATCAGAAGTATATTATTTTCTGCTGGTGACGGGGTAGACCAAAAGGGAGGAAAACCCATGAGAATGGACTTCTTAGGGCTCCAAAGGCTAAGAAGAACTCACATCTCACTGAGTGTTCTGGTATAAAATCCTTTTGGAGGAACTTCTCTCACTGAGTTCTTGAAGAAATTGATCACTCTGAGTTATGTTTGGTTACTTCAGCTATTAATGTGGAAAACTTTCCTATCTTCCCCCTTTTTTATAGTTTTCTAGGTTTCACCATTGGCCTTGACCTTCCTTTGTTTTTTTAAAAAATGCTGAACCTCGCACTTGTCAGAACTCTTCACTTTTCCATCTTAAATTGCAGTATTAATAGATTGCACTTGTGCACATCCTAGAACTCCATGTACGTCCTAGAATACTCTGCATTGTATTCCAATTTTGAATAGATTTTGTAGACATTACTGCAACAACCGTTAAGGAAACTTGACCCACTAGTTCCTGATCTATGCCATGAAATGAGACTCCATAAATTTGTAAGATAGTAAAGATTTCTGGGAGGTGCACAAGCACCTTAGTTCTCTCCCATTTATTGAATTTATTTGATTTAGGAATCAGATTGTTGCATCTGCTTTGGGACAGAGATGAATGCTATTCTTGGCATATTACTTCACATCCATTATATATTTCAATTGAATTAAAGTCTTGTCTTTCTTTCAAGACATTGATTTAGAAAATAGAAATAATTGAAGGATACATGACCTATGAAATATCAGGACTAGCAGTATCAGAAGATAGGAACTGCAACATTGACTATTAGCACTTGTTATTAAATGTCTCTGAAAACATATGGCTGAAGTTAATATGAAAATAAGATAAATACTAAAAAATGGTTGATCCAATAAATGCCACTTGAAATTTTCATTATGATATGTAAATGTTATATAAAGTGAAAACTTCTTCATTCTATTTATTGGTTATCTCTAATGCTGTGGAACTGGACATTACTTCTGTGTTTTTTTTTTTCCCTCTTTCCTTGAAAACACTAAAGAAATCAATCTCTAATGCTGTGGAACTGGACATTATTTCCGTGTTCTTTTTTTTTTTTTTCCTCTTTCCTTGAAAACACTAAAGAAATCAAGAGAAGTCAAGAAATTGGAGCCAGATGTCCAGCCTTTTCCATTTCAGACTTTCCTCTGATTTGGCCCTAATCCCACTGACATGGATCGGGACCAGTCTTCTCTCTAATTTCCGCCTCTCAGAATTGTTGTAAATTTGGGGTTATTTTTCTCCTATATTGCGCAGAAACATAGTGCATTCCTCATTTGTTTAATTGACCTGTTGTATTTAATGGACTGAATTGAGGCAAACAGTGAGACAGAGCTGTCAGGAAATAGCTCTAACTGATACAGGTTATACTAATCGTCTTTTTCATGGCCAGGCAATTCATTTAAGCCTGGGCAGTGGAAAAATGCTTCTTGTTAGCTAAGGGTGTTCCTGGCCAGTTTTTCTTCTGGCTGTACTGGGCTTGTTGCAGAACCAGCAGGGTGCTCTCTGCCAGATTTCTGATAATCTTCTTCACTTGAAATTTAGAGATATCTCAGGACTCCTGAACCAATACCCAGCTTCCTAAATATGCAAGCAGTGGCTTTGTTCCTTTGGAAACCAAGGTCCTCTGTGTGTATAATCGTACTTGCCTTTTTGCCTTTTTTCTTTTTTTTTTTTTAAACTCCAGTGTCTATTTAGTCTAGTTGTTTTATTTTATGTACACAAATTCGCACTATATACAGAAAACATGTCTGCCTTTGTATTACTGCTACATTTAACCTTATATTCAACACACCTTTATGTATAAAACTAGGAAATATCTTTTTTTATTGCAGAGATTTAAATGTTTACATGGCAATATTCTCTTTTCTCTTTTAGAATAAAACTACTATTATTGTATAATGTACCTTATTATGGAATTATAGAATCATAGAATGCTTAAGGTTGGAAGGGACCTCTAGAGGTCATCTAGTCCAACCCCCCTGCACACGCAGGGTCACCTAGAGCATGTGGCACAGGACTGCGTCCAAGCGGGTTTTGAAGATCTCCAGAGAAGGAGAGTCCACAACCTCTCTGGGCAGCCTGTTCCAGTGCTCTGTCACCCTCACTGTTAAAAAAATTTTCCTTAAGTTCCTGTGGAACTTTTGATGCTTCAGTTTCTGGCCGTTTCCTCTAGTTCTGTCAGTGGCCACTACTGAAAAGGGGCCAACACCATCCTCCTCACTGCCTCCCCTGAGGTACTTATAGACACTGAGCCCTCTCAGCCTTCTCTTCTCCAGGCTGAACAGGCCCAGCTCCCTCAGCCTCTCCTCATAGGGCAGATGTTCCAGGCCCCTGATCATCCTTGTAACCCTGTGCTGGACTCTCTCCAGCAGCTCCACATCCCTCTTGCACAGTAGAGCCCAGAACTGGACACAATACTCCAGATGTGGCCTCATCAGGGCTGAGTAGAGGGGCAGGATCCCCTCCCTCCACCTGCTGGAGATGGTCTTCTTAATGCACCCCAGGATCCCATTGACCTTCTTGGCCATGCGGGCACACTGCTGCCTCATGGTCAACTTGTTGTCCACCATGACACCCAGGTCTTTCTCTGCAGAGCTGCTCTCCAGAAGGTCAGTCCCCAGCCTGTACTGGTGTCTGGGGTTATTCCTCCCCAGGTGCAGGACCTTGCACTTGGCCTTGTTGAATTGCATGAGGTTTTTCACCGCCCAGTTCTCCAGTCTGTCCAGGTCCCTCTGGATGGCAGCGCAGCCCTCTGGGGTATCGGCTACTCCTCCCAGTTTGGTATCATGAGCAAACTTGCTGAGGGAGCACTCTGTGCCTTCATCCAGGTCATTGATGAATAAATTGAACAGGATTGGACCAAGGACTGACCCCTGGGGGACCCCGCTAGCTACAGGCCTCCAACTAGACTCAGCACCGCTAGTTATATGTGATATATATGTTATATACATATATATATTATATTATATTGCATTACATTATATTATATTACATTATATTATATTATATATAATATATATATATTATTTTATGTATATGTGTGTTATATATATGTTATATATATATGTTATATATTATAACATATATAATTTCTTATCTAAACGTGAACTACAGTAATGTTAGTGGAAGAATGTGAGCTGCTAATTAGGAATGTGTAGGATAGGAAAGGGCAGAATTAAAATTGGTTGATTTGCCTTAGTGGGTGCATTCTCATATGCTCTGTAATCATGAACGTAGCTGGTATTTTCCCCACAGGATCTCTCCCTTAGCCAGTGGCGCAGGAGGCTACACCTGTGCTAGTGGATGCATGATCCAGCATCACTGCCCATCCATATGGACTTCTTTCTCTTCTCTGGTTCTCTTCAAAATTAACTCCTTCCCTCATACTGTGAAACTTTAGTTTTCTTCCTTCTTTACCTATCTGCACTGAAGCTTTGTTCCTCCTTCCCACATCACAGAATTTTTCCTAGTCTGTTGACAATTGGGCTTGAACCATTTTGTTTATGACTGCCAGAACTGCCTTTTTTCTAGAGCTGCTGATATTACAGCTAGTTTAGAATTCATACTATACTTTATAAGCATGTAGAAATATGAAAATCTTCATCTTTAATTTTTTTTCAGTGTCTATAGTTTGCTCAAAACATCCTGCAAAACACCAAAAGGAACACAAACAAAACAAAGGATGTTTCCTTGCAAAACCTGACAGAAAGCCTTCAAAGTTATACTTGGGAGCTCAAAGGTTATCTAATTTTACTTGATTTTACTTTAAATTTTCCAAGGGATGAAGTTATTCTCATAGTATTCTCTGAAATGGGTGAACACTTTCATCTGAAGTTTTGCTCAGAAAGAAAATAATGCCAGGCTGAAATGGCACAAAGGATTAAAGTTTGGAAAAGTCAAAAGAAGCAGTAGCTAATGATGGAAAGGGATAGCCTTAAGACCAGGTTGACCAAACACTGCAATTTGTAATATATTTCTTGGTAGTCACATATATGTTGAATATACTGCAGGTATTCTGTATACATAGGTGGGGGACAACAATATTAAATATTTAGCAGCAGTATTTGACAAGTAATTAAAAAAAAATCTGTTTGGAAAGCATTCTCACAACTGTTTAAAAATCTATCCTCCATTCAGTTATTTATCTTTTTTATGACCACTCTAGAAAAAACAATCTCACTGTGAAGTGATTATTGCTTTACATTCATAACATTTGAAAAGCCTGTCATGCAAAATGTCAAATGCATACATGAATGATGACATTTTTTTTGCCAGTGTGAATGAGAGTAAACCTGGTCAGTCATATATTTATGCCATGCACATTTTTTAATTGCATGAAAAATAGCTGTAGCTTAAATCATTAGGTAGCTTTAGTGATTCACTTCAGCTGATAGGCACAGCTTTTGCAACACTTCAGCAATAACAATTTAAATTTATATTGCTTTGCTCATGACTAGGCTCTAAAAGCAGTAGGCAATAGAAAATAATAACAAAAGAATGCTGAGAAAAGAAACAATTTTCAGCTCAGGCTTTAAACAGGGCTGTAGCTATGAGCACCCTAGCAGCATATTTAACAGTCTGCATGGAAAAATGGAAAAGTGAAAGAATTTACAACAGTTCAGACCTAAGCACCAAATCAATAAAGCAACAAACAAGACCAAGATATTTGACCGCAGTGCACATCATCTACCAGTATGTACAACACTTAATCTAAATTTAGTAGAGCATATTGCAATCAGTTGGCTACCAGACTGTTTTGCCCCAAGTAATCACTCACTGTTGCTGTGTTCTCTGTTTATTCATATAGTCCAGTTTAATAGGACTCATTTTTGGACTTTTTACATGCATTTCTAACTTCTGTTAGCCCTTAGCTCATGCCCTTATGCCCCACAGCTATCAATGGTGTTAAGCAAGTGCAACACCAAGCTGAAAAATGTTTCTTGGCTCAGTTGCTTGAAGAGAGGTAGTTGGCTTGATGATCAGACATGCTTTCAGACTCCAAAATTTTAACATTTTTATCCTTATCTGTAAACACTGTCAATTTATGAAGCTAAGGAAGTCTTCTTCAAGTCAGCTTATGAAATTGGCCAATTTTGGTTCCTATTTTAAGTTGCCAGTCTGATCTTTGTAACAGGATTGTGTCTCTCAATAGGATGCCTCCGCTTTTGTCACCGTACTTTATTTGACATAAAAAATGAGTTCAGTATTTCCACATATGTTTTATTCAGTCTTTGAGTTTCTGCTGTGCATATGTTGCTTCCAGGACCTCCCTGTTTTTCAATACAGCTCCACTGATACAGCATCTATTCCAAAGACTGGTCTCCTAAGTACACCATTCAAATCTGGTCACAGAGCCATTTCTCTTTCACTTTTAACTCTACAAGGGTAACTTGATTACAATTCTTGGGTGGGAACACATTCATTTTCTTGAAACTTGATTTTGAAGATTTAATATTCTGATGTATTAATATTTTCATGTAATAATCTTTAACTAAGAATTCCCAAGAACTCTCATTTTCAGGTACGTGTAAAATCACTCTGCAAACACAGGGAATGATATATCTGAGACAGTCCCTTAAAGATGGGAGAATATTAAAAAAGATAAATGAAAAAAGTATTTAAAGTAGAAAGTACTAAAGAAAAAAGTATATGTGAAAGTATATGTGCTAACAAATGTTAACAAAATGCAGGTTAATCAGAAATAAAACTGCAAACCGAGTATTACATGCAAACAGCTTAACTACAGCCCAAACGAAAAAAGAAGAGAAATGATCACTAAAAAGCTCCATAACAGTTATTTTCTAAAATCAAAGGTCAGAGTGGCTAACGGAAGAATAGATGGGATTTATCTAGGCTGTAATTAAAGTATGAAATAAACAGTGAGAACAATTTAAAAATGTAACAAAGCAAGTTGAAATAAATGAGCTCTCAATATAGCAACAACACACTGTACCCTCCGAAACTACTGCTTTTTTTACAATGATTTTAAACTCTCTGTCCTCCAAATATATTATCCTTTTCCTGAGTATATATTGTTGTTCCACTATTTATTTCCAACACAACAACATATTCCTATATGCAATGAATATCTAAAAATATGCATTGCATAAAGGGAAAGCAGGGTCATCAATTTATTTATCGATCTCCTCTTCCAGCTAATGGACATTTGTTTAACACAGTCCAATATGGCTGTCAAATCACAATTGGTTAATATTACGCAGCACATAATCAAACAAGTCTGACAGAAAATTATTCTGTTCCACAAATATTTCTCTCTCTGCCTTGTAGACTGGATCAATGCTGCTCAATCTTAGTGAGAGTGGCAGCCAGGATAAGATCACCTAAAGGGGATCTCCTGTGCGCAGGTTTCATCCAGCTTGAGGAAAGGAGATATATCAGGAGATGCTGATCCGTTTGGTAGCTTAGAGCAAGCTTACAGCCTGTCATGACTACTGACAGCCTGCAGAGATGTCTAAGGCCCACAAGCCCACATGCCTGTCTGAACTATCAATTTAGACTGGTATAACAAATAGCAAAGCAGAGCAGTTTCTCTGTCAGTCTTTGCCCTCCAGAAAATATGAAGAAGATGGAAATTCTTCATATGGCTCCTAAAATTTGGGATTGAGCTAGGAGAGCACATAGACTGAAGGCAGAAAACAAGGATAGCACCATTTAACATAAATGGATGCAAAAAGACCAAACTTGTAAGTGCTTTCTGTTATTGGGAACAAAAAGAGGAATTCAAGGTCTTTACTTGTTTTCTCATCATATTTCTTCTGGGACTCCAATCTGCAGTAAATTAATATTCAGATACTTGGCATAATTGGAATGCATTGTGATGCATCCTCCTCACCAAACAACCACAATTCTGAGAGATGTCCTGGGGAGAAGGGGTGATTAAGAGTTCACTATAGAAGACATCTTCCTTTTGCTTCAGGTAAATTCCCAACTGATGATTGTCCTTCTTGGTATTGTCATGACATAGCAAATGAGGCAACATGAAAGACCACATTTTTCTCAGCGTAAGTAGCACAATCTGCCTGTACCTTGACAGTACCAAACTAGAGATGTTTATAACACAGTATATGTATTGCTTTTACCATCCTGTATTCAGTGTTGCAAACCTTCCTAGAAATCCTCTGACAAAAAAAAAAAAAAAAAAAAAAAAAAAAAAAAAAAGAAAGAAATTCTGACAGGCCTAGAGGGGAAAAAAAAAAAAAAAAAGCTTCTATGGGTGACATTTAGTTTAAAGAGAATCAGGAAAATGAAAAGGATTCCAGTTTTTCTCATAGACTGAGCCTACATTTTGAGCAATTAGCAGGCCTAGGTGTTTCTAATCATTTGTATTTGATAAACAATTTTAACAATTGATATATTTATGACTACTATGTCCAGCTCTTTTCTTTATCTGCAACTTTAATTGGTGCCCTACCTCGAGGATTCAGTACATTCTCTGCTAGGTTATAAAAGATGCCTGTTTGTTTAGAAGAATATATTGGAACAAGTCAAGTAGCTAAGCATTATGAAGTAGGTTAAATTTACTCAGTATTTCTCCTAGAGAAACTTGGTGAAAAATTCTCCTACAGAGCTCCTATAGAGAGTGTTGGATTCCATGTTTCTAAAGGTGCTCAAAAACAATATTTTATGTACTTACTCCTCTATCTTATATTCAGTTCTCTAACAGAAGATAAATACACACCTCAGTAAATGTCCAGTTCAAAAACTTAGTGAGAGTCTGAAGCCTAGAGATCAACCCGTGTCACTGGAGAATGACCAGTTCAAGTCTGAACAATTATTATTAACCTTTGTTTCTCAAATATCTTTATGAAGTTCTGTACACACATGAAATGTGAAACCCACATGTTGGCAACAATAAAAAAACAAACAAAATAGGTATGCTTAATGTAGCTCTTAATATACTTCAGGGCACCTAATAGATAGGACAAACTCAAAGTTTGTAATGTCTACTAAAACATAGTGTATGTAAAACAAAGTTTTTTGATACAGGAAAGTAATACAAGGGAAAAATGCACCTTTTATTCCTGTTTTTCTCTTTAATACTTTTTTTATTCCTATAGTTCTCTTAGATCTAGAGTACTTATCTTTAAAACTACCTTTAAAAGGTAGTTAAGATGGTAAAATTTATGGAACTCTGTTCAAAAACAGAAAAGGAGCATACATTAGTGAAAATTGATGTTAAAGTATAGCAGAAGTTTTATGCTTTATATGTCATTTCAATTGCAGAGATATTTTGTTAAATCTAGATAATTATTTGATTTTATATATACGGAATATTTATACTATGCAGTTAGAAGCCCAACTAAGATTACAATAATATGTCATGAACAGTTTCTTCTAAAAAAAAATCAATTCACCTTTTAAATAGGTAGGAGCAATGAGAGTTGGAAAGAGGAGCAGACATGAAAGAGGCTTTAAAAGTCTCCATTTCAATGGCAAGATTCAAAATAGTACCAATTTTTTTTCTGTGTGTGTGTTTTTTTTCCCCCTTAACTTATATTGTTGAAATCTGAAGGCAGGGGTCTAATTTGGTAAGAGATCAATCCCCTTGTGTTTCAGCTGATTCTCAGAGATTAGAGGGACTGCGGGTGACTAGACTCATCTCTTCTTAATACTGTGGTAGCATCTCTTAACACTGTGGCAGCTATTGGCCTGACTCTGGCAGCACTGCCTTCACAAACAGTCTGTTGACTGTAGGTCTGACCGCCTTCAAAACAAGGAGCCAAGTTCATGAATAGCATGATTTATTCAAACGCAACATTTACAAAGCAGGTTTCACACGTCAGTACAGGAAACTATTATAGCGTGGAGTTCTTAGCTAGCTCTAATGTACAAATGTGCAATAATCACTCACCCAAGAAGATAGGAGAGGGCTTTCAAGCTCAAGGAGTCTCCTCAGGCAGCATCCCGGCCAGAGGAGAGGAAAGTGGGTTCAGTCCATTGACCAATCCCAGAAGTTATGATGGAGTCTCCCCTCCAACTGGTTTAGGCATAAGCTCTTTGGAGCAGGGATTGCTGCTTTTATTTTATGGAGCTGAGCATACAGAGTCTTTCACAATGGCATCCCAACAAACGTACAGGGTCATGAGCACAAATATTCAATAATAACAGTTATAATTTTTCCTTGGTCTCTGTGGTGTTTCCCATGCCTCACCTACAGAGAGGTGCTATGGTGGATCAGGACATCAGGACATGGAGATGGAAAGTGTCAATGGGAAGAAGTGTGTTGCCATTTACCGCAAGAAAGCAGAGATAGTGAATGATAAGATAAAGGCTCAGACGCCTTTAATCTTTCCTCCTTTTCCCTGCAAGCAGACCCACTCCTAAATGTCCTTGAAAATTATTTTTGCATATTAATTATATATTACTCGAGGTAATATATAGCTAATATTGCTTTCTAAGATGCAGCTCTCTCTACTGTAGTGCTCCGGTTCTTATACTGCCTCCTGTTTTCCAGCCACTACATAGAAAATGGATTAATTTGGATATCCTTGTTCCTTCACAGTATCCAAGGAAGGTATTCACGCTGCATCTTTACCAAATTCAAGCTCTTTCTGAGTGACAGAGGAGGAATATGGATGTGGCCCTCCCTTTTTGTTTTCTTTAAATGTTACTACTTCTTATGACAATGTCATGAATCTCAGGAACCTTGAGATACTTAGTGGGTTGTTTTTTTTTTTTTTCCTGTAAGTTCCAAACTCCTGGATTCATATGTGTATCCATCCTTATTAAAAAGAGCAAAACAAACTAAAATTCTCACAACTGCTAGAGGAAATTGTGTCAAATGCACTTGGTTCAAAATCCAAGAAACAGCAACATAGATTTCTAAAATTTCATTTCTTATTAAGATTTTAAGTCACCTCTTTGGAATTTTGAAGACTTGACTCATATGCTTTAAACTATTGGAGCTGGCAGTACTACATATTTGTCAGTTTTTGTGATATATTCAAGTAGAACTTCTGGGTCTGGTCACACTACAGGGAAGGGAAAGTTTTCATTTTCCCTTCTTTCCTGTTACTGCATACAAGTTAGGTCAATAAACTTCTGGTGAGAAAGTGTCATGTGAATGCTGAAGCAGTACTAGTGATGGAAGTAACCAGTAACTGGCCCAATATTGTCATATTAAAGAGGAGGGGAACACAGAACATTCAAAGATTTTTCAACCATACTTTCAAGATATTGGTTAATATAAGCGTATCTAGAGGATGATTACATACAAACCCTATTAACCTTCTGCTTATCTTCTATTTCTTATGCCTGTTCATCAACAAATTCAGTATCAATTTCTTGAGGTCTTACTTAAAACACTTCCCGGCTAACATCTGTTCTGATCTTAGCTTGTTCTACTGCAAATCTTACTTAAAACATTTTTTTCCTATTCATTATTGCATATTTTTATAGTCTATTGGCAAGAACTAGGTATTTCCTGATTTTCCTAACCTTTTTCCCCATCTAGATAGGGATGGATAGGGATGCTTTTGAGCTTTGGCCCAGTCCTGTATCACCAGATATTTACCCCAATCAAAATCTGTTTGCACCACTTAGAGTCACTGATTTAATAACTGAGGCAACGAAGCACATCTGCCTGCCTGAGAATGAGACTGAACAACTGAGCATTTATGTTTCAGCAGACATAGAAATAACAACTTACTGTTGTTTTTTTCTGTTCCTAATTGTCCTTTCCAGATCTCCAGTAATAATGTGTAATGAGCAAAGTACAGCTTAATTAATTTAGATTAACCAAATCAACTGTCCAGATCAATTGTAAGATGTCTCGTTCTTCCATCACCCATGACTAGTGTTGAACAAAACACATAGACCATGCTACTGTTTTCAAGTCAGGGTGGTTCCTTTGTGATTTAGATAAGCACCTGAATCAAGTGTTTAATTTTTTGCACATTTCACAGTAACCTAACTCCGCCATCCACCCCAATCATCTTCTCTAGGGCTAGTGTATTAATAATTCACTTCTTGGCGAGAAGAAAACAACTTTGAATATTTTTTTTAGGTTGTTGTAGAAAAAGCAGTGAAGCAGCATGCTGAACAACAGAGAGTTATGGCTTCCAGAGAAACAGCTTCAGTCCTCACCTTCCAGCAGTCCGATAAATAGCAGAGAGGATCATCCAGGACAATCTTTGTTATGCATGTAAATACAGCTTCAAATCTCCAGTGTCCTGGAAGAATGCCTGCAGACTCTGACCCATGTTCAATAAAGAAGTTTCTAGCATCTAGAGCTTCCCCTGGCACCCTGGCCTTGCAGGCAAAGCAAGGACAGTGAGCCTTGAGCCTGGCCTAAAAGACTCTTCACATACATTTTTGTGGATGGATAATGAAGACAGGGAAAAGTAAAAATCAAGTCTTTCTGTTAGGCCCAGACAGAAATGGAAAGGATTTATTGTAACTAGAGATGTACCTGGCTGATCAGCTTTCAGATACTTGCATAACCAGGGAGGATGGTCGATGCACTTACTTGCTATAGCAAACCCCAGATGTGAGAACCTGGCTTTGCTGCATGTTTTCTGGCTGTGAGGGGGACTCAGATCAGAGAGGAGACATACTGCTCCTCTAGAAAGACAAGGGTACACTGCAATGTAAGAGGCTCTTATGTGAACATGGCCCATCTAGCATAGAAATAAGCACACCGCAATGCACATAGTAATGAATTGAATGTGCTACATCTGTTTAGACTTCACAGGTAAATATTGTAAATAAATTCTTATTTTTAATACAGATTTTGACATATGCAGCCAGTCAAGGGAATAATGAATGTAAATTTTCACAGAACACAAATTTAACAGCAAAAGCCCATGTAAAATGGCTGTGGCTGACAGGAATATTCTAATTATTGCACGCATGGGAAAAGTCTCTTTGAATATGATCTTTGAATACAATCTGGGCTCCTAAATGCTATGAGCAGTGTGAATATCTAGATTTTCTTAGATGCAAAAATATGATCCTCTGCAGACTATTTGATACACAGGTTCCAAAAGACAGTGCTGCTTTAATTTACGTTCTGTTCCGTTCTCTTCCTCAAAAGAGAGCTTCTTAGCATGATGCTCAGGATCACATCACCTGGATTACTATGTGCAGTTCTGGGCTCCCCAGTACAAGAAGGGCATTTAACTTCTAGAGAGTGTCCAGCGAAGAGCCACAAAGATGATTAAGGGACTGAAGCATTTGTCCTATGAGGAAAGACTAAGCGAGCTGGGCCTGTTTAGTCTGGAGAAAAGAAGGCTGAGGGGAGATTTGATTAACATGTCCTTGAACATGTTAATCATGTTGAGGGGTGGTTGTAGGGAGGATGGGACCAGGCTCTTCTCCGTGGTGGCCAGTAACAGGACTAGGGGTAACAGTTGTAAGTTAAAACACAGGAAGTTCCACCTCCCTGGAACAGGCTGCCTAGAGAGGTTGTGGAGTCTCCTTCTCTGGAGATCTTCCAAAGCCGCCTGGATGGCACCCTGTGCCACGTGCTCTAGGTGTCCCTGCTGGAGCAGGAGGGTTGGACTAGATGATCTCTAGAGGTTCCTTCCAACCTCAACCACTCTGGGATTCTGTGTGATTCTGTGTGACATCAATATCTCTGGCATTCCTTGTTTGTGTCTTACCCACTTATGCAGTTCAGTCACCTGGGGTGAGGGCTGTCCATTTATTTTATCTCTACAAGCCGTAGCTTACTAACTTGAAAATTGTATGCAGTCTTTCATACATCATACACCATAATGAAAAATGTTGTGTTTAAATTGATATAGTAATGTTTCCTCTTCTATCTAAGTAAGTTTTCCAAATTCTTCCTTTAAAGTTCTCATTTTATTAAGACTGCATCCAGAATCAGTGGCAAAATTTGATCTCAATCTCACTGCAATATCATCATTAATTTTCTTCAACAGGAAGCCATTGCTGGTGAAACCACACTTCATCCATCATATCTGTATTAGATTATTATATTTTATTGCATATACATATACAATATTTTGCATTTTTTTCATGCTAGGAAGATGTTTGCAATTCAATGAGTATACAGAATCTGAAGTCAAACATGCAGCTGGATTCCCAGTTCTCAGTGACTGCTTTAACATCCTTGCAAAGCATGAACAGTTTTGCAATATTTGCCATAGAGTCAGTACAGACAGTCATTATCTTGACTCAGAGTCTTTGTTTTTTTACCCTCTGCAACATTAAAGAAATTTTTGACCAATTTGTGAAAACATAGGAAATAAATCCACTATCTGTGAATACTGAGGCCTAGATGAACAAATCAAAAATCATATGCAGGAAATGCCAAAACTAGGCATACTCAAAGCTGAAAATGCAGACAATGCATTGATGTCTAAATGGTAATTCTCAGAGAGCAAATTAATAGATGGAAAAAAAGAGAGAACAAGAATTAAAATAGATGATTTGGAATATATAGATATTTTCATAGATAACCCCCCAAAGCTTTAGAAATGAGAAAAAATGGATATCAGAATCAGAGGGGAAAAATGACAGCTATTTTGAAGAAATTTTGTGTGCTTAAATATAGATGCGGACCCACAAACATTTTTAGGGCAGCTCTGTTCTATGTTATACTTGCAAAAACATTAAGGAAATGAATTGCTGCATTTACTTGCAAAAGAGAACCATGATGGTGTACTCATGTTTAGCTACATTTACATTGTAATATATGGACTTTTATAATGGAGTTTTTTAGATAACAACCTTCTAATACACAGGAAATAAATATTTGAAGTTTTGTAACAGTTTGGTCTTTAGGTCATTAGGATAAAGTGCTAAAATTTCCACTTAAGTAACACTAAGAACTAAACTTTGGGTTGTATTTTCCATGGTAGCTGTTCTACCTTGAAATGCCAGTAATCTTCTTATGAACATAAACCAATCAAGAACCTGCTTTTCCATTTTGTCCAAAACATTTCTGGAAAGCAATTTTCCTAGCCCCAAATGCTGCTCTGAAATGCAACAAGAAACCAAATGATTGCATATTTCGAGACCATTTTTATCCATTTTAAACTAATCCCAGTAATCATCCAGTGTCACCAGGTTCCTGCATTATGGGATTTGGTGAACATCAGTGCCACATTCAACTGTGTGACCACCTGCAGGATCTTCTTGAGGATGTCTCCTCTCAGCCTTCTCTGCTCCAAACTAAATATTCCAGACTTTCTAACCTTTCCTTGTAAGGCAGCTTCTGCATGTCCTGGATCATTTAGTTGCCTGTGTTCCTAATGCCTCTATATCCCACCGGAGATACATAACCCAGAGCTGCAACAGAGGTATCAAGATGTGAACATACCAGAGTGGTGTACCGCAGAAATGCTGTAGTGGCAGAATGGTATGCTCTGTCTTTTCCCAATGCTCTCTTTTATGTTGTGTGTAGTAGAGATATACAACATATTTTAATGTGAGGTAACTTTTATAGAAATTTATAGATATGGCTATAGTGCTTTTACTTAAATCCTAGTTTACCACAGAAGCACCAACAAGTAAATCTTTGGGAAATCTGAAACTTATCATCATCAGAGGCACACAAACATTGCACTTTGTTCCACACAACTCTAAGCACAGGGGATTTTGCCACAGGCTTAGAGAAAAAGTTGATTATCTTGAACTTGTTCTGTCTTCTTGCCTTGGAAGTCACAGCTGAGTAAAATAACTACCTGAATCTTCTTAGTTCAAATCCCAAACATTCAGCATCTCCAAGGAAACTGCACACATCATATTCAGAGCACTTCTTTGGGGGCCACACTGCTTTAATAAAGTGTTTTGCATGTACAGTAAATATAATCAGGCAAGGTGAAAAAAGTCCTTCTCTCAAGCCTAGAGACAGACTGTGGCACAGTTTTGTAACCAATCCACAGTTTTTGCTGTAAATAACCAGGATAGAGTAATGGCAAGGGCTGATACACATATTTATATCTTTTATATTTATATTTATGTCTATTTATGTTTATATCTTTTATATATTGTTTTTCACACATAGCCCCAGTTCAAGACTGCACTAGCAACAACATATTCATCTTCAAATCAAATAAAGTCACAGGGGAATAAACAATGATATTCCTCTTTTGCCTATTGGAGTTTGTTCCCGCTATATTTTTTTTTCAATGAGTGAACAAACAACCAGATAACTAAGTCAATCTGAAAGACAAAAAGGAGTCAAGCCTTTGATATGATCATTACATTTTGGCAAATCTTTCTGGAAGTGACTTAGGAGTGGAGAGCCATCCTTCATCTTGTCCTTGGCCAAGTGAAAATGCAATCACTGTGCTCAAGCATAGACTCGTTCCTTCATATCTCCTCAAGGCGAGCAGCGATGAAAATAATAGACAAAACTAGTTTTTTTTTTCTAAGTCATTCCAAACATACAGGATGAAAAGTTTGCTGCTGCCACCCTCTGAAATGGAGTAGGTTTGCACTTTTTCCTTCCAGATCTTTCAAAGGCATTCAGGTCTCCCTCAGGCACAAAGCAGTCAGTAGTGGTGGGCAGACTGAGAAACTGGGCCCTGGTCCCAGGCCCCAGCAGCAAGATATACCCTATATCTGAAGTATTTATCCATCTCTAGAAATATGTGTGACGAAAAAGTACACATGATATTTTATTTGTGTATAGGCTGAATAGCCAGTTTACTCTCTCATGCTTAGTCTACTTAAGAAGAAGGTGTGTATCTAATTCACCTTTTTGGGCAGAGACTGCACTATTAAGATTAGTTGTTTCTATTTCTGTCAATGTTCTCTTTATTTTAGTGTTTTAGTCTATGCAAGCTTCATAAGAAAAGGACATGCTTTTTCTCCTCCCACAGATTCAAATCCTCTCCTACCTACTCACATCACCTTCATGATGTGCGCTCCCTGCCATAGTGCCATAAAAATTACTGTCCGTATGGTAGTATGAGTCATTGCTGATGAACATAGGTAATCATGTCAGATCCACAACAGACAGAAGTGATGGCTCTACTTCTGTGTTCAGGACGTATTTCACCAACTGGATAAGAGCACATGAGCAGAAAAGAGACAGCATGTAAAAATGCTGTCATTCATAGAGCTAAGTATCATAAAGAGAAAAGATAAGGCCAAGTCACAATGGAGTTTTGAGGAAGTCCAAATATTATTGCATAATTGCAGCTCATACTGACAAATTAGGGAACACATTCCTTCATATTCTCTCCCCCTTTTCATCCCTTATCTTCTATCTCTATGTCCTGCTAACCACTTGAGCTACTGCAGTCATAGTAAGATGTCCTTAATGGCATCCTTAATCCTAGCATAAGGAATTTTCTCAGAAAATAATTTGGTTTCAGTGTTGAGGCCCATTTTACAATTACGTATTTATTCTTGGTATATTAGTCACCAGTGTGAAATATAGCAAAATAAAAATACTCTTTACATCTTTTGAATACCATTAAAATAAACCAATAGTTATGAATCCAAATAAAAATTAAGAGTCTTGATATTTTGTTGCTACATCTCTACACTGGACAGTTTTCTTGCAGAATGTAGTCTGTGCTTATCATGGGCATAAATATACAAACAAAAGTATGTTGATTTTGATCCATTTGTTTTGAACATTGAACTATTTTTTAAACACATCTTTCCCTTTTAGCGTGCATCTGTCCCTCCACATAGGCTGAGATATTCCAAAGTAGCTATCATTCAAGTTTCAATGAACGTCATTCAAATAACAGGCATAGTGCTGAAAAGCAGATAGAAACACAAAACGAGGATCTAAACCTTTCACGTGTATAACACGGGACAGAAATAGGCTATCAAAATCACTCAGTGTTTGACAGGATAAATCCAGGTCTGAATCAGAATTTATCCAAGATCTTAGGAGATCAAGTTGCATTTCTACACAAGTAGTTATAGATTTTTTTCCCTTGTAAACTAGCAGATAACATCAATTAGTGTAAATGAAGCAGAGTTGGATTAATGAAAAAGAAAATACCCTCCCGAAGACTTTTATTTCCCACTTTGAGGAATTTTCTTCCAAAATCTGAATTCCTTTCAGAAATGAAAATTTTGCAAGTAAAATACAAGAGTTATATTGCCTAGCTAGTGACTGTAAGTTTTTTAATAAGTGGGCAATTTTGAAGAGTAATATTTTTATATGCACACTTAAAACATGTTAAAAAATTTCTGCTGTTTCCAATTTGCTGGGGTTTTTTTGTTTGTTTTGTTTTGGTTTGTTTTTCCTAAGATTTTAGTTGTTATGTTAATAAGACACCATGCTGCTTAGGAATGTTTTTTCACATACTCTTACAAACAAACATTTATTCACTAACATTTGTTTGTTTCTGAGCCTCATTTTGGAAATGAAAATTTCTTTTTGTATTTGTAATATATATAAAAAGCAACTTCATTTTCTTTTCAAGCTTGTCAGAAAAATGTCTTTTTGGCCAAAGGACAAGCAGTCTTCTATTCGGGGAAGAAAAAAAGGCAAAATCAAAATACATTTAATTTATTCAAAGCTTTTACATCAAAGTTGTAATAATAGACTTTTTAAATTATTGTATTATGTATTAATTCAGAAAGCATAAAAGTTATAATCAATTTAAGGAGCAGCAGGTACTGTGCCAATTCAGAATTGCTGCTTAATTTCAATATAATGTTCTTTCAGAATCCAAAGCTCACTGAAATCAAAACATGTTCATGAAACATACTAAGTTTAGGTCTTGTACAAAAAATGTATGCATAGTACTGTTGAAAAAAAATAGCATTTGATAAATTGCAGCCTTTCTTTTCACAGATATCCCTGTAGCAAATAAAAATATGTTTGATGATATATGTATTTTTGACGTGGATGAGTTTTTTTTCTTATGGGTAGATAACACTTTCCTGTTTGATCTATGAACTATTTATTGCAGTTGGAAATGCTGTATCCTTTATCTACTTGATTGCCAAAGCAACATTAGTTTTCTCATAGCACAAGTACTTTTCCTGAACAAATATATAAAAGTGTGTAACCTGACATTACTACTCTACTACATTATTGCAGAGAGTGTGCTCTGTCCCATCATCTAGGTCATTAATGAAGAGGTTAAGCAGGATTGGCCATGTATCAACCCTTCGGGAACACTACTAGTGATTGCTCTCCAGATGGATTTCGTGACACCGATCACAACCCTCTTGAAGCCAACAGTTCATCTGGTTTTCAGTCTACCTCATTGTCCTCATGTGGCCTGCATTTCATCAGTTTGTCAGTATGGGAGACAGTTTCAAAAGCTTTGATAAAATCAAGGTAAACAACATCCACTGTCCTCATCCACTAAGACAATCACCTCATCATAGAAGGTTTTCAGTTGTGTGCCTGACTGTTTTATGGAACGTCATCAAAAAGTGCATTTGACAAGAAAAGTTCTGCAGTATAAGAAATCAATTCAAGCTGAGAATAGGCTTTTTCAAGACAAGTGTGAAGCCTAACACAAGTACCATAGCTGTGGGGTGCAAATCACACAGAAAATAATAGAGATAATGAAGTACTTCCAGTTACATCTTTGCCTCATAAAATCGAACTACAATTTGTGCCTTCAGAAAGATAAGCATTTGTTCCAGAGGACCTAACTGATTTTCAGCTATCTAGTTAACAGTGCTTCTGCATAAAATAACATAAGAGATAACGTTAGGAAAACAGCTTTTCAACTGATCAGTTCACTACACATTAGTGACTAGCAGGAAGACAAAAAAATAGGCCTGCTATTAGATGTGGTGGGCTAAATGCTTTGACCCTTGTGAAATGTAGCCCAGGAGCTAAATCAAAAAGTTTTTTTCTGTTGCTGTTATTCCTAGTAAAGAAAAGGCAGCAGCTAGTTTCTTATAGAAAGCCATATTTAAGACATGGTGGCTGAAAATACTGGTGCTGGCAGTACACATTCAGATCCACTGAGAGCTAAAGGGAGGTGCAGGCTTCACAGCCGATGTCATATTGAAACGCTCCTGTTTTAAAAGTTTTAGCTTATTTACATAATTAATGTTTTTTTCTGCAGACTTAGATACCATAGAAACACTCCATTCAGGAAGCGTTGTGAGTGACACTGCATACCATTTTATTCAGTGGTGCAGCTGTGAGCCTAAGTGATACACAACATTTTCAGTGTAACTGCAAGTTAATATGATGTCCGTATCTTGACATTCCTTAGAGTAGATGCTGTGGTGAAAAACAGTGAAACTTTCTAGACAACGGAGTTTCGTCAACACACAAGAAACACAGGCACCTAAACCGACCTCTGATGGAAACTCACTGAGGACAAGTTCTTCAATGAAAACCATCAGAGATCATCAGAAAGCTTTCCTGATTTATTGTTTGCACCAGCTATTGTTCTACCTCCTAGTTCTGGTGTGGGTCACCGAGCTTATTTGTGACCCTCTTACCAAAACTGTCCTTTGGTTCACCATCTTCAGGGCAGGTACCAGGTTCCTTCTAATCACTAGGAGGAAGAGCTGCAGGAGCGACCAGTGGGTAAGAAATGACAGTGACTCCACTATAGCCCCAGCTGCTCCTCTGTTGGACAAAACTGGTCCAGCCAGCTCAGTTTCAGACACTTTATTAGCTTGGTTTCTCTCACAGAGTTTCACAGCTCAGTACCGCTCTTTGCCAGTAACATGATATGAGCAGCACAAGACCTGAGGCCTACAGCTGCATTCAGTTCATGGCCCTCGGGTGGCCACACATACTCTCTAGAGATCTTTCTTACCACAAGCGAAACCGCTGAACTGTGGTACTCTTCAAATTCCTGCTGAAATCCGCAGGGGTCCTAGATAAAGAAAAATGTCCTTGGCTGAAAGACAAAAGGCAGAAAATTAACAAATGCCTCTTGTGCATCCTTAAAGAGAATTTTTGGTGAGATGTGACCTTGTGATGCTGCACTGAACACCTAAAGGCACTATTAAAAACGTTGTCAAAGTCACCTCATTTTTCAGGCAAGGATAAAGGTATTACCTCAAGGCTACATTCCCTGACATTTGGTTTGCTTTATTAATTCTACTTGATTTATTTACTCACTCTTAGATATCTTTGTTTAGCATTTCTATGTTTTCTTGAGTACTCTTTTGCAGGTAGAAAAAAATACACCACTGTTTTTAATAGGTTATTTTGTTGTGACTGGAACAATACATTACCATCATTACTTAAGTGTTGTGCCAAAGTCTCCAGCATCATAGCTGAATTAATTAAAAAGGGAATTTTCAGGACACAGAAATGTAAACCTATTTTAAATTATTTTTTCATGTCTATCTATTCTTTCTGCCTTAAATTATTTTTGAAATTCCAGAGAAGGAAAAGGGTAAAACTTCAGGTTATAGAGAGGTATAGTGTTGATATGTTCCTTTCACTTCCCTCTGTAGCTTTTAATAAGATGCGGTTAGATGTGCTTACGGCCAACATTCTAATTAGGAATTAATTTTATAACTTTTCTGCAGAGCCAAGTCAGATTTCATAGTTCTGAATTTCCTCTGGAAAGAATAATTTTATCAGTTTCATTACATAGATATTGTCAAGTTAGTTATTTAACTTTAAGTTTTTGGGGGAGTGGGGAGGAAGAAATATATTCACATGTATTAATTCTGCCAAAAGATAGAAAGTTAAGATTGTTTTAAAAATAGACATAAGGGAACAATAGAAAGATTCTAATGGATTACAGGATGAATCAGGCACATAACTATTATGAGAATCTGGGCCCCTTGACTTGACTTGTTTATTTAACCAGCAAGTTCAATAAGCATTAAGGAGCAAGGCAAGACAAGGATAACAGCAATGCACTTAAAGTGGTTACTGTATGCATATTTTCTGAATTCTGAAGAAAAATAGTTTGTACATGCAAGGGTTGGGCATCTTGATATAGCTATCATTTTTAATTAATTTTAATCAAAATTAAACTTAATTTTAGAATCTTTCAATTTTAGTAAATGAGATAATAGTATTGGTAACAAGTTTTAAGGCAGACTTTGAAATAGAAGGTTGTCGCAGCTTTATGAGTTAATCCAGGGCAATGAAAACACTCATTAAAAATGGCATAAAATAGTATGAAGACAATAACTGTTAATCCCTGTAACGGGGCGGCGGTGAGGTGGAGGGTTGGCCTGCAACAGGGACCAAGAAGCATTCAAGTCTTAACTTTCCGGTAGAATGGGTCATCTACCTGCATGAAAGCTCATGCAGGCAGATGACATCAGAAGATAAAGAGATTTTAGTATATCTGAAGAGCCTGAATTGCTAAGTTCTCAAAGGTATTTATAAAGACCTTAATGATTAAAAATTTGTCTAATAAGAGGGATATGTGAATTGGCAGGAAGAAAAAAGGTGAAAGCCCTCAGAGGAAGCTGAAGAAAAAAGATCAATGCAGACTTCCCATCTCTGCTTACCACATTATTATCTAGTGAACTGCCTGTCCCCCTTCATGGCACTCATATATCTTCATGTATCTGAGCTCCAGTTCTACACAACCATTAGACATTGCTTTTTCTGTTTGCCAGCTTCCCAAGCAAGTCACTTTGAACTCATTATCATACTGCTGAGCATGCCTGAAGATTAACTCCAGCAAATGCATGGCCTCCTTGGCATAACTTTTCTCTTCACTAAATTCTTTATGGTTAGGCACAGGGGCCACAGAGTTCAAGGGCTAGTCATAGGTATATATCTGGAGTTAATGCACAATCTTTGAAGCAGCCTTAGGTGGGATTCCTGTTCTTGAGCACCGACTACTTGTTATCTATGAAAGGAGGCATAAGCTTGCTTTCCAGACTGCCAAATATAATTTCCTTTGTTTAGAAGGGGATTTGTTGACATGCAAAAATATTGTCAATAGTCTTTATAACTTCAAGGACAAAATAATTCAGTAGCCAAGTAACCAGAGTGTTGATAAACTAAGTTACATGTTACACTGTTTTAAAAAAAAAATTGTACTGAACATGATGGACTATTAGGTTTAGAAACAGCTTGAGATAAACTATGTTTAAGATGAACCAGCTGAAGTACACTCAGGCAAACGGTTTGTTGGAATAGGATCTAGTGACGTACAATTTAACACAAAGAAAACTGAAAATATAGACTATAAAACTTTAAAAGTGGTTACCTTTGTTACCAGATTCCATACAGGTTTTAAGCCAACCCACATTTTTCAGCCTTCCTCTTAGCTTAAGTCTTAAATGATTCAGCAGATGCAGTCCACTTTTATAGCATTTAATTGCACTCTCTGTGGACAGGATACAGCACAGAATGCAAAGTTTTCCCTTTGCTGACGGTTTCCCAGGAATTCAGAGCCACTGGGAGCAGATATGGACAAAGGGATCCTTAGCCAAGACCTGTAACAGTTTGGCAATGATGTGGTATCAGCACATAGGACCTGACAAGAAAGTGCTCTTTGTGACTCTGTCTCATTACAAGCCATCGTACCTTCAAGATTTTCCCTTGTGCCTGACAGCTGGCAAGGACTCTGCTGCTGGTGGCTTTGGGGCTGCCATCCTTTTATTGTGGTAATGAGCAGCACACTAAAGCAAAAGACCTACTTCAGGTCTTTTAGGCCTAACCCAGTCAGTTTAGTTTAGGGATTTTGTTTTTTTGTTTGTTTTTTTAAAGTATATACTTGTCTTGGTTACCTATTCCTCATAGCACAGAAGCGCAAGTCTCAGCACATTTCTTGGCTCAGCTCTTGGAAGGCCTCACAGCTGTATACTCCAACACCATAAAGAAGTTTCAGTTTGAGTGCAATCTAAGGAAACTGATCGGCTGTTCTTGCTGTAAGAAATGGGGAAGGATCCCAGGCTTAGAGTCAACTTTAGATCCATCTCTTAGAAAAATTAAATGTAAAAGCAGAAGGAATGGTGTGGTGTTTCAGAGTGGTTTTTTCTGATTCAAGGCCTGGCACTAAAAAACCTCTGATTATCAGATTAATATATTTTTTTTTTAAGCAAGTCTTTAGAATTTATACTGCTGGACCAGAGACTGAAAATAATGCCAATACTGATGTTAAGGACTCAAAATTCAAATAGGGCACTGTGACTGAAGTTTTCAAGGCAAGAGCTGTTCTACAGCAGCTATAAGGGATTACAGAAAGCATTTCTTCCAACGATCTCAGAAGATCATTATTAGAATACAGAAAACAATTATTAGCCCAGAGCATTTTTCCCTCACTTAATTTACAAATGGTCTTCCCCAGGGCTCCAGCTGCTACATTCCTTCTACAGCCTTTAAAGAAATAGTATAGATCCCCATAGATCTTCTCTTTAGCCTAGTTTTGTGACTGCTTATGTATGACACTTTCACAGGTTCTCTCTCATGGCCCCAAATTCAGGGTAACATCTGATTTTAAATGTTCTATTTCAATCCTGGCAGCTACTTCGTTGTATATTCACTTGCCCCATCTTAAGCTTTGATTAAAACTTTCTTAGTTGGATGTGGAGATTGCTAAACTCCTCTAAATTGTCTAAGCAGGGGATAAACTGGCTTAACCAGCTCTGTCTTTCTATGGACTTAAGCACGTCAATTCAAAATCAATTTAGGTAGCTAGCTATAATGTATCAGTGAAGAGAAGCAGAAGTAAAGATACGTAGTAATCTCTCTAATTTGAGGCTAAGTTCCTGGGAGAATCTTAACTGCCTTATTTTATTAAAATAGGAACACAAAGAACACTCCTAGTAGTGTCCTTGTAGAACAGAAATGTGTAATCCCCAATTAACTCTTTGTAAGTTTTCTTCTTGCATGAGCCAGACCCAAGGAAATCTGCACATATATGCATTTCTCACACTGCAACATATAGAACCCATGAAAAAGGCACCATAGTGACTATGGAGGAAGGAAAATGTTCTTGAAACTGCAGCTGACAGAAGCCGTTGAGTTTCACAGTGCCTATTATGGAGATCATATAGAAGTAAATGGTGATTAATAAAAAATAGAGAAATATTACAAAGGATCTCCTGTATTTTTGCACTTTCACTTGTTTTTGCACTATCTTTTGAATATATTTCAAATAACATATGACATGTTTCAAATAAAAAAGAAAGGGTGAGGTATTTCTTTGTATATAAGTAAATTGCATAACCTCTATGTCACTTAGCTTCCAGTATTATGTAACTGGTAATGATGGTCCTCTATATTTAAGGTACAGTGTGAACAAGGAACTTGACCGCTATGGTTCTAAGTGGATCAATTTACTTAAAAAAAAAAAAGTTTCCCCCCCAACTCTCTTTACAACTGTATTTTGCATTATTAACGTTTATAGCACCTACTTACACAGTTCCTCATAACTGCAAAATTAACAATTAGGTTAGGGTAAGTTTGGTTCTACTGATAGATTATTTAAATCTGTTTCATTACAAGTAAAAGGACTTTTAGACTTTTTTATAGAATGAACAAAGTAAGCATGGATATATTTCATCTATATTGTCTGCAGTCTAAACAGATTTGTAATAAGAGCATTCCAGTACCTATCTATTTAATTATGTTGGAACACTGGGAGAGTGATATTTCAACATCTGCTGATGAGTGGCTCATATCAATGCCTCATTCATCATCCTTAGCCTGCTACACAAGTGGAATTTATAGAGCAAGAGCCAAACACTATCATAAAAAAGCAGAATTCCTTTAAAACATTAGAAAAAATTCACACAACAGGTCTTCAGTAACTTTTATTTTTCATTAAAAGGACTTCATTTAAACGTGAAACTTATGAGATGATTTTCAAATCTGGAAAATCCAGATTTTGTATGTGTTAGTTACAATCATCAGTTGATTTCAAGTGATTCCACTTTTTTTTTTTTTTTTTTTTTTTTGATGGCCTTTGCTGGGAGACTTACTGCCTCCATATTGTATCGATGTGAACCTACGGCTTTCACAGAAGTTTGTTCAACCTTTCTACATCCTTCACTTAGTTCACCAAACATCCAAAAAAGGACAGCTACGAATCGCTGAAATCAACAGATAACTTAATTAGAAGGTCAAAAGGATTGACAGTTTCTGTAATAAGCAATTTCACCCCCACAATATTTTCCCCATCTTCAGGCTATATGGTTGGGGTTGCTTTTAATAGACTCCATGTATCAGGCTAAAAGCTGCAAAGTGCTCTCAGTGACTGAACAGGAAATGCAAGAGCCATTGGCACAGCTTTGTGTGTTTTTACAAATGAAGATCATTACAAAAATGTGTCCTGCAAAAGATCTTTTATTTACAAAAGACCTTGAGTGACAACTTTCTCAGATTCCCTACACATGCTTCAGGGGGATATATAAATCCTAGATGACCGTGAGTTAGCAATCATCTTTGACAAATACCGATTCTATTTTTGTTGGCAGCATGCATGATACATTTCCCTTATCTCTGTAGATGAGTAGTAATAAGCATTACATAATATCTTTGTGGTTTTCATTAGTGGTTGCATTTTAGGCTCTCTTAATCCATTACTGTACTTGAAAGGTGAGAATGGGAGGTATTATAGATCTATGAAAAGTAACAGCTCAGTGGATAATGAGATTGACTTTTTATGTTTAAGACGAGCTAAGTGAGCATTACTGATTTTTTTTTGATTTTTTTTTTTTGTATCTGAAACGATTCCTGCTGACTTCTACAGAACTATAGGTTGTTACCACTGTAGCACATAGCATTTCAGTGAGCCATGAAGAGTAGACATTACAGAAACAAAGTAAGCCTGAAGTATTGATACATGAATGCTTCTAAATTCACAGCCAAAATGACAGGGGATTATCTGAGAGTTCCTTGTTGTGCAATATTTCCATCATATTAAAAGTACCAAAGAGCAAGGATACAAAGAAAACATTTTTCAAATGCTTCCTTCCTTCCTTCCTTCCTTCCTTCCTTCCTTCCTTCCTTCCTTCCTTCCTTCCTTCCTTCCTTCCTTCCTTCCTTCCTTCCTTCCTTCCTTCCTTCCTTCCTTCCTTCCTTCCTTCCTTCCTTCCTTCCTTCCTTCCTTCCTTCCTTCCTTCCTTCCTTCCTTCCTTCCTTCCTTCCTTCCTTCCTTTTTCATTTTCACTAAGGAACTGAAAGAAACTACATTAAAATTTAAACTAGGATCATTCACGTTGCTGTACCCTTCAGTCTTGGCTTCTCGAAGGCAGTTAGGAATGTAAATCACATCACTGATTTGAACAGAATAGGGGGACCAAAATAACAATGCTAATCTGGCCCTTCGTGACTTTTCAGGAATGCTGTGTGAAGTAGATGGAAAAGAGTGGAAAAAGGTCACAACATAAAAGAGAATCTCAGATGCTGTAAATTAGCAGCACTAAACTGTTGTCAATTCACTGATTTACACCAGAAGAAAAACTGATCATTTGAAAATAAATTGTGTCTTTAACACTATGAAGAGTTTGCTGCTTTTAGTACACATAGTAAAAGAGAAAAAAAGTCACACAAAAGGAAAAATATTTTCCTGTTCTCAAATGGCATATAGTTCATTGTAAGAATACAAGTCTAATAGCAGGTTCATTCACTACCTGCTTCCAAAACTAACTATAGGCAACTAAATCAATAAAGAGCTCTGATTTTAAGTTTGATTCTTTGGAATCACAGAATGGTTAAGGTTGGAAGGGACCTCTAGAGGTCATCTAGTCCAACCCCCCTGCACACGCAGGGTCACCTAGAGCACGTGGCACAGGACTGCGTCCAAGCGGGTTTTGAAGATCTCCAGAGAAGGAGAGTCCACAACCTCTCTGGGCGGCCTGTTCCAGTGCTCTGTCACCCTCACAGGAAAGAAGTTCTTCCTCACATTGAAGTGGAACTTGCTGGGTTTCAATTTGTACCCATTAGACACTACTGAGGAGAGTTTGGCCCCATCCTTCCTCCATTCTCTCCTCAGGTACTTATATATATTGATCAGATCCCCTCTCAGTCTTCTCTTCCCCATCATCTTCGTTGCTCTGCACTGGATCCTTTCTAGAAGCTCCACATCCCTCTTATACTGGGGAGCTCAGAACTGCACACAATACTCCAGGTGCAGCATATTAACAAATACAATTAAACTGCATAATTAAAAAAAAACACAAATGGAAAAAAGAAAAGAGTTCTCTTTTTTATAGTAATGAATTTAAATAAGCATTTTTTGTTACCATCTTAAATTGTAAATTAGCGGCTGAACAGTCCACAGCACTTGTCTGGGAAAGGATGATCTTCAATAATTACTTTTTTATCGCCTGTGAGATACTAAGTCTAGATCTCCGGGTCCAGGGGAAATGTGACATTCTGCAGACTTTAACAATTTTAAAATAAGGGAATTTATAACACGTAACTCAGAAGACACACTGTAGACACGAGCTTTGTGATGCAAACACTTTTGTGATTTCATTTTTTCTTTTCTTTTTTTTGTCATGGCAATTTCATAAACAATAATGTGTTAATATAATGTCACAGTTTTTCTCTTTTTTTTTTTTTTTTTGCCTACTGTTCCTTGGGCTAGCATTGCCCTGGTTTTATGGGGAAGCTGTGGATTTTCTCACAGAGAGCCCTAAGGTCAGATGAAAAAACTACTAAAGCCTACAAGATTATTAACTTCTGTGGGCTCCAGGAGATAACAAACACAAATTATAAAATCATCTTGCAAAATTACTCTTGCAGATAGAAGCACTAGGAGAAAACAGTACTCCAATAATCCAGGTTATGGATTATGATCTACCGCTGCATTTGTTAAAGGGGCACATGCAGTTCAAGCAGGGCTTTTTCTTCTCTTCTCTTTTCTCTATGGTAAACCCTTTGCAGAAATATTGCATTGGGATACTTTAAGTTCATTTTAGCTAGTGATGCAGACAGCAAAGATATGAAAATAATCATGTTGTGTGAAAATTATATTTTCAACTAAATGTATCTGTGCATACAGGGCTCCAGCCAAGAATCTTAAAGGCAGATCCTCTTTGAGTGCTGCTGTTTCAAGTCCACGGCAGCACACAGATATCTGAGCTTTATCCTCTTCTTTCACACCACTTCTGAATTTGGCATGTTGAGCTGAAGTTGACATAATGTACACATCAGGGGATGAGTGAAAGGAACATAACTGTAAAAGAAATTTAGAGACAATATAAACAGCAGCCAGTAATTTGGTCCAAAGAAAACAGCAATCGTTTCACAGGTACTTGCGTCAGCGCTATTAACTTCAGCACCCAGGAGCTTATATTCAACCTCACAGATGTCAAATTGGATTAGGAACCCTCACCATGATATAATATATCTTCTTCAATGTAACTTTTACTGTTCACAAAAGCAATTTTATGCCTTTTGTATAACTTTGAAGCTTAAAAAAATATCCTTAAAATTAGAGACAATCAAATACCTACCAAGATAACACTTGATTGGGAAGATATTAGGACAAGTGCATTGGCAATCAAAAAAATAACTGTAGACCTTAGCTTTCCACTGAACTAGCTCCTCTCTCAGGTATGCACTAGCTTAGATATTCATCAATTTTGGTTTTAAATCCTTTGAGGTTCTTAACTTCTACAATTTTCTTTGACAGCCTATTTCTTAGGAGTAGGCCCTCTTTAAGAGCAAAATATCTTCTGAATATTGAGTATAAATCTCTTTCCTCAATTTTCATTGCATTATCTTGTGTTGCAGAAAGGTTCATTTCCGAATTCTCTGTGGGATGTCCATTTGTGTGCCTTTTTTAAGCCTCTTCTCAGGTCCCTTTCCTTTTCATAGAATCACAGACAGAAGACACAGAAAAGACCCTCAAGTTCATCTTACTTATCCTATTGATCATAAAAAACTATTCCCTATAGAAAGTGCTCCATTCAGTTCAATTTACAATTGTTTCACGCAATAGGATTTCTGTTCCTTCCCTTGAGAAGCTATTTCACAGCCTAGTAGAGCAGTGTTTCCTTGGGACCTACTGAGGAAAAGTTTCTCATATAAATGAGGAGCCCAGTTCTTCTCCATGGCCATGCAAAGTTTACTTTCTCCACATTCTGTTCCTGATCTTTTTTTTTTTTTTCAGTGAAAGGACAGAGGGACCTGTACAAAAAATAAGAGACAAGAAGTCCTCAGTGATTTAGTCCTGTCCAGGTGGACTATTACCTGAGAATGCCTAGAATAGGAAGTGCGTACTGAAAATGAGAAGGTAGCTGGCAGGCATTTCTCTTTAACCATCCTGCCTTATCCAGAGCACTATTCAGGAGCAACAAAAACAAACAAAACAAATAAAGGAACAATGAAGCAAACAAAGAAAACTAACCTAACATAGACTAGGAATACAAATCTACACTCTATTTCTTCTTGCTGTGAAACAGCATCCTACTTTTCCTATATCAGGACAACCAAGGAACTTCTCCAACTTACTGTTTAGCTGCAACCACTACCGTCAGGCCGCAGACTACAGAGATAAATTCCAGCTGGCCTGGTAACAGGACGTCTCTCAGTACATAGAATAAAAATATTTGTGGCTGAACTGGATGCCTCCATATCAGATGATTCAGAGCCAAAAAGGAACATTTTGCCACTCAGAACCTTTTCCCTTGTACTACCCTGGTCCATATCTTACTACCTCCAGGGCATAGCCATTCTTTTTCTGGAGTAATTCTCTTTTTTTTTTCCAGCTGCTGTGGACACACTGCAGCCACTGTTACTCCCCGTCCAGCCTGCACAAAGTCCCTCTCCCAGAGTCTTTGCAGCAAACTACCACCGCCGCTGCTAGCCTATGTTGCTTCACCCTTTCTGTGGCTTTAGAGAAGCTAAATACAGGTCATACCGGGATTACATCAGCAACCAAGTAACCTGTGCTGCAGTACCTAGTTCTGTGTGAGAACAACATTGCTATAGCTGAGAACCTCGCGATTAGGGTAGAAATATTCATCTAAGTCTTTTTTTGCGTAAAAAAATAAGGAAAAACCTGTTAGGATAACCTAAGCATTAACTCAGCATTAATTCTGCTAGCTCGATGCACACCTTATTTGACAAAGGCTGAGAGGTTCTTCATTCTCATTAGATTGACTGTCTCTTTAGTGTAGGATGAAATTTAGTTCTATTTTACAAGACATATGAGGTAAAATTCAGCTCCTAAATTGAGAGTATATCAGGTTGATAGATGTAGTCATAGATAACCCACACAAGAACTGCAGTTTTCTTACATAAGTAACTCTAAGTTTGTGTCAGTAAATGTGAGAACTGTCTTGGAAAAAATATTATAGCCCATCTCTAACTTTTATGTAGTTAAATATCACTCATGTTCTCCTATTCCTCTATATCTAAAATAGATATATCACCCCTGAATATGAAAGTGAAACTTCAGTCTCAGTCGTATGGGAAGAAAAAAGTATATATATTATTTATGTTTAGACTGAAGTCTGGTCTGAGAATGAGGATTTTTTTATTCCTTTTGTCTTGCAGGCTCAGGCACAACAACCTTCTCAGCTTTGCTAATTAATCTTGTCCCAGTTGCTGCCTCCACAGGTGATGAGACTCTCCACTTGTCAGCTAAGAAATACAGCTTCAGTAATAGAGAAAGGTTTCCATCTCTGAGAGTCCTAAAACCTCTATTAAAAGCTTTAAAATAAGTTCTGGGGACCTTGCTCAGGGAATTGAAAAATGTTGGAACTTCGAAAAGTTTAGAAGAATAAACTACTGAAAGGTTATTTTCTCCACCTCCCTTTTAAACAAAAGCATAAATAGTTGCTTGACAAATACATTTTTTTTCCCATACGCTACGCAATAATATACCTGCAGCATCAGATTTTTCAGTTAACAGTCTGTCCAGCTTTCTGGAGAAAAAAAAAATACTTTCATGCTATCGTCTAATTGAACTTTATGCAACTAAAAGGCTGCATTAGTAGATATTTGTTATTTTTCCTATGTTAACAAGAGGGAATGCTCTCCTCAAAGAAAAGCTATAAGGACTAATTACTAAGAAGATGGTGAGAAACAAGAGTACATGGAGATTCATGCCCAGCAAGATGACTTGATGATGAAGCTCAAATAAGCCTCTGTGACATTTTGTCTGCATTGATAGGGTGTTTTCATTCATCTACCATCCATATTGTTCATTAACATAAGTAACATAATCTGACTGGATCACTTTAGACTTGGCAATGGCAGGTCAGCTAGTGTCTAGCAATGGATGTTTATTACACTGTCCATACCTCCAACAGCCAAATAGGTGCTGTTTCCCTCTCTTGCAGCTGCAGCCCTGAGTCAGTTCTCAGGCTCGTGCTGAACTGCTGTGACCTCCTTTTGATTCCTTTGTTCCTGCCACACTAGGACAGCGGGATCAAGGTGATCAGGAAAAGATCTTTAATGGTGGGAAGTCCTGGGCTTATACTACCAGTCTATTCCAGGGCTTTATCATCGCTCTTAAAATATTTTCCAGAAGATAAACCTCAAGATTTCCTCTAGTATCACTTTTTCTAGACCTTTAATCATCCTTACCTATGGGCCTTCTCTAATTGGTGTGGATCAGTATAAATCCTACTTCCAGTGAAGCATCCAAAATTGTCTACTGAACTCCAGCTGAAGCCTTTCTGATGCCAAGTAAGGAAGAATTATTTCACTAATTTTCCATACAACATTCCTGTTTATGCATCTGAGTACAGTTCTTGTCTTTCGCAGTAGAAGGTGACATCATTGATCCCTCTTCACTTCCTATTCAACATCTCAGACCCTAGTTGATCCTTGATCTGTATTTGCCTGGCAGGTTATTCACTTTGTACAACTGTCATGTTCTTGAGTAGCATATGACTTTTTCAAAGCAAATTGCCAAGATTAGTATGAATTCTAGCTCTTAACTTCAATGTAGAGAAATTAAAGGCACCCCAAAGCACCTACCAATGGCTCATTGTTAAAATCAGAAGCAGTATCGAGTGTGAAATTGGATTTGTTCAACATTTGCAAAAAATATGCAGATAATCAAAACAGAAGGTGATAGGAACACCACCTTTGAAGTGACCTACAACATACCCATACAGACTACGTTTCCGTATTTGCTTATAATAACATCATGTGCACTATATCAGAAGTTTTTCTACTGTAAAAGTAGATGACATTTATTGCAGTTCTTCTGTGTAAGAGCCAGTCCTCTTTCTGTGCTTCCAGAGGAAATTAGATCAGTTTAACACAGTTTGTGCAAAAATCCACATTGGCTTTTACCCAATTCCCTATTTACTTTCCATCACTTCTAAATGGTCAGTTCAATTCTTTATTCTAGAACTTTTTCTGAGGAGTTAAAATTAAGCTCACATGTATATATATATATATGTACCTCTTCATTCTTTATACAGTTTTGTTTGTTGGCAAAACATCACCAGACAAACAATCATGTGTTTTATACTTCAGAATAAGACTGATTAGTGAAAAAGCTCAGTGAAAATATAATGGGCAAATGATCTCCTATTATTCGCCTAGGGTTATTTTTACACTCAGGCAACACCTGAAATTAAATAAAAAAGCTAGAAGATATTTTTATTGCTCTTTAAAATATTCCCAAATATGAAAGAAAAATCCAAACTCTGTTTATGCCTGCCACATATGACGCACAGTGAAGATTTGCTGAGATAAAACAAAATCCCTTCAGCAGAGGCAATCATTTGGAATATCCACAGAAAACCAATTTTCTGTATTCCAGATGAAAATGAGGAAAAAACACCAAACACATTGTTGAAAGATGCAAAAGCAGTAATTAAAATTTGTACTAGGTCACTTTTTCACAGAGAACAAAAGATTGAAAACATAGACAGTTTAGAAAATTGATTTGATTTCATTTGAAATGCTCCATAAAAAGAAAAATTAGTGCAACCTATAGGAAGAGCTTAAATGTATTACTTTGAAGATAACATTGTTCTTAATGAAAAGCACAAGATGGAGACTCTACGGAAAAAATTTCAATAAACCTGACAGAATAATATCCCACCATCTTACAAAAATGAGCCCACAGCAACACTGACCAAACTAACTGAAATTTAAGACAGCCATTAAACATTTTTTGCAGTATTATGTATTGTTCCCAGACAAACAGGGCTCACATCGATGGCATCAACTGCAAATTAAAGTTTCCTACTTTCATGCCATGATTTTAAATCCCTTTATTTTTCCCTTCTTTGTCTTCTTTTAACATTCTACTGCTGATGCTTATTTATTCAGGATTCCGGTAAAGGCAAATCTCCAGAGCTACATGGGTGTAAGAGCTGTTTCAATAAAGAAGTTAAAAGGTAATTGCTCCCTTTCTGACTTAATTTCAAAAAACAGAAAACGTTGATAGAACTTATCATTAAACCTACATGATGACAGTTTTCATATATTATATAAAATTATTTGGCCTACTGAAGAAAGCTATTTTTAGTATTGCATGTAGTGATAGGCAACCACACAAGAACAAAAGGTCCAGGTCATACAAATTACCCTTTCAGCAAGGTTGATTTAGGGGTTCCTGCCTAATAGGGGTTATTTTTAAATAAAAACAAAATAACAAATTAGAAAGGGGAAAGGACAATTCTGAATCAAAAATCAGGTCAACATTTAAAACTAACCAGTGAGAACAGCAAGCGTACCTGTTCAGAGAAAGGGAATGAAACAAGCATGGTTTGATCAGCTGGTCATAGCCTAGTGTGTAAAAATAACTGGATTCCTTGTCTGTGTTTTAATTCTCTCATGGGATAGGTAAGACGTGTGAATAAATGTAGGAAAAATAGCAAAAGCCTGTTTTTCCAAGTTTTGATTTTAATTCTTCTGGGCTTGACCTCTACATCTAATGCAGGCTGAATGGAGAATATAGCCCGTGTGTGCTGTCAAGCTGTGAGTGAAAAAAACGTTGAGCAGGCAGGTAAGAGAGGGTGGTGGGGAGCCTCTCCAAGTGCACATATGTGTTCATCTGATCAGGGCTACAAAAGGACAGGGAGTGACAAGCACCAGCTGCTGGTAGAATCTATAGAAATATATAAGATTGCTCCTGTCAAAAGTACTAGGAAACCTCTAATTTTCCTAATAATTTACTTTTACAAATAAGACTTTTTCTTTCTTTACCCAGTCTTCCATGTTGTCCCCCCACTCCTTTAAAGACAATGAGCCTTAAGTGTTATTTGATACAGGACAATTATGATCAACTCCCATTTTTTTAGCATAATAAGACACATATAGCACTAAATATTTCTTCTGATGAAATAGAAGGTTAAATTGAGAAATGATCTTAAGAAATCTTAAAATGAAGAATTTTCAGAATTGTTGTCTTAATAGTTTAAATTTTTCTGAAAAAGCTGTAAGGACAGGGCTCTTCACTTTCTAAATCAGCCAGTGCTTCTCATTTTTTTAAGCATTATCTGTCTCTATTTTTCTTCATTTTCCCAACCTCACAGAGAAGAAAGGAAGAGCGGAAAGGCCTAGAAATATCCAAAGTTTAGTTTTTAGGGATCCAACAGCAGAATCCTTAGAAAAAGGATTCTTACTAAGCCTCCCAGACTCCTGAGGACAGGAGAGAGATTTGTGGAAACTCCAAGGCTAAAGTTTCTGAGAGATGTGGAAACTCATTTCCGCCTTTTTGCCCTCCGGTATATTTCAAGGAATAAGACTTTGTAAAACTGATCAAGGAACAGAAGAATATGATAAAGCAGCGGAGAGAGACAAGCCGATAGCTTCAAACACGCTCTTGCAAAAGACAAAAACAGGCGGGAGCATGTATGGAAGTGACTGATGATGCACAGGTAGGATTAATCTTAGTATAGGCACTATGCCACAAAGCTTTTTCTTGAAAAAGTTGTATTTTCAGATTTTTGTCTTCCAGTCACTGTACAGATTTGGAGAGTTTTCTGGTAGGACCTTAGGATACACTGCCTTGGTTTATGCAGGCTATTTTACTTGACATTCTGTTCAGAATAGAAATCAAAATTGCTTACGAAAATCCTGTTTCTCTATTTGCTACAGCATATATCATGGATCTGATTGCAAAATGGAGCTCTACAGTGTGTATCACCCTCCCTGAACAGAATCAGGAAACAAAAATGTTCTCTGAAGTAGGTTTTCATAAGGAGAAGAATCTCTGTTTTCTTGTGCTTTTCTAGAAGTGGTTTGCCTACCTTGACAATTAAATGTGAAATAGACTTCTGATGGTTTACAGTTTATAAATGTGTCTCCTTGACTTTGGCCCATGCACTTAAAATCTGTAAATATTCATTTTCTAAAGTATGAAATAGTAAGTTTAAAGAGATCATTTCAGGTCAGAGAACTGTATTTATAACTGTATTAGTCTACTATAAAAACACCACTTTAAATGGCTAAGAAGGTAGTTTTTAAAGAATGTAGCCCAAATATAATCATTAAAATTTTATGGGTGTAACTGAAGAGAGATTTTGATCCTTCATTTATTTCTATGCCATACATATATCTTGCATATTCTGTTAGCTTGGATAACGGGCATAAATTTCTGAGTTTTATATTCTCATTTATTGATTTAGTCCAATAATTTTGTGCTTACGTTACAAGACTTTATTTCCATTTTATTTCCATTAGCATGTCTAAAAATAAAGGAAATACCTCTGTTGGTTCTAGATGCCATTAAAGATTAAAATTATCCAAATGGTTACGCAAAATTGACCTTATTTTCCCAAAAGATTTGAAAATGTTCCTAGGATGGCTTATATTTTTGATTCACTTAGTCTCTTAATTTTACATTTTACATTTTCCCAGTTCTTGCCTCAATATTGAAATGAATGGAAGAGTTAGTAGAGTTTTATTAACTAATGATTTCTTAAAAAACAAACAAACAAGACAAAAAAAGCAAATAATGCTGTAATGTCTTTGAGTGGTGAACTCTGACTGGAATTTTTAAAATCAAATCAGGTAAATATTAGCAGAAAGACAGAGTGTATCTTCTAGTCAGGTTTCAATGCTGATATTAGTTAGTTCTAACTGTAAAAATCATGGTTCAGTTTGAGCAAGCATGAGTACTCAAGACAAAGAACTGGAAATTATTGGATCAAATGTACAAGAAATCTAGTTAGCAGTATAGAAATGAACACTTTTTGTCCTGAAGTTTTACCATGTGTAAGAATATAGCCTTGCTGCTTCTCTCTCTGCAAGCAGCAAGAGGCTGTGTGCTCCTCACACATATATTTATTTAGTAGATTGGAGGTTTTGGTCTGGAATGGTTAGAAAGATCATTATTGTAGCACAAAGATACTATAAAATACAATATCTTGTTGTAGCAGACAAGCCACTGAGGGATACATACTTGGTGAAGATAGAGCTTTCTCATGGAGTATATAAAAATCATCTAGAAATTTAAATGAAACTAGTGATAATCACTTGTTTTTTTAGTTGACCAGCATGGAACTAGTAGGTGAATAGTACATTCTGTATATATTTAAATAATATAATTAATAACTCTGTAAATAAGAAATATCATATAAGATATAAACTCTATATGGAAGTAAAGGAATCACACTAATTCTTTGGAGAACTGCAGAATTTCACTCTCTAAATACAGAATAAATAGAGGGGTTGTATATTAGATTTATACTAACTTGTAATTTTTCAAGATTAAAATAATACACGGTTCAAGGTATTAAATTTGACTTTTATTAGATTGGTATGTGCTAGGAAAAAAATTGGTGTGCCACCTCAAAGAAACAGTTTTCTAAAACTAAAATAGTTTACTCTTTTTTTCTGAAGTGTTTTCTACTAAGGAATAATTTTCAGAGTAATGAACCCAGTATTCTTTTTGTCTCTTCAGATACCTGAAATTTAGAACTAAAATTTAAATACAGTGCTAGCAAAAATCAAGATTTACTTTTCTGCTAATTCTCCACTCCAAGGAGAAAGATAAGTTGACTGATCTCTTCTTGGATTCCTATATTTATTCATATATTGGACTAGATCTTGTTTAAATAAAAGATTTACAGAGCTCGTAGAACCACTGACATTAGAAGGGGCCTCTGGAGATAAGGCTGCATCAACCAGGATATGTTGCCTGTTCAGTTTTTAAATCACAACCCACAGTCTTTCTGGGTAACCTGTTCTTCACTTTGACCACACTCTGAATAAAAAATAATCTTCTATTTAAAGGGAAATTCTTAATTTCACTTGTGACCTTTTTCCCTTGTCTGATTATGAGGCACTAGTGAGAGGGGACACTTAATCCCCTCTGTCACTTGTTTATTCCCACTGATAAGATCCTTTCTGAGCCTTCTCTTCTCCAGGCCCAGTCTCTCAGCCTCTCCTCATGCGACACATGCTCTAGCCCCTTCATCATCTTCGTGCCTTTTCTCTAGACTCACTACAGTAACTCCCTGTCTCTCTTGTACAGTACTCTCTCATGCTATTCTTGTACTGTCCTCGCCCAGCTGGACCCTGGGCTCCAGATGTGGCCTCACCAGGGGGGAAGGATCACCCCTCACCACATGTTTTGCTGGCTCATATTCAACTTGTGTCCGTCATTACTCTCAGGGCCTTTCCAGTCCATTGGTCCCCAGCCTATACTGAAACCTGGAGTTTTCCCTCCCCAGCAGCAGGACTTGGAACTTAGTTCCTCTCTGCCCATTTCTCCAACCTTTTAAGGTCCCTCTGAAAGACAGGACAACTCTCTGATGTATCAATCACTCCTCCTAGTTTCATATCATTTGCAAACTTGCTGAGAGTGTATTCTGTCCCATCATCTAGGTCACGAAAGAAGAAATTAAGCAGGATTGGCCGAGTATCAGCCCCTGGGGAAGACTACTAGTGACTGGTCTCCAGACAAACTTTGTGCCATTGATCACAAACTTTGTGCCATTGATCACAACCCTCTTGAAGTTTTTCAATCCACTTCACTGACCACTTGTCTGATCTGCATTTCATCAATTTGTTGGTGGAATATTATGGGAGACTGCTTCAAAAAATTTGCTAGCATAACAATAAACAGTCTTCACTGTATTGCCTTTATCCACTAATCCAGTCAAATCATCATAAAATGCTGTCAGTTTGGTAAGATGTGATTTCCCCTTCATGAATCCACACTGCCTGCTCGCAATCACCTATTTGTTCTTCATAGATGTCTGAAGATGTTTTCCAGGGTTATTTGCTCCATGATTATCTCTGTTTATTTTATCATACAAAAAAAATCAGCAAATCTTTTTCATTCAGTCTGAGAAATATGGCAGCATATTGTTCATAGAGCAGAATTAGAAACTACACTATTGAATACAGAGATGACAAATTATGGGCACCTGGCTGCCTATGGGAATTTGTAGCTCAGATTTGGCATTCCATTCATTACTTAGAGAGCCCTGCCTGCCTGTAAAAGCAGACGCACAGAAGCCAACAAGCTGGCTGCAGAATCATGGAGAGTATTCACAACTTGTAGGCAAACAGACAGGAATGGGGACTGAGAAATTTTTCTATCAAAAAGACTGATGTTTCTAGTTTTGGACTGGATAGAAACACACCTCTTTCCCAGCCATAAGCCCTTTCATCAACTGAAGAGTCTAATTTGAGTCAAACCTTTTTTTTTTTTTTTTCCCCCCAGAAAAGATAAAAAGAATAATGGCTGCTGTCCCTGTTCTCTCAAGTGTAAGTCTAAAAATTGACTGGATAGGAAAAGAGTGATTCAAAAATGTGATATCACTGGTATTTACCTGGGCCACTTCAGTGAAAATCCCTTCTCCAATGAATATAGAAGTATATTAACAAAGAGACAAAACAGGAGAGGAAAAAATGCCTATTCCAAACCTTGAACAATGGGAGAATTCTTTGAGGAGTGATATTTGTATATTCAGATCCCTGTTGTAAATTGGGCAAAGGGAAGGACTGGAACTGGAGGCTCCAATGTCCTGGTTTACTGCTTTTCCCTGTGGAAAAAGTGCTTTTCTCTCAGACTGCTGGCCTGGATGACACAAAGAGAGTAGGGCTGGCAGCTGTGACCACCATGAGGCAGAATTGTAGGAAAAGCTACAATTCTCAGAGCAGTCTGAGAGGATCAAGGTCACGTACAATAAAACTGGAAAATGCTGCTTTGTGAATCATAGATACGAATTGAATCTTGCTGGTGATGGTTAATGCAGCATTTAGGTAGTTTTATAAATGTTCAAAGGCAAACATGCAGTTGCTGGAAAATGTGCCAATGTTAAAAAAAAGAGCTGTCAATACATTTAAGTGTCAGCAGCGTGGTATTTAGCTTTTCACACTGAACACACTGCCTAGTGGTGCATTTAGGGATTAAAAAAATTTTTAGGTTCCCAAATCCCACACTTCATTTAGATAATTTTGTTTGATCCAACTATAAGTTGCTCCAAGTAGATCCAAAGTGAGATTTTCAGAAGGAAAGAAGGATAAATATCCCAACCAATGAACCAGGATAATAACCCTAAATTACAGGAAAATAATGGGGTCATTGGCCTTTTTGAAAATCCCTTGTCACCAGCAAACCGCAGAGTCCTGTTGCTAGTTACATGCCTGCAGCCCTGGGTATAACAAGCACACCTGGAAAATGAATTTAAATGCCTTTGTTCTTGTTTTGTTTAAGGGTAATTAATACATACTTCAATTTTTTTTCTTCAGTTTTCTTGTTACTTAAATCTTGTACTGTAACTTAAAAGTATGAATAAGGAAATTTTTTTCACACTAAAAATAATTACTCACACCACAAATCATTATTATGAAAATTAATCCATCTGCCTTGAGATGTGCTGACCTGTTTTTTCAGTGTTGCCCCAAGGGATTGAAGATTTTCCTATGAACACAGCAGACAAAATTCTAGAGTTATGTCTTTAAAAATACAATAAAAATAAGAGATGCTGGCTACAATGGGAATATTTTGAAATTAGTTTGAAATTATTTTTGAAATTTTTTGAAATTATTTTTATATTTGAAATTGTTTTGTCTCTCATAGATATCGTAAAATGTCTTCTGCTCTGAAAGTGAAAGACAAACAGCGCATTTTCTGACTGAGTTCAGACAATTCAAGCAAAACTTGTACAGGCTTTCAGGATGATAAATAGACTCCTTTTTTTTTTTTTTTTCCAAGGCTATCTACAAAGCAAGGCTACCTGCCAAACCAGGCTACCTGAAAGTCACTCCAATGACTTGATCTATCAAGAATGTGAGAATTTTCACCAACAGGCCTTCAGCTGACCCATAGAAATATGTTGTCTTTGTTGTAGAAAAAAAGGGTTGAAAATAACTCTTTCAAAAGGCTGCAAATTCCAAGATGTTCCAGTTGATCTCGTGAGAATTACTTAAAAAAGATCAGTCAGTGGTTTGGGGTTTGCAAATTCTGATTCTTGCATTGGCAATTTTACATTTCTGTACTTCAACAGACAAATTAGTTTATTTTTTCTTTCATATACATGTACCAGTATACTCAGAAGCTGCAATGTAAAAAGCTTAGAACTTTTTTCTTTTTTTTTCCCTGAAAATTCTGAAGTAAATTTATCTAGGGCTATTAATACTCTGTAATTCAGTTTATTGTGGCCTTGGAGTTTATTCAGCCTGTGTCTGATTTAGTTCCTTTTAAAAAGGAAGCACTCTCAACTAAAAATTTAAATAACAAAAAGGCCACTTGAGTGTACAGAATGCATTTCTAGTAGGAAAGCATGCTGAATTTCTCTTTTTTTCTGAGTGTCTCTTAACAAGATGAGTCAGAAGATAAACAAGAAGATAAACAACAATGCTGTCAGCAGGGACTTTTAAATTGAAACCACTAACTTCTTCATGGACTTCAAGGAAGAGGTAGGCCTAGACTGGGCCTATTGCTATAAAATCCCTTTCTGTCTGCCCATACCAACTCCTAACTAGGAGAGTTATTACAGTTTTAGAGATCTAAAAATCCTAGCAAGACAATTAATGATGTTGTTTCTTAAATTACTTTAAAAAAGTTGCTTGTCCAAACAGATATATATATAAGTGTATATACATATACATTTTCATTAAAAAAAAATCTGTTTGGATGGGCTACGTTGCAGTTGCATTGTGCTTCGATTTGTCTGGAGAAGTAGAAAGATCAGAAGACAAAGATGAGGTAGAGTGAAGAGGGAAAACACAATTTTCAGAGCTTGATCCTGAAACCATAGAAATTGAATGTGTCTGTGGCATCCTGACCTGTCAATCTATTTAGTACCAAAGCCTTTTTAGTGCCAAAGCTTTATGTGCATTTCATACACATAAAATTTGATATTTCTAAAATAAAAACCTCCAGCATTTTATAACTAAGGCATTTCTTGCTCTTCCATAGCATTCCACCCTAAAATTTCCAGTGCAGATTTCTGACTTACAATTTTCAAAGCATTGTTTTGAAATTTTAAGAAATTTTCAAAATAGACTTTCTTAAAATGAGCAGAATTACTCAAATTCCCTGTAGCTATCAGCTGATGACTGAACACCCACTTGATCGTTTGGAATATGACTCATTTTGTTTCTCTGCACACTTTAGTTTGCTTGTCAAAGTCATTAGAATATGCCTGCTAATAAAAGACGTATTCTCCATTGTATATGCAGTCCTATTGTTTGAAGTTAATACAAGCCTGTTTGAAAACCGCAGTTTCCATAGGAACAGTTTTGCCAAATAAATCTTACATGGAGAAGTATGTCATAAATAATTGGTCCTGCCCTGAGGGAGCCGTTAAACACCCAAAGAAAATGTACGGGTAGAGAGAGAAAAGAAAAGCTATCAGAAAGGCATAAAATGATGACAGATTGGGAAAAGTATATATATTTTGTATATTCAGAATTCTCTTCAAAGTTAAAAAAATATAGCAACTTAAAAATATAAAAAGTATCTGAAATACGACTTAATTTTGAAACTTTTCTGATGTGGAGTGGGAATCCATATTCTCTGCTTAGGATCCTGGCTGTGTTTGTTATATGCAAATCCGTACAAATCTCTTTAGATTTTAACATGGCAATAGCCTGTTCTTTCTTCAGTCCATTTGTATTGCATACTGCTTCTTGCACCAACAAGAATATGCACATGCTTTCAGTATATTTTTGGAATGTAGATTTAAAAGCATAAAAAATAGTCTGTAATGTCATGTATTGATCAACATTATGTTACAACAACTTTTTAGACTACAATATCTCAGGAGAAATACATGTTTACAAACAAATACCCAGCCTCCCTGAAAGCCACAATACATGGATATTTTTACTGTTTAAAAATCTTATAGAAAAACTGAAAAGCAGGATTTTGCTCACCTTTTAAGGAGAATTTAGTGGGCAAGTAGGAAAAACAGAGAAACTTTGGTACTTGAAATAATATCTGTAATACAGCAGGGACCGTCACTCCTCCCCAAGCTGGTCAGTAAGCAGGAACTGGATGCCACTTTCTGTGGTGTATCACTTTACAGATTGGAATATAAAAATGTGCCTTGGGCAGCTGTTTCAAGTGATGCTTCAAGAGTGGAGACTTTGTTTAATTCTGTCTGTATAAATGGACATAGCTGATTTTTTTTCCTCTTCAGCACCAGGCTTCAAAAGCCTGTCAGAGTCACTGTTTACAAAATATAAGACAACTTTACGCACATACTTTACATATTTGTTTACTTAGACTTGTATTCTACCACTGACTAGTTTTTTGGCAGTTAATTATAAATTTGGTCTGAAAACCTCAACATCATTAGTCAAAGCACAGAGCTTCCATTTTCACTAAAGGCAATAGCTGAGATACCGACCCAGCTGATTTCAATAGACATGTGCTTTCACTTACTTAGTTTTGATCCTTATGACATTACTTCAGGGTGGGCAACACAAGAGTGTCATCTTGATAACATGTGCAGTTTGCAGGAGTCCCTGTCTGAAGAAAAAAGCATCTCCATTAAGTGTACAAAGCTGTCTTCTGGCTTTTGGTTGTTGTTGTTTTATGTTGTGTGGTTTTAAATAATTGAGCTAAATTTAGCCAGAAAATAGTTGAGGAAGAGATTAAACAGGAGTTAGTATACCATTTACCACAATAGGTATCACAGCCAACTGCCAAGGAAATGACTTGTATCATGCTACCATTTATAACAGTGAGTCAGGTGGCTAGGCTATCTGGCCAGATAAATTAAGTTTGTTTGCTTGGTTAAAATACGTAACAAGACTGTAAAATATCTGAAGTGATGTGGTACATCTTTGTGGAAACGTTTGTCTTATGACCATGAGAAATGACCCTCAAAAGTTGAGCATCTCCTATATTTATAAAATGAAGGCCTGCAATTATATTCTTTTTCATTTGGGATCTTGACATATTTGGTCAGCTAGAGCTTTAAAAGAAAGTTATATCCAAAATATACTTTAATTATTATATTCAGAAACGAACTGGCCTCCGAAGACCTCATTCCGTTCCCCTCCGTACCAGAGTCTTAAACCAGAGATTCTGGCTCTTCCTGCTAATCATTTCTGACATACCTTCTCAACGCAAAAATATACAGATAGGCCCCATGGTAGGGTGGAGAAGTAGGATAGCGCAAGAAAAGAACCTCTGTGATGTGGTCATGGATCCTAGCACACTTGTGTAGGATGGTCAATGGTTGCACACTCAAAACTGAGCTCAGGGAGGTAAAAATAAAGCCATAAAGTCTTACATTTTCACCGCTTTGTATTTCACTGTAGCACTAAAACAAATTGTTTCTTTGTAAACACAGAAATGCTTGTAAGCATGCACACATGCATACAAATGTAGGAGCAAACTCTGTTTTAAACACCATGACTGGTCCATTGCGCCAGGGCATATATGATGAAGATGTAACACCTGCTTCAGAGAAGAACACTGAATTGCGCTTTAGAGATCTAAGGTTATGCAGCTCTAGCAGTAACTAGAGCTGTGTTTGAAAGGGCAGCATCTCCTTCTCAGAATGTCACCATCATAGTAGCATTACCCAAGTTGTATGCTTGATAAGTAGGCCATACATTGTTGCAGGTAAGACATGCTCCACACAAAATCGGGATGTAGAGATGATGGTTACAGCTATATATGTGCACACTTCAGCACGGTACAAAAGATTCAATATTAAAATCATACAAGTTTGTGAAACCAACAGATCTCATGGCATCAGATGATCACAGAGAACTCAAGATGTGCGATCACCTGTGATTAGATATAAATGCAATACAAATCTATATGCAGATGCTAGTATAGTCTTTCCAGATTACTGGCTGTGAAATTGCTGTCTCACAAGAAGTGCTAGAGAAAGTTCAATGGAGACAGAATTTAAGTAGACAATTTAGTTCTCTCCCACAACACAATTACCAGTAGAAAACAAGTAAGAGTTAGTAAAAATGACACTGGTGTGAGAACCATAACATTTCCTCTGATGGAAATAATCTTAGGAGTAGACAATACCTAAGCAGAAAATGGTGAAAATCAAAAGCTTGCAAAAAATGCTATTTCTGACAGGGAAACATTCTATAATCAAGGCAGACAGCCTTCTATATTTACTAATTAACAAATATACCGTGTGTACATACAATGAAGACACAGACTTCAACTTGGTCATTTTGAAACAAAATTTATGGAAACAAAACTTGCATGCTCTTTCTTTCTTTTTGCCCTTTCCTTGTTTCCCTTCCTTAAAATATTTCTTTCTTCTCAGTCAAATTCCTCTCCCATCCAGAATGAGTTCCACTACCCCAAATTGTAGCCAATCCAGTCACTTAAACAATAATTCCGACATCCACAAAAAGCACTGAAGAAATTCTGCTCTAAAATGGCTTAAAACCTATTAGTGACACTTATTTATCCCCAGCAATCAAATGATTAAATAATAATAATCTTGTTTTAGGGATTACTTTTTATTTGCCTTCTGGATCCTTAATAAGTTCTTAGACTTTACATAGGAAACTTTTTTTTGTCTCCATGAACAAAAAAGATAAAAACTCTCTTTAAAATTGAAAGTCAGGTTCTACTGTAAATTTCTGATTTCAAGAATGGTACTATGGGAGCTACACCAAATTTGTTAAATTTCAATAACATTGCATGAGTTGGCAACACTGCAACTCCCTGATAGGTATGTTTTATTTTTATTGTTACCTTCCTTACTGTTAGGCTCAGAGAATGGGAGAGGGCCTGGTGGAAGAAAGGATTTATCTTCTGAAGCCTGGGAAAGGGCAAAGAGGTATTGGTAAATCTCTCCCTGTCCTGTCATTCCTACACTTGCAAGTGGATCTCTCTCACCAAAGGATGGTGGCGAGGAAGGAACAGACGGGAACATGAAGCAAAGGGAGTACAAGGTAAGATCTCCTTCCATCCATGTGGCATCCCCAAACCACATGGTCCAGCTATGCTTTTTAGGCTGTAAAGAGGAGTGCACATGCTCAACGTGAGGAGAAATCAGTTGCGGCTTTCGCTGATGCGACACGGACATCCATCACTTGAGGACAGAGGCAAAAGGAGATGGGTGGTTGAAAGTGAATTACTTGCAACTGGCCAATCTAGTGCACTGACTGAGTCCCCATATGGGCTTTGTTCTTCACAGTGATGATGAAACCTGCATCTGTGCTCAAATATACCTTGAGGAAGAAGAGCCTCTTCTGCCTGCAGCTTACATGATCCATCAGGCTGATTGACTTAGGCATGTTAAAGCTTTCATCTAAATGAAGGAGTCAAGAAGATGCCTTTTATTCCTCTTAAAGGAATGAGAAGTCAAATTCAATTTCTCTGACACAACTGCAAAAAATGGAAATTTATAAAAAATATACACTAACTTGATTTACTGTCTTTAATAAAGCAGCAAAGATGCCAGCATGCATTTTTTGTAATCTCTGGATCACTTTTTTTCAGCGATAATTGTCTAGTAATAACTCAGCACAATGTACCAGTACTCGTGTTGCAATTATACAGAAGATTTTATCATGTAAAAATTAAAATAAAGGGAGCAGCCAGTCCACTCTCTACCCCTCTCTTCTTTTGCTATGTGGAATTATTTGATGTATGAAGAACAAAAAAAGCAGATTTTATGTTTTTCAAAATGCTTTACATTCATTTAGGTAGCCTAGCAGGATTATATACAGTAACTTCAATAGCTTGCAGTATCCTCTGTGTTAATTTTTCACTCCTATAATTGCCAATGTTATATTTAAACTCCTAAACTCCTGATATTTTTTTTTTTCACAGGACGGTGTTTCATAAAATTTTAACTAAGCAAAATCTTGAATTCCTTTTCATCACCAAGACAAAAGTAAATGCAAGAAAAAAAAAAAGAGCAGAAGTTTTTTGACAGTACTACGAATTTCAAGCAAAACTTAAGGGTTACTGCTGAAACTGAAAAAAAGTAGTCTTATGGCCTAGATTAGTATCTAGAGACCTATGGTTTTTGAAAGTTGAATAATAAATTCATATAGAATTGTAATTTCAGGGGACTACAACTATTTGTGAATTTGGGGAATAGCTTTAGCCCTTCCAGAATGGCAGATGGAACATGGGAGGTAAGAAAAGAGGACTTTTCAAACATTCCCGTATGAAACTTTTGAGACAGAGACTTCCAGAGTTACATCAACTTTTCTGAAACATTTTGTTTTGCTTTGCTTTTTAAAATAAATCACCGTGGAGAGGAGGAAAGGTGACCTGAAGGTGCAGTCAAAAAAGTCTGTTGCTCACTCCATTTACTCAGGAGTGACTTCTCATTCACCTCATTCATCTTTTTGTTTGTTTGTTTTGTTTTGTTTTTGACAGCTCAGTCCAAGGTTTATGGGGTAAACGAGGTAAAAGCAGACTGCCTATTCAAGGGCCTATGGTCTGTTCCCTATTGTCTGGAAAGTAAACCCCCTATATGGAAGTTTTTTGGCGTAAAACACGGGGCTGGGGATGTCTCTCCCCCTGCCTCCGCATAAGGTACACCTTGTGCACAGCAGATCTCTGCAAAAATCCAAAGATGTACTTGTTCCCAGATCCATTAACATGACTCTACTCCATCCTCAGTATTTTAAAGACTTCCAAATTAAATGGCAATATATTGTTTTTTCCAATTATTATTACTATTACTACTAATATTAATCACTTATGGTGGGGTCATACAGTCCAGGGAATCATATCAACATTTTATTTGTGCCTGCTCCCAGAAGACTTGGGGCAGCTGTTAGAAGTGAAATGGTTTTGACTTTCATGGAACTGACAACTGGCCTTGAGGTAGTAAATAACAGGGAAGCAGGTGGCAGGGAAGCAGGAGGTGCAATCCTCATGAATACTTTTATAAGATATATTTGTGTGACTGGTTCATGATCCTAATTCTTTAGGTCAGCATCAAGGAGGAAGAGTGGCTTCTCTCCATCACCGCCAAACTGTCATCATGTTATAACTTAGTGGTGGAGGGAGGTCAACAGCTAATAAATCTTGTAAGCAGACTCACCACTGCAGTCCTTTCAGAGATTGCTGCTGTCTTTTCCCTTTTCTTCTTTTTCCCCCAATAAACCTGTTCGCTCTTGCCCTCAAAATCATTTGGCTTTACCTGGCCGCTGACAAATGGAAGATACTAGGTTTTGAACAGGGAACTTCAATTGTTTCCATTTAGTCTCTTAAAGAACCAGAGAAATTACATTGCCTGAAATTCTATATATTTTAAAGATTTCAGAGACAAAAGATAGATTAAAGACAGGGCTATGCAATTACAAGAACTTTTTGAAGGGCATTTTTCTCAGTTGCTTTGATTAAATTATTGAAAGGTTATTTCATTAAGAAAATGGTGCCATTTAGCTGTCCTTTCTGTGCTTCAGAGCTAGCTGTAAAAAAAGCTGCATTATTGGGTCTGTTATAGTATCAGTGGACATGTTCATATTAGCAGGTTCCCCCATTAACTGTGTTAACCAGCTTTGAGAGCATCACTTTGTCCATTCTCCTGAAAAAAAAAAAAAAAAAAAAAAAAGCTCGGAAAATATGAGTGAGAGATTGTACAGGGGATAATTAGTGCAAATGCGCTTGTGACACTTACATCCTAACTTTTTTTGTGTGTGTCTCATGAAGCATTTTATAGCAATATGTCTATGTCTATAGTTGCTTAGATTATATATTGTCTTGCTTGAATATTTCCACCTTGCTTTCCTATTTCTCCTTCAGAAACAGGGTTACATTATTCTTTGTTCTGGGACAGAAGAAGGTATCCCAAGGCAGTTGTATTGAGTGGTGACAGCCTAAGGAAAAAAGGTATTTCCCAGGAGCAGAGGTAGCTGTGTGACACCATCTACTACGTACACAGCACAGCAGCCTTCCAGAGGCTCCAGGACCCCGAAGATCATGGTTATTGAGCCCAAAAAGCTACCTGCGCTTCGGACCATGCCTCACAAGGGACAAAGTTCTGTACTATGCACACAAACACAAAATAATATCTTAAAAAGTGCTCCATTTTGAATAGGAGACTCACTTAATTCTAAATTGTAATTATCCAGATCCGGTGTTTAATAATATTTTCTGTTACTTAAAGAATACAGAGGCTCCATGATGTGTTGTAACATGAAAATAAGTAAGAATATACCTGCCTTTTGAATGAAAATATTTCTCAGCCAAAAGTAAAAATGTATCAAAAACAGCCTCAGATGGCATCATGCAGGCTGAGATTGTGAAGATGAGGAGAATACAATATACTGTGCCATTGCTCATCCTGAAAAACAGTTTCAGAAAGGACTGCATTTCTGACAATGGTAGATTAACAAAGACATCACAAAGCTTCTGGTGAGTTGAATGTTACATCTAAAAAAATAAACCAGAGGAAAGTTAACATTTAACTACATTAATTTTCCAGTGAAAACAAAACATTTTCTTCCATTTCTATGTCATGAACTAGAACAATTGAAGGTTAAAAATGAATACATTTATGAATTATTTCTTAAAAATACATAAAGTTCAGAGAGCATATGTGCACACTTCTATTCTTGAATAATTTTGTTTGAGAACTTCTTAAGTTTATCATAATTGAAAAAAAAATAGTGTCTGAGGGGCCTAGTGAAAGCCCTTCCAGTAGGAGCCTTGAAGCCGACCTCTTTGACACTCTACCCTGCGCGGTAGTGTGCGGGACACTCAGAGAATTTCAGATGGCAAAGGAGTTGAAATGCACCAACTCTCTAGATATTAAAATGTAGAAAAGAGTTGAAAAGAGTTTAACAAAAACATCATTTCAGTACAGGGAGGGAAGTTAGCAGCATATGTTTAACCAGGGACACGTTCAAAATTTCTAAATCTGACATCAAATTTGGCATCCTCTTTACTCAACACTTCTTCTTTACTCAACACTTAACTCAGATGGTGAAATTCTTTTTCTGAAGGACCTACCAGTCCTATACATTTGTCCATCTTTCCCAGACATGTACTACACTTGTCTTATTTACATAACCCAATTAGTACTCACAGATCCAAACACACATACTCAATTCCACTCATTTGTTTTACATCAAAGACCACCAAAAGCCAGTGTCTCTGACTGACCAGTGATCTGAGATTAAACACAGCTCCAGGCCAGTAGCAGAGGGTACTTCAGTGAGGATCCCAGATGAGGCTGCTCACAGCAACCAGGGCCTGCTGGTACACTCTGGGTCCTGACAGTCTCTAATCTAACATATGTTCCAATTTTCAGCAATACTTCTGCATAAAAGGTGACTGCATATTACTTCTGTTCCCTAATAACAGAATGAACCCATTCAGTGAGGTGGATTAGAGCCAGCATTACCTATTCCCTTGCTTAACAACCACATGGGAAAAACAGAAGTAATGTCTTTGTTTTCCAGGAAAACTTTCTGCTTCTTATGTCATTCCTTAATGAAACTCAAATTTAAGTATTAGGAAAGCTTAGGTTGGGGAAGATGATGAAAGAAATCAAGACTGTGACTTCAGAGGCTCTAGGCAGAATCCTGTGCAGTGCCTGCTTTGGGAGATGGCAGCAGCAGAACAGCAGCCATCAATACTGCCAGCATCAGAAAGTCCAGAATAAGTGCTGCTTAAATGAGGTAGTTGTTAGAACAGGAAAAAGTACTACCTAAGCTCTCTTGAAAAGGCAAAAATGGCTTTAAATGTTTTTAACGAACTTGACTGTTTTCAGGCTTGTGGGTTATTGCAACCCCATTACTCTCAGGCATCCCCAGGCTGCAAAAATCCTGAGGTCTTTCCCTGCCCACATAAGGTCTGTGTGCCTGTGTTGTTTGTACAAGGCCGTGTTTGAACCTCAAGCCAGACCTGACAGAAGATTCATGGTGTATCTCTAAGTTACAGAGTTGAATGTACTAGAAATGATCCCCTTAGTTCTGTAACACATATGGACAAGCAAATGGTAGATAATTCCATGGCATATGAGCATGAGACAGGTGCTGTGGCTCTCAAAAATTATCTGAGTGCTCTTTGAAGAGCTATGCTCTTATGCTATTTGGTACTAGATGTGACTGAACAGATAAATAAAAATATGTCCATTAAATGACAATTGATTGCAGAACCAATTGAAAGAATCTGCAGTACCCTTCTCTTCTGCCGCATGCTTTATAAAATGTTTCTGTTGAAACACAAGACGGATGTGATGTATATAACAAGTAGCTCATTGTGAGCGATGGGTCAGGCAGAGTTGAGAGCTCTGAATCCATTACCTTTCCGGGTCACAGGGCAGCAGGTTGTATGGAAAACACCTTTCACTGGAATTGTAATCGGAATTAATAGAGACAGAGAAGTTCTGTCTCAAAAAGAAAGGAGATGCAGTATCAAAAAGACAAAAGACAAATGCAAGTATCAAAAAGACGAAAGAAAGAGATACAGGTTCCAAGTGTTACCTTGTTGAACAGACAAAAAACAGAACAAACTATTTCCTTAAAATCAGTTCCACTGCTCTGGAGAGATAAGTTCTGGAAACTCTAATACAACTGAAAGAATGGTTCTTCAATTCATAGCTGGCGTCAGCAACAGAGAATAACCTGTAGATAGAAGAAAGCATGAATAATGAAATGGAGAATCCACATTTGTTTTGATTTATGCTTTTGTGGTCCACAGATACTGCACTATATCCAAGATGATCACTCATGTTTCCTAATTTCCACCCACTCTGCAGGCTAAGGAACAGTTAATCAAGCCTGAAGCCAATGGAAAATGTTAACCAGGACATATCAGCTGTGAAAACGGTTATTCATGAGCAGGCAGGTGCACGGACTGCAACCAAGGAGTGTTAGCACCTAAGAAGTGGTGTGGTACATAAGGAGTGGCACCTACATACGGAGTGTCACAGTCACTGACAGAAAGCATTTATTGCGTTGGGGCAATGCTTAGTATGTTCCATCAGTGCTGTTTATGCAGTGAAGCAGGGCACTGGCAGCTGCTGCTCTATATTTTTCTGCCAGAAACATAATATCAAGAAGATTGCTGTCCTTCCCCATTCCTGTGCTATCAATGGAGTTCTTCCCAGTTCGAAGTTTCGATTCACCATGCCTAATTTTAGGCACCTAGATAACATGCCTAATATTCACCATAATCAGATTATGCAGGGGGAGAAAGATGCTTTGAATCACCTTCCGGAATTTTCCCAGATCTCAGTCATCTCTGGATATATCTATCCCTCTATACTGACTGCAGAGGAAGGCTAGCGCAAAAAGGGTTCCAACATGAAATCTTTATTTGAGAGCCCCAAAAAGAAGGTAAATTTCCTGCTTTGTTCCATTTTTGGGTAATACATTGTCAATTTTTTTACGACTATTCTTAATCCTTTACTTTTAATATAACAGGAATTCTTTCTCTGGGCTTCTTCAGTCTTAGGATAATAAAAAAATCAAAGTTGCATTCTGAAGTCCAGCAAGAGATATTCCTCTTTTCAGTCTAGAATTTAAGTCTTTGGCTTTTTTACCTTTGGAAACTATCAGTGCTTTTGCTGCAATGGAATGGGTTAGAAATGCTTAAATCCACCCTTTGTTTTGGTATCAGTTCCATGACATTATGTCACACAGTAATAATCTTTTCCTCCAGTGTCCAGACAGTATTTCCCTCATGCTGCTGTTTCCGTAACTTTGCATTCTGTGCCTCTGCAACCTTATAAGGAAGACTGCAAGTTCTCCATCTGCCTGCACTTCTGTTATTTATATATATATATATATATATATATATATTTTTTTCCCTGGGAAGACAAGTTATTAGTTCTACAGGACACTTCCTGTATGTATGATGTCCATGAGTGACATAGGATGGTAATGGGATGTACCTCATCACTTCCAATCTCACTTTGTTACAAGGGATTAAGAATAAGAAAATGCAGGCATTGAATGCCAATATTAAAAGAGGTGGAAAAGGAACTGAACAACTAGCAATATTAAAAAATCCTTAGTAGGATTTTTCAGACTACTTGGTATTCACACAGACTCAACTGAATACAGCATTGGCCTGACTGCTTTCGGCAAGTGATTATGAAAATCCTATCCTTTAGGAGCCAAAGTATAAATACATTAAATCATCTAACTGAACTGGCTCTAGCTGAAGGCCACACCTGTGAGTGATAAGGCCAAATGCAGGGAATTATTAACACTTTTATCCACAGCACTTTAACACTTCCTCAAGTTACACTGCAAACAGGCAAAACATAACAGATACATTTGAGAGCACTCAGACACACTTGATCTTTGATTCCATTATTACCTACACCATTTTCTGATACTCAGCATCAGTCACACTCCTTACAACTGTAGGTAGATTCTACTTTTTTTTTTTTTTTTTTTTTTTTTTTTTTTTTTTTTATGGCCCTCCATCTGTCCCTCACATCCTTCTGCTCTACACATACTGGTCCCAGCACAAATAATCCTAGCCCAGACTCTGTGCTGCTTCCTGCTGCCGTCTCCTCTCGGACAGAACAAGGGACTGCCAGATTCTCCACCATCTCTTTCTCCATATAAATGCCTTCAGACATGACCACAAGTGAAAGGGTCCAAAATGTAGTGGGTGCAAGCACTACAGGGCAGCTCACCTTGTCTCCTTTTTGTTACTAGTTCCTTGTGCACCAGCTTGGTGGTTACCTCTCAGCATCAGCCCCAGATAGACACAGACTTAATCAACAATGATTTCCCAATTAACTCTTGATGTCTGTAAATAAAGATATCCCATTTAAAACTAAAATAATAAACAAAACACAGTTCCCTAATCCAGTCCAGTTTCTAATAATGTATATCAGGAGCAGTTTGTGTGTTTTATTTGTGAAGTGGGGTAAAAGCAACAGAAAGCTGGGGACACAGATAATGTCCTGAAAACTAAAAACATTCAACTACATCTACTGACTTACATCACCTTCTTTTTTACTTTTTTCTTTTTTTTTTCTTTTACAATGAAACTCACTTTCATCAACCTGCAGCTCTCCAGTTCTCAAGTGGGTAGACCTTCAAATTTAACAATTTTCTTAGACACTTTCCGAGACTGAAACATAGTCTCATGATATGTCTTCTACAATTCCCAGACCTTTTTTGCCTCTTCTGCACTTCACATTCCATGTATTCACAACTCTGTTTTGCAAAAGAATTACAGTTGCTCTTTCTATATCTCTTTTTTTTTTCTATATTTTTGTGCAACAAAGACATGAAAAATACATGGTAAGAATCAGTTTTCAAACTGTAACAGGCAGTTTCCTTCCAAACTGGGAAGAGTAGTTGATACCCCAGATGGCTGCATTGCCATCTAGAGGGACCTGGACAGATTGGACAACTGGGCAGTTAGAAACCTCATGAAGCTGAGGAAAGGCAAGTGCAAGGTCCTGCACCTTGGGAAGAATAACCCCATGCATCAATACAGGCTGGGGACTGACCTTCTGGAGAGCATCTCTGCAGAGAAGGACCTGGGTGCCATGGTGGACGACAAGTTAACCATGAGTCATAGAATTGTTAAGGTTGGAATATGGTTAAGGTTGGAAGATGGCAGATGACATCAAACTGAGAGGAGTGACCGACACTCCCGAGGACTGTGCTGCCATTCAGAGAGACCTGGACAGGATGGAGAGTTGGGCAGAGAGGAACCTTATGAGGTTCAACAAGGATAAGTGCAGGGTCCTGTACCTAGAGAGGAATAACCCCAGGCACCAGGACAGATTAAGGGTTGACCTGCTGGAAGGCAGCTCTGTGGAGAGGGACTTGGGAGTCCTGGTGGACAACAGGTTAACCATGAGGCAGCAATGTGTCCTTGTGGCTAAGAAAGCCAATGAGATCCTGGCCTGCATCAGGAGGAGCGCTGCCAGCAGGTCGAGGGAGGGGATCCTGCCCCTCTCCTCGGCTCTGGTGATGCCACACCTAGAGTATTGGGTGCAGTTCTGGGCTCCCCAGTACAAGAAGGACATGGAGCTTCTAGAGAGGGTCCAGTGGAGAGCCATGAAGATGATTAAGGGACTGGAGCATTTGTCATATGAGGAAAGACTAAGTGAGTTGGGCCTGTTTAGTCTGGAGAAAAGAAGGCTGAGAGGAGATTCGATTAACATGTTTAAATACCTGAGGGGTGATTGTAGCGAGGATGGGGCCAGGCTCCTCTCTGAGGTGGCTGGTGACAGGATGAGGGGTAATGGCTGTAAGTTAAAATACAGGAAGTTCCACCTCCATATGAGGAAGAACTTCTTTCCTGTGAGGGTGACAGAGCCCTGGAACAGGCGGCCCAAAGAGATTGTGGAGTCTCTCTCTTTGGAGATCTTCCAAACGTGCCTAGAGGCCACCCTGTGCCACATGCTCTAGGTGTCCCTGCTGGAGCAGGGCAGTTGGACTAGATGATCTCTAGAGGACCCTTCCAACCTTAAGCATTCTGAGGCAGCAGTGTGCCTTCATGGCCAAGATGGCCAGTAGCATCCTGGGGTGCATTAAGAAGAGCATCTCCAGTAGGTTGAGGGAGGTGATCCTGCCCATATACTCAGCCCTAGTGAGGCCACATCTGGAGTATTGTGTCCAGTTCTGGGCTCCACAGTACAAAAGGGATGTGGCGCTACTGGAGAGAATCCAGTGCAGGTTGCCAAGAGAGGTCGTGGAATCTCCTTCTCCAGAGATATTCAAAACCTGCTTGGATGCAATCCTGTGCCACATGCTCTGGGTGTGCAGGGGTTTTGACTAGATGACCCCTAGACCTTTCTTCCAACCTTAACCATTCTATGACTCCATGATTCTATGAATAAATCTTAAAGGACTTTTTAAGCCTGGGTAACAGAGAGTTTTGGGACATAACTATGTTTTGTCATAACAAAACATAACTTGAAGTCACACTTTTTAAAGATGAATAGATATCTTTCTGGATGTATTGCAAGGCACCCTCAGATCAATGATGTAACTGTAAATAGAACTTCAGAATTCAAAAGACAACTTTATCACTATTGAATTGTTCCCACACGGGGATCTGGAGAACTTGAGGAAATAGGCTTAGAGAGGGGAAATGGTTAATAGCCTGAAGGTAATAAGAGACCATCTAGATGGGAGGAGCGACCAAAAGAGGAGCCAACATTGTCACAAGCAGCCAAACATCAGATTTCTCTCAGAGGCTGAAAGGTGAGAGCTGAGGTTGAACTATGATCAAATCAGAGTGATGGTATTGCAAGTGTTCTCACAAATGACAATAGGTATAGTTAAAGTTGAACATTTTGGTTACCTCAAAAGCAGGACCGCCTTCTCTGAATTATTTACCTTTTCCTCCTTGTCATCCTTTCCACTCCGATACATAGTGGGTTCCAGGAATGTTTAGGAAATAAGTAATGAAAAGAGCAACAAGAATTAGTTGTCTAAATCTTGTTACCCAAGATTACCAAGATAAATACCCATATGTATAAGGTAGGAAAGATTTTTTATTTAAATATCCACAGATGTCAGAAAGTACTGAAACTAGTTCTAATGCTGGCTCAGCAAATCAAATAAGTTCAAATATCCACATATGTCAGTGTGTTGCAACTAATCCTCATGATGTATCAGCAAATGAAATTTAAACAGTTGTTTTGCAATGGAGATTTCTATATAATTAGTGCCTCTATCATCTTCAGAGTAATAAATTTCCTCAAGTGGGAAACCCACCATACACAAGCTCCTCCATCAACTCACTCCTGGTTTCTTTCTTAGTTGTTCTGTACTGACTGTATTTTCTTCTCAGAATTACTGGGGACAAAACACATATTTTCTCATTTAGGAAGGTTTCTAAAATCAACTTCAAACTTTATTCCATGATGATGTGCTTGTCATTACAAGTAGTAGTTACAAACTACTCTTTTAGCTAATTTATACAGTTTGATATGAACAGTCTGTCCGGAATGAGTGGTGATGGAGATGAGTGGCACAACGCACTTCACTCATAGGAAAGAAATAAGTTTTATTGATGACAATGGTTTCATGAGATTCTATAGCAAGGTCACTTATTATTTACTGCGTGGAGGTTCAAGATACACACAGAATTATCAAGGGCACCCTCCAGTTGGGTCACGAGGTTCAGATTGGCCCCCCTTGCTTTCCAAACTCCTTCTGGGTGCAGCTGGATCCCATCCTAGTCCCAGACCTGGTCAGTGGTTTATGACTAAGGCATTTGTGAACCGTTACAATGTGAAGTTTACAAGTTCAAAAAGAGAGCATGCTATAGTCACTTATCATGAATCTGTTGTGGGAAGGATCTCTCAGCCCTGAGGAGTATCCTTGAGAGGTGTCCTTGCTCAAGAGGCGTGCAGCCCACTGCCATGGAAGGAGAGCTCAATGGGTTCTCAGGCTGTCCCCATATTTATGGAATGAGATGATATTCAGAAACAGTCAGAATTTCAATTCAGAAATGACTGTTGGCTGGTGTAGCCTTATCTCCCCATGAGGATACAGCTGTCAGGACTGTTATTGTTTGCTAATGTCTGAGTGGGGGAAGAAATCAGGGAGGCAACTAGCAGAATCAGATAATGTTGTAGTTAACACCTGAACAGGGCTATGTGTGAGAAGTCAGGTTGAGTTGGGGAAGAGGAACATCTGTTACACAGTCACAGTAGGCATAGGTAAAAGTTTAATTCTATTTTGACTTTGTTTTTCCTAAACTAAATAACTCGCATTTACCAAAGAAAGAAATAAAAGGGGTAGAGGGATTTAAAAAATTAAGCCTTACTCAAAATGACCAGGAAAGGTAAAAATAGTTACAAAGCTAAGGTGATAACAATAAATAAAATGAATAATTAACATGGATCCATTGCAAGTGCTTCACTAAATCAGATGTCGATTTTCTATGTATGAATTTGCAAAGCCTATAGCTAGGGCAAGAATGATAATCATAGAATGCTTAAGGGGAGCAGGGACCTCTAGAGGCCATCTAGTCCAACCGCCCTGCACACGCAGGGTCACCTAGAGCACGTGGCACAGGACTGCGGCCAAGCGGGTTTTGAAGATCTCCAGAAAAGGAGACTCCACAACCTCTCTGGGCAGCCTCTTCCAGCGCTCTGTCACCCTCACTGTTAAAAAATTTTTCCTTAAGTTCCTGTGGAACTTTTGGTGCTTCATATTGTGGCCATTGCCTCTAGTTCTTAGCCTTCTCTCAGCCTTCTCTTCTCCAGGCTGAACAGGCCCAGCTCCCTCAGCCTCTCCTCATAGGGCAGATGTTCCAGGCCCCTGATCATCCTTGTAACCCTGTGCTGGACTCTCTCCAGCAGCTCCACATCCCTCTTGTACTGTGGAGCCCAGAACTGGACACAATACTCCAGATGTGGCCTCACCAGGGCTGAGTAGAGGGGCAGGATCACCTCCCTCAACCTGCTGGAGACGGTCTTCTTAATGCACCCCAGGATCCCATTGGCCTTCTTGGCCACAAGGGCACACTGCTGCCTCATGGTCAACTTGTCATCCACCAGGACACCCAGGTCTTTTTCTGCAGAGCTGCTCTCCAGAAGGTCAGTCCCCAGCCTGTACTGGTGTCTGGGGTTATTTCTCCCCAGGTGCAGGACCTTGCACTTGGCCTTGTTGAATTGCATGAGGTTTTTCACCGCCCAGTTGTCCAGTCTGTCCAGGTCCCTCTGGATGGCAGCGCAGACCTCTGGGGTATCAACTACTCCTCCCAGTTTGGTATCATCAGCAAACTTGCTGAGGGAGCACTCTGTGCCTTCATCCAGGTCAATTCAATTGATGAATAAATTGAACAGGACTGGACCAAGGACTGACCCCTGGGCGACACTGCTAGCTACAGGCCTCCAACTAGACTCGACACCGCTGATCACCACCCTCTGAGCTCTGCCATCCAGCCAGTTCCTAATCCACCTCACTGTCCACTCATCTATACCACACTTCCGGAGCTTGCCCAGGAGGGTGTTGTGAGGGACGGTGTCAAAAGCCTTGCTGAAGTTGAGGTAGATGACATCCACCACTCTCCCCTCATCTATCCAGCCAGTCATTCCATCATAGAAGGCTATCAGGTTAGTCAAGCAAGATTTCCCCTTGGTGAATCCATGCCGACCCAGCTGAAGTAGGGACCGAACCGAAGCAGGAAGCTAAAAACAAGGGGAATTAAAATCACTAATAAAAAAAAAAAAAAGAAGAAGAAGTAGAAGGAGACAGAGAGAAAAGGAGAGGAATTGTAGAGTTACAGACATCTAGATTATTCTGAAAGCTCCCAGTGGGATTATGCAAAGGAGGAAATGTAAACGTTTTTCTATATTTAAGTATCTGGATGAAACCACGAGGATTTCACATGTGGATTTAAAGTGTCTATGGATGAGGAGGGAATGGAGTCAAGAAGAACACTTATTTGAAAGCACTGTTTGACATATTATTCACATTCCTTTGTGTCCAGTGCGCATAAGCACTTTGCTTAGGTGTACGGTAACATAGAAAATGTTATGAGATTGATGTCTTGCACCTTAAATTAGAAATAATAATGAGAAAAAAATCTTGTAAAAATACAAATAACTTGAATGAACAAACATATTCTCTGTGAAGAACAGCTACAGTGGTTCTCTAATGAATATGTAACACTTACATTAACATTTTTATTAGGTTCAAGTCAAGAGCACAGTGGACCATGCATGAAATTAGCACTTTTCAAAAAGTGAACTGTGCGTCTTGTTGTAAAGACTTGTAATCTATTGATTAACTGTTGTGAATGCTTTCTCTAGCAAGGTTCTTGGGGATATCTTTTCTGTTCCATCGGTCAGGAACCATATGGCAGTGACAGAACCATGTTTTGAGATAACTCGACAAAAATTGAGAGTCCTGTGTCCTTCACAATATATGGCAACTTTTTTTTTTTTTCCTTAGGTTTTCAGTCCCTTACAGCACAACTATTCTTGTCTTCTTCTGGTCTGTCACAAAAAAACTGTGTTTTTTTTGTTCATTTTTTTTCATTCAAATTTTATGACTAATACTGTTTCAGCTCTTATACTGAAAATAACTTTTAAAAATAGTGAGAAGGAAACTGAAGCAATAATGTATAACTAAATGAAGGACCTAGTTGCTGACAAGTTAGAGTCTAAAGTTAGGTTAAATATCTCTTCTGAGTTAAACATTCTCATTTACCCACAATTAAAGATATTGTAAGAGGAAGTTTCAAAGATATCCAGAGATATCCAAGAGCAGACACACACACGACTCCTCACACACACTCAGTTTGCCACTTTACAGGCACAGCTAGGAGAGAGGGCACAGAACCAGTAACGTCCCTGAGGAAAAAAAAAGCTTTCTCTAATTTTTTGCTATAGAGCAGCTATGAGATTATGCTCTAGCACTTAAATTTTATGACACAGAATGGGAGGCAGGTATATTTGTTTATGTCACTTTAATACTGTGGCTAATGATGAAAATATAGCTTCTAAAGTTTTAATAACTGCTGAAGTAGAGATCAAAATATTGGAAATGAAAGCTGAAGTTAATTCAAAGCTAAATTTGGTGGATATGTTCTCTTAAAATCAATGAGCTTTTTGTATACATATGCTTACACGCTTATTCATATATGTAATATTTCAGATGGTATTAAGAAGTGTTGATTGGCTTCTAAGATACTTCGATAACTGCAAGTGTGCCATGATTGAGTCTATAGCAATGGGGTTAATTTCACAGATACTTACTGCCTGCTAGTACAATAAATCCTTCACAACAAAATTCTTTGAGGCAGTAAGTGGGTTTGAGAATCTACATTACCTCTTTAGGGAAACTAAGAAAGATCACAAGCCTTTAGGAACATGTTGTATTGAAGTCATTTTCTTCACTGTCTCTCAAGCGCAATATACAGGTCCTGCATGAACGGGGTATTGATTAATGTATTAATATTATCAAGGGGTTAAGTAAGACTATACAAAACATGTTTGGAATTGGAAAAAAAGTAAACCAAGACCACTGGAATTAATCAAAAAGTAAAAAATGTGAAAAACCAAAAAAAAAAAAAAAAGGTGTCCTTACTCCTATTCAATCTAACACTTGATTAAGTAATTTTTAATCAAGAATCTTTATGCAGTCTGACTGTTTTGGAAAAAAAACAGAGTGATTTCTCTTGTCCTGCAATACCATTTGGTCTTGCTAAGCCATTCCTGGAATAATATGGAGAAAAAAAAAAAATAAAAAAATAAAAGAGAGAGAGATCTTTACAGAAAACTTTTGTGTACTCCAGAGTTTACAAAACTCATGATTTCAAAAAAAATGTCCTTTGTGTTAGTGCTATGTTTTACTCCTACACTTGAAAGAGCTGTTAAATATGGAAAATAAATTCTTAGGGACCAAATATGGTTGCTGAAGACAAATCTGAAATGTGTTTGTGTATGATACACTGATACACCGATGAATTAGACCTGCAAAAATACATTTTACTTTACATTGGTAGACTGTATGTTTAGCATGTGCAAGAGGAAGATTCTATTTATCCTTTAGGATGGTTAAAGAGTGGCATCGTTTATTAGCTTGTAGCTGTGATAGTTTCCTATTTTGGCAAAGGGTATAAAAAAAAAGCCAGGAGAAAACTCTAATATTTTTGACTCGATGCTCTCTCTGCATTTTTAACATGCAGATATTGTAATGTTCCAAATGAGTTGGAGATATCCTGCCTCTGCATAATTAACCATCCTAAGACTTGCCTTTAGAGAATTGCAATTGGACTAAACACTTAACTCAAAGTTACAGACTCAAATACTTTAAAAAATCTGAGCTTGTAAGAACTGAATTAAAAATCAAAGAGGAATCTTGGAAAAGCATTCTTTTCCACATTTGAACTTTGCACTAATGTTTTTCCTAGTATAGAATTTTGAGATCATTGATGAAAAAAAAATGACTATGAGAAGTCGCTCTTGCCCTAAAGAACACAAAATTTGATGCTCATATTGTGATTATTGTCCAGCTTCTCGGATCAGATTATCAGACAAAGCAAGTTAGGTTAATTTTGATAGATGGAATCAACAGAAAACTGCGATTTATCAAAAATTATTTATTAATCAATTTATTAAAATTACACTAAGAAGCTTAAAAAGCCCATATCCTTTCTATTTGTTTTTGTTGTTAAAGATGATGATGATGAATAGGTGACCCTGTTCAGCACTTATTACAAGTACCAAACTAACGTGCTTTCCGTGGGTTGAAAAGATTCAGAAATACCAAAATTTTATACCTTAAACTGTGGAATTAACATTAGTTAGAGGAAAATAGCATTACTCTATACATGAACTATTTGCACACCTACTGTCTGGAAATCTGTAGAAGTACAGACTTGCATAGCCTAACTATGTAGCTAGAGGTCTATCCTGTACTCCCAGATAATCTCAAGTTGCATTTCAAATGAGAGAAAAGCAAGCCTATAATATTTTTGGTTTTATTATATTTTTGGCTGGTTTATGCTTTTTGGTTTTGTCACTTTAAATTTTGTAGCTTTTAATTTGTTTTATTTTTGTCTATCACTTTTATTTCCTGTTTTACTATTTTGACATTTTTAAACTGCTTTGGGATAAAACAGGGTCTTCACAGGTCACAAAAACTCTTCCCACTAATTTGTAAAATGCTCTCCATCAGGGATTCATAAATAGCCAAATGCATGCACTTATAATATGTCACAATCAATCAATCAGATTTCTCTTATTTCTATATACCAGGTACAACAACAACCAAGGGAATTGCTTTGGCAAACAAAACAAAAAGAAAATAAACAAACAAACAAACAAATGCTGTTATCTGTCCATGATAAGTATTGGTTGCATGAAGTATACACCTATCTGGCTATTGCTTTTCTTATTCTGATGAGTACAGTTTCTGCTATAAGGTTTGCCAGGAAACTGACTTCCCTTTTCCCTTAGAATTATTATAAGACAGTTAATATTTCTGCAGGGATACACTGAGAAACAGATGCTTTAAAGCAAAGGGAATACATTCTGCTAATGCTATTCATGGTGCTGGAGTCCAGGAGGAAAAGGAAGAAGCAGCATTACCTGTTCTGCTGAAGACATCTATCTGCTTCCCTAAATCACCAGGGGAAGTAGCAGCACTGTAGAAATATGATCCCCTCCTCTCCTGGGAGGGAAAGATACCTACCTTTCCCTTACAAGTACAATTAAGAAACAAGAAAGAAAACACCGGTTCCTTATCTTGGACTAAGATAAAATGCTTTTTCTGTTGTCCTACAGGCTAGAAAATTACAGGGATTAAGACAGAATGAAAAGAACATTAATTAGCTCAGCCATCACTGACTCAGCCAGGCATCCGGCTATCAATATACAGCAGTTTTGTTTTGTTGATGTCTGCTAATGGTTGTGTCAAATATAAACACCTAAATCAAGTCAGTCGCAAAGAAGTACATGAAAAGCATTCAATGTGCTTTTTAGAAATGATATTTAACATCCATGTCTTTTCAGTTTCAAAGAAAATGTTCATAATCCTTTATTTTCCCAATTTTTCCTTGCTTAAGTCAAAAAAAGAGATGCTATAAGCGCTTTCTCCAAATAAGATAAAACTTTAAAAAAGAAAAAAAGTGCAATTTTGAATATTTTCTGTAAACCTACAAAATTTAAAATATTTACCTTTTTTTTTAGCCCATCAAACTTAAAATTACAATAGAACATTTTAATGAGATTTACAACTCACTTTCGTCTTTTAAAGTTGTTTTCGCATAAATTTTCATCTTCTGTAGCCTGATCTGCATCAGGTAGATCCTTTTGTAGAGGAACACGCAGCAATTGGTGAGAACAGTTCTGATCACCACCTTAATTTCTGATTGTGAAGCAAACACAGGTGCAGAAGCTGTTTGGTGTTATACTGTTGATTTTTACTCTATCTGGGCCAGGGAATATAGCTGGAAGTGCCATGAACCACTGCGTGAATTAATACTCATAATCATTTCTCTTGAATGAAGACTCCAAAGGACTCTGGAGACTTACCGTCATCTAACTGCGGTCTTGCACCAACATGTCCGGGACTCTGCAAGGATCATTAAGCTGTCACACTGAACGATTCAAATTACTAATAGTGAGCTCGTGCACACAGGAACCTGGGCAATTTCTTTTGAGGAGTAACCTTGGTGGCTGCCTTCCTGTAGCTCAGGGGTCTCAGGTGAACTGAAAAGATTCTCTGAAATTCCTTCAGCCAGAAAAACTGCCATTGGTTAATAAAAGTGTGTATAACAGCTGGGATTTAATTCTTCTCCTTGCATGTGTCGTGCTTTTAAAACACAAAAGTCCCCAGACATCTAGTGCACGTTTTGCCTTGCTTTCTTCAGTTCAGACTAGCACCACTCTTCAGAGCAATACCCTTTATGCATGCTGGCAGAAATATGAAGTATCCGAAACTGTTAGATCATCTCATGCCAGCAGTTGAAGATAGTGAAGATAATTAAGATTACTAGAGATAATTAATATTTAATCATTTGTTAGGAACACACACAGCCATAAAAGAATGTGACTTGCATTGAAATACATCAGCACAGAGCAAGTGGAAAACTTTGTGGCTTTATCAAAAAAAGAGTTTGGGCATTCCAGCAAATATGTTTAGGAGTGTTGTTATAGAACAACTTGTATCTTTATACTTGCACATAGTCATCCTTTTAGGAGCATCTATTCTGCAGCATAAACTGGCACACCAGTAACATGAAAGATCAATGGGGTTGATTATAGAGCAAATCCTGGAAGGAAAATGAGCATAGATTTGAGAGCTTGTATTGGTTGCTACTGAGCTTCATTCTTCACTGCTTACATACAGAGGTTCAGCCTTTATAAATTGGCATCTGCATGTGAGCTAGACCTAATTAATATCACAAATCCTTCCCGTCTATACACATCAATAGCCAGTTCCAGTCAAAACACAGTAAACTCAGATCTGCACAGCCTGGTGGGCTGAAAATGACTGTTGCTGCAAACAAGAATGATGAATGCTTTGTTTCCCCCAAATTTGTACCCCTTTGGTGAGATTTCTACTACCATAGAACTCCAATACTGGACGCTCACAGAGAACATTGAGAAAAACTCCCCCCAGACCACACATCTGAGATTACCAAGCCATGCATGTGAAGAAGTCATCAGCCAAGGCACTGTCATAGCATGAAAATGTTCTGCAAAACACAGAATGCCTCTGTGACCATGGCTTTAGGAATGGAGCATGCAGAAAAGTTATCATGTACACAGCTCAGAAACATAGCCTGGAGCTCTGCTGCACCAGCATACCACACAGAAGTGTAAGCTCATTCACATGACAGCATATGGTCATCCTGACATCAGAGCCATTGAGTATACATATGATACAGCTACTAGCTTGAGGCTTGTTCAGCCTTTGATTGTCAGTGATATTACAGTTGACTTCTCAGTCTGAGCTTTATTTTAGTTGGAGCCTAAAGCACGACTATCATTTACAATTTGCCATCAGCATCTTCATTCATCAGCACTGACACTTGGAGCAGTTTGGGATGGGGCTAGAGAAACCTGTCTCATAATTTTTGCAGAATGCTCTGCCAGGTTAGGATAAGTCTCTTTGATTTTTAATCTCTTGGGGTGATAAAGAAATGGATGTTTGGATTCAAAATTATTTGGGATACTGAAATGAATGGCTGTGTTCGAGTGTCTGTACAATGCTTGTGTGACTGCAAGAAACAAAACAGTTGTCAGACAAAACAATATTAATAGCTATTATGGGAGTGAGGGAGCTAACTGAGAGTTCATGTATGACTTGATGTTCCCAGCACAACATCTCTGCCTCGTGAAATGCAATGCATGTTAAGGAGTTCTAACTCCGCAGCATGCAGTAAGGACAGATCTTGCAGTGAACATCCCACTATTTTTCCATCACTTATATTTCAATGCACCTGTGATATGACTGTGCTTACAGTTACAATACACCTGTGACCTGTGCTTACAGTCACAGAGTTTTCACACCACCCATCTATTCTGCTCAGGAATTCAACATCGCACTCAACAAATCTCACTGCCCTAGTGCAAAAGTTGACTCTGCACCTTGTAGTTCGTTATATTTTTCCCCTGTAGGAAGAAATGGTTTCAGCCTCTTTCAAACATTTCATTTCCCATATAAGGAAAATTCCAAACAACTTGTTTTCCTCCTCCATCAAGTCTTGCTTTGCTTTAGCCTCTAAACTATTCCATCAACATTTTCTCATTAACTTCACTCTTAGAAACTGTGCAGCTGCATATTTTTCTAAGTTATATAAACCACTTTCTCTTTGCACCTGGTTGACTCCTAGCTTCTTTTCACCTGCTTTGTTGATTTGGATTGCATCTGATTTGTCACATCACGCTCAGTAACGCTGAATTCCTGTGGTCACCAGGAGCTGGTCACCACTTGCACCACTTTTGCTTTCATATACCTCCCAGGTGCACCCCCATGATATACGTGAAGTATATCTTTTTTTACTGACGTAAATTAATCCCAGATGGTTATTTAGCTATACGATTCTCAATAAAAGGCTCTACTTGGACCTGGAAAACAATATGTACCAGAGCTTATGTAGGTGTTGAATTGTGAGGGGTAGTCATTGTGCAGGAAAATTTATTAAAGACTTTGAACTACAGCCAAACTTTCTAAAAAAAAATCATTAAGCTTTGAAGGGGTGGGGGAAAGAACAGGACAGGACAGGTTCTGTTAGAAAAGCAGTTTGAGGAAAAAATCTGAAATGACTTTAATTATATGGGTGTTGCATAGTCACTTAAACATCTATGCATGAAGAAATGAGTCACAGCACCTAGTCATAGTACAAAGGAAATAGGAAACAGCTTTGAGTAATGCTACTCTTAATTCTAATTTAGAGCACTACTATCCTGATCTATCTTGAATCACCTATTATATCACAGAATCAGAGAATTCATGGGATGGTTGTGGCTGAAAGGGACCTTTGGAAATCATCTAGTCCAACCCTTCTGCTCAAGCATGATCACCTATGTCACTCTGCACAGGGTTGCATCCAGGCATCTTTTGAATCTCTCCAAGGAAGGAGGCTTCACAACCTCTCTGGGCAACCTGCTCAGTCATACTCACAGAGTTTTTTTTCTCATATTCAGATGGAACTTCCTGTGTTTCAGTTTGTGCCCAATGCCTCTTCTCCTATTGCTGGGCACCACTGAAGAGTCTGCACTCAACCTCTTTACACCCTGTCCTTCCGATACTTATACATGTTCTTAAGTTTTCCACTCCGCCTTCTCTTCCCAGACCCAAACCTCTCAGCCTTTCTCTGTAAGAAAGATGTTCCAGTCCCTTCATCATTTTAACACCCCTCCCCACTGGACTCTCTTCAGCAGTTCTGTGCCTCTGGGGAGAGGCACTGGGCAGCCCAGGACTGGATACAGCCCTCTAGATGTGGCTTTGCCCAGACTGAGTAGAGGAGGGGACCACCTATCTCAATCTGCTGTCAATGCTCTTCCTAATGCAGCCCGGGATACCATTGATTTTCTTGTCCACCAGAGCACATTGCAGGCTCTTGGTCAACTTCTTGCCCGCCAGGTCTCCCAGGTCCTTCTGCACAGAACTACTTCCCAGCTCCCCTTCTTTATAGCTGCTTCTATGCAGGGATATTGCTTACTATTACATACATTACAATATATGCAGTTGACCCTCATACCTGCACTCTGCAATCAAAGCTGGCTTAGATAAGGTACAAGTGACGAAAGAACAACAGCTTTTCAGTAATATAAACTAAAACACTGTTGTTTAATGCAGTAAGATCTCATTTCACAGCAACACTGCAAGTCCTCCTTCTCATCAGTATTACTTTGGTAAATGAAGGTGCAGTAGGTAACAGTTTTGTTCCCTCTCTGCAGAGCAATACTTTGGCCTTTAATGTGCACACTGGATGGGGCCAATCAGAAGTGTCAACAAAGCTATCTGCTGGAGGGCTCAAGAAGTCAATATAGATCCTTTCAGCCCCTGGAGATCTCGGCTGAAAAGCCAGGCTAATCACACATGCACACACACACTCACAAAGTCACACGGACAGAAAAATTCAATTCTTGTTGCTACTCTTGCCATGAGCTCATTCCAGAGAGTTAGCAGACATCTCTCTCATTTCTTCCAAGTCAAGTCAATCAAGTAAAGATTGCAGCCTTACTATAGCACATTGTGTATGAAATATCACATATATGTGGCTGTGAGAATCACATTAAGGGTTATTTTATTTTACTGGATCTTTTTTAAATAAAAAGCAGCCCATCTTGAAAAGGAGAAATCATAGGAGCTATAAGCTAATTTTTTTTTTTTCATTATGGATAACTAGGCTAGTATGTGGCAGATGGTGGTTTTTCAGGGACAAGGTGTTTAGACTCACCGGTTTTGAAAAGATAAGAAGCTAAGGCTCTTACAACTTCAATCTTTCTCTTGGAGAGTGAGACATCTGTCTTTCCGAAATGCTGTGGGCATTAGCACTATTCCCATATATGAGCAAATGAAAACAGTTACAATTGGTGGTCTTTTACCAGAATTTCATGCTGGTTGCCATTACTCATGTTCATGTCATACTTTCCTCTACAGTTCACTTTGACTCACCAAAATATGTACTTAGTTTGTTGCATACTTTATGAAAAAGTCAGTATCTACTTCATCATCTTTCTACAATTTTCCATTGACATTTTTGCCTAGGAAAACCATTTAAACTTTCAAGCTAGGAAAACAACTGTTTCATATTGGCCTACCTTCTCTGATTTTAGCAGAAAGCACTTCACAGGGAATAGGGATGAGACATTTTAGAAAACACAGTAAATAAAAGGAATAAATCTCCTCTTGCTGTTTCCAGTGAAGCTTCTGTAACACTCATTTATACTTCTTTCTGGAGCATACAGTACGCTTTCTATGTTTTACAAACTGTATTAACACATTAGCAAAAACTGCATACATAAATATGGAGTCTTCATAAAGCTCCAATTTAAAATCATGGTATAAGAAGTAATTTTCTTTTCTCTAATCTTTTAGTAAGCAGTATAAAGTAACAAACCAGTACCATGAAAAAAATGTGCAATTTTGAACTCGCCTTCTATGTTTTTACAAGTCCTAGCAGTAGTCTTATACAGAGCACAAGTATACAAAACAGCCTTTGCTTGTTTAGTAAACTTATTTTTATGGCTAACAAAGTTTTCTCTATTTTCACCATTCCTCAAACAAAATTTGCTAAAGCCAAACCTTAGTTTCACTGGGAAATGAGAGACTTTCAGTGTAAACTCAAGAAATACTTTTTCCTCAAGGCTATTTCCCAACAATTTGTATCACATAACTTCCAATAGCTCAGAAAGTACATATATAATTTTAACAGGGCTGTACAAAATATTACTTTCATTCACATTTTTAATTATCATTTTTATACTCATTATGACTGGGTTGTGAAAAGATTTAGCAGACCTAAAATAAAATCATAGTTACAGAGTTCTTGCTATTTTCCCTCTAAATAAATACATTGAATAAAGTTCTCTGCTTCTAAACAGCTTACAATTATTTATGAATCTATGAAATTAAAACACTAATAACTCATTTTTAATTTTACATGGTTTAGCATAAAACTAGCAAGATCCTAATTTATGAAAGATAGTTTAGGAAAGATAACTTAGAAAATCATTACTTTCTTTCTTCTGTTTTCCTCCTCCAAAATATTTTTAAAACTTCTTATTCAAGATGTTATAAAGAATGTTGTCTTTCGCTCCTGACAACAGGATTATCTGTGCAGACCAGAGGGAATTTGGTGTTTGGAATTCAAAGCACATACATTCCTCCTAATTCCCTATCAAAATGTGACACCAAAAAAAAAAAAAAAAAAAAGAATCCTATCCTGAGGCCATAACTCTGATGCTGAAAGACTGTGAATCCTGAATGTAGTGATTAATGTTTGAGGAATCTACGTACAAAAAGCTACACTGAACGAAGCTTAAAGGCATTTCACTCCCAGGAGGCAATTAATATATGGCAAGAATACTGTTCGTTAGCAAGGTTATGTTTAACTGGTAGTGATGTCATGGAGATGGGTAAATGGTAAGACTGCATTAATGGTCCCCAGACCCCAAATCTCAGCACTCATTAAGCCTGACTCATAGATTAATGAAGAGACATTTATAATTTCAGTCTGTGCCATAAATAACTCTACAGCATTAAAGTCAGCTAATAAAGAGGCAGAAGATGTTGCCTTTCAACTATAAGAACATTTTGGAAGATGTTTATTTCAAAGGAGTTTTTTTTTTCTTAAAAGGTGAATTGCAAGTCAGAGAGAGGAACTACACAAAGCAGTTGATAAGAGTTTCTTCTGGGAGACTGTCATGTACACTGCAAATACCAAAAGTCTTCAAACGCAGAAGTTTGGCAGAACTTATATTCTTTTAGTAAATGGCACACTTTTAAGTAGGTAGAGAACTCAACAGCAAACATGACTTTTGACCAGAAAAAAATCTTTTAAGTTTAGTTATTGTCATTGGCAAATGGAAAAAAAGATGGACACTGTATACTCTGTTGAACACATGATTCCAAGTAATAATTACTAATAAGCTATTAAATATCTTTTATGATATAAGTGAAAAAATATTTGTATATATATATAGCTATATAGTTATTTAGTTATATTTATACATATATATATATATGTATATAGGCCTTCCATTCCCTTATTTTATTTTATTTTATTTTATTTTATTTTATTTTATTTTATTTTATTTTATGATAAAACAAAGTTTATAAGCCTGGAAAATAAAGATTTTCCACTAAAAGACCCCAAAGAATCTCTACAACTTCTGTACTGGAGTATTTGCAGTGACTATCTGTCTCCAAAAGAAAGTGGAGGAACCAACTACAGCAGCTATGCAGACTCAATTAGATTCACTATACTTAAAATTTGTAAAGATTTCAAGCAAGGAACTTTGCAAGAATTACTGTTTTATTAGTATCAATTTATACTTAGCAAATCACGAATTTTCTATAGTGGCACAGCTCTAGCTAAAAACATAACCACAAAAGAATATGAATTTTGATTGGGTTATAACCACTGCTTATATTACACAAAGGCATCAAAATGTAAACTTTGTTAAAAAGAATTTTATTTTCAGGCAATTAATTTGAAAAATTAATTGATCATTGATAATTTGCTAGCATCTCTATTGCCTGACAAATTCATTTTTGTGATTAATACAAATTTTGTTGTTCTATAATTTAATATGGAATGAAGTTTTGCTTTTCAGATAGGTTAAAATAGTTTGTTTTCATGTTTTTTCATCCCAAAAAGGAGGACTTCCAGACTATTGCACTGTGTGTTTTTATATTTTTTGCAATTTTACTTATTTTAGTACTATTAGACAAATAGCCTTAAGACAGCTTAGACAAATAGATTTAAGACAACTTAGACAAATAGACTTAGGACAACCAGATGCAGTTTGTAGATGTAGTAAACCATCTGTAGATGGAGTAAATCATCACTAAGAGACTATAATGGCAGTAGGTGTGGCTTGAGGAGCAGACATGGGTCTAGAAAGTAGAGTAGAACTTGATGAAGTTGTTTATAAAATACAGTTTAGGGTGAGACTGAGTAGAGAGGCAAGGCCTATATATATATATGCATATAAATATATATATAATATTTTATATTTTATATTGTTATATATAATATGTGTATTATATAAATATATATATATTTATATCTAATATAAATATATATATATATCTCCAGACCTTGCTAGAATATATATATATATGTATTCTGTGATTTTTTGATCTGTAATTCTATGTGATTCTGTGATTCTCTGATTTGTGATATATATATAATGTGTACAATTTATGGAGGATTTATAATCAACAGCTATGAAGCAGGTGAACAGAATAGGCCCTGACATAAAATCTCGCTTCAGAAATAGCAGACACATATGCTTTGCTTGACTTACTATAGCAATTTCAAGTGCATATTGCCAGGAGAAGACACAGAACAATGACCCCTGTCCTTCAGGTACTTGTCCAGAAATGATCCGCCAAATCGAGTGCTGTACCAGAAAGATTTTTCTCCAAGACAAGGACAGACATTTTTTTTTTTTACTTCTGAGGTGGTCAACCTGCTCATTTCACAGGATGTCCTCACTTTATGGAGCACCAACAAAGCTGGGTCTTATCAGACAGCTGAGAACTGAAAACAAGGCAGCTCGCTGTGTACAGAGGCTGAACTGTGTAATCAGCACAGTTCAGACGGGCCTTGATACAGATTTTCCCACAAAAAGGGGGAGAGGTTCCTATATTTTTACTAGTATATACTTATGCCATATTGATATAAAATTTTCTTTCCTCGAAAGGCATAACAAAATATGCATATCCTCTACCATTCGTGGAAACTTATTTTGCACTTACAAGGAAGGAGCTAGTAAGGTCCATGTAGAGGAGCCAATTTTATGTGCTATTTGATGAAAGAAGATACAAAAGCTAGATGTCTTGCTGAAACTCATATTTGCAAGGAAGGGCAGTGAAAGATTTTAAGATACTTCTTCTAAAAGGACAATTGAAACTGGTGATGCTAATGTCCTAATCCTCTGGGCACTGGCTATGTTTCTTGTTTCCTGAAGGGAAATCATCATTAATCATGTGACTGGTTCACTATAAATTTGGTGAGGTAAATGAAGAGAAGGTGGGGAAATTAAATATTGGTGATAGACTTTGATATAAACTTCTAGTTCATCTCTAGAAATTGCTCAGTACTGATTATTCATAGTATAACAGGTATGAATGACGAATTTAAGACAGACATCTTATGAGGCAATGGAGGAAGTGTGATTACCATATCAGACCACTATTTATATAGCTATCTAGGTGATAAAGTCATCTTGGAATTGCTAACATTGTTTTAATAGATCATTTTAGTAGACCTACCAGGAAAGAGCAGAAAACAACAAAGACAAGACAATAGATGTATCAAAATAAAGGTACTGCATCCCTGCAAATCCATGAATCTAATTCTGACAATCCTTTCTGCATGAGATGGTAGCAAAGCCTGTAAAAACCCCTCTGACAAGGTACCATGACAGTTGCAAATGAATGCCAAATTCTTACATGAACAGTAAGCCTAAGAACTTTCATTAACCAATCTGTATTTTCCTGCCCATCCATATGAATAAGCTTTGTATACATTACAGTAATTGGAATAGTCCCAAGACCACATATTAGAAGAACATCTGTCTCAGGCAAGAAAAGACCACAAAATCTTCCTGGAAATGAGAAGAACTAAAGGCAGTGCCACTTCTCAGCACTGTCAGTCAGCATTAATGCACTAGCCAGTAAGGTACCTTGTAACACACTCAAAAACTGAAGATATTTGACCAAAGATATTTCTATAAATTCAATCAAAAAACAAAACAAAACAAAAAACCTCTGCTCCCCCTAGATCAAAATTAGACTGCATTAATTGAGAAATTTAGTTGTTTGTACTTTACTTAGTCTGCTTTTTTATTTATTTTTTTTTTTAGATTACTTGTTTCTTCATAGAGCAAAGCAAGGACAGGGAATCTCCTGAAAGAACAGATGATGCAAACCACTGCTTACATGCAAGAGTCACAATACAGACAAGATCAAAGAAGACAATCTGCAACATGGAACCCAATTTTATAGTTTCTTAATTTATATTATTTATAAATTGCCATTGCAATTACCATCTATAGCATCTGGGATAATACCTAAAAATAATTAAAATAAAACTAACCTGAGAGGATGAAGGAGAAAAAGAGAAGACAAACTGAATAGAAAGGACCTAAAGATTAAAAAAAAAATCCAGTCAAACAAGTGTATGGGGAGCGTGTGTGTGTCTGTATGATTGCAGGGGGAGTGAGGGAGACATGTTGGGATTATATACCAAGGCTTATACCTCCCAGAGAGATTAATACTCTTCTTTCCATATGCCATAACTTCCAAGTCCCCATTGTGACCTCCCCTATAAATTCAGAATACTGCAGACTTGATCTGCACGCATGTGAAATATTTGCTAATGTCAATACAAAGTTAGCATCATCTCAGTATTGTGCTAGAAAGGAAATCAATTCATTGTGTATAGAATTTTCTTATCTTTTAGGAGCAGAGGCATACTGTTTGTTGAGCTGTAGAATCTGCTCCTGTCAGCTAAAAATACACTACATGGTGTAAAAACAGGGTGAAGATATATTATCCAGCCTGGCACTTCCTCCTTCTAATTGTGCAGCAGAAGAGACATCACAGTTAACAAACTTTGCTCTCATTGTGAACTATTGCTGGAGCTGAGATAATACATTTCCCCTTCCTGTGAGGTTTGAGATACTGAGTGATCACATTAGAAACAACTGCCTTTGGTGATGAACAGCATGACATGTTTAGGTTATTTAAGCTCAGAGCCAAGCTTTTATTCTTGTGCTAAACCAGAAAAGGCACAGTTACTTCACAATCCCAGTAGTTCATATTTTGGTCTGAAATAGCTGAGGCCATGATAATTGGTTATGTGTTGATTCCTTTTTTGGGGGGAGGGAGGAGAGAAGAAAGGCGGGGGGGAAAGGAGGTTGGAACAGGGGAGAAAGGAAAGAGCAACAGTTTTCTAGAATTTCGGTCAATTTTCCTATATCTCCAAAATGCTTTTGACAGCTTGGAATATCAGTCCATCCTTCTTCATGTTGTTCAACAGCAGCAGTGCAAGTTGATAGAGTTATTAATAATGAATGGTCTTCAAGAAAAACCTATAGACAAATGCCAACTAATTTAACTGAATAGCACAATTTCCAGGAGCAGAAATGCATCTCTTGCTGCTGATCTTTTTTTAATGTATTTTTTAAAGCAGAATGTGACAGTTCTTCTGACAGTACTGATAAGTTAAATTTGACATAATCTGCAATCAGATACATTAGAAGTCTTCAGTCTAGTTTTTGATCAGGATAGAAAATGAGGATTATATTCATACTGGCAAAGTTAACCGAACATTCTCTTCTGAAAAGCAAAAAAGCATCAGGATGAAGTGTTGTCCTCGCTATCATTTGTCCTCTATCGCTACCCATGACATGATATCCATAAAGTATTGTAGATTTCTACAAGTCTAGCACAGAATAGCTTGAATAAGAAATTCAGATGCAATAGTGGTTTACCCTCCCAAAGCTGTGCCTCAGAGAGATTCTATTTCTTCTCTTTATTGAAGTTGATGAGGAAATATCTAAGATTCATGGTGCTAATAGGACATTAATACTTTATCTGTTTTTAGTGATTGGCTGTCAGTTACCTGATATACGCTGCTTCTAGTCAAAATCAAAATGCAAATGCTGTCTATTTAGGAATTTAATGTATTCCATGGTAAACTACCGTCTCAGCTACATAGATACTTAAAGAAATTTACAATAATTCACCTTAAGTATTGCAAAAGCAAGCTCTCTCTATTAACATGCTTGTGTGACAACATTGTCCACGTGGGATGGCTCCCATTGTGTCTAGGACTTCCTCACCTACCTTCCCCTCTGCATTTTTGTTCAACTTCACAAACTAGTCAGTATCAGAGATATGTCAGAAATCCTATTAACTTCATTAAGCAATGTAAATTGGAGTTCAGACTAAGCACAGACAAGTACTTCCCCAAGCTAAAAAAGAAGTTCAACCTGGAGCTACATATTTCGCTGTTGGCATCAATTTCAGAAAAACATATTGATAGTTTTCCTCCAACTATAGCCCACAGTGATTTACATTGATTATTTACATCAATTAATACAGCAAAACTAAGAACTTGCTGTGTCAGTAAAAGCAGACCAGAAACACCAATTTCCTTATATGGTCTTCAGGTTTGTTTTCTTTGGGTCCGTGTACCCTATCTTTATATACAATCTACTCTTTTTTTTTCTTTTCAGAATGAAGGGTTCCAGCTCAGTTCACCAGATTTTTCCTCCTCCATAATCCAAAAGATGGCATTGCCTTGAATTTTGAATTCAGTAAAACAAAGGTATTACAGAATTCCCCAGTGCAATGATAAAACATCAAAAAATCCTGATCTTAGATATATTTTATAGCAAGTTTAATTCAGAAGTAATGTTTGTAGTAGTGTTACATGATGAGTTGGACAAGCATCAAAAAGTAAGTCAAAGCTATTGGTATGGTTGGTTTATTTACTACTAGAAGTGACTGGCTGGAGAAACTGCTCTCAGGAGCATTATCATTCTGTACCCTAGGTATGAGAGTACTAGAGTTGTATTTTAATAGTTTACACCACAAATGACTATTAAGATACAAAGGCTAGTTTTCCCAAGAAATAGCTTTTTAGTAGAGACTGTGGTGGAATATCAAGACAATGTCAAGCTGCTGACATTTGATTTGTCTTCAGTAGGTCCATGCCACACCATGTCAGGTGTCCATGCAAAGCAAGACTTGCCTTGAACTGAGAAATTTCTAAATTTAAACTATAATGCCTATGTGCAACAGTACACACTTTGATGAGGTTGCAAAGAAAAAAAATATAGAAATCTTTTTTTTTTAAGAGAGAGAGAGGAGAGAATGGAACAAAATGTTTTCTTTATCTATTGTCTTATGCATCCATTATCAATTTGGCAGCAACTGATTAAAAAAGATAATCTTCCTATCTTGTTGGCACAAAAAAAAAATGTAGTGGCAGACACCACAGAATCTTTTTTTTTTTTTTTTCTAATTTCTGGAGAAAAAAAGGAACTGACCACCTGCTTGTTTACAGGAAGAAGTCAGACTTTATCAGGCCTGTCTAGATGCCAGTGTATTATGCCAGAACAGCCCTGTGAGAACATACCCAAACCTACTACCACTTATCCAGCATGGAAAATGCTTATCCTTGGCAGCAATAATTATAACTCAGTGGTCCAGCCGCCTCCTGCTCACTTTCTAAGAAGAGGCCCCATGTAACATGAGGCATTATGTTTTGAAATCCTAAGACCCAGTATAAGACAACCCCAGTTTAGATCCATGTAGTTTAGGAAAACGAAACCAAAGAGAACATGGAAGCTGCCCATAGCCCTGCTCCATAGACCTCCTACTCTGAGTATCAGCAGTCAGAATTTACTGAGCTATTGTTACAGATTCTGCTGCTTACAGTCCTTCTCAGCTCCCAGATCTTTCTGAAATAGAGGATAAAACATAGAGACAGTGCTTTCACTCAACTGGAAACAGCCCCTCACAGTCCTCCTGCTTTTTTCTGCTTTCCTGAATTGCGAGAAGTTATATTCAAAAATGTACTATCTACAAAAACAAAATGAATATTACTGGTCCTTTCTCTTTTATAGTATGAAAAACTTGGCCTGAACAAGAACTCACTCGGAGCAGAGATCCTTTTCACTCCTGCAGGGTGCCATCACTGTTTGCAGAACGTTCTGTTGCTAGTTTCTTGTATGGGCGCTGGTCCCGGGTTTCCATATTCCCTCTTCCCTCCCCGCTCTCTGAGCAATTTAATTTTGGTGGGGCTTGTGGTGTTTCTTGATTTCACTCATCCAGAGTTTGAAGTCAGGGTAGCTTCTTAGCCAGAAGCGTGAAGTACAACAGGAGATTATGGTAGAGTGATTTTTCTTTTTTGTTTTGAGAGATGGTTGAAAGATTTTCCTAGACTATTAAAAGAGGATAGAAGAAGAAAAATATGAAATCACATTTCCAATATTCAAAGAAACAGCGTGCTGTAAGACACTGATGTCAAAACAAACTGGTTAACTTCATCTAGACAAAGTAGGATGGATGGCTGAAGCTCCTCAATTTACTAATTTTAGGCTTACTGAGTCACAAAACATTAAGCTCTTCCTTTTGTACAAGGTCTCCAGCAGTAATGCTTAAATAATAGCATTCATTGTTAATGGAACATTTTATGTTATGTTGTATAGCATGTTTCCTCATTAGAGCCATTTCCTCCTGGTGCTGGAAACCATATAAACCTAACAAACTCATTTGCATTTTGTTGTGATGCGGCCATTCTCCCTCAACCATTTCCATCTAGAAAAATTATTCTCACTACGAGTATACCAGAACAATTTAAAAACCAAAGGAGAACAATCACTAAGTTAAACCATAGTTCTTAATATCTATTAACAGAATCTATCAGAAAAGGCTGATTTTGGTGAAATAAGAACAGCTGGAAAGAAAACAACAGATGGATAGGGGCATGGATGGAAAGTCTATTTTCATCGATTCTCTGTTGGAATCAATTTCTATTGGGAAAGTGGTTAACTTGTTGGGAATATTCTAACCTGATATTGAGCAAGAAGGGAAGGAATTTACTAAGTGCTTCTGCTTTTCTGAAGACCTTTGTTTACTGCAGCAGGTAGCAATACACAGGGCTAGTATGAATGATCTGGAAGGAAGGAGAGAATAATTGGTTATGGAATCTTCTTAAATTAAAGATTCTAAATAGAATATGAATTATATTTATTGGGATTTAATTAGGTTAGAATATCATGTTAACTATGAGGCTGTTGACTATTCTGAAAATATTGTCTGAGGTTCAAAACTATCATTCACGGTCTTGGCTTGATATACCACATTGCAAAGAGCTTGCAATCTATATTAGATAGCTATATTAGATACAGCCAGCGATGCATATGCAAATGATGCAGATGATACAGCGTGGATTGAGACCTTCAGTAATAAATACAACAAAAAATGGAAATAGTGCTCAGGAGGAACTAAATTCCCGGAGAGATTTGAAAGAACCATTAGGTAATGGAAAATATCTGTAAAGGGAAGACATAGACTTCTCTAAGTCTATATTCACTGGAGTGTAATTCAGACCTCCAAATCACAAATGCTACGTGTGCATGAAATGAGTTGAATATTTCAAGAGAGCAATTGAAAAAAACTTTAAGCTGTCTTGGAAGCCCAGTAGAAATATTTAACACATAATGCTGAATACAGGCATTATTTTAATTTCTTTTCTTCCCAGTAAATTAATGTCTGAATGAGATCTGCCTTCTGCACATTCATGTTCGGAGTCTGGATCTCTCTCATCCTAACAGGTAGCTTTCTCTTTTCTTAAAAGGATTATATAGGAATATTGTCTTCAGGGAGGAAGTGCATTTTTTATATATATATATAGTGGTGTGAACATTCAGTCAAATAGGAGACTAGATTTTTCAGCTTAACAGATTCACAGTCATTACTACTGTGGCTGTTACTCTATCTTGCATGATAAAATGATAGCTGCCTAGGCCTGGGCTAAGCCTTTCACCTGTCTTGTCAACACTGAGGTACTGGACAGACAGCAATGCAAGAGTCACAGTCAGAAAGCACAACAGGGAGCCTTCTGGAGTCCTTGCTTCTGATCCCTATTCCTAACATGATTTTGCTTTTACTATTTGTTTTTTTACTTCCATCTAATTAATGTTTCAGTTGTAAAGTTGAGAGAAGCCCTTGGTACATACATACTGAAATCTTGTTAGACCTTTAGGCAAAGACTATCCCCACTCTCTTAGATTCCTAATATCCTGTGATGGATTGCAAGTACAGATATCTTTGTAGATGTTTCTGGACCCCCATCTGGACAGCTACCAAACTTTTAGTTGATTTAGCAAAATAAAAGTGAAATTCATCTTCCTGTGCACATCTGGATAAAATTAACTGATTTTCTACCGACCTGGCAAACAAATTTGAAGAACTTAAAGAGGATAGCCAAGTCACAGCAAAGTATTCTAAAGTGCTCTTTTATCATTTTGACCTACTGCAAACTGTAACATAATTCCTTAATTTAATTAGAAGGATTTTTTTTTCCATGTTTATGCATATAAAGTAATTTGATGGATATCAAAAGGTAAGCCCAATTTCTGGATAAGAAACATGAAGGATTAGGCCGATGATATGACCTGTGAAGATTTCGTTGGAACTTTGCATGGATGGCTGTCTTCACAGGATATTCCAGGGACAATATTAAAAAGGAGGAGGGGTAGAAGGAGAATTACATTCATAGATTAGAAATGGGTGACAGGAGATTGACTAGAACGTCCAAAATGCTGGTAAACTCAGGTATTGTTCTTAAACAATTGCTTTTAGCCGTGACATGCTGACAGTGCAATGGCAAGCTCAAATACTTTTGAAAACTGTGATGGAAGAAAGTATGGCACTCTGAGAGGAAGGCAATTTTGATAACCTGAGTAACACGTTACAAAGACATCCTCTGCAGTTCTCACATCAAACAACAGTTAGATGGACAAAGCTGTAAACTGGGTATGGGAACATAGAATAAACTGCTGCAAGGAAAGATTGTGTATAAGGAAAGTAAGGAAAGTTGCAAGTACAGGGAGCCAGAGAGACCCAGACAGAGTACCCTGTTCCTGAGGTTACATGTAACCATAATACTGATTTTTTATTTTGACTAGCACTGAAGTGCTTAAAGAAACTAATTGCACAAGGGATGTGAAGAAAATATGTTTTGTGTTTTTTTTTCCTACTTAACTAGGCAAACAGTCTTGCAGTATAAGAACAACTGAAAAGTGAGAAAAAATAAATTTGAACTGGAGGAAGTGGGAAAGGAAAAATTATGCTGAAATGTATACAAACATACAGTATTATATAATATATATATAAAAAGAAAATTTTAAATACAGCAAGGGACAGTCCAATAGGCACTAAGGACACGAGTCAGGCTCTTACTCAATGTACCTACTTGACCTTTCTGCAGGCTGACTAAAGATATGGCTATTGCTTTGCACACTATAATTTTCCTCATCTTGCAGTCTGCTTCTTCATGCTTCCATTTTTCTTCCCTTAGGAAAGCAAGTTGGGGGCAGGACAAGCTCTTCATTTTTTTTTTATCCCACTTTTGCGTGAGCTGCCACAGTGTCCGCATCAGTCTGGTTGTCTACACGTATACTCTGTAGTACGTATGTGACAGGGCGCTCTGTGACTCTGGCGCAGCAAGGCACTGATTTGCGCAACAGAGAATTCACCTTGGCAGGTACAGCAATAGACAGGCCCATCCTATCTGTAGTGAAGGGGTTCAGATATATGCTTTTAAATCTTCATGTGTCCTAAGGCTCACCTACTGCCTGCGTACAATGCTAGGAACTGTGTACATAAAGCAAGTTTAGACTTGTGACAAGCTCAAGTTTCGGTTTGAAAAGCAATGGAATTAGGACTGAAAAAGTAGTATGACAGTTTTACTGATGCTTGATGCCTGTATTCCATCCTTAGCATCACAGACCTGTAGTCGCAGAAGATAAATTTTGCAAGGACACCTGACCCAACTTTGAAGCAAGCTCTGCTTGGAGCTAAACCTGAAATTTTTAACCTTGTTTTTGTAGAAACTTTCTTGTCATTCAATGGTTGTACAACACAAGGATGGTTGGTCACTAAGCTACGGCCTCCAATATGTCAGAGCAAGATGCTGAAACCCCTTTTTTCTTCTTACCTGATGGTTTCCACATTATGGCCAATATTATCTAAAATCAGATTCATTAAGTTCCTCCATCTGTGTGCTCTGAATGATTGACTGTAATTTGAAAGTGTCAGAACTCACAAGAGAAACAAATTGCAGAGAGGAGATTCTAGCAGATGTCACTTCAAGGGGAGGCACCAATCTCCAAAACAAGGGGAAATAAATTATTACAGACACCAGCCAAGCACACATCACATGTTGATTGAGAGACATTATCTAGCATAACAATCAATACTCTCTGTGAATTAAATCCAATATGAAGAGTAACTTTGGTTTCCTGTCTGTGGTAAATTAACATTATAACATTATAAGAACTTAATATAAACAAATGAATGGCAGATGAAAGCAACAGAACATTTCACAAAACTGTTTAAGGTCCTTTCTTTCTCAAGGATTATCTGTTTTTAGCACTGCACTTCCCTTAGCACAGTTGTTAACTATTTGCTAAAAGATCCCATTGCTTTTTCCTCAGGAGCTTTCCTTGCCAACCTAGTAATCCATTCCTAGCTGTTTGGGATTGTGCTTCCTGGTGCTTGTTTAAAGTTTCTGTTAAATTCTTTTGCTTCAATCCTTTGTCTTCCAATTAGAATCAGCTAAGACTGATGTGCCATTACAGAGCTTTAATTCTAGTCTTTTCCTAGGCTCTGGGATATTTAATTGCCATGTTTGGGGTTTTGTTATCCTATGTTTGGTTTACTGTTTTTTTAATACAATGAGGGAAAAAACAGAGTTCTTTCCATTACAAACATGAACCATTAGCATAACTGTTTTATACTTCGGCAGTAATTCTGTTTCAAATGTTGCCCCCAAACAATTACACAAATCAGACTATGAAGGATAAATTATGAGGATCTGCAGAGCTGAGAAAAACCGGGTATGTGTGCTAAGCAGTTCTAATTGTGCTTAAGGATTTCTGGAGCTGATTTTCCTGTCTGAACTTTACTACTAATGTGGGCAGGCAAAACTAAAGGCAGCTACACTCATTGAACACTTTGGATGTGTTATTGCTAATGCTCAGATCTAATGATAACAAGAAATGTTTGGTCTTTTGCACGTGTTTTGAAAATACCTGTAAGACAAAAGCAGTTACATTTCATCATGACAGCGTGGAAGAGAGAAACCTGGTTAGACTGAATTCATGGACTGAATTTTTGTTAGTTTGTTCAAATTTAGATTTCTTTGGTCTCATATTTTATATAGCACTAGTACACACATATAGACACACATATGCATATAATAAAATGCACAGTTTGGCAGTTGCCTGGAGCAGCAGACTACCATGGGCATAAAGATATGAGTGGCCAGTGCTAGAGCACTAGAAGGTCAGGGCTGGCAGGTGCTGCTAGTGCCCAAGGCAAAGCAGAGGCACATAGGCCAGTGACTGCTGCTGCAGGTCAGTGTGCCTCCATATCGCTCCTCCACTGGCATCTGGTCCCTGGCACCATGTCCCTCCTGCTTGTAGGAAGCGGAGCCAGGGACCTCAGTAAAGGCTGCTCTGCTCCCTGGCACAGCTCCCTATATCCACTTACCAAGCCAGCAGCAGCATGTACGGCTCCCATACAGCCTTGCATATTCAGCTGGACAGTCATGGCCTTAGCTTTCCCCCACAATTTTAATTCTTTGATGAATGCTGACACTTTCAAATTCTAGTCAGACATTGCAGCACACAGATGAACGGAGGTTTGACCAAATGCATTTGCAGCCATAGAGACTCTAAAGAAAGGAAGTTTTGGGATTTGAGATCTCATTTGGTAGTAATTGGAACAATAAATTAGTGATCAGGCATTTCAGATAGCACCTCAACTTTCTCCTTCCTTTCTGCTTCTTTTCTTTTCAAGGCAAGACTGGCCCAGCCATAAACGAAACCAGAAACCTCATTTGAGTTTCAGTTTGCTTTCACTCTGAGAAGTCTTGTGCCAGCTCTAAATTCATTATCCCAACATTTCTTTAGATACAAGTGATAAATGATAACTGGTGACAAAACTAGTCATATTCTATGTATTAATCATCTCAATAGCAAAGCACTGAATAAGAAAACATCTGCTTTTTTCTTCCTAACAAAAGTCTCTCTATTTAGCATATAAGCCCAGTTTAATGAAGCATATGCTATATAAATAAAGTAAAAATGATATTTTGTGATGGGAATAATTTAAGGAAATTTTGCTTCTCTTAGAGACAACTTCTCTTCATGAGCATAAGAAATTTAAATAAGGTAATGTCTCAGGTTCACAGGGAGACTTCCTTTCCCAAGCTTGACAGATTTCATTAACTGCACCTAGGCTTTGCTGTTGTGAAATTTCCCTTGGCATCCTTCACCTTTCCTTACAAATTTTGTCTTTACAGTACATATCACCTGGGGCAGTGCACAGAAAATTTCAGATCTTAGTCCCACAGTGCTCTGCAGGACACCAACACACACTACAGTGTATTGCAAGCTCTCACACCTACAGGAACCCGAACCCACCTCATCATGCTAACATGCCCATATCCAAAACTTCACAACACAAACAGCCGATGGTTGTCTGGGGGATAAAATTGACAATGATAAAATAGTGACACTACAGTTGTCAAAAGTATGGATAATGACTGATGCTTTTTGGATAATCTCTCTGGTAGGCAGTACTTTGCCATGTCTCCTTCCCAAAAGTCTACAGACAATTTCCCTGTGCCTGAAGTTAGTTGAAACTGCAAGGTCATTTTGGAAGTAAAAGTGATGAAACACCTGGCATACAACTGAGAGGCCCTTCTCTCACCAGAGCCTTCTGCCTAGCTCCTATGTAGAAACCCTCAGATATCTCTCCTGAAACTCCTACTCCATATCAAACACTTGACAAGCAGTGGGCTGCATTTCCAGATCATGTACCTTTGCACCAGGGATGTGCTGCTGTCCCCCAGGGAGTCTGAGTCAACAAACTCTCCTCCAAAGAGCACCGGTCCCCCCAGAACTCTCCCAATCAAGTCTTACTCCTTGTAATACTGTGGCCAAGGCAATGGAATATATAAGGCTTCCTGAAAGACCTAGTGAAAGAGGAAACAGGTTATATCATACAGCCCAAGTTGGAAAACTTAGAGCAAAATACCTGCTGGTTTATTTTTTAGGTTTATTTATTTATTTATTTAATATAGGTTCTATGAGTCAGTAAAAGGAGGAACAGCATGAAGTATGTTTAGGATACTGAAACAGGCTACAGGAAAGACCCATGAATAACTAGTGCTGCTAAAGAAGGCATGGACATAGATGGAACATGCTTCAAACACTGCACCTCTCTGCTCTCCTTACCGTGCACACATGAGCTGAGTGCGTCATATGGCACATGCTCCTGCATCACTTGCAGACCACATTTGGAAACCTATCTGCCCAGCAACTGCCTGAATGATTGTCGGATGAGAATGATAGCTCCTTTTTTCTCTATGAGGCTACCAGAAATCAAAGATCAGAGTCAGTGCAAAGGTCACTGTCTTCTGCTCAAGGATGAACTAACTCACGAACGCACATCCTTGAGACCACAAGGAAGCTTGCTGGAACAGGTGGAGGTGTCTAGAGAATTATTTCTAGTTATATAAAAGATATATGGGCCTTGTTGAACAGCATTCAGTGCACTGTGCACACACGCACATACACACACACACAAGTCACTCTGCTTTGGTGTGTTGCAGAAAGGGGCAAGAGCCACTAAGCACAAGGAGAGAGGAGAGTGAGAAGCAATCCTTCCACCAGCCTCTTGCACACCTGCCCAGAGCTGCAAAATGAGATGGCCAGGCAAGGAAGATGAGGCAAAAGGAGAGAAAGACTGAGCTGGACATGTTGGCTCAAGGCGCTGCAGGTGCCACGTGTTATCATGTGAAACTCTTGCATGCATACACTGCTGCACTAATTGGAGTATGAATATCATGGTTATCCACAGCATGGAGAAAATGAAAAGGCCACAAGACAGCCACTAAAAGGATGTTGCTAAAGTGCTGAATAATGATCATGACAAAGTACATCAGTTACATCAGGGTGAGGACATGTCTGGATTAGCCAGGACAAGGGACACTAAGATACGCACATGGAAACTCCATTGAGATACCTTGAGTGCCTGCCCCACAACGTGGGCTACCCATGCAGCCCAGCAAAGAGGAATTAGCCTTCCTGGTGGTGTGGAAGCTAACAGTGAGCACTAGGAAAATTTTTAAAAGATTTTCTAGTTCAGCAGTGTTTGGAAACAGCAGATGCTTTGGAGAAGGGTGTGGAGAGCTCGTAGGCACACAGAAATCTTTACTTACTTAAGTAAGTAAATCTTTACAAATTTTAAATCTTTACAAAACTTAAAGTTTTGTTTCCAGAGAAAGGGCATTTAAGGTTTAATTCAGATAGGATGAGTCCCTTCTCTTTACTTTTCTTTGTGAGAAAGGCCCCTTACCTCTTCCCCCTTCATTCCCTGTACTCCTTGTAACCTGCAGTTCCCTGTCCCTTTAGGCACTGGCTAAATCTCAAAGGCAGAAAAACTCATACAAAAAAAATGTAAATGAAAAGCACAACAGATAAAGGCCGAAGGCTTTTAAATGAGTTATTCTTCATGATGTTTGCCTGTCATGTGTAATAAAGTCAGCCTGCATTCCATTGTCATCTGGATGTATTCCAGGGAAATGCAAGTTGTCACAACAAATAGAATAACTATTTAGGGCAAGAAAATGGTCTTTTCATGCTACTTCCTCTTGGGATGTTTCATTCAGTCAAATTTTTGTGTGTTCACTTTCAGGTAGGTGTGTCAGGATTCACCTTTCTCATCCCAAGTGAAAGCTCATTGCTATCAGGAGGTGAGAATGCTATGGGAGAGTCACTGAGATACTTACAGCTTTGAAAATAATATCAGGTGTTTCATGGTAAGCGATTGATTTTAACTCATAAGAGGCTAAGGTAGGATTCTGGGATTCAGTTTCCAACTCTGATCCCATCCTTGTGTGTTCTCCTGGGCAAGGCACTTTGCTTTCGTTGACCATGGAACTCTCGCAATCCCTTTGATTTTATGTATTTATTTTTTAAGATTGGGAAACCCTAAAGCCCAAAGATAATCTATTTGCAACTGTATACAGCACTTAGCCCTCATGGGTCCCCAGACCTTGCTAGGGCTATTTGATACTATCATAGCACAAAGAGTTAACAAGAAGTCACATCAAGCAGCAAAAGATAATTATTTTAATGACTTCATAGGTTAGCATCAAGACAAAGCTGTGGATTTATGACTTTGAATTGCATATATTTTTCCTTGCAGTAAAAGCTGTGCTGAAAAGTCAGATGTCTTAGAGTTTTTAGAGCTTTTGTCCCAGATGTGGCTACTCTGCATTCTCTTATGACCATTAATTTTTATTTGTTGGACATTTTCAAGGTGCTCTGTATTTCCTAAGAGCTCAAGTCATGGAAAAGTGCCATGTTTTGCTAAAACATCCATAACCACAGAATAAGAGAAATGAAGAAGGGCTCTGCCATACAAAACTTACAACTTCTGAGCACAGGCAGATGCAGTCACAATCTAGGAGAGCTCAAGGTCATCGAGACAAGCAATGGTCTCATCTCATTTTGTGCTGTTTCTAAGAAAGAGAACAACACTTGTCTGACAGTAGCCACCCTATAAAGGTTTTCTGGTACCAAGGGAACATTTATTTCATCTCCCTTCTCTAAGTATCTCTCCTTTCTAGAAGTCATGAGGAAGGTTCATGCGGAAGGTTAGGAAGGCACTCAGCCACAAAAAGATTGTGAATGGTCATGTATCAAGCCAGCATGATCATTATCTCATAAGAGAGTATCCTTGCAGTAGTCTTGATCTTCCATGTTTCAGTGGTTTAGAAAAAAAGAAACCCTTCAGGCCGTGATGGACAACTGCCTGAGGATCCAAATGCTGACGCTACTTGTGATTTACTAGAGTGAATCACTGATGTGCATTGTGGGGAGCCCTAAGGGACAATGTTTTCTACAAATCAAGCCTAAAGAGGAGGAGAGATGTGCACCTTCAATAAAAGCAGAGTGCAGATCGATAGTATATTACATGCAGAAAAGTAAATTTAGATAACAGCAGTAGGAGCTCTTCCAAGGAAACTAATAGGATTTTCTATTTTGACCTGCACAACACAAAATAGAGATATTAATATAATCACTGCATTAATCATGTACTTAATGGCTATGAGAAAAGAGAGTAGAATGAAAAAGAAGCATTTAGACTTTATCCTGTTTAGATAGCCTTTGAAACTATAGGTGTAATATTAGTCATAGTCACCAAAGAATGAATTTAGACCTGTATAATGAGCCACAGACTACATGATTTGTCATAAGCTTTGCAGGGACATCACTGGACTGCAAAGAAAAAGCAGCTATTTTCTGAAACTTAATGACATTGAGATGTGCAAATTGTACAACTAAGGACAACAGCTCTAAGAGTATTAGCACCACAAAATCAAAGGAACACAGATCATAACAAGATGTTTTGGTAAATTTGCCTTAGAATGAGCCTAGAACCTCATATTCTAAGAAGAAGAAAGAAAACAAACATAGGAGAAGAAAATTAAAACATTATGATAATAGAATGCACAAAAAGAAATAAGAAAAAAAAAGAAAATCAGAATTTGATAACCTATTCAGATGATTAATTATCCTGATAGTCAAAATTTTCCCATTCTTTCCATTTTGATCATACTAAATTTGACTTTCAGCCATAAGCTAAAGCTGAGTGTTGCTCTTAAAAAAATGTAGTGTTTTTTCTATTAATCACAAAGATATATATTGTATGTAAGCCTTTATTAGAGAATTACCTAGAAAGCAGCCCTTCCTGACAAAGTGAATAAGAAAACATCATGTTATAAAAACGAAACCCTTTATTTTAGGCGTGACATAAATGAGTTGGGAGACTGGCGGAGAGGAAATTGAATAACATTGAAACATCCTTCAGAAGAACAATAACAACAAAACCAAAACCTATGGAAGCCATGTTAGGACATAAGAAAAATTTCTCACAGGTCACCTGTCACTTGGGCGTAACCAGCTCCACCCCTGGTCAGCTCAGGAGCTCTCGTGGTCCCGCTGCAAACTGTTACCTCTGGATGAAGAGACAGTCTGGGTGTCTATGGTTAGGTGCCAATCTTATGTGCCTAAAGTTGCTGTAGTGTGAAAGTATTTCCTGCTCTCTGAAGGGGAGTGGGAGCGTTGTCCCAAGCTCTAGGAGAGCCCTACCACATCTGGGCAGTCTTCACTATGGAGATGGAGTGGAGGGAGAAGAACTGGAGTAGACCTTCAGATCTGAAGCTATTTAAAATATAGGGACTTTGTAATACAGAATTCTAGCCTGAACACAAGAAGATGGTCATTGCTGCCATTGCCTGCCCGCCATGACTTGAGGTCTTGTTTCTGTTCTCTGTTTCTCCACTTCAACAGTTATTCTCTGATAGGCATAAGAGAAAGTCAATTCCCAGGGGAAGTGAAAAGAGAAATAAAAGGTTAAAGTTAACAATCTGTCATTATTTGCATTCAGAAAGAGAAAGGCTTTGACAGTCCATTGCAATGTAACTGGCATCTCATTTTAAAAGGAGTCAGCCATGACACTGACTCAAGTTTCTGTCACCAGAAGTTTCTGTCACCAGAGCTATTTGGGAGGAGAAACACTACTGAGCATCTCCTTCTTAGCCCAAAGCTATCACATAACTTATTAATGCTGTAACTTTACATGATGGTTTTACTTGATATGTTCCTCAACTACCTACACATCATCTCCTTCCCCATTTATCCCCTTCTCTACTCTGTTCACTCTGGGTGTTTTTTAATACTTTTTGTATAGCATGCTTGTTCTGTTAACAAGTCCAGCGGGTCTTGAATGAATGTCGCATCACTGGAGATTATTAGGTTTTCTCTTTCAGGTGATTATTTCTGTAGGCCTCCTCCTCTTCTGTCTCATCAAAACTCTGGTGACAGAATCTTGAGTTTTATGAGGAAAACTTATTTTAAATGAGAAGCTTCAGTGTTACATTGCAATCACCTGCAGATGTTGACTGGACTCAAGTGCCAGGACTTAGGTATAGTGCCATCTGCTGCACACTGAAAAAATTCTGAAGGAAAAAAAGAAAATTAATCTTTCTGTATTGTTCAGGTACGATAGAGATCACCATCCCAAAGGGTCTCTGTTCTGGGTTCTTGTTCTCCACCTAGTGACCTGCAGCAGAATTACAGGAGCTTTTTTACCTGCAGGAGGCATCTTGAGCCATAGCTACTAAACTTACTTTACACTTATAATTATGGTGGGTGAATTCTGAATTATGGTGGGTGAATTCTGACTAATGGGGCATCTTATATATTCACTTCTATTCTTCCATTGCTTCCTCCATGTGTTAAAATAGAACACAGCTCTTCTTCACCAGCTGCAGCATTGATTAATATACTGATTGAATGGAGCTTGACCTTTCACCATATGGAACTTAAATAAGATATAGATAAAATTTTCAGCTGTACTGCAACTCAGTCTTTATATTTGTAGAAGTATTTGTGCAGTGGAAAACATATTTGCCTGATTTATTTTGAATACAAGCTTAATCAACAATTTCCTTCCATGAGTGGCTTTTAGATGCCTACTGCATTCATGTATAGGACATTTTGTGTACAGATCCACTGGTACAATTGTATGAGTGTGCAAACCACTTATGCCAAAATGGAGTTGTGCTTGAAAGTCTGAACCTCCATTTGCCATATTAATAGAATAGCTCTCTGTACTCAGGTAGCTGCTTCACTTATTTCATGATATTACACATGCTATTTTTCAGCCCTTTAAAGTCTTGTGAACCTAGAAGAATATGCTTTAAGTCGTCTGATGGCTTACATACATCCTAGATTATTTTAACCTAAATTTACTAGCTTAGTTTAGTTTAATGAATACTTATCCCTTGTTCACCTACACGAGGAATCTTTTGCTAGTTCGCTACTGCCCCTCTCCAGTTCTGAAGTTAAATAAGGCAAGCAAAGTCAAAGATATCTTGAGGGATTTAGTGATAATTCTACAGAACAAACAATGGGTTAAAGTCTTTGTCCCACATAGCTGTATCCCTGTCATGTATTTTTGTTTGTTTGTTTTTTGACATTGGTCTGGCTAAGGATAGCCATTGACGCTACACTGGATCAATATATAAACTCATTTGTAATACTTAACTGTATTGCTATCCCAAGATCTGCCACAGGCAGCAACATTTTTAGCTTTGTTCCCTTAGTGGTCTTAAGATGAATTTATTTGAGTAAAAATGCCTTTAATAAATAAAAAAACAATCAAGGAAAACAAAATAAAAGAAAAATAAAATAAAATATTCTAGCCTATGTACATTCCTTTCTGTTGTAAAGTGAGAAAGAAAGGGTCCTTTCCGGGATAAGGCAATTTGCTTAGGAGTGTGAAAACCTGGCTTCTAGATAGGTTCCTTGCAGAGAAAAAGAGAGGGAATTACATGTGATTTTTAAAATCCAATAAAAAAACACAGGTCACAGAAGACAGGAACGCAGGCTGATGCTGCCTACCCTCCTCATGCTGAGGATTTTTAGGGTCAGCTCTGATGAACCATCCCTCTAGTACTAGGCAACCCAAATTCCTCTGTAGGACACTCCAAAAATGAATGACGCTGAACAAAAGCTGCAGGTATTCAGCTAGCTCAGCCCTGCTTCTGAGGAGCTGAGGGCAATGACAGCTCATTTGCCTTTTTCCTTATTCTCTGTGTTTGCCCAAGGGATTTTCTAACTTTTTTTTTTGATACCTCTTTTCCTAGGAAATCGCTAGCCCAAGATAAAGGAGTAGCAATTTCCTTCATGTTGCAGAGCAGAGCATCCTTTTCCAGGGCAAAACACCTCTAGTGCAGCAAAGCAGAGCCCAGGGCCATAGGACTGGCAAGGTTTTGGGCTTTGCCCTGCACTCGTACTGCTGCTGCTGAAGCTGCGCTCCTGCACATGCCTTTCAGAGTAGACTCCAAGATTTCTGAATCAGCTACATGGAGTCTGCTGGGGCCGTTTCAGTGCAAGTAGTGGTCCTTCTTATAATGGCAGCTGCATGAGCAGGGCAGCTGGATGGGGAACATCATGAACCATTTCCTTTATCTTTCAGCTGAGTCCCGGAGCCACAGCCCAATCAGAGCTCTTTTTTTCACCTTCAGACAGCCAGTATAGTGATTTTGCAATAGAACTGCAGAACAGAAGCTATTATGGTGCTTATTTAAATAGAAATAGTATTAATCTACTTTTAAGATACATGCATTTTGGATGCAGTAGTGCTACTTCTGTTTGCAGCAGGGCACTCTTATTAAGGGTAACGCTCTTGCAAAGCAGTGTTTGTGTATTCAATAGTGTCTGATAATATATATGCTATGTGTTTTTCCAATATATCTGCACAATTTTTATTCCCACCAATATTTATTTGTTTATACCTGATTTTCTTTTGGAAAGAAAGAATTTTAGATCATAGAAATATAACTGGCAATTGAGATAGACTTTGCAAGGTTGTTGGTAGAAAGTCAGCAACATATAAAATAGATATTAATGTCTTTGACAAACTGAAACTTTTTTTATGCTTGTTATTAAAAGACACTGGAATAGAAACTACATAATCAAGTTTGGAATACTATTTTGTAAAATGTAGGACTGAACAGCAGAAGGCATTTAAAGAATTGGTGTAGATACCAGAACAGATAGTTATCTCCTTAGTATTTTCAAAACTGTCCTGACTTTCACTTTGATATAACAATATTTAGAAACATAGCATTTTGACAAGGAGCAGCCACTCTAGAATGACTAAGGGAAAATTATAGACAAAAAAACCCTCTTTAAATATGTTTCTAAATGGGAAGATGAACTAGAAGCAGGTGAAATACTTTATCTGGGTTTCCTGGAAATTTCTGACATTGAAAAAAAAAAAAAAAGATGATCTAAGTCAATAACACTGTCAATAGGAGAGGAGTGCTACCAAAAGAGTAAACACTGAGTATGTGTAGACTGCCAGCGTGAAAATGGAGAACAGTTCTGCTGCATAATGTTTATTTGCTTGCTGGAGTGGAGAAGCTCTGCTTTCAACATGGATTCAGCAAACACAGCAACGTAATTTCAGTCAGTGGGGCTTCTAAGTGAATATGTGATTTACGTAATTATATAACAGTGGGAAATATGAAGTATAAAGCCTACATATATAAAAAAAGATGGAGTTGCAGCCAGATTAAAGTGCAACACAAAATGCTAGTGCCAACAGGAGTGTATTATTTTGTTTTGCTTTCTACTTTGCTGACAAAAAATGTGTTGAAAGAAAAAAAAAAAAGGTCTTTCACAAAATGAGATGACCTCAAATTATATTGTATGTAGTTACTGATGGTTTGATGAAATACGTTACATGTAGGGTGCACTGCATGAACAAAGAAAGTCTAGTCCATCTAGTTTAATACCCATGCTAGATAAAATTATAAAGACTATATAAAAGCATAAGCACATTCAGTAATGATGACAAAGATGTTATCAGCTTGTCAAATAATTTTTTAAAAGGCAGGTGAAACTGGTAGTTCTAGATGATAAACTGCAACCTTAAACAAAACAATGATAACATTTCTCTTGGGTAAATTAGAAATAATACCTGAATGTCTTAGAGATGTCAGAATGGCCATCATTGTCTCTTCATTTACATTCCAACAGGTTAAAATTGGAGAAAGTCATTGCATTTAAAACTTTTTCTGAGTTAATCAATATAGTCTGCAGAGATTTCAATCAAGTCTTCCTTCAACATTTCTCTTCTAGAAATCTTGCCTTTTCAAAGGAATTTCTATTATCACTGATAAGAGAAGTGTTAAAAATTTAACGTCATGTCATCTTTCTATTTTTAGAAAAGAAGAAATCATGATTTTCTACTTTGGCATTCCCTAAGAGAATTCAGATTGTTGTTTCAAAGGCAAAAATAGATTAAAGCAATTTATACAGATGTTTCATTGACCTTCCCTGGTCCTATATGGTTGCTGGGCTAATGTTATATCTCCACTTTTCTCCTCTCCAGTTCCATTCCCAATCTTTAATATATTTTCCCCTTCCTGTCCTGAGGCTGGGCATAAAGTTTCCCCTGATAACTTTTTGCAAGATAACTTTCTGCAAGATTTGTGGCCTTGAATATAATCTATATCTAGATCTTGGGATCCTTACTTTAGTAGCAGCCTTGGAATGAACCTTCGGTGGGGTATACCTGGGCAACAGGGTGCAGCTGTGCTGGAATTGGAACCTTGTGTGGGCAGGATCCACAGGGCTTGATGAGCAGGTAGAGATGGCTGCTTCTGGGTCCCCACTACTTTTCACGTGGCGTGTAAATGCTTACACCCTGAGGCTGCCCGTGAGCCTTATAGCCTAATACATCCACCAAAAATAAGTAAATAAATAAATAAAATAATAATAAAAAACAATATTCAAGTCAACTGAACTTAGGCAGTTATATACTTTCTGCAGGTTTGGCCCAAGGTCTCTTTTGGAAAAGAGGTATGAGAAGTTTATGGAAAGAAGAGGAATGGGATACTATGAAATCTCCCCTGAGTTATTTTTGTTGTTGTTGTTGCTCTTGCAGGTGGCATCCTGTTCAGCGTCACACTTTGAAAAATTTTTACTATACTGAACCCATCTTTTCCATTGTATCATTGCATTTCACTGGGGTTTGCGGCCCTGGCATCTGCACAGGTAACTAGAAGGAGGAAGACAATGGTGGGATGAGGAAGAAAAAGAAAAGTGGGTGCCTATAACCTAATTACTACAACACCAACATTTACATGCCTGTTTCCTTCCCTGAATTCAGTTCTTAGACCCACTGTCCAAGATCTGGAGAAGTAAGTCAGCCTATGTTTGACTTAACCAAAGGAAGTAGCCAAAGGAAAGAGTTTGAATCCTTTTCCTGGAAAATTCCCACAGTTGTAAAGGGTGTACTCCATTAAAAAGCAGAGACAGTATACCTCCCTCTTGGTGGTTCCATCCCATTTTTCACAAAATAATTAATGGACAAAGAAGGGAGAGAAAAAACATCTCTACAGCTGGCCCAGTGATTGAAGCGGGGTGGAGACAAGAGAGGGTACTGAATCGCTATTTCTTGCTCCCATAATGACATTTTTGTTTTCTGCAGTTACAGTTTCATGTAAAATATACACATAGTCCATGTTCAGGAAGCAGAATTTGGCTTATATTCAAGAGACCATGTTCAAATATTTTTCTCTTTTTCTCACATCTCACCCCCCACCTTATTATTTCATGAGAAATGGCTTTGTTTCCATAGGAGCAAAAGAAAACTCTCTCCCCTTCCCTTCCATCTGCCTTTCTCTCATAAATAGCTTTTTTTTTTTTTTTTTCCCTTGACACTTTCCTGGGAAATAGGAGATTTGGTTTAAAGTGTTTCTGAAATTCGGAGCAAAATAATCTATTACTTCACAGACCAAAAAGATGACCTTGCTACTTCCTCCTAATGCTGCTGATGCATAAGACAGTGCCTATTAGAGCAGACCCCAAAAGAGAGCAGTGAGCAGAACACTTTGTAGGCTCCAGTGTAGGTTTGTCCATCTAACCTTGACAAGACTGAGACTATGTTGGGCATATGAAGATGAGAAAAAGGCAAGTCAGGGACATTAACATGTTGGCAGATTCCATAATATTTTTGAGGGCTATAGTTTTGGATTTATTCATATAGATCCCACTAAAGTCCTCCTTAAGCACGTAAATCCTTTGGGGTCTGGAATAAAGGGCATGAATTATGCAAAATACATAGCTGACATTTGCCTTGGGGGTAAGAACACAGAGAAACATAAGAGAAAGGAAATTTGAAATAACAACAATTACCTGCTTTGAGCATTAAGATACAGGAAATGCAAGGCCTTGTTATTTGAGCTTTTACGTTTTATTTAAATATTTCATTATATTGTTACTCTAAAAGTTGCGATGCAAACAGTCAATGTAGGAATAAGGGAAAAAAAAGAGGAAAAGAATAAACATACATGCTTACAGTTTAAATCATAAATGACTTGTTATTGATGTCTCCACTTGTAGATTTATGTGTATAAAAGGCACCCAGATTCATACTCGCAATGAATTAAATGAGTTTGTACAGGTATAAATGTACATAAATGTACAATTGTCAGAATTTGTAATTTGAATCTGTGAACTATGAAGCTTATACTTCATTTGCTTTTGATTATTCCAAGGGTAGCTATGAGAAAAGACTTTTTTCTGTACATTTTATATCAGTTGTCAGCAGTTGTCATTTGGGAATGGAGATATATTCCATGGAATATTATAAGGGAAAAGGTATAAGGAATACAGGGGGATAGTATAGCAGCCTAATGCTGCCCTAATGGCTAAGAAACACTTTCATTAAACCTCTCCATCATATATTCCTTGCTTCTTTTTTTGAGTAACTGCAGTATTTACCAAATAGGTATTTCTGCTCTAGTGTGCCCCAGGCACAATGAACACATCAGATTCACATCAACACACTCACTTCACAAAACCTCTCGTGGATCACCAAGCTGACATCCTTGTGGTCTTCATGCAACAGAGATTAATTAGAGGAGCACCACGCACAAACTCTTCAGGTAAGGTATGACTTAATAAGACCAATAGAACAGGCAAAGCAAGCAAAGTTTAGTATGGTGATATCATGATGGCAAAGGACAGTCATAGCAAAACAAAACAATGACCAACGAGGGAAACACAATTAAATGCAATGAAATAGAAAATAATACTTTAGATATAATAATGTGCTTGTGCACAGGTGGACTACTGCATCCAGTTCTGGACAACAGCAACATGACAAGCAAATGGGCAGGAGACTGAAATGCTTAGAGAATAAAGATATCTGTATGAAAGAGAGTCATTTTAGAAAAAAAAAGAATTATTTTAGAAAAGACATGTATAACTAGGTTACACACTGACTGAAACTGAGGGTTTTTTTTTTTTTCTTCTTTACCTTCCTTGCAGGAGAACAGTTCTAGAATTTTCCATACTATCTGAAGGCATTATATTAGGAAGAAATACTTGTTTGTACACAATGCATAATCAAACTTTCAAACTCCTTGTTGTAAAACAGCATTAGGCCCAAGAGGTTTGCAAGACTCAAAATACATGTTGGAACGGCTAATGAGAACAACCACCATTGCGGTACATAGCTTAAGAAAAAGGAATAAAAACCTTCATGCTTCAGTGCATAAGGCAGACTAACAAGCTGAAGCCAGGGCAAAACTTTCCTTAACAAATAAGGGAAGAAACAAGAATATAATTTTTTTTTGTTAGATCCTCTCCAAGAGAGAGAAGTTACTAAGATGTATGGACCAATGCTCTAAGTTCCTATATGGACAAGGGTTTTCTATTTAAGTAAAATATACAACTGGATGATTATCTGAATTATTGATCACATCAGGTCTATGCCACAAATAAAGTCCAGCAGTGCTTGTGCAAAAGTTTTACTGGATCAAAGAGTGGGAAAGAGCTGTGTTTTCATCAGCAAGTTTTGTACCTCTAAGAATCTGACTCCAAGTAAAGTCTGTGGCGTTATATGCATCTATAAGAGATTAAGAAACTTAGCTACAAACCCCTTTTCTTTTTTTAATAATGCCCTCATGTTTGATCAGATTTGCCAGAGCTGGCAAGTAAAAGTGACTTGTGATAATACTGAGGGGCAGAGAGCTCCTTTGCTGAGGCACAGCTGAAGGAAGTAACCAGCTGATTTGGCATAAGAAGGGAAGTGGGTCAGGACAAACCTTGTCTCCCAAAAGCCATCCAGCTAGTTATCCCAATGAAAATTTTAGTCCTGATGTTTGCATTTTTTCCACCTAATATTTTAAATGTTCATTATTTACTAAAAAAAAAGTCATTGAAAGCATAGAGGAAATAAAAAAAAGCATAGAGAAAAGTGTACTTTTTGTGATAAAAGCTTAGCTTCTGTCTATTTTTTATATTTTTTCCTATCTGCCTATTTTTTTCTTATAAGTAAATTACTGCATATCAAGGATTTTTAATTGTGGTCATTTTGAAGTAGAAGTATCAAGTTATTTTTTTCTGAGCTGTTGAAAACCCATGAACTCTTTGGCAATAACTAATATAAGCTTCAAAATGAGGTAATTTTGAGTTGTGTATCATAAGTTGCACGTTTTAGAAGGCAGAAAGTTTTAAACCAGAAAATTTCTTACCACTAACTGCAGAGGAGTCACCCTCTCATTGCAATTCATTATGTTTCCACATCATCAGCAAAAGTGTCCCTGACAAATATCCAGACAAGGGAAAATACCATCCAGTCCTTAATGCTGATCCTGACTTCATTCTCACAATGGACAATATACCAGGATGGATAGTCCCCAAACTGTGCAAACAATTGTGTCCCTATTGCAGGTAGAATTATGTTGCCATCATATAGCTCTTTTCTAGATGAGGACTCATTTTCTACTGTCAAGAGAAGCTTTTCATATGTATTCCTGTGGTTTGGAGAGAACTTCTCACCAGTTTCCTCTGGAAGAAGACAATGAGCAGTCCTGATACAAGAGCGTCTTTTTAAAAGGAATGGGTCATTGGAGTAACTTCAAAAGAATAATTAGCATTTTAAAAATGTCCTGATGCTTTCTCCTTTTTTTCTTCTATTCCCCTCTCTCCTCCTCAATTTTTATTATCTTTCAGAAGAATTGTGTTAGTTATGAATTCATCCCTTTTGAAACCTTAGGGGTTTCCTTTGCTATCTAAAATTTTTTATCTCTTAATAATGTCTTGTGCTTCCTTTTCAGTTACCTTCAAAGATTTCTTAGGAGGACTGAGCTGAACCTAAGTTTTGAGACGTGCCTCTATTTCCTTTGTGCATGAAGGATGCATTTCTAAAGCAGTTCCATTCATTGTCATTTGCAGGTAGGATGTTTTTCTCTCTTGCCATTTTTTCTTAATTCTCTGTGTGCTTTCAAGAAGAAATGTATAGTTGTTCTATTATCAACCTATGTCTACATCATTTTTTTTTTCTTTTCTTAAAAAGATATACATTCCCCGAATCATTTTTCTTCAAGTTTTTCTCAGCAAATGAATAAGAGCAAAACTCTAAATTCCTTTTCATTTATATTGACATCTTCCTTTCTGTCTCAATGACTGTGCTTCAGTCTCAGAAGCTAATCTCCTGGATTTTCATTTGCCTTACATTTTATTCTTTATGCTGCTCTGGTAGCCTCTGCCTTGTTTTGGAACAAGCCAAAAGTTTCTCACAGCAATATAAATCACATTAAGGTTGACACTGTTTTTGATGGGTGATTATAAGAACATTCTCAATGATCTTCATATCAGGCCCATTTTAAGAATTGTATTTGCTCACTTAAAGTATACAGTAGGGCAGAAACTTCTCTAACAGCTTTTCACATGACAGATTCATTCTTCAAATGAGCTATTTCTCTTTCAATGAGAATATAAATCTGTGATACTGCTATCTCTTTCAATGAGAATATAAATCTGTGATACTGCTATCCAGAGAGGTTTTTTTTGCTCATCTGGACGCTGATTTTTCTTAGTGCTTTTTCTGTTTTGCTATGATACTGAGGTAACAAGAAGTTCATTTCCCCAACTTTCCTGGATTTTTTTTCTGTGTTTTTAATTTTCATTAAGAAAATGTTTAATTTATAATTTTAACAAATGAGGGAATGCATTCCTTTTTGTAGATAATCAAAACTTGATATTAATACACTATTTATTGTTACATGGTGACACATATGTTAGGAATGTAGAATAATAGGAACTGGAATGTTAGTTTGAACTAATTGTCCTTCCAACCTAGCATCCTGTACTAAAGCTTTCAGTGCCAGAATATTCACAGTGGATAATTATGAAATACTTCACCCACAGTGTGAAGTTTATCTTCATTATTTAATATGTTGGTTTGCAACTAGAGTCATATTAATTTTATAAAGTATTCCCTATTTCAACTCTAAGAGGTATAATATTGCCCAGATCTGCATGTACATGATTTTAAACTGCTGTGCTTGAGCTCTGGGAAGGAGCATTATCAGTTTATGTACAGATCTGACATCTTTGTGTGCTAAGTCCATCTTAATACCAGGTAGTAAAAATTTACCTCCCCTGCTTGTCCCTGTCTCCACAATAAATTGAAACAAGTCAGGTTGATGGTCTTTTGAAAGTGAGGAGTACTTTAACATAACAAACTGTTAGAAGAAATATGGACTGGTGCCAATCATGAATTCAATTTGTCTGAAACTGTTGTATGGGCATTTTGAGACGCATTAGACTCAAAAGACAGCAGCGAGTGGGAAGGAGAGCTGTGCGTAAGGACTTCAGCTTACTGCTGCCCAAACCATCATGAGTGAGGTGGCTGCTCTCCTTACCTATGCATATTCATTTTTTTTCTAGCATTTAGCCAAATCTTCAGGCTTAGGGATAGTGAGATCTGATTTAGAAATGTATTAGGAGAAAATATATCTGTAAAGAAAAATGCCCCCATTTTTTCTATATGCCATTCAGCATTTTATAATCTTGTTTTATCCTTTCAAATTCATCTCTTTCCTAAGGTAGGCAATCTCATACTTGGCAATTTTTCCTCATAGAAACTGTGCCATGGTTTTAGCATAGTTCATCACCTGTATCTGTGTCATTATCTCTTTTCCAAACAGTTTGACCAGAATTGAGCACATACTGTAGCTGAAGGCATATTACTGACATTCTGACATTCTAATACTTTCAGAAAGACAGTCTGTTCCATTCTTTTACACAGTAATAGCTTTTTTTTTTGACCACCACTATAGAGTTCTTTATTCAGAGAATTAATTGCAAATTATGAAGGCAGAGCATTAACTGCAAATTATGAAGGCAGAATCTATGTGACTTGTTCAAACAGTTGCTTAGGATGCGCAGTATCACCTTATAGACAATAAAAAAAATCACTCTGTCATAACAGAGTCCATTTGCACCTATGGCATTCACTACTCTTTCATTGATTTATCTTATTTTGTAAAATGCCATTTCATTCTTCTCCTGCATTTCTGAAACATACCTCACACTATCAATGCTAAAACATACCCTGCTTCCAGATTTCTTCTTAACAACAGAGATGGTCAACACACAGAGTCAGCACAGGAGGCTCAGGGTCAGCATCACCCACCATGAGTTGTTCGTGTGACAAAATCTCATGTCCTCCTAACATCTAGCAGCTCGCCAGACCCTGTCAGTCTGGCAAAGCACTTGCATGCCCAGAGGGATTGCCTGGAGATGTGTGAAGAGGCAGGTGACATTGCCAGCCTGGGCAGCTGCCTTTAATGTCACTATGGGAAGGTATCACTGGCTCACTGATAACCTGGGCAGGATTACATGCAGTTTTGGGTTTTTATTTTCTGTTCAGTGTCTGGTATTCTCTGAGCATATCCTCTTAGATTCATATGTGGTAACTTTTCAAAGCTGCTACCAGGCTGGTTGTTCTTTTCAAAAACCTTTTTGAGCTGTCATTCCTTTTGTGAAAGGAATCTATTTTTAGTAAAAACTCTTTTCTTCTACAAAAACAACCCAAAATATAAGAGTCAAGGTACCTTTTTTTTCTTGTTTCTTGAAAGAAAAAAGTGCGTGTTTTTGTACATTTACATGTAGAAAACTTCTGGTATATTTTTTATTATTCTTGATTTTGGTTTAAAAGAAATGAAAAAATGATATTTTGTAGGGAGAGTTAGTGGTTTTGTTTGTTTGTTGGTTTGTTTTGCCATGCAGCATTGAATGCTGTTAAAAAAAGCTGACAGTGTTCGGAGTTTTTGGTAAGTATATCGTCATCTTCATGCTCGGATGCCTGAGAATATCTACATATTTTCTACATGTTGCTATTGGATAATAGCAATATCCCAAGGATATAGTAAGTTTTAACATCTATCTTTTGTAAACACAATTCTGTATCAATGGATCTCAGCATCTTGCCATGTTTCTGGATGATGTGACATATCTGATGACTTCATTCAGCGAACAGCTGAACCTAAATTTACTAGAGGGAGTAGGTAATTATCTCAAGGAGTTTGAAGGAAATAAAAAACATCTTTGTATTTAAAAATAATCCTATTTACCTTTCTACTACTACCTGAAATAGCTTTCTGTTAACAGACCTTTCAAATGACAAGTTTAAAAAAATTATAGAAATGGTCTAGAATGTGCGAGCTTCTGTCCCACCTCCTGAATTTTAAGATATTAAGTGACTTCTATGAGATTAGCACAGATTGTTCAGGCTGGGTGTATAACCTTGACATATTGAGAGAATCTGAATTTCCTCTTTAAAATCATTAGCTGCTTAAAGACATTCAACTAGAAATTCATAGTTTCTATGTTGATTCTGAGATCTAGCTTTTTCCCTTTCATCTGCCAGTATTTCAAGACACAAATGAAAGCAACTTTTTAAATTAATGAGAAATGATACCAAAATATATCTTAGATGGAGAAAAAGCAGAATTTAGAAGAGAAAAATCGGATTTTACATTCACTTAAGCAGTTGAATCAATTGAAATTGATTTTTTTTCTTTTCTTCCAGGTGCCACCAAGAAGAGAACAAAAGTGGCCCAAAGAACAGAATAAGAGTGAATGATGGATACCAGAACTCCCAATCCCTCTGTGTGCTTTAACTAGGCGAAATAGTTCAGAATCTTTGGGATAGTAGTGGGGGCAGCATTCTTATACCACTATGATGACATTCCAGAATCTGTTGTATGGGTGCTCTTCCATTGATTTTATCTCAAGTTGTATCAGCAACCACAGCAGCACTGCTGATGATCTATCCTCTCTGAAATTACAGACATCACACTGTAAGCATCCTTTCTTTGACTCTGTTGATTAGAGATATAGAGCAAGTATTAGTAATGAAAAGTCCTTTCTTTTGAGTTTTATGGATAGCCAAGTGTTAAATGTGGATATTCTTTTGGTATTTTTTTTCAGTCAGGATTAAAATTCAAGTGAAAGAATTAACCTATCTGCTTCTGTGCTCCGCAGGGAATTTTATTATTCAGATTTATTCATTAGAAGACTTGCTATTCATGTTTGCTCTATTTGCTTCCATTAAATGTTTGGCATTAAACACTTTCCTATTGCATTGCTGGTTAAAAAGTAAAATAAAAAAGTAGTGCTGTGATATAAGACTCATATATCCTAATCAATATAAATGATTATCCCTTTCAATAGAAAAGAACAGGAAGTATACAGTAGCAGAAAAATACATATTTTTAAAAGCCCAATAGCAAGATTGTTTATTGTCATCAAAAAGTCAATTTCTGCTTAAGGAAACATAAGTATGCTGCACCTGCATAATTTCTATTTCAAAATACTGAAATTCTTTTTCTTTTTTTATTCATTAAGTATATTTACAAAAAGCACTGTCAATTCAAAGAGATATAAATGCAATCATCTTGCAGGCAACAGAATAAATGTGGTTCCCAAAGGCGGTATCCGATGCTACCCAGGGCTTTTATGGACTGATTTAAAAAAATCATACAGATGAGTTGTAAGGTAAAAAGCAATCCTACAGTCATTCCCTCAGGGTGAAACTCCAGGTCTCTAAAAGACACCTGAAATTTTATTGTTCTTTTCAGTCAAATTGATTCCTACCTGGCAAGGTGGCCCTCTCGTGACTGGATTTCTGGCTTCCTGAGGCAAGCAACAGAAAGACAGGCTTCAAACCTTATTTTCTGCTTATCCACACACTGCAGGGGTGCTCTGGGAGCTGGTCCTGAGCAAACTAATTGGTATCTCAGCAGGGATCTGGGATGACTCTGAATTTTCATCTCTCTTTTATCTGGCATAAGAGGCTACCTTCTCAGTCCAGCCTCAGCCACTGCTTCTACCCAGATGTGGACATGACACCATCCTTTGTGCTGAGGAAGGACAGACAGGATCTTAGGCAAGCAGAACATGATCCTTCTGACAGATCCCAGTTTTGCATGCTAACGGGCAAGACAGGATTTGTCGGCAGCCTAAATTCAGATCTACTGCAAGAGGTTATATCTCTTACAGATACCCGGCATTACTAGCCATCTCTAGGGTCGCTTGGCAGCAGTTGCCACCTTGGTCACTGCATCTGATGTCATTCTGGACTCTGTGGAGCAGCACCACTCTCATGGATCAGTGAATTAAGATAATTAATTTCTGTGGCAGTGACACCTCTTGTGCGGTCTGATTTCCTCAAGCCAGAACCTTTATAGATTTTGGTAGTTACCAAAGCCTGCATTGCCACATCATCTTCTTAAACTTTTCTTTTGTGCTCAGCAGTCTCCCAGTATGATGTTCTCAATTTAATTAGATAACCTCAGTCAGTCACGGACTAGGAGTGAACTCCAATGACCAGCCCATACTCCTGAATAACAACTGCTGATCAATGAATACATGTGGGACCACTTTTAAAATGCAGTTCAGGAAGAAGAGAGATACTGAGGTGAAGCTGCTTAACTCCTATTAACTCCCAGCGATCTCCAAACTGGAGTGTGTTCTTGTAACACCCAGATTAAATTGCTTCTGAACAGCCTCATGAGCACGAGCCCTGTGCACAGGGAGCATTCGGGCAGCGTGTGCACTGCGCTGAGTGCATGGTGGAGGGCCCATGGCCCACCAAGAGTGTGCCATGCTAGTCACTGTTCCTCCCATGTTCTGCTAATTCACTTGATTTAAACACCACTAAATTGGATAGGCTATAACTCTTCTCATGGAGCTCATCTTTCCGTAACCTTTTGCCCTGGTGGTTTCTTGCATTTACTCGCTTGTGGGTGAGATATATGTCAGGGCATCAGTGTTCAAAGATGTGAAATGGCTTTGTCCTGATGAAGAAGGGGCAGGAATGAATGAAAGTAATGAGGGGCATTAACGAAGGGCAGTAAAATGGCCACTCAAAACCCCCACAGAATATTCATTAATGTTAATAGGAGCCTCCTCCGTGCCCCTCACGTAGGGACCTCACTTAAAAGGAAGCACATAAGGCTCCAAGACACTTGTGGTCCACTTGAGTTGCTTACACATATTTCTGGCAGATTAAAGGTCAGTGCAAATAGAAAATCCCTATTAATTATTTCCGAAGCTTATATTCACAGTTATTGCTACTACTTCAGTTCAGTGGCAAGAACTCAACAAGGCCAAATAAGATGAGGACTTTCTGTTTTTGAAAAACAAACAAACAGCAAAACTATTTTTAAATTAACAGTCATAGTAATACATTTCCTCAAAATAAAATTGCTAATGCTTTCACATAATTAAGCAAAAATAAACAATGCCTTGGTTCTCTATGTATATTTGCAAGAAAGGTCTGATATTTCAATCACATAATTGTTTTGTCACCATGTCTTGTTTTTTTTTTTTTTTCTGCTTTAAACTGGGTTGGGAGAAGCTCAAGTAGTTGTAATTCCAGCAACTGGAGTCTTTTAGGGAAAAGATCATTATTCTAGTCACACACTGAGCTATTATTATCTAGGAAAATTCACACATGAAAATATTAGACTGCTGAAATGCTAGGACTGTCTCAGTTACAGTTTGTAATTGTTTTCTTCTGTGTTCTTGCCAGGTTTTGAACAAAAAGAAGAATAGACTCAGACTGAGGGAAAAACACACAGTCCAAAGCCCTTTCCTTTGGAGTTTTTCTGACTCTGGAGTTCCTTCTTTGAGAAACGAAGAAAACCTCTGGATCAGAGTAGCTGATAGTGATAGAGTGCTTCATATCATGAGGCAGAAAAACATTTCATGACCTGAGCCTCTGTCTACCATAAGCATTCATTCCTGAGGAACAAGAAGATTTTCTTTTGATGTAACAATCAGAGGTCACCAGAGACATTTTTGTGCATCACAGAGACTTGTATTTTTAATTCGAATTCATTTTTATGTCAATATTAAGGCAGTCCTGAGTTGGTGCTTTTTTAAATTTTATTTTAATACTTACACTGACATTCCTGACAGAGTATAAATGTGTTTACATTTATGTGTATTTTATAAGATAACATATCTAATCAGTGAAAATGCAAAAGTATATGTATCAGTAGAATCTAAATTTGCCTGTCACACCACACGCCAAACATCTGTAAATTGCTTTATATTTCCTACTCTATGTGTTTCCTCCAGTACAACTCAGAGATTTTTATGGATGCTTGGCTTTGTTACCTCTCAACAAATGAAATATTTCATACCTACCGAAATGCACAGAAAGGGTCCATCTGCTATCTATGCTTGGTGTGTTGTTTGTTCCAGTGATAACCTGGGGTAATCAGGAAGGTGGTGTTGGAGCATGAGCAGAAGTGCTAAAAGGAGCAGGAAGAAGGAGAGAAGACTCTCGGCAAAGGGAGTGCAAAGGGTAAAAGGTGAATTGTGTCCAGGAAGAACTAATTACAAACAAATAATGGAGAGAAAAAAAATGTTGCTAATGCCTGATGTGAGGAAAAGCCAGAGATGACTTACAGATTTGCAAGTGATGTAGCAGAAACACAGAAAAGTTAACTTGGCAACTCAGGAATGTACAGGAATGGAGGCATGAAATCAGATGAAGCTTAGAGCAAAAGAAGGAAAATAATAGAATAAAAAGTTGAACATTCAGATGGAAGCTGAAAAGCAAAAAAACAACTAAAAGAATCACAGGGGCAAAGGAGAAAAGCAAAAATCGTGTTGACAAATGACCAATCAGTATCAGCAGAATCATGAATCAGTGGAGCTGTAAAGTGATGTACCAAATCTTTTAGGTGATTGCATGATCAGTAGGAATCTCAATAAAAGTACTACCAGGACATCAGTACACTAGAAGAGCTGGGTTCCTCCTTCGCATGATTCCAGTGAACTCAGTAGATTTGTTCAAGGGATGAAGAGTGTCCCAGGAGGTCAGCTGCTCAGATGATTTCAGATCAATAAGCAGCAGGGTGGATAATTGACATGGCAGTTAATAAATGGGGATTTCATGGTAATAACAATGATCCCTAGGTAATGAAATCATCTGTATGGCAGCAAATCAGCGGCAGCAGATGACTGTAGCAAACCACAAGGGATTATTTTAGAATGAAATATAAGAAAATTGTATTCTTTTGAAATTCCATTAGTCACAAATAATTAAAATGATCCCAGACAGAAACTGGACACCAATGTTAAAAACAAATTAAATGGCAGAGTAATTAAAAGCAAGTGGATGTAGCAGTTGCCAAGTTATGGAAAGTGACTAATCAGACAAAAGACATAACATGAAGTTTGAATGGTTTGAAACAAGGGAAAGGTCAGAAGAAGAGTAGGGGACATGGCCCGGATAACACTAGGGAAAAGCCTGAGCATGAGATGCCCTGGAAAGGCTCAAGTATGGAGGGCTGTGGGGGAAAAGGTAACTGTCATACCCCAGTAACCGACAACAAAAGAGGCTGAGCCAATTATATGAAACAACATATGTAACGAAGGAGGCTGATGACTTCCAAGCCACTTTGTTTGGTCCCAGCAGTCTGTGGATCTAAGGTGGGAGGTTTGCAAAGGCTGGGGGGGCTGGGTGTTGGTGGCCTCCTGGCAATCCCTGGGGCAGGGGCTGTGGCGATGCAGTGCTTGTCACAGAAAGGCTCCAAGGGCAGTGGATAATGTCGACAAGGGCCCTGGATTTTCCTGCGGCTTACTCCAACATGGGGCAATGCAGTGGTGCATGCAGTGGCACCAGGCCAAACTCATGCTTCTAGGTCCCTGAAAGCATGCTCAAATGGAAAACTACTCATAATTATGACAGGCATTTTAATTGCTCTACTCTTCCTGTTCCTGCATTGGACAGAGGTATTCATATTTCTCTTCTCCACCCCACGGATTACTGAGGGATATTAAGATAGAAGGAAAGAGGCTGTCAGCAGAAGAGTGACTCCTGTCGGAAAGTACCTCAGAGTAATGAGACCCGTCTGAGATTTGGGAGATAAAAAGTTACTCTTTGCCTTATCCAGAATAGGGTATTACTGGAAGTTTTACCACCATTTCAGTTAGGACACTACCCTAACAATGTATGCAAAAGTAGGCATTGAATCCTATGTACTAGGAGAAATTCAAACCATAGAGGGATTGCATAAAGGACAGTAATTTCTTCTAGCTAATATCTGAATTTAATTTCACATCTTTTACATCTTAATTTCAAGAGAGAGTTGCTTTGACACTTCAGTGAAATGCAAAATACCTTTCTTTGGTTTCCATTTTTAAGCATGAAGTTTAGCTTGAATATGACAATTCAATTTCTTAAATTATATGTGGATCAATATCTAGTCAGCTAGATATTATTCTAGTTAGATTCCTCAACTAAAGTCTGAGGAGATGTATAAAGGAGCAGTAGCTGGCAGATGGCTGAAGATGGAAACCCAGCAAATCCCTTGCATATACATTTTAAACAAACACAAAGATTAAACAACAAAATTGGCTGAATGCACAATTTTGTGATTTATGATTCAGAACTCAGTCACTGAATGGATGATGCAGACAGAAGAAGCAAATCTCAGAGGAAGAATACTTAATAGTACTCACAGTCATTTTTACCGGCCATGCGTCCATGGTACACCCAAGGTTTTAAACCATAATAAATATATTTGCATGACTGAAGTCTTATGCAAGTTTCTGATTATTGAGATATTAAAGATATCAAAAATTTTGAGTACAGATATTCTTTGGCAATTTTGGATGCTATCTCTTTTCATAATAAAACAATTATGATTGTTTTTGCAAAACTACCTAAAGTTTTAATATGGCTTTAAACCCTTAGAGAAACAACAAAATATTGTAAGCTATTTTTTCTTGAGTTCAGGCTGGTTCTAAATCTTCATTCAGCTGATGGGACTATCCCAGAGACAAATTTAAGGCCATCTTGTGTGAAAAATTAGGCTTAGAATGCTCTGTTTTCAGAGAGCACCGTGGAAAACTCCATTACTAATTAATCATTTGCATTATTAGGCCCCCACTACAAGAAAGCTTTTAAGCATACACTGGGTCTTTTACACATCTTTGATAAATATGCACGAAGCTGAGTATATGGCTTTGTGATTTCGTGAAAAGGTTCTTGAATAGGGATTAAAAGAAGGACAAAGGACATGCAGATGCAGCTTTTTGAATGGTGATTTTCTTGTGTCAATAATGCAGATATATTCTAGCTTACTGTTGATTAGGAATGCAGTGCTACAAAACCAATTTTACACCATAAAGCGATCTTCCCAGCTTTTTGTAGATAAATTAATTTTTTTTTTCTTTTTTTGAGAAGTATGAAAATTTAGTCACTAAACCAATGTAAATGTTAAGTACCTGTGTGGTATTTGCAGACTCCAAGTATGACCTATGAAAAGTAGTTGACATTATACAGTGCTATATGCACTGCTTCACGATTAAAGCTATCCTTTAGACATGTATGGACTTCTCTGTATTAATAGCAATTATCTTTGAAATTATCTTGTGGCCAGTGGAAAAGATTTCAGACAACTTTGAAGGGCTGTTATATTTGCCCTGCCCACCCCTTCCACATGGATTAAAAACAGGAGCTGGTCCTCATGCAACCTAACCTCAAAAGTTGAGAAAAAAGCGAACAAGTTAGTAAAACCTCACTTGAAGCATCTGTAGCATAATAATGTGATAAAAAACAAAGTTACTGTGAAATTGTGAAAACAAACAGTGCCCAAGCAGTCTCATTCCAGACAGAGAAATGTGGCATTATTTCAGAAAAGAGTATGGCAATACTAGTGAAGCACAAAATAGGCATGATTCGGGGGTATGAAAATGTTACAAAATGAGTCATCTTATTTTTGGACACATTAATGTTCAATGTCCTGTGGAAGATAAAAGAATTGTCACTCGTTAGAGATGAAGGTTTAGGTTGATATCTATGTCTGAATGTCATACTTTAGGAAAGAAGAGATGATTTGGAGATATTCCAGGAGAGGGAAACAGAATTTATCTGAGGCATGAGAATTCAAAGTCTGGAGGAACTGGATTTGTTTAGTCTGGGAAAAAAGAAGGATGACAGCAGAACATTAGATCAATAATCAGTTATCAGACATGTAAAAAGAAACAGAATTTTTTTCTCTTTGTGCACCCGAAACATAAGAAAAATCTTCATTTGCAGAAGAGACAATTTTGGAGTTGAGAAAAGGTGTATGCCAAAGCAGGAAACTATAAGATGATCTGAAATGAATAATTTCTTCAGATGAGACTACTGATCAGGGATAGTTTAGAGGTACTTAATCTTTCCTGAGACAAATAGATTAGGTCGCTTTTCACATTTCCTTACAATTATACTTCCTGTGAAGAATGTCAGGACTTACAATGCCTATTCTATTTTTAGTCTGTTTTCTCAAAGGGATGAGGCTTATATGATCATACCCTCTGCTTGTCTGCTCTATTTCTATCTTTGACTTTCCTTCTTCTCAGTAACTTTTGAACTCCAATGTTTATTGGTCAATCAGTTAACACACAAGCTCCAGAGAGTTCCAGCATTGGTCTCGTGCTTGGTAATGGTGCCACAGAGAAGAGGGAAGTGAAAGTCATGGAGCAGGGAGGGAGAAATGAGATCACAGCACTTCTGATCCGAGCACCCATATTTTAGGGTTTTGTGTTGTTCCGTATGCCCACAAATCATGGACTGTCTGCCTGCTTGAGGATGAGACAATCCAGTCAGTGTGTGCAGTGCCACTGGCCAACACAGAAAGGCCGAAAGGCTCTCAGCAATTCGAAATTGCTCATGGGGAAGGTTTCCCATTTTTATGGCCAGGGGTCTGGTGTAGTCCAGGTCCGGCAAGAAACACATTTGTGATTAATATGAACAAAACTGGACTGATGTATGCTACCTCTTAGAAAGTTGTTTCAGTGGCTGATAAACCATTAAAAAAAGCACTTGCCTCCTTCTGGTATCCTGATTTTATTCTGTTTCCAGCAGTATTTAGGAACTGCTCTTTTGAACAAGAAGTATAAGACATTTTTTCCCATCATGAGAGGGGAAAAATCAGTTTTATTGGGATACATGCATCAATACTTTGAATAATTGCTGGAATCTCCAAAACTCTGTGTTGCCATTCAGAGAGACCTAGACAGGAAGGAGAGTTGGGCAGACAGGAACCTTATGAGGTTCAACAACAAGTGCAGGGTCCTGCACCTGGAGAGGAATAACCTCAAGCACCAGTACAGGTTAGAGGTTGACCTGCTGGAAAGCAGCTCTGTGGAGAGGGATTTGGAAGTCCTGTTTGACAAGTTAACTATGAGTCGGCAATGTGCCCTTGTGGCCAGGAAGGCTGAAGCGGTCCCAGCCTGCATTGGAGAAGCGTTGCGAGCAGGTCGAGGGAGGAGATCCTGCCCTTCTCCTCAGCTCTGGTGATGCCGCACCTGGAGTACTGGGTGCGGTTCTGGGCTCCCCAGTACAAGAAGGACATGGAGCTTCTAGAGAGGGTGCAGTGGAGAGCCATGAAGATGATTAAGGGACTGGAGCATTTGTCCTATGAGGAAAGACTAAGCGAGCTGGGCCTGTTTAGTCTGGAGAAAAGAAGGCTGAGAGGAGATTTGATTAACATGTTCAAATACCTGAGGGGTGATTGTAGGGAGGATGGGGTCAGGCTCTTCTCTGTGGTGGCTAGTGACAGGACAAGGGGTAACGGGTGTACGTTGAAACATAGGAAGTTGAATATCCACATGAGGAGCAACTTCTTTCCTGTGAGGGAGGCAGAGCACTAGAACAGGCTCTGCCCTGTTGTGGTAACAACCTCCTAAGAGGCTGTGGAGTCTCCTTCTCTGGAGATCTTCAAAACCCACCTGGATGCCACTCTGTGCCATGTGCTCTAGGTGTCCCTGCTGGAGCAGGGAGGTTGGGCTAGATGATCTCTAGAGGTCCCTTCCAACCTCAACCGTTCCGTGATTCTGTGATTCTGTGAAAACCTTGCTATGTAATCTTTTTAGAAGACATGTTATCTTGTTAAAATATGTTGAATCTTATTAGATTGTTATGAATTCCTTAGAATACAGACATATTAATAGAATTACATTCCCTGTATTTTGTGACAATTGCAAGACCGTTGAATCCCTGCTAAGGCCAATCAAAGAAACAACCAAATCTAACATTAGAGTAATAAAAGAGAGCTTCTACAGCATGCACAGAAATAGGCCAGTTGTTATAATAGAAAAAAAAAGATTTAGAGAAACACTTTCTCAGCAGCTTAATCATTTTGGAAGAAGTAATTTTATAATACATAAAAGGTAATTCTTTTCCATGTCCAAAACAACACAGGCACATTGATTCAAGAAGAAATTATTGCTGAAATCATTGGTCTGGTTGAATTAAGTGGCAGAAGAATAAGCAGGGTAAACTGCTTCACTGACTGTAATTCTATTCCTGGACACAGGAAAGTGAGAAAAATAATCATAACAGATAAAGTCAAAAAGAAAATTAAACTAAAATATTTAGATGATATTAGAGATGCATAAGTACTGGATTCTGTATTTAGGGAACATGTATAACCATTTTCTTGAGGAAAGCTGAGGAAAAACTGAAAAACATTTGAAACCTCTCAGAAAGCCTGGAGAAGTAGGCAATGGATTGAAACTTGGTTAACATAATTCAGAAATCCAGACTAGGAAGTATCACAAAGGCAGGCATATAGTAGGAGATGCTCAAAGGAATAACACAACTACAAAATAATTTAGTATATGAGAAGCAGATAGCCTCAGGGAGAGATAGTGGATCATATGAACTAGTCAAGAATAAAAGAGGCCATACGAGATGGTGGAGGCATAACAAAGCTTCTTTACATCAATCTTTACTTCACATTATATGGATAAATATCTTCCGTTAGTTCATTTTTCTTAGAAAATAAAAGTGTTGTTATTTTTGAGGCACCAAAAGAAAACGTGCCAAAAAAAATATAGAGAAGAACATTTCACCACACTTCATAACATATTCAACTCATTTTAAAATTTTTAATTAAATGGTTGATACAAATGAAACAGGCCGTTGTCTGAATTTTTTTTTGAATCATTTAAAAATATTGCATTTGTTTATGTAACTCTGTGAAAGTTTCCAAACAAACTAGAATACCTATATTCCTTTCCAAATTTTATGTCAAAATCCTTTACTTTTATTACCAGTTCTAGAATCAAAACAACTTAATAACAGGACTGTTTAGAAAACAATGTTTCCCTGGGAAAGATTTTATTAAAAAAATATTATTTTTTAGAAGTTCATTTATAGAAGTTCATTCATTTTATGCACCTTCAATGTTTTGCCTATACAAAGGAGGGGAAGAGAGAGAGGAAGGAATTTTTGACAGAAGTCCTCAAACATTCTAAGAGTCTCCTTCCTTGATTCTTCTTGAATGATCTTGTATTCTGTCAAAAAGCCAAACATTTCAGTTTTCCCTGGTATTTCCTTGTCAATATAAAATAAATGACATTTTTAATGGGTGCCTAAGAATATAATTCCTTAAGTATAGAAAGCTTTATTGGTGTTGTGCCATCAGTATCATGAATTCACAGGACAGGAAATTGGCTCATATGGCTTCATCTAAAGACAAATTAAAGGAAGTATTCCAACATATCTTACTTCACTTGAAAGCAAGGATACTAATAGATGTACTGATACATTCTTATTTTAAGATGCCCTTTTTTATATATTTGAATAAAACATAGATTAAAGCTTGTTTCTGCTTTCCCCTCTCCTCCCATCCCCTCTCCTCCCCTCTCCTCCCCTCTCCTCCCCTCTCCTCTCCTCTCCTCTCCTCTCCTCTCCTCTCCTCTCCTCTCCTCTCCTCCCCTCCCCTCCCCTTTTTCCTTCCCTTTCCCTTTCCCTTTCCCTTTCCCTTTCCCTTTCCCTTTCCCTTCCCTTTCCCTTTCCCTTTCCCTTCCTTTCCCTTTCCCTTTCCCTTTCCTTTCCTTTCCTTTCCTTTCCTTTCCTTTCCTTTCCTTTCCTTTCCTTTCCTTGATATCATACCTATTTGAGACTAGATACATTTCATTTACACTGTATTGCATTTCCAAGATCCCCAATGAATTAAGAGGGAGTAATTCTATGATCACAATCTGGGGAATTTACCTCTACACTAGAGACTACATCTAGGTCATGTAATGCAAACTGATTCCTGAATTAAATTGCTAGTAGAAAACACTATGTCTTTATACTAGACAGGTATTTCCCACAGTTAATTTACTACAATATAATGACAATGCCAGATTTAGACGCAGTCAAAAATTATCTGTAATGATAGGAAAATCCTTGACATGAAAGTAGAATTATCAGCTTCCTTTAAAAATTGGTATATATAAAAAGCTCTCTGCAAGTGTGCAAAGTTTTTTTTTTTTCAATTTGATAGATTTCAAAATATACAATCCCAAATAAAAGAAATGACAAAAATACCCAGAGAAAATAGTTTTAGATGAAATTATGTATATATTGAGACACAAAAGGAATTTTTTTTTTTTACCTTATAAATTTAATGTAGGTAAATTTGGTCTCGAAATGCTTGAAATGAAAAATCATACTGTTTCATTGTTAATATGTTGGAGTAATGTATTCCACAACAATTTGTACAAGTAACTCTCTTATATTTCCATGGCTCTGTTCAACCCAAAATACACTTTCAGGTGGACTGACTATTGAAACAGAAAGTTTCTAACAGCATTGTAGTAGCAATGTAGTAACAGCACTGTTAACTGCAGTAATAAAACCTGCAATAATAAAAACCTGTAAATAAAATAGTTTTGGAATTAACTGTGCATGACACTAATTGAATGGTTATAAATAATGGCATACACGAACATTTTCTCAAGATAAGAACTTCAATGGCAGTCCTTATAGCTCAAAAGACATAACTTATTAAAAAAAAAAAGAAATACAATTGCACTAAACAAACTTCATGCAAATGTTTGTATGTATTTTTTTCAAACAAATGGAGTGTAATAGCTATAATTAAACCTGATGCAGAGTAAATTGGAGATAAAAATCAATAAGCAAGTCTGTCTGAAATGTTGTCGCTTATTGATTCATGAGTCATTTATCTCCTTCTTCATTTCACATCAAAAACATTTATTAGTTAATGTAATTACACAGATGCAAATCAGAAATAGGAAGAAACACCAACAGAGTGCCCCAAAATTACTGAAAATGTATTTCTTTATGCTCTTCAGAAATCAGCATAGTCAGACTAACTCCAGTTAAGAGTTGTGACTAACTTCAGTTAAGAATTTTATGATTAAATGTTTGGGGTTTCATTTTTTCTTGTTGAAAAATGTTGATTTACCTAACCAACACATTCTCTGTGAGCATACAGTGTTTTAATTTAACCTTTCTCTAAAACAAAGACTTTTTAACAGTATCAGTCATTTTTTGGTCAAAGCAACAGCAATGTAAACCTTGGAAAATCAACCAGGCAGAGCAAGAACTACTCCAGGCCTCCCTGGTCTCCCAGCTCTTGGGATGCAAGTAAGTGGGGGGAGTTTCAGGCCAGCAGAATCCCAGCTGAACCTCTTTCTCCTCCCAGCTTGATGTGCAACAGGAACATTTTTCAAAGAATTGGATTTGGTCATAGAAACCTGCTGTCAGCAGTGGCAGAGGCAGGCTGCAGATGTACCAAGAAATGAGTGTGCTTGGCTTCCTGAAAGCAAGTGGTGTGCTGGGATGTGGTGTGAGGTCCAGCAACAGATCTGCCCCAGGACTGGTTCATGGGGGAGCAATGCAGCTCTTGCTACTCTGCATTTGCTCCTCAAAGGCTAAACGTGATCCAACGGATCAAATTCTCTCTGTAAAAAAACAGGACTGTAAGAAACTATATGAGCGGTGATAAAATGCCAGATGAAATTTGGTGTAAATAAATAAAAAACAATGCATAGGGGAAAGAAACAGAGGCAATGCATGAATGTAGCCTGTCTGAAGGGGAAAAGAATGCCATGGCATTAGCAGGTGATCAAATTCTACCTGTTTATATATATGTATATGTGTGTACATATATATATTTATATGTGTTTAATATGTATACATACAAGTAATTTATAATATACAGCATATTTCAATTATAGACACAGAATTAATATTATATAACACATATCAACATTTTAATGTTCGTGTCTTTTGCAGAAAGAAATATGTTGTGGTTAGCAACTAAAAGTATGTTCAACTGAAAATAATTTAATGATAATATTTACTTTTATTTTCTGGGTTTTATGGCATCCAATAAAAGGTTGTTATTATAGTTACAAAAAAAAACGAAATGGCACAAACCTTCCACATGCCAAAAATTGTAAGCATCTTGAAATTCTAAAAAAAATATTTCTGTGTATGATTGCCTGCCTCCTGAAAGAGGAAGTTAACCCTGACATTTACAACTATAACATTCAGATATCCTGAGTTTATGCTTGACAAAAGTGTTTATGGGAAAGGAAAAGAAGACCCGATAAGAGGTTTTGATCTTCATTCTACATCAGTGTTTGCCTCTTGTCAAAACATAAACAGATCTTGGGCCTATTTTTATTTCCCATTCAAATTACATAGATACCATCCAGAGCTACTATTTTTGATGAAAACTTAAACCCAACACATTCAACCAGTATCTGTTATATGACAGTACGCATCAGAACAAATGAAAAAAGTTTTTTGTATAAATGTCAATGAACTTGAAAATTATGCTTTAAGAATTCATATTTGAAAGCTAGGTGTACAACTCATATGAAGATTATAATGTGGTCTTAACTTGGGTCACCAGCCTACACTGCACATTCACTGCCAGGTATGTAACTTACTGGTGGTGAAGTTAAGAGCAAGAAAAAGAGAAGCTTTAGGGCTTTGAGGGCTTATTTGTAGCAATGTGTAGCAATGGCCCTGAAGAAAGAAGCATAACTAGAACTATTCCCTCTGGTCCAATTTAAAGATTTTTTGCAGAGTTACCTCTACAAACGCCTCCACAGCTAGCACTTCTGAAAGACATATGACTCGTATATGAATATGTATTATGCACATCCAGCTTGGTGTATCTGACTTCACCGCTGTTTGGGGCACACTACTGCAGCAGCGTGAGGAAAAGGGCAGGCAATACATGACACTGCTCTGAAGAGCCTACGTATAGAAAAACTAGTGAGAATGCGTCCTCCCTGAAAACATTTGTAAATGCTTTCACAGGCAGGAGATTAATATATTCCAAGGCCACCTAACCTAAGAAGGTCCCAGCTCTTGCGCATTAAGTATCTTTTACCGTAGCATTTTATTGCACTATTCATTGGAGATTGTGTTTATCTAGAGATAGGAGAGGATACGAAAAATACCAAGACATGAATGAAGTACAGTTGTTATTGTCATCTGCACCATGGAGAAATACAGCTATCACTTATAGAGGTAAAAGCATAAGCAATTTGTAGGCTAACTGTGTGCATATATAAGTTCCTAAGAAACACAAGCATACAGGCAAATGCGGGAGGGTCATGTTTACTCCTGAGGTGCAAAGAAAAGGTGATTGCTTTATTGTCTCAGAGCAATGAAGCAAAATTTCCAGGCACATCTTTCTACAGTTAAGTGAAGTTAAAAGGCAAAATATGTAGCTGATATTCAATATTGCACCAAGGCAAAACTGGTCAATCTATCATGGCTGCAGAATCCTTTCTGCTAAGTTCAAAAGGCTGATGAAATAACATTGACATAATTTCTAAGTGTTCAACACATCCACATTGACATAATTTGTAAGTGTTCAACACATCACCTGAAATGGGGGTAAATTATAGGCTAAAACCTGCTTCCCATTTCAATGAGTCGTATGGTGAACTGGACTTTTTCTTTCATAAACCTTCAAAGAAGTCATGTTTCTGAGTTCCAGAAAAAACAAGACAGCTGGAGAAATGGAGGAGAGGTAAGGCAAGGGGAGAAGAGGCGTTGACTCCTGTGCCTGGCATTGTACTTGGAACCTGAAACTGGCAGACAACGAGACAGATATTTTGTCTGACACGTCTTTGTGAACAGAAAGGAGGCAGAAGAGCTGTATCAGGCAGAATTTCAGCAGCAATCAAAGAAGGAATCTGTTATCCTGCATGCTCATGTGTCCCAGCATGTAAAGTGGGGGCACTGTGGCTAGAGGGCAGGCTGTGATGGAAGATTTGAGGAAGAGGTGGAGCTACGACCGTAAAGCTCTAAAATTCATAATTTCTTGAAAAACTAGATCATCAGGTTTTATTATTTCTTCTGAAGTATCTGATACTTAACTAGAAAAGCTATTAAACTTGTCTCAACTTTGATTTCACCAGGTGCTGTCATAAATTTAAGGAAAGAAGATCCCGCACTATAGAAAAAGTGTTGCTTATGTGTCTCTGACTCCTTGTGCTCTGAAATGGCACTTTCCTCCATTCCCAGGAATGTGGCCTGTCTTGGACAGGTCACAGGGAAGGCGGACATGGAGTGAGGAAGGGCTGATACTCCCACACATTACTATGCCTTGGTGGCCTGCAAGCTCCTATATCAGACCTACCCTCACACAATACGACACAGAGGAACCAAGACCCAGACTGACCCTTTAGCAAGGACCTGGGAAGGGTCTCTTCAGGAGCTCAAAGGCCCATTTCCAAAACACTTAAAAAGGGGTTCCAAAAGAAGCAAGAAGTGGAAGTGGGGAACTCATTCCTCTCCCTCAGTCTCTCTTTAACTCATAACCTGATATGTTTCCAATTATAAACAATTATAAGTTTATCTGAATAAGAAACTTGGTGTTGCTCTTTTTATACAAGAATAGGATTCTGTAACAAGAGAAAAAAAATGTGATTCTATACTTATTCTTAAAACATTAAAAAAGATGCTTCTCTGAAGTTTTATGTTCTCCACCATTAATAAATACTGTCAACCAAAACTAGGACAAAACTACTTCCATGTCTTTGTTGTTATGGGAAGTGTACTCTAATTTGATTTGAAAAAAATAATCTTTACATCCACAATCATTTTTCCTAGACATGGGATCATATTGTTTCCAGAACATTAGCGTTTAGGAGACAGGGAAGCATCAGTGCATCCTTGAAGCAATCTCACATGACTATTTACTAAACTGACTGATTCAAATAGGTTTTAAAAACTGTCAAGTTTCAGAGTACAGAAACCCTCTCCTCTCCCCCCTCATTCCCTAACAAACATTAATTTTTCTTTGCTGATGATTTTTGGTAAGAAACGGTGTAAGAGTAAGTAAAACAAATTCTTTTCAACTGCTCTGTCCCATTATTGCAGAACCAAAAGCAGTAAAAATCCATCATGAGAAAGTGTTTCACAAGCAATATCTGCTTAGTTTTTTGAGCTCATTCCTATAATACCTACTTTAGGTCTACAGTTTAGCAATATTTATAAAAATACATACATATATAGCTGTCCATTATAAAGACTTTAAAACTTTCTTGCTGAACATCTGATTTGGATCAGGACTATCGGAGCAGACACATCGCTGATCTGATCTTGTTTGGCAATTCTTCTGTTACTACACTATCTTTCTGATATAAATTTGCTGGTAAGAATTCACAATATTTGGTCTCCAAGGCAAAAGATATCTCTAGTGCAGGAAGCAGCTGCCCCTCCCCGTGGTTCCCTTTCCCTTTTCCACACAATCTGAGCCAACAGCTTGTCCAGAAACCGAGGTGTTAGATTTAAGTGACAAGCCAGAATGGACGGAGTACATTTCATGCGAAACTTGGAAGCTTTTGCTCAGAGTTTCTGATACATTTTAAATCTGTCTCAGTACGTATCAGTATCTCATGCAATTTTACTCCTGCCAGCTACATGTCACACATCGTGATATATATATATATAAATTGTTCCTTTTATAAATGTCCTTTTGGCAGCTCTGGTATTTAAAAAGAAAACATTCAGAGCATACATCTTGATTACAGAATTATGAAGATAAATTGATTAGATGTTGCACATTTTATTAATCCTTAGGAATATTTACACTAGATTGTGATCAAATGTCTAAAAATGTTATTACAGAACACTATTCAGAGATGAATACTTAGTATGGAGAGTTAGCTAAAGCAAGGTGTCAGGTTCCCCTTACCTAACTTTTCTAAAATTTAATCCAGCCTACTCATCCAGGCTTTCTCACTGAGCTGCCCATCTCCTTTGTTGATTGTAGAAGCAACCTAAAAAATGACCTCAGATCAAGATAGCTCTTGTTTTGAAGGAGTAAAGGGCTATGAAACTCTCTGAAAGGGATTAGCATGCACAATATTATTCACTAAAAAGGACATCCAAGAGAATAATTCTGAATTATTATTTATTAGACAAATCAACAGAAGGTGTTGTGCTGAATCCTCAGCTGGCTAATGGACGTCAATGGGGCTGTGATGAATCCTGTCACCTAAGTATTTTACCATGTGTGTGCGTTGCAGCTAGGTCTTCATTTAGCAAGCAACTTACACCTGTTTTTCAGCCTAGTCATGAAAGTAGCCAGCTTAGGGCAAGGTAACTGTGAGTCTGAAGTAAGGCACATGTTTAAGTGCAGCTTTCAACTAGGATGTAAGTGGACTTGGAGACTTTGAAAGTTTCCTTTCAAAATCTAAATCTAAATCTAAATCTAAATCTAAATCTAAATCTAAATCTAAATCTAAGGCTAATCTAAAGAAGCCCTGAATAAAAATGGAAATGGGCAGGACAGGCAGATTCAGAGATCAAACAGTTCATTAATAAGTTTTATGTGCTGAAATATGTTATGCATATTAAGTACACTATAACTCCTGGAGGGAGGGGGAAAGCGATGATATCCTCAAGATAAGAAGATGAGATTTTTACTCTTTCTGTAAAATCACCAAATGGAATGACAGAAATCATCTTAACTGAGGGTGGGGCAATCAAGATACAACTGGTAATGAGACATGAAAAGTAACTCCAGCAGAAACCTTTGTGGGAAAAGAAAAAAGAAAAAGGACTACAGTCACCAGCAATTTGAAGAATTTTACAGACACATTAAAGCAAAGGATGCATCTTTCACTGTTCTGAATTCATTGTCTGGCAAGTTATCCTCTGCAGAGCAAGTTCTCTTACATCTAATTAATGGCTCTGTATTGAGAATAGGAATGAAATTAAACACAGGGATGTGTGGCAAATATATAGCTAATTATTTAGATATAATCTAGGCTTAGTGTTTCTAGCTGAAGTAAATGTAGAATTTAACATTATGTTGACATATTCTTTTATTATTTTAAAAGAAGTTGAATACTCAAACATTTCAAAAAGCCAGTACTTACGAAACTATTTACATCCTTGTTCATAATCCACCATATAGAGATGTAAAGAGCTAGAAACTGGCAACCTGCCACTCTGACAATTAATACAATAAATTAATATTTGGCCCAAAGCACCCAGCAATTACTTATGTAACTTTTTTTTTTTTTTTTTTTTTGCCTTTTCACATCTGTGGTGTGTAACTTTAGAACTGTTCAGCTACCCTAAATTTTCTACCTGTCTAATTCCTCAAAAACCTTGAAAACATGAAATGCAAAGGACTAAAATAAGACGGTTGACTCAAGTTCTTCAAATGAAAACATTGAGCTTTGGATGACAAAATTATTTCAGGAGAGATTTGAGACAGACTTTTTTTTTTTACCTCAATTTTACAGCTAAAAAATTTAAATAAATGAAAGAGAGAGAATATAAGATCACATATTTGCAACTCAAAGGCATGAAGACATCTGGCCTTTCCTCCCCTTTCCTTTTACTTCTGTCTTTCTCTCTTTTAATAAATGAACATATGTTAGAGTTGGGGAAATAGGAAAGATTGTCAGCTCAACAGTACCATCTCTATGGTGCAGGTTTTTACTCTGCAGTATACCTTCAAGTAGATCTGATTTTAAACCTAGACTAATGAGTGATAGCCCTACCTGAAACTCTGAATCAGAACAACCTCAAGAGCTAGGAAGCTTGAAAAATAGTTGTGACTTGGCCCCTCATGTTATGTGACAACATGAACCAAACTCCCCAACCTCATGGAAAGTACAGAAACTAGATTGAGGGCTTGTAATTTGAACCCTAATACTTATATAATTGCCTCTCCATTCCTATAATCCTCTCCCAAAACAACCAAAAATGATAGCTAGAAAATGTCTTTTAGGAAGTATGATACTAACCCTGACCTCTCAGCTCATTCATATTTCCACTAGTAGAATATTCTACCAGTATATAAATACCTGCAGGCGGGAAGAAAAAAAAATCTTCTTTCACTGCATGGGTCTCCATTATAAACAGTCTTTTTCAGATCAATCCTGCAACTACATTGGGTCTGCAGAATAGAATATAGAATAACAGATAAAAAGGCAGCCAAAATGCAATTTTGGGCTAATGAGATTTGGGCTCTAAATTTTTCTCTCTATCCTTCATAAAGTTCTTTAATATTGGAAGTCTAGTTAAAAGGGAATTCTAGATTTGTCATATAAAAACAAACTTAATGTTAAAAAAGTGATTAGACCCATTTAACTACAGTATAATGACAGCATATCAGCTGTCAGGACTGTTGTTGGTATGCCTAACCCTTAATTAGTAAATAGTTCTGATTGATTAATGGACTTAAAGAGGTTTAATTTCAAGGTATGTAATGTGTGTTAAAAAAAAAATTAAAGGGGCTTATATTTTCATGGACTACTTGACCTTTTCAGAGATACAGGTTTCACCTCAATGTCCTCAAAGGATATCCCTGCTGCTTTTACAGCAAAGCTCTTCATTTAGACAGCCAACAAGAGACATAGAGTATGCAAAAGTCACATCAGAAACCAGTAATTAACAAACCCTGCATACATGCACTCTTATTTGAATGAAAATTGTCATAGACATAATTAACAGATAAACTTTCAAATGCTTTTAGATGCTTGCTGCATTTTTTTCCAGTGGTTCCTTAGGGTTAACTTTCTGAAGCATGTATGATTTTTATAGGTTCAGAAGGACCAATTACAAGGTTCCAATCTGATACTGATTTCAAGCTTTTCTTCAGTGGTGTTAGTTGAGTGGGCTGCAGGGTCCTTGCTCCAGTCTGATAGTGTTGATTCTTCAAGGCCACAAAAGGATTTAGGTAGATAGTATCAGAACTGGTCAGCCTATCTCAAAAAGATCGTGGCAGGAATTGGAGAAGGTGGACAAGTAGGTGGTAAACATTACCAGAGGCTAGTGAAATTAGTGTAGTTTTCATTTGAAGAGAAAGCACCTAGAATCCTCAGCAAGATACAGGAGTATATCCTTAACAGTAAGCTCTGGCACATTGGCTGGTAGCCTGTTAGACACAAATGCAAGGATTTACAATTTCATAATTAACTTTCCTTGTATAAATCCATTATGTCATCTTTTCAGAAGTTGCAAAGAATGAAGAAACAAAACGGGAACTTACCATACTTTAAAATTATTCTGATCATTACTGGTAAGTGGGTGGAATCTACCTGCGAGGTAAATTTGAAGGAGACATAGGGGAATGCTTAGAGTTTTACACAGTTTTTATCCAAGTTTGTGCCATTAGCTGTAGTAAGAATATCTTTTGTTCCTTTCATCATGTTAACTTTAAGTGGCATACAGATCATCAAACCAATTTTCAAATTGTTACTTAAAAAAAAAGAAAAAACATTTGACAAGTTAAATTGATGGGATAGTTTGCTTTCAATATTTGCAATAGCATAAGGATCTTATATAATGATATATATTGCAGTTACACTGCAAATGAAAACATTAAAATATTGACCATGACTTTAAATATTCACTTTTTAAGAAGTTCCTCATTACACTAAAGTATATCTACTTAAAGACTGTGGCAAAAGATTTAGGCCTGTGGAACCTAAAATTAAAACACAAGCAAACACACACAGAGAAAGCAGAGTCGAATCCATATGATTATGTGTTAGTCTCAGGTATTGATGCAGTAACTTTTATTCAACTGTCTACCTTTTTCACAATCCCATCACTTGAGGTAGCAAAGCCTCTACTGTCTTCATATGACTTCTCTTTCTCTTATTTCCTAGAAATTTTCATCTTTCATTAGTGTATTGACATTTTTCCTCACTGTTCTGTTTTCATGACCAGTTTCTGAAAACATTGCTGGCAAGCAGAAGATGCTGACAACCATAAAACACATAGTCAACACTATACTAATATTCTCAAAAGCTCTTAAATGGTTAGGGCTTTAGGAATTTAGTAATAATAGATACATCTTAATGAAATTCTTCAATGAAATGTATTAGATGATAGTGGATATATATCAAATCCCAATTTTGATACAGCATCTTCTGAGTGCTTCCAGTGCTGTCTACCCCCCATACCCCCAAATCCTTCCTGCCCTCTCTCATAAGCAGTTGAGGGAATCCTGTGGACTAACAGAATTTCAAAGCTGCAGAGGAATCAGGTACTATGGGAGTCCCATATATGAGTCGGTTTGATTTCCTTATTGTTTGTCAGCTGGCAATATTTCTAACCCAGAACTTCTAAAGCCCTGGATGCCAGGAACAAAATCAATGTCCTCCCTGAAAAATATTTTCATATATACATTCAAGACAAAAGAAAAAGTTATGGAAGTTGTTTCTGACAATGTCATTACTTGCACCATTCCCACAGAACTCTAGTTCATTTGCACTGGCATTTCATCGAAACAGACTCATCTCCATAACATCGTTTGACCTCTGACACATGAATATTATTCAGTGGAAAAATATTCTCTCACTGTATTTCCATGACTTATTTCAAGGTTATTTAGGCTTTGCAAATGTCATCCACTAAGATACTTGATTTTCAATCATATTCATACTTCCAGGTGACAAACAAGTTTGCAATATAAGTTTTGTTGAAATACTTCAGAAAAAATCACATTAGATTTTCTTTTCTGTTCTGATTCAAATAAGAAAACTGTCTTACCATTGATTTTCTGTGTATGAAAGAAGTGAGAGAAGATATAGACAGTAAATGCATGAAAATGTAGAAATATGCCCAATCTCAGGAGAGAAATATTAGAGAAAAAAAATATTCTACTTTACAAGTTATAAAGGAAAGCTGCATGAACTTCAACAGAACGAGCAACACAGAATAAACAAAGCTAGCTGGTTTCTTTAATATCTTACTGAGGACATCAAACTGCATAAGAGAATATTACATTGATTGATAGCTATTAAAATAAGGATAAAAAATCAAGGACAGACATCATCATCCAATGAATCATAAGCTGAAGTTACGCTTAAGGCCTGATTTTTTTTCTTTAAGTTAGATGCCTCAGGCAAGATTGCAAATAAAAAAAATAGGTCTTTCACCTTGCATTTGGCTAAAGTATGTGACTATAGGCACATTCACTCAACAAGAATAGGCACAAAATTTTGTGAGACAAGATAGGGAAGAATTGGCTTACTTCAGTTTACTGACTTCTCATCCTTACAGAAAAGTTTAATAAACTCAGTCTTCTATCTATCAGAATTATTGTTTATTGATTTTAAGGTGAAAAGAAAGAAATAAGGCTAGCTGACAACATCTAGCCCATGCAGCTGCATTAACATTTTTGTAGCAAAGTAAAAGCTTTCCTTTTGGTTTAAACATTTTTGTTTGCTTGTTTGTTTCCCCAGAATGACAGGCTCTAACTCCAGACTTTTGTGGAAGACAAAAATGTCTCATTAAATCTCTTCAAGGAGCATTTTAAATTACATTTTGGGAACATCTTTTCCAAAACAGTGATCTCCCTTTGCCAAAGGTAGCAAATTACAGCTACATAAAATTCATTGACCCATGGATATTACAGGACTATTTCTCAGACCTAAGGTTTGGGGATTCAAGGCTTTCAGGGTGGGATGAGGCAAGGGTATCCACACGACCTCCCACCATTCCCTGACTTACAACGGTAGAAACTCCGAGTATATGTGTCACAGCCTATGACAGCGTACCCCTTCTACATCCTCTCTAGAAGTCAGGCATGCAGGCACAGCTGCCCCACAGCCGAGGCATAGCCTCAATCAAAATGCTGTCATAAATATGAATATGTTCTCATAAGTATTTGCATTTGTTTGGTGTCAGGGCCTTTCAGTTGCAAGCATTTTCATCTGCACCTGTAATTCATTTCAGCAATACAAATCTTGGAGTCCAGTTACATAGCCAGAAATCAACGCCCCAGTAATCACGCTTTTGTGTACACATGGACGAGATACTCCTCCTACTTCAAAATTGTCTGATGTTTCCCCTGCACCCTTTACCCGGTTTCTCTGGTAAAGTCTCTGCGGTTGTATCAGTTCCGTGTTCTCTGTGGTAATTCTGATGATATCTGATCCAGCTGGAGTCAGTCCTCTCTGTCAGCATGAAAAATGACAAGAGAGAGTGGAGGATCCCTGCTGTCATTCAAGGAAAAATATGTCATTTGCTCTTGTTTATATTCCTATTTCATTTTGGTTTTTGTGTGCTCATTGTTTTCTGGAAAATGCTGAAGTTTTTTGTTTCAGTATAGTTCTGTTATTGATACCCCATTCTGGCTTCATATTATAAGTGTTTGTAATGCATATGCCTATACATTTCACATGTATATATGGCAAAAACCAATGTTTGTCTAGATGCAGAGATGCTAAGGTAGCACAATTATATTTAACAAAACCCTTTCACCTGGATTACCAAGTCAAACTTCCCTACCAGGTTTGTTTAAACACAGGCTCTCTTTCACCTAAGCTGGAAATTTTGTCCTGCTTCCACACACGTCTTTCTTACTCTTCCCTCAGACTTCAGAGGACTGAATTTTTCTAGTGTTCTCAGTAAGAAAGTGACAAATTAAGCCTCAGTTAAGTATGAAACTTGCATATATTGGCTTTGTTTTCTCTGACTATAATACACACATTTCATCTCCTATTCTGTCACCAACTTTTCTGTTTCTATTTTTCCCAGAAAAAAACAAAATATATAAATATATTCAACAGCTTTGAAAAAAAAATAAAGCCAAAACTTGCTTCAAACCCAAACTTCTGTATGGATGTTGTATTTTGGTAAGCTTCTTAATTTCTTACTCACTCACATGTAAATCAGGTTAATAGTTCTTTTCTTTCATCATACTATATTTGTTTGTTTAAAATCTCAGGGTCAGCAGCTACATTTCACTGGGGATTTTGTACACAAATGTGTCCCTGGCACAATGGAGAGAAGATATTTGCTGTGGCCTCTTGGCCGTCTTATAATACAGTACCTGGTAATAAATAAAATCCATACTAGTTGTTCTAGACTATTATAGATTTTCATTATTGCGTAACTGAAGAGACAAATATGGAGACTGGAGATTGCTGAAAACCAGAGTGACAGATGAAAAACAGATTCCAGTAAAACTGGTACATTTCTAAGAGAAGAATGACAGATGGTAAGTTTTCTGTGTTAAGATGGAAGACACATTCCAGCTGTTCCATCAGTATTACCATTCTCAGTTGAAACCAAAGGATATCAGAATGATTGCCTACCTAAGAATATATATGTGTACATATACATACATATTTGCATATTTAGTATCGTGAATGAAGCTAATTTAAAAAGACCATGTCAGTGAGTTGGGCATTCTACTGTATGTTCCTGCTTTAAGTATTTGAAGAGTATTTTTTTTAATCTCATTTTACTACCAACCCCTTTTGCATGTCTGTAAAGGTTAATATGGACTGTTCATGCAGCATCTCATTAGGCCACAGATATTTACACTTTGTTCAGTTAAGTTCCACTGCCTATGCGCTGGATTTCACCAGCCCTTCTGTTGTTTTTCCTGCTTGCACCATAAATGCACCCTACGCAGAAAAGGAGCCCACTCAGAGATATGGCATAGCAAAAGGAACATCAGAGAAAAGAAATGTAATGTGGAAATGGAAAAGAAGCATAATTGAAAATAAGATGAAGAGTGACAGAAAGAAAGATAAATAGTACATGTGTGGAGTGCAGTCATGAACCTCATCTGAAGTTGGACAAAAAAGGAAAATCAAGGAGTAAGATTTTTCTGAGCCTCAAGACTTCACTTATGCTTAACTAGTGTGGATCCTGAGCACCAACAAAGCAAGTGAGATGACTATGGAGGAAAATATTCAGCAGCTGTTTACTTCTCTAACTCTCTGAAGAGTTGAGACATTAATATGAAGAGAAATGCAGAAGAGAGATTGATAGGTTTGCTATTCAATCTTCCCCTTGAAACTTTGTGAAAGGATTCTGTAACCAGAGTGGGAGGAAGTAGTAGAATTGCATGGACTCACTATCCTCCAGCAAAGCAGTGACAAAAAGCAATGCAAAGGGGGCAGTAAAAATGCTATTTACAGCCATTTAACAAACTACTCCCCAAATGATATTCCTCTTACAGATGTAAATAAAATGCTGACTTTTATTATGCTGCACTAACGAAGGCAATGCGAACAATCCCATCTAATAGCCAACTGTAAGCTGAAACACTGACAACCATAAATTCCATCCATTTTTACTGCAGTTTTGGGTATGCTGATGCTGACCACAACATTTTCCAGGGTTCTGTTTGTATGAAGGATCCCCTACGGATTTCTCTGAGTTATGAAGCTTAGTATTGCTTTGAGAGTACCATTACTTAGGAGTGCTTGCAGGCATCAGTTAATTTTTGACAGTTGTCACAGGGAAAAAATATAAACTAAATAATCTTAGAAATATTCTGTTTGTTTTTAAGCAGGCATTTTTGATTTCTGTGATGTAATCTGCCCGTTTTCCTCTCTTGTGTTAAACGAATGACTTATGCTGATTACATTTCTTTGCTATTTGCATGAAACTTCTGATGACATCAGAGGTTTGCAGTCTTGCTGCTCAGTGGTGCCTTCATGTGCAATTTGCAGACCTCATAACAACAGGAAACTTTGCCCTTAGGTGCCCAGGCAGAGTCCTGGGTGCTGCAGGGCTGATCCTGAGGAACTCTGGGCATGCTCAGTTCCTAAGGGCAGCCACAGGTTATGCCTCCTGGATTCAGGATGTTCCTGCAAAGGCAGATTCCCTCTGAAGTCAGCATGACTTCTCCATAGCTAAACTGAAAGCCTGGTTCTTCTCTTACCTACCTGATTATAAATAACGTACTGCAGGCTGTGGTATATATGAGCTTAAAACTGCCCAAAATGGGTAGAAGCTTGATTCCTGGGACCGTTACCAGAAAGAAAACAAAAAGCATTCTTGAAATCAGGCTTCCATTATTTATGTGCTTCTATGATCAAATATACAACAATGAAGAAAAAATAAATTGTGTTACCAAGGAAAAAATACTCTGAAGTCTTGTGTCTTCTTCAGTACGCTTGACAGGAGGGCCAATCTTTTGTTCTGTGAGTGCTTCCAGTCCTTCGTATCATTACAGTGTGGCATGTCTCTCTCATTTGGCAACAAACTGTGAAATTGCTCATGATGATTAACCTCCACAGGGATTTCCGAGAACAGAACTACTGGAACTTAGAGAATTCTTCTGGGCTCCCAGAGAAATTTCCTGCTGTCAATGAAGTTTTGCTGAGATATTTTGCCAGATGAAAGACACATCTTTTAAAATATGCTCCCAATCGCAAATCAACATATTTTTCATTGTAACAATTGGAGATGAATCTTTCTGTACATAGTGTAAATCAGTGTAATTCTTTTCTGTCAACAAAAGCAGGTTGATTTATAGCTGTTGAATATCTAGCATTTTTCTTTTGTACAAATATTGTGGGAATTTCAATTAACTTTAACAACTCTGCAGTTGCTTCCTCTGATTCATTTTCTTTGGCATCTTTCCTCTTCCTCCTCCTCTATGGAAAACAAGCAAATCAACAAACAAAACTCAGTTTATTGTACATGGAACATACACTTATGTATTACAGAGCTCTGGCACATTCAGTAGATAACGTCCATTAACTGTCTAATTGTCAGATGCTCTCTTCTACAACAGTTCATGTACAAAGCTTTTTTTGAAAAAATCAGAATAACATAGAAAAATGTTTGGACCAAATAAAGATACATAGTACAAAAAATACACAAGACTACTTCTGTCAGATATATTGAAGAATAGCCAGGGCTATTGCCACAGCAAGATATTAGTGTTTCTATTAACATTTCTTTCTCTTTTCATGTATAAATTTTATCACAAGTAAATACTTAAGTGGTAAGCCAATTTTCAACAGTGCATATTTCTTCCCACAAATCGCTTGCACATTTTCACTATTACCACCTAAAAAAACATGAAGGATACTCCCAAAATATAATCTAACATTCTAATAAAATGTCAGCATTAGTTAAGAACATTTCTGAAATATACAAAGAAGTGGGATGACTGGTGTAAAAAAGGGTTCTTAGAACAACAGCAGCTGCCAATATGGTTTCACAACTCCCTTTTGAGGATCAGTTCCTAAATGAGCAAGTTTGAGGCAAATATAAAACAGATTTTTGACATATTTTGAATTAAATTTTGGAGTACTTCCTTAATATCATACTGCTCCTGACTGAATGGACAATGGGAGAGCTTTGGATGTTGTCTACCTTGACTTCAGCAAGGCTTTCAACACAGTCTCCCATAACATCCTCATAGGAAAGCTTAGCAAGTGTGGACTGGATGAGTGGACTATGAAGTGGATTGAGAACTGACTGGATGGCAGAGCCCAGAGGGTGGTAATAAACGGGGCCGAGTCTGGTGGGAGGCCTGTGGCCAGTAGTGTCCCATAGGGGTCAGTACTGGGCCCGGTGATCTTCAACCTGTTCATCAATGACGTGGACGAGGGCACAGAGGGCACCCTCAGCAAGTTTGCAGATGACACCAAATTGGGAGGAGAGGCCAACACTTCCGGTGGCTGTGCTGCCATTCAGAGAGACCTAGACAGGAAGGAGAGTTGGCCAGAGAGGAACCTTATGAGGTTCAACAACAAGTGCAGGGTCCTGCACCTGGAGAGGAATAACCCCAGGCACCAGGACAGATTAAGGATTGACCTGCTGGAAAGCAGCTCTGTGGAGAGGGATTTGGGAGTCCTGGTTGACAACAGGTTAACCATGAGGCAGCAATGTGCCCTCGTGGCCAAGAAGGCCAATGGGATCCTGGCCTGCATGAGGAGGAGCGCTGCCAGCAGGTCGAAGGAGGGGATCCTGCCCCTCTCCTCAGCTCTGGTGTGGCCACACCTGGAGTACTGGGTGCAGTTCTGGGCTCCCCAGTACAAGGACATGGAGCTTCTAGAGAGGATCCAGAGGAGAGCCACGAAGATGATTAAGGGACTGGAGCATTTGTCCTATGAGTAAAGACTAAGCAAGCTGGGCCTGTTTAGTCTGGAGAAAAGAAGGCTGAGGGGAGATTTGATTAACATGTTTAAGTACCTGAGGGGTAATTGTAGGGAGGATGGGGCCAGGCTCTTCTCCATGGTGGCTGGTGACAGGACGAGGGCTAACGGCTGTAAGTTGAAACACAGGAAGTTCCACCTCCATATGGGGAAGAACTTCTTTCCTGTGAGGGTAACAGAGCACTGGAACAGGCTGCCTAGAGAGGTTGCGGAGTCTGCCTCTCTGGAGATCTTCAAAACCAGCCTGGATGCTGCCCTTTGCCACGTGCTCTGGGTGTCCCTGCTGGATCAGGGGGGTTGGACTAGATGATCTCTAGAGGTCCCTTCCAACCCTAAGCATTCTGTGTGATTCTGTGTGCTCTGTGGAGAATGAGTTTGAATTGAGTGCATAGTAACCTGCACAGATGACTTTGTGAAAGATTGAATAGAAAATTGCCGAAAGTCTGAAGGAGAGCGATGCAAACATGGGGTCAGTATGTCCTTTATTTACAATATATCTTAAATGTCAGGAAGATTCTTGCAAAAACCGTAGGTCCACTTAGGCAGCCAAATTAATACAGGAGCCCTGATATATATATATTAGTGTTGAAAATGGAGATAGTTGTCTTTATTGCTAAAAATGGATATAAAGCAACTTCCAAATTCTTGTCTTCCATAATCTTTACTCTCTCACTATCATAGTCAAAAATAAACAACCAGCCAACAAACAAACAAACAAAAAACTCCACAGGTTTGCCCCAAAAGCATAAAAGTAAGTTTAAGACATCCTCAGACCTCAGCACTGGTAGCATTGATTTACAATCTGTCCCTCTCTAACAGCTTTTTCTTCTGAAATTCGACTTTCATTTGAAAAGAATTAGAAATAGTCAAAGTGAGTCATTAAACCAGATCTGTATATCTTATATTCACAAATATGTGAAAAGAAGTTTATGTAAGTACACTGGACTATAAAGTAGGTATGACTTTCTTTGTATGAACAGAAGATGGATTTCTTAATGGGGAATAATGACTTTATTTGCATTTTGTTTAATCCCTTTCAATACTGATAGAAAAGTCTGATTGGAAAAAAAACAACAACAAAAAGTTGAGAAATGCTTTTATATGGAGAATATAAATTGTTTCAACTAGAACAAAACTGCTTTTTGAACATTGTGAAAAACAACATTTTTAATTTTTTTTTAATTTGATTTCTAATATACCTCTCAAAAATGATGAGTTTTGTTTGTTCATTCAATTATTGAGCTAAGTTTTTCCTTTTCTGTATATTGTACAAAACTAATGTAAAAATCTACCAAATTAAAATAGTATTTTTTCCTTGAAATATGACAAGTACACACAGACTGTACTTGTACACTGTGCACACAATCTGTGACAAGATGCACAGATTTACAGGTGAAAAAGCATTGTTCTGCCTTTTCTCTATCACCAGAGAGCCTACATTCTTGGAATCTGTATCTGACACACTTTCACATTGATTTGCCATAGTCAGAACATGCTTGGGTGTACAGCAAAAAAGATACTTTTCTAGAGTTTTTAATTCATTATATTGTGTTAATCTCTAGCTCTTTACAATTGTATCAGATCAAATCTATTACTGATGCCCTTTTAAAACAAATCCTTTGTATATTTCCTAGCCCTGAAAGAATTCAGGGCTATTTTGTGATATTACAAATTGTTAGATAATGGCAGATAGATAAAAATAGTGCTGCCAAAATGCTGCAAAATCAGTCTGAGTTAAAAATACAGCAATAGGATAATTTTCTATTGATAATTACAAATTAAAAAAAATAAGATGACTGCTACTACTACCAAAAGCACACAATAGTCCATCTAAAAGACATCTGATGAGATGGAGCTTTAGGTATATTCCTTTCTTTATCTTGAGTTTAAATTTTTGAAGAAAGTCTGTGGTATCTTTCAGCAACCAAAGCTTGCCTAGAGAGATGGACATGTATTAACTATGAGAAATATTCATTATGAGAAAAGAAAGAAACTATCAAACTTTTTTCTATGAAAATCTAGTTGATGATGCAAAAATTTCCGCTTTATTTTACTTATCAACTTTCTCACATTTAAAAACATACATCTAACAAGGAAAAATATTTTTCATTTTAGTGTTTGATTATTTGTGGAAATACAGTATGAGACTAACTCATCTGTAAATATGAAACAAAATATATCAAAATGCTATTACATTAAGTTAATAATCTCCTGCATATCTTTTGAGATTGCATGATATGGAGGGGATATTTTTCCATGAAAGATATTGCACTGCTAGAATAACTTTGTGACCGTCTCCTACCCAAGTCAAATATGAGGTTGCTAATGGTAACAAGAGAAATACCTTGTGGCGTGGTGTGTGATTCCTTTATTACAATAAAGTGTAGGGAAAATATCCACTGTGGGAAGGTGCTTTACTTTATTCCCTGCAGAGTATTACAAATATATGAATCTCTCATCATGGAGAATTCCAGTCTACAGGTGATTTCACTGTATACTTAATTCTCTTCTCTTTGTGCAGAGAAATTGAAAATACCTTTCTAGCTACCCCAGGACAAATACTTAAATTCCTCAGTCAGCTTTCATTCAGTTCTTGCTCAGGCATATCTCCCATTTAAATTGATCTTGTTGAGTGAGTGAGTAGAAATGACTAAAGAATTCAGGATCTGTCTGTCACAGAGCAGATTTCAGCTCAGAATACTGTGAAATTAAAGAGAAACCGATAAAAAAAAAAACAATCATAGATTAAACGATTTAAATGTTGGTACAAAATGAATGAAAATATGCATTTTGAGTTAGATGAAAATACTCGCGCTTTTTTTTTTTTTTTTTTTTCCCCCTTCCAGGTGAAAGCAGCCTGAATCAATATAAACAAATATATGGAATTTGCCATTTGGTAGGACCATTGGTAGGACTGCAAATGCCCAATGAACATTTTAAGTTTCCATTCTTAATTTACTGACAGGTGAAGATTTAAACTAAACAAGTTTAAGTACTGATGAAACAAGGTTTTTTTATTTTTTATCAAAAGGTACGGAAAAAGAAATATATGAATAGAAAAGAATTTGAATCTTTTTTCTTTTATTTTTTCCTTTAGTGATCCTGTGTGGTTACATGTGGTGATGCCATAAAATTTCATAGTTTTACAGCTTGTAAATGAAATGTGTTGGAATCTTAACCTCTCCAGTTGGTGCTTTTACTGAGTAGACAAGCAGCAAATAAAATGAATTATTTTAAAATAATATCCTTTTATAGTTGCTCTTTAATCCACTTCAGTTATCTTATGTCAAAACAACTGACATTGAGGACTCCCTAGCTAATTTCAGCAATCATGGGAATATTAAGATACTGATATCAAAATTCGGGCCAGCTGCTTTTGTGAATGCAACTGAAAAGAAAATTTAGCAGCAGTATTGTATGCATACAATTTGGAAATTGTGTACTTAAAGATTAAATAATTAAATAACACAATGTATTTGATCAAAGTTTTAAACCACTCCAAAAGTCAAAATTCATAGTAACACAGTGGAATAGGACTAAATTTTGTCCCATTCCTGACCACATCAACACTCTTTAAATCAATTCTGATTTATTTTTTCCCTACTGGAGAAAGACTCTACATATATTTTACAGATCTCTTTCAGATATTATTACCCCACAATATAATTTTATTTTTATTTCCATCAAATAATATCTTAAAAATATAGATTTCAGTAAAATATAGTTGTAAAATAGATTTTTTAATCCATTCCATTTTGCTGGAAAAAGAAAAACAACTTTGTGCAGGAAAAAAGTTATTAATATTTAAGTATTATTATTTAATATTTAAGAATTATTTGATAGGCACAGATTATTTATATCAGTTTATTTATAAGTTCTGAAACCGGCTTATTAAAGTTAACAGTCAACCTGCTGAAGCTGAGTTTTTAAAGAGTGGGATTTTGCATTTTTCTGATGTGTTTTTTAACATACCTGTAAAATGAAATTATTCCATGTAGGTTAGTCCCAAGATGTGTACACCACTCTGTCTCAAAGGACTGCAGTACACAGATTGATTATGAAGGCTGCACAACCCCTTAGGAGATTACTGAGGGTATTTTTCCTCCCTACCTTTTTTCCTTTCTCATTACTATCCAAGCTTTGAAATAGTCTGACCTCAAGGACAAACAACCTTTTTCATGGGTAGAGACCCATCCAACTTCTAAGCTTCTGTTTTCTCCAATGGGGATTGGATCAAATAATTATTTCCTAGAATCCAGTTCAACACTGGTGTGTGCAAGACTAAATGTCACCCATGTTTTGTATAATGTTATGTTATATAATAAAATAGAATCTAATATAATATATACTATAGATTAAAATAAATACATAAATAAAATTATAAAATGAGGAGGAGATTGTGGAGAGACATAGAAAGAAAATACTCATTAGAAATTAAGGACGTTCCCTGAATAGGAACATCGACCCTGTTGTGCTCTGAATCTGGACTGAGATACAGGAGGTATATTTTGCAAAAGACATGTTCCCTCTCACTTCATTAAAATTACCTGTAAATGTTTTATCTCCTAACATTTCTAAGCATTCAGTCTTTGATTTAACAAGAAGCGCCCTAGAAATAAGTTTGGCTCTGCATAATATACAGCTAACCCATGCTGACCTCTGCAAAGATAATACTCATAAGTTAAACATTCATGTTTTGACTAACAATGCCATAGTAACATCTATATGGAGTAGGTAGCGTGAATCTTACTGCAGGTAAATATCTTATAATTAGAGAAAACTTATCTGAATGGATTTAGTGACAAACTAAAAACATGATTCTCAGGCTTCTTTTATAAAAGCCTAGTATAATTGCTCTGTGCCTGTACACAGAATCCAACATTCCAACATTCACCTAAAGAGTATATGCAAAGTATTCAGGGATGTTAAACCTGATTTGGTCAGGCATAATGAAAGAGAAATGCTGCACAGAATGAAGCAGTTGGCCAAATAATCAGGTTTGTCTTGCCAGCATTTGTAATGTAAACTGAATCCAAAATGAGTGCCTTTTTACACTGAAAGGGACAAAATTTTAAAAAGGGTAGGCCACTGGACTAAAGATATGGCATATTATTTATCATGAGCTGAAGCTGTTTGCAGTCTGTCAGTTTACATTGCAGGAAGGCATGCATATGTCTGCATGTACATTAAAACAACTTTTATTTGTCATTTTTGTGATATGCATCATTAAGCAAGCAATGTCTAGGATTGGTCTACTCAGTTGCCGCATTTGAAATGCAAATTGATGACAATTTAAACAATTTTTATCTGCTGCTTTTCATATCTACTTACAACTTAAGAAAAGTTTCAGATGAAATGAAGGTACCCAAGAAAAAATGGTTCTATGGGACATACAACAGTGGTAAATGCATGACCACTAAAAAAACAAAACAATAGTAGAAGTATTGTGCCTATTACAACCAAAATCATAGAATCATAGAATCATTAAGGTTGGAAGGTACCTCTAGATGTCATCTAGTCCAACCCCCCTGCACACGCAGGGTCACCTAGAGCATGTGGCACAGGACTGCGTCCAAGCGGGTTTTGAAGATCTCCAGAGAAGGAGACTCCACAACCTCTCTGGGCAGCCTGTTCCAGTGCTCTGTCACCCTCACTGTTAAGAAATTTTTCCTTAAGTTCCTGTGGAACTTTTGATGCTTCAGTTTGTGGCCATTACCTCTAGTTCTGTCAGTGCCCACCAGTGAAAAGAGGCCAGCACCATCCTCCTCACTGCCTCCCTTGGGGTTCTTACAGACACTGACCAGATCCCCCCTCAGCCTTCTCTTCTCCAGGCTGAACAGGCCCAGCTCCCTCAGCCTCTCCTCATAGGGCAGATGTTCCAGGCCCCTGATCATCCTTGTAGCCCTGCGCTGGACTCTCTCCAGCAGCTCCACATCCCTCTTGTACTGTGGAGCCCAGAACTGGACACAATACTCCAGATGCGGCCTCACCAGGGCTGAGTAGAGGGGCAGGATCACCTCCTCCTCTTCTTAATGCACCCCAGGATCCCATTGGCCTTCTTGGCCACAAGAGCACACTGTTGCCTCACGGTCAACTTGTCTTCCACCATGACGCCCCGGTCTTTCTCTGCAGAGCTGCTCTCCAGAAGGTCAATCCCCAGCCTGTACTGGTGTCTGGGGTTATTCCTCCCCAGGTGCAGGACCTTGCACTTGGCCTTGTTGAATTGCATGAGGTTTTTCACCACCCAGTTGTCCAGTCTGTCCAGGTCCCTCTGGATGGCAGCGCAGACCTCTGGGGTATCAACTACTCCTCCCAGTTTGGTATCATCAGCAAACTTGCTGAGGGAGCACTCTGTGCCTTCATCCAGGTCATTGATGAATAAATTGAACAGGACTGGACCAAGGACTGACCCCTGGGGGACCCCGCTAGCTACAGGCCTCCAACTAGACTCTGCACCACTGGTCACTACCCTCTGAGCTCTGCCATCCAGCCAGTTCCTAATCCACCTCACTGTGCACTCATCTATCCCACACTTCCGGAGCTTGCCCAGGAGGGTGTTGTGAAGGACGGTGTCAAAAGCCTTGGTGAAGTCGAGATAGACGACATCCACCGCTCTCCCCTCGTCTATCCAGCCGGTCATTCCATCATAGAAGGCTATCAGGTTAGTCAAGCGTGATTTCCCCTTGGTGAATCCATGCTGACTACTCTTGAGCACCTTCTTGTCCTCCATGTGCCTGGAGACAATGGCCAGTATGAGCCGTTCCATCACTTTTCCAGGGACGGAGGTGAGGCTGACTGGCCTGTAGTTGCCTGGGTCCTCCTTCTTGCCTTTTTTGAAGACTGGTGTGACATTGGCTTTCTTCCAGTCCTCCGGCACCTCCCCCGTTCTTCAGGATCTTTCAAAGATGATGGAGAGCAGCTTAGCTATGACCTCTGCCAGCTCACGCAGAAGTCTGGGGTGCATCCTATCAGGGCCCATGGATTTGTGTGTATCGAGTTCCCTTAGGTGCTCTCTGACCCAATCTTCCTCTACCCAGGGCGAGTCTTCCTCTCTCCAGGCTTCTTCTCTTGTCCCTAGGGCCTGGGACTCTAAAGGGCTGCCCTTGGTAAACACCGAAGCAAAGAAGGCATTCAGCAACTCTGCTTTTTCTGTGATATTCGTAACCAGGGTGCCCATCCCATTCACCAGCAGACCCACGTTTCCCCTGATCTTCCTTTTGCTGTTAATACCTTTGAAGAAAATTTTCTTGTTATTTTTAACGTCCCTTGCCAGATTGCGTTCCAAACGCGCCTTAGCTTTCCTTGTCACACCTCTGCATTCCCTGACTACGTTCCTATATTTCTCCCAGGGGGCCTGTCCTTTCTTCCACATTCTGTATACTGCTGCCTTCTGCTTGAGCATTGCCACAAGCTCCTTGCTCATCCATGCAGGTCGCCTGCCCCCTCTGTCCAACTTCTTACACACAGGGATGCACTGTTGCTGGGTATGGAGGAAGTGCCGCTTGAAAACCAACCAGCTCTCTTGGGCCCCCCTTCCTTCTAGAGCTCTAGCCCATGGGATTCTTAATTCTAGCCCATGCGATTCTTAAAATCACCACTTATGCTTTGGAAATAATTATTTATTTTCCCTAAGTATATTGACCAAAATTGTACAAAACTAAAAGACTTAATGCAGGCTTGTCAGAGATATGTTAAATTTCCTTGAAGTTTTGTATGTTTGGCAAAAAATAACTGACAGAAAGCTTTTATTGAGCTCAACACAAATATTTCCATTGGCTTTAGGTTGGACTATATACTTCTTGGCTGTGTAGAGTGTCCAAGGTGGACTTGCTCTGTGACTCTTATTGGATTGAAGATTCTAGAAAGCAGTTCAGAACTCACCACTCAGCTAAGTAAAGAAGCTATACATTATGCATCCATGCCTCAAAATGGGAGTAAGAAGCTTCTAGACATCAAAAGGGAAAAGAAACCAGTTATCTAATCATCTAAAAGATGAAACTGTGCCTAGCATGCCAAGCATGTTGGAGGGATGTCACTGAAGCACCTTAGAGGTACATTTTTGCTTTATTCTCATGTGACATTGCCTGAAATATTTCCGAAGGGTGAAAAATTATGGAAGTTACTTTCATGCTGGTAACAAGATGGTAAAAGAGGAATAGACACTATTATTACTGGGCTTCTAATCAGGAAACTAGGAGGACACTTTCTCTCCGCCCTACATGATGCCCAGTGTGAATCTCTAGGTTTTTTCCTCAAGAGTCCATAAAAGAGTTATTTGCTCCCTGAAAATCATCAGGAGCAGCTGAAGATCATCAGGAGCATCTAAAGATGTTCTGGGGCCAGAGTCTGTGTGGCTTCTGCAAGGCAGAAGAAGAAAGGTGCAAGAAACCTCTCTTACCCTCATTCCTTTTGCAGTCTCTTGGCAAAATGGATTCTTGGAGGGATTTTGCCTCTGTTCATGCTTGTGTTTACAGCTGGCAGAGTGAACATGGGTCCACTGGAACAGGCTAACATACATGAGAATACCCTTCTATTTTTTTTAGAGTTTTTAATACTATTTTATTTTATTTTATTTTATTTTTGTATTCTTCAGTATGGTTTTCCTTCGCCCTGAGGGTGAAAGAAATATTTTCATTGTAGCCAAATTTTCAAACAGTCATTTCACATTCTAAATCAAAGGTCCATATCTTTGGCCCAAAAGATTTTCAAATCTTCTGACCAATAAACCTACCATTCCTGAATGACTTTTTTGTACATCCTAACTCTTTTTCTTTACTCCTAAAAAAAATACATATCTTTTCCTCTTTTGCCTTGAATCTGTGAAGTTCTGTACAAGCAATCATACTGTACGAGTTTGTGAAATTTCAAGTTCATAGCCTACAGACAGAAGAACTAAGACTAAGGGAGAACAAGGTAGAGATAAAAGTCTCAACGAGTAACAGCTGTGAAAGATTGCTAGCTGATCTCGTTATCTCCTACTGCTCTACAGAAAGAGACAAATAGAAACAACATCCAGGGGGCTTAAAACTAAGAAAAAAAGGGCTGGCTGGCAGGAAGAAAGAAAAATATCATGGAGCAAATTCAGGCCTATGGAAGCAGTAATGATGCTGGTAGCCAGAAAGCAGGCTGTGGAGTCCAGGTAGAAAAAGTCTGCTGAAAATAGGCAAAGGTGACTTGAGACCTCTTTTTTTCCTCTCTAAAGGGATGGATATAAAAGGCCTTACAGGGAAGAAACCCAATGTCAGTGCTTGCCAATCAACTTAGGGGGATGGGTTTTTACCCCTGAGACAAAAAGAGAAAGAGTGAGGTGCAATAAAAGTGTTGCTTCAGCAAAAGTGTTCGTGGTTGGAAAAGCATTATAGAAAGCCTGACAGACTCCTTTAGAGGGTAAAGATCTGTTCAGTGTTCTCCTGAAAGAGTTTGTCCCAGGTTTGAACAAGGAAGGAGGAACCTGTGACAATGTAGGTGCAGGATGAAAAGTCTCTGCATTAATAAGGCTCAAGCCCTTCAGTATGTCTCAGCAGTGTTTTTTTCTCTGATTTCAGCACATCTGTGTGTTGAGAATAAACCACCTGTTCAGCACGGGGCAGACCATTTTTTCTCTACTGGGACAAGTCTAAGAATTTAGAACTATTGTTTGTGCCTAACTTTTGCCTCCCAGAGGTCTCTCTTCTTTAAATTTGCTTTTCTTGCTCCAGTACACACTTTACCATTTCCAGCTTCTGAATTCTGACACTCTGAGCATCCCAGTCTCTTTAGTAAGGAGAGCTACTGCCAACAGATGGATCACAAAAGCTTATGTGCCTTCTAATGAAACCAATCTTTCTAATTTACTTTTCCCTGCAGAATGTTTTTATGTTTTCCTCATTTCTTTAGAGTGCAACTCTCAAAATCATCTGTTTGACCATGTTCCCAGGGTGGTATTTGTGATATAATAAAATATATACATAAAAAAGATAACTCTGCTTCATTTAAAAGTCAGGCTGGTTTCACAGGTGTTGCTAAAGAGCTTTTAATTATTTAGGAGTGACACATATAGCATCACAATTACTGTTATCTTGGATGAATATTCATTAATGGATTAGATACTGTAGTAGTGCTGGGTGAACTTCAAATGATTTAGGGTAAAGTTCTGATGCAGAGAATTATTCAAAAGTTTGGATGCTTATCTGAAATAGCTAACTTGCCTGAAGTTATGACTGCCAAACATGAATCTAAGTGGTTTGAAATCACTGCAAGTTGGACCTCTAACACGAAGATCTACGTTCCTGAGGAGGGGAGAGGAGGGGAGAGATGGGGAAGGGGAGAGGAGGCAAGAGAGGAGAAGAACTGTAAAGCCCAGGTCCACTAAAAATTAAATCCCTATGATACACTCCATCCATCTGCAACTTTTCACAGGACTGTCATTCAAAGACATGTCTATGCCCTTCAACTTTAATGAGAAAATTTTCACCAAGAAGATGATAGAATTTCTGCAAAGCTCCTCTCTGATGTATCTTCACAGGAATTTTTGTAGATGTTTCCCTTCTCTGCCATCTTGAAAAGACAGGCATTAAACTTACATTTCTTCATCTACACACTTTAATTTAAGCTTTAAATTGCTTTTCTGGACTCCATGGAACTGAGGATGTTTAACCAGAAATATCAGATCATAAAAATTAGGATGACTAGAAAAGTTTTAAATCAAATTCCACATTTAATGCAACTTAATTGTAATGCCAGCTCTTAATTGTCTTTGAAACAATATGAGATAAAGATACACCTCTCTTTAAATATCCTAATCACTGATGTGCCTGGGAAGTATTACTGACCTTAGCTGTGGTCAGTGCATCTGAATGTCAGTGGGGTTGAGAAGGAAGTTATCTCCCTCTTCCCTGTAAGCCATCGTGAGGGCAAGCAAGCAGATATTTTGAGATCCACTCAAAATGTGTCACTCATTATGTTTCATCTCATGTAATAGAAAGACTGAAGAAATATAGCTCAGCAGAGCTAAATCGTTGCTGATATTCCCTGTGCTAACCAACCACGGGCTATGCCAGGCCATGATCAACCTCTTTAATAATCCAGCACATTATGGTGACTGAACGTTAGCCAAAGGCTTTTATCTCCATTCTTTGATTGCAGTCATATTTCTTTGATCATGCCCAGAATTTTTCAGAAGTTGTCAGATCTTCCTTATTTATGCTGGATAGATATTAAAGAGGTATCAACCTCTTCCAATGCATTTCTTTCTAAAGCAAAAAAATATTGTTTTTCAGATAGGACTTCACCATTTTTTTTTCAATTATACCTCATGCAAAGCTCTGGCTATGGAATTTATCATACTTTATTAAGAGCTGCTGTTAATTAATCGCTGTTGGTGTCTTGCCTTTTAGGATGCTTCTTTAGGAAAAAAAAAAAGTCAAATGAAAAATTAATTATGACATCAGTTTTTCAGTTTAGGAAAAGAAGAAATTTAGAATTATTTAATTGCATTATTAAAATAATCATCTAGGATCTTAGAATATGATTCTGAACTGTCTGTCTCAAAATATTAGCTGAAATCTCTTCTCTCTTGCCTATGTGTATGCCTAGTCAAATAAAGAGGGATCCACTACTAAGAGGGGCATCTGTAGCATGGGAGAGGAATGTGGAGCTGGTTAGGGCTTTTTTTTTCTGTGTCAATTCCTGTGCACATTCATTCAGCAATGACAACAAGTTGAGCTACCGCTCTTGTTAGCAATAAATATTTTTCAGTTTTTTAACCTATAAAAAAAAATCAAAGGTAAAATGAAAGGTCAGGCTTTTTTCATGCACAAACAGACAAACAAGACACGCGTGAGCTGTCCGGGACAGATTCTGAACCTCCTGCCAGTGGCTCAGTGTCACAGCGGCTTCACTGTAATCAAAAGAAGAGATCTGCACTGATACACAGAGAAAACAAGACCAGGATCTAACCCATGATGTGTGAGTCTTTTTCAGGCCGGAGAGCTGCAATATGAACTGACAGCACTTTTCCCAAATGAAAATAGATAAACTCATTGAACTTTCTGGCTAAGCTCCACTGTTTCATCAGTTAGGCAAATCATTGTGTTATTCACTGGAAAACAGTAAGATGCACCCAAAAGAAAAAAAAAAAAATGCCACCTCCCGAGTGAAAATTTGATATGCTACACATGTATTTGTAAACAGTAAAATCATCATCATTTTTTTTTCAATGTCTTCTGCTGTTTTCCTGGGATGCTAGGCTGATGCAAACTGTGTGAAGTTTATGCACCACAAGTCTGGAGAAGAATTTGAATTGTATTTCCCATACACTTGCTTCTTAGATTCTTAGCTCTAATTTTTCAGCTACAAAAGGATTTCATGTTCTTATTCTTTGATACCTAAAGGAACTTCTTACTTATTTCTGACCTGCATAGCACTCTCTCTACTGAATCTTTCTTTTATAAATGAGCTTTGATTTTGTCACTGCTAGGTAAGCAGATCAAATGCAGTCACATGGTGGGGTGAGCCTACCACAGCAGTGTGCCCAGGTCCAACCAAAAGCAAAGATGAGAATGTATTTGCAGCACGCAGGGCTACCCTCATGCTCTGGACTCCTCTGTGCTCGTGTTTTGGATGGGCTGAGCATTCCTGCAATGGGCTAAGAGTAACCAGGGCAAGGTATTATTTCAGTTCCCCACCTGCCATACCCACTTCTTGCTTCTCTGTGCCTCTGCAGACTAGCTTTTTTTCCACACAATCTGTCCTGGCTGTGTTTTGCAGCTTTATTTTTGATCTGAATGGTACATTTTACAGTTCTTTATATACACAGTCACTCTGGTTTCCCACCTACTGTGACAAAAAAATTCACTCAGCTAGTTTAAAGAAAACAGATACAGGTGCTAGGACAGGACGACGGGAAAGCAGTCAAGGGGTTTTTGCAATAAACTATTGGAAAACTAGCCTGGGGAAATGCTGGGGAAGAATGAGCTCTTGGGAGTGCTTCCTCTAATACCAACCTCACATACAGAACTTTATTGCTCTTCAGTGTTTATTTTATTTTATTTTTTACATTCAATAACCATGCGATACACATGCGAAAACCTGCTTTATATTGGTGCATATACTTGGCTGAATTTTCAATAAAAACATTGCTCACATCAGCCAGACATCTCACAGTGGTGATCCCAAAGGGGGCTGGCAGGGAAGGAAGGTTGTTACTAAGACTGGGGCAGAGTTAAGGATACATAAGCATTTCTATCATTAGCATTTGATAATACTAAGGATTTCCCAAAGCTTCTTGAAACTTCGAATTTTCTGTAGGTCTGTCTACCTCAGAGCAGAGGAAAACAGAAATCCCTGCTTCAAACTCAGCAGTATTGCGTGGACATAAATCAAAATATTTACAATAGGTAATTGTAAAATTTAGAATTTGGGTCCTTTCTCAATATGCTATGACCTCAGAGTAGTATCATTACCCATTTTCTCCAAACATATATCTGCAAATATAGCTTGTGTATTTATAACCAAACAAATGCCCATTCTGACAATGATTAAATACCGTGTTTCTATTTTTTGACTGCAAGCATTGCCTAATAGTGTGGCTTAATTGCATTGTCGTTCATTCTGTAGCGATATGAAATCCTCTTAACAAATGGACAGTTTTGTCTGTCAGGGATTTGACTACATACAGTTAACAGTTTAACAGCTGTGAGGTGGTTTGTGTGATTTTATTTGACGAGGAAATGTTTATCCATAGGTTAGGTTACAAGATTTATTGAAACTTGTCACAGCAATGTTCGAGTCAAGTTGTTGTGTTAATAATTTCAATTAAATTATTAATTAGTAATGCATGCCCTTGACACAATTTTCTGATACAAGCAACAAGTTGACCTGTAATTATGCCTCATTTTTACCTAACTATTCCTTAGCGACATCCTCACCAAGGGAAAACAGCAGGAAAAAGAAACATATTTATTTCAGGCAACTCTGTGGAAGGACTTGAAAAGAAACATTTCAGGAAACTTTTGGAGCTATGACACAAGGAAATATGATGTAATCTGGCACAGTAACTGTCTTTCACAAGGACTAAGCTCTTAGCTGACTTGAAAGATTTTATGACAAGCAGGTAAAAAAAATCTTTCAGATGACATGACATTAACTCTTCAACTCATTCAGACAAAACATCATTTCTTATATAATGAAATACAAAATGCATCAGCAAAAATGAAATTATGGGTCTCACCATGTGGCACAATGGATCTATGCCACAGGAATTTTTCTGTAGGTTTTTCTGAAATGGCATTTTCTGACAATTGTATGGAAGAGTTCAGGAAGGGCAGAAGCAGTTGACAGCTCCTCTCCACACCTGACAACATGTGCCATAGCCTCACCCAACCTTTGAGAGTATCAGAGTGAGGCAACACAAGCTAAAAATTGTATATTACTCATAGGAAAAAAAAATAAAAAAAGGCGTTATACTGTCCCCAAGCCATCCCATAGTGCAGCCACCATAGGCCAGGAATAATTTCCCACACCTCTTCCAAAACAGCAGTGCTCTGTCTTACAGGGAGCCTCTGTGCCCACACCTCGTCCCTCTCAGCCTCTGTCACTCACCTCTGCTCCACCTTCCCCCACTTTTCTCACATATCAGACCAAATAAAACCCTCAAAAATAGACAAACTAAAGTACCACCCACTCATTACTTTTTGTCCTTCCTCAAGGACAGTTGAAGGATGGCAGCAGGAGAGGATGAGGAAGGTGCCTTGGAGTCAGGTGCCCCTTGGGTACCTCTGGCCTCACCAGCCATTGGAGTGCTGCTGCCTGGGCCAGTCCAGGTGCCATTCTTAGGAAAAATAAGGGGTTCCCATATATCCTCCTCTACTGCTTGTGGAAAATACTTACCAAAGGAAGAAATGGGTATCCACTGGTGGGTAGGGCAATTTCCAGAATTATCTTCCACCGTAGCTTTCTCACATGAATTTCCTACAGCAAAAAAACAGAGTTGTTCCAGTCCTTGCTCCCACTTCTCCCTGCACAACTTCAGTTAATGAGCTAGGTCTGGCGTAACCAGGAGCAGATTTCAGTCCATTGTTTTTCTAACACTGAACATAATGAACTGTGTTTTCATGTGTCTCTTCAGAGTTTATTTTGTCTCTGCTGACACTCAATATCCATAGATATTAGAGAGCAGAGCTGGGATAATCTCTTGGGTAATTTACTCTATCTGTCTGCACCGCTAAAACTTAGTATTCATGGATTCCTACACAATCCCCATTAGTTTATTTTGATTACATGCAATGATAGTGATTCTGTATCTTCCTTCACCCAGCTTCATTATAATGTATTATTTATAAGGCTGCTTCCGTATCCACAGCATAGGGTAATCACATCTGAGGCCTGGTCCTACCACTGCAAGCCAATGCCCTAGGAGCACTGCAGGTACAAATGCCACTGTACAGCAGGAAAATACCATGTGCTTGAATGTTGCAAGGATCTGAACCCCTTCCTGTCACAAGCTGGGAAGCACAGCTGTAGGCAGCCTTGTGTGTTCAGGTAGGGCTTTGGTCAACAAGCCCATACGATATTGCACGTAGTTCTTTTTTTTCCCAATCTGCCTAAATTCATCCCCAAGTCAATTTAAAGGCTGAGTTAAAATGCCATTCAAAAGTAAAACAATGACAATCACAAGTGCACAATAATGCTTTGAAGGCTTGAAAAGCACAGTGCGTGACAAAAGTTCCCCTGAGAAGGTAGGTTAGGAACCCTGCTGTCAGGGACAAACCCTCTGCATCTCTGCAGGGCCAGTTTGCAGCCTCATCTGACTCTGTCATCAGGCTTTGGGCTGTTAGCAGCGCTCTAGATGTGGTGTGAGTTTGGCACAGGGTCCTCTCTGGAGCTGAGAGAGCTCATTGCTGGGGTTGATGCCAGCGTCATGCTCACAATAAAGAAAACACAGCAAGACAAAAAGTGTGTTTTGTACAGCCTCATTTTATACCTGTTTGGTTTCTAACTTAAGAGCAAGATTCAGGGAATTCCTCTCCCACCAAATTTTCTGAATTCCCCCACATATGTTGTTATCACACTTTCCCCCTATTGCCTGTGCAAAGGAAGGATAAGATTCCCTTCTTTACCTCTTATACAGCAGCAATGAGTGCTACCACAGTGAAAATATGTTGAAGGGATTCTGACAAAAAAAATCTCCAAGTTTTTAAACTCTGGAGACTATTTGCCCAGGAATCAGTATGAGAGACCTGTGAAGGCTTGTTGAACGTGTTATGCTATCTATTTCAAACTCACACAGCCCTAGGATATTTTTAGGGTATGCTTGTAGGGATGGTGGAAAACAAAAGGAACCGAAAGATAACCACACTTACTGGGCAAGCAAGCAGCAAACAGTTATGGAAAACACAATCATGTATTTGAATCATGATCTAGAAAGAGCTAAAGGTTTTCAAGGAAGCCAGATTTCAAGTGAAGTCATTTTTTCTTCAAAGGAATTCCATTCATTGACAGCACCAAAGAATTTATATGTCCAAAAGTGATTCATACTTTTTTTTTTTTTTTTTTTTTAATTAGTGTACAATTTACAAAGCTAATGCTGGTAAAACATCATAAGCAATCTGGATTAATATCTGCAAAAACATGTTCCTGATTACCTTACAGAATCAGCACTCTTGAATGTAACATTAATTACCTTTCCTCCGTAGTTTTTAACAAATAAAATGTATAAGCAATAAGATTAGATGATGACTCCTTGGCTCAGGTACTTCCCTCTAGCATTTCTAATCTTTGCCAAAGTGATTTCAAAATTCAAATAATAATTATTCTAAATGCTTAAGAGTTTTGAAATACCTGGGTTCAGCATTCCCTCATTTTATCTGCTTATCCAGACCTCACAAGCTGTATATTTTATAAGCATCTAAATAATTAAAGTTTAAACCTGCAGGGCTTTCCGTGCTGATTTCTGAAAAGGGGAGAATTTAGTGGGAAATCAACTTTAATTGCATTATCTTAAATAGAAAAATGATTTGTCAATGTGCACTACCAAAGTTTATTTGGCAACACAAATTCTTTCAGTGAAAAAAAAAGATTCTGTTGACTGATTTAACTAGGCATAATGCAGCTAAGATTAATAATTTCAGAAGCAGATGACATAATCATCTTGCGTTATTGACACCAGAGCTTTTCGTGCTTTGTTCAGACTAAAGGGGCAAACATAAACCCATCACTCTGAACTACTATTAATTTGTGAGATTTTGTCAGCCAGAATTGGATTTCTATTTTGCTATCATCTACCATCAAACCAGCAACGCAGGTAATTAGACTTCTAATGTGTTTTCATTGAAGTCTCAGCTGAAAATCTAATCCTATGGGCCTTTCTAAAAGCAATTCCACTTATGGGGGAAAACGAATTGCATTTTTGAACTCCATTGCTCTGTTTAGCTGACTTCATCATATTTATGAAAAAGTATAAACAAACTAAGAAAGCCTTTCTGGAGTTCATTTTTCAAAATATATTTTTCTGTCTACCCTATTCCTGAAAGGGAATGGTTGGATATAAACTATATATCCTAGGAAATACTAACTTTTGTAAAACAAATATCAAAAATAAATTTCTCGTGTCTCTGTCATTGCAATGAGTTAGATTCTAAATATTTTTCCTCCAAGTATAGGACAATGTACAAACAGGAGAAAACAAAAAGAAAGAAAGAAAGAAAGAAAGAAAGAAAGAAGTCGCAGTTCTGCCTCAGAAGCTTAAGAGTTTAAAATGCAAACTGAAGTAAGAGAGAAAGAAGCAAAAAACAGAAAGGAGATCAAGACTGGAAGAGACTAACAGAATATCAAGGCACATGAAAAACACTGATGGTTTAAGGCAAATAAAGACATTATCCTTTAATCCCTCAAATATATTCTAAGCATAGGAAGTGTTGCTTTGTGTCCATTGCCTCTGTTGTTGTTTTCTGTAAATAAAACACTTAACTGCTCAAAGCGACAGCCCAGAGAGGTTGTGGAGTCTCCTTCTCTGGAGATATTCAGAAGCCACCTGGATGCGACCCTGTGCCACGTGCTCTAGGTGTCCCTGCTTGAGCAGGGGGGTTGGAATAGAGGATCTCTAGAGGCCCCTTCCAACCTCAACCATTCTGTCATTTTGTGTTCTGTGATTCACTGCACTCTTGATTTATGTCAGCCAAGAATATGGCCATGTAATTAACTATGTGGACGTATTTATAACTCTTTAGCTCCAGCTAATTCAAAGGATGTTATATTAATGGAATTATGCATCCAAATAAGTGTAGTATATCTTGCATGGGGGTTATCTTGAAACCAAAAGCAATATTTATAATATAATTAGCATAGGTAGCTTCATAAAGATTGGATTCTGTCCTTAACAAGTTAAATTTCAGTCCTAATTAATGCAGGATGGGTTTTACCACTGACACTGAAGGAGCAGAGATTTCACCAATTTAATCTAGAAGAGATCAAGGGATCTTGTTGGCAAAATGTATAAATGTTTTATATATTTAATTTTCAGTGTTTTTTTTAAGAGGATGTTTTTGAAAACAAAAGTCAATAATTTGCTTTTAAATTACAGTCTGTCCAAAATGAGTACTTCTGTATCACAGTGGATTTGCAGTCATAGGGGAAAAAAAAAAAAAAAGTCTACCTTACAGAAGTTTCTGAGCTTCTACTTTTGCAGTAAATCACACCTGCTAGCACAGAGTCTCTTTTTAGCTGCATATAAATGATTTGCTTAGCAGCTTATGCTAGAAGATAACTTTTCTTAAGCTTGCAAATTGCCTGAAAGCTATATTATGAGGTGTTTTTTGTCAGTATAGATAGTTAGAAAATGTGTAGCTATAAGATATACTGGCAGACATGATTCTGTATGTACACTTTATGTGAAATCACATCTGGCACAAATCAGATCTCAATCGCCTCAGAAGGACACTCATGCACTATTGATGCAGACACAACAGAAGAGATACAGAGGATGGCTGTCATTTCATTGTGCAGGAAGGGAATGTGATTAAGGAAATTTATATATTGGGTTTACTCTTGCAGTGGAACATCTTGCGGTTAGACCTCCACTAAAGTGCTGGCGTGCAACTGTGGAGGTACTTCAATTGAGATCTGATTGAACTGTTATTTTTATTTAATCAAACATTTTTATCCCTGGAAGGAAAAAGCTTAGGAAAGTCTCAAGAGTTCTGATTAATTTTCCCTTTCAAAAGCATTTGGAGGTATAAAGTTAAGAAAAAGCTGAGCTGGCTGACAAAATCCACATATGATACATTTTGTTATGTCCAAGGGACCTATATCGGAAGCCTGCCTGTTAATACTGCGTAACTCCTTGTTCTTGAAAAGTGGCATGAAAGCTTTCTAGGTACCTAAGAGTAATTATTCATGTAGACTTGAAGTACTTGTCCTTGACATATAGGCCCTGAGTTTGAGCTAAACTTTGATGTGGTTCAGAGCAGCTGTCTGCCTAAATCCTATGATCATCCCAAGCTGGATCCTAAGCAGTGTCTGCTCATTCACAAACTATGACAGTGTGGAGATATCATTTGATCTCATACAAATGTAAGGAAAGGGCTAGATTTAGATGGCTGCCTGTTCAGTACTCAAAATCCTGCCGGTCTGCTCAATGCTCTGTGAATCTAGGTTATTAGCTCAGTCTGGACTGGCCTATGGAGAGCTATATTTCAAACTTCGTTACACCTAAACGAAGAGCCACTAACGTAGGTTCCTATCTGAAATCTTTTCTGTTTACAATAAAAAAAAAAGAACTTGGAAGAGTTAGAATGATCTTATATTTTAAATAAGGTTAATTTAGAGTTAAAAAGCAAAAACGTTTTGAATATCCAATCCAAAATATTTTTAGCTGAAAAAAAAAAAAAAAGGTCTTACTTACTAGTGCAGCTCAGAGCATGAATTATAAAGGCAAATTTTTAGACTCAACATCTTTTCATTGTTTCTCAGGCACCTGTTCTTTTTATGCACAACGGGAATAAAAAACTTTATGAATATGCACCGAATACAATATCAGCTTATTAACTACTATTTAAACTCATTGATTATCAAATATTAACTCCTATTTAAACTCACTGATTATCAAATACTTCATACAAATGCCCATTCCCCAGTCCAGTGTCTTCAGGGCCACTGTTTCCTGGGGAGGCAAATGTCCAGGTCAAATGATTATGCTAAATATGCTACCTGTTTTAGAATGCCACAGCTCCTAGCAATCTCATCCACTGCTCTGCACAAAACATGTAAGTATTCCCTAAAACCAGAACAGACTAAACAGTTCACTGTATAAAACTTGTGGTGAAAAGGATCAAACTAAATAATTCGCTCCAGCTGCTCAGTTCCCTCTGACCTTGGCCAGTGTTTCAAACATCTGTTTGGGCTTCAGGCATGTACCCAAGGACCTACGTTTCTCCTAAAGGTTTGAGGGTTTGAGCAGCCAAACCAGAATAAGAACTTACAGTGTCTCATGGACAGCTCATTAAATAAAAAGTCAGAAGTATTTTTGATTTTCTTTCAAGAAAAAAAATATGATATAGCTTTAGTGATGCTTATTACCATGAGGGTTAGGTACATCCAAACAGCAAAGCAAGTACTATACTAGTTAGTTTAAACATATTGATAGCTTTGATTCAGCCTGTATTTCTGTATTTGGGCCCTAAAACAATTTCAAATGCAGATGCAATTGCAAATATCATAAGCTATAGGCAAAACAAAATATTCTCAAGAAATCATTTTGCAGAAGGACATAGTATCCATGTTGCTTAAATCACATTGCCTGGCCCATTTGCTAAGCTCTATCACCTTACTCTTCCAAGCAGCCTAGGTGTTTATCTTCAGCATCCAGGTGGCGAGGAGGAAAAAAAAAAACATAAAAATTTTTATATGCAGGATTTTCAGATGGTATGAATGTCTTCTGGAAATATGTGTATCATGGAAATTCCCAGGTCAGGAACTTGTAAAATATTTATTCTTTCTTTTTAATACCTGGGCAGGTACAAATAAATCAAAGAATTCAGCTCCAGGTGACCTGGCTTCATCCCATGATTTCTTTCCCTGCCTAAAAGGATGTTACCCTATGCCAATTTTTGAATACATTTAATGGAATAAAGCATTAATTTTATGTAGGTTTACAAAATAAGCAAAGAAAGGCAGAATTACTCTTAAAACAAAATCATTACAATAATAAGTTTTTTTTCTACCTCTAACTTTATCATCCACCAACTCAAAAGCATTTCACGTGGCAATACAAAAGACAAAAAGATCCCTTAAAGGAAAGAGCTTGTCTGCACCTCATTCAATTCATTTCCTTATTCACAAGTGGAGTATGAGATTCTGCTTATGAGCAAAATGCACTGAGAATTTCCTACTGACAGTTAGTGCTACTGGCCATACTCTGTTCTCAGTTTCACCCTACTGAATCCCACTAAAGCTAGCAAAAGGGTATTTACTGCATATTTAAATTGTGTTCTCACAGCAGCAGTGGAGGTTATACAATATTTGAAAGAACTCTGCTACTGAGAGGTGACAAGAGAAAAAGGAATGATGAACATTAGCTTGACAACTCTGCCAATACTTAGGCCAAAATCGTGTTGATTCTTCCTCTTTGCAAGGCTCCTTCTGAGCTGTGAGGACCAAATCCTGTTCTCATTTACACCTCTGCAGCTTCCCTGGTCAGCCATATAAAACTGTATTTACTCAATATTTAATTACAATCTCACAGCAGTGGCAGGGGTTACACTCTCCTTGCTTGCAAATGAGCTAATCTGCAGACAAGTGACAGGAGCAGAACGATTGTGAAGCTGCACCTTGACACTCATCGATATGGGGCTAAATAAGAGTAAACAGCTTTTTCTCTCCCAGACTCCTTCCATTTTCAGGGCCAAATCCTGCCCTTCCACACACTTCACCCAATGAAGGTAAATATAGCAGAATTCAGTCCTTAATATACAGAACAAGTTCGTGAAAGAGGAGTTGTCAACTCTACTTTAGCAGACAGTGCTAGAGCTGCTGGGCTCTCAGGCTTACCAGCTGACTCAGCTTGGATCTGAGTGCTAATGAAGCACAATAGTCATTCAAAGCACATCAGGAAATGGCAACAAACTAGTCTGGTGCTGATTGGGATGAACTGGGGAGCCCCAGGCAGCACATTTTCCAACTGAAGATAGGTGTAATAAATACTAAATTGCTACAGCAATTATAAGGCAGAATTATAAGGTAGTTAAAACACACTGTTATCATTAAAGCAGTCCTTTTGTCTATTGCCTTCAGAAAAATATAAAGGAAAGGTACCTAGGGAAGATACCTACATCAGTGTTAAAGTCTCAGTTTTGTGCCTTGTGGTTTAAAACACTTAAAGAGAAATCATTTAAAACATTGTATCAGTACAGATGTAGATAGAAGGAAGATTTTATGTTTCCAGGGTAATTAGCATATATTTAACTAAGTTATTTTCAACAGATTCCTTTGTCTACTAAAACAATAGTCACTCACACACTCAAAACAAGAGTTATGTGAATCACTTCTCTAGAATGTGTCCCATAGACTTAAAGCGGCTACATGTAATTTTAACAGTACTTCAGTGGCCACTGTCTTTCTGAAGCAGAATATAGGCACCTACACTGCATAAGAATAGTGAGAACTGATCACTTTTCAAATCAACTTATATTAGTAAGCAAGAATAAGCAAATGTTCTTTTGTGAACTCAAGAACTAGACTTGACCAAAATTTTATGCATGTAAATTGTGTCCTGGGCTTATCTACTTTCTGAAATTTGTGTGCCACAGTAACAGGTTTAATACTTAAAGCCAATTTCACCTCTAATTACCAATTAATGCTGAATTAAACATCACATGAGGCACAGTGAACCTGAGCTAGGGAATTTAAGAAATTAAGTTTACTTCTTCTTAGTAAAATTAATATTTTCATATTTTTTCAGTATTTGCTTGTACATTTCATCAAAAACTGGGACATGCAAAACACAAAATAGATACCTATTTTGGCAGTTCATTAGTCTGACAAATCTCAGAACTTCTTGTGCAAATGATTCTATGGATGTATTTAGGTGGATTTTAGAAGATTATGCAAATTAACTGATAATGTAAGAATATTTTATAGGAACCAATTTTATGAACTATCCTAAAATTGATTGTGATAGTAAATCCTAAAATCTCATTAAAATCTGTTTAAAGAAGCATTAAGAAATAAAACAAAGGGTGCTTTACCATGACAGACTTTCAAATACATGTCTCAAAGGCACTATCTGTCGTGTAAGTCATACCAAGCACTTGAAGTACTTGACTATAACTTGGGGAACTCCTGCAAACATTGAGTAGTGAACAGAAGACTCTGCATCGGGCTTATGCTTAAAGAAGAGCAGTTCTTATTCTTTGCGATAAACGAATATTTTTGTTTGCCTGTTGCTTAGTGGCTTGCTTGGCTGTGTTTTGAAGATGCCTAATTTGGCAGTATCTTGCAGAGTTTGCTTTGATCCTTGTTTTCCAAGTAGCTCAAGACTTTCATAGAAGATATAACAGAGTTTCCTGTTTCCAATTGCAGCTAATGGATAGTTAAATAAAACAGAGGATGGGACTGACAGAAGCACAGGCCTTAATAAGATGCACAGTACAAAAATAGAGAACAGTAAATGTGAAAGGTAAGAAGAGGAAAGAAGTGTATAATGGCAAGCTGTATCACCTAATCTAGAACTTCATTTATTGCATTAGCAAAATGAAGGATAAGAGAAGATATAATTGGTCAGTATAAATAAATTAGGGTCTCAAGAATGATTCAGGCTGAAGATCCCTACTGATAGACAATTGGACACAAATCATCCATTAATATATTCACACTGAAAATGAGGTGAAGACTCTGAATACTGGACCAGCCTTGCCTTGACTGACCTTTTCTAGCAAAGCTTTTTCACATGCCTGAGGGGAAGAGAACAATTATACCATTTTAAGATGAAGTTTGGGTAGCTTGTGAAAGACATTTGGTTTGATTGCAGGTAGAAGCAGGATGTTGAACTTGATAACTAAGGATAAGCCTTTCAGTTCTGGATTTCTAACAAGATGCTCACCCCTTCTGCGTATTTTGTGTACACAAGCATGTCAACCACAGATTTAAGAAAGACATGAAGCTTAATTTTATCACAACACTTTTGATAGTCATGTATATTCTATGTTATTGAGCTAGGAATTTTTAGAATAAAGTATCTCTCTTTCTAGGATATTTTTAAAATATTCATTCTGTCCTTTATCTTTTCTGTTGCTTGTGGGGCTAAAGTTGTTAAGCATTTTTTCCCTTGTCTTTTGCTAATGTTGTTAACGTGTGTTTGGCTTGCTAAGTACAGTACAACTCATTAGTGATTATTTATTTCTGCTATGTGAAAAAATGTTTTCATTATAAATAAGTAGTCTATCCCATATAAAGGCAATTAAGTAAATTGTATACTCGTACTTTCATTCCTCCTGATATTACCATGTTGCCCAAATGATGCCTGTCCCTGGGTTTATGGAATGCACAGTAAATTGTGCTGCCAACTGCTAAAAATACCTTACATTTGTAATTGATTGTTACTCTTCTTTGCCATATACACATATTCTATTTTAGTGCCCTAAAAAAAGAAAGTTGGCATTATTTTCTCTGATGCGTAACACAGTACAATCACCCTGTTCAGTAGGTGTAATATTAACATGAGAGTGACTAGTGTTGAGTCAATTGTTGGTCCCATTTATACTGCATGAGGGTGGAGCAGTTCCACTGAATTAATTCTAATTTCTTGCTAAAAGAAGGAACAAAATCTGTTTTTTTTTTGTTGTTGTTGTTTGTTTTTTTCTTTTTTGTGTGTGTGTACACTGAGATGGTCTCTTGTCTCACATTCTTCCTAATGCATGCAGCTTAATTTAAAAACACATACACCGTAACAGTAATCACCTTGTTTCCCTGGAGGGAATTAAAGGCTGATCTTCCTGCAAACAGTCACCGAAATTCTACCACTCACTCTCTGAGGATGAAATTATGGTGGAGTTAATGCAAAGGCATTTTTTTCTATAGAGTGAAGTGGAACAGAGCTTTCTTACTGCATTTTACCCTGTTCAGAGTAGTACCATTAAGCCTTGTGACTAATTTTAGAGACAGATTGCATTGAGCTGGGTGGATAGATGGCACCCACTGACTTTTTTGGTGTGACAGATTTGCAATTGAAGTGCTTTCAGACAGATACCTTCTGTAAGGAAGAATACTTGAATTTTCAAGTATAGGAAAGAAAAGCCAAAGCTCCAAGAAAGAAGAGAAAAATTTATGAAGTCTATTAATTAAGTTTTCTCTATGGCTATTGCTAATGTGGATTCTCTGATGTTTAGGATAATATCAGAGTTCTGCAAATATGTGACTTCCAATCTGTTTCTTTCCTCAGAGTTTTCCACAAAATCAGATTTTTAATAGTTTTTGGGCATAGCTACTGTATCAAATTTGGTTAACCCTGACCAACAGCTTCAAAAGCTTTTCTTTTTTTTTTTTTTTTTCGGCCCATCTTGCTTTCAAGTCCATGCACAAAGAAATGATTATATAAGTCACGTTCCTGTAGGAAAACAAGTTACAAAACCCATGGAAGATTTTCATTTTGATTAGAACTTATCTAGTAAAACTGTAGTACCCAAGAAAACCAATCAGACAAGCAAGATAAACAATGTTCTATAATAAACATAAAAAGCATACTTTCAAGTGCATAAAGAAAAAAAGAAGAAGATTTTATTTAAGTTGCTTTGGAAATAACCAGTGGTTTAAAGTCTTTCAGGTAGCTATAACACAATAATTATAAGGGTTTCAGAGTTCTCCAAACAGACAAGGAAACAACAGATATCAAAATATATTATAGGCCTAGGTCACAATCACTGTAAAACTCTCTGCCTCTGTAAATTTAATTAATTCAGCTAATCCACTGTCTTGTCCTCAGACAAATTAGCAACTTCACTAAAACAAAAAATATCTTCTTATCAGAAAGGACCAAATTCTGCTCTCAGTCAAACAAATAAAACACAGCAAATGTGTACTTTTGTGTAACTTTACGATGGTTGGGTGAATTTATACTGATGAAACAAAGAATGGAACTTGGCCCTAAATTCAATCCGAACAAAAATAAATCAGGAAGATGTTTGTTTTGCTGGTTGGCTTTTTATTATTACTTAGTATTTGTTTGTGTTTTGTGGATATAACCAATAGCAAGGGCTTTGTGAGGCTCTTCACATGTGCGGAGATTGTCCCCTGACCATGAAGGGGTCAGGAAGGAAATCCCATATTACAGCGGCTAAAAGGATATCTGGTTTCCCGAAAGAGTAAATCTCATCATATGCTCTGTGCTAAACTCTATACCTGCTTAAGGAACACACAGATGATAGTCCTCAGAAGAAACAGCTCAATTGAAACTTCTGGAACAGACTGCACAAAAGTGTATTTGGGAAAGGAGTGCCCAATGCAGTGTAACTTCACAGGCAAATCTAGATCTACATTTAATATTTGGATTGCAATGTGTTTCATATCTGGAATCCGACTCTAATAAGGAGCATATTTTTTACTCATTGGAACACTGAAATTAAAGGTCTAGGTTATCTGCTGACCACGAATGGTAATTTCCATGCTCTTGATTTAAATTCTGATCTCAAACTCATCTCCATGACTTTCTGATTGTAGCATACCATAAAATGAGTATTTTGTTTGGAAAATATTGGTTTTTATATATGGAAATAATCCAGTGAAAAATGTCTAACTCCAGACTTCCTTTACTCTTTACACCCTCATTTGATTGGGATACACAAATACACATATTTGTTTCTTAAAAAGTTCAAATGGCATTTTAAACTGCTTTTAAAAATCTCAGGAAGCTTCAGAATACCTGAGACACCACATCTAATGCTCCTGTGATGTGATCATTGCCCAAAGTCACTGTAGGAAACTTTCTTTCCCAGCTTTAGGGTGCCCTGCTCCACATTCTCCCATTCAGCTTTAGAAGGATGGCAGGTACCATTGGGATGGAGACAAGTGGGTTCTTGCTTTTTTTTTTTTTAACCTATCATTCTTGTACTTCTCATCTTTGACAGTACTGAAGAGTGAGTAGAAATAATGAGACCAAATATTGATGGTCTTTACAAGACAGCCTGCTTTCAGAAAGTCCATGTCAAATCTAGAATAATTAAACAGGGAGCCATTCATTTCTTATTAATCTTTCTTCTTATTTGATAGTAACTTTGTATGTATTATTTTTTTCTTGCTCATCAGCTACAGTTCTTCAAAAGTGATTTCCCAAAGGAAACGTCCCTGTGGTTCCTGAGTGGATGTGGAATCTCTGAGAATGAGAGCTCAGCAAGAGCAAAACAGAGCAAAACAAAACAAAAACAAATAAACAGCAAATAACAAGGAAATAAATTTAATGAACGTGGCATCTTTGGAAGGTAAGTCTATAAGGGTTCCATGCTTTCTTGATGTAGACTCCGAACAGGAAAATATACTGCATTTCAAATAATCTAGCATATAACTGTGTACAAGATATTTAAGTATTTGGGAAGATGGACTCTGTTGTTCAGGTTCTGCATGGTAAAATGCAATATCAGAGAAATTTGTGTTTCCCCTATGAGAAAAGAAGGGAGGAGGATGGGAAGATAAAGCAGTTAAAGCACGAGTCGTGTGTTTCTTATCTGCAAATACTTTCCAGGCTAGGGATAATAATTTTCCTGTAGGCATTAAGCTCACACTTAAGCAAAGAAATAGAGTCTCAGCTAAAAGAATAAATTATAGAACATATATATACATATATATATATTTCTAACATAATTTCTGCTACCTGAGTGGAAGAAAGCTTTTTTGCCCGTTTTTTGCTTGTTGTTTTTTCTTAAATACACAAACATTTTAAATTAAAGAAATAAAGTGGCAGACTCATGCTGTACTTTCAGATAAATAAATACATTGCTTAGCAACCTTTTATTATCCAAAGACCAAAATATATCAATATATAAAATACTGCTATGAAAAACAGTCAGCATGAAGAAAGAGCCAGTAGCCAGGTGGCTGGGTGATTTGAATGATTCATTAGAGTAAGATTTATTGGCTGCATTTCTGTTTTGAAATACACCTGTAAAATGAGTAATGAAGTAGAGAAATCATACAGAGACCATATAGGCAAACAGTCAATGATGGCTGTCTCTGAAAAGAGGAGGAATCAGCACTATTTTTCTTAGGGTTTTTATGTAACTGAGATCAGAAGAATCTGCTGAGTATCTGTTATGTGACAGGGGTGCTAAATTTGGCTAAAATAGTTATAATAGTCAGAATCAATGATGGAGGGAAGTGGAGTCCCTATCTTTCACTTTTTCACCTGGAAGAGCCAAAGACATCCCCAGGTTTCACTGCAAGAGTCAGACAAGGATATGATCTGCTCTGACGTCTGTAGAAAATAAGTGGTCTCTATTTTCATTAACAGGCAATCTCCAGAGGTCCAGAGGAGACTGTGGATACCAAGGAATCAGGCAGGAAGGAAGAAACTGGGAAGTTTTCCTTGTCAAATAGAATTATGACTAGATAAAATAACCATGGCCTTCACTCGTCTTTTTGACACCTCCAGAGATGTCATGTATGTAAATACATATTTTTATTTTTGAAATATACTTCCATCTGGATGTTGAAGTCTGTGTTCATTTTAATTAAGATAATCATGTTTCTGACATAGAGGAAATAGACCAAATCGCTGGAGCTTAAATCTTAAGCTGACAATGAAAGGACAAACACAAGCACAGAACAGGCAATGAAAGGACAAACACAAGCACAGAACAGGATGGAAGACCTGTGCCAGTCCTGAGAGCATGCCAAGCATTGCAAAAATACCCTTAGAGGTCACCATGAGACAGTCCCCACAGAGACAGCTCTGGCTTTTTATGCTTTATCTTCTGCTAAGGCTTATAGCCTGCCTGCCTGGACCATACCCATTTTATTTCCATTGGATTTCCAAAGAGACCCATAGTCCTACTCCTGTTCTTCCTCCTGAGACGGGAAGGGGGCAGCCTAGGGAACTATGCAGGGTTGCCCTTGCAAAATAGCATTGATTTTCTTTTAGTGATTTTCTTCACAGGGTGACAATCAAGAATAGATTCCCCCATAAATCATTCAGACTTTACCTTAATATGTATGCATTTTTTCTTTTCATATGGAAAAATCTATCCTTAGAATACCTTCACTCTAATGAGCCCTAACTCCTACAGGGATATTGGCAGTACCCCTTAGTGACACTTCTGCCTTATACCACTGGAAGCCTCCTTAAGAAATTACCATAGTCTTCAATAATACTAAATTGTGTTTGGTTTCCCGGGAACTGCAGTGAGGTTTTCAGATTTATGTTTTGGGTATGGAGGATGGTCATCAAGAGATAGATATATGTAGAATGGTACATATAAAGACTGAAAACACAGTTAGAGCTTAATTTAATTTCTGACTGGCCTCTACTGAAATCACCACTCATCCACGTGTGTAGCTGGCCTCACTGCATGGAGCAGGAGCAAGTCGTGAGGACTGATTTGAAGAAATGCTTCACCTTTTTACTTTTCCTTTGAAGATGGTTGAAAAGTTGGAATCCAGTTATTAATTACAAAATCTATTTAAGATAAAATATGGCACAGAAGTTTTTTTTATTTTTTATATAAATATATCCATTATATCCATTAATATCCCTTACTAGAGCTTTCGCCTATGTCAATGAGATGAATCGGTTTGCCATGATACAGGATGAGTTTCTAGAAAAAATACCAGGCCCTAGAGTAACAAAGGTGCAATGGAGAAATAACACTGCTGCTTGTTTGTAATAGTAATAAATGGTACATGAGCTAACTTACATTTTGGGGCCCCAACATCCTTTCAGTTTTGATAGTCATTCGGTGTTATGAGTTCATCCCAAGGGCAGATCCTATTGTTAATGCACATTAGCAGCACACACAGTACAAGGGATCCATTATTTGAAATGTGTTCATTAGCACAAGTTATTCACAATATCCTTAATATGTCAGGGTACAGGTTCTTAACTCTTGTGGTAAATACACTGTAATCTAACAGTAAAATACTCTGGCAGCCCTTCAAATCTCCCTCTACACTACACTTGTCCAGACAACCAAGACTGATGGAGACATAAAAAGGTTTTAAAATTCTTTGAAATAGTAATGCCAGACTTATTTGTTTGGTGCATATAATTTATTGATTTCAAGACTACACAGTATCTGACCAAATTAGCATCCCATATTGAAATGTTTTTCTAAATTATTTTGTGCTGAAAAATGAAACATTTGATACAAAGTTTAGAGAAGTTAATAAGATCTTTCCCTTGATTTTGATATGCTTTCGGATAAGTTGCTTGACAGCAGACCTATCCTTTTTCCTTTTTTTTTTTTTAATACATTTTCATTTTTCACATTAACCGCAAATATCCAGACTTGGAAAATCAAAAGTACTCTTTGTATTTGAAGTACAACATGTGAAATAAGTGAAGTACAACATGTGAAATAATAAATACAGGATAATATATTTATATTTAAAGAAAGTATAATCTTAGAATCAAATCCTTTAAAATTATATCTGTTGCTGTTACTGAACCAGTGGAAGTACATAAACAAAACAAACATAGCTAATAAATTTGATGAACATTTGATGCAAACACGCATTAAATATAATTCTGGTATACTCTGAAATATATAGTATAATTTGAAAAACATAAGACATCTTGAAATGAATTTAACCATGTTTTTATTTTCTACTTTTGCCGCATAAAACACTAACATGAAGTCTTGCAAGCTCTTCTGTTATAACAGAGGTCCCATGTCTCTGACATAATGCAATGACTAGTAGTAGGTGTGAATGGGGGGATCAATCAAAAATCTTTGAAAGTGTAAAGACTGGGTTCCTGGATGGTTAAAGACTGTTTAAAATTATTTCTCAAATGTTCAGACTACAGATACTATTTTCAGCAGACATAATTATTGAAGATTTTAAAGAAATTCATTAAATCAGTCTCAGCATATTTAAGGCAGTGTTTAGTGCAGAAGGGATCCTTGGAAATAGAATAAGGAGATATAGAAGGAAAGGATAGCCTTACTCATAGGATAATCTCTAAAGGGAGGTCAAGAAAGGAGGATCAGAAGCCGGGCGTGTTGGCTTCCTTGGAGACTGTTTTTGAAAATTAGACACTTAACTTTCCAAATACATGTCCATATACATGGCGTTTATAGCAGAGCCTCAGCTCGCATTGTAAGAATGTCTAATTCACAGGAAACTTCTGGAAATCTCTTTGTAAATGTTAGTTTTATAATATATTTATTATATATGTGCATATACATACATACAAGCAGTTGGGTGGGAAAATTTCCTCTGTTTTCTTCTTTCTCCTAGTTTTCCTTATGTCCCTATTTCTTCAGAAAAAGTGCAGAAGACGTGAAGCCTAGTATGAGCAGACAGTGCTAAAGACCCAATGACTTCATTAGACAGATCTAAACCTCACATTTTCTTCTCAGAAGGGAGAATTACATCGATAGTTTAATATTATCGTAATTGTTATTTTGCTCTCATGAAAAGAATAGTGATTCTCTTGCCAACATCCACAAGAAGGACTCTTACATACTCAAAAATAATCAAATAAAATTTGCTGTGATAAGACATGGAACCAATTATGTAAGAAAATTAGAAAGAAAATACCTGCCTAAATGATGTACCACATAGGCCACAACCACTATGCTTCTACTTCCTCAGATGACTCCCGTATTCTTGTAAACAGCTGAAGCATATTGATCAGAAAATTTATATAATTTGTGCCATTTAATACAAAAATAATATCACTTAGATTTGCAAAGTTCCATATATGCATGACCCTTAGGTCTTTGGCTTTCATATCAAGTCAGTTGCAAAAAAATACAATAAAAATTTCAAAGCGTTCTTTGTAAGAAATACATATGAAAATATGTATTGATGTATTAATATGCATTAATAAATTAATACATATTAATATGTATTGATATGAAAATAGGAACAGTGATGTATATACGTGCATCTGAAATCCTCACCACTTCTACTTTATTTCTTTCCTCTTTCAAAAAAATTAAAATTAGCTTAAGAAACACCCACCTGAGCGGAACCAAACAAAAAGTTAACATTTCCAAAATTCCTCTGTTTTGTTTATATACCACTTCTCTTTCTGACTCACAATTTTATCAATATTATTTTCTTTGGCCTTGAGCCCGTTCACACCGAAGTAAAATGGGAAAACTACTTCCTTAGTGATGACTTTCTTAGGTTTTGTAAAAGTTGCACTGACCCAACAGCGCTTGTAACTGCAAAGCCAAACCAAGATCATAACTGATTATCTAGTATAAGACATTGACTCAGATTTGCTCATGATCATACCTTTAAGAACAAATATCTTAAAATTACCAAGTTAGAGTAACATATTTGAAGAAATCATAATGCATTATGGAGAAGGAAGAATTATTTTTTATATGGATGTAGAAATTTTCTAAAAATAATGTGAATCAGAAGGAAGAGAAAAAAAATGTTCAGGTCTGTCAGCCAACTTACTTTTTAACCCTGAATATAAGTATAAAAATATGAATAAATGGAAAACATCATGAAGAAAACAAAGACTATTAACTTATAGGATATTAAAAACAAGCAGCATGTTAAAACGAAACAGATATTCCACAGAGCTAAGGGAAAATACAAAAGAGACTATTATTTCTCGTGTATTATGTATACCTGAAGAGCAAACTCTCTTCCCTCTTTCTGAATTTTTGGGTCTTAGACTTTTGAGGGGGAGTTGATCTTAATCTTGAAGGAATTAAGATAGAATGCCTAAAAAAAAATAAATAAATCAAGTATGCCTCCTTCCTTAATGGGCGTCATGAAAATTTTAAATGCAATGTACCAGTGCCCTCACTGGTGAAACGGTGTTTTCTGGTGTGAAAGCACTGGTTTTGCCAATATAAATCCACAGAAAGAATGTATGAATTCTTGTAGATAACCTTGAGAAAAAAAATGTTCTTAGGTAGTTGCAACAGTTAAGAATAGAAAGAGACAAATCAGCAAGTGTTCACAACTCATCTTCATACTTCTTTAATTTAACTCCCCTCATTTTTCTAATTTTAGTCCAGATGAGACATGGCTGTGTATTTAACTGGGGTCAGACCACGGTATTACACATGGACCTTTTCCAGCAGGAATCTTTACACTGGCATCTCTTTATAAATCTGGGCCTGATTAAACACAGCTCCTCCCTTCATCTAAATAGTCTAAACCAACCAATTCTCTCCTTTCTCAGCCTGCTCCACCATCGAAAAGAGCTTAAAATAAATATTCATCTAGTTTCTATGAAGAATCGAATTAAATAATTAGCTACTCGAAAGATTGCATTCAGCTCTGATGAGTGGTAACTGTACCATGAAAAGCAACTATTAAATATTTAAAGTAGTTCCATCTAAAAGCTCAAGGTACAAAGTTATGTACTGTACTTCATGGGCCTTTAGAGCAGTGGAAAAGGCTGCAGGTTAACTTTTAATGTGAGCATAAAAGGAAAATTGTTTTTGGCCTTTGTATTGCTTTTATTACAGCCACATGGCAATTCAAGCTACGCTGATGTATTTACTAACTAAAGTTTAACTTTTCATAAAAATAATACTCTTCCCCATAGAGAGTAAAACAAGAACAGTTAGCAGGAAAACAGATTCCATTTGCTCACATTTGAGCACTAAGATGTTCCTCCCTCAGTATGTAGAGACTGGTGTTTTCGACAGTAGCTATTATTATTTGAGCAAATGTCTTTGCTAGTGTGTCTTCAGTTTTGACAAATTACACAATTGCAGCATGATGGAAGTCTTATGACTATGTGGAAACTGAGAAATGAGGACAGACACTGACTAAATAATGAATGAAAAAAAAAGAGCAAAACTTCAAGCCCTCACTGTGTGGGTCTTGAATAGTCATGTATTCTACTTCACCAGCATCCCAGCTAAATTGCTCGTCAAGGAGGCTTTCTTTTATAAGGCTCTGATTTAGAAATTAGCTTAATCTAAACTTAATCTAAACCACCCAGAAGTGCTTTCAATATTTTTTTTGTAATTTTAATAATGCAGGCACTTATTAATTAGTAATGTCCCATATTGCAGAAACAGGAGATAAGCGGACAATCAGCTTCTCTTACGCCATAAGACTTCCTTCATTCCGTTTGCAAAAGACAATTTTCTGTCAGTGGAAATGATGCATTTGTTAAAAAGCACCAAGCTGAACTTGACTGTCAATTGAATTGTGTTACTTTAGCGGTGTCCTAGGTCTCTCGACGCCTTGTGACAACCCTGGCACTTGCGAGCACATGACATTAGGAGTGCGAGGGACATACATAGACCACACTGAGAAAGCTTCGGCTGAACCTGCTGTAAGTTTGTGGTGGAAAGGTAGAAGCAACATTCTTCAGGCTGTGCTTTAGCAAGTGTTCAAGCTGTAGTGTAGCCAATTCACAGCCATCATCCCCACATCAGGTGAAAGACAAGTACCTAGCAGAGTTGCACCGGAGTAAATCTACTTTGATATTCTTATTCTTTCCTCTACAGACCTGTTGTCCATGTTGACTTGCACATTGTTTCCTGATTCTCTACCCATTTTCTAAGAACTAGTGTGCCCTCAGAGCACATGGGACCTTATGTTGGCAAGGGCAAGATCAGAATGGACAAGTAAGTTCACCAGTCCCAAGAGGGCACTGTAAAGTTTATCTCCCACTGGTGTCCTAAGAACAGGACAAAAGCTGACTGCAAGTTCTGCAGAGATCCTTGGATGATAGTGAATGTATAGGACTGGGAGACTAAATTTTTCTGTCCCCTCATACAGTGAAATCCTCCATAATCATTTTCGACACCAAATCCTGATTAATCTGTTCATTATACAGAAAAGTTTATATCAATAAAGTGAAAGGCCTAAGGGGGTTGGGGGTGGGGGGTGAAGCGATTTATTCAATATTTGTTCTGTGAACAAAGCTCTTAGATAATAGCCCATCAATAGAATCACAGAGAATGTCTCTTTTTGAACTTCCTGTTTTTCAGATTGAGACAGTAAATATACCCAGCACCATTCTAATCAAAAACCCTTTACTCCACTTTCCATTCAACAATTAATCATATTCTAGTTGAAGGGAAATTAAAAAAAAAAATCCCCACCACCACCACCCTGGAGCAATCATACTAAAGAATTATAAGCTTCTTTGTTCAGGCTTGTTTTGCTTCAGCAAAATCTGGAGAAACATGTATTTTCCCCTTGATATGAAATATTTCCTTTACACTTCCTGATTTCATTCATAATGTGGTCCTTATCATTATCTGAGAAAAACATAAGGATTAGAAAATAACAAAGCCTGTTTCTTTGGGAAAAAAAAATACAGACAATAAAGATGGGAGTAAGCTTGAAAAGTGATTCTAAATTCCTCTGCTATCTGAAGTGGCAGATCAAGGTTTTTCCTCAGGTGAAACTTTTTCATATTAAAAGTGAAATATTGCCTTTCTAGCCCACTCAGATCCCAGCTGTAGCCTTCAGGAAAATTCACTGTTCAATTATTACAACTCTCAGTATTTTATTGTCTCTTTGTATTTAATAAGATCTCTGCCAAGAGTTTTGGAGTGTCCCAATTGAAACTGTAATTTTCTGAAAATATTTTCATATCCAGATGTAAAAATTAGGGTTCTTCGTAACTTCTCAAGAAGAAGTGAAATATACAGAGACATACATATTATTATCTTATTGGATTGCTCCACTGTTTCGTTTTGTTATTTTTGTTGTTGTTGCTTTTATTTATTTATTTTTTTGTATAATCATGGTAACACAGAGATAAGAGATAAGAATGTTAAATCTAGGACCTTAAAGAAGGAGAGAATCACCTTTAATATAGTCTGTTATAAAGAACTAAACAAGGATATCCAGTTTAATGAAACACCCTCAGTCACATAGACAGAGTAGAAGACTTTCTACTTGTTACAGTGCAAATGAAGCTACTCAAGAATTAAGACCAGTAAAAAGTCTATGCTAAGCAAAATTTAGCCTGGAAGATGAAGCTTAATGTTTATTTATGTTCCTGAAGTAAAATAAACTGTGATTAATAAGAGATGTGATTTACATACTGGAATATAAATACATTGGATTTTAAAGAGTAAAGTCATGTAGCTTGCACTGCTTGGGGCATTCATGGGCTACCCAAAGTAAGTATAATTCATGCATGACAGACATGATTTATCACTCCACTACTTTTGCATTTATGCCCATGTATTATAGCAAGGTTGCGCACAGAAGAAAGAGTAGCACATTGGTGAGTTAGTACTTATGGGAATTACGCAGAGAAATGTAACAGATAAACTTTAAACAGCAGCAGTGTGAGAGATGAATAGCCCAGAGAAATACTTTGGATAAAATATATGATGAAGTAAAGCAGTTGAGATAAGAATATGTGTCTGCACACACCTAGACAGTATACCCCAAGAAATATTCATCCCCATTTGAATCATCCAGCAACATCAGCGAGTTTCAAAGTAAAAGAAAGACTATTGCATTTAAGAAGCCTTTGAGACCAACCCTAAACTTTTATGTACCTATACCTTGAAGAAGCAGATTGTGGTCTGCACTCCCAAGACAACACAATGTAGGTGTTACCACACTGAGTGGAGTAACCAGTGCTATAAAGCTGCTGTAATGGAAAGCAGTACCAATTCAGTGAACTTCAGACATAAACGTGCTAACTGCTTTTTAATTGCTCCTAATGAGCGCTGCTATGGTCTGGCATTTAGTTTAGATTTTATGAAATTTTTAAAAAGGATGATTCATATCAAATTCAGGTCATAGTGAAGGAATACAATGTCCTTCTTTTAATGCTGAAGACAGTTAAATGTTTTTGCCTAAAGGCATAGCTCATAATATTCACATCTACAAAACCTGCCACTGCACATGCAATATACCCGGCCTCTGAAAACATGATTTGACTTCCGAATATATAATTGGCCAAACATTATAGAATGTTTGTTTTGCTTTCTATGCTTATAAGAAGTAGTCTGAAAAATTTTCATTCCTTTTCCTCTTGCCCACAATTTTAAAACTTCTTATTTATAAGTCATAGTTTTTAAGTTGTTATTTTTAGTGGTAAAATGTTTACAAGCACACTTTGTTTGACTGGGAATGAACGTAAGGTCATAATTTATCAGGTTATGGGTGCAATACATTTACAAGTTCCTCTCCCTTTTTCAGTGGCTCATACATTTTCCCCAAGACACTCATTAAATAGTCTCAAACCAAAGATAATTCATTTATGGGTTTTAGTTCCTAATAATTTATCATAATAGTTGCCAAACTGGGGGAGGCTACATTATTAAAGGTTAAAGTTCCTATGGTGTGATGATTTATGAAAACATCTGAGTAAAAACTGTGATATCCAGCTTGAAAGTTGAGGGAGTTTTGAAATTTTATTGAGAAAAAAAAAAAGAAAGCTTGTGTTCAATAGTCTTTTCTCTGAAATTAAATTAGAGATCCACTGAAAGAAAGACCTTATAATCTCATCTTGACTGTCTCTATACTAAAAATCATCTCCATTTTCTGTTTTTCTGCTTCTCATTCTCTGTTTTATTCTTGAAGAATATCAGCCAAGGTGCTAGCACCACTCTCACTCTTTTCATCTTGAATATGGAAAGTTATGGTGCTTGTATTTTTCGCAGTTCTGTTTTCCAGACTATTTGTGTGATGCTCCGAGGTTTCCTGGTGCTGCGGCATGACTGCATCTACTCTCATATGTAACTGTATCCAATGAGTCATCTTGTAAAGAAGCCTGGAAGCCATAGCTATGGTCTTTCACACACAAAATATTTACTTCCTATGTAAGAGAGTGAACACTGGCCTAAACTTTTCTCTAATTTGCCCCAATTAATGACATTAGTATTTAATGGCAGAATGTTGGTTTCATATTCAGGAAAAAAGGGGAAAAAAAAGGAGGGGGGGGGGGGATGTCCACACTCCCTTTTTGGCTTTCCAAAGGTTTTTTTCTGCGCATATGAATAGTGTGGCTAGGACAGATTAAGAAAGCAACATGACAATTTATGGTGGCTGCTGTGTCTACTGCTATATGTCAACCCATCAGTAGCTGACTTCTGCCAGAAGCTCCTTCACTTAGACATCTTGGAATTGCTTAAAACTGTGGACCATGACATAAAAAATGGATAGTGAAAATGGACACAAACAGTGTTCAGAAACAGACTTCCATACATTAAAAGCAATAGGTGATCACACACAGACTATTAAATAAAACCACAGGAAAGAATGCTGTCGAGGGTCACTCGAATGTTGAGGCTCACTCCACAAATCAGAGTGAGCAGCACTTTAATATGAAGGTGGTTTAACTTGTGGCGAGTGCCAAAGCCTTCTCCACAAGCTGGAGAGAACAACACCTCTATGCAAAGTGAGGTCAACTCCACTCTGCTGTTGTCTGTAGCAGGGCTTTATACCGGTGCAGGTGGGCATGCGCTGAGGAGCAGCACTCATTGGCTACAGGCTCCCAGCTGATTGGTTCTCCTCCAGGTGTTCGGTTGCTAGGCGTCGGTCCAGTTCCCCACAAACTCCAGTTTCTTATATATTCTTACTAAGGCCCCAACAGAATGCAGAAATACATTAATTATAGATAGGATCATCTTATTCATATCAGTTATTAATTGACATAATCTATAGGAGGAGGATGAGAAGGGGCATTCCTGGGTCAGTCCTTCAGTAACTAACCTCAGTCAAGTTTGTGCGAGTCTCTTTGCACAAACTTGCCTGCAGGTATGCAGGGGTTTTAGTCCAGAAGCCCGTAGTAAGTTACAATTAAAGAAGAGAACACACCGGTTTGAGTGAGCTGAGTGTAAGGAAATCTCAAGTGTTGACTTGGAATTTAAATTTACTAGTTACTTTATCTTTTTCATTTCTCACACATCCTGGAGTATAAATATCCCTCTTGTTTTTGTAGACCTACATCTTTTAAACCAAAGCAATTATACCACCCTCTTGCTAGATTTTCTTTGCAGTCAGCTGGCAAAATGAAAGTCCCCTGCAAGAGATAATATAGTAATGCCTTCCTCATCACAACAGGCTACAGAGAAAATACAAACAAGCTGTTCCCCTGCTGCCTTAGACATACCAGACTCACAAAAAAAAAATGAATAATCAGCTACATAATAAGTAGAAAGATCTGCTCTAATAGTCTCTGTCTATGTGTCTGTGAATAATAGAATCAATAGTGCCTGGAAAATAGGCTTCTACGTTGTAAAAACAATGACTAATTATACACAGATTATGAAACAAAACCACAGGAAAAAAGAACAGAGGAAATGACTTCCAGTTAGAGTAATCATATTGATATAAATTATGTTTAATTTATTTAGCCTATAAATAGGTGAGTAAGAAAGAAGACAGGGAGTTTTTCTCTCATTTAGTTGTCTAAATGAAGTACCTGAAGATATATGAGAAATATAGATTGTAATGTGTAATTCATTTAAATTAAAAGCTCTACCTTCTATGAAAAGAATATTTACTGTTCATTATTTGTGTCTTCTTCAGGGCAACCACTGTGATGGAAAGATTTCATCATCTGTAATGTAATAAGCTTTTGCTCACTCTCAAACTCAGTCTCAATCTCAGTGTTGGTATGTATTGATTCCAACGGCTTGACAGGTTGTTGATTGGTGTCCTGCAATTTTGAATGCAAATTTTCAACTGAAACACACACACACACAAGTGTTGAAACTTCTGCTGTATTTTTCGTTTCTTGTAGGAGTTTTGTGTCCAGAATGAAATGCTTAGATCATTGACACAGGAATGTTTTGACTACGTGAATAATAAGAAAATGTGATAAATGACAGTAGCTGATGAGCAGAGTTTAGGGACATATCAAACATGCAAAACAAAAATGAAAAATATATTCATTTTGGTAGGACTATTTTTCTCTAAACTTACTAAGTGTCTCCCTTTCTTACAATTTGAAATAATAGGGGAAAAAAAATAAACTCATCTTGATTGTGTATATCCTGCTGCTTCTAGCATGGTTCCTGTGGGTTTTTTTCTTACTTTAGTACAAAGTCTGCATTTTTTCTCAGATTTTGATGTGAACTTCAGGGAATTTGCTCTACAAAAGTGATGATTTGCTCAATTGATGTTTCTCCTATTTTGTCCAGGTTACAATTTTTATACATACCTATATTTAAAGCATCTATTTTAAATCAAATAACACTTAATAGATTAATACCATTCTAAAATAGATTGCTGGATTCATTGTTATTATAAGAAGAATTCCAGTGCATTTAGTTTCTTTCTTACAAACCTGACCTGCAAAGGCATAATCTGGCATGTTTCGTCCAAAGTCTTTTAGAAAGTAAAACTTTTCTCAGATTTTTTTTTTTCAGAAGTTAAGTGGTATTGTTAGAAAGCACCTACTAAATGACTCAGTCACAGAAGGCATCGGAAATGCATTTTTGGAAGGGTAAGTTGGGCAAGGCGATGATCCATGGGAAGAGAAGAGAGGCAGGAGATGCACAGGGAAATTACATTTATGATCAGAGATGATTGAAATGTTTTTATCCTGGGGAAAAGTCTGAAAGAAACTGTTACTCTTAAAGGAAATTCTCCAAACTGATATTGTATCAGATATTTCTACTTTATTTGGATGTCACTTGGAGTACTCTTGCTATTAAAAACAAGCAGACAAGGAGGAATAGGAAAGAAGTAAGAATGATTTCAAAACATCTTTTTTTCTGTTGCTCCATAGACTTCTGCGTGCTTCACAAGGCAGGTTGATTTATTTACACCACCCTAGATAATCAGGCTGAGACACAGAAAGGGGAAGGAACCTGCAAAGGTCATTCAAAGGACCAGTGTCCAAGACCGGAATGTTGCCAGGGCTCCTGGGTCTTCGTACCTTGTGTCAACAATCAGACCACAATCATTCCTCGAGGTTACCTCTGTTAAATAGACCCTCAGACAAGAAAATGAAGAAACCGAACACACCGTAATTTTAAGAGAAAGGAACCTGAATAATAAGATGATGTTATCAAAGTTGGGCAATATGTTTGTAGGCTATCACCTGTAGCAACCCACCCTTATTGAAATTAATATCACGTCACATATTGTTATTCTACTGAATAGAATTTTACGGAATTTGACATCTAGTTTCGAGTGACACAGTTGCTTATTAGCTCATTTAATTTCACTTCATAGAGATTTCTTGCTCCCCTCCCCACCAGTCTTTCTTGAACTCTTATATATTTGTGTAAAACACAATGTTGGTTATATTTCCTTTTGAAAAGTGCCATAGCTAAAATATTTGAAGTTTGATTTGAAGAAAATAAACTATATTCTACCCCAGAACAGGTGAAATTAAGAGGCTTGTTGAGTATTGAGTGCAGGGATGCTCACATCTTGCTGAAGTGAACACAAATTTACAAAAAATCTCTTGGTTAACTTCTTGCCATCCGATTATTCAGCAGCTCCTTCTCAAAAGAGGCTAGGAGAGGAAGCAAAGAGGGGCAGATGCCTGCAGAGGGCACCACAACCGTGGAGCTACAGAGCCCAGCATTCTGGGCTCCATAATCCTAACAATTCCTGTCTATTCCAGGGAAACTGAGTGCTCTGGGGACACAGCCACCCCTCATCAGAGGAACACATACCCACTCAATCAGCATGGGGCAAAATGGCATTACTGAACAAGAATGAAGAATGCAGATAGCCTCTCTCAGACAGAAAACTTCCTGTTAATGAACTTTCTCTGAAGACAGGATATTGTTTCTTAGCATTGATCAGCTTAGAACTGATTACCTTTCTTGCCACTATGACAAACACTATGAGTTTTGTGAATAGAATCTAAATATTTTAAAGAAAAAAGATTTGTTTTACATCTACTTTTCCAGTGAAAATGCCCATCTAATAGATGTGATGCAATTTTGCAAGAAAATGAAGCTAAAAATTAATAATAGTTAGTTTCCCATAGTATTCACTTGAAAAAGAAAAAAAAAGGAAAAAAAAAAAAACTTCTGATATCAAAAATACTTTCAAGGGTGTGAGAGAAATGGGCCTAACAATAACAAGAGCTATCATAACCATCACAAGCTGAGTCTCTGCAGTCTTTTGTTTTATGTACCTAGACATACCAGTAGAAAGTCAATGTGATAGTTCAGAGGAGTGTGTCAAATCCAAACAGCTATTCTTTGAATACATTTTGTATGCAAAGCAGGTAAGTGACTATGGGCGTTAACAAACTCCTACTTTTCCGATGTCAAATATGTATTTACATTAAATTGTATGATCTGATAGCAGTTTGGCAATTCTATTACATTTTCTTTTCAGTGTTGGCTCTTAACTGCATAGTCTTATGGAAGAAGATGAGAAGTCACAGAGATTAATTTCTGAGACAACATTTTCCCTCTGAAGTGTCGAAGATTTACGGAATCCCCATGTGTCCATCTTCCTGTTTCCATTTCTTCCTCATCCCACTGTGGCACATAAGCCTCTCTAGAGAGGTCATGCTTCATATTCATATTTCTTCCCATCAGCCTCAGTTAACATAATTCCTTCCATTCACAGAGGTTTTGTACAGGGCTCTGAGTCTCTTCAGGCTTTTCACTGCACTCTTCACCCCTTTCCCTTGTTTTCAAATTTCTCACACAGTCTAATTGGTCTGACAACATGCTCTCGGGGCCTTTTTTCCACTCAGACCACACTTTCATTCTCATTTGCCTTGTGCAATTTCTCCGAAGAATTGAGTAACAGCTATAGGGATAAAATAAAAACCTTAAGTTTTTTTTTGTGGGGGAGGGGTGGCATGTGGGGAGGGAAGGAGAGACGTCTCTCAAGAGTAGAATTTGTTGAAAACATGTCAAGTTTTTATCTTAACCCTGTAGGTTTTTGTCTCATGCTGATTTCTTCTGCCAAGCAGTGACAATACTGATGAAAACTCCATGTCTGCACCGGTAACACGTTGTTCGTGGGTGGGTCTGATCGATAAAGTCACAGAGCCTCCTTGTTTCATCAGAGCAGCCATCCTATGGAGCTGAATAGCTAACACAAAGACAAATTTCCTGGATACTGCCTGCATTTTTCAAAGTAGAGTATGAATGCATGTGCCTGAGGGACTTTGCAGATTGCTGAGCCTTCTGGGGGTGAGAGAGCTTCAGCTTGCTTGGCAGGGATTGAAATATTTTAGAAATAATCTACCTATTCAGAGGGCTGTTTTCTTATTACAGTTTCATTTTTTCATCTGCATAGCTACTTGGGCCATTGCTCCTGCTCTGTGTTTGGTGTCTTCGTTCTCCTACTGCATTTCCCTTATGTCTTGAACTCTTCAGGCGCTCCTCAGGAATACTGTAGCAAGGACTATGCTGGTTTACTATGACACATTAAAGCACAGAATATGTCTCACGCTATATTGTCAGTGACTAAAGATATGGCTTTTTAAAGTCAACAGCTACAGGTTTCATTAATTTACCTCTGCTTTTGTCAATGCAAACCAGCACAGCTGCGGTTAAACAAAGTTTGCTGAAATCTTGCTACTGCAGGGAAGTTGCTTCCTGGCAGTGTTCCTCAATGCAGACTGCCTGTCTCTTGCTCCCTTCTCTGCACACCATTACCCCATCTTTCCCCCTTTACATGTTGCTCCATGCTTTGTTAAATTTTTCTACCAAGGGCTTTAGCACTGAAGCCCCATGCAGTGTACCCTCACTTTGCATTTCCTCCCACTTGCTGCAGACCAAAAATCTGGTTTACATTATGATTTACTTCAATGCAAACAACACATCCCTTGTTACAAAGTCAGTATCTTATTTCTTTGCTTGTTGTCTTACCAGGTTGGGTTCTTTGTGGGCCTAGAATGATTATAGAAGTTAGTTTATATTTTCAAATTTATTTTATATTTTCCATTAAAATGTTGAGATTCTTAATACATGCTGAGGAAAGACTGTAAATGATGTATTTACTTTCTAAAAAAATTAATAATTTCCCTATAAAAATATAATTTCTACATAATATTTCCACCATGATCATCCTTCTTGTCTGTATATTCTTTCAATCAAACAGCCGCAGTTCTGTTTAGGGTGAAAATAGGAATGAGGAATTTTTCCTGTGTAGTAGATTACCTGCCAAAAATGTCTACAGCTTCTCTCCACAATGTTTTGCTTGAGGAAATCTAAGTGTGATGTTTAGCTCATATTTAGTCAGTTACAAAATACTTGGTCTCTATCAGCAATTTATCTTTTTTAGCGATAGAATTCTAATAGTGTTCTCGTATGCCACCTTTTCCCTGTAAGATGTTTTGTCTTTGCCAGCAAATGACCATGTATAAGTGATATTACCGATGTTTCTTACACAGTCTTCAAGGATTCCCAGCACTATAAACAAAATACAGTTCAGTGATTTCCAGGTAGTTCTTTTTCTGCAATGAATAAGTAAAAACTGGCTCTACAAAACATGCTTTTGTATTTTGTCTTTCTGTGACAGAAAGATGCAAGGTAGCATCCAGACAACCAACCACATGCTTTAATAACACTGTTTTCTGTTTTAGCATAAAAAACCTATATATCTTTTATCGCCAAATATGAAGCTGTCAGTTCTGGCCCCTGTCTGATTAAAGATGAAATGAGTAGTTCACTCCCGAAAGAAACAATGAGAGCCTCCCTATATCCCAATTCTAATTAGAGCTGGATGAATTCTTCAAGCTAAACAAACTTGCAAATGTATTTAAAAGCTTAGTGCTGAAATATCTTTTTTCCTTGTAAAAAGGTGAGAGTCTAAGAGTTGCTACAAAACTTTTCTCCCTTTTGTCCATGAAATATTCTTGAATCTTTTGAATTGTATGGAAAAATAGAAGACTATACCTATATGGCTATACCTTCCTTTACTGCAAAATTCATAGCCGTGTGGGATAGATTTATTACTGAGCACTGATTTTCCACATGCAGGATATTCTATTTTTTTTCCCGAAATAAACAAAGAAATAAAAAAAATGGAAAAGATTTATTGTCGGAAACCAAGAAATAACCTACAGATGCAACTCTCAATTTGCACTTAATAGAATTTTGATGCCAAAGTCAAAACCTAATTATTTACCTTAACTTAATTCAAATTGTTTTACTTAATTTTACGCCCAAAATATTTCTAAGCCCCAGATCAAAGTGAACTAAAATGAAGAAAGTCTTTCTCCTCCTGTTAGATGAGAAAAGGACAACATATACACTGGCAAACATAGTAGTGCACTATAATTTCATTCCTGTATAATTGTTATACAAACAGAACTTACCTTGCACTTCTCTGTGTTCTGCTTTTCTAAGAGACAGAAAATAGTTCACATAAATGTATTAATAGGAAGGGGGAAGGGTAATGAGAAAGAAACTTTAAATTAATAACCTAGACATGCTATCTTGTATTTGAAAGTTTGTGGAATGAGAGAAGAATTGTATCATTTATTTCAAATTCAAGCACCAGATGTGCCAGCTTTTAATTGTCTATCATCCTAGTGCCATTATGACCAGTCTGACCATATGGACATTGCCCCTTTCCCTTTCGCTCCCTCGGCTCTATGCCCTGACAGCCTGAATGCTGAGTATTTCAGTCCATAGAGGCAGTAAAGATTTTGTAATGAAAGAAGCAGTGAAAGTGGGAAAGTGTTCACTTTTTTTTTTTTTTTTTTTTTTTTTTTTTTTTTCCGTAGGCCTCATTTGTTCTGTTTCCAGCAATGATAATCCCAAATGTAGAAAGGTTCCCAAGGTGGCAGGAAACAAGGCTTCCTAACCCTTGTTCCCCAGCCCCACAGCTCTGGTAGACATGTGTAGCTGACTTCAGAGAACGGAAGTGGTTGTATTTGGGCGACCTACATTTACCACAGACCGACCTTTTGCAAAGCTGGCTTTCATATCCCACTGGACCAGGCCTTTTTCGCAGCATGGAGAGCACCTCTAGAGAGCAGGTGTCCTGAGTTTTCAGCTCACCTCCATGGGAAAGCATTTGGGAACATAGAAATGCCTTTCTTCTCCCCCTTTCTCCCTCATGCATCTTCATTTTGGGCTAATCGTCAGTAGTTACAATCCTAAAACAAGGCTAAGTAGCCCAAAGGAAGAGGAGAGAAGCTGGATGGAAAACGAGCTGGATAAGAAAATAAGATCTAAAACCTTATTTTATGATTTGTCATAATCAATGTATTTTGGCATATCTTAGGTAAACTGGCTTTTGAAATGAAAATTTTCCAGATGCTCTTTTTTTTTTTCCCCAAACTCTTTTTATTTGCAGCACTAGGCTTTAGAAGGAGAATTCAGGTGGAAATTCCCTCAAATTAAGTTCCTGATAAAATCTCTTGGTGACTTAACTTCTTACAGCTTAACTGAGTGAAGTCATTCAGGCAGGTCTTCTCTCAGCATCAGCAAGAATATAATAATAATAGCAAGTGGAAAATTGTCAGCCCTGTGGATATGTTTATAACCTGAAAAAAAAAAAGGATACTTTTAAAGGTTTCCTGTATCTGCAGGATTGTATTTATCTGATCATTTGTGAAAAGAGCAAATCACTGTTGACATTCATCCACACAGAAAAGTTTATATTTTATACACGAGTGCACCCATTATAGCTCAAGAAAAGTTCATGCTCTCAAAATCACTCTTCTTAAATCAATCAGCAAAGTTCATTTTTTCTTGTTCTTTTTTTTTTTTTTTTTTTTTTTTAGAGAGAGCTCAAAATTAATATTGTGATCATTTGCTCTTTGCCTTGATCAAAGAAAAAAAAAATAGAAAGATGGAGGGATGGGAAAGATGAAAGGAAAGAGCTGAAGTGGGTGAATCTGCCAAAATAATCATAAGACATTAGTTATTTGCAAGACCAATTCTTTTCCCTTAATATTAGCTATGTCATCATAAGCAACAACTCACTGCTAGATATTTACTAGTCTAATCATGAAGAAATACTAGATTGTTTCTACGATACCAAAACAAAAAGGAACTGCTATCTTGGCTTTAAATGTTGCCCTATTTCTCAAACAACAGCATACTGAGATTTCCAGAATTTTGTCAGCTACTTTGGAAAATATTGTCTACTGTTAAGTATCTTTTTCCTCTATAGTATTTTTCTTAATTTTTGTTACTGTATAAGTTATTTAAGGCCTATCAGAATAATAATATGTACAGAAAGTTTCTGAAAGGAGTGATTTATGAGGGGAAATTAAGGAATAAAATAAGCAGAGCTTGCTTAAATAATTTTGTAATAGCTGAAAAGCACAAAAAATGTGTAAAAGCAAATGAAAGAAGAGAATTGCTCAAGATACTATAGCAAATTACAAAATGAGATTCAGCAAAAGATAGTTTAAAACTAAGTTTTGCTGAAGTTATCTTAATAATGAAAATCAATTAGACTGAGAAATAGTGTCTTAGCAGAAGTATGAGAAATCCTGATAAAAGACTGGAGAACTTACTGCAGAGGCTGATTCTGCATTAGATAGACCAAGATTAGCCAGTAGCAATGTTTTTTTTTCTCTTGACACCCTTTGTTAACCTGCTTCCTGGGGCTTTTTGGTATATGAATTACTGTTCCTTAACATGTGCCATTTGAAAGGATTCTAATGTGTCACCATCCTCCCTTTAACATCTGCGCAGATGTTTTCCATCTGACCAATGACATCTGGAGTTAATTTTCTAATCAAATGCTGGTGTCTGCTATCTGGATCAGCAGAGACAATTGCACCTGGAGAGAAGATTTCTCAGGGGAAGGCTGAAGGGTTTTTTAACTCAAACTCCCAGATCCATGGGGTGCCAGTTATGGAAAACGTAGCAAACTGCCACATGCTGGGCAGTGCCTAAGACACAGTCCATGTGCCCCAGGATTGCCCACTAGAAATGGGCTATCAAAGCACCTCAGGAGCAATGAGGCATGGCTTGTCCCTGAAGAAAGTTAATTATAAACTCAATTACGTTGCTGCATTAAATAATGCCAATTGGAAACCCACAGCTCATCCCACATCCTCTGAGCAAGGAGAGGATACAAGCTGACTGTGTTTAAAAAAAAAAAGACAGATATGTATAACTCCCATGGAAATGCAAACAAGTGGAGTCGTCATTGCTCAAAATGGGAAGAGCAAAGGCTTACTTTGCTAAAGATCAGATTTGACTGCAACAAGCAAATAATAGGTAAGATAATACATCCCTAAAAAGAAAGCAAAAGATGCTAATTGTAACTTTTTGTTATAGGATTAAATCTATAATAATACAAAAAGGAGAAAATTCAGAACAAAAATATTTTTATTTCTTTTTGATTTCTTAGTTTTGTCAGTTTGAAAAGAGTAGCTTATTGTGGGAAGTACTTTCTTCTCACATTTTTCAGAGAGTTTGATTGACTAGAAAAAAATCCTATAACTTATTATTACTTATTCTCAATTTTAAGAATGGAATTATTTGATCATTTAAAAGGCTTCCTTCAAAGTCAAAGCAGAAAAAAAAAATGAAAAAGAATTTTACTTTCTACATAAGAAAAAGGAGATCAAACTTTCATTCCACCTCACAAATTTTTAAGGGCAAGAGAAAAATAAAAGAGAACAAAGAGGATTTCTATAAATGATCGAGTTTGTCTTCTTTTTTGTAAAATCTACTTTTAAATTTCTTTAAAATACAAAAAATCACTTCTTACCAAGAGGTAATATTTTTATAACATTAACTGTAAAAGAAAAAATGAGACTAAACTCTCTTCTGACAAGCTAAAATACCCTCCCCATCTTCACTCCACCCTCAAAAGTCCAGCCAATATCTGGTAGGAGTTGGGGGAAAAGAGGCTAATTTTAATAGAAACCTTTAGTGGAACATGTCAGTCTCTTTTGTTACTTGCTGGATGCTCTCTTCTGGCTCATGCATCATCCCTGTTTGAGGTGTGCTTTGCAGTGCTGCCTTCAATCCAATCCATACATCCCTACTGAAACATTACAGATGCAATGGCACCTATTACTGAGGCCCCCTGACACTTTCCATTCTATAAATCTGTTTTCTGTTGCCTATAAGTTCACAAATTTCATCCATCTAGGCTGATATACCATGTCTGGTATCTATCTCAGGCTATGTTTTGTTTATTTATTTATTAAATGTTTCAGAGAAAATAATGTAGCGTTTCCAAGAATATGTATTTAAGGAAAAAGTGCACCACTCTGCACACATTGCAGGGTGGAGGGGGTGGGGAAGACAAGCCCTTTTTATAACTGTTTTGTCGAAGTATGTATTTTGTCCACACTGAAACAAACAAATAAACAAACAAATAAAACCCACACACATGCAGAAACAGGCCCCTCTTGTAACTATTCTGTTGAAGTTAATGCATTTTGGAGAAAGTGTCAGGCATGTTTGTCTTTCCATAATTTGTGGGAATGTTCCTCAACAGCCAGATCACATCTTGCTATTGAAGAAAGAAGTCTCACTATGTGCCATCCATTTGATGTCAGTGGCTGCACATGTCCCATTGGCAAAAAGAGTGAGGAGGCCAGAGAAGGGTGGCAAGGATGTGTCTCCGTCACGATCACCTCTCCCAGACAGCAGAGAGCTTCCTGTGGACACTTAGTCGGAGCACTGAGTGTCGGCACTGGCCTGCCCACATCACCATGGAGCCAAGCATCCCTGCCTTTGGCTGGAGCAGGGACACACAAGGAAGAGAAGCTGGGTTTGCAAAGGCAAGTACTCAAAAATTAGGTGAGGGCTGAGGTCCTAGAGAACTCAGCTTGTACATACTAATGCAGGTCTTTGAGGCGTATCAGTCCCTTGATGTAAGCAATATTACATCTAAGCACAACATTACAAAGTCCATTCACTTCTCCTAGGGCTGTGGCGAGATTACAAGCCCCTCTAAAGAAGAATAATGGTAAAGAACAATGAATTCTTTCTTGAACACATAGAGCATAGTTTAGTAGTTTTAACTCACATGCTGAGAATTCCTACACCGCGTGCCTCGGTGGAGCAGTAAGTGACAGAAAAGGAAGATGCTGCAGCCAGCAGTTCCACGCACAGCAGCACAGAATCCCAGCCAGCTTTCCAGCAATGCACGGGAAGGGGCTCGGACTGCAATGCACTAATTAAAGACCTAGGTCACAGCAGTATTTCAGGCTTTGGGGATTCCTTCTTCATATGGATCATTCATTGCCAAGTTGCCTTCTTGCCAAGTGGCTTCTCTTCACCATGTTTGCTGTCAGGTATTCAGGCTCTTTGATTCAAATCTTCAACTTGTGCAAATCGTTACAGCTCCCTAGGCACTTGGTTTTTAGAGATAAAAGAAAAATGCTATTTTGAAGCACTGCTTTGTCAGTCTGACTGTGAAAAGATGAATAAAATTGGTTGTTCCTTGCTGCATGCAACAGGTTGCCTTAGTAATAAAGTCACAGTCAATGCTGAAGGGACCCTGTATAGGACAACAAATATCATTAGAGGAACATAAAGATAATCCTGGCAGAAAGGTTCATGGCAATTATATTGAAAATGGGCATTGAAAGTACAATTAACGTGCTTTTTTTTTCAGATTTCCAATTATGACTGAACAAACGTAACTCTGGCATTTTAAATTGAGCTTGCTCAGTAAATTCACTCTGCTCATAACATGAATAATCTGATCAGATAAAGTTACTGCCACCTAGTGCAGCAGGAAACAAAACATGGATGGGTTAATCTCAATAACTGCACATATCTTAAATTGGAATCCCTTTTCCATGTTCTGTTGCAGCCATAGTCCTTACCAGTACTATAACAGTTCCCTCTGTTACTCATGAAAGAACTCTGTAAATAATTTATTTACAAAAGAAAAAGTAGTCTTTTTTACCTTTACCTATATGCAAGTATCACTTGCATATTTATTGCATATTTATATTATTTGAAGTCGCAATTATTAATACATTTTTTTCTGTTGTAGCTTTTGTTGTTTGAGATATATACATATATTCTATATATGTTGCAGTTTGGACTATTACTGATAGATGCACAAATATGCCTAGGTATCCAGGAAGGATAGATCAGCCATTGCAATGTAATTTAGCATGGGTTAAAAAAGCCCATGGTGTGCTACAGATTTACCATACTCCTATTCAGATTTTTTCTGTGAAGTTTACAGTCCTTGTAAAAATACATAGTCCAAAAGGATATCCTTACAGAAATTTGATCTACCTATTTAAAGAAATGCAAGCCTCACACTTCTTTCCTTCCTCCAACATTTAGCTGTTCATAGATTTGCACAGCCAGAATCATTGAGTGTTTGGCTTTTCTGTCTTCTCCAGTGAGAGTTCCAGTTCTTTTAAACACTCCTATACACTTTTTGCTATTAAAAATGTTTGCATTTTATCCCTAGCTGAAGTCCTGAACTAAAGCAGTACTTGCAGCATGATTACAGCACATTCTGAAACCATCTCACCTGAATTCTCCCCTAATCAGTGAAATGCAGTGAAAATCTTGCCTCAGAGGGTACCTCATAGAGTCCCCTGGATGGCTCATTTCCTAGCAGGTGCATGACTAACCAAGGAAGAGGTTTCAATGGGGAATGTCTCTTGCCCTTTTCCATTCCAAGGATAGGAAGGAGGAGTTGTACTGTCCACAACAAGAATGCAAAGGAGGTGGAGAGGGAGAAGCATTCATGTGTATGTGTGTGGATGAAGTAGATATGATCATAGCATCATACTAATGCTCTTAGAAGGTGTGGTTCTGTCTCTTGTTTTGTTAGAAAAAATATACAAAGAAGACTAACAAAACAAAATCGGTGTTTCCTTGAAAAGCTTTTTCTCTGATCTTAAAAAAGCCCCTAGAGGTCACATGCACTCCCATTTTAGAAAAGGCACCTAATGCACCATTATGCTGGAGCAAGTAAATACGACCTACTTCAAAATTAAAAGCTGTCTTTTTAATCTGAGTAGCAATTTTTTTCATAAAGTCTCATTTTAATGAAGGAAAGAGAAACCAGTTTAAAAGAGCAATTATATACAAATAATGCTGATGCTGTTAAGAATACACAATATGCCTGTATTCCCAGGGTGGCAGTGTAGAGCTTTTGCAACTCCTGGATGGGGCTAAAAAGAGATTAAACTGCTTAGTGCCAAAGCAATACAATCACAATTACATGTTACATCGATTGTTCAGTTATAAAATAGTCTAATGCATAATATTTATTCATTTATGCTAAATATTATGTCTAGAACATATTATCTTAGAAGCAGGAGGCAGAATCCAAGTTTTCCATTTGCTTCTGAGTGTCCTTCATAGTTATTCTGTATCTTCCCTGCTTTCCTTCTGCCTTAATGAAGTTTATCTTTCTTGGCACAGACACAAAAGGAAAGGAGACTATTCTCTCACATTGCAGTGTATAATATTTTGAAGGTGCAAAAGACCTAACAGCTCATTTTGAGTTGTAGAAGGGTCCACCCCATCCTGGGCACATGCACTCACCAAGAGGCCCTTTCATCATCTGCAAAAAAACAAATTATTCTTCTGAAAGAGTAGTAGTATTTTGCATGAAGTCTTGTCAGTGCATGTTAGGTATGCTCTAAGCATGCCAGCTAGATTGGCAAGGGGGCCTCACATGTTTTGGTGAAAGGCTGCCGTTTCCTTACTGCTCAGGTTGAAATGTGCCAGCGACCTATCTGTCAAGACTGAGGCAGTTACAGGCACACAGAAAGGTGTACCTCCATGATTGGGGCAGGACAGGGACAGAGCTTTTCAGGACTGCAGTCTTAAATCTAGAAATCCCAATCAGACGCAAGTCTCACTCTAGACATTTAAGTCATTTTTTTCCCAATGAAAGCAGGCAGGCTATCAAAGTGAGTAGATGGGTTCTTTTTTGCGTCAATGGATCCTGTATGAACCAAAAATACTGCAGGTCAATGTGCAACTAATCCTTTCCAATACACACGCCTAGGGACTTATATTGGGTTATCACGTGAGCAGGGTTCTGTGGGAAGTAATTTATTTTCATGTTAATTCTTTATATTATATACATTTCACTAGGTCAGATTCTGAACTCTGCTAATACATGTGATGAGATTCTTACAGAGGTAGTTCCAAAGTGCGAACAACTTGACCAGGGACCTGCTGTCATTTTTCGTTTTTGTGAACTGCCATTTAAGTGAAATACAAGTGGCCTTTCTCGCAAAAAGATGCAGCCTCTGAGGTAACTTCTATGGGCATAAATAGTCTCCATTTAAATTTACTGTTCTTTTCAAAAAAGCCAGTATCACAGTCTCACATTTAGAATTCATAATTAATTCTTATAATTCATAATAAGAATTATGTATTTTTGTTTCTTGTGCCTCAAATCATTTTACTATGTAACATGTTGCAGGTTTGAACTTCTGGCTATAGGCAGAGGTTTCTTCACAACAAACTCATCCAAATTAAAGTACATGTTAATTTGACTCAAATTCTCATCTATCTTGTGCAAAATGAATCAACATTTCTGCATGTATTCCTAACAGAAAATATGATGTTAGGCACCAAATAATAAAGGTGTGCATCTGGGAAGGTATAGTCACCCCATCTCTTGCAATAATTAGGATAGATATCAAACAAGTGTGCACTTTTCCATTAAATAAAAACAGTATTTTCCAGTTACTTTATTTAACTAAATTATTCATAAATAAATTATTGTATAGGCAGTAGGCTTATTTTATAAAAGAGCTAATTAAATAAGTAAAAGTATTATGCATATATTGTATGTTAGTTAACCAATTCCTCATACCAAACGAAGAATATTATTCATGCGCAGTGCCTGAAATATATAAAATAATCCATAAAAATCTTAATTTTTTACTAAAAGTATTTCCAGGAACAAATTCCAACAAAAGGCCAAAAAAAAACCCTTTCTAAATAAGAGAGATAAGTATGTCTTTAAAAGATTAACTCCCACATATTTCAATTTATTGCACTATCTTAAGACACAGAAAAATATATCAACTATTGTAACTTTAGTAATCATGAAATTAGTTCTCCAAGGAGCAGATAACAACCTTAAAATATCATGCTTTCAAATTATCTTCAATTTCTGCTGTTATCCCAGAAATAATAATATCATATTAAACCTGCTTTCCAAATACCCATTAAAATCGTAATGTCAAGTGAGTCATTCTTCCAATATATCAGGAAGATTCTATTATTTTTATATGCAGAAATTATCATTATTTACGTATGTAACATGATCACTAGAAGTTCAAGAAAAATGACTTAAGACGTGATGGTGATTTTAGATAGACTGATTAAGCACAGCATTGCAGAAGAGTCAGTCCGTTAGTCAGAACAATATTCTTCAGATGATGAAACTCTTATTCTAATTATATAGTATTTACGGCATGGAAAATAGATGGCATTGCTCATGGTTCTGTACACAGTAATTTCATGTTACAAATGGTTCAGTTTTATGAGTCAGGTGACAGCTTCTCAGCAGATCCTGATAGATCCCCTGAGAGGCACTGACGAAATTTCTATAATTTGTGCCCACTTCTAAAGATTGCTAATTTGGGTAAGATAACTTGCCCCTTGCTGTGATGAAGATGCTGCAGCTGCTGACGATAATATAGTCAGGGATAGAAACCAAGTGCCTGTGCACATAGGGTGGGTTACCTATTTCCTGGGCAATGCTTATAGCATGTGAGAGCTTCCCATCATTCTCCAAATTTTAGAGCACAGTTGTCTTAGCAGAGAATCATTACTCCCACCATCCCTCCATGTGATGAGGACTCCCCATTGCTGACCCACTGTGACCAGACTGACCCACTGACCCCAGACTGGTCCCACCGCCTTCATGCGGCACCCCTGAGGCCGCAGCTGGCAATTTTGCTTAAGCTTTTCCTGGTTCCCCTCAGGGTGGCAAGTTCCTCTGGATCTATATCATTACAGTCATACAAATGTTTCCCCCTTCCTGTGCCCTAAAGTAACATTCTTCCCACTCCAGCGCAGGTGACTTGTTTTCCAAATCCATGCAAAAAATTCTCAACGGTCTTTGTAAAAGCTTGACATTGTCTCTCTGCTCCCTGCTTGTGTGCAGAGGCTCACGTAAATGCCTTGGCCTTGCAGGACTTCCTGAGAAATATCCCCTCCCAACTCCTCATGGATGAGTTCTGTTCCCAAGTGCATCCAAGTTGCTGCTAGTGCTGGAGAAGGCCAGCCTGAGGGAGAAGACTGAGCAACTGAGCGTGAGCATGGCAAGCAGTTAAACCATTGGCCCTATACGCTGGCAGCAGTGCCTGCCGCCTGTTCATGTGCCCCATCGCAGGATTGTGTCCAACCACAATGCCATGGGTCAGGTGGACTGTGGCAGCACCTCAGTTGCTCCCACTCCCGGCACACAAGCAGGACCCGGGTCTCCTGGCCATGTTGGTGCTGCCACTTGCCTTGGGCTCTGAGTCAGCATGGCCTCCTGGTCCCTGGCACTGCTTGGCACCTTGGTGTCAACCAGGAGCCCCCAGCTCCTCCTCAGGTACAGTGGACGGGTGACACAGCACCAGCACATCCATCTCTGGCACCTCCAGCTCTTCCTGCACACCCTGACCATGACCACCTTCAAGCGAGGACCTGCATCAAAGCCCTCCCTCCTCCACGTTTAAGGCTGTGCCCCAGGAAGGCTCTCCCAGAGGCAGAAGATGACTGCACTTGCCCCACAGCCCCCACTGGCTCTTGCTCCCCACAGATGTGGCAAATCCTTATAGCTGAAGCACCAGGGGTGCTCAGCGAGCAGTGGAGGATCAGCCCTAAAGAGGTGGTAGCAGAAGCCAGGCCAGAGGATGATGAGGAGGTGCAGCCTGACCCTCATCCTCCTCTGGCCCACTGGCCTCTGCATGGTCAGTTTTGGGCGAGTATGAGAGACATGTTCCAGGGCTCCGCACAATCCCACACTCTCAAACTGCGCAGGTCAGAGGCCTCTGGGGCTCCAAAGGAGCAGAGCAGCGAGGTCTGAGACTGTTTCCCCCTGGTGTTGCAAGTGGTGAAGCAGCTCTGGCTGAATGTCATCCTCAGGTGTGCCCAGCACAGCCTTCCAGGTGCCGGTGGCACCAAGGTGGCTGACTTCTGATGGAGCTGCCTGCAGAAATACCCACCCATAAATGTCTGTTGGGTCCCAAAGCACTGGCAAATCTGAGCCTGTACTCACCACCGGCAGTGCCAGAGGATCTAATGGTAGCCCTGCATGTGAGATCCTGCCATATGTCCTGGTCCTGAAATGAAGGAAGCTGCCTTCATTTTTTTCCCTTCTACTTTTTTTTTCCTGTCCTGAAAAACTGCCATGAAAAAATCCACTGACTACACCATTAATATGAAAACAATATGTAGATCTTACTTTCACCTCCAAAGAACCTTCCAAGCATTAGTTTTATTAATTCTTTGTATAAATTAGGAAAAAAAAAGGCATTTTATCAGTGTTGTTTAAATATAACTGGAAGTTACTTTTTTGATAACCTGCCGCTTTACTATATTTGAAACATTCTACTCTCATTTTTTTTCCTAGTTTGCATATATTATGATAGCTTTCAAGTTCTTACCCAGAATATTAAATCTGGAATACAAATTGCAGCTGGTATTAATTTCTATGGGCTTCTTTTCTGTATAATTTTCATAGTTCTGGTACTTGTTCTTTTTATCTGTTTATACTCAGATATACTCTTTAGATAGCTCAGATGGTTCTGCAGATTATTTTTAAAGGTTTTAAGAGTCCATATGCTAACATCAGTTAAGAGCGAACAAACTAACCTAAAGGTTCTGTGACTGCTGAGCTATCAGATTCAATTTGGCATGTACTCCGTATTTCAAAAAGTGAACCATATGTCCATTGTCCAGGTGATTGCACATGTAAGCTTCAGTTACTCCGTGGGAGTATGCTAGTTAATCTTTAAGGGCACCACATGAAACACAACACAAGCTCCTGTCTTTACGAACTTTGAGTAATGGTGAGTCTCTGTGATCACAAACAGCAATAATTAAAAAATAAGTAATGTCAGTGCAATATAAATAATATTAATAACTCAAATCACCATATGGGTGGTAATAGGTAGATGTACTGATTAAAGGAATAACAGGATATAAGTCTTTTGCACAACACAATAAACAATGGCTGTCACTAATCAGCCACCTAAAAGAAGAGTTGTTACCTCTAAAAATCTATGTCATTATTTGGGTTTATACATTAAATTTGTATTTCAGTTTCCGGATAATTTCATAATTCTCCACTAACTGATTTTTTGTTTGTTTGTTTGTTTGTTTTTTGTTTGTTCCCCATTTCAGCTCTCAAAGTTTTGGAAAATTAACTTCTAAGTTTTTTTTTTTTTTCTTGAGAAATAATCAAATTAATTTCCACTACAGGTTGATCTAATTTCTGTTATTGAACTTTTTACTTCACAGAGGTATGGATGCAGACTGGAAAAGAATATTCTATTAGAATATTCTACTAGAATCTATTCTAATACCTCAGAAAATCAAATATCCCAAATATGAATGCAGAAGAAATATGTGCATGAAAAGTAAAAAGGTTGAAAGCTGCAATTGTGGGCTACTGGAATATTGACCTAATCTGATTTGTCAAACTACAGTAAAATATCACATAAGACCTATATTGTCACTATTCAGAAAACAACATAAAAACAGGTAGAAGAAGTCTTCAGACATGATTTACCTCACCACATATCAGGATCAGTTCTCCTGATGCTAACCTTGGAGTAAGTTTCTTTTACCTTTCCCTAAAGACCTTCACTGACAGACAATCCAACAATACCACATAATTCATGATAGGATTTCTCTCTGTTCACCACTGGGAAGTTTTGCTGAAACTCAAGTCCATATACCTAATCAGTGTGGGCAAGGACAGCAGCTTACTCGTTATGCAGAAGTCCTTAATGTACTTCATACTTTTCTTTAGTCTTTATATCTTTTGCAAGTTTAATATTTACTTATGTATTGAGTTGTTCAGACAACATAATTTTTCTCTTTACTCTCTCCTCTGTTTGGTCCACGTTCTTTCTGAAGCATGGTTCCTAAAGCTGGATACGCTATTTCAGATGAAAGTTTACTAGTACTTACTGCTTATTTGCTTCCATTTTGGAGCTCATATAAACTTCTATAATTTAAATGTCGCAAAATAAAAAGGGTCAAAACGTTTATTAAAAGTCAAAATGAGTACTATTATTTATCAAATTCTGTTATCCTTTTATAGAGCAAAGTAAATAAAAAAGAATTATATTGAAATTTAAAACATACTAAATAATATAGATATATTGTTAATATAAATCTAATGGAAAAATGAAAAAGAATCAAGACATGCTGTTTTTTTCCCATTAAAGATATAAATAATAAATTTCATCTTTTTTCTCCAAATGTTTAAATTATGGCAACTCTGTTGTTTTGAGAGGGTCTTATACCTTTTATTTTCTGAGAGAAAAAAAAAAGGTCAACTTTTTTTAGAAAAAAAAAAAGCAACTGCGTTTTTGGTTGCCTCCACAATGATTTACGATGTTTCTTCCATTCTTATTGCATGATCCATTTGTACTTGAGATGGAAATTTCTATGATCTGTAGAGTCATAAATAAGCATTGTGTAAAACAAAATCCAGACTTTGGAGGGAAAACACTGAATCTTGATAATGCTCAGAGGAGGCCACTAACAAAGGAAGGTTGTAATACCCGTATCCCTGAAGAAAAATGAAAAGCAACATGCTATCTAAACCAACAAATAAGTAGTTAGTTCAGAAGAAGCAAGAACTGCTGTTCAGGCTGGTTTGCAGCCAGCCTGACTACAAACTGCTGTCTAAGGAAGTTTGAAGGCCAAAGTCACTGTGAGAACAAGAAGGATAAGGCAAGCGAGACCACCAAATTGAGGGAGGAGACCCCCTTCTGGAATTTGCGTAGGCGCAGTCCTAGAAGGATGATATAATAGAAAGGCGGAGATTTACCCGCCCCTGGCACGTACCGGCTCTACATGACCGGATGCCCCAGGGGATAAAATACGAAGGGCAGATTTGGGAGATGGAGACTCCAAATATCGAGGCCAATGTTGTCTCCCGCGGGGACGCCCGCTAAGATTGAGAGCCTGCTGGCCCCTCCAGCCTGCTGCCTTGGAGAGATGCGTAGTCTCGTAATTCTGCTGGCAAGCATTATTTGGTAAGTAATCTTTTCATATTCACATGTACTAACCAATTCGTGTTCGTTTATACTTGTATCTATGTTGTGTTAATTAAAGGCATCATTGTTATTAAGTCTATTTCTTGTCCTTGGATTGCCGAATCCCGAGCCCATCTGGCACACCATTAAAATATTATTTCACCCCTTACATTTGCTGGAAACTGTTTTCATTTCTCTTAACAGAATCCAGATGCTATGAAAGGTATACCACAGATGCTAAATAAACACTCACTTGTTCATAGATACTTTTTCTTTTTTTGTTATTTGCGTATCTATGACAATAAATGAGTCTAAATAATACTATTTTAACTTTAGAATTTTCCTATACAGAGGTAGAAAAATCACTGCACAAGTCAGATATTCAGCTTAGGAAATCCTGAAAAGTTGTAAAGCCTTTGAAATTTCTTGTTTTTCATCCTTCTTGCTTTACTGATTGCTGACTTTTCTGACTGCACTTCAAGCAACTCATGTTCTTCTTTTTTATCCTATCCCAAAGTAGTCTTTAGTTTCTGCTAGCCAATTTGTCCTAGTAAATTTAATCTTTGAGGGCACAAATCACATTGCGCCTCGTGTAAGATGTATCTTAGAAGTTGCTGGAGCCAGTGCCTAAAAACTACCCTGTTACAGAACATCAGCATATGTTCTGTTTCCTAAACAATGTAGACAAGTATTCAAAGACACAATGATCTGCTTAATCATTTTGTCTGTTATATACCTTAACATATTAGTATCTGTTTAAAAGATAGAGTCAAAATCAAGATGACTAGATTGGTTTTGTTCTCCTTCAATTTCAGAATCAGTTTAATCTTCTACCAGTAGTCTTTTCTTATTTTATCTCTTTAACAGTGATGTGAGATTATAGTTGATTGATACTCTGAAAGGTATTATTATTTAGATTGTCTTTTGTTATGCAAATAGAGACACTACTGTCTTTCAGACTAAAAAGTAATCATGGACAGCAAAATGAAGATAAAAGAAACAAAAGAAGGGACAGCAAAAGAATTGTGTTCATTAGACCAGAGACTGAGAAAGTGCAAAGAAAATTACGTACAAAGAATAGGTTTGACATTTCAGCAGATCAACACAACCTGAAAGAAAGGGAAACTGAGAGAAAAACAAATAAAAGCATTAATCAACAGGGGATTCACAGAACACATCAAACACCATTTGGCTTTTTTTTTTTTTTTTTTTTTTGTAGTCAGATAAATCTTCCTAGCTATAAAATAGCAACAGTGACAGGAGGCATTTTCACCTTTCCTTCATTAGTTGTTGCAGCTGGTTCTGACCCATTTGCCCTGCATTATTATGATGCTATGTAAATCTTAATAATGTGGAATTGCTCAGTTCCTTCGTCGCCTCAGAATAAATTGTTACTTTAATTTGAATGTGTTGTCTACTGCTACTCATAAATAATGACTAGTATTGCTGAATTTATTATACTAATTATTATGTTTATGTAGAATATAATATTCCCCAGTGTCTAAATAACTCTTACAGTATAATACTGACTGTCTCTGATTGCCTTGTCCCAGGAATCTATGACAAATTCATAAACTTATTTAGCTAAATGCTATTTTTTCTGTCCTTTTATGCTATACTTGGCAGAACATGGGACACTTTTCTGATTTAGGAAATACACGAGGTGTGCAGAGAGTATATACCTATATAAGAAAAGCAATTTAAAGTCTAATGTCCATTCATATCAACTGTCTCCTTTAGAAAGCTGACTGTTTTAATATTTACACTGTAATACTGATTTCTACTTCCTGATAATGCAAAAGGAAGCACAAGCAACAGTCTATCAGACTACTTATCCTGTGAATGCTTCAGGCACTGCAGTCTTAAAGCAGTCTATCGAGAAAACTGATTTCCCTCAGCACTACAAAATTAACATAAACTTTTTTTCTCTCCTGAATTTACAGATCTACTTCTCACAAGCAGAACATGTACATAGGCATTCTTTGCAAAAAGAGCCATTAGCAGGTCTGCATAAATATCTGAAATCACTGATTCTCAGTTTTTTCTGTTCAATATTCATTGCAAATCCCATTGCTCTTACCTAAGCCAGATGACATACAAGGATTCAAGAGGGCAAATACATCCTCTTCTTTAGTCTAAAATGCTTACTGTTCCTCTGTGAGATTTCCAGTCACCTCAAATGAAGTTGCACCCCTGACAGTTTGGAAATAGCCAATAGATTGAATGGACTAATCACTGTTTTCTTTGCATTTATGTAATCTTGCTGATACCAGCTGCACTGCACAAGGCAATCTAGGAAGAAAGCTACCAAGACAATTTAATTCAGCTAATTCAGCTACTGAATTAAATACTGAGGTTTATTATCCAAGTAAGCTTAGGTAGTAAACAATATTCTGGGTCACTTAAGAAGTCAGATTAGGAGACCTTCCTAAATGTATGGCATTACTGAAGGGACACTCTTAACGGCCAGTACTGGCTAAATACAACACCACTTCACTGTTTTTTTGTTTTCTTCTTCTTCTGTACCTCCCCAAAAATTCAGAAAACCTGTTTTATGACCATAGTTCTTCTGTAAGTTGTAGTTTTTTCAAATGCTCCATGTGTGCCTTCCACCATCGAGAACCTTGCTATTAGTCCCCCAAAGAAACAAGCCTCACTGCTGTGCCTCTCACAGAGTGTTGTATTTTCACATAAAGATAGATCTTTTAAATGGCTAAAATATCAAGATTTTTTTTGAACTGGGTGTTTTCTGCACCTTTTTCCCCAAAGAAACTTCCTTAAGTGAATATCAGCTTCACTCAAACTTGTCTGGATTTTCCAGAGCCACACAGCAAATCTGTAAAATCCCAAGTAGACTCAATTCTGAAGGAAAACAAAACAAGCTGTTCTCATTTGATTGTTTCTAGGACATGCTTTGTACTCCTTTCTGCAGAGCCTCAGCTTTCCTGGACTTATTTCTCGAAGAATTTTTTCACTCAGCTTGACTCTGACTGAAACCAATGGAGCTCTGCTTATACAGATGAGATGAGGGTATGTATAACGTAGCGTATGAAAGTGTACAGGCACTCTGCTGCTATTGACTATGCTGCTCTGTGGTCTTGCTGCAAAATTTCAGAAGGGTGGGAAAATATGCAAATGGGAAGTTTCTGCTACTGCCACTTTAGATTAAAATGTATAGAAACAAAACTGGAAACACTGGCATGAATGTCATGCAAAAATGTGTGGGCGACATTTCAACATGACTATTCATATACTTAAAGTTAAGAAAATACTTTAGAAGAGTGGCCTCTGAAGGTAGACTTGCATTTTGTTCCAATTTTTCTCAAAATGGCATAACATTTTTGCCATTTTAAAAAATAAAGAAGAAGGGAAAGAAATTCTGTTTCAACAATTAAATATTTTTATAAGTTTCCACTTTCCTGTCTAAGTAAGTTTTAACTTTTTATAAATATAGGTCTAAAATAACTGTAATCTTCTTTAGGAGTCCTCCTGTTAAGACTTGGTGATTTTCAAAATTGTGGATCTTTTTTTAAACCTTGCATCTTGACCTTACCAATAAATAAATAAATAAATAAAATCTCTCTCTCTCTCTTTTTTTTTTTTTTTCCAATCAATGATTTATATTCATCTGGTACATTTTAACTTACTGAGGATTCTGAAGTAATGTTTATAGTATTTCCAGGTACATTTTTAATAGAATTCTACTTGAGAGATGTCAGCAGTCCTCATATTCTATTTTTATGTAAGTTCTTACACCACATTCCTCACTGGAATATCTGAGTGCTTTCCAGCTGCACACAGAGCAATGTAACTTGTGATATGTATTCTCACATCTTCTCTCCAGGGGGATGACTGAGTGCATTGGAGCATCTTATTTTGGTTTGTTCTTGAGGGTTGATGCTTTCTGATGTTTTTGGTGGAATGTTATGGACTGTGAAAATATATTCATCCCTACTGCATATGAAGCTGCTGCATGAGACATGCAAAGGCATTTCATACATACTGGTCCCACTGCAGAAAGTGCCTGTGAAAAGAATGAAGTAAGAAATGGGCTAATTTCATTCATTCATGGCACATCTCAGCCTCCAGAATGTGGGGCACATTACAATATCAATGAGCATAAGTCTTTTCCTATTTGTTTAGAATGTAAAAGCATATTTCCTTGCTTTTTCTCTCTGCAACTATCTTTTGGGTTGATGAAACTATCCCAGATGACATATTCTCTCCTACATATAATATCATGCTTTGCAACCGAATTCATACATCCTGGGTGCCAGAAATGAGGCATTCTGGGCTCTCTTCAGGGAACTATGAAATGCCATGCTTATTTCAGGAACAAGTTGCCTGATGTTAAATTAAAACTTTTTAAAGTTGAAGCTCCTTTCTTTGGAAGAGTTAACTTCCATTTTCCCCCTCAGTTCCTCAGTTACTGTGTAAACTATCACACATTTCTGAAATTAACTTTGTTTATATTACAGTTTGAAGTTTATCCGTTAATTCATGGAGAGTAAACATACCTTTGCCTAACACTACACTTCATTCTGTTATATTCATTCCTTCGTAAAAAACCTTGCTCCCTTTCTTTGAATTTCATTAGGCTCAAACCAGAAGTATTTAAAGTCACGTCTGGAGTAGGGGTGAAAATCCTGTAGAATCCGTTGCACTTTTAATGTCTTCAAATATTTCAGATTCTTACCTTATTTCATATACGCCTTTGAGCTCTGTTATCCCTTAGTTTTTACTCAGAGTTTTTGATGGTTTTGAATCTTGTAGCCTTTTATTCCTTATTCACTTTTACTTCCCTTTCTTGTATGGTTTCTCAGGAGAAATTAACAGTGATAATCAACGGCGAGCTTACTTTGAATAATTCTACTGAGTGCAAGTAATCAGATGTGGGATTTCAATAGGAAACTTATTAGATGACCATGAGTCAATTTAGCAAAAAGTAAGAAATATTAGCAGATAAATACATACTGACAGGAGCTGGCAGATCTAAGCACTCCCTAGACAGGTGAGAACGCTATTTTTGTGTGTCATTTTGCACTAACAACAAAACCAAAGCTGATGTTTTTGAGAGACTTAGGAACCACAGGAGTATCAAACACGCAGGGAAATGATAATTGGATTGTTTTTGCAGACGGCTAAAATGATTAACAGAATTTTGAGGTCTGATACTCAAATACATGCAAAATGAAGCCTGCCTTTAAACTAGAGAACTGGAATTTGTCTGCCTGTATTATATTCATGGCCAGAAACATTTTCCAATGGAGAGATGGAGGTATTTTCTCTTTATGTGGACATATACAAACATTCAGAGCCGCATCTTCACAAACGCAGTTCTTGCTTTATTTAAATTTGTTCCAAAAAAAAGTAAATTGATATTTCCCCATGTTTAGCTTACACACGTCTTCAGCAAGATGCCCTTATCAAAAGAGCTCGTTTGAACATATTAAATAGACACTTTTTGTAGTTCTGAATTTTTCCCCTAAGTTTTATGTTCCCATAATGAACTTCTCCAAAAGAGTTCAAAAACATGGTATTAAATATAAGTTACAAAATGTTCTCTAGTATGAGAGAAGAAAAGGAAAAGGAAGAGTTTAAAGGGCTGTAAGCACATACTTTGCTGCAAACATGCAGTTCAGCGTTTTGGTTTGCTAGCGACCCTAGCTATATTTTTCCTCTTAGTACTCCAGGAATACACACAAGCCAAGGAAGTCATTGCTCTAAATGTGTTGAAGGTTGAACAGTTACCTTTTAAAATCAATAATCATCAATTTGCTGTAAAAAGAAAAAAAAAAAAGAAAAAAAAAAGTAATAAAATCTGAACTTCTGGAATTATGACAAGGAAAGTGTTTTTTTTCCTAAGGGGCCATGCGATGGGCTGTGACCCTGTTGCTTTTGTAGGTGATATATGTATTTCAGTCACGGGTACTTGGACAGACAAGGAGGTCTGACCCAGGACATCAACTCATCTCTGGGGAACGTGGGGTGGGCGAGTAGGACTGACACAACCTGCTTCCTTGTGCCATGGACAGCATTCTCAGGGGAGATCGATTCCAGGGGCAACCCGTGTTCCTGGAGGGACTTTGAGATGTCACCCGGGAACACGTTTTGCACTCACTGGACTTGGGCACATGTTGCTCTTTCAGGAACATTTCAGACACATTTCCAAGCACGTGTGTGCAAACAGTTCCAGGTACTCTCTCCTTTTTAATGAGAGCTTCACTTCTGATGAAGTAAGTATTATGAGGAACTGTAAGTATTATGAGGAACTGAGACCCCAGGCATGGGCTTATAATGTTTCTGCTGCTATCCAGCCCTGTGAACATTTGTCAATCCATTAGCAATGCACATTTTAGCAAACCTTGCCTGAGGGTTCCCAATGAGATCCAACAGCATAAAACTGGGTTAATCTAAACCCCAATCTATTTGAACTTCTAGGCACATAAGTCCATAAAATAGGCAAGCGAAAACACCACCACCACCACCGCAACAACACAGACTCCTGCTTTAAATGAGGGAAAAAATCTGTGAACACATTAATCTGAACTTGGAAGGATTCGAGGATTCATATAACTGTGAAGAAACAGAATTTTACTTGTGCCTTCAGCCCTAGCAGAACTAAGCCTCATACCATTAATAACAAAATATAGCTTCAGCTCATTTTTCAACTTTTTATTTAAAATGAGAAAGCCCTGTAACAAAGAGCAGAGGCCAAACAGCTTTGCCTATTAATTCAGTTTTAATAGGGATTGCTATGTACTGTAGCATTATTCTCTGTGCACATTGATGTTCCTGTTTTCTCTCCACTCCTCTCCTTAGTGTGAAAGCTGTCTCTTCTCACTAATTAAATTTCATTACCTCCCACTGAAGTGAAGAGACTGAGAGATTGCTGGCTGACTGCCTTTGACATACTTAATCAATCCCCAGAGAACAAATAATGACCCTTTTTTTGTTTCTTCTAACTTGTAACCTTTTTTAGCCTCCTGAGACAGTTTCCCCAGTCATTTGAATTTATGTCTGTCTTCTCTTTCACGACCCTAATGATAAGTAATTCTGTGGTCATGTAAGCAATCAATAAGAGGATCTCATCTTTGGCAAAAATATTAAACTTGCAATGTCATTTTGCCCTTAGAGACTCAGTTTAATATTCTTCATAGAAAATTCTAGATTATTTTTAGTTGGCCAACACTGTATTTACCTAGTCTTATCCACAAAAGTATTTACATGAAAGCTGGACTTCAGTCATGAGGCTTCTATCAATTATACATCATTTCTTAATTTTAAGGACAATGAATATACAGTGGAGCCCAACTAACGTAAGAGAAGCTATACCATATACAAACTGTACTATAATATGCAATTTATAACAGTAGAATAGGATGCTAAGGATACTAGTTTACAGGTAGAAAATCTGATCAATTCAGAAAGACCAAATGAAAGAAATGTTCCTCTAGAGAATAGTTGTCCTTACCACTTCCACTTTTACACATATCTGTAATGGAAGAGACACATGCATAAGTTTTTTCCCACTGAGATAGAGTACAGCAACCTATGTTAGAAAAATGAAAATGGTGTAAGAACAAGCAGATGAAAATGCTTATTTAATGGGAAAACAGAGAGTATTTCAGCTGTCTTGTAAGCCCTGGAAACTCTAAATTAGTGAAGCATGTTGGCTGTTTTAGCTATAATTTAAAATTTCGATACACAGAAAATAGGATCACACATTCATACATGTCACTACAGATACTGGTCAGTACAGATATTACTATTTTAGCCTTGTTAGTCATTTCTTTCTATATTTGACTTCCAAAATCAAGCCTTTAGAATTTTTGGTTTGTCAGCTGGCTACTTGAGAATCAGTCCCTGTGGTGAGGTTTTGTGAGACTTGATTATGTTCATGTGAGCAATTCTGTGGTATCTATTCACTGCCATAAAACATTTGATATTCTAAGTCCCTAGAACATGCAATATGTCATTATAGGATTGTTGGAAATGTTTATACATCTTGATACAGAAAGCTAGAGCTATGCAACTCTTCCCAGGCTTCTTTCCTGGTTTAGAATAGCAATCCTTCTCTGATTCAGTTACTTCACTGGCATATACACTTTATAACATAAGAAATCAGTTCTGTTGCTATGGAAATCAGCAAGTTAGAATTGCCTCTCTCATTTTTTAATGATTGCTTAGTGGATTAGCTAACTACCTGCTGATTTAGAGAAATTGTAGCTGTGCAGCTCTTTCTATGGTTTTCCAAGGAAACTATGAGCAAATTTTGATTTTCATAGGTGTATAAATCCTTATTTTACAGGTCACAGGTGTCACCCACACAGTATAAAACATTATCCAATTAATTGTAAGATGACTATGCTATCTGATAATTAGAAGTGGCAAATATTAATTTAGAGATGTTTCAAGACAGGAATACTCTCTTTCAAGATTAATTACAGCTCTAGAAATAAGAATCAAATACTGAAAATACATCCACCCCCCAAAAAACTATATGAAAAACATGTTTGTTTTTTGATAATACAAGACTGATGAAATGAGCTATGTGGTATTGGTCCTACTACACAGAATAACATTCTATTTGTATGACTGAGAGATTATGAATAAACCATGTGAATTCATTGGGACCCAAAGTTACTGAACTCTCCTCTGAAGAAAACAAGATTTTCTGCTGCATGGACATTTTAGTTTCAGATCTCTTAGTAACATCTTAATTTCAGGCCTCCTGATTTTCACAGAGTTCCTGAAATAAGCAAAGTTCTTAATGTTTCTTTAGCTTTTATTTATCACCTATACACTTTTTTTTTTAAGTAATTTCTCCACCTGATGGTATTGCAAGGATAAGATTTTGATAGGCAATGTAAGGTTAGATACCTTAGTGCTTTAAGGAAAATGCAGGTATTGCCTGGCTAACACAGCATCAAATATTCTTCTTTCCCTGAAAATGCTAGCGTAATTCTTCTTTTCCCAAAACTAGACAACCCTATAAAGCTGATTAATAAAATCAATTTCATCTTCCAGTACAGAATGCTATGCCAAACCGCATGTTAAAATTGCAAGCAGTAAGAATGTGACTTTTCATTATAAATTGCAAAGAAGCATGCATATTTTGGTTTCCTCCCCTGACAGGTGTGATTGGTTAATTTTCTAATAATTGGTGTCAATTCAAAAGTTAGTTTAGGAATTAAAGTATTCCTCTGGTCTGTTGGATCCATGTGTAATGTTGTTGCTCATGTAATTATACCATTTACACTTAACTAATAATTTATTTTGCTAATAATAATAATAAAAAAATCTGATCAAGTCAGTTCACAGCAATTTTTTCTCACCACACACTAGAACAGTATTTTTGCTATCCCTCTCTTTGCAGGTAAATACAATGCACTTTAGAGTGAAGACAGGGTCCATGCTCTTTTAAGTGATACTTCTGGTGAGATGTTCTCACCCAATTAATTTCCCAAATTCTCCTAAAAGAGAAGAATAATGTCTGCAGTACCTGCTGTGATAAATAGAAAGAAGAGAAACACACCTGGAGTGCAAGTTATCCCAGCTAGGCTCCTTATCCACTCAGTAGCACACACGGCCAGAAATGATGAAATACAGACTTGGTAACAGAAAAGCAGCCTTGAGTGTTCTCTAGAAACTGCCAGAAAAACATACTGTTAAGTTTAGGTAGACGTATGTCACCTGGGTGTTAATAATATGCAGGTACGGACAAACTACTCAGGTTTCTTTTGGAAGCCAGAGCAATGGTGATGCTCATGTAGATGCAGATACATGGAGAGGCTTTTTCCCGTAAAAAATACTGGGGGATATTTTCCTGCCTTTGGACAGTGGAACCAGTTTATTCTCCCATCCTCAAGTCAGTTCTGGGTCAAAATGACTGCAAGCATAGGAATCCATAGAAAACGGAATAACAAAATTATTTAAGCAATAATTCTAGAAAAAATGTTTCAAAATATTTTGAAAGCCCAATGAATTATAATTTAAAAAGAGGGGGTTAGTCTGTCAGAAGTTGCTCTTTATATAAATAATCTTTTTACATAATCTTTTAGATACCTTTAATACCCTGCCTGATTTCTATGGCAAAGCTCCAATGAACTTTATCAGGGTTGATATTTTCCCTTAGCAGTTTGTTTATTATTAAACAAACTCCTAATTTTTACATAATTATTGTAATACTGATTGCAATATTTTCCATTTAACATTTTTATACAATTACTATCAATATTAATTAAACCAAGTTGAAAAGGAAAGCACCTGTGTTTATATAATGGCTAAATGGTACCAGTTAGTTAAGAAATTCTAATTATAATTTGGTAGTTTATGGCCACTGGCTATTGTCAGTAGTATTTACAGGTGGAAAGATCCCTTTTTTCCTTGGTTAAGGCTGCATATGAGCAGTTCTTGGCAACCATGATCAAAAGTGCTGTTTGACAATGCTTAAAAGATTATTATATTTTATTTTAAAATCTCTCACTATGCTAGCATTATGAGGCTATAGTTCACTTTCATGAGTTTTCTGGAAAGGAAGAAAATGTAGTGATGTGTAATATACAATGCATTCTGACTCATATGCCCAAGGAGATGCAACAAATCATATGACAAATTAAAAACAAAAAAAATTGAATCCGTAACAATGGCAATTTAGTTTAACGTTTGGACTTGAAGGAATAATAAAATATAGAGTTTCTGGGGCCTGCTTTATTTTCACTGGAATGGCACTATTTTAAACTAACTGGTGCAGACCACCTAGAGTTTGTCATTGACTACAGGCAAAGAATGAAACCCAGTGGAAAAATATAAATACTGAACATAGTTCCATGGTCCCTGTTCAGACAGAAGCGTCACTGAAATCTTAAGAGAAGTTTGTTTGAGGGGGAATTGGGAGAGCGCTACCTGTAATAGCTTATGGTTGCAAACTTTAATTATGTACAAATCTGCAATGCGGGAAGAGGAAAGAAACGAGGAAAGAAACACACAGACTGCAGAGTTGACATATAAGTGTTTTACTATTTCTCTACTTTCTAGGTCATTTTTATATTATTCAGTGAGCTGCATCTATGCATATTCATTTTTTTGTAATTTTTTGGGGGGGTTCTTTTTAAATCTTTGAAATCTAAGAGTGGGACTAACCTGACCAAACTTTTAAATGCATAGGCCAGCATTGGAGCTGGTTGTCTGGACTCTCTATATCACTGATGGAAAATCAAGATCTCAGTTAAGTAATATCAGTTACAAAAAAACTGCCTATTTCTCTCCACTCATCCTAGAAAGAATCTAGACAGCCAATTCAGATGTAGACAAAATCATTAGTTTGGCTATTTAAATCTCCCCCAAAGTGAATGGAATATATTTATCACAACAATACGTCACAATCTTTATGACTGAAACCCCCCCAAAAAGGAGGAAAGGAAAAACTATGTAGTTTTTGAATAGTAAGAATTTCTATTAAATTTAGAGGACATGGTAATGACCCATCTAGAAAGATGACGCAGTTGTATTTTGTAAGCACTATATGTAACAGAAGTCAGTACTAGAAATATCAGAAAGAATTATAGATATTTTACCTTGTTGCGCCAAGATTTCAGACGTGGCCATGCGCTCAGGGGACTTCTTATTTGTTTATGTAAGTACTTGACTGGATAGCAGCTCCATTGGGCCACAAGCACACAAGTATTTTGGGAAAGCACTCGCTTCAGCAGTGTGCAGTGGTTGGTGGTCTGTGTCAAGGTACATGGTCAGCATTATCTAGAAGGTCTCATTTTTGTTCTGGTTTCCTCTCACCAGATGGATTTTTCCCAGTCTTGTAACTGGGGCATCATTACAGGTGTCATTTCTTGCAAGTAACAAGATTTCTACTTATTTCCTTTCCAGTTAAGGAAAAAAAAAAAAAAAAAGGAATCTTCTTAAAAATCTGTTATAAATATCAGTCTTAAATTATTTAAAACACTATGTTGAGCTATATGAAATGATCCTTGCGATAAACACATAATCACATGAAGTTACTTAAGGCCTGTCAGGTCAAACCATGTTATGTCTGAGATGATGTAAAATCACTGAGTTATTATAATCCAGAATGATGTGACAAGATGACATATCATGTCTGAATAATGTTATTAGAAAGGGAAGGTTTCAGAAACAAATCATAGCTGTATTAGCATGTGACATTTTCACACATATTTATACTGTATGTGCTGAATACTGTATTATATTTATAAATGTAGGTAAATATTTAGGAGATTTTTCTCTCTGCTGCTTCTTGCTCATAGATGACCTAATTGTTTTCAAGTTTTTATTAAAAAAAAAAATCTACAAATGTTGAAATATAGCTCTCAAATGGCCACTGGCAAATAATATCTATAGATGGTTTCCTTATACTCAGATCTTCCAGGTATTTCCCTGTAGAAGGAGAACTTAATTCTTTTGGTTACAAGTTGATGGGTTGTTTTGTTTGTTTGTTTGTTTGCTTGTTTTTGTCCGAAGAGCTTAGAACTATAGAGCTTTTCCATTTCACAGATGTGATATAAAAAATGCATGGCTTCTGAAAACCCCTGTAACAGGTTGCACAAAGTTTAGCCGAGCAGGTACTTAAGTAGTGCAAGCCATTAGGGCCATCATCAATGTTGCAATGGCTTTGAAACAAATCAGCAAACACATATATTGCCAATACCAGTACAGTCATGGCAAGGTTACACCATTACCCTGCTATAATGATCATCCTTGCTACATTCTCATACTATACAAGGTTACCTGCAAATAAAGCTTTTTTTTTTCTTCTTCTTCCAAACTTACCAATTGGTCTAATAAGAGTTATATCTTTTTGTAAATTTTGTTTAAAATTTAATTAGTCACATGCATATAGAGCTTTTGAGATGAGATATGACATTTTTAAATTCAGGAAGGAAATCATGCTGGGAATTTGTTGTAGGATAGTTGTCACCAACTATGCCATCTGCAATAAATCTTCACTATGCTAAAGTTCTCTTAAGCAGCACTTTGACCTATGCAACTAAATGAGTTTAGCTTTACACCTATATGTCAGGGTTGTGTGTGGATGCAATGACTGCACATAATTCGAGGATTTTACTGTGTGGAAGGTTAGGTAGATAAGTAATTTGCAGCTACAAAACAGCAGAATTGCAGTTTAGAGAGTCTAAATATTAAGCATGTACTAAATAACATCTCCTAAATGCCTACCTACCTCCCTTTACAGATTCTGCCACGAGAACAGAGGCCATCTGTGTTGCCAGCTCTGTGGCCAGCAGAAAAGAACATTAAGGGAAAGTTCATGCTTGTGACATTTCTTTATCTGTTTCTTGATGGTCTTTTTAAAGCCAAAATTATTGCTGTATCATGGAGTGAAAATGTAATCTCATATATATATGTATATATTAATTAACTATTTTTGGTAATGGGATGAATAATGCAGCAAAATGTTTTCTTGTCAAGATTTGAGAATAGGGAACAACTGATAAAAGGGCACAGCTATTCCACAGTGTCAATATAAATGCTTTACAAAAAAGCCTGTAAAACGAATGCTAAAGTGCTCTATAAAACATACCATACTAAAAGCAATGATAGTTACAGCAAAATAAAATGTTATAACCAAGTTGAAGTTTTATATCAAATGCTCTAACAATGTATAACAGGATTATTGTGCACTGCAAAACTTCAACCATGACACAATTTGTCGTTGTTATGTTTTTTTTCAAAGAATAAACCTTTTTGAATCACTTTCTTATTATGTTATTTCCAAGAACAAACCTTTCAGAGCCCTACCATCTGACATTTGGTCATTTATAGTGTGCATGGTTAACAATTTGAAAGTGAAGACTCTGGAGGGCAATCTTGTTTTTGTATGTATGTGATTATATAGAACTGTTTAGTGCTATTGCATTTCTAGAGGCATATCAGGGCCGATTATTCAAAAAAATCCCCATCATCTAATTCAAAGAATCATTTTCTGATTGTTATGATCAGTATCATTTTAGTCGAAAATGATCGGTATCATTTTAGTATCATTTACTTGATCTTAGTTTAGTTTAGAAAGAATATTTCTATGTTATTTGCACTTTCCTCCCAATACCTGCAGCTAGGCATGAATTAATCTTCCAAGTTTCTGAACAAATTATTCTTTTCAAAGGTTAATATCTGTATCATTTCTGGATTATATCTGGATTATGGCTGGATTATTTCTGCCTTGGTTATTTGTCTTCTTGCTCTGCAGCCTCTGCTTTCTTCTGCTCCTGACTCGTATCCTCACATCTCCCTGGTCCTTTCCACCCTGCTGTGCCTCTCCCTGTCCCCCACTGCATGGAATAGCTGCTTCTTCACCGCTGGCTGTATAAAACTATGTGACTCTACCTCAGGTTTGCCTCAGTTATTCCCTGCTGTACAATATGGAACTGATGTATCCGCTGTGCCAACCTGCTTGTCCCGTTCTCTGCATCTCAGCTGCTGAGATCGACCCCAAGTCATTAAGGGCAAAGCCAATGTGCAGCTGTGCAGGAGTGCAATGTCTGCTGTGGTCCCTATCCTTGGTGATTCTTAGGTACTACTAAAACAAATATGGGTAGTATAATATATACAATGCATCATAAACTAATTTGGAGAATTTACAACAGCAACATTGAGATTCTTTAACTGTCTTTTAAAATATGTTACATTATTAAAATGAAGCTTTAAAAAGGAACTAAAAATAAGGGCAGAATAAAAAGTTTATCCTTAAAGAATTTGAAATTCTCAACCTGGTTGTTATGCATAAAATTGTTTAAAACATACATCTTTTTAGTATTTGTTAATGTTCTGAGAAAATCTCCTATACACATATTTAAAATACACATCATATTTAAAATCATTGTTAATTAAAATTGTTAGGATAAAGAGACTTTTTTGGAACCTATTGAACTCAGATATTTCTAAAATAAATTTTACTTGGGACATATGTTTTGTCACATAGCTATAGTGAGTTTTTGTAAAATACACGCAGTTCAAAACACACATATGTGATATGATGTTAAAGAAGCAAAGTTGCGTATCTTTTATTACAAATGATAATGCAACATCTTACATGCTGATTTACTCTTCAATTTGAATTGGAACAGTCTTCAATCCTGTAAGATACAATTACATTTATATAGAAGTAAAAAAGGAAAAATCGGGAAAAAAAATAAAAAAATAGAAAAGGAGAAAAATCTAATGTTGAATAAGCCATAAATCATCATGGAATTTATAACCAGGTTCATATAGGTTCATTGTGCATCTGGAAGTCTACATACCTAGCCAGCAGCAGCCATTCTAATTTTTTGGAAGAATAACTATAGGTTTTAGGAAAACTAACATTTTACAAGGAAAAAAACTGTGAAATTACCATTTTCCATAGGAAAACTATTCAAGTGGAAAGTTCTCAGCTGACACTGATTGCTTGCTTTCTGGCAATAAGTTTGATTGGAAGTATTACTCCTGTGAAGCTTCCTGCAATGTCTATTAGCTGTAAAGCCTTCATATAGAGTTTGACATTTATTTAATTTTTGTTCTTCTCAGGTTCAATTAAAAGAAAAGCTGAAGAAACTAAGTGAAATAAGAAAAGTCAGTTTGAGAGTCACAGCTTGATTATTCCTTCTGATATTATAAAAATTATCCTATTCTTATTTAACACAAAAGAAACTTGAAACTCATAAGCTCACCCCAGCTTGAATATATCGATTTTACTTACTTTCCACCAGTGCTTTGCATTTATCTTTTTCACAGCAGTTTTAAACTTTGCTGTAAAGAACATGTAATTTCATATATTCTCATATAAATTCAGATATAATTTCCCAACAGTCTTTATAACCAGGTTTTGGGTTTCAGAACATCAGGAAGTGTTTTGTGCTGCCTCAGAGCAGCCTTGTCACCCAGAGGGGCACTAACAGAGGGCAGGGAGCTTCACCTATGGAAACACTTGGCAGCTATAACATCAACAGCATTTATTGGATTTAGTAAGTTCAGGAAATGAATGAGAGGAGTTTTATTTTCATGCTGAGGGACATCTCCTTGGCTGTTATAAGCCAGGGCAGATCTGCTGAATCAAAATGCCAATTTGCAGACCTGAAATGACACTTTTGAGCACATAGAAGGTTCTCATTTTTGATCACTGCTTCCCTTCTAGATTTCTCCCAGTTACTTCTGTCGTAGATCTACAACCTAGATGGCAGCACCAAGAGTAGCTGCAGCTGCTGGTGGCTCTCTATAGCCCAGAGATCACAGGGCATTTATAAATAAATATTTAACAGTAACCAAGCTAACTGGATAATCAGATAGAACATGGAGATATGTAGGAATGGAAACCAAATGGTAAAAATATATTGCCAATATACTTGCAAAAGTGTAAAAGTTCGGCCATCATATTTTTCCAGTCATTGATATTCATGTATTCTGAACTGGATTTTCACAAATCTGAAGAGCTTCATACATCCTCTGTCTGAAATAAATGGTTGCTTCATGTAAAGTTTAATGATGGTCAGAGTGAAACAAACAGAAAACAAATTCAGTGTTTTCTTGCTACAGCCCTCAAAACTTGCCCCTGTTTCTATTATCTATTAGTGAGCATATAGAGCTTATAGATTTCAAAGTCACAAAACACGCTATAGTGTGGAAAGAAGTAACTACCAGAGCCTTTCTGAAAGGCTATATTTGCAAAGAATTTATTTGTTGAAGGATAATCCTTGAGATTTATTTATCTGGCTGGAATAAATGTAAGCTAAATCTGAAATCTTTCAAATGTAAACATTGTTATTTGTGCAACAAGTGGTAATTTATGTTAAACACAAACAGGAAGCGTTGCTTAAAGATTTGCTAACATTACATAAAAATATGCTTGTTTACTGTTCTTCCAGAATAAAATTTAAAATACCATAACAGCCCATTTGGGATGGTAATGTGTTCTAATTAATTGATTAGTGAGACCATCCCTTGTATGTGAATTGATCCATGAAAATTTCATTTAAAATATTTAGTTCTCTATTGGATATTAATGTTTTCCTGTGATTCTATCTCCATGGAAATTCCATATCAGGAAAGCAATAACTGAACAAAAGAACAGATTTTTTGTTTTTTATTTTTTAACCACTCATTCTGAAGAAATGTGATTGCAGCATTGCTGTCAGAAAGAATATTATTATCTCAATGGGGAGGTTTTTATAGCATGGCCTTACACCCTGAAATGTGGGTTGGCTTCATTTTTGTTTGTCACTGTTCTTTTTCCTTTTTCACATTTTGTCCTTGCCAATAAAATAAAATAAAATAAATATGGCTGGCAAATGTTAGGTAACATTTTTATTTTAATTTTATTATTGTTTGAAGACAAAAAACACAGTCTCTTAAAATAAATATGCTTTCAAAAATTTGAATTAAAATACAATATTTGAAAATTTTGAAATAACTTTGCCGTTTGATGATTAAGGAATTGCAAAAAAAAAAATCAACAAGGATGGAAAAGCAGAAAAAAGTAATAAAAGAAATGATAATATTTTTACTATTTTCCAGCATTACCATGATTTGGTGTGGAATTCTGATCATATTTAAATCAATGACAGCTAAACTATGAATTGCATTCTTGCTTTCTGGAATATTTCCAACTATTCCCAAGGTATGCTATCCACTATTTCATGTGGGACCTAAATGCGTTCCCCCCAAAAAATGAGGTTCAATCATCATACCTTCACCCTTAATTCTGAAAAATCTTGTTGCTTAACTAACACTTTTTTAAACTTTAGTGATAACTTGGTCCTCTGAGCATGTTCAAAGCGTGGCTCCATTTCTAGTTAGCAAACACCTTAATAATAGGCAATACTCCTACCTTTAGCACAAGCTTTATTGCAGAAATTAATATCTCAATAAATATTACTGTCTGAATGTATTTTGGGCTTTGTCATCCAATGTAAGAAATAAATGTGAAGCTGGCAGTTACCATCTGGTTAATTTGATTACAATCACTAATGAAATAATATGTAAAAATATGAAGAGGAAGAAGCCTTTGAGCATGCTAAATAACGAAAGTCTGAATACAAACGACATCAGCTATGTCCTTAGCTAAGTTGCAACATCTGCAGCCTTGGTAAAGAGAATATAATTTAGTTGGGTGTATATGAATGTAAAAAATAATTGCATTTTGAAAAACAAAGCATAATAAACTAATTTCACTGCTTTTCTAGATAGAAATGCAATATGGAGGAGATGGATACCAACACATAATTTAGACTAATTTCAGCAAAGCATTTGCTGCAGTGTCTCATTATATGTTACATGAAAAATTAATTCAAACTCTTGTGGACTCAGACACTGAAGAAAAGATAAAAACTGTGCTTCCTGCGTAGACGGGATGTACTTTGTTAGGAAACTTGTTCTACACGCTTCGCAAACACATTTCAAAAATGAATCACAGAATCACAAAATGGTTAAGGTTGGAAAGAACCTCTAGAAGATAGATCTGTGAAGATCTATCCCATGAGTGGTTTGCCTGATACCACATTTGAGGTAAGACCTTGTCGCAAACTTGTAGCAGAATATCCCTCACATGGCCCCACTGAGATGACAATGGTTGTTTTGTTGCTGTTTATAATGTCTCTTCTGGTCTCCTGCTTTGATGTAAGAATTGCCATCTTTGTTGCCCTATATCCCCACGTTTTCTGTCAGCCGCGCACAGCAGCACATCATTGTGTGTGCTGACCATGAGCACTATCAAATTCGTTACAAATCGGCCAAGGGACTGAATGCTGGAAGGTAATGAAAGCAGTGGCACCACCCTGAGCTGAGGATGCTCCATGCTATTAATAAAGACGTTAAACAAAACTGCCAGTTCTTGCAGGATTGCCCGCCAGAGTACCACTGGCATCTGTGCTAGATCAGATCTCCATGTTTTTGTTAATTACTGCAGTGGAGAGAAACGTGGAGCTGTTTGAACGTGCAGGTGACTGCGTTAGCGAAACGCCACAGAGGCTTGAGAGACGGCGGAGACTTCTGCAGCCTGGTTTCCAGGGACTTGCTCCTTTGATGCCTACAAGCCCCTTGCAGAATAGCCCGTGTGTACTCCAAAGGCAAGGGCATGCAGAAGACTGCCTGGCTTAATCCCCAGCTGCCCATTGCATTTAATGTTTCTGTGGAATCCTCTACAATTTCTGCTAGTGTCTGCTTCTGAAAGAGGAATTTGTAGCAAATCACAGCTCTGTCATTTACTGTGAATATGCAATTTTTTGACACTGCCTGTTAAAATATTTATTAAGGCCTCATTAATTTACTTTTTTTTACCAACAAGAATGGCTTAATTCTTCTTGCTGATGAACTGCAGTCTGGCATGAAACAAGACCCAAAATGCTGGTTGATTATCTCAGCTACAAATGAAAAGGAAAGCACCCTATTTTTAAAAAAACTTTTTCAACTTTGAAAGGTTAGAAATTTTCTGCTGGCTAGCCTCAGTCTCCGGAGCTCTCGCATTTCTTTGAAGCTTCAGCACCCCCAAACCTGACTCTTTGTCACTTGTTACAAATTGTGGAGATGACCTATAATTAGGTCAGCAGGTTCAGATGGGCATTTATTCCACTATTAAATAGCTTTTTCGTGTCCTACTCTGTCCCTTGGCTTTTAATTATGTACTGCATCCTTCTCACTAGTGATTTTCCAAAAAAAAAAAAAAAAGAAGGAAAAGTCCCCTCTTTCTGCACTGGCAGTTCTTCAGCTGAATTGGCGATCCAATACTGAGCAATTTTAGACTTAGGTTTCCTTATGAAATAGCTTGGGCACAAAAATCTGTTCTTGATGCTACTCTCAATCAGTCACACCTGCACATAAACAGCTGGATCCTAGAATCTCGCTAGCTGGGTAACAGTCAGCTAGGCAGCAAAGTTTGGCTCCACAAGTATATAGTGAGAAAAACACCTTATATCTGTCTATCTATTTAACATTGCTGACATATATCTTATTGAAATTATTGACAATACAGTGAGACAATACAATCTTTGGAAAATGTTTTTGACATTGTATCTCCCAGTTATAGGACCTAAATAAGTTTGGTCTTGGGCAAGTCAGTAAAAGTTTATTGATGTGTAGGGGACCCTTCATTCACACATGCATGCTCATACCCACTCTAAGTTGGATGCACTATACCTTGCTATTAACTTAACCTTAACTAAGTAGATCTCTGGACCTTCTAATTATAGTTTCCAAAGGGACTTTGCCCTAGACACATAGATATGTCCTCAATTTTCTGGTGCATAGTGGAAGTGTCTCCATCATTTTTTGAATGACGCAGCCATGCTCTCAGAGTGCTTTCAGTCAGTTGCTAAACCTATGCAGTGCTAAAGCCCTGACTCTGCTTGGCTTCTTATGCACCAGCTTGTATGTACGTTTAATACGGACATTTTTCTGAGATAGTGCTCCATAGGGTGTACATCAGAAAAGGAGTATTTCTGAACCTCTCAATGCAGCAGAGAAAAAAAAGAAATCCAGCTGGGGTCTCAGTAGCAACACAGGAAATGGAATGATGCTTCTCACATTATTTGAATCACACTGAGACACATCAAATTGAGAGCAAATTCCTTTAAATTCCTGTTTGGTTTTAGTCATTCTGCAGCAGCTCTGCATTACAGAGAGAAAACAGACTGAAAGAATATATTTAACCTTCAGGCTAGAAAGCTTAGTACAAAACAAATACCATTCTGGAAAGACTTGTCTTGCTGTCAGTTCACCCAGGAGAAAGTTAAACTGAAATACATTTTAGAACTTAAATTTACAGCATTTAGGTGACTTAGTAAATATTTTCTTAGATACAGTAGAAATTTCCTCCTGAGGCATGTTTTACATTCTGCCTGTTCAAGAAGACCAAAAGCCATGGAATGGAGTTAAGCATTTTAGTTTTCAGCTCTCATCTTCCTGCCTTTGTCACGTTATGATGAACATGAGGCCATGTCCTTATCATGCAGTCTTCATAGACATGGGCAGAGCATGACAGGTCTATAGAAATGGCTGCGATTCTCCATTAATGTCACTAGCAGCAAGCCCCGCTCTTGCCCTTTAATTTGCACTGCCTATGGACAAAAGCTTCCAAAATACTGGTGTGGAAAGCAAATGAGCCCCTGCTGCAGTGGAAGAGAACCATTGCACTGTTATGAAAAACAGTCTTCTGCTTGCAGCTTTTGACGTCTGCTGTCTGCTCAAGAAACTGAAGGACATCATTAAAATTCTAGACAGAAGCAATCTGATGGTGATATCCATGTGGTAAATTGAGCAGCTTTGTAACAAAATGACTGAACCTTTGACCACCTCTCCATCTCTTGCCAACTAACCCACCTCCCCTGGGACAGTGCTGAATGTTCCAGATCTCAGGGCACCTTTGCACAGCTGCAGCATCACAGTAAATTAAAAAACAAAAAGGAGAAAAAAAAAGAATAAAAGAAAGAACAGCCTGCAGGAAAATTCTTTCATCATTTTCCCAGTTACAGAATTTATTTCCCCAAAACTATACAGTACATATATGAATGAGATGGACAGTATGCTGGAGCTAAGTTTAGTCTCTGAGATTTAAATATAAGAAGGAAAGAAATGGTAATGTTTAGGGGAAAAAAAAAAGCACAGAGAGAAACTCCTACTCCACAAGATATTTTTTCCCTGTTATGAATTGAATTAACCACACAGTGTATTATATACATATATATACATTATAAATATATGTGTGTATGATATGCATGTACACATATATGTATCACACATAGATCTTCTGTCGAGGGTCACTCTCGCACAAAGTGCCAGGGCCCTCCCCACAAGCCAGAGCAAACAACACCTCCACACAAAGCAAGGTCAACTCCCCCCTGCTGTTGTCTGTAGCAGGGCTTTATACCGGTGCAGGTGGGCATGCGCTGAGGAGCAGCACTCATTGGCTACAGGCTCCCAGCTGATTGGTTCTCCTCCAGGTGTTCGGTTGCTAGGCGTTGGTCCAGTTCCCCACAAACTCCACTTTCCTATATATTCTTACTAAGACCCCAACATCTCCCCCTCTTTTTTCCAAAAAACAAAAATTAGCAATAAACATTGCAACATTTACAAAAAACAAAGTAACATGGCTGTAATCCTCAGCATTTTCCCCTCTTTTTACAAAAAAACAAAAATTGGCAATATCACACATCAAATATTACAAATAAAAACATAGTTGCAAACACAAATATAATCATTCTGGTCACGCTTATGATAGTGTTTCATTTTTAAATTCCCAAGACAAAGAAAAATGGTCCCAAAGGAATACACAATTTCATTTTGCTTACAACCACAGAAATTCTTCTTGGAAAGGTAATTGTGCTCTTCATTTCAGCAACAGGAGAAGGAAAAAATCTTGCCCTTTGGAGCTGGGGAGGATGGGGGTCCAAGTTAGTATGGTCAGACTGGATATGCTATCATTTTTAGTTTTCAACCACTGGAAAGTTCTTCCAGTCACGGAGTCTGCCGCTCTTTTCAGTTCCAGACCTTGGGGAAGCTGTCCCACGATCCTGTTGCCACTGCCATTCCATCATCAGTCACACCTAAGCAACTGACACGGTTATCATGACCGGCAAGGACACCTGCTCTATCGGCTTTCAGTGTATCCCAGACATTGCAGTTGAAGTCGTCATAACCAGCTAGGAGGAGACGTAGCTGTCCCAGATTATAAGCTTGCCATCCTGGGAGGCACTGACTAGAAGCCTGGAATCAGTCCCCCAGTGCATTGCTTAAATTTTTGCCAAGTGTCCCCGGAGTGTTCTTCTAGTACGCATTTGAATTCTCCCCACAGGGTCAATGTTGGCTGTGATCTGAGCCAAGGTGGCGTTGGCACATGCTTTCCTAGCATCCCTGATTTGGTTTTTCAGTTGCTCGGCCTCCTGGCGTACCTGGTCAAGCTCACTCATTTTCCCATGCTAAAGTTGCACTTCACTGCCACCTCTGAGAGGACCACAAATCTGCTCTTCCGTCCGCTGCTCATTACTCTGTCCGGTTCGTCCGCCCACCCTGGCCTGCTCCCAGCGACACTGCAGCTTGGGGGGCGGGAGAAGGAGAAGAGGGTGGCGGTTGGGGGGGGGGGGGGGTCGCTGGCTCTTCTAATATGTGCACGTCAGTCTCTAATCACTGTGGATTTTGCCACATAGAGGTCGACTCCTGCACTTCCTCGGGTTGCGGCGGAGAGTTCGTGGAGGCAGCCATTGTCTGGGGATACTTGTTCGCCGCGTCCCTCACAACGCGGCGGCTCCCGTTTCCCTGTATTGGTGTGCCGTTTTTGCGGAACCGTGATCGGCACTCCGCTGCCTTATGCCCGAACCTTTGACATCTCGTACAGGTCCCATTAAATCCTCTCGGGGCCATATCCTCCATCCTGAATCTGTTGGGACACTTCCTCCTCATGTGTCCTAATCGACCACATAGGAAACATGTCCCATGAAATCTCCTGTCTTCCTTTCTAGACATTCTTTCTCCTTTAATTGCTGCGGCCAAAGCCGCACCATGTATTTTTGCTTTTTGTTCTTCCTCCATCAATGGCGCTCGGGCACAGGTCTCTATCATTTGGACAATTGAAGCTCCTGGTGGCAAAGTAGCTAACAGTTGCTTGCAAGTTTGGTTTGCGTTCTGAACTGCTAGATCCTTTGCCAATATTGCTTTCATTTCCGCAGGCACATTAGGTGCCATATCCAAGGCTTCCTTCAGTCGATCAACAAAGTTGAAAAAAGACTCATTCGGCTTTTGTGTTATTTTGGTGTATGGCAACTGTGGCGTTCCTATTTGTGGTAGTGCAAGGAAAGTGGCTAGCGCTGCATTTTTTGATTGCTGTAGTATCCTGGGGTGGAGCGCTGCCTGGGCCTCGGTTGCCCGGTAACGCCCATTGCCCATCAGTTGATCAAGGGTGGCAACCCTTAATGGATCGTCCATACTGCGATTTAGATTCTCCAATTGTTTTTCCTCTAATCTTTCCTGCCATTTTGCTAACCAAAGCATGTAAGCGGTAGAGGAAAGCAGGAGCTCCATTATCGCTCTGCTATCCGCAGGTACCATATGGAAATATTTAAACAGAGCAGAGACCTGATTTCTCACCAACTTATTGTCGTGCCCATACTGCATTACTGTTTTTTGTAAGCCTTGAACAAATTTCCAGTCGAGAGGTTCCCACCTGGGGCCCTGGGCTCCCGTTACTACAGGAGCTGCTAGTGGTGTTAATACAAATTCTCCTTGTAACTGAGCATTCTCTATGAGCCCTTTATACCGTGCTCCCGCATTAAATGTTGGATTAACAGGTGGCATTTCCTCATCATTACTTCCACCTGCAGTGGAAGTGGCTGGGAGCTCCGGCAACAATCCTTCTTCAGCTGGGTCACTTCCTCCAGCTGCTTTCTTTTGAATCTTAGGAGCATCTTTTCGTGCCTCCCACTGCTCTAATTGTTTGTCTACATTTTCCAACCCTTCGACTATAGCCCTATGGGCAGCCTTATAGGCTGCCTTCACATCTCTGGCCTTGGACCCACCGTCTAGTCGCCGCATTTGTTCTGATAATTCTGTCATTCTCTCTGCCTGTCCCCGGAGTTCTTGTCGCATTTTTTGAACTACGGCATTATCATCGTCCGATCCATCTGGGATCGGTACTTTAACTGGGTCCACTTCCATTTCGGGCGCTGTGGGGGTTGGTCGCTTTTCCCCCTCCCATTCGGGCGCTGTGGGAGGTGGTCGCTTCTCCCATTCAGGTGCTGTGGGAGGTGGTCGCTCCTCCCCCTCCCATGGGGGGAGATACTCATCCACTCCCCCCCATACTTCTTGTTCGGCCAAAGTTACCGGACATGCCTGTTTAGGTGAGGTTACCTTTCTCTTATTATCTATTTTCTTACACTGAATTGGCTCAGTATTGTTGGTACATTCAGAACTTTCAGACCCGTTTTCCTTTTCTTCTCCATGGAGCGCTTCCCAAAACACAATAGCAACTAACCGCTCAAACATAGGCCATATTAGACGAAATGTCTTTGTGAGGCGCCACGCTTCCTCCGAGCCTAATTGTACACCGTCCCATAGTTCTCTTCCTACTCGCTCCCACGATTCAAATTTATATGCTTGGGAAGCTTCTTCTATGATTTTTCTCTTCTTACAAAATAGTAATAAATCAGTTAGCTCAGTTTTCGAGACCTCAATCTTAGTTTTTTGAGCAAGCCTTACGAAGCGTTCAACAGTATCATGTTCCATTGCTGTTGCAGCAACTTTCACTCTAGATGCGCCAATTCCCATTCTGACTCACCAGATCGTGGTGACAATCCGCTTTTCTCCAGCAAGATCCCTTGCGTTCTCGCACGATCACGTCGGGGTCACCAGATGTCGAGGGTCACTCTCGCACAAAGTGCCAGGGCCCTCCCCACAAGCCAGAGCAAACAACACCTCCACACAAAGCAAGGTCAACTCCCCCCTGCTGTTGTCTGTAGCAGGGCTTTATACCGGTGCAGGTGGGCATGCGCTGAGGAGCAGCACTCATTGGCTACAGGCTCCCAGCTGATTGGTTCTCCTCCAGGTGTTCGGTTGCTAGGCGTCGGTCCAGTTCCCCACAAACTCCACTTTCCTATATATTCTTACTAAGACCCCAACAATCTTCACACATAGAAGACCCCTGCTCAGGTTCCTCCAAGTGCTTTGTAAATATTGGGCACATCTCTGGGATATCTCCAGGACTTTTTTTTTTTTTTTTTTTTAATACTTTCCTGATGGAAGGCCTTGAAATTAGACAAGCTTCCCCAGGTTACTGCCCAAGAGGGCTACTGAGGCAGTGATGGAGTTATGGGCTATGGGATGTGTCATCTTGCCCAGACTGTGCACAGCTATGTTCTCCCCAGCTCTTAGCCCAATTTCTGCCTCTGGGAGCCTGTCAACACCTCCTGTACATGCAATAGTTACGCAATGAAGGTTACCACATTTTGGTAGATCTGTGATGCTCATGTGTCCCTTGCTCCTCTAGCTTGATTTTCAGTATTTATTTTGAAGAGTGTTTGTGCTGTTGGATTTCCCTGGCAGTCACCTGAATTACTTTGCAGTCTGCATATGCCCTCAAATTTGCAAAGAGCTACCACATCAAAGGACTGAGACCCTCCTGCCATTCCTGAATGAACCACGTGGTTGGTTATCACTAGGAATAAAAAGGAATATTTGCAACATTATTATATCTGTAGCCATCATACTACTACTAAAGCCTGATTTTTCAGAAACGCATTTGTTATTCAGAATTACAGAATGAAGACTTTACAAACCTGTTTCAAACTATGAGTTACTTGCAAATCTTTCACTCCACCTATTGGTTGCAGTGTTTGTGCTTTGTAACAACCCGTTTTTTCATGTTGTGCAAGCAGCTGCCACAGTCACACAATAATGTTTCCATCTCTTTCTGGATGAGGCCCAGGCTCACACAAAGCTTTGAAGACAGTCATGCGAGCATTCTCACAGGGAATCTGCATGCAAAGTATCTATATATTTGCCAGTGTCTGCATATTGTTATCTCTTCATAGGAATATCCACAGGGGGAAAAAAACATGCTTTCAGGAATGTATGCAAGGCATAAATAAAAAAGCTCACAAATGCCACTGCAGTAAATTTTAGATTTTGCATTTGAATAAGGTAGTTTTTCAGTGTTATCCTAAATTCAATATTTGCATTGTTATAAGAGTAGTTTTTAGATTTTGGCCAAATCTTTTTTTCAGACAGTTCTACACTACATGCAAGCCATATCTACTCTTGTCTTGCAAAATGCCATTTTCTCTTGCCCATTGTGAATAAGTTAGACTGTATGAGCAAACTGTATGGCTTACTTGCCATAATATTTCTGTGCACATGAGGACTCCATGATAGCATGTTTGTTTTTGAGTGAAACTCCCCAAAAGATATCACAGATCTCAGAAGGAGCCTTTGTTCTTTGCTGCCAGTAATATCTGGCATTTGGTTTATCCCATACCTATATTTCTCTTAAATCATCAAAACAAAGTGTAAATTTTCACCTCTACAGAGCATAAATTCACGCTTTATGCGTGAAGAATATTCTATTAATTATCCCTGTTAATTCTTTTTCTATGGTCATTTGCAGGAAACGCACATTTAGTCTGTCTTTTTTCCAGGGAGACATGTACTGATGACTAATTTTACATGAGTTCTTGCTGTAGCATATATCAGCTACTTCATTTCCTTCCCAGTAATGCCTACAAATATGACTTTCTTTATCTGCAGCTCTCTGGGATTGCTTGTGAAATTCAGCTACTGCAAAGGATTTGTGGCATAATATCTCAGCTGGAGATATTGTAAGATAATACCTTTTCTATAGCAACATGAAGAAATTAGCCCATATATCCTGTGGGATGTTGTGAAAACAGTTGAGAGGGACAAGCTAATTACACTATCTCCTCAACAGAAAACAGATTAGAAGAGCTACAGTAGTCTAAAATTGTCTGGAAAGTACACACGTGATTTTTCACTCCTTGTAAAAATAAAGCGTTCAGTTAAATTAATAAACCTAAAATCAGCATGCTTGGAATCAATAAATCTAGAAAGGGGTCAGGTGAAAATTTAAAACCATGTAAATGATTTGATTTCCAAAATCACTTAAATACATTTTAGAGATTTTCAACTTAAATTATAAGACCCACCCTGTCCAGTTTGGAATGTTTCAATAGACTCTCAAATATGATTATAATAAGCATCTTCAACTGATGTATCCACAAGCATTTTATGTTAACAGTTGCTTGACAGTTACTTAAAAGGCAAGTACTGAAAGTATTCTGGAGTACCAAATGACACATACTAACTTTTATTTGTACTTTTACTTTCTATATGTCTATTTCTCTCTCTGAATAAATATAGGTGTGAGCATATTTACATATATATGGTATATACATTTCCATTTATACTATATACTACTTCATACAATGCTTTTAATACACTGTGTATTTTAATATGGTGATTATATATAATATATAGTATATAATAGTATTTATAAGCACTTATAGTGTATATAGTGTATATATAGTACATATAGCATATATATACATATATTATGTGTTATATATATTGTACACATATATTAGAAATAGGCGAACTTTATGCATCCAAAATTTGCAAGAATCTCTCTCTCTCTCAGTCCTCATAAGCCTTAGAGAAGATTTTTTGGAGGGGGTAGAGAAGTAAATCTCTGCATTAGACTGCGAACTCACCAGAATCCTTGCTTAAACAGAATTTTTGAAATTGAAACATTAGAACATAATCATGTCTTGAGCACAGTTGCATTTTCATATCTTCCTCTTACTTGTAGTGAATTACTGATGAAATGGATTTTTGAGCAATGGTTGCACTAAATCTCATCGGATTATGCTTAATTAGAATAATCAGATATGTTTCCTTTACTATCTACATGCCTGGAGTTAAACATGGCTATTGACTTCAGTGGAGCCCCAGTATCACCAACCATATATGAAACCCCAAATATTAATACACAAGGCAGGATACCCCAATTAACTCTGTTTTGTGAGCTTATGTTCTAGACCTCTGCCTGCTGTGGGATCATAGAGTATTCAAGTGGGAGGAACCCCTGGAGGTCATTTGAATCAACCTCACACCCAAAACCAGATCAGGTCACTCAGGGCCTTCAGGCCATGTATAGGCGAGATTTTTCCTTGGCCAGTCAAAATCCATCCAGGTGGCTTTCCTGATCCTCATTATTAAACCAGAAAAGTACTTTTCTATCATCATATTACCTCAAGTGAGCACTGATAAGAGTTAGGATCATGCTACAGATTAAAGAAGAAAATTTTCCAAGATCACTTAACAAACTTCTAGTAAAGGATAGTAAGAAAATCAAAGCTTAGTTGTTAAGATGTGTTATTTCACATTGATTGCATTGAATAGGTTTAAGAAAGGCCATATCTATATTTAATTATTTGGTAGTAAATCAAAATAGTCAGCTATATTGTCTGTATTCTCCATTTTTCAGACTATGGTATATTGACCCTTCAGTTCTACAGGCAATTTCTCCTCTTGAATCTAGCAATTTTTCCTAGATTCCATTATCAGAACTGGAAGAATCAGTAACTTTTCCTCTTCTATGTTGATCATCTCTTTAAACAACTTACTCCTACAGATATGAGTTTCAGCCTTCCTTATCTAATTAATGTGATTTGTATGTGTGTGTGCGTATTGCTTGCTAAGCTATGAACCAGGATTTCCCTGGATCACGTCCCATGCAAACAAATGTGGAGCAAGGAGATAGTTGTTGTTTAAATGAGTTTGCAGGTATAAGACAACAGATGAGTTGAAAAGGAGAAGGACAAGAGTCTAACAAGAAAATAAACAGTGAGACAGGAGCTGTCATCACAAGCCACAGTGGTTTCACCATACCTGTACATACCAGCACACTGTGGCAGCAGAAGGACCACAGAGGCAGATCAACCAAAGTGCTGAGCAGCACAAAAGTCTGTTGGCGTTTTCAGGGAGATTTAACAAATGGTGAAGGATGTTGACATCACAAATTGTGGTGAAAGGACAGCAAGGGGAGTGAGAGATAAGGAGGCGAAACACTGGAAGGAGCATTGAAAGTGAATCCAAGCACTTTAAAATGATGAACACAGAAACAGAATGCAGACGGGTGATGTCATCAGAGCAAGAAGAAAGGAAAATTATATGCTGTACTATTTATTCTTTAAGAAAATCACATCATATGCTTTGGTTTTTCCTGCTTTTAACTTTAGTTCTTTTCACTTTTTTTTTGTAGAAAATGAACCCATTTATTTTTCTGACACATGATTGTTATGAAGACTTCTTCCCAGAGCAGAGAAAAATTATTCCTCCCCTTCCATACACCAATCTCCTAAAAGTCTAATCTATGTGAAAGGAGAAATAGCATTTTCCCGTCCTTATTTTTGAACAAGTAAAAAAACTCTGGATCTGCAAAACTTACAGTTACTTCCCAATAATAGGAACCTTAACCACAGTCCAGCTCAGCTGGACTAATTTAGGGGGTTTTAGGAGAGGCAATTATCAGCTAACAGTTATATAAAATGCCAGGAGGAGAGTAGTCTGTAGTTGGCTTTGGGATTTTGGTTTAGGTGGTAGTTAATATAAACTCAGACACTTTGGGTGGCTGATGTAATAGGGCTTACACTTTTTGTCATTGTTATGTTTCAGTTGTGTTCTTATTAAGGTACAATAAGCAAGAGGTTATAAGGAAAGGCTCACAGTGATCATTCATATGCTATTCAGAACAGCATCCCTTACAATGCTGTTCATGTCAAATTTCTTGATGGTGTGTGTTGTCTAGGCCTGCAGCTTCCCTATGGGAAATCCTGAGTGTGCTGATTTCTGCAAACACAGGCACAGATGGGCTCCACTTTGGGTGGCGGACTATCCTCTGGGGTGGCACAAAGTGTAGTTCACAGCATGTTAATCCCACTCTGACATTTCTACAAATGTGAAGTGTATAGGAATGATTTATGAACATGCTAAAAACTCCCAGGGGAACAGATTTTTCAGGTGATAGGAAATGGGAGGCTACAGGAAGTTCTATCCCAGAGGCAACTGGAATGATGAGTCTTTACTGGAAATATAGTTTATTTTGAAAATATTGAGAAAGGTAAAGAAATGTCAGAGAATAGGCAATTGTCAAATGATATTTACTGCTCTTCTTTTAGGTGTCCTGACAGTCCTGACAGAAGGGTTTTGGCTTCTACGACCATGGGACTCTGTTTGATGACCACCAGCTAGTGGAAAATGATGGGAACCATCTCAGCAAGAAGGGCACATGTCTCTGCCAAAAGGCTGGCCAACCTGGTTAGGAAGACAAGAAGGAGGAAGGGGAGTGCCACACAGACACGGCGAACAGTACCACGCAGCCTAGGTCAGATGGCTTCCAGCAGGAGTATGGTAGTGGGGAAGTGAGGATAGGAAATGATCACAGAGGGTCCTCTTTCACCCCTCCTGAGAAACCTGCAGGCTCGGTTACTTCCCTGAAATGCCTGTACACCAAGGCCCAAAGCATGGGGAATAAGCAGGATGAACTGGAGATCTGTGTGAGGTCCCAGCGTCATGATCTCATTGGAATCACAGAGACGTGGTGGGATAGCTCTCACGACTGGAGCGCTGCCATGGAAGGCTGTGTGCTCTTTAGGAAGGACAGACTGGGAAGGCGAGGTGGTGGAGTTGATCTTTATGTGAGAGAGCAACTGGAATGCATGGAGCTCAACCTGGGAGTGGAGGATGAGCGAGTTGAGAGCTTGTGGGTAAGGGTTAAAGGGCAGACTAATGTGAGAGACACTGTGGCGGGTGTCTGCTACAGGCCACCTGACCAGGACGAGGAGGTTGATGAGGCTTTCTATAGTCAGCTGGATGTTGCGTCATGGTCACAGGCCCTGGTTCTCATGGGGGACTTCAACTACTCCGACATCAACTGGAAGGACAACACAGCCAGGCACAAACAGTCCTGGAGGTTCCCGCAGAGCGTCGACGACAACTTTTTGACACAGGTTGCGGAGAAGCCAACGAGGAGAGGTGGGCTACTGGACCTCGTGCTAATAGAGAGGGACTTGGAGGAGATGTGAAGGTGGGGGGTAGCCTTGGCTGCAGTGACCATGAGTTGGTGGGGTTCAGGATTCAACAAGGAGGAGGCAGGGCTGTAAGTAGCCTTGCAACCATGGACTTCAGGAGGACCAACTTTGGCCTCTTCAGAGACCTCCTCGGAAGAATCCCATGGGCTAGAGCTCTAGAAGGAAGGGGGGCCCAAGAGAGCTGGTTGGTTTTCAAGCAGCACTTCCTCCACGCCCAGCAACAGTGCATCCCTGTGTGTAAGAAGTCAGACAGAGGGAGCAGGAGACCTGCGTGGATGAGCAAGGAGCTTGTGGCAATGCTCAAGCAGAATGTGGAAAAAAGGACAGGCCCCCTGGGAGAAATACAGGAATGTAGTCAGGGAATGCAGAGATGCGACAAGGAAAGCTAAGGCGCGTTTGGAACGCAATCTGGCAAGGGACGTTAAAAATAACAAGAAAAACTTCTTCAAATATATTAACAGCAAAAGGAAGATCAGGGGAAACGTGGGTCCGCTGGTGAATGGGATGGGCACCCTGGTTACGAATAACACAGAAAAAGCAGAGATGCTGAATGTCTTCTCTGCTTCAGTGTTTACCAAGGGCAGCCCTTCAGAGTCCCAGGCTCTAGGGACAAGAAAAGAAGCCTGGAGAGAGGAAGACTTGCCCTGGATGGAGGAAGATTGGGTCAGAGAGCACCTAAGGAAACTCGATACTCACAAATCCATGGGCCCTGATGGGATGCACCCCAGAGTGCTGCGTGAGCTGGCGGATGTCATAGCTAAGCCGCTCTCCATCATCTTTGAAAGATCCTGGAGAACAGGGGAGGTGCCGGAGGACTGGAAGAAAGCCAATGTCACGCCAGTCTTCAAAAAAGGCAAGAAGGAGGACCCAGGCAACTACAGGCCAGTCAGCCTCACCTCTGTACCCGGAAAAGTGATGGAATGGCTCATACTGGCCGTTGTCTCCAGGCACATGGAGGACAAGAAGGTGCTCAAGAGTAGTCAGCATGGATTCACCAAGGGGAAATCTTGCTTGCCTAACCTCACAGTCTTCTATGATGGAATGACCAGCTGTATAGATGAATGGAGAGAGGTGGATGTCGTCTATCTCGTCTTCACCAAAGCTTTTGACATCATCCCTCACAACATCCTCCTGGGCAAGCTCCGGAAGTATGGAATAGATGAGTGCACAGTGAGGTGGATTAGGAATTTGCTGGATGGCAGAGTTCAGAGGGTGGTGATCAGCAGTGGAGAGTCTAGTTGGAGGCAACTGGTGTTCCCCAGGGGTCAGTCCTTGGTCCAATCCTGTCCAATTTATTCATCAATGACCTGGATGAAGACACAGAGTGCTCCCTCAGCAAGTTTGCTGATGATATGAAACTGGGAGGAGTAGCCGATACCCCAGAGGGCTGTGCTGAGCTCATCCCATCCAGAGGGACCTGGACAGACTGGACAACTGGGCAGTGAAAAACCTCATGCAATTCAACGAGGGCAAGTGCAAGGTCCTGCACCTGGGGAGGAATAACCCCAGACACCAGTACAGGCTGGGGACAAACCTTCTGAAGAGCAGCTCTGCACAGAAGGACCTGGATGTCATGGTGGACGACAAGTTGACCAGCAGTGTGCTCTTGTGGCCAAGAAGGCCAATGGGATCCTGGGGTGCGCTAAGAAGAGCGTCTCCAGCAGGTCGAGGGAGGTGATCCTGCCCCTCTACTCAGCCCTAGTGAGGCCGCATCTGGAGTATTGTGTCCAGTTCTGGGCTCCACAGTACAAGAGGGATGTGGAGCTGCTGGAGAGAGTCCAGCGCAGGGCTACAAGGATGATCAGGGGCCTGGAACACCTGCCCTGTGAGGACAGACTGAGGCAGCTGGGCCTGTTCAGCCTGGAGAAGAGAAGGCTGAGAGGGGATCTATTCAGTGTCTATAAGTACCTCAAGGGAGGCAGTGAGGAGGATGGTGCTGGCCTCTTTTCAGTGGTGGCCACCGACAGAACTAGAGGTAATGGCCACAAACTGAAACACCAAAAGTTCCACAGGAACTTAAGGAAAAATTTTCTTAACAGTGAGGGTGACAGAGCACTGGAACAGGCTGCCCAGAGAGGTTGTGGAGTCTCCTTCTCTGGAGATCTTCAAAACCCGCTTGGACGCAGTCCTGTGCCATGTGCTCTAGGTGACCCTGCGTGTGCAGGGCAGTTGGACTGGATGACCTCTAGAGGTCCCTTCCAACCTTAAGCATTCTATGATTCTATGATTCTATATTCACAGGAGAAGCAAAGATCCACAACTATTCCTTAGCCTGGTTACCTCACTCAGTAGGCCTCAGGTGGCCTAACTAAAGCTCATTTTCACCCTCCACCCAGTTGCCTAGTCATGGCCAACAGGCATCTTCTGATGCGGTCAAACAACGACAAAGAGACAAAGGCATACACTTGCTTCCAAATGTGTGTTCAGAATGATACTCACATGTTGGAACATCAGAACCATGCTTGACACAGTGAACGGTGGGCATCCTGAGCATCATTTTGTCAGAACTCCATGATGCAGTCATCATCATCCTGTACAAGAAGAAAGGAGAAAAGTCAGACTGCTCAAACTACCGAGGTATAACTCTGCTCTCCATTGCTAGAAAAATTTTCACAAGAATACTTTTGAACAGACTAATATCCGCTATCTAGAAGAACTCTTAGCTGAAAGCCAATGTGGTTTGAACTGCAACACAATAGGAGTACCACAGGCATGATATTTGTTCTCAGACAACTGCAAGAGAAGTGCAGGGAACAGAACAAAGAACTCTATATACTTTTGTTGACCTCACAAGAGTAAAGGGTAAAGCGGTAAAGGGCAAACCCCTTCCCATATATTCGTTTGCAAAGCCTAGCCATGAAAATGAATGAACACTACTGTTACCTGTCTGACCCATTAGGCAGCCTGCTGCATACCTCAGATGCAGTTGATCACCAGGTGGACAATGTCTGTATGGGGTGCCTTGGAGCAGGAGAGGCACTGTAACATGAAGCTCTGAATCCGCAAAAGACATGGGTTTCTGCAGAGTCATAGGCATAAGTCCCGCTAGACTGTGACTTGAATGATTATGGCTAGAAGGATACTGAATTTATGAGGAAAAGAAGGGTGAACAATTCCCACTGCCCCTATAAATCAGCAGATGTCACTTGGGTAAGAATCTTTTTCATAGTTACACACTCAGGATCTGGCCCAGAAGGCAATATCTTTCCTGAACAGTGGGAAATCATCTATTTCGCTTCATTGATACAACTCCCAAGTTATATCAATCCCAAACATTTTTTTACATTTAAGAAGCATCTGCTGAGAAAACATCCCCCTTGTCTGCACAGGCATCAGCTGCTCTGACAACATGCAGTCATGCAGAATCTGCATTTAAGGATACCAGGTTGTTGGATTAATTTCTCCCTTCATGATACTCAACATGCCATAAGACGAAAGAAGAAGAAATTGGAAGAAATTTTATTTTATCCAAGTTGTGTGAGGCTTTTTGTTGGTTTGCTTTTTTTTTTCTGTGTGTCCTGCCTCACTGTTACTGTCTACTTACTCACAGCATTCATTCAATCTCAGTACTGCCTGCTTAACAACTCCATTTTGCAAGGACCTTTTAGATCTAGAAGAGACAGGACACTCATTTTAGTCTCTGACCTGTGTCCTAACCTGTGGAAAGTGTCTGTCGTCTCTGGCTCTGCTGTAATCCTTGCTTCTTATGGGATTATACACTGTGACTTTGGCTATTGCCGCTCTGAAACAACTCTCCTATAGGCACTGACTGCAATGATCCTCATCTTTGGCTGCTCCCTAGGAACACAACTTTGTATTGAGAGATGAGAGAGGAAGGAGCAGCACATGTCCTGACATAGACAATGTGGACATTTAAAAAAAAAATATGGAGTTCACAAATTTGCTGGAAAAAAATAAATTTACCAAGATAGTTAAGAGTACCAGGCTTCTGGCAGCTGATTTAAAGGGTTTTCCCTGCAGCCTATTGCACTCAAAGGCCGCATTAGAGAAAGATCTTTACTGTTTTCTGAGAAACTACACAGTTCTCTATTTTCACAAAATGTTTTATTTTTCCCTTTTCCCTATATGAAAGATTGTAAAAAGCTGTGGAAGAAAGAGACAATGGTCCTGTTTGTAAAAGCACTTCAAGATACTTACAGATACATAACTGAGTCTGCTGAGTTAATGGGACCATTATATAACTAAATAAGGAAAAATGATTATGAGACCTAGTCAGGTACCCCAAACTGATTAAGTTCTGTTATATTCCTCATTAACAAAACAAAAAAACAAACAACAACAACAACAACAACCAAAAAAAAAAAAAAACAGATGAACAGATGAATCATGTTTACATTTCTAAGGCACTTGGGAACTCAGCAGCATCACAGACATTTTTGTCCTCTCCACAAAAGAAACTGACAATTCCGCTTGTTTGTTTGTTTGTTTTTAGCATAAAAATCTGCTTTTCACCTCATAGAGGGAATTCAATAGAATTGTTAAAATATATGGTTTTCTAGGAAAAAAAAAGCAATCCAGTTCTCTCCAATGTTTCAACAAGTATCCAGGTATTCTCATTAATTTTTGATTTTTTTTTCACGGAAATTATTTATCCTCTTGCTAACTATTCTGTTCACCTAAAGACCAAGTCCCACTCCATATTCCTGCTTTCTACTCCAAATTCTCTCTGTTATAATCATCTTTCAGGACACTGTTCTTTAGACTCATCAACATGAAGAGTGTGAAATATAGTCATTTTCTGTAGAGTGGGAAGTCTTCTCTTCCCTTTTTATATTCGTTGTAGATTGAAATGGCCTTCAAATAAATGAAAATCTGTCCCCTAGCACATAGCCTCCTGGAGCTAATGCTCTTCTGTCATCTCCATCATGTGTAATTAAAAGTTATTATGAAAATCTATAAAGGTTCCAAGGTTAAAATGAGGGAAATCTGTTACTGATTTCCATATCAATCTGTAGAAAAAAAAAGTTGTGGATGCTGCAGTTTGCTACTCTAGCCTTCTCTTTTTGTCTCCTTCTGTTATATCGTTCCAGCAATATTTATTCCCTAGAGCATTTTTCTCTAATTGTTCACAAAAGTTTCCAATTCTACCAAAAGCTTCACTGGTTCTGCCTGTCAAGCCAGCACAATTACTCGTGACACTAACTCACAATAACATTATTTTCTTCTAATAATGTGTTTAGAATAGGGCTAGATTAATGACCAAAAAAAAAAAAAAACCCAAAACAAACAAACAAAGCAAAACAAAACAAATTCCCTGAAATTCCAGCCACACCTTTCCCTCTGTGTATTTACAGACTCAAAAACATGTGGCCTGATTACAGCATTATTCTACATTGCTTGTAATTTAGTGTAGTATGATATAAAAAATAAAATCAGACAATCGTTTGATATTCTGTAATATTCACAAGAAAAACTGTAAATTCTTTGGGGAAATCACTGAGCAGGCAGAAAGTAATTTGGTATATTCCCTTTTGGTTATGCTAATTACCTGATTATTTTCTTTTATCCATTATTCCTATCCTCTTTGATCTCCTCTCCCTCTTATTTCACTCACTAACGAGTAGAAGTACCCTTGAGCTGAGAAAACAGACTCATCTCACACAAGCAAATTGGAAAATATTTAATTTTGCTAAACATTCTGGAAATTCAGTGAAAATTTTCCTAATTAGTGACTCTTCTAGTCAGCTAGGTTTTGATTCTGAAATTCATTTCTCTACCTGATGGCTCAGTTTTCAACTTTCTTGCCTTTAAACCACAATTTTCAGCACCACTCATGGTGAAAAATAATTTTTTCTACTGAAAGAGAAAAATTTTGCATCTAACCAAAAAAAAAAAAGAAATTCACAGACTCCATAATGATGCCTGACATATAAAAAGCAATCCTCTACATTTTAACACCTTCGTATTAACACATGTTTAGCCCTCCTGCTATATTTTTATATTCTTGTTCTTTGCTCTTTGCAATCATTTGCAAAGCAATTTGTAAAGATTAAATACATATATCAAACATGAAAAACAAATCCTAAGTCATTTTATATCCATATCAACACATAAATACAAATACTGTAAGTCTAAGTTCTGTAAAGTGTTTACATTTCATAAAGATGGGCACACTAAAAGTAATATTTTCTACAAAAACACAGTAGAACAACCTTGTATGACTACTAAATATGGTATTCCTCTATAGTATAAAGATAACCTTTTCCATTGCTACCTGAGTATTACTGCTTTTCTCATTCCCATATGCAGTATAATTCATTATCTTGCTCTTTTATGCATTATCCAATTTTCCAATAGAGCCTAATAGCTATAAACCTTGTTCCTACAATTTTGTCTTGAAATAATTAAAACATATAAATAATTTTAGATATAGAGTTTCATTTTTATGGTTAAATCAGTAATTTCTGTTTCATTCTTCTTTTTTTTTTTTTTTTTTCCTTTTTTATGTCCATAGTTAACATCTAGATTTAAAGCCCTATTTTCTTCTCAGCTGATATTACATATCTCAGTTTTTGCACTGTTATAAGCAAAAACCATGTCTGGTCTTTTCCTTTGGAGCAGAAATGGAATACTTGACAGAAAAAAAATAATAATAATTTGAGGAATTCACTCAATATTTGTGAAAATAAAATAGGAAAATAGCTCCAAAAAGAGGACAGGCTGTAAGCAAAAATGCCCAGGTGTAATACCATGTGCTAAAGTATGCTTCTGCATAGGTATGTAAAAGAGAGGCAGGCCATCCTTTCACCTAATGGACTTTGAGGTCTATGATTCTCAGCAGGTGCAAAATAACATGACAAAACGACTTTGTGCCAGGCCGGTAAGGAAACGTAAAATCTAGTCTTCCAAAAGAAGACAATTAAAACATATGCTGGATGACTGTGAAAGTAACTAGGTGAAAATCAAGTAAAAAAAAAAAAAAAGGAAATCAATTCTCAGGGTAATTCTTATGCTTTTATCAGCAAAATTCACTGAGTTATATCACCCTTCAGAGGACAAGGTTAGCCATGCCATGTGTTTTCAGGTAAGAAAGCCATTTGACTGCTGGTTGCCATTCTTCTTAGATTCTCTGTCCATGGGCAAAGCTAAGAAACTCTCCTGAACTGCTTGGGAGGCAGGGAGAGAGGAGGATGGAAAGAGGGAAGCAGAACTCTTTCAGTCATCATGGTTGTATTGAAAAGCTCAACTCCTTCAATATTAGTGGCTCATAACAGAGAGAATCTGAAGCAATTATTTTTAAAAAATATACTTCTTTGCTCATTTAATATTTTATGGATCCTGAGACTTAACATTTGAACAGCTTAAATGAATCAGCATGTTCCCAATCACATACTGGTATTTTGCAGGGTTGCTGTAGAATTTTCAATAATCATAGTAATAAGGACCTACTTTGAGGACATAGTAATGAGGACCTGTGAGGAAAAGGGTCATGTTTGAGTCTACAGTAAACAACTAATAAATTTTTCCAAGGGGAAATCATTCCTCTTTTTTTTTAAGTAGTCTTTACGATGCCTGTAATGTTTTCCTCCATCTCTTTGCAGTTATACGCTTACCTTTCTTATTATTTAGTTCCTTCTACAATAATGTTAGATCTTATCCCAATTTTTTTTAAGTCTATTTCTCATTACATTTCTTGTAAAGCACAAAAATGATATTACTGTCAACAGGAAACATCAGGTAAGGTCCATATATCTGTAGTCTAAAACTGCTAGCCTAGAGGATTTAAGCATTTAAGCTGCGCTCTGCAATTCATCCCAACTACTCTGCTTCACTCCATTATTCAAAGTATTTCCAAATCCAAGACTGTCCAGATTTAAATATGTGAGATCCCTAATATCTTAAATCCAAATCTTTGACCATTTAAATTATATATCTTGCATGCAAGTGAGATATATATCACGGCTTTAGATGACCAAGTGTAATTGAAGGGACATGCAGCTGCCCTAATAGTGTGAGAGTAGAGCACTCATGTGAAGCTGGGATGGTGAAGAGGGTTCCCCAACTTACACCACAGTCCCTAATGGTGAGGATGGAGAGATGGCTGCATGAGGGGCTGTATGCAGTTCTTGCTCTTGGGGACACTTGCTGTCACACTCCATTCTGTTCCCACCAATATCCATCTCCAACTCCAGAGAGGATGATCACTGCCTATATTTTCAGTGTAACTGCTGCTCTGCTGTGAGTCACTATTGTGTCTCAGGTGCATCTTCAGCAGGAGTCTTCAGCAACAGAGCAACTGTCTATGCTGAGCACAATTATCAAGAATATATTTGTATATAAATATTCTCATGCTTGTATTTATTGGAATATCATTAAATCAATATTCTTTTGTTCATAAGATTCAGCAGCTGAAACTTTGCCTAGTTACATTTTGTTTATATTTTTCATATATTTATGGAGTAGAAGCTCACAAATCAATGACCTAAAGCCAGAAAAGAAGCAGAGAATAAAAGAGCAGCAGCTCGGGTTGTAGAAGGATGTTGCACTGATGCTTCTGTCATTTCCTTTAGATCATCCCTTTTATTCATAATCAAGTAAAAATGGCTTTCAGTCTTAATTCAAGCTTAAAAGGAGCATCAAGAACAACTAAATACATGGCTGCATGTTTGAGAAAGCATGCAGTCTGTGTAGACAGTGTAGTGATTCTTACATAATTAAAATAAAAAGCTTTCTGACGCTGTGAGATTTGTTGGCCAAGAAGGAGCTCCTTACAATTGGGTCAGCCAAAATGGAACTATTAAGTACTTTTCTGTGGCTCATCAGAGAAAATAATACAGTGTGTGCTAGAGCGCTCTGTGTGGCATTACATCAGTGCCTTAAAACACTCTTTCTGTGTTGCTCTGATGCTTTTACTTTTGAGAGAAAATAAAGTACACTTATAATTGCTCCAAAGAGTCTAGTCTCTGCTTCTCCAAACTGTCATTCTTAATCCGTTTCACCTCAATGTACTTTCTACCATCCCTGACCATGTATCCAGCTGATTATAGGGGGCAAATCCTCAGTTTGTGGAAACCAATAACACTACACTGAGGTTTGTGAAATACCCTATAGAGGTGATGGAGGCTCTCTACTCCCTGTCAGATCTGTTGTGGATCTTGATGAATTTTCTTTCTCTTAGGAGACCTTTATTTTTATATATATTATTCTTCGACCGGCCTGATCCCCTGCTTATCCAGTCATTACATGCTCTCTAGTAGAGCAAGGACTGACACAGTTTTAGCTCGAAGTCCTTACAAACTTTTCTCTATTCTTTGCTCACACACTTCCAGGCAGCAATCTCCCTGCTGCCACTTTTAGCTCTGCCCTTTTCCCTTCTAATGCCTCTGCTTTTTCTTAGCATGGCTTTCTCTGATCCCAGCAACTGCTTTCCTAATGTACCTTTGCCCAGCTTATAGTACTTAATGCTCCACATTTATTTTTTTTTTTCAAGGCAGTAATCAGGCCAGCTATGACCCCTTCTTTGGGTAGAATTCCTCCCAACTAAGAGTGCTGCTGCCTTCCTTTAGCACCTGCCGTGCATGCTGTGCTGGCGAGCACACACGGGCCAGGCAGTGTCCTCGCATTCTGAGTATACTTGTGAGAGAAGGTTTAAACTCTGCTACGATTTTCTTTTTTGCACTGTGTTTAAAATGTATTCCATGTACGCATGCATTTTTTAGGCACTGCTGTGTTTCTTAGTTTGCTGTATTACAAGTTCACAGTTCTCCTACTCTTCCCGAGTTACTTGAAAACTACTAAAACCATTACATCCTTTAAAGCTAGTCATTGTCAGAAGTAAGGATACCTCTGACTTTTTCCATTCCACTGGCAGCCATTGCTCATAAATACATTATGAAGCTTTGATTAAACCGCACTTCTGGAGTTTAAGCTCTGCTGAGTATTTTAGTTGTTCTATTTTTCACTCAAGCTATTTTCATACTTCATTTTACTTACTGTACCAGGTGTAATTCAGCAACCATTAAGGGCTGGAGGCTGACAGAGTTCTGCCTCATTACGTGTCTGGAGCCGAGGCCCTTCGTGGCAGGCCTGTCCATGCCAGCTGGAGGAGCCATGCGAGTCCCACCCCGCTCCTCACATAGTGCCAGCACAGCAGTTTGTGTGGTCACGCAATTTTCTGAACTGGGCAACTTAGTCAAAAAATAACTTAGCAAGGAAAAAATGGTTAATTTCCAGCTGGATCGGTACCCTGAGCATGGTGGGGTTTTGTTGTTGTTGTTTTGTCCTATAATCATCTGCACTAGTAAAACTGAGGTATCGTGCAGGGATAAGCAACCTCGAAAGGACTCTGCTTGAGGAAGGACTTCCATCAAAAAATCTCCATGGAACCAAAGTCAAGTCCTCATCTCTGCCTAGCCTGAACCTCTGCAAAACACAAGGTACAGTTAAAACTAATTGCCTATTAGGGTGTCTTTCATATAAGTAAGAGAGATTGGTGCGTTGCTCAATTGCTAGATCACTTAAATACTGCAGGCCTTGGTTTTGGTGACTGATACAGACTTGGGGGCACCCACTGGTGCCTATGTGCCAAGATTTTTGTGGCTTCGACTAAGCTTCCTAACAGATTCTCAGGACCACACAGTTTGAAGGTCTCATTTCCTAAGTGTTACATATAGCTTTTACCCAGTATCTTGGAAACACTTTGTGAAAATTGTTTGGGTACATTTGCCTATTTCATGTATTTTCTATTTGGAACAGGCATAAAAAGGTTTTATGTTCCTTGTGAAAAGCCAGGTGCAATATTTTACAAATGGATATTCAAACACAAAGCTATTTCATGTTTATACCTGTAACTGTAGTATATTATAACTTCCAGAAACTTTAAATGAAAAAGGTGCAGATGCTGAAAAAGCAATGAATCACTCATACTGAACTTTAACACCCATTCAACATCTAATTAGTTGAATTAGAGCCACTTTGCAAGAGAGTCAATCAATTCTCTAGCTTTAGCTGCCCCAATGGTTCTGAAATTTGATGATGTTATCATTACTTCAGAGGAGACACTCAGTTAGCATTTTAATAAGTGCATTTCCCACCAGCACGTTAGCTGCAGACCATGAACTATCATAAGTTAAAATATTATCTGCAAAATGCAGGCTCCTGAGCCAGCAATATGTCCACATTTGAAAACTTCTCTGGCAGAGCACTTGTATTACTTTCATATGGATCAAAAGAATTGCTATCAACCAAAGCTTTGTGATGTGCAGAATCAGAAGGTAATTAATGGGGCAGAATTTGAACCGAAGTAATACCTTTGCAGAAGAAGCTCAAGATGAATTATTAAAATTCACTACTCACATATGAATAAATATTCAGACAAAACTACCTCCAGAAGGTTTAAACTAGCCTTCAAATACAAACCAGATGACTGCTACCCTACCAGCTTCCTCCACGTTAGGCAAATATATTTGATGTTTCACAGGAGCACTGTCAAGCCAAGGTTGGAGATTTCTGTAAATTTGACATGCACCATATGAAAGGATATACATGCAAAAGCATGAGTCGGTTTTATTTCTTGACTATTCATACTGTTCCCTTAGGAAGAGAAATAGGGGCCCTCACAGCTCTGAAATTGTATCATCGTCTACCTTCTAATATCTTCGCCTTCCTGAGAAGCGGTAGTCAGGCTGCTGGATCCCTCACACTGCTATAGGGTTTAAGGAAATGCCTTAGGAGAGGACATCCTTCAAGTAGCCATGTGATTTTATGTTGAAAATCCTCTTGTTATGCAGGCCAATTCTAAAAGAAATGTAGAAAAGCCCAAGGACATATATATGCCTTTAGAACTCTGCTTTGCCTGTCTTTAAGCAGCCTTGGGGATAGATGAGAACACCCCCCCGCCCTCGTCTAGAGGAAGGATGTCACTCCAATGAGACACATCCCTCTCATCTGGGGGAAGGATGTCACTCCGATAAGACTTCTTGCTCAAAAGCAAATAGCTTTGAACTCCAGCTGGTGCACAGAAAGGTAACTCACCCTGCTGCTGTCTGTCTGCCCCTGTCAACTGATCCCTCTCTTCTTAAGGACATTGCTGGCTTTTGAGGTTCAGTTCAGCAGCTGACCCTTTGTTTTCTTGTCTTAAAATGTTGCCCTCTTTCTTATGCTTTCCTATAAAATGACTCTTGCCATGATGACATAATCCAAAACACTTGAAAGCTTCTCTGCAATTTTTTCAAACCCTTCTTGCCTGCAGCAACCATAGACAAATTCACTTTTAAAAGTGAAATTTTCAGAACGTCTGGAATATATGAAAACAAAAATTTAGAATGAAAATATAATGTGCCATAAGCCAGCACAGAGTGAGTTTTCATTCCTGTTGTAAAAAACATTAGCTGCTGTGCCAGACCAACATCTTTTGTTTGATTGCTGTAGCACTCACTCTGCCATCTTTTTCATGCTTGATTTTGAGATTTGTCAATACCGTCTCGTATGTAATACCATTGCATAAATGTCCCCAACACAGTAATTTCAACTGTGCTCTTTCTCTGGGAGTGCATTTTCCAGCAGATCTCACTAAATCTGGGAGCTCTCGGTAAACAAAATGACCCAGTATTTTCCGAAGTTAATAATTATGAAAGAACACTATTCCTCTCATCTTTACAACATTCCTATTTACAGTTTGCTCTTTTTAGTATTCAATCAGATGCTATGAGAGGAAGATAGAAGCTAAATAAGCAAAATGGAAATATGATACATCACACAGAAAGACTGGAAACGTAACAGTGTAGGGGACAGTTAGACAGTTTAGATTCTCAGCCACTGTGAGAAAATGGAGAGATTGGGGCCAAATTTGACACATATATTTCCATTACTGTTAGTGCAATTTCTCCAATGAAGGACTCTTTCTTCTCAGTTTCAGAACTGGGAATCTCAAGAGACCTAGATATATCTGAATTTAGGCTGGAAGTTTTTGGTGAAAATTTGAGCAAAAGTCAAAAAGCAAGAAACCAGGCAGCCAGACAAGGACAGAGGTTATGGTTTTTATCTTGCTTTAGAAGGTGAAGGCATTCTGTTAATTACCACAAAGGTAATTCCGTTCATGGAAATGATGTGCTGTATCTTTGGTATAGCTAGCCTTACAATATCCCCAGAGAGGAGGGAGGGCATAAACTATTCTTATTTTCATTTGTGAAGCTGAATCTCAGCAAAATTACCTGCTGAATTTTTAGAAGTTTAAGGTCTACCAATATAGGTTATTTAAAAAAAAAAAAAAAGCAAGAAAGAAAGAAAGAAAGAAGGAAAGGAAAACCCTAAAGCAATACCAGCAAGCTACTGCAGAGCAAGTGCTTGAAACCAGTACCCTGAATTTTAAGTGACCACTCTATCACATGATCCAGGGCTGCTTTTTGTTGTGCTTGTGTAAATGCTTAAAAATCCCATTCAGTCATGGGGAGGTAATAAACAGATGATTCTTGGTCTTCCCTATTTTGTTCAGCTATAACCATTTCTTCTTACTATGCATTCCCTCAATACTGGGGTTTACTGCATATTTCACATCTTTCACATCTTGTAAACTAGCCTCCCGAGACTTTTAAGAGACAATTTTGGAAAAAAAAAAAAAAAAGAGATAAAGCCATGAAAATGAAGGAAGAACCATCTCTCACTGCAAAATCAACTCATGTGTTTGACACCGCCCTGAGCAAAACCATTAATTTAGATCTAATCTATACATTATTTTTCCTTTCTCTTCTCCCAGAAAATCCTCCAGTTTCAGAACAGCGACCCTACTTATGCTAAAGTGAGGTCCTGGCTTTTGCTGACCAAGTTATAATGGGATAAATCCACCAATCCCTGGAGAGGAGTAAGGACAACAAGTCACAGACATGGTTCAAGAGAAAATCTAATTTTCCATGTTAAGCATCTTTATGAATTTTGTCTTGCTCAACTTAACACGTTTATCCTTCACATTTATGAACACAACATTTTAAAGAAGAAAAATGAGAGATTAAAAAATGAAAACAAATATGCAAGGTACTGGAGCAGCTAATCTGTTTTCCCTCTCAGTATAGATATGAAACATAGAAGAACATAACAAAACTAACATAAGATAATTTCCTTTTCATTCTCTTCCCATTACAGATTGTAAAATGGTGAGTTATAAAACAACAAATTCCACAGCAGAATAGAGATCACTTTTCATGCAGAGAATAAGAAGTGTGTTGAATAGTTTTCCATTTTAGAAGAGAGATGTAGCCCTGGAGGAAATATTTGAACTTAAAGGTATGAGCAAAAGTAATTAAAATAAGTCCTTTTTTTTTTTCATTCATTTTAAGGTGTTTACATGCCACAGTAGCTAATCAGAAGTCAATGGGCTGAATCAAGAGCTGGTAAGCGTTGATGTAGAAGTCCGTAAAACTACCCCAGATTAAACTTCCTGGAGAAAGCAACAGAGCAGCAATTCATGCAGTTCTGGCTCAACTTTGACTTCCATTTCTTGTATAAACTTTGGGCAGCCCTAAAAACCTGAAAAGCATCTTAGTATATTGCACAGGTAACCCCCTTCCCCAGCTCAGTCCTGTTTTGGCTTACGATTTCTTCAACAGATACTCAGCTTCCACACTAAAACCTTAAAAGGGCTTGTTTTTGCCTTCCAAGCTTTTCAGCAGTTGACATATATAAACACAGGTTTGCATGGACCTCAGCCATTAACATGCAAGTCTATACATGGGATAAGGTGCAACTTTCTTTTCAAAGAAAGTGGAAGCTATATTTTACCAGTGTGACTTTTGGAGAATTAGAGACTCCAGAAATGAGTGTTATAAACTTGTCAGCAGGTGATGTGTAGCTGCATAATTATCCCAGCATTATCCATTGTGTCCTTTGGAGAAAACATTAAAGAAGGAGGGAATTTAACTATGCATGCGATGCACTAAAGCTATATGTTTAAATAACACCTATACACTGTATTTCCGTATTTCATTTCAAGGCTTTTTTTTTTTTTTTTTTTTTTCAGTGTGCAAATTCATAACAGGCCCAACAAGTACTTCCTGAATCTTTTCTTTAAGTACTTTTACTGCAAGCCTCTTGTGTCTTGGAGGACTGCAGCTCTTTACATTCCTGTAACAGGACAGAGACATGAGAAGGGCAACCATTTTATGCTTACACAGCACAAAATCATTGACTACAAGATATGCTGGGTAGCGGAGAACACTGCCCTTCTGGGCTTAATTCGAATCTCATGGTAGGGTGATTTCACTGAGACTTCCCTTCTCATGACCCTCTCAAATATTCCGTATTAGGTTAGTACACCCAAGAGTATCTGAGCCGTGTGTGCAGTCCACTGAAACAAATGGAAATCTGCCCTTTTCATATAGCATACAGACACAGAGAACTCCATCCCTGCAAAGTTATCTGACCACAGGTCAAAATATTGAAAGTTTCTGCCCAATTCTTATTGCTTTTTACAATTCCACATTAAAAAATGAAAAACATTTCCCACTAAAAAAAAATCATTTAATTGACTAAAGATGATGGTTTCTGTTAATTTTAGCTGAAATACGCAGCAAAATGCAGACTAATGCAGCTTTCTGTTTTTCAGAGCTCCCATCAGAAATATTAGCTATGGTTTATGTCTTTTCATTTATTTGTTTTGGTATTGCTTTAAAATTATTGGCAAAGAGAACCCTGTTCCCTCATAAAAAAAAAAATAGATTGAACCTATGAGGGTAACTTTTTAATTTGAGAAAAAAAATTCTAATCAGACATTTGAAAACTTACACTTATTCCATTCTTTATTATCTTCAATAATAAAAAATCAAAGTAGTGAATGCAATTTTATTAAGTGTCTTCATCATTTTGAGAATGCTGTTGTCAAAGAAAGACCATGGATGCCTCTTTGGTGAGCTGATTCACTTCTCTAGCTGATACTTGCTGTAAAGTTTTCAGACTGAGGAAAAATAATTTTTTGCTTGAATTAGCACATAAGGATGTTGCAGCATATAAAAAGTCATAAAATTATGAATCGTATATTTTGTGACACAAGTATCTTCAGCATTTTCTGTGAGTTATGATTCATCTCCTATTCAGTGCCAACACTGTGGTATACCTGTAGCAAATATTTGCTGTAATTTAATAAGATATGTACAAATCACAGCCAGTCAAAACAGTGGAGGCAGATTCAGGCTGACAGCTTTTTAGAAGCTAAGTATAAAGAAAAAAAGTAAATACCATAGGGCTGATACACACTATTTAGACTCTTACTGAACACCTTGGTACTATAAGGTGAGTGTGAAAGGCCATTTTGTTGCCAGAGCAGGGTCAATAGACTTTTAATGGAAATGAGAACCAGGCTTATCTATTTTAAAATCAGTCACAGCAGGACAACTGCAAGTTGATTGTCTCTCTCTAAACTGCATCTGCCATGAGCCATTCCATAACAGCCATGAGCTGTGCACTAATAGATGAAATACAACTGATAATAACTAGTAAATCAAACCTGAACCACTTACCTAGAGCTATAGGTGGGTCTACTTCTGTTCTGGGAAGGATAAGAATTGGTGAGGAAAAGAGGGATGATGGTACCTACTTGGTGTCAGTGATTTTTAAAGGAAAAAGTACTTCTCTGCTCTGATTGGAAATTAGTTCCACAGATGCATTGACAGCTTTCTTCTTTCGTTGAAAGTCTTCCAGAAACAATAGCCATCCTGCAGCTGGAGGTAAAGTGAAATTACCTGTACAGCTACACCACCTTTTGTGGCTCATGCAATGTTTTCACATCTCTATAGCATATCTAAAAGTCATGGGACAATTTCTTATCTAGTGTAAACTGTCATAAAACTACAATTTCCCTTGAGGATGTTCACTATAGCTCTTTCTCTGCACAATACTGTCACTTGTGCTATCGCACATCAGTGCACATAACATTAATAGACTTAATTTCTGTCTGCACAATACTGATGTTAATGACAATATATATTGAGAACATCCTTGGAAACACTGTCTATTTTTTGCTTGTCTCCAAAAACAAAACACTGACAAACCTCTTGGTCTTGTATTGAGTGGACATTATTGCCAAGAATGTTAGGCAGATCAAAATAGCTTTCAACTTTCTTAATATATCCTATGAAATGCAAACACAAGCTTGCTTTATTTTCTGTAAACAAACTGTCTTTTTGTTTTATGATGGTATTTCCACATACTGTCAGAACAAATGACAATAACATCAGTTCTATTGCTATTTGCTTGCAGCTGTCAGAAGCTCATTCCTGAAGAAATCCAGATATTGGATGTGTGGATTCACTAGAAATAAGCACAATGAAAAATAAAGGGATTCACTCACAGTTTGGATGGGGGTGGGGGGAAGGGAGGAGGGAATTTTCACACTATTCTGTTCCTATCCAGGAATGTGTCAAAGCCTCTCTTAGGAAATTTGGCTCCTTCTGAAGCAGAGGAGTCATTATAATTATTATTGCATTGCTATCTATACCTATCTATTGATACATATGATATTATATTGCTACCTATCTGAAGCCAATTGTGCTTCTGTAGTTTGGAAATTGGAGCTCAAGGAGCTACAACAGCCTGGACCCACAAAAAGGAAAAGATGACCAGAGAGATAGAAAAGATAACCTTGAACAAGGAAAATTTTTCCTCCTTCATTTCTGGGGCATATAAGTCAATTGGATTCTGCTGTATTTTTGGTATCATAAAGATACTATTAAAAATTGCAGCCATGGTAATCACGGTGTACGTTCTTAATTCAACATAATCCTGAAGAGTTTCATGTTGTTCTATCAGAACCTGGCAAATTGAACATAGAACATAAATGGATTTTTAAGCATGAGTTCTGGAGAGAGAGAGAAGAAGGTATTTTGCAGTCCTCTAGATACCACTGTATCTTGTCAAAGATACCAAACTAAATTCACTCTCAGTGTAAGTCAGATGAGGTCAGCAGCACTGTAGCAGAATAAACCTGGCTCAATGGTATTGCCCTGACACCCACAGGAAACATTTGTTCTTCCCTCAAAACAAATGCTGCAGTAAGAGGATAATCTGCGCTGGATTCTCAGCCAGCAGAAATCCTCTTGTCTTCCTCCATTTTGTTGGAGTTAGGCCTTGGCAGCACAGAGGAAAGCCCTCTGTGTCACCATCCTTCACATCACCTCTGCTGTTCCTTCAGCACTCCTGTAGGAGCACGAACGGCCTAATTGGAGTTTCTTTAGGATCCCGATGTCTTGTTGTCCAACCTTCCTAACCAGCCTAAGCAGCATCTCAACCACCCTCAAGCCCACAGGCTGCCCACTTTACAGCACTGATGAGCATCAAAGAGGTCATACACAATCCAGATAGTGCTGCAATACAATCTATTTGCAGCTATAAGGTAACTGGTATGATTTTCTGAAGTGCCCTTGTGACTTAAGTGCCTCTGCTGTTGAAAATCACTAGTGCTCAGACATCTAAAAAATAGTGCTTCCAACAGAGATCATTATGCAAGGTCAGTCCATTGATTCACTTACTGCAAGAATAGGATGGACCCTCAGTCCCAAAAGCATTTAAACCTGGGACCTTCCTTTAATCTGTCAAGAAAGTCTGTTATACAATTGTAATTCTGATTGGATTTGCCCCTATCAACTAAAATGTGGAATTTAGGAAGCAGTTGCATAATTTCAATAAGCAATCCAACAAGCATAAGAAATTATTGCAAAATAGAGCTGCTGCCTTTGGTTTCCAGAGATAGCGTATGCTAATGTGTTTAATCTCAAATTCTGACAAGGAGATGAAGAAGGGAGAGGATACAGTAGACTGTCAAAATGCTAATGTTAATAATGTTCTCCAAATGAAGCAAAAGGAGTGAAAAATATTCATTCGCTCTTTGAATTCATTAAAAAAGGTTGCATTTCTACAATCTGTTTGCTAATTGTTGTTAAACTGTTCATTAGCATTTCATTACCAATGTTCATTGCTTAACACTTTCTTGACCAGAAATTGGCCTTCGTATGTAACGGGCTTGGATAGATCTAGGGGTCCATCCTGCATTTCTTTCCACAGGGCAACTTAACATTTCAGCCAAAGCACACAAGCGAGTTGAGCATTTTGGGACTGTTAAGTAAATATTATCTGGTCCTGACCCTTTTGCAAAATCAGAAAAAATAGATTTTAATAATTCTACATCAGCTCGGAGAAGAAAATGCTTATCTGTGTCACACATCTGACACAAGAAGGAAATAGGTGTTATAGCTGCAATAAAGCCAAAGACTTTTAATCAAAAACAGCTGTGAAGTATGTGTAGTGCATCTCTTAACTTTCAGAGGATTGGCAGGATCTGAACAGTCAGTATCTAAGAACACAATTCATATAACAACCTGAGCTTTTGAAAATCTAGAGATCTAGCCTGATAATTGTCCATCGTTTTTTTAGACCAGTGGATCACAATGGTGGTAGGGAATTAGTTCCCCATTAAGTAAGATCTTAGAGATAAATGAAAAGATGAGGTGCTGGGAGCATTTATTCGATGGGCAGAGGATCCTTATGCCAAATTTTGTTTTACTTTTTAGCCAAATGAAATAGTGTGGGCACTTGTGGTCTGTTTGTTAACTGGTCTTTATGGTTGTATACCAACATCTCTCCCAAAGGAATAATAGAAATAGAGAAACACAAATAATCACTTCTAGCGAGGTTAGCTCTCCACTCTCAGCTTGACAGTGTCAGTCTGTCCGCCAGGTTTCTACTAGAAGCAGATTTCAAATGACTGCAATGAGCCCAGGGAATATTGAAGTATTCTGAAATAATTCATGGGACATGATGTGCTAGTTCAGAAACCATGGATTTGTGTTATGTATGTGGGCCAAACAAAGCAGTAGAAGCTGCTGTTGGGGCTGGGATGGAAAGAGGTATGCAAGCTGTTTTAGGGCATGCAGTGAGTTCGGGCTGTCTAAGTGGCAAATAGACACAACGTTCCTTATCCCTGCTCAGTCAACTTTATTACCAGTCATTATTATGCGATAATACTAGTAGTCGTTATGGGATAATTTCTTCAGCTGAAGCGACAATAGCTTTTGTTTGGGGGATATTGTTTGGTAGAAACCTCCAGTTCTCTGAGAGTAACTGTTACTGTTTATTACATAAACTCCTGACATCCACAGGTAAGTTTATGGAAAACGACTTTCCTGAAAAATAAAAAAAAAATAAGAAGGAAAAAAACCCTGCTTTTTCTTGGTCTTTCCATTTGTACCATTTGTTGTCTGAACAAGGCAAAATTAGGAAGTATCCAGGCATGTAAAAGCTGTGACTGCTTTAAAGAAAAAGAGGTACTGAAATGAGAGGAGTGAAGATGCTTTTCTTTAGATGTTCTCAAACAAAGCTGCTACTAACTTTTTGTTCTGACTGAGCTTCAAGAGTTACCTTTGTGGATAAGCATGTGCTATGCTTCATTTCACTTGAATTTCTGTCTGGGAGCATAAAATAATACAAATCAGAACTTTTATCCCTGAGATGTTGCCTCACTTTATCAAAATGACAGAGTGTTTCCAATGAACCCCAGGTTTATCCAGGGAAAAACAGCCTTTATTTATATTTATCTTCTTATTTTTTGCTTTTATAAGTATTGGGACTTTTACTTTGGAATCAAGAGGAAATAAAGACATTTGGAGAGACTGACCTCTGGAGACTGACCTCTGAGGTAGCTATGTCCTATTTCAGCAGAACAAATGTGATTCTTTGCCTCCTTTGAACTTTATGATAATCTTTAATATGCATCACTCTGTCTGGCATAACTTCCATATGATCCACTTTCTATTTTTTATGTGATTCACTTGTTAAAAGCCCCCTATTGAATATTTTCCAGACCACTTGCTCAGTGACCATTTACGCTTTCTTTGTGTGTGTGTGTGTGTGTGTGTGAAGATTCTGAAACTACTTTTGCTTCCAATGCTTTGACCTTACAACCTTCTGCTGCAGTTTATTGTTGCTACTAAACAATGTATTCCTAATATATTCCTTATTGCATTTGACTTTTTGTCTCATATTCTATTTTGCCTTTTGATAATTCTTGCACTCTGAGCATAAAATAAATCCCTTTCTCAGCATTGCATATTCCTATTCCCTGTTGTCTCCAAAGCATGAGGCACATGCTCTCAATCTATTTTCTGTCCTTTTGATCTCTGTATACTCACACCATTAATGCCACTTTTTCATCCACACAGTTTTATGTCTTAATATAAACGAATAATATTTTTAATTAAATAATTTTAAGAAAATTATTTGAATGCAGGTTTTGTTCATGATTTTCTTTAACTTCTGATGATTTCAAACAGTATTGCAAGAGATTGCTAGTAGGAGTTTCAAAATGGAATTTGGTGCTTGACCTATATAAACATCCAGAGTCCTCAATATCTAAAAAGTTGCTATTCTGCCCAAGACTGTCCAGGCTGTCACAGCTTGATGTGAGAACACCAATGGGCAATGAAGCAGATGTTAGAAGCTGTTGAAAATCAGGATGCCTCAAACGCATAGAGATGAATGGTTCTTGCTATATTGATAAAAATCTGAAAATGCAGTGGGACTCTATGCAGTAATGATCCAGTCAAGAACAGAGGCAATGGGATAAACTCAGCAAAGATATTTTGAATTTTCACTCTTAAGCCCCTCATTCCACTCCGAAAATCCTACCCTCTCTCTTTCTACAGAAACATCTGAACACAAAATGCCAGTTAATGTTGTCAATGTCTGCATATACATGGTGTGTTAACATGTGCATATTATGAATGCTTTATGGCGCACTTTGTAATACTTACAGTGTGTAAGGCATGCTTATTCTTCATTGCTTGAACACTGAAGTTTTATCCTCAGGGAGTAAAGAGGGCAGGCAACCTCTCAATATGGATGCCCAACTCATTCTAATGGCAACAGCAGCCTTTATTTTTAAATGAAACTATTAACCTTTCAATTCCTTTCCAAATTTGTGCGAGTTTATCCAGAGAAGAACAGGTTGAAAAGTTATTTCTGCTTCCTTACACAATAAAGTGTTAGCTGCCTGCTAAGCTTCTGTGTGATCTGAAGGGGAAAATACATCAAGCAAACATTCCCTCATGGGTCTGTCCCAGTATTGCCCACATTGTTGATCTGGCTGGTTTTGACAGGTTGGAGACTTGTGACAACTACAGTCTGGTTCCCACTGGCCTCCTGTAAAACAACACAAGGAAATGTGCCTTTGCTCCTGTGCCATTATGTTAAAGAAATTTCACAGCTGAACCTGAAAAGACCCAAGTATTTGGAATTAAAATATTGGCTAGGGTCCTTTGAAAATGCACTTCTCAGTAAGAACACAGATGAAGGAAGTCACGTACAAGCCTGTGTATCCTGATATCTTTGATGTAGCTCCCTCAGCCCCATACATATGGTGGAAAGCACCCAGCAAAAAATAGCATCGCCCTCCTCACCAAATAGCTTTGGTGAGTTTGAGATTTCCAAGTGAGCTATTGCTTTTCCCCCAGTACTATATACTTTTCACTGGGACCTGTGCAAAATCCCATTTGGTTGTTCCTGTTTGTGACACTGTCAGTGCAGGTTGGAGCATGCTAGCTAGTCATCAATGTTAAATATTTTCTGCTCCTATAGTTCTGTGCATATATATTTTCAGATGTGTTTTGAAATGGCTATTACCTGCTTCGGTGTTCACTATTTTCTCCAGTGTAAACTAAGAAAAGGGAGAAGCGAAGGGAAGAGGGGGAGGGACACTTCTCACACCAGTGACTGTTGCTTCCCATGAGAACCTGCTATAACAACAGTATCAGGGGTTGCAGGTGCAAGGCCATGACACCAACAGCATTAGAATAAAAGCATGAGAATTCAAGGGAAAACTCTGTTCTGCTCTGCTACAGGCAGCCTGGGTGAAAGGTTACAGAGCTGCAAATAGCAGAACCTTAGCATTACAGCCCTGCCTTTGCATGAGACGCTCTGGCACAGCACAGCTTTATTTTCTGTTTACCATCTACACACCACGTGTGATTTCACAGACCTCTGCCAGAACTCCCTCCATCATCTCTTTTGAGTCAGAAAAGTTTGCTTAGACATTCTTTATGCAGCATCTGTGCTGCACCTTTGACCACCTTGTCATTTTGCTCTGTGCTATTTTCAATTCTACTACAATCTTTGAAGAGGACTGCACTGGAATTATATACCATTTTCAAGATGTGGTGCGTGAAGCATTATAGAGTGGTCTGGTTATGCTTTCTGTTTTGTTCTTGCTCTCCTAAGTAATTCCTAACATTCTATTTGCTTTTTTTTCACTGCAAGGGAGTAATGAAATAACCTTTTTGTTTTTTATAATCCCCGAATCTTGCTCTCAGTGTACAGAACCGACAGAATAGTTGTGTTGTACTGTGAATCTTTATGCTTTTAAGGTTTCTTACATTAATTATGCAGACTGGATCCCCATATGCATTTGGGCATTCTGAAAGTCACAGGTCTATCAGCATGCAGAATGCATGCAGAACGTCAATCTGAAGAATGATTATTCAAATAATTTAAATATAGGATATTTATACATGTCTTGGAAGATATATCCACAATTTTGTAGTCATTTGCTCTGTTGGAGGAGAGGACTTGTCAGATACTAGAATAACTGAGACTTTTTTTTTTTTAACTTGCTTACATCTTTCTGAAAAAGCTCTTAAAATGTGGACTTCTCTCCAGAAGTTTGGTAGTAGTTGAAGGTGCTGTTGTTATGTTGCAAGTGATCAACCTTATGTGTGATCAGCTTCGAGTTCGAAACCAACAGCATTTTGAAATGAATATTCATTACTGAGGTTTTTTGCTGGATCGCTGTAGAACTAAAGAGAGGTACTGGGACAATGCTGCTATTTATATATAAAATGAATACAGTCTGTTCATCACATCTGAACAATAATGATTCTTCCTGAGCTGACGTTTCTGATGCTGAAGCTATAGAGCTATGGCAAAAATTAACCAACTCCTGCTGGTGAGGGGAGTCACAGCATTAGCAACATCAGCCCGGTGCTAAGGAATTTCACTTACCAAAAGGCATTGAGGGCCTGATCTGAAGGTCTGGCTCCCAGGCACTTCAGGGATTTGAATCCATTTCTGAATGCAATGGGAAACTCATTTGCATGTAAATTCCCATTGTAGTAAAATGCTTTGTGCTCCCCATGCAGTTGAGAGGGAGTAGAATGGGTCACTGAGGAGAAAGGGAAATATTTTAATCTTTTGAAGACTTTGGGGTGACCCCCACTACCTCCTCCCCTATTTCAATCCTGAGTCGCATCTTGGAGGCAGGTTCGTCCCTTTGCCTGAGGCAGTTTCTCATCGCAGGCAGGAGCGCAGCAAGTGGGAATGGAACCCACTTCAGGCCCTGAAGCCCCCATGGCCTGACCCTCCATGTCTCCATGAGCACCCTCGGCTCAGTCGGCAGGCTATTTCCTCCTCCCAGAAATTGTCACCATCAGGGCTGGCCACAAATACGTTGCAATGAAGTATAATCACAGTCAGTCAATCACACTTCCTTGCTAACTTTTGCCTTCTTGATTGTTTTCTAAAGGTACAGAAATATCAGAAATTCAGCTGACAGTGACTGCAGAGATAGAATCAATGATAATATCAAAGCAAAAGATTCAAAAAAATCAGAGGGTAGTGTTGTCGTACTGTGACCAATTTATGCTAATCTGGTTTTAGGTAATTTTAATATCTATAAATGATACTTATTCTTTCTGATTCATTTCTATTACTTCATAATCTGAAAAAAAATTTCCTTATTCCCTCAAAAAGATTAAATTTCCTTCTGCTGAATAAAAAGAAAAGTGTGTTAAAATTGTTAAGCAAATCCAATTATCAGAAGTACAAGACCAATTTTGTATTGAAGCAGAAGGCTGTTCTAAATTATTTTTTTCATTAAGGCTCTGGCTCAGCAAGGCATTTGGGGCAGATATAAACTCCTACTATTCCTCTTTCCATTCAGTAAAGTCCTTAAACATCTGCTTAAACATCAAACTGTTTTCCTGAAATTAAGCTAAAATATATTTTAAAAATTTTCATAATGTACAACTCAAACAGCTAATTAATTTCCTCAGAGCAGTAAATCTCTTTTTTAATTAAATAAAACTAATGTAGAATGGTCAGAAATTTTAAAACTCACATTTGTTGAAAAATCTAGTTTTGCGTTCATGGCATTTGTGAATTTTGACAAATGTTATGAAAGCTTGTGTCAGTAAAGAAGCAGTTGGAACAGTTACACTGGAATGTTTTGTTTAACTTATTTAGATATCACATTTCATCTTTTTTCTTTGAGACAGACTTTTTTCAATCCTGGAAGAGCCTGGTTGAAGTAAAGCACTTGTTGGAGACACTACTCCGGCACTAACTATGTGAGATTGGGTCACCAAGGCTCTCTGTTTACATGGGTTTCTCAGGAGCTGTGCAGTCTCTATGCTCATTTTTCGACATCAAAGGCAGTCCAAACTACAAAGTACCTCTAAAAAGACAATAAGCAAAAACCTGTTCTGCTGCTGGTTGTCACAGAACGAGTGGTGGTGGGGGTGAGTGGCACAATGCACTTCACTCGTGGGAAAGAAATAGGAATAGGTTTTATTGGTAATGACAATGGTTTTACAAGATTCTGTGGCAAGGTCACTTATTAGTTACTGCATGGAGGTTCAAGATACATGCAGGATTACCAAGGACACCCTCTTGTTGGGTCACGAGGTTCAGATTGGATCCCCTTACTTTCCAAATTCCTTCTGAGAGGAATCTGGGTGCAGCTGGATCCAGTCCTAATCGCAGACCTGGTCAACAGTTTATGTCTAAGGGATTTGTGCACAGTCACAAAGTAAAGTTTACAAATTCGAAAAGAGAAAGGCACGCTATAGTCACTTACCACGAATCTGTAGTGGGAAGGATCTCTAACCTCGAGGAGTATCCTTGAGAGGCATCCCTGCTCAAGGTGAGATCCCGGCGTGCAGCCCACTGCCATGCAAGGAGAGCTCAATGGGCTCTTGGGCTGTCCCCGTATTTATGGGATAAGATGATTGACTGATAGTCATTCTTTCAATTCAGAAATGACTGTTGGCTGCTGTGCTCACAGTTAGCCTTATCTCCCCATCAGAATAGAACCATCAGGACTGTTATTGATGGTTAATGTGTGGGTGGGGGAAGAAATCAGGGAGGCAACTACCAGGATCAGATAATGGGGTAGTTAACACCTGAACAAGGCTACATGTGAGAAGTCAGGATGAGCTGGGGAAGGAGCATATCCATCACACTGGTGCAGGCGATGGAGGTTGTTCTGCAGAGGGACCCACAGCCAACCTGTGCCAGAAGCTAGGACTCCTGGGGCATGTGGCAGCAGCATGCATGTTCCCCCAGCAGCCCAGTGTAACTGAACTGACACCAGAGGTAACCAGAGAGACTGTGGGAGCTCCAGCCCTAGCTCTATTTAGAACAAGGCCAAGAGCATCCTGACAGAGCTGAAGACAGCTCTTCTGCCTTCAGGGTGGGATGAGGTGAACTCTGAGGTCCTTTCCAACTCAAGGTATCCTATGAGTCCTTGACTGTAAAAACAGTTGTGCAACACTGTAAAAACTAGGATACTTTTGTTGTTGTTGTTTGTTTGTTTTTTTAGGCACAATTTGCACAAATTCCCACTGCCCCCTCATACACCAGTTTTCTAAGATAAACTAGGGCATTGCCACCTTTGTGGGCAAGTGCATTTCCAGGCCGGATTAAACTATTCTTGCTCCATTAAATGGTGTACATGGGAAGAATGTCCTTCCTGAAACCAGCCCTGAATGATAAACAACCGTGTCAGCAGAGTGTTGGCCTTCTGCTTCTTTGTAAGAGAAACTTTCTCTTCAATGAAAAGAGGGAAAGAAAGGTACCTCTCAGAGTAGGCTGAGGCATACAAGGCAGAAAGACAAGAGCAATCATTGAGAAAGACCTAAGCCAGGAGACTTGAAAAAGCAAAGAGAGAACTGTTCTAAATGATCGAAGTTATATATATATTTGTTTGCTTGCTTGTTTTCATCATGTGATAGAAGGCTAATGGAGGGTTCTTTCAACTGAGCCTTATTCTTATGAGGGCATTTGAGTTTAAATGCAGAAGGTCTAGCAAAAGAATGGAAATAAGTGAATTTTCGAAAGCCTTCTAGCTAACTAAAGATGCCAGAAAAGAACAAAAAAATACAATTAATCTGCAACACAATATGTAAGGACTAATGAACTGAAATGTTCAGAGATTCCTATACACAATTAAAAATACGAGAGCTGTGTGTGAGATAGGATATTATTCAGTGGAGACATAAGCTGGTGAGACAGTCCAACAGGTTATTACATAATCATAAATTATGAACTTGCTTGTAGTTACAGACACAATAAATTTGATAATCGTATAAATGCAGAACATTAGGACATCAATTGCTCAAGTGATTTTAAACTGCTGGGACCCATGGACAAGAAAAACTCATATCTTACTTAATTGACCAGGACATACTGTGCAAACTTGTCACTGACAGTATAGTTGCAGTTAGCAGAAACTACTTGGTATATTGGTCTCCAACAGCAATAACATATCTCATAATGTTTTCAATAATGACTGCAAAAATAGTGAGGCGATATATTGCTTTTAGAATTTGCAGAGTCATTGACAGACTCACTTTTAATGTCTGCTGGAAGGATGCCTTTATTAATAATCAGGAAAAAATCCTTTCATTCTGAGAAAACAGCAAAAGATCACTGGATATTTCTTATTCAGTACACCAGAACCATTCACAAGCTGACCTTGTGAATCACCATTAAAATCATGCCTTTTTTACAATACATTGCAAAGTGATATAACTACGTATATTTTCCAAGTTCTAAAAGCCATGACTATACCACTACATCAACACAAAAATCCCAGAGACAATGAAAGTTATTCACTGTCATTAGCCTATTCTTCCATTTGTATAAGCAGAAGTCCCAAGATACTAATATGATCTTGTCCAGTGCACAAAAGGTCCATGGCAGAGGCATTAAACTTAAGATCATTCTATGATGATGCATCTATCTTGTATCCCTGCACATTCACTATATACCTTTCAATTTCTGCAGCAAAAGCTTCTCCTTTCAGACAAGTCTTATTTTTCTCCGGAGTGGGTACCTCCCATGTGCTGAACAAATGGATCAAAAAATATAAAATAGGATTATGATGTGCACACCTAAAGGTTCAGTGCCTCATTTGTGCTTTCAGTGGTCATAATGAGATTTTCTCTTTTTTTTTGTCCTTTTTTTAATAGCTATGTGTGCTTGTGTGTGTATATGTGTGAGTACATAAATTTTCTCTGTTTGTTGTTTATTACACAGCCCTTATGTTCATCAATTAGGCTGAAATCTTAATTCAGTCCCATCATGTCTCTTCAATGCACTACATGCAACACTCCCCTCTGTATAGTATCTGAGGGTTGAACAAAATGGAAAATGTAAAAAAAAAAAAAAGATAAAATTAGGTAAATGAACTCATTGATTTAGTAGCTTTGCAGTCTTATACTTATCATAGTCGTGGGTGAGTTATGAATTCATAGATCCTATAACTGCATGTACAGAAAAGTGTCACCAGGAGAAATTGCGATCAACCTACCATGGAATATCTTCAAATTCAGTTGTAAAGACTTCATTTCATCAAAGTAGGTTTGAATTCTCCCAGCAGAGAAGGGATTTTCTGGCAGAGTAGGGATATTTGAAAACTAGACTTTCATTTTCTAGCCTTGAAAAAGCAGCATTACCATTTGGGCTTAACATCTTTGGCAAGGCCCAAAATAAAATTGCTTAATTAATGCTTCTTTACATCAATTTAAAAACATTTCTTTTTTTTTTTTTTATCCTCTTCTGACTTCACTTAATTGTAAATTGTAGGTCAAGTTCTTCTATACAAATATGCAAATGCATATCCAAGGACAGAATTTGTGTATGTAATATCAAATTAACATAAAATTTTGGAATGCAGAAAGAAACATTATTTTAAAGGAGGTCAGATTCTAACATGGAAAGATGCATTATCATCTTGCAGCAAAATTTAAAAGAAGCAGAATCCATTTTTCTACTATTTGTACAAATGAGACTTGAGCACTGACTCAAATGGGAGCAGGCAAATATTAGAACAAGACTGATTTTTCAGCAAAATATATATTTTACAGCAGTCATTCCTGATTTGGATTCAGTATGGATTGTGATATAAGAATAATTTTATATTAAGTATGATTCACACAGAAGCAGTGCATCTGTTAAGAAAAATATGGATTCAATGTTAACACATTTCAGGATTTTGTTTCACACTTAGTATTTCCTATAAAAAAGATTTTAAATGAAATGATACTATAAAAACCTCATAAAATGCAGTAATAAAAATACAGTTATTTTGTAGTACGTACATGTAGTACGTTTCTTCAAATGGCAAGAACAAGTTAGTCAGTCATTCAGTTCTAAACCTGAATTCTTCTCCTAGAAGTTAAAGATTGTTTTGGTGTCTGGAATGGCAAATGAGGGGTACTGGTGGTCACTTCATATATTTGCATCACGAAAGTTAGAAAGTGTGAGTACTTTCAAACTTCTTATGTCTTTTGTCTCCCTAAAATCAATTCTGTTTGACTTGGAAATTAAGCTAATGTAATTTTTGTCTTCATCTAATCAACTGCAAATGAAAAGAGAATTTTCTCAAAAAAAAAAAAAAAAACTTATTAAAGCCTGTAATAAGCACAGGCTGTAATGAAAGCTGTACAACAGCCTTCACTCCTGTACCATGTCTGCGTTTTTTAAGGTTTAACCATTTAGAAATTCTCTCTGTTCTTTTTCTGTCCTTCTTTCATTTTGAGGGGTAGAATTCATCACCAAAAATTAAAGCTAGCTCATCAAATCAAAGTTGATTATTAATCCTAAATCTCAGAGTCTAATCAGCCCCCTCTCACAGTCCCTAAGGAAGATTATTATTCATGCACCTAAACACAACCTCTGAAGATACCGTGTCCTCTATAAGGTTGGTGGGGAGGCAGTGATTCATGCTGCCCGCACACTGGGAGCAGGGAACATTTTGCTGAGAGAGAGGCAGAAGTGGCTCTTTTGTACAGAGCCCTCTGCCAAGGACAGACTATGCTTTCCTGCACCATGGAGGAAAGCTCATTCACCCTGAAGTGCCGCAGCTCTCAGATACACATCAGTCTGCAGTTTGCACCATTCTGGAGCTGCGCTGCCTCGTGGAAGACCTGGTGCAGGGGTAGGTAGCAGAACCCAGGTTGTGTCAGAACAAGAGGATGATCCAAGTCCAACCATGTAGTCCATTCAGAACTACTTTTTTCATATCATCAGTAATATCGCAGAAAACCCTGGCTTTCTGAAATATTCAGGTTCTGAGAAAAAAAAGTTAAATAGAGTTTTTAAATGTAAAATGTTACTATTGCTAGCATAGCTTTAGATTCAGAAAGCAGGTCATATTCAGGACAGCACGTGTGCTTCAACTTAAATGTAAGTAGGGACTTACATTAAATCCAGTGGGTAAGACAGACCTTAAACACTAAAAAGTAAATAATATCACTGACAAGTTTTTCTGGATTAGATAATCTTAGCTGGACAAAGGAGGCATCAGAAGCACATGCCTGGGCTAAAGGAAACATCACATATTCACACAAATGGAGCTGTGGGCACACATGTGAGGCCATCTGAGACTGAATATGACAGTTGCCACAGAAAATCAAGCCCTCTTTACTAAGGTGATTAAATACATTTGTGAGTGGCCTGTTGTATTGAAAATGTCTGCCTTGGAATCAATGAAGCTTATTTTGATGTAATATCTATTTGATGAAGCCAGATTATTCAGTTTAGTTATCTAAATTTTTCTTGCATTTTTTTGTGGCCATAATCTGGCTTCCTGAAAAAATATGTGTTCCTAGAAGTTCCATCAAAATATTAAGAAAAAGCTTGCTAATACTGATCAGAGAACCAAACTTAGAAACAACTTGTCAAGGTTCTGATAGCATCCCTTTAAATATGTCGTTAGGTGATGATGTCATGACAGCAGCTAGATCAGGGCTATAATGCTCACAGGAAGTTATTCAGGCCCTCAGGAAATTCTTGCGAAAAAAAAAAAAAAAAGAGTATTGAATCAAACATAAAAGACTTGTTAGAGGAAGTACAAAACTTACTGCAAATATGATTGTTCTGGTGCTGTTTTCTTCCATGCCATAAACAAAAATTACCAAATTAATGCCAGAGGTCCTATGATAGTGAGTTAATTGTAACTATGTACCATGTGAAAGTGCACATAATTCAGCCATACGGTAGTATATAGAGGATATGGTTATTGAAGAAAGACTCCTTTTGTTTGACTAATACACAAAACACTATGATTTGTTCTAATACCTAACTCTAACTTGCATATACCCTGCAATGTAAAAGGGCAGTCCTTGTCCTGAATTTGTATCACAAGCTTGCCAGAAAATAATAGAAATTATGTATAAAGTATTGGTAAAGTGAGTGGTAAGGGAATTTGCCGTTTGAGAACAAATGTTCTTAGACTGTACCATATGAAAAAAAAGTGTATCTCTTGAGATTGGAGAATATTTCATACGGTAATTGCTAAATGAAACAAATACACTAAAACTGACTTCGTCTCTACGATGGCAAGGAGAGCAAGCAATACACAATTTTGGGGGGTTGAAAAGACAGCAGAGGGCACACAGCACTCCCTAGTGGAAGGGTCTCCCTGGAAACGTCCCTGCATGTTGCAAGTGCACATACAAGTTTTCATAACAGTGATAAGTGTGGACTTTTTTCAATAAATAAATAAATAAATAAAAAGTTAAATTGCATAGGTGTAAGTGTGGGTGAAAGAATTATTTGACTGTCTGGGCAAATTATACTTATTGCTGACTGGTAAAATCTAAAATAATTTACTTTTGCTGACCTCATAATTTCATGCATTGTCTCTACTGATGCTCATTTAGGCAAACGAGCAAGAGAACCGTCAGTAAATAGCCCCAAATCCCTCAGTCTTGATGCTTCTAAGAAACCTGTTTTCTTGATGTCTCATCTCAATATTTAGCAAAGCTCCTTATGACCTTTTCAGATAAAAGTATCTGAAATTTCTTGCATTTGTGCTTTACAAAGAAATCTGCCTTACATTTTAGATAGTTTTCAAAAGGTGTCAAAGGGTGTCAGCAGCCCAGGTCACATTTTGAAAAAGATATCTTTCTGAAGGAGGATTTAGGTTTCTAACTTACTTAGGCGTTTTTAAAAATAGTGGTCGGTCAAGTTGTTTGCCTTTCAATTTACAACAACAGCAAATGGTCCAGTTCTGGGCCTCAACCAGGGCCTGTTCCCCTTTTATTGACAAAATGGGGATTCAGCCACATCTTGGCCTGGATTTGCAAATGCAAAATCGTGATTCAGATGGGTCTTCCCACTTTACCATTTAGCATGTAGATGTAAACAGCTTTGGGACTACCTCTTTCTTGCTAAACATGAAGGAATGCCTTCAGGAGCGTGGTCTTTGCCCAGTCTATAAAATAGCATGAATTTAACAGTGCAACTGAGTTCCCAATGACCCAGGAAGTGTGAAAATAATAGTTGCTATTTAAAGTTTACCTGAAATGTTTCTCCAGTTGATAACAGTTCTTTCATGAATACTGAGACCATGAAGATCTCTGCTATTCAAAACAAAATATGATGCAAAGCCCAGTAGGTAAATTGTGTGCAATTATGCATGTGCTGGAGAAATTTTGTTCTGTTTCAGCTGTGTAATCTTATAGAGATCTCACCACACTTGCAATTCATTCTGACAATTCCCAATTAACAGTACCAAGCCTAGCCTCAAATACAAAGCTTCTTTTCTTTTAAAGGAACAAAAAAAACAAGTATGCCACATACATCTGTGAATTACTGTAAATGTCTGTGACACTGTGTTTTCACACTTATCACTCAGTATACAGATGGCCTTCTACTTTTCATCTCCACCTTATCTCAGAAAGCACCTGAGGACATTCTGAAGAGCAGTCTGTCCACCAGAATTATTTTCATGGTTTGTCAAGTCAATATTTTAAATGTAAAGTCTGGGACTGAGAGAAAGAAAACACTTAAAATTTAAATATTCATGCAAACCTGAAGAATTAATTTCTTTTGGCAAAATGTTTTGGGGGGTACATTTCACACAATTCTATCTTTACATTCTTTAGACAAATAATGATAGGTAAATTACACAAAAATAGTAATTTCCTATAATGTTCACTCTGTGTGCCACTAACATCTTTTCAATTATCATGCAATTGTTCTGTAACTAGATTGCAAATATGTATTTTTCCATGAAAATTACCAGAGAATTATAATTTAATTAGCCTCCACACTCCACATTTCCACAGATATGTAAGCTAATTCAGAAAACATTTCATAGAATTAAGTGATAATACGCATTTTGCTCAGATCCAAAAGTAGATATCTTCGAAGTAGATATGACAGACTGAGAGATAAGAACATAAATTGAGAATTTTTTCAACAACAACAAAAAAAGCCTTGTCCACCTGAGGCAAGCCTTTTCTCATAATTTGAAAACCTATGTGATACACAGGTATCTCCCCCACTAGAGTTACAGTGTTAGGGAAAACAGAGTAAAAAGTATAATCTTCCAAGGGCAGGACAGTGTATGTGGTGGTCTCTTCAAACCTTGATGAGGTCTTACTCCACCATATCCTGCAAGCTTCTTCCTCTGTGATGAATGGTATTTACTAGTACCACCCCAATACAAGGGGGCAAATGTACCAAAGACTCACTTGTTCATGTACTTCAGGAAGCATCTTTGGGTTTTTTTGGATGTCATCTTAGGATGGAAGCTTTAAGGGCCAAAGATGCATTGAGAATGCATAAGAATACAACTGCTGCAGCTGATCTGTGGGATAGATGATGCTGACAGGGACAAATAGGCCATTGCTAGTTCCTGTAGAGACTCAAGTAGTTCTCTTTTGTCCCTTTCAGCGACTGCTTCCACTTGCTCTGACTTTTCTCCACATTTTTCTTTTACAGTCACTTTGTTTATTCTTACTTCAGCCTCTTTGTGAACTCTGTGAAGCTTTCATTCCCCTTTTCTTTCTGTCCTTTCTTCCCTGCATGTACTTTCTTGCATTCCTGCCTCCCTTTACTACCATTCTGCAGTCTCCCATGTATCCCTTTCTGAAATCTTTCCCATTTTCCAGTTTTCTTTTCCCTTGCCTTTGAGACTGTGACTCTTTGGATAGCTTCTCTGAGAAGAGATTTTCCACATTGTAGGTGAAAAAAAGAGCTGCACTCTTAGCTTGCAGTGATGACCGCATATCATATGTTCTGTAATAGTGAGCAGTCTGCAGAGAATATAGAGCTATTAAAGTCATTCTTGTCATCAGTAGACTCTTCTTTTCAAACACTGCTAGCAGTATTTTACATCATTGAACTTCTGTACGCAGCTGGCCAGAGATGTCTATGATCAGATCAACATACTGTAGACCCGAGGCATGACTTTGAGCCCCCACCCATATCAGTAAACCCCTCCTTGTAGCTCACCCACAAACAGGTACCTAGGCAGCCTCACTCCTGGCAGGCGTTCAACAAGCTAGTAGGATGGCAAAACTCCAACAAATTATTGTCTTTTTTTTTTTTCTTTTCAGAAACGAAACATCCATTATTCACAACAGCCATAGGAGTTCTGTGAGCCTTAATGAGAGTTTCCTGGCAGCACCAGGGGCAGGACTAGACTCACTGCTCGGCTCTGCCTGCCCCAGATTTAAGATTCTCTAGTGAGGCCACACCTGAGTGGAGAACACTGGGCACTGTATATCTCTCCCCAGTTCAAGACCACTAAGCTCATGCCCACAACTTGCATTTAGTTGTATCATATGCCAGTGACAGCTACTGCTAAATATGCAGAAATATAAGGTCATAAAAGTCTGTAGTACATTAAAGCATCTTTCAATCCTTTTGGCAACTGAAACCGTTGTCTTGGCAGAGGACATCAAACCGTCCCCACAGGCCATAGGTGGAGGTGGTGCAGCAAGAACAGAGGGACGGCAGAGGCTGCCTGAACAAACCTGGAAACAAATCAAGAATAGGGAACCTTTGTTGCTTCAGGGAAAGTGTTTATAATAATAACAACAACAACAACAAAAACAACAACAGTTACAAGTAGGAACCTGAATGAATACAGAGAAGAATATCTTCATGATAATCTACAGGAGAAAAAATCATCTTGTGAAAAAAGCTGATTAAGAAACCTTGGAATGAAAATGTATGCGCTGGGAATTTATGGAAATGCTCTTTCTTTCTTTCTTTCTCTCTTTCTCTCTTTCTTTCTTTCCTTCTTTCCTTCTTTCTTGACAGTAACTTGTTTCCTGAATGAGTAGCCAGCTCTAACATCCAGCAATGATCATTTTCCCAAGTCATCATAGAAAGCAAGTAATAAACAGACAGTAGATTTCTCTAGTTGTGCGTATTTTACTCTTCACAGCATTCTACTCATTCTGGAAATAGGCTTTTCTCACTACTGCCTCAAAAATCTACAAATGATTGATTGACAGTGGGCTATAGCAGTACGGAAAATCTATTGTTCAGTCAAGAGATAATTGATTTTGTCTATACACTAGAAAACTAAGGCCAGTTTATAATTAATTTTAGCATTTAAAAATGCAGTATTTTCCTAAATGTGCCATAGCTCTAATTTAACTTTGATAAAACCTGCAAAAAATTTTAGGAAGAACAGTAGAATGTTTCAATGCTGCCAAAGCTAACATGTTCACTCAGATCATGAGATCTTTAAAACTCACTGCAAGATTAATATAATATTTTAACATAAGGCAGCTCTAGAGGAAGTAGTGCACCTCTATTATGCGCCAAGCCTGGCAGCTGTTTCTAGACTTTGCCTTTTAAACCCAGCTGTGTCTTCCCTGAACTGCCTTAATGTGAGTTCTGTTCAAAGAGATATTAATCAAGCTGGCTCAACTGCTGGGACTTAATGTTTCCACTACCTACTTTTTTATCTAGCCTTATAAAGTTTATATTGAGATATAAATTAAGACTTCAAGTGCTCCTATTTGCTTCTCAGACTCCTTGCCTGAGGCTCCTCTTAATTCTAAACTGTCTGTTGAGCTATACAAATGATGCATGTGAGAATGACATCAGATTTGATACGATGTTTATTTCTTCCTGTTAATGAAAAGATTTCCCATTTTTTATGAATATTTCTGGTGGTGTAAAAATGCCATATCTGTATTTCTTTAAGGTTCACTATGATGGAAAGAGTTTTTATTAAAACAATATTTTTCTGTACTTTCAAGATTGTCACTTGTATCTTCTAATTTTGACAGTTTACATTATTTCTCTGCATAATAGGATTGAAGCAGTGGAAGATTAACAGGAGGCAATCTAATTTAATGGTTGCAATTATAGTTGATGAAGGAATGTGTTAATCAGGAAAAATATAACTCTGATGACTTCCTATTTGAAAAAAAATGGAAAAGAGGGGAAAAGGGGAGATGAGAAATTCATGTTGTGTAGGCTTGCACATTTATATATCCATTTTTATTTCAGAATCATATTTTGATTTGGATATTCTTGTAATGAAAATGTGGACTGATGGTTCAGCCAAAAGCACATACTTAGAAGAGTTACTCAAATTCCTTTGTTAATATCTGGTCAGTTAATAATAGAAGCAAGCCACTAGTCTTCATACCTGACTAAGGGCATCCATGGGATCACAGTATATGCGTCTCCATAAAAAGCTGAGAAGACCATGCTCGAATATTGTTGGCTATTACGTAGAAATAGATAGAAACTGTAAGCTGCATGATGCTTTAATGCAAAACATAGCATATAGCTATGGTGGGGCAATCACAGAGACCAGGCACTCAAGGGAATCACTGACCCTCTTACCCCGCCAAATAATGGTAATGCCTGAGAGATCACTATCATATAAAGAGGTATTTCCATGAGGAAGTTAATGGATATTATTTAGTTATCAATAAGAAATAGTACATACCTTACAGAAATACAGTAATTTAATCAAATAAAGGTTGACACCTACAGAATATGCTTCCTGATTTGTCTCAAATTTCAGGAGAGAAGAGAGTGTCCTTACCTAAAAGATGACCCTCCCATCAGAGATGTCTTCACTCTTCCCAGATATTCACTCGTTTCATGCCACATGCCCTCCAGGACAGTGAAGGTTCCAGATCCTGCAGAGCTTCTGCTGGTGCCCAGGCTGCTTGCACCTTGGTGGATCGCTCCCTGCTCCCTGCTCGGCAGCAGCCTGCCTCATGAGAGACAGCAGCTTCCTTTTCTAAAGGCTGCAGCTGTGAACATGAGGTGATCCTCAGCTATTAAGCATAATGCACTGTTTTAGACCAGTTTCCTTCCCTCCCCACCACCAAATCCCTTCAATGTATATCAAAAAATTTGTACAAAGTTTATCTATCCAAAAAAATGAATTTCTATTTCAGAGCAAATTTCTGAGAGTGACACAAGCAAAAGTGAAATATATAGCATACACAAAACGAATAAATATTTGTTATAGAACTGTATATTTTTGAGGATTGATTTTATGACTATAAAAGCACATTTTCTGTGTGTTACATATATTCTGCCACACACATTTAATGATGAATAACTTTACAGGGCTCTTTCACTGACTAAAGCTGCAATTCCTTGCAAGCAAAAGGAGCATCCCCTCCCTGCACACCTCAGTTTCTAGAGTACTTTGGGCACCCTATTGCCACTCTGAGCAAAAGAAAGGAGCAGGAACACACAGTAAGCACAAAAGCATTGCCGTAGAGTGATTTCCTCTCTCTATCAGCCATGTGGAGCAGTCAGTCCATAGAAACTCAAATAAGAAGGATGCCAGAAGAAGGAAAAAAAGGGGACCAGAGCACTGCCGTTTTGAAGAAAACATTTGCCTCTACCTTTCTTTAGTACATCAGCTTGTAAACAATAGTGCCTTTCAGCACTAGAAGACCAGAAATTGCCCTTCCCAGAGGTCTGTGGTGAGATCATATCTCCTTTTGGCAAACCCAAGAAGCATCTCATCAAGAAGATAACTATCTTTTGAAGGACACAGGATTAATGGAATTGCTGCTGTGAACACTGTGCGTAACTGCTAATTTTAGACATATGGAGTACCCTGTGAGGAATGAATTTCACTGTTTATTACTTGTTCTACTACAGAAAAGTTTCTGTCAGATGAAGAAGCTGAACAATGACTAGTGTTTTAAGTGAGCAATCATCTATTACAAATGAATTAGCATCAGTGAAATGTTCACAGTATGAAGATTTTCATTCAGTAATTTAGTTATTATTTAGTGAATAGTTATGAATAACAATGAACTTTGTAGGCTTCATGTCAGTTCACAAACAAGCAAAATAAATATACTGAATATTATATTCATAACAAGTAACTCCAGCAACTCTTTTGTTAGCTATTTTCAAACCAGATCATTTCACTGTTTCATAGGAGGGAAATCCTTTATTATAAACAAGCAAGGCTTCAGGAGCCTCTGATCTTATATTAAGAGCAGTATCCGTCATTTTTTTTCCTGTTTGCGCCACTTTATTTCTCCTAAAAGAGAGCACTGATCCAGGCCCAAATTACTGGACTCAAGCATTTCTGGAAGCATCATGTTATCTTACTCCTTTCAGCATATGGCTAGTATCAGGACCCAGAGGAAAAACAATATGACAAAATTTCCATACTTAGGCTTAGAAACAAATAAACAATAAAATAGAATCAGAGACAAGATTTCTTTTGGCATTTGTGTTTTGAAACAAGTACAATCATTAGCCTTTTCATGTAAATACAATATGGTCATATGATTAATTATAATTGGTGGGAAAACCATCCTGCTCCTATCTTGCTCTTCTCTCTTAAGGTCCTCTCATTTTAAAATGCTCTCCTAACACTTCTTAATTTGTGCTTGTCTCACAGTCTTCAGTGTTTACTTCACATTTTTACCAGCTTAAACATGTAATTGTTAAAATCCGCTTTTGGAGAAGTTAATGTCATGGCTCCTTAGAGTTTGCAATATTTTTTGTCCCTTCAGGACATCTTATTCAAAAACAGACTTTGCAATCCAGTGTAATAGAGTACCAATTTTACCCTGTTCTTTTAGAAAGGCTGTCACTGTCCATTCCAATTGCGCTGGAAAAAAAACCTGAACACTACTTTATTAGAGGTATTGATCCATGTTTATTCAAGACCCAGTATAAACAGAAAAGAATGAAATTTGATTTTGAGTTCAGTTAGAAAGCTGACATTTAGAAAAAAAATAGGCTGTGCATATTTCATTTTTTCATATATGGCTGTGAATATATGTTTAATACTTTACTCTAGAAGACCAGATCAAGAGATTCTTTGTTACTCTGTGAGCAATTATATGTTTGGAAATTTAAATTTTTCTATTAAAAATACATTGTTTGGAACTTTAAAATGAGCTGATTGGAAAGATCAGTGGAAAAAAAAAAAGGGCTCAAACATTAAATGACACGGATGGAAGAGGAAAGTGAGGAGGAAAACTTCCCTTGGTGCTCACACAATTGAAACGGTTTTAGAAACACTTAAGCAGGAGGATATTAGCTGGTTCAACTTAGAAAATATTTTGAGAAACTAAGGATAGCAGAACAGATGGCTATAAAATGGTTCAGCTATGGGGATAATACTTAAACATTTCCACTACTGTAATACACAACAGAAAAACCTACTGTGATTACCTTAAACAGATTTACATTCACATAATAAGGGGAAAAATTTCAGCCACTAATGTGGATGACAAGAGGAGGGGCTTTGGGTGTGTACAAAAACCTGCTCAAGAGGAATGGAAGAACTAGGTATCTTATCATGATGTAAGTTGTGCAAAAAAGGTTGGGCATCACAAATATGCATCAATAGAACTGAATCTTTTGTTTATTTACCATTTCAGGAATTAAATTCACAGGATGAGATTAATTAGGCTATATCAAAATTTGGAAATAATTTATGCTATGTAAATAATTATAATTTTAAGCCATTTAATCTAGAATTTATTTAAGTGTTTCATATTCTAAAATTTCTAATAAATATGTAAAAGACACTGATTTCATAAAGAAGTGAGGCAGAGAAGGAAGGAGGTAAAAATTTGTTATTCTATTTTGCTATTTGCTTGAGCCATGTGATTTATATTTTGACAAACATGCATGTCTGCAGTCATTTGCTCTCATGGTATCGCAGTTGCCTTTGCATGGACTGCATGGTGGTGTGATATGGACTACCACGGAGTTGTACCAACCACTTTTGATGTGCCTGGGTCTTACTGGTCTTTTGAAAAGCTATTGAAGGAATGGCCTAGGTGCTGTTTGTGCTTCACCTGATGCAGCAAAGAAGAAAGAAGAAACTGCTTAGCTAAGTCATATGAGAATCAATATTTGCATATAATTTGCATACAATCTTGCACTTTTGCTCTAAAAAAATATTGAAGAGCCAATATAGTATTTCTTTCTGTTATTTGTCGGTGGGGTGTGGTGGCTGGAGTGAGATTAAGTAATATGAGACAAAAGAGAAAATGCTGAAAGAGAACTAAACTATAATGGCACTCTTAAGTAGCACATGAAAGAGGTTATACTTCCACCGTGGGTACAGAAATACTTGGGGTACAGAAATACTTGAGGTACAGAAATACCCTCAAAACATGCTGATGCATGTGGCATAGCTTAGTCTTCTCTAAGATCTTCCTGACAGAGTATCTAAGGGGCTTTCTTGATCACTTTATGAGAAAGCACTGGGAAGTGAGGAAAGATTAATGCTTCTTTGCAGCTCTGTGTATCTGCAAGAGACATCTCTAAAAACATCATGCATTTTGGCTCTTAAAAATGATATCTATAAATGCCATCTTACTATTGACACCAGCAGCGATCAAGGGCAATTTCTTTCTTAGAGACTTCATTACCAGTGATCAGATGAAGCAGAACCTGTGTCTTAGAAACCAAAAAAAAAATGTGTTAAGGGCTCCTCAGTGTCAAAAGACAACATGCTGGCTCATCTGACCTCTGTGCCCCTCCTGGAGTGGCTCAGCACTACTTTGTTTCTGCTGGCCACCAGCCTTGCCATGATGGGCACGGGAACCACATTGGAGCTATGATTTCCCAGTCCAAGACTTTCACTTTGCTGATCATGCTCCTCCTGGGCAAAGGAAATGTCAACCCCCAGCAGTTCTATGCACTCTGGGAGGCAGTGAACACACCCAGGATCCCTTTCTTCTCAGAGTTGGAGAAGAGCAGCAGGTAGCAGAACCATGCCAGGATGCAGCCTCCCAAAAGGCCAGATCTTGAGGCTGAATCATCTGGACAAAAAGTAAGGCACCCAGAAAGGCTACCCCATCCATATCACACAAATCCTTAATGATTCCTTGCCCAGAAAGATCTAAATACACTTTGCATAAATGATCATTCCACAAAATTTTTGAAATTTTTCATTTTTTAGTTGAACTCCTGGTTAGTTTTCTACGTATATTTTGTCTTATAATTAGTAGACTTTCAGTTTTGTTTTTGGGCCTCAGCTGGAATTGGCATGGTTAACATATAAAAATATTAGATGCTAATTAACTTGTTAGCAAAGTTCAAGAGACAAAACCCTTAGATAAGCTTTGTTAAATAATTATTAATATTAAAATATAATTCATATATATTAAAATTAATAACTTGAATAGAGCAATACCTAAATAGAGTACTTAAAGAAATCAGAAAAATACCACTTTTGTGGTATCAAGAAGTACCCAAGCAAAAGACACACTTTTCTAGTTGCATCCTTTTTTTTCTCTTTCTGTTTTTACTGATATTACATACATCATCTCAGTCTACTTGGCTTATCACATGCACTAACAAACAAGACTATAACAATCTATATATAAAGGAAAAGCTAAGAAAGAACTACCTAAGCTTGGAGATATTATGCCCAAATCTTGGTTCTCATTAAATATTAGTATTACTTTTTGCTTATCAAGGACACTGAGAGCACTCTGGCGGCCCACTTTTTGCTTCCATTCTGAGTTCTGTTCTAAATACTAAGTCAGAAATTATCTTTTCCATATGAAATATGAGAAATACTAGGAAATACTAGAACTGTTGGATACAATCCTGTTGTATTCCTTAAGATTTTTTTGTACTTTTGTTAAGCATCCTGATCAAAGCTTTGGTAAGATTATGTGAAAACACGAGGAAAAAACTTCATAGAACATTTGCATTCTTTAATTGTGAATAGATTCACCTTCCTTGTTGTTTCTAATTTTCCAGCCTTTAACAAAAGAATAAAAGGAGAAAATCTTAAGCATTCTTTTTTTTTCAGACATAGGTTTTTACTGAAAATGTGCTGGGGGTTCATAATGATGATACATTAATATTACCTCAAACACATCAGACTACTGGAGGCATTTAAAAGCTCTCAATATTGCTTAACTACTGTATACAATGTAGAATTTTCCAATAACCTCAGTGCCAGCATATCTGAGTCAATGTCAGCTACTTTAGAAATTCTCACTTTCCCCATTTTCCCTTCTGATAATTAACACTTGTGATATCGGTACTTACACCTCGCCGTAGACACCAGCATTTCTGCTGCATATTTGGCACAATGGTTTATTTAAATATATTTAAATTCATAGTTTATTTTAATATATTTTCAAGTTATTTTGTCTCTGAAGCTTATTGGATTTATTTTCCATATGAATCATTGAATGTTGTGACATTCAAACACTTGAAAACATGCTTCAATCTCTTAAAGCAGATGAAATACTACCCCCACTAGGCAAGATGTCTGTCATGTGCTATCCAGAGCAATGAACAATGTGAATCGGTCACCTCCCAAGACTCTCCCATGCCCAGATTAATTTTGCAGACATGACAGATCTTTCATGTTCTTGCTTATGCAATTTTCAAAGCAAAAATTCTCCTGTTCTTTTCAAGTTTGCATAAATACTCAGAAATTTTACTGTCGTCTAGAAAGAAATTAAAAACATGTTTGCCAAATACTGTGGAAAGTGGACCACTACTGTCCTACATGACAGCACCCAGAAACTATCAAATGAGATTTGTCATTCCACTAAGACCAGTGCTGGATAAAATTTTTCCATCAGTATTGCTTTAAAAAAAATGGAACATGCAACTAAATATTTTACATTTTGTTTAAAAACTGAAAGTCAGAAAAAAACAGAATATCTCTATTTTGATGCCACAAAAATTGCATTTTTCAGAGGAGTTATTTTTCCAAGACCAGCAGATATTTTTTCTTAATCCTTCATGTAAAGAAAGCTTATTTTCTGGACAATTTTCTATTAAAGTTATCCCAAAAGTCTGAGACAACAGAAGATGTAGTGGGTAGTGGGAAGCAAGTGGGGCCAGTAAGATAAGGCTATAATTTATCCTACTACAATGAAGAATTTAGCTACGCCTTCCTGTGCCATATGCAGCCTTTATTTTGACCCCAAACATTTTGACCTCTGGCAATCTTCTCATTTCTAAAGGTAACACAAAGTACTGGAAGCCCCAGAAATGTAAAGCAAAAAAAAGCTACTTCTTCAAAACAAATCACAGAGGTTTTGAAAGTTTATTCATGCCCTTATTTTTCACATTCTGTAATCTGCTGTTTCCAGAATGACATACAAGCATTTCTAGACCAGCTATGTCAGTTATAATGTATTCTGGAATGTAATTTTTTCTTCAGAGATGCCTAATTATTGCTTTGTAGAAATCATTTATTTTTGCAGTAGGGAAACAACATGAAAAATAAAAATATCATGTAACAAATCTCATAAGAAAGTTAGCATCTTCGCAGAATCGCATGAGGTGGCACCATCTGTCCTCAATCACTTGAAAAATATCTTTACTATTTCCTCACAAGGCAGATATTGTTATCAAAGACCTCAAATTAACCACCTTCAATGATCAGATAAATAACAATATTTGAGAGATTAAAACACTTTAAACTTTAGAACTTGAAAAGCACACATGAAATTAAAAGATTAACTTTTTTTTCCAGGCAGAGCCTAGATTTTCAAAAAAAACTGATAAGCCTCTGAATTTCAAGCCTGGGTTGTCCAAGGCCCTTGTGTCCCTGCCCTTCATCGCCTTTCAGAGGAAGTACCATCCAGCAGTCTAAAGTTAGTATTACTTTTAGCACTCTCAATGAAGAGGTATCCTGCCTACCTGATTCTTTTTGAAGGGCCTGTGCTTTGAAGTTTTGATTTCCTCAACACTAGACATCTTTCATTAAAAGGACCTTTTCTCCCCTGAAGTGAAAGTATCTGTATGTGGAAAGTTATAAACTGATCTAGCCGATAGCATCTGCAAAGTAGATTTACAAAGATTAAAATGTACTGTCTGTCAATCTCTTCAAGATCTTGGACTTTTCTTATTATAATTTGGGAGTGGGCATAGAACTGAAATAGAGGAAGTGTTCTACAAGATTAGAAGGATGAATGACAGTCCATTGGCATCATTTATTTTATTCAGCTAGAGACAGTGAAAGATTATTGTTAAGGCAAGACACTGTAAAATAAGATTCTGTGGCTGTGGTTTCCAAATTTTGAACAGGAGTAGGATGAATACTTTCTTAAGCCTAAACATGTTCATTCCTTCTGATCTTTTTTTCCCTTTCCAACTTAGGAAGTAAATGAAGTCTGTAAAAGATCTGATGGGCATTGGCCATACCTCAAATGCAATCTGCCCAAGGCTGCTGAATCTAAATATTGTAGAAGAGAAAAAGACCCCAAATTCTTGTTTCATGGCTTGCTGTGCCGCACTTACATGCTCTGCGGCCCAACTGATTCAGACACTACAGCAGAAAATAGAAACACACACATACACCACCATATTTTGAAACCATTCAAATATACAAACCTTCCACTATTTTGCTGTGCCCTTTCTAAATCTGGTCATCACATTCCTTGCCTGAAGTCTATATATGTCACCGCATTTGTTGTGTTAAGCCATGTTTGTTGGTTGTTTACAGAAACCAAGAAGATGTTCCATTTTCTCATCCCAGTCTCTTCTTCCCCTCTTCCCTGGAACCATCATTCAATAAGTAGCTTTTAGTTTTCCCTATACAATTTTCTACAAAGTGTTGGAAGTGGATCGGTGTTAAAAGCGGTTTTGTGTAAGTTACAGCTAACTTAGTTCTCTGCTGTGCTTGGCCAGCACATGTTGACTGCTCAAGCATGCAAGTTAACCAGGTCACCACATTCAGGAGCAAGAAGGAAATAATCTCCTTCCTCAGACAAACGTTAATGAGAAAAAAAAAAAAAAAAAGTTGTCTTTCTCCACAAAGACAGAACAGTCTGCTTGCTGGGATGACTCTTGAATTTTGGGGAAAGTTCGCAGCTATCTGCAAGATCTCAGATTCTAGTGATGTTCTCATCCTCTTCTGCTCTAGTCTGTGACAGAGTTTGGTCCTGTTCTGTACCTTGTGCGTTTACTGTAGCATGTTTTTGCAAGATAATAAGGATATTCAGTACATTATTCTGTATTAAATTTCTACCTGTTATTGCCTGCAATTGCAGAGTAAACTTAATAACACAAGCTGATCCTATTACATCAGCTTTCTCATGTAAATGAAAAATGCTTTGCTTTTGAAGCCTCTTTGTTTTAATCAAAACATAAATTTCTGCCAAGTTCATAGCAGTAAGGTTTCTGAGGAGCAGGATGTTCTTTCTAATCAAAGAAACAGAAAGAGAAAAATGGAAAACCTGAACTTTTGAACTTTAGAACAGGTGTTTCAGCACAACTCAATTTTACAGAACTTTTTTTTAAAGGTCTCATTCATTTCAGTGCACAACCAAAATTTGGAAACTTCAGAAGCTGTCATGAATAAATATTTCAGCCTGCTCCATTTCTTGCTCTACTGTCAGTGCTCTCCAAGGGTGGCAGCCCAAGCATGCAGTTATAGAGACAGTAAGGAGATTCTCCTCTAAGGGCCCACTAACGCAATGGGCCCAAACAGCTCCAGGGCTGTTCAGGGCTGGCAGAGCTACACTCATCCACAAAGGATAGAGTTCTGATTTTTCCAGGACAGCAAGGCAGCTGGGTCTCAGCCAACGAGGCAGCCGAGGCGCTTAGTTGAGGTGTTTAAAGAACTCTGCAGATGTGAAGCAGTCTGTAGAAGAAGAAGTGCTTTGGGATTTTTTTTTCTTATATATTTAGAGAAAATAAACCCCCAAAAGCAAGCAACTCAACAACAACAAAAAAGACTTCATATATGATAATTCCAGAAATGACATTTCTCTGTGGGACACCAGCCACCAGTTCCTTAGTATATTAAATCCTTGGAATCTGAGCAGACTTCTACTTTCCTGAGGTCTTAAAATACCCATTTGGGATAAAACTATTTGTAGAGCATCTCTTCAGAGCTAGTATCCAAGATTCAGCTGGGATTCTTCTCTCCTTGTCGAAGTGTTTCACTTTGCAATGTTAAGAGATGACAGCATGGGTCTGAGGACAAAGTCCCACTCCATATGTGTATTGACTTAGCAAATGCCTCATTGTGAGCCCAAAAAGATAAAGTAGAAAGAATTCACATAATTTTAAGACAGAAACTCACTCAATGCAATACTCCTCAGTTTCCTTTGGCATGCTCTGCAGAGAAAGACCTGGGTATCATGGTGGATGACAAGTTGACCATGAGGCAGCAGTGTGCCCTTGTGGCCAAGAAGGCCAATGAGATCCTGGGGTGCATTAAGAAGAGCGTCTCCAGCAGGTCGAGGGAGGTGATCCTGCTCCTCTACTCAGCCCTGGTGAGGCCACACCTGGAGTATTGTGTGCAGTTCTGGGCTCCACAGTACAAGAGGGATGTGGAGCTGCTGGAGAGAGTCCAGCACAGGGCCACAAGGATGATCAGGGGCCTGGAACATCTGCCCTGTGTAGAAAGACTGAGAGAGCTGGGCCTGTTCAGCCTGGAGAAGAGAAGGCTGAGAGGGGATCTAATCAGTGTCTATAAATACCTGAAGGGAGGGAGTGAAGAGGATGGGGCTGACCTCTTTTCAGTGGTGGCCACCAGCAGAACTAGACAGAGGTAATGACCACAAACTGAAACACCAAAAGCTCCACAGGAACTTAAGGAAAAATTTCTTAACAGTGAGGGTGACAGAGCACTGGAACAGGCTGCCCAGAGAGGTTGTGGAGTCTCCTTCTCTGGAGATCTTCAAAACCTACTTGGATACAGCCCTTTGCCACATGCTCTAGGTGCCCCTGTGTGTGCAAGGGGGTTGGACTAGATAACCTCTAGAGGTCCCTTCCAACCTTAAGCATTCTATGATTCTATGGTTCTATGCTGTCTTGGTCTGAATAAATGGGAAATTCGTAAATCGTCATCTTTGACTTGCTTGAACGTGCACCTCATCAAGCCCCTTTTGAAAAGGAAGAAGAGTTTTTACACCCTCCTGCCAACACTCCCTGAAAGTTCCTCTCCTACTTTTCCCTAATAAGTCACATTTGGATATGTGATTTATCCCTGCCATGTCTTATCTTGTAAATACCAAGCTTATTTCTTTTACTTTCTTTCTTCTCAAAGGCAGGAAAACATTGTCTTTTCTGGTTTCTGCTTATCTTCAGTTTACACATTGTTGGTGAAAGTTGTTATCAACATAACCATGGTCATCTCTCTTGGGTGCATGTTAATGGTATTTTCAGACACAGTCTTTTTGTAATACCAATGACAATTACTTCAGCAGATCAACCAGAATTCATAGAGGTGCCAATGCAAACCCACGGTGTGTCATGTGTGTATGCGCACATTTAGCTTCCTTCTACAGAGACTTTGGGTACTTTCATGGAAGTCTTTGTCAGACACCTCTGGTTTTTTCTCCTGCTAAATTTTCCAGCTCTTGCTGATAGCCTGTGGACTTGTTTACAAGAGCAACTCAGTAAGTAAGGTTTTCTTACTATAATTATCCAGGACACCCATGGTACAGCATATGCCTCTTGCTTAGTAGGGCAAATAACATGTATTAATGACAAGGAAGAAAAAGAAGTGCTTGCAAAACTCTTAAGTATTCCTCAAATACGACGTCTTATATGTAACAAGCTGCAAGGAATGAAAATACTGGAAAGAGGTTTATGATCCAAGGAAGGGACTTCAAGAAACCTTTAATATATCTGTTTCCTTATCCTAGTTCATTCTCGACTCCTGCTAAAGTTACATGCAAACTAAGAAATAGAGTCATATTGTTAAATTATTTTTTTTAATATATGACCTCCAGAGTTCCCTCTGTCTCAAGATTTCTTTTGTTAGAATTCTGAAAGATACCTAAGTCCTTCTTTATATTTTTTTTAAAAAACTGAAAGCTTGTAAATTCCTCCCTTCCCTTTCTTTGGGGCTATTGGTCTTTGTGCAAACCTTGCTTTCACTGAAAGAGAATTGATGAAAGCCAAATTCTGCTTAAAAGTTAGAAAGTTTCTGTGAAATTGTGAAATATACTTTTTATAAAAGGCAGAGAAGGATTTTGCCCATTTTTTCTTACTTTGGGCGGGAGGAAAGTCAGCTGAAAGGTGAGATGATTAATTTTAAGTGAGTGAAAAAGAAGAAAAGAAAAAAAGTTTTTGTTGGAAAATAAGTATATAATATGTAAAAGAAATAAACTGGAAAGATGGAAAAAATGATAGGAATTGCAGAGCATGCACACACAGAAATGACTATTAAAGATCTTTAGAAATGTTAGAAAATGCACGTGAAAGGAATAATGAATCTGCCATAAATGTCCATTCCAACAATATGATTTATGATATTTATTCCACATAACAATTGCATTTATTTTACAAGCTTTCTTAAGTCTCTTTATTTCTGCCTACTATATTTGTCACTTGTTGACTTCCTCCAATAAAAACCTCAAATTACTCAACTATTCCTATGAGTTGATACATGTTAAGATGTTTATAGTTCACATAGGTTTCCTCTTTTCTTTGTTCACCTATGACAACATATGTAAAGGTTACATTTCTGTGTCAGCCAGGTCAATTACTTCTTAGGAACTGCTACATACATGCATTAGTCTCAGATGTGCCAATACTCTACACAAACTAGCCCCTTCACTCACCCTCTTGAAATTACTTCTATCAAAAATGATATCTGATTAAACTGTGAAGCTGTGGTCACACAATTTCTCATTTACTCTACAGCAGATATTTTCAGCCTTAGATTTGTGGACTTTTGAGTGCTACTCCTAAGGTGTCTGGGAAAGATAACAAAAAACAGACAACAGCCCTGTTGGCAGTGGGTTCCAGAGCCCTATATGTGAGGAAAGTTTTAGGGGATTTGAATACTGAATACTTGCCCTAAGGTAATACACTTATAATTTTAAATTTCCTATATTCTGTGTGAATTTCTTTAGATTAAAAATACCATTTTCTGATGTTTTGGCAGGATGAGGCCAAACTTGAGAAAGCAGTAATTTGGGAAAAATGGATGAGGCCTGATGCCATGCAATCTGGATCATGATGGGATGAGGGCCTTATTTCACACAATGAATTTTGTTTTATATCAGCAAATAGCAACAGGGAATCCTTCTCCACTGGTCTGAGGCATTATCTTTCAGGCTGAATCAAAGAAATAAACATCACACTTCAAAATGACACCTTTATGATAAACCAAATTTTAAAAGAGGACGGATTTTGTATAGGTTTTTTGTTATAGCTGTGTGTGAAGTTGTAAAATTGGATTTAAAGGGCAAAATGTCGCTCATTCAACTTTCAGTGTTGATAGTCAGGCATAAAGTCTGAGCAAGTTTTGTTAGCTCCCCTTGAGATTCCGTGGAGGTGAAGCACTCACAGAGATAAAGTCACTGTGGTGCAGAGAAGAGAAATCACCCCAGGAAAGCACTCTATCACCCATCTGAGGATGACAGATGGGTCATCTCCTCATGTCGCTTGACTGTCAGAAAACTGAAGTTTTCTGAGGTAAAGGCCACACAAAACACTGAGAAAGTCTAAATATATAAGAAATGCCAGAATAGCATCACAAACAACTCTGTGCTTTTAAGGCTTACACCTCTTCTGTATTATGTAGAAGTGTGCATTTCTAACTGTCTATGAAGATATTATGAAAGTTAGTTGTGTTCTCAGGACTATTATTCATGCAAAGCATGCGCTAAGTGATCCTGCTTGTGAAGCAGATGTTGAACTAGATGATCTCCAGACATCCATTCCAACCTCAACTGTTCTGTAATTCTGTGAAAGCATGAACTTATATATTTTTCCAAAAGCTGGCTTACTGAAACATTCAGGAAGACACAAAGCATCAAGATTTTTGCATCTGCCGAGTTAAAGATTAGTAATTAATGTGTCCCAGGGCAACGGAGCTATTTCTTCTCCAAAAACTTAATTTTGAAGCTGAACTGTTAAAGTTTTGATGAAGTTTTCAAAGAGACAAACCAACCACCACTACAATTCTTGAAGAAAAAATCATTCTTTCTTTGAAACCATATTTCTTAAACACACTACTGTCCACCAGTCACAAATAAGAATTTCTGAGTATACCAATTAGACTGTGCCTAGTTCTTAAGATATTTTGATTGTACTTTTGAACAAAATGATCTGTGAATCAAGCCTTCTCTCAGAGGGAGTTCAAAAATTTATTTTCTGATTCATAAAAGCACAACCTAAATGGAACTATGTTTTCACATGAGAATTTATTCCTTAATGTATGCTGTATTATGCTATACTGTTTCTAGCAATAGTCCAAAGAGTTTTAAGAGGCATTGCGAACTTTGTTTAACAGCAAATACATATGTAATTTCTTTCTACACAGCAACAGTCATTATAAATTTTTTTTTTCACTCTTCAGATAATGGCTTTTAGCTGCTGATATTTTGCTTTATTGTGAACATAAACAGTAGTACATATGAATATGTAGATACTGTAAAGGTGAACCACTTAAAGAACCGCTATGACTTAAGCTTTAGTGTAGAAGAGAAGACTGAGAGGGGAGGAAGGACTAATGGCAACAAGAGCTTAGGCTGCCAGAGCACAAGAATGCCGGGAAGTTCAGCAAGACTGCTAACACCAGAGAGAGCTGGCCTGAAAGGTGGCTTATTATGTGGCAGGTCCTCCAGAACTTCAAGGAATTTTGTGACTTTTTTCCCTAGAAGTATAAAAGTAATGTAGTACTATGCATTATGGGGAAAAATTACATGCCACTTACACACCAGGAATAAGAGCATTGCAAAGAGATGTTTATAATCTCTCTAGACATTTTATATTTAAATAACAAGGCCATTTCAGAACACATAGCTGTTTCTTCCATAGCTGTCCTTCCTAAAAAAACACAGCAATGAATGAAATGAAATATTTGAAAATGTGTACAGAATTCTAGAATGATATAAATGTGATGAGTCCTGTAAAGGTATAATAAATTTTGCTTTGAGGTTGTAATGGAGGAGATGAAAAAAATCCTTACAAGGCAATTCCCCATCTTCCATTCTCTTCTTTGAAGTACCAAAGATCTCAAAATAATAAGATACACAAAACCTAACCTCTTTATAGACTCAGTCTAAAAAATTCTAAATTCTAAAGTCTGATTAATAATGAGTCACTTCCACTTGTCTTAGAGCAGTTTCTCTAATTCTATATGTCCCTTGACAATGGTGGGGGATGAGGAAGGAGAGCTGCTCCCTCGATGTGTCCATGTGTCCCCTCTTCCTAGGATCTTGGGCTTCTGGTTCCCTCTTGTCTCCTTGCCCTACAGACCTGTCACTGCAGTAAAAGAGACTACAACTTGTCATTGGGCTCCATTGGGCTCAATATCTCTTGGGAAGCTTTTAAAATTAATATCAGAATAAAAGTAGAATTGTCAAGACTTGTAGGCATTTTTGCTCCTCACACTTTGGTTTCCAACTTAACAAAATAGCCCTGAAAATTTACCAGCTTATCCTCCGTAAGAGGACAAAGGGATTTTTCTCCAGTAAAAATTTAACTGCCAACTAGGCTGTAATGAAGTCCTGAAGGATTATATAAGATTATTTCATGCAAATATTCAGTTGATACTTTCCTAAATTTTTCAAATAAACTGCCACCTAATATTAAAAATGATTCTGACTATATCATTGGTCCTAAAGAAAGGAAAAAGAGAAGATAGGAAATACAATCTGTCTGCTGCTGGGGCTAAGCTCCTGAAGGCATCCTATGTCTAGTCTCAGAGTGACAAAAACAAACACAGGAATGTTACAATCTAAGTCATCTGCTCTTGCTCAAATCTTATGTTGGATTTCAGTAGAAAAATCCATTAACAACAAAAAAAAAAGTAATGAAAAAGAGGGAAGAAACTCAGCTGACACAGGTCAAGGAAACAGAGCCCCAAAGTGTCTGTAGCATTTTTTAAAAAAAATCTTTTTGTTTTCATAAACTTCCCAATATCCATTTTGTATAAACTGATTAGTACATATAACCTGAAGTAATTAAATGCATTTTAAATAAGTATTAGAACTAAAGACAGCTATATCCTTGCACTGATCATATAATTTACTTAATAACTGTCACCATGGTAATGGATGCAATACAAGACCTTTAACAGATACCTTTCCAGCTGTGGCAAAAACACTTCCATGAGAATATGCAATGTGGTATTATTTAACTTGTAATTTTCTTTCCTTTCCCAGCAAAGGTTTCATCTACTTCCATCCTGAGTTTACTGCTCAATTTAAAAGTGTATTGTGTTTATATTTGCTTTTGTTACAGACCATGGCTTGATATTTCAGTTTTCTTATCAAATTTCAGATAATTTTTTAAGGTATATAAACTCTTTTAGTTTTTTTTTTTTTTTTTTTTTTTTTTTTTCTCCCTGATACTGCACTGTTATATTTAATTATGGATGCCATTTTGTCTCATTACTCCAAAACTTGGATTTCTGGAAACAACTTTTTTTTTTTTTTTTAATCCTTTCCAACATATTTTTGCATGGTAATTTGTATATTTTCTATAATACTAATGAATAGCAATTTCCTGGAAGTCACTTCCCCGCCAAAAAAAAAGTCTCTATGATGTATCTATTTAGATACATATGTGAGTGGCACCCAACCACTTCACAATAAAAGTGGCAACATGGTTGCCCTTCTCCCCACTTCCTTTTTTTTCCTGCTTTCCTGGCTTACTGGAGTAGTTTTTTAGATAATTTATGGAGATTTGTTTGAGGTGACTGATTTTTCCCTGTGTAGGTTTGTGAGGAAGAATGATGTAGAAATTTTTTTATATTATTGAAGGTAAGCTCAGTCGAAAAAGAATGTGTCTCATATTAAGTTCTGGTAACGGTAAGAGCTAGGACTTTTTTTTTTTTTAACTCCTGTGAGTTCCATCCCTGTGTGTTGGCTTCTGGCGATTTTATCTCCTTAGTCTTGAATTTCCTTATAGTAATTTGATTTTAGTGTCCTATTTGAATCTAACTGTGCCAGAAGCAATTTATTAAGTAGGTTGAGCCAGCCCAAGGGGGAACTTGAAGGGTGGGGATGGAAGCTGGAGGCAGCTGTGCATGAGTCTATCAGGTTACAGGGGGGATCAGGATTTGTCAGGGCAGAGTGAAGCATCAACACCACCCCTCCCCAAGAGATGCCCAGCAGCACCTAGCCTCCTGGAACAGAAAGATGCAGTTAGTTTGATTCAGGTCATAAGACAGAAAAAAACAATGAGAAACTATTTTTATTTCTATTATTCAATAATAGAATACAAATGTAAGCTGATCAGTAACTATGATTGCTTCAATGCCATTCCAAAAGAAATAAGTGGAAGGCCACTGGTAGCCTTTCATTTGTAGGCATTTCACAAGTACTCAGCTTTATGTGCCTGAGCAGCCCCCATGCAATTCTCCATGCAGTTTGCATGAGTCCCCTATTCAATCATGTATCTTTCCCTTTTAATGATAAGGAGTCTCCAAATCCTAATGATATAGGGGTAGAGTTTATTTTCTGTGCTTCACAGTACTGGCTGAACAGCTATCCTGACAATTTAATCTCATAGCATTTGTTTCCTGAAGAAGGATGAGTTGTAAACACCTATTTTGTAGGAGAAAAGCACCATTTTTTGTACTGAATTATTTTAATGAAACTATACCTAGACCTAGCTGATGAAGTATGAAGGATGTATAGAAATAAAGCTGTCCACATGTTCATCTCAAAATTTAATTTCTAATCCAAAGTTTATTTAAAATACAGCATAGCAGACATCCGCTCTCATGAGTTTTCTAGCACTATCTCTGAATATTTCCTGGAGTTCTTGATCCTGCCCAGGAAGTCCTTCAAGAACTGCTCCTCATGAGAATAAAGTGTCTCCCATCTGTGCACAGTTCTTTTTTTCTTAATACTTGAAGAAGATATGAACTAGTTTTGTGGCACACGCCTTTTTGAATAGTTAATAACTAGATATTTATGTATTTATTTATAAATCAAGGACAATAATTTCTGCAAAAGTATTTGTTATTCATATATATTCCCTGCATAAATCAAATGAATTAAAATCACAGACTAAGGTTAGAAAACAGCTTTTGACTTTAATTTTGCTCATACATGCTATGCAATTCTGAGGCTTGCTGCTCCTTGAAGCACTTAAAAACAGAATGATTAAGTGTAGAAATACACATGTGTAAATAATTCCTATGCTGAGCTTTAGTTAGTGGAGAACATTTCAGACAGTTGTTATTGTTAATATGAAACAATGATATAAAGTAAGCTGAAATTTTCAGAGCTATGAAATTATGTGAATTAAAACAAAATAAATCAAAACAAAACAAAGAAAACAGCAATTTGATCTGCTCCAGTTATTTTTACTTTCTTGAATCAGAAACATTTCTATTCTTCTCAAATATTAACAAAGATTAGGTGAATGCTTCTTTGATGTACATTGTTTCCTTACGATTTCAATGCTATTAATGCTTTTTTTCTGAAGTTTTTTACTTAAGAAAAACAACACAAAGCATCGCTATGTGAGAACATTGTAGGACTTTTTAGTTCTGTACTGCAACTGCTGTATAATACACATGTTCAGGCAACAGCAACACATCAATAAAGCCCATTAATTTATTTCTCCCTAAGGTCTTTCCTGACTGACTGACGAAGTTCTGCTTTTATTAGTTATGACAGACTAGGCTTTGGGTTACATGTCCCTAGGGAAACGTCACACTGTTATTTTGATGCGAATTGCTCAGTTCAAGGAGCAAAACTGCCTTAAGTTCTCACAGCATTTAACACAGGGCAGCTTTCTTAGTCAAACATTTTTGCACCTTCTCTCACACTAAGAACATATTGATTATGGAGGAAGCAGAAATGGACAACAATTCTTCTGGGGTTGCAGTCCAAAGGACCTGAGATGGAAGTGTGAGCTTTGCCAGCTTCACTGGGCTGCATGAACACTTCTGTTTGAAAGAAAAGCAAACTACCTTGCCTTTCTCCCTCTCTTTCAAATATAATAATAATAATAAAAAAAATTAACACCATTTTCAAAGTTCATTACATTTTTGTCCAGGCCTTGCTTCATCTTCCTGCCCTTTATGTATAACTGCTCCTGTGCTCACCCAAAGAGCTAAGCTAGAAAGCAGAATATGGTGTTGGAGAACAAAAACACCTTCATCTATCTAGAGCTTTCTGAAAACTTATCTCTCCAAATAAACAACAAAAAAATTGTGCTTGAAAATTGTGGATTAATAATAGCTCGTCTTGGACAGTTTATTAGTTTAACACATGCTAAGGAGAGAAAAAAAGAAATGACACTGGTTTAAAGACATGCAGACATACAATGGTATAGCTCCTTTGCATTTTCTGCATCATACTTAACTTTTTTGTTGAATTATCTCTGTATAGTAAGCAAGGATAGCATCAAGCTATCCACAATATATACAGTCAAACTGAAAGGCAATGAAATGCATGAGTAACTCAGATTATTGTCTCTATTGTACAGTGAACAGTACTATAGTTGTATGCCTATTATCCTGTTCTTTTCTTTGTTAAGCCATGATGAACCTTCAGTCTTCTCTTGCATTGAATATTTGAAATTGGTTTTTGCCTCAAGAAACCTCAGTACTTCCTTCTCAGCTTCCCTACTGCACTGACATATTTTTATTGTTTTCCCATTAGTATATTAAATAACTGATCCTACAGAACACTTTGCAACATTAATATTAAACTTTCCACAGTTTAGAAAGAGCTCTGTGTACTTGTCTTTTCATAGCCGAGACATTTCCAAAGCCCTGAAGATACATCAAGTCACCTTGGAGTGACTTGATAGAGTCTTTTGACAAACTTCAAGTCATCATAATTTACATAAGCATCTTTACCACTAACCTCCATTGTCACTATATGCTGAATTACAGTAGACTAGAGACAAAACAACACTATTTCATTAAACTAAAACCAACCATTTCCAAAGTATCATAAATCTCTAAAAGCTTAATCATTCTGTTTGTAATGATCAATGACTTTCATTGCTGCTACAAGCCTTATTGCTCTGCAGTTGTCAAAAGCAACACTTATATTTTTTCAAAACACAGATATATAGCTTCTAACATACTGTTCTTCGGGGTGTGTACTGATTTTAATACTACACAGAAGTTTTAACTATAAAAAAAAAGTGTTGTAGTTCAGGCATTTATAGGACAACAGAAATGGGAATGAAAACCAATCTCAGAAGGGCAGCTATAAGGTAATGCTAGAGCATGACACTGGCCTATTTCACTAATGAATCATAATAGAGCCCATACCACTGAGATTTTACTCTCTCATATATTCCTGAATTATTTCAAAAGTTAACAAGGATGTTAATTATATTTTTAAAAGCTGTAGCTCCTTCTTGAATTTTAAAGGTCTTTCAAAGGCATAGTTAAAAGCCACATCTTCCTGAGGAAATAACATCCCTGTGAATGCTCTGAATTACTCATTTCTCTTCAAAAATATTTTTAAAGATGAAAAAAAACTACTGGAAAGTTCTTGGTAAAATCATGATAATTTTATGACAGAGCTAAACTAAACTGCAATCTGACCTCAGATTGGTCAGCAGTCCTCTTTGAAAATTCTTCCCATTCTAGGACATGCTTTTAGCAGGGTTACAATGCTTACACACATGTGCGCTCACAAAATATTATATTTGTCTGTGCCATAGGAAATATATATATATGTGTGTGTATATATATATAATTTTATATACATATATATATATATATATACATATTCCCCTGGAAGCATACAACATTTAGAAGGTCGAAAGTAATCTCCAGCCAAGTGGGCCAGAAGTAGGCCATTAGGGTGAATTTTCCTCTTAAATCCCCTTTGCAGCTCATCCTTCATGACTAGCCCCCTTCTCTGAAGTCAGGGATGGGCTTTTCATTGTGCAAACAAGGGCTGCAAGACATAGGAGCTATAATCCCTGCATTGGTTTCCTCACGTACACTTAAAATACAGCTGCAGTATCTATTGCACGCCAAATCCTTCGACTTGCAGGGATACGAGTAGTTTACATGTTACACTGTACTACTGTCCTCCAGTGACCATGCTCAGAATCTGAAGAATTGGTTTTCTGAGCTATTGTCCTCTGATTATCCTGCCCATTCTGGAAAAAAAGAGTTAATTGTTGTTTCACTATGCTTGGTACCATTATCATTTCCCAGATTTCTCTGAGACTGCTATTTCATCAGACTTTATATGGCTTTTGTCCTATTTAAAAGAAGGGGAGAAACACAAGGAAATTAATGGGGGGAAGAACGAACATTGGGAGTGGAAGAGCAATATGGAACATTAGAGCTTGTTGTTGAACTCTGGTTGTGGTACATCTAAGAGTAGAAGAATCCCATTCTTGTATGACTGAGGATAATGTAATCAACAGCAGCAACACTGGAAAAATCTTGCCTAATTACATATTTACACAATAGAGAGAAATGGCATTGGAGCAATTCCAGGATTTTGGTTACATAATACATGTTTAACAAAACTGTCTAATTATAACTGCACATATTTACTCAAGAGATAGAAAAAGGCTTCAAAGGAGATTTTCCAACCTCCAGGAAAGAGGTTTTTTTCTCCTCTTAAAAAAAAAAAAGCTTAATCATTTACTATTACCTCAAACTATAACTTTAGAGTTTATATATTTTAAAAGTACTTCAAATCCTTCAATTAATGCAATCTTAGAATTCAAGGTTAAGAATGACACTCCTTCTACAACAAATAAAAATAAAATCGCAGAAATAAGCTCAAGTGCCTCAAGAGTTTCCTCTCTAACCAGGCATTTAGCAGAATACAGGCTGACCTCCTGAAGCATCAAAGTATACACATTACATGAACAGGTATGACAGCTTCCTGGCCAGCAAAGGTTATTGGACTAGGGACTGCCAGCATAAAAGCAGAAACAAACGCAAGCTGCTTCCAGGGACAAATGTGAAAGAAAAGTCCATCCTAGAGAATGAGAAAGGGAAAATAATAATAATAATAATAAATAATGATGATGTGTGATTTTGTAAGTTTCCCTCCTGAATATGGACAAAAAATCAAAACCTAGAAATATACTGACTGGCAATATATTTTACTTTGGAAATCTTCCTGAAGGACAGGATGCTGGATTTCTCTAAATTTCAGGAAGACTGACAAGTCTCCCAAGAATGCCTCTTTGCTGTTGAACCAGTATTTTCTAATATAACAACTGCTCTGTTGATGTACTGTTTTTTTAAAAAATCTTTAACTCTGAGGTGAATTTAATGTTTTTTTTTTTTTTTCCACAGTCACATCCGCAGCACATCAAGCTCATAGAAGAACGTGTACCACTTACTCATCAAATGCAGTGCAGAATGTCTCAGCACAGGGGGCTTACATAAGCAGCCTAGGGAACAAGGAGACGTAATACTGATCTATTCTTGTACTCTAGTGCTTGTACTTTCTATCGTTACAAATCCCCAACCATCAAATAACTTCATTTTGTTAATACAGAAACACTGCAGTCACCAGAAATTCCACACAAATGACAGGACTAGATCTTAGATGGAAAACCTGCTCCTCCCTAACTGTGTACAATAAACTAAAGTCTCTCAGAGACAGTAACAAAACAGCTGTACCCAGACCTGGAACAACATGTCCTGCATGTCCTTACCACATACCACAGAGAAGCTACGTCCAAGACAGAAGAAAATTCCCACTTGCTGAAGACATTAGCAAGTCCAGTTCTAGTTTTAATATATGAATTGGCCTCTCCCTTATTTTTATTTTTTGTACTCCTTTTAAATGTGTTGGATATCCAAACACATTATCAGGCAATTAATTATATTTTATGAATGCAGATTTTTTAAATCTGTGACTAATGGTTTACATATAATTCCTTCTTTTTAACATTTCATAACTCTACTTAATAATTCATCCGAGTCTAATTTTTAATGTTCATTACTTATATGCATTGAAAATATTTTGCATCTCACACTACAGTTCCGGCACAAGCAAAGCCTGGCGGTGCTCCTGCTGCTCAGTATGTGTTAATCCAGAGATGCAGCGTGGTGAGCAGCATCAGGGCATGATGGCAAGAATTCCCTCTGCTCATCGAAGTGCTCCAGGAAATCACTACTCTTGAGGAGCACTTTGACACCTCCCAAGCCCATGTCAGCAAAGTGAAGGGCATTTCTTGTGCTATCTATTCAGCTCTGCTGTCACTGACAGCTCAAGCATGCCTTTCACTATGTAGACACGCATGACAAATTGCAGAAAAAACTGTGACTGCCAATACTTTCTTCCTGCATTCCAGCTTTTGATGACAGTAAAATACAGTTAAGCCTAAAAGAGTTACACTCATGAATATTTGTTACGGTATTTTGCAAGCAGTGCTCTTCATGCTCAAGCTGTTGTAATTTTTACCACTTAAGAAGTTAAAAGGTTTTTTCTTATATTGTGATGTTTTCATCTATCAACAAAATATTAGTACCAGTAAGGGTCAATGGATTGAACTGTAGTTGACTCCAGTCAATTTTTCCTTTGCTGCAACATACTTCCATAACACAAAATACACCACAGAGTTTGGATCATTAGAGAGAAGGTTTTGGAGGCAGCACTCAATTTCTCCAGGGGAAAATAAACAGGTAAACCCAAAGAAATCGGTGATTAGCCTATAGCTAGAAAGAATGGTTAGATTTATTTTAATTTGTAGAAAGTCTAAAATATGAAAAAAAAAAAAAAAGGAGAATGTATTTAGCAGCACTGAAGTTGTGCTCTCAGAGGAGTGGCACAGGTCTTCCCAGCTCTCAGGTTGTGTCAACAGAAGTCTGGAAATCTACTTTACTGTAACCAATCACAGTAACAATGAAAGAAGATAAGCTAACAATATGTCTAAACCAAAGGTTCTCTACATAGTAGACAGACAGAGGGACAGTGGCAGAAGCATCTCATGACACCTTCATAAGAAGGGCATTCAATGGCACAGCTATAACACAGAAAAGTTAAGTTGAATCTTCCTAAGCATGACAGCTTTCATTTTAATAATCTGCATGTGGTATTAGATAGGATTTTGTTTCTTCTCTTTTCTCTTACAGGTCTAAGTACAGTACTTATTTTATTCATATTTGGTCTTTGAAAGTTATTTTTTCTTCATCTACAAGTTCTTTGAAGCAGGAAATGGTTCTTCACATGCGAAGGTAAAATACTCCAGGCCCTGAGCCCCAGAATTTTGAGGAAGGGATATTGCCTCATATATATGACCATTTTCAAGCATGGAAACCCACCTGCCACAAAATATGTAAAAACAAGTACTTAAATACTCTCTTTGTTCTTTAAGCACACTTTTGACCTGGGCTATATATGATTAACTAGGCCCTGCATCTCTGTTAGGGATATTTCCTATATGTAAATCCTATTAAGAGAACAAACTCTGGTGCTAAATGTAGATCAATCCCACTGTTCATGTGTGATAGCACTTCCCAGATGGTTTTCATGCATACTCAGTGTTTATTTTATTTGCTAAAATAAATCAATTGAGTTTAACAAATTATTACTGAGTATCTAAAAAGAGAGAGGAAGCAAACATACAACCAAAATGTTTCAAAAATCTAACTAATTGTTTCTAATTACTATTTGGGGATATTTATTTTCAGCTCTGGTAAAATGTTTTGTATTGTGTGGTTTCCAACAAGTATTTTGCAAAGCAGCACTCAGAACAACATGTTCCTACTCAGTATTTGAATTCTTATCAGAAAGGCAATAGACAGGAGGAAGTCCTTAAAAACAGAGGCGGCAAACAAGGTTCAGCAGCCTTCCAGAATACCCATGCTCAAACTGTTTTGCTAAAGGTGTTCTTCTCTCAGTGAAAATGTGTTTATGTTTGAGATCTACCTGTTGATATTTGGTAAAACATTTTCAAGACACCAAAGTGCTCTATTTGAAACATTTCCTGTCCATGTCTAGCTAATGTAGTATCTTGTTGACCTCATAGAGAAAAAAACAGCCAACAGCGCTGAGTGTCAGAAGGTCTTGGTTCTTTATCATTCCTGCATATTATCCTACTGGTCTATGTAGCAGTTGACACACTGAAGTTAAATGTGTAGGAGATGGTTTGAATATAGCATTAACTACCTCAGTGCCTCTCATCTACTTAGTTGGGCGTTTGTCTAACTCCTGAGAACTTCAGTAAAAGGCAGACAGAAATTTTTTTGAGGATCTGATTCTGAAGCCTCACAATGTTTTAAAACCTGGGTTTAAGTAACTATGTCACCTAAGAACAAGCTATATTTAGGGTTTTCAGACCTTCAGTATACTTATTCATGATCTCCAAATATTATGATAGCCTATGAAACTACTAAAAGTATATGGGGAAAAAAAAAAAAGAAAAAAAAAAAACAAAGATGAGAAAACTATTTCCCGGGAAAGGTAACATTCAGCTTGTCTCAGGCTCACCAAAACATTATTCTCAGAATCAGAAAGATCTAATTCTTTTGTGCCTTCAAAACTATACTTTATGTTTGCAGAGATTTTCCCTTTTTCATCTATAAAAGCAAAAAGGGTTATTCACGAAGCCAATATTTGCCAGCTTTTCCCATTAGACTTCCAGGAACTTAGTAAATGGTAGGTCTCTTGAGGACCAAATCATTGACCTCACTTTCCTGACTGAGTTGGAAAAGCTGGTTTTGTAACTGGCCCAGGTATACCTCTCTAGCAGTCTGTGAACTCAAAGTCAACCTGTCCAATGGCTTTGGTTTTTAATCCTGAGTATTTGCAGGAAGCCAGTGTCAGATTTTCCTCAGTGATAAAGTAGCTATCATCAGATGCAAATCACCAGAAAGAAAGGACGGCAGCAATCTGTACAAATATATATAGCCAGGCTGAGAGTGTTGAGGTAACAAATAAGGGATATAGCCTGGAATAATGGGCCTTGTCGGAAGACCCCTTTGGGAAGCTCCCGGTCAGCACAAGTTACAGGAGCCATCAGAAACTTATCAAACAGCATTCCCAGAGCCAGAGGAAAAGCAAGGTATAGCAAGTGATTTAAAGCTGGTCCCTTTGAGCTGTGCTGTGCAGAGATGAGCTGCCAATCTCAGCCACAGTGTTTAGCTGAGGTCGTTATTTATTTGTTTTTAGTTTCACCTCCACACGTGGATGTTTTCATAAGCTCCAATACTGAGAAAAGATGTTCATATTTCTCCCTGTAGCACATATTTTATTGCTGTTAATTCTATGTACATGTAGAAAATATTACATTATTTTCTTTGTACAAGCTGCATTTCCCTTTCTGTTAGTTATCCAGTGCAAACACAGTAGTAGAAATTGAAGAATGTTTTGTTCCCTGCATGAGACTGGCAGGTTACTTGTTAGTAACTCTCATAACCCTACTGCAAAAGACAGAGTTTCCTGACTCCAGTCATTCTGGATATAACCACTGGAAAAAAAAAATAGTTTCTACAGTCTTATGTAATGGGACCAACAGCTAGTGATTTTTTCTGTGTACAGTCTCACCAGTGCTATGAAAGCTGCACTATCTCCATTGGATGGATACTTACATGATCCAACACTTTTCTGTTTGTTTTTTGCTATAATTTTCAGGTGTTTCTGGCCCTGTTGCTTTCAAGATAACCATCTTATAGTTTTGGATGGTATTTGTTTCCTCCTCAGTACTTTTTGCATGTTCATGTTCTTGCATTCTACAATTTTGACCTCTTTAAGTCTCCTCGCCATTTAACTTTCTTCTGCATATTTACTGATAGACTTATTTTCATGTAACTGACAAAATTTGATTTGTGACAAATGTAGTTTTTCTCTTAAAATAATCATTAGCATTTAATACTGCTATATGTCACAATACTGCTTCCTACATTAACCTCAGCTCTGTGTCTTTCAAACAATTTATAATCTTTTATGTGATACTAGATCACACAATTGCAGAATGGTTAAGGTTGGAAGAGACCTCTAGAGATCATCTAGTCCAACCCCGCCCTGCTCAAGCAGGAACACCTAGAGCACATGGCACAGGGTGGCATCCAGGTGGATTCTGAAGATCTCCAGAGGAGGAGACTCCACAACCTCTTTGGGCAGCCTGTTCCAGGGCTCTGTCACCCTTACAGGAAAGATCTTCTTCCTCACATGGAGGTGGAACTTCCCGCACTTCAATTTGTACCCATTACCCCCGTCCTGTCACTGGCCACCACCAAGAATAGTTTGGCCCCATCCTCCCTACATTCTCCCCTCAGGTATTTGTACATGTTGATCAGATCTCCTCTCAGCCTTCTCTTACCCAGGCTAAACAGGCCCAGTTCATTTAATCTTTCCTCATACGATAGATGCTCCAGGTCCTTAATCATCTTCATTGCCCTACATTGGACCCTCTCTAGAAGCTCTACATTCCTCTTGGACTGGTGAGCCCAGAACTGCACCCAGTACTCCAGGTGTGGCCTCACCAGAGCTGAGGCGAGGGGCAGGATCCCCTCCCTCCGCTTGTTGGCAACGCTCCTCCTGAGGCAGGCCAGGATCCCATTGGTCTTCTTGGCCATGAGGGCACATTGCTGCCTCATGGTTAACTTGTTGTCAACCAGTACTCCCAAATCCCTTTCTACAGATGTTAAACTTTCACTATAAATAAATAACATGGTATTATTGCACATGCATTATTGAACTTCCTAAGTATGGAAACATTCCTTTTATTCACTAAATTTATCAAAGTAGATTGTTACATTGATTTGTCGTGTAATAAATGCACATTTTTGCTATTTGCTATTTTACTCTTTGAAAACTATAGCTCTACTGGAAATACTCCTTTAGGTCCCATTTCGGAGCCCATCAAAATGAACAAGAAAGATTACTAGCTACTAAATAGGGTTGATATGAGCATCATGTTGATAGTTTTATTGTATGTTGAAGCACGCATGAGCAAATCCATGGATGTGTGCTTGCATAATGCCATATGGAAAAACCTTGGCAAGTCTCTCCAAATTAGTACACATTAGTACAAATTAGTAAACAAAAGTAGATGCATTAATTCAGTTCTCAAGTCAGGATAACTCAGACAAAATGCATTTTATATACAGACATAATCATGGATTCACTTCTGAAACAGCTCTGTATGACACCTTTGACAACTGTTAGTGATCATGTTTTTACTTTCCACTGAGATGGACTGGAAGCCCTCACATGATCACATACTCTATTTCATCTGAGCAGTGTGACATCACAGCCGTGTCTGAAGTGCCTTGAGCTCGGTTGAAGCAGAGCAACAGTAAGATGGTTTCCAGTATGTGAATGGCTTGAAAACAGCTGGTCCAACTATTGCATGGTAAGTACAGTGCCAAATATCTCTTTCTGTTGCAACCGGCGCCTCTATGGACTGTCATCTTCTAGTTGTGTATTGTAAGTAATTCCCATACAGCTCTAAAAAATGTATAGTTTTTGAGAGTGAAGGGGGATGGAGAGGAAGCAAAAGGCAGAATGTAAATACAAGAAAACTTCCAAATTTCAGTACCATTACTTAGAGAAAGCTACACATTTCACTTTGGATCTACGTTACTTGTAACAATTTTTTTTATTATTATTATTTTTACTAAACCAGAATGTTCACAGAATGGAAAGAATGGAACTAGAGTTTGTTTAACATATCCTAACAACACTTCCAAAGCACTATGTCAAACAATGAATTCTCAGGTGATCCCTCTTCTATTTGAACAACTGATTGTAAAATTACATAATGTTTTTATTTTTAAAATTCTTCATTGGTTGAACAATGTCCTTATAAGAAGCACTCTTATTTTGTTCTTCATCAGTCATGCGAGCAGTTCCTTATTCAGCACATCTTAACAACGTAAGAAAAACTATGCTTTTTACTCCAAAGCTCATAGTCTGGGACACAGCACCGCCCCAGAAAGGGTGCGAGAATGCAAGCCAATGGAAAGGAGTGAGGAGAAGATTACCTCCTCTTGCTGCCAACGTCATTAGGAAACCTAAAGTATTATCTTCAGTGTCTCCCACACATATCATAACCCTCATGAATGGACCTGAAATGCTGATCTAGTAACAAGTGGTACAATAATGTTCGCTGTGCAAACTTCAGAGTGGTTCTCTGTCCACTTCATGCCATTGAATTAGATGTGATATGAAAGCTAACATACATTATAGGCAACTGAAAGTGTCTTGTCTTGAAAAGGGTGCTTGGCCAAGCCCCATGGGGCTGCCAAACCGATTTATTTTTCTTCTAGTTTGGGCTCAATAACCAAGTAATCCCACATTTAGTTTTCATCCCCTTCCCAAATAAGATCTCTTCTGGTTCCAGTCCTGCCCAGTTACTCCTCACACCAAAGAATCGCTGGGATAGTTGACAAGATTCCCTCCCCCATCCTGTTTTTTCACTAAATAGGTGTGCAGAAATACTTATATTCTTCGTTACAGTTATTATGAAGACCATCATATATTAGTATGATAATGGGATGGCTAGTAAGCTAACTCAAGCTTATGGTGCTGCTTAGGACAAATGCTACCTGCAGATAACATTGTTTTGACAATAAGAATAAAAGGGTTTTGTATTTCTTCCTCCCCCATTTTAATTTTGATAATAATTTGTGTTATGTAGTTGCAAAGCAAAAGTTCAGAGTGCTAGTTTTGGTTGTGGTATATCTTTCTAATATTCCCATCTTCAAATCTGCCGCTGCTGAAGGTATTTTTCCCACTGTGCCTTATTTCTATTGTCTGTATTTTACTACTAAAAGTACTGCTGGTTACAGGTTGGTAAATTTTGGAGACTGGCATCAGGAACCTACTAAGAAACAAAACAGATTGTGCTGGTTCTTTAAAGCTATGATTCCTGATTGCTCTTGGGTGGGAGATGAGAAGCATCTTTGACATTCAGGCTAGAATTCACTCAATTTTGAGGTTAACTGGGACCGCAAAAGGATATGGCCAGGATATGACAAAGGAAAATGCCAGAAACATTTACAGTCATAACAAATGCAGTAAACCACTTTTTGAACTTACCAGTTTCCTCCATTTGTCTATCAATCAGCTGGACTGCCATTTTTTTCATGGATATTTTCTAGTTCCTTAAAAACTACTTTCATAACTATAAATTAACTTTCAGTGGATATGCAGCAAAACTTGGCTTCCATATAACATTAGAGTTTTTTGTATTCCTAAAAATAAAGGATTTTTTAAATACTCCTCAGGCATGGAATAAAGATATGTTTTATAGAACGATAAGTTCCATACTTCTATATTCCCCAAATAACTCTAAAGCAAGAGTTCTTTTTTAGTAAACCCTCCTTAGATGGGAGGATACTGTACGAGTAATAATTACAGTTTCAAAAGAAGCGTTGCCACTGAAATTTACTTATAACTGGATCATTGTCATGTACATCTCAGTCAGTCATAAACATAAAAAGTAGACTTCTCTTGCAGGAAAATTTTGAGGATAAGGTTTGGAGTTTGAGAAATGCATGCAGGAACTATTAAGTAACGATTACTTAAGTCATTTAAAGTATTTTTTTAAGGATCTTTACCCTTGTTGTCACATTGATTAGTTATCTCTGAGCATAATATCACAAAGATTAGATGGTTAATTTTGAGGCACTTTGCCAAAAATTTTCTGCATCTTTTGAGAACTGAATCAGGTAACTGCAAAGTTCAGTCAAAAACCTGATAGACTTCTTTGATCTGACACAGTGACTGTTTAAATCAATACAAAATTTCTTAGATTACTCAGGGGATAGTGATTTATGGTTTGTATAACTTCAGGATGTCCTTAAGACAATACAGAATAAAATGAAGGCCAGTAAAGCAAGCACAGTTTGTCAAATGAACACAATTCAAAATCAACTGGTAAAAAATATGATTTAAATTGGTCGTCTTGTACTTTATGACATCTATAACTTTAAAGAGAACTGTCAGGTAAAAATGCATCATTCACACGTTTTCACATATGAAAGTATTAAAATTATGGTGCAGATAATGTTGTAAATACATATTCACCAAAGAAATAGCCCATTCTATAGGCTCTTGAAATTTTTAACAACCCAAAGGATTTTGAATTCCAAGATAGTTATAATCATGTTTCTCAAGAACTTATTTTTTTTTTATCAATATTCAACTGTCAGATACTCTCCAGTTTTCCCACATATCTACCACTGTAGGTTGTCTTCTATATAGTCCTGAATTCTACAGTTTTCTCTGCTATCAGGAGACCAAAATTAAAAAGCACATGAGCTATTAAGACCATCTACACCACTGTATGGCTTTGATTGTGGCTCAGTCTAGAAATGCTATTTGCTGCTGATAAGCATGATATACTTCTCTCTCAGTCGGAGCTATGGAATAAGTTACTGGACCAAATGCAGAACTTAGACCACTCAATCTGCCTCATCACATTGGCTTTGGAAGCTTAAGTCTGCTAGGAAGATACTCATTAGTTTGTTGTAGTTATTTTAAATATTTTCAACTAAACCTACATTTCTTGATTCTACCCTGAATGAAATCAGAAAATGCCAACAGTTAAGACATTTACTAATACCACTAATGGAATAAATGGCTTACCATTGTACATGGTGCAGACTGTAAGCAAATTTTTTCATGAAATGTAAACTCTGCATTTTATGAGGTTCCTGAGATGGAGGAACTTAAGGAAAAGTTTCTTAACAGTGCGGGTGACAGAGCACTGGAACGGGCTGCCAAGAGAGGTTGTGGAGTCTCCTTCTCTGGAGATCTTCAAAACCCGCTTGGACGCCACCCTGTGCCACATGCTCTAGGTGACCCTGCGTGTGCGGTGGGGTTGGACTAGATGACCTCTAGAGGTCCCTTCCAACCTTTGTGATTCTATGATTCTATGAGATTCCCTCTATTGAAATTTTCTCTCATATATTTCAGCTTTGAACTTTTTGCTTACAAAGTCAAGGAAACCTGTCAAAGTGATTGCCTGGTGATCACGTTCTTAGGAATGTCTAGCATACCAGCATGCTAGAGTGAGAAGGGTGAAAGGAATAGAAAGGCTGAACTAGAGCCACAGGAAGAAAAAACAAAGTCAACTTTGGAGCGTGTGCTTATCAGAAGCAAGAATTTAGCTGTATGAAGAGGAGCCTTCACTTTTCAAAATCTGTCAGAACTGATTTTATATATGTGAGCTTAAATATGACACATGAATACATTGCGTTTGTAGAGATTGTTCATGTATTTTAACATTTATTAAAAATTACTCATAGTATGGAAATTTCTGTCATAATTCAGAAATATCAGTGAAAAAAATGTAGAAAAATAATGAAAGAAAATTCAAAAGAAAATGACAGTTACAGTGATGGAATGATGATAAGTGATAGATTTAAAGAAACTTGCTGGACATCTATAATTTTTCCTTTTAGCACTTTGTCTTTAAGCCATACTTAATTTAAAATGTTGCCATGGCTTGATATGAAGTGTATAATTTATTGAATACTGACATTTTTGTAAGATTTATTTTGTTGTTTTGCAAGTCAAGTAGTATTTTGCAGTTCTTTGTCTTGCTTTTAAATTAATAATAAAAAACTTTGAGCTTACTGTAGCAGTGATCGAAATCATGAACAATATATGCCACATCTAGTTTAAAGTATAAATATGAATGCCCAATTTACCTAAAATCAAATCACTCATCCAGAAGGCACAGCATCAAGGAGTTTTGATTTGATCTGACAAGTTAGCACAAGGCACTTGGTAGGACAGACAACAAAGCAATGGAACCTTGTTTTCCCTATTGTGTTATTCTATCCCTCCAGAAAAGTGTTTATTCTTTATTTTGCTAGCTGATAGAAGTAGGGAAAAGAAGACTACAAAAATCCAGACAGAAATTGGTGTACTCTAGAAGTTGTCTTTTAACTCAGATTCATCATCTGTACTAAATCAAGAGGGAGAAATTTAGATATTCCTCATTTTCAGAATGTACTTCCCACAAGTCTCTTCAAAACAAATTACTAGATATGTTTTTATGTGAATAAAATGATGGAGAATTACAGTGAAAATCCTAGGTTTTATAGCTGCCATAACACACTCAGCAAACTAAATAATCAAAGAGAAGTAATAGACAACAACATTGTAAACCATAAAATATAGGGACCGAATTTGTCTGTAATATTGGGTGTACAATTCAGACCTAGGATCTAAGGAGATCAGCTTACTTTTCAAAGCTTATTTTTAGTAATGACAGGGTTTATATTTGTAGACGATAGTGCTTTTATCTGAGGAGAGTTATTTACACCAACATCAAAGTGTGATAGTAACACAAGCCTCATCAACCTCATCTTATTGCAGAAGTAATATGAAGAATAAACAAAATATTTCTATGGAAAATAGTGTTACTGTTAAGGAACTTTTTCTAAACCTAGAAATACATCAGGGTGCTTCTCTTCATGAGTGTCTCTTTCCCATGCCTCCAGGTACATATCCACAAAGATGCATACATACCACACCTATTTCAGCTAAGGGACTTGCAAGTTACATTTTCTCTAACAGAGCTAGGTGTTTGCTCTTGATGCATTTCTTTTAAGTCATTTGTGATGGCATCATTAGAAGAGTCTTTCCTTCTCCTTTTCCTTCTCCTCTCTTGTTCAAAAGATGTTCTTGAGAAGTTTCATAACACATTAAAGAACAAACAAATAAAACAGCATTAGAATTGTTCAACAGCTCTTACAGTTTTTCCACTTTTTTTCCTTGCTCAAAATACTCATTCGTCAAGCTGCAGTTGTACAATCATCTGTTGCAGTTCAAACGGTGCAGCAACCTGGTTCAGGGATGGCACGGCGACCACCCGCAAGCCACTCGGGCCATCAGCTAGTTGACACCAATGTGGTGGACGGCAAATGGCGTTTATTGATGGGTAACAAGGTGTTATATATCTAGGTTTACAACGTCTCATCTGTCTGCTTACATCATAGACTAAACACTATTGGCTATTAGGGGCCCTATCTTTCCGTACAGCACGATATCTTCCGGCCGCCGGACCATAACTATCTGCAACAACTTCCCCCCTCCCTATGCATAACAAAACTAGCTAAAATAGAACTATCTTATTTTTATTACTATCTTATTCTATTCTTATAGTTTATACCAATCTTAAAATTATATATCATAAACTTGACATAAAACATAAGGCACAAAGAAGAGGGCGCGTAGAAGGTAGGGGATGACAGGTAATACCGGGGTGTAGGAATAGGGTGTACCTTGGGATAACTTGGGGGTAACACTGAGTGGATATATTCTTAAAGCAGTTGTCGGTGTTCTACTATCATGATGTTAACCTTCTCTAGCCGATTCTTGACAAACGGCATGAGCTTATTCAATATACAGGATCCAAAGATTAGTGTCATCATGATCATTGTGATCGGCCCTATCAAGGTGGATATCAGGGTGGTTAACCACGGCGAACAAATTTTCGTACCAGCTGCGTTTGGAACAGGGTTCAATGGGTGCTAGTTGGCAAGGCATGGCACTGAAAACTGGTGGCCCTGTAGTTATTTTTGTACTAACTGCTCGAGATTGTTCGATCTGTTCAAGTACCCCATTTAAAGGGCTGGTGTGACTCTACCTGTCCTATAGTGACAAGCTGCAAAATTAAGATAACGCAAAGGCATCGCGGCCCCCTCTTGCAGAGGCTGTTTTGTTGTTTTCTGGATTCGGTCAGCGTGGAACTCACAGGCTCGGGCGGGACGCTTGTCACCGGGGCGTACAGGTTACGGGGGTGTCCGATGATCTGGTCCTGTGAACAGAAACTCACAATTTTCATTAGTTTTATTTTGAAGGTAACAGCCACCTGAATTGCGGTCAGATGCTCTTCCTTTACAACATGCTTAATCATGTCTGCCCCCGACGGTTTTTCTTTAATTCGGATGTTTACCTTCTTTTTCTCCTTCCTTAAGTTTGAATCAGTTGTGAGCCACTCGTCCTGACTAGTGTCTGATTCGGAGTTGGAACTCGACTGACTGGTCACTTCCGGGCTCCGGTACTTTTTCGTTGGGCTTTGGCGTTTTTTGAAATGTCCGCTCTGATCGGTTCTCGGCCCCTCCCTCGGGCTTGCTCCCGGCCCCTCACTCGGACCTCCTCTCAGCCCCTCCCTCGGGCTCGCTCCAGGCCCCTCACTCGGGCCTTCTCTCCGACCCTCCCTTGGGCTTGCTCTCAGCCCCTCCCTCGGGCCTCCCTCAGCTGTCCGGTCAGGCTCATTGGTTCTCAGCGCCTCACTCGCGCGTCCCTCACCTGTCCGGTCACTCCCATTGGCTCTCGGCGCCTCACTCGCGCCGGGGGCACCCTCGCCCCACCCTACCCCTTGTGGCTCGGCGCCATTTTGAGGGGCATAGGGTGGTGGCTGGCCCAGACGTCACCATGCTCTGACTTCTTTTCAATGTTCCTAGCTTCCTCGGCTAGCTCGCTCCAAACAGATTTCGGCTGTTTCTGCTCCTCTGTAAGCGGGACGAGGTTCAGGGATGGAGGGGATGTATCACCCTCTTGCTGACCTTTAGGCTCAGCAGAATTGCCATCATCTGAGGGGTGCAAAGTCTGTGCGGCTGCCCCGACTCCCATTTTCAGGGTGGCTAACAAACAGTCCCTTACTGCTACCCCGGTCTCCTGCTCTTTTCTAGCTTTCTGCAGGGCTTGTACAACTTTTCCCCAAGCCTTAAGGTTTTTCCCACAACATGAAGACATAATCTCCTCAGCCAAGGCCTTAGTACATTTGTCCCACATTTCAGGGACACGCTTCAGGGACTTCAGAATATCCACCGGCTGGTCTATAACCTTAATTTTTAAAAGCCTCGCAACTGCGAGAGTAAAATCTTTTGTCTTCCAAATCTTTGGCTTACAAATCTTTGGCTTACAATCAATCCCCCAATGCTTATGTAATTGCGATACGACCTTCACGAGGGCTTCCATCCTCCTTGTTGCTCTGATAGCGTCCTCTCTGCCGGGCTAGTCCACTCACTCCGGCCGCCGTTCACCCGTCCAGGCGATGACTTCCCGGGTTTCGGCACCACTTGTTGCAGTTCAAACGGCTGCAGCGACCTGGTTCAGGGACGGCACGGCGACCACCCGCAAGCCACTCGGGCCATCAGCTAGTTGACACCAATGTGGTGGACGGCAAATGGCGTTTATTGATGGGTAACAAGGTGTTATATATCTAGGTTTACAATGTCACATCCGTCTGCTTACATCATAGACTAAACACTATTGGCTATTAGGGGCCCTATCTTTCCGTACAGCACGATATCTTCCGGCCGCCAGACCATAGCTATCTGCAACAATCATCATACCTTTTTCATAGAGCTGCTAATTGTGACAGCCTTTAGATGGTGGCCTAATGGTTTATGACCTAGCAAAATGCCCTTCCCAATGGAAGAACTAATCAAGGTATCAATACAATTTCATTTTTATATGTGATGGAGTCAAAAAGAGAAGAAAAGTATCCCAAGTCATCTTCTTATACCGTAGCGTAAATGTTTTATTTTGTTGGGGGCCTTAGTTAACTTAAAGCTTATACAGATAGGCACTACAGAACATTAAACAGCTAAATGCTGCAAGGAAGTTTTTCTTCACACATTCACAAGAGACCAGGAGTTGAAAAACATTTTTACTGTTTTTTTTTTTTAAGATGGAAGTAGAATAAAAAGGATGTAGCGACACTGGATGCCTTAGGCTTGTGTGTCTATTTTCAGACATCTAAAAGATCTTGATTTTTCCAAAGTCTCAATGTATCTTCCCTAAGAAAACCTTTCATTGGTAAGGTAGGTCAGAGAACTAAGACTGAGTTAGTCGAGTCATGATGATTAGCTTTGACATTTCAGTTTAAACATTAAATAATATGCATTCAAGTTTTAAATCCTTAAGTTCATGCAAAATTCCATAAAAAATAGAAAATTAATATTGATCCAGGCAGATATGAAAAAATGTAATTTGTGAGGAAAGCTCACACTCTATGTTAATGACTTAGACGAGAGCACATGTTTATAAGACACTTTTTTTGTTAAGCAAGATAGAACAAACCTTTCAGTATTTTTAGAACCAGTCAGTCCCAAAAGGCAGGTGAGAATATAATGAAGAAGGAACAAGGTGAAAATACCAAGCCAATGTCAGAGAAGGAGTTAAAACCAATACTCTTAATTTTGTTCTCTCTTCTTTTAACCATAGATCATACGTTTCTAAAGGGTGAATGTATCATTAAACATAATCATGCATAATAAAATGCAAATCCAGTAAGTCGGATTTTTTCTTCTGAATATTTCACATATTGTATATTAAACACTAATATATCATTAGTAAATAGAAAATACTATTTAAAAATGTATTCTTTAGGAGACAATGTTTTTCTCACTAACATCATGTTCTACTCCAATTCATTAATGAGGTTTAATTAATTAAATCCATACCATTCCTCAGAATGGACAAAGCAATCCTTTACAATGGTCTGCTGAGCTGTAGCCATTAATCTTGGCTCATGGACTGTGAAGAGACTACCTGAAGAAGTACTTTTATTAACAATGTTTTTTTGCAAGTGATATACAGGTTGGCTTTAGAATATGCCAGAGAGGAGAAAAGACTAATGAACTTCCTGTGTTTCGGGTATTGATTTGTAATTTATATAAGGAAAAGTTATTTAAATTGAAGGGATAATGATTCAAGCAAGAGGTAATTATTTTTGCAGTCCTTTGAGCACTTCATTTTTCTTTTGCAAAACATGTTTCCCATATCATGTTTCTGATGTCACTTCTATGTATTCTACAGAAGATGATTATCTTCAATATATTATGCTATTACAATACAGATATACAATTTTATATATGCTACTATATCTTGTACCTTGTCTCTTTAAAGGCCTGGGTTCTAGATCCTCTAAATCTAAACTACCACAAATGATACGGCAACCTTCACCTCCCTGCAACACCTGAGCTTTCCCTCTTCCAAAACAAATGGACTAAGTGCATTTAAACAGCTACTACCTATTGCTGTCTAAAAAAAAAATGTTCTTCTCTGAGAATGTCTTTTCCTTAAAGCTTCAGAGGCTTTGGGTTTCTTGCTCTTTTGATTATCTATTTCTTTAGCCAACTAATTTGATGTCTCTCTACCGTGTCAAATTCAATATGACAGTTTTGGAGACAAACACAAGACACCTTTGAAATCAGCAAGGACAAGGAAAATTCTAATTTTACTGAACTGAGTAAAACACAAATGGCACTGGTAACATGTGTGAGCTACTTCAGGGATATCCTGCATACTTTTTTGGTAAATAAACTGAATAAAATTTTCAGCTTGAATTGCAACCTCCATTTTGCAGTGACACAGCCACAAAGCTAGTATGGTACTGAGTGGCATATGGATTCTGCCACCTTCCATCACTTGTGACCATATTGTTTCATTCCTCAATGAAACCAACAGGATTACACATACAATAAATTTCTACTCAGCAGCAATTTTTTTGCTGTGTTTTCCAAGATCTTAAATCTGAAAAATGAAGTTTTTATCAAGCTAAGAATCTAGAAATTATCCCACCAAACCATTTTGTTTTGACAGATTTTTCAATCTGAAAAAAAAAACAAAAAAGACTTGCGACATTTGGTATTTCATGTTTTTCTAGTGTCATCAGTTCAGCACTGTACAAAGTGAATCATCTGATAGACCTGGTCTACTGAATATAGGAAGTAAATCAAGCCTTCTCTAGTGACGCTATTTGTTTTAAGCGTAAGCCAATTGGCACTGAACTTGAAGTTGGTGTTATTCTCCTCTGTGCTGTTGCATCACTTAGGAGCCTTCTATAGTGCTTTAGCTAGCTAAGGAAGACAACACTAGAATAAAATCTGTGAGTGTTTTAAAAGACAACTCTAAGATGATGAGTGAGAATTTCCCTGTGGGGGAAAAAAAAGTAAAGTAGTGACAGAGTAAAAATCTCCATGGGCCTTATGTGGCCGAACAAGGCAGTGAAATGAAAGATTTATGCTTCTCACATTTGGTAATATTATTGTTCAGAAACCTGTGGTTTAGAGCTACACTTAAACATCAATGTCACATACTTCAGCACATTCACACTGTCAAATTCCAAGTGCATTAAGACCTGGACATCTAAAAGCTCCTGGCTTTGATTGCAATGGGGGCAGTAAGTCCTTAGCACTGCTGAAAACACAACCACTTTGATGTAGGTGTCCAGCTTTTTACCCAACAGCCTACATTTCAGTTTGAACTTTTTTGGCCTGGGTTTATGGTTCCATTTTTTTTTTCAACACAAATTTTATGTGTTGAAAACAGAGACATTCCAGTAGGAACACAAAAGTGCAGAAACAATAATGGATGACGCTACTTCACGGGAAAATAGAGATGGAATGTGATGCATAATTTTCCACCATAGAAGAAAAATAGGGGAAAATCAGACTTGTCAAAGAAAAGGGTCAGGGTCAGAAAATGAGTTTGAATATTCAGTGTGCATTAGGGAGGATAAATAATTTGGGGCAGCCAGTAAAAAAAAAAAAAAAAAAAAGCTCACTATAGGAGTCTAAATTTTCAGAGCTTTCTATAAGCCTATACTCTCATACAAGCAGCTGCAAGAACCTGCCACCCTGAGGATCCAGGTAGACAGGAACAGAGCATAGTGACTGCTTGTGATGTTTTACCTATCCAGTTCAGAGTCTTGTGTTACACTGTACTCCAGGTAACAGTGAGAGCGTCTTTTGAATAGCTTTTCACTGTATTTGTTACGTGAGTTCTTTCCAATAGCTTCTCGGTGAAAAGAGATATTATCTGCTCAGAGAAATACCAAAAGGATTTGAGAGATATCTCCTGGTGCTGCTTTCTCAAAAGTGATGATCTTATGAATATCAGCAAGATGAACTAGTTCCCTGTGGCTGAGCTTCCACTTGTGTTTGGCTTGCATTCTTCAAGGAAAGTGGCTATCTTTTGACTAGCCCAAGCCCTAATATCTGGTGAGGTCTCACCAAGAAGGAAACAGACCAATTGCAGACCAAAAGAAAAAAAAAAAAAAGAATCATGGGAAGGATCTTGGAGCAGCCCCACACCTCCATGGACATGTCCTTTGCTACCCAGTTCCGCATGGACCTACAGCCTTTCTCTTTTCCTTAACCCTAACTCTAGTCCTACTCAAAATATCTGTGAAGTCACAACCAGAACCCATCAGACGCTTTGTAGACAGAAAGCAAAATGTTCTCATGAAAAGAATGTTGGAGAACCCTCGCATCTGCTTTGGCATGCCCTTTGCAACCTCACTCACACATCCATCCAGGCTTCATCTTCTCTTAACACTACTTCTACCTTAGTGTTAATCTCTCAAGACCAGAACCAAAGGCCACCAGCCTCACCGTAGGCTAAAATGAAAAAGCTGTCATAGGAAGCATCGTATTGTGACCTCACATCTCCTTCAGCATGCCCTTTGCTCATGGTGCACTCACCCACTACTCATTGTGCTCGAGGCTTTATCTACCTCCAAATCCTAACCCTAAACCTAACTCTAGCCCTAATCTCAAGTGTAGACACTCCCAAAGGCCACCAGACCCTTTGCATGACAAAATGAAATACTATACTTTGAAGAATCCTGGTGCAACCTCACACCTCTTCCAGCATGTCTTTTGTGACCTGACTCCACATGGGTCTCCAGTCTTTTTCCTAACACTAGCCGCAAAGCCCTAATCTGGAGTGTGACCAGTCCCCAGGGCACCAGACCCATTGTAGCACCAAGCGAGATGCAACGCCAGCCTGCCTCGAGCAGGCAGCACTGAGCCCCTGCCCAGGCTCTGAGGCAGCGTGGGTGGTGCCAGCAGGGAAGGTGTCAATTTAAAACCCGCTGCAACCACCTGCTCTGCTCAGATGTCGAAGGAGGCTTCGGAGCGGGCACCTACGCCGGGGAGCCTTGCCTGGGGAGCAAAAAAGCATGGCCACAGGCGCCAAGCAGGAAAGCACGGAGGGTGAGAGAAAGCCCCAGCACGCCGGGGCGGGCAGCACCGAGCCCCACACCAGAGGCAGCTCTGAGGCAGCGTGACTGTTGCCAGTGGGGAAGGCGGCCAAACTCTGGTGCGTGCAAGAGCATCCCCCAGGGAGCACAGGCGGCAAGGAGTGCGGCGCGGCAGTTAGAATGGAGTGGGCAGGCAGGGAGGCGGGAGATCTGCCGCCCGGCTCAGCAGGTGAGCTCTCACATGGTTACTACCTCAGTGGGGAACTAGCTGAAGCCATGGTGCAAACTCGGCAGAAAGCCAGCACCAGGAAGACTGTGGGGGTGCAGATCGAGCTGCTGCATGTATATGCAACAGTCCAAGTCTCTGGCTGCAGGGGATGTCTGATCTTCTCACTGTTACTGAGGAGGCACCAGAGACAACACTTGCATTAGATGTGAACAAGTGGATGAACTGCTTAGCCTGGCAGCAGACCTGAAGGAGGAGATAGAAAGGCTAAGGACAGTCAGAGAACACAAAAAAGAGATAAGTTGGTGGAGTCACACACACTGAAATCATCTCAAGAAGTGCAGCAGGGGAAGACTCCTAATTCATCTGAGGATCCCTTACCCTCTTGCCGTAGAGCAGAGGGGGTGGAAATAAGAAACAAGGATGAATGGAAGCAGGTCCCTGCACAGGGTGGCAGGAGAACCCCCTCCCAGTCCACCTTGTGCAATAGTTATGAGGCCTGGAACTCATGGCAAATGAGGATGCTGAAGGAGGCCCATCTAGGAGGTTGTCCAGGGTGAGGCAGTCAATCCCACGCCTTAAGACTGCCTCTGCTCAGAAGAAAAGAAGGGTAATTGTGGTGGGTGACTCCCTTCTGAGGGCAACAGAGGGCCCAATTTGCTGACCAGGCCTTTCCCACAGGGAGGTCTGTTGCCTCCCTGGGGCCTGAGTAAGGGACATCACGAAAAGGCTCCTAAGTCTTGTACAGCCCTGCTATTTCTCTTCCAACCTGACAGTGATGAACTTGCCAAGAGAAGCACAAATTCCATTCAAAGGGACTTCAGGGCATTGGGGGAGATTGGTTGAGGGAGACGGAACACCAACACAGGTGGTGTTCTCCTCTATCCCCTTAGCGTCGGGGAAGGACTCTGAAAGGACCAGGAAAAGCCACCTGCTCAACAGATGGCTAAGAAGCTGGTGTCATTGGTTGAATTTTTCTTCCTTTTTTTTTTGACTAAGGAGCAGTCCTTATGGTACCAGGCTCCTGGTGACAGATGGGGGTCACCTGTCTTTCAGGGGGAAAAGAGTCTGGAGTCTGCAGGGCTCAATTGAGAGGACTGTTGTCATTATGAGCATCTTGGTGCAGCCTCTCATTTCATTTGTCATGCCCTTTTCAACTCTATTCCACATCAGGATTTCTCTCTTTCCTAACCCTACCCCTAATCCTTGTCCTAATCTCTGGCATGGTCTCAAACTGAGATCACCATGGACACTGCTGCATGAAAGGACTAACTTATTGTGGGAGAGTTCTCGTTCAGCGTTAACATCTCATTTTGCATGCTCTTTTCAACCCCAATTTACATGGATCTTGAGACTTTTTCTATCTCCTAATCTTACCCTAAACATAAATCTTGCCCTTAATCTCTGTCATAGCCTGAAGCAGTGTCCTTTTCACCTTTGCCAAAAACTGTCCTGATATTCTCTGAGTTAATCCACTCCAGAGATTACGGCTAGGTTTAGAGATAGTGTTAGCAGATAAATAAATCCTTGAGCCCCCTTTGGAGAGTTGCTGCAAAGGACATGCCAAATGATATTGCCGTGACAAAATCTATCCCCTGACTGCTTTTTCATATCACCACCAATGGTTTTCTTGGGCTCAGTTTGAGGTCACACCAGATAGGTTTAAATTTTTGTTTGTTTGCTTGTTTTTTTGGAGATAGATAAAGCCTTGAGTCCCATGTCAAGTGGGTCTGCAAATATCTTCCAGAGGAGACACACAAGGATGCAGCAAGATGCTTTTCACATCTCTTTTTTGTTTTTAACTAGTAGTGAGTCTGGCGGGCTCATGGTCTTGCCACAGCAGTGGTTAAGGCTAAGATTAAAGTTTGATTTAGTGTTAGAGCTAAGAGATTAAGCCTCAAGCCACATTTGAAATGGGGCTGTAAAGGGCTCAGATTTATGGTTGCTCTTCATTTTCTTATACACGATTTAGTCTCAAAGGAACCATACAGCATTACCAAAAATATCCCTGCCTTGCATCAGTTTTAGCAGCCAAGTCAATGAGTTTTTTGCATGTTCATGATGATCATATCTTGTACTTTCAATTTAAGTTGTTGAAGCATGCTACTGAGGGAAAAGGACAGCTTTGTTTTATTCTGCTCCAGTGTGTGAAAACCAAGTGAATACCATGATTATACATGACTCCAAGGAATAATAATCAATGACGTGTGCAGCACAGCTATGAGGTTACTAACAACCACAACCTGTGAATTGAGAAAGAAGACCTTAAAAATGACTGCTGACAAACACAGTAAGAGATTTATAAATCACATACTTCAAGAGTGCCCATCCCTTGTGATGGGAACATGCTAACAAAGAGGACATCAGCTTATCAATAGCAGATACTAGAAAGACTGTTAAAGGGCTGTAAAGCCAAAGTCACTTTTAAATCCTATTATCTGCATTCTTGCTTCCTTTATTCCAGCCAAGTTTTCATACTAAATCATTGAAGATTACTGTCTCCAGTGTTAAATAAACTACTTGAGACCAGAAGGCCAGAGTTCCCTCTCAAGTGTATTTTTATAAAACCTGGTGTTTTTATAAAATTCTGATTATGAAGATCCTGGACTGTATACAGGCAAGGACACCAGGTTTGTCATCACATCGTTCAGGAAAAAAATAAGTACGTTCAGGTAGAAAAGACACAGCAAGTCATATATTTTGAAGAGAGGAAACTCAGTTGGCAGACAAGAATTATACTCAGAGAAACACAGGCTATGTAACTGAAAGCATCTTACAGTCACTGTGACCTCCTATTTGAATCTGGTGTAAATGATGAACTTGGAGTTAAGTGAGTTTGAGACAGTGTTTCTCTCCTAGTATCTGAAGGATACTAAAAAGAAGACAGGCTGTCTTTTTAAGAGTCTTTTTAAGAGTCTTTTTAAGAGTCTTTTAAGAAAGTAGGTATTACAGTATTGAAAAACAGTTCCTTATAAAGCCAGCTTTATTAGTGGAAGAGTGGAGGACAGGAGAAAGGAGAAAAGCATATGCTCCAGAGCTATGAAACAGATGGACAGAATAAAAAGATTCTCTGGACTGCACAAATACAAAGCGTTTTTTCAAATACGTTTCTGTATTGCATTGCAATTTATTTAAAAAAAAATACATGAGAGATACTACCTATATCAATACCTTAGGATACCTTGGTAAGGGAAATTAATGTCATTTCATGTATATTTGATTGGAGACAAGATGATTTTGAAGTCAGCACTGTAAAATCAATCAGGTCTTAGAATTCCTGTAAATTGTTCACACACCAGAAGAATGATCAGCCTGGATCACAGAGGTCAGTTTGGGCTATATCCCGAGTCTCATGTCTATTAGCAGGTGTTTATGAGACAAGAATAAGAAACAGGTTCTTTCCTGGAAGTGCTCTCCCAGCTTCTTGCTGTCAATGATTCAGAGTGATTCAGATCTGGATTCTGCCTCCAGAATACCGTGCTAAATTATTTCAGGATTGTATTCCTAAACCTAGATAAACCTCTTTAACCACAGGATTGATTTTCGTCTCTTCTTTCTTGTATTTCTCTGCTTTACTCAGTATTTTACATGTATTCTGAAGTATTTTTTACACAGTGAGCAAATAACGAAATGAATTACATCTTTAAACGTGCCAAAATTTGGGGAAAAATCTAGAGCAAAAAATGGCTGAAACTCTTACTTATGAGAGGGTTTACATAGGCAGGTGTGAGTATCGAGATGCAGTGATGACTACTGTTGGCTGGCTAAGCCAAGAGCAACAGCTACCATCCTGTCTCAGTGAGCAAGAAAAAAGTCAGCACAGAAGTGAGGGAATTTGTTCCATCTTCCACCAAAGTTTGCAAAAACATAACCTCACGAGCTAGTACACAGCTAGGCTCTGAGCTTTGGCTGTGCTATCCTCCTTGCCAGACAGTACACAGAAAGGATGAAGAATTCTGTGGGAACTCGTGAACTTCTAGTGTGATTCCCACTCTGAGCATGCTAACTCAGTCACCTGAAATTCACTCACAGTGATAGTACAAACCCCATAGTAAACTTCACCAAGGTCATTAGCTTTCAAATGTTCAATAACCAATGTCTTGCCAATACCGTGTTTCCACATCTAAATTTCACATTGTATCTGACCCTTATTCAGGAAGAGAGACGCTAAATTCTGTTCTATGTTATGTCCTGTATTGGTAATGATGAAATCTGGCTCAGGTTGGTTTTCCTGTGAAGGCAGTCTCCAGCAATTACCATCACCTCTTCATGTTCAGTCCCCTTCCGTCTTGTTCACTTGCACACACTGAGCAACATATCTGGCAACTTTCCTAATAGCTTCAAACTAGTGAATTATTAATTATGGCTTTGGTTGAGGTGTGTAAGGCATGTTTCCATCAATTTTTGTGTTAGTTCTGTGTCAGTCTATACATTTTTTAACAACCTTGAGCCAGCGTGTCTAGACTTGACCCCAAATACAATAGAGTTCTTTCCAGTAATAAATTATCTCAAGAAATACATTGCTTCCCTGTGCCCTCTGACATAGCCTTGTTTCTCATGCCATAGCTTTTTGGAGAAAGGACTATAGGTCACCTCTACCTCTCAAACTATAAATATGCAATCCCAGTGATGTAATTAGGGAACAGTGACAATGAACCAAGCTCTTCTTAATACACACCCTCTATACAGACTATCCTTCTTTAGCAACGGAGCAATAACTCCTCCTGGATTGCATTTCATTAAAGTGCATGACTTAAAGAGCAGCAATTCATCACCATCACCCTTAATAACAGCCAAAAAGAGTATTGGTCATCTCAGATTGATCATTTTGACTGGTATGTGGGAGGGGGGAAAGATAATATTTTAAACCACTTTTTTTTTTCTCTAAGAGATACTTCATTCTGAAGATTGTCTATATGTTTTCCTTCATATTTGTAATGCTTAAAACCTGACACAAAATGCAGGTTTTTGTTTGTTTGTTTGTTTTCCTGTTTTATGATTGTGCTTCAACCAAAACCTGATTTTTCTTTTTGTTTGTTTGTTTGTTTTTTTAGTGAAGCACCTTGCACCTCAAGCAATCTGGTTATTAAGCAAGAAAATTGGTAATATATCTCACTCAAAAATTGACATACTGGCTATGTTGACACGTGGCAGTGAACAGGAGTTCTAGTACAAGCAATAGCATAATCCAGTAACACCTTGAGGTCCAAAAGATATCCAAAAGCATCAAAAAATGCCCCTTACAAAGAACAATCAGGCAAACTGATCTGTATTTTTCAACATACATTATTCCATACTGTTGTGATTTCTCAGCAGAAAATGGCTTCCATAGATGCAGCATCCAGCTTATAGCTAATGTAAAGCAAGTACATGCTCCCTATGTTATCATTCATGCTATCATTTTTATACAGAAGAAACAAACATTTTTCTCCATTCGTGTTGCTATAACTTGCAAGAGATCTGATTCGATGTTTTGAATCCTTTATTTGGCTGATAAAATGCAAATCATTTTTCTTTCTCCTGAATATGCATTTGGTTATTTATTGCTGCTTCTGTGCCCACCAGCAATGAAACTATTGATGTTGCATCAGTAAGAAACACTAAATTTAACCTAAAATAATTTTAGATCATACACTTTTCTATGACAAATAAGTAAATTATGCAGTCACTAGAGCCTTCAGCTACCACCAGTAGCATTTTTCGAATCAGTCCCTGGGGCAGTTATTCCCTTTCATTATCCCAATGACATTAATACAGCTCTGCCCTGACTGGTTTGCCTGATAAAGCTAAGCATAAGTCCAAGCTGATGAAAAATGTGACTGACAGTTTGCAGAAGAAAAGCAAAAGCCAGTAGCACATGTCACCTCTCTAGAAATAACTACATTTGGCTGCAAGTTAAATATATGAATTTGAAAATTGTTCTGTTTGATATGTTGCTTAGAATTTTACATGATCTAGTTACAGCATATATCTCTTTTTCCTCATGTTCCTGAATGTCTGCGATAGACACATGTGAAATTACAGGAGCTGGTGTTCCTTTGCAGAGTACAAATAGTACATGGTCAACAAGTAGCAAGCAATGCTTCCAAGAAAAGCAATTTCTTAATGATAAGCAGAACAGAGAATGGGAATGCTGCTTCAAACTGTAGACACAGGATAGCAGGTCTAGCTGTGGTCCCTAGCCTTGCAAGAAACAGGATTTGGAAGCAAAAAAAAAAAAAAAAATCGCATTGCAGTGAGTATTGCTAATGCAAATTTAAGTAGCCAATTTATTTGTGTTCTAAAGAAAATTTGGAAAACTTAATCTGAAATTAATGATACAATCAACTCAATAGCTTTTTTCTTATTTTGATTTGCTTGGTTCTTTCTGCTTTAGTCTGATCCTACTCCTTTTCACTCCTAGCATATCACAGATTTGTGTGTTGATAGATTCAGATGCATCCCTGAAATTTTCAAGAAGACTTAGGCTTTGGATGTTGATAGATCACAGCTTAGGTTTTTGACACCAAGGGTGGGAGAGATTTTTTGGGGGAAAGGAAAAATAGACCCCAAAAATGTTTTGCACCAAGACTTTTATTCCAAGTGAGGATATATTATCAACTGAGACAAAGAGGCAAGATTCTCTAAAACAAGAAAAAATGTGCACCAGTAAAAATGTTTTGATTCAAAATGGCTATGACATTTTGATATTTTCAAATTTAAATCAGTGAGGTCTTTTGAAATGGCATTTTTACTTTCTGTATTTGTATTGACTTTCAGTTTTTAAAAGAGGGATTCAAAAATATCAAAAATGATCAAATGTAAAATGAAATTTTCATGTCCTAAGTAAGTCAGCTATTTGAATGTTTTTTTTTCATTTTCTTAAATTTCTGCTAATCCTAAACAATTTTCAACAACCTTTTACCCTCTTCTTCAAACTCAACAAATTAAGTGTTACATTCACCCCTTTTCTATTTCATCTTGACACCCTAAAGGCATTCAAGGAAATAGAATATTGGCCTAAATTTTGTTGATAGTAAAAGTGAAATGACTATAAAACATTAGCATTATCCTCAGCTTCCAACAGGAGATGAAGGGTCATTAACCCAGAACCACACTTGTAAACTGTCTGCCAACTCAGCTATTGGGTTGCATACAACACACAAATTGTCCCCTTATTCTGAAATCCTATGATTCTTCACAGTTTCATTTCTCCTTTCCATTACTTTACTTTTTCATTTTGCAAAGTAGCCACTGAAAGTGTACATGGATTGCCCACCTACACTTATCTGGAATTTCCTGCTCTTTCTCTTGTATAAACTTTGCTCTGTTTGAAAGAAATTATTTTCATCTAAACTCCTTCGTTTCTTCCTGGTGTATCCTTAGCCCTAATCTTTTCTTCTCTGATTCTTTGCTTCACATTAAAGCTGCCTGAACTGTCTTTCTTTCAAATAAAAGAGAGTGGATTTGCTTGTGTTGTGCCCTGCTTCCCTTAATGACAGATAGTTCTCTTACCTGCTTCGTGCCATCTGCTGTTGCCTATTTGCAAGCAAAATTAAAGTAGCACACTGACTGCATCGACATGGACAGCTCACTGTAGACATCTGTTTGGTGAGCGGCTGTGGTCAGGAAAGCAAATGAGACAGTCTGCTGGATCAGAAAGTGAGTAGAGAATAATGTCTTGATTTCTGGACGTGGGGAGCCCTACCTGCTCATATTGGACATTGGCTGGAGCAGCAGAGCTTCAGCACACAAGCAAATCAACCTGCTGATAAGAGCACCCTGCTCTCTACCATGGTGTTCAGCCCTGCCAGCATGGAAGAGTCGTCAGGAGTTCTTGGAAAGCGGTAACTCCACAACATGAGCATACCATCTCTGACTTTGAGGGATATCCACAGGCAGTTTCACGTGGTTGTTTTGAAAACTGACTCATAATCAAAAGAGAGAAAGATATATATCTGTAGCAGGATAAGGAATTACTATTCCCACAGAAGCACAGACTAAGTTGACACTTCTCGCCCAGGAAAGAGGAATGAGGTGTTGGCCTACATCCATCTTTTGGATAAATCTATTTTCCAAACTGAAGTCTCCCAGTGTAATAACAGCTGCCATTTTTCCCGTAGGACTGTGGGACTATATATACGCCAGCTTCCTGGAAACAGTCCTGCAAGCTCTCATACCTCAATCACCTTCCAGATTTAGTTCTCAAATACTCCAGCTCTTCTGTCGTTCTGCCCAGAGTCTGGAAGCTATTCCCTAAAGATGAATTTCAGGCTCTGCTGTCAGCACATGTCAAGACACACTAACTTTAAATACAGCAAACTTCTGTCAAAGTTTAATTCACCTGGCTGGCATCTGTCAAGGGAAGCATGTCATGTTTACACATGGCTTTTTGCTATAAAGTATTACTTGTCATGTGATAGTGTCATAACTTACTTCCAAGTCTCAAAAGAGCCTGATGTGAGGTAAGATAATTCTCTTTCCAAAAGATAATGGTGACATTATTCAAGATGCGAAAGGAAAAGGGACAAGAATATGCCCATTCCTAACAACACACTACTTTCATATTTCTTGCAACTTACCAGAGGCAGATATTGTATTATTTAAGATAATAAGAGTGATAAACTATATGTCATACTAGTATGAGATAGCATTGGTCCTGAAAGACATACAATCATATCAAAAATATCATATTGGTTTACTTTTTTTTTTTTTTAATGAGAAAATCAGTAGTGTCAATTATGCAAATCTTGGAAATTTCCAAATGTAATTAGTAATTTAGACCCAGTTATGCCAAATATTTTTTCAAATTTCTTATTCAAACTGTTGGGAACAAGTGGATAGAACTAGTGGATTAACAGAGGTCAGTAGCTCTGAAAGAGAAGCATTGACTCTGGGTGTACATCTGCACACACAGCGCCTCAAACAGAAACAAGTAGCTTTCTAAACCTCCATGAAGACTATAATACATTTCTTGTTGGAATTTAGGCATAAATCAGCACTGACTAGCAGGTTATTTCCTAGAACAGGCAATCAAGGAGGGCCAAAGAAAAGGCAGTCTGAATGCAATGACCTGGCCTGGGGTGAAAGATAAGAGTCTTTTTGATTTGGTTAATTACTGCCCCTTTGTGGCAAAATGGTAGGGGCTTGGCAGACTACAAGGAGAAAAAGGCTTGCAGAAAGATAGCAGAAAGAAAATAGCTGTATCAACTGTATCTACATTTGATAGAGGTGTGAGGCTATCCTTCTTTTTCTCCTGCTAGGGTACATGTGATGACCAAATTGCTGAGAAAGGTGGCTGGTTGGAAGAGGCCATACTGTACCAAATATGCGTCTACCGCAAAACTTGCCACCATTAAATTCTTGCGCAGCACCAACATCTAACAATGTAAATACAGACTAGCAATGTAGAGTGATTTATAGCTAAGACTCCCCCCACAAAGAAGACTGTGAAAAGCTACACAGCTATACTTTCATATTGTATTTAGCATGTAAACTTGAATATAGATCCTCAATGAAATAAGACAACTGTAGACAAATAAACAATCTGCTAACAAATGCTACTTCAGGAATACTGTATCCTTGCTTCTTCCAGGCTATACATAGAGATGAATGTATATGATGTATCTATCCCCTTATTTATGACTAAACCTAAAGCGATTTTACCAGGTAACATTATACTAGTCCTTTGAAGCAATGGAACTAGCTACTCCCTGTAAAACAGGAGCCTGAGAGCTCTAAGAGTCAGGGCTGTGAAATATAAAATAAATAAATAAATAAAAATAAAGTTATGAAAACTGTGTTATGAAATGAGCAGCAATTGCAAACTTATTTGTTGTTTTAAAGTCTGCTTCTTGGGATTCTGCTATTCTCAGCACACTACATCAAGTACTTTGCTGTTCAGAGGCTTGCAGAAGGTAGAGACTAGGAAAAATCAAGGGAAAGGATGAGACCAGAGAGAGGAAATGTAAGGCATTATATCATTCCTCTAAAATATCACGTCTACGATGTGTAACCCAGCTCTGCCAGAGTAGATGCAGTGTCTTTCATTTTCAACTGGAGATCTCAATGTGCTTTAGAAGCAACGAGTTAAACCTCATCATTTTCTTCCGCATTTTACAATAGAGAAACTAAGACATAAAGACATTAAAAAATAATTTCTGAAGGTGCTGAGAGCACCTCAAAGTTAAAGATGATGAGAACTCTTCAAATCAGACTGTAAATAGTGTGTCTGAAGAAATCACTTCCTGACACATTTTCAACAAAAATAGAAGCCAGATCCCTTTTCCCCTATTTTTTACTTTTACCAGTAGTAGTCACTCTTCTAATGACAGTTCTTTTCATTTTGCTAGGAAAAATGGAAACATTGGCTTGTGATCCCTTGCTAATTCAGGTCCTCTTTGACGATATTCCCAGCTCTTCTTTGGCTGTAAAAGGGAAATATTCTTCACAATAATAGTTCCATGACAGGGGCTTGTAGAGCACACATTTATTAGGGATGGTCCCTAAAATCATTAGCCATATAACTTTACTCTGTGCCACCATTGTATCTACCTCAGTTACTTTTTTGTCTTGTCTGTCAGCAATTAACAGCTCAGCCAAGTGTTCTCCACCTCAGTTCACAGTAAAATAGGTCTTTAAAAATCTAGGAAGCAAGTCTTAAAACCATTCATGTATTACAATGATAAATGTAGTACAAATTAATTAGAGGATGATTTTGAAGCTATGGGTCCAGCTCTTTCCCCTAATATCAATATAGTCACCTCCTTGTGACAAGTTTGACTGTAAAAAGTGAGTTGTTGCAAAGTCTCTTTGTCATCAGCCAACCATGCAGAACTTCTATTGATCTGAATGTGTCTGAAAAGCAAGCAAGGGCTGGCTGTAGGAGTGTAAGGCAAAAGTCTGTCATAAAGGACTGATGTTTAGGGAGCATATAAATTCATTAAAGAACTCTTAGTCAAAATAATGATGAAAATTAATGGAATAAAATACCAGAAAGTCAATGTTATGGAGGAATCCCTGCAGTGGGAATGTTCACATGAGCTAGCATTTTATAATAATACAGTCTTGAATATCTGAAAATAATGAGGCATAATAATTGATTCCAGGTGTAATGAAAACATCACTTAATATTTCTATTCCATTCCTATCTGGCACCAAACTCAGTTCAGAAATGATAAAAAGAAGGTTTAACATTAAGTAGAAAATGCTGAACAACTGATGGATCTATAGGCATTGTAACATCCATGACCTCTGCGCTTGATTTTGGTCTGTTTGCACTATTGAAGCTCAGTCAGAGATAGGAACATGTCCAGTACTTCCCTCAGATGGAAAACTGAATCTGAAGCTAAGGATAAAATGGTCCTTGAGGGAAGAATCCACTTCTTGCCGATGAGAAAACTATTGCCAGCTAGAAGTGAATGAGAATCATGATGACAGACTGAGGAAGATGAAGAGTCACAACTAATCTTCAGAGGAATATTTCTGGTCTGCTAAAGAAAAATTGAGGAGACTAATTCAGATATACATGGACTGGTGTGTGGACGAAAATCTTTGCAGTAGGATTCCATCAAAATATTAGAAATTAAATGCCGAGATTTGGGATTTTATGGAAGTATCTGATTTTCTAGGCATACATTACAGAAATAATACTCATAGGATGCAAATTTGCCTGGACATGAAGAACTTATTTTATCAAATTCTTACTGAAAAAAAATGAAAAGTTGACTTTGGTAAGTGATGAAGACACTATAGGAAAAAAAAAAGAAACCCAGGCTATGTGATTTGGAATCATTTTAATCTTGACAAAATGAAACATTAGACAAAGGCAAGTCTTTAACTGAGCTTCTTCAGCTAAAAGGGGAAAGTTTGATAAAGGAATAGAAATTGCAAAATTAGCTGGATAAGAAGTTTACAGACATCAATGGAGAGCGCATTGGAAATTTTCTGGTTGGTTTAAAAAGCTATTATCTCAAGCAAGGGAAAATTTAGAGAATAGTTCTAGACCTGCACAGATCAAAAGGATATTTGATGAGAATAGAAGAATATCTATATCAGAAAAAAAAAAAAAAAAAAAAGCAAAAAAGTTAAATATTTGAAAATGAGAAACAGGAACATAAAGCCAGAATCTCCAGAAGACCACATGAGTTATAAGCACATCAAAGGACACTAAAAACAACAAAGTAATGTACCCTGGAGGAAAACTAAATGTAGTCCCTCAAAGACTGTATTCGAGCAAAACATTTCTAGAAGAGATTAGAATCAACTAACATATAGTATTAGATACTGGTGAAACTCTGTCTAGAATTTTCCAGAGAGTTCTGGTTCCTGGCACAAGGCAGTATTCACACTAGAAAAGCAAAGATAAAGTTAATGGAGTGATTCTGGTGAAAGACTAAAAGAGTTGAAATTGTTCATCAAACCGGAGGTTTAGAGAGGCACTGACAGCATCCTGTGAACTTACCCAAAGAATAAACTTCAAAAGAAAAAGGACAAGATTAGTCAAAGGCAAAAACACTGCCCTAAAATCAGCTTACACTGGAAATGTGAAGACAGTCATAAGCAGAAAAGCTGAAAACATCTTCTCTATACCTCTTTATGCTTCTTGTGAGTTATGAAAAGTGGTGTTTAGGAAGATTGTAATGCTTCTAATGCCAAAGAGTATCACAGGATGAGAAGATCAAGAGGTGTCCTCTAGTTTCTCTCCATGTTCTTGATGTACCTGAGGCTGGGGAATTTTGCTGTGTTTCTTCTTTGCACCTGTCTTTATTCCTGTCTTTATTCAACACAGAAGAAGTGAGAAATGACTTGCCACTTTAGTATCCTGTCTAACTAGTCTAGAAATATAATTATTTGACACAACAAGGCCAAGAACTTCTCAAGAGTCTGAACAATAGACGTTTATGTAGATAATGAGCATAACCACAAGACAGCTGCTAATTGTTTGTTACGGCAAGTTAGTTCATTATTATCAAGGATTTCTTACATTTTCTTCAGAGGCAGCTGGCCCTAGGCTTTATATCAAAATGGCAGCAGTCTTAGATGACTCAGTGATGTGACTCTGTAGGGCACATTTTCTGCACTTTCTCCATCATCTGCGATCAGAGGGAAAAAAATAAAGTTTTGTTGTATCAGGTGCATAAGTGCTGAGCAGTAGAGCACCCTGACAGTTGTAGCAACCTGTAATGAAGATATTGGAGAAATACTAGCAAAAGTAAATACATAAATAAACAGCGACCTGATTTTCCTATGATTTGTTTCATCATTTGTAGTTGCAGGAATGAGGGTAGCACTCTCTTGCTATAGTGCAAAACACTAAGCTCCCATGGTGCACAAGGAGGATTATTAGTACCTTTGCAAAACACAAATCAGTGTAGAATGAGTGCTTCAGCTGCAGGTGATAAATACATCTGTTTGTTCTCTATACACTTCTGGAGTTGCAACAGTAGCCACAAAGTACGATTCAGAGTCAATTATTCACTGAGCTGAACAGAATAAAGGTAACCTTAACTTGACTCCCATGACTAAGAGGTTCGTAAATAATGCAGAAAGTAATTCAGAATGCTAGGAGTAGGGAAAAAAATGGAAACAGCATCTAGTATGATTTGATTCTGCAACAGCCAAGACTTCTTTATATTTTAACATCTTAGTCTTCAAAAGGGTTCTATAACTTAGTTTTAATGTAGTTTTCGCCACTTAAATTCAAGGCATAAGCTTTCCCTTGACATGGAAATGTACTAAAGGAAGAAACTATGTAATGTTCAACTGAGATAAATTTCATCTTGAAAATATATTTTATCTTAAAAATGAATCACAAATGTCTGCACTTAAGTGCCATTTTTTCACAAGCAATTCATTTAAATCAAAATCAAAACAAAGAAAAACAGTGACAAAGTGGTCTAAGATAATATTCAGAGATAATATTGTACTGAATTATACAGAAAAGACACTAGAAGCAGAAAAACGTGTGGCAAGTTATGGATTCATTTTCAACTCAGTAAAAGCTAGATAAAACATTGTCTGGAAATGATAGATATTATCCAAATGATGTTCTTACTATGTTCATTACTCATATAAAATGCTAAATGTCACTCACTATCTGTGTGAGAACAAAATAACTGCTCACAAATAATGGGAGACATTATGACCAACAAATGTCACAACTCAGAAGACTCCAAATTTAAAACACCTGTGAACGTGACTTAAAAAGCAAATGTACTTGTTTCAACACGCCAGAAAACTTCGTAAGATATTCAAGTGAGTGTAACGATTTTTACTGGGATTCCAAATGCCCCACCTTCCTCATTGTTTGGCATTGTTTACAGAGACCTGTGGCAAAAGGAAAGGATTTCATGTATTTGAGTTATTTTTATGAGACATTTCAGTTATTTTTAACAAGGCAAGAATCCTTCATGCCCCTTTTTCTTCCTTCTATGAGGAAATGTGTCCCTTCTTTTCAAATCTGTTGAGTTAGGAAAAACACAGAATATTGTTTTCATCTTTCCATACCTTCCCTTTACCTGCTATGCTCTTGGTGCCTCATGCAGCCTCAGTTCCACTGATGACTCTTGTCTCTACAGAGTTCTAGTTTCTATTTTTTTTTTCCACAATGACAATGCCATTTTTGAATACAAAAAAGGAAGGAATCACAAAATGATTCCCTCTCCCAGACCAACAGAAAGTACTGTAAAGAATGTTTTTGAGAGCTATTGTCTTAAATCATTGCTTTTACACACCAGCAACAATAATGTGGACACACAGAGAAACTTCAGAGCGCTGTCTCGTTATTAACAGAAAAAAATGAAAACGTTTCACACTGAAATAGAATGTCTTATTTGGAGAGGCATTCTTTGAAGGCCGTTTTTTTCTTTTTGTTGGGAAAAAGAAGTACAAATTCACAACAAGGAGAAATAATTATTTTGGCAAAAAGAATTTCAGCTGATAATTCTTAACCCTGATCTGATAGTTATTACAGGGAAAATTAAAGATGCAGGCAGTTATATTCAGATTGACAGGAGCAATAGGCAGGAGCAAGAAGTCTAAATGACAGCTACGTGAAGAATATAGAGTCAGTGCTGATGAAATTATTGTTGCAACAAATTAGGTTGATTGTGATGATAATTCTATATCTTGGTGAGAGAGTTCAAGAGAACAAGAGCATAAAAAAACAAAGCTTAACTGAGAAACATTAACAAAAAATTTGCTATGAATGAAATGCAATTTTCATTGTGTCTCAGAGGGAGTTAAACACAGAGAAGCAAAGGTTACTGTCATAATTCAAATGGCAGTTTCTGTCAATTAAAGAGAAAAGGCTTAAGGCCAATGTTCAATATCTTTGCCAAGCATATTTCAATAAAGTCTGACCCCACTAAAATTTTCAGTATATTTCTCTAAACAAATTAAGTGATAAGCCCTGCACCAGAAAATATAACTTCAGTAATGCAAGAAACTCTCGGCAGTGTACATGGATGTTGTACATTGACTTCAAAGAACCAAACAAACGCTCCAAAAATGTATGTGTATGTTAATGCAACAGCAAGTAGGTACGTTCTATGGAATAACCCCTACTATAAAATATGGTGTAGAAAACCACTCTGGTGGCTGTAAGAGGTCCCATACTGCATGCACAAATCACTGTCCTACAATTACCCCTCCTCTAACTATTGCACAAAGGAAAAGGCTATGCTCTGCTATGGAAATTTTAAAAAATTGACACGAACTTTAAAAAGTGCAATCTTAGTTTTTCAGATTTTTTTTTCTGGGTAGGTTTTTTTTTCTTTTTTCTTTTTTTTTCTCTTAGCCCTTCCTGCATTTTTTGTGTTTCATTCAGAGATGACATTTACTCTAATCCAGCCAGTACTTCTCTCTCTCTTTTTTTTTTCACCCATAGATTCATTTTACTTGAATGCTTAACTGCAAGAATTTGATACTGTTTTTCATAACTCTGCTAACCTGCATTAGTTTCTTTTGTCATTTTTGACACCTAGATTCAACTGCAATGAACACAGATTATATCATGCCCCTATCTTTGCCTCGAATACCTCTCATTCTTCCACAGTGCATTTCCTGAACACTCATTGATTCTAATCAGTTTCCAGCAGCTCATTTGGCATTCTCTCAAAGATTTCTGTGTTCAGGCTTCAACTCTTCCATGCTGATGCTTTGCGAACACATATTCATGGATATTTTATTTGCTGCATACTGTGATGGACCACCTTTTATTCATTTACCAAGATGCATGAACTTCATTTCCTTCTCTTTTCATACATTTCCTGCATTTGTATGTAAGCAGAGACAAACTAAACTTAGATGCACTAACACAGTCAAAGAAAATACAGAAAGGAATTAAAAAGAATAAAATGCTGAACAGGAGAGCATTAAAGACACCATTTTTCAAACAACACTTTTCACTCATTTTCCTACTTGAGCCAGTTTATCAAAATGGCAACTGTCCAAAAATGTGATTGTAGATAGACAAGAAGACTTTTCTATCACCAAATGAGACAGAAAATTGCAAACTTCAGCTGATTGAATTTTTCTAGATAAATATCTTTACAAAATGAATTTTTTGACAAACCAAATGCTAGAAAAATTGTTTAGGGTGAATTCTTTCTACTACTTTGAGTCATTAGAAGCAAATTTTCAGGTCTCAATCTAACAAATGTCAATTTTGGGAGTTGTTTCAGAGCAATGTTTCAGGACATTATTTCAGAAAAAAAATGATATCTTCAAGAAAAAATAAATTATTAAATTATTGTGAAATAATGACATCTTTTATATTGTCCTTCAACTTCTTTCATTGGAATCATTGCTTGTCCAGCACACTTTGATAAGATTCTCAGGATATTACTCAGATTTGTGGAAAAGTTTTTCATGGCTAATAAAGCTCAGGGAAAGGAAATTAGTTTGAGTAAAAACTAAGTCTTAACTATTTATCATTCTGTCCATGTTCCAGTTCGGTGTCTGGTTCTGGGCCCCACAGTACAAGAGCGATGTGGAGCTGCTGGAGAGAGGGCAGCGCAGGGCTACGAGGATGATCAGGGGCCTGGAACATCTGCCCTATGAAGAGAGGCTGAGGGAGCTGGGCCTGTTCAGCCTGGAGAAGAGAAGGCTGAGAGGGGATCTGATCAGTGTCTATAAGTACCTCAAGGGAGGCAGTGAGGAGGATGGTGCTGGCCTTTTTTCAGTAGTGGCCACTGACAGAACTAGAAACACAAAAAAATTCACAGAAACTTAAGGAAAAAAATTTAACAGTGAGGGAGACAGAGCACTGGAACAGGCTGCCCAGAGAGGTTGTGGAGTCTCCTTCTCTGGAGATCTTCCAAACCCGCTTGGACGCAGTCCTGTGCCATGTGCTCTAGGTGACCCTGCGTGTGCAGGGGGGTTGGACTAGATGACCTCTAGAGGTCCCTTCCAACCTTAATGATTCTATGATTCTATGTTTGTACACACATGTTGGTATCTGAGTGAGCATGAGGCTCTTTTCCAAACGGCAGTCTCTGTTCACCCCCTTTACTCTTCTTGCGCTTTATGAAGAACAGCTTGCACAGCAAGTGAGAGAACAGTTGGAGAACCTTTTGTTTAGTTGGAAGGAATTTAAACTCCTTCAGTTAGTGGCAAACTTCACTAATCTAGGGTTGTCTTAAATGGTTGCAGTTGTGAAGAAGTGGCACTCTTCTGAATTCCTCCAGCTTTTTGATAGAAGTGTACCTTCAATGAGATGTTGCTGGACACAGAAGTGTATCAACATTAACATGGAGTACTGTCCCAACATAAAGTCACCAACATTTCCCATGCTTTAAACTTAAGAAGATTGCCTAGAATCATCAGTGTATCAGCAGGAGAATGTCGGTTTTGTCAAGTTATTGTTATAGAGTAAAGCCTGAGATAGTTATTATCATCCTACATTTTTAAGGTAAGTGATTGTTCTGTTCAGATTTTGTTGTTATTATTGAAAGAACATCTGAAGGGGGAAGACACCTCTTTTAAAATCAAAAGGCTTGGGATACAAAAAAAATCCATTAAAATATTCCAGCTTTGATTATATTTTTCTTCTACTTTCTTTTGATTAAAAGTTTCAGTGTTTTCAAGAACTAAGCAAGTTTCCATTTTACATTGGAAGAAAGTTTTAAAAAATGAAATGAAAAGAAAAGAAGTATCATTTCTGAGACCAAAAAAAAAAAAAACACACATTATCTAGCAGATTCCTAAAAACGGAATCATTCTACAGGAGAGCATGAACAATGTCTGTATTTAGTTGACTTTCCAGGTGGTGGTTCCATACAGCATGATGCCATCACCCCAAAGGGAGAAAATGGAGAACCATTTTCACTATTCTTTTTAAATACCTTGAAGATTTTTCTGTGATGGAAACAGTCCATTGTAGCTAATCCACTGCAAATCATCTATTAAGAATTGAGTTAGTATTTAAAGTACTTACAAAAGCTATCTGCACTAATGTATCTCTCTTCCAAATGCAGAAACCAAACATTGAAATTTTAAGTATTGCTTAATCTTTTACCAGTATTCTGTGCAGTAAAGTATTCCTTTCATCATAAAAGGAAAATACCTAGTAACAAACTTATAAGCTACCAAGTGCTTCCTAAAAATATATTACTTTAAAGTTCTCAGCCTTTGCCTTGAGTGAGCCTTTCCAAGTAACCAACCCCATTACATGGACAGCCCGAATATTAAGTTAACTGGTTTGATAATGACTACAGAAAGGAAATTTATGGATAATTTTCCTTTCAAATTTAGGGCTTAATCAGGACTATTCAAGACACAGAGCCCTAAGCCCTTGATTTGAAAGTAACCCCATAACTATCTAACATATGAACATCAGGTTAAATCTCCACATTTCCCCCAGTGCCCTTGCATACAAATATCTGATCCCAGATGCTGGGTGTGCAGCGACATTCACAGTAGCCTAGTTCTTATACTACCATATCTGTATACTGTCTTTGCACCCAATCCGGGAGTCAATGACATCAGTAATCCCTGGCAACAAATGCAGTCACATATTCACTTTCCATCCCTTGTAAACTCAGGCAGAAGATTTCTTGATTTAACTTTAAGTCTGGCTGCAGTGATCAGTCAGTAAAAAAAAAAAAAAATAGAATAGGGCAATGAACTTCCAGCAGAGCGTTTCTGATAGTGTTAACCATCATTATGAATAATTTTCTGTCAGCAAGTTCACTCTCAATGAGAATAACCTCTAAGTTGCTGTTTTATATCACAGACAAGCAGCAGATAATCTAATTTCTACTTGCTTGTTAAGGAGCAGGAAAAAAATAATAAGGAGGATAGACAATGCAAATTATTAACAAATAGCCATTATAATAATATTTTGAATTTGCAGACCTTTCCACAAAGACCTGGAGACAGTCAACACTTTATATATGACTACTAGTTGGATTCTACAAGACAGAGCAAACTATTAACTCTTGCATTCTTGAATCATTTTGATTTTATTTACTGCTATTCAGTTGCAGTTAATTAATAATCAGAGCTGAAGAGAAGGTAAATTAGTCTGGTGTATTTGCGGACAAAAGAAAACTCTCCTTACTTGCCAGTTCATTAAAATTAGTGATTAGAGAGACAAAGATCAATGGAGTTGTGACCCAGACCTTTGAAAGAGCCATCATAATTCACTTCAGTGCCTCTGAGAGGGCTGTAGTTTCTAGTCCTACAAATGTAACTCTTTACCTTAAAGCCTGAGACATGTGTCTGGTATGTCAAAAAAATTTCCCATCTTTCTCAAGATTCTAAATTCAGTGCATCTACTCATCTGTTAGGAAATGAGCAACAGTCACATGAACCTGATAGTTCAGTTGATAGTTCAGTTGTCATTCCTGTGCCCCATTCCTGCCTTTTGGTCCTGCACATAATTATGTTGGTGTTCTTTCACCATAATTATGTTGGAAGTTGCTTCCTATATCCATTTCTTTCTTATTTGTTAATTGCCTCTCTTTTGATGAGGATGATGTAGGCAGTTCTCTGATATTTTAAAAAAAGAATGTGAAGGAAGCTCTGTGCTATACTACAAACAGAAATAATGCCATACTCTTAAGAAAAAAAAAAAAAAGAAATCTTCTGAAGTAATAGTAGAGTACCAGACAATAGCAGTACCAGCAATAACACAGTTTAGTCTCAAGGACTAACTTTAAAGAGAGCTATTACATATACAAAGCAAATTTGTCCTGCCAGTAGCTTAGACTCTTTCCTCAGCCCAGACACATGGAGGTAAGAGTTATTTTTATCCACTGCTGCTTGATGTCATAGATCAACAGCATCAACCAGAGACTGGACAGCACTTTGTTGGCAACCTATTTGCTTCACACTGAATGCACAAGCTGAGTCGCTTGAGCAATCACAGTCCCTCATAGCCTTCCTGTATTTCTCTTCTTGGAGCCATAAAGATGGAAGTTCTCTGACAACTCGCATGAAAAGATTTTGAGAACAAGTTAACTTGCTGCAAGATCGAGAGGTTTACTTTCTGTGGGAGGTTTATCCATAGGAGATATATCTGGTCTCTCAGAGATGTCAAAGTAGCACCTGGAAGGGCTTTGCAATTCACAGGCAACTGCTCTTCCTCAGGGTAGGTCAACCCTGCCATCAGTTTTTCATACTCACTCTGAAGAGAAGGTATCGAAGGGATAGCCACTGCATCTAGAAAGCTCAAAGTTGCATGTTTATTGATTTAAGATACTTTCATACTGTGCTTTCAAAATGAGGAGGACGCTAGGTGACACTGACAGATGCCTGGATCTTATCTCCAGCATTTTGTGTCCACACGTATAATCCTTAGAGCAGATCCTAGAACTGGAGACCTGGAGACCTATGAGACATGGTTGGAATTACCTACTGCTGCCTTCCAGCATCACAAAATAAGGGTGGTCTGTGTTGTTTAGATTTTAGACTTTCTCAGGCCACATCCACTACCTATTATGTATTTACATGGCACTTAACTTTCATTTTGAACAAAAGAAAAACAGTCCCCCACAGGCTAACTAAGAAGTAAAAAGAATATGTGGCAGAGGAGGTGCTTTATGGGTTGTACTCCTGCAACCACAAACATCTCTCCCTTCACAGCCACCTCAGGGTTGTCCTGTATAACCAAGTCCCTTATGCAAAGCAAGGGCAAAATGAACACAGATCATCCTGCAGTGAGTCAGTGATAACCCAGCTGATCGCTCCAGCCCTAGGAAAGAGCAGTGCTGGCTCTCTGTGCCTAAACATATTCATAATTATGTCACTGATTACCTTAACTAAAGATTAGTGATAAGCTACCTGGAGGCTGGGTTGCGCTCTGCAACCCAGGAGCCCAGGCAGAGATTGTCATACTACAGAACTAAAATCACAGATATTTCACAGGTTCTTGGGGCCATGTAATGACATCAGGTCTCTGCTACTTGGTCAAGAAGGACAAGAAACTCTGGACAATATAGGGATGAAGGAGGATGTGGATCATCCGCACCAATCTCCATCTTTTGTTTAAGAAGTTTATGTTTCTTGCATAATCTCCTTGGTCAATAACACCTGTCAGCTATTCACAAAGCCAGTATGATCAGTCTGCCCAGTTTATTCAGATGCAAAAGCTACACTTACACTTTAGCAATCTTTTTTTTTTTTTTTCCTCTGCGTAGAGAGGGCTGAGGGGAAATAGAATCAGCTAAAGTTTATAAATAATAAGAGGATAAAAGAAGTGATTTCCTTTGTTTAATCAAATAAAATGCCAGTAAATCTAGATGAGATATAGCATATTCTTCAACCAAATAATGTCTAGGGAGAGACAGGCAAAGCTTTTACTTGCACAACTTCCTTCTCATCTGTCTTCTTATCTCACTTCTTTCACAATATTGATTCCACTTATGGAAATGACTCAAGAATGCTCTGCAGACAGACTCAGGATCACCCAAGTTACCACAGTTTGTCACAGACTTATATGCTATATGTCTTCTAGGGCAACGTCAGGACGCCATCGTGGGTGGAAGTACAAGCTTAAAATCTTTGATTTTTCTCCTTTACTTGTTTGAACTTAGTTAAAGCAGGAGCTGATGTATTTTTTCAGTGAAGCGCACATTTTCCATATAAAATGAACTTTTCAAAGGAACTAAGCTATCTTACAAATTCTGCTCAAATTTTCTGCTCAATAGCTTCTTAACAGAGAAAAGAGACACTGAAACACAGAAGTGCTTACACTTTTGTTCCTGTCATTTTAAAACACAAATGTTTAAAAAATTTTAAATAATCCAAATTGCATAGAAATGATTTGTTTTAGAAGAATTAAGTGTTTTGAACTGACCCCAAGTCACTTTATTTTCATTTTTCTCCAAGGTAACTTCAGGGTTAACTTAATATTGTATTGTTTGTCTACCACTACTTAAATATATACGTATATATATATATATATATGTTTCTGACATTGTTAATAACAGCAAGTAAAATATTCACACAGACAGCTAACTAATCATTTGATTGAGAGATATTTCAGGCATTTTGTGATTATTGATGCAACAGGCGTGCGAAGACCTTTGTTAGTTATGAAGGAAAGCTAGAACAGGCAAGCCTCATAGAGTATCCTGGGAGCGTGCTTTTGAGAGCATACCAATGACAGGAAGCACAATGTGCTAGGGTGAGTCAGCTGAAAGTTATATAATGTTTTGTTCCTGAGTTTCACAGGGAGAACACAGTCCTCCAAGATTTTGCTCACCTCTTAAAAAGTGTCCCGCATCCTCTTGACTTGAGCTCCCTTTTAGTCCCAAGACTGAAGAGAGACAACCTCTGCGGCAGATCCTCCACGCGTAGGTCCTCACTCTACAGCAGGCCAAGTGGCACTTCTCCCTGCAGCATCAGCATGGACAAGGGGCTATTTACTCTCCTGCTGTTAAATGTATCACCCACTTTAAAACATTTTGATGTTTCACCACATCCCTCACCAAGTCCTCAGAGATGAGGACGTCTCCAACGTCAGGTGTTAGCACAAGAGCAAAAAACACATATTTTATTGCTGATCCATAAATATTCTCATTCTGTCCACAATTCTACTAAAAAAAAAAAAAGCCCAGCTTACCTTAGATTTCAAAAGATGCCCTCACCTATTTAAGGATAACTTCTTTGCAATAAAAAGGCATTAAATAGCAACATTAAATGCTAATATAAGTACTGTAGTGATATGTCAGTAAGGAATGAATGCCTTCTAGAGTGGTGGAAATAGTCAACAATTTAAAGAGTGTAACTGTAAAAAGTGCATTGCTAAATACCTAAAGAAGAGATCAGAGAAATAATAAAATCATTTACAGGAGAAAAGATATTAATCTTTGGGCTTGACCCAAACTACTAACAAGGTCCAAGTTTAATCTTCCTAAAAAAAAAAAAAAAGAAAAAAAAAGAAAAAGATTTAAAAGGGGATATCTGGAATCCAAGAGAAGATTTCCATGATGAATAAAGATCAATAAAAAGAAATGAGGGGGAAATGGCAGAATAGCCAGATGTCAAAATAGCAAGGCTATTGATACCAACAAGATTAATAAATTTCCTTTCCTTACATTAAAGATAAGTAATTACATTTACAGAGACAAATCAATAACATTTAAATACATTTTTCTCTGCCTGTAAAAGTCCTCATATTTCTGTGTGCTAGATAGATTTTGGATCACTATGATATACTAAAACCTAAAAACTCTGTTCACCCTTGCATTTTGTTTTCCTTTTGCAGGCTTTTGTACTCTGCAAACTGAACAGGTGTTTTTTAAAGAAAAATCCACATTTCTTGATCATATTTTGCATGTAAACTCTTTTTTACATGGTCAAATAAAAGAGCAATATGAAATATCCCAGTTAGTGTAAATAACCAACATTTTAAATTGCAATGTAACCAAAGCGTGGTTCCACCCATCATGAGTGGAAGTACAAGCTTAAAATCTTTGCAGTATTTCCTTTGTTCACACCAAGAAGGCAAGAAAGTAAACTCTAAACCTCTAATGTGTATTAGAGAAGAGACCAATCTCTGACAATTGCTTTTGCAGCTAAAGAAGATCTGGTGCAAGAAAACCTGGGTGTGAAAAGGCCATGCAATGTCCCTCAAGCAGGCAAATGTGCTGTGCTGGATGGACAGATGAGCTGACCCCAGCACATGGCACCCCTGTGCTCTGTGAACAAGCAAATGAAAAGAAGTTTTTTTTTTTTTTTTACAAAAACTTTGGGTCTCTTGTTTCTTTTCTCACAGGGTGGGATATCAGCCAGAATACTTGCCCCACAGGAAGGACCCTTGCAATTCATAATTGGAGATTAATGGCTTCTGAAAGGAGCTGACTTGAAGGAGGAAGTCAGAAAAAGAATGGAATAAAAATGTGATGAAAACAGACACACCGAGTAAACCAACCATTTGCACATTGCCTTCAGAAAGTTAGAAGTCTAATTAGCATATTAAAAAAATGGAAAGAGTGACAAAATATGACTTGTATTAACTACCACTGGGTGTGAAATTGACTCCAGTGACAGTTTATTCTCAGGTTGAGATGAAGACTGAGAAAGGAGAGGGTTTATTCTGTCTTCTTAGCTGAGCCTAAAAAAACATTTAGACTTCTGAAACTGATGTGGTTTAGAGCCATTACATGTGATCTCCTATCACTACAATTAGGAGAGCCTAACATTACAAAAAGGAGAGGAGACTCAGTTTGAAAAACAAAAGTAGACAATTTAAAACAAGGAATCTTCATAAAAAGTCCAAAAATTTCTTCTTTCTGTTAGTGTCATGATGACAATCATTTCATGGTATTTTATAGACCCACTAATGCCCTCTGCTTTAGTGATAACATATTTGATGCATCCCTTGCTATTATGAAGATATAACTCCTGCCTGAAGATTATGGTTTCAAAAGACAATCTGAAATCTCCTTATTAATAAGGTGTTTTTTCCATTGGTATTTAGCACATGCACATGTCCTTTCCTTCCTGCCTGCCTTCCAGCACGGATGCTAAAAAAAATTACTTCTGTTCTATAAATGGTATATTATTTGTACTCTTACACCAACCAGGACAGTGAACTACATATCATTCTATTAACATACATGGAAAAAGAGGATACCAACAAAAAATGTAAGTAAGTAGCTGATTTCTTAAAATGGCTGTGTGTCTGACAAAGAATTAGATAAGTTTCTGACGCATCATCCAAGACTGCTTGCAAGAAAACAAATTGTTTATATCCTACACATTTTGCCTGACAGGTAAGTAACTCATAACGGATTAAGTTTAAAAAGATTTATCACTGACATTTTTTTTCCATAACCAGATGCATTTCTACTGTTCAGTAGCAACAAAATCTACCAGAGTGTCAAATGCAGAATAAAATGTTGTTTATATGAAACAAACTGATCTAAAGGAGCTACTGTCATAATACTCTAGACAGAAAACTGCTGTTCCAAGGATTTTTGTTCAAATGTCATTTCTTGTCAAATGCTAAGAATAAATGCCATTTTATGGTAGGATGTATACTGAAGAAGTATCAGAAAATTTCAAGATCACTAGTTCTTGTGGGGATCATAGTAACAAAAGATGTGTAGGTAATGTGCCCATACATAGACATACACACTAAAATCTGTATGCCAACATAGAAAAAAAATATGAATATTCCAGTCTCTGCAGAGATTTGGTTCCATACTATGATATGATACAAGCTCCCAGTCTCATGACCAGTGCACGGCAGGCTGACCAGAAGCCTAGACAGCTGGGCAAAACAAGTCACACTTCTCCTTAGCTCACTGCTGGCAGCGGTGAATGTTGGGCCAGACCTGGCTGCCTGGGGACCCATCCAGGTCTGTCATACTGCAACACTGGCACCACTTGGTGATTTCTCCTTAAAGACACCATTTGCAAGTTTCTGACTTTAGACTTCTTCTGATCATTTTATCTCATTATTTGCCTGATAACGTCCAAACCCATTCTGCAGATAATACTGCATCATATCCTCGAGTAATTACTGGCTGTTCAAATAAGAACTGCAATTTACCGCCTAGCATCGAATACCTGTTTTTCAGTTTATGAAGTTTAAGATCATATGAAAGCACATCACAAGTGAAAGGATGTGTGTTAATTGCTTAACACAATAACTGTTGTGCAGCGACTGCAGAGCTGCTGCGCAAGAGTGGTCCACAGAGCCTTTTCTTTCCCAGTGTTGTAGTTTTGGAAGTGATAACTAACATTACAACAGATCACACTCTTCCCAGGAGCCTTCCAAGATGGTTTTTATAAGTGCAGAAAATCATACTTATGGGGCAGATTTAAGAGCAAATCAAAGTGCTCTTTAAGAGCCTGGTACTTCTGGCTGTGAACTGAATGGCAATTCTTCCACTGACTTTAAAGACAGCAGGGGCAGCTTCAAAGCAACAAGCTGCTAAGATTTTAATTCATCAGGAGTGAAATTTGCCACTACAGCTTTCACCTATGAATCACTTGAGTTCTTTAGCTACTGTTAAATGTGGCCTCAGTGATGCATGGGCTTTGGGCTGGCAGCTTGCATGGGAAAATATCACATGTGTTTGTGAAAAGCCTCACTGAAGACTGAAGGCTAACTCATACTCTGTTCTCACAACCACAACCTAATTGGATATGAGTAGCACAAATGAAACTGCATTCATATTTTTGTAGATAATAAAGTTACGCTCACATTTGTAATTGTCCTACTTCTAAAATGTTAATGAGGCATTATGATAAGAAGTAATTTTCTCAGTTTAGTCTAATCAGAACATAACAGACTCAAAATAACACCATTACTATGTTACAGTATATATAGAAAATTAGTCATTTTTACTGAACTCAAAAGCAGAGTAGCGGAGGGAGATTTCCATAGGCACAATGTTTCTAAGAATATAATTCCTGCTATTATTGGTGAAAAAACACAAAGTACCATTAAGAAATTCACCAGCTTTTCAATACTTCAGCATGACAAAACAGAATGAAACAAATAATCTAATAATTTGACATAGTTGTTCTACATTGTTTACTCATGCCTGTTTCCAGTTTCAAATTCTAAAGGACTATCTTTGCAATTTAATATTGTAAATACAAGAACTGGACATATCTTGCCAAAAGAGACATCAGTCTGAGAAACGGAGATAAAAGAATTCATGCATTTCTGCACACAGGTTATTGACCAATTATTGCTCTCTGTCAAATTGATTACAGAAAGGTGTTTGTCTTTTTGTCAGTTAAGAAAATAGTGACCAAATATTTATAGATAAAAAGATTCAATACAAAATGTCAAATATCATGGCTAATAATTGATGCATACCTGAATGACTCAGCCTGCAGGTAAAGTGTCCTGTCCAAGTCTCAGTGTAAAGCCAAGGATCCCATTCTCTATTCTATTCCATCGTTTTTGACCCTCAGTGCCATCTACTTTTATTAGAAATACTATTCTGATAAAAGATAAGTTTTCTGGCATGTCATTGTTAATCTGAAGGGGGTCTTCAGGCAAAGGACAAGGAGAGAAAAAGAAAAAGCAACAACAGACTGTCAGAGAAAACAAATAAATAAATAAACAGTACCCTCACTGAAAGGAATAGCCTGCAGAGCACATTGTTGAATGTGATAAAAAAGCATGATGGAATGAAATGTAGAAGGCAGAGGAAAGACCCTTTATGAGCAGTTTATATACTGTGCTAGTGATTGCTACACTACCCTGCATTCTCATCTCATGACTCTGCTTATAACCTCAGTGAATCCTGTTGAAGAGTCAATACCCGCCGCTGGCGGGGAACTAAATACCTCTATCCATGTTCTCCAAGAAAAGAAGCCTGTCAAGGAAAAAAGATGCCTTTCTTCTCACTGTGTATTCTTTCTTTAGTTCCCCTTTCCAATGCTTTGTGCCTGGGTTGCACACACTTAAGATACTAGGAAGAAACACAGAAAAAAACATAAGGCTAAGCCTATGTCTGCTGAGATTTAAATTCAAGGCAATAGAACAAGGGGAAGGTGTTTGATTTACTGTTATGAAGCTTCTGAAGATCATGACAGAACAAAGAAAGCTTGGGTCAAAACAGCTTCAAGTGTTTGAGGGAGGTATGAGATTGGTTTTGGTATATTTGGAAAGGTAGATGTTGGAGGAAATACATAATTAACAGCAATTATGCACTATGCAAATAAAAAAGTAATTTCTGGGATGCTGCAGAATAACTCTTTTCCTTCTGTTTCAGTGAAACTATGCTCCATTAAATGTCTCTGAAAATATCCAGCTGTCTTCTTTCCTTGGTTCTGTTGCAATTTGTATTGCAGGTAACTGTAGCAGCAGTTGATATGGATGTGGCTATAGGATTTTAAGCTTCTAAGTGAATATTTGATTCTGGTACAGGCAGTACCAGTAGCTGTGCATAATCCCTACCTCCACTCTTCCCTTCTAAAGCACATAACTTTGGTGTACTGGGGATAAACAGAAGCAAGGAGGATAGAGAACGTTATAGGCAAGTGAATGCTAGGAAAGACAAAACAGAAAGAACAAGGGAGAAAAATCAGGACCTGGAAAGTTGTTCATCAGTTTTGTTATCTTCATAGTGGGGATAATTAATACTATATTGGTCACAGGAAATGTTAGCATTAATTCCTGCTTTTAAACTATCTTGATGATGATGATGATGATCTTGGCAGTCATCTAAGACCCAACTCTGACCCTGTAGGTATACAGTGAGAGGTATTGACTGCTTGACAAAGCAGCTAAGCAGAGCTTGAAATAGCATGCACATGTCATGCTGCTCAGTCATCCTCTGCAGTAAGCGAGAAGGTAAAACTGTGGTACTTTAGACTACTAAGTGTGTGAAAAGAAGCCTCCTGTTTCCTCAGTGCTGGGAGCCCCTAGCTTGTATGGCCACAGCACGCAACCTGTTGGTTGCTGTTGGACAGCCAGAGGCTAAGTGATGCTGCTACCTGAATGTAGGGAAAAGCTTTCTGAACTGGAGTTCTTCTACCCTAAGCATCATGCTTATCCACCAGGACCTGGCTGCTCAGCCCTTAGCATTTGTAGTTCTCATCAAGGTCAGGAGCAGATTCCTTGGAAAACTTTGCAGATAAAGATGTAATTATCAATCAGCCATCAGTCTGACCTAAGCAGGACCTGGAGTAAGTGGCAAGCAACAAGGACATATAGGAGAATGCAGATAGTGCCTGTGTAGTTCTCAAAAGAACTCTAGATGAAAATGTTCTAGGGTCACCACTGAAGCAGCTTTGCTTCCACTAGACACTAGCATAAATCACAGACTTGCAGATGCACCATATATGTGTTTGAACTCAATATTTGTCTTCTGTTCAAGATAAAGAATTACTAAGGGATGAGATTATCCCAAGGAGGTTTCTAACGTAATAGGCACCTAAAAATTTGCAACAGGAAAGGGGAATATGGGGTTTTGCTATTTTTGCTTTGTTAGCTCCATTTTCTCTTTGTTTTTCTTCTAACTTTTGCTTATATAGAAAATACTCTCATATAGAAAATCCCCTGGTATTTTATTCTTCCTGTTCCTCAAAGGAATCTGTTTTTACTACAATGTGTCGAATAAATAAATATCCCATGGTAGTGTGCCATGCAGTCTTGTTACTGTATTTCAACAGACAGAAAGCAGTCTGAATCTCTACAGAACAAATAGTGATGCTGATTAGGCATATCCTTGCAGAGTTTCTCTTTTTTCCTGACAACTTGGGAGCTACAGCAAAGCAAGATTTGATGCAATTTTCTTCTTTTGTTCCCAGTTCCATAATACACGTGTAAAGCCAAAAATGCAGGATTCTCATTCTGAATGTGCTAATCATGCCCACAATTTGAGAACAATAAAGAATTAGATTGACTTGTACTTGTAGGTGTTCATGTTAATCTACACGTATAAATCATACATAAGCACATCCCACAAGTAAGAGAAAGTCAGATAATGTTTTTCTCTCATCACCATATATTGTAGTTAACTCCACTGGAAGGCAGGGTAACGAAGATCACGTATCAAGATCTTTCGATGCAGCATAGCAGTAGCAATTACCTAGGAAAGCGGTGACTGCGATCACTGTTCAATGGAACAATTTATAGAAAAATAGTATTATTTCCATGCTCAGGAGCTGACAAGGTTAAGAATGACCACAGCTACTGATTAAAAGTTTTGGCTGAGTATGTCATTAGCAGCACTGCAAAGCTGAGCAGAGCAAGAACATGACTGGATGCTTACCATAAAACTCAGGACCTGTTTCAACGTTGCCTGCATCACAGCACTGCTCACAATTTTCCATTAACACTGGTATGCATACCATTTTTGGAGCCAAGGATACCCACAAAAAGAAATATTGTTACCAAAAACTACCCAAATACAGAAGCTTTTACTTTGATAATGTTTGGCAGCATTTTCTGAAAGCGCTTGGTAAACACATGATCCATCCAAGCAGGGAACAGAAACAACACCAAATATCTTATGATGCCACTTTTAAACCATGAAGAAAACTGTGATTAACAAACTATGAATTAACAAGAATAAAAAGTATAATGTGAAAAGCAACTTCACCTGAAATATTTCATCTATACTGAATGACTTTGAATAAAATGTATTTAGGACTATTGATCAATTTAAGGATAAATCATAAAAAGGAAATAGAATGATTTTAATAAATTATTTGATGCAAAAAAAAATCCAGTTATTCTTCCACCAGTTATGAAAATCTCTTCAGATCATTGCTGTCAGAAGAGACCTTATAAGATAAGAAAGTAAAATCACTGTATCACATAGTCTTGAGAAATGCCAACAGGCAGACTGGCTGACCCTAATCAATCTGACTTTACAGTCTATGATGCTATTCCAGCTTATTGCACCTTTTATCTCAGGGTGGCTTGAAAAGAGAAGCACATTATGCTGGCAGAAGAATTAGGAAGAAGAAGAGAATGAAGGTACTGTCTACCTTTTTTTTTTTTTTTCTTTTACATGCAAGAGAGAGAAGAGAATGGTATGAAACAGAATTCAATTCCTACTTGGACATGTACCTTAGTTATTGTAGTACAGGCATTTGGGATGGCAATTTTCTCTGTTGAAACAGCTCTACTTGAATGAAAGAATTCAGTGTACTTTGAGGAAGAGTGAGACTGACTGTAAACAAATGGTCAATAGGACTGTAGCACTGGAAGAGGACTTTCGGGCAACTGAGTCTAGTTCTGGTGGTTACAATCAGGCATTGTCATATAATCAATTCAAACCTGATGAAGCATTACCTTAAAATAGCTTTTTTTTCTTTACTCTTCCTTCTGGAATTTCATTCCTGATTCTCCATCTTCTGAGGTTAAGAAATCTTTAAAATTTGCAGATGCAGCTGATTTATGGCTGGTTCATACACAAATAGCTTTGTCAAAAACACATCATTTATCTAAACTAGTTCTGAGATCCTGGCAGTCTCTTCTGGGACACGTTTATAGGAGACAACCACCCTCCCCATCCTCACCAGAGCCTTGATTTTACTTTGCTATCCAAGACAATCTCTTTTGATCTCTGGAGGTAAAAATGACCCCAAAAGGTCATTTCCAAACACTGAACTCCTAGCACAGACTCACACCATTATCCCCAGGCTTCATGTCCTTCCCCATCTGCTACTGTACCTATTTCTAATATTCTGGTCCTTGAGGTCACTCTGTGTCTCTGCATGAGGCTCAAGTCCAGTCCTCCAGTTCTTTGTTGCAGATGATTCCCATTTGTGTCAGCCAACTTCATTATCACACTCCTGTCTTTTATGCCAAGGTCATTATTGGAAATGTTAAATAAGATCTGTCCTGAGACCAGTCCTTGAGGAAATTGACTAGTAACTTCTTTCAGCCTGATCATTTGCCTCACAGCATGACTCATTGTCATCTCTCATTTACAGAGCTCCTTACTATGTCTCAGTTCCTGTAATAATCTCCATCTTCTCCACTTTAGCTAATAATTTCCCATGTGACACTATATCAAATGCTTTGCTCAAGGTCAGATGGACTTGATCTACTGTTTTTGTCTAGAGAATCATGCTTTTTTTTTTTCTAGACACGCTAATGAAAGTCCTTATCTTTTATAAAGCAGACATCAGTATAGCCTGACACAATGCATCTATGACCATCCTTATTCCATATTACTCACCTTTCCATTTATCTGCAGTGTTTTAATTAGTGTCTCTTTCAAAGTTACTAATATAATTCTTGCAAGTGTGTAAAGATCTTAAGCCACAACAAGATATTTGAAATCCCTTAGAAGATAATGTGATAATTAAGACAAAGCAATAATGTGGAAGTGATGAGGTGGTAGAGAGAGGGAGTGGAAGGACCAGATAACCTAACCCCTAGCCTTTAAAGTAATGCACATTCTCCTTTTGTCCACCTCACAAAATGGGGAATGGCATTATTCAGTGAAGAGTGGAACACAACCAGCAGGAAGGACTGAAATCATAGGAACCAGCTACAATGGCTCAGATCAGTTGTCCCTCCCCTGCAATGATCTCATCTGTGACCCATAGCAGATGCCTATGGAAGAACACAGAAACAAAAAAAAACTTACAGTGCTACTTTCCTACTCGTCTCTCCCAGCTCCACTGCTTTGTGGCTAATGAATCCCAGAGTCAAAGGTGGTCTCTATTTGTTTAATAGTTTGTAATGGATTTTCTCTAATGGCTTTCTATTTGAGGATGAATGTAAGCTTCTAAAATCCACAGTACCTTTGAAGAAGTTCCTCTTTTTTGTTTTGTATTATCTGCCACTTTTTTTTTGTTGCCCTTTAATTCTTCTATGAGGAGAAACATTGAACAACCATCCCTCTTCACTTTCTCCATGCCATGCATTGCCCTTTGTTTTGTCCCCAGCTGTAATCTTCTTAAGTTGCATAGTCAGGTCCCAGGGACACTCTCACCTCCTCTCCTCCCCTCTTTGGGGGCTTTCTCTTCAAGATCTTCTCCTCCTCAAGTTTGCTCTACCCAGAAGACTATCCCTGGGGAGCAGGAACACTTTTAGAATCCCTCCAAATGAAACCAGATCTGTCATTCTCCCCAAAAATGCCACTGATCAACTTCTATTTCTTGTTGCAGTCTCCTTGTAAGGAAAGCTGACCATTCCTCACATCTCGGATCACATTTCTAGGTGTCTGCTTCTGTTTCATTAGACAAAAACCTCTGCCACCCCCAGAAACCAGCAAGTTAGCACTTGACACTGGGATGTTTACATCCTTTGGAGAATCTTATTCTCACACCTGCCCCTTAGGCCATTCATAAAATCTTTTCTACTTACCTTTAAATCTGCACAAGAGATTTGTTTATATAACAGATATAATCACTCAAGTAAAGGAAAACTCTTCTTCCTGTCTTGTACAATTGAGAGGAGATAGAGATTCATTTAGAAAGTCCATCTTAGTGTCAAGCAGAAGGGTCCCATTTTACCTACTGACCTCCTAAAAGGCAATTTAAAGCACAGAACCTCTGTAAGCAACAGACTTTAAAAACTTTTATACCAATGCCTCTTATGTCTATTATCAGGAATTTAATTTTTACTGAGCCATCAGCAACTGTTATTGAGTTGTGTTGAGATACGTCCTATGGTTATTTTGTGCACCTAAAAAAAAAGCACTTATAGCTTTTCTGCCGCATATTTGTCCTACGCATGTACGTGCTTGAGATTTTCAACCTTCTCTGACACAGTATATCTTTTGCCATTGCATATATGATTTACTTTAAAACATAACACTGATAACAAAACCATTCGGTGTAATCAGGACCTGCAAGTCATGCAAAGTTTCAGAGCTGACAGCGTAACTTACCAAGTTACCCTATAAGCTCTTTTTTTTCTCAAAAAACTGTGGTCTTTTTAAGAGCTCTTGCCTATGATGCAATTTGCAGGTTTGTGTCTTTGTCCCACAGCTGATATCACAAGAGAACATTGCCCTCTGGTGTCACAAATTGTGGCTTTTTTTTTTTCTCTGCGCATTTTTTCTGCAGCTATTTTTTCCTTCTTTTTATTCATAGCACTAACAGTCAGAGCTATAGTCCAGAGCAATAAGTCAGCAAAAGGTATGGAAGGAGATGCTTTCATTTCTATGAGGAAATTTTTGCACTCGTAACAATTCCCATGGGACCTGAATATAACTTCATTATACTACTTTATCGAAAACACCAATTAAGTTCTTTCAGATTGGGTGATACAAATAAATCTTAGCTGACTCTTTTTTTGTGACTGATTCATCTTCTTGAACAGGAGAGTTTTTAGAGTTTTTAAGTGAATTTTACAGTTAAAACTAGAGAAAGAGTGAAACAAAGGTGGTTCCCACTTTACTACTGTTACCAGAATTTTCCAATCACTAGCAAGTTGCCAGTGACTGTCTTGGAGCTCTGTCTGACTGCATGGAGATTGGCCACAGAAGCCACAGAGTGCTCGGGTGCTCAAAGGGCAGGAATAAAAGATACAGGAATCCTTGGTGTTTACATCTTTGGGAAGAGACGAAGCGGGACCAGTGCAGAGCTTCAATTTGTCTGGTTAGCCTTGCAGGTTCTGCTCTCACATCATTTTCACAGTTCAGAAGAAACAGACAAAGGAAAGGACTGAATGATTTTGCCTCAACTTCTAAAACCAAAGATAAATTTTCAACTTAAATATTCCAGGTGTTTATTAGAGGTGCCATTTTCAAAGGGACAGTTACCGCAATGAATAGATCTTACTGCCATCTTAGTCCATGCAAAACAAATATACATTTTTCTTTTCCAAATAGCTAGTGATGATTCCAATAGCCTTTGCCACTATTTCTATCAGTGGCTTACAGTCACTCTGAAAATCACAAGGTGTAACGTGCGTGCACCATTAAAGTAGAAGCTAGAGGCAGATTGCAGAGGTGGCCAGATGGTGCTGCTTGTAATTGGCTGCCTGTAACTGTCTGGATGTTGTCTAATTATTGCTTTACCTTTCACTTACTATTTATTGACACAGTGGAATCCTACGATTAATTTTATCTAGACAACAGCCAAGTATCTATGCTCAGCAACATGTGCAGTATCCCTTACACATAAGGGAAATGTCTCCAGGGGCAGTCTTTTACCCTTTTACCTTAAAAATTGGATTGAATTGTGTCCCCTTTCTTTCTATTAACTAGAGATAAATTAGCTGTGACCAGATAGATACAATTCTGTATGGGTATTTCTTTCCTTCCTGTGGACTTTTCCTCAAAGGCACTAGGCCAGTGATCAAGCCAGACTATCAGTTAATGAGCAGCCACTGAATCAAGCTTTTGCTGACAATCTAGACACAGAGGTTTTATTCCCAGAAGGTTAGATTTGCATTTTTAATGAAACAAAACAACTCAGTTTCTTTACTTGTAAGAAAATATAAATTCTTCTCTTAAAGCATTAAGGGCTGGCATTACTTTTATGGATCTCCTCATTTGTAAATGGTCTTAGTTATCGGGATAATTGAAAAAGGAAGCAAAGTAGAAGGCTGAGATCAGACAACAAGCTTACTTCAATAATTAAAGTAATTAAAGTCACTGTAAAACTTATATTTGAGAGGACATCAAGCTTCATGGAAAAAAAAACTACGATAAATAAAAAAAAGTATCTTCTTTTTTTAAAAGAAAAGAAAAGAAAAAACAGAAAGAGAACAATATTTGAAAATCTCCTGAAGCAGTAAAGAAGGAGATAAGGAGGTAGGGACACAACCATATAAGAAAGAAATGTTGAGAAGCCAGAATGCAATCTGAAAGCACTCAGTATGAAGAATTCTTTCAAAAAACAGAGTAATAAAGATATAGGAAACCTTTATTTTGTTGTGCTTTTCATGTCCTTGCCACTGTCTATTCACACTGTCCCTTGTGCAGTGCTAGCAGAGTCATTCTGTGGCTCCATAGTAGGCTAGATCAATGGACTGATCGGACTGACTGCTGCTTCTTCTTTCAGTACTCTTTCTCAGCAGAATCAGCTTGGAGGGTTAGTAAAATTGAGTTTGAAATGTATGTCAAGCTACAGAGCTGCAGTCTGAGTGTGAAATTTGGTGAGGGCTTGAAATGTTGACATTTGTGAGGCCATGACACAAGCAAGCACGGCTTTGATATATTCATGAACAAATGGACAGAACAAGTAGAGAGAAAATTAAACAGTAGAACACCAGCTTCACTGAAATCAGTGACTACATTCCCATCCTGGAGACAAGATTTTCATTTTGGCCTTTGGATTTATTTCCTGTAATACACACATCACACAGGCTAGACCTGGTAGATTCACATCTTTCTAAAACAATCAGCAAAAACATTTGTCAAAGAAAAATTTACACATATATTATTAGAAAGCCAACTGTTGTGGCATCACAGCTGGATACTGACTTGTGCTACCAGGCAGAGTGTGTAAGTTTTTCTACTTCTTTTTTTTCCCTGTGACCTATTTGGTTGCCTTTCCTTATTATTAGTGTTTCCAATAAACTTTTGAAACTGGTACGTATTACTCCTGAAAAACTGCTGAGCTGTCTATATGACTTCAGTGACATGAGTTGAAGCTTGTGGCAACACAACTATCACTGGTAACTTGAGCGATTAATATGAATGAATGACTGCTACCGTTCCTTCCAACCATACTGTTAGAAAACATGTCTGCATTACATTTAACAGAAAGGGTCCTCTTTTGCTCCTGCATAGTCACTATCCTCAGAAACTGATTATCTATGTGCTCTTTAGGAAGGACAGGCTGGGAAGGCGAGGTGGTGGAGTTGCTCTTTATGTGAGAGAGCAACTGGAATGCATGGAGCTCAACCTGGGAGTCGAGGATGAGCGAGTTGAGAGCTTGTGGGTAAGGATTAGAGGGCAGGCTAATGTGGGAGACACTGTGGTGGGTGTCTGCTACCGGCCACCTGACCAAGACGAGGAGGTTGATGAGGCCTTCTATAGGCAGCTGGATGTTGCCTCACGGTCACAGGCCCTGGTTCTCATGGGGGACTTCAACTACCCCGACATCAACTGGGAGGACAACACAGCCAGGCATAAGCAGTCCTGGAGGTTCCTGCAGAGCGTCGACGATAACTTTTTGACGCAGGTTGTGGAGGAGCCGACGAGGAGAGGTGGGCTACTGGACCTCGTGCTATCAAATAGGGAGGGCCTAGTAGGAGATGTGAAGGTGGGGGGTAGCCTCGGCTGCAGTGACCATGAGTTGGTGGAGTTCAGGATTCAACGAGGAGGAGGAAGGGCTGTAAGTAGCCTTGCGACGATGGACTTCAGGAGGGCCAACTTTAGCCTCTTCAGAGACCTCCTCGGTAGAATCCCATGGGCTAGTGCTCTAGAAGGCAGGGGGGCCCAAGAGAGCTGGTTAGTTTTCAAGCGGCACTTTCTCCACGTCCAGCAACAGTGCATCCCTGTGTGTAGGAAGGGAGGCAGAGGGGGCAGGCGACCTGCGTGGATGAGCCGGGAGCTTGTGGCAATGCTCAAGCAGAAGGCAGCGGTATACAGAATGTGGAAAAAAGGACAGGCCCCCTGGGAGAAATACAGGAACGTAGTCAGGGAGTGCAGAGATGCGACAAGGAAAGCTAAGGCACGTCTGGAAGGCAAGCTGGCAAGGGACGTTAAAAATAACAAAAAAAAATTCTTCAAATACATTAACAGCAAAAGGAAGATCAGGGAAAACGTGGGTCCGCTGGAGGACGGGATGGGCACCTTGGTTACAAATAACACAGAAAAAGCAGAGTTGCTCAATGCCTTCTTTGCTTCGGTGTTTACCAAGGGCAGCCCTTTAGAGCCCCAGGCCCTAGAGGCAAGAGAAGAAGCTGGTGGAGAGGAAGACTTGCCCTGGGTAGAGGAAGATTGGGTCAGAGAGCACCTAAGGAACCTCGATACCCACAAATCCATGGGCCCTGATGGGATGCACCCCAGAGTGCTGCGGGAGCTGGCAGATGCCATAGCTAAGCCGCTCTCCATCATCTTTGAAAGATCCTGGAGAACGGGGGAGGTGCCGGAAGACTGGAAGAAGGCCAATGTCACGCCAGTCTTCAAAAAAGGCAAGAAGGAGGACCCAGGCAACTACAGGCCAGTCAGCCTCACCTCCGTCCCCGGAAAAGTGATGGAACGGCTCATACTGGCCGTTGTCTCCAAGCACATGGAGGACAAGAAGGTGCTCAAGAGTAGTCAGCATGGATTCACCAAGGGAAAATCTTGCCTGACTAACCTGATAGCCTTCTATGATGAAATGACCGGCTGGATAGACGAGGGGAGAGCGGTGGATGTCGTCTATCTCGACTTCACCAAGGCTTTTGACACCGTCCCTCACAACATCCTCCTGGGCAAGCTCCGGAAGTGTGGGATAGATGAGTGGACAGTGAGATGGATTAGGAACTGGCTGGATGGCAGGGCCCAGAGAGTGGTGATCAGCGGTGCAGAGTCTAGTTGGAGGCCTGTGGCTAGTGGGGTCCCCCAGGGGTCAGTCCTTGGTCCAGTCCTGTTCAATTTATTCATCAATGACCTGGATGAAGGCACAGAGTGCTCCCTCAGCAAGTTTGCTGATGATACCAAACTGGGAGGAGTAGCTGATACCCCAGAGGGCTGTGCTGCCATCCAGAGGGACCTGGACAGACTGGACAATTGGGCAGTGAAAAACCTCATGCAATTCAACAAGGCCAAGTGCAAGGTCCTGCACCTGGGGAGGAATAACCCCAGACACCAGTACAGGCTGGGGACCGAGCTTGTGGAGAGCAGCTCTGCGGAGAAAGACCTGGGTGTCATGGTGGACGACAAGTTGACCATGAGGCAGCAGTGTGCCCTCGTGGCCAAGAAGGCCAATGGGATCCTGGGCTGCATTAAGAAGAGCATCTCTAGCAGGTCGAGGGAGGTGATCCTGCCCCTCTACTCAGCCCTGGTGAGGCCGCATCTGGAGTACTGTGTCCAGTTCTGGGCTCCACAGTACAAGAGGGATGTGGAGCTGCTGGAGAGAGTCCAGCGCAGGGCTACAAGGATGATCAGCGGCCTGGAACATCTGCCCTATGAGGAAAGACTGAGAGAGCTGGGCCTGTTCAGCCTGGAGAAGAGAAGGCTGAGAGGGGATCTAATCAGTGTATATAAATACCTCAAGGGAGGGAGTGCAGAGGACGGGGATGGTCTCTTTTCAGTGGTGGCCACTGATAGGACTAGAGGAAATGGCCGGAAACTGAAACATCAAAAATTCCATAGGAACTTAAGGAAAAATTTCTTAACAGTGAGGGTGACAGAGCACTGGAACAGGCTGCCCAGAGAGGTTGTGGAGTCTCCTTCTCTGGAGATCTTCAAAACCCGCTTGGATGCAGTCCTGTGCCACGTGCTTTAGGTGTCCCTGCGTATGCAGGGGGGTTGGACTAGATGATCTCTAGAGGTCCCTTCCAACCCTAAGCATTCTATGATTCTATGATTCTATGATTCTATGATTAGTCAGTCTTTGCAAATTACCTGTTAGCTAAAGCTCTCTGTCTAAAGATGATTCTTAAACTGTTACATCATGTAACTTGAAAATCAAATTCACTTCCTCTTTCCTCTCTCTGCTTTTTTACCTGAGTACAGTTGTGGCTACTTTTCATTCTAGATCTGTTTCGGTTTTCAAGATTTTACCTATATTAGACTACAGAGATCATAGTGCTCAAGCAATTCTGGGACACTAAGAGCTTCCCCAGGAGGAATTACCTGCACCCAGGCACCATATAGGCATATAACCAGATGCTACGTGCCGGTTTCTATATCCCTTTAGGTTGAAAGACTCCTGTGGCCAGTGCTAGCTTTGGAGTCTGCTCCACACTCAGTTGTATTGTGCAGATAACTTCTGCAGTTCCCAAAGTACCTCCAACTGAAAGGAGATGAGATGATGCCCAAGCCAGCTGCAAGTTGTCACTGGTCTATAAAAGAGGTATCGCCAAACCTCAACACAAACTGATACAGCTCCATTATATTCAATGTGCCTGTACTCATGTAAATAAGTTGCACATTCAAATGCTTTCTCAAACTGAGACCGTATTATCCTCCACTTGTGTCTGTTTGATGGTTACTGTTGCTAGTTACTGTTACCAACACACAGTCTATTCTTCAGCCTGAAGCCCTTTATTGACCCAGGACCATCTACTACATCTTCAACCAGAGCAATGATTTCAAGCTTAGATCTACAAACCAAAACGCAGGAACTGACAGCAGCCTGCCTTTTGGGAAAACGTAATTTTCATTTCATGCCATTTGTGCAATCATTCATTTTACTGAGTATGGAGGTTTAGAATGATGTGATTTTGTGTAATGCTATTATTTTATTTGAAAAATGCTACACATAACCCATAAGTAGATGCCTTCATCTTAATATTCAGTTCCTATTCCAATAATATTTTGGTCTCCTGGTAACATTGCTTATGATTTTTCATCATAAGATAGACAAAGAATGAAACTATTTCACTAGATTCTGAAATAGAAGAGAGGGTTACATTGATATTACAAAAATGCCCTGTTGGTTGCAATTATGTCCACATTCAGCAAGTCATGAAATAACACTTTGCCAGATTTCTGGCATTTGAGAACAGGTCAGCAATTGCAAAAGACAGTGGCCTTTTGGCAATGTCTAACTGAAAGGTGAAAGTTCTTTGCAGAAGCACAGGACCTCCTTTTGCCTCCTCTACCTCTGTCCAGTTGCTCATTACAAATCACTGTAACAATTTTCCAGAGTCTAGATCAACGGAAACACGAAAATTAATTGTTGCAGTCACCTCATTACTCGACTGTCAGTGTTAATAGATGTTTAGCAGTGCAATAAGAGCAGCACAGTGTATGATTTTGTCATTGCAGACAAATGTTTTTAAAGCGACAGCTAAGCAAGAGAGGCAGGTGCTGTGCCTTGTGAACACAGCTCAGGATACCCCTACCCCACAGAACTATAATTTAGCACACTGTTTTTTAGAATCACAGCTTTTTCCCCTTCGTCTCCTGTTCAAAAAGAAGAGCACCTGCTGGCAATTCCGCCCCTCCAGCTCCTGTAAAGGACCTGAGAAAGGACTCACCTCTACACCTCGCACTAGAAAACACAAGCTGTGCACCCAGGAGGAAGGAAAAGGGCTCCTTTTGGCATAACGTGCCAAGGGGCAGATATCAGCAGAGCCATGTGGACATCCTGTTGCACTATAATTTCATTGATGAGCTCTTCAGCACATGCAGAATTGCAGCACTTGATTAGGAAGTTGTGTGAACCAAATCTTTTTCCCTTATCTTGCAGTTACCAGATGCAGGAACAAGCTGGGATCGAGGGCACTGTCCCATGGAGCTGGTCAGGGCAGCTGGGGCCCATAAGTGCATGCACTGCCCTGGCAGCCTTAGGGGACCCTGGGGAGAGAGAGGCTCTCAGAAAAATATTTCCTCCTCAGCTGCTGGGACACATAAAGTAAGGAATATTCCTTTGATGAAAAGTGTTTTCATTCTTAGTTTCATCCTTTTTACTGGACATTTTTCAGAAAATATTTTATTTCTATTCCCTCAGAACTCTGGTAAGCTAGAAAGAAGACTGTCCAGGAATATGGTCTGAATGGGGCGTCTAAATAGGTGCTCTCTTTTGTCTTAATTTATTTCTCCTTTTTCCAAAGAACTCTGTGGGGATTTCAGTATGGAATTGTAGAAGGTCTCCTTTGGATTACAGAGGTAATCCAAAGGTAGAAAAGCAGGTAATACAAAGGTAGAAAAGCACGAACTTGATCCAGCAGAGGAAAATGCACCATGCATAGCAGCAGCCTTGATAAAGACAGGGATATGGCTGTGGCTGGTCAGGTGTTAAATGGTCTGGAGCTGTACAAGGCAGGGCTAATGAAAGCCAGGAGGGGATTTTTCTGAGTCCTTTTTTTTTTTTCACATGGAAGGCCCACCATATGAGATAGAGATTAGTATGTTCGGGAAAGTGCATCTAATCCTAATTAAACAAAATAGATAAAATCCTGATAGTACAAAGGACATTATTATTATTGTTATTATTTCTATGGGAGAAGGTGACTGATTAGGCACTGAAAATGATCTGACAATACAAGACAATACCTTTTGCTGCAAGGTATCTCTTTTTTGCCAAAACACAGGTAACGCTGCAAAATACCGAGCCCATACTTAGCCCACAAATAACAACAAGTTTTATAAACTCATAGCCATCAGAGCATGTCTATGTCAGATGGGACATTTTATTGACTTTTATCATGGGTGCACAGATTTAATGACTGTTAAATTAGTACCTGAACCTGGAAAAAAAAAAGATTTAGCATTTACAATGCTGAACAAACTTTGTTTCTCCAAGCTAGTTTCTTTGGTCTGTTTCTGTTGACATGGTGCCTCACCCTCTTCCTCTCCTCTGCTCACAGCACTCAAAACATCATCTGAAAAGAACTTTTGAATCTCCATAATTTGCTGCAAACCCTTTTCAGACTGCAGAAAAGAGATGAGACACCAAGACTGACAGTATCCACCAAATAAATCCTCCAACACCAATAAATTGTGTCAGTGCTTATTTATGGAGTTTGGGACTTTTTTTAACCTATCCGAATTGATGGCAAGTTATCAAGCCAATGCTCCTTAAGTTTGATTGTACATTTGTTAGCTGACAAATCTGTAGAGCCACATGAAATTCTAAATTCATATAAGAAAGTAACAGTGTCCAGCAAATAACATATTGTCTCTTTGTTCCCTTAGTCAGCCACCTACCACACAGTGCACAGGGCCAACTTTTGCTCCCAAACTGCATATATCATTTTAAAGATCTCAAAGCAATACCTACACCTATATAATTCTGTTATGACCTTCTCCTTCAAACTCTATTTCCAGCTGAATCGGTGAGGAAAGCCCTTAGAAGGGCAGCACAGTCGTTTTTCTGCTGTGGCAATGGGACAAGCAACCGAGAGGTTGTTTCTTTGTCTTACAGAGCAAGACACATCCTAGTGCAGAGATGTGGATGGGACTGTATGGATGGCTTTAGGAGAAAAAAACAAGAATCAGATCTTCTGCGACAACTAAAACCTCTTGAAATACCCACGTTAAAGGAGGGAGCAGACTTGGTAGCTACTGTGATTTGTTGTGTGCTCCATTTTCCTCTCCTTGAACCAGTGATTTTGTAGGCCTATTTCTGCACAGAGACATCCTCCAAAAAAGACCCCTTCTCTCGTGCTGCATATAGTGTTCTGAGGCTGGACATTAAATAACATTTTTAGTATAGATGGAAGTTCAGCACTTTTATGTTGAGCCTTGCATCTTCTTGCAAGTGAATTCAGAAAGCTCCCAGAGTTTTATTTCTCCGTGGGGAACAGCGATGGCACAAAGTCTGTAGTCTGTGATGAATGTTAGCAATGTAAACTACTTTAGTATCTAATGTCTTTTGAGACTCCACTTGCAGATTTTCATGCTTTTGCTAAACAGAGCCAAGATTCTGCTATAGTTAAATTTTCACGTGTTTAAACTCTGCCTTCTGTGGTAAAACATTCCTGTGACTGTTAGCAATTAAACTGCTGAACAACAGAGAAAGAAAGAAATATGTCTGGTACTCTTGCTGCTAAGGGATATGACAGCATAAACTTTTGAAAATCTTACTTCTCTCCTGCAGTCATGGGCACTGAAATTTATCACTAACTGTTCTCAAACATACTGTGGCATTCAACATGGAAAAATATTACGTCAGAACACATCAGTTAAATTGTGGTAAAAAATTAAATATAACCATATGCTACCAAATGAATAGTCAGCAGAGACTGCTGACTTTTGCATGTTAATGCACATGAGGTAGACTTTGTCTTTTAGAGGAAGGGTGGTGTAGGCCAACCAGGGCTAGTAATCCTAGTGTGTAGTAGACACAGAACTCACCCCTGCCCGTCCCCTGCTCATGGAAAGTAGTAATTTATTCTGTGCAAATAGAGGAATATGACACCCCATTGAGTTTTATAAGTGTATTGTGGGAAGTAGAGCTCATGCGAAAGTATTACCTCAGAAATTTTCTCCCAGCAATGTGTTGCCTTCTCAGATACGAGGAAATCCTAGAGCTAATTCCCCTTTGAGTAAGTTCTCCACTGACAAACAACACCCTCTGTATCACAGGCTTCAGAAACAGAGGGAAGAAATTAAGGGGACTGTAGTAGCAGGAAATTTGGGGTGATAGAAGGGGATTTGTTTAGCTCATCATGTTAGTTGCTGTTGTCTGCTGATACTGCATGTCATCACGGCACTTACATCAAGGGTCTCCGTAGTGAACTGAAAGTCTCCTGTTCAGCATGTTTTTACATGCAAATAAAAATGAATTACTAAGATATTAACAACTTGGGAATGTTACTAGAATCTGTTTTAGAATTAAAATTTGTTCATCTTTTTTTTTCTTTTTCTTTTTCTTTTTTTTTTCATTGCTCTGTTCTTAGCTCTACGGTTGCACCTTTGTAGCTAAATGCACTTTGCCTGATTTTAATGATTTGGTTGATTCTTTTGCAATCTCCTGCCAGCTGCTGGATTCTAATGATGAGATTTCTTACTATTAGTGACCCTTCCAACATTTTTATGCTTTTTAGTGCCATCCTCTAACTCCTCTGACTATTTCTAAATACTGTGCATTCTGCATTTCATTATGTACGAATGGAGGGCTACTAGCATTCTAGAGGCAGCATGTCTATCAAGCTGATTGCAAGAAAGGTAAATGTTCTGTGGTAAATGTTTATACTGCACAAATGCTGTCTTCCCTCTGAACATGTGCATCTATGGGACTATCTAAATTCATTACAATAATTTATTATAAGTAGAGGATAATATTCATCATTTAGCTACATAATCAACTCAGTTATATGAAAAATTAACTGCAAAAAAAGGTGTCTTTCTTTTATCTTTAACTGCATCCTGGCTGGAAAAAAATACATTGTAACTGCTATAATACATTATAAATGCTATATAACTGAATACAAATTACCCTATGTGTGTTATTTTTGAGTGAGGTACATGGCAACATTTCCATTAATTTCAAAGCTGTAGAGTTTTGATGAATACCATGTTTTTTGAAAATGAAAACCAGACACAAATAACATCAACCTAATAGACAAATAAATAAACCGCTAGAGCTAGGTACCTTTGGGCAAAAGTATGCAGTTATATTATCAGTAAGCTTATAATAAATAACTTCTAAGGCACCTCTCCATTTACATTTGATCAAAACCATTGCATTTTACAAAAATTCTTGCCCTGTGCCATAGGAGTCATTAGGGTTCTGCACGACCAAGATGGTTGTCAGCTTTGGGCTCTGTTAACCCCAGTTTGCCAGCTCCCCTCAGGGGCTGCGTCATTTGTGGGGAATCGTTGCAGGAATGCTAAGCTGGGCACACTGCCTGTCCCAGGGATTCTCCAAGTGTGAGAAGGAGAAATAAGCAGACAGCATAATTAGTTTTCCAGAGAAGACATAGACTTTTCTCTAGCTGAACCTTGTTTCATAATAAACTGGCTGGAAGAAACCACATGAAAGTTGGTAACTAGTTGCGTTTAAGTCAGACCTTCCTAGCTCTGGAGCTATGTTGCTTTGCATAACAGAGTTAGACAATGAAGGCACAGAGTGCTCCCTCAGTAAGCTTGTTGATGATACGAAACTGGGAGGAGTAGCTGATACCCCAGAGGGCTGCGCTGCCATCCAGAGGGACCTGGACAGACTGCACAACTGGGCGGTGAAAAACCTCATGGAATTTAACAAGGGCAAGTGCAAGATCCTGCCCCTGGGGAGGAATAACCCCAGGAACCAGTACAGGCTGGGGACTGACCTTCTGGAGAGCAGCTCTGCAGAGAGGGACCTGGGTGTCATGGTGGACGACAAGTTGACCATGAGGCAGCAGTGTGCTCTCGTGGCCAAGAAGGCCAATGGGGCCAGGCCAATCCTGGGGTGCATTAAGAAGAGTGTCTCCAGCAGGTCAAGGGAGGTGATCCTGCCCCTCTACTCAGCCCTGGTGAGGCCGCATCTGGAGTATTGTGTCCAGTTCTGGGCTCCACAGTACAAGAGGGATGTGGAGCTGCTGGAGAGAGTCCAGCACAGGGCTACAAGGATGATCAGGGGCCTGGAACATCTGCCCTATGAGGAAAGACTGAGAGATCTGGGCCTGTTCAGCCTGAAGAAGAGAAGGCTGAGAGTGGACCTTATCAGTGTCTATAAGTACCTCAAGGGAGGCAGTGAGGAGGATGGTGCTGGCCTCTTTTCGCTGGTGGCCACCGACAGAGCTAGAGGAAACGGCCACAAACTGAAACTCCAAAAGTTCCACAGGAACTTAAGGAAAAATTTCTTAACAGTGAGGGTGACAGAGCACTGGAACAGGCTGCCCAGAGAGGTTGTGGAGTCTCCTTCTCTGGAGATCTTCAAAATCCGCTTGGACGCAGTCCCGTGCCACGTGCTCTAGGTGACCCTGCGTGTGCAGGGGGGTTGGACTAGATGATCTCTAGAGGTCCCTTCCAACCTTAAGCATTCTATGGTTCTATGATATCATTTACATGGTCACAAATACATATACATAGGATATAGAAATATATAGTTATCTGTGTAGTTATAACTGTGTTTATATAACCACTGTTTCTGAAGCTGTGGTCTTGAATTACCTGAGGGTTTAACCTGGCTGAGGCTGGGAACACAGGGTATTTTTGAGTGAAGGACCAACTCACAGCACTCAAAACTAGATCACACTCTGTGATCTGGAGGTGGCAGGGGAGGAGGAAAGGGTATTATTTGAAGCATTTGATGTTTCCATAGGGGAAAAGCAGAGTCTGAAAATTAGGCAAAGGTTTCTAGCCACCAGCAAAGGTGAGGATAGCTGTTTCAGGAAGGGGCAGACAGAGATAACTTTATCGGCATGTACCAAGGAGAACATTACTCCATACCTGCTGTTTCTTGCACTCATTTCCTAAGCATCTGTCACCGGTCCCATCAGAAACCAGGTACAAGGAGAGGTGAATTCTTGACCTGAGCCACTACAGCCATTCTTGTATTTTTATGTTGTTCATTTCATGGAAAACTCTGTTTTGACTTTCTGAAGGTGATATGAAAAATAACATGCAGTCTGCAAGTGGATATACTCCAGGAAACAATATCCTAAGTCTGTATCCATCCTTTTTTCTTCATTTCACTTACAGAGACAAAACTTCCTGGTGATCACAGCATCATGAGCAGTACCATGCCACACATAATTAGAAAAGTGCAAACAGAAAAGCTGTATTCTGTCACAAGGCCGGCCTGAAAGAGTATCATCAAAATATGTCTTTATGATGAAAAAACTAACAGCTTTGACCACTTCCTTTACAAAAACAAATGTGTTTTTCTATATATTTATTCCTACTGTAAAAGCATTTTGTTGATATTCACAAAACAGTTTTGCCTCAGGAGGCCTATTGTCTCTTTTATAGATTGCACTTTTATGCTTATTTAAATATTATTTAAATTCACATCTTGTCATCCAAACATAACAGAGTCTATAAGGGAATTTAAGATGAAATAGAGGAAGCTAATGTGATCTTAAATTTTTAATCTTTCTCTTCCCACCCTAAAGAAAAAGGATGAGCGTTTTCTCCTCAGCAAGTGAAACATTCCTGTGGCACTGTAAATTTCCAAATGGTACTAGCAATTGCTGAGTGAGTTCATATCTCTGATGTAGCTCCCATCAAATTAATGGCTCTACACTAGAAATTAACTTGCCCCTAAATCTGCACAAGTCACACAAAACTGCAGTAACATCAGCTTGCTGCCCTCAATTCATAATAAAAAGAAAATCCCAAATTTACATAAATTATTTAATTCTGTAAGTCACTTTATCAGCACACAATACATTTCAATTGCACATTTTGTATAATTTTAATAGCAGCATATAATTATATATTATAATCTCATTCAAGCTTTATGTATGATATTACATGTTGTCACTTCAGGCATACAGTGTCCTCATCAACAATACAAAAAATAGCCACTATAAATATTATAGGACTTAATTTTTTTCCAGTGTCTGGGCATTACACAAGGAATAGTCATAAAAGCAGAAAAACCACTTATCAAACCCAGCTGGTAATATTGTTGGAGATTACTTTAAAGTCTATGTTTGTTTTAACAAAATATTTTAGTTCCCCTTTCCTAAAAAACAATAATAATAATAATAATAATAATAATAATAATAATAATAATAATAATAATTTATCGAAGTTTTCAGGAAATTCTGGAAGTCAGAGGCAAGGAAGTAAGACTGCAAAGCCATCCTTGTGCAGTCTTGAGATAAGCCAACAGATGTGCAGTACAGTCATGAATGATGCTTTCAGCAAAGCTTAGTGACTGATTTGAGCAGCTTTCGCATATACCAATGGAAATTTCATAAGCTTTTCACACTTATGGCTGGAGTTTCTATAAAGAGCTGTGTGGGAAGGGGATGATGGACTTTTCCTTGAAAGATTTAAAACTTCTAATATGCTTCATGGCAGATCCTCCCTCTAATATCATGATCATGCACTTCTGTGATAGAGGTAATGCAGATGGTATTCATCGTATATGCTAGTTGTCTGAAAGTTAAGCATCTAGTCTAAGCCTAACATCAGTAAAATGAACATATCGACTCAGTAAGGAGTAATTAAGGCTTGCTTTATAGTTACTAGAAAGTAAAATGCATTTCAAAAGATACACGGGTGGAGTTGCTCTCTGTAGATTTTCACCTTTCTCAGAGAGTTAATCTCCAAGACCAGCCATCTTTTTACACAGGCTAAATTAGGCAAGATGAACTACAGCCTCAAATATTCAATATGAAAGTGAGGAGGATTCTCAGAAAGGGAAGGTATTTGTGCATAAATATTTGCTGATATAGTTTGCATTAGGATACTGTTCAGGTAATTTGGCTTTGAAATTTCTCCACTTTTCGGACCTGCTGTGCTTTATTTTTTAAGCCCATTTTCATCTGACATGTCACAATACAAGCATTGCTACTTGTGCTCCAGAAGTACCTAGAGGAAAGGTCCACAGTGTAAAGAAACAGTTCATATGTGCTAATGAATTCCCTATTCCCTATGGTTTACAACAAAATACGTGGTAAGAAGCAACAAGTGAAAACAAACAGCAAACAAGAAGAAAGCAGGGAAAATAAAATACCTAGGAAAAGATCCTGTCTGTCACAATAAACATTTTATGTATTATTAGATCTGGAGGGGACGAACCATGTATTGGTTTTGTGGTGAGAGCAGCAGGTCACATGTAGGTATTTATATGGCAGAGAGAACCAGGGCATTTGAAGGAAAATTATCACCATTGACTAATTCTTCCTCATTACAGATTTTCTTACTAATCCTGACAACAGTCTAGTGACATTCAAAAAATATCAAAACCAGGTCTATCTCTCATCCTGCCAACAAAAGTTTAAGTTCTTAACTAACTGAAAACAAACAAAACAGACAAAAAAAAGAGCACCTTTCTATTTTCATTCACCTTTTTTAGGTTTTAGCTTTATCTAAGTCTTGAAAGTATAATGCTGAATAAATGTGAGATACAGACATGTAGATATAGATACATACAACCTATCTGGAAAATATCGAAAAGAGAAGTAAATTAATACAGGACATATTGTCAGTATCTTTGTTAGAATATGTTGCACCATTTTTTTCTGTGTTGCACAAATACATATTTCTGTGTTGTACAAATACATACACAGTACATACGTATCTGTGTGTGTGCATGCAGAGTATCGTGTTATCTCAAACTTCGTATCAAGCTTTAGAATGTTGGTGTATAAACATTTCCTTTCATAATACACGTTTTTCATCATGGCTAAAGGCATTTTGTTGTGCATCTTAATATACTGCTCTCAGGACTGCATAGTGAGGAGAGGATTGTTAAAATTAATGGAATTTATATTTGTGCATTAGAAAGTAATTGCTTACTTCAGAAAGTGCTGCAAATGATGAGTGACTTGAATATTATGCTAGTGAGCATTTAAAACATACTGGATAATTTTGCAATTATGAATTTTGATGACATTATTAAAGCTAGGTCAGTTATTGCACTAATCTCTTCTGTTATGCCTCCTGATATAATTGCATTAGTTACTAAGTACAGTATTTTTAAAAGAAATTATGCTTGCCATTAAATATTTCAAAGTTACCTATAATGAGATCAGCATGAAAAGGATGCTATCAGTACTATAATGAGATTTGATCAACGGTGTGTTAGAGCATTGAAGGGATAAGTTACAACTTAATTTATTTTCAACTGTTCTTTATTTTTATCTTGTGGAGGTTAACAAAATGAATGCCTTTTTTTTTTCAGAATAGATACAAACATACCATGCAAAAGTAGGTATCAGGGGAACAGCAATGCATCTGCTCATTCTTTCCATATGTATGGTAAATTGCATCTGTCTCAGCATTTTTCTTTGCAAGCGGCAATATTATCGTGGGTAAAACTAAATCAGGGAATGTGCTATACTTGGAAGTTCAAAAAGGTCTCTAAAATGCTACTTTCAATACTTTTTCAAGAAAAACGAAAAGGAGGGGATCTTGGGGAAAGATCCAATCATGCATCAAAAGCAGGTAAACCAATAGGAAAGGTCCATGTACCCTTTGCAACAGAATAGAGCACATGCCAAGTTTCCATACGAATTGTAGTGTATGAAAGAGTGTGCTCCTGAGTAGTGTGCTCCTGAGTAGGAGCAGACACTAAGAAATCCAAAACCCACAAAGAAATAAGAGAGGAAAATATTGTTATTGAGGCTGATGAAAACTAAACTGGGGTCATGATTCACTCCAGATGTATCGAATGAAATTGAAAGACTGAGCTTGCCATTGCAAATGACTGTTAAAGTCAACAAGGACATATTTTGAACCAGCCTGTGTTTCTTATAAATTTGATGTACTGCATGGCAGTAACTTCCCCTTAGAGGGAAAGATCAATGATATCACCTCTTGAGGGTATAGCAGGTCCTAAACCCTAATAGAAACCCTGATTTAAAAAAAAAAAAAAAAAAAGCATAGTTTCATTCAGGTGGGAAGAAGAAGGGTTAGTTATTGTAAGAGTTACAATTACAATTGTGGGTGTTTCTCATAGCCAGAAGAAGGTATAGCAGGTACCTGAAAAGATACTTTAGGGCAAAAACCTGGGCCAGACACAAGCTACAGAGAGCACTACAGACAATTTGTCACTGGTTTCAAACAAGGTGCAGACATCTCAGGCCTTTTCTCACTTTCAATCAGAAATATCCCTACAGCAAATATATCCCTACAGATCAATACCATTGCCTGATAAAGTTTAATAATGTAAACAATGCAACATAGTGTCCATTCCCACCATTTTCATTTATCAGAGACCCTCAAAGAAGCCAAAATTAGTACATAAATGAGATATAGAAGATAGTCTCAGTCACTCATTTATATTTTGGTCCTTAAACCTGCATGCCTCACCAGCAAGGTGCTACAGGAATTCAGGGCACCTCCATACAGTTGACCAAGGAACATGTCTTGTGAATAGCTCTGATAAATCTCAGAGAATTGAAGTGAAGTTTTGGCTTTAAAAGTTTGAGAAACTCTACTTTGCAAAGAGGTTTCTGTAATGGAAGAGCAAACTGCATGTTAAGTATTTCCAGATATAAATTAAAGATTTTCAAGGATATAAAATTAATCTTGAGGCTTTGCAGGGTAGACTGTGCAAATACAAACTGATGTATCTGAGACAATCCTTGCTGGCCCGATAGACCATTCAGAATTGTCATCTGAGTACTGAGCATGCATATTTTGGTAGCAGAAACATAAAGCACTCTTTCCTGTTAAAGAAAAGCAAGGAACTACTTGGTACACCCACACTTTTGCTGTTCGAAGCAGAGTTGAACTCTATTCAGTATACCCACATTCTCTTGATACAATATGATTTCCAAAGGGTTTAACTATTTCCCACTATTTTCTACTATGTTTACACCACTATGAGGAGGCATTTGAATTGATTCTCTTTTTAAAATCTCAGGAGATTGAAAAGCTTATAAAGGAAGCTTTTTGCACTCTTTCTAGTATTTGTTTTCACATCTCCCTGTGCAGCAACTACTGTCCGTCTTCATTATTTTTTCAGCAGTTTTGTTTTAACAGATAGCCAACTCAAGACTACTTAGATAGCAAGGTGAAAAAAGGAATGTTCATGAAGAGTTCTTTGCACTTGAAATCCCATCTTTCCATATTTTTGTCCCATGACTTTTCATGTACATTAGAAAATGAGGCAAGTATATATTTTGTGTGTATCCTAATACTCAATCATGTTTTATGGATGGCAAACCCCTTGCAGAAAGAAATAAAAACCATATATTTTTTAAATATACTTTAGTCTTTGGTATACCATTCCAGGAAACTTTGATACCAGCATATTGGCTGCAATGCACAATGATTCATGATTCTTAAATGTGAAGTCTGTTGTTATTTGTTTGGTTTGTCTGATACTTTTATTGGCGACATCTTTGGCAGCCATATTTAACTGCCAGTATTATTTGTCCTAGCAAATTGAATGCAAACAAACTGAATATTTTATTTAACAATATTTTATTTTAGTGATTATAGGATCTGAAAGAATATTTCACCTTCTAAATGACAAAGTGAGATTTTGAGTCTTTCAGGATGGAGATCGTTTCAATAATTTGAAATGTGTTGGATTTCTTATTTTAGACATATTAGCTTTGGTAATTCAGTTAATCTAGATTGCCACATTAGAGTACTTGTCACTGTTGTCATGGAACTTGGAAGAAAAATCAAAGGAACCAGTTCAGAGAAAGCAAAATACAACCAGAGTGGGTATATTTGTCTAGAAGGATACATCCAGCTATGCCTATCTTGTTTCCTCCAGATTTTCCCATTTCATAGAACAACTGGAATTGGGAGATTCCTCTGGAGATTGTCTGGTCCATTCTCTCCTTGTCAAGCAGAATTAGCTAGAGCAGGTTTCCCAGGAACATGCCCAGTCAAGTTTTGAATGTCTCTAGGGATGGAGATTGTACAACCTACCTGGGCAGCCTCTCCTAGCATTTGGTCACTGCTATAGTTTCTTCTTTGTTTAATCAGTGTCCTACAATTTAGTTCGTGCCTATTGCCTCTCACCATTTCATGGGGCACCTCTGAGAAGGCTCACATCTTCATGTGAACATTGACCAGGAAGGCTCTTTACGTCCCTCAAGATACTTCAAATTGCAGGATTTGCTGGATTCTTTCAGTATTAAATCATGACAAACCAGTGCAGAATAGCTTTAATCCAGATTAGTTTGAAGAGTAAAATAAAGAAAACTATTATTAAGGTTGTAGTTAGGCTAATAGAATTTTGTTTTAATTTTAGAAGAATTTAGACTTTTCATTTTGTTACTCAGTGCAGAGTGCAAAATAAGGTCAAAGTTTTTGATGATCTAGAACATGACATTCTTGCAATTCAGACAAAATAATATGGTTCTTTAAAGCATGTATTCTTCTATGAATATGAGAGTCTTCAGCACTTTCCGAAGGTCTGAGTCACTGGTCACTGGTCACAGTTGACTACTAAATATGTCTAGTGTGATAAAATTCAAGATTCCTGTTGAAAAAAAATACCTATAGTTATATACTTTTAGCCTAACAGAAGATTTAGTCTGCATGCCATGCAGCCATGTTGCCATCCAGAAAATATCCATAGCTGAGCAGCATACATCTCTCATACTGTTTGGCGACATATTTCAGATAAGAATACAAAGGTAAAAATGTCAGAGATGGAAAATTCTTCATATAGGAATGTGTCTTCATGAACAGGCTGCTGTCTTTGTATTACTAATTTTGCATTTGGTCTGCCACTCTTTTTAGAGTCAACTGCAGCCCCTACAAGTCCCTCATATCTTCAAAGGATGCTTTGCAATGGGAAGTACAGCTGTGAGCAAAGCAAGAATATCAGCTTCTGCTAGTCAAAGCCAGCAGAGGAGCAGTAGCTTAGGATCTTGGTAGGACTAAAACTGGGCCTCTGCAGAAGGCAGAAGTAAAATAAATGTAAGTCACTTTTTCCTACAGGCTCAAAATGCATCTTTATTTCCCATTCTGAAATATATTTCCTTACTCTGCTTGGCCACTGGCCACTGGCCTAGAATATTTCATTCTTTGTTTGAAAACATGAGTATTTTGCACACTGATACTGTTAGTAGGCATTAAGAGTCAAAGACCAAATAATCCTACAAAGAAGATATCAACAATTTAATTTCTTGTCCTAATTCTTTTAATCAGTTGACATTTTGGGACAGTTAAATGCATGTATTTATCATGATAAAGGCACATCCTTCAGGTTTATCTGACACTGAGGTACAGCTTGTAGCAGACCAGGGTAAAACTTTTGATGATGCTTTATGTATTCTACAACTAATTCAATAAGAATACCTATGAAATGAGCAGCTCTAAAAGCCACTTACCATATCAGTCCTCGGGTATTGTATAATGGTTTTCCATTAGGGACTAAAATTAAAGAATTATTTAAAAAAACCCAGTAATTTCATAGCTAGCCATGTTAAAAAAGTATTTTCGGTAAATTACAGGTAATATTACTCTTGAATGCAAATTAATATAATTTATGTTAGCCTCCCGGGAATCTCAGGGGATGTTTCAGGAGTCAGTAGTGGCAGGGAGCCATTGCGATCAGCCTGAATCTCTGAAATGAAGCTGCAAAAATGAAATAAAAGTAGGAACACAGAACACACATATTGATAAATAAGAAATGAATGGTTGTTGTGTCATTTTACTGTGACTATTCATCCTATGGTTTCCTGTGGAATGAGAAGAGAAACATGATGGGTTTATATGGAATGTGAAATCCAAACCTCAAGTGTGTTCAGAAAGTCATGCCCCAGAAAAGAATCCAAGTTAAATAATACAGCACTCACATATTCATTTTATTTTATCCATTTATCCATGAAGATTTAACTTTAATACAGTCACTGATTTTAATAGAATTTGATAGTATCCACTTTTGCACCTGAACTGATCAAGGGATAAGAAAGAGATAGCAATTTGGAAAAAGTTGTCCAATTAGGCAGCAAGGATGCATATATTAAGTCTTGTCCTTAAATCAATGGTATTCAGCAATAGAACTCTTTCTACTAAAAACCCTAACCATCCAACCAGTACAGACAGCATTAACAACAACATAAAATAAACGAAAAATGTTTTCAGAAAAAAACAAACAAACAACAAACAAAAAAAACCCATTCACCCTCTATGGCTTGGGGAATCTTTCCACAGAAAGGATCAATATAAATATGATTTTGAGACTTCAGGCCTGCCATCAGATTGATGTAGAAGGAGACAGATATTGTAATGGCGAGCAACAGCACAAAATTGTAAGAACTTCCCTTTGATTATTAATTAATATTTAATTGCATGTGAACTGTCTTTCAAGACTGTATTTACAATACAATGAAATCAACTTTGTCATTTAGCAGCTAAGCAGCAAGATGAAAATGGAATAAAAGTGTCAGCAAAACTCCTGAAATAGTGTGTCCTATCTATGAATATACATAATCTCAGTTTAATGTTTAACAACAATTTAGTTTTACTTATGATTAAAATTGCTTTTATTTCTAACTTTTAATATGACTTTAAACAATAACTCTGAAATAATCTGTTTTTTTTTTCCTTCTTATTTTTAGCCTTTTCTAGAGATGCTTCTGTGTAGAGGGAGATTTTTATACTGTGTACTGGCTGTCTGGAAAATATGCCTGTGTTCAGATTTTCTTTTGAACATAAAGTTAATATCATTCCACCTTTTCAAAGCAGATATTATTTTAATGGTTTACCCCTACCAACAACTCACAGCTTCACTTTTTGCAAGTTCCTTTCAATTAGCATTTTCAACCAACTATTTAATTAGATAGGCCACTCAAGTGGCCTCTCCGCTTCTGTGCTGATTTTCTGAAGCAGCTATTCAATTTTCTGGCTCATCAGTTGGGTTGGGAACCATGGCTATATTATGATACTGAGCATTTCTGATAAAGCAGTATGAGCCTTAAAATACTGAGAAACATTGCTGGTTGTCAGCTATGCACAATAAGCTTTGAAGAGTCCTTTGTCCACATATTGCTGCAGAGCTCAGCCATAGAGAGAAAAAAAAAAAAACTAAGGTAAGTTTTAAGTGATCTATTCTGATTGTAGGGGAAGAATATTAAAGAATAATTCAGAATGCTTCTTTTTCTTTATCCTTTCTTTTGCATAAATTTGAAATCCATTCACATTCTTCTATAAAATAAATAAAAAGAGATTTGTCTTTACATATAAAACTGCAAAGGTTGAGAAACTATGAAATATTTTCTATTTTTCCAAAGATATGTACAAACCCAGTGCTTCAGCACACCATTTAAAGATAGTATGGGAATTACATAGTAAATAGTGCAGTATCTTTTATTACAAATGTCTGTTCAGTAGAGAGTCCAATTTTAAAATAACATTAGTAAAGTTGCAGAAATTAAGCATTCTGCAACAAGTGTCACTACAATCTTGCTTGTGATACCAAAAAGATGGTTCCTAAGCCAAATAATTTTCAGCATTAGCAGAGCATGAAAAAACTAAATGGGTGCAATTAATGAGTTTTTGAGCAGGTATCAGATAATGTCCAATCTATTGCATTCAGAGTAAACAATCAGCAGTCAGCAGGACAACCTCCCTAATCTACGAGCAACTAGGTGTCAAATCAGGCACATTCTAGCTGTGTCCTTTCTGGTGATATCTGACACTATAGGATTTTTAAAGCTCCAAAAGCAAAATACGGTGCTTATATTCTATGGTGCTTAGAGTTTGCTGCTACTTCCTTGGGAAGATAAGTCTGTGTTCCTTCCACTTGCAAGTTCCTGGTTAACATCACTCAAGCAAAAGGAATGGATCTTTACAGGTCATGGACCCTTCATTATGCCAGATCTTAGATTGCAAATGATAGACCTAGCTCCAATGTGGGGCTACATAGGCTGGGAATCTGTACCCCAGTTGGCGATACTAATTCATTCCAGAGAAAGTTTCAGACTCTTGCAAACTTATAGGTTTGTCCAATGATGTTAGGCTGGTATCAGTCTTAGAAGTATCCTAATATATCAACTGTAGATGCTTCCTTTTGTCATGTGAGAGCTGTCAGGGAGAACAAAAATAAAATCAGGACTTTACCCGTGACTTTCAGTTAGCTGTCAGCTAATTATATTTTCTCAGTAGTGTTAAGAGGCTGAGGACTGCACATCTTTTGACATTAGGGCATAATTCGTTGGCTAGCCCTAATATAACACTCATGCTGTAGATTATTTGTAGCTCTAAGAAGATTAAGTTGTACTTTTATGATATAGACAAACTTATCAGTAATCATAGACTTAATAGGATCAAACTGTAAATTCGGACATTGATTTTTTTTCTCATTGAATTTCAATACAGAATCTTCTGTGGTCTAATATGCATATGTTAAAAAGTATAATTATAAAGCAATCCTTTATCCAGTAAGTTCAAAAGCAAATATTGGCTTTTTACTGTGTGCAGGAGTTGAATTATGCAGGTGAATTGCAATTTAACAGAAACTACTAGGCTCTCTCTGTTTTACTTAAATTAATGTAATTATTATTTGGGTAATTAGCTTGCAGAGTGGCTTGTCCTGTTATTCATTAACTGGAAAATGTCTTTCTAGATACAGTAAAATACATGAATATCTATCAATTTGCAGCATAAAATCCTGATTAGTAGCAGATCATGTTATCCAAGGAGACAGTAATGATCTCTTTTTAAAAAGTTCTTTTAAAAGAAAACCCTTGAGTCAGTAGAAATAACTCTATTGTAACGAATGTGAATTACTTATCACCCTTGGAAAAGACAGTTTTATGTCAGGAACAACAGACAAATACAACACAACCTTCACAGTTGCTATCTGGTGCTGTCCCTTTTCCATAAACCTGTCTTTCTATTTCTACCACTGCCTTCTATTTTGCAGTCTCTAATGGTGAGACACAAACAAAATATGCTCTTCTGAAAGAATATTTTCACAATCACCAAACATATTCCTGAGCAGTGATACACAGTCAGTTCTTAGCAATAAATAGATAAAAAGTCAATAAACCTCAAATCATTTTGTGCAGAAGACATTGCATGAAGAAAGTCAAGGGCACTTTCATAGCAGTAAGAAGCACATTTGTGATGGCAGTTTTTTAAGAGCTGTAGCTAACTGAGAAGATGCACTGGAAGTTACTTTTACCTCCCAAAGTTTCTTATGCCATTCCCATTATGCCTGATATGCACTTAGGCTAACCTGATATACACTTAACAACAATCTGCATATAGTTAAAGAAATCCATATATTTTTCATTGCCTGCAAGAAAACCATTTTCATGTTAAAGGGCATTTTATTTCTTTGTAATCAACAGTGCTGATATTATAGGCTTTCAGACTCCCTAATGAAATCCTCGTTTAGCAGAACAGATTGTTTCTATTCAGTAGGCAAAACTATCACATGCATAAGCTGAAGAGGATAATGATTGGACTAAAGTGTAGTCTATGGCTTTAGGTCTTGTCAACAAAATGTGCATAGGGTGGAGGACTTGTCCAGGCTCATATAACTTGAAAATATATTTCTTGGAGGTTGACAAGTAATCAGTGATTTAATCAATATATATTTTTAAGATGGGTCTTAGGTAAATGCCAGTGATTACTTCTTATCTTTGCAATATCTGGAATTTGCAGTTATTTCTGAATCAAGTTGAAGTTCACGACGTTAGTGGAAATGTACAAACATCTTCTGTTACCAAATCTTGACTCAAGGGTTTGCTTAATTATTCAGCTCTAGAATGGACTACTCATCAGTTTTGATTTTTTTTTTATCATTAACTGTTTATCTTCTTCCAGAGAAATAGAGCAGTGATGCACCTAAGCAGGAAAACCATTATGAAGTTCCTTAAAGCTGCATACAGAATAATATTAATTGACAAGATATGTTTCAACATACACAGACAGAAAAAAAAAAATTAAAAAAGCAACACTTTAGAGAACAGGTAAGGATTTGAATTTGTAATTGAGCTGGCAGCTCACAACCTTCCTTTGAAATCAGTTTTATTAGCAATAATAAAGTTTTCAGTACCATCATGCACCTGATTTAGCAGATCAAACAGCAACGATTCTGGGGGAATTAAATATCCTGGGACCATATATATTAAGGTCATTTTTGTGGTTAAGGCACAGGGCTACATTTCAGAAAACCTGACATTTCTCCAGAGTTCTGCTGCAGACTCACCTTGAGACCTGTAGTAAATAATCTGCTCTCAGGGCCTGAAATTTTGCTCCAATGGAAAGATGGTATTTCTCTATATAACATATGTGTTGTGCATCTTGGTTCTACAATAGCAGTACAGTCAAACCTATATATCAAAATATCATGGCTTGCTTTTGCCTCTTCCTCCAACAAAGTAATAAGATTTATTAAAAATACTTTTATATACTGATTTTTAAGTTGGGTTTCATATTTTCAAGATCTTCTCTGGAAACAAACAAACAAAAACATTAATTTATATTTTTCAATGACAGCTTAATCTGGTATCGGTATAGATCTGAAAACAGGGCAAAACTTCTCATGAACTCACATATCCCCAAAACCTCCTCAGTGTTGCCTGTCTTTCTATTCCCAAATGGTTCAGCTCCTAGCAAGCTCTTCTGCTACTAGCTCTTCTGTTTTGGAGGACTGTAAAAATAAACAGTACATTGCTGTTAATTCATAACCAGAAAAGCTTCCAGTTGGCTTGGATGGACTTTTGCTCAGGTGCTTGGCACAGCATGGGACAAAACTCCTTCCCTTGAGAATATCCAGTGTAGGAAAACCATGGAGTCTGTTGGGAAAGCAACTGGTCCCCAACTTTGCTTCTTTCAATAGTTAATTCCTAACCATGGCATCCTTAAAAGAGAAAGTCCCTGGAAGTGCAGGTGGCTCATGGCTCTGAAGTTTCTGTCTTTGAAAGCTGAATTTGTTACTGGATAGAAACATCAATCCTTTCCTTTCCAAAAATTTCTAAAATGTATTAGCCACAGACTTCAGATAAATATCCAACTTAACCTTCGGCTTTGATGATAGCCTGCACCTTCTTGCACAGAATGCTCTATTAATGCTTATTTGAGCATATTATCAAAAACGCTAGGCACAATGATCTGTTACTGAGCACTAACAACACTTATCTTATAGTTGCTGACAACCAGTCCTGCACATATGGAAACCTTCCACAGTTTAAAAATTAGCATGCTGGCTAAATTTACCTTCTTCACATTGAATTAAATAAATAAATAAAGTTGTGAGCAAAAGGCAATTGGATTGCCTTCAAGATATCAATGCAAGTATCTGTTGACAGGAACAAATAGACTGTAACAGACAGTACTGTTTACAGCCAAGAACTTGTATCTGTCTTTCTAAACACTCCTGGCCATTTTAGAAACATCTTCCTCAACAGTAGTTTCAGCTGATTTCTGCCTCTGAAGTCTTTCTGGAAACCAGGTTTATTTTATAAGATTCCCAAAATCTAGTCTGTGTGGATTCAGTCAGAATATGTTTAAGATCTCTGGAGCAAACCTTACATTTCTATTCCAAGGCTTCCTTTTTGCTTCTTTCTTTTCATGGTATTTGAAAACAAAAGGCTTCATTCACAAACCACAGTAAAAAATAGGTCATTTTAAACCAGCTAATTTATCCAGCCTACAATTTTTTTCTTTTTGCTTTTTCTAATTTTGTCTTGCAGGTGCTTAGTTCATTATTCCATGATCATTTGCATTTGTATGGGTTGATTATTTTACACTCTTTTCTTTTACGTCTTGTGATCTTTCTTGCAGGCCTCTACTCTTCTTTTTTCTCCTGTCACTCTCTTATACAAAGTGCTAATCTCAACTGTAACTGTCTCAAACCTTTTGTCCAGAAAGATCATTGAAGTCTGCAATTTATCACTTTCTCTTTGTAACTGCAAGAGCAGTTTTAAGTAGAACAAATCCTTATCTCATTGATAGATACTTTGTCACCTTCTGACTGCAGAGCCTTCAAAAATGGCATTTGCTATATTAAATGAAGAAAGTATCAAAGGGATTATAAAGAAACACTTTTCTGATTTTTTCTAATTGATATTCCTTGGTATGTAAATGCCCCCAAAACTTTGCAGAGGTTCAGTACAGTTTTGAAACAATTTATCAAGTTTCATATTTTCTTGGGTAGGTTTTTATGGGCTTGGAGTTGATCCAAAACCCTGTTTCTCTGAAGAACAGTAAGTCTTGCCCCATTAAGCTTCAGTATTAACATCACAACCATTGTTTCTCCCATATGTGGCTGTGGGAAAGTTAGACTTTTTGCTTATGCCATCAGTGTTTGTGGCTTCTGGGTAATTATTTTACTGCAATCCATGTCTAATCACAGTACACCCAAGAAGCTTAGCGGTGTGTTGTGGCAGACTGCAAATTAGCTTGCTTTTCCATTAAGATACTCTTGGTTTATTCTTTCCCGTGTGTTTATAAAATTGACTAGCTGAACACTTGGGCACTTGTGTGCTTTGTTTGTCTAAACAATTGATATTTAAATGACTTTGCATTCATTCCACCTTGCTATGGTTGAGCAAATGCTTATTGCATATTTTTTAAGATTATATATATATATATATATTAATTTTTTAAAGATGTTAAGATTTTTTAAAGGATATAAGGGTAAAACCCTTATAGAAGTTGTAGAAGAGGAAGAAATGTAGAGACATTGGCAGGAAAGCAGGATTATACTGTTTTAGGAATTTACCAAAAAGAGGAAAGGGAGAGAGTAAAGAAATTAATATTGCTCTTTTTCCTACAGGCAATGCAGAAAACAAACCAGTTTTCATCAGTGACTCAGCCAGATCGAAGCCTTTAAATATATGCTTATGCCACAGTTATGAAAAGGATTTGGTGTGGTCTCAGAGTTATTTGATTTACTTGACAACTGCAAAGGGGAAGGCAATGATCGAGCTACTCCTTATGAATCCTGTTCCTGATTAATTTAAACTTTATATTAGATAATGAATTTCTGTGAATTGATCCTAGCCTTCTGCATACATCCATAATTTGTAAAGAATAGCTGAAAAATGTGACATATAATATTTCTGTTCCAAATCATAAATAGGACAGTCATTATTTGGTACTTATGACATATAGTTGCTCAGGTCATACCGTCTTGTCATTTTAGTATTTTGATTCTTATTTTTCCTTCTTATTGAATACTCAAAACATTAGTAACAGGAAAATTACGAATAATAATCTTATTGTTAGTTCAGCTGCATAATTCCTCCCAGTGAGGGTTCCAAAAAATGTTGTTTCTGATTGCATATATTCCTCTCATAACTTGCAAAAGTCTTGTCCGTTTATTTAGAATTATCAGTTGTTGATTAAATTTAGTATGAGATTTGAAGTATCAGTATGAGGCATGCCACTAAACACTATTTTCAGAGTAAAAAAAAATGTGGATTACACATCTATGAAATATTCCTTCTCTCTATGATTGCGAATGCTAACTAGGTTTTAATGAGGAAGAGTTAAACTATTCCTAAAAGAGTAATCTTTCGTGTCTTCTGTGACAGCAAGAATTCACATATTAAGAAGAATTAAATCCATGGAATTAGTATAGTTACAAATGCTGAGGATTTGCACCAGTAACTTTATCTACAGGAGTTGTAGAACCATAGAATCATAAAGGTTGGAAGGGACCTCTAGAGATCATCTAGTCCAATCGCCCTGCACACGCAGGGTCACCTAGAGCACGTGGCACAGGACTGCGTCCAAGTGGGTTTTGAAGATCTCCAGAGAAGGAGACTCCACAACCTCTCTGGGCAGCCTGTGCCAGGGCTGTCACCCTCACTGTTAAGAAATTCTTCCTTAAGCTCCTGTGGAACTTTTGATGCTTCAGTTTGTGGCTGTTTCCTCTAGTTCTGTCGGTGGCCACCACTGAAAAGAGGCCAGCACCATCCTCCTCACTGCCTCCCTTGAGGTACTTATAGACACTGATAAGGTCCACTCTCAGCCTTCTCTTCTCCAGGCTGAACAGGCCCAGCTCCCTCAGCCTCTCCTCGTAGGGCAGATGTTCCAGGCCCCTGATCATTCTTGTAGCCCTGCGCTGGACTCTCTCCAGCAGCTCCACATCCCTCTTGTACTGTGGAGCCCAGAACTGGACACAATACTCCAGATGTCGCCTCAGCAGGGCTGAGCAGAGGGGCAGGATCACCTCCCTCGACCTGCTGGAGATGCTTTTCTTAACGCACCCCAGGATCCCATTGGCCTTCTTGGCCACGAGGGCACACTGCTGCCTCATGGTCAACTTGTCGTCCACCATGACACCCAGGTCCTTCTCTGCAGAGCTGCTCTCCAGAAGGTCAGTCCCCAGCCTGTACTGGTGTCTGGGGTTATTCCTCTCCAGGTGCAGGACCTTGCACTTGGCCTTGTTGAATTTCATAAGATTTCTCACCTCCCAGTTGTCCAGTCTGTCCAGGTCCCTCTGGATGGCAACGCAGCCCTCTGGGGTATCAGCTACTCCTCTCAGTTTCGTATCATCAGCAAACTTGCTGAGGGAGCACTCTGTGCCTTCATCCAGGTCTTTGATGAATAAATTGAACAGGACTGGACCGAGGACTGACCCCTGGGGGGCACCACTAACTACAGGCCTCCAATTATACTCTGCACTGCTGAATACCACCTTCTGGGCTCTACCATCCTGCCAGTAATAATTTTATCCAGGGAGCAAGAAAAGAGCTGAAGTTCCTCTATTGCAATTAATATCGCAGAGGTCCATTCTTTCACTAGTCATGTTATCCATTAGCTGACGTAGTGACTGAACACATACTTAGCTATTGATATTATGCCAGGGTACATTAATAGTGTATTCTTGGTCTTTTTTCTGATAAACTTGCTATAGAAAAAGTATTTTCTTCAGTCACATATTTTTACAGTTTTCTTTCTTTACAGTCTGAACTTATTAATGATTGGCAGCTGGCTAATAAAAATGAGGGAGAGTAGCAGTGATTTTATTTCATGTTTAAGTTGTCTCAAAATCAATAGCAAAAGACGGAAGAAGACATTTCTTTTAGCTCAGTTTACTTTACAGACAACGGTTGCAAGCTAAACGTGCACCAGCACAAACTGTAGGAAGAAGAGACAAAATTAAGGTGAAAGGAAGAATAGCAGCAATGACAGAGTTAAACTGAAGAGTTCACAGGTACGGCAATTCCTTTGCACTTTACAATTGTAGTTACAAGTGTGCCTTTTAAGCAATGTCAGGGAAATGACAGGGAATTTTCATTCTACATGACCTATATACAGCAAAGATATCATGCTTAGTCTACATGAAGTTTCATGAGATACATTGGAATTGGACTTGCATACTTTATTTTCCTCTTAGGATAAACATATAAGTTCAATATTATGTGCTGCACCATAATTCACAGAAAAATTACTGTTATATGAACCAAAAACACCAAGTTTTTTTCTGGGAAATGTCTTCCTTGTTTCATTTCACAGATTATTGCAAGCTAATATTGCCAGGATTCCAATCTACTCTGTGGAATTTAGACCCTGAAAAATACTACTGCATTCCTCTCACCTTATGGAAATGCATATATTATCTACTAAATGGAATGCATTTTTTTTCTCAAAACCATTTATGGTATCTCCAAATGTCTTTTCTGCTTTCCGCTTTTGTCTGGTCTCTGAATTGATCTGTTCATTTAATGTTTCTACGTATATATCCATATTATGCTTGCTTTTTTGTTTGTTTGTTTGTTTTTTCTCCAATCCATTTTGCTATTTATAGTAGATTTTCCGGATGTATTTGTCTTGATTTGGAATGACTTGGTTTGAGTTTTCTATTAACTTGTCCAAATACTTTTTTCCTTTTCTTACATGACTTTTTTCATGTGTCCCATATGTGAATAAGATGAGGCGCTTTTATTTCAGCTGTTAGATTAGCTCCAAAATGCCTAACAGATGTATTTTTAGATTATTATTCCTCACTTAAAACCAAATATATAATATAATGGTTATGAATAGCAACTATACAGAAAAATAAAGGTGTTGATGATAACCAGGTGGCACTAAAATGTAGGCTATTAAAATGGAGAAGACTTATTTGAACTGGAGAGTCTATAGTCCAAGTCCATGGTTAATTTTCCTAACTTGCCTCATCTCAGAGTGTTTTCTCCAAAAACTCATGATTCCAGGGTTGTCACTTCAGTGAAAGAAATGACACCACAGGAGAGGCAAAGCGAACAGGGATGCCTTCACCACACAAACAACCATCCTCTAGCCCAGGAGGCAAGCACCAACAATATTAGCATACCAATTACTTCAGGAAGAAACGAGACCTCTTCCTTTTTCAGAGGAACACAAAAGTGCTGCAAATGTGGGATGGAGTTAACAACATCAGTGGTAAATCTTCAACCCCAGAGGTCAGAATGGCTACTTGGGTTAGTTTTAGACTGGAAGTAACGTGGTCCTATCAGTGTTGGTCTCCTGGAGAAAAAAAAAAAAAAAAAAGTTATGTTCTGAGCCACAGCCAAAGGGTAGTAACCTTATAGAGATGCTATTCTTGTTCAGAGACAGTAACTTAATGTCTCTCAGTTAAAGTTGGAAAAAAAAAAAGGATGATGGCCCAAAAAGCTGTTCACCTACTAAAACGTAACACAGCTGCTACACAACCTCTGCTTATCATCTGTGGTTTATTAGGATATTGTCCTCTACAGAACTGTTGCCATAAGGGTTGTGAGGTAAGTCTGTAGATTTTTTATTCTTGGAGATTTTCAAAATCTGACTGCATAAAGCCATGAGTAACCTGTTATAGTGTTGAAGATGGACTAGGTTTGGCCAAGAGGTTGGAGTAGTCCTCAAGGGATCCCCTTTGACCTAAACTCTTTAGTAATTCTTTGATTCCCGCCACTCATTCCCACAGCAGTTCCCAAAGCCTTTGTATAAATAAAATGCATTTAGGGTCCTATGCTCTAAACCAGATCAGGTATGCGACCTGATTCAAAAAGCTCTCCCTGTGAGGATGGTAGAGCATCCCTACAAAAGAGCTGTGTTAGCATGTTCAGTGTGATAAGCTAGGAGGCAGGAAAAGGGTGGAGTAGCAGAATATAGGAACGTCATAGGTCTGGAAAACCTTAAGCTGATACTACTGCCAGAGACAACATATTGTCGAACCACACCAGTGAATTATTTTCTTGGCTATAAGCCCATCTAATATTGAATCTCCATTAAAGTATGGTACAAAGGAAAATCCTCAGCTTATTTTTTATTTGTAAAATGCCTTTTGAAAGGCCAGCAGAGCTCAAGACTTGTTCAGACTGTAAAATAAAGGTTTTAATATCAAGAGAAGAAGATAGATAAATGCAAACTTAGATTGCTAATTACAGGCGAGCAGACCCTCCTTTCATACCCAGTGAACTCAGCCATGATTGATGCTGTAAAGTGTCACAGCAACACCGAAAAGCAATACAACAATAAAAAAGTGGTAACAACAAATATTAATTCTAGTGCTCAACTGTAAAGATTCTCAGAATCAAACTCTGAGACCAGAACTTACTCCCATAAGAACAGTTCTTGTTCTTTTCCCCTGGGATTTAGTTCTCCTTTGCCATGATGCTGAATGAGAATGATGAACTTTTGCTCCCGTAAAGCCCCAGTAGAACAAATGGGCACAAGCACAGCATGATGCCTCTCCTGCACTTGGGAAAGGAAAATTGGCATACTTCCATGCATTAAGTGACCACCATAAGTGAGAGGAGAAGTAGTTTAGGGGAAAATATCCACAAAAAAAAAATGCTGGAAAATTTCTAATGGAAACATATGGAAATCAGGAAACTCACTCCCATTTGTTTTAAATGGAAGTTGCCTTTTGTGGTATCTCACGCATAGAAACACAATTTTGTAACAACGATGCTGTTTGTTAAACACAACCATGTGTATGTGCTTTCTCTCAGGGAGCAGAGTGAAGAGCGCAGAAGTAGAGACAAAGGACAAGAAATGTGATTTTTAGTAATGCACTCAGCAATATTGCCACATTTTGGTACAAAACATTCTAAAACAGTCAAGTCCAGAATCTATTTTTTTTTTTTTGGTTTCAAAATGAATATTTATCCATCTAAGCCTAAACAAATATTTTTTCTCCAGTGCAGCTACAAAAGCTTTTTTTTTTAAGATAATGGATGCAAAGTCTCATTCAGAGGCTCTAAATCCTAATGTTTGGGACTGAGCCATCTGAAATAATAGATGTGGAGAAATACATACATAGTCTGCATATGTTTGCAAAGGAATAACAATTGCAAAAAATGTCCTCTGTGCTCCACATATGCTACATTGTCACAATAAATCATGCCCATTCAAAGAGATAGACTCAGACACTTTTGATTTCTCTGTCACTTTTCTAGATTCTCTAGATTCTTCTAGGCAAGAAGAAGCTATACTAAAGTGTGCAGAATGAGGAGGTAAATTTCCCCAGGTGGCATTCTGTCAACTGAAGCAAGTTATCACTAGTGGTTTGTCTGCTTTTACAAATGGTCATGGGACAGCTGACATCTGGAAGAAAATCAGTTATTCTTTGTTCCCTAGTTCACAGAATTGCAGCTACCATTCCTGGACTTGATGTTTTTTGGCCTTCAATATCTTCAGAGGCTTTTAATAAGTTTAACCTTCCCCCAGGCCTTCAAAATCTCCACAGAAGACATGAATGGGGTCTTGAATATTTAGCAGGAAGAGAGAGGTGAGGTCAGCCTCAGTCACTTCTGTCGACCAGCTGGAAGGAGTCAGCATGTTGGACAATAGTGGATGATAGACTGGACAGAAGATATATTACATCTGACATAATAGCAGTTAATATTAGATATGATAATAGCCATGATATATACAGATCATCCTTCTCATGCCAAAATCCTGCAACACCTCGTCCTTGCTGCCCCAGGAGCTAATTCCAAGCGCCGAGATTTCCCTCCCACCTCCCAGGTCTGCAAAGGAATGAGAAGATGGGAGAAACACGAGGGCTTGGAAGGAAGCAGAGGTGGGACTGAAGAAGAGGAGACAGGACAGAATATTTGGGACAGGCAAACCAACATGTTTGGTCATGTAAGTGGAGTCACCAGTATCTCTCCTGTGGGTAGGATGGAGGAGCTCTACAAGAGAAAATGTTGAACAGTATAAACTGGAAATAGGAAAGCACTGAGAAAAGCTTTCCAGGGCTAGGCATGGGAGGAATCTAAGGAGAGTCCTGGTGTGGCATGGCTAAGGAGACAGGACTCTGCTGCTGATGCTGCTCTGTTATGAGGCTTCTGCCAGATATGTGATTCCTGATGCCCTCAGAGACTCAAATGCAAGTCATTTGTTCTGCATAGCTTTAAAGGCTCAGTGTGAATGCTTAGGGGACAGAAAGTCTTTTTTTTTTTTTTTTTTTTTTTTCATTTCAGAAAGAGAAATTAAATCTCCGTAATGTCAAATTAAAATTCAGGAAGGCAGTCATCTCTGCATAAGAAGAAATATTGGGTTTGGATTTTCACATTGAAAACATATATTTCAATTTTCATGTTTGTTATTTCATTTTCAAAATAGGACCTAATAATGACTAAGCCTATATGAAGACTAATATTTGGGACCGATTTAGGAGTTGGCCTGGCTGAGAACAGAAAATTCTTTTGGCAATTAGCATTTTAACCATTCTGTTAGCAAACAAGCTGTTTTGGTAACTGATTATTGACAAAATAAAATATAATGCTATCAATCAAATGTAATATATTTATGCATTTTAAAATGATGTAGTGTCTAAAATTTCATTCCATTGTGGATCTTCTTAGTTCTGAGGTATAAAACTTTCCATGAAGAGTAATCAGTCTGATTCAGTTTTAACAGGCCTTCCATATCAAATAGGGCAATCCACACAGCAGGTGTGGTAAAGCGCCATTTACTGACATCTTTCATAGGAGGAGAATAGATGTTTAAGGGTAAGGGGAACTGAAGCTTCTTTATACCTGCTCTCACTTGGAAGTCACAAAGACTCCTGTTTTATTCCTGATATTATTGTCTTGGGAATAAACACACAAAGGGCAGGAAAGATTTATCATAATTTTTTACAAACTTCTAAATAATGTTTTAGGTAATCTAATCCACTATTTACACTCTCTCTTTTACATTATCTGTATTTCCAGACAAAGGCTTAATGGATTTCAGATTTCTAATAGAAATTCAGGCATGATACAGGTGTGTTCATTACAGTTATTGTACAATTTTTTTAACACATTTTCCCCAGGGTAACTTGCCACTGAGCCTTTTTTTCTCTTTCTTTGAAGGACATCCTCAGTAAGCTCTCACTTCCATCTATCGGTGTTTTACCATTTACTCTGCGATAATATCAAACCATGCATCATATAAATAAATAAAACGTTTTTCTCCTGAATTTGAACTCAGAGTTTATCTGGATAGTTACAAATAACTCTTTTTTTTTTTTCCTTCAAATGTAGGGAGATTCAAACACCTAAATTATGTCAGATGAGCTATTTTCAGTGCAGTGGCATAACAATGAATTCTATGACCTTGAAATATATTCCTTGTTCTTAAACCACAAGCAAAATAAAAACTTTGATAAGGAGATTTTGAAGAAATAACAAGAGTAACTGTCTCACTTTGGAAAAAAAAAAAAAAACTTGTTTCATCTGGTCAAATCTCAGCTAAGGTTCGTTCTCAGTGTAAAGTCAGAGATATTCATTTAAATGCTCACATCTCTTAGCCATTAACATTAACACCTTACCCAGATCCTAAGACTCACAGAGATTTCCTTGGTGGCTTAGGTCCTAGGCTTGATTCTATAATGAACTGCACCAAAGATTTTAGGCTAATCACTTCAACCTCTGCAGGAAAATTGCAAATTAGCTAGAACGTATCTTCAAAGGTAATATATTTTCCCTAGCCCCTGCACACAAATAGGATTGTGAAAGTTCTTTAGCCAGTGAGGGACTAATTCCTCTGGAGCAAGACTGGGGCAGAGATCCACAAATTACCACTTAGTGCTTTCACAAGTCCCGGCAGAAGAGGTATTCCTAGAGATTGGGACTCTAACGGGAGTTGTCATGGAAAATGGCATATTAGTACTGCTGTGGTAACTCTGTGCAGCTTTGGAGTCCACTGGTGGAAACTGCAGTTTATACAGGATGAAGTCGTCTGCTTTTCACCCAGAGAGCCTCTGGAACAAGAAATTCAGTTTTATATCAGTGCTTCCAACTCACTCTGACCCCTCAAGCTACAAATTCTGAATTCTTCATCCTACTGTGACAGCCCAAAATTTTACCCAAATCTTCATCAGCCACAATTACAGCTGTAATTTTGCCTTCCAAGGCCTTGACATGTCACAAACATGGCTCATGTTCCTCTGATGGCTTGTACAGCTCTCAAACATGTTGAGTGGTTTATAGCAGATTGTGGCAAAAAATAGTCATCATGATTGCTTTACCAAAAAGTTACTTTGTCTCCTGTAAAGAGGACAGGGCTAGACTACTAGAAAAAGACACCAGTGAAGGTGATATTCACCCCTCAGGGTAGGATAGTGGTCCTGTGTATGATGATTCAAAGTATCTGACTTTATAAAAATTTTCACCAGGAGTAGAGTTGTTGCAACAAACTCAGATTTTCTGACATGATGAAAGGCCCTGAGGGGAAGTAAATATGCTTTTGCTATATTTTATATTAATTGCTATTATTATTTCAATATTACTATTTCATAACTACAGGATAATGATAAAATTACATCAAATGACAAAAATCTGTGATATTTCACAGATCTACTGTACATCCCATGAAAATCTGGAAATGTACAAACTGTGGTAGATAAATTTACTGTTACATTAGCAATTCTCCCCTTTCTAAGTATAGCTGATACCACAAATACTGCAGTAAAAGTGTCAGTTCTGTTTAATATCTTGTCTGGAAGTAATCCTTTGCCTTATTTTTGCATTTAAAGGTTTCTAAGCACACAGTCAAGTTGAACAACACTGTTCATGCAGATGCAAGGAAATATGATTTAAGAGAAATGCTTGATGTCATTTGGTAAAAGGATTGCTCTCAAAAGCTAATTGTATGGTAAACACTTAGTCCCACGGCAAGCGGAATTCAAACTAATCACCATAAAGAGAGTGACTGGAGTTTCCTGAGTCTACTATTATGTTTGAATGCAATGAGAAAGTGGTGGCTCTGTCCTTTTGCATTTCTTTGTCATTCCATTTAGATTCATATAATTCATGAAAGTTGACAGATAAATCAATTAACTGGTGGCCCCAGAGATATACTGCACATTTTAGGGATATGCAGGAATATTCTACATCCTCAATAAATTCCTGTTCTGGCATGAACTTTCCATCAGGGATTGAATTAACAGGCAGTAATACACAAGTCTGCTTTTTGCTTAATGCATTATAAAGTCTGCATATTCCTTCTTCCCATGGGTCAATTTGAAACAATTAAAATTAATAAACTTCTATCTCTATTATCTATCCAATGCAGCACGCGGAATTTTCATATTGACTTTCATCCTTGAAAATCTTCATTGTGACTATTTAATTACTGCCTGCTTGGTGCTTCTTTGAATGCTCTGTAAGAAATAATAAGGGAAAATCTATGCAGCTTGCATAGCTGAAAAAAGAAAAAAAAAAAAAAAGGAGGAGGATGGCAAGTAATACATAATGGAATCAATTATCAGAATGGGTTCACAAGAAAAAAATTAATAAATTAGCAAGAACGATGTAATCTTGTACCAACATCCAGTAGGATTGAGCAAGCAACAGCCTTCCAAATGTGAACCACAATAGAAAAAACTTTGCTGGTTTCATCTAGCTAACATATTCCCTGTCATATACAGGAATATATAGAGATGGAGCAATCCCATCAGACATGTTTGAAAAAGCCCAGAGCAGAGTTACTGCATCTGGTTGTCACTGATTCCATTTCACCTATTCTCTCAATTGCTTTGAATTTCCTGCCTTGCTCCTTGATAACTATCCATTCTCTGAAATAGAGTAAGAAATCCATTATATTATCTGGCAATTTATATTATGAATAGTAATTTTCATAATAGGTCCCTAAAACATTGAATCTAATGGATACTGTATAGATCAAAATAAATTTCAAAAAACTATGGAGGGCTATGTAGGCTTTGCATAATAACAGATTTAAGGTACATGTATGCTGCAGTTACAGAGGTAACTGCAGCCAAATGCAGCAAGTTCTTGTGCATACAGGAAGCAGCTCAAACACAGTGCTATTCCAGCCAGCCAAGGCAAATTTACCTTACATCTGTGGCTGCATTGTAGACATTCCTAAGTAGCATGTTTCTGGACTTTTTTGTAAAGCTTTCTAGGAAGCTTTACCCCAATTATTACCAAGAGAAAATTGTCTTTCAGGTAACTGAACTACTTTGCAAAATTACCTGCTTTCTATGTTCTTTTTCTCTCTGGAATATTTTAGATGAGCGCTATTTCCATGCTGAGTGATGGGAGTTGCAGCTAGATATATCCTACATCCTTTCTGCACTATCACTTAGATTGCATGCTTCTGCCAGAGGCATTACACACTCCAGTGAAGAGAGACACTATATCTTGGCATTCTCTTAGTCTGGGTGCAGACAGAAGATGAAATACATTTCTGGACAATGCCCACTGCAGATAGTAATAATAATAATAAACACAGCAGGATACTGGAGAATCCACATATTTCCTTGGGCTATCATTATTTGGGTGTTCTGGTTTTTGACTCTCAGATTCCTTATTCCTTTTTTTTTCCCCCCCTATAGGTCATAGATTAAAAAACAAAACAAAACAAAACAAAACAAAAACTTTAACTTCCAAGCCAATTTAAATTGTCTGGTCTTTGTAATTAACGTGACTGAATATTTGTTACATTGGGCAATCTGTATCACTGTATGTCTGTACCTTTCACATTATAAGAAAACACTCAGTATCCATTAGGGCTCCTCAGGCAAACCTTCCTATCATAATTTCATTGTCTAAAATATCACATATGGACAAATCTTACAGAACAGAGATGGTGCTGCAGTTCTGAGTGTTATCTGTGTATATATTCTTCATTGCCAACTGCATATGACACCTTTCTCATTTTGCCTGTTTTATGTATCGTTAGGTTGTGGAGAGGCATGAAATATTGGCTCTTGTTTCACAGCTTAGAGGATGAGCACTCTGTGTTACACACCATCAGGACAACATAATCTTAATATTGACTCTAATTCTTAAAGAATTAGACTATATACATACGCTACATCTGACAAAATATAAACAATTCTGTATCGACATTATGAGCAAAGTTGAGTTAATGCTGGTTCTGATGGGCTGATATGTAAACAAGATCTCTGCCATTCTAGTTTATAATATAGAGCCTTTTAAAAGGTGTTAGACTAATCAGGGCAGCTTACTTATTATCTTAATTTAGTGTTGCAATATTAATCCACTTAATTTTATCTTGTTTGGTATATTTAATTTCTGTTTGTTTCTGTTTGTTCACTTGATTTGTGTTAACAAAATACACAAGGTAAGAAACCTGTATATACAGAATTTTCTCTCTTGATGACAAGGTTTCAGACCTAAAGAAGTACAGGGAAATCAGTGCTCAAGACTGCAAGTCCTTGTAATATATATGACTTGTAATACACTCATGGTTCCCGACAGGACCAGAAAGCTAGCTCCCCATTTGGAGAGGCCTCAGTTTCTATGCAGGACCACATACAGTTCTCCAATATCGTCATTTTTTTTTTTTTTTTTTTTTGTATCTGTATTTAGAGATCTAAAATTCTTCCTCAGGAATAAGGTTCTTAAAGCTTGCCAAATACATCATGGCTTTGGGAGCACTCCCAACTCACCCTGTCCCTGCCCACTCCCACTCCCAATGCCATCTCAACCCAGTTCTGTCAGCACCAACCCCCTGTGCCCTTCCCCTGCCCGGCCACTCTCTAAGTCCATAGAGAAAAGAGAACAAAACACTCAGAGCAGCCAGGCAGAAGGTGACTCCTTGTATCCTTCACTGATTTCAGTGTCAGCTCAGTAACCCAGAGATCAGAGGGACGATTCAAGTCACTGTGTTTCCTGATCTTTACCAATCATTGACTAGCTTATATGAAATAATGTGATGATTAGTGCAGGAAGAACTTAGGTTTCTGACTAAATTTTTCAAAAAAGTGATTATTTTAATTACTACCAGAAGCTAATTTTCCTAAATAATTAATATCACATTGAAATCTGTAATGTAGCTGTTTAAGAGATTTTGGACTATCTCTTCCAAAAATCATACAAACTCCTGTTCAGTGACTTGCTTTCCCGTCAAATAGAGTTTTAACTAGGTCTCAGTGAATCTATATAATAGAAGTAGGAGAAACTCATGAAAAGTTAGTCTTTTTTCTCCCTTTTTGCTATTGTAAATAATAAATGGGTGCTCATTGCAAATTCAGGAGCTCACTCAGCTTGTGAGCAATTACAAACAATTCCCACCATGTAGCATGATAGCATAGAGCTCCATCAAATTAATTATTTAAATATCTTTTAAAGTTTATTATTGCCCGTGAAAGTCAAGGAAGATATGTTCTGCTATCAGCACCTCAAAAAAAAAAAAATTATTCACTTAAAATTTCTTCTTGGATCTTCATCTTCTTTTTGCTGAAGTCCAGAGTAATTGTTGTATGATAAGATTGGGCTTTTAAAAAACAAACAACAAAAAAAAAATTAATATTTTCTATATGTGAACAGCAAAATACTACGGGTGGCAAAGGAAAACCCCTACATATCCTCTGATAGACTTTTCCACTAATTGTTGAATAGGAAGGCATAGACTGCAAGCTCACCCCCTGGGTGGCTTTAATGGGCTTACACATTATACAGAGGAAGAAGAAGCCATGTCAGTGGAATCACTTCGCTCATTCACTACAGACATAACCTGTGGAGTAGTCAGTGCGCCATGGTGAATTTAACATAATATACCAACAAACAAACAACTTCATCAAATCGTTCTTATGTAGAGGTATGCTTCCTGTATGTACTGCGCTGGCTGTTACCCCCCAAAAATCACAGAATCTCAATGTCATAGAAATGCTGGTTAGAAGAGTCCTTTGAATTTCTTTCTTTAGGTGGCACCATTATCAACACTAAATAAGGTCAGCCAATGCTGATCTACCTGTCTTTTGAAATCCTCCAAGGATAGAAATTCTACCATTTCTCTCAGTAAAAATGATTTTCCTACTGCCCAGCTAAGCTTCAAGCCACAATTTGTGGCCGTTGCATTTCATTGTATCATTTGATATCAGTGAGAAAACATTGACTTTGAAATCTTTGCCATTCAAACAGTCCCAGGCTTCTACCAGAGACCCTCTTGGCCACCTCTTCTTCACACCAAACAAGCACAACTGCTTCAGCCTCTCCCCAAAGGTCATGGGCTCAAGTTTGGTTTCTCTCTGGACACCCTGGCTGGACTTGTCTCAATTCTCAGTATCTCCCTAACTAGAAGACCACATTTGGACACAGTGCAGTCTCAGCAGTGCCAGGGAAGGGCAAACAGTAACTTTCCATGGACTGCTGGCCATACTCCTCCTTACATAGCGCAGCACATGATTTGCTTTATTTGCAATGAGAAGGCACTGCTGGCTCAGGAGACTGCAATGACTGTGGAACATTACAATGAAATTCCTGTTTGGTACAAATCAGAGGATTTAATTCTTTTGGGTTTCTGAATATTGAGATAGGAAGTGCCAGTTCTTAATACTTTATGTGGCTGCTTCATCAAATATTCAGCAATATTATTTTCTCTTACTTCTCAGAAATATTTTCTCCTGTCTTAGGATTAGCTTTATTGAAATCTGAAGATACTGCTAAGCATCTGCAGAATATAGACAGAGAAATATAGCAGCTATTTATATCGTGTTTCTTTTTTCTTTCTCTCTTCTGTTTCTTTAAATTTAAGAAGACAGCTTCTACCCTATTACAACCGGCAGAGCCATTACTTTATGTCACAGGGAAGACACAGACATTCTTTTCTTACATTTTTACATTTGCTCCTAGTAATTTTATTTCCCTGACTCCATTCTTTTTCCTTTTTCTAAACCAAACACTAGTTAGTCTAAAAACACGTGATCGTTTTGTAGGCACACAAGTAATACAACTGGTTCTGAGCTCAATCTTGCAACTCTTTTCCCAGACCAAGCAGTCTTTAATCAAACTTGGTGGGTGGATGCATTTAAAGAAAAAAACATTGAAATGTTGTCCAGCATATAACTTTCTTCAGCATGTATGACATATGTTTCCCTCCCTTCATCAAAGAATTTACATCACTTTGTGCTGTGATTCTTTTCTGCATTTTTATGCTACTTGTTGACTGACTGCTCTGTAGACAATACAGATGGATGAATGATCCTTCCTGATATCTTGAGGACAAAATGTATTACAGACATTAAAACCTTGAGTTGCTTATAAAGTGACTATTCAGAAAAATTTTGTTTATGTTTATATTTTGGTTTTTGTTTGGAAAAAAAAGAACCTTTTTGACATCCTCCTAGCTCAGATTTGGTGTACTCAGGCTTTCAAAACAACCTTATCACCATAATCCTCTGTGACCCACTGTGAACCTCTGTGAACCTCTGCTCTGAGGCTGGATACCTGCATATCTGCACCCTCACTGTACAAAAGGCCCCCTTCACAAATGGGCAGGCAAACATCCCCTGTGTGGGGCACAATACTTGTGAGCATTTACGTGTTACTCATATTTCTGTTGCTTTAGTGATAGAAAATTATACAACCAAAGCAGAGCTCATTTTCCGCTTCCAAAAGCAGTACAATAGATCATCTTATTATTCTGCCATGAGTTGAGTATAGTTTTCACAGTGATTCCTCGAATGCAGACAGCCTTTCACTCACAAATGAAATAGCACACTCTACCTACTAGAGCCAAGACTCCCACGTAATAGCGTAATGCTTATTGAAGCTGAAGAAAGAAGCTTGTCAGCTTTTCTTAGCTGTCATTAAGCTAAATAAAAAGTGTAGAGATAGTTGTTTAGCATGCTGTTGATCTTTGAAAACTGAATGTTTTCCCTTCTAAAAGTTTCCTTTTTATTCTGCACTAGCAGTGTAGGCAGAGGCCTGTGATGGTTTCTCCTTTGCCTGTGGTGCATTTTTGGGTTTCCTCTCCTCATCCTCTGCCTCTGAACACCTACGGTGGGGAAGGCCAGAAGTTCAGGCCATGACCTCCTCAGCCCCGCTGTGCTGGTCTTGTGGTAAGTGCTTCCTGCTGGGAAGTCCAGTAGGGCATACAAGCACTTTAAGCTATATGACCTGGCTCTTCAGCAGCGCTTCTCCAGCTCTGAGGTAAGGCGTATGCTGGAAGAAGAGCTCAGATGGAAGCGAGCAGAAACGCTCTGAGCACCACAACTGGATTAGGCAGGTGTTGGGACCCTAGCCACAGTTTCTGGGCCCCAGGATTATGCTGGACACTGAGCTGGTGTTTAACTGACTTCCAGAGCAATATGCTGAGAAAGGCTCCTTTGACCCACATACATAGCACACAGCAAGCAGAGAACCTGGCCTCTGATTTGGGGTTGTTTATTTCCTCACAGACAAATCCTTCTCAGCCTTCCTGACTCATGGACCTCCAGATCCCAGTGCCAGCTCTGGCTGTGCCATTAACCATAACTGTGCTCTGCTTCCAAGCTTTTAAACAGGTGATCACCTTTCATCTAAGCAAAGCTTTGTATCGGAAAACTGCAAGGCTCTTTTGTGCACTACAATGAGGAGGAACTGAACAAGTCAGTTTAGTGGCTGCAGGAAACTAGTCAGCAACCACCAAAAAGAGGGAGAAAAAAGAGTCATACCAGGGCCCTTATTGCTGCATACAAAGTTCATTAGGGAAGAGTAGAGCAGCGGAGAAATCACTGTCCATGCTATGGATGGCTCATTGTGAGCTGCCTGCTCCTTTATAATCACATAGTGTCACTTCATGTCCTTGACACACACTGCTTGTTTCTCTATACCAGCATTTGTCATTGCCTTTGCAAATTTGGGGGTAGGTTTTAATTAAAAACACTCCATATGCAATTGCTGATGTTAGGAGGCAAACAGCAACTGTAATTATTGCCAGTTTTATGTGAATGTGATATTTATGGTTTTGTTTTCTAATGCAGTAAAGGATACTTCAAGTCTTTCAAGGGCTAAATAGCTAAATGCAAGGGCAAGAGATCTTCTTGCTTTAACAGAATAATTTTTGAGGGTTAGGTGAACAAAATTTAGGCACTGGAGTTGAGTGTTTTAGAAATGGCTTTGCATAACTACCAGTGTCCTAGGCAAAACCACACTTTACAAAATACTACACCTAAAATTTAAGGATGATGATTTTACTTCTACTCATTGGGGATTTTTTCTTGTTTATCCACTACATAGATATAATATTTTTAAGCCTTTCCACATAATTTGTCAAATATTACCATAGCAAGAGTCCTTTTTTATTATTATTATTACAATTCAAAGAGAAATATGTTGTACCTTAAAGGCTCACTTCTGTTTACAATGACTTTTTCAAATACAGAACAATAAATATGTCTTTGACTTTATATATAGGCATGCCTCTCTCTCAATCTCTCTCTTTCTATGTATATGTTTAATACTAGCTATATTGAATCTTCATTCATATATTCTTAACAGAATGAAGTAGATTTCCTTACTATTGTAATATAGCTATTCATCTACCTTTATATCAACACGCTCTTTTTATTTTATATTAACATAATTAATTTATATTATTATTAATATCTCCCAGAGGCCTTAATTAAAATACATCTTGTACAAGCCAGTAAAAGAGAAGACAAAATGAAAGCGTAAATAAAAGAGGACAATTTATTTATTACCAGAGCATGCCAGATGTTAAAAATAACCTATTGCTCTTTCAAGCAAGCTGATTTGACAGTGATTTAGAAAAAAAAACATCCAAGTACCAAGTGATTCACTGTGACTGAACATTTATGACAAGATAGGCATATTATCACCCCCATAAATGAAAAATGTCTTTGGCATGTGGCAGTTAAAAGTGCTCAAACTGGCAAAAAAGGAAAAATATCTTTAAATTGGGAGAAAGGACTCTATTAAGGTGTTTAAATAGATTTATAAATGGACTACAATTAAAACACTCCAGCCAGGAAGATCTGTTTTAAATGTTCTTTTTATTAATCCTAGTGGCATGAGTAGTTCAATACTGCACAGTGAGTTTGACGACACTGGCATAGAAAGGAATTATAGATCATGTTGCGCCAGCTAAAAGTTTCTAAAATCCTGACCTAATTGTCTTGCTTACTGCTCCTTCAGACCTCAGCTAAAGGGTAAAATAGGTAATATGTCGGAAGATTTCACACAAAGCTGTGCGTTGACTATGGCCAAGAGGAAATGGAAGAGTTTAGATCACTTAGATAACCAGAGCTTCAAGGCTACAAGCCATCTACAACCAATGTGGAGAAAAAATAACGACCCAAAACATGCAAATATCCTTTTCATAATAGTCATAGGTTTCTCTCACAAAGGATTTCAGTGCATTGGGTTATGACAGTCTATCATCATAAGAATTTAAATTTCACCAGTCTATTCAAATTTAATATTCTGTGGGTCTTGTTTTTCTTACATTATCACAACCCTAAATAATTGATTTTGCAGACCATACAGGGATTTCTTCAGTCAAGAGCTTATACGCAGAACTAACAAACAATTACTGTAAGAGCAGGTTTTCTCTTGTCATCACAAATCTTTAATTGCAGTGGTTATGCTACCTTATCATTAATATTCTGGGGACCATACAATCACTTAAATTACCTACTTTAAGGTCTCACTGCTTGCCACCCAGCTATTCTCCATTTACAAGGCTGCCACTGAAGTGTTTGTAAAGTAATCAAAGGGCTCAACTGCATGAACTATTTTGTTTGCTAATACTCATTATCTCTCTTATACTCTTCACAACTCTCTAGCCCTGGCACATTTCACTCCTGATTGAGTGGTATATAGGGCATGTATGTGCAAAGTTCTTCTAAGAACTAGGCACTTATTCTACCTAACTTTCAGTTTGAAGAAGTGATAAACCTACAGATATGTCTCCATGTCTAGGACAAGATTGACTGAAGCTGGTTCAGGGGGCTATAAATTACACTTTCCTTCTCTAGCAGAGCTCCTCTGTGCTTCAGAGAAAATCATTTCCTAGGAAGAGAGGAGGTGTTCCAGCACTGCCTTCCCTTAGGGTGATACACAGGAAACAAACACCGTTAGTTGCTACTCTAAGCTCTACATGCTCTCTATGGGCAACAGTTGCTGTGGGGAGATATAGGCTTTGGAGATGCAGTTTAATGGAAACCAGCAGCAACTGAAACAGAAGAAAAAAATTTCAGGCTACAGTGACTTAAATATATCGGTGCAAATTCCCAGCTGCAGCTATGTTAAGCTGAGAAGAACACAGCATCAGGAATAAGATGCCATAAGCAATCCAAGTCCATGGAGACTGATAAATCAGGGCAATAACTAACTACTATGAGCTTAAATAAAAACAATATAAGGATCATTTTGTTTTAGATCAGAAATGCCTTAGTAGCTTGTCTCCACAGCATGCTCCTATGGGAATATTTCCTGATCTCCTTTTTCTGCAGACGCATACAAAACTAAACATTTTCAACAGAACGAGAGACCTCAGGGCATTCAGATGGTTCTGTGGCTAGTTCATGCCACAGGCAAAGCACCAAGTAGTCCTTCTTTAGGAAAACATAGTGAAGTTCCCTTACTCTCCATACTCTCCTCCTTCTTAAATTGACCAAGCAAACTGTCTTGTTTTCAGTTGTTTAACTTGAACTGAAAACACACCTTTTTCTTTTCACATTGAAGAAGTAACTTTGTAGTTTCTTCCCTGTCTTTTCTTCAGTTGAGCTCCTTGCCACCACAGCATAAGTGACAGCTGCATAACTGAGGTTAAAGGTAAGCAAGTCTGACTCACTGGTGTAAATGTAGAACAATCAGCTAATGGGTAAAGTGGAGGGGACTGCGGCAAATGAAGTGAGAACTGCAGAATGTTCTGCTCCCCTCCATATCTAGGACAAGATGAGGCAAAAGAAAAAAATCTAGCATGCCTGAGTTGGTCATGATTATCTGATAGATGGTTTGTCACTTTAACTGCTGTAGTTCTGCTGCCTTTAGCATTTGAAAACAGGGATCACAAGGGTGAAGGATAAGCAGAAAAGAAAAAATACTTCAAGGGGAAAATAAAAGAAGGAATGGGGCAAAGAATATGAAAAATAGAACTGAGTTTTGTACTCAATTTGTATTGAAATTTTTCATTGCAAATTTTATTCTTACATTATGTGTTTTGGCATTTTGGCAGTTATTATAACCTGTTGTTTTCAGCACTGTTATTTCCTTAGAATGACAGCCGAGCTGTAGCTTATGAATCTGGAATTAAATCACTATTATTCAAATTGTGCATTAGGAAACTGATGTTCAAGTCTTCCATTCATGATAAAATGGATCTATTTCTGGGTACAATGAAATGAAAAGTAAGATATTCAAATGAATTCGAGAGACATTCTACAGATATCAAACTGCGTGAAGACTTTATAAGGCGATCGTGCTGGCTGTTAAGCATTCTGCTATTGAATCTCTAAGTATATCATTATGCATTTGCTAAACAATGGTGGGCTTTGAGGTCTTTCTCTGTTTTCTGCATGCTTGTATCTGAAGTTGTTTCTGAACCGTTAAAATATCTAGTCATATTATGTAGCTACCTGTGGGCTTTTGTGCAGTTTTAACTCTTTAAAAACAACAACAACAAAAAAGGTTTTGTAGCTACAACTCTTCAAACTCAAAAGTACCTAATAGGCAGCACAGGGAACTAGCAAATAACATAAATCCACTGTGAGCTAAGGCTAACACAGTACTTCGAAGTGCCTTGTAGTGGGAAGACCTACTCTTTAGCCAGTCCTAGTACTGCAGTTTCTAGAGAATTCTGTCAGCTTTGTTTTTTGGCCTTTTTACATTATTTTCCAAGCAATGCGAAAGACATACCCTTTAGGTACCATGTTATTGCTGGGTCCATTAATGAAGAGTTGTCTCAGAAACTGTCCTCAGTGACTCTTTGGCCACAGAGAGCAGAGGATTGTGTCCCAACTCTGAGCATTGCCTATGGAGCCCTCATGGCTTGAGCAAGGAATAAAATGATCTCTAGGGACAATATAATCTTCTGTCATTTGTAACATTCCCTATAAAGATGGTGGACACTTTTGTCTACAGACTAAGTTTGACCTAAAGGAGAGAAAACAGCATTTTCCTATTCGCCAGGAAACTGCTGGCAGTCATTTTCTTTCAGTAACTCAGCATATTACTGAGTGAAAGTAGCTATTAGTATTTAAATACAAGCCAAAGAGGTGATTTTTGGAAATGATAGTACCTATATGAAATGGCAATCAGATCATTACTGGGAAAAAACAGCAGCATGCCTTCAAGAAGCCTATTCTTTCTCTACAAATATATAGGATTGCCACCTTTCTATAGAGCAGTAAATATACAGCTGAGATCATGGATCTAAGTAATCTGATGATTGCAATTATCTACTTACAGCTGTTCCTTGTATCATCTAGTTTTAAAAAAAGTCCTTTTCTGGTCAGTACCAAGTTTTTCTACATGATGAGAGATGGATGTTCCAAGTCCATATGGCAGCAGTGACAGGAAACAGGTGAACTACAATAGCAAAACCGAGAAAGAATCAGTTTGACTATGCTGCCTCTACAACCATGCTACTCTAATATGCCACTTCTGCAAAGCTTGGTGAGACAGGGAAATGCAAGGAATTCACCAGCTGTAATCTTGCAAAGGAAAACTTTAAAGCAGACTGCTCTGCTTTACAGAGCAGAAGCTCTGGGAGAAAGAAATGTGAAATCTGCTTTTGAGGAGGGCCATGTGGTCTCCCATTTGACACTGCCACAGCACATGCAAAAAAAAGATGACATTTAGTTTGTGTCTGCATGACACAGTTTCAAAGGCAGGCTGCAGCAGCACTCTCTAGCAAAGCTGTTAATGCAAGTAATTATTCTTACAGGATAAAATCTCTATTCTTTCATGATACCTTGAGAAATGCCCATTAAAAATCTCAGAAGATTCAGAAATTAAAGCATATTAATAGGAACATAATTAAGTACTTATTGCTTTTGTCGTTTAAAACAAGCTAACCAGATGGCAAGGAAGAATCTCAGAAAGACTCTTTCAATTAGCTATTTAGATTTAATTAATATACAGTAACTAGCTCATTAAAGTTCAGTTAAATGCTTATTTGAGACAAATTGTAACCTCTTTTGTACTGTAGTTTTCATTTTCCATAGCTGGCGGAGCAACAAATTACACTTCTGAAAGCTAACAAACAAAATGTTTTAGACGTTTTATTCTCACTGATTACCTCTGTGGTAAAGAACGAAGGGTCAAAAATGCAAATAAATTGGGTGCTATTGCCCTCAAAGCAGCACAACAAACAAAGGCATTTTCTCTTCAGTCAGGAGAAATAAATCCCTCTGTTAGACACGGGGTGAAATGACTGTTAAGTTCAGGGGAGCATGGGATACCCCCAGTGACAGCAGAGGTGCCTTCCTGCCTCACAGAGCATTCCCAGGGGATATTCACAAGGAAGTGAGCCATTACCCACCCTATGGCTGCTTCCAGCCTTTCTCCATCCTGAAAGCCAAGGAGCAAAACCTTGGACAGGGAGGAGATGGGATGTCAGGCACTGCAGAAAGGAGAGGTAAAACTTTCAGTCTGTACTGGTATCCATGTGGACTTCTGGCACATGTGTTTTTACCATCTCATCTGACTTACTTTCCTTTTCCTTTTATAGAGAGAATATGTCTTTCAGAAACTCCCTAGAAGGATCCTCACAGAAAAGGCTGTACTCCTTCCAGAATTTTTTTTACAGCGACCAATGGTATCACCTAGAGTCTATATGTCCAAGGATTTTCCCAGGGAGGAGGGATTTAACTTTCTGAATTTGTTGCTCTGATCATTTTCCATGGAGGCCTGACTTCCCAGGAGTGGACTGCTTCTTGTATTTAGAAATTTGATCTTTCTAGTCACATCATATACACGCATTAAAAGTACCCCATGCTTTTAAGTAAAAGCTGTAAATAAAAACTACAAATGAACTAACATGTAATAAGGATATTATGCACAGGAAAATTCTGTTCAATTTATTTATCGATGACCTGGATGAACGGACACAGTGCTCCCTCAGCAGGTTTCTGGATGATACCAAACTGGGAGGAATAGCTGATACCCCAGAGGGCTGCGTTGCCATCCAGAGGGACCAGGACAGACTGGACAATTCGGCAGTGAGAAACCTCATGAAGTTCAACAAGGGCAAGGGCAAGGTTCTGCACCTGGGAAGGAATAACCCCAGACACCAGTACAGGCTGGGGGCAGCTCTGCAGAGAAGGACCTGGGTGTCATGGTGGACGACAAGTTGACCATGAGGCAGCAGTGTGCCCTCGTGGCCAAGAAGGCCAATGGGATCCTGGGGTGCATTAAGAAGAGCGTCTCCAGCAGATCGAGGGAGGTGATCCTGCCCCTCTGCTCAGCCCTGGTGGGGCCACATCTGGAGTATTGTGTCCAGTTCTGGGCTGCCCAGAACTAAGGGGATATGGAGCTGCTGGAGAGAGTCCAGCGCAGGGCTACGAGAATGATCAGGGGCCTGGAACATCTGCCCTATGAGGAGAGGCTGAGGGAGCTGGGCCTGTTCAGCCTGGAGAAGAGAAGGCTGAGAGGGGATCTAATCAGTGTCTATAAGTACCTCAAGGGAGGCAGTGAGGAGGATGGTCCTGGCCTCTTTTCCCTGGTGGCCACCGACAGAACTAGAGGTAATGGCCACAAACTGAAGCATCAAAAGTTCCACAGGAACTCAAGGGAAAATTTCTTAACAGTGAGGGTGACAGAGCATTGGAACAGGCTGCCCAGAGAGGTTGTGGAGTTTCTTTCTCTGGAGATCTTCAAAACCCGCTTGGACGCAGTCCTGTTCCACGTGCTCTAGGTAACCCTGCATGTGCAGGGGGGTTGGACTAGATGACCTCTAGAGGTCTCTTCTGACCTTAGCAATTCTGTGATTCTATGATTCTATGAAAGTATCTAGTAAAAGAGTGTTCTTTCTTCTCTGGCTTCACTCAGCAGAACATCTGCCAAGAGCAGCTGTTTCTAAAGCTCTGTAACTGTAAGGACAGTTTTTATCGTCAAAAAAAATCTTTGCTTCACTATTTTGATCAGAAAATCCTTCTGATGTTCCTACAGTAGAGATTTATTCTAAAGCTATGAGAATCAAGTATCAGCCTGTAGTTATTGTCATCTTCAGATAAATATGATTACCAAATATTGTGCTATATGGAGCTTTATGATTTGTGCAGCTCTATTTTTCCAGGTTTTCTATCTGGCAATGAGCTAACAGCTCATAAAAATAGAGCTGGTACATAAGCGCAGGTTAATACTTAGAACTTCTGCCAGTAAAGCTGACAAAGTGTGATTCGTTTCCATTTGTTTATCAGGTATGTAAGTGTATTTATATTGGAGACTGAGTCGTTCATTGATATATCTTTCATTCATGAAATTATTATAATTTATACTAAAAAAAATCAATATACTCCTTTGGTATATGTTGCATCTCTTGTTCCTGGATCAAAAAATTCCAGCCAGCCTTGCCAAGCTTAGACAAGTTCTGCAATTGCTGCTTCAGGGCTGGTGATGTGAATTTTAATATAGGAACTTTAGGAGCTACTTTGCCTATGTTAAGGGACTAGAAAAAGAGAAGAAAAAAAAATTAGGGAGGTTAGTATTTTTTCTTGATTTTCTTATTTTCTTAAATAAGCAGCCTTCTGCATTTCGTATTTTAAGCTCTTACCAAAAGCAAACATATCAAAATTCCAGGACTTTTTTTTTTTTTTTTTCCCAGCTCCACAAAAGTGTGTGAAATGGTCTGAACAGACATATTTTGGTGTGATTACAAATCCTGCTCTGACATGAGAGTGCTTTTGCTGGTATGCCTGACTGAACGGTTGAATCAGGCTGGTGGTGCATTATATGTCAACAAAAAGCAACATACATTTTGGCTAGCAATGCTTGCAGTGTATTTGTGGGCAACCATTTGAGAAGTACAAACCTAAGACATTTATATATTTTTCCTTGACATGTCAGTAAAACACTTGGCACCCTGGATACATATGTTACTTACTTAAAGAAAGTCTGCAAAAATCATCCTTTTTTAAAACTACTTTATGGTAATTATTAATTACAACTGCAGTTGATACAGTATCATTAGCAGCACAGGTCCCAAGCACGGGCTGGAATAAAATGTATTTCTCACTGACAAAAGAATGTGTTAAGAAACTGTATTATGGATGCATATTTAATGACAACATATTTGTACAGCATTCTAAAACTTGGTAAATTCCCTTCTTTAGTTCAAGACTTCAATGTATTAATAAGGTCTGCAAAACATTCTTAGAATCTCTACGTCTTTTTATTTTTTTAACGTAGCATTAAAAATTGCTTCAGATTTTCTTTCAAAGTCCATTTAAATAAATCCCTCAAAACTACCTTCGAAGTATCATTGTAATGATGTTCATCTAAAGCAATTTCAGCTTCATTAACTGCAATTTAATCTGAGAAATGTTCCTGCTTGAAAAAAAAAAAGGGAAAATTTCCTTTTATTTCCAAAAGGAGTATATGGGTACATTGTAAACAAAATCAAACAAAGTCAGAAATTACCCATCTGAAAATTGACAATGGAATAATTGAACTTTTACCCTTCATCTTCTGCAGAGCAATGTGAATACAATACAGTCAAGATATATGCTTTTTTTTTTCTTACATGAGTCCAAATAAATACGATTTTCAAAGACAATTCTTCCATTTTTCATTAAGGTCACGCTGTGGAGCTCAAAGATAAATTAATGGAAATAAGATGGTGTTGTGCAGCCAAGAAATGCATTTGGTATGTCTGAAGGGAAATAATCATTATTAAAAAAGACCTCTGCAACCTGAACTTAAAAGCTGCCAGGACACAAGAGTAAAAAAGTGTTAAAGCATGAACCAGTCATCAATCAGTCACCAATCAGTCATCTATCATTTCTCCAAGTAATCCCACTACTAGGAACTCAGCTTATCTCTGTTATTTGTCTCCTCTTAGGGAAAATGCAAATATTTTAGTCTCCAGGATCATATTTTTATGGCAAAGGTCATTGCTGCATACACTATAGCAGTGCAGGAAACACCATGCTGAGATAACCTTGAATCTTGTCTTCATCAGTGGCCTGCACTTCTACTTCAAAGGAAGAGTGAAAAGAATTTTACCGATAAGGAAATTTGAAAACACAGTACATAATATATTTTTCTCTTGCTCCCAGTTAAGTCTTTGTGAATACAGTGAATCAAACAAGTATGTCTTCTAAGAGATGGAAATTAATGAGAATGAAAATGGGTTCCTGATGTAAGCTTATAGGCTAATGCTTCAGCATCATACAAACATGGCAAGTGAAAATGCCAGATGGGTAAATTTCTTCATTTTTTTGAGTATTCATTTAGCAGTAGATACTACACAACTTTTACCAAATGTCTGCTCTGCAGGTCTGATTCTCATCTAGTGTAAATCAATGTAGGTTGAATTAAATCAATGGAGGTGTGCTAATTTACACGGGTCTCAGGCCTAGAGTATTGATTATTTTACTGTATGTTAGACTGCTCCATTCTGGATAGATTCATGAGCCATTGATTAGTAATTTTTTATATCTACTTTCTAAAGAGAAGCAACACATTTATTTCTGTCTATTTTCTGGTAGAGAATTATTTAATTTCTGTGTTTTTGTTTTTGCAGCTTTTTGCTGCCTTTTGCTCCTGGCTGCAGGAGCAAATAAGTATACTAAATTTCTTACACTTAAAAGTTCTCACATACTGACCTAGCTTTTTCATTTTTTGGCACACTTGTTTTTTTTCCTAATGTTTCTGTAATTGTTTTTACAAAATTTCTCATTTTCCCATCTTGTTCCTGAATGTCATTATTCTAGTATGGGATCTTATGGTTTCCCATATTTTTAAGGCTGCAACATTCATGACTAAACTTATTTAAATACTCTTTATAGCTGCCTTATATCCTATTTTTATTTTTTCCTTTCACTAAGCTTCCCTTCCTTTCTTTATGAGTTTTTAAAATATTTCTCCAACTTTTTTTTTATAATAAACAATTGCAATTGTTGTAACCTGTGTGTGTCCAATAAAATAAAGGTGAGGTGGAGGGTGATTAAATTTTCCAGTTCCTTTTCTAGAAGCTTTCAAATCAGTATCACCATGCAGTCCTACATGTTTCAGCTTGCCATAGGGATTGTATTTTAAATTAATGCTACCCTTTGCATTTCTTCATGGAACAAAATTAATATGTTACAGTTTTCATATAAACCTTTCCTAACTGAAGTAGTAGATGCATTTTTATTTGTACAGGGATCTCTGGAGATCTTCAGGAGAAATTCTTCCTTTCCATTTTGCAGCAGTAATAGAGGTACTCTGCAAGACAGCTAACAACTGTAAAGAAATTGGACATTAGGTATATTTATTTTTTGTTTGAATTCAAATAAAACTGAAGATTTCTTACAGAAGAAAACTTTTTTTTTCTATTTTTTTCAATTGGAATCCAATAAACTTCTGTGAGTCTAGCCAGTTCTCCTGCCTTCTGAAGAATTAGATATCCAAGCAGCCTATTCACAAGCAGATTGACAGTTGAAAGCCCTTCCCGTTGTCTCACCAGTTCCCTGTACACTAATCCCAGTACTGTCATTTCGAGAACCATAGGAGCAAGGCAGGTCAAAGAGAAAGGGCCTGGCTTGCAAAACTTCAGGATCGTGGACAGTGCAGCAACCTGTTTGATGATTCATTTGGGTATAAGGGAACCCTGAGGGGCAGAGGAGTCCAGAAATATGAGAGATGGGAAGCCAGGAAGACTGGAGACAGTTGTCCCACACCCCTGAAAAGCAGATAACCAGGCAGATAGAAAATATGTGTGCAAGTGCAAAACAGAAACAACAACAAAAACTCTAGGAAGCACCATCACTGACAGCTTGTCCACAGAATTTTGAAGGAACTGACAGCTCACATGAGATGTCTTAATCCATCAAAGCAGCATTTTCTGACATATGGATATTCTGTGAGAAAATCGTCTTTGAACAAAACTTCGTGTTTGTGTTGCAAACAGCTGGAAAAGATATTTAGACCTTAATGCAGAGTGGATTAACCTTTTAAGCAGATATAATTGTATGTTATCATTAGGCATTAAAAAATGGGTGAAAGCAACAGGAAATGCAAGTATTCTTTAAGCTTAGATTAAGGAGACATGAAAGATCAAGCTGTTAAAAAGGAACTCAGAATTTCACCAAGCAGTGGAAAAATCATTTTAAAATCCTGCCCTTTGCCTACTTCAGTGTGTATTTCACTTCAGTGAGTGAGTAGTTCACAGATATTGATTCACACACTCATGAACAACTGTGAAACTACAGAGAACAGATACCAGAGACCATGAATCATAATCAATTCTTCCTTTTAAATGTGCAGAGAAATATCCTAAAATCAATATGGAATTTCATGGCCAAGCAGTGCTGAGACCAAGTGGGACTGATATGAATGAGGAGTCAAACTTAAAATACTAGCTCTGGCCTAGTAAAGGTGGAATCATAGATGAGCTGCATCCTTGACTTGATGTAGCATGGAAAGCTGTAAATAAAGCACAAGATCCTAGCCAGGTAGTAGGGCGGGAGTGTTCAACAAGTTTCTCTTATGCATTTGAGCTGTGTCTCAGAGTTTCAGCTCCAAGACAAGACAACTTTTTCAATGCGCTTCCTGACCGAAAAAGTCAAGTCACAATAAGGGCAGGTCTGTTTCACCAGCTAAATAAAATATATTGAGCCAGATAAAATCTCACCGCAGCTATAATCACATTGCAGTCCGCATATTTCCTTTACCCCCAAGGCTGCCAATCATCGAAAGGTCAAATAACTGATGGCTAAAATTTTCAGAAATAACCCTGATTCATTCTGGACTTGGACTTGAAATAATTCAACAGAGCCTTCTGTCATTCTCCTTAAAACCCAGGTTTCTTCAGAGCTTCTCAAATATGAGAAGTCAAAAAAAAATAAAATAAAATAAAAAGGAGAGGCGCAATTCAATAATATAGTTCAAAACACAAGCCTGCAATGACAGGGCATAACATGTTTGTATTGCCCTTGCTATCTAAAGACTAGCAATTCAATACAGCTTCAGTTCATTCAGTGTCATCATCTCAATGGAAGGTAAGCCAGGCTTTTGTTAGCCATTTGTCTAACAAAGCACAGCTGTGGCTGATGCTGCACAAACCACCTGTGCAGCTAAGGACAGTGAAATAGCAATGCACTTTTATATTCAGGACAGCAGATTTTAATGAACACCCGAGGACTACTTCAGTCTCAAAATTAAATCTCTGCATATAAAAGTTATTTTCCAAAATGTTCTCATTTGAGGACTTATTTGTCATACAGATGTCTTGTTAGGGAACAAACCTTGAGCTCTAATCTTCATTTTTAAAAGTGTGTTGTTAGTGTACTGCAGCCTTAATAATAGCATGAGTAGATATGATCAACACTTTAATATTTGGCTTGCAGCTTTTGTGATTAGGGAACACATTTGTCCTGATAATGTTTTCAAAAGTATTTAGTGAATAATTTTAGTCTCACATCCTCTCAAGTCTTATTGATGAGCAACATTATACAATGAAACAGTCCAAGATGGGATGGCTGGGTGCATGAGTGAACCTAGAAGGTGGTGAAGCTGACAGCAGTCAGTGGATGGACTGCAAGGCCGGCCTGAGGGATTTGCTTACCCATCCGGGTGCAACAGCTCTTTGCATGCGTGTTCTTCTCATCTCATGTACATGTTCTTCTCATCTCATGTTAGAATATTGATATTGATATTGATATTGCATACTCTCCAGACGAGTCAGTTCACATTTGAGTATATTCCTGGTGATGATACAAAGCAATTCTGGACTGGAGGATCCCTTCCTGAGATTTCCTTTCTATAAGCACCTGTTTTCAACATACATTTCTTCACAGAGTGGAGTTCTATTCAAAGTCAGAGCACTCAGGCACAAAGAGCGCAATAATGTGCCTTCACATACAGGAAAAGGTTTAGAGCAATCCTACTCTATTATATAGAACTTAGTTAATATACTGACATAATAAAATTGAAGATCAGGAAGAATTGCTATGATCATCTCATCTGTTCCCCTGAAGATTACAGGTCTTAAAATTTCATTCTGAAATTCCTGCATCAGCTGCTATTTTTTTTCTAATAGACTTGATATTGAGAATCCTCATTATGACATTCTCATTTCATTCTTAAGAAATAAAAAGGCTACGCTGGCTTCTCCTTTTTGTTATTATCACACTGGCCCATAATTTGTAGAGTTTCTTTCTGTCTATGCTCAGAAAGAGTCACCTGGATGATTGATAGACATTTTAATGACTTCTATATTCTGCTCTCTTCTAGACCCAGAACTGTGAATTAGAAATTGAAAAACACTGGAACATTCAGACAACTGTGTTAGCATTAACAGTCTGCTTTCAAGTTGACAGTAACATAAAAATAACGAAAATTAACATAAGAGAAAAGGAATAAGAGTTAGCCATGATACTGGCTTATGTTACCTTAAAATTTCTTTAAAAAAATTCTAAGGTTGAAGATGAACCTTCAGCAACCTTCAGGGTAGTTGAAGGTACCTTCCCAGATGCTGTGCTACAAAGCTATGTACCAAGAGTCTGTAGGACCCTTAAAGTATCACACGTTTCTTCACTTCTGCACTGCACAGGCTTCTCTCTAGCAACTAGAAGTATTCTTGACACTGTACCCTAGCAAACTTGATATTTTCACTTCAACAGTTTTAAAAATATTTATGAAGTGATGGGTGGCTAGCAGCAGGCATGATATGATTATACCCTGGAAAAATATTAACTCTGAAAAACTTAAAAAACAAAACAAAATCTTAAAGTGATGGAGTTACATAGGAAATACTTGAGCAACAAACACATCAGAAGCATTAATATTTCATGCCAGCATAACAAGTGCAAGTGCTTGAGTTTGTAACCTGTTTGTTCCACACTCTCTGGAGAAGTGATTCCCTCTCAGATAAATGCAAAAACTAAAAGTGACTTCAAAATGCTGCCAGAGGGCTGTGACTACGACACTGCTGGAAAGAAGTGACCACTTCTTAAGCCTTTTAGGAAAATGTTGGAGGCATCTGCCCCTTCTCATGCAGGCCTTGGGGAAGGAAACCAGGAGGTAGAAAGTAGGATTTAGGACATGTACTGATGCTTAGCATTTCCCCCTTGGTTAGAGAATGGTCCCTGTCTGGGGAGCTCATGTGGCAGCTGCTTTGTGTCTGAAGACTCATGGGACCAAAGGTTCATTCTGCAATGGTCAACCTTGATGCACTTATGCCCTAATGCAGATAGCCTTCCCACTTAAATCCCACTTTGCAAAGTGACTTTGGCATTAAATAGGTTAATCCACCTTGATTCCTAATGAGGAAGACATTTACAGGTCTGGATATTTAACACGCTTATTCTGTCATGACACAGAGGAATTATTAAAACCGGGTGCCTGGCAATGCATAATAAGTGCAATAACCAGACAGGTGCAAGGGTGAGGCAACAAACATGGCTCTGTATATGAAGATCATATCCATCTACCATCTGCCTAGCTACAAACCTCCATATATAACACCAGATAATATTGCCTCGCAACTGGTCAAACTATGAGCATTGTAACCATGCCAGTTTATATTCACTGTCAAAAATGAGTATATAAATAGATGTAAGAGTCCATTTGTGGCCTCCAATAAAGCCCAGCTAAGGGCCTGCCATGAAATCATCAGATTTCTCATTCTTAGTTCCAGGTTCTGGTAGTAAACATATACATAATTTTAACCATATAGATTTTGCCCATTTTATTCATAAGCTTTACCATTTTATAGAACTGGGCCTCTACTCTGTATAGCACTGTTTATATGTCTTAAAGCAAGCCCCAATTTATCAACAGGCAATAAACCTCCCCCCACCTTTTTTTTTTTAAATTACACTTAAGAACTGTTAAAGACTGAAAACTAGATTACAATGTTCTGCAAAGTGAGCTTTTCTCCCAAGCATCTCCTAATAATCCTCACAAAACTAAAACCACTTTACTCAAAAACACAATCCAGATATGACCAAAGCAAGAAAAATGCCCTTCTTAATGCACTAAAACTATAATAACTTAACTACTTAACAAGAGGTCTGAAAATCTCTGTAGTTCACTGAAAAAGACACATCTTTCCATGAAACTAACACTATTTCTTAATAGTCTATCCCATATAATATATGAAATAAAATATATAATCTGAGTAAACAATTCTTCGCTCACTGTTCAAATTCCTTTTCAATGACTTCTAAAGCATTGAGGCATAAATGTCAATACCCATCTAAATGACCTGATTTATGTCTATGCAGCTATTTTAACTGTAGATACTATATCTCTTTTTACCACATCCTGAGATTGATGTTGAGCTTTACCTATGCATAGATGTTACAGACATTTATTCATTTATTTAAAAGCCAATGCTTACATTTTTTTTTCTTTTTCCATGTGAAAAAAACTACTCAGGCACAATTTTTTTCAGGTTTAAAAAGAACTTTCTATTTTCTCATCCTTCCTTTTTTTTCATGTCCCTTGTTTAAGGTGACTGTGTTAAGTCTATTCAGGAGAGAGGAATAATCATAAAATCTATTTATAACTGGATAGGTCAAGATATGTTTCTACTGAAATATCAAATTTGTTGTACCCTGAATCAGCCAATAAATGACAAGTAGAGACATGATTTTCTCAAAAAAAAAAAAAAAAAACAAAAAACGAGGGAGGAAGGCGTCAGGGTAGTGTGAATATGTAAGAGATACGGTTTGTCTTCAGAAATTTTGAAAGAGATTTTTAAAACAGTAGGCCCTAATGCTTTCAGTAGATCAGTCACTATTGCCTGATGGGAGTAGATCCAACAATTCAGGCTGCTTTGTACCTGTTCCTAAGCAGGTAATATGATTATCATTAAAGGTACTGTAGAAAAAATCTTTGTGTTATTAGCCTTAGAATAGGCAGATGCTGGAGTTCAAAATATCTAACAGCATATGCAAGAAGACTTCAAACCATTTGCTTGCGCACTTTTTTTTAAAATGGCAAAAAGCAGTATCTGAGTCACAGCAGAAATAATTAATTTCTGTTCTTCTGACAGACTCATATAAATAAATCACTGAGTGTGCCAGCCACAAATAAGCTCATTGCTGATGACCTTCTGAATGTTGCAAGCTAATTAACAAGAACTCTCCTAAGATTTTCATAAAGAAGAGGCTGTTGTTAAAAACATTCATAAAGTAGACTTTTCAGTGAAGTGCTCATATAGAATATTGATGGTACTGTATAAAGAAGCTATCATATTAAAACTCCTGCAATAGTTATGAAATAGTAATTACAATTTAAAAAATACTCCCATGGAACACCATTCTTTATGCTAAAGGTGTTATCAGGAAAGTTAACAATGGGAGATGGCATGAGCACAGCGTTGGCTCTACAGATATAGCAAAACTAGAAAATATCCAGTCTATCTGAAAAAAGAAAGGAACAAAATGTTTTTGTGTGCCTAAACACATCAAGGTAGGATCACTTCCCCCAAGGCACAAAAGGTCTTATAAATGGTACCAGTGGTCCCTGAGTAATCCATAGTTGCAGTAGATTTTGGAAGAATTTTTATTTTCCTCCCTCTTAAGTCGTTTTGTAGAAAGGACTATGTCTGAATGCTGCAGCCAGCAGTAGCAGCAGATCATTTTTTTATTGGTCCAGTATAAAGTGGCTGTGAAAAGCCAAATGGCTAGACTTTTAACCTACATTCACCTTCCATCCTTAAAATCTCTCCATGTGTTGCACATTAAGTTTAGTAGAACAACACTAGCTACAAACCAGGCTCTTCTTCTGGGGAATGTTTTAATAGCAGAACTCCCAAATACAGTTCTGCTTGATGAAGAAGTTGGTAATCACACTGCTACCACCACTTATTTGCTGATCTCTTGCATTCTTCTGACAGCTCTCACGAAATACTGAAAGGACCAGCCACATGTAGTTTCAATACTAAAGACCCTTTGAACAGTGCAGATGACAATGTCATGGGATATCCATTACTTACACAGATGCTTCTCGCAGAGGGGGTCCCACTGTACTGTCATTGGAGTCCTCGTAATAAAAAATATGAAGTAATAATAACAAAATAGTAATAGCGATATCACCATAGAAATATAATACTGTTTGGTTGACCAATTAACCAAATAACTGACCTTAAACCAAATAATTGGTTTAAGGACAGGTGACCAAAGATTGTTATCAAAGTATGACATCTATAGTTTTCCCAGAAGTCCAGAATCTGCAGAATGTGTATTAATAATCTAATACCATAAAACTTGAGAACACCAAATGAGCTAACCCTTGACCTGTTGACCTGTCCTTCTCTCTGGCCAATCTTGGTGCTCTTGATGCTGCATATGCTTGTTCAAGGAGTGACCAGACAGACACCTCTGAATCCCCTGCTTACCTCCACAGCCAAATGGCTATTCAGGGACTGCAGGGACAGACAAGATCATTGCGGCTCTGTTGGAGCAGGTGCACAGAAAAATGCAGAGGGGAAAGGCCAGCACATTCCTCTGGGATCTGCAATGGCACCCCAGAGACAGCCCTCCACTGAGGTACAGGAGGTAGTGCTCCATAGGATGCTGACATAAGTGAGAAATGTCCTCCTCCATTTACCTAGTATCATTCCTTGTTTGTGACATTTTCATTTTCTCTTCTTTTGCCATTAGCATCAGTTAGACCCTCCACTGATTCTGAGTGAAACATGGAGACCAACACAACAGGCTTCTGTACAAGAATTAATATGATTTGTGGCGATAGATATTTCTCCTGGCCATTTTTAGTGTCAATACCAGCAAGTCGTGAGGAAAACTTCTAATCCTTCCTCTTCCAATACAGTGTCTTTGTTCCCTGCTGTTGCTCAATGTAAACCAGACATCAGGTATAATCCATCTGGTAAAGCACTGATACTCGCTTCTGAGTTAGTCATCCTGTGCTCTCCTCTTATACTCACTAGAGAGAAACTAGCACTTATAGATGCAATTTATGTCATCCTAAAAAGGATGCCTAAAATAAGGTAGATTAATTTTATTGTAAAAATGCATATTTTTTTTCTTCAGTGCTTAAACAGAGCTGATGGTAGACACCTACACAAAGATGAATCTCAGATTGAATACTGATTTTTGTAGAAACACACAGTAATGCTAGAATATGAAAAAAAAAAAAAAAAAAAAAAAAAAAAGATTCAAGGGTTGGAGGTGAATTAGCTCTTCTGTGTCATTTGGAAAACTAATTTTAGTGACATGCCCACTGTGTTGAAATCAGAGAAGATTTGATACCTCAGCAGGAGTTACACTTCTGCATAGCTCAAACCTTCAGCTCCCAGGAGGCCATCCAGAGTAGATGGGAGAAGCAGTGATGGTGAAGCTGCTCCTGCCTTGTTTAGTCTGCGGCAGAGCATTTGTTGTCTGGTTGGGAGGGAGGACATTTCACTACTACATTTTTAGTAATGAGTCACTGCTGTAACAGCTGTCTCACTCAGAAAATCCCTAGCTCAATCAGCATCTATGCCTCTAGCAGGTACTACAATAAGTAGTTAGCTGTTACAGGATACCAGCTTCCTCCAACTGCTGCATTGAGACCAGGTCATCTATCTAGTGTTCCAGTAGATGGATACAGCTGCTGTAGTACCACAGACCATGGTGAGAGAAAAGTATCACTAAAATTCACATGGATAAAAGGGGCAGGTCTGTTCCTGGGCATTCATCATACCATACTACTGAGAGTTGCTTTTGACCTATTTATAAAACATCTTGCCCCATTTTTTGTGAGGGAAGCTAATTTTGCCACAAAACTGTTTTTTTTTTTTTTTTTTTTTTTTTGGAAGGTGGGGAGCAAGAAGTCATATCACACATGAGATCCCCATGACATAGCTGGGTTTGAGGATGCTTCATTCCTCCACGTACTTTGTGTTTTAGCCTTCCTCTGGGTACTGGCACTCATGCAATCATCGGCTATCAAGAGCTATCTCAGTGCCCTCAGGGAGAGCAAACTGAAGACAAATGCTCTTATTGTATCACAGAGGCCAAGAGAGGAGTGATATCACTTTGTACAGAAAGGTACTGTTTCTGTCCCGGGCTAACTCAAAAGACTGCCTGGTCACCAAAGTTTTACTACCTTTCTGGAAACTGCTGTGAATGGGGAGAGAGAAGACAGAGCAAAAAAATACCTGGAAACAGCACTTTCAGGACTTCTGACATTATCCTGCTAAATGAACTGGTTGTCAAAGGAGGGATCTTTTTAAAATCCCAAGTATATCACCACTTTTTCAAAATAAATATACTTTGAGCTCTCCTTCATCTGTATTCAGAACTAGTCCCTACTAAGTAGTAATGTCTGATTCCAAAAGCCACAGATATGTCTAATTAGCTTCTATTCGTATCGGTTTTTCAGAGGCTTACAAAAACATGTGCCATTCAAAGACATCATGGAAAGGCATCATCTCAATTATTTGAAGGATCATGGGAATTATATCATAGTCATTTCAAAGGAACAGAGCACAAAATAATAGTATTGGGGTGGAAGCTGGCTGCTTTTTATTCACCCTCTTTTTTGTTATGCACCAATAACCAAGGTAAGATCAAAAATACAAAATCCTTCCCTTCTCAATAAACCCATCACATGAATCATTTTTTGCAAAGCCGTGCTCAGGTCTGTAATCACTTTCATTTTATTTTACTTTTTCAAAGCAGATAGATCTGTTTGTTTCACATACTGGAATCTTCTGTAAAAGTCCTCAGGAAATATAAACCCAAGTCCTACTGATGTCAACAGGAAAAATTCTACTGTTTATTGTGCAGACCAGGACTTCACACCAAATCTCTTTAGTTTTCAAACAAACTTTCAAGGCTGGAAAACTTCTCTAGTCCTGCAGAGATCCAAAGCCATAGATTCTCTCATCTTTATAATAGTTCTTTCAAATTATTTTGTTCGATGCTTTCTGTTCAGTGCTTAAATAATCTTTGTGCAAATAAATGCAACATTAATCTAGATTTCAAAGCAGAATCCATGCTCAGGAATAGTTAATGCTTTTCATCATTTATTAAAACCTAGAAAGTGTACTGTCTTTTCCAAATCAGAGATATCAAAAATGTTCAACCCCAAAAGAGAATACTTTTTTCCATGACACTTTCTTTGATCCTAGATGTTGTAGTGCCAAGATAAACTCCCCGTTAGTGGAGTCACATAGTCTGATAAATATTGGTTCATCTTTCACCCTGATGGACCTAGGTCATCCAATTCTCACTTTTCTTCCTCATATAATATTTATATATTATACCTTCTTTTCACTTATGTGTAAAAGCAATCCCACCCTTGCTTGACATGTCACCCTTGAAACATTAAATGCATTTTTGACTAACTCTGTCACAACTCTAGGTGGCTTTATCATCGTACCAAATATGAGGAAGCTTTTTTCTTTTACTGTGTGCACCTTTTTATGAAAAAGGAGCTCTCTAGAAGATAAAACGTACAGCATAGCTTTGGATTAAACACGTCATAGTGTATTTTGGAAGCTCATCTTAATTGGAGATTTCTTTATGTCATATAGTGGGTAAATATTTGTTTTGCTTTAACTAACAAAGCATGCAAGTATTTACTCTTATTTTATATGTTGCCTTTAGTGTACAACCATTTCTTTCCCCATGAGAGCTCTTTATGCTCCCAAATGGTCAGGATATAAAATTGAGTGTTCAAAGATTTTGCCACTTGCTGTGCACTGACATCACATTTGTGATGCTGAAGTTTGATTGCCAGACCCAAATGCATAGCAAGCAATTGAAAGTCTTTACTATGGTCATGAAAGGAAAAAAAAAAAAAAAAGCTGTGTGAAATGTGACAGATGAGAGTATCTGGAAGCATGGAAATTTCAAAGCTTATTATGTAGTGAGATGTGGCAGACACCATGGACACACAGAATACTCAAGAAGTTTTTTGGATCAATGCTATGAACACTGCACATTGGTGTATTACTGCCCAATGCAAAACCACAGGAAATCCAAACAAGTCTGGAGAAAGTCTCACTCTCCGCACATTATCTCTTACTGGCTTGCTCTTGTACCGACAAAGAAGGCAAATGATGAAAGAAGCATCTCTCCTCAATTCACACATGCACAACCAAAAACTAGAAAAGTGACAGACTCGTATTTCCACCTCCCAAGATCCCACACAACTGATGAGAAATGCCTGATAAACCTAGAGCCTATGAAGACTTTGCAAGTCTTTTCTTTCTAACAATTGAGCTGTAATGCTTTGTTCTGGAACATGAATACTCTGCTTTTTGAAAGCTATCTAGTGCATAATTCATTCTTTTCTTGCTCTAAGACAATAGTAACAACAACAACAAATACTGCACATACAGACAAAAAGACATTGTGCTGTGGCTAACTACAGCTGGCAGTATTCCATTTTCACTGATTAGGTTACTAGGGTTCCTCCACCCATCCCAGTTCTTCTGATCCTCATGGAGTCTGTGTGTTCCCTAGGATTAGCCTTTAATGACATAATTTAACATTCCAAAGCTCCATTGTGTATGCGTCATAGCAATGTGATTAGTCTTGACATAAAGCTTATAAAACTGTTATCAAAGGGACACACAAACTTTTTTTTTCAGAAAAAAAAAAAAAAGAATCATGAGTTTCCATATCAACAAATACTGAAAAGATTTACCCAGGTAAACATCTTTGTTTATCACTTGTTCCCATGAAATAGCAGGAAAAAAAATCATTGGATGATGTTTAGGTGGCATTTATAGTAGAGGTGTGTTTGGTGGACTTCATCCTTTTAAACTGCAGTCACTGTCTCACTAAGTACAACACTTAGGTCCTTATTATAGTGAATATATAAACTAAAGCTATATAAATCACCACTATTTTTTTTTAACTCAGGCCATTTTTATTGAAAAAACAGTATTAAATTTACTGTATTAAACATATTTATTCATCAATCCATTTTCCTGTTCAACTCTTCTGTCCTAATTTCCTCTGGTGGCCCAATTTTGCAGCACCATTCCTTTTGCTGAAGAGTTTTTTTACCATAGTTATATAGACACTGTGCTTTGAAAAGCCAGAAAATTCCACTCATACACTGTATAATGTCTGCGAACATGGAGTTATGAATTTTTAATATAACAAGAACGGGCAAACATGACACTGTAGGGAAACTGGCACAGCTTCAGGTAATACACGCAGTGAAAAGGTTTTCCTTTACCAATGGGCAGTTAGGCTAGCAAAGGACACTTGGAGATTTGAGCTGCCATCCAAGCGTGTGAGGACTTATGTTAGGCCACCCATTTCACAAACTAACATTGTCCCACCTGCCATCTCCTCAGGAGATTGATATTCAGTGCTAGTCGCTGCCATGTGCTTCTCTTTTAAGCCACTCCTTGAAATAGTTTTAGCTATGAGTGATAGTAAAATGTTTTTCTGAGCAACAGACAGCTCTATTTGGACTAATACCCACTCTTTTTAGAGGTTCCTGCTCTTGCTGTTTATCCTGTATTCTCTCCATTAGTGCCTGCTCAACAAAGAAACCCATAGGATAAATTAGTGAATATAAATCATTCAGTGAATTAAAGACAAAAAATAATCTTTTTTTTTGTATCAATCAGGTGAAGTTCTAAAAATTTAAGATTAATTTATTAATACTCTTAACTTTTTAATTCTAAGAACTTAATACTTTATGCAATGGCAGGAGAAAGTGTCAGGAGAAAGAGGAAAACTACCTGAAAAGTTTCCTCTGACTCAGTTGTTTAACAAAAGCAGTTCCTTCTGAATATCCTAAGGACATTTATGATACTTTATAAACATCTGTAAGTCAATATTTGTTAATATTTAACTTAAGGTTTCCCTATCCTATTAAAAAAAAAAAAGGGCAAGAAACGTATTAAAATAATTTAGATGCTTGGCTGCACTTTTATTGATGAATTATAAAATCCTTGATGAATTTTAACATACACTAATAAGTCTAAGGTTTTTTTTCCCCAATAAAAACATACATTTAAAGATAAACATATTTTAATTTATTTTTCTGCGGTTACTCCAGATATCCAACTAGAAATTGTTTATTGCCACTGAAGGGCCTCAAAGACATAATCACAGCTACTCTTAAACTAAATAGGGATGAGTGTGTTCGCAAGGCAGAGGGGCAGTGAAAGAGAAGAGTTGTAGGTTATAACACTAGAACAAGTTGTGCACTTGAAGTGAGTAAACTCTAGGAAAAACAGGACCTTAAAGAAGATGATTGTTTTAGGAAGATTTACCAATAAATGGAATTCATTCAGCATTGGTTCCCCAAAGAAGACAATTCGGTTGGAAATATGAAGTCCCTATTGTCATGCTTAGTCAAATCACTATAAAAATTAAGATAAAAATGGATTGGGACCTAAACCAAATACTTAATTTTTTTTATCAAAGAAATAAGAAAATAACTATTTTTTTCAGTGAAATGAGATAGGCTTACTTAATATTTAATTTTTTTATAGGCTATCTTGTTAGCTCTCCAAAAAACAAGACAATTTGGTTGAATGATTTATTTTTCATAAACTATCTTGATATCCCTACAAAAAATAAGTTTTGGTTGTAACATCTGTTACTGTTGGGGCCTTAGTAAGAATATATAAGAAAGTGGAGTTTGTGGGGAACTGGACCGACGCCTAGCAACCGAACACCTGGAGGAGAACCAATCAGCTGGGAGCCTGTAGCCAATGAGTGCTGCTCCTCAGCGCATGCCCACCTGCACCGGTATAAAGCCCTGCTACAGACAACAGCAGAGGGAGTTGACCTCACTTTGTGTGGAGGTGTTGTTTGCTCTGGCTTGTGGGGAGGGCCCTGGCACTTGGTACGAGAGTGACCCTCGACATCTGGTGACCCCGACGTGATCGTGCGAGAACGCGAGGGATCTTACTGGAGAAAAGCGGATTGTGATCACGACCTGGTGAGTCAGAATGGGAATTGGTGCATCTAGAGTGGAAGTTGCTGCAACAGCAATGGAACATGATACTGTTGAACGCTTCATAAGGCTTGCTCAAAAAACTAAGATTGAGGTCTCGAAAACCGAGCTAACTGATTTATTACTATTTTGTAAGAAGAGAAAAATTATAGAAGAAGCTTCCCAAGCATATAAATTTGAATCATGGGAGCGAGTAGGAAGAGAACTATGGGACGGTGTACAATTAGGCTCGGAGGAAGCGTGGCGCCTCACAAAGACATTTCGTCTAATATGGCCTATGTTTGAGCGGTTAGTCGCTATTGCGTTCTGGGAAGCGCTCCATGGAGAAGAAGAGGAAAACAGGTCTGAAAGTTCTGAATGTACCAACAATACTGAGCCAATTCAGTGTAAGAAAATAGATAATAAGAGAAAGGTAACCTCATCTAAACAGGCATGTCCGGTAACTTTGGCCGAACAAGAAGTATGGGGGGGAGTGGATGAGTATCTCCCCCCGTGGGAGGGGGAGGAGCGACCACCCCCCACAGCACCTGAATGGGAAAAGCGACCACCTCCCACAGCGCCCGAATGGGAGGGGGAAAAGCGACCAACCCCTACAGCGCCCGAAATGGAAGTGGACCCAGTTAAAGTACCGATCCCAGATGGATCGGACGATGATAATGCCGTGGTTCAAAAAATGCGACAAGAACTTCGGGGACAGGCAGAGAAAATGACAGAATTATTAGAACAAATGCGGCGACTAGACGGTGAGTCCAAGGCCAGAGATGTGAAGGCAGCCTATAAGGCTGCCCACAGGGCTATAGTGGAAGGGTTGGAAAATGTAGACAAACAATTAGAGCAGTGGGAGGCACGAAAAGATGCTCCTAAGATTCAAAAGAAAGCAGCTGGAGGAAGTGGCCCAGCTGAAGAAGGATTGTTGCCGGAGCTCCCAGCCACTTCCACTGCAGGTGGAAGTAATGATGAGGAAATGCCACCTGTTAATCCAACATTTAATGCGGGAGCACGGTATAAAGGGCTCATAGAGAATGCTCAGTTACAAGGAGAATTTGTACTAACACCACTAGCAGCTCCTGTAGTAACGGGAGCCCAGGGCCCCAGGTGGGAACCTCTCGATTGGAAATTTGTTCAAGGCATACAAAAAACAGTAATGCAGTATGGGCACGACAATAAGTTGGTGAGAAATCAGGTCTCTGCCCTGTTTAAATATTTCCATATGGTACCTGCGGATAGCAGAGCGATAATGGAGCTCCTGCTTTCCTCTACCGCCTATATGCTTTGGTTAGCAAAATGGCAGGAAAGATTAGAGGAAAAACAGTTGGAGAATCTAAATCGCAGTATGGACGATCCATTAAGGGTTGCCACCCTTGATCAACTGATGGGCAATGGGCGTTACCGGGCAACCGAGGCCCAGGCAGCGCTCCACCCTCGGATACTACAGCAATCGAAAAATGCAGCGCTAGCCACTTTTCTTGCACTACCACAAATAGGAACGCCACAGTTGCCATACACCAAAATAACACAAAAACCGAATGAGTCCTTTTTCAACTTTGTTGATCGACTGAAGGAAGCCTTGGATATGGCACCTAATGTGCCTGCGGAAATGAAAGCAATATTGGCAAAGGATCTTGCAGTTCAAAACACAAACCAAACTTGCAAGCAACTGTTAGCTACTTTGCCACCAGGAGCTTCAATTGTCCAAATGATAGAGACCTGTGCCCGAGCGCCATTGATGGAGGAAGAACAAAAAGCAAAAATACATGGTGCGGCTTTGGCCGCAGCAATTAAAGGAGAAAGACTGTCTAGAAAGGAAGACAAGAGATTCCATGGGACATGTTTCCTATGTGGTCGATTAGGACACATGAGGAGGAAGTGTCCCAACAGATTCAGGATGGAGGATATGGCCCCGAGAGGATTTAATGGGACCTGTACGAGATGTCAAAGGTTCGGGCATAAGGCAGCGGAGTGCCGATCACGGTTCCGCAAAAACGGCACGCCAATACAGGGAAACGGGAGCCGCCGCGTTGTGAGGGACGCGGCGAACAAGTATCCCCAGACAATGGCTGCCTCCACGAACTCTCCGCCGCAACCCGAGGAAGTGCAGGAGTCGACCTCTATGTGGCAAAATCCACAGTGATTAGAGATTCTGACGTGCATATTTTAAAATCAATGTGCACTGGTCCCCTGGGGAGGAGCTGAGAGCCAGCGACCCCCCCCCCCACCCCCAACCGCCTGTCCCAGCCCCTGTCTCTCGGCGCCCCCTCGATGCTCTTAACTGAGTATCCCGCGGGACCCCAAGCGTTTACTTTGAAAAAATTAGAGTGTTCAAAGCAGGCTGGCCGCCGGAATACTCCAGCTAGGAATAATGGAATAGGACTCCGGCCCTGTAATTGGAATGAGTACACTTTAAATCCTTTAACAAGGATCCATTGGAGGGCAAGTCTGGTGCCAGCAACCGCGGTAATTCCAGCTCCAATAGCGTATATTAAAGTTGCTGCAGTTAAAAAGCTCGTAGTTGGATCTTGGGATCGAGCTGGCGGTCCGCCGCGAGGCAAGCTTATAATCTGGGACAGCTACGTCTCCTCCTAGCTGGTTATGACAACCTCAACTGCAATGTCTGGGATACACTGAAAGCTGATAGAGCAGGTGTCCTTGCCGGTCATGATAACCGTGTCAGTTGCTTAGGTGTGACTGATGATGGAATGGCAGTGGCAACAGGATCGTGGGACAGCTTCCTCAAGGTCTGGAACTGAAAAGAGCGGCAGACTCCGTGACTGGAAGAACTTTCCAGTGGTTGAAAACTAAAAATGATAGCATATCCAGTCTGGCCATACTAACTTGGACCCCCATCCTCCCCAGCTCCAAAGGGCAAGATTTTTTCCTTCCCCTGTTGCTGAAATGAAGAGCACAATTACCTTTCCAAGAAGAATTTCTGTGGTTGTAAGCAAAATGAAATTGTGTATTCCTTTGGGACCATTTTCTTTTGTCTTGGGAATTTAAAAATGAAACATTATCATAAAAGTGTGACCAGAATGATCATACTTGTGTTTGCAACTATGTTGCTTTGTTTTGTTTGTAATATTCTGATGTATGATATTGCCAGTTTTTGTTTTTTGTAAAAAGAGGGGAAAATGCTGAGGTTTACAGCTATGTTATTTTGTTTTTTGTAAATGCTGCAATGTTTATTGCTAATTTTTGTTTTTTGGAAAAAAGAGGGGGAGATGTTGGGGCCTTAGTAAGAATATATAAGAAAGTGGAGTTTGTGGGGAACTGGACCGACGCCTAGCAACCGAACACCTGGAGGAGAACCAATCAGCTGGGAGCCTGTAGCCAATGAGTGCTGCTCCTCAGCGCATGCCCACCTGCACCGGTATAAAGCCCTGCTACAGACAACAGCAGAGGGAGTTGACCTCACTTTGTGTGGAGGTGTTGTTTGCTCTGGCTTGTGGGGAGGGCCCTGGCACTTGGTACGAGAGTGACCCTCGACATGTTACCATGTTACTATTATGCAATAGTTTAAGAAATGGCATGAATCTGGAAAGCCTCTCTTACTTTGGGCATGAAATGCAAACAAGTGATCATCTCATGTATACCATTGTTAAGGCTCATGTGCAACTCTTGTGAATGTATAATTAAGGAATATGAGGTATCCCTATTACTTGGAAAGCCTCAGGGTCAGAAAATATGCATCTAATGGGACTAAATTCTAAGTCATTAATAAAATTCCATGGTATGTATATTTGAAAATACTTACGCTATTTCACAGCTAGTTACACAAAGTGAATGTTTAATGTATTAAACAGCAAAAGCTTGATCTATAATAGCTTATGCTAATATAATAAACCCCTGATTTTCACACTATGGCTTTCAGTGAAAGCTAAATGTTTGAGATATATTCTCAAAACAATTTCCCTTTCCTATGGAAATACATTATTCCTTTATAAACAAATGCTTTATTACTGAATAGAGGCAAGAACTTGCTTTTCATTTTGACATACCCAAAACATGTATTGCCCTGAATTACCACATCATTAATTTTAGGAGAAGAGAAATCAATACGTCCTATTTCATTTGGGATGGAAAGATTCCAGAGAAGCATGTCAGCACTGAAGAATATGCTGTATACAACTTCAGAGAACCTGAAAGGAACAAAACGCATTCAAAGGAGATGTTGAATGAACAAGACAGAAAAGCAGGGAAAAGACTTTGACAGTGTCTCATCATCCCTAAGATTTCAACTGCAGGTCTGTTATTTCTGCTTATTTCTGCTTATACCTCTGTCCAAATGCCTGCCCGAAGCAAAGTCTTGAATGAGGATTATCTGATTGCAGATAAGAAAAGCCTTTGCTATTTTCGAAATTGATTATTGCAATTCATTTCCCTGTAGAGGCAGAAGATGCTTCCTACTTTAGTTACCTACATTTTCAGTCCATTCCCACGTATAACATTTTGGGGTCTGCTCTATAAAAACATCTGCATTTGATGTATTAATGAAAATCTTCTTTCTCCTTACTATCCTCTCTAGAGCCTTTCCTCATGATCTGATCACCAGGAGGGCCAATGAACCACCCAGCAGTTCTCTCTCTTTAAACCCAAAGAGGAGATTCAGAGTAAGAACAACTGAGCCAGGAAGAACATCTTCTTGCACACCTGCACACAAGGTAAAAGCTGGCAAACTGTCCCGAGGTGAGCACACTGCTTCTCTGGAGCAATTTCAGCAACCAGATGGAAACTATCCCATAACGCAATAACTTTCTGCAATGAAGGGGATAATAGTGATAATGTTGCCAGCAGCAATAAAGCTCTATTAATCATTATATATTTCCTTGGGTTTAGATTTCAGCAAAGAAACTCCAGAAGAATAGATAATACTTAGAAGGGTTATATAATAGGTAATGATACCGCTGTCATAGTAGCGTCATTTTAGGCAGCTTCTTTAACACACGTTGTGGACTATACATAGACTTTTCTTTCAGATTACACTGATTCTGGCAGGCTTCTTCTGACCTACAAGCTCAGTGACTTATTTCATTTTCTGGATTTTGTCCATTTAATTTCATTATGCATCTCTTCAATCTAGGGGAAAACCATGGATTTATGATTCTCAACTACAACAGGAAAATTACTGGTTTACTTTAGATGGGTTGCATTAGATCACATTAAACTTTTTAAATTTCAACATAAATAACAGAAATGTTCTTGTTTTACTGAAACAGACATTTGAAATAAGAAGTTGAGATTTCGATAAAGCTTCAAAAATGACCTTCTAATATTTAAATAATATTTTTAGAAATTAGACCAAATCATAGAACCGCAGAACTACAGAAAGGACAAGAAAATAATTTTTCACAGATAAAATTCGACAGATTAAGGATAGTTTCTGAAGTTAGGATTAAATAACAGAGTCTTACAACAGGATTTTGCTTCTGTGATATTGTCATTAATGACTGCTGTAAGCAGTGGTGGAGATGTTGGAAGACGTTTTAGAATGGAAGCATAGAAATAACAGAACAGATCAGGATCTTTGAATCCTACTTACAGAAGGAAGTAACTTCATGCAATCCCAGCTGAGGCACCCTTTTGAAACATAAGTTCACTCATTATTGAGATAAACTGCATTTACTAGACAATCAAAGGCATGATTTACTCAAAAAGCCAGTTTTCAAGGCTAAATGAAAGTTTCTCTTAGAGGAGAGATGAATTCTAAGCTAAACGAAAACCTGAAAGCCTTATGCTCTCTCCTGAACCTAAAGAACTTTTTTATCCTATTTTCTTCATTCCTTGTTGTTGTCCCATCACATTACTTGCTTTGTGCTTCTGTTTCTGAATAGATTTGCCACCAACTATCATATTATATTTTGATCATTATCCACAACAGGACATTTTGGGGTCTCCAAATTCCTTACATTGTGCAACCTCCTCCATCTCAGGTCATTTTGGAAAAATAAGCATATAAGTATTTTTCAAATATGCTTATTGAAATATGTCAAAATCTGGGGCTCAAAGAGGTATGCAAGTCTTGTTTAACATCTCATAAGAAGCCATAGCTGCATTAGAAGCAAAACCCTCATTCCTTAATTTTCAGCCCTCTATGATGTGATTGATGTCTCTTGCATCAGACCTTCCACAAAGTCCTACAGCCTGATCCAAAAGGAGTTGGTGAGATTCCTTCTGTAATTGTATTTGCTATAGCATAGGTACACAATAATAGTCCCTGAGGCTTACACTGTAAAATGACTTAATGACTATTCAGCTATGCAGCAATCATTGATTTTAATACAATTGGTATGACTGAAAATCCACATTTGACTTTACACTTTAATCACATACCATTTTTCAGCATTTGTTCACCCGCTAAGACAGTTCACTGCTCCGAGCACACAGAGCAGCGGTAACAAAAGAAGAAATGCTGACAAATTCACTCCTTTCTTAATGACTTTTGATTGATGTGGCAACGTACAATGTCATCGTCCTGAAAAGCAGTTTCCTTCCAGTCTGTACATTTAGCGCCATATCGCTGCACACCATCAGGCTGATCAGATCATATCAAAGATGAGCCAAACTGCAATCCTTTTGAAATCAAAGGCAGATTTGATATTGTTTAATGGGACCATCAGGAGAGACACAGAAGAGTAAAAAAGATATGTCTCACCAAAAGCTCTTTGCATTTGTCAGTGACTGAATGCTACAGAGCTAAATGACAGACAGTATTACACGGGGCTGTGAAAACTACCAGTGGAAAGGAACTTCAATTCTTAGCATCTGAACACAGAAAGAGGGTTATAGAAAATAATGCAGGCTGAAAAAGAATACTTGAGGAAATCATGGATTTTGTTTGTTTTGAGAGAAATTAACAAAACAATCAGCTCAGTGAAGCAAAAAGGAGATTTCCAAAACTAGAAGACAGACAGGTAAATGCATATCATTTATATGTGATAAAAATAAAATGTTTGTTTTAAATAGAATCTTCTGTTTCCAGTATCAGCCACGTAAAATGTTTCTGAATGGTTTAAAAATGAAAAACTTTCCAAATGGAAATTAATTTTTAATAAAAATTTTAAACATTGCACAATCATGAAGTGTTTTTTTTTTTTCAGTGATCATTTTAATGGACAAATAATATTTCATGCCAGATCATCTGATGTACTCGGAAAAGAGAACACTTGTTGGCACAAAGTTCTTCCATCAGATTTCAACTTGTTTGGGGGTAGGGCCTGGATTCTTATGTTCGTGTGAAAGAACTGTTAAAATAAAAGAATTTGAAAAGTATCCTACTGTCACGAAGTCTATATTTTTCTTTTTGCTAAAAGGAAGTTAAAGTGGAAGAAATTTCTCACCCATACCTTTTATTATTATTATTTTTTTTTGCTGAGAAATCCCATTAATAATCCACAAAAGACCATTCTTGCACAAACTGACTCTTTTATTAACAAACTCATGCTAAATTTCCTAGCACACAATTTTGTGGAATATATAGTTATTCCTGTATAGCACATACTACAGGCCAAAGCTCAGAAGGCAAGAGACAACCTACAGTGAAAATAACACATATTCTAAAAGACACCTGCACTTTCTAGGGGACTCCAAGAGTCTCATTAGTAGTATCAGTTAGCAGGAAACTGCTTCAGGAGTCTCTTTCTTTCAGAAATTAATCTAATTTCCACCTGCAAGTAAGAGATGATAAGAATTCACTGACCTGGATAAACAGGTGGGTGCAAGGGGAGCAGATAAATGTCAAGGCCTTAGTTTCATTTGAACTATATTTCTTCTTATGCTTTTCATTGCTCATTTTAAACCAAATTTATCTGGACTAATATAACCAGTATTCTTGACTTTCCACATGTGATACAAAGTATTCAGAGTTAAGCTGCCATATAATCTTCTCCTCACTCTAGTGTAGTTTCTGAATGATTTCATGCTATGAGGAACTTCTTAAATGTTAATTTCTCAGTGGCTGCCTTTACACAGGTTGAAATAGGAATCTTCTTCATTTATTTATTTTGTACTGCAGAGAACGCTGCCAGATTACGTAAATGCCTGACAACTTTTAGTCTTATATCTTGTCTACAACAGCCCCAATTTAAATTTTTCTTGCACTGATTTAACTGCATTGAAAATAAATAGAATTCCTCTTGACTTTCATGTGCATCGTCTAAAGGACAGAAGTCAGGCTCAGTATCTTGATATGGGAACTTTTGTTGTTGTTTTAAAAGATTGCAAATAAAGTCCAGTGAAAATAATGTAACTAGTGTCATTCCAGCTTGACATTCTCTCTTTCTGTGTTCTCCATCTCCTGTTCTCCATGTTTTGTTTTCTTAGTATCAAACAACCCAAAAGAGAAAAGCATACAAAACTAACTCTGCAAAAATCCCCACAACCGCACTGAAATAAACGAGTCCACATTGGTGTGAAGGAGGTTAGAATTTACTTCCAGGAAACTGGAAGGAACAAAAGAAAAAAAAAAAAAGTGACATTCAGCTTTCAACTTCAAGAAGATGAAAAAAAATAGATTCCAACATCTTGTGGAAACTCAATCCAAATTTGTCTCTGATTAGGTTTTATGCCTCCTACTAAAGTCAAATATGACTAATGCTCAAGAAGGACCATCAGAATTATGTTCTGGTATATTCAGGACATATTCTCCAACAAAATTCTTCCTGGTTTTTGCTTGGCATCACGTTGATTCTTACATCAACAAGGACCTGAAAACATTGCATTTCAGTGTATTTGCTGATATATGCTCTCTGTGGTATGACTAGTCTTCTTTGCTTCTGTAAAACAAAAACAAATTAGAGTTAGGATTCATTGTCAAAAAGTTTTTCTTCTTGTTGTTGTTCTTTATTTACTTTTTTATTTTATTGAAAATATCTTTAAGTACTTCTAGCCTGCTGCAAAATTCCTCAGAATAATCTTGTGCAAATCAGGGTTCAAATACCATCTGAGCACTATCCCAACTCCAACACTGTTCAATTCAGCTTTGTACCTCAAAATTCCTAGCTGCATCTTGCTATACCCAAAAGCATGCAACCTAATTTCAGTTTCCTGCTATAAAAACACTTTCCCAAGAGACTGCTAAATAATCCCCACGCTATTATTTCAAACCCTTCATACTGAAAGAAAACACAAATAAAATAACAATTTGCCTTACAGCCACATGGGACCAAAAGGATACACAAGGTCAAGCGCCCATGAGCTTGGACATAGTCAGTTGTCTAGGTGTAACTTGGCCTGACAGCTAAAGAATGGTCCCTGCAGCACAAATGTAGCCACAGGCATCAGCCTTTTTTTTTTTAACTAATTAATGGTAATCAGGGATATAAACAGAAACAAGAAGATTGATAGGACCCTCCAAAAATTCACAAAAAGATCTTCTTGAGCTGCTACAGTAGGATAAGAGAGGGGACTGCATATAGTAACATCTCAGAAAGCATTTCTTCCTTAGTTTAAAAGAGAATAAAAGGTAATTTAATAAATATGCACCATGAGTGCCATGGAAAGAAAGCCCGTAAAAGACCAAGGTGCTAAGCAGAGCTGTTCAGGGAATGTTAGACTTTGTTCTGCTGTTTTCAGAGGAGAGGAAGAAGTATCCAAAGGAGATTGACCTGTTTTTGCCTTAGATTTTTTAATCTCTTTTGCCATGATTTTCCAAAACACTATCCAAGCACAACCATAGTAGAGAAACAGATGAAAATAAAATAAAAAAAAAGGTTCGGTTAAAACAGTTTATAAAGGAATCTTTTTTTAAGCAGAAACCTTCCTCCACTAGTGTCAATTGCATCTGAGAATATGGCTGCTGAAAATCTAATGAACTTTCAGATAAAAAGGAATAATGAATGATCTGTAGCTATATATTGACCAGCAGAAAATGGAAGAAGATTAATCTTACTATTATGAGTTTTCACATTTGTGGTGCAATTCAGTACTCTGAGACGCCACAGACCAGTTCCTGGGCATTGCTAGCATGAAGCACACACACTAATATCTGTATAGAGGGAGGCTGCTTTTCACTCAGAGAGAAAATCCCTAGACTTCTTCTAGGAACCTGTGGTCAGAATAAACTTTGAAAGCAACTGAACTCAGTCTCAAGGACTTTCACCTCAATTGATATCACAAGGTATTATTTTGAGCTGCAAAGCTATTTCACCTCAAATTTCTAGGAGTCATTCCATCCTCACTATGCCATAGGCTCTGCGAATGTCATTTGTGTGGTTTTATGACAGTGAATTCCTGGGGCAGGAAAATCTGAAATCTTGAAGCTCATTAAGGCTCATTTTTGTAAAGATTTGACTCTATTAGCAGCTATTCACTCTAAAAGGCAGTAAGGATCTTCAGAAAGTAGAGACTGCAGAAATATAGTCCAGGTGACAGTCTTCCTTTTGAAATCAGTATAAAACTCTTTATGGGTACTTTGATGCTTATCCTTAACAAAATGTATATTTGGAGGGCTTGGAGAATTTGTCCTATGTTTATACAAAGAAGACATTTTTCACACTGCTCATTACAAGGTAGGAATGGATTTAATAAATTCACTGAATTTCAAAAAGACAGTGAGAACTAAGATTTGAGGTAAACTATTTCACAATTTACAAATACTTTCGAAGCCAGTGACTATGCTCTACTTAGTAAACAACAAATTTTACCAAAGAATACCATATGCAGCTTATTCATTGTTCAAACTGCTTGTAATTTCCTGAAAAGTTAATATTTTTCTTTAAAGAAACTAACTGAACCAGACAAGGGTAGTATTCTTCTGTTAAGGCAAAACACGAAGTCAAGCAGTTGAAAGCTGGCATACACCACTAAGAGAAATCTATTTTGACATTTTCTGCTTTTCCAGGAAGTCCTTTGAGATAGATAAGAATTACTTTTATGAATTTGTCATCAATTTTTTATTGTAACTAATCATTTGATAAGTGTATGAGGTCATCAACTTCAGGTCATACAAAATCACTCTATTCTAATTTTAAGTCTGCACTATTAAGCAGATTGTGGAAGAAATACTAGTAGCATGCGACACTGAAAGTGAGTTTCCATCATCCCTACCTTTAGCATCATTGAGGAACTTCTTCAAAACCACCACAAAGCAGTTCTCATCCAATGTACAGAAGTAAACCCAGGAAAACCAAAACTGAAACTTTTCTCTTGAGCAGTAGACTTCCCAATATATTTGTGACACTGCATGAAACTTCTGACCTAAGATGTATTATTTCACTTAATAGCGAAATCTTGGAACAAAGATAATTGATATTACTCAGTTTGCTGATACAACTGAGTGATCTATCTCACTGACTAGAGCTAGTAAATTCAAGTTGCCTATTTCAGCGACCAGCATTACTGTATTTTCACTGCTTCTACAGCAGTCGTCTTGTCGTTTTCTGTATTTGTGTATTGGTTAGTGACAAAAGTTTCAGAGTTTTGCTCTCAGAAGCTAAACTAGAGTTATTTTTACATGCTGTCTTCTACCTGACAGTCTGACATAAGCAATTGGGAAATCTCTGCATAAATTACTTCAGGTCTTATGGCAACTGTTGCTATCTTTACTAGTCCACGTAAAATCATTTCTCCACTGATGACAGAAAGCACAAAGTCTTTTCTTCTCTTTAGGGCATGTATTTTACTTATTGATAGAATGGTACCATATTTATAATCCCTGTAGGAATGTAATTTGAGCAGTTAAAAATACATCAATACTGAAATTCAACTTGAGACCATGCTAACTCTGTTTTACAGCCCATGCTACTGACCAATAAGCTCTAGAGATGATGGGTTATGCAATCAATATGTTGCCCACCATGAATTTACACGGTACAATCATCCTTAGATATACAGGACATTGATTATAGCATTTCTGGTTGTATGTCTTTTAGATGCAAAAAAAGCTTCACTGCAGATATATTTAAACTATGGTTCAGGGATTTTTAAGTGGTAATTAAAAAGTCACCTTTATATGCAGTTTGCAAATAAACGTAGGAGCCTTTGATTTAAAAGGCACTGCACAATTGTAAAACACTTATTGGCATAGAGAGCACTCAATCTCAGATAAGATAGTGAAAAATAAAACAGATTTCAATAAAAATATTTCTAATTTAGTTACTCAGAATTTCTCCTGGGCAGGTGTGTGCAAACATGACTGTCCACTGTATTCAACACAGTTTCTTCTGTCTTTGAGCACCGGTGTGGAGAGTTTTCTGAGGAAGACAGATGAAACCTTCAGCCCCCCTCCCCTCCCCTCATTTTTAGATATTGTTCCACCTCATTACTTCTCTGAAGCTCTCACCCAGCCCTTCTCATACCCTGACTAAAAATGTATCTTTTTCTTTCCAGTTTCATGATACACCTCTGAAGCTTCCCTTCTATGATTTCCACAGCAATTCAGGGCTCACAGTACTCTGAAGCTCCCTCACAGCCTGCACTCCTCTATTCACAGATCGCTGAACGCAGATAAAACTTCCATAGAGCACGGAAAGCCATCTAAGAACAAACTTCTAAGTCTTCGCAGAAGGAGATGAATTGCTGTCACGCTTTAAGCCCTGCCATGAACCCGCTACTCACTCTGTCTTTGTGATGAAACACAATACTGACTATACATTCAAAACATTTGCTGTATATATCAGAGTCTTTCCAAAAGCTTCCTTGACTGCCATTTCCCTACCTGTGTTAAAAGAGCAAAAAAGAATGGTGGTATAGGATCGTGTGTCAATAACCATAGACAGAAGCATTCAGACTCAGTCACAGCTTTGATTTTATATGGGAGGTATAGTGCTAGTCTTTGGAAAAAGGCTGCTGGAAAAAGTTTCCTCAGCTTGAATTCTGAAGCAGGTTTAATAAGCGCTAGCAATTGCTTAGTGTTTCTCTGGAAAGGTTTGACCGAAACGCTTATTCCTGTGAATGAAATGAAGGAAGACCCTTAAAATAAATGATGGCTTACAAATTAAAGATGTGAGTGTCAGTGCCATAAAATAATAGAGTTGGTATCCAGTCTGCTCAAAGACCTTCTGTGCATAGGCATTAAGTGGAGGAATGCTGGCTTTTCTTACACAGAAAAGGGAACGATAACAGCACAGCAAATTTCTTCCCTCCCAGCCTCCTCTCATATATGCATGTGCACTTCTGCATGATAACTACCCACTGGGACTCCAGGCAAGGAGACCCAGTTTGGAGCAGGTTTCCATGTTTCTATCATATTTCTTTTACCCTGTCCCTAGGGAGGAGTCTCACCTGCTATGGGGAAGGGTAAGAAGGAAGGGGAAAGAGAAGGTGAGAGGGGTGGTTGTTCTCAGCCCTTCCCATTGCAACCAGGCTGCTGTGTGCCAAAAGAGTGCAAGAACCAGGAAGTGGGACGGACAACTTTCAAGAGGGCTCAACAGGTGTCTGAGACCCTGTTCCCCAAGATATTCCTAGTTCTGATATGACAAGAGGAATATAATTGAGAACCTTGCGTGACCTTCCTCCCAATCATTAAACTATAGTCAGTGTGCCGCCTTTCATCCAAACCCCATCCTTGCACTTAATGGCATGCTCTGGGCCATGAGCACAGACCCAGCACACTCTCTGTGCTAGTTTTGGAGCCTGCACTACACAAAAGGGCACAAAGTGTTTTCCTGGTTGCAAGGCATGGCCATCAGACCCAGTGTTGTGCTACACTGGTATCCAACCACAGCTGAGGAAATAGGGAAAAACGGTAAAAATCAATTATTTCCTCTCTTGGAGACATCCAGCACCTTGGCCTTGGTCTGATAAGAAACCTGCAAGAGGCACTTTTGGTGCTTGGTGAACATTTTAATTCCAGTTTCGAGGAAGCCAGTAGATGCATTTTCAAACTAAATGCAGAGCAAAAAAAAAAAAAAACAAAAAAAACAAACAAAAAAAAAACGAAATGTCTTAAATCTAAGGATTTAGAATTGCAGAAACATCCCCATTTTGAGTTGGGAGCACTTATACACTCCTACCACTGCAACTAGGTGTGACAGCTGCTGCTGTGCACAGATTCAGGCATGCACCAATCCTTCAGAGAGGAGAAAGGGGGCAAACTTCTGTGCCTTGGGATGGTAACATGGGCTGGCCCAAAAGTCTCCCCTCTAAAAAATGCCAGGAGTGGAGAATGGATCCTGCTTGTGTAGGAAACCAATCTGAGTTCTGGGAAGAACAGAAATGTTGTTATTCTTCTGTAAAATACAGAGGAGAAAGAAAAATGCAGCCAAACTGGCTTGGCTAAGTGTATTTTGAAGCTGAACCATCTTCTCCATTGAGTTTTAAAAACAAACACTTGTAACTTAGATTGTTTTACAGAAGTTCTTTAAGCTTTAATGATAGTAAGAGTTTGACAAAAAACAGGTCTTTCATGTTTTTCGATTTTGAAAGTCAATTGCTATTGACAAAAATACTGTATTGCATTGATTAGAAAGATTTGAGTAAACAAACAGATTTTTTTTTCTTTCAGTTTATTCTGCAAAAAGCCCTATAGGCAGTTCTTTGCTGTGGAGACTGGTGGAAGACAGGAACTAAGTGAGGCTGCCTAAAAATTTGAAAGTATTGCCTAATGATTGATGGATCATACTTGACTGATAATACCTCAAGGTGATTTTGCAAACCAGAAAATCCTGTGCTGATTTCACACTGATGGATTACTGAGGTGTATGGGTTAGACAAATTATTTGCCTGTGTTTACAGACTAGCAGTAGAAACCCACCCTTCAAATAAAAATGTCAAAAACAGGAAGAATAATCATATGCTCTTGGTATGCTCAATGATTCTGTGATTCTGTAAAGTATACTGCTAAGGTGTGGATTCTAGCAAGTGGAATTTATGATATTGTATAACACTAAATATTAAATTCAACGCAAAGTGTTACATATATTTATGATTTTTAATATGTTTTACAAAAGAAAGGATACTGCCAGTTTATGTTCTGTTATTATTGGTGGTAGAGGTGTTGCTGTTATTTTTTTTTATGGTTATTGCCATAATGAAAATTTTCCTTCTCGGGTCCCAAGGAACTTTATATTTGAGTCATTGTTTCAGTTATTAGATTCCAAAAATTCATTCATTTGTTCTAGTCAAATATTGTATATAGCATTTAATAAAATACAAAGGGATGTATTCACTTTTCTGAGGCAAGGTTGTAGGAAAGGACTTCTTGTTTCTAGCTACCTTATGGCATAAAGTTTCTACAAAAAATTACTTTAAAAAACCCCAAAAACATTAAAACAGATTTTTGGTTGAAGTGTAAGAGTCAATAACAGGGAAAAAATCACCTAGCAAGGGCATTGACTACCACTGAAAAGCCTTCACTGAATCCAGGCAGCAATCTGAGGTCAGCACAAAACCTCTGATTCATGTGCCATCTACTGAAGACAGAGGGATCTTCACCTCAGTATTGAATGACTATGGGCTCAACTCTCCTGGGAAATACTGCTTTGAAGTCGTAGAGCTCTATTACCCCTGAGGAAGCAGTGGGAAGCAGTCATTTTGCCTCACGACTAGATGGATATAAATAATGTCACTTAAGTCAATTCTAAGGTTTGCATGAAACTCGTTAGAAGCTCAGCTCTGAAGGTTTCAGTCAATGCAAGAGACAATAACAACATGCATCTAATAAAGCAAGAGTAGAAGTATCTTTCACAGTATGAACATATCTGAAAAATCATGAATTCAGCTACCTTTATGAAATTAGTTAGTAAATATGAAGCAACTGCTATGGTGGGAAGATATTAGAAAACTGGTTTCTTGAAGACAGATTTGGCCTCACAGTCTATATAGATGAAAGACAGAATGGTATGATTCCAAGCATGCATCTCAAACACTAGCATGAAAGATCTCCTGGTTCAGACAAATATTTTCACATATATTTAGCTCAATAACTGCTTTTAGCCAAAGGGGAGATAGACGCATGTTCAAGAAATAAAGTCTCATGAGTTACTCTCTTCTGGGTTTATTATAGGGAAATTTGAAATTTAAATAGACATCTTTGGAAAAAAAAAAAACCCATACAACAATCATATTGCCTCACTTTATAGCCTCACTAGCCTATTCTGCAAGCATATCCTGTCATTTTACAAAGGTAAAGATAGATGGTGTTTCCTGCACTGAAAACTAATTCAACCCAACAACAAAATGGTCTAGCTGATCTACAGCTTTAATTCCATGCACATATGTCTCAGTGTCAATCTTTAAAAGCTCATATGAGGATCACATGAGAACTCAGTTATCAGACTTCAAGTTCTTGATCTACTGGATTGTCACTTAAGATTTAAGCCTGCCAGATACTGAACACTCTGCAATGAGTAACACATAACAGTATCCAAGCCTTGGCATGTGACTCTCTGAGATAGCATATTTTATCACGGTGCTTTCCCCTTTCTCTTGCCTTTCTTCTACCTCTCATAACATACAATGCTGAAGAAAGCTAGATAATAATAAAACATTGTATGTATCTCTTGGAATAAAAATAAATCATCTGTTTGGATATACTCTTTTTATCATATTTTTTTCTGATATTCATAGGAGTTTTCATTATTTGTTTCTATTACTCTATTATCATACAATGAAGAACACTTCTTATTCTCTTCTTTATATACTTTGCCCCTTGAAAAGTATTTTTTTTAATATAACAAATAAATCCTTCTTGTGCATGCATCTCTTTTGCTACTGTAAGGAAAGAAAATTTTTAAGGTTCAAAATCCATTTTGGTAGATCAGGAAAAGCAACCTGCCTGGGCCAAAACGTAACCAAGTTCTTAAGGGCTCATAGAATTGGTAGCATGGAGAAATGAACACATACCTTGAGATTTTGTGGCCTTAATAATGAAATATGGTGCTTTTCACCTCTATGCTACTGATCCAGAAGGAAAGTTGCTACCTTCTGATCACTATTCAGTGACCCATGTGAAATGTGCTGATGACCTCTATCTAGTTCCTGGTAGATACCTCTCTGTCTTGTAAAAGCAAACAGCAGGGTTAGTGCCCTGGTTACCAGTTTCAACAGAGAGGCTGATAACTGCTGGACCACTACTATTGTAACTGCTCGGACTGTATATTTTCACCTGCCAGAATTGTTAGCCTGCTACCATGTGGGAACAAGAGATTGACTTTAAAAACAACCAGATGATGTGAAGCTACATGCTAACTTGGATGGCACAAGGAAATCTGCTCAGCACAAATGACTCTTGAAGTAAAGCTTCAGTGATACGATTTTTCCTTGCTTTAGTCTGATATCCTTATCCTTCGTAACACCTGTTCCAGTAACTCTGAAATACTTTAGAAGCTTCTCATTACACAGTCAGTGGGTTCACCGCGGATTAACATTTCTGTTGCTTTGATATAATCAGTAAATTGCAGTATGCAGGGCATGTTAGAACTCCCAATATTTGTGAAAATTGAGGAATAAAACCTTGAGAGCTCATGAATTTTCTGCATTTGGCCGAGTAAAGAATCTAAAGTTGCATCCAAGATTCTCTGGTATTAGAGTTGGAAGAAAAATTATGCCAGAATGTCTTCAGGGAAGGGGTATTCATGAGCACCTATGCACACTCACTCCACTCAAAAATGTGCAGAAAACTATTCAAAAGACCACTGCAGTTTTCAGAAATTCTCTAAAGAGATTTGGTGGACTTTGAGGCAAGTTAAGAGATACAGCACAGAACTGCTGTAAAGCACTTTTATATGAATTTTCTATATGGCCCCGGGGAAATACAACTTGCTACAACTATAGAGCAAGGGAGGTAATCAGTTGAGGAAAACACTACATAATTTTTGTTCCTGTGATGCTAAAACACTTTGCTTTTCCTACTGGGATACAGTACCTCTCCCCCTGGAAAAAGGAGTGTGGTAATATAAATTTTCTTTTCAATGCAGAAATAAAAAAGAGATAATAAGTCTACAGATCAAATTAATTATTGTTTTTATTTTTCCTCATAAAAACAGGATAATCCTAGTCCAGGAGAATTCACAACAGTCCACTGCTATTCACACTCTTCAACTCACTAATTCAAGCAAGTGTTGGCACTTCTTTTCTTGATACTCACTTTGATTATCATTATGGGCAATTTGCATCCTCAGCCAAATGCAAATCCTTAAGCCACTGTTCAGAACTCTTTCATTTCGTCTTCTAAGAAGAAGTTGGAGAATACATTAGGGTGAGAGAAAAAGGAAGAAAGCTAGCAGTTGAAAAGTGAAACTTTAATAGGATTTTAGAGAGAAGTAGCTGAGAAACTGTGAAGAAAAGAAAAAGGAATACAGAAACACAGCTTAGCAAAAAGTTACTCACCAAACAAATATCATAAACAATTAAATCTCATGGACTGGTAACATATGTTAATAATGTCTTTCTGTTGTGATAATAGATGATTTTTCACAACATCTCTGCAGGCTTATAGTACTTCGACACTGTTATTGGGGCAGTAATTCCTCACTCTCTTTCATTTCTGAAATTACTTAAAATTCATGTGACCCAATAAAGCCACTTTAAAGCCAATTTATTGCATCAAGGTTTCAAGCCTAGAAAGCTCAAAAAGCTATGAACAAAAACAAAAAACAAACAAAAAAAACCCACAAGACTGCTTTGCATGCGTGCATGTATACAGCTTTACCTTGACTCACCCAGCTTTAGGAGCTTTATGTTTTTATTCTTGGTCTATATTAAGGATCTTGTTCTGGTGAACTTTCCAACATAAAAGTTTTTCCCAACGTTGCTTTCACGTTAGGGAGTGGTTTGCAAAAATCACATTTATAAGCAGCACAACTTTTAAAATCTCTTTGTGTGTATACGGTATCAGTTTTAATGCAATGTCTGTTAGGTAACGTCTTAGTGTGCTTGAATTCTCTGATTGCTTCAAAACACTAGGGAGACACCTTACATTTGGACTCAAGCTGGCAAAGCTAGATATGTGCTATCAGCAACATGCGCACAAATGCTACATTTTGTCCGGATTTCCTAGTGCTTCAGCTAACATACAACATAGCAAGTGGAATAAGATTTGGTAAAGATGATAAAACTGCTTCTTAAAACAAAATAACTCAGATTGTTTGTATCACACTTTGGTTTTATATATTTAATCATCCTTCTATTTTTAAAATCTAAATCATGCTTATTTTCCTGTCCGTTTCTTGGATGACAGTACTGAGTGTCAGGACCAACTCTTTGTATTACTTTTTGACAAGGAACTAATACATTGTGTGCTGGTTTCTGCCATTTTTAACATGTTCATAGATTATTCTCCAAATTGTTCTTCCGGAATGTTATCAATATAATTTGCTTGTTGCGGATGTGCAGGTGGTACACATATTGCAAAAGTAAACAAATTCTCAGGAGATAATCCCCATTCTAGGACAAATGAACTCAAAGACACCTCACCTGGTTTAGCAAGTCCCTGAATCAAGAATTGCTGGAAGCTGGGAGAGTATTCTGTAGAATTACTGCTGTATGTCTCCCAGAATCAGATTTTCTTCCACAGACAACCACTGCTGGCCACTACCAAGGACAGGCTCCTGAGCTAGGTGGACTTTTGACTGACCCAGTGTGGCTGTTCCTGATGTTCTTATGTACTTCAAAGGCTTGTTTATCTTACCCATCAGTTCTCACTCTTGAAAAGATGAGGAAAACTCACACTGCTAGTTGTGGATCATGACAAAAAATATTGCTCTGACCCCTAGACATTGGCAATTGGATTAAGCAGAGAATCCAGGGACTGAATCTTGACATTGTGTTAGCAGTGTTAGGAGCAGCATAATGAAAGCCCTGAAAAAAAAATGATCATCATCAAATGCAGCTCCACCAAGAGCAGCTATTCACCATACAGATCAAATTCCTGGATCCAAAGACAAAACTGAAGAAACTTTCTCTGCAACAGAATCTGAATCAATCTGAACAGAATCAAAAAGCCATTTCTTGTCTCAAAGGCTTCAGACAACAGAGCGATGACACAACTTTCCATAAGCTCCTCTAGTCTAATTGCCCTCAGAATGAAAGAGGTGTGCTGTATTTAGAGATTTCAGTGCTCTGGCTCCAACTCTCAGACAGAGATCTCATTACATCATCAATAAGTTCAAAAAAGCCCTTTGCACTTTCTCTAAACATAAGTAGAGAAACACGGCCATAAACTTATTCTCTTTTGCCAGGCTGAATTTGAACCAACAGCCATGATGCGAGTGTGCTATATAGCAGGCTTTAAGCAGACAAACTCATCCACTATTTCAGCAACCATCAGAACAGAAACTAAAGAGGTACAGATAGAAAAATTAAGCACAGGAGTGTGTTATTTTGGGTGCAATTCAGGCTCCACTGAATATTTACTCCCAAATATTCATCTGGACCCAAACTGAAATTTCTGCTTATTTCTCTCTGGACCACCTAGTATTTAATCAGAATGATTTAAACTACAGGAGAGGCAAATTTCCTCTTCCTCTTTAAATAAAAGAAAGAAAAGGGGGAGAGGGGGAAGGTCACCTGGCAAATGGGACAACCAGGACCAGATTTGCTGCACGCAAAGAATTACGTGCAGAGAAAGGCTGGCTGCTGCTATTACTCACTTCTCCTCAAGGCATGTTTTGAAAGACAAGGAGTGCAAGGAACAGGACTTAAAACACTATACATTTTAGTACAAATGTTTTCAAAGATTCCAAGATTTATTGGTGACAGTCACTGTGAAGGTGGCTGTGAGGTCAGTGACGTTAATCTATATCTTATGTGGTATGTCTGTCTTACTGAGAAGAGGACCTAAATGCTTTGGTACACAGTGAGACGAATGTTTAAATGGTTAAAGATTTTATATTTTCTCGTTATATTTTCTCAGACAACAAACAATGAAGGTATTGTGAGGACTGCTGACAAGTATCGCTCTTTACAGGAATAAGTTATAATCTTTATTTTGAACCGTGATACAAAGGAAAGCCAAAGAAGATATCTACCATGCCTGCATAGCAAAATAATAATAGTAATCCTGGCAAGCTATTCAATTTATATATTATCATGATTAACAGACATTACATTTGTAATTATTTGTTCCTTTCCCAAGAAAGGTAATTCAACTCTGGAAAAGAGAGATAATACATTTTCATGAACTACCAATTCATTTCAGCATAATCATGGTAGCTGATGTATCCCACAATGTTATCTTGAAAACGGGACTGAGTAAAAGCAGGCATGTAGTAGAAAAGAACAGATGGAAAATGCTATTGCAAGCACTGTGTACTATACTAATCGTAGTTACAAGACATTGCCTTCTTTCCTAAATATTTCAGCAAATTGTTATGCTTTGACTTGAAGGCAAAGTGTTTGTGGGTTGCTAAAGGCATCTGTGTCATGACATCTGGTCAGCCATTAGATGTTGCTTTCAATATCAGAAAAAGGTGCAGTTACTGTACCTCAGCAATGCGTAATATTGAGAGATATTTCAAAGATACGATTAAAATTCCTGAATAATAAAATACTTGTGTAACTTGTCAAGAAGTAAGCTGGCAGGGCTGTCTTAATAGGAAAATAACTCCCTAAGTAAGCAACCAAAATGATTATTACATAGCCTCTCTATCTTTAATACAGAGAAGTCCAGATTTCTGTTGCATGGTGGCATGTTAAAAAATACGCAGAAATGGCCTATTTTCTCTTATTTGAAATCAGATATTAGGATTTTTTTACCACTGACTTCAGAGAAGAGACTCTGAAAAAAACAAGCATTTTCAGTAGAGATCCAAATCATTAAATTTACCTGTTTAATTTATCTGTCTGATTCATTTTTCAAATGAGGCAAACTCCCTTAGGCTTTAGTGAATACTATTCTAATTTAGAAACTGAATAAAGACCAAGGTCTAACCATCTCCATTTCCCTCCAATGTTAATGCTTTTTCTAAGTAGTTGGAAATACAAATGTTATTGGAGAATGGAGTTATACTTAATCCGTGTCAATTTTCTAAACAAATGCTTGTACACTTTTCATATCAGCCTTTTACAAATATATATTTATATATAGCAGTTGAATACTACACAATATTTTCAACACTTCCTGTTTTCTGTTGATATATTTTCCAGAATGATCACTATTAAGGTAATTATGCAGTAATTTCTCACTCTTGGTTTATATAGCTATCAAATATACTTTTCCCAGAGTCTTAAGCAAGTCTCTTGGCTCACATGAATTATAAAAATATAATTTCTCAAATTTCAGACTTGTTCTATTCATTATTTTGCATTCTCAGGATATATTGTAGGAACTTGCATGTTTATCATTTGTTCTGTAACATTCTCATTAAGCATCACTTTGTTTACCCTTTGCTCTTTCTCATCTCATGTTGCTAGTTATTTTCTTGCTTCCAGCAGAACTCTACTGATTTGATTTCCATGCCCTCATTAGACATTCTTATTGAAAATAAGCACATACAGCTGATTAAAATTTCCTCCAACATTTGAAATCTTCATTTGTTTTCTCATTATCACTTACCTTTCTTATTTCAGAGTCCCCAGATTTTTGCTTTAAGTTTTTGTTTGTTTTTCTGCAAGAATCCAAAATCCATGGCCATGTGGTTTTTTAGAGGTAATACGGGTGAGCTAACAATAATTATTGAAAAAAAAATACTGAGCTCTTTCTTCAGCCAACTAGCTATATGGGGACTACTCATCTAGACTGTCTGTTACATGGCTACTAGTTACAAGTATTTTAGACTTAAGTCAGCAAAGTACATGTTTAACATCAAGAACATGGGTGATCCAATCTTCATTTCTTAGTTTAGGACCAAATTGCTAGGCTGGGACCAGCCTGAATGATGTAGATTTACAGCACTGTAGATAGAAATTGCATTCTTTAAATGCATTATTCAGGATTTGCTCCTAGTGTAGTGGGCCAGGTCATCTAAATCATGAAGTTTCATTTCCATTCCCTGAATAGATAGCTAAAACTTTTTATAATCTATTTCAAAAATGAGAGCTTGCATAATCCAGGGACTGATTTGTGGTTTTGTTCAATCCTGTCTGAGACCCATATGAAAACTGGCCTTCAATTAACATCAAAGCTCCCAAAGACTTCACTATACGTATGGCTTTATCTCCAAATTCTTGGTCACTGATTTTTCATTATTAAAAAAAAAAAAGACAAACTGATTTAATGATTCGGGGGTTTGGAAGCAGAGATGTATTAGACCAAAATTTTGCATCTGGAAGAATGAAGAAGATGATCTGAGTTCCTTATCAAGTACCGGTCAGATCTAGAAATTGCTATTCTATTCTCCACTGCTTGTGAGGAACAGCTCTGTTTACCACCCAAAATTGAAGTGGGGAGTATGTGGCTTTGTGGCAGAAAATAAAGCTAGCACAAACTAACTAACTAACTAAATAATCAGCATAAGACTCTAATTTCTATTTCCTTCTGATCAATGACTTAAAATTCTGAATTGCAATGAAGCTGGGATCTTTAATTTGTCTATTCCATAAGGAGAGGAAAAAAAAGAAAAACCAAACAGAGACCTCTATACAGAATGCTAATTGCTGAGAATACTGTGTGCCTATTGATATTTCATTTAATAAACTGGCATGCTAGACACATTTATTTTAAAGTTCAGGTTTAATTAAAAGATAAGACTAAGCAGCAGCTTGGCAAGAGGATAAGGAAAATTGTTGAATTCTTTGTTTATGATGGCAAAGCAGCTGCTTTCATTTTTTAACTAATGTAAACTTAATGTCAAATCAAGAGACTACTTTCATATTTTTAATGTATTTAATGAGTTACTCAAGTTTGCACTCAGGCAATTATCCTTTCTCATGTGATAGTTTTACAGACTGAAACATTTGCAGGTCCCAATCTGCTCAGATTTTTAAAAAGCTGTTTTCCCCATCTACATCATTGTAAAAAAACCCTTATCTTCAAAACTAAAACTATCCTCATTGGTCATAAGGAAGAGGTTGAAAACAAAAGCATAGGAAGCTGATACGGAGCAAGTGATTAGGTGTTTAGTGGATAACAGTTGAAAACTGTCTTCCTACAGCAAGGATTTGAATGCTTTCAAATAGATTAGTACAGAGGGCAAAACATTTATGGCATGCCATGAGAGTATAAAGCTGGGCATATCTCTGCTGATGGCAATAAAGTTCAGCCCATTCGCATTAGAAGAACAGCTGCCTCTGTTTACTTCTTTTGCATCCCTTTGCTAACCAAGTACGAAGGGTGGCAAAGTGAACATTCTCTTTATCACTTGAATGAGGTAGCATATAGAAACCCAATGAAAGATGAAAACCTCATTCTTATAGGTACTGAAAAAGTAACTAAAAAAAAGCATAGTCCTTGTTGAAAGGAGCTAAAACAAAAGAACATGAATTGATCCTAAACAGATAAATGAAGGAATAAAAAGTTCAGGAAGCACTGGGGGACAGAGGAACAGATGCATCAAAACTGCTGGCTAGCTACGGCAATCCCTATGTGGAAAAAACACAGAGCAGTCATTCAGGGAGAAGTTATGAAGTTTGGCAAACTAGTTTTCATGCAGCATAAGCCAACATACATACATTTCCAGCTTTAGGGACCTCTAATCAATGTCATGTCTGGACATACCTGGTCAGAAATGTCAAGAACAAAGATGAATGGAGGAGTGAGGTTATGGAGGATGTGTATCCTGAATCAGAAAAAAAAATGCAAAATGCATTTTGTTTTGTGAAAACAATATACGTGTCCAGTTCTGGGCCCCACAGTACAAGAGGGATGTGGAGCTGCTGGAGAGAGTCCAGCGCAGGGCTACAAGGATGATCAGGGGCCTGGAACATCTGCCCTATGAGGAAAGACTGAGGGAGCTGGGCCTGTTCAGCCTGGAGAAGAGAAGGCTGAGAGGGGATCTAATCAGTGTCTATAAGTACCTCAAGGGAGACACTGAGGAGGATGGTGCTGGTCTCTTTTCAGTGGTGGCCACCGACAGAACTAGAGGTAATGGCCACAAACTGAAACACCAAAAGTTCCACAGGAACTTAAGGAAAATTTTCTTAACAGTGAGGGTGACAGAGCACTGGAACAGGCTGCCCAGAGAGGTTGTGGAGTTTGTTTCTCTGGAGATCTTCAAAACCCGCTTGGATGCAGTCCTGTGCCACATGCTCTAGGTGACCCTGCGTGTGCAGGGGGGTTGGACTAGATGACCTCTAGAGGTCTCTTCCAATCTTAAGCATTCTATGACTCTATGATATACTCTTATAGTAAAGAGTGAGATCTCCTTACCAGATGTAAAAGATATACATTGCATCACTATTCCATATCAATCACAGAAGTCACTCAGACTTAAAGAGTATCTGCATCTCAGATACTTGACTCTTGTCACGAAGTGACTGCAGTACTGTTCACAAAAATTCCTCTTGGACTCAAAAGACCCTCCTAATAAAAGCATTCTCAAAGATTATATTGTTGTACAAAGAGCGTTTGTGTTCTTTTGAACGACTCAAAAGTCAGACGCTGTATAGACCCAATCTTCCCATGTACCATTGACACCAATAAGCCTGAGGAAGTTGGGTGTACTTAGTCGTTTTCAGTTGTTTCTTTCAGTGCTGTATCTTTTTATTCCTTGGTCTGAAGACAGCACTTCTGGACCAGATCTGACTCTCTGTAACTGTATGTGTCCGCAAATATACTTTGAAGCAGCCCTTCTCTTTCATTTCATCTTTACAAAGTCTGCACTATGCTTATGGCCTAGTTGTGGGGCAGTGAAATCATGTGTATCAGTTTTCATCTACTGAGAGAGGAATCAATCACACTTCTCTTATTCATTACACTTGAAAATTAGCTACCAATATCTACGCAAAACTGAGGTTTTGTTAAGAGATATTTGGCCTACACTGGCATTCCACTTAGTTATGATGGACTCAAAACGGAAAGAGTAACAATTTCAGTAGCAGGGATAGATCTCATAAATATGTAGAATTGCCAGACTGAACTGGCAAAAGGTCTGTGAATGCCCTTTCTCCAACAGCAGTTATAAATGAATGTCTTGGAAAGGGTAAGAACAGAGGAAGCTCACACTATGATGTTTTCCCTGAACACCCTTCTGGATTCCAACAATTTTCACCTCAGGGACTTCCTAGAACAGAAGTTACTGAATAAATTCAGTAGGCATCTCTTCCATCTCCCACCTTCACTGGTAAGTATGCTCACCTTTTGCTACTTAGGTTCATAACTAGAAGTAACTAGATACTAAATTTACACCTAGTTGCTGCAGTTGGCCAAAAGGATTATCTTCACCTTTGTACTTCTTAAGCTATAACACAAAAACAGTGGTGCTTGTGGTAGACATGCCTTCCAGGTAGCACTTCTAGGAAGAGCAGAATGTGGTTACTCATATTGGCCATTTAGCTAATGGTAATAGTAATTACGTAAAAACCTTCGGTCTTCCAGGACTTCCTTAGAAGTCCTAGAATAGCAAGAGTTTTTGCAGTTTTGCTATCAATCTCATGAATAAAACATCACAAACTATATCCAGAATGGAAGTATCTAAAAAGATAAAACCAGAACTATAGAAGCAGAAACTGGACTGATTGTTCCAATGAAGCAATCTTAGCGTACCCCAGTATCTGGCTTAAAATGACAAGTATGATGAGCCACATCTTGATGAAGTCTTGTCCCTTCTCTTTGATTTTCTGTGATTGCTAAGGAAGCACCATCTGTTCTACAAGAGGGACAGCTGTCAAACAACATTCCCTTCTTCTCAGCTGATATCCCTCTGGCAGATGAAATACGTTCACGGGTCAAACTTTAACCCAAAGAAGTTAATGGATAGTATCCTTGGTAGTAAGGTGCTTAGCAAAAAGAGAAAGAGTGCAATAATCAGAACATATTTCCTATAACATTCATCAAGTAAGCAACTTCGTAGCCCTAGGCCATAGTATGTCACTCCTTGTTAAACACACATCCCCATTGATTTCAATATGGAGTTGCTTTGAAAAACTGGCAGTAATACAGATCCCCGGATACACCTGCACTAGGTTTTAATGTTGAAACTTTTCAAAAGTTGAAGGCAATACCTTACCACAGCATGCAGCCTGTTAAAAAAGTCACTCTGAATGAAAAGGTAAAAAATACAGAAGTAAGATTTTGAATAGCAGCATAAAGGTGTTGTAGATTTTTTTATTCCTTTTTTAAATTATTTTGTCAAAATCATTTTGAACTTGAACTTGAATTTCATTTTTTTTTCTAGATTTTTTTTCAAAATCTTTTTAAGACTTAAAGACCAGTTTTGCAGGCACTATTTTGCTACAGGACACTTAGACCTAAAACACCTCATGGGGCCATGCTAAAGAGACAGGTGGAAGAGGCCTGACCTGTCCAGCCATTGTCCCTCGGCTGGGATCAGAGCCCAGGAGAGCATCTTCTCCAGTGTGGGGCCTTGGCCCTACTCCTGCAGTGTGGAGATGCTGAGCTTTGGCATTGCCCATAGGGACATCCATGGCATGAGGCACCTGAGTCCATTTCAACCAGAAACACACTATTTCCTTTCATGTAAAGCAGTTACAAAAGTCCTAATGAAATGAAAGAAAAAAAAATCTTTCCAGATTTGTTTCCACACTCATCACAAAGTCAGCCTTTTTTTGCTAAAGGTGTGGTTAAATATCTTGCCAATTTGAAGTGCCTATTAAAATGTTTCTAGCATCAAATCCTTCAATCTTACCTGGTCTCCCTTGTTTCCAGGGTTACAGGAAGGAAGCAGAGCCCACAAAACATAGATATATATATGTATATATATATATATAGTATGTGCTCCTTCAGTCTTACCTTCCTTTTCCTGCTTGTCTGTGTAAAAGGTGTTGCTCTTCCAGCTCCTGCAACCCCCTTTCACCCCATGCTTTGTCTGGCATGCTGCTTCTCTCTCCCCTTGCAGACAGACACAGTTGTGCTCCAGCACAAACCTGCACCACAGCTGTGACCAGCCAGCTTTCAGGTGTCATGCTTGCAGACATGAGCTGCTAACATTTATCTGCTTTGTGCAGGCAAAAAATACTTGCGAAGAAAATATGCATTAACAAAAAGAAATGCCCTTTTGTTGTTTTTGTTGTAGGTAGTAAACTCCCTACATAATGCAAATACTCTGTTCCTTCATCTTCTCATCTAATTTAGATGACACTTACTTGAATTTTTTTCATGATGTATGCACCTTGCTGGAGCACCTACGATTGCCAGGCTCTGTCTTTTCTAAGCAGCTGGAGCTCCTTTGCTGTCTTTAATTGTACTGAGGAGAATCATCCAGCCAGTGCAACCAACACACAGCCTAAATAAGAATTAGGCCGACAAAATGAAGTCTGGCATAAGCCTAGACAGGACGAGTTCCGACGCCACGTTGATGGTGTCAGCAGGGCCATTGAAGTGAGAAGCACAACATTTTTCTTTGACGACAAGCACCATTAAAATTTTTCCTCGCGGGCCTCCCCCCACGCTGGCACAGACGGGGCCGTGACAGCTCGATCAATCAGCCGCGGCAGATCCCGGGGAACGCAGCCATCCGCAGGGACCCTGGCATCAACTGTGGGGCTGCGCCGGACAGTTAATATTCCATTCCTCGATGCACAAGGCCCAAAGCATGATCGTTTTTCTTTATTTTTTTTTTAAGACTCCTCTTTCCAGATGACACAATTGCCAAGGAAAAACTCTGATGCCATTCTTATTCTCTATGCGGCATCTGAGGTGAATTATTAATCTTTCTGTCGGGCTTAATTCCTGACCCTAAGTTTAATTCTATTTCAGCAGCTGGTCTCTCTATTAGCCTCACTGCACTTGAATTGGCACTGCTCTTTTAGCTGTTTCCTGCCAATGCACTGGCGGAGCAACTTCTGAGCTATATTGATTCGGTTTTAATTTCAAATAATGTTCTTAATAATAAGATGCTCCAGGACAAAAGACATTAAGAGGCTTGCCTGATATAATGAGACGTGACAACACACTTCCCTGTATCTGACAGGACCAGAAAGCAGGAAAGTCAAAGCTTTCCTTGTTCCAAATAATGCTTTTTGTCAAATGCAAGGAAATGTGAGAGAGAGGGTTGGCTTTTGCTTTCAAAAATAAAATGCAGCTGACCTTTACTTAGGCAACTAGAGAGCCACTAATCTTTTCTGACCTAAAATAACTACCCTCTTGTGTAGAACAATCCCATAGTATCACTGAAATAAGTTATAAATTAATTTATGAAAGGTAAGGAATTAAGTTTTATGATTGATATAAAAGCTGCTGTACAAGGCTCAGAGACTTATATAAATATACATTACACTGAGACTAAGCAGAAACTTATTAATATACTCTCATTTGTCTGGGAAAGTACAAATATGTAGAGGGATTTTGGTTTTGCTTTTGTCAATACAGTTGTCATTTTTACCTCTACTGTCTCTGAATAAATAATGAATATACCCTCACTGTTGGTGCCGCAGGATCAAAACTCGTTATCTTTAGAAGTAAATCCAATAACATTTTAAAAATCTCATCAGCATTCCTTATAGAAACAAGAAATCTACTAAAAGGACATAATTTTTTACATGCTACAGTAGTAATTTAGGAAACTTATTGCCACAAGACATCACTATATGAATCTAGCTGAGCTATGTAAAACCTTCAACATTTATAATAAAATGACTGTCTTTACCTTTGCTTACAAAAGCTACAAAATAGTTTTTCTAAACAGTAGTGAAAGAATAAATAAATAAATTGTTTTCATGGCTCAGATCAGAAGCTATCCACAAGCAAAAGGCCAGGGAATAAATTGTTTGGGTTTAATCTTCTTTTAAGGTTTACAAGGTTTTTCATTCAAACAACTTATTCTTAAACCACATAGTTATATAATCTGAGCTAATCAATGTGACCAATATGCACAAATAATAAAAAATTATTTTGAATTTTGAATGCAAACTTGTTCCAAAAATATTTGAGATATCTCAAATATCTCAGAACTAAATATCTGCATTTTTTTTTAGCTTGGCCAGGCAATCAAAAATTGTTGATTGTATAAGTACATTTAGCTTCATGTTATTCCATATGGAAGTATGGATACTGAAGAAAGCAGTACACTGGGTTCACTTAATATGGTACTTCCTATGTTCCTCCAGGAGTAAGAAGGCTGAAGGAGGTTTCAATTGCTAGATGTATATGCCATCCTGATCAGAGCTCAGGCAAATATTATACAATCATCTCCTCCCATTTAGGTTTCATTGCATTATAGGACAGAATATCCATAAAACGGTTTGTCACTGGCTTTGTGTGGAAACATGTAAACATATACAAACAAAAAATTTGGGGTCTGCTTCATTTTCCCTGAGGTCAAACTAAGTGAGTGCATACAATAGAGGAGTATTACCCTGAAAAGGAGCAAAGCAGAACTGCTGAGCATCAGGAAGTGCTGATTTTTGTTATCTATTGCTTCCAGAGCCCTGTCACTCAGCCATCTGTCTCTACTTCACTGTCTGAGTACACTGAGAACCTATGCTTTTAGGGTTTTTTTATCTGTATGTTTCTCCAGTGATCCTGTGCTTGCAATCTAGTGCTTGGAAAGTGATAACCGATAGTGCTCGTTACCCTTGATTTGTGAACTGAAGAATAATACAAACAGGTAAGTGAGCATCCTTAACTGATCAGAGCAACGATATCTAAAAGAAGTATCAACATCAAAGGAAATTTGATGACTTTGTCCTTCCAAGGCTCCAGGCCATCATGGTGCTCGAATATTTGACACACAATGAGTAGAAGTTCTCCACTGACAAGATGCAGTTCTCCATTAGTAAGATCCTAGTGTCCTTAAGTCCTGTCTTTTTAAGGACTATACCTTCTCAGTATATGAATTTAATTACAGCAGACATAAAAGTACCTTTCTACTATCTGCAGTTTAGTGATTCTTGAGTGAGAGCAGAGAAATTTCTTCCTACTGTCATTTCTAACACATGTGCAGATTTTGCATAGCTGTGTAAAGGTTACCATCATGATTCCTACACTCCAGATAATCAGACAGTCTGAGAACAAGAAATAAGTAGGGAAAATAATTTTTTTCCTCCCTAATTCTGCATTCTGTAACATGTTTCCAAGTGCTGGTGGTTTGCATTGTTGGCACAACCCTCTTTAACCTGGCAGATGGGAAACTGTGTTCTGCAATGCTGAAAAGCTTTTCCTGCACTCATGTGCAGTTCAACATGCCTCCTCCTTCTGCTACAGAAAGTGGCTTTACAGCCTAAGTCTAGACCTCAGGGCCAGTGGAAAATGTGACCTAACTTGACCCAGCCAAACAAATCTTCTGCTAACATAAAATCTTTTGCAAACCACTCAGTTCTTCAAGGTGAAGCAGGCAGCGCACAAATTCATAAGCAGCTTTTAAAACATCTTTCTAGGTAGGAAAATCAACGTTAACAATAAAATAGTATGAGGTACATACAGAACACATCAATTTCTGCAAGTAATGTTCCCCACTAAAGACCAGTTAATGGGGGCAAATGATGCAGCTCCCAATGGCTCGCATTATATATAATAACCATAAGACAGGTACATGTGCCACATCACCACCTTCTCCAGGCAAATCTTGGGCAACTGCAGCCAGATAATTCTATTTCTCTCTGTTCTTTTCTCAGGACCATCATCTATGTTTTTCTGTAGCCTGGCAGACCTCTGGGACAAGGGCTGTCTATTGCAGCATGTTTGCATGGTAATGATTCCAGTGGGACTGAATGAGATCTCTAGAGACCACCAACTAACAAAACAAGTAACAACAAAACCAAGAATATGCACTTTTCTTAAAGTATCTTAAATCTTCTATTCCTAGGCAACTTTTGAATGCTTATTGAACATTTGAGAAAAAAAGCACAAAAGGACATATTTTTGAAAGTACTTGTTTGCAATTTTGTATGGGTAAGTGCATCATTTTTTCATGCACAAGTTACAGTATGTACAGATTTGGCTACTTCAAATCTATCTGAACATGCACGAAGCCTGTCTACATGAAAAACTGCAGGAAATCTGTGGCATGAAATAAAAAGCCTACAGCCAATCGCTGAAAAAGACTAGTAAAGGACAGATGCAGAAGTGTTTTACTGTCTCTCAGTGTCTTGGGCTCAAGGGGTGAGAGGTTCAGATAAAATCTGATAGGTGAAAGGAGTTGGCATGGCACAAGGAAGGTTAAATATTATTCTCATAAAATACAGCAAAATGTATAAAACTCTGCTAACTGACAAAATGGGGATTCTTTGTTTTTAGGCCATGAAATCACTTTGGTTTCTTTGGCACTGTAGTTCTGTATTCAGCTCAGTAGGGATGAAAACATGGTTGTGTTTTGCCTCCAGAACTGACTGGCTACTGCAACGTCTGTCAGAAGTTGGTATCAAAGCCATCATACAAGAGGGAGGAAACTACAGTCAAATGCCTGCATCTCCCTATGATTTAAACACGAACAGAGAGCACCTAACATCCCAAGGAAGCAGAAGGAGAGTCTGCTGAATGAAGGAGAGGGATGGATGCTTATGTGACATGGGACATATTTCACCAGCTCTGATGCTCAGAGGAGGCCCTCTTTCACTATATATCTCCCCAATGACAGCTCTTTCTTCATTTATTAAGACATAAATGATGCAAAGATAAAAACAGAAATTATGCAGCTCACATTGAGGCAAACAGAAACCAATGTTAATAAAAGGAAGCAACAGTTTCAAAATGACTATCTGCCTGAGTTGATTTATTTTCCAACATTGATTCCCAAGAAAATGTAGACTTGCATCAATTCTGACCTCAGGAACATGATGCTGAAGTACAAAGAGATCATTGGAAGTACTGTTTCTCTTTAGCCAAGACTAAACATCCTAAAGGATTCTCAGCTCTCCAATATTTGCCTTTTTGTATGGCATGTTCAATTTCTCCCGAAGCCAGCTGGAGATGTGTATCTGAAAGCGATCTTCTTTCAAGTAGAAGTTTGTTTGTGTCATTCTGACTTTTATTCCGTACTGCATTAACTCAGAAGTCAGGAACCTAGAACACAGTTTGGATGTTTTTATTGCTCTTACATGATTCTGTATTCTACATTCTCACACACACTGACTTTCAGTGAGGGTCTGTATATTTAACTGCTCTTTATTCTTTTGACTATTTCCCTAGAGTTGACAGTCAATGGCTTAATTTTGAACATCTGGAACAATAATAGCAAAAACAGCAGCAGCACCACCAAATTTTGCACATCAGCTACGAATGCTACTTTCTTTCCCTCAGCAGTATTTTCTATTGTGCAGCACTAAATGTTTCAACTGAGAATATTACAGTCATGTGAGATTTCACATGCCCTTTGTAAGAGTTCTCAAAAGTATTGTGTGCCATACATTATACTTATAGCAAAAAGAATCTCAATCTAAGCTTTGTACCAAGCCACCCAGTCAAACTAGAAATATAACTGAGAAGATTTTTTTTGTAAATGTTCTATTTCTTCTAATTACCTATCATTATCATAAATACCGATCGTACTTTGGATGGAAAATATTAAAAGTTAGACTGGCATCCCATGGACCTTATCATGTAAATTAGAGAAATCACATCAGCAGATGGCAGGCAGGCAAAAAAGTGGAAAATGGGAAACGACTATGAATACAAATGTTTCTGTCACATGCATATTATGTGAAATTTTGTTGTTTTTCTTTTGTCTCTGTAAACATAAGTATTAAGTGACTATAAATACAGTATTATAATTTTTAACAGCACTCAACATGCAAAGTATAATGGATCTTTAGCTAGTACAAACCGGTGTGCCACTGTACTCACCAAAGCTGTACTGACATTCACCTTTTTTGATTCATTCCAAATTGCATTTTTAACCTGACCCTGACCCCAGTGAAGTTAAGAAGGATTTTGTTCAAATGGCAGATGCAGCTGTGTCCAAAGAAGGAAAAGCTTTTTTTTTTTTTTTCCCTGCTTTTCCTAGTTTGTTTAATTATGCAGAGATTGAGCCTGAGTTGTATTCTTTTTTTCTTTCTGCCTAAATACTAATTTTATCACCTGGCAGTACGTGACACAAGAGCCAGAAAATATCCAGTTTAATTTATTGGTAGCAGACTGAGTTTCCTTCCTTCTCAACAAAGAAAAACATTCCTTATAGGCAAACTGAGAATCTAAATTTGCCATGAAATCAGAAAAGCACTGAATATGGACATCAGAAATAGCATCCTTAGAAACTCACTTTTCAGAGGAGAAAGGCAGGTACTCTGAGGCAGGTAGAAGTAAACTTAACACGATAGGTGAGAGGGATTGGCTATTCCTGGCATGGCTAGGTGTGCAATTCTTTTCACTAAACTCACAGGCCTCTTTTAAAGACATAATATCCATGTGGTAAAGCCCTCTCCATCAGAAATACTTACTTTGCATGGAAAAGTACTAATAAGTATTTTTTTCCCCTGTCCTTATTCCAGATTGTGCGGTCAGCAACCTGAGAAAATTGGCCATCTCCCCAGGCAGCTGTTATGTCAAAAACTCCTGTTTTCCCTGAAGCTAAGGGCACTGTCCCAAGAGAACCTGCAAGCACTGCCTAGCTTGGAAATCTAATAAAATGATAAAATCTGGAAGCTGTGCTGAATCGTCCTTGCTTTACTTCTTGCATATGGTTTCTCTGAACATTGTTTCTTCATCACTGCCACTTTATCATTCACTTTTTCAATTACTTATTAAGCAACCACCTATGATTTGACTTATCCATCTGTATCTTATCTCCAAATATTGCCATTTTTATCAACTTAGCACATAAGTAATATATTTTGTTACAATTTTAGTTTGCATTCTTTCCTCCTGTGTGCACTTTTCTTCATCTGGTTACAACTGTCTGCCTCTCTAGTATGTGCCTGTGTTCTCCCAGGACAAAATCAAAAAGATTGCTCAGCCTTTTGATTCATGTTTTTGAAGTCTTTCTCACAGTGATTAGCTACTCTGCCAGTTCTTTTAGTCAGTGTCTTCAAACCATCCCAAACAGAAAGACAAATCTACATCCCTCGCCTCACATTTGCCCCAAAGACTAGCAATCCAAGATGTCACAAATGGGATTACCTACTGGAAATTCCTTCTGTCCTTCTTATTTCCATGCCCTTCTCTGCCTAGCCTCAAGAGAAATATCTCATAACACTTCCCTCATCAGAGGAGTCCTCTTGCAAAGTCAAGGATAAGGACAGCACCTTTTCCTGCTGTGGCTTTTGGGGGAGGAGGGGAAAAAAAAGCCTTGTATGTGACAACAGTAGATGATTATAGTATGTCTGCATTCAGAATTTGCTTTAAATACAGCAGTTACATCTTTCTACATCTGTTTTTTCAAGCCAGTCACTGGAATAGTGTATGAAACACTGGCGAGTTTTAAAGCAAACAAATCCACCTGAGGAGGAGATCCGAGAAAGACCTGCCTCAACATTGCCTGGCAGGAGTTCTCTGTCCTACAGGAGACAATCCCAGCTAAAAGCTTAGAGCAAAACCCTGCCAAGTCACAGGAGTTTCAGTTTCCTTTTTTGCTTTATATCATGCAAAAGGACAACCCCTTGAGCTGCCGCTCAAACCAAAAGAGCCACTTCAGTTGGGCATGGGCCAGGCTGTGGCCCTTTCGTGGACATGCAACCCACCACAAACTGTGGGCAGATGTGGTTGGGGCTCCCAGGTGATGGTAGCTGCTCTCAGTAGTGTCTGCGGGGGATACACTCCATCTGACCTGTGAGGACAATAACTGAGAGAAGAGAATTAAGATCTTAGGAAAAGAAAAAAGAAAAAGCAGTAATTGAACAGATGTAAGTGAAACTCACTGAAGACACTTGAACAAAACGTAACAGGAGTAGAGGTCTGAGCAGCTGCCAAGGATATGTCTTCTCAAATGAAGGATGGAGCCAAGCATGAACATTTCCATTCACCACCCAGGCTGGACAGATGAGAGTCAGTTCAGAGCTGGAAACTCTGCCAAAGAGGCAGCAGATAAATGCTTGGGCACAGGATCTCACTAATGCAGCTCTGCAACTTCCAGAGCAGAATTGGCTTGCTGTTGCCTGGCTTGCAGAGTGGACAGAGAAGTTCACAGCTGCCTGCACCCATCTGTGTGGTTATGCCATAAGAGCCCTACTGAAGCTTTGCCCATCTATAGCAGCTGAGGAGCCTGCTGTGAATTTAAGGGATTAAAAAAGTTTGGCAGAACAAGTAAAACTATGAAGCAAAAAGAATGATTCAGTAACAGATTTGTGGAACACCCCCAGTTTTTGACATGTTAAATTAAGCTAATTTGTTAAATAAATTTTAGAGTCCAAGGGGAATAAATTATGACACAAAAAAATAACCAAAAGAAGAATATATTGTCAGAACTAGAGAGACCTTCAGTGCAAGGCTTTCAATGACCATGGGAAAGCAATGTTACTATGACTACTGCCAGCCAAATAACACCACCCTACCTTCTTAGATATTGCAAATGGGATCTGTGTTTCAGACTAGGTTGTTCTGGATTAGGGGTACAACACAAGGGCATCTTCAGTTTCCAGTGCTTCCATTACTCTGAGGAAGCCATGAACAATGGGATGAGGAGGAAACCTATGTTAAGAATATTCTCCAATGCAAAATGCCCTTTGAAATCAAGCATATACCCATTTCTTGTCCTTTCTGCCTCTCTCTGATCAAATACGTAACCAGAACAAAAGTTTAAAAATACGATTTTAAGTCTCCTTTATCCATGCAATGAGCCATACTTTCAAAGAAACTCTGGAAGGAGAAATAAGACCTGGCTGCATTATCATGTAGGACCTCAGCTTATGCAGTGCCGAACCATCAGTCTATGTTCCACCCACTGATTGCTGGTTCCAGGCACCTATATGCATGGTAGGCCATGATTCAGACCTTAGTGCTGACCTGGGGAATTTTTTGATTGCAAAGCAACAGCTAAAGTAAGACACCTAAGTGTTTAGCCTGAGAACAACACAGAGGATTTGACATGCAACTATACTTCTATGCAGGTTCCAGTGAAGTCAGTAAACTAATCTGCAGAAGTAAACATTCTGTGAAGAATTTCACCTCAAACTTAACTCATGGTGTTTCATGACCATGCATTTCTTCCTGAGATTCTCAGCATTCTTCCTTCACTGTCACTTCTTAGATACTCAAGGCTCCTTCTGTACCTCAAATGATATATATGGGAATCTATATGAAATGGAATTATCCATATCCGCAAAGGTATTGGCACAGCCTACAATTTGGGACTTCTTAGATAGTATGATAGGATACTTCTTAGATAGTATATTAGATATGATATGATTATGATCATATGATATGATATCATATGATAAGATATGATAGTATATTAGATAGGTATATTAGATATTAGTATATATTAGATATGATACTTCTTAGCATGAAAGGATAAATATTTCTATGCTGAGCCAATTACATTAATATTTCAACAGGTAGGTGAAGCAATCAATAGGGAAAAGCAAAGAATAAAAGAAATCTCCACTTGTAAGACTGCTCCATCAGTCAGCAGTTACCATGTTACCTAAAATTTCCCCTGCATTCCTCTAATCCCATTTTCTATTCCACCAAGATTTTGATGTCAAATGCCCAAGAACACCTTCCTTGTTCCTAAATCAATTTTATCACATTGTGACATTAAGATAATTTATGTTTTAACAAGTATTTCCTCTTTACATCAAAAAATGATCTGTAAATAATTTAAGCTTGCGAGTGATCAGCCTAAGTAAGAACTGTATAACCTAAGCACCTTGTAGCATGCCCAGCTATAAGGCAATGGAGAGTATCCTTCCTATTGGGTATGTTATTCTGTTCTGGGAGAGAGGGCGTGATAAAGCGCCGAGATCAACTGAATGGATATCTATTGGCTGAACTATTCACATTGTACAGTAACATAGTTCATCCACAAACAATACTTCTTAAAATGTCTGTCAAAGTGTGTGTCTCTCCACTGATTACAGAGAAAGCCTCCTAATCTGATCACTTTAGGTAAGTGAACACAGGCGAGGTAAATGTAGACCCAGAACTGCTTTTAGAATAAGGTACTACTGAACAAAAACAAGAATCTCAGAAATGCTTCTATACTATTACTCACAGAACTAGAGGTAATGGCCACAAACTGAAACACCAAAAGTTCCGCATGAACTTAAGGAAAAATTTCTTAAGAGTGAGGGTGACAGAGCACTGGAACAGGCTGCCCAGAGAGGTTGTGGAGTCTCCTTCTCTGGAGATCTTCAAAACCCGCTTGGACGCAGTCTTGTGCCACGTGCTCTAGGTGACCCTGCATGTGCAGGGGGTTTGGACTAGATGACCTCTAGAGGTCCCTTCCAACCTTAAGCATTCTATGAGTCTATATATTTAGTACTTGAAGAAGGATTTAGGTGACAAAAACATTGTGTTTTTTTGGTTTTGGGTTTTTTTGTTTGTTTGTTTTCTCAAAGAGATTATTTATACCCTAAGAGTTATATGATAAAAAAATGAAGGGAGTGTGGAACTAAAACAAAGGTAGTCAGTTTTAATCTTTCATTCTGCTATTCAGCTAAAATCCAGGTCTAGTTGCTAAATGACAAGATCTGACTCTCAGGTTTGCACCATTTTAAATCAAGTGTATCTATCTCATTAGAGTGCGTAGGATTGGAGAGAGTGAGGATAATTGTGCCTAATTCAAAATACATACAAATGGGCATAGGTCTCTTTATACTACTTGAGGATCTGCCAGCAGAATTTTCAGGGAATGCAATAGAGTTAGATTAGATTTAAGTAAATACTAATTCAAGCGAATTGTCTGTTAGGAATATAAGAGAAAGCTGAGCAGCATATGAGAATGCCAAAGCAAAATAAAGATTAGAACTCAGTTTATTCGTGTCTCCTTGCATTTACTAAGGTCATTTTCCTACCCAAAAATTAAATTAATATTTTCAGACTTTCACTTTGCTGGGTCTGTGTTTTGCCAAATAGCAGAAGTAGCTTCAGTTCATATCAGTTATGGATTCACCAAGGGGAAATCAGGAGTGCTCAGGAGTAGTCAGCATGGATTCACCAAGGGGAAATTATGCTTGACTAACCTGATAGCCTTCTACAATGGAATGACCAGATGGGTAGATGAGGGGAGAGTGGTGGATGTCATATATCTGGATTTCAGCAACACTTTTGACACAGTCCCTCACAGCAACCTCCTGAGCAAACTTCGGAAGTGTGGGTTAGATAACAAGAACCTGAGGTGGATTAACAACTGGCTGGATGATAGAGCCCAAAGGGTGGTAATCAGTGGTGCAGAGTCAAGTTGGAGGCCTGTAGCGGTGTTCCTCAAGGGTCAGTCCTCGGTTCAGTCCTGTTCAATTTATTTATCAAAGATCTGGATGAAGGCACAGAGCGCTCCCTCAGCAAGTTTGCTGATGATACCAAACTGGGAGGAGTATCCGACAGCCCAGAGGGCTCTGCTGTCATCCAGAGGGACTTGTACAGACTGGACAACTGGGCGGTGAGAAACCTTATGAAATTCAACAAGGCCAAGTGCAAGGTCCTGCACCTGGGGAGGAATAACCCCAGTACAGGCTGGGGACTGACCTGCTGGAGAGCAGCTCTGTGGAGAAAGACCTGGACATCATGATGGACGACAAGTTGCCCATGCGGCAGCAGTGTGCCCTCATGGCCAAGAAGGCCAATGGGATCCTGGGGTGCATTAAGAAGAGCGTCTCCAGCAGGTGGAGGGAGGTGATCCTGCCCATATACTCAGCCCTGGTGGGGCCACATCTGGAGTATTGTGTCCCGTTCTGGGCTGCCCAGTACAAGAGGGATGTGGATCTACTGGAGAGAATCCAGCATAGGGCTATAAGGATGATCAGGGGCCTGGAACATCTGCCCTATGCGGAAAGACTGAGAGAGTTGGGCCTCTTCAGCCTGAAGAAGAGAAGGCTGAGAGGGGATCCAATCAGTGTCTATATATATCTGAAGGGAGGGAGTGAAGAGGATGGGGCCGACCTCTTTTCAGTGGTGGCCACCGAAAGAACTAGAGGTAATGGCCACAAACTGAAACACCAAAAGTCCCACAGGAACTTAAGGAAAAATTTCTAAACAGTGAGGGTGACAGAGCACTGGAACAGGCTGCCCAGAGAGGTTGTGGAGTCTCCTTCTCTGGAGATCTTCAAAACCTGCTTGGATGCAGTCCTGTGCCACGTGCTTTAGGTGACCCTGCGTGTGCAGGGGGGTTGGACTAGATGACCTCTAGAGGTCCCTTCCAATCTTAAGCATTCTATGATTCTATGAAAAGATTAACGACTGTATGCACTCCTACTAAGAACTAAGCTTGTTTTTGACATAAAAATATGACCAAAATATTGCAAATCTATTTAAACTTAAAAATAGGTAAGATTCCATAATATCTGACTTTATGCTTCTTCATATTTTTTTTATATCAAGGTTATCACAAAAAAAAAAATTAAATACTCAGACATGTTTGCACTGAACATTTTCGACATACTGCACAAATAGCAAGCTTGAATACTTCTAATTACAGGACACACTCCCATACAGGAACCACAGTAAAATAGGGGTAGCATTAGATGTACAGTGCAGTAATATTCTCAGCATGTATAAGGGTAACAACATAACAGCTGAACTATAGTACTTTGACAGAACATTGTTTTAAGCAAAGAATTTAGACTTTCCATAAAAATTCTTCACTGAACAAATAAAACACTGCCCCAAGGAATTCTGGTTGTTATATTTTTTTTCACTGATACAAAACTCTCTACGACTCACTTTAGATACAGGACTCATAAATCAAAGATTATTCGGTTTATGAAAAATTCAGTAATGGCTTAAAACTATTTTCTCTGACACTGTAATTGAAATAGGGACTACAACTACAGTACCAAATTCCTTGTGATATTTATATAAGTTGGAAATGGCCGGAAACTGAAACATCAAAAATTCCGTAGGAACTTAAGGAAAAATTTTTTAACAGTGAGGGTGACAGAGCACTGGAACAGGCTGCCCAGAGAGGTTGTAGAGTCTCCTTCTCTGGAGATCTTCAAAACCCGCTTGGATGCAGTCCTGTGCCACGTGCTCTAGGTGTCCCTGCGTATGCAGGGGGGTTGGACTAGATGATCTCTAGAGGTCCCTTCCAACCCTAAGCATTCTATGATTCTATGATTCTATGATTCTATCTGTTGTTTAATAGCACAAACGAGGTAAGCGGAAAAGGGAGTGAAAACTACCCACTTATCTGAAACCACCAAAAAGGAAAAGTATGTTTCTGGTTTTTTATGCAAATTGTGATGTGATCATTATCAAGTTCAGGCTGTCAGTGTTCTGCTTCAAAAGTTGAAAAGTAATTTCTAATTGGTCAATCATTTTCTGTATTTCAGGATAGACAGGGCTCACTGAGAATTTAGAGACAGCTGCAGGAAAATATTGCAAGTGGGTCCAGCTCACCAAATAACTACATTTCCTAAGGGGGTCTATGGTCTTTTAAAGTCAATGCAGAGAGACAGACATATCCAGAAGCTAATTAATCCAGGCTATAAAAAATGTCAATAGGATATGCTGAAATATTATCTGGATATTAGGTCTTTTCACCAGCTGTAGAAGGAACTTGCGCAAGTAGTTGAGCTAGACACCTAATGCTTAGAAAACTAACGAAAGTAAAAGTGAATGTCCTACTTTGCAGGGCACGTGATTGGTGAACACCAATCAAAAAGAGAGTTGTCCATGATTCTTGTCTGGAGGAAGGCAAGGAAAAAGAAACCCCCCTTCTGTGAACTGAGTATGACTGCAATAATGAAGTTGCTTTCCTCCGTGTTTCACTAGTGTATGTTGACCTTCCTCTTTTAGGCCTCAATACCAGTCATCATAGATCAGCAAGAGCAATGGCTATGTGATGATGCACTGAAAAATCCTTGCAGAAGAGTCCTCATCTTAGGCTCCATGGACTGGTTTTGTTCCCAGATTACGCTGGAGTTCTCACTGATAAACTTTACTTCCTTTAAACCAGGACCAGAAGTTGTCCTCAAACACAACTAACGCCTTGGCTCTTTTGACCAGGAAAACTTTCTGGACCTATTTTCCTTGTCCAAGAAATTTGCCCAGTATTAATCCATTTCACTCTAGCCTTTGTTTTAATTAGTTTTTCTCACCACAGAGGAGAAAATCTTCCCTCGCTTTTCTTCCTCAGCACATTTGACCAATCTTCTTACTTCTCCTTCGCAACAGATGCAGCACATGTCAAGTTCCTTCTTTCTTCCCCTCAAATAGGAAAGAACTCAAGTTTCTTCCTCACAACCCACATACTCTAAGCTTTCCCTCTCAAAGAGTGAATAGCAGCTCAGCACATCTGAACCTTAGCTATCTGAGTATTTATACAGAATCTGTTGCCCAGAAAACTCCCTTCCTTCAGAAGACTTCATCATTAGCAATGCAAGGCACATTTCTTTGAGATGGTGCTAAAAGTTCACTTTTGCCAACAGCTGTGGTTAAAACATCTGTTATACACCACAGGCTCCTATATCACAAAATATCCTGCAATTTGGAATGACTGGTAACATCTGCTCTCAAGAGACTAAAGCACGAAGCAGTAGGTGAAGGTCAGAGTGAGAGGGATGGATGAGGGAAGGAAATGCAAGAGCTTTCTCCTGTGCTGCTTTTGGCTCTAACTACCACTGTGCTTCATTCAGCTACACAAGTACTAACATTTCTCACAATCATACTCCTACTACCCCCTACCACTAACGAAATCAACCAGCTACTTGATAGCTCAGAAGTTTGGGGAACAACTGACTTACCCCATTTCACCCTTGAACACCCATTCACCCTCCTTGTTTAATTCTACAATGTTTTATTTTTCGCTACAGCTGCAGTAAAACCCACAAAAGGAAAAACACACAATATCATGCATAGCAAGTTGAAGACTTTTAATCATAAGATTTCATCCTTACATAAATATAGGTGTTAATACGTCTAATTATATAAGGATTAATCCTACTAACTGTGGTGTTCTGGAACTACTTATGTTCCAGCTGTGTTATTTAAAGGTCTCATTCACAGCTTTAATATTTGCATTAGACTTTCCAAAAATGTTCAGGATCTTTCTTCATCACTCAGTGCTCTTTGCTTACTCTTCCTTAAACTATCTTCTTTTACTGAGTCCTCACCTCTCTTATTGGCTTCCAGCCTCCCTCCTTTTCCATTAGAATATAACACCATGTTGATGCACAAAGTTTTTTATGTAAATTTACTAGAGACTTGTATAGTCATACATGAATAAACACTTTATCAACCGTAATATCAAACAGTTTAATATGCAATTATGTGTTGCAATAAGCAGCATTATTGAAATATTTCAGGGATTCTCCTGATGTTTAATGAGGTGCATTGAAAAACATAATACCAATGTGGGGCTGGTGACATTGTACAGGCTTTGCTTTAGGTTATAGGCCAAATGTCTGCAGATTTATTCAAGGAGGCTTTTCATTCATTAACCTCTTACATACATCCAGACAGATGGTTATGAGTATCTGGGGGCTAACTGTGGATTTACAATAAAGAAAACAGTGAGAACACACAACAGGTATTTTTAAACCTGACACAAAACCTGTTGAAGTTTTTTAATTTAAAGAAATTCTTAGTCTTGCCTTGAGAGAAAACTTCTTTCACTGTCTTCTGTGAGCATCAAGATCAGGATAAGGATGTTGAAAGGCCTGGGAAAGAGTGCAAAAGAGGGGAAAAAGAGGGAGTGCTGAAAGAAAAGTGATTGTGATATGGATAGAGATTGTGATAAATTCACAGTTAAAAATAGCTAGAAAACCAGCCAATAAATTACACTTATGGAGATATCAAAAATATTCCCAGACCGAATTTCTGAAACAGCAGAAAGATGTCTGAGAGCAGTATTAACAACAGGACTCTGGACTACACAACAAACAGAATAACAACACACCTGGGTCAGAATGATCATGTGTACAATGGAGCATGAGGATGACTGTTACTACAGCTAGTCTACTGTATCTATTCCTAGCTAGTTAAAGCTTGTTCTCCAGATGTTCCAGAAAATCATGACTACCATAGATTCAAGGCTACGAAACTTTTTTTGTGACTGTACAAATCCTGGAAAGTAGATAATTAGACATTCTCTACTCATTTTCAGTGATATATGATCAAAACATTTAGCTCAGAGTATGCATGTTCCTCTTATTTTTGATGCATGTATATGCTATTTGAATAGAGATTTCTCTGGGAAGCTTTCAAATGACTTTCTATGCATCCATTTACTGACTACTGCCAAAAGCATATTTTAAAATAATTTTCAGTAAAAAATCAAAAAAAAATTGTAGGAAAATTGGTTTTAGTTATAGCTTGGGACATTATTTTGTGTTTTGGCAGGAAGTTTTTTAAGTGTTTCAAATCCAGATTTCTGTATCCTACTGCATCATCTACTAACACTATAAGCTGCTTCTGATTTTTCTATTGCTTCTTAAATCAAGAGGTAAAATTAATTCTAACTAGAGTGATTTGTGCAATCATTTCAAATGCATGCAGAAGTTGACAATCCATCTAAAATACACACATACACACACAGAGGGAGAGAAAGACAGAAAAGAAGACAAAAAAGAAAGAGGGGGGGATAAGAAACAGGATAAGAAAGAGAAGGATTGGAAGGGATGAAGGAATGGATGAAGGGAGGGGGAGAGAAAGAGTTGAAGATGGCTTTTTAGAAACTCTCTAGAAAAATTCCTCTGAATTACCTGAAATCACTGAAGGAGTAAAGATTCCCATGGAAACAAATGCCATATTACTGCACACAGACTAAAGTAATGCTCACTCAGGATGCTGCAATTCACTAAGAAGTCAGCTATTACTAAAGCAGATGAAAAGTCCATAACAAAGCATGGCCCAGTGGCAATATCCTTAACAGCTTGAGAGGAATATGTAGCGTCTAAGCCTCCTGCAAAGGTTAATAATGGCATAGACAATAATGGAATAATAATTTGTTTTATTGAGAAGAAATTCTAGCCTATGCTTTCTTAAGCACATCTTACATTAATGTTAAAAATTATATTCAGTTATTCACTTTTCATAGTTCAGCAGAGAATCAGGACAATAGGCTTGTGGAGAATTACTGGGCTAAAATCTACAAAGAAAAATGCTCAGATAGATGGTTTAAAACACAAGTATTGCACCTACCTCTACATTAGCTATGTAATGTCACTATGCACAATAGTATATATATATATTGATTGAAAACTAAGCCACTTAGGTTAAAAAATGTGCTCTTTGTGATCAGTTATTTTTGCCATTTCGCAGTGTAATCCCCTGCAGCAGGTCACCAAGGTTCTTACTGGGCAAATGATATCACCTATACCAATGATACCACCTTACATCAAAGTCAAATCCTGCCCTCCCTGCGAAAAGCAAGAAGAAATGAAGGCCAAGAGATGGTAAAAGCAACTGTTAAAGCAGCTGTCATATCCTATAGTTATAACACCTGTACAGTACTAGTCTGTTCCCCTCAGTCTCTAAGGTTTCTAAGGAAATACTGTGCTAATGACTACAGTTTGTTCATGTGAGCCACATTTTCTAGTCTAGGCCACCACACGGTAGGCTCAGGACAACTCCTTATGCTCCCCTATTTAATACATTTATGTCCTTCTCCTGGGGAAATCACTGAGAGTCGGTGGCAGCATCAGACAGGGACGTGGTTCCCCAGTGATGCCTTCCAAGAGACATGAGACACACCAAGAGCCACAGAGCGAGTGGCGTTATACAGAATACACCACTGGCAAAGGTAACCTCACACAGCACCACTAAACAGCTTCCTTCTAGTTTTCTATTTCTTTTGAAACTGGTAATTTGCATTTGATCTGCAACAAACATACAATAATCTGGAAGGAAGTAGGCACAATCATTTAATAAAATAAACACCCTTTTGGATGAAAGCTAATTGAACCTGACATTTGCAATTACTCACTGTGATCACTGAGGTAAGCGAGGGATAGGAACTGTATTAAATTGAATTGCAGCAACACAGTAGATGCACAGGATGTGCCTGTGCTAGTCTCTATTACGGAAAAAAGAAATAACTCATTTGGTGAAGCTTGCGCTAAAGTGATGCAGGGCAAGTTCCTGAGGGAGAACTCCCCATTTCATAGCTAGCATCAACACAGCTGTCCCATGCAGTGGTACAGTGACAAATGCCTAGGAGGATGCCCTGCTCCAGTCTGCTCTGAGATCCCACCAGAGGAAGAAAGGGGTCAAAAGGATGGGTTGAAGGATTTTGCCCTACAGTAGCTGATGACAACCAAACAACTGCAGACAGCCAAGCAATGACAGACTGTGTGCTGCAGTTACTTCCTGCCACACTGGGTGCCACTTCCTGACCTGGCATATACCGAACACGTAGAGATAAATGGGTCAGAAAGTGCTGGGGCTATAAGAGACAGAGGGTAGATGTGGAATGAAATCTGAGATCATTTGATTAAAGTCTTCTCAAGACACAGCCCAGATGCAATCAATCTACTTATCCATTTCTCAGTGTCTTACAACACATGCTTGCATGAAACACTTGTTTTTTAGTGCCTGGTTTAATTTATGTCACTAACAGGAATGCCAAAAACATTGCTTTTGTCTTTCTCCAAGGGCCACTGTAAATTCCAATTCACAGTTATATTGCCTCTAAATCCTATTAGAGCCCCGCATTCTCCCTACAATAAGGTTAATGGAGAAAATATAAGCTTGAAAACAAAATTAAAAATATCTTAGCTTCCTAGATTATTTGATTCTTTCTCAGTTAAATAATTAATGATGCAACAGCCAGACACTTGCCAGCCATGGGGTGTTTTTAAATTGACTGCACTGAAATAAATCTGTCTTAATTAAAATTGCAGAATCACAGAATAGTTGAGCTTGAAAGACCCTCTCTAGAGGTCATCTAATCCAACCTCCTGCTCAAGCAGGGTCAGCTAAAGCACTTCACCCAGGGCCATGTCCAGATGGTTTTTGAATATCTCCAAAGATGGAGATTCCACAGCCTCTCTGAGCAAACTGTTCCAGTGCTTAGCTAGCCACACAGGCCTTTGAGATCATCGAGTCCAACCGTAAGTCCCTCAACAGCATACCTGTTCAACCATGTGCCTAATCGCCTCCTGGCAAGGGCACCATTGAAAAGAGTCTGGCACCATCACCCTTACGCCATCCCTTCAGGTACTTATGCACATTGACGAGATTCGCCCCGAGCTTACTCTTCTCCAAGCTGAACAGCTCCAGCTCTCTCAGCCTCTCCATATATGTAGCTATATGCTTCAATCCCTTAGTCATCTCAGTGGTCCTCTGCTGGACTCACTCTAGTAGCTCTCTTGTACTGGGGATCCAGGAGTACTGGACACAGGCGTGATCTTACCACGGCTGAGTAGAATGGATCACCTCCCTTGGACCTGCTGTTAACACTCTTTCAAATGCACTCTCTCCCTTACTATCATCTCCATTTCACAGCTATTAATGCTAGACACATTAGCATCTGCATGAGCTTCTAGATGAAATTCTTCAATTTTACCTGGAGTAACTTCAGCCATTCTTAGTATGCAGACCTAGCAATTGATGTCATTATTCTTCAAAGAAATGAAGTGTGCTCAGAATACATGCAGTAGGAAGCATCTTCAGCATATGTTAGCAGCTATGGCTAAGGCTAGTCATATCTCTACTTTCAAAACAGAACAAACAAGGAAGTTCCATTATGTTTAGCATATCTGTGACACTGTAAAAGAATATTTTTGACTCAAGCCAATGCACTAAATATGGCCTGTATTTGAAGTTAATCTCTTGCATGGCTCATATAATAGAAGCACCTTTCTCAGTTGCTATGAAATTGTCAAAGTCAGAGAAAGGGAACAAACTTTCAAAAGCTGTGTGGCCTGGGAATGCTAACAGAACAGGGGGCCTTTCTTTAGATCATTCCTCCCTTATGAGCATGCTGGGTTTGCATTGTTATGCACAACAGCTACAGAAAAATGATTTGCACTCCTTCTGCTCTGCCTCTATAGGTAGAACTACTACTGTTTTATACAGTTGGATAACATCTCACCTACTGCATGTTGCACTATTCACTGCTCTTTTCCAGTACATCTATATGTCTTAGTGTGGTTGTCACACCCAGATCCACAAAGCTCAGATTCAACAAAAGGTTCTGAGTATCCAAAAGCATGTCTAGGTTTTTTGCTTACCTTTTTTTCCCAGAGACTGTACTCGAGCCACTTCAAATCCACAGTGGTGGCTAGTATCCCTACAAATCAGAGGAAAAGGGAGACTTGCCAAAATCTTGTGCCATTTGAGCACTTCAGAAATGTGCTACTAGAGCAAGCTGAAATCTGCAGGAGTCAAGTGCTTAAAACGTTTCAATAGCACCCAAAACCTTTCAATAACTGCAACAGCAGTGCATTTGTAGTCATAGTGGCTAAAGGCTGTGAACAAAGCAGGAACTTGAACAAGAGGTGGACATTCAAGCGGATCCTTTTTACCTTCAAGTAAGGCTGACCAGGGTCTAGAAAAATCGCCATACCTAAAGGAAATTAAGTTAAATCCTTACTTCAGCAAGAAGGTGCAACAGTGAATTCAGTACAATGTAGAGACTCTTTAGTCCATTTAAAGAACATCAGTTAAGACTGTACATTTTCAGAAAAGGACCAGTTCTTATATCTGATCTAAGGCATTTCTGTTACTATGCCTTACAAAATTAGCCAAATTAGACAGAGAGCTTAACTAACATTTGAATGATAATGTATTTTCATTTTAATACGTCTCATCTCCATAGATTCCAAATAGGAATCAAAGTGATGTGTAGATGATGCAAAGGAATTTGTGACTGTGAGTTTGAACCAATGAAAATAGGAACTTGCAATGTCAAGGTGCTCTAGCCACCTCTTCACAATCTACCAAGCACAGCACACTACTGTGCTTCCTTAGAAGCCACAGAATAACTTATGTACTAAGCAAACATAAAACCTTCCTTAAATTCTGCAAAATGACCAAATTGAAAGAAAAATAAAAAGACAAAAAGAAGTCAATTACGTATGTCATGGATCAAAGGGATGCCAAATAAATGAAGTCATGTCAGAGAAAAGATTTAAGAAAAAAAGTGAAAGAAACACTATTATTCCACTTGCTCAGTGGTGGGTGCCAGTTGCTTTCCCATCACAGCTACACACAAAAACACCCCATTTTAAAATGAAACCATAAAGCCACAAGAGCAGATATAATTAAACTTCTTACAATTGCTTGGAAATCTTATTTTCTCCAAGCTGAAGGTAGTTATTTTTGTGTCCACTGTTTGAATTCCTAAATGTGATTTATAAACATTTTATATTATCCTAATCTGTCCTTGTTATACTGCAGCAATGGCAAGCGTACATAGAAATTGTAATGAAGCACTCACCAGAAACTGTAAACACAGAGGATGCTGAGGTATCATGTACAGTACTGATAGAGGTTAATACTTTCCACAGTCATTAGGTTTGGATTTGTGGATGTCTGCACAGTAGCCAATTCAGATAAAATTCAATTGTACACTGGCAGCCCATGAAAAGCTTATGCATCATTGAATCTCACAGGCATACCTGGGTCTTAATGAGATAAAATTCATCCCTGTGTAGAACAACCTTTAACCATGCCCTGGGCCCATTACCTTGGTTTGCCTGAGGGACAGGATGGGGGCGACGAGGGCTGTTTATGCCTGTATGAATCTCTGCAGAGGGAATTTTCTTCACCCCTTTAGAAATATTAAGAATATGTCCATTTAAAGTGCTAGAACAGAAGAAAGCTAAGGGCCTATCTTTCCTTCAGTGGTCCATAATGGCTTGTGCAGGGAGAGCCTATGGGGGCATGGAAGCACGCAGGATTCAACAAGACACCACACACAGAGAAACACACAGACACACGCAAAAATTACAAGAACTAAGTAAACTTGCCAAAATACCATAGCTCAACTAGAAGTGCCAAAGATAGCTAGGTTACAATTCAGGCTTGCTCTGGCTTAGGTGCATTCATGTTCTGTGCTTTACCCTAAAAAACAACTGTACTACGAGTGAGAGCAAATATGAGAGCAAAAAAATAGAGGAAGAATGAAAAAAAAGATACAAAAAATATATACGGAGAGAAAATAGAAGAACAAAAAAGGATAGGAAGGAGGAAAAGTCTTTTTTGCTGTTGTTGTTTACTAACCAACGTATACTTTTGCTTAGCTTTCTGAGGTAGAAAATATAAATCAGACAAAAAACAATTTTTAGCAAGTATTTTGCAAAAAAATGCAAAATAAACATGTCAAAACTATTACAGATTTAGTTCAGTGATGCCTAATTGTTTAAAGGATGAAAAGTTTGCCAAGAGAGGTTGTGGAGTCTCCTTCTCTGGAGATCTTCCAAATCCACTTGGACGCAGTCCTGTGCCACGTGCTCTAGGTGACCCTGCGTGTGCAGGGGGGTTGGACTAGATGACCTCTAGAGGTCCCTTCCAACCTTAAGCATTCTATGATTCTATGAATTCTAGAATGATCCAGTCATTTTATTTCAACATATATTTGGAAACAAAACCTTTATCTTTACAGTGCAAACTTTTTTTACAATTTCTAATTAACTTTTTTTTCCTATTTAATCCCTGCTTTTCACACAAAACATATTTAAAATTAATTTTACATTTACTCAAAATTCAATGTTTGGTTAAACTCCAAATGATAAATTTTTCAAATCCAGAAAAAAATTTTGTTTCTTTTTGTCACAAAATTCTATTTTATTTTTCAAAATTACTAACTAAAGCTGCTCTTTATCTTAGCAGAAATTCCACCAGGACTGAATATTCCCATCTGTTTCATTTCTCTTTAAAGGGAAAAGTACCACCTCAACTTTTGTTTCAGTACCTAAGTGGAAATAAATAGTCACTGAGAGCTGATGTCTTCAAGGAAAAATATTAGTAGAGTATAGGGAAAATGGATTCTGATTTTCTTTAGTAAAGTTGCATTTTCCCTTGATCCCAGTATATTTCTTTAAAAGAGGAGTGAGGTCACACTACAGTGTTAAGAAACTCTGTGGTGTTTCCAAGCTTTCTGTGTAGCTACAAAGAATTTGATGGCTTTTAAATTAAGTGAAGACACTTATTAATCCTGCATTTGACAAGAAAAGATATGCATAAACATCCATTTGTTATGGTCATCGTAATTCTGCATTTTCATAATTTTCAACCACAAAATTGTATCTTTTAAAAATAAAATTGTTATGCTATGTATTTTAAAATGCAGAAAAAAACAAAAATAAGTAAAATACAAAGCACACATTTCATGAGAACAGAAGTCACAAGATGAGAACTTTCTAATAAGAGTATCTAATTCCTGCATGATAGTATCTTTCATTATTGTTAAAGCTATTAGATGTGCACTGCCTCTAAGCTAATGTGAGTTTTAGATGCTTAAATATATTTCCTTTTCTTTGTGTCATCTAACAGACCAAATCATTTCATAATCCACTAATCATAAATGGTGTATGTTCTACTTTTAACAAATGTTACCCTAATCAGAATTTATGGCCTTTACTTAGAATTACACCACAAGGTAGAATTACAAAAATAATAGTCACTACTCCTACAGTACAACTCAAAATAAGAACACCTGCACTTCTTGGTTTTAGTCTTCTCACTTTTAATAACATTTCGAAAATAATAGCTGTCCATTTTTCAGGCTATTTGCACAGCTCCTGCCAGCAAAATCGTCATTTTTTTTAAGAAGGACAGATTATAGCCTGTCAGAAAAGCCTGAAATTGAGCCAATGATAGCCCAAAAGCTATTCCAGCTTCTGAAAACATATTGCTATGCTAATGCATTTTTCCTTGGCAGTTTGTTACTGGAAACTTAGCTGCTACACAGGTATATCTTTTGTAGAAGATGGATTAGAAAGCTCTTTACAGGAAGCATTAATTTTTGGTTTCAAGGTTTGACTGAGGAGGTAGGTTCTTGAGTTATTCTTAGGACAGTTCTGCTTTCATAGCGAGGCAGATGAGTTTATATTCAAGTACATAGTTCCATTATACTCCCCACATTTCACTTTGTTACTTGCAAGTAGCAATCATGCCTCTTCAATAGTTAAAGTAAATGGCTGCAAAAGTTGAACACTTTTGCAAAAGTTGAACAAGTGTCTATTGAATTAACTAAACCTTCACACAAGATACAGCAAGATCAATGTTGAATTTTGAATAACAAACATAAAGGATAACATTGTTGTAAGGAATTAATTACATAGTTTTCCAAATGACCCAATGAAAATGAAACAACATACGATACATATCTTTAGGATATTTCCTAAGGATACTTCAAAGCAATTTCAACTTGAATTCAAACACCTTTTCTCACACTCTTCCCCCACGCTCAGTTTCACCATCTCAACACTCAGGGCTTACTTTAACACAAACCCATGCTTTGCATTACACCTTTGCAGAACAAGCATGTCAGTGCAAGTTACACTGTTCCCATTCTGACTTGAGAGATTTTTATGCCTACCTTGGCATTCAGATGTAAATAACTACACAGAGTAGAAAGCAGCAGGTTAATGGACCTCTTAACATTGAAAAATATCACTGCTGTTCCACACTTCCCAAAATCTCCAGTGCTATCCCAGTCTGACTATATCTCTTTTTCTCCTTTCTCTCTACAAGGTCCTGCACAATCACCCGCTCCATTTTAGTGCAGCAAAGTCCTTGGCTTAGTGTTTTGAAAATACTGTCCCTTCATGATGAGCTATTCCTTTATACACCCCTACATGCTATCTCCTTTACTGGTCTGACCTCGGACAATCAGTCACTGTGCCAGCATTTCAAACAAGCTATCAGATGGCCCTAAAAGTTTACGACCACTCACTTTATTTGTGACAGTTTCCACTGGGTACATGCCATTCTTCCCAGAGCTAACAGGTAGCACTGGCTTATTCTGTTCCTCTGATTGCAAGGCAAGACAAGAACCTGTTATGGCAGGTCAAAGGGGAGAAACGACCGGATTTTTAGATCAATCTATAGGGACCTGATTGAGTTAATTTAAATAACTGGCAAAAAGCCCACTGCAGCTTTAGTTATGATGAATTCTCAGATTATTACAGGAGCAGATGGACTTTGTCCTGTAAGTAATTTTGTATTCTCCGGAGTGGACAGGGGGCCCATTGAACCATCTGTTTTGTTGTTGCTCCAGATAGTGTCTTATTACTGGAGATAGCTGCTGTTATACTACTTGATTCCCCGAGGCCTGCTCCACATCAGCTTGCTCAGACACGAGATGCCCTCTTGTTTCATGTAATAAACAACTGCATTTGCTACCGCAACCTGTCGTGTTCCTCTAGTTTTTCTGTCTTCACAGTCCAGTGTGTTTCTTTGCTTGTTTTAGCCCCTGAAAACGTGTTGGAAAGAGCAATAAATTAGCATTCTGGTGGTTCATATAGGGACGAAGATGAAGGGACAGCACTGTGACCTTGACCAATGCTCGCGTCGCATAGCTTAGGCAGATATTATTGCTAAAGGGCCAATGTTTGCAAAGTATTTGTTACATTAAAGTTGATGTTTATGCACAGACCTTGAGTGTCATTTCAATTATTCCGTACTGAGGGGATTTGCAAACCTGAACCACACTCCCCTTTTGGAGGTGAGATGTGGTATATTGATACCTCTTCCCCACTCCCAGAGGTGGGACATGGCATGGTGCCCTCAGCACAGCCAAGAGTTAGTTTTATAATTTCTTGCTCTTCCAAAGCATTTTTAAATAGCTTCTTACACAGAGGTCAGCATCATTATCTCCATTCTACAAATGGTGAAATTTTGGTTCATACACTGACCAGGATCAGAGTGTAAAAATAGGAAGTTCAGAGATACAATAGGGTGAAAAGAAACAGAAGGAAAATGGTACATTAATCTACAAATTCATTTAATATAAGCCTATCCCTGAAGGCAAGCAGTACCAGAAATAAAGAGAACCTAAAAGTTCTTCTATATGGCCAAAACTAGGATTTAGTTGCTATGGCAGAGAGTTGGTGGGGTAATTCTTATGGCCAAACATAAAAAGAAACACAGCCATATCAGAAGAACATACAGCAAAAGAAGGGACAAGGATGTTATTCTAATGAATGTAGGATACTTCTTACTTCAGATTATACATAAAGAGAGACCTGCTGAGCTCTCTGGGTTATGATTAAAGACTCAATATCTTTGGAAGATTTGAAGTTTTACCAAAGAAGTCTTTTAACATTAGTACGAATCAGCACAGTCATCTAATGTCCTGTTAACTTTCTATTTCACAGGCCCATTATTTCCTGGAAATATACATAAATAATTGGAAGTGGGACCTATTCCAACGGAGGAACTACAACAACAGTTTTATTAAAGACCTTGTGTCTGCCAAGAAATTCCCCCAAAAATGTAAAACTATCTGAAAGAAATTAAATAACAAATCAGCTGCACTACTCACCGGTGAGGCATTCACACTGGGTGAAGGCTCTAGTCAGTATGATTCACTGAGCTTGGCTTTATCTTTAACTTACACTGTCATCTGTGAATGGATGTACGATACTTCTCTGGAACTCATTGTTCCACCTTTTGGACCATCTTAGCTAATCATCTCAGCTGATTTTTTCATTATGAGGTGAATGACATGCTTCATTGCTCTCACCATGGTTGAAGATACACCAATCAGATCTCTATATTTCTATGAATGTGACATACTCCTGAAAAAACCTATAAATGGAGAATCAATTTTTTGTTATTAAAATCTGTGAAATTAACTAATTTAAATTCCATATGGCCCAGTGACTCAGATAACATGAATAGAATTTTTTTTCCTTTTTATTAATAAAATAGTTTTGTTGAACACCAGGGCAATTAATAACAAGGCCTATATTAAAAAGCTTTTTATGAAGGATATAGGCTTTTAATTTTCATGTCCCTCTGAAAGTAGCCTGAGATTTGAGAGCAAGTTTTTTTCTTTCTTTTTTTCTATCTTTTTTATCATTAATTGCTGTGATAGAAATTTTCAGGAAATACAGTGCTCTCTATCAGCATTTTTCTGTGTTTAGGGGCCGGTACATCATTATGTATATTAATATATTTGTATCAACCTGCAATCCATTCATTTTTCCCAGAGAAAACTTGGGCATGCAGTTGACTCATATGACTGACAACAATGCCTCCAAAATAGCATCCATGAGAGACAATGAGGAACTAGGCTGAAGCTCAGGGAGTTTAACCTAAGTCCCAGGTCAAAACTGACATGGGCCTTCTGTCCACTATGATTTCATCCCTAATCACTTGGCATTTAATTAACAATTCTGTTCACTATTCTGTCTAAATGTTTGGGGGACTGGGGTCATTAGTACATATCTCAAAGGATCAAATTCTAAATTAAATCTTGTTATTTTTCAAGGAAGTGGCTTTTAATTTTCTGAATGTAAAGTCTTGTAATTTATATTCCACGGTATCCTCTGGGGGCTTTCTCACTTACTAGCGACAATCATCTCACTTGGCTGACACCTCATAACTTCACTGGTAACTTAGCAAATTCTAAATTGCTGTAAGGTTATCTTTTGTCCTGCTACCCTTATGAAAAGCTGCATATCAGGCACATTTATAACGCTACTGATATACACATTGTTCAGGTATAGTGTTCTTCAGCTCTTCAGAGATTGCTGATGGATTAAAAATAGTAGAGAGAATTAAATACAAATTAAAACACATTCCATTTTCATCTTGGTAGCACAACTTAGTTATATTCCTTATTACTTCAGCTGCACTAGAAATATGCTAGTATAAATCTACTCCGGAAAATGATTCAAAACATCTTCATCTTAAAATTATGCTTTTAATCAAACATTAAGAAGGGTTAGTAAGTTTTTGATGGTATTGATTTTCTGCTATTTACACCTCTGTCTGTGGGTACTCAGAGGACACCAGATTTCACCTGAGGATTGGCACCTTCATATGCACATGCAACAGTGAGTAGTTTGCCATGGATTTAGGAACTGATGTTCCTTTTGGGAACTGAAGTTTTTGGTGAATGGCAAAACTCTCAACAAGTTCTTTAAACAATTGATTGCTTTGAAAGGTACAGAAATAAAGTTCTTAGCAGAGGGGTAACAATTAAGTGAACATTATATATGCTAAGCCCTTCTTTTTTGGTAGACAGTCCGAGGTGACTGGAATAGGTGAATGGCACATCTCTAAACTGCCCAGACTCTTCAGTATTGATCAGAACACACCAGACATGGAATGAACACACACCCTGAGGCCCAAGGCCTGAAGGCGGGATGACGGCAGTTCCCCAAAGCTGCGGAGACTGATCTGGAAATAAAGGCAAGGTCTGGGCAACCTTGATAGCCTGAGCATGTTGAGGTACCAAGAGTACTACCCACATGGAAAATACCAGAACTAATATCAGTAGATCTATTTTAGCTTGTGTGATATACCTATGAAGGGAAGAGCCATAAGGAAATTGCATAAGAATTTCTCAATCATAGATTGAAGATGCCTCCCAAGAAATGATGTGATAACAGATGTAATCTAGACAAAAGCAGTGCTACCTCTTGTTTGTATCTAAGGCAAACCTCAGGACACACTGCCATGGCAGATGGCATTGTCCCATAACATCTGCTATAGCCTTTCTCTTGGTAGCATCTCATGGGCTAGGACCATGCGAAGATGAGTATGAAGACAGTACCAAGCTCAGACTTACAGTATCCCAACAAAAGGGAGGGATGTTTTCATCATCTTGTTTGTTGAAGTAAGACACTGTCTGTGCCAGAAATGTCCTTCAAGCACTCTAAATCTGATGCTCTAAGGTGTTGAATGTGGATGAATCTCAGCAGGTGATCAGAGGTGTTCTGGCAACATTTCATACATCTAACCCTACATGTTAAAGTCAGCCTGTCTAACCCTACATGTAAAGAAAGCCTGAAATACTGAGGGGTCTTGCCACCACTGTAGGTACAGGATATGATCTTTCAGGGAAGACTCTCTATTGCTTGCGTGTCCAGAACAGCATACACTAGGATTGCCAGAAAAGCAAAAATATATAAATATATATATATATATATATATTTAGCCAACATAAATGCACATGCACATTGAAGAGGGGAATGAAACCGTTAAGGAACTTTTGCAGTATCACAAAATCTTTTTCTAAGATGCCAAATTATGAACAGGAAAAAATGGTCATATTCTGAAAAATGAAGATACTTTTGACCATATTTCCCATACACAATGTGCAACCAAAGATAATGTGCAATCATTTGAAACCATAGATTTTTTTTTATTATTATTATTACTACTATTGGCCTGGATTACTTTTCTACAGGAAAAAATAATAACATACATGTGTCTGTGTAGACATACATAAAGATAGATAATGAAAGAAAGGAAGGTTAGTTAATAATAGTGATGAGTTGCATACAGTAAGACAATGGAAACAGCTGAGATATGCAGTTAATAAATTTCTTAAATGATAGCCTAATAGTATGAGAACTGGGCTAATACCCACCAGCTTTCACTTCTTATTCACTTGATGCCAGATAGCAATACAATTTTTTTCTTTTTTCTCTTATCACAACTTAAAATGCATTAATTTATAGCCCACTCTATCTAACTGATACTGACAGCTGTTGGCATCTTAGCACAATCTTAATATACTGAAACTGCTGGTCAGTTCAGAGACAGCTTTAATAAGCAGCTTGCCACATTCAAACTCATTCAAGCAGAACTTCCTTCTTTTTATTTATAGCCATTATTTGATAACAGTGATCATAGTGCAATATATTTTACTTGAGCAGATGAACACCTATTTAGAAATAAGACTTAGGGAAACAAGTTTCTGAAAAAAAAATCAGCTATAAAAAAGGCAACCAGGATTTTATAACTAACTTGAGTGACTCAAGGGCAACATAATCCAGTACACATACTCATTCACAAAATAAATGAACAAGAACACAGTGGTTCAGAAAACAGTTTTTTCTGTATGTCACAATCTTTCCTATAATAATGCAACACATACTGAAGAGTAGGGAACAAAAATATTTGGGGGTCATTTAAATTTTCTGATGACAATAACTTCCTTGCATACAGGAGTCAGTTAATAGACAACTGTATCAGTTCTAGTTTTGTGAGTGTTTAATTGTTTCCGTTCTGGGTTTTTGATTTAATTAAAACTAGTGGCAGATGGAATATGTTCTCTGAATCTACCAATTTTTGTAGTTTTGTAATGCCATTTTCCTAATTTAAAAAATGTTTTCCCCCCCTTACATTTTCAATATATTCACATGAACAACAAAGAGAATTCACTATAGGGAAGAAACAACATATTCAAGAAAAATTAAAGGCAGGCAAATGTAGAAATAAGCACATTTAAATGCACAAAACAAAACAAAAAATTCCCCAAGCACTCTAAGTCAGTTTTAGGAGTTGCTTGTAGTAAAAGTAATTAGCAGTGCTAGTTAGAAGTGTGAATTCTGGGTCTCTCTAAGAAGAAATGCAATGAGTTAAGGGCTGTATTAAAACTGCATTCCTATACTAATGTTTACTGAGCACATTATTATCTAACAAACAACATTAATTCAGGAACAAGCTACCAGGAAAATTGTCATATTCTGCATTTCTTGATGTCTCCAAATCAAGTCTTGTTGCTAGCAGATACTCTCTAAGCAGTTGTAAGTATGGCAGTTATAAGTTTGTAACTCTCACTGTATAGTCAGTGGGGGGAATGAAGCATGTCCAGAGAGCAAGGAATCTGTCAAGTATCCAAACCTCATGCTGAAGTTGATGACTTGATGGTCTCAGGTGCAGCCTATGGGGATGCTCAAACTTAGCCATATAACTTCTAGACATCTTTGCTGGGGAAAATAAATTCACCTCAAATATGTGATCACTAAACCAAGACTGCATAACTTGGAGAGAATGGTATGTGAGAGGTCACTGTGTTACCTAGCAAGTAACAGGGCTATCTTTCTGAAGTGCTTGACCTGTGATTCACCACTGCACTTCATCATATCCCTAACACACTGTCTTTCCAATAAAATCTTAACCTTACATATCAAGAGAGAGAATTCCAGTTAGAACTGTCATTTCTCATCCTTGATTTATAAGCTGTACTGCTGCTAGTACTGTTACTGTTGTCATTAATCCCATTAACCAACCTCATTTAAAACCTTTATTCCCAGATTTGTCACTTACTTGCCACCACTTACATGACTTGAATTAAATCCTTAACTACATGTAACTCAGTTTCACCAGCCTTACCCTGGGGATTACAACGCTAATGCAGTTTTGAAGAGCATCGGATCCTTAGATAAGAAGTGTTTTACAAGAGCAAATGTTACGTCGTCACTAAAGAAATTAATACTACTCTTTCCAAAATACAAGTGGAATATCCATCAGGTTCTTTTCTTGTTTATCACTCAGCAAGCATATAATTTTCTAGAGAAGTATTTCAAGAGATGAGGAAGAAATAATTAGACTATGTCTTAGAGAATTGGTTTATCTGTTACAGTCTTGTGCATCCTGCATACAACACAGACTAGACAGCATACTCACTTCAGCTCTAGTGAAACTCATGATGAATTCAAATTTTACATGACAAATTGCAATAAACCATACTAAACCCATCTCCTTCACTTCTGTCTTTCTTCAGTAATCTTTCACTTGATATTTTATGGCCTCTGTCCCTGTTCTGAATGTCTTTCCAGTATCAGTTAAATTTACTTCTAAAGCATAGAAAATGCTATTTCAGTTTTGCCAGTGACTGACTACTTAAACTAATAATACAGCTTTCTGTAGGTCAATCTGTGATTCTTCTTGAACAATACCAACCTGTGTGCTACCTTCTTCTGTTTCCCATGATTCCACAGTAGATTTCTTCATTTTTCGTGTGCAACACAATTATGACACTAAAGTTCCCTAGTATTTTTTCCTGGAATTGTTCATAACAACTTCCTAACAGTTCAAAAACAGATGCCTCAGCTGGACTTGGGCAGTAGTGCACTGTGGAAGGGATTAGGGAGGATGTTAACCTCCTTTTCTTCCTATTATTTTTACGCTATACAAACTATAAAAGGATAGATATTTTTCTTGAAGTTGGAGACTTAAAATCCTTCCTCATTCCTCATTTGGAAAACAAATGTTTCTTCATACAGAGTGCATTACAACTTACACATATCTCAAAGTCGGAAAGATTACCTCAGTTTCTAAATCCTGTGATGGCATCTCTTTAAAGCACTGAAAGTGAGATAGTCTTCATAGAGGTGAGCAGCAGTAAAGCCACTTTGTAGCTAGTGTACCAGGCAGGCAGAGACTCTACAGAATATGCAACCGTGTTATACAAATGTCTTTGGCCCTGTGTCCCTACAGAGTACCCCTAAACCCTTCCTATCTCTTGAAAACGGGAATGCTGAGATCTGATTTCTTGTGGCAAAGGTCTTTTATTGCCAATGAGACAGACCTAGATACTGTACAGCCATGATTGTGACACAGAGCTTTTACACCCACCCCAAAAAAGGCCTTGTCAATCAAGCTCGTTTAGGGTATTTTGAGTAAAACAGCATTTTTTTCTAAGGTTTGTTTAAATTTCAAGTGCTTCTGGGAATATCTCTACCTGGTTTCTGATTCGGGTTTTTAAAACACTCCATTTGACTTAAAAAATTGCTTTTCAAACTGCTTTTACATGCTAATGTATCTAAAACTATGTCTACTTTTCTATGTTAAAATGTAATTAATATGTTCTAAAAAGAAAAAAAATGAAATAGCTCAACCATTCCAAATCAGTCAGACATATTTTTATCTGTTTACATATGTACAAAATATTTTTAGATTACTGACATTTTTATCTGATATGGAATCTAGTTTTGCAAGACTCCAGTAATGAGGCAGGGAATTTTTTCCATATGAAGACCTTTTTGCCATAGAGGGATGGGTAGTATGCACTTTCTTCCCTCTTAGTCATTGTAACAGATTGTTAGTCAGATTAATTTAATTGAAATATCTGATAAATTCCAAATGAGAACTATTTTAAGCAGTATATTATCCTTATTTAAAATTAAAACAAAACAAACAAAACAAAACAAAATCTAGATTTTTCTCAACGAATTGGAACAATTTCAACTGTTTTCCCATCTCTGTAGCATAACTTCAAAGAGTCTGGCTTCAAAGAATTTCAAAAATCTGTACCTCAGTGTTTGACTTTTTATTCCTGGAGTTCAAAATGGAGTTTTAAAATGCTTCTGATTGGTCATAATAAGATGAATCGCACATGGTGCTTGCCTTCTCTGATAATCTGCACCTTTAAAATATTTATCTAATCAATATTTATCAAGATATATCCGCTTTAAGTTGCTTAGTACTGCTAAAATACAAATCATTGAAATGGCCTTAAGAAAAACTGCACATCCACAGGAGAAATTATGTAGATAGTAATAATAAACAAGCTGCCGAGTCGTTGAATTTGGAAGTATTTATTAGTATAAGTTATTTTTAACTTGACTTGGCCTTTAGATATAACGCATTTTCTATTTACCTGTCCGTTATATATCTTGAGGTGAATGTAAATGTATCTTTATTGATCTATATCACGTGGCACCGCTGGCACCGTTCCACAGATGTAAGCAGATCTTCAATCTGTGGAAGATGGCTGCTCACTTAACAGCATTCTGCTCATGACAGGCCTTCCTCATCACAGATAACCACTGAACTGAAAACGTGGCATGCTGATTAATGATTCTTCTCACTGAATAAGAACATAGGCCATGATCTGATAATTGGGTTCTAAATTAAACAACCCAGTCCTGCAAAGCACGCCTGTCACTACTCATGAAGGCAAGCTTAGTCAAAACAGGTACACATTCACAGACATGGGCTTCTGCCACTTCCTCTGAGAGGGGCCTGTGGGAGGACTGATGAGCTGCAAAAAATAGGAACTGCAACTTCTAATTTCAATTCTGGCATGAAGCTGAGAGCTGAATCTCAGGTCTCTCCCCTGAACAGCACTGGGAACCTCTGTGGGAAGCTGTAAGAGCCCACTCCAGCATAGTGGGAGCTAGGTAGTTCATAGGACACTTGGAGGAGTGCCTGTGTTTTACCTGTTTCCAACTTGCATCTCACAACCTGCCCGATCTCCTTAAGTTAGGTGCCTAATTGTTTCATCTAAAGAAGAGTCGGGGTGGGTGGTGCTGGATTTAACTATGAGAGGAAACCTCAGTATCCCAATCTATAAAATAGCCTCATTCAAGAAATGCAAGACCATGTTTCATTTAAATTCAAGTCATACTTAAGGGAACAGAGGACTAAGGTCACCCTGCATGGCAGCAGCAAGTCCCAAAGCAGAAGCAAGGAGGAAGGCGTCTGTTGAAGTGGTTCCACATTGCAGAAAACAACTATGATCGAGAGAGAGCAAATGGCACAAAGGGAACAACAGTTGCCTGGGAAGCAGTTGGGGATTTGCCGGAAGAGGACTCTAGTTCTGCTTTAATGGATCTGCCTTTTCCTGTATTTCACATTCAACAGTCATCAGTTGACATAATCAAGACTAATAGCAGAAATGGGGGGTTAATACTACTTACTGCATACTGAAGAGGGCTGGATATCTAATATATGCAGCAGCAGAGGAGGAAGACTAAGGACTAATCTGTCAATTTAAGTTTCATATTTCAAATTGAGAAAAGCATTACAACAGGCTTGTAAGGAATGCTGATTCCAGATTTCAGCCAGGAAGAAATAGTAAATCACTACTGACACAGAAAAGAATAAACTAATTTAGCTGGTGTGAAATTCGCAAATACTGTGCTTATTCAGGGCTTCTGACATGCCTGAATTGCCTCATCTTTAACACTTTGGCTCAATTATTTAATAAAAAAGCATCTTATTCATTAACAGAGAAGTTCTTTTGACTCATGAGCGCCATTGATCAAGATTGTTATCAAACTGCTTTATTATGGCTAACACATGATTTCTCTTGCACAGTCTTCCTGTATATAAGTTTTTACAGTGACAGCAATGGGAGCATCAATATCACATTCAGGCAAATCAACTTTTTAACTCAGTAAAAATTAATGATATTTTTGACGAATTTCTATTCAAAAAATTAACCAACTCCCTCAGACAATTAATTACTGGAAAAATATACTGAAATGTTTTAAAATCTCACCTCCCTAATTTCATTACATAAATCAGAGAAGACAGTTGATACTTCTTTGTCATTTACCTATTACCTGTTCCTTTTCTTCCCTTGTCTTGCATTTCTAGAACTGCATGTAGTGTCGGTTCTTCCAAATACGTGATTTATTTCATTCTCATCTCCGCAGCCTAGCTCAGTATACGTAATTGTATCTGGTTTTGCAAAACTGTTATCTATGTTTCCAATCCTTTTAGAAAAAAAATCCATTTCATTTTAGAATTTTAGTTTTGACTTTATTTATTAATTTATGCTAGTAATGAAATCCATTTCTGAAAACTTTTTAGCATTCCCTATGGTAGATGTTTTATTCTTTCCATTCAGCATTTATGTTCAGCACTTTATGTTACAATCTTCTTTGAGCTCAGATTTGCTAGGAAATTAAGTTATCTTTAAAAGTTGTAATTAAGATATTAGGTACCTCATATATCTAATTCTCTGCAATATTGTAGAGAATACTTTATGCCCAAAGCAGTTCTAAACAAGCTAGGTGAAGTACCAGAACCATTACCAGAGAGCTACCAATAATATAGTCTGCTTTGGATACCTGACTTATCTTTAAGTGTATTTCCATATGATTTCAATAGAGTCTATTGACCACCTCCATGAGCATGTGGGCAGCGCTGGGCAAAAGCAAGGGACAAGTAATGAGAAAAGGGCTGGATGGAGGCATCTCTACAGCACCACGATTGTGCCCACCACCATGGTTCTCATGGATGTTAGTCGTAGCAGCCATTCCCTCAATGCAAGAGCACAGAGTCAGGGCTGCTCTACATCAGCACAGCTGAAGAGATCTTAAAGTTCTATCTATCTACTCTGTTTCCAGCCTTTCCTAACAAGAGGGGATTTTCTTTTTCCTCTTAATGGTAACACTAAGGCCCTATCAAATAATGACCAATGGAAGCAGAAGAGTAAAGGAAGTAGAGAAAAATGACATCTGCAACTGTTCGGTAAACCAACTATTTGTAGTTTAGATGCAGAGCTCAGAAGGAACCATGACGCATAACCACGGTTAGAATTTGACCCCAATATTTTGAAGTTGGCAAACACATCCCTCAGCATATTATTGTTTCTCAGGCTTCCTAATAGAGAAGAACCTGCAAAAAAGAAACCAGCTGAGTCAGGAATCAGCTAAAGACAGCAACACCCCCTGTTCTCTTCATGAATTCTTCACTTTCCTATTCCTTTTTCCTATACTTAGATATTTTGCATTGTATGTGCTTTTCCCAGCCATTATTCAAAGAAATGACATTTCTCTTGCACTAATTGTTTATTCTGTGTACAGCTTTAAAGCCATCTCTGTGTGTTAACTGCTTATCTGCTGCAGTTTCAAAGTGATACCTCAAAAAAGTTGAGACAGAATGTAGCACAATACCAAAAGTTATATGTTAAATGATCCTTTTTGTCCTTAGAAGATTTCAGGAATGGCTTCCTATTGAAAAAACAAAATGTATGTACAAGAAAAGCAGAGTATTTGATGGCTAAAGAACCACAGCAGATTCCTATTTTGCAGCGTAATTAATAACAACTCTGAGTTTTCTCAAGAAATTCAAGGAATGGCAGTCATACTCTGTGGAAGTCACCTGTGTAATTATTTCTGGCATCTATTACATTTTCCATTATAACTTTCATATTCTCTCAAACCACTTTCCTATGCTAAGGGCATCTTTCCTTTTCTAACTGGCTGTAATTTCACAGCAGGATGCATTTACCAAATGAGAGACTAATTTCATATTCTTTAAATTGTGCTATTTATTGGGACCACTACAAAGTGACCACTAGGATACCTGGAAGCTCATTCTCAATTACAATATGTTCTACAGTGATTTAAAAATCGATTCCAGTAAAGCTTGTATCTAAATGACAACTTCAATTAACTGGTATGTTTCAAGTTAAGCAACATATGTGAAGAAAATAGGCGCAAATTTAAGACAGATATTGGAGGACCCTAATCATTTCATTATGAATAGAAATTATCGTAACAAAATATACCACAGGTTTTGGGATCAAAGCCTTAGAGTAAATTACAGTGCAAATTAGCTCCCCAATTCTCTGTCACTCACAAGTAGAATGTTTTTTAATAAATGCTGAAAACACTGAAATGCCACAAGGCATTACATTATTATTTGAATGCATATAGGTTAGATTATTTAATGCTTTCATAGAACAGCATTTTTGCTGAATATGAATCTTAGATCCTTTCCTTCTTGCAGAAAGATGAGTCAGTTTTTTCCAGCAAATATTCTGTGTGCAGCTACCCTTTCGCTCCTACTTGTAGATCAGCTCCCTGTAGTCACCATGAATGACCTAGTTAAATGAAGGCCATTTGGTGGGAGAATTTTTCATTATGACTCAAAGCCTAAGCATTTCCCAGGACAAAAACACTATGCCTTGCTGACTACTCTGAATTTCTAAGTTCCTATCTAATTGCCACTGAAGTTGAAGAGTCCCTGAGGCAGAACAAATGGAAAACAATCCCTATAAAATTTAAGGCCATGACACAAAAAATTGCTTCTTTCACTTCTTCATGCCATATGGCCATATATAGCCTCTATATGACCATATCCAAAGTTGTGTGCTATTCCCTTCTTGAACACTTGTCCCTTCACTTCAAAAGTAAGGTAAAATAGAATGATCAAGTTCTTCTTATTTTGTTTCTTAAACTCTCTAACTGACAAAGTTGTTTTCTATTGTGAAGACTTGTAAGTGTGGTTGGTGATCAGAACACATATGATAACTTTTGTCAAACTGGCCACCCCAGTAACTCAAATTTTTGCTTATTTCAAGTGAAGGGACATTGAAGGGATTATTATTGGTTCTAAAGGATGCTATGTAAGTTTTTGTGCGTGTTTATAGAAGTTATGCCTTTAATAGCTTCTCAAAAGCAAAAGCCAATCAGTAATGGAAGAAGTCAATTGATACTTAAGTCATAAAATGTTGTATTATTGTGTTAATATTGCTATTATATAGCAATAAGGTATAAGTTACCAATGCTACTATATACATATATACATATGTGTACACATATATGTAATATATGTATATTATGTACTATATAATTTATTCTTTATGTATAATATATAATTTTATTATTTATACGTAAATCTTAGAATTTGATTTGACTCTGTTGTATCAGTTTTAAGGTTCTGAACATTAGAGCTTACTGATTTAATTTTATCAAGACCTGGACTTAAACACTCTATTTCTACGTATTTAACTATCTGGGTAAAATTGCAGGATAGATTACAATAATATCTTCCTGAAGTGTGTGTTTGCTCATCCATTTTTTTAACAAATTCATATAAAGCAGATAGCTTAGCCTATCAGATTGGATTAGAGAGTGCCGAGGGCATATACAAGCACAATCCCAGAGAAGAAACTTGCAAGCCACATAGCTCTGCCTTCAAATCAATATGCAAGTCTCTTACTTCCCTGGATTATTCAAGAAATGGCTTGTGTTTATAGCATAATAAAAAGTGGCAGAGGATATTTTCACTAAATTTAATGTTGCCATTTTCTGTTTTTGTTTTTTTGTTTGTTTTTGGTGCCTATCTACTCATCTTAGCATTCTCTCAATGCCTTTCTTACAGAACACCAAGAAGCTTTAATTATTTGTGTAGCACTGAGGCTTTTTCAGTGTTCATTTCCAGCTACAGAAGGTCTGTCACATACTCCTAACCGGACAGTTCCTGGCAGCTGCAATCATATGATGCAGAGCTTGAGAACATGCCAGCTAGGCTTGCCAAGAAAACTTTATGCAAATGGAGGCTGTAGAAATCTAGTGGCACAAATAACTCTCCTCCCTCTATCCTTCTGCATCTGGCCCCCACAAAGCATGATTCTTGCCATCAGTAAAGCATCCAGGCCAACGACTGGTCCAAACTCCTGGCAGACTCTTTCGGTCTTAGGTCCAGGCCTGCAATGATGTGATACTGAGTCCTCAGTGCTGCTTGTGCTGAGTTAAGGTTTAGTGCCACAAGTTAGCACTTAGTAAATGGAGATGCACATCATAATGTGGCAGTGCAGTAGTCTGTCCTTGTGAGACGTTTACAGGAAAACTGCTTAGAAATTAAAGTAGAAAATGCCAGTTCACTAAGCCAGGAGACTTCATTCAAATCATCTAGGCGCAGCAAATCAGGAAGAGGAGAAAAAAACCTCAACTTTTACTTTTTTACCTTTTTTTTTTGGTGACAAAAAGCACTTTTCAGTGTATGATTGTGTGAAAGCAAATGTCATTAATTATTGCTAAGGAAAGAGTCTTCTTCAAGTAAGAATGTAAAGGTGTCAATTCTTGAATTATTGAACTTGTATCACACTAAGAGTATGAACAAAGAAAGAGGTGAGACAACAAATCAGATGCCACACACCTGAAGCAAAGACAATTTCCAAAGCATCAGTGAAAATGTTGCACGATATCTACCAGAGAATACTTAGAAAAAATAGAAGACTCATAAAAGAATTTTGCAGTGCTTCAAGAATTGTGAGCAGATTAAGCAGCAGAGCTTCCCTGGTTTATAGGTATACATCTCATTAAACAGAAGCACAGCTACACACTGAGATTGAAATCCATAAATCTATACACTAAAATTTAATAGTCAGCAACACTAACTGCTGCCATTGTTCTCTAAGAAGTACCAAAAGAGATTAAAGCCAGAACAGACACTTTTTATTGAAAGCTATTGAAAGCTATTTTCTAAGAGGTCCCTCTGTTGGCTATAGACAACATTGTGCAAACATAGTATATGGGGCTTGAATCACTTTAATATGACTCATGACAGTGAGAGTTTGCTCACATGCACAAGATCTTTTAATTCTATACGTCAATAGCATGAATTCTGTCTTACCATACATATTCAGAGTAATCTCATCTTTGCCTGAACTAGTTTGTGAATGAGACACCAAACAAATTTTGTTTTCTTCTGTTTTAGTTTAGCCATTTTTACACCTTTTCAGGAAGCAAATAGTTGGCTTCTGCATGCCTTTCACATGACAACACTTACTTCATTGTATTGTTTAATTTCTCCGAGAAAATTGAGTCTTAAATAGCTCTGAAAATTATTAAGTGGCACAAGAGACTGAGCTGTGGGCCTACTGGTACTTTAAATATGAATAATTGAGGAAATAAGGCATACAGGATTCTTCATCCCAAAAAGGAGGAGAAAAAATATACATCTAATGGACTTCTGAATGAAGAATGGCAGAGGTCCAATTACCAAGAACATGAGAAATATCAAGGTCTGAGTGCAAGAAACTCCTGTCTTAGAAGACAACAGACAAGGCAAGTATATCCAGGAAAACAAGGGCTATTAGAAGGAAAAGAGTGCACAGGGCTCTGACGAAGTACAGTGACAGGAAGGGGAAGAAGAGTGATACAGCTTCTGGTCTCACCTCCTTCTTCTTTCATTCTAGTGTTACCAACACAAAAGAGTTTTCAGAGAAGGTACTCCAGAACCTTAAAGAGCATCTGGCTCTTGCTAGGAAATTTTCAAAATCCTCTAACCACCGAAATACAGAGAGAAAAGAAATAGTTATTCCAATGAGAGTTTTACATACCTGTCTTTGAAGAAATTACATGAGTAAAATAATTTGGTAAGTTTTATTCAGATTTTCATTTAATCTTGATATAAATGATTGCATATTTTCACCACAAAATTTACTCTTTGCTAACACTTTTACCAGTTCCACCTATATACTTCACAAAAAAAACTGTCAGCCTTACTGCAGCTATATCCTGTCTAGCTTTCAGCAGGCTATGAGAAAAACTGAAATAATGCGTACTGGCAAAACCTCTATATACAGAAAATAAAAACCATGAGAAAACAAACTATTTTCAAGACCTATCACAGAGGTAAAAATATATGTTGCAAATTATTCACATTACACTAGTGTGAAGAGAACAGGAACAGAATTATACTGTAGTTTTCCATTCCACATAGATCTTACCACGCCTATTACACACTGACAAATCTCTACTCTTTTATTTCTCTTTTTATTTCAGTAAGATTAAGGGAAATCTGATGGCCCCAGTTCAATCAACTCAAAGAATTTTAATGCATGTGGTCAAAGCTCCAAACACATCAGTGCCAGTGAAGACATTGCGCCATTTGACACTTCGTGGTGGCTGAAGCTGGGACACCAAAAATATTGCCATCACCAGTAAAAACCAATGGAGGGAGAAATCATATTCTGTACTTACATAACTCTGTATGTGGTTGCAAGGGGCTCTTAAAGGGGGTTATCAACATCCACTGCATATCCAATGCACTCCTCTTGTTTTGAACCTACAAACTGATCATACTATCAGAATTAATAAGCCTCAATAAACTTGTAATGCATTATTCAGCTATGTCCAAGCCTAACAGTTAAAAAATGGTTAAAAGTGCTTTTTATTATTATTATTATTTCTCTTTACATTCACACAAGAAATAGTATTAACATATCAGATAGATACTACAGAATCACAGAATGCTTAAGGTTCATGTCAATCAGCATGCTATACTTCTGTGAAAAGCTTCCTGGCTTAGGGAAGGACATCTCATAAGCATTCACTGAGCTGACGTGACAGACTCATTAAAGATATTGCCACCTCACCAAGGACAATGAAACTGTGCATCCTCATGCTGACATTTGTTGGAAAATAATGATAAGCACTGCTATTCTATCTCCGATGCTTGATTTTGAAGCATTTTAAGGGGAAAAATATCTAGGTGCAAACATATAATTATGAAATCACTACCAAGCATTTACTGACTTAGACAAAAGTATCAGGAAACTGTAAAAGCAAATTTCCAAAAGACAATGCTTTTTTATTATGTTACACATTAAACTGAAGGGAACAATATTCTTCAAGTGTCCCAACAGACTGTATAAACTAAATTCCTCCTTAATTGTGGATTGTGGAAAAAATATTTCATCCCTCTTCTTCTGTAGTTGCAGAGTATTCTGCATAATATTAATTCAAAAATTTTTTGAGCAGTGAGGAGAATAAAGCAGTGGAATAAATTGTCTTTGTCTTTGGAGACAGCAGAATTCCCATCACGGAAAGCCTTTAAAAACACATTGAACAAATATCTGTCAGGAATAGTTTAGGGGTATTTGATCCTGTCTTTGGGCACGGTGATGAACTGAGTGACTTCTCAAGGTCTTTTTCAGATGCCAAGATCTATAAAATGCACTAAAATAATTATGCAGCAAGTGGATGCACAATTTCTTCTAATATAGAAAAAAAGAAACATAAGCCACATTTCACTGCCCAAAACTATCAGAGTTTTTTTATAATAAAGATATAAAAATATGTATCTTCTTTGGCAATGATGGAGTATGCTTCCTTCCCACCCTGCCCAGTGTGACACAATGGAGGAGTTTCCAAAAAAAATCTTAAATCCTGTGACCTACCACATATGAGAATGATTTGGGTTCATCAGACCCTGAAGCACTCATGAAAACACCATCTTCCATACTAATTATTTCAGTGCTTCTAAAAGGGCATCCCATCAGTTTGAGAAAGCTGAAAACAAAACAGAGCAATCTATCAAATCAAGTCCAGTTGCACTCACGTATAACAAGAACATGTGGTAGGAGCACATCTAGACCCGAATCATCTTCTTGTGACTCAGATAAGAAAACCTGCTGACTGCAGAAACATTAAAGTTGTTTAATTCTAGCATGGGAGGAAGATTTTTGATAGTGCAGGACTCCCTGATCTACCACGCTAACAAATGTCAGGATACAGTGACAGGAAGTCACAGACAGAGATGATGTTGAATCTTTAAAAATACAGAAATAAAACATGGGCTTTTCTTGGTAAAAGTAATCAGGTTTAGGAGCTATATACCTAGGTACTGCTGGATTTTCCAACATGAAGTCTTTGAATCAAAACAAAATGTCACTGTAAACAGTAGCTCAGCTGGAATTACTGGCATGATATAGGAAAGGCTGCATTGCAAGTTGATATACAAGAGGGTCAAGACTAGTCAATCAGAATGGTCTGTCTGGTCCTTCCATTCATGACTGGCAGTAACTGAAGACAGCTCTAGAGATCTGACAAGGATTTCAATTTCCAGAGCTTCAACACCAGCACAAAAGATACATGAGCTAAATGAGATATTGAAACAATAAGAACCTAGATGGAAAATCTTTGCTGTAAAAAGATCTATGAAAGCACAGGATTCCTTTCTTCTATTGTCTATTTCCAAATACTGCCTTTTGAAATTGTATTATCATTCTTTAAAAATTATAACTGAAGTTTTGTTGTTACTCAGAACATTTCTAATGTTTTATCTGAAATTATCACAGGTGCTAATATGGAAGGACGAGGATTATCCAAACTAGCTTCAAGAAATACAAATGGTAAAGTACTCCTCACAAAGAAGGATAATGGTACTCATAAATGAAAACTTTGGAAATTAATTGCTTGAAAAGCCACAGCCTGCCTTGCAAATGTATTATAAAGATGTGATGCTTCCCCTGTAGCTAGCAATTCTGATTATTTCTCTTTGAGACGCTGTCAGAATAATGTGTCTAAAAGACTATAAAAGAGACTACAAATGGCAAAGTGAGGTATTTTGTAAATGATGGATGTCACTGCAAAATGAATAATTCTGTGTATTTCTTCATAGCTTCTGTTTCTTTTTTTTAAAGCAAGCAAAAACACTTGCTTCCCTTTTGCTAATGCAAGAACGAAGATTATATAAGTGGTCTTAGAAAATCCTGCAGTATTTCGTGACCATTAACAATGTAGGTCACAGATTTAAGTTATATCATTAATATAAAATGTACTATTACTGCCAAATACATAGGTTGAATAAACCCTCAGGCTTATGCTGAGTGCTATAAATACTAACCTTAACTTCAAGTGTGGGTGTTGGGAGTTGTATTTGATTAATGCAAATGAAACACTAAGTGAAATAAAGTCAGCATGAACATTGTCTCTGCTGAACACTGCCCCTAAGGACAGAGTCAACTGAAAAGCATGTACAACTTTAAAGTTTTAGTATTGCATTATTTCCCTTTCTCGCAAACCATTAATGAGGATGAAAAAAGGAGAATGTCAGTGCATGCGTGTCAGAATGTTTAGCAATGTACTAAGCATTAATTTAAAGAACACGGCTTTAATTTTATTTTCTTGATAAAACTAGCTTTCACTATTCTATGACCACATCCTTTAGACACATTATGAATCTATCAAGCTATTAACCTTGTCTTAATTACAATAATTGGTCATAAAATATCCCTTTTTTGCATCTCAGTGGAATCTTGTCTTTAAAAAGACATTCATACAACAAATTTGCAGTTTGACAGCTCAGAAAAACTGGTATTACTTCCCTAAAGGAGACAAGTTGGTGTCTTGTTACAGTAGAAATAGGAGATAGCAGAAAATCCTCCCTCTGAAAATGATATTAAAAAAAGAAGAAAAGAAAAATGTTGACACAGATCAAGGCATTGAGAGTTGATATTCATATCAAGCTTCTAAGTAAAATATATATGACCTGGATGGGAAGGTCAATGCAGCTGAAATCACAGTTAAAAAGAATGCAAATGTGGCTCTGAATCTGCAGACCAGAATCAGACCTCTGGAAAGTTAAGAGTGAAAAAGGCCTCTAAAATTGGTAATAAATTGGTAACTGGTAATCATGAAATAAAGAACACTATAAGAATAAAGGAATTTCCAGACACCTGAGAATTTGTTCCCTTCCTTACTGCTGGTAATTAAGTTGGACACTGTCTTATCGTTGACTTAAATAGGCTTTGCATCAATGACATCTTTGAAGAATACCACTTTTTATGCCCTAATTCTATGAAGAATTCTATCAAGGTATTATGATAAAATTAAAATACCATCACTAATAATATCACTTGATTTAAGAGGGAAAATTTGTGTGTAATCATTCCCCAAAACCCCATTGATTTCACCAGTTATCATTCCAGGGGAAATGGGAGAAAATAATGAAGAATTAGGTACAGAAAGGATGCCACAAAACTTGCTTTCTCCTCCAAAAATAAATGCAATAAGAGTAAGGAGATCATGCAGTAAGGAGAGTACTTGAATTTTAGAATGAAATCCTGAAGCTTTGCATAACCATTAGCAAATAATATGTGAGTACCTTTGGCATAAAATCTAAAGCAAAAATAAGATCCTGAAGATTCTTAGTCTTTATAGGAAACTGAACTATTACCAGGATTAATATCACATTATCATTTATTTTACTACAGACTGTTATTTTTTTTTCTAGAATATGTTTCAGAGGCTTTGCAGCGCTGAGGTTGGGAACAGAGGCTGGAACAGGTTTTGATCATTTAAATTGCAAGAGATATCTGTGGTGTTATAGCAATTTTTATTGTCCTTACAAGCATGAGGTTGAATATAGAGCCCTTGATAGACCAGCATCGATTTACACAAACTAGTATTTGTATCCAGTATTAAAAACACAAATAGTAAAGTTACTTATGGCTTTTAGAAACACAGGACCTCAGAGCCTAGAGACATTCAGGAATCGAATGGCGAAGTTCCAACTCAGGTTGAAGAAATGTACGACTGGAGTCCAATGCTAGCAGGGGTGCAAGGATGTCTGAAAGCAGAGTCACATCCTGCAGAACTGTCTAAAACCACGTTGTTATCAGGGACAGGTTACAGGGCATATGAGGGTCATGATGTGTCCCCAGTGAACTAATACAAATTCTCACTGCATGGAAGTGTTTATTAGGTGCATAGTTTTATTAATACCTGTTTTTCCTAGAGGCAAGTAGCCCTTCATTAACTGAAAGTCAATACATAAGCCCATTCTTTCCCTGTTAATTCTTGTTAAAGTGAAGTTAAAGGTATTGGAATGTAAGAAAAAATACTGCATCAAAATAAAAAATAGAAAAAGATGAGAAACACTGAGATCAATTTCTGTTGTTCACTTGAGTAAATTCACCAGCTGACAAACTAATATTTAAGCAACATTTAAGAAATATAAAAGCAATACCTGATGGTAATTATGAAAATATAGCACAAAAAGCATTTACTTAACTGGCAGGAAACAGAGAAGTTACAAATGACAACCTGTCATCGGAAAGAACTATAAGGTTTTATCCAAGAAATACCCAACATAATACCCAAACTCAGAGGAATCATAATGCAAAAAAAGAGAGCCATTTTACTATTGTATTTGTAACAAAAAATATTGGGGATGGGGAGAATTTGAACCTCACTTTTATTTTCCTATCAATTACTGCTTCCTTTTAATTTCACAAAAGAAAAAAGAAACACTTGCATTTAAGTACTGCTATTGTCAATAAAAAGGTCAAAGTGAGAGACTTCTGTATCTAAAAGAGAAAGAGTCGAGAGTAAGCCTTCACGGAACTGCTTGAGGAAGGGCTCACTACACATAACAGAGAGAGGTAGCAAGGCAATCCTCAAAAATTATCTCCAGTAACAGAAGACAAATTGTTCAAAAGTGAAATGCCTCTCCTACCTCACCCCCATGCTGGTACCACTTGGTACAATGTCAAGGAAATGTCAGACACAGAGCAACAAGGGATCCTTTTTTATTGTTTTTTAAGCTGTTCATAGCCTCCGCCAAGTTAGAGTCAGTCAAGGGAAAATTAACATTCTGCTGTACAGGTGGAGTTGTGCCAGGGGCGAGATACCTGCACAGCAAGAACAACTTCAAGAATTAAAATAGGCCACCTCTCTGCTGCTAACCTTCCCCAGCTCCATCACAAACATCTCTGTTCCTGAAATGTGTTAACAGCTGTCTACATGCAGAAGGTGCAAAAGAAAGCAGGAAGGAAAGAGAATACATCTTGGGAAAGTTCAGAGTAAAAAGCAAAGGTAAGAACAGAGAGAACAGGGTTTTTGTTTATTGTCTTTTATTTTCTGTTACCAAAGTGATAAAAAATACCATATTAAAAATTGGGAGAGTCACTGTATCACCTCTGTTTGAGATCCCAAGAGCTGTCACTGACTAAATGTTAATTCTTTTAGGAAATGGGAATCTCTCAAGAAAAGCAAAAAGCTATAGCACTGCAGAAATCAATGCTGAAAGCCCCTATGAACCAAAGCATAATGTTAGAGAGGCAAAATTCTGCTGAAAATGCCATCTGTTCTGCTTAAAACTGAGAATTTTAAGGGCTGCTTGGAGGCAAAACACTGCTCCGGTAAGAAATGTGACTCCTCAACCCTGAAAGCTAACAACCCCCTCCCAGGCCGAGCAGATCCCGTTACGTCCCTATGCCCGCATCATGTCCAGCCACATAGGCTGTGTGTTGAAGGGAAGCACAGCGTGTGCTGTGGTGGAGCCAGCACTGACGCCAGGTCTCTGCTGCCCATCCAGCAGCTCCTGAGAGCCGATGAACCGTTCCGCAGGCAGCACAGAGCAGATGTTTTCTCATCAGGTGTAAAGCAGAGGTCCGGAACCTCTGCACTGAGTCAGGACTCCAGGCTGTTCTTCTTTCCTTGCTTGCTCACATGTTTTGAAACAAGAAAGCTGCATATGGTATCTGAGCTCTAACACAAGACATTCATCATGTAGGAAGAAAGTGTTTCCAATCTAGCTTCATAAACCAAAGAAAAACAATAGAGCAAGCCCAGCTGTATAGGTATATGCATATGCCAGAGGCACTCAATGAACAAAAAAGGCTGTGCCTTCACCGAGTGAACGCCAATCAATCTGATTTACCTGGAGTAAGAAGCATCAGTACTGTAAAACAGAACAGCATGCAGCTGCCAAGGGGAGACATAGGGAAAACGTGACTTGCTGAATCAGCCTTCCTTTTCTGCCTTTCAGTAATGTCAGACGCACCTAGTTTAACAAAAGCTAAACCAGCTTACAGTGTTCAGCTACTAATTACCTGGATTTCATTGGATCATTTTAGAAAAAACACACTTTTGGTATTAAAAATTATCAAAATGTGTAATTTCCAAGGTTGGGGGGGGGGGATAGTTTTGAAGACATTAGAAGAGAAAGATAATTTTTTCTCTTGAACTCTTCTTGAACTTAATTTATTGTTTTCAGTCAAGAATTCTCCTCTGAATAATAATTCTATGCATTTAAAATTCAGCTATTAGCCAAGCAAATAGCATCTGTTTAAACAAAAAGAAGTGATTAGTGGCATCTACTGTATGTGATAGGGAAACAGTCAAGCTTTGATAAAACTGCTTCAAATTTGCCTTTAGTTTTTAAAAACTGCAGCTGTTCCTTCCAACTTTCCTAAGCCTTAAGTTTTCTTCCATGACCTTGAAGACTTAAAAAGCTGTGTTTTTTGTTTTTTTTTTTTTTTACAGACACTTGCAAACTTTCAAAAGCAATGCATTTCAGTGTGTTCCCTGGGACTTCCTTTATATTGGTCAGGCTCATTTAACATATGTTAGTTAACTTGAAGGGCACTCATTTGACATGCAACTCTTTTCTTCTAGACATAACACCATACAACTGCATGAAGTAACTGGAATTTACAGAGGCTAACTACTTAGCCAGTCTAGAAATTCCAATCATATGAATGAAATTGAAAAAACAAATCCATTACCAACTCCTAAATGCAGCACAACTTCAAGTCTTTAATAACAAGATATGTTTCTCTGCACTAAAAAAATGTGAAATTTAGATTTGTTTGCTGAAAAATGAGATTCACATTTTTATGGTCAGTTAAGGTCTCTTTTTTATTTTTGATGGGTTCAAGCAGCTCTTAATTCTCTTAGCCTGAATGAAAAATGATTAGGAAAAAAAATTCCTAGCATGAAACAGCAGAACTAGTTGTTCTTGCCTCAGTCAAATCAGTGCTAAAAACAAAATTCTGAGCATTAATACTAAAAAAAACAAGCAAACGAACAAAAAATAAGGAAATTATAATACTGTGAGATGACTTTGTCTTACCTGAAAATGCAAGAAAACCCTGAATTTTGCTTCCCTTATTATGATTACTCATGTTATAGATGAAAATCTCCTATTCAGTAAACTCTTTCAATCATTTAAGTGTGAAACCAGGCAGAGAGTAGATAGCACACAGGCAGATAGAAAACTTGTATTAGTGTGGTATACACTGACATAGATTTAAAAGGACTGCCAATCTTTCATAACAACATTTAGATCATAAGGTCACTAAAACTTATACAGCTCTCAGCACCTTAAGCCTCTCTGTCAATATGCCCTTTACCAGGAGTATTCAGAAGTATGGAAGCACAGGCTTAAAGTAAGATCTGCCTTAAGCTTAGGATACCATGTAGGTCTTGCTCATGGCAAAGGCTTCTAGCTGCACTTACCTGTGTACCAACAGGCTACCTCGTGTTTGCTCCTAAGCAACCATACTAAGGCGGTTAATCATCAAGGTTGATGATTAAAGGTGACTACTAGCATTCAAAAATCATGAGGCAGACCAAAATGCCCCCCCAAAATTTCCATAAAAACCATGATATTTTAATGACATATTCACAGTTAATTTAGCTGCCTCTGGGTTTGGAGTCCACAGACACCACATTTTTCAAGCTTTCATCTAGAATCAAGTTTGCAAAAGAAAAAAAAAAAAAAAAAGAAAAGTGGAAGTTCTTACAGACTCCCACAATGGGTCTAGCACTCTGAACAAAAGTGCTTAATATGACAGGGCTCATGACCCAGCCAAAAGGCTGGCAACACTAAAACAGTCACTTGAATACCCTACCCTACCCTGCTCCATGGAATGGCCAGAGACACATACACAGCTATTAGATTTCCAATGGAAAATGTAATAAAAATAGCAATGTCTTAGGTGACATTGCTATGTCTTATACACTTATATAGATAAGACAAGAAAAAAGAACATTAGAACCTCTGAGTGTTGATGCAGCCTGGAGAATCTTACAAAACACAAATTAATGCTACAGCTTCACTGGCACAGAAAAAAAATGCAAGCAAATAGTGAAATACACAACCCTGTGAGGACAACCCAAAGACCTAATGGAAATGGAGATGAAGGGAGGAAAAACAACCAACAAAGACTACAGAAGGGGAGTTAGAAGAAAATAAGATAAAGGCAGCAAAATAGAGTAGGTCAAGGCTAAAGAGAGGCCCTGAAAAAGTCTTTATCTATTACAGAAAAGAATATAGAGCAAAGTAAAAGCTTGGAGACAACCTTGTGCTTAGCTAGGTGGGTGCTCCTTTCTCTCAAATTAATGAGGTGTTGAATTACTACACTTGAGAACACAATGTGGCCCTGAGACTATAACTATTCCCTGAGAGTGAAGGTATAATGCCCTCTAGGAGCTCCCATGGGAAAGAGTGGAAATCTCCTTAGTTAATTAAAAAAATACGTTGAGGGAAAACTCTGGAAAATATGTAGTAAAAAATAATGTGAAGCAAGAAAAGATTGATAAAAATTATATTTATTTTTCCATCTCTAATTCTTGTTCACTGTGATTTCTGTTCACAGGATTATCAGCAGGTACAGAAGACGTAGTACCTGCAAGGTTAGCAGACAAGTGACCATTTTGGACCAGATGAAACAGTGCTGATTTATACGATCTAAGGATATACGTGCCATCTATTGAAGTTTCTTGTCAATATCAACAACGATATCAAACCAGACTTATAACCTGCTCCTTTTCTTTTGTGTTCAGCAAAGAAACACTCCCCTGCCTCCCACCCCCCCCCCCCCCCCCCGCAAAACAGGCACCTCCCTTATTTAGCCCTTGCAAAAACCACTTAGAATCACAGTCTCTGCATTTTGGAGTATTTCCATTTTCCTCTCAATGTTCTCAAGTAGACAGAGAATGCAAAAGCAATGGGCCACCAGAAAATTCAACCTGATAGGATGGGTCAGCTCATAGTAATTACACTAAACTTCCCATAACCAGAGTGAGGCCTTTATCAACAAGTTAGTCAAGGACAGCTTCATATATATGCAATGACTGCAGTCCTAGTGACTTCAACTCTCTTTTATTAAAGGTTGCCTTGTTGTTGTTTAATGGAATTTTCCATGCTCTCGTTTAAGTCCATTAATTCCTCCTCAGTTCTCACAGACTAATGAGAGTAATTGACTCCCATTCTGAACTCTTTATGGATTTGTAGACATCTATCAAGCTTCCTCTCTCTAGCCCGAAGGTGTTTCTCTTAACTCTTTCTTCTCTACATAGTCTCCAGATCCTTAGACCTATTACTAGGTTTCTGGTCACTTTAATCATTCATTTGAAAAACATGCTTCCAAAAAATAAAAAATTTCTGTTAAGAGTACAATACTCAGGCCAAGTCCTTCCAAAGCAACAGCACAACAGGTACTTAAATTAGTTAATTACTGTTAGTTAGTTAAATACTGAACACATAGTTGCTCTGTAGAGCTATAGATACAAGAATGGGACTCAAACTAACCCTGTGAGAATCCTGCCCCAGAGCAGATCTGCCAAGTCCAGCACTTGAGTTGGTGAGTATGGATGGCTCCTTCCTCATGTTTTCTCACAGAAAGCGAGCTGTATACTTCACAAGTAGCACATCACCTAGTCTTCACTCAATCTCCTCCATCCCACAGTCTAAATTAGCAGTTTAAAAATTAGATAACCCTACTCAGAGTACCTGGGCATACAGGAAAACCTGTGCTTTTATCTTTCTCTCAGTTGTGTCGGTGTAGCACCATGGTTTTATCTTCTTCAGGACACCACTATATTGTTCTTTATGAACACTGGGAGGAGCAGCAGAACAATTCTGAACAGTTGCAATTGCTCCAGCTAAAAACACTCTGTGCAGTACCTGGGGATTAGAAAAATCTATTGAATAACTGCTATAACTCAGCACTCCCTGACATACCCGAGTCCTTGCGTATATTATTATGTTCACTAGATCATGGACCAGAACAACACATAAAAAACTCTAATTTAAAGGACTGCTAAAAATGCAGGTATTTGCTATATTTTATACTGAATTTACAGTATTAATTACATATATGCCAAGAATAATTTCTGGCTGAACTGTCTAACTATAATAATTTCTGCAAATATCCACAGTTAGAGATGATATCTCAAAACAGGGATCAACTGTCAAGACACACGTATATACCTCTGTGTGCGTATGAATAAAAGTTTTAATAAGCTGCTCCAGGCAAGCCTTCTTTCCTGTTTCTGCTAATGTTAATGGATGCTGTCATGGAATATTATTTGCATTTTATCTGTTCAGAATACAGTGATTTTCTTAATTCGCACGTCACATTAGCCTGGCCACAGAAAAGCCCAGCATGCCGATATATAACTACAAAACTGAAGGTAATTGAAACTTGTGACTGTAATGAAGATATCTCACAGTTACTGAAAGCTTATGAAATAGCCGTATTTTGTTTGTTCGTTTTTTAATGAAGGAGTCTTCTGTTTTCCTTAAGGAAACGTTAAGATGGAAGGTTTCCATAGCATCACTTCAAATGACCATGCTATTTCTAAAGACTTCTCTCCTGCCTTTGAAATTTCAGCAAACTGCTGCAGTCCAGGACTGTGCACAACACAGTGAATTCACACCAGTGCAGACACAAGGCCTTTGTATCATTGTATCATTTAAGCCTCACTTGAGTCCTCCAGGCAGTATTTGGATGAAATGTATGTCCTTTTGGCTACTGGAGAAAGACAAATTATTCCCTGTGAAAGCACAACCTCTATCAATTTTCCCTGTCTAGCTATCATAATTTGCTGCTATTGCAGCTCTGTTCCTAGGCTAAAAAATCAAATTACTAGTTCAGAAGAAGTATCATATTAAAACAATTACACAGTTCCTGCGACCACTGTGTTGCACTGTGAAGTTTACATGTGCTCACAAACAATCAGCATCTTTGCGGCTCCTCCAGCCCTACTCTTACAAACATTTTGCTCTAGAGGAGCATACCACCTAATCATGAATCGTGGTGTTTGCAGCTACAACCAAAAGAATGAAAGACAATTAACTTTACACAAAATAGATGTCATGTAAAATGTTCTTACTGGTTTCTCAGATCTGCAGGGGTAATCAGGTGCCTCTGGAAGACTTATGGGAGTCTTCCCCATCTCAAACACAGAAGCTAAAGTTGTAATAAGCTGCAGAACCACCTCTCTAAATTACTTCAGAATTATTTAGGAGAGGAGACACTTGAAGTGGGAATTCCAACTGAAATTCTGTAAAACAACAATGCTTGCACACATTCAGCTACCAATAATTTCACTGTTTTTTTCATGCAATGGCTGAAAGCTTCATTTAAGCTTTAGGCAGATTTGCAGATCAAACAGCCCTTTTGAAATGACATAGAAGATTTTTACACTGGATATTTTTTCACCTAAACTTCTCAGATCTTTCAGAATGTATTAAGGTTAGTATAAGCTGAGGTAAGCTTGAGGGTGTACTTTAGTTTTTCATATCAGAATGATTTTCTCTTCTCTAATTGCAGTTCAAAAGATGTCAAGCACAGCGGATAATGCTGTTCTTGCATTTCCTCTGATACATTGAATCAGTCTACTGAGCTCCCTGGAAGTGCCTATGAGAGAGGTTTTCTCTCTCTCCCCCTTATTTTTTTTTATTAAATCTACACAGAAAGTGATGTAATATACTATACTCAGTAATTCAAAGTCATATATTTGTGTTTCAGAAAACTCAGGCTTTGATAGTTGGGTTTAAAGCCAGGTGGCTCTCTAAACTGATAACATTTGCATTTATGTTGTTGGAGAGGGGTTTTTGCTGCTTCAGACTTTCTGATTCTCAAAAGACTAAAGGTCAAAGTAAATCTCCGTGCTGTGGCCAATGAACCAATAATCTAGACATTCAAGGTATTTGGTAATATTATGTTCAGGAAGAGCGTACAGATATCTTCCTTCCTTTTCCTTGCTTTAGATTTCAAGTTGCTTTTCTGACACAGTAGTAAATCTGAAGATAGAAAAAGCACTGAAAATATATCACTCCATGAAATGGAATTATTTTATTTCCATTCGCATGCGGTACTTTGAAGGTGAACCCTATTTCATTTTCTTATGGTACTCTTTTCTTTCTATTTTTGAAAGCTTTGTGCAAGGGAGAACAAAGGGAAAGGATTTATTCTCTTCAGATATATTTAGAAGGGAGAAAATATAATACAGTAAATGCAGAATGGATCTGACTAAATAGGTATTGTTCTACAAGAAAAGAAGACGTTCACTCTCTTGAAAGTAATATGACAGTAATAAGTTTCATAATGAAATCTAGTTAGTAAAGCCCTGTCTAAATGCTCCACTTAGCATGTATAATTCTACATTATTCACCTAGCTATATACTGGTGTGAAGAACTTGTGAAAAGAAAGTTGCGTTATAGACTTCAGAAGGATCTCTAAACAAACCAGCCCTCTGCTGTTTCAGACAGCCAAGTTATTTGAGTCATAAATGTCCCAAGCTCTTAAAAATCCATAGGTTGAATGTCCCTACAAGTCCTTTTGGAAAGCTGGCCCAAAATGATACCCCTTCCATAATAAAAAAAGCCTTCTAAATTTCATCCTAAATGTATTCACGATCAGTTAATATACCTTTTTTATTTTTACAGTTGTTTGTATTTTTATTATTTTTATATTAGATAATTACATACTTTGCAGTTCAATTAATTATAAGTTATACTTTATGAATTATAAATGGCTTAAATTGTAATATCAAAGGTTGCATTTCGTCTTTACAGCAGAAGCTTTTGCAGCCTTCTGTTGCTAGATAACAACGGATAACAAAAATAGGTAACAAAAATATTCTAACCCAATAATGAAATCAAAATTTGCAATGGGGTTGTAAGCCCTGCATTTCTCAAATGGCAATGTTTGGTACATTACAGCAAACCTAATTGCTATTAAGGGGGAAATTCCTTCCTTTATACATGGGATAATTTCCACTGATTCCTACTGCATCCTTCAAAATTGGGCTTATATTGTTGGTCAGGAATCATCGCGCCCTTTTTTCCAAGGAGGTATCCTGCGTGACTGAGTAAATCGATCACAAGGATTTCATTGCCGCCTTAGCCTAACCTTCGTTGCCTTCTACTTTAACATTAATATTGTGGCTAGATAAATTGTAAAAAATACAAATGTTTCGGTCTCCCAGCCACAGGCCTCAGCACTTCCTAGGTTGTAATAAATAATCCCTGATGTTTCCTGAGGGTATGGAAGACAGTTATTAAGGGCTGCCAGGAAGGAAATGCTGTAAATCCCATAAGCACAAAATATTACTGATTCTAGCAAAGAAATACGTAAAAGAACATGCACTAGGGGGAAAATTTGTGCTTAGAGTTTTCTGTGAATGTCTGTGTCAACACTCTGGTAAAATGGGCATTTACAAAATTTCTCATCTCACCCTTGAGATACGTAATTTTGTTCCTGTCGAGTCCTGACACTTTTTCTTTTTTCTGCTTGCCATCTCTAGAACCCTGTAAATGTTGACAACCAATTGTCCAGCTTTTGCTACGGAAATGTTTTCCTCTCACTCTAAATGGTTTTGGAATATCCACCTATTTTACGAAATGTTACTTTTCTTCTCTTCCTGAGAGGGTATAAACTCACATCCCCCATTTTCCATGTTATTTCAGCCCAAAGTTTCAGCAGTATACAAAAAGGAAAAGTTGGGAAAACCCTGCTGCACTGCATGCTCTAACTTGGTGAGTCAGATGAGCTAAAACCCCTCAAGAGAGTGAACTGCGATGTGACACTAAAAAGAAGGTGACTGAATATCCCCATGATGTTGGATCTTCTATTAGATGGATTTTTATGTGTACCTATTCTGTTTCTACAACCTATTGAAACGTACAATTTCAAACTCTGCAACAGATAATAAGACATCCATGAACACATTTAAATGCTTTGATTTAGCCAGCCTATCTAAATCCATACTCGTTAAAAGTGAGATGCAGATTTCTACTACATTCAATAAATGGTATTTCAATAATTTATAAGTTTATAAAATAATCATTAATATTTTTATCATATTTTCCTCAGTAGGCATTCTGCTGCAGAGTTAAAAAAAATAATAAAAAATATAGATTGGTGTCATGCATTTCTGAAAGATGAAGAGGTTTTCTGGGTACTATCATGATTCTTTTTTCAGAAATTTATATTTTCTGTTTTTCATGATCAAGACACAAAAGAGGAACAAGAAGATGGTGCATTTCAGCTCCAAGAGCCAATGCTTTACAAGACAATTCACTAAGTGGTTTGAGGTTTTTCTCATGCCTTTCCTTTGCCAACGCTGATCGCCAGTGATTCTGGCCCTGGCTTGCCTCAGTTATTTAAAAATATGGTCTTGCTGAGAGGCCATTATTAATGGCCATTAATTCCTCACAGAGAGGAGATGCAGAGAGAGCAGTGGAAGAGACCTCACTACGTGGTTGTCAGAGCTCCCTTACATTTGAGTGCCAATAAATCACTACACTTTCCAGAAAAAAAAAAAAAGTATGTCAAAACATAACCTCTGATATCCAGAATACACAAAAATGTTCCACTAACTGAACACCCAGTATGAAATCCAACAAGTTTCTGATCTCCAAACATCATTTTAACCTTAAAAAACAAGAAAATTATTTTTAAAGAGAAACAATTGAATTCTGACTCACAGTAATAATATGTAGTAGAGCAACTGCTGCTAAGAAGTTATCATTTAATCTGCCACCTAAATAATTCTGTGATGTATGTATCTGTATTCTCTGACCATAGAACTCAGCCCTCAGCAGGACAGGTGCTACTTTCATGTTAAGTTTCATTTAGCCTTTAAATTGGGGGTTCATTGAATGTGCATGGCTCAGTTTAGGCCTTTCTGTAGGTAATTTTCACCCAAAACAAAAGTGGTCAGGTCTGAAAAAAAAAAAAAAAAAGAATCTGGCTCCCCTTCCTCACTTTTTTTTGAATTTTTTCAGTATGAGACATTTGACTTGCTCCCAGTAACATGAGAATTTAGACTCCACTTTGACAACCACTCTTCAGGGTTCAAAATGAAACATTTTACCACTCTTTACTTGACCTTACAGGAGTTCTCTGAATACTGCTATCTCTGGTCCCTAGAGATAGTACAGGGAACACGATCATTCATGTCATTCTGCTAATCCTTTACTCAGTAGCAGTTTAACACTTTGATTTTGCTCAGTGCTGTCTGCTCACAAAAGTCATCTTTAGCAAATTGAGTTATTTACCTTTTCCTGTTTTGAATTTGTTTAAAAACATTTTAAATCACACTTTGAATGGATTATTTATTGACCTAATTGGAGAAAATGCAGTTTATAACAAAATAAACTAAAAAGTGTTAACTGGACTGTGATGCAGATGTTTGTATGTCTGAATTGTACATCAATATTTAAAGTTCTGCCCTCAACCAGGCAAATATTGACTGATACACCAACTACCGCCAGGAAGAATTGGTGTTTTATGAAGTGTGTCATCCACCTGCCTACTTAATGGAGAAGTAACTGTGCCCAATTAGTACAAAGTTGGCAGGACTTCAGAAGCTAATTATAAATACCTTCCACCAGGTAAGCTAATGATTTAAATTGCATATCATTTATTTATTTTAGTTTTTATGTCATTTAGGAAAATTTTGTACTGTAAATCAATGATGTCGGCAATTTTAGTTTATGCCTTGTATTCACAGCCTAGAATGCTTCAAATGCTACTGTTTTGGGTACGTGACATATGAACCATCTACCATGTACATTTTAAGAAGGTAATTCTTTTTCACACATGCACATGAGCAAAGGGAACTTGCTCCCATTTTTTTTCCTACATACAATCCTGTCCCAGTGAGGTGAGAATTTTCCGTGTAAAAAGCAAAGCTGTAAGGAATTAAACAGTGAATCACTTTCCTGGTGGTATAAGTTTTCTTCTTGTATGCCTTGCGCTTACGTTCAGTGTATCTCTTTCTATTAAAAATAAAGGTTTGATTCAGTGTTTGTTTTAGGACTGCACATTGAAAGATTTAAATCATAATCCATCATTCTGAAAATACAAACGAATAAGCAAAGGTCCGCAAGTCCTTCTGCAAAGGCATGAAGTGCTAACCATTTATCACTGATAAGACAACTAATACTGGAACATTAAAAGCTGAAATGGTTCAGAAAGCTTTAAAATAGCACTTCTCCCTACATTTGAGATTAACTGATATTCTCATCTTCCCTATGGTACTGTTAATTCTTTGAAGTAGAATCTATCATTTCATTAAATGCCTGTATATTGTGGCACATGAAAGCTCCATTCTGATTTCAGCCTCTAGATACTATCAAAAATTGAAATTAAAAATGTTTTTCTGCTATCTGCAAAAGCATGTTTCTTCAAATGAGAAATACATGCTCTCAGGCCTAAAAGAAATTGTAGCTTAGCTCATCTGCTATACTAGTACATAACTCTCTGAAAATTTGACATTAGGCAAAAATATCGCCTTAGATTTCTAAAAAAACCTGCAAATATATGGCTAAGACTAAGATTTCTTTCGAAGAACAGCTGTTCTTTCATTTTACAAAAAACCAGCACCAAGTCTGGTCACAAAAATGGCTTGCATATGAAATAATGAATAGAAACATAATAGAATAATAATAAAAAGCAGTAATTACAAACAGGAATGTCTGGCATAAAAACAGCCGAAATGGTTCACGATGAAGCCTTCTCCATTGAAAGGTACCTTTTCATGTGGAATGATGCTCAAATCCAAGCAAAATGTATAGATAAAATCCGTAATATCTATAATGGAAGGTCATTGGTGATTCTACTTCACGTATTAAAAAAGATTCTTTTAACGCCTACACAGAAGCACTCTCTATGAGGGTGGGAGGGGGAAGGGTTGTCCTGATTCTGCAGTTCACCATCTGTAGAAACAAACAGAAACAAACAAACAAAACTCTTCAGCTGAGTCTTTTTCCAAATATCATGCACTCAGGTTTTGACCAACAACTACAACATACGCATTTCTTGGGTGAAATTCCATATTCTCAACTAACATGTTTAAATTAACTTTGCCAATTGGAAAGAACTGTACAATAACATGAGGAATGACTTTGCCTTAAATGTATGAGTACATTTTATTAAATTTTGATCATTTTTAGTTAAGACAAAAAGACAGATGTAAGGCAAAGTCATTCCTCATTCCAAACTACATTCCAAATTACATTCCAAAATGTATGGAGATGAGTTAAGTGAGCAACTTTGGAGGCCTCGTACAATAGTTCTCTTTGTCAATAACTGTACCACGTGGATATTTTTACTTGATGCAGTAGCAGATTTTGCCACAGAAAGCAACAAATGAATAAAATAAAGATCAATAAAGTCTGAAAGGAGAAATCCCTGCTAGAAAGGACGTGTGCCGCTGAGATTGGCAAAGGAAGGGGACGAACACTGTGGCAGACACTTGTGGCAACAGACCCCGCTGGACAGTGTCCTTGACTTGCCAATGGGCATCTGCATGGAAAAATCAAAAGGTGGGATTGATGGAGACTGATTTCAAAGATACTGGAGTTGGCAGCAGATATTGCCCTGGGGAACGCATATGAAAAATGTTACCATGCTACAGAAATGTTGGATGTTGATGGTTTAAAAATCTGAGTACACTGAGGGAAAAAAATGGTGTATATTTGGGAAATCACTGTGATTATATGTGTAGCATCACACATATGTAGGAGTTTACTTATTTCACATAAATCAAGCCAAACATATAGTATATGCTTTTTAAGATAGTCTCTAAGATATATGAATGCAGCCCTTATTTACAAAAGTAGTACCAAAGTGTATTTCTATTCAGAAAATGCTTTAGGATCAGGCCCTATATTTGTGCACACTGGTACAGGAAGCACATGAAAACCTGAAGTGTCTCTGTTTAAAAACAGTATCTTATTTTTCCCAAATTTCAAGGGGTTAGGAACCAATATGAAGAGATCAACTTAAACCACAGAAGCAGAAAAACTTGTGGCCAAATACACTGTTGGAAAAGATAGAAGGTAAAAAGTTACAAAAAATACACATTTCATTTAAAATTTTCAGAGTTGCACTACAAAATTGAAGTAAAAAGTTAAAACATAACTCTAAGAAAAATTGTTTTCCACCACCCAGTGGATGTGCTATCTCTAACTGTGCCCAAGACATGGTGAGCCAGAATCTATCCCAGAAATCCTGGCATAAGCTCATCAATAGGAACATAAGGAACTTATATCACACTTAGAACATTGGTATTAAGCATTAAGGATGTGTATAGAGTTAAGTACAAGATTGCATCAATGACTTCTGAAGCTGAGATGCTTTCAAAGTTGGGTTTGTTTTGATTGTTTACTTTTGACAAGGACAGAAAGGATTTGAAATAACTTGAGGATTTTTATATGAATTACACTTCTAAGTTCAAAGATAAGCTCAATTATCAAAAAAATTATTGAGCTAACTCAAATGAGCCCAAATCTTCAGCCCTTCTCTATTCCTCAAACCAGGGGACACTAAGTAAATTCCAGAAAAGTGAAGGAGCATCGAAGCCACTAGGCTTTTGACTTTCTCACACCCTGACAAAACAGTGGAATATTACCGATGACAAACATACTGCACAGTTTATACTTCTAGAATTATGCCAGTTATAGAACTAACTACCAGCGAGGAATCATCACAAAATGGAAACTTTTTCCACTGGATATTAGCAATAGGCTGAGTACTGCAAAAACTGTTGAAGCAATTCTTAAATCATCCCTGTAAAAACAGGCAGCAGCAAACAGACTAATAAATAACTTAGATAATACTAAAATAATAACAAAATTATATAAAATTAAGTAAAAATAAAATACATGACAAATAACTAATGACACCATGGGTTGAATCTTCTGGAAAGCTGAGCCCCATTAGAAGAAAAAAAAAATTAAACACAGATTTCTGTATACTACGAAACGGCTCTATTAGGTCTCCACAGTGTCTGAAAAGATTTAGGGATCACACCAAACAAGTGCTGTAGCACAAACTGGTACTGTGATGAAACCAGTCTTTGGTCTTAGTTATACAGGAAGAGTAAAAAAGAGTAGGGAACACATTTTACACTTTGCCTAGATATTTTGTGGGCTGCTGTTAATGCTGTGTAACATTATGCTTTTCCTGCTTTTAAAATGATGTTGAAAAATGAGGCAAAGTGCAGAAAAAGATTAACTAATACACTTTGAAGATTGGAGAAAATACCTTTCAGTGAGAAACTTGAAGGGCTCAGACGTTTTATTTTATTCACAAGACAATGGCCCTGACTCCTGTATATGTGTGTGTATATATATATATATATATATATATATATATATGTATGTATCTTCACAGGGAAGAGCATATCTTTCTAATCTAGCAAGCCAAGATTCAGGTAAGTAAAAAAGACACAAATTCTTAACGATGAGGATGATAAATTTTCTGAGACTGAGGGTGGATACTCTAAAATATAGGTGTAAAATTGAGACTGCCTCACATTCTGGGAGTGTATAGCTAAACATTAAACCCCTTTTTTAAACTTCAGAATTCACTTGGGAATGGAGAAGAGAAGGTAAAAATCAGTGTGCAGCCACACACCAAGGATTACACTAAAAGATCCAGTCAGGTTCACTGACCTCAGGCTCTTTGATGAAAGGTCAGCAAGACAGGGGAGGTAGTAAGTAGTTTTACACGGGCTTTGTTATAGACTTTAATTACATTTTAAAAAATCAGGACAATCTTTTTAATGCTTACTCCAGTTTTTCCAAATGTATCTTAGTCAATATTTAGTTTTGGTGGAAGGCTGAAATAAGAAAAACCTGAGTGGCTAGCAACTGGGCACAAAAGGAGGCTAGAGCTTTCTCCTCCTCTAAATGTACATTTCAGACCTGTTCTGTAGGACCAACCCCAGAAGAAAATTAATGGAGTGCTTATGCAGTACTGCAGCATTTCAGGTAAAAAAAATGCATGACAGCCATTTAACCAATACCTGGGTAGCCAACCGGTAAGGGTGGCATTACTGATTTTGCAGAAAAGTTAACTAAGTACATCTATCACTTTGTCATGTAAGGTAAAAGAAAGCATCAGTCAAAGAATAAGAGGGGACCCGCTTCCTTTTTTAGGTTCTCATGAAATCTTTGCTAAGGATCAATATCATTGGAGCAATGCACTGCATTCAGGCTAACTAAATCTAACAGAGAAAGGGGAAGAGCAGGCCAAGCAACTGATCTCTAATGAAACAAAATAAATATATTGTGGGTCAGCAAAACCCTAGGTGTTTTCTAAACGCCTACCCAATGATCATACCCTAAAAGCTGAGCCCAAAAAGCTTAAGTGCTTATACTATTAAAGGAAAAAAAAAAAAAAAAAAAAAAAAAAAAAGCATTCCACCTTGGCCAGTGGCAAACATTAAGAATCCTGACACTCACACACAACTGCATTCTCACAAATAAATATCTCCAATAACTTTTTAAGAACCGCACTGAAATTATTCCTCCTTGGAGAGATTCACAGCTGGAGCGAATTATCACTTTCAACTGCAATGTCAGTTTACAGGAGCTAGGGTTTCAACCCTCATTTTTACAGCTCCTCACTGAGTTGCAATAAACAAGTTCATATAATTACTCTGCCTCTTTCTGAAGAACAGACGTGATATATGCCCTTTTCCATCATTTTTCCATTTGCTAGGAGCAACAGTCTATGTCAAAGCAAAGTGAAAAACTCTTCTGAAGATTTTTTTCATTCTTAAGACATCAGTTCTTTGTAAAAGTCTCATCTTTGTGTTCTTTGTGTTCTGACCTGTAAAATGTTATTTTACATTGTATGTATTTAAAACTGTAATGGGCCCTGGTAGAGATACTGTCATTTAAAATTATGTTGAAACAGGATGTGCTCCTTTCTATAGTGTTTTTTTTCCCCTTCTTCACAAAACAACTTTTTGCAGATTTTAGATTCAGTTTTTAAGATTTCTGTTTCCTTAAAAGGAGATAGGTACTTAAGTAGAAGAGAGAATAGAAGGGTAGAAATAATAATAATACCAAAAAGTTATATAATAATACCAAAATATTAATACCAAATACCAATAATAATACCAAAAATAGAACACTATCTGAAAGACTGTAAGATAAAAATAAAATAAAATAACCACAGCTCTTAGGAAAGTATCTTACAAAAAAAATGTTGTGGGACAATACATCTTTTTGTTTATCTAGATGTGAAAACACTGGAAAGAAATATATACCCACTGTATCTTCTAAGAGCTTAAGTCATCTTTTTGGTTTTGTTGTCACCTTCTCCATCCTTGGAGAACCATCTATCTCTTTAAGCAGACAAACTCATTAATTTGTAATGAATTAATTACTCTGGAAACAGCTTGTGTCAGTTTGAGTGGCAGGCAGAAAAACAGCTTGCTTTTATAGCAGAGGGTGCAAGAAGCCCCTGGACTGTAGCCTGCTCAAATTAATAGGCTACCAAATCCAGACTTAAACTTGGGGGTGGAACATTGCTGTTAGCACAGCCTGAATCTGCTGGGCAGCAATTAAGTGATTAAGAGGCACGCTCTGGATCTTCACATTCTGCCATCAGAAAAATTAATTTCAAAGGGGTGTACTGGAACTCATATAGCACTGAAGGGAACTCTCTTTGCAATGGCTGTTGCAACAAGTATCTTTGCTTTGGAAATAAAGAGGTAGGAAAAAAAGGAAAAGAGAAAAAAAAAAAGAAAAAAGAAGACTTCATGCCATCCCTACATCACTGCTTTTTGCATGATTCCTTAGGTCTCTGGCAACTGAGTAGACTTTCAAGCACAGCAAAGAGCAAAGCAATGAACTGCAAGTAGGTGGTTTCTGCAGGAGCCCAGCTGCACCTGAACACATTGAACAACAATTTGACTAAAATAATTTAAATTATAAAGAAATGCTGCAAGGATCGACATAAGGCTTAAATCAGGTCTTTCAAGCTCTTTAAGAGCTAAACACCATGGACCACTGGTCCTTTCACTGCTGATGTTGGTCCTGTGCATGGTGACTGCATGGGAATTTCCAGCTAGCCACAAGCTCAATTCTCTGCTCTAGGAAAGCATCTAAACACAGTGCCCTTTTCTGACTCTGGTGGGATTATTCACTTCCTTATAGTTAAGCACACATTAAGGAGTCTTCTGGGTTACAGCCTAAGTGACTCTGCAAGGAACCAATGCACACTGCCTGGGGCACTCCGAAAAGGAAAGAAATAATTGTATTTCACACCGCTCCTTCAGCTTGTACTCAAAAATTGTACGTTCTCATTGGGCCAGATAGTGAAGGGCAATTACTGCCTCCTGCCGCGGCCTGTGCGGAGTCACGTGGACCCAGGAGGAAGCCGCCTCCAGAGCCGGCGGCCGCCCTCCTGCTGCCCCTCGTTCCTGGGAACACAACGGCGCTGCACAGGGCTGGCGGCAGCCGTGCAGCAGCGCTGCTCCTCGGCTTCCGACAGCTGTTCCAATTCCTTCCCAACATGTGGCATGCAGCACACTTCACAAAGGACGGGTTTTCTTTTACACTTCTCTGCTAAGAGAAATAGATTGAGGTTTTTTTCTGCAAAAACTCCAGGAATCCCAAATCTCCTGCCCTAACCCTGAGGCAGCATATAGGCTTCCCACATGCCATTTTGGTTATGTCAGTAGTCAGTGCAAGCTTCCAGGATGCAGGATCCTTTGGAGTATCCTGCCTTGATCAGGCAGGAGGGAGTATGACCCTCAAAATGGCTGCTTTTCCCTCCACATCTTTCACAGCCTGGTTCCCCACTTGGATAAGCAGGAGTCTTCCCCTGATCCCAAGTGCAATCAAAATAGGCTACCCAAGTTAGGGATATGCGTGTGTGCTGTATGCCAGTGCGTTTTAGCCCTTGAGTTGTAAGTAATAATGAACTCCAGTTGCTCAACAGCACAGCTTTGTGCACACGGAAAAAAAAGACAGACCGTGTGAACACCAGGTCCGGATAAGGACATTGAGAGAGGTATCTGAATTTACTCTTCTGGCCTCGGGGAATATCTCAAAGCCCTGATAACCAGGAGGAAGAAGAGAGAAACAAAAGGTTTAGTTGTGATCAACTGAACTCGGATCAGAAGACTACTGCTTTTTTATTCTCCTACACGAAGGCAGCAAATGCTTCAGCAGTTCACTATATTTTTTCCCTTATAGACTGGGGTCTCTCTGTCTCACAGAAGTTCTGTGAGAAAATGCATGAAGACTGGGAGGTGCTAAGACAGTAAAATGAGTGAAGACTTATAAATAACTTAGATAAGACTAAAGGAGACAAGGCTTCATTTACCCTGAAGGAGACCTGAGTGGATATTGACCTAGAAACATTACATTTGCAACAGTGCCCCCACACTTCCAATTTGTCTCGCACAGCCCTTCAGCCCCATGTCCCCTCCAAGCCCCTCCCTACAAAATGTGTCTTTGGCTATCAATAAAAGCAAAGATACAGCACTGGCTGCAAAACTTCTGTAACTGGGATTACATAAAGGACAAGCTCTTTTCAGGTCCTAGCGTACAGCTTCAGGTACTCAGCAGTCCTCATGTGTTATCCTCAGTGAAACTGCCCCTTCGCTGGGAGCGTGCAAGGACAGCAAAGCGCTTGCAGCCTTTTCCCTTGCCAGGTTGTATAATGCAGGCCAAATATAAATGAGATTCAGGCCCAGTCATACTTCTGTACAAATTTGAGAAGAATAAATATGAAAAGATAACACGAGTGCCTATCATCACCAAAAAAAATATTGCCTGGACCGATAGAAAAGCCACAGACCTTAAAATTTCCTGCTGTACTTCATTTCTGAGGAACAGTCTGCTTTAAATAGAGCTGCTTGCATTTCTGCACATATCTGCAGATATTTCAACAAGAACAAAAAAGCAGTTTCATCAGAGCAGCTTTCTCCTTAGGCTTTTAAGAATGATGTATCTTGTGTTCATTTTATGCAAACACTGAATATTTGGAGGCCTAATACATGCATCTGTAAGGCATCCAAGATTTCTGGTGCAATCCCAAAGGGAAAATATACTGATCCAATCACTTTGGTACTGCATCACAGGGCATTGAAGAGAAAAGTCAATAAAAAGCATCAGAGCACAAAAAGGCAAGCTGTAATCAATATCTGATCTTGATGTGGGCTGTCTGATAAAAAATCATTTAAGACTTAAATTTACTTCCTTGTGCACTCTGCTTAGACAGTCAGAAAATTGAGGGGATATTTCCTTGTTTACTCCTTTATCCTGACTTCTTTCTTTTTCTTTTCTTTATCTGAGAAGGCAGAGGAATGTTTTGAGACGGAGTCAATTAAGCAGGCAGAATTCAGCAGGAGCACAGTAGTCAATACCCAGCCTTCCATCTTCTGTGAGTCAAATGCTGCTGTGCCCAAGTCACCTGCCTGCCAGCTATTCAAGGGTAGACAAAGTCACTGCAATGAAAAATTGCTCATGCTTTGATAAAGGAAAAATCACTTCAAACCTGCATGTTTTATCAATTACGTATGTATCCTGAGGAAATATTTTGAAGTAGCTACAGCCATGTAAAAAATAAATGGAAAAAAAAAAACAAAAAAACCCCGAGGTTTACCTTTTCGGTGTTTATTCTTTTAATTAAGCAAACAGAGTAATGCCTGGTTAAGCACAAGCCCCCTGACAATTTCCTTGTAGAGACTCACACTAACACAGGATAATCACTCTCTGAGAAAAATCTATTACTGTACTGACTTTGGAGAGAATCTAAGCAATAAGCTTAGAAGAGGCATCGTCTCTAAGACATATCAGGCATATCAGTCTCTAAGACATCACATGATAATATGACCACAAGAGTGGTCATATAAAAGAGGCACATGAATTCTTATTAATGGCTCCATTATAATTCAAGCTGAACTGAAATTCAAACCTCCAGTTTGCTTATCATTCAGGGATGTTAAAACTTACCTTATTTCCATTACATATTTTAAACATAACACTGTAAAACACTAGTTCTTTGTTAGAATTAACACGAAGTAACTTATTTTGACTTTTTAATGTTTTTCTATGTACTTGATGCACATACACACCATTCATACACATTCTTATCTGACAGCTGTTGTCATCCAGGCCCTTTGCCCAATGTGGGCGCTCAGAGCACCTCCCCAGGCAACGCTCAGTCCCGCAGACTCTATCACCAAGCTCAGAGATCTGAGAGTCCTGAGAATAAATCTTACTTGAGAGGGAAAGAAACAAAGAAAAAAGGCCTTTTCCATGTCCTTTACCATTTGGCCGCCTGACCTAATGAGTTCCACACCTATACTTTCTTTAGTCCTCCTTTTGCTGTCATTGCAGTCACAGAAGCTCTTCTTGCTGCTCTTTAAGTCTTTGGTAGTTTCAGCTCCAGCTGAGTTTTGAGTGTTAAGTTCATCCTTGCACACTTGGTAACATATGACAACACTTGGTAAATAAGACAATATGCTGTGAGGCAAACATTACCAGCTGTGTCACAATATTTTAACACTAAAAAAATTCCTTCCAGAGCTTCATGTCTACAGTTCAAATATATTCAAAACTATATTTTAGTCCTACTTTCCTTCTGTTCCGTGACATTCTTCACTCCTTTATTTTCTGAAAAATTCTAATTGTGAAAGGTAAAGGTGCTCATTCACCTAAGAACTGAGGGTTAAGCAAGCAGGAACTATATAGTGCAAAACAAATATACATTCCAAAGAGAGCGAGAAAGAGAAACCTTTTCTGTTATTTTCACGAAGATCTGATCTCTGAAGTTAATCCTCAACCCAAATTCCTTCCTTCAATTCTATGCCTATATTTTCTATTTCAGCATAACTAGCTGAGGTGACAAAGGTTTTGTTAGAAAAAATTACCAGATGATTGCTTGAAAGTGAAAGTCTCACAGAAACCTGGAAGCAGAGGTGGAAAAGAGCTATTAGATCATTACCCTTACAGTACCAAACTGTCCTCTGCAATCTGTTGTCCTGCCTGGTCACTTACAGTAACAGCAGTGAAGCTTCTGCAGGCCCCTGGAGAGACTATACTGCTGCCTAAAGATGTCGTGGAGATGCACAGCAGGTACGTGACTGAAAAAGAGTCAAGAATCTTATTACAGCTAGAACTGGTAACAGTGCTGCTCATTAAGGTTCCCTGACACTTCCCAGCACAAAACACTGCTTTCAGCTGAGACTCAGCTGCCAGATTTAAACTGTTTTAAACTCTCATTGGCACTTCCCATTCTGCAAGTGATAGCTATTGCCCTCTTGCCAGTCATTGTGCTCACTGAAGAGGGTCCAGTCACCAGCTTTAATCACTAAGGTCCAGGGGTGCTGCCAGCCTCATATGAGATTCATATGGGAATGCACATGTGGTCTGCCCTGAAAGTGGCTCAGTCCAGTCAAGCAGAACCAGTCCCAGTCATTAAAATGCAGCTTTTCTTTGGTCACTATGCCATTGCCAGCTTGCTTGGCTTCCTGAGGCTGCTCAGCCCTAGCCACACAAGCCCCATTCATTGGCTAGCAGCTGCTGCACTTCCTTCTGCTCAGGCATAGAAAGTCCCTGCAAGTTCCTGCCCTGGTTCTGTCTTGGGAACCAATTAGCAGTACACCCCAGTTTTGCCCCTTTTAAAAGACAAAAAACAAACCCTATGTTAAAGTACATTAAGCTCACAAAGACAAACATTCAAAAGTTAAAAAAAAACACCAGAATTACAGCTGCCTGTGAAACCTTGTCTCAATCCTCTTGTGCATTATGTAATGGTCCTTTAATTTCATGACTGCATGTTATTTTTCCCACTGGGCCTTGTTATTCCTAGTGATGCTCCTTAAAATAACTAAAAATGTCTTCTCTGTGCTGGTGTTTACACCACTAGTTACTTGTGAGGCTGTGTCATTAGTTCCCATAATTAACAGCACCACATACCAGCAGGGAATATGGCTCAGAAACTGTTACCAGGTTGCTCTGTACTTGTAGTCTGGCCCATGACACAGTCATTATTTTGATCTTATCATCCCAAATTTTCCCCTCAGGGCCTTAATCATTTTAGTCGTTTGGCTGCAAAATCTGCCCCAGAAACAAAGCAACACTACACAAAGGGCTCTCTGACTGCTGCGCAGCATCACGCCCCTGATGTGACCCAGAACTGAAACCCACGTCCCTGAGTACCAGCTCTTTGTCCTCACAGACATTCAGAAGTACAGCCCTGCTGCATCAGACTGAAAGTCCACCCAGCGTAGCATCTTCTGACATGTGGCCAAGAGTGGGCGGATAGGGAAGAGTGTAAGAATAGTGATGCTTCTTCACTATGCTTCCCCAACTTCCAAAAACCTCCAGATCGATAGCTTTCCAGCTGGAGGTGGTATCTTTGAGTTTAGCAGTCTTCATCCATAAATTTGTCCTAGCACTTCTTGAAGCCATCCAAAGACTGGGCATCCACTATCTCTAGTGACAATGTATTACACAGTTTAATTATATGTTCTTCTAAAAATAACTTTCTTCTTATTGTTATTTTGAACTGCTACCCAATAGTTCAATTCCTCTTATAATTTTTATTATGAGAATTAGTGAATAACCATCCCCTATTCATCTTCTCCACACAACTCATAATATTAAAGATCTCTTTTTCCCTCTCCATCTCAATTCCTTTCTCATCCAATTCAAATGTATTAATATACTTAACATATTGATGTACGTGGCCATTACCTATACAGAAATCATGCCATACCTTTGATTATCCTTATTGATCCTCTCTATACCTTTTTGCATCCCTGGGTCACAGAACTCATATTGCTGGGATGCATGGATATAGGAAATGGCATAATGATGTTTTCTACTTTATTCTCTAGTCCTTTCCTTGTAATTCCTAACATTCAGTTCACATTTTTGTTTGCTGTTGAAACTACCCCTTCATCTTTTTCATAGAACCATGATTATTATATCTCACTGTTGGGTGATAGTAATGGTCTCAGAATTTATTGCTATGTATATAAAGTTCAGAACGTTTTTCTGCTGATGCATCATTTTACATAACCACATTAAATTTCATCAGCCATTTTACAACTGGTATTGTGAGCACTAACAGTAAGTGAATGTTTACTCCTTCTCAGGGATCCTTCTTTCAGTTTTCATTCTGCACAAGAGTCCTATGGCTCCCATTTTGCGTGGCACTGTGGAATGCCCATAAACTTAAAATAATTTCCATTCTTCTAATTTTATAATTCTAAGGTAGTAACTTGATTTCATTTCTATAACCTCATCCTGCATATTTCATATGAATTGCTTGCCTTGTATGATATCTGTTTTACTGTTTTACCAGACAGAGAAGAGAAGGCTAAAACATATATCCCCTTTTAAATGTTAGGGACATTGCCCTTTAGACTTAAATAAAGAAAAAAACAATATTGTTATGTATATCACTACTGCATTTCTCTTCCTCTGGATTATTGTTAGCAGTCTTTCCCTGGCACAGAGGCTGAAGGAAAACATCCCAGCCTACTACATACCTGTAACATCTCAAATGCAACTGCTGTTCACAATATACATTTTACATCAAAGTGTCAGTATCATTGCAGCAGGATTGTTTTTACATGCCAAAAAAATTCTTCCTTTCAAGACTGAAGCTAAAATATCTCTTAATATTAATGGAGCACATTCAACCTTTTATCACAAGCCAGGCTTAGGGTCAGATGCTGTGTCTAGATTTTTATTCAATCCTTTCTCTCACTTTCTCTCATCCCTTTTTTTTTTTTTTTAAAGTTTAAAATTTCCTTTGCAAGTATTTTTATGAATGATGCAAGGTAAAATGATCGAAAGTACCTATGTGACCTAAAAGACCAGTTCACACTTCATAACTGATAGGCCTGTAGATGTCTAACCATCACTGACTTTCAGTGAAAAGGCAGAGTTTCAAAGGTGTGGAAGTTAACTTTTTGAAAATGAATTACATGATCTTAAATCTCTTTCAGCTCCCTTCAAAAACTACAGCAGCAGGCCAGGCATGATATATCCTTAATCTTGCTTCTTCATGAATGAAGTCATGATTGGGGAAATAATCAAAACCAATACATCAGCCATAGTAAATAAGGTTTGAAAGCCTATTCAGTGTCACACGAGAAAACAGCACAATATTGACATCCACAGCACAACCAGAATACAGTTCTGGAGGCATACAAAGAGGTATCCTTGCTCTTACTTCCTCTCTCCTTATTGGAAAAAGATGAACAAACGAACAAACAAAAAAAAACTGACATTCCTTCTGAGTTGTTGTCAGAAATTTCACTTTCTGGCAATGAAAGTACATCGTTATAATTTCAAATTGATATCTTTGTGACTAAGACCAGAAATGATAGATGTTTCAGCTCATACCACTCTCTACCATCAAGAATTTGTTGAGAAAGAAGTGACATGGAAGTCTAAAGCATACCAGAGAAAATAATCTCTGAAATCTTATAACCATTTCATTGGAACACACTGAAGGAGAATGTTCAATTACTACATAGCTGAGATGCATTTTTAAAGCATCAGAGAGAAAAGAAGACAAAGAGAAAAGAAGAAGAAATAAAAATGAGATTAAAGCACGTCCAATAGACCTGAGTTATAAATAATCATTATCATCACATATCAAAGCACTTTAGCTGCATAATCTTTAAAAGTGGAAATTGTCATAGAAATGATAACAGATGGGGAAAAATAATCTTCTATGCTATGCTTCTAAATGCTCTTTTAGTACCAACTGTTTGCCTTTAAAATATGTGAATTTATTAATTCTTGGGATTTCTTTAATGAATTAATTTAGATAAGTTTCACTATATGAGACTTTAGTCCAAGAGTAAGTGGGCAGTGGAGCAAACATAAAGATATCCAATATTTAGATTTCTTTCCAGACAGTTGGGTGAATTTGGTCCAACAGTGCTTCCTTAGCAAGCTATGGAAGTCTAACTACCAATGCTTCATTTTCCTAATACATTTCTGCTGGCCTTTATTATCCTGCCTTATAACAGTCAAATTACAGTGGTAGAACCTATATCCATAATTTACAGCCACAGTACACTACTAGGTAGTTCACTGAAGCTTAAAGAATTAGTTGATATTTCATTAGGCAATTACTAATTTAGAACACAAAACTGATTTGGGTGTGCTTAAGAAGTGAAGGGAATCATATGCCTGAGATGTTAACAGAAACTAATTAAAAGATGGAGTATTTCAGATCACTTTGCATATAGGACAGCTTTTAAAAAGGAATTCCTTATCTTAAATAGGCTTTGAGTGGTGGTAAGCAGCTAACCAGGAAGCCAAACACTACAGCTTTGAAACAGAAAAAAACAGATAAGAATTTTCACGATCTTTGAGAAAATCAGGATCATTCATCAAAGGATACTTGTTTGTCAGCTATTAAGGCATTTATTACAAATTTCCTTTGGTTTCTAGGAAAGAAGAATCTGGATAGTCGCTGCATTACAAACTCATTTATCTTGAACCAAGCCCTTCTCAGACACCACAAAGCTGGCAGGGTGAAGCGGAGAATAAACACCGCATTCTTCTAACTTGATACAAACCAAGGTAGAGGAAAAAGCCAACAAGGACCCGTCTGTTACGCAGCCTTGCAGTGCAGATAGGACAAGTGTCTGTCTACGACTCAGCACCTAGATTTTCCCTGCCCAAAAACAAAGGCTGGTGGGGACAATGGTTCTCTCTTCCACCATCACCTAAGGAAAGAACAGATGGAATGGTTATGTTGCCAAGGGAGGAGAGGACTGAATCTTTCCATGGACATAATGTAAGCACAAGGAGATGGATACATGAAGTGGAGCCCTCTGATAGCCAGTTTCAGCATATCAGCTAATAAAAAGGACTGAACAATCTTTCTATTCCTCTACTTATACAACTATGCCACTTAGTCCTTTTTTTCTGTTTCATGGGATCAGTCACGGAATATGTTAGCTTTGCAAAACTACTAGTTTTTTTTCCAAATGCATTTTGCCTAGACTAGAGAGGCTCATCACTCCTGTTTCAAGAGCTTTCCACATTATTAACAGCTAATCTTTGATTTCCTAGAAAGAGATTACCATAAAGGAACCCTGTTATCTCTTGTTGTCTGAAATGCCTCCCAGAAGCAAGAGGAACATGACTTTGGGAGCCTTTGACTCCCAACACGCAGTGAGACAACCTTTGGCAAAGGCTGGTAGCAAGAAGGAAAGCGTGCTACATTAGACTGTGTGGCCAGAGAGCTAGCTCTATATTGTCCTTATCAAAGCATATATTTGACAGTGTGCTGGCCCATAATCTCTCCCCCCTGCTCTGCTTGTGAATACCATAGAGACACAGTACTGTGAGTGCAAAGACTGGGAAATGTGTTTTCTGTAGATGTGGCAAGACAGTGCGAGCAAGCAGATACAGGGCCCTCTAAGGCCCTCCATGCTTTTACCACACAATGAAGTTAATGATAGACCCCCCTTTCGATAGGGCTTTGAGCTCTGCCAACGAAAGTGCATTACAGAATTGAATGTCAGAGTGTGAAAGCCTCCAAACATGTCTGTGTCATTGCCATCAGTAATGTCAAGCAATAGGACAGCATCTGAGAAAATCAAAGAAGCAAAACTTTGTGCATCCCATCTAGCAACAGAAGTAATGACTTTGCTGCCTTTTTGCAGAACCCCAAACTGTCCTAAAATATTTTTCATTTGTCTTTTCTTTTCCTTTTCCAGTTTGACAAACAGGCCATAAATATAAATTAGCATTAGCTAGACTCAGAAACAACGCCTCTGGGAAGATGGAAGGAATAACACTAATAATTTGTAGGTAGTATCCATCGATTTGCAATTTTCTCCACTTCTAATCCTCATTTGCCAAGAAGGAAACCATCACGAGCCAATTCAAGCAACCAGTTCAAGCAGAGATAGTAGAATCTGCTCTGCTTGGAATTTTCTTTTGTTTGCATGCTAAAAACATCTTCAATTACAATCTTAGAAACTTCCTATTCAACAATTAGACTCTCTAAATTATGTTCTTTTAAATGCAATTAAAAGCAACTGGTGTATCTAGTAATTGTGGAACAACTAGTAAGTAATATCTGAATCTAATTACCTGTGAAAAACTATGGGCTGCAAATAGTGGCACAGAAACTGAGGGGAAACTGAGAATATCTGTGCAAACAAAACCTATTCAACTCAGTGATAGCCATGACCTCTATCTGCTGCTTGTCAACACGTGGACGGATAGAGTTCTACTTGTAGCAACATTTGGAGAAAGCTTGTATTATTGCCAGTGTGAATGCTTGCACATAAATCTGGATGTTCACATGAGGACACATATTTGCAAGACAATCTGTTACAGTATTCCCAGAGAAACAACACAAGGAATGGAAAGTAATTTCAATGACCAACCACACAGCTCGAAGAGCGTGAAGGAAATGCCATTCACACACAAGTAAACCACAGTAGAAAATACATTAGCTCTCAGAAGTTCGCTGCTGGCCAGTAGAGAACCCTGGCACCACATTTGCAATAGCTAGTTATTACTGCAATGACAGGGAAAGGTAACCAAGGCAGAGTGTGAAGGGCATAAGACAGACTGACAGAATCATCATCTACAGAGTAAGAGCAAAACTACAGAGAGTGTAAGGTTAGAGCAGGAAAAAAAAAAAAATCACACACGTCCCTGGTTCTTCATTAGCAAGGATTCAGTATGTCATTATCTGCATTTAAATACCTAAAATTCTGTTAAGCAGAATTTTAAAAATCTGTAAAATTGATTTAAAATTCAAAATTGTAAATTCTGTTAAACAGAATTTTAGCAGAAATTCTGCTAAACAAAAGACATATTTCTGCTCTCCAAGTTGCACCACTGGTTACTTACTTTGGCTGAGTTGCTACTACAAGACCTGAAGCAATACAAATGTGATGCAGATAAAGCATAAGCGTATGACTGTTTCTATCAAACTAACCAAAGCACAAACTGAGTCAGCAGGCACCACGAGTAAGCCATCTGATACCCATCCTTGCATTGCTTCCCACCCTCCATTCATTTTAAATGTAGGATTCCTGATCATCATAAGGATATCTGAGGATATTTGTGGGTGGCTCCCTACCTTTTGTGAAGTGAATCACTGCTTCAGGAGACACCATGTTCCACTATGGAAATGCTTTTTATATTTTAACATAGAAGAGACACTAAATCCACCACACCCAGTGCCCCAGCCCGTACTTGGTGAGAATTACAGGGCTGGGCAAGTGAGATTACCTTGCTTGACATGGGTGACCTGCCTCTGGGCCAGGTGCTGGTGCTGCCTCTGGTGACTCCAGCTAATTGATTGGCAGTGGCCTGCTGGAGTTCAGGGTGCTCACATCAAGGTATTGAGATGGTCTGACAGGCAGAAAAGAAAGATTAAAATCCAATGAGCATTCCTTCATCTCTTTCACGAGATGAAAGACAGACTACTTGAGGCTTATATAAGGACGGCAGCATCTGGAGCAAAGCCAGGGACTGCCTGGAGCACTGTGACAGGAAATGTGGACAGAAAAGTACTAGCAATAAATCTGGTTTTCATACACAAGATGCGAATGGAGCAGGCACAGGCAATTCAAATTTTCAAATGTAATGCCTTCCTTTCAGATTTTTTTTCAAAAACCATTAGTTGGCTCTTTGTCCTGACTTGGCATCTTCTTTCTTCTGCCTTCAGATTTTTTGATCTGCTGTGAAATACTCTAAGACTAGGCTGACACAATATCCAGGAGCCAGTGAGCCGAGGAGCATCTCCAAACTGGAGACCCATAGAGACTCTTACCTGCTGCCAGGACATCCAAGCAAGTCCATCTGCCTTGGTGAGGCAGATGATGGCCTCATACATGAGAAAAGGGCTAGTGTGATACGACTACAGGTTAAGAACAGAAAGATTTCTTTCCTGGGAAGAACGTATTTAAAATACACTGGGGAGTTGTGTAAGACCGAAAGAGTCGGAGTCTGCCCACCATGGCAAAGGAGGAAGACATTGTATTTGATGATGAGAGAGATACAAGGTTGTAGGAAGAAATGGGATTTTGATCCATTGTTCCAGTCTATTATTTTATATTCCTGCAGTCATCTGAGACCAAGTAATGACAGAGTCATACAAAGCCACTAATAGCTACTAGAGAGGGCTGTGTAGCCATTTAATAATATCACTCAGCAAAGAAGGACTAGACAGGGCACTCTCTAGTAAATCTCTCCTAAGGACAACCTCTCTGTGTCCGCTGGCTTTTCTCAAAAGGCCAAGTTAAGAAAAAAATATATCTATGTTCCACATAAAGCGGTATTTTTTTCTGTGATAAAACAACTAATTGAGACATAGCCTCACTCCCTGGAACCCAGCAAACACAGAAGGTGAATTTACAAATGCAGTGAATTTATTGGTTAACACAGAGAGTTTCTGAATTTCTGTCTCACTGATACTTCCATCTCTTAGCATCTTTTTATTCATGACACTTTCTCCTCCCAGCACAGGAGAGACCATCAGCAGAACTCCCTCTGCCACAGTGCTCTGGGTGTCCCTGCTTTAGTGGGGAGGTTGGACTAGATGATCTCTAGAGGTCCCTTCCAACCTTAACCATTCTGTGAAGCTATGAATTTTCAATACAGCTCAAAAAAAATATAGAGTACCCCTTTTTTGAATATAGATTGGACACATTTTTCTCTATACATATTATCTTTTATATCATATTCTAAATGCTTTAATAGTCTCCTTTTTCTAACACGCTCAACCAATTTAGCATGTACTAAGGGAAGGCAAGGTCATGGTCTGTAAATCTCCAAATCATCACGAGTGAGTTTTTAAAACATAAGCCTGGTATTTGCTATCCATCAGCACTGCAGAGTAACAGTCAATTTAAAAGCAAAGGCATTTTATTCATGCTAAAAGGAAAATAATATAAAGAAAATTTAACCTGACTTTATTTTTCAAAAGTAGTTACTTTCCATTTAACCTGAGGTCTAAATGGGCTATTTTTACCAGGGTTTCTTATTTTCTTTCACTCAGTTTGCCCAACCACTTATACATTGTAGTAAATTCTATAAAAACATCTTATAGTCTAGACATTTAGAATGTTCCTTCTTTGAGGGTCACTAGTGTAAGTTCAGCAAAAACTGCTATTTCTTTCTTTTTTACTTCTTTTTATTTTTTTTTTTTCCCCATTTAGCTTAACTGTTTCTAAGGTTTATTCTATTTTGTTGTGTTTTTTAATTCAAACAATGCCTCTATTCTAGGGACAGAAAAAAGTCTCCTAAAAAGCTAGTCGGAGAAGCAGGCCATAGATTTTACATTTAGTGCATTTGTTCTTTAAAATCCCTCACCTGTTACATGATAGTTCTTCATCTACTTTTTTGTTTGTTCTGTCTATGCTGCCTTTTCACTGTCTCTCTTAAATGAAACATTAGTAATACAACTGCAGTGTCTGAGGCAGAGTCAAACCCATACTGTCTGAGTGGGCTTGAAGCTGAGCAAAATGAGCATGCATAAAAACAGGCAACAGAAATAGCACCTTCCTACCTAACAGACCATCTTCCTGGGGTACTGAGACACAGCTGCACCATTTAGCTACTACATACTGTGCTTTAAGGCTTTCCACCCATCTCACTGAGCTGGTACATTGAGGAGGGGGGAAGAGGATTATCTTCTTCCTTGCAGATTTACCCCGAGTTGTGGGCCTGATCCAGCAACCCCTGTGCAAGGGTGTCAGGAACAAAAGGGTTGCACTGCTGTCCCCAGTGCACTGCTGGGGTTCATGTGGTAAAGGAGCGGGAAGGGAAGGGAAGGGAAGGGAAGGGTAAAGGAGCGGGAAGGGAAGGGTAAAGGAGCGGGAAGGGAAGAGAAGGCAGACTCCAATGCAGCACACATCACAGTCTGCGGTAGACGGAAGCATCTGGAGTGAAGAGGGGGTAAACACGCTTATAAACTGAGATCCCTTTTAGAAATGGATACAGAAATCACCGGGAAAGAACAACTGCATTAAAGACAAAACATTCCTGCAGCTGCTTTAACATTTTCGAACAGGCACCCTTCAGCACCTGGCGAGTATGTAATGTTGTGTTCTCTTCTCTAGCTTTTCTCAATTTTTGTAGCCTAATTTCCTGCAGATGCAATAAAGATATAATTGCTACAAATACAAAACCAACATTTGTTGGCAACCCCCAGTAACTTTTTAATCATTACTGAATTTCAACAAAATCTGACAGATTGGCAGAGGACTCAGAAATCACTCTGTCCCTACAGATTACATGAAAGCGACACATAGAAGTGTCCTGCAAGAAGTCAGCTTAGAGCAGAATCTCAGGAACTGCTGGACCCTAGAGAAGCTCCACAAGATAAAACCAAGTTCTCTTGCAGACAAGGTTTCACAGGCTTTACCTCACACAGGAGACAGATACTGTCACAGGCTCGTGGTCACAAAAGTGCTTGTTATTGCCTCACAAACACTGACATCATTTCCAAATACAAAAAAAGTTAATATTATAAAACAGACAAATAGCTGCAAACAGGGCTAACTTGCTCATGTTAGTTTTACAACCACAAATTTCTGAGTCATTAGGAAGAACTCTGTCCACCTTAACTTTTCAGACAGTGAAAGGAAAAAATCTCAACAAGCAGTGGCAAAGAAAATATTATTTAAACTTTTATCTAAGTGTAGGGTCTATTACACAGCAATATAGCATACCTGTGGTTAGCGTGTTATGAGAATACCATGCTCCAATTCCTGCATATCATTCTAGGGATAAGCTTTATTTCTTAGCGCTGTACTGTACAATGCCATAAACAGATGCTGAGATTAATAACTGAATATAAATCAACCTCTAGAGCTATATGTAACTACAGTGTCACCAAGGGAACCTAATTGTATTTTAAAGAAAACCGTAGTATTGTAAAAGAGTGCAAAATTTGTTTCTTCTTGTAAAGGTGTGCAAATCTGAACTCTTTCTTGAGCTTTTCAAAGGCACATAATATGAGGAAGACAGTGGGAAGGATGCAGAAAATCTGCAGAGTTCATAGTGACTAGCAGCTCACAGGACACAGGGAAAAGAAGCACTAATTAAACGTCAGTGCAGAGGAAAAGCACGTTAGATTCCTGTTACAGACACTTTACTCCTGAATGAGAAGTTCCAAACACAGGTGAATGCACTCACCTGGTGTGCTCTCCTGTCACAATTTCACCTAATATGTCTTCTCTCTACTGGATATTCCCAAGTGCTTTAAAATTCTTCATGATGCTTCACTGAGGCAAAATAGACATCCAGACAAATGAAGAAAGAGCCCGAAGTACCGGATTTGGAGAGGCAATGAGGACTATCAAGATACAGTAAGAGTCTTACAGGATTTATTAAAGCTCCTAAAGACAGTAGCTTCTGAACACGCTTTTATTTAGCTGCAGCTGATAGAAGTGACTGTAGCCAGCTGTTTATCCCATCCTTTTACTGTCTTATTATGCCACAGCAAAGTCTGTAGAACAGACAATATACACTCACTGCAAAACACAGCCCAGCATACTAACATAAAATTGAAGCAACGATCACTTAAGTTAATGTGCTGAGCCTTGATTGCAGCTGCTGAGGCTGTTATTTCCATTTCCCATGCAATTCAGCTAAAGACATGGCTGCCAGTATAAAGGTAGGAAGCCCAGAGCAGCCCTTGGGTCTGTTGGAGGACAGAGCCCAGCGTTGGGCACATGCTGCCTTCCCAGCATGCGGCAATAAGCTCTGCTCCTTCCAGCATTGATGCTTTTTAACCATTTGAATTAAATGCAAACCACATAGAAAAAAAAGAGAAAGAAATGTTTGAAAGAGGGAATGTCCTATTTCAGAGGGGCTTTGACTATTCCTCTGGTCAACCAACACTTCCTCTTCAAACCCATGTGATGCCTTAAAGCAAGGCATCTTCACCAACAGCCTTCTATGCTTGCACAAAGTGCTTCAGAAAGACTCAGCATCTTATTTTTGCCAGATTATTTATCCTTATTATATTTACACCTACCTTTAAAATTATATATGGAGTTTCAAAACAAAATTGCAAACCTTATTCACATCTATCACCAGTGACATTTCTCAGGGAGAAGAAAACAGAAGCAGCAGCAGCCAGCAGAGGAAAGCTCTGCACAGAAGGAAAAAAAAAATGAAGAGGCACTTAAAAATATGCAGAAGCTGGACTAGAGAAAAATGCAGAAGATGGAAAGTAGAAAGGGAGAAGCAAAAATCATCATAACCTATTTAGAAATTACTTGCCATAAAAATGATAAAAGGAAAGTAAGGAAAATTGACCTAACATAAAACAACCACCATGGTGTGAAGCTGTTCAAACAGCCTACGACTTTTAGCCCTCCATCATGGGGCTGATGAACAGCAACGAGCATTGCACAGTACATGGGCTCCTCCACAAGGCAAGCTGTCAGCAAGTAGCACATACTTCAGCGGGTTTCCTTTTTGCCATTTTTCTTGCTATGAAGGCAATAGTTGCTTACTGAGGCCAGAGGGGAAAAAAAAAGAAAAAGAAAAAGAAAAAGAAAAAGAAAAAGAAAAAGAAAAAGAAAAAGAAAAAGAAAAAGAAAAAGAAAAATATCTTTGCAAATATTCCAGTATTGTGCGAGCTGCAAGGTTTGTGACAATTTCACTATTGGGGTAAAATTCCCTTTCAGCTCAGCAGTAACACTGCTGTTGTGTTCAACAGGTTAGGTTTAGATCCTACTGGCTCCAGCCCAGCAGAAAATGTGACTGTCTCATCTTGTGCAAAGATGAACATGCTCCTCAGCATCACAGTAGATTAAAAGGGATTAATGTTTATCAAGATATTGAGTGCTTTGGACTCACCACTACAAAAATTACCATCCCATGAGACCTAACAAACAGAACTTTTCATTTGCTAGTTAATCTAAACTTTGAATAAAGACAGCTAGGTCTGACTCTGATACTATCTCATTCTTTCCCACCTTCATTTTTTTTTAAAAAAATGAATAAGCAGTTTCTCCACCTTCAGAGTTCGTCCTGCTTTTCCTTAATCTTCAGTTCTCCTTCAATTAGGAAATAGAGTTAGTAGGCAAAGTAATTTGTGCAAGCACTTTTATAAGCTGGAGGCATCCTCATATAGACTTACAGGTGTTAGGAGTTGTTTTCCACTTTAAGATACAAGGTACAATCCTGTAAAGTTTTCCATGTCCTCTAAAATGCGAATATTGTCCTTATTCTTTTTTATCCAATGTAATAAATGCAAATTTATATGCTTTTCTGGGATAGGAACCCAACAAACCCATTGCTGAGATTCAGTTCCTATAAAGTTGTATCCTTCAGACCAAATGCAGAACTGTGATTAAACATTCATTTGTTTCACTTTACCAGATCATTTGTGCAATGGTATTTTATGATTTCAAGTTTAAGCTTTGAGTTAACATTAAAAATGGTGGCATTTTCATTTGCTTGCTTTAATTATTTCTATGAAAATATCATAGTGAATAACGAAGATTCTTTCAAATCTGAGGAAATGGACTTCTATAGGAATAACTTAAACAAAATTAAAGATTTTTGGTTGAGGATTATCTTTACAAAGTATGAGATGGATAATAGTCTAGGCTATAGCATTCCATAAATCAATATTGCCTTTATTAATTCAGAAATTAACAAGACTCTTCATTGACCCATTTTGAAAAGAGTGCAAATCTGCAAAGTGCAAAATTATGTGTTTAAGCATAATTTTACCTATTTGCATAAGTTTTATTCTTAGCATTTAGCAGGTGCTTTGTAATTCAGTCGCCTGTTTACAAATATCAATACGTTCACTGAAAAGCTATCTGCCATGAATTATTCTAGTTCTTTCCAGGGAAAAGCAAAACAAAACAAAAAACAAAACACAGTAATACAGTGATTTCTAATAGCCTAGATGAGAGAAAATATACAATGGATCAAAGAGGAGATTTAAATCTGAACAAGAAGTCCATCTGTACTCCTTCCAGCTTTGCAATGCCACTAAGTCATTGTAAAAGTTAGTTCTCCATTAATCCCATGAGAAGCTCTCTAAACTGCTGATTCCTCTGTGAAAATTGTCCCATTTTCCAAAATTAGATGGAAAAAGAAATCTGATTACACATTTGTAAGTATGCAACTGCCCACCAAGATGTCAGCAGTATATATCAATTACTCAGATTCATACAGAGATCATGTTAGTGTTACGAGCATAGATCACGTAGACACTGCATTGTCAGGTTGCTTTGATCTTACACCTTGAACTGAAAGGGCAAAAGTGAGAATGAATATTCATGGACAGAGAGCACAGTGCAATAAAGGACACTGCGTACCGAGAGATGCTCATATCCCGGCCACTTACGAGCACACTGTAGGGAAAATCGATTCTTCTTTGTTCTCTTCTGACTACAGTGCCACAAAATAGCTGAGTCAGAGATTTAGAGCTGGAGTTGCTTTTTTCCCAGCAATTGTCCTTCAAGCAATTGTGGAATGCAAGACTTCTAAAAACAAATAGGCTGGCTATCTAAATTAGGGGAAAGAAAATGATATATTTAAACAGACAATGGATTTTTTTTCCAAACACTCTTTCTGTAGGGATACAGCAGACAAGGAATACCTGCGCACTATTAACAGCCCCCATTTATAGATGAGCCTCTTCTCTCTTTACTGGGTTTATCCTTTCAAAAAGAAACAGTTGAACCCTGCTGGGAGCTCTCCTCCCTACAGTGTCACGAGGCAAAGATATTCCTCATCCGGCACATGCCACTGCTGATTGCGGTACTGAATTGACACAACTCATTTCTTGTTTACAGAATTTGTTGATTGCACACACACACAAAAAAAAAAAAGCAGCTTTGGAAGCAGCAGGTGTGTAGTCAGTGACTGCAGCAGCTGTTTTCCTCCACCTTCTACTTCTTGATTCTTAGAGTCATTAGAGATATGAGCCTGAAACAGTCACGCTAACCCTGAACACGTGAAGCAATTGGGAAAGATAGTAGAAGGCATTGAGAAAGTTACCCGGTCTAAGCTCCAAAATATGTACCAGCAGTCCCTGCTGCAGGATCTCTACTCTAACGAGGAGGGCACCTTTTGCCAGTGAAAGCCTTGGTTGCAAAGTGCCATTCTGGACTATCAAGCATCAGGGCTATATGGAAGTTAAAATTTACTATGGTCAGTTCTTTTGAAGATTAAAAAATATTTTTTTAAACATCAAAAGCAAATATTCATAGCCAATAGGGCCAAATCAAGGAAATCAGTAATAAGCATCATTTGCAAAACCCATTTTACAAAAGCTTTCAGATCAAATGGGTCTTCACTGCAATAAAAGCACGTCTTACTCTACTTCAGCTTCTCTTGTGCAGAAGACTGTAACTGAGGAAGATATAAATCCTTCCTGACAGTTTAGTGTCAGCTGATAACCTTTCCTCCACTGAGTTCATTTCCTGAAAGGCAATCCTTGACTTCCAAGTCCCTCCTATACCGCCAGAGGTAGGAACATCAGAGGAATATCTGATCCTCATCTTCCTTGCTAGTAGGGAGTGCACTTTATTGATGTTAGCAAGATTTTTGTGATCACCCTCCCAAATATATTGATGGAAATGTTCTCTAAAATTTCAGACAAGAAGAAATCAGATGACCTTCAATTCCACGTGCAGATGCAGTGAATGTATATTTTAACCTTTATTGCATATATGTGATACTTAAGCAGAAGATATCAAATATAACAGATAACAGCCCAATCTTTCAGTGACTTGGGATAAAGATCAAATTTAATTGAATACTTTTTCTGTGCTTAGTCACCCATAATACTGGAGTGTACCAACTTTCAAGATTTAAATTCAAAAGGAGAGGAGAAATTAGGGATTAGTCCATTAAAAAAAAAAAAAAAAAACTCTATGTTTAATCTATAAGACTCACTTCCTTCTAGAAAAGTGGACAGTACCATACCATCAATCTTCTGTCAGCCTCTGTACCTCTCCCACTATCTCATTTCCACATCAAACATTTCTATCACCTAAACAATCTCAAAACCTTCTAATCTGAACAAACCAAACCATCACAGAGACTGCTTCAGATGATCTGCAATTGTCAAAACATTTCACAAGTCAAGGTGAGTGGTAACCGGAGAAGTCTCCTAATTTGCAACACATAGGATGAGAAGGTCAGTGACATATGCCAGTGATTTCATTTGTTTCTTTGGCTCTATCCACCCATTCCACCTGCACTAAAATAGCAAGTAGAATTGACTTAGTCAAAAGTAGAAGATTGTATTTCTATCTGTCATTCAAACTGCATAATAATACCTCCTCTTAAAATCAAAGACACTGTGTTTCTTTCAGGTTGAGTGACTGTATTATGAGCCCACTGAAATTACCAAACTGAAAATTTCTCTGAGCATTAATAAGATGTAATTTTAGGGCAGTTTAGCTCAGTATTGTACTTTTACAGCTTCTTTAACCTATGCTTTATCTCTCTGCATTGCTTATTGTGTAATAGCCCCTAACTTAAATAAACAGTAGTCTAAAAGTGGGTTTAGGGTATTTTAATGACAATAGATTAGAACACTGTCTTCACATGTTTACTCCTCTTTCTGCATAAAAATATATCAGTGAGCTGTCATCTTCCTGCTACCTTATTATCCCTAGATATTGTCATTCTGTCTACCTATTATCAGAGATGGGTATCATAATAACAAGTATCTCATTACAGAGATATCAGCTTTTGCCTTTGATGTTGGAACAGGCAGTATTGATTTCTACATATGTACTGCATATTAAGATTAAAATACCCCAGACTTGTTTTTATCATACATATGGCTGTGCAGAGCAGAATGTAATCCACCCTTTCCACAGAGTTTTAAGATTCAAAAATACTTGCTATTAGCAGGAGAGTATTTTAAAATACAAAATACGTTTCTTTACTCAATAGCAACAAACTTCTGGAAGCTGCTGATACAGAGTTCCTGGAGACAGACAGCATGTGCAGGTTCAAAAATGGATTAGACAGAACATACTTATGCCAGCATCCCCTAGGTTATTGTGGATGCTAAGGGAATACAAGAGAAACGGGCTGAAGAAAAAGGCCACATTCACATGTTCTCCCTAAATAGAATTTTGCACATTCTTATGTCAGAGCATTTCATCTTACCATTTACTAAACTTTTACATTTAGATGGATAAATTTTCTAGAAGCTTTTTCAGCATGTATTAATAAATGTTTCTGAAAACAATTTCTGAATTGAATATAAAACTACAAAACTGTTGAACTGGAAAATTTTGGAGAGCAAAACACCCCAAAAGGATTTGTTTTGACAAGAGCATATTTTCCACACAGAAATAAATACACTGGCAAGCTCCCGAGCAGCTCTGCTGTTCTGCCCTATACTGATGACTGAGTTTTAATGTAATTGTATCAGTGACAAACAGCAAGATGAAAGTAGTAAAAGTGGCAGCTGTCATGTTAAGCATGCAGGTTTACATTGTACTGCACACTAGAAGAACACAGAAAATGAGGTGCCAATATAATACTTTAATGAGTTTCTTTCACACTGTGTTGAAAAGTATGGGTATGTTGATCCACAGAAAATATTCACACTGAAAACACTTTCACAGTTGCTTTTTATGCGTAAAATTATTATTTCCAGTGCAACATGCACGGACCAGTTTTCTTGTCAAACTTTGGCCATAAAATAGGCGAAGTTCCAACTGCCCTTCTGACAATACCAGGGCTCTAGAATGTATTGGCTCCCCATTCCACTCCAGCACACTTTTTTTTTTCACTCCTATCAACATCTTGCTATGACTATCCATTCTGATACTTTTCAAAAGAGAAAGCTTGAAAACAAAGGTTGGCAGGAAATTTCAGATGGCAAAAGAAAAGCTTTGTTATTTTGAAGCCTCTTTCCCTGCCCCAGTGTTGTCATTTTTGGCACACAACTTCTCTCATGGCTTCCTGAATGGAATAGCTTGAATACAAAAAACATACTGCCATATTATCTGCCATTTGCAGTACAGTTAACCTTCTTAGAGTGACACTGCTAACGCACCTTGCTTGGCTTGCTTTAGAAGTTGTTCAGTATATATTGAGATAATTTATTTGTGCCACATAAACATATCTTTTGCTTACCAAGTGTATGCAAGCTTTTTGTGCTGTTTTGTTTCTACTTTGATTTGTCAATAAATGTCGGTCTGAGTCTTGTGTTTGCTCAGTTTTCTTTGAAAACCCTGTTAGCTCAGGATACTGTCGTACTGCCACTCACTATAGGTGGATCCCTATCAAAGGCATATCTGTTCCCACAAACTGGCTTTACTCTTTGTTAATAGAAAAATAACCATATGGCTCTACCTGGCCTATGGAGAATCACTGTCAGTGTGTAACTGATGATGACAGTAACAACCCCAAGTCTGAATATTTTCAAAAGTTCCGTTCTTTTCACACTTACCAGCAAACTGCTGTTAAAACTTAAACAGATGCAAAATATTCCTGCTCATACTGAGAAATCAGCATTCCCTTCCTTCTGCCTTCCCCCAGTAAGCGGCACAAAAGCTGCAAACAAGGTAATTGAGGTGGAAATAGCTCAATTAGGAGTTTTCTTAACTATCCCCCATGTTTCCTCCCTGTATTTTTCAAGAGTTGGAAAATGAAAAAAGGAAATACAGGAAATGAAATAAATGAAATGAATAAGGAAATATAGCAAATGAAATAAATGAAAAAGTAAGGAAATGGAGGGGGTAAAAAGAGGACCTAAATTGTTACTTCACCAATTATCAATATCTACTGCTAAAAAATATTCCTGATAACGCTGCATGTGTCAATAGCAGGGCTTACCACGCTGCTTATGCTCTAGTGACCTTCATTAAACTATTGATAAGTAAAGTACAACACAAAATGAAGAGCTATCTTGCGTGGATGGATTGGTTCTATTAGAACACAATTCCACACAATTCCTGATCCTTGGCATGTTCACTCTAATAATATTCTTTTTTTTTTTCCAGTCCCTTTAAATTCTTGTTGATTTAATAAGTTCCATTGGCTTACCATGAAATTAGACAACTGCCAGAGCTGGCAAAAGATATGGTTGGAGCAAGCAGGAGAGATAAAAATAAGATGTTAGTGATCAGCAATTTGGAACAAATCCTGACATGAAACCACAGCTCCTCAGTTCCTGGAGACAGCTGAGATGCTGAATTTGCTTTTTTCAATAAACTGCCTTAAAGATTTCTGATAGTCTTTCTCCCAGAAGGTTATAACATAAAAAGGTAAAGCAAACAGCAGACAGGAAGACAACACAGCTATTCAAAAGTCATACAACATTTCAGTTGTGAAGTCAAGAATAACATTGGACTTCTTTATTTTCAAATCAGAATTGTAAAGATGCTCTGATCTTAAACTTCTGAAACCTGCCATTTTCCAATTAGAGAGGCTGGTCTGACTTATTTAACTAAGCAGAAGGCTCAATGAGTCTCTCAGACTGACTACTCTATAACATATCATATCCTTGAGACAGTCTGGAGAAGGAAGAAGTTCATATCTAACTATTTTGCTGACTTACTCAAGATACAATTTATCTTTCATCTTGCCTCTTTCATTGTAAAGTCAAAGCTGCTGGCAAGAAATGTTTAAGTCCATATTATAAAAATCCAGGGGATCTGTTTTCTGTGTGTAGAAACAAACATGGTTAAAAAAAAACCCTGATTCTAGTAGAGATACCTCAGTTCCAGAATGCACACAGGATAAAGAGATACTACAAGAAATAAACTGCATTTAGCAAGAAACAGACTTCCTCCCATTAGGCATAACTGGAATTTCTAAAATCACAAGTTATTGCACATTCCCTTACAGTCAGCATCTAAAAGTCCTGAGAACAATTCAGGATGAAATCTGGAAACCCTATAAAAACTTAAATTCTATCTTCTTGTTAATCAAGATAAGGCAAGAGTTCCAAACTCAACCAACTTCACTGTCTGGGCTTTTTATTATGTTACTTATTTATTTATTTATAGAAATAAACCTGAAAGCCCTAAAATTTCAAAATTAAACTCTCAGTGTTAAGTTCTTTGTTGCTTTTGAATGAGTTTTATCAATCTTTTCTAGCTTCTAGAAAACACTCTATTTCTGTTTTAAAAAGGAGAATTTACAACTACCCAGGGAGAATGAACATGTGAACTCTAAAAGGTCTGGCAATCTCATTAAAAATATTGGTTTTCTGGCATACTACCAGCAAGAAACAACAACACAAGTAAAAGATGTACGGTGTTTTCCGAATAGTGTTTCTGCCCTCACTACTTTAAACCCTTGCTTCTAAACAACACAATATCTTCCCTGGAAAACCCAGACAGAATAATAAATTTAAGTCTAGAGCTTATTCCGACACAGTCCTCCCTCACATAATATTCAAATATTGAGATTAGACTATTTCTGTTATGGTGTAACTTTTTTTTTGTGAAATCTGTCAGCTCATTACTTAACTAGATGTCTACTAATATGATATGAACTTTTTCAATATGTTACATAAAATCCAGGAAAAGAATAAGTTTGAGTTAGAAAAAGCAATAATTTTTGTGTATTTGTACATAACGACCTGCATGCAACGACTGAACCATTTATACTCTTTCTGCTGACAAAAATTATGTATTTTTCTCCTAATTAGATTAATAGAACTTTGTTACTAAATTGGCTCTCAGAAAAGCGTTACTATTACAAAATACTAATTTGAGACACCCAGGAAAACCCATTGTGAATAATTGTATTCCTTTCTATTCAGAAACACAAAAAATACATTTTGCCAACTGAATGATAGATGAACTTAAAATTCCACACTCAGAATGCAGTCTCCTTCAGATTTTCCTTTTGCAGTATTTTTGACAAGTAAAACTAATTGCTAAGAATAATTTATTCAGAGGTTTGACTATTTGTTCTTTGTAAATTCCATATGACCAACTTGCAATTGCAGCTGTCTTTATGATGTCTTTCATGGGGAGTTTCACGAATGCTTATGCAACTGATTCTCTATCAGATGACATCTTAAAGTTCTGAGGTACATTAATCATGTGCTGTAGTTGCTGTCTTTCGATGAGAAGACTTCATTTCATGACATTCTGTTCTCATTCATAATAATTACATCATTAAAAATCAAATTTTATTTCTTGCTCTAGGGAATCTCATAGGGGAAAACAAAATACACAGGCTCTGCATATAATAAACAATATTGCACTTGCCCCAGCTCCCATAATCTATCAAATGACAGGACAAATACACTATGTCTTGCTTCCAATTCAATGAACAGTTTATGACACATTTTTATCTGTTGATCAACCATACTTATACATCCATTATGTGTTTTGCTCTTCTATTTAAAGAGCTAGGGGTAGTTACATTTGGATTCTGCTTCAAAATCAGAAAGAAAAGTTGGAATGTTTCGTGGAAGAGAAAATCTATAAGACAGCTTCATGAAGATGTCAAAGCTTCATTTTGCAAGAGGACTAAATCTCTGTAACTTTCCCAAAATTAAACTGATTCATTTTGGTACATGAAGCCAGAGTTTGGTGCAGATTGCTGACACATCTTTTCAATTAGTTTCTTGTGAAATTACATTGTTTTTTTCAACATATTCCTCTTCCTGGAACAGTAATTCCTTTTCATCTGAGTAAAGGAATAGCAGTCTCCATCGCCACTGCGTCCAGGATGATGTGAAACCCAGAATTGCCATGCCAACCTCAGCCACAGCCACACTTCACTACACAAAGTCCTTCAATGAGGTTGGTTGGGACTAGGGTGTCAAAGAAAAGTGCAGCTGATAGAGAGTTTTATTTTACTTTTTAAAAAGATTAAACAAAACTAAATAAAACAAGTTGGTTTAGGTATACTCAAACTTAAAAAAATCTGGTTTTAGTTTTTCTGACTGAGCATACTAGTAAAAAAAAAAAAAAAATCTTTCCAATAAATAATTTCTAACCAGCTCTGCTTCTTTATTATTTAGTTTTATTCTGTATCCTCATCATCCTGGCTACCATTCCACTTTAGAATACATAGTCCATGTCTTTATTCTCTATGATAAAAAGCATTCTTCTAAGAAAAAAGTTTTCAAAACTACTTGTTTAAACACAAAATCTTATTGTGTGCAGTCTGGGTTTATGCTTCTAAGAATGTTTGTTGATATTTCTGTCATAAGAAATTCTGCGTTTTCATATTGACCTTGTTTGAGAATAATGGTGTTTTTTTTCACTAAAGGTGCCAGCGCTTGAAGTGAAACATTCTTTTATTGTTTCTGCACACATTTTTCAATTTTCCTCTTTTTCAATTTATCTAAAGTTGATTAGAATTTAACCTTGAAGTTGCTCTTATTAGCACCACAAAGTACTAAGTACTGCAAAAGCATTATCATGTAAATAGACAGTGCAAAGCACAGCAAAAGAAAGTCTGAAGTAAATGAGATTTGACTGGTTTTCTACATTACCTGTTTACTGTTTTCTTCCTCATGCTCCTATACTTTCTACAAAATATTCATAGCGCCTCTTTTTTTTTTCTTTTTTTTTCAAATTTCTGAAAGTCAGAGCAGATTTGGGAAGGCTAGAATTTATTGTTGCTCTTAAACCTAACAGAAACTATCGAGAAACCCCACTGTGATTAATTATTGCAATTATATGTCTTCTGCTTAATCCTCAAATCTTCTGGGCCATGAAATTAAACAATTTTGTAGTAGCACACATGTGCTGGAAGGAGTCATAAGAGACCCTCACTAAAACACCCCATTCTCTCTTTCTCTTCAGACAGTGGGCAAGATAAAAGCAACACAGAAAGAAGAACAGACAGTGGCAAAAAATAAAATGCAAATTGCACTGTCCCCAAATTGTACATCTTTCATTTCAAGAAAATACGCCACTACCAGTTGTACTAGATCCAAAGCGTGATGCCAATTCACAAGACTTCCCCTGGCTCCCCTACACCTAGGCATCAAGGAACTGCCCAGTCACATCACAAACAAATGCAGGCAATTCATGTGCCTGGGGAAACCTGCTGGCCCTTTCCACTGACCTCTGCTGCTAAGACAACAGTGCTAAGAGAGGAGCAATAACATGGATCCAAGTCATCACCCCATGCAAGTTCCCCTAGGAAATCTAATAGCGAGGAAGAAAGAAGTAAAATGAAAAGCTGAATTTCTCTAACTCCTTCTTGGGTAGAGAAGAACACTCCCACCTCCCTGCCAAAAAAAAAAAAACACACACACAGATCATTTGCAGTAAGCAAGAAGAACGCAGCAGAATTCTTGTTTGATACCAGCCTTATAAAATCCTTAAATGTTTTATGTGACTTTTATGTACTATTTCATTGTTGAAACCTGCACTGCATTTTCTTGAAGTGCTTCATCTATTTAATGGAATAAATGAAAGAAGCAATGGAAATGTGGAAATTCATTTAAGTATCTGATTTTAGAAGATAGTACATGACAATCATTTTATTCAAAAAATCCTTTTAAAAAGAAAATGTTCTGAGACACCAGCTACAATGGTGATTTGATTGAAATCAGTTTCTTTACCCTACTCTGCTCCTCATGCTGGCATCTCACAACAAAATTAAACCACAAAGGTAATTAGCAAGAATGCCTAAGGTCTTCAACAAATATAGGAAATTTTTCTGTGGCGTCCTTTAGTCTTGCCCAGACAGCAACAGGGAAAGGTTATTACAACACCTTTATTTTGTGAGAAGGATTAAACGATTATTTAATTAGCTTTCAACCTAGAACAACCTAGAGTTGCACAAGTAAAAAACTTTGCCTATTCAGATCTGTAGTCCAGAAATACTTTTAAATGCCACAGTCAGGATGGAGGGAACAGTAAGGGATAACTTTGCAAAAACAGCAGATTGGGATTTTGTTAAAGGTCATTCATACATTTGAACATAAACAACACAAGTCAGGTTACGATTCACCAAAAATATAATATGGTTGCCTCCATCTCCTAAAATTCTGTGATCTTTCACAGTCCTTCCTTTCTTTCACAAAGAATCAGTGTCTCCCAGTGGCTGGAACTTCAGGCATTGCTAAGCACTTGGGTTATTGGGTTATTCACAAACATACAGTTCACAGTGCCCAAAGTCACATTTAGACAACTGACCCTACCATCCTATTACTTAAAATCTGTCCTCTAGCTACCTTTTCGGAATGTCAGGCATTCAGAGCAGGAGGATTAGCCCCAAAAACAATGTCTACCATATTGGCCGCTTCGATTCAACAACCTGAAACCATGTAGTTAACTCCTAATAAAATAACCACATCATGTGATTTTTGAAGTGAATAAAGACTATTTGAAATGAATAAACACTAACTGCAAGCACAGGAAGAGCACGGCCCATTAAAAAATTCATAGTTTTTCAGCTTGGGTGAGTCAGTAGAATATATGTACACATAGCTCTATAACTAAGGACACATTATGAAAGTTTTAGTACTACTTTATACAGCACAATATTCATTTCTCAGACATGTTTGTCTACAGGCAACCATTTTAGCTTTTCTCTGTGTTGACTTGCTCTTTCTGAAACCCACTGAAAGATTTCTTAAACAAATAGCTGACTGTCATCCCAACAAACCATATGTTAGACCCTAAGGGTAGTCAAAGACAACAGCAGAACTGCCTGCACAGTTACTAGATACTATAATCTGCACAGCTGGGTTGCTGGAGCTTGCAGAACAGGCTAATTAAAGGCGAAAAGGGAAAAGGTGAAGAAGAACTGATTATTCCTAAATAAACCTGCCTCTAACACATTTTCAGTTGGAACATTGTAAGTTTTTCTCATTGAAGAGAAGCTACGGTAAAATAAGTAGAAATTACTTAAACGTAGCATTTTCATATGAAACAAATCCATTTTCCTAACCCCATTTAAAGGATATGTTGATCCCCAAGGCAACTTTTTTCCCCTCTTGATTAACTGCCAGGCGATGCTTAAAGGTCTAGGCTACAGTTCCTGCAACAGTCTTATTTTGAGGGTTTCAAATCGATGCTTAGGCTCCTGTTAGATCCTTATTCTAGCAGGATTTTCACCACGTGGAGAACACTGGATGGTGTAAAGACCCACTCCCACCCTTTCAAAACAATTAGCGTAGATGCTTCCTTTTAGGTTTCCTTTCTGTGAAATCTGGAAGGCTGCTTTGATGGACCAATGTGTATAACATTGCAAAGATATTCACAGACATAACATGCTCAATAGATTTATGTCTATGGCTTTATCATGCTTGTGTTCCACAGTTCCACTTTTTTTTTTTTTTCCTTTAGAATTCATCATTTTCACCTTATAGGGTGATGCTTTCAGAGATTTGACATGGCTGCCAGATTAATAATGCTATGGAGTTGTAGAGTTTCAAACTGGAGAGTTTATGCTTCTCCCATAATGCAGAAAAGTGTGATTGCGACAAACTTCCTGGTAAGCCTGATAAGCCAGGCAGCGTCCTTCCCCACCATCTTCCACATTTTTCTGAACACGAAAGAGTTACCACCAGCCACTAGAAGATACGTCTTCCACTGGCACTGCCAGCAATCTGACTCACTACTCAACCCATACGACCCCTCTAAGGACACGACCTGTGAACCCCTCAGGTTCGTGTGGATGTACTGTGGATATGAGTAGTTTTGTTCTCCATCCACCAGGCTTTGATTCACCATGGCTTTGAAGAAGGAAAGCCAAATTATCAGGAAATGACCCCTATCTACAGCTGGGTTAAAGAAAAAAATGTTTCTTTTTAAATTTATTGTGTATAAAATTGATAATAACCTATAAATACTATAGGTGAAGAAATGAAAGAACAAGCCGCACTTCACCTAGCTGATGTCTCTGGCTGCTACAGAGAAATTTGTGTTGGTGGGACACATTTAAGGTCTCCAGATGATGTGAATCGATTTCATCGTTCTTCCTGAATTCTTTTACTCCCCCACCATGCCCTCTACCAAAACCTGTTAAAGAGTTTCACCTCCCTCTCCTCCCAGCTAAAGAAGATGCAAGCATCATTTAGACCTCGCGCCCTTTCCTGCACATAACTGACTTAACAGAAAACATCTCTACTGAAGGGTAAAACCGCTTCTGAATCTTTTTTGTGATTCAGCGTGCATCCTTCCATATGATGTATCTCAATCGACTGAATTAATATTTTACCTCAAGATATACATTAAGAATAAAAGCACATGATAAAAACATCTAACTGGGATACATGTTCTTAGCTTATAAAAATCCTTCTGCCTGAGACCAGACACAAAAGTAATAAACCAGTTAAGTTGACAGTGTGTTTAGTGCTTTGTTTCAACTTATTTCTCATAACAATCCTTTCCTTCAAATACAAGTATGTATATATAAATTTTATCTGTTATATACAGGCATTCACATGTCTGGCTCTTGCACAATCGAGTGAAAAGTCATCAGTATAAATTGATCCATACAAAAATAGATCACAGTGATCCTGTAATTCAGAATTTGGGTTCTCATCCTTTACTGGTTTCTCAACATTTCCTTTCTGCAGGACTTTGCCATTACTTTCAGTTTGATGAGATTTCTATCTGTTTTGGGACCACATATGCCCTTCTTTCTTGATTTCCCTTTACACAAAACCATGCCGCTATAGAAATACTAATAAAGTACTAGTAGGATTATACACAACTAGCTTTAGCTGAAAAAGCATGAGAAAAAGAAATTAAAAAAAAGACTACAAGAACTACACTTTACAAGAAATGTGTACAGTTACTCGTCTTTTCCATTGCAAACACAGGTACATTAAAACTGAAAATAACTTTGAAGTCATTCAAAACTAAAACAGAATGATAGATGATGAAATTACAATAGGGGGAACCTGGGTACAAAATCCTAAGGCAAAACAATCAAAAGACACTTTTTTCACAAACAGCAAACAGATTCCAGCTATGACAATCTCTTTTGTTGAAAGGCAACTTTCAGTATTATAGTATCTTGAGGCAAACTGTCAGTATCTCCCTTCCTTGGTTTCAAACTAACAATTTGCCACTGGAAAGGCACAACCCATTTACCCAAACCAATAATTTGTCACAAAACATCACAGACATTCTTACTAGATGTCAGCATGCAGTCCACTGATTTCATTATTTATGGGAGGGAGCCACCACCAGGAGAACAAAATCCAGGACGAATCCCCAAGTCACATATTTTCCAGCCTGAGCAGCTCCCATAGTGGCATCCTGAGGTTAACTCAGATTTTCTCATTCTCCTCTTCAATGCCAATTACAATGTAACACTCTCCTCCAAATTACTTGTGATAAATTTAAGTCAACAGTGATTTTTAACAAGATGTCATTATGAGGTGGTTATTCAACAAATGGACCAAATCTTAAAAGAAACTATCCTGAAAACAAATCTTCTCTAACTTCTGCCTCCTGTCCCCTAATGTTCCTAATCATGATGAATATGGCATCATCAGGAATGTTCTGTGTGGTAAACAAAAACAGAAAACTGCATGGATTGAGATTTCTGTTTCAGTTTTCTATAAGAAATATCACGTTGTCCTTCACTGAAGTTTTTTTTTTTTTTTTTTTTTTCATGCAACCAGGACCAGATCATCACAGTTCATTAGGTACTTAAAGATGAAAGAAACACTCAGAAGGATGTTTTAAAAACAGCTGTCTGCAATTCCCATTTACTTAATGTTCCTTAAAGGTAAATGTATGCTTAAACCTCTGCAAGAGTGGATCTGGAATAATCAAAAAACAAAAAACAGACACTTAACCCTTCCGAATATTTAACTTAGACATTCAGACGACTATACACATAAGGCTAAGCAGTCCTACATCTTTTCAGGACTGGGGCCATAATGAGTTAGCTCACATTAAAATAGTAACGTATAAGTTAATTACATTCAATGTAATAAAATAAGCCCCAAGGACAAAATATAATCATGGCACTCATCTTCCCCAATTATATTCATATGGAAAAAAAAAAAAAAACTCCTTAAGAATAAAATATAATCACTGCACTCATCTTCTCATTTTGAAATAATCCTTCCATCCATATTGGTAAATTAACCCTGAGCAGAAACACAAATTAATGTGAAATATCTTAAAATAGTACCACTGGAGCTATTGCCCAAGTATTTTCCTCAGATGTACTACGATTATGTTATTATGTTCACAAACCCAACTGGGAAAAAAATCCATAGTTCTCAGATTGTCTACTCACAATTTTCATAGCACAAACGTAGACCTGTATGGTAAAACATCCTGATTAAACGTTTGCACTATGCGGGTATAACTAAAAGCCAATATATGGTATTGATATCTGTATAGAGAAGATTATTTATCAATAAATATAGAGCATTACACTTGCGTAATTAGAAGCATATTCTGTATACTATCACAGTACTGGCCTTTGTTCTTTGACTACACAGTCATTTGAAACTGAAGACTTTCTCTTTCCCAAAGTAAGTCTTCTTGCTGTACCTAAGGATTCAGCAGGACTATGTGTGATTCTGTTGTTTTAATACACTATGGAAGAATGAGATTGAATAATCTACTTGCTTTCACTGTGTTCAAGCTGTCAGTAAGTCCAAAGTAAATTAGACAAGGTCGTACATCAGCACTTAAGTGGAAGATTTATTACTTTCCATTTTTGCCTGCAACATTTTTGTCTCCTTGCATCTGTAACTACAATTTACATCTCCTGAATCCTGGCTCATCCATGTACATACTGAAATATGTGAGCAGGCAATCTGAAAATCCCAAATATCATGTAGCTCTGCTGTTATTCAGCATAAAGAGCCATGCTAGTGTTGCTGACCACGTGATAAACACTAGACAATCCTAATTAGTACTGATTCAAAACACTGCCTCAGAAAAAGATAAGAGTCTTCAATTTTTGTGCAAGTCATTAGGCAATCTTAGTATCAACAAATATTGTTCACACTGACCCTAGCTCTTCAGTGGTGATCTGAACAACACAGAAAGCACTGATAAATGTCTTACAGGAGCTGCATTTCATCGAGGCCAATCTAAAGCCAATACAAGGATTGTCCAGGACATCTGGCCTCTTCTTGCCCATCATCAGCAATTTTTAGATTCTCTGTGCACATTTACTAAGTGCCCTAGGTGTAGTAAAAGACAATTTTTGCCTATGAACGATGAGATGGGAGGCTATAGACTTTGTATAGCCTCCACACCTCCACTGAATCTGAGCATGCAGGAAGCAATCCAGACAATCCTCCATTAAGCCACATCAGCAGATGAAGAAAGGCCACAGACACCCCTGTTAGAAGTCGGGTCAGAGCTTGTCATAGTCTGAGATTTTAAAGTACACAGTGTCACTCCAATGAATATGAAATTTGGGCTGATTTTACTTTTTGAAATAAAGCATATGGCTTTTTGGAGTTGACTGTCTTCTGTTGAAAGTGATTTTTCAAAAGTTGAAGTGCCAAGGTTCATAAAACACTTTTGTTACAAAGCAGAATGTACTTGTTTCTTCCACAAAGTTGAAGCCTTGGGATTGTTTCTTACAGATCTAAAAGAAGAAGGAGGAGTAGCATGACCTGCCTTACAGAAAAGAAAAGCCATTTGAACTTTCCCTCCGAACTCATCCTAGGGACATAAGTTTTTGTTTGTTTGTTTTTTAACTTACTGGACTTGAGTGCTATTCAAACAGAACAAGTAAAATCCGGTTAGTTGAAATCAATAGTTGATGTGCTGAATGAGCAGTTGCATTTAGCAATGTACATTTTTATGCCTAAATGAAGTTTCTGTTTAGTAGAATAAATGGAGATCTACTTAAATCCAAAACATATTTAATTAAAATAAGGTAATTATTGTAGAGCTATATTTGAACAGACAATACAGTTGCAGCAATTATCTGTAATTATACAGCTCCAATCACAGAATAATAGAGGTTTCAGTGTCACTAAGCACAATAAGGATAATTACTCTTTCCATTATTCTGATGGGCATGTAATTTAACAACTTTAAAAATTTCTTCTTGGAGACATAATAGGTGGACTTCAACTACAGGCTGGCAGAGAATGATCAAGGTGTTCAGTACAAAAAGGAAAGCAACAGCCTCACTTAGTTCCAAATCCATTTGAATTCTCTCATTCTTCCAAAACAAATGGCAGTCATTCCATCTTCACAATGAAAGGACATCACCATGTTTGAATAAAATCCTGTGCTTACTGAACAGGACCATAAGAGTATTCAGTAACAAAAGGGAATATAGATATAGATTAAAATCTCTCCTACACCAGAGGATGTCCAGATCCAGAACAGCAGTAAAGTCACTAATTCATTCGAACTTAGAACTAGTTCTTAAATATTACATCTTTGGTCTGAGGAAGGAAAAGGCCAAAATGTGTACTTGCTTAAATCATGTAGCTGAAAATCAGACAGGAGAGAGTAGAAGCTCTACAGTGACAGTACTAACAGATTGTACTCCAGGCATAACATAACTCCTCCTTACAAAATTCTGTATTTGCTGTCTCCAGACTGGCATTTTTTTCTGTGGTTCATCTTCGGAATCACAGCAACTGTCACCTTACAAGGACGGGTGCATCTGAGAGCTCCGCACCATTTCACACTTTGATCTGTTCCTGTCTCTAGCACTGGCTGTTATCTGTTCTGGAACAGATTAAGAATGAATCTTTACTTCTCCCAGAAATCAGGCATGGAATGTCAAGGCTACATCAGAAAAAAAAAAAAAAATTCAAACCAACTGAACATGACAGCGATATCACTTGAGAGCTGCCAAGCAAGCCTGACATTTTTGCACTCTGTGTTTCAGCTAACACCGCCAAACACAGCTCTAATCAGCTACCTCCTGCCTGTGGGCAATGAGCAGGTATTCTCCTCGCCACATGCTCTCCCCAGTCATCATTGTGCCCAAGCTAATTCGGTGATTCATTTCACCTTATATTACTCATATTAATGGTACATCTAGGTCAGGAGCAAAGTAACTCCAGGTTTCTTCTGTAGTCCATAGAGAAGGAGGCATATATAGATGAAACTGAAATGCCTTTTCAAGTGTTTGTCCAACTTCACCAGCTCCAGCGCTACATTCCCAGGACAGGCAACGCAGCTACATGCCTGAAGCCAGATGGAATGGATCTGGATATAGGAAGAGCATGACTTTCTCTTCCTTAGTCTCCAGCCATAACGTGGGTGGTACAAGATGGAAGGTGCTGCCTGGGCAAAATTCCCACAGCATCTCACTGGTCTCTCATACAGCACATATCCAGTTCAAAGCTTTGGGAAGACTAAAAGTTCTGTTGCTGTCCCTAGACTCAAACTAGATTTTTCTCCCCTCTCTCCTCTACTCCTAGAGGACACAAAAGACACCTTACAAAGTCCTTCTTGCTCCTTGGTCAAGCCCTCAAGAAGATATGGCTCTGTCATTAGCAAGGAATGTCCTTGAACTGTGCAAAACTTGGCAGCTACAATCATGGAAATTATTTTCAGGAAGCAATGTGGTTTTAAAGTGGGATTCTAAAATGACAGTCAATTATCAAAATAGCTCTGTGAAGCTCCCAAATTTGTCCCTTTTATGGATGGCATGATCCTTTCCTCTCATTTTTCAAACCAGAAGCTCATTTAAGAATCAAACCAGGGACTTTCAACTACAACCATTTTAGAGTGTGACATGGAATCAAAAATAATAAAATCCCTTTTTCTTTTTTTCTCACCGTCCTAGACAGAAATAATATGCAACACAGCCTAGACAGAAATAACATGTGACACAGAAAAAATTGCTGAAAGAAAAGGTGCCACTGATAGATACAGTTGTAGTTATGATCTGAAAGATTAATGCTTCATTTTGTATGGTTGAAAGAAGTAAAGACTTTAGAAGACTTTCCTTTTTTTGCCTCAGTGTTTAGGTTTTTTTTTTTAAAAAAAAAAAAAAAAAAAAAAGCGAGACTCTTAAGAGAGACTGTATAGTCGCTATGCTAGGCTAGAGTCTCCACAATGTATATTTCCTCTGCCCGTTAATTGTTCATCACTTATCTGCAGGCTAGTGCCCCTGTGTCTCACCCAGTCTGTGAGTCCAGCAGCCAGCCAGAGCAGGTTAGTCTGAGCTGTGGCTTGAAATACTTCAGGGGACCCCAAAATCATGATTCAGAGGGAGTCCCTCATGAGTGGAGCCCCACTGGAAGCACATTCCCTCTCTGTAGATTTATGCACCACTGCCTGCTCCATCAAATATCTGGACACGCACCCATTGCAAGAGCTTTTCACTCAGGGCTCAGAGATCTCATAAACTGGGAGATAAGACAGCCAGGAGATGTCAGGATTTTAAAAAGACATAACCCCTTGCCATTAAATACTATCATTGCAACAGAACATAACATGTAAGTCTTACACCTTAGTAGATTTCAGCCATTTTGAACTAAACAACAGAAGCAAACTAATTATTATTGCACTCCAGGTGCTAATAACAAAAAAATGGAGCCCTGCGCATGGTGCCTTATGCCAATACCTTTTAACAACAAAAGATATAAAGAAAAACCTAGTCTATGCTCAAATGAAGCCCTCACAGCAAATGCTTGATCAGTCATTCTGCCATTATCAAAGGGGGTGTAGCTTAAGCAAGACTACTGGCTTTAGTGATCACACAGCATAGGCAGGGCCAAAGTCTCCTAAAGAGAGAGGATGTAGTCTTGAAGGGAAAAAAATACTTGTTAATATGATCAAAAGCAGAACTGCAATGACATCTGCATGTCGCCATTCAGATTTTGCTTATTACACAGCCTTCTTGTATTTGGGTGTGCAGAGACGTTGGACTAGATGATCTCTAAAGGTCCCTTCGAACCTTAAGGATTCTGTGATTCTATGAATTGCCTGTGCCTTAAGTGGAATACAAACATCTCCCCTGGAACCAGATACTGATTGTTGCTTTGCAGTTTCAAGCATTTCAGTAATTGCGTATTCTTCAGAAAAATGATGTGAGCCACCAGTAACCCCTAAAATGGAAGAAGGCTCAGAGGATGGACAAGGGTGAGGTGCCCCTGGAGCTCAGGGATCAGATAGGCACAGAGAACTGGTTTTATCTCAACACAAGAGACCTTGGCTTTATTTAAGCCATCGAGCAGATGTAAATGTTCCTTCCTTAGCTGATCCCAGAGACAGCCAGACCAGCATGGGGCGGGGGGGGGGGGGGGGGCGGAATGTGTACATGGCTCAGCCCAACACAAAGTATATAACCTAAACTAATAAAGGAATTAAGTCTTTGTGAACCTGGATCTGGAATAATCCTTCTCCACAACTGGGGACAACCAGCATCATGATGATGAGCATATTATAGAGACTGGAAATGGCAATTATATTGGTATTGTAATTGAATTCAGTAAGTATATATATGTATTGTGATTTCAGTATACTACTGTGTCATTTTGCTAAATGAAAAATCCCATGTAATATCAAATATCTTCAACGCAAACTTTTATATTAAACATTGCACTTCCTGTATATGTGGAATATCTAAAAGAATCTGATCAGAAAATACCAAACTCTGACAAATGAAAAACTAGAAGCTTCAGATTTTGCATAGCATAAATATACTTTTCTTACGTTCATTCTTCAGTTTCAAGTTTCTGGCTTTTGCTTCTCTTGTTTTAATATGCTGGATGCTGTTCATTCTATTTCATCTAAGAAAACTGAGTTGTTTTACCTCTCAATAGTGCCTCTATCACCAGAATCATCACAACTCTGTTGATACATACTCCTCACTATTGTCAGCAGTTGTCTTTTCCACTTGTGTCCCAAAAGGCTAGGCTATTATAGTATTCTGGTTTTCTTCTTTTACTTGCTGTGATTTTTACTTAATTCAGTTCTAAATTTTGAACAGTTTTTATTGCAGATTCCAAGTGATTCTGTTATTGCTTTTAGTAGGATTTGCCACAGTAGTGAATGCTTTGTATTTACAGCAATTAGTATCCATCTCTATTCTGTTGTATTATATAGATCTCCTACAGTAGTGAATGCTTTGTATTTACAGCAATTAGTATCCATCTCTATTCTGTTGTATTATATAGATCTCCTTCTATAGTAATGCTTTTTTTTTTTTTTTTTTTTTTTTTTCTGTTTTTCTTGGGCCACTGGGAGTGTACCATACAAACCATTTGGGATGAAAAAGCACTTGTATGGCCCTATTCAGCAAGCTGGCTGAAACCATGATAGAAAAAAAAAAAAAAGCAACAGAGAGCCCTAGAGGCTCTGTCCTGCATTGCACCAAATAACTCATGTATATACGTACTTTCACACCAAATGCATGTCATGTCTTTTCTGTATATTTGATGTACAGAAAATACACATAACACTTTCAGATATCGGCTGCAATTGTATGACATCCATCACTTTGTCCACTCAGTGACTGCGGATTTGTTCAGTTCTTTGAAAATGAATGAAGCAGAAAAGTGTTTTTCTTGCTTTTTGTCTGTTTTTTTGTTGTTGTTGCTTGGACGTAGCAGCCAAAGGGAAGGTGACACTTGATGACTTCAAAGCACAGTTCATTGTATTGTTCATTCCTATGCTACAAAGAATAGATTTGATAGGTCTACTAAAAGCAGATAAAGTAACATTCAAGTAGATTCTGGATCAGGTCTATAATGTTCCAAGATGAGTTTTAGAACTCACAAAATTTTAGGAAATCACAATACCTGCAATATTTTTTCAGTACAGCTAGAGAATGTGCTTGTGGCAGCTGTTTTCACTAAAATCTCTTTGAGCTTAGCTTTAAATGGCAGGCAGAAATGAAATCTTTATTAAAAAAATTCCAAACTCATTACTCTATGTATTACAGGAACCAGAAAGGCACCACTGAAGTACATCTTTTCCAAATATTGGTGAGGCATCTGATTAAAGATAGGTGGAGAGGTTGTTCAAGGTAGCCTATACCACAAGCATTCCAGACATACAGCCACTCCAGCCAGAGAGATCACACAAAAGAGTATGTCTTTGAAACGTGCCCCTGCTTGTGGCAACTGCAAAATGGATGGGACTCTCAGCTGGTTCACTGCATCCCTCAGCTGCCAGGGACACGTCGGTCTGGTGGGATTCTCATCACTCGCCAACCCCCTTCTGCTCTGAGGTCACCACCTGAGAAGTAGGTGGATTTTTCCCTCCCATGTTTTATGGATCTTCTTTCTTCAAAGCCTCCCCCTCTGCCTCACGCCGTTCCCTCCAGAACAGCGACTCACTCTTCCATTTCTGCTTTCACAAAGCGTATCTTTCTCTTCTTATCCTTTCATGTCTTCCTTTCTACTGGCAACTCTGAGGTTGCTAGACTCAAAATTCACAAAGTATGGGTCAGATTCTAAAACAGCATGAGGCACCAACTTCATAAAGCTTAAAAAATACAGCTGTAGTTTGGTGTCGATTCTTGCTCCCAGTACAGGTACGTGATGTTTACAGGACTGTAATCCCCACGCCTTTTAACGACAACAGAGATTTTGTAACCTTTGGCAGAGGCCCCTATGGGGAAATCAAAGAAATGCATCCCTATGGGCTATGCCACTGGCCAGTGGTGAACTATGTTTCTGAACAAGAAGCATTCTGATATATGATCCATTCTACAATGTTAAAAAGGTTAGAGAACATCATCTCCAAGTACTTAGTGCTCCGTAAGTAGAAATAAAGGACATATTAGACAGGTTAGTCATATAGTCCATGGGGAAAAATTCTCCAATGAATTAACTTGGAAAAAGATCACATATTGGTCATCTTATGAATTATAAAGAATTCCTAAAAAAATATAACCAATAATTGTGGATTCACAACAAATAAGCACCAGAAAATGATTCATGAAAGACTAATTACATGTGTAACAGCTTAAATCCCTCTGGATGAAAACAACAGAGCCCAAACAAAATTCAGAAAAGAACAGCCTTAGATCAACCTGATGTGATGAGGAAAAATATTCCTCCCCAAAATGGGGCTCTGCTGTCATACAGAAGCTCATAATCAAAATTAATGCAGAAAGATGACTATATATAAATGATCAAATTAAGGAAAAAAACTTATTTCTAGTAACTCCCAAGTATTACTTTTCATTGTGAAATCAATTAAGCGAAAAAACATTCACTCAGATACTTAACAATCACAATAAGCAGTGTCATGACCATAAGGTCTAACAGAAAGAGAATATAGTCTTTTGCTGAAAATGTACCAATAGCAAATAAACAGCTTTCTGGATAAGTAAAAATCAACAGCAAACTACAGTGACATTAGGTTTTACAAAGGACAGAGTGCAATATGTGGAAAGATTAGAACAAAAAAATAAAGCAAGCTATAAAAAGGCCAGATACCTGACAGAAGAATGAGAAAAGGACACGGTCTGGTGTTCTGCAAAAATGATTCAAATAAATCTATACTTTGGGAAAGGAAAAAAGGGAAACTGAAAACATGCAGTAGGATCCAGTTATTTCTCCTTTGTGCTACTGCAGTTGACACAAATAATATGTAAGGTCATCTCTCACAAACTTACCTTAAATAGAAACATTTTGCTTCTGTTTACATTGAGAACTGACAGTAATATCTTTACAGTTTGCTTATGTGTTGCTCTCCTTTATCTTATTCCATGTCTCACAAAGTAAAGTAATACATTTTCTAATTGGGGAAAAAGCTTACACAACACCAATGAGTGTTAAACCTAGTGAAGACAGTTTTACTAGCTTATAAAAATTGAAACAGGAAGGCGCCCACTATAAACTCAGTGAAACTTTGCCAGTAAGTTCATATTATTCACAAGAATACAAAAGTCTCAAGACACTAACTCCAAATCATCATCTCTATCTCCTATGTTCCATATTTTTGGCAAGTCTTATGAGTAAAGTTTCCATCTCTCAACACTATTAGGTTCCCATAGCACACTGCCAGACAGTTTTGTTAAAACAAAATAGCTTTTATAGCTTCAGCTATTTTTCAAAAGTTTCCACTAGGCTGCAAATAGAAAGTACACTATTGGGTACTTTTACAGGCTGCAAAAAGGCTGTTTAAACTAGAGATTATATATAATTGCATATCTATAATTCTGCATACACACACACACACATATTTACATATACAATTAACCTGAAAGAAAAGGTGTGGGTTTTTTTTTCCCCCTCTCCTGTGGAGAATGGAGAAACACCTCAACATTTCTCAAGAGGCACAGATAGTATCTGATTTTGGATACAGAGGGCCATTAGCTGAGTTAAAAAAAAAAAAAAAAGAATAAGAATAAAAATGTTAGAAAGATCTTTAAGTAATTGCCCTAAATGATTGTCTGCAAATATAAAACATTGTATCTGATCGTTTCCAGAATGTATTTAAGAATTTGTGCTCTACTCTCTGTAATATTGTCCCTTCTCTTATTTTGATACATTGATATTCTTACTAATAGTGTTGAAAATATTATGCATCCGTCTTATTTCAGCTCCTTTAATATATATTGCCAGACTCCATGATATGTTAAGAGAAGGAAAGAAGGGGCTGAAATCTGCCAAAAATGTTCTTTTAGTCAAAATTCAGATCAAAGTGTTAGCACTTATACTGAAGTACCACCATTAGAATGAAAACAAGGCTAGGTAATTGCTGTAACAATAATAATATAAGACTGGATTTAATGTCCCCCTTCATTGCAAATCCATTTGGCATCCATGCTAATTGTTAGTCTACGCTCAGAAAAAAATTATTTGATGTGCCTGTGAATATCATATGTGCCCTGTACTTCTGTAGCACTTCTATTGTAATTCAACATTAATTATATTTCACATTAATGTACTCCATTATGTTGCAATATGAATTGCTTGCATTTTGTAAATGATAAAATTAAGCCCACTTTTGTCTGCTTTAATCCCATTTTACTCTCAGACTTCAGTACCAGAACACTTTTTCTGTTGCATTACCAGCACCATGAATCCACACAGTGAATCTCCTTTTACACAGAAGACACTTAATTTTGCTATCCTTTTTCCAAAAAGACCTCCTGATTTTTATCACTCCTATATCATTTTACTTTTTTTTCTTTATAACTGCTATTGAGAGCATAAACTATAAGAAAATAAAGGGCTATTGGAGCTCTAGATTTTGGTCACCACAGATATAGAAATAATAAACACACATGACAGCAGACTGCTGGTGAATGATTTTAAGAAATGTGTCGCTTCACGTACACCCTGACCTCTTCTCTGTTAGCATGACATTTGCTCAGGGATGCCTAGTGTTTATTTTTCCCTGGCTGCGTTTACCACAGGAACATGGAATAATAGAGTAAGACTTGAAAAATCCCAGCAGCTAGAGTTTTTTTGATCTTTTATTGAGTTGTAGACAGCTATCCTTACTGAAGGGAGTTTGACTGGTACAAAGTTAGGAAATTAAAGAGAGAATAATAGACGGAAAGACAAACAAATATCTTCCCAGGGGAAAAAAATGAGAAAAAAAAAAAAAAGGCAGGGCACTACTAAAACATGTTCTGAGGTCCCATCACTGACATACCTCAGAATGGGAGCATTTACCAATCCTCCCCCTCCATAATGTGTCACACTGGCTGACTGCATTTCATCTGTACACAAGATGCTCTCAGGCCAGGCTTTTAGGGGAGTCTGTGTTTTTGTGCATAAGCCTTAGGTACTTGGTGTGGGCAGGCTGAAAATCTATGTACAGTCTTTGCACTGCTTAGCTGACCACTCTTTCTGTCAAGTATTCACATCAAACATGGCATTTCTTACTCCAACTTACTGACCCTTTGAACTAAGCTTTTCAGAGACCGCCTAGCAAATGAGACAGCTTAATGCCTCTTCTCTGCTGGCAATTACCTACTCTCTCAGAATAGACAGTCAGTTAGGAAGGGCTTAACAAATATTTGGTTCAATAAAAGCTTTGGGAATACTAGATTAAACACTTCCACACTGTGAGCAGGTGAAACAGCATTCGATTAACTACAGGTTTGTACTGGAACCTCAGGAGAGCTTGTATGACTCTGTAGGAAGGTTGCCAATGCTACACCAAAAGGCCTCATCTCATTTTCATAAGTAAAAGTGGAAAAATGTACATTTCAAAAAGCAGTTATTTTAGGTTCCTAGCCATGTTCATATCGAGGTCTCAAAGGATGTGGCTTACAAGAGAATCCAGCTACAGCAACCTAAGGCCACTTAGACTGAGAACAACTACATGAACCCTCTGCAATATCTGCTTATGGTATTTTCTGCACTGGCTCTCAAAATTTATATAAGCAATCACATTCTTCAGGTAGTTTCCATGGGGCTTGCAATGTTGCTCTCAGAAGTGCTGGAATCACAACTTCATTACAAACTGCTGGGGAGGAGAGAGCACATCTTTATTTTCTATGGTCAAATACCTAGGTCACTAAAATCTGAACCACATGAACAGAGAGACATAAAATATGCTTTTTCTAAAGCTGAAGGCAAAAATTGTCATCCAATGCCTAAGAAAAAAATGGAAAACAAAACTACAGCAGAGGATGAAGAAAAGAAAAAGGAAGGATGAAAGGGAAAATAAGCGACAGAAACTGAAGACAGAGCTGTAGGGATTTCATTCAGTTCTGCTTTTCAAGTAAGGTAAGAAACCCACGCTGAAGGTTCCTCTAGAACTAAAGACATGAGCAGTTACTTCGGAATTGAAAAGCCATAGCTGCCTTGCCCACAGTCAGGCCTTAACTCAGCAGCAGTTCAGTTATGTCACTTTTTGGCTCAAAAAGTAGTAACAGGGCAGAAATTTCTGGTATTGATATATTGATAGAAACACATACTCCACAACATGCACTAAATGCTGCAACCAACACCAAAAAAAAAAAAATGTGAACCAAATTTGGGACATCTCTGACAAGAGCCATTAGAGATACTGCATAATAGTGTTTAACAAAAGTTTTCCAAAAGTACTCTAGCTGTAATACCTAGCATATTCCCTAAAACTTTCCAGAAAACAGTAAAAAGAAAGAAAGCAATAGTTAAAAAAAAAAAAAAAAAAGGCAATAGTTAAAATTGAAAGAAAGCAATAGTTAAAACTGAACCTTGCAGCTCCATATTGAAAACTATTAGGTACGTGCAGTGGTTTCCCAAACTATTTTTAAAGGGAATATTCTCTAGTATCTCAGTAAAATAAACATTTATTGCATCCAGAAAATATTATAAATAAAGTGAATATCTTTTGGAATTCTATAAACTTTCAATTAAACTCCTAATAAGTCTCCTGGCGTTAGTTATGCAATTCCTGCTACTACTAACATATAGTTAAACATAGGGCTTCATTCACACATTAAAATTTCATGTAGACTTATTAGATTTTTAACATGAACATAGAATGTACATACTGCATTTCTAACATGCATTATTTAGTTTAAGAAAAGAAACAGTGCTCGAGTTCTTTATCAAACACCTCAGAATTTGTCAACTGTCAACCCAGTACCTCTGCACTAAGGAACACTGTTGGTTTTAGGCTAATAGTTGACCAGAAGCTGAGATCTACAGCCTTTATACAAAGAGTACAAGCACTGGCATGTGCACACAGAGAATAAACTTGTGGATCAGCCACTGGGTCCACACAGATTTATTTAATATTCTCTTTCCACAGTGCCCCTTTAGCACAGCAGCCTGCCCAAAACTGTGCATGCACAGGGCCAGAGGATTCAGTGAAGATGTAATGAGGCTTCTCACTGCTTTCCCTGAGCCAAGATCAGATGCTACAGTAACAAAGCATTTGAACAACAGTTCCCACTCTCTAGTTTGGCCAAAAGACAAACATAAATCAGTAAAACAAAACACTAATGCTCCATAGAGACAAAATATGCAGTGCTTTTGAAAGTATTTCTGATGCTTTTTAAAGCATCACAGTGTTTTAATACAAATGCTCTTGCCAGAACAGTTTAGCCATCTGGGATATTGCAAAGGGACAGAGTATCACCTTATCAGCGCATTTACAATTTGCTTGACAGTTCACCTCTGTTTAACATAGATACTGCTGTTACATTTAGCTAAAAAATGGAAGATCACTAATAGAATATAGAATGCAAAAGCATTTCTTCAGCTTGCACTCCTTAGATATTTTGCATGTAATTAGTTCTCATAATAAACATCATATTAACATGAATAAATATCATATTAATATGATTCATATGTTTATATGAATTAATATGATTCATATTGCGGAGTTGTTCTTGGAGGAAAATGGCCGCCCGATGACCCAGCCATAGCAGACGTTGCACTCAGCACGTGGCGCAGAACAAAAGGATACTCGGAACCTGTGACCTAAGGGAAGAGCCAATCAGGAGCCGGACAACAGCCAATCAGGAGAAAGGCTCCAGCCAATCAGATGAGACGGGAGCGCGCACGGGAAGGGAACTGGTGCATAAGGGACGGCTTTGTTTCAATAAACGGGTTTTTTCAGGTTGATTCACATTGGATCGTTCTGAGCCCACGTTTTTTCTCTCCTCACATATAATATGGATTAATATCATATTAACATGAAATTGAAATAGATTTTCTGAGGCCAAACAGAACAATAAACTAACTTGCAATGGTACAGTAGTCCTTATTGTGGTCCAGACAGAACACACAGAACAACTAGAGATACAGCCAGCTTCATACTTGGGCTCCTCTTACAAGAAACTCACCAGTTTGCATGTCCCTTCCTTGCATGCCTTTGAGAGACAACAGAATTAGCAGAAGATCTCCAAAATGGATGACAATTTATGCAATTTAGTTAGATACTCAGTTATTCTCATTTCTCAGCTTTAACAGAAGCAATTGGAGTAGCAATGACAAATTCACATTATATAATGTGTTATGTTCACATTTGTTCTCTAAAGCTTAGACCATAATGCATCATATCTGAAGTCTTAATTACTGTAGGTCGATACTGAGCTCTTATAACTTGCCACGAATACTAGTTTCTTTTTCTCTATAGTTAACTAATTTTAGCCAACACGTCTGTGTCTCATGCTTTGAGACCCAGAACAGACACAGAAAGGAAGTTCACATGTAGTAACTAGCTTCAGCAGAGGTATAAGCTCTCCCATACTGAGCTTTAGGTGCCACAACTGTTACTACGAAGCTACCCTGCTGGCCTGCAGTCACTGCTCTGAGCATGCTGGGGACATACCTGGAGTCCTCACCCTAAGTCTTCAGGCCTTATTTAGACAAAGGCTCATAGGCACAGCACAATACTCAAAAGGAAATAACAACATCATCAAGGAACAGAAGAGCCCAGAAAGGAAACAGAATTATAACCTGGGTGATTTTTACAGAAATGTATGTGATGACTAAATGCATGAATTCTTAACAAAATAATCACTATATAATCACTACATAGCTTATTTTAATGACCATTGCCTCTCATTATGCTTGGGTAATGGCCTCTCCTATTATTATTCCCATGAAGAAAGATAAAATAGCATCTTCAGAATAATGACAATGCAATGTAAGGGAGCAACTGTTCAGGAAATACAGATATTTCCAAATGAAAAAACAAAGAACTCCATCCTTTTCCCAACTATTTGCAGCTTTACCAAGCTCCAAGAGAGAGCAACTCAGAGAAAAACAGAAAACGCTTTTTAAAAACTATTGTTGCCAACCCCAATTGAAGTGAAAACGTTATCAATAAACAATCCGAGAGAAACATACCCAGCTTCAATCAAACAGCTTTTCAGCAACCTGAAAGTGAAGCTATATAGAAGAATGAAAATAGCTGACACTTTCCCATTGCTGTCCCCTAACTCATCTGTCCAGGTGAGTCATGATCAAACAAATCCACATATTTGCAATGTTCTTTAAGGCTGTGAACAAAGTGCATTATCATACCATAGAGATTTCAGAATTCTGCCTGGCCCAAAAAAATCTATTTCTAGTGCTCCATCTATTTTGCAAATCACTGCAGCAGAACTCTGCAGCATCCCTGCCAATTCCTGCAGTACTCATTTTTCTGCTGTTTCCCTGAACACATCAGCTGTAACTTTATCAGAGTAAGATGAACATGGAACAAGCTTTCAAACTATCAAAACGCAAAAATCTTTTCCCCTTCCTCCTCCACCTTTCTTTTCACCTACTGCCTCCTGTGTTTGAAGAAACCACAATACTTTCCTCTAATTGCAGTAGTTAGGAGACAAAAGGCTGCTATCTCTTCACAAGGAGAGGAGGTGCTGCAGTTTTTAGCTCATTGCTTCTTTCAGCTTCCATGTTTTTTCCTCACCACATCCTTGTTCCATTTCCTCAGAACAGAAACAAACATCACACATTATAGACCCATTTTCTTAAAGAGATAATAAAATCACACACTTTGTGATTTGGAATATCTTGAAACCTGAGTATTCCAAAGTACATCTACTGCTCTTTCTCGGAGTGATGAATCAGAAAGGGTCAATGCTAAAGATGCCTGGTGTATTCATCTAGAGAGGCTGCGAGTAACTCAAGAGTCTGCATTGGTCTGTCTGGATTTTAGAGCCAGAAAGTGCTTTCAATCTATTCCCATAGAAACTGAAATCTAAATTTAAAGATATTAAACATCTAGTCACTCTTCTCAGGTGCACACTGTCAGAAGAAAGGTATTTGTGCAAAGCATTGCAGAAGAGCCAAGCAGCTTCTTCTTGGAAAAAGCTCTCTTCAAGTTTGCAGAATGGAAGCAGCTTTATGTCCACAAATTCTTACCATGGTAAGGAGCGTTGCTAAAGAACCAGCATTTGGGAATGGAGGTTCAGCTAAGCAGATCATACTTACGAAAGGGCAGGAAACACCAAAGTTCAGATGTAGCCTGAGCTCAGCAGCACTTCTTCAGGACTCTCCTTTCAGGTAGAGGAGAAAACAAAGGAAAATATACTGGAGAGGGAAATCTAGATGCTTGTCCTCAATAACTCTAGTTCAGACTTCAAGAATGGTTGAGGTTGGAAGGGACCTCTAGAGATCATCTAGTCCAACCCCCCTGCACATGCAGGGTCACCTAAAGCACGTGGCACAGGGTGACATCCAGGCGGGTTTTGAAGATCTCCAGAGAAGGAGACTTCACAACCTCTCTGGGCAGCCTGTGCCAGGGCTCTGTCACCCTCACAGGAAAGAAGTTCCAGACCTTGACAGCCTTTTGGACTGCTTGGCAGAGATTCTAGTGATCAGACACCGATCTCTGATATTCCATGGATAGAAATGACTTGTTCTGAATTGTATTGTCTTTTCTTCTTATCATAATCTTTCCTAGTATACATCTTCGTTTTCCATATGTATTTAGAAAGATTTTATTGTTTGCACTCTGACTGGTTCACTATCTCCTCAGAGACCTCTGCAGTTACAATTCGTATTTTGAAAATGCCCTGGAAATCAGCAGGACAACAGTAGTCTCCATGTCCCTCTGAAAGCAGATGGCACAGTAAAACACCACCACTAATTGATGACATATCCAGTGCTCCTAAATGTGACTCCTTTACTACATAGTTTTATTCATGAATAAGAAATCAGAGGAATGGCAGTAACTGACAATTTTGGTTGGTATCATTAAGTCACGCCTTGAGAATTAGACCAGCTAATACTAGATACTGCAAAGAAGTTTGTAGCTGTTCCTTGCTTGAGGGAAATATATTAATTTGGTCAGCAGTAAGGCCGTGTTCTTTTCATTAGCTATTACTAGCCATGTGGGAAAAGGGCCTGCTGTGCACAGGTGGCTTGGACATCTCCTTCATGCTTCCAAGACCTGTTTGTGCCAGTGGGACAGAGTCTATTACAGGCAAGGAAGTGATTCAAATTAATTTTCTCCAGGCTAGCAAAACCATTTAATTTAGTCTTGTGAGGCAGAACAAGAACTTGTAGTAATGAGAATGACTGAGGCTGCAGAAGCTGGGGAAAAGCATTTGGGGCTTTTTAACTAGACTCTCTGCTTAGAAGAACTCTGCTGGCTTAGATATTATAGCCCCAAAGAGCAAGAACCAAGCCACAGTCAGCTTACAGGTGAGCTCTTTTCCACTGTCCTACTTCAAACGGACACCAACCCAGGCACCACTGCCACCACTACTGCTCCCAACATATGGTTTTAGAAATAACTTTTGCTAGAATGACTTTTTTTTTTTTTTTTTTTTTGCCATGCCAATCAGTATGATCAACTCAGTCCACACAACTGCTACATATACACTAGCCAACAACATGGAGACAAAGAATGAAGTATATATTTCTGAAGTCTCAGTTATTTCTAAAAACTCACTGTTCTGTAAAATATTGGAAAAGCCTAAGATATAAATAGGCTTCCAAGGCACCAGTCATCACAGCTATCCTGGTTCTTGGTCATCACACTCCCAAGGACAAGTACCTAACAGCCGAGTTGAGGCCATGGTTCACTTACATTCTCAATGTGAGCTGAATGGGCAAAAAAATATATAGTTATACAACAACTGCTTTCAAACCTGCAAAGTCATAAAGTACCTCAGTTCTATGCAGAGGGACATCAAAACATTCTATCTACCAGAAAACTTCTGGATTTTTAGTAATAACTCTTAAAAATGACTGACTCAAAGTCTTTCACAACTTGGAAGTTGCACTAGTAGTTCTAGTGCGTCAAATCTAAATTCTCCTTCACTCCTGGATCCGTTATATCCTTCTAATTGAAATCCAGTAGATTCATGTTCCAGAATAAACTTACAGTCAAAAAATATGCAAAATTAATTCCAGTCTGAGAGTTCATCTCTTAAATGAGAATCAGATATGAGAGAAGTAAACTCCAAGTGGCAGTAGAAAGAGAATAACTCTGTCAATGTTTGTTGGTTTAGAATTTGGTTCAGATTTTTTCTTAGACACATGTGGTTTTTTTAAATTAAAAAAATAAGTATTTGCACATGTAATAGTTATTTTTCATGCAAAAATACATAAAACTATTCAACTAGAAAAACACTTTTTCATAGAGATAAACTGTTTGGATAAAAAGGGTGATCACATCTCCCGCTGTGGGGAAACTGAGATGGCCAGAGCAGCAGTCAGCTTTAATGCAGGTAACTCACCCACTCTCCTGTGCAGCAGCACCAGTACCTGTGCCCAGAGCTTTCCACCTGCTGCCTGCTCATTCCTGCTTCCTGCACTCACTCTCCTCTCCAGGGAGGGGCCTTCCATCTGCTTGTGAGAGTCACGGAAGACAAATAATAAGGCTGAACAAATGACAGCAACCTGCAGGACGCATCTGACTCCGCACAGCACGTCAGGAAAAACAGCACAGGGAATACGTGTGCCCAAGGACAGCAAAATATCTCTTCAGTGATGGGCAAGGCAGCTTTTAGCTGCTCATACCATGAGCTGTGGCACAGAGCCCAGATACTCACTTTCACTCTGGTTGTTGCTTAAGAGGCTTCCTGGCTTCCCAAGTAGGTTTATACGATCCATTTAATTATTTCAGAAGCAAACACTTTGCTTATTAGTAAGCCCTCGGCTAAACAAACAAGAGAATGTTCAGTTTGCTGAAAAATAAACTCTTTGGAAAACTGAAGCTTCCTAATACTACTCTTTCACTATCCTATTTCTGTGTTGGGGTTTCACAGTCCATTCTTAAACATTGCTGAGCCTTCTTGTACTTTAGCGGTTTTGTGGAAAGTAGCTTTGCATGACATGAAAATAATGTTGGGAAGCAGCTTTGGGATACATTCTAGTGTTTTCTGCTACACCTCTAACAGGACTGGAAATGAATCAAAGAAATTCTCTCTGGAACATTATGGTAAAGGGAGTACACTGAGGTGCATAGCACAGTGCAGATGCATCCTACCCTCCTTTCATACCAAGGCCTTGCTCGCTTTTCTTTCTTTTCCAAAATCTGCCATTTTAGAAACAATATACTGAGGATAACTTTTCATATAATACTGTTCTGAAGAGAGTCATCTTTTTCATACTACTGTACAGTTGCCATAACAACTTCATGTAACATCTTATTTAATAATCACTTCTCTGCATCCTTTTTAGCATTCTAGTTGCCATGACAACAACATGCATTTTATGTCATACCTATTTCCCAACCCTCTTACATATGTTTTTGTTGCTTTAAATGACATCAGAATCAGTCTCTATTAAAAAGATCAGACTGAAATCTAATGTGAAAGAAAGCATCTTTTTGGAAATAAGTTCTAAACTTGTTATATAACAAAGCTATATCTTCACTGCTGTATGTGCAAACATTTGTTAAAAAAAAAAAAAAACTAATGCAAATACTATGTTTGAGGTGTAAATGTAGATAATATAGCTATATAAAGGTCCAACATTGCATCTAAAAAAAAGCATTATCTATTAATCTAAAAAAAAAGGAGAGAGACTTGCTTAAACTAAGATAGTAGTAGCTATCAAAGTGTAGCTTATAGAGGAATATTGGCTTCACCTCTGCAGCCCTACAGGTAGGTCAGATATTTATGTTGGACCAGACTACCACCAGAGTAATGGTATTTTTCACTCCTATATAACAGCAACCTAGAGGAACTGTGTTCTTAGCCTCAAAAGGGGGGGAAAAAAAGGGGGTGGGGGGGAATCTGTTATCAATTTAAGTTATGTGTAATGGTAAGGATTTGTACTTACTATCATTATGAGATGTTTGTTATCACATGGTGAGGTAATGTATAAAGAGCTACCCCGTCAGTGACAGTTTTGCCATGGATTTCAGAAGAGTTTAACATTTTAAAAATGGTATTTTGCAATTTACATGATCATGGTCAATTCATATCACTGGGTTGCAACAGATGCAGGTCATTCAGGCCAGCATTGGAAATAATTCTTCATGGAGATGTCAGGTGAAAGACTGAACAATTCTAGGTCTCTTTTTTTTAAAAAAAAAAAAATAGACACTAAAACAAGCTCTGTTAGCTGGAACCTACTTATTTCTCTCTGAAAAGAGCCTCACTATTTCATCACTTTAAGTGCAGCCTGTAGAAATCTTCTTACAGTGCTCAAATTTGTGCAGCTGTCTGAACTATAAAGTATTAACTAGCTTTGAAAACTTAAGATCATTTCAAAAAATATTTCCAACCACCTCCTGTTATACTCCAGAACACACTTTATGTATCTGCAGTCTTATAGATGTTTTCCCCAACCAAGGAAAATGTTTTAGCTCTCCTCAAATATTTCAAGTTTCTTTTTTCCACAATATGAAATTTGGAGTCATTCAAAGGGCAGTTCATGGTTCCTGGGGACAGTAGCTTCAATAGCAGAGGTAAAAATATTTCAAAGAAAAGTGGTTTGATTTTTAGAATTAAAGAGAAAAAATTTATTTGTGAGAAAACATAGAGGAGAATACAATGCTTTAGTTGACAGGAAAGGAGAATAACACAGTGAAAGGAAAAGGCATGGAAGGTAATGAGCAGATCAGACATATTAATCTTTTTCACATTGCAAGAGCTAGGCAATAATCACCAAAAGTTAATCAGAGCTTTTATCAGAGCTTTTTTTTTTTTTTTTTTGTAAATTATCAGTAAATTCAGTAGAATAAAAACTAACAACTTGACTAATGAAATATGCGCTTACTTAAACAGTTTTTACTGCCTGCCTGCTCAGCACGTAAACTGCAAGCCACTTGAAATTAAGAATGTCCTGTCTTGGACTGCTTAAAGAGAATTCTGCATAGAAATGTATCTCTTCTACTTTTTTTTTTTTTTTTTTTTTTTTTTTTTTTTTTGGGAACATCAGTGCTGAATCTGAGGGAAACAGGATGTCTCTATGCAAACCACTTGAAGACCTCTCTCAGCATATATTTGTACCACCAGATGGCTGTAATAATAGTAAATTGCCTTACTCTGGCAATGCAGAGCTAAGTACAGCCTGCAAAACTTTCCTGGGGTAAGATAAATCCCACGTTGTTGCAACACAGGCAGCAGTAAGACCATGCACTGGCTAGTGCCTCAATACTGCAGTCACTAACTGACACATACACATATGTCTTAAGTCTTTCCTTCCTCTAGTGCTTCCTGCAGAGCAGACAAGTCTTGGGAAGCTATTTAGTAGCCCTCACATCACGAAGAGATTGTAAACAAGCTTTGTAGTCAACATGCAGCACCACGAGATGACAGAGAAATCTGAAAAGACAAACTGAAGACATGGAAGACTTTCAGTTGTTTCGCAGGTGCCTTAATCTAGCTGAAGTTCAAGTTTTCTGGTCACTGGAAGTAATAGGTAACTGAAGCCTACTACTCACAAAAAAATCTGACCACTAGACATTATCAAGAACATTTACCAGCTGAGAGGTGGACAGATAGACAAATAGTTACATAAACGTGAGCAGGAACATAGAGAATGATAGAAAATAGTGGCAGTTGGCATAAACACAACATGCAATTCAGAGACAATCTGAAGAGGAACTAAATTCACATCTAATTGTTTGGAAGGGAGAGTGAGATAAAAGGGGTTAACATAGAAATCTTTTCAGAGAAAGTTATGTAAATGCTGCTTCTTGCAATTATCAAGCTACTACAAGTAAAATCTGCGCTGATTTATTAATTTTCAATTTATTCTTGACTCTCAAAATGTTTCTAACAGTTACCATTTCCCTTCAACAGTATTTCCTCTGGGTGAATTAAGTATTTGTTTAGGACAAACATTAACATGCCTTACTAAGAAAGAGAATAACTTTAATTATGTCTTAAAAGGAATTTAAATGTTCATATTCTTCTGGAGCTTATTTTGGGAAAAAGCACAATTGATAAGAAGCCATAATAGGTACAAACCCCCTCTGTCCTCCTACATACATTTATGCAGCTGCCTTTTTTTTTTTTTTTTTTTTTAAATCAGTACTCATGAGCACAAATTCAACCCTCATGCTGATTTTGTTTAGCCAGGTGATAACAATATTTTCCTCACTTTCAAATCATCAATATCACTGTTTGCTCAGTATTCCACTTAGCATCTCAAATACAAAATACTACAGATTTAGTTTATAAAAGTACAATCTTCCTCAGTCATCATTTCTGTAAAGTAATTCTCGGCACACAGCATGTCAAAGGGAAAATATTCGGTATCTTATCTTTATAGCTTTCAGTTTTAAATACGAATACTTTACCTAAATATTTTACTCACCCAGAATATTAAATCACATTGTCTCTTCTGATCAGCCTAAGTAAAAGTTTATGGTGAAATAAAGCAGAGTCTATTAGCGATAATCTATCAGCTTTCAAGTATAACACCTTAGTGTATTTTTAAAGCATTCAGCTATTAGGAGTGATCCTATGGTATCTGCTAATATTTTCCATCTTCATTTATTGCAATTTTACCTCAAATCATTGTGCATGGTTTGGTCTCCTCTTAGAACTGCCAGTTCTCAAACTGGGTGTAAGATAGTACCTGAAAACAGCTTCCTCTTCTATAAGGCCAGTCCTTTGCAGCATGCAGGAAGCTAGAATCTGGAATTTATTTTTAGGTATATCATGGTTTTATTTTATCACATAGACAAGTCCAGAAAACATTATAAAAATTAAAAAAGCATCAGGATAAGAAGCATGATGGGTTAGGATAAGAGGCTAACTGTCCTGCTTCTTATAACACTACAGTTCACATCTAAGCGCTTATTGTCAGAACAAATACAAGGAAATGGAAGAGTGGCAATGAGCAGCCGAGTCTATTAATGCAAATAATTGTAAACGTTCTACAACATGTGCTGACTCTATGGCAAGAGTTATCTTTTCAGACTTCACTCTTTGGATATGCAGTACAGTACTAGCCACCTACAGAGAAGCCAGAGAACAGGAATGGCTACGAAACAGCTTCTGTGTCTTCCTGATCTCTGCAGACCAGGTAGGGTGCCCACCAGGGCTTACGGAGCAGCCTATGGATTCACCAGTCTACTTTCCATTGTACTGGCCACAGCGAGCCCCAGAATGCCCATATGGCAAGTGGTGACTGCCAGAGAGCACCAGTGATGCAGCAACATAATATCCCTCCTTTTTGCCATTCTCCCCGATGCCTCCAGCTCACTGGGGGATACCTCAGTCAGAGAAAAAGTATTAGGTGCCTGCTTAAGCAGCATTATGTCAGCTTTTTGCTACTGTAGCGGCACACATGCTCCAGTACAATCCACATCAGAACCTCTTCCACCCACTACAGACTGTAAAACGGCTCCTGGTCATGTTTTCCTAGACAGCTAGGAAGACAACCAGATTTCTTAGAGTGGCAGGAGTCTTTCAGGGACAATTTGCTTGCATTATTTGTAGTAATGCAGGAAGCTCTGCCTTCCAGCTACCACTATTTTCATTGAAAACAATAGCTTTTGTTCACAGTAAGTAGAGCCAACATTTTTATTATGCACAATCACATCCTGTATCATGGCAACTGAGAATTTAATATTATATTGCTGCCTTCTTCCAATAAACTGATTTGTTGCTTTGATAGCAGTGCTAATTATACCATTGACGGAACTGCAATTAAATTATCATCATCATAATTTACCATTGACCAATATCAAGCAGTTTACTTCAGACAACTGCCAATTAGTAAGTTTTCCAAAAACGTCCTCCAGAGACATGATTTACAAGTTCAGCTGTTAATCTAATTGAAGCACAAACAGAACTGTCAGCACTCATCCAAATGTTATGTGGTCTAACAGGTCATTGCTTCGTTTTGGAAATATTGCACCTCTACTGTTTAAGTAAATTTGGGGGTGAGAGTACTAATAAATACTATCAAGACAATTCCCACTTACAACTATCCCTACTTATGTGAACAGCTCCTGCCATGTTTTACCATAATTCCTTCAAATTTGGGGGAAATGAATATAAGCCTGCTCATGAAACATCATACAGCAATTTGGGAAGCATTCTATTCAGTGCTTATTTTGATCCTTTGCCAAATGCAAAGGATAGAGAAGTATTATAGCTAATATGCTTATATGACACATTTCTTCAAAAGTTTCTCATTAGGATATATATGGAACTCCTTTCCCTGAAAATCTCTGATGTAAAACAAAGCAGCTTCTCTCCTATGCAGATAAATTGTCAGAAATTAATCTAACATTATTATTCTCCAGATTCTGTTATTCTGAATAGTGTATTTTAGAGGTAGAAGAAATAATATGGCATGGCCAGGATGACATAAAGAATCTTAATTACAGAGCTCTGGTTATACATCCTGGTGTATTTTTTCCCCACAAAAGCAGCTATCCTATTGTATTTCACTCACCCTAAAAGAAGCACAACCCAAATGTGTTCCATAACGTTCAGCTGTTTGCTAAGGGTCAGTCTGAGAGCACAAACGCTTGTGTCTCAGGTGAGCAATTTAAAATCTCAGATGCAAACTCCAAAGAGGTTGCAGACAGCCCACTAAATGTTCATTTCTCACTTACACTATTAAATATTAATGATGGAATAAAAATATAATTATCATACAAGTTCACAGGATTTGTCAAGGTTCGCTGAAGAAAGGAGGACAAAAGACATTAACATTTGAATTTGATGGACACTATTCAATCATGGCTAATTAGAGATGCTGTAACTTTACATTAGTAGTGTCAGAGTCTAAGGGAGAAAAATCCACTTTCAATTAAGTTGGCTGTTTTAGCATCCCAGCCAATTTTACTCAGGACTCTGCAGCAAAGTTATGACTGCCCTGAAAGCCAACTACTACAAAACCCTTAGCCTCAATCCACAGAAGCCTAAGTAACATCTGGGGCATTTATAACACTCTGAAATTACTGACTCTCTATGGCTGAGAAGAAAGCCCATGATCAAAAGGAATTACTCACTTGGAAAAGCATTCAACTAGCTGGTGACTCAGAATATAACTTAGTGGGATTTCCAACCTGGCCTCTGTGTCTGCTAAAACAAATCACAAGAACAGCCACTTTAATTCTTATGAATGGGTAGGCACTAGCTGAGAGTTTGTCTGTTAAGTGGTGCCACTAAAATCAATTGTTTATAAAATAAAAGTTGATCCAAAAGTCACCAGCTTTTTCTTGGATGTTTTTCCACTGACATTAAAATATATCAGTTCAGGCCATTGCCTCATGCTATTAAGTACAATTTAATACTACCAGAATTTGACCCAAAATGCATTAGTACAGACAGGAAAAACTGTTACCTCCACAGATTACACATTCACCTCTCCATAGTTAAATCACATATATTCCTGCTATGGGTTTATGAAATCTGTTTGGATTATTTTTTTTTATTTTATCTTAGTATGAGCCAGTGCCTCTTACTTATCTTTCATCGGGTACAATGGCATTAAAACCAGATAAATGTGCCCTCAAGCCTTCAAAAATGCCTGCAACTTCCTTGAAAACAGAACACTGCCTAAAACCAAAGTGTGCGTTCCAGTAATCATCACATAAATTGGGGCTGGCTGAATTTTTGCCACACATATATCAATGGCCTAAGGTCAGTCATCTTTTTTTCCTGTTTGTTTTTCTCACATCTTGTAAGGTATATGTTCATTATGTATGTTGTTAGGTTGATCATTAATTACTTGCTGGCAAAATGTTTATTTTGACTAGTAATCCAATGTTCCTCCTTGGCCTGGAATATACACAGTATTCCTTTGTTCCCTGTGATAGCTACTTTCCTAACAGAGAATAAAGAAAAGCTCCAACCTGACAGTGGTTAGCAAACTGTATATTGTAATTCCTTAAGCACCACTGTAAAGACAAAGCAGTTTCCAAAAATATTAATTCGCTGCCTGGCCTCTCAATCAGCTCTTTTGAAAATGAGTGTTCAAGAACACTTTTCTAGCTACCTCTGTTCTCATGTTTTAAAGAAATAGAAACAAAAAGCCAAGGCTTTTTTGAAAGCACGAAGCCATAAATGATCTTATCTGCTCCATAGGTGTACCACTGCAAAATGGTTAGAACTGCAGAAAAGAAAAGAAAAAAGGAAAAAAAAGAGAGAGAGAGAGAGAGGAATCTACAGTCTCATTAATCTGTTTTTGAAAAAATGCTGACTTACACTGTCATCCATCCTTTTGATTGCGGCAGAGGATATTTGTGCAAGAAAAGAAACAATCAGGAAGAGGGGAGACTAGAGTTTTCCATTCCTATCCATCTATCCCCAGCTTTTCAGCAAGTCCAGCACGGATCTGTGTGCTCCCTTAGGGAGCTTGCTGTTTATTTAAGAGAAGATGAGGTTCTCATAGTGGCAATGGAGCTGACCAGAACACTGCTCCGTAAAAAATCTCACTGAAAAATTACAACTGTTTACACAACGAGACAGTATCCAGCAAGATGCAAGACACCAGACTTGGTGTTCAGCATTAAAGCATTTCTTTTGGTCAACAACTTCCTTCACTCCCTGGCATATAAATGCATTTACGGGGGAAAGGTCTCTTCCACACAAGTGAAGTTTTGTTGTGGTTGTTTTTCTTTCTTGGTAATTTGCAATGGACAACTTCTCCAGAACTGATTTTGTGGGTTAACTGCACCACATATAGATGGTACAAGCCACTCAACGATGTACTGTTTTCAAAAATGAAACAGATTTCAGTCAAAAAAAAAAAAAAAAAAAAAAAAAGGGCATACAATGCCTAGGAGGCTCATTTGGTAACAATAGGTGATGCATGACATGGTTTAATGAAATACATCTTTTCAATTAAAATTGTATCTACTGGAGGTGTATTTAAATTACATCAAACATTTTTCAAGTCTGCAGCTCAGTGCTGTTCCAGAGAATGCACCCTCTGTTACTTGGAAGCATTTCTGGAAGCAGCTAAAATCACTGGTCCAGATGCTTCCTTCGATTTCCTGCCATAAATGTGAAGCAAAGTCACTGCAGCCAGGGGTATTATCCCTCTTCTGTGCTGGTGAAATTGAGACCAAGATTCAACTCATTATTTGTCATTAGCAAGGAGGAGGAGGACTTGTGCTTTTTCAAAATAATAAACAGTGAACGAGCACAGTGCTCCATAACACATCTATTTTTATTTTAAATGGTTTACCCATGGTTGACGAGCCTGAAGAAAATTAAGCTTCATCAAAAATCCTATTCATGCTTTCCAAACTGGAATGAATAGTCTTGTCATTTTACTTATGCAGCTCTTTCAATTCTGTGCTTATGGAACAGCGGTTTTCTGATTTGTTTCTTCCAGTGTGGGCTCCTGATTGCATGCTAGAGTTAAAGCCTCTTCATCCTGAAGAAGAGTTATTACTAATGCATTGGGGGATGCCAGAGCTACTGTTGAGTGTCCAGTAGCTTTAGTAGTTCATCAGACTGAAACTAGGAACACGCAGCGGGTGGGACATCTGCCTGGAAAGCTACAATAGCATCAGTCAAAGACACACACACAAATTAAAATAATGACTCATTATAAACTCTTTGTGCCTCTAGAAGAACACACATATCACAGCTTGCCATCTTGTTATCAAGAAAATGAAAACGCTGCTTAAAATGGGCAAAACGCATGTTCATGTAAACATCCATATTTATAGGAGAGGAAGAAAGTGAAAATTAAACTGTATCAACGTAGAAGCAAAACGCAAAAAAAAACATGAAACAGAAAAGGCTCTTGATACTATGCACATAGCTCTCTCCAAGTAACTCAAAAGCAGGTTTTTTTAGATAAGCTTGTTTTGCACAAAAAATGTGAACATGGGACTCTGTTTTTAAGAGAGGGGTAATTATACAATATTCAGCAACTCTAAGAAAACCACAGAGAGTTTTGCAGCATACACTTATTTGAGTAGGTTTTATGTATTCTCTGGATCCTCCTATCTGTTGTCCAGGGTCTTCCTACAAGTCATATTAAGGGTCTAAACTTAAGGTCATATAACCTCTTCCCATTCAGGGACTTTTCTGTCTGTCATGTTTGAAAGTGCATTTCAGCATGCTTTAGAGTTTGGGAAAAATGAGGTAAGCCACAGTCTACAACCGAGGGTACAGGATTTAAAACAACTTTATATTACAGAATGGTGAAATAACTTTGATAAACACTTAAATGCTAGGAGGCTCAATACATAATAAAATGGTATAGGTCATTTGTAGGGGAACCTTTATTGACTGGAAGTCAGGAGAAAAAAAAAAAAAAAAACCTACCTTACACATGCCTCAACCATTTATTCATTTATTCCCAAAGAATTCTGAATTAAGTCCAGGAATATAGGAAATCAAGTCCATTTTGGAAGGTATCTGGCAAGACAATATCCTGTCCTTAGACAGGTTCTTTAACTGTCCAGACAGTGCTCACAAGTTCTAACAGCAAATTTTGGAGGATTATTCAAAATGTACACTAGAGACTACAACTCTGCATAGAACTGATTTTTCAGCTGTACGAAACAAAACAAAACTCACAAACCCCAAGCGATCAATCTAAAATGATCTAAGGCGATCAATCTGAGACACCTGAAGCCAAACACTGGTTTTGGAAGCAAAGTGCTAGCCTTCAAGGCACCATTTACAAATCAGACATAGTTTTGTCAGCAGTCACCCTCACCAAGAAGATGGTGTCAGAGGGGTCTCCATCTGTGCTCCTGATATCCTATTAACAAATGAAACATTCATAGGAACAGACACAATCAACTTCCTTGAACCAATTTTGTTGTGAGAACTGAAATCTCACACATTTCCAGTAAACCCTCCACACAATATCACTGTGAAAAGGGAGGCACTAGCTTTTCACTGGTTTCGTGGACACACTTCTTTCCACATCTGAAACTTCAATTTCCAAGTTGTGCAGTGTTGTCCCAGACCTGCTATTCAGGTCAGACTATTTCATCTGGAAGACGTGCTGAGAACTAAGCTACACCTTCATGGTTTAGAAGGGAGCTCACCAAGGAGCCAGGAACAGCAGGATTAAGAGCCATGAGAGATGCAGCATGAGGCTCCTGTAGCTCTGGGGCTGTCGAGGCCGCCAGCTGCACAGCTTCACACTGGGAAAGAGGGAAAGACAGTGGAGTGAGCATGAGCACGTTGAGACTGCTGCCTGCACTAGTCTATGTGAGCGACTACATGACCTAAGGTAGAGGCTGACGGTATTAAAAGAGTGAAATAGCGCAGATTTTTTTTTTAAACACTAGGTAACTGAGTAAAAATGGTATCAGAGCTCCCCACAATGGGGCTCCCTACGGTTAGTGTCATGGAAACACATTTCAGCACCCTACTGAAGGCCTTTTACTGTAAATCACTGCTTTCAGCTTCTGCAGCTACTTTGTACTTGATGAGACGTGCCTCTCTCCAGATGAACTTTCTGAATGCCATCATGAACAGTCAGCACAATAAAAATCACAGTACACACAATGTTAAAACCCGCTGTCACCTCAAGGGTGACTTTTGGCAAACATTGTCTTTTATGTTAATCCAGCTTTTCCTTCAAACACAGTTATGAGCCATTTGTCCACTGGCTTTTCCCAACTAAATTCCTCTGAATAAACTATGCGCCAAATAAGAACTGACAATCAGCAAACATCAGAAGTGGTTTAGTCCTCCAGAGTGGTTAACTGTAGAGCAGCTGGTCAACAAAGGGCTTCCTATCTAAAAGGAAGCTTATTCTTTTATGAACATATCCTACCCAAGTCAAGTTAGCAAAATAAAAAATAAGAAAAGGAGAAGAGAGACAGAGGGGAGGAAGTCAACAAAGGAGAAGCGCTGTTTCTTGCTTAGGAGAGAGATGATTCATAAAAAATAAGAAAATAAAAATCTAGAAATGAATGCTCAAGCAGGGACATGTTGCACAGGGCAGCATCCAGGCAGGTTTTGAAGAGCTTCAAAGTAGGAGACTCCACCACCTCTCTGGGCAGCCTGTTCCAGTACTCTGTCACCCTCACAGTAAAGATGTTCTTCCTATGGAGACAAAACTTCCTGTGTTTTCATTTATACCCATTAGCCCTTGTCCTCTCATTGGCCACCACCAAGAAGAATTTGGCCCCATCCTCTTTACATTCTCCTCTCACGTATTTGTACATACCTATCAGGTCCCTTCTCCATCTTCTCCAGGCTAAGTAGGCCCAGCTCATTCAGTCTTTCCTTATATGGTAGATGCTCCAGTTCCTTATTCATCTTCATTGCTCTGCACTAGACCCGCTCTAAAAGTTCCATGTCCCTCTTGCACTGGGGAGCCCAGAACTGCACACAATACTCCAGATCGTTGTTTACCAACACTACCATTGTCCACCATTCTAAGACATCAGCAAGGCCTATTTCTCTGCCATGAGCACTACATTTCCTCCAACTCTCTATTACCATAGAACCACCCCAAGCTGTGAGACTACTGTCTCCCCAGTGTCCACCGCGTTATTGTATTTCCCCTTACATCCATACTAGTTGAGCCAAAGCCACTCTAGATACCTGAGCCCTGCCATAGATGCAGAGGCGACATCCACATTAGCAAGCAGTGCAGGAACAGGGCAATGCAGATCAGCTGCAAGTGCTGAGAGCTGATGTTCACACTACAAAAATCTCAAAGTATTTATTCCAGTGTGGTCCCATGGACTGAATGCATGTTAGTTGCTGAAGACATTAAGTGAACTCCTTCAGCACAGCTTTTAGCTGAGTTTTCTCCCAAAGAAATCTAGTTTGTATGTTTGGAGACCACTTAAGGATGTGAAACAAAACACAGTAATCCAGGATAACAGATTTACCACTGAAGTATACTTCTGATCTGAATTAAAACACCAGGGTAGACATACACTCAGATATATCTAAAAGTCTGTTCAAATAAAATGTGATTCAAGCCCAAAGCCTTCACCAGAACACTGCACATCTAATGGCATTGAATCTGGTCCTTTGAGAGGAGGTCTGTAAACATCCTTCATTCACCCTCCATCCTCACTGACCTCCTCTCACCTCCATACCAGGAGGTAGTTCAACCCCGTGTCTTCTCTTTCTTGTATCTTGTTTTACTGACTTCCTTTGCACCCAGAAAGATCCACCAAAAGGTGGGATCCTGCAGTTAAGAAACAGATGGCAAGTCATCACAGATTGTCTATCTTTCAAATCACAATATTTTTCTTATCACCTTTGCTATTATCAGCTATCATGAGCCCCACTAGTGGAAACAATTGCTGTTACTCAAAGTAATACTGCTCCTTGAGGTAAATAAGAATTTAACTGAAACCTGATCAATAAGCTTTCCTCTTATGCAAATATGTCTAGTAATAAAACAAGAAAAAACAACAAAAATCATTGGGAAGATATGGGCAATATCATAACAGTTTGAAAACTTTTCTATGACACATCTGCTGTTCTTTAAATGAGACAATCTGTTCATTGCAGAAGCTGCTTACTAAAATCCCAGTTATTTTCCTCTCCAACTAAAGCCTTTTTCATGTCATTTCCCCTAGTCCTTTTTGCTATCTTTTCATAATATATATTTCTGTAGTCAACTAAAAAAGCACTAAAACCTTTGAAATGTTCAGGGCCAGTTTTCACATGCACAAAATTTCAGTAACAACAAAAGCACTTAAAGCAGTCACAATCAAAATTACAATTATGTTCGGTAAGCAGTATAATTTCACAGCCCCATAAAACCAGATACATATGCCATCTCCCTAAAGTTAGTCTTAGGCATTTATCTTTATTCTTTTTCTTCATGTATTCTTTACAGATACTGTGCTCCATGTTGGCTTCTAGCAGCTCTCAACAATCATGTGAAATTGTTGTGATGTTGCAATGCATTAAGAAAGCCAATCCAAATGACTAAACCCTGAAAAGCCGATCGCAGAACTATGCCCTCCTCTGATAATAAAGTATTAATTGTAGCTCTCCAAAGAGTGAAATGCTATCAAAGTTATGTTCCTTATTATAAGAAACTAATTTCAAGAAAGCAAAAAACCAAAATAATTTTATGAGGGCAATAACACATATACACATTCATACAGCCTACAAAAACTATCTTTTTTTCTATTTTTCACTTGGCAGTAGTGTTCTGAGTAACTTTTTATTTCCTCTGTGGGATCACTTTATTTTTCAATAGAAAACTATCCATTTTTATATTTTTTTCTCCATTAACAGGAAAACAGTTATGGTTTGGGTTTACTTACAAAGATGCTGTCTTTAAATAATAGCGAAGGGAAAACAGGTTTAAATGGCTCAAGGCAATGGAACTGCATGGGTAGAACACAGCAGTCCTTTTCTACCTTGCTGATCTGGATTAGTCTGTAAAATTTATCTGGAGTAACAGACTGATGTTAGAGGAATTACTCTTACCTGTAAGGTGCATACCAGAACTCAAAGTAGTAATAATATATTTCATCAATCTGAAGTGTCTTTTAATTAACTCGATCTATATGTAATATTCATTTCACTGAATGCTTCACTTTCCGCTCAGCTGAAAATAAAGCACAATCTCTCTTCTAAGAACAAAAACTTTAGCCTTACAGAAGAGTAGAGAGAGACCAGAAACACAGGCATTAATATTAATTCCTTATCTTAAAGAAGGGGCTTGAAACCACAGCCTACCTCCTAGGCAGGTATCCTATCCAAATTACAGTCACTTTCTTCCTTATTATTCTTTAAGTGTAACACATCGTGTGGAGCAGCTCCCAACAGGAGAGACTGAGCAAACCCTCAAGTAAACTCCACAGCCTTGACTCTGAGATTCAAACTTCACATTCTAATTCATTTCAGATAAACATTTAAAGCACAGTGGAATACGCACATAGTTCTATCCAGCTGCTATTGCTCTTATTTTAATGATTCTCTTCATATAAGATAATCACTGAGAGAGAGAGTGTGAGAATGACTGTTTTAGGATGATGGTTGAGACACTCCCATGGCAGGAAACAACATCACCTTTCCATCCCTCAGGAAGGACCCTTCCTTATCTACACAAGGCAGAAAACTCATTAGAAGAAACTACATGAATATCGCCCCCAAATACCCTCCAGCACATTATTTATCATAGTTTTCTTAAACATGAGGGACATATTGGTTTAGATAACTACAAGCAAAAGGAAATTTATTTTAGCCCTAGCATTCCGAGTATGTTCATTTACAGCTCCTGGATGAAGCTACAGCTTCTTCCAGCAACCTTTCAGGTCACAGGGTCTATTTACTTTGAATGAAAAATGTTTCTCAAGGGAATATTCCAATTTTCCCTGTTCACTGTGCTTTGCTGCCAATCATGCAGTTCTTTCAGAAGACCCAATCAGGAATCCTTTTGGATGCAAGATGTGCTCCAGGATCCCACCTAAGCGCACTAACTAATGGGCATTTGGTCTGCATATTGGATTATAACTAAGTAAAACCCAGTGAAACATACCAGGCTATGTGAAGCAGCTGTGGATTCTCCAGCCTTAGAGATGCTCAAAACCCAACCAGGCATGATCCTGATCAACCTGCTCTAGGTGACCTTGCTTGACCAGGGGAGTTCGACCAGATGATCAATAGATTTCCTTTCAAACCCAAATATTCTGTGATTCTGTTTTATAGTGTGGATACTAAGTCTTCAGCACCAAATATTTTCCCTTACAGATCTCCTTTTTTGCCTCATTATTTTCTATGTACCTTAACACTATCTTCTTTCCTGAGCAAATGTGTTTGGCAAATTTAAAATAATTTTATGAGCAAGTTTTGAAACAATACATTTATATTTTTGCATTAATATTAATGTTTGCCTGAAAAGACTGTATCATCTGCTGGATCATATTCCTACTCATATTTTTCCTGCTCCGTGAGTAAATCTGTTGTCCAGCCGATTTATGTTGCAAGCAATAATATTCATAAGCAAGCAAAATGCATTAAGAGGCAACCTCATTATCATCCCGGATGGTAACCTAGGAATGAAAGGTTTCTTCAAGGGTTTTCCAGAAGATGGAAAAAACAATTGCCAAGTCTCTCTTTGAATTAACTTAAGCTATGCTGGAAGATGTTGGAAAGGCCACCTTCAAGGTATCATTCTAATGACAATCTGAGGCTGTCATAGAAGAGTTGGTGCATTATAAGAATACTATTATCTACAAAAACAAACAAGCAAAAAGAACATTTTTAAATGACACTGATATTCTAAGGCTTCATCAGCAGCTCTTATATGTTATCTTTGGTATGTGTCTAAAAATATAAAATTCAGGAGATTGATAACTGTTGATCACTAGTAGTGTAATAGAAGAAAAATCAAGCTAGAAACATTGGGGAAAAAAAATCTTAGAATCTAGTTTTAAAAGTTCTGCAAAAGCCCTGCTAAAGATCTTACTCATTTCGTTTTTTCTAGAGCTAAGGTTACAACATTGAAAAATGATGCAGTAATAGTTAGCATAGAACTTACAAATGACCTTACCATGCTCAGTTATATGCGTTGGCTGGTAAGAGGAATAAGGCCATTGACACATCCATTTTCCATAAACGAGTATCATTTTCTCATGTTTAGCTTCTGAATGAATAATTTCTAAATAAGTACTATTCTTTTCCCCTCCTTCAAAGCATGCAATTTATTTAGGATTCCAAACAAAGAATCCACTCAGAATCATAACTTCCTGCTGAGCTGCTGAATCATGCATCACATACGTAAATTTTTCACCTCCACAACTAAATGTATAGTGTCTTCTTTTAATACCTCGCTTTAATATTACCAGGTAAAAATACTGTCTAGTTAGTATAATAATCTGTCCTTCTGAAATACTTGCCATGAGAATAAGAGCTTCTGAATCATCTTTTTATGGTTTAGTTTGCATAATTCTTCTGTCAATTTGGGTTTCTTACACAGTATATCCTTTGTCATTTCACATGGAATTTAGTTCACCCGCTCTACAGCTGGATGCTCAAGTTAGATGCCTAAAACTTACGCATGTGCTTTTAGCTAATTGTCTAGGCTTCCTTTAGAGGCTGTGGGAAAATACAGATGACTCTCGAGGGTGATTGTGAACTTATCTATCATCTTGAGCATCCACTTCAGCACAGGGTTATCCAGCCCTTCTCACTCTATTGCGCTCTCTCTGCTCCTGACCAGCAGAGCTACTTTCAAGCAGCTAAAACGTTAGACAAGATGAAATCTATTGCTAATACTTTGCACTTATGCCTGCATTAGCATCTAGCATGGAACAACGTGAGTGGGTTTGTAGAGCAAAACAGTTGGTGTTGAGGAGCCACTGTTCACACTGGATACACCTCAGGGAGGGAGGGGAAGAAATATTTCAAACTTGCTATAGTCTGTCCACATAGACGGAAAAGCCATTAGCAGCTGCAGTGTATTTAACTGTTTCTGTAGTACATCTGGCTCTCCAGTTTCATCGCCAGTTTATGCAGCCCAAGACTGCTCCACAATGAGAACCAAATAGGTTCAAAGAACACCACATAGGTTCAATTTAAAAGCACATTCCCAGTCCAAACTAAACTGCTGATGTAGATGTAATGTTAGTATCTGTGCATTTTGAAACATAGCTTTGGACTCTGCACATTCAATCGATATCCTGCCATCCAGGCAATTGAAATCCCTATGGTAAACTGACCACTCCATGTATTTCTGACTTGTTACTGCTGTTAAAGAGCCTTTCATTAACATGAGCCACCAGAAGTGTCTACACTGTGTTTCAAATGACGACTCATTACCGGCGAGAGTGGCAACTTCACTATTCCTGCTGAAAATACCTTATCTGATATTTCTGTCACTGTACCTGACATTTTCATGGTTATATACAGACATCTCCCTCTCCTGCCCCCCCCAATGACTGATTCAAAATACAAACAGCATGGAGCAGCAATACTGTTGAGAGTGAATTGAAACACTGTTGGCATGAGTTGAACAGTGAGGGACTCCAGTGTTCCCCTTTTCTCAAGCACGTTATTCTTGCTTTTGACCTTAATGAGTTTTTCTCTCTATTCAGGTTTTAAAGGCCTCTGATGAATCTAGGGGCAAAACATTTTCGTTTTCAATACAAAATCAGGCCAAACACGGTATGAGGCAAACTAAATTGAAAAAATAATCACAGGGAACAAAGTAAAGACTAATAACGGACACTCTGAATTACCTGATGCTGGGTTTCTCTAGCAAATGTCACTGCTAAATCAGGCATCCTTTGTTACCACAGGCAAAGGATTGCATGGAAAATTCTAAACCCACAAAGGGAGCCATTGATTTTAGAGGAGAGGTAAAGACCTATTAATACTGCAGCCAGCAACAATATATCTTCACAGATCCTTAGCAATACAAGCTGTGCCCTGCATCCTTTGGGTAAGCACAGACAACCAAAGGTCACTCTGCTTTCTTATTCACAACAGCACATGTCATTTTACTAAGAAGCTTTTCTACTACCCCTAAGTTATACGGAGAAATCAGTGTCCTGAACATGAAGCATAGTCACCGACACGCTTCTTCATGCCAAGAATGCTACAGTTTTAAAATCTCCAACCCAGCTGTAAGCAGTGGACTGATTCGGCAGTGATAAAATAATACTCTGTAGTATCTTTTAGCAGGAGCAAAGGCAAAATTAGCATCCATGTCTCACACCCAGCAGCAAAAACTACAGAAAGGCTGCTCTTAGCACCAGAAAGAAGATCTATTCCCTACCTCTCCAATGTCCATCTGCACAAAGGAGAGAAAGCACAGCAAGAAATCACTCATAGCTGCTGATCTCTCTCAAGTTAATTCACCTTACATTTCCATCTCCTCACCTTGCCATTCTCACAGATTTCTATTCCTCTCTCTACATCATCTCTTGCACCTACAAATCACAAGGGATAAAAATGTCTCAAATAAAACTGCCTTAACCTTTTACGTGCAAAAATTCCTGTTCCCTTCTCACCTCTTTTCCTTGTTGTGCCTTTTTAGCCTCTTAGCATACATAACACTACTCTCAAACGTAAATCAGATTCAAAGATAACAAAAGTAGCATGCAAATTATATGTCTGCATCCACACAATGTTAGTCATGCCTGCAACACAGTCCAACTTAGGTCAGGTCAGAAGAGAGTTACCTACAGCGACAAGTTCAGCACAAGGCGGAAATACCTTCTCTGGAAGTGTAGGAAATTCTTGGCAGTTACCCCCACATTACTGCATTCTTGCCAAGCCAGATAATTTAACTTGGGTATGCTCCACTGTGCAGTCACAGTAGCAACTACTCCAGAGTAGGCAAACCTTTAATAAGTAGTTATGTATTTCCTGGCCCAATTCTCCACTGCTTTGTATTTGGTCAGTACATAACTGATGAAAAATGATGATAAAACATTCCAGTTCTATCTGAAAGCATTATATAAAAATATGTATATACACACAATTAATGTGAAACGAAGCTCTAAATTGGTATTATAAAGACTCAAGGGAAGTGAAGATTACATGCAAAAGCTCCAATTCAGTTCTCTCTGAGAGAGATTTTACATCAGTTTCCATTGATATTAGCGCATTACTCCCAGTTTACATTGATGTAAGTAACAGGTGCTGGCCCAACAACTATAAAGAGAATGAGTTCATAAAGCAGCAAAAGAAAGAGCAAACTACATAAACCAAGGATATCTTTATGCTCTCCACGTAATTTCTAAAATTACAGCACCACACATCATATATCACCTCATTTGTTTCTACTACAAAATAATTCTAAAAAAAAAAAAAATTTAGTGCTCCTATTAAGCTAAACTACAACTTTGAACTAGAACTTTGAAGCCATAAAACTTTTAGGACAATTATGAGAAAAGATTAATTGAACTTAGTATGCCATGGGTTATTTGAGACCTGCCCTTGATAGCCCACAGGCTTTAAAATTCTGAATTTTAAATTCTAAACACAGAGCTTTATAAATATTAAAGAAGTGTTTAGTTTAGAATTATCTAGTGTAGTTGTTAGCTGTGTGTCAAACATGCTGTCCTGTCTTCACATACAAAAGAGAAATGCTGACAGCTACCCCTTATACAAATCAAATGCAGTGAATTACTTGAGTAAAAGAGTATATTGAAATAGAAAGGATATTGAGTTATGGCAATTGATTCTGAAATACAGGAGAAGGACATTTTTCATTATCACTAGAACATCACATTAAAGCTTTTGGCATCATACTTAGAGACCTCTTGCTGATTACAGTAATAGGTCCACAGTCCTGTCCTTGCCTTATAAACACAATTAGGGCAGTCATCCTAGTACACACTTTCCACAAAGATCCAGCATTGGTTTTGGCAAGTGGTAGAAATTTCAGCCAACAGCTCAGCTGAGCATTGCATTTTATCTGGCAGAACTACACTAAAAGTACAAAGACTTTTACCTTTATTCTTAGATAGTTTTTAATCAATTTGCTGCAGCTGTTCTTTGCAGCATCTTTGAGGTTGCTTACTGGGAACACTGAGATGCAATATCATGAATGTTGCCATGTCACAAATCTCAGCTCAACACTTTAAACCTTGTGAACTAGTTTCAAGTAACAAATAAACGTGAAAAAATGAAAAACTGCTTATGAGCTTCTTTCTAATCAAAGGCAACAACACTTGCCTCATGTAATACACTATGAACTTACCCCCACATATATTTGTGCTGGTTAATGATTGCCCTCAGCTAGCAGCCAAGGCCTAAATTTGCAGCCCAAATTTTTTCTCTGAAGAGACTGAATGTAGTCTCTAAACTGCAGGAGAAGCAGTCTCTAGATTCAAGTCTGGTACCACATCTTATTGCAGAATGGCAAATGTAAACTGAGATCCAGAATTTAAATCTGAAATTTTGTATGACCCCAGTAGACTCAATTCACATTTGAAGTCTACAAAATAGTTTTAGATGGTCCAAATCAGCAACAATCACCAATAGATTCCCTTCTACAATCATTTTAAAGGCAGAAACCTACATGTACTTGAAAACTGTATCGGCAACAAGATAAATTCTGTGATGACTCCTTCTGGTATTTGCAAGGTTACCATATATTTGCATTTTGCATCCAAATCACAGACTATATAAAGAACTATTTAGATGTTGAATCTTGATAAGCATGCACACTACAGTCAGAAAGGCTTTACCTTTCATCAACTGTTTTTGAGCTATGTCAAAATTTGATATATGCCATAAATAACTAGACTTAAGAAGTTCAGCACTCCAATGAGTACTGACATATCACATATGTCATTCTAGTTAAGCCACCTCCTATGGCTTTAATCTGCAGTTTTCGCTTGCAAAGTCAGATATCTTCCCAAACTGGCAGTGTTGCTGAAATCTATGGGATTGTTTAACTGGACTTACTGGAGTACCTGACAGAAAAGTACTGACATAAGTTAGGCCTAGAGAAATGAACAAAAAACATAACATACTGGCTATACGAAGGAACAAGAAAAAGTTTTCTACCTATGAAGCCCATGGCCCATTTCTGGAACTGTAAATAGCCCCCAGAAGTGCAGCTCCAGTGACCTGAGTGGGAGCCCATTGGTTTGATCACTATCCTCTGCCCACCCAGGCTCTCCCCAACCTTCAGGACTCCCCCACCGCACAGTGATTACTCATTTCCTTGTACATCCACATAGGAATTAACAACAGCTTCACCCCTAGACTATAAACTGCTCAGCCTAGCAAACTAGGCAAAACAATATTGAACATTCATATTTTCTTCCTAGAAAACAGCTTTCACATTTTTCTTTCCTCCTCCAAAAGCAGTTGATGTATCCCAAGGGACATTTGTGTCACAAAACCTTGGGTGCAGAACACAATGTGTGTGTAGTTCTAAAGCTAATGCTACCCTAGTGAATTAGTGCTAATTCACTATCTTCTTCTGAAGTTTCTCTTGTAGCATTTACTCTAACAGAAAAAAAAAAAAAAAAAAAAAAAAACCCTCTGTTCTCACCTTGCAGTCACCTTGTAACAGTCTGATTCCCTGCTCTTCTGGATCACAGACGGCCATCTGGACTCTTTTTTCCTCTGTGCTCAGGCCCCGTCCTGGGCCACCTCACAGTTGTTAATTAGTGGCGCTGTCTACATGCAAAGTACTTTGCCCATCATCATTTATATTATAAATGGCTTTTCCTCACTGACTCTCTGCTATGTCCCTGCTGCTAAATGTCCTTAATTTCAAATTCTTTATACTAGGTTTCCATTTTAATAATACTTGAATGAAAAGCAATTTTAAAGCCATCCATACTGTCAGAGGTCCTCTCAAGCAAATGTGACTTCTCTTAGCTTTGTCTTTATGTCTGGGTTAAGAAGCTTAAATTGAGCAATTAAAAAAAAATCCACTAAATATTTAAGGTTAGTCATTAAACAAGCCAAGTTTTCAAACATTTCCCAAGCAGCTGCCCTCACATTTGTGAGTTATTGCAGGCCATCAGTTTCCACTTCAACCCACTTGCATCATTATGAGCTTTAGCTTACAAGAAAAACTAATGTGACACATGACAAAAGGAAAGTTGTAGCAATGTGAAACCAACTAGAGCAAATTGGTAATGAAAGCAACATCTGACTGCCAACGTGTTCTATTCTGTTTTTATTATATCAGCATGATGGTATCAAGGAAATTAATGCTTTTGAACTAAAGAATTGAGCAACCTGGAGAAATAAAACCAAATTATTCAGAAAAGTTATTGCAGACATGATTAAGGAAGGTATTGAGAAAGCATGCTCTTACCAAGTCCTAGACTTGGGCTTCGGAGAGCACACTTTAGCTTTTCTGCTAGAGATCTTTTGCAATGAACTTTTAATTGCTTTGGCAAAGGTAGAGCAGAAGCACCTGCCATTTTAGCTATGTGCTTCTGAACCCCCTGTACAACGGCCAAATGCTGAAAAGCATGCAGATGTGCAGATGTCACCCATTTCAAATTTGCCTCTCCACACAAATTTCCAAAAGTATTTAAGTGTCAACATATTTGCAAAAGCATCGACTCCTTAAGTCTCTGATTCTGCTCTTATAAGGCAAATATTTCTGTAATCTCAGATTTCTACCTCAGCTGAGGACTCTAGTAGCTTGTAAAGTACAAAGAATAAACTGTTCAGTAACTGTGTCACGGGAATTTCTGAGGACTTCTTAAACCTAAAGAAGCAATGGAAATAAAAAATGAACAGCAATTATTCAGATAAAAGCCTGTTTGAATCCTGCAAAACCAAAATAAAATGAAATAGTTTTCACAGCACTAGCCAACTCTTTTGCATTCTTAGATGCAACTAGACAATAGTAGATTTAGAAGACAAGGGAAGACACAGTACCTGAAAAGAAGCATCATGGCTTTGGGAATGGAAATATTTCAAGGCAAGAGCACAGCAGACTGAATTGTTCTATAAAAGTCTTTTGTGCAATTCTGTGTTTGATTTATCCATCCCCATTGCAAGAGTGCCATCCTTAGCAAAGAGGGACTCGTCACAGTGACAAGAAATAGGCTCAGACACAAGCCACACAGAAGTTCACAACAGTCTTGACATAAATGTTGTATTGTTCCTTACCAGAGAGATTAAAAATAGTTTGCACTAGCCTTCCAGTAACTCCAAGTCAGCTGTGGTCAACTTTAAAAGTTACAAAAGGAGTATCACTCAGCCCTACCGAACTCATCCTTCAATTTGAAATTCAAGCTGGGCAAGATTAGGCAAGCTAGGCAATCTGATTTTCAGTATTAAAAGCACACTTGACCTTCAGCTAAATTCCATCTCTTCCTATTACTGTCCCTTGCTACATTTATGTGGAACTACCCAACGGATTTGTGTCGCAGAGTTTTAAATAACCACGATCAGTGGGCTTGCACAAGGATAACTCAATTTAATTGGAAAAGGCTAACAGCTGCCTACCACAGTCCTGCCATTTAGGCTGCCTGTACCACCACTTTGAAAAGCCACGCTGGCTGGTGCTAGGAGATGGAGCAACAACAACAGAAAGACAGAACAGCCATTCCCAGCAGCAACAGCCATTGCTATTCCCTCCTGTCCCTGACACAGAAGTGGGGCCAACATGCCTGATTCAACAAGCTCTCACTCCCATTGCCCATCCTAAATCCAGTACTTTCTCCCGTGCCTCCATCAGGCTGTATCATATGAGGACAGATTTCTTCAATAATCCTGAATCATCAGTTAATCACTAAAGATCCATTATAGACTAAAAGGAATAATGGCAACCCTGTAAATAAGCATTTCATAGGCTCTGGAAACCAAAACACCTTTTTGGTTCACCATTGAACAGGAAAAGAGGTGATGACAAAAAGAATAGGCCAGTCTATTTTTAAACACCTCAAGGAGGAATCTATAATCCTTCTTTTCAAGGAGCTTCAAGGCAAAAACTCTCAATGCCTCCCAAAATCCCCAAGCCCTTCAGATCCTGAGCTAAGGGATAAGAGTCACCCACGTAAAGTCTAGAATTAACTGTGAAAGTTAAATACTTCATAAACAGACACCAGAAAGAATTACAGCTGCACTAGAACTCCTATCTCAGTCACAGACAAGTGTAATGATACAGCACTGCAAATTAAATACTCTAATGTAAATTAGGTCCATTTCTGAAAGTCACAGTGACCTGAACAGCCACCCAGAATAATAACTTGCCTAAGTCCCCTCAGCCAAAGGACGAGTCTATTGGTTCTCACAGCATACAGAGCTGCAGAAATAGATTTTCTCCATCACATACACAAATGCACACAACTTAAAATGAATTCCTCTGAAGAAAATGAGGTAGCTAGCAGTTGTATAAGAAACTAATGGGAATTCTAATGCACTACCACCAAAAAAAAAAAAAAGATGGACACAGCTGTTCAAGATCTCTGCTGTGCTTCATTCTGAATTTTAAATACTTAATTACAGAAAAAAAACACAGTAGCTGTTTTTTATTTTTTATTTTATTTTTATATAACTGAGAGAAGAGCAGGGAAGAAAGAATAACCAACAACCAACAAAGTAAGAAGTGATGGAAGCAGATTATCCGGGTATCTTGAAATCATGTATCAATGTTCTTCATTTTCTCCTTGAGACACTTTATATATCTTTAAATCTCATTCATGTTCTTAAGTTCCTTCTTAAGCCAGACTTCAACATTTTTATATACTGCTACAGGCTATGTTTAGTTCTATTACTTGCAGTAGGTTAACACTGCAATGGTGTAAGCTTGCACTTAGGAAGAAGCAGTTCTGCTGATGACGTTCATGAACTCCTCCGTAAGATGTGTGAGTAAATTCAAAGATGTGCTCCTGCAGATTATGCCTGCAACAGCTCTTTGAATAGCAAACCATTTATCACTGCCATCTCCATACTTGACGGATGGCTACACAGAGAAAAGGGACTCTGCAGACAAGCAACAAGCAAGTATGGGCATGTTGTTTGCCAATTATTAGAGCATTTGATGTGGGTGGGCAGTGATGGGAGCAACGCTCCCTGAAGTCCGAGAGCACTTCGCTTTACTCTGCATCACAGCTCTTTTTAGGAAGGTTAGTTATGTTATATGTAGGGATTATGAGATAAAGATCAGTCCCTTGTCAGCATTTTTCATCACACAGATAAGCCAGTGCTGTGGATTTACAGTATTGCAAAGGGCCTATGTATTTCAGCAAGCATAAAAGAATTTCAGAGGGGCTTATATGGAGCACTGACAACAGACCTGGAGTGAAAACTATGGATATTCTTAGAAATAATAAAGAAGCACTTCAACCCATGCCAAAAGTCTTTGAAATTATCTGCAATGTTTTTCCTGCTCCTCAATGTCCTATACATTTGTTTGTTTAAACCAGTCTACTGTGAGATTCACGAATACATGGTATGCCTCTGATATGACTAAGTCAAGGGCAACTGGCTTAGCACAGAAATCCCTAGGAATGCGTCTGAAGCGCCCAGATGGGCTCTGAGCCTGTTGGTGGTTTCTCCAGGCTACCCTCTTGCGAGGTTTCTGTCTCAAAACACTCCAGCAATGACCAAAAGGGCTACGTGGCTGGAAGTTTCTCAAGGCCCACGGTGTGGCTCAAGCCCTAACAGGTCACTCACAATCAATAAAGTTTTAAAACTTTCAGCAATGGTTTTTGATGTTGATGTATAATAGTATAAAACACATTTTTCTCAATCAAGAGTTAATCTATGGTCTGCCATGACGATGGTTAGTAGGATTATTTTGTTAGACTATTGAGTCAACAAGCAGAGGGATGTATGGGTACAAAGATATCGTTAAGACTAATAGGGGTTAGATACTGTCATATCTTCTCTCTTGCAGCCTACTGCCTAAGTTTCATTCTCAGAGCAGTTGCACTTCACAAAGCAGAGTTTATCTGGTTCCAAGGCATGTGACTACACTCCCGCACATCGGCAATCGGGAACTGAATCAAAACCAATTAAATTGTTAAATTGCTTAATCAGCTTAATTATCTGGTCCTTACTCTTTTCTCATACCAATATAAATCAGTGTAATGAGATTATTTCTGATTTTTACCACTGTATCTGAGAGAAGAGTCTGGCATGTTCTTCCCAATGGATGCTCTGAGCAGGACTCTGACATGCACAGCACACCTCACCCACCTTAGAGAAGTCCTCTACTGTGCATAAGGATTGTGGCTGTAATCTACATCCTCTAATCAACCAACCAATAAAAGAAGCTCTGTATAGGTACTGTCTCCTCACAGACTACTTTACAGTTAGTTTTTTGAAAAGTCTAGAACTGAATTGCAGTCCCACAATGTGTTACAGAGTTATGACTGCTGCAATTGCAACGGAGAAAGTTCATGGATGTCGTAGGTCAAAAAAAAAAAAAAAGAGGGGGATGTTTACCAATTAAGATTACATCTATTAAAGAGATGCATTAATTTAAAACATTTTAAACTGCATTGATAGGATTATAAACCAGATTTCCTCATTTCCAATATTAAAAAGAACAATCTTACTGCCTCAAATGTCTTTTGACTTTTGCTGGACAAAGTCTTGAGAACTAGGATCATTCTTCCCATTAGAGGGGTTGCTTTCAAGAGAGTTAGAGAGAGGGAAGTGTACATGTTAGCTTGCTCCTCTTCCTAAGCGAAGGCTAAGAAGATACTCCCCACTGCACTACAGGAGTTAACACTGAAGAGAAGCCCATTAGCTTTTTCAGGAGGCAGCAGGGCTGTACAGCGCTCACACTTTGCTTACCGACTAGAGCAAAGAGAGCTTTCATGAGGAGGTCGGCATTGCTACCTTTCCTCATGTTTACTTCAAGGAGGTTCAGGCAGCCAGGGAGATCACTGCACAACCCATGGAACCTATTGACTCAAAGGTCCTCTTTTCAAGCATCCTTGGAAGGTCCTGGCAGCCTCTTTCCCGTCTTTGCCAAGTTTGCTGTTCACTGTCAGGTGTGCACTCTATTAAAACAAGATTACAGGAGCAAAAGCTTAACCGCCACCACTGCAAATTGTTTAGAGTCCTGCAGAGCTGCCAAATCATCATCCCCTGGTACCTCACTGAGGTTTTTGATGTTCTTCACTCTACACTGCAGTAGCTTCAAAAACACCCTTAACTGCCCTTTTCAGCTTCTCACCCAGCCAGCACAGCCATAAGAAGCCCTAAGAGGCACTCTCATATGTCCTAAGGAGGGATAGGCTTATTCTTGTTTCAAAGACTAGGTCTCCCAAGGGACTGTAAATCCCCCCTTTCTTGTTTCAAGTCCCATTACCATTTTCTACCCTAATTCACATCCTATACGCACACACAGAAACAAATGAGACAGAATATCATTTTGCTTTGCTGACAAGATCCACCTTTTCAAGTCTCCCCTGGTAATAAGCAAAGCAACTACTGTTTGAAAGCACTTGGAAAGAAATTGCATCAGCAACACAGTGTAAATAATTAACTAAACCATTCTTTTAGACTACATTATGCAGAGAAGAATAAATCATCAGACAAACATTAAATATTTTATGGAAGTTATTGTAAAGTTGGTGTCTTTCTACATTATTTCAGAGCGTGGAATAGTCATCAATATATTTAAGAATTCTTATTCCCTTTGCAACTGTAAAGGAGATGGATACTCTCGAATGCTACAAACACTAAGTTTTCTACATACACTGAGATTTCTAGAAGGCTGCTGTTGTTCAGCATTTCCTAAAAAAAAAAAAAAAAAAAAAAAAAAAAAAAAAAAAAAGGAAAGCTTCTTTATGGCCTCTCAAATGGGGTTGCCAGAAACTGAGGCATAAAGAATTGCTATACATTTCTGAAAACACTGACTCACTGAGCTAAAGAGAGCATAATGTGCTGCTAAATGACCGTTTAAACAAAGGATATTATCCATTCACCTAGGTGATCAGTATTAGCAATGAATCCAGCCTCCAGAGAAAAAAATGCAACAAAAACCAACACAACTAACTCTCCCTATTTACAGTTGCCAAATGAACACCTAATGTGTTATCATCAGCATTAATAAGTAGAAAACCATGGAACTCATCCAGCTACATATTGTACTCTCTAGATTATTTAACATTATTTTTTCAGGAACAATGAGACCCTGTAAATGTCTTGTGACTTTTGCTAATGAAATTTTTTCTCATAATCTGATAAATGATTAGTATTACCACTGGCTTTCCAAGTCAGAAAATAATTTTTATAATATAGATAAGATATATTTTGTTATTTATGGATTTTACATCTATCTATCTAGAAAATACATAGATATATTCCTCAGGATTCCCATTGTCACTTTTATTATCATGTCAGTCTGCCCAAGTTTCAGCTTTTCCTGCCAAGTTTTTCCCTTCCCACCAACCTTCAACTGAAGTTTTCCATCTCAATCCTAGGTCCTCCACGGGCCTGATAAAACTAAGCCAGTGCAGTAACTAAGCCTCTATAGGGGGCTTAGTAGGGGGGAAAAGGCAAAGGATTAAGGCTTTCTGCTCTGCTTTGTAGTAAGAAGATACTGAAGTAACTACCACTCTGAAATAGGACCATTTTGTTCAACTGGACACGTTTAGTTTCTCATCTTCACCCTACACTGAAGGAAAGCCAAAAAGAGTTGAACTCTATAACAAGAGAACATTTTGTTGGCAAAATTTCCAAATAAAAGCAAGATTTGTCTAGAACATTTCTAGTGCGGTATTTTTAAGGTTCTGACAATTCAGTTTTTATGACAACATACAGTAATGCTATTAGTACGACATTTTGACTTCACTGCTGCTCCATCATAAAGTAGGTTGTGAATAAGAAGATTCTTATATGAATAGAAATGTTTTAAATGGTAAGAAAAACTAGAGTTTTACCTAGAGAAGATTTTTGTTAATCAAAATCCTAGAAGATTGGCGCAATAATTTTTTGCATTGTGTAATCTGGAGAACAATAAGCTCTGCAAAAATAAGGCATGTGAAGCAGTGTGAGACTACTTTAAAACAGACTCGCAGTATGCATGCCTGCATGTAATAAACGTACAGACCCACAACCTAAATCCTAGCACACACACAAAGACCAAATAATCCAACTTTTCTGTCTTAAAGGAGCAAGAAAGGATCCTTTTGCAGTTTCTAAAACCGTCAGAAGCAGTATAGAATCAAAATACTTCAGAGTATCAAAATGTAGGTTCTACGTTCAGCACCACATCAAATAAGTATGGCAAAATTTTCCTAGCAATCACAGTATCCAAAAGCCACATAAACCTAAAAATCTTATCTTAAAAAAAAAATGTAGGCATGAACTCTTTCTGTCAGCTCAGCAGTTGCATCCACTGTAGGTGGCAGGAACCCAACTTCACAGAAGGAGATAGGGGGTTCTTCATCCAAAAAGGCCTCTAATTCACAGCAATGTTGGAAGGTACTTGACTGCCTCTCATCTCCAGTTTTGCCACAGATTCACAAACTTCCAAAGCAAAATGCTCTTATCAGGAAGGTTAACTTGCACAGTTACCCATAGCAGTATCACAACAAATGGCCAAAGTCGTCCATATAGACAGCGTGGTTGCAATAAATCAACGTGGCCTCAATGACTTTGCTGCTCCTATCCTTTTTCTTAACTGTACATCAGCCCGATTGCTTTCAGCCATCTATTCCTGACCTCCTGCTGTTGAATAACCTTTGCAATGCTGAGAACACTTGCTGAAATATTGAATTTGTAGTTTATTATAAAGCCTGGCTGTACCAGTTTTGCTCAGCATTCACTCAGGTAATTGGAGGGAAATAGATCGTTTTCTGTCTTCCCAATTTAGACACAAACAGGCAGCCAGGCACAGGCTAGCCCAGAATAAACAACAGCATACTTTAACTGAGATAATGGGCCAAAACTACTGCCCCATATGATCTCTATCACAGGCCAGATGCCTTAAAACAAAATGCACTTCAATCTCTGTTGCTGATGTTTTAAATAGCATTTGGACTTGTTATTCTAAACCAGAAACTAATCAGCAGTCATAACGTCAGTATTTTATCCAGTATCTAGTTGATATCCATTATGTCACAATCAAAATATATCCAATCAATACTCTTAGAAAATTCATTTTACTTATTTAGTCTGTAAGAGGCACATCAAGGCACCCTCTATAAAAATCAAGTAGCCTGATTAACAAATTAATCATCTTCACACAATATCCAGTATAGCACAACTCTACTATTATCCTGCTTTCTCTTAGTGAGTCAGAAACCTGTATGATCATGTAATATGTCACCAGTGAGATACTGAGCACTGAGCACACTATCTGACATTATTCTGCAGAAGGCATGTGTGATCAGTTGTCCTCCAACCAGGGAGGCTGCCTGTTTTGTTTGACTTGTGTTATCCTCTAACATTGCATAATTCTAACAGCAAACCTGAGATTAAAATAGGTAAGCAAGGAACTGGACAGTTTCCCAGAAGGGTCTCTGGAGACACTCTATCCTTCTTAGAAACTAGTTAGCAACTAACAGGTGATTACTGCGCATTAAAGAATGAGATAATAAAACAAAAACAGAATCATCATTGCCAGCATTTTACTATCACAGGGTCCACTGGAAAATCTAAATAAAAGAAATAGCCTTTTCCAGAGAGACATGTTCAGGGGTACATGTATGTTTTTACAACATTGATAATGTTCTGTGACTCTGTGACCACAAGAACTCATAGATCTAATAGATTTTACCATTTATATTTATATTTACTTGACCATATCCATTTATGAAGAACTTTGCCACATATTTATTCAGCACGAATAGGTGGCTAAATAATAGCCAGTAAGAAATTTAAGTTTCCTGCTTGGTCTTGTCATGTACTGTTAATTTATTTTAACTTGTTTCCCTTTAGCTTTATCTTTAAGGAGATGCTGTTGTCATAATGACTAGTTTAGCTTTATACGCACATAAGTTCCTATTGTAAGATATTTTCAACCTTTGGGGTATGAAATATTGTAATTCATAAAAAAAATATGATACGAATTAAATATGTAACCATTGATATCTTTTCTGGTAATTTAGAAATGTTAATGGTTAACGAACATCATTATCTCATATCACAATGAGTCCAGAAAATAATGTAATATAATGGAAGCCTGACTTTTGTTCTTAGAGGAAATGTGAGTAAAAGTAGGTCTGCTAAAATATATATTTCATTCGGCTTCCAAAAAGCTATGAAGAGGTTGTACACTGGCTCAAAATAACTATAAAATGCTCCACCAAAATTACAAATATTGGAAATGTAAGTTTATTAGTCTGTCAACAGATGTAATATGGAATTTTGACTAAACTTGGTAACTGTAACTAACTGGGAAACAATACATAGACAAGATACCTTTCCGAAAGAAAATTTCTCTCCCCATCATCCAATAAACACTAAATGAGGAGTTTGTGGAATGCATTCCTTTTTATTGCCAAAATCTGCAAATTCTGGGTAAAACTCAAGAGTTAATAATCCTAAATTCTTTTAGGGCTTTCTCTTCAGACAGCATCAACTGGTTAAGTCTTGTTCCAACATAGATTTGCGATCAATCTTGCTTCCCTCAAAAATATTAATGTTCTCTAGTGCCAGGGAAATACCATTAGCTCAGGACAATTATCACCTAATGATGGACTCAGGATAACATCAGGCCAAGATTTGGCCAAACATATGCATAAAAGGGCCAATTATTTTTCTCCTACCAAAAAAATATTTTTCCAACTATTTTTGCATCAAATGCACTAGTTATACTGATTTTTCCAGAATACTGTTTTCTTATTTCCTGCCTAGATTTCAAAACTCTGTAGATATCTCAGAATTTTTCACTTCTCAAGTCATTGCCTTTGCAAACACAGTGGTTTATTACCATTTTTACATTTAATTAATATGCTGTTTACTAGTCTTTACACACCATTAATAAAGATGTTCAAGGCAAATGAACTTAAGACTTATCTTTGTGGCACTACTGGACATCTTTCCACAATTCATTGCTTCTCCATTTATCATTCTATAAAGACCCTATTCTGTACAAATCAAATTGGAGTTGGCTCCAATTTTCATTTTTCATGTTTCCCAGTTTTCATTCAGAATGAAGCAGTCTGGCTATAGCATGCTTCATTTGAGCCAACACAGAAATAATTCAACTAAAAATAAGAATATATGATAGGGACCAAATTAAACTTTGAATCAGCTGTGCTCATGAAATTTACTCCGAGATACTCAATGAAATTTACTCTAAAGTATTTCAGAAACTGGCCAGGATAATTTCAGTGATGCTAAAGACTATTTTCATGAAATCTTGGAAGAATGAGATCCATGAAGTTAAAAATTCAGAACTGCTGGAAAACAGAGAAGGGAACAAAACCCCAGCATCCTTCATTTATCTTTTAAATACTTTGGAAGAGATGATAAAACCTTTTTTTTTTTATTTATTTATATCATAGCTGCTTACAAAGTTCAACATGAATTTTCCATGTTGGAAACAGTCAGTGCATGCAAGTGAGTCAATGAGAGGCACTAAAACAGCTGTTTTGGCAGACAAAATATAACAACTTTGGTGTACAAACAGAGTAGGATAAAGATAAGTGAAGCGGTCACCTCCACTGAAGAGCTGCCAGGTTTGGGGCATGTACGCAGTAGGAAAAGTGTGCATTGACCACAGAGAAATACAGCAAACACCAAGAAAGATATCACAGAAAGACTAAACAAATCTAATATTTTAGCAGGATATCTTCAGAATGAAGAATCCTTGAAAAGCCCCAGTGAATGCAAGTGGGAAAATCTAGACCCACTGTAAAGATGCAAATGACAAAACATAGAAGGGAAGGTGTAAGAAAGACCTGTGACAAGCTCTGTGTATACCCTACCTGTCCCTTTCTGCATTACATAATGGGTAAATATAATTTACAATTATGCAGCTCTGATGTAGGCTTCTGATTCTATATGTGGCCATTATTGTAAATGCATTGGTGCTGTTACAAGTCTATATGAAAGAGTATAGGAGACACCTTTAATACTTCAGTAACAGCTGGTAGGTTGATACTTATTACTGCTTTTGAATTCAGAACTGAATTGGAAGGGAAGCAGTACATAACCAGACAAATACCATCCTTCTTGCCTCACAGATCTCTTATTCAATGGCTGGTTACCTCCTGCAGCCCAGACATATTAGGTTAAAAAGATAAATGATTTACAGAGACTTCTAAAAGCTAGCAAAGAACAGATAATTTTAACACATACACCACTGTAGTGTCTTCATAAGTCTTGTATCACATGCATATAACAGGACTTACTGAAAAAAAAAAAAAGGCATTGCAAAAGAAGAAGTTCTAGACATAGCTATTACATACTTTCCTATGGAATTCTCAGCCTTTTAGTTAAGTAATAAACACTTGCCAAGAAGGCTAAGAAACCAGAGCCTCATTACAACAGTCCTCATTAACCAATCCGTCATAGGCTGCCCTGGCTCTGAATGCCACTTTCCACATATTAATTAAGCCAAGTTGAGAGTTTATGGTGAGCAAAGCATTGTGAAAGTACAGCAAACTACCAATCTCTCAATCCCTGCAAAAAGTTAGCAAATTATCTTAACGGATTGCTGCCCCAAAGCTATGCTTTTATACAAAACGATAGCATGAAAGTTATTCCAATAACAGCGTCTACCAGGAAACACATGTCACTGGCATCATCCCAAAACAGTTTGAGGTAATGGAGCTGTTGGGCTAGGAGAGAGAGGCTAGGAAAAGGCATCTCAGAGCAGATCTCTCATACCCATCCATTCACCATCCCAAGTGAAATAAAGGCACAAAGCCCTACATGCTACAGGCAGCCAAAGCCCTACATGCTACAGGCAGCCAAAGCCCTACATGCTACAGGCAGCCAAGCTATTTTGGCCTGCCACGTCTCCACGAGGAGCAGGGCCCAGCCACATGGCTTCCACAAAGCTGGTATGCAGGCAGCAGTAAGAGCACCCTGGAGCACCTAGAAAAGGCTCAGTCCAGAGGGATTACAGTGTGCGCAGCTGCATTCCTACCCATGTGTCAACTCACCTGCCCAGCACTTTGGCTATTAATCATTACAGGGGCTTTCAAGGGCCTTTATGCTGTCTGCTGTCTCCTTTGCACCACGCAGAGGAAAGGAAGGAAGGTTCCTGCTTCCAGCTGCCTATCACTGAGCCAAGCCTAGCAAAGGCACAGCTGCTGAAAGGGATCCAGCCTAAGAGTAAGCACACCCAAACGCTTTGCTCAGACCACAACAACTCTTTGCAACGGAATTGGGCTGTTTACTGCTTTTATACAAACTGAGCTCACTTAAGCACCACATGCTCAGACATGACACTTACCAGAAAATGATGAGGCGCAACAGCACGCAAGATACTGCTACAGTGAGTATAGTAGAATAGTGTATTTTTCTGTCTCCCTGTTAAAGAACAGAACAGGAGACCTATTTCAACCTCTTCTTCCACATATCTTTTCACCTCGTAGGATAGTTTAAAATGAACATCAGGCAGGCAATCTTTGCCCCGGAAGGAAGCGCTCTCTTTCATCACCTAAGAATACAGCACAATCAAGGTGATCACACAAAACGAGTACGCCAAGGATAAATCTTGGTCCTCAGGCCTCCATTTCTTATGGCCGCCACAATTCAACCATGCGCTAGGGCAGCCACAGCCTAAGGGCTTCCTTCTGTGCACAGCCATCCTGAACATGCAGAAACTTTGGTTTCTCATGTGCCTGTGCAGCTCAGTGGAGCAGTAACAGTAGGACTTAACAGCATCCTTCCCATGCACATCAACAAAAAACAGTATGTCTATCTGAGATTGTAGGTGGATATCATTATCCTCTTAAACTGCGGAAATGGAAACAAAAACCATCAACCATAAAGGCAGCACTTTTCTATTAAATCTGATGAAACTGAACTTTGAAACAGCACAGTCAGCTCTGTTCAAGTGTAAGGGACAGGATGGTTTCAGGGGCTTTATCACTGAATAAAGATGTCCTAAAAATGAGCTTAGAAGCACAGCTGCATCTAAGGGAGAAATGGTTCCCTCCATAAGGGGGAAATATGGTTAAAAGACTCCTCCCTTTATTAGGGGAGTTCTGCCACTGGAATTCAGCTCAAGTGGAATTGGAAAGGAATAGGAATATACTAAAGAACTGTGGATTTGGAGCTGGCCTTACGGGGCAGAACATCAGGGAGGAAAAAAAAAATCAAGGAGACAAAGGTGATATGTCAGGCCTTGATATAACGCACCTTCGACGAGCACTGATTTCTGGAATATTAGATGTACTTCACTAAAACATTTGACATAGCACCACATGAGAAATGATCAGATAAAATGGAGAGGATAGGAATTTGTACAATGAAGCAAGGACCGACGAAGAGAGCTAGTGTTGAAAAGACAAGGTAATGGGCTTGAAAGGAAATTTAGCAATAAACTTTATTCAGGCTTGATCTTAAGACTAATGCTGCTGACTACCTTGACCAATAACCCTGGAAAAGCAGCCTTGCCATAAGCCACTCACAATTACTCAAGCAAATGCCTGGATAAACAATTGACCTTTCCTGTGTGCCCCAAAGGGTCAGCAAAATTGGCCTCCAGGAAATCATCAAAAGGAAGCAGTACTTCAAATGATGTGTTCATGGCTCTGTAAAGACCAAGTTAAGTCTATGACTATCTAAAACTCTCTCACTCTTTCCATCCATGTTTTTCAAAGCAAACTCTCTAAACGCAAGTTATAAATGCCATGGCTAAAATGACTGTATAGTAGAGGAGGAATAGCAAGAAACTGAATTACCCAAGGTCTTCAAGATTAAACCTGACTGAACGGTAATAGTTAAACTGTGAACTGCTTAGAATAAAAATGAAAAAGTGCATTTGATCATAAAAGGTCTATACATTTTCACAAATAAAAAAACGCATGCTTGTGATAACTTACAAATGAAGTACATGTCCCACTGCTGTTCAAAAGCTTTCCTGCTTTAAACGCTTGAAAAATAAGATTTACAATGAAAACATCTTTAATGTAATTGCACAGCACTAGTCACTACAGCACTCAACAGATTCTCACAGTTCTATCACCTGTCATTTTATGAAAACAACTTTCAAATACATCTATGTCTTTTCATGTTTGGAGACAAAGAGGAAAACAGATCAAAAATGCAGACAGAATTAGATTAGTTATCAAAACAGCAAAAAGAAGCTGTTAGAAGACTTGAAAAGAATGAAATTGGAGCAGTTTGAACTGTCCTACAATGCAGAAGTTCAGAAGAGTAAAACTTATGAAATAAATTCATTTGATTTCTTTCTCTTCTTATACATTGAGTGAACAAAGGAAAAACAAACTGTTGATCTCCCAGTATATCCTTACTTTTCCTCATTTTTCCAAATTTACATTTGGAAAATGTAAATTGCCACACAGGCAAACCTCAAAGGTTAACCCATCATCAGAAAAATGATGACAATGAACTATCGCATCATTTCTATAGTGAAACCAATGCATTATGGAAGAAGTGAGGAGCAGGAAAAATAGGTAAGGAAGAAGTTGTTAAAGCTTTGCACTCTCTCCAGATACTGCTTTGAAGAATATATTGCAATTCCACAGATTTACTGACAAATCATGTGTTATTAAAGACAATTATCTCTTTTTCATCCTCTGTATTTACTTACACCCTTTAAGCTGACTTGACCTTTTCCTTTTCCCACAGAGTAAATGAAACACATTTTTCCTATCACTTAGCAAAATAGTTAAGCAATCATGAATTCAACAGTGTGTTTTTTCTGGCAAATGTGATGTTGACACAAGGAGCTAAGTTATCACAAGTGCATGGACAGAGCATTATGAGACAAATTCTCACATCTCTTCTCAGACCCCAGGCTGTGCTAAAAGGCTGGCTGGCATACTTTGCTTAAGGCAATGTTTCACGATTAATTAATCCAATCACTGATATGGATGGCATTATAGATTTAATGAAAATCCTTATTAGACAAAGGCACGCTGCTGTGTTTTTTGGTGAACAAGTTGAAGTATATGCTGGAAAGAGTTGGAAACACAGACAATATAAGACAGTAAAGTTCAAGTGAGGCAGACAAAACTTCTGATCCAAAATAAATCCTCCTGGTATAGACTTAGTTCATCAAAATTTCTGAACACAGGTGAAGCGGCAGAACAAGTTAATGATATAAGTGCTTTTCATTACATCGTTCTGCAGTTTTAATCCATAAGAGGTACGTTTAATCCAGATTTAGCATATTTGTGAAAGACAGCCTTAGAACAATACCCCACAGAACTTAAAATGATCTCAGGCAAATTGAATATTAACCAAAAATAACCTATGACAGTACTTTTCTCCATCAAACATGTTTTTTCCTTTGTTGTGCAACTAGGTTTAGATGTAACCAGAAGGCAAGTTTCAGTCAGTACACAACAGCTCCAAATTCTTCCCCAAAACCTAATCCTCAACTTGGCAATTACTTTTAGAAAAAGAAGAATAAAACCAACATTTAAAATCTTGTCTTTTTCTTTATTAAAAACAAATTGCTGTTTCACAGCATCTCTCAGTTTTGAATCCTGCTATCCTGAACATATGACAACCAAGTACCATCACACATTTAGAATCAGAGCAGGACTGAACTATGATTAGCACAAAATAGATGGAACCTGTTCAAAGATTATCCATGGGCAATTCCCATTAGAGGGAATGCTCTCTCTGTGCCAGGCCAGGAAAGCCATTTTACACAGAATCACAGAATTGTTGAGGCTGGAAGGGATCTCTAGAGATCTAGTGAAACCCCCCTGCTCAAGCAGGGACACCTAGAGCATGTGGCACAGGGTGGCATCCAGGTGGGTTTGGAAGATCTCCAGAGAAGGAGACTCCACAGCCTCTCTGGGCAGCCTGTGCCAGGGCTCTGTCACTCTCACATTTCAGGCAGCTCCCTCCACATCTCACAGCTTGCCAGACAGAGAAAAGGCCAGAGGAGAATAAAAAAGTGAGGAAAGCTCTTGAGTGTGTGTGCACCAGTGACATACAGCCAGGCTCAGCGTGGACTCAATGGGCTACAATCAACTCCTCTGACTTTCTGCAACCCCTTCCCTTTCACGCCTGCAGGACAGCCCTGGCTTGTTCATCTAGCTTCATCTATACTCAAAGATTTTCCATAAGAAACAAAAATTTGTATTTTATTTTCAGATTCAAATATTTCTGACACAGAGGCATTCCTAAAGTTTAGCAAGACTTCAGGTTACACATTTTAAAAATTCTTAGATATAATGAAAGTGATGTGTGTTTGTTAGAAGGAAACTGGTCATAGATTCCATTCACAGTAGTTTAGTAGCTATGTAATTTACATAATTTTAAATTACACAACCAATAAAGCACTAATTACTGTACTTTTCTATCATATTTGAATTAGCAATAAAAAGGTCTAACGCTTTAATTAGTATAAGAAGAGCAAGTCATGCAGTTTCTATTTTTGAACAAGTATAGTAACAAAATTAAAGTACAAAATATTCCACTTGAAATAGGCAGTTGGGATAGATTTAAGCAGATCTTCAGGAGCTATGCCAATTTAACAGCAAATGAACAAAAATTTTAATTCATATGAACATACTAAGAATCTACGTAGGGAAAGCATATCTGGAGAGAAAAACATATTTCATGGTTTAATGAAGGTGTAAAATTTTGGCTACAGTCATACGTTCTTAAGAGAAAATTTCTTGGTCCATGTTCAAGAAAGAATCTAGTCTCTGAAAGATTTTTCATTGCTCAACTTATGGACGCGTAGCCCCAGAGCAGAACGCAGGACTGATGTCCCATCTCTCTACATGACAGGCACCCCTGACCCCTCTCCTGAAAACTCTCATTTCCAGCTTAGTGAAGGACAGAAAGGTCAGTTGCTTAGAAGGCACATACCTCAATGTATCTCATGTAAGCAGAGATCTTAAATGAACGGAAATACCAGGCAAGATCTGGAGGGAGAAAGATTTCCATTGTGTGGGAAAACACGGTTCAGTTCTCTATATTGTATGGAGAATGCTGCTTTTACTGCTGGATTTATACAACTTTAAGAACATATAATTTATGCTCTGGATTCTGGCATTACCCTGATTTCCAACCAGCTGATTATTTAACACTATATTTGTCTCTTCTAATGTCATCTTCCTCTTTGAAATTCTATCTATCTAGATATCTAAAACACACAAAATAATGTTCTCTCTAAATAACAAATGTTAAATTTGTTTTGTAAACCTTGCTCAGATATAATGCTTGACAAGTTTATCAATAACTGTTTTTCTTAAAAAGTAGAAAAACCATACACACTTTCAAACATGTTTAAAAGCTCAGAGGGAAGGCAGGAAGGCATTGGTTGCACAGCAGCTACCTAACATCCCTGGTAATTTCGGTTTTTATCTTTAAATAAGAAGAATTCGTTAGTGCTTCACTGACACATATATTTTTATTCATTTGTAAGCCGCTATTCAGCGGTAGCAATTAATATTATTGCATTTGCACTCCGCTGTGGTGCAGTACCTTTTAAAATGGTTTCTAAAAACAGGCCAGCTTATTTTCTAACAAAATCTTGGAACAGCCCTGCCAAAAGACCCAGACATGAAGCAGTCTCATTCAGACAGGTCTTGAATTTTTGTCTCCTCACTCTGAAGTATTCCTCCCAGTCGCATCATTACTTTACGTTTGTGGAGATGAACACAGATTGCACTGCTGTCTACAATACCACAACCATAAGGATGTAATTCTAATTTAAAAAGAGATATTCATCTGTAAAGTGAATTGCTGTTCTTGTTATGAAGCCTTACGCTAGTCCAGTTTTGGATTATAATATACAGGTGTAGCCTAAAATTAAGGGCCATTGTAAGCTGTACAGGCATTTACCTAGACAAAAGGTCCAGCAAGGACTGAGAGGTTTGTTTTCTAAATTTGCTTCCACAGAGCACATCCACAGGAATACAGCTGGCAAATGTTAGGCTGGAAGGGACCACAAAGTGTGTATTCCTCAGGCACCCATGCACCTTAATGATCAAGAATGCTTTTAACTTTCTACAGAAAACTGTGCTCTCAACAATAAAAAACAAAAACAACAAGTTCTATGGTCAATGACAAAAGGTTAAGAAAAAAGCATTACTAGTATCCCAGGTTTCTGTCACCGCAAAGAATTTATTGGGTGATTGTTCCAGGCAACATGCGGTTTACTGTCACCAGTTGAGCTTACATAAGTATTAATCAGTTTAAGCAGAGTTACAAGATCAAATTACATTCTAAACATCTAAAACAGCAGTATCCTGATTTTTCAGTTGTTTCTTTGACAAACCCTCTATGCCATATTTAAAGCATATTCACTCATGGCAAAGTATAAAATGCATTCAGGTGACAGGAGACCACGAAGGGTGACAAGTGGTAACCTGATGTGTGGTAGGGAATGAGAAACTCAGCTTCAAGCTTTGGAGTCAGTGCCTCACCAGAAATTTCATGTGTGACTATTATGAGTGATTTTCCTTTGCCTTAAGGTTTGAGGGGATAATTTTCAAATTATGAAGGCCCAGATATTATGGTAACAGGGGCCAAATAAGTACAACCGATTGGTTATATGTCATGCCAATTTTCATATAAGAAGCCTCCTAAAAATAAAAGCTCCTTTTCACTCTACATCACACCAGCTTTTTTTCTTTGAGAGGCAGAAGAAAGTTTAATCATTCTAAAAGCTGAAGAGGTTCAATAAAGATTCTTGAGCACTGAAGAGCCCTCTGTGGAGAAACACTGCAGAGCTGACTAACCTCTTCAGAGCAGAGAAGCATCTCTTCAATAATACAACACAATTAAGACTCACCATTCTTAACCTCAATAATCTGACAAGGGAAACTTTGCACTACTAAAACCTTTTAGATCTATCGCTGCCTATTTTTTTCTTCTCTCATAGAACATCTGTGCTCCTCACTGCAAACTAATGCCAATACAGCATCCAAGCTGAACAGCATCAGTTTCTAAGGGAAAGAGAGAAAAGAAATTCTTTTTGAAGTTATCTAAAAGCCAAGGTCAAAAAAAGGTACAGAGTGGGGAAAAAAAAGAAATCCCCTGGCAGATATCCATCCATAACTAGGCACCCTCTACAGAAGAAAACAGCTCTTCTGGTGATTAGTAACACTTGTTTCTCTAAGAGTTGCAGATATACCAATTGGCCAATCTCCCAACTACCAAACAGACATGCTTGTTAGATGGCTCTGACATCTCTCAAGACATCCTGCTATTTGGTTGAAGAAATACAGATGCTTAAATCACACTCCACAAACCTTGCAAAGCCTTTCTGAAGCCTTTCTGAAAAGGACATACAAAATTTTGTCTTGATTTTTTTTTCCCTATAACTATGCTTATCTCATAGCCAACAAAAGGTCTCTTCTTTGGCCTGCATTGATCCAAACAAGGGCAATCTGGGACATTAACATCACTTGACTCTCAGCAGACATAGAGGACACGCTTCACACAGAAGCGCAGTGACAGAGCTCTGTGACACATTAGACACATAATGTCTCATTAAAACAACAGAGAACTTCTATTTCACTAGTTTGAGACACACACTCAATACTTAAACAGCATGTGTGACATGGAGATAGGCACTGATCATTTTCTCTAAACTTGTTAACTCTGCCTTGGTAGGTCAGCAAAACTAACACATCAACCTCCTAATCAGACTTTCTCTGTAACCAGAGTTTACTGGGTTTCCCTTACTACTTGTAGTGAGTACTAGTAGTGAGTACTACTACTCACACGCACTTGTAACTTGTCTGCCACAAGTTTCCCAGGTAGAGAAATGCCTTCCTGAAGTGTAGCGTTATGTAGTATATCATGGCTGATCCACCTTTAACGGCTGTAAAAGAGGCTCAGTTTAGCTCTAGACAACTAGCGATATCTAAGAAGGAATTTAAAGAAAAAATACAAAAATAAAGATGCAAGAACATCACTTACAGACTGGGACTCCAAAACACACCACACTGTCTGGAAACAGAGGAGTGTTCTCACTGCAGTTCTAAAAACTGATCTCAAACACTCTGTAAAAATCTTTGCTTTCTGTTAAGACCAGAAGTATTTTCAGCCTCTCTCACATCACCTCCCATGGATGATCTAAGCTTTGGGTTTTATTTCCTCAAACCCTTGCATAGATTTTTCCAAATGAAGTACCATATTGTTAATGTTTTTATTAGCTCATTTTGGACTTCACCTCCTACTTTCGGTGGTGCATGCAATTGAATGGAATTTGATGTTATCTGCAAATATCATTAGTGCATGTTTACATCAATTCTGAGGAAATTAACAGAGAATTTACTGAAAGCATTATGATATCAGGAATACACACACACATGCATGCCTACACACACAAAACGCACATCAATATATTTTTGACGGGAAAAATCCAGTTCTGCTCCAGGGCCCAAGTTTCATCACCAGAGCATTTATGACTGTAATACCATCTCTTTTCACAGAAATAAGTAAGTTTTAAAGAACTAATTTTATGCATCTTATAAAGGTCTAGCTATAATGAAAGCAATCTGAGGATTGCTCACCTTTATTCCCAAACTGAGGAAGCTTTTGATCCAACTCAAACTATTCAGATCTCCAACAGATATCCCACTTAATTTAAATTAATAAAGTAGTTACCACTTTATGAGACATTCCATCAAGCGCTGTACCTAGAAACAAATACTTTAACATATAATATATCACTGCCTGTCTTCCCTCCAGGTTCTCATTTTATGGTTTTATCTAGGATGTAACCTAGATTGCCAAGGCAATCTTTCTTTTCTTTATAAAGAAACAGTGGTCATTGCTAATAGTTGCATTATCCTCTGAAATAGACTGGCATTAAGAAAAGCCCCTAAGTTGTGGAATGATAGCACATCTCACCATTGACTTGTGCAGTGCCAGAACAGGATTTTCACTGGTGCAGACCATCACAGATTATCGGCAACTGACTGAAAAACCCCTGCAATGGAAGAAGGCTCTGAGGAGAGGGCAAGGTGCCCATGAAGCTCAGGAGCAACATAGGATGCGACTCATTTGTCACAGCTTTTGCGAGAGCTGACTTCATCTCAACAAAAAGGGGACGAGAGGGTAACTTTTGTTTTAGATAAGCACTTGTACCTGTTGAGTGGATGAACCAATGTAAATGTTTCTTCTTGAAATGTGAAGTTTATCATGAGTTTATCAAAAGTATGTGAATGTCTCTTCGAGATTAGCCAGACCAACCAGGGGGGAAGCACATATACGGCTCAGCCCAACGTGGAATATAAAACCTGAACAACTACCCCAAAAAGTTCTGGAGAGAGCAACGTACTTGAGCTGGCTTCAACCCACATACTCCTTCCTGGCAACTGGTGACACTCAGCATCATAACACCCTCGCATTCCTCTCTCTGAAATCACTCTACATTCTGTTTTACCTTCCAGTTTTGTTCAGGTCTGTTCAAAACTGAAAATGCATCTGCAAGCAGGAGGAGTTGAAGAAAAAAGTGTTACTTGTGCCTGTTTGTTCTCTCTCTCTCCCCCCTTCGCCCCCCCCCTTTTTTTTTTTTAAATAAGAAAAAAAGCACCTGCTGTATTTTGCATTGCAGAGGGAGTAATGGGCATCTTGAGACACATGATATCCCCTGGGATTAGAACTGCTGGAGAAAAGCAAGGAGCAGAAAGGAGAAGATCAAGGAGCAAAACTACACCAAAGCACCCAGGTCAGGAGGGCAGAGGTGACAGGCTGCAAAGATGACAGGCTATGAAAGCAGAAAAGTACGTTCACAAGAAGCTATCAGTCCCTTGTGCATCAGTATGCCATTTTCTACTTTTTGGAAGCAGGTTCCTGGAGGGGTTGTTGAATACAGTGACAGATTTCTAAATCATGAAGCACCTTTTAAAAATATTAGCATGTGTTCCCATCTTTTTTATAATATGTATTATTTTATGACAAAAATGATGAGGACTATCAGCAGATCCCTCCTTTCTTTTTGACTTTGCATGAGTCAAACAATCCTACAAAGGCTTTTTTTTTCCCCCTCCTTAAAATCTCTCACACCTTAAAACAAAATGGGAGCTGCTGGGGCTGTGTTCCACTGGTAAAAGGACAAGAACAAATTCATTTCTGACCACATGATGCTCATGCTCCTGGCCCAATAGAGTTCTGACATATGGGACTGTAAGGCTGTGACATTTTTTGAAGGAAATGTTACTTGGGGTTAGTTCTAAAAGTTTTCATTTCTTTATTGAGCCTCAGTACATCTGTGTTCATGATGGCTAAAGAGCCCAGCTTTCATTCAGTGGTCCCACAGCTATACACTTTCACCCTCAGTACCTGATCATCTCTAAAAAAGCTTTTCACACATAGCAAATATAGAATGCTTGATGTGTGATGTGACAGAAAGCTTTTATGGTTACTTGTCAGGCACTAGTTGCCTAACTCCTCTGGAGTTTTGACCTCTTTTAGGTGCGTAATAAGACAATTCCCAAGGTTATGCTGAACAAGTCTTTATCAGGGAACCATTGACATCAATGGGACTGAATTAATTTATGCCACAAATAATCCATGATACACATGTATTTTATTATCCTTTTTTCTTATATTTCTACTTTCATTTGCAGTTTTTGCATACTTAGTTCTTCAGTCTCAGCTGCTGAAATAGTCATAGTTTGTATGTTTAAAGAGAGATTGAGAAATAGTTGTGTCATTTTCTAAACAATAGATTTACCAGTTCCACGTACCAGCCGGTTCCACGTACAGGCATTCCTTTGAAAGGAATCAATGAAGTTCTCCTTTTAAAAGGACAACTGCACCCAAATGTCAATGTATGTAAAAAAAAAAAAAAAAAAAAAAAAAAAAAAAAACAGCTTCCATATCAAATTTACACTTCAAGAGGTTCATTTTTAGAACATATCTGCTCCTTATTTGACTTTGCTAACTTCTCTTTTATAAAATTCAATATCTGTACTTCACTGTATTACCCATTAGTGCAGATAATTAGAATTCAATTCTCTCTCTTCCCAGCAATAAAAAAATTCTACTATTTTCACTTAGAAATCTTGCAGTCCTCTTTCAGAAGGGAATAAAACAAATAAGCATGTGTCTGACAACACTATCAGCTTATATCTGATCAGATAAGCCTTTTTAAATTTATTCTTCATGTCCTTAGCCTTTTGTATTAGTCAACTATGTTCTTTCGGATTGTAAGATTATTTTTGCTTCCTTCTGTTGGGCATCTACCCCAGATTTAAATCAGAATTCTAATTAGAATATTTTCTACAGCAAGACCCATACATCTATTTATATAGTTAAGTATGCAAAATGCAATTTTCCAAATGGTTTCAGTCATAAGCACTTTCCAAAAATGCTGTCCACAGCCAGTTTATTAAAATGCCATTTTATGCAATGCCACAAATGTATCTAACAAATGGCAGACAGTGAAAAGGAAGCAAAAATAAATATCTCATTTTGCCTTCAAATTACAACAGATCCAACTCAAACATTGTGTTTTGTTACCCATCACCACACACAGTTTGAGTCAAATCAGCCCCAAATCTCAATTCTCTGTGTAACTCTAGTTATGGTGAGAAGCTTCTCAATCATATGTAGTTTCCATCCTAATCTTGATCCATCTCCTCTTTTCAAAGAAAAGCAGCCACTTGTCAGTCATTCCTTTTCTAAATTTAAACATGGGTCAAAAATTCATTATGAGATCTTTCTAGGTGTACCAATCACCGCACTACCTCCAAAAGCAGGCAGATCCTTCTGCTCTTTCCATCAAGCTGTGGTCCTGAAACATTTAACGTGAGAGTCCATCACACCATGCCCAAAAGTTGTGATTCCCAGTTATGGAAAATGTGCAGGCAATGCATCCTGTGAAGAATGTCAGGTAATTTATACAATTTATATAAATGGAGAAGCAAAGACTGAGCCATACCGAAGGGCAGCCAATAGTATCCTGAAAGGAGGAGTGAATTTTGGCAATGCATAACCTCTATTACATTAGAGATTTCTTCTTGATTCAGACTGGCACTATAAAGGGATGACTACCAAATTTGTATTTTCTACACAGTTTCTGCTTCTAACAGCTCTATCATTGTTCTGAATGCACATGGTCAGACAGGTTGCTCTTTCACTACCTTCTAAAGTGTTGATATCCAACTGCAGAAATGCAAAACAGCTAACTTCTGCATCATTTCATACTGACTTTATTGAAAGATTATTCTTAAGTTGGGGAAGGAGTTGTGTTGAGCTTTTTTTAATCAGCACAAGCACTTCAGGAACAAGCGTCAAGCTGACAAAATTGCCTGTGGCACTAGGTAAGTCAAGGGAGGTGCACACCACTTCAGATTACAATTCTGTTATAAACTCCCAGCTGGGCTGGCAGCCTCTCTGAAATAATATTGGAAGACAGAAACAGCAAAGGGTAACTACAGCTCCTTCCATCTTCATTATAAGGGCCTCTTGTAATACATTTTTGACATCCTGGTAAGCTTCTCTCTGCTCCTCCAGCTGTTTCACACTCCATTATAGCTTTGCTGTAACACCTTCTGATCAGAGACTAGATATGTGAAGGACTGTGTTGCTCTTTTTAGTCCTAAATAGCAAGCTTGAACAAACCATGCATGGCCCCTGCAATTAGCAAAAAGCATCAAATAAAAAAGACTTTTCTCTGAGCGAGTATTATGCCTCACATTATACAGCTGATAGAAAAGATCATTCAGCCACTTATTCACTCAAATGTACAAAGATTTTTATTTTTTCTCCCTCTCCACACCATTAAATGGAAAACCCAAAGAATGAATTCACAATAATTCAGACTGCAATCTTCAAAAACGTTAGCATGCTCTTTATCATCACAGGATATCTTGTCTGTTTTGCAGGTGAAAGATTACAGCACTCAGTAAGACATCAAGGAATGAGTAAGAAGATTAAAGACCACAATGCTGCAACCTCCTGGCCTTACACCTTCATCTTCAACATGAATCTTAGGACCACAGACTTAAAGACTCAGTTGAGGAACTGAGAATCAGAGAGAGCAAGCCAAGTATAATCTTGGTAATCTCCCCTCAAGTGCAGATGTTATGTTACAGGCAGATTAAAAACTTAACCATAGCCCTGAGCATTGGTGTTAGAACCCAATGAAGGAAAACATAGTTGAAGGCAGCAATTGACTGGACAGCATCACTGAGTCTCTACAGGTGTTTCCCCTAGTGGCCTACATTTAAAAATAGGCACCATAAACAGAAACTCTAAATCTAGACTAGGCCTCCTAACTTTACTATAGACTCTACCAACAGACTGGAAACTAACACTGAGAAGCCTGAAGTACAAGACCTGCATACGGCTACTGCTGCAGTTAGCATAGTCTGGAGTGACACTGGGGCTGCAGATTGAAGGCACAGAGCTGAAAACCTAAATCCAAATACAAGCCTTCATCAGCTATGCCTACATCAGTGAGAAATTCAGCACAATGGCAGCAAACTGGTAATCACAGCAGTTACTGGTAGGACCCCTTACATCTCCACATTCAGCTCATGGGATATACTTTAGATTTAGTCTGTATTAGTTTAGGTGGGTCTGCACAGACCCACTAAAACCATGGACTGAAGCTTTCAAAAGAATCGTGCCATGCAGGTTCAAGGACCTTGGGGCAGAGTGGCCCATGAAAGGAAGGGTTCACAGCTTGGCCTCTTGATTAAGCACAGAGCAGAACATGGGGCACTTTCATAGAGGAGCAGCCTAGGACAGAGCATTTTGACCAGCACATGCTAAAACGACTCTGTAAACTGAACTGATACACATGGAAGAGAAACGAAGAGATGTTCTCCAAAACCGCACAACTGCTATAAATCATAAATGCTATAAATGTCAATGGGAACACAGCTACTCACATTTAGTTATCTCTATTTAGGAAAAGTCTTACAAATCTGTTTTTAAGAGAAGCCCCAAAAAAGCAAGCCTACGACAAATAGAGAAGCAGGCATGGTTCTCTCTTCCTAGATCATTACAAAGATTTGCCTAAACCAGCGATTGAACCTGTTAGAAGCTGCATCTCCTACCTCTACAGGAATGCCCCAATCTGTGCACAGCTGGGCCAGCACTCCCTGCTGACTGGATTCCCATCGGTCATGCCCAAAATTCAGAGGCCAGAAAATGCAGCCCTTCAAAGGGCATGCCCTTCCTGATCTCAGCTGAATGACATGTAATAACTATGCAATTTTAAAGCAGAAGGCTTTTTTTTTTCTTCAAAGAACTTGCCTGCTGAGCTGCATAGACTTATATATAATAGTATTTCCAATGAAAACCTAATAAACAATTGCAATTGCCATGCCTCATTGCAATAACTGAGAGGTTGCAAGTATAACTGTACATAAAACAATACAGAAGAAACAGGGCAGAGTATCTCTATTCCAAAAAAAAAAAAAGAAACTATTTTAATAATCGGAAGTTTTGAAAGCACCATAGTTATAAATGCATCTAGCATCAACAGTTACTGGCTTTAAAGTACAGCAGCTCCCACTGGTGCCTATTAAGGATAAATTCTGAAATTATCCTGAACTTTTAATACAGAAAGAACAGAGCTTAGCCTTATTTTAAAATACTGCCCCTTCTTTGGATTAGTTCTCATGACAAAGACTGTTCTGCTGTCCAGAACAGTTGTCAGACTTCAGGACAAACTCAAATATGCACTGAAACTGTAAGTCCAGCTGAGGCAAAGCTCAATGCTGGGAGCTCTGCCCACCCTAGTAAGTAATTACAGAATGCTGATGCAAATTTCCAGTCAGAGATGATAAAATTTATATTTTCTGAGTCTGCTTTCAGGAGTAATTTAATTTTTCTTTTCCTTTGGAGTTTTAGAGTAATGGGCAAAAAACATATTCCAAGTGAATAGCTCACACACATACTATTTTTATTTTAAAATATTGACCTTACAAAAATGCCCTAATTCGCTTTTCAGTATCAATACTTTGGGCTGTTGATTTCTCTGGGTAATATTTTTGATAGCAAACACTATGTACCATTGAATTTCAAGGGGATCTGAACATCTGAGTTTCTTAAAAACTTCTAAGAGCCTCACATTTGAAATTCAGATTGTTAAACTAACCTTATTAAATTACTCACTTTCAGCAAAATCCAATTATTCTTTCCTAAATTACTTAGTACTTCACAAAAGTAGTCTCATTATTAGATCAGATTATTTGGATTTAAGGACTAGTATGACAGAGGCTCTACAGCAACTCATACCCTTCATCTTTGCAAGACATTTTTTTATTCTTGACTTTACTTCTGCCCCCTCTGCCCAACAGATTTAAGTATTTTAGACCAGACTACACAGAATAGCATGGAGTGCAGTGAAGGTATCTCTATATGCTTCCAAGCAACTGAACTCAAGCCTTAGACTCAAATATCACAAATCTATGTACAGATCTTACACTGATCTGTGCAATAGCCCAATTCAGACATTAGGTGACATTCTCTCCTTCTTCTATCTCCACAATAGACTGCTCACAAGGTTTCCTGATTGCCCTTTAAGAAAGTCAAATATATACAAGTATATCAACTATCACTTAAAATAACTGAGTCTCAGGAAAAAAACAACTGGCAACTCCATTGTTGAAATTGATACTATTTGCAAATACTTTCACTCACTATGCTCACCCCAAGTTTGGGACAGGGGTGATAAGGTTTCCCTACAAGCGTTTAACCCATTGCTTGTTAGAAATGGAGTGATAGCTGTCTTTGCAAACCATGTTCAGGAGACTCGCCTTCTCATTTGCTGGGTTTTTTTTCTGTGTCCATAAGGCACCACATGATGTGGCTCATCCCCAAGGCTGAGGGCTAGTCCAATAACACAAGGAGAGTAGAGCTCAAGTGTTGGATTGTAATAGGCAGATTATATCTAAATTTAAGGAGATTTAAACTGCATCCTGCAGGCTAAGCAGTCATGTAAGCAGAGCTAGTAGCTAATGCAGAAAGAAATATTCAGAAATCTAATACAGAAAGCATTCAGGCCGAGTTTTATATCCCATTTTAACTGAATAGCTTTACTTTGCTGACATCTGCTCCTGATGGGACATTTCTAACTGCCACTTACCTGTCCCCTTTTGCTCTCCAGTATCATCTCACTTTCCTCTTCACTATCTATTCTCCAAGGCATTCATTTGTCTCATCCTGTCTTCCAGCTCTTTTTGTAAGCCTCTCTACACCATTTTCTAGTTTCTAATTCACTTTATCTTCTCTTCAAAGTGACCTGCCTTCTGTTTGTCAAAATCTCTTCCTCAGATCCCAGACAGGTAATCACATTAATCATGTCTACTTCCCTTAACCCTCACTGCATCCAGCTCCCCCCGCTTGGAAACTACACACTAAGTTCAACATGCAACAACAAAGCTACCAAATCTGATGCCATAAGAACTGAGTACATGCTAAAACAATTACAAACTTATAATCGGTCACGGATAAAAAAAAATTCTACACGGTAGAGAATTCATGCAATTGGCAACTTGAGAAGCAGTGCCTTTGGTTTCCTTTTCCTTAGCACCAACTCAGTGCAAGGTGTTCTGGTGCAGTACAGAAGGAATTATTGATGTGCAGCTTCTCATGCCTGCTCTGACTTTCCAACTTGCTATTGGCATAAGTTCCTCAACAACATATACCTCTGTTTCTTTCCTACTACCTTCTCACTCTCTTGTCATAGCTAAATAGGCCAGATTTATTTAAGTTTCTATAGGTGTTAGAGAGCTATGATTAGTTTTTTTAATCTGTCGCAGAGAGAGCACATAACCAGCATAACTGTGTTTGACAGAACATGCCATTCAAGAGAACTTTTTTTGCTGTTGTTTTTTTTTCTAATGCCATTTTTGAGAGGCCAGTATTTCTATTTTACTGATGTAAAACTTCCACGTAAGAAACACTCTAGTCTCATTTATGTTCTGCAATGGGGGAAAGCAAACTCGGACTACAAAAATCTTGGCTTTAGTCTGTGTAATGGCAGGAGAGTACTGAGAATAGCTCTACAATAAAGTTTATTATTCTTGTTAAAACTTCAGTTGTGAAGCAATCCATAAATACTTTTAAATTTTTCTATGCAAAACTCAACCAAACGAACTTAGGACTTGATTCAGATACCACTAACTACAATGAAAACTGGGTCAGACTTAAGCACATGCTAAAGACCTCTACCAATCACAGTAAATATCAAATTCACATCTGGGATCCACTGAGGCTGGAAGATTGAATAAGCTTGCTTGAATACGCTTGAATAAAGAATAAAATGTTGCCTCTCAACTCTTGGTACATATAACCTTACATAATAGGACCTCTGAGATAAAAATAACTTCTCAAATATCCTTCTGCATGCTGTCTTCATCCTGTCTTAGTATCATGAGGGTTTCTGCAGTTTTATTAAAATGTATTCAGAGCAGAGATGAGTTCATAAAAGCATGTGTCAGGGAAGGGGAAACAAAGCTAACATAATCTGTAAAAGGGAGCAGAAAGAGCAGCCATCCTCTGCAAATTCTTCATCAACAACCTTAACTGTGGCTAAAGAAGTTAAAGAAATAATATTCATCTGTTTGCACCACCCATGCACAAGACTGAAGTTGCAGCAAGGACCTTCCAGCATCTCACAGCCGGACTGGGCTGGAAGATACGGTGTTTGAGAAACTTCACTTGACAAGCACAAATTTCATCTCCCTCCCTATCCTCCTGCACCACCTAACAGAGCAAGCAGCTCACTAACACCAGTATCCCTACGGTCTAATCCAGGTAGTGGCACAAGGAGAGGATAAAGGGAGAAATTAATATTCCCTTGATTCATTCCTGTACAAAATCTAGCGCTTTCTGTTATCTAAGCAATGAGGCAGTAGAGCAACTCTCTTTGCCATTTTTTGCCAAGATGTTTTTATTCTAGCACATATATCACCTAAGCATTCACAGCAATTTATTTGAAGGTTTAAATGGAGACCACGTATCTCATTTCCTAGGCTAAGAAGTGACTGAAGTGCAGGATTCCCCTATTTTCATTCCAATGCTTCTTGGATGGAAAAGAGATGGTGGATGATTTCTAGAGTCAGAAGAAAGGGACAGCCACAGGTTTGAGGGGGAAATAAAAAGGCTTCAATGTTTCCACAGTTTATGATTATGCAGTAGGAGCTCATCCCTCTGTAAGCCTCTGGCAAAACTGAATGATGAATTTCAGCCAAATGACCAAATTACTGAAGCAGGATTCACAGTCTTTCACAGTGATGTACCACCACTGCATTTTCTTCAGAAGTGAAAGAAACCAGCCTGACAGATGTCAAGCCTAAAACCCAATACCAAAAAATACACATAGAAGAGATTCAATATAATAGTGTCAACTTTTACAGCCAGACATTCCTATTTTTCTTGAAGACCACACAAAGACTAAGAGGGCCTGTCTGTAGCCCTGGCTCTGGCCCCATTCGGGTCAGTGCCAGTTTGTCCTCCTGATACTTTGGCCAGGTGGAGGCCTGTGTTTAATGCACTACTCTGTATGGAACACAACCAAATACATATACATGCAAAACTTGAAAACATGTAATGGTTACAATAATGAGACTGATGGGCATCTCCTTCCAAAAGGGACCAGCATGCCTCCAACCTTCCTACTTTTTGTACTGGTCACTCTCCTTGTAGGAATTTGTTTGATCGCACTGTCAGAACTCTCAGCGCTTCATTTACACACCAAAACGCCACGTTGGCAGGCTTTGCACCTGGAGCACAGCTCCCCCTCCTCCCCAGGTTCCTGTGTTGAGGAACATCACTGAACCTCCCTTCACACCCCTCAGGATGCTTCCACTGCCAACCAGCCCTGCGGCCAGAGGGGCAGCAGTGGCAGCAGCCCTCTGTGGGGCTTATCGTATTCAGGGAGGGCCTCTTTCTCCTTAGAGGAGCCCTGGTTTCCTGACCTCACTAATCCTGCTAAGAAAACCACTCAAAAAACCACTCAAGTGCTTGGCAGTAGGTGGAAGGAAAGCTTTTTGTATCCATGTTTCCAACCAGAGGAGAGTTTTTGTTTTTGTTTGTTTTTTTGACAATGCAACCCCACATGCAGAGCCCAACACACAGTGGAAGCAAGTCACTCTGGTGCCAGGTTCTGGCTAGTTCATTACATGTTAAGCACAAAACCGGGAAAAGCCTAAAAGACAGATGCAGCGTTGAACCTCTAAGAAGCTGGATCAAAACGGCTGGCAAATCCCCTTGGGTTAATTACAGATGCTTCAAAGGTTGGTGCCGGGAGAAGATTGCTGTATTTGAAAATTCTGTTCAAGTGTCAAAGCCTGTGAAGAGCCATTGTGGGTCACCCCTTGAAGGATCATGACTCTCTAAGCCAGTTTCAGAGCTTTAGTAACTATGGGGTAAATTCATGGGTTTTTAGAATCACAGAAGCCCTTTCAGCACTAAAAGCTATGAACATTACGGCTGCTGAGTAAACCATAATGCCTTCAGGGCAATGAAGAGTCATCTGGCCAGAAGCATGTACTGCATGTTTTAAAAGGTACAGCCAAGCATCTCCGCTGGTAAAGATATGTTGCTGCTTGGTATTAATCAAGGGTTTTGTTTGGAATGCATAAATCCATAAAAACAGACTGTCTTGAAACCTTTTATGTCTTAAGGGACTGTGTATATGCTCCCAGTCCACCAGCCGTTTCATTTTCAGACGGTTCCTCTCATGCCTTAAAAAACAGAGGTATACACAGTATCCTCTTAACCTTTTCCTCTCAAAGATGTGGATTCCCACTTCCTTTCCTTAAGGATAAGATGATTTAATATTTGAATAAGGTGAATTCATACAAATTTCATATTTGTGTATATGAAAACATAAGGATGAGGCCAAAAGCTGGCATGAGCCTGAAGTTTATAACCTACGGCCACATAAACTAACTGCTCACTGCATGTTCCAAATTGTTCAGCTGATTACACCCTTGAAGCATCACAATTAGAATATAAGACCTGATCATGATTTAAGAGTATAAATCAGGGTTCAAAAGTGTTCTAAAAGCAAACAAAATTGAACATTTGGAATCTGTCATGATGATTCATTTCCCAGAGAAACTCTCCACTGTGTTTGCTAATTATTGCTAATGAACTCATTAGAGAGAGCACAGAAGCCATATAAATGAAGGCAAAACATTCATATAATGGATGAAAAATAGTTACAATCAAATCTAATACGGACTGCTGATTTGCATGTATTCATCTATAAACAAGGATTTGCAAAAGTCACCACCGCAAAACCACCACACATCTATGAAAGGCGCGATCATATCCCTTTGCCTTAGGAAAACAAACCAGAAAGTGTTGTCAATGAAATTCCTCCACTTTCCACCACAGTACTTCTTACATCACTGACACTAGCACTCATTCATTTACTTAAACACAAGACAAAACCACACTTCTTATTCTTCCTAGAGGAAGAGAATGTCTCCTCTTCACCTATTTTCTGCTCAGCAATACTAAAAGGACTTATAAACTTGCAAAAAGTTTGTTAAATCCTCTCAGGAGATAGTTAAGCATTTATAATCCAGCCTTTCCATGCCAACTACTTACTAGTTTCCCATACGAACGAACAAACCAAACAAAAAAACTTCTTATATATTATATATATAATTATATTATATAACTTATTATTTGAAAGCTCTTAACCAAAGGTAAAGAGCCCTTAAAATTACAACTAGAACAACTGCACACTCACTTCTCTGGATGTACTCTAAGATAGAGAATCACACATATACACAGCTACTCTGAATGGAAATCCTGCTGCCAAAGCCAAGCAGACTTAGTCCAGAAAAAGCCTTTCTATTCTCTTTTGCACTATTAGTTCATATTGTACCTCATAAAAGGTGGATCCATATTACTGGGAACCCAAAGAGAAAAAATAACTTTTTTGACCTCCTGATATGCTGAGTGTGAAACAAATTAATGTTGCAAGCTTTTTCAATACATTCAGCAGGTGCACAAGCAAGAGACTGCTGAGATCCTAGAAAATCACCTAGCAGGTGCTGAAATTAGAGGCGAAACTAATAAGCTGTGCAGTGTCCTTCTGCTTTTGACAGAAAGTAAATATCTGTGTATGCATGCTAGAAAGATCACAGCATAAAGGTCATATAGAGCTTCCATTTAAGCTTGGAAGTACATCCTGTTTTCCGCCACTATGAAATTTGCCCTGTTCAAGTAGTCAGACCAAGGTACCAGACATCTTAAAATCAGGAACACAACCACAGTGCACAAGCTCCAGAGCTACTGGGCACCACACTAGTCATGTTACTGTCACTAGATAGTCACAGAACATATGAAGTAAAAGAGACACTGCAGGAAGCATCTATTGCACCAATTGAGCATGCTATTCCAAACAGTCCTCCATGTGCAGAGTCAGGCATTTCCAAGAAGCATGACAGCCATCAGATATAACTCCCCCAAGTCATCGTTTTTTGTTGTACTTTCTCTCTCACAGGCCATTTCCTGCCTCTTGTGCTGATGTCTTTCCCTAGCCCATCTTGAAATTTGGTTTTGAGAAAAGGTAAGCAGGTTCCTCAGATCCTAGATCTCAAGTATTCCACATTTCTAGAGCAGAAAAATCACAATTTTAGTCTGATTCAAGACCAAATGCAAGCTTACTCAAACCCATCTCACTTTGAAAACCAGTCTTGAATATCTTGAAGTAAATAGTAGACCCCCCCACTAGCTGCATGTCATGGAGATGTCCATGAGAGGCAAAGAGAAAAGTGAGAAGTAGCACAAAGCATTATAAATACTCAGTTTAATGCATTTCCACAAAAGAGAAATGGGAATTGTCTCTCCAAATTAAAATGGGAAGAGAAGACATCAGCTTATCAGCCTAGAAAGCTTTCCAGCTGCCTGACCTCACATTGTTTTTAATGATTGCACTGGAGTTTCCCACTCCATTACAATCATTTGGCATTTTTAACAATTTATTAACAACAGATTTCTGTTATGTACATGGATGATAGTAATGGTAACCAGGAGTGCATTTATTATTAAGCAATTTCATTACCCAGAACACGCTGCTTTTGTTATTTTCCTAAAAAATGAGGGAAACACTGGTGACAGCAATGCTTTTCATCTAGCTCTTTCAAAATACATTTACACATATACACACACAAGCACTTATGCTTGTGTATATATGCATGTATATGTATAAACCAAATTTTGATTTTCATGCCCATATTTTTATCATAAGATTTTAAGAGCTGTCACACTGAAATGTTGTTCTAAACCAAGGAATTGTATTTCTGACAATACTTGACTTATAAATATATATTATATATATATCATCTTTTACTGCATTACAATGGGCAAGAATGTAACAGAACATGATTTACTACTGTCAAGCTTGGGATTCTGAAGCAATGACTAGTGGGAACTTCTGACAGCATGAGTGTAATGATTTTGATGGCCTTCATTTTCAGTGGTTTTCTCCTAGTCTGAAACAAAATGAATACCTAGAAATCCAAACCTCTACCAGTAAATCAACTGTCGCAAGTTTTCACAGCTTCAGATGTATCTATATTTCCCAAGGGTATGTTCAAATAAGAAAAGCCTATTTAGATGTGGGAATGCTTCACACCTGGAGTCCCCTTTTCAAAAAGTTTCACTTTCTAGAAGCTATACTGAATGCATGACAACCAATGTCTAACAGCTCAAACAGTAAACAAATGGCTATAGAAACCCTATAAATGTATGGCCTTAATTTGTGGTCCTCCAGCCCCCATGGGCCCTGCCTGGGTTTTGAAACTGATAACCTGGACCAGATTGATCTTCTAAAAAGTTGGAGAAGAACATGAAAATAAATTAACTGACCCCTAGGATATTAGTGAAGATGAAAATCTGCTGATTTTGAAAAGTTTTACAGTGGGGGGGGGGGGGGAGTCACTGAAGCTAGAAATCATTGACATTGGCTGAAGCAAACCGAAATGTTTTCTTCGTACCCTCCTTTCTAACCCTTTGAATAAAGCATTCCCTTCTCCTTTTTGGTTCCCTTTAGCACTGAACAGCAGCCTCCTGCTACACACAAACAAGGTAAATTATCCGCTGAAAGAAAGTAAATAGGTTCACAGGCTCACCTGAATAGAAGACTGGAATATGGCCCACTCCAGCTTTATACTAAGCAACATCTTCTAGGATGCCTAAAAGCTAGTATAATTTGGCAAACTGGATAGCCTCACTTGGAAATTTACTAAGCAATCTGATACTTTCCTGGGTATTAAAGCTGCCATTTTTGTAATTGTATACCATGTGAAATGAGCTACACATGAATGTTCCAAAGTGGAACTGGCCAAAATCCATCTAACTGGATACCTTTTCTGTGGTAACAGCCAATAGCAGATGTGCAGGAAGCAGAGTAAGTACCAGGCAAGTATAGAGGGATACTTCCCTGGACAGTCAATCAATTCGAGAGGCTCAAAAAATTGATGTCTATGGCCTTCCTGAAATGTAAGTTCTGCTCTTGTACTTAACGAGGAATCTTTCGCTATTGTATATACCCAATTACCTTTGGGCTAATGTAAAGATGTAGAATCTATACAGCAGCCTGTGGCTGCTTTCTAAGTATCCCCTTTGATTTTACAAACTTGATCTTCTCTTCATAACTTATTTCTCAAGTTTGAAGGAATTCTGCTCTCTCTAGTCATGCTTTAATAACATCATTCCATACAGATCTCAGAGTATCCACAAGGAGCTGAATATTCATATATGGATGATAGATGGACAATACTTGAGGGACCTTCTTGCCCTACTTTATAGTGTGAAGTTTTTCATTCTCTCCTGGCTGTACCTGATTTATGATAGGAATCTAGAGCACAGCCAAGAATCTTGCATTACTTTTCACAAGAAATCTCTGCAAGTTTAGAAGTGGGTGAGTTATACTCAACTTATACTGCCCTATTTATGACCCCTCACAGCTACAAATGTGGTAGTAGCAGCTTCTCCAGGGCTGGAGGGGAAAAAATATTTTTTTGTTGTTTTAAAAAAATAAAGAGAATGAGAGAATGAGAGAGAGAGAAAGAGAGAGAGAGAGAGAGAGAAAATGGACCATAAAGTTCCGATTCCTTCCTTTCAGTAAGCGGTGGTTCATTTAGGTAAAATGTCCAGTACCCAGGAAATTTCTGATGGTATGTTATAGCCCAGTTAAAGAAACTGAAAAGAAAACACTTAACACACTATTAAACTGTCCCACAAAAATGTCAACACATTAGACTTCCCTCTTTTTTCCTAAGGAATTTACCTAATTTATAAAGAACAATTACTCCCTTGCTGTTATTTTTTGCCCTCATTTGTATGTTCTAGGGATAGTCTGTGAACCGTTACAGTAATTCAGCTCCTTTCAGATCATATTTCCAAATAAAATTTGATATGTGTTTTCGAAGCCATCGTGGCACATCAGTGTCCAAATATACTTCTTAAGTGCGAAATCTCACACCTGCAAAATGTAATTACCTATTTCCTGAACTGCTGACAGATACTCAACTGTATTGAGAACACAGAAATCTGAACCAAGTCTGAAAGGCCCCATAATATTTTATTTCAGTAAATATTCATAAACCAATTCTAAAGCAAATGGAAATTTGAATTTTTCTGAATCCTTGCTGGGTAAGCTCGTTCTGTAAGAAACCATTCAGGACTTCAAAGTGCTTCCCACAATTAAAGGATAGCCTAAGTCGGTAGTCTGATTCAGGAGGACTGACAGATTGCTGCTTTTCCTCTGCTCTAAGAAGATTCCATGGGCAGATCTAGGACACATTAAAAGGATCTGGCTAGATAGAAACCAGATTCTATTCCACCTGAAATGTCAACCAAATCAGCCTCAATTTTGAAGGTTCCATCAAGAGAAAAGATTCAAAGTTCTTCCCCTTCAAACAAAATATTTGTTTCAGTGAAATGGGACCATGAAGGACGGTATAAACAAGTGCACTCTGAGGTCTTTCTCATATCACCACTTTTGACAGGTCCTTCTTTCTGTTCCACAGAGCGGAAAACCTGGTATCCCTGTTTATAATGAGGGAAAGGGAAACGAAGCTGCCTAATCTTACTCGGAGAAAGCAATTCTTTATAACATACCCTGTTCATAAGGAACTACATGCACAGCAACTTCATAAAGTTCTGCATAAAAACTGCTTCTAGATAGATTTATCTATGAACTTTACTCTTCCTCTTTGATTAATAAGTGATTTGTGCAAATTCAGACTGGCTTTGTTCCTGCAGTATCTTGTCGTGTCTTTTCTAGGGGATTTTACCATCCTAATCCAAACTGATGCAGACCTGCAGACAAAGATACAGGTACATGCATTTTTATTGAACTTCATGCCAACTTAGTGGAGGATGTAACATTTTTTATGTTGTCATCTTGTTAATAAAAACAAAAAAAGACCTTCTCAGAGAATTAGATAATTAGATATTTGTATTTTTTTTTTACAGCTTACTGATATAATATTTTCTGCAGAGCATAACTTTTACATATATTCAATCTTTTTCTATTTAAGCACAAAATAGGACCAAATCTTCAAGTATACTTTACATAACCTATAATCTCACTGAATGCAATGTTTCCCTTGGAGAACAAGGTTATGTTAAAGCTACAGAATCAGTTCCTGGATTTTTTTTTCCTCCCATCAGAAAAGTTCTCCATATTGTGATGATCTACCACTTTTTTTTTTTCCTCTCTCCTCTGAACACAGTCAGTTTTCAGCAGCGCTCCGTGGTTGCTCTGCTCAAGAGCCAAAGACCACAGGGGCAAGGCAGACCCACATAATGTAGCTACATTAGCATGGCTACACAGCCCTGAGTCAGAACCAGCTTGTCAGAGCTCACCTTATCTGTCTATAAAGGGCCACATAAGCAATCCTTTGAAGGGAGGAGATAGCAAAGGATCCTTTCTCCCTCACCTCCTTCCCTCCTCCTATTTTCTTCTTTCCCCCCTCACCCCCTGCAGTTTCACTGGGAAGGTGCTCTTGGTCCAAGACTTCACAACTCAAAGGCCATTTTGCCCTATTATCCATAGTAGCCACAGTGACTTCACAAAACAATTTGAAGACTTGAGAGGGCACCTAGATTTACAGATTATTGCAGCATGGCACTTACAATAAACTAGCTTGGCATAACATGGGCCATGTATAGATTTCACCCTGGAATTCTGCATCTTGCCCTATACACAAATGACCTATGATTTATGCTTGTAATGTCCCACACTGCTTTTTGTGTTATTCAGTCCTCGTGTCTCTTTCTCCTGCAGTGAGACCATATAAACTTCCCCATTCTCAGCTGTCAGCTACACTTGCTTGAGTTTTAGTCAAGGTTTGAGGAAGTTAAGCACTGATACCGTTTTCTGCTGAGTTTGCGGTTAATAAAAATGTGGCGGCCAGACAGTACGCTTAAAGTTTTCAGAGCATGGCATGACTATAAAAGCATATATGCTTTCTCCCCTCCCCACCCTGCCAAGATTTTCAACTAGTCTCATTAGAGAACCTACAAATTTAACTTAATTTAAATCCTTTGCCCACCCCACACTGCACTATCCATCTACAACACCACTATTGCTACAGTAGAAAGTAAACATATAAGAAGAAATAATCCTACAGAAAGTTAACAGTGCACATGCCTTCTTCTCTTAGCATTTCTCTGCTCCTCGGTATGGCTTGAAGGTCTGCCCAAAAGCCCCATCCAAAACACCCAGGCAAGTTTAAGCACCTTCTCAGTAAACACTGTGTCAAGAAACAAAAGCAATGAGGAGGAGGAAGCCTAAGGCTTCCACCATAAGGCTTCAACCATTAGTTCTTTGGATGCCCAGGTTGCAAAAACAAACAGCTTGTAAATGGCTCGAGCCTAGAGACAGAATCTTTACATAAAACAAATTGGGTATTGTCCCTTAATAACCTTGATGGGATTTCAGCTGGGACTGGGGACAACCTGATAATTTCCCTTACAGCTTTTTATTATCCAGGCAAAGTGAAAGGATTCTCCTTGACTGGTATCTGCTGCTTTCATTTGTTAGCATCACATTTATTAAGGCATATATTACTTGCACAGTCTAAGGATGCTGCTCAAAGGGTCAGGAAGATTATTTTTCCCCTTGAGGCACAGTTTGGCAGCCAGGGAGAGGTTAGCAGGGTTCATCTTCCTCTGAAACGTTGGATAGTCTCCAAGGTTAAAAATATGATAGAGGTGAGATGCACTAATCCTTCTACAGGCATTAAATCCTGTCGAGCATTAAACTAATCATCAGCTTTGGGATCAAGATAGAATTTGTCTCTTAGATAAGACTGAAAGAGACTACTAGAGATATTTTTGCTCACCTCTGTCATGTGTTTGGGCAGGGAGGAGAGACTCCACTTTTTAGTATCATCTTGGGAGTTTTACTTGACAAAGTGTGTCTTCTTCCAAGAACTTAGGATATTCTTGATGTCTCTGTAGTCTCTCCCGTTCATTTCCTGTGGAAGATCTGATTGCAGCCTTTGCCTCACATTTACACTTGCTCTGGGACACTCTTTGCTTGTCTTGAGTTCATAGCTGTATGTCTACTGGATAGCCTATAGGTTTTCTTGACCTAGACAACTATGACATGGTTGCCCAAGATTATGGAGATACTCAGGCTAATGCAGGGTGACTCCTTCTGGGGTACTCATACAGTAAAAATATCCAGATAACAAAGTATCATTACGGAATTCATATATTGTGAAAGGGCAGCTCTACATCCATCACGTTTATGTCAGAAAATCCTCCCAAAATTTTCCGCAGAAGACTTGATGGCTATTTTATTCTTCTTATGCACTACTAATTGTCCCTTTTTAAGGAAGTTTTCTTCCCCCCCTCGCCCCGCAATAGAACATGCTAAATCCTTTGAGGATGAATACATAGGATGTCGTCTGATCCGATTCTCTCACATACCCTTAACAAGACAGGCTGCATTTCCATTAATAGAAAGAACACCACCAAATAAAACGATGCCTATAGCATGCAAGTTGTACTCTGCCCTTTCATTTCTTCCTTTCTTTGTTAAGTCAGCTATGTCCTCTTTTATCTCCCTTATAAAAGGATGTTCAACTTATGTTAAAACTACATCAGCTTGGTGTGCTGTGAGAAAAGCATTACACACAGTATTTCCCCATCAAACTTACCTGCCTTTATTCTGGAAAGAGGAATTGCTGAAACCTGAACTCCACAAGCCCACTCACTACATCTGATTTAAAGGAATTACAGGACGTAGGAGCCTTCCCAAAAAGAAGTTAACAGTCTCCATGTAGTGTCCTTGAAAATATTTTATGGAGAAAAGAAGGTAGCATTCAAATTAAATAAAGGGATAAGAGATAAGGAATAGAACAAAGAGCCACTAAGTGCAAAGTCTACAACAGAAACAAACAATTCCAGCTGAAAAGCTTAAGATTTTTACCTTCATTCCTTGCAGAGCTATAAAATTGAAATGCAAATACTAGGGTCCAGGCAGCAAAATGGCTGTGAAAAGTATTTTCACAAAATACTTTTCCTAAGACACTATATTTTTAAATTTACTTTTTTAAATAAAAAGAAATGATCATAGAATCATAGAATGCTTAAGGTTGGAAGGGACCTCTAGAGATCATCTAGTCCAACCCCCCTGCACACGCAGGGTCACCTAGAGCACGTGCCACAGGACTGCGTCCAAGCGGGTTTGGAAGATCTCCAGAGAAGGAGACTCCACAACCTCTCTGGGCAGCCTGTTCCAGTGCTCTGTCACCCTCATTGTTAAAAAAATTTTCCTTAAGTTCCTGTGGAACTTTTGGTGCTTCAGTTTGTGGCCATTACCTCTAGTTCTGTCAGTGGCCACCACTGAAAAGAGACCAGCAACATCCTCTGCACTCACTCCTTTGAAGTACTTATATACACTGATTAGATCCCCTTGCAGCCTTCTCTTCTCCAGGCTGAACAGGCCCAGCTCCCTCAGCCTCTCCTCATAGGGCAGATGTTCCAGGCCCCTGATCATCCTCGTAGCCCTGCGCTGGACTCTCTCCAGCAGCTCCACATCCCTCTTGTACTGTGGGGCCCAGAACTGGACACAATACTCCAGATGCGGCCTCACCAGGGCTGAGTAGAGGGGCAGGATCACCTCCCTCGACCTGCTGGAGACGCTCTTCCTAATGCATCCCAGGATCCCATTGGCCTTCTTGGCCACGAGGGCACACTGCTGCCTCATGGTCAACTTGTCATCCACCATGACGCCCAGGTCTTTCTCTGCAGAGCTGCTCTCCAGAAGGTCGGTCCCCAGCCTGTACTGGTGCCTGGGGTTATTCCTCCCCAGGTGCAGAACCTTGCACTTAGCCTTGTTGAATTTCATGAGGTTTTTCACCGCCCAGTTGTCCAGTCTGTCCAGGTCCCTCTGGATGGCAGCGCAGCCCTCTGGGGTATTGGCTACTCCTCCCAGTTTCGTGTCATCAGCAAACTTGCTGAGGGAGCACTCTGTGCCTTCATCCAGGCCAATTCAATTGATTAATAAATTGAACAGGACTGGACCAAGGACTGACCCGTGGGGGACTCCGCTAGCTACAGGCCTCCAACTAGACTCTGCACTGCTGATCACCACTCTCTAGGCCCTGCCATCCAGCCAGTTCCTAATCCACCTCACTGTCCACTCATCTATCCCACACTTCCGGAGCTTGCCCAGCAGGATGTTGCAAGGGTCAGTGTTAAAAGCCTTGGTGAAGTCAAGATAGACGGCATCCACCACTCTCCCCTCATCTATCCAGCCGGTCGTTTCATCATAGAAGGCTATCAGGTTAGTCAGGCAAGATTTCCCCTTTGTGAATCCATGCTGACTACTCTTGAGCACGTTCTTGTTCTCCATGTGCCTAGAAGCATTATAAAAGCATTAAACATATGGAGATACATGAAAACAGAGAAGTGACATATCCATTCCACAGATTAAACTAAGCAAGATTTTTGACCATAAAAGGGGCAACTAGGCCAAACTGATATTGAAGTGATTGTCTACAAAATCATTTTGGGTTTGTTTCTATCAGTTGCATAGAAATACACAGGTGGCATGGTTTCAGCTTACTTAAAATTGGCCACTTACAAGTTTTAGTGATGCTTAGAACAGAAAGCTAGTCTAAAATAATCTGATAACGCAAGACTTTGGCTCAACCCCACCATTGCATGCATAGAAATACCAACCAAAACCCTTTCACTGACATTCCCCTCTAAAAGGACACAAGAAGAGGGGAATTTGAGACAAGATACCTAAATAGCCATTGAGCGCCAGATACACACAATGGGCAAAAAACCTGGGGAGCAGCTGAAGAAAGGAGATGTAAAGGACAGAGTTATTTCATTTCTGAAAACCTAATGAAAGATCTGATTGGGCACTGGCAAAGAGGAAAAATTCAAAGAGGCATAATGATAAGAATAACTCTACTTCCCAGCAAGAACAGTTCCCTCAACTGCGTTGAAACCACAAGCTCTTAGCTTATGATAGTATTAGAGTTTAAAGCTTTTTTTCTTTCTTAAGTACTGTTTTACCACAATTTATCTCTGGGCTTATAAGGCAAAAATCTTGCACTTACATGCCCTACGACTGCGTGAAGTTGACGAGGTTCTCTAAGCACCTGCACAAGCAGAGACAGAACTGGCTTAGTTGCACCTACTACACCAGAACAGAGAGGGTGTGAGTTTCTGCATACACTAACATACAGAAACACTTTGCCTATGAAATGCTTGCTTCTTTAATCAGGCATGAAGACCTTATTGACAGCACAAGAGTGTTTTAATAGGGCAGAGAAATTTACTGGAATAGGCAGCTTCCAGAGTCATGAAATTTTTCATTGAATATTCAGATGTTTCCTATTTCATAAAATCTCATATTTCCCAGTCAATCTAACAAAATCAGAAGGACTTCCTCCTGATTTTCCAAGTGCTGGAGTGCCAGGATTGTCTTACAACATACACCAAAAGTTCATGCAACAAGTAATCTACACATATACAATTTTGAACAGCTGCCTCAAAAATCTTTACATTACATGCTATCACTATGAGGATCTGTCCCAGCAGCAAAGGTTATTCTCTGTATTCAGCTGCATGGATACTTAAACATGCCCACATCCATTCATAAAGGTTCTCAGAATGTTTGTGTACTTTTTATTCTGTATGCTTCTCCTTGGATGGAGGAGTCAACCATGATGGATTACATTTGCTGTGCAAATACAAAGTCATTCAATGATAGTCTGACACAGGGCGTTTGCTTAAAAAAAAAGTATGCAGTGAAATGGCATTTAGGGCATTACTGCTTGAAATAAATCAACTAAAGTGTTCTCTGCTGCTTTCCTCAATAATAATATTTTGTTAAAACTTCTATGTACCATCTTAAATGTCATCTTGATTAAATGCTGCACCTGATGCCTGAAATTGAGTAGCAGTGAAGAAAAAAGTACCACAAAAAAAAAAAAAAAAAAAAAAAAAGGCACTATGAACATTGAACATAGCAACAAAACTCTCCAATGTTATTTCTCGCACTTAGCTATAAGGGCCAATGTAACTGCATCCTTCTTTATATGCTTTGCTAATGGAACTAGCACATGAAAATCCTTGGCTATGACAGCTGTTAGTACTATTAAAAAGGTCGCTGTATTTTACAATGCCAAGCTAATGGTTTTAGGAAGCAACCTGAATTGCCAGCTCAAAATGATACCAGTAACTGGTGAGGCTTTCAATGATTAGTTGCCTACAATACTTTTCGACTGTTTTCAAGCAGTCAAGTGCTCTTGTCCTTATGCACAATGCTATGCTTTCCTTTTCAGACTATCAGTAATCCTGCCTTTTTTCCCCCCCGCCAGAGTCCAATATCCTGCTGTTCATCCAGCTGTTGCTTTTCTCCAGGTGCTGGGTGATCTTGGTATAGCAATGGTTGGAACAGAAGGCAAACAGCTGTAACATCTAAAGGCTGTTTATGTCTGAATCTATAGTAACTACTGATTTCTCCAAGTAACGATTGAGCGTAGATATTAGAAATTTAAACTTATCTAGGTATATAATGGACATTTTTGATACATTAACAAATTTTAATGTTCAAAAATGTTGTTTCAGATGTAACAGAAATTAAAGAATTAAACTAACAATGGGCAAATAACGAATGAAAATATTTTAGCTTAAAGTGATATATTTTCACAAAAAAGAGTAATCAAAATGCTCTCAAATTGTCAATAGATATTTTAAATTTTCTCAGCAAAGGATAAAAAGTTAAATAGAAACTAAATGCTTGTTAGGACTGAATTTATCTAAATGCTTCAATTAAATATATCAAATCAAGAGAAGTTTAGTCTTTAGGAATTTTTCCCTCCTAAATATGTGCTTCAGAGAACTAATCCTGTATTCATGAAACATTTGTGCATAGGTGAAAAAGATTGTCAGGGGGAAAAGAAAAAAAAAAGTTCATTCCTAAATATCAGAATTTAAAACTATGTGAACATAGAGCATTCCCATGAATGTTGTAGCCTCGCGGAAGTGTGATTTAGAGTGAATATATTAGAATATGAAAAGGTATGGGATTGTGGGATTTACAGCGATATAACTGTTTTCAGGACAACTCATCACTCAGAAAAAAAAAAAAAAAATGCTAGGAATCTAAGAACTATTGTCAGCATGATGCTCCCCCCAGCTACCCACTAACAAATGTTTCCTTTTCATGAAAAGGATCCAGGGAAGTGCTAGTCGCTGAAGTAAGTGACCATTAACCTGAAGATGCTTAAGCAAATTTTGATTAATACGTTTTAAAATATATTTTACAAAATATTTACGTTAAAATATCTTGGGACAATTTTGAAGTCATTGAGGTAAAGCTATGATTCAGTGCTATGCAGATATGGCTCTTGATCTGATTGCCAGGAAGCCCAAGTGCCAGGCTTCATATGGTTTAATAGCCTTTCCTGACAGCTACTTCATCACTGAACTGTCTGTGGCAGCAATGACTTTTCTAAGTGCCTCTAGCAGAGGATTCACTTCCACATTCAGTGAATGAAATATGAATATCCACTGTGATACGGGAACACTTGCAGCAGTTCAAGGAAAATCATCTTTCCCTTTTATCCTCCTAAAGACTGAGATCACTCCTCAGTGAACAATGTGAGCAATCACTGGCCATGCGACAAAGCTTCCATGAGGAAGTCAACTAAAGAAATCACCTTATATCATTACGTTATCAACAGACAGAGGTGGGAAGTGTGTGGGGGCAAGCAAGTCAGTGGGGCTTAAACTCAATATGGCAATTTAATGAGAGCATCACATTCTGGTCATGCTGACTTGGGCCTACGATGGACAGTAAGGACAGAAAACCGATTTCTCTTCTTGTGCCCTTTGCAAACAGATTATTAGAGCCATAAGTAGTATTACATCCCTTCAACAAGGGCAACAGATAAACACTGAACCCTTCCTGCTCCCTTTTCAACAAACAGGAACATCTTCTCTTCCAGAGTATATCTGCTGCTTGTAGATTCACTCTCTTATTGAATGGCAGGTGTTCTGCCTGACAGTGTCCTCCCTCTGAGCTGAGCTCAAAAGACTCAGAAAATGCAATTCATGAAGCTCTTCTCTGAACTTCACCTCTTAAAGCAGTGAAACATTTAAATCCCACAAAGAGACTTTTATTTATAGGAACTTGTTCATAATGTATTTGCTATGGCAAGAGATGACACATGGTACTCTTCAATAAAAATCTTACAAAGGATTTTAAAATATGTGAGCAAGATGCTATTTATTCTAAAGAGATATGTGTTTTTATTAGTTTTATTGAAATGCTGCTGTTTTGCAGTCTGTACCAAATAACATATTAGCTATCTATGAAATTCCCTATCTTCAGAATATTTTTTGAAGAATGAGGGGTTCCTAAGGCCTAAGCAATGGCAAAAATCTGGAGGAGAATATCAGCTAGAGCTGTTTATAACAGTGTATGTTTCACAACTGGATCATGTCTGCAAATAAAGTAAATTAAATTTAATCAGATGCCAAAACTCTGATTTCTCTTTCAAGGGAAACGTGAGCAGCAAGATCCTATAATTCAGCTCTCCTTGGAAGATGCACAGCACTAGTGCTGGAAAGATGGACCACAGCAAAAAGAGATAAACAACAGCTCAGCTATCAAGACGCTGAGAAAAAGGGAGCATACTTTCCTTAGCTTCCAAAACACTGGATCACAGCATGTGGAGAAGCCAAATGTCTGGTGGCTTATCTTGCTCCTGCTGCCTCACAGTCCTCATTAAGCTACTATGAAAATTACTGATTTTTAGAGGTGTCTAGCCCATATCTATTAGCTTTAAATGTCTTGGGAAATTCTTGAGAAATTAATTCTTGGGAAATAATTAAGCTCAAAAGAGAAAAGAGAAGATAATCTCTCTTTTGCATCTATATATATATATATACATGTTATGTTCAGATAGAACTATGAAGGGTTTTAGGATAAAAGACTCCTTTCTTTTTGTAAAGCTTTGACTGTTGAATAATAGTATCATCTAGAAATACTATGCTATCTTTCCGAAAAACCCTCATGTTTGACATGAGCTCATAGAAACAAACAAACAAAACTCAGAAAAATCTTAGAGCAGATTGTTCCCCTTAAAAAGGTGCCAAGATGGCATTTTTGCTGAAGTGGCGCGTAATAACACCGATACTACTCGACTGTTCAGTTCACTGGCTCTGCTCCTGGACCAGCTTTCCCCTACTTGGGTACTCATGGCTGGTATAGATTACCAATCTAGAGTGCACAGCATTCTTAAATTTCCGTTGCTTTAGTGGCACATTTTCTGTAACTTTTTATATTCCTTTCATCGAGCAAATAGAAGAAGTCTGCAGAAAGGAAATCCTAGTCTTTTCTCTTGCATTGCAGATAAAAATGCAAACTTCATTCAAGACAGCAAAGCTACAGCACACATCATGCAGCACACAAGTTTTTCATGTCAGCCTCAACACTGATAGAACACGGTCATCTTGTGATCCACTAGTTCATTCTAGTCTTTTTTATTTTCCAGGCATCTTCGGCTTGCAAAGTCCCAGTGTACAGAAGAAACTCTAGTAATTATAGGCTAAGCACATACTGTTGCACTTGTACTACTACATTTCATCCTTTTTCTAGAGTGTCAGGCCTCAGCATCTCTTCCTGAGGGAACAGGAGGAGTTTAGCCTTTCATTCTTCAAAAAAGGGAAAATGCTTCTGAGGTAGAGGTACAGGAGAAGCTCCAATCAGATCTTACAGAAAGTGGTTCACCGTAGGCTAGTAGTCTAGTCAGAGTAGTTCAAGTTTGGTCAGGTCTTCAGTGCAGCCAGGCAGAATCCACAGTAAGAGAAGTGAGCTGCTATTTTTTCGTTATACTCTGAAAACTAGGGGTTAATTTCCCAGAGCCTGAGTGGAAAATGTTCTTGCTATCTTCTTTATGCTCTGGTTTAGCCACAAGGTGATAGATTAAATGCAAATATCAGACCTCTGACTGGTGTCATGCAACATAGGTATTTTCTTCTCTCTGACAAGTGAGATATGAAAGCTGAGTATCCATGAGACATTCAAGCTGAGTATCCAAGTCAGCACTTGGGTCTTTGGTGACTGTTTAGGGCTGTTTAGGTTTTGGCAAACTCAGCTTCAAACATATCGATGCCTAATAGTTTGGAACAAAGATACCAATAGAAGTGTAAAGTGCCAAAAACATCTTTCAGATTCAACTAGTGATCACTTAATACATTTCAGTTTCTTAAAGAGAGAACGCCCTGTTAGCATTATATAACAAGGTGCAAGCAACATGAAAGTACTCACTATTTAATCAGCTGTAAGCAATTTCGAGTTTTCCAGAGAAAACTAGTCATTTCAAAATTACCTTGCAGACTGCACTCAGGGGATATGTCCTGTTTAAATATTGTACACTGCATCTCATTATGTGTCATAGGAGATTGCAGAAGGATATAATTTAGGGATTATATTTCTTTTGCCCTCTCTTTAAAAAAAAAAAATATTTTACAGTTTCAACTTTATGCTAATGCAAAAGTCATTACTACAGTCCCAGGAACTTTTACTGTTGAGTCTGGGCAAATGTAATGGGCTGAAACTAAGCATCATGGAAAAACTATGCAAATCACCATGTACAGTAAATCAAGCTAATAGGCAGACTTCAGCTTTCTTCCATAAAGGTCACACATATTCTGCAAACAGGAGGGGAAAAAGAAAAGGTGGGGGGGGGGGGGCTGCAAGGAAACGTAGTGGCAATCCATTCATTGAATGTGTAAGTAAGGAAACACTAACTAAAAATAAATAGTTGATGTTGTCTTTGCATGGATAAAAAGCTTCCAAGAGAGGAGAATATATATATATATATATAACATTTTTTCCTAAGGAGGACAAAAATACAGACAGACAGATAGCATACACTCTTAATTACGTGAACTATTTAAAGAAAAACAAAGCCTTTGGAACTGTTTTCCAAAAAAAGACATGTTACAGCTGAATTACAAAGTTAAAGACCCAAAGTATAAGATTATTAGAATAAATTAAAAATAGGTATACACAATAAGCCTTACTAAATTATCATAATAGTTCCCTCCAGCTCTAAAACAAAAGACCCTATTCCTTATTTCCACATTTTTCACCATTTCGCACTCTACAAAAGTATTTTCCTTACAATCATAATCCTTTTTCCATTTGACTAAGCTAAAGTCTTGGCTATTCTTTCTGAAATTCCTCATCTCAATGATACACAGCCAAAATAAGAACTTATAGTCTTTCCACTCAGCACCTTTGAGCCCTCCATTGATCTCATACTCTCTATGTCACTTCAAGTCATTTGTTCCTCTGCTTCTTTAAACGCTTTTCCCAACCTTAGTCTAGACAGCATCAACGTAACAGTGTAATTTATCTCAATATCAAGAATGATAAATAACTTATTTCTCACACTCCTCAGGGTGACTTTTAGTCTCAGATCTCTGTTTCCTATGCTTACTCCTGGCAGACAGGCGCACTGTATTCTCTCTTGTGCATCCATTTCTGTGGTATTATTTCCTTCCCCACCTAGCAACACTGACAGATCTGAGCTCCTCATCTTTCCTTTCCTGTTCTTGCTACTGCCTCCAAAACAGCTTTTCTTCTCCTTTATTCACACTTTCTTTGGTCTCTAGTGTATGCCTATTCCCATCTTTTCTTCTCTCTTATGGCTGTGTGTGCTTCTGTGGAACATCTTCCTTGCCTGAAGATTTGCTTCCAGGCTTGTGGCAAACTGGCCCTGCACCTTCCTCTCTCCTCAGCCTTCTCTCAACACCGCAAATCCCATGGGCACTCCAGCATTGTCCAGAGCTGCACAGCGGTAAATTCTTACATTTCCTGGTCCTGAGTTCAACAGCAAGTAGTTCACACAGAAGTGTCTTCCACAGAGCATCAGCATGAGATGAGCATGAGTTCCCTTGAATTCAGTTACTCAGGTCTCTCCATTTTGCCCCCCTTTTTTTTTTCTCCTCCAAAAAACAAACAAAAAAAATTTACCAAAAAACAACAACAAGAGCTTTTGCTTCACTCATATCTGTTTCCACTTTAGGCTTAACTGCCCAGCAGCAGTCTTCAGAGATAGGAGGCTATCCACAATGTCCTTTATCCAAATCTTCTCAACTCCAGGTGTACTTCAAAAAAAGATACACTTCTTCAGAGTAGCCTGCAATCTATTCAGACCAAGTGCATAGGTTCAGCCCTTTCAAGGACATGGCTATCTACCCTGGTGCATTCACACCTGAGTAGCCTACAACTATTTCATAAAATTACGGAGGTTAAAATAATTATATAAACTCTCCAATTGCTGTAAAGCCCTGAAATATACAAGCCTCATCTATTGAGACCAAAAACGGAAAGGCAAGTCATTAGTCAATGTATTTTAAGATTCTTAAACAACTTCACCGTCATTTGGAGAGCCTACAGATATTGTATAACTTTTTACTCTCAAAAAAAAAAAAAAAAAAGAAAAAAAGAATATGGATGTCACTTTGTAATTAGTCAGGGTAATTAAAGACATAATTTTGATAGATAGATGTTGCCTCTGTTTTCCACTAAAGTCAGCAGAAAGTTGGGGAATTATAAACAAAGTCAGATTATACTTGAATTCGGTTCTTTCTTCTGAAGGAAGTTTTCATGATTTCACCTGAAAAATACAGTATCTTGATTTTGTTCAGCCATCAATTTTACATTTAAGGTTAAATAAAAAATCTGCATTTACATTTTTCCTTCTAATTATCTCAAAACATCAGAAATAATTATATTAGATAGAAAGTGCACCAACAGCCTGAAAGTGAGCTCTATAAGAGGACACACAGAGCTGGTTTACACATTGAAAAACATCTGTTTTTTTTTTTTTTTTTTTTTTTTTTTTTTTTTTTTTTTTTTTAAAAACACACAGCCCCAGGAATGTCTCTGCAGACTCCCTAAAACCCACATCTTACAAGCAGACCTAAGCCAGGTGAATACAATGCAATAAACTTTAAACAAGTTCTCTAGCCCTATAAAACAAGGCTTGCTCCTCCCTTACACCAAGCACAAGTCCTCTATGCAGTGTTTGCTGCCTCCACGAGATGTTTGGTTTCTCTTCCTTGAACCTCCTCTTTAAAATCTGCTTCTGCATGACATTTTCATCAAGATGGCCTTCTTAGGTTGCAGTATTCTCAGGCTCCTGGTTACCACCTAGAGCAAAGCCATCTCCCACTTGCTTTGTGCTTTCTGCCGTGTGTTGGTCTCTTTCTGCAGCCTCTTGAAGCTTCCAGGCAAGGGACAATCTTTGGACTATCTGCTCAGTTCCCAGAACAATAAGGTTCAAATTTTTCTCCAAAATCAGTGCAATTCTTCATTAAAAAAGTCTTGTATTTTTCCACTCTGAATACTTTTGACAGGAGAGAAGGAAACTTTTTCCCAGTTGGAATGGAAGGGAAAGAAAAAAATAGATTCCCTGCTCTGTCTCCTTTTTTCCATCTATAAGAAACAAAATCTATTAACGAGATTTTATAGAAAGTTTTAGGAGGCATTAATCCGTGAGATATAAACCAACTTCTAATAATAGGTGGAATAATTGTTTCATTATCAAGTCCTTCCACAAACTTCAGCATTCTCCTAGAAAAGGTATTTACTTGTTAAATCTCAAGATTCAAACTATAAAGAATAACACAAAATTCCAGACAGTGTTTTTCATAAAAGATTTTTGAAAGGCAATAAATTGCTGATCTTAATGGTCAAGAAACAAGCATAGCAGATTACCATGAGTTTCAGGATAAATAAGTTCGCTTGGGGCGCAGAGAGAAGGTGACCATTATTTTGCTAAACTTCCTGAAGGAAAGGTGTTTCACAGCCTTCAACATTGATTTTATTTCCATGGCTCCAGAAAAGTCAGTAGTTTTGCCACTGAAATCAGTAAAACTTAAGACAACACTGCATACTTCTCAAACACTTATTTAGAGATGTATTAAGAATTTCAAAAGGGCATTGTATCTGTATGGACTCACATTCCGCGGAAGTTCTTGTTTTTTTGTATGGTGTATTATGCTGTTCTTTTGCCCCTCCCCCCTCCCCCCCCTTTTTTTTTTTTAATAGCCTTCTGAGCAGAGCTACAACAGCATCACAGTGCTTTAAATCTCCTGGATCCTCGGGAGCTCAATTTTCCCCTTGCATGAACCAGACAGTATCGGCAGGTTCTTCTGTGGTTTACACTTGGGTTGTAGCTGTATTTTCTGGCAGCCAAGAGTAGCTAGAATATAATGAGAGACTCACTGGGGGCCAACTGTGATACCTCCCTTCCTCACCAAGAACCAAGTTGTATATGGTTATCTCCTCTACCAACCACAGAAGCTCACAGCAAAAAATATGATTTTCACTGCTGCTCTACCTGCTCAGCAGACATGCTTAACATTAATAAGATAGATATAATCTGTTAAGCAAATGAGTTTTTACAACAGCTTAACACCTGCCTATTCAGTTTGTCCTGAATAAATAATATATTAAGTTTTACAGATTTAAAGCAGGTTTAACAATTTGCCTTAAGTGTTTGCCACTTCATTTCTAGATGTTGTGAACAAAGTTTTCATATAGCAGCTTTATACCCTGGAAAGCTGAACTAGGCACAAGCTCCTGCTCTTCTCTGGGCAAAACCACTGAAAACACCACAGCGTGTTCAGGAAAAGTACCATATTCCTGCCCTATTATTCCTCTCCTCATGCAGTCAAATACGGACACTTAGAGACAGGCAACCAAGCTGCAAACAACTTTGCTCTGATTCAGCATGGCCATTTTTATGAGGAGTAGGAATGCAATTTGGCCCTAAACCTGACAGTGTTGGTATCAGCAGCCCAAGTCTGCTTGTTTGCTGGGATTTGAATTACCCAACCTGCCACACACGGGCAAAGCCCATGGCACCAGCACCATACTGTGTCTCCAGTATGGGAGACATACTTAAATGGCTCAAATACCACACGCTAAACACTCCTAACCTATTTCATTCTAAAAAATTATCTTGTGACTTCAGCTGAGAAAAAGGACAATAAATCCTGTCTGATATTTAAAACCTTTAGGTATGTCTGTCTGTCTCAGCTCCCTTCTCCATGAGCGAGCCAGCACATTTTGTGAAGCTTCTACTACATGAAAATGAGCTATGATCACATCTTCTGAAATATCTAACAGTGACATGCAGACAGGAAGGCAAGAAATATGCACTGCAAGTGTAGCAGGGTAGGTAAGTGCAGTACAGACAGTCAGTGCACAGCCTTCCTCTAGAGCTTCCTGCAAGCCAGCAACTGCTGAAGCCAAGAAAGTTTGTGCCTGATTTAAAAGGCCTAGGACTCAGTCAACAGCCATGAAGCACCAGCACAAAATGCTATGTGAACTCAGCTCTGTTGTACAAGCCATGCAGGACAAATTTATCTGGTATTCTCCTTATTTATACACAAAGAAAGTCTATAACTGATGTGAAAAGTATATTAAGAAAGAAGAAAGGAAGACTGTCTTATGGCTAAAAGGGAATGTTCAGAAGCTGATTCAGGCTTCTCAAGCAAGACACCACCTTAGTTTGCTTAAAGATATTTACCTATTTCACATAAATATTTAGGTAAAGTCTATAGTGACTCAGATACTGCGCTGAGCGAGGAATTATAAAAGTCTAAATAAAAATAACCATAGTCATTAACATTTATGATGCTTTGAGAAATCTTAAATGTTTGATTTCGTAGGACTGAATTACAGGCTATTAGACAATACTGAAATGTTATATTACTTAAGAATACGTGTTAAACTAGAGTATCATTCCCACTTGGAAGCACTAGGGTAGTGGTACCCATTTATAAAACCACAGCCTAATTAACTACTGGCAATTAAAACTATAAATAAATGGGGGTGGGGGGGAGAGAACAGATCAAATAGATTTTGTTTAAATTACCTTAATTAGGCTGCAAGTTAGACACTCTGCCTGGTTTTGGAGAGTTCAAATTGATAAAGCTTGCTATGAGGTTAATTTTCTCAATTCTGGCACACTACTACTGTTACTGCTTGTAAGAAGAGATACCCTTCCACTAACTATCATGACATTATTCATAACACATTAGTCTTCCTCAAGGTGCTTAATAAGAGTTGCTGATTCATCAGAGAAGAACTAAGTACAGTTTATTTAAGTAGGTTGGAATTCAGCTAGGAAAAAAAAAAAAAAAAAGGAAAGAAGAAAAAAAAAAAAAAAACAGCATTTGTGTTTTAGTGACTTGAATGCTGCAAATTTTCTCTTTTATCTGCTCCCTCCAGCCAAATTCCAGGCACAGATGCCTGGAGGTTGGACAGCAAAATTTTAAATGCACATTTGCATTCCTGAATAGAAAACTGAAAACACAGTAGTGTCCAAGTCAATTGCTAATACCTTGGATGATCAACATTCAGTCAGTCTTAAAGAAAGAAAAAATAAAGAACCTAATCAATATAAGGTTTTTGGCATTATCATTTAAAATGGTCTGTATTATGAACAGCAACAGCTATGCTTAATAGGATTAGCTACTACAGCAAAGCTACTCTACGTGATAGCCTTGCAAGACACAAAAATAAATGGAATGATTGTTTTTATGACTTAATATTCAGGTTGAGATAAGGCCCCAGAGGTACTTAATCATCATGAAGGCCCTATATGCCCTTATGAGAAGAATGATAAGTGAATAACCTGGTCATCTGAATGGTAGAAATAATTGAGCATTCACTAAAAAGGAAGAGAAAGGTGCTAATGAGGTATTGGTAGTAACTGCCACTGCAGAAGCTCATAAGATAATGAGGAGAGGCAACAACGGGTCAATAAAAACAGGAGGGCAACTTGTTCAGCTGCCAGGAACTCTTAGGTGCGATAGCTGCAAGGCAGGAGAGACAGACACAGGTAGACACACACACACAGAGGGAGAGAGACAAGCATGTGTTTATCTTCCTTGCAAAATGAAAACATCTGAATCGGGGATACAGCCGAGAAAGCAACGAATCTGTTAATTGTAAACCACAGCCTTACACAGCTAATCATCTATGCATGTCACACACATAGTCAGGAATCAAAGGAATACACTGTTTTCCATGACTCATCAGCAGTGGGTACAGAGACGCTTGTAAACATCATCAAGCAGAGTTTTATTCATTCTGAACTACGCATTAGGGAGCTTAGTGGACGCTGTTAAAATTCTTCAAGCAACAGCCTGGAAAATCATGCTAACAAATAACCTACCTTTGTAATCTTCTGTGCATTAAATGTAACAATAAGTCACAACAGGCTGTGCATCAATAGGCTACTGGCGCATGCTCGGGAGGCATTTGGAGGACCAAAGCAGAAGGCCGAGTGCCTCCATCCATGTGATAAGAGCACCAGCAGCCTACTAATGCACACCCTGGCCTAGCTGATTTTTATTGCAGCATGCCTCATAACTTTCAAATTTGGTGTTTTGAAAAAATATTTCTTAAAACACTTGGAGAGGTAACATATCATTCTTATTAAAAAAAGAAATACCTGTTATGTGCTGTTTTAATGTATGACTTGTCTTGAGGGCTGGTTTTCAAAGGTAGCATTTGTATAGATACATCAAGACCTCTATTACCACAGTAAACACTTTGGAGTCTAACGCATTTACAGCCCCTGAGACTGAGAAGTGCTGTTATTGCTATTTTTACAGATAGAGAATGGAGCATAAAAAGCTGAAATGACTTGCCCAAGGTCACAGAAGAATCTAATGACAGAAGAAAGAGATGAACCTGGATCCCCACAGTCAATGTTAGCACCTGAAATCAGCAAAACCTAAAGGAGATTGATCATCTAAGTTTTCCTGAACTTTTCATAGTGTCTTTGTTTCTTCCACATACTGCTAAACTTCTACTAACACTGAACACTGAGATTATCATTTCCAGTGACAAAACAAAGGCAGCTTAGCCAGGAGGGGCACTGCTACTTCAGGCAGAAGCTGAAGACAGTATGTTCAGAAACTCTTCATTCGTTTTCCTCATCCTTAAATTCCAAGTAATGAGCAAAGATGCTGGGTTTCCAATGGGAACATGGGAACAGAGGCAATGAGCACTCTAAGAAATACTATGAAATAACAAGATTCAAGGCAGGGGAATTAAATAAGATACAGGAGATCAAGAAGCTATTTACTCCAATCAGATCCATACAATGAGCAAGCAACAACTAATATCCAGTTCCCACTGTAACATCAGAATGTTTTGCATGCATAGATTGATGAAACATATTTGCACACAGTATTTCCCCGGTCCTCTCCCACTCTCAATTTTCCCCACAACAGGTTGGAACAGGCAGAAAAACTCTCATATAGAGGCTTGTTCCAGAATTGGTAACAAATTATCCCCCTTGCCTTGCCCACCATGGATCTGAACCTGCTGCTTATGGTAGAAGTTTCTTTAGAGAGAAGAGAGTTTCCACAGAAAACTTGCACAAAATTACTTCAGAAGGTGAGAGTGAGCGAACTGGACAGGATCCATCTAGGAGTCCTTTGTACAGCTGGAGTTGTTAAATTGAAAAGCTTATGTAAACAGCTGAGACAACACTTTGCTTGACAAAATCATCTATAGTAGAGACAATTATTCTGTTCTATGCTTGCTACCTCTCAAAGTATTGCTGGATTTACTTTGCAGTATTGTACTTAAATATATGTATACATATGCATAAGGAAGACAAAGAAAATCTTAATACAAAATAGAAACAAAAAATAGCATGTTCTGCAAGTGTCAGACAATATTACAAAGCAGATTAAACCACAAGACTTGAACAGAAGTAGTGGTTTTATGGGAAGTATTATGGGAAGTAAAGTTTAAATATAAGAAGCCTCTACTAAGCTTAACAAGTAGGTAGTAGGATAAGCTACTGAGAAAAATCGTGGAATCACAGTAGCAATAGACTGGACACTTCCATCTTGGAGAGTCTGAGAATAATTAGTTCTGTCTTGCCACAATCAAACAGTGCAGCCCCCAGGGCCTCTCTCCATCCTAACAGCTGTACACATAAGCAGTAGCCTTGCCCCTAGCTCATCTACTGAGAGAAATATTTTATGAAAAGCCAAATTCCATTCATAAAAAGGCTTGTAAGTCCTCAATGCTACCATGTACACAGAAACCCACGCTCCAGCCACACAAGCAGAATTATGTCAGGTTTTAGTTAGACCTGCCAAGCAGACTGGAAGCCTAAACATAAAGCAGTATAGTTATATTGGCATTTTGTATGTAGCTTTCTTCTGAATACACTAGGAAACTATTTTCTTACACTGAGAAACACTTCAAAAATGCTTATAGATTACAGGGCTTGCAAATCAAAGGCAGCAGTCACTGGTAGGCAGTAATACTATGTTAATGCCATTTTGTATGACTGAACCTTCCCATCTCCAACACTGTAGTGTTTCTGTACACTTCAAGTGCCATGTTACTGTTACAGCTGATTATAATTATTCAGTCCTCAGATAAAGCAAATACCCCTCCTTTGGGCTAAACTCACTTCATTAATCTTTGGTTCTTATTCATCTCAGTCTGACAAATAGGCAGCTACGTGCAGCAGTGAAACTGAAGTCTTCCATGTAACAATTTGCTAAAGCTCTAAAATATATTGCTCATATCAACCACATCTTCTCATCATACTAGTGTTTCAACTAGATACTCAGCCCCTAAGTTTGAGCCTCCACCCATGACTTTCAAACATGCCAATGACTAATAGTATGAACTCTCTCGGGATTGTTCGCTGGTGGGTTTTTTGGGTTTTTTTTTTTTTTTTTTTTTTTTTTTTTTAAGAAGGAAGTTAACTGCAAATCTCGCTTCCATCTAGGATTGGCTGCCTTTTTTGTTTTTTTTTTCCTCCTCTCCCTCCCTCCAAAATCAAGGATGGTTTAAGTCAGGAGGCAGACTTGGGTTTACCTTGAACATAATCTGACACAGGCAAATTCTTCTCAATTGCAACAAATTCTTCTTGTTTTCCTTCACTATATCTCAGTTTGAATTATTTCTATTGACCTGACAGAGGATATCTAATCTCATTTCTTGGCATGGGATCTTGTATTGTGGCAAGAAATGTTTCTCAAACTGTGACTCTGAAGAGGAAATGCTCTGAGTGACTTTCATAATTCCTGGATGGGGGGCTTAATCAGTGCATATTTCCCAGCCCAAACAAGAGCAAGCTAAAAAATATTTCAGTTAACTTCAACCATGGACCTGAAGATTCTATGGAAGTGTAGGAACAGCTGATGCTTAGATGCATGTCATCCACATATCCTCTAAGCACATCCTGACACAGAATTGCTGGTGGCCCTATGCCATCCACAATGGAGGAACTATAGGAGCCAAATAGATTTAAAAAAAAAAAAAAAAAAAAAAAACACCCACACACTGCTCTTCTACTTCTTCACTTAAATTTTTATGGATTTCCTTCCAGCAGCCCTTCAGCTCACCAGTTTGCTATTTCTTTATTCCATCATACACAACCTTCATCCATTTTTCCCTTGACTCTGCTTTTTGTTTTCCTTATTTGTCCCATGACATAGCACACAGTCCCTTTACAAGGTATATCAGGCTGCAAAATCTGCGGAAAATTGAGTCAGCAGAAAGAGCACAGAAACCATGCTCTGGTAACCTTGTGCCCTCAAATCAGCAGCATCAAAAACAATCTTTTTTCTTCACAGCACATTATCAAGACAACATATTTGCATGTTCATGTGTATCCTTTGAGGAAAGGAGGCTAAGTGGTAGAAGAAGCCTGTACTTCTTTTGGTAGGGGAACTACTTACGGCTTAATGACAGTTAAATTCATATTACTTTCTGCTGCCCTTAAGGTTCACAAGCAGTAATCCCATAGTCCTTTCATACAGAGCTGGAGAACACATAATAAATGTTGGCATTTTGTGACTAAGAATAGAATGTTGTTGCCTTTAAGCAAGACCTGGTCTACTCTGCCTCAGGCTCCCTGTGCTGAGAGGAAGTCAGCCAGGCTTTAAAGCTCAAGAGACTAACGAGAAGTGCCACTTTAGAAAGCACTGGGAGGCCTGAGGACATCTACCAGATCTGAGTTAAAACTTCCATACATTTCCATATGAAGAAATGAGAGAATCAATCCAGAAGTGCCTGGTTTTATAATTTCAGAATTATAGGAGCACCCTGAGATAAATCCTCGTGATCCATTCACTGCTTCTCAAACATAGCTGAAGTGGAAAAAAAAAGGTTTACACTGTGTATTAGAGTTAAGTTTTGTCCTGTAAGATGTCACGTGCTGTGAATTATTTCCCATTGGTATTTTCAGAGGCAGTTGAAAGACATTTGCAGCATTTTACTAGAAATATTTTTAAAAGACATTAGGTGTTTTGTAATGCAAAAAGAAACAATCTCAATGGAAAAGCACAACTATGAAGGACAATATTTTCTAGGCCTGCTCAAGAGTGCTGTTCCTAACCAACTTCCACTCCTCTGCACATTTCAAAGTAAAAAGCTGCTCAGATCTACTTCTGAGGTAAGCACCAACTCCCTTCCCTTGCTTTCTGCAAACAAAGGGGGTGATTGGTAAAGACACTTCTCCTATCAAATACCTCCTCACTCTTGCCATCCAGAGCAAAAATCCATAGCTGCACTAAAGACATAGTATCTATTTTTGCAGAAGTTGGTTATGGTTACCTCATCATGAAGCCCTCTCGCCACTGCCTATGGAGCTGGTAGCTTACACTCTGCTATCTCTCTCAAGAGAGACCACAGTAGGACTCAACAACTCTGCACAGATAAACAGCATTGCTCGTCCTCATCCCTTTTGCTAAGGTAAGTGATTCATGGCTTAGTGACAGTGGCTCTGTAAGAGATTCCCATCTATTTGCAAGTTGCTTTGCTGTTGACTGCGGTCAGCTGGTTCACCCACTGGAGTGTTCTATGAACTTGACTAGATCGGAAGAGGATTTAATTCCCTTATACCTATTTACTTGATGTAAATCTGAGCTAGCAATAAAATATGCCAGAGGCAAGGCACTTGAGCATCTGACGAGGTGCTCTAAGTTGAGGTGAAGATCCAGCTGGGCCAGTGAGAGGGGCTTAACACATCTTGTTTCTACAATTTGATCATTGAGCACATATAAAAATAGCCACATAAAAACACCTGCAATTCTCTTCTACTGCAGATTAATTTAAGAACTCTAGCTGCAGTTCTCATGCTCATAAGGAATTCATTGTTTCATGAAATGGGAACAGTTCCTGCCCATTGCTCCCTATTCTTGCTCCATTCAAGGGGAATCAAGCATAGGTCCAGCACCAATGAACAGTCCTGATAAGAACAAGCTCTGCAGTTATGTCCCCAGGCACAAAGAAGAGACAGATAATGAGAAGCAACAGGAAAACCTTCTGGTCGGAGCCAACTCATGCTACCATTAAGTTCATGCTCCTGTAGATGGTTGCACATGCACTCCTCACTCCCAGGGGACCAGAAGCAGTACTCCTACAGGCCTGAAAGAACAGCCCTAAATGTTTTCTGCTCCATTCACACCTGAAATAATTCTCTCAGCACAATCCAGCACAAATCCTTTACTCATAACAAATAAAGGTAGTTCCAGACAGAGAACCATGAAGCATTGCAAAAGTGGTTAATTGTAGAGGCCTGCTTCAAGGGCAGTAGTATGGGACATCTTGTTAGTGGATAACCAACACCAAGGACGGCAGTGTAGATGTTCTACCAGCAGACAAAGCAAAAGCAACTATACGGCTGTTACATGGCCAAGAAGCTGATTAGATAGTTTTAATATAAGCCTTTAGATTATTGGTTTATTAACTGTTTCACATACTTGTAGACAAATAAAGTATTGTATCCAGTATAGTACAGTATAAGTTTTGTTTCATGCTCAATAAAATGTCTTCAGTGCATTACACTGAAGTCCATTCCTTCGCAAGTTGCAACAGTTAATGACCCTCTACTGAGGGTAATTACAGATGAGCCACAAGTGTTGAAAAAGACAAAACCTCACCCAATCAGATGAGGTTAAATTATTAAATTTATTAATAAATTTTATTAAATAAGGACAGTTATTAAATAAGAGCAAAGACTACCCAAAACTAATATTGGTATCTGTTACCAGCAAAGGGTATGTGTCTTCCTGCAACTCTGTAGGCACCTCAAAATTAAGTAAGATGGAACAGAAACCATTCTATCAAACTGATCAACCATCTGCTACACAAGTCTCTTCAGTGAGCATCAAGTCAGGCTCTTCAAAAGTCCCATTTTGATATGATCTCTTGCTGTATCCCTAAGCATTTTCTTGATAAAGACATATGTTGCTTCTTGGTTGGGTGCAGAGGAAAGCAAGGAGGAGATCTACCTGGACAAACAAGCAGATGCTGGTAAAGACAAAGAGGAAGAAGAAAGAAGTGTCCAGAAGGCAGAAGCAGTAAAGGTCATGTAGGAAGAACGCATGGATGTTATTGGAGCATTCAGGGCTAGGGCTAAGAAGGCAAAAGCCCCCCTGGAGTTGAAAGTGTCAAGAGAGGTCAAGGACAACAAGAGCTTCTTTAAAGACAGGAGTAGCAGAAGCAAGTCTAGGGGCAGTGCAGGCCTGCTGCTGAATTGTCCTGGTGACGAAAGACCAAGGAAAGAGCAAGTCACACGTGTCCTTTGCCTCACTCTTTTCTACCAAGATGGCAAGCCCACCTGGATGTGCCCCTGTGCCACATGCTCTAGCTATCCTTGCTAGAGCAGAGGGGTTGAACTAGATGATCTCTAGAGGTCCCTCCAAACTCAACCATCCTGGGATTCTGTAGCTGTCCCTCACGACTCCCATGCCCTAGGAAGAAGGAAGAAAGTTTGGAAAAAGGAAAACTTTGGAGAAGGGTCCATCCCAGGGTTCCAGCTGATGGAGCAGCTGATATTGGCTATCATTTCCATGTGATAAAGAGCTGTCAGCAGGGATTGCCAAAGGGGAAATCACACTTGCTCAACCAACAGAAGGAGTGAATGGGTAGAAGAGGTGAGAGCAGTGGATGTCATCTGCCTTGACTTCAGTAAGGCTTTGCACAGTCTCCTCTTTACGCTCTCTCAGAGGCAAACCAAGGAAATAGGGACTAGATAAGCAGATGGTGAGTGGGACCGGAAGGTGGCTGAATAGAGCTCAGAGTTGTGATCAGTGGCAGCAAGGCTAGCTAGAGGCCTGAAAAAAAAGCAGCATCTACCAATCTTCATCTTCCAATTCATCTGTGATCTGGATAATGGGGCAGAGTGCACCCTCAGCGAGTTGGCTGGTGGACTATCAAACTGGCAGGAGTGGCTGACACAGCACAGGGACTTCAGTGGGCCGAAGAGATGGATCGAGGGGAACCTCCTTAAGTTCCTCAAGGAGAAATGCAAAGTTCTGCACTTAGGGATAAATAACACCTTGCAGCAGTAGAGGCTGGAAAACTGCAGGAAGGCACTGGGCGCATCCTGGTGAACAAGCAGCCGACCATGAGCCTGCACTGCACCCTTGTGGCCAAGGCAGCCGGCGATGCCCCAGGCTGCACTGGGAGGAGCATTTCAGACAGGCACAGGGAGGCCGTCCTTCCCCACAGGTCTGGGGAGGCCAGAGCTGCAGAGCTGTGTCCAGAGCTGGGTTCCCCAGCATGAGGGATATGAAGTTACCGGAGAAAGTCCAGCAAAGGGCCACAAAGATGCTGAAGGCCCTGGAGCAGCTCTCCTATGAGAGAAAGGTTGAGAGCTAGATCTGCTCAACTTGGGGAAAAGGCTGAGGAGAGGACTTTAAGAATACAGATAAGTATCTGAAAAGACAGCATAAAGAAGATGGAGCCAGACTCTTTTCAGTACCACCCAGCAATAGGACAAGAGGCAGAGGGAGCAAACTCGAACAGAAGTGCCATCTGAACATGAGAAAAAAGTTTCTCTACTGCAAGGCTAACAGAGCAACGGCAGATGTTGCTCAGAACAAGCTTGCTGAGCCTTCCTCCTTGAAGATACTCAAGGGCTACCTGGACCTGATCCTGGCCAACATGCTCTTAAGTGGCCATGCGTGAGAAAGGGAAACTGATTAGGTCCCTTCCATCCTCAACCAGTCTGTGAAAGTGGCATGTTGACCATTCTTGAAGCCATTTCAAGATCTCCTACTAAGTGCCTTAGAGAACAAACACCAAGCCAGAGCCTTCTACCCCAATTCCTATTTCTTATGCGTACCCTCATTTTTACCACACACTTTAGATATAGCTAAAAAAGTATTTTAAAATAAATTTCTAACTGTGCAGTGTTCTAAGCTGCAGTCTAATCCTTCCAAAGAAGGTTATTATTCTCAGTAATTCAACTTATACTGAAGTTTTTTCCCTTGCCAGAGAATTAAGTGGCAGGTTTTTTCTCTCTTGACAAGGACCAATTACAGCCAGGTTTTACTAATACAATTTAAGCTTGCATGCCCCCTTTACACTTTTCATGCTGGGAATATCATATGTTTTGATAGCTTCATATTATGCAGTTTTGCACGGCTGGAGATTTCAAACACTGTGATAGTCCTGCCAGGAATCACATAGGGGGCTTTCCTTTAGAAATCCAGCTGCTATGATTGTCCTGCCAGGACTCATAGAACTGAATCTTGATGTGGAATGCCCTACAATTTTACTGTGCTAGGAGTTTAACTTTGAGTTAAACTTTGAGTATGTTTACTTTGAGGGGAATGTGGGAACACCAGTGGTGAACTATTTAACTCTGACTTGTGGCAAGTTCCAGGATGTGATGTCATCTCAGCTTGCAGGGTTTGTACCAATTTAGTGGGCACCAAGGGACCTCTTTTCTAAGTAGGCACATAAGAGCTTGGGGGGATTCAGTTTTTTTTTGTTTTGTTTTGTTTTTTTTAAGTTCCAATGCAATTTATGTGAAATCCTCTTACACACCCTCAAGCCTCAGCTGTCTTCTCAGAGCAGCCATGGTATTTACTTGACTGCAGGTCCTGTGCACATAGGAGAAATGCATTTATCTTGCTCCCCTAAGTGCCACCATACCGGGACACAGGGAGTGCCTTCCAGTAACCTGTACTGCATTGAGGGACCTTTGGAACAAGCCAGCAAACCACAGGCCTGAAGAAACCTTCTGCTCTCAGAGGAGTGCAGGGCTATACCAAATACCTGCAATTTAGCATAGTCAGTTGACCTGCAACTAGCAGAGTTAGAGAAGAAGCCAAGAGGATGGCAGTTCTTATTGTGACACTGATTTTTGGTTATTATATCAAAGGAAAAATAAATGTTCTGCTGAAAGGAAGGGTGAAAATATTGCTAGAAGCTTCACGTTTCCATTCCTTGCATTTGGGGAATTAGTCAAATTTATTGCATGTACAGCTCCTATGTTGAAGAGGCAATTCAGAATGCATACAAAACCCCAAGCAAATTAGTTAATTTCTAAAAAGGAACCTAAAATGCATCTGGCTGTATCCACACCATAGGATACCTGTATCCCATCTGTGGTTTGAAAGAATGCTCATTTTTACCTGCCAGAGGAAATACCATTTCCATTTCAAACTGACTCACTGGGTTCATATACCATTTAATGATTTAATGATGAAGGTGCAACAGTTTATGCAGCAAGACAAAATTTAGAATAGCTGCCAGCAGCTGCAAGTAAGCAAAAGACCACAAGTAAATCAAGTATAAAACAACCTTAACCTAGACCTACCAACAGGAATCTTCCCAGCTTTCAGTGCCATGCAACACCTCAGTAACAAGTTATTTTGCCAGGATGTATTTAGCAGAGGCAGCTCCCCACTTACTTATCCCATGTCTCATGACCCTTCTAAAAAATGCATAAGCATGGGTCAGGCTACAGAGTTTACCGCACGTAAGTCAAACTTGTGTGATCCTCTGCAGTGTCTTGTTCCTGAACACAGAACTACCCGAGAGCGCTGCTGCTTCCTCTGTCTCACAGCCTCCTCAAGTGCATGGTCCAACAGACACTGGGAGTCTAGGACCTCAGTGGGAGCTTACAGAAGCTGAAGACAAACTTTTAGAGTAGGAGGATGTAAATTACAAGGTTTCTGCAATCATGAAGGACAACTGCAGACACCCCAATTTTAATAATTTCCAAAGTATTAGTCTTTTTTCTGAAGATTTCTTATTCTCTTCTCAGAAACAGTCATAAGTTAAAAGATAGACTTAAAACCTTTGCCTGCCTTTATAGCTTACTCAGAAGTAGAAACAGATTTTCCTGCATACAACCACCATGCATCTTTCTCATTGACTGTAGCTATTGAGAAAACTTACCTGTTGGGACAAAACTGTCAATTTATTGATAGTACGCACTCAGTGCTAAGACAATGGAGTATGAGATGAGATAATCAAAGATACTATTTGTAGCTTTTAAATGCTTTCTTCCCCCTCTAGCATACAGGAACAAGAAATAATGCTTTATCCTATTTAAACAGCAGTAGTGTAAAATTGTTGCAGCAATGTTAACCCCTGCAGATGTATTCATCTACAATGCAGATTCATACAGATTCTGCCATCCTCAAAATTTTGCCAGTTCTGAATGAGGTAATATATTTGTCTAAGCTCAGTTACACTGAGACTTTTGCCTTTGAGACACCCTTCACTGTTTCCAAACTGGAAAGTTTAAGGTTTCCTGAATAAGCCTTAAAACATGAAACCTCAGTGACAAATATTTTGGCCAAGAGCCTTCAGATCGAGCCTCTTCTCTACAGAATTTCATTTGCATTTTATTCATCAAAATGCCTCTAAATGAAAAATTCAACTGCATGCCATCCAGGTCACTTCAAGGTATTGTACTGAATATTACAGATGGAAAGCAGATAATCTGGTCGCATTTAGTAGATGTATGCACACTGTAAAAGGCCTGCAAGCTGCTCTTCAAGCACAGAGCATTTCACTCGGCAGTGAAACACCGCCTGAAGAAGGCCTTCCAGGAATGGCACTTCAGCCCCAATAAATCAAGCCTTGCTCCAAAGCACCATATGTCATGCAGAGGTGCAGAGCTCCCAGATGTCAGGAGATACAGGGAGTGACAGGGCACAGCCCTCTGCCTGAGGCAGCTCTTCTTTCAGGGCAGCAAGAAAGTGCTTATGAAGTAACATCAGGGTGCTGAGGTGCCTGGTAATATGCAGGCTTTACAGTTAGCATCACTGTAACATCTTGCATCCTTAGGCACATCGTAACTTTCACAGGCATATGATCTACTGCACTGCAACTTGCATGCATATTACAGCCATATGTAATTTGGTTCAGTGCTAATCAAAAAACAAGTTCAATGTTATGTACTGCAGCTTTGAAATGTGTATCAGGTATTATTGGCACTGAGAACACACTTGCCTCCTTGCAGCACTCAGCATTCACTTATTTCAATTATTTGTCACATTACAAGAAGGTCCCATCTCAGCGTTAAACTTAATGGTTAAAAGGGACTCTTTGTCATGCTTTTCATGCAGTATATTTCCCAGCATCATGTTGTCTAGCTTCTTTTAAAATGACCTGTGAAATCTCTTCCGTTACAGCAATCTGCAATTCACCAAGCACTCATTTCTGATCACACAAGGACTCCTATATGCAGGGCTATGAGCACGGATTTACTCAGAATTCAGGCAAAATGAAACAGTTCATTCTGAGAGATACAATAAAATACGGTGTAAACCTCAGAAAGCACTTATATTTGAGTTTCCCAGCTTTGAATTTCCTTTAAGCTGTTTACTATGGCAGACAACCATGTAGACTGTAACATCTAGCTCTCTCAGTGACATCAACTTGTAAAGCTTTACCACCGAACATCTCCCTGAGCTATCAAACTATAATAGGGGAGCTATGAAGGAACAGAAAGAAATATTCCCATTCTTGGTGAATATTATTCTCATGGTGAATATCATCTTACTTTGCAACATGCTCAATAAACAGAGAATCCAGAGTCTGCCAGTAATGTACAAGAAACAAGTTAAAGAGTTATTTCTAAGTTTGTGGTCAAGAAGATAAATGAGCAACAAAAACACACAAATACTCCTGCAAAATCCATATTCAACCAGAAACATTAGCAAATATTAAGCTCTTAAAAGACTGGTCCTCAATAAAAGGTCTTTATGTCATTTACAGCCCATCTAAAGGAAAACACAGTAAATATGGTTTCAAAAAAATAGTATATTTGTACTGTCTAATTTTAGCTATATAAATAGTAATATCGCTATAATACATTAATGCTAGCACTTGCTCAGAGGTGAGCATAAAAGGAAATCCATAACCATGGGTCTGAGGCAATTTTCCATTTTCAGTGGGCACTTTCATGTTAGTATTAACAAGAAATCAAATTCACTGCCCTCAAAATAATAATACAAAGACCCCACTCCTCTTTTTGTCTGCCTAAAGGCACAAAAACCTTTTCTTGTGGAAAGTCCTTACGGAACGATTTGTTTTCTTTTTGTCTCTGTCATCCTTCACCAAGAACTATCAGCAGAAACCTTCATTATTCTGCTTTCATGCTCAAACTCTCCTCAGTTCCCTTCCCCTCTTGATGGGGCAAAGGGCTTAATATTTTTTAACCTATTAATGGTTAAATATTTTTTCTGCTTCTACTATTACACTTTGTGCCTCTTCCAATTTGTTATATATCCACATTTTCATTTCACATGCTCCCCTGCCAAAGGAGTATGAAGACAAAGAATTGGGAGACAAAATGTCCCCTTTAGTCTCAGATATGTCCCAGCCTTTTTTGAAGCAGAGTCATCACTGTTTCTAACACATTTCTAGAATAAAGGCTTGTACCCAAATTAAAAGGCAGAAACCTAGGCCAAGATTAATTGCAATCAGCCTGACAATCTGTTCATCTCCTGCTTGCTCATCAATTACTCTGATAGAGAAGGAAGGGCTCTGGCTCCAAGGATCAAACTGCCACCCCCTCAGTCCTTGTTCTGTACTCTGGTCTGGTGCTTAGAAACTACACCAATAAGTAGCATTTGCTGTGGTTTTGCACCATGTTGTCTTGCCTGCCATTTGTCACAGTAAACACCATGTGCTGGCTTCTGCACACTTATCTGCCAGATTCTCTGCCTCCAGACTCTTCTCCTGTACTACTTGGGACACATTCAAACAGCTTCCAACAGGCACGGATAGGGGTCACACTCCTCTCTCCCGAAAGTGAAGTTCTACAGTTCTCCACTAATATTTCCTTCTCTCCAGATACTGACAAAATCTGCCTCCTTGCTTAGCAGAACTTTTAGAACCATAAAGGCCTTGTGGCCCAACGAGTTTAATCACAACTACCGCACACCTTACACTTTCCTCCAAGTAAGTATGCTTGTCCTTTCGACATCTCACCCGCCTCCTGGGAGTCCTCCAAATTAACTGCAAATGTATCCAATTAACCAGTTCACTGAGCACACCAAGTTAAATTTCATCTGTCTGTCGATTTGAATATGCTCAGATTTTCCAGAAATTCTTTAACAAGCATTTTCCTGATCTGTGACTTTTCCCTTTTTTCCTGTCAACTTCAGGACGGCTTCTGGTGGGTTCATTTCTAAAATGAATACCTGGGGGGAGAGAGCAGAGGAGTCGTCGTTAATAAAAAAAATTAGAAATTTAAAGGATTTAAAAATATTTTTAAATATTGACTTAATATTTAAAATTATTAAATTAAAAAAATAAAATAAAGTTAATATTGGGGCAGAAACTGTTAAGCACTTCAGCTTCCAGAAGCACATCTCCCAAATGGCAAATGCACATCTGTGGTCCCCCAAAATCAACATTCTGCTTAGTGCAAACCCATTTATTTCCTTTTCACTCCCCTCCACAAATAGCAGCTAGTGACTCCCAAGGAACAAACAGGACTTTTCCACACAGCCCACGGGTTTTGTTCAGCTGCAGCTTCCACAACTCAGTTCTTCACTGTAGACTTCACTGAGATATGAAGCACAAGCCTACCTAAAAGTAGGCAAGCAGACTTACTGCTGCCACTATCTAATATTTAGGCCTATGAATTGTTCGAGGTCCTTAGATGATTTCCTGAAATTACTAATGCATCTAGGTCTGGACAAGTGCTTAAATATAGCACTAAACTGAAATATTTCTTCTTCAGTTTCCTTTTTATGTAGCCCATTCCATTTTATACCTGTTCTTAGACCAAAAGCTTCCAATAGATTATTATTAAGCCTGATTGTAAAATACCATCACTTTACTGAAATGCTTCACTGATCTGATTTTATCAGCACTTTCTCTCTCAAACATAAATGCTTTTCAAGTTTATTTCAAAGATAAATATATCAGAATATAAACAACCATAACCTTAGTAAAGCACTGTACATCAAAGCAATAGCACTATCCAGTCAGAGAAGGAGTCTCATCAAAATTCTGTCAAACTATTTTGATAAAAGAGAAAAATACATCAAGTATATCAAAGTGCAAGTACATTTGTTTATCAAATGACAGCACATATCCTGAACAGGATAAACATGACTACTGCAGTAATGCAATAACCGAGGTTTCTGTTACACAAAAACCATTGATAGTGCTTACTGAAAATTGGACAACAAAAGCCAACAACTCAGTGCCTGAAATGGGTTTTCCCACTTATGGGAAAAAGTTTTATAATAATTTCCCAAGAACTCAAACACATTTACAACCATGTAATCACAAAATACATAGGCCAAACTGCTGGTAAGTAAATGAAAAAGACTCTGCTATAGTAAATGGAGTTGTGATTAAATGTCATAGGCACCAGGAAAGTATTTTGGTCACACAACTACCTTTCCTCTAAGTTTAACTTTTGCAGAGAAGTATACAGAAATAGCAATGCTAATGAAGAACGTCAGCATGAAACACTGACAACCTTTTGGCCTGTTTTAGAAACATCTGGGAAATTACACAGATTTTTACTTTTTAACAATTCTTTCATTTTCCAGAATACCTGCATTGCAGTGTCAATCTTTTTTCTATTATAAATAAAGAAGTCCAGTAAAATGAATGCAATAGTGAAAGGTGAATAAACTAGCCTAACTGAAAGTAAAATTTGAAATCTTCATTAAGAAATAAATAATTACTTTTAATGAGAATGTCAAAATAACATTTCATTATATTACTCCTATACAGCACATCATTCAACACTGACTATTCTTTTTGCTGTTATTCACCTCATAATACGAGCTATGCAGTCATGTACTCAGCCTGAATTTCAGGAGTGTGCACTTAAAGCAGCACCTGGCCCCTGTTAAATCAATAGCAAATCAACTTCAGCTGAGAATTTACTTCTTGTTTTGTAAAACAGGGTCAGTAGTTTTCTATAATGCCAGAATCTATCCTGATCCATTTTTCCATCAACTAAATTCCATTTTCTATAACCTATGACCAAGCTAAGTCATAGGACATAATTATCCCCTTTAAAACAGTACTTTTTTTTTTTCTTTTCCTTAAAAAAAAAATCCCACAAACAACAACAAAAAAAGCACCCACAGAGTTAATACATAATGTGCATACATCCATTTGAGCCCAATAGTTTAGAAACCTTCTTTGTGGGGGGCAGGAAAAGGTAGTAGTGGTCACGTAAATAATTATGAAGCACTATTAAAAGTGAAGTCCCTAATTTAGGTGCATATTAAGAAACTGCTGTTTAAGAGAGAACACTAGTCATAGCCTCATTATTTTTAATAACCCTTCTTAATGTTTATATTTCAAAAAGTAAAATTCTATGATCCTTTTTGTACATAAAAGCAGTAAGAATGTTCAAAGGTATATGCAGATAATTCAGTGTAAAAGACGCTGGGGATGTATATCTGTCCCTTATTTCTTTAAATACCTCTTACGATACTGCTCAGCTCAGCTTTGATGCCGTGACTAACCACCTGCCCTAATTCTGCACTGTACTCATTAAGATGTGTAATAATCCCTTTCTAGGCTCTTTAATGAGCTTTATTAGCTAACTAACTCTAAACTAAACTGTGTTCTCTTTGCTAAGCTTCTACCATGTGTTCGAGTCAACATACTTGCTAACATACAATAAATGTTTTTATTCCCTACGTCAAGCTCACACTGGGCCTCTGCCCCACAGCACCAGCCAGACTCTAGTGCTCTCATTTGCTGCAGGCAGCACCTCATACAATGAATATCAGAACTCAATGAGACTATTTATACAAGCAGGTGATAGGCTCTGTGTGTACACGCAGGATGCAAACACAGCTATGCTAAGCGCCTTCCCGTGCATACAAGCCCTGCCATTTTGTCATTTGTAACATTCACTTTACTACATTAATATGGGACCTGAAATTCTGTTTTCCTGCAACACTGCAGTTTACTTAACTAACAGCCCATTAACCAACATCTGAGGTCTTGCAACAGTGCAACACTCTCCCATGAAGTAGACAGGTGCACATACAGTATGACTAATGATGGTACAGTGTTAACATGATGGATGGAAAGAAAGTAAATGAAAATCAGAGGCTAAGCAGCATCTGAAGCTGTTGCACTATGATTCCTATAGATCTAGTGCTGCACTGAGCACTAAGTGCAGAGGTCATTAGGCAGGCATCAGATCATATTTCAGCAATATACTCACTTACAGGAATTTAGGATCAGAAGTCCAAGCTACAGCAGTTATGCACAAATTGCAGAGAGCTACAGTGACTTGCATGTTACCAGAGACTGCCTTTCTGAAGCTCTCTGAAGCTCTAAGTTTTCCTAGGTCTAGAGCTTCATTATTAAGAACGACAGTGCCAGCCCTACCTGGCAGTGCCGCTGAATGATTACAGATAAATGCTCTTGGGAAAAGGGAGAGTTGCTCATAATCTCCCATCACCCATGGGTGCTTTACCAGCTGGCAGCAGTGGATTAGCCTGTACTCACTGCTTTGTTTTCACTGAGGTGAAAACAAAAGGATCAGCCACGGATTTCTGACTCTTCTGCATCTACAAGTTGAACATACATAACTGCAGCCGTGCTAATGTACCCAGCCAACCTTCTCTCATTACACTTGATCATAGTCAGTCATTCAGACGCAATAACTGATGACCTGATTGATAATGACAATGGCTAACTATTTTTTTAATGGGCAAGGTTAAGGCATATTTAAAAAGTGTAACCAGTATATTCCTGTATTGTATGCATGCTTGCCTATTAAAAAATAAAAGTCATTGTTTAAAAAAACAATACTAACAAACCCAGACAAAGGCTCTAATATGGCAGAGATGGCATTCATTCTTGAACTCTTCTTTGGGCCTTGTGAATGCTGAGCACTTCACTACTGAATAAAATAGCCCCAAAAGAGCCATTGCAAAACACATCAAATCTCCATAGACAAAGCTGGGACTTGTTTTGTCAGTCTTACCTAGGATGAGAGGTTCAGTTGCTAAAAACAACAGCATGGAGGCGAATAAAATCCCCTCCACCCTCTTCAGCCATATTTTTTTAAACAAGACAGCCTGTGCCATATTTTGTGAAGATCTCAGTCAGTGACACACTCCGTCCTGAGAACATCTACCAGGTAAATCTCTTAATAAATCTCCATACATATCTGTGGAAACGCGAAGACTCTAGATCCTGACCAGGCTCAGGCAGCGTGACCTTCCCAGCACTGCCAAGACTGAGGCATGTACAACTACGTCCTGTAGGAGGAACAAGGAAGCCAAACCCTGATACGCCTAGGTACAATTAAAAAGCTTCAACACCCAAGTCGGATCTCTGGCATTTTATTTTGAGGGCAAAAAAATAAAAGACTTCACTCAGTATGGAGAGTATAGAACTACTTTAGTAAACTAATGCACAAAAATATGATGATGTGTTTAGATAATGTTGTAACTGGAAACCCCAACACCAAGATATTCAAGTAAAAGACAGAAAGAGAAAAAAAAAACACAAATAAAAAACAAAGCCCACAAACACCATTAAAATATCTGCCTTATCAATTTTAACTGCTTAACAGAAAAATACTTAAAAATAGTCTTGAAGGAAATCTCTATGTACTGCACAAATTAGTCTGCTTTCAAGACAGAATATTGTAAACTTTATTTTTAATTATCCCCTTTGAAAATGCGGTTCTCCAAGGAACATTTAAACATGAATCTGTGGTAGAAAAGCAACATACTGGAGGTGTTGCAAACTAATTAGGTTTTCATCACTAAACTACTAATTGACATGGGATAAGAATGGGAATTGAAATGTAATTGACTATAGTAGTCCTAGGTTGGTAAGAATAACTTAAATTACATGGATAACAAAAGCAGCTACTGCTTTTTGCTATTCACACTGCAGTCGGAACATTAACGCATAGTAAATGCAACCATGCCAAAAATAGCAGTATAAAGCTAACTTCAGGCATTCAATCATAAGCAAGCCTCTCAAAACAATGAAATTGGCTTTAAAGTCATGAGATCTTTCAACTTGCCCAACTTAAATTTTCACAGAATGATGGTATGGAAGAACTCAGACTTTATTTTACAGAAGTTGGCTACTAGGAACAATGTTAATGACTGCAAACTAGGATACCTCCATCTCCACTAGTATCCAGCAGCTCAACCTTCAGTAGAAGTCTCAAAAGCTGGCAATGCTGCAGGTCTCATTTGTTGGCAGTGAGATGCTCTATCATTTGATCGTAACTGAGAGATGCAGCTTCATTAGACCTGACTCCCCAGGGGGCTTCTTTTCTCTCATGGCTATGTTCTAAACACACAAGTTATTACACTGTTTCTCAAAATGCATTCTCCAATGTCAAACTAGCATCCCTGAAGTATTCATACAGCGTAGAGACTAGCAACAGCCTATAAAAAAAACCCCACCTTTTTTCAGATCCCGGCAAAAGTATATAAAAGGAGCTAATATCATTCTTGGCATACATATAAAAAAAATAATAGAATTATAGAATGCTTAAAGATGGAAGGGACCTCTAGAGGTCATCTAGTCCAAACCCCCTGCACACACAGAGTAAAAAAAAATATACCAAAGTATCAGAAAATCATGGGTAGCTTTTTGGGCAATGTAACAGCAAGTTGGAAATGTTTTTCTACATCTACTTCCCCCCCTCCCCATCCCGTTAAATGCATTGACCTGAAGCCACCTAGCAGCATTCTTCCAGTTCAGAGAAAGAACAAGGCATTTCTTACTTAAGTTTAACTTTTAAATTAGCTTTCCACTGAACATCTGAACAACACTAAGCAACCTGTCTTCTCTTTTCAGGTCACAGCAAGTACATTTAAGGTTTTATCTTAAGCCTTCTGGAACTGGCATTCTAACTTCAGTGCCAAGTTCTTTAAAACTGAGTTTCCTTGAAATATGACCAAATTTGCCTTTCCGGCAGCCATTCCATAGTCTTCCATTTCTGTGCTTCTAAAACACAACTAGGCATGTTGCTTTCAGCTGATACTTAATCCTGTTAAGTAATCAGAAGTTCTGGATGACACTGCAGGCAGCTACCTGCTACGAAACCTGAAGTTGCTTCTGCAGCCCCTGTGAGGTTTTGCTGCCAGTGGCTCTGCTCTCCCCACGCTCACAGCATGGAGTTCTCTGTTCAGAGGCAGAACACCTGCACTCACGCTCATGGGCCTGCAGTCCCATCTGCGGCTCCCAGGAGCGCTGCAGCCGCAAGGCCTCAGCCTGCAGCTCTCAAACCCTGGCGTCCTCATGCCTTGTGACCATGCAGACTGACACCAAGTCCCCTGCACATCTCACTTCAGCTCTGGCCCTGGCAGAACAACCTGCAGGCCTTTTTTGGGCAGAGCTTCTCAGCAAAGGGGGAAAGCAAAGTGCAATAGAGGCTTGCACTCAGCAAACAGTATATACACACATAGGTTTTACCTAATGCTCAGTGAGGCTCAGCTGATATAAACATTATCTCCCCTGGGCCTGGCAGGAGACAGAAAAGAAGATGCACTTTCCTCCTAATCATTTGTTTCAGTTTCCTCCAGTGCTATACTCTTTACCTCTTCACCAAAACACTGAACTCAGCATGGCATGAGGAAAATCCTACAAAATTGGTATTTTTGCATCCTACTTAAAAGCCACTGTTTCCTGAGCTAGCTGAGCTGACTGAACAAAGCACTATCTTCTGCTTGTCCCAAAATATTCAACAACTCAGCCCCTCTGATAACATACCGCTACCCAATAATTTTTTTTTTTTTAAAAAAAAGCATTAAATTATAGCTGTAACTACATGATAGGTGACTAAGAAAGACTAGATAGCACTGAGTAGCAGAGGAAATAAAAACATTTGCATTTCATCTCATACCAATGACTATGTTAACAAACTAGAATATATAGGTCTCTATTCCACATTTGTTAAAAGTCCCCATAACAAAATCTTCATATATAACATAACATAATTTAAGACCACCAAACAGATGTTTAGGATTAATCTAGCATGAGCAATCAAAGTGCTTCTAATCTTCAGATAACAATTCCATCAGGTCACATTCCCTAAAATGTTCATTGGATCATGTGATATGAAACACAACAAGATACACTTCCCCCCCCTTTAGTGTCAAAGCAGAACTCTCCCACAGCAATTTTCAGCAGTTTTTCAATTAGTCTGTCAATGGGATCCAGATGAAACTCTCACTGATGAGGAAAGAGTGGGCTTGAATTTCACTTGGCTCAGTTCACCCTCCTAATAGCAGCCTTTCAGTAACTATAAGGCACTTACTAAGAAAACACAGCCAGGACTCTTTCCCAAGATGCATGGCAAGGGGGATAAGACAAATTGAAATGAGAGGTTCAGACTAGATAAGAAGAAACTTTTTTGCCTTGGGGATGACCAGGCAGTGGAACAAGGCACCAGGGAGGTTCAGCTGCAATCCTTGGAAGGTTTCAAGACTGACTGGATACAGCCCTAAGCACCCTGGTCTGACCCCAGAGCTGATGCTGTTTTGAGCAGAGAGTTGGACTAGAACCCTCTTGAGGCTCCTCCCAACCTGAATTACCCTCTGCTCTTATTATAGCTCATCATATAGTTATTTCAAGTAGCTCATGAGTACCTACTTTCTCGTTAAATATTTTGCAGTCAGTGATAGAGTTCTATCTGAATTTACAGGCATATTCAGACAGAAGAATCCACCAGATGCCCTTTTTGTACGCTCACTGGCTTGGTTTATAGCTTCCCTGCAGACCACTGTGTAGTCAAGCTAACATGTTCATTTCAGTAGTCATCCATGGCTGACATTTTTTGCTAAGAGGAAGAACAGATGTTAAATGTTATCAACTCACACATTATATTTGAAGCCCAGTTCCTTCAAATACTTGATTAAGAAACTCCATTTTCTTTTCTTTCTTTTCACACATTGTATCCGTAAGCCCTCACAGCTTGGGGGTAAAAAATAAAAACATGTCCTAGACAGTGTACAAGTTCAGCACAAAATCCAGCATGCATCCACTATGGTTTCTGTTGACATCTTACAGACTTGGCAGCCAAGTTCTGATCTGTAAGTCCCTAGGCTTGGCAGCAGTGACATTTCCCATGTACTTAAGACTACTAGTCTCACCTACCAAAATGTCTGTAGCTAAAAGTGTAAAATAGGACAGAAGAGAAAAACAGAGGCAAAAAGAAGCTTTCATAAATACCAATGAACAGCAGAGACAATTCATATGCAAAATGTAACATTATAGTAACTTCAATTGGTTTTGAGTTTATGAGGCAATAAAATGCTGCAGAAATCTTGTGAGGAGCATACCCACTCCCTTGGGCTAAGGTCCTGGCATTTATTTGCAGGAAGACTTTATAGTCTCATAAAGTAAGAGCCAAGTGAAGCACAAGAAAAAGTATTTCTTGTTCTGTAAAACTTTAATATCACATATTATTTACTGTATGGTAGCCCCATTATTTTTGGTCTCCTCACAGTGTTGGATGCTGACATTTGATGAAAAGAAATGTGCTGGCACAGTTAGAGAAAGATATCCCTTTTTCCCCCCTTTTCAAAGGGTAGTAGTCCTTTGGGAGTTTCTGAATGCTACACAATTTTAACAACCTGGCCACTTTGCTTAGGTGCTCTAAATGGCGGGGGAGAAGGGAGGCAGAGAAAACACTATAAATTTTCAAATCTTCATATAATTAGAAAGCAAGAACTTTTATTAAAAGAGATTAAGAGCATGATCAAGCTAAGGCATTCAAGTGCTCTGCAGGGTAGAGAAGCCAGTTCTTAAGTCGTAATCACAGTCTCGGGCAAGGATATTAAGTTATGGGAATTACATCATCAGAACACTGCTTAATTGGCTGATTCTAGACCAGGACAAGGCTGGCATGCAACTTTATATAAGGAATGATGTTTTTGCGTGGACATTACTGGTACTATATCAGTAAATTTTAGTATATTAATGTTAGTCTATTAGCTTTACGTTATCACTTGTAATGAATAGTGTAGGAAAGAAAAAATTCATCAGCAGAAGCAGGCAGTGAAGCTGTCTTTTAGTTTTAATAATTTAAAGTTTTTGAAGTAAAGAATCAGGATTTTAGTTGCAGTTCCTCACATTCTGTAAATGTTCATGCATGTGCATGTGAGAGGGATCAATTTCTGTGTCCACCACATGTATTCACTACAAACCAATCTCAGATGGAGGGGCTGTAATAGGGAAAAAAAAATACAGAAATAGATGTGAAGTCAATTCAGAAGCAGAAGCAAAGGAAATAGCAGACAATCTAGAGAAGGAATGACTGAAATATTGATAATAAAGAGCATGTCAAATGCACGAAAAACAACATTAGACAAGACATTGAGTTGCTGGCAACAGGCCATGCTGAGGCCAGAATAGTTCTCCATATGCAGTACTTTGTATAGCATCCATGAGAGAAGCCATTTCTGTTTCAAAACAACTGAACTCATGCAGTTTGCTAGGCCTTTGTTCCCATAACAACAGAATTGAGAGAAGTGAATTACTATGATTTTGGCACTGTGATCAGAAGTACTCTATCCTTTCATTAAGGCACTGGATAAAGCACAGTCAGATCCTGAGCAACATCTGATCAATTTACTGTACTTTAAAAATAGACACTTTAATTTATTTTCCAAGGAAAAATTAAGGAGAACTTCTGTGTCTGTCCATTATCAATAAGTTATGTTGGCACTATAAGCTCCCAAAAAAGTGATCATTGTAATGCAGACCATGTAAATAATTAGAGATTATATACTAGCTTTGGCTAGAACTGTAACTAAAAAGAAAGGAGAAAAGGAATGCTGTTATCTCCATTTCGCAGGTTCAAAGCCTTCCCTGAAAGAAGAGTTTCCAGTAGTGAAGCCTGAGTTCATAGTCTCCCCAGGTAGGTTTGCATTTTGCATAAGCTTTTCAGCTTCAATAGCCATCCTATATACAGGAGATTAATTTCAAAACTCCAGTTTAACATCTGGTCCTAACTATAAATATTTTTCCATTTTCAGTATCCTGGTGCCAGTAGTCCCTTAATAATTTATTCCTTTAGCTCATATCTCATCAACAAATCCTGTGGCATATTAACTGAAAAAATACACTTCCCCCACCCAAATAGGTACATACATGACTGCCTACGTCTGCTTTCACATAGAACCATAGTAAAAGTACATACCCTGCACTTTATGAACACAGAAAATTGTAAAATAAAAGGGATAAAGTTTCAATCTCACTGATGTCAGGGCCAGCACTTCTCAGGATTTCTCACTGACATGGCTGAGATTTCATCGAAGATGAAATTCTTCCAAGAAAATATTTTCCAATAGAAGCTTCCAAATCACAATCCCTAGGCCACTGCACTAGGTCTGTGGAATACTCATCTTTTTGCTTCCACAATAAACTGATTAAAAGTCTTACCCTCTACCTTCTTGCTGTGGTGAAGGAAGCATGAATTGCCTCCTCTTCTATGACTGCTATGTACTTTCCCATGCAGTCAATGCCAGTAATTGCCTTAAGGATGCAAACATTGTCAGTGAAATATAGATCTGATATCTCTTCAGAAATTAAGACAGTTCTGCAAGTCTTAAGGTGGTCTTCATTTTTTTTTCCTCCCCCAAATTATTTTCCTCAAATATCCCCAAATCAAGTTTGCCTGTACTTGTAATGTGAAGAATCAGGGCATTATTTTTGTACCTCAGTATTCAGAACTGAAGAGGAAAGAGAGAAATGGAGAATAGCATTAAAAAAAAAAAAAAACCACCAAAAGAATAATTCCAGGATTTACCAAAAAATGAAAAAAGTATAGCTGAAAATTAATTTACAAAGACAGACTTCAAAAATAACATCTCTTGGCAATTTAAAACAATCTGAGCAATTGTCACAACAAGTAAGTGGGGCTCCTTTCCTCCTCCTCCTCCCTCCCACCAATTTGCCCACAGGTTTTAGGGAAAGAGCCCTCACTGTGTGCAACTGCAGAAAATTCAGAAATTCAGAAACAAGAAAAAGATACTGCAACCCACTTCTTGGGGTGGCAAGTATAGAATGATTTATACAGGAGACGATTATCTTCTCTTCAGAATCAGAAAACTGGAAAAAACTTTTGAATTACTCAGTCTACAGTAGTCTCCTGCTACTGTAGACCTTTTACCACAGAAATTTATTGTCATTCATCTCAAATTATTTTCCGCTCTTTCTTCCCTACATACTGAGAAAGTGTTCCAGGAACTAGCTGCCCTGGAGGCTAGAAACATTTTTCCTTGGTGTTGCACCAAGAGGTCTTTGAGACTAAGTAGGAGAGAGGGAAAGGAGCTATACTGCTTTCCAACATAGTTATGGATTATTACTATGCCCACTCCCAACCTGCATTTTCTAGGCAAGCCAAAATCTTGGATCTCTGGCTTTCTAGGGCAGCTCTCAACACTTCTTCAAATCTCCTGTTCTGTTCTCCCTGTTGCATTTAGAAGTATCCAGGCAGAAAGAGACAAATACCTTTTAAAGCTGATGGTAAGAGCAGTATGCAAGACTTGTATCACACATACACAAAAAAAAAAAGTCTCAAAAGGCTGTCAGAGGAAACCAGTGTGTTCATCTAGCTAAACCTTTCATAAAACACAGGAGATAGTCTTGCCCAATAGTCTGCACCAGGTCCACAACTAACTGGGGTTCAACTACATTATGCAGAAAAAAATGTTAACATTGCAGTGTTTATCAGTTTTTCATAAATGAATATTAAATGGATGTCACAAAAAACAGCAGGAAAGGAAGAACATAGCATTTTATAAGAATTCTTAAAACTGTTCTAACATTTCAGGCTTCTCCAACTGATAAATCACAAGTTCTGCCTTTGATAAAGGCCCTGTAAGAAGCACATGGTTTGCTTCCTGACTGCAGCAAGGCAAGATCACACACTGCTAAGACACCTACAAAACCTACAACTTCATCAAAGAAATGGAATTCTAAAGATGAAATTATTATTGGTTTTATAACAATGTATAGAAGCTCTCCCCATGCTTGGCATCCCACTATGCTAGAAGCCTTTCAAACGCAGCAAGAAACAGCTCCTGCTCAAAAGACTTGAGGAAAATTTATAAAGGGCTGATCAAGGATCATCCAACAGAGGAATTATAAGGCCACGTCTAGACCCGATTCTTTATTTAGTTCTCAATCCACTACGCCTGTGTCTCAAAGATTTGTAAAAAATAGTTAAAATTTGAGAGTTACCATTCCATTTTTGAGATGCAGGCACAATCCTATTGCACTCAGACACTGAAACGTGTTAGGACAACTGTTTAGGCGCTCTGTCTACACAGAGAAAAGGGATCTTCCAGAAGATGACTCATATCTTAAACAACATGAATCAAGGCAACAGATGGCTGTCAATCCCTGAGGAGCTTTTCCCATTGCTGGAAGACATGTTTAACCATCTGTGGCTAGAAATTGGGATGCTAGTGCTGGATTGTACTTCTGCCACAGCAACATCAAGAAATCATAGTACTGGATAAGGCAGTGATGCACAGCTGATCCATGTATTTTGGAGAATTTTAGCAGACTATTTTGAGAATATTATCAGACAACAGCTCCCTAAAACATATATCCTTTTTTTACACAATAATACATTTTTTATATCTTTACAAACACACAGAGAAAACAAATATATTTATGTATGTTTATATATGTGTACAAATTTTGGCTGTATTTTATCAATCTTAACGCTGTTTGTCTTTGAAAACTAACTTCAAGGAAAGAGATCACAAAAGAAATCCTAATTACAGGAAAATACTACAGACACATTGAGTGAGATCAAGTTTTTTCATGTACGTTCAGTATGTATTTCTTCATATTCAGTAAATTCATAATGAATACGTGGAAGATAAACCCTCTTCTTCACCTTTCATTGTAGAAAGCTTGAGATTGGGTTGTGGGACTTGCCATGGATTTATCTCTTTAGTATCACATCAATACGAATAAATAGCTACCTTAAGAATGGAAGCATCAAAAGTATCTTCATTATATAAGAGTATATAACAATGCAGTCATTATACCACAGAAATAACACCGTCATTTCACAAACTGCATTATGAGAGGGAAGGGAGGAGAGGGGGAAGAGACAGCAAACACCTGCTAGAGTTGAGATAAATGATCACAATATGTATCAGTAATAAGAATGATGACTTTACAGTTGTATAAATATTTTAACATGCAAGATCAATTAATAATTTCTAATATTTTTTTAGAGAGCTGATAAAAACGATTAAGCTTCAGGCTCATTTCGGCAATGTTTAAATGAAGGAGGAAGCGTACAGCACAAATCAATCTACCAGCATAGTCACCTAGGATTTATGAATATAACTCAAGTCATTTTTTCTTATCTTACAGGGAGCACTATGAAAGGTATTTCAATATATTGTGGATAGCAGTCTATCAAAATAAACCTGCTCAGGACATACCCTGAATACAAATGAGACACCATAAAAATAAAAAGGGAAGCATGAATTTTAATTAACCCTGTGATGGTTCAATCTGAAAACAAAGGGCTTCTGCAGCTTATATTCAGTTTAAGTCCTTCTATAACAGAGAGTTTTAAATCTCTTAATACCACCAGGCATTTGTCAACTGCGAAAAGATAGAGAAGAAACTCTTCAGGTACTATATAATAGTGCTACAAACTCCTGGATCAATAATGCCAGCTCAAACCAGGTACTGCATGTCAGTCAAATAATCATTCAAGGTACAAGCCCACTGTAACAGCTGCTTCACTACCATATCAGGTAGAAATCTCCCACTTTGAGCCTTATATTATAAGGCTGCCATAAAATAACTGGCCTCAGTCTTAATCCTGCAAGGAAGGAGCTCCTTGAGCTGTCCTACAGACAGGAGTGCCAACCTCTGCCCTTTCACTAATAGATATTGATCTTAACATCAACCTGTTAATCAACATTAACAGACATTTGGTGTTTTATTTACATCTCCAGCATCCACCTGATTAGCTTGAGAACCTCCAGCTTTCATTTCCTGTGCTGGCCCAGAGACCATATTCTGAAGAACTAGAACATAAAGAAAAGGACAAGCGATTAAGAAAACCCTTGAGATTTTTGCATTTGATCTAAGGAAGTGGCATTTGAGTAACACATTTTTACCACCTTGAACACCTTTAACTTCAGTGGGTATAAACGGGCTTCAACTGTAGGAACATTAGCATCATCTTTTACTGCATCATCTCTTTTAGCAGCTGGCAAACTAATTTCAGTGTGCTGCACCAAGATCACACAGCCTTCCCTACACCGTGCCAGTAGTATCATGTTTATGTGAGACATTTAAACCAACTTACTGATGATATTTCATTAGTTAAGTTTCCTACGCAGTCAGTAGAACAACATGGCCTCTTCAGAGGGTGAATGACATGAAAAACCTACCCGAGCATCTCTCAGTCACCTGTTTGGGGAACCTGCCTCTCTCTTTCAGCTATGCAGAAAGCCTGCAGACACTAACTATTCTGATCAGGTACCTAAAGCTGGCTAGCTCAGAGCTAGTAGTATAAATACCACTCCTTGTCACACAAGCCCCATAATTCCTTCAATGGAACAAGTCATCAGTTGGCCATGGCTTAATGCATAGAATAAATGAACCAACATACAATATACATTTACTCTTTAAGCACCAAATTGTCTCTGCACTTAGACCTCTTCTACTCTGTGTCCTCTTTTTATTCAATCATAAGCAAATGCAATGAGGCATATCCTACTTCATTCAGTTTGACAGCAAAACTCTCATGGACAAGAGTAAGAGCAGCAAGGGCTTCATTCTGTGTCTAATAAGTTTTGAGAGGCATGATTTATCAGCCACACTTGCTGTAAACAGCCGATGTACACTTTTCAGAACAGAAAAGGGGCTGCTATCACTATTCAAAGCTGCTATTGCTCACATCCAAAGCATACATGAACTTCATAATAATACCATTTTCATCTTGTAACCAGAATTAATTCAGGTTTCACCTATGAAAGGATGAAGTCTATAACAAAGGTCAAAGAGATCAAGAATTTCTTAGGGCCATGGCTCTGAAAGAAGATTTCTCTAAGTCAACCAGAAGGATTAATTAAACCAGTACTGCAAGGTATGGACCTGGGAGAGCTCAGTGTAACTTTCTGCAGAGGTCAGTTGTACATAGAATTGAAGTCACTCTCTTAACCGTGCAGCCCCTCGTGCCCTCTCCTGGAGGCCTGGCTGCCCAGCCCAGGACCAACGCAGAGATGGTGCCGAAGGCTGCACCCCTCCTTCTGGTGACTTTGCAGAGATGCTCCCACTCCCAGGTGGTACTGGGGGAAAGGGCTCAACCAGGACTGACCTTCTCCAAGTGAGTTGCTGTTGAGCTGTGCTGCTGCCTCTTGGCCCCCAAGGACCTCTAAGTCACAACCATGCCTATATCTGGCCATGGACCGCCCCCAGTCCAGACCTGGACCCTGACCCAGTCCAACAGTCTGGTACGGTGGTGTCTGACACCCAAGACAGGGACTGGCCTGGTGTCCTGCTTCCTCATGGTTTGTGGGGCAGGCCCTGGCAGCCAGGCCCAGCTCTGCCAGCAGCAAGAAGCTCAATGGCCCCCAGGAGGTCTCCTGGGACCCCAACACCTGGCACTTTGTGAAGACCCTGTAAAGAAATCTACTAAGCTAAATATCTTGTATTTTCTGAACTCCACCACTGGTAATTTAAGCTACGGTTCCTCCTCTGTCCATCAACAAACTTAATACCCTGAAAAATCACAGAAACACAGAATCGTTAAGGTTGGAAGGGACCTTTAAAGATCATTTACTCCAACCCCCCTGCACACACAGGGTCACCTAGATGAATGACATTTTAAATGGTAAAGTAGCAAACTGATAAGTAAGTGGTTACAAACTATTCCTTCTGGCTAAAATTAATGTGACCGCAGTATTTTGATAAGTTCTAATAGGAAATAAAATTTGGAAGCCTAGTAGTATTTAACATGAGGCAAATTAAAATGCTGACATTTTTATGGTGTTTTAATTAATGAGAATCTAGAGTGGAATTCTCATGCAAATACTGTACATATTGTATGACAACCATATTAATACCAGAGGAGTTAATTATGATTAGTGCTATTACAGCGAGTACTAAATGAATTAACAATAATGAGGCACTCCTAATACCATCATCACATTTCCGCATACATTTTAATGGATAGGTTTCACCCTGATTAGCGCTGATAAATTATTAGTAGCAAACAAAATTATCTCTCTCTCATTTATTGCTTTCTCTGCTCACCCAGTACTCACGAACCAAAGCTCATTTCCAGGAAAGAATTATTACTCATGAATACCCAACATATTTCTAGGCTTTACCAAACTGCTCTCATAACTGCTCATTAGAGAAACTTCTATCACAGAGCATTATTTCTACTCCTTAAACATTTTTAGCAGTAAAATAACAAGAGGGAATATCAAGGCTTTTGCAGTGATTTACTATGGTGTCAGCTCTCCAGATTCTCCCTCCCCGTAGCTCGGCAATAGATAACAGGTTGCCATCACCTAGCAACCCGAATTGCCAAAAGCAAAACCAAGCAAACTGAGCACGCTGGAAAACATGAAAGATGAAGGGGGGGGGCGGTTTAGACAGTCCTGGAAAGCAAGCGAGCCCCGGACTTGCAAGCATCACCACAGCTGAAGCAAAGGACCCTGGAGGAGACAAACATACTTCTGACCAGAACTCAGATGCCCACGCACAAGCTCACATGCCCAGCCCAGGCTCAGCAAGTCCGACATTTCTAGGAACATAGCACAGAAAATGTGCACTACATCATCATCCTGCATTTCATAGAGTCATAGAATTGTTAAGGTTGGAAGGGACCTCTAGACATCATCTAGCCCAACCCCGCTCCACACGCAGGGTCACCTACAGAGCACTGGAACAGGCTGCCCAGGGAGGTTGTGGAGTCTCCTTCTCTGGAGATCTTCAAAACCCGCTTGGACGCAGTCCTGTGCCACGTGCTCTAGGTGACCCTGCATATGCAGGGGGGTTGGACTAGATGATCTCTAGAGGTCCCTTCCAACCTTAAGCATTCTATGACTCTACAGCATGTAGCACAGGACTGCGTCCAAGCAGGTTTTGAATATCTCCGGAGAGGGAGATTCCACAGCCTCTCTGGGCAGCATGATGCAGTTATTTGTTCAATAAAACCACCATGCAGAAGAAAGGGAACATGAACAGAGCCAGTGAATTTGCTAGAGGCCAAGCACACCTGAAGCACATGCGTGGCGGGCATGGTGCTTCCCAAGGGGCATCAGCGCAGCTGCCCAACCCACCTGTGCACAGGCACATGAGCACCAAGGGTGTATATAACAAACACCCCCGCTACTCATTTTTGCACATTTGGCAAGTAGAAGTACCAAGCTTGGTAGGGCTAAAAGATGCCCTCATATCCTAAAGCAATACAAAAAGTCCTCACAACCACCCACCCACACATCGTCTGTGACCAGAGATGCATGTTAAGGAAAAACCAGACATATGCTATTCTTAGACTCTGGATGAGGATGTGAATTGTACCACTTATTTTGTCTTACTATGTTCCTCTAACCCTGCCAATTGCCTTGGTGGGCCTCCCCAGAGCTGGGTGTGATGAGAGGTCACACAGAAAACAAGAGAAGAAAAAGAGGGAATAAAATAAAAAATGAGGGCTTGTTGACAGGTTAGTGGGGGGAAAAAAAAAGGTAGAAAACCATCAGAAGCAGAAATTTATATGGAACAAAGGGATAAATCTGACCTTGAGAGGGCAGTTATTATAATGAAAGGCAGGTGAAAACCACTTTGGAGAGCTGAAACCATACTTTAGTATGATTTATGGCAACTCCTGATGTTCATTCCAGCTTGTCTCTATTTAAGAGACAAGCCATATGATGTCTTATTATGATGCTTCAATCACTATCAATAAGCAACCTGATTTAATGTGCTCAAGAAATATCTTTTGGATTCTCTCACTGCTGTATTACTCCTTTGAAACTCAATAGAGTACAACTAAGTACACCTCTAAAATAAGTTTGAAATCAATGTAACCGTTTTATGATAATATAGTGCATTGGTTTAGGGAAGAAATCAAAATGTTTCTTATCGTGAGCATTAAAAAATATTATCTATTAGAGACAGTCATCACTCTTCTTTGGATTTCTGTCTTCAAAATTCTATTAAAGCAAGGCAGTTCCCACAGGCTGCACGTGCACACACACACACACGCACATTTAAAAAAACAACAGAAAGTAGTTGTCTGGTATTTCTCCACAGTTCACATTTGTGATTTATATTGACAACACTACTCGTGACCCAAACAGATTTTCCTGTTCACTCTGAAAGACTGCTCTTCTTGACGACTTCTTAATGCCTTTCAAAACAAGGGAATGAAATCTAATCAAAATATGCAGTGTTCTACCTTTGATTAGCTAAGATATTAAAGGAAATATATTGTAACATGCAATCAAGTAAGCTGCAGGGCTTGTTTTCATTCCACTTATACTGGTAAATCAGTGAAAACAGCGTTACAGTAATACAAAAACAGTATTTGAAAGAAAACAAATTTTTTCATAGGATCCAATCTAACTCCAAATAATGTCTTACTTCTTGAGTACACCTGCAGATTTCATTTGCCTTCCTTCTGAATTAACATCAACAAAGCTATCAGAACATAGACTATATTTTGCATATATTTACTGTTCGTATCTTCCTATTTCATGATGATATTGTCTTGAAAGCATGAAGCAAGTCATTAGATAGTACAGAAAGGGTTTGTTTAATAGCTTGTTTGTATGCATTGAAGTTGTGGCCACAAATACAGAATAAAATTTAGCAATGCAGTTTCAGATAAAGCCTTTGTTCAACTTGGCACTGGTACGAAAGGCAAGGTTACAACCTTCCTGGCTTTGATTCTTGTCCTAGTCAGTGTTCAGGCACAGCTTGAAACCAAGGCATGACTTTAAATAGGGAGCAGTCAACAGAAGAAACAAATGGAGTATGTCAATTCACAGCACATTTTTGCAGAGGCAGAGGGATCATTACCTTGGATTACACATACATTTCTGTTTGTTTTTAGAAGTAGTTAATATTTGTGAAAAGCTCTTCCCTGGCATAGTTAATGCCTAGACAGTACTGCAAAAACTCGCTCTTCTGAGGGAGTAATTTGCTGCTCTGCAGGCTGATATCTGAGGTTTAGCCTTTCTTAAACCTTCCTCCTGATACCATTTCTTCATCTGTTTCCTACCAAGTTAAACAGTAATTTGCAGAAGCACTTCATCCAGTTATTCACTGCTCTTAAATACTTTCCAAAAGGAATTAGCTCTGATAAAGAAAGGCAAACACAGAAGTAGCTAGAAATGTGGGGGTAATGTAATTTAGCCACACAGGCTTTAGAATAGCATTACATTTTTCTTAAACTTCAGCGAGATGTAATGTTTCTGCACCAAGTCCGAGCTGACATTGGCAAGTGGATAAAAAGGGCAGGGGGAGCAGAGGAGGAATGAGAAACACATTGAAGAGGGAGAAAATAAGAAGACTAGAAGGCTCTACCAGCCTCTGACATCTGCAAATGATTGGCAAAATGAAAAAATATAATACAATAATAAGAGTATTAGCAATATTGTCTGATAATAAAGTCTACATTAGAAAAGTCATTTCAGTCCCAAGTTTTAAAACTTCTGATTCTTGCTATTTCATCCAAACAAAAGCAAGCTGCTGAGATGTCCCATCTGAGTATCTAATTCTTGACAATGGTGTTGAAAAAGAGTACTGAACTCCGTGTAAAAAAAAAAAAAAAAAAAAAAAAAAGATTCAAAGTCTCTAAAACCATATTTGACAAACAAGAAACTAACAGAAGCTTAATTCTTCCCCCTCCTCCCGAAAAAAAAAAAAAAAAGTGTACAAACATGACAAGATCACAAGGAAATAATGAACATAGGAGAGAAAAAATCGAAAACAAAACTGTTTCGATTTTGGGTTATACACAAGAACTTCAAGTAGGATGATACTTCTCAGAGCCGTGCAGCACACGCTACTCATCCAAACTCTTTATATAAAATGCTGAGTGAGCAGCTAGAGCTGCGCTCCAATTTTAAATCTCTAGTTCTTAAGACTAAGTGCATCCCTCAGGGCATTTGAGCAGACAAGGATTGTAAATCCTGTCCTTATCTTTAGTTGTGTGCAAAGGATACAGGCTAACACACCTATAAAACCCTCACTAAACCTTCCTCATGCAACAGGTTCCTTTACAAGCTTGGGTGGTACCAGACATAGTATACAGTTCACCCTAGCTTAAGTTCATATATGGGACATGCTAAATTTTTTTATAAAACGTTATCTCCTACAATGGATTATGGTAGTTTCATGACAGAAATACCAGCACAATGATTTTTCGTCAAGAATGAACATTAACTAGTATTATCCCCTGGCTTTGCATTTATAGAAGTATGAAGCTAAAGAAGGTGCAGAGTCTCCGTCAGAAGATACCATTAAGTGGCAGCTGCTAGAACAGCTAGAATGAAATTGTTCAAACCATCATTTTAATGTATATAAATATGTAATTTCAAATATTAAAACTCACAAAGAAACAAAATAATGGCCAGTGACATGTATACTGGTCCACCTGTAAAACCTACACTTTCACAATTGATTGCCCGAGATTAGCTTAGTCCTCGCCCAGGTACTTCTTGCAAATGCCTTGACTTACTGCTTTATTACACACATTTGGTTTACAATAAAATCATGGTGATTGAGTCATATATATTGCTGCACTACTTTGCAAACCCAGAACTGAACAACCTTTTCTGTCAATTGATACCTTGTCTGTCAATCGATGAAAAGACACAGACATTGAGAGCATATTTACTATTTGTTACAGAACTTTCTATTTATGTATTTGCTTGCAAACAGCCAGTGTAATTCCTTACTTAGGCATCCACAGACCATCAGTATTCTTCCCAGGTCTGGGAAAACTGTCTCAGACAGATGATCATGCTAGGATTACTTAACAATTCACTTGCCTTTTATACTGATAGATGCCGATTTACCAATAAGGACAAAACACTCATTTCTCTGTGATGCTTTGTCCAGGCTTGGCTCTCACACATTGTACAGATAGTATCTTTGCATTTCTTTAGCAGGTGAAGCACCCTCAGTTTTAAGATACTTCCTATCCAAGATTTGTCCCTGAGGTGATGAGGAGATTCTGCACAGATATTTTTCTCTATGGAGATTCTGAAAAGAACTTGCTCTCCTCTGGCAACAACCAGACACTCCTACGAGGCTCTGTAAAATGGCAGAGCGATTTGCTAACCCAGTAAGACTGTTGATGACCTGGCTTCTGAAATGACTTCTCTGACATCTATTCATTCCTTTACTCCTAGCATACCTTAAGTATCATGTTTGCAAATACATCAATAAAACTATATTTTTAAACAAAGAAATCTCCAAAATTTCCTAGAGGAATTTAAAGAAAGCTTTTTTTTTTTTTTTTTTTTTTTTTCCTTTAAACTGAATTAGGTTTTATAATAGTTGATCTATGCTTTAAGTTCTTTTCCTATTTTTCCACTAATTCTTATTCATTTCTCCATCAAGACATTCATTACACATTACTTGACTTTCCTGGAATGCATTTGAGACTCTACGGCATCAAAATATCATTTTATCCACAGTTTAGGTAATTTCCCTCTTAGCTTTTTAATGACTTCTGAAATCTCCTTCTCTGTTGACAACAATACTTCCTTTAATATATCAAGGATAACATGTATGCAGTCCACTATTTAGTATTTAAAAATCAAGCACATAAAAGTAACAGTCTTATTTCAATTTTTGACTCTGCAAAAGAACTAGCTCTTTATAAAATGTTTAAGTCATTAAAATTTTATAAAAATCCATTAGAAGACTTTCTCATTTTATCCAAATACTATTCATTAGCATCTCTAATTTCAATTTAATAACCTCTTTTAAGATTATAGCAGTAATGGCATAAGTATCTTTTACATTAATATTAAAACACCTGAAATAGAATCAAAAAAAAAAAGCTAGCTATCCTCTATAAATGAGATAAGAAAATAATCTCCTTTTTGTAAAACAGATTGCTCCACATTAACAATGAACTTTTCTTTCAAACACTCAACTTGTATGTCATTGCTAGTTTTAGATGATTAAAAAGCAAAATATATTAATCTTTTGCATTGTATATACTTTGACATTTATAACTTGTAGAATTAAAACTTTCTTGCTACCTTTACAGAAGAGGAAAAAAAAAAAAAAAAAAAAAAGGTGAAACATCTTTCTTGCTGGTTTTTCAGTAAAAGCAAGCTATAATTTGGAAACCTTCAGTGAATTAACAAACTCATAATTCATTATTTCTCATCTAGTGCCCTTCAAGCACCTTCTAATTCAAAATTGCTGCCTTTGTTTGTCTTCACAGAAAAGTTATTTAACTCATTCATGTTGTTGGGAGGGTTTTTTGTTTGCTTATTTTTTTTTAATAATAGCATAACGTAGGCATTGTAAACCTAGGAAATCTTATCAGGTATAGTTAGAATTAAGTTATTTGCCACATACAAATCCATAAAACTGAGGGGTGCCTATGATTCAAAACATACTGCATAGTGTGAAGCCAGGCTAGATTTTGAGAGAACTGTTTCACACAACATACGAACTATAACAAAATACAACATATTGCATTGCTATATGTTGTATTATATGTGCATCATCTACATATCAGAAGTGTTTAAATCTGCAACTGCTTTAGCCACACCAGTCTCTTTTGGTCACACTCAATTATATGGGTTATTAGAGTTTCTGGATAAGAATAAATACATGATATTTATTTTTATAAAACTTGAAGGAATCACACATAAATAATGATTAATTTTGAACTTCAATATTAGTATACCACCAACATTCTTCTAGTTCTTTGTACAGCTACACATTCACAAAATTATAGTTTCCTAGAAATCAATTATTAATGAGCTGTGGTTATTTTTCATTGCTACAATAGTATTAGCAAACATGATAATATTATATATGCAGACATGACAATATTATATATGCAGTCAGCTGAACTTTCACCTCTGAGGTTCTTGCTCAGTCTTGCTGTACTATAAAATCATAAACTTTTAAGAGTGATTGAAAAAAGAAACCGAGTTTGAGTAAATTTCATTAAAAGATAGACAGTAAAAAATGACAGGGCTTTGCAAGCTAACAAGGATGTTAATTAACTCTTCAACTCACATTTCTTATTTAGAGACTGCTGTGCAATTATTTTGTTTATTAAAAAAATAAAAAGGCAAAAAAAAGCTAGATATATTCACATCCTCACTTGTGTTCAAAGTTAAACACTACTACTGTTCATTTCCTGGTATTTTCCTTTTTTGATAGTAGAACAATGTTCTCCAAGCAGAAGATAAAGAATTCCTAGAATCCGTTCCCATTTGAAGCTGGAAGGATTCCATTTCATTTTCTTTCCATTTTACATAGCTTGCTCTCTCACCAGAATGCCTTCACTTCAGAGTTTTAAGTAACATATGCCATAACAGCAGAAATGGTTTAACAGGAGAGAGGGGAGAGGAAAAAAATAAAAAAAAATGTGTGCTTCAAGATAGGGATAGATAGGGATGTGAGATGGATCTAAATTTTATTCCATAAGTGATTAGTGTTTCTCAAATTCCGTGATGGTTAATAACACTAAAAACAGATATTGTCAAAGTAGTTAGCTGGCATAAGACAGGATAAAACCACCACTTCTTTGCGGTGTTTTATACGAGATAACTTAAGGCATCCTTGCTGTTTCTGATTAGTGGAATAAACCAAATTTAGCCAGATTTCTAGTGTACTGAATACAATATTCAGTAGAACAAGCTTCCCATTATCAGCTGCATACATGACTGTCCAAGATTATCACTCTATACTAGGGATTCATAGGTGGATTATGCTTAGTGTTTTCTCTTGACCATGACTGTTTACATAATTTTACATACCTTACAGCAAAACATATCCTGCTCAAGACACACACAAGTGAAAATTCTGAAGGAACAACAGCTTAATATATTATTATAATGAACTATAATACTTACAGTGCTGAAGACCACTAACCACTTGACAAACTCAGCAGTCTTTTTCTCAGTAGATGTCATTTCACTGACTTTCAGCATATTGTAGAAGAACATCTCACTTGCAGAGAGCCTCATCGTGATGTGGCTGTTATCACTTAATTGGCTTCAGCAGAGACCTTTTGAAAGGTACAAATAAAATCAGAACAAGATGTTACCAATTACACAATTACCTATCTTGCTTTATTAATGAGTTTAAATTAATTAAAAATTAGTTAATGAGCTTCTAAAAGAAACTATTACTCAGTAATTATTTTCACTTGTGTCAGACACTTTTTCAGTTTAGCTACATTTAGCAATTATCCTGCTAACCTTTTATAAGCCACCTTCATAAGGATTTCATTGTTTTTCAAGGAAGTGTTGCTGTCTGTTATCATGTGAATATTAAATCTTTTTCCTGTGGATTTCATATTCTAGTGAATAAAGTAACCCATTTTGTTTTCAATGAAGACAGTAGTAAAAACTTAACAGATTTCAACAGGAGCAGGTACAGTCCCTCCATAGGTGAGGCACTCAGGCTTGAATTTGTTTTGCTGGTATGTGAGTAGTTAACTAGAAATCTTCTTTAAAGCTGGGATGTAGAAGATAGTCTGCAGCCCTTTATCACAAACTGTGCAGGACTCAATTAGGTAGATCTGATTTAATTTTTTTAAAGGTGATATAGAAGAACTGATTTCCTAGAACATATATTGAAGTACTGCTGCTGTGACTAGAGTTTCCTTATTTGATATCGCTTAGTTGTCAAAAAAAAAAAAAAACACTCTCATTCGGATCAGATATATCCCTGATCAGCAGCAGGACCTAAATCCCAACAAAGTAACTAGTAACCACCAGTCATTTTTATACAATTAAGAAATAGCCTGCCCACACATGGTGCACTCCTGTGCTCAGTCCTTCCTTCATTCCATGGTAGAAAGTGCTGACTATTATCAATGCTCTGTATAGTGCAGGTAGAGAAAAATAAAATAATTTTTTAAAAAAGCTAAATGTTAAGGGACGCATTTATTTACTAGCTTTGCTACTTGTACAGGGAAACGACTTATCGATTGGAGGGTCCATGAGTTTGCTTTTGACTAAGAATGGGTTATCTTAGTTTATATTAACTGGAAAACAGGAAGATGATCAGTTAGATAGAAAAGTGTATAGTCATAAGATCAAAAAAAAAATACTAATAATGTAACCATGATGAAGATGGTACTGTAGAAGTGATACAAAGCAAATGAGTAAATACTTAACCAATAGAATAAGCCTGCTAATGCGTAATGAGAAGAGCCACCATTGATATTTTACAGAAATAGGTAAACTACATGACAAGGTAAAAAAATGATACATTCTCTGGAGCTCTTTCTTGCACAGTTTCTTCTACAGCTACGGATCATTTCGTTTGCTACAAGAATGAAGTTGATATGGGGAAGAGAACATAGCGCTAACAGACTTGGCTTCTTAAGGCTGTTTACTTTGATGATGGCAATAACAAGTGCTAATTCATATTTTGGTTCTTCCTGGCAGAATCTCCTATGTGAGCTGCTCCATCCCTTCCTTCTCTACCTTATCAGATAGTCTAATTGTTTAGCACCGTAGGTTTTCAACATTAAGGTAATAGATTTCAGGAGAACTACAAGCACCACGGTTTCCATGTAATCCAGCCACTTAAATTTTTCACTTAATTCTTCTTCTGAAAGTTTGATCCAGTAGCTGTTTTGCCAAGAGACGGCAAGCAGTCTTCAAACAGCTTCTTCACGATACTCAGCACACCACAGAAGCAGGGCAGACACAGTTAGGAGCTCAGTTCTGCAAACACTTCCCCTCACATCACCAATGGTAAAGTCGAGCACAAATCTACATGGATGGCACCTGCCTGTTACAATTAGGCAACAGAGAGCACTCCTAGCTACTGGCATGCCAAACAGGTACTTTATCTTGGTCTCTTTTTTAGTATTTTTTTAACTAGAAAGGCAATAAATACAGAGCACATTGACTTGGTTCTGTGAGCAGTTCTACATTCTCAATTCCGTAAAGAGACTATCTGCCATGAGAGGAAACGCTACCTAAGTAGCATTTATGCACTTCCACAGCGGCTTCAGACCTTTTGTTTCTAAGTCATTTTCATGTCCAAAAAGATAACCCCCACCTACCTCTCAACCAAAATTACTTTGAAATGGAAAAGCACAGTTTCACGTGGTCTGACATTCCTTCCATACAGGGTAGTGTATTATCATGCTAGCAAGAATGGGGCCAGTGAGGATGAACGTAACACAGAATAACAAAACAAATTCTAGTCTAAGTTAAACTTCTCTCCTATATCTCATTTCTCCACTGTTTTAACAACACTGCAATAGATTTGTCCTTTATGCGAATATATTTGTTTAATTATTGCTTTAAAGGAAGAGGGAAAAGACTCTGGGTTCGAAAAATATCTTATCATCCTTACAACAGTATCAGATCTCAAAATTGTACCAGTTACGCAGGTTCAATCAGATTAGTTGTCAGCGGAAGAGCACTGGGAGAGCAAATGGGCAGAAGAACGAGGATGTCAGTTTAATTTAGAGTTCAGCTCTGCCAACCCTGCTCATGCTGAGTACTACCTCACGCAGCAAGAAATCCTACCGATTTTAACACAATTATTGCTTAGACAAAATGCTTCTAGAGAAAAAGAGGAGGTGGAAATGTTCATACCTTGCTTGTGAGGCAATGAACAACAACCCTTGCACACTGTATTGCCATGATACCTAAACTTGACAACAAGCAACACTGAATTTAATACGAAACTATCTTTGCATTATTGATAAATTACACATTAAAGAAAAGACCATTTCTGAATGTTCTCTGCTTTACCAGTATTTTAACTGCTAGAATCGTTGTCATAGTTTGGAATCCTAGTTGAACTTGGACAAATTTGCCCTCAACAAAATCAAGTTCTACCCCTAAATTTTACTGGAACAATGAGTTTTTTTTACATTGTGGCATGTCACAAATGAGAATTCACTGTGAAACTAAGAAGTTTATAAATGTATTTAGAAATTACAGTATTTGGATTGGTAATTGTCAGCATTTTTATAGGAATCATATCAGTTATATTTATGGTATCCTAAATATATCAGCAATCCTATGTTTTAGAAGTACTTCTTGGGTGCAGGAAGGGTACATGAGAAGCTTTCAAGAGGACGTCAACAGGATATCAGCATTTCCCATAAAGGGAACATGATCGAGCAAATTCTGCCATGTGTTCTCATTTTGTTTTCTACAGAGTTTAAAAAAAAAAAAAAAAGTAATATTGTTCTGTACCCTGGCAAGTCTCTCTTTCTTCAGAATGAAATGATGTGGGTTTTTTCACCTTCCATATTTAGCATTGATTACAAGAAACAATACTCAAGGAAATTCTCCTTAATAATCTCTTTCTTTGTGTATGCTCTATAACATGAAGGTACCCCTCATCTTCACTGCATCTTCAGAAAATGAAGAGTCACTCACAGAGTTGATATGGGTCCACTAGCACATTTGGGAGGCATTTTAAACACTGTTTGTTAACTCTCTCCTCTCTCTCTAACACAGTAATTTAGGAAGCAGCAAACTTGTTCCAACGCAAAACCCTATTAATCAGGTAGAAACCCATATTTATTTTAATACGAAGATATTTCTTTGCATTGGTATCTTTTTTTCCCACTCATTTTGATTTTTAGAGATCAGAATAAACTGGTCAGCTGAGTTTGTCTCCAAAAGTGAGTTTTCTGTTTATTTTTGCCTTGAAGCAGGAAGGAGCCTTAGTATTCTAAACAATTCCAGTTACTCTGGGGTACTTCAGTCCTGGTGAAGTACTGTTCAGCATTAAAGGACACTGCTCTGAACAGAAACGGAGATTTGTGTAAACCATCTGTGTAGGGCTCTGGATTTCATGGTTTACTCTGTGCATTTCTCTGAGTCATTTCTGCAAATTCAAAGAATCTACAGTTTCTTTGAATCTACGGTGGAATATGTGCAAAGCTATTTACTTATATTTCATAAAAACATCTTTCTGAGGAAAGAAAACATGCTCTGGTTAGACCCTCTTTGAAGCAGGTCACCATACGTTGTAAACATTTTCTCTTGGTGATGATAAATACAGCACTGTATACTTAAGGAAGTTTCATTTGCAAGGTAAATATTATAGCTATGCACAATAAATTTCATCTGCATAGCAGAAACTGGGTGAATTAGCAAAACAAGACACTGCTACTGCTTTTCCAGCATGCCAATTATCACATCTAATCCTGGAAGCATAGAAGATGAAATTTAACTCGAAACTGCAATTTGTACTAAAAATGTTTAGTCACAGAAGACTAACATCACTGCTGATCAGACTGAGTCAGTAATAGCAGAAGGAAGAGTGGTAAGTTATGGAACAAGAAGCACTGGGCAAGCTAGACAACCCGACAGAAGCCAGGACACAAAACACCCTATGGAAAATTCCAACACTGCAAATATCAAGCCCCAGCTTCTGCAAAAGGCAACACGCACAAGGAAAGCCAGTTTACTGCATAACGCAACACATATGACCCTGCATGTTCTGCAAGGATTTTTTGGTGTAAACACTGCAGAAAAAGTAAAAATTTTATCTAAATAATAGATAAATGGCATTACTTTGCCAGGTATAACTCTCCATTTTGCACATAAATAGTCCAATATACATTGTATTAGTGACTTACTAATATTTCTGCTGCATCAGGAAAGCAAGCACAGGTGATTAGTTAATGCTGAATACGCCGTCTCTCTCTTACCTGCATTAACTTACTTGCAAAGCTGCTGACTCCCAGTTACGTGCAATGAATGATTTGAGGAACCAACTTGTACGCCTGGTTTCCTGTACATGAACATGATCTTTGCCCCAGACAGTGCACTTGCTGAACTCTGTATTGTGCATGCAAGTTATGTTATGTTACCTGTTAGCAATGTTTCAGCAGAGCTCTTCAATACTGTAGCAGACTGTAATGTCAGTGACTAAGACAGCACTGACAAAACACTTATTATATAAAGGAGTTGCTCACAGAAGCAAAATGCAGCCTACTGTATTTTTCATACAATAGAGAAGACATAACCCACCATTTGCATCGCAGGCCCTTAAAACTAACCCACAATGACATTATTGAAAAAGAAAAGAATCTTCAGAATGGTCTCACCATTAAAGAGTGAAAAGATAAAATTTTCATTTTTGCAGGGATTCAAGGGAGCCAAGCAAATCCAATCAACTGTCCTTCGCCCACTTCCATAAGTACAGAGGTCATATCTGTAGAATGCACAAAGATGTCATTTACCCAAGAGAGAGTTACCGCTACGTAATCGGGCACAAGGCAGCTGGAACTATAGCACATTGAGCACACTTGATGGACTCTCCCTTTTGAATGAGTATCCCTGACTTTCTTCCATTCCAAAAGCTTTTTTAAGAAAGTTTCTCAAAAAAAAAAAAAAGTCATACAGCAATATCAAAATAAGGGCATTTTATTGGGGGAAATTCCTGTACACCGGTAGCACAGTTTTAGCATTGCCTTCAGGCTGTACTCCAGCACATGGGCAGAGCAAGGCTGAAAACCAACTTTGCAAAACACCTCTCCATGCTGGCAGAACTGTCTTGTTTTGGTGCATACTGTCTCCAACTGCAGTAAAAGTTCAGAACAAACCAATACGACCACAAAAGTTATAACATCAGCACCATCACAAGCCACAAGACACAAAAGTTATAACATCAGCACCATCACAAGCCACATACGCTGGCATGGTGTATTTATCTTAACCGTGCATCTGTTGCACAATCATTCAGAAAACAACTTTTTAACATTTGAGAATCTTTGAAGCCATGACAGGCTGATTTGCAAGCAGACAGGTATTTATACTGCTTGATCCTATGCTCAACACACTATGTCCAACCCAATGTTTTAACTACATTACATTAATATGGAGTGCAGACGAAGAACTTGAAATGTGCTACTGAGTGGTTATCACATGCGATCCTGCCTTCACTGCAGCCACAGTTATATAGACAGTTGCACAGGTCCACATATCTATCTACACTTACAGATGAGCCATTATGTATTCCTTGCTTAATAAAAGCTACAGAGTATTTTGACCACAGACCCCCCAAATCCCAAATCCCAGTAAGCAGTCCATTTCTACTTACTGTTTAAATTGCATATGACCCTTCATGACCAGAAAGCTGCAATGCAATTCAGTCACCAATTTATAATTCTAGAGAATTTACAAATATATCGTGATAACTTGTACATCTGGCTTATGACTCATGTCGTGGGTTGTCAGAACAGAACAGCCACTGCAGAATCCGCAGTGCCACTCTGCTGCCCAAGGAGCAGTGACATACACACTGCCGCTGCAGCCTGTCCTCCTATCTGAATCATGGTGGGGAAGGTTTGCTCCTGGTATCAAAGACCTATTTGTTCATGCACCATGGACTTCTGCTTCGCCATCATCCTGAGAGATTGCTTCAATAAATGGCCAGAAACAGCCTTTACGTCACAAGTCACACCTGCTGCTGTAATTACTTTCCTGTCCACAGCTTCCTGCAGAGCAGAGCCCAGAAGAATTAGTATCCAATAATGGATCACAATTCATCCTTGTAGAATCCAAAACTTTCCTGAGAAAGTGAAACATCATAAACAGAAGATCAAACACTTTAATTAAACTTTGGAAGAAAGTGTACTGACTGCTGGGTGGAAGGCTTCCCACAGACCTGCACAGCATGTACTCTGAAAAGCATAACACAGAAGATGCTTCCCAAATGATTACAGATGAAAGAGAAGCAAAAAGCTGAATATTACTGGATTACAGATACTCTATTCTAGAACAAAAGCACAAATGGATATAAGACAAAACAGCCCAACAGACACAGTAAAAACACAAGACAGATAGAAGTTACGATCATGATGCTAAGCATCTGATCTTTGATTCTGTTAAGGAGAAGAATCAAAATTCATATATCTTCCCAAGACTGCCAGGAAAAAAAAAAAAAAGGAAAAGAAAGAAAAAACCAAACTACCTGGTAAGACAAGTATGGAGTCCTTCAGCCTGTCTCACACAGGAAACAGAGTTTATCTGCTCATAGCAGAGGATATATTATGGTCCCCCAAACAATAAACACAGCAGGAAATAAAAACTACTTAACATCCTACAAAATCCTAGATAACCACTTCCATGGCCTACAGCCTCTTATGTAAATACTTCTAAAAGTTTAGGCTTTAGTTTCGGTTATTTTGTCCAAAGCCATTTTGTTTGTTCCCTAAGTGTTTGACTGCCAACTAAATGCTTGTTTATTTTCTGAAACAGTAGGATAACAGAGTTACTATTTCACCCCTGCTTTGGCATTACTATGGAAAACATCTTTTCAAGAAAAGGGGCATACATGGTGTTGCAGGAGGTGCTGGGAAGCTCCTGCTCACGTAGTTGATGTGCTGGCCCCTCTCTGTGGATATCTTGGAAACTTTCTGGCCTGCAGCTGCTATGACTGCACTGTTCCCTCACCGCCCGTCGGCGCTTACCGAATATACAACCCGCTGCCTGTCCTCCCCGCTCCAGCTGGGCTACACAGAGCCCTCAGAACCACACGGGCAAACTCGGATTGAACCTGAGTTGTAATTAACTAGAATTACTAAGCAGCAATTTCTTATTGTAATTTCGTGCTTTCCTATAACTCTTTTTTTCCTCTGAAGAGTACAGGTATCAGCATTTGCAAGATTCTCTGTGAAAGAAAACATACAGATGCTGCGGAGTCATGGGGTGATGTATGGGGATATTTAAGTATGAACTTGAGTGCTCAGTTTCCAAAAATTAGACATCTGCTGAGCTTTTGCCTAGTCTCTTCCTTGTAACACCTTTTAATTATACTTGAGATCAGCACAGACCTGTCCAAGACAGATAAACTGCTACAGATTTGTGAAAACAGGTAACTAGGTACACAGCAGACAAATAAATATCTAAACATAATAATAATAAAAAGATTAGGTCACTAGGTCATATTTTAAATTAGAGACCAATGAATCAACACAGGAGAAAGCCCTTACATGACTCAGTGCGGGAGAGCCTTGAAACAGAGCTTACGAACAGCTCTAAGGTGCAAATCCAGGGAAACTGAAGCTTCCACTTCTTACAAGTCCACTTGTTACTGTTTAAAAGAACAAAGACACCATAAAGAGTATGGGGTGCAATGCTCCCGTACACCACTCATCCTCGACAAGTGAATGTTCCACAGGAGGATTAGCAAAACAGCATTTAGGTGCCACTGTCAGCACGCAGAAAGAATTGGCCATACCTTGCCAACGTGGACAAATACTGTTATTAGTCTACTATTCCTCATTATATATCACTGTAAGTGATCTCAAAACATCAGAAAGTAGAAAGTGACTAACGTCATAAGGTCCTTCCTGGCAGTAGTCAGTTTTAATGTGAAATTGTTTATTTTGTCCAACTATGTTAGTACTCACTGATTTGAAAATACTCCCCTCAAGTTTAGAGGGGAGGCACATCTATAATGAGGTAACAATTCAGTGCCAGAATTGTGCCAGAATTGTGCTAAATTGTGCTATTTGCTGTACCACAAATCAAAGCAAACATTTTCATTGAAGGATGGGTATGCTGTTACAGCAATAGCCAAATATCTGCCCCATCCAGGCCAGAGAGGCATGCAGCTATTCAAACCATCCAAAATCTAAGCCCCCAAACAAGCTAAAAAAAAATCAATGTCCTTCCAGGAAAACAATTCTCAACCCACAGACTGCAACACCCCGTGCTCACTGGCTCTGCTGAAATTAAAATAGAAATTGCAGCTCATTCAGTTTCATATTAGATCTCAGCTCTCATCTCTATTGCTTAGAAACCACATGTGTAAATACTGGAGGGAAAAAAAAAAACAGGCTTTAGTCATCATTATTTGGACTTATTTTGAGTTTCGTCATTAGTTTGGCTACCCTGTAATCCCCTTGGGACTTGACTTCTCAATCTTTTTCAAGTACTGAAGTGCCAATATACTAATCCAGTTCCAAATACTGACAAACATACCACAGTACCGGGAACAAACACCAAAGTGAATGTTCACCACGGTGCATGTTAATACTGCGATCAGATATTCACAAAGACAGGGTTCACTGCCAGTTTTTCTTTTGAATCATTACTATGTTATCCAAATGTTTTCTAATGCCTTACCAAATTAGCCCCTTACTTAAACCTACAGTCAAGTAAAATACTCTACAGACTCCCCAGCTTCCCTAAAATTTAGCACTGTGACATCTTACTCCTGTATTAAGGATGTAATTGTAGGAAGGCACCCCCAGAATGAAGAGTCACAACTAATGATACCTTCTGAGAGCAGTGTAACTCACAGGAAAGGTTTCTTCCTCTTCTCTTCCTGCAGCAGCTCGCTGCTGTAGTCAGACACAATTTCAGTCTTTTCAGATGAACGACCCCTGTCCCAATGAGCAGATTCGCTGTTTGTCACAAACGTCAAGTCTGCTTTAGCAATTCACTAAATTCTGTTCTGTGGGGACAGGTATTTCATGGTGTACGGGGAACCTTTCACCAGCTTTTAACCTTTTAGCTGTGGCCATTTCAAAAATAAAAATCTCTTTGTTAACATTCTGAAGTCAAGATTACCTATTACAGAATTCAAAAATCTCTTTTTACAATTTATTACAGTGAATTTAACATCATCTGTTTCTCTTGTACAGGTTGCCAAGGACTTGTTTAACTATTGCTTTAATTTGCTGTAAATCAAAAAGCTCTGCAAGGACACGTTAATGCAGTTCATAATCTCTCCAGGAATGCAAGGGTCCAGGAGTACTATATCTGGGCCTTCCAAAATGACCGTGGTCCAGTCTTGCTCTACTATTTCATGTTAGAAGCCGTTAAGTTTTAATTACCAGATTCAGATTCATTAAATGATTTACAGTACCTATAGTTTGATCATTATTTGCCTTTTTGTTCTCCAAGAGTAGAACACCATGAAAATCTATGTGGCACTTAGAAAGAAGGAAAAGACAACAAAATATGATAACAGGACTCAAAAAAAGAGCAACCAACCTGATTATTTTCTAATGAATTTGACTCGATCCAACAGAAACATTTCAGAAGTGAATGTTAAACTAAAGAATCTATTAATATGTGTAAGAAATAACTACGACAAGTGTCCACTGGGAATGACTGGGACTTCGCTCTTATAAAAGGAAGCCTCACAAATTCATAGGGAAGGTAGGCTGAACAAGAAGGGATACGAGATACATACTTTTTTTTCTGTCCCTTATGTTTTTCCCTTACTATATTCCTGGGCAGTACATAAAGATCATAAGGCACTGCCTCCTTCTTAGTTATAAAATAGGAAGTTCTTGTTAGAGCCAAGATTTTCAAATGCTGTATTTGGAAAATGTTTCTCTATTAGCTCCTAGCAACAGTCAGCAATTTGTAAAGATGTTGTTAGGCTTGGCTCTGGAAGGCTCCGTAAAGCTAATCTTTTACCATTATTAGTTTAAACCTCCAATGTAATGATGGTGGGTGTCACTATAAAGTCAGGAGTTCACAGTACACCAGAGAACTACATGCTGGAAAATGACCATAAAAGGTAAAACACACAAGCAGACAAGAATAATTAAGGTTAGATTATCAGTATTTTGGCAAAGAACAAAACTAAATGTTGGAGGCCAGGCGTTAAATGATCTGGCAATTAAACCAAAGAATAATTTTATTTCACTCCAAAGTAATTAAAAGGTGTAAAGATGTAAAGAGAAGTAGCGATGCCACAGCACAAATTCTTAAGAATTATCATAGTATCATAGAGTCAGATTGTTAAGACAAGTCAGTTTATGGTATTGCCCGGTAGCATCCTATAAATAAGGAGCCTAAGATATTTAAAATCAAGCACTAATGCAAGGTAATGTCTCAAAAACACATCTCAAAGCTGTAACTTATACAGACATTGTATTAGATTATTACAGCTATTGATACCTTTCACGGAAAACTTATGGTAGGCAAAGTAATGGCTAGCATTACTTAGGGATAAAGAAGAAATCACCTTTGAAAAAGCAAGAAGGACAATCTGCTAACCTCATGCCAGTCTCTGGGAAAATTATTGAGCAAATCTCTACAGAAGTTATTCCCTGAAAGTGTACCTTGACAGACTGGAGATATGAGCAGAGAAGAACCTCAGAAAGATCTGCAATTCATCTGTAGAGGAATTACACCATGCACCAGCACAGGCTGGGGGCTGACCTGCTGGAAAGCAGCTCTGTGAAGAAGGACCTGTTGGACAACAAATTGACCATGAATCCGCAATGAGCCCTTGCAACAAAGGCAGCTACTGGTATCCTGGGCTGCATTAAGAGCATTGTGAGCAGGTAGGGGGAAAAAATTCTCCTTCCCCGCTCACTTAACATAATTACGGGGTTGGAGAATCACTCATATGAGGAAAGGCTGAGAGAGCTGGGACTCTTTAGCCTGGAGAAGCAAAGACTGAGGCGGGGGGGCAGTGAGGAGGATGGTGCTGGCCTCTCTTCACTGGTGGCCACTGATAGAACTAGAGGAATCGGCCAGAAACTAAAGCATCAAAAGTTCCACAGGAACTTAAGGAAAAATTTCTTAACAGTGAGGGTGACAGAGCACTGGAACAGGCTGCCCAGAGAGGTTGTGGAGTCTCCTTCTCTGAAGATCTTCCAAACCCGCTTGGACGCAGTCCTGTTCCACGTGCTCTAGGTGACCCTGTGTGTGCAGGGGGGTTGGACTAGATGACCTGTAGAGGTCCCTTCCAACCTTAAGCATTCTATGATTCTTTGATTCTATGATCTCATCAGTGTGTATAAGTATCTGCAGGGCGGGTGTAAAGAGAATGGGGACAGATTCTTCTCAGTAGTGCCCAGTGACACTACGAGAGGCACAAACTGAAACACAGGCAGTTCCAGCTGAACATGGAATCTCCCTTCTTGGAGATGCTCAAAAGCCCTCAGGACAAAATCCTGGGCAATGTGAACTAGGTAACCCTATTGGAGCAGAAGAGTTGGGCTATATGATCTCCAGAGGTTCCCTCCTACGTGTGATCATGACGTATAATGCCTCTTTTTTTTAAAAAAAAAAAAAAAAAAAGACTTTTCCAATAAAAGAAAAACAAATCCTCCAGATTTCAGGAAAAAAAAATGATTATAAATAAGTTATTCCAGTCTTCTAAGTAGCACAGGCAGAAAATGGAAAAGGCACATTAAGTCTTCAGTCATGTTTACATTTGCACTGAAACTTTATCTGCTGTATTTCCAGTCAGGTATCACCCAATAAGGAGTCTTTAAACTCTTGCTTCTGGAACAAATAATTCCTTGACACTGGAAGCACAGATGGATTATAAGCAATTTGTACTTGAAGTGGAGGCACTAACGCTGTCAATGAATCCATTTGTTTTTTCTTGCCCTTCCACTACTGCTGCAAAGCACTTAAAATACCTTGCCTTCACTCCTGACCTCCTTGAGAAATGTAACGGTGAAGTACAGAGGTCATTGAATTGAAATGGCACTATCGAAAGCTGTAAATATGCACTGACTGCCGTAAGATGCAAGTTAGCAAGTTACCTAGCAGAAAACAGCAATGCAAAAAATACCAGCCCTTTTTCCATGTGTCTGTTTTAAAAGATGCCATGTGACTACGCTTGTTGTAATAGAGACTCTGTCTTTTTCAATGGGAGCAATACTGTATCATGGAAAGGTAGCAAACAGTTGAACTGTTCTCCCATGACATTGGAATGACTGTGCTTGCTTAACTAAGAGTGCAAAGGCAGGACAGATCAAACAGTAACCTGCAAAGAGCTAAACTCAAATTCCAGGTTCATCCCTGGCCTCACATGACCTGTACAAATTGTTTCATCTCTCACAGTCAGTCTTATTAAACAAAATAAGGGTCTATCCCTTATTAGGATTAAGGAATGGCAAAAAAAAATGAGACACTTCTCTACCCAACGGCCACTGATTGCTTTCTGTTTTGGAATCCAAGATGTAACAGTCTATCTGCAATAATACTCGAAAACTCTCTACTTGCCAGTGTGTTTACCAGAACAACACACGTTTGGACTTGAGACTTTATAATATTTTATGTTCAAGATCTTTTTGTAGGAAGCAATGATGCAGTGTACGGGCTTCAGTGTTGAGCAGTTCCTTAGACTGATGAACCATACAATAGTAGGATCAAAGAATCAAAGATCAAGAAAGCCATTTTATATTATCATAATCTGCTGCCTGACAACAAAGACTTGGCTATCACGACTGAGAGCAAGGAGATTATCAGGAGATATCCGACACTGTGTGTCTGCAGCAGCCATTTGAAGGATTATTCCCAAGCATCTCAGTATCACTGTAAAACTGAATAATAAAACTGTGCAGTTATGTGTCGCTTGCGTCTGATCCAGCTACTAAGCGACCTTCAAGGTTTTCAGAGCAACAAACATTCTGTTCATTCACAAAGAGCAAATAAATACGAGTAACAGTTATTTTCTATCACTGATGCATGTGAATATTTATAGATGTTCTCTCACAATGCTGGAGCTCCAGCATTTTGTCACCGTTCCAGGAGTGACATCCGAGCAGTTTGGTACTGTGCTCATCATGTCAGTGACATATGTTAAGTTGTGCTGCTAGATTTGCACTGTTCAGTTTTCCTTGTGGATAGCATCAGATCTGATCACAGAACTAGCTTACTTATTTCACCGGCAACAAATCACTCCACTCCCTACAATTAAAGAGCAATGAACGTCAACAGTCTTTTTTAACTCATTAATTATAACTGAATTAGACTTTGTTTCTGACAACACTTTGAAAGCAATTAACAGGTGAGTTCTAAGTGTAACTCAGCAGCTCTCCCGCTTTTTACTTCTGTTCCTGTTTGACAGTTTTACACAACAGCAACTATCAGCATATCCACACCACCACCATTGTGACTATTAAAAATGCTACAGCTTAAAGCAATGTTTTTAATTATTCATCAGAGCTGTGTTTAAATTGGGCTGACCACTATGTTACTTTTACGTAAATTCCTTCAAGTGGCTTGATAAAACCTCTTAGTCACAGATCCAGGACATTCTGCATCTTGGAAACAAAAGCTTTTTCTTCCTCAGTGGACCTATTAGTGATTCAGATCCGAATCTTTCTGGCATAATCAGTATCCTGAGTTTATAATACTCAATAGTACCTACAGATGTTTCTTGTGTTCATCAGCACACAGTGCATGAAATTTATGTCTTAATGTCTACAAAAATCTTAACCATCATTGGCTAAGGTGATTCTCTACAAAGATTCTAATTCCCATATATTTATGACCGTAAATCATATTGGGCTGGAACAAAAATAATTAAACACAGAAGAGTAGGGATATGTTCTCAATTTGGAGACTGTTTAAACTCCCATCAACCTCGAGCTAAAGTATGGCTATGTCAAAATTTGTAATTGACACTAAATCACTGAGCAGTCTTGGATATGATTTCAGATCCAGATCAATGAAGAACACTTTAAACTGGCAAACATCTAATCCTTTTGCTGCACAGCATTTCCCTGCCTGAAGTGGACATCTAGCTGTATTCTAGGACAGAAAGTTTGGGAAAGTTGGCAAACAGCAGTAGTACAATACTAACTGGTTCTAACAGGGAACCGTTTGTTTTAGCTGCTGTTAACTGTAAGTTGAAGATACATAGCCACTGTTCCAAAGGGTATTTGTCGCTGTGTCTCTTTGGCACTTTGACCATGCATTTCAAATGTTCCAGCGGCAGGGGTGGATGAACAGCAATGATGGATAGTCAACTGTCTGATGGATAATACCGCTATTTTCCATCCCAAAACCAGAATCCAACATAATTAAAGTTTCTTTTCAATATTCTTTTTTTTTTCCTCTCCAAAGCTCACTGACTTCCATTTCCCCAACTACCACTATTTTTCCCAGTATACAATAGGAACTATTTATCAAAAATGACATTTTCAGATAAAAGCAGCTCCAGAACATAAGCACATCACTACACTGCTCTCTCCAACTGTCTTGGCCAAGCTGAGCTTTTTATATAAACATTGGAGTCCCGAGTCAATCACTTCATGTCTTTTGCACTGACTCCTGTGTTTCTATTGTCAAAAGTTGTTTATTGTGAAACATAAAACACATGACAAGGGCAGCCTTGCCTTGGAAATAAGTGAAGCGGCTAGTTTGGAGCAGGGAACGCTTATCAGCTCCACATTGGGTCACTCTTCCCCCTTCTTTGCTTGCTTTGCTGAATCTTTATCCTACCTAGATGTCTGCAGGAAAAAATACCAGTCAAATGTAAGAGGGTTTTTTGTTTGCTTGTTTGTTTTCCACAAGGGCCCAGTGGAATGCTTTCAGGCATATAGGATTATTATTCCTGTGAACAGAGAAGCCAGGAAAATTACCATGAGCAATGCTCCCACTAAATAAAGTATTTTCCTCCCAGGCAATTCGACCTTTTATATTTCTCACCCTCATGAAATATTGAATGTGACAGTATTGGTGCTTTGAGGGGAAGGGTGAACCTCCTGGCCCCGTCAAGACTACACTTGTGAAAGGTTCAATAGGTACACTCCTTTCAAGCACTTTCAATCCCAAGGCGCCTCAAACAGCTCTGCATCTAGCAGTTGTCTCCCAAATGCTTTACCACTTACCAAGTTTCTAAATAATTTTAACTGCTGCTGCTTTTTAACTGCAGACCAGGATAGGTCTAGAGCAAGCGCAAGATTTAGTCGTTACGTCTGTAACTTTGTCATTTTTGTGTCTCTTTTAAGAACAGAAAGTACTTCCAAATATTATTCTTGGCAGTAAACTTGATTTTTTGAATATATTTCTTTAAAAATTAAAGGGCCATTCAGATGCATAAATGTCCATTTTACACATCTAGCATCTACTTCTGAAAAGCCCCAAGTAGTCCCAAGGTGAGGGTCACAATTTTCAACTCCAAAAGACATTTTAACACCCTGAGATATTAGACCTGAGAGAGAGAGATCCTGATAAAGTGATTGTAGCATGAAAACAAAAAGTCAATTCTAAACAAAACCATTTTGAAGTAAACACCTTTCTAACAGTCATCCTAGATATTTTAAATAGGTCAACCTTTACCCCACCAGCAGGCTTACTTTTCCTGTTTGGTTCTAAAATCAACATAAGCCAGTTTGCATCACTGTTCTTGAGTGAGACTGTTCTTGAGTGATATGAGACTGCATCATATTTACCAGCTTTGACAGTAATTGTGCATTTGTAAAATGGAGAAACCTCAGATATTAACAAAACAGTGTAGGTGGCAAGTTATTACTGTCTCAGCATGCCCAGTGTTTGATTAAATATAGAAACCCACAATGTTTTCTAGACAGGAAGAGAATGTTTTCCATAACTCTGCAATAGGGATAAAGTACAAACTTTAACAAGTAGGCACTGCTACAGGCAAACATAATGAGGAGCCATGGGGAAAGCTCAGATACATAAAAAAAGGAAACTTGTAGAGTTAAAAATAAAAAATGAAGTCTGGAATTGTCAAAATGCCATTTTTGATTAAATAATGTAATAGAGTTTAAGGCGGCAGTGCTTGATTTTCCATCAATAGATTTCTTTTAGCTCTTTTTAGTTTTAGTTTCTTTTTAGTTTTAGTTTCTTTTTAGTTAAGCACATGACAGAGGAATTATGGCTATCACTTTACATGCTAACTAAAAGAATCATACAAAACAACACATTAGTAAATACTGAAGTATACTAAAGAGTCATTTAGAATAATGAACAGGAAACACAGGACATGTAGGAAATACTATCTGCAGGACCTAAAAAAAAAAAAAGCAGCATTTGTCCTTCTGCTACCATAACTCATTCATCTACCAGAGTCTATAGTTGATGCAAGCAGAGCCAAAGAGCTCCAAGACTCCTGGAATACACCAGAAGGTCTAACCCTTCTCCATCAATCCTCATTTCTCTTTTTCATTTGAATCCTTATACACCTGTCAGTTTTTTGTTTTGCCTTCTGTATTTTTTTTCTTAACAACCTGTTCCAGCCATCCATTCTCATACATCAGTTTCCGCGGGCACTGCTCTGACCTAGGACCAGAGCAAGTCAAATGTAAATCTTCAGATTTGCTGCATAAACAGGTGCTGAATACTAGCAATTTCTACTAATTTGAGTCAAAAATGACCCTGTTCAACATCTCAGGATTTCAGATCATTATTGCTTTAAATAATATCCATTCTAATGGAATCACAAATACACATCTAGAGGGTATAACCCTACAAAATTTGAGCAACCTCATCTCATATAAAATTTGCAATACTAATAAAAAGTTGGCAAATCTAAGGAATCTGTGTTAAAATCACATACTCCAATTTCCTTTCTCGTGATTCCTTAAGCATGTAGTTTTTCAGGTACTGTTTCTATTTACCTCACTTCATTCATTGCTTAGTTGTGAATCCCTTTGTGGTAGATTTTTTGCCACCCTATGCCATTGTCTCTCTTACCTGTTCTCCTTGGATTTGTACAGACCAGTACATTTTAGCAATGATGCACAAGATACACCACTGGAAAAAAAATTATCAATAAAGGGTTGCACAGACTTCTAAATATCTCGTTCTTCAAATACGGAAATTTGCATTATATAAAATCTCCTCCAGATTGTCAACACTTCATTTTTAAGAAAAACTTTGCTTTTCATTAAGGATGGATTGCAAGAGCACACCAGTTGCTTGAAACAAGTGGAAGGCACACACTGAATCTTTCTGAACTGGAAGCTTTTCCTTCCACACAACAGAAGTACCTAGAAGAAATTTACAGAGCAGCTCCTTGAGGGAGTAAGTTCTTCTGCACAGAAGCAGAAGCATTTACTTGGGTGTGAGAGAGCCTCACAGTTTTCAAAGACAAAAAATCACCACATTTCTCCATAGATTTTTCGATGCCTACAGACACGCACCATGATTTAACAATGCCAGCACTGGCACCTGAGTCCTAACTTTAGTTGGTATTTAGCCACTCAAGGCTTCTTGCTCCCACTTCCTACCTACTCTCTCAGGTTTATCCTGCCATGTCCTTCCATAGTCAGAGTAGCAAAGTCCCTGAAGTGAATGTAACAGAAACAGCATCATATCTTCATCTGGGGAGCAAACACTCTGCAGTGGCCTGACGGTTTAAGCTTAGTTAATCTAACATGCTCCATTGTTCACTTTCTATCTATTGCATTTATTCAAAATGTAAAACTTTTGTACAAAGAATTGAAATATAGACTAATGAAATCCTAAACCACAAGTTTTATGAAGAGGACAGAAATGTAGAATATGCGGTATGAAAATGTACTTCAGAATGTGTTATTGCCCTTTCCTGTTTGTTCCGTTCTAAAACTAGACCTCCTTTAATCAGCCCCAGTCCTGCAAAGCTTTCCAGATATGCTTAACTGCTAGCACTGTAACTGCTAGCACTACTACTTGCTGTGTGCACAGTGAAGTAAACGAGTAGTTTGTTTCAGGACAAGGGCCTACGCCTTTAATAATACATGGCTTCCTCTTTTAATGCTTTTGTTTTTCCAAATTACTCTTTAATCTCTCTCTCTTTCAGCTCTCATCAGTATCCTTAGATGGCCAATGTGGGACTGATTAGCACATGAAGAAGCATCGTTAAGGTCTAGCTTTATGTTCTGCATATAATTCAACTCAAGAAGTGTCTTATAAACCTACATTTAACATTCCATCAGATCATTTTTTCTCATTTTCAATTTCAAAAGTTTTATCCCCCCAGTACTCATAACAGGATATATTATCTCTACAAAAGGACATAAGAAGCATGGACAAGGGTCACTTCTGTACCTCATGGCACTTCTTGAGAATTTAACAGCTCCACTGTTTTTCACTACATAGCTCCTCCTAAAATTCCCTCTCCAGCGTCAAATGGATATACGCATTGCTCTCATGTATACTATTATTTTTGCAGGGTATTCATGTTCTGTTTAATAGCCAGAGTATTTCACTCTGGAAGTGGCTGTCCTCAGAGTGTGCTTGGAATGAGTGGAAGTGTGTACGCCATGATTTGCTGTTTTGCAGGAATAAAGATTTCATAGCTACAGATGCTACACAGGAATGTATCTGAAGGCAGTTTAAATGTAACCATCTTTATCTCAAAAATCTCAAAATAATAGATTAAAAGTGCTTAGGCAGATAAGATCACAAGCTAAGATAGGAAGAAAGGAGTTAAGAGGGAAAAGATAATTGAGATGAGGCGTGTAAACTGATGACCTAGCGTTATGCAAAGGTATTTCCCAATAGCTGAAGCTCCAAACAACAGACAGGTTCTTCTTACCACACTGTTGAGATTATTTGTTAACAGTAAGGTCAGTGTGTTGACGAGCAGAGATATCCAGGATCATCTCATTGCCAGTGCAGGAAAAAAAAAAAAAAAAAAAAAAAAAAGGAAGCGCTCAAACATAGCCATCAAAACCTTTGTAGGTGGATCATGACTACAGTAAAACATTTCTTAAAAAAAGTTGGCCACTACAGAGGAAAGGTGACAGAATCTCCAGAACCTGTACTGGACAGAAAGAGACCAAAATGTAACAGTCAGGACTCAGGAAATTAGAATGAAGACTTGAAAGGGAAAAGCAGAAATATTGCTTTTTGAAGTAAATGAGGGAAAAGGTATCAAAATCAGGGAAACGAGAAAGGCACTTGAGCGAGCAGCACTAACAAGCCTTCAGAGTAAAGAGATGCATAGTAGATGCTCAGAGAAGGTAAAGACCACACAGGGAGAAGGCTGGAGCCTGTACCAGAGCAGTGGAGTAATGAACCAGAGAACAGGAGGGAGTTTTTCCAGGTGAAAGGAATCAGTAAAGGTTATTAGAGTAGCATGATGGTGGCAGGAAACATCATAGCTGAGTTTCCTCAAGCAGTAAGTTGTTACTTATCAGAGAGGAATAGAGGTGATAGATATGTCTCTCAGCTGAGACATTCGAATATGATGAACTTACCCAAAGAAAACAAAAGGAGCAGATATGAACAAAAGGGATCTTGGAAACAGGAACCCCAAAAAAGGGTTGTATTCATTCATGATTGGCACTCCACAAAGAAGTGAATGGATACTGGAACATACAGAAGAGAAAAAGGGACAGTAAGGAGACAAAGGGTCAAGAAACATGCAAAGAATAAGTCCTGTATTTTAGTGGAAACATATAAACGTCCCTCAAAATACTAGTCAGGAAAAATAATTATACAGCTAAATTGCTCTGGGCAGAAATAGAGTAACTTTTTAAGTGTTCAAAGAAAACTTTGGCTGCAACAGTGCAAGCTGCTCCAAGCAGGAGGAGAGCTGAGGAGAAAGCTACGTCAGCCACTGCAGGGGGGGGACAGAAGATTTAATGGAGCTTTTAATTGTTCCTGTGTTTGAAGGAAGTCAGTCATGATTCCAATTTTCCCACTAACTTCCTTCTATCTGTTCAGCCTTTTGAAATTTAACAGGTATTTGCAGCTTTCAAACCTCACAGAAATGATTTATTTCTTTTATTTCACCATACTATTTTTTTGTCTCGGAACTAAGTAATCTCAAACCTAATCCTTACGGATTCTTATTGTTCTCCAGTGCCAGCTTGGAGCAATCTTTTGTGAAGCTTTTTTTTTTTTTCCTGTATCCTCTCTGGGGTGTGTCTGAAAATACATTTGCTTTTGCTGCATTTGTGTGACTCTTATTTATAGATGCAGAATCGTGGAAATTTTTTTCTGATCTATGTTATGTTCATATTGCATAGCACTGACTAAATGACCCTTGTCATGCTTTTGCATTACTCTTATGTATCATTTCAGTTGAATTTTAATGAGTTGCTACAGCAAGATTGCTATCATTTCCCATAGCACCACTGGAAAGTTATTGAAGATAAAATGGCCCAAAGACATGACAACAGCTTTTCCACACCAACATGTCTTCAGTCCTGACATCAAGCTCATCTAAGTAATTTACACATTTAGAGGGACATTGCTCCTCATTTGCAGGGACAAGTTTCAACCTGTGCTAGCGCCAGGCGCATATATTCCGTTTCCAAGAGGCTGGAGTGGGGAGTGACGATGTTCCAGGGGGGACATGGTTGTTACACTGATACTTCATTATAGTAACCACTCGGGCATGTGTGTCAGAGGAAAACTCTGTTTGCCCCTCCTGCTTTCCCTCTATGCACACTGCATCACATTTACTATACTCCCAGGACACTATTGATCTGTCACCTTTCTCCTGGCTTCTCACTCTTTGTCTCCTCCTTCTCAATGCAGAGCAAAACCCCACGAGTGATTCCTCCAGGGTGCTCTTCCCCTCACCTTAAAATGCTTCCTTCACCCCACATGCTGCTTTCCTGGTTTTGACTGCACTGCTTCTCTAAATGCCAAAGGGAGACACAGCTCAATTGTCAAGTTATGTAATTATCATCTCCACAAACACAGATGAGCAGAGATACAACGCCAGGCAGGAGAACCCCAAAAACTTAATCAGAGAAAGGGAAACTCTGTCCTGACTTCTCTCAGAATCATTCTAGAAGGGACATCAGCCCCACCAGGCACCTGTGGATGTGTCAAGAGAAAAGGCTCTCCATCAGCCAAAGAGGGGAAAGAATGAAGCCACTGGTGCTGTTTATGTTTGCACAAGTGCTCTGATTATTGTCTGTGTGAATCTGTCTGGACAGCCACATGTAAATGTATATCCATACATGTGCTCACACATGCCAATAGGAATACATATTCAGGCTCAGAAGTGGCTGGACCTGGGGATACGGAGCTGCAGCAGCCTCACCTCAGCAATCTTTCCATGAACAGCCATGCAGAGACATCTGCAAAAAATATGCTGTACACTACACTCCTGGAGGGAAGAATCAACTTTGTAGCAAGTCCAGTGTGCCTGGCTTATCTCTTCCCCAAAATAACTACCGATAGGACAAGAGGAAACGGCCTCGGGTTGTGCCAGGGGAGGTTCAGGTTAGACATTAGGAAGAATTTCTACATGGAAAGAGAGGTGAAGCATTGCAACAGGCTACGCGGGGAAGTGGTGGAGTCACTGGCTCTGGCAGTGTTCAAGGAACATGTAGAAGAGGCACTTAGGAACACGGTTTAGCAGGCGGGGTGTTGAAGGGTTTACGGCCAGACTTGATGATCTTAAAGGTCTTTCCCAGCCAAAATAACTCTATGATTCTAATGTCACACATCTGGCCCTGGAGCACACTGTCACACAACTGGTCATGCAAACTCAGATGGTTTCATAGGTTCAGCTAGTACTATACTCATATGCATCATTCTTACAGAGTCAGAACATACCTGATCAGGAAAACTTTGCTTTCATGATCCCAGTGAACTAAATTGTCTGATATCAGTAACCCACAGGCTATTTCAGCATATCTCCTTTAATCTTTTAAGTTTACCTCCAGCTCTTCTTATTCTTATGCTTAAAAAAAAAAAAAAACACCAGCAAAAGTTTGTGTCCCTCCTAGGAAGCTCCAGTACTTCTTCCAGAAGGCACAAGTACAACAGTACAACTTTTGTCCAACGAGAGGATAATTATCTGATAAGTATTTGACCTACAATTAACTTTTTCATTAATGCAATCCATTTCACCTTTCTCCGCTACCTACACCGTCTATTGGAATACCAGTGAAGGAAAGAGGCATATTCCAAAGAGAAGAAACAACTAGTGGTAGGCTCACTTTCCCCACTCCACGTTCCAATTTTCTCCTTTAATGTGCCTGAATTGACACTAAATAGTCCAGTTCCTTCCCAAGGGGGAAAGCAATCCATGGTCAGAGGACACGAATATGTAACTCAGAATCAAGCCTACTCAGCCTCTTCACCAAAACCCCAGACAACAGAGAAGGCCCAACTTCATTCCATGTTTACTTAAGAGAAAAGGTATCTTGTTGAGGGCAGAGGGAGAGGAGAGGGGCAGATCTGAGAACATACATGAGCCACCAGCCAGACTCCACCACCCGCAAAGACTAAACCAAGGCAACACCTGCGACCTGAGTGCAAAGGGCAACTGCTTTTTTCTGGCAACCCTGAGAGTCTCAGCCAATCTTGCTAAAAGCTCCACATCTACACGCAGCAGACTGGCAGCATGAGGAAATGCAGCAAATACCAGGAATGAATTTCAATGTAGTATTAAAAAGACCCAGGGTCAGGAAGGCAAAGATGCCTAAAACTGCATTTCACAATACTTAGGTTCAGTCATTGCTTTATTTTAGCTTCCTTCTATTTTTTTTTTAATAAACCAGATGAATTAAAAAATATATCTTTGAAATATTTGATCATCTACGAAGTTCTAGTAGATATATTTGTCTAGCAAGATTTTTTCTCCCTAGTTCTGTTTTGTTGATTGTAGGTTTAAAACACATCAGAAAAACAAAGGCATACACTAGCAAACTGTTGGTGAACCACCTGCAGTACAACAGTCCTAATGGCTTGTATTGCTGAAGACAATTTTCTACATTTCCTAACTGAATATATGATTTTGGAAAAGGGATGATAAATAAATGCCCGCTTAATGCAATGTCGTGAGAAAGCAAAGGCTAATACCATGGACAGATACAGATCAGCAGAACGTCCTACTGACAACTCGCTACTTGCTCTCTGCATGTAACCGAATTTTAATAGGCATCTCTCACTGAGAGAGACTTTTTGATGCTGCTAATGAAAATAGCCTAACCACATCTCCATTTCGTTTCTGTTTTCCACCTTCAGCAAATATCCTTCCTACCAAATCTTGTCAACTACCTAAAATTTAGAAACCTTGCTCGCCATTATCCTTGACACTTCCATATACTCAGGTTATGATCTGAACCAGGAAAGAAAAACTTTTTTCAAAGAAAGGTCACAGCAGAAAAGCTCAAAGTTGCAGTGTGATATTGTTTAAGTTGCCTAGTGAACTCACACTCTGCTAATACTTCAGACACAGGGGTTACGTAGGATATTTTTTGAAATAAACTCCACTGTTCAGAAGCTTTCTCTAGCTTTGATGACAACTCCTCTGAAATTGCTTATTTTTCAGATCAGTGGAGAGTGGTACTGAAGGTCTTGGATCATTACAGAACATGAAGATCTTTACACATCTGAGCATACTGCAAGTGACAGCAGAACACAGATTGAGCCCCCAACAACACTGTTGGCTGCCAGAGTTAAGAAAATAACATTCACTGGAACTTTCCTTACCTAAAAATGTTTCCTAACTTCCTTATTGACCCATCATTATGGTTTGTTTAAAGTAGTCAAAGCTCTGCTTCTTAATGCAGAAACTCAGGGAAAAGCTCACCCACGGAACCACAGGGAGTGTCAGGTCAGCAGTTCAGCCCGCACGGGGATGTAGATGGCAGCTATGTGAACAGCAGCATCTTTCCCATTCCTCCATCAAGGGGGACCTCAGGGGACTCTGCTCACCGGTCACTGATCCTGGGATGTTAATTAGCAGGGTGTTTGTTTTGCTTTCACTTACACTGCGCCTGCTTTACAGACTTTAGCAGAGCCTGACCCACTTCACACCTGTGCAACTGAAAGCAAGGTGTTGTAGTCCTATCAAATAAGACCGAGTGCAAGTCCCCAGCAAAAACCTCCCCAAAGCTTTAAGCAGAAGTTTGTTATTTCATTCTTGAAATATCAGTTGGAAACACTCACCATAGGCTAAGTCAAAAACAAGGCTTTCTGCAGCACAGATGTACCGCTTCTCTTCTGGTGTGTCTTTAGAGCAGAGCATGGGGCAGGCTGGCTGCAAAAGGGTGTACTGGTGGCACACGGCGTCGTGCCAGTATTTTCTACCAGCACCTTGAAAGCTCTGGCATTGGGCATGCAGCAGTGAACTGGGGAGAGAATGGGACCACCTATGTGAGTTATATAAAAAGACAGTTGTGGTTCAATAGTGGAGAGTAAGAAACTCAGGAGTTAGACACAACTAAAGTACAAATCCTGAGAGTCAGTGGATCCATTCTCTGAATAACAGTTTAGTTCTGTAAAAGGTTTCCATTGATTTTAAAGCTATTATGATCACCTGTTCTGACCTTAAAGTCTCATCTTAAATTTGTGTGTTCTTTTCATGGTGCCCTCTCATCTTGCTCCTTTTCTAATGACTTCTTTCTGCTTTAGAAGTTCAAGTCACAGCTTGTAATGAGCCACTCGCACACAACTGCTGTTTCTATTCATGCAAATAAGTAACAAGATGCAGAGTACCCTGCAGCTTCTGGTTTTCTTTTACAGAAAATAAATAAATAAATAAATAAATAAATAAATAAATAAATAAATAAATAAAAGAAGGCCCATTTGATCTCCTGCATGAAAGGAAAGGGTGTTTGTTTTTATTTAAGAACGCTCAAACGCTCATCAAACTTGTAATTTTTCCCCTCCTCAGATTGCTTTCTGGGAAGATGATCAACAAAGAACGGTGGCACTTTGTGATTGATTACACCTTTTCTACCAAGTTGCTGTCCTCATCTATTTCTTGTGACATTTGCAAAAGCTAACATGATGTTAAATTCATCAGCTTCTAGAGGAAGAAAGTATCTAGCAATAAGAGATCAATTTATTTAATCAAAAATAATTCTGTCTTCTCAGCCCATCTTGTGAAGCATATTGAATGTATTTCTGAGACATTTTTCCTATGCTATATCACATAAAAATATGTGATTCTAATTCATTATCAGATGATATATTTTCTTAGCTTTTGTAAGACTGTTTGGTCCAAAACCTTCATCTGGCTGGCCTCACATTCCCCTGTACATTCCTGTTTACTACACAGAACCATAGAAAAGCTGAGCAAAACAGCAGTTTATATTTACTTGATTTAGGGCTGCATTGCATCCGTACAAAAGACGGTACCATTCAGAGCCACTGCTGAGGTAGCATGGAAAGGAACTGCATGACAGACGGGTGGTAATTTACAGGAAGCATAGATGTAAGGTAGCAGTAAATAGCTGCTCTGTACAATAAGGAGCAATTGTGCCGGCTCATACAGTGCCAGAAAGCACAAGGCTAAGGAATCATCCTGTGACTGTCTTTTCCCAGGGCAGGCCTTGCATCTCTGCAGGGAAGGAGTTAGCGACAGCGGCCTGATTTCTTCAGCATCCTGGGAAAGCGTGGGAAGACGGGAGCCCGCGCAAAGCCGTGCCTGGGATGCAGCCTTCCTCACTGTCCAGCTCCTGCCAAACTCCTGGGGCTTCCATGAGGCTGGCAGAGGCAGTGTTGGCACTGAAGGCAGGCACCAAGTTGGCCTTCAAAGCTCCTCTCCCCTCACAGGGGCACTCTCAGAACCACTGGAGAGAGACGGAGCAATGAGGCACTAATGTGAACATCAAGGAAGAGGGTGAGTGCCCCCGCCACATAGACATGCACTGGCTTCTCCTCCGTAAGGTACTGCCTGAGCGGCCTCGAGGGCAGCCTGCACGTCCTCCAGTAGGTCAGCCCTCCAGGTAGGCACTGAATTTGGTCTCATCTGCCACACGGAGGCCCCATTAAAACACAGCATAACAGCAGCCACCTCAGGTAGTGAAGGGCTCCTTTAACTCAACACGAAAGGGCTGTAAAGTTTCAGTCTCTTTATTGCTATGCTAAGACTAAGAAACTGTTCATTAACACAGGGTTTTGGTAATATTTAGTTCTTCTCAAGTGGTCCAATGACATGCACTCTGTCATACAAAAGCATGGTATTTTAGGTCAGTATATGAAAGGAATGTTCACTCGTAAGGACAGAAATTGGCAGTAAGGGCCCAGCAGCAGGATGTTCCAATAAAAAGCAAGTTGGCTAACACCAAGGATATTTTGCTGAAATTTTGCTTTCCATGCTAATTACTTTCTCAGCTCCTCCTGGAAGAATGAACAGAGGGTCATACGCAGCCCCCTTCATTAGGTAGGGCTTCTCACAGTGCTAAGAAAACTGTCTGCAGATTCTAGATACTGCAGTCCAGACAGGAAGGTACACTAACTGGCAAATCACAGTCCACTATTCAGTTAAAATCATGGAAAAATACACTGCTGCAAGGGTAGTCCGAAGAATTGATGAAGGCCAAAGACAAGACTTTGACAAACAGGTGTCTGCCCTCAAGCTTTAGAGTTCACTTTGCAAGTACCTTCACCCACATATCTTATTTTCCTGCCAAATGCTATTATTTTCTTTCTCCCTGCTATAACTGTTTTACTTCTCATTTCACTTATTTTGAGGTCCCTTAGTTTGTGCCCTCTAGTTCTGTGCCAGAGACATGGAATGCTTTCCCAGGTTTTCCCTTTTTCTTTGACTAGCTTCTTTTATCTGTTAGGTAGCTTCCTCTTTGCTTCCCTGCAGTCACACCTACCACTCTGCTCCAGACCAGCAACACAGATGAGGATCTGTTACTGAGGGCAGCCAGCACTCGCTTTCGAATGAGAGCTACACAGGCAAGCCCCTGGTGAGGGCATCTCACAGGCCCAGCCGCAGCTTTCCAGGATGAAGACCTGACTATCTGGCTGATACAGAAGGTGCAGCAATAAACACGGCTCTGAGGACCCTCTCCGAGCAGCTGTGCTTCTCTGGCATCTTGTAGAAAGTGCAGAGTACAGCCACAATCAAGCAGGCAAACTGTAGCAGTTTTGCTGGCTGTCAGAGTAACAAAATCCAAGGGACAATGAGGGCAAGTCAGACAAGAAAAAGATGTCTAGCTAAAAGACAGAAATGCGTGTGCATTCCTGGGGCCAGACAGCTCATGAAATCAGTCAATATCTCTCACACTGGAGTCCTGACCTGCTACCCGAAGCACCGAAGCACAAAGTACCACAAGACAGGCAGACCCAGGTCTTCTGGAAAGACAGGGCAGTGGGCCAGCACTGCCGAGCCCCTCAAGAGCCCCCTCATCCATATTTCAGCTGGTGCCCGACACACATGGGCCCGCACAGTGCGGATACAGCAACGCACACGGGGCTTTGTGTTGGACAACAGGCTTCTGCGACACCCCTGTGATGCTCAGGCCAGGCAGCAGCTGCCTGACCTGAGCAGGCAGTGCGGTGCGGTGAGCACGTGTTACCCACAGCGGCCAGGCAGCGCTGAAGCACAGGATTGTGTCTTGACATCCTCCTATTTCATGCAAGATTTTAGAAACTGGACACCAGATTATCTCTGTCTCTCACCACACAGCCACGAGCGTTTACCTCTCTCTAGTGCCAGGGCAAAAGAATGAGCAAGAGGGGCCCTGCCTGGTCCCCGGGCAGGTCGGAGGCTGGTGGATACCACAGCACAGCAAAGTGCCTGCTCTGCTGCCAGTTCCCCCCAGTCTGTCACACTACAGTGTGGACTGAGCTGCAGGCTGAACACCCCGTACGTCACTGCAGCTCACTCATATCTAATAGAAAGTGCTTAAAAGAATGTGCTATTTTGTGCCCAATAGGTACAAGCTCTGTATTCGTTTTATTCTGTACAAGGCAAAAAGGAAAAAAAAAAAAAAAAAACACCACTTTGTTCTTTTTCTCTTTTCCTGGATTCATGCCCCAAAATCAGAAATGGGCACTACCCCCAGTGATTCACAGAGAAAATACAAACCCCACTTTACCTCTGTGCAGCTTCCAAGTCTCCACCACATTCAGCTATGCAAACTCCTGGGTGCAGGCTGAGGTAGGCTGGTTCTGCAGGAACCCCCATGGGGAAAAGGAAAGCCCAGGTCCAGGAGCAGGCCCGTGGACTGAGGCCAGAGTCCCCAGAAGTTACAGCAAAGCTGCTCTCCAATTTCAGGCAGGTTGGGCAAGGCTCTTGAAGATGCATGTAACAAAAAAGGCTGCAAGATAAATTTGACTCTAATGTTAGTAAAGCTGAAAGAAACCTTGCAAAAGCATTATGCAGCAGACTAAATGCTTTTCTACCATATGGGAAGGCAAGTCACAGGGGATCCTCCACAGCATTGTATCCTCCAGTATAGACAAAAATCTAAAAAAAAAAAAAAAAAAAGGCCAAAACCACGAGCCACTTCTTCAGTGCTTTTTCAGCACTATGAAACCCGGAACATCCGTGAGAAGCACCTGCAAAACATGGAAGAAGCAACAGCTGCTGTCGGGTGTTGTCCATGCTGTGCTGGTGCAAAGGCCAGCGCAGGCTCTGGCCTCCTTCAGCACCGAGCACCAGCACCAGCCAGCAGGCATAAGACAAGAGCGCAGGGGAGGCAAACACAGTGAGTAAAACTAATCCAGGACTGTGTTTGTCCTGTGCTCCTAGTGTTTCAGGTAGCCTCACTGTGCTCACAGTTCCAGTCAGCAGGAGGGCGATAATTACATCAGTCCAAAAAATCCAGGAATTCACATGCCAGCGCCTAGTAAAAGTCACCAGAGAGAAACCATTCCCTGCAGTCTGTTTTGCTGGACAGAACAAAAAACCTCACAGATGCTTGTTGGTTAAACACACACACCCCTGAAGGCTCTGATGCAACGAAACACCAACAAGCTTGAGTTTTAACTCAGCAGGGCTGCTTTAGTTCTCAAATGAAACATATCTTTTCTTGCTGGACTAAAGCTGCAGTGTGGACTCTGTGAGGATTAGTAGCATTCCATCAAAAATACACCTGCCAGGAGTGTGCAAACTCCAACTTCACTATTCAGCTGCAACAAAATTGTACATCCAGCTTCAAGTCAGTGGGAGCAGGACTGTCTCCTGTCTTTGTGCTTTTAGCAATACCACGGAAGACCAATTAAACGCCAAGTAAATTGTTACATTCAATTCTACCATGAAATAAAACTAACTTTTATTTTTCCTGGTGCACAGGTAGGTGCTTTCATAATATCTTTTGTACCTTGGAAGCAAGGGTTATTTTCGAGCAGGCAACCTGTATTTTGGAGGAAACATAGGAAAACACATATTAGATCAGACCTCTGGTTTCAATTGTACTGTATCCTGTCAGCGCCCAGTTCTTCAGGGGAATGTTGTAGGAGCCTCACAGTAGGCAAATACATATGAGGAGCATCATATGCTTTTAATCTTTTAAAAGGAAATTGTATCAACCAGTTTGTTTTGAATTGCTCTATAATTTTGATCGACTGGAGTCGTACAGCTTTCATGATGGAAACAAAGCCAACGAGGTCGTAACATAACATGATCACACTGGCATTCTCTTATTCTGCAAAGATAAGAAATTGTCCTTTTGAGCACGTGATGCTCACTGGGCATATCCTTGCTCAGATCTCCTACATAGGATCTGCAGGAAAAATGGACTGCCTTTTATGTAAGCCATAACTGATAGCAGCTTGTTTTGTTTTATTGCTCTTTGAGCATGGCAGACAGTTCATGTCTCCATGTGTCCATGAACACAACTCTGGTAACAGACATGGTACGATAATTTCAGATTGTTGGATATTCAGGAAAAATTAAAGAAAAGGAAAACCATGTGTGGATAATCTTTAAATAAAATTATACGTATGTCATACAGCTGTGATAATGCAAAATTACTCCTAGAAGCGGGGCTAACTTGTAAACAAAAATACTTGACTGCCAAATGACCAAGTAAAACATCTTTAGTTAACCTAATATCTTCATCAGAATTACTGACTAGCTACAGCAGCTTTGCTGGCTTACTCTGAAGGACTCACCCTTCATTTTATTCCACCAACATCCGTAGTAAACTGGCCGTGAACAAAAAGATTGTGATATTACCATATAAAATGCCTGTCCCCAAGTCATAGCTCATACACTCTTTCAGAACACGTTTCTCTTTTATTACCTGAGAGAACTGTTAGCACCCAAGAGCTCCTGAGTTATGCCAGCTCGGCTGGCGAGGCTTAAGTCATTTTATAGGGGAACACTCAGTATAAACAAAAATATATCCTCCAACAATTACAATACCAAATTCAGTGCCATTTGTAATGTTCTCATTTTTCTCTTTCAGACTGCTCTTTCCAACTTCGTTTACAAATAAAACTGGATTAGACTTAAGAGATCAAAGAGAGCCTATTCCTGGACAGATGTGGGTTAATTAGCAAAACCTTGAGCCCCCCCAGCCCTGCAGTCAGTGGGGTGGATAAAGAGCCATTGCAGTTAATGGGTTGGTTCTAATTGCACCTTCTTTCACCAAACACAGCACTAAAAATATATCTTAAAGAGACAGAATTTGCTGCTTGGGCATTCTTACAAGACTAGGGCACTCAAGAAAATGTATAGAGTGCTGGAAGGACCAAAGTATCTGCTAAAACTGAAAGACTGTAAATCGATGGAAAAAACACTTTACGGAGCAGCTGACAGCCTCTTCCTCTAAACTTTTGCCCTCATAGGCACCACAGTTTTTAGCAGAACTCTCCTTCGTATTACTTTTCTGTTACATCTTTGTTCTTTCAGATCATTCATTTCCAAAAATGATGTATTAAGAAAGTTTGTAAGAAGATTGAAATGCCAACATCCCTACTTATATGGCTTGCATATTCAAGTTGAGATACAAATCAATCAAACTAGAGCATAAATTAACCACTAAGCATGCAGGGATAAAAAACATACTATTGTTCCTATCATATCAGTATTCACTCTTAGTTTTTTTCTCCTTTACTCCTTGCAGATATACGTGAAGTAACACAAGAGTAGAACCAAGGTGCCAGATTTATCCCCAGCATATTAAAGATATATCTCATACAAATTTTAGCTTGCTCAGAGTACCAGCATCTTTTTAGGTTGCAGAGGTGACCTATTTTTGGTTGTGCCTTCTTCTCGCACAGCTTTGTTTTAAAAGAAAAAGAACGCAAAGCAGTTTCTAACAGCTGTAGCAGTCCTACAGTAGCTTTCAAAAACTGGGGAGTGCTACACAGCCAAAAATGAGGGATTTATAAACATGCAGCCAGGAGCAAGATTTAGTCTTAAAAAAGAAATTTTTCAGGGCATTGACAAAATACAGCACTTTGCACTAAAGCACTTCACACGCATTTTGAGCAAGTATTTTCTAATGCAACAAAGCAAAATAAGCAATCCAATGGCTATCAAAAATCTCATTTTAATCAAAATACCTAAAAATGAATACATTTTTCATTCTCCCATTCACCTTTGGAGAATAAATACACGCTAGTTGAATTATGGTTAGTAGGGCTGAGAGGGAGGTAATGAGATTAAAATAGATTAGCTTTTCCAATTTGAACAAAACATACTCAGGGTAGCCAGACTTGCAGCTGGCCTCTAATCTTTTGGTAAAATTAAAATATCACAAACACAACTTCCCCATAAAATATTACGACCTTTAGACTGTGCTAAATGTCCTGATGTATGAATACACAGCTACTCCCTTTTTCAGTACACCTGCTTAGGCAATGAGAAGAATATATCTATTTCACACAACATTCTTCTGCATTTCTGTTTAACAGCAAAAATGCCATATTTCTCTACAATGATCATTTTGCGCTTCAAGCTAAAACTTGATGTAAACAGTTTAAACGAAGAAGAAAAAGGACATTAAATCTGAAATTGGGTAGCTGTGCTCTTGATATGGGTTCACCTATGTCCAGTGATCAAAAGATACTTTCTACTACTTTTTCTGTGGGTAGCTGTGAGACAGTATATGACAGTGATAAGACAATATTCTTTCCCCATAGGCTTATTCCTGCTATAGTTTCAAAAGCAGAAAGCAATCATTCAGTAGAATTCATGTTTAGAAGTGACAATAATGTCATGTCACAAATGCTTCACAGTTTTCCTGTTCCCCTACTTATTAAATGTAAGAACCACTCCATGAAATACTACAGATTGAATCCATTTTTTTCCATGGCAATTTTAGATTATAAATTCCCTGTAATGAATTAAGAAACAGTCTTTAGGAGTGAGGTATGCACATGCTCCTTTGTGGTTCCTGCACTGGGAAGGTGGGGCTCAAAACCCAGGACTGAGGTCCTATTATGTTGCTTGGGACTAAAACCGACACCAAGCCACCCAGCAAAGTCCCTCATGAACTCTGTCATTGTTTGCTCCTTACAAAGCATCATGATCACAGCAGAACCACAGTAGGGAAATCCAAGGATGCTTCTCTGAGTCACTTCTAAATAGGGATCCTATGGGACCCAAACCCTATGGCTTTTCTCCACAACATGTAAGGGAGCAGGGACTAATTCCCCCCCCACAGAAAAAACACGTCATTCTTGGCCGTAGTGCAGATGAATTTTTCCTCCTTACCAGGTACAGTTTGAAGGAAGAGGTCTGTTCTAGGAGAGGCTGTATTTGAGAGGAATAACCACAGGAACAAGTACAGGATGGGGGTTGACCTGCTGGAAAGCAGCTCAGCCGAAAAGGACCTGGGTGTCCTGCTGGAGAAAAACGTGACCACGAGCCTCCAATGTGCCCTTGTGAGACTGCTTAGCCTAAGGAAGACTGAGAGGAGATCTGATCGATGTATAAAAATTCCTGAGAGAAGGGTGTAAAGAGGATGGAGCAGAGGTACCCACCCAGCTTTTGCTGAAGTCTCTAGACTCTTCTAGGCTTAGCCTCAGCATTTAAAGAATTTAGAGCACTGCCAATTAGCAGACTTTGGTCACTTTGTAACTCAAGAATCAGCTTAACTGATCAGAATCATTTTACATATTAAAAAAATGCCCATTTAGCTGTCATAGCCAAGCATTTAGCATCTCCTAATTTTGTGCTAGAATATCAAAAGGGCACTGAAAGACAGTATGCTTATTGAGCAATGCTTTTTTTTAAAAAAAAAAAAACTCAGCAGGTGAGGCTATTCTTAACATGTAAAAGATGAAGATAATCAGCACAGTGCCCTTGCTTTTTAAAATATGTAAAATGATAAAAGAACTGGAAGAATAGACTGTGGCAAATCCTCATACAAAGTCATTAATCTGACTTCAGTATCAGGCAGCTGTGTTGCTTAATGATCTGTTTAATACAAATTATATTTCTTGTCAAGAAAGTTCTATTTTGTTTATTTGCTTGTTTAAATCATAAATCAGAAAAGTAGATGAGGTGACGATAGCACTGTGGATAATGTTTCAGCCTCTTGCTCCAGCTTCTGTCTTAAAGTATAAAAGCTCATGAGAGTAGTTTGTGTTCCAATTAAACACCAACTATAATTAGTCAAGATGATGTTCTGGGAGGTTGACACAAGATAACTGAAAAAGTTACCTCCTTTTTATTTATTTCCTGTTTGTGCTTTTTGTGCAAGAGCCATGCATATCAAACAGATCGGCTGCTGAGCTCCTGGATAGATTTTACCACCTTGAAAGATCCAGGTTTTTTAATTATTTCCCAGCGCCAAACCTCCCTTAAAGAATTCATACCTGAGCTCACGCAAACACAGCTTGCGCATAGATATCTCTTATTTAGAAAGCAGTTCATTCAAGTAAAATGTGCAATGCATATGCAGAGATACACACAAGATCACTCTGCATGTTTGAAAATAAAATCCCAGAACAATAACACTGAGGCTAAATTTGGCCCCCTGACTCCATATACAGAGCTAAATCTTTCCTGCACCGTTAGTTCCTTCAAGACTTTCAAAGCATTGCTGCTATTCAGGATTGTAAATCAGTCCAATATAAATCTCTAGAAAATGGGTGGGGAGAAGGGGTCAATAAAGGTAAAATGCTGATCTTGCCTTCAGAGCTACTAGTAGAGAGAAGAGGTTGCTGTTGGCCCTGCAGGTATTTCAGTGAGCTGAAGAAATCCAATCCTCTGTGAGCCTCTGACTCAATGACCTTCCTCACCTTGCTGTTTCAAAGGAACTAATTTGGCACACCATAAAATGTTAACTTTCCAGGTGTTTCCTTACAGGGCAGACATGACTCTTCTTATTAAAAAATAATAAAAAAAACTTCTCAAACTTCAAATTATAACCTTTTTTATTATTATTATTATTTTTAAAGCAAGCAAGCAAGGGGCGGAGGCAGCAAAGCCAAAAATCACAGATGGGTGACCTTCACTGTACTAAAACCTTGACTTTCACATCAAGGAGCTTTATGAACTCAGAAAAAGGCTCATAAGACAGAAAAATAATAAAGAGCCACAAGGCTGCTTTCCTTACGACCTCTGCGGTCACAGTGGATTCCTCACAGAAGCGGCGTCACATTCCCCGCTGCACTTCCTCGCTGTCCTGTGAGGCCTCGCGCGCCTCGAGAAGCACGCGAGCGCACGAGGAGCCCTCCAGCTCAAAAGCCCAGGCAAGCAAGGCATGTGCTGCCTGCTGCCAGGCCACGATAGCTGCAGGCTGCCTGAAGGACAGGTTACCCCTCACTCCTCCATCCCTTCTCCACGGCCCAGGTAGAAAGAGGCGCACGCTGCGACAGGACCTTCAGAATAAACAGACAGGTCAAACAAACCTCTCCCAAGCTTTGGCTTCCACAACCTCCCAGCCCACTGAGGAGCTTCCGTGTCAAACACCTTCCAAAGGAAAACGATCTACACGGGAGCTGGAGATAAGACTTTCAGCAGCAGATCCTCAGAGGCTGCAAGTCAGCAGGGCTCCCTTGGGGCTACGCTGTCTCTCAGAAAACAGGAAGCCATGTACAATTTTTATTATTTGTTGTCTTTAAGCAAGCAACCCCCACTCAAAAGGCCAGTCTTCTGAATCTAAGGCTGATGTAGCAGACAGAAGCACACTCGAAAATTAAGTTGGAAAGAAGATGAAAAAATACACAGGAGGGAGGAAAGGAAGAGTGAGATAGCATAAGAATCAGCTACTTGATTATGCTTCTGGAGAAACTGCCCCAGTAAGCACAACAACTCGATGTTAACTATTTGTATCTTATCACATCCATGTCAGCATTGCTTAATTTATTATATACTTGAATAGCCATATTTGTATTAGTGTCTGCTCCACGCTATCAACATTGCCTACAAAATGCAGGCTATGGTGTTTCTCCCGTACATCAGCACCACCAATAGCTGAAAAAGAGAAAACAAATTCTGATTCTGAAGCATACAGCGGGGCTAATAATTTATACAGCAGAACAAAGACAGGTGGAGTTCATTTTCATTACCTTTCAAGACAAAACTGCAAACCTGATTTTGTTATTCAACTGGACAAGATGGCAGGGATGTCACTAAGGAAATATAAATAGAGCACTGTAAGATGCTCTCTCACCCTGTTGAGTTTTTCCAGAAGGAGCTGAAATGAATTGTACTTGTAAGAAACAAAAGCACTCCAATTTGTGCAAAAGGCTTCAGAACCAGAAGACCCAATCCTGCATTATCTGTGCAGTCGATAAAAATTTCAGCTGCCCTCAGAAAGGAGAATTTTTCCTGAAAGAAATATCAGTATTGATGAAAGCTGGGTAAAGGTGAGGGGAAAGGGAAGAGGGAGATCAAGCTCTTTCTGCCATAGGCTTCCTGGCAATAAAACACATCTGAAGTGCTGCACTTGCCTAACTGCTCCGCTGACTGCAGCCCAGGACAGGGCAGGAGGAGTCCTGGCTTCGTGCCTCCCAGCCTGTCTATCCCCCACTCATCACAGTAGCTGACATCAGTGAGAAACCCGTAAGCTATTTATCCTAAGAAAACCCTTCAATCAGTACCTAAATCATCTTTCTTTTTTCAATTCCACTCGGTTACTAAACAGGGAATCCTTGATTCCCTGATAGAACAGCTAATCTTAGCCTTTTTAATGCCTCAGTTATGGATGTGAGCCACTTCCTCAGGCTCTGCATAGTAACCATCCCCATTCCTGTATGGCACTTTCAGAAGGAGGATCTAAAAGACATATTTCATTAGATTAATATTGCCTTTGTGGCTGGAAAGGTTGCAAGTAGCCAAGGTCTTGAAGAGATGTTCCAACAGGGTAAGGAATTTCAGTAAAAATGAACAAGACTACACCAAGATCAAACAGGCACATTAAGTCTTTCCCCTACATTGAACAGAAAAACTCAGTAAGCTGTGCTCTCACTCGAAAAAAAAAAAACACCCAAACTGTAAACTCTTATCCCCAAGAGTCAGTCTTCCTGCTTCCCTTCATAGCCTTAACAGAAGTGCTTGCTCTCCCTGTCTGTAGCTCCTGGGCTGCCAACCAATCTTCATTTATACATGTGCAGCAGAGGAGAGCCTTCAAATCTGATCCTGCATTTCTTGGATACTCAAACTCCTTCCACTCCCTCAGGCACTAGCTCCAAAGCTTCTGCCTTAAGGACTGCTTTTCTATTGAGCTGAAATCCTTCCCTAGAGGCTCACTTGCTGATGGTCGCTATCACCTTTTAACATTGCACTGAGGGCTGTGATGTCTCCAGGCAGTTGCAAAGTCACATCAGCTTCAATTTCTAGGCAGAGGGCATGGGCAAGGATGCTTACCTCAGCGTGGGGGCTGCCCGAAACAGCTAAGAGGCAATGCAAATCTTTTGACACCTACTCACACCTACTGACACCTACTGCTGCTTTCCGTGCCCACTACCTAATCGTTCTTCATTATTAAAAAGCCATGGATGAAACAAAGCGCCACAACACATTTAAACCTCTACAGAGGCGAAGGACAGAGACCCCTGTGGCTTAATGTACAATAGTAATCATTCTCGTTTTTATGGTCCACTTGCAAGAAACCACTTCTGCGACTAATTTCATGCCTCAAATTTGCCTCCGCATTAAATCAATCACAGCAGCTCTGTTCATGCTGGGACAATCAGATGAAATTATGATGATATTATCAATTTCACTGTTAAAGAGCATGAAGGAACAGATCGCAGCTTTAAGTAGGTATAAATGAAAGTGTTAGGCACTATATGTGTTCACTTAATAACAGAGAGCAGTTGCATATCTTTCCCTCAGAGGCAGGCACCTGTACCCAGTAATGACAACATTGATATCAGCAGTTTCTCTTAAGTATTTTGATTTCCCAGAGCCAGTTCAGCCATCCTTCTATATCAGGAGTGGTCAGTGCAGATACACGGGTGTGAAATCTATGTAAGCAAGGTCAAAATGAGGCTACTAGGGATGCCCCATTATAAAAGCTTTGTGAGAGAAGAATTAAGCTTCTAAGTGAAGTCAACTACCTGGAGCATTTGATTCAGCAATGTGCAACAGAAAGATAAAAGTAAGGCTTCAAGAACATGTTGCTTTCCTGCTTTTGAAGTGCATTTGTGCATTCAGCTGGCATAGGTAATGGTAGGTGATTTTGGAAGGTTACACTTTAATTCCTACCCACATTTTAAAATGCAGCTTATCCTCGAAAATAAATAAATAAGGGGGGAAAATATTCAAAGAGCATGATTCTATGTTGACGGCTGTGGAAATTTTGCCATTGAAACTGCAAGGGCAGATGAACCCGGATGGGAAGGATGGGGCTGTACCCCTGCTCGCTGCCCTGCTGCAGGGCCAGGGCAGCAGGTGCCCTGCAACCACAACAGCTCAGCACCCGCCGGCACCCGCTCCACCGGGAAGGGGCTGCATCCACCTCGGAATCCGTGACAGGCAGCATAGTAGGTTTGTGGGGCCAACCCCCAACTGCAGATCTGAGGGGTAGTAAATGCAGCTGGATGCAAATGTTCTCCTAGATACCCTGTGTGTAACCTGGGCCCCCTGAGCAGGGCACTAAGCAGAGTCCTTCTCACGGAAAGGGCTCCCCTGCGCTGCACCTTCTACCAAAAGGAAACCGAAATGCAGAGGGGAAGCAATTCATCCAGGCACACGGAAAGCCTATGGAAGATCCAGGAGCTGAAAACACATCTCCTCTGCCTTTTCTAATGCCTTAACTCAAAAGCAGCTGAGTTGTAGGGAGAAAAAATATATCTATACTAGAACTGGTTGCCTGTATCAATTAATACTGATTACCTTCATTTCTTAAGGAAGGAAAATCTTGCTTATAAAAATCTACACTGTCTACATCCTTCACAGTGTAAAAGGCTACATGCTTTCTTGCTCTGTATGTGAAAATGTCCTCTATCCTCCTACAATCTCGTAGTCTGAAGGGAAATGCATCATTTGATGTAAATCTTCAGAAGGAAACACAAGCAGTCCCTGTAGAGTGATAACCTCTCCCTCTATCTGCATCTGTCTAGCTTGACTCTTGACAGAATTATGACCCAAAAATAACATTTTAATAAGTGTTTACATGCTACCACTCCCAAAAGACCAGGCTGATAAAATTTTTCCTCAGAACTAATTATGTTTCAAGACAGGGCTACCTTCAGCAGGGGAAAAGACAGCAGAGCTAGACCCTTAGGCAGGCGCAGGGCTCCTCCCCGTGGATGTCTCTGCAAAGTTATGGGCTCTGCATAGCGTTCCCATGAAGAGACAAACTGAAGTCATGTCTCAACACACTGGGAGTTTCCATTACCTAAATTCGTGTCAAGAAAAAAATATATATATAAACATATTAACCAGTCTCCCGATTTTCTCTCTCTGCACTTCCCAGAAGGCACAAGACAGACCAGATCGCCTGGCTGATTTCTGCTGAAGTTTCCCTTAGTGTAGGATTCGAGACCGGAGATAATACAACAGCGGCCATTTCAAATTATCATCTTGTGATAGGCATACTGAGAAGTGGACAAGACCGTGCCTTGCCTTTTAGATGCACCAGTGAGAAAAGAAAACACATGGAATGCCCCCATACACACCCGGAGATCTGTGTAGGAGCTAGGAGTATCCCTGCTTTCTCCATCCCATCCTGCAATTTTCAAAACAGTTTCTATTTGTCCCAGACTACAGGAGAGCACTGGTGCTTTATAATAATGAATGGATATTTAAGATCTCATATTTTATGTCTTAATTTTCCCCCACAAAAGGAATGATTCTGCTGCTGAGAGAAGCTCTTCAGCTTGGCAGGGATAAGGCCAAGCTTCCATGCAGGATACAATCCATACCAGGATCAGCAAATACATGGAGTTCTGCTTTTGAAAACCCCACTTCACAATGCAATTCGTGCTGCTCTTAATAAATATTCCCACAGCAACCCTGAAGAGAGTGTATAACAAGTATGACATCTCTAAGAGCACATAACCCTTTCCAAAGGCCACTAGTTTACAACCATGGTCTATTCCATAGCTGCATGATTATTCATTAGAGCATCAAATATCTTAGTTGCATTTTTGTTTCAGGAACTAGGAGAGCTGAAAAGATCAGCCTTCTCAAAGTTAACCAGGCCATTCCATAAAAATCTAATCTATTTCAGAAAAACATCTGTTTCTTTGGCGTGCACTGTGCCTATCAAAAGTGCATTCAGACCTCCCTGTTCTGATGGCTAGAAATATTTTCCGGCGAGAATCTATGGCTATTTGTGTCCGCAGCCCGCTGCTACCTTTTTCCTTGAGCTTCTCTCCCCGCTTTTCTCCCCATCATTGTCACTCCTGAACACTCAGCTTCTCAGCCTTCATTTTGCCTGTTAAACTAGACAAGCTGTCTTAGTCTCTTCTTGTGTAACAGGGTTTAGTAGTCCTGAGGCTGTACCTGTTCTAGCGTGAGTTTATCTTTCCTGAACATGGGCGACCAGAACTATATGCAGTACCGGAGATGATGTTCTTCATGTAATTAACTATTTCCTACATTTAATGGGAATAACTTATCAGGAGCACCCTACCCTTACTTTTAATACCAGAATCTCACATACACACACACACACACACACATCTATATATACACTGATGTATATATCAGTCTTCTCCCAAGCTATCTAATATATATCCTGATGTATATATCAGTCTTCTCCCAAGATGTAATTTCCAGCTTGCATAAAAAAAAAATTATTGTGTAATATGGTCAATCTGGAGCAAACAATCTGAAGTCTTCGGAGTGACTCTCTTTGGGAGTACTGAAATCACCATTTTACAACGTTCACTTGTCAGTGTATTAGCAAAAACAGGTTTCTCTACTGCCGTGAGGTCTTATTCCACCTAGCCTTCAATCTTTATAGCATATTTTAAGAGATGTATTTCTTTAATCCACAGATGATCAATCTCATTTTGGCCCATTACAGCTAAGAAAGAATCTACACTTACTTTACTAATGATTTCTGTAACCTACCCCTCTAATATTGTATTTAAGTACCAAAGTCACCATTTTCCAGAAACTCCCTCTGCATTTCTGCAGCTTCAAATAAATTCTCTCTCCTCGTCCCTGGCGCCTGGCTACGCAGGAGCCGAGGGTGCTGTGAGTGCCAGGGTGCTCCCTTTTGGTACCGACCACGACTTGCACCAGAACCTCTGATGGGAAGTTCTCAGAGTCCATAGCAGAGACCTCAGAGCAAACCTGCCCTGTAATCCCTCCAACTTCTCAAGCAAAACTTTTGGGGAATTACACGAGACACGTTTTCAGCACAAACATGTGCTGTAAGATATTTTTTGCCATTTCTGGCACATACATATAACCACACATTACCACAGTTCAAAATCAGATGCTTCCCCTGTTCGATTCCTTCCCTTGCACAGAACCTAGGAAATATTTTGCTCTGAAAGGTTTACACGAAAATCATACTCCGTGCTTCACTCACAGAACAGGCAAAGCAATGCGGAAGGTCCCTAACTAACTTCAGGGATGTTGGATTTTTACATTACAGTGGAAATCCAACATTAATACTGTGGGATACAGCTTCAAAAGCACATTTTCATTAAGAAACAAAATGGTAACAATCAATTGTTTAAATAGTAATCTGAAAGGATCTTGAACCAAGCTGCAAAGCAGTGTCCCAAGGAGCAGCAAGTGCAACACAACATGTCATTGCTTTCTGCTGGTGCAGAGTGGCCTGTCCTCGCACTGCCCAGGAACAAACAGAAGCAGCTCTCTAAATAGTCACTAAATTTCTGAAGCGGCTGCAAAAGTTTGCAATGATATTACTTCTTCATCCTACAGATTGATGGAAATCTTCCACCTTGGCCGAATAATATAAGTGAAAAGACCATTTCATCAGCTGATTATAATTCTAGTTATGAATATAAAACCTAAACTAGGAATAAAATACAGATATTTTTCAGCTAGGTAATTTTGCCATCTAGTGATCATATTATGTATTACACACTGGGGAGCCCATATAATTCTGTTTAAATTTCCTCATCCTATTATGAGCTGCCAAGTAGCCTCACACCGTGCATACATTCAGAGCAAATTGATAAGCAGCAAATTCTGGGTCCTAACCCACTGACCAAAAGAGGCCATTTCTTCTATTTAAAACTAAGTTAATGATAACCAATAAAGAGAGGGATAATAGAAGAAATTGCCCACAGGTAAAAATTGAGTTTCACTACTGGAAAACGGGAGCTTTTAAACAAACTATTTTTCCATATGCAGACTCAGAAACTCAGCAGAGAGTCATTCATTGTGACTAGCTTTGGCTAAAGGGTAGTATTCCCAACGGGAGTGACACAGATACCAAAGACATCAAAAAGAAGGCAAATAGGAGGGGCAATATTGGTGTGGCCTTGGCTGGGTACCCAAATTACAAAGAGTAGGAAGAGGTAGGATGACTCCTACCCTCCAGCCTGCCTGTGTCCAAGTCAGACACAGGTGGCTCATAGTGGAGACCACTGGAGTCTGGGAATCACCAGAAGGGTCTTGCCTACTGCCTCCTGCAAAACCTTAGGTTCCTAGCACACAGTTTCTTTCCATTCTTCACTTCTCCTCAAACTAATTCAACCTCAAAACTTCAGGGATGCATCAAGAATGGAAAGACATATATTAAAATATACTGAACAAAAAATCAGCACTGGAAAGGGTGAGTCATCCAAACAACTAATAACATCACGTCTAAGTCACCAAAATCAAAAACCCAGGAGAGGAAGGCAGCAAGTGAGAATGATAGTACAATAACATAGATGAAAAAATGAAAAGTTGTTTACCTGAAGTCTTGATATTCTTGATTATTTGACAAGGCAATTACTGTCAACATTTGGCACTCTCCTATATCTTCCAGGAGACAAGTTCTAATTTTTCATCATTTTGAGGAAATCAACATCAAAATGTCAAAAATAACAAATGAGCTTTTAGCACACACTTAGCAGAAAATCCACTGATAGGATCGGTTGTGCGTGCATACGACTCTTCCCATGAAAGCTGCCAAATAGCTGCCTTCCCTTCCCAGAATTTGAGCACTTACAGTAGATAGTAGGAGCATAAGTGTTCCACAGTAGTAAATAAATATAGAACAAAAGTAAATAACCTGTGGAGGGAAAGTGATTGCCCATATGCTTTTTTTAATCAAAGATTCCCTGGAAAGGTTTGTAATTTCACCCGAGAAGTTCACACTGCTCACAGAAGCAGAGTTCCCTGAAGAAGAAAGCTGCAGATATTTGTTACTCTCTCCTTTCATTCCTAGAATAAACTTCTTGGGAAAAAAAATATAGCCAAACACAGACTATGAGCTGGTGAAAGGGTACCATCTATTATACTGGCCTGGAGAAAGAAGTTGATTTAGAATTGATTTAATAAGTTACTCTGCCTTCATACTTCTTCCTTTTGTTTTGTCTGCTCTTCTGAATACTGTTTTATTGTTAGCTTTTTGAGTTCAACATTTGGACATAAGTTAGTGCTGCAAGAAAAGATTCAGAACACTGGCAAGTGGTATTAGCTGAGGACCTAAAATAAGATATACAGCAGAAATTAGCTATGGTATGTTGTTTGTTTCTGAACACAGTTTTGTTTTGTTTTTTTTCAATTTCATTTCAATCCTTATTTGATTTCCTTTTTAATTCTGCTAGCTCAGTAGACTCTTTCTTTTAAACTGTTTTTTCCAGTCATTCCATATTTTGGATTCAGAACTGACTAAAATGCAACTAGAAAATAGAGAACAGAACCCAAGTCTACCGCCTTTCAGTGGCATATTTTAACCACTGAAACTCAAATAAGCACTCTCAGATAAAACATTAAAACTAACATATCATATTAGGGAGCAACATCACCCTTTCTCTAAGCTGTGATTAAAACAAGTCATTCACACAAAATCAAGTCTCCTACCAATGACCCGGTTCACAAGCACCCACAGAATCACGCAGGCCATAGGCAGGGAAGCATCTCATTGCTGAGCATGCAGAGGATTCACATATCAGTCATTTCCTGATCTGCCTCACTTGGCAAGGCAAGGATAACTCTTGACAAATGCAGAGACACAACATCAACACCTGAGAAACATCAGTCAAGCAAGGATGCTCCTCTGCATGTTAGAAATTTCCAGGGTTATATAGCAGATGTGCAAGACTCCTGAGGTCATAATTTAGGATTTAGGGACCTGAATTTATCTTAAATGCAACCTTATGGACATAAATTCTGCTTCATATTTGTCCCTCTCACTATTACTTCCCTACAATGAGCTATTAATAAGGTTCCTAAATGCTATGGGAGCACTAACAGGGTCACAGCAGTTGGTCACAGTAGAATCACTCAGAGTGAGATGAAGCAACAGGCTAATCAGCAATTCATATTCCAAAGAGATTAATCTATAGCCGAGTCTGCAAAACTGCATACCTAACAACTGCCCCTCGTGCTCTAAGAAAGCTGCTGCAGACTATATGGAGGCTCTGATCCCCCTTTTCCTAAAGCTGCTGTAGCCTTTTGGAGATTCTCTGCCATCCAGCAATATCCCCTTCTTTCCGTAATTTGTTCAATGCTTCACAGCTCTCTTTGTTCTCTCTCCCCAGAAAGTTAAAAGGATTTAGACTTTAACTCAGGAGAGAAATTAAGTTTCTAATTAGACCAGGTGTGTCTAGGATTGCATCCCCAGGAAACCTACATAATTCTACTTGTATTTCACAGCTTTATAAATCATTGAAATGCAAACCCTGTAAATAGAAATTAGTGAGGAGCTTAAAAGTGCACTGAAATGCCAGGAATGAGTGCACACTTCCCATGCTGACAACATCAGCAAAGCACTAAATTTCTGATCCAAAGCTCAAGGGAACCTGTGAAGAGACCCACTAGGTCTTGGATCAATCTTGAAAACCTGCAGGCATATGGCTTTTAATTGACAGAGCTGCCTTGGCTTGACAGAAACAGCACAGGGGCCACAGACTGACTCATCCAGCGAGGTATATGAGCTTCCAGAAGCCTATATAAAGACTTTGACTGCAGATGAGAGCTTGGGTAAAGCAGGACCTGTTGTGCCTAGCGCCTCTAAACGAGCAATAGTCTGCAACTCAGAAGAAATAGGTGAGAGCAGAGGACAATAAAGAAGAATAAAGGATGAGCAAAGTGGGACCCTGAGTCCAGCACTGTAGAGAGAAACTTAACATATCCCACACAGAAATTGGTGTTAATGGCCAGTTTTCAATCTATTTCAGAATTTGCTCTTAAACAAAAATGAATATAAATTTCTTATTGCAGATAGATTCCACATTCAAAGACTGTCGTAGCTCTTTATCCAGTAGCACCGAAGAGATCTGTGTGGCTCTAGTAGGGCAAGACAACTTCCTCAAATTCCTGTTTATTAAATATTTTACAACCCGGAGTCCAAAACTAAAGCCATGATAGAATTCTGAAAATCCTCCCTTAGGACATAAAAATGACTTGCTTATCTAGCTCAGTTTAGATGCAATTTAAAGCAGACACCTTCGTATTCTGTACTAGCTACTGGGATCGATGCAGAGGGAGTCTGGTCTCTAGTCTGCCTTTCCCCTTTATTACTCAGCTGGGGAGTACTGGAAGAAGGGAAGACCCTACCCACCTGAAAAGAATTCCTGCTGGAGCTTTCCATAAGACAAGGGCACTGTTTAGTGGCAGGTAATCATTTTCTTCCCTCTCAGATTATAAATTAGATTCTGTAATTCCTTTCTAGGAAATAGATGGGGACAGGGGCGATTCTATAAAACCACCAAAGTTTTAGTTTGACTCTTATACACATAAAATGATAGATTCCCCCTCAAAAGGGGTTCTCAGGTTTTTATATCTGAAGCTTTTCCTTTGTAGCAAGTTAGAATACTCCACTGCAGTTCCAGGTACTTGCATTTGGAGTGGTTGCAGTGGTTGCAACACTGGTCTATCATCTTTTATTTACAAAAATAATTTGTTTTTGGATTAGGATCTCTGTGCAAGCCTGAGACTGCCTTTCACTGTTCCATCTCCAAAGTTTCATGGTATGGGGTTTGGCAACCGACCCTATGACCGCCAAGACCCACTGCAGCAGCCTGCTAAAGTTCCAGTGAGGCATGGTCCAGTGAATAAGTATCACTGACATCTTGGTGTGATTTAAACTGGAATTGTTTCCAATATCAGAGTAACTTAAAGTTTCTAAATAAAAAAATACAACTGTGAAAAAAATTAGAGCTTCTGTAGCGGCTCTTCTGGTGCAGGTATCTTAGAAGGTTCTTTACCAAAGATCAGAGATCAAATCCACCTGAAGGATCCCGCTAACATTTCATAATCTCATAAAGTCACCATAATACTGCAGAGATACTAATACAAGGAAGAGGCCTCCAAGAATTGACTGAGAATAAGCAGCAGTTGCTAATATGATACACATGCTGTCCTTGCCTGGACAGCATGCAGTCACGCTATCACAACAAGCCTTTGAGGAGTACCATAAACACAGTGAAAAAACAGCGAAGAACTCAATATAGGGAAATGCATGGAGGATGCCTGCTTTCGTACATCTTCAGGGAGACCCAAGAATATTTTCAGTATGTAACGCAGTGCCCGCTTGCTCTGCTGTGGTGGTGTCAAAAGCAGCCATGCTCTCTGGCTGGAGAAGCTACAAGCAGAGCTGTAAGGAGCTGCATAGCTAAGAGGGCAGACAGTGTCTGTAGGACCCTTGACAGCACACCGTATAGCGTCCCTTCCACAGAAGGATGGCAAAGAGTGAATGTGCACTCAGGATACACTAAAATATATATATATATATATATGTGTTACATATATATACCGATATACACACACACACACATATATATGCAGTTTGCCTGCAGGCAAACTGAAGCTTTCAGCCTGGCCCTGGCACACTCAGAGTCTCCATAATATCCCACAGGATCTGCAGAAATCTGTATTCATATATTCACATTCTGTCACAAATATCTTTTAAATAAATAACCAAAATGCTTTCTGTTGCTTAATATTTCACATGATGCCAGAAGGCAAGAGTACTTCAAAACCCCTCTGAGGTATTTAAGTTTCTCATGCAGTTTGACAAATGCTGAAGTGCTATAGTTAATTTAAAAATCACCAAGGCTTTTATATAGCTCCAGCAGATTAACTGTTTGGGGGATCTTGCCTGATAAAAAAAATGTCATTACATACATGTATTAAGGTCAGATTTCTGTAATCCTTGACCTTTAGCAGTACAAATGAAGGATATGGCAAAACTACGGTTGAGCCCTGAGCATTCGACAAACCTTTAAGTCACAGGAAAAGCAAATACTTTGGGAGACTTACCAAGAAACTAAATAAGCAATCTCAAGCGAAGCCCGCCTGCACTTCACTTAAAGAAGGACAATTAGAATTATGTAAACTGATAGGAAGCAAATGTAACAATGTCTCAACTGTTTTAGCACCATTATTAAGCTTTTAGGTGTTAGACTGAAACTTTCATCAGGACAAACCTCTGTCTTTCAGGTGTTGTAAATTCACCAAATCCTAGGATAACCTGATCCCTGTAGATGCAATTCCTATACTCATGAAAGAAAAAGTATCTCCTGAAGATAAGCAACAGAAATAGCAGTTGCTGCCCACATGAATGTTAAGTCTCACACAGTGCTGGGCTTAAGCGATGAAATTTCATCCTGAAATACACCGTACTTTGTTTCTTTGCCAAACAGGGTCTTCAGTAAAAAAAAAAATCAGTTCACCTCAATCTTATTTTATGGGTAGCTAATGCAGAAATGATCAGAAGGACACAGACTTTTGTTTCCCAGCGTGGCATGTACCCAGTATGAGAGTGCACTAGTGAGAGGACTCCAAAGAAGTTGGAGCTTGGCATTTTGTAGAGCAGAGCAGAGAGCAAGGTTTTAGAATAATCCAGTCAGCAAGAGAGCCAAGGGTGAATGATTCTCTTTGTTCCTTTCTAGTTACATTGTAGTATATTCTGCCCCTACGAATGTGCCCCTGCCTGTGGAATTGTTTTTTTTCCCCCCCCCGTCATTTACTCTCATTAACATTCTGTGATGTTCTGTATAAAATACTCAGCTATACAAATATAAATATATATGTTATTTTACTAAATGTCTCTATGTTTATTTGAAAAGAGAAATGATCAGTCTAGCAACATTGTGCTTTGGCAAAGTGGCTCTGAGGGACCAGGGCCTAAATCTGAACCCTAATTACAAACACACTGTGTTAGAGTGAGCGTGGTTAAAACTCTGGATTTATGTTACTCAGCCTGTCACATCCTCTGAAACAGGACACACCAATCCCCAGATACAAATATACCCACATTTCAGGGAATTCAACATCTGGACTCTATTCCTAACTGGGGACTTGGGGCACTATAATTCACCTAACATTAAATTGCAAACAGGGTATGTTTTTGAAAAATAATGGTACAACTTTGTTTCAATAGCTCAGCAACACCTGGCATACAGAACATACCGTATTTTTATGGGATGTTGGGAGGAACAAGAGGTATTCCTTGGCAACAAGCTTCTGGCCCTCGTGCTGCTCTGGAAGGCCAGGAGCAGCAGGGACTCCTTCCATGTGGGACCTACCAGAACAGCTGCAGCCCTGTGGGACAGGACAGCCCCGAGTAAGGAATGTGGGAAGAGCAAAGAGAGCCCTCGTCCTTGAGGAGCTCAATCCCTGGGGGACTTTGAGGTTAAACCTCATCAGAACCTCTACAAAACTCGTCTGGAGGGAGCAAAGTGGTGGATGAAGGATGGCCGTGACTAATGGTCCCAACCCAAAGAGTCTTACAATGCAAACAGTTTAATAACACAGGGAGAACTCCACATGGTCTATGGAAGATCCTAAATTAAGGCTATTCTTACAAGGCTTTCTGAGTGGGGATTGATTTAAACAAGTGTTTAAGTACTTTTCCTTAAAGCAGGGCCTCAGATACCAGAGAAATCAATAGAAGCATTTATCAAGAAAAAGCGAAATCAATTACTTTTGATTCAAAATGAAAAGCGTTGGCAAACTGGGTTTAGCTACATCTCCCTGTGCAAGCAGAATTTGGGATGCATTTGTAATGGAAAGTAGCATAATATAATTAACTACCCCTTAGCACCTATCTTTCAACATCAGTACAAATCCTAAAATCCTCCTCCATCTAGAATGTTTTCAAATTTCATTAGCAGTAAATCCAAAACAAAAATCAGTAAACACAATGAGGTAGATGGACTGCTCTTCAGGTGGTCAATAAACAGCAGCTAGAGCAGTTCTAACTTTTGGTTGGGGGACTAGAGGATTGATAATGAGAAACAAGGATAATCATTGTGCACAAATTGTTTCTAACAATGGAAAAATAGTGGTTACTACATCAGTAAATATAAAAATATAGTGGCTACAACATGGGTGTCTTGAATACATCTGTACTATCTTGGAATGACGTGTGATTTAGGGTGGTATCACTCAGTTACACAGAGTTGATGGTCTCGATTTTTGTTGTATTCTTAACTCCTAGCCACTGCCCTCCTTCCCATTCTTTTGCTTACATGTTCTCTTTTTCCTCTCTTCCCCATCTTGTTGTTCCCTTTAGTTATCCCTTCTTTTGTAGCTGGTCTAAGGTGATTAACAAATCTTCAGCAGCTGTAATTACATCATTAGACCCCTTCAACAGGCATTTCCCAAAAGATCAGAAGTCAGTGGCTTCTTATGGCTTTGTGGCTTTTATTCTGTCCCCTGGAAATAGTAGACAGGACAAAAAGTTGCTTTGGAACCCAGAATTGAGATGCTGGTATTACCAGCGCTCTTGCACACCAAGATATGCATGTAATGTAACACTGGGTCTGGAAGTTCTTTAATCTCTTTCACCAGAAACTCTCAAGAGGCACCACACACTAGAAATTACAGTGCAATTAAAGGTTACTCTAACCCCACAAAAGGCTACATCTCATTATAAGCACCAGGAGCAAAGTGCCAGAGGAAGTCCTAGTAGAAAAAAAAAAATCTTTTATAATATTTCCTGTGCTCCCTTAAGGGTATCCAAGCTCATGCGGAGCAGAGAGGACAAGACAGCAGTACTGTCCTGATGACAGAATGACAGCAATATCATTCAGAGAGACAGAATGGGCATCTGCAGACAGGGAGAAAGAGAGAGCTTTGGCAAGGCACCCTGGATGCTGTGAACTACAGGAGGACAGCTGGACAAAAAGGCATAGCCAAAACAGCAGGCAGGTCTGAAGAATTCCTTAGCAACCTTCAGTTATATTTTCCCAACATTTGTTTATCAGAAATTTCCCTCCCCTTCTTCAAGCTACTTCAACCTCATCCTGCTGCTTAGTCTAAGATGATGAACCCATCCCATAACAAGAGCACGAGTCCCAATCTTGCATCTGGGGACACGTACAACAAGGGCTCAGTGGTACCTGTCGTCTGTTTCCAGGAGTGCCAATTCCTTCCCTCTGGAAACGAGGCTCAGCATCTCTGTTTAACAGCAACTCTTCTTTTTCCCATCTTTCCTGTCTGCTCTCCAGCTCGCCGTTCTTTCTTCCCTGCATCGTCCCTGGCATTGTACTATGCAGGATATGAGAGACACAAATTTCCCCTCTCTCCTCCTAAATCGTTTTAGCTCCTCACTTCCCATCTTCCAACAGCACATAAAGTGACTCAGTGAATGTCATGTTCCCTCTAACTCACCCAATTAATTTCCATTGCATTAAGCTAAATAAAACAGCATTGGCAGCGGGGTGGCTGAAGTTCCCTTGCATCACAGGAGCCTATAACTTGGCCCTTCCCATTCTACCCTAGAAGGTTTTGACCCTTCTAGCTGAAGGAATTAAATTTGGGTGCCCGATCACACATTTAGGCTCCCCCATAAAGAAAAGGAGAGACCACAGTCATCATTCCAGCACCTTAGGCAAGCAGAAAGGTCCAGACCTTGCTGCTTTTTCCTTCTTTTCTTTTGGGAGGGGTGGGTGGAATGGGGAGGAATCAGTGTATGACTCCAAGATATCGAGGTGCCCTGGGGATCTCTCTGAAGGAACGTGGCTCTGTGGTTCAGGGGAAGCAGTATAAAGAGCAGATGAGAAGTCTAGTATGTTCCTCATGGCCTGTAACACCTGACTAAATGATGATAACTCCTTCCCAGGATTACTGCAATGCTGTTTTTTGGATAAGAAGTGCGGGGATTATGTATGGTTAAGGAGAAGTCATGTCCCTCAGGACTTCCCCTATAATTCAGTATCTCTCTCCTGTAATGGTATGCAAACATACTGGGATTTTTGTTTCTGCTCTGTTTGTAGAAATGGGTTGTCAGAAAACAGAGAGTAATCTGACATTTACAGGGCATTGTCCTGCCATGTTTTGCTGAAGGGCATTTTGATAGGTCCTCTGATATTCTAATTTTGACTGGGCTTTGTAATCACACAGGTATAATCAAATTAATACTCAGTGAGTAAAGCAGTGCCAGCCCCCCGAGCAGTGTTGCCATGGCACAGAGCAAAAGCACAACGTGAATCCCCTGCCTGCCCACCTCAACAGAAAGGGGCTTGGAGCGTGTTCCTCACACACAGGAAAGCACTGAACAGGTCACACTCGTCGCCAGCAGACTGATGCTGATACCACAGCCGCAGCCGTTCCTAAGGAGGGTACCTACCTGAGAGCAGAATGTGACAGCCCTTCTCATATTTAATTTCAGATAACATTTACAATCTAAAGATGGAAGAAAAGGAGGGCTTTTGTTTTAGCAATTGTCACTATCCAGTTACATGACCTGTGGAGGTGTTTCGTTGTAACAGTTGCCAAAATTCAGCTATGTTCTCCAAAGGAAAACACAGGCTTAAACTTTCTCCCCCTCTCCAAATTAGTCTCTGATTACAATATTGATTGTATGTCACTCTTAAGCAAATATATAATGTTTACAATAAAACAATGGCTATAAATATATACATATCCCCTTAGGACGGTTTGTATTTAAGGGGCCAGAAAAAGATACTGAATAAATAGCCAAATATTCACAGCATGAGAGTGAACACAATTCAAATTATAACGGATTTCTTCAGAAAACTGCTGTCCCAATTTCATAAAGCATTATAAATAAGAAACAAAGCCAACTGCAAATTTCAAATGTTTTCTTATGCAAATAAAGTAGCTGTAGTTTTCTGAAGAATTCCATTGTGAGCTGAATTGCCCCTTTCTGATGCTATGAATACTTGTGTACCAAATCATTTATAATAACCTATTAATTATGTGCAATTTCTTTTGTCCTTCTAAATGGTATGAAGCCATTTACAGAAAACATCTACGTGACAATTTACCAATTATTCCTATAAAACATTCTATTTCCTTGGATTGGTTACATGCCTAATAAAATGTCAACTAACCAACCACTATGTTCATACAAGTTAGCAAAGGTCTGCAAAACTCAGCAGTGTAATATTTGATTCTGAACAGGAAGGGATTTATATATTATCAATGCAGAATGCAATGGAACTACACTCAGATTCACCATTAAGAAGATTAGTGACTGCATACATCAATAGTTGAATATGCAAAATAACCTTTGGTTTTCTGGACCGTCTCAGAAAGAAGCTCATTCCCTGCTTTCCTTTTGCAGGGCACCAGTGCTGCATCCACATGTGTGCACAGCCATACACCCACAAGCAGCCTGTCCTCCCCAACCACAGATGAGACATCTGGCATCTCCAATCCATTGCTTGTCCAAAAGAGGCTCCAGCCGTGTGGACAGAAAATACTACCTTCCCATTTCAGCACCAGTCAGGAGACCCATGAGGACCACTTCACAGGCACTGTTAATTTCACTTTGACTTCTCTTTTGTCCCAGTGAGCTGCTCCACACTCCACAAATGGGATTCTTTTGATAAATAATGTTCTTCAGCATGTTAGCATTCGCCTTCACATTTATATTACAGAAAGGCTACAGCATCGCTGTACCCTACTTAACACTCTTTTCTTCCTTTCACCTTCAATGATTTTGACTACATTTTGAACATTGAACAGTTTTCCTTTCGAAGCAAATTGGAGCTGCTTCTATTATTGTTATTCTAGAGGGTCTGTCATGCTGGCAAATAGCTTTGTATGTACAGCAGTTAATAATGATACCTATTCTACTGCATTACATAGTTGTCTTTCTATATTAACACATTTTTCATCCCCTTCCGTGCACCTGGGCTTTTAGCACACAATTCATTTGTGGACATGGCTCGTATGGTCAAATTCTGCAAGGTATTCAAAACACTGTCAGTGAAAAATGCAACAAGAGGGAACCCTAGAGGACTCCTGCTGCATTGCACTGCAGTGAGGAAATCACACATGTATAAAATACGTGCTCTCCCACTTAGACTGCTTATTTAAAAACGGAGCATCCAGGGCACAGGGGCAGAAGAGGCAACAAATGGGTTGAAGAGACAACTAAATGCCACAATGAAACTCAGATTTGACAGCTGCAGGCATTTGTTTATTGCCTTGTTTACTCCTCCACCACCGATATTACTCTCTGTTATACAACAGAAGGAAGACGGACCAAACCACAATACTCCGATGCGTTTGGTTTTCAGCCAAGGTTCTGCAAATTACACATATTTCGCATTGGCATCACTTTAAAAGTGGCTTTCAAAGCTCTTTGCTCTGCATAGTCTTCTGCTCTGTAGGGAGCACATGCAATGTGCAGGCTTACTCTTCAGACCTGCTCTCCTTACCTCCCTCATGGTTTGTTCTTCCCTTCATCCCTGTTCCCTCATGCCACACTCTGACATGACCACACTATGGTTTCCCTGCCAAGACGGAAGGTAGGCATTTTTGTTAGAAGATCCCAGAGGGATTAGGATTTGGAAAGCAAGAAGGACCAAATTTATTATTGCCCTGAAATCATTCATACTGGTGAGGTTAACACAAGACCAACATAACTCCCTAGAGGGGAACCCATTGCCTCACACCTATGCCCAACTGCCCTGTGAGGCCTGAGCCACATTTCTCCAACATGGAAGAATTTCTCCCTAGGTTAAGGTCTTTGCATGTTAGGGTGATTTTCCTTCCTCAGTCCCAAGGTAATTTGTGTTGACTGCCTCAATCACCCTTCCTGCCCTGTCCTTCCCCTGCTCTTTTCTCTCAGCATCAAGGCGGCTCTGCTGCTGTGCCAGGGCTGCCAGAGCAATCTGAGCCCACCAGCTGCCCTTGGCCGTAAGGTACACTCTGCCCTGAGGCACTGCACTCTGCCAGCACTCCTGCAGTGAAGCCAAAGGGGTTTTTCCTTCTACAACCATCACGGCACAGCACGTGCTGAGGGCCAGCAACGTGACACCACGCTGCCCCACCATCAGGCCTCACTCATGGGGCTGGTGGGCAGGAGGTCCCAGGGGAGGCACAAAGGTGCTGCCCCTGCGCAGGCAGCCTGAGAGCCCAACGTGCCCCAGCAGCCGCCAGGAAGGGCCTGGAACCCCACAGAAGAGTCAGGAACCTTCCAGAAGGGTCCGCTGAGCCCCATCCTGCCCCAGCAGGACAGTGCAGGGGGCAGGCAGGGCCACAATGAAGCCATGAGGGCTGCAGCTGGGATATTCCCTTTCCTAAAGCCGCTTCTCAAAAGCCCAAGTCCCTGTTTTGATCTAGACCAAAGCATCTCACCAATGATACTACACCCTGAATCAAAAAAATAATTTTAAAAATGGAGGTTTTATTGTGAAACCCCATTAGAAAAAGAAAAGAGAAAAAGAAATTTGGTGTGAAAATTAAAAACGTGCAAGCATTGATTTGTCTTGATCAAATGGGAAAGTTTGCAGGAATATATTTGAAGATTGTACTCAGTAAGGAATATGAGACTGAGATCTGCTTGGATGTGGTAGCCAATGACCCTTGTTTATTTTGCATTTTTTAAATATTTGCTTTAGCTTAGAGTGACATAATTACAGCGAGGGCTTCAATGTACAAGTGTTCTGTTTATCTACTGTTCGTACAATAAGGTAACTTTGCTATGGTGATCCCTAACTTTTGTTTGTTTGTTTCTTTTAAATCAACCAAAAAACCCTACTGTTCAGAAGCTTGAAAGTTGAAACTGAAGAGAGGCAAAGTGGGAAGGAAGGAGGGAAGGAAGAAACAGTTCTTTTAAACTGTAAATAAGCAACAGTCAGAAAAAAAAATCCAAGTCATCAGGGAAAAAAAAAAGGTAAAATGTGTTGGGAGACTAAAAGTAAATGAAAATTGTATAAATACGAAACATAAATACTTACCTGAAGAATAAAATAATAGAATGGCCTGGAAATTTCAGAAATTATTCCAGTGACTCTCTAGCCTTGACAAGAGAAAGAAAGCAGCAAGAAGATTATAAGCACTCCAGTTTGGGCTTTTTCCTTTTCTCAGGGACATGGCCAATATCTCCGATTATCTTGAATTTCCCCGTTGTAATGGGAGTATTTTGCATATCAATATCCTAGAAATACACAGTAATGGCTTGTTTACCCCCCATTGGCAGTAAACACACTAATACATGCTCTAGTAGTGAAAGTGACTTTACTTGCTTGTAAAACTCAAAACCTCAAGGAGCTGACTAGGGACCAACAAATACATATCAATGTGCTCAGATCATTCATAAAAGGATAAGCTTCCCTTCCCAACCTCCTTTCATTTCCTGACTTCCTCACATTTTGAACAAAATCAAAGAATAATTTCCCATCTTCCAACATCTCAAGCTTCTACAGTTCCTGCCGAAGCCAAATCTTCTAATGAAAAGCTTACTGTTCAGATAGAAACTTGAATATTTGTAAGACTAGGCACAACTCCTACACATTTCTACTGGTTACATTTTCATGGAGCTGGGTGGAAGGACCAAAAAACTTGTGCCCAGGCAATTCCTGGTGCCAGGTGTTCCTCACTGGACTGCAGAGCTGGTGGGTCTCAAGTACCTGGCACAAGAAGGCCAAACACCCAAGAAGAGCAGGTCCTTGCATGATGACCCTGCCATGCCTTCTTCCAGCACCTGAACAGCTTTGCAAGGAGAGGAGAGAGGACAGAGAACCTATAGTCACCTTATTATCTACCATGCTATTTACCTCAGGCACAGAGGAGCTGGTCTTGAAATTGTTGTGGCAAGGAACGGAAGAGCCAGGGTGGTCTCTTGGCTTCTTCACAGGCAGCTGTACCACAGACTGGCCTCTCCCCAGGCAGCAATATCAGCTGGTGATAATTTTTTGCATCACTCTCCCCCACAGTCTCAGACCAAGTGCTGCTCTCTCACCAGCTGGTCTCCAATCCAGGTACCCATCAAGGCCTTTTCCAACTAGTTTGAAGCAAACAGGTTCTAACTGAGCTAACAAGCCACCATCTAAACAGTGTCAGTCCTAAACATGTGCTTATTTTGCAGCCATTACTCAGTCCACAAGTACTACAAAGTATGATGGCAATTAATGGCAGTTTGGTCCGTTACCATAAATATCTGAATGTAAATAACATTTTATCAGAATGCTTCAGTTAGGCACTCAAACCTGTTATTGAATGAAAATGTTTTCATACATTGCATTGTTGTCGTCTATTTCTATTCTTTGCATCAATCCTGACACTATTAACATTCAAAACAATCAGTCACCAGGCTTATTTCAACACCTTCAGTGTATGTAGCCAAGCTCAGTGGTGTATTAAGAATAGAGCAAAAGGTGCAAATCACCACTATAAGTGATTTTTTAGCCAAAATTCTGGTCAAATTGCTAGCATTTTTCCCAGAGAAACAATATCAGAATACAAGACTAGGTATTTGATATTACAGTAAGATTGGTAATACTGTATTTCATGTACTCCTTCATTATAAAATAATTTTGCATTCTAATTTCCAGCTACACCTCATTTGATGTTCCTGTGGATGTCACATATGCCTTGTATTTTCTTAGAACTGCATTATTATTCAAAATTAATTATCTTTCCAATTAATGTGTGGCATAATGCTGTAATACAAAATGCTTACATTTTATAAATAAGAATGTGCTCATTTCTGTCTGCTTTGATCCCATTTTACCTTTATTGAAATTTGGTAATAGAATTCTCTTCATTTTGGGTTGTCTTATTGACACTGAACACACACACAGGGGAGCCATCTCCTGCATATGAAAGATAAATTTATGCTTCTCTTTACTGGACAACCTCCCATTTCTCTTTTTCAATATCACTTCAGTATACTTTTCTACTCTATGATTTTTACTGATCTTATAAGCAAAACTGAGATGAAAAAGTACTAATGGAGTACCTTTTACCCATTACCGTTAATGTAGGCATAATAAATACCTATAACTGCTGAAAAATGGTAAGTGTGAAGGAGATGATTGGCAATATAAAGGGGAAAAAAAAAAAGTCAAGGAGTGAAGAAAGCTGGACAATCTGACACATTCCATAAATGCTATTTAAAATTTCACTGCTGAATACCATAATAAAAAAGTACAAAAAGGAAAACATAAACAAAGAAGAAACATAAATATAAAAGATAAATCCCAAATTTATCTCTAAATGCTTGTCTGAAAGAATATGTGACTCACAATTTTCTGTCACGAGGAGTTTCATTTTTCTGTTGGGTCGGAGTTTTTCTGTTTAACTGTTGTCAATGGCTACAGTCACTGTACACTACTGAATTTAGCCCTGCAATGCCAACATCCCTAAGTACCTCCCAGGGCAGCACTGCACCCCCAATGTGAAGTGCTCTGGCAGAAGACACAAAACCTCCCTTTCTCCACTGAGGGATTCATCTCAGCACCGTATTTAACTTTCTTTCCTGTTGCCCAGCTGCATGCTTTTTAATAGAACAACGCAGAAAGCTACAAATAAATTAAACAACACTCACACTTGCCAGTCTTACACTCAGCATTCTTTAAAGCCTATCATTAGCTAGTAATTAGTGAGCATGTGAATATGTAATGAGAAGAGTGTACAGATAAGACAAAAGGATTCAAGAATGTCACATCTAAAGTAGTCCCTCAGTTATCTAAACAAACCCAGTCTGAATAGCTTTGCTGGCCAAAAGCTTTGGTGTGTAAATATTTAAGAGGTCTGGGGTGGATCCAGATGATCTTGTAATAGTATCTCTTCTTGAACTGTCCTGAAGTACTTCATTATAATCTTAAATTGAGAAAGAAGGTTGTTTAAGTGGATAGGCTTGCTGCTACACATTGTCAATAATTAACAACCTCATTAACAGGCATTAGAGCACCTGTTTCACCATGATCCCAATGAGAAGCTTTTGAACTTCATTTTATTAATTGCTTAGCAATGACACTGGCTTACTGCTGTAGCAGGACGATTACACCTGAGGCAAATATCCAAGGAACAGAGCTGCTTTCTCCAGCTAACACATAAAGCTCATAGAGAACATGAGTCTGAGATAGGTCCATTAGCCTGAAACTTAAAGATGTTTGCTACTAACCCACTTCAGAATCCTGATGTTGTTTGGTTTTGTGTATTTTATTTCGAGCTTATACCTAGCTGGTACCTTGCTTACAGGCTTACTCATTTAAAATAATTATCGCAGCTGTTGATTTTGAAAACAATTTCGCTTCCCAGCTTGTTTTTTCTTCCCACATGGTGTGTTCCCCTTTTTTTCAAGCAGTCATTTTAGGTAGACAACCTAAAGACTGCAGGATTATCCATCATAATTACATATTTTAAAGATAAAAGTGATCTTAATTACCTACCCTTCCTCTCCCTCTTTTCCTTCTAAAGGAAGTCTTGTGTTTATTTTCTCCTACCAGTACTTAACATAGGAATGTGAGATAGAGGAATAAGACATTAAAGAACAACAGCAGGATGATTTTTGCTCTGACAGAGTTGTATGCAAAGACAAGACTTTCTCAGCTCTGTGTCGAAGTGAACCTGTCTTAATCATTTCTGTCACTGGCAGACTTTTAGCAAGGGAGCCCCATTAGCACTGAATGACTGGGAAATTGTTGTGATTTATTAAGAGTTAAGAAAGGGCACAGCAGAGTATCTCACAGCATCCATTTGTGTTAATGCCTGGAGGGCTTCATACCTTCGCAAGGCTGAGAATTCAGATATGTGCTTTACTCAACTTTGTTGTAGCAAAGCCTCTTTTGGCCAAGGCATTTACCATGATTAAGAAAATTATTTCTCAGAGTGAAGCTCCTAAACCTCTAAAGAGGAAGGAAGCAAAGGAAGAAGAAAGGAGCATAGGGTGAAGTCTGCCTCCAGAGACCTGTGCCTCGGGTTTCTCTGTGCCGCAGCACTACAGACAAGCCGGGCAGCCTGCGAGCAGCCGCCGTTCCAGACACACTGCCACGTGCATGGAAAGGACTGCAGGATCCTTTTCTCCAGGACTACAAGAGAACGCAAATGTCAGTTGCTCCAACCAAAAACCTGTATTTGACCTATCAAGCTGGGTGATTCAGGTTTCTCCTCCTTATTTTTCTCTTCCCCCATCACACTCCCTCTCTGTTTTCCAGCCCCTCCTTCCCTGCTGTAAACTGTAATACCACATAAACATGCACGTTTTGCTTTAGGTTTCAAAGTAAGTGACCATTGCACAAGCATGTAACCAAAACAGCGTTTTCATATACTCCCCTCTTAAAAGTGTCACCTGCTTTTTGACTGGCTGAAGAAAGAGAAAACTCTTACAGGTTCTCACCCACACTCATAAAGGTATATTACACTGGGGGTATTTCCACCGTTTACTCCATTTTTCCAAAACTTAAGATGATACCAGTAAGACTTATAACCTCCTCTACTGGCTATATTAGCATTCATGTTGGCATTAGCCACATACTCCTTCTCTGAGTAGTTTTACCTTCTTTTTGGAGATAAAGGAATGCCTCTGATGACAAAATAATGAACTGTCAAAAACTGATTTTCAACAGATCTCCCAAAGAAAGACTTCAGACTCAAAAGCAGCCCCTTATCAGACCATTTGGTTGTCTTGTGCGCACCAGCCTTCTGGCAATATGCAATTCAGCTCTGGACAGTAGCACTGGCTCCTCCATGCGCCTTTTCGACCTCTCTCACTTCTCCCTCAGCCTTTGCTGAGGTTAAGCAACAAAGCAGGTCCCATGTAGAAGGGGGACTCCAGTCTCTGTAAGGAAGTTCTGATGGAGCAGTTCCTTCAGTGCTCAAGACGAGATCTCACATTATGAGATACCACATTACCAGGAAAGAAAAACAGAATCAGTGAAAAGGGGAAATAATTTCTACCACTCAGTTCCTTTACATTTCCCTGCCATTTATCAACACACAGAAAGTGATAAAACATAATTACAATAAAACATTTTGAGATTTCATTTTATTCTGAAATACTACAAAACAGTTTAAAAATCAAACGTCACTTAATGATTGTTTAGAAACAACTCTTGGAAAATCATTTCAACATAGTGAATACCTATTCAGTGATTTCAGCAGGTTCAACTAATGCATACCCATTTCAAAAAGGATTCTACCAAGGAACACCGTATCATGGCTAAAAATCAAATTAAAAAAAAAAAAAAAAAACAAGATGAGGTAAAAGAACCACAGATCATTTAAGAGGATGCAGTGAACTCAAGAGGATCAACTGAATAAACAAGGCTTGCTCGTGCAAGTTAAGATCAAATAGACAGGTCTGCAAATTGCAAGATATTTCAAATATTTCAGATTGGATACTTGTCCTAATTCCTTTTTGATTTCATAAAAGTGAATGAAAAGCAGCCCAGACATGAGATGTTTTTCTGTAACTCTTAATTCAGACCTTGCAGTATACATCATATTTTAACATTGCTCCCAGCTTAGTTCCTCCTAAGCACACTTGGAATTTGGCATCCATTTCCTGGTTCTGAGCTTCAGTGAAAAGATTTTTCCAGTCCCCAACAACACCTGCAATATAAAGAAAAGTAAAATATAATCCTAGATTATAAGGACCATATGACTTAAAGCAAAAACAAACAAACAAACAACTGCAACAACTCCATCTCCCTTCTATATTTTAAGATAATCCACTTTTTTTTTTTTTTGCCAGAAAAGAACCTTTGACCCAAGAATACACTCTTCAGCTTTTCATTTGGTGTCTTCAATAGAAGGTGAGCACAGAGAGCATACGAAGCTGCTGGTCTGTCTGCCTTGACAGCTTTGGCACGTGCCTTGCACACACACAGAAGACTCTAAAAACTGACTGTTGGTGATGAAACCAACCCAGAAAGCTCAAAGGCATGACTTTCAACTGCAAGAGCTTAGTGCACTGCAACTAGACACTGTCCTGAGCTGCAGTCTAGCCTTGATCCACATTTTGAAGAGCTGTCTGAAGTTGTCCAGGTCTAGAGCTCCAGCTTGATCCATAGTTAAAAGACATGGCTCAAACTGTGGAGTCTCTGGGCTATTCTAGTAGTTACAGAAAACAAAAAAAGGCTTTGTTTCACTTTAGTTCATACTACTGTATATACCACGACTGAAAGATGTGCTCCCTATAGGATACTTCTGATGATCACATTATACAGGGCTCTCCCTAAATGATACTGACTCTTGTGGCGAAACCAAGTGACAGTGCCCTGAAACACCATCAGTGTTTCTTAAACAATTTATAATCTTGAAAATTATACAGGAAGACTAATCATTTACCAATCCAAATTCTCATCTGCTCATGTTTGTTTGCCATGAACAAATTTACCTTTTCGGAAGAGAACTGAGCCAACAGGACCATGCGTCTCCTGAGCCTTATCCTTCACCGCCTGGAAAGTGGCCCTGTCGGCAATAGACTGAATCTGCTCAGCCGTTGAGGAGAATCCAAAGAATTCAGCTATCCGCTTCACGCTGGAAGTTAGGTTCTGAAAGCAGGACAGTGAAAGAGGGTAATATGACATGCTTCCCTTAAAAAAGGGGTAACCCTCTTGGGATACACATAAACCACAATCTTTTCCTTCATAATACGTTTTATACAATGCACTAGAGCTCAGATTTGTACAACCAGACTTGGCTTGTTACTAAAGACACTTGATTTTCATCTCTTTGAAATACCTGCAAAATACCTTTTGCTGTTCATTTCAGCACTTTTCAGGAAATGGATTCAGATGTGTTTTGCCTGTCAGCACACACCACCTGTTTTACCTGTTTCAGGTCTTCATATAATACAACCATAATATTTTCATCCTCAATATGTTTGTTCCATGTGACTGCATGGTCAAAATAGGATCCCCAGCTGACTGTAAAGAAAAGAAAATGCACCTGATCTTCTTTTATTACTGATCATTAATTTCTCTGTGCTTGAGGAATCCCATCTGTTGCCTATCAGTTTTATCTAAGCAAACAGACCAGCTCTGCCTCCCTGTGCCACCGTACAGTACAACAGAATGATGGAGAAATTCATTGGACTTTTGTAGGCAAATAGTTTCCAAATATGAACTTCTCTGTGTGCTTCTCCTCCATTGCTATACAGTTACTAATGAGAGCCCTTAAAAGCCAAAGGCAGACCCTAGTCTGAACTTAAAATCCAAGTTTCTTATGGGGTGTTGGCATCATATGTGGAAACAGTAATGACAACAAAAAGTTATTTCATTACCTCTTCAGTTCTGTAGCATTCCCTCCATCACTAAGTGACAGAATTTTGGCTTAAAGCCATTATCAAGCTATTGTGCGAGTCCTTATTCATAACGACAAAATGCTCAGAATGAGAGCATCTTTTGGACCTTCTCCCCCTATTCTGTCATTCAGTCACCTCCTCTGCCATGAGATATGGCCATCAGTAAATTAATTATGACACATCTGCTTTCCCATTAGCCCCACTTAGTTGTTTTTAAGCATGTCCTGCTGCTGCTTCCTCTGCTACATTCAGTGACTGTAACAGTACCTTTCCCGTTCATGAACTCTGAGAAGAACTCATCCCAGGAGCTGTAACTGGGGATACTCGGCGCATTGTTGTGGAAATGGAAAAATGAGACAGCTGTGTCTTTTGGGTTTCGAAACAACACTAATATCTGGAATGGGAGAAAAGAAGTTGACAATTTTAGATTGCTCATTGCCCCAGGCAGCCAAATTGAGAGCAGAACCAAATATTCTGCAATCAATAACTTACTGGGGGTCTTAAAATACTTTATTTTAAGGCATGCAGCACAAATTTATAACACTGCTGTTACAAACGCCCTGGTCATGTCCCAAAGGAAGAAAGGAGCAACAGGAAAGGCTGCAATATTTGTCATTGAATCCTATCCCATAGCTGCCTAAGGCTGGGGAAATTGAAAGGAATCATTTGCCAATCCCCTGCTAGGAAAAGTTCTGTGTGATTCTCACAGCTGTTTTAATTATCTTCTATTTTTCAATGCATGGCAGCAAAGTACATGAAAACCTGAGAGACTGCATCCTCAGACAAGTATAAACACTTCTGAAACACATTACACATAACACAGCAAAAAGTACTAAAAAAAAACGGATAAAATCACCACTTCAACCAATTTCCTTTTGTGTTACCTCCTATATATATCTGCCCATTGCTCAGTGACACAGTGTCAGAGTAGGCAAAGTGCTCCAGTTTTAACAATCTCGCTGTTTGCATGGAGGCAGTCAGTGTCCCGGAGATGCCACTGCCACATTCACTCCTGATGTGGTTGCACAGAAAAAGTGGCATAAAACAGAAAAGTACGACACCCCATTCATTTTTAACCACCGCAACAGCCTCCAGATCTGTTCTTGTTTGTGTCAACTACAGGACCCCTAATGCTGCTGTAAATGTTGATGGATGCTAAGTCAGCCCAAGGATCATGATACTCCCAGTGTCTCCAAACTGCTTTCCCTCCACGACACCAGCACAGGTGCAAGAAAAGGATGTGGCCCCCAAATTACTCTTGCATGCGAGTACTGTCAGACATATGAGGCACCCACCTTGGCTTTCTTCTTGAAAATAGACTTGGGGAGGCAATCGTAACTCAGATGTGTTGCCAAAATCCTTGGAGACGGAATCTGCTTCATCCTCTTTAGAAACAAGCAGAACAAGGAGTGAGAACAGGTTTATTACATGGGTGCGGCAGTGATCTGTGAAAGTCGCCTGTGTGAAACAAATTCTAATCAAAAGCCATTAGTCATCCAAGATTATCCTTTTTTCCCCCTCTCTCTCAGGAGAAATAGCTCTACTTGCTGCATGACTTCATTTTCATAACTGGTTTGTGGGGTGCAGGAGAGAGAAAACAACAGATTGTAAGAGATTCAATAGTTTCTTTTCACTAACCTGGTATTTATCTGGATCGCCACATTCAATAAATGGTAGTTCTGTGCTCACACATTTACTCTGGGTACTTGTAAATATCAAATCACTTACGATCTGGATAAGCCAGTTCACACCTGGACCAGGAAACCCAGAGAACAAAATAAAACATATCAGAGGCTTATACATGATCTCAGAGCCTTCTCATTACACAGTTTAATTCAGCGCAATAGACATTGTCAAATTACAAATATTACCGAAGCTCTCAAATGATTATAAACAAAATAATGTCAGCTGAGAACATTTTCAACAGCTTAACTGTGACTTTCTTGGCTCACTCATAAGTGGTATGAGGAAAGCCCAGGGGGGTAACATTGACTTGATGATATACTTAGCATTCTTCTAATAGATTCATAAAACGAGAGTGACAGATAATAAAGGCAGCAGTGAAAGACACTAAGTCTTTGAGTCTGATTATCCAGGCCCACAGCACCCTCCCTGCATCCTTGTGGAGAGGTGCTTGGAAGGTTCCCATCAGGCCCACAGAAATGGAGCAGTAAAGCTGACTCAGACCCCTGCACACTGTGAAGGTTAAAATTCCTAGTCTCTATATTCCCTAGTGGCTTCTCAATGGCTTATGCCTGAGAAGTGCTGCATCCTGCACTGTCCTGCACCCACACCTCCAAGGTTTGTGTCAGCGCAGTTTTCTTCTCTGCTACGCACACCTGCATTGGGGAAAACAAGATATATGGTGAGACTCGACTGGAACTTCGCTTAATCCTTCGTATAGAGCAGGAACTAAAAAAATTATTAAAGCTTTGGGAGACTAAATTTTTGAAGGTCCTCAGTGCAAGTCCTTCATTGGACATGTTCACTAATGTTTAAAGCAGGCAAGTGCCTGAGGGGCATGAGAAGTATCTGAGAAGCCAGCAGAGGAAGCCAGGTGTGAAGCTGCACTGGTTCATGAAGGAAAGGGGATCACAGGGAGATCTTTAGTGCTGCCTGGTGACAGTGTGGCTTACGGGGTCTGAGCATCACCCCAAGGAAGAACAGGTAGCCCAGCAGTCTCTAATGTGCAGTATTTAATCGTCTCTTCAGTCTTCATCCTCCCCACTTGCCTTATTTTTTCTCCATTTTGCAAGCTACTGGATATTAGGGCAAGAAATCTAGTTAGCATTGTATTTGTATAATAGCAAACACTCAAGCAGGGGAAAATTCCCAAAGAGCAAGATCTGCAAATGGTAACTACACTGTACTGCACAGTTGTAGCATTTTCTCTCCCTCCTGCTTCCCCATCTCTTCTGTACATCCACGGCCCTCTGGATAACAGGGTGCCACACTTCCTGGAGACCACAGGGAGCTAAACAACTGGTAATGGACTTTTTGTCCTTGTTAAAACTGCTCAATTGCAACAAACTGCCTAATATTAGAAGTTGGAAACCTCTTTTTAAGCTACTGATGCCTCCCTGAGCTAGAAAAGTTTACTGAATTATTAAACCTCAGATGCAGTTAGGACCATGTTGTATTTTCTGAATTCTTCCAAGCTCCACGAGAAGTCAAAGCCAAAGTCAAGCTATATCAGTGGCCCATTCTCATAGGGTTCAGCAAAAACCCTGGATCCCAGACCACTGGACTGATGGGCTCCATGCAGTACAGATGCATCTTTCACTTGTGTGGCAGTTCCCTCCTTTGGTGCCTGTCCTCTCCATCCATTGGTTCCGTGGTCTGTCCCCCAGCTGCTTCATACTCACCCTGACAGTACAGGCACAATTCTTAAATTACACTAAGCTCTAATTACACTGTATATTCTTTATGGCTCACAACCCAGCCAACAGGAGCACTTCTTTGTGCTCTGCACCTTGCTGAATTAGACCTTAAGACTCCCTGATTAGAGCCTAACAGGACTGCATCAGGTAGGACTTTAGCACAAGGTCTTCTGTAGGCAGCAAACCCTTCTCCCTGGAGACCCTCAGCTGGTACCGCTTTGGTCTCAAAGCAGGAATATATCCTTGGAATAGATTTCCTACTGGAGCAGAAATTCCTCCTGGAGCAGAAAGGGGGTATTTTTATCCCCACAGCTTCTACAGTCTCTCTCCTCCTCCTGCGGATTTCAGGCCAAAAGATTTAGTTTTAAAGTACATTGATTCAACGGTGACGTAGCAGTAACTTAATAGTTACTAAAAGAGGCACATTAGTCAAAACAAAAACAACCTTGACACTGAAAAAAAATGCCAATAAAAAGTTCATAACTTTGCAAATAAAGATGCTGTGTCCAGTCACTTCCCATTCATTAAGCGTCTCATGCATAACTTTATTCCTCGCATTCACTGTTACTAACACACTTCCCAGAATGCAGTTTATTACATTGGCAGAGCTATCTTGTCCCACTGATATATAAAAACTGTACACTTTACTCTCACATATCTTCATCAGCCAACAACAATAAAAGAACATTTCAGCATGCTAAAACTTTCTTTTCAAAAACATAGACCACACACAAAAGAAAGATGATAAATATATAAACTATAATTATAATAAAACAGGATATATGCCCAATAATCCCATATAAATAGAAATACAATCAGTTATTCTTCCTGTTGTTGTGTCAGCTGATTAGCTACAGTATCTCTGACTACGGCAAGTAATTTGTAATGTATTCACCGCATTTGGGGTAAGACACCAGCACCAGATCGTCTCTTCTGGCCTCTAAGTTCTCCAGAGCTTGGAAGGTTTCTGCACTGCACACTGTGACGGGGTAGGGAGTCCCCTGGTAGAGGAACAGCAGGTCCTTGAGGGGAAGCCCTTCTGACTTTGCCATTGCCTTATTTATCTCATCAACAAAGCTCTTCTTCTCAGCCATGTTTACCAGCTGTGGCATGTGAAACTGCAGGTCTAATGCAACCAGTGCCTATAAAGAGGCATTTTGAAGGGGCGGAGCATAAACCCTTGATATTACTCCCACCTTTTCTTTCACCCGCATAAGAACCCTTATAACCTGATATATTTATTTTTTCTTTTGCTCCTCCCTTCCCGGGAACAGAAAATGGGCTGATCCTGCCCATTCTTTATATAAAGACGAGGAACTGCTTCAGTAGAAAACCCCATGGAGAGCAAGAAATAATGGCAAATTCAGGCACCAGGGAAAACAAAAGCTGAATATGAATCTCCCCATGAGAAAGAACACGAAACAGTAAATCCAATCTCACGTAACATTTATAGGAAAAGAATTCTTCCCCTTAAAGAAAAAAAAAAGCCTTAAGAAGAAAAAGCTTAAGTAGTTTTATTTTGGTAATAAAGTCAGCCCCATAATAAAGATTAAAAGAAATGGTGAATAACAGAGCAACAAAATCAAAACCATAAAACAGAGAGACCAATACTCAGAAGTAGTGCTGTGAACATAGCTTCTAAATACCCAGCATGGGAGCTTTTTCATGTTAAACCAATAAATAGCAGATCTTGCACCGTACATCTTTTTCAGTGCCCTCAGGACAGGATTGGGATCTCATTGTAACGGGCTGGATCTTATGCATCTAAGGACACTTCCCTCCAGCAGGACACCCAACTGCCTAAGCACCGTCCTGCCCTTCGGCCCCACACGGACCCTGCCAAACCCCCGGCCTGGGTGAAGGCGGCCTCGCCTACAGCACCCACGGCGCCATGTCCAGAAAACCTGGTGGCTCCACTCTGGGTAACAAGGAGGGCACGAGTCGGCAGGGAAGCTGCCGCAAGGATGCGGCTCGGCCCTTGCTGCCTTTGTTGGCTGCCACCAGCCGCAGGGCACCGAGGTGCGATGCGAAGAGAGCAGAACGCGAGACACGCTCAGCTGAGACACACTTCCCACGGCCGCCACCGCCGCCGTCACCGCGCGGCGCCACACCGGCGGGACGCAGCGCGCATGCGCGCGGCGGCGCTGCGCCTGCGCGGCCGTTAGCGCGGGTAACGGCCGCGGTGGGGGCGGCCATGGCGCGGCGCGCGGTGGTGGCGCTGCTGCTGCTGGAGGCGGCGGGGCTGGCGGGCGCCATGCTGCTCTACCGCCGCATGGAGGGCAGCCAAGGTGCGGGCGGGCGCGCGTCGCCGCGGTGCGGGGAGAGGCGGCCGCGCCAGCGGCCTGGGGCGACCCCGCTTCTCCGCGAGAACGGGAGCGGCTTCCCTGCCGCCCAGCGGCTCTGCGCATGGAAGCACAGGGAGAGCTGTTGGGGAATGGGCTGCAAGTTCAGGTTTTATAAAGGCGGAACTGTGGGGAAGCTTTTTGGAAAGTGGCACGAGACCACCACGAGCAAAGTTGAATCTTCTGCATTTTAATAATACCAAGTGTCAGCTTAGAAAGGTGAGGCAGTTACCACCTTAGGTAGGAGCTGATCACTCCTGCTGCAGACTTGTGGTTTGAAGCCTTGAAGGGAGCCCATGGCTCAATTTTAAATTTTGCTGGCTCTATGATCGGACATTTTCCAGAGGTGTAGACTACGTTCCTTTCAATGTCTCAGGCTTCTGGCACAGTGCCCAGGCAACATACAAATAAGGTAGTCACCAAGTCAGTTACTGTAAGTAGGTCTGAGCTGTGCAGCAGTGGCCTCGTTTTGCATTCACGGCTCTACAGATGCCACGCTCCAGCCCGGCACTGCTGCCACTCTTAGGCTCTGCAGTAGGAGGCACCCGGTGCTGGGGCCAGGAAGGCACCAGAGCTCCCCTGTACCAAGGGCAAGTCGAATAAGAAATTTCATCATCACAGTCAGATTGTATGTGCTATCCCAGGCTTAGAGGCAGGTGGACTGTCATTTGCCTTCTTTCTGTATATTTTTATTTAGAAGTACCTGACATTCTGGAGAATAGCAGCAGTGGGATGTTTCAGTAATGGGGTTTGCATGGTTTCTCCTTATTTTCAGCTCTCCTTCACAGTCTCTGCATCCCTTTGCAGCAGTTTTCTTAAGCTGTAGTTGTGCAGGCATGGGGTGTGCTCATCTGACAGCTCAGCAGCTCCCTGGGCTCAGGATGAGCACCTTCCTCATTTCCAGACCCTGTTCATACCATTCACGTTGTGCTAGTACTAGCATCTAACAAATTATAATATGTAGTAATATCCTTTTTTCAAGTGTGGTGGTGAAGCTGCACACAGGATTCAGTGAAACCCACGTAACCACAAAACCCACCCAAACTCATGTAAGGGGGTTTTTCCTTTGGGGGTTACTGGTGAGAAGCTGAGCCTGCCTCATGGTAAATCTGTGCTTGGCTGCCACTGTGAGGAAGCTCAGGAAGAGCAGTGATGACCGTGCTGCCCCTTTAATGCAGTCACTGATAGAGCGCAAAAAAAGTCAATTCAGATCACATTTAATGGTATCTCAAAAAGGTAGAATAACCTTAGGAAAATAGTCAGTTAGAAAAAATAGTGCATTTAATAACATGATTTAAAATATGTTGTGTATATTAACTTTGATTCATCTTCCTTCTCAGACTTCAGATACACCATGCAGAAGAGGTTCCCATCAATTCTGGAAGGTAGGTTAGGAGCTGTTGACTTCAGAGGGATGCCTAGAGCGCCTGTTGCATCTTATGTCCAAAAGAGATTTTATTATTGCATTTATTTTTTATAATAATTATTTATTGTTCTGTGGTAAGTTTAAGCAGAAACATGTATGATTCTGTATAGGTATGGCTGGAGTGTCAGATAGTCCTCAGAACTAGAGGACAGCACATCCAACCAAACCAGCCCTGAAGTGGCTTACCTTCAGACACAGGCCGAGCTTACAAGTAATATGCATTTTCCTGTTTTTCAGTTTATTACAAAAGCAATGAGTGGGCTGGAATCCATGGCATAAGGGAGAATGACCAAATGACATGGCTAAGCAGCAAGAACTGAAGTAAGAAGGACAGGGCACAAAATTCCTGTAAAAATGTCCGCTTTAAAATGTCATTCATCTTTTTGATTTATTGCCTTTGTACTTCTTTTTCAGCCCTTTGTGCCTGAACTGTTTCTTCTTTTTGATAATACTTTTCACGTCCCTATTGTGAAGCCATCTGTCACGCTCTACTTCCCACTTGAGCTGTTTGACACCTGTAAGAGGAAAGAAGGAAGATGAGAAATGAGGAACTGATTAATAACTTGGACGATTACGGTGAAGTGCCCATCCTCTGACTATTGTATAGAACATGGATAAATCATGTAAAAGTTAATTTAGCTACTCTATTTATAAATGCCAATAAAATTTAAGCTGCTTTTTTTTCCCTTTTTTATTTTGACATGAAGTCTTTTCTATTTCATGAAATATAATCTTACCATTACAGCACCTCGGGGTTTTCTGTAAGTTGTTTGCATTTTCCTCATGTTACTCGTTACACATGCTCATATAGAAGTACTCAAGGTTTTTACTGCTGCTGTTAACATTTTTCTGTTGCTACCTAATTGTAGGAGTTCTAGAAATTAATTAATTGTGATTTTTTTGAATTAGTTTTTTCTGGGAAACTGCTTTTCTTTCACTGGTACTGCAATGATAAATTTCAATAGCTAGACATAAAGAGCCACACGTTATGTTTCACAATGACCCAAGTGCTACTACACTCTTCCTCAAGGCAAAATTCATATGAAGAATCTCGGAGAAGTGACTATTACTATTTTTTTTTCCTCCTCTTCTTCTTCTTTTTTTTTTTTTTAATTTGCAGGGAAGGGGCACATTGCAACCTCTTCTCCTCCTTGAAGCCGTACTTATTCCAGTAGTCACAAATAAAATTAGCGCTGAGCATCCTTCAATAGAAATCATGACTTACTGACATTGAGCTACTACTGTTATTTGCTCTTTGACCGTATGTGTATTTCAGATCAGATATATGTCTTTGTGTAGAGGATTTGAAGGGAAAGGAGCTTGTCACTGTTAGGAATATATGCTCCCTGCAGCATGTACTTACTTGCGTTATCTCTGTTCGCCATGGCATTCATCCCAATGTTGTCAAATTTAGACCCAGCATTTTCATCCAGCAGGTAGCCAAACTTTAAAGAGAAATTTTAGTATTTAATTACTAATAAACAGGTGAAATGCATATATATGAATTCTTTAACTGATCAAACATACCTCTTCTGCAGATGCCAACATAGTGGCATCTTTGAGCTTTCTCTTTTTTCTTGTGCTGGATCCTTCAATAAAAAAATACTATTATTAAAGTATAAAGTAAAAAAGTATTATTCTTAAAGACAGCATTTCTAGTTCACAATGACATTAAAATGAAAACCTTAACATGTTTTAAAAGGTTATTTTTATTTACTAAGACCTCTGAGATAGCTGTGTTAAAAAGCTTCTCTACTCCCGTTCCCCTAAAAGAAGGGGAAGAAGTGTTTCAACTTGGGGCTAAATAGCCATATTCCATGCAACTTTTGCTTCATCAAACTCAAACACACCTCTTTCAATCTCCAGTCCTGTGAGGGCGGAAAGTTACCCTGAACTAGGCCATACTGGTTGGAGGTCAAGGGTAACACCAGCTCCTTTTCATTTACGGTTTATCCAAATCTGAACCCAAATCCAAGACTGTAAATAACATACCAAACCACTCTGAATCCAAAGTTTTCCAGACTGTATTTGTATTAAGCTTTCTCAAATGGAAATCATGAGAATGTGAGTGTTTTCTTACCTTCAAGTGATCCTGCAAAATCAATATTGTTCTTTCTCTTGCCCTTTTTATTGACAGATGTGATTTTATTGTCATTGCTCAAGTCTGGAAAAAAAAAGTAATTCATATATCAGAAGTATTTGTCATAATGCGATAATAGTTGGAGTTTTTACTTTATAAAAAGTTTAAATCATAGTGGACCCACTCTAATTTTGATCTATTAAACCCACATGACTTTAAAAAGCATTCAATGGTGTGCCCTTCTTAATAGCTTTTATTCCACAGCACAAGAAAGGAGAAATACAAAACGATAAATATGGAGACGAACAGAACAAAAGCCTGCGTTATGTAAACTTTGAAGGTCTGCTTGGTAAGCATGACACCGTAATAATCTCATGAAGGATCAATATATTAACAGCTAAATCAATAGTTTACCAACTTTATCCTCAGTCATCTTCCTGTGACCTTATTAGTACAAATACTCCATTAATAGGTGCTTCCCCAGTCACAAAGTGTTAACTGAGTAAACAGCCTTTCAATTGAAAATAAAAACCATGAAGGTGCAGCAACCAGTTTTATTCACTAAGGAGTGAATAAAAATTTGGGTGTGTAAGCTTACGCAAGCTATTTTGTGCTACAGTTTTAGAAAGTACTTCCTCTAAAAATCAACATTAATTAGGTCTAAATGAAAAAAAAAAAGACCACATTCCAGGCATGTTTTTTTTTATAGTTTTTTAGTGCTTTCAAAATTGTAAAGCTTTTGCCTTGTGTAGCTAGCTATTTGTGTATAAAGTTGCTTTTACTACTGATGTTTTCAGAAGAAAGGATGTCTTGTTTGCAAATTTTTAAATCGAGTCACCTAAATCAAGACTTGAGTCAAGAACTGCTTTTGATCTGAAGACCTGTTGTCCAGAGAAGGACATTACTTAAGTCACTTAACTTAAAAGCCAAATCTCCCATCTAGGTAATTAAACATTAATTTAAATAAAAATTTAAATATTTAGATAACACATTTAAAATGATGGTTGATGTTGCTTTTTTTTCAGGTTCTGATCATAGTTACTTTACCTAGGCTGTTATCATCATCAGATGCATCCATAAATACACCTCCTTCTTCATCAATATCCTCTCCAAAATCTTCCTCCATGCTTCCTAAGGAGACTTCTTCATCATCCAGCTCACTGAACCCATCTTCATCTTCAGAATCCTCCCAGTCAGCATCAGACTTCTTGTTTCTTTGACTTTTTTTACTGCCTGTGGTTTCCTTTTTTATGTTTCTGAAAATACATAACAAGCTCAGCAAATCATCTGGCAAAATACTGTTTTCAGATAACATTTTTTTCTCCCAAGAGCTTTTGTTTCTTTTAAGATTCACAAACTGCTGGTTTGTGAATCTAGCAACTCTACTAAGTGAGAAAATTAGCCTTTTCAATTAAAGAAGAAATATACAGTTATGGATTTGTCTCCTCTTTGCTATTTTTTACTCACTCCATTCCAGCTCATAAAAATTTTCAGATTTTACTGGAAGTTTAATTCTCTCTCTCTCTCTAAAAGAAGCTTTCTGCGTTGATTTTAAAGCTGTACTCTCCATATTTTAAACAAAAAGGAAGGTACTTAATCATTAATGGAACTGCTGACTTCCTGAGAATTGTGCTCTCTGATTTAGGATCCCACAAACTATTCACTGTGTTAGGTCCAGTTACAACCTACGAGCTGCTTCAAGCAGCAGTGCCATTCTCCCTCATCCTGTTTACTTCTATGCTTGGTTAAATCACAGACAGAAAGCCGAGACAGAGAAAAACAGGTAAAAGAAGGACTTTGCTTACGGGGTCATTGCATTGTATAAATAAACCACTACAAGTCTCACACTTCAAGCCAAGAGACTGCAAACACCCTGGGATCAGAAGGCTCCATTGTGGGGGAGGTAGGAAAGGAGGGATATGCAGCATTAATCTGCTATTGCCAATTTTGAAAAGCGACATGTCGGGCATTTTTGAAAAAGGTCTATTCAATTTGGAGAGTAAAATGCTATAGGGATATCAAAGCAGGAGCATGAAAGAAGAGATTCAAAGTCTTACCCTGCAAAATCAAGATCATCCTGGCTAACATCAATGGCACTATCAGCAGCTTCAAATGTATCTGAAGAGGAAAAAAAAGAAAAAAAGTTTATTTTTCAGTTACTACAAGACAAAGTCAAACAAAACCATCATAAAGTCATTGCAAATGTAGAGCTAAGACCACAGCAGAAGTTCGTCAAAGATGTAACTGAATAAATAGCACATTCCTTGAGGTCAGGAATGATGACAGAAATTATGAGATTTAAAAAAAAAAAAAGACCAAGTAGTAAAGAGAGAATATGTGTTACAAACTGCTAGAAGTTATTTAATTCACAGATTACATCAGGGAAAGAACAACAAGGCATGAACTGCCACTCATGAATTTATGTTTAAAATTATACAATTTCCATCTGCTAGAAAAGCTCTCAACTAAAGTAATAAGAGGAAAGTCTGGTTTCAAGGTGCGCTTCTAGTCAGTCTGTGGAGAGTAACACAGGATGGGAATTGAAGAGCCAGTTCTCTTAATTTCCATAATTCTCTATTTGGTTCTTCTACATTATTAGTTTTATCTTAAAAAGCTGTATTCGTATGTTTGCAGAAGCAGGAAATATTGAGATTATTATTGTAAGGAAAAACAAGGCCTTACCGAGTGCTCTCTCAAATTCATCATCATCTACATCTTCCACACTTTCTTCATCTTCCTGACGCTTTTGTTTCTCTTTCCCTTTATCAAACTTCGTATAAAATCTGAAATAAGTAGCATATTGTTCTCAAACACAAGATTACATCTGGTGTTGCTTATGACAAATTAAAAAATACATATTATCTGTTTTACATGCAATTTGCCAACTAAAACCTTAATAGTTTCAGACATATCCCAAGTCATACAGGGGCAGAAGAATACTGTACTTCTAAACAAAGCTTTAAAAGCGGAATCTCAGTTACAATCACTGTCCATGTAACACACTGTTACCTTCTCAGACAGAGCTGTGCTCTTAAACTACTTTTTCTTTACTTTCATAATTCTGTCCATGGATAATTAAAAAATATTAGCAGGACCCTCATGCCTACCTTTGCTGCAACACAGTTTGGAAAAACTATTTGATCAACAGGAAAGAGGGTAGTCTTCACAGCTCACTTAGCACAAATGACATAGTCCCATTAAGCAGGTATTTTTTTCAAATTTTTAAAAAAGCCCCGATATCAATTAATATCTTCTGATACATAACAATTACAACACACAAGACATTAACGATCATTCATTGTTTAAGGTCTCTCTACTAAAATGTCAACTTATACAATGTATAAACCACAAATACCGACTGTCTGTCTTTGTAAGCTCCATTCTTTCCCAGGCTTTTCTGACAAAATTCTCAAATTACATTCTGTGGGAACAGCTATCATTACAAGGTCACTCAAATTAATCAAAATTTGGAATATGAGACAGTATTTACAAAATGCATTTTTTAGCAGAACTGCATTCAAAACTAACACCTACAATGAATGTTCACAAATATTTCATTACCTGTGGAAAAATACTTCATCCACTGGGATTGTGCTTTCATCTCTGGCACGGAACTCCTTACTGTTGACTGAAAAAAATAAAAGTAAAAACAGAATTGGTTTTACCTCAATCTGAGCATCATTTGTTACTCTTTTAAATTGTGCTAGACAGTTCCTGGCAAGAGAACGACAGTTCTTAGGACAACTGCTCTCCAGCAGTTGCAAGGCAGGGCCAGTTTATCACGATGGAAAAGGAAACGAAGCCGCGCGGTGCCTGCACTTCCAGGGAACCGAGGCAGACAGATACTCTGCAGTAGCTGATTCAGCAGGCTGCTGATACAGCTCCTGGGGCAGAAGCTTTTAACTCCAACACCTTCCCCTTCCTCACCCACCTCAAAAGCAAATCAAAAGAGAAAGGGCTATATCTGATCTCACGTGGCACAGATTACAGTAAATTGTAACTGACAAGCATCTCTGTTTCTCAAAACGGAGTAAAACACAGTCGCAAGAGAGGACAGTTCGAATGAACAGCAGAAGGTACCACAGGATTTACAATCTCAGTTCTCTAAACTTCAGCAGAGTCCAGCTATACACAACAAGCACAGACTTTTACACTCATATTAAAATACCCTTTTTTGGGGATATTTTACTGGTAAAATATTTAACTTCCTTAATTCTAACTTAAACGACCAGTCCGTTCCTTCAACTCAGAATAACCTCAGGAATTCAATAAAAACAAAACAACAGCAAAAAACATATCCTAGGTAAAAACAATTAGGCTTTGATAGCCATAAAACCACATGTCATTAAAAGTACATGAGCTATTCTGAAACTACTATCAGCTCAGTGTAACAGATCAGACCTAAAGTTATAGGAGGCACATCCCGGTAAGTTATAGGATGCACAACCCTGGGAATGTAGCACAAACATAGACTTATTCTGAATGAAGAAGAAGATTTGCAACTCCAATTGCCAGGTATCAACTTTCATTAGCACATATGAATTTAATCTAAGGAGATAAAGATTATTACGTCTGATCACTTACCCTAATTTTTTCACTATAGGTTTTTACCACCAAATCCTGCCCTTAATCACTGGAAGGAGTTAGACTAGACAAAGGCTGTCTTATTTATAGAAGCAGAATGATACTCACCAAAATAATAGTTCCAAAGATACCTTATACTAATCCTAACAGTAACTGCAGATGTGGCACTGCATAAAGTAATCCATATCTTTTAATGAAAGAGCTTAAAGAGATTTAAACCATTATATAAATCTATTTGCTGAGATTTTAAGTCACTTTTCAGTCACATTAAGAAGAATAAATGATGTTATATAATAGCTTGGGAACAAAAATAAGAACGTTAACTAGAGATCAGCATACAAGTTAAAGATTTTCACATAGTTTTAGATAATAAGAACTTCAAAAAACAGTACTTGTAATATTAGGATACTAAACATAGGAATGACATGTTTGTGAGCAGAAAATTTAGTTCGTATTTTGTAAACAAACCTCCCTCTGACATTAATTCTCTACATATTACTCTTCTACCTAGAATAACACTAGCTGGATGAAATTCTACAGGCTATTCTGGCCTTTTTTAAGTCATGTTACATTACCAGTCTCAAGCGAAATGGCAACAAGACTCTATAGCGCTTATATAAGACTGCAAATATATTCTGACCAGGGAATTTATTTCACTTTATGGGGAATGTAAAGAAAGATAATTGAACTTCAGAGAAGGTGTAGGAGCATTACAAACAAGGCAAGCTCTGTCCTTTGCTGCTATACATTTCACAAAGAGATGGCTAAACAGATGGTATTACCTTCATGATGCACTGCCTAAAAAAATGAATCACTATGGTAGAAACTGAGAGTTAGTGAAAAAACAAGATGGGGAGGAGGTGTTAAAAGGATTTTGCATAAAAAGCCAAACGCAACAGTAAACACTAACATGCTTTCCCACTCAAGAATGCAGAAAATAATGACTGAGGTAACTGAGTTCCTCTATATCCCTTGCTCTGTGGTTTAATGGATCCAAAGTTTCAACTGTGGCGACTACAAGCACCATTTATGCAAGAAGTTTAGACCAGATCCTGAATGCAAGACACAACCAGTGCACTCGTGATGAACAGACTTTGTATTTGTTTTTTTGTTTACTTGGTTTTTTATTGTTAACAGAAATAGCACACACATAGAAGACAGATGATCACAACAGTTACAATTCCTTTGCCAACATAATTGTAACTGCAAAGGGCCTGACTTACCTGCGAGATTCTGCACATTTTTCATAAACTGTTTCTTCTTCGGCTGCATTACCACACTGCTGGTGTTCTCTGTGGTGGAACATAAATCAGCAACAAACTGTATTACTAACCTTTACACAAATTCTCCTCTCACTTTGCTTACTCCTGGTAGCTTAGCATTTTCTGTACTGCTGCTCAGCAGGTGGTCCTAAATTGCAGACATCTTTTCTGCAGCCCCATGGACCAATTCCCTTCCTCCTCTTTTACCAACATCCACCTCCCAACATAAAGACAGGCACAAACAGGCACAGTTATTTGGCAGCCTGAGACGAGTCTGGTCAGTACAGTTAATCAATAATCAAGACTAAATGCTTCTAAGCACAGAGAAGTTCACACCTTTGCCTTTGTGGAGTTTGGGATTTCTGTACACAAAGCGATCCAAGAATCTCATTAAGGTGAAATCTTGTAACGGGTCACCTGAGTACTGAATATGATTTCCCTGAAATAACAAAAAGCAAAAAAAAAATAAGGTCTTCATTTAAGCTATATAGCAACTATACACAGAGTTAGGGGAACCAAACGTATATAATACAAGCATGACATTAAATGATGCTTCATAAGAAAGAGAGTTAGGATATTTCATGATTTAAGTCTTGCAGATTAATACATTCTTGCACAGGCTTTATAATTGGAATTTCAATATTTCTTAACAAAAAACCACCACATCCAAATGTGATAAACTGCCTTTTAATGTGCTGAACTAGCGGACAAAAAAACATTTTCATTAACAAAGAGATTCATTGTTTGCAGTCAGGCAGTTATACTCATCACTACTTGGATAATATATAATCAAGTGAAAACTAAATTCTTTTAAGCGCCTAATTGTATATGTTTGGGTAGTTCTATGGCATAGAACTAAATCACAACTAAAAAAGCATTTGTTCCAACAGCATAGTTCTCTGTATTAAAAAAACACTTTAAATAAAAAGATACGCCAAAACTCTGAAGCAGTTTTAAGAAACATGAAATATCCAGGTTTCTACAAAGTTAGCGATTTCTGTAAGTAGTCCAACTCAGATAAAACATTTTAATTCCATGAAAAAACTGGTATCTGAATGCACATTACTATGTTGCACCGTTTCTAGTTACATGCAGAGTACAAGGAAACTCTATGAAGTATTTTTAAAAATAGGAAAATACAACTAACATAAAAATCAAAGTTCTGAGCTACAGATTAGTACAAGTACTTACTTCTAGAATTGTTCTTGCAAAGAGGGCCACAGATGGATGAAAATGTTCAGAGAGCTGAAAAACATACATCACACTTTTATTCCTGCTTTGAAATACAGACAAGAATGATTCATGTCATCCTCTCAGACTCCTGACAACACCACTATGCTTTCAGACCACTCTCCAATTCACCACACAAACTTCAGACACATTAGATCTGCTTTTCCCTCAAACAACTGAGGAGCTTCAATAGGTCTAGTCTTTTGTTTGTGTTAACCAAGTATGTCCTCACTTAATGGCCACAAACTGAAGCACCAAAAGTTCCACAGGAACTTAAGGAAATTTTTTTTTTTTTAACAGTGAGGGTGACAGAGCCCTGGAACAGGCTGCCCAGAGAGGTTGTGGAGTCTCCTTCTCTGGAGATCTTCAAAACCCGCTTGGACGCAGTCCTGTGCCACGTGCTCTAGGTGACCCTGCGTGTGCAGGGGGGTTGGACTAGATGACCTCTAGAGGTCCCTTCCAACCTTAAGCATTCTATGATTCTTGATATAAAACTAAGACTTAAAAGCCAAAAAATATTATTGTTCAAATCTCCACTTAAAATTTCTATGCCCTATGCCTGAATATCGCTGTTACACGAGTCCTTTCTGAGTTGAACGACATCTTCTCTAACCTTTCTGTTATTTCCCCAGGTAGCTACCTCAAGAATAACAAAGCTTGGCTTGTTCTTTCAATACAAGGAGCGTACTAAGAAATACAAGAAGCAGCAATACAAGGTACTTCACCTTCTTCAGCTCCCAAAGGCTTGTACTTTCAGCACCACAATACAAAGGACTTCGGTGCAGAGGATCATATGAAACTCCACTCTTTCTCCCTAGGTTGGGAAGGAGAACAAAGTATCTTTTGAATTTCCTCAAGTTACTCTATGAGAATACTATTTTCACTTCATCACGACAGTAAAACTGCCTATCATTTTCAACTGGGTAGGCCAGCGATTCATACAGAAGCACACAGGGGTTATATTCAGTATGCCCTTCCCTAGCATATGATCACAGGTGAGTTCCTACATGCTTCGAAAGAAGCCCCGGGAGAGACCATCTCTCTTCTGAAAGGTCCTCACGAGGGAGTGAAGCTAGAAGCAGCCTCAAAGCTAGATGAGTTCTAGAGGCAGGTTCAAAGCTAGATGTTCTAGCAAGCTTCACAAGCAAAGGAGTAACTAGGCATCTTAGGCTTCATTACAGCACTCTGAAGATGTTTGAATCTGGAAGCAAAAAACTCCATGCTAATTTACGTAGCTTAATGGAGTTGTGACTACATAGTAAAGTGAATTAACTAGACAATTAACACAGCCTCCTCATCACTGCTAAGGGAGGGAGGACGAAAAACAATTCAGGTTGATTCGCTTGATACAAGACAATCTGGAAAAGTTTAAAATAATCTCTTAAATTTTCTGCTTAATCCCTTAAGTTTTCAATTCATCAAGTCTTGATGAACACTATTGAATGTTGGCATTTGAATGCATTAGATTTTCTTGCAAATTTACCTCCCATATTCAGATGATGCACCCATGAGGGTGCTGAATTTGGATCATTTGTTTTGGCAGAATTTTCTGGTGTGCTACTTTCTTCCCCTTCCTCTTTATCTGCATCCACAAACTTTTCCTCATTCTCTTCATCTTCTTCTTGATCATTAAAGCACTCTTCTTCATCGGACTCCTAAAAAACAAAATATTAATGAAGAGCTGTCTCTTCCAGGCATAAGAATTACTTGCAAAAGGAAAAAGGTAGAGATAGGTTTTTATGGAATTAGAAGTGGTAAGTGAAAGCTCAATGAAATAATGAAATCAAATTGTACCACATGATCCTGTAACTGGACCCTCAACCCAGGTTTTACTTTCAGAAGCTCAGACAGAAGGTAAAGGGCTCCACAAATAAAGGGTGGCATCAGTCCACAAGTGACTTGAAGTAGCCTCTTCACAAAGGCTTTCACTCGCCGTAACACTACGTCAGCCTTCAGAGACTTATAGACAAGATTAAGAAACATGGATGGCTTTGAGCAAGTTGCTAAACCAGGATCCAGCAGCTTCCTGTAGAAAACAGACGAGAAAATATTTTGGTTTTCATAATGCATGTAGAAGAATAATTGCTATTAACAAGTCACCTGAATTTTTCAAAGTGGTACCTAAAAGACTAGTGATAGCTTGTTCTCCAACAAACCCCAGATGTTATATTCAACCCTGAAATATCAGCATCAGTGTCGCATTGATAGAGGGGATATACAGGGGAAAAAATACATATATATATCTGCAAACAGAAAAAAAAAAATAGGAAAATGTATAAAGAAATTCAGTTCAAATGAAAAAAGTTGTAAAACTGAAGATGTTCAAAGTGAGAAACCAGTCTGATCTATTCAGACTTTCTAAATAAGTAAATAAGGATTAACATTAAAATGTTTCACAGTCAAAATTGACCTATTCATTGCCGAGCCCAATTTCTGGTCCATTTTTTTACTTGCTACCATGCACAGGAAGGCTACTAAATACATTACATGTTCTGAAAGGAACAAGCATTGACTTCTCTTTTATCAACTAAACAGATGCCTATAAGTATCCTATAAAGACTCACAGCAATCAGCTGGGGCAAAAAAAAAAAAAAAGAAATTATTTTTGCAATACAAAGTTTTCTGACTATTCAACTTAAATTATTTAAACATTCTGTAGATATTCTTTCCCCTCATGAAAAAAATACATACAAGGTCTTAGGCTAGTACGTGTCTAAAATACAAACTAGCTGTAGAAGTGACTTCATAAGTAGCAGTTATCAACTAGTTTCAAAATACATTTGGAATTAAAACATACCACCAGAAAACAATGCAGTGAATGAGGACTAATTGTGGTGTTCTCAGGACTTGCACTACCATTTGTTTTATTCCCATGTTAAGTGAAAGAAAACACATTTTCTCCTAAGACATCTTCTAAAACATCAGAGATTTTCATGTAAGACATGAAACTGCAAAACATTCAGAGGAAAATGCTTCTACAACATTGCTTTAAAATAAAAGCAGATACTCTGTAAAACAAAATTAATATCACAAACCCAAACCCATCACTTACTTGTAGAGTGCTGCATAATATCTGTCCGACACAGTCTGCTGAGAGTCCATTACTTGGAAAAGTAACATCAGGGCCTGAACACTAGTACTGAAGTTCACAACATGCAGAACTTTAAACAAGGTGTTCAGCTGCTCTTTCACTTTCTCATCGCCAGTCTCAGCATATGGGTAAGCTCTGTTCACTCCACTTAGAAGAGCGCTGAGCATTTTGGATTCAACATCTTTTTTTTTAATGCAGTTCCGAAAAAAGCAGAAATACAAAGTTATGAGCTTGTTAGCCAGCGCGCTTTCCTCGTGGCTGAGGACTATCTGATTTAAAAAACAGACAGCATAATACTGAGTTTTGACACTAATGTTGGAGCGGTACAAGAGCCTCTCCACCTCGCTGCACACTACTCCTTTCATATTTGGATGTTTGTGAAGTAAAGTCTCTAGCAGGTAGGAGGCTTTGGTGGCTATTTTATTTTGAGGGTCTCCCAGCTTATTTACCAGCAGAACAAGCAGAACTTTCTCCTGCTCAGGCTTGTTACAGAGGAGCTCGTGAGCGACAGACAGTGCTCGGGCTTTTGCTGCTGTCAGAGAATCACGGCTCAGCGTTTCTAGCGCCTGCACAAACTCTGCCACTTGTAGTTTCAGCTGATGCTCAAAGTACCACAGTATCAGTCGTCTGTCTCTCGAATCCCTGTTCCCACTTGCCATCTTTCCTATGTTGTTAAAAGGATGTTGTGAAAAAGACGATAGTTTACGACTGTCTGGTAGCAGATCTGACATAAGAAGCTCCTTGAAAGTATCCAATGCCATGAGGCTCTGCTGCTTACTGCCTTTCTTCTTTATGAGGTTTACCAGGTTCTCCACAAACTGAAGACTGTGGACAGCACTGTCCTGAATGAGAAGGGTCATAGCTGCCAACCTGTCAGCTAAGGTACCTGATGACACGACAGTTTTCATCCAGGCAGAAGAGGCCCCTTTCTGATAATTTGTCTTATTCTTATACAAATCTGTCTCATGTTGGTACAGCTTTTGGGCCAAAGCCTTATACTTGGACAGAAGCGCCTGGTCTTGTGGTTCAGAAGTGAATTCACTGGTGTATTCCAGATCATACCATTTGCTCCCTGGTTTGATCAGTAACACCTGTCTAGCATGAAATTCAAAATCTTCTTCCTGCCGCCCTTTCTTTACTGAAAGGTGCTGGTCGTCATCACAAACTGCTTGTTTTTTCTTACTGTCTTTCCTGCTGGTCGTTCTTTCTTTGACATTTTTCCCCTCTAATGAAGGAGCACTAATCTCCTTCTTGCTTTTCCCTTTCTTGATGGGCTTCTCTTTTCTCTGGTTGCCAGCACCACCCTCCTCGCCGTCCTCATCCTCCACCACGAGGCAGCTTTCCGTGTACTTGCCGAGCCCCAGGGAGTTCACGAACGCCTCGAGCTCGCCGGGCTTCAGGTCGTCATCGATGGCGCCCTTCTTCCCACCATCCACAATCTCCTGCTCCTCGTCCACGCCGTACAGCATGAGGTAGTCTTGCTGCGGGCGACAGCGCGCGGCCGTTACGCGCCGCCAACGGCCGCCGCCAACGGCCGCCGCCAACGGCCGCCGCCAACGGCCGCCGCCAACGGCCGCCGCCAACGGCCGCCGCCAACGGCCGCCGCCAACGGCCGCCGCCAACGGCCGCCGCCAACGGCCGCCGCCAACGGCCGCCACGTGCTCGCGCACCCCTCGCTTTCCCCTTACCTTGGTGCCGCCCAAACGCAGCACCTCGCCCAGCGTGAAGCCGTCGCCATCCTCCTCCCCCTCCGCCCCGTCGCTGTCGCCGCCGCCCTCGCTGCTGTCGCCGCCGCCCTCGCTCGGCTCGCTCCCGCCGAAGTCCCAGAGCGCCGCCGCCATCGCCGCCTCGCCGGATGCTCCCCCGCCGCCGCGCGCCTGCGCCGCGCGCGCTTCCGGCGCCGCCGGTCCTGCGCGGAGAGCGGGCGCGGGGCGGCCGGGGGCGCCTCCCCCGGTGCCGCCCCCGCCGTGGCCGCCATGGCGCCCGCGCGCCGCGCGCTGCTCGCCGCCGCCTTGGCCGCCGCGCGGCCCCGCCCCAACGGCCCCAACGGCCGCAACGGCCGCGCCGCGGCGGCGGCGCCGCTGCTGCTGCTCCCCGCGGCGGCGGCGCGGCCGTGCTCGGGCGCGGGGGGCAGCTCCCTGCTGCGGCACCTGCTGCTCAAGGTGCGGGCGAGCGGGCCGCTCACGGTGGCCGAGTACATGCGGGAGGCGCTCACCAACCCCGGGCAGGTGCGCGGGACGGGCACGGGGACGGGGTCGGCGGGACGGGCGCGGGGCCGGCCTGGCCTCACCGCCGCTCCCCTCCGCAGGGCTACTACACCCGGCGCGGCGGCGTCGGCGAGAGCGGCGACTTCATCACCTCGCCCGAGATAAGCCAGGTGTTCGGGGAGGTAACGGCCGCCGCGGGGCGCGGGGGGCCGGGGTGCCTGGGCTGAGAGCCGCTCCTTTCCGTAGGGCACGTGTGCTCAAGTTACAGAAAGACAATCATGATCTTCCCTTGTTTTTCCATTCGAGCTCCGTAAATTCTCCAAAGAGCTGAACATCAGTGCGGCTCGTGCCTGGTTGTGCATAAGCATATGGTCCTCAAGGAAGGGCCATGTATACATACTTGCATGCATACTCGGGTAGTGACCCTCCTTTTTGGCATAATTTAAGGCCTTTGGATGCATCAGACAGGAAAACGTCCAACTCATTCACCAACTCATTGCTTCTGCTCAGCAAACAGCCCCTGCTGAGGAGCAGGCTGAAAGTCAATAGGTGCCGTGCCATCTATCGCAGTAACTTCTTGTCACGGAATCTTGTGTTAAAACCCTGAGACCACTGCATAATGCCCTGGTTATTATCAGGCAGAGGGCTGGTGTCGCTTCCTGTAAATGCTAAAGTCTTGTTTCTTGCTTGCGCTGTTTCCCTGTGGCAGCTGATAGGGATCTGGTACATCAGCGAGTGGATAGCTGCTGGCAAACCGAAGGCATTCCAGCTGGTGGAGCTGGGCCCAGGCAGGGGCAGCCTTACCGATGACATATTGCGGGTAAGTGGAACAAAAAAGCAATATTTCTAGCTTTATTCCCCAAGGACATTGAAACCTGAAATAAAGAATGAGACTGTTGATTGATATTGATTGTTATAGAGTTTAAATTCTCCCTAGGAAGCTGATCATTTCACTTAGTAGACTTGCAGCTTAAATTGTAATTAAAATAGACACTTTCTGCTTCTACTTTAATGAAGAGACTGGGCCTCCAAGGTGAGCGTAGAACTTGGGCTTGTGCTTGGGTGTTTTGCGTGTGCGTGCGTGCACACACACACAGCTCCAAATAAAACTTAATAAAAAGGGAGGACAGGAATATTAGATTACAAATTATTTATAGGAAAGCATTATTCAAACTGGAAAAACACATAAGAGGGTGCTGCTGTATGTAACTGGGAGGCCTTAGTGAGAGCAGCAGGAGGAGAATAGCACAGAAGCTAACTTGTATAGTTTTCTCTGAGGATTTCACTGCTTTGCTTCTGAATTAATGCTTTCTGCTCTATCACTGTTGTGTAGGTATATATTAATTAAAATATTTCCACTTCAAAAGCAGATTGCCAATGGGATCGAGCACCTCAGACATTTTATTGTATTTACATTTGTTAATGAAAAAGAATTGTACTAAGCACAGTGAAATACACAATACTGAGTACTTTCATTTATGGTGTTGGTTGGTGAGGGTTGAAGCACTCATCTCCTGAAGCAGGTGGAACTTAGCACTAGAGGAACTACTTGCTTTAAGCCTATTACCATTTTAAATGAGCACATGGTATTACTGTGCTTACTGCTACATAACGCTTGGTCTTGTTTGCCAGTTGGTCTAGAAGAAGCTTAATAGCTTTTATTAAAATCAAGTTAGAAATTCCTGTTTCCTTCAGTGAGAGGATTTTGCTAAGTGAAAGCCCTCGAATCTCTGACCTTTAATATAAATATGGGAGACAACTTGCCTATTTTTCATTCTTAACCCTTTAATGTATATAACATGTGACTGTGCCTAATGGAATTCATTTGTGTTTATAGGTCTTCAAACAGCTTGCCTCTTTACTTAGTAAATGTGATATTTCTATTCATCTGGTAGAAGTGAGTCCCAGACTCAGTGAGATCCAAGCACAGATGCTGACAGGAGGGAAGGTGCAGTCAAGCCCCAGGGACGATGCTGTTTACATGAAAGGCGTTAGCAAGACTGGAATTCCCATCTCCTGGTACCGAGACATTCAGGATGTACCACAAGGTGAGGAACTTGGAGGTCTCATTACAGGGATGGTCATCTCTCGCATTTGCCATTTTTTTTACAACTGAGGATATCTTTTCTAGCCCTTATAGCAGCTCCACAGTAAATAACATCCATATTAACTCCTAGTTCCTGTGTGAGCCTGAGACAGGATCTTGTCTCAGCTTCTCATAATGGCTACCGCTTCTGACTGTCCTGGTTTGCAACAGTAACCCACGTCGTAAACTTCAGCGCTTATTTGTGGGGGTCAGTTACTGGCTTCACTGCCTTAACATTACTGCAGGCGTTCACAAATCCCCAGAAAACATGCATTGTCAGCTAGCTGTGGAAACATTGTCTTTGATGCTTTCAAGTTGGGAATAATGACAGTTATTTCATAGTGATATTAAATAGCTTAATTAAATATTTAATTTTAAAAAAAACCTTTCAAGTGGAAACTACTATGAAAGCATCATGTTGAAACAAATACTTGAATTTATTCTCTTTTTCCTTTCCACAGGTTACAGCTTTTACTTAGCGCATGAATTTTTTGATGCCCTGCCCATACATAAGTTTCAGGTATAGCAAGAAGATAATTGTGAATGTGATCATCTAGTTAGAGACCTTGCCTCTTTAAGGAAGAGAATTATGCTGCTACCTTGGACGCATCCATTGACTATGGTAGAATATTTCTAACCAAACCTAGACAAAATAAAGCTTAATTCACCTGGTAATTGTAAAATTAGTAAGTGTTCATGACTAGAAAATATTTTAGTAAAAATATATATATTTTACTTAATTCTCAAGTTTCTTATGATTTATACTACATTAATAAGAATTTAATTTCAATATTTTATGTATTACTAGCACCAAAGACAAGCTGAACTCTGAAGGTCTTTCATTTAAAAGGTGTAGCAAAACAAGGGCAATACCACAACAAAACTAGTTAGGTTTTAGAATAAACATTAGTTTAGAATAAATAAATAAGTTTATCAAAATCACTGTTAGAAGCAGGAAAAACCCTTAGCAATTTAAGCATTGCACTAGGCCAAGGTACTAGCAATAGAAGAGGCAGCATTTTCTCTGTAGTGTCACTTAATCCCTCTAAGTATAATGAAAGCTGAATTTGTTGACTGTAGGCCAGGTTCTAGCACCAGCTTTTACCAAAGCAGCCCTTGGAATTAAATAGGAATAGATAATTGGTCGTAGCATGTTACATTCTTTAAATTCTTGCGAGAAACATGCTAGTCTGACATATTAGTGGAATCAAATAAGATATTGTGTCCTCGTTAGGACAGAAAAATCATTACTCTGCATTCATTAAACAGAGAACAGAAAAAGGGTGGCGTGAAGTGCTGGTTGATGAAGATCCAGAAGTGTCTGACCAGCTCCGGTTTGTCCTGGCACCATCCAGCACCCCTGCGACGCAAAACTTTATTCAGGTAAGGTCATAACTACTGAAATTAATATGTAGATCATTGACTCTTTTGGGTACACTTACTTCCTCTCAGTTACTTTGGCAGGAAGGTTTGCTTATGCTGGCCTTGTGATTTTTGAATTCTGCACTAGCCTGAAGAAAGAAGAGAACATGTGGAAGTGTGTCCTGAGGCTGGGGTCCTCGTTCAGAGACTTGCCCATCGTCTAGAAAAAGATGGAGGGGCTGCTCTCATTGCCGATTACGGTCACGATGGAACCAAAACGGACACTTTCAGGGTAAGGTGTACACCTACTGTATTCTAACCTTCTTATTCTTATTTTCAGCATTAATAATAAAAGAGCTCCTGCAAAAGAAGGGTTTTAAGTGGGCATAATAGTAAAAGATGTATTATGCTGCCACCATAAGACATAGCCCTGTGGTACTGTTTAATCTGAACCCTTTGTACATTTTCCTGAAAATTTCAAAGTCATTTGCTCTCATGCCTGACTTCAGCAAAGACTAAGTTGGGAGGAAGGGTAGCCCCTGCTGTGGGAGCCAGGGTACAGCAATGCCCTCTTCCCATTTAATTTTCCAGGGATTCCGGAATCACAAACCTTATGATGTGCTGAAAACTCCGGGTATGGCAGACCTGACAGCAGATGTGGATTTCAGCTACCTCCGCAAAATGACACAGGGAAGAACAGCCACGTTAGGCCCCATAAAACAACGGGAATTTTTAAAAAACATGGGCATAGACCTCCGGCTGCAGGTAACGATAGTGTTGAGAGATACACTTCTAATCCACAAATGATATTCAGAAGCAGCAAGAGCTTCATTTAATAATCTGACTTTATACAAACCTGTTCAAAACACAACATTTTTCTGAGACAGCAAATATATTCTTTCTCTGAGATGCTAGTTGCTCTGGAGCTGTCAAAGTAAACTGATTGTATTATATCCAGGAGCATCCCATGCAAATGTTTGCCAGTGTGCATTGATGTATGAGGTCTGGCAGGAACCTGCCACTTCCACTGGATGTCACTCCCCTGTTAAATTGGTGCAAGTAAAAAGATGCATGAGGAGATGCCGGGTGTGAGGGAATACGTTAAAGCAGGGCAGGTGCAACACACCTTCTGTTTTCTTTCTAGGTGCTCCTCCAGAATTCACAGGACATGGCAACACAAGAGCAGTTACGTCATAGCTATGATATGCTGATGAATCCTAAGAAAATGGGAGATTGTTTTAATTTTTTTGCCCTGCTGCCTCATCACAGACTTGCACAGCCTGACCAGAGAGATAATCTCCAACCAAGAGCACCCCTAGTCCCTGTTGCTGGCTTTAGTGAACTCTCACTGCAATAAGTGCAAAATGCCTGGTGGTACAAACTTTTAGGAGCAACTTATTAAAATAATCAAAAGAAACTAAATTGAATCCTCTGCATTTCATGGTTTCACATACCCCATGCTATGCAGTACTGTACTCAACAAATAACTAGATGTGCAGTAAGGAATTACATTATTTACAAGCTGTCTTTGAACTGAAAGCAGGGGAAATGTCACCCTTCACTCCTCCAGGCAATTTCCTCATGACAGTCCCTGCCTGAGGGCTTAGGCCCAGGGTTGTGGGGAGAGCTAAATTGACCCCTGGAATCAAGTTAAAGCAGTTCTCCCTTGGCCCATGACAGCGGCAGGTGAGGATGCTTTAAATAGACCCAGCGGAGATGCTTGTACAACAAACTATTCATTGACACCCCTATACTCTTCATGAAGGTACCTCCAAGATAACTGTGGAACGAGGTACTAGGCACAGAGCTACTGTTAACAGGAACTCCCAGAGCTGAGGTCAGACAAATAACATGCAAAAGTGAAATAAAAGTTTTAGGAAAGAGCATTTGAAGTGAGAGAGAATCCATGCAGATAAAAAAAACAAGTGCAATAGGGAAATAAATTTTATTTTCAAGCTTATCAGAGGATATTTACAAACACGGGGATGTATAAAAATATAAAAGTACTTGACAGTGTCCTTTTGAGGATATAAATTTTACTTGAGCTTCTTTTTGTAGTATCATCATAGCACTATTTCTTGAATGAATGCAACTTAATTCATGTAGGGGTAAGGATATTAAACAATGTATCTTACTGATGTCAGAGTTTTCAGTAAAGGTAGAATAAAAAGGGAATAAAATGTCTGCTATTTCAACTACTCAATGAAGTAACTTTCTAATATATGTCTGATTTTTTTGGTTCCTCAACTATTAGCTTGTGGCTTCTAGCATCTGTCCCTGTCAGCCTGCATGGATTGTCAGGCACTCTACTCCAAAAGCTTGCTTTTTTGCCCCCCCCTTTTTTTTTCTCTTTTTTTTTCTTTTTCCTTCTTTTAAATAAAACTTGAACAATAAATAGTTCATTGTTTAATGGTCTGGAGCAGAACAGCCTTTAAGGGACAGACTCCAGCCAGGCCTTTTACTTCACTGTTGTCCCTTCCCCTATCCCTGTTGTGTTTTTCAAACTGAGCTGTTTTCTTTCCCTTAAAGAAAAGCAGGAAAACCTGAAATGACAGCTCCAGTTAAAAAAAAAAAAAAAAAAAAAAAAAAAAAGTTTAAAAGCAGAATATATCTACACTATTCCAGGTGGGATGGCAGAGAGCAATGGCTTCACTGAAACTTGGTCACTTGATTGGTGGAAGTCAGAAAAAGAGTGCTGCTTCCTTTATCAGACCTGGGCAAATACTAACTAGCCCACTGCTTTCAGAGGTCATTATTCTGGTTCCAAAGGTACAAAAATAGTGTGCCTCTTAGAGAAGCATCAATCCTGAAGCTTTGCCAGCCTTGACAGGAGAGCAAGGTTAAGGGACAAATTATGCCCCTTTTAAATTCCTTTACACTTTATACAGTGTAAAAAGGTGAGAATAATGCTCAGCGCAGGGGCAGCATGGGCTACTGCCAGGCAGGGCCCCTGCACAGACCTGAGAAAATAAAGGGTGCTATGAAGAGAAGGTGCAGGGGGTGAGAGGTGGGACGCTCTGCCTGTGGGTGGCCCTACAGAGTTGTCACAGAGACTGCACTGAGCGTCTTGCACAGACTCCAGCCCTGCAGGCTCAGTTTTTAGTAACAGAGACCTGCAAAAGGCAGCAGCAGTTAGATCAGAGGCAACAGGAGAGGGCAGGGCAGGTTGGAGGCGCTGCCAGACATGTGGGTGGGTAACGCACCCCTGCACATCCCATCGACTACCCAGCCAGCCAACGGCATGACCAGAGGCACGACCAGAGGCGGCTGCCGGCCTTGTAGCGACCTTGGAAAACTGGATGATTATCTATCAGCTTAGAAACAGAGTCTGCTCGACTACTTCCAACTCAACAACAGTAGGAAAAAAGACACAGACGATACTTGTAGGAGAAAAGAGCTGCACCCCAAAGGCTCCACTACCTTTGCAGCTCAAGCCTGTATCAGTACTAGAAAGGTATTTTAAGCCAAGCTCTAGTTAAGCTGCCTGGCACCACCTCAGGAATATATGAACAGCCATCCAGCATCCCTGCAGCACAAAGCTGTTATCCCACAAACAAAACAAAAACACAAACACACTTCTTCCACATTTTTAAAGCAGCAGAAAAAAAAACAAATCTTCCTGCTACATCCATCCGCATTTAACATAGAAGGCCTCAAACTTCCTTGAAACATCAGCCAACTCTTACCTGATGGGCTATCCCTCCAAGAGAATTATTTCCAAACAAGATTGCTGCTTCTACCCTGTTGTGCCACAAGTCCAGTATGTGGCTGGGAATACAGCAGCTGAGGTGTATGCAAAACCTGAACCACGAGTTGGTTTTGGAGTCTCCATCCAGCCCATAAACAGGAAAGCTGAACATGGAGAGCAGGCAGGAGGGGCTGCAGGTGAGAGGCAAAGGCCCTTCCTCCCACAGTCCAGCTGCCCTGGTGCAACTGCTGATTTAGCAGCCACTGTAACTCTGCTCAAAGCTTCGGAGCAAAGACAAAAGTTAGCAGAATACAAACTGCTCTTGACATCTAAGTCCAGGAAACCTTTAAAAATTCTTTTAAAAATCACAAGTTAAATTATTCAAAGCAATAGGAAAAAGCTGTATATAATTCCATCCCCCCGTTTTTTTCTCCCCCACCTCCTTTTGCTAGGAGCAATTTCTTCAGCAGAAGGATGTGCAGCATCAGGTCTCGTGTGCTCTCTGTGCGCTACTGGGGCGCTTTAAGGTGAAATGCCTGTGGCCTAGACACGTGCCAGCCTTGCAGAGCAGCACACTGTATCATGCACGGAAGGACTAACATAGCTTTGATTGTCATCTTTTTAGATTGTCAGCCAGCTCTTCAAGAGGAATGTAAGAAGCTGTGGGGTTTTCTTTCTTCAGGTATCTGGGAAAAAAAGTTCAGTTGGGGCAAAGACAGATGCATTTAACTGTCTCAACAGCAGCAAATTACTCCTTTGTCTGTGAAGCCGTATTCAGTCCTAAGCCACTGTGCTTTGCTATTAGTCGAGGTGTTCCACACCGATTTCCTTTTACAGTCTCCTTCTGTGATGCACAGTCTAGTAAATGGGAGATGTATCTAAATAACAGAAAACAGTTCTCTATGGCCTAATACATAGGGATTAGGAAACCGTTACAAAATTCTTATTGTATAAACTACAAAAAAAAAAAAAAAAGAAAAAAGAAAAACTCGCACAAAGCATCAGTCCGTACACATTACACCCCAGCATGGGCTTGTGGCCACGCAGCCTGGTGACGTGTTATCCAGCAGGGCTATCCCACCATCTGGCAACTATTCGTAGCTGAAGTCAGAGATAGAGCAGCGCTTGCCAGATGACAGACTCTACCCCATGCCGATGCAGTATCTGCGCAGTTCTGTATACTACGTGAACAGCACTCAAGGAGCAAGTCATTCCAAAACTTATCTTCGGTTTGTCTGGAGTGCCCTCCTTTGCTGCAAGTTAGCGTTAACGAGTGACTCAAGGGTCCTCCTCCATGTCATCCGGGTTTGGAGCCATGATGAAGTGCTGGGGGTACTCGAGGTGGTGCTCGGAAGCGTGCTCTTTCCAGCGCGGATCGTCGCTCTCGTGCGTGATGTAGCGCTCCCCAATGCGCGTTTCAAATTCTCTGAGATCAAGCCAAGTCTGATAATCCTAAGCAGTAAACAAGATTCAACACAGCAGTTTAAGAAACAGCGGCACAGCATTCCTAAGAAGAAACTAAGCCATGTCTACTTTTAATATAAATAACCAGGAAATATAACAACAGTATGGATTCCAAAGTCAAACCAAGCATATGCATGCAGAACAGTTCAAAAAGAAAGAGGCTAGCATCTAAGACACTGCTAGTAAAATCTATGAACATTTTTCTAGACTAAGCTATATCTAAGCTATACTACCGTTTTAAGTTTTTATATGTACATTATATGTACATACATGAAATACTACGGATGATGTTCGTACTCAATTTGTATTTTCCCCTCAGTGTCTTCCAATATATTTGTGTGCATGTACATATACATGCACGCACAGTATTATAAGACTACTGTGAAAAGAATCCAAGTCAAACAATCATATAAATTCTATTCCAAACCACAGTCTCCTAAAATGACTACAAGCTGCAGCACACACTTGTGCATCCACTTCAGCACCAAACAGCATTCAGTGGAGCTCCAGGCACCCCTCATTGCCAGCATGCAGGAAGCAGAGGAAACTTTACAGCACTGTCAGGTAGGAAATGAGAAAAGGAATGGTGAGGGGAGACAAAATTTCACTCAAGTGAATCAGCCATTAAGAGATGGGCAGAATACCAGAATGCATAAAATATTGAAGTGTTGAACAGAAATGTTCAAACCATCCTCAGATGTTTGTTAAGTAATAGTATTAGGCTTTGTAAGTCCCTGAAGCATTTCATTCAAAAATCTTTATTCACCCTTACAGAACACAAATTTTATAAGCATAAAAAAAAAAAAAAAAAAAAAAAAGAGGCAGATGGCTTTACCTGTAACCACGGGTGACTAAGAGACTTGTCAACACTGAAACGTTTTCTCATCTTCACTTGAAGCAAATTATTTATTAAATCAATAGCTGTCAAAAACAGAACAAGTAAATTACTTTGTTCAAAGTAATTAAAAAAACTCAGCAAGAGTTTTAACAATTAACCTTGTAAACTTCTGGGACATTTAAATCCAGTAAGTGAGTTTAGCTCCCCCTAAGGTACAAAATAAACTTCTGCATCCAATTTTGAATCCAATTCTTTAATTGTGTTTGAATCTAAACCAAACACATTTTAAGAGATCAGTGATCAACAAATATTCAGGCAAGAGTTATTTTTCCATTGGGATTTTTGGAAGAATGAACTAAGTCTACTTTTTATCAGGACAGAAAATTGCAAGTATAAGGACTGGGATAAACACAGTTTTTATACCAACTTTTCTTACTGAATCTCTTGACTCCCAATCCCACTGAAAATGATCCAAAATACCAGAAACAAACAAACAAACAAACAACAACAACAAAAGTTATTTACCTTCAGTAGAGATTTCCTTCCAGGGATTTGGCGGGTACATAAATGCTGCATTTTGAATCTGATCATTTATATCCTCATCTTCGTTGAACGGGAATGTACCACTGAGGCTCACATAGACAATGACTCCTACCGACCACATGTCTAGGGAGCGGTTGTAGCCTTTACTTCTGAGCACTTCAGGGGCAAGATAAGCAGGGGTCCCCACCACCGAGCGCCTGAAAGATTTTTCACCAATGATACGTGCAAAGCCAAAATCACAGAGCTTCACCTGTAACAGAAGCATATTTCAAACTCAGAAATCTCTGGTTCATCTCCCAAGTACACGGCTGCCCGAGACCAGGGTGCTGCTAGGTACTGTTTCTGCCGCTAGTTACCTCTCCTGTGCACGCAAACTACAATTTAAGGCCTGAAGTGACTGGCTTATGAGGCTGTGAATGAACCACGCTCGAGGAGATCTGAACTGGCCTTCCTTCACACAGCCACAACTGAGCAGGCAAAAATAAACCCTGCTCGAGATCCAGAATCCATAGTGAATCCAAGTGAACAAGGTGCATGAATTCCAGCCAGCTCACATGCCTCTTAACTGTATTTAATCATTCATCCAGGGAAATCTTATGCAGAAATCACAGGCTGATTTTTTGCCAGAGCTTCTGCCCAGAGTTAGCTGGGTTTAAGAGACCCAGAATCCTCCAAAGAGAAGTATCAACACCTGTTGCCTGCACTGATGCTCAAATCTTCCTGGTTCTGTGAAAGTTTCTTATCTTGAAGGCAGTATAGACAAGGTCTTGCACAGATAGAAGGTCCACATCAAGCCCATCACTAAACCCAAGTTAACAAACCCTCCTCCCAGGGTATTCAAGAAAGCAGTGCACCAAGGGCATCCAGGTGGCTTTCCTGAATCCAATCCATGTAACATTAACCTCGTGGGACCTAGAGTATTTCCTTGAAATAGTCTGCAATTACTTGAGGTAGTAAGTCAGTTAACCAAGTTGAGTTGCAGTGGCTGTATTTCCTTAACAAAGAACAGTGAAAACAGATGAAAAGAAAGATTATTCTTTTTCTAATTTTTACTCACTTGAGGGAATGGCTCTGCTGATGCTAGTAGTACATTTTCTGGTTTTAAATCACAGTGCACAATATTCTTGAAATGTAAATTCCTCAAAGCAACAAGTATCTACAAAATAAAATGAACATTTCAAAAACCAGTCAGCTGACTAAAAATGTCTTAAATATCTAAAGCCACACACTCTAAGCAGTGCAATAACTTGTATCTGCCCAGCCTTTAAGGGTTAAAACAATTAAACAGCACAAGTAATACTCTTGCCACCATAACAAGATTCAGAACTGTCAGTTTTTATTTTCCTTTTTAACCTGAAGGTCACAAGCTGGGTCTTTCTGAACACTAAGCTTTCTGATGAGCACCTTTGGATGTCCATAATTTTGTATTTTAGAGAAGAAAGGCAAAATATACAGAATTCTTTCTCTATTTTTCAGCTTCCATCAGCTTGGTAGCACCTGTGCTGTCTCTCTAAATAACTGTACAGGAAGCCCCTTCTCTCAACTCCTCTCCCAAATAATGATGGGAGACAAGTCTAGCCTATCCTCTGAAGAAAGAGGGACCAAGCACCAACCTGCGTGACCATGAACTTCGTTATACGCTCTGGCAGCCGACTTTTCTCACTGGAAAGAATCATTTCCAGCATATCACCATGCAGCTTCTCCATCACAACAAAGACCCGCTCCGGGGTTTCAAACATACATTCCAGGTTTACAATTCCAGGGTGATGCAAATTCTAAAATAAATTAGTACAAGTACATCAGTAAAGTTGAAGCATGAAGTTATATTGTGAATTATGCAGGTATTTTGAATTACAAATTGAAAAGCATTTAAGGGGAGAGTTAGAGATGAAAAACAAAATACCTGAGGCAAAAAGCTATTGAAATATGTCAGCTATCAGCATTAAGACTAATTTGTTTGACACTAATTACACAAAGCAATTTTACAGTTAAAACACTCAGTAGCTTGACTATAGAACACAATAACAACATCCATAGATCTGTGGGCCAGGAGTGGTGATAAGACAACCAAAAATCACATTTTTGTGCTACCCAAGGGAGACATCACATAACCAAAGTACATGCGAATCTCCTACAGGGAGTGGATACTACCACCGATTTATCTACTCCATCAAATATTCAGAAATCCCTACACTTGTGAGATTCCCTCTTACAGAATTCAGAAGTCACACAGATCTAGAAATCAATTCAGAGCATTTACACACATTAAAAATAATCTTATTAATGACTTATTTGAGAAACTGCTATGTGATCTAGAAATACTTCTATACCTGGAGAATAGCCACTTCATTACGAAGCTGACTTTCCTGTTTGGTTGGAAACCTCATCTTGTCGATGACTTTGATAGCCACATCCCTTCCAGTCTTCCTATGTTTTCCTAAAAAGAAAATTGATGTCAGATATCAAGAAGCAGAAGCAATTCATAGCTATAAATTATACCAGCAGAAATTCCTTTTAGAGGAAACAGGTATATTCTGTAGAAGTGTAGAATACATCAATATTTATATTTAAATTTACAACTGGTAAAGGAGTAACAAGAAGTGATCTGCCCGAACAGGAAGGCTGTAAGTAAGTTTAAATCGGCTACTACTCTGCTGTCAGGCAGCACACGGACCCTAGGCACATCAAGTGAAGTTTTCCCTCACACAAGTGACTTGCAAATTGGCAAGTGCTACTGAAACCTACACAATCCTGTCTCCAATATTAAAAAAAAAAAATCAGGACAAATGTGAAGAAAATCTACAAAGTCCTCTCCAGTTGTTTCAGCAAATGCTTTCATGGGCTCCGTGTGCACAGGAGGTAATATCTGATACTCTGTGAATGCAGGGTAGCTCCGTGCCACGAAGAGGAAAAGATTAACTCCCAGACGGCAGACTATTGCTATCAGAAAGTTCTAAAAGACTATGCTAAGGTAAAAGTGCTAATAAAGCCAAACACTTCTTGCTGCAACTTGCAACAGCTGATTGAGAAACATTTTGCAATACAAGGATATTTCAAGGTCTAAATGACTAGCTGTAACTACTTACAGATGTTCTCCGTAACTGCTGTTTTCTTTCACATTCAAATCAGCAAGATGAATGGAATCACATACTGAAAGACCTTCACAATCTACAATTAAAACTAATCTAAGAAAAACAAGTCTGTAGCAAAAATACAGTAAGTATCTGTTCAAAGACAGGCTTGGAAGCTACTGCAGGAAGAGGGATCACACACAGAGCTACAACACAGGCGATTCTAGCCTCCCATCTAGGCAGAACTACAGAGACTGGAGTTTCCTGCACTGGCTCCCAACCCAGCTCGGCCTCACCTGCTGCTCTGCGCTCGGCGCCGGCGGCCAGGGGCTCGGGCAGGACACGGGAATTGCTCCCAAAGGCTGCTCCATGGAGCAGCTAACGGACCTGCCTTAAAGAACGTCAGGAATAAAGGGCCAAAACCAGATTTATCTCCGCTGCAGAAAACGTGCGATTTAGAGACAAGGTTCAAGTTCTGAAAGGGTGTAACAAGGCTGCCAAATAGACTTAAAGACCGAAGAGCAAAAAATAGTTAGAAGAAAATTACATTAATCCTAATAAAGGGATTCAACTACACCGTGGACTGTTACATGAAGCAGCATAAAACTCTAAGTCTGGGAAGACAAACTGATCTAGGGAGTTTTGTCATTCTGTATCTCTTAAAAATAAATCAGCAATTTTTAGGAATAATATTGGAAATCATTGCTATTAAGGCTAGCATGATTTTAAAACTCCCAAATTCTGGGAAAGCAATTCTGATTTAAAAATTTCAAAAAATTCTATCAAAATGTAGCAGAAATATCATTAGTTATGAACCAGATGCAAAATCCAGAAGACAAATACTAGATTTCAAGAGATGTAAAATACAAAACCAACAGAGTACTTACTACAGAAACTAGATTAGAGCTAAAACTGAAAATGAATAAAGGATAAGAGAAATCCTATTCCTATGCAAAACATTACAATGGTACAATGGTTCATGGCAAGTTTACATCAGTAAGAAAGTGCCAAGAGTTTCTTTTTATCCCTCCACATTTTTCATTCCCTTCAAAACTAATCAAAAAATTTGAAAGGGAAAAAAAAACCTAAGGAGTGGGGGGAAACAGCTGTAACTGAAAGAAACAGAAACTGATTTTCAGCTTGTACAAGTTGGACTTTTGCCTAGAATTTTAGAATATAGGAGAAAAATAGGGCTCAGATCTTGTAATAATTAAAATGCTTTCTGTAAAGTACAGGGACACAGCAAAAGCACCCCCTTAATTTTATTTTAGTTCTCCGAAGAAAATGTTTTGTTGTTATTATTTCAGTAAGCTTAAAGAGCTGGGGAGAAGAGAGTATTATAAATTAGCAGATCCAGTCTCCCAAACACCAGCAACAGTTAAGTAATGTGTGGGGACAAGCAAAAGAATCTGATGGATTTATTTTTTTCCTCTTCTCTTTCAGCTTTGGATGTGGAAGGGAAGACAACCTCTCAAGAGTAATGTAAACCAGACCATCCAAATTTTCTGAAGTAACAGACTATTTAACTGCACAATTAACACACAGAAGAAAACACACTGTTTTCTGACTAGAAAGGCAACATGACAGAAGTAGAAAGGCTCCCACACTTAGTTCATTAGTTACCATTTTTTTCTTCCTTTCCAGCTTTACAATCTTCTCTACACTTTGGATAGAATATGTGGGATGAAAAGGAGAGTGACCTAGTTCAGATATTACATTTATAGTTTTTATTTTGTTCATAACTTACAAAGAAGTTTTAATATAAGGTTTTATATAAAGAGATGATACAGTTACATCTAAAACCCCAAACTGACACCTCTTCAAAATTAAGTTTTTTCTTTTTATCTGCTGCAAGGAATTCCACAAAACAAACTCTTGTTTGTGTCAAAGCACAACCTAGAAAAAATGTATCTTCTTACTGCTTTCAGTTGCATTTCTTAGATATCAGTTAAAAAAGGTATAACTAATAGCCTATGTCATATCAAAATATGATATATTCTCTAAACTCTTTTTGATGTTAATGCATTATATCAAACATATAAAATGAATTGTAAGAAACAAGTAAATAAAAATGCATAGAAACTAAATCAGAATAATTCTAATAGTTTTTTTTTTTTTAAACAGGATAAACTTTACCTACACAGTCCAGATTCAGCTAAACAAATATGAAAAGTGTAATTTTATCAAGCAAACACACCCTCCACTTAACTACATACATTATGGAATCTACTATAATTTACCTCCATAGACAATGCCAAACTGACCAGAACCCAGAACTTCGTCAGCAAATATCTGGTACACGGAGCTGATATCCTAATGCATGTAAAAATAAAATAAAATAAAACATTTTTAAAAAATCAAGAATAATCAAAATGCTCATGAGCTTATTGGTTAGTACTTAGCTAGGCTGTATTAAAATCATATGTTAATCAAACCAGGTAAAGGATGTCATCATTACTCCAAATAGAGTGGGGAGGAGGAAAGTATTTTTCCTGAAGAGGTTCTGCTTAGCTGCACTGCATGCAAGAACATGCACTCGTATAAATCAAGAGCTGGCTGAGTGAGGAGATAATTCTAGTTCAATATATAACACAGAATTCTTTAGCTACAGTATATCCTGGTGTTGTTTTCTCCTTGAGATACTATAAATTACTTTGGAACACCCTGAGAAATAAACAATATTGCTACATGATATATATGACTCACCACATTCTCCTGGACTTGGCAGTTTGAAACAGAGATGCTGAGAGATAACTCCTCTGCAATAGAAAATATAACACAATAAGAGAACAATATGTGCAGCCTCTGATTGTAAAAAAGAAATAAACATGTTTACTGACTTATAACTTGGTCATGGTGAAAGAATTATCACTGATGTTCTGCAGAAACATCATACTCTTGAACTCAAGATTCACAGATTGATTACGTAAAGCTATCTGTTCTGAGGGGAGGATGCTGGAAATATATGTCCATTTTTAAATCTTATCCCCAATTACATAAACAGTAGGGCATTACAAGTGTGTACAGTGTAAAGAGCTGGAGATGAAAAGCAACAATAAGATAGTAGTTGTATCACAGTTCCTGGAACTACCAAGAATTTTTGGTAGTATCAGAAAAACATAGCTAAAAGGATTAGTAGATGATTTATATTTAAACATGGTTACTAACTTTCTGCGGCATCAGGATATATATAAATGATGCACAAAGATAAGTCAGGTCAGGCAAAGCAAGTAACAGAAGACCTGAAAATTTAACACGCATACACGACAATCTTAGTTTCATGAATAAACTATAGACTCATATCAATCTCCATAATTTAAAAGCATATTTAAAAGGTATAATCTGATACTCTGCAAGTGAAAGTATCAGATGCAGATAAAGAACTTTTCAGCAGGCAGATGTAGACATGCAGTTTTCATCACAGGAATAACATTACGATGCACAGAGAGAGATGCATCAAGTCAAAAACACCCCTTTTCTTTTGACTTCAAGAGAAAGGTCAAGCTTCTCAGATAAGTTGACACCAAGTTTGCTACGTCAACTCTTGGAAAACAGGGGAGAAATTTGCATACAGGTAAATACAGAATATACTACAGATTTATTAGCATTCTGGAAAGAGCCTTTATCACTTAAGACTGGACTTTTTACTCTGCAAATTGTCAGAAAATGAAGAAAATACCTGTATCTGATTTTTATCACTTGCACTTTAAGTCAAAAAAGTGACTTAAAGTCACAAATACATTTCTCAGAAATTAAGTTTCTCTGAACACTGCATATGAAATATAAATTGAAATTACAGCTATCCATGTATCTACTGATGATTGTTCTCTCTTCTAGACTAGCCAAGTTCACACTGCAGTAAGAGCATAGGACATAGATATGAAAAAAAAATAGGCAAATAAGCAAAAAAGCATACAAAATTACTAAGGACAACACATATGACAAACTGCAGCAAGACTGAAATAAATTAAGGAGGAAATGAAAACATCACAGTTTCTGGAACTGCTTAAAAGAACACACTGAAACCTTGCCCATGGATGTCTGGAGAGTAGAAAATACCTGTTGTCTTACTCTAGGTAGAGGCTGAGTTACTCCCTCCAAATAAGCTGATTTTTCATAGTTTCTGAAATATGTAAGAATAATGACTGAAAATGTCATGTATTTTTGTCATGTATTCATGTATCTAGAGAAATCAGTATACTTAATGCCAGAATTCATTAACATTCAATGTGTAAATCTATATCGGGTAATAACTCACCGATTTTTTCCTCTGCCTTTAATCTCTCCTGCAACCTCTCAGATCAGAAGCACCCTATGATGCATTTTGCTACCTCAAGTGCCAGATACAGGAGTCAAGAAGGATTTTTTTCCTCTGGGTCAGACTGGTAGAGCACGCTTTTTGATACTTCCTTGATAAAACATGGCATTAATTGACTCGCTAGTGCCTTTTGGCTATTTTCACCTGACAAATTCACTGCTGCTGCAAGTATTTCCTGTACTAGCAATGTCCTTCTTTCCTCCTCTTTTTATTCTAAGAATGAAGTATTTGAGACTTTGGATTATTTAAAGTAAAAGTCTTAAAGTTTCTTAAGAGTTTTGGAAACACATTTCATGGCTCACAGAGTGCAAGAATGAGGGGAAAAACAGACCCTTTGTTGGCATTTCAGCGTTTAAAAAGCAACTTGCCAATTAGTCTAAGAAATGGTGAAAACACCATTCAGACATTCATAGTAGTTTTTTATGATCCTGCAATCCTGATCACACTGCCTTTATCCCTTTATCTCTATTCCCTATCACTTCCAAGTTCTAAAATAAAAATGTGATTATTTATACCTGCACAATCATCTTTTTCTTTTCTTCTGCAAAAAGTAAACAATCTTTGCAAGTCTCTCAGGAACAGTATATATTACACGCTAAAAAGCGGAAAGAGCTTTAGTATATGTATAGGAATTAACATTGAAAGTGAAGTTCTGCAGATATGAAAGGCCAGTTTTGAGAGACCTTTTCACAAAGTTACATTTCACATACAACTCTCTTTCCTGTAATTAAACACAAATGCCACTACAGGCACATGTTTGTTTACTATTTCAGGCCCTGGTTGTATATGCAGTTGCTTATGATTAGCATCTATTTGTTCTTAACTGTTGCTGATGTTACCACTCATTAAGAGTAAGCAGATATCAGAGATAGGAACTAACCCTGCCAGCAGGCATATAGCTAAAAGAGGACGAAGGAGCAGCTGGAAGACAAAAGAAACTAGAGAACGGAAGCACAAGCCTCAGTACAGGATGCAAGTGAATGCTGTCGCGAGGAATCCAAGAGCTGCCCGAGGAGACCACAGCGTGTAGCTTATAATGAATTTGATCCTATGCTAGACAAAGAAAGGGAGGCCACCAAAGGAAGAAAAGGGTATTTTTTCCTAGTACTTGCAGCTCAGCAGTTCTTTCTCCCATTGGCAGCATTTACATCTCATCACTAGATCCCTTCCTTCTCCTTAGCTACAGAGATATCTCACACTTTTGAAGGCATGACAGTAGATAATACCAGAAGGCATCCAAAACTAGTTCTTTCAGGTTAGATATATTTTTAAAGTAGGTTAAAAAAATACTAAAAGCATGTTTTTTTTTTTTTGTTTTTTTTTTTTTTTTTACATCAAGTCACTATGTGCTCTTATACTTCTGTGATTAAGCTGTGTAATATGTATTCATATTGAAAAATCTGATTCTCAACTACTGCTCAATGCTACAACAGATGAAAAGGTTTCCCCATACACCCTCCACAAAGTTGAGGGCTGATTTCTAGAAAGTTTTGGAAAATTATGAACCTAATTCAGCAGTGAACAGATACATCTGCTTCATTCTATACAACCGTTTTGCTGAAATGGAATCTGTATTAACAATAGCTTCAGAATATGAATAATAGTGCCTCGTCTGCCTGCTTACTGTGATCTTTTCCTTGTCCTGCAGCAGTACAAACGCTAGCTTGAGGAGTGACTGGCATCAAAGCCTGGCGAATGGCTTTCTCCCAGCCCTGAGCTACGTCAAGTCCAACTCCGGTGGCAGCAAGAACAGGACTGTGATGGCTGCTGCCATTGTTTTCTCCAACAAAGTACACCATGGTGTCAGTGATGATCTCAAAACAGTATGGGTTGCTGCCCTGCACCATGTTTGAAAAATCTCGAGGCTGAGTCACCTGGAGAATTTCTGAAAGTGGAATCTCCTGAAGAAAAATATTAAAGATTAAAAAAAAAAAAATGAAAACATAGATAATACTTTAACATACTGATGTTCTGAACTTAAAATGTTTGTAAAGAAATCAAAAGCAAATATATCAGAAATTAAATATCAAGCTTCACAACTAATGACACACTGTACACAACCACTGACCTCCCCAACCCTCTGAACTCCTCCATATATTCCTCGAAAGACTTCCAGCCCCGCCACAGTTCTCTCTGTACATTTATTATTCTCTACGCATACTGTGTTTATACAAATGATGCATAAGCATAAGTTTACACAACTTAACTAAATATGACCATGATGGTGGCAGGGAGGGGAAGATGAAACATTATGAGGGATGTGATTAGGTGAGCTAGTTGACAAGCACCTCTTTACAGGTCTGCATCATTTTCAATAAAAATTCTCTTTCATGTAGATATTAACAATTCCTATTGACCTCTCTACCTTGTCACTGCAAGGTATAAGCAGTGTTAGAGAACAGATCTGAAGGCAGAAACGGTTTTAAGTTTATACTAGCTGGAGAAGGCCATTCCACGCGTGTGGAGGTAATACAAACGTACATCGCTTTCAAGAGGTGTGAACAAGCAGGTGAACACCAGGCTCGTATTAGGGGGGAAATAAGAGATAGTAGTTTATTAAGAAAGAGAGCACATACATGCAGATATAACCACTGAACAGCAGTCTAACAGCAAAGACAAATAACCTGAGACTTACGCAGTTAAAAACGAACACAAACAAAAAAGGAGTGGGCAAGTTGGCAGGACTAAAAGCAGTGGCAGGACAGAGTAAAAAGCAAGGAAGGTGTTTTACCAGCTTTGTTTTGAACACACAGGGCAATACAATTATCAGAGACGTCTGAGAAGAAAAGACTGCATTGATCAAGATAGGGATCAAAAGGATCTGGACAAGAGTTTAGCTGGGTGTACAGAGAAAAGGCTTGATTTTAGAGATGTTATAGAGGAGGAAGCTGCAAGATTTGAGCCCCCACCTGAAGGTGCAAGACAAGGAGAAAACCTGTTTATATATTTGAAGACATTTCCTGAATATTCCACTACTAACCATATTACATTATCAAAAGACATGCTGAATTTATTGCTAAGCTTCCCTTATATAATGTCAGGAACATAATACATTTTCACTAGAACTTGCTTAAGCTTTCAGTTGTACCGTTGGGAAGACTTTTTTTTTTTTTTTGGTGAACTTTAAAATAAAATGCATATCCATGCTAATTTTTAGTCACAGCTTACAGAAGGCAAAAATCCTAGCTTTTAAGTAGGCTGGCTACCTAGCCAGCAGACTTGTCTAGTAATCGGGAAGAAAGCTTAATATGCTAAGCAATTCAGAAGAACAATACACACAAAAAACAAGGAGGGACATACTCAAGGTGATTAAGAGGGGAGGCAGTTTCTGAGACTTAGTCTTGGTCCTTCATACTTATAAGCTTTGTCCAATAATTAACCTGTTCCAATTTTGATTTTAGAAAGGAAATATAAATAATACTTATCATACTCCTTTCAGGTCTATTTCAGGCACATTTCAGGTCTATTAAGCATTCTGTGTAAAACAAGTATAACGTAATTGTTGCTCATTAATTACCTTGTAATATTTTGTTCCAGATTCATTTTGAAACAGTGTGAGGCATTTGCTGTCCAGTCTCCAGTAATGTCTTTTTCTCTACAAAACATACAGCACAACAATATAAGGAATAAATCACTGCTAAGACCATTCTTTTTTCTGATTATTTAAATGAGAAATGCTTTAAACTACTAGGACCATCAAATAATGTTAACCTACATCGTATTTAGACTAGATACATTAAAATATTTGGGGAGTAGAGGGTTTTTTGTTTAGTTGGGTATATTTAAACCCCAAGATGAGCCTTAGGAAATTATTTCCACAAACCTGAAAGAAAAAAAAAAAGCAGCCTTATAGTAACTATAGTGACAACAGATGTTAATTCCTAGAAGTAACAGTCTACACAGGGTTTACTCAAGGTGTATGTGTTCACAAAAAAAATCAATTTATTTTCACTTACTAATAATTGTCAAACCCCTGCTTGCTTTCTCTTGCCCCCATACCAATGTCACAAGGGTTTAAGGACTAAGAAAGCTGAACAAGTCCTTAATTCTTTTGTCAAAATAAAAAGGTCTTAAGTGGCAGAAAAGAAAGATGGGTTATAAAATTCAAATGGACAAAATATCTTGGGGGTAGAGGGAGAAATCACAACATATAGCAAATATCCATTTTATGAAAGGCTGCATCAGTAAGTAGTATCTTCTCCATTAAAAAAATCCAGAAATTGCTGCACATAACTATCTTACATTTTAAGCACAAAACCATTCCTAAAATATGTAAGGCTTTTAGAAAGCTAGCGTGTCTGTATAGATCTAACTTATTTTGCTTGCCCTGTGCTCTTATAGTTCAATTTTTTTTCTGATGGAAAAATCAACGACCTTTATCTCTATCCTATAAAAGTTTAAAAATGCCCTTATTATACCACATGCAGAGCTTATTTCATTCTAGACATGGGAATGCCAAGATTATCTGCATAAGCTAGTCAAAGGAAACTTGCACATGGATGAATTGAACTAGATGGAATTCTAAACCCAAGCTAAGGGGAAACTAGGTCAAGGCATATGGGTGAACCTCTGCTTTGGACAAGATATTTATTAAATCATAAATCATGGAAGACTGTTGGTGAGGAGATGGCTAAGAAACAGGTTGGAAAGTACTTAGGGATTCAAACTGCTAATACATTATTAGAAAAAAGAAGTGTCTTGGAATGTAGAAAAATAAGAATACAGACAAAAAGGGAGAAAAAAATGACAATGAGAACAAAATACAAATAGTGAAACACTCTAATCCATCAGGAGGCATACAGATATTGCTGCAAAAATGAACCCTATGGAACTGATGTCAAGCCCAAGTTGTTTTAGAGACACAAAATAGCCCCCTATTGCTGACAGCAGAAGCATCATGGGAAATGGCTGATACTGTAATGCCCAATACAGAAGCTTCCTCGCATTAGGTTTCAGAGTTTGCTTGGCTGAAGATTCCTTGCTTTGGAACAGAATACTTTATTTGGGAAGCCTTTTAATAGATGTCATGTATGAAATATTCAGACTGATGGAAGAAAAAAAGAGAGGGAAAAAAAGATCACTGTTCTGTGAGAACATCCAAAAGAGTTCAAGAAAAAAACGTAATGACTGTATTGAAAGACTATGTTGAAAGCCAAGCACTAGGTCTGCCCTAAACACTGCTGGCACCATTCTTCTGTCTACCACCTTGCCACGTTTTTCCTATAATTAAAAGATAGTAAAAAGTGTCTTTTGGGCAGAAAGAAATATAAGCAAACAAATGATTTCAATGTTTATTTTGAGCCTCAAACATGCAGTTTGTTTGAGACAATTTAGAGATGATTCTCCTTTTTTTAAAAAAAAGTGAAAACCAAAAGTACTGTGGAGTTGTTGCATGAAGAATTTTAAAGAAACTACAATTTCTCTGTTGCAACAGATTATGCTTTATAAAGAATATCATGGTTAAGTACTTTCAAATGATACTGTAAAGTAAACTGACTCAATAAGAATCAAAACATGCCTGTTTATCTAAATAATTTAAGGTAGTATATGAAGAACACAAAGGCACTGACCAGATTGTCTCTGCTAGTATAATGGACCATCCATCCTTCCTTCACCATCGTACTGCTCTTCCTCTTTGTGTGTTTGATGGACTGCACAACCCTCATAAGTGGAATATTGCTTGTTGAAGGACTGGAAAAAAATAACGTTAACAATTTAAAATTCAACAGTACTGGGAACCTAGGCCCTAGAATAGCAACACTAATTCATGTAGCCTGTAATTTTCTGGAACAAGGATCTTTCTTCCCATACAAATGATTCCTTTGACAAAGGCAGCCAATTTGTACACGAATGGGTCATCATCAGTGGTTGCAATGAGCTTCTAAAGAGCTACAAGGTATGTGCACTATGACTAGCTCTCCTAATGCAAGCAATGCAGTGCTAACACTACAGCAACACGAGTAACAAAGAGCACCAGCAAGAAGGCACCAGCAGAAGTCATCACCTCTCAGAGCAGCTAACTGCACGCTTGGGTCTTAATGCAACATGAAGCTATGATTAACATCCGTATCGTTATTATTTTCTCTTGTCTATATTAGTCAATTCTGCTATTTCATAACACTGTTGTTACACTAAAGGTACTTAAGTGTGCTTTCCAATTATCAAAATTGAGAAAGGTATTTATGTGTTAACTCAAATTACACCTGCACTAGATAATTTATCAATGTTCAGTGATACCAATGGTCATGCAGACAAGACTTCACAATCCTTGACATCTTGATGCACTCCAATTGGCTGCTTACACTATAACTCCTAAATGGGCTGCTAACAGACCGGTTTGTAGCCTCATTAACTCACAAGCTGGAATCAAAAAACAAAATGTAAAGATGATTTTACATAAACTGTAATTATGCCATCGAATTTGCTGCCACAGGATGTTGTGCACACAAAGAACTGTAAGAGGTTCAGAAACTATCAGAAATTATGGAAAAATACTATCTAGAGATTGAACACAAAGAAGATAGTACTTCCAACTCAAGAAGTCCCTGAGCTACAGATCAATGAAAGCTGTGAAAGTAGCTCTATACACTCTATCTTTACACATCTGCTATTAGCCACCAAGCGAAAATGGCTTTGGTTTGACCTAGTATAGCTGCTCTTATGTTTTTAAGATTAACTTTAAGAAAATCAGGATGAAACTACTCATAATAATAATACAGAAAGTAGAGATCACACTTGATTAAAGAAACCACATAACAGTTATCTGATGCAAAACATTAAAAAAAAAAAACACACTCAAGTTAAATATACTGCTGCCCAAGGGGCTACCACGTGAATATCAAAGCATTTAAATCTAGAGTTATTTCTTTTATATCACCACATATATAATTGAAAGTAAATTAGGTCTATTTTACAAGTATCTTAATCACAGCACTATCAAGCTAAATCTTTAACTTTACTATGCTTTGATAATCATTTTTTATTTCTTTGATAACAGTCATAGCACTTTTTTTTTTTTTAACCATTAGAAGAGACTGTATTATTTCCTTTATATTTCAGATTTGCTTGGGACCGAAAAAGTTTAAAAAAAACCATACAAGTTAAACAAACAAATATAATAAGCAGAAAGATTGTGCTACCTAGGAATACTTTATTCTATGTTTGATTTCATAAGACTGAAGAAAGCATGTTCAGAGCTCAGAAAGCTGCACTGTAATTTACCTGATCGTTTTGACAGCTTCCTCATCTTTGTCTGCATCAAGGTCAGATGGGTCCATAAAAAAAATTTTGTCTTCTGGAGGGGAAGGCTCTTCAACATCATCCAGACTCCGGCTACCGTCACTGTTCATTTCACTGCTATCAACTTCCATTGGCATGTCCAGATCCTGGCCTGGGCTAGCAGGTTCTAGAAACAATACAGGAGTTGGACATTATTCCATGTGCCTACCCACCTACACACTCAAATGCAACACTTCTTCTCCAATTCATACTTATGCAAGTATGCATAAAAGTACAGTAAGAACACATAAAATCCACAACTTTTTGATTAATGATGCAGACTGAACTAATGATGTTATCCATTTGGACAGTGAAATACTTAAGTCTAAATCCACATCTCACAAAGTAACTCTCTTCCACAAATGAGCAGTACAAAGTGACCTTTTCACAGCTAGCAGCGACCCAAACCCCAAGGAAAACTATTTCTGTGCAAACTTTCCACCAACAGAAACCTAACTCTGCTCTCACTGCCCTTGTAGCCCATAGTAATAATAACGGCTACTATTATTATATAAAAAGTGGGGTCCAGAGGTACTGCAGGAGGGAGAAAAAAAAAAAAAAAAAAAAAAAGGAGCAGAACAGACCTCATTTGTACCTAGTACTATTGGTTCAAGTTCAAAGTTACCAAAAGCTGTACAACTTGCGCTGTAGAAAGTTAAAAATCAAAAAATACAAATAATTTTCACTTGCAGCTTTTGGGTTTTTGTTTGTTTGTTTTGTACTTCTTCCCACCCCTATGTCCACCAGAGAAAAAAAACAATCTTAAACAGCAGTTCCCAAATTATACGCGTTAGCACCTCAGTTCCGCAAGAACAGTGAAAAGCAGTTACAACAGCAACCACCAGCAGCAATAACTTTTTTTTTTTTTTTTCTTTTTTTTTTTTTTTTTGGTGTGTGTGTGTGTGACCACCCACCTCAAGATCCAGGAAAAAGCCTTACAATTGGAAAAGTCCGGCATGAGGGATGGGATATACTGTGTAACAAATGCAGAAACTAACAGGGCTGCTGCCCTGGCCTCTGATCCAGGCTGCACATTGTGGTGTGATCTGCTGAATGCCACCAGTTTTATTCCCAAAAAAAGCAAATATGTGTGAAAAGGATCAAGATTTTGGGCAAAACTGGTCTGAAATTTGAAAGAATGAAACCCGAAATTAACTTTTTAAAATCTTAATTAGACTTTGAGGATTGAAAGAAGCAAGTCGGGAACACTGTGTGAAAGAAAGAAACAAACAAAAAAAACCCTCCTACTTTTTAGAGACAGCTATGCTGTCTCTGGCCACTAAAAAGCATGGATATGAGAATGTGCTTGCCTTCAGACACTGCAATTTAAAAATATAATAATTCAAAAACATATATTTCATGGTGAACACAAAAATTGATAACAATGTGTTCATCATGAAATATATTTTTAAATTAAATATATTATTAAATATATTTAAATTTATTATATTAAAATAAAAATTGATAAGAAAAATTTCCCATGAGCAATCTCAAGAAAAGCATATTGTATTTGGAAAGACTGATTAAATAAATTGCAAGTGACTGCAATATGCAAGTTTTAGTCAATATCAGTGATTTCAGGTTAAAAAAATCAAAAAAAAAGGAGAATTAAAATAAAAGTCTTAAAATATTCAAAGATGAAGGAATCAAAGATAATGTATCCTGTTAAGCCTCCAGAGATTTGTCAGTATTTGAAAGCATGTTTTCCAGCTTACCTCCATTGAAAATCACCTCCCCAAGACAGTCTTTAGGCACTTTAGATGCACAACGTTTGTGACAATTGAATCTGCAATCTAAAACAAAAAATAAGAGCATAGTAACATAATTTGACTCATTATAAAGCAGACATTAACATCTACCATCCAGTACTACCATCACATGCTCCTGTTCAAATGTACCAATTGCTGTATAACTTAGGAAAGCATCAGCAATATCACTTCCAGAAGGAAATCTACAATCTTGTCTTGACTTCACATTCAGATTTCCGCTACTGCTATTTATTATGTCAGCACCTCCCTTCCCAGTACAAAACGCTTTATTTCTCTAGCTTTGTCTGTAATTACTTTTCCATTATGCTGTTATTTATCCCGCCCTCTGTTCCATTTTTTTTTAAACACCTCTATATGGTCTAAATATCTCATTTCTATCACTTTTCACCACCTGTTGGCTAAAGCTTGCAGTCATCAGAACCACTAGGAGCACAAATGGAACAAATATGCTCTACAGTAAATCCCAAAGTCCAGCTCCCTGATCCTTCAGTCTGGAGATTTGGCTAAAGAGCAGCTCCATTTCTGCCTGTCTACATTTCCTTAGACACAAAGCAGACAGAATAATACACAATGAGCTCCAACTTGACGTGGAGATGGAATTAACTTGGATATGCACCACACTTTTGCATTCAAGGCATCAGATGCAGCCTGCTCAGTAAGTCTAGTACACAGTGCTAGCATTACAGAGATTTCCTTTAATAGCAGGCACCATTGTATTTTTCAGCTCTATATGAACACCACAAATTCAATATTCTACTGTCCCTGCAACTGTGTTTGAACTGATAATTTAACCTCCTTTCTACTTTTAACCCTTCAAAGAGAGTTCATTGTGCTTTTAAGCCCAAATAAAAGATAAGTCACCATCTTCCCCCTTTTCAGCAACAGAGTAGCCAAGTACAGTTTAGTTTCCTAGTGCCTAAAAGTAAGCATCCTAAAAGAATGATAGTCTGTCCACAGTGTTGTTTTCCATCCAAATTACGGAATATGGTTATTTTGCTGCTTTGAAAGGCTGTGGAAGAAACAGAGATATTTCATATCCTGCCAAGGGCTGCTAAGATTTACTGTACACAGAACCACAGTACCAAGGGTATTCTGGCAAACTGAAAACACTCCCTTGGCCCAGAGCACTATCACAGTGCAAAATAACCCACACAGATCTGGTTCATGAATTGGAGCATCCCATAGAAAAGTTCCCATCAGCTAGTTTGCCTACAACCACTCAGGTTGGGAGGCTAAGAAAGTCTCTGCATGAGCACAGACTATTTTGTCTCTTTTGACTTCGGTGTTCAGGAATGTTCCTGGGCACATTTAATTTTTTATTATAAACATAGCTTTAGCATTCCAGAGATCAACTCAGAGTCCAAGCAGAAGCTTGGGTGAAGATTCTTACAAGATTCTTAAAATGCTGAGGAACACAGAGCAGACCCCAAGGTTTGGAAATATGTACAAGAAAGCTGGGGGGAAGCATGACGAACGCTCTCATACTGCTTTCTCCCATGCATAGACTGTTTGCTATCAGTTCCTGGTTTATTAAAAAACATACAGGTTCATGCTGCAAAAACAAAGGCCTGTTAATATACTTATGTTTGATCTGCTGTCTGTACAATTAATACTTCTCTAGGCTCCTATTCTATGCATCCACACGTACTGCCACTAACTTGCACAGGGAGACTCTCACTGAAGACAGTCTGGTTCCATCCTCTTTACACATCGGTTCCATCCTCTTTACACATTCCCTTCAGACACTCACACACATTTGATAAAATCCCCACTCAGTCCTTGCTTCTCCAGGCTGAAAGGCCACAGCTCTCTCAGCTTTTCCTCATAGTAGAGCTACTCCAGTCCCTTAAGCATCATAGCCTTGTCTTTCAAGCACTTCCTCAGCTGCATGCAATTGCTGGAGGCATCCCCTCCCAAGTCCTGTTTTGCTGCCTGTGTGGTCTATATAACTCCGCCTTTCTCCTGTCTTTCCTAGTTTAAAATCCCCCTTACCAGGTTGGACAGCCTGCTGGCAGAGACACGTGTGCCCTGTTTAGTGAAAGGGATCCCATCTCTCAGTCAGCTGTTGTTTTTCAAACAAGGACTATGGTAACAGAAATGAACATCCTGTTGCCAACATCCGCAGTGCAGTCATCATTGACTTGCAGTAACTGTCTACTCTTCCATCCTTCCCCCTCACAAACAGGATCAAGGAGAAAACAGTCAGGGTCCCCAGATTCATGCTCCCCATCTCCAGAGCTCTGAAATCCCATTTGGTACTTTCCAAGGTGCCTTTGCATCACTGGTACCCACATGGCAGAGCAGCAGGGGGTAAGTTGGGTGAGTAGACAAGCCTCGGAAGCCCTTCCATAACATCTGGGATTCAAGCACCCAGAAGGCAACAAACCTCTCTGGACAAGAGGTCAGGTCAGCGGGTGGATGCTTCTGTCCCTTACACAACCATCTCTTTCCGCTTCTTCCCTGTGTTCTTGCATTTTAAAGGATCTGTCAGGTCAGCTGCTTCACTGGAAACCATGCTGAATTCCTGCTCAGCATGGAGGGCACTGAACCTGCTCACCAACTCCAAGGTTTCAGAAGAAGGATGAGCCTTTCACTTCATATAAGAAGTGACCAGTTTTCAACTTTCATCTTCTATAGAGCTATGACCTACTGTTCCACGCAGCACAGAGCCCACCTGCACCTCCACTGCTGCGTTGAGACTCTGAAAGCTCTTAGAACAGTCTCTTAGAATATCCTGTCTATCCCTCACTCAGCTTCGCACCTGCCTGCTTCCTCCCTGGCAACATAACTCATCAACTCATCACTTAAGCTGGCCGCCCCCTTATCTGTCCACTGCAAGCACCCTCTAGCTCAGCACGGCCTCAGAACCTCCCCAAGCTACCAAGGTTCTCAGTAGTTCTAAGCAGAGGCCAGATAGGTCTGTGCAAACTGCTGTGCCTGTTCATTACCTGTTAGCTGTTCTATTAGCTACTCTGTCCAGTGACAGAGAGCCAAAAGATGATCATAGCACCACAGTTAAGTCCTGAGGACTACTGAAGAGCCCCAAGAACTGAAATCACACATCTTAACATATGCTAGATATAAAACATACACTTGAAGGCATCTAAACCGGTTCAGGAAAGGCATCAATCTTTAAATTCTTCTAAAAGATAATAATCAGTATTTCTTTATTAGAACGGTATAACAAAACTTGTAAATTCATTGGTAATGTAGTCTACAAGGCCTAATAATTATTTAGCAGAAGGAACACTTTACCACATTAACAACAGTTTATTTCCTTCTACAGTTATGGTGTTCCAAATCTACACGTGATTAGGCTTCGTTTTGCATAAACGAAAAAAAACACACAATGCCCGGTCTACTAAAATGAAAAAGATGATCTCTAATTATGTTAATATGCAATTCTTTTCAAAATTACACTGCTGTATTTGCAGTCTTATCAGTATTTGGGAATCAAAATACAAGCTTATATCAGTTTGAATTATCAGACCTTTACAGAAATTCATGACTGCAGCAGAAAACTAAATGTTACCTTTACACTGCATTCCTTGGCGGAAAAGGCCCTTGAGCAGCCGTTTGCAATACTGGCATATGGTAGGACGAGTGTAAGAATGGACAGCAAAGGTGTGTGGGACCTTCACCCTGCAAAGCACCATCTTATCCATCCAGATGGGACGGCCGCTCCAGGAAGGGATCCGTTTACTAGGTTCTGGGCAGCAGCGCTGAAATAAAGAAGGTATAAAGGACTTGCACCAAAACTGTTCCAATTTGGGGGGGAGGGGGGGGGAAGTTTTCATCTTTCGAGTTGTCTCAGAAAGACAAAGGAAAAAAAAATTGTAACCTGCAGGAAAATATCTATGATTATTTATTTCCAGGAACTAAAAATGCCAAAAAGACAACTGCTTTGGCAGCCTGGTGAAATGCAGAGACAGCACATACAGATCCAGGTATAGGAGGAAAATGGAAAATTAAAATGGTTTAATTTGAAACAAAACTTTTGGAAATTAAGACTAAAATGGTACTATCTTACTGCGCATTCAGCAGGATACCTTTACAGTTACTTGAATTATAAGAAATTATAAAAACAAATTGCACATCTGACCCAAAGCACTGCAAGACTGTTGAAGGTGGAGCTGCAAATCTGGTAAGACATTATTGAAAATTCATGGCAAGCACTGGAAGCAAGACCAAAAAAAAAAAAAAGAGTATTAGATAGGCACATAAAAATAAAAATAAGATAATGTATGACAGGAGAAATACTTAGTGTTGTACCTTTACTGAAGAAATCTTAGCAATGGTTACAAAGCATCAAAATGACTACCTTTCATGACTCAAGACTAGGCTTGTTAGCCTCTAGCTAAAAAATAAGATAATGTAACTTAGGAACATCAATGTAATTTATTATTTGAGTAGGAATATAAGAATTTATTGGACTATAAAACAGAAATTTAGACAGAAGTAGGAAAGATCTTCAATAACTGTTTTTACCCCATGGTAAAAGCAGCAATGAAACAAACTAGTAGCTATTTGCCTTTTGTTATGCTCAGTATAGTTTATCTAATAATCTCTTGCAGTATATCCAAAAATTCCTTGGCAATCATATAGCAGTCATTATAACAAAAGCTAGTATTGATGAAAAACTATTTTTCTACTGAAAGTCCTTCATCACCTACATCCTCTTTGACAGAACTTTTTTTTAGCTTTTCGAAAAGCCTAACAATATATCAAGAACATTCTCTCCTCTCAGCATAAAAGGGTACAATTTGTAGTGTTTCAGTCAAGTAGCTATTCTATACTGATACTGTAATTACAGAATAAATCTGACAAGGTATTTTATCATTCCCTAAACCAACCTTCTCAGAGTTCACATTATCTTGAGGGATATATTAATGTCAAAATTTTACACAGAAGTTAAAATTTACTTCTACCTTACTTTTATTTCTCATAGCAATAATAGTAATCAGTAAATGTCACAGTCTAAGACTCACCAGAGGTCTTAAAATGAACAAAACCCAATAACAGTAAGTAAGTTCAGTTCTCCATAGTCATTTTAAACCACTTACAACAATAGATAGTCCCCCCAGAAGTTAAAAGATTTAAATGCAGAAACACTTTTTCCCTCTTTCACACCACATACCTCTTCAGAGGCAGAGGTTGTATATTCAGCTTGCACTGGTCTTGGAGCTGAAAGCCCTGCTCCTGGTAAGGACACATTAGACAAACGCCTCTTTCTCACTCCACTACAGTTATTAGGGATCTTGAAGGCACATCTCTTATGGTAGTTTAATCCACAACCTGAAAGAAAAGATTTTCACACGTACATGGCAGCAGGGGGAGAGAGAACAACCACCCAAACACATGTAAGACAACAAACACAGGATTTAAATAATATTTGTATTTTGATAAAGCAGTTGAAAAGTTAACCCAGGAAAATGATAAAGATGGAAATTAAACTGTTCTGTTCTGTTTAAATTCCCCTGGCATTCTTAATGTGATTCATAGGAAAAACTGCTTGCACTACTTGCCCAAATTACTCGCTTTCAGTAATCTCAGCTCTAGAAAAAAAGGTCTAAGACTGAAGCAACTGATCTTTGCCCTCATTTCTCTTCCCACTAGGAAGCTTTCATCACTCCCTCACTTCAGAGCACAAGTGCCAAGAGGAAGCCAAGGAGCAGGCACTGCTACTACCTGACAGCAGGCCGCAGTATATTGTGCAGTCCTGCTGGATGAAGGCCATAAGGAAAGGGATTCCCCTTTGGGATTCTCTCCAAAAAATGTGTTCCTTGTGCAAACAGCACATATTTTTAAGATAACACTTTTTTTTTTTTTTTAAGTAGGAAACAAGGGCACTTTTTAAATCATTTGTCCAAGGCCACACAGTTTGCGTTAAAGCCAGGATAATAACTCGGGTTTCCTGATACACAGTCATTTCTCATACTATCAAAGGCTACATTTATCACACACTAACATATGGAAGAAAAAATTGTATTTCTTTTGATATCTGGTGTAAGCATACACACACAAAAATACACTAATATAAAGACTTACCTTCACATTTTAAGCCCTGTCGTACCAAACCCCAAAGCATCTCTCCACAGTAGTCACAAAAAGTAGGAGCCTTGTAGGAATGCACATAAAGCGCATGAGGTCGAATCTGGAAATCCTCAACTGTAGCCAAAGCTTTTTAGAAACAAAAATGCAGTAAGTTATGTTGCTTGCCATAAGATTAACACAGATTTATGAAAAGAATGTTATTTTTAAAACAGCAGACTTGAAGAACAGTATTTGAGCTGTTTAGACATTAGTCTTACATTGTATTCCATTTAAACATGTATTTATAAGATTACATAGTTTTTAGCAAGTTTTTTTTTTTTTTTTTTTTTTTTTTAAATCGAGGAAAAAATCATTGGAATCCACAGGCTAATAGCCACAACAACCAGTCAACAGTATGACTGGCAACAAAATATCTAACTCCAAGGTTTTGGGTTTTGTAGTTATTTTTCTTTCACACTGAGAACCTCACTAAGAAAGAATATCCAATATCCAACAGGTTTTGTGCAGATCAACTTATAGGTAAACATCTCAGGAAACAATATAAATTTTCAAGTTGTTTGTATCCTGCAAAACTTTTAAACAGGGCAGTGTGACAAGTTAGATTTTTATCTTTTAAAGGACTTTTTCAGAATAGTTATTAGACTGAATTTGACATTTGTGTCAAAACAGAACCGTGGAAAAAGTTTCCAGGAAACACAGAACACTGCTAGAACAGTTTCCATTTTCTTGATTAAGCACAGACACTTCTAAAAGTATTTTTGTCCTTTTTGTTTGGAATGCAAAAAGAGTTGTATTTTATGCCATAGTTACTTTGCCCTCATCTCCACTATTCCTTGATTATTAAACTATACACTAACATTTCAGATTCCTATGTTACATGTGAGAATTTTATTGAAATAAATTTATGTGTTTTCAAATGCCTTTGTTTCTGTTGGTCTGTTAATACGGAAAGTGTCAGACTGACAACAAGAAGTACCTTGAGACTGTTTTCAAAACCAAACTGCACGTGCACGTAACAAATTTTCCAAATGTGCTGCTAACCAGAAACAATGAAAAGCTCAAATCAAGATGATCTGTTACTGAGTACCCTAAACATACTTAGAATAGTAGGCCATGCAACACAGTCCAGAACTTGGTTTTATGACTCTGAAAAATAATACTTTATGGACCCAAATTAGAAATTTAATCTCATGACAAACAAGATATCCGTCTTTCTAAAACACAGGCTCTGTTTGGCCTGCTCAGCACCAGTCCAGCTTTTATTTCCAGTTTCAATAACTAGCAATCTACTGCTGGCTTTTGGTTGACTTCAACAGGGTGTTGGTAAAACCTACAGAATCCAAGACTATAATAAATTAGTGTTTTCCCCCCTACTTTTCTTGAAGACTAACAGATGTTTAATAACCACCACTTTCTCGAAGACATTGCTTTCTAACACTATGAGAACTTTTAACATTATCTTTATAGCTATGATTCAGCAATTACACTTCTGTAAAGCAGTATAAACATAAAGAAGCTGCAGAACAAAAAAAGGCAAACAAGAGAGAAAAAAAAAAAAAAAGAGAGGATTAAAATACGATATTGAAACAATACGAAATTCATCACTGGGTCATCAGTGTCACTTGGATATTTTTGCAAATCTCTTCCCCAGCAAAACAGTGACCAGTGACCATAAGACCATTCAGTCAGTGAGCTTAGTCTGGTAACTGCTCCATACAAATACCTACATTAAAAAATATATACATACACTGAATAAAGAATTGTTATAACAATACCTACCAGAAAGAACAACCTCAACAAGATCTCCTTCATGTATCTCTTCTGCTGACGTGATCCGTTGCAAAATATTATCTGAGTTCAGGTCATGACGGAAGAGCAGAATTTTGTCATACATGCCAAAAAACCCGCACTCTGGGAACTGCAAGAGAAAGCAAACTCTAAATTAATACATGGTCTTTGCTAATCCTGTAACTGAACATTTGCAAAAACAACTATAAAATTTTGACTGTTATAACTGTACCATGAAAACTAAATTGATCTGGTTCACTTTTTCAAGAACTAAGGCATTTTTTGATGTAAAATGCAGCGTGCAGGGGGGTTGGACTAGATAATCTCTAGAGGTCCCTTACAACCTTAAGGATTCTATGATTCTATAAGAGAAAGTTAACAATGCAAACCAAATCCACTGCTATGAGTTTCTTCCCTGCCTCCCTTCCCAAATGGCCACAGTTTTTGGAAACCTGGGATAGAAGAATACTTCGGGGTTTATTTCACCGAGTTTCTGAACTATCAGATATGCATAACCAGTCTGTCATCTGAAAGGCAATCTGGCTCTTGGCAATTCAGAAAAATCAGAAACTCTTTTCAATGCCATATTATACCAGCATTCTGGTCAGCAGATATTTGGATCCAAGTATCCAACAGTGCTTGAAGCATTTTACTGATGAGTGAAGCCAGAGAGGATTCAGGGCACTGTTTTACAACAGTTTAGACTAGCAAATACAGGAAGAGTAACATTAATTTAATGCCAGTTATAGACGACAAGCTTCCAAATCCATTTATGGAGAGATATGCCAAGTAACAGGCCATTTTTCTGTGACACTTCACTGTGGCTTCCTCCTTTGGTATTTTCCTCACTCTTCAAAATACTGTCAAACATGAGCAAAACTTCTTAAAATGAAGATGTCAAACATATACAAATAATTCACAGAGGTAAAAGAGCAGGAAGAGATCCTGAAGGGTTATGAGTACCACTCAACCGCTTCCTTGACCTCTATGTTTAAACTAGAGTCCTCTGCCAGGGTGTGAATCAACATACAAAAGTGCTTCACAGAAGAATGGAGAAGGAATGTGGAAAAAGATACGGAATAGTTTACAAAAAAAAATTATTTATCGGGTAAAGAACAAGCTACAGCTTGGTAATTTAGATCTTGCACAGTCAGTAAGCAGCAGGACATAAACAGCAGGAAGCTCATAGCCTATTATTTGCCTATTGTAGCCAAAGACTTGCTTCTATCAAACTTAAGACTTACAATGAAGGTGTCCGTCACACCCTTTGCTCTCTCACTCCCCTCTCAGAGAAGAAATCATTTCCTCTTTCTGGTAGCTTTCACCAAAAATATTAAGCTGGCCTTCTCTGTTTTGCTGTGCACAGCCGGTATGCTATTGTTCAGAATGCCTCCTGTGATTTGTAAATACCTGAATGCCTTCCTCTCTTTCCACACTGTCTCAGTATATTAATCCATGGATTGATCTCGGTAGTGACAAACAGCTATGAATATTCTGAAAATTACATTTTTTTCAATTCTCCCAAAGAGTGTTGGTATTAGGAAAGCAAATAAAAAGCTTGGGATTTGGCTGTGCTGTCCAGATCTGTGTCCCAGTACCTCTGCATGCACGCACAGGAGTTTATATTCAGAACATGCAGAGATACAGCATAGTGGGAAATGGCTTTTCTTCATACCTCAAACAGTTCATTACTCTGATTTAAAATCCAATTCAAAATACCAGGAGAATTAACCAGGCTAGGAGGAGTCAAATATGCGGCCTACACTCTTTACCTGAAAGTATAAAATATTTATAACTAATCAGCTTTGCACAGAGTGCCTTCTGAAGTTATTCTATTAATGGCACAGTAATCAGCAGGAAGACATTACAGTTCACCCTCATAGTGCTCAAAATGTATTTCCAATATCTCCAATATAGGCAGATTTTTCCACCTTTCTCCCAATTAAAATATAGTTTATTTTTGGTGAACACACTCTTTTGAAAATTTTCCAAAAGATTTGAACTTTCTACAAAAATGCTCTATATAAAAATAAGCATATTATATTTAGAACGTATCAAGCTTTGATTATACTTTATTCTATTTATTTTACAGTGCCTATGCAAGCATATACACAGACACTGCAAAACTTCTGAAGCAAATTTTATTCCTCTAAGAAATACATCTGCTTATGGCTTGCTCAAAGAGTGAACTTGTCAACTTTCTTGGTGTAGACAGTGCATTTATTAAAAACACAACATTAATTATAGTAACTTCCAAGACATTCAAATTCCACATTGACTAAAATATCACCCTCTATGCAAAAAGGGATTTCATAGGAGCTGAATTTGAAATTACACACGATCAAAATGAAAAGCTCAAGAATATCGGTACCAAGATCAAAAAAGCAAGAGCTGAGGGCACAACAAGTTTCTCACTGTCCAGCTACTGCATGTGCTCTAATGGCTGTTTATACCAAATCTTAATAAATTTTCCACCATCTCCAAAAAATGAAAAGTGCAAATCTGTAAATTTTGATCTTCAGGAAAAAGTAATAAAACCTCACTTTCTCAAATAACAAGAAAACAGGTTATATCTACATTTTTATAATAAGTGTTGTGAGGTTAGTTTCAGTTGTTCATACTATATACCCTGTGTAGTGAAGAAGCAGCACACTCAGAACGCGAACCAATAAATCAAGCTATCACATTAATGCTACAATCAACTTTATGTTCATTACAGCTTTTAATTATAGCATATCAGTTACACCAGGTTACAGAATAACTTAATTGCAACATAAAAGAGAATCACCACAAATCTAGTATGTATCTGACTGCAGATAAATATTACACTTTTTATTAATACTGGCAGTGAATTTCAGTTGCCAGAAGAGACAACTGGTGGTTCAGAGATTTAGCCTCAGCTGCAAACAACAGTTCTAAAGGATCTTCTTAACAATGTATTTCCCAGGCATAAGTCTCCTTTTGATAGAGATATGTCTTTATTCCTCTTTTTCTTTTCAGCCTTTGAGACCATAAACCCATCTCGCATTTGTCAGGACATCCCCAATCACAGTTTTCTACCTCACTAACTAGAGATCACAATCACAAATCGAGATACATTTATTTAAACCATATATTCAGTATTTGACATCATTTACCTATTATGTATAAATCTTGTATTTCTTAAAATGCTTTAAATATACCAATTAATTTTGGTTAATAAAAAATACTAGCTATACAGTAACCAAATACTGTAGGCAAATTCACAAATCCTCTTAATAATAGCAAACATAATAACTAAATATATCAGATTTTAATGCTGCATTCCTTAGAAAGCAACTTCAATATGATTTCCAAAGTTTGTAACTATAACCCAAAGTTTGTAATCAAGATCTTACTTTTCAAATAAATTGCACATTCAACAGGTTAATTATGTGGAACAAAATATTATAGGAAAAAAAAAGCCAAATCATCTATTGCAGGCTGTTAGAACTCTTGGTATCAGAACCTCATACAGTTCTCCATTAAAAATGTGACCATCTAAACTGCAACTAAAATGCAACTATAGCTTCATAAGCTCCCACCGCATAGATGTTTTACTGCCCCCCTCTCTCTCTCTCTCTCAAAGATACAAGTACACACATTAGATGTCTGCAAACCCCGAATTTTATAGCTGCAATGTTTAACCTCATATAATGCCTCCATGTATAGGCTTCAGCTTGATTAGCAGCATCTAGACTAAGATGCAGAGCCCCAAGCTCCAAGAGACACACACGTAGCTGAAGGGTCTTATCATAGCTCCGTTAGATATCAAGGCTTTTCAATTTGCTCCGTAAATCCTGCCCTTCCTTTGCGCTGCTCTCCTTCCCCACCACCAATTCCCTTGTGAAAAACACACGTAGACCCTAGCCCAAAGAGAATTCTCTCATCAATCCCTTCTCTGCACGTCAGCTCCAATTTCAGCCCTCTGCCCCTGCATCGTCCCTGGCCGGCTGGCCCCGAGGAGCTGAGCGGGGCCCATCAAAGCCAAAGCCTTTCAGTGGGGTGAGCTCTAGGCCCCGAGGCCCTGCAGCACCGTGCTCTCTGCTCTGTTCCCCAGTACACGGGAGAACACAGCACTTCTTGCTAGCACCTCTGTCAGAAGGCTACACACCGAACAGCAGAGAAAAATAACTTCATCTGTGAACAAAGGATTTTATTTCAAGTGGTATCTTTTAGCAGAAATTTTATGCAAAGCTAAACCATGCTGAAGTTTTACACTAGCAAATTCTTTTGTCTGTACCACAATACAGCTTTTAGAGCTTCTCTTATACTCAGTTACATGACTACTAAGGAAAAATAGCATCCACTTATTTTGAAGTGTTAAGAGGTCATAATGCCAACTTGAAAATGAAACTCAAAGTGGAATTTTTAAAGCCTATTTTATCTCACAGGATTATAAAGCTATTACTTTCCTGCATAAAAGCCAAAATGATCTGCACAGTGACTCAAACATAAATTGCTAATCCCAGTGTTACTAAATTTCCTAAAAGCAAAATGGAAACTGTTCCCAGTGTAGCAGTTCCAGAAGAGCATCTAACGACAGGAAATCACTTGTGGGAAGTCTGCTTATGCAACAGCCAGTGCCAAATTCATCTCTGGAGTGAGAACATCAATACCGCTAACTCACACAAAGAACGTCTGCAAGAACCTCTGCACTTGCAGAGTTCTAGCATCCCTAATACTACTGCTACAAGATTTAAAGCAAGAAAAATGGTAGACATGTCTACAATTGGTAACACTTACAATACAGCTGTTTTAGTTGCATTATAGACTTCTTTTTCCCCAGAAGAACCTCAAAATAGAGCACGCCAGTATTGCTGGAGCAAAACATTCAACTGGGGTTTCATTTTATCTTGGCAGTAACTGAAAAATCTCTCTAGTTCAAGTTCCAGGACTTACTTTACAAAGTCCTGGACCAGTCGCCAAAAATTCACACTAGGGAAAAGCGTAGGCGGATATTGTTTCAAGGTCCAGTATCTCATGACCTATCATAACTCAAAACAAATGCTTCATACCACTGAACGTTAATCCACTAATAGTACAAAACACCCATTACCTTGGAAAGTCTCTTAGCTCACTGCAATCCCTCCAATTTATTATTCCGCATCCCTACCCAACTATCCACTCCCACTCTTTAAAATCATGTTCCAAATCACTTTATCACATGGAGAACTAGGTTCCAAACGTCCCCATGTCCGAGATCTTTCCTTCACCAAATGCCTCAGCTTAGACACACTTAGACTACTGCTTGGCTTGGTTTTCCAGCATGCAAACCTATTACTGTCCTTCTAAATGCTCATCTGCCCCACTTAGAATCAGCTCCCCAGCACCCATCTTCCCAAAGGCTTATTTGCTTCTCATGCTGCCCTGCCTATTTCCCTGCTACCCTACCTCATACAATAATAATAATAATAATAATAATAATAATAATAATAATAATAATAATAATAATAATAAAAGAGTTGGTGGTAAGTCAAGAAGGCAAATGCAAGTATAATTGAGGAATATAAAATGAGATTTGGATTAATTTTAGGGACACTCAAAAATAAGCATTATGAACTACTATAAATGAGAGACTTACAGTACTGATACCTATTTAAGACACCAAATTAAGTTATTACTATTAGAGATTTGTAATGTGGCTCTATTGTGATACAGTTCTTCTTTTACTTCTTACTATTTTAACAATAAAAAACCCACTATTCATGGTTAAGAAATCATACTAAGCTTCAAGTCAGTTCCTCTGCCACAGATGGGACAGAGAACTCCCTACTGCCATGACAGCATCCCAAACTTCAGGAGACAACTTATATTCTTCTTTTTTTCTTTTTTGATATAAACATAATTTAAATTATTTTCAAAATAATTTTAAAACACACACTTTTTTTTTCTCCTCTCCTCATCAGCGGTCAAAGAATAATCAGCAACTTAAATTATGGCAATTCATCCCCTTTAAAACTGCAGTTCTTATAGACACAAAATAATATAAACATACAGTCAATTGATAATTGACATATAGTTAGAAAATTCTACAAATGGTTGTGCATTTCTCAAGTCATGCTCCTTTTTTTTCCCCCTACTTGTCAAAGCAAAACGTTGGGACATATCTCCTCAAATTTCAGCCCAAAAGCCTACTTTATCTTCAAAGAAAACTGGCTAATTTTGCAGCATTCCAAGGACTTCAGTCAACAGTACAGCTATCAAAAACAAAATCCCACCTGGTCTCATTAAAATGATACCTGAGGCTATCAAAACAAGTGCATATGTACTGATGGGATCATATTCCATTCATATTATTCCAATTATTGACCACAGAATATAACGTACCAGGATTACAAAGTTGGTAAAAGCAATAAAAGTAGAAAACTAGAGAAACTCCAGGTTAACTATTTACTAAGGTGGTTATTAACAGATTAAGGCCTGAAAGCAAGTCAAAACAGCATAAAGTTTCAAAAAAAATGGAGGAAATTAATTAATAAGAAATTAATTTAAGTTTTAAGGTAAACAAATGAGAATAGGAAGACTGCACGTAAAAGATGACTAAAAAACAGCATGGGAAGAACAGTCAAATGTAAGTAAAAAAAAAAGAGAGAAGCATAGGGAGTAATTTAAATAAACACGACGTTAAATATAATCACAGAACTGCTACTGACAATTACAAGGTTAATTAAAAGAGCAGTGATCACTTTGGAACGGAGAAAAAAAGATGACAAAAATGTCTCTGCTTTTCCTAGCACCAAACACACAAAAGTTACAGGAATAAAGACAAGCGACAGGTGCTAGGCGTGGGGTCCAACCCTACACATGAACAAGCAAATTCTGAGAATGCAACAAAGAAAAAAGTGAAAAAACATCCCATACATGGCAGAGTAAGTTGAGAGATATAGAATTATAAACCTTTTTGGTGGAAATGGTTTGTGAACAGACATGAAATAGGTAGTCAAAGGAAGACAATAAATTATTTTTGGAAGCAAAACAAGGAAGGTGAGATCCAAAACAAAACACAAAAGGTACAAGGCTGGATCAAATTAGATAAGACAACAAGAAATAAACAAGAAACAAGTGTAGCAGACATGACTAGAATAGGTGAGGGCCGAGAAAGAGGAAGACTTTCTTTTTTCTTTCTTTAAGACTTATGACTTACGAGAGCACAGTCTTAGGACAAGAGATGAAAAATCTGAGAGGTGTATTGCCCAATATGACTTAAGAAATGCCTCCGATTTTGCTAAATGGTGGCCCTTAGGATGGTTAGAAGAAACAGTCTGGGAAACTAATAAACAGAGTGTATAAGTAAGTAATATATCAGCACTTAAGTTAAATAAAAGGCAACAGTTAGAAAGGCTAATAAAAATTTTCACACAGGCATCCAAAGATAGAGAAATTTCCTGCCTCAGAGCAAAGCCATTTAAAGAAAAGCGCATAAAGAAGGACTAAACTGAAAATGACTGAAAATGAGAAGGGAGGAAAGAAAGGTTTGCAGACGAAAGGTAGGTAACAGTCACTTCAAGATCATGAAAGATGCAGGAAGGGTTTAAGTAAAAGGTTACCAAGAAAAATGTTCCAGATTCTAACGCTATGCAAGTAATAGCTCAAAACAATGATTTTTTTTTCTCTATTCACAGCTATTACTTAAACTAGGATTAAAAAAAAAAAAGTCTAGACTAATCAGGCATTTATCGTATGCATTGCTCTCAGTTTACACACACTGGAACTACTGTATTCAAGTTTACAGTTTTAAACTATTAAACCCCATACTCTATTCCTGATATTAGAAAACATCAAGCAGAGTCTCTAAACACAAAACAGGATTAATAATTTGCCTCTGTAATAGCTGATCACTGTGCAAAGACACATGCTGCCCACCTGTCAGTTACACTACACATTGATCTGTTCCCAAACACATTCACTCACTCTGTTCTAGAAATATGATTTGCTCATGCTTTAGTTCCTCTTTGGACTGTAAAAATTTTATGTCTATTACTTTAATACCCAGCAATCTAGATAAGGAATAAAAAAAAGAAGATATATTTGAGACTGGAATTAAGAATCTTTTGAAACATTCTGAATTTCTGAAAACTTCCACTAAGCATTTCGATGCAGAATGCCCATTCCCTGAACTTAACCTTAAACTTTAATAATAATAGTATTTTTTTTTGTATTATAATAGTAATACTTTTAATAAAAGCTTTAAGGGAGCTTTGAACAGAGCTGAGAGACATGCCAAATACTGATATTACTCATCTCCTTCTCCTTACAGAGGCACATCTATTGCCTCTTAGTTTCAGTTCTCCCGAGGCTACTTTTACAGACCCTTCTGCAAAAACCTGACTGAGCTGCACTCAGAGCAGCTTCTGAAACAGGAAGCACAGCTGACCATCAACAATATAGCAATCCTGGCAGTACAGAAAGGGCTATGCAAATGCATTAGTCAAGGACATTGTTTTTTCTAACTGAAACTCCCATACATTTTGGGGGGACTTTTTCATCCAGTAAATCAATTTTCCCTAAGGAAAAAAAATTAACTCATTTTGTCTAGAGCTTCTGAGGATGCGATAGTTATTTTTTAAAAAAAATAAGGCTAAATCCAACTTTCTTCAAGATCTACTTAATTATAATCAACATTTCTGATACCATAATTGTAGTCTTCTGCTACAAATATTTAGGCAGGCAACCCAAGCTCCCAACAAAATGATAACAGGCAAGATCTCTCTCACAGTATTTTTAGTGCAGCTGTGTAGAGAAATGCAATGAGACTGAAACATAACCCAAAAACATTACGAAGTAAGAAAACTACCATTTAACCTTCGTAGAACACCATTAAAATAAGAACAAAAGTTATGAATAGCTCCATGTAAAAGATATTTCGCCTCCTTTTTCATTAGGAAAAGGAAGTCCAAAAGTAAATACGCACTATGAACTGCCCAGTTATCACAAGAACAAACTAGGTATTATCCAAAAGTTGGGAGCCGTGAGCTGGCCAAGAAAAGACAGCTTGAGCCAGCTGTGTGTGCCAGAGGAAGAGGAAGCGGTAACACTGCCGAATTCCACAGGCAAACCCAACACCTTCAAAGCTTTCAACTGGAAAAAACAAGCAGCCATATGCATGACAGTACACAGTAAAACAGTTACAAGTGTTAAATAAATACATACAGAAAGATTACATTAATACAAGAATACTTCACGTGCTTGCAACAGTCATCTGAGCTAAGAACAAAATCCAGACAGGACGTACTGTCAGATAGAGGGTAAAGGGAGGATATTGCTACTTTCACACTGGCTGCAAAACTGCTTATGAAAGTTGAGTCCGCCATATAAGGTTTTTCCCCAACACACATTTCCTGATCATTTGCTGTCCACAAACATGCTCTTACTGAGCATCCATCTACCAGCAGTAGCATCAGCTACTGGAGAGCGTAAACTGAACCAAAGCCAGATGGAAACTGGAAAACAGGGATCCTGAATCCTAATAATTTTTACGGTAGATTAGACTAAGTGTATAACAAGTTTCTGAACTTGAGCTCAACTTTATCTGAGACGGCCAAGAAGACAGGAAAAAACAAAAACAAACGTGATTTTATTTGTTTCATCTTTCTTCAAGACAGAAGACAGGAAATATGCAGATGCAAAGAGACAACTGATGCAGAAAGAAAAAGCAGGCCCTAAAAGTCTGCAAAAAGTGCATCTAAACTGTGTAGTACAAAAAAAAAGTGATCCACATAATTTGTCTCTTAAGAATCATACTTTAGTGGCCCAACAAGTCATTATGAAATCAGTTTGCTTGCTGATTAATTTCTAAAAACATGAAAGAAAGATGCAAGATGTGAGAAGGGGGGAAACGCACAAAAGCATACACAGATGAAAATTCTTACGTTTACCTTGATTTTCTCTCAAGGCATTAAGGGAAAAGGATCAAACTACTCAACTATAAATACCATTCAAAAATGAAAGATAAAGAGAAAGCAATTTAATTCCCTACAAAGTAATGCAAAAAGAGCAATTACTTCTTCTTAATTATTTATATGAAACAATTAATTTCCCATTTGGTCAGTAGCATCTAGCCTAAAAAGCAGGCATATAAAAACAGCAAGATGAATGTTACCTTCTTGTCATACAATCAGAACTGTGCAGCAGCTTATCAAGAGACATTTGAAGAGTTAGTTACCATTTTTATCCACTTGGCCAACTGTCTATGAATAGATACTATAGGTATGCTGATAACAGTCCTCTCAAAAGAGTATCTCAGATTTCTTACATGGAAAAGCAATTTTAAGAAAACACTTGGTGTTTTATTTTTCAATTAGTGCCTAGAAAAACAAAAGAAAAGAAAAAAAAAGCCAGGACCATGCAAGTCTTTAGGCTACAGAGCATTTCTCTGACCACAATTAGTATTCTGATTACAGTTGGCTACACTCTACCAAGACTATTCCTTTAAAGCAGTAGCGAGTACAAACCAGTAAAAGCAGGCAGAGGTGACAATCACAGAAAGGACAGGAAAAAAACCCAAATACATTCCATACTGTTAAAATTAATTCTTGCAGGAAGTTTATTATTGCATCTTATTTTATCAGAGTTCACAAAACAGATTTTAACAGGAGGTTTTACTCCTTTTAAATTAAAAGCTCCCACCTTGGGAGTTGGCAAATTCCCTATTTAAACTTTGGAAACTTCTAACAGGCCTATCTTTGTATCAAAGTTCTTGGCATCTTCCAGTTACATGCTGTTATTGCTGTCAGTTTATCACAAAACAACTACGAAGAGCAGAATGTGTTAACTGTCATATCATACCTTCTGGTAAACTATAGAGCACACGAGGTCTTTCACAGCAGAGAGAGACAAGTCCTGAGCTTCAATGGTGACAGTCTCTCGAGTGAGACCGATCTGCAGAAGGAAGGAGACCCCGTGCATAGAGCCCCTGGAGTTGGTGAGGCTCTGTGTGCTGAAACTCCCATTGGAAAGTCGACTGGAGAGCCCCGACTGGGGGCTTGAAGATAAACTTGGGGTTTGCGGTGCAGCAGCATGATATACAGGCGGGGAAAACTTCTGTACGGATGGAGGAGAAGAGTCGTTCGCTGACATCTGCCTTGTTTTGAATGCTGAGGTCCCCTAGTAGTCAAATTCTATCAAAAATGTTTTGTCAGTTCTTGGTTTGAAATGGAGAGGGGAAAATAAAATAATAGAAAAGAATAATCTAATTTTCCCTTTCTTAATTCAACAAAAGACCCCTGACCAGTAAAACAAATTAATTTTCCCTTTCATTCTGTGCAAGCCAAGGAGCAAAACAGTTTCATCTGTAAGTTATTTTAAATTAAAGGTTCTCTCTCTACAGTTATAATCAGCTGATCAGAAGCAGATTGCCCTTCCTCTAGCACCAGATCCAGACAGTAGAGGCTTACATAAAGGCCTCAGAAAAATAAAACAGCTCTGCTTTTTCATACTGGTCCTTCATTTCTATTAAAAAAAAAATCAAATGGAAACAAGTATTGGTAGCTCATTAGAAATATCCTCTTTCACCATATCTTGTAATCATGCTCATCTACATGTAGATATCCTTCTAAAATTAAAAAAAAAAAAAGTCCAGGGATTCGATGAATCTATTCTTCCTCCAGAAATTCTTCTCCAGATTCACAGAACATGGTTAACTGATACCTTCACTGATCTCCAACCTTTCATTTTTGTAAAATATTTTATCTCATGAAATGCAGGAGCAGAATTTTTGAAGAAACAATCACATTAACTGTAATCTCTGTGTTCACATAGATAATCTCCAGCATTTTGAAATGTTGTACTCTGCCTGTAGAAAAAAAGATAAAGTTATTACTTCAAATGAAATGCATAAAGTTGCATAGCAATATCATAACTACTCTACTTTGAAGCAGCAGGATCACTAATTTCTTGCACTTAAATATGTTGTAAATTAGTAACTTTGTACACTCACTGTAATGGTTAATAGCTATTAACATTAATACTTAACTGTTCTCCCACTGTACAATATAGATGACAAACTAAACATAGCATTTCCAAATACATTACCATATCTTTTAATTAATGACAATTTAGTAGATCAAAGCTTTGTTTAAGAAGTTACTGTTAACTTCAATTGTTACCAGAAATAAAAAGGTAGGGTAGAGCATGTGTCTGCTCTTTAGGTAAATGCTAAGAGCACAGGAAGTAGGAAAGGAAATAGATTAAACAAATTGAAGTCTTGACAACACCATAACGCCAAAACTCAACATTATATAACATGTAATCAGGAAATATAACATAAACTCTATCTATAGCAAGCTATTTATAGTCCAAGAGCACTGATCCTGTGAGGTGGGGGGAATAATTTCATGTTCACATGTCTGCTCGAGAAGCGAGTCTGCCACAACCTTTTAAAATAAATCACCTCATGATCAAATCTGGATTTCTTTGCACTTCATGACCATGGGCTCAATAACATTTGCTACAAGATCTTGCGCTGTCTAAATCAACATTCCAAATATTTAGAAACAACAACAACAGATCAAGCATGTGCTGTCTTTTCCAACTACTAAGAGTTTTTAGTGCCGCTGAGCAGCTTTATCTGGATTGACACAAAACACCTGTATTAAGAAATAAAGCGAGTCAAACTTGCACTTTAATTGAAAGAAAAAAAAGTACCGAAGTTTTACTTGATCAAAAGTTTTAATATACTAAATAATTCCTAACATTTACTCTTTAGAAATAAATTACAACATCTAATGCTGACCACTCTCTACTCTCATTTACTTCCAAAGAGCTAAGTGAAAATAGCTTGATTAACATTCTGGATAACACCAGAACTGTAAAACAGGGTTACACAATTTTATTCTACATTCCCCATACACTACTTCCACAGAGGGGGGCAGGGGGGAAAAGAGGCTGTGGATACAAAAGTGACTCTGATAGAGTGAGGCTATATGTAACTAGTCTTTTTTAAAGGAGCACAGATCAATACAGAATACCAGAATCAATATGCTCATGCATTTTTCTGAATGTGAATCTGAACAACAGAACAACAACAACAAAAGAATAATGCTTAATTAATGTATTGTAAGAAGAAAAAGCCAAAAGTTATGATAGGTCTTCTCAGTAAAATCCAGCAAGCTAAATTCTGACAGTGAAATCACACTGAAAGTGCTGGCTTATGCCTATTTAATTAAGATGTTAACTACATTCACCAAAAGTGTGATCCATTTGCATTTACAAAGCCAGGTTTATTTTCATACCAGCTTTATTTGCATATAACTCTTTAATGATATTTACTTTTCTTTCTTCATAGGAAAGAAGGGATCTTTCTATGAAAAGAAAGCGACAGACACTGCTCCCTTCTGAATTTCATGCTTTGTGACTACAAGTACCAACATATAAGAGGGACTGAAATTAATAACTGATCCTGTGCATTTTCTTTTTTATTAGGAATAAGATGACAACTCAGAGAAGCTACAAAGACAAATGAGCTACGAAGGGAAACCCAGCAGCCCTCCTTCCCTTGGGCACAACTCACAGCCTGCTCTCCAGCCCGCTCTCGCCTTCCAAGTACTGACCGACCCTCCTCTTCCTTTCGGGGCTGCTCCCAAGCCAGGCAGCCTCTCCAGCATCTGCCGCTGGATTCGCCTTCGTCCTTAGGCGGCCCCGCCAGACACGATACGGACTCGGAGCAACTCGAGCAACTCCTCTCCGCTTCTCATCAACAAAGCTGGGCGCTTCCCTAGATTTCACGAGGGACCCCCGTACCCGCCCCCGCCACGCAGCGGACGGGCTCCCCTCGTGGAGGGGCCGGACGCCGGGGTCGCCCGCAGGTGCCGGCGCGGCGGAGGTAGCCGCGAGTCCCGCAGCCCCGTGCGGGCTGGTGCTGGTGTTAGAGCCACCCGTCCCGTCCAGGTTTAAAGCCGCGCCAGGCGGCCCGCGCTGCCGGCACAGCTGCCAGGGGGACGATGTGGCCTCGGGCCGACGCCCCAAGCCCACTGCCCGGAACGGAGCTGCTGCGGGGGAGGCCGGGCCGGGGCTGGCGGCGGCGCCGCCGCCGCTCCCGCCGCGGCAGGAACTTTCCGAGCCCGCCCCCACCCTTCCCCGCCGCGGCCCTGCCTCCCCACCCCCCTCGCCCCGCGCTGGCTAACGGTGCCCAACTGCCACATCGCGCGCCCCAAACAGCCGCGCTCACCTGCGGCCCTGCCAGACGCCGACTGCCCGCGGGCCGGAGTCGCCTCACACGCATCTCACCCGCCCGCAGCCCCGCGACGCCCCGCACGCACCAGAGCCGCCCGGGACAGGCTGCGGCGCCGGCGCTGCCGGGAGTTGTAGTCCCGCGCGCCCGCCGCGGCCGCGGCCGCCGAGCGCCGCGAACCACAAGTCCCGGCGTGCCTCGCGTCGCCGGGGAGCGGCGAGGGGGGTGGCGCATGCGCAGGTCGCCGCCGAAAGAGTTTCCGTTAGTTTTTCTCGCCCGTGGCGGTTGGTGCCCTAAACCGCTAGCGGAGCGGCGGGGCGGCGCCTGCAGCGGGGCTCGTGCTCCATCTTGCAGCCGCCGCCGCCGCCCTGATCGTACCTCGCCCGCCTGGTCCTGCCTCCGGGCGCCTTCAAAGCTGGCTGCCCGCCAGCGCGCGCCCGCCCGCCCGCACTTGTGCCAGCGCCGGCCTCGGGTCTTGGCAGTCCCGCGGTGGCGCCCGGCTCTCCCGCAGCGCCTCTTGCCACCTGCGTTCGCCTTGGCGGGGCGCGGGGGCGCCGCGGGACAGCCCCAGCGGCAGAGCCTTCCTGGCCGCCCCCGGGGCCTCGGCCCGGGCCTGCGGCTCCGCACAGGAAATACCTGACCTGGGCTGTCAGGGGAGCCGCGCGCTGGCGTTCGTGGCCCTGCCGATGTGCTGGCTCAGGAGGGCTCTCTGTGAGCAGCGGGCGTGGGGTTTCCCCCTCCTCCTGGTCCTCTCTTGGCAGGGGTCCCGGCCTTCATGATGTGGTTGTCCCTTTGCTTGGTGTTCTCACGTTTTGGTCCCCCTCTCCTAATGCTTTAGTTCACCCAAATCCTGTCGTCCCACTCTGTGCTTAGGTGCCACTTACGCATCACCAGCAGATCGCTGCACACAACGTGTTTAGCAAATGTGTGTTTAGCAAAAATATTAAACATAATTGGTCACAAGGCAAAACTGCATTAGTACCCCCACTCCAGCCCAAACATTCCCTCTCACAGACAGCCCATAATCTTCCTTCTTCGCTTGGCATTTGTTTTCTGTGTTTTGTTCTTAACATTCCACTACGATAGAAAGTTACAGAAGTCCGGTATATATTTTAATTATATGCCAGGCTGAAAACACTAAAAAAGAGAAAGTGTCAAGAAAAACACGAAATCCGATTCTCTGCACAGCGAGTCAAAGATGGAGAAGCTGATGGTGCTTTGTCATTTACAGTGCTGTTTAAAACGTTCGTTTTTCATTTCCCTCGTCTTGTACTCCCGAGGCCCAACCTAAAACCCACTGAAGCTCAGTGAAGTTTTCCACTGACTTCACCCTATTTTGCATCAAATATTATGTAGTGCAGCTGATAGACAGTGTAATAAAGTCCATGTGTTGCCTGTAGCCAGCTTATTTGATAAGTAATTAGCTTGAAGCTTCTTGTGGAAATCTGGAATTACTTTAAACTAAAACTGTAGAAATTAATGGTTGATTCTGCTTTTAACTGGTTTTGAATGCTAAAAACACCCTGGGACTTTTTAATGAAGGCTATTCCATGAATAGAGGATGTTCTTGCCAACGTTCTGCACAAGATAACTCTGAGCAATCTTCGTTTCCTTTTTCCTTTAAAGTGAGACTCCTACACACCAAAACTATAAATATAGAGCTTGCCTCCATAAACATGATTTCTGATGTTTAACGCAGCAAGGAGACATACTGTAGAGTTTTAAATGCAGCGAGCTTTTCACATTCTGAGTAAGAGCCCTAAAAATAGCTGTTTGTGGACAATAACAGATGGGTATTAGGTATTACTGCAGACATCGGGCAACGATTATGCTTTTTTGTAAAGAAGCTCAGCTTTATATCATCCAGTACAGTTGATGCCATTTAATTTGCTGCCCCAAGTCATAATATCTGCTTTTCCAAAAATTTGAACAGAAGATGGATTAGTTAAAATCAATTTATTAGAGAACACAGAAGAGCATCAGACAAAACAAAGCAAATGCTCTATTTATCTAGTGGTACTTTCTACTCGGTGAATGCTGCTGAAGCACCCAAATGTTCCTTTTTTTTTGTAAAGATTTGTCTGAAACATATGAAAGCAGCTTTGGATTTCAGCATCTCTCTACATATAGAAGCGTATACATCTGTATATATATGCACAGCTGAGTCTATGTGACTGTACAGCACAGCATTACTACAGCATTAGATATTAGGGCACTAGTACAGCATAATTATTGGAGCATTTTTTGTACCAAGCGATAGTAAAAGCATTCTATTTTGTAATTTTATAATTTTAGTGACTGTCATCATTTGCAATTTCCTGTGGAATTAAGCCAAGTTCTTCACCTTTTTTTTTTCTTCTCTTTTCTTTTTTCAGAACCTACATCATTCTTTCAGTTTGCTGGTTGTTTTCACACCTCAGAGCTTTCCCTAGCAAAGCCAGATGCATTTTATAAATTGCTGTCTCTTATAGCTGCAGCATACCAGGAAATAGTGGTAACTTTTGTATTTATTTGCTCTTCAAAAAAATTGATTTTTATTCTATATAGACTGCATTTGGAGCAGCTGTTTAATAAATCTAAAAATACGTCAGTTCAGACATTTTTGTATTTGTGAATGGAAACTTTATATTTCCAGTTCCATTCACCAGTCTGACGTTTGCATAATTTTCATATTATCTAACTGGGTTACAAAGAAGGCAGTGTCCTAGGAGATAGGATTAATGCATTTGTTTGGGAAATTCAATACTCTTGTACTGCTGTGATTATTGTTCACTGCCTTGACACTGGTCTTGCATATGCAATGCCCTTATCCAGGATGTGCAAGATTTGTAAGAAATACTGCAAGAGGAACTAGTATCTAAATGGACAAAATGTTAAAATTAATTTCTTTCGTCCTCTTTTTTTTTCAGTTCGTTTATTTCCCCATTGTAGTTACAACAGAACTGAAAAAGAATTAGGAGTTCAGGTTTGGTTTGGATAAAATCCTGAAATGTAGATGTGTTTCTGAATTACCTCATCATCTTGGTTTGAGCCCTTAACTGAACTTTGTTCTATGATCCACCTCCAACAAAACAGTAGAAATCAAGTTGTCCCCTGTGTAAACCCGCTGAGAATGAAGTATATATTTGTATTATGCATTTTTGTATACCCGACCTTTTGGAATTTGCTTATTCACCACTAGTTTAAAGAATGATCCCACAAACCCTTAAGCCCGTCAGGTAGGCAGCTTTATTCAAATTATATAATCCTACAAGTATGAATAAATGTGAGTTATTTCCCTAAATACATGTCTTAGGGCTCACTTTTGGGGCTCATTTTTCATTTAGTAAAGCTAAGTTTACAAATACATTGACCTACAGAAGCAGAATCTCTCAAATCTAAACAGGGTCTGCTGCAAGTCCATGGAAATAACATCGGATGGGCTCGCTTAGATGAAAATGAGTGCGTGTTCCCAGGGCGCCCGTGTGCACCGGGCACCTCCAGACCCACGCGCTCTGCCGTGTTTCCACTCTGGGTTTTGATGGAAATCGACTGATTTGAGAATATGCTCCTCTCCCTGCTGTGGGCCTGCTGTTTGAAACAGTGGAGCATAAAAAACATGTTTGAAACAGGGCAATAGGCAGGAAGGAATCCAAATTCCCTAGAAAAGAGACATGCTTTAAAGTCAGCTGCATTTGATAACGCATTTTTCCAGAGTTAATATCTAAGGTATCATAACAAGGGCAGTTGCAGCCTAAGCTCCTGAGAAGTGGTGTGGGCTGAAACGCTCACACACTGCAGCATTAGCGGAGGAAAAGGCTCGTGCAAGCCTTTGGCAGAGCTGTCTCTAACTCCTCTTCTGCAGCTGGGATTCGGTAGATGGCACTGTCACACCAACAGCGTTAAAGAAAAGATACAATGCACGGATTTTATATTTACAAATATTTCATAGTTTTCCTCAAATATATATTTTTTTCTCTCTAGAAGACATCTGATTACATCTATTTCAGTTTCAAATTAAAATGTACAAAATGGAACAGATAACCATGAAACTATTTGTTGACGGCTTTTCAATTTGATAGTATGGAGTGGAGCTAAATAAACTGTTCTTCCTTTAAAAAGCATTGGAAATAACAATGTTCAACACTTTTGGTTATATCTTTTTAAACTTTGTATGGCCTTTTTTTTTGTTCGTTTTTAAGTAGTAAAAGAATTCCCTTTTCAGCTGTGAACTGCTCTGATTTCTGTTACATTTGAGTTAGATCTCTCTCACACACACGGCTAACACACACACAGCTTTTATATCATTAGACAAGGAACTTTCTGGGGAAGTTATGAACGCTCCTCTCTCCCCACCTCTAAATTTTGAGAGTAAACATCTATCCTGCTAAATATGTTGTGTTGTTTTGCTAAATAAGGACACATATGTTGCTTTGCTGAATGGTATCTTAAGTTCAATAATGCAAGAAAACAGTGCTACGGAGAACATGGCACTGCTGAAAGAATTACAGATGTTACTAAAACCAGCTCTGACACTTTAGTTTTGTTACAAAGCATTCACCTTCAGTGAAAATCACATCTAACACACTCGTATCAGCTCCAGATTGAATTTAGCCTGGCTGTATCTTCATCTTTTTAGCAGATGAAGGACTTCTCATTTTTTTCAAACCAGGAAGTCGCACCATCAGCTTTCACTTCTAACTTTCCATCTAGTGCCTCTTGTTTCCCTAAACGTGCTTTCTGCCTTTCAGCATTTCCCCACAAGGTCTCTGTCGCACCCTGACTTCACGTTCAGTTTTACCACTTCACTCTCCAGGTTTGCGGTTCTCCCCTTTCCCTGGATGGGCATACAGAGCTCACTTACACAAGCCAACCGGTGTTGGACATGGCACTGAGCGCCATTATTCTTAGCAGTGCTAATGGTGCAGATCTCTAACAGTTAAGTGGGAAGCAGGATTACTGCTTATTATCCCACTTTCCTCTTTGTTTTTGTGCTTGTAGTCAAAGCCAGGTTAATAACCTGGACTGACTAATATTTTGAGGAGAAAAAAAAATCCCAGTTACTACTGCACCCTCCAAGACTAAATAGCTTGGTGCGGGTGACCTCCCTCCTTTGACTTCCTGCAGACCCTGCCTGAAGTGGCTGGTGATCCCTGCGCCTGCAGGAGGGCTAGGAGAGCGATGCTCCTCCTGCCCTCTCCACTATCCCTGGAGGCCACAGAGCACAAGCATCAGCACAGTGTTGTTCGACAGAAAGAAAAAAATATCTTTTAAATCTCCTCTTCAGCCCCTCAATGCATTCCTGTGCAACATGTATCATGTTTTCTATGTTTTCCATGGAGGGAATAGATCTCACTGTGGAGGTGAGATCAACGCTATCTTCAGCGGACTTACACTATGCTCGTCAGGCTCACATACTGTGAATGACCCGTAGCCCTCAGTGGGTCTGCACTCGCTACAGGAAAGCTGTATGATCTAGTCCAGAATCAAACTTCCATTCTTGGCAAACACTGCCCTCTCTTTCTGCTAGATTGCAGGAAAACCCTGTGCATCAGCCAGAAACTTTGTCCCACATCTGGATTCTATATGCAAGCACAAGAAATCTGATTGAAGGGCAATAGATTCTTGTTTTGTATTGCAGTCCTCTTAGAACCATATCTATCATCTTGGAAGGTGGATTTAAATTAATTTCCCACGACTTGATCTCTGCTGACATGTCACAGCTTTTACCGAAGTCTCCATTGGTAATATTTGTAAACCACACCGATCTTTTTGGCAATCAAATGATTGTCCATTTCTGCCTGGACATTTTGCATGTTCACCAGTGACATGGTCTTACATTTGGAACAACTCTCTGCCAAAGCCAGCGTGTGCACTCATGTAAAGAGCTGACATTAATTAAAATTAACTCATTGTTTCACTATAATTGAAACATTTGGATACAGACATAGTGTTAGTATCATCTACAAGGATGTTGAATCTGCAATAAAACTACCATACCCAAAGAATTATGCTGGGCAGCAGATTTATTAGCCTTTCTAGGAAATTTGCAGAATCTGCAAATCAGCAATTATTTCCATTCCTCTAATATTAGTGCCACAGACTCTCTGAATACTTGCGAAGTTGTTGTCTCTGAGAGGCAACTTTCCAGTATGAAGCTGAAGAGCAACGAAATGATTACTCTTGCTCCCTCCTTTATATTTTTGTTAATTGTCTTTCTTTTTCTTTTGCCTTTCACTTTGCTTTATATTAGGCAGTGTTAAGTATGAACAGTAAGAATAATGTGAAAACTGCAGGCTTTAAATGGAATGTTAATGATGCAAAACAGTCAATGTCTGTATAACAGAACAGAAGATGGATGTTGATATCAAATGTTCTGAAGAGGTTTATATGCTTGGAAACTTATCTGTTTGTTTTAATCATGTTAATTGGTCTCTTGTAAAATATCCCCTCACCATAAATCTTGCTTTATCAGTAACTACTAAATGTAATTACAAAATTTAGAAAGCCTGTAGACAGAATCTGAACTTTTCATTGAAATTATCTAATATTGTAATTCTAGGTTTAAAAATATTGCAAAAAGCGCGTTTAAAATATAAATTAAAGCTCTTTGTAGTTATATAGACCTTTGCATTTCAAAAATACTCATTTCAAACTGATCATCATTAGTGAATGATGGTAGCAGCACGGTCTCAGCCGGAACTGAAGGTTGCTCTACAGAGGACTCGTTCAAACGCCTGGAGCTACAGGGTCTATTTTCAAATGTATTGAGATCTAGGAGAGCCACAGAGCCCAAGTTCCTTTGCAAGCTATCTGTAAAAACACAGAACAGGCAATCTTGTAAACGCAGCATTTCTCACAGTGAGAAAACCACAGCCCCCTTTGAGCCTCCTTTCGCAAGCCCCTAATCCCTGGAGGGAGAGAGGAAAAGAGGGAGGAGAGAAGTGGAAGAAGAGAGATCTCAGTGCGGCGGCTGCTGCCTGAGGGCTTGGGGATTAGTCACATGCAGCTCTCCTGCCGCTGCTGACGTGGTGCTGGGGACAAGGCGCGTTTCACCAGGGAAATGGGCTGGGAAAGGCTGCTGTAGCCAGCATGGCTCTGGCTGAATGAGCGGCTGGGAGCAAGGCGCCTCATTCCGCAGAATCGGCTCTCCCTGCCCGCCTCACTCCCCGCAGCGCTGCCCCTTTCCTCCTCCTCTGCCCCCGGCCTCCCAGGGGGCAGCGAAGGCGAAGGGGAGGGTGGTCTGCAGGCCGAACCGCTGCAGCGCCGGGGGCCCTGGTGCTCGGGAGGGCTATGGCAGGCGCAGGTGGAGGAGAGGCCGCGGCTGCCGTGCGCATCGGGGCACTCTGCCTGGCTGCAGCCTCCCTGCTTCACCTGGTGAGCGCGAGGGAAACCGAGACGGACTGGACCCTGGAGAAGGTGGGTTGCTTTTGCCTTTCTCAGCCGGCTCTTTCCTGTCCGCCTCACGTTGCTGCGGTGTTGGGACTAGCTCACTTATGGGATCACTGCTAGATCGTGCACACAGTGACCTGCCAGCCGCTCTGCCCATCCGCCAGGAAGCCTCAGGCATCTTCATGTGACCCTTCTGGGTCTTTCTTGAGCGTGGATTTAATAAATCCCATCTTTGTAGTCCGTGGTCACGGTTCATGCTGCAACGTGGGAGCAGCTGATATGGTAACAGCAGTGCTCGTAGGCAGCGGGGCTAAGCCCTTTCTGTTGCTGCTGGCAGCATGAAGCTGAGATTGCATCTAATTCTGTGATTTTAGGCAGCGCAGCTGCTCTGCAAGGTGCAGGCAGGTAAAAGATAACATGGCTTCCTTCTCCATGTAATTTAACAGCGAAGGATAACAGCATTCACATAATTTGCCACAGTACTGATATGATTCACATCAGCGGGGAACTGACAGTATATGTCAGAGAAAGCTGTTTGAGTTTAAGGGAAAAATTAACAGGACAGGGGGAATCAAAACCTAAAAGTATGTTGTATATAATTTTAGAAATAATATATTATACTCCATTTTTTACTGTAACTACAGTGATTCAGGGAAGGACACTATTCATTCTGAGAAAACAAATGGTTCTTCCAGAAATTATTCACATTTAGCTAAGAAAAACAATTGTACTGATTGTACTGATAGCTCCTGCTTCTACTATAATTCTTTCTGAAACACATAATATCATAATGTTGTGTAGAAATATACTATATTCTTTTTAATTTAAAATGGTGTGTGAACTAGTGAAAAAAGCATTCACAGGATAATGTTTAGTGAAATAATAATAAGCAAATACAAACCTGATTTCTCTTTGTAGTAAATGGCTCTTAATGACATATTATAAAACACTAACAATTTCTTCATGAGGAATACGATCACGCGGAACATAAGATATAATGGAATTACAGTTTTCCCTTAATTAAAGGCTTCAGGCATTTCCAAATGGAAAATACACTTTGAAAATCCATTGTCAGGTGTTTGTAGAAGAGTTGAAGTCAAAGTTCACCTAGTACTGCCTGAACTCCGCTAATGCAAGGCAATGTGCTCTTCAACAACAAATCAGAGTCCAGAGAAAACCAGCAAAATGAGGCTTTCCTCATATGTTTTCACTCACGTCCCCTTAATCAATCCCTTTCTCCTTGACTTTATTCACTGCTCATGTAAAGACTGTTTTTTTTTTTTAATAATTCAACAGAAATCTTGTAATTCTGTTTACTCATTTTTTTTTATCTTACTTTATATGACACAGATAAGAATAAATAAGTAAGGCTAAATCTGTAGTCACTACTCAGCGTAGAAGCGTGTAGCCCCGGAGCTCCTTTTTTTCCCCCTTAAGCCACACAAATAGGCACTTTATCTCATTCCATTCTAGCTAGTCAATCGACTTGCTAATGACTGCAGTAAGATCCTGTAACCGCAGAACCAGAGCACCCAGCTCCTCTGTCCTTACACATGCTAACCACGAGCCACTTCCTCTTTGTCATCAAATGTTGTCCCTTGACAAATTCTGAACCTTTTCCCCAAAGGGAGCAAGAATCAAAAGCTCTAAGGGGAATTCTCTCCCTATAGCCTATAGATAGGTCCATCCTTCTTGTGTTGCTCACTGAGGAGGAGGAATGTGGATTAAAAGTTCTTAATTGGCATCAAGCTCACAGACATTGAGATCAGCAAGTTATGGGTGGGCTAATTGCAGATTTCAAGTCTTGCGGTTGTAGGTAGCTTAGCAGCACAGCACAGCTGTTTAGGCACTTAGTGCTTAACAGCAGTCCTGCCACGAATACATTGCTCTGCCTCCCTACAATGGCCTCATTTCTCACGCAGTAGCTAAATACAGGGACAAAGCATATGGAGGAAATATGGATTGACCAACACCGCAGAAAATGAGTCATCCTCAACTCTCACACTGCTGCTCTTTTATAATTCATGACCACCTTTGTAATTCTATAACTTCCTGAATTTGAAGGTACTTCCATTATTAAAAATGATTTTTTTTCCCCCTCAGGAGTTTTCATACATATGTACTTTAATAATAATGTTTCTTTGCAAAGTGATTCAGTGACAATGATTATCATGTATAAGCTAGACCTGACTAAACATTTCAATTAAGCCTTTCCCTTGCTCAGATGAAGGTGTGTTTTCTGAATCTCCTTAATTAGTCTTCTCACACTCTTTCTGAAGGGTGCAGTTTTAGATTTTACCTGATCTATTTTTTCCTAATCTAATTACCTAATTTTTTTCTCCCAAGTAAAACTGTTCTCATGTTTTCTCATGTCTAAGCCTTTTCTACACTGATAAAATCTCATTGTATAAAGCAAATAGTCTTTCAAAGTTGAAACATTTTACTCTTCTACAACACAATTTGCAAACTTTTAGTAGTCCAACTTTCCAATATAACAGATGAAACGTGATATTTCTTTCATAAATTTCTGAAATCGTTAGCATTGAAAATGCTAACTATATCTCCTGAAATTTGGTGTGATTAGAGCCTTAAACTTAAAAGCTATAATCTAATTGGTGTTGTAGGATTCAGTGTCTTTCTGTCTTTCTTCCGCTTAATTTCACTAGTGAACTGAGGTGGAATTAGAGGAAAGGTCCTCACATGGATAAACATCTAGGAAAAGAGAAAGTGAAGGGTAGAATTTAATGGTTAGTTTTACAGTGGACTCTAGAAGGCATCTGTGCTTGTGCTGCTCTATTCCACACACATATAAATAAAGGAGAAACAGTGAGGCAGAAATAACTTTTTCTAACAATATTAACCTGTTCAGAGCAGTTAAGATGAAAGCCGATTACGCAGAACTGTGGAAGACCCTAAGGTCAGTACATTCACTGGCCCAGTAATAAATAAGTTTCATCAGTTATTCCAGACAAATGTGAAGTGAAGCAGCGAGTGAGTGGGAAATGAAGGGGAATCATGTTTTATTTTTGTTAATCTACACAGTGACGGAGTTATCAAACACATCTATGAAAACCCCAGCTCAATGCAACAGCAGCCAAAAGCATGTCAAATATTAGGAATTTGTAGGAAAGGAAAAGAAAATGAAATAGAGAATGCAATTATGCTTCGCTGTAAGGCTGTGGTGCGTTCCTAAGGCCACTTTCCTTTGCTCTCCTCATTGCAGAAAGGATATAACAGATGCAGACAGAGCACACTGAAGGGCAGAGATGCAGACAGAGTACACTGAATTATAGCTCTAGAGGAATCTTCCTCAGATGGAAATAAGGAATGGCTATATAACCTATCCTATGAGAAATGTATTAAGCATGAGTGGCTAAGGAAGATCACAAGCAGCTTATTGCTATAGGTCAGGCTCAAATCAGGGGCCGGAAGGGGTGTTTGAACTGTCCTAGGGTATCACACTGGCATTCAGCTACCACGCCAGAAGCCCACGTGGCTCTCACTGGTCTTTGACGTATTTGCCATCCTCATGAGAAGGCCCCAAATGGCTCTGCAGGTCCACACACAGCCAACAGAAAGGGCCAGAGTACCCGGGAGCAATATCAGTGCCAGCACCACTAGCTGTTGTTGCAGGAGCTGAGCTGCCCCTTTCGAGATCAAACAGACCTTCCCAAAGCTGCCATTTACCTGAGCTCGTCCAGCCGAGCCGCGCGGTGCCGCGTCGTCGCGCCCACCACCAGCACCGCGAGCAGCGGCCACGACGACGCTCCGCTGCTCCTGTGACAGAGCTCACGCGGGGCTGCGCCTCCTCACGCCGGCCTAGCTCGCAGCCACGTGTCACACGTTACACGTGGTTCGGCCTGAGCAGAAACGTCATTTGAAAGCCATGTGGTTTCAGACATGGCTGTGGGACGTACATGCTGCAAGACCATAAGGAAAAGAGAAAAAAAAAGGATCGTAGGTTGAGCTTGCCTGTCTAGTAGGTAAAGACTTCTCCCACATTTTTCGTATCTGCACATTCTGTATGCAAAGCACAAAAACGTAAAAAAAACCCCACAGGAAATAAAAATGTCAATAACTTTTGAGAGTAAAGCTTTTACTAAAATAGCTTTTGTGGACAGCAAATCAAAATAGCACAAATGCTAGTTAAAATATTTGGTAATTTTGAAGAAAACTGTGATTATGAAAAACTAGTAATAGCTACAGCAATCTTTCCTTTTCTTCTTCCTCCTACAGTATTCTCATCAACCAAAAATTTTACATTCTAGCACTATTCAAACAGTTGTAGAAAACACAGATGTTTCCCAAATGTGGGAGAATGATTTGCGTCCTTTCCTGATAGAGAGATACTCAGGATCACCAGGAAATTATGCCGTACGACAGGTAAGATATTTTCAGAAAACACTAAGAACTTCTATTATTTATGCCATGGTAGTCACTTTAGTGACTGCTATTCTAAGGGATGAATTTCTTCCTTTCAGTAGGATGAACTCTGTCATTGCTCTAATGTAAAATGCCTACAACATGCAGCAAGTTTTTAAGATATAAAACCACAAACCATGTTCAAAACATGAGGATCATCCTATACAAGATAACAACATGGTACAGAAATATACTCCCACCAAAGCAAAAAAAATCTCCACTGTCACAACAGAGTACAAAATGGCTGACACTTATTTATTAGGATACAGAAAGAGCATGAGGCTCATTTTGGGGAGAAGGCCAGTTCAAGTCAAGGATAATGCTTATTGGAAACGGTATCCAGGCTTATATATTCCTCTTAATCTGTTCCAGAAACCCTATGTTCTTCCTACAGATAATAGATAGACCATACAATTTCATAAAAGCTTTCAGAAGGCAACCACAAACAAAATGGAAATTTGTCCTAGCACTAAAATTTATGGCAGTATTCCCACTGACTTCACTAAGAGCAGTCCAAGTCTTTAAAGCTTTTTTAAAGCGTTTTTTTTTTTTTTTTCCCCTCCCCTTGGAGGCTCTTCCTAATGTTTATTTAGAGAGAGAGGAATCTGCCTTGAAGAAGCACTCAAGGGACCAGTAAAAATAAGCTGCTCAACAGACATGGCCTTCTAATAAAAGTTAGCCAGAACTGTGTACTAGGCATAGTGGGGGTTTTAGAGGTATTGTCTTTAGGTAGGAAACTGCCTAAACTGAATGACAACTTGTTGCCTCAGTTTTTGTCTTAAAATCAGTTACAGGACTTCATTTTTAAAATCACTTATTTTCAAATGCTTCGAACTTTCTTTAATTTATAGCCTTGTAAACAACGAGTATTACTTGGAAGGCAGACTTCTCGTAGAAGTTTTTAAAAGTACAGCATGTTATTTTTACTACTCTATGAATCTATGCATGGTAATTGTCAGAAATAGCCACAACAAGTTCTTTGTAGCCATAATTTTGACATTTAGCATAAAGACACAGTTGAACTGAAAACTTGTATGTGAGGGAGCAAACATAAGATCTATTCTGGCCACACCTGAAAAATCATTAGCCAGGAAACTTCGACAGTGAAGATTTTAACGTGTCAAATTGATGGGTAACCAGTCAAAAAACCATTGGACTCCAAAGACTGCCCTTGCAAGAGACAAGAGGGAAAGATGAAAAGCAAGTGAGCCAGTCAGAAAAAAATGATAAGGTAGCAATGAATGACTCGTTTATTTTACAAAGTGGCCATAAACTAAATCCTTTGCTACAAAACTTATCTATTACAAATACCACAAATTTACATAAATGCTTACATGCCAGTATTAAGTAGCTACTGATGATTCATTTGCGATACTTTTTTGAAGCAAACAATATTCATCTTTTATGGGAGGTTGATTTTTTTTTTTATTTGCAGCACATTAAGCACCGTCTCCAAAGGCTACAGGCGGGCTGGGTAATTGAAGAAGATACCTTCCAGAGATACACACCGTATGGATACCAAACGTTTTCAAACATCATCAGCACCCTTGACCCCTCTGCAAAACGCCACCTAGTCCTTGCTTGTCACTATGACTCCAAGTTCTTCGGCCCACAGTGGCAGGGGAGAGTGTTTGTGGGAGCCACCGATTCGGCCGTGCCGTGCGCCATGATCCTGGAGCTCGCACGTGCCCTGGATAACAAGCTGCAGTCAATCACGGTAGGTTGCCCGCTTCATTTTCACGTGTTTTTGCAAAACAAACAAACAAAAACCCCAAAACAGCAACAACAAAGCAATAGGCCTGAGAGAACTTCTGCGTTTTCTCTGCTACATTTCTGGTTCTCCAATCACTATGTACATAGTACATACGTACATAGTATCACTTTAAAATGTTTAAATGCAAAGGCTGACTATCTAAAAACTGTCCAATAAATATATACTATATAAAAATAACACTTAAAACACAAATAATGCATATGCCTCAGGCTCAGTGAGATACGATCATAACTTGCATATACAAGGCACAGACAACTACCCAGAATCCATGTCATACTCAGTGATGTCTTGGGTCACTGACAAGGATTTATTTCTTTCTGTATTTTGAATTTTCAAACATGTAAGTAAATTCTATTTGGGAGATTAATAAATTGCTGTGGAGGACAGGTACATTGACATGTCCCTACACCAAATAACAAATTCAACATTTTCTTCTTGCTTTCCTTCACCAGTTTGAACAGCTTATTCATGAAAAAAAACAGATGATTGAGCACACAGAAAGAGTTAAGTAATAGCATTATCTATCAGTCCATCTTACCTATTTTTTGAAAACCTGCTTCAGACTGTGACCATTGCTGTGTATTCAAACTTCTGATCCTACAAACTCCAAAAGCTGTTTTGCAGATTCATGAGTGCCATCTACTGGTTCTGCATTTACTGTTTACAGAAGATAATTTGCAAGCACTAAGAGGTTTCACATTAAAAGGTCTCAATTGCTTTATCAAGTGTAGGGAATACAATTAGTTAAGATATTTAAGCCTACTTTTCTGCAATTATTTCCAGAAATTAATTTAGTGGCTTGAGACTAATATTTAAGAATTGGAAGATTAAAAATATGACAATATTTTTAATCACAAAACTAAGCATTTCTGTAATACATACACAAGCTTTCATTTAGAAGCTTAATTTTGAATAAATTTACCTGATGGTTATCTATGGAAAAAAAAATAATTAATTTAAACACTGTTTTTTTTTTTGCAAGTAATACATATTTTTATTTAATCTTTTTATCATATAAGAAGAAAATACTTTATAGAAAGGAAATATAATTACATTGCACAGGCTATCATTCTGTCATTTGCACAGTCTGTTAACAAAAAGTACTTTGGGATCCATCTGCTTAATACATTAGCTACGACCTTTCCGCTCTGCTCATAGCGGCATAACACGCCGTTCTGTTTTCAGCCAAATCTATTTATATTTTGACTGGAAGTTGTGATATTTATGTCAGTGTTTGTCTATTTATATAGACTTAGTTTAATAGCAAAAAGCAGGGAATTACATTATTCAGACCTGGGAATGTGTTAAGCCGTAATAACAGCAACAAATCCCTCTTTCTGAAGTTCAGAGAGTGTTACTGCAATTTTTTCCAAAATGTAAAGCAGAATGACTCGTATCAAAAAAGCTGTTTTGTGCAGAAGCCAAAGGGTGACAAGGCATTGCTATGAGTGAGGCTCATCTCTCACTGGGAACATAATCAATACCACCTTGCCTACGGGAGGGAATTTTTCCAGACGTTTTCCGCTGTTGTTTACATTGGTTCAGCTCCAGCTATTTGGGAGCTGTAGTCTGCACAGGACATGGCTGTTGCCAGTTGACCCCACCTTTTTAACCACATCATGCAGCTTTGCGTGAAGTAAAATAATGGATACAGTAGTTCAAATGCTTATGGCAACTGCCTGGCCTACAGTTCCCTGAAGTGACTATAAAGTGGAATGGAAGTGGAATGGGGTTTAGCAGTGTTGGAAATAATTAGGAAATGGCCCCAATACAAACAAGGCCTCAGTTAGTAAACACAGAAAAAAAAAATCTTACCGCATAAGTTAAAAAATAAATAAATAAATAAATAAAAATCACAGAGCTCCTTTGTGACTTTATATACAGTAACCATGCATATTCTCAACAGTTTCTATTGCTGTGATACTGTGGCTGTTGAAGAGGAAGGGTGTAACTACTCGCTGTGCTTTGGTCTTAAGGCAAAACTGCCTGGAGGACTGCACGTGACTGGGAAGGAAAGGGTCACTCTTCTCATGACTGAGCACTTTTTGTCCCTCTCAGAAGTTTCAGGAGAAAACACAGTTTTCATAAGCTTTAGACAGACGGTTTACCTCCATGGATACAGAACAGGAGCAGAGAGATTCCTCCTCTGTGGGGCCACCAAGTAGTTGTAGCACTCCCATCCCCTCTTGTCGTTAAAATGTTGCCCTCATTTTTGGAAATGATGATTCAGCTACCTGGTTTTGCAGACCTCTCTCAACATTTTCGGCTCCTGTCCATTAAAGGTTGAAATTAAACTCTTAACCAGAACTACAACTCACTCCGGGCTAGGGCCATGACACCCTCATGGATGTTCAGTAACAGCTGAGCACTCCTGCTGTTACACTATCGGCATGTGCATGAGATTCCCAATGTAAGGCAGTTTATATAGATTGCCTTAAAAATACATTCACAGTGATGTTGCTTATATGGCTACAGGATCTATCCCCTTATTGCATCATCTGTCCAAACTCAGCTATGTTACTTTTAACTTCCTCCAACAGACCAGCTCAGACTCAAGACCAGACCTTTCACTTCAGCTTATTTTTTTTGATGGTGAAGAAGCCTTTGTTCAGTGGTCGCCTTCCGATTCCCTCTATGGATCTCAACACTTAGCTCAAAAAATGGTGTCTACTCCACACCCGCCTGGCTCAACCACCACAAATCAGCTCCAGGGCATTGTAAGTGCCTTTCACCTCCCTAATAAGTGAATTGCATTTCTTTAATTAGTATTTGGCCAGATTACCATGAAACCCTGAACCCACCAAAGTTAACAGAAGAAGCAAGCTTGTAGACATATTAGAAAATATGATAAAATAGTTGGCGAGAGCTTTTCAGATCTCTCTGCAGGTATGAAAGGAAACCATAAAAAACTGGAATACAAACTAGAATAGCCATCTTTCTAATCACTTTGAACTACCTCTGTTTAGGAAGTGCAGCAGAAATGAAAACAGTCTATGAAGGAATCTCACCCGGCCCAGACTTGGTGTCAGCTCAGAGCCAGGCTTTGTGCTTTCCTCTGGCCCCTACAAACACCCTGGGTGTTTGATCCCTTCTTTCCTATGTATTTTCATTTCCCAGCTCTCGCTTCTCTTGTTTGTCACCATATCCCATCACGTGTAAAAGTTCCTTGCCTTCAGCAGACTGGATAGTTCTCCAGCACAGAAGCACCTTCCTCTGCTGTCCTTCTCACCTGACTCATTTTTCCCTTTTGAAAGGAGGTAACACAGAAACTGCACACAAGGGGGTCCTGTCCATTCCAGCTGGCCGTATTTCAGCCTAAGGAGCTGAGAAACAGCCTGCATTTCTTCCTTCTTGGAAAGACAGCAACACACGCCCATCTGAATTATGCTCTGCTAATGAGATCTCCTCAGGCACTGCAGCAGCAAAGCTGGGGCCTTGGCCAGAGCTACTGAAGGCTTAACCATGACCTATACAGGAACCAAAGGGTTTCTCTGCTGCTGCAGTAATGTAAAGAATTCTATCTTAAGGTTAAAGATTCTTTCTTCTGCAGGACCTGCTTGTACTACTGGATTTAATTGGTGCACCAAACCCAGTCTTTCCCAACTATTTTCCGAACACTATCCGATGGTTTCAAAGGCTTCAAGCAATTGGTAAGGAGAAGGATATGGGATTTTTAAGCCTTTGGAAATTCGGAGTGTAGCTGGAACAGGAAGTGCTGTAAACTGGACCTGAGGTTATTTTTCTGTAAATGCTAATTTTGGTACTTCTTAAACCTGTATGAAAACTTTAATTAATATCTCAGAGAATCCCCATTTAGGAACGACAAGATAAAAATTTAGAAACTAATTTACAGTGTCACAGTGTGACTACTGGAAACAGATTCACTTCTGTGTTTTAGTTTTCCTTTAGTTTCATTTTCTCGTCTGTAAAACAATGAATCAACCTTGAGGTCTTCTGCTATGTAATACTAAATAAATTAAAATACAGTCTCCAACTTTTTTCTTCCTTGATGGAAACAGCATTCATATGAGAAGAAAAATAATTCAAAGGTGTTTAAGTGCTTCTCAATGTCCTAAAGTTCTAATCACAATTTTCACTACGAATTACAGAACAAAAGCTACACAACATGAATCTGCTTAAGAACCATCTTGCTGAAAGACAGTATTTCAGGCCTTATTTACATCGAGGCTTGGTTGAAGATGACCACGTTCCATTTTTGTTAAGAGGTACTGGAAACTCTAAGACTGTTTTTAAAAGGCAAGTTTGGGGAGGGGCGGGGGGAAAGAAGAAGCCACTCCATTTAGTGAAAGAGTAGGTATGTATAAACCTGCTTTTCAAAATTAATTAATTCAATTTGATATTTTAAGTCCTATTTACAAAAATCACAACTTTGGAAACTATACAAGATCAAAAGCAGAGACAAACCTTATCCGTCTTCATCTTGTGGAAGCCCAGCTCCCATGGTAAAGATGATGGAAATCTCTGTTGGCAGTAGAATGTCCTGCACAGCTCAGAAACACCAGGACATTAATGTATCACTCCACTCTACGCTGTTCCTAGGAGCAGGGAAACAGTCAAGGGTCACATCTACACAATCTACCAAATTCTACAAAGATCTACTGCCAGATCTACAGCAATGCTCATTATTACATGTCTAAATATTGACTCTTGCAAGTCAATATGTGTCAATACAGCTCTCCAGCTCCATGAACCTCTTTCACTGTTTGCAGCAAGGCAGAGTCCCAGGGCCAATGAAGGCAACAGAGCTCTCACACGCATGAAAAACAAGCAGTATGCATGAAAACCTTTTCTAATATCATGATTAATGTCTAGTTAAAAAGGGAGCTGCTCTTAGGAATATGCAACTGAAATAAGTGATATAGGAAAAGCCAATAAAACAGCAAACGGGCTGCAAAGAAAAAACATTCTACTGCTGCCCCCAAAAAGTGATCAAGAAGAGTTGATTTAATTCCTCTTTTATCTAATATTTGCATTGTATATCAGTGGCTTAATAGATGTGCATGTAGCAATACAGAGCATTTCAGGTAGAAATGCTCTTCTTAGAGGACAATATCTGATCTGTATCACAGAGTGGAGCCCTATTACTAAGACGCTCCTAATTACAACTTATGGAGAAGACCAATAACTGCTTCAAAAAAGTGCTCCATCCTAATCCTGTTACAAAAAGAACATGGTAACCAGTGTAGGGTCCTGGGAGATGCGAGGGTTTCTCTGCTCTCCTCTAGCTCCTAAGCACAGTAGTAAGAATTACAACGCAAAGAATTCCAAATCAAACAGCACAGAGCAGGTATCGCAGTAAAACTACTAGCTACAACTGTCTTAAAAGAGAGAAAAGGACTTGGTATCGAGCAGTTAATTGACTTTAGTGCCCACTGGCAACATATTCATTTTCTTACCAAAAACCTTACCTTTTTTCTTCTCCTCAAAATTCACTTTCTCCTCATAGGGGTTCCAGTCCTACACCTGATTCCATCCCCTTTTCCTGAAGTATGGCATACTATGGAGGACACAGAAGAAAATCTTGACAGAACCACTATCGACAATCTCAGCAAAATTCTGCAAGTGTTTGTACTGGAATATCTCAATCTGTGATACGTTCACTGGCAACAAATTATATGCTATTTTAAATACTGTTTACTCACTTTCATGTTTGCAACTTAAAGTGCATTGGGGAACACTAAAGCAGAGCCAAATATGGCAATAGCTCTTGCTAAATTGATTCAATTTTTTGATATAAAGATACCACTAAATAAGAGCTACTTTCAGCCTGGAAAGGATTTGATCTTTCCATGTCTTGCCTATGAACAATGAAAAAAAGAAAATGGATTATTTCCACATGGTTAATCACTATTTTACATGTTAAAATCTCAGGAGGAAATTCCTCTTGACTTTGGTATTTAGCTACAGTTTTTTTTTTTTTTTTTTTTTTTTTTTTTTTTTTTTTTTTACAAGGTGTGACCAACTTTTCTATGGTCAGCAATAGAAACTGAGAGCATTACTGTGAGAGGCAAAATTCACATTAAAACATACCTCTGCTTTGGGTTGAACTGAAGCACCTCATGCTGAAAATAGCCACTAGAATTCCTGTCAAAAAGGAGGAATCTGTAACCACCCTCCACTTCCCCTCCTCGTTCCCCAAAGAGGATATTGCAAGAGCTCCTCCGCAGATAAGAGGCCACCATAAAAGTACCCAGAAGCAGACAGTTCTTTCTGTCCTTTAAGACTTTTTGCTAGAAGAGGCCAGGGAGAAGTGATGCTAACAATAAAGTATGTAGGGATTTCCATCACGCTTTGACCACAAACAGGGGAGATAAATGGAAGAGCAGGTGCGGTGTGGGAACACCTGGCCTAACACACAACATCCATTCACACCTTGACACATCCCCTACAAGAAACAATAAAACTGCTGTTTGCAATACAGATTACATCCAAAATAGCCGCACTAGGGATGGGATCATTTTAGAAACTACTTTTATATAAATGTGATTTTAAAGGTGGAATAATTCCCTATTGAAACTAAAATAAGCATGAGAATAAGAAGCAAGGAGACAGTTTAAGCTCCTAGCAGTACTGACCAGCCACAACATATGTCAGAGAAAGCTACTAATTACTTCAACAAACCTGCAGTTGTAAATTCCCTAATGGAATTATTCAAGGAATTTAGCATGATACTGTGACAAAAATGTAACCTAGAATGAAATCATCTACTAGGAGGAGGCAGGAGAACAATATTGAAAAGCTACCTGGAGAATTGGGAGTTTTGCCTGAGGAGGAAAAAATAAGAGTATTTGATAGGAGGAAAAAAAACAAACAAACAGAAAAAAATCAGTATTTCCTGGTCAAGCAGCTTCTTCCATTAGAAAGTTCTATCTGCAAAGAGATTTAACAAGGAGATAACCTATGGAGTTATAATCATATCAAATTTGGCTTGTATTTTACTCCTTGCTAAAAGCAAATATTTCTGAACCTAAGATAAATATTTACATGCATATTTTAAAGTTGCAATAGAAAAGTATACTTAAAGCAATGCAAATTCGCAAAACTGCGCTATTATATTACAGCCTGAAAAAGAAACTCCGTTTATTTTTGTTGTTCAAGAGCAAACAGAAATGCCACTTTTCATGTTTTTCCATCTTTCTGCAATTGTGATTTTTCCACATGATTTTGGCTTTTTGCATGCAAATTCCAAAGTAAAACACAATAAAAAAAGCTCTAAAAATTGGACAGATGTGTTTATTTTCAGATAATTATTGCTGTACAGTTATAAAATTAAATCCAAGCTTTTTGAAGTATTTGCTATCATATTTTCCTCTATTGCGGCCTGCAAGAATAACATCCTAAAATATCCTTATTCTTAACATCCTTCTGAAGTCTGATTACTCTGACCAATATAAGGCACCCAGCTTGAGCCCCAGAGTGAGGAGGAAAAAAGATTAAAAAAAAAAAAAAAAAAAGGGAGAAAAAAGTATAAACATAGAAAGGAAAAATAAAAAGGCTATATTCAGAAATGTTAAATGAGTTTGTGGCTAATTATGTTTTTACAGGTGAACTCCTTTTTGGTACTTCATAATTTGCAGATCCTCTGAAAAATGCATTCTGCATTTGCAGAGTGCCCTATGGTGGAGCTTGTTAAGATACGCTGGTTCTACAAGAACTTAACAATTACTGAATGGAGGCTTCGTTATGAAATGGGAGAATCAGAGGGTGGTTGTAATAGTGGAAATGCCTCACTTCTTTTTAAACTCTATAAAAGCCAGCTGAGACCAAAATTTAAGCACATGGTTAACACCAAGTGTCTGAGATACCAGTTTTGTCACAATCTCCTCACTGTGAGTGAGAGGAGTGAGATAGAAGTTGCTATAAAAATATTCAGTGGTTCTCAAAACATGAAGGGGTATCCTTTAAGTACACCAAAGGACGCCCTCTCTTAACCACTCCCGAGAGTACTTCAGAGTACAGATAATCTCTCAAGATTTCCAGCAGACAATCTTTATACGGAATATCTTATCCCTAGATAGTTTCTCCTTCCCTGCTGGATTGTGGCTCCAGGGAAAACAGATCAATCGAAGGATTTCACGGACTCTGGTAGCTAACACACATCAGGATGGCTGTTGTACAAGTCTTCTCCTTGAGTCGGATTTATCACATCTCAATTGATTACAAACCCATCTCCCACTAGCGTGTCAGAGCCTGTATGTGGTTGTTACATGGGGGAAGAGAACACAGAACAAGATGAATTCAAGAGCCATTACTCAATAGAGAAAGCCGCCACGAAAACACACTGCATCACTACAGCACTGCAGCAGGAGCTCTAGCTCCTACTCAGGGCAACCCCGTGTGCGAGATGCTGAACAACATTTATCACTTTGTCACAAGAAACCTCGCCTAAGTAATGGCACACACATCCATCAGATTCTCTAAAAACTGCTGCATTTCATTGCATCTCGAGTGGACATTTCCCTACACAAGCAGCCTGAATAGGTTAAGGAACTACCAACACTGAATCCTCTAGCAAACAGGAATGAAGGTGAGGACAAGCTCTTCTCTTCCTGCAGCTGGATCAGCTTTTGGATAACCATAAAAGAAGGCAGTCTAAATCAGCAGTTCTTATTCATCATATTAAAAATCTGATTGTGGCCACCTAACACTAGAAGTAAAATACAATTAGAAAAGACAAAATGCAATAAAAACTCTTTTGGTGGAATTATACAAGTACCCAGCCTAGACTGGTAGCAGAACCGGCAAAGCACTTGGTTTTAAACCTCCACACATTTGCCTTTTGAGACTGAAGTATCACCTGAGAGAATGATTTAAACATCAGCATACAGAGAGATAACTACAAAATCCTGCACATAAATGACCATTTTTTAGTCTTGTCATTTTAAGGATCATAGTGATGTTACTTCCCTCAAACAGAGGTGTTTTACTCTGTGCTGATATTAGTCTCAATATATTCATAATAACAAAGCAGCTAAAAAGCTGTTCCAATCTGTAACATCTGCAGATTATATACGTATTGTAAACAATCACTCCAAAAAAATATTTTGTGATTATATTGCACTGGAGTCTGGGATTCTATTCTCCCTTCTCACTTTAAAATCGAAGATAAGCCTCATTTTTTAACAAAATGAAGCTTTAATTTTCTACTAAAAACAAGTAGGCATGCAATCAGCATGGTACAATATATTTAACACATCAAAAGGGTGGCAATGTTTGGTTATGAAACTGGAGAAAGGAACAGTTCTCAGGCCACACAGGAGTAGTAGGACACTGTAAACATTCTGCTGGCTCTAAGGTGTTGAATTTATTGTAGAGAGCGCAGTCTAGCCCAGCACCCTGGAGAGGAGAATCTGCTCATATGGTCTGTGGCTCAGTGCATTTCCACGCAGCAAGGGCACATTAACAGGAGACTGACTACGCAAAGGCAGGAAGGTGATAGCTGCGTTAATGCTGCTCTCAGGTAAACCTCATCAGTACTGCAAGTTTGCTAGGTTTTTAATGCAAGTTTCCCAGGCCATTACACTTGCTAACACAGCACTCTCACTGTTATTTTTGCTGCAAATGAAGTACAGAACTAGATTCCTTCCCTGTAATTTATGTATACCGAATACCAGTGGTTCTCAGCACAGTCTCTCAGGGAGACACTGTCCTGCAGCACGTCACCTTGCAAGGGTGAGGCCCCCTTCGACATGCCAGAGTGAGAAACACGGGTGGTGGAGAAACCAAGAGAAAAGCAACGTCCTCAGGAGAAACAGAGCACTCCACAGCCAGTGTGAACAGGCTGCAGATCTTGAAGATTCACATGAAGGCTGTTTTGCTTGCTTTGTTTTTCAACTCATGTCTACCAGGGGAAAAAAAAAAAAAAGTTTTTTTCTATCAAATCCATTCTCTTCAATTAATGTATCAATATCTGCAAATCCCTGAGATACTGCAGCTCCCTACCTATTCTGGACAGATGGAGAAACTTACTTTGTATACGAATTAACAAGGTGGAAGTCAATATATAGCACCCTGAGTTGCAAGTGAAACACTAAGAATGGGCAACCCATTCCCAAACAGCCAAGACGCAGAAGAACGTGCAGTCGAGTTACTGCCTAGAGAATGAAAAGATTCACACTGCAGGGTCAGAGAGATAAAAATAAAGTATTTCTAAAAGGTGTTTTCATGGGAGCAATAAAGAAAAATAAAGCAGTTAGAGGGTAGAGCTCTCAAAAAAAGCCCTGAAAAATAAAACCTTGTGGGTGTACAACAGAGTAGCAGTGCAAAGGCAGAGACAAATTACGCAGTCTCGTACCCAGTGTGCCCCAAAAGTTAACCCCTCTAGTACTGATGCTGATCACCAGCAATCACCAACTTGGACTCTGTGATATATCAGACACATAAACAGAGTTTTCCCCCTTAACAAATACAGGAAAGATACAAAAAGGAAAAAGAAAGTTACAACCAAATCAAAGAATACTTTCAATCAAAAATCAAATACTGGCTTCACAAACAATACAGCCATCTATCTTGCATCTTCCGTAGGCTTAACCATAAGCAAGAGGTGCTTGTAAAAAAAACTTGTATTTGAAATATTTTATTTCTCAGTATAATATTAAAAATGTTGCTATCAAACCTAAAAAAAGAAGGCAGGGACTAATATGGAACAGTTACAACTACAAACTAGTTGCTGAACCATGTGAACTCCCATAAAAGCATGAACAAAAAAAATGTAGAAACATGCTCCCTTAAAATTACTCAGGATCCGAAATACCACTTTGTTTTCACAATGGCAATAATACAAATACTGATGGATTTTTCCAATCCAGGAAAAACTCATTGCTAATTTGCCAAAATACAGATTTATACAACAATCAAAACATTTTGAAGAACTGGGATGTGTACTTTGCAAAGCCCTGTCCTCTTAACTAATCACCATTCAGTAAGCAATTCTTTCCCCAGGCCCTCCCCCTCCTCCACAAGAGTTACCAGCTTGCTGACATGGAGTTGTGCTGCATTTCAACACTTTCTTGGGGTGCAGGGAGCTGAATGGGAACAGACACGCTATAAAAAGTAAAGTATCGTAAGTCTTGAAAATAGTTGTGCCATTTCACAGGCTACTGCTGATGCAAAGGAGAAAAAGAAAAGCAATTTAACCATTTCATGAACATGAACAATGCACTTGTTCCCAGCCATTTAGAATGCTCTCACATTCCAAATGTTCATAAAAATTGGGTAATAAAAGAATTAAGTCAATACCCTCAGTACAATAAATAATGGTGTTTATTATGGTCGGGGCTGACCATAATTGTTTGTTCCATATCTGCCTGGGACATTTGTAAAACCAGTCCTGAATCCTTGAGTTGCTCCCATTCCCGGTATTCCAAATCCTTGATTGAATACACTGCTGTAAGGTGCAGATCCATGATTTAAACCCATTCCATAGGGCCTTGTCTGAGTGTTTAAAAGGATGAGTGGGTTCACATTTTTTCCAGGTGTATTAAAAGAAAATTCTGGTGGTGGACTGCTAGGCTTGGCTGGAGTGGACGTTACAGGGTTCAGACTATCGGCAGCTTTCAAAGATGGCATTGGAATAACATGGTGATCCGGAAGGTTCAGCATATTGTTTGCAATAGGCACAGATGATAACGTAGGTCTGATCCAATCATCTTTGAAAATCTGAACAGTCAAGGTTGAGACCAATGTGTATAATCTATTTGTGACGTGAGCAAGCACCATCTGTTCATTTGCATCTCTCCGAATTCGGACGTGTACTGATCCAGCCTAGAAAAGGATAAGAATAAGTTGGCTGTTAACTGTCCAACCACGTGCTTTCACGAAGAGCAAAGTTACCCTGCACAGAACTATGCAAAGGCATTTCTCAGGGGGGACCACTGACTGAACAGAGAAACATGCACCAAGGAGATCTATAACTAGATTGCATTTTGACCTTTCCTAATGTGCTGACCTCTCATGAGCCCATCAGGATTTCCACTCAGGAAAAGTTTTAGAATCTTAAAAGTGAATTTAAGTATAAAATAAAACAAGTGAAGACAAGAAAGGGAAGGACAACAACTAGGGGGAAATAAGAGTCGTAGCAGAGGAACAAAGCACACACAAGCTCCATGTTCCAAACTGAGGAAAAAGTATCATCATTGTGCTATTGGCGCAGGGAGAGAACACCACACGCTGCAGATAGCTCAAATCTGACCCTTTTAGCAAGAACAGAGGTGCTGCCACCCATTAACATGGCTTGAGAGTTTCTCTTGGGAGGTACAGCTGGCTGTACCTGCGTACCTCTTAGTAACATTCCCTTTTACATGGAACTCCTGTTGCAGGTAAGAAACAAATCTGGACCCTCCGATGCTTTTTCATTTCATATTCAATGAAGAATTTGATTCACAGCCTGTGACATGTAGCAAATTTTTGTATGAGAAGGTGCAGCCCTAAGCATATCCAAGTCTCGGGAACATTTCACTAAAGTCTGAAATAAGCCACGAGGCAAATACGCATGCAGAAATGTCTGTGATCAATCCAACCAAGCTGCAACCCAGTATTTTGAGTGGCAAAATAGGAGAATAAAGGCCATTTCCATATCAGCAATTCAACAGAGCCCATAATATATTTTTTCTTTTTAAGTAGGGGAGACTAGAAGAATCCAAGAATGGAGAAAAGTTCTAACAGTCTTAGTCTTTTAACCGTCATGATATACCTGCATCAGTTCATGAATATCTCAATGACTGCTGTATGACTGCTCCGTATCACAAAAACTGCATTTTTTTCCTCCATCTTCTAGAATATCAGTATACCACTGCAGTTTTGTTTTTTTTCTTCCCCCATAACTGCTACAAATATATGATTCTACTGTAAGCCTTATTTACCTTTGGTACTGGAGGGTTTGCATTGTTTCTCCCGCCCCCTGCTCAGAAATAATTTATGCTAATACCCTTTTTGAAGGATTTCCTTGCTATTTGGGAATTTCTTCACAAACAAGAAGAAAAAAAATTCTAAAATGCACTCTTTAATCAAAAGCTCATTATTAACCAATAACTAGGCTTTAAATGAAGGAAAATCAACATGAATGTTTTTCTATCAATCACAAAAAGCACCCATTTTTTTATTCAAATTTTTACATTTCTTTAATGCAAAAGAAAACTTTTATTTAAATTCAAAAATTTAAAACAGTAACCGATGCTTCTTTTTGGAGCCTAGAAACGAACAGACATAACTTACCAAAGTGCCAAAACCTAATGTCCAGAAATGCTCATTTCGAACTTCCAATACACCATCCAAAGTTGAAACCTGATTTTTATACAAACATCCAGCAATACAAAAATAAACAGAAAGATTATTTTATACCTTTCTAGAAATGCACAGTTTCATGTAGTTGAATAATAGCTTTTTTAATTAAAGAAAAGTTATCAGAACACGGAATGGACCGAGTCTATTGCTTCTAATTTGTATCTATTTTTCTACCTGTAAAAGCACAATTTCACCAAAAATTTTTAAGTAACGCAGAATTTCTGATGTCAATTTGCAGCATGTTCTCAACTTGATATTCTATAAAAACAGCCTCTTTACTCTTTCTCCCCCCACTCACTTTTTAAAATCTCTCCAGCAACAGCAACTTTAGTTCAAAATAAGAGCAAAATAAAAACTTGCATCATTTAAAGTCTTTTCCACATATTTGAGTGACACTGCTCATCTTATATAATAAGCTTCATATTTTCTATGTTCAATAATGTTCATTTTAAGCTTAAGAAAACTCTTCAGTTTCCTCTATGCTTACTTAGTGTTAGCTGCATGCATTGTGTCATGTTTATAAACTGACTCACCTCTCTAAGAAGTTTATCTAACTGGCCAATCACATGAGGCGGTGTTGTCTTAAAAACAAAGAAAAGAAAAATCATGTTACAATAAAGATTAACTGGTCCTATTATAAATAGGAAAACACCCAAGTACATGGCATAATAAAATTCTTATGACTCCATAATATTCCCCTATATTGCACTTAAAACTCCTTTAGCATCTTACCATAAAACCCTCTTGGAACCCTTCCTTCTCAAATTTTCAACAATGAATTTTTAAAAATAAGGATATTTAACAACACTGAAGCCACAAAATACTTGTTTTGTGACACTGTCTTACCTGAAGCAGAACTTTACCACTGTAGACGCTCATGGGATACATGGTACCAAATGTCATCAAAGCAATTGCTATAGCAGACGCTGTGTCTGCAGCAAAATAATTGCTAGAGAAAAAGAACAATTTTAAAGAAAACAGGTATTTAAGCATTTGAAAGGCATATGAATTTTCTTTTGATTTTTCTTCTTTCTTTGAAACAATATCCACATATACAATATCACAAACTTAACAGAACTATACATTTTTGTAAAAAGCCGAATATATTCACATAATCCATTATATATGAAATTCAGTGATGAGATCACTGCTTGCAGCAAAAAATGCTATTTCCCATAGATTAGATTTTAAAAAGATTAAAAAAGAAACTATACATACTTAATTTCAATCAGCATATATGTAATGCAAAGGGCTAGAGCGCCAGCAATGTCAATCAGGACAAAGGGGTTCATTCGTGGCAGAAAGATGCTACTCAGTCCTGGGATAATTCCACAAATACTGCAACAAAAACAAGTGGTTGTCAGTTGACCGTTCAGCATCACTACAAAATCCAAAAGAATTACACATATTATTTTAACACTAGATTTAAAATACATCTTACAGTCTCTGAAAACAGTATATAAGGACTATTAAAGCTCATAATTCTGTTCAAAGTTTTACAATAGTGTGATGCCAGCAAAAAATAATCAAGTTTAGAGCCATGTTATATTCTCTCTCATATCTGAGAACACTAAGTGGCTCTTGCATCTTATATTTCTTTTAAGTCTATCATTCCATCTATAACTGTATACTAAAATAGTGTTAATACACTTTTTCCTACATATTGAACACATAGCTTTAGATGCATTTTTCTTAGTGACAGACCTAGCTGTGACAGCTGTACACAACATAGAGCTGTGTCAACTGTATACATGTATACTTTATAATTTCAGATATTGCTATCACTTATATAAGATTTAAACTGTACTACTAGTCTTCAATCCATCTGCCTTATTGGTGTTCAAAAATGTGCTAAACTCAAGGCCAATTCATGGAGAAACATGCAAGTCTGAAAAGTACGGGGGGAAGTCAGCTACCTGAATAAGATGAGGCGAAAAAAAAAAAGGGGGGGTGGGGGTGGGGAGGGATAGAGAAAAAGGTTTCTGCACTTCCCCATGAACATAAGTACATGTCATGTATTCCAAAACCTGGAGGAAAAGACAACATGAAATTCTTTGTTGCTCTGTTTTGGACCAACCAATTTGGGACATAGCGTGCTGATCCATTTCTGTCAGAATTTTACTTCAATTATTATATATAGGTGCAGTTATTTCGTAAACAGCATTGATTCATAGAGGATGTTTAAAATAGCCACATAAATAAATGCTAGCTTAATAGTTTAATTTTAAAAAAATAAATTGTTGGTGTAAGTGTATATAGGTTATTTGAATACCTATGCCTAGGCACTTGATCTTTAAGCCTGTCAAGCTATCCTTCTGTGTGGTTTTGCTCATAAAACTCTATTACCACACCATTAAAGAAAAACTCTGCTATTCTCTGCAATTACTATCCATGCTTTTCTAAATTGAAACTCCTTGTATTCAGGCAGTCCTATCAGTCCCACTTCAAAGTCGTGTTTTTCAGAATGCAAGTCTGATGATTTAAACACCACAGTCTTACAAAAATCAATTCTTTTGTGTTGAACACACCAATGTTTTCTCCTTTCCCCAACTATATGCACAATTACAACATGGAAACAGATGGCCTTTAAAGCACACTTTGCATGTAACACAACAGAAGTTAACATTCTTATTTTCATAGTGAGAACATAATTACTCAGAAGGATCCATAGGCGTCAAAATAAACATATGCAGTATCTGACAGTATTTGTAAGTGATGTTATCTGGCATTCAGATATTCAGTACAAGCAAGAGAGTTAACAGCTTAGTGACAAACAATGCTTCAGTCCTGGAAGACTGGTGAGGAGTTTTCTTAGTAATGTTTAAGTGAGCACTGTATTTCACATGTTGTATTTAAATGGAAACAGCCCTAGTTGCTTACAAATAATGAAACACAAATTGCTAGAAGACACATTTCTCAGGTAGGAAACAGTTGTTGGGAAATACAGTTCATGTCTGTACAAAATAAATCTATTTTACCTCAGCCTCATCCAAAGAGAATAACATACAATGTACTGAACACCCTCAAGAGAAAAGTTAGGTAAAAATATGCAGTTCTATTAGACGATACATATGGAAAATAAGAGACACATTGTTTTGGCTAGAATCCATATGCCATATCTAAAATAAACAACACTATCTTAAAAGAGGTGAAATATTTAGCCGTTTGTATCTCAGTACCTGTTCTAAAATGCTAATGCACAAAACACCTACTGCCTTCTAAGAGTTAGCGATTTTGGAGAAACCTTGCGATCTTTACCTTCTACTGAGATCCGCAACGTGCTCCTGAAGCCAACTTGTGCTGGCAGCTGCAAAAGAACATAATAAAGTCCCTTAATAAAGCTTTCTATATCCTTCAAGTTCTGCTTTAAGGTAAGAACCTAGAGCACCGTGAATGAGTATGTGTAACTCACTTGAAAAAACACTTGAAAAAACTATCCACTATCACTTGAAAAAACAGAAAGTGTGACTTTTCCAGGCAATTAGTAAGTAAAATGCATTTAGCTATATTGAACTGATTAAATACAAATAAATGCAGATTATAGACAGATGCTTATGTATTTATCTTTAAAGTTTTGATCACATGTGATCACATTTTGATCACATTCCATCATTAAAATGATAACTCAGTTTATTGTATTAATGACTTTGTACTACTTTGAGAGAACAGTATAAACAAACTAGAGAAGATTTTTAAGATAATTCTAAGCTGCTTTGAGTTATACCCATAAAGAGAATAGTAGTATGTAACCTGCTAGTTAAAAAAAGTTACTAGACAAGCTATGCCTTCATAAGAACAGGTAACACAAACTTTATCAATTCTTGTCACAGCTTATCACATACCTTCAGAGACGTAAGCAAAAGGCTTATTCCTAATGGAAAGCATTGTGAATAAGTTGAAAAAGAGAGCCACAAAGGTACCAACCAGCAGCCGTCCCCTAAGGAAAAAAAGAAAGACGCATTTTCATCTCATTAGCCCTACAATACATGAAATAAAGCTGGAGTCACCATCTGCAATAACAAAATACTTTATTGGGTAACTTCCACTAGGACTGAAAACAAGACTAAGAGGAAATAGCGTAACACTTAATAACTAGCAGCATATTATCATTTCAGGGAAATACAGGAGATCAACAAACATTGTACATCAATGTTATCACAGCAGGCTAAACATAGTGTTCATAATGCTTAGTTGAGAAAACAGTTCTCAACTGAATGTGCGTACACACAGTTTGTCCTCTCAAGATATAAGCACAGTCCTCTCAAGATATAAGCACATTATTCCCTCAGCAGTAGGGCTACTGAAGCCTGGTTTCCTATGGAAGAAACTGATGAGCTCACTCTGGAGCCTCTCCTACAGCATGAGCAGTAAGTTGGCTTTCTCTTCTCTACCCAGGCCTCATCCGTCAAAAAAAAAAATCCATAACTTCTTATCTTCTGGATGCCCCAAGTGTTGTCAAATTATAGGAGGCCAGAAGCTTACAGACAGTAAATGCCTCATGTCTTCCAGAAACCACATTAAAGTATAAGAAATAGGAGTAAATAAATTGCCAAAATTACCAGTAGTTAAATGAGCAAACCCAACAATATGTGACTAAACCATCATAACTTAAGAAACTATATGGACTACATTTCAATTGTCCTTCAAGAGTGTTGTTTATCATATAGCTTACATTTAGTTTGAAACAAATATCTAGATACCAAAACCCACTTGGAATTGAATAAACTTGCCATAAATCATACAAGACAGATTAAGAATTGGAAACACAAAGACACTGAAAAACATGCAACTTTACAGGTCAAAATAGTTTCTTACGTGTGTATTTCAGGTTGTTCCAGAAACCGCTCTGCGCTACAGAAAAATAAATGAAGATTAGCTGACATTCATAAAGAAAAACTGTGACATGTGGTGCTGCAAAAAAATTGCAGGTGCTAAAATAAATTGTTTAGATAAGCACAGTAGTTTTTATAAACCACGAAAACAAATAACACTGAAATAAAGCAGAGCGTAATCTAGATTTTCCAACTGTTTCCAGTTGGAAACACAGGTATTGGGTATCATGAACGCTGCCCAGGCAATCAAAATATGTTTGTGAATGGACATGCCAGAAAATACTGCTGCTGCTTCCACCAGTGCTGTTAACTACTACAAAGCTTGAAAATCGTGGCTATTGTCTTTTACTTAACAAAGCCAATAATAGTAGATGTTGGGTATTAAAAGAGAGATGGACTTTTTTTTTCCCCACAGTAAAATAAGAATCAAGCTTCCACTGCATCATAGAAAAGATAAATTTCAGGAATCTAATGATAAAAAACTCAAGTTGCATCTAATTTGGATAATACCTCCTTATCAGAAAACAATCCACAGTACTGTCAGTGATTTGCAATGGATCGGTCTCTAGTACAATATCCTTCAGTTGTTAACATAGCCCTTTATAGAGAAAACAGAGCTCCTGAAAAGTGAGGCGGGGGAACTGCCCCAGTTTTAAATACTGGATGTTAACAAAAGCCTTTTAAAAAAAATCCTTAATATAATGCTGCAAAACTGCTTTTTTTCCATGAAGTAAGAAAACAAAGAACTGTTGAAAGTATTTTTTTACTGTTATTAATCTAAGAAGTCTAGATGCTCAATGAAACATATTAAATCAAATTTCTAGCATAATGTCTGAAAAATCTAGTTTTATTTTTAGAACACTGACTCTTTCTTTGATAGTTGTTTAATTATATTTACTAATTTCATATTCTTTTCATCTCAAATCTAGTCGTAATCAGTATAAAAAAAGAAAAAAAAATCAATATAAAAAAAGTGAAGTTCGTCTAAAAATATTTCACTCAAAACAACATTTGTTGAAGGCATTGGCTTTTCCTCAACCAGGCATATTATTTTACATAACAAGAATCAAAGAAAACAGTATATATCCCTACCTTTCTTTTAGAATAAAAAGAGCACCAAGTTGTACCAAAACTGTAGAAGCAAAAACAGCTAGAACTTCAAATCTCTCAAACCTGAAATTTAAGAACTAAGTTTAGAAACACTAAACATCAAGTAATACATCAAATACATTTTGGTCTACCCAGGAATAAGCAGGATAGACCTATTTATTTCTAATTCTTTCAATCAGAAGAATTCTTTCAATTAGAAGAATTGAAGATAAAGGGGAAGAAAACAGAATTTTTAGGGAAAATTCATAACTTCAATCTTCCCTGAAGCAGATACCCCATTTTATGAATAAATTGGTTCTGAAACATGAACGACTCTAATTTCCATCTTAAAATTAAGCATTTCTTAATTCTTTTTTCTCTCCTCTCCTTTCTTCCCCTTTTCTTTACAGCACCAATCTTGGGCCTCCTTAATTTTAGGCTGTCTTACATACATACAGTTGGCCATGGCAATTATGTGACATAGGTAACGACACTCAAAAATATAATCAAATCTTGTATTAGAAAGCCACGCTGAATCGCCCTACTTACCCAAATGAATAGACTGAGCTGGGTTTCTTCATCATCACCCAGTAGCTTATTAGACATGTTACCAAACTGAAATAAAAGGTGAGAACTGTGTTATGATGAACAAATGCAGCCTTTACAAACTAGGTAATCTACAAACTCTACATTTCTGCCATCAGAACTGAATGTCTGAACACAACATCTTACCATAAGCTCAACCCTTCCATCCTTATCGTAGGGATGGTTCTGACACATCCATAAAATACTGTTTGGCAACAAAGCTCAGACTACACAATGAGGTCTCTGCTGACCCCCTAAAACAGGCAGCAAATGACTTTTAGTGGGATGGTAGTCAGCCTAATTCCTTATATTAGGAGACATTCCATGCCATACTTACCGTATGCTGTACTTAAGAGAACTACCACCCACCTTCAACATGGAACATCACTTAGATCTAAATCAAGGATCTCAAACCTGAATACAACGCATTTTTCTGCTGAAATACTGATATGATGAAGCAGCTAGTGTCTCATCTTTACATATTTCAGAAACTTCTGAAAGGCAACTAGGGAATATGGGACAAGGTACCCCAGAACCTGACTAAAGGAGGAAAGGTGATTTGTGAAAGTCTGTTTAATACTATCTGGTATCACACATTAATGAAGAGCACAAAGCAAACAAAAGCCTACGAAAATAAAATACACAGCCAGTAAATGCTCTTGCATGTGCTTTATGAACTGTATAACAAGCCTAGAAATACCATAAAGGTCATTAAATCAGAGAAAACCTGCTAAGCAAGACAACAGGACTGACTCCTTTGCACTACTTTCTTTGTATCTCAGTGTTACAAAAAAAAAAAAAAAAAAAGAAGTAGAAAGAGGAAAACCTTATATTAGGGACATTATTCTTCTCAGGCAAAGTATTACCATTCTTTTCCACAGTGTGTTATGTCTACAAACATGGTCAAAATGGATTTGCCTTTTTGGCCACACAGTTATATTATAACTGACCACCAGGGGACAGCCACAGGTGTCTCTTGCTATTTTCTTTCCAAGCTTCTCCCTCACATGAAATTTCTAAGATTCTAATTATTTTATCCTTGAGGTATCAGCTTGATTTTTTCAAGGATTATCTTATTTCCCATGGCTATTTATTCTCTGACCCCCTTCTTTTATAAGTACCATGCAAAATCAGTGCCACCTCCGAATTTATGCAGCCCTTTCTTAATTGAATTTTTAAATCAGACTGGATCAAGAACTCATCCTCTCAGCAGTCTAACAATCACATCCTCACAACTTGACCAATAGCTGCTTGGAGTACAAGCAAAAGCACAGGAAATAATATTGCTTACATTCAAAACAGTAAATTCATATACTCAGTAAAACTGCTATACATGACCAGGAAAATGACAAAAAACAAAAGAACAAGACAGCTTTTTACAGCAGAACCAGAGTATTGTTTCCCCTTAAAACTCTTCAAAGAGCCTGCTGTGAGTTAGAATAATCTTATAGTCCATCCTGTATTAACCAAGTATATCAATACTCAGAGTATTCATCCTGTCCTGAAATTAATAAAACAATATTCTACACAATGAGACAAAACATTAAAACTCTTCTCAAGATGAAAAAGATACTTTAAGATGACAAAACTTAATAAGCGCAAAAATTTTAAAAGAAATAACACACATATTTATTACAGATGTATCACAACTCTCATTCTTGATATGTGACACATATCAAGCTAGGCATAATTTCCTTTTCCTTTCTTCATGTGTGCCATGGTTTATAAATGCTTTACTATCAGTCAGACAAAGTGCATAAAACACATGTATTTCTTAGTGATAAAACTCAAACTTCCTCACTAGCTGGCTAACATAATATTTACAAGAAGTACAGATCAGCTATCTGCAAACCATTATTTGCCCCATTATGTGCCACAATTTGTTTCCCAACCACTGCTACTGACCTACATTTTACAGGAGACAAATATATTCCATGCTTGTCTTACCAATCTTGCCAAAACCTTCCTGTATTTTTAGCATTTTCTTAGGCAGTAAGGAAAAGATCCTAATATCTTTCAGTGCTGGACAGGAAAACTACAGTTTTAGTGTTCAGAAACTGGTCAGAACAGACAAGAGCTAACAATGCTTGTACACAAGTACTGTCCTAGTGACTTCACTGGAGGAGACTAAATCAACGAGTGAAAACAAACTGACTAAATCAATTTGTCTCTAAACATTCACACTATAGCTATGGTGTTTCTCACCATCTCTATTTTATACTCATACATAAAATACTCAAATTTATACATATACATATATTTAAAACAAAATACAAAAAAATTGGCATAAATTAACTGTGAAATTAAATGGAAAAAAAAATCTCACCTGAAAAGATCAAAGATTGTCAAATATGTGTAAGCAGTTAAAGCTGTAAAAAATCAAAATATTAAAACTCAATATAACAGAATACAAGCAGCTTCTACATTAAAAAATCATATTAAATCTCTCTTGTGCAGCTCTTTATTTTCTATCTGCATAAATTCTCTATGTTTATGGAGAACATTTATAGTATGAATATCCTAAATACACCAGTATTTCATTTCATAAACAGGCTGATTATGACAAGCCTAATTCTATTAAACCATGTAATAGTGCCCAACTGCATAAGGTGCTAAGCTACCAACAACAAATAGTTCTTGGTAGAACTTAAATACAGAAAACTCAGAAAATTTTGTAACACATGCTTCTTTAAAGTAAAAGATATCTCCCCTGTATGTTATTGTAGTAAAAAATAAGCTTGATGGATTTTTTATTTTTTCTGCTTCTTTCTCCCATGTTGAAACTACAAGAACTCCTGTATCACAATCTAAAAAATAAAGGGCATTCTATCTTAACTACAGATGACACAAGCACCCTGGGACTCCTATACAAAGGTAGGACATATACAAATCCCGAAAAGTGAAATAGTTGGAACTAGTCCAACTAGCCCAACATAGTTACAAGTCTTTCGCTACACTACAAACGACAGGAAATTCAATTGCAAGGGATGCTCTCTACAGGCCACTGCTACCATTCTACAACAGGAGGAGATTGAAGGACTTGCCCATGTCTTCCTCGGTGCAGTCTTAAAGCTAAAGAGGGTACAGCAGGGAGAAAATCAGCCAGGAGATCTCATAAACATTCCAAGCTTTGAAGGACTTTCACCCAACCTGCACTCCTACACCTTTCTCAAAGAAAAAAAAATCTCTTAAACTGACTGCAGGGCACCTCAAAGGAAGGCATGTTTCAGTTGCCTAACTCCATTATGAAGAACTTCACTGAAACTTCATGAGCTAAAAAACTCATGGTAGTCAGCCACAGTTTCAGCTAAAAAAAAAAAAAAAAGCCACCTACCTATGCTGTTTGTAGAGCTGCACCACATTAGCAGGAAGCCAATACATATTAAATTGATAGCACCAAAAAGCAGGATCTTCCAGGACTGGAAATGAGAATAAATGTGCATTTTACCTCTTACAGAAGTTGTAAGAAAATGATATACCAATCTGATTTTAAAAAGAATATTGCAGTATTTCAACATGCAAGCAGCCAGGCAGCTAAAGTTGAAAAAGCAGTAGCCATTGCAATTCAAGGCACTAATAGTAAAAGAGTCTATCCATTCTGGCCTATAAATACATTTTCAACAGATCTAGTATTACTACAGTATCTGTACTGATACAGGATGCACGAGCCACAGTTCAAGCTACGCAGAAAAAAAATTAAAAAAAAAATTAAAGCACAAATAGAAAATAAAGGAAACAGGTATTTCTCAAAAAAACAAACAAAAGAAACAAAACGAAAAAGAACACCCAAACTAGTAGTGTATTTTAACTCAGCATAGTTAACATTTTATCCTTACTTCTTTAAAAATAGACACACAAGCAGAAGCTCCTACACTACTTACCCTTCTATCTGCTGCAACCAACCTAAATTCATGTGTTAACTTTCCAACCAACGACCTCTGTGATTTGCGGAATAGGTGTATTGTCCCCTTTAACAAAACAAACAAAACCCACAAGCATAATTAAATATTTTCCTTAAACTATAGTTTATATCAGCAAAAACAACATACAATATTTTTTGACAATCATTTTATATGTTTATTATATTGGAAAACAAGGAATGACATGAACAGTGTTTTTACTTAGGTTTGGCAAACTGTATTTTGATATAAACTCGATTTCAAGCTCACTGAGCATACCAAACCCCACTTTTATTTGAACAAAACTACTGTCAATACAGTACATTTTTTTTTCCCCTCATCAAAACACACTTCCCACACAAAGCCAGTTTACTTATTAAGCAGTAAAATACTAAAGTGCAGTTAACAAATTGATAAAAAAGGTTTGTAAACCTAACTACTTAAACATGCACTTAAACACATAGTAAAGACATAGTTTTTCAAAATGAACTGTTTCCAAAGGCAACCAATACAAACTAAAGAAGAAAAAAAATATAAGCACACTTAATCTACTTTGGAGCAACAATACTCAACATCCCAACCAGACAGGCATACATATTATGGCCATATCAAAGAACCATATATCCTGACAGCTTCTGGATCAGATGGCTGAGGAAAACCCACAAGAAAAACGAAAGTGATGGCCTGTGATGTGTTGGCCACGAGGCCAGTCATACGGTGGGGCCTGCACACAGCCTTGGTCATGGCTTAACCTACATGTGCATGTTAGATGTTGCCATCATCCGCTCTCCCGCGTGCACGACATACACCACTTCAGCGCCATGCAGACGGGCACTCTCTTGGGGAGTCACAGGATTTATGGTGACTAGCACAAGGTGGTTCTCCCGAGAATGACAGGAAGCAGGATAACAGAAAAATGAACAGATTCTACCACCTGCTCCCATTCCCTAGAGTACCTAAATTACTCTTTGGCTGTCCTCCATCCTCCCCTAACCAAAAAGAAATGAGCTTTTCACCTGAAAAGTCCTTCTGATTTGCAATAGAAATTCATAGGCTGCCATATACATTGATTTCAAGGCTGGATGAAATCAGGTTTGATCCCAAGCTATCACATTGGTTAGTAAGGATGATAAGACACACTGATAAGCTGGATACCAGAACAGATTCACCCAATTTACAGGTAGCATTTGTAGAAACACAGTTTGCCCAAGTGCCAAGAATTAAGAAAACAGCACTACAAATCTCATGTTTAGCTTCCTCTCAGGCAATATAGATCTGTGCTCAATACTTTCTTCACTGGCAAAGCACCACGTAACAACGCTTTTCTCAGTAAGGACAGAGAAGATGAGAAAGGTTCAGGAAACGCTTTCTAACAGCCAGCTGACTACCTGCTTATGAAGCCTGCTACATCCTCTTAGCACTCAGCACTCTCCCATGTTGTCAGCACTAACCGCATTGTGGTACACATCATTTTTTACATAAAGGACTTCACATGAAAAAGTTATAAAAATCAGTACAGTGGAATTCTGTACCACAGGTGAGAACTCTCTGCAGAGGCACAGAACTACTAATTCAGTAGATGTTGGGCTTCGACATTTAAGTTCACCCAAACGTTAATATTCCAACGACAAAACACAGAAGAAGAATTTGCTGTTAGGCAGGTTGGCAACTATCCCATTTTTTAACTGGGTCCACTAGAGGCTAGAACAGCTGTGGAGTTAATGCAGTGAGCACAAGCATCTGCTCCATCAGTGCCAACAGGTGACAGTGGCTGTTACAGGCAGCAACGTCAATTTACCCACTCAGCACAAACAAGAAAAGCTGAGACATTCAGTGCCTCTTCTGAGAGAAGAGATTTTTTTCCTTAAGAGGACAGCCATAAGCACCAGGACTGAGTACTTCTATATTTTGACTGATACATCAGAGTAGAGGCAGGAAGAGTTGTATGTCCTGACGTACATTTCAGTTCCCTAACTGATCTGGTATTGAATGAAGAATTTCTAAGAGCTATTTCTCAAGCTAATCGTCATTAGGCACAAGGCATTTGTTCAAGATATACTTTCTGTAGAACATGTTCTTTTTCTCATCACACTGAAAAAGCAGCAACCTATTCAGCAAAAAACATGACAAGTCTCACACAGAGAAAATAAGACAGCCCCTACTGCCATCTATTAATAAAAATAATTACCTTCAAAACCAACTAAGTCTGAATCCTTAGGGTTTTGTCATTATCAGGCTAGCTGGTAGAACAAAGCATTTACCCTCTTGAAAGTTTCTGCCCTTACTATTCTCAAGTGACACTGAAGAACACAGCTAACAAGAAAGTCACCATACTTCAGAAGTAAGGGAAGATGCTGAACTGCCTAAGGAGAAGGTCTGTGCTCTTGTGCCCAGAGCAGCAGCTGCACCACACACGGTCCTGCCTCAGCACCTGCTAGACAGAGCACCTGCGGCCCCCGCAGCGGCTCCAAGAAGGGGCAGGCCAGAGGAGTACACTGATAAGAAACCAGCAGCAAGAGCTTCCCAGCACACACCAAGGCCCCGCGCCGCCGCTGCCAGCCTCGCACCCGCCATCGGGGACACTCGTTTGCGTGTGCCAACCTGGAGGAACCACAAGCCATAGGGGAACCTCGCAGGGAGTAACGGCCCGCGGCGGGTAACGGCTCGCGGGTGGAGGGGATGGGGGTGGTAACGGCTCGCGGCGCCGGAGAAGGGGCGCCCCTCCCCCGCCCACACGTCACCGCGGCCCAGCAGGGGTGGCGCCGGCAGCTCCACGCGTCCCGCACTGCGGCCGCGCCGGTGCCTAGCTGGGGACTCCCGGCCCAGGCCCCGAACTGACAAAAAAAGACGCACAACCCCAAACCCAAGCAACGGGCAACGCACCATATTACTCCCCACACCGGAAGAGACAGCGCCATGCGAAACCGGAAGAGGCAGGGACGACCTTCTGTTTCTACGGTAACAGGCGGTGCCTTAACACACACCACCCGCGGGGAGGAAGGAGGTGTGACGTAGTGCGGAGCGGGGAGCGCGCGCTGCGGCCGTTACAGCCAAACGGTCGAGGGCAGCGGTCGGGGGCTCTGTGCTGTGGCCGGCGGCTGCAGTCCTTCTCCAAGTCGGGAGAAAGTGGGGGTGCTCAGCGGCCTCTTGGTTTCCGAGTTTTAGCCCAGCTCCCTCCTTTCCCTTCTTTCTAGCCCCTCATCTGCCCTTCCCCTTGCATCAGCTTGCCATCTTAGGCAGCCAAAGCCCGGAGCTACTTCAGCCCATTCAGGTGCCTTAATGTCAGTCACCTGGATCCAGAGGAAAACAAAGGGGGCAAAATTGGGCTGTAGGCGGTCTGTATGCATGGGCAAATTCAGCCTGAAAGTTCTCCCCACTGATGACAATGTCACTGTATTTAAGCAATACATACGAAACATACAAAATTCAATGGCATTACTATATTCTGTCTGTGTCTATAAGAACTAAAAGGAAGGAGTGCTATGTGGAGAGTCAGCCTACTCTACTACAAGAAAGACTTTGTTTCACCACTTCCTAATGGGACTAAATCCTCCATAGAAAACAGAGAATACTGCTAGCACTGCCATAGCTCTTTTCCTCTCTGCAAATCTATTAGATATAGATGTATTTTTTTCCAAGCAACATTGAAAGCTGCATAAGATACAGCTTCAAAGCTGTAGAAACTGTGTTGTTGAAAATGGTCAGTTGCTTGTGTGCTAAAACAGGGATGACCTGAGAATGCCTCTCCATGCTCTGCTGATGTTAAAACACTTAAAACAACATAAAAATCCACCAGCAATTCAACTAAAATAATTCTAATCAAATCTAAAGACTATATTGGTATGAAGCAAAGGTATGTTTTAATGAAGAGAAATACAGAGCAATGCCTAAGGTACTGTGACTTATTACAGAGGATCAGACACATCAGACCACTACCATGACTGAGTAGAGACGAAGCATGTAAGGTGGGATCTGGGGCAATGTCTGGGCACTGTTGAGATCCTCAGGGGCGTAGGCCTTCCTGATTGCCCTCTTAAAAGCTCAAAGCCTCCTGTCCCAGCAAAAAGAGGGCACGTGTAGCTGTGTGGTGAGTAAGGCCTGTGCTTTGGGAGTTTTTACCAGCGCAGAGCCAGGCATTTATCTGGCAGATGCTCGAAAACCAAGCTCAGACCTGCAGAGGAGAGTGAACATGACAGGAGCGAGCAGTGAGTTCAGGCCCCACCAGCTACGCTCCCAAACTGCACATGAGACAAGCCTGCAGCATGGGAGATGCCAAGACCTGGGGAGAATCCCAAACAAACACCGCCGCCCGACCCAGCCGGCGCATCACAATGAGCCCCATTGGCACGCGGGTGATAAGGCCCGCGGCGCCCGCCCGCGCCCCAGTGCAGCGCTGTGCCGGTGCGGGGCAGCAGGGAGTCGCAGGCTCCCAGCCCAGCGGTGTTATTGGCACACAGATAGCGCTGTAGGCTCGGTGCGACCTGACCAGCGCCTGCTGTTTGTCGGCGTGGGACAGGCTCACACCGCAGCCCTCTGCCTGGCCGTGTCACCATGGGCCAGGCCATGTGCTGCGGCGCCCGGGGCGCAGATGGCCCCGCTGAGGGCACGCAGCAAGGGTCTGGGGCCCCTCACGGCGCGAATCCTGCCAGTGGCCACGGACTCGTGCCCGGGGAAGCCTCCCGACCCGCGGCGCCACTCGGCGCCTTTGTGTCGCGCAGGAGCCCGCAGCTCCTGCTCTGCGACAGCGTGCTGGTGACCCGGCGCCAGCGCACCAAGAGCAGGCATCTCCTGCTCCTGCCGGATGCCATGGCCGTCGCCAGGTTCAGGTGAGAAGAGCAGCCAGAGCCGTCCTTTCCCCAGCCACCGCCTATGGCCCCTGCCCCCACGCACCGCTGCTCCCGCAGCTGCTCCCGCCGCAGCAGAAAGCGCCTCCTCGACGCTCCCTGCTGACGCGGCGGGCACGGGCTGCTCACTGCAGCTCTGTCGGGGCCGCAGAGCGGCACGTGCTTGTGCTGCAGCCTGCAGGCTAACGCAGCTGCCGTCGTAGCTGAGCCCTCGCGGACTTTTCCAAGGTGCCCTTGCGGGTGCTGGGGCCGCCCCCAGCACACAGCCACAAGGCGATACCTGCGCTTCCTCCTGGCAGATGTGGATCATCCTTCCTTGTGAAGCACCAGGTGCCGCTGCGGGACCTCTGGGTGCTGTGTGGGAAGGATGAGGCGGCGTCCGGATGGGGAGATGAGGAGGAGGAGGTTGGGGGCCTCAAGTGCCCCAAGAGCCTTGTCCTCATCTGGCCCATGGGCCCCTGCGTGCTCACTTTTGGGTGAGTGCTGGGGACGCTTGGAGGGCTTGTGAGCGCTGCCAAGTGGGCGAGATGTGTCCGGGGAGGAGGAGCAGCGTGCGCTGACGCTGCTTCTCTTTCTCGCTGCAGGACGCAGGAGGCCAAGGAGCTTTGGCTGAGCACCATGTTCAGGTGAGGCGTGCCGGGGAGCTCAGCGCGCCCGCGGCGGCGCCAAGGCTGCCGGCGGTGCAGAGCTGCCCACAGCGCGGGGCAGCGCTGGAGCTGGGGGAGAGGGACCCAGGAAGGGGCCCCTGCGCAGGCAGCAGGGCCGGGGCGACGCAGAGCGCTGCTGCCAGCCAGCCAGCGCGGCGGGAAGGGCTCCGGGGCCAGGGTGGCGGCGTGGGGGCACACGGCTGGTGGTGGGGAGGGGACAGAGGGGCTGGCAGTGAGCGAGCTCTGCCTTCGTCCCTGCCCTGTGCCCAGCCAAAGCCCAGGAGCCCAAGAGAGCCGGCTCACCCGCCTCGCCTCCCTTCGGCTCCTCATGGAGACCGTCGTGGCCTTCAACGGTCCCGTAAGTGTCGCGGGGTCGTGCGCTGCGCTCCCAGCGCTGCGGCGGGACCTTGGGGAAGGGCCCTGCGAGCAGCTGCTCACGGGACCGCTCTGCTCTCTTTCCTAGCCGGGGTCGCTGACCCCTCGCATCGTGGAGGCCCTGCTGGTGGTGCAGGTGAGCGGGAGCTGCCTCTGGCCCAGCCCGTGTTGGGGGATGGCGGCAGCCACCCGACTTTTGGGAGGGCTCATGGCAGGGGCCATTCCCACAGCCAACCATGTCCTCCGCAGGCACTGAACACTCGCCAGCCCTTCCCGGAGCTGCTGAATTCTTTTGAGGGAGCTGAGGCAGCTCCGGAGGCAGCCGAGGCCAGGGACACCTCCGCAGGTAGGACAATGCCCTGAGGACCGGCACCGAGCAACGTGCCGGCTCGGTCATCGATTGCAAGACATGTGGGGCACTGCTGAGAGGGGCAGGGGGCCCAGGACCTTAAGGCAGTGCTTTCCTCCTCCCACACTTGCCCGAAGTTCAAAGGGGCAACGCTGTTCCCCCAAAGGCATCCCCCATACCCAACCTCCGTAACCCCCTGCTCTTCACAGCACTACTTCCTAGGGCCTGCCACGGCCCTCTCCTCCGGCACGATACTGTCCCCACAGACACTTGTGTCCCCTCCCGACCTGCTCCTCATCTCCATAGTTGCTTGGGTTGCACCTTGCCATGGGCCGTGCTAGGACCTCTCTGCGGGGAAGTGACCCTTTCCCTCCTCAGAGGCCCAGCACAAAGGAGCTGAGAGCCTCTTTCTCCGCACAGCGCACGCAGGGGCAGCTCTCAAGGAGGCTCCTGCCGTGCCCTGCCCAGAGGCTGGAGCTGCAGGCGGCCCACCAGTCACCGAGGCCCTGCAGCAGCCCCGAGCAAGAACCCCCAGCGGGAGCTGCAGAAATGGCCCCTGCGGCTCTGCCCCTCCACTGCCTCCTCTGCGCACGCTGCACAGGAGCCTCTCAGAGCCAGCCCTGGCCGTGACGGGCGGCTCAGGAGACAGGAGAAGGGCCCAGGGAGGCCCCAGGCGTGCGCACAAAGATGCAGCTCGTTCCCAACAGCTGCCCTTAGAGAAGGAGGCCCTGCAAGAAGAAGCTGCCGTCCTGGCTGCACAGCCAGCAGCCGGCTCCGCACCCGCCAGCTCCTGCGGGTGCTCCCAGGAGAGCTGCGCGGCCGCTGCTTCTCCCCTTCCTGCCTGCTGCTTGCGGGCCGCGAGAGCTGCAAGAGCCAGGAGGCGCCTGAGAAAGAGAAGACCAAGGGGATGGAGGAGGAGAGAGAGAAGAAGGAGAAGGAGAGAGAAAAGGAGAGGGAGAAAGAGAAAGAGAAGGAGAGAGAGAGAAAGAGAGGGCCGCAAAGGCCAAAAGAACAGAGAAGGAAGAGAGCAAGAAGGAGAAGGAGAAAGGGCAAAAGAAAGGCGATAAAGGAAGAGAAATAAATAAATAAAGAGCAGTGTGAAAAGAAAGGAGTAGGGAAGGAAAGGGGGAAGGAAAGTGAAGAGAAAGGAGTGGAGAGAAGAGGTGGAGAAAGTAAGGGGGAGAAAAGAGTGGTGCCAAAATGAATGGGGAGACGAGAGGGGCAAGTAAAGAGAGCAAAGAAGGGTGAGCTAAGGCAAGAGAGAAAGAAGAAAAAGGAGGGAGAAAAGCTAGCGGGAGCCAAAAGGAAAGAAGCAAGGGAGAAATAGACAGGAGTGCTCAAGAGGGGAATAAAGGGAAAGGGAGAAAAAAGTAAAAAAAAAAAAAGAGAAAGCAAGTGGGGCAGGCAATGATGAAGCAAGAGAGAAAAAAAACAGGCAGGGGAACTAAGGTAGAGAGAAAAAACTGGCGAGTAGGCAAGGGGGATGTAAATGGAAGGAAAGAAAATGAAGAAAAGGGGGAGAAAGAAAAAAGCGGGAGATAAGAATGGGGGAGAAATACTGGTGAGAGAGAAAAAAAAGAGCAAAACCGTGAGAAAGGAGTGTTGAGAAAAAAAAAAGGGGTGAAAATAATGGAGAGAAATGGGGAGAAGAATGAAAGGGAGGAGAAAAGGGGAAGAAATGGGGGGGAAGGGTGTGAGGCAAAATAAAAGAAGGGAAGGAGAGAATAAAAAAGAAAGAAAAGGAAGGCCAAGAGGGAAAAAAAAAAGTTGAGGAGAAGGAGGTGGAAAGGGGGAAATAAAAGAGGAAAGGAAAGGGGGACAAAAAGGAGGGAGAGATGAGGAAAAAAGGGGAGAGAAAAGGGAGAAGAAAGAGGGAGAGCAAAGAAAGGAGAAAAAGAGGGGGAGAGAAAAAGGAGGAGGAAAGGGTGGGAGAAATGGGATAACAAAAGGCAGGGGGAACAAAAAGAGCCCAAAACGTTGAGGAAAACGAGGAGAAAAAAGGAGAAAACCCAGGAGCTAAAAGGTGGTGAAAAGAAGGGATGGAGGAGGGGGAGAAGAAAAGGCAGGGCAGAGAAGAGGCTAGAGAAAAGACTGGTGAAGCAAAAGGAGAAGAAAACAAGAGAAAAGTCGAGAAAAGGGGGAAGAGGGCAGAGAAAAGATGGGGAAAAGAGTGGTGGAAGAGGGAGATGAGAAAAGAGGGAAGAGAAAGGGGGAAGAAAAGGAGGGGGACAGGAATGGGAGAAAGAAAAAAGAATAGGAAAAGGGGAGAAAAGAAAGCAGGAGGGAAAAGAAAGGAGAAGAAGAGTTGAAAGGGAGAAGGGTGAGCAAAAAATGGGGAGAATCAAAGTACGCATTAAAAAAGGAAGACAAAAGGGAGAGGGAGAAGAAGAAAGCGGGCAATGGGTAGAAAGGGGGAGAAAAGCTGGAAGAAAAGGGAAAGGCAGCAGCAGTTGGCAAGCAAGAGCTCCCAAGCACCTTCAGGCAGAAACACAGGGATTGCCTTGGGGCTGGCTGCCAGCGTTTGGCTGGTGTCCTAGCAAAAGGAAGTGCCCGTTTGCTGGCCTGGAAGCACCTCAGGGCACGCAGGAGCAGAGGCCCAGACACTTCACAGAGTGTGAGACCTGAAGCACAACCAGAGGAAGTGCCAAGAGAAGCGCGGGCTTGAGCTGCCTTCAGCCAACGCATTCACTCCCGGCGACTGGGAATGTCCCGCGGCGTGACGGTGAGCGCTTTCGAGAGACCAGGAACGGGGATCACCCCCGCGGCGTGGTGACGGAGCCGTACATTGCAATTGCTCTCTTTTGCTAAGTGCATGCTCCGGATTTAGCATCACGATCACAGACCCTGGTCCTTACGGGGGACTTCAACGCCCCCGATGTCTGCAGGGATGACCACCCAGCTAGGAAGAGACAGTCCAGGAGGTTCCTGCTGCACACAGCACATAACTTCTTCATGCACGTGGGAGATAGCCAACGAGGAGAGGGGCCACTGCCAGACCTGATACTAACAGAGAGAGATGGTCTAGTTGGAAGTGTGAAGGTGGAGGTCTTGGCTGCAAGGGACCATGAGATGTTGGAATTCACGACCCTGCGAGGAGGAAGCTGGGCAAGAAGTAGCATTGCAACGCTGGACTTCCAGAGAGATCACTTGGACCTCTTCAGGGAGCTCCTTGGAGGAATCCCCTGGGCCGGGGTCCTAGAAGGAAAGGGGGTCCAGGAGAGTTGGCTGATGTTCAAGCAGCACTTTCTCCAGGCTCAGGGTCAGTGCATTCCTACAAGGAGGAAGTCAAGCAAGGGGGAGCAGGAGACCTGTGTGGGTGGGCAAGGAACTCGTAGGAAAACGTAAAGAGAAAAAGAGAGCATACGTAAGGTGGAGGAAGGGTCAGACCCCAGAGAGGTGACAATATAGGAACAGTGAGCAGGGAGCACTGAGAGATGCAACGAGGAAGGCCAAAACCCCTTTGGAATTAGAGTGAGCAACAGATGTCAGGGACAACAGGAAGGGCTTCTACAACCACATCAGCAGCAAGAGGAAGACTAAGGAAAAGGTGGGCCCACTGCTGAACGGGCTGGGTGCCTTGGTGACGGAGGATCCAGAGAAGGCAGAGTTACTTAATGCCTTCTTTGCTTCAGTCTTTAATGCTAAGGCTAGTCCCCATGAAGTACAGAGGCCAGACACAAGAGAGAAGAGCGGGAGAGAGGAAGACGACCCGCTGGTCGAGGAGGACTGCGTTAGAGATTAGTTGGGCAACCTGGACACGCATAAATCTATGGGCGTGGATGGGATGCACCCAAGAGTGCTGAGGGAACTGGCAGACGTTCTTGCTCAGCTGCTCTCCATCATCGTTGAGTATTGCGTGCAGTCCTGGGCTCCCCAGTACAAGAGGGACGTGGAACTTTTAGAGAGGGTCCAGTGCAGAGCAATGAAGATGATTAAGGGACTGGAGCATCTACCATATGAGGAAAGACTAAGCGAGCTGGGCCTGGGAAAGAGAAGTTGGAGAGGGGATCTCATCGACACGTACAAATACGTGAGGGGAGAATGTAAAGAGGATGGGGCCAAATTCTTCTCGGTGCTGCTCAGTGAGAGGACAAGGGCTAATGGGTATAAATTAAAGCACGGAAATTTCGTCTCCATAGGAAGAAGAACATGGCTACTCTGAGGGTGACGGAGCACTGGAACAGGCTGCCCAGAGAGGTGGTGGAGTCTCCTGCTTTGAAGCTCTTCAAAACCTGCCTGGATGCCACCCTGTGCAACGTGTCCCTGCTTGAGCAGGGCGGTTGGACTAGATGATCCCTAGAGCTCCCTTCCAGCCTCAACCATTCTGTGACTGCGTGATTGTGTGAACTGTGATTTCCGTACAGGGTTGCATCACTCTCTTAAATCACAAATCCAAGCTGCAACAGGGCATGCTGCAGGCGCGTGGGGAGGCCTGTCCATAGGGGCTTTTCACCGACACGGAGCTGGCTGCGAAGGCCAGCAGCAAGATGGTCCCCAAGGCCATGTGCACCCTTCGCCTGGGCACCGTGGGTCTCCCGTCGGGAGTCCCCACTGGCACTCGCAAAGGCAGCTCTTTGTCTCTGATCACGTCTTTTAGACCCTCTCCATAGCAGGAGCTGGCACGGGCCATGTAGGCCCCGCAGCCAGAGAGCAAAGCAACTGCCAAGGGGCATCGCAGGAGCCACCAGCGGTGCCCAGCCCAAGCAGGCAGGACACTGTGACCGTGGCAGAGTTGCCGGGCAGCGGCAGAATCCCCTTAGCGCCCACAGCCCTGGTCCATGCCCGGCTCGGCCCCCGACCCGGCCGGCGCATCACAATGAGCCCCATTGGCACGCGGGTGATAAGGCCCGCGGCGCCCGCCCGCGCCCCAGTGCAGCGCTGTGCCGGTGCGGGGCAGCAGGGAGTCGCAGGCTCCCAGCCCAGCGGTGTTATTGGCACACAGATAGCGCTGTAGGCTCGGTGCGACCTGACCAGCGCCTGCTGTTTGTCGGCGTGGGACAGGCTCACACCGCAGCCCTCTGCCTGGCCGTGTCACCATGGGCCAGGCCATGTGCTGCGGCGCCCGGGGCGCAGATGGCCCCGCTGAGGGCACGCAGCAAGGGTCTGGGGCCCCTCACGGCGCGAATCCTGCCAGTGGCCACGGACTCGTGCCCGGGGAAGCCTCCCGACCCGCGGCGCCACTCGGCGCCTTTGTGTCGCGCAGGAGCCCGCAGCTCCTGCTCTGCGACAGCGTGCTGGTGACCCGGCGCCAGCGCACCAAGAGCAGGCATCTCCTGCTCCTGCCGGATGCCATGGCCGTCGCCAGGTTCAGGTGAGAAGAGCAGCCAGAGCCGTCCTTTCCCCAGCCACCGCCTATGGCCCCTGCCCCCGCGCACCGCTGCTCCCGCAGCTGCTCCCGCCGCAGCAGAAAGCGCCTCCTCGACGCTTCCTGCTGACGCGGCGGGCACGGGCTGCTCACTGCAGCTCTGTCGGGGCCGCAGAGCGGCACGTGCTTGTGCTGCAGCCCGCAGGCTAACGCAGCTGCCGTCATAGCTGAGCCCTCGCGGACTTTTCCAAGGTGCCCTTGCGGGTGCTGGGGCCGCCCCCAGCACACAGCCACAAGGCGATACCTGCGCTTCCTCCCGGCAGATGCGGATCATCCTTCCTTGTGAAGCACCAGGTGCCGCTGCGGGACCTCTGGGTGCTGTGTGAGAAGGATGAGGCGGCGTCCGGATGGGGAGATGAGGAGGAGGAGGTTGGGGGCCTCAAGTGCCCCAAGAGCCTTGTCCTCATCTGGCCCATGGGCCCCTGCGTGCTCACTTTTGGGTGAGTGCTGGGGACGCTTGGAGGGCTTGTGAGCGCTGCCAAGTGGGCGAGATGTGTCCGGGGAGGAGGAGCAGCGTGCGCTGACGCTGCTTCTCTTTCTCGCTGCAGGACGCAGGAGGCCAAGGAGCTTTGGCTGAGCACCATGTTCAGGTGAGGCGTGCCGGGGAGCTCAGCACGCCCGCGGCGGCGCCAAGGCTGCCGGCGGTGCAGAGCTGCCCACAGCGCGGGCAGCAGCGCTGGAGCTGGGGGAGAGGGACCCAGGAAGGGGCCCCCGCGCAGGCAGCAGGGCCGGGGCGACGCAGAGCGCTGCTGCCAGCCAGCCAGCGCGGCGGGAAGGGCTCCGGGGCCAGGGTGGCGGCGTGGGGGCACACGGCTGGTGGGGGGGAGGGGACAGAGGGGCTGGCAGTGAGCGAGCTCTGCCTTCGTCCCTGCCCTGTGCCCAGCCAAAGCCCAGGAGCCCAGGAGAGCCGGCTCACCCGCCTCGCCTCCCTTCGGCTCCTCATGGAGACCGTCGTGGCCTTCAACGGTCCCGTAAGTGTCGCGGGGTCGTGCGCTGCGCTCCCAGCGCTGCGGCGGGACCTTGGGGAAGGGCCCTGCGAGCAGCTGCTCACGGGACCGCTCTGCTCTCTTTCCTAGCCGGGGTCGCTGACCCCTCGCATCGTGGAGGCCCTGCTGGTGGTGCAGGTGAGCGGGAGCTGCCTCTGGCCCAGCCCGTGTTGGGGGATGGCGGCAGCCACCCGACTTTTGGGAGGGCTCATGGCAGGGGCCATTCCCACAGCCAACCATGTCCTCCGCAGGCACTGAACACTCGCCAGCCCTTCCCGGAGCTGCTGAATTCTTTTGAGGGAGCTGAGGCAGCTCCGGAGGCAGCCGAGGCCACGGACACCTCCGCAGGTAGGACGATGCCCTGAGGACCGGCACCGAGCAACGTGCCGGCTCGGTCATCGATTGCAAGACATGTGGGGCACTGCTGAGAGGGGCAGGGGGCCCAGGACCTTAAGGCAGTGCTTTCCTCCTCCCACACTTGCCCGAAGTTCCAAGGGGCAACGCTGTTCCCCCAAAGGCATCCCCCATACCCAACCTCCGTAACCCCCTGCTCTTCACAGCACTACTTCCTAGGGCCTGCCACGGCCCTCTCCTCCGGCACGATACTGTCCCCACAGACACTTGTGTCCCCTCCCGACCTGCTCCTCATCTCCATAGTTGCTTGGGTTGCACCTTGCCATGGGCCGTGCTAGGACCTCTCTGCGGGGAAGTGACCCTTTCCCTCCTCAGAGGCCCAGCACAAAGGAGCTGAGAGCCTCTTTCTCCGCACAGCGCACGCAGGGGCAGCTCTCGAGGAGGCTCCTGCCGTGCCCTGCCCAGAGGCTGGAGCTGCAGGCGGCCCACCAGTCACCGAGGCCCTGCAGCAGCCCCGAGCGAGAAGCCCCAGCGGGAGCTGCAGAAATGGCCCCTGCGGCTCTGCCCCTCCACTGCCTCCTCTGCGCACGCTGCACAGGAGCCTCTCAGAGCCAGCCCTGGCCGTGACGGGCGGCTCAGGAGACAGGAGAAGGGCCCAGGGAGGCCCCAGGCGTGCGCACAAAGATGCAGCTCGTTCCCAACAGCTGCCCTTAGAGAAGGAGGCCCTGCAAGAAGAAGCTGCCGTCCTGGCTGCACAGCCAGCAGCCGGCTCCGCACCCGCCAGCTCCTGCGGGTGCTCCCAGGAGAGCTGCGCGGCCGCTGCTTCTCCCCTTCCTGTCTGCTGCTTGCGGGCCGCGAGAGCTGCAAGAGCCAGGAGGCGCCTGAGAAAGAGAAGACCAAGGGGATGGAGGAGGAGAGAGAGAAGAAGGAGAAGGAGAGAGAAAAGGAGAGGGAGAAAGAGAAAGAGAAGGAGAGAGAGAGAAAGAGAGGGCCGCAAAGGCCAAAAGAACAGAGAAGGAAGAGAGCAAGAAGGAGAAGGAGAAAGGGCAAAAGAAAGGCGATAAAGGAAGAGAAATAAATAAATAAAGAGCAGTGTGAAAAGAAAGGAGTAGGGAAGGAAAGGGGGAAGGAAAGTGAAGAGAAAGGAGTGGAGAGAAGAGGTGGAGAAAGTAAGGGGGAGAAAAGAGTGGTGCCAAAATGAATGGGGAGACGAGAGGGGCAAGTAAAGAGAGCAAAGAAGGGTGAGCTAAGGCAAGAGAGAAGAAAAAGGAGGGAGAAAAGCTAGCGGGAGCCAAAAGGAAAGAAGCAAGGGAGAAATAGACAGGAGTGCTCACGTGGGGAATAAAGGGAAAGGGAGAAAAAAGTAAAAAAAAAAAGAGAAAGCAAGGGGGGCAGGCAGTGATGAAGCAAGAGAGAAAAAAAACAGGCAGGGGAACTAAGGTAGAGAGAAAAAACTGGCGAGTAGGCAAGGGGGATGTAAATGGAAGGAAAGAAAATGAAGAAAAGGGGGAGAAAGAAAAAAGCGGGAGATAAGAATGGGGGAGAAATACTGGTGAGAGAGAAAAAAAAGAGCAAAACCATGAAAATGGAGTGTTGAGAAAAAAAAGGGGGCGAAAATAATGGAGAGAAATGGGGAGAAGAGTGAAAGGGAGGAGAAAAGGGGAAGAAATGGGGGGGAAGGGTGTGAGGCAAAATAAAAGAAGGGAAGGAGAGAATAAAAAAGAAAGAAAAGGAAGGCCAAGGGGGAAAAAAAAAAGTTGAGGAGAAGGAGGTGGAAAGGGGGAAATAAAAGAGGAAAGGAAAGGGGGACAAAAGGGAGGGAGAGATGAGGAAAAAAGGGGAGAGAAAAGGGAGAAGAAAGAGGGAGAGCAAAGAAAGGAGAAAAAGAGGGGGAGAGAAAAAGGAGGAGGAAAGGGTGGGAGAAATGGGATAACAAACAGGGGGAACAAAAAGAGCCCAAAACGTTGAGGAAAACGAGGAGAAAAAAGGAGAAAACCCAGGAGCTAAAAGGTGGTGAAAAGAAGGGATGGAGGAGGGGGAGAAGAAAAGGCAGGGCAGAGAAGAGGCTAGAGAAAAGACTGGTGAAGCAAAAGGAGAAGAAAACAAGAGAAAAGTCGAGAAAAGGGGGGAAGAGGGCAGAGAAAAGATGGGGAAAAGAGTGGTGGAAGAGGGAGATGAGAAAAGAGAGAAGAGAAAGGGGGAAGAAAAGGAGGGGGACAGGAATGGGAGAAAGAAAAAAGAATAGGAAAAGGGGAGAAAAGAAAGCAGGAGGGAAAAGAAAGGAGAAGAAGAGTTGAAAGGGAGAAGGGTGAGCAAAAAATGGGGAGAATCAAAGTACGCATTAAAAAAGGAAGACAAAAGGGAGAGGGAGAAGAAGAAAGCGGGCAATGGGTAGAAAGGGGGAGAAAAGCTGGAAGAAAAGGGAAAGGCAGCAGCAGTTGGCAAGCAAGAGCTCCCAAGCACCTTCAAGCAGAAACACAGGGATTGCCTTGGGGCTGGCTGCCAGCGTTTGGCTGGTGTCCTAGCAAAAGGAAGTGCCCGTTTGCTGGCCTGGAAGCACCTCAGGGCACGCAGGAGCAGAGGCCCAGACACTTCACAGAGTGTGAGACCTGAAGCACAACCAGAGGAAGTGCCAAGAGAAGCGCGGGCTTGAGCTGCCTTCAGCCAACGCATTCACTCCCGGCGACTGGGAATGTCCCGCGGCGTGACGGTGAGCGCTTTCGAGAGACCAGGAACGGGGATCACCCCCGCGGCGTGGTGACGGAGCCGTACATTGCAATTGCTCTCTTTTGCTAAGTGCATGCTCCGGATTTAGCATCACGATCACAGACCCTGGTCCTTACGGGGGACTTCAACGCCCCCGATGTCTGCAGGGATGACCACCCAGCTAGGAAGAGACAGTCCAGGAGGTTCCTGCTGCACACAGCACATAACTTCTTCATGCACGTGGGAGATAGCCAACGAGGAGAGGGGCCACTGCCAGACCTGATACTAACAGAGAGAGATGGTCTAGTTGGAAGTGTGAAGGTGGAGGTCTTGGCTGCAAGGGACCATGAGATGTTGGAATTCACGACCCTGCGAGGAGGAAGCTGGGCAAGAAGTAGCATTGCAACGCTGGACTTCCAGAGAGATCACTTGGACCTCTTCAGGGAGCTCCTTGGAGGAATCCCCTGGGCCGGCGTCCTAGAAGGAAAGGGGGTCCAGGAGAGTTGGCTGATGTTCAAGCAGCACTTTCTCCAGGCTCAGGGTCAGTGCATTCCTACAAGGAGGAAGTCAAGCAAGGGGGAGCAGGAGACCTGTGTGGGTGGGCAAGGAACTCGTAGGAAAACGTAAAGAGAAAAAGAGAGCATACGTAAGGTGGAGGAAGGGTCAGACCCCAGAGAGGTGACAATATAGGAACAGTGAGCAGGGAGCACTGAGAGATGCAACGAGGAAGGCCAAAACCCCTTTGGAATTAGAGTGAGCAACAGATGTCAGGGACAACAGGAAGGGCTTCTACAACCACATCAGCAGCAAGAGGAAGACTAAGGAAAAGGTGGGCCCGCTGCTGAACGGGCTGGGTGCCTTGGTGACGGAGGATCCAGAGAAGGCAGAGTTACTTAATGCCTTCTTTGCTTCAGTCTTTAATGCTAAGGCTAGTCCCCATGAAGTACAGAGGCCAGACACAAGAGAGAAGAGCGGGAGAGAGGAAGACGACCCGCTGGTCGAGGAGGACTGCGTTAGAGATTAGTTGGGCAACCTGGACACGCATAAATCTATGGGCGTGGATGGGATGCACCCAAGAGTGCTGAGGGAACTGGCAGACGTTCTTGCTCAGCTGCTCTCCATCATCGTTGAGTATTGCGTGCAGTCCTGGGCTCCCCAGTACAAGAGGGACGTGGAACTTTTAGAGAGGGTCCAGTGCAGAGCAATGAAGATGATTAAGGGACTGGAGCATCTACCATATGAGGAAAGACTAAGCGAGCTGGGCCTGGGAAAGAGAAGTTGGAGAGGGGATCTCATCGACACGTACAAATACGTGAGGGGAGAATGTAAAGAGGATGGGGCCAAATTCTTCTCGGTGCTGCTCAGTGAGAGGACAAGGGCTAATGGGTATAAATTAAAGCACGGAAATTTCGTCTCCATAGGAAGAAGAACATGGCTACTCTGAGGGTGACGGAGCACTGGAACAGGCTGCCCAGAGAGGTGGTGGAGTCTCCTGCTTTGAAGCTCTTCAAAACCTGCCTGGATGCCACCCTGTGCAACGTGTCCCTGCTTGAGCAGGGCGGTTGGACTAGATGATCCCTAGAGCTCCCTTCCAGCCTCAACCATTCTGTGACTGCGTGATTGTGTGAACTGTGATTTCCGTACAGGGTTGCATCACTCTCTTAAATCACAAATCCAAGCTGCAACAGGGCATGCTGCAGGCGCGTGGGGAGGCCTGTCCATAGGGGCTTTTCACCGACACGGAGCTGGCTGCGAAGGCCAGCAGCAAGATGGTCCCCAAGGCCATGTGCACCCTTCGCCTGGGCACCGTGGGTCTCCCGTCGGGAGTCCCCACTGGCACTCGCAAAGGCAGCTCCTTGTCTCTGATCACGTCTTTTAGACCCTCTCCATAGCAGGAGCTGGCACGGGCCATGTAGGCCCCGCAGCCAGAGAGCAAAGCAACTGCCAAGGGGCATCGCAGGAGCCACCAGCGGTGCCCAGCCCAAGCAGGCAGGACACTGTGACCGTGGCAGAGTTGCCGGGCAGCGGCAGAATCCCCTTAGCGCCCACAGCCCTGGTCCATGCCCGGCTCGGCCCCCGACCCGGCCGGCGCATCACAATGAGCCCCATTGGCACGCGGGTGATAAGGCCCGCGGCGCCCGCCCGCGCCCCAGTGCAGCGCTGTGCCGGTGCGGGGCAGCAGGGAGTCGCAGGCTCCCAGCCCAGCGGTGTTATTGGCACACAGATAGCGCTGTAGGCTCGGTGCGACCTGACCAGCGCCTGCTGTTTGTCGGCGTGGGACAGGCTCACACCGCAGCCCTCTGCCTGGCCGTGTCACCATGGGCCAGGCCATGTGCTGCGGCGCCCGGGGCGCAGATGGCCCCGCTGAGGGCACGCAGCAAGGGTCTGGGGCCCCTCACGGCGCGAATCCTGCCAGTGGCCACGGACTCGTGCCCGGGGAAGCCTCCCGACCCGCGGCGCCACTCGGCGCCTTTGTGTCGCGCAGGAGCCCGCAGCTCCTGCTCTGCGACAGCGTGCTGGTGACCCGGCGCCAGCGCACCAAGAGCAGGCATCTCCTGCTCCTGCCGGATGCCATGGCCGTCGCCAGGTTCAGGTGAGAAGAGCGGCCAGCGCCGTCCTTTCCCCAGCCACCGCCTATGGCCCCTGCCCCCGCGCACCGCTGCTCCCGCAGCTGCTCCCGCCGCAGCAGAAAGCGCCTCCTCGACGCTCCCTGCTGACGCGGCGGGCACGGGCTGCTCACTGCAGCTCTGTCGGGGCCGCAGAGCGGCACGTGCTTGTGCTGCAGCCCGCAGGCTAACACAGCTGCCGTCATAGCTGAGCCCTCGCGGACTTTTCCAAGGTGCCCTTGCGGGTGCTGGGGCCGCCCCCAGCACACAGCCACAAGGCGATACCTGCGCTTCCTCCCGGCAGATGCGGATCATCCTTCCTTGTGAAGCACCAGGTGCCGCTGCGGGACCTCTGGGTGCTGTGTGAGAAGGATGAGGCGGCGTCCGGATGGGGAGATGAGGAGGAGGAGGTTGGGGGCCTCAAGTGCCCCAAGAGCCTTGTCCTCATCTGGCCCATGGGCCCCTGCGTGCTCACTTTTGGGTGAGTGCTGGGGACGCTTGGAGGGCTTGTGAGCGCTGCCAAGTGGGCGAGATGTGTCCGGGGAGGAGGAGCAGCGTGCGCTGACGCTGCTTCTCTTTCTCGCTGCAGGACGCAGGAGGCCAAGGAGCTTTGGCTGAGCACCATGTTCAGGTGAGGTGTGCCGGGGAGCTCAGCGCGCCGGTGGCGGCGCCAAGGCTGCCGGCGGTGCAGAGCTGCCCACAGCGCGGGGGGCAGCGCTGGAGCTGGGGGAGAGGGACCCAGGAAGGGGCCCCCGCGCAGGCAGCAGGGCCGGGGCGACGCAGAGCGCTGCTGCCAGCCAGCCAGCGCGGCGGGAAGGGCTCCGGGGCCAGGGTGGCGGCGTGGGGGCACACGGCTGGTGGGGGGGAGGGGACAGAGGGGCTGGCAGTGAGCGAGCTCTGCCTTCGTCCCTGCCCTGTGCCCAGCCAAAGCCCAGGAGCCCAGGAGAGCCGGCTCACCCGCCTCGCCTCCCTTCGGCTCCTCATGGAGACCGTCGTGGCCTTCAACGGTCCCGTAAGTGTCGCGGGGTCGTGCGCTGCGCTCCCAGCGCTGCGGCGGGACCTTGGGGAAGGGCCCTGCGAGCAGCTGCTCACGGGACCGCTCTGCTCTCTTTCCTAGCCGGGGTCGCTGACCCCTCGCATCGTGGAGGCCCTGCTGGTGGTGCAGGTGAGCGGGAGCTGCCTCTGGCCCAGCCCGTGTTGGGGGATGGCGGCAGCCACCCGACTTTTGGGAGGGCTCATGGCAGGGGCCATTCCCACAGCCAACCATGTCCTCCGCAGGCACTGAACACTCGCCAGCCCTTCCCGGAGCTGCTGAATTCTTTTGAGGGAGCTGAGGCAGCTCCGGAGGCAGCCGAGGCCACGGACACCTCCGCAGGTAGGACGATGCCCTGAGGACCGGCACCGAGCAACGTGCCGGCTCGGTCATCGATTGCAAGACATGTGGGGCACTGCTGAGAGGGGCAGGGGGCCCAGGACCTTAAGGCAGTGCTTTCCTCCTCCCACACTTGCCCGAAGTTCCAAGGGGCAACGCTGTTCCCCCAAAGGCATCCCCCATACCCAACCTCCGTAACCCCCTGCTCTTCACAGCACTACTTCCTAGGGGCTGCCACGGCCCTCTCCTCCGGCACGATACTGTCCCCACAGACACTTGTGTCCCCTCCCGACCTGCTCCTCATCTCCATAGTTGCTTGGGTTGCACCTTGCCATGGGCCGTGCTAGGACCTCTCTGCGGGGAAGTGACCCTTTCCCTCCTCAGAGGCCCAGCACAAAGGAGCTGAGAGCCTCTTTCTCCGCACAGCGCACGCAGGGGCAGCTCTCGAGGAGGCTCCTGCCGTGCCCTGCCCAGAGGCTGGAGCTGCAGGCGGCCCACCAGTCACCGAGGCCCTGCAGCAGCCCCGAGCGAGAAGCCCCAGCGGGAGCTGCAGAAATGGCCCCTGCGGCTCTGCCCCTCCACTGCCTCCTCTGCGCACGCTGCACAGGAGCCTCTCAGAGCCAGCCCTGGCCGTGACGGGCGGCTCAGGAGACAGGAGAAGGGCCCAGGGAGGCCCCAGGCGTGCGCACAAAGATGCAGCTCGTTCCCAACAGCTGCCCTTAGAGAAGGAGGCCCTGCAAGAAGAAGCTGCCGTCCTGGCTGCACAGCCAGCAGCCGGCTCCGCACCCGCCAGCTCCTGCGGGTGCTCCCAGGAGAGCTGCGCGGCCGCTGCTTCTCCCCTTCCTGCCTGCTGCTTGCGGGCCGCGAGAGCTGCAAGAGCCAGGAGGCGCCTGAGAAAGAGAAGACCAAGGGGATGGAGGAGGAGAGAGAGAAGAAGGAGAAGGAGAGAGAAAAGGAGAGGGAGAAAGAGAAAGAGAAGGAGAGAGAGAGAAAGAGAGGGCCGCAAAGGCCAAAAGAACAGAGAAGGAAGAGAGCAAGAAGGAGAAGGAGAAAGGGCAAAAGAAAGGCGATAAAGGAAGAGAAATAAATAAATAAAGAGCAGTGTGAAAAGAAAGGAGTAGGGAAGGAAAGGGGGAAGGAAAGTGAAGAGAAAGGAGTGGAGAGAAGAGGTGGAGAAAGTAAGGGGGAGAAAAGAGTGGTGCCAAAATGAATGGGGAGACGAGAGGGGCAAGTAAAGAGAGCAAAGAAGGGTGAGCTAAGGCAAGAGAGAAGAAAAAGGAGGGAGAAAAGCTAGCGGGAGCCAAAAGGAAAGAAGCAAGGGAGAAATAGACAGGAGTGCTCACGTGGGGAATAAAGGGAAAGGGAGAAAAAAGTAAAAAAAAAAAGAGAAAGCAAGGGGGGCAGGCAGTGATGAAGCAAGAGAGAAAAAAAACAGGCAGGGGAACTAAGGTAGAGAGAAAAAACTGGCGAGTAGGCAAGGGGGATGTAAATGGAAGGAAAGAAAATGAAGAAAAGGGGGAGAAAGAAAAAAGCGGGAGATAAGAATGGGGGAGAAATACTGGTGAGAGAGAAAAAAAAGAGCAAAACCATGAAAATGGAGTGTTGAGAAAAAAAAGGGGGCGAAAATAATGGAGAGAAATGGGGAGAAGAGTGAAAGGGAGGAGAAAAGGGGAAGAAATGGGGGGGAAGGGTGTGAGGCAAAATAAAAGAAGGGAAGGAGAGAATAAAAAAGAAAGAAAAGGAAGGCCAAGGGGGAAAAAAAAAAAAGTTGAGGAGAAGGAGGTGGAAAGGGGGAAATAAAAGAGGAAAGGAAAGGGGGACAAAAGGGAGGGAGAGATGAGGAAAAAAGGGGAGAGAAAAGGGAGAAGAAAGAGGGAGAGCAAAGAAAGGAGAAAAAGAGGGGGAGAGAAAAAGGAGGAGGAAAGGGTGGGAGAAATGGGATAACAAAAGGCAGGGGGAACAAAAAGAGCCCAAAACGTTGAGGAAAACGAGGAGAAAAAAGGAGAAAACCCAGGAGCTAAAAGGTGGTGAAAAGAAGGGATGGAGGAGGGGGAGAAGAAAAGGCAGGGCAGAGAAGAGGCTAGAGAAAAGACTGGTGAAGCAAAAGGAGAAGAAAACAAGAGAAAAGTCGAGAAAAGGGGGGAAGAGGGCAGAGAAAAGATGGGGAAAAGAGTGGTGGAAGAGGGAGATGAGAAAAGAGAGAAGAGAAAGGGGGAAGAAAAGGAGGGGGACAGGAATGGGAGAAAGAAAAAAGAATAGGAAAAGGGGAGAAAAGAAAGCAGGAGGGAAAAGAAAGGAGAAGAAGAGTTGAAAGGGAGAAGGGTGAGCAAAAAATGGGGAGAATCAAAGTACGCATTAAAAAAGGAAGACAAAAGGGAGAGGGAGAAGAAGAAAGCGGGCAATGGGTAGAAAGGGGGAGAAAAGCTGGAAGAAAAGGGAAAGGCAGCAGCAGTTGGCAAGCAAGAGCTCCCAAGCACCTTCAAGCAGAAACACAGGGATTGCCTTGGGGCTGGCTGCCAGCGTTTGGCTGGTGTCCTAGCAAAAGGAAGTGCCCGTTTGCTGGCCTGGAAGCACCTCAGGGCACGCAGGAGCAGAGGCCCAGACACTTCACAGAGTGTGAGACCTGAAGCACAACCAGAGGAAGTGCCAAGAGAAGCGCGGGCTTGAGCTGCCTTCAGCCAACGCATTCACTCCCGGCGACTGGGAATGTCCCGCGGCGTGACGGTGAGCGCTTTCGAGAGACCAGGAACGGGGATCACCCCCGCGGCGTGGTGACGGAGCCGTACATTGCAATTGCTCTCTTTTGCTAAGTGCATGCTCCGGATTTAGCATCACGATCACAGACCCTGGTCCTTACGGGGGACTTCAACGCCCCCGATGTCTGCAGGGATGACCACCCAGCTAGGAAGAGACAGTCCAGGAGGTTCCTGCTGCACACAGCACATAACTTCTTCATGCACGTGGGAGATAGCCAACGAGGAGAGGGGCCACTGCCAGACCTGATACTAACAGAGAGAGATGGTCTAGTTGGAAGTGTGAAGGTGGAGGTCTTGGCTGCAAGGGACCATGAGATGTTGGAATTCACGACCCTGCGAGGAGGAAGCTGGGCAAGAAGTAGCATTGCAACGCTGGACTTCCAGAGAGATCACTTGGACCTCTTCAGGGAGCTCCTTGGAGGAATCCCCTGGGCCGGGGTCCTAGAAGGAAAGGGGGTCCAGGAGAGTTGGCTGATGTTCAAGCAGCACTTTCTCCAGGCTCAGGGTCAGTGCATTCCTACAAGGAGGAAGTCAAGCAAGGGGGAGCAGGAGACCTGTGTGGGTGGGCAAGGAACTCGTAGGAAAACGTAAAGAGAAAAAGAGAGCATACGTAAGGTGGAGGAAGGGTCAGACCCCAGAGAGGTGACAATATAGGAACAGTGAGCAGGGAGCACTGAGAGATGCAACGAGGAAGGCCAAAACCCCTTTGGAATTAGAGTGAGCAACAGATGTCAGGGACAACAGGAAGGGCTTCTACAACCACATCAGCAGCAAGAGGAAGACTAAGGAAAAGGTGGGCCCACTGCTGAACGGGCTGGGTGCCTTGGTGACGGAGGATCCAGAGAAGGCAGAGTTACTTAATGCCTTCTTTGCTTCAGTCTTTAATGCTAAGGCTAGTCCCCATGAAGTACAGAGGCCAGACACAAGAGAGAAGAGCGGGAGAGAGGAAGACGACCCGCTGGTCGAGGAGGACTGCGTTAGAGATTAGTTGGGCAACCTGGACACGCATAAATCTATGGGCGTGGATGGGATGCACCCAAGAGTGCTGAGGGAACTGGCAGACGTTCTTGCTCAGCTGCTCTCCATCATCGTTGAGTATTGCGTGCAGTCCTGGGCTCCCCAGTACAAGAGGGACGTGGAACTTTTAGAGAGGGTCCAGTGCAGAGCAATGAAGATGATTAAGGGACTGGAGCATCTACCATATGAGGAAAGACTAAGCGAGCTGGGCCTGGGAAAGAGAAGTTGGAGAGGGGATCTCATCGACACGTACAAATACGTGAGGGGAGAATGTAAAGAGGATGGGGCCAAATTCTTCTCGGTGCTGCTCAGTGAGAGGACAAGGGCTAATGGGTATAAATTAAAGCACGGAAATTTCGTCTCCATAGGAAGAAGAACATGGCTACTCTGAGGGTGACGGAGCACTGGAACAGGCTGCCCAGAGAGGTGGTGGAGTCTCCTGCTTTGAAGCTCTTCAAAACCTGCCTGGATGCCACCCTGTGCAACGTGTCCCTGCTTGAGCAGGGCGGTTGGACTAGATGATCCCTAGAGCTCCCTTCCAGCCTCAACCATTCTGTGACTGCGTGATTGTGTGAACTGTGATTTCCGTACAGGGTTGCATCACTCTCTTAAATCACAAATCCAAGCTGCAACAGGGCATGCTGCAGGCGCGTGGGGAGGCCTGTCCATAGGGGCTTTTCACCGACACGGAGCTGGCTGCGAAGGCCAGCAGCAAGATGGTCCCCAAGGCCATGTGCACCCTTCGCCTGGGCACCGTGGGTCTCCCGTCGGGAGTCCCCACTGGCACTCGCAAAGGCAGCTCCTTGTCTCTGATCACGTCTTTTAGACCCTCTCCATAGCAGGAGCTGGCACGGGCCATGTAGGCCCCGCAGCCAGAGAGCAAAGCAACTGCCAAGGGGCATCGCAGGAGCCACCAGCGGTGCCCAGCCCAAGCAGGCAGGACACTGTGACCGTGGCAGAGTTGCCGGGCAGCGGCAGAATCCCCTTAGCGCCCACAGCCCTGGTCCATGCCCGGCTCGGCCCCCGACCCGGCCGGCGCATCACAATGAGCCCCATTGGCACGCGGGTGATAAGGCCCGCGGCGCCCGCCCGCGCCCCAGTGCAGCGCTGTGCCGGTGCGGGGCAGCAGGGAGTCGCAGGCTCCCAGCCCAGCGGTGTTATTGGCACACAGATAGCGCTGTAGGCTCGGTGCGACCTGACCAGCGCCTGCTGTTTGTCGGCGTGGGACAGGCTCACACCGCAGCCCTCTGCCTGGCCGTGTCACCATGGGCCAGGCCATGTGCTGCGGCGCCCGGGGCGCAGATGGCCCCGCTGAGGGCACGCAGCAAGGGTCTGGGGCCCCTCACGGCGCGAATCCTGCCAGTGGCCACGGACTCGTGCCCGGGGAAGCCTCCCGACCCGCGGCGCCACTCGGCGCCTTTGTGTCGCGCAGGAGCCCGCAGCTCCTGCTCTGCGACAGCGTGCTGGTGACCCGGCGCCAGCGCACCAAGAGCAGGCATCTCCTGCTCCTACCGGATGCCATGGCCGTCGCCAGGTTCAGGTGAGAAGAGCGGCCAGCGCCGTCCTTTCCCCAGCCACCGCCTATGGCCCCTGCCCCCGCGCACCGCTGCTCCCGCAGCTGCTCCCGCCGCAGCAGAAAGCGCCTCCTCGACGCTCCCTGCTGACGCGGCGGGCACGGGCTGCTCACTGCAGCTCTGTCGGGGCCGCAGAGCGGCACGTGCTTGTGCTGCAGCCCGCAGGCTAACACAGCTGCCGTCATAGCTGAGCCCTCGCGGACTTTTCCAAGGTGCCCTTGCGGGTGCTGGGGCCGCCCCCAGCACACAGCCACAAGGCGATACCTGCGCTTCCTCCCGGCAGATGCGGATCATCCTTCCTTGTGAAGCACCAGGTGCCGCTGCGGGACCTCTGGGTGCTGTGTGAGAAGGATGAGGCGGCGTCCGGATGGGGAGATGAGGAGGAGGAGGTTGGGGGCCTCAAGTGCCCCAAGAGCCTTGTCCTCATCTGGCCCATGGGCCCCTGCGTGCTCACTTTTGGGTGAGTGCTGGGGACGCTTGGAGGGCTTGTGAGCGCTGCCAAGTGGGCGAGATGTGTCCGGGGAGGAGGAGCAGCGTGCGCTGACGCTGCTTCTCTTTCTCGCTGCAGGACGCAGGAGGCCAAGGAGCTTTGGCTGAGCACCATGTTCAGGTGAGGCGTGCCGGGGAGCTCAGCACGCCCGCGGCGGCGCCAAGGCTGCCGGCGGTGCAGAGCTGCCCACAGCGCGGGGGGCAGCGCTGGAGCTGGGGGAGAGGGACCCAGGAAGGGGCCCCCGCGCAGGCAGCAGGGCCGGGGCGACGCAGAGCGCTGCTGCCAGCCAGCCAGCGCGGCGGGAAGGGCTCCGGGGCCAGGGTGGCGGCGTGGGGGCACACGGCTGGTGGGGGGGAGGGGACAGAGGGGCTGGCAGTGAGCGAGCTCTGCCTTCGTCCCTGCCCTGTGCCCAGCCAAAGCCCAGGAGCCCAGGAGAGCCGGCTCACCCGCCTCGCCTCCCTTCGGCTCCTCATGGAGACCGTCGTGGCCTTCAACGGTCCCGTAAGTGTCGCGGGGTCGTGCGCTGCGCTCCCAGCGCTGCGGCGGGACCTTGGGGAAGGGCCCTGCGAGCAGCTGCTCACGGGACCGCTCTGCTCTCTTTCCTAGCCGGGGTCGCTGACCCCTCGCATCGTGGAGGCCCTGCTGGTGGTGCAGGTGAGCGGGAGCTGCCTCTGGCCCAGCCCGTGTTGGGGGATGGCGGCAGCCACCCGACTTTTGGGAGGGCTCATGGCAGGGGCCATTCCCACAGCCAACCATGTCCTCCGCAGGCACTGAACACTCGCCAGCCCTTCCCGGAGCTGCTGAATTCTTTTGAGGGAGCTGAGGCAGCTCCGGAGGCAGCCGAGGCCACGGACACCTCCGCAGGTAGGACGATGCCCTGAGGACCGGCACCGAGCAACGTGCCGGCTCGGTCATCGATTGCAAGACATGTGGGGCACTGCTGAGAGGGGCAGGGGGCCCAGGACCTTAAGGCAGTGCTTTCCTCCTCCCACACTTGCCCGAAGTTCCAAGGGGCAACGCTGTTCCCCCAAAGGCATCCCCCATACCCAACCTCCGTAACCCCCTGCTCTTCACAGCACTACTTCCTAGGGGCTGCCACGGCCCTCTCCTCCGGCACGATACTGTCCCCACAGACACTTGTGTCCCCTCCCGACCTGCTCCTCATCTCCATAGTTGCTTGGGTTGCACCTTGCCATGGGCCGTGCTAGGACCTCTCTGCGGGGAAGTGACCCTTTCCCTCCTCAGAGGCCCAGCACAAAGGAGCTGAGAGCCTCTTTCTCCGCACAGCGCACGCAGGGGCAGCTCTCGAGGAGGCTCCTGCCGTGCCCTGCCCAGAGGCTGGAGCTGCAGGCGGCCCACCAGTCACCGAGGCCCTGCAGCAGCCCCGAGCGAGAAGCCCCAGCGGGAGCTGCAGAAATGGCCCCTGCGGCTCTGCCCCTCCACTGCCTCCTCTGCGCACGCTGCACAGGAGCCTCTCAGAGCCAGCCCTGGCCGTGACGGGCGGCTCAGGAGACAGGAGAAGGGCCCAGGGAGGCCCCAGGCGTGCGCACAAAGATGCAGCTCGTTCCCAACAGCTGCCCTTAGAGAAGGAGGCCCTGCAAGAAGAAGCTGCCGTCCTGGCTGCACAGCCAGCAGCCGGCTCCGCACCCGCCAGCTCCTGCGGGTGCTCCCAGGAGAGCTGCGCGGCCGCTGCTTCTCCCCTTCCTGCCTGCTGCTTGCGGGCCGCGAGAGCTGCAAGAGCCAGGAGGCGCCTGAGAAAGAGAAGACCAAGGGGATGGAGGAGGAGAGAGAGAAGAAGGAGAAGGAGAGAGAAAAGGAGAGGGAGAAAGAGAAAGAGAAGGAGAGAGAGAGAAAGAGAGGGCCGCAAAGGCCAAAAGAACAGAGAAGGAAGAGAGCAAGAAGGAGAAGGAGAAAGGGCAAAAGAAAGGCGATAAAGGAAGAGAAATAAATAAATAAAGAGCAGTGTGAAAAGAAAGGAGTAGGGAAGGAAAGGGGGAAGGAAAGTGAAGAGAAAGGAGTGGAGAGAAGAGGTGGAGAAAGTAAGGGGGAGAAAAGAGTGGTGCCAAAATGAATGGGGAGACGAGAGGGGCAAGTAAAGAGAGCAAAGAAGGGTGAGCTAAGGCAAGAGAGAAGAAAAAGGAGGGAGAAAAGCTAGCGGGAGCCAAAAGGAAAGAAGCAAGGGAGAAATAGACAGGAGTGCTCACGTGGGGAATAAAGGGAAAGGGAGAAAAAAGTAAAAAAAAAAAGAGAAAGCAAGGGGGGCAGGCAGTGATGAAGCAAGAGAGAAAAAAAACAGGCAGGGGAACTAAGGTAGAGAGAAAAAACTGGCGAGTAGGCAAGGGGGATGTAAATGGAAGGAAAGAAAATGAAGAAAAGGGGGAGAAAGAAAAAAGCGGGAGATAAGAATGGGGGAGAAATACTGGTGAGAGAGAAAAAAAAGAGCAAAACCATGAAAATGGAGTGTTGAGAAAAAAAAGGGGGCGAAAATAATGGAGAGAAATGGGGAGAAGAGTGAAAGGGAGGAGAAAAGGGGAAGAAATGGGGGGGAAGGGTGTGAGGCAAAATAAAAGAAGGGAAGGAGAGAATAAAAAAGAAAGAAAAGGAAGGCCAAGGGGGAAAAAAAAAAAGTTGAGGAGAAGGAGGTGGAAAGGGGGAAATAAAAGAGGAAAGGAAAGGGGGACAAAAGGGAGGGAGAGATGAGGAAAAAAGGGGAGAGAAAAGGGAGAAGAAAGAGGGAGAGCAAAGAAAGGAGAAAAAGAGGGGGAGAGAAAAAGGAGGAGGAAAGGGTGGGAGAAATGGGATAACAAAAGGCAGGGGGAACAAAAAGAGCCCAAAACGTTGAGGAAAACGAGGAGAAAAAAGGAGAAAACCCAGGAGCTAAAAGGTGGTGAAAAGAAGGGATGGAGGAGGGGGAGAAGAAAAGGCAGGGCAGAGAAGAGGCTAGAGAAAAGACTGGTGAAGCAAAAGGAGAAGAAAACAAGAGAAAAGTCGAGAAAAGGGGGGAAGAGGGCAGAGAAAAGATGGGGAAAAGAGTGGTGGAAGAGGGAGATGAGAAAAGAGAGAAGAGAAAGGGGGAAGAAAAGGAGGGGGACAGGAATGGGAGAAAGAAAAAAGAATAGGAAAAGGGGAGAAAAGAAAGCAGGAGGGAAAAGAAAGGAGAAGAAGAGTTGAAAGGGAGAAGGGTGAGCAAAAAATGGGGAGAATCAAAGTACGCATTAAAAAAGGAAGACAAAAGGGAGAGGGAGAAGAAGAAAGCGGGCAATGGGTAGAAAGGGGGAGAAAAGCTGGAAGAAAAGGGAAAGGCAGCAGCAGTTGGCAAGCAAGAGCTCCCAAGCACCTTCAAGCAGAAACACAGGGATTGCCTTGGGGCTGGCTGCCAGCGTTTGGCTGGTGTCCTAGCAAAAGGAAGTGCCCGTTTGCTGGCCTGGAAGCACCTCAGGGCACGCAGGAGCAGAGGCCCAGACACTTCACAGAGTGTGAGACCTGAAGCACAACCAGAGGAAGTGCCAAGAGAAGCGCGGGCTTGAGCTGCCTTCAGCCAACGCATTCACTCCCGGCGACTGGGAATGTCCCGCGGCGTGACGGTGAGCGCTTTCGAGAGACCAGGAACGGGGATCACCCCCGCGGCGTGGTGACGGAGCCGTACATTGCAATTGCTCTCTTTTGCTAAGTGCATGCTCCGGATTTAGCATCACGATCACAGACCCTGGTCCTTACGGGGGACTTCAACGCCCCCGATGTCTGCAGGGATGACCACCCAGCTAGGAAGAGACAGTCCAGGAGGTTCCTGCTGCACACAGCACATAACTTCTTCATGCACGTGGGAGATAGCCAACGAGGAGAGGGGCCACTGCCAGACCTGATACTAACAGAGAGAGATGGTCTAGTTGGAAGTGTGAAGGTGGAGGTCTTGGCTGCAAGGGACCATGAGATGTTGGAATTCACGACCCTGCGAGGAGGAAGCTGGGCAAGAAGTAGCATTGCAACGCTGGACTTCCAGAGAGATCACTTGGACCTCTTCAGGGAGCTCCTTGGAGGAATCCCCTGGGCCGGGGTCCTAGAAGGAAAGGGGGTCCAGGAGAGTTGGCTGATGTTCAAGCAGCACTTTCTCCAGGCTCAGGGTCAGTGCATTCCTACAAGGAGGAAGTCAAGCAAGGGGGAGCAGGAGACCTGTGTGGGTGGGCAAGGAACTCGTAGGAAAACGTAAAGAGAAAAAGAGAGCATACGTAAGGTGGAGGAAGGGTCAGACCCCAGAGAGGTGACAATATAGGAACAGTGAGCAGGGAGCACTGAGAGATGCAACGAGGAAGGCCAAAACCCCTTTGGAATTAGAGTGAGCAACAGATGTCAGGGACAACAGGAAGGGCTTCTACAACCACATCAGCAGCAAGAGGAAGACTAAGGAAAAGGTGGGCCCGCTGCTGAACGGGCTGGGTGCCTTGGTGACGGAGGATCCAGAGAAGGCAGAGTTACTTAATGCCTTCTTTGCTTCAGTCTTTAATGCTAAGGCTAGTCCCCATGAAGTACAGAGGCCAGACACAAGAGAGAAGAGCGGGAGAGAGGAAGACGACCCGCTGGTCGAGGAGGACTGCGTTAGAGATCAGTTGGGCAACCTGGACACGCATAAATCTATGGGCGTGGATGGGATGCACCCAAGAGTGCTGAGGGAACTGGCAGACGTTCTTGCTCAGCTGCTCTCCATCATCGTTGAGTATTGCGTGCAGTCCTGGGCTCCCCAGTACAAGAGGGACGTGGAACTTTTAGAGAGGGTCCAGTGCAGAGCAATGAAGATGATTAAGGGACTGGAGCATCTACCATATGAGGAAAGACTAAGCGAGCTGGGCCTGGGAAAGAGAAGTTGGAGAGGGGATCTCATCGACACGTACAAATACGTGAGGGGAGAATGTAAAGAGGATGGGGCCAAATTCTTCTCGGTGCTGGTCAGTGAGAGGACAAGGGCTAATGGGTATAAATTAAAGCACGGAAATTTCGTCTCCATAGGAAGAAGAACATGGCTACTCTGAGGGTGACGGAGCACTGGAACAGGCTGCCCAGAGAGGTGGTGGAGTCTCCTGCTTTGAAGCTCTTCAAAACCTGCCTGGATGCCACCCTGTGCAACGTGTCCCTGCTTGAGCAGGGCGGTTGGACTAGATGATCCCTAGAGCTCCCTTCCAGCCTCAACCATTCTGTGACTGCGTGATTGTGTGAACTGTGATTTCCGTACAGGGTTGCATCACTCTCTTAAATCACAAATCCAAGCTGCAACAGGGCATGCTGCAGGCGCGTGGGGAGGCCTGTCCATAGGGGCTTTTCACCGACACGGAGCTGGCTGCGAAGGCCAGCAGCAAGATGGTCCCCAAGGCCATGTGCACCCTTCGCCTGGGCACCGTGGGTCTCCCGTCGGGAGTCCCCACTGGCACTCGCAAAGGCAGCTCCTTGTCTCTTTTAGACCCTCTCCATAGCAGGAGCTGGCACGGGCCATGTAGGCCCCGCAGCCAGAGAGCAAAGCAACTGCCAAGGGGCATCGCAGGAGCCACCAGCGGTGCCCAGCCCAAGCAGGCAGGACACTGTGACCGTGGCAGAGTTGCCGGGCAGCGGCAGAATCCCCTTAGCGCCCACAGCCCTGGTCCATGCCCGGCTCGGGCCCCGACCCGGCCGGCGCATCACAATGAGCCCCATTGGCACGCGGGTGATAAGGCCCGCGGCGCCCGCCCGCGCCCCAGTGCAGCGCTGTGCCGGTGCGGGGCAGCAGGGAGTCGCAGGCTCCCAGCCCAGCGGTGTTATTGGCACACAGATAGCGCTGTAGGCTCGGTGCGACCTGACCAGCGCCTGCTGTTTGTCGGCGTGGGACAGGCTCACACCGCAGCCCTCTGCCTGGCCGTGTCACCATGGGCCAGGCCATGTGCTGCGGCGCCCGGGGCGCAGATGGCCCCGCTGAGGGCACGCAGCAAGGGTCTGGGGCCCCTCACGGCGCGAATCCTGCCAGTGGCCACGGACTCGTGCCCGGGGAAGCCTCCCGACCCGCGGCGCCACTCGGCGCCTTTGTGTCGCGCAGGAGCCCGCAGCTCCTGCTCTGCGACAGCGTGCTGGTGACCCGGCGCCAGCGCACCAAGAGCAGGCATCTCCTGCTCCTGCCGGATGCCATGGCCGTCGCCAGGTTCAGGTGAGAAGAGCGGCCAGCGCCGTCCTTTCCCCAGCCACCGCCTATGGCCCCTGCCCCCGCGCACCGCTGCTCCCGCAGCTGCTCCCGCCGCAGCAGAAAGCGCCTCCTCGACGCTCCCTGCTGACGCGGCGGGCACGGGCTGCTCACTGCAGCTCTGTCGGGGCCGCAGAGCGGCACGTGCTTGTGCTGCAGCCCGCAGGCTAACACAGCTGCCGTCATAGCTGAGCCCTCGCGGACTTTTCCAAGGTGCCCTTGCGGGTGCTGGGGCCGCCCCCAGCACACAGCCACAAGGCGATACCTGCGCTTCCTCCCGGCAGATGCGGATCATCCTTCCTTGTGAAGCACCAGGTGCCGCTGCGGGACCTCTGGGTGCTGTGTGAGAAGGATGAGGCGGCGTCCGGATGGGGAGATGAGGAGGAGGAGGTTGGGGGCCTCAAGTGCCCCAAGAGCCTTGTCCTCATCTGGCCCATGGGCCCCTGCGTGCTCACTTTTGGGTGAGTGCTGGGGACGCTTGGAGGGCTTGTGAGCGCTGCCAAGTGGGCGAGATGTGTCCGGGGAGGAGGAGCAGCGTGCGCTGACGCTGCTTCTCTTTCTCGCTGCAGGACGCAGGAGGCCAAGGAGCTTTGGCTGAGCACCATGTTCAGGTGAGGCGTGCCGGGGAGCTCAGCACGCCCGCGGCGGCGCCAAGGCTGCCGGCGGTGCAGAGCTGCCCACAGCGCGGGCAGCAGCGCTGGAGCTGGGGGAGAGGGACCCAGGAAGGGGCCCCCGCGCAGGCAGCAGGGCCGGGGCGACGCAGAGCGCTGCTGCCAGCCAGCCAGCGCGGCGGGAAGGGCTCCGGGGCCAGGGTGGCGGCGTGGGGGCACACGGCTGGTGGGGGGGAGGGGACAGAGGGGCTGGCAGTGAGCGAGCTCTGCCTTCGTCCCTGCCCTGTGCCCAGCCAAAGCCCAGGAGCCCAGGAGAGCCGGCTCACCCGCCTCGCCTCCCTTCGGCTCCTCATGGAGACCGTCGTGGCCTTCAACGGTCCCGTAAGTGTCGCGGGGTCGTGCGCTGCGCTCCCAGCGCTGCGGCGGGACCTTGGGGAAGGGCCCTGCGAGCAGCTGCTCACGGGACCGCTCTGCTCTCTTTCCTAGCCGGGGTCGCTGACCCCTCGCATCGTGGAGGCCCTGCTGGTGGTGCAGGTGAGCGGGAGCTGCCTCTGGCCCAGCCCGTGTTGGGGGATGGCGGCAGCCACCCGACTTTTGGGAGGGCTCATGGCAGGGGCCATTCCCACAGCCAACCATGTCCTCCGCAGGCACTGAACACTCGCCAGCCCTTCCCGGAGCTGCTGAATTCTTTTGAGGGAGCTGAGGCAGCTCCGGAGGCAGCCGAGGCCACGGACACCTCCGCAGGTAGGACGATGCCCTGAGGACCGGCACCGAGCAACGTGCCGGCTCGGTCATCGATTGCAAGACATGTGGGGCACTGCTGAGAGGGGCAGGGGGCCCAGGACCTTAAGGCAGTGCTTTCCTCCTCCCACACTTGCCCGAAGTTCCAAGGGGCAACGCTGTTCCCCCAAAGGCATCCCCCATACCCAACCTCCGTAACCCCCTGCTCTTCACAGCACTACTTCCTAGGGCCTGCCACGGCCCTCTCCTCCGGCACGATACTGTCCCCACAGACACTTGTGTCCCCTCCCGACCTGCTCCTCATCTCCATAGTTGCTTGGGTTGCACCTTGCCATGGGCCGTGCTAGGACCTCTCTGCGGGGAAGTGACCCTTTCCCTCCTCAGAGGCCCAGCACAAAGGAGCTGAGAGCCTCTTTCTCCGCACAGCGCACGCAGGGGCAGCTCTCGAGGAGGCTCCTGCCGTGCCCTGCCCAGAGGCTGGAGCTGCAGGCGGCCCACCAGTCACCGAGGCCCTGCAGCAGCCCCGAGCGAGAAGCCCCAGCGGGAGCTGCAGAAATGGCCCCTGCGGCTCTGCCCCTCCACTGCCTCCTCTGCGCACGCTGCACAGGAGCCTCTCAGAGCCAGCCCTGGCCGTGACGGGCGGCTCAGGAGACAGGAGAAGGGCCCAGGGAGGCCCCAGGCGTGCGCACAAAGATGCAGCTCGTTCCCAACAGCTGCCCTTAGAGAAGGAGGCCCTGCAAGAAGAAGCTGCCGTCCTGGCTGCACAGCCAGCAGCCGGCTCCGCACCCGCCAGCTCCTGCGGGTGCTCCCAGGAGAGCTGCGCGGCCGCTGCTTCTCCCCTTCCTGCCTGCTGCTTGCGGGCCGCGAGAGCTGCAAGAGCCAGGAGGCGCCTGAGAAAGAGAAGACCAAGGGGATGGAGGAGGAGAGAGAGAAGAAGGAGAAGGAGAGAGAAAAGGAGAGGGAGAAAGAGAAAGAGAAGGAGAGAGAGAGAAAGAGAGGGCCGCAAAGGCCAAAAGAACAGAGAAGGAAGAGAGCAAGAAGGAGAAGGAGAAAGGGCAAAAGAAAGGCGATAAAGGAAGAGAAATAAATAAATAAAGAGCAGTGTGAAAAGAAAGGAGTAGGGAAGGAAAGGGGGAAGGAAAGTGAAGAGAAAGGAGTGGAGAGAAGAGGTGGAGAAAGTAAGGGGGAGAAAAGAGTGGTGCCAAAATGAATGGGGAGACGAGAGGGGCAAGTAAAGAGAGCAAAGAAGGGTGAGCTAAGGCAAGAGAGAAGAAAAAGGAGGGAGAAAAGCTAGCGGGAGCCAAAAGGAAAGAAGCAAGGGAGAAATAGACAGGAGTGCTCACGTGGGGAATAAAGGGAAAGGGAGAAAAAAGTAAAAAAAAAAAGAGAAAGCAAGGGGGGCAGGCAGTGATGAAGCAAGAGAGAAAAAAAACAGGCAGGGGAACTAAGGTAGAGAGAAAAAACTGGCGAGTAGGCAAGGGGGATGTAAATGGAAGGAAAGAAAATGAAGAAAAGGGGGAGAAAGAAAAAAGCGGGAGATAAGAATGGGGGAGAAATACTGGTGAGAGAGAAAAAAAAGAGCAAAACCATGAAAATGGAGTGTTGAGAAAAAAAAGGGGGCGAAAATAATGGAGAGAAATGGGGAGAAGAGTGAAAGGGAGGAGAAAAGGGGAAGAAATGGGGGGGAAGGGTGTGAGGCAAAATAAAAGAAGGGAAGGAGAGAATAAAAAAGAAAGAAAAGGAAGGCCAAGGGGGAAAAAAAAAAAGTTGAGGAGAAGGAGGTGGAAAGGGGGAAATAAAAGAGGAAAGGAAAGGGGGACAAAAGGGAGGGAGAGATGAGGAAAAAAGGGGAGAGAAAAGGGAGAAGAAAGAGGGAGAGCAAAGAAAGGAGAAAAAGAGGGGGAGAGAAAAAGGAGGAGGAAAGGGTGGGAGAAATGGGATAACAAAAGGCAGGGGGAACAAAAAGAGCCCAAAACGTTGAGGAAAACGAGGAGAAAAAAGGAGAAAACCCAGGAGCTAAAAGGTGGTGAAAAGAAGGGATGGAGGAGGGGGAGAAGAAAAGGCAGGGCAGAGAAGAGGCTAGAGAAAAGACTGGTGAAGCAAAAGGAGAAGAAAACAAGAGAAAAGTCGAGAAAAGGGGGGAAGAGGGCAGAGAAAAGATGGGGAAAAGAGTGGTGGAAGAGGGAGATGAGAAAAGAGAGAAGAGAAAGGGGGAAGAAAAGGAGGGGGACAGGAATGGGAGAAAGAAAAAAGAATAGGAAAAGGGGAGAAAAGAAAGCAGGAGGGAAAAGAAAGGAGAAGAAGAGTTGAAAGGGAGAAGGGTGAGCAAAAAATGGGGAGAATCAAAGTACGCATTAAAAAAGGAAGACAAAAGGGAGAGGGAGAAGAAGAAAGCGGGCAATGGGTAGAAAGGGGGAGAAAAGCTGGAAGAAAAGGGAAAGGCAGCAGCAGTTGGCAAGCAAGAGCTCCCAAGCACCTTCAAGCAGAAACACAGGGATTGCCTTGGGGCTGGCTGCCAGCGTTTGGCTGGTGTCCTAGCAAAAGGAAGTGCCCGTTTGCTGGCCTGGAAGCACCTCAGGGCACGCAGGAGCAGAGGCCCAGACACTTCACAGAGTGTGAGACCTGAAGCACAACCAGAGGAAGTGCCAAGAGAAGCGCGGGCTTGAGCTGCCTTCAGCCAACGCATTCACTCCCGGCGACTGGGAATGTCCCGCGGCGTGACGGTGAGCGCTTTCGAGAGACCAGGAACGGGGATCACCCCCGCGGCGTGGTGACGGAGCCGTACATTGCAATTGCTCTCTTTTGCTAAGTGCATGCTCCGGATTTAGCATCACGATCACAGACCCTGGTCCTTACGGGGGACTTCAACGCCCCCGATGTCTGCAGGGATGACCACCCAGCTAGGAAGAGACAGTCCAGGAGGTTCCTGCTGCACACAGCACATAACTTCTTCATGCACGTGGGAGATAGCCAACGAGGAGAGGGGCCACTGCCAGACCTGATACTAACAGAGAGAGATGGTCTAGTTGGAAGTGTGAAGGTGGAGGTCTTGGCTGCAAGGGACCATGAGATGTTGGAATTCACGACCCTGCGAGGAGGAAGCTGGGCAAGAAGTAGCATTGCAACGCTGGACTTCCAGAGAGATCACTTGGACCTCTTCAGGGAGCTCCTTGGAGGAATCCCCTGGGCCGGGGTCCTAGAAGGAAAGGGGGTCCAGGAGAGTTGGCTGATGTTCAAGCAGCACTTTCTCCAGGCTCAGGGTCAGTGCATTCCTACAAGGAGGAAGTCAAGCAAGGGGGAGCAGGAGACCTGTGTGGGTGGGCAAGGAACTCGTAGGAAAACGTAAAGAGAAAAAGAGAGCATACGTAAGGTGGAGGAAGGGTCAGACCCCAGAGAGGTGACAATATAGGAACAGTGAGCAGGGAGCACTGAGAGATGCAACGAGGAAGGCCAAAACCCCTTTGGAATTAGAGTGAGCAACAGATGTCAGGGACAACAGGAAGGGCTTCTACAACCACATCAGCAGCAAGAGGAAGACTAAGGAAAAGGTGGGCCCGCTGCTGAACGGGCTGGGTGCCTTGGTGACGGAGGATCCAGAGAAGGCAGAGTTACTTAATGCCTTCTTTGCTTCAGTCTTTAATGCTAAGGCTAGTCCCCATGAAGTACAGAGGCCAGACACAAGAGAGAAGAGCGGGAGAGAGGAAGACGTCCCGCTGGTCGAGGAGGACTGCGTTAGAGATTAGTTGGGCAACCTGGACACGCATAAATCTATGGGCGTGGATGGGATGCACCCAAGAGTGCTGAGGGAACTGGCAGACGTTCTTGCTCAGCTGCTCTCCATCATCGTTGAGTATTGCGTGCAGTCCTGGGCTCCCCAGTACAAGAGGGACGTGGAACTTTTAGAGAGGGTCCAGTGCAGAGCAATGAAGATGATTAAGGGACTGGAGCATCTACCATATGAGGAAAGACTAAGCGAGCTGGGCGTGGGAAAGAGAAGTTGGAGAGGGGATCTCATCGACACGTACAAATACGTGAGGGGAGAGTGTAAAGAGGATGGGGCCAAATTCTTCTCGGTGCTGCTCAGTGAGAGGACAAGGGCTAATGGGTATAAATTAAAGCACGGAAATTTCGTCTCCATAGGAAGAAGAACATGGCTACTCTGAGGGTGACGGAGCACTGGAACAGGCTGCCCAGAGAGGTGGTGGAGTCTCCTGCTTTGAAGCTCTTCAAAACCTGCCTGGATGCCACCCTGTGCAACGTGTCCCTGCTTGAGCAGGGCGGTTGGACTAGATGATCCCTAGAGCTCCCTTCCAGCCTCAACCATTCTGTGACTGCGTGATTGTGTGAACTGTGATTTCCGTACAGGGTTGCATCACTCTCTTAAATCACAAATCCAAGCTGCAACAGGGCATGCTGCAGGCGCGTGGGGAGGCCTGTCCATAGGGGCTTTTCACCGACACGGAGCTGGCTGCAAAGGCCAGCAGCAAGATGGTCCCCAAGGCCATGTGCACCCTTCGCCTGGGCACCGTGGGTCTCCCGTCGGGAGTCCCCACTGGCACTCGCAAAGGCAGCTCCTTGTCTCTGATCACGTCTTTTAGACCCTCTCCATAGCAGGAGCTGGCACGGGCCATGTAGGCCCCGCAGCCAGAGAGCAAAGCAACTGCCAAGGGGCATCGCAGGAGCCACCAGCGGTGCCCAGCCCAAGCAGGCAGGACACTGTGACCGTGGCAGAGTTGCCGGGCAGCGGCAGAATCCCCTTAGCGCCCACAGCCCTGGTCCATGCCCGGCTCGGCCCCCGACCCGGCCGGCGCATCACAATGAGCCCCATTGGCACGCGGGTGATAAGGCCCGCGGCGCCCGCCCGCGCCCCAGTGCAGCGCTGTGCCGGTGCGGGGCAGCAGGGAGTCGCAGGCTCCCAGCCCAGCGGTGTTATTGGCACACAGATAGCGCTGTAGGCTCGGTGCGACCTGACCAGCGCCTGCTGTTTGTCGGCGTGGGACAGGCTCACACCGCAGCCCTCTGCCTGGCCGTGTCACCATGGGCCAGGCCATGTGCTGCGGCGCCCGGGGCGCAGATGGCCCCGCTGAGGGCACGCAGCAAGGGTCTGGGGCCCCTCACGGCGCGAATCCTGCCAGTGGCCACGGACTCGTGCCCGGGGAAGCCTCCCGACCCGCGGCGCCACTCGGCGCCTTTGTGTCGCGCAGGAGCCCGCAGCTCCTGCTCTGCGACAGCGTGCTGGTGACCCGGCGCCAGCGCACCAAGAGCAGGCATCTCCTGCTCCTACCGGATGCCATGGCCGTCGCCAGGTTCAGGTGAGAAGAGCGGCCAGCGCCGTCCTTTCCCCAGCCACCGCCTATGGCCCCTGCCCCCGCGCACCGCTGCTCCCGCAGCTGCTCCCGCCGCAGCAGAAAGCGCCTCCTCGACGCTCCCTGCTGACGCGGCGGGCACGGGCTGCTCACTGCAGCTCTGTCGGGGCCGCAGAGCGGCACGTGCTTGTGCTGCAGCCCGCAGGCTAACACAGCTGCCGTCATAGCTGAGCCCTCGCGGACTTTTCCAAGGTGCCCTTGCGGGTGCTGGGGCCGCCCCCAGCACACAGCCACAAGGCGATACCTGCGCTTCCTCCCGGCAGATGCGGATCATCCTTCCTTGTGAAGCACCAGGTGCCGCTGCGGGACCTCTGGGTGCTGTGTGAGAAGGATGAGGCGGCGTCCGGATGGGGAGATGAGGAGGAGGAGGTTGGGGGCCTCAAGTGCCCCAAGAGCCTTGTCCTCATCTGGCCCATGGGCCCCTGCGTGCTCACTTTTGGGTGAGTGCTGGGGACGCTTGGAGGGCTTGTGAGCGCTGCCAAGTGGGCGAGATGTGTCCGGGGAGGAGGAGCAGCGTGCGCTGACGCTGCTTCTCTTTCTCGCTGCAGGACGCAGGAGGCCAAGGAGCTTTGGCTGAGCACCATGTTCAGGTGAGGCGTGCCGGGGAGCTCAGCGCGCCGGTGGCGGCGCCAAGGCTGCCGGCGGTGCAGAGCTGCCCACAGCGCGGGGGGCAGCGCTGGAGCTGGGGGAGAGGGACCCAGGAAGGGGCCCCCGCGCAGGCAGCAGGGCCGGGGCGACGCAGAGCGCTGCTGCCAGCCAGCCAGCGCGGCGGGAAGGGCTCCGGGGCCAGGGTGGCGGCGTGGGGGCACACGGCTGGTGGGGGGGAGGGGACAGAGGGGCTGGCAGTGAGCGAGCTCTGCCTTCGTCCCTGCCCTGTGCCCAGCCAAAGCCCAGGAGCCCAGGAGAGCCGGCTCACCCGCCTCGCCTCCCTTCGGCTCCTCATGGAGACCGTCGTGGCCTTCAACGGTCCTGTAAGTGTCGCGGGGTCGTGCGCTGCGCTCCCAGCGCTGCGGCGGGACCTTGGGGAAGGGCCCTGCGAGCAGCTGCTCACGGGACCGCTCTGCTCTCTTTCCTAGCCGGGGTCGCTGACCCCTCGCATCGTGGAGGCCCTGCTGGTGGTGCAGGTGAGCGGGAGCTGCCTCTGGCCCAGCCCGTGTTGGGGGATGGCGGCAGCCACCCGACTTTTGGGAGGGCTCATGGCAGGGGCCATTCCCACAGCCAACCATGTCCTCCGCAGGCACTGAACACTCGCCAGCCCTTCCCGGAGCTGCTGAATTCTTTTGAGGGAGCTGAGGCAGCTCCGGAGGCAGCCGAGGCCACGGACACCTCCGCAGGTAGGACGATGCCCTGAGGACCGGCACCGAGCAACGTGCCGGCTCGGTCATCGATTGCAAGACATGTGGGGCACTGCTGAGAGGGGCAGGGGGCCCAGGACCTTAAGGCAGTGCTTTCCTCCTCCCACACTTGCCCGAAGTTCCAAGGGGCAACGCTGTTCCCCCAAAGGCATCCCCCATACCCAACCTCCGTAACCCCCTGCTCTTCACAGCACTACTTCCTAGGGGCTGCCACGGCCCTCTCCTCCGGCACGATACTGTCCCCACAGACACTTGTGTCCCCTCCCGACCTGCTCCTCATCTCCATAGTTGCTTGGGTTGCACCTTGCCATGGGCCGTGCTAGGACCTCTCTGCGGGGAAGTGACCCTTTCCCTCCTCAGAGGCCCAGCACAAAGGAGCTGAGAGCCTCTTTCTCCGCACAGCGCACGCAGGGGCAGCTCTCGAGGAGGCTCCTGCCGTGCCCTGCCCAGAGGCTGGAGCTGCAGGCGGCCCACCAGTCACCGAGGCCCTGCAGCAGCCCCGAGCGAGAAGCCCCAGCGGGAGCTGCAGAAATGGCCCCTGCGGCTCTGCCCCTCCACTGCCTCCTCTGCGCACGCTGCACAGGAGCCTCTCAGAGCCAGCCCTGGCCGTGACGGGCGGCTCAGGAGACAGGAGAAGGGCCCAGGGAGGCCCCAGGCGTGCGCACAAAGATGCAGCTCGTTCCCAACAGCTGCCCTTAGAGAAGGAGGCCCTGCAAGAAGAAGCTGCCGTCCTGGCTGCACAGCCAGCAGCCGGCTCCGCACCCGCCAGCTCCTGCGGGTGCTCCCAGGAGAGCTGCGCGGCCGCTGCTTCTCCCCTTCCTGCCTGCTGCTTGCGGGCCGCGAGAGCTGCAAGAGCCAGGAGGCGCCTGAGAAAGAGAAGACCAAGGGGATGGAGGAGGAGAGAGAGAAGAAGGAGAAGGAGAGAGAAAAGGAGAGGGAGAAAGAGAAAGAGAAGGAGAGAGAGAGAAAGAGAGGGCCGCAAAGGCCAAAAGAACAGAGAAGGAAGAGAGCAAGAAGGAGAAGGAGAAAGGGCAAAAGAAAGGCGATAAAGGAAGAGAAATAAATAAATAAAGAGCAGTGTGAAAAGAAAGGAGTAGGGAAGGAAAGGGGGAAGGAAAGTGAAGAGAAAGGAGTGGAGAGAAGAGGTGGAGAAAGTAAGGGGGAGAAAAGAGTGGTGCCAAAATGAATGGGGAGACGAGAGGGGCAAGTAAAGAGAGCAAAGAAGGGTGAGCTAAGGCAAGAGAGAAGAAAAAGGAGGGAGAAAAGCTAGCGGGAGCCAAAAGGAAAGAAGCAAGGGAGAAATAGACAGGAGTGCTCACGTGGGGAATAAAGGGAAAGGGAGAAAAAAGTAAAAAAAAAAAGAGAAAGCAAGGGGGGCAGGCAGTGATGAAGCAAGAGAGAAAAAAAACAGGCAGGGGAACTAAGGTAGAGAGAAAAAACTGGCGAGTAGGCAAGGGGGATGTAAATGGAAGGAAAGAAAATGAAGAAAAGGGGGAGAAAGAAAAAAGCGGGAGATAAGAATGGGGGAGAAATACTGGTGAGAGAGAAAAAAAAGAGCAAAACCATGAAAATGGAGTGTTGAGGAAAAAAAGGGGGCGAAAATAATGGAGAGAAATGGCGAGAAGAATGAAAGGGAGGAGAAAAGGGGAAGAAATGGGGGGGAAGGGTGTGAGGCAAAATAAAAGAAGGGAAGGAGAGAATAAAAAAGAAAGAAAAGGAAGGCCAAGGGGGAAAAAAAAAAAAGTTGAGGAGAAGGAGGTGGAAAGGGGGAAATAAAAGAGGAAAGGAAAGGGGGACAAAAGGGAGGGAGAGATGAGGAAAAAAGGGGAGAGAAAAGGGAGAAGAAAGAGGGAGAGCAAAGAAAGGAGAAAAAGAGGGGGAGAGAAAAAGGAGGAGGAAAGGGTGGGAGAAATGGGATAACAAAAGGCAGGGGGAACAAAAAGAGCCCAAAACGTTGAGGAAAACGAGGAGAAAAAAGGAGAAAACCCAGGAGCTAAAAGGTGGTGAAAAGAAGGGATGGAGGAGGGGGAGAAGAAAAGGCAGGGCAGAGAAGAGGCTAGAGAAAAGACTGGTGAAGCAAAAGGAGAAGAAAACAAGAGAAAAGTCGAGAAAAGGGGGGAAGAGGGCAGAGAAAAGATGGGGAAAAGAGTGGTGGAAGAGGGAGATGAGAAAAGAGGGAAGAGAAAGGGGGAAGAAAAGGAGGGGGACAGGAATGGGAGAAAGAAAAAAGAATAGGAAAAGGGGAGAAAAGAAAGCAGGAGGGAAAAGAAAGGAGAAGAAGAGTTGAAAGGGAGAAGGGTGAGCAAAAAATGGGGAGAATCAAAGTACGCATTAAAAAAGGAAGACAAAAGGGAGAGGGAGAAGAAGAAAGCGGGCAATGGGTAGAAAGGGGGAGAAAAGCTGGAAGAAAAGGGAAAGGCAGCAGCAGTTGGCAAGCAAGAGCTCCCAAGCGCCTTCAAGCAGAAACACAGGGATTGCCTTGGGGCTGGCTGCCAGCGTTTGGCTGGTGTCCTAGCAAAAGGAAGTGCCCGTTTGCTGGCCTGGAAGCACCTCAGGGCACGCAGGAGCAGAGGCCCAGACACTTCACAGAGTGTGAGACCTGAAGCACAACCAGAGGAAGTGCCAAGAGAAGCGCGGGCTTGAGCTGCCTTCAGCCAACGCATTCACTCCCGGCGACTGGGAATGTCCCGCGGCGTGACGGTGAGCGCTTTCGAGAGACCAGGAACGGGGATCACCCCCGCGGCGTGGTGACGGAGCCGTACATTGCAATTGCTCTCTTTTGCTAAGTGCATGCTCCGGATTTAGCATCACGATCACAGACCCTGGTCCTTACGGGGGACTTCAACGCCCCCGATGTCTGCAGGGATGACCACCCAGCTAGGAAGAGACAGTCCAGGAGGTTCCTGCTGCACACGGCACATAACTTCTTCATGCACGTGGGAGATAGCCAACGAGGAGAGGGGCCACTGCCAGACCTGATACTAACAGAGAGAGATGGTCTAGTTGGAAGTGTGAAGGTGGAGGTCTTGGCTGCAAGGGACCATGAGATGTTGGAATTCACGACCCTGCGAGGAGGAAGCTGGGCAAGAAGTAGCATTGCAACGCTGGACTTCCAGAGAGATCACTTGGACCTCTTCAGGGAGCTCCTTGGAGGAATCCCCTGGGCCGGGGTCCTAGAAGGAAAGGGGGTCCAGGAGAGTTGGCTGATGTTCAAGCAGCACTTTCTCCAGGCTCAGGGTCAGTGCATTCCTACAAGGAGGAAGTCAAGCAAGGGGGAGCAGGAGACCTGTGTGGGTGGGCAAGGAACTCGTAGGAAAACGTAAAGAGAAAAAGAGAGCATACGTAAGGTGGAGGAAGGGTCAGACCCCAGAGAGGTGACAATATAGGAACAGTGAGCAGGGAGCACTGAGAGATGCAACGAGGAAGGCCAAAACCCCTTTGGAATTAGAGTGAGCAACAGATGTCAGGGACAACAGGAAGGGCTTCTACAACCACATCAGCAGCAAGAGGAAGACTAAGGAAAAGGTGGGCCCGCTGCTGAACGGGCTGGGTGCCTTGGTGACGGAGGATCCAGAGAAGGCAGAGTTACTTAATGCCTTCTTTGCTTCAGTCTTTAATGCTAAGGCTAGTCCCCATGAAGTACAGAGGCCAGACACAAGAGAGAAGAGCGGGAGAGAGGAAGACGACCCGCTGGTCGAGGAGGACTGCGTTAGAGATTAGTTGGGCAACCTGGACACGCATAAATCTATGGGCGTGGATGGGATGCACCCAAGAGTGCTGAGGGAACTGGCAGACGTTCTTGCTCAGCTGCTCTCCATCATCGTTGAGTATTGCGTGCAGTCCTGGGCTCCCCAGTACAAGAGGGACGTGGAACTTTTAGAGAGGGTCCAGTGCAGAGCAATGAAGATGATTAAGGGACTGGAGCATCTACCATATGAGGAAAGACTAAGCGAGCTGGGCCTGGGAAAGAGAAGTTGGAGAGGGGATCTCATCGACACGTACAAATACGTGAGGGGAGAATGTAAAGAGGATGGGGCCAAATTCTTCTCGGTGCTGCTCAGTGAGAGGACAAGGGCTAATGGGTATAAATTAAAGCACGGAAATTTCGTCTCCATAGGAAGAAGAACATGGCTACTCTGAGGGTGACGGAGCACTGGAACAGGCTGCCCAGAGAGGTGGTGGAGTCTCCTGCTTTGAAGCTCTTCAAAACCTGCCTGGATGCCACCCTGTGCAACGTGTCCCTGCTTGAGCAGGGCGGTTGGACTAGATGATCCCTAGAGCTCCCTTCCAGCCTCAACCATTCTGTGACTGCGTGATTGTGTGAACTGTGATTTCCGTACAGGGTTGCATCACTCTCTTAAATCACAAATCCAAGCTGCAACAGGGCATGCTGCAGGCGCATGGGGAGGCCTGTCCATAGGGGCTTTTCACCGACACGGAGCTGGCTGCGAAGGCCAGCAGCAAGATGGTCCCCAAGGCCATGTGCACCCTTCGCCTGGGCACCGTGGGTCTCCCGTCGGGAGTCCCCACTGGCACTCGCAAAGGCAGCTCCTTGTCTCTGATCACGTCTTTTAGACCCTCTCCATAGCAGGAGCTGGCACGGGCCATGTAGGCCCCGCAGCCAGAGAGCAAAGCAACTGCCAAGGGGCATCGCAGGAGCCACCAGCGGTGCCCAGCCCAAGCAGGCAGGACACTGTGACCGTGGCAGAGTTGCCGGGCAGCGGCAGAATCCCCTTAGCGCCCACAGCCCTGGTCCATGCCCGGCTCGGGCCCCGACCCGGCCGGCGCATCACAATGAGCCCCATTGGCACGCGGGTGATAAGGCCCGCGGCGCCCGCCCGCGCCCCAGTGCAGCGCTGTGCCGGTGCGGGGCAGCAGGGAGTCGCAGGCTCCCAGCCCAGCGGTGTTATTGGCACACAGATAGCGCTGTAGGCTCGGTGCGACCTGACCAGCGCCTGCTGTTTGTCGGCGTGGGACAGGCTCACACCGCAGCCCTCTGCCTGGCCGTGTCACCATGGGCCAGGCCATGTGCTGCGGCGCCCGGGGCGCAGATGGCCCCGCTGAGGGCACGCAGCAAGGGTCTGGGGCCCCTCACGGCGCGAATCCTGCCAGTGGCCACGGACTCGTGCCCGGGGAAGCCTCCCGACCCGCGGCGCCACTCGGCGCCTTTGTGTCGCGCAGGAGCCCGCAGCTCCTGCTCTGCGACAGCGTGCTGGTGACCCGGCGCCAGCGCACCAAGAGCAGGCATCTCCTGCTCCTGCCGGATGCCATGGCCGTCGCCAGGTTCAGGTGAGAAGAGCGGCCAGCGCCGTCCTTTCCCCAGCCACCGCCTATGGCCCCTGCCCCCGCGCACCGCTGCTCCCGCAGCTGCTCCCGCCGCAGCAGAAAGCGCCTCCTCGACGCTCCCTGCTGACGCGGCGGGCACGGGCTGCTCACTGCAGCTCTGTCGGGGCCGCAGAGCGGCACGTGCTTGTGCTGCAGCCCGCAGGCTAACACAGCTGCCGTCATAGCTGAGCCCTCGCGGACTTTTCCAAGGTGCCCTTGCGGGTGCTGGGGCCGCCCCCAGCACACAGCCACAAGGCGATACCTGCGCTTCCTCCCGGCAGATGCGGATCATCCTTCCTTGTGAAGCACCAGGTGCCGCTGCGGGACCTCTGGGTGCTGTGTGAGAAGGATGAGGCGGCGTCCGGATGGGGAGATGAGGAGGAGGAGGTTGGGGGCCTCAAGTGCCCCAAGAGCCTTGTCCTCATCTGGCCCATGGGCCCCTGCGTGCTCACTTTTGGGTGAGTGCTGGGGACGCTTGGAGCGCTTGTGAGCGCTGCCAAGTGGGCGAGATGTGTCCGGGGAGGAGGAGCAGCGTGCGCTGACGCTGCTTCTCTTTCTCGCTGCAGGACGCAGGAGGCCAAGGAGCTTTGGCTGAGCACCATGTTCAGGTGAGGCGTGCCGGGGAGCTCAGCGCGCCCGCGGCGGCGCCAAGGCTGCCGGCGGTGCAGAGCTGCCCACAGCGCGGGCAGCAGCGCTGGAGCTGGGGGAGAGGGACCCAGGAAGGGGCCCCCGCGCAGGCAGCAGGGCCGGGGCGACGCAGAGCGCTGCTGCCAGCCAGCCAGCGCGGCGGGAAGGGCTCCGGGGCCAGGGTGGCGGCGTGGGGGCACACGGCTGGTGGGGGGGAGGGGACAGAGGGGCTGGCAGTGAGCGAGCTCTGCCTTCGTCCCTGCCCTGTGCCCAGCCAAAGCCCAGGAGCCCAGGAGAGCCGGCTCACCCGCCTCGCCTCCCTTCGGCTCCTCATGGAGACCGTCGTGGCCTTCAACGGTCCCGTAAGTGTCGCGGGGTCGTGCGCTGCGCTCCCAGCGCTGCGGCGGGACCTTGGGGAAGGGCCCTGCGAGCAGCTGCTCACGGGACCGCTCTGCTCTCTTTCCTAGCCGGGGTCGCTGACCCCTCGCATCGTGGAGGCCCTGCTGGTGGTGCAGGTGAGCGGGAGCTGCCTCTGGCCCAGCCCGTGTTGGGGGATGGCGGCAGCCACCCGACTTTTGGGAGGGCTCATGGCAGGGGCCATTCCCACAGCCAACCATGTCCTCCGCAGGCACTGAACACTCGCCAGCCCTTCCCGGAGCTGCTGAATTCTTTTGAGGGAGCTGAGGCAGCTCCGGAGGCAGCCGAGGCCACGGACACCTCCGCAGGTAGGACGATGCCCTGAGGACCGGCACCGAGCAACGTGCCGGCTCGGTCATCGATTGCAAGACATGTGGGGCACTGCTGAGAGGGGCAGGGGGCCCAGGACCTTAAGGCAGTGCTTTCCTCCTCCCACACTTGCCCGAAGTTCCAAGGGGCAACGCTGTTCCCCCAAAGGCATCCCCCATACCCAACCTCCGTAACCCCCTGCTCTTCACAGCACTACTTCCTAGGGCCTGCCACGGCCCTCTCCTCCGGCACGATACTGTCCCCACAGACACTTGTGTCCCCTCCCGACCTGCTCCTCATCTCCATAGTTGCTTGGGTTGCACCTTGCCATGGGCCGTGCTAGGACCTCTCTGCGGGGAAGTGACCCTTTCCCTCCTCAGAGGCCCAGCACAAAGGAGCTGAGAGCCTCTTTCTCCGCACAGCGCACGCAGGGGCAGCTCTCGAGGAGGCTCCTGCCGTGCCCTGCCCAGAGGCTGGAGCTGCAGGCGGCCCACCAGTCACCGAGGCCCTGCAGCAGCCCCGAGCGAGAAGCCCCAGCGGGAGCTGCAGAAATGGCCCCTGCGGCTCTGCCCCTCCACTGCCTCCTCTGCGCACGCTGCACAGGAGCCTCTCAGAGCCAGCCCTGGCCGTGACGGGCGGCTCAGGAGACAGGAGAAGGGCCCAGGGAGGCCCCAGGCGTGCGCACAAAGATGCAGCTCGTTCCCAACAGCTGCCCTTAGAGAAGGAGGCCCTGCAAGAAGAAGCTGCCGTCCTGGCTGCACAGCCAGCAGCCGGCTCCGCACCCGCCAGCTCCTGCGGGTGCTCCCAGGAGAGCTGCGCGGCCGCTGCTTCTCCCCTTCCTGCCTGCTGCTTGCGGGCCGCGAGAGCCGCAAGAGCCAGGAGGCGCCTGAGAAAGAGAAGACCAAGGGGATGGAGGAGGAGAGAGAGAAGAAGGAGAAGGAGAGAGAAAAGGAGAGGGAGAAAGAGAAAGAGAAGGAGAGAGAGAGAAAGAGAGGGCCGCAAAGGCCAAAAGAACAGAGAAGGAAGAGAGCAAGAAGGAGAAGGAGAAAGGGCAAAAGAAAGGCGATAAAGGAAGAGAAATAAATAAATAAAGAGCAGTGTGAAAAGAAAGGAGTAGGGAAGGAAAGGGGGAAGGAAAGTGAAGAGAAAGGAGTGGAGAGAAGAGGTGGAGAAAGTAAGGGGGAGAAAAGAGTGGTGCCAAAATGAATGGGGAGACGAGAGGGGCAAGTAAAGAGAGCAAAGAAGGGTGAGCTAAGGCAAGAGAGAAGAAAAAGGAGGGAGAAAAGCTAGCGGGAGCCAAAAGGAAAGAAGCAAGGGAGAAATAGACAGGAGTGCTCACGTGGGGAATAAAGGGAAAGGGAGAAAAAAGTAAAAAAAAAAAAAGAGAAAGCAAGGGGGGCAGGCAATGATGAAGCAAGAGAGAAAAAAAACAGGCAGGGGAACTAAGGTAGAGAGAAAAAACTGGCGAGTAGGCAAGGGGAATGTAAATGGAAGGAAAGAAAATGAAGAAAAGGGGGAGAAAGAAAAAAGCGGGAGATAAGAATGGGGGAGAAATACTGGTGAGAGAGAAAAAAAAGAGCAAAACCGTGAGAAAGGAGTGTTGAGAAAAAAAAGGGGGTGAAAATAATGGAGAGAAATGGCGAGAAGAATGAAAGGGAGGAGAAAAGGGGAAGAAATGGGGGGGAAGGGTGTGAGGCAAAATAAAAGAAGGGAAGGAGAGAATAAAAAAGAAAGAAAAGGAAGGCCAAGAGGGAAAAAAAAAGTTGAGGAGAAGGAGGTGGAAAGGGGGAAATAAAAGAGGAAAGGAAAGGGGGACAAAAAGGAGGGAGAGATGAGGAAAAAAGGGGAGAGAAAAGGGAGAAGAAAGAGGGAGAGCAAAGAAAGGAGAAAAAGAGGGGGAGAGAAAAAGGAGGAGGAAAGGGTGGGAGAAATGGGATAACAAAAGGCAGGGGGAACAAAAAGAGCCCAAAACGTTGAGGAAAACGAGGAGAAAAAAGGAGAAAACCCAGGAGCTAAAAGGTGGTGAAAAGAAGGGATGGAGGAGGGGGAGAAGAAAAGGCAGGGCAGAGAAGAGGCTAGAGAAAAGACTGGTGAAGCAAAAGGAGAAGAAAACAAGAGAAAAGTCGAGAAAAGGGGGGAAGAGGGCAGAGAAAAGATGGGGAAAAGAGTGGTGGAAGAGGGAGATGAGAAAAGAGGGAAGAGAAAGGGGGAAGAAAAGGAGGGGGACAGGAATGGGAGAAAGAAAAAAGAATAGGAAAAGGGGAGAAAAGAAAGCAGGAGGGAAAAGAAAGGAGAAGAAGAGTTGAAAGGGAGAAGGGTGAGCAAAAAATGGGGAGAATCAAAGTACGCATTAAAAAAGGAAGACAAAAGGGAGAGGGAGAAGAAGAAAGCGGGCAATGGGTAGAAAGGGGGAGAAAAGCTGGAAGAAAAGGGAAAGGCAGCAGCAGTTGGCAAGCAAGAGCTCCCAAGCACCTTCAAGCAGAAACACAGGGATTGCCTTGGGGCTGGCTGCCAGCGTTTGGCTGGTGTCCTAGCAAAAGGAAGTGCCCGTTTGCTGGCCTGGAAGCACCTCAGGGCACGCAGGAGCAGAGGCCCAGACACTTCACAGAGTGTGAGACCTGAAGCACAACCAGAGGAAGTGCCAAGAGAAGCGCGGGCTTGAGCTGCCTTCAGCCAACGCATTCACTCCCGGCGACTGGGAATGTCCCGCGGCGTGACGGTGAGCGCTTTCGAGAGACCAGGAACGGGGATCACCCCCGCGGCGTGGTGACGGAGCCGTACATTGCAATTGCTCTCTTTTGCTAAGTGCATGCTCCGGATTTAGCATCACGATCACAGACCCTGGTCCTTACGGGGGACTTCAACGCCCCCGATGTCTGCAGGGATGACCACCCAGCTAGGAAGAGACAGTCCAGGAGGTTCCTGCTGCACACGGCACATAACTTCTTCATGCACGTGGGAGATAGCCAACGAGGAGAGGGGCCACTGCCAGACCTGATACTAACAGAGAGAGATGGTCTAGTTGGAAGTGTGAAGGTGGAGGTCTTGGCTGCAAGGGACCATGAGATGTTGGAATTCACGACCCTGCGAGGAGGAAGCTGGGCAAGAAGTAGCATTGCAACGCTGGACTTCCAGAGAGATCACTTGGACCTCTTCAGGGAGCTCCTTGGAGGAATCCCCTGGGCCGGGGTCCTAGAAGGAAAGGGGGTCCAGGAGAGTTGGCTGATGTTCAAGCAGCACTTTCTCCAGGCTCAGGGTCAGTGCATTCCTACAAGGAGGAAGTCAAGCAAGGGGGAGCAGGAGACCTGTGTGGGTGGGCAAGGAACTCGTAGGAAAACGTAAAGAGAAAAAGAGAGCATACGTAAGGTGGAGGAAGGGTCAGACCCCAGAGAGGTGACAATATAGGAACAGTGAGCAGGGAGCACTGAGAGATGCAACGAGGAAGGCCAAAACCCCTTTGGAATTAGAGTGAGCAACAGATGTCAGGGACAACAGGAAGGGCTTCTACAACCACATCAGCAGCAAGAGGAAGACTAAGGAAAAGGTGGGCCCGCTGCTGAACGGGCTGGGTGCCTTGGTGACGGAGGATCCAGAGAAGGCAGAGTTACTTAATGCCTTCTTTGCTTCAGTCTTTAATGCTAAGGCTAGTCCCCATGAAGTACAGAGGCCAGACACAAGAGAGAAGAGCGGGAGAGAGGAAGACGACCCGCTGGTCGAGGAGGACTGCGTTAGAGATTAGTTGGGCAACCTGGACACGCATAAATCTATGGGCGTGGATGGGATGCACCCAAGAGTGCTGAGGGAACTGGCAGACGTTCTTGCTCAGCTGCTCTCCATCATCGTTGAGTATTGCGTGCAGTCCTGGGCTCCCCAGTACAAGAGGGACGTGGAACTTTTAGAGAGGGTCCAGTGCAGAGCAATGAAGATGATTAAGGGACTGGAGCATCTACCATATGAGGAAAGACTAAGCGAGCTGGGCCTGGGAAAGAGAAGTTGGAGAGGGGATCTCATCGACACGTACAAATACGTGAGGGGAGAATGTAAAGAGGATGGGGCCAAATTCTTCTCGGTGCTGCTCAGTGAGAGGACAAGGGCTAATGGGTATAAATTAAAGCACGGAAATTTCGTCTCCATAGGAAGAAGAACATGGCTACTCTGAGGGTGACGGAGCACTGGAACAGGCTGCCCAGAGAGGTGGTGGAGTCTCCTGCTTTGAAGCTCTTCAAAACCTGCCTGGATGCCACCCTGTGCAACGTGTCCCTGCTTGAGCAGGGCGGTTGGACTAGATGATCTCTAGAGCTCCCTTCCAGCCTCAACCATTCTGTGACTGCGTGATTGTGTGAACTGTGATTTCCGTACAGGGTTGCATCACTCTCTTAAATCACAAATCCAAGCTGCAACAGGGCATGCTGCAGGCGCGTGGGGAGGCCTGTCCATAGGGGCTTTTCACCGACACAGAGCTGGCTGCGAAGGCCAGCAGCAAGATGGTCCCCAAGGCCATGTGCACCCTTCGCCTGGGCACCGTGGGTCTCCCGTCGGGAGTCCCCACTGGCACTCGCAAAGGCAGCTCCTTGTCTCTGATCACGTCTTTTAGACCCTCTCCATAGCAGGAGCTGGCACGGGCCATGTAGGCCCCGCAGCCAGAGAGCAAAGCAACTGCCAAGGGGCATCGCAGGAGCCACCAGCGGTGCCCAGCCCAAGCAGGCAGGACACTGTGACCGTGGCAGAGTTGCCGGGCAGCGGCAGAATCCCCTTAGCGCCCACAGCCCTGGTCCATGCCCGGCTCGGCCCCCGACCCGGCCGGCGCATCACAATGAGCCCCATTGGCACGCGGGTGATAAGGCCCGCGGCGCCCGCCCGCGCCCCAGTGCAGCGCTGTGCCGGTGCGGGGCAGCAGGGAGTCGCAGGCTCCCAGCCCAGCGGTGTTATTGGCACACAGATAGCGCTGTAGGCTCGGTGCGACCTGACCAGCGCCTGCTGTTTGTCGGCGTGGGACAGGCTCACACCGCAGCCCTCTGCCTGGCCGTGTCACCATGGGCCAGGCCATGTGCTGCGGCGCCCGGGGCGCAGATGGCCCCGCTGAGGGCACGCAGCAAGGGTCTGGGGCCCCTCACGGCGCGAATCCTGCCAGTGGCCACGGACTCGTGCCCGGGGAAGCCTCCCGACCCGCGGCGCCACTCGGCGCCTTTGTGTCGCGCAGGAGCCCGCAGCTCCTGCTCTGCGACAGCGTGCTGGTGACCCGGCGCCAGCGCACCAAGAGCAGGCATCTCCTGCTCCTGCCGGATGCCATGGCCGTCGCCAGGTTCAGGTGAGAAGAGCGGCCAGCGCCGTCCTTTCCCCAGCCACCGCCTATGGCCCCTGCCCCCGCGCACCGCTGCTCCCGCAGCTGCTCCCGCCGCAGCAGAAAGCGCCTCCTCGACGCTCCCTGCTGACGCGGCGGGCACGGGCTGCTCACTGCAGCTCTGTCGGGGCCGCAGAGCGGCACGTGCTTGTGCTGCAGCCCGCAGGCTAACACAGCTGCCGTCATAGCTGAGCCCTCGCGGACTTTTCCAAGGTGCCCTTGCGGGTGCTGGGGCCGCCCCCAGCACACAGCCACAAGGCGATACCTGCGCTTCCTCCCGGCAGATGCGGATCATCCTTCCTTGTGAAGCACCAGGTGCCGCTGCGGGACCTCTGGGTGCTGTGTGAGAAGGATGAGGCGGCGTCCGGATGGGGAGATGAGGAGGAGGAGGTTGGGGGCCTCAAGTGCCCCAAGAGCCTTGTCCTCATCTGGCCCATGGGCCCCTGCGTGCTCACTTTTGGGTGAGTGCTGGGGACGCTTGGAGCGCTTGTGAGCGCTGCCAAGTGGGCGAGATGTGTCCGGGGAGGAGGAGCAGCGTGCGCTGACGCTGCTTCTCTTTCTCGCTGCAGGACGCAGGAGGCCAAGGAGCTTTGGCTGAGCACCATGTTCAGGTGAGGCGTGCCGGGGAGCTCAGCACGCCCGCGGCGGCGCCAAGGCTGCCGGCGGTGCAGAGCTGCCCACAGCGCGGGCAGCAGCGCTGGAGCTGGGGGAGAGGGACCCAGGAAGGGGCCCCCGCGCAGGCAGCAGGGCCGGGGCGACGCAGAGCGCTGCTGCCAGCCAGCCAGCGCGGCGGGAAGGGCTCCGGGGCCAGGGTGGCGGCGTGGGGGCACACGGCTGGTGGGGGGGAGGGGACAGAGGGGCTGGCAGTGAGCGAGCTCTGCCTTCGTCCCTGCCCTGTGCCCAGCCAAAGCCCAGGAGCCCAGGAGAGCCGGCTCACCCGCCTCGCCTCCCTTCGGCTCCTCATGGAGACCGTCGTGGCCTTCAACGGTCCCGTAAGTGTCGCGGGGTCGTGCGCTGCGCTCCCAGCGCTGCGGCGGGACCTTGGGGAAGGGCCCTGCGAGCAGCTGCTCACGGGACCGCTCTGCTCTCTTTCCTAGCCGGGGTCGCTGACCCCTCGCATCGTGGAGGCCCTGCTGGTGGTGCAGGTGAGCGGGAGCTGCCTCTGGCCCAGCCCGTGTTGGGGGATGGCGGCAGCCACCCGACTTTTGGGAGGGCTCATGGCAGGGGCCATTCCCACAGCCAACCATGTCCTCCGCAGGCACTGAACACTCGCCAGCCCTTCCCGGAGCTGCTGAATTCTTTTGAGGGAGCTGAGGCAGCTCCGGAGGCAGCCGAGGCCACGGACACCTCCGCAGGTAGGACGATGCCCTGAGGACCGGCACCGAGCAACGTGCCGGCTCGGTCATCGATTGCAAGACATGTGGGGCACTGCTGAGAGGGGCAGGGGGCCCAGGACCTTAAGGCAGTGCTTTCCTCCTCCCACACTTGCCCGAAGTTCCAAGGGGCAACGCTGTTCCCCCAAAGGCATCCCCCATACCCAACCTCCGTAACCCCCTGCTCTTCACAGCACTACTTCCTAGGGGCTGCCACGGCCCTCTCCTCCGGCACGATACTGTCCCCACAGACACTTGTGTCCCCTCCCGACCTGCTCCTCATCTCCATAGTTGCTTGGGTTGCACCTTGCCATGGGCCGTGCTAGGACCTCTCTGCGGGGAAGTGACCCTTTCCCTCCTCAGAGGCCCAGCACAAAGGAGCTGAGAGCCTCTTTCTCCGCACAGCGCACGCAGGGGCAGCTCTCGAGGAGGCTCCTGCCGTGCCCTGCCCAGAGGCTGGAGCTGCAGGCGGCCCACCAGTCACCGAGGCCCTGCAGCAGCCCCGAGCGAGAAGCCCCAGCGGGAGCTGCAGAAATGGCCCCTGCGGCTCTGCCCCTCCACTGCCTCCTCTGCGCACGCTGCACAGGAGCCTCTCAGAGCCAGCCCTGGCCGTGACGGGCGGCTCAGGAGACAGGAGAAGGGCCCAGGGAGGCCCCAGGCGTGCGCACAAAGATGCAGCTCGTTCCCAACAGCTGCCCTTAGAGAAGGAGGCCCTGCAAGAAGAAGCTGCCGTCCTGGCTGCACAGCCAGCAGCCGGCTCCGCACCCGCCAGCTCCTGCGGGTGCTCCCAGGAGAGCTGCGCGGCCGCTGCTTCTCCCCTTCCTGCCTGCTGCTTGCGGGCCGCGAGAGCTGCAAGAGCCAGGAGGCGCCTGAGAAAGAGAAGACCAAGGGGATGGAGGAGGAGAGAGAGAAGAAGGAGAAGGAGAGAGAAAAGGAGAGGGAGAAAGAGAAAGAGAAGGAGAGAGAGAGAAAGAGAGGGCCGCAAAGGCCAAAAGAACAGAGAAGGAAGAGAGCAAGAAGGAGAAGGAGAAAGGGCAAAAGAAAGGCGATAAAGGAAGAGAAATAAATAAATAAAGAGCAGTGTGAAAAGAAAGGAGTAGGGAAGGAAAGGGGGAAGGAAAGTGAAGAGAAAGGAGTGGAGAGAAGAGGTGGAGAAAGTAAGGGGGAGAAAAGAGTGGTGCCAAAATGAATGGGGAGACGAGAGGGGCAAGTAAAGAGAGCAAAGAAGGGTGAGCTAAGGCAAGAGAGAAGAAAAAGGAGGGAGAAAAGCTAGCGGGAGCCAAAAGGAAAGAAGCAAGGGAGAAATAGACAGGAGTGCTCACGTGGGGAATAAAGGGAAAGGGAGAAAAAAGTAAAAAAAAAAAGAGAAAGCAAGGGGGGCAGGCAGTGATGAAGCAAGAGAGAAAAAAAACAGGCAGGGGAACTAAGGTAGAGAGAAAAAACTGGCGAGTAGGCAAGGGGGATGTAAATGGAAGGAAAGAAAATGAAGAAAAGGGGGAGAAAGAAAAAAGCGGGAGATAAGAATGGGGGAGAAATACTGGTGAGAGAGAAAAAAAAGAGCAAAACCATGAAAATGGAGTGTTGAGAAAAAAAAGGGGGCGAAAATAATGGAGAGAAATGGGGAGAAGAGTGAAAGGGAGGAGAAAAGGGGAAGAAATGGGGGGGAAGGGTGTGAGGCAAAATAAAAGAAGGGAAGGAGAGAATAAAAAAGAAAGAAAAGGAAGGCCAAGGGGGAAAAAAAAAAGTTGAGGAGAAGGAGGTGGAAAGGGGGAAATAAAAGAGGAAAGGAAAGGGGGACAAAAGGGAGGGAGAGATGAGGAAAAAAGGGGAGAGAAAAGGGAGAAGAAAGAGGGAGAGCAAAGAAAGGAGAAAAAGAGGGGGAGAGAAAAAGGAGGAGGAAAGGGTGGGAGAAATGGGATAACAAAAGGCAGGGGGAACAAAAAGAGCCCAAAACGTTGAGGAAAACGAGGAGAAAAAAGGAGAAAACCCAGGAGCTAAAAGGTGGTGAAAAGAAGGGATGGAGGAGGGGGAGAAGAAAAGGCAGGGCAGAGAAGAGGCTAGAGAAAAGACTGGTGAAGCAAAAGGAGAAGAAAACAAGAGAAAAGTCGAGAAAAGGGGGGAAGAGGGCAGAGAAAAGATGGGGAAAAGAGTGGTGGAAGAGGGAGATGAGAAAAGAGAGAAGAGAAAGGGGGAAGAAAAGGAGGGGGACAGGAATGGGAGAAAGAAAAAAGAATAGGAAAAGGGGAGAAAAGAAAGCAGGAGGGAAAAGAAAGGAGAAGAAGAGTTGAAAGGGAGAAGGGTGAGCAAAAAATGGGGAGAATCAAAGTACGCATTAAAAAAGGAAGACAAAAGGGAGAGGGAGAAGAAGAAAGCGGGCAATGGGTAGAAAGGGGGAGAAAAGCTGGAAGAAAAGGGAAAGGCAGCAGCAGTTGGCAAGCAAGAGCTCCCAAGCACCTTCAAGCAGAAACACAGGGATTGCCTTGGGGCTGGCTGCCAGCGTTTGGCTGGTGTCCTAGCAAAAGGAAGTGCCCGTTTGCTGGCCTGGAAGCACCTCAGGGCACGCAGGAGCAGAGGCCCAGACACTTCACAGAGTGTGAGACCTGAAGCACAACCAGAGGAAGTGCCAAGAGAAGCGCGGGCTTGAGCTGCCTTCAGCCAACGCATTCACTCCCGGCGACTGGGAATGTCCCGCGGCGTGACGGTGAGCGCTTTCGAGAGACCAGGAACGGGGATCACCCCCGCGGCGTGGTGACGGAGCCGTACATTGCAATTGCTCTCTTTTGCTAAGTGCATGCTCCGGATTTAGCATCACGATCACAGACCCTGGTCCTTACGGGGGACTTCAACGCCCCCGATGTCTGCAGGGATGACCACCCAGCTAGGAAGAGACAGTCCAGGAGGTTCCTGCTGCACACAGCACATAACTTCTTCATGCACGTGGGAGATAGCCAACGAGGAGAGGGGCCACTGCCAGACCTGATACTAACAGAGAGAGATGGTCTAGTTGGAAGTGTGAAGGTGGAGGTCTTGGCTGCAAGGGACCATGAGATGTTGGAATTCACGACCCTGCGAGGAGGAAGCTGGGCAAGAAGTAGCATTGCAACGCTGGACTTCCAGAGAGATCACTTGGACCTCTTCAGGGAGCTCCTTGGAGGAATCCCCTGGGCCGGGGTCCTAGAAGGAAAGGGGGTCCAGGAGAGTTGGCTGATGTTCAAGCAGCACTTTCTCCAGGCTCAGGGTCAGTGCATTCCTACAAGGAGGAAGTCAAGCAAGGGGGAGCAGGAGACCTGTGTGGGTGGGCAAGGAACTCGTAGGAAAACGTAAAGAGAAAAAGAGAGCATACGTAAGGTGGAGGAAGGGTCAGACCCCAGAGAGGTGACAATATAGGAACAGTGAGCAGGGAGCACTGAGAGATGCAACGAGGAAGGCCAAAACCCCTTTGGAATTAGAGTGAGCAACAGATGTCAGGGACAACAGGAAGGGCTTCTACAACCACATCAGCAGCAAGAGGAAGACTAAGGAAAAGGTGGGCCCGCTGCTGAACGGGCTGGGTGCCTTGGTGACGGAGGATCCAGAGAAGGCAGAGTTACTTAATGCCTTCTTTGCTTCAGTCTTTAATGCTAAGGCTAGTCCCCATGAAGTACAGAGGCCAGACACAAGAGAGAAGAGCGGGAGAGAGGAAGACGTCCCGCTGGTCGAGGAGGACTGCGTTAGAGATTAGTTGGGCAACCTGGACACGCATAAATCTATGGGCGTGGATGGGATGCACCCAAGAGTGCTGAGGGAACTGGCAGACGTTCTTGCTCAGCTGCTCTCCATCATCGTTGAGTATTGCGTGCAGTCCTGGGCTCCCCAGTACAAGAGGGACGTGGAACTTTTAGAGAGGGTCCAGTGCAGAGCAATGAAGATGATTAAGGGACTGGAGCATCTACCATATGAGGAAAGACTAAGCGAGCTGGGCCTGGGAAAGAGAAGTTGGAGAGGGGATCTCATCGACACGTACAAATACGTGAGGGGAGAATGTAAAGAGGATGGGGCCAAATTCTTCTCGGTGCTGCTCAGTGAGAGGACAAGGGCTAATGGGTATAAATTAAAGCACGGAAATTTCGTCTCCATAGGAAGAAGAACATGGCTACTCTGAGGGTGACGGAGCACTGGAACAGGCTGCCCAGAGAGGTGGTGGAGTCTCCTGCTTTGAAGCTCTTCAAAACCTGCCTGGATGCCACCCTGTGCAACGTGTCCCTGCTTGAGCAGGGCGGTTGGACTAGATGATCCCTAGAGCTCCCTTCCAGCCTCAACCATTCTGTGACTGCGTGATTGTGTGAACTGTGATTTCCGTACAGGGTTGCATCACTCTCTTAAATCACAAATCCAAGCTGCAACAGGGCATGCTGCAGGCGCGTGGGGAGGCCTGTCCATAGGGGCTTTTCACCGACACGGAGCTGGCTGCGAAGGCCAGCAGCAAGATGGTCCCCAAGGCCATGTGCACCCTTCGCCTGGGCACCGTGGGTCTCCCGTCGGGAGTCCCCACTGGCACTCGCAAAGGCAGCTCCTTGTCTCTGATCACGTCTTTTAGACCCTCTCCATAGCAGGAGCTGGCACGGGCCATGTAGGCCCCGCAGCCAGAGAGCAAAGCAACTGCCAAGGGGCATCGCAGGAGCCACCAGCGGTGCCCAGCCCAAGCAGGCAGGACACTGTGACCGTGGCAGAGTTGCCGGGCAGCGGCAGAATCCCCTTAGCGCCCACAGCCCTGGTCCATGCCCGGCTCGGCCCCCGACCCGGCCGGCGCATCACAATGAGCCCCATTGGCACGCGGGTGATAAGGCCCGCGGCGCCCGCCCGCGCCCCAGTGCAGCGCTGTGCCGGTGCGGGGCAGCAGGGAGTCGCAGGCTCCCAGCCCAGCGGTGTTATTGGCACACAGATAGCGCTGTAGGCTCGGTGCGACCTGACCAGCGCCTGCTGTTTGTCGGCGTGGGACAGGCTCACACCGCAGCCCTCTGCCTGGCCGTGTCACCATGGGCCAGGCCATGTGCTGCGGCGCCCGGGGCGCAGATGGCCCCGCTGAGGGCACGCAGCAAGGGTCTGGGGCCCCTCACGGCGCGAATCCTGCCAGTGGCCACGGACTCGTGCCCGGGGAAGCCTCCCGACCCGCGGCGCCACTCGGCGCCTTTGTGTCGCGCAGGAGCCCGCAGCTCCTGCTCTGCGACAGCGTGCTGGTGACCCGGCGCCAGCGCACCAAGAGCAGGCATCTCCTGCTCCTGCCGGATGCCATGGCCGTCGCCAGGTTCAGGTGAGAAGAGCGGCCAGCGCCGTCCTTTCCCCAGCCACCGCCTATGGCCCCTGCCCCCGCGCACCGCTGCTCCCGCAGCTGCTCCCGCCGCAGCAGAAAGCGCCTCCTCGACGCTCCCTGCTGACGCGGCGGGCACGGGCTGCTCACTGCAGCTCTGTCGGGGCCGCAGAGCGGCACGTGCTTGTGCTGCAGCCCGCAGGCTAACACAGCTGCCGTCATAGCTGAGCCCTCGCGGACTTTTCCAAGGTGCCCTTGCGGGTGCTGGGGCCGCCCCCAGCACACAGCCACAAGGCGATACCTGCGCTTCCTCCCGGCAGATGCGGATCATCCTTCCTTGTGAAGCACCAGGTGCCGCTGCGGGACCTCTGGGTGCTGTGTGAGAAGGATGAGGCGGCGTCCGGATGGGGAGATGAGGAGGAGGAGGTTGGGGGCCTCAAGTGCCCCAAGAGCCTTGTCCTCATCTGGCCCATGGGCCCCTGCGTGCTCACTTTTGGGTGAGTGCTGGGGACGCTTGGAGGGCTTGTGAGCGCTGCCAAGTGGGCGAGATGTGTCCGGGGAGGAGGAGCAGCGTGCGCTGACGCTGCTTCTCTTTCTCGCTGCAGGACGCAGGAGGCCAAGGAGCTTTGGCTGAGCACCATGTTCAGGTGAGGCGTGCCGGGGAGCTCAGCACGCCCGCGGCGGCGCCAAGGCTGCCGGCGGTGCAGAGCTGCCCACAGCGCGGGCAGCAGCGCTGGAGCTGGGGGAGAGGGACCCAGGAAGGGGCCCCCGCGCAGGCAGCAGGGCCGGGGCGACGCAGAGCGCTGCTGCCAGCCAGCCAGCGCGGCGGGAAGGGCTCCGGGGCCAGGGTGGCGGCGTGGGGGCACACGGCTGGTGGGGGGGAGGGGACAGAGGGGCTGGCAGTGAGCGAGCTCTGCCTTCGTCCCTGCCCTGTGCCCAGCCAAAGCCCAGGAGCCCAGGAGAGCCGGCTCACCCGCCTCGCCTCCCTTCGGCTCCTCATGGAGACCGTCGTGGCCTTCAACGGTCCCGTAAGTGTCGCGGGGTCGTGCGCTGCGCTCCCAGCGCTGCGGCGGGACCTTGGGGAAGGGCCCTGCGAGCAGCTGCTCACGGGACCGCTCTGCTCTCTTTCCTAGCCGGGGTCGCTGACCCCTCGCATCGTGGAGGCCCTGCTGGTGGTGCAGGTGAGCGGGAGCTGCCTCTGGCCCAGCCCGTGTTGGGGGATGGCGGCAGCCACCCGACTTTTGGGAGGGCTCATGGCAGGGGCCATTCCCACAGCCAACCATGTCCTCCGCAGGCACTGAACACTCGCCAGCCCTTCCCGGAGCTGCTGAATTCTTTTGAGGGAGCTGAGGCAGCTCCGGAGGCAGCCGAGGCCACGGACACCTCCGCAGGTAGGACGATGCCCTGAGGACCGGCACCGAGCAACGTGCCGGCTCGGTCATCGATTGCAAGACATGTGGGGCACTGCTGAGAGGGGCAGGGGGCCCAGGACCTTAAGGCAGTGCTTTCCTCCTCCCACACTTGCCCGAAGTTCCAAGGGGCAACGCTGTTCCCCCAAAGGCATCCCCCATACCCAACCTCCGTAACCCCCTGCTCTTCACAGCACTACTTCCTAGGGCCTGCCACGGCCCTCTCCTCCGGCACGATACTGTCCCCACAGACACTTGTGTCCCCTCCCGACCTGCTCCTCATCTCCATAGTTGCTTGGGTTGCACCTTGCCATGGGCCGTGCTAGGACCTCTCTGCGGGGAAGTGACCCTTTCCCTCCTCAGAGGCCCAGCACAAAGGAGCTGAGAGCCTCTTTCTCCGCACAGCGCACGCAGGGGCAGCTCTCGAGGAGGCTCCTGCCGTGCCCTGCCCAGAGGCTGGAGCTGCAGGCGGCCCACCAGTCACCGAGGCCCTGCAGCAGCCCCGAGCGAGAAGCCCCAGCGGGAGCTGCAGAAATGGCCCCTGCGGCTCTGCCCCTCCACTGCCTCCTCTGCGCACGCTGCACAGGAGCCTCTCAGAGCCAGCCCTGGCCGTGACGGGCGGCTCAGGAGACAGGAGAAGGGCCCAGGGAGGCCCCAGGCGTGCGCACAAAGATGCAGCTCGTTCCCAACAGCTGCCCTTAGAGAAGGAGGCCCTGCAAGAAGAAGCTGCCGTCCTGGCTGCACAGCCAGCAGCCGGCTCCGCACCCGCCAGCTCCTGCGGGTGCTCCCAGGAGAGCTGCGCGGCCGCTGCTTCTCCCCTTCCTGCCTGCTGCTTGCGGGCCGCGAGAGCTGCAAGAGCCAGGAGGCGCCTGAGAAAGAGAAGACCAAGGGGATGGAGGAGGAGAGAGAGAAGAAGGAGAAGGAGAGAGAAAAGGAGAGGGAGAAAGAGAAAGAGAAGGAGAGAGAGAGAAAGAGAGGGCCGCAAAGGCCAAAAGAACAGAGAAGGAAGAGAGCAAGAAGGAGAAGGAGAAAGGGCAAAAGAAAGGCGATAAAGGAAGAGAAATAAATAAATAAAGAGCAGTGTGAAAAGAAAGGAGTAGGGAAGGAAAGGGGGAAGGAAAGTGAAGAGAAAGGAGTGGAGAGAAGAGGTGGAGAAAGTAAGGGGGAGAAAAGAGTGGTGCCAAAATGAATGGGGAGACGAGAGGGGCAAGTAAAGAGAGCAAAGAAGGGTGAGCTAAGGCAAGAGAGAAGAAAAAGGAGGGAGAAAAGCTAGCGGGAGCCAAAAGGAAAGAAGCAAGGGAGAAATAGACAGGAGTGCTCAAGAGGGGAATAAAGGGAAAGGGAGAAAAAAGTAAAAAAAAAAAGAGAAAGCAAGGGGGGCAGGCAATGATGAAGCAAGAGAGAAAAAAAACAGGCAGGGGAACTAAGGTAGAGAGAAAAAACTGGCGAGTAGGCAAGGGGGATGTAAATGGAAGGAAAGAAAATGAAGAAAAGGGGGAGAAAGAAAAAAGCGGGAGATAAGAATGGGGGAGAAATACTGGTGAGAGAGAAAAAAAAGAGCAAAACCATGAAAATGGAGTGTTGAGAAAAAAAAGGGGGCGAAAATAATGGAGAGAAATGGGGAGAAGAGTGAAAGGGAGGAGAAAAGGGGAAGAAATGGGGGGGAAGGGTGTGAGGCAAAATAAAAGAAGGGAAGGAGAGAATAAAAAAGAAAGTAAAGGAAGGCCAAGGGGGAAAAAAAAAAAAGTTGAGGAGAAGGAGGTGGAAAGGGGGAAATAAAAGAGGAAAGGAAAGGGGGACAAAAGGGAGGGAGAGATGAGGAAAAAAGGGGAGAGAAAAGGGAGAAGAAAGAGGGAGAGCAAAGAAAGGAGAAAAAGAGGGGGAGAGAAAAAGGAGGAGGAAAGGGTGGGAGAAATGGGATAACAAAAGGCAGGGGGAACAAAAAGAGCCCAAAACGTTGAGGAAAACGAGGAGAAAAAAGGAGAAAACCCAGGAGCTAAAAGGTGGTGAAAAGAAGGGATGGAGGAGGGGGAGAAGAAAAGGCAGGGCAGAGAAGAGGCTAGAGAAAAGACTGGTGAAGCAAAAGGAGAAGAAAACAAGAGAAAAGTCGAGAAAAGGGGGGAAGAGGGCAGAGAAAAGATGGGGAAAAGAGTGGTGGAAGAGGGAGATGAGAAAAGAGAGAAGAGAAAGGGGGAAGAAAAGGAGGGGGACAGGAATGGGAGAAAGAAAAAAGAATAGGAAAAGGGGAGAAAAGAAAGCAGGAGGGAAAAGAAAGGAGAAGAAGAGTTGAAAGGGAGAAGGGTGAGCAAAAAATGGGGAGAATCAAAGTACGCATTAAAAAAGGAAGACAAAAGGGAGAGGGAGAAGAAGAAAGCGGGCAATGGGTAGAAAGGGGGAGAAAAGCTGGAAGAAAAGGGAAAGGCAGCAGCAGTTGGCAAGCAAGAGCTCCCAAGCACCTTCAAGCAGAAACACAGGGATTGCCTTGGGGCTGGCTGCCAGCGTTTGGCTGGTGTCCTAGCAAAAGGAAGTGCCCGTTTGCTGGCCTGGAAGCACCTCAGGGCACGCAGGAGCAGAGGCCCAGACACTTCACAGAGTGTGAGACCTGAAGCACAACCAGAGGAAGTGCCAAGAGAAGCGCGGGCTTGAGCTGCCTTCAGCCAACGCATTCACTCCCGGCGACTGGGAATGTCCCGCGGCGTGACGGTGAGCGCTTTCGAGAGACCAGGAACGGGGATCACCCCCGCGGCGTGGTGACGGAGCCGTACATTGCAATTGCTCTCTTTTGCTAAGTGCATGCTCCGGATTTAGCATCACGATCACAGACCCTGGTCCTTACGGGGGACTTCAACGCCCCCGATGTCTGCAGGGATGACCACCCAGCTAGGAAGAGACAGTCCAGGAGGTTCCTGCTGCACACAGCACATAACTTCTTCATGCACGTGGGAGATAGCCAACGAGGAGAGGGGCCACTGCCAGACCTGATACTAACAGAGAGAGATGGTCTAGTTGGAAGTGTGAAGGTGGAGGTCTTGGCTGCAAGGGACCATGAGATGTTGGAATTCACGACCCTGCGAGGAGGAAGCTGGGCAAGAAGTAGCATTGCAACGCTGGACTTCCAGAGAGATCACTTGGACCTCTTCAGGGAGCTCCTTGGAGGAATCCCCTGGGCCGGGGTCCTAGAAGGAAAGGGGGTCCAGGAGAGTTGGCTGATGTTCAAGCAGCACTTTCTCCAGGCTCAGGGTCAGTGCATTCCTACAAGGAGGAAGTCAAGCAAGGGGGAGCAGGAGACCTGTGTGGGTGGGCAAGGAACTCGTAGGAAAACGTAAAGAGAAAAAGAGAGCATACGTAAGGTGGAGGAAGGGTCAGACCCCAGAGAGGTGACAATATAGGAACAGTGAGCAGGGAGCACTGAGAGATGCAACGAGGAAGGCCAAAACCCCTTTGGAATTAGAGTGAGCAACAGATGTCAGGGACAACAGGAAGGGCTTCTACAACCACATCAGCAGCAAGAGGAAGACTAAGGAAAAGGTGGGCCCGCTGCTGAACGGGCTGGGTGCCTTGGTGACGGAGGATCCAGAGAAGGCAGAGTTACTTAATGCCTTCTTTGCTTCAGTCTTTAATGCTAAGGCTAGTCCCCATGAAGTACAGAGGCCAGACACAAGAGAGAAGAGCGGGAGAGAGGAAGACGACCCGCTGGTCGAGGAGGACTGCGTTAGAGATTAGTTGGGCAACCTGGACACGCATAAATCTATGGGCGTGGATGGGATGCACCCAAGAGTGCTGAGGGAACTGGCAGACGTTCTTGCTCAGCTGCTCTCCATCATCGTTGAGTATTGCGTGCAGTCCTGGGCTCCCCAGTACAAGAGGGACGTGGAACTTTTAGAGAGGGTCCAGTGCAGAGCAATGAAGATGATTAAGGGACTGGAGCATCTACCATATGAGGAAAGACTAAGCGAGCTGGGCCTGGGAAAGAGAAGTTGGAGAGGGGATCTCATCGACACGTACAAATACGTGAGGGGAGAATGTAAAGAGGATGGGGCCAAATTCTTCTCGGTGCTGCTCAGTGAGAGGACAAGGGCTAATGGGTATAAATTAAAGCACGGAAATTTCGTCTCCATAGGAAGAAGAACATGGCTACTCTGAGGGTGACGGAGCACTGGAACAGGCTGCCCAGAGAGGTGGTGGAGTCTCCTGCTTTGAAGCTCTTCAAAACCTGCCTGGATGCCACCCTGTGCAACGTGTCCCTGCTTGAGCAGGGCGGTTGGACTAGATGATCTCTAGAGCTCCCTTCCAGCCTCAACCATTCTGTGACTGCGTGATTGTGTGAACTGTGATTTCCGTACAGGGTTGCATCACTCTCTTAAATCACAAATCCAAGCTGCAACAGGGCATGCTGCAGGCGCGTGGGGAGGCCTGTCCATAGGGGCTTTTCACCGACACAGAGCTGGCTGCGAAGGCCAGCAGCAAGATGGTCCCCAAGGCCATGTGCACCCTTCGCCTGGGCACCGTGGGTCTCCCGTCGGGAGTCCCCACTGGCACTCGCAAAGGCAGCTCCTTGTCTCTGATCACGTCTTTTAGACCCTCTCCATAGCAGGAGCTGGCACGGGCCATGTAGGCCCCGCAGCCAGAGAGCAAAGCAACTGCCAAGGGGCATCGCAGGAGCCACCAGCGGTGCCCAGCCCAAGCAGGCAGGACACTGTGACCATGGCAGAGTTGCCGGGCAGCGGCAGAATCCCCTTAGCGCCCACAGCCCTGGTCCATGCCCGGCTCGGCCCCCGACCCGGCCGGCGCATCACAATGAGCCCCATTGGCACGCGGGTGATAAGGCCCGCGGCGCCCGCCCGCGCCCCAGTGCAGCGCTGTGCCGGTGCGGGGCAGCAGGGAGTCGCAGGCTCCCAGCCCAGCGGTGTTATTGGCACACAGATAGCGCTGTAGGCTCGGTGCGACCTGACCAGCGCCTGCTGTTTGTCGGCGTGGGACAGGCTCACACCGCAGCCCTCTGCCTGGCCGTGTCACCATGGGCCAGGCCATGTGCTGCGGCGCCCGGGGCGCAGATGGCCCCGCTGAGGGCACGCAGCAAGGGTCTGGGGCCCCTCACGGCGCGAATCCTGCCAGTGGCCACGGACTCGTGCCCGGGGAAGCCTCCCGACCCGCGGCGCCACTCGGCGCCTTTGTGTCGCGCAGGAGCCCGCAGCTCCTGCTCTGCGACAGCGTGCTGGTGACCCGGCGCCAGCGCACCAAGAGCAGGCATCTCCTGCTCCTGCCGGATGCCATGGCCGTCGCCAGGTTCAGGTGAGAAGAGCGGCCAGCGCCGTCCTTTCCCCAGCCACCGCCTATGGCCCCTGCCCCCGCGCACCGCTGCTCCCGCAGCTGCTCCCGCCGCAGCAGAAAGCGCCTCCTCGACGCTCCCTGCTGACGCGGCGGGCACGGGCTGCTCACTGCAGCTCTGTCGGGGCCGCAGAGCGGCACGTGCTTGTGCTGCAGCCCGCAGGCTAACACAGCTGCCGTCATAGCTGAGCCCTCGCGGACTTTTCCAAGGTGCCCTTGCGGGTGCTGGGGCCGCCCCCAGCACACAGCCACAAGGCGATACCTGCGCTTCCTCCCGGCAGATGCGGATCATCCTTCCTTGTGAAGCACCAGGTGCCGCTGCGGGACCTCTGGGTGCTGTGTGAGAAGGATGAGGCGGCGTCCGGATGGGGAGATGAGGAGGAGGAGGTTGGGGGCCTCAAGTGCCCCAAGAGCCTTGTCCTCATCTGGCCCATGGGCCCCTGCGTGCTCACTTTTGGGTGAGTGCTGGGGACGCTTGGAGCGCTTGTGAGCGCTGCCAAGTGGGCGAGATGTGTCCGGGGAGGAGGAGCAGCGTGCGCTGACGCTGCTTCTCTTTCTCGCTGCAGGACGCAGGAGGCCAAGGAGCTTTGGCTGAGCACCATGTTCAGGTGAGGCGTGCCGGGGAGCTCAGCACGCCCGCGGCGGCGCCAAGGCTGCCGGCGGTGCAGAGCTGCCCACAGCGCGGGCAGCAGCGCTGGAGCTGGGGGAGAGGGACCCAGGAAGGGGCCCCCGCGCAGGCAGCAGGGCCGGGGCGACGCAGAGCGCTGCTGCCAGCCAGCCAGCGCGGCGGGAAGGGCTCCGGGGCCAGGGTGGCGGCGTGGGGGCACACGGCTGGTGGGGGGGAGGGGACAGAGGGGCTGGCAGTGAGCGAGCTCTGCCTTCGTCCCTGCCCTGTGCCCAGCCAAAGCCCAGGAGCCCAGGAGAGCCGGCTCACCCGCCTCGCCTCCCTTCGGCTCCTCATGGAGACCGTCGTGGCCTTCAACGGTCCCGTAAGTGTCGCGGGGTCGTGCGCTGCGCTCCCAGCGCTGCGGCGGGACCTTGGGGAAGGGCCCTGCGAGCAGCTGCTCACGGGACCGCTCTGCTCTCTTTCCTAGCCGGGGTCGCTGACCCCTCGCATCGTGGAGGCCCTGCTGGTGGTGCAGGTGAGCGGGAGCTGCCTCTGGCCCAGCCCGTGTTGGGGGATGGCGGCAGCCACCCGACTTTTGGGAGGGCTCATGGCAGGGGCCATTCCCACAGCCAACCATGTCCTCCGCAGGCACTGAACACTCGCCAGCCCTTCCCGGAGCTGCTGAATTCTTTTGAGGGAGCTGAGGCAGCTCCGGAGGCAGCCGAGGCCACGGACACCTCCGCAGGTAGGACGATGCCCTGAGGACCGGCACCGAGCAACGTGCCGGCTCGGTCATCGATTGCAAGACATGTGGGGCACTGCTGAGAGGGGCAGGGGGCCCAGGACCTTAAGGCAGTGCTTTCCTCCTCCCACACTTGCCCGAAGTTCCAAGGGGCAACGCTGTTCCCCCAAAGGCATCCCCCATACCCAACCTCCGTAACCCCCTGCTCTTCACAGCACTACTTCCTAGGGGCTGCCACGGCCCTCTCCTCCGGCACGATACTGTCCCCACAGACACTTGTGTCCCCTCCCGACCTGCTCCTCATCTCCATAGTTGCTTGGGTTGCACCTTGCCATGGGCCGTGCTAGGACCTCTCTGCGGGGAAGTGACCCTTTCCCTCCTCAGAGGCCCAGCACAAAGGAGCTGAGAGCCTCTTTCTCCGCACAGCGCACGCAGGGGCAGCTCTCGAGGAGGCTCCTGCCGTGCCCTGCCCAGAGGCTGGAGCTGCAGGCGGCCCACCAGTCACCGAGGCCCTGCAGCAGCCCCGAGCGAGAAGCCCCAGCGGGAGCTGCAGAAATGGCCCCTGCGGCTCTGCCCCTCCACTGCCTCCTCTGCGCACGCTGCACAGGAGCCTCTCAGAGCCAGCCCTGGCCGTGACGGGCGGCTCAGGAGACAGGAGAAGGGCCCAGGGAGGCCCCAGGCGTGCGCACAAAGATGCAGCTCGTTCCCAACAGCTGCCCTTAGAGAAGGAGGCCCTGCAAGAAGAAGCTGCCGTCCTGGCTGCACAGCCAGCAGCCGGCTCCGCACCCGCCAGCTCCTGCGGGTGCTCCCAGGAGAGCTGCGCGGCCGCTGCTTCTCCCCTTCCTGCCTGCTGCTTGCGGGCCGCGAGAGCTGCAAGAGCCAGGAGGCGCCTGAGAAAGAGAAGACCAAGGGGATGGAGGAGGAGAGAGAGAAGAAGGAGAAGGAGAGAGAAAAGGAGAGGGAGAAAGAGAAAGAGAAGGAGAGAGAGAGAAAGAGAGGGCCGCAAAGGCCAAAAGAACAGAGAAGGAAGAGAGCAAGAAGGAGAAGGAGAAAGGGCAAAAGAAAGGCGATAAAGGAAGAGAAATAAATAAATAAAGAGCAGTGTGAAAAGAAAGGAGTAGGGAAGGAAAGGGGGAAGGAAAGTGAAGAGAAAGGAGTGGAGAGAAGAGGTGGAGAAAGTAAGGGGGAGAAAAGAGTGGTGCCAAAATGAATGGGGAGACGAGAGGGGCAAGTAAAGAGAGCAAAGAAGGGTGAGCTAAGGCAAGAGAGAAGAAAAAGGAGGGAGAAAAGCTAGCGGGAGCCAAAAGGAAAGAAGCAAGGGAGAAATAGACAGGAGTGCTCACGTGGGGAATAAAGGGAAAGGGAGAAAAAAGTAAAAAAAAAAAGAGAAAGCAAGGGGGGCAGGCAGTGATGAAGCAAGAGAGAAAAAAAACAGGCAGGGGAACTAAGGTAGAGAGAAAAAACTGGCGAGTAGGCAAGGGGGATGTAAATGGAAGGAAAGAAAATGAAGAAAAGGGGGAGAAAGAAAAAAGCGGGAGATAAGAATGGGGGAGAAATACTGGTGAGAGAGAAAAAAAAGAGCAAAACCATGAAAATGGAGTGTTGAGAAAAAAAAGGGGGCGAAAATAATGGAGAGAAATGGGGAGAAGAGTGAAAGGGAGGAGAAAAGGGGAAGAAATGGGGGGGAAGGGTGTGAGGCAAAATAAAAGAAGGGAAGGAGAGAATAAAAAAGAAAGAAAAGGAAGGCCAAGGGGGAAAAAAAAAAGTTGAGGAGAAGGAGGTGGAAAGGGGGAAATAAAAGAGGAAAGGAAAGGGGGACAAAAGGGAGGGAGAGATGAGGAAAAAAGGGGAGAGAAAAGGGAGAAGAAAGAGGGAGAGCAAAGAAAGGAGAAAAAGAGGGGGAGAGAAAAAGGAGGAGGAAAGGGTGGGAGAAATGGGATAACAAAAGGCAGGGGGAACAAAAAGAGCCCAAAACGTTGAGGAAAACGAGGAGAAAAAAGGAGAAAACCCAGGAGCTAAAAGGTGGTGAAAAGAAGGGATGGAGGAGGGGGAGAAGAAAAGGCAGGGCAGAGAAGAGGCTAGAGAAAAGACTGGTGAAGCAAAAGGAGAAGAAAACAAGAGAAAAGTCGAGAAAAGGGGGGAAGAGGGCAGAGAAAAGATGGGGAAAAGAGTGGTGGAAGAGGGAGATGAGAAAAGAGAGAAGAGAAAGGGGGAAGAAAAGGAGGGGGACAGGAATGGGAGAAAGAAAAAAGAATAGGAAAAGGGGAGAAAAGAAAGCAGGAGGGAAAAGAAAGGAGAAGAAGAGTTGAAAGGGAGAAGGGTGAGCAAAAAATGGGGAGAATCAAAGTACGCATTAAAAAAGGAAGACAAAAGGGAGAGGGAGAAGAAGAAAGCGGGCAATGGGTAGAAAGGGGGAGAAAAGCTGGAAGAAAAGGGAAAGGCAGCAGCAGTTGGCAAGCAAGAGCTCCCAAGCACCTTCAAGCAGAAACACAGGGATTGCCTTGGGGCTGGCTGCCAGCGTTTGGCTGGTGTCCTAGCAAAAGGAAGTGCCCGTTTGCTGGCCTGGAAGCACCTCAGGGCACGCAGGAGCAGAGGCCCAGACACTTCACAGAGTGTGAGACCTGAAGCACAACCAGAGGAAGTGCCAAGAGAAGCGCGGGCTTGAGCTGCCTTCAGCCAACGCATTCACTCCCGGCGACTGGGAATGTCCCGCGGCGTGACGGTGAGCGCTTTCGAGAGACCAGGAACGGGGATCACCCCCGCGGCGTGGTGACGGAGCCGTACATTGCAATTGCTCTCTTTTGCTAAGTGCATGCTCCGGATTTAGCATCACGATCACAGACCCTGGTCCTTACGGGGGACTTCAACGCCCCCGATGTCTGCAGGGATGACCACCCAGCTAGGAAGAGACAGTCCAGGAGGTTCCTGCTGCACACAGCACATAACTTCTTCATGCACGTGGGAGATAGCCAACGAGGAGAGGGGCCACTGCCAGACCTGATACTAACAGAGAGAGATGGTCTAGTTGGAAGTGTGAAGGTGGAGGTCTTGGCTGCAAGGGACCATGAGATGTTGGAATTCACGACCCTGCGAGGAGGAAGCTGGGCAAGAAGTAGCATTGCAACGCTGGACTTCCAGAGAGATCACTTGGACCTCTTCAGGGAGCTCCTTGGAGGAATCCCCTGGGCCGGGGTCCTAGAAGGAAAGGGGGTCCAGGAGAGTTGGCTGATGTTCAAGCAGCACTTTCTCCAGGCTCAGGGTCAGTGCATTCCTACAAGGAGGAAGTCAAGCAAGGGGGAGCAGGAGACCTGTGTGGGTGGGCAAGGAACTCGTAGGAAAACGTAAAGAGAAAAAGAGAGCATACGTAAGGTGGAGGAAGGGTCAGACCCCAGAGAGGTGACAATATAGGAACAGTGAGCAGGGAGCACTGAGAGATGCAACGAGGAAGGCCAAAACCCCTTTGGAATTAGAGTGAGCAACAGATGTCAGGGACAACAGGAAGGGCTTCTACAACCACATCAGCAGCAAGAGGAAGACTAAGGAAAAGGTGGGCCCGCTGCTGAACGGGCTGGGTGCCTTGGTGACGGAGGATCCAGAGAAGGCAGAGTTACTTAATGCCTTCTTTGCTTCAGTCTTTAATGCTAAGGCTAGTCCCCATGAAGTACAGAGGCCAGACACAAGAGAGAAGAGCGGGAGAGAGGAAGACGTCCCGCTGGTCGAGGAGGACTGCGTTAGAGATTAGTTGGGCAACCTGGACACGCATAAATCTATGGGCGTGGATGGGATGCACCCAAGAGTGCTGAGGGAACTGGCAGACGTTCTTGCTCAGCTGCTCTCCATCATCGTTGAGTATTGCGTGCAGTCCTGGGCTCCCCAGTACAAGAGGGACGTGGAACTTTTAGAGAGGGTCCAGTGCAGAGCAATGAAGATGATTAAGGGACTGGAGCATCTACCATATGAGGAAAGACTAAGCGAGCTGGGCCTGGGAAAGAGAAGTTGGAGAGGGGATCTCATCGACACGTACAAATACGTGAGGGGAGAATGTAAAGAGGATGGGGCCAAATTCTTCTCGGTGCTGCTCAGTGAGAGGACAAGGGCTAATGGGTATAAATTAAAGCACGGAAATTTCGTCTCCATAGGAAGAAGAACATGGCTACTCTGAGGGTGACGGAGCACTGGAACAGGCTGCCCAGAGAGGTGGTGGAGTCTCCTGCTTTGAAGCTCTTCAAAACCTGCCTGGATGCCACCCTGTGCAACGTGTCCCTGCTTGAGCAGGGCGGTTGGACTAGATGATCCCTAGAGCTCCCTTCCAGCCTCAACCATTCTGTGACTGCGTGATTGTGTGAACTGTGATTTCCGTACAGGGTTGCATCACTCTCTTAAATCACAAATCCAAGCTGCAACAGGGCATGCTGCAGGCGCGTGGGGAGGCCTGTCCATAGGGGCTTTTCACCGACACGGAGCTGGCTGCGAAGGCCAGCAGCAAGATGGTCCCCAAGGCCATGTGCACCCTTCGCCTGGGCACCGTGGGTCTCCCGTCGGGAGTCCCCACTGGCACTCGCAAAGGCAGCTCCTTGTCTCTGATCACGTCTTTTAGACCCTCTCCATAGCAGGAGCTGGCACGGGCCATGTAGGCCCCGCAGCCAGAGAGCAAAGCAACTGCCAAGGGGCATCGCAGGAGCCACCAGCGGTGCCCAGCCCAAGCAGGCAGGACACTGTGACCGTGGCAGAGTTGCCGGGCAGCGGCAGAATCCCCTTAGCGCCCACAGCCCTGGTCCATGCCCGGCTCGGCCCCCGACCCGGCCGGCGCATCACAATGAGCCCCATTGGCACGCGGGTGATAAGGCCCGCGGCGCCCGCCCGCGCCCCAGTGCAGCGCTGTGCCGGTGCGGGGCAGCAGGGAGTCGCAGGCTCCCAGCCCAGCGGTGTTATTGGCACACAGATAGCGCTGTAGGCTCGGTGCGACCTGACCAGCGCCTGCTGTTTGTCGGCGTGGGACAGGCTCACACCGCAGCCCTCTGCCTGGCCGTGTCACCATGGGCCAGGCCATGTGCTGCGGCGCCCGGGGCGCAGATGGCCCCGCTGAGGGCACGCAGCAAGGGTCTGGGGCCCCTCACGGCGCGAATCCTGCCAGTGGCCACGGACTCGTGCCCGGGGAAGCCTCCCGACCCGCGGCGCCACTCGGCGCCTTTGTGTCGCGCAGGAGCCCGCAGCTCCTGCTCTGCGACAGCGTGCTGGTGACCCGGCGCCAGCGCACCAAGAGCAGGCATCTCCTGCTCCTGCCGGATGCCATGGCCGTCGCCAGGTTCAGGTGAGAAGAGCGGCCAGCGCCGTCCTTTCCCCAGCCACCGCCTATGGCCCCTGCCCCCGCGCACCGCTGCTCCCGCAGCTGCTCCCGCCGCAGCAGAAAGCGCCTCCTCGACGCTCCCTGCTGACGCGGCGGGCACGGGCTGCTCACTGCAGCTCTGTCGGGGCCGCAGAGCGGCACGTGCTTGTGCTGCAGCCCGCAGGCTAACACAGCTGCCGTCATAGCTGAGCCCTCGCGGACTTTTCCAAGGTGCCCTTGCGGGTGCTGGGGCCGCCCCCAGCACACAGCCACAAGGCGATACCTGCGCTTCCTCCCGGCAGATGCGGATCATCCTTCCTTGTGAAGCACCAGGTGCCGCTGCGGGACCTCTGGGTGCTGTGTGAGAAGGATGAGGCGGCGTCCGGATGGGGAGATGAGGAGGAGGAGGTTGGGGGCCTCAAGTGCCCCAAGAGCCTTGTCCTCATCTGGCCCATGGGCCCCTGCGTGCTCACTTTTGGGTGAGTGCTGGGGACGCTTGGAGGGCTTGTGAGCGCTGCCAAGTGGGCGAGATGTGTCCGGGGAGGAGGAGCAGCGTGCGCTGACGCTGCTTCTCTTTCTCGCTGCAGGACGCAGGAGGCCAAGGAGCTTTGGCTGAGCACCATGTTCAGGTGAGGTGTGCCGGGGAGCTCAGCGCGCCGGTGGCGGCGCCAAGGCTGCCGGCGGTGCAGAGCTGCCCACAGCGCGGGGGGCAGCGCTGGAGCTGGGGGAGAGGGACCCAGGAAGGGGCCCCCGCGCAGGCAGCAGGGCCGGGGCGACGCAGAGCGCTGCTGCCAGCCAGCCAGCGCGGCGGGAAGGGCTCCGGGGCCAGGGTGGCGGCGTGGGGGCACACGGCTGGTGGGGGGGAGGGGACAGAGGGGCTGGCAGTGAGCGAGCTCTGCCTTCGTCCCTGCCCTGTGCCCAGCCAAAGCCCAGGAGCCCAGGAGAGCCGGCTCACCCGCCTCGCCTCCCTTCGGCTCCTCATGGAGACCGTCGTGGCCTTCAACGGTCCCGTAAGTGTCGCGGGGTCGTGCGCTGCACTCCCAGCGCTGCGGCGGGACCTTGGGGAAGGGCCCTGCGAGCAGCTGCTCACGGGACCGCTCTGCTCTCTTTCCTAGCCGGGGTCGCTGACCCCTCGCATCGTGGAGGCCCTGCTGGTGGTGCAGGTGAGCGGGAGCTGCCTCTGGCCCAGCCCGTGTTGGGGGATGGCGGCAGCCACCCGACTTTTGGGAGGGCTCATGGCAGGGGCCATTCCCACAGCCAACCATGTCCTCCGCAGGCACTGAACACTCGCCAGCCCTTCCCGGAGCTGCTGAATTCTTTTGAGGGAGCTGAGGCAGCTCCGGAGGCAGCCGAGGCCACGGACACCTCCGCAGGTAGGACGATGCCCTGAGGACCGGCACCGAGCAACGTGCCGGCTCGGTCATCGATTGCAAGACATGTGGGGCACTGCTGAGAGGGGCAGGGGGCCCAGGACCTTAAGGCAGTGCTTTCCTCCTCCCACACTTGCCCGAAGTTCCAAGGGGCAACGCTGTTCCCCCAAAGGCATCCCCCATACCCAACCTCCGTAACCCCCTGCTCTTCACAGCACTACTTCCTAGGGCCTGCCACGGCCCTCTCCTCCGGCACGATACTGTCCCCACAGACACTTGTGTCCCCTCCCGACCTGCTCCTCATCTCCATAGTTGCTTGGGTTGCACCTTGCCATGGGCCGTGCTAGGACCTCTCTGCGGGGAAGTGACCCTTTCCCTCCTTAGAGGCCCAGCACAAAGGAGCTGAGAGCCTCTTTCTCCGCACAGCGCACGCAGGGGCAACTCTCGAGGAGGCTCCTGCCGTGCCCTGCCCAGAGGCTGGAGCTGCAGGCGGCCCACCAGTCACCGAGGCCCTGCAGCAGCCCCGAGCGAGAAGCCCCAGCGGGAGCTGCAGAAATGGCCCCTGCGGCTCTGCCCCTCCACTGCCTCCTCTGCGCACGCTGCACAGGAGCCTCTCAGAGCCAGCCCTGGCCGTGACGGGCGGCTCAGGAGACAGGAGAAGGGCCCAGGGAGGCCCCAGGCGTGCGCACAAAGATGCAGCTCGTTCCCAACAGCTGCCCTTAGAGAAGGAGGCCCTGCAAGAAGAAGCTGCCGTCCTGGCTGCACAGCCAGCAGCCGGCTCCGCACCCGCCAGCTCCTGCGGGTGCTCCCAGGAGAGCTGCGCGGCCGCTGCTTCTCCCCTTCCTGCCTGCTGCTTGCGGGCCGCGAGAGCTGCAAGAGCCAGGAGGCGCCTGAGAAAGAGAAGGCCAAGGGGATGGAGGAGGAGAGAGAGAAGAAGGAGAAGGAGAGAGAAAAGGAGAGGGAGAAAGAGAAAGAGAAGGAGAGAGAGAGAAAGAGAGGGCCGCAAAGGCCAAAAGAACAGAGAAGGAAGAGAGCAAGAAGGAGAAGGAGAAAGGGCAAAAGAAAGGCGATAAAGGAAGAGAAATAAATAAATAAAGAGCAGTGTGAAAAGAAAGGAGTAGGGAAGGAAAGGGGGAAGGAAAGTGAAGAGAAAGGAGTGGAGAGAAGAGGTGGAGAAAGTAAGGGGGAGAAAAGAGTGGTGCCAAAATGAATGGGGAGACGAGAGGGGCAAGTAAAGAGAGCAAAGAAGGGTGAGCTAAGGCAAGAGAGAAGAAAAAGGAGGGAGAAAAGCTAGCGGGAGCCAAAAGGAAAGAAGCAAGGGAGAAATAGACAGGAGTGCTCAAGAGGGGAATAAAGGGAAAGGGAGAAAAAAGTAAAAAAAAAAAAGAGAAAGCAAGGGGGGCAGGCAATGATGAAGCAAGAGAGAAAAAAAACAGGCAGGGGAACTAAGGTAGAGAGAAAAAACTGGCGAGTAGGCAAGGGGGATGTAAATGGAAGGAAAGAAAATGAAGAAAAGGGGGAGAAAGAAAAAAGCGGGAGATAAGAATGGGGGAGAAATACTGGTGAGAGAGAAAAAAAAGAGCAAAACCATGAAAATGGAGTGTTGAGAAAAAAAAGGGGGCGAAAATAATGGAGAGAAATGGGGAGAAGAGTGAAAGGGAGGAGAAAAGGGGAAGAAATGGGGGGGAAGGGTGTGAGGCAAAATAAAAGAAGGGAAGGAGAGAATAAAAAAGAAAGAAAAGGAAGGCCAAGGGGGAAAAAAAAAAAGTTGAGGAGAAGGAGGTGGAAAGGGGGAAATAAAAGAGGAAAGGAAAGGGGGACAAAAGGGAGGGAGAGATGAGGAAAAAAGGGGAGAGAAAAGGGAGAAGAAAGAGGGAGAGCAAAGAAAGGAGAAAAAGAGGGGGAGAGAAAAAGGAGGAGGAAAGGGTGGGAGAAATGGGATAACAAAAGGCAGGGGGAACAAAAAGAGCCCAAAACGTTGAGGAAAACGAGGAGAAAAAAGGAGAAAACCCAGGAGCTAAAAGGTGGTGAAAAGAAGGGATGGAGGAGGGGGAGAAGAAAAGGCAGGGCAGAGAAGAGGCTAGAGAAAAGACTGGTGAAGCAAAAGGAGAAGAAAACAAGAGAAAAGTCGAGAAAAGGGGGGAAGAGGGCAGAGAAAAGATGGGGAAAAGAGTGGTGGAAGAGGGAGATGAGAAAAGAGAGAAGAGAAAGGGGGAAGAAAAGGAGGGGGACAGGAATGGGAGAAAGAAAAAAGAATAGGAAAAGGGGAGAAAAGAAAGCAGGAGGGAAAAGAAAGGAGAAGAAGAGTTGAAAGGGAGAAGGGTGAGCAAAAAATGGGGAGAATCAAAGTACGCATTAAAAAAGGAAGACAAAAGGGAGAGGGAGAAGAAGAAAGCGGGCAATGGGTAGAAAGGGGGAGAAAAGCTGGAAGAAAAGGGAAAGGCAGCAGCAGTTGGCAAGCAAGAGCTCCCAAGCACCTTCAAGCAGAAACACAGGGATTGCCTTGGGGCTGGCTGCCAGCGTTTGGCTGGTGTCCTAGCAAAAGGAAGTGCCCGTTTGCTGGCCTGGAAGCACCTCAGGGCACGCAGGAGCAGAGGCCCAGACACTTCACAGAGTGTGAGACCTGAAGCACAACCAGAGGAAGTGCCAAGAGAAGCGCGGGCTTGAGCTGCCTTCAGCCAACGCATTCACTCCCGGCGACTGGGAATGTCCCGCGGCGTGACGGTGAGCGCTTTCGAGAGACCAGGAACGGGGATCACCCCCGCGGCGTGGTGACGGAGCCGTACATTGCAATTGCTCTCTTTTGCTAAGTGCATGCTCCGGATTTAGCATCACGATCACAGACCCTGGTCCTTACGGGGGACTTCAACGCCCCCGATGTCTGCTGGGATGACCACCCAGCTAGGAAGAGACAGTCCAGGAGGTTCCTGCTGCACACGGCACATAACTTCTTCATGCACGTGGGAGATAGCCAACGAGGAGAGGGGCCACTGCCAGACCTGATACTAACAGAGAGAGATGGTCTAGTTGGAAGTGTGAAGGTGGAGGTCTTGGCTGCAAGGGACCATGAGATGTTGGAATTCACGACCCTGCGAGGAGGAAGCTGGGCAAGAAGTAGCATTGCTACTAGGTTTTTTTCAAGAGTAGGTTTTTTCAAGAGTAGGTTTTTTCAAGAAACATGCCACACACACGCTTCCACATGCGGGGTTTTGAAGGGAGCCTTGGTGCTCCCCTCTGCCACCTCTTGCCTCAGCAGGCTTGCCTAGAGCACGTTGTTCAAGACCACGTCTAGATGGCTTCTGAGGAGCTACTCTTCTGCAAGCCCTCTGGGCAACATACACCAGTAGTCAGTCAGCCACGCTTGCCCATGTTTTAGCTTGTGCCCGTTAGCTCTCGTCCAGTTGCTGGGCACCCCTGAAAAGAGCCTGGCTCTGTCTCCCTTACACACTTCCTTCAGAAAGTTAGATTCCCTCTCAGGCTTCTTTTTCCCCAGCTCTCTCAGCCTTTCCCCACAGCAGACATGCTTCAGGCCCTTCTGTGGCTTTGTAGCCCTTGTCTGGATTCACACCACGAGTTCCACGGCTCTCCTGTGCTGTGGAGCCCAGCTCTGGACACAGCACTCTTCCAAGTTGTGGCCTCAGCAGGCCTGAGGGCAAGCACAGCCTCCCTCCACCTGCTGGCCATGCTCCTCCCAGCGCAGGCAAGGGCACTGCCTGCCACCTTGGCTGCAATGCAAGAGGGCATGGCAGCCTCACAGTCACCCTCTTGCCCAGGAAGACTCCCAGGGCCTTTCTGGAGAGCTGCTTTCCAGCACTTCGGGTCCCAGCCTGTTACCCCTGTGGCAGTATTATTTATCTCTATATGCAGAATTTGGCCTTTCTCCTTCAGGAACTGAAAGCTGTGAGTCAGTCTCCCCCCACCTCGCTACTCTAGTCCCTAGTTTCATCGCCTTGCCTCTTAGAGGACATCAAGGGAGACAGTGTGAAATCAAGGGAGACAACTAGTCAGCACTCTGCCCACATCATGAGAACAGAGGCCCAGGAGATTGCATGAGCATGATCTGCCTTTTGTGAAGGGATCCTGACCGCTCCTAACCTCCTTACTGCCTTTCCCGTGTTTGGCAATGGCACCCAGCAGCAGCAGCAGCTCCATCACCATCCCAGATACTGGGGGCAGGGAGATGGTCCACTTCTTCAGTCCTTTGCCACATTGAAAGAGCACTTGCTTTCTCCAGCCACCAACCACCTCTCCCGCCTTGCTCTGACCTCCTGTATTACTACCCCCCTTTTCTTAATCTTGCCCTAGAAATCTGAGGTCAGTAAATAACTAATTTTTTATGCTTACTCTCTGCTCTACCCATATAACATTGTTCTGTTATTTTGCCCTTGACAGTGTTGTGCTTTTGGATTATTTCTGTTCTAGGGTATTTCTTCCCAGAAGATGCAGACAGCTGTAAGAAACCCCACTAGAAGATGAACACTGCAATTGAACGCATAGAAGATGAACGCATAGAAGATGAACACCGCAATTAACACTCACGTTTTCTAAGTAAAAGCTACAGCCTTTAAGAACAGCTTACAAGTGAGGGGGATCAGATTTATTATTTTCAATCTCATTTGAAAACTCTCCAAGTTACATTACTAGATGGCATGTGCTTACAATATATAGTCATGGGGAAAAAAAAAAAAAGGTGGGATTTTCAGACACCTTCTAAGAACAACAAGCTTTGTTACTTAGGTTGGCTGCAGTCTTGTGGCTTTCCCAAGACCTATTTTTATTTCTAGCTCTACCACAGCACTTCTGGATGACCTTGAGTAAGTCACTCCTAAGGACTGACAGCTGGATAATTAACCAAACTGGATCTTTAAGGAGAGTGCCCCTTGCCAGCCAGCCCACCTTCACCACTATATAATACTTTCCCTGTTAATATGTGCAGAATGAAAAATGACTTTAAGAAAGTTGCATGACTCTTGTCTGCTCCAGAGCTGTGTAGTCCCTTGTAGGGGCAATGTAGGAAACAGGCAGGATTTCATTAGTTCACAAATTAGCAAAATAATACAAAATTTACACTATTGGGAAATTTCTAAAAAGATCAATTTTTCTTATATTTTCTAGTAAACCTAAAATATTAAAATATACCAAACATTTTTCACCTAGAGAAGAAAATAACAAAAACATACCCACACACTCACTCACCCACTACTACTGGTAGTAGGCACAGAGCGCTGCCTCACACTGCCGTGGCTTGGAGCGTCTAGGACGCATTTGCACTGGATTTTAATTTTTTTAATGGCTATGTTAATTCTTTGACTTCCTGGCTTTATAGCAGCAGATGTGACATGCTGAAGGCAATGGTCAAGGCTGCTTTTTGAGAAACTCTCAATGCTGCCAGATATTCCTCGTGTTAAAGTTATTTTAATTCAATTATTTATCTTCAGAATGGAAGTACAAGAACATAAAGCTCTAATAGTTGTTAGGAGTCCAAGCAAAGCCTAGAAACAACAGCTAGCAAGAATTACTAATCAAAAGGAGATGGGGAGAAGTGAAAAAGCTTCGTACGTTAAACCAAATATAATGCAAGGGCCACCCTCTCTGGGAAAAGAGGAGTTGTCCAAGGTAAATTGTCTCCAGTTAACTATTTTCACAGTTCTTCACCATGAGTACTAGAATTAGTTATGTGAAACTTCTGGTTTTCACAGTGATTTATCAAGACCGAGATAAGCACATTTTCTGTTTCAGCACATTTATTTAGGAAGTAGCACACTTCAGTTTACATTAGTTTTAAGAACTTGAGTCATGTCCCTTAGAAATTAAATGAGGTATTTACATACTCTTCTACCATCTAGTATATAACACATGAAAAAAAATCTTAAACTGACAGTAATATAATAGGCTTCAGGTTTAACCAAAAGGCTCTTATTTTTGGACAATTTATCTTTTAAACAGGCAGGGAAACAATAAGAAGAGGAGAAACACAGCATTTCACTGGAGATGTTGAAAACTGAAGCTAAAGCCATGTGACTGTGCATGCTTTAAAAAAAAAAAAACACTGTTTAATAAAGTGATGTTAACATTTCAAAGAACATTCTCAAAGATATACCCTGAAGCAAGAGTCCTCAGAACAATATACAAGAATAATTCCATTCCAAACTGGAATCATCCTGTATATTTAGTGAGGGTAGGGTATAATGTTTTGTCTGCACCTTTGGTTTCCTTCACTCTAATCCAGATTTCTGAAAAATGCTGTCTAGCCCTTCACACGAATGCAATTTTGAATCATGGGGCAAAACAGTTTGTGCTTCCCAGGCCCTTTGATAGGGCTGGAAATATGAAATAGAGCAGTTCCTTCCCACCTCTGATGTTAAAGAGCCACAGAACAGAGAAGCTACATGGGTAGTGTCTTCACAGAACACACATATTAACCAACTACTGTAAGAATCATAGAATCATAGAATCATAGAATGCTTAGGGTTGGAAGGGACCTCTAGAGATCATCTAGTCCAACCCCCCTGCATACGCAGGGACACCTAAAGCACGTGGCACAGGACTGCATCCAAGCGGGTTTTGAAGATCTCCAGAGAAGGAGACTCCACAACCTCTCTGGGCAGCCTGTTCCAGTGCTCTGTCACCCTCACTGTTAAGAAATTTTTCCTTAAGTTCCTATGGAATTTTTGATGTTTCAGTTTCCGGCCATTTCCTCTAGTCCTATCAGTGGCCACCACTGAAAAGAGACCATCCCCGTCCTCTGCACTCCCTCCCTTGAGGTATTTATATACACTGATTAGATCCCCTCTCAGCCTTCTCTTCTCCAGGCTGAACAGGCCCAGCTCACTCAGCCTCTCCTCATAGGGCAGATGTTCCAGGCCCCTGATCATCCTTGTAGCCCTGCGCTGGACTCTCTCCAGCAGCTCCACATCCCTCTTGTACTGTGGAGCCCAGAACTGGACACAATACTCCAGATGCGGCCTCACCAGGGCTGAGTAGAGGGGCAGGATCACCTCCCTCGACCTGCTGGAGACGCTCTTCTTAATGCAGCCCAGGATCCCATTGGCCTTCTTGGCCACGAGGGCACACTGCTGCCTCATGGTCAACTTGTCGTCCACCATGACACCCAGGTCTTTCTCCGCAGAGCTGCTCTCCACAAGCTCGGTCCCCAGCCTGTACTGGTGTCTGGGGTTATTCCTCCCCAGGTGCAGGACCTTGCACTTGGCCTTGTTGAATTGCATGAGGTTTTTCACCGCCCAGTTGTCCAGTCTGTCCAGGTCCCTCTGGATGGCAGCACAGCCCTCTGGGGTATCGGCTACTCCTCCCAGTTTGGTATCATCAGCAAACTTGCTGAGGGAGCACTCTGTGCCTTCATCCAGGTCATTGATGAATAAATTGAACAGGACTGGACCAAGGACTGACCCCTGGGGGACCCCACTAGCCACAGGCCTCCAACTAGACTCTGCACCGCTGATCACCACTCTCTGGGCCCTGCCATCCAGCCAGTTCCTAATCCACCTCACTGTGCACTCATCTATCCCACACTTCCGGAGCTTGCCCAGGAGGATGTTGTGAGGGACGGTGTCAAAAGCCTTGGTGAAGTCGAAGAAGATGCCAATCTTTTCCTGAAAGCTGCTTCCTTGAAATAGGGTATATAGCACTTTGTGAAAACACTACAGCAAAACAAGTTCTTTCACCAGAATTTCAGATACGTTACAAGTTTGCATGTAAAGAGACCAGACTCTGAGGAGTTCTGACACAATCCATATTGCTGAGCCAATAAATTTAATCCACTGTAAGAGTGCCTAACTTGCCAGTTATTGCTGAACTCAGGAGGTAGTTATTGACAAAGTAAACAGTTTCTACTCTAAAACTGTTAGGAATTCCCAAGAGAAGCAGGAAAAGCATAGCACACTGACCTAACTTTAGCAGATCGTTTTGTCTTTGCAAGAAACTACAGATACAGCTGTACAGTTTACAGCCACAGTTCTTTCCTTGTCTTGGGGAATAACAGTTGTTGTAGTTGTAAGAAAATGTTTATGGCTCATCCATTTTCCTGCTACCAACCTATCAGCCTAATCAAGGAGAATCATGTATCAGAATAAAATATTCTTCAACACTAAATAACAGTTCAAAAGAACCTAACACTGGGTTCAACAACTGCTTCAAATTAGCACAGCAGCTGAGTTAACTCAGTTGGACAGTTGCCTCCACTACCTACTTGCTCCTTTTCATGCGAAAAGTGCTGCTGTCCATACTTGTCACCTTGTCAATGTGATTGAAAAGTCTGCTGTTTCTCATCTCAGTACTCTCAAAGGAAAGTGCTTAGATTTCACAAGATGGACGTGGCAGCAGTGCCAACCAAGACCAATGACTTTTCATCTAGAATAGGGAAAAAATCCACCATTTATTCTACACCAGAATGTGAGCTTAACTGTCACAGCAAGTTGCATGTGTAACACTGCCATTTTTAATCACATTCAAGAGATTAATAGTGAACTCAGCTACTGCCTCCCATTAGCACAACAGTGAATTCCTTCTCAATGCAGAGATTTTATACTGCTAATTATCGAATGTTACTATGTCATTATTGCCATCATATTGCTCATGTAGATAATGCTTAGCTAATAAGAGGTGTAGGAGTAAAAAGCTTGTTTCTAAAGCACTAAACTGAGTCCAAGAAATTAAGAAAACAGGAAAAAAAATACATATATCTATAAATATCCTAGATGAGCCTATTCTAGGCTCATCTTCAAATATTCCACAATGCTTTTGTCTCACCTTCAAGAAGAAAACCTGTACGGGTTTAGTGGACTATACATAAGTCAGCATAAGTAAATGGGATATCATAAGACATAGGAAATCACAATTTAATTGAGCTACAGCAGGCACATACTCCTTGAGGAGGTTTTCCCACCAGTTGTTTCGCCACAAAGACCTGCTACCTTAGAAGATGTTGTTCTTCCAAAAGCAGAAAGATAATGTTGTACTTCCTGCTTAATAAATGTGTAAATACAGCTGCTAAGACGACTTTTTTTTTTAATTCAGCAAACATTAAAACAATCCCAGATGCTGCCTTGCTTATTCTGTAATTCATGATACTGCCTTAATACATCTTCCGCTTTTATGGCAAATGGAGTTGCAAGGCTGTATACAAAAAAGGACAGATATGGCAAATACAGATAGGATTAAAAGGAGAAAACCCACAACTGCTTTTTTACACACAATCCATCCATTGATTAGATGAAAATAATTGAGCTGGGACTTGCTCAGTACATGTCAGCCAGGAAATCAAGAGTGTTATATTTATTTACTTTGTAATCTGTTCCAAAAGCATTTTGGCATATTTTGGGTCATGGGTGAATCACCAAGCATATGTGGGGAAACACCTTGGAACAGAATTATTTTTAAAATAAACTATTTAGCAAGTGTTCTTCATGAAATTTAAAGGTGATCTTTGAACCCAACCATAAGTAAATAGAGCAGCTGTGGCAAACTGATGCTGTAGAACAAAATTAAATTATTACAGTATTCTGAAATCACTCTAAGTGCTTTGGTTCATACTTGACACAGGAAATATTCAGGGTAGAACGCCAAAAATCCAGTAAGAGGCTGTCACACTTAACTAGTTGGACAAATAAGCAAGAAGCCGAGTCCTTTGTGTTTCCAAAGCAGCAGCAGCAGCCTCGGCTTCTAAGCCTGTGCTGCACACTACTGGTGTTTTAGCAGATGGAAACCTCTACCTCTACGTTTGAGGTAAATACCACATGCCAATGCACACGTCTTGAATTAGAGAAGTACATTCCTCAAAACAAAATCGAGGAAAGGTGAATTTGATGTGAAGTATTTGGGAACATTTGCAACCAGAGGTACTCCCAGAGTTCTCATTTGCAAAGGCTCTCAAGGAAGTTTACACATCTTATGATTAGGAAGACAGGCAGCGTTTCTTAGGTATTAACTGATTGGGCAAATAAGAAAATAGTAATTCACATGTCTACCTATAAAGTCTATAACAAAAACTGATCAAGTCCATCAGGAATATCACATAACAGAAATACTCTGCTGAAGGCAGAACTAAGACAAAACAAGCAAAAACAAACAAACAAGCCATGTACATTGGACTTACATACATCAGGGTCATATTTCAAAGGCTAGAAGTGGTTTAGTTGGACTAATTCAAAAGGCATACTAGTGTAACACAAGCTTATTTTGTTGCTCTTAATATGAAGATCAGTTAAAAGCATCGCTATTAAAAAAAATCCCAAACATACTGCATCTGACTGTCAAAATATTTGACACGACTTTTTCTATTCAGTTCCCAGTACCTTGCAGCAAACAACTTTCTCATGGTATTACTAAACTGCCACTGCATCAGTGTATGCATGTATATATGTATTCATATGTGCATATACAAATATATACACATATAATCCATATATATTTATATATATAAAATCAGATTAGCAGTCCTAGAAGCATTTAAAACTTATTCCTAGTAAAAAAAAAATAAATGTAATATTTAAGAGTTTTCTGTTAAGACCACAAACAAAAATAATATGAATCAATTTACTTAACTATAAACAATATGTAGCTTTGTAATTTTTTTTTAAAAAAAGCAGATCAGTAGAGTTTGTTTCATACTTTAATATATAAACCAAAACATATGAAAGCTATAAAAACATTAATGTGTGCCAGTTATTAAGCATGTAGCCTCTTATCTCAATGCTCACATGTGCAGATTAAAAATGATCACAATGGAAATTTTACTTTCAGTTATTGTAAACAGACCAAAATACAGAGTCAAAACACTTCATTTCCGAAACTTGACAATTAGCATCACTTACTCTCTCAAACATCAGCTGGGCTTTAAGTTATACACCATAAGCATAAGCTAACATTCTACCAATGGAAGCATTACAAAATGCATTAAGAGAAAATAGTGCCAATAAAGGAATATCTTAGTCCATTTTATTTAGTCTAAAAAAAAAAAAAAGCTTTCAATTGTTTTTATTAGGTTTTTGCTGTTCTGCTATCAAAGGTCTTTTTAAAAAAAAAAAAAAACTGCTCCTGAACAATGCTGTCACATTACAACTAAACAAAAAGACAAATAATAACAGACCAGCTGCTTTGTACCTCTTAATAATCAGAATCCCACAATGCTGCTGCTGTTCTTTGCATAGGGAAGTTATTTGGCACATTGAGGATAAAAAGCCAAAAATGGAACCAAATTTAACAAAATTCCAATTGTAAGTTAATCATTATCAGAAAGAAAGCCAGACATCAGCATTATGGCAAAATTTAAAAAAAATGAAACAACCCTCTCCCCACTCAACTTAGGGGACGGGTCTTCCAACAATTGGTATCATCAGAACTTTCTAGCAGAAAGAAAATAGAGAAATTAATGTTCAAACCAAGATTGGATTGCTATGAATCTTAACCCAAGTCTTATTGTGCTCTTACTTACACTGTGTAAATCCTAAGTAGCAAGGAGGCCTTGATGAACGCTTTTCACATTATATATTTCTCTTAAGCTCAAGTTTTAGTGCAGATACTTAAAGATCTGTAGAGTCCTGTAAACTCTGGCTGCTTTCCAGTGGTTGGTACCAATCTCTTTTTAGGCAGCACTTTGTCTCACTTTAAATAGTGTTTCACACTGTGGTATCTCCAAAATCCTTGTTCCAGCGAATGTATGCTTCCAGAGTCTGAGGGCTCAAACTGCGCTTTATTTTCTTCAAAGACTCAGTGAAATCTGATAATTTGATATTCCTCATCTAGTTGAAAAGAGAACATCATCAGGATCACAAGGGGTTTATGCACTTTGATTATTCAAGCGCTACTTCCACGCTCATTTCTCAAGAAGTACATTCTATAGGAGCTTCACCAGTGCCGATGCAACAGCTCCTTGCAATTTAACACTACCATCACTTCCTATTTTATTATAAACTAACATACTTGGCAGCAGCAACTTCTGCCTGTTACATGGAGGTGAAATGGTGGCATCGCTTCCTTCCACGAGGTGGCAGAAGGCAGAGCCTACAAGGGCAGGGTCCGAGTAAACAGTAGGATGGTCTGGAGTATTTGCTCTTTGCCCATAGCTCTACGGGTAACAAAGCTACTTTATAATGTTCCATGGAAATTATTTATATATAACTCATATACACACACTATACCTATACACCAGAGCTATTAAAAAAAGTTTAAGATGCCTTTTGTTCTATATAAAGAAATAGGGGAAAACCCCTCATTTAACATACTTCTGAAAATGATTTGGAGGCACTGACACTATAAGAAGATAAAAGCCAAGCCTCTTCATATCATCCCAATAGATCACAGATCAAGTTGCAGTTAAGAGTAAGGGAAAAGTTAGTGAAGCCTAATGAAACAGCAGCAGAGACCGGCTATCATAACAGCTGCTTTACAGCCCAATATCCAAGCTGCACAGAATTTTCTTTTATCAACATTTTTAAAGAATTTTCTTCAATGACTAGGTGTTAAACCCTAAAGGTAACACTAAATATATATATATGCGCTAGGTATTTCATATGGTATTATGCTTAAAAGAGGAATCTTAACATTTTCTAGTATCCATGTGTCCTACTCAAAGGAGAAAATACACCTGCTAGAAGAGCATACCTCACTGGCAGACATATTCTTCACCTGCTCTGGCTTTAGTTCTGTAAAGAGGAAAAAGTCAGTCATCTTCATAAGAAAAACTTTAATCACTTCTGACAACTAAAGCATATTAAAAAGCAATTTTAATCTGGAGAAAAAAAAAAAGAAAAAAAACACAGCTAAAAAGGTATCTCTCAGCCTCATCATATTCCATCTACACTTACTCTAAAATGTGGTAAACAGAAGTAGATTTGTGCAAAATTAGAAAACAAGCCATCTGGCATTCAGCTCATTAGTACAGCTGTCTTCTCTCCAATCAAAACAGGTTCACTTCTGTACTTTGTGGATAAATGCTTGCAGATGTGGTATTGTTAAAACAAAAACACAAAGGCCTGCACAGGCAAACACAAAATCCTATCAGCTGCTGCTCACCCTCGAGGCCGCTCAGCAGGCGTCTCCCACACACTCGTGCAGCTCCGTGCACGGGGCTTGAACCCCCCGGGCCGGAAGGTCCACGGTGTTTTTCGGCACTTCCTCCCCACACATCAGCTCCAGACCCAGCCTGCTCTCACCACGCCACAAACTGAAACCACCTCCTTCCTGCTGTGGTAGAGGAAATGGCAACTAGGCCCAGGAGCTTCTCTGCTTATTCCTGGAAGCCACAACTCCACTCCTCTCCTCCAAAACGTGCCTATTTCTATTCTGAGCACTTTCGTGAAACAAAAAGATGGGATCAGCCAAACATACAGAAGGAAAATCAGGCAGGACACCAACTAGCATCTTGCCATTTGCAGCACTGGTGGGACTTCATCATTTTAGCACCCTGAGGCACGCCACAGATTTTGCCTGTAGCAGTGTCATAGTATTGGCATTACCATCACTCCTTCACACTTGGTTGTGTGGGTACAAGAATGGCAAAAATCTAGGAAGTGTCAGCAAGGCTGACAGTACGAACATCCTAGGGGAAAAAAAATGCTTATATGAAAGCCTGAAACAGGTAGAAGGAATAAGGGGTCACACAACACTTTCTTTTTCTTCCCCCCCAGAATGGACTTCCACATGAAGCAGTTTTTCAGCAAAGTCTGCTTAGCTAAAGGCATGTATTAATTCAGCCATTTTAAATAAATATTTTTAAAGTATTCAGGAGATCTGAATCTGAGAGAGCCATTTATTATAGAGGTATTTCCCAATTCTCACACAGGATTTTGGGACATGTACCTTAATATTTCAACATTTAAGAAAACGTGTCAAGGTAACAGACAAGCACCTTCTTTCAAAGAATGTAGCACATGGATATGGGTAAAACTGTATTACATAAAGCACACACACGTACACACACAGCCCTCTCCCTTGAAACTTTTACAGGGGTTGCAACGACTGATTTGCACATAATACAACTATACTCCAGAGTATTTCAGTCTGACTGCACTTAATATCTTTCTGCCAGGTTAATATATCTGAAAATAGAAAACTAGAATCAAGTCTTTTGCAATCTTTTCACAAAAATCATTCTGGCGATCCCCATTCAATAAGACTAGCTCCTTTTGATGTGGCTACTAGAGGCTAAACAGCTAGTGAAACGGAAGGATTTTTTGTTTGTTTTAAACATTCACTTTGCATTAATACCCTGTTTTGCAAAGCTCGATATGTCCCATGAAAAACAAAGACAGGTAAAACAAATTAAGTCATAATCATCACCGGAATCCCAGTCTGGTATCAAGTAGCTTTAGAAATAAGAAGTCAGGCCAATCAAACCATAACCTTTTCCCCCCTTCCTCTCCCCTTATGGTTTTAGACCAAAGGCCGTGCAGCTTACCTCGAATGGGACCAAGTGCTGCATCCTTGGCTAATGCAGTCAAATCACTTCCAGAGTACCCATCTGTCATTCTTTGTGAAGAGATTGGAGAAAAAAAATTTTAAAAAAAAGAGAAGAAAGGAAACAAATGCTTAAAGTCTCTTCATTTTAACAGCAGATGATTACAACAAGAAATACCATTTATGTCATTCTGCAATTTTAATAGATCAGAAGTACATTTGACATACAGATCTGTGGTTAGAGGACTTTTCCAGATTGAATTTAAATATAGTACTCAATTCCTAGGAAAAAGAGAGCAACCAATGAGGATCTGGAAATGAAAACCAATCTCTACCATACTACTGTTTGTACTAAAGAAATGCCCTACCATTAGTTATTATTTGTTGCAGGTTGATATAAAAGTAGAAACTCAACTCTCCTGTATTCTTTCTGCTCCATCAGTAGTCCTAGAACCAAATAACAAATGCACTTGGTATGATCAGTTTTCTGATGAAAACAAACAATATGCAGTTTTAGGTGACTCTGGAGACGGAGAAAGTAAAACACACACAAGTACTACTGCAAACTGCACAAGATTATCTCAGTTTGCAAATAATAGTTTCACAGTGTGCCACTCATGGAAAGTCATGGTACAGCATCATTTCTGCTGTAAATGCCTTTTTTAAAGTTTAGTAACAGATAGGCTCTTAAAGTGCAAATTGCAAATTCTGAACAGCTCATGGTTGATGAAAACCACACTCTGAGAAGCTTGCCAAGTACTTTATCAGACTATTAAAACAGTCTAGAGACCCGTTTTCCATACGGAAACTATAAAAATGTCAGGTCTGGCTCACTAGCCAACCCCAAATTTAAGATCACAGCTTAAAAGGGGAAATGCTAAAAACCAGGAATAGAATGAGAGTCCTCACAGCTGCAACCATCCGAGCCACAGCCTCAGTACTTAAAGCCTAAATATTTTTCACATTTAACTGCAAATAACAATGATTTTTTTCCGCTTGAAAAGGAGTATTTAAAAAAATGAATTCTATAAATTGGATTATGGGTGAGCACATGCATCAGACATTTTGGTTATTTTCTGTTTGTGACCTATGCCAAAATCAGGTAAGATTCAAAAACCTTTTGATTTATTCCATTCTTCATTTCATTCAGACTTTCCTAACAACAATACCAAGCACGTGATAGTTCTTCCGAGTGTCTAAACAGTAGCTCCTCAGCTGGGTTGAACTTGAGCCATTCTTTAATGAACAGGTGGTTTATCATGGATTATTTCAATTCTCATAGCCAAGGTTGTTGTTTAATTTACCAGTGATCTGTTCAGGATCCCACATGTGAGGATCCAGCAACAGTAGCCAGCAATAGCTTGTATATTACAAGTTCAATTGATTAAAAAAAGAAAAACTCCTGAAGTGAACTGAAAGCAAGATATATTGTTATCAGTTGTTTCTTTACCATTTGACAGGCAGAGATATGGATAACTCGAATTCTGAGTATCACAACAAAGAAATCAAAGCAAAGACCCCTGCTCTCCGAGAGCTTAACATGTATTTTCCAAGTTACCTAACAAAATATTTCAATATTAAAGTTATCCAATGAAACAGGAGGCCATCAATAAATACTTCGCAAAACTCGCAAAAGTAGGAGCAAGGATTAGCTGAAGAAAACTGTAACAACAACAAAAACAGGAAAACAAATAGCTTTATCAAACTGTGGCTGGCAAAAAGATTGACTGCTCAGGCTTTTACAGTTTTTGGAAAAGACATGGAAGAGAAAAGAGTTCACAAAATGAAGTCTGTTGCACACTAATCTCTCTCTAACCAAAAGATGGCAGAGAAAGCATCCTCAACCTCAGTACTGCGGATAAATTCTTTAAAAATTACATGCTTATGTTGCACTTGTAATGAGGTGCATAAATCTGCATTTAGAATGCAAATCATCATGTTTTTTCTTCAGTTAGCTATTACGGCAGTCTAGGTACAGCTCCAGCTATTCTCCTTCAAGTTCAGACCTTATTTCTTCACTTGGATTATAGATCCGATTTCTGTAATGCTGCTAACACAATGAGATGGGCAAACACCACATCCAACAGAGTATTCGCTGCTTCTGGACCACCACAAATGGAACAAGAGACTGAACTGCAGCCACTTGAACATTTTTAGTATCTCACATTATTTTTTCCCCCTCTCTTCTGACCTAGGCACTTTACCTACTTTTCCATCTAGCTTACATGATACCCATTACAAATGCTGTGTAGGAAAAGCAGGTATTTCATCTGAGAAAATAAACAGTAGCATTCTATCAATTTAATAATGAGAAAACATTAAAACAATAGTTTTCATAATAGGAAGGGCATTTCACCAATTTTTTTTCCAATTAAATATAAAACATGAATTAAAATATTGGCAGAATTGAAGTTAACCAATGCTTACGACCTGGCAATGCCTTCGAAAAAAATAGACAAGCAGAGAAGAAAACAAAACAACACACACACAAAATGGCTATTTCTTATTCAACACCCATTTCAAGTGGAAAACTGGTACTATCTTTTGGCATCAGGAAAGAAAGCTGGATTGCCTGGGGCACGGGTGGGGAGATACTTCTCACTCCCTTCTCAGAAATGTTTCAACAATAAACCTGGGCAAGAGAGGAGGGGAGGAAAAAAAATCCACACCATTTATATAAAAGCATATGGGAAGCACACTTTCAGATGGCTTGACGGGAAAACCTTTTTCTGATGTCTTCTAAAGTCTTTCCAAAAATGCAAGCAATTCATTCTCAGAAAGTTTTGTCACTAGCCGATGCTTAACACCAGTTACATTCAGAATTACTATAATAGTATGAATTGATGCAGTACAAGAGTATATTTAAAGTACTCACCTAGCTAGTTGTGCCAGCTCTTTTTGGGTCAGTGGACTTCCTTGCTTGCTTAAGAGATTTTTTAGCAAAATCAATCTTGTCTGAAAAGAAGATACATTTATCAGATCAAATAAACTTATTGTTATGATACACAGTTTACATTCTCTTGTAACAATAAAGCTACGTGTTTAGCAAGTTAGGTTTGTGCCTCACTAGTATCAACTTGCCTATAAACTTTTTCATTACAATGTATATGATAATCTCTTGAGAGGAAAAGATAAATTTGATAATTAGATGAAAGGTCCAACTGGTTGAAGGTTCCAGTTCTAAACAGGTACTAAATAATACGCTAGAATCATCATCAAAAGCCTTGATCTGATGTGCAGTTTTCTGAAAGCAGTGTTCTTCAGCTGCTTTCATCTTCTGCAATAAACTCTCTCTAACCAGGCAAGCCTGCTCCTGCAAGCCCTATTCCAGGCTTGCTTGTGCCTGCTTGTATAAGCAACACCTCACTAACCAAGAAACATGGAGAAATTACAAAATTACTACCAGATTTACTAGTAGTAAGCGTACCAAAATGTTGCAGTTTAAAACAGTCATGAGAATTAAAGCACAATGTATATGGTCAAGTATGGTCAAGAGTTAATTCACCAGATTGTTAGCTGGGATCATTCACTAGAACAAGTTATACACAGCCTATAAAATACAGTTTATTTCACCAAATTGATCTAGAAGAAAATGAATGTAAACCAATACTTACTTCCTCATTTGGTAAAGAAACATACACCCGTTTGGTGAATCGCCTTTAACAAAACAAACAAAAAAAACCCACAGTCAGAAATTGTTTTTTTAATGACCTCGCGCCATTAGATGAGGCATTTGACCTGGATATGATATGAGTTAGTAGCAACAAAATCAACTGTGTTCACAGCAAATATTGAGTATGAAATTATAGAAATCGGAATAGATATTATTCTTAATAATCCCATTAGTGGACTCAAAAACAAGAAACAGCAGAGTGTTGTTGGCTACGGTTTCATCTTCTCAGCAGGCTAAGTCAGACAGCAGAGGAGTCTAAAGTGTACATGACAACCTTCTCACCCTTCCTTGCATTATGTGACTGCGTTGTGTGACTTTTCTACTCATTGGAAGAGCTAAGCTTTTTCTAGGAAGCACTCTCTATGGCCAAGCTAACAGCAATTCCCACAGACACCATGTTGCTTTGATAAATGAGTAATATTGACAGCAAAGGCATGAGCTGTTAGTGACACCTTATTCTTAACAAGGTCACGAAAACTCTTCCCACACTGAAAACCTCCTAAAGGTTCTTCAACAAAATGAAGCATTTCTTCATTGCACAAAATTAGCATTTTTTAATTTGTTTAGAGTTGACAAGCCAGTTTCTCTCAGTCAAAAATGGAGAATTAAGTATGAGAATTTGTTGCAAAGAAGGCCTAAAGGCAAATCTAATGTAAGTGCATGGGAGGTACCACTGCTTGCCTGTAATTGCACAAATGAAGTGTCAGAGAAGCAATATTACATTTCACTAGTGAAACTACTTCCTTTAGCCTGCCATTAAAATCCAAACAAGGTAAGCAGCAGTGCATAAGATAAACAGGTTATGAAATCCTGACTCGGTCTCACCAGACGCTGTTTTCAGATGACTTCAAAACCATTGTGCTTGTGTTCAGGCATGTGAAAGGAAGAGGGGCACCTCTCTGAGAAGTTAAACTTAACATTCCTAAAAAACCTTTTTTCATAGTCCAAAACTTAAAACAATCAATCACTAAGTATCAACACCTGCTGTTCATAATAAGCATCATATTCTTGTATTCAAATAAAGGAAGAGACATTTTGATACCTGAGAACAGCATCATCAAGCTCCTGTGGCCTGTTGGTTGCTCCCATCACTAGTATTCTGTCCTCTCCAGAAGACTGCACCTATAATGTAGGGGGACCAGCTTTTGGTTTATGTTTAGTAATGCAACAAAACCAGTTAAAGTTTGTCATGTACTCAGTGCATTGATGGAATCTTACTGTAAAAATGCTCACATGTGTTATGCTTTGTAGCTACAAATTAAGAAAAACTTTACACCCTGCATTTACTTCCTTCCCCTTACCCCCAAATACTTGCTGTCAAGGTACATTCCTTGAAAAATCTTGCAAGGGCACAAATGTTGCTCTGCAATTACACTTTGTAACACTGCAGAAAGACCACAAAAGCATTCAAAAATTCAGAGATCCAGAAATAGTTACATTAAAAAAAGAAAAAAAAAGCAAGACGCTTGTGTGTTTTTAAAACCTAACATTGTTTTGAAGTCTACAAATAAGGAAATGAAAACTTTGGGCTAAAGCACAGCCAGAACCACTACACCACATCAGGAATCCATCTGACAAAAGTCTTGCCAGAAGCTAGAAATCAAAATGAGTAGTTATTCAATACTATACAGATCTGTAGTCAATTGCAAGACTTGGTTTATATCCAAGATTTTGAAGGTTTACAGCTTCCAGACTGCAGAGAAAACATTAGATTACCAGAGACTTTACATCATTCATCCGTTGTCAAATTCCTTACGGACTTGCTAAATCTTTGGACACACTAAGACAACAATAAGTAACAGTATTAAGAAAATAACTGTTTAATACAAATACATCTTGATTTTAAGATTTCTTACTACGTCTGATTTTCCCCTACTCATTTTATTAAATAAAAAAATGGAGGGAGGAAGAAAGGATAAGACTTATTTCTGTACATTAGTGTCATGCTGCATTATCCATCCCAATTCATCTCCCTCTAGACAAATTTCTCCCAATCTTGCCCACCGTTGTCACCTCCTTCTGTACCCTTCCACCCTTCCTCCTTCACTGTATTAATGGAGTAACAACAAACAGTACTACCTAACAGAATACATTGCAATTTTCATTTGCCCGTTTTTTTTTTCCCAACCACATAACCATGAAACCTAAATATCCAGTTCCTTTACCGGAGTATTGCATGTGTGTTTTATTATTCTTTTTGTATCTTGACATTATTGGGTTGAGATAAGGAGAAAAGAGAAATCAATAGCTCATTAAAAACCATACTAATAGAGATGCGTGTTAGAGCAGTATAAATCAATGGTCAGAACTTGTCAGTTTGAAATCCGAGTTTCACATCATCTCTTTACAAGCAGCATGCTTTTATGACTTGTCCCTCCTTAAAGAAAAGACGATATGAAAAACCAGTTAATATTCTTTTACTTTGCTAGACTGAAGACCTGCACTTCAGCAAAACATGTCGTTGCAAACAAGGATTTAACTGCTCAATCCACAAGTGCCCCCTTTGCCCTGTAAGGACATTTGTTCACAGCTACGTCATTATCCTTTTTTCTCTTATTTGTCCAACCAGTCTTTCAACCTGCCATTTCAGCTCATCTCCAAATTACTCGCTGTTATCCTTCACTCTAGACTAACTTTTCCAGTTAGCAGGTAAAACACGAACAGCAAAGAGAAGAAAAAAAAAAAAGAAACTGACAGAGATAAACCTGAAGAGCCAAATCCTATTTGTGCTACACTTGCAGCTTGTATTGACACCCAGTACATTAGTCAATTCAACAAAATCAAACAATGCCCAAGACTAGATACTTACACCATCAAATTCTATCAAAAATTCTGTTTTTAGACGTCTACTAGCATCATGTTCACCCTCTCTTCTTTCACACAAAAGGCTATCAACTTCATCTAAAAAAATAAAAAAATAAAACAAATCTTAGTTAGGCTTTCAAGATTAAAGCCCTCATATTTGCCTAAGTTACTTTCTTCATACAAGGCTCTAGCAAGAAAGCTGAAATATTCATTCCCCAGCAGACAGAGGTCTTAGTAAATAGATTTCTCATCCCACCATGTGTTGCCCTTTAAACATATTCTACCAACCACAGATAAAAAGTAAAAAGAAAAAAAAAATCTGTTGGATAATGGACTGCACCTAGCACAAGCAAAACCCATTTTCATGTTTCTAGTGTAATACACTAGAATTACACTACACTTCTGTAATACATATTGCTTTGGAGAAGTAGTATAACCTGGGTGCTTTTGAGGACATTTGCTGCTGGTTATTAACATCAACTGAGTAACAGAATAGAAATCAAACACACTGTCTATATGGAACTGTCTATATGGATTAGTCTGCCAGTTATCACAGAGACTGGTTTACTTTTCTAGCTCTGGACTGCAGAATTACCCTCCAGAAGTTTACCTGACCCTAACAAAGTCTGTATGTTTATGAAACTACACAGGGAGTTAACAGCATTTAAGGTCTTACCTATAAAAATTATAGAAGGCTGAAGTTCTCTGGCTACTGCAAACAGAGCACGCACCAGTTTCTCTCCTTCACCCACCTAAAAACAATGAATTGTTTTATTATAAAATAAAATTTATTACCAGAGAGCTAACATAAGGACATGCAGAAAACATTGCTTACAAATCGCGATAGTCAATCCATTCTTATACTCCTCAGATTTCCATCAGTTCAGTGTAACACAGAGCAGCATTATTTCAGTCTCAAAAGAAACATTAGAGCTTTACTAGTTATTTCAGTCAGAACTTTTAAAGAGAGTTTGGTGCCTACACATCAAGAGGAGCTTAGGCACCCTCTTCCTGTACATTTTCATGGGGTAGGCAAGACCCACAAGCACTCTTCTGTTTGACAGCAAGGGTCATCCTGAACTAGAAAAGCCCTTAAGATATATCGGAAGCATAGAAGAAGAAAATCTTGACTTCATCAGCCACTTTTCTACAGTTACTTGCAACAAATTGACCAAGGACTCCTCACAAGTCCCTTGCCTTCTTAAGCGACAAATATAATTACTTTCAAATTAACATGACTTAGAGCTGCTACTTACATATTTTGAAGTTAGGCTTGCTGCACTTATATTAAAGAAAGTAGCATTTGATTCTGCAGCAACTGCTTTGGCCTGGTAGGAGAAAAAAGAACACAATGTCATATAGAAGGTAAGCTGTTTTCTTTTACAAATTTTTAAACAGATTTCATGTAAATGCACATTGTGCGGGAAAGCAAACACCCATACGGACACAGTTCTGATAGCTCAAAACCCTATACAGATACATTTCCATACACTCTCTGAATTCTTCTAAACTCGGTACTCATTCTCAAAGGTCAAAAGCACACATGGTGAGGAATATAGTGTTACTCTCTGATTACTACTTGAAGGCTGCTGAGACGGCTTGCAAGCAGTTATTTCAGACTATGCTCATCAAACCTGCAAGCCTCTCTGCTTCTGAAGCTGTCACTCATGTCCTAATTGATGATAAAAAAGAAGCACTTTCCTTTAAAGGGAACATCTTGTGAATGTTGCAGAAAGTGTCTCTGGAGGCCACTTAAAAATAGGAATGGATAATGGTCCAACCACTAGAGATGCCCTTATATTTCTCTAATCATAACTCTATAACCAAATATAACTCGCTCACTGAAGAATACAAGTCTCCAACTCTTCTCAAAAATGTATCCAGCAAACATTTAAAACAGCTAAAATTCAATTAGTGTGATAATTTAGTCAGATCAAACTACATTAACAATTTCACCTTTCTTTCCTGTCTATCCTTACAAAGCCTGTTTCCAGAGAAAAGCTAGGAAAGAATCAGTTCAGCCAAAACACTTCCAGAGCACCCTCACAACAGCTTCACCCTATCCAATAGATAACTTTACGATCTACGTGGCCAGGCAATCACAACAGGCGCAGCAGAGGCTGCCGCGCGAGCCGCGCGCTCGGGCCCCGCGCGCTGCGGGGACGCGACGCTCCCGGCGGCTGCTGGGCAGTCTGGCTGCAGCCCCCGACCTGCCGCGCCAGGCACGAGCGGCCGAACGCTCCTGCAGGAACCCACAACGTAAGGGATTTACCACAGCACTGCGTTCTCTAGAAAAAGAAGCTTGGACTTGCTGATTAAAGTTTTAAAATATGGCGAGATTGTACAGAATTAAATTCAAGAACGGCTTAGCAGTTTAGTCCCTCCCTACCCAAAAAAGAAACTACCTACAGGTAAGAAAAAAATGGTATTTTCAAATTAAACTGAAACCATAACACAAATCCAGAAAGAGTTTATAGATCACTAATACAACACCTGTAACACCAAGAATCTTTTCTCATTTAAGAGTCTGGAAGTGCTCTGTTGAATTCATTCCAGTGCCACTGACCACAACAGTTTCATCACCACCTTCACCCCTCCAGTGAACTCTCCAGCATACGCCACAGCAAGCTTACTCCAAACTCTTCAAAGTCAAGAAAATTTTCCAGTGTTGTGATTCACTTTACTTTTGAAAACGTGAGCAAAATATACCAAAAGTTGTGGGCACTCAGACATATACACACATTGGAGGTAGCTCCCCAAATAGTTCCAACAATGTGCAAACACTGCACTAAAACTATCCTATTGAAACACAAAATATAAAATAAAATGTCTGCAGGACATATATGAGAAGCCACCTGCTTATTAGCATTTGCTGAGAATCGTGCAACATAAAACAAGACTGAAGAACAGTGAAGTTGAGACACTGAAAGCCACCAATCCATGGTTATCTGTTATGCCCATCAACTCTTGCATGCAGTAGTTCTTACCAACATTGTCTTCCCATTTCCTGGAGGGCCAAACAGCAACAATCCTCGTGCAGGAGCTCTAAGCCCGGTAAATAACTGAAAAATGCATCATAGGTTACCTTCAAAGAGATAAACTGTTACAAACCTAGTATGTGCACACTTGGACTTATTCCTTGGACTCAGTAGGTTTTTGTAAAACGGTACAAATCTTATTTTGCTTTAGTTCTTTGAAGCAAATCATGCATCTATCAGCTGTGCTTATGTGCTTAGAGGAGAAAAATAAATTACTCGGGGGAGATTTTTATTTCCTATTACGAGCTGGAGCTAATGCACATGTCACTATTGTTTCCCCACACACTAGATAAGTCATGATCATTCTGTGCACAGATGTACTAACATGCCTCAAGGCAGACAGTCCATTAAGTTTAAAGCATTAAAGTTAAAAAAGTAGCCCATGCATGCACATACATGTGTGGGACAGAACACAGAGCAGCAAAGGCCCTATTAACTCCAGAGGGGGAAAAAAAAAAAAAAAAAAAAAGATTCACATGCCTCAATTCTTCTTTCAATGAGACTTAGGTTTTGGTCCAAGACTACTTGAAATTTTACTTAATAAGCACCTACTCTCTCCAAACTCCCTTTTATCACTCATCATCTTTTCCCTCCCATTTTGCAATGTATTTTTTTTGACACAGTATGAAATTGCACCAATCACAGATGACATAATGGCAACCAAATCTACAAACTCACAGAATAAATCTCCTCCTCTTTTTTTTTCTTGTCTGTTATCCCCCAGTGCTTTACCTTAGCACTTTCTGGAGAATTTTACAGTACCATTTATGAACCTCACACTTACTACTCCATTTTAGCCTCCAGTAATTCCTTAGCATAAAATTGGAATAGACAAGAATCAGCAATATAAACTATATCTAGTTTGTAGTCAGATGACATTCCATTTTAAGAAGTGATTGCATTACAAGTTTACCCTGTCTGAGATAATCAACATGCATTTTTTCCCCTACTATTTCATCTTTCACAATATTTAGGTTATGCTTGATCCTCTCCATTCACCTCAGTTCTTTCTTTCCTGCAAAAAATACCATCGATTTGTTTATATATAAAGATGCAGGCACAAAAGGCTATTACAATGAACATTGTAGTAGTATTTAATTGAATAAACACTCCCCTATAATTCCACAGCCATCATGTCCTTTATTTTTTTAATAAAAGAAACTTAAACCACTTTTTTTCCTAAGGTATGACGTTTAAAAAATTACACGTTACTCTGTTCTTTTACAGATGCTCTGCATTTCAAACTACCCCAAGGTCAGGCCTACCGATAGCTCTAGAATTAACGAAAAGTCCTCCCTGAAACTATCAGCTATTCTCAGAAGAGCCATAACTGTTTCAAACCCTATATGTCAAGGACCTTCCCACCCAGCGCACTGTACAAGCATTACTAAACAAACTGGACATCCTAAAGCGCCTAAAGCACTCTAACACTGAGACACTGGAATGAGATTTTCCTTCTGCAGGAGAACACCAGAACCTGCATATTTGATGTGAAAATTTTGTTTTCATCTGGCTTATTACTTCTGTGATTCTATACCATGTTTGGGTTTCCTTCTGCTACCCTTTAAATCCAGAAGTGGTATTAAAAGGAAACTGGAAGACAACACAACTCCAATTAACAGTCAGTATCTCTTTCTTTCACACATAGAAACCTGCATGCAGTTACTGCAAGTTTCCATCAAGATCAACATTTTTAGCAGCTAACCAATTAAAAAACACAAAATCCCTTTAAGTGGCTCATAAAATTCCACTGTGATGCTGGCAGACCTGAGCCTAACAGAAGCCTGAATAACCCATTCCCGTCAAGCCCAGTAAGACTAAACCCATCCCCAAATGTTATACACCTGAATGTACTTGCTTGTTCAGTACTGTATTTGCCTGGTGAGAACAGGGCTGTTCCAGAATATCTAAAAACCCATGTGGAGAATGTGACCTCAACACCGATGCGTAAGTTAGGAGATCTCATCTGTTTCACTCCAGTTTTGAGCTTTGCCTCTTACATTTTCATCCATGGTTGGCTGAAGAGCTTATCATCTAGAACAGTCAGCTTCGGTAATTTTCTATCTTTTTTTTTTTTTTTAAATAATTGTTTGTTGAGAAAGTATTCACCTCAGTTGATCTTTTGCTCAGTCAATGTAGGAAAAAGAATGAACTTCATAGCAGTATTTTAAACACACGTTCTTTATCCTCCTTTTTCAGGAGGACTATCACCACCCAGCTATCGAAAGTCATCACAAGCAGCACAGACAGGATTCAAGAATCACCACTTCACGTGTGAAGTACAATACATTTCTTTGATTCTACCCCAGAAACATAACAATACTCAATTGCTTACCTCAGGTCTAAGAGAAGGAAGGATAACAATCTCTTGCAAAGCTTGCTTAGCCAGTTCCTGCCCAGCAATATCATCAAATTTGACAGCTGGCCCACTAACAAAGAAATGAAAGGCTAATTAGTCCAACAATGAGCTACTTCTTGGCTGCAGCTGACTGGTTTAATGCATTTGACAGAACTATTCTGAAGTGAAGTACAAGTGACTAGGCTACACATTTCACAGTATAAGCATTTATTTGACTTTTGATTCTTTTAGTCAAGTAGAAAGAAAAAATGCTTTTTTTAATTGCTAAGAGGACCGGGATTGTATGCAATACAGAAACAAATTCAAGAAGGTACTGTAGTATAGAAGAACCCACTTTTCTTCAGATTTACCTGTCAACAATTTCATTCAAGATGAGATTAGCAAGATTACTGTCCACATTTCTAAATATCTTTGTGTCTTTCTTTTTTCGAGCAGCAGGGGTAGGAGTTGAAGGCTTATTTGTTCTGCTGTTTTTAGGAGCAGCCTTGAGTGGCGGAGGCGGGTAGAAAAGAAAAATAAAACAAGAAGATTTTATAGCATATTGTTTTAAAAAAACTACACTCCATTTTCTCATGTAAAAAATTAACTTATTAACATATATCAGATATTGTTATATTACATTTTACTACAAATCACAATATTATATTCAGCCATAGGTACAGCATCTTAGACTCCAGAAGATGTCTTTTTCTAATATTAAACTGAGATCTATAAAGAAAATTAGTTTTAAGGTGTACACCAAAAATAAGGCAGTCATGTATTCCCAGAACATATAAGCAAAAATATCTACCACTGTAAAACCCTAATAACAGGCCCCTTAAGTGCCCTCCTATTACAGCAGCAATATTCAAGTTCATGCTCTTTTCCTCCCCATTTTTCTCATCTTTGTTCTACTTTGCTGTGGTATGAGAAGGGGATGGACATAAGAAGCAAAGGAGCAGCATTTTTCTGCCTTATTACTACATGATTTAATACTTCAATCACAATCTAATCATAGCTAGCCTTCCAACGTGGCTACAATGGAACCTGTGCATGCACACTCCACTTGTGAAAGGACTTACTGGAAACGCTCTGCAGTTCTGAACTAAAATTTACTTCCTATATCATTTATACACTAAGAAAATATCTATCTTTAGTTAGGCATGCCTCAATTTCCTATGCAGATCTCAAAATAAAGTATTATGTTCAGTATTACCATTACAGTTAAATGTCATCTTTTACACTTTCTGGTTTCTAAAATTGGCTCCAGAACTTAGCCTAGAGTCTTTAAAATTAGTCTTAGTTTAGAGCCTAGCATTTAATTTTACAAAACCATATATTTGTTATCAGACCACTACAAAACTACAGTAGAAGTAATGAATCTAGAGTTTGTTCTGGATTTTGCATGACCTGTCCGGGCATGTCTAAGTACCTCCACCCTCCGCATACCTTGTGAGCGGATGTTGCAGGATTAGCTGCTGGTCTAGATACAGAAGACGACGATATCCCACTGTAGCTAGGTGTTCTGTGGTGACCTGAAAGGCCTGTGGATCCAGTTTTTGCAACAGTTTTTGAACGGGGAAGGGAATTACTCGTGTGTGTTAATGGATCCTTCTTTTTCGGAACTGCTCCGCTCTCTACAAAGAAAACCAAAGTCATGAGAAGATGTTTCAGCAGTCGTACTAACCAGCACTCATTCTTTTAGCATCAACTCCCACCTGAAGATAACACTGTTCACACATATAACATAGAATAATGTAAACTCTATACAAAGGCTTACAGCACTTTCAAAGAATTATTTAGCTTTCTGATAGAGTAAATTTTGAATTTTTTTAGAAGCTCTCAAAATCTACAGCTATCTTAGAAACACTGGTGAAGTTCAATTAGAAGTCCTCCAACAAGGAAAGAGCACCTGCTGTTACCTGAGAGAAGCAGACAGAACACAGACCAAAAGATTATTTCCCCCAGAACTTTTGAAAGTTATTATTATAAGTGCCCAAATTTCAATCCACTAGATTCAGAGCATCCATTCCCTAAGTGATGCAAGTAGGCTTGCTACTTTGGATGCTAGCTAACAATTTGTCAAGCATCTTCTATGCATAGAAGCTTTACTAAGGGTTTTAGTTTGGGAAAAGTAACAGTTGTAACTCAATGTAACTATTAGAAACTTTTTGCTTACTACTTTGATTCATTTCAGAAATCTGAAAGGGTAAGTTAATTTTGAATGAATAGTTCTGCAGCAGCTTACCTTCCTACTTTCAAAATTAATCTTAAACTTTGCAACATTAAATTCAAACAAGATGCATCATTTTCTTCAGGTTTATTCACATCCACCTTCATGTTGGAGCATGAAGATGTCAGACTTGATGACTGAAAGTTCAGCATAGTAATCACAGATGATAAAACTAAAAAAAGGCTATTTTGATCAAGAAGAAAGGAAGTAGGTGCTTATTCCTCCATGCAACCCCCATGGAGGATGTAGAAATCAAGGTTCATTGGCTCAGACATGGCAAACATAAAGCATCAGGACACAGACTAAAGGTAAGAACACCCTTTAGAAAGCTAAGCACACAGGCTGGCCAAGGTAGTTAATGTCTGCAGCACCACAGTGGTTAGTGTCGTGCAAATATAGCACTGGCGGCAATATTTCTTAGTTTGTTGGCTGAAATGGAAGCTGTAAATAATGCCTTATTTTATATACTTATAAAAGGCATTAAAGAGAGAATTAAAGGTAGAAGGCTAAAGCCTCAAAGAAGCTCAAGAACAGACCTGAGCTATAAGTTTCTTCGCTAAGGTTTTTTTAAACAGACAATCAACAGGCTGGAGAATGCTGATTTTTAAAGCAGATTAAAGGTTTTATGAAGCATTTTTATTTTATGAAATTGTAGTTCAGAGAAAAAACAATACTTGAAGGTAGAAAGCCTCATTATTTAGAAAGCTGTGTTTAAAAATTCAAGTAGGAATACTTCAGCGAAAAAAACTATTACTAGTTTTAATATGTATTTACTCTTTAGAATGGTTATGTAACTTCTACCATACTTAAAGACCTTTTAAATATATAAAAAACCCTACACACTATTGAGGAGTGAATTCTTATACAGCCTGCAGTTATCCATGTGACTAATTAGGCCAAGAAGCTCCCAAAACAAGCAGGTAGGCATATAAATATATATATAAAATTTCTTTTAAATATATAAAAAACCCTACACACTATTGAGGAGTGAATTCTTATACAGCCTGCAGTTATCCATGTGACTAATTAGGCCAAGAAGCTCCCAAAACAAGCAGGTAGGCAGCCCTCCTTGGGTCACAAAGCTACCCCTTTTAAGAAGCTACAAAAGTTCTGCAGAGGTCGTCATGAACACAGCGACAAATGCACCAACATGCAAAACACAAGGGAACTGGAAGAATACAAGCAACTACATTTACATAGCTGTAAAATGGTTCTTGTAAAAAGGGCCATTTGACTAAATCACTCAGATAAACAGAGCTGGTAAGTTTAAACATTCCTGAACAATAACTTCCAAATCAGAAAAACTCTTCAATTTTACCTTTTAAATTTCAAAGTCAAAAAGCAGCGTATCAATCTATCATAAAAACTAGCTATCCAACACTGAATACTAACATTCAAAATCTATTTTCAGTCTCATTTGTATGGGCTTAAGGACAACATGGAGGAAAAATTATTTATTTGATCAATGTGTTGCTGAATTATCGACCTTTTCCAAATAATCTCCATCTATTAAGAAAGATGCATATGTAAGACATTGCAATTTTCAGCATCATGTATTTTCTCAGGTAAGGAGCACTTCAGGAAGCTGGAAATACAGGGAGAACAGAAAGGGAAAACAGAAATATTTATAAAGCAAATTACAGTTCAGTCTAGCTGAACCTCCAGGAATCAAGACCACTAAGTTTAGACATGCTCTACGGTCATTCCTGATGGGTAACACAGAAAGAAGTGTAAATTAATTACTCTTAAATGTAGGTGCTCTGTTTCAGCACAACAGAGGGACTTCATTGATTATACGATTTCTCAATGAAGAAACATACATAAAGAATTTAATCAAGCCTAGAAATGAAACTGAGAAAGTTCAGTCCATCTATTTAACCTATGAAAAGACTCCCTGTTAAAAAACAAAATTGTTTCATTCAATTTCTAATGTTTCACTTCAATTTATATGTTGCAGCAATAAACGCAAAACCCTCAGGACACTTTTTTTTTTTTTTTTGTACATCACCTACATACCCGTAAGACTGAAAATCTGTCATAAGTGGCTGAAACTTGTCTCCAGCAGCCTTTTGCCAAAGATCTAATTGTTTTACATTGTTGCTCATTGTTGAGCAAGTATCAAGCATACGTACTAATTATAAAAGAAACCACCATATTTCAAGTATATTCAAGACATTGAATAATTTAGTAGTCTACTTCATGTATTTATTGTTAGAGGACAATAGCATGGGCTTGATCATTTTGAATTTACTCTAATTCTTGACTGGATTAAATTTACTGTAAAGTTTCTAGTTAACACCACTGGAACAAAAAGGATGGGTATCAGGTCCAAAGAGCATCCCTGAAACTTTAATCTGGTACTTTAGTTTACAAGATCACAGATTATGATCAAGCTGCATGAGGTTTTCTATTGGTTAAATTATGAGAAGTTACAGAGACAGGTCCCTGATTCCACATTCTTCTTCCTTTATGCATTGAAAAACCAAGTAAGACAAGTCTCAGAGCTGTTTTAAGCTTCTTAGACACCAAAAAAAAAGTCTAAATGAAAAACTAACAGCTCCAGCACAGCAGAAGTGTCCAGCCTTTATGGTCAAAGCCCCCAGATCAGCAGTGCTTAGAAATTCTTCTCATATGCTTGTTGATAACAGACACAAATAACTTTCGTTAGTCACTCCAACTGCTTAGCTACACATTTCCTGCTACCATCACATAATGAATTACAGCCATTAATTGAAAGACCAGTAGTTATTCAGGATCAGCACTCATTATAGGTCCAAATTAATAATACCTTCAAAGATTATATCCCAATTATTTGAATGCACTAAGTGGAATAACTCATTTTTAAAAACACCTTCAGAAACTAACAAGATCCTGTTATGCAATTTTGCATCAAAGTGTAGCCACACAGGTCAAAGAGAAGAGTTTCCCTTTCTGAATAGACAGAGCCATGTGAGTAAAACATCTACTGCTGTCAAACTGTAGTGTTAAAAATGGATGTTATATTACTACTTGTTCTTCCATTTGGGAAGTACCAAAAAAAGGAGTTAAAAAAAAATCATACACACACAAGCACCTTTCTATATTATCAGTTAATTTTCTGCAATCAGAAGGTTAAGATTTAATGCTAAACGTGAAATGATATATTGGAACTACTGCAATACTACCACTATGGTATGGCAATAAATTAAATTCATTAAAACTATATATCAAAAACTGCCTTTGGCAAGACTGTCATAAAAATATAGGAAAATATACATGTCTGAAGAAAAAAGAAATCCAGACTTCTTTGCATCTAATCTAAAACAATTCTGAGAATAAGACTGACAAACAGTAAAATATATATCTATTCTCCAAAATAAAGTTTTGGGTCACATCTACTTGTCACTATTCTTTTAGGGCAAGTGCAAGTCTCCTGCACCTCAAGGCTGGGAAGTCTTTACAATGAAGTTTATATAACCATATCATATACATTTTCAAATAGAACAAAATGAGGGAGAGGGGGGGAGAGGGGGAGATACCCCCATATGATCCAGGCCCCTTGCAGCTGTATCTTTATTCCTCCCTGCACACTTCTGAAGCAGTTCCTAAAAGACCCTAAGTATGACTCTATACAGGTAAATTCAACAGCATCACTTCTCAAAAGTTTACCAGCAGCAATCACCCCTGCTGCAGGAATTTCAGAAAAGAAATCACCTGCCGCAGAACTGGCAATATGTTTATTTCAAGCAGATACAGACATTCTCCTTATGCTTTGCTATTGACAGATTTAAGTAGGTTTAAGAGAAACAGAAGTTCAGTCTAGCCTTCTCCTGCAGCATCAAACTCTAAGAGGTGGAAAAATAAGGCAAATAAAGCGAAAAAAAAATGTTTAAAGACCCGTTCATATTGAATCAAATGAAGCATCTTACCAATTTCTATGTACATCTACTCATCTGTTCTCCAATTAGCTATCTCAGTAAAGATATACGAGCTGTACCAGCTCCTTTTAAAGCAGAAGTCTAATCTACTTTGGAACTTCTCTTCAGCAGCCATTTTATCTACAAAGGCAAATGAAACTAACACTGATTAAAGTGCCTAACAAAACATTGTTGGGGAAGGATAAAAAAACATCCTTCCTTCCTGTCAGAGAAAGATTGTTCCCCCTCCCCTAAGTTGTATACCACTTACTCAGAGCTTAAAAAAAAAAAAAAATTAAACCAACTTAATGCAAATGCACATTCACTCTCACAATGTTATAAAGCAAGAACTATAAATATATAGGTTTAATAAAACAAATGTCACTAAAAGTAGTGCTAACTTGCTGATGCCTTAATTTTGTCATTTCTAAAGCAATTATAACTTAATTCCTTTAAGTACATAATATGAGAAATATTTGCTAAAATGTTGTCTCAGTAAATAGCTTTGGATTCTAATATATGAGTCAATAATGAATAAGGACATGAATAACGATAGTTGTTTTAAGACCAAACTGCATGCTACAAAATCAAACAGTGTTACCAAAGTCATAGAAAAGATGGAATATATTTTATATAAAGCCTTTAACAACAGAAATATGAAACAGAATATGAAAATTTTAAAAAGTTCCTGGGGCCAGAAAATAGCATTGCATTTTTTTTTTTCTTTTTCTTGTAATATACCAGAAATTGAGAGACATCCCTTTAACAGTTAGAGCCTGGTACACCAAACCCACCTGACTGGAGATGTCCATTGCGGCATGCCAGGTTAGTACTGTCATTATAGACCTCCATTTGCGGCTTGGAAATTTGCAAAACTGCCTGCAGCTTCTCTATGCAGTAGACAGAAGGGGGGAGGAAAAAGGACAAAATAAACAAATAAAAAAAAACAAAAATGAACCAAGAAAGTTTATGTATCTCAAACACTCAAAAGTCTACTTTGACTTTATTCTACTTGATACAGGGTTAAAGATAAAAGAAATATTACTATCTCATCTACAAGGTTAGACTAATCTACATATTTAAATTCTACAAGTATATACATGACTTATCAGCTTTAAAGCTAGCCATTTTTGATCGAGTTAGTTAAAACAACCTTTCCAATCTAATGATTGTAGTTATTTCCCAAAAGCAATCGTCAAGATTAATTCAGTTCTCTCAAAAGATCTGTGTTAATAACCCATTTCTCAGAGTTCTCCATGAGGCTGCTTCACTGAAATAGTTAACAACCAGCCAACTTTTGACAGACACCTCATCAGCTCAAGCAAGATGTCACTTATACATTAGTGAGGTCTTTCAAGAAGTATTTAGAAATACATTTGACTAGAAAGTAAATAAAACTGTCATTGAAACCATTTTCTCCAAGAGAATTAACTTGGTAGCATCTCGGTATAAGATTTACAAAATTACAGAGAGAAAAAAAATGAACTCTACGAGATCAGTTTAGACTGGTCAAAGCATAAATCTGAAAGGAGTAATGCCTCAAAACAAAGGAAAAACACACACACACACAAAACAAATAAACAAGAATTAAGTTTCACAACTCTGTTCTCTACTGTTCACTACAAAAAGAACCAGTAGGCCTCTTTCTAAATGCCCAGCCCTTCCATTATAAATCCTTGTTTTCTAAGAAAAGCCATATGTTGTCATATTTGCCTTTTTTTTTTTTAATAACAATAACCAAGAAGCTGCCGGGGAACAGGTGACCAAGTACAGGAGAGACAATCTCTAGCGACACAAAAGCACATACTACAAAAAAAGCTTAATTCTACTTTAAAATCTAAACAGACAAGACTACATAAGCCCCAAATTAAAGAAGGGGCACCATTCAGAGCTTGCAGATCAGACAGCCAAAATAAGGTAAAATGCTTAATTAGCTCCATTTGTTAGCCTATTACAATTCTTTTCTCCCCCACTCCATCTCCTTCATTTCTTTGCTCTGCCTGTTCCTGATCACTCATAGCTTAACTTCCCCAAAAAGCATTTTCACACACAGATTTATATGATGATGTAGTAATAATGTCCAAACTGAACAAGGTGCAGGTTAGCATGAAAACTCTGACTAGGTAAGTATGAAAACCTGAAGTTCTAGCACTGAACACAGTAAATTCCAAATCACTCAAGAGCATTCTGCAAACAAGCACATGTTCCATAACTTTATTTCTGTGAGGAGATGCACGACTGCCTACAGAAACAGTGTCACAGCAGTGAGTGGTGACAGGACATTCCAATCCCTGCTCAACACAACCTGCAAGTGCAGAGAAGCTCATGAAACAAAAAGAGCATTCAAGACTTGATAAAACACTAGATAATCTGCTCAGTTTGGGATAGCCTTTCTGAATTTTATAAAAAACCTCTAGGGAGTGTCCTCTGTAAATTGGTTTAGGCAGGCATTCTTCAAGCGCTATGTGCTTCAACACTACAGTTTGAGTCTGGGGTTTTAGCAGGATGATCAATTCTTACACTTCCATGGCAGTTTGAAATATTCAGGAACTTAGAAATTGCAACAGAAATCCAGGCATATCTGTGCAATCCAACTCTTTTCCTGATGGAATTTACAGTGCCTTCCCATCATGCAGCATATTAATCTGCCATTTTAATAATGCACCTCTTTTCTTAAGAGGTGACATACCTGTGCAGCCCTTTGGAAAAAAAGAAATTAAATGTCATTCCAGAGAATAACAGGACATCTTATCTCCTCCTACTTAAATGCTTTCTTCCTATGTCTCCAGAAGACAACAACTAAAATCACACACTCTCATGCCTTTATCTCCTGAATGATACATAAATCTTACAGAAGCTCCAACTATTTGTTTCTACAGGCCACAAACGAACCGAACATGCAATGCAACTCTGAACTAACATTTCCACAGGGTCCACAAAAAAGACACGTGAAATGGCAATAAAGAGATGCTTTAAGTAGTTTAGAGTGTGTTACATGGTTTAACAAATATTGCTCAAATCCGTAACAACTCAAGCTTTCAGAGATTAATTGTGAAAAAAACCTCCCTGAAAAACCTCATTTTTCTTACTGATTTTCCTTCATTAGATGAAAACGTGCAGTTCGTTTGCTCCTTCCTCTCCTTATTTTTCTCTTGACTATATCATTTGGGGCAGACTCATCCTGCTAAGTTGGACAAATCTATGTGGAGTAAGGTACTAAATATAACAATTTCTACTGTCAATTTAATTATTTAAAAGTCAAAAAACATATTCAACACCAACTGGTTACCCTGCTCCATCCAATCACCTTTCACCCTGCAATCCAAATGAATGCAAAGAGCATATGACCATGCATTATGACATTAAAGTTGAACACAATAGCTTGACTAGTGTTTCTGCAGTTTCTACCCTTTTTATATTCTTAATCAGAATATAGCAAGTAAGCAACTTACCCACAAGAGCTACTACAATGAGACAAACATGAAGGACTACCCACAAAATTAATACATACATTGCTACTACAAGGTTTAAAGAACATGAACATTAAAAAGTCCTCATTATTTGTATTAATTAAAATGTCAGTAACAGTCCGTATCTTGTCAATGATGGTTAGCATGCAATCACTTCCATTCTTTCATTCCCCTGTCCATATTCCCTCTGGGGGATAGCTCTAACTATAGCAAGCAGAAAATCTCTTCTCAATATACTGAGATTTTAACACTCAAAGCTAAACTGGAAGAAGCTGAAAGTGTGCTACACCCCATGCATCCTTCACATGCAGACAAAAAGGCCTAAGGACATGAACGACTTCAGGGGGGAAAAAATCACTTTCTTTTGGCCATCATAACTTCCCTGTAAATCACTGATTAAGATGCAAGATTTACTAGGGGTAGCAGGAGAAAGGAATGAAGGAAGGTTAGTTCTCCTGACCACTCTAGAGGCTTCCTGGCAAGCCTTGAAGCACTCTAAGCACAATGCAAGATTAAAGCAGCACATTCACAAGCTTAAACAAAACAGCCAAAAAGCCACCTCAGAAAGCCCAGAGTTGTGTTGCGCCTTCTAACCCGAGAACTCTGGAACTGCTGCCAGCTTAGTCAGTAGAATGGAAACAAGGATATTTATTGCTCTTTAGGGGAAAGCCAACATATGTACTTGAGTTTTATCATGCAGAATAACATGTCTTTTCCAAGCTCCTTGTTTTAGTGACTGCATTAAGAAGTCACCTATACCAATTAACTTCGGTAGAGCTAAAAACCGTGCAACATTATGCTTCTGAAAAGAATTGATCTTACCTGCTGATCTTAAAACAGAACATGACTAGATGCAGACTGCAAGAATTAGGATTTCATAGCCTTATGGTCTACGTAATATTGAAGAACTGTTTTTACAATACATGCCAATAATCAAGAAAATAGTCTTAAACATAAAAGCAGAATTAACAGTAACAGGAAATAATTACACTTGCAATAGGCACACTTAAGCACTCAAAATGAGCAATACAGCATAAGTTTTATTACTATTAACACAGGAATTCTAAGTTAGCTCCTACATAGACAAGACCTCCTCAGCTTGTGAAATCAAGTACACTGTACAGACCTCTCAATAGCTTTTATACCTATTTAAGACTTAAGGAAGCGAACCAAGAAATTCTGTCTTTAAAAGCCAAGAACAGCATTAAAAATATTACTCATAGCTATAACCAAACTTTAAGAGACCCTATGCAGACAATGATGCCTTCACTCTGAAATTTGTAAAGTAATATTTTAAAAGACTGCATTACATGAAGTTGTGCATAACAACAAATTTTCCAAAGTCATGAATAGTAACTGGTACCTAAAAGCTGCAAGCGATCCTTGGCCATTGCCAAATTTGTCCTCATTTTAGATTGCAGACGTCGAGCCCGTTCACACTGATCACCTTACAAAGAAAAATCAATATTAAATCAGAATTTGTCAAATTAAAAATTTTAAATTCTAGAATGCTATCATCTTCCCCTCCTCTTCCACCCACTCCTCAGCTACCCTCAACACTGGAGCTGTATTCCAAAAATCAGCAAAAATATCAAAAACCTGTTTACTTACTCAAGATTTTGATATTAGCTGTTACTATCTGCTTTAAAACATTGACTGTACCGAGTGGGCAACTTGAGCAATGCACCGTTTTGCACATTCTCCCAAGTCTCATGCTAGCCTAATATCTACTTGCTTGGTATTTTTCTAAACAGCTACCAAGGAAGGAAGGTTTTTTTTTTTTTTTTTTTTTTTTAAGTTCAAGAAGTGAGAGGCAAGTACGATTCAAAACATATTTACTTCAGCAAAATTAACAGATTTAAATTGTTGACTGTGTCCCTTTGCATTTCAAGATATGTGAAGAATATTACAGACAGTAATATTACTTCCTATAAACAATATCTGTTCAATTCAATTAAAAAAAATGTTCTTTTAGACAGGCTGTTGTTTAGAAGTAGCATGTCAATTAATAGTGTCTGCAAAATTCCCAAAATATAGCAGAGAAACCAAAGAGTGACCCAAGAAAAAAGCTTCAGGTGTGAGCTTTTAGGTTTTTGCTTATGCTTAGAGTTGTTTTGAGGACTGGGATTCTCAGTAAGCCTTTCACTACAACGGTTTCTCTACAATGTACTACAGATGTACATACTCATTTCTATACTAGAGCTTAAAATGCTTCTGTATACAATAGACACTTCCTTCTTTTGTTGAAAGTGTTCAGATATTTTGGCATAAGCTCTTCAGAAACCCTATACTAGCCCATTCCAAAAACATTTGTTTGTTTATATTAAAGAGTATATAAAGCTCTGCAGGTGCAAGAACACAAACTAATCCATTTGCTTGGATTTGCTCCTTGATTTGCTTCAGCAAATCAAATTGAAACTTGCATAAGATTTTGGTCAGCTACAGCTCTCAACATTAAGATAGAACAAAGAAATGGACCAGTGTTCACCTACAGCTCAAACAAGAATGACAGATACCTTTATGTGCCCAAAAGAGCAGACAATTCCTAGTACCTGTCACATTCAGCACTACTGATTCCTCATTCTGAGGAAGTCATAAACTCAGTATTGATCAATGCAATAAATCTGCTCCACAACACTCAAAACTGGCTTACCTTGACCAATTACTATGACAGCTATTCCTTTTTCCAGTTCTTCAATTCCCTTCTTATACCATTCAACAGCTTGTTCCTTTTGTCCTGCTTAAAAAGGAATTGAACCCATTATTGTCTGTAATGAATTAAAAGTTTAGGAATGGTTCCATATAATACTACATATAACAAGTAAAAGGATGGAACATACGTTTGAACAGAACTATGATTTAAAGAAACACTTAAAGGGACACTGTCAACTTTATTTCTACTTGGTTTCAAATAAGCTTTTCCTCTAAAAGTATTACACTGGCCTCAGATCACTTTTGCCTGTTTTTAGAACATTTCTCCAACCACCTTAAAGATATCACTTCCCTTAAAAAGCCCTAAACTACACACATACTGAGGTTAGCAGGTTTTCTTTTAGCATATCAAATCAAAATAGTCCTCTGAATCTTCCAATGACACCAGATACTGACATAACCCTAGGAACAGGGCAATTCAAGAAGACAAGCAAAGATCCTAAGATGCTGCACAAGTGCAATGAGAGAGCTCTTTTCCTCTCCCAGGCAACTTCCACAGTGTTTCACCTTTCAGCTCAATGTTCCCAGGCACACTGACTCGATTGTTCATCCTATGATGAATTTTTAGTACTGCGGGTGTTTGTGCACAAAGCACAAACCATGCAGAATGGAGAGCACACCAGAGTGCACAACTTCATAAATGCAATATAGCAAATAATTCAATGAACTTACCTACTCTAGGCTGCCTGACATCATGTCAGCAAATGCAAGATACTGAAAGATATTCAGATCTACTACATATCTTTCCTTGCTGTAGATCCTCTGCATCGAGGAGATACTAAATTGCATATTGAAATAGACTCTTGAAAGTTAGGTACCTTATACCAAGAATCCCTTTCCACATAGGAAGATAACACATCACATATTCTAATTTAAACCTGGCAAGCTACTAGGGCTCAATGAGGCAACAAATGCCTAGAAAAAGATGAGAGTTTCACAAAACTATCTGTAGGTGCCAGTTACGAGTGATACTGTTGCTTCTGCCCCCAAATTTTGACATACCCAGTCCTATTTTTCAGGAAATCTGAGCATCAGTAAAATATCTAAATGCACTTCCAGAATCTTATTAACAACTTCCTTTTTCATCTCCAGTTGCAACATTTGCTCACAGTACTGGGCAAGCTGGCCTGTGCTAGTAATCCAGGCTTTGCATTTTGAGAATCATTCTCTTCCTGTACTTTCCCTGCCAACCTCCCACATTCCCATCGTTAAAGGCAACACTATATAAATGAAATGATGAAGGCTGAGTATCTTTGATCCCCCCTGCAGTCACCTTTTAACTTCTGCCTGTCACCTACAGAAACAGTTTCAATTTCATTGCAAGACTAATGCTGCTTATAGCTATTACAAATCTAATTCAACATGATACGTCAGCTTTGCCTATAGCAATCTGGAGGGCAGTTGTGAACATGCCAAAGGTTTTAATAAATCCCCACACCCACTTTCAAACAGAGGAGTTTTAAAAGCAAAACACCAGGCTTGCTGGCAAAGACAATGCTCTGAATGTGCACAGAGTAGCTTGCTAGTTTTCAGTCATTGGGACTTTAAAAAAAAAAAAAATTCTTCAGAAATCATAGCTTTGCTTTGTCAGTCCCACAGAAAAATGGCGTATTAAGATTAATTTTGAAAATACCTCAAAAAGAGCAGGAGATTCCTTAACAATTTAGGGGCATAAAAATTAACGCTGCAGTGTTTTTGTAATTACTGAAGCACACATCTTCCAGAATAGCAAGAACTCCACATAATTAAAGGATGAGACTTTAAAAATACCAACCATTTCATATACTATGCCTAATATATTACTTTCTATTTGAAGTTACAAAAAGAAAAAGTAAATAAAAACATTAGGGGTATGTATGCATTCCAGTGCTATGACCAATAAAGAGAAATATTCTAAGAACAAGTTTATACAAGTAATAATGAGTGCATTAAAGCAAGGTGAGTTCCTTCCCAGCAAAATTATTATTACAGTGGCAGGGCTATAACACGTTTGTAGCTGTTTGAGTTAGCAGTAAGGATTTTTTTTTTCTTCTTACTAGATGTTCACTTTGCTGAACTAATCCAAATATAACAACTGCAGAAAGAGTAAAAATAAGAAGCCACACAATATGACAGGAATCAGGATTTGCAAGTCTAACTTTTAAGCCTCAAATCTTACAACTGTCAGTGGCTCTAAACCGCAAGAGCATAACAGGTGTCTGGCAATTTAAGACTCTTTGGAAGACACTTCAGGACAGTCATCAACACTGCTAAAGTTTTAAGCTACCTTGAGCCTCCAGTTCTTTCTCGCTTTACTCCTGTAGCCCCTGACTCTCCAGTGTTTTAGGTCTTTTCTGACCTAACACAGCTACACACTTTTTTTCTAGTTTGCTCTTCCTAAACTGTCAATGGAGAGTGAAAAGCACTCATTGCTTAATGGTGCACCCAGCTCCTGGCTTTCACAGAAGCTCCAACCCCTAAGTATTTCCTAGCTTCCTTCTCTACAACTAAATATTAGGCCATACATGAGGAAATACAGGATGCTTGCAGGGAAGTTTAAAACCCAGCACAGCATGTCTCAAAAGAGGATCTTTCAAACACTGCCAGAATTGTGCTGTTGCATTTAGACCAGAAAGCTAAATGAAATAAAGAAGCAACTGCTCTCATTTTTGTTCTTTTTTGAATCTTCTAGACAATAAATAAATAAATAATCTATTCCTGCATTATACTTAGTTACTTAGTCAAGTGCTAAACACTGTCCTTAAAGCCCACTAAACACAGAGCCAAGTGTTTAAGAATAAATGTGCTAAAAAGTTTAAGGAAAAAAAAAGTATTAAAAAAAGCAACGACTAAGATACAAATAATCATTTCTTTCCTTAGGAGTCAGCTGACCTGATGTGTGCAGACTGCGAGCCTGGGATTCTCACCTGAGCACTTACATACATTTGCACACCCTGACATTAAAGGAGGCGCTTCCATCATCACCCTGAGTGAGGGCCAGGTGGCTTGGTCAAATCTAAACCCAGCTGCAGCCACACATGAAAACACCCCTTAACTCTCAAACCACCTTACCCCGAGATGTAAAATCGAAAAATTCAACTGAGGGTTATTAAAGCCAAAATACAAAGGCTTGTTCTGCATCGAATAAAAACAAATTAATGGTGCGTGCTCACATTATATTATATGTATGTGTAGATATGTATACATGTATATGAGAAGCTGCTGGGCAGCAGCCCTTGGGGCGAGCCCGCACCTCGCGCGGTCCCCGAGCCAGGCGGGAGGCAGCGGCGTCGGTGAATAAGCAAACGACAGTCAGAACCCCCCGCGCCGGCGCCTACCCCGCTCGTCCTCGTCGATGCGCAGCGCCATGGAGATGCACTCGAAGGCGCGCTTGTGGCAGGCCCGCACCGCCTCGGCCGCCCCGCCGGGCTCGGGCGCGTCGCCCGCCGCGGCCCTGCTGCCCTTGGCGGCCATGAGGGCGCCGCGGGACAGGCGCTCGCAGAGCCAGGCGAAGAGCAGCCCCAGCTGGAAGGCGACGAAGCGCAGCAGGGCGAAGGCGGCGAACAGCGGGTACGAGAAGTAGTAGAGGTTGCGCTTGTGCGGCGACGAGGCCGCCCCCGCCGGCGGCGGCGCAGGGGGAGCCGGCGCGGGGGGCGATGCCGCGGCGGCCGGGGCCGAGGCGCTGGAGCCGGCGGAGCCCTTCTTCTTGCCTCGCCCGCCCGGGGAATTCATTCACCGCCGTCGCCATAACCCGCTGCCGCCCACTGACAACGACCGGCCATGGCGGCGGCGGCGGCGACGCCCCTTTCGCTGGGCGGGGGAGGGCGCAGGCGCCCCCGCCGCCCCTATTGTTTACGCTCGGCGGCGACGGCGACAATAGGAGGCGGCGCCGCCACCGCCTACAGCCCCCGGCACCGCCCGCCCGCGCAGGCGCAGCCGCCGCCCGCCACGGGGCACGCCGCCGGGCACGCTGGGAAATGTAGTCACGGGCGTGGCGGCCGTTAACGGCCATCGCGGCCCGGCGCGTGGCCGGTGGCGGCGCGCGGCCCGGCCCGGCCCGGCGCGCTCCGCATCCGCCAGGCCCTGCCGCTCCGGGCACGCTGCGTCCGCTAGGGGTGGAAACGCGGTGAATGATTTAGAGGATGAGTGGTTGCAACGGAGCTTGTGAATCACACTGCGGCTAATACAGTATAAATAAATTGTACTGCTTACAGTCGTTTTTAAACTCAAATTAGCAGGGTTCCCCTGTAACTTCCTCTCTGTCAAAATTAAAGGCCTCTCAGTGAGACATAAGTAAGAGCCAGTGGGTTACGTCTTCCCTCTGGCTGCCACTGTAGATTTGCCCTCTAGAGAATATTCTCTACAGTGCTTTGCCTACTGCAAATTTAAGTAACTGAAATGGCAGCCTTTGTTCCTTTGTAGAGAATACACATTATACATAGGAAAAACTGGAAGAGTGAAAAAAAAAAAAAAAAAAAAAACACTTGTTCTACCCTCATGACACACGTGTCACATCACCTTTATCAATTATTTACCCACCTGCATTGCTCCAAATCTCTCCTGATGGGAGAGCGCACCCAGTTTGCCCCTCCTTTTGTTACCTGAACTATTGTCAAGTGCTTTGGTGCCATGAACAAGGGCGAGCAGGCATCGAGCAGGACTCCCTGATCCTAGCTTTGCTACTGGTATCCACTGCTTTAGTCCCAAATGTATCTTCTTTTCCTAAGTTAACATCACTTATTAACATCACTTAACATCACAAATTAACAGTGCGATACAGTTCAATATGTGTTTTTCTTTTCTATTTGGAAATCAGGCTGATGTACTTCTGTTGTAAAAATATAGTGAAGTACTTTGCAGTCCATTCATATAACCTCAAGTTAAGCAATATTCAACCGCTAATTCGCCTTTAAAAATACGACATAATGGTTTACCAACCTTAAAATTTATTGAATCAGGAAATAACAAAGACACCTCAAACCATTCTGATATTATGTAACATTCAAAAATATCATTTGGAATCAACCATTATGCCTATAGATTGCTCATTTACGGTCTGCACTGTCACTGCCCATTATCTGTCTGCCATCTAGAGTATCACCCCACACAAAAGAACAGAAAAGGCACTGAAGGACTAAATTATTCATAACTTGAAGAAAAAAAAAAAACACAGAATGGCATTAAGAAGAATTCATTGGTAGTAGGTAAGCGTAAGTACCCTCTATTCCATTACTTTAATATTAATTATATATATATGTTAAAATGTAGTGTTTGTGAAAGGCATTTGACTATGTTAGGGCACTAAAATGTAAAATTACGTAGGATAAACAATGCACATATTGGGCCACTAATATGCAACTTGCTAAACCAAAACAGTGTAAAAACTAGACATCAAACAGGAATTGGACACGATAGCGCTTTTAGCAAGCATCTATAGAATTATTTTGAGATTTATCATTAAGAATTATTTTAGTGATTTTCGAGTCAACTTAATTACCTTCCTCTGCTAGTTTAAGCTAGCTCTGGTATTCATTGCATCTGTCCATAAACTACTCTACTTGATAACGTGGCATAAAATTAATACATTAACAAAACAAACAAACAAAAAGCTCATTTTACACCTTCCCGAGGCTTGGAGAGTCATGAAACACGCGAGATAAAACACCGTATCTCAGCAAAGCATTTAGGAACCAGAGCACTGAGATGACAGGGATCCGGAAGGGACAACTACACGCCTGACGACTCTCCTTTTCCCGAAAGGACACCCCTCCGCGCTCCCAACGCAGCACTACGGCAAAATCCCAAGGGAAGGCACCGCGCATGGATAAACGCCAGGGAACGCGGAGGGCGGCGCTGCCGGCGGGCCCGCCCCTCGCGCCCGCCCGCCAATGGGGCGGCCCAGAAGGGCGAGAGACCCGCCCCCGGTGACGTCACTCAGCGGCCCGCCCGAGCGCCCCCCACGGAGTGTGTGTGTGGGGGGGCGGGGTTCACAGCTCTGCGCAGGCGCAGTTCGCCTGGCGACGGCGGCGGTAGCAGCGCGACCTTCTCACTTACGACCAAACAATTTACGACACCCGCGCCCGCGCTGCCGTTGCTGCGCAGAGGCCCCCGGAACCCCACGACGACGGCGCCGCCCGGAGCCCCCCGCGCCGGTGAGGGCGCCCCGAGGGCGGCGGCGGGGCGGGGCGGGGCGGGGCGGGGCAGCGGCGGGGGGGTCCGCGCGGCCTGGGGGGCTGTGGGGTCTGCGCACGCGTGTGTCTGTGTCTGTCTCTGCCCGCTGACCGGTGATTTTGTTGCCTTCAAGATTGCTTCATCTCCAGGGATTTCTGTTTCTGTTTCAAGTCATGGAGGCAGAGCAGATTATGGAGGGACAGCCACAGGTACTGCAAGATATATCCCATGTGCATCCTTTTACATGCAGAAGCTTTTTTTTTTTTTTTTTAAAGCAAATAACAACAAAAAACCTTTGATGACCATATATTGTTTTACAGGTTCCAGAAAATCCCCATGCTGAATATGGTCTCACTGAAAATGTAGAGGTGAAGATGATTTTGCTATTGTCTATTACAGTAGTTGTTCACATTGCTGATCTAGGGGAAGAGTGTTGAATCTCAAGAGTAGCTTCAAAAGATGTAGACACTCCTGAACGATAAATGGAAACAAACCCACCAGTAGATACTACCAGTTTGTTGCACAGCTGACTTAGTACTTTTTCTGTTGTGCTGCTTCCTTTATAGTAAATGATACTGAAGTAAATAGTGAACCCTTTAATGCGATATTATTTGAAGGTGGCATATGATAATATTACCATCAAGATGCACTGCAAAAAGCCAAAAGGCACCTGGAAGGATGCAGTGTATGTTTGCTTAATATATCCACATACACATTAATAGAGCATGTTCTCAGAGTGCTTGATTCCATAAAGTTCCTCTTGTTGGACTTGTCTTGAATTTTTGGTGGGGATAAGACCTTGTGCCTTTAAAGTTCTGGGCTGGAAGTAGATATAAGTGCTGTTTAATTAGGACTAGTGATATTAATCTTTCTTGTCTTTAATCATGTCTGTATAATTAAATCTGGGAATGTAGAAGCAGAAAGAAAAATTACAGTAATTGAATACTTTCTGTTTTACACAACTTAAGACTTCTAAAATTGTTTCTCCAAAACATAAGAATTTAGCATAACGTTCCTCTTGTTTACATTTTTATCCAAAGAAAGATATGCACTTAAAATAGATTTTAAAATGTAAGGAAGTTATTTTCAGCTAATTTGCAGAGAAACAGGTACTTTGTTTCCCTCTTCAAAGTGGATCAATATTCATTATCAATGCTCATTCACTTCCTTTTTTTTAACATTCAGAGAATAGTAGAAAATGAGAAAATAAATGCAGAGAAAACATCAAAGCAGAAGGTTGATCTTCAGTCATTGCCCACACGTGCCTACCTGGATCAGACAGTTGTACCCATCTTACTACAGGGACTTGCTGTTCTTGCAAAAGAAAGGTAAGATGCTTAAATGTTCCTACTGCTCTTACATGAAGAAAGTGCTCAAATTTGGATAGTTTGTTACCTTTTCCAATCTGAAACACCTAACAATTTTGCTAGTTTGATAGTTGTAAGAAAGTAATGTCAAACAAGTTGATCAATTAATATTTTCGAACATGCAAAATGTGTTTGTCATTTAGCTGCACATATTTCACAAGCATTATGTAATGGATTTATGATGTCCCAATGAGATGTGCTATTACAAGCCTTTGGAAGGTGTTTTTTTCATTAATATTATCAAATGATTCACCTTGTAGAAACAAGGCAAGAAGTTTCTCTAGTTTCGAACCAGCTTCCTTACTAAGTTATTATAAGTTCTGCTTAACTCCGTTGAAAACAGAAAGAGAAATCAAGTTTGACATACATTCTTGTAGTAGATTAAAGACTTTCTAAAGGATGAGGTTTACGTGCAGTGTCAATACAGTAAGGGACAAACTGTTCAAATCAAAATGTTGGCGGAAAAGGTTGTGGGACATACAGGAAAAAAAAAACAGTATTGAATTGCTGAGGTCAGGCTGCTCTTGGTATTCGTTGAAGGAGTTAACAAGCACTCATAAACAGGAATCCAGAGGATAGGGTTGGTTTAAATCTCCCTCTCATGCCACAGTCTTTCACTAAAGGCTTTCAAAGAGAGCAAGCTGCTGTGGGATTACAGGAAAAGCCTTTATATGAGTGAAGAACTGGGTGGAAGATAAAAGACAGAGTAAAAGTAAATGGTGAATTTTCATAGTGAGATGAGTTTACCTCTAGGATCCTGCAGACGATCATTCCCAGTGATCTGACCGAATGGATGACAGAATTAATTGCTAATGATACTAGATGATAGTGTTGGATTTCAGTTAATCAAATATAAATAATTGTAAATAATTTATAATGAACTTGATGTGAAATTGGGCAAGATTGGTTGGGGACATGACAGATGAAAAATACATACAGATAAGCAGAAATGATATATCTAGAAGATAAGAAATATCCTAATGCTGTTGATAAGATGATTTGTTCTGAGCTAAGCATTACCTTGTGAAAAAAATCTTTGAATTGTTAACATAAGTAGTTCCATATATATGTCAATGCATTGCTCAGTCAAAATCTACCTAGGTCTATCAAAGGGGCTAGCGTGGGAAGCTGGAGAACTGTAAGACCTGGAGGCCAAGAGGGGGTTCTAGACAAGTGTCTTTGCACACTTCTCCATGCTCTTCATAGACATCTCTGCTTACCACTAGCACCTCTTCTGTGACCCTGAGTGGAATAAATAACCTTGTCATTTATTCCATTGCCAGACTCAGTATTACCGGGATTCATGCACGATAGCTGAAGGAGATTTTTAAACACTTGCAAAGTAAGGCCAGTGACTCGGAGGGTTTTTTATTAACTGCTTGCAAGTTAACAGTGCTTTTCCAATTTGAAATTTCTGTGATGTTAACTTAAAAGGAACCAGCAGGTGCCCAAAACAATAACAAGCATAAGCTATCCAATAACCACTCGGAGAAAATGAAGCAAGAAAGCTTTATTTTTACTTTACCGCTTACCTTTTTACCCTGTAGCACAATGTAGAGAAATAGGCAAATACACAGAGCTTCCAGTGAGTATTCACTCAAACAAGCTCTATCCTGAACAGTATATTGAACCAGTGGTAGCTAAGACTACGTATTGAAAATGTCTTCATCAGATTTAAACCTGGAAATTTACTGGATAAGTCTGAGTAATTAGTCATCCCCAGGTGAATGCATACAGATGTTTGAGAGTTACACTGCCTTTAAGGGAAGGTGACCAGGTTTTCTGCTATGTATATATATGTAACACATAGTAAGTGCTCTTGATTTTCTTTTTCTTTACAGACCGCCAAATCCTATTGAATATCTAGCAGCATTTCTTTTAAAAAACAAGTCACAGTTTGAGGACCGAAATTGATTCCATAAAAATGAGGACAATTTGGCTGCTATACTGAAATGCTCATTTGCCACAATTCATTTTCTGCTGTAAAATTCCTTTGGAACCATGATGTTGTCTTTCTTAAACATACTATTTCCTTTACCTTTAGATTTATTTAATAAAGAACACTTTAAATTTCATTTGCTTGCTTGTGTTAAACTAGCTATTAAGGGACTTTCAAAATAAAGTACTGAAACTGCACTGCTGGATGCATTACCTGAATACATGAAACAAAAGGTAACTATTTCTTATGGTACCTACACAGATGATACTGTAGATAATATAATTTGATTTTCCATAGCACCTCTCTTGTGCAAGATACCTAAAAATCTGAAGGCAAACTAATTAAGAGCAGTTATATTTTTTTTGTTTGTTTGGATTAATTGACTAAGATAGGAAGCAGAGAACTTGCTTCAGAAGACCTGGAAATGTTTTTATTTAAAACAGACCATCAGTCAGGCTCAGCAGCTAAACAGATCATCTGCAGGCAATCTCTAACACTTCAGACTGTTAAATTTATGAAGTGTGCTATTCAGGCATTTATCATTGATTTCCTGTGATTGATGTGTTGTTTGAATTATGCTGGATTTAACTGACATAGAATAAAGTTAGAAAGGGCTTAAAGCAATTCTGTAATTCCTGTCTTTGTGCTAATTTGAGTCTTTGTGCTGCTGCTGCTACTACTACTATTGCTAGCTCTAATACTCTTTATTTTGGGTAATTTACCTATTATACACTTAAATACTGACAGTCTTCTAATATATTTTTCCCTTAGGTTTACAAACATTCTCTCTTTCTGGTTTTCCCCAAACATTCTTCAGATTTTTGTCTGGCCCTTTCATGTTTCTTTTTCCTGGTATCTCTTCAGTAGTGAGCAAAGACCTCAAGCCTCATTGTACAATACAAGAAATAACAGCAGAGCACAAGCAAAGCTTTGAAAATCTAAAGTTATAGTTTGAAAGGCAGATAACTTGATAATTTGATAAAATTAGGAAAAGTATTAGTGCAACACTTCTAGGATTAGGTTCTTAAAAACCATTCTAGAAGCATTCTTAGTTTTATTCTTCACAAGTATGGAGACTTTCTCATTACGTGTTAATAAACCTGCTGTTTACCTCATACTTTTGCTTCTTTTCCAGACACTGTAGAGCTTTTCCTTTGGGTACATGATGTGACAGATGTCTGTGGTCTGTTGCCGTTCTGGAAGGGGTTGAAGGTCTTTTCTGTGAGAGATTAAATGGATTGCAGAGTTTGGTAATTATGTATAGATTTACAAAAAGGGACTTCACTCATATTACACTTTTCCTGTGATGACTTAAAGAGGTTGTTAAACTGCAAGTATATTCATGTGTCCCAATGCACAAATAAGAATATTTCCCCTCAAATTTGACATACAGATGATTTTTCTATCCTAATCTGGAGGGTTTTATTGTAACTTATTTTACTGTGGTCTTACTTTAATAGCTTAGAAACACAGGCATAAGAGTCAAGAGAAGATGGATCATTTGGGGATCATTAACTTCAGTTGTTCAGGAATTCAGAGGAGCTAGGGAAGGAGAAGACTCTTGTACCTACTAGGAAAAATCTCTCAACATTTTCAATATTTCTTAATATGCTATGAGATAAACATAGAATTCATGTACTCTAAGGGCAGTAAGAGTGGGTTTTTTATCACTGAAAATAACTTTTGTTAGCACTTCTTTCTGTTGACTGATCATCTCTGTGGGGGGATAATATTATTAGTTGTTAATATTTTATAAAGTGAAGAATCCTTGCTATAAGCTGCTTTCACAGATGTCACTGAAGAACTAATCGTGTTAGCAGCTTCCCTGGTAGCCTTTTAAAAATTGATGGGTTAATTCTGTTGAAACAATTAATACAAATGGTAACAGAGGCCAAGTTAACTCGTAATCATTATCTGCCTTGCTCGAGGCAGACTTGTGAGAGTGTGATGGGGAAAGGAAGGAAAAGTAATACGAGGAGCCTGCAATCTGGAAATGAGATATTAGTTTCAGGGAACTGAAAAGATGACTGAAGACACAGTGGAAAGGCAGCAACAGAAGTCAGACTATGGTTTTGTTTGCAGAAGTATGAGTGAAGCTGAGGGTACAGACTATAAAGAGAGACTTAGTAGAGCTATTTCTCTTGCTAAAAGAGCCTGTCAAGGTTTCATCCACAGGTGAAAACGTCTCAAAACTGATTGAGTTGCTAAGTCTGATTTCTCAGTTTGCAATAAGATCCTATATGCGGCTGCCCCAAAACTTAGTAAGTACCGTGGCTCTTGGTCCAGCCCGTGGATCGGCCTGGAATCTCACAGCACCTTCAGCAGAGCTGCCCTGCCTGCAACAAGCCAGCACCGAAGTTGGGTCCGCAGTGTCACCTGCTGCTGTCGTCCCATCCAGAACAGCTCAACAGAACTTAACAGCTACGCTCACAAGGTAATGCTGTTACAGGATGCACTGTAACAGCTTCTTTGGGAGGCTCCCACCAAGAAAATAAGTTGAAACATTAATAGGACCAGTGAGCCCACCACCTCCAAGGAAGAAGTTTCAATGATCCTTACAAAGGCATGACCAGTCAACATGAATACAACTTTACTTGTTAAATTCACCAATTAGTATCTGCTGCATAAGGAATACTGTGTAACAGGATAAGCAAAAGCAAATTGCTATTATCAGAATCATATCTGGTTAATCCAGATCTCAAGGTTGGGGAAGTAATACAGTGTAATACAATGCCCAGATGTCCAAAGCATTTCCTTGTTTTAAGCTCCCACACTACAAAACAGTGGTAATTGTGACAAGAGACATGCCTGATGTGCAGTATCCTAATTTAATTCAGAGTTATTCTCCACACCCCCCCCCCAAAAAAAAAAGAAAAAATATATATTTCTCCAGGCTTCAAGACTAAATTTAGTATTAATGTAAATTAAATACCAAGATATCAAAATATCCTAACTTCGAAAGGATTATATACCAAATGCGGTACTTTGAGGTCTGCCTTTGTAAATACTTCCATTGAAAACATTATGTTTTACTTGGAAAGGGACAGTGACATAAGAAAGGATTTCCCACTAAAAGTAATTCTGTTCAAAGGATTCCACATCTTCACATTCTGAAGCCATTCTGAAGCCAGAATTATTCTGCTTTAAACTACGGGTCTGACTTGACAAACCTCGGTAGATTTTTTTTTATGCATCTCCCATTTATCAATGAGGTTTTGCAAAGTCAGTACAACTCTTTGAGCTGTCCACTCTACTCTCAAGTGCTGTGGCTATTGTGAGCTCTGCTGTGATCAAAAGACTTTGCAAAGCCTGCCCTCTCCATCAAACTTTCTAGTATAAAACAATAGTATAAAACAGGCGAAATCTGAAAATTCAGAAAGTTACAAGCAACTGAAAATGGTAGGTTGGAATGGAAACACATGAGAAGAATCCCTATGCCTACGGGGCTTGTTAAAATACACGTTTTGATTTATTTTTATCATGGTACTAATTATATAGCAAATTATTCTTAGGCAAGTTTTAGCTTGTGCATTCCCTGTTCTAATATTCACAGTCAGAATTCATCTGAGGATTGACTGCATATTTTAGATCACAGAAGTACAGAATGACAACAGTTTCAGAAATACACATTTTATGCTGGTGAAAAAAGAGAAACAGTGCAGCTTCTGCTAATGTTCACCATTAAAGTTTTAACTGAGGTTTTAAAATGTAAACACCAGTGAATAAGGAGGGGAAAGCAATGCCAGAACGACACTGACTGGGAATTAAGGAATATTAGTTCCGTGGCGGTGGTTTTTTTTTTTTTTTTTGAGAAAGGTTTTGTATTTTTCTTCTCAATGTGCTTTTCTCTCTCCTCTCAGAATTTGCTTTGCAAACCAGTTTTCTGAGAGGAGCCTAAACTGATAAAAGGCTGTTAGATGACTGGAAAGTCTCTGCTGGAGTGCATATAGAGTGCCTTTTTCTCTGGTATACTTTGAGGGATTTATAAAACGGATAATTATCCTCTTACATGGTCTCAGATCCTATTATGTTATTTGGGAAGTAGTAATGCTACTGCAGTGCTACAGATGACCAGCTTCTACAGAAATGGGTAGAAACTGAGGAGAAGGTCCTTGCAGCTTGCCTGAGCCTTGTGTTGGGAGTGCTACGTGATAACAGAGGAGGAAGGAGACACAGCAGAAAGAGAGGCTATCGCAGTATCTGTGGCATGTGCCACCACCTCAGTATGGGTAAAAGGTGTAGATTTTCTGTGACCTGCTAACACTGAGCTATAGTTGGTCTTCTACACAGCTCATGTTATGTAAAGATTTTATCCTAATCTACATCCGATTCTAGGTGAGAAGAGACAATGCAAGGAAAGAAAGAAGTGAAAGAAACTTTAACAGGAGCACAGGGAGAACAGGGATCAAAGTCAAGTGGAATGCAACAAAAATATGTTGAAGAAATGTTAAGAAGGCAAGCCAAAAAGGAAGAAAAAAACACTAGATAAAGAAAGGTAGTAAAAACAGAAGAAAATACTTGTAAAAGCTAACATACTTATTTAAAAAAAAAAAAAGACTGAACATTGCTAGAGGGTGATTCACACGTCAAAATACCAATGTGAATACGTATGAGAGTAGGGCATGGAGAAGCTAGAGCTATGACAATTGATTTACATCTTTGTGTATAGGAAAGGCAAATAATTTGCGTTTTACATTAAAGGTAGATTTTAAAAGCATATTTGGATATATTTGTGTGTCTAGAAACACACAAGGTACTTGGATTCTGTGGCATTAGTGCATGCCCCTTATACAGCAATATTAATTCAATAGCAGTGTTTTCACTCATTAAAAAACTCCAAATTACTATTAGGAAGGTTTTATCTTTTATTTTCATTGCAACGAAAATCCATAAGGGAGATTAAAGCTCTTTCTCTAAATGATAGAGAGGAATATTTGATAATTCAAGACTTTTTAAAAACCTCTTCCCTTACACCATTTTTCCCAGCAGGTTTCTCAAATTCTTATTGGGTTGTAGGAAAGGAGTGCTTGGACGATATCCTGACATGAGCTTTCATGTTTTTATATAATTGTAACATTTATTTCTCCTATTTACTACTCCTCATTAAGGAGAATTTATCCTCTGCTGCATTAATTATTTAATTTTATTGAAGGATTAATCAGTTCAGGAAATACTCTTGATACAGAAGCAAAAGCTTTGGGAGTTTTAAATAGGGATTGTAGTTGCCAGATAGCTTTATGTTGAAACAGTGCAATAGTGCTTCTAGAGGCTAGGAAGCAGCTGTAAACGACATTAACCTTCATTAGTACAACACTTTTAAAATAACAATTGAATAGTGTAAGGATAGACAGGGCAGTAAAGACTCTCCGCTTACTGCCCCTCAGTTTCATTGGGAGGTCAGTGTCATGGGTGCGGAGGAAGATGCTCCGTGATAAAAATGACTTCAGTCATTTCTCTGCAGCACTAGGCTTTTATCTTCAGGACATATGGCACATGCTGCCCATTTTCCCCAGTTTCCTTTGAAGGAGGCACAGTGTTCCACACATTTTTAATAAGATATACATTTTAAATGCATGTTCAGCTTTGGTTGGAGGACTCCAAATAATGACATGTGTGGGGAAAGAAAGCTTGTATCCTGCCCCGGCTTTTCCCACATTACAAAGCACCAGTCTGCCTTAGTGTCCTAGTGGCTGCAGCCTCCTCATCTCCCTTCTTCCAGCTTCCTTCTCTCCTGGCTCTTTCATGTGTCCGTGGCTCCCTTGCCTTTTCCCTTCCCCCCTTTCCTACTGCCCATATTTCTACTTCCAGTTCTGACTTTTATTAGCTCTTTTGAGAGAGGAGGTCACTGCTTGATGTCTCCATGGCAGCAAACCGGTCACCAAGCTAGCAGAAAATTAAAGGAGTGAAAAAATGGAAAGGGATTATGGAGGTGCCTTCTACACAAATGTATTCTCAAAGGCCTTGCTGCATGCTTCAGTGTAAATATATGCACAGCAAGATGTATGAGAAGGAACAACGGTTGAAAACAACGGTCTCAAGGAACCTGAGATAATAACCGTCACACCCTCAAAATATGCGCTAGCTCCCATCCTGTTAACAGTGGCCACGAAAGCAGAAGCGCTCCCACGCGGGGAATTATGCCCCCCTCAGGAGGAGAGGGTCGCCCGGGGCACTAGGGAACCCCTCCTCGCCTTGGGGCTGCCCCTGTGCTCCAACGGCTCCAACGGCCGCGCGGCAGCGGGGCAGGGCCGGCGGGAGGGGCGCCCCCCCCCCGGCCACGGCCTCCCCTCGCCTGACCCGCGCTCCTAATCTTCCCTTCACCACAGAGACACGAGCCCGCCAATCAGCGGGGACGGAGACGATTGCCACGGCAACGCGGCCGGCCAATCCGCAGCGGCTCTGTCTCCACAGCCCCACCCTCCTTCCTGCCCCCCACCCCCCCGAGGCGGTGCCGCTCCATTCCGGCCTTGTCAACGGGGTGGGCGGGGCCAGCGAGGGCAGCCGCCCAATGGCGGCGAGGCTTTTGCTTTCGCGGCCAATGGCTGAGCGGCCTCCCGGTGGCCCCCAGCGCACGGGAGCTGCGCCGGGCCAAACCCCGCTGCTGCTGCGGCCTCCTGCGCTGCGCGTCCCCCCGGTGCCCGTGCGGAGTCGGCGGTGGCGGCCCCGGCCCCGGGCTTTGTCCTCCCGCCTCCGCCGCGGGGCGAGCGCCGCCCGGCAGCGCCGCCCGCCCTCCCGGCAGCGCCGCCCCCGCCGGCGCCCGTGCCGCGCCGTGCCGTGCCGGGGGAGGAGGGGGAGCAGCGCCGCCGCCGGGCCCGTCCCCCGCCGCCTCCCCCCAACACCATAGGCGGCTCCGGCACCAAGATGTCGAACCGTGTGCTCTGCCGGGAGGCCAGCCATGCCGGCAGCTGGTACACCGCCTCAGGTACCGGCGGCGGCGGGAGGGGCGCTGAATCAGCACTTTCTCACGGTACCGGGCCCGGCCCGGCCCGCGGGAGGCAGCGGCGGCCCTGGCGCGGCGAGCGCGGCCGCGCACATGGCGGCGAGGGCCGGGGCCGCCGCCTCGTGCCGTGTCCCCCCCGCTCCGCGCGGTGGCCGGGAGCCGGGGCCGGGAGGACGGCGGAGCCGTCACCCCCCACACGCGGCAGCGGCGCCGTGCGCGGGGCCGCGTCCCTGCTGGTGGCCGTGGCCTGGGCTGTTGTCTCGCCGGCTGCGTGGATTTACCCCCTCGCCCCGCGATTCTGCCGTCCCCGCGGGCTCCCACCCTCGGCTGCCGTGGGGCAGTGCCCCGCGGCGGGGAGTGTCCAGGCTGGGAAACCGCGTGGGGGCCTGGCAGGTTGCACTGCTCCTTGTGCGACCGCCAGCTCCGAAGATTTACCTTGGAGCAAGTAAAATCCCATCGGGAATATTTCACGTCATGGTGAGGTTGAGAGCAAAGGGAAGGACTTTGGTGTTGCGAGGGGCCAGGGCTCCCCAGAGGAGGCAGGAGGCCTGCGGAGCAGGGGTAGAAGCAGCCACTGGGCTGGGGGCAAAGCAGGAGTTGTGCTGCGCTTTGTGAGCGCCCAGCGTGAACTCCCCTCTTTCCTTCTAGCGCCTTCTGCGTAGCAGCAGAGAGAGGTTACAAAGCCCTGGACCCCACCGCTTAGAAAGGCCGTGTACATTGTCACAATGATACGGAGCAGAAAGAGCAGAAGAGCAGAGGTGGTGTGTGGGAGAGAAGGGTGTGAAGCACCATTCATCCCCCAGAAAGAGAGAGAAACTTGGGCTATGGGCTCAGTAGCACCTATGTTTCAAAATAAGCTTTATCATCCTTTTCCTGGGACAGGGTGGAGGGCAACAGGCAGCTCTGTGGTTGCAGATGGGTGTTCGAATTTTCTCCATCATTATTAAGGCCATTTGTAAGGCACAGTCTTCTGGGCTTAGGAGTAAAGATCATGGCCAAACCTGGGTGAAGGAGCTTGGGTGAATGGAAGCTGTCATAAATAATGATTTGAGTCCAAAAGGATGGGGGAGGTATCATTAAAACAACAACAAAAACAACAAAAGCATTGTTGATCCTAAATGGAAATTTAAAGAAAAGTGGATATGATTAAACCCCCCCATGCACTCTTCTTGGCTACAATAGGTAGCTTTCCTTCTCTCCTCCTGCAATTAATGGATAAAGCATATGGCAGGCATTCAGAGGGTGAAAAAATAAATATACTGGGGAGGGTAATACAGGAAAAACAAGGATTGTGAGATAAGTAGCTGGACTTAAGTATGGTGGTAACCTGTTCCAAGATAACAATAGAGGGGGATTGTTTTTCCTTCATATTTTAACATTCAAGACATTATTGTTTTGCCCATTACAAAACTCCTGTCAAGTCTGCATAGAGAGTAGATAGCCACTGCATTTTTTTTTCAGTATTATTTTCAGGACAATTATTGGATACTAGTTTATTTTTATAGAAAGCAAGCAACATCATCCTGTTGAATATATATCTTTAGAAACGCACAAGGAGTCCAAAATGCTATGGCTTTACTATGGTGTTAGGATAATTTTAAACGTACCCATGCTATTTATATTTTCATTCACTAATAAAGCTGAAAATTACTATTCAACGTGGAACAGCCAAATGGCCTTACATGTAAATTTTCTAGTCTGATAATGACTGCACCCCAAATTACTGCTGGATGCTTATGCAAGAGCTTTAGGTTGTTGTTATTGTTGCTGCTTTTTTGTTTCGCTTGTAATTAAAGCAGCACAGGTACTATATTTGTATATTATATATAGCTTTCTTGGACTGAGACTACACCCAGTGAGTCTGTGTGACCAGTTTGGCCAGTACTACTGCTCTGTGACAGCACATCTAAAGCCCATGTTGCTCCAGTTGCTTTTGTGTTGCCTTCTGGTTATTCCTTGCTGAGGAAGTGTGGAATGGTGCCCAGACACTTTCAGCAGAAGAAAAATATTAAACTAAGGCCTGTTTTAACTAGTTTTGCTGGCTGTTCCTTTAACAGGGTACATTGTAATTGTTGCCTTGTGAGTGGTTGGGGATAGAATTTGATGTTGCAGTGACTGGAGCTTGAGGAAATCCTCTTTTCCCCAATCCTTTCTACCATAGGGTTTTCCTCAGGTAAGGAAACAGCAGTATTATGTCTCACTCTGTGTTAGAAAGAGGTTTCTTGTGCAGCTTACATAGGCTATATGAGAGGAGTTCTTCCTGCTCAACGAGATAAGGAACTGCCATCTCCTATCTCAAACTTCTAACATAGGCTGGTTTCTTCAGTTATTACTTGAAGAAAGCCTGAATTTTCCCACATGATTTCAACCTGCACAACTTTAAGGATGCGACTGTGGCAGGAATTCAAATTTGAATTGTAAGAATTCTTCAGGGCATTCCTGTAATTCTCCAGGGATTGTGTTGCCAGGTCCTCCTACCTACTCTCTTCATGCTTTCCATTTGGGACAGGGAGTGATTTGCTAGGTTATATATAACTGGCTAGCATTTAAGCTTCCTATTTCCTGAAAACTGCTCTATTTCTATGGAGCTAAGTTTGGGTACAGAGGGCAAACAGGTGTCCTGGAAGCTCTCGTCCCCGCTACCATTCAGTTTCTACAGGAGTTATGACTGCACTCGTATTTGCTAACTGTCCAAGAGGACATGAGGAAGGTTTTGTTTGTTTGTTTTTGTTTGTTTTTAAAGGAAATGTTCAAAATGACTTCCTCTGAAAGCGTCTTAAAGAGACTGCCTGAGAATGACCTCAATTCCATGGCAGAGGTGTCAAGCATTTGAGGGGAAGATAACAAAATATCAGAAATGATGCATGGGACCCTGTGTCAGGTGCTTTTAACTGTAGCAGCAGAGCACCCATTGCTGTGCTTGAGAAATGTAACATCTGCCAGGCCTGACAGCAGAAGTCAACCTTGGGGAAGAAGGGCTGAAGTCAGTTGAGGAGGGGACCCTGGAAGCTGCAGGAGCAGCAGATGAAGAACAGCTCCAGAATGCAAAGCAATGTGAATGCAGTGTATGTGTAGGGGTTTGAAGATGTGTGTTCCTTGTGTTTACTAAGACTGCTAAGCTCTGTAGAGAGCTGTTGCGTTTGCTGAGAGCAGGGCCTCTGCAGCTTCCCTGGCTCCTGCCCGATTTTCTCCAGCTTAGGTTCTGCCTTGAAAACTAGTTCCAGTGCGCGCAAATCACCTGCTTGTGTGACACCAATAAGCCCTGCAGAGCTGGTGCGCCTGGCTGTGCAGAGACACACAAGCATCTCTAGGTGCGAGAATGGCTTCTCGACCCATAAGTAATCAGCTTGGTCCTTAGCAGAAAGGGAGGCTCCAGGCTGGGAAGTATAAGTAGTAGTTCCTACCTACTTGATGAAACTAAGAAGGTTAAAAAGAAAAAAAGGCTTTATAGGGGTCATGGTAGCCATTTAACTTCCGACATTCTTTATCCACCATACGTTGTTGTAAAGAAAACTTGAAGAAACAAGTTCTTTAGCAAGTGTCTGCAGTTGAGCTCAGTGTCATGGTTATCTCAATCAAATTTTACATAAGCTCTATTCTAGAATTCTTGGTGTGGAGAGTTTCCTGTCTGCTCTTCATCAGCATGGGTAGCTTGTTAGTAGCCTTCAGCCACGAATGTGTGGCACATCTGTCTTGCAGCAATGGGCTATGTTCAAGCAGAGGCTTAGAAAAAAAGTTGCTCCTTAGCAGTCACACTGAAGATATAAATCTCTCCAGCTGAGCTTCCAGACTGCAGTGGTGTTATGACTGTTGTTGATAGTAGCCTGCCGTGTTAACGACATTATTATATTTTTACTCAACCTTGATCCATATGTCCATTCTAAAATGGTTAAAATCGGAATGTGGTATCATGCTCCTATGGGCTAGCAACCTGATGTGTGATTGCTGCTACCTATGCTTGCAAAGAGAGAGAAAGGCATGTTGTGTAGACAAGTGTATCAACCTGCTGCACTGCTGTCCTCTATAATATTTTTAAAAGGATCTCATCTTCAGTGGTGAAAAATATCACTCTTTGGTTTATTTTTTGGCAGAAAGTTCCACTCCTGATGCATGAATTCAGCCATATAGGCCTCTTGAGATATGTTGACTATCAGGGTGAATGGGAAGAGTAGGGGCAACCTGTACCAAAAATAGCATAATTTTCCATAGTTTTGAACTCGAGCTAGCCATGCTCTTAGATACAAAAGGAGCACTTGAAAAATGAATGGCACGCAGGGCATTATACTGAATGTGGGCTACTTGCAGGATAGGATGTGGTAACTGTCTCTTTCCTCCTTCATGCTACTAGATTTTGTAAGCATCAGACAGCTCTTCTGGGAGGCAATCCATGCATTCCTGAAATGAAAGGTCAATGGCAGATGTGCATCAGCCTACCTTTTTCCTTGCTCTGTGCATAGCATGCCATGACAAGCGAGATGTCACATGTCAAGGAACTTTACATGCTTTATTTACTGGCAGCTGACCTGTCTTGCTTGACTCCTGCAAGAGCTAATTGAATACTATCATGCTCTTTAATAAGAACTTGCCTCAGCTTTTCCCCAACCAGTGAAATGCCAATACAGTCAAAACACAAAGATTTCTAGAAAGCTCTTCCAAGCAATATCAGCAAAGGCAAGTCAAGAAGGGTACATAAATAACAACACTGTGATCTGAAACTTGCCCTGCTGACCAAGTTCATCATTATATTGGGTAGGGCTTGTTTCCCTGTTATCGCTGACCCAGCCTTTGTGGTCTAGTGCCTGTTCTCTGAACGGGAACCTACATTTCTGCAACCTTATTCATGCAGTTGTGCATGACGTGGTAACCGCTGGGTTGATTTGAAATGCCATGGGTCTTTTACTCTCTACCAAGCAGTGTTTTGTATGATGAGCCAAGTACATGGTCTGTCTCCACATAAATGTTTGAAGAGAGCTTAAACTTCTGGTGCTCTCCTGTACAGCATTTCTCTCCTGCTGTTGTGGCTTAGGAGTAAAAACCTCAAAGTGCATAGGTGCAGAAATCTTGATGATAGTATTTGTAAGGATTAAAGCTGCTTCTTGCTTGTTTGGGCAAGAAATGTGCAGGGATGTTCAGAACTTGTCTTTCCAGCTGTCTGAGGTCTCAGCACTGATGTCTAGGGCAGTTGCAAAGGGTGCTACTCAGAGGAACTTTTGTTGAACAGAAAATAAATGAATAGGCAGATGAATCACTTCAGAAATCATTTTTCTCTCCAAGGCAGCTGCTCTTTTAGAAGACTTGCACCTCTACTCCTTGGGAATCTCTCAGTACAACCTGTATTAATGTTTTTTACTGCTTCTGCTTCAAATACCAATTTATTTAGCCGAGGCCCACTGTTGGTTTATGGCCCTCTGGAACCCCGGCTTCAGCACCCCGAAGCGATGGGGGTCTGAGCTGGCACAGCTTTTCTCACTTGCACGTTCAGCAGCTTGGGGGCCCTGCAGAGTGATAAAAAGGGATCCATTTGTCGTAAATACTGATGTAACGTCAGCACTCGTGTGCCTGTTGTCCTGAGCTGGTGCTCCCATCAGCACTGGGGAAAGCATGTGCACCAGTCATGGTCCTCTCTTCTTGAGGATCCGTTGTCTGTCCACCACCTCTGTTGCCTCCTGCTTCTGCGGCACCGACACTGCGGCTGGGGTTTCTTTCCTTCACACTCAGAGCTGCTGCATCCTACCTTAAAACCACTTCCCTGTAGTGGTGCGAGTCTTTGCAGTAGCTGAAGTGCATGGAAGGGTAGATGACTGTGTGGTTGTTGGATTCTGTGTGGTGGCACAAGGAGGTGGTTCAGAAAGACAGTCCTTCTTCCACAAAACAGGACTGCGGAAGTGCTGGACTGGGCTGTGCCGAGAACCCTGGCACAATCTCTAAATAACTCACCGAGTAACTTGGTGAGGCTCACTCGGCAGTATATGTAAACATAATGCAAAAGCAGTGAGCCAGCAGCATCAGTGTGTTGTTGCAGATGGTCTTGGGCAAGTGGATGCAGAAAAAATGTTAGAAGTGCAGGAGGGTCACTGGAGCCGAGCAGTGTGGATGATAGAAGCTTTGTGCACGAATGGGATAACTAATGTACTGATAACAAAGTCCTGATATGGCATAAGCTGGAGCTTTCAAATACAACTCATAAAATATAAGTTCTTAATTTACAATCTATAAGCAAACCTTTGTATCGCCTTGCAAATCTATGAAGAATGTGCTTTGCAAGGTTAAATACTAAATTTTGTTTCTCTCCCCACAGTTTCTGGGGGAAGAGGCAGGCTGCAGTGTAGAAATTTTATGTGGAAGATGCATATGTCTTTGGATCTTTTGCAAACTAACCATGGAAGATAGTAGCATGCAGCTGTAACATTGTATTATTCAAAAGTATATCAAAATAATTTAAAATACAATTTCCAGGCTGTTATTTCTTCCTGAATTACTGAAGTACTGCCTGAATCAGCATTATCCAAGTGTATAACATAAACTCAGTTTTGCTAGGAGTCAATTTTAAAAAACACTTAACATGTGGCATTTTCCTGGTATTATTAGAATAGTCTGAGGGGTGTTGCCTAGTGAATGCTTTGGCAAGTTCAGATTGCATTTAGCACATAATTTTGGTTGTGATGTTAAACACTTATTTTCCTGGAACTGCTAAACAGGTGGTCATTTGCTTGGGTCTCTGACCTAACTAGGAAGATGTTTTATAAGGCCACTTATGTGAATATGGCTCCATATTCTTAATGAATGGGGATACAGTTTGATTATTTATTTCCTAATAACTTCCACTGAGGGAAATTGGAGAGCTAGTGAAATGTGAGAAGGTCGAGACATGCAAGTGGGGACTGCCTCCAAAGCAGAATCAGTCCTTCTGTTGTGGCTTCAGTTTTATTTTCTCTCCCTCATTGCTTGCTCTTTTATGCTCATCTTGGAATATGTGAAACAGGAGTTCATGGAGCATCAGTGTGATACTTATTTGTATCCTTTATTTATTTATTTTAATCCCATAATTTGCTTGAGCAAATTTCTGCCTTATAAACTGACTTCTTCGTTTCTTCCTTTCATCCAGTTTTTGGTGGTGGAAGACTAATATATAGTAGCAGCAGGGAATGTGCTCATCAGCATGCATCTTCAAAAATCATTTCCTATTTCTGACAAATCCTAGTCTTTGCATAGGTATCACTTGTCCTTTACTCAAAGATTTTGCCTTTATTGCAGTTAGAAACAAAGATTTATTAAGTGGGACCTGTGCACTTAAAAAAAAAAAAAAAGTTGTATTTTCTGTGTTTTTAAATGAGAAAGACAACTGCTTAGTCCTTTGTCACATTTTGGATTGGAGTTTGCCTGAAGTTGGAATTAAATATTCTAGTTTCTCCTTATCTGGAAATAATGTGCTCGTTCATGGTATAGGCTTTTAACTAGTTAAGGTAATGTTGACAAAACAAAAACAAAGAATCTCTCTTTAGATAAGATACTTGAACAAATTCTGCCTATAGATGAATCCAGAAACCTGTCTGATAGAAGCTTGGTTTCAGCTTGAAGTTGTTTTTAAACTTAGTGTGACTACTGCCAGTTCCTAAATAAAAAACTTGTGAAATGTCCGCAGATAGTAGTGTCTGCATTCTTATTTTCATGCTGATACCTATGCCTTTCATAGGATTTAATTATGGGTGTGATATTATGTGCCTCAGTGAACATCATGTTTTGCTGATCTATCTTTATCTGGTTAAAGGACTGATCTTACATTATTACCTCTAAAGTGTATTGACTCTTCATAGAAGATGCCTCCCTGGAGCTTTCCCTCCAGGTTAGCCTTAAGAATTTTAAAAATCTGCTCATTCTGGAAGCTCTCAAGTTGGGTGCTCCCAACACTGCTAAAGGAGCAGGAACCTCTCAGGCTTTTTCCCTCGCAGTACCAGGATAGGCAGTGCTATTCCATGTTCATGCTTGCTTACTTAGAGACAGGTTAACCCCAGTTATCTAAGCAATGCTTGCACAAATCTCTATTCATATGTTTGAGTAAAACTGGAAAAATATTGCTTGGAGGACTGCTCATGGAGAAGCTATGCTCTATCATATGAAACTCTGAGATGAGTATCCAAACCATATCTGGATTTGTTTGTATTTTGTATAGCCCATTCATATATTCTGACTCTAGTCTCAAGCATTGTCGTGTTTAATAATTTGGAAGAACCACCTCTCAGAGGTCCTCCTGATCTAAAAGTGGTATTAGGTGTTGCCTTGTGTACCTAGGTAATTTGGTAACATGAAAATTGCAAATTTAAAATATTCATATTAAGTATTTGTAAGAATGGCAAGGGGAAAGTTGTTTTGAATTCTTCTGAGGTGTCATTTTTTTTCTGTTTTGGTTTGTTTCCCCGTTCCCTTTAGCTGAAAGATCAGCAGGATATGTTATATTCTCCATTTAATCCTTTGGACAGAGAGAAGTGTTTGATGACATACTTTTTTTGCACTATTTTAATAAAATATCGTCTGGTATGGACACTTAAACTAGATCAGAGTTAATGATCTGAAAAAACCATCTCAGAGTCACATTAAAGGGAGAAAATTGAATGCAAATTTGATAGCTTGTCCATATATAAATACTGCCAAAGTGTCATCCTGTGGGTTGTATTGATTTCGTACTTTATTTCTCTGCCTCTGAGAACTGAGGGTTTGTTACTCTGTGTCCGCACTAGAAGGCCGAGTGAACTTGGGCATCTTACTCTTCTGCTGTACTGTGAGATCAGAAGTCTTGGCCAATTATGAGCAGTCATCCAAGCTTTTAGGAAGTTGCCAACAATTCTGAGCTTTATGTTTAAATTGCACAGCAGGTTATCTGATTTGCTCACCATAGTCTTAGCCAGAAATAAAAGAAAGGGCAGAGGAAAGGGAAAGACTGGGCCTTGTTTGGGAAGATTTCCAGGTCTGTCTGCTCTAAAGGCTTTGGTGTGACAGCTGTTGTGTTGTCACTGGGTGCCCTTCTGGGGAAAAGGGGTAAGATGGGTCACATTTTGTATAAATCATTTTTTTAATAAATGTCAGGTTAGTAACTATTTGAAAAAAATATTCCATTTTAAAGAACTTGTTTCAGGAAGTTCTTTATCATTTTACATACTTGGGGAGAATTAGGAAGTTAGTTTTTGGGATTTTTGTTTGTTTCCAGAATGATTTCTGCCTCTTCATTTTTAAATGCAGATTTAACCAAAAAAAAAAAAGTTTTGTTTTTTTTATAGGGTACTGTTTTTTTAGTCCCCTAGTAGCTTAGAAGAAGGATGAAAACAGATCTATTTATGCTACATAACTTCTCCAAAGCCTCCATTTTCTAGGATACCATTATCCTTTTCTCTATTACATGTCTCTGCTGCTTGTTATTTTTTCAAGTGTCAGAAGCAGCAGTGCAGAATTGTATATGGGGTGCATATTTGGGATTCTTTTGCCTTCTTTCATAAAAAGGTGTTGTGCTATATATGCCAAATTTGCTCCTTCAGGAATAGTGTGACACCAGGAATCTTGTTTGTAATGAAAAATACCAGAATGTGTTGTTTGTTGGTTTTTGTTTGTTTGTTTTTAAGCATTGCTTTTTCCAGAAGGCATTTTTAGTACCTGTCAGCTAATTTATTCGAGAATATTTGCCATTTGCTGATGCGCAGGATTTAGGAGAAAAAAAAAAAGTCTTTTAAACATGAGATTGAACACCAAAGTTAAACATTTTTGTAATGTTATGTACTTGATTCGACCAAACGTTGCTCTGGAATCACTATAAGCATTTTTCCCCCTTCGCAATTCTGGCTGCTTCCTCTTTAGTTGCAGTTTTCTTGTCTTCAATATGCGTTGTGTTTTGCTCTTACAGATAATGAAGGACTAAGTATTAGAGCTTTTAGCCATCATCTCAGCATGTAAGGTCTTTTTATTTTATCATCTTTCCATACTGGACGCCCTTGGAATGGAAGAATCTGTTTGCATGGGTGGGTAATAAATGATCTTAAGGGACTAGGAGTTTGAAACTCTTAGGGTAACCTTGTGTTTTGCAAGTGCATTGTTTTTAGAGTCTATTTTTTTTGATATTGAAACACAAGCTTTCACATTTATGATAGTTTTAAATCTGTTGGATTTTATCTGTTGATTTCTCAGGTACGCTAAATTCTGCCATGGCTTCAGTATTCCCTTGTCTTTTCATAGGACCCCAGCTGAATGCACAGCTAGAAGGTTGGCTTTCTCAAGTACAATCCACAAAAAGACCTGCTAGAGCCATTATTGCACCGTAAGTTTGAAGTTTATTTTTATTAAATTAAATATTTGAAATGTTAAATGCTTATTTATTATGAGAGATTCTGGAGTCTGGTGTAAGCTTGCCTTTAGGTGAAAAGAATGTCAGCTATTTTTCAAGGATTTTGAATGCTCTGTGGAAATGGCAAAAATCTGCGCACATTTTTTTGTATATAATCAGTTTCCTTTTACAGATAGTTTGAAGACGTAACATTCATTTGTGCATGTAAGCCAGGTAAGAGATTAGAATGATAATCTAAAATTGACACATCATTCAGTGCATCTGTAACACAACATGTATATTACACGCATTTTTAATAGATACACGTACATATTTTTATATAAGACATGCATATTTGTATTTTTATGTACATATATATAAAATCTGTAAGCTTAACAAAAATGATAATAAAGCATTATTCTGTTATTGCTTTGGGTTTTTTTATTTGGTTTTTGTTTATAAGAGAAATGGGAAAAAAGGTTACATTTAGGACTATTTCTGAATTATTAAGGTAGAATTAAATTTGGCAAAGGGACATTCACCAAATGTGGAATAGGTAAAAGCACCCTAGGGATTATGGTTTGTTTGTTTTTACTTTGGGAACATAGTGCTAACAATGTTTGACATATTCTGTAATACCAGTGAGAGTGCAGAAGTAATTGGACCAAATCTGTCATAGTCACTCTTGTGCGCATATGCGCGCGTGTGTGTGTGTGTGTATACACATATATACACACACGGGGCAGCCTGGGCACGGCCACTGCTGCTGCCTGGTCTGAACTCTTCCCTGCCGTTTGGCCTGGGTCCCTGGGAAGTGCTCTCTGGAATTAATCCTTTTTGTGGTATAAAATGACCCTCGTCCTGTTTTGAACATTCTTGAAAAGGATGGATCTGAAGATTATGGTATTTGAAACAGGTAGTCAGAATAATTATGAGTCTTTTTGGAGCATGATCGGAGCAGAAACACAAACCCAGGACAAGAAAGACTCCATCATCTGTCTTGTTCTGCACAGTACAAATTACTTTGCTGCATTCCACCGCTTTCCATACGCCTGTTTTGTTGCTGAGGTATTCTTTTCATTGCCAGAGCATTTCCATTCTCTGTTTCTCTCTTGTAGCATGTAGCCTTTTATTGCCAAGAGTGTGGTTAGAAGAGCTTTTTGTTCCCAACTTACTATTCTCATGTCTTCTGACTGCACACTTAGCGTTATCTTGAAGTTCTCATAATATGCACTTGTATAGTGTCTTTTATAAATAACAAAAGTTGTTTTGATCCGGAGGCCTATTTAAAACTTTCAAGTGAAAAATCATCAAGACTTCTTTTCTTAACAAATATATCCAACATGCTTTTTGTATTAAATTTGGTTTGTTGATCCTCTGTTAACTGGAATATTACTTGCTCTCCATCTCTGTCACAGGTTGATTTTTTTTGTGTGTTTTGTTTGCTTGTTATCATTCTTTATTTCTAGCTCATTAGGAACTAAGTAGCCAAGATAAATATTATTTATGTGTTGTTATTTAATAATAATATTAAATACGTTAAATAATACTTTAACATTCTGTACTATTTGCCTTGCAGCCATGCAGGATATACGTATTGTGGATCTTGCGCAGCCCATGCTTATAAACAAGTGGATCCTAATATTACGTAAGTATTAAACCATTCTCTCTTTATTTTCACATGGAAAGTATAAAATGAACCTATTGCAATACCTGGAGAAGTTTAATGTTATTTTTGCATTTTTACACCTTGAAGTGCTCAAATACATTTTTATTTCGTTGTCTTTTTTTATTTATCCACTTCTACTTCATTTCCACGTAATGAAAGTGTTCAAATTGAGTCTTGCAAAGAAAAATTATTGTAATGTTGTTGAAAATGAAAAATATAAAGCAATTATTTTTTCTAAAAGTCTTGAACTATTAGAAGCTGTCTTTTAGAAGGGTAGGGGTTAGCTGTTGTGTTTCCAGATAATGTTTGTTATTTATAAAAACAGTGGAACATTGAGTCATAAGAGATTGAGTTATTTGTTACTTCTCCCAGGGTTGTGTGGTTTATTTTATTTTTGGATGTGTGTGTCTGTTTAAATGTATTAAATATTTGACCATAATTCTGCATTGGTTTCTCAGTGCAGGATTATGGGCTGAATGCTACCAGGATTCTCTTCTGCTGTGGAGAACAGTGACCATTGTGTGTATATGACATTTGAAGTCAGTGAAAGTTACCTGTTGTAATAATTTTAAATGGATATGTGTTTATAGTGGCACAAGTATAAAAAACATAATCTGTGCCCATTTCTGAAATACAAAGCCAACTATTCTAGGCTAAAGTATAATTTTCACGTATTTTGCCGACTGCAACATCTTTTAAAATAATAGAATATTTTCTTTTAAATTTAAGTTTAGAATTTAAAAATATCTACAAGTACTTGCTCAAAGGATGTATTTTGCCATTGAAGACTGTCTATGTCTTATCGTTGCTTTTGGGGAAATATCTTGTAATATTTTTTCCATGATAACAGTTTTGATTATTCTAATGCAAGTGTCTCAGTAGAAATACAGATGTCTACATTTTGGGTTTTTGCGTTTAATTGTAGACGAAAAATTTTCATTCTTGGGCCTTCCCATCACGTGCCCCTTTCCCGATGTGCACTTTCCAGTGTGGACATTTATAGAACACCTCTGTATGATCTTCGAATTGACCAGAAGAGTAAGTGAATAATAAAGCTTTTTCTCATTTGGTGGAATGCTGAGGCTTCGGTGTTACCTGTATTATTGTAGTGCCAAGAACCCTGTTGCTGATGAGCTTTATCACTTGAAGTAACACACAAACGTAGTACTATTCTTACTCCAATAAAAGTTAGCTTCTAAAAGATCCTGCTGGCTGCAGGCATTACTGTATGCAGTCTCTAAAATCACTGTTGTGGTCCTGCAAGTAAATAATTTTCAGTTTTCACTTGTCTTTTCCATCATGTCTTTCCCACGGTATATGACTCCTGAAAAGTGTGTTTTTAAGAAGGATTTTTACAACAGAAATTGCATCTGAGTAATATGTTACACCCTTGTTCTATGACTCTGAAGTATTCTGTCTGTAAAAAAAATGATAGTGCTTTAGTTTTGAGGAACAAAAAACTGTCTTTGCTTGGATGCATTATTGCACCTTACTCATTTTTACTGGCAGAGTACCTATAGAACTTAACTGTTAGTCCAAAAAGTACCAGGTTTTCAGGTTAAAATCAAAGACACAGTGAAGATGTGTGCAGGTCAGAATACTGCACTGTTCTCAAGACTTATCTAAAGAACAAATTTCTTTGTTAGGCTAATTAGCCTAAATGTATTGCCATTTTCTCGTGACTGCAAGGCTGAGTAAGCTAGTTTAGACTTTCTGCCTAGCAGTTCTTCGTGCCTGCAGACTTTTCCTTAGAAGACATGTTTTAAGTTTTGTACCACTCTTTGGAATGGGGAGCAAATCACTGCCCCACTTCAAACTGTGCATTCAGTGGAGAGCTTGCATGTGCAGAGATCCCTCTGTTTGCACACATCCAGGTATATTTGAGAGGACAAAAGATGCATTATAAGCATAGATTACTTAATCACTTTTCCCTATCCTTAAATTTCATAATTCAATTGTTAGTAAATTAAACAGTAAAGTAAAAATGTTTTTATGCATTCAGCAATGGCTCAACTTATCAGTATTTTTTGTGATGTATAGTGATATTGTGAAAATAAGAATCAAAGGACCAGGCAGACTAGTACATATTTTAACGTTTTTTATTGTGTGTTTAAACTTTGTATTGTAAATGGATTTTTTTTTGATGATGTTAGCATCAGTGGCCAAAAAGGGCAGTGATTTAAAACATGTTTATTTTGTGGATTTATTGTATTTGTATCTTAATGACTTATGCATTTAATCATAAATTTATTTTAAAACAAGTGTTTATGATCACAGTCTTTCAAGACAAGTAATACATTTTAATTGACTTCTTTTAGTAAAGATGCACTATAGTTTGTTTTTTTCTTACTAAAAATTCATCTCAAATTCATTTCAGTTTATGGAGAGTTGTGGAAGACTGGAATGTTTGAGCGTATGTCTCTACAGACAGATGAAGATGAACATAGTATCGAAATGCATTTGCCTTATACTGCTAAAGCCATGGAAAGGTAGTAGGGCTAATTACTCATTGTATAATATAATGCATTGATTGCTTGAGCTGCATATAAGATGTACTAGGAGCAAATAATATCCTTACGTAGGATTTCCTTCCTATGTTTCTCCACCCCCTCAATAGAAATTATGAGGTGGGGAAAGAAGGAGAAATCAGATGCTAGGATTATTACTGGCTCAACTATAGAGACTGTGAGCAGAGCAAACACTGGAAAAATGAAATTGTAATGCCTCTTAAGAAAGAATTCATATGTCAATATCAACTTACAGACTTCATATTAGACATACTATCTGGAATCTTTCCAAAAGTTTGAATTCTTTCTCCTCCTTTTTTCATAAGACCTGAGGTGTGGTAGTATTGAGTGGGGTTTTTTTGTTTGTTTGTATGTTTTTTTTTTCTTTTTTTAATTGTTAATTGGATAAATAAATACAAGTGTTAGTTTGTTTACTGATGAAAAACAAGTGTGGCTTGCAGTCCTGCCCTGGTCTCTTAAGTTTTGTGATTCAGTGTTGGGATTTTTTTGTTCACTGATCCATTTTTCCCAACTCTGAAAGAAGTTCAGATATTAATATGTGTTTCCTCTGGCATTTAAAATTTGTTTAGAGTATTAATACTCATTTTGAAATCAAGGTTCTGTTTACGGATTTCAGGTGAGCGCTACGAATAATTTGATTTTAAAAAGGGCAGGTGATTTTATCACTTTTTTCCTGTTTCGTTTAGTTTTTCTCAGACAGTATTTAAAATTTTGCCTGGAGTGCCAATACACATCTAGATGCCTCCTATACACTATCTTGAGGGCTTTCATGTATCTTGAGAAATTGCATAGCATTTGTGCTGCTTCTCTGCGGGGAGAATTTCATTCTTGCTTTATTGTTGGCTTCACTGTGTTGTGTGTGTTTTTTTTTTTTTTTTTTTGGTTGACTGGTATTTTCACTTTGCAGGAAAATGGTATTTTCGGGAGGGATTTGTCTTCTAGAATTGAAGTGGGTTCATGTTTGAAAACATTGTAGTATGACATTATTAAATTAACTATATTTTCACTTTAATAGTATCCTTTTAAACATTCTGCAGTTTCAGTTAGCAAGCCCTGAAAAACCTCAGATGTTACCTAAAAAATTACAACCTTTTTTCTTTTGCTTATAAGCCATAAGGATGAGTTTACTATTGTTCCTGTATTGGTCGGAGCACTGAGTGAGTCAAAAGAACAGGAATTTGGAAAACTCTTCAGTAAATACCTAGCTGATCCTAGTAACCTCTTTGTCGTTTCTTCTGACTTTTGCCATTGGGGTGAGTTTCATATCTCTTCATTCTAGCAGCATGATAAATATTTTGTAGTTATTTTCTGAGAATGTGTTTCATTAAACATAATTCAGCTTTTTAACATCTGATAAATGTTTCTCTGTAGTTCAAATGCTTTTTGTAAAGGTGAAAAGGATTCTTTTTTAGTTTATAAAATTAGGTGAAGAAAATAATGTGGTAATGTGTTTTCAATGTAGTAGAGGAAGGAAGTGGTGAAGGTATATGAGCTTATAAATGCATCTCTTCACTGTTGGCAATGAAATAAGTGCCTGGAGTTTCTTGGTATTTTGCTCTTCTAAGCATCTCAAAGCAACTTGCCAAATAATCAGTTAAGAATTCACTGGATATGGCAACTCCCACTGATGGAAGTAAATTCTGCACGTGTTTTGCTGTTGGGTAAGATAGAAGATGGAGTAAATTTTGGTGGCAGAGCTAAAAAGATTCCAGAAGCCTTGACTTCTGTCCTTCTGCTTTAACTCTTTATTTTTTTAGGTGTGATAATAGCTGGGAAAGGGCCTACCTACTTCAGAAAAAATGTTGTATGTTATGAAACAGAGCGTACCCTTCTTGCAGTTGTCATCTTTGATCACCTTATGTAATTCATATTTTACTCATCTTTGAATTGTGGAATAGCTAGAGCTATATAAGAATGACCTGGATTCTGCTATGGCTAATGAATCATCAGAGCTGTTTATTGAATTGTCATGGTCACTTTCTTTTAACCTTCATTCACTGTGGGTATAAGTTGTGCAAGCAGAAATAGCTTAACTCCAAGTTGACTCAGTCAGGAGGGTTAGTGAAAAGAAATGCTGCTTTACTTGCTGATTTATAGAATTGGATTTGAAAGGCATTAGCAGGCAAATAATAAGGGATACTGCATTGTCAGTTCTACATAATAGGGCTCTTTTAGCTGCCTGCAAAGTGTTTTTCTTTCACTTTTGGGCTGGTATTTTGGTGATTGCCCTCAAATTTCCTCACTGGAGCTAAAAAGTATAGTAAATGAAGATTACTACTTTACAAATATTATCATTTCAATTAGTAAGTACTAGGGAGTGTTTTAGCTACAATTTTTCCCTTTTTTATTTTATACATGATTTTTGTTTCAAGGTCAGAGGTTCCGTTACAGTTACTATGATGAATCCCAAGGAGAAATTTATAGATCCATTGAGCATCTAGATAAAATGGTAAGTTTTCAGATTTGGTGGAACTAACTAACAAATTTCTCCTGTACATTACATTACTTTGAACACTTTAGAAATTTCTCTAACACAGTATTATAGATTAGATTTTGTTGAATGTATACTTTTCCTCTGTTTACCACAAAAAATATTTTAGTTGGATTTAATTACTTACTTGTTTTTAAACTAATAGCCTACATTTTATTAAATGTGCACAATATGTTGTGGGTATAATGTGGTAAGCATAACTCATGAAAATAAATCTATGTTTGCCTACCTAAAATTCCCTAGTGTATCTTAATTTCTGTCCAAGTATCTTCTTATATTTACAAGAAGCAGTAAGAACTCTAAATTATTGTGGAAGTTCATATTTAATAGTTACCATACTTGCACATTGAAACAGTGTTGGGATTGTTAATAGCTACAGCACCATCCATTTTGAGGAAGAAAGGCTCTAGGGGGTTGTCCTGGATAGGAAAACAAGAGTCACTCTTTCCTTGGGACTGGTCTTCCCTGACTCTGAGGCAAGTGATGGGGAAAAGCAGTAGCCTGTATTTCCTGCCAGGTTTGGCTAGTTACTGAAACAAATACAACCAAATACTCAAAGTTTACAATGCCAATTAAACTGCATTTTCTTTTCAATTGCAAGAGCCAAGGATTTCCTTTTAAAAGCAAAATTGTGCTAGCCCTCAAGACTATATTTAATGCACAGAATAGAAATAATTCTCTTAGAAATACGTAATCTTAAAACTTGGTTAAAAACTTCACTGGAACATTTTTGTAACTTTGTGAAATCTGTTTTTAAAACAGATGGTATTACTCAGTTGCCAAGACTTCTAGAGCTTACTCTGCTTTGCATATCCATGTTAACATAGCTTTTCACTGCTGAAACTGCTCTCTAACCTGGAAGTACATACGTCTTCATTCTAGTGACACAATTTTTATTAATTTCCATTGTTAGTTGAGAGGTTTCTCTGAAGACAGTGTTTTCCTAGAGAGACTTCCAGGAATTTGTGGTTCTGAGTTTTTGCAGGAGAGCAGATTAAGATGTGTTAACAAACATTAGTTTCCTCATGTTAATCTCTGTGGTCGAAGCTGGTAGGAAGCCCAGGCTTGGGCAGTTAATTACTTTCCATGAATACTTTGCTTTGCACCAGTCCTTTAGTAGCTATTTAATCAGAAGGAAATAGTGTTTTTTAAATCAGTTTTTTAAATTGATGAAATTAATTACTACTGTATGCTGTTTAATAACTGTGAAGGTACTTTTTCAGTCTCAGTTGGCAAATGAAATATGCTGTGCTGCAGTCATGATCTCCTTTTGCCTGTTACCCAATATCATGCATCCCTGAGCACACGACTCCGTGTTGAAACAACACGGTGCTTTGGTGGATTTGGAAACTTCTTCTCGGCAGCCCTGCGGATTGTGCATTTCTGACGTTGGACATGATGCCACAAGGGCCTCTGTCATATAGCATTAGCTTTTGGGATGAGTTTGCTCCATTTTTACATGCCCTGCTTGGCTGCCTATTTTTTCCTTAGGTAACTATTGACTTATTTAATGTTGTTTTTAATAGAAGGAAGCTTGTATTGTTAGAGCCCGCAGGCCTCTCCACAGAGAGTGTGCCTTAAGGTAGACACAAAACTGTTAAAACAGAGAGGGTAACTTCTGCTATTAATTATAACCTCTACACTTGATGATGTAGTAGTTTTATTTGTCCTAACTAGCAAAGCAGCTGGCTGTGCGCTTTGCAAGCAGTAAAAATAATCTGGATTCGCAGAATTATTTCTCTTTAGACATGCCCTTGTAGGAGGACAGTCTAAATCTCTTCCCCTCAGGGGGCAAAACATGACATGCATTGTAGACTTAGTACCAGTGTTAACCACCATGATAAATTTTATTTGCTATTAGAGCTCTCGGATTCCAACATAAAAAAGGCAGAGCAGTGAATGTCACTGGGCAGCACGTGAGTTTCTCCATGATGACTCTTAATGTGAGGTTGTTGTTAGGTGGGGGACACCACTGTCTACCTTGTAGCTGCTTGCTGAAAGGAGTAGCAACCTCATGATAATTAGGGATACTGGGGAAGGATCTTGGAATGAAGGGTTATTACCAAGTGGCCAATGTGTGACAATTTATATATCATAACCCCAATACTTAGCATATTTTAAATTAAGAATGCAGGGTTCTGTAATACGTAATTGTAGAACAATTATTGAAGAACAATTGGAAGAACAATTATTTTTTTGGTGATGGTTAGCTATAAAATGTAGACTGCCTGCTTGAATCTTCACTGCCAGATTGATCATTTCACTTATACTTGGGAAATGTTTCTCCTTTTCCCTGAGTCACTTGAAGGATTCTGTTACCCTGAATACTGACAGGGGAAGGAGAGGGAGGGAGGAAGGAAAAAAAGGCAATGTAGGTGCCAGGGAGAACTGTGCAGAACCAGCTGCCAGTCTTGGTGCAGAAGCAGTGCCCAGCCTGCCTGGCTTTTGAGATGACCCTTGAAATGCACCTGAAATCTGGTGGCTTCTGCAGTGCCACTCTGGTGCGCCAGCACCTTCCACCATTCTCCAGCCTGGGAAGACCACTTAGCTTGAGGGTAGCGTGGACTGTAACTCCAGGCTTATGTACTATACTTTTTTTTGTTGTTGCTTGTTTAATTGTCTAGTCTGGGTGACTCATGCCAAGAGAGTTGGACAGAGCAATGTCAAGAGCAAGTCTGTGTTTCTCCTTTCATGAGTATGGTACTGTTGGGCATTTTTTCTTTAGGAGTAAAGAAGCTGCTGAGATAGCTGATTGCAAACATTAATTAGCCAAAAAAGTATTGATCTATAGTATAAAATAAGCATGATTTTTTTTTTTTCTTTTTTTTTTTTTTTTGGAAGCTCATTGGTATTTTGTTCTTTGAGACTATATTTAAGAATGCAAACACTTTGTCTCTTGTGCTCTCTACCAGGTCATCGTAGGTGCTGTTAATAATGTCTGCTTAACTGAGACACAGTAATTGTTTCTGGTGTCATGATATCCATGTGATAAATTGCAGAAATCTGTGATAGTTTGCACTTTATCATGTGTTTTTTTTTTTTGTCATGTATTTTACCTCTGTTCTAAATCACTCAATCTCAGTTGAGTTTTGAAGCTGAAAACTTCTGAGTGGCTTCATACTTTTTTGAGCAAACAAAACGCAACCTGACAAAAATATTTCTTTTGTTCCTTAATGCCATGCTGACTGAGAACCAAGGCTTCCTTCTCTGCCTAACAAATTTAAAATTAAAAGTAATTCAATTTTATTTTATCCTGCAGTAAAATTTGCAGGATATTTGCTAATACTCATTTCCTATAGATTTTCTCAAATCCATTATGTGTGAAGGCTCTGTTAGTGTTTGCTGGGATGAATGCAGAGCTCTAAATGTTTCATGGTATCGAGTTGTGTATTGAAATAAGCTTACTAGGCATTCTGTTAAATCACTGTCTTTTCATTCAAGACAAATGCTCGAGTGCCCAGTATGTTCCAGTGAGTTTTGGCTATGAAATAAGCCTCTCAGTTGAGCAGTTACTTTTATTTTTAAAATAAGTCATGGAAGGGTCTGTTAATGTATAAAAAAGGTTTCTGAGCTGTTCAGTGTCTGGCAAATGCCTTCTGCATGCTTGGTTTTACTTGAGTATGTAGCTAAGTTTGGTTCTGCTTTCTTTAGTTGGGTATTGACGTGCAGTTCACAAGGGAATGGATGATTCAGGGACTTGCTGCTTAAACTTTTCATAACTTTTACAAATACAATGATTTCTGTGTAGTCCCTACTAGCTGCAGAATAGCTACCTTTAATTTTGGGCAGTCATTTAAGTTCTGTAGATCAGCAGTGAGCAACAGCAATAATTGCTGGCCAGAGAGCCAAACATTTTCTCGGTGACCCTGGAAGAACTGAGCTTTTGTCAGCAGTTGGTCAGCATAGTTTGCTTTCATTTTTTTCAATAAACATTACATTTAAATGAATTGATTTTATGTCTGTTTTTAATTAAGAGCGCATAAAAGTGGCGGTTGCGGTTGTTTCCTAATTCTATGACTCTCTTGGGCATCTCCATCTTCTGTGTTCTAAGTTGAGATCCACAGTGAGCATTTAGCATATCTGCCAGATCAGCCAACATCCTTGCAGAGTAATCAAGCGGCTTCACTGTGGAGGTGGAGACTTCAGACAGACCAGCTTTTTCCTGCATCGCTATCTTTTTTTTATCACTCATGCTTCCCCAAAAGTAGCAAGGGAAGGAAGGGGTGAGGGCCAGCACACAAACACAGGCATCTTGGGAGAAGTTCTTCCTTTGACCTCCTTTTTAATATCAACCTCCATCTATCCCTATGCAAAGTGGGTGTTTTTTTTTCTGGACTGTTGGGAAAACTCTCCAGGTTCACCGTCTACATATAAAAGTAAAACAACTGTGTGTCTTACTGAATTAGTGACGAGAATTTTCAGGGGGAGGAAAAACAGGAGAGGATGGAATCGAGTTCAGCCAAAATAGCAAAACAATGGTGAGATGCAGACAATAACTTAAATTGTTTTAACTACTTTTCTGTTGCATTTGCTTTACTATATTGCGATAGGGAAGAGGAGGTGGATTTTGGAGCTGTAGAATTTTTTGCCTTTATGAATGCAAATGTCTGTGAAAGGCTTTTTCTTTCTTTCTTTCTTTCTTTCTTTCTTTCTTTCTTTCTTTCTTTCTTTCTTTCTTTCTTTCTTTCTTTCTTTCTTTCTTTCTTTCTTTCTTTCTTTCTTTCTTTCTTTCTTTCTTTCTTTCTTTCTTTCTTTCTTTCTTTCTTTCTTTCTTTCTTTCTTTCTTTCTTTCTTTCTTTCTTTCTTTCTTTCTTTCTTTCTTTCTTTCTTTCTTTCTTTCTTTCTTTCTTTCTTTCTTTCTTTCTTTCTTTCTTTCTTTCTTTCTTTCTTTCTTTCTTTCTTTCTTTCTTTCTTTCTTTCTTTCTTTCTTTCTTTCTTTCTTTCTTTCTTTCTTTCTTTCTTTCTTTCTTTCTTTCTTTCTTTCTTTCTTTCTTTCTTTCTTTCTTTTCTTAGATGTTTTGGCTTTCATAATATAACTACGTGGGCTTGTGGATCTCAATAATGGTGGGAAAAAAAAAAAGATGTATAGGTGCATCATGCACGACTGCAACATGTAACGTGGAAGTGTCTTCTGGCTCTTAAATTTATTTTGGGGAAAAATTGACTTGTGCACTGACCTTCCAGTGCTTCTGAGAGTTTTTTGGGTCTGCTTTTAATGCACTGAGCAGATGGCCAGCCTGTGCCCAGATCAGTTGCCTTGCGTGCCTCCTGTGCCTGGGTACTGTTACACTTTGCTGCATTCTTAAATTGTGTGAGCCTCTGTCGGTGGTTTGATGCAGTTTGGAATTGGACATCAGAAGTCCCAGGCAAATGCACTGCCCTGAGAGCTGTTACCAGGGAGAGGAGATGAAGCCAAAACTTCTTTCTGCTTTGCCCTTTTAGTAAATCTATCTGGTTATTGCTATACAAAATTCTGCAAAAGTAGATGTCCTTGGAGGTGTAGGTCAGCTAGTCTGTGTGAGGAGCTTTTTTTAATGTGATTTCTCTCTCTCTCTCTCTCTCTCTCTCTCTCTTTTTTTTTTCTCTCTCTAAAACTACAATGATAGCTTCCCAGATCTTAAATCATTGACAGCTTTGGAAGAGCTTCTGTGCTGCTGGCTTGTCAGGGATTGTCAACAAAATGATTACAAGCCAGAGCTCATGTGCTGAGATTGCATTTGTACCCTTGATTCAAAGTTGAGGGTTTTTCCTCCTTGAAATATCCTATGTTGTTACACTAGGTAGTGTAAAAACTCCTGCTTTTGAATGTGTGAAGTAATCTTTGCTATTAATGTTTTTTTGGTTTTTGTTTCTTTTTTCCTTTAGGGTATGAGCATTATAGAGCAGCTAGATCCTGTATCTTTTAGCAATTACTTGAAGAAATACCATAATACAATATGTGGAAGACATCCTATTGGCGTATTATTAAATGTAAGCTTTTTTAATTTGATTTTTTTTTTAAGCAAAATTGTTCACACTTCTTTTTTTTTTTAAAAAAAAAAAGTAATACTGCTGGAGTATTCCTTAACTCTAAAATGACAAGTCTGGAATCAGTTTATTTTTCCAAGTGTCCTCAATTTGGTCTGTAATTTCCTTGTTTTGCGCGTAGATAAATATAAGTTCTTACAAGGGCTGAGGTTTTCAGTTGCCTGAGGGAGATGAGGTACCACGTTCCTTTGAATTTCAATGAAAGTCATTCACTTTCTTTTGGCACTTCAAAGAAACAAAAAATCCATCTCCATGGGGAAGTACATATTTGCTTCTTTTGAATCAGTACTTACCAACATACTTTATATACATATGTATTTTTTTCTGTATTGCTATTAGCTAGCTATCGTGAATGCCTTGTGATGCCTGACAGCATTTTTGAATTTTGCAAATATGATGAGAGATTGCCTCTGTAAGTATTAGTGCAGTGCACCATTAACTCATAAATTAATGGCAATTAGAATTCAGATTAACTGGTACATTCTAATTACTGTATTCTGCTTTGGTGATGCAGGACAAATGTAAACCTAGCTTAACTTAGTGGTCTAAACTGGGTCACAGCTGCTTCATAGCACTGTTGGAGTGGTACAGATTTGTCATATTGCTTAAATGAATCTTACACTGTACTTTTAATATAATTCAAAATACAAAATACTAGGCCTTCCTTTTAAAGGGAAGGCTTAATTCATTGTAAATGTACTCTGTGGAGAACATAGATCCCACTTTTAAGAAAGATTCCTCTGTAAAAACAGTATGAGCAATGTCAATGGTTGGGGATGCGTGTAGTCAAGTTTTATGACTTAACTCTAAAAATCTCCAATACTTACAGTCTAAAAATAATTATTCTTGCAATGAATCTGAGCTGAATTTTGTTATTTCTCTTTAGCCCAATTTGTATGACAATAAATTGTCATATTTTACCTACATCTTGGTGCTTTTTTTGGAAATATAGGGAGAAATGCTATCTAAAAAGTGTTTGTAGTTATTTTCCGTTATGCATATGTTTTTGCATAAATTCTCAACAGAATCAAAAGCATGATTCTCAAATAATGTATTTAGTAAGGTTATTTAACAATGTTTTATAGAGCTGCACGGATGTGCATAGTGCAGAGGGGCAGCATCAATGGTTAATCAGAGGGCAGAAATGGGTTAGGTCCACAAAATACTCATTAATATAAGAGGTGCTAAAAGAATGCCCAAAGACCATTTGGAAGAGAGGATTGAGGTCTAGATATGATACTAGACTATTTCAGTGATGCTTTTTTTCTTTAAACACCCTTTTTTCTCTCTTCAGGCTATCAACGAGCTCCAGAAGAACGGAATGAACATGAGCTTTTCGTTTTTGAATTACGCTCAGTCGAGCCAGTGTCGAAACTGGCAAGACAGCTCAGTGAGTTATGCGGCTGGAGCACTCATGGTCCACTGAACCGCTGAATGCTCAGGGATGGCACCTGCACACACTCTATATGGGGTCCCAGCCTAGCCCTTACAAAGATACAGTCCCTGGTCTTTGGGTATACTGAAACCTCAAACTAATAGAACTCTCTTCTTTTCTAGTAGGTGTAGTCCTTCCTTAGTTTCAACTCATTTAAAAATGCTTTCTTGTTTAGGACAGTGGAAGGAAGGCTGGTATTAAAATACTTCGCGACTTTTAAAAAAGGTCATGGCTATAAAGGCATGGTGACAGACAGTCCTTATACAACATGTAAAGCATTTACCATATCCTAAATTTGCACTCTTCGCAGACCTGTGCACATGTACTCAGCTTTCAGAATAGTTTTGCAAGTTGTAAACAGAAAAAGGGGTGGAAGCTTTTTAATAAAAGAGAGCAACGCATTTATTAAATGATCCTGTATTAGAACATAATAAAACTCCAGTATAGTCAGTTACTACCCGTGATGTACGACAGATATCTTCTATTTTAGTTGCTAATAAAGGGCTACACAAACCAAAATAGTCTGATTTAAACTTATTGCTTTGTTTTCTTTCTATGTGACTGCTTGTCATTTACATCCTTTATTCTCAGTTCTTATGCTTGGTAACTCAGCTATTTTGTAAAATACTTCAGAACGTGTTTTATCTTTAACATTTGTTATGACTGCTTCATTCACAGTTTTTTTTTTTTTTTAATCCTAAATGTTCAATATGAGTTCGATAGTGCAAAAGAACTTGAAAAGCCTTTTGTATGTTTTCATTCTTTCTATTTTACAAAGTTACCTATAAATTATGTTTTGGTATATGATACAAATTTGTATCAGAAATACAAGTTTAATGATTATAATGATCAACTTGTTGAAATGGATGCAGTATTTTTATTTGAAGTGATTTAATATTGAAGACAATAGCTGGAAATGAGAATTCTCAGAATATCTTATCAAGCATTCATAGACCATGCAGAAGCCATACAGTGCTAAGCTCAAGCAATTATTTCTCAAATTTATTTGGAAGGGGAAGATAAGGCTTCTATCTCTGGGGGTGTGGAGGTTTTTTGGTTGTAGGATTTTGCCTCTTTTTTTTTTTCCCTGCTCTTTGACTGGAGGTAGAATTGTTTTATATTATTTAAGCATCACTGCATCTTAAATGTTCTTGTACTTTTCTAGCCAAAATAATGGTATAACTAAATTACTACCATTCCTGAAGACTTTCTTTCACTCTAGTAAGAAATGCAAAATAGAATGGCAGCACTGGCTCATTGTCCAAATGGAGATTCATTCCCTGATACTTGACCTGCTATCAAGCAGCCTCCTTTTACGTTTACCTCATTTTGGTAGCAGGGGGAAGTTTCAGAATTAAATTCAGAATAACTTTGACAGTTGTGGGCATTGCTGCATACAAAGTCTTCAGCTGAAAGCATACCAGAAATCTTGATAATCTATTAAAATACTCAGTATCCTTTTTGTAAACACCACTTTTGCTTGCACCACTGCTATTTTCCATGTCGCCGATGACTACTACTTTAATAATAACAGGTGAATGCTCCATTTATAAAATGAACGACATTGCAGATGTTCTGGATTAGTGCTGGATAATAACTGCCCGACTTTTTTGCCTGTTTCTTCTACTTGCCTTATTGGTTTGCCTTGTTCTCAAAAATTCTCATCAACAAGCAGGAAAAACAACTTTCAGGTTATTTTTGACAGCCTTGCAGAAAGAATGTGCAAGCAAAACTGAATTGGTAGCCAGTCTTTATAAATATGTGTCTGACTGTGCCTTATTTAAAGTCATTTGATCTTGAAGATTTTTTTTTTCCTCTTTGGTGAACACAAATTTAATTAGGACTCAAGTTTTTTTCAGTTTTAATGCCAAATACTTAATATCATTATTGAAGCACATAGTTAATTGGAATGATTAAGTATATATGGTTTCCCAAAGGTAAATATAATAGCTTCTAAATACAAATATTTAAATTGCCTCTTAGTTCTGTAAGGTATTTATAGTAAAAACAAACATAAATGAAAGAGCTTCAAGGAAATTCATCAGTCATTTTGGTCAGCACAATGTTATAAAATATCTTACAGTGAAAGCCTTTCGCTTGTAAAGTGTGTAATGTATTTCAAAATAAAGTTTCTAATTAAAATGGGAATTTCTGTGCCTACTAATAATACCAGCAATGACAGCTCAGAAGCCCAGTCAGAAGAAAAAGCTAAAACTTTGTAGAATCTGCTTTAACTTGAGGATTTATACAAAAACACTTTCTTTCTGCTTGAGAGTAGCATGTATCTCTTTTCAAAGAAGAACTTGGTGTTTTGGCCATGGGTTCCAGTATGTTTGGAGGAAGCTGACTTCAGTGCTCAGTTTCCTGGTGTCTTAATTTGAACTGTGTCAGAAGAAAAAGCAAATACCAAGAAAAGTAATTTATTGAAGAGATCTTCACTGAAGTCTGCACCCTCATTCTTTAGTATATAGTTTGTTCTCCCTCTAATGTGTATTTCAGTACTTCATTTGTCTGGTTATTGAACCTTCACTGTCCCGTTTGCTTTTTGTGGAGGCTACTTCTGCGCATAGGATGAACAGGATTTGACTGATTTTCAGTACAATTTAGGAAAGTAACTCTCATTTGCAAACTTTGACATTCTAGAAAAATTAATGCATGTTAAATGTGAAAATACTGATTGAAGCACCACATTGCTTTCCTGTTCTTACATTTACGGGGGAAAAAAAAAAGCTTTAAAAATTATTTAAAAAGTGTTTTTAAGCATCCAGTGAATTCTCAATTCCTTAATCCATTGTTTTGGACGCTGAATGGAAGCAATAGTTCTTCAGCTATTGCGCATCTGCAGAGCTAAAAGCTACGTAATGTTAGCATAAAAATGTGTTAGCCCAAGCAGTGTTTTGCGGCTGGCCAGTGATGCCTCTCTGTATCAGGGGCTGCATTTGGTGGTGGCGTTTTTGTTGTGCCTAAGAACATGCATTCCTTGGCCTCAGCATTATAAGAGTTAATTTAGTTCCTGACAGCCTGCATGAGCATTAGTTTAAATCTTTTGAATTGCTTGAATTTAGTTTTTACTCCAATGCAGCCTCGTTTCCAGGGACCTTTGAAAATGCTCCATATGTCCAGGTGTTTTTAGGCCTTACCATTTTAGGCTCTTACCATTTTCCACTAGTTTATGGTTGTGTTTCGGGGTAGTGCTGTGTATGTTGTGATTTGATACTCAGACACTGAACTGGGGGCTTCTGTTTGTTGGTTGCACACAGGGTCTCCTAGTGCTTTGGCACCTGGTGTCAGTGGTTGGTAAACGTGTTCAATGTGTTCATGCGTAACTTTTTGTCTTATTTGTTGTTTTGTAGGTGGATGTTGTTCTTTCTCCATGTTTGTTCTCTCCTCTTACTTCCTAAGGAAAATAACAGCTGTGCCAATGAGAGCTTTGCTTTTAAATTACATCGGTCATTACTACTTGCAATTGTTATTTCCTCGGGTTGAATTAGGTGTGCTAGCTAGTTTCTGATCTCCAAGAAATTGCCTAAAGTCAGTCCCTTCTTAAGCAAAAAGTGAATATCGTGTTCTCCTGATGAACTCTTTGAGCATGCACTGGAGTATTGTCACTTTATTCTTTTTAACCCATCTAAATTAAAACTGAGTTTGGGGTGATTTAACTCATACGACACTGTCCTAAATATCAAGGAGTTGGCTTCATAACTGGCTTGACAGAGGACAGTGCAGGGGTGCCAGCTAGGAGCAGTCCCAACCCTGGCTGCCTGCAGGCAACCTGAGCCCCGATCACTCATCTCGTCCCTTACCTCATCCTCACCATGGGAGGAAGATGCCTCATATGTATGTACTGCCCTACCCCTGCCATGTGTCCCCTCTGGGCCAGGATGGCCTCTGAGTAAGCCTTGTGCTAGGCCAACGTAATGCCTAGTGCTCCTCTGTCACAAATGCCTTTTTACCTGTAGGGTTAAGCACAAAGTGCTGCTTTTTTCTTTTTCCTCATCTAAAAGTAGTTACAAGAACACGAGCAGTGAGCCTGTAAGCTCAAAGCTGAGCTGTGATGAATCAGTGTTGCACTTGTATAAATATTCTTTTTTTATGATAAAAGTCAAATTTTCTTTATGGTCACAATGCAAAGAGCTAGTGTTGAAAAATAACCTGTCAGTAAGATGTCTGCTAGAGATGGAGGATTTGGAAAATGCTGTTTTTATGATTGCTTTCAGGGAGAAATAATATATTTTTTTTAATTGCGAGAAATATTTTCAGTGTGAAAGGCAGTTTTAATCACATACAACTTTCAAGGAGCTCTGAAATAAATTAATTTGGTTCCTGTGTGTGACCACTAGCTCTGGCAAGCGTGATCAGGGTTCATCTCAGGAGTTATTCAGGAGACAAGGAACCTGGGTGTGCAGTGTATTTCCATGTCAACTCTATTATCCAAAACATGAGGTTGTGTGGGGAAAATTAATTCTGGTAAAGCAGACCGCAGAATATTGTGACATATATAAGCATGTACTTAGTGGCAGCTTATGCAGTTTCCACCATGATACAGTTACTGAGGGATGGCTCCTCACTGGGGAAATATCAGAGTGAGCTCGCTCTTGTGAGCCTAAACGTGCTGTGTAAGTTCATAAAACTGAGTTTGGTATAAAAGGTGGCCAGCACAAACACCTTTGACGCTCACTCTGCTCCCAGCAATCTTTATCCTGCGCTGCCTCAGCACAGGCTTTGGGAAAGGCCACTTCATGTGGCTGGGGGAGACCTTGCCTCTCACCCTCCTGGCCGTAGCTACCCCTTCCTCACAGGGCTGGGACCCCGAGCACAGGCAAGGTGCCTGACCTGCATGCTGGAGAGGTGGGCAGCCATCACAGGGGCACTGGCGTGGGAGCACTCGGCCCCAGGAACGGGCCTTCACAGCTGCCTCAAGCCACAGTCTCCTGAGAGCCTATGATAGCTCTGCAATCTTGGTAGAAAGGAAACCATCCTGCAATGAAGTCAAAGGAAGAACCTCAGCAGGTCCCTGAAGCAGCAGGCTGCAGTGATGTTGGCCCTCAAAAGTGTTTCTAGTTCAGTCTACATAACTAGCGCCAGGCCCTAAGGAGATGATATTGCTGGCTGATACAAGGGTTAGTGCAGGAACCTCAGAATAATATCAGCTGGCCCAAAGTTGAGGAAGTTGGTAATCTGGTGACCACAATTGGTGATTTGGGAGCTCAGTACCTCTTTATTTATTTATTTATTTAAAGCACTGGATAACTATTAAACAGCATTAAATTTTAGTTTGGGGCGGGGAGAGGATGGAAAAAAGAGAGGAGGGCTGTTTAACACTAGATGTCAGTGTCGTGCTTCTCTGTGCCTTCTGCGTGGCCCTTGAGAACTGTTTCCTTCCTGTGACAAAGAGTTTACAAAAAAATTCTAACCCCAAGCAGTCGATAATAATTATTGTTATTTTTTAAAGTGACAACGGGAGATCCTTTCATGTTTCCAGTTTGTCCTCAACTTCAAGGCCATGCCCCAAAGCCCCAATTTCTCACCATCGCTCTACAATAGCAAATTTTAAAATACTTTTTGTTGAGTAAAATTATATCAGAGGTTGTCACCTCCTAAGTTGTCTCTGACAAGTGTCAGAAATAAATGGCACCACGCTCTACTAAATCAAGGCGCTGCTGCTGACAAATCTATTCATCCCTCTCAAAGGCCGAGTGCTGGAGCTGAGTGTGTACCTTTGGCCTTGTCTGTGGCCAAGGGCCTCCTTGCGCTATGTAGTAGCACACACCTTCTTTAATCATGCAGAAATTAACCTCACTTGTTTTCCTTGGCATTTCAAGAAGGCAGTTCTTTAGGTCTGAACTGAAAAGTAGAAGTGTTAGGTAGGGTAGATTCAGTTTTCAGCAGAAGAAAAGATCACCCCACACATTGCATGAGCAAAAGGAATGGTTTTGTGTGCCTTTTAATACAAGTGAAATTACAGGTCAAAGGTTAATTGGAGCCTCCCTTTTCTGAAGCGGAAGGGGGGCAGAAGCAGCTACAACTAAGTCCTAAATTCTGCTTGAGGCACATGGTGAAATATTCTCCTTTGGTTGTCCTGCCTGCTTGCTGTGCTGAGGGCCAGGTGATCCCCAGCAGCAGCAGCCCCCTCTGCTGTAGACCAGTGAGGTCTCTGCACCAGCGCTGCCCTTTCCTGGGCCTTAGCCAGCCCCAATGCTGGCAGAGCACAGGGAGCTACTTCTTGGGCTGTGTCCAACAGGTATTCACCCTCTCTCTCAAGAAAGGGCCCCAGGGAAGCAGTGGGGCAGCCCTCAGACCTCCTACCGCCTCCAGGGCCCTAGAGGTCAGAGCAGCAGCCCCGTGGACGCTGCTTCTTAGGGAGCCTGGAAGATCTTGTTCGTCCAACCAAACCCCCATTGAAGTGAGTCGGAGCTGGATCAAACTTTGCATTTCTAAGGAGATACGGAGCCACTCAGGAAAAACATGGGCGAGCCAGGTTGCAGCTGCTATAAATCATGAGCGAGTTTGCTGAATGACACCACTGACAGGCCTCGCCATGGAACCAAACCAGGGATGGGAAAGACGCGCTCAAAGTGCATTTGGAGACAAATGTCTACACTGCATGACCCTGAGCAAGAAGGTTCATTTGTCTGCTCTGCCAGTTGATTTTACAAGATTATTTTGTTCATTAAAAAAGGGATAGGATCCAATTTTTTTTTTTTAAAAAAAAGCTTTGTTCTATTTTCTTGACATGTGAGCTTTTCCATGATTAGAGTTTCTTTTAGTTGCTGAACTCCTCTTATCTGAGAGTGAGATCTCAGGCTCTATCCAGCTAATTTTATAACTAAACAGCATTCCAGATTGAAGTCAGAAGGTGAGGGACCAAGAAGTCAGCCTGAAAAAGGAAAGGCCCTGTCTGCCTTTTTTTTGCCTTTTTTGTTTTTGTTGTTTGTTTGTTTCTTCCATCTGGAGCACAGTTGGGGCTGGTGAAGACATTTGGAAATTCATATTCTTAAATTCCCACCTCTGAGCTGCTCTTCCATCAATTGGGGAGCACCTGGCACTCAGATTCCAGTGCTACCAGAGCAGGATGATGTGAGGTTTTTCCACATGCCCCCACTGTGATGCAGCTGCTGTTTGGTGTTGTGGGGGGTTACTCTGGACTGGGTTAGGTCATGTAGAGCCCTGTCAAACCAAGCCCTGAATGTTTCCAGCAAGGGAGATGTCATCACATCTCTGGGCTGCCTATCCCAGCCTTTGGTTATCCTCACAGTGGAAGACTTTTCTCGTATCTAGGTAAAATTTGTCATGAAGCAACTTGTGCCTGTTGCTTCCTGTGTTGTCACTGTGCATCCTTGCAGAGAGTGGGCCTCCATCTTCTCTATAAATATGTTTCACATCTTCAAAACAGGGATTACAGCCCTCTCTCAGTTCTCTAGGCTGCATAATCCCAATTCCTTCAGCCTTTCTTAATAAGGCACCATCTTTGTGCTCTCCAGACTCCCCTAGTTTCTCAGTATCATTCTCTGGGGGGTAGCAAAGCTGAACCCAGTGCCAGGTGTGTCTTGACAAGTGGGTAGTCACATCCCTTGATCTGCTAGTTGCCTTCTTCCTGATGCAGCTTTGCTATGTAATTACATAGTCACTACTATAGGGTTGTGGTTTTTTTTTCTTCTCTCCTCATGCAGGGTTTTCCAAAAGCTTTGTGAGGATCTTTTAGGAATAGCTTTCCCTTCCTTCCTTCCTGAGATTTTTCAAAGGAAGTCAAATCTCTTCAGCCATCCTATCTACAGATCAGAATTAAATCTATCTTTCTTACTTCCCCTTTCGTTTGGCATAGCCGTAAATACATGCCTTCTGCAGTGCCCAGCTCTCAAAAGAAATTTACAGGGGAAAAAAAAAAAAAAAAGACCAACTTGGAGCAGCAGGGAGGATGCAATAATTTAATAGATTAAAAAGTAATAAAATCTTGATGTTTCTCTTGTCCCTTATGAGAGGAATTAAACATTTTCTAAGCTGTTATGCATCTGAAACGCAGATTTTTTGTAATTATTTCCATGGGCAACATAATATAGACAAAACAAAAAAACAAAATAATAAGACCTGGCTCAAATCTTGATGTTTTTCTTCAAAAAGTATATTCCAGCTGGGCGAGTGCTCCACTGCACCTCTGGCACCTCTGGTGTCACATGTTCTGGAGAATATTACACTCTCCATCTAGCTTCACTCTCCGTGCTTCCCCAAATGATCAAGTTATATTCAAGTACAGCTATGTGCCTCGATTTAAGTCTTTAAAAAGGAAGCAATGTGGTGCTTGACTTCTTTTGGTAGCGGCAACAAAGAAACATTAGTGACCTCCACCATGGTTGCCAGGGTCTTTTCCTTACTTGCAGGTATTTGAAGAAATGGCGGTATTATATAGAGTGACACTCAGATCTTCTATGCCCCATCTTGATTAGAGTGCATGCATTTAAGTTGCCCTTGGCAGATGTTTTTCCAACGTGCTCGTGAAAGGCCTGTAGCGTGATGATCATTCAGCCTCCCCTGGGTTGGTCCTGCCAGGGTGTCGTTGCCCTTCCTGGGAGGGAATCCAGCTGAGATCTCCTCTCTGCAATTGCGTCCTCACCCAGGAGACTGCTCAAGTCTTTCTTCTCCTTTGCAGCTATTGTTTTTCCATTTAAAAGCATTTACTGCATCTTCACTCAGTATTCTCTTCCCTGGCAGGAACCACCCTAATTATCTTCATAACTTTCCTACACCATGATTTGTTGTTCATGCTCTTTTTCTTCAAACTATCAGTCACTACTTTCTTCAAGTGTGGAATCCTAAATTACAGTGCTTCTGCTGTAGTCAAACAAATTTCAATTCATGTTCTTGCACATTTTGCTGCTGAGTAGCATGACCCAGTGTGATGTTTAACTTTCTTAGCAGCACCAAGGGGTTGTGATGCATGAGGGCACCTAAATTCAGCAGAATAGTTGTGTAGACAGTTGTTACTCTGAGAAATGGCTCTTGTCATGTGAGAAGTCCCTTGCTAAGTGTAGCACTTTCTATTGTCCTTATCCAAATAATAATTTTGATGATTACTACTCTAATTTGGCTAGATCATTTTAGTGTCTCCTGCATACTGCCATCCTAGCCATCCACTACAAACTTAATAATCATACTCCATGCAAGCCTGGCCTCAGTGAAATCGATGCTGATTGACGCACCCTTCCAGTTTGATTAATGGTTTACTGATAACGGCTCTCTGAAACAGGTTTTCTAAGCAACTCTGAACTAACCTTCTGAAAGTGGCACTCCCACCCTGTCACCACCACATACAGGAGCCCCCCATGAGCAATGTCAAACTTTGCTGTAGTCAAAGCACATCTGTTGCTTCCACAGAATGGCATTTTCTGCTTTTATTCTTTCACTGGAAGAACCTGAATGGGTTTGATATTTGTTCCTCAGTGTTGGCTATATCCATCTCCCAGGTGTTTGCATATAGTTTGGTTCATTGCTATTGTGGTATTCTGGACACTGAAGCTAAGCAGAACACAGAAAGGCATATCAAGCTTTTGGAGAGCCAGGGTTTTATATTTTGCCTTTATTATTGATTACTAGAGTTTTATATCACAGAATCACATAGAATCACAGAATGCTTAAGGTTGGAAGGGACCTCTAGAGATCATCTAGTCCAACCCCCTTGCTCAAGCAGGGACACCTAGAGCATGTGGCACAGGACTGCATCCAAGCGGGTTTGGAAGATCTCCAGAGAAGGAGACTCCACAACCTCTCTGGGCAGCCTGTTCCAGGGCTCTGTCACCCATATAGGAAAGAAGGTCTTCCTCACGTGGAGATTAAACTTCCTATGTTTCAACTTGCACCCATTATATGCCTTGGACTGGCCTGGTGCCTGCACGGTCCCTTCCCATGTCCCCCAGTATTGCCAGCCCCAGATGAGCCAAGTCCACAATGGGCGCAGGGACCAACTGCGGCCAAGAAGACTCTTCTCAGGGCCAGGCTTCATGCCGATAGTGGCACAGTAAAGAGCAAAAATACAAAGGGGATCTTGCAGGAGGGAGCTTGTAGGGCAGTGGGAATCCCAACCAGCTAAACGATGTTATTGCTCACTTTCTACAAAGGGTCTTGTTCTGAATTCAAAGGGAAAGATGCTTTCTTCAGGGCTTAACCCTGTCAGGCAGCAATCCTCATTCTCTTGATCCGCTTGTGACTTTCTTGTGGGCACACAGTGGCCATGGTGTCTCTCACTCTCCACAATGTTTTTACAGCATTTGCAGCATCATCTCATATCAGGGGGGCTCAGAAATGTTCCCAAGCTGTAAAAATGGGTTAATCATGTAACGATCTCTGGTTTCTAATTCTGCAAAGCATTATATAAGCACTCATAAATGCTGATCTTTGAAAACAAGAGCAGTTTCATATGCAATTGTTTAGTCCAACCAATGTACAAAGCAAAAATTTTCTTGGAATTCTGCATTATTGTTATTTTTTTAAATACTAAGTGGTCCTTTAATGAGTGTTAATCTCTGACAGATGGCTTAGTGCATCTGGCACTACTGAAGAGTATAAGAGTCTAATTTATGTGGAAAACTTATTTAAAATTCTATATTAATTAGAAACAACTAAAACAACTAATCTTTTTATCCCGGGAGTGCATGATGTGCCAAAGCAGCACCAATAAATTCCGCTGCCAAGAAGTGGGAGAGAGTTTGCAGACAACTGACAGGGTAAGCAATTTTTCTCCTTTCATAGATGTGAAATATTTGCTTCTAAGGAAAAAAAATTCCCGCAAGCAAAGCGCGCTGTCCCTCACAGGCAGACTCGCACTGGCTGCAGCTTTCGCTGAAGGACGGCACCACATCAGCGCCTGGCTCGCTCTGCGGAGCAGGGAGGGCAGCGCTGGCGGGAAGGCAGAGCCGGGGAGGCCGGCGCTGAGCCTGGCTCACGCAGCACCTGCGGCCTTGGGGCTTCACGTCCCCGCCACGCTCGCCCCTGCGTGCGCGCCCAGGCTCTTGCCAGGGCTCTTGGTGCCCTCAGTGGCTCGCGCCCACCCACCCCGGGAGCGCGAGGACAGTGCCCGGGCAGGCAGTGCTGAGCACAGGGAAGAGACGGTTCTTCTCTTTCCCACCACTACTGAAGAGACAGAGGGAGAGGAAGAGGAGAAGGAGGAAGGGTTCCCATAGAAAGTATGCAGAATCGCTCCAGCAGAGCAGCAAATCCACATGAAACTCATCTTTATCTGCTTATAGAGTAACTGCCGTTACAGGCAGCAATTTCTGACACAGGAAAAGATAAAATATGGGAGAAGCCCTGCCACCAACAGCCATGTAGGCATTTTTACTAAAACACAGAATTTGCCCACTTGAAAGTAGATTCCTGCTCCCATGGTGGCCACTGTGGTGAGTCCCTTGGATTTGCTGGGAATGCAGCTGGGTGGTTATGCTCTTCTGGAAACCTGACGTGTTATTTGGAGGTGATGCTGTGTGCAGACAATTAAAGATAGCTCTAAGCTTTTCCTTACCACTGACAAAATGAACATTTATCCATAAATCTTTCCTCTTCTTCTAGCAAGAAATACTCAACCTCATACAGAGTTTTAAAGTTTGTGCTGAAATGAGAAAAAAATATTCCACACCAATCCAGAAGAAGCTCTTTCAGTCTCCAAAGGTCAGTTCGCCTTATCTTGAACCATAAGCGGGGCAAAGATTGAGTATTGGGCCAGGCTGAAATAAAAATATTATTTTGACTTAAAGATCAGAACCAATTATTTCTTCAATATGTGGATCTATATTAAGAGTGAAGATGCATAAGATTTTCTTAATAGTAAATCTTTTCCTACGAAAACACTATCCTAAAATTAAATCCCTAGGCAAGACTGCTTTGCATTTTTAAAAGTAATTTCTCTTCGGAGACTTCTTAAATCCTTACGGAAAAGTCTTAAAAAAAAAAAAAAAAAGCTGATCTGGCACTGGATATTCAATAGCGAGCTACCGGAATGAATAATTTCACTAAACATGTATTTTCTGGCGGCATTTTAATGACTTAGTATCTGACAGCAGAAGTATATTTTCCATAAAAATTCAACGAGATGATCTTAAAGGCTGTAGAACATTCTTTCGTTCCTGTTAAGTTCTCCTGGGTTGTTCCCTAACAAGGCGAAGTGGTGGCTCCAGGTTACCTCTCGCTGCAAACGAAGTCTTGGTGCGCAGTGGGCGCTGAGGGCAGGCCGTGAGGTGCTGGTCTGTGAAATGTGGGAGCTGTGAGTGCACCCCTCCTCCAGCACACGCTGCTGGCACTGTTTTGTCTGAGCTCCCGAGTGTGCTGCAGGACTAGGATACTGCCGAAAACACTTTGGCATCCCACAGCTACCAAAGTGAAGCCCAGAACCTGAAGCTGGTTACCCATATGCTTGATAGAGGAGACAAGGAGAGTTAGTCAGCCTCTAAAGATGAGTGCAAACCTGCAGATCCTGCAAGTCAGGGAGCCTTTGTTATTAGCCTCCAAGAAACAGGAGAAGTATTGGGAACTGTACTGCCCTTCTCCAGACTTTGGGCACCCAAACCCTGGGTCTGATCTTGAGAGCTGTTGGTATCACCTCGCCTGTGTCAGACCTGACCAAGGCTTATTCTATCCTTCAAAAAACAACAAAAAAGGTATTTTTATATTAAAGGCATTATTATAAATTTAGGCATTGGTTAGCATAATGCCTAAATTCTAAGTTAGTGGTTTGAACGCATACATAGGAAATGAGACAAATGGGTTTTAAGCCTTTCAGATGGAAGAAGTTCAAACCCACATCACAGACAGCCAGTGAGAAAGAGCCTGGCTGTGCAGCTGAGGGTTGAGAGCGCGCTTGGGTAGGAGGGCAGAACCACTACACACTGTGCTCTAGCCTGTGGATGAAAAGCAAAAACCATTTGGGGAACACAGACTTGAAACTAAGTCAAGCTCCTTGCTGGCCTATTAAGACATCATGCCTAGTCCCCTCATTTGTGTTTTGATGAGCTGAGTTTGTGCCACCTCTGCCCAAGGGAGCTGTCTCTTGACCATGCAACAGATAATTAAAATAGTTACCTTGGAGTAAAACTGCCCTGGTAGAAACTTAAGGAAGACAAGGCACAGGTGCTTGTGACTGACTATGAATAAATGTGGGTGGCCACATGCTCAAAGCCTTTATTTTGCCTCCGTCCATCACCTTTCAAGTAAAATCACTTCACTGCAATAACTGCCTTAAGTTCAATGTTTTTATGTACAAACCCTGAGTGTTCACAAAACCAGCATGGATTCTCTAAGGATACGGTGATTTAAAAGTTGACTTGAAGTTCTTCTCTCTGGAAATACCGGCTCAAAAGGGCTGCAAAGTATCCAGCCACTTGAAAAGAGTCTTGCTCTGCAAGAAAAGTCCCCATGTCAAAAACACGCTGGCAGCGCCTCCCCAAGTGCCAAGGCAGGAGAAACCCTGTGTCGTGCTGGGGAGAAACCCCGGCAGCAGCTCCTGGGCTGAATGGGCGACTGTCGTCACTGGTGTGAGGAGCCCCAGCCCACCTCTGGGGAGGCACAATGCTTCCCAAGCCCAGGTAACTGAAGGAAAAGAGAATTTCACCCAAAAGCTCCTTAGAATGAAATTCGTAAGCAGCTCTGCCCAGGGTATGCTCTGGGAAATTGAGGCATTTTGCTGCAATTATTGTGCTACTGGAAGGCTTCTTAGAGCCCTGACGTTGGGAATCCAGAAGCACAGGGCAATCTCAGAACTGATTAAAAGCAATAATTCATTTTCTAGCTGTCATGGGCTAGAGAAAAGCTGGAAATTGTTACTCGATTGTGATTCCAGGGTTCAGACAAGGCAAAAGGAAAAGATTCCAAGGTTTCCGGCATTAAAAAAAAATCATTTTAATTAAAACTAGTCCTTTGTATAAGGGAGAGCCGGTTTTGTGATTTTTGAACACATATGGCCAGCAAATTTGTGAATGGATCTGCAGTGGCCCAAGACCTGCATATGCTAGCTCAGTAAATATGTGCATCTTCATATGCCCATTTTAGAAATTAGGATCCTGAGAAACATAGAACCATAGAACCATAGAATCATAGAATGCTTAGGGTTGGAAGGGACCTCTAGAGATCCTCTAGTCCAACCCCCTGCACACGCAGGGTCACCTAGAGCACGTGGCACAGGACTGCGTCCAAGCGGGTTTTGAAGATCTCCAGAGAAGGAGACTCCACAACCTCTCTGGGCAGCCTGTTCCAGTGCTCTGGCACCCTCACTGTTAAGAAATTTTTCCTTAAGTTCCTGTGGAACTTTTGGTGCTTGTATTTGTGGCCATTACCTCTAGTTCTGTCAGTGGCCACCACTGAGAAGAGAACAGCACCATCCTCCTCACTCCCTCCCTTGAGGTACTTATAGACACTGATCAGATCCCCTCTCAGCCTTCTCTTCTCCAGGCTGAACAGGCCCAGCTCCCTCAGTCTTTCTTCATAGGGCAGATGTTCCAGGCCCCTGATCATCCTTGTAGCCCTGCGCTGGACTCTCTCCAGCAGCTCCACATCCCTCTTGTACTGTGGAGCCCAGAACTGGACACAATACTCCAGATGCGGCCTCACCAGGGCTGAGTAGAGGGGCAGGATCACCTCCCTCGACCTGCTGGAGATGCTCTTCTTAATGCACCCCAGGATCCCATTGGCCTTCTTGGCCACAAGGGCACACTGCTGCCTCATGGTCAACTTCTTGTCCACCAGGACACCCAGGTCTTTCTCTGCAGAGCTGCTCTCCAGAAGGTCAGTCCCCAGCCTGTACTGGTGTCTGGGGTTATTCCTCCCCAGGTGCAGGACCTTGCACTTGGCCTTGTTGAATTGCATGAGGTTTTTCACTGCCCAGTTGTCCAGTCTGTCCAGGTCGCTCTGGATGGTAGCGCAGCCCATTTGTCATTTAACACTCCCCTTCCCCCACCTTCCCTCCCAAATCTGGTTATGTTGGCCCCATCCTGGAGGCACTGCCAGGCCCTGGTTAGTGCTTGCACTGCAGAACCTGATTCTGTCTGTGATGTCCCCTTGTGATAGCAAGGAACACTTTTCCAGTGCTGGCATTCACTGGCAGGGATTTCATACTTGCAGCACCACAGCATTCATTGCTGTAAATAAATCTTTTTGAAATGTTTGGAACTGCTGTACAGAGCTAATTAAAGTACAGGTAAAGGAGAGACTGCTTGAGTAATAGCTTCAGATATATTATAGGCAGCACTTCATAGAAATAAAGGTTTTCCCCTGGTAGCAACACTTCTGTACCATCAGTAAGCTTTGTGAGGTTTGACATGCAGACATGAGAGAGTAACAGAACTACCAAAGCTCTGTTACCATTATCTGTCTGCTTCTGATCATACATAAAGTAGGTAATAGTTGTTCCTTCTTTTCTCCTCTTGTTTCCTCTCATGTAGAGAAAAAAATCAACTCAGTCTGTCTTGTTGTAAGCCAAAATAAGAAGAGAAAGTGTATGAAAGCTGAATGTATTCTCCCTTCCATTAAAGAAATGGATTTGAATTTACGCATTTGTAGCTCTAAATATGAGAAAAAAAACAGGCAGTTCTCTGATATGTGAAGCTCATTCCATCACTGATAAGAGAGGAAGGTGGATCTCATACTTTGCTGTTTTCAGTTATGTATATACATTAGTTCATCGGCAGGTCTGTGCCATACGCAAGCGAAGAAGAGGACTTCAAGCTTTCCACCATAAAAGTGAATAACCAGTGATTGGCCTGAGCACCAGCTCAGCCATCATCAATATGAAGTAACATTTAATTAACCTAGAAATTCTTACTGAGGAGTTTCTATGAGCAACAAAAGATCAAAGAAGATGTGCCATCTTATTGGTCTGGTTTAACTCCTTACAACAGGATATTGTGCATCAGGAGCACTTTTTTTTTTTTTCCCCTTGTTTGAAGTTGCTTTCAAATGTTATTTGGCAAAGCTGGTAACAAGTGTGATGTTTTCCGTCTCATTCTCATTGCAATAAATCTACCAGCTGCAGAGACAAAGTGTTTTCCTAAAACTGCATCAGAGTACGAAAAGGCTGCTCACCCAGGCGGGCTGAGCCTCTCCCGGGTAAAGCTGCTGTACTCTTTTAGGGGCCAGCGACGGGAACTCTTGCTCAGAGACTGCAAGTGGCAGGGACGTGTTTGCCGTGGGGTCTGTGATAGTTGGGACTGGGGACCTGAACCAGAGCGAAACTAAGACACGTTTTTAAAGCTTTGTTGTTGGAAGCACTTTCAGCCACAGCCAAACCTGACTCAGAGCAGAGCTGGAGCTTTGGCTGATTCAACTGCTGCTTCATGTGCTGCTCCCAAAGTGAAAGATGACACATTTGGATGGTGCTGCTGAGCGTGACAGGGTTTTGCTGAGTTTGTTCACAGCTTTCTGGCCTAGAGGGAAGAAGTGACAGCAAGGGGGAAAGGCAAGACCACCCTCTGCAGCCGCACCGCAAGGAAATTAAAGTGATTAACTCTGTAGCCGTGACCCTAGAGGACCTGCCACAGAGAAGCAGCTCTTGATTCAGTCCTAAGCAGTGTACATGGTTCAGTAAGTAACTGCTTACATGGTGTGTACATCACAACGTGTTAAATTCAGCCTTCTCATAGGAACAAAAAAGAAACCCAGAGGCACACAGGCGCTGCAGAAAAGCACTCTGAGAAAGCCCAGATAAGTCAAAGAAGTCAGTGAGGCTGAACAGCAGAAACAGACAGAAGTTTAGAAAAGTTCAAACTAGGAATAAAGCAAGATGTCTGTCAAGTTAAATGCATAAAAAAAATAAATAAAAGTCAGGACAGAAAAAAATATTTTAAAGAGCAACTTTATAAGGTAAAAACTAATATTAAATACTTTATATACCCTAGAAAAAGGCTGGGAGGATGTAAGCCACAAGTCAGTGGGATTGATACCATATCAAGGGGCAAAAGGAGCAAGCAGGATGAGTAAGCCCATGGCAACAAGGTTAACAGAAAGCATTGCTCTCCGCTGCATTAGACTTCAGCTGTGTTTTATGCAGGAGCTCCCTAAAGCTAGAGAGTGAATAACTGAGACCTCAGGCAGCTGAAAGAAAGCATGAACAGTAACCTGTTGGTGAGACCAGGAGATACTCACACAGAAGTTCTGAATATTTCTGTAACTCAGATGATAAAAAATCATTAAACTACTGCTACTTTCAGCTATACTTCCTACATATATATCTATAACACTTCAGCTGTGGTGCCACAGGAATGGAAGCTGATAGATGCAATACTAACTTTTAAGACAGGTTCTAAAGAATCACTGCCAGTTTTAGCCAGGAAACAGCAGATTAGTAATACTGACTCCTGCTCAGGGGCATTGCAAAAAAAAATAGAGTAAGGCTAAAAGCAGACACTTGGGTAAATGTGTTATGTTGGGAAAGGTTCCGCACTGTGTAAATAAAAGTCATGCTGCATGTTAAATTTCTTTGAAGGCTTTGAAAAGGAATTAAACTGCCAGGGGGTATGGAGGAAGATCATTTTATAGATTAATAACTGCTTGAATACTAGAAAACAAAGCCGTTTTTCAGTGAAGGAAGGACATCAGCTGGAATTCATCAGGAATCAATGTTAAGGCCTCTGCTTTTCAACATATGCATAAAAAAATCAGAAGAAATGTGTGAATACTCCGGCAACAAAGTTTGCTCATTATAAAAGGCTATTCAGACGCGTTACACTAAAGCTGTCTGTTGGAAGCTGCAGAACCATCTCAAAATATAGAGTGACCGGGATGTAAAATGGCAAATAAAATTAAGTGATAAAAGATACTAAGTAATGCACATAGAAGAAAAAAATAATAAATTCTGCATACATCATGATGTCTGAGAGGAGGTTATAGTGAAGCAGGAGTCACACAGAATCACAGGATGGTTGAGGCTGGAAGGGATCTCTAGAGATCACGTAGTCCAAACCCCTGCTCCAGCAGGGACACCTAGAGCACGTGGCACAGGGTGGCATCCAGGAGGGTTTCGAAGATCTCCAGAGAAGGAGATTCCACAGCCTCTCTGGGCAGTCTCTTCCAGGGCTCTGCCACCCTCACAGTAAAGAAGTTCTTCATATGGAGGTGGTCAATCTCATTTCCAGAATACCTACAGATAGGACAAGAGATAATGGCCTGAAGTTGCACTGCAGAAGGTTCTGGTTGGATATTAGGAAAAATTTCTACTCAGAAAGAGTGATGGAGCATTGGAACAGGCTGCCCGAGGAAGTGGTGGAGTCACCATGCCTGGCTTTGTTCAAGAAATGTGTAGGTGAGGTGCTTATGGATATGGTTTAGCAGGTGTGGTGGTGAGGGAGTTATGGTTGGACTTGATGATCTTGAAGGTCTTTTCCAACCCTAATGATTCTATGATTCTATGGACTTAAATAATAAAGAATAAAAAAGAAATTTTCCTCCTGCCACTGTACGAATCCAAGATTTGCCCACTACTCAGTTCACTGTACTGCTCAGTATTGAGCCTCCTCCCTCAGAAAGGATGTAACAAAACAGGAGAATAACAAGATGCACAACATGGTGCGGCATGGTGTCCTTAAAACCGTGATAGTGCTTCTGCTGGGACAGAGAGGACTGGGCAGGGGCAGAATGTGACATATCCACAATAAGAACATGATTAAATCCTGAATAATGCAAGAAGGGGGAATTTGCACCTCCCACAACACTGTGAGAATTAAGGGAGTACACAATGACATTACCCAAGAAAGAAAAGGAAATGAGCTTTCACGTAATGCATAATTGCCATGAGACACTGTATAGGCCTAAAATACAAATGCATTAAACAAGCTCCCAGGGAATAGATCAAGTCATGTCTGTTAAACATGACAGGTTGTTAAAACCTATCAAAAAGCTGTCTGGATACAGTCCTTGAAAGTATAGCTTAGGTGACACTGCTTGAGCAAGAGGGTTAGACTAAATAATCTCCATAGGTTTAACCTCAAACTTTCTGGTTCAGAAGTCTCCTGAGCCAGAGGACTGCAGGGGAAAGATCCCTCTGTCTTTTCCTTTCTCATATACTCTTTCCTTAAGTAGCTACTAATGTCCAGTGTCAGAGACAAGATACTAGATGTAAAAAGATATTGAATTAGAATGAGTTTCAGTATACACAATAATACCAAGTGTGTTTCAATAGTTCACTCTATTACTCTATCACTAAATTAATAAATTTAGCTGGTACGAATAAAATCTGTAAACTGAATGCCCAAACCTGCTGAAACTAATGTGAAATTCTTTGGGACTGAAGGATATTAATTACTCCTCTGTCTTTTTAAAATAGGAGTCCTCATCCAAGCTTCAGTAAGGTTATTGAGAAAAATGACATAATTTATAAACAGAACCCCAACAGTGAAAATGCACAAGACAATAAAAAATCAAGTCATAACTGACACGCAACCCACCTGCAAAACAAATAGCAACTATGACCTGGATTTATAAACAGTCTCCTTTACATCATACCTTTCAGGTAAAATCACATACAAAACCCTTTGTATATAACTATAAGCTATAAAGCAATACTATATAGGACTACTGGTTGTGATTTGTCCTGTCTCTTCAAACTGAAGACAGTTTGCCATGTTGGATAGCTGAAATCCAAAATTAAAGTTGTCTTCTTAATTTGTATAACTTCACAGGCTAGTAGTAATAAAGACTGTAAGGTGTGAGACCAGCCAGTCCTTTGGTCTAAGGCAGCATCAAGCGTACCTGTACCTTTTCTTCAAAGACCTGCATTGCTGGAGAACCCACAAGTTCCCCAAACAATCCCTTCTAGGGGGCTTTCTCACTCTTAATATTGCAACATTTTTCTTAATGTATTCTTGAATAGTCTTTGCAGTAACTTAAGTCCTTGTCTTTTTCATTGCAAGTATGGGCAACACTTATTCCTTCCCTTTTACAGCAACCTTTTATGTACTTAAGGACATAAAAGATATTCCTGATTTCCTCAGTCTTCTTTTCTTTGAGCCAGGAGTTCATTCATTTTTCCTCCATGAGTCCTGTTTTCTAGATCACTTGTCATTTGTGTTGCTCTGCTCTGGACTTTCTCCATCTGCAGGGATGTAAGCCAGACACAGGCAATATTCCAGCTGAGTCATTACCAAGCAATGAGTAGAGCAGAATGGTCAATTCTTATCTCTTGCAGTCAATAGACATCACTATATACACATAGGTACAAGGACAATATTTGCTTTATTTTCACCAGAACCATACTGTTGATTCAAGTTCAACTTCTTAAATTGCCTTATTAATCCTATCATATCCTTTTGTAGAGTATACTGTGTAACTTTTTATTGCCAGCTGTGTTTTTTGAGTCTAGAGACCTACATACTTTTTAGTAACAGAGCAAACCTAGGAAAAAATCCAAAGAAACCATCTCTGTATATTTTACATGTTAATAACAGACCATTGCTTTGTGGGCACAGCAATGCAGGCAGTTTTGTACTGGCCCTATGGTAACTTCATATATACCAGTGTTGACAGTGTTGATATACAGTTGAAATTATTGTTTTTAGGCTTTGATAGGGGTTGCTTGATAGGGTTTAGACTTGATAAGGTTTAGGCTTTATATGGGTTTCTGAAATGCTTTCTGCAAATAAAAGCAGACATATTTTCAGTAATTTAAATTTGCTACAGAGGACTGTGAACCTCCTCAGGGAACCACATTAGAAAAGACTGAAACCACCCATCTTGGCCATGTTTCCCTGCCTTGTAATGAGAATGTTATATGAAAGAGCATTAACAAAGGCCTGGCTAGAATCACAGTATGTGGAAAACCTTGCTTTTGCCATTCTCACAAGGCCTATTATCCCTGCTGCAGAAGAAAAGCAAATTAGTTTGATGTTACTTATACTCAACAAATTCGTGTTAATTAATACTCTTTTTCTCTGTCTTCCAGATAACTGCAGTTTGTTCAGCTACTTCCATTACGATTTCTTTTCTGGGACAACTTATTTCATTCAGCTGATAATTTCCAAACTACTTTCTACACTTTTAAAAGTCAGCCATTACATTTTACATTTCCTATTTTCTCATCTTCAATCATCTTTTTGACTCCCATTGGTCTGCGAGGTGGCTCATGGTTCTGAGGTTACTCTTGCCAGTTCTTCAGGCTCTCAGGCTGTCAGTACCAGTACAGCTGAAAATCTGTAACTTATCCACATAATTTCTGATCCATTTCTTGCCTATTTTAGTGTGGAAATGTTCCCCTTTGTGGTTAATATTAATTTATTTAGATATTTTCTTATGCTTAGCCTTTTTTGTTAGTTTTATTTCCTCCCCATCTTAAGAAATATGAATGCTGTTTAGTTGCTTTCTCCATTGTCCAGATCAAAACATTTTTACAACTCTCAGAAACTCAGAAAAGGGGGAATCCTATTCACCAGCAAATTCATCAACTAATAGCTCAAAAATGAATGTACAAGCCAACTTCTAAATTATGTATCAAGAGTGGGCCTGTATCCAGAGCAAAAGGCACAAGAAAGGGAGCATGTAGAGAAGGCTTGTTTAAGTAAGCAATTAGTAATAGCAGGCATGGGCAGTGCCAGTTTCACCTACAGTGAAAAATGTAAGGGATGAAATTGAAGTTTAACAGCAAGAATTTGTCCTTGGAATTTCATGAGAGGTTACAATAAAATAAATAGATTATTTTTGTAAAGGGAGATGCTGCTTTTTTAGAAAAAAAAAATCCTGCTTGCAAGACTGCAGGAAAAGAGCTGTACCCCAAGGCACATGGGGTAGTGTTTTTGCAGCACAGAGGGGATGGCTGAGGGCTCAGCTGCTGCTGCAGAGAGTGGACCCCTGTGCATTCCCGCTGCCTCCCTTGTGCCAGCATCACCGCTCAGCTAATCCCATGCCGGGAGCAGAATCAGGAAACGGCAGCAGCAGAACCGGCAGAACCCTGACCACAAAAAGGAAAAAAAAGAGGTTGTTTCTGCTTGTATTGCTTCCTACACTGGCTCTCTATGGGATTAGATGAGCACCAGGGCAGCATAAGGTGACAGGGAGGAGGGTGAGGCTTGAGTGGGCAGGACTACCTTTTTTGGCAGCAGTTTAAGGTTGGATTAGTTGAGCTGAACTACATGATGAACTACAATCCCTGAGGCCCAGGGGCAATCTTGCTGCCTCAGCTGGGAAACTTTTTAAAAAGCCCTCTCATAAAACCAGATCAAATATCAGTCCAGCAGGAAAAATTTCTGGCCAGTCCCTCTCCATAACAATGGAAAGGAGAAATAACAGAGGTGACAAGGAATGCTAACCCAGGGCAGGAGGAATGGTGATGAAGCCAAGCAGTCACCTGTGCATTCTTCTTGCAGGCTGAGATGAAAACTGAAACGGACTTTGGGAAAGCTAGGTGGCCAGGTGAGGTGGAGACAGCACATTCGTGAGTAATGATCCTGTTTCCACACTCTACAAAATGAAACTTTTACTAATTCACATGCAGGCTAACATGAGCAAATGGAAAAGACCAGAAAGGCAATTTCACAATATTCATAACTAAGATTTAGTTAAAAGACACTGTGATAACTCAGTGAAGGCCAAGCCCTCCCTCATACTCTAGGCATTATGCAGTAACTGAATAAAGGAAACAAAGGCAGCCCTTACTCCAAGGCCACCTGAAATATAGACCAAGGATCCTCAACTCGCATATTCAAAAATCATCTCCCAGTCACCAAAAATCAACCCGTTAGGGGAACCACATGTTTTTGAGGCAAAAGTTGCATGTTTCACAGAGAAAACCCTACTGAGAACAAAGGAGGAATGGCAAGGGTCCATAGCCAAACCACATGCAATTTGCAATCAATTTAGCAAATTCTTTGCCTGTCCCTGACAGCCAGAGAAGGGACAAAACTCTTCACTGCTTCATCCCCCAGAGGTTTCTCCTTTTCTCCTTTAGCCTCAGGATAAAGCCCTGGTGATAAATGAGTAGTAAAACTTTTCCCCACATCTCTTTCAGATGGCAAGAAAAAGGGACTGAAAGACCTTGTGAAACTCAAGCGGCAAACCACTAGTGCTGGGTGCCATCCCATGACCGCAGTCACTTGAGTTAGGAACCAATGTAGAGGGAATCAAGTCCTGTTCAGTTGTTCCATGTCCAAAACTGAAGTACTGTGAGGATTTTCATAGAATCTGGCAAGTCACTAGGAGACATACATTCTTCTAGCAAAATGTAAGTCCAAGGAGAAACTCATCACCAAAGGCCCTTGACAGACCTAGTTGCCTCATGCCCAGAGTGAGGCAGGCAGTTGCTGGCACAGCCATTGAGGGAGACTTGCGAGCCAAGGCCAGGTTGCTGGTCCCCAAATCTGTCTCCCACGTCTCCTTCAAGGTTGTTTTTCTCATTTGTACTCTTTTTCATGCCTAAGATTCATAAGGATTTTTTTTTGTTATCTCTATTGTCCCCTAGACTTCACACTGGGCAAAGACCCAGCTCTCTGTTTTGTGAGTTTCTCACAGAAAATTAATATTAATTTTCCTATTTCCAAGCCTTGCTTAAACAGAGGAAAACCATCCCTCAAAACAAACCCATCTTTTTACGTGGAATCCCAAAAGTACCAAAACAATATATTTATATAAAAGAAATAGCTAAAACATCATGAGTGGAAAGGTTTGGGGGAAAAAAAAAAGGAGAGAAGAAGAAGATGAAGAAAGGAGATCATGTACCAGTATATTATCTACAGCTCTGCTGAGACAATAACACAATTGTACTAAAACCTGTACAGTGTGCAACAAACAGAGTGGCACTAAAACTCAGTGAGTTATACTGTCTTTCCTCAGGGTGCAAATGTCACCAAACATCAGCAAAGACTAAATTACTGAGAAGAGAGGAAGTAGTTCCAAATGTTTCCTGTGTAACATCTAGTTAAGAGTGTCACTCCCACAAATCACTCCCCTAGAATAAAATATCAGTCATTAAACAATTTGCCAAGAGAATAAATGATCTCTATGGAAGGAACATAAACATTAATTAAAGAAAAGATGATGATCAAAAGAGGAACACAGAACACCAATAAACAACCTGGAAAAACTTCCTGAACAGTAATCAAATCAAGCCAGAGCTGCAAGCTCCACACCACAATAAAGAAAAACTTCCTTTCCCTACTCAGTAAACTAATTAGTTCAAATGTCTTTACTCAAGTGCATCTCTGGCACAAAACATAAATCCATCGCCTCGCAGAACAGGCACTATGAAAATAGGAACAGTCTCTTTGAAGAGACATATGTGCAGACACCCACACTTTGTACTGCTCACAAGAGTGGCACTTACTAAAAGAACTGAAAAGGAGCCAACCTCAAACCTCAGATGAACTACTGAACGAACCCAAAACTGCTGATAGCCACTAATCTCCAGCAGCTTTGCGGGTCCAGCACACACAGCAGCCATCACCTTCTTTAGCCTGCACCATTTCAAGTTGTCAAGCCCATAGTATACTAACCGGACAACAACACTAGAGTAAAATCCAGAAACAAATATCACCTTTATCCTACCTTCAGATTTATCTGAAAACATGCCCTACAGTATTTGGACCTATCTTTCTCATGGCACAGTGAAACTAAAAGCAACCCCAAGTCTCTGCTCCCATTCTCAGAGCTGTAACCCTCTGCCAATACAGATGTTGCTCAGACCAACAGCTTGCAAAGAAATTGGATGCTTACTGAGTGGACATGTGGATAATATTTTCGTTAATATTAATCACAAGAACATTTTCAGAAATGGCAACCTTTGGCCTTGCCAATAAATCAGGCCTCTCCTCACATGTCAGGACAAGCTGTAGGGTTTGGAGGACTGCTGATTGCAGAGTTTCTTCAACATAACTAGCACCAGCTGCTGGCCAAGGGACCTTGGGCCTCCTCCTATGTAGCAATTCCTTCACTCCTAAATAACACATCAGAAATTCATCTTGGAGATTTTGGTAGGACAGAGCACCAATTGTTGATTAAAGCAATGATGCTGATAAGTGAATAGCTCTAAACAAATACATAGTGCAAACACTTTCTGGAAATATAGCTGAGAAAACCATATACTTCAAGATAAGCACTCAGAAACACTGAGGTGGGGAGAAAAGAGAGAAATGCAAGTGTTGACACCAAATACCATTATTCGTGCCAGCCACTACCTCTCTTTGTGGTTTGGATGATGACATTTGACAGATAAAAAGAAAAGTTTGATACAATACAGGCAGGGAGTTGTATCAAGGAGTATCTGATCTGGCACCAGAAGGAAGTTAGCACTGTTGGAGGATACTCAGTGTGAAAGCAAGATGGATGACATGAGTCTAGATTTTGGTCCAGATGGATTACTCACATGGTAAAAGGATTAAAACTGTTCATGACCTACAGGCACTCAAGAGCTACAATGCAGCCTGGAACCGGAGATATTCCACACAAAATATTTCATGCCATGCTCATAGAGCAAGGCCATCTCATAAATTGCCTGGAACTTGACTGTGGCATGTAGATATGATATGCACCAATAAACATCAGACCGCAAATGGAAGAAGAAAGATGGAAGATGAGTTTGCATCAGTCTCACATTCTTCCACTGAGGTCTCCCATTTCCACATGATATAATTCTTATTGTATATTAACTAATAGGAGAAAACTTGTTTTCTAGTTCTGCTTAAGATGTGCTAAACACATTGAATATTAATGTGTGTCACTTTCAGTTGAACACATCCATATTGCATGCTATTTTGATGGGTACTCTCTCGCATTACTTTACATCCCACCAGGAGCAGCTCTTTGTGTCATACCAGGGACATGCTGACCCAGGTCACCTCCTTGTTTAGATGCTGACACACAGCCAGGTTCAAGCCACTACTGGATAAATGCTATTGGCACAATGTTGAACTACCAGCGGTCCAGGACACAGCATTGGTTCATGCACTGTTACAACTGACACTTTACAGAAGTCTGAGGTCTTGTCCTCCAGATCTCAGTAGAAGCCACATAACAAAGCTAGCAATACATGAGGGAGAAGACAAAGTCTCTGGCAGAGATCCTGCCAGTTGTCTGGGATTTACCAAAGTCTGTGACTGTTGAACTGGCAGGGCTGGACTGCTGTCTGGGACTAACAGGCAGTCTTAAGGAGAGAGAGGGTCATTAAAAACCAAATTCTCTTGGCCATGCAAAAGCCTATGTAGCTCTCGTGGCGATAGACACCTATGTTTAGGGATCTGCAACACATTCTTGTGCTTCCCACTTTCCTCTAACCTCAAAGTGATATCCTGACCCAGCATGGGAAAAGAGCTCAGAAATGCCAGGACCAATGTTGCTCTGGGCACGGCTGGCCCTTCCAGCCATCCCATCTCCCTCTGGGCCGCACACTGTGGCAGTCCTGTTGTGTTTACATGAGTGTGTATCACAGTTTGATCAAGTCTCTTCCTAAGGCTACAACTGTCAGGACAGCTAATGAGGTGCATCTGACAGTATTGCTTTCACTTGATTTTACAATGTGTTGTTAGGCTTGTTTCCTGCCACAAAAAAAAAGCAGCATTTGAGCAGGAGATGAAGTCTTCTCATGAAACCTATAACAAACCACAGAGATACAGAGATTCCAGTAATAAAAGAGATGTGGGATGTAGTACGCACAGACTCTGAGGGTCTGAGCAGTCATTGAAGGACTCTATTTACTTCATGATGAGCGTGTGCGTGTCCGTAGGGCACCTAAGTGGGACTTCATGGTACAGTGAGTTCCCCACCACATCAAGGTCCTGCAACACCTACCAGTGCAGAGAGCTCTGTTTTTTTCATGTTCTACCATGTAGAACATCCAAGGAGAGGCCAGTGTGACTCGTACCAGTGCCATGGTTGAGCCCTGTTCCAGATACCTGTGCCTAGGGGAGGAAAACATACCTTGCGAGATTGTCTTGAAGATACATTAACCTCATTGTTTCCACTCTTCCAAGGCAAGCATGAGATCAGAAGATTCATATCCCATAAAATCCCTGGATCCTACCAGATAATTGAACATTTTTAGGCTATGAGACCCTAAACAACAAACAGCAAAATCTGCACACACTGTCTTGTGAAAATAGGGATTTCCCTAAAGGAAGAGTGTTCTTCTCAAATGGCTCTACAACCTGATATTGAAAAAGAACTTCCAAAAACTTTAAAGCCAACATTTCCTGTTAGGGAATATATGGAAGATGAGTGATTTTTGAAGAAAAAAAAACCAGAGTATCCTAAAAGACATAAAATTATATTGTGCTGCTATGACACACAGGAGAATTCATATTTCTTGATTTAAAAAAAATAGCAAGACACTTTCTATGGTAAAATCAGCAATCTCAAATGTGATTGTTAATGTAATCGTTTTGTTTCACTTATTTCTAAAACAGTCAACTCATACTCATTTCTTCCAATATTGATTTTTTTAAGGATGAGTGTTTCTGAAGAGAAAAACTTCTATTTATAATAGTGAAGAAATAGATAAAGCACTTACAACACAAAGGTCAGACAAGGTGCGATAGCAGCATGTTAAACCAAGGTATGGTGGCTTCTCAGATAGCAATGGTAGATGGCTCAAAGCAGACATCAAATCTTATCACGTTCATCTCACTCAGTAAAAGCAAATTCAAATGATCCGCACCCTAACTATTATCACATTTTCCAGAAAAGATAAAAGAACAAAGACACTTTAATCAATACGGAAAGAACAGCAGATGTTTGGACTCAAGCAAAGAGAAAACACAAAGTCTTACAGGGGAAAAGTGATGATTTCCAGGCTGTTCTCAGGATCAACTGGATAAGATTTAAGATAAGGAAATTATGTAAAAACAGGGCATTTAAAACATTTGTATCTGCCTTGTACCCATGGAAGCCTTGATGGAAAAGATAGATGGTCTTTACTTCCATAACACAAAAGCTAACAGGGAACTTTTCAAATAATTTGTCTGGCTTCTTGAAGCAAGGATATCTGAGAAAACAAGTAATTACCCTTCAGGAACCTAGCTCACATGCTGGGAGGCCTCAATGCATGAAGGCACAAAGTCTGGTCAGTCTCTCTGAGCCTCATCTCATCTGAGCAGCACCTCCTCTCAAAATGTGGAGTCCACATTGTAGTAGGGCCTCCAGTTTTAGGTGCCAAATGAAATTTTGGACTAATTGAGGCCAAGAATATAGCAGATATCAGAGAGAGCTTTGATCATAAAAGGACTTCCAATGTGCTGAAGGATTGTCATGAGATATTTTGTCTGGAGATGCTTCAGGTGATTTTCCATTCCAAGCCATGCTGCTCTGAAACAGGAAGATTTTACAGATCTCTCTGACCAAAGAGAAGGACTGAGCATTTCCAGCTGACTGTGCAGCAAATGCCTACACAAGAGTCACTTGAGAAATGCGCTCTTCTCAGCAGGTGCCCCACCAGAAGGGCTGTGATGAACAAGAAAGAGCTCAAGAGGAGCTCTGCACAGCCTGAAATATCTGAATTACAGTGGGCAGTGGAACCTGCTGTGGGGACTAGAGTTTTGTAGATCAGAGCTCAGTACAGTTTTGTATTGTTCTCTAGGATATTGAAATGGATAGGTTTTTCTTGCTTGTTGGCAGTAGTTTTTTTCCTTTTTTTTTTCTACTTTGCTGCTTTCTTTGCTACTCTGTTATACTGGAGGAAATAAGTGATGACCTGCAAGCGACTATGCAGAAGTGACTCTGAAAAATGCATGTAGGCAACCAGAAGGCCTTTGGGAAACCTGTGGTGCTAGTTTCAGTATCTAGGAGAGTTTGTGGAATTTCATCTCCTGAGAAAAGGCTATCCATGACCGCTGAAACCAGTGACAAGCTGTAAATGTCTTCCTAGAGGCACACAGATCCCTGATCAAATCTATGCACATGGTGGGTGGGTACTAACCCAGGTTCAGGCAGTCTGAGATGAAGACAGTTCTTGCATATGGAAATGGAAATGAACTCCATTCAGTTCCTTGGAATGTGAGGTGTGATAAATACAATTAAAGGAATAATTCAGGCAGTTCAGTGATCAAGTTCAGAGCTAGTCAACAAAGAAATTTCCATTCCAAGGGAAATACTTGCATTTTGAATCTTCTTTCCTATCTAACTTACAAGCAAGTTTCAAACAAACAAGCAGTCAAACAAACTTTATAATAAAATATCTTGAAAAGAAAAAAAAAATGATTCAAAGACATTTAAAGAAACTGTCTTATAATAGCACAGTCGAAATTTGTAACACAGTAATCAAAGAGAAATGAGGTGGCTGAAAAGAATTTGAGAGGTTCGAGCTGGAATCTCCTATTTTCATTTTAAATCATTCTAATGTTAATATTTTTAGATTTTGCATCAGAATTGATGCATTTCCATTAAGCACTGATGTTTCAGGGAAATTAATTTCCATCCATTTTCCAAATAGTAGAGGGATTCACAGCCTTTAGTTAGCAATAACTGATAAAGAAGAGCTCTTGCCAATCGGCTCTTTAGACATGCATTTTAAAATATTGCAAGAATGAAACAAACACTTTGGAAGCAATTGATTTTCATTCAGCAAATCCCTGTCTCTGAAAGCTGAAGCCGTAATTTGGATCAGATGTCTGAACAGTTCATAGCTAGGGGACAGATAGAGAATTGTTGAGACTTGCTTTGAAACACATGATGGGCTGAATTTCAATTGTCAAAATTCTTGTAAAGTTGAAGGTTCCTGCTGACTAGATATTCAAGAAAAACAGCAAACTGTAGAGGAATGGAGGGAAAGAAGAGTGGCAAAATATAAACTAGGGAATATAACAAAAGCTCGATGGGGAAGCTGAGCCATTGAGGGATGTTTTGATACCCAGGGTATGTACCCATTTTAGCAGGATTTGGTGTTCCTACATTGCAGGCCATGTATGCCTCCACAGCAGCAAAGGTTTTGCTTTATAACACACCAGGAACCTGTTGCTGTTCCTTGAAGCAACATTATTCCTGTTAGAGATACAAACTGTTAGAGACAGTCTGGAGCCTGCAAATGCGAGATGTGCAGCCTTGACTGGAACGTGTGATGACAGCTGAGTGCTGCTTGATTTCATAATTAGCTGGGCTGTTCAAAGGCACCTCCAGCAGTTAGGAACCCATTTCCCACTGATGTCTGAGCGGCTCAGGCACCTTGCTTTCCTACACCTTAGAATCATTAGTGGTGAGGAGTGCAAGTGGCCTTTCTTCTGAGGGGGAAGAGGGAAATCTGTTTCATTCTGACATGGCAAAAATGTTGACTTCTAAAAATTCTCCTCAGGGTGGGTAAAACCACTTGTTCCTGGGGCAGCTTGGCTGTGAGGATGCCTTGGGTCTAAAAGCCCTGTGTGCATTGGTTGGTGTGGAGGGCCGTGGCCACTGCGTTATCCCAGAGCTGTCCCTGTGCCTTGGGCTGGGCAGCTCTGAGACCTGGCAAGGCCCTGGATCAAGGGGATTGTAGACAGGGAGCCAGGGGCTTTTTCACAGGAGTGAGCACCTTGTCCCCGTATTTTGTGAGTCACTGCTCCAGGCAACAGAAATATGAATCTGAGGTTCACTGACACTTCCTACTGCACACATCTCTGCTGGACTCAGGGGGGACCTCCTCAGAGTGTGCTGAGAACACAAAAGAAAATGCCTGTAGAAGCACTGTTCATTTCACAAACAACAAAAACAACAACAAAAAACCCAGAAAACTTAAGGCATCCTGTGTTTAAAATCTGCTAGTGCTAGCAAATCTTCCCTGCAGTTTACTTCAGCACTCTGCCACAAACATCACAGAAATTACTAAGAAAAAAAACTCATGACTACAATTATGAAAACTAAACTTCTCTTTAGAGGAGCAATCTTTAATCTTTATTTATTTATTTGCCATTCGAGCTATAACAAAGATTGTTAGACGCAAGTCATTCAAGAAAATAAATTTATTAGACATTTTTCAATGAGAGAAGAGTATGGAAAATGCAAAAAGAAGAGGATAGCAAGGAAAACTTTATTCAGTCCATATTGGTAGTGCTGTGCTAAGGAGAAAAAAGTCTTGACAGATTTCCAGTCCTTTTCCAGTGTAGACTCACTATGACTAGCTACAGTCACATTCAGCCAAGTAATTATGCTCTGAAATTTCAATAGTTTTTTAAACAAATCTGAAGTCTGAAATAAACAAAAATTTAGATGACTCTTTTGCAAAATGCCAGTTCTTGTTTCCATCCAGCTATAATTATCTTGTGAACTTTTCTACAGCAACATATCTTTACAGATGAACCTGCTTTTTGTTTTCTCATTAGGATAAATGCAAGGAGGCGGTGAATGTTGCAATTGATTGTACAACACGGTGTCATCAAGTGACACCATAGCTGAATGTCTATCTAATTTGGCCCTGTAGGAAATGAAAATAAAACATAAAATATAATTATGCTAACAAAAAAAGACGGTAGGTGCTTCAGAACTACAATGATTTTCTTATTAAACACTGCACCAAGAAAAGAACCATGATTATTTGCCAACAGATCTACACTTTAAAATTAGTGAATTAATGGCAACATTCACCTTTTTTTTTCGATAGATGTTTAGAGCATTTTTGTGACCTCTCAATAGTGCATAACGTAAGACCAACAACCCATACTGGCTGAAGTTAGTCAATATAAAAACACAATATAGAATAGATTAGTGTATTTTAAAAGCTTTTTTTATATATAATATAGAATTAATTTTCAGTACTGCTTTTTTTATACAGGATTCTGTATCAAGAACTATAGTTGCTGTCTGATCAAAAAATAAACAGATTTATGTCTATATAAAACACATTCTTCATATAATCTTTTATTGCTAAATTCAAAGTAATTAAGAAACATTAAATATTCAACCAAAAGAAAAGATGCAGAAGAGAAGAGAAATGGGCCACGGATAATTTTCAAAGCAAAAGCAACAATAGAGTATGCAAAAGGATAAAAGCAGTATTAAAAATGAACCAAAGAAAGCAGGAAATGTCATACAACAGCCAGTGTCAGACAATACAAATAATTGATTAGTGGCTTTGTTTCTTTTTCAGCAACACAAAAACTAGCGGAAATGATTTTTATGCTTTGTAGTTTTTAGCAGCTTTAGTATTATCTTTGCATTTTTAAATGAAAAAAAAAAAGCTTTTGAAATGCATATTTGGTTTATTTTGACTAATTATTTTTTCTCTGTTTGCTTCTCTTTTGCTAGAATGCTTAATTGAACCCGAAAGCATGTTTCTATACTGCTGAATTGCTTTAAGGTAAATGGGCAGCAAACTACTGCAATAGTCTCTCATGCCAAGATTTTTTTCAAAATTTTAGTCTAGTTTAGGAAACTAGACTCCTGCATCCCCGGACTTCCCCCAGTCCCATATTGCAGACATTAAATGGTGTGTTAATAGTGCTGTTCACTTTCAGACATCTGATTTTCTCTGCTTTCAGGAAGATAAGCTTTCCACCAAATAGAAGTCTGAGGATTATATCTTTTGAGTTATAGTATCAATGTCTGAACAATGACTGTAAATTGTGGAAGAAAGAAAGAAGAATGGAAATATGTTAGGCCATGGCTTGAAGCATTTGAGAAATTTCTGCCTTGTGCAGCTAATACATATTGTGTTTTAGAAGCTTTTAAAGGCAAATGCCTGCTCAGTGGGAGGCAGAATAAAAGAAACCTCCTTCCTAGCAGAGTACAGAGGAGAGAAAGAGAGGTAATTTCTAAGTGCCTCCTTCATCAGTCAGGGAAATGTGTGAAGATGTACTTTTATTCTCAAAAGTAGGGTGCAGGGGCATTGAATGTGTAACAGTACTTCTTCATGAATCACTTCAGAAAAAATCTCCAACCCATTCTATAAACTTTAATAGATTGTTATGGCACATTATCAAATTTGAAGCTGCTGTACATGTGTTGTTAATATGCTACGGCATTTGTAATTGAGTATAACCTCTTATGACATTAAGAATTTGACTGTCCATCCAAAAGGCATCCAAATGTTTTAAGAAGGACGAGTGTGTTTCAATAAACCTTGTAACCAAGAACATATGCTCAATAAACAAAAAGCTTTTATTGATTTCATAAATAGCAAGACAATGTCAACACTGAAGCACTATGGTACGTGTGTAATGGGGAGTCACAGATACATGCCGATGGGCTCTCTGCTATTCTCCTTGTCTTGGGATGGGACCAATGAGACTACGGTCTCCCCCTCACCCCTGTGAAGGCCTGTGGGGAGCTACCTGCATAGGAACCGCAACTACGGAGCAACAGGAACAAAAGGCTATTTGATCTCTAGTCATCATGTCCTGCATTTTTCCTCTATGCCTTTTTCCCTGCTTGGATACTCCCTTGTCAGAATTTCAAATCCTCTTCCAGTTCTTCTGCTTTTCATCCTCTAACGTGTATATGGTCCTCCAGGCTTTTAGTCATGCTTGTCATCTCCTGGGGATGATTTATGAGATCAACAAGCCTCATATAGGACATGCCCAGCCAGAGTTTACCAGAACGGAGAAGCCACACAGTTGCACAGCATAACAATGTTAGCCAACTGCCAGCATAGATAAAATACTATTTTTCCTTTTTTTTTTTTCAGTTTTGGAATTTAATTGGTTTCTGCTCTTGCCATTGTGGCGAGTGCTTGAAAATGGAAAGGCATTTTTCCAGCTAAATCTCCTGGCAAAGCTTCCTGTAGCATTGTGTTTTGTGCCCTAATTTTACACTCCTTTATAAAATGAATTTTACTGAGGATGTTCTGATGATGATGATTAGGTGACATTATCCTAACATCTTTGTATAGATCTAAAGCAATTTACTTGCTTTGTCATGACACCTAGTGCATTTAGGCTTTCTTTTTTTTTTTCTCTATATATTTGCTCTAATGCTCTCAATAGAAGTCAACATTCTGTGAACACTGGGAAGAAACCATTGAGTGGACCCCCTTTTCCATGGATAAGTTGTTGCAATAACGTCTGATCCTCCGTAAGTTCCTCTTGGGGGAGTTCTTTGGCATATGCCAGCAACATTCAGAGAAAAGTGAGAAAAGCATAATTAGGTAGGTCAGTCCTTGTAGGATGGCAGAGGGAAGATCAGTGAGAGCTCAACTCAGCCAAAGCTTGGATATAAAGTGGGACATATTTTGCTTTCAATTTCTAAAAAATAAAAAAAATAAAAAATCAGCAAAGTCCTTTCCAATTATATTGATAGAAAATATGGGATAAATTGGAGTGAAAAAAAAAAACAGGGGCAGAGGTGAGAGGGTAGTAAAAAGCAGGAAGAAGATATAAAGCCAGAAAAAACAGGAGCAGAGAAAAGTGGAAGGGCTACCTAGAGATATATTAGCCAGCCCCTTGGAGAATGAGTTACTAAAAGATCTCTGTTGGCTATGTGTATTAACTAAACTACAGATGACCTATGTGGTTAGACATCTGGCTGGTGTCTGAACAGGCAGTCTGTATCTATGCCTGTCCAAAAAAAGCAGAAGTGTCTGTATTCAGCTCTGTCTTACAGTGAGAAAAGGGCCCAGTTCATCCTGAGTTAAGGTAGCAGGCCCACCGGTCATTCAGCCACTGACTTCAGATAAACAGGAAAGAAACAGGCAAATTCAGTGGGACTGACAGGATACATACTAAAAGGATCATGTAGAAACACATGTTTATAATCTCAGGTATCTTGAATTATCTGTATATTTGTCAAAATAAATGCTACTTTTATCTTTAAAGGAGGATTTTTTTTCATTTTTCTATCAGAAACTAAAACTGATCTCAAGTCTTTCCTGAGTATACAACAGCTTAAGTGTTGATTCTAGATCTAGAAATTTATTTTAGTCCATTGGAATGCATATTCCACTTCTTACTACAGTATTACATTACGAAGCCTAAGTAGACATTTGCTAGTTTTCAGAAACATATGAATTTTGTTTGCTTGCCAACATATAGAACTTATAAGTTACCTAACTTGGCATGTGGTTTATTGCAAGGAAGTCTGCTTGTATCCTATCATTGACACCAAGTAGAAACACTCACAGTTTGTTCTAGTTCTTTATGTTGGTTGGCATTTCAGCTACAATTGCTCTCTAGTTTTGGCAGAATTGTGTTGATCTTATTTTAATTCTCTTAATAAAAAACTTTATTATTATCATTATTTTAGCTCTAGTTAGTGATAACAATGCTACTTTGAACTGGAGCAAATGCATGTATGCCATCAAGAGAATGGCAAATGCCACATTTCTGACACAGAGCCCAAATCCAAGTGCTCCCAATCTGCAAGTGCCAGTCTCCCACCATGGGGGGACACAACTTAAAGAAAATGTCACTAGAATACCCCCAAGCAGAGGCCATGTCCCCTCCTTCTCCACCCACCATGCCAAGTCTCAGCATGCTGTTGAGTCGTGTTGATTTTGGACCAGGCTTGAAAGCTTCCAGTGAGTGAGAGAGCAGCTCGATAGAGAGATGAGGGAGACGCCCCAGGGCCCATCACTGCATCCTGACAGGAGCCTTGGGAGGGAGGGCCACTCTGCTCTGCTCTGGCTTTCAAGCAAGCCGTGCCTCTGGGAATGGGGGCTGGCCACCCTGTTTTACACAGGAGGAAGTCTGCTTGAAGGGGTCAATGAGGCTTTAAAGCTACTACAATAGAGATACATTTTTAAAGTTCATATGTTTCGCTCTCTCCTGTTTCTCCCCAGCTCTGTGCTGTGTTTGCCACAAGGCTGTGGGGATTAGTGAGAGAAATCAGGCAGTGAACCTGACCCAAGCAAGATGGCAGAAGGGGTGACACATGCAGCTGAGCTGGGCTCAGTGTGAGCTAGAAAGGCCTCTACAAAAGCCAGGGCAGTTTGTGTTCCCTAGATGGATGGAGGATGGATGGTGCCTCTGACTTCTCCTCATGGGACATTCTTCAAAAGCATCCTAAAAAATGTGTAAGCAGTCAGTATAAGCTTGGCAGATACCTCTAGCTACAGCAGATCTTTTTCATAATCATTCTCAACAGCTCCAGAAAGGGTGCAACTAAAAAGGAGCTGAATGCTTAGAGCACTAAACATAGATATTTCTAAATCCTGTCCAATAGTCAGGGAAACCTGGCCGAAACCTGTCAAAAAAGAGATAAATGGTATCTCCATTACCATGTATGAACTTGCATCCCCTACCCCCATCATCTCCTCTGTCACCACTGCCCCTGTGTCCAAGAGCTAGCAGGTATTTTGTGTACTATACTTAGTCTTCATGTACAGTTATTTGGAGTCACGCAAGAGGAAAACACTGAAATAGGAGAACTATTGGGGATATTTAAAACCTAAGTGAGAACAATGACAAACTATTCCTAAGAGAACACTGCCATGCAATTTTAAACTGACATGGGTAAAATTAGGTATTATGTCTCAATAGCAGAGTCACAGTATCAGTATGGGGCATATTGCTTAAGGTCAGGCCAGGAATATGTCAGGCTCACAAACTGTGAAGTTAGAAATGCTTTATTGCCAGTACAGCCAATTTTATTTCTTTGTTTGTGCATCAAAGCCCATGCACGTGCTGTGCCATGAAGCACTGCTGCCAGTGACCTGCAGGGTTAGTGATGCATATTTCCTTCATTTAGTTCCCTGTGGTCTATTTTAAGCAAGTAGCTCATAATATTGTAGTGTTGAAGAAGCTCATAATCCTGAAAACACTAACCTCATTACAAACCTGGGGATTAAGACCTAATACAGTGCTATCATTGCCGTTTTACAGACGAGGAACTGAGGTAAATGTGAGTAACTTGCTCAAAGCTACCTGTGGAGTTTGTGGGAGATATGAGAATTGACCGTAGATCTTCTGAATGCTGAGTGAAGTACTGAACCACCTTTGCTCTTGCTAAACTTCTATTGCCTGGTCAACTATATAGTTATAAGAACAGCAAAGTCTGAAGCAACAATGTGAAAATATATATATATCTCCAGGGCCTTTTCTTGAATGGTTCTGATTAAACCCAATGCGCTTGCTGAAGTCAGTGGGAGTCTTTCCCAGTAACCTCAATGAACTTAAATGGTGCCCTGAGAACATGGCATGTAGCAAACAGAGATAAGGAGTGTGTAAAACAGAGGTGAAGGTAATTAAAATATGAAAACTAAAGATGTGTACTTGGGGGAAAAGAAGCACAGTGTTGAGTGTTGCCTTATAGTTGAGAAAACAGCCATGTCACCTGTTTAACTTATACTGAGGACCTCTATTCAAAGCTTTCTGGTCTAATTCAGAAATACACATAAGTGTCTGCTCAGAACATGGAGGCACGAGCCCTGCCCCCGTGTCACACACCTTTCCTTCCTCTCATGTAGCTGCCTGCTACATGCTGTTTGCTCAGTCTGCATCCAAACCCCACGTGTCTCCCCTTCGGTTCCCACTGGCATTTCAGATGCTGGGCCGCAAATCTTTAGCAGTGATGACAGAAATCTAAGCCCCCTTTTTCAGATTCCTGTGCAAAGATAATATAAAGATATGGGTAGAGTTACCCAGAGTCTAACTGCCAGCCACAACTCATTCCCATTCTGCCTGATACATTCATAAAGGTCTGCTGCTGGTTCGTATGTTGCCAAGAGCAAAGGGAGAAATGGGCAAACTGATTCTGCAGCCAAGCTTTCAGAAGTCACAGCATAGAAACATGTGGTTTCCTGTTACTAGATTAGTGCCAACATAGTGAGTAAGCCAAAATTAAATAAACAATCTGTGAGGACAACAAAATAGACCAAGAAGCAATTAGAGGTAAAATCAAGGAAATTGGCTTCCAGGAGACCAAGTAACACAAGATTTTTTCAGCTTCTGTATTGCACAATTTCTCCTGTCACCATTACCCTATTTCAGTTAAGTGCATTCAATTATTTAAAAGCAGGTATATAGCACAAGCTCCCATTTGTGTGCAACAGCCCACCTGATTACTTGATTGCATACCCTTTCTCAGATAACCCAGTGCAATATTATCTTTACTGTTGCTGCAGACATCATTTCTAGTTGAACCATTTACCCAAGTAAACCAGTTTGCAGTTCCCAGTTCAGGTGAAAACCTGAACTCTGAAGGCTGGGCTGGCATGTGTGCGTGTTGATAGATGCACGGGTGGATTTGTACTTTCTCTGGCTTCTGTTGTAGGAAGTCCTTGGTATTCCCCATGTGGCAGGTGGAGGTGGCCCTATCGCTGGTGTGCCACACTATCAGAGAGCATTTGATTTCTAGACTGTATCCTGACTTCTTGTATGGCCACAGAAGTGTGACATGTTTGTGGTAAGAGCAGTACAGCTTTGTATACTAGTGATTATAACCAGAAATAGTGGATTTATTAGATCCAGCAGCAGTTTCTTTATGTTTTTCATAGGCCCATAAGTCTCAAGGTCAGAAAGAATCTCTAGCTCATCTTAACTAAGCTTCTAACAGAGGCCACTGTATTCTGTCCAACCTCTTGTGCTCAGTAACCATCCTGACCTGAAGCCTATCTTCTGGAAAAGCACCCAATCACATTTGGACTGCATTAAGCAATGGGAATCTACTACTTTTCTTTGGCAGTTTATTCTGCAGTAGCCACCTCCTGTTAAAAAAAAAAAAAAAAGATATGATTGATTTCTATCTTGAATGTGGCTGGTTTTGAATTCCAAATATTGGGCTTTCTTGCATATTTTTTTCTGGTAAGTTAGAGAGTCCTTTAGTACCAAGTATTTTCTCTCAGTAAAAGTACTTTTGCATGAATTGAGTTACCTTTTAATCTAAAGAAATCAGTAACTTTTAAATACTGCTATATGATTTTTTTTTCAGTCCACAAGTCATTTTATAGCTCATTTCTGCACTTCTTAAACATCTTTTAATCATGTCAGAGCCAGATTTAGAAACAGAATTCTCCTTGTAACTGTCACCATCACTGATAAATACCATATGGCTTTAAGGTAATTCAGAGGAGGGTGAAGAGAGCTGAGGGGGTGAAACTGGAATTCTGTTTCATGTGAGGTCAGGAAATGAAAGTCCTCATCTTACAGGATCTCCTGTTATGTCTCACTAAAAGAAAGAGAATTCATTTGAAACAGTTGTTTATACTTATTTCAGAGAAAGAAACAATGTGTTTGATCTCATATAGCTTGGTGAAGACCAAATTTTCAAAGGAGGATAGAAAGGGGAAAAAAATATAAAAAAAAACCCTGCTAAGTCATAGGCAGGATACCTATATTTCAAGATTCAACTTAGATTAACACATAGAATCACAGAATGCTTAAGGTTGGAAGGGACCTCTAGAGATCATCTAGTCCAACCCCCCTGCACACGCAGGGTCACCTAGAGCACGTGGCACAGGACTGCGTCCAAGCGGGTTTTGAAGATCTCCAGAGAAGGAGACTCCACAACCTCTCTGGGCAGCCTGTTCCAGGGCTCTGTCACCCTCACTGTCAAGAAATTTTTCCTTAAGTTCCTGTGGAACTTTTGATACTTTAGTTTCTGGCCATGGGGCACAAATGTCCCTAATGGCTCTGCAGACGACAGGCAGCCATACCTATTTTTCTTGCCTAGAAACAGGGTTCAAAGAGAAATTTCTTTTTCACCATTTGCTCTCTGCAGATTTGACTTACTAAATTATCGGTTGTTCTGTCTCTTAAACATAGCAAACAACAATGTGCTGGTTTCATGACTATTAGATTTGTTTTAGAAACTGTTACTAGCTTCAGAATGATGTAGAAGAATCTAGTCTTTCATTAAAAAATAAATGCATTCTGCTACCTTTGGCTGGGTGTACAATACTAAATTGGATCATCTGCTCCTGGGTGCTGGAGGACAGCTGTTAAATTGTGTGAGTGGCCCCTGGCACAGCTTCGTCCTAGACCAAACAACACTGCTGGGATTCCCAGGCGCGGGTTGGTAGATAGCAAGGAACTGTTCCCCAGAGACTACTGGCGTCCAATTGCCCTGTTTTGGAGGAGAGGGAAGTTTAATAGTACCAGCCCAGGCAGTTTTGTGCCAGCTGGTCTCAGTACTGGAAAACAGTCATGAATATGGCTAACTTGACAATACAATTTGCAAGTAACCTTGGAGCATTTGTTGAGCACAGACCAATCCAGAAGTAAGTCTGGAGCCTCCAGGCTGCCTGGACTATAATCACAATGTACAAACTGTCCCTTTCCTCTCAATAGACAGCTAAAGTTATCCTTGGGGACTGCAATTCACATGCTTCACTAATGGTTGTTTTGGCCCTGATTTGCAAGAGATTTACACGCTCACTCAGAATAAACAACTTACGCTCATGATACAACATTAACATCTTAATTTTATTGCAACTTTTACTTTAATTGAGGTCTGTCATAATGCCCTGGCTATTAGAGTCAAGAGATTACACGTGAACTTTCGCTTCGTTCAAGTCCTGTAATCCTGGCAGAGTAAACAATCAGAAATGGAAAACAAAATATCCGGAAAGCTCAGCAAACTTTATATATCATGTAACTATATATACTGTGATTATTATAATTTGCATATAATCATGTGATTTTAAGACAATCCTCAGTGACTTGGGGCATTGATTTTTTTTTAATGCTCAAAGTTAACAATACTGCTTGAGTTGGCTATATGGCATTAATAAATCAGGAGCTTTTACAAGGAAAATTATTTGTCTGTGTGTGTTTTCCAAAAACATCCCCAACACATCAAAGGCCAACGTATCTAACTGAAACCCTGAGGCTGTTGCTATCTGTCAATGAAGTATTTATGAAGACCTATAGGCAGTCAAGAGGAAATCCTTTATAAGGAAAGATAAATATGGTCCTAAAAAGACCTCAAAGAGATGTGGTTGTTCTATTGACTACAGCAGACCAGGTAGCTGTGCAACATGTAACTTTTGCTATTGCATTTTCTGTAGTGCCATACCTCTTAAAAGCCTTCTTTAAAAAAAAAAAAAAAAGTGGGAAAATAAAATTGCACTGAAGGCACGAAGAAATGCAGAAATGCATCCAACTACTGAAATAAATGTATTAGTAACATTCAAACTGTTAGTAAATCATTTTCTGAGTAACTTCTGTTCCTCAATTTAAAAGAAATTGCCACGGAATTTAGAGCTATCTTGCCACAGAGTAGTAGTGGGCAGAACACTGGTACCAGTGTATGGCCACAATTCAAGGTGCTCAAATCAAGGTTTCAAGATGCTCTACAATACAAATGAGCATATAGCAATAACCACGTCAGCAGCTGAATGGGTACAAAGCAGTCCACTCAGTCTCTGTAAGAGTTAGGGCTGCTCTAGTTTTCCAAGCTCCCTATAGTTTTATATCATCTGAGGATTGCTGCAGTTCAAACTCCACCCATGAATTATCCTTAGCTCTGAAGATAATCTGGACATTGGAGTGGCTCAAAGAAGCTAAAGTAGACCAGTTGTCTTGGTGCAATATGAACAGGCAGACTGAGAAAGCACAGCCGATTTGGAAGGTGAGTGCTTCTTGGTGAGAAGACTTCCTTTGCTCCCTAGGAAGACAAAGCAACCACTAGATGTATAACAACCCAAACATTAGTCCAATTTCATGTTCATGAACCTGCTGACAGTCATACGAGCTCAGAAACCTAAACTTCTCCAACTTACCTCTTTGGAAGAAAACTCTACACAGGCAACCAAGGCATAAATATGTAACAGTAGGACCTTGATACTCAGGGAAAATTCTTCAGCCAACTCTGTATCGGGACACTTGCCCTCTTCCTAGGCTTTCTGTTTCAATGGAGAGGAAACCCAGGTGCATGGGAGGTGGGGTATACTCCACACAGAGCACTGGTTTTAACAGAGAGGTGGCCAGGGCTGCCACAGCAGTCATCTGCTCTGCAGCCCAGCACAGACTGTGAGTTTCCACAGGGTGCTGTGCTGACTCCGACCACCCACACCACCGAGTCAGGAGACACATGCAGGGCAAGCAACGATGATGATGCAGCTGCAGGGAAATGCAGCAGCATATGGGATATGGGTTTCACTACCTCACTTACTTACTACTTTCCTACATTATAGTAGGGAAAAAAGTATTAGAAATTAAAAGAGGCTCCTGGCATTTCCCATTGTTAGGCCCCATCTTAAATTGTTTATAACTTTACCAGCTTTAACCATACAGGCTCCAGCATGCCAAGTTTGGTGTCTACTTAAACTCCTTGGAAAATATGAGCCAACAATTCAACCATTTCTGGGAAGACAATAACTAAAAATGTTAAAAAATAGTGACATTTTCTTTGAGCTGCTCTAGCACCCCCAAGCTCTGGAGGATCTGTCTGACACTTGGCCGGAGATGGCTTTTGTGTCTGGGCCATGCCAAGTGACAAGTCTTTGAAAATCTGTAGTTTATGATGATCAGGAGAAACTTGTTAGAGTGTTACAGCTAAATTCCCTGGAGAGACTGTCTGAAACAACAATGTCCCAGCTTCTGGTGAGTGCAGAAACAGCAGTTCTGTGCTTTGTGATCTTAGTGCTTTGCACCAGATACTAGATGAGGAAGATTCTCTTGTGCTCCTCAAGCTCCCCCTGCTTTTCATTCTGTGATTTTCTGGCTCAGTTTCAATGAGCTAGACAGTTAGTTTGAGCATTTCCTCATCTCGTAATGTTCAGATGCTAGGATGTTTTAATGCTAACAAACTGGAATAGGTGGGGCAGTGTGGGTGTAAAGATATTATCGCTCTTCTCTTCTGAAAGAACTGTGTTTTCAGGGATCAAAATACGAAAACCAGAGAACGCAGTAAAAAATGTCACCAGAAAAAATAAAATCAATTAAAGGAAAGAACTGGGGCCCTGATTCTGATCTCATGACTGACATATTTTGATTTCATTCAGGACAATTTCAAATGAAAGGAAAGACAACCTTGAAATTTTAAGTGTCTCCCTACAAAATTTGTGGACTTTTCTTTGATTGCCAGGGTTTTTATTCTCATCCTAGTAACAATGCAAAACAGTATGAAAAATAATTTGTTGCAAAACTCTTTGTGCACTAGATCAAAGTTAATCCTGCAAGAGATTTATTCCTTCCCTCTTCCCTGTCTTCCTAGCTGAGTCTGCCTTGTCTCCCTAGAAAACCTACCTTTACTATCTTTTCACTCAAACTGGATCTGCTTAAGCAAGTCTTTCTGTGCTTTTGCCTAATGGTAAGTAAGCATAAATAATGAAAAGTTGCTAATCAACAGTTCATCACAGAGTTTTTATAGAGTGAAGGTTTGTAGATGAGGCTTTCTTTGCAACTAGCAAAGTTGCAAACTGCTCCCCTTCCCACGAATACTGTGTTTTCAGAATTGTCTTTCAAACAACTTCTATCCAGATTTAGTGACAATATTACAGTTTTCTAAGATTCTGATGCTTCCAACAGTGTCAGGAGAACAAGTAATAACCAAAGTAGTTCACACTTCTGCAGGTTTAAGTGCACGTTCACGCTCTGGGAGATCTAAGGAGCTACCTGAGGCAACTGTTCATCTAATTGAGCATTGCCATACGTTCAGGAATTCACAGGTTAATCCTGCAGCCCTTCCTACAGGTTATATATGTGCAACTGCAAGAGATTGAACAGCTGAGGGTTCTTGCTACACCCAGCTCTATACCCTCCTAGTAAAAGCAACAGATCATTTTTGTACTTTCACTGTAGTCCAGCTCCTTTTTAGAGAAGCTCCTTCAGGTAAGAAGCTTCTCTGAGCTGCAGATGAGGAGGCAGATCCAGCAGAGCTCCCCTGCCCAGAGCTACCAGAGCAGGGACGTTCATGCTCTGATCGGAGGAGGCACGGACATGCCAGAGGGCAGCGGGCTGTGCTTAAGGAGAGCTTCACTCCACTTATTCTGCAATGGCTCGTAATGATTCTTTGTTACCTCCTGAACTCAGCAGGGAGACCTGCAGCAGTGCAAAACCAGCTCGATATCTACTTGTAATGTTCTTCTAAGAAGCCGCTCAAGCCACAGACCTCTAGATTTATAAACAGTGCAGATTTTCTCTAGCTGATCCCTACTTATAAATTCCTGCCTCCATTGTAACTATTTTTGTACAACCTGCAATTCGGTTCTTTGGAAGAGTTGGATGTTTCTCTTCAAAGGTAAAACAAATCAAGAGATATGAAATTTTATCAAATATCAAATATGTAAACAGAACATAGAATATCCTTTTTTCCTCTCACTTCAAATTAAGTAGCACTGCAGGCACTTTTTTGATCAAATATTTTTTCAACCAGTACACCCACTGAATTATTTACTGCTGGGACATAAAAATTATTCCGAATATCTGTAAATTACCAAAGCACAAGAAGTTTCAACTACCCAAACTGTGTTTTATAGCCTGATTGTTTTGGCTCAAGATAATTTCAGAGCAAGATTGATTACTGCTTAGTACTCCATTGGGCTAGTGAAACCCACATCTGCTTATGCAATGAGAAAAATAAAGCATGGCTTAAAATAAAGTTTTAGTGTTCCTGTACAAACCATGTCTTTTCAGCATTGCAGGTGAATGTCTGCTGATATATGTGTCTATAGAAACAGCTTAAGAGCTCTGCTATATAAAGCAAAGGTGGGATCCAGCTCTCCTGCAGTATTTGTCTGGAATTTCTTTAGTGCCAACGAACAGAAACAGGCTTTTCCATGGTGTGATTCATTTGATCTGTTTTATTTCACCTTAGAGAGAGATGCATTACACCTTAAAAGTGTTCCCTTCTCTCCATGGACTGGAAAGGGTTTCTATCTGACCAGCCCAGGTAGAGGTGTTACCTTTTCAAACACTAGATGAATTCCCAACCCATTTGTCCTAGAGAAGAACTAGTTTCCTTTGACTTGAACACAAACAACCAGGACGGTAAGTACGGGCATACCTGCAGCTGACAGGGCTCTATTTTACATCACAGCCTCTTCTAGTTCTTACACTGCCTGTGCCTAGAGTTTGGGTTTGTATATGTGCTTTTGAAGTGAATCTCCTAATGAACTCTTCCTACTGAGCTCAGTTTGCTTCATGGACCAGTTTCAGGGCCCATCACTGTTTTGCTTTTGGATCAAACTAAGCCAGAAGACGCACTCCAAGGGTGCACCTAACATACTTCTATCGCTAAAGTGTGTCCAGTTCATGAGACCAGACTAGAAGTACTTTGAAGTAAATGCCCCTTAAACTTGCATACTGTGGATGCTGGGACCTCATCTGCATTTCTACTGTACACCTCTACATCTACACTACAGATCCGTTTCTACTGTACTACACTTGCTAATACAGATACAGCCTTGGATTTCTAAAACCTTTCCTAGAGGAAACTTTCTCTGCTGTTGCATGCAGTCAGGAACCATATTTTAAAAGTAAGTGCCTGTGACACTAATTGGCCATCATCCACACTGTTTAATGGTTAACATACCTAGGCCAGTTCAGGGCCACACATCCTTTACACTCAGCTAGGAGATGCCACTTGCCAGAGACTGTCTCCAACTGGCACAGTCTTCTCTTGGGAAGAATGTTTTGGCATGTGGATGTCAGCCGTACCAGGTCACACGAAGGCCAGAAAAGCCTTGCCCGGTATGACTAGAATAAACATGGGCTTGGTGATTACAGCACTCAGCAGAGGTAAAGGAGAAACTCTGCAGGGTGTGAAGAGCCCTGCTCCTCCGCTTTAAGTTAAGTACCCTCTAGAAGAGACAGCATAGCAAAACGACTTCTTGGACTACAGGGTAGTCTGCAGCCTGGTGGTCTGGTCACTCTGCAGAAAGAAAATTGCCCTTAAGCAGAGCAGGCAATTCAGCTCAAGTCTGCCATCCTTGAGTAGTACATTCACTGCGCATACATTGGTCGAAAACCAAAGTACTACTACTTCTCCTGCTCTGCAAGTGTTTCTTCATCAGTATTTTGTGTTGTGTCCCATCCTTTGCTAGGCTGGATCTGTCTACCCCCTCAGGGAAACTGCAAAAGGACATGGGTGCAAACAAAACTCATGGCTGTAAGCTGTTACGGTGCAATGGCCATTAACAGTATAAGGACTCCTGGAGTGAGACAGTGCCCAGAAAATCTTTACACACAAAGACCCCTGGGGAAAAAAAAAAAAAAAAAAAAGCAGGAAAGCAGACAAAGAAAACACTGCTTCCTGAACAGTATTTTGGGGCAAACTTTTGGCAAAACTGCTTCATGCTGTTGAGAATGAAATGTTTCTGAGCATATCCCAAAGTAAAGCTTTAGATGTGTTAGGACCTACACTTGGTGCACTCACAAAGTCTGAGCATGTTCTGGTTATGCCAAATATGAGCTGGACACGCTGTTTTTAGACTGGGTTTCCCTAGTCCTTTCACAGCCATGAACATCCCTTCACTTTTTATCTGTCCTTCAGCACTTTTATCCTGCAGCCTTCTTCCTCCGCCGGGGAGAAAAAGCAGTACATCCTACTGTCACAGGGCTGCTCCATCCCAGGTCGTCAGCCAACTGCCATGTGTTAAGGTGGCAGAGACCCTACTTGTTCCTGTCCCACAAACCAGGACCGTGCGTGGAGACCTCGCGCAGACACGGCTGTAGCCGCCACGAGCCTGCAGCGAGCGGGTCCCCGCGACACCCTGGCGGGCACAGCGCCTTGCCCCGTTTCCCCGCGCGACTCCCCCTCGCTGGAAGCCGCTTCCAGCCTCCCGCTGCCCCCGGCTGCCCCTGAGGCGGCCTCGCCGCGCGTCCCCTCAGCGGCCGCCTCGCGCCTTGCGCCGCCCTCGCGGCCGTTACCCGCGGCGCGAGGCGCCCCGCGGGGGGCAGCTCCCCTCGGAGCGGGCCGGGGCGCCCGGGGGGCTGCGCCCTCTGACGAGCCCGGGCGACGGGAGGCAGCGCGGCGGGGCGGGGTGACCGCGGCGCCTCTAATAAGGCCGGGGCGAGCGCTGGCCGAGGGCTCGTTCGCCTGCGCGCTGCCCGGCGGCCGCCGAGCATGCAGTGCTTCCCGGGCCTCGTGCTGGCGCTCAGCTCGCTGCTGGGCGCGCTGGCGCTGCTGCAGCTCTCGCTCTACCTGCGCGTGCCGTCCCGCTACGGGAAGCACGAGGAGCGGCTGTGCCGCGCGCGGGGCCGGCTGCCGGCGCGCTGCGCCTGGTTCCTGCAGGAGCTGCCCTCCTTCCTGGTGCCCGCGCTGCTGCTCGCGCTGCGCAGCCCGCCCCGCCTCGAGCCGCTCGGCTGCCGCCTCCTCTGCTGCCTCTTCTGCTGGCACTACTTCTACAGGTACCGCCCGGACACCGCCGTGCGGCCCCCGCGGGCGGCCGGGGAGCCGCGGGCGCCTCTTCCCACCCGAGCAGCCGCGGGACGGAGCCCGCGTGCTCCGAGCGGGGACGGGTGGTGTGTGATGTGCAGGTGCTTAGTTCAAAAATCCTCTGCCCCGCAAAATCCCCCCGGTCCCCAGGTAGGCTGGAGCCAGGGATGGGATTCAAGTGTTGTGCCAGGGCACACGCGAAGCGCGGGAGGAGAACCGCAGTGCCCGTGCAGCGCCCGCGGGCAGCCGCAGGCGTGGGAAGCGGAGCGAGGACAGCCGGGATGCCAAACCAGCGCAGCACGGATGCGGGCAGGGAGCAAGTGCTCAGCGCGCCGTGTTAATGCGAACTTGGCGGGCGATTGAACAGCAACCACAGGCTTTCGCTACCACTGCACGGAAGCTGGTTCCTTGCGCCCAACTGGTTATTCCCACTTTAGTACCTATGTAGCGGCTTCTCTTGGTCCAGAAGATCTTTATATTCAGAATTCCACCATATCAATGTCAGTGAATGCTGCAATGCTTTGTCTTTGCAATTAATTCTGTACTTACTGCTCAGGATCTCCCAGAGAGACTAAGGTCTGCAGTAAATGGGACTTGGTTCTGAAGTGCCTAGAGTGGCTCACAGGGCTAGATCTCCCCACGTAAGGAGCTGTGTGCACTTTATCTTCTGTTTCACTTCCATTTTTCCATGGAGTAGTCTCATAAGGAGTTTGATTTTATTATTATTATTATTATCTGTTCATGAAAAAGTTGGCTTTTCACAAGTGGTACATGCACGTGGCTTTGTTATATTATATGGCAAGGTGCTAGCTAACTTCTAAAGCAAAACTTTATTTCTCAGCTGGTTTGCCATTTTCAACCAAATTCCTATTTTTATTATTATTTTTTCTTTGCCAGAAATTTATAGCATACATATAAGAACTGACCAGAAATGATTCATCCATCCAAAATTGGAGAGAAACCATAGGTTGCTGTAGGTAAATGCAAAACAGGAAAATGGTTTCAGGTGCTAAAACACAGTCATGTTACAGAAATTTGCGTTATAATTAGTGTCATTTTTTCCTTTTTTTTTTTTTTCCTTTTCTTCCCCCCACCTTCCAGTTAGCTAGAAGACACTATCTGTGACACATTTAGTTCCCACTTAGCCAGGTGTGTTAATTAGATGCAGTCATCTAAATTTAGTTAAATTAATTCTCTGTTCTCAAAGATTGTGATGACTTCAGAAACACAGAAGCCAATGACCACAACCAGATGGCTGAAAGAAATGTTAGCTTTCTCTGTGTGCTTCATTTGTTGGATCAGTACTTCTTTCCCAATGTTACTGCTTGGCTTAAGAAGCAGCACTGTGTTTTCACACATTTTCTTAAATAGCTTGAGGGCTTCTTCATCTCTGGCTGGAGTATTTTGTTTCCCTTCTGAAAAATAAAGCTCTCAACTTAAACAAGTCTAGGTAACAGACTATTTTGGTTATAATAGAGTATAATAGAGTAATACACTATTGCAATACAGTTACTCAAGTATTATTTTATTGTGTGCAGCATTTTCTCATACAAGCCATTCTGAGACTCTATTTAATCAATTCATATTTAAAATATTATATTAAAATTTAGTGTTATATTATTAGATTAGAAGAGAAGCAAAAAGAACAAATGAGGAGTCTTCCCTCGGTTCACTCGCTAGCCAGTCAGCATAAGGTATTTGAAAAGATGTTCAGCATTTACAAATAACAGCCAAAATGTATCATGATATTTAAAAAAATTCTTATCAAAGACCTTTAATAGAAATAACTTAACAATCACAGAATCACAGAATGGTTGAGATTGGAAGGGACCTCTAGAGATGATCTAGTCCAACCCCCTCTGCTCAAGCAGGGACACCTAGAGCACCTTGCACAGGGTAAAAGAATACTATTTTTTAAATAGTTTTTTTAAAACAATAGTTTTAAAATACTTTCATGAATATACTTGACTGCAAGTATAATCAGTAAGACAGTTCATCAATAATAAAACTGCATTTACTTAATGAATGTAGCCTACTCCAGTTTTTCTCTTTGACTTTGGAGTATTGAAATGAATAAAGCTGTGTCCCTTTCACTACTGACCATCTCCGACGTCTGTATTTAAGCATTCCTTTATGTTTCTATGAAAATATCCTCTTTTGTACAGAGAAAAGTTACTTCATGAATTCTTGCAAAATTTAGTGATATCTTTCTCTCCACAGGGTAGCTTCGGTCATTCCTAGTCGTGTCACGCCTCTTCTACCAAACATCCAAATACAAGAGAAATTTTGCTTAGATGTAGGTATGCATGAGAGAAACAGATTTTTAATGGATTGCTATGCTGTGATCTATTCTGCCTTCCTCTTCACTATACCCAGCTGTGCTGAACCAGTAATTGGCATTTGGATGAAGCATGAATTTCAGAATTTCTTCAAGTCTTGACTAGAAGACTTCAGAAGATGGAGAATCCATCCCTTTCTATGGAAAATCTGCTCTTTTCTTTGGTAGCTTACTCTTGTAGGTCTTCCCTATGGCTTAAATAATTTTTTCTTTCTGAATTTTACTAGTCTCAGTTTCCTCCCAAAGGTGCTCACTATTTCTGTGCTAATTTAAAGCACTCCATAGTATCCTTCAGTATTTTCTTACCATGATGTCACTTACATGGTAATCAGATCATCTTTCAATCTTCTTGTTACGGAGCTGTCAGGACGTCCATCTGCACCAGTGTGATCCAGACAATACAGGAGCACATGATCATATTGCTGATTAATTAGCTGCTGTACATGATATGCTATTTATGCTGGATTTATGTTTTTTCTGGCAGCTTTGTCAGCTGTAGGGGGAACAGAAACGAGCTGATCTGACATAGAATTGTAGTGGTGCTGACACATGATACTTCATCCAGCATGAAATCTGTCAGGATAAAGTTACCTTTCCGTAAATTTAGGAACAGATTTAAACCTGCAAAATGACTTTGTCCTCCTTTTGCACCTGGTATCATGTAGCTTCAACAGTTTTTATTTGATCTGAGGCATCCTGAAACAGATTTATCATGTTACTGAGCTGCAGCTGAAAGTCCTCACTGAAAAACATTTTTCCTTTACCCCTCAGATAATTTCTGTGGCTTTTTTCCTCTTCTCCTTTCTTACATCCTTTCAGAAATTGAGCACAACAGCATCGATTGTACAGGACCAGCGCTGGGGTAGCATTTCTGGAGACATTCCTGTGCGCTGCTCCCATCTTTACAGATCAAGATGGTGCTTTTTGCCCTGGAGACTCGCCAGCAGCCCCTGTGAGTTTCCAGGCTGCTCTGAGCACCCCTTCCACCCCGGTCTCCCTGCTTTCCAAGGTCACAACCTATTATTTTATGGGGATGGCTTGTATTTATATGGGCTGCATTTGTTTGATTCAAAAGTGCTTTTTCTGGATGGGCTCAGTGCTCAGTAAGACTGTCCTACCCACATGGGTATTCACCCTTGTCAATAACATGTGCCATCTGTTGATTTTTATCTGTGGGGGTTTTATAATCACTGTCAGATCATTGAGGACTATGATGAGAAGTAAGGACCACTACAGTCCTCTGCTGGATACCCCTTGGGCTGAGGCTGACTCCTCTTTGACCAGGACTTTGCAGGACCTCTCCATTTTCCCCAGGCCCAGTGAGCCGGGTCTGGCATGCCAGGGGCTCCCATCCAGACCATGGCAGCAGGAGCTGGGAGACTCACATCCAAATAGGGACTGCTGGCTCAGGAGGCAACCCCTCTGCTAGCACCACCTCATGTGCTGGGACCTTCTGCCTCAGAGGATGCGAGTGGGAGGTCTTTCCCCCTAGCCCTAGGCCCGGGAGGAGCCCAGTTGTCTGGAGAATGGCAATAGCGGCGCGTGCCTCGTGCTGCTCTGCTGCCGCTAGGCAGCAGTCTCCCTCTTCATGGCCAGCGCAGCATGTGCATTCGCTGTGAATTTCCTGAAGGGGTAAAGGTGGACGGCTTGTGCTGCTGGTTTTGCTGCTGCTCTTGCTGTGCAGCGAAGAGGGGGACTCCCAGATCCCATCCCCTGGCTATCTGTCTGCCTTCCTTAAGCTGGCCAGCTCTTCATCTTTCAAATGTGCTCTTTATTACCACGGCATGATGCGGATTTAATAGAATCCAAATGCCTTGTGGTGCTAAAGCAAACAGCCTATAAAAATTTGAGCCTCTTGCATCTGTTTTAGGTAAGCTTTAGCTTCTTCACTTTCATGAGGGTCAGGACAAGTGTGATGGTAGGGCATCCAAAACCAATGAGATTGAGAGGCAGAGGGAAAGGGGGAAAACGAGAGAAGCCCTTAGAGCCAAGTCCACCATCTGTATATGCAATCTCTATGGAAAGCTGGCCGTGAGCTGAAAATGGTGTGGCATAAGATGTGTGTAAAGGAATTCTTGTAAGAAATGTGATTTGTAAATTATTTGATTGAAAATGTGGTTTGTAATGTAATCTCTCCTGTAGAGGGGCTGTGCTGGATAAGGAGTACAATGAGAATGCCAACTGGAGACCTCAGGTGACAGGGAGAAGATAGTTTACTGCTTTCCCATTTTGCAGCCCAACTTTTAGAAACAAAGGAGGAGAATAAAATAAAGGATCAGAGAAAGATATCACAACCGAATTTCATATAATCCCTAATGTTGCATTCCTTTTAGAATGGAAGCAGGCAAGAAAGGAAAAAGACAGATGATGGAGCAGAAGAGATGCCACTCTGAGCAGTGGTGAGGATAAACTCTTGTCTGAGTGAGCTGCAAAGGACGAGCTAAACCTGGAGATGTTGGAGTGAAAGACGGAGTGCTGCATTTAGCCCCGCTCTGCGCCCCACAGGAGCTGGGGCACCAGCAATCTAAGGAGACATTTCAGTTCCAAATACCATCTGGAATTATATTTTGTTATTTATTTTATTATCTTGAAACTTTATTTCCAATTTTGTAATCAGGAATGTAACTCTTTACTCTGCTACCATAAAAAGTAATTTTTGAATTTCATTTTGAAAAACACTCAAGTAAATCAGACACACATTAAGCAGCTGGATTCCCCAAAGCTCCTAGAGGCACCCATCTGGTGTGCCTTTACTTAATTTTGTACAAATTGAGATCTTCCCAAAAAGATCAGGAAAACCAGATTTTTTTTTAATGGCAAAAGAATGGGAAATCAGAAACATTTGGAAACAATATCCCATATGTGATTTTCATTCTTACATATCTCTCTGTCCACTTTCCTTCCCTTCAAAATTGAGCTGAGGAGGAGGAAGAAAAAAAGAAAAAAAAAAAAAGATGTTTCCTATCCCCCAGCTCTGGCTACTGTGGCTCATGCATCCTTTCCAAGCCTACCTGCACTGCCTGGTAGGTCTGCCAGTGTTTCTGTTTGCCTGGAATCACTGGTTATTTTCTCTTATACATGTGTCCATTTGTGGTCAGTGAGAAGAGCAGCTCAGGCACTCTTCTCAAGCACCCAGAGAAATGTGGATGAGTTTAAGCCCTGGAGGAGTAAATGTTAAATTAATTTTGCTCATAATTTTTAAAGGCATTTTATATTTGCACCTATCGGTCTTTGGCTTTTTTTTTTAATAAAACAAGTAGATATATAGAGATTAGACTAAATTTGAAGTATAGATTGCTAAATGGGACTCTCCTTGCTAATAGTGAATATGATCAGACCATATAATAATCCACATTTCCAAACCAGAAATTATTTTTCTCCATCAAAATAGTTGTTTTATCCTTTCACCTTAGAATGTCATTATCATGAAGTGTCAAGAACTAAAGATGTTTCCAGTAGTGGCCTCCTGAAGCCTTTATCTCCTAACATCATTTACCTCCCAACACACAAACCACAAGTGTCTGACAAGTAACTAATCTTATTCTCTGATTTACTTCCCTTCGATGTTTTGCAATAGACTTTAACAAGACTCTTCTTAAGGCTACTCTGGCTATAGAATAATACATTTACGTGGTGTATTGTGGTGTCCGGACCTATCAGTAACTTTAAATCTAAATGTGACATCCCTAATGTAGGCTGGCTGTTCGCTTTACCTTGTGTATATATTCCATACTCCCCTATCAGTCAGTGTAACTTTTTGCAACTCATTCCCACAGGTTTTAGTAATGCCAACTATTTGATTGTCTTCCCAGCTAGGAGCAAGGAAAGTTCTATATTTACATTCTGTTTTACTGAATATAACCTAATGTTTTAGAAAATTGTAGCTGTTGCCCAGCACAAAATGTACCCACATAATTTTTCTTTTTCTGTTTGGTGTAGGAAGCATTTCCACAGAGATAACTTGCACCTTTATATTCCTTCACTGCTTTCAAAAACACGTATTTCTATATGATGCCTATATATTTGTGCTGTGTTATTGCTACCAGTGAAGATCTGTCAGGCAGTTTCACAATCCTTTATAGTTTTGCAGTTACCCCTGAAATTTTCTCTGTGCCATTCTCCTGCTGTCCATTTCCCATAGATCTCGTATTATGTCACATAAAGGAATAATCCCCAAATCTGATTGTTTGAGAGGTTGTTTTTTGGTTCCATTTTTTTTCTACCTGCAGCAGAGCAAAGGCAGTATTCATTCTCCCTCCGAAATACCATTTTGTCACTCCTATTTGCCTGTCATTGAGAAATACACTAAGGTTTGGTGGATACTCAGCCCCAGCCCGCTCCACAGAGAGCTATTCGAGTAACAGCCCCTACTTCTGGTCAGAGATCTCAAGTCCCAGCTACAAGGTCACCAAGGTGCCTCTGACCTTGCCTGTGTGGGGTCTGGGCCAGGCGGGGAAGTTACAAAACTTTGTATCCTGAGAGATTAAAGTCTTATGGGAAGATGCATTCTGAGTGCTGAACTGCATGTGCCACTGAGCTTTGGCAAGGCTGAGAGGATGCAAAGATTTGAATTTGCTTTACTGGATTTCTGCTGTCTGTATTAGAAAAGCAGAGTTATAAAGGGCTATACTGAAAGATTAAATAACATTCAGGAGTCTTAGGAAGTGTTTTTAGTTTAAAATAATATTGGTTGTGCCAAAAAAAGAAATTACTTGCTTTAACCATGGGCTTAGCCCCTCTTTTAAGTAGGAAATAAAAAACAAGAAAGAGATGTTAAGGTTCATTTCATATGTCCAGCAGGAAATTTTGTTGTAGACTTTGTTCTTTCAAGGTCCACAAATCTTTTTGTTTGTTTGTTTGCTTTGTATTTCTTAATGAAGATTGTAGGAGAGACGACCTTTATGGCAAGAGGTAGCATTTTTTTATTAAGCTGACAAATATAGTCAAAGAAAAGGGCAAAATTTAACAAGGCCCTTTGTGTGCTCAAAAGCTTGCAATAGTATGCCATCTCCCACTTTCAGGGAGGCCAGATAAGAACAAAAGTCTATGAAATGACCTTCTGATATTACGGACGGTAATCCCAGACACTCCCTCTATTGAATCTCCTCTAGTTTAGGTTATATTCTTAGTACCACCATCAAAATTAAAGTCAATTTGCTCAAGAATAATTGTGATGAAAAAATACCTTCTCTTCCTCTAAATGTTGATTTAAATGTGTCAGGCAAAGTCTTCATTAGAGTTGTCCTTATTGACTTAGGTCAAATAATTTAAATACCTGAAAACTATGTACATCCACACTTGTTTGAACAAAGGAGCTATGTTAGTCTTTGCCAGCCACTCAGCTGACATTGTAATTATTTTGGAACATCTCATAGATACAACAGTAGTAATGAAACTGAAATGTTCTCTTCTAAAAAAATCTGTTCTAATGCTAAAACTAGGTTAAAATATTCTGCACAAAAAGGTGCGAAAAGTCAACTTGTAGGAAGAAAAATGTATACTTTTTTTCTATATATCCAAATTCAGTACTCAGTCTAAGAACAGCAAAATTTTATCTAGCACTGCACTTTTAAAAATCCCATTCCCTACAGTTCTGATACCTGAGGACCAGCAGAAAGCTCTGATAGTGTCATGAATGTACACTGAAATGTGATCAGCAATAGCAATCAGAAAAAAAGATCACAGTTGAAGGAAGAGACTTTTGATCTCCTCCTGCCTAACTCACCTTTACAAAAATGCAATAGAGTATTAACAGTCACAGTGAACATTTACCATATATGACACTGCTTTTGCTTACAGTTGTGCTAGTTTTCAACAGCTTAATCCAACACTTGGTATTCTAAGTTACTGCTTCACAGAAATGTTAGAGAAATGTCACTGTTATCAAGGCGGTACAAAGACTTGACTTGTTTCGGAAATACTTTTTGTGTGTGTATTGGAGATGCTACAGAGCAGATCCCTTCCTATGCAGGACTATGCAGGAGCAGGTCCTGGGACAGAGCGAGAACCTGCGGTGCTTTCTCAAGCTGGTAAAGATGGGTTGGGCTGCTTTACTAGAAAGCCAAATCCCCTTAAGCTAGTCCTTCATATCGTTGTTTGGGATGGGACAGAAAGACTAAAAAGAGCTCTGACCAAGCTAGCTAGACTATGCAGAGCTGTCTAGACACATTAGTGTGGTCTCCTGTTAGAGCTACAAATATCCCTGAAAAATTGTTCTGAGTTGTCCTTCCAGTGACTACCTGTCATATATCTGGGGCAGGCAATGTATATGCAGCTATAAAGCTTTTGCCACTCCTAAAAACAACCTATGAGAGGAAAAAAAAGTTAGATTTTTATTATGATATTGGGTTCTTTGCATTTATTTGCTTCTCTTTATAACCTTTAAAAAAAATGAGCAGTAAAGTATTCATGTTCTGAAACTTGGCCTGGGTTAAGGTTACTAAAGTGGAGAGATGTGTCTCTGGCTGTTCCCAGGAAAAGCAATATAATCTTGGCAGAGCTGTTTCTGAAAAAATTGTGTTTGTATTTGCTCAGGGACATAAAGTTTGCCAGCTAACATCTCTAAAGAGTCCACCTGCACTAAGCAGGTGCTGGTTTCTCTGAGGCTATAAGCAGAACCAATATGTGCAAATCTTTGCTACCCAGCCAAGCATTCTCCAGACCAGGACTAGAGGGGTGGAGTTGGACTGTTCATTTCAGTCGTACCTGTGGTGAGTAGGGCACTCAACAGAGAAGAAATGGTCTCCCAGAAGGAGTCCTGGCAACACAGGCTAGGAGAACACAATCTGTCTTGAGAAATGAAAAATACTATGCGGCTTATGATCCAGAATAGAAGATGGGAATAGATAAAATGAAAGTCAAATAAAGGTAAACACAAAGAACATGGGACACTTCAGTGCTGACACTTTCTATACTTTGAGTGTTTGACTTAGCAACTTTCAATGTTAGGGAATTTTGAATGTAATGTTTGTATTGGGAGGGAGCAAAGATGACTGTGAATCAAAATCCGTCTAGAGTAGCTCTTCAGAGAAAAAGAAAAATAAGAGGTAAGATATTAAGTCCTCTTATCATTTTTAATATGAGCACAAACTCAGGACATGAACTAGCTATTTCAAATATGGTTCTTTTTCATAGCTATGTACTGCCTTGGATTCCATGAGGACATACCACTATAGAAGGAATTTGGATTCCTACCTTTCCAAATATAGGATATTTCAGCCAGTGTACTTCAAAATGTGCATCTAAAGCTTTAGAAATGATAATGTTTAACATTAGCATTATTTACCTTTCTAAAATAAAACAAATTTTTGGTTTGGTTATAGAATTTGATGGGATTAAACTACTGATAGAAGGGTATGTCTGAGATCCTGACATATAGTGTCAGGATGCTGCAAATTACTGGAGGATGGATGGGGGGTATTGAAAATGAATCAAATTGAATATACTCAGTAAACCTTGAGATCCAAAACACATGCCTGTGCAAACTGACCTTAAGCTCTTTCATCATTGGTCTGACTTCCTGTAATTTTTAAACATACAGACTGAAGTGTCATGTTTTTGTTAGTGATTTCCTTTGCAGACCTGCATAGTCTACTGGTAAAAATGATTGCACTCATCAATATATCTTCAAATATGGTGTAAGCCCCAAGAACTTAAGTTTCTCACTGCTTTACTTGTCTTACTGCTATATCAAAAGTGATATATTTTGGCCTTCAGATTTTTCTTCCTTCATAAATCATGTTCATCCTTACTGCTTTTGAATTAGTTTGAAATACAGATTGAACTGAGGACACAGCTTGGTCTGACAGGTGGAATTTACTGAAACATCATGTTTTTTATAAGACTAGACGTCTGTTTTAACTATGCTGAGTGTACAAGACCATCAGAGATGAAAAATGATTTTTAATGTTGGAATTGTTTAGTTAGATATGTTGTTGAATATACTCAAGGAACAAGTCTATTAATAAGGCTTGAAAATTTCCTTTGCAAGAATTAGGCTTCAACTTTGGTGAAAAAAAATGTATGTAGTGTTTCTAGCCACTATGATTATGAAGAGGACTTTCACAACCCGGAGCACAACCCGCAGGTCTAAACTGCTGCAGAGGTCGGATGCTGAATCCTTCAGCTTCTTAATGCATTTCACTTCATGGTAACAAATAAGCAAGAAGATGAACCAGTGCTGCCCTTCTGAACTCCATGGGCAATGATGAGAGTCAAAAATCCTTCTACTATGATCCTGGTGCATGGTGAAAGATAAAAGTACTATCAGCAGAGGAAGGACTTTGAACTGTTGCTGAGGGGGACAGCTATAGAACAGGGCTAGCAGGAAACCATATGAGGACCTCAGTTTTCTCACAGATGGATTTTTTTGCAGCAACACATAGTTTACAATCTCCAAGTGCTTCACAGCACGGAATAAACAACCATGTCACTTGTGCTGAGCGCGAGTCTCCCACAGCTGGCTCCCACCTCACGTTCTGCTGACCTTGGGTCTGTATCTGTCTCCTGTAGCCCCAAGCACTGCTCTTGCTCTGCAACCCTCATGCCAGGAACAGCTGCTTGACATGACCAGCAAGGCAGCTGTGAGGCTGGCTGAGCGGGAGCAGTGAGCACGCCGGCTCACGGGTGCCCAAGAGTTGGCACACTCCCCAGCTATAGCCTGGCACTGGGAACCAGCCACTGCTGGGTGCTCAGCCCCTTTCTTCCTCACACAAGGCAGCTACATTAGGATGTGCAGGGAGAGAGGAAACATGGGAGATCTGCACCTTTCCTAAGACCAGAGGTGCACAGCCTTGCCACTGGAGGGAATCACCGGCCTCTCCTCTGGCAGCTGTACAGGGCAGTGCTCTTGTATTTTCCAACTATGCAAACAATTTATAGTTTACAGAAAACTGCAACTGTTGAGACAGTGGAAAGATAATGGAATTCAAGGTTAAATAATACAGGAAGCATGATGCAGTTCCATCTATAGGTCAATATAAACCACAGTAATCCTACGTCACTACTGTGTCATTTCCAGCTACAGGATTCAGATATATAGCTGCAGAGGCGACAGTGACTTGCTAGGAAGCCTTAGGGGTGCAGTCCTTCTGCTGGCAATAAACAGCCATAATTGCACAGAGAGAGGAATGAAGGTGAAAGCGCTACAATGAAGGAGAGAAAGGCAAAGTGCAGTGGAAGTGCTGCAAGAGATACAAATCTTAAATGGAAAAAACGTGTACGAAGAGCCATAAAAGAGCTGAGAGTCTAAAGAAGGAAAGGCAAAGAAAAGACAAAATGAGGAAGGCAGGAAGTTCAAAATGGAAAAAGAGTAGAAGTTTAGAGCTGAAAGGAGAGAAAGGGAATCACTAGAGTGGAAAAAGACAGTAGAGTATCTTGTAAGGACTACTAGCAGTCTCACAACTCTCCAAGAACTTTCTTAACAGATGTCTAGTGTATGTCAGCAGGATACATTTTGATGAAGATTTAGTTTTGGAGAGGGATAGCTTGCAAAACATCGGGCTGTCTTTGATTGTTGCTCAGCCACATGTGGACCACTCATGGAAAATAATTACACTTTCTCAGATAAGCACATTTTAAAAGCAAAAAATATTAAACGCTCAGAATGTGCACTGTTTTTCAAGGGGATATGTCTTTTCGTTCTGCTCACACTCTGAGCCTCTGTGAACTCTTTGAACTCTGCTCCAGTGGAGCAGTGAACTTTTCGAAGTGCTAGCATAGTGTCTGGTTAAGTTACCCTGGAACATGTTTCATGCCTTTGGCAGACACCCATAGTTTAGCAAAAGGAACAAAGTGGTCTATCTTCATAAATATCAAGTGATTATTTCTGAAGAAGAAAAGAGTGAGATACCTTGCTGAAATATACACTTTGGCTGGTGAAGCCTTAGACACACTACTGCTTAGATAAAACAACAAATATTCACATAATCTTGAAGCACTGTTGCCCTTTAGATACTCCCAAGTAGTAGAGGCAGGCATGAAGCACTGCAGAACCCAGACATTTGCCTGAACCACAATCTATCTAGTCAGGTTAACCTTAGTCCTGTCTTGCACCTTCCATCTAAACCTAAGTCTGGACCAAGTTCAGTCAGGGTTTTGAGGAGATAGCTGTCTTGGCATTAAGCTTAATTTGCAACCTGAGGAAAAAAGATTGTCCCTGTACTAGTTTCTTAGCTATTTCCATATCTCTTTCCTGTACCCTGGTTTCCCTTCTCTCATCAAGATAGCTCCAAGTTCCCCTTCTAGACAGTTCTTGGCCACAGTCAACTCTTGAATTTTCTACTCATTGCTTTGACCTATAGGAATGAAATTAGTGAGAGCACAGAAGAGACCTCTGTGAGTTCCAGGACGCTGTAATGACCCAATCTGTAACAGACCAGGATTGCGATTGCAGGGCAAATTACATAGGCACAGAAAGACTACCCAGAAAGATCAATCTAAGGATAAGTCACATGTATACCATTCCTGAAATACTTCTCAGCCTTAAACATTGTCAGTGACAGAGATTACTCCAACCCTTCAGCCAACCTGTTCCAGTGCTTCACTGTCCTTTTCTGATGTCAAAGACAAATTTCCCGTATAGCAACTTAGGCTAATTACATCTTATTGTGTTCTCAGTAGACAGGGAGAATGTTTTATTCCTTTCTTCTGTGCAGCAACTTTTTATATAGTTGTAAAATGTTCTAATGTCATCCATTGGTTTTCTTGTAGGTTAAACAACCCTAAGTTTTCAGTCTTTTTTTTTCAATTTTTCCCACATCTTAGACTGTTAATTTCTTCTGGACTGCTTCCACTCTGTCCATATCCTTTTCTGAGGTGCAGAGTTCATCTGGACACAGTGTAAGTTAAGTGCCTATTATCACCATGCAGAGTGGAAAGATTACTTCAGGTTGTTCTTCAGATTGTCTTTTACATTTGGTCATATTACCCACGTATAGTATTTTGACATTGTATTGGCATTGTATTAAACCTACTCTTTTAAACTATGAAACCAAGTTTTCAATATTATTGTGAACTCTAGCCACACATGGTATGCTCAACAACTCTCAGAGCTGCACCATCCAAACTCATTAAGAATATATATTTTTTTTCACTGGAAACTAATTGTATTCACAGTATCCTTCTGGTTTGATAGCAAACTATTGTTACCTATCTCTAGATATATTTTTTCAACCAATTTTACAACCACTTAAAACAGCATCCACTAAATCAGGAATACATGATTATGTATGAGATTGACATGTGAGATGGTATAAAAAGTTTTACTACAGTCTTACTAAGGTCAAGACATGGGATGCCTTCTGCTGCTACTTACTTTTTCCCCTGATATATCCAATTGGCGTCAATACGTTCAGTCAACCAGCCTATTTTAAGAAAATAGCATTATCTAAGTTAAATATAGAAATGAGTTCTGGAGTTCTGCCTTCTGCTGCTGTAGACATATAGCACTCCCAGATTAGGATGCTGTTGCAGATATGAGTCTTTGGCTTTTTAGACAAAAGAAGTCTGTCATGTTATACATCCTGGACTTCAGTCCTTCCCTGTGTAATGGTACTGATTTCAGTAGTAATCTGTACACAGGCAGTAGTTCCTTTACTTTATTAGCTTCACTTTTCCATCTTTGGTTATTAGAGAGCAAAATATTTGAAAAACAAGTCACAATTCCTCCAATTAATTTGCCCAGTTTGGCAGGTGATGGCGAGAAAGATTTTAAACAGCTGCCGAGCTCTTACTTTATTCCTTTTTAGTTATGGGCACTCAGTCTATTTTTCCCAAATTTTAGTTCAGCTTTCATCCAAATTTACTTTCCATATTACAAATGAAATAGGAGACAGTCGTTAGGTAATAGCAAGTATAAATAAAACAATATTTCAAAATTAAGAGGATTTAAACCTATTTGGTACTGGTACTCAAAAACTGAAATATTTGAGAAACAAGTATACAAATATAAATGTGTACTGATTGTAAATTGCTGATGTAGCTTGTTAATGCACCAAATCCAAGAATTCTATTCTTGGTTACTCTTTAGAAAACGCACAATAGTTGAAATGTAAGTCCTGTTTCTGTATCTGTTAAGGTCAGTAGAAAAGATTTCAGTGATTCAGTGCTTTAGACTCATCTAGTAGAAGGAAGAATTCTTCTTTACTGGTTCAGACTAGATGCTGCTGATCACTGGGAGATAACAGCTTTTTTTTTTATTTTTTTTTATTTTCCCAGTGACAGCTTCAGAAATGATGGAAGAAGAACAAGATGAGCAAGGGGTTATTTTATATACAGACTTGGAAAACCCCTTTGAAACCTGTCTGCTGTTGTAATGAATTTAAAAGAGCAAAAATAATTCTCTTGGAGTCAAGCCCACATAGTTCTTTAGTGATTAAAAGCAAATACCCATTATTAGGTCCTGTCTGTTTCCTTTTATTTCTTGTTTTCATCTACTCCACTAATCCTCCAATACTTACATGGAATGTGAAAAGGATTTCTTCTTTTGCTAATTCGGTCATATACATAAAATTTGTAACAATCAGTTCATAATACAGACTAGTGCTAGATTGTCAGAATGACTGATTTGTGGTGTTAGAACTTAAACTTTTGTTACTCAAATCCCTTACATTTGTTTGAGGTTAAATGCATCCTGTTTTTTTTTTCTCAGCAGTGATTGACAGCAATGTAGAAGCAACATTTTATTTTTAGTAATTTACATCAGATGCACATTTTTGCAAATATTTGTAATTTTTCCTATCATCCCACTTTATTCAAAGCTGCTATAAGCAACTGATCTTTTTTAACACAGCAGCAAAGATTCAACAGGCAAAAGCCAAGCACAACTGTGGATTCCCTTTGACTGTCCGTGTTAGGTGCAGTTGGCTTCTGCAAGTGCTACCACTCATGGTGTCAGCCTTTCTGGGATAAGCAGCATCATGTCATTCTGGAGCACTCCTCCCAAATGCTAGTGTTAAGCAAATGCTTATCTCTTCCAGGGATTTTACTCAGTCATTTTTAACTTGCTTAGTTTGTGTGCGATGTTATTAAGGTGAGACATATGACATTATGAAATCCTGCCATTATCACACAGGATTAGAGCAGAAGTCCATCACAGTCAGTATCCAGTCCTGGCAGAAGCCAATAATGGTGCAGTAGTTGGGGGGCTGTCATCTGGAAGAGAGGCTGTCTTCTTTATCTCTTAATTGGAATTTGATTTATCCCCTGAAATATGTAAATGAATATGCATTCCAAATGTTTAGACCTTTTCTCTTCCTTATTCCTGCCTGTGTCTGTAACCAGTGATTAACTCCTCTTCTTTTAGTCCTACTGAGCTCTTCAACATTCTTTGCATTGGAGTTAGTTCCTTTCAGGTTCATGAAAACTCTTGGACACTGCTCTTCTGCTTTCCCAAATAGATTGTTTTTTAACATTGCCTTTTATTTTTCCATCTGTACTATGTTTCCTCTTCTCTCCAGTCCAAATTCAGCAGCTCTAATGGTTCAGTATGGAAGACCCTTCCAGGCTTCTTCTCACTCTGAACCCTCCTGCATTTCTGCTGTCTTTATTTTAAATTAATGTTGCCCAGCCTTTTTGCTCTCTTTTGCCCTTTTTCTCAGGAAGTTATCAAATGCGAGCATGGTGCTGTCTGTCTCAGGATTTCCTCAGTCCTCCCATCCTTTCATCAAATGCATGCCTATGTCCCTTTCCCAGAAAAGATGAGTCTGCTCCTGCCAGAAGTCTTTATTCAGCACAGAACCTAGGCTACCAGAGGAGCCCCAGGAAAGAGTGACCTTAGGAACCGGTGCCCCATTAGATGAATCAGGGCAAAAAGCAACCCAAGGATAGACTAAATCTATCCTAACACAGATAGAACAGCAATTGTTTTTAGACAGAATAATCAGAAATCAATCTGTTATTACAGGGTTATTGTTCTTTTATCCAGTTGTATTTTAAGTGTTTCAGTGATATACATATCTGTCTTGTTCCTTATATTATAATGATCAAAAGTTTATTCAAAGCTTGTTGGAGAAACATGGAAGGAGGATGTCTTGGATGTGATTCTGAAGGGAGAGCTTATTCCAGTCTTGTGGAGCAAGATCCATTAATCTTCCTGATTCAGATAAAAAGAAAGTCCTCTTGTTCCCACCGCAGTCACCGGATTACAATTTGAGAGGAGTTTACAGAACTGGGCCTTAGCCCAGCAAGTGATTGTATTTATCTGATGTTCCAGCGATGTTGGAAGAACTGGAAGGGTCACAGCTCAGCCAACAGGGTGAATCCTTCCATGATTATAACCATACTCACTACTCAGTGAAGGATTTTCCAATGAATGTCCCTGGCAGGTGATGGAACCAGTTCAGCATACAAGTGAGTCGCAAGGTCTCTGCGAGCATTGTCCTCCTGGAGGTCCAGCTGCCTGGGCTCAGGGCCCTCCCATGGGCTCCCAGAAATCCACAACTTTTTTGATGTCATATCTTCACATGCTGGGGAGACGGGCAAGGAATTGCAGTGTGGAGCCTTGAATGCTTAGAAATGTTTCCAAGACACAATTCAGTGTGTTGGGTCATCCTCGTCAGTGGGGCAGACCAAGATCCCCACCTTTGTAACATCTCAGATCCCTTGTTCCGTCCAGTTAGCCCTGGAGGAGGCCTTGGTGGCAGAGCTAGGTGGCCAGATACAGTAGCAGGCAGGTGTCCCACTGGCTGATACAGAAAATGTGTAGGAAGGAATTGGGTGTCACTCATCCCCAGCCCTGACCTCTCTACTGGTTGCCCCAGGTAAAAACCACCTACTAAGAACTGGAAATACCTACAGCCTCTAAACTGAAAAGCATGAGCTGCTACTGTCTGAACTACTGCATCTGGGCTCTGGAGACAAAAAGGGATAGCAGCTGCATAAATATGTCTAATTTACAAGTTGTTGTAGGAGGATTGAAAGCCCACTGTTAGTGGATTATGAAAATATTTTTAAAAGGATGGCATCTTATTTGGAAAGAGGAACAAATCTATAGTTTCTCCTAGTTTGAGTGGGGGTCTCTGGTGTTTTTAAGTGAGCTGGACTAATATCTATAAGATGAAATCTGACAAGCTGTCAATGACAGCATTTTCCTATAATTTTCTCTTCAAAAATTGTTCTTCTGAAAAATAAGTGATGGAAACAAAGATGAATAATTCATTATTCACTCATTTACAAGGAAGTTGTTGGCAATGCTTTAGTCAGATGCAGCAGCTTTGGCCAGTACAGATGATAAAGGAATAAAGGATTAGTCATCAATATTGCAGAGAAAGAAAAAGGTCAAATGTGTCTTCAGTCTAACTCCAAAAGGCCAGTTTTTGATATGTTATTCTAAAGCAGTGGCCTTGGATACTCTCTTAATTTTCACGCTGTAAAATAATTCCAATAGAGAAGCAGACTGTTGTTTGGAATAATTAAATCTATTGGATGTGCTCACTTTTCTCAGTTGCCTTTTCAAAATCCATTGGGAATAATTTGTGCTCCTCAAGCAGCTATGTATTACATGTTGCCAAGCACTGTCTTAAAACAGAGGCTTCATGGCGTTGCTCAGAAAGTGAGAACAAAATCTGGCCCGTGAAGGTACAGTCCCAAGCAGATTTCCTCAGGGAAGTTGCTCCACAACAAGATTCTTGGATGAAATCCTGAGCTGGACTTTCAAATCTCCCATGAGACAAGATTTCAGATTTCAGCCAGGTCAAGATTTTATTCCCTAAAAAAAAAAAAAAAAAAAAAAAAAAATCCGATGCCTGCTGGCTCCTCTGAGACTGTTCTTTCACTTTTCATGCAGGTTCCGTCTGTCCTGCATCCACTGCATCCACAGTAGATAAGTTTATGCTTCATTTTTGCCCTCCGGTTACTGTCAGGGTTGCCTCATGGACAAGTCACCACTCAAAGGCAACAACTGTTACATTTCCACAGCAGACGCAGGAAGCATCGTGGGAACAAATGACTTCCCTGGGAACTGAGAAATGCCAGTACATGTTAGAAACAGTGAAATTTGGGTGGCATAAACACCCATCCAGCTACAAAAATTACGAGATTCTCCAGCACTTCTGTTTTTGACAAAAGATGAAGCACTGTGAGCCTCACTCCAACCCCGTCTATAAATTGCCCTTCTAAATTCACCATGCATGGATCTGATGTCATCCTCTCTTCTATACAATTCCTCCGAGCTTCCATTTGCAAGTTCCTCACTTTTTTTCTCTCATAGCTGTTTAGATCCAATTTGTCAATATTATTTCGACAGGCAGTTCTGATTGCTAAAGCTAACCTCGCCTACTTATAATTCCAGGATCACATTCCCAAAGGGCAAAAACAATAATTGGCAACATTACTCCAAACAGCATTCCTTTCCATGATGTAGTAAATATAACCAATGTGATACCACAGCCTGCAAAAATATTTCTGTACCTCTTAGCTTTCACTACACTTAGAAATATTTAGCACTTCTGCATCACAAGCACTGTCTTAATTACCAGAAAACTGACTTACCTGGCTTTAGAGAGCAGTTAATACATTAATTTGTTGTTGCTTGTACTCAGCTTACTCACTTTTAGACATGCTTGATAAGATCTAAGCTAGATTTATAGTGTTACAACATTTTATGTTACAGTTTACTTTAGTTCATATTGGCAACCTGGGGTGTGGATAAGCTGTCAGTAGCGCTCATACATTAGTATGATAAGCAAAATGTGAAGCCCAAGAAGACAAAAGAAAGAACAGTAAGAGTTGAGATTTTACCACATTCAGAACTTAGCTGGCCAGGTAAGAAAACATCTACATTTCATGAATATAACATCTCCAGTTTATTCCCCCAAGGACGATCTGAGGTTGCCCACAGGGTCAATTGCTCACCTGAACTGCAGAGAAGAAAAAATTAAATTATCTCATCACAAATTACTTGTCCCTGCAAATATTAATGCTGGTCTGAGCACAACTTCTGTCTGAGAAAGCCCTCATCACTGCAGATACATGAAAATCTTGGCTCTTAGCATTTTCAAATAAGCTTTTTTAGCTCTTCTTATTTGAGAGTCATGTCTGAAAGCAGGAAGGAGAGGCAAGACCTGGTGGCTCAGTCAGGGACGAGTGGGGAGATCTGTGCCAGGATCTGTGCCGGTGTTGGGAAAAGGGATTAAACCTCAGGCTATACACGTCAGGAGACATGAGCCAGAGGGATCACGCAGCTGTGGACTCCATCCACCACAGGCACCTCTGCAGCCTCCTCTGGAATGCTACGGGGAAGAGCAGCAAAGATTTAATACGAGGGTGCTGCTGGTGGGCAACGGTGCCTTATTTTGCCACCAAGGCTGAAGCAAGGCAGAAGGGTAGTCTCAAAGCCATGGTGACTCTGAAATGGAGATTTCTCGCTCCCCACCCTGTGTTCAATGCAGAAGGACCAGCAAATATCAGTATCTGCAATATTTCACATTCCAATTAGTTGTTAGATAGTCTGCTTTTGTTACAGTTTGCCTTCCATTATTTTAACCTTTATTGACCTTTTTAATATTTTACGTTTTATTAAAGATTTTCTTTATTAAAGGTTTTTCTTCAAACAGAGAAATTGGAAATACAATGTTATTGTGTGTAATGTGCTAACAATTTTTTTCTCATCTGACTTTGTTTTCTTATCTACCTTAGGACATTTATTTACCCCTTCTTCACTAGAGGCAGACCTTTCCCACTGCAATTGCTTTTCTTTGGCACGTTATTCTGTATCTATAATGGCTTCCTTCAGGGGTACTACCTGATTTACTGCGCTGAATATCCAAATGATTGGTGCACTGACATCAGATTTACATCAGGTAATTACAGCTGCAGGATTCCCAAGATCTAATCTCCAAGCAATTTGTAAGCATTTGGAATTGCGCCCTAATCTCCGCTGAACATGTGAGTCAAATCAGTTGTGATAGAAATCAGCATAAAACCTGCCTGCTGGCCTAGATAAAATAAGTAAATGCACAATACCCTTTTTTTTTTTTTTTGCTGGGCACCCACCTTTGAAGGCGCACAGTGTACGATATCAGAGCAGAGTCTCAAATCACCAGCCTTGTTTTAGCCACCCCACACTGGAGCACCCTGCTGCTCTGGGCTCAGGAGATGCAATCTCAGGGATTTGCCCTTGTTTAGCCAGAACTGTCTACCAAGCAGTGGCCGTGTGCAAGCGCAAGCTGCTGCTTGCTTTCCCCACCACAGAGACTTGCAGCTATTCTGACTAACAGAGAAGGGAAAAACCCCAGCACAAATGAGACTGCAGAGACAAAGGGCTCTTTTTCCCTTGTGTGAGGCACAGGGGTGGATTAGAGAGCGTGCACAGTGAGGTTGTATGTTAATACAGTTCCTTTATATTCAGGAGCTTAATAGCCTAACAGAATTTGACCCTCTAAACTCTCTGAGAAAAACTATGATGGAACAGCTAAGTGGCATTACACATATGGTGCCTGCATTAGAGGGATGATGTTTTATTACATGCATAGAAATGAAGATTAACATAGAAGTCTGAGGAAATGTTTTGGATGTCACAAGTATGAAGTGGCCAAGGTTCTTTCTGTATATGCTATTTCTTGCTATGGATCAAAGATCCACAACATGCTTTTCTGATAGCATCACATTTTAAAAATTCTGGGTGTTATTTAGTAACAGCTTTCATAGTCATCAGATACCCCCACCACACCACACCACACTGTTTGCATATATATATTTGCATAATAAATAAAATTATACATTCGGTGTAAAAAAGGGAAATCAGTATAAGCAGTACTTGAAATATTAAATAGCTTTTAAACAAAACAATGAGGCTAGCAATGCATTCCTCCTCTAGAGACTCTTATCAAATTCTGTCGTTATTGGAATTGTGAGATTTTACCAGCACTTTCTACATTTCATCCTAGCACACACCATCTCTTTCCTTACCTCCCGACTGCTAGAGATGGTTTCCTCAGTGTCTAATGTGGCATGAAATGTAGGGCAGGTCACCTGCAGAGTTTCTCAATCAAATATCTCTAATTTTGCAGCTAAATGGAGTCTAGTCAATGAATCATTCTGGCAGCAGCTGTCAGCCATCTCCAGTGAGTTGCTAACTGCTCCATGCATGTACAGACAGCCCGACCCAAAGCAGAGGGCCTTGCTGCCCCTGCACCAAACTGCGCCCACGTGTAGCTTGCCTTCCTGGCTGATGTGAGGTGCTGGGTATGCTTGTGCTGCCTGTGCTCCCATTTCCTCGGCTCTAAAATGAGAATAATGAGATGTGCCTACAGTTCAGCAGTTACTCTGCAGTAATGTCCGTAGCTGTGGCTGACTCTTGTCGAGGTCGTTTTGGTAGATAGCCAGCTAGCAGGCTATCCACTACACTTTTCCACTTCTACCTGCTCTAAGAGATGCCTCAGAAAGACGAGCAAGCAGCAGCTGGCAAAAAAAAGCTGGGGGCAAGTACTCTCCTCCAGTGGGGAGGAGGGTGGCAGGGCTCTCCTCCAGTGACAGGCAAAGTGATGGCCCCTTTCTTGCCTTGAGCTAACCTTTCTGGATAAACACCCACCTATCCTCAGCAACCCAAAATAAGCCTCCATCTCAGATCCTTTGCCTATTTCCTTACCTTTCTTCTCAGCTGCTGTCAGGATCTTGTTGCTAAACTCAAACCCTTCCAGCAATCACTTCTGTTTGAAGTCCAAGCCCAACGCCCCCCTACTCCCAACACCCCACCACATCCCAAAGCTGATATCCTGGGGACTCCCCATATGCAGATAGCTGCTTGACCCCCCTCTGGACTCTGCTAAATGACTGAGCTCAGTGATACCTTTATAGCAGCATGTTCTGAATTTACTAATATATCCTTTTATTGATTTGAAATCTTCTTAGCTAACTGAATGTTCCTTTTTGGTGTTTTTCCTTGCTGTTCATTATATTATGTATTTTCTCATCTATAATAGATCCAATCTTTCTTTATGAGAACTCTTTTTTCATGTCCTTCTCTGCTTATTACTCAATATTGGCCAGCCAGTGATGCCTCCTTGCAGATGGGCCAATATCTTTGATTTGAGACATCTGCAGTCTCGTCTACACATTCAGTATTCTAATAACTTTCTTTACTACAGCTAGGAGCTTTTCTCACTAACTGCCTGAAAGGAAGAAGTGGATTTAGAACCCAAATGCTGCATGATTAATGTGTTTTCTCCATTAACTTGCATTATTTTGGGTTCACTGAATTCACTGCACTCCAGTTGCCATCACACTGCCTACTCGCCTGCATTTTCATCTCTTAGACACGTCCTTGCTAGTCTTTAAAGGACTTTGTATTACCTGCAGCTTTGCTCATTGCTCATCCCTCTTTTTAGATCATTAATAAACATACCTGTGAGACCCAATTAAGGAACCTTGAGGCATCTGACAGTTAACTTTTCGGTAGACTAAAAAGGAACCATCCTCACTTGAGCTGCTCTGGCTGGTGGCACTCAGTAGCACCAAGCTCTGCTCTTCAGCTGGGATGAGGACACAGAGGTTCACCAAATGATGGCAAAAAATCTGCTGAACAATCACAGTATCTACAAAACTGTATGCAGAGGTGGGCCTTTCTCTGTTTTGAGCCATGTTCTGTGCAGGGTTTTTCTCCACACCAAAGTTATCCAGTGCAGGTGATTCTAGGTGATTCTGATCCCACAGTTGACACAAACAGCTATTTTGCTATAACTCATTTAACTTTCCCAGTTCAGTAGTCTTTTCAGAAAGGTTAAAAAAAAACAAAAAACAAAACAAAAACAAACAAAAAAACACAAGGACTCCATCCCATTCAGCTTAGGTATTATATTGGCTTGCTCAAAAAATGCACCTGACAAATGTGCTTAAGTCCCAGGAATAGGTGTAAGTGGACGGATCAGGAAGTGTCTTTCTAACCCATTTCTCATTTCTGTTTGTTAGGCCTTCTCTTATTTCTGCTTGGAATGGGGATCAATATTCACAGTGACCTCCTGTTGCGCCAGCTGAGAAAACCAGGGGAAGTCACCTACAAGATCCCTCAAGGTATACTTTTGTCCTTCTCCTCCTTAAATAAAGTAGGTAGAGCTAGAGCATGTTTTCTGACTAAAGTACACAGCAAAGAATCAATGGCAGCAGTAATGGCAGTTTTACTCAGGTTCTTGGTCCAGATGTCTGTCTGAGTGGCAGGGACTAGTGGGAGTTGGCCAAAGAGATGCCACAGGGAGCAACAGGAGTGTCTGGAAAATGCGAACTGTGATGAAAGACTGTGGGAAATGGCTTGGGTAATTTAGATAAGATTGAATGTGGCAAGAAGTTTTAGCCATGTAAAAGGCAGTTGCAAAGAAGGGAATAATCTCGATGTGTAAGAAGATATGAATTTCTTACATTGCAAAGGGGAAAATTGAAGTGTAAACTTCAGGGGAAAATAATAGTAAGGATGTGAGGCATATCATTACTCTTTGGTAATTTCTCTCCACCAAGTATCTTATTACCTCCAATACTTATAACTAAGAGTCAAAACTGAAGCCCAAATTTTGAATTCCCTGAAGGTAGTGAAATTGCAGTATATTTTTAAGGCCAGAAGAGAATTCATTGAATTATGATTTTAATAATTCTGATAATGGACTTTCTCATGTTCTTCTCTAAATGAAAAATGAATGATTGTGAAAGTGTTGGAAGCCTTTGCGTTAGAATCAACTCTGATTCTTGTACAAGAGTGCTCTACAAGATCCTCCTTGTACTTTGGCTTGGCTCCACTGGCTTCAAAGAAGTGATTTTAAGTTTTATGGGCTCTGAGTAGAAATGTACAGTGTCCTGCTGCCGACATTATGGGGAAGGATGTTTCATGTGCACGAGATTGTGAAAAATATGTATTTTGTCCATCAATGCAGGGGGATTGTTCACCTATGTTTCTGGAGCCAACTACTTTGGAGAAATTGTGGAATGGTTTGGCTTTGCCATAGCAACCTGGTCCTTACCAGCCTTTGCCTTTGCCTTTTTTACTCTTTGCTGCATTGGGCCACGTGCTTATCACCATCACAGGTATCAAAATCCAAACTTTTTCTTGCAGTATGTTGCTGCTTGCTCTTGGAATCGAGTTTGCAAAATGCCATGGAGGGGCATGAGAGCAAGGCCAAAATTCAAGATAAAACTGAAATTCCATATCATGTATGGTTAAGTTTATTGGCCTATTTGTGACTGTCTGAAAGTATAACAATGGGCTAGAATGCCTGTTGAGTGAATCTGATAGTCATTTAATCTGAGTTGCATTACCATTTTAGTCATGTCCCTCTGGGTAAAAAAAGAGTAAAAGGCCTCTTTTTACTGTATATTATAAATGTGGACCTGTCCTAGAGATCCCTTTGCAACCATAGATATGGTCCTATGCTCTGAACACCTAAGTTTTCTACTTTATGTCTCTTATAATCTTAACATTATTATAGTTTTCATTTAATTAAATAACATGCTGTAAGCTTTTTGGGGCAAGTCTTTTGCAAAGAAATTCATACAGGTTACAAAATGAGGCAGTTTGGAGGAGTCTTAAGGTTCTGCAGATGAGCTGTATTGAAACTGTGCAGCTTTCTTGCATATATGCAGTTTCACTCTCTTGCTTATTTTCTTTCAGGTACTATCTCAAGACATTTACGGACTATCCAAAATCAAGGAAAGCCTTGATTCCTTTTGTTTTTTAATGATTGGAATAAGGACTCTGTGTTCTTTTTTTTATAGGCATTTTTTTCAATTCCTAATTTTAAAGTTAGATCTGACTATAAATAATTGTGCAAATGATAACATAGATTTAAAACGAGCAGGAATTTGAAACTGAAGTTCTCGTTTTTAAGTACAGAGGAAATCATGGATAGGCATGGCTAAATGGATCCCCTGACAACATGTTCCCTCATCGATGGCGTTCTAACCATGGAAAATGGGTATAACTCCACTGACATCAGAAAAAGACATTGACTAAAAAAAATGATGAAGAGAAGGAGAGAGTAAGCTCGTGACCTGACAAGAGAACGTCTTCAGCAGCCATTCCAGTTCATGGTACTTCTGCAGCTGCTTCTTCTTGTCCCCATGCCGCAGTGTAGGTGCCCTCAGCTCTGCCAACACTTCTCTGGGTGTTGCCCACCTGTAAACTGGTGTAGAGGTCTCCTTTATCATGAAAACAGCTTGGTCCACATTTTTTTTTTTCCTTCTAGAAGCCAGGTCAGCTCTCAGAACTGTAATGCCATAAGAGGAATACTTGTGCCAGCACGAGGCTGGCAGCTGTGTGCCACGGCATGGATGCAGAACAAACAGCACAAAGTCAGGGCAGGTGGAAGCGCCTTAAGCTGGCACTCACAAGCGTGATGTACTACTCCTTAAGCAATACCCTTCTCATTGCCAGATGGTTTATCTTTTGCCACGACAGTTTTTTTTTTTTAAATGCACTTCATTAAAGCAATCACAGCTACATCATTTTTTTCTCTTGTGTCTTTCAGAATAAAAATGTCTTCTGACATTTTAAGTTTTACTTGTTAAAAGACTTGAGATATTTGAGATACTGATATATGACAAAAAAATAAAACAGATAAAAAGTTTTGAGTTGAAGAAAATGTTCTCTGACACTGGCAGTACATTTTGTCTAAGAGAAAACTTTTCAGATACTCATATTAGGAAATAAGACAGGTATTATTGAATTTCCACAGAAACACAGTTTGTTGCATCTTAATTTCAGGATACAGTTAGGAATTCTTCCCAAAATGTCATTAACACCAATAGGAACAGAGATCCCAGAGGGTGCTAATAGTTTTAGTTACTCTCTAGAGCATAAAATCCTGCTAAGAATTATGCTGAGTAGCTGAGAAGAGAAAGACCAGACCACACATACTAAACATATGATATGCTGCTGAAGCAACCTGATTGACTGTATGCAACCTTCTCCAAAGCTCAATAAAGTTTATGTAAAACATTGAGCTCTGCCAGTCTCTAATTTTCTCTTTATACAAACAAGTCCTGGTCACTACGATGTCCTGCTTATACTGGCTTCCTTACTGCAGAGCCTCCGTGCTTTAATGCTATTAGTTGTCTCTGTGGCGGCTGAGGCTGGTGCCGCTGTGCTGCTCATTGTGGAGTGCCCTGGGAGAGCTGGCCACTCTGCCAATGAGCACCAACAAGGGCAAGGGAGGCATCCAGCAACACTCAGACACAGTCCTCATTGCACGGACCGCAAGCTGCACGTTGGTGCTGCAGTTGTGTTGTTCCTTCAGTTGCATTATTTAAATCCTGTCTATGGAAATGCACTGGGGAGGGAGCTACTGGAGGCATAGAATCTAGAATCATGATGGATGGAAAAGACCTTCGAGATTGAGTCCAGTCGTAAGCCCTTCCATACATGCCTGCTAAACCATGTCCACAGACGCCTCATCTGCATGTTTGTTGAACACTGCCAGAGATGGTGACTTCACTTCCTTGGGAGGCCTGTTCCAAGGCTTGACTACTCATTCGCTGTAGAAGTTTTTCCTAATATCTAACGTGAACCTCCTTGGGTGCAACTTGAGGCCATTTCCTCTTGTCCTCTTGGTGAAGGTGGGGAGCTGAACCCCACCAGGGGTGTTGGGTGGGAGAGCACAGTTGGGTATAGGCACGGTGGGCGTCCAACTCGCAGCCACAGCTCACAGCCAAGGCCTGTCCAGAGCTCCTGACCAAGCAGCTCCTGAGGCTCCTGCACCAGCTCCAGGTGCTACCCAGCTCCTTCCTGCAGTTTTTCTCTCAAAGCCTCTCAAGCTAAAAGAGACCAACTTGCCTGTAGGCACAAGTGCCTCACTGCTGTCTCCTTCATGCATTTCTGAGGCAATAGAGGGAGCAGTGACCAAGTTTTGCCTCACCTTTTGGACCCAAACAATGTTTTGTGAAGACTTGATAGTCCCTCTCAATATCACTACTATTAGAATAAGACTATTGCCTGATTTTTTTTTCTCTTGCTCTCTACAATCAGTTTAAATTATCCTCACTCACATCCTGTTGAGTTTCTGTCACCCTATTCTAATATTCAGCCTTGATTTAATTTCATTTTGCTGCTGTAACTATACAATCTTATCCCATCCAAGCCTAAGGAAGATTGAAAAAGGGCCATTTTCTCAACAGCATTTAGGAAATTTTACTTCAGTTATACATGTCCTCCTCCATGGTGGCATTTGGAGAGCAGGAGGAATGATGTGGCCTGTGCTTCCCTTCACATTTGCACCGGCAGCCACCAACAAGCAACGTGTGGCTGTTACTGGGGACGGAGAAGAAGAGCAGGCTGCTCTGCTGTCATGGCCCAACAGAGCTGGTGGCAGCTGTCACCTCTGCCAGGATGCCAGGCTTCTTCCCCAGGCAAGGGAAAGCCCTCCAGGGAGCCAGCCCGCTGGGAGCAAACAACGGTCACAAGGCTCCTGATAAACCTCTTTCGTTCTTTATTTTATGGGGGAAAAAAAGGGTACTTGGGAGAAAAATACAAGTGACATTTCCATATCTCACTGCTCAAGGCATTAGAGGTTGTGCCCATATTGTGATTCCAGGCCCTTACAAAGTTGACTATAAAGTATTTTGAAAACCAGCATTTTTCCAACTTCTTTTGTTCTGCTGAAAGCCAGCACAATTATTTTGCACTGTTAAGATTTCTAAATAATAGTCCATTTCTTTTCCTCCTCTTGTGCAATAAGTTTTTTGTTTGCTTGTTTCTTTGATTCTTCCCATCATTCCCATTTTTAGTTTATCTTAGAAGAACTATTGTTTCGACGCTCTTCCCCTGGGGAGAGCCTTCCTAGGGACACCTCTGAGCACTGCTGGTCTGATAGAAAAGACCTGCCCTATGTGGAATGGATATCCCAGCCTTCATGCACACAGACAGCCTGCTGGAAAAATTAATCCTTTCTCCCTGGGACTCTTGTTAATTCAATTATTTTTGTACTGTTCAAATACTTTTTCTTAAAATCTGACTTTCTGTAAACAAGTGCTACACAAATTGTTTAATCAGGCATCTGAGAGTTTCCTCTATGAAACCTATTTTCTGCACCTAAGTGATCAGACAAACCACTTATTGATACCAAAATTTATCTACCTAATCTGTTCTGACAACTGAAAACAGAATTAAACGCTGTTCACGGGGAGGCAAAGAGGGACACAATGGGACTTGCCATTTCATATTCTCATCTCTCCGTACCACACACGCTTCAGCCTCTGCCTGGCTCTGATCCATGCTTCAGATGAGAGGTCACTAAAGACAATAGAACAACAGGCTCCAGGCAACATAGAGCATTTTAACTATTGTATTAAAGTATATATTTTACATAATATATTTACACAAGAGGCAAAAGTGCCGGTTTTGGCCCTACAATGACTGTCCTTAGGAAAAGTACGCATCTGGGAGTGGCAATTCCGTTCCCATTACTCTTCTGGAACACAAAGCCCCTCACACTTGGCCAGAAGTTCTGCATGTTTCTGCATAAATATCAAGCACAGCGTATCCTGGAATCACAAAACCCAAGAGCACTCTCAGTGTCATAGGTAGATTGCTCTAATGGCTTAGGCTCAAGATAATTTGTTTTGCACTCTCAGCTGTCACTGGTCTGCTGATTAAACTTCAGCACGTTATCCATCACTGTGGTTTGTTTTCCCTTGTATTGCTTGTGTCTGGAAATGGCCTTGAAATCCAGAATTGCTTCGTATTTTACATATTTTGATAGTACTTGGCAAAAGAGGCCCAATCTCAGTTGCAGCCTGTAGATTTATAGAGCATTTATAACCTGCTATTTGTATAACACAAATAAGATACAGCCAGTAGCATATTGTTGGTAGACGAGGTTAAGACAGTACTGCAGAGAATTCTAAAGATGTATGAGGTGTACACATGGTGCACCGTGATGCATCTTAAAGAGGTATTCCATCAAGGAAAAAGGCTAATAGATGTCACCCATTGAACCTTAGGATCATTTGTCAGCAGCAGAGAGATTGCCTCTATGTATTTGAATCGCTTGTTCGACAAACACAATCCTTTCTTACGCAAATCACTATAGGGTCTCATTTAAATCTGAGCATTGTCCTGGAAGCGTCATGTGCTCTCTTCTGCCTTCACTGAGGTTCTCCTCAACCAGCCTCATTTCTCAAAGCAGGCTTTCTAAAGAGAGGGGCCTCCTCTCAAACCCAAACATTGCTGTCCCTGTGGGAATACTGTGTTTCTAGGAGACGCAAACATCTGATACTAATCAGGGTCAGGGCCTGCCAGATATATTCCTCATGTGCAGTAGCAAACTCTGCGAGTAAAGGCTTTGATGGCAAATGAACTGCTCAGGAATACGACAGTAATATGTGTTCACTGTGAACAGAAGGAGCAGGTTTGGGCTCTGTGGGAGCAAAGTTTGTGAGCACACATCAAAAAGCACCTAAAGGTAATGCCTTGAAAAGTAAAGGAAGAGCTTCATCCCTAGATCTGGTTTGTGTTACAGCAAGTCACAAGTGTCCTTCTGGTGCCAGACTGCTGTGAGAGGAGTGTATAGATATGGACCTTTCTGAGCTGCAGGTTTAAAAGGTAAAAGGATACAGTTTTCAAAGGTACATTAAATTAGTTCCTTTAAAAATTATTGGAAAACATACAGAGTTTAATTGATGCAATTTTTGGAATAATCTTGCCATCAGGGATTGTGGGCAGGTGCCAGGCCACCCCACAGAGAGTCAGCACAAACATTGGCTCCTCCAGATTCTGATTCACAATGCCAAAGCTAGAAGCTGACCCAAATCTCACTAATGAAACAAGGATGGTAGAAGTATGCTCAAGTGAGCCCATATCCATTTATTTCATCCCATTAATGGCATGTTCTCAGTTTATGGCCAGATGGGAGACAGTTCTGTGTAGGCAGCATTACTGGCAGTTTCCTTCCCAGAACCTGAGTTACCGTATTTGACCACTTCTTATATCACTTCCAACAGCACGAGTATCTGCTGGTTGCTTTCCAGTTTATTTGCCTGCTTTCCCAAGTTTGCTGTATGAGATTACACACACATTTGTGCATGCACGCACGCATATGAAGTGAATAGATACAGAGTGTACCATTCGTATTCAGACTGCAAAAGCAATAAATAAAACACAATTTAGATTTAATTATTTTTTCAAGCACTTGCTACACTCTGATAGCAGGGGTGCTGGGAGAGGAGACAGGGAAAAGCACTACACGGCACAAAGTATTTTAGAGTCCAAGATGTCGTCTGCCTTACATGTAAAGAACTAAGATATACATGATGGAGGACCATGCTGAATATGTGATACATTCCAGCCCCCGCAATTCATTTCATCAGCTTTCACTGCTGCGACTGCTGAGATCTCTGCCTTGTAGGCAAGTCTTTTTCTCACTGCTATTTATATAACATCATCACAGCCACATTTTCCTTTTATATCAAGCACACTATGCCTGTTTCAAATGAATTCTTTTTTGCACTGTGGACGCCACCCTGCAGAGGGAAGACCCATTGCTGTACAGGGAAATGTCATATTTTCTTGCTGCTTGGTGAAAGGCAGAGAGGCTGCTGAGCAGTTAATGGGTGCACGGCAGCCTCGCATGGGTGAACCGAATCCAAGAGGAGTGGGTTTGCCCTGCTTTGCAGGCGGTCAGAGGGGGAGCCCCTTTGAGAGCCCTATGCACCCCTGCACCCTTCCCACTGCCCCTGTGGCACAGGGCCTGGGCATAAAACCCTCCTCCTCCCTGAGCGTGCCTCTCTGGGCATCTTTTTGCTGTGATGGAAATTCCTGAATTGACTCTGGCCTCTGAGCAAGACACCAACTAGCAGACGACTTGGAGATCCGCCTCATTCAAATGATTTGTCTCTGCCACTTGACCTGAAAAGCTGTGTTTCAGAGCTGTAAGTCTAACCTGCACCTGACAAGCAATGTTAGCATCTTGTTTTATTGCAACCTAGAGGACATGGCTCATGCAAGAACCACCCAGTGTTAGCTCCGGTCACAAAGCCTGTGGGAACACAAAACCTCTCCTCCGTACTGTTCATATCAATGAACAGTTACAAACTTTGAAAGCACTTAAGTAGAATGAACCAAAAAAATGTTCAGAGTGAATTTCCAGACATCTGGGAAGCTGGATCTGTCTGCAGAACAAATATTTTTAAAATATCAGCAAACATCACTCCTAGAATAAAAAGCTGGTTTCAAAGAATTAAAATATGTTTCTATCAATGGAGCAGTCTAATCTAAGTTCTCTGTCTTCTTAGATGGGAATTTACAACTAGCACTTTGGTAGTAAATATTGAAGCGTGTAGTAAATATGAAACTGCATTTCAGCACTCAATGTACCAATGCTGCCTCTGAGCAGCAGGCTGAAACCTTTTTAGGATATCAATAGGTTAAGTTATAAACAACAAAATGTGGTGACCACCTCAAAACTCAGCTAGATGCTCTGGGGTTGTAGCAATTACCAAATTCATGGCTGGCAATATGTCAAATGGTGAAATTCTCCCTGATCTCAGCAAGCCTCTGGTTTCATCCATGTTTTAGCTATTCAGATATATTTGTAGCCAGTATCCAGTCATTTTTCAACACTGTTCACATCCAGCATCCAGCCATATGCTAGCCATAACAACTTATGCAACTTTGGTTTCATAAGGGAATATTCCTCTTTCCACTATTTGTGACTACCCATTTTACAGGTATTTTCAGCATTTCTTTTCTGCCAATGTCTTGGTTTCTCTCTAAAAGCAGGAGTATATTGTATTTGTACCCCTACGGCTTTTTCCTGCTTTTGTTACCGAAGGAATGCTGCCCAATCTGTTTTGGCCAACCTCTCAGTGGCTGTAGAGACAACTGTGAGTATCTGCTCTTCCAGCAAGATGGAGGTCAACCCCCAAAACACTTTCTTCCCATAGTAGCTGGTTCAGCACCTTCTGATGGCAAAACCTTGGGCAATTTGAGTCCATTTAATTAACTTAATTTTTGCATTGGTTCTCTCTTGTTCATGGGACACACCAATCTCCTTGAAGATTTTCTTCTTCTTCAATCCTCTCCAAGGCCTCCAGAAATGTAAGATGTAGAGTTTAGAGTGATGTCAGCATACTGAGCTATTTCCACTGTTCTGTGAAAGCAAATCAAAGGAGAAGAGACTAGAACAGAGTCAGATTCATGTTGTTCAGCAGGTCACAAAAGAGTTGATCTCTTGGCTGGCTCTCTATACCACATGAGGGACTCAAAGGGATCGGTCCCTAGGGCAGGGCACAGACCATGGACGGTGCCAGCCAGGATGCACCAGCTTGGGAATTCAGCCCAGATCAGACAACGAGCAACTATGGGACATTCAATGGCAGCACAAAATAGAAAACAGATGTGCACTGCTGAAGACATCGCTGAGAGTCAGGATGAGTAGTTTCAGATGGCAAGTAGGGAACAACAGGGCCAGTCCCCTCTGCTCAGGGGCTGAGCTATTTAGGCTGGGATGAGGGAGCTCCTCTAACTTCAGCTGTGAGACATAGCAGCAGTCAGCTGTATGCATACGGTGGGTCATCCTTGCTCTCAAACTGCCATTACATCCCCTAAGATGGGTTGATGTTAGTAGTCAGTGCTTGTCTGAGTCATCCGGGATGCAAGGTTGTCCAGGCCTTGGTGTACATGGGTCTGTTCGAACAGATCTGACGAACAGATGAATGTTTCCTGGCTGGAAAGGCTACCAAGAAAAGGTTTAATGCCTGGGTTTCCTAGACGTGATACTCTGCAAGAAGAAGTGGGGTTCTGATGTTGCTCCATACTTCCCCATCTGCCTAAATCCCTTCTGTTCTTGCAGTCCACACATAAGCTGGTTATATTTAAATAATCACTAGCATTGATTTGCAACCAATAAGTCAGCAAGTCTGTGATCCACACACTGTACAATTTCTGGCTGAGCCCTGACTTTACTGGTTAGCTGATGCAGTAGCACTGTGTTTTGCAGTTTTCCCTGCTCCAAGCACATCTTGTGTGAGGTCTGCTGCCACATGGCTCTCCTAGTGCTTGGAGGCTGTGATGAGCTGATCACAGCCTCAGCTATCCCTTGCTTCCCTGAAACAGAAATAGGGAGTTGAGTAAACCAACATTTGAATAAATCAAAGGAATCCTGCGGCAGTCGAAGACAGATGCCCTGGGTTATAGAGAGGAAAGGATCTTAACAACAGCAGTGGGTCTGCCTGGACATACCACAGGACATTAATATCCGAATGGTTTTGATGAAACCCCTACCTTTCCTGTATCCAACACACTTGTTTGGGGTTTCCTGCCTTGCTGAAATTCTCTAGAAACAGCCAAGAAGAGATGACTCATGGCCATGCTGGAAGCTGGGCCATGACTCAGAGGCTGGGCTGCTCCCCGGCGCTGGAGATTGTATTGTGGGGCCTGTGTGCTGGACGTGGGCAGCATGCCTGCTTCCCTAGCAGTTGGGGAGAATGTATGGACCTCTCCTTGGCATCCTTCAGCACATGCTTTGCCAAGAACATGCTAAACGTTCATCTGCTTCCCTCTGCCTTAAGCTTGCCTGAACATGAGTGACCAGAGTTATTCGTGATATTCTGAAGATCAGGTGTGCCCCTACGCAATGGCCCCAAAATCTGTGGCCTGGCCTGATATTGTAAGCCTGGCCTACAACTGTATTTATTTATTTATTGTATTTATTTGTATGTATTTATTTATTTATTAATTGATTAATGCACCTGAGTTTGTCTTCCCCTTCTTCCTGCAGTTGAGGGAGGAAAGGCAAGGAGTGCATCACCTCAAGTGGAAAGGGGAAAGCAAAGTTGTTGTGGGCTAGATCCTCTCCAAGGAATGCGGGATGGTGGAGGCAGCCAGCTTGAGGAACGGCTCACCAATACCATGTTTCAGAGTTGTGTCAGCCAAGAGGGTCTTGGTGCTGGGTTTCAACGCCTGCAGCATTGTCTTTAATTTTTCCTTATTATCGGAAGGATTTCTCAATCACAGCAAAGGGTCTTTCAGTCCCTCGGCCTGAAAAAATGTTGCTGGTCGCATTTCCTACCTCCTGCAACTGCTTAATGCAGAATATTGTCACATTACACCTTTCTCAGACTGTGGGTGACAAGCTTTTAATTTCTCATTCAAAGTGATTTTATGAAAATATTGTGACTCCGTAGCCACGGACACTAAACATTGCACAAGCTTTAGGCCTTAAAAAAGATTTAGTTCAATAAATTTTCCATAATTAAATTTCATCTTTTTATTTAAGAATGTGTTCACACAGTAAGGAATTAACTATTTCCAGAAAAAAAAAAAAGTTTATTGACAGTAAATGAGTATTATTTTGACTTGCACAAATAGTTGTTAATAATGCAAGATGGAAGGGGAGAGGAGCATGAGTCTGTGCCAGCTGCTGCTTTGCTCTTTCCAAAAAGCATAAAGAAGTTGCTGGCAGTCACTGCAAAAAGATTTTCTTTCTTCCTCTTCAAGCACAAGTGTAACAGCTGTTGCCTCTGGCAAGTGTAATTTTTTCTTTATTTGTGCTCATCCCATGCAGAATTTTATAAAAGACCAGAAGAACAAACAAGAAATGGTAAAAGTCATGCAATGAATCAAACTCATTTCACATGTCTGGAAGAGCCAAGTTAGAAACAAAAAAAAAATAAAACAGTCTGGCCACACAGAGACATAAAGCAGACAGAAACCTGTCTGCTTTAAAAACCTAGAAAGAAGTCCAGCAGAAGAAGAAAATACACTTTGTAGCTGCACCGGACGCTGCCTCAGTTTTCCTTCAACTTCATTTCTGTTGCTGTATCAACAAACATGCTTCTTTTCCATTTTGGCAGCAGGTCCCTTTCTCAGCAGAAACTTTATTTATTTGTTCTCCATGGAGCTATGCACAAGCGCCTGTCCTGTATCAAGTAAACGATGCTGGAGGGATCCTTCACGTGTGGCTGGTCGCCTGCTCCACACGCTGCGGATGGAAGGCACTCGCAAGCTCTCTCTGCTGCAGAAATGCAACCCCTCGTCACCTGGACGAGCAAGTGAGAACATGCTGTTTTGGTGACTCCTGCAGTCTTTTCTTATAATTTTCCAATGTCACAACGGTTTTCTTTCTGGTAGCTGCAGGGTAGTACCGCTGGCTGCTAGCACTGCAACCAGGAACTCCCATAGCCCCAGCCACACAGGGCAGCTAAACTTTTGCTGAAGAAAGCAAAGTCACTCAGTATTACTGAAATTACCCATCACTCAGTATTAAATGCCACCTTCTCAGAATAGCAAATCCTTGAGTTTCTGACTTTTTTTTTTTCCAGACAAGTTACTCAGGCATCATCTCTGCTTCCCCTCAGCTGACCACGGGATTTTAACAACATACCTAATTTTTACAGTTCAGCACCTTGTTTCCCTTCTTTTCATTCTGAGAATCTCACCTTTGCCCTTGTGTTTGTCTATGGGTATATTGCCTTGTATTTTGATGCTGTCCAGAAACACTTTAGGCAGAGCTGAAACAACTTGGATCCCCTCACTGCAAAACAGTCTTAAAGAGAGTGACTATTACAAAGAACTTTTAATTCCCTTGTTAAAAATGCAGTAGGTTAACCACAGTAGAAAACCTAAATATGTACCTCTAAGCGCGTTCACAAGGATCGGGTATGTAAATCTCCAGGATTATGTTTTTCAGGCTACAGCAGTTTTTTTTTTCTGGCACTCTTAACAGACAAAACTGTCAAAAGCAAATGCTAGACCTAATCCTCCTTCACAGGGAGCTGATTTTAATTAAGAAAGTGGAAGATGCAGAGCAGCTAGCATCTATCACACATGCAAGCATTTAAAATACTTTGTGATTCTCTGAAAGGATTAATAGCAACACAGAACTTCTTGTCCACAGAGCACAGTGCTCTAGGAAAAGTTTGTTGTTGTTTTGTCTGTTTGTATATGTGTGTGAAGCAGATAATAATTGGAGATAGGGTCTATCCATTGGCATGTGCTAGGGCACAGCACTGTTAGTCAGCACTGATCGTCCCTGTAGCCCTCACCACCACTGCTGGTTCCAGGTTGGTGCTTAGCTCAAGAGCCAGCAAAAAGCACTTTTATCTGAAAACAATCATTTGCTGAACGTTGAGAGCCTTATTTACCTATGTGTTAGCTCACTTCAACAGCAATACTTTAGCCCAGGGAAATCTTAAGGGCTTGCAGCCCCATGTCCTTCCCGCCAGCACAGCATGCTTTGGGAGCAGCCAAACTTGTGCCAGCTCGGGGGGCTCGCAGGGCTCGGGAGAGGGACGCGCGCTCCCATGGTTTGATTCCAACTTCGCTGGCACTCGGACTAGGGTAGAATAACTCGTCATTTTCCCAGAGCTTGTGATCTGGATGTGGGAATGACTGGGTGAACTGCAGTGGTCTGTGTTTATGCAGAAGGAGAGAAGAGAATATCAGTTCAGTTTCTCAGAGGTTAAAAATCTATACATCGTTGTTCTTCAAAGACAGGCCAAGTCACAGTGTATATTTTTAGGTAGCATTTTCAGATGAAATCAACAGTGCATTTGGGCTAGAAGTCAGTGGAGCCATCTGGCCCCCAGACAGAACCTTGTATGCTGTTAGCTCTGTGAAATTCAAGGAAGGTAGCGTGAATCATCTGGAGAGAGCAGTTACTGCTGGAGCTGTTCCTTGGGGAAAGTGCTAGCCTGCCGGGGACTATCAATTCCTCTGGTATATGCTTAAATTAGTGGTGTGATCTTTTGAGCATTTTTCTTAAGAGGCAGCAGTGACTGTTAGGAACACTCAGCTGCATCTGCTACCTACCTGGAGCAAATATATCCCGAAAAATGGTGGCAGGAACTGGGATACCTGGCTAATATTTCTAGGTCAGCATTTGGTCGGTTGTGTGGATTTTGGCTAAGGAATTTTTCTTGTTGTACCTCTTCCCCTTTTAGTTGGTCAGGTTACAAGCACTTTATGAGAGGCTGAGTGCAATCCTGTCTTTGTATGAAGCCTGATGAAACAGGACTCTGACCTCAGCCAGCATATCAGGACTAACCTTCCTCAACTACTTTTTTAGCCAACTACATCCAAAAGGGATCCTCAGCATCCCATCTCCCAGCGGCAGGAGAGGAAGAGGCATACTCCTGGCTTCTGGGAGCCAGACACTTCCATCCTGCTGCTTTCAGAAAAGTACTTTTTAGCTTTGAAATGGTGAAGGAAGAGAAGCTGAAAAGAGTATTTATTCCCAATAGATCTCTGCTACAGCAGCTTAAGAGGAGATTCAGCAGATTCTCCAGTGACGGATCCTTTTAAATCGCTCACCGTGGAGGTCACAGCAGCTCTTTTTCCAGGGCTCTGGCTCCGCACTCGCCCTCTCCACACATCAGAGGCTGGATAACCTTTGCTTTTCAGCATGCACACATCTGACCCAGCAGGGTGCTGCCTGCTTTCTGCAAGGCACTCAGCACCCGTGTCGAATGAGGTGTCCTAGCACCTTGCAGGAGGTGAGCGGCACCAGGCAAGTAAAACGCAGCGGGGCTGAGCTTCCCAGGCAGCCCACGCAGCGATAAACCAGGGCTGGGAGCTGCTGCGCTGGCAAATCATTGATCGCTCACGCTCAGCAGCACTGCTGGGGTCCTTGACGTTCAGTCTCACCTGCACTTGTGAATGGCACTTTCTCTGAAGCCGTTTTCAGGAACTGGTCTCCAGCAGATGGTTTGGGGAAACACGGACATCCTGTGCTCCCCAGCGCACTGCTATGAGGAACTTGTGCAACTGACTTTGCCCGCTGAGAGAGGAACTGCTGGATGTTGCGTGTTTTTTAAAAATCTGTACTTAACAACAGTCTCAACACATGCCCACATTCCCTACCAAAATAAGTTGTATGATTTATTTTCCTTCTTCACATTACATTTTTCATCTTTCGGAACTTCTCTACACAACTTCAGATTTGATCACTTGCAAGTTTTCTAATTTACACCTTTTGATACTTTGATCCAAGGTCGCACATGGAGACTGTAATCACCAGACAAAATGTATAAAGCAAACAGCTTAACTTCATTTCTTCGCAGGTTAAGTTATGTTAAATGAAGGCCCTAACTGTGAACGTGGCGTAAGCAACCTTGCCTGTGCAGTATTTGAACTGAGATAATGAGCAGAGTGATTTTGTGCGGATGCCGACTGCCACCAGCAGAGCCACCAGAAAGTGAGCGGTGGGTGCTCATCGACCCCTGCAGCCCGTGCGCGTGTGAGCGCCCGGCCACAGCTTCACCCTCAGCCTCGCAGACAGGAGAAGCTGCTGCTGCTGCTGCTCCCCACTGCGCAAGCCAGTAAAGGGTTGAAATCACCTGCAAGCCAGAACAGGAACCTCGGCTCACAGCAATCTTTTTTTTTCCCCTATGCTGGGAAAAGCTTGATTTTGGATGAATAAATGTTGCGATGTATCAGCAAAATTGCAGGCATAAAAAATCCTGCTTGAACAGCAGGATTAATTCAGTCGCACTGTACATCCACTATGCAGGATCTTCTGTTCCCTTCCTGCGTATGAGAGGACCTGTTGTTCACTCTGCAAAGGAGAAACCCTAATTTTCTCGTGCAATGCAGAACTAGTACCATTGCTGGGAGGGGGATGGGGGCACTTGCTGACTGGTGGGGACTTTCACTGTGTGACCTTCACATCACATAAACATGGACATGAGTTATCAAAAAGGTTGGTCAAAAGAGAGGCTGGTGGAGAACTCAGGAATCTCCTGTGTGGTCAGCTGACAAAGAGCTGAAAAAGAAAGAAATCCGTATTGTGGAATCCTTGGTGCAAGGTGCAGCTAAGGTAGCAGAGACTACCTTTAATTTGTGTTGATAAAAAGAAAGGGTAAATAAAGGTGGATCATGAACTTCCCTTTGAAAAACTGTAACACATAATTAGAAACTCTTTAATCTTGAGTAATTATTTTGCCTTGTGACCAGTCCAGATAATTACAAGGTTTTACAACAGTCCGGTAATGCTGCCTACGCGAGAACCTTACTTTAAGGATATCTAATTAGCTCTGCACTAAGCAAGGGGTAACAGCAGCAGCTACCAGAGCATTTCCTCGTGGCCTGAAAGCCAAGCTGCCCCCTGGCAACTCGTCTGGGCACCCTGGAGTGTTAGAGGAGACACATGTTCCTCATGTTCCTCTGATCACACCAGCCATACCGACTATTGCCTTCTCCTCCACTTCTTACTCAAAACAGTTAGCCCATTCGGCCTTCTCCCCCGCCTTTTGCTGCTCTCTCCTTGCCCTTCTCCCCACACCACTTGCCATTAGCCAAGGGGCGACGTCTCCCATGGGCCGTTCTCGGCCGCTGCCCACGTTACTGCGCCGGCGAGAAGCCGATGCTGTGGGGCCAGGTCCCATCCTCCAAGCGTCAGCAGCGCGAGGAGGAAGCCAGACTGGGCAGGTTTGGAGTGTTACACGGCCAGCAGCCTGCACCCAAGTGAGGTGTAATGTGGAATGAAATGGGAGGGTTAGGCTCTGGAGGAAAGCCTGACTCCAAAGCGTGCATGGCCATGGCAGCTTGGCGCACCTCCAGCAAGCACATGTAGCATCTTCTACCACATGAAACTGAAATAGGCAATTTTCAGGGTCTCCCAAAGTCCATTTGCTGCTTGAGTTGAAATGCACACATTTCTCGCTCTTTCTCTTTTCTTTTTCCTTTCTTAATGGCTGCATGACATTTTAGCAGCCGTACTTCCAACCACCATTTAATTTTCTCTTTCTCTTGGAAATTCTGGAGCACCTCCTTTCTATTAAATTACTGCTGCTCTAGTGGAGAACAGAAGAGATCCTGTTACACTATTTCTGGTTCATTGCATTTCTAACCGCTTTGGGTTTGATATTCAAAAGCATTAATTGATGCTTGTAATCTGCAATATTAGTAATGCCCTTTAACTGGTTTAATATAATTTTAAAAGAAAAAATATGCAATATTTATTCCCAATGAAATATATAGTAGAAGTGAAGGTAGAGAGTATTTATAATAATATAATGGCAAGAAATGCATGTAACTAATTGCTACCATCCCACAACCAGGCATACTGAATTAAAAAAAAAATCTTAAAAAAAAGTCTGAAAAAACTAAATCAAGAAATCCTCAGTTGACACAAATCATAATTAAACTTTCCAAACAACACCAACTCCTGTCTTTTGTGCCACCAAATTAACACTGAGAATTTTGATACCTAGTTTTAAAGATGCACAATGTGTTTTCCCATACTTACCCCCTATATAATTACTGAAGGGTGGAATTAAGCCAGTTCCTTGTGTTTAAACTGGGCACCCTGTATCTTTGGGATCACATATTTGGGTTAGTGTAGCCACACCTCCAAGCTACCTGTGTTTATAAATAATCCTGTGCTTGGAAGTTATTATTATGCCTATGGAGTCCTGTTTTTTCACTTCCCCTGTAAGTCCCTGGTACACGCTCACAGCCTGAACTCCCCTCTAACACAGGGCTTTCCCGGTCTGAGCACTTGCTTAGTTTTGATGAAGCTTATTGCAAATTTCTGCCTGTGCGCATCGATTAAGAAGTAGTTGTAAAGGACACTGTTCCATCCAATTCACAAGTATTTGAAAACAAAATGTCATCAAACCTACATCAGATTTTATTATTTTATTTTATGGTAGATTTGCAGCTCTTCTAACGCAACCCAGAGTGACCAGGGCTGCTAAGTGGTTAAACTGGACTGACAGCGGCATGGCGGTGACAGAGCGGCAGGAAGCAGAGGGCAACGCGAGGGACTCTCACCCCTACTTAGATATTGACTTACTGAGTTGGAAGGAAGCTCGCGCTGCCCAGGATGCCGCCGGCGGCCCTGAGGCCCGCGTGCTGCTCTCTGTAACTCACAAAGCGCCTCCGTGCTCTTCCTCCGCCCTCCCGGCGCTGGGCGAGGAAGGCAGCGGCGCGGGGCCACGCGTGGCCTGGCCGTCCCCAGGACAGGCCCGGGGTGGCCCCAGCAGCCCCCTCCACTCGCGGCTCACGTGGGCCGAGCAGCTGCACCCGGCAATCACTAACGAGCCGCGCAGGAACACGACCCTTCCAAATACAACCCACCGTAACAGCGTGCAGCCTGGCGACACTGTGTTAACCGAGTAGCCTCGTTTTTCTGGCTTAACTGAAAAACTACAATCTGTGCACAACCGATGTACAATTTCAGCTGCTACTTCTCCCTCTTCACAGCATCTTCCTTCCTCCCTTCTCCATTTGTACAGGATCTCGCTGCTTTTTTTCCAGTGTTTCTACTTCGGGCCTCCCCAGCACTGTCTCACATCCACTCCCACGTACTCCTCTTGATTCTGCCACCAACACAGCACTTTCTCATCTGTTCCTGTCCTCTGCTTGCTCTCGGTTTCACCATATATTACCTCCTGAAGCACCTCCCTCTTTTTTTTTTTTTTTGCCTTTAATAACTCCCACTTCTCTGGCTCTTCACCATTACAATGAACACATCTTGTTAAGCCTCTTTAATTTTTACAATAATAATTCTCTCCATACACTTCTCTGTCTTTTAATCAACATGCATCTTATTTCTGCTCCCTTGATGCCTTCCTTCACTAGTCAGCCACGGCCCACAGCTCAGCCGTGTTTCTCTTCCTGATACATTATTCTCTGTCTTTCACAAATCTACCGTCCCTTTTCATTCATTCAGCAAATCTTCTGAGGGATCTTCTTTATCTTCCCTGCCAGACTTCACTCTTCTTTTCTTCTTTCTCTTGCATAAAGCCCTCTCCTCATCTTCTTTCTCTTCTTCATTGCATATCATGGGATAATCTCCATTGCAAACATAATCCAGCTGCTGGACAACTTCAAGATCCAGTGCTCTATTTGGCACAGTCTCTTAAAGTGGGATTAATCTGACCAAGAGGGAAAGTGTACAGTGTAGGTGTCTCCATGTGAACCAGTTGCCTAGCCTGCCTTCATAGCCAAGTGACCCTCAACTTCTCCTATAGCAGGTACTTAAAACAGGCTAGATAAACAGCACCCAGCAAGGCCTGTTTCTCTCCACAACCCAGCTCTGCTTGGCTGAAACAAGACCACTTTATCATGGTGCCCCTTCTCTCCCTCCTCCCTGGTTAGGCCAGCAGTCATGGATGCCTGTAACTGGGCTGCATCTTTGCTCTGGACCTTTCCCTGTGCCTTTATTCAGGCCACGTCTCTCAACTGCCTGACATGAAGCCATTCTGCCTCTGTCCATACAGCTAAAATTGTTGTGCAAGATGCCAGCACTTTGATTTGTGATTACTATAAAAATGCTTTTTTCTCTCCTTACTGCATGCCATTTTGTCCTGCACATAATTACCTCAAGTGCTTCTGCAAAAAATATTTCTCTAGCCGGTCCGCCGATGCTGCCATGTCTATCTCTGCACTTCTTCCTCAGCACCTTATTCTCCATCACATCCAATGTGGGTCACTTGTCTCCACTCGCAAGGCCCTTCACAGTCGCTGCCGGCTCTGCCTCTCTCATGCATGGCTTCTCAAGCTTAATCAAGGGAATTCTGCCACCACTGACCTGCCTGTGCCATCACCCACTTTGGTACGTTTTCCAACACAGCCCTATACGCCTCCTGTCGCCCCATGTGCTCGGGAGGAGCTGTCTCCACACATCTGCAAAACTGACTCATCTTCAAAATTATCTTGTTCTTCACTGCCTGCAAAAAGGGTTAACATTAGGCTTGCACTTCTCACTTCATATTTATGTTCTACCTTTCTGTGGCTAATGGCGCAACTTTAATTTTTTGTTGACTGTGCTGATTTTTAACATATGTTTTCCTATTAAAAATAAAAGTGCAGCAAAGTAACTTACTCCCTTAAAATACAGAGGGGCTGAGGAGGAGGGGGGCAGGCACTTATCCAGCCAATTTTGGAAAACGGCAGGTGTTTCCTCTCCTGGGAAAAAGGAGGTGAGGAAAGAGGTGGGTGTCTGCTAGTCATCTTTGAATCACATACTTCACATGGTTTGCTTAGACTATATTCTACAGTATTCAATAGCAATGTTTCATATTAACTTTTTTTTTCTTCCAATTTTTATGTGGACTAAAACTGTCCTCAGAGAAACTCTGGGTGTAATAGTGAGTCCTTACTGTGAAGGGAAACAGATCTTACAAACTTACTTACAAAAGGTTATTGTCCAGAAAGATTAAACTGAAATCTCAGGTGGGACTATTTAGTGTGTGCATTAGTTACCTGGTTGTTTTTCTGCAGTCTTTCTGAGCACGTTTTATTGTGCTGTGAGTTTAAACATTCATGTCAAAGTTTTGCTGCCCTTTCTCCAAAATTAACTAAACATATTAGAGAGCTGTGCTGAAAGATGTCTGGCAGACCAAGCCGCCATATTTTGATTTCCACTTTTACTGTTTATAAGATTTTCTAGGACATACAGGTGGGAGTATAAGAGAAAGGTAGGTATTAAACTGCCCAACTGATGCTTAATAGCTCTGATATTTTCTGAACAAATTACACATGATAATGAAAATAATCTTAAATGTAATATGCAATGAATCTCTTCCTGATGGATAGTATGTGGGTTGAATAAAACATAACAAGAAACTGGAAAAAAATGTTCAAATGCTAGGGGAATCAGAATTTTATCCTTTTGCTTTAAAGTTGAAAACAAAGGACTTTGTGCCTTAAACTGTGGGGTGAAAAATGATGCTGCAAGCATCACTGTAAGTTGGGTGAGCTTTACTTAAATTGCGACAACACTTGAACAGAAGAAATTAGGCGGCTGTCGTGTTAAGTGTGTTGCTGATGTTACTATGCTCTGCTCAACCTGGGAGGGCTAATGGATTTCTTTTACTTATAATAAACGTAAAAGTGATAGAGCCCTTTTGGTAGCTGAAATAAAAGCAGTAGTAAATGGGCTTGTACAGAGTGATCAACTGGATGTTGATGCGGATTTGAAAACATGAAAAAGAGAAAACCCTCTTGGAAAGGGGGTTAAAAGTCTCTTCTGTCACCCAATTTCTGTTCAATACAAGAAAATGGGACTTTGCTCATTCTTTAAACATAAGCAGCACTGCACAAAAGATACCTCACTGTTATCAGCTTCTCATTCGGAGCGAAGAAACAACATTTGGAACATCAAAAATCATGAACTAGGATTTGAGAGAATAGCAATTAAAATGCAAGGCGCAAAGATACTACTTCCTTTTCCTAATGCTGGTGATGTGGCCAAAAATTTGTATCTAATATTTAATCAACTTTTTAAACCTACTTTTTATTTGCTGGTAATATTCCATTAAAATGCAAGTTATGCCTTTGCTTCCTCGCTGTTCACACTTTTGCAGGCAAGCAGAAACAATTAACTGCAATAAACTAGAAAATTAATCAAAACCAAGTGGTTCTGGAAAACTAGGTACAAAATGTACCAAGGCCTCTTCTCCTCATCACAGCAAGAACCAGAAGGGAGACGCAGCCTCTACTTAGGGGGGTTTGTATCGAAAAGCACAACTTTTCCAAGGTCTCTGTGCTTGTTTAGGTCTGGTACTTAATTTCTGTTTTCGTCCTGCCTTCTCAGGTCACTTTTCAGATGAAGATGTTTTATTGCCACTTAATATATTTTACTGCTGAGATACTCCTAGCATGGGCCCATTTGGGCTACTCAAGATTTAATTTTAACACAAAACTGCCACCTTTGAAGGCACCCAGGATGCCAGTACCCAGATGGACAGATTCACTGACACACAGCTGCTGCTGCTGTTGGATTTTCGCTAGCACTGGCGTGACGGCAGCTGTCACAGACATGGCTGTGTGTGGTGGTAGGGAAATAAAAAAAAAAACAATAATAATAATTTTAAAAAGCCTGCAAACTGCTAGTGCAAAGGCGCAGCTGTGCTGCCAAGGCACGGGGCCGCAGACAAAATGGCGCCTTCACCCCGCTCATGACGCTGGCCGCGGGAGTGCGCCGCGGACTACACTTCCCAGCGTGCCTTGCGCCGCCGCTTCCGCCCCCGGGCGCTTCCGCCCCGGAAGCGGCGGCGCAGGGCACGCTGGGAAGTGTAGTCCGACAGAGGCCGCGCGGCCGCTCCTCCCGCCCCGGGCCGGCTCCCGCGAATTTGAAAATTCCCGCGGCGGCTCTCGCGAGATCTCGCCCCGCCGCCCCGCCCCGCCCCGGCCCCGTGCGGCGGGTGCGCGAGCGAGGTGGGCGCCGCGCGCGCGGCGGGGGGAGGGGGGGGCGACGGGCGCGGCGGCGGCTGCGCAGGCCCCGAGGGGGGCGGCGGCGCCGGGCGGGCGGGCCCAGCCGCTCTGACCGCGGCGGGAGATGCCGCCGCGCTCACCGGCACGTACCGGGGGGAACGGGGGCGAGGCGGGCGCGAGCGGCGCGGCCGGGAGGCGACGTTTCCTCCTTGCGTTCCTTCCCCCTCCCCTCCCCCGCAGCAGCAGGTACCGGGCGCTCCAGAGGCCGCAGGGCCGGTAGCGGCGCCGCTGCGCAGCGCGGGCCCGGCCCCTTACGTAAGGGCCCCCCTGGGCCGCGGCGCCGCCGCACGTGGCCCCGCCGCGGCGGGGGGAGCGGCCGGGCCGGGCCGGGTCGGGTCGGGCGGCGGGGCCTGGGCTCGGCGCGCGGGGGCTGCGCCGGGGCCCCCAGCGGGCGCCCGTCCCCCTGCGCCGCGCCGGCTTCGCGTCGGCTTTTAAAAAGCGCGTTATTTATTGCCGTTGTTTGCCCGCCTTTTGGTCTCGTTCTCCAGGAGGAGGCGGAATGTTTCGTAGTGCGCATAGGGATCGCGGCAGGAGGACGGGGCTTGGCGGGGCGAGCGCGGTTTCAGGGGTGCCGAGGGCGCGGGGACCTGCCGTTCCTCCTCACGTTGCCAGCCCAACTTTGTGTCGCGTGTTACTGAGCCCTTGTGGGGCTCTTAGTTTTTGTGCGAAGCAGGCACCGTGCCGCAGAGTTGCTGACTTAACAGAAATGCTTCATCGCTTCTCCAGTAAGCTGCGACTCCAGGTCTGGAGTTCCTACCAATAGACAGAAACACGGCGTCAGCCTTTCAGGTCTACTTGCTGTTGCCTGATAATGTTTGGTAAAAATATGCCAAACTGGGGGGCTTAACTTTGTCAGGATCACTGAATCCCTATGGCAAAATAGGCTGCTTCAAATGATTTCTTAGACTCATCAGTTTAGATGGCCGTATCTGCCTTGGCTGGTAGGTCTCATATCAGTATGGGTGCCCAGTACTGTATTCTGCTCCTCACTCCATGTTTGCCTTGGGATTGCTTTTCTACCACGGTGAAATGAACTTCATCAGGCTTCTACTATTCTCTGTCTTATCTACTATTTTTTTTTAACTGTAAGTCACATATTTCTTTTATGTGGCTTATGTATTATTATTTTGTGTCTTATCTACTCAACAGGCTGTCAGATACGGTACTAGAGAAGTAGCAGTGACAGCCTTTGCGGGTGGTTCGCTTGGGTGGTGGGCAGAAAGCTTAAGCTAACCGGGTAGGAAAGAGCAGGTAAGCACCGTGGTACATGTTGCAAATGTTTCTGTAGCTCAGCTAGCCAGACTGCTTCTGTACTACGTGTTTCTGTGCTGGGGAGACTCTGTGATGTGGTGGGAACCTCACGTTGCGCTAGGGATGCCCTTCACTGCTGCCCAGCGTATTGGCACGGCTGGGTTCCGTGCCAAGGCAGTTAACAGGCGCTCTGCCTACCCCAGGCACAGCAGGTGACACATAAAGAGCCCTTCAGCAGCGACTGGGGGAACTTCTGTGAGCTTAACCAGAGTAGATAGGGATTGCAATTCTCAAATAAAAGCATAATCATGTCAGAGAATAACGGTGGGAATCAGTGTAGCCTTGACTCTAGTGTCAGCATCTCTTTGGTTTGGGTTTTGTGCCTTCTTGTATTTGAAGGAAGATCAAATCTATGGGCTGCATCAGGTACAGGTTCTTGGCTTTTGATGACTGAGTGGTTGATGGGATGGAGAGCTGAAATTCTTTTTTCTCCTACTGTAGGTTTTTGTTTTTCGCAGAGTTTGAGGACCATCCAAACAAATTTTGCAAGGCAATCTGTAGGCTGCATTTCAGTTAAATAAACCTGATTCTTGTATTCTGATACAGATAACTTATGGTAATGGTAATGGCTGGAGTAAAACTTATGGTCTGGATTAAATATTTGGGGATTTGGGTTAAATATTAGAGGGTTTTCCATCTGACAGTGAAAGAGTGATGTCTGTCAACTGCAGCCTTTCTTAGGGACATTTGCCTGTGAGAGTGAGGCTCTACGTGAAAGAGGGAGTTAAACCATTTGTGTCTTTGGTAGTAAATGCTGCTGCAAAATGAAGAAGGCTTGAACTCCCTCTTTTCCCCAGGCAGTGTGGTGCCTCCGTTCTCCTGCCAACCTTTATGCTCCCCAGAGCTCTCTGTGAACCAGCTAACTCTAATCTGGTAGAAACCATCCCCTTGCCTGGGTTAGTTTCCTGCCTGCTTAGGCAATTCTTGTACCGCGGTCAATGGTGGGTGTTCAGGTGAGCTGCAGGAATACAATGCTGGGATAAGGAAGCAGATGGAGGAATGGGAGGCAGGAACAGGCCTTTTCCAGTGGTGCTGAGCTTGCCATGGTTTAGGCGTGTAACTGATCCTATTTTGGGTGTTTTCTTCAGTTAGCCAAAAAGAGTTTGTCTTTGAAGCTGTTTTTCTTTTATTTCTGTCAGTTAATCTGATATCCCAGAACTCCAACTTGTCTATGTATGATTTGCTAGAATGTGCAATCTCTAGAATGTTTTTTTCCTGGAATCTGTTGACACAAAAACCCGTCATTGATCTGGGACTTGTGTCTTTAGAAATAGTTTGTGATGTTTGTAAGTCATAAATACCTTGGATGAAAGAAGGGTGGTAGTTTTGGCAGCCTGCACAGGGATCCCTTTGGAATAGGGATCCCACTGAAAGCTTCAGTTCCGCTTTGCTACTGAATGTGGAGCAAACCTGCAGCATTTCACACCTTAGCAGGCAGAGATATGAATGTGGTTGTTTTCAAAGAAAGCAGAAGTGCAGTTAGTGTTGGATGTGTCCTCTTAAATGAGAAGCTCCATTTTTTTAACCTATCCCTGGATGGAGTGGATCCCTGGATTTTTGGGAGCGTTTTCCGTTCTTTGTTTTCCCAGAAGTCTTTGGTTTAACTTAGTAGAGTGAAGCAAGTAAAATATTGTAATGACAAAATCAATAAATATTGCTCATGGTTTGTAATTGAGTTTATATGTCCTTGTTTCATATTGTCAAGCCAGCTGCCTAGAAGACTCATGTGAAATGCAACTGGCTTGCTGGACATGGCCAGTGCTCTGATATTTTCTTGCACTTTCATGTTCCTATTTTTCAGTTAAAGTTGCTGCAGCAAGATTAAAATGAGGGTTACAGGGATGGTTTGGGTGTTGCCTGCTTCATGGTTCTGCTGAGGACAGTGGCCTGAATTCTAGAGCCGGTGACACGTTTGTCGCCGTGGGCTGTGCCAAGGTGTGAGCTCTCCACCCGAGCGCTCACGGCTTCTGGCTTGCTGGGTTTGTTTTGTTCATTTGCTTTAGTCTTGGATCTTGCAACAGTATCTGAACATTAATTTTCAATTTGGCCGTGCAGACATCAGGCTTTTCCTTGTGAGCGGGCACTTGTCCTGTCAAGGTGAGCAGTATGAAGGGGAGTTAGTGGAACGGTATTTGAAACCTCACTGAGGGCATGGGGTTGAGAAGCATCCCTGAACATCCCTGGCAGCACAGCTGCCCCACTGACAGAGTCCTGCTGACTCTTAAAAATATCTTGCTACTATTGTGAAATAGTGTATTACTAATCTTGAAGTACTTTTTTCATCACACACAGCTGGATTTTAGATGCTTCAGTGCTTTTTTACAGGAAAAGTGTTACTGTTTATTCACTATGATCGTATCTCCTTTTCAGAATTTCACGGTGTTTTCCACATTTTGCTTCTTTAATAAATGTTGTTAAATTCAGTATTTCTGCTAAAAGAGCACCACTAATGAATAGAACTGTTTAATTTGTTCATTTGAAGTAAAAATCAAAATTATTCTGGAAGGTCGTTATGTTCTTTGACAATAAGCGTAAGAGTGCCATCGAATTGGCTCAGATCTGGTTCGCTGCTTGCTACAGCATCATCTCACTTTTTTTTTTTTTAATGTTCTTTTCCAGCGTTTGTCATTGCTAACTCCCATGTTTCCAATTTCTTTCTCTTCCATTTATTTCCCTATTGTACCTGTCCTGTAAAAACAGCAACAGTTGGTGGCAGAAGAAATAAGAAAGGCATGAGAACACATTAAATTGAGTTGTGTGAGAATATTTTATGTGTTTTTTCTTAATTTTGAAGTTTTCTAGTTTAGGGGTTTTTTTTTGTCCATTTCTGGTATTTATTTTATTTCCTGCTCCCATCTGTTTCATTTCTGTCCTTCTGCATGTGCTCTGCTCAGCTTCTTTGTTCATTCCAGAGTATATTCCTATTGCTTTAGCCTGCATTTATCTTGAATGTGAATTTTCTGCTTGGTTGCCTCCTTTTTCTGCTCTTTCAGATATATTACCTGGCTGTCTTGCTTTTCCTGTTCTGGATTTTTTCCTTCTGTGCAATGTAGGAGGAATAGAGGGTGACCACTCCTCTTGTCTCATTCAGCATCATAGTGCTGCTAAAGGCACATCCTGAAACAGCTGGATGCTGAAGGCATTTGCAGTCTGCTCTTCAGCAGATATTTTCTGTTAATATGTATCATCATGACTTTTTCATAAAACACATTTATTAAATGATTACAGTTAAACTAATCTAGTCTGCTGGTTGAAATGAGGAGCCTTTTACTCTCTAGAGTCATCATGTGTACGAATGTTCGACCTGTTGTCATTTAAGAATGACAGTTACAAAAACGAAAGCCCAGTCGATGTATTGCAAACCATTTTTTTTTCCACTTGGACCTTTATCTGCTGTGATAGTTAGTGTTGGCAGAGGAACAGCTTTTTTTTTTCTTTAAATATTGACTTGTTCTTGGTGCAAGAGCCTGAATTATGTTTCCTTTATTTCACCCATTAGTTGTTTTGAAGTTGGCAGAAGATACTTCAACCTCTTCTCAGAGAGGCTGCTTGTGACCGAAGTATAGTGAATTCCAGTGCTCAGCTTTTAGCAAAGTTTTTTTTTTTTTTTTTTTTAGCTTTCCCAGCAAAAGAAAGATAACTTAAATAAGTAATTCGTAATCAGGTGCTTTCCTTTTAATGACTGTTCTATTCCCAGAGCCTAGTCTTGAGGACTAGTTGTAGCTTTGTAAACTGTAAGGAAAACAGATTGCTGGTGCATGTCAGAAGCAGCAGCCATGTAACTTTATGTGCAGGATAATGCTTGTGTTGCATTCACCAGTACATGGCTTGTGTGTGCATGTAGATGGCCCTCTGCACCAACCTGGAGTGCAGTGTAGGGGTTTCCGTCTGTTTGACTGTGTCTGTGAGCATGTGTAACACCTAGAAATAGTGAACTGCATACTATGTACTAGTGAACTACGTAAGTCTTGTTCTTACAGGAAGCAAGATAAATAAGTCTTAAAGTCTTCCCGAGGCTCTTATAAGAAATCTCAGAACTTGTGAAAACTTTTATGTGGAGTAGGTTATATTTCCATGTGTTCGGATTATCTCTTAGTCACCTGTTTAGCTCTTAGTTTTGTAAAACAGGCTTTTAAGCTTTCCAACGAAAAAATTCTGCCTTAACACACTGAAATGTGAACTCTTTGTGGAGTACCTGTAGGGATGTGAATATTTTCTTAAAGCACTTCAAATTTTTATGAAGTATTGCGGAGCTACGATAGGACAGTCAAATAGAAAAAAGGGAATGGGATGAGGAGGAGGATTTAAATGCAAAGGTACAATAATGTTGCATGTTGGTCTCATGGAAAAGTACTTTTTAATGAGTTGTAAAAATACGTATTGCTTGTAGTGTAAAAGTAGCAGTGTATTTTCTGGCAAGTATTGAAATGAAGGTAGTTACATGCTTAGTATCTCTTAATTTGTTTGACTGGTAGTGCAAAAAGTGAGTAAGACAAATTATTAATAATACACAAAATTAGTTAGAAAATAATTAACAAAAATAAAGTATAAAATCAAGGGAAAGGAAGACTCATTGAAAAGCCTTTAAATAAGATTTTTTAATGATTCTCTTTTATTGTCCATTGTATGAGTAGGCTTCAGCTCAGTATGTTAGCTTTTTCTTTTACTTACCTGTCAATACCTGTGCATCAGTTATTGAGGAGGTCTCATAGGCATCAAAAATGTAAATGATCTTCCCACTCCGCTGTCGTGCAGTTAATACGGACCCGAGGGACCACGCACAAGTTCACCTCAGTTCCTGCAAGAATAGGAGGCCGTGCTTGACAGATGATGGATATAAACATGCTTTAGTGCTAATATCTCAAATTGTATAGGAAGCAGTATGAAATACAGGGACTGAAGGGGTTAAGGGATTCAACTATATTGAAACACATTTAGAAAACCCTTTTTAAAAATAAGACTCCTTCCTTTATTTCTTTGCTTCCTCTTTTTTTCCCTTTTTTTCCCCTTCCTTTCTTCATCAGCAAAAGAGGAATTTTGTTTCTTCAGGCATAGAGAAATTCAGTTATTTTTTCCTGCCACTCCCCAAAAGATTGAGCCTCTGAGAAATAGGCCCCTTTCTGTTGTCAGAATTATGTGTTGATGGATATGTACTTGGAGGAAAGCGTATACAGAAACATTTAAATGTTGTTGATAAGGACTTACAGCTAATGTATAGGAGTATATTCCCTAATACTGATTAACCCCTGTGAAGTTCAAAGATCTTTATGGCTAGCATGAATTTATTTTTCCCACTTTCTTTCTTTATAGTGAAGAATGCGAGACCTAACGGCTCAGGTAACGAGCAGTCTCCTGCAGTTTCCAGAGGTGACTATTCAGGCACTTGGGGAAGATGAGATAATCCTAGATTCTGTACTTCGTGGGAAGTTTTCTGGAGGTGAGTCTTTTCCTCTAAAATTTGTTCTGGTCTTGGCACAGAGACACTCATGCTTGGAGATTACCTAAGGCATACAGTGATATTATCAACTCTTTATCAGGTTGTTGCTATTGAGTTGTAGCAGAATTAGAATAAAAAAGGACATTTTAGCTATTAAAAATGCTAATGATAAAACATTAATATAGTTAAACTTTGAAACTACAGCAGTCCACATTAAAGACTGAACAATCATGTCCTATTAAAATTATTTACTTAAAACCATACTGAATCAGCAAGGCCTCCTCAACTTTTAATTACCTAGAAGTTATTTTTTCAAAACGTAGTAGCGTTGTCTTGGACTGTATTTTCACCAGCTCGAGCTTTGTGATCCTCCTGGTATCACATACAGAAATACTTCAGTTCTTGTGCAGTGTTAAGAGGCAAACAATCTTTTTCTTTCTTCATCTGAATAGAAACAGAAGGGAGGGTATAAGACTGTTAAGCACTGCAGCCGTCTTACCAAAGTGTTTAATAGGATGCAGATGAGTGTCCAGTGAGAGTTTCTGAAGTGGCTAAGCAGATTAGATTCCTGCCTTGCTAGATGATCTGAAAAGAGCTGGATGCATATCTGGATTTCTAGGTGTCTTGTTAAGACCAGCATCTATTAACCTAGTCATTAATATTTTCTTTGTGCTTAAAGTAGATCCATGAAATAGCATATGTTAAATTCCTCACAGAATCAGTACATGTAAAAGTTAATTTACCACTGCAGTGCCTATTCAGTGTTCATTCTACTGAATTCCCTGCCCAGCGTAGACATATGCCCTGTAAAATTAGTAAACCAGAAATTATTTATTTGAAACATGCTTTAAAATGTATATTTAATGTTATATGTATGTGTATGCATATATGTTTGTATATAAACTATTCAAAAATGATGTGAAGATTATGGCTGAGTATGTTGCAATCTTTGTCCCAACCAATCAAAACCCTTTCTCAGTGCAGGGCAGTCAAGTGCAAATGCAGAGTAAGGAGAAGGATAATTGCAGGGTTTATTGCCTAAGGATATCAAGGGGTGGTTTTACATAACTGGCCAGAATTAGGTAAGCCAGTCTTCTTCTGTTAGGTTGCGAGCACTTTTATTGCAGAGAAAAGGGACAGTGTCTTTTCTGCTTGAAATTTACTTCAATCAACTCTATTATTATTATATTTTTTTCCTTCTTTCTTCTTCTAGGGAGGAATGGCCTAGCATGGTTGGCATGTGGTCCCCAACTTGAGGTAGTGAACTCCGTGACAGGAGAGCGGCTCTCCGCATACCGGTTCAGTGGCGTGAATGAACAGCCTCCCAATGTTCTTGCGGTAAAGGAGTTTTCCTGGCAGAAGAGAACTGGATTGCTAGTTGGGCTGGAAGAAGCAGAGGGAAGTGTTCTCTGTCTGTATGACCTTGGAATATCAAGAGTCGTTAAAGCGGTTGTTCTTCCAGGAAGGGTGCGTACTTATTAATCTGAGAAATGAAGCTTTTATTTTGTTATAAAAGTGCTGCAAAATACTGTTTCAAGAAAACTTTGGGAGCATTGCTTTGTAGGTGTGTTTTTTTTTTTTTTTTAACTTTCTATTCTACTGCTTCAATCTACTCTCACTCACAGTATGCAGTCAAAGGAGCCTAGAGTTTAATGGTGCCATTTTCTTTTGAGTCATGCTGATAGTAAAACAAGTTTTCTGTATTTACTGAAGCCTGTGCATTTTCCTGATGCTCTAGTTCCTTGAAAAAAGGCATTGAAAAATAGTTTTTTATGTTTAGATCTTTGATACGAGACATTACAAAAAAAAAAAAAAAAACACCTCCCTAATTGATATTTGTTTGATATTTTCAACTGAGCTGATGGCTTTTATTAGTTTGGTCTTAAACTTTAGCTATTTTTATGTTTAGCTGTTTTAAGTTTAGCTTTTTAAATCCTTTTCATATAGAAGAGGAATGCTGATGTAATATAATTTTTGTATATATCCTGCTTTTATAACATATAAACTCAACTAATGTAATATCACCTAGTCCCATTATCTATGTTCTGTTTTGAAACAGAGCAGAGCTATAAGTATCAACTGGATTAGAGTTTTTTCATAGCATGAAAAGTAGTACAGGAGAAAATGTGAGGAGGGAAAATTGACTGCTGTGTGATAAATGTTACAAATTATGGAATAAAGCCAAGGCTTGTCTGAATTTTTACTGTTCTTCGCTGAATATTCTTGATTTATATGCATGTTTGGTCTGTTTTTGGTTCCCATTTTTGGTTCCTATCCTTTTGCTATTATATTAGTTAGATTAGTGTAGAAATGGGTGTTGCTAATTGGAGTGTAAGTTTGGAGTTGTGAATGGGAGTAAGGGCAAACAAAAACAAGTGGATAACACAAATAAGCTTGGCTACTGTCCATTTCTTTTGAATTTAATTCGGTAGCTCATATTTGCCTGTTACGTAACATATGACTTGGTATTTTAATTCTGTCTGTGATTTTTCACACTGATCATTTTTAAAAGGAAAACGTGGGTCTATTTTCAGCGTCATTTTCTGCAGCTTGTCGTTTACTTCTTGAAGACTTTAACAAGTTCTTTAATTTTAACTTATGGCCTATATTCCCCATGGGTATAACTTCTGGCGTCAATTAAGCTGTACAGGTTAACAGTAATTTAGACTGAACATACCAAAACATTAATATACTAGTACAGGATAGTTATTGTGAGAATGTGACTAGCTTTTAGTTGAAAGAGTAGGCAGTAAGCTGATTAGAACATCAAGGAACGAGTTCAAAAAAAAAAACCCAAACTCAAAACAAAATCTGTCTTTTTGTGGGAGCATCTGTAATTGCCCAGGAAATACCCCATGTAAAATGAAGTGGAAAATTGAATATGCTACTGTTAATATTATTTGTGATAAATTTTACTAAAAGCAACTCTGAATTGCAAACTTTAATGATGTTAATCTGCTTTATAATGCTCCTATTTTTCAAAACTATTGGGAAGTATTTTCTCAATTTTTTCTGGTTTGTATTGAGGAGGCCGCAGGATGGCATTCAGATTCAGTGAGCTGAGAAAAGTTTTCTTTGTTCATTCCCAGAATGAGTTGGCAGTAGTGTAGGAGAATATGAAAGCCAGTGCATAACACAGTGGAAAAATATGCTGTTTCAGGAGCTTCTACATGGAAAATGGAAGTGTTTAAACTCAGAAACACTTTCAGAAAACTGTATGCAAAAGCTGAAAAGATTCGTTTGGAGCCAGTTAAACAATGAAAAAAAAAATCTCTGCAAAGGAAAAGAAATTAGAAGCAACGCTTCTGGGTTGGATACTTTTGCAGTGAAATGCATGCTGTGTTTCTGTTCTCCTAATAAGTCACCAAGACTCAGAGCAGCATGAATTTGGATAATCAAAATGCTTTTGGTAATCCTTTGGGTAGCAGGGAGACAAGAAATGTGTTTTCTGGGAAACCTGAAACAGAATTATCTAGATTATTATAGACTTGTCTAAGATTAGAGCTGTGACAAAGATTAAAAATAAATTCTGTAGTGGATTGCTAGGCAATATAGTCATGCCAAATACTAAAGGTAGGAGGAGAGAACTATGGGGTTAAGGGGTTTGAGTATTTTTTTCCCACCTCTGGGAGGAGAAAGAATAAAAAAAGAAAGAAGAGATCCCTTGTGATCCTCATCTCTTTTATTTTCCTTAAATGTATTTTTTTCTGCTGATTTTATAAAAAAAATTAGATTTATTTTAATCAAATAATAACCAACATTCTTTTGTATGGCTTTAGTGCAGAAGTCTACTTGTATCTCTGCTGTCACATTGGTCATTGTCCTGGGGTGGATGTCACGGGTGCTGAAATGTTTTGCTGTAGTTTAGAACAGCTCAGAGTAGTTGCATGCTAAATGTTTTGAACACTGAGGAGCAGCATGCACTTAGTTAGCTTTTTATTTTAAAAGGTGTCGTTCTTTTGTTCTTGTTTTAATCTTTTTTTAGCTTGTTTTTATTAATGTATGCAAAAGAGTTGATGTAATTCCAGTATTTTTTTAAAAAAACTTATCTAGTAGCTACTTTAATCTGTATGAGGGCTGTATCAAGTTTACTAAACTAGTATCTGCCTTCAACATTCATTAGAAATGTTTCATTTCCAAAGAAATGGTTTGTTTGCCAGGCCACTGTATTAGTGCCTTTTCTGACTTAATGTCACGATTTAACCTAATAGAAGTTTCAAAGACGATCTTAACCTTTATTGCACTTATGGACTGTGAGCAGAGTGAGAATTGTATTTAGTCATAAACTTCCTAAATATTGTACATGTAGTTAATTTTAAAGTCTTAGTGTTTTATTTCTCTTTCAGTTTTTATGATTCTGCATTTCTTTTCTTGTTTCCGATATGCTAACTCTGACTTTCTGTTGACTGATTTCTATTAGTGTGTCAAACAGCTTAGGCATTAACCTGTAGTTTTCCTGTAGGTGACTGCTATAGAACCCATAATTAATCATGGAGGAGCCAGCGTGAGCACACAGCACCTGCACCAGAGCCTGCGATGGCTCTTTGGTGTGGCAGCAGTGGTTACGGATATTGGGCATATCCTTCTGGTTGACCTTTGTTTGGATGATTTATCTTGCAGTCAGAGTGAAACAGAAGCATCGGGTGAGTTGGCAGTTTTTAACCTTAAAATGCTAGTTTTGAAAGTAAGAAAACTCAGGTGTTCTAAACAAAGAATATGTATCCCCTTTTGAAGACGATAGCATGGAGACGCTTAACCCATGGGGAGTACCCATAACAGGTCGTGGTTTGCCATCATGTCATCCAAGTTGATTAAAGATGGGAGCAGTTTAATACTGTTTATAAATTGATGAATGTCTCTGTTGAAGATCCTTAAGCCATTATGTTTCTTGTCTGTGAGGTTTAGGAATTTTGCCATCTAAATCATCACAGCTGCCTGTTGGGAAGCTGCCTCAACCAGAGGCCTATATTTGTTGGGAAATTTGTTCTGCTTCCATTAAATGACTTGTGAAAAGCAGAAGGAATGCTTTAAAAATAAATTCTAACCTAAAAATCATGCATTTGCACGACTAAAATCTCAAGGTGTTAATTTATCATACATACATATGTATACATACAGTTATTTTGAAGTATTTAAAATGCATCCTAAATAAAAGAACACATTCTTTTATTGAATGATTTTGTGTATTTAGACCTCGAAGTTATCACTGGAATTCCTGCTGAAATTCCCCAAAGAAGAGAAGCTGTGACCAGAGAGGGGCGACATCTCTGCTTTCAAATTCAAAATCCTTCAGGAACAGCAATATCAACCTTATGCTACATAAGCAGAAGCAATCAGCTAGTAGTGGGTTTTTCAGATGGTTATCTATCACTATGGAATATGAAAACTTTGAAGAAGGAGTAAGTAGGCCTTTAAGACTCTGCCACACCTAGTGGTGCAAGGATTTCAAGTTTTGCTTAAGGAAATATGTTAAAATAAAGGGTAGCTTGTTTTCAAGGACTGAAATTCTTGAGTATAATCTTAACAGTTCTTTCCGTCAGCAGTGTTCAGTGAAACCAGGAAACTTTTAAAAATCATTTTTCAGAACTGTTTACTGCAGTTAGGACATAACTTACAAAAGTTCACTATATCAATAATGCAATTTTGCTGATGATATTCTTAAAAGTATCAAGGATAAAGCTTGTGAAACATAAAAAATCATAGCTGATTGGTGCCTGAGAATGTATTTTTCCCTACATTTCTGCCTTACCTGAAATAGGAGATTAACCAGATATAAGGAAAGGATGCTCATCATGTCATTTTATCATGAAACCTGAATTAAAGTTTGCTTGGAACATATGGAGATTGAAATAAGGGGCATGTAAATTTATGTGCAATAGAAAGATTAGGAGATGATTTCAAACCTGCCAAAAAACAATCTCACTTGAGATTTATGACCAAGGTCAGATAGACATTCATAAAGCACATCTGCAGTGACTCACCAGAAATTATTAGATGCATAAATAGATGAAGGAAGAAGTAGTAATTGTTGGGAATAGAAAAAAAGACTATGAAGTTGCAAATAAAATTTAGCAGAATATGCTTTTCTGCATTGTCCAAGTGAAGAAATGAGAAACTGTTTCTAGCACTGTTTTGAATTCGTTCAGAAGAAATTCTACAATTTAAATTCTGTACTCAAGTAAGCTACAACAGCAGCAGTTATCTTTTGCTTGGCAATTGGAATATTCATTTAGAAGAGATTGGTCAGGCAGAGGAGGGCATAAAGCCTTTCTTTTTTAGCATTTAAAGGACAACAAATCCCTTATCTAAACTGTTCCGTAAAAACTAGTCACTTCTTTGTCTCGCTGCATTGGGATATGAAATAGAAATGTGACTTCTTGCTCTTTGTGGTGGGTATGCATGCAGTTGCTCTCCTTTTGGAAGGTGTCTACTGCCATGATGAGGTGATGAGTGTCTTGTTGATGTTTTGGGAGAGATGAATGTTGAATGTATTCAGTTCTCCTCCTGCTTCTGGTCAGAGTTTCTGAGTAAATGATTCCACATTAAATAAGAATAATGTGAATATGTGCAGTTTCACACATGCTTGTGCATACATTTTCTTCTTATCACACATTTTTTGAATTGTCAAAAATATTTTAAAATGAGTGATTTCAAAATTCTCAAGTCGGACATTTTATTAAGAAGAAATGCTGTGGCTTTTGAAATGCGTTTAAGAATATCTAATATGATGCAAGTAATCAGCGTGTGTGGGCTCACCTCTGTTTTCTTCTTTTACCTATATTAGGTACCACTTTCAGCTTGAAGGAGGAAGGATTCCTGTCTATGCTGTTACTTTCCAGGAACCTGAAAATGATCCTCGCAATTGTTGCTACTTGTGGGCTGTTCAGTCTACACAAGAAAGGTGACTAAATCTCATTGTAAATGGCCGGAGTAAAAAATATATATATATATATATGTTTATATTGCTTTGAATACAACTGATGTGTGTATTTGTTTTATACAAATTTCCGTTTTATTTGTAGACTGAAAGTTAAGAGAAGTCAATCCACAGGGAAACATTCATTGACATAGTTGGCTATTAATCTCTTTCTTGAGTTTGGGAATTAACAAGGTGCATAATGTTGTGCACTAGTAAATCCTTCTTTTGTTTCATATTCTTTCTCTTAGTTAAACTGTGATTTTGAGTTGCTATTTTTTCATCAAATTGCTAATGTGGAATTGCATGTTTGTGTTTTTAATGCAGAGTTTCTGAAAGGGGGTAAAACAATAGTGGCTATATTTTTGTGTTTACATTCTTAAATTATTTTTTCTTGATGATTGCCTCATGACTTTTTTGACATTTGCATGATGATATCAAAATATCGTCAAACATAGTTTAGGCCGTGGATGTAGAACACGAACTTCCACTCTAACAGCCTGCTGCTATCAAAGGAAGGAGTGTCGCTGGTTACCTTGTGCCAGCTTTAGAAGTCTTTGGACTCTCCCTGATTCAGTTTAGAACATCTGGCAGGAAACTGTTCTTGAGTAGAAAAGTTTATGGTTTTCTGCTAGGCTGATGAAACAAATCAGAATGTAGAAGGGTGAGATGTATGCAAGAGAGAGACTGCAATATTATTACGATGGGGGAAAGGAACAAGATCTCCATTTTATTGCAAGCGAACTGTTTAATTAGCTCAGCTGTTCAAAGAGCAGCAGTCTTAGGTTTGAATTTAAGGCAGATTAGATTAAGAGCTCTTCACTGTGAAGAAATATTGCCAACAACTTTAGTCTGTGCAACACATTAAAGCTTTTATCATGGGAGCTGTTACTGTCAATCAACATTATCTCTTTTACATTTAGGATTTTCATGTGACCAGTTGTCATGGTTTGTGGAGTAGTATTTTCCTTTCCATCAAGAATATGCTCTTAAGGAAAGTTTCAATCTATGTCTAATAAAATGGTAGTTTTGCAGAGTATAAAACAATTTTGTAATCAAATTTTATTATTTATATCCTTTCAGTGAAGGTGATGTTGTGAGTTTACATCTGTTGCAGTTAGCATTTGGAGACAGAAAACGCTTGGCATCAGGACAAGTGATGTATGAGGTAAGATGTTCAGGTATATGAAAACATCATTATGTGAATGTCCATTAAAAATGTCAGGAATAGTATTTACTATCAGCATTCAGAGATGACTAAAATTCATTTTTGTATTGAGTTTTGTTTGGCACAGCCTTTATCTATGCTTTTTTGAAAACAAATCTTATGATTTTTAAACTACAGTGCGCTGTGTTCAGCTAGGTTCATCTGCAGAGAGGCCATATAAATACCAGGACTGTGCTCTTTGATTTCTGACCTTTTTCTTCTTTCCTTATATATGGTGAAGGTCCACTTTAAATTGTAAGTGTTGCTTTTGAGGAGATAACTTTAGCAGTTTGGAAAAGATGATTTTTCTTTAAAACACAGTATCTGTTAAGCATAGTATATGCAGTATATGCATAGTACATACTCTGCAGCTCTTTTTTTTTTTCTTTTTTCCTTTTAAATTAAAAGTGCTTTCACTACAATTCACTTCTGCATCTCTGATACTGCCCCAAACATTTTGGCAGGTTGGTAGATGAAAGTTTCTTTCATTTTTCTTCCCGTTTCATTTTTCACACTTTTGCATTGTTTTATCCCCTTTGAAAAATTTATCTTTAGCTACAAACTCATTGTTGGGAAAGACTTATCCTGTCTGCTTGTTTGGAAAAAAGTTGTTGTCTGTAAATGTTCCTGTCATGGCTGCTCTGTTTCTTAATCTTTTGCTATTCAGCAATTCTTTGTCTAGTTCCTCTTATGTTCCTGAAAAGGTGGTGACAAGTGTCGTTTTTTTCCCTCAAAGGATTGAAATGTTTCAGCAACTTTTTAACATGGAGTCATTAGAAATTCCAGTTGATGCTCTTTCTGAGAAATTGTATGAACTGATTAAACAATTTTCCTGTGCCCATGATATGGAAGAATTGCAGCATAGTTACTGTAAGACTTGTGACCCTCAACAGACTTTGCAGACCTTTTTTCTGCTCCCGCACTGTTTCTGTCTCCCTGATGATATGTTCTGTGGAAAAGTAAAGCAGGGCCTAGTGTTACAAAGCACCTGAACAGAGAACTAAGAAGATGGACTCTATGCAGAGAACAGATATGTTCTTCATCTAGATTAGAGATTACATCTTATATGCATAGCATTTTACCAAGATCTTGTGATACTGGCTCCTGGGAAAAACCACCAAAAGAAGGATCAAGACATGACCTATGATCTGCAGTTGGTATGAGGGACACTTTTGGATTCACAGTATTTTGCAGTTTGGTTGGTACTGCAGCATTAACCATGTCTACAGCTAGAGCTGCAAAAAGGTCTTCATGATTCCAAACTCACATATGTTGAAATACAATGTACCACTAACCCCAGGGTTGTTTTTTGGTTTTGATAGTGGCTGTCAAGAAGCCTAAAAAAGTGCTGATTCAGAGAAATATATATTGAGATTGTTGAATTCCAGTTCTGTGTACTCTTTCTTGCCTTCCATCATCTTCCTTATTGGTATAGTGTACTGTTTCTCAGACTTTTGTCAGCTAAAGAATATTTTTGAATTGTATGTCAATATTTTCCTTTTATGGGAGATTCCAAAGGTTTTAGTACTTAGAACTGCATACAAGTTGACTAGATCAGGTGGTTTTGTCCATCTTCAAGAGCAGAAAGCTTAAAAAATGCTGGTTTGCCAGACAGTGTTTGAGTAAATAGGAAGGAATGTACTGTTGACCTATGTTCCTTGGATAGAGCTTACAGGAGTGTGAAAGACCTCTCCATTAGAGCGGTGCATTAACTTTCCACGAGACAGCTATAAGGCTGCACAGCAGTGCATCTTTGTTGACTTTGTAGCATGGCTTTTGAAATGTGTGGACCTGTTGTCCAAGTTCAACATCAATGTGTCAACCTACTGTCTCCATTGCCATCAAGGCTGTCTTAAGTCTTTGTTCAAGTAATTAAATGCTCAGGATTCTTTGGATTATGTTTCCAAAGATTTTTTTTTTAAATGCCGTCTCAGTAATTAGTAAACGTAATGCCTCAAACCAAGGCTGTGAAGTGTCTCTTTACTACAGTCCTACATGTTGCAGAGTATACAGCATGCTTTTGTATTAGAGTCTCGGACCAATGTTGCTCATTTGAAAACCATCTTCATATTTTATAAGACCTGGTATCTCAAGACAAGTGGAGAAACCTTTAACCTGACTACATGGATGCGTTCTTCCTAAATGATACAGAAAACATGTATTAGTGATATCAAGACGATTTTGATGAGCAGTTTATGCGTTCACTTAACAGTATGAAGACGATTTGTGTTTAAGCACAATGAGAGTTGCTGAGTATTTTGGATTGTCTGAAATTCATCTGGATTCATTTAGCAGCTCTGTCTGCTTTACCACTCACAATACTGTGATTTAAATTTTGTTCTCAATGGTATTTAAAAGTAGATTTTTTTTTCAGCAGTTAAAATAGTCTTTAGCAGATTTATGGAGTTTTGATATTTTGTCAGATGGAACAATCTTTTGGAATTGTGGACCTCTTGTACAGTAATACATCGTTCATTTGAAAATTGTTTTTAGTGATTATTCCCTCTATAATAGAAGTGAGATTCTCTGCTCAGTCTTCACACTAGTTTCAAAGAGATGATTAGATACTTCTATCTTTTCTGTATTTGTCTGTTAAAATTTCCAAAGCCTCTAGCTAAAACAGAAGGAATGTTGTATACTTGTGGGCGTATGAATTTTAGCATTATTGGTTTTTAGCAATGAAAGACTTGGTTTTATTTAGATAGCTTTGAAAATTATTGTAGCATTTGCTAGAATGCTGGTCTCTCCTCAGGTTAGGAGTTAGATGTCTTCAATGAAAATATTTTGGTTTGTTGCCAGTTCATTTCAAAGCTCTAATAGAGCCCAGGATGCTTGAGCGGAATTTGGCAAAAGTTCATTTATGAATCCGTGGAGCTGCTACTTGTCCACAATTAATGCATTCCTTAAACCATGGGCGTTTGGAATGACAGTTTTTCAGTTAACACTTAACTAGAAAAAACTCAATGTCAGAGGTGCAACAGAGTAGTGCTCAGATTTTTTAATGTCTCAGAATTGCCAAGTCTGTACTAAGTCAAGGTCCCGTGTGGGTTGATGTGTATTGCATATTCCACTCCATTTTCCCCTGCTGTTGCTGTCGTGCTTGTTGAAGGAACTGAGGGATGTTTCACCCTTTAGTTTCTTCGACGGAATCAGAGGAGGAGTAAGTGGGTGCTATTGTGGTACAAAAGATGACTGCTAATCAGTAAGAAGTTATCATTTCAGTTATCATTTTACACTTGAAATTCTCTTATATATCAGATGTAGTTTCTATTTACTATCAAATAATCTCGTCAGAAATCCATAATGTACCTGTATTGTGTTAGATGCATAGTCTTTCATATTAGATGTAATAATATGTATATTAATCTCAAAATTACCTTTTTGCTTTTATTTTTCCCAGGGTTTGGAATACTGTGAAGAAAGGTACAGTTTAGATCTCACGGGTGGAGTCTTTCCTTTGAGAGGACAGACCAGCAATACTAAATTACTCAGTTGTCAAACTATAGAAAAATTTCGCAACCATGTTGACAGAGAGGATAGCATTAACGAAGGTTTGTTCCATGTCCGTGTCTTATACACATTGGGTTGTTCCAAAGGGAATGTGTTTAAAATCTGAGCAATGAATGCTGTTATCTACTTTCAGTCTAACCATATAATGACTGTACAGATTCGCATATTTGACTTATTTTAAAAATTAAATGCTTACCTTATATTCAAATACAGATATTTGAAGTGCAGTATGTCAGAGGAAATTTGATAATGAGTAAATACCTTAATGCCAGAAACTGTATACTTCTGTGACAGAAGATTAATTTAATTCATGCTTAATTATCTTTAAAACTCTGGATAGAAAGTGGAGTGGTGTATCTAAGTGATAGGCTGGATAGGCTTTTTCAGTAATTTGACCTGTTAACTACATGATCCATTGACAGTGTTAAGTTTTCAGAATATTTTTATATGCAGTAGAAGAAGAAAAACATTTTTACATTTTATGCTACCTGTTACTTTCTTTCCTTGAGGGAGTAAATACGTTAAGAAGTCAGTACTTTTTGTAAAGAGAACATTGAAGTTAAGGTTTATAAAAGGGTGAATTCGTTCTTCCTAACCCTTAGTTAAAATAATACAAATTATTTGTTGATATGGGCTTACCTGAATTCATCATTTACTGTGACTTGTCCGATACTTAGGATTTTCTTGGTACATTCAAATTGCTTTTTAGTGTTTTGGTTTATTTTAGGCCAGTGAATGAATACCTTTGTATGGGCAGCTTCAAGATCATAGAATGGGGCTTCTTTGGGGAAGGGAGGAGGGAAAAGGGTTTTATTTTAAGCTGGTTGACTTCTTGTAGCAATGTTTGGTAGGCGATCTATCTAATAATTAATATAGCATAATTAAAGTTAATGCTTTTCAGTCCTTTTATTCTTGCAGCTCTCTTCTATTTGTTGAATAACAAGAGGATTCTTTCTGTTGCTTAGAACTGTCATCTGGATAACTTTCCTTGTTCAGACCTGTGCTTGCATCTTCCTAAGCCAGTTTTTCCTACATCTCATAGATTTCTACATCTAACTACTCTTAATGGTTTTCCTCATCTCTGTAAACAGTTGAATTTCTTGTCGTGTCTTCCTCCGTCTTGCAATAGTTAAGCACACATCCCTGGATTTATAAATTCAGTTATACTCCCTCCATATCTTTGAAACTGCTGCTGAAATGATGATTTTCATAATTTTTGACTTCAGTCCTTTTCCATCATTTCTTACCAGCCTTGCCTTTTCTGTAACATCAGAATAAGTTAGTTGCGTGATACTCCTAGTCTGTTTCTCTGTGTTATCTTTGCTTTAATGCTGAACTAGTAATTTCCATCTCATGCTATGATGCCATCCTTCCTCCGTCCAGACGTTTTTTCCATTTGTTGTATGTTTCCGAGGAGAGCTCTTTCTAAACACTTCTAATTTTTCTTCATTTTTATCCCTCTTTGTGTTTCCTCTCTCCGTGCATCATGCTTCGTACAGTACCTGTACTTTTTCTGATGGTTCCTTGTTGGTCTTTATTCAGCATCTTTTTCAACTTAAGTTCTAGGCATGGATGGGCTTTTGCTGAATGTGTATTGAAACTAGCAGTGAAGCTGTGTTCTGAGTTATGAAAATAATTGTTATCTTTAGAGGCGATTTCAGCAGTTGAGAAAACCGGAATAGAACAGAAATTCACAGTAAAACAGAGCAAAGTATTTGAGAGTCCCTAAACTGTAATGATGAATTCAGCAGAGCAGAAAAAAAGAAAACATTTTGCCAAAGTTTGTTCTCTTGTTCTTAATACTATCAATGTAAATCATGTCCCACATGATTTGCTTATATCTAATGACCACATTCTCTCCAGAGAAGACACTCTTTTGCTAATGGAGTACTGCAATGTAACACTGTGAATGTTTTGCTTTAGATTTTTTTTTTTTTTTTTTTTTAGTCCTGATTTTTGAGTGGTTCTTATTTTGTGGAATTAGTTGTAGTCTTCTGTTTGGAATATGGTGGAAAGCACGTATTCTTAAAACTTTCAAGAGAGGCTAATCTAGAAACTTAACAATGCCAGTTGAGTTATGAAACTGTAGGATAAAGTTGTGTATTCATTTCCTTTCTAGCAGTAGCAATGTATATGTTTCTAGCATATTTTTAATGAAGTACTCATCTAACTAAATATTTTAATCAGTTTTTGACATGGAAAATTAATTTCTAATAATACGTAATTCATTTGGTTTGATTAAATGAAATTGATAAAATAGGTAGAATCAATAGAATCTGATAGAATTGATAAAATTTTATCAGAAAAGGTGCCAGTATGACTGTAACCTGTATTAGAGAATTATCTATTGTGCTGAATTGCTTATTTTTAGTAATAGTGAGTGATATAATAAATTGAGCTAAAATAGAAGCAGAAGAAATAAAAATAAAAAATAAAGGAAGAGAAATTCTGTATTTTCTACAAATAAGAAGCCATGTCTTGTCTCTTACAGTAATATCACCTGACACCAGTGTGTCAGTCTTCAGCTGGCAAGTGAATACATATGGCCAGGGAAAACCATCTACTTATCTGGGCATCTTTGACATTAATCGCTGGTATCATGCTCAGATGCCGGATTCACTAAGGTAGTTACTTAGTTTTACTAAGTTGTTTTCAGTATCCTTACTAATAGCTCATTTGAATGTTAATCTTTAATTTTTACCTGTGTTTTCTTAAAGGCCAGGAGAATTCCTTCATAATTGTCCCTATTTTGCATTATGGTCACTGGATAATGTAGTGAGCATGACTTCCCCAAACCGCATCTTGGATGTTCTGGTACATGAGCGGAGCTTAAATCGTGGAGTTCCTCCGTCTTACCCACCACCTGAGCAGTTTTTCAATCCAAGCACCTATAATTTTGGTAGGTATTTCGCTGTGTTTTGTAGGGGAAAGGTTAAGAATTACGGTCAAATGTTACTGATTGTTTTATTCATTATGTACCCTTCCCATCCCCCCCCAGCCCCCCCCCCCCCCAAAAAAAAAAGAAAAACAGAGAGAAATAGTTATCAAGTGCATCTGTGAATGTGTGGCACTGCCACGGTATTTGATAGTGTACTGAGTGTTGAGTTCCACAGCCCTGTGAGGTTGTGATTGTTACAAAACTAAATGACTTGGAGTTGAAGCTCTTCCACCTCAGTAGCAACAGAAATCGGGTTTCTTCATGGACATAGTGATTATTTTTGTAAAAAGTTGTGAATGACAAGCTGAAGTTAAGTGGTTACTCATTTATCTTTTCAGGTGCCTTGTCATTTTTAATTTTTAAAATGGTGATAATGCAGCCGTAAGAATATAAAAAAAAAAAAATCACCTGAAAGAATTCTATTATTTTTTTATTTCCCTGTAGATGGTACTTTTTTGCTGAACTCTGGAGTTGTTCACATGACGTGCACTGGCTTTCAAAAAGAGGTGACCTTTTATGTATTTTAAGAATGTCAAGCAATTTACTTTTTCTTGGATTTACATTGCACTGCTTTCACCATAAGAGATAGTTTTATGCCCACATAATTGCCATTTGTCCTGCTAGTTTTATAGAAATCATTAGGTCTTACATCCACTTCTGGAACTGTAAAACTGGGGATGACGTGCTGGAGCAGCATCACCTGTTGAATGGCTAGAAAGAAATACAGTGTTATTCTAGGGTGCAGAAGAAAAATGTTGTAGAGGTTAGGGAGAAAAACAGTTATTTCTTAACCATCATTGAAAAGAGCCTATGTGGTTCTGAGTCAGGATTTTCATCCCTAATTAAAGAGGAGGATAGAGAAGGGACAGAATATTTTTTTTAACTGTGAAGATGAAATGACTGGGGTTTTGTTTGTTTTTTTTTCCTCTACCAGTGTGACCAAATTATAACAAATTTTAACAAGTAATTTTTGGGAGGAAATAATGAACTTTCAGTTGACAATGTTTGGAAAAAAAAATATATATATATAAATATATATATTATAGGATTATAGATTTTACTTTTTTAATGAGCTATAGGTGTTCATTTGGTTGCCATCTTCAAGACTAGGTAGCCATTCTTACTGGGATGATTCAGATTGTTTTTCTTCTGAAGCATATTACTGATGCAGCCTTTCTGACTGTTTACATGAACATTTATATTACTAATTTTTGCACAACTGAGTAATAAAGCTGTTTTTGATTGTTTCAGACTTTGAATTTTTTAAAGAAATCTGGTCCTTCAATAAATGAAACCATTTGCGATAGCTACAAAAGATGTCTTGTAGCTGGCCTGCTCTCTCCAAGGCTACTAGATGTCCAACCATCTAGTTTGAGTCAGGTGAGTGTGTATCAAGAATCAAGGGGGAAATGTATCCATAATAAGTTAGCTGACAGGCTGTGAAAGCCACAGGATATGACAGTCTGGTTTTGACATTGCTTGCCTGTTGTGTGTAAGCATGGTTGTTGAACTGTTGACTTAAGTCACAGAAATAATACTATATTCTTAGATTGAAACTACCGAGTTCAGTGGGTGCTGTCTTTAAACACAGTCCTTAGAGATCTCTTTATTAATTGTGGACTGCTCATAAGCCCTGTGAAGTGAGCAGTTAGTGCTGGCCAGATGGATTTTTCCGTCAGGACATCTTTGCATCCCCATGAGTGAATGTGAGCAGTAGGTTGGCTTGAGCAGTTGACAGTAGGGAGGTCTGGCTCACATGAGAACGGCTGCCATCGTCAACTCGCTGCACGTGTGGACAGTCACGCTGTCTGGGGGGCCGGAGCAGTTGCTGGGGAGGTGAGAGCAGCCCCCCTGCCTCACCCTGCTCTCTCGGATTCTTCATGGCATTTGGGAAAGCACTGGGGCAAAGAGCACTTTTGTGCTGGGTGGCAGCTGAAAGGAATTTCTTGGGAAATAGACCTGGCCAATGGACTGCTTATTTTGCAGACCTGATGTTGACTTTCACATACAAATTAAATGTTTTGGGTAGTCATCTCCAGTTTGGAAATAACTTGAGAATTGAAGGAATGCCTGAATAACCTTTGCCAAAGTGCAAATTGTGCTGTCCAGAGTCTTGCTACTGATCTGAGTGGGCTTTTGTTTGTTGTGGAATGTTAGTAACAAAAAAAATCAGAATTATCATGGTTGAAAAGCTTGGTTTGGAGTTTTCTTTGCCACCATTAAGTATTATGTGGTGTGTTTCCTCTTCTGAAACAGTGCTGAGAAAAAGATGGAAAATCATCTGTGTATTCTAATTTATGGAGGTTGCTTTGACTGGAAGGATTTTACCAGGATGGAAACATAGTTTTGAATGTGTTTTGTTTGTTTGTTATTTTGGGGGGGGAGGGGAGGAGACAAAGAATCAAATTGAATACAAATAAACTGCTGCTTAGTATTTCATGGCTCTGCATAGCAGTTAACTCCCCAAATTATGAGTACAAAAATATAATTTCTCTATACTTGCTCTGTGGTAAAATTTGTGTGCAGTTTAAGGTAAAAAGTATATAGGACAGCAGGGCTTCTTTTATAGAATGACTTTCAGCTTCAAACAAAGATGGGAAATTTAGTAGTCACCGTGATGGCACCGAAGGTAAATGTACTAAAAACGCAATAGATGTGTGTTTGGTAGAAAATTCTGATGTACTTCAAGCTTTCAGGGTTTTTGCTCTGTGTTTGAAACGTGCTATATTTGTTCTTTTTGATTTCTCCTTTAAAGGATTTTTGGGAGGACTGGAAGACAATTTTTAAACCTGAATTGTCAGGAAATGTGAGGAGGGACATAAAATGAGAATGCTAGTAAATAGCAGTAACTGAAGAAGCCAAATGTCAATGTACTCTACTTCACTCTTTAATTTCTCAATAGCTATGGTCACATAATTGTGTCATTCCTGTTTTGTCCTGTAGATGTATGGTGTAGAAATGTTACTTCGGTGCTTACTGACTTAAGGCTAATCACAGTATAAGTAACTTCTCAATGTCTTAAAATGCAGAAATGATTAAGTAGCAAATTCTATTATAATGCAGTATTTGAACACTCTAAAATGTCAAACTATTAAGATTTAATTTACAACTTCACTTTCCTGTCACTTCAGAAGATTAGAACTTAATGTTTTGGAGCTGGAAATAATTCACTGTCGTAGTGATTATCCTTTGCTTCACTGTTTCTGGTGTGACCATTGCAGGCTTGCATTTGTTCTGTTCTCTTCATGCAGTCCTGGGGGAGATACTGTATGCCACAGCATGCATCAAGGCTATTACTGAAAGTAGTTAATTGGAGATCAGTAAATAAAGACTATGATAAAGAGGCATGCAGAAAAAGACTGGAATTAGCCGTCAGTAGTTGGAAATGCCAGAGGAAATTCATGTGTTCTTAATAGCAGCAGTACTGTTCAATCTGTGTCTAGGATTAAGAAAAGTGGTGTGACGTTAGATGTGTACTAATTGACTTTCTGAATATGTCTACACACAGGAACAGATACTTGCTGCCGATCCTGAAAGTATGTTAACTTCTTATTTTGTTTGCTATGTTTAGGAGGAACAGCTAGAAGCAATATTGTCAGCTGCTGTCCAGACAAGTTCCTTAGAACTTCTGACTGGATGCATTAAACATTGGACATCTGAAGGTAATACTTAGAAGGAAATACTTAAAAATATATTCTGGGTCTTGAAATTTTTTTCTACTATTTCTATTTTCTTATTATTTCTATTATTTTTCTATTATTTAGAGCAACCAAGTTCTGCTGCTAATTTGCGCTTTGTTCTTGAGTGGACGTGGAATAAAGTAATCTATACAAAAGATGAATTTGACCAAATATGTGAGTATTAAAATGTAGTCATTTTAGAAGCGTACTACTTTCTGAATCAAGCACATTCAGTAATATGAAGGTATATTATATTGCACACAGTTTTTTAAATGAACTTTGAACTTGTCATGTATGCTAATGACAGAACCTTTATCTCTGGAAAGGTGTCCCGCTGTTTGATGGCACTTGCAACTTCATTGACCCACAAACTATCCAGTCTCTTCAGCACTGCCAGTTGCTCCTGAGCAACCTTAGCACAGTCTTGAACTGCTTTTTAACAGAAGCGCAAGAACTTACTGAAAAAGGTTTGTAATAAAATTACTAAATATTTGGTATATCCTATTATTAAATTAGATTTCTGATTTGAAATTGTTTGGGTTGTAATCATGGAAACATGAGTTCATGTTATGATGAAAGCAAAGCAGCAAAAATGCTGCTTGGAGGATATTTTTAGTTAGAAGGGCTTAAGTCTGAGTGAAGAAAAGTTTCAGCTGCCTATTAGTACGCACTGAGTTCAGGGAAATTATTTGCCATGGAATTCATGCAGGTGCTTGCATGGGGAGTTAGATTCGGCAAGAAGTCATATAAATAGCTGAATCGAAATTAAAACAACCGCATAAGGTAATACCAAAAATTGTCCTGAGTTTATAGTAGTACGCAAATATTGTATACAGACTCTTAGAACTTATAAACAAAGCATAAAAAAGTAACTTGTAAAATAAGTTATTTGAGTTTATGTAGTTTTTTTTTATATTATTAGTTGTTCTTGGCCTATTTTTAAAAAGTGATTCCTTGCTATTTAAGAATCTTTGTTACATTTAAGAAGTCTTATTCATTAGTACCATTAATAGTTTGCGCTTTTTTTAATTGGTGGTAGTGAAAATCAGATGGGTTTTACGATGTTATTTTGTTTTCTACGTGTGATGAAGGACATATGCCTTAAAAAATTGCATGTGTTTTCAGGTTTTACAGATCTGAAGAACAAGCAAGTTGTGACAAGCCTCATCTCTTTGTATGCCCAAGTGGTCATCTGGTTCTGCCGGTCTAATCTCCTTCCAGAGGGTTTAGGTAAGCTTAAACTGTGCTCTGTAGCAGGGAGACTACCCAGCAAGTGATTCCTGGGGACATGTTCTTAGCCCTGTTTTTGTAAAAGTGTCCTCAGCAACGAGTAGTACTATTTGAGCGATAGTGTGTGCTGAACTTCAGTTGGTGAAATTAGGTTTTAATGACTTGCTTTGTTTGTTTGTTTGCTAATGCATAATACAGGGTGATGCAAGCTGTTTCCTTCCTGAATCATCTTTAGTAGTAGTTTTTAAGACTTTGACTTTAAAGAGTTGCTTGCATCCATAACTTGAAATACTTTTTTTTTTGTTTTGTTTTTAAGAAATTAAACATAAAACAGCATATACTGGATGCTTGTTCTTACAATAAAAATGCTGTTTACACGTTGGAAGTACTTTATTCAGATGCATTATATATTTCCATATCAGCCTTAGTAAAGGCCTTACAAATGCTCACTTCACATATCCAAAAAAAAAAAAAGCCTTTGAAGCAATTTTCTTTGCCAGAGTAACAGTAAACTTCAAATTGAGTATCAAGACTTGCTTCTATTTTAGCAAAGATAATAATAGGAGGCTGGAGCTTTGTTTGTACAAGTGGAAAAAAAAAAAGGCATAACTTTCTGTCTCTTAAAAGTTAAAATCTAATTACTGTTTTAACTTGCTTTCTTGCATGCAGATGATGATATGCAGTTGTCTAGACCCTTCTACAATTATCCTCTGATCCAAAGCTACTACACTGGTCACCGGCAGAAACTTGAGCGTTTATCAAGGTAAGGTTTGTCCGACGACTCTAGAGAGCTTCCCTGCAAACCCAGCAGCAGCAGCAAATGGTTTTACATGAGCAGTTATTTGCTGTGCTTGGCGTACTTACCAGCAGTATTCTTTAATTCAGCTGTGAACATCTTCTGATGGATACAGAGTTTACTGTGTTAGGATATTTATTTACGTCTGTGCTTAGTAGCAGTGCCTTGTGTGTTTGTGCTATTTAACCGCTTAACGGGAAATAAGGTGAGAAAATAGCATTGTTGTGTTTGTAGCATCCTTAATTCATTGATTAACCTTTGTAACTTGTTATTACTGAAAAGATCATCTTCGACTCATTAGGCCTTTTTTGTTGTTGTTTTTACTGGAGGGAATCTGTTACAGTCAGAGGTTGAAGTTAATATTTTCCTCCATCCTTGCTACTTTTGTTTCAGAGGGAAATGGAATTCTGACTGCTTGATGATTGATGGAATGGTTTCCCAGTTAGGAGATCAAGTTGAGAAGCTGTGGCAGAGAGACGAAGGAGGAACTGGGAAATACCCACCTGCTAGTTTACATGCAAGTGTTTCAGGGTTTTGTTGTTGGTTGTATGTTTTTTTGTTTGTTTTTGTTTTCTTTAAGAGAAATAGTGATTTATTAAAGATGGCTACTTCTAAAGCTTATTCTCTTTTTTGTTATAGGCACTGCTGGATCTTTATTTATTAGAAAATATTGAAGAAAGCTACAAACATGCGATTGTATCCTTTCCTGTTACCCTTACTACACTTTCAGAATAGGCACCTTCAGTATATGAACAGATGTTTAAGTTTTAATAATGTGCTTTTTTAATCTGTGCTTCAAATACAAGGCAGATGAATACATTCAGTTTAGAATTAATCAGTAAATGGAACTATTGCCTTATTTCTTCATACAGAGGGTTTTTCATGATTTTCATTCTTGTTGCAAAGCTTTTTTTGATGCTAAGAAAAGGCTTTTTAAGATTAAAGATAAAACTTTATCAAAATTAAATTTATTCTTAAGCACCCATATCAGTAGCAAATGGGCTGCATTTTAGGATGATGAACTAAAATGTGCTGCTTCAGAGGAGAAAGAATTCTAGCAGTGGTTTATCAGGACACGACTTTGCTGGAATCTTGCACTTGCTTTTGTTCTGCTAAAAGTGCAAACACACAGAATAATAAACATATAGAAATGTCATGAGGCAGAAAACAGTTTTTTGAATTGCTGGGTATTTACGCAAGATGATTGCTTCTGTTCTAATATTGTTATTTAACCAAGCAGGGAGATGAGTCGAGAGAGTGAGCGCTTGAAAAACTGCTGTACCTCACAGTTGTCATACTGGAATGTCCCTAAAAATGAATGTCAGAATGAGAAAATGTACACTAAAAAAAAAAAAATCAGTTAACTTGTAGTCTAGAAGTAGCATAATTCACATTGTTTTACAGTCTCTTTAAATGGAAAAAAATCAAAACATGGAATTTAATTACTGTAATAATTAAGATGTGAGCTTTCAAGTGCCTAGCATGTCCAAGCCCTGAGCTTATAATTGAGTTATTTGTAAAAGTAAGGTTTTACAAACATCTTGCATAAATCTAAAAGTAATCGTTCCGATTTTTTTTTTTTAGAATGCATTTTAGTGATTAAGAACTGTCTATCTCTGGATTATAATAGGCTAAAATTTTTATGTTCCTATTTTCTGCTTCCTAACACTTTCATATTATTTTAATTGCCATCTTCCATAAATGTAATGTGAAAAACTTTAGTCATAATGTATTAGCCTTAACCAGATATTTGATATCAGACAATTTATTTGCTGCTAGATATAATGCATTCCTTTCCAAATAAAACAGAAACTTCAATTGACTCCTTCCCAACTGCCTTTGCTATCCCTTGGGGTCTTGTTAAGCTTATTCAAGGTTTTTGGCTTCTAGACCATAATGATTTTGAGGTAAGTATGTCACTGTTTTGTTATATGTACATTATGGTACAAAGCTATAATCTAGAAAAATTCTAAAAATTGGTGCTTAACTAATACTAACTGCTAACAAAATCAGAATTTTTTTTTGTAGTTATAACATCTTCAGTAGCACTTAGGCAGCAGCAGTGAATTACAATTTCAAATTTCCTTTTAATTGGTTTAACATGAAATTGATTAAAATGAAGAGGAAACCAACTTTCTGAGTGGTTTATAATTTGAATTTTCGAAGTCATCTGTTCAGGTCACAGCTGAGCATTTTCTCAAAAATAATTTTCTATAAAGTATATTTTAATGAAGCAATGAACATAGCAAGATGTGAGGGGAAAAACTGCAAAGGTGATTTTTTAGTTTAATTCATGTTCTTTCTAGTGCTTAATGTTGTTCTTTGCCTATTATGATAATATAATTGGTTTGTCTGGGAGAAAAACTTAATATATTTATAAAAATGATGTTTGGAGGCAGATTTACTTAACCTAGGAATGTATGAATTTATTGAGACACTTATTTTGATTTATATGAGTCTGGTTTTATACAAATATTTCAAATTTATATTTACTTTCTGTTGGTACTAGTTATATAAGCTTCGCTAACATTCATAATCACCCTTCCTTGGGAAGCTCTGTTGTTGTTGTTGTTGCAGGAGTGTGCCTGTATATCATAATAAACTTAATTTCTAACTTCTACAGAATTCGCTGGCCCTTCTCTTCCATCCCGCCACAATCAAAACTGTGTCATGGCAACATATGAGAATTGTTCAGTCTCTCATGTGCCAGGGAGAGCACAGGCGAGCCCTCAGATACATACAGATAATGAAGCCATCGATGTCAAGTAGCAGTGAAGTGCAGCTTTTCCTCACTGTGCTGTTATCCAACAGGTAACGAGATCGTGTGTGTATATATATATATATATATATACATATATATATATATATAGTATCTGGGTTAGCATCTGAATATGGTGAAAAGTGGAGAACAAATATTAGAAAGTAAATCACGATCACCTCAATACCCTGCACACTTTTTATGCAGTACATTTGATCATCTTCTCGGATCTGTTAATATTCCTCTGCATCTCAAAAAATTACTTGCAGGTGCATGGTGGAGGCTTGGAATCTGTTGCGACAGCATACTACTAAGCTAAACATAGAAGAGCTGTTAAAACACGTCTATGAAATTTGTCAGGAGATGGGACTAATGGAAGATTTATTAAAGCTACCCTTCACAAGCACTGAGCAAGTATGTGTGAGCAAGAAAAGTCTGAATTGTGTCTTTGAAAAGAGGCAGAACTGTAAGAATTTTTTGAAATGTGATTTTTTTTATTTATTTATTTTTACAGGAGTGTTTGGAGAAATTTTTACAGACTAATGCTGGTGTTCAGAATCATGAATTTCTTTTAGTCCACCATCTGCAGCGTGCCAACTACATCCCAGCGCTGCAGTTGAATCAGTCGATAAAGGTTAATCTTATGGTAAGCCTAGCATTTCTGTCACAACTGCAAGCTTCTGTTAGATGTTACTAACTATTAATTGATAGTAATCAATGAAAAAGATCCTTTCAGCTTCTTGTATTCATCAGGGTTCTTTTACTATTATTTGAAATGTTACAGATAAATTTGTACATGGTTAGTTACAGCTGAATCTGAAAGTTGAACAAAGACTTTCATTTATCCAAGCTGCTCTGTGAATTTATGAACTGTTTCAGACCATTTCTCATTCTACTTAAAACAGCATATTTAAATAGATATATCCTTTCTATTTTTAGCTATAAATTCTAATTGTTATAAATCCTGCATTACGGATGTGTCAGTTTTGTCAAACTACACCCAATCTAGAGCAGCTCGTGTCCCAGAAAAAAACAATATCTGGTTTTAAGTGGTTCAAATAAGTCAAAAATACAAAAACCTGGTTAAGCTTAAATAGGGTGTATATGCAGCATCAAGAGATTTTTAACCCTTGAAGAGCTCCAATTTCAGAAAATTGTGAGTGAATTCTGCATGAATGAAAGAGTACTAATTCATTATAATGTGTTTGAGGTATGACGATATGAGCAAGTCAGTGTGAGGTAACCAGTGTGAGCCTATGACCAAATTGATTTGTCACTCCTTTTGTTTGGAATGAAGAGTATGTTTTAAGTAGGGGCTTGTCTTGCTCAACTTCTCTAGCTGAGCGCAGTCTGGATGCCAGTCCACAGGTAAAACTTGTGTGGTGGTGTTCTTTTTTAACTCAAGTATAGCATGAGATCCGCAGTTCCACGTCTTTCATTTTAGCACTTGAATGCCAAAAACATCCCAGTCTTATCCTATTTTTGTATCCCCAAATATATGGTGTGTTACATGAATTCTGTTAGAAGTCTGTGATGCATTTGCTGTTTTCTGGAACCATATTTTTTCAAGGAGTAAAACTTTATAAGGTGATCCTGAATATTGCTTTGTATTTAAAGACTTTTATTCAGGTGGATGATGTATTTATCAGTATAGGTAGTTTATTCTTAACTATTTTGATAGTCATTTAATCCAAAGTAATTTGCTGCTGCCTTGTATTCTAAAGTTACCTAAAGCTCTGGTATTTCAGTAAAACAATGGAAACATTTCTTTTTTTCCATAAGCTATTTAGAGATGGGAATTGCAGGTGATAACAAGTATATCAGAATAAGTTTCTGCAGAGTGTTAGAATTGTTATAAGGCTGTAATTTTTGTTATCATGCTAGTCTATCCTCTGCTAAATAATATTAGGCAAAATTAGTGTTTACTGCAAGGTAGAATTTGCTGTTCTTATGTGCAGTTGGTCTGTTTTGTATTTAGAGGAAATCAAATTATTCACAAATTAGAATAGCACAAAGTGTTCTGTTCAATGGATTTTTTTTAGTTGACCTTTTGCTTCACTCTTTCCATTTATCAGAATGATCGTGATCCTCGCTTGAGAGAGAGATCAGTTACCAGAAATTCTATATTAGAGCAGTATGGCAAGATACTTCCTAGAGTTCAAAGGAAGCTGGCTATAGAGAGGGCCAAGCCTTACCATTTGCCCTCATCAATCTTAAGAGAAGGTAAGTTTTAGGGAAAGAGTATAACGGAAAACTAACCTTCACTTTGATTACAAAGTCTGATATTTTTCCACCTCTTTATTTTATAGTTTCACGACCAAAGCCATTATCAACAGTGGCAAAACAAGCTAGTGCAGGAAATGTGCATACGAGGGCAACTTTCATCAGTGATGTCCTGTCAAAAATTGGAGAAGTATGGGTAGGGAATGAGCAGAAAAACAATTTCTCGCAATATGATAGGTAAGAAGGCTTTAACAAAGGTTTGTCTTTTTAGCTCTGTCTCAACACAGGGCAAAATAAAAAGCAAAACATTTGAGTTGTGTTAGTGTTTGACAAAAAAGTTGGACTTGAAAAAAGCTTGTTTGCTTTGGTTTTTTGTCTGTGTGTCTGTAAAATGTAAAAACAAAATGATCTTCAAAGAGAGCTTCCACTAAAACGATCTCAACATTCGTTTATTATATATTTACACTAAAGCAGTGTAAATATAGAGTTATTTTTACATTAAGGTAAATGTCTTTAAAGAATTTAAAATAGCTAAATGAAAATACAGAGATACTAAAAGCATGACTGCCATCAGTCTGCTGGTATAGAGATTTTAATAGGCTTGATTGTGTGTTCAGATATTAATCTCTTTTTTTCCTGCCTAGTTTCTGCTTTGTTTCAGCCTTTTTACTTATAAATAGGCAGAATTGTAAGCTGCAGAAAAAAAGGTTAACTGTCAGATGCTTTCTATAGGTCAGAATTATGAATCAGTTATCATGAAATAATCTTGAATTTTAGACTGCAGGAGAAAAAAAAAATGTTGTATTTTCTTTCTAATTCTAGCCCTAGAATTACAGAACCATCAGTCGTAGCACCCCCTCTCCCTGATGCAGAGTTGCCTGATGCATTTGTTGGGACACCAGTTACAAAATTTTCACAAAAATGTTCCAGGTATAGTAGGTCTACAGATCAAGTATCTTAAATAGGTGTGAAAATAAAAACAATTATGTAGTACTTATTCTATTTTTTAAGTATTTTCAGTTTTATAGCAGTTTTGTCTTAACTGAGTTGCTAATTAACAGTACTAACTTTCATATTACTGAAGAATTATTCAACTAGTACTAAACTGAAGAATACTACATGTAAAGTATGTTCCTAAATAAAAATCTTCTTATGCTTATGCTTTTCATGCTTTAAATGTTTTGCTTTCATTTAGTTTTGTATTTGGTAACGGAGAAAACTGGGAGTACAACTAAGGGGAGAAGTTGAAGCAGGTTCTAGTATTGTAATGTACAGGGGAAAAATAAACCTTCTAACACAGGAATAGCATCTTTTCTCTAACTTAACATTGTATTACTCTTGCCTCATAGGCCCTGATTTAGAAAATCACATAGGAAATGTAAAGAAATTATAAAACAGAAGAAAATGCCTCCTGTTCATGCATCACCCCTGCAGTGAGGTCATATTAATCTGTCTTCACCTATATTTTCTTCATTCAGTATTTTTGCTATGTATTAGCTGTTTTGAACCCAGCTTTTTTTTTTTGATTTTTTGTTGTTGTTTTTTTGTTTGTTTTTTAAATTGTTGTTGATTTTTAAATCATGTATTTTGATAGATTGCTGGAGTTGGTGGTTCGTCCTGTTCCTTCATATTCTCCAGCACAGGATAACAACTGGCAGTCACCGTGCAGAGCTTCTACTTCATACATGACGTCCAGCCCACTGCAGTCACGTGGCTGCAGCTCGCAAAAGCGAGTTTCAAGAGCATCAGAGTTAAATCTCCTAGAGACTCCTCTTGTGGTTAAGGTTTGTATTTAAACAAAAAAATAAATTTTCTGACTAAATCAAAAACACAGTGTTTATTGTTATACAGGTTTCAGATTATTACACATTTTCAATATGCTGTGGTTTGTTTGTGTATAATTCTTTTGGAAGTAGTATATTGAAAATGGTCTTGAAGAGGAACATTTAAATTGAACTTCTAATTTAATTGCAGTACACATATTGTTCAGTAGCTTCCTGGCATAGACTTGTTAATAGAAATGGAATAAAGTATGTTAAAATAGGGCTTTTCGGCATACTCAGACATTTAAAGAAGTAATTTGTAAATTAATCATTAGGTATTTAATAGCTCAAATACAGTTTGACTCAGATGCCTAGAGTCAAGAATGTATGTGTGTTTTTCCTGTTGTTTTTTTTGTTTTTTCTTTAGTGAAATAATGCCTGTGTTAATAAGCTATCTTCATTATCTGTCTTTTAATGCCTTTCATATATATAAAACATTTTTTTGAGCTGAAATAAGAGGATCTGGACACTTTTGGATGAAGATAGGTTGGTATTTTTACAGCACAAAATATCACTTAATTTAGTACAATAAAGATGCCACTTGATTTATGGAAAATTAAACTCTCACTGTTGCTTTTTTGATTGCCGTTCATGCAGCAGTGTTTTTAATTGATGTGTGCATGTATACCTTTTAGAAAAGCAATGCAGAAATTACTGGGATGGGAGATTACATGACATGATACTGTTTTCTTGAGGAAATGAGTTTTTAAAATAACTTGTTTATGTTTGCATTAAAAATGTTAGCAAATAAAGCAGAATGAACAGGTTATATCATTAGGATTTTGGCATTGTTTGAAAAAGAGCGCAGTGTAGAGTCTAAGTTTTGTCCTCTTTGATAATATGAATCCAATTTGCAGTTGAAACTAAGACTTTTGACAAGTGAAGTCTTCAGTTTTAAAGGTTTAATTGCTTCTAAATCAGTTGTGTTCTTTTTTTTTTTTTTTTTTTTTTTTTTTTTCCCTCCTTAGAGAGCTAAAATTTTGGCGACATCTACTTCTGCTTTTCCTGGGTTTACTCCTCAGTCCATTCTGAGATCCAGCCTTCGTACCACACCTCTAGCAACCCCATCTGCATCTCCAGGTCGATCAGTTACTCCTCCTCTACGAGCAAAGGAACTTAGAATTACATTCATGGAAGAGAGCTCAAATACAAAATGGACTCCTGGGGTAAGCTGGGGTGCAACCAAGTGATGTTTACAGCAGAAGGCTTTTTGCACTGTTTGGTTTAAATGTTACTAAAAACTGAAAAAAAATCTGTGTTAAAACTCCCTGTTTTGAGGATTGGAATGGCAAATTGGAAAATTAGCTACTTTGACTTTGGTCAGAAATGGTTATGGTAGATCTGCAAACATGTGGTGTTATAGGAGCCTGTATGTAATAAATATGGGTGACCTTGACAGTACTGTTGTTCAAGTGTTTTTAGGAGCTTTGACTGTTCTCAATAGCTAGTTCAGTTTCATGCCATATCTCATCACATGGTAGTCTGCTAGGAAAGGTAAGAATGTAGATTGAGCCAGTTTCTTTCAAATAACATTTTTCTTAGCCTTGTGAGTTGCGTGTGTTTGAAAGCAACAGAAGTCATGATCTTCGTTTATTTTCAGTCTCCCTGCTTGTGAGGCTGTGGCTACTTTATTGTAAAACTAGACGCCTACTGTTAAGTTGTATTGTTTGTTCCCCAACCTTAAACCTCCCAGTTCTGATTCCTGCCTTGCACAAGGGATTTTTCCCCCTGAAAGTTGACTTCTCCTCTCACATTTTCCTTTTCTTTCTTCTTCCCTTCTTTTTGAGAAGAATGGGGCTGCAGAAATAATGAGGGCACATACTAATATCTGCATATATGAGCTTTTCCTATACGTCCCAACAAATTGTCTTTATATTCTGTCTTTTATAACCTTTTAAAAGACCGACTAAGAACTACTGACTTATAATGGTCGGTTCCTTCTGCTATATAAATTCCTTACTTACCGTGGGGTCTCTTCAGATTTAATTTATTTCTTTCATGCTACAGCATAGAGCAAGTTGAAATATTTTAATAGTGCACACAAGTTAAAAGAGGAAGCAAGAGGAAACAAAAGATTTGGGAAGTGCTTTTATACACTTTTATGCAAAGTTCCCTCTTTTTGGAAACATAGTAGTGAAAGTGCCTGAAGGCGAGGCTGTAAATAATCACTAATGAGACTAAGTTCAGTTTATTTCTCCCAGGTTGTGGAAATTCGCTAAGCATTCAAAACTGTAATTAACTGTTATGCTCAGCTGAAAAAAAAGTTAGTGCCATTATGAAAAGTCAGGTAGCTTGCTTAAGATGAAACTTCTTTAAAAAACAAACAAACAAACAAAAAAACCACCCTACATATTATAGCATGTTTTCATTTGCTTTTTTCTTGCCTTAGTAAAATTGGCACACGTTATTGATTTTCAGTTTTTGTTTTTTTTTAATAAAGGTAGCAGAAGATAAAAAGCAATCCAGAGCTTCATCTGAGCATCATCATGTGGTGGAGGATGCTTGGTCTAAAGGCAGAGATAAAACAAGTCTGTTCACTCTCAGCAATCCTGAGGATGATCATGCTGAAGTGGAAGAGTCTTCAGAAAGTATAGCTGGAAATGGTTTGCAAAAGATGGAAGTCAGCAAAGAAAATAGTAGCCTTTCTGTCAGGTCAGACCAAACTACCTTGGAGTATCACGATGCAAAATCACCTGGTGATTTTGAAGATGATGTCATCTTTATAGCTTCTAAACCAGCTAATTCCTCCACTGAAGAAGATGACGATTTTCAAGAATCAGAGAAGGAAGAAGATAATGAAGTGGCTGAAGACAAACCTTTCCAGCTGGAGCAATCTGATTCATCAGACCTAAGGAAACAAGCTGGTGTGTTTCATCATGTGATAACCTAAGCTTTAAAATTATTTTTTCAGATGTCTTCTAAAGGTGCCTTTGAGTGCCACAGTTATGAACACTGATGAGTGTTCATAAGTGCGTTAGGCACTTTTGATTGAAAACAACATTTTATTTTGAATCCTTTTTCAGGTATCTTGGTCTTTATGAATGTGTGATGATTTTGATTAGTGTTTCTTGTGGGCATTTGCACTTCTTACTGCTCAGTTAAATAATTGCCTTTTGGAAAATGAATTTGTATGTCATCTGCTGGCTCCAGCTGTGTTCTGTTATTCTGCTGGTTTCGCATTTTATGCAGCCTCTTCCCAAATCTGTTTTGCTTGGAGTTAGAGCTGAATTACTATTTGGGCCAGTTGAGCTGTCTAGCTCATAGTCCTATGAGCACCTCAGCTGGAGAAATAAGAATACTTACTACCGAATTTCAAGACCAGAAGCATATACTCCTAAGTTTTATATATTTGGTCAGTAACATACTGAATTTTAGGTTGTAAACAAAATAACAGTGGTGGTCTTGTTTTCTTGCCTAGAAATATGTTGCAGACTGTTCTTGTTTTGCTGGATTCAGACTTCTTGTGCATTTGAAGTCTTAGCACCATTATTTCATTACATCACATCAGTGTGCTATTTACATCAGTATCTAGATGAAATGGCAAAGAGGTTCATTAAAAGTCATAAATTGATCATAACTAAACAGGGAAGTCACTCACCTGTCCTGTTTTTCTAGTATTTTTGGAAGAATCAGATACCAAATCTCCTGCCCTTCCAGAGGATGGTAAATTAATGCCTAAAGCTGCTGAGGCTACTACCTGTTGGACAGCAAGTGAAAGGTAAGTTTATAAAATACTCCTGTTTTTGACTTTGCACGAGTATGTAACTGTTGGCTTTCTTGTGTTTAAGAAGTATGTTTTTTCACCTGGCATTGGTTGTTTCCTTTATATTACATTAATGGTTTTCCTCTTTCATCCTGTCTGTAAACATAATTCATTTTGCATAAATGTATTTTGAGTAGACCAGCTGTCATATCTGTCATATTTTTCTCAAATAGCTGCAGACCTCAAAGTACAGCGATGAAGACTTCACTCACTAGGCCATGTAAATTTGTTACAGATTGAGTCTTACTAAGCCAAACAGTGAATTTCGGACCCACTTCTGTCTGAAAATGATGTAGCTAAATTTGTAATTGAGATTCCTGCGACCCAAAAGGTTTTATATGGGGATATGAATTCTTTCTGGCAGTATTCTGTACATTTAACTCCTATTCTTTTGTGAGGACACTTAAGCATTTATTTGTAGAAGGGTCATTTATCTATTTTCTCACCAGATAATTTAAAATCTACAAATGCATAGTGATGAAGAGGAAATATGAGTAATGAAATAACCCTTAATTGTCAATGGTAATTTGTACTGATAGGAACTTTCGTTCTTTGTTCTAAATTTCCCTTATGGTATTTGCATTCTTTCTACAGAACAAAAAGTATATAATACAGCTCTGTAATTAAGAAACCAGTGTTACAAAGCTGGGGAGAATGTGAGGTACTTAAATCATTGAATAAAATGAGCCCCAAGTTGAGTGTAGTTATGTTGGAAATTCCAGTTTTTCTTTATCAATTGCTTAGAGACTTAAGATTCAACAGTGAGAGAATATTTTTGTCAACCTATATGGAGTTTGTTATGATGCTTTAAATTGAATTTTTCCATTTATAAAGTGAAACGAACCACCAGGAGTCCAGAGCATCCTCCTCTATCGAAGAAAAAGGCATACCAATTGCAGCAAATCCACAGGTCGCTGAATCCCTGGAGGAAGACAGTGAATGTATGTACCATATGTCGGAGGTGTTGCCTGACTTTAAGGTAGCAGAACTCCTAAGATTAAATGGATAGTTTGCCATATTGCTGAACAAGTGTGTATCATATTGAGTAGAACTAATGTATGGCTGCTAACTTTCAGCAAATTTTAGGGCAAATATGTTCCTTAAGAAAGTCTTGTTAGTGAATGTTCCTCTTCGTGATTCAAGGTACAGAGAAAAAGTTTTAAAGTTGTTAAAAGGGGAGAGGTCAGTGTTTTTCTTACCTTGTATACCACTCCCAACGTGTGTGCTATAGGACTGCTGCTTGAATGTATCACTTTAAATGATGATGCATCTTCAGTGTTTAGGGTCTGAAAAAAAGCTAATCATCGGTGTGCCTTTTCAGCTACCTTTTGTGGTAGGTAGGTCTTCTTGTCTATGAACTTCACACTGATTTTTCATTTCCGTTGTTGTTGTTGCTGTTGTGGGACGTGTACCAGAGAGATGTTTAACTTCTAGTTTTGGGAGAAAGCCTAATATATGTTGGTAGGATTGAGAACTGTACTGTCTTTATTTGTCTACAGCAACAGTAGTGCGCAGCATATTTCACAATTTCAGTAATACAGTAGGCCCGAGTTGTTTGCTAGAAAAGAAACTGAAATATTTAACACCGATCCACAGAAATAAATCTTTAAATATTTTAGAATAGACTAGGTAGCTTGGTTTTCTCCTTTCTCATAATATGCATTTCTGACCTTTATCTGGCATGCTGAGAAGTTCTTAGAAGGTTGTGAGCTCAGGCTGTGACAACCTGTTTATCCTTGAGCGATACTCAGATATAGCCACAGTCCTGTAATTTTAAGGAGCATACCTACAAAGTATTTGTTACTTAACTGGTGTAAACAATACAAAGTTGATATTAAAATGACATAAATCTTTTTCAGCTGTGATAAGTATCCTTGACAGTGAGGATGTGGTCAGTACTCATTCAGAAAAACACCTTGAAGGAAAGAATGTGGATTTATCTGAAGAATGTAACCTACAAGCAGAAGTTGAAGAGAATGTTTCCTTCCCACAAGAAGAAATACCTGCTTCTAATAACCTTCTTAAAACCGAGGAAATCAATGTAAGTAAATTTTTCTTCCATTTTCTATAGCACTTAACAGAGTTAGCAGTCATACCAAAACATCTGAATTTCTTTATTTAGTTAACTACACAACAGTGGACACATTTGTCTTCTGTGTGTCTCTTGTATGTACCACACAGAAGAGAACTTGTTAAAACCTAGGTCTTTGAGAACTGAAATAGTACAAAAAACACCTTTGGTTTAAATAACTGTGCATTCATTTGGCTTAGTAAAACTTAAACATGTATTTCTTATTTGAGCATTTTTTTTTATGCTAAAGACACCAAGAAAGAAAGGTTGAGAAGTGCAGTGTTTGGATACGGAACACCATTTGCTGTGGGAAGCTTAACTCATTTTAATGACTTAGGTGCTTGTGTCCTTTTTTATTTATTCCTTTTTTGCATAAATAAGAATTTCCAGTAATGAACTCATTCTCAAGATACTCCAACTATTCTTGCAAACAGTCGTCTTGTAATAACTCATGTTTTAACATGCTGACTTATGTTGCATATGTGTTTTAAAAAGTGATTCACTAGGACTGAAAAGTGGAATTCTGCAGAGTTGTGGAAAGGCTACATTCTAGATTTTTCTTATTGGCTTAGCCTCTATTTATAGACCTGGCGCTGATGAGCTACTCCGATTCAGTGTGGATGCCCTTGGGTGCAATGCAGAGTAGACTGTCAAAATTCCTTGTAGAATTATACTTACAGGAATTAGTAATAGCTAGGGAGAGTGAAACTACAAACTGAAACTACAAGCTTAACATGAATAGATTGATATTTATTTATTTTAAATAACTGAAAATGCTTCTCATTAACATAATTCAAATTAAAGAACAAACAGGCAGTCACTCCTTTAGCTATTCTCGGCTTTAAAATTTGGGAGAACACCATAGAGGTCATTATAGTCTTGGGAATGCACAAGTCATGAGAGTAAATTTTTGATAGTTAGAAAGGGAGCAGTGCATGAAACAGGCTCCAATCTTCTGAAGTCATTCATGGGTCATAAAGGTTTTTGTTACAACTGTATCTTATTGACATATATGTAATTGTCTCTTTGGCATGTCTTCCCCCTTAGAATTTAGGGCAAACTACCTAATGGTTTGTAGATGTGTAAGCATGAAAGGGAAGTTTAGATAGAGTACTTATTAAGTTTTGAAGTGTGATATGTTTCTACAATACGATGCTGTAGCAACTTTTAACAAGATATACAGGAGCCAAAATATAAGCACATCCTGTGGAGACTACTGTTAGATGGCTCCTTTCTTCTGTAGTTGACTAGCACTGAATCTTAAAGGTTTGAGCAAAGATTTTAATGCTTTGACTGAATTGTCTTGACCTATTTGAGTCAAGAGCTTAGTCTTGAAATAAGTAAGAGATAGTACTTTTTTTTCAAAATAATTTGAGCAAAATAACTTGGAAAATTTCATATGGATTTAGGAGTGAAGAATAATCACCCAATACAGGAAACTATAAAATATTATCACAAACAGAGCATTGCATGCACTGAATATTCTGTTCTCAGCTCCTTAAATGCAGGAGTTGTATCTATAGGAGGGATTACATTGTGAATTTTTAATTTTATATTCATTGGTGATCTAAAAGGAAAAGCAGTGTTTCACTGTCTTCAGTTCCATTTATCTGAGTATGACATTTGTTGTGATTAATGATAAATTAACTGACACTTTTTAATTTCAGGTTATTGAAGACAGTGGAGTTAAGGCACAAATTTCAGAAGAAACATCTGAAATATCTCCATGCAGCGAACCACATTCGGCAGGCAGTCTTAAGCTTCAGTATAACTATGCTGCTATAGAACAACAGTTTGCTTGTGATTTGCCTGATAATAAAGATGATGAATGTGATGCAGCTGAGGGAGATGGAGAAATGTTTATAGCTCAGAGTAATTTTACACTAGTATTGGAAGGAGAAGAAGGTGAAGAGGAGAAGGGAGACCCTATAGTAGCAGACATTTCTAAACCAGCCAGTACAACAGCAGAGGAAAAACCAATGAACAGTTTGGGAAATACCGAAAACCACGAACATGTTACGAACTCAGTGTCGACTGTAACTAGTGATCAGGAATCTCAAAATATTGCAGAGTCGCTTCCGTATGTGCCCGAACCCATCAAGGTAGCTATTGCCGAGAATTTATTGGATGTAATCAAAGACACAAGAAGCAAAGAGTTTACATCTGAAGTTGTAGAACAGTCTATTCATGAAAGCATAGGTAAAAAGATGACTAGATTCCAGAAGTCAAAAGCAGAAGATGAGTCCAACATGCACCAAGTAGAGTATGTGGTCACTCCGAGAACCCGTGCAAGGGGGCAACTGAGTAGAAGAATGATGATTCCATCAACAGACGATCAGCACCTGCTAAGAGCAGATGAGCCAGTTCTGTTGGGACTGTCCCCTCGGAGAAGTACTAGGCGAACTAAAGAAACTTCTGAGGCTCCTAATGTTCAAACAGAAGAAAAGGTTCAAGATGAGCAAACACCTGTGGTCCATGTTACTCCTAGAAGAGGTAGGAAGCCTAAACAGAATAATGCAGAGAAAGCAGAAAGCAGCTGTTCTGATGGGCAAGCACTGTCCATTAGCACACAGTCCATATCTGTTACTCCAAGAAGAGGATTAAGGAGAGGAAAGGAAGCTGTATCTGAGCTTTTGGAAGAGACCAATGAGGAAATTTCTCTTGCTGAAAATAGCTTTCTTGCTTCTACTCCTAAAAGGACTAGAGGAAGAAAAGCTGCAGTAGATCAAGAAGCGGTCCAGATTGGCACTGATCATAAGGCAAAAATGGCAGTCAGTCCTAGTAGAAGTGGAAGAAAACCAAAAAGCATTAGTTTACAACTTACTGAAAATACTGTCACCGATCAAGAGATGCAGCCTAGTGAGCAACTCCTCTTACCTGTGCCAAGGAAAAGAGGCAGAAGAAGAAAGAGTTCATTGGAAGTCTCAGAAAATTCTGAGCTTGATCTGTCTAAATCATCACTTCCTCAAACAGAGCTGAAACTTCCCGTCACTCCCCGAAGAAGTGCTCGGAGAGGAGCTCACAATCTCTCAGCAGATGCAGAATCTGCCTCTACTCAGGAAGACACACATTCAGATGAGAAAGTACAGATCGTTCATACTCCCCGAAGATCAACAAGAGCTACCCTTGCTAGGTCAGAAAAAGCAGATAGTCTTGAGGGAACCCCTGCACGGTCAGGTGAGGAACCAACTACACCCAAGACTGCAGTAAAGACAGGGCGTCGGGGTAGAAAGAGTCGCCTGCCGTTGATAGTGGAGGAGAGCACGGTGGAAGAAACCTTCTCCCAGGGACCTGCTGGCAGTCCCTTGCTGCTTGCAGATATAAGTAAATCAGGACATGATGAAACATCAAGAACTTTAACAGATCGTAGCACTCGTATTACAAGAACCAGATCCCGCAAAACTGACACACATCAGAAACCCTCTGTAGAGGAAAGCGAGTCCTTCTTTTTCTCTCCTCCTGTTACAAAGGTGTCAAAGAAATTAAAAGGTAGGTGCAGTATTTTCTTACGTAGAATAGGAGGTGTTGTAGTCTTGTCAACTAAACAAGACATGAATATGCATTTTGTACTGTAAAGAATGTAACTGCAAAAATGAAAATCTGAAATGAAATTCCTTTTTTTTTTCTAAAGTCTTCTTGACTGGTAGGCTTGTTATGGTAGGAAAAAAAGCAAAGAGGATGAAAAGTTTTGTGTAAAGTGAAATTTAATCTGAATTTTATCATGACCTTAGTAGTCATCAAATTCCAAAATATTAGAGAGAGATTGCTTAATATAGGATTGCCCTCCTTTTTGCCCTAGTAGAAAATTAAAGGAGACATGCTACCAGATTTTGTTCTGATTTTATCTTAAAATGAGCTGCATCTTTTGCTGGCTTATGTTTGGCTTGTAAAGTTAATACACATAGGACTTTTTATATTGGATAATGTCATTAAAAATTTCAAAAGATGTAAACGCAGTTGATGCCTCTTGACCTTATAAATACCTTTATTAAGTACATACAGGTAGGTTCACTGCACTCCTTTATTCTTATATCACAATTTGTTATAAAATGATGGATTCCAAGAGGCTGTTCCTAGGGAACTGTACATGCCTTTATGTTGAGTGTTTAGGAACCTGATCTGACCCTTTATTTTAGGAAATGTAGGAAGTTGAATATTAACTGTAACGTAGCTTCATTGTTCTTTATAATGTGCATGCACATTAACTACACATTGTCATTTTTAGATGAAGAAGCAGATGATCCCGTACAGCTAAAGGATTTAGACCCAGACTTGTCTTCTCAATTTGTCTTTTCACCTCCTCTTTTGAGGTCAAGAAGAAAACATGTATCTAGTATTTCACGAATTGTGAAAGAACCAGTAAGTAAAAACTCCAGTTTTCTCAAATTCCTGACTTCTGTTCTGAATCTTTTTCAAGTCATGGTTTTTAATACTTCACAGTTTTCCTTGAAAGTTTTTCTAAAAATAGAAGTATGAATTTAATCAGTTAAACAAGTATGTTCCTTCATGAAAACTAGCTACTAAAGCCAGTTATATATGTAAGCTAAGAATCAATAAATGTTGCCTTTAGCAAAGGACCCAGTGACTTTCTTTAAACTTGTACAGTGCATTATTTTTTGATTTCAGAGTTTGATATTTTGGAAATAATGTTATAATTTGAGATGAAACATTTATTTTTGCAGAGAGGAATTGTAATGCTTTTGGAAATAAGAACTTTATCATGATTTCTTCATAAAAGAAATATTTATTTGTGTTCTGTGGAAGTGTGAGAATTTGTGGATGTGAGAGACATTTTTGTTCCTTAACGTAGGAGCTTCCAGCTAACGAGGAAGAGGATACCAAATCCATAGAGCCTGTGGGAAAGCAAAAGTTGAAGAGAGGCAGAACTGCAAAAGCGAAACTGAAGAAAACAAGCAAGTACGAAATTCTTTAACACTTATTTGCATCTCTTTGCTGTGGCCATGGTTCAGCTGGTAGCAGCCTAACTTCCTCTTCCCCATCTGGCCATGGATGGTTCTGGCATCACTTCTTACAAGCCAGTCTAATCTGTCCATCTGCTAGAAACTTTTTGCACCTGAAGAGTTAGCTTTCTAACAGAAACATAAGAGGAGGGAGGGAACAGGAAAGGTTACTCACCTTTTCAATGCTGGTGTCCTCTTAGATTGATTTATTCCATCTTATGAAACCCCACTCTTACAATCTTTAGCTTCTCATTTATGGAAGGAGCCCGGTAAGGATTGAATAAAGAAAAGTTCTTGTTCCTGGGCATGATTTTTGGTTTGTTTTAGAAAACTACTTAGTGAAGATGCTTGCTGCTTAAAAGCTTGGGGTACTGAATTTGTAAACTGCAAATTGTTGAGAATAAGCACTAAGAATAAATGAGATGATAACTTATGAAAACAAATGTAGGCTTATTTGTGTTGCTTTTCTGCTTTGATTCAATACACAAGAAGGCCCATAAATAACATTCTAGGGCATTGCTTTTTTTAATACCACTTATTTTTGCTGATAAATACATATTTTGGGTAATGAAAGCAACTTGATACTTTCTGCTTTCTTACAGAACAACAGGAAAAGAAGGCTCTTGGTCACCTCCACCAGTGGAGATTAATTTCATTTCTCCTTTTGGAACTCCAGTGGATGGAACACAAAGCAAACAGAAAGAAACCACAGATGCAGCAGAAAAGACTCTACGAAAGAACAAAAAAAGACTGTCTAATTTTCCAAAGCCAGTTGTGCGCCGGAAGATGCTATAACTGTTTTTTTTTAAGTTTGTAATGTACACCACTGTTTGTAAAGTCATCAAAATTGTGTGGATTAGTTTAAAAAAAAAGAAAAAAATCATCTAATTTGGAAGAGATAATTTATATAAATTATTGTAAAATTTCATAAACAAATGGTCTTCAATAAGTAACTCCATATGGAGTGTGATTTCCTCAGTCAATGCAGTTTTCTATTTTATATTAAGACTTCATACATTTATATAATATGTAAATACAGCTTATTTTAGGAATGTTAAATAAAAATGTATACTTCACAATATGCTTACTGTCTGATAGCTTTTTGAGGGAATAATGGGTTGAATTACCTGTATCATTCAAATTTTAATGTTGGTTTGCAAGAGTTGCTGACCCTCGAGTGAGGCCAAAAGCTTTTTAAAAGTTTGCTTAGAAATACTGTAATAAGTAAACATTTAAACTTGTTAGTATTTAAATTTTATAGATGATGTTTGACTTTCTGGCACAAATAATTGGGCTCACAATACAAACTGGTAATTCCTTATATTCATGGTTAAGTTGTACTGTATTGAAGTCAGAATGTAAACAATTGTATTTTAAGCTGTGCAATATTTTTTTGTATTTGTCTTAAACTTTGGGAAAGCTGCTCTTGAGTTTATAAAACTAGATCACACCTCAGATGTTTCACTTTTTTAATTTATCAGCAAAATCCTAGCTATATAGAGGGTTGGATGCTTACAATAGCATATCATATTTAAAGGGATATTGCCCACATAATTTTGGCTCAAGTTTCAAACTATTTTCATATATTTAGATTAATACAGATGTTTCTCTAATTGAAATAATGAATTCTTGTCTGTAAACATATTTTGCAATATTTGATGGCTGCATATCTCAGTGCCGAAAACCTGATGATAAAGCTAACTCAGTCTGCAAAAAGGTACAAAAAATGTACAGAGATCTTAGTTACAAACCATATTTTTTAATAATTATCTCATTATTAATCTTGGGTTATGGAGTAAATATCCCTATAAAGTTTCAATTTGTAAAAATAAATGAAAGAGGCTATTCTTTTAAAAGCAAACATGGAAGTACTATTTTGATGTGCAGTCTTTTACACTTAATGGAGTATTTTATGTATGTTAATTTATATATGGATGCAACTTTGAAGACTACAGAATGGCGGAACCTGACATTAAACTTTTCAATTAGTAAAAGCTGATACAGTTACTTTAAGAAATAATTTATGGGGTAACTAATACCTTGCACATAATGAATGAATGTGTTAATAATGGACTAAGCTTGCAAATGATTTTTTTTTTCCAATGGCCATGACTTTTCCAGCTCAAAATGGCGAGTAGAGGGAAGTAGAGAAGTAGTTTCATGCACTTTGTTATTTTTCTCCTTGGGACTATTCATGACTGAATGAAAATTTTAGAAAAAGAAAATGCCAAGTGTTGACAGTGTGAAAGTGGCAGTTCGGGTGAGACCTTTCAGTCAGGTTAGTAATTGTTTACTCTGAGTATTTTGTATTTGAATCTTAAGAAAACAGAAATATGTTCCAAGAGAAAGGAGAGAGGGATTTCCAGCCTGATTTGTAAATGCAGATTGTGCAAAGATGCCATGAATAGCTTTAAATATGAGTTAAAAGAGCAAACTTTTAGCACTGGAAAAAAAAGTCAAACCTCAGTATTTGTTCTGTGTAGTGCACTCTAAAGTATTTATTAATTTAGAATAGATGGATTGAATTCTAATGAAGATTGCTTAACAGGGTTTTAATGCATATTTTATGCTACAGTTTTTTTTTTTTTTTTTGGTATGAAAATCACTTGGAACAAATGAAAACATAATATTAGCAAACTTGGTGATCATTTGAAGTAATTCAGCCTCTTTATTTTGTAGCCAGCTCAGCTAAATTATCCTTGGCAGTGCTTCTGGAGGAAAAAAATGAAAGCAATACTAATACAAAAATATGGTATTGGACATTTAATAATTTCCTAGAAGATTGTAATGGTCCAGTAACTGTTTATTTTAAGTGAGTTTTAATCCAGTTATGCATTAAAAAGTTTTCCTTGGCTACTTATTTTCAATGAGCTGTTCTTAGATACTGACCAAGTTTCCCTAGGTGAAAAGAATGGGAATATAATTGTGTAATATGGAAAGAGATTTCAAAAAGTTGAAGGACATAGAAGGAAATGGGAGCAAGAACCGGATTTGGTAAACTTTGTGGTAAAGCCTTCAAAATAGGAAAACATGAGTGCTAGCCAGCAGTGAAGATGGCAGCTCAGGGATGGTTTTATAATGAAGTAGAGAAAATTGGTTTTACTTATTTTACTCTCTATAATTTGCTTCAGGTATGCAAAGGAAAGGGTGGAAAATACCATTTTAGGTTGATAAAATTCCAGCCTATAGACAGTGCTTTTTAAAAATGAGGATGAACCAGGAAGGAGACTGCATTCCTAAAAGATTTTTAAAAAGGCTCAGGAGGGGTGAGTGGCTGAACATGTTAGGAGTCCTCATACAACATTGTAGATGTTTGTAGGTGCCTCAGAGAAGAAGATGCTACTGATGTGGTGCTAGGGAGGACCTGGGGGCTGAGAAGAAAGCAGGGTCATGTATCATTATGGTGAAAGTATGAGAGGGACATAGAGAAGTAAATCTTGCTTTTTAGACACAGTGCAGAAGACCTTTTTTTTGAGAGCCAAGATCAAAATTTCCGAAGAATACCTAGTGCAGCTCATCACTTAATTAGAGAAATTGTTTTTTTTCTATAAGAAATTGAGTTGCTTGACACATCTATTTGTTTATTTTAAAACAGACCTGCGGTTTCTCTATAAAACTTCGATGCATATGTTTAGATTGAATGTCAATGACTGATAAACGGTGAAACTAAATGACACATCTGTGCGCTTGGAGCCAAAACTCAGTGGAAATGCCAGTGGCACATCAGCAGCCTTGGGATAGAACAGCCTCACCTTTCAGAAAGGGGAGTAACTAGTGTGTATAATGGCAGAAATTAGTTCCAGGAAACAGGCGCAGATAATCATGAAGGGAGAATGAATGAACGTTACTAAGCGCTGTAGTTTAAAGCCAGTTTGTCAAGACAAGAAATGTTTCAGTAAAAGTGTTTCCTGAGTTATCTGAGATAACCGACGCAAACATTTGTATTTTTTCCTTCAAATGCTTAAAAGCCAAGAATCACAAAGTCCAAATCCATTTTACTTTTAATAGCCACTTGGGTTTTAATCGATTAACATTGATTTTTGTCTGGTTTATTTTACTTCCTACATGCCCTGTGTGTGGATAAGGCCGGAGATAACTACATGGTTTAATCTGCTATCAAATGTCCTCACATAAAAGACAACTCAAGGTGTCAAGTTAGTAAGAGCAATACATGTTTTGCCAGAAGCAAATCTGTACTCAGTCAAGAGTTGCTGAGCAATATTTGTAGCCTATTAGTCTAGGCCAGTCTGAAAATACCGTGAAGTGGTGGAATTTCAAGTAACAAGGTAGTATGTGTTTCTCATTTTGTCTGTACCTTATGTCTTCTGTGCAAAACTTTCACTGACTGAACCGAATGCTTTTTTTTCACCAAAGTATCAAGATAATAAGTCTATTTGCTATTTTTGGAGAGAAATGTACTGTGGTTCATTTTGCATTAAAGCTGTTCTTGCAATAAAATGCATTTTCCTATGTACTCTGCTATTTGGGTGGCCAATACCGTTTTTGTGAGGCAGAGGAACAAATGCAAGGTCCGGTTCCTGATCTCTCATCACTCGCTACTTGACACTATATTTACCCCACGCAGTTCCGTAGCGGGCTTGTTTCACACTCAATTTGTGGTCTATTCCCATTGGATTTTGTTGAAAAACAGACTTAACAACTGATTGATTGTTGTGTTTTGATACTAAAACTGTAATTTTAATACAGAGGGAGAAGGATGCAGGAAGTAAGTGTGTGATTTCTATGAACTCCAACAGCACGAGCATATATGATCCTAGGAACCCCGGGCACATGAAAACCTTTACTTTTGATCTGGCGTACTGGTCTCATAGTGGCTTTCTAAAGGACAAGAATGGTGTGCTCGTTTCAGCAGGATCCAACAGCTATGCAGGCCAGGTGAGGCTTCATTCAAAAGCTAATTAAAAGCAGTTTTAGTTAATACAAAATCATAAACTGCTCAGTTTATCTTTAGTTATTAACATTCCCCTAAGTGAAATTCAAGTGATTGCATGAGTCTGTTTACTGGTTTGAAGCATTTCTTAGTTTCTTTACGTTTCTTCTTTTGCTCTGGAACTCTCAAAAATCTCACAAGTGTTTTTAAATCTTTATTCTTCATTTATACTTACTGGAGACACTGCCACTAGAGAGCAGGGTGCTTGTGTACGTATGTGCATGTCCATTTATTAGAAGGTGACGTGCCTATCCCTATGTGTGTGATTACTTTCAGAGAGAGGTCTTTCGTGATCTTGGCGAAGGAGTGCTGGAGAGTGCCTGGCAAGGCTACAATGCCACTCTCCTAGCTTATGGCCAGACCGGCTCCGGGAAGAGCTATTCCATGATCGGATATGGCGCCAACAGAGGCATCGTGCCAGTTGTGTGCGAAGAACTCTTCAAAGCAATCCAGAATCGGGAAAAGAACAAGCAGTACCAGGTGGGATTAGCATTAGGCTAACCAAGGTCTCTCCAGACTGTACTTTCAAATAGAAATTTTAAGGACTTCGATAATTTTAAATTCTCAAATTAGCAAAACCAGAAATTTTGACCTTACAAAGCAATGACTGCACAAACTATAGTGCATTCTACAAAGAAAACAGTGTTTCATAAAAAGATGAAGCAATACAGCTAGATTTACAGATTCAAGTAAGAATTTCCATGTCACAGATGAAATTGATCCTTCACATAAGTACTAAAACTTTTTTCTTACTGATTTATTTTTACAACAAATAAATAAAAATCAGTCTTTGTAGAGCTGCCTGCAGTAACTGAGTTGATCTGTAATCTCAGTTAGGCTTGCTAACCTCACTCTTCCACAGAGTATTTATGAAAAAATCTTTCCAACTCTTTGGTAAACTTTTTCTTTACACCTTTATACAAGGGTTTAGATTGCCATACCTCATATATGCAATAGGAATGCAAATAGGAATAATGGTTTTAGTTTTGCAGCATGAGCTTTTGTAGCTGCTGGATGCTCCTTTTTCATCAGCTTCATTCTGTCCTTCTAGTCCAGGTAACTTAGGTACAACTAGCAGAAGCACTTCAGGGATCTGAGAATCGCTGCAAGTGCCGAGCTTCACTCAGAATGTGCAGAAGTGCCTTCTGTCTGCAAGGATATCAACCTGATTACTGAATACAGCTTTCCTTTTCTTCCTGTGCTGGTTCTGCTAAAGAGGAGCAGTCTCCCCTAACTGGTTCAACATATCCCCAGCTTCGTGCCAGCAGAAATGGCATAAGGGCGACGTTTGTGAACGTGCTCCTGTTTTTCTTTAACGTCATGCAGTTGTCCACCATCTGCCTCTGTGATTAAAAAAAAAAAAGAGGTTAAATTAGTATTATAATATTAGTTAAAGGTAATACAGTTTTTGTTGCTTGGACAGAGCGGTACGATGTGTGTCTATACAGCTCCCACCACCAGGGCGCTGCCTTGCATGGCGCCCACAGGAAGCAATGCCAGCAATCCCAGGAATGTAAGCAGGGATAGCCTGGGCCTCTTCCTCCTCTCCAGCTCCCTGGATTTGCAGTTCATCGGTGCAAACACTGGTGCTGTGCCCTGCCGCTTTGCACATGTACCCACATTTGCAGAGCCCTTGAATAGCAGTGCGGTCTCTAAGTCTCTCCTCTCTCAGTGCCCTGACTCTAGGCCTCCCTATCCCACCTGTGGCGGTCTCCTCCTTGCCAGCATGTCCAGCTTACTGCTCACTACAAACAGACGTACTGCCCCACACGTGTGGATCTCTCAAGTATCAGCATGGGCTCCCAGCTACCTCAGGGAAGTCACAGGGCTCCCTCACCTCAAGTCTTTCTAGCAACAGCTTTTCCTCCTGCTTGCTGGCTCGTCCACCTTCAAGTTTGCTGGTGAATTACACAAACGCACAGCAGGGCTTGGGACAGGGGAACGTATAAATGTGCTGTTCCCTCTGCTTGGAGGTGCCCTAGACCCGTGGGCCCAGTGACCTGTGTTTCCCACCGCAGGTGCTGCCATCGCACCCTCATTCTAGTCACCGGCTCCCCAGATACGTGGCCGCTCTCGCGTGTTGTCTGGTTTGAGCTGCTCGTGCTGAATTCACTCCCGGAGCCTCATTCAGGGGGCCACACAGAGAGGTCTGGTGGCTTGTGGCCCCTCACATGCAGCTGATCCCTTTTATCCTTCCTCCTCTTTCTTTTCCGCCTCATTCCTTCCCAGTCTTCTGCCTTTTCCCATCTTTAACCTTTTCCTTAAACCTTCCTTAGTAAGTTTTGAGCAGGTTCCCCTCAAATATACCTAACACTCATATTTGTCACATTGCTTCTCGTGATCAAAGTGTGGGTTAAGCCCTGCCTGCAGTTTACTAATGGCCCCTCATGTAGTGGCTGAAGGGTTTTTATTGTTGTTATTGGCTAGCTGTAGTCCACCAAGGTGTCAACGTTGTGCCTCTGGGCATTTCATTTATTGATTTCCCTCTTATTATTCCTTTTTAACTGACAAGGTCTGTTGTATCATAGCCTTAATGACCCCGATGGTCTCAAATCCACGCACGCTTATATAGGTAGTATACACATGCAGCTGTTTATTCAAAAATTGGTATTGGAAACACTGACTTTTTCTGTATTAAAATCACCTAGAAATAAGCACTGACCAGGCCATTCTGCTAATTAATGGTGCTGTCAGCAATTAATATTTGCACTTCCTAAGTTTTCTACAATGCTCTTTAGATGCCTATTAATTCTTAATATCTATTTTGATGCAAATAAAATGATTTTCTGAAAGGCACTTTGTGATGAGATTACATAGGCAACGATAGGGATTTTGTACAGAGCAGGTTAAAGAAGGTTACTGGGAGTAGAGTAGGTTACTGGGAAAGGAAATAGGGTTTTGCCGAAATGTTTTAAGTCTAGTAAGTAATCGCTTGAATTCAAACTGTTTTGTGACTTAGGATAAAAGGGTGTTTTGATCTGTGTGACCTCCATTATATTTTAGAACAGATTGACACTCCATCAAAATATATTTTTTTTTCAAATACATTTATCTTAGAGAGTTTTTTTTGCCTTTACAGATCACTTTCAGTATGCTGGAAATTTATAATGAACAGGTAATGGTCTTACTTTATTTCAGCATTACCAAGTCTTAATGCTTTCTCACATGTTAATTTCTTCTTATGCAAGAACGTGTCCCATGTGTGCATATGTGGGCCTGCATCCCAAGGGTATTTCCCCTCCTAGGTCCGGAAGCCACGTGCAGCTGCAGCCCTTATAGTGTTTCCATCCTTTCTCTCTCTCTTCCATTTTCAAAATACCAACCTCCCCGCAAGTAAAGCAGCTGTCTCACGGTACAGTTTGCTACTTGTGGATCCTCTGCAGTAATGTGATAAAACTGTCTCTACATTCTCATTTTAGACTCTTCTGGGAAGGCAATCTGAAACAGGTCTGAGCTGAAGATATCTGGATCGTCAGCATTTTTTTACTGATTCATCTAAATGATAGTCTGATGCCAGAAGTCTGTTTGAGTTTATAAATCGTGTCATTTTCGAGTTTCTAAAGTGGGCAGTTAAATTTGGAAGACCTCAGGCCAGAACTAGGCTCCTGAAAGAGTTTTGGTTTTGCATGAATCATCATACAGAGGGCTCCTGTTCACCTGTACGTCAGATAAATAATGCATATGGGCTAGGAGAGGGTCAAGAGGGACCTACGCAAGAGGAAACCTGGCAGTAGGTGGGATGGGAGGACTCCTTCCTTCTTTGCCTCCTTCATATTGCCAACGTATCTTCATAGGCTCAGCCTGTCAGCTCTTTCATCCTGGGCAGTGCTCGTCCCATTCTCTATCATACTTCTTGGCTTGTTATGAGTTTTCATTACTTTTTCTTGTGCTTCTTGTTTTGTTTTGTTGGTTTGTTTGTTTCTTGTGTTGGTAGACACAGGACATAACTGCTAATTGAGAATGGCTGATTTGTCTCTCCTAAGTTGGGCACAGGTGTTCAAAGATGGTAAAGGCCTTGTAGGACTGTTTTTTGTTTGTTTGTTTGTTTGTTTTTCTTTTTCTCCAAAGGTTTATACATTTTTGCTGCTTGTTAATGAGCTGCTTTCTCCATACTTTCCTGCTTGTTACTTTTGAGCCATGTGGCCAATTTCAGTCAAATTTGCTGAAAAATGCAGGACAGAAGTCAGGACCTTTCTATTATTTATAGATGATTGCTATTGGAAAGGTGTAAATAGATTAAAAGCTGAAGTGCATGTGCTTTTATGGAAATAATAGAAGCAGCAGGAAATAACACTTTCATGCTGAATTTTGCAAATGCCTTAAGTTTATAGATGTGGACTTTTAAGGTAGGTTAAATACACCTGGAGAAATGGAATTGTGTGGGAATAAGAATGTCTAAAGAGAATAAAGCCAGAACAACCAGTATGTGCTGTGCCATAGTCTATTTCACTTTTTTCTACCCAAGTGTATTTTACTTAGTAAAAGATTTTGACTATATATCTCTCTCTGTAGGTAATAGACCTACTCGCTAAAACAAGGAAGCCTGGTGGGCTCAAGATCAGAGAAGACCAGCAACAAGGGTTTTATGTTGACGGTTTGAAGCTGGTGCCTTGTGCTAATTATGCACAAATTGAGAGATTAATGGAACAAGGGAACAAGATGAGAACAACAGCTACAACCACCATGAACGCTACCAGCAGCCGATCTCACATGGTCATCACAGTCCAATTCAAACAGGTGTAGTAGGAAGGCACCGTTTCTACTATTCGGTGCAATTGTTTCAGTACTCTAATTGGAATTTGTTAAAGTTTACACGGACACAATATTCACGGTGGGACCATTTTACCAAGGGCGGGAGGGATCAGAACCAGCACCATTCAGTTCTGCCTCTGGCAGAGCCAGCACAAGTGGCAACGTGCCGGTTCCTCACCCTGCCAGCCAAAATGATTCATGTGCTGCCCAAGAGCAGCTTGGCTTTAGGCGAAATAAGCGTCATTACGCTCATTCTCAAAAATTATCACTTTCTATGTCTTAATTAATACCAGAACTGTCGATTTGATAATCTTTCCTTATGTTGATATCACATTCTGCAGATTTTTCTGGATGAAGCAATCACGAAACAATCAGTTATAAACCTGGTGGACTTGGCAGGAAGTGAAAGGCAAAAATCTGCAGGACCCGAAAAAGACAGATTGAAGGAAGGCACCCGTGTAAATCTAAGTTTAACCACGTTAGGAAATGTCATCAGGTATTTTTAAAAATCTTTCAAGTAAAAACCAATGTTTCTGTGAATTAAAAACAAACAAAAAAAACAAAAACAACAATATTCCCTGCATTCAGATCTTCTTTGTTCTGTGGTTAATAAAATTACTTAATAAATAAAGCTTCACTATATGCCTGGGAGGTACCTATGGAAACATAAAATATTGGTTTTTCTTTCTATAGCTTCTTACCTTATGATTGTTTGGACTGCTTGTTCTTTTTTCAAAGTCTTCATAGGCTAGGCGGCTTTACAGGGTTGTTGTTCAGTATACCTGACAAATCTAGACTTTTCTGAAATTCTGGACCCAAGCCATTCCAAACAGACTTTTCAGTTTTTTAAATACTGGCAGTAAATTGTTTTGAGGTCTTGACAGTAAATCTCCTTGACAGGAGATGTTTTTGTTTTCATAATGTATACATTGAAGCATTTAATTGGCTAGTGCATAGTGAACATATGACTTTTTTTTTTCCTCTTCTCTTTCTAAACTTGCTCCCGATAATTATACTTACATTGTTTACCTCCTTTCACTAATACCTTTTTTCCCCTGTAGTGCTCTGGCTGAGGTAGCTACTGGGAAGAAAGTATTGCATATCCCATACAGAGACTCAGTTCTGACTAAACTCCTGCAATCTGCTCTGGGCGGAAACAGCAAGACTATCATGGTAAATAATAGATTCTTAGAATTATTACCCAATGTAGGTGTTGAAATAGAATTGCACGGATCTAACATCAGTAAAAATAAGTGTAATTTAAAAGTTAAGATTAAATTAAAAGTGGGAAAACATGAAAATATGCCTATGCATCAATGCTGACATTAAATGTTAACAGTCTTAAAACAGCTTACCTGAGTTTCTTCAAATGCAAACTCTCTTAATTCATCAGTGCTGCTTTGAACTAGTTTAAGACCACATTCTGCAGCTGCAGTGCTACCAGCACCATCAAAGTGTTTTTGAGAGGGTTTTTTTGAGTTGTTTGCTAAGATAAGCCATTTACTAGGGTTCTAGCCTTTTTTGATAGTAATTTCTGCACAAACCATCTGCATCTTTTTATCTTTCTTTTTCACTTCTTGCAAAAGTGTTAAAAAGAGTGAGTTTATATTCAGCTAGGTTGTCTAGAACACTAGCATTATCCTTTTATGTTTAAAGATTTAGCAGTATGTCTTTCCATGCTAGTCCATGTTTTATAAAACTCTTTATAAAAGACTGATGTCAGTTAACACTTTTTATACGTTTACAGATTGCAGCTGTAAGTCCAGCAGACATCTGTTATGAAGAGACTTTGTCAACCTTAAGATATGCTGAGAGGTATACTTTTGTCATTTTTTCCCTGTGCTGTTTGTGCTACTTGCAATCAGATGCTGGGCAAAATAACAAAAGGTATCATCAAGTCCAAGTGATTAACAGCTCAGAATGAAGAAAAGAGTGTGTAAATATGCAAAAACAGCACAGTAAGAGCTTATTCTTTATTCCTGTTTATCAATGGCATATATTTTTACAATTAAATTTTAAATGTCCCTTAGCCAGACGTGGATTGCTGCTTGGTGAAGCTGTGATTGTGGCAGGCTGAGGTTAACAGGAGCAGAAAGGCAGCAGTGAAGAGTTAATGTTTCCAGCACCAGTTTGGTTCTGGAAACAGCTGAACTGTTTGTACATACTAGTGTAACTTGGATTAATAAGCTCTACAAACCGAAGCCAGCCCCATGCAGAGGCATCTTGAGTTGTCTCTGCAGTGATTTCTCAGCATATTTGGGGTATGCATGTCCTTGGACGAGGGAGGTTCATTTTTAAGTATCAATCCCACACCGTCCCCACAGTAGAAGTGCAAGAGAGGTGGCTGTGTTGCTTTTGAATCAGGGTTAGCTGGAGAATTGAAGGATTTTCTTGGGATGGCAGTGGCAAAAGCAAACCAGGCTGTGCTTCATGTTAGCTTTGAGGATATACAAGCTATACAAGAAAGGCAGGCGTTTTGGGGGCCTTTTTTTTTTTTTTTTTTTTTCAAAGTTTCAGAGCTCCATGAAATCTTTCTGAACAGAAATAAGATTTGAAGAAGAAAAAAAATCACATTCAACAAGAAAACTTGTCCTGTGCTGGTGTTGTCTGTGTAAAAGAGTCTTTTTTGTTTGTTTTGTATATTTTCATGTTTAAAAGGGCAAAAAAGATCAGGAACAAAGCAGTGGTAAATTCAAGTCCCACTGAGAAGCTTATACGAGAACTGAAGGCTGAAAATAACAAGCTATTGTGCAGACTGGCTGGGCTCGGGAGCACAGGCACATTAGTAGCTGATGAAACACGTATGTATTTCCACATAAATATAGCTAACAAACAGATCTTAAGTTCCCCAAAGCATTATCAGGAGGCCTTTGAAAGTATAGAAGAAATGCAGCTAATGTGTGTCCACAAGTGATTTTTTTCTGTAAAATGGAATATTTTTGAGAATATTTTGGAAAATCTTTGAAGTAAGCCTACTCGTTATCCCTATTCCATTTGGCAATATGCATTTGCACATAAAATTTCCACTTACATTTTTCATTACTACAGCACCTATTATCAGAGGTAATCAAGGAGTCTTACAAAATACTAACGCCAGTGTGCCAGTTCCAGGTGTTTCAAAATCACGGGTTCATGTGGGTGTAGAGCAGCAGAGACCTATGTTAACCCTGCTCAGTCTGATAAATGTGCAAGACCCATTGGCGACTGAGCCACACCACCCTCATCTGCATTAGGGCTGCATCTGCTCCTGCTATGAGGCATGTACCAGGAAAATCGGGAACCTTGTCACAGAGCAGCAGATACTCTTCCCTTACTGATGGGTTCCCTGCCAGCTGGCTCACACACAGCTGATTTAGTGAGCCTCGTAGTGTTGCCATGTTTCTGCCTGTAGATACTGCAGTAGCACTTGATAGTCTGTGATATGGGATTTTTGAAAAGTTTTTCAGACATTATCAAAACAGTTTTTTTTTAACTTTTTTTTTTTAAAAAAAGAAAAAGCTAACTTTGCCTTTGAGTATGTGTCCCTATCCCCAGGCACAGCATGGGGGTGGGCACATCCAAATGCCCAAGGTGAGACCTGCTATCATGAAGTGTGGCTGGTTTCCTCAAATTGAAAGTCCCCAAAAAATCCCTGCAGGCAGAAAAAAAGTGAATAATATTTCATATTTAAAAGTGAGGAGTATTACAGAAAGACAGGAGTGGACAAGCATCAGAGCTGAAAGAGGAGATGGGAGCATTTGCAATTTGTAGTTAGCAGATTGCAAACTCCTTTCAAGAGAATCCACCTGAGTTGGTTCCTGAGCACGCTCTGGGGACAGGGTATTTTACAGTGTTTCCGGTTAGGGGAAGATGAGCAGATGGCAGCTCTCGTTTTTAGTTCTGGCTGGTGACGAGAGCAACAAATATGTCATCTATTCAGCGGTGAGGTTGCCTAACTCAAGAGGCCAGGGTGTCTGCCAGCACGTGGGCCCCCTTGCTGGCAGCTCTTGCCTCTTGCGGAGGGTTTGCCATTCTGCCTGCGCATACCTTGGTTAAAGGCCTCTCTGTGTTCAGAAGAGCTGCGGTGTTTGCTGGCTGAAAACGAGCGGCGGCTCCGGAGCGCGCAGGAGACGTGGGAGGCGCGGCTGGCGGCGGCGCGGGGCGAGTGGGAGCAGCAGCGCGCGGCCCTCGCGCAGGTGAGGCGCCCCGCGGGCTCGCGGCTGCGGTGCCCTTGGCCCCGTAACGTGGCCCTTCCCCAGGGCCCGGTAACGTGGCCCGTCCTGCTGCCTCCCAGTTCCACGGCGGACACGCTACCCTGCCAGCGCTGCCCCGCGAGACTGCCCAGGGGCTTTTCAGCTGAGTAAATCAGCAATGGTTACAGCTCTGTGTGGAATTGCCTTAGGGGTCTGCAGTGTAATTTCAAATATCTCATGACTTTCTGTAAGAGAATCTCATCTCTGCTTTTACCATCGAAGTACATTACAGTTTCTTAGGTTTTTCTCAGTCTTGTGTCATTTCTGAACCAAGATGAGAACCAAACATGTTCTCTTTTAAATCAGTCATGAGATAAATACCCCAAAACTGGCACCATTTTGTAAAATAATACTGCTTTTAATTTTAAAGGTGTTTCTGAAATCAGTGTTAATATGAATTAATTAGCCACTCTGAAGTATTTCAGCAGAAGGCTGATATATGTAAATGCCGTGAGGTGAAGGTTGGGCTGCTGTGGAAGAGAGGGCATCTCATGGTGGCTTGATTAATAATCCACGGAGTGCACACGTTCATAATAATAGTAGTAGTCCAGCGCACACGTTTACCGAAAGGCCCTGTGCTGCCCTCCTTCCTGTAGCTCTTCAAGAGTCACTTCTACTGCGTCACACATGGGTAAATGCCAAATGATCAACAGCCAAGGAGATGCCGAGTTTGCATCTGTCATATTTGTCTTATACAAATAGCAGACTTGCATATTCAAAAGCATTCACCTGTGCATAGGTGGCTTGCCAAAATAAAGCTGTTCAAGGAAGAGCTTCCTGTTCCCTGCAGTCACTCCTGCCCCATGCGCTGTTGTTCCTACGCGCTCGGCTGTGCTGTGAAAGCACCTGAATGAGGGAGTGTTCGCACTGCACCTCGCTCTCTGGCATCCCAGTTCTGACAAAGTTGCTGCTTTTTGCTTTTTCACAAATAATTAACTGTGACTGTGTATGCAGGTCATTTTGCAGAAAGCAGGTCTTGGGATAATTCCGGAATAATTATTTTGTTTTGGTTTAATATTTTGTTGCATAGAGTAAAACTCAACTAAGCCCACAAAGTTTGCATGACTTAATGAGCTTCACATGCAAAATTGAACACTTGCATTTTCTCACTAAAGGTGAAAGAGAGGGCTAACACCATCCAAGTTGTGTGTGCTGTAAATGTGACTGTAACCTCAAACCATGCCTTTTTTCACTTTTTTTTTTTTTTTTTTTTAACTTCATGGTGAGAATTTCTATGCATTCTAATAAACTAGAATGTGTTTCAGGAACTGGAGACTACATACATGAATCAAATTCCAATGTCTTGTTCAATGTTTGGCATTTTGATTTTTTGGAAGATATTCTTTTACAAGCTGCTTTATGTTATTTTCCCTATAATAAATAAATAAATAAAAACAGACCTCTATGTATATTATTAGCTGTTGCTTCAGGTTTCAAATGTATCCTGGTAAAATAACTTATTTCTGAATTCTTGCTTAGGAGAGACGAATGATGGAAACATTCCCTTATCTCTTGAACATCAATGAAGACCCCCAGCTTTCATGGGTTCTCAAGCACTTCATTCAGGATGGTATTTCTTTTTTTTTTTAAGTTTTTAAAATCCTGATTACAACACATGAATACTACTTTACGTGTGTTAACATTGCCATAACAGGGATGCTGTATTACTACATTACTCAGACATTTGAGTGATTATCTTCTTTTTTCCTTAAGTTCTTACCTACTTTTCCTCCTTGTAAACATGTGTTCCTTTTGTTTGAAAACAGAGCAGACTGCAGAATTATACTTTGAGAAGTATAAGATGTTAAGCAAAATATCTTAAGAGACAATAGGAAACAGAGAGATAAGAAATATCCAGGTCTACTAGATGTCACAGTCACTTCTTCCCCAGACAACGAATGGTTTGACAACACGACCTTTATTTTGAAAGCTGACCGTTAATAGAAATGGGTTCAGATATTTGTAGATCTGATACTTTGTTGTAAATGAGAGATTTACACTGGATTTTTTTCCTGCCATCTGTTTGACAATGATGGATTGCATGATTTCCAGGGTCTCTCGCATGCCTCTGTAACTGTGCGTGTGCAGGCCCAGTGGTTGCATAAAACAAACCATTTGCATACAGCAGGATGCAGCGCCTCATCTCTAAAGATACAATAATTTAGAATATTGTCGTATTTTTTAATTGTAACACTAATATGAAAGGTCAGTGCTGAGCAAAGGTCTTCAAATTGCTGCAAAGGAGAAAAGGTGAAAGTGAAAGCAATACCTTGAACCACCTACCTATTGTTTAAAGCACATGTGATCTACACTGGAATCTTCATTCTTTTCTAGGTTTTTGTGATGTTGGTCAATCTACTTCAAATGCAATAATCCTAAGAGGTTTAGGGTAAGTACATTAAATTAAGGAAACTTGGACACCTATATTTTTGATTCTCTGATTTGTATGTTTTTTTTAGTTCAAGGAATTTTACTACACTGTATAATCATGGGTTATGGTTATTTTGCACTTTTTATGATGGCTGGTAGGGGACAAACTAAAAGGCATAATTGATGAATTTCAAATGTCAAATGGCAATCTAAATTTTTTATTTTCCAAATTCTGATATAATTTTCCATGACGATTTTCCATGACGATTTTCCAATTATAAAAATTAATAAATGTAAATCACAATAAAATTTCTATCTTTCAGCATTTTGGACAAACATGCTACCTTTACAAATGCTGGTGGAGAGGTTACCCTGACGCCAGGCCATAAGTGCAAAGCTACTGTGAACGGCGTGCCCATCACAGGGAGGACAAAGCTACAGCACTTGGTGGGTGTTTGGCAAGTGGGCACTTGGAGCATAAAACCAAAGCCAGAAAGAAAAATCAGAACACACAAAAAAACTGAGGATAAAAATCGGAATGATTCCTGCTCACCATGTCCTGAAGCAGAATCTCACATGCAGGGAAGGTGACTTTCATATAAAAATCCTGCAACTTTCAAGAAACTGCATAGTTCGGTAGAGGGGGCTGTGCAGACAGCCTTGAAAAGGGCAGCTGTTGTGCTGAACGCAAGGTCTCAGGGAAAACACAGGTAAACGTGCATCAAATAAGGATGTCCTCCCAGAGCGGGGATGATGTTTTGAAGCCCTGGCAGCATCAGGCAGGGCCTGGGCAGAGGAAGCCCCCCGGGGGCAGCAAAATGGCCCTTTTCCAGGGAGTGTGAGGTAGGGGCAGGGCCAGGGTCCCATCCCAAGGGGGCCGTCTTGGTTAAAATGGAACCTGTCTTGGTTAGAAACACAGAGCCAACTTTCAAGATATTGCTCAACCTCAGAATGATTTGTAATAGAGATGCGGATAAACTCTGGGCCTCCTCCATAAGAGTGCTAAATAATTGGTTCTGTTTTCATTTGGTCAGCCCCAAATAATGTTTATGAGTCTGTGTTACTGTGAATGTGGCAGACCAGAATTTAAGGACATCAAATGAACCTTACCAGGGTCCATATTTATCTCAAACAGAAGGGAAAGCTTGTCAGCCCCTCTTGCCAGGGGACGTTGTAGAGACTGTACGTTACTGCTTTGCTTCGTAAAGGGAGCTGGTGTCAATTCTTTTATGGAGGAGAAATCTATTAAGGGCAGTTGAGGATAAAGTTAGTGCTTCCTGTTCAGTAAATACAGATCTCTGGATGCCAGAAAAGCTTTCTAGAAACAAAGCAACTCTGTAGTTGGCCTGGTACAGGTACTCCTTCGTGGGAATCTGTCCCTCAGGATCAGTGTCATGGGGGATATTGGGATAGATGGATTGCTGCTCTGGGTCAGGACATCTGCCTTTAAGTCCTGGTATTTAACAGATTTTTCATCTTAGGAAGTGGTGCAAATCTTAGCTTTGGTCGCCTCATTAATGGCAGCAGTGGTTTTAATTTTCAGCTGTAGCTGCTCTCTGGTGGATTTTTGTTATCCCAGGTTGCCTCCCTCCTTGCCCATGGGAGCACACAGCTCCTCTTGTCTCTCCAGCTCGCTCCATAACCACTTCTCTTTGCAATTTTACCCACTCTAGAAGAGTTTGCCAGTACTTCACTGTTCTCTGACACTTAACATGTCACCGTTATTAATTTTAACTCTTGTTTAACCCTTCAGGATCGTGTTATTTTGGGAGCCAACAGTGCTTTCCTGTATGTTGGGCCTCCTGCAGAACGAACAGATGAGGACCTGAGCAGATACGACTATGATTTCTTTCAGTCCGAGTTGGCAGCAGCGGGAGGCTTTAGCGTAGACAAACTGGGTGAGCGTTTGTGTTTGCCTGTCTGGTAACAGTCTGTGGTGGTGGCTGATGTTCATCACACCATGGAGCACTTGCAGGCGACCTCGCGAGCTGTGTGTTCCCTTTGGGCTTAGCATATTGTTCTTGCGTGGGCTGCTCTCCGTGCAACGCCTTACGACAAAGCAGCCCTGAATCATGGCAAATTGCATTTTGCCAGCCTAATACCTGCTGTAGAAAGAGATAATGGGTTTCAGTGCGAGGAAGTTATTTAATGTATTTACATGTTCCTTCATGAAAGCTGTCTTTTTTCTCAAAACTGGTACCTATATATGGTTATTTCTAGCATTATGTTCACAAAGAGTAAAATGCGTGTTTGCATTATGCCTCAGAATGAGCTGATTGACAACCAAGATTTTGAAAGATCATTTGAGGTTTTATTTCAAACAGACAAAATTCTTACAAGATTTCACTTGGTGTTCCTTTAATATCAGAATTGCTTGTTTTATTCAAAAAAAAAAAAAGGGAGCAGCGGTTATGAGCCATTTGAGAAGTAACATCAGATTGCTTTTAATAATACATAAACACTCCCAATGATATGGTCACATGAGATTGCATGCTGAGCAGTACAGCTGGCCGGTACAGTGAGCCACAGCGCGTTTTATTGCCTGAATAGTTTCCCAGAGAAGTCCCTGCTGGGCAGAATCACCAGGTATGCTCAAATATGCTTTGCCCTCATCTCACAGTCCTTCCAGCAGCTGTCTATATGGGTTTTGTTAATGTGATCATATGAACTAATCGTGGTACACAATGCATATTTTTTTTGCTGTCAGCCAAAATATTCCCTTTGCTCCTCTAAAATTTGCTCCTCTTTTTCCTCCCATTTTTCAGTCTGCTTATATTTTTTCATTACACTTTGTGGAAGTGCCCTTCTTAAAATTCGGGTTTTGTAGTTCACTTTTGTACCAGCCATTTTAAGTTGTTCAGTCCAGAGAATGAAATGTTTAGTGAGTATAACCTAGTCTGAAGGCCTTGAGAATTTTTGCTGCACATCTTCTGCATTCAGATTATGATTCAGGTTATCATTTTTGGAGAGTTTGGGCCTGCGTGTGATGCTTTTTTAATCATGTACCCATCTGCCAAGAGGTTTTGGCTCTTGTGTTTCATGTTTCAAATTGCTCCATTTCTGTAGAAACGTGTTGTAATTATGCACCACTGGGGAGCTATTAGTGTAATCGCACCCTTGACTTCAGACATTTGAATGAGGTGCATTTGGGCACCTGTGATTAGAGGCTTTGCATCCTCACTGCAGCTCCTGGGATGGATGAGGGCATGCAGCATGCAATGGGCCCCTAAGTGCTTATCTTAGATGCCTAAAACTCAGTAGCGCTGGCATCGCTGCTGCAATGAGGGATGCAACGATTGTGCACCTGAGCACTGTCATGGAACTAGCTAACATGATATCCCGGTACACATTCTCTAATTTCCATAAAAAAGTATACACATATATATATGTATATAATATAGTTCACCCTCAATGCACCCTTTCCCACAGGTGCTGCCAGCAGCAAGGACAGCAGAGCAGATCCCAGCGTCCTCGCTGTATTCCATGACTACATCAAGCTCATGCCACTGGTAGCTGAAGTAAATCAGATGAGCGAAGAGCTGAAGAAGGTACAAAATGTTTCTGCCCCAACTTCTGCAGGTTAAACTTGGCTAGTGAGTTTCGGTCCTGTGAAACATTCCCTGATTTTTTTTTAATGCCACGCTCACCCCAAAAGTCAAGACAGCCCCATTTCCATCATTGAGTAGCATAGCAGGAAAGCCCCAGAGATGCCAGCCATACTGGTGTTTCTTCATACAGAACAATTCATAGATCTAGAAATTCTGTTGCCTTCTCTGCTGGTTTGTGCCTGCTAATTAAAGGGCGAAGCGATTTTCTTCCATCTGAATCCCAGCAGCTAGGAGGGGGTACACATCTGTACAGAAAACATTTGATGAGGAGCGTGGATGACACGTAAAGAACCAGTCTGCTGATTTCATTGCAAAAAGAAAATGCCCAGTGGTCTACACTGGGCAGAACAGTGTTGTATTATTGTATGAACACAATTAATACAAGAAGAGTAGCTTTCTGAAAGAACATTGGAGACATCGTACTGTATTCTAGACTTTGGCACTATTCTTCTGATCTCTTTGTATACTAAATAATAACCGGAGGTCACAAACGCTCAGAGTGTCACATCAATACAGTGGCAGTTAGAGAAGTTAAAGAAGCCTCATTCTAGGTGCTTTTCCAAAATTTGAAATACTGGGAATGTCAAATTCTAGATGTTGCAGAAAGATTACTATGCAAATTTCTTCTGTAAACAATATCACATACAACTGAAAGTATCCCTTTTAAATTAAAATTTCCCGATTTATGCAGCAAAATATGTCTTGTCAGTTAATGTTCTTGAAAATCTTTTTGACTTAATAGGACCTCATGTTTGAACTGAAGGTGAAAAATCTAGCCTTGTCAGATTCCAGAGGGTATGACCTGAAGAAGGAAATAATAGTGAGAGTGACACATGTAACTACTGGTCAGGTAAGAAGGCAGAACCTCAGTTGGCTCATGGTGAACTAACGAATGCAGGGGGAGTTGATACCAAATACTCCTTAGAAGGTGTCTAAGTGCAGGGAAGGACAGTCAGAGAACCTCAACACCAAAGTTCCCTTTTTGGCTGAAATTTTATTGATGGTTCCTTGGAACCTATAGCACTAGATCAGTTTCATCAGTGCTAAAAAAACTCTGTCATTGAAACCTCGTTCAATTGCAGCTATCACAGGCTGCTTAGCTGCAAAGTTTCACCGTTTAAATGATGAAGGAGAGAACTTGCTTTCTCCCTTTCAAAGAGAAAGTTTTTTGCAACTACTGATTTGTTACCAATTTATTTCATACCTTTGGGAGAACCACTGTTAGATAAAGAAACTTTACATTTTCACGGGTATCAAGTAGTTCTGGTTCAGATGTGCTATACATTGTAACTGTAAATTGGCAGTTCACAGGAATATTATCCTCATTTTGGTCTAGTCTATTTGCCACAAATGATGTCTGTTCAAACCATCAGAGCTGCAACATGCAAAGCAACTTTTAACAAAAGTTTCTCTTTCTGTTGTTCAAGTCCTGGTATGGTTAATGCTTTGATAATAGAAAAGCTTCTGTTTTGTGCTGTTTAAAAATAGGGAAACCAGAAGTGAAAGAGGGAGTTTTAAGAAGTAAACCGAATGATTTATTTAGATTTTTCAATGCTATTTTCTCTGCTATTGATTATAACAATGAATTATATTGAAGCAGTACACAAGAAGAGATCTGGGAAAGCGATTTTCTTTTTTTGAATGTAGAAGAAATTTATTAACAAGCAATACTGGACTGGGAGAAAACGAACATGAAAGGTAGTTAGTTGTGTTTTAATAAATCCTTAAAATCTCCACTCTGACAGATAAATAATGTTTCATTGGAGCACAGACTTAAGTCTCATACTTTATTGTAACTGAATGCTCCAAACACTGGTCTGTAAAATAAATCTTCTCATTCTTTTTCTCTGTGCTTTGGTGTTTGTAATAAACTTTGAGATAGCTTGGTCAGAAGAGCAATTTATTGTATGTTCTAAATAGGAAGTTCTGAGAGCTGCAAGTTACTTCAGTCAGTATGAGAGGCTGAAAGAACTGGGGCTTGTTTCTTCAAAACAGAAGAAGAGAGGTGACCAAATCCTCCTGCGTGTTAACGGCCGTTGCAAAGAGGAGGGTGATCGGTGATGCGTCATATCCCTACAATAAAAACTAGAAATGTAATAGTCTTAATTTGGCAAAGAGGAGGTTATATATTAGCAGTGGCTGTTACATGGCACAACCTAGACCATTTAATCACTTCTCTGCTCCCGCAGGTGTGGGTATGGTCAAGGGCCAAGTTCATCAATCGGAAGTTCCTAATGGAAGAGCTTTACCAGCGTTTTCGGGAAGGCGAGGACACGCACGTGAACCAGGACAGGGATCCCTTCTGGGACCCGGTGGAGGTGGTTCACGTGGGCTCCGCTCACGTGTGGCTGCAGTCGCTGGCGTACCGCGTGCCGCTGCGGGAGCGCGCCGCGCTCCTCAGCAACGAGGGCCTGGAGGAGGCGCTCGTGCTCGTCAGCCTGGCTCCGTGCTCCGGGGACGGGAGGTAACCGGGCATCGCCTCTGCACTGCAGAGATGTTGGTTACTCTTTTTTTAAAGGAATTCGGGGAGTTCACTGTTGAAACACCTGATCGGCCACAATGGCTGGAAATGCTGAGCAAAATGTGAAAAGGGGAGATATTTAGAGGTCTTGCTGGTGTAACTGGGAGCAGGGATCAGTTGCAGCATCCCTAGGTGAGACCCATGAGCAGCCAGTTGTGATTTCTACCTATGCGGCAGTGCTGTGCAGAGCCCCAGGAACTGTATGTGTGTTTTTCAAGCTGTCAGCCTGGCTGAATGAACAGCTCTGGCCAACTGCCTTTGCCTTTCCCTACCTCCTGATGGAGCTGGCACCTTGTACAGGAGCAAAGGGCCAAGGTGGGTAGTTGCCTTCCTGAGGTTTCTGGAATGGTGTCGAGTGTACCAGCAGTTCTGCTCCTGTTGCTTGGCCTCTTTTTTCATGACTAGACATCTTTACAGTAAGTTTGTTTTAGTCACAGGCAGCATAGAAGCTCATTAGTTTGAGGCAGAAAATGATTATATAATAAAATAGATTCAGTTTAGTCTTCCATTTTGGAGGATTTCTGTTTTTTTGACTCCATTTTTCTTTATTTTTGGCCTTTTCTATGAACATCTTTTTGTCATCCCCCTGCATCTTGTTTTTCTCTCTCAAGGACTGCTGCTGTCACTGCAATAACACCTGATAGTGAAGGTTACCAGACTTCTGTCCTAATTTTGCTCTACTGGAATTCTGCAGGAAAATGTTGTTTTGTTTTTTTTGTTTTTTTTTTTAAAGGTGAACCAGCTTTATAAAACAGATGTTTTGTTTGCCAATGTGCATGTAAAGTAAAATAAGCTCTACTGTCTGGCCTCTGCATGCTCCTCATTTTTGTTGTTGCCCTGCTTTGTTTTTGGCTGTGGACCCGGATCAGACACGTTGTGCTCTTTCTTTTTTCTGCATCCGCAGGCTCCTTGGGGAAGACGACATGGTCATCGATCCCCTGGAGCTGCTGGGAAGAAGGGTAGATTTCCAGGTTCACATTGCAGAGTGCCGTGGAGTCAAATGGCTGCGAGAAGCTGTGGGAAGAGGCATTCAGATAGGGTGTGTGCTGCCGCAGTTCCTGCTCTCCCCAGAACTTGCCCAGTTTTGCCTCTGGTGAAACTGGGAGCAGTTTTAGCACTGCTGCAGTGGAAGCCAAAAACTGCATAAAGCAGTGGTTATGTTGCTTGTGTCTTTAAGCTATAGCACGCATTTAACTTTGAATCTTTGACACTAAAGGAGATATGCAGTGCCCTCCCACAGGTATTACTGCAATTTATAATTGTATATTTTAAAAGCTATTTGTGGAAGTGAATTTTTGACAGCATGCCAGACTGCTGTTGGTCTGGAAAACGGAAATGTTTGGAAAAACATGGAAAATGAATAAAGCACAGTAATCTTCTCAACTAACGTATGTAATGTTGGAGTGCAGAAGGCATTTTATTGAGCAGGAAAGAAGAGCTGACTTCTTTAAGTGGTTGTATTTCCTCATCTTTGGTGTCTGTTTAAATAGCACTTTCAGAAAGTGGATTGTGTTTAAATTATTTTTTTAAAATTAATTATTTTAAAATTAATTATTTTTATGCTTATGTTTTATCCCTTTAGGTATAGAGTTTATGATCTTCCACGGTGCTTATATACCAAGCCTGTCTGGAAAAACGTGAATCCAAAGATAGAAGAAACAGTCCACTTCTCAGCACTAAATGCATCCTATGAGTTTCTGAATTATTTACAGAAAAATGCTTTAATTATTGATTTGTGGGGGCTTCAAGGTATTCCTTCCCATGATCTTCATTTTGTATTTCATGGTCCTCGTCAGTGATGGGCTGTAGATAGATAGAATCAAATCATGCTGCTGCATTGTTCTAGATACAAAACTCGCTGTCTCTATGTTAACTATGAACAGCCTAGTTGCTCTTCAGTACAAAAATAATTCATTCTATGAAAAGTTCACTTGGGGCTGCCATGTGTAATTTTTAAATGAAGATGTTTGTTGTCCTAAACCTCACAGAGCTGCACATACCTGATGCTAAAAGCAGGCTCTGTGGAAAACGTTTGGGTTTTGCATTTGGGCAGACATGGTGAAGAAAGGGCCTGGGGGGCACCTTTTTCCACCCCAACCCCACAGCATCCTGCTCAGAGAGCAGCGCTCGGCCCCATCCGTGAGGAGCCGTGGGGCAGCGCTGCTGGGGGGCACCAGCTCAGCCCTGGCCACCCTCTTTCCCGCTCCTCCTCCTCCTGCTTGCGTGAGAAGCGACCGTGAAGCGCGCGGGCTGCCTGGGTTGCCGTGTGCGCTGGCGGCCCCGTGGCTCCGGAGCTGCTCCCGTGGGGCCTGCGCTGCGCAGCAAGTTGCCAGGGTTCACGCTGGCAGTGCGAGTGAGGCTGCTGAGCCCTTGTCATGGAAGCTGATGCCAGTGGCCTAGGGTAGATGTGTAAATACCTCAGGACTTCTTGCAGCTGCTGGGAGCTGTTCAGGCGACTCAAAAAAATGCTTTTATTTTTTCCAGCTGTTGGTGTGGGTGTAATATATGGGAAAGAATGTGGTTTGTCTGTGGTTCTGGTCACAATGCAATTTGCTAAAAAAAAAAAACTAACGAACCAAACAAAAAAAACGTGTTTGTGATAGTCAGCTTTATGTGCAGTAGTTGAGTAGGAAAAAAATCAGCAGATGCTTGGCAGTCAGGCTGGCTCAGAACATGTCAGGAGCATTGAAAAAGTTGCACTGATGAGTAGAGTAGTAGCTCCTTTTCAGGATAGACCTTAGACACAGGGGGCTAGAAGACCGGTGTTGGCAGATCTAAAAGCCCCTATAACACTCTCCAAGGTAACTCGTTAAATCCTGTTACACTTAATTGCTGTGAATATTTTAGGGAAATAATATAGCAGGCATCCGCAATGAGATTCATTATACAGCTACCACCTTTGCTGGAAGCTTCAAGGAAAAGGGTATTTCAGTGGTAGGAGAGCAGTTTGGGGAGGAGGTGTTCACTTCCATTTTAGATGCTGAATGCAGCGTGTGTTAAGGGCACCAAGAGCCGAGAGGAGGGGACGATTCCGGCCGTCCCCTCCGCTCGGCTCTTGGTGCCCTTAACGCACGCTGGCGGTTCCTCACGGCTCCGTGTCTTTGCCCAACTGCAGAAGGCTGCACGGAGCTGGGCTGCTCCCTCGACGGGCTGCCGCTCACACCTGAGGGCGCCATCATGGTCGACAATCCCAAGGTTTTGACTGCAGATGACGCTGGCCTGGTAAGTGCATTTCCTACATTATCAGTGTGGTATTCTGAAAAGACACCTGGGAGGATGTTGTGAGCCAAGGTAGCAGGAAAGTGTCCGGTTAAGCACAGGCCCACGTGCTCCCTCATGCAGCGCTGTCAGGACGAGTGGGCCTCCCCGCGCTGCCACATGAGGCAGCCATGACTTGAAACACGTAAGAGGCACGTGCTTTGTAACCAGTTCTTCACCTTGCTACCTTAATTAATTACACAGAAAGTAAAGGTTTATGAGTGAGATTAAAGCAATTAAATAGTAACTTTAACTGTTCTGTGCAAGCCCATTCACACACATACATACACAGAGAGTTAATTGTTTTTTTTTTTTTTTTTTTTTTTTTGGCCACTTTTACTAAGGTAGTATTGGGGCACCAGGCCAGCAAACACTGGTAGCTAAGTCAATAAGAAACTCATGGTTGTGTGTTAAAAGACTAATGAAATGGGAGGCAGGCAGGCAGGCAGGAAAGAATCCTTCTGAAGCCTTAGAAAAGTGTTTTCAAAATTCCAACAATGTGGAATCCACTATCAGCTGTATAGCTTGATGGATGAGAAACATGTTCTTGATACACAGGAAACAGTAAGGATTTATGGACAATAATCTGAACTGGAATTTTTTGAAACAGGACCCAACCAGCCCCATGTCTGAATTGTACCGGAAGGTGCTGTGCATGGAAGAAGAGACTGAGCACCTGAGAGAAATCAACAGAGCTTTAAGAGAAGAAAATTTGCTTCTGAAGGACAAGCTCAAGTGGGACACAAGCCACTGTGAAAGTCAGTGCCTGCCACTATGTGTCTCACTATTTCCATGTTTTGCTATAGTTATGTTTCATTTACCAGTACTGACTGGCTCAGGATACAAGCTGTGAAGACAGCTCGCCTCTATTCTGTCCTATCAGTTTAAACTTTATGTTATTAATAATGATCTCTTGCATTTTAGAGACAGAATCGGAGTCACCTACCAAGGCAATTAAAGTGGTTGAACAGGCACTGTCGTTTAGAGAGTCTGAAGGGAGGTGCAGTCCTCGGACCAGCTGGGATGCAGAATTTGCTAAAGCCCTTAAGATCTTCTATCAAAACATGAACGTAGTAAGACAGCAATTCCATGAACTGAAGCACTTCACACCACCGGTAAGTGAACTTCCACATTGCTTTAAACACACAATTCTGAGGAGTTTTGTGCTAGCCTTAGCAATCTGAAAAATGGAGGTATCAATCATTGGTCTTGTTTCTTGCTACAGTTTCAGCCCTGGCGTGAGACTCCTTCTTTCCAAGCATTTTGTGCAGCACTAGAGGCACTGTCAAGACCTACAGACTATATAGTCTGCTATACTAGCTATAACATGAAAGATACTGAGCATTCTCTGTTCAAAAATGCAAGCTTCTTTACAGAGTGGCTACCTATGGGAAAGGAATCCTTTACCAGTCCTCATGTAAGGCAGGGTATTTAGCTGAGTAGCTATTTAGTGCTTCTAGGAAGCTGACTTGCCTCCACTTTCATATGTTTGCTTTACAGAATGGGTCTTTTTTTTTTTTGTATTTGATATTTCATGCTCTGACAAATCTTCTGTAAGTAGAAGATGAAGCTTTAGGAAGGAAAAAAAGAAAACACAAAACAAACCCCAAATTTGGCTTCTTCAGCAGCATGACACAAAACAACTTTCAGACTGTGACTAGCTCCACAGTCAGTAAAGTCTGTTTGAATGCTTGAAAAGGGAGCATTTATTTTTCTGAAGCTTCCAAGTAGGGGACTTCCTGACATTTCTAGGCTTGCATGGTATGATCTTTTTCAAAACTATTCTAGTTACTGCTCAGCAGCCCAAACCCTCCATTTCTTGCCAGCAACACTGAAATGGGCAGTTTTCTTCCCATACATAAGCAGATATTGAGGTCCTCTGTGCTAGTTTTGCTTCCTTTAATACCTGTTTGGTTAAATTAGTTTCCATTATTGTAAGCTTTTCTGTGGGTAACAAGAAATGAAATAAAATACATCTTATGGCAAAACTGGATAGCAAAGATGTAAACCTCAATTTGCTTGGCATGCCATATAGATACAAGGACATTCCAAACCTCAGCCATCATTTAAAATATCCAGTTGAGACCTACAACCATAAATGAGGCCTTAGGGGCTTTGTTTCTCTAGGGGTAGCTATGATGAGAGTCATGGACAGACAGCTGAATTTTAGTGCAACCACGCTTTCAAGCCTGATTGCATTGAGGAATCAAATCCCTGTATTACTTTTCCTGTTTCCAGGTAAGTTGGATCACCTTTAGAGATTTTGCTTACTCTGGTCTAATCAGAGCCTACAGTATTAATGGTGTGCTGATGTAGACTGTGGAACTCATTTTCCGGATAAGCAGGTGCAGAGAGGCTGGTGATCACTTCAAGGGCAATGGCTGCTGTCAGGCACAAGGGCTGTGCTGAGCATAAAGCAAAAATAAGCTGCCCCAGGGCCTTTGCAGTCAGTTATGGAGCCAACACACTGTTGCCAACCTGTGGCTCTTCAGCCTCCTCCATCTTTTATCTTGCTAATTCCTACAGATGTTCCTTCAGGAGAAGAAGTGGTGCAAGAGATTGGGTGAGGGCAAATTGGCCCTCCAAATCAATCCCATTTCCAAGCACATCATGCTGGCTGCGACGTGCTGCTGAGCCTCCTCAGCAAGAGGACATGCTACTACGATCCTAATTTTAGTTCACGAGCTTATGGCTTGTTCTGGCAGTTGCCTTGCCTTTTACTCAATTATCACCTTGGCTAACCTGCAAGACAAGCAAGTAGTCTTTGGTGTAAAACACAAAAATGGTATCTTGGTCCCAACTCATTTCCTTTATTATGTTTTAGCAGGAAGATGATCTGCAGGAACTACGTCTCTTTACGGACAGACAGTCACAGCTGATAAATGATTTTGGGAAACATTTTGAGTCTACCATCTGCAAGCTTAAAAGTGATGTTGCTGTTATAGTTAAGAAGAAGCGGGAATACACAGCATATAGCAAAGCTCGAGGAGCCACTGAGTACAAGTAAGTTTTGTCATTAAATTCTGGAATGAACACAGTATGTACATCATAGCTAAATCAAATGGTTTACCCACTCCCTCAGCATGTTTGTTTACCATTCATCAGTCCTCTACAAATCACTACTTACACCTCATTTGGGCTAAGATTAAAAATGAATTTGTAGTATTTCTGAACTGCCTACTCTGTAACAATGCTGATGTTAGCAAGTTGCAAGGGCAAGTTATCAGAACTGTCTTGCATAATGCAATGTGTGTGTGTGATGATATGTATATGTATTATACATGGGAGAAAAAAAAAAAACCACCACACTTTTGCTAGGCAAGTTATTGCTCAACCACATTACAAAGGGCCAGGTATAGACTTACAAGAGTAATTTAATATTTACAAACAAATGCGGAGCTTGTTTCAGCACAGCTCAGAACACCAAACAGGTTCACTTCCTACAGTTACTACTTTGACAAGTCTGCTGCTGGAAATAGCTATACTGCAACTGTGATTACCTTACACTGAGTGTATGCTACTAGAATGATTTGTTCCCTTGACAAGATGAAACTGCACTGGGTCTTCTGCTGATCTACATTACAGCAACAAGGTCATACTGACAAGCCCTACCTTCTCTCTTTTCTCTCCTTTTTGAGTACAGCTCATTTTAGGAAAGCTAGCAAGGCTGAAAGTCAACAAACCATTACACAGTAGTATAGTTAGCTGATCTTTAAAATAACCCAGGAAATCTTAATCTCTTAGTGAAACAAAAGCTTAGTTTTAGTTTCTGTGGATGCCAAAGCTTTAAAATTAAGATCACCACAGTAAGTAACAGTGCCTATCCCGAGCAGGCATGAAGAGTAACTGCTAAGGCACTTGTTATCCAGGGCTTCCTGCTTTAAGTATTTGTGGGGGGAAGAGGAGGAGGAAGAAGGCTGTGGGTTAAGTATCAAGTAGATTCTGTAGTGGTAGTAATTTAAACTTATGGTGCTCTTCTGCAACTTAAGCTGAAAGAGATTAAACAAAACGGCAGAACTAATACTTGATCAATCACTGACTTCTTAGTATGTTCATGAATTAAAACTCAGTACCCATAAAGGATTTATTCACTATAGTAACTACTATTATTAATTTTAACCCTTTTTTCCTTCCGTTTCTGCCGTAGAAAACACCACAGTTAAACTCATTATTTTATGATTAAGCATTAACATCCAAATAAGCTTTCTTGGAATTAGACCCAGATGTTAATTTATGCAGTTTAGCGTTTGACTTCAGACTTCAGGCTTGGTAATAACTGAAAACTCCAAACCACGTTTGTTGAGGCGATCGATCAGTTTTGTTTTAGAGAAGGCAGCTCCTGGAGAGTATACACCACCTCTGTTAATGAAAGTCAAAAGACAGAGAGATGGATGGTTTTTGTGTGTGTGTGTGTGTGTTTTACTTTTTTTTTTTTTTTAAATGACAAAAAAAAAAAAAAGGAAAAAAAAAGATCTTTTTTTCCTGCCTAGAAAAGAAAGATCCCCTTCTTCCCCACCCAGCCCCCCAAGAAAAAGCATATGGTTATAGTCATAGGTTCATTTTTGCCTCCAGCAAACTTGACAGAAATCTTGCCACTGTCTGAGAAGACATACTAATGCAACAGCTGCTGCAAAGGTGGAACTAAAAAACATCTTCATCCTTTTGAAAGGCCAATAAAGGAATAAACAGTTTTAAAACAAGTTGTGGTAAAAAGTATCACCTTTTGCTTAGCAAGAATTGTGTTTAGTGCTTCCACGTAATGTAACAATCCCCACAGTTAAGAGCTATATTTTCGAAAAGAAATGTGTGCACGAAAAAGTTAGATCTTGCTGTTCTGAGGAGGAAAATACTTACTGTGCAGGCAGACAAGCTGCTTCTTCCAGCAGAGCCACACCTGCTTGAACCATTGCAATTGGTGTAGCAATATAGCCCGCCTCTGACAAAAGAAGAGATTTGTACATGGTGTTGAAAGGCAGAATTCATAATTCTAATCTTGCTCTTATATGTTGCATGCTGAAGAATCTCTTTGGTAATCACACAGCCAATCCCATCTGGGAAAGAGTTTCTAGCTGGTACACATCTCCATTAGCTGTGCAAGTCCTTAAGACCCGATCTGGACAACTGCCCATTTCAAATACAGACCTATGACCACGATCACCTCACAGTGTCAGAAGCCTCTCCTTTACAACAGGAGTTTTGCCCATTCTGTACTTGAGCTCTTGAGGCAGGACTGCTGCATTCAGCTACACTTCAGATATTTAGAGTAGCTACACTTCAAAAACTCCTTTCTGAACACCCATTCTTGCTTTGTCTCCAAAACTTCAGGTGACCTTTCCTCTCAAAAGAATGACATGAACGCAAGTGAAATCAAATATAGCTAATAAACAACCAGCTAATAATAATAAAATACATTAAAAAGCAGGTAAGAAGCCCAGGTTTTAACAACTGAAAACTACACTTAAGACACTCTCCCTTTGCTGCTCAATTTTGAGAAAATAAATTACTTTTGTGAGGAGAGGCGGAAGGGAAGAGAATGACAAGAACACACACTGGTTAACTACTTTAAAACAAGTCCGTGCTCATATCTAAGGCAATACCCTCTAGAGGCTGTTGACTTTGTCTATGTTGCAAGTGCAGAGAGAAAGGAATGGCCCTGGTAGCAATATAAAATTCTATACATAAAGCTCTATCAGAAGAGGGAATGTGATGCAGCTGCTGCTGCTAACATGCTTACCTGGCCCTTTCACTTGGGTACAGATCTTTACATTTGGTTTGCCCTTCTGGGGATCTTGCCCTTCACTGTAGCCCTCACCAAAAAAGGTCATTGTAAAGGAAGTTTCATCCATCTGTAGTGGACAAGACAAGAAGTGCAGTCACCAAAACTCACTTCTTAGCTATGTACTGAGTACTAAAACATGTCTAAAAGTGAGATGAACAAGTCTGAGTTACTGTCAGAAAGGTACAATCTCATTTCAATTATTTGGATATACTATTCACTTTCATATTGCTGTAACTGTTGTTGTTCCAAAGTCCATTTATTTTCTCAGTAGTTTCAGTGTTGTTTTTTTGTACCTCAGTCTCCTTTTGCCATCACCTCTGAGCACTCTGAGCCATCCAAGTAAATAAGAAAGGCCCAGCTATATGATCCATTTTTGTTATATAAGTTTCATATACTTTGATGTTTAATGACATAATTATTTAAATATACAAAGCTATGTGAAGTGGCATACACAATGTGTATTTAGAAACTTTTCTGGGGTGGGAGGGGGGACTGTGTAGTGGACTCCAGGTCACTATTCCACCATTAGCATAACTTAAACAAATTTCTTCATTAGTTATGATCTATGACAGACAGTTACCTGTTTCTGTGTTGGTCCTTTCTTTGTGAAACGGCCAGCAGAGAAAAATTCCGGGTACTATATAATAGGAAAGAAAAAGATTAATGATAAACTGCAGGAAAAAGAAATCTCTCTCAAACCAATAAAGTCTTTTGTGTTTTATCACTTACTTTTACCAGAAGTTTTCTTCCAAAACTGAATTTCACAAGAAGAAGAAATAAAAGGCCAGCAAAAATCAGCTTCACAACAGAGCCCAGACCACCTACATTTACATAAGCAGCGTACTGCACCTATGGCAAAACCATATTTTCAGTTACAGATCACATTAAAAATTGTTATGCTGATTCACTTCTAAAAATAAATCAATTCCAAAACTAGGATGCATTTTTTTCATGCAATACACAGCTATTTGAGGAAGATCTTAAGCACTTGGCTTAATTCCAAACAACTCTGTATAATGTTTCACCTTTATAATTCAGAGTAAAGAGAATACAATTACAGAACAAAGTATGGTAAATGTTTCTTACTAATACCCTCAAACACATTTTTAGAGCACTGTTTGCCATCTATATCTTATTGGTGCCAGTGATTCTGCACAGCTGTGCTAGACGCCCCTAGTGTTGGTTTGCTCTCAGAAAAAAAAAAGCAAACCTGTTTTCCACTAGCAGTGACCTTCTTCTCTTCATGTTGCTGGTACTCTACATGCCAGAGACCCAGGCATCAAAGAATCCAGATACAAGTGCACAGCCACACTATTGACTTTGCTCTACTGGCCTGACATTCTGTTTGTTACAAACACTGCACTTACGAAGCCTTTAAAAGCTCCACAGACATCACAAAAAGCCTCTGTACAGCTACAGAATTAAATGTTTTCCTTCACTAAGATTTTTTTTAAGTGTACACAATGTAGAATACATGCATGATTTTTTTTATTGCATATCCCTTTATAATAGTGCAAAACGTAATTCACTTTTACTTCAGTCATGCAGTTACCTGTGGCACAGAGCAACCACCTACATGTCCGACGTAATTATTTTCATTAGCTCATTTAAGCTACTGCATATACAGGAACTGCAGAAATTATTTGCAGCTTTCCAGGGTTCAGTGGTATAAAAATGGTTGATGTGTACCTCAGAGGTTCTTCTGAGCAGACCGAATACAGAAATCACACTGTTTTTGAACATTAGGACAGGAAAAGAAAGGCTTCAAATTTTGTTTCCTATTGTGACTATCGCCAGCAGAAGTGACATGCCCGTTCAGCTGCTTATCGGCGAAATGATAATTTAAGCTGTCCATGGTAAAAAACACAGAGCTAAAGAAAGCTTAATGTACAAATGGTCCCTGCAGACACCTGACAACTCAGCACATTTGGTCTACTCAGTCCTGAATATATTCTTCAAGAAGCTTGAGTGCAAAAATTCTGCTATGCTTATCTGCATAGAATTCTGATTCTGTGCAGAAGGCACATCAAGCATTAAAATAACCTCCTCACAGTATACGTCATGGGTCATACACGAATTGCATTTTGAATTGTGTTCAGGAGAAAGCATATAGTCACACAGCGTGATACAGGTGCCTTATTTGACACAGCTCACTGGTGTGTGACTGCATGTCATGTATTTTGGGCGGTGAAAAACCTCATGCAATTCAACAAGGCCAAGTGCAAGGTCCTGCACCTGGGGAGGAATAACCCCAGACACCAGTACAGGCTGGGGACCGACCTTCTGGAGAGCAGCTCTGCGGAGAAAGACCTGGGTGTCATGGTGGATGATAAGTTGACCATGAGGCAGCAGTGTGCCCTCGTGGCCAAGAAGGCCAATGGGATCCTGGGGTGCATTAAGAAGAGCGTCTCCAGCAGATCAAGGGAGGTGATCCTGCCCCTCTGCTCAGCCCTGGTGGGGCCACATCTGGAGTATTGTGTCCAGTTCTGGGCTGCCCAGAACTAAGGGGACATGGAGCTGCTGGAGAGAGTCCAGCGCAGGGCTACGAGGATGATCAGGGGCCTGGAACATCTCCTTATGAGGAGAGGCTGAGGGAGCTGGGCCTGTTCAGCCTGGAGAAGAGAAGGCTGAGAGGGGATCTAATCAGTGTATATAAGTACCTCAAGGGAGGGAGTGCAGAGGATGGTGCTGGCCTCTTTTCAGTGATGGCCACCGGCAGAGCTAGAGGTAATGGCCACAAACTGAAGCACCAAAAGTTCCACAGGAACTTAAGGAAAAATTTCTTGACAGTGAGGGTGACAGAGCACTGGAACAGGCTGCCCAGAGAGGTTGTGGAGTCTCCTTCTCTGGAGATCTTCAAAACCCGCTTGGACGCAGTCCTGTGCCACGTGCTCTAGGTGACCCTGCGTGTGCAGGGGGGTTGGACTAGATGACCTCTAGAGGTCCCTTCCAACCCTAAGCATTCTATGATTCTATGATCTGCTAAAGCCAGTTAGTCCAGAGATGATAAATGTCATGACTGACTTTGAAGGCCACCCCAGACACAGGTTATGGCAGAAGCATGCTCTAAGCCTTCAAATTTTGTGGCTCCGTGCCACACTCTCATTCCCTAAAATCATGAAGCTTTTCACACATTTCTAGACCTAGGCTTCCATCTCCTACATCTCCTCCATCTCTGCCTACCCAGAGATTGAACTGTATGAGAACTGTGCAAGAAGAGGAGACTTAGGAACCATCATGGAACCACCAGCAGAAAGCAAACTCACCAAGTAGCAGCAAATCAGGCACAATCAAACAAACTAGAGCATCCAAAAGAACTTGGACCACATCAGGGAAAGCAACTTACAAGGGCGATCAACAGAAAAAGACTCCTTTGTAACAGAAGCAGATGCACCTCATTATGTTTTGTCTAACTACGTAACACTGCTAAACAGATCCTGCACAAGGAATTATTACTACATAAAGGAAGGATGCACTGAAAATGATAATGAAGATACAATATACTAACAACAACAACAACTTACTGGTGTTTCCTGCAGCTGTGTGTGCAAATAGCGCTGAGAACGCTTCACAACAGAAACATCAGATCCCATGAATGGAATGGAGTACTCTTTGAATTCCTGACTGTAAAACACAAGGCCTCTGCAAACAGAATATATATAAATAAATAAAAAACCAACAACGTTTAAATGTTCATGCAACAGAACAAGCTGTTCATAATGACACTATCAATTCTGGCTTTAACTCAAGCATTTTAAAGACATTATCTATTCTCACTGAGCAACAGTGATTCCAATTTATTCCTGACTCAACTCCAAGTCCAGATGCTACATCCAGGATTAATCTGATAATCAAAGCAACATTTTCCTCACGTGGGTTTTTTCCCATTCCGCTAGTCAATTCAAACTCAAAACTGCCATCTCTCTAGAAGGCTTTTAAAACAAGCAGCTTTCAGAGACAGTAAATAGTAATACGTGTTATTTTCAGTAAAATATAAACAAATCAGTAAACACAAACATATCTTGAATTCTATTACAAAACTAAATATGTGTGCATGTTTTGTTGAAGTGTTAAATGCATCTTTTTAGCATTAGTAATATGTCTCACTATATATACATATATATGTATATATAATGTATGTATTTTATATATATATATATAAATCCTGAACTGTTAGAAAAGCAGATATATTTGATGTCTTAAGATTCTTATACCTTCTTTTAAGTTTTGCACCAATGACTGGAACTGGGGTATATCCTATCTGTTTTCGAAGCTTCTTCAGATTCTCTTGATCTGAAACGCCATAAATAGCTGACTTCCAGGTCCCATCATGTATACAAGCTCCCTGGTGATACAGCATGAAATAGTAAGTAATTCAGAAGTAATTCAGTATCTAAAGGCTTGAGATGCTGTTTTCATAATGACCTGGCCCAAGGAATTACTACTCCTATGATAATTTCTTATACAACAGTTTTATGCACTACCAACTGTATACAAAGAAAAACAATTCAGCAAAGAAAAAGAACAGCCAGACACTGGGATTATGGACAATACTTCCTGCCTATGCTACAGCTTAGGTGTACATGGATCCTTCACACATATCTTGGCAATATATAGTGAAGAGCCTTACAAACAGGTAGTTGCTTGGGATATTTATATATATATATATATAAATATATATATATATATATATATATATATATATATATATATATAAACCCTCAGACTTATCAAAGAGCTGCCAGTTTGTTGCTTGATCTGAATTAACATAACAACAGTTCTTCAAAGGGGCTATGCATGTGTTATCACAAATATTCCTGAGTTTCTAAGACAGCGTAAAGCAACCAACCTCAGGTCCAGATTTCACTGTCAAAAAACTTTCCACAGCTGTTAAGGTACCTTTAATAGAAGAGAAAATATTATAGTTGCTGACATACAGCCTGCCAGATCATGCACTCTGAAAGACTCATCTGTCAGAGCACTGACATCACTAGTGGAAGAGGCAGAATCAAATCTTTATCTTCAAGTAAAATAAACTAAAATAAAGCTCCACAACTATTTTAATTATCGAATTTCATAAGCAAAGTCCCTTTTAAATAGGGATCATTATCTTTACTCATTAAATGTTGTATTTTTTTAATCTAGTTAATGAGATAATTAACAAAACTCCTCCAAATTCTGCTTGGTTTTGCTTTGCTTGGTTCCTTCTGAGATTAAAGAACTGTTCCTGTAAGAGCAAAGTTAAATGTAAGAACAAACCGGACAGAAAAGTGATAACAGAAAGTCAAAATACTAGAAAGTCAAGAAAGAAGGCATCTTTACTCAAAAAATGTATCACACATCAAATTATAAAACCCACAAACAATCATATAATTATTTCCTTGCCACTCCTTCTCCCTCCTCTCCTTTTCTTATAATTTTTAAATAAACTGAAAATTGATACGCTACAATGTAAAGCAATCCTACAATCCTACAGCAATTTTAATAGTACATCTATGCAAAGTCATATGCTTGGATACTCTTACTAGTCCTTCCAATGGAAAGGAAAAGAGTAGGAGCAGTGGGATCTAGACTCTGCATACGCTGCTACTGAATAAAGTATCTAAACAACATGTGGAATAAGGATCAAGTACTATTTGCACAGAATTCAGTCATATCACATCTATTTTTAAATATATTCCTCCTCTTTCACCCACTGTTCAGAAAAAAAAGGCATTATACAGCACTATCCATCTACTTATGCTTCTGCACCACCTTCTTAGTGCTGGCTGCACAAGAAGACAACTTATGAAACGCAATTACGCACTAAATTGCGCTCCCTTTCCTGTAGCCTTCCTATCTCTGTCACCTCTTCCTTACAAAACTCTCCCCACACAGGAGGCAGCGTGCCAGAGCCCAACGCGTTCTTGCTCTGTCCCTTCAGCGAGTGGCGTTGCTTTGATTATCCTAATCATCACTTTCCTCAAATCCAAGAGCAACGCTTTTAAATTTTCACGAGTCAGGTCTGCCTGCACCTGCTTAGCTGGTAAAGGGAGGCAGAGAAAGAGACAGAAGGAGTTCCAGGCTTTATTGCTTTAGAAAACCAGATGAAAACTAATCTATGGTTCTTTTTCAGCCTAAGGACACACTTAAATAAGTCACCTTTCAAATTGTCTCTGGTGAAGAGTACTCCCATATCTGCTGGTATAGAGTCAAAGCCACAACTTCCAATGATATAGACTCCCTTCTCTGCAGCCTTTTCGTTGTACTTCAGGTACATTCCTTCCAGAAACTAAAACATAAACACAGCAAATACTTTAAGCAAAACCTCATATTTGGCAATACTCAATATTAACCATCAGCATTTCACTTTATCACAGTACTCTGAGTGCTTCAAACAAAGATCCTTAAGGCAGAAACACATTACTCCTACTTTATGGTATGGAAATGCAAACGGTGCCAAAAATTGTGACCTATACAAACTCCTATGTGAAATCTCAACCAAAACTGACAGTATAGTTGCTAAGCTCTTGATTTCTAGAGGGTTTCTGCGTAACTCTTGTCTAAATGTAATAAACTATACAAATAATACATATTGCAAATAATACATATTAAAATTAATGTAACAAAATTGCAAATCAGAAGATAATTTGTCTTCATGTTCAAAAACATGAGCAAAACTATGAAACATACTGAACAAATACTCCTTTACTAGATCCTTAGCATAAGGTAGGATTTTTCTGCTGTCACATACCTGAGGTTCTCCACTGATGTCAATGCAGCTTGCACCATTTTCAACACAAGCTTTTACCACAGGTTCGCCAAAAAATCTATACTGCAGAGGGGAAAAAAACCACACACATAAAAAAAAAAAAAAAACCCACACGCAATCCATCTGATTTGTTTTTATCCAGCAGACCAACGATAACAGCAAACATCTAAGATCTACAACCTTCTAAATGGGGCAAATATAACAATATTTCTCTTTTGGGGGGAGCAGGAGAGGAGGAACAGCATAAGGTTCTTCATCACTAGCAACCGAGTTTAATACATTAAGCAGTCAGCCACACTTTCCCCAGAAGATCACCCAGGACAATTTGCTACACCTTATCTTGATCCATGGGTTTTGCATTAGTATCAGCTCCACAGCCCCAGCTTAACTACTCTCATTTCAGGGCAGGTGACAGAAAAGGGGACATGACGTGGCTACAACTCTTGTACTTCGCCCCTCTCTGAATGAACAGCAAATTTTGCCACCAAAAGTTTTAAAGGAACTTAAAGCACCCAATCTATGGGCAGGGGGTGGCATTCAGCTCTATTCTCAACCTGACTTCAAATCACTTAGGCCAAAAACCTTGTTTTTCGAATTGGAACCACAAAACCAGAGGATGCCACAAGAAAGCTTCGCGCAATTCTAGCATGCATTTGTGGCTAGGCTTATCAGTAAGTACATAAATAAACGTATTGGTTAATAACAGGCCCCGCGCGGATGCCTCGCTGCGTCCCCGGGCTGCGGGGCTTTCCCGTCGCCGCCACTCACCGGGCCCACGCAGTTGAGCACCAGCCGCGTCTGCTTCGCCATGGCGGCCAGCGAGCCCTCGTCGCCCACATCGCAGAGCAGCACTCCCACCTCGGCGCCCGGCGCCGCCTTCCCTGCGCACCGCACAGCGCCGTCACGGGCCGCGGCCTCGCACCCCCGCTCCCGCTCCCCCGCGCCGGGCCCGCCGCCCCCCGCAGCCCCTACCGAGCCGCTGGGCCGCGCGCTCCAGCACCGCCTGCAGCTTGTCGCGGCTGCGCCCGGCCACGGCCCAGCGCAGGGCGCCGCCCGCCGCCGCCCGCGCCACCTCCTCCACCACGAACTGGCCCGTGAAGCCCGAGGCGCCGAACACCACGAGCTCGTAGGGCCGCTCGGCCCCGCCGGCACCTCCGCGGGCCGCCATGACTGCAGGAGCCGCCGCCGCACTGCGCGTCGGCACCAGGCAGCGCCGGCACCGCGGCGCCGCCCCGCCCCCGCGCGGCCCCGCCCCCGGGGCGGCCGTTGGGCCCCGCGCGGCCGTTGGCGCGGCCGTTGGGCGTCGCGTGACTCTCCCGTCGAGTGGGTGAAGTCACCTTTCCTCCCATTCCCGCAGCCGGCCACCCTCGGGCGCGGCGGCGGCGTAGGGCGTTTCGGAGGGACCTTGGAGGGGGCAACGCCGAGCAGGAGTTGGTCGCGGAGGGGGCGTGTGGAGGCTACCTGTTTAAATACCGTGTTCACAGAGAGAGGTCGTTGTCGCTGGTATCACGAAAGATGTAGCTGCACGTGGCGAACGCGGCTCCACGATGAATTATTAGGTGAATTATTAACGGGTGTGCTTCAGCGGGTAGAGCTGAACTAAGGACTGCTGCTAATCGAAAAGAAAACTTCAACTAGCTAAAAGAAAAATTAAAGGTCACCTCCACAAATGAGTATTTTATTTTTGCTCAACATGAAAAGCAGAAAAGGAATCTCCAAATTGAAGCTCCCTTTGGAAGTGTGCGTGTGTTCATGTGTGTGTGGAGAACAAGACCCCAAGAAATCCATATTAAGGGACATTTGCAACTGCCAGATCCTCTGACAGGGTTGCTGTGGAAGGGACCTGGAGAGCCCTGCTCATCCAGCCCCTTCTCCACGAAGGATCTGCCATATCAAACCCAATCCTGGCAGCTGCTTGTCTGATCTGTTTAAAAACGGCTCATGATACAACCCAAGCACTTTGATATCCTCACTGCTGGGAACACAAACCAAGATCTCCACAGCCTGTAGTTCCAGCTTCATGCTACCTCTCCTGTTCCTGGTAGATGTAAATATAAGATTGAATCCTTGAAGAGTATATAAAATGATGATGCAACTTCCATGTATTTCCTCTGTCTTTCACGATTTTAGATCATCCATTCTTTTGGTGATCTAAATTTATTTGATCACTAAAAGGTGATCACCTTCAGATCACCATCAGGTGATTTGATCACTCCTTCCTCACAGGTCAGTTCACAGATACATCCTTCAGTTGTTTTCTGGACTTTATTCAGCTTGTTTACATTGTTCTTGATACCTGTTGCCCACTGCTAGGCCCCATATTCACATTACTAGTGCTAAAGAGTTTGCAGATGCCATGTGATGTGCCTCAGGGTTTGTCCCTAGTTTTATATGTGCACCAAACATTTGCCTTTCTTGCACATGTCACACTGTTGATGCATATTTCATGCATGTCTTTATGATCTGTTCTAACTCAGAGGCTTTTCCAAATCACTGTTGCCTTGCCTGTCTTTTCCCATCTTGGGCTTGTGCTGAAGAGTAATGCAAAGGTTCCCCAAATGTACTTATTGAATACAATTTAAACATATTGTTCCCCGAGACAACAAGATTTGCCTAAGTGATGCTCAGCTCCTAACATCAGCTCACCACTGCGTGAGTAGTGCTCATCCAGTGGCTTGTAGGGCTCTACCATCAGCTGTGAAACAACTCAGTCTGAGGACAAAACACAGACTCGGTGGGGGGAAGGACAAAGAAAGGTTTTTGGTTTGTGGTTTAATCCAGATCACTGTATTGCTCTCAGAGCAACACTACAAAACCAGCTTCTTGAGTCTGAGATCTCTGAACATCTCATTAGTCAAGTTGGTCTCCTGCTACCATCATGCCCTTCCTACACATTGAGATCATTTCCAGTTGTGCTCATAATACTGTCTAACTCCTCTTAATTGTTTTTTTCTTGGGCTTCCCTTTCTCTTTTGCTACTACTTCTCACAGTAAATTTGATTTTCTTTGAGGTAATTGTCTTTGATCTTCTACTCTCCCGTCTCCCTTGTAAAATCTTATAGTGTTTTTAAAAAACTTCAATAATAAGTAATTTATATCTTTTTTTCTCCAATTTGAAGGAAGCGTGAATTGTATCTCATATCCTCAGGCTTCAAGATAACTTTTTAAAATGGTTCTTTACAATTTACGGTTACAGAAAACTGTAAGGAGCCTGCAAATTGCAAAGGGCTTCTGCTGTAGCTTGCAGGGTAGACTGGGATCTTCAGTGTGTTTCCTTCCCCTCTTTGATCTCAACGTTTGCCTCTTGCCTTCTTTTCCTCTTCCACATCACTCCTTTTCCGCATCTAGTCCCCGTCACTCCCAGTGACAAGGCAATTTAGCAGTTTATAAACCGAGGACTCCGTCTCAGGCTTTTAGTAGGAATCAGGATTACACAAACTTTCTCGTGCCGTATGTTTGCTAAGGCCCGCATTGTATTAGGCAATGACTTGGCAAGCACCAGCTTGTATGTGGTGCGGAGAATCTTCTCTCCTCGCAGCGACTGTGAAAGCAAATTGGGCCACATCATTGGGCAGACCTGTCTTGTTTAGAAAGGCCCAACACAAACCCTCAAGACCATCTACTGTCTCACTGCCAGCTCTAGTTCTTTAAAAAACACCTGATGGAGCAAAATGAGCCATGCGAATTTCAGAGTCCACAAACAAGCAATGAGACTTGTAGAGCTGCCGAGTGACACCTCAAAAACGAGCAGGGCATATCAAAAAAACCACAGGGGCACTTTTTTTTTTTTTTTTTTTTGGTAATGAGCTGCCATCATTAAGGCAGCTCTGACTTACAGTCTTGAGACCTGTGGCTGGTAAATAGAAGAGTCCTCCTGGTTGCAGACATCTCCAGTTTCATTCCACTTCACTGGATTAAAAAAAGAACATAAGCAAAGTCTCTTGGCCAGTTTGCATTCCTGCCTGTGAAACTTTTAGAATTAGATAGGTACATTTCAAAATAGCAAACATCAAGGGAATGCCAAAGCTCTGATTTTAAATGGGAAGCTTCCAGCAGTTTTTACTAAAGGCAAAGGTTAACCTCTCTCCTTAATTAGCTTTGCCAATGCAAGATTGCAACAAATTATTCTGTGGGAAAGCAGTAGGATGATTTACAGTCTTTCCTTGTCCAATATGAAGACAAGAAGTGTCAGGATCTGCTGCCAACTTCAGCTCTGCAAGGGAGTTCCCACCTTAATCAGCATTAGGTGCTCACCAGAAAACACGTTGTTCTTTCTCTCAAAGTCTTATTTTTCAGGTTTGAAGATGCTGGCTTTTAAAAATGCGTATCTACAAAATGCTGCAGTTCAAGTAACACACTGTATGCAATAGCACTGTGTGATACTTAAAGATTTCAGTACTTTATGTAAAGCCTCTTTTAGCCAAACTGCCTCTGTCCAAAATAGCTTTGAGTGCTAGAATTTCTCGCCAAGAGGCACATGTGCACATACACACACATGAGCTTTCTCCTTTCTATTTCCTAAGCAAAACAGAGCTCCCCTCCCTCTGCTAGCTGCTCCTGTTCCGTGCCTGGCACCTTCCTGGAGCCTCTGGCAGGATCGGAGGAATCCGCGCAGGCGTTTATAAAAGCATTTGTGTGTCCCTTGATTGCTACAGCTGGTGTTCTCTTGGTGTCCTTCCTGTCAATCTTCATATATTTCTGGGACACTGATCTTTGAGGCAAAGTTTCTTATATCCGCTTATAACTGTAGGGGAATTTTGTTTACTAGAGTGGAAAATGAGATGCCATTCCCTAAGTACTTTTTAATTAAAATAATAATAAGGTGGCAGAAAGAATGCATTGCAATGTTAATTACACAATGCTATATAAAGAGGATTTTTTTCTTTTAACCCTATAATGCCCAAAACCCCCCAAAGCATGAAATAGGATCACTACTTGCATCATTACAAAAGTTACTACAGAACTCATAAAAGTAGATCATGAGTAGGCAAAAGTGTTGGGATATGAGGTTGATTAATAATGCACGGATAATTCACTGCAGAGCGTGGAAAATTCTGGTGGTGAATATATGAGGAATGAAAAAGTATCCAGGTATCGGCTAGTCACCCAGCACTGTAAGTCTGTGAAAATAACAGTTCTGGAGCAAAGCCCACAGCTCCTAGTGTCATTGGATATCTTACGCTTAATTTATGCAAAATATTATTTTATTATGAAAATGGAACAGGCGCCAGAAAGCCTTGCCATAGAGAATCTGAAAATTTACAATACACTAGACTGCCTAGACCAAGACGAAAAGAGAGGAGCTTAAAACAAAAAGTATGCTTCCTGAATTCAGTTCAAAAGAGAGTTGTTTGCCACATGCAAAAGTTGAGTAATATTTTATTTGCAGAAAAACAAGTTTTATGGAATAAAATATAACCACCGAGAACACAAAGAAGAATGGATTCAAATAATGAAATTTAGTAATATGAATGAAAATCAAATGGTGCAAAAATATTGGACATCTTTTTAAAATTGAGATATTATCTAACCCTTTTGAAAAAAAAAACTATAGATTATCTTATCTGAAAACATACATATACATAGGAATTGTCATATCTGGTTTCATTTTCAGCCAAATGAAATTGTTTTTAAGAACAGTAAATTTTAAAAGTTATCCTCCCCTCTCCCTGTTGTGTTTGTTTCTAAATCTGGAGATTGTAAAAGAGCAGATGATAGCCCATGACAACTGCAACTCCTCCCACGTGCATTTTTTAATAAGCTGCGTGCACATTCCCATCCATACACAATTCAAAACAGAGTGTTGGGGAAATAAATGCACTATTTACCTATAGAAATACAGCAGAGATGGCAGCTTTTGATTGCCAGTGGGCAGTCAAACTCTTCATTCAATCCATGCTGCAGCTGCCACGTATGAGAGTGAATTTCCAATACTTACAGGTATGAAAAGACTGAGGATACTACAGTTTTCCAGCTACACTCCTGCTTTCTTTGGCAGAGGCCAACCAAGAAGGTGTAGAGGAAGAGCACATTTGTCTGACCTCCTTGAGCAATAATCAACCTTGCATTTGAAAGCTCTCTAGTAAAAGTGGTCCCGCAGCAGACCAAGAGATTACAAAGCATAATGCCCTTGCTAGGTACTGCAGAGCTGTGCCCTGTCTGTAACTCCTATCATTATGGTGGTAATAATTAATGCAATTTGAAATTTGAAAGTCCACCGTAAGATAAGTGCTTACAATTTCTCCCATGGATGCAAAGAAGACATTTAAAGGCAACTAAGAAATTACAAAGTGAAATTAAGGGTCTGGAAAAATGCAAACTAATCTATACCTGAAAAGTAATCTGAGTTTCAGACATTCAGTGGTAAGTTAAAACCTGAAATACAGTAATGCTAAAGGAAGCAGAGGGATGAATGTATTGCTCAGTGAATGGCTAATGTGGGAGATATGGACCAGGCCGAAACTACAGAAGGAAATAAAAATCTTTCAGCATTTGAAAGCCTCATTTAAACATCACATTCCAATTTAGAAATCTAACTGTAACGATAAACTGCAGCAGGTTCCAAGAGTGGGATGGGGAGATACCTCCCAGGAAAAACCGAAAGCACAAAGAGGGCATTAACATATTTACAAAGCACAAGCTAAAAATAGCTACAGTGGCTGGAAAACGTGTTGCAAATATCTGAAGATGTGAATCCCTGGGGTTGCAGAGTGAGGCGTTTCCAACAGCAGGAAAGCTGCGTCCCTGAGCGACGAGCCCCCTCGTTGCTCGCAGCCAGGGAGGCTTTGGCAGGAGAAGGATGCCGGGGTGCCCGAGCACTGGCTAGGACGTCTGGCACGTGAGCAGTAAGTAGGGCAGCACCAGAACAGTCACCGCGAGGAAACCACGCATGGCAGCAGGAACAAGGTGTGGAGCAGGGAGCTCACCTGATCTTTGCTATCTGCGGTCTTCGCTATTACGGTGAACTGCCTGGCTGCCTTCCCCACTGCTCTTCAGTTACCGCTGGATTACAGTCGCAGCTTCTATTGGTTCTCAAAGTCAGTATTCCCCATATCTTATTTAAGCAAGGTCATTATAAAGGAAAAGTATCTATGTACTCTTATTAGCTAAACTGCTCACAGTCACTCATTGTTATTCTCTGTTATTCTCTTAGCAGTTTTATTGCTGAGCTGCTTGGCGACCAGCCGAGGCCTGGCCCTTACCCAGGTACCTCTGTACACTGCCTTTAAATGCTCTGTCACTGTTCACGCAGGGCAAAGTACAAGTACGTTTCTTCTTTCAGACTGTATAAAGTCTGTTCACATGCACAGAAAGACTCCAAGACTGCCCAGTTTTTCACATTGGCAAAACCAAGACCACTCATTTGTGCTACATTTGTAAATCACAGCTGAACTATATAGGTGCTTTTGGTCCTAAGAGTCCTGTGGCTTTTTTTAAGGCTGATAACATATTCTGTCTTTTGGCCTACAAAGACCTTGCTCTTTCCCAGTATTACCTTGAGCAGTTCTGTGTAATGCCGTATATCTGCTGTACCCGCCTTCTCTATGTTGAGGGTTAAGAAGGTCAGACCTCAACAAAACCCCGATCTTCACCCCAGAAACTACAGCTGCTCCAGCACAACCTTCTCTCTCATGTTCCTCAAGCAGAGCATGTAGTTACTCTTGCCAACCCCACAGCAGGCCTAGCCCCTTCGTCCCATCATAACTTCCCTTGAAGCCAACCTCTCTTCCATCCTCAGGAAGTGCCAGAGCAGAAGGGGGAGGAACTCCAGAGGGGAGGAGAAGTGGGTGCTGTGGTGGAGCTCAGCTCCCTCCTGCTCATTCTGAAGAGGGGACAAACACTGGCTTCATACTGATACGCTCAGCCTGCTTGTCCTGTGCTAGAGAACCGCTGAAAAGTTTCCCAAAATTGGCAGTGTGCAAGTGTATCCCCGTGAGGAGGTTTCCAGAGAACTGCCACAAGGCTGATCAGCTGCATCCGCTTGTCCGTTTCTGCAGAAATGGTACGCTGGCTTTCAGACCTTACCAGTGCCTTGCCACGCGACTGAGCAGTCAACACACGTAACATTTACCGTGAGGATGGCAATAAAAACAGTGAAGGCAATGCAGAGCCAGGAAAGTCCCCTCAGTTTCTGGAGCTGGCCTGCTCAGCAGCATGCAGGACTGGCAACTGAACTACAAGGAATACTGAAGAGCCAAATGGTCCTACCAGGCAGAGAAAATCCACAGCGTATCACATTTTTGCCGTGTTCTTGACACACCTCTGACAACCCCAGGCTGGTGCAGGGCTCCACATCAGTTGTATCCCAGGACAAAGCCTCACTACCCAGGGCAGGCCCAATTCTCTGGCACAGGTAGAATAGCTCAAAGGTGTCAAATATGAATGGAAAATCAGTTATTTAAGGTTTTACTCTAGTGATACCATCTTATTTTTCACTAAAGCTTGCTCGACTCACACAAAATAATAGGTTGAAAATGTTAATAACATGCATGTACAGAATGGATAAGACTCTGATGCCCTCCGAGAGTGCATAGCTTGAGGCTGCCCTGGGTGCTTTGGATGATTTTTCTCACTCATGCTAGTATTTTATTCTTCTCCAGCAAAGTTCCCAAGGTGTGGGAAAACATTTTTACAAGAGTTTCTTAAAAGAAAAAAAAAAGAAAGAAAGAAAGAAAAAAGAACAGCTTACATGGCTGCATTAGCAGACTCCAAATCTGCCATGTGCTGACTCTTGCCTGACTAAGAGGAGATACCTCCACGTGAGCAGGTACCGCGTGGTGGCCGCCTGACAGCTGATAACTGCCTGACTGCTAGGGAAGCCCATTTGTAAAGGTCCTTGTGCCTGAATCACTTCCCAAGCACTAGGTAAACACTTTCACAACAGCAGTTGCAGCCACTCCAGAGAACTGGGTTGTAGTGACCCATACACTGAAGCGCTCCTCTCAAAATGCAAACAGCAGGAGCTGGGGTAATGCCTGAACTTGCACTGCCAGCTCAGGATGGGGCAGCAGGAAAAGATAAGGGCAGAGAATAAGATAAAACATAGGGTGCTGGGGAAACCAAATATGCTTTGGGTAAGCAAGAGTATTAAGCTGAGGGCTTGTGGGAAAAGCAAGGAGTTGGAATCCCACCAAGGAGTTATATGGACAAGAAAGCAGAGGGCCTACACTTGTTTGTAGAGCAGGATGTGCAGCAGGCTGGTCCATACCCAGATCTGATGGTCTGCTGACAGGGAAGGAGCGCGCTTGGAGGACAGAGCAGGCAGGGGTGGAAGCACATCCTTTTGGACTGGTCCTTATGGCCTGGAAAAAGCATCCTGGTAATTAATACCCACCAATGCTGAAACCCGAAGAAATTAAAGTTTGAGACCACCCTGGTCTGCCTCAGTCTTGATTTACAAGTTATCTGAACTCTGTGTAAGCTCTTCGTAATCTTCTTAAAGATGTTACTATGCAGCTATGCAGAAACTGTAAGTAAATCAGTGAGAGAGATTTACTAACAAAACAAAAGGCAAGTAACAGTCTGAGGTGTAACACCTCCTTGATCGTCTAGGCTCAGAAACTACCTCTGAGCTCCCCCTAGTGAATTGTGTTGGTTTCCTACACGTAGACATGTCTGCTGGCTACCATATAGCTATAGTTTGAATAACTTACTTCAAAAAACACACACGTGTAAAACGAATAGGCAACAAAGGATCTTTGCACCCATCTCGGAACAGCTTACATCAGTTTTTCCTCTTTTTACAAATTGACAGAAAGGTAAAAACTACAGTAGAGAGGAATAGAGTTTTAACAGTGTTGCCGCCAAGTGGACTATTGGACTATTTCTAAAGATCTTGCAAAACAAAAGCAGCAAGCTTGTATGATTTCCTACTGTAGATAGCACAAATTCAATATTCTCTACCATAGCATTTCCAGATCAGGGTTTGGTAGAGGGCAGAAGAGGGGGCCTTTGGTCATCATGTTTGCAAGAACATCCATCATAGACAGAGCAGGCACATCAAGCTGTTCCTTGGCTTGTCTGTTCTGCTATGTTCATAAGACTAAATTTTGTTGCATCATTTAGTTGCAACCACAAATTAACTTCTGTTCGTATAGCCATCCTTTTTTTTTTTTTTTTTTTCAGGATTCCTCTGCCAGATAAATCCCTGTCTCCCAGTTACCTTGCCACTAGCAATCTTCTACTGTCCTGTCCACCTCCAGCTACAGCAGACAGGTGATCCCGCCCTGCCTGGCGTTATCGGATCCGGGCACATGTTTAGCAGCAGGCGCGATAGCAGGTGCCGAGGTGGGCAGCTGTTATCCCATGAGCTAGAGGAGTAAGAGCCAAGGGGAAGTTAAATGACCCAGACGAGGAAGAGAAGGAAGGGCTGCAGCTTTCATTCAACATTACCGAGCGAGCAGCATGTCCCTGCTCACCGCACGGGCTTCATCGCAGGCTCACAAAGAGGAAGGTTGTTTCTTTGCTTTTTATAAAGACCTCAGAGCGAGCGGAGGCACTCAAAGGCTGGGCTGGCAGGAGCCTTTGCACCATCTTCTCACTTGCTGGATAATTGATCATTGAGATCAATTGATCACTAAGAGTTTAAAAGCACTTTTCAACATAGCTGCTCTGTCTTGCCTTAAGGAAAAAGAAAGCCAGCAGTAATTCAGGCTTCCACGGAGACCCATAGTGCCATTGAAATCTGTGTTCAATCTCCAGTTCTACACGCTGCCTGCAATGTGCAAAAGTTGGGTCTACGTTCATTTTTTAGCTGAAATAGCTAAAGCTGAATGTGCTGCAAAACATAACATGTACAAGAAATGTACAGCGTGTGGAATGAAACAGAGCATGCGAGCAAGCTGGAGCAACACGGTGAGACTCTGTATCAGAGGAAGCATAGGAGCCTGAAATCATTTGGTCTGGAGTTACGAGGACTTGAAGGAGAAGTAAAACAAAGTTAATAGCAGCATGCTAGGGCCTTGTTAAAAAATGACAGTTATCACTAAAACAAAGTAAGCGCTCACGTAGCAACACCAAAGACCCCTTAATGGATCAGCTAGAGTGTTATTACATTTACACATTTACATTACATATATGCCATTACATACCTGTAGTACCTGCCCCACCAGAAGAAAGCTTATTTCTAGTGATCATGGGGCTTCAGGCCCTTGGAAAATATTGAGAGTTCTGATTCGCCTTCTCCCACTTTATTTTTTTGTATACAATACACAGGAATTTGTCTTTTCACGAAAAGTGGCCCATCTTCTTTATAGGGATAGTAAGATGCAGTAGATAAAGCTTAAGCTGAAAGTAGGATATTTTATCTTAAAGATAACCCATTAGGATTTAAGCATGTAAGTCATCTCTGAAAATGGACCATAGGCGCTCCCTACACATCATAATTACCAGTTAAAGAGATGCTAAACCTGCATGCCTGGTTCAGATAATATTCCAAGCAGCCTGAAACACTCCCTCAGGCACTAATGAGGTGATCCGTGCGCCGATGGTTTTCACCCAAAGCAGTGGGCGCAGAGGGTTCATTGAACATCGCCCCAGTCCGCGGAGCTGAGCTGTGCCTGTCTGAGCATTATTGCTTCAGGCACTTTGTTTCGGCGCTAGCCATGGGTCTGGCAGGCTCTGGTTGTGGGCAGACATTTCTGCTTGCTTGTACAGCTAATTTCTGGTAGGTAACTTCTGGTGGGACGTCGCCACGCGCCAAGGAAGGGCACCCGCTGCGCTGGAGCCAGCAGAGGGCACCGCCGCTGTGAGGCGGCCGGGCTCCGTGATGCACCGTCCCCTGCGCTGCTGGCCCTGCTCTGAGGACCTGTCCGCTCAGGCTCATTTAGCTCATTAGGGCTTTCCCTCTGGTCTGCAGAGCTGTTGTCCTGTATTTGGACGTAACTAGGGAGAGGGAGAACAAACCCAAGGAAGGGCAGAGTGAGTAAAAAGCTCTAATTTTGAAGTGGCGTTTTGGAAAGAACATGCTGTACACAGCTCAGCATTTGCTTTTAAATAGTTGAATAAAAAACTGGATGCTCATTTAGTTTTGTGGTGTCTACTTAAAACTAAGCACAAGCACATATGATAATGTTTTATTACATCCTCTGAGACTGGGAGTTTGCTTTCGCAGGAGTACCCTGTAGGGCCTATGCTAAAGCATCAAGGGTGGGAAACACAGCACAAACCCATAGGCCTTCAGCTCCCATCGTCAGCTGCCTAGAAGCAAGTGACTGCAGAGAATATCTGAAATGCCCAACTAAAATACCATGTAATCACTCAGCAGCAGATAAGGTTCTGGATTACAACGAGCATATTCCTAAATGATCCCTGCAAATACAGCCCGTGAGGAGCTTCTTTCATTCAGACCCCAAAGCTGCTGTGGTCTCAGTTTAGTTCCCACTGGGTCCTTTTTGCTTCCTCTCAGGCCGAGTCAGCGCCACTATTAAATACGGCTGCTTGTTTCCCACATCACTGCAGCTGTCCTCAGTGTGGCACAGGACTCTGCTCACTGCTGGGAAGAGACAACACGAAGGCCACAAACAGCTCCTAAAGCTGCTCTTTGAGGGGATAAAAAAGCAGCAAGTACTTTTATAACGAACATGTTACTACAAAACTAATCGCTAATTGGTGAGCAGCGCCAAGGGGGCGGCGCTGCCGATTTTGCTGCCCTAGAAAACCACCGGAGGCACCTGTGCACTTTGGGGCCTGTCCTGGCCTCCACCAACGTTCTGGCCAAACAGCAACACTGCCACCTGCTTCTGAGTCTCCTGTGTACACAAAGAAAGCTGGAATTACCTGAACTTCACCAGAAGTTTTAAGAGATGAAAATTTACTCTTCCTTACCTATCCCAGCTCGGCTATCCAGGAGGTTAGTCATGAACTGATGGAGCCAGGGCAAATTCCCATGGTAGGTGGAACCGAAAAAACCTTACAGTCATCCATGCCCTCGCAGCAGCAATCTCTTGTCCAAGGTTGGCTGGACACAACTCCTCCCCCAAAGTTGCTACAAGTCACACAAGCTGTTGAGAAGCTTGAGAACCTTTGAGAGAACTGACTGCCCTTCCCAGGACTAACTGAGGGCAAGAAAGAATCAGGCATCAGGAGGGCATGGCAGGACAGGCAGGGCACTAGCGAGAACCTGGTTTTCTGTCTTCTTCCACCTTTTAAAAGGGACACTCATTCCTTTCAGTGTTGCAAAACCAATTACACAACATAGGTTTCAAATCTCTAATTACAGCGGATGCTTCTGCCTCAATATTGCTGGAGGGAAACATTCACGTAATGAAGCTACGGCATCTGTGACACTAATATCATGTGCCACACTGGTCAGAAACTAGTTCACTGCCAAGTTTTAGTGCTACCATTCTTGGTGGCAATTATTTGCCATTACGATTAAATCTTACGATTGAAAGAATCATCATCAAGGCTGTCCATAAACAAAAATGTTTTCACCTGAAACAAGGAAATAAATAAGCAAAATGGTATAAGATTTATTAATAATCTGTGACACATTTTCAAAAAAATCTAATTATTTAAGGGTCAAAGGAAAAAAAATGCAGTGATAATGAATAGTCTAATCTTTTAGAACTGAAACTAGGTCAACAACAAATTTAATTACCCAGACAGTATGGAAACTGCTCTTGCTAACCTACTTTGGAGGGAAAAAAAACAGTATCAGGATGATGGTGTCATGAAAAGGAATTAGGAAATGTCATTACTGAAATATGCTATTATTAAAAATAGAGGATATTAAGATACTGAAACAATGGGAAAGTTACAGCAGCCGCTTATGCAATTCTTTTGGTATGTCTTTCATTGAGAAAATAGCAGTTTGCTTCAAGTTAATTCACTTTAGTGCTAATCCATAACAATACCATGTGTTGCTTTTTCTTAGCATTCTCTTTTAAAACAAGAGTGTCTTGAAGCATTTTACTAGTCCTAAGTATCAGAGGGTAAGCTAGGTATTACTTCCAGTTTAAGGAGGGCAATTGGGATAAGCGTGCCAAGCCTTTTGGAAATGAAATTCCTCTACAGGGCCTCAGTGCAATGCTGGAAGGGAAACTAAGCACCTTATGGCCCAGCAGGTCTTGCAGAAATGCTGAGCTTGGGGGTGACAGCTGCTTTACACAGCTATTCCTCGTAGGCAAGTACGATGTCCACAGGAGGTGGAAGGAGGAGAGCAAGGTCTGCATACTCAACGGCTTGGCCTTACAGAGATACTGGGAGAGAAGCACATGCAGAAATCTGCTATCAGGACCTGTACACTGACAAATAGCATGACACATCATGTGCTTTTAAGCCGCAAATATACTAAAGATACTAAAATGCATATCTCCAAAAATTGAAAGTTCATCATTAGTAAAATCATGGCAATCTTTCTGTGCAAGAACAGTTCTGAGATTTCAAAAACTGTCTTTGTTCTAGCTAGAGATATTGTTGCAACATTGTCAAAAGGCTCTTTCCTATTTTGCTGAGTGCGTTTTGGAAGAAAATGACCTGATTTTCAAAGTGTTCTGATCCTCATGGAGCTGCATATTACAAAGTAAAGCAGCCCTGTTGCAGCTTCTCCGAAGAGCTTTGCTTGTTAGGGATAAGTCAATGAGCCAAATCCCAGAAATACAGGTGCTTGTACTGTTTGGTTTGGGCTTTTGTTGCATACGTATTACGATATTGTCTTTAATTACATTAAAGTATGCTGGTGCCTCCAAGGACTGCTATTCCTGTGGTCACTGTGAAGCTGTTCTTCAGTATCCTTTCTGCCTGCCTTATTTAGTGAGTGGGCGCAGCTTCAAATGCTTCCTTCACACCACGTTCTGCTTATGAAATTATACACCTTAAGTGATGGATTAGCACTAATCTTACTGCAGCATTTGAAGGTCTTATTTCAAATATTGAGGTGTTATTTTAAAAAGGATACAAAGCATAGAAGATGATTTCTGCCAACAAGACTGTCTAATATTTTGAGAGAAGGCTGCACTACAATGTACAATAAACTTGTGCACCTTAGGCCAAATACACACATCATGTTCAGACCATTTGCTGTTTTGAGGGTGGTTTGGGGCTTAAAATGTAGTTGCAGTGGAAATTTGGAGTTTATCTAAATCAAACGCTTGCTAGGGAAGAAAACTCAAAGGTAAGCGAGCATCTTTTGATGATAACATGCATTCATAACATTTAAAGGCCAGTGTGTCAGCAATTTACGTGACAAAACAACGCTCCTCACAAAAAAAATAAGCAGCAGCAGCAGGACTCTGTTACTTGTCTTTGTAAAGTGAGATATTTGAGGTAAAGAGACAACAAGAAACAGCCTGAAGAAAGGAATAATGCAGTTACTGCCCTCCTATCTCTTCTCTTTCTCTCTCTCCCAGTATCACATTTGGAGCAAATTTGCAGCAATGAGTATTTCATTACGAGGAAAATCCCAGTTATACAACCTGTTTTAATTTAATTAATGCCCTTCTAGATGTTCTCTTACCATGTTTTTACCCTCGCTTGGAAATCATGGCAAGAGCTTAAAAGCAGCAGCCCAGTCAGGCAGGCTCAGGTAGGGAACTTAGTCCAGGAAGGCCTTACAATGAATCTAACAAGCAACTGGAGGTGACAGGAGAATTCACCTAACAGGTTTATTTCTGTTTTTCCTATGTGTGTGCCCTGTGATGTGCAATTTCTCAGTGCATCTTAATTACCAAATCTCTACTCATACTATCCTTGCACTGAGGGGCACATTAGGAATAAGGCTAACCTCTGTGAAGATTAATGGTGTGAGAAACACACATTTTAAGATTATCTCTCAAAGCCTCTAATACTAACACTTTCAAAAATGGCCTGGTAACATTGTGCACAATTTGTTTATTTTTCAGATAAACACTGGTAATATGAGGACTTTTAAAAATTTTGCCCCGTTGCAGGTAGATTAAAATGAGAAGCACTGACAGCTCCAGATACTGCAGATGATATCAGATGCTTTTAGCCCTCATTCCCACAGGGAAATGCTAAGGTGTAAAAACAGTCTATAATTCCGTAGTCTTCCTCTCAGCTAGCTTAAAATAACAATGAAATTTCATCCTCCAGTCATTATCATGTTAAAAAAAAAGGAAAAAAAAAGCCTACAAAAAATAAAACCAGATGCAATTTTCCTATCTGGCAGCATAGCACAAAAGTTGTCTGGGATACTGAAATATATCTTCCTATTTTGAAACATTTCTTTCCTACATTCCCCCTGAAAAAAGCTATCACCTCTGCAGAATGATGTTGGTGTTGCTTAAGAGGCTTCACTTAGGGGCATACCCTGGCCCCACTCACTGTAAGGAACATCAGAATATGTAAATAAGAATAATTATTCCTGTTACACATGTGGGGTATTGAAACACCTCAGGATTAGCTGATGTGCTTAAGGTCACACAGGAAATTTGTGAAAGAGCAGGAAGTTAAATCAGCGTCTCCCAAGTTCCAATTTTGTGTCATTATCACTTAATCATCTGCCTCCCCCAACTACTTTAAGCCAGGTCCCAGCACACAATAAAACATTTATTTATATTGCTATTCCTTCTCTCAAATTCTAGTGTCTCCATCTCCTGAAGTAATTTAACCTACTCCAGCGCCCAAGTTTTTTTAACCACCTTCATCTTACCTATGCTCTGTTTACTCCTGCACTGCCTTATCCCCAGTTTAGCAGATAAGCTGGCTGAAACTATGAAACCCTATGGGCAGAGTGTAAAAGCAGTGCTTTATAAAGCGGCAGCCCGTAGACATATACAACATATCTCCCTTTTAACAAAGCCAGCATCTTCTCAGCTGCTTTCATTGATGCTGCAGGCAGGAGCTGGAGTTACTGATACACCCGAATCCTTTTCCTCCACCATAGTAAGTAATTCAGCACCATTTTAACTACGCTCCCAGTGAGCACTATTTTGACCCATGGAGACTCTTTAAATGTCACGTTTCCCCTCTGAAGCCATTAGTTCTTGGAAAACAGCTGATTCTTTCTGTCTTAGTCTCTCTCTTGTTTTGGGTCATACATAACTTAGTCCTTCAGTGTCCCTTACATTCTCTTTGGTTAAAATCCAGCAGGAAGAGATCATCCACATAGCCATTATGTAACATAACTTAAAAAATTCCCAGCTTCAGCCAAAAATAACCTCTTCCCCCAAACTAATACGGTTTATGTGACGTACATAAAACCAATGCATTGCCTTTGCAGTGCTAGTATCTGGATGCTAATGCCATAATCCCAATTGGAAAGCCTGTGTTCTGGCAAAACTACTGCAGATGTAACAGAAGGTAAAAGAATGAGAAATCATTTTTGTACCAGCATCAATTCTGCTCAAGTTCCTGAGTCGGGACTGCAAGACTTGCCTCTTAGACACTATAAATAGCATTCACTCAATTCCCTCTTTGCTACCTTGTGCTTTCCCTAAGTGCTGGTTTGTATCGGGCTTTTTTTTTTTTTTCCTCTCATCTTACACTCAAGATTAAGCTGAATAAACCAGTGAACTCTTGTTCCCTTGTGTCTGTGCAGGGTCCAGTCTGCAACTGAAGGCTCAGGAGACACAGCTCCCTAATTATATATATCACTAACAATAACTGTATATTTGTTCCCACTCCGTACCTCTGATGTGGTGTTCCCATCACCAGGTACAGCCTCAACATCATACACAAACATAGACACTTCCCCTTTCCACTATGCTTTTGTCCGGTTGGGGTGGATGGGTAGGAGGGTATTACAGAAACATCAGTTTAATGTTGGATTCCTGTAATAGAACATGCCAAGATGTGAATGAGCCAAGGACAGAGCCTGTGGGAGGCCTCCTGCCACAAGGGGGCTCTCTCTTTTCCCCCTTCCCCCAAACTTTATCAAACCAAGGGCTCCAGGTCAGCCCAGATGTTCCAGCAGCAGCAGCAGCTCTGTAATTGCTCAAGCTTTTCTCCCCAGCCCTCACATCAAACGGGCTTATTTGACTTTCAAATGCATCTCTATCAAAAAAATCCCTGTCAAATGCAGCTGCTGGGACTCTTTACTCCCTCACCTCTCTCCAGGTAAGTCCTGAGCTTCAGGTGTCAGCAGACGGGTCCCTCCCAGTTCAACTCTGACTGGACGTGATGATCTCAAAGGTCTTTTCTAACCATAATAGTTCTATGATTCTATGATTCTACGAGTAGTTCTCGTTGCAGACCTGCAGTGCAGCAGGTGAACTCTCCTGCTGCCATCCTGCCTCCTCAGCACCGAGAGCTCCGTCCATCGGTCCTCTCTTGGGGAGTGGACGCTTCGCTCGTCTCCAGCCTCGGTTAAACTAGGCCCTTTGCTCTTCTCACATGTTTGTAAGGAAGATGTGCCACTTCCTATGAGTTTAATAAAGGCCTTATTGTCTGTTTCATCTAGCTGCCATACTGTTTCGCTCCCTGCTAGGTTTGCTTTCAGCTGAGTCCAGATGAACTGTTTCTGATCTCATTAAAAAGCTGAACGTAGTTTACTGCCTTATATCAAATCACGCCAGCCTTGTGGCACAACCACACAGGCAAATCTATAGACTTTGCTTTGTGATTTGGTTCTAGCATGAAGCCTGGAAGTGCTCATACTCATCTAGCAAAAAACTTTGAAGGCCTGGTCAAGATTAACTCTATTTAACAGTCTGTGTTACTGGGAAGATATGGCTGTGTCTCCATGTGAGGAAGAACTTCTCTACTGTGATGGTGACCGAGCCCTGGACCAGGCTGCCCAGAGAGGTTGTGGAGTCTCCTTCTCTGGAGATCTTCGAACCTGCCTGGACGCCACTGTGTGCCGCATGCTCTAGGTGACCCTGCTGGAGCAGGGGGGTTGGACTAGAGGATCTCTAGAGGTCCCTTCCAACCTTAACCATTTTGTGATTCTGTGATTCTGTGTTCTAAACATTGGTTCTCGGCAGCTTAGCTATCCACCTCTCATTCCATGTTAGTTCATTTATTCACTTGCAGCGCCCTGCAGATGAAAAGACTGTTTGGTACTGTGGCTGCAAAACGAGCAGCGAGCATGGCACAATTGCTAACACCATAAAGAGCTGTCTTCAGCTATGTCCGCAATGAATGTTGAGAGGCAGATCTCTAAGAGAAAGGTTATTGACAACAGTAAAACTGGAGATAGAGGGTAATTCTGTGGAATCCATCTACTGCATGAAAAGCTCTAGAGAAACACAAAAAACATAGTAAATCTTCTGTTGAACCTTCCTTTATATGGGATTACACACCACGGTATGTTGGTGCCTCTTCAAAGAGATCGTCATTGCCCAATTAACCCCAAACACGGCAAGATGAAGGCTTTAAAATTATTTCAACCTACCTGCCTGTCTTAGCTTAGGACAGCACTTTTTTCTTAGGAAACTCCTATTTCAAGCCTGCCTTTCTTGATCTTCCTGCGATCCTGAGTGCATCCATTCAAAACTTTTCTGCAAGTTTTCTATGGTTTCTGTCATTCTTTTGTTCTGAGATTCTAAAGTGCTCAATCCCTTACTAGGTATTTTTTGATTAAGGAAAACCAGCAGGTTTAGATCCTTAAATCATTTTGGGGCATGACCAGGAGAGAAAACACTTTGAAATTCCTTTCAAAGGACCAGGGGACACTGTGCACTCTTTTCTGTGCTGCTCTGCAGGCAGCACCATCTCAAATCCTGGCCTCAAAGCCAGCTCGATCTCCTGCCAGGAGAACATTGTACTTGCAGGCACGGCTGCTGCTGTCACCCAGAGGAAATAATACAGCAAGAGCATCTCCTCCAGGCCAGCACGTATATGCAGGGACCCAGCAGCTCCTTGATCTCTAGCTGCGGGAGCATATTGAAAAAAACAGGCTGTTTTGGAGTTTTGTGATCCTAAGGGTGTTTATAGAGAAAGCGTATCTGTTCTGTTTGCTTTTGAGAGACCTGCTGCTTCCGGCCGTCGCAGCTCTAAAAGGAGCACATGAAATAGTACCTGTCCCCCTGGCTGCTCTGTGCTGGGAAGTCAGAGCTGTGAAAGGTGCCAGTCCAAAGATGAACAAAGTGATGGAGGTGGCAGCGTGGGTGGGCTGGGTAAGACTTGCAAAATTCAGTCACTTCACTGCAAATATCATTATCCTACTGCATAAGCTGATATAGAGAGGTTCTTTCTAATGGGTCTGTTTTATAATACATGAGGCACTTACTGCTAATGGTCATGTTTTGCTTTTGTAAGTAAAACATGGGCTATTACCCAGCAATGAATTGGTTCAGAGAAGCAAAGCCCTATTTATAGAATAATGTAAGAGAGGATAGATGAGAAGGTTGAAAAAAAAAGAGTTTAACACTGCTTAATTTACCTCTTTCAACTAAGGGAGAATGTTCAATAATACAGAAATTGTAAGGGAAAATAAAGGATATTAAAGACATTTTGAGGGAAGCCAAGAACATCTGAAAAGGTTTTCATCTTTTGCATTTGTAAACAGCGATGACAACATCCACTTAGCAATCAAAATATTGCTGTGCCTCAGAAGAACTTCATTTCTGCCGGAGGCAGTGGTGGTGACCACTGCTTCTGAAGAAACAAATGTTCTTGTTTCTTCACTACTGATTTTGGCACAGTGATAGGTACAAGCAGGAAGCCCAACAGAGCTGGGAGATCTAGGCTTGATTTTTTTTAAATACAATTCCCTATGGATAGTTCCTCCTCTTACTTCCCTGGTACTTAACAGAGTATGAATAGCAAGGGGCAGGCAGTGAAATACAGAGACTGCAGACAGCTTGAATCTTGTTTTCTGACGATAGCTGTTGCCATTTTATTATGTGTTCTCATGTGGTTGATACACTTTGTTTTTAATATATGTAAATAGCAACCAGCTATTACCAAAAATACTCAAAAATGGCATTTGGACTTAGTGCAGCATACTGGAGAATAAATTCATTACCTATCATTGATAGACGTCTATCAGAAATATTTTTCATCCTTTACCAATAAAAACTTTTGATCATCTTATATCAAAGCTCTTCATCTTCTTTCTGAGTTTTTTTTTCTAAAGTGCACTGAATTCATCTAGCTCAGGAAAAGTTATAACTCTCATGTCCCTAGAGATTTCTTTCTTCTTAGTATGGTTTGTATACAAACAAGTTGCATAAATTCAGTCCGAATTCCTGCTCTAAGTGACAAAAAACTCCAAAACGTTCCTCTCTGATTGGAATTTTGATTGAAATAGAGAGGGAAGTGTTCCAACATGCTACAAAAAAAAAGACCTGAAAGTGTTAAGGTGTACAGGCACAAGGATTCTCAGCATCACCTACAACTGGCGGGATTTGTGCTATCTCTGGCAAAAAACAGCAATTTAAAATCTTGGAGAGGAAGAGGAAGATTGCATTGACATCACTCTCTCTAGTAAAAAGATACAGAGAAAAACTGATGAATGAATCTAAAATAAGGGAAAGTCAAAAAATACACATTTTTAGGTTTAAAGTTGATACAGAAGTTTTCTCCTGTTGTGTAACCTCTTGTACATATATGACTTCATTGTCACTTCTGATACAAATATTAGTTTCTCATGAAAATATACCAGTTCAGGAGAGCAGAATGAAAGCTGACAAGCTGAAGAGATGACCTCTAAAAAATGCCACCTTGATGCTTCTGTAATGGATTACAAACAGCAATCATGAAATGAGGTCACATTTCAGCAAACCTGTGAGAACTAATAGTTTTCTCACTGCAGTGCTCAGCACATGGCACTGGCTGAAAAAAAATAGCTCCCACTCACAAAGCTGCTTTTGGTAATAGTTTTAGAGGCGATTGGACTATTATAGCCCAGTAGTGGGGCTTTTACAGTCATTTTCAGCTCTGTGCAATGAAATGGGACACGACCATTAAGGGTCAGTTGACACAAGGGTTATTGGAAACTTCCCTAGGAGCCTGACAAATGAGCCCCTCATCAGGGGCCCAGTTTGACTACAAGAGGACACTTCGCCAGGCAGTTTCTCGGCCAAAATGAAAAAGAGAGAGCTGACTGATCTGCTGTCATAGGAAGCTGAATTCAAGCTTGATTTCAAGAAAGCGCAGATCAACATACTATATAGCTATTAATAGTCTGATATTAGCCAGGTCTTTGGAAGTTTGGATGTGCTTCAATAAAAAACAAGCTCAGGATGAGCTCAAGTGCAGAATCAGACCTTTGGTTGAAATTCACTGACGTCAGATCCACAGTTTCTTAGCTGCTTTGTTGAAGAGAACGAAGGGATGAAAGCAGTGACTAGTATGTTCAGTGAACTCAGGACCCAGTCGGCACAGTGTGTCTACGCACTTGGAGCCCATCTAGTTTCCACAGGATCGCCAATGCCCCTGGTCAGGAGTCAGATCATGATTCAGAAATGAAGGATCTTCCTCTCTTCCTGTTATTTTTTGCAGAAGAACCATTTACAACAACAAATTATTCTACCGAGAAAGGCCACTTTCAGCCCTCCTCTCCAGGTCACCAGATATGACACTATGATTAGTTTGGTGATACGTTACCTCACAAGTTTCAGTGAAGTTATACCAAAGTCTCTGCTTATTTTCTTTTAAATTCTAGTTTTCACTCTTTTGGGCTATAAAGAACAACTCGAAAACACAAAACTCAAAGATAACAAAAGCAGCTAACTGACTCTTCAGAGTTCACTATGTTTTAAGCCAACCTAAAATTCTGGGTGGCCTCATTCACTGGCTTTTGGGTGAAGGCCAAGGGAGGGCATGTTGGAAAACATGGGGCTGGCATTCCTCCCTTCAAACCGGAAGCCACTGGGATGGGCTGGGTTGAGTTGTTTTGTTTTGTTTTTTAATTGAACTCAGAGTACAGATTGACCTGTGGTCACTAGCCAGGCCATCCACCCAGTTGATAGGATTTCTGTAACTTATCTGTCAATTTGTTTTCAGAATGATGCAATAACATAACATGTAGTACTTCATACACACCCATCTAAAGTAGCTGAGCTCTGTGGCTTTTCCTTTAGCTCTTAAAACAAGACAAATGGACCAAAGAATTCAAGAATCTTACATTATACATTAAAACCAAAACCCAACCTCATGCAGATTATTCTTACTTACCACTCTGTTTTGAGTTTGATCACAAAATTCTCAGTCGAGATACTGCTCATTTACTTGAATTTCACAGAACATCCTATTAGTTTTTGCATACATTTAGAAATCACAATACCCAAAAAGGCTCATATGTTTTCTTTGGGACAGTTTTTATTTTTATTTTTTGCTACAGTATTCAAAATACAAGCTTGGGTGATGGTTCAAACACAATTGTTATTCCTTTTGCTAAAGGAAGCTAAAGTTAAATTTGTTACAAATAGCTATTACTCCTTTAAGATGGTCTTGTTCTTACATTATGGTACAAACTAGGCAACCATGTTTTCTTAGGAGTATAACGTCCCTTTTGGTCATTGAGAGGACTTGTCCTTTATTCCCAGGAAGCCCTAAACGAGAGCCTCCCTTTTGGTTAAGTTATTTCCCGCTGTTTGTAACCAGGGTACCTGTTTTCCTCCAAGTATGGAAACAAAGATAATAGGAAAGATTTAAAAACACAGGGTGCATCTAGACTACAAGCTTCTGCTGGCATTCAAGGGCTGTGGAAAACGCACCTTCTTACTGACACTGTTTCGAAAACATGCCTGCGATGCCATGGTAGAGAGCAGCTTTTCCTGCTGCAGTGTATGCTCTTTGGGAAGGGGTGTCGTTATGCCACCAGAAAGCTCTTTTTTGGATGCTTTTACTGAATCTACAGCAAGAAACTTGTTGCTTTTGCTCTACTAGGAGAGCCACTCTATATATACATACACACATTTGTGTGTGTATTTATATATATATATATATATATATAAATAAAAGAAGGCAGGGGTTTCTAATAGAGTGCTACAGCGTCAGCTTGAAATGCAGGCATATTTCACGGAATGAGTTTTAGCTGCTGTCATGAACCATTCCCCAAATTTTCCTGCAAACTACCAATGGTTTTATAATGGCATAGTATTTCTCTGCTATTGCCAAGCAGAAAACCCATACAAACAATTGAAGGGAATGAAACCGAATGAATTAAAGCTGTTATACACAAAAGGCTGCAAAATGCCAAAAGTGGGGGTGGGGAAGCCCTTGTTCTTCCAACTGCTTCTTACAACAGCTTTAACTGTTGCTCGTCATTTTACAACAAAATAGACAAGAGAATCACTGATAAAATCAACTCTTTCTTTTGGTTTGCATTTACCTGACTGTGGGACGGCAAGCACTCAGGTCATAGCAATCCAAAGGGAGCACAGTGTAGAGGAAGGCCCTGGCACACCGACCTGCACACGTCTGGGCTTCGACGCAGACAAATGAGCTTAGGTTCGTAGCCACAAGCGGGATAACGCACGACAGGCCATGCAAACTATTGTCCTGATGGCAGCGTCACACGAAGCAAGAGTTAGTACCGACGGCCTTCTATAAAGGGACGAAAAAAATAAGACTATCTTTAAGATTAAACTAAATAATCACACCCAGATTCAAGTACTTGGCTGCGAGTGAGCAGTGAAGCGCTGAGATGGGGAAGCCTGTGCGTCGGCGCCCTCGCGGCTCCCTCGCACCCCGGGCGGCGGCGCCGCGGCACAAGCCGGGAAGGCTGCAGGATGCTCCGGGCGGGAGCGCCAGCGCAGGGCGGCTGGGCCGCACGGAGCAGCCGGCCACCGTTCCCCACTGCGGAGCGGCGCCCTCCCTCCCTCCCTCTGCGTGACACCAGCGGGTCCGTGCCCTCGGAACGCAGCACTGAGCTGATGCGCCCTGCACAGGGCTGGACCACAGACTTGGAACTGAACTGCTTACGAAAAATTATGTTGACTTTTAATAGCTTTACAGGTTTGAATAAAATAATTAAAAAAATAGTTTTAATAAAATGAACCTAGGAGTACAGGATCTTTGATCTTCATATTTGATATACTTCTGCATAAATAGTTCTATCTATACCTCTTGATCTTTTTTGGTGATGAAGTGCACGAGAACTGAAGTTTTTTAAGCTGAAATCAATAGTTGCTGCTTGAGGAGTAAACTTAATATCCTGAAATGCTCAATGCAAAGTTGCAGAAACCCCAAATATATTCTAATTGCACAGTCATTATAAATACATTTTTAACCAAATGCATGCTTTGTCATTACTCTTAAGTAAATTAGCAAAAAAAGAGAAAATTAAGACTATCTTTAAAATAAAAACTAAATAAATAAACCCAGACTTAAAGCAATAAACTGAACCAGTCAGTAACACTTAGAGATACAAAAGTGTCTTCCTCTTTCTCCTTTATATTAGCCCAGCCTTATAATACTCTGACAGCAACAAAAAATACGCCAAATTATTGTTCTTATGCTTCCTTTTGAAAGCAAAAGTTTTCATTAATTCGGGCATTTTAAATCTGATAGCTTTAATACAAAGCTGCAAATGAGGCTCCCTATCGTATAAAGAGTCTCAGCTGTGAAAACAAAAAGAGAAATCACACATGCAATTTATTCTAGAAAAGGTGATTTTAACTTTAAAAACCCGTTAAGTATAACAGTGCATTAGGAACAGCCAAGCTCACTAGAAGGATGATTCGCTTGCAAACGCCAGAAAGCATGATCATTTAACGTTGATCATTCTGAGCAATATCTTGAGGATTTCACTTCATAATATTTTACAAAATAATATTCTAAACCTGAACATACTGCATCATACAATGTTAGTAAGCAGGACAGCACTGAGTGGAGTGGAGCCCTCCTAATGCAGTATCCTGAGGTGTAAAGGAATCGTTTCGCACTAACACCTTCAGCAGGAGAGGCTGCTATTTGTGCAAGAAGAGTTGCCACATCTTGACCACAGCATGGGCCAAAGGCCTGTGTATCTGATTCTGACCTTAACAGTCACGTCAGCGTTTCTCTCACATACCACAACGCAGGAAGGGCTGCTGAGCACCACGTGATAAAAATACTCATTTAAAATTATTCTTTTTACTTTTCTCTGTATAGCAGATAGAAAAAGAGAGAACAGATTTTACAATACAAATGTCAAAACTGAGGGGGCAAATAGATGCAAATGTGCTTTGCCTGCAGCAATGAGTGCCCTGGACTGTCAACCTCTTGTGCATCTGAATTTCTACTGTTGGATCAGCCCCACTTTACAGTAATATTCCCTCACTGAGAGAAACCGCAGCCACATAGTCCAGTGATCTTGTGCACTCATCTGGAGTGTAAGAGAATCAGACATAGGTCCTAATCCCAATAAATATTCACAGACAAAGGCAAGGATCATTATTCCCCATTTACAGAGGGGAAACTGAGGCACCAAGTGATTGCTGCAAGTCAGTGACCTGGCTGGAAAGAAAACCCAGTTAGCCTGACACCTACTTCCAGGTGCTTTTAAATTACCAAAAGCCACTTTTCTATTAATATGAATACTTTACTAAATATCTTATTCTTGTTTCTGTGCTCAGTGAGACGATGATTTTCCTTTTTAACCTTCTATTTCTGAAACAGTTCACGCAATGCTGGGAATAAAGTTCCAGGAAATCTAGTGAAATCTGCCCGCAGATTTATCCCATTCATGATATTCACCATAAGATACATGGTCAGCCCGTTTATCACAGAACGAGGGCTCAGTGAATGTCATTGCACTCTTCTCACTCCACCCAAATTATTACATGGCTCACCAGGAGAATTAAAATGGAGAAAAATAGTACGACTTAGAAGAAAAATAATGCTTTCATAAAACACAGACTTATTGCATGATAGCTGGAGGCAACACCTTTGCACAAACAGCTGTAAATCAAAGATGTCCTTTTACTAAGCTTCCAGAGATTGCTTACACAATGTGTGGCAATGGGAGAGCAGATAGAAGATAAGTTAATTTTCTTCTTTCTTCTTCACTTGCTCGAGATGTTGAAAAGCTGCTCAAAATGGTGACGAGAATGACTTTTTGCTCTCCCACACCACACTGCTACAGCTTAAGATGTGAACATTTTGCCACCTGATTGCTAAACTAGGACTTTTCTTGATTAATAAGTAAAAGTATGAGTACATAACCAAATATACATCAGCTGAAGGTGGCAAGTGTTATAGAGAACTTGAAGTCACTTTTTTTTTTTCTTTTACCAGTAATCGTGGGTGTGCTCTTAGCGTGCTGTCTCTGCCCATTTCTGCTACGAGAAGGCTATCCAGTGTTTAAGTTCCTCCATACGCTGCAATATCTGTGTATAATAAAAGTCCATGTTGGCTGCAAAATCTGTGCACACGGGGGATTCCATGTCACCAAAAGTGCAGTACAAGGCAGTTCCTCCAACGCTAAGGAAAACAGTTGCTATGCAGAGCAGGATCAGCAAAATGCAGGAGCCGCCAGCCACTTCATCTGCAAATGCAAAAGCAGAACATGTGAAAAAGGACAATGTCCAAAACAATATAAATGCTTGTGAGAAATCTGAGATGGGTTTGGTCCACAAATTGGTCAGGAGGTAGACTCGCACACCGATGCTCAACATGTCAAAGTGACAATAATCCATCCCAAGAACTGTATGTATCGCTGCCTGGGTGGAAACAGATCACCCTTCTAAACTCGAGTAACTATGTAGCTTCACTTCTGCAACCTGTTCACCTCTCCTGGCTTATCTTGCTTGTGGAGTTACACTATACTGGAGCACAACAACGTAAATAGGAGAATGTCGGCACAACCAAAGCCTTCTCTCGTGGAAATACCTGAAATGAGATTAAAGCTTTGAAAATAAAACAAATGGACACATTCTTTGTTCGGTTGTACTGTGACTGAATGCACTTGAGTGAACAGTTTGTATTTACTCCCACATTTTCACTGCAAGAATAGAGGCAAAATCTCAAGGGTAGGCTAAAGGAACAATGGAAATCAAAGCCTTATTAAAGCTGATATTCCTATGGGTCCCCATATTCTACAGTTCACTAGTTTTTAAGATTCCACTGTAAATCTTGTCGAAGAGGGAGAAAACAGACGTTGATAGACAAGTCTATCAATGGAGATGGAGATAATTCTTCTGTTTTGCTTTTCAAAATGTAGAAAATGTTTTATGTGAAATTGGAATATTTTTCTTTCACAACCAGTGGTCAGGTTTGATTTCCTTGAAGTTTCAGATGGAAGTGGGATCCCCTCCTGCATGTGCTCCCAAACATCCTGCCAAGCATATGAAAGAAGCTAACTTCCAGTATAGATCAAAATTCTGCACTTCCTTTAATTTCAGCACAACCAAAATGCCTTAAGAAAGGCATTTTACGAAAGCAAAGAAATGGCTTCACCTCAATCACAGCTTATGTTGATTTAGGATGTCTGGAAAGTCTCCTATTACCAAGACTCACCTCACTGTCCCCAGATCACTTGCAAACTCCCTCTTTTTCAGGGTATTGTGGGGAACCAACAACCTTCAGCACTTCAAGGTGGAAAAATGGAGGCAAACTCTGTCTCCTGGTATATCCCACAAGGAGAAGCAGCAAAGCTGGTTATGTATGCCACTAGCAACAACCATAAGCCAGGAATTACCACTCCAAAGGGTAAAAAGAAAACCCTTAAGTTTAAAGTTGCTGCTTCATCATGACATGTACATTATGGTTTCCTTTGGTTTAGATGATCTCGGCAAATGTGATTAGATCTGCTCTTGAAGGACAACATGAGGAAAAGCAGTAATTTCTTCAAAGTGAGAAAAGAAAATCCTTGGTTTATGTGGAAAACAAGTTTTTTATCTGCCCCTGCTACCTAAAGACAGAATGACTTCTAATGCAGCTACTATTATGATGTCTTCTGTAGTAACAGCAATAGGCTATGTGAATAAAAAGCATGGCAAAGCAACACACAGTATTTTAAGTGAGGTGATTTAGCCCACCAAAAGATAATGAGGTGTTCAGCCAAGTTTAACAATACTTCAGTCAACTGCTAGCAAATTTACATGGCTGTTCAACTATAAAGCAAGTTTAAATCCTGAGGCTCTGTAATCCCACCGCCCTGCAGAAAGGCCTGGAAGGCTATCTGTGATAAAACATAACAGACCTGTTTCTTTTGCATCCCTCCTGACCTGCACTGATTAGATTCAGGGACAAAACCTGTACCTCTTGCATCTAAGCACTAAGCATTAATGAAGGGACATCCCTCAGACATCACTTGCAAATCAGTCAGCTGCAGAGGAAAAATACCCTATGGCTTCAGTCTAACTCATCTTTAAAAGGGAAATGTACTTACTATGTCCTCATGCATTCTTGTTACCCAAACCTGGTGCAAAATAATCTTTGATCAATCACCCTGTACCTATTTCTTCATTAAGTTGTTAAAAGCCAAGAAAGTATGTACGTGCGCTGAATGTCCACATTGCTCTTGTGAGCAAAAAGGTCAGCTTCACTTGCACCCCAAGAACGTATCCCATGAGTTAATAGCTTTAGAATACCTTGATCTAATGTGTCTTCCATTTCCTGGAATCGCACTCTTCTCTTTGTTTGTCTTTGCTGAACTTGAGCAATTGTTTTTCCTTCCCCGTCATCTCTCTTCTTTAGTATAGACACCAAACCTTCCGCTGGAGCAATCTATCAGGAAAGATTATCAAAATTGTTGGACAGTGAGTGGCACAACATACGTCAAAAATCCAAGCCTGAGATCTGTTTGACAATGGCATTGAGGAAGAAATATGATAAACACCACACGAATGGTTTCCGTTCTATTTTTCTTAAAAAAAAAGTGTTGTGGCAGCACTTCTGAAGCTGTTTCTTGAATACATGTATTTCTTAACACACAGGGCAACTGCACTATCATTTTTCTGCCTAGGAGGTGGCTAAGATGGTACCAGTTGTCCTTAATTACTCTGCAAGTTCAACAGGTAGCCTCTTTGGATCCTGCTTTCTGTTCATTGCGACAGCTCATTTGCAAGTGGATGTTAATAAATCATAGGAGCTGGGGCACTGGTGAGGAGGGTTCAACTCAAAACTGCTGCTATTGGAGGGCAATAAGGGGTCAGTGACACATGGCATTTGCCTCTCTGAAGGCATAATTCTGCAGAGACTATCAAATGCGCATTATGAGATTAATTTTTCAGCGCAGTGACTGGTTCCCCGGGGTAGAAAATAAGCTAGTATGGGAACGCACAGGCATAAGAGGGAGGCTCCAGCCCGTAATCTAATCTAATCAGACGGCCATGCCAAAGAGCCTGTTGGTACTGCCGCGGTCTGGGCTGTGCGAGTGGCTGCAGGACGTGTGCCCCTTGACTGGCTTCACCCTTATGTAAGCTTATATAATGCATCAATGCATGCTGTAATCACAGAGAAGGCGCTTTGAACTCCGGGAAACGGACAGCACAATCCCACGTGCACTGTACCAACTATGGCATCGGGGGGTTGCAATGATCTCACTGGTAAAGGCAGCAATTAAATCTGCATGTCTCTGTTATGGCAGTATTTTATACCTCTCACCTGGAAAGTAATTGAGTCACTGAGGACATACACCCAGAGTGTAAATATTGTTCCCAAAAATGCAACTAAGAGGATAAAATTGATCTCTAACCCTTTAGATGTTTACTTTCCCATTGATATTTTGATTATCTACACGTGAGCTTCAATGGTTTATTAAATGAAACAACGCAATGAAAACATTTATAGTAGTGAAAATGTGGAGGGAGTGTAAAGAAATTAAGTCATTATATATGGGAGGACTATCATTTGGCACAAATGAACCAGAAATAAGAGTCTGCAAGCTTCTCATCACAGCAGAGGAGTGCACTGGACTGAGGCGTCTACTGGTAATGTTAAATTGGCCTTGCAGAACTGTCATGAAAATTTGTCAGGCCAGGCAGAAAATGAATACCTAATGCTTATGCTTCCTCATTATGACAACCAAGAGGGGCTGTGTGAGATGAGATTAATCTGACCTATTTGCTTGGAAGGGGGGAGATGAAAGGTGCTCCAAATTATGTCCTTTGGAAAAAAAAAAAGAAAAAAGAAAAAATAAAGTTTATTTGAAGCCTGCCCGCGTGCCACTGCTGTTGTGCAGAGGCTGAGTGTGCCTCCTGCGCCCCAGCGGGCTGGCTGCCCCCAAAGGGCCCCGCACCGGGCTGCCCTGTGCGTGTTGCTCTGCGGGGGCTGCCACGTGCTGGCCCCTTGGGCAAGGGTTTGCTTTCAGCTCATGCTGCCGGCTCGGGCAGGTTCTGCACGACTGCTCCTGTTTCGAGCTCTGCCTCCTCCAAGCTTCGAGCAGAGCGTTATCTTTGGCTGCTTCACCTGGAAACGCGTGGGTTTTGGTATTGCTGTTATGTGAAAGGCAGGCAAAGGGAATCTGGCCCCAACGATCTTCACTCACCTGCCCACAGTAACTCTGCTTTGTGATTTCCTCCTCCCTGTCTGCATACCTGAACAGAGCAAGTCCCTGCAGCCCAGCTCTCCCTACGTTTTCCTTGAAACAGAGGAGCAAGGGCTTTGGATTTTGTAATAAGAATCAATGTGCCCAGTGTTATTCTCTTGACGCAGCAGATGCCATACATAATATTTTTAAGGCTTCTCTGACAAGAACATCTCCTGTGCATGATACACAATTCAAACCTAGAATATTTCTACTGCCTTTGAATTCACTAGTCATGTAATTCAGATTTCAATTTTTTTTCTGCAAAGCACCTACAAAGCTATGCCTCCTACTCAGGATAGAGTTTATTATTAAAGCATAAATATAAACATATGAAATTCTTAATAAAGCAATATTTACATCTTCTATCATACTCTCAACTGCAGCTGAGAAGTTTCTAACATGGTATCTTATATTCAGTCATTAAAATGTCATTACTGCTCCTAAGAAGAGGTCTGTCTTGCTACAAACAAAATCTCAGACAGTTAAAGCACTTGTAAATGTATATTTCTACTGTATGTTTAATTTGGAAAGCTATCAAAGCAATATGCAAACTGAGCGGATTAGATCCCTCTCCCACTAATGAAACAGCCGAGGCAACTAACAGGGCATGGACTGTCCTAGCAGCCACGCCGGACTACAGGTTCCACAACTACTAGGAGGCAGGGGGAATTTAAACAGGCAGAATACAATTATTTAAGCTGGAATTTAACTAGGGAACAGTTAAAACAGTTGGCAACAAGCCAAGCCTCTGCCTGGCTTGAACCTCAGGAGGAAAAATTTAGGCAACTGCTGTGTCTAAATTAAAGAGCTACTACGTGAAAGAAGGCTACTGAAACATGGAATTTACTTAAATTCTAAGTTAGATAATTAACAAAAGATGCTTTTGGAGCATCTCCATAACTGGGCTTACTCACTTAGCTCTGCTGGCCTTCATAAAATCAGCTGACTGGAGCTTTTATAGTTGCCATATAGATACACAGGTGGATGGTGCCATATAGATACACAGGTGGATGGTGGCATTTTAACCAACAGCCAAAAGAAAAGCAGCAGTGACTGCTGGCTGATTGAATCTCTTAAATATTTTAGCTTTTCTCTTTTTACTGCTAGTAATATTAAGTGATTCTGCTTCACACTGGAAAGTTTTACACTTTATCAAAGTTTAACATGCTGCCTGCAAAATTAGAAACAAAAAAATTTCCAATGAGATTACCTGCTTTTTCTCTTTGCTTTAGAGAGCACTGGATAATAAAATAGTCAAAAAAATCTCACGTTATCCACATTTTCTTCAAATATGACCAAAATATGGTATTAATTTTTCTATACACAACAGACAACACACTAAAAATATGGCCCTAGATTTTGAACTCTTACAGAAAGCAGATTCAGCTTTTGTTTACTGGAGTTATTCACAGCACACACAAATAAATAAAATCCCAGCAACCAGAAGCAATGTGAACTGAGATCTAGGAAAAAAAGTACATTGCATGAAGTACTTTGGTCTGAATGCAGAGAACTATCCAACGAAGAGGTTTGTTCGGATTTTCTTGTGTGGCTCTTTTCCCCTAGGCAGTTACTTGGCACAGGCCTACAGTTTTATTTCTAGCAATACCAGATTTTTTAAAGCACTAATCCATAAACACACCATGAACACACCATGAGCCCAGCTGCTAGAAGCGCCAAACCCCTTTGCCACTGTAATAAGCATACATTTGATATGTGACTAATTCAACTTTGGAAAGGAGCTAATCTAGCAGATTCAGAGGTCATACTGTAATTAGACTAATCAATTTTTGTGGCTAGATGCCAACACGCAAGAATTGGATCTCCATGACATGGTCCCAGAGCATACCGTAAAAGCATTTCAGGGTAAAAACCTAATTCTGGCAAACTCAAAATCACAGGACCCAAAGTCATACAAGAAAGGAGGGGATCTCAACAGGCCATTGCCTCTAGATGTGGTGAGGTCTGAGGGAAGCTTCACTTCTGTTTTCAAATCAGCTGCCAGTCGATAGATACCCAGTGCTATCCACATGGTTATTACCCACTACTGTGGCAGGCTGTCTCACTAGCTTTGCTTTCTCAAGGAAATTTCAAACGATAATCTTCTGTTTGGGGAAAAAAAAGATTTTAATGCACTTCTTGGTCATTTAAATGCAAAGTTTATGTTCCCAATTTTTCTTCATATGGCAAAATGCACCTGCATACATTATGACTAGGTGAAATATGGAGTGACTAGAAAGCTCCCTTAGCTATGACCCTTTATTAGGGTTACAATTTGTTTGTCTGCTGGTGTATCACTTTTCCCAGACAAGAACAAAGAGATCTAATAAGAGGTTATAAACACTTGTGAACTCTGCTGCTGCCAAGTGCTGCCTGCCCTTTGGAGCTCCTCGTTAGGCTGTATCCACTTAGTCTCTACACAAGGACAGTGACTGGGTTTAGAGAAGGCATCATCTGCGCATTTCTGTGCACAGTCTATACCAGTAAAGAAATATCCAGTATTAAGTGACTGTAGAACATACAAAGTACTATTTTAGTTTTGTAATCATTTAAAGCCAGAGTGAGAATTCAGGTATTTTTTATCCTTTAATTCATTATTGTAAATGATGGACTGCAAGCAAGTGACATAAAGGATCTAAAATAGGGAACTACGTATGATAACTGTTCTCAATATAGGGTCAAACAAAGCCTCCAAACTGACTTACCTTTCCTCATTTTATTATATTATACCTCACTGCAGATTGTTAATGAATTTCTATCACACTGCACCACTTTTATATTTAAGCTATTTCAAAATAATCTTTGCTTCTTCCTTCATTCTAACTAATCTGTGGCAATTTTGGAAATACTTGCTTCCAGACAGGCTTTATCACAGTCAGATTGATTTATGTTGGTCTTTGTGATCCATGTATTTATTAGCCTGATTTTGTTTTTCACAGTCACATGGCACAGAATGATTCTGTGCTGGTGTTTATGTGGCTGCTAATGCATTTTCTAGGCATTTCTTTCAGAACTATTGCATGAAAACAGAGCAACTTTATTAAATAGTCATAGCCTAAGCACTGCACCTTTGAAGGCTTCAGGAAAACAAGAAAGGAAGAAACGTTATAGCCAGTTTGAGAGATCAGTCTGCCTGTTGGCACACTGACCACACAAAACCAGCGACAGGACGCGGCGCGGGGCGACTTGCCCGGGCAGGCGCCGCACACCCCACTGCGGGTGTCTCCCAGGGAAGCCCCAGGTGCTCACAGGCCTCACAGGCGATAACGATAGCGATAAAGTTACCTGGGAAAAGCATAAATGAGACACACCACAAGCCCCTGCGCTGTCCCCAGCTCACCCTGCTGCATCTACCATCACCAGATGCTGCATACGACAAATTTTAATCAGAGTCAAGATGAAACCTCCATCCTCTCTCCTTGGTTTAAACCCTCTTCCCTACAAACAACCCAAGCTTCTTGCTTAGAAAGACTAGAAAAGCCTCCCACCATTCCCAGCCAAGATTACTCCAGGCCAGGAGCAGCGCTATGGAAAGACCCAGGGTCCTCTTTTCACAGCAGTGTGGGTCTAGAGGTAGGAGACCAAAACTAGAAATGAAGCTACATTCCCTGGAAAGCATCACCATACATCATGGGGCCAACACAAAAGTAACTTTTCTAACAGTACAAATATGCTGCCTGCGTACCCCATCATCTAAAATGTGTAGATGGCATAAACTCTGCAATTTAAAAATAGTTGCTAAAGGATTAATTTAGGATTTTTCTACATGAAGCAGTTCTATCCTGTAGCTTAAAATATGGAAGGACTCAAAAGAAACCTAATCCTGAGGGAAGATATTTAGATTGCTCTTTTGTTATATATCCCTACGGGCTGAACGCAGACTGGTAGCAAAATACTGCTTTTCAAAAGCAGCCTCTAAGTGACAAATACTAATGGATTTACTGCACAAGATTGGTTATGTGTGTGAACAAGAATGTGGAGTTCCACACGTATGTTTTGTCAGGAGCTTGTGCATAGCTACTACCGGATCGAGAAGAAGGTGAAGCAAAAACAGGTTCCGGTACCCAGCTCCCAAACCTGATACAAAGGATGCTTCCTGACATCTCCTAAAAAGTCAAGATGTTTTGGGGCGGATCACAGTGCCTGATCTTGGAACTGGGCCAGGAAGCTGTTCAGGTGGGGAGGAAAAACAAAATATTCTTTCCTACTCTGGAGATCTTGCCAAACATGTAATAGCATCAGCGTGGGTCCACAGCGTCTAGTTCCCTGCTTGGCTGCAAGCCCTGAGTGATCACGGGTTCTCGGACTCCATGCATTAGCTTCCCATCCTTAGATGGGGTAGTTTTGCTTTATCTTCAAGGGTACTATATTGTTAAATGTATTAAAAAATAGGATGCACTAAAAATATACCATTGTATATACCAGTGTTACAAGTCCTCCCCTCACCCAGCATTTTGAATCACATCATTTCACAACAGTCTTATTTTTTTTTCTTTAAGGGAAAAGACCTATGGCTGCAAGTACACCAAAATCAGAAAACAAAGCTAAACTATCATCACAGAGTCCCTAAACAAGTCCCCAAGTAACACTGAAAATCTGTATTTTTAGAAGAGCATTTTAGCTTTAGAAGTTCTCATCTTTGCTGTGGTCTATTAGTGAGTCATACATTAGGAAGGTAGATGCAAACTTAGAAGTTCTTTCTTACTTTTGGTTGAACAACAAAATTGCCTAAACTTGGAAAAATTTGCTTATACATGAATATACACAGCTTATTATATATGTAGTTCCTCTTTTCTTTTTCTTGTCCATGGGAACAGGCATGGCAAGACAAATTTTATTCTGTGAGCAGAATTAACTGTATGCTAAATCATTTGCACTATGCAGATCTCTCACATAAAGTTAAAAGTTACCAGGAATTTTCAGCTTTTCTCCTAAAAGTCTCAGGGGAAAAAAAAAAATTCAAAAAACAGTGTTTCATACTAATATGCAAAATCTATCTGATTTTTAGAGAAACAGCACTACTGGGCAAGAGGGAAATCAACAGGAACTTTTTTCCAAATCAGTTTAGAACAAATAAATAAGTAGACTTTTATCATATTAAAAAAGTGCTATATGAAGAAATATTTAACATATTTATAGGCATATTTTAAAGAAGGCAATACTCTAAAACATGAAACAGTGAAAAAGTGAAATTAATGACAGGTTTTACAGGATTCACAGTACTTACCTCAGCAATCTCTATCCTTCTTGCAAGTTCATCAAGAGAGGAAAAGCTGTCATCTAATGACAAAGCCTCCAGTGAGCTGTAAGATGATCGTTCAGGTGAAATATCTGGAACAGTGTCAAAGTCTTCTTGGTTTTCTAAGTTTGCAAATGGTTCTTCAGAGTCTATAATGTTACCATTTAAAAATCTGAGAAAGAAATCTTCTTGTTCTTCATAATTTACCTTCTCTTCCCCCTGTCCTGCTGTTTTCTGTATTTCCTTGCATACTCGTGAATGGGAAGCACTCTCATGCTCAGACACTTTATTACTTCCAGGGCACATGTTTGATGCAGTTCTGTCCTGTGGAGATTTTCCATCATCATCAAGCTGTTTCTCTTGTTGGTTTACATCACTATTTCCTAGCTGGCCACCAGCAGTCTCTGAAGAGCCAGCAACATGTTTTGATGTGAGCAGATTTCGATCAGCTTGTACATCTTCATCAGCAGAAAGCAAATCAGTAGGCATAAAATCAGCATCTGTTAAAAGCAAAGTATCTACCATTGGCTCAACGGAGAGCTTAACCCCAGGCTCCCCAGCTGCCTCTCCTATTTTTCCCACATCCTCAGAGAGCTGTCTTTGCTGCAAACTGCTCTCTTTAGCAGCATCCCCAGACGACAGGCAGCCCGGAGGAGGCCTGCCCACTCTCGCCGCGCGCTGGGCGTGCGGCTCCCGCGTTGACTCAGCGCTGCAGGGCTGCTCCTCCGTGTGGTCCTTCCCCGCAGCTACCCGCAGCCCCGCTGCCTCTGCCGCTCTCTCCGCTCCGCTTCTACCTTGGCAGCCAGCACGCGGCTGCTTATCTTCTTTCTTTGGTCCAACGCCACGAAAAGTTTCCATACCTAAAAGCGACAGGAAAACCGTACCGGGGTTTTAAAAGGACTGAAAGCACTGGCAGACTGGAGGAGTATACAGTGATTTGATAACATTATAACCTAATGTTTTAAAGTGAACTCTGCATGCAGGATTTCATGATCCTGTCACAATAAAGTTGGGTTAGCCCTAAGTAGTTTGAAAAGATGCCTCCCGACTCAGCACTGTCTCTATGTTTACAATGTATACAAGGTATTTACATATGTTCTGACAGGCTAAACGCATGCTCTGGAGCCCTCCTGAAAAGGAACAAAGTTACTCCCCTGCTTCAAGCAAAACATGCATTTTAGTGTTTTCTTGATTGGGTACATTCCTTATAAAGCACATTTCATGTGAGTGCATCTCATGGTGGTAATTACAGAAAACTGAATCTTCGTGGTACTGTTACCATGTCACTGACAGGTATTCGCATCTGCTTTAAAGAAACTGAAATCACACCAATTTAATAAATTCAGAATTAGGTCTTTTTAAGTGGATAACTAGCTCTTTTGGCTAATGCTAAAAAAAAAAAAAAAAAAAAAAAGTTACTATAACTTTACATAATAGATTGCACAATAAGGTGTTGGGTTTTGAATGCATATGTTAGTTTACATATTAAAAATGCAATTAGATTCAGCTTATTTCTATATTCAAATTTCCAATACCCATGGAAAACATTTTTCTTAATCCTCCTATCAGAATACTTCAGAGGGAAATTAGGGCAATTCTACACAATTTATGAATTGATATAGTACTGACGTGATCTGCTTATGAAGCAGTAGATGGTTAGCCTAGGCTGTCAGTAAAATTATTAGACGTTGGCCATTACAGGAAACTCAATGTTAAGCCTATCTCCTTGGACTTATGAAGAAACGCAATTATAGCAACAACTCAAAACAACAAATTCCTACCTCTAGAAAACAAGCATTTGCATTTCTGGATCACAGCCTTAAGGTCCTATGAATAGATAAATGAAGAGATCTAGCAATTACCCCATTAAGTGTGTGTGTCTCAGGAATAACTAAGTATCTTTATGCCAGTCTCATCCCTTCTCACCTGTTAAAACATCACCTCAAATCTGAGCAATTCTTTTCACTTGGTATATGAAAGTGGGCCACATTCTTTTAAGAAACTTTGCATTAATTCATTGTATTAACAATTTTATCAAATTCTCAATTACCCCATTTTAAAAGGTAATGAAATGCTAGCTAGTATAGAAAACATAGGCTTAGAAATGGGAAGAGAGGGTAGACAGCAATTTATAAATGCAGGGAAAAAAAAGCATTAACAGATGGAACGGGTACCAGAAACCTAACTTACGTAAAACGATGAATGAAGAAATGGGGATGAGACAGGGATTTTTCGAAAATTAGATACAGCTGACTAGATAGCTCAAGGGATTTGTAATGGGATACTGAGCCCTTCATGTATAGGTCATGGGTTCAGATACAGGCTGGACTGTTGGTACAAGATTCTGTTACCATCTGTCCCTTTTCCCCAGAGGATACATCCACATTACAGCAGGCACCTTTGTTGGCAGCTTCAGTAGCAACATCAAAGATTAAATGGAGAGAGAAATTAAATCAATTTCTTTGCTATGAAAGATGACTCTTGAGGTCAAGGATCTATTCCTAAGAAAGTAATAAATGACCCCAGTATTGTTATGTACCTCTAGAGGTGCAGGAATTGAGTTGTACTGCTACTTTCCATGTCAAATTTTAAGCAGCTTTCGATATTTTCTTTGCATTTACTTCAAAATACCTGTTTTGGTCAACTGCAAATACTTGAACACTGAATAAAAATGTTTTTGTCCTACTAAATTAACATGTATTCACTGGGACAGCAATACTTTTCAGTTTCATCTGACTGTAACAGATGTAACAAAGTGTCTACTAAAAATGTTCTTGCAGCAAAAATAGTAAAGGTAATTTAAGAAATGTTGTTTTCCAAAAAAAGAAACCATGGAATTGTCACTTGCTCTGTTCATCACAGAAACCTGTAGCTTCCACTTGTTCATTCTGTCAGTCCAAGACACTCCAGCAGAGTAATGACCTACGGCATTGTGCCAGTAGAGCATTCACATTCCTCATTCCTCATCTCTCTCTCCTTCTAGAAAGGATTCCCATATGACCCAAAAGAAAACAAGGACTAGGTAATTTCTCAGTATGTTCTCAGACACTTTTTGAAGACAGGAGTGTTTACATATTTACGTCTCGTTTTTCACAATGCGGGGGATAAAAAAAAAGAAAAAAAAGATAAGCATAGTAGTTTTACATGGCACAATGAAAAGGCTCTTATAAAAAAAAAGAAAAAAAGAAAAAAAAGAGTTAATGCTGAATAAGTTAATTTAAATATTAGCCTAGGATTGTGTTAGAGTTAATAACTTCAGGCAAAATAGTGAACCAGCCCAAAACAGTCACACTGCTTCTGGGCCTGGCCTGGATCACACAGCCACAACTTGGACACTTATAGCCCCAGGTGATGTATACATATCCATATACAAACTTGTTTTAAACTCTTCGAGAGTTTGGTTCCTCAGTAACACATTAATCTCATTTAAAACATCTTTTGCCCACATTAAGCCTATAATCTTGACTTGGGCTTTGATTTGGGCTACATATCCTTGTATCGAAAAATTAATTACTTAGCGCTGCACGAAAAATTCTCAGCAGAACGGCTTTCTTCATTAATTTTCAGACATTTCAAAGGAACCCAATCATTTTGATGGCAATTCAACAAAATTTACACTATGGAAAATCCTTGATGTAAATCATGATTTATTGTCAAAGTACTTTTACTATGTCAAAATGTTTTATTATTTTTTTTTTAACATAAAACAAAAAGTTCCTTAACTCAGAGCTCCAAATGCTCAGAATTACTGCGCTCCTAAAAGTTTTGTTTTGTGACAGATTTTTTCATGTTACTTTTTCAACCATCTCAAACTAATAAACATAAGGTTCTTCTGATCTGCCTTCTGAGTCTTACAGCATGTTTGTTTTACTTCTGATGTTTTAGCTAGCTGCTTCATGAGAACAAGGCAGAGCAGAGGCAGCGTACAGGTCATGGTAAAAAGAGGATGAAGTTGTGGAGAATGTGCATGTGGAGGGAACTGTGATACCCCTTTCTTTGTTAGCTCCTGATTCTCCTAAATATTCTGGCTGACAGATGATTACAGGAAAATTTAAGTCAAGAGAGACCCTTGGAAGTCACCTAGGTCACCCAGCCAACCCTTACCTTGTGTGAAAGTCAGGAAGTTTTGATGGGAAGGCGCTCAGTTTAAGCAATATTTAGCAACTGGCACATGACTAACGAAAGAAAATCTTTGCCCAAGGAGAGGAAAAATAAACCATAGAGGCAAGTTGTCTACCACTTCTCTTTCCCTTTCTGTCTGCACTTTGACAATTCATTTGCAAACCTCTCATAAGAACCCAACAATTCAAGTAAACATTACTCAAACAGCTGCTGTAGCAAAACAGGAGAAAATATAAGATAACATAAAACTTAAAAATTTTCAGAAAAAAAGTAAGCATGTTTTTCTCTTTAAATATAAAAGCTTTTTCTGTGCTGTTACAGAAAAATGTGACTACATCATCTGCAATTAAAAAACAGATGTTCTTAATACTCTTAACAATATTCAGTGGCCACAACTTAAAGCATTTTTCAAGGGATTGTCTTATATCTAGCTTAAATACAATTTTATATCCACATGTTCATTTAAAAGCAACTTTTATGATGGGGGATAAAATTATTCTTAATTTAATAATTTAATTATTTTATTTTTAATTCTAATAATTCTGAAGACCAATGACTAACTAAAAGTGTTGTAATTGAAAATTAAAATCTGCAAAAAGGGATGAATCTGTGGGACTCCAACATAAATGCTGTAGCTTCAGATGGAATAGCCGCACAGTAATTATAGGAATATATACTTACAGTAAAATTCTTAAAGCAAATACTTGTACACACACATACCTGATTTAAAAGCTGCAGCTTCACTTTCCTTTAAACTTTCTGATCCCATTAATTGGAGGAAATGACTGCTTTCCCATGTATTTTCTGCAGCTGCTAGCTGTAAAATAAAACAGTATTTCCTCTAACTGGTGGACTTAGATAGCAATTCTGCAGTTGAGACATCCAAGCTTAAAAAATATTCTGCACTATTCCATGATACTATGATATGCTAAAAAAAAAAAAAAAAAAAAGAATATCTAATAATATTAAAAATACATTTACAAGCGATCTCCAAAAAAGCAGTTCACATAAACAGCTTCTTACCTTATGTTTGGTTGCAAGTGGCCTGCAATAATAAAAAAATAAGAATAAAAATAAGCCACTCGGTAACAAGATTCTTCATAAAAAGTGTCAGCAAAACAATGATTCAAATAACATTAGCCTTTTTTTCTAACCTAATACTAGCACAGAACATTTCAAACACGAAACACGATCAGCATGCTAGCATAGTTTCAAGCACTGATCTGTACTATATGTGAATATCATCAGAAGACCAGTTAGCACAAATATTGCTCTACCTAAGCAAGTAGGTACTTAAAAAGAAGTTACTTCAGCACCGCAAGTGATCTGAACTCCTGTAAAAGTTTATGCTAAAAGGAGTGCTATCAACTTCAGAAATCATGAAACAGCACCATAACTACTGGTATTAAAAATGCTGATTACCATATGAGAGATCTAGGGCGGAAAAAAATACTTATTTCTCTTCCCATGAACTATATATATTCGGACACATTTTCTGGGCATTGAAAGATTCAGTAGTTCCCATTGGTTCCACTGGGATTCACGTCACTACTAATAATCAGTGTGGACTTTGCAAACCGTATAAAATCCATGCACAATCTGTTTTATCATGCACAGTCTGTCTTGTAGTCTTTCATATAGGAATGAAGAGAAAATTCTGAGCATTTTGCATAAAGTTGCTGAATAAAAGGTCTCAAGAGAAGGTAAGGAGATACAAGAGGGAAAAGACTTGCACACCTTCTAACACAAACTTTTGAAACTTGCACTGACTTGTAAATTTTTCACTTTAAGCTTTACATGAGAAACTTCCAAATCTTCCTTTAAAGTAACAGTTTCTACTGTGTAGCTGGAGACCTTGAGCACCATAAAAAGTTACATTGCTTTCAGTCGCAAAAGCAAAACACTCACATTTACGAACACATAACCCTCATTACTGATTTACAATAAAAGTACTGCTTTAATTACAAAGTAAATTGAGTCCAAAGCTTAGAAAAAAATATTAAGCAATGAAAGTATATAGACTTTGGGCTAAATCTAGAGAGTTTTGGAACAGTGCTAATAAACACAGAGAATTAGTCATGGCAAACAAGCACAATCCTTAATTTTGACCAGATTGCAAGCTTCCACAGAAAGAAGAATAATGCTACAGAACTTAATTTTTCTATTTAAATAGGAGGCTGCATGGAAGAATCAGGAGAAAGCAGAGTTCCTCTCAGCAAGGTGACAATTCAGTGCTGCTAGCTGCAAGCACATCAAGCACAGCAGAGGTAACCTGCGAGCCTGCCGGGTCGCGCACGCTGGAATGGGAGCCAGGAGGCCCTGCGGCACGCGGGGCTCCCAAGGGAGCAGCCTGTAAGCACAAGGGTGCAGGAGCCGCCTCCTGCGGAAGCGCAGGCTGGCACTTCTCGCGGCCCCATCCCACGTGTGTCCTGGCAGGAAACCTGGGCGCTTTTCAGCTTCTGCACAGTCACCCAGGGAAGATGTGTTGAAGTCCAATTGCACTCCCTTTGAAGAACATGAGCATTTCTGGCAGACTGATTAAGGAACGCAAAGGTATTTGAAAATTTTCTCCTCATCCAATTGGCATCTCCCTGCCACAGGTGAGTCTTTCAACAGCCTTTAAGTGCAATTATATTGCTCATTATTCCTGGCCAATTGCTTTTCAGAAGCAGATAGTATTTGTGTTCCCTTTGTCCCTTACACTCCAATACCCAGTGTGGGGCATTCGCCCGTGATCTGAGCTCAGGTCACTTCTCCTGCCTGGCAGGTACCAGCCCATACCTGTCACTGCCCAGAGGAGCACCCTTGGCGCTGCCCAGAGTTTCCCATATTGTGATATATGGGCAGGAGGCTGCTGAATCACACAAAGCACTGACTCAGTGCTTTGATTTTTTAGCTTTCAGAAGATTGCCACACTAGTGAACTACAAAATCACTGCTTCATAATGTTTAACCAGCCTATATAAATTGACCACAAAAATAATCACCCCACAGTTAGGGAATTGTCCTAAAATATGGAAGATACAGGGACAAAATCTTATAGGACAGATTGGAATGCTAGGATCTGAGATGCTGGGCAAATGTATTTTAAAATATTGGTTAAAACTATAGGGGTTATAAATGTAAACAGCAGGATCGGTTTTATAGTCTATCTGTTCTTAACACTATTTAATTTTTGTTTTGGCTGAAAATATCTTCAAACTAACTCATTTTTTGGCAAAATAACAATTTGCTGAAAACAGAATTAGTTCAGCCATAGTCCCTATAAGTTCATCAAACCATATTAATTCACTGTAAAAAGTGATGGTAACTGAAACATTCTTACTATACATCAAAACCAGTAACTGCCTTATAGCTACGTTGATTGAAGTCAGTGGGATGCAACTTTTATTTTGGGATCAACTATTTTTAAAAAAACTATTCTAGTAAGTATGGAACAGCTAAGCTAACTTCTTAGTACCAGTAAAGTAATAATATTTTCTTATACTTACTGTTGATGTGAAGAACAAACTTTTGTAAGCTTTTCCAACTCTTCACTGCTCAGCTCTTTAGCCGAATTCCTTACTGTAACTTGACTAGGAGCTGCTGCTTTCCATTTTCTTTCTAAATTTAATCAAAGAACATTTTTACCTGAAGTACTTTAAATTTAATACTTAACCTAAAACTTTCACAGTAAAATAAGAAATGGAAAAATATCAACAGCTCTTCTGTGTATGCTCTGTAATCTTGTATCAGACTATGAAAAAAGTACCATACTTTGTTACAGTGTATTTTTCTCACACCAGATTCACTAACTCTAAAATATAAGTACAAAATAACTGTAAAACAATCAAAATCTCAATTAATGAGTATAAAGACTGATTGACTATTTGCACCTTTTCATGACACCCAAATAAAGGAACACAAAGAAGAAATACTTTTCTCCAAGCAAGCCCAGAGAAATTCTGTCTAAATGCTTCTTTTGCTTTGCAACAGATTTAAGCTGGCAAAATGTATGCTCTATTATGTAGAAATACAGAACAAGTTAACTCTTCTGTCTACCATTAGTGCAGCCTGTACTCACCCCACTGCTCCTGTATGGAAGAGAGATTTGCAAGCAGCTGCTCATGATAGAGCCGTTCAAGCTGGATGAATTTCATTGCCTTCTCATCTGAACGAAAGGTTAAAGAAAAATACACACATATGCAAACTTATTATGATTTACTTCCATTTGACATCATATTTGAATGGACAATCATTATGTAATTGAACTAAAATAAATAGGAAAAATCATATGGTTAGCATCCAGATTTCTGGGCAGGCAAAAAGAAGCAATAGCAGATATGAACACAGAAAATAAGAAATTACAGAAGTTGAACAAAATTCCAAAAGTGCAGAACCTATTGTCTTCAGCAGTTACCTCTTCCCACATACCTTGAGCCTAAAGACAGTGTTTTTTTCCAGAAAAGAAATGAGCAAAGTGTTACCACAGAACTTTCTCTTTTATTTTTCCTGAAATGAAATCTATTGGAAATGAAAAGCAAAAGATATAAATACAAGCCTATATCTATCATTGACAATTATATGTCAATAATGCAACTATTTGAAAATACGTTTTTTTACTGACCAGTTGGAGATATTAAAAACAAATTTCCCTTTCAAAATTTCACAAGACACCTTTACAACTGTTATACATAAAACTTCATAAAACTTCATAATTATTTTATACATATAAAAATGTAGTAGTGTTAAATTCCACCCATCAGATGTATATTGCATCAAAAAATAATTCCTTTGATCAGTTTTAAATATAGTGCCCTACAATTAAAGCCGCTTCTATGAAAGCGAAGCTGTCCTTCTACCACTTTGTTGAATACAATTTCAATTTACTGTATTTCCCCATGGAGAGCCATGTTCCACTACAAAATTTTCCATTCCTCTGGTTTATATTACAGTCTTCATGTTTGTTGATGGATGTTTTTTGGGATGACCAAACCAGAAGGACAGTCTTTTAAGACAGATAGATACTTTATTTTATATATTGCTTTTATCATAATGACACAGTTATTTCTCTTTGTTTTTGTAAGACTAGTTGGATGGATTTCAGTTTTTAGAAGCCTACCTTTCAGAGTTTCTTACATTGTTATTTAATGCCCATGATTGCCTATTCACTCCTATTTCTTTGTTTTTACAAAGGCCACAAATGACATAATGGACAAATAATCTGTAAATAATAGATTTTTAAATTTATGATGTACCTTAGTGAACCACATCTACCTTAAAGACTAGCACGCTTCCTTCTTTTTACAGTCTGATTAGTTTCTCTCAAAAGCAAAGAGAGCAAAACCTGCTTCCACCTTTTCTAAAAATATAATTACACTTCAAAGTTTAATATAATCTTTCTCTTCCAGAAATGCTGAAATATATCAAAGTAATTATTAGCAGTTCAACTAGTGTAACTTTTTGGCCAAATTTGTTTGCATCATCTCAGAACAAATCAAAATAACCTATCTGTGCCACTGAACTGGCTGTTCCAGAAGCAATTACTCCTAGTTTCCTGTGACCAATTCTCAAACCATCTTGAGGCGACAACTGACCAATAAGCAAAGGACAAAGAACATGTTGCCGTTCTCCCTTAGCTGAGTAACTGGTGTTTTTATTCTAAGATAGACATAAACGGTACATATTCATAGCCACAGCAATCTTAATGGTGCTCTTATTATAATGGTGTCCTATTTTACACGTTACAAAACATACCTTATCTAGATTGGATGTATTCCTGGTTACTAATTGTTAAAGCAGATTTTTTCCTATGGATCATGTTCTTTGAAAATATTTTCCTACTTCCATGTTTGTATATGATTATATCAGCACACCTTTTAAAAGCTCATTTGCTATTTAACTCATACTCCATATTTAGCTCATATTTCCTCTGTTTTATCATGCCAGATTATTTTAACAATCCACACCAATTTTTACCAGTAAAAGGATACATTCTTCCTCTTGAAAATAGGTCTCAGCTATCTGTAAATGAAAAAAAGAAAAAAAAAATAGGATTCTCTAATTTTTATGATAGTGGCAACAGCATAATAGGATTTAAGTATCTATTTTGCAGATTCATATTTAATTTGGATAAAAATCAAATGTTCAGACTAAATGCATGTATCCTTACAGCAGGAAAGATGTCCAAAAGAAAATCAAACAAGATAAAAACAGTAAGTCAGTTCACACAGATTTGGCCAAACATTAGTTTTTATCTTGTTACAGCAACATATATTTTAGCAATTTTCTTTTGAGTGATACTACTTTTAGAAAGAGCTAGAACAGAAGTATTATGTTCATTGATAATTAGGTGGGTCAAAGAGCTTGTATTCTATCACTGACCACTTGTATTCTATTATTGACCACTACTCCCCTCATGTTTGGAAGAAGTCAGATCAGTGCTGAGCTCTCCGGAGCATGTAATAAATGGGAGGCAGTGGAGATCTGATGAAGGAGAAAGGAACAATTTTGCATCAAAGACCCTAAAAATATTGCCTATGACATGTTTGGAGTAATTTTCCTGCTCATATCCCCTTGTAATATTTCAAATGCTGAATATTTGAAATTTATCAGATAAGTATTAAGAAGAAAAATATTTTTTTCTTTTAAGGGACTCATTCAATTTGTTTGGTGGTAACTTAACTTCCTAGTTACACTCCAGTCACATGCCTGAGATGACAATCTTGAAGCCATAGTGGCAGAAGTTGAAGGGCAAAGACATCACTGTACCACAGTCCCTGTAACCAGCTCAGAGAACATAAGCATCCAAAGATAGTCAGAAAATGAGTGTTTCTAAGTAAAACAGAACTTCACTTTGACTCTTGAGCTGATGATAGGGAGTATTACAGAAAAGACACAGTTGATAACTGGAAACTACAAGGTGTAACACTGTAGAGAAAAGCTAACATGGTAACGGAAATGTCTTGCTTCCCATTCTCCCTTTTGAGGAATAATCTTTGAGATTTGCAACAATAAGAACTTTTTTGTGCTTGTCAGAAAGGTGGGCAAACTTTCCCAGGAACCTGAGGCTTGGTTTGTAAATGGAATAAAACACAAAGAATATAAATCTCAGAAATGAAAACATTTTGTCTTACAGAACTTTTTCACAGTCTCATAGACCTTGACAAGCACTAACTGTCCAATCTTGGCAACACTGAATATTGGCAATCTTCCTATGCGCTGTACACGGTGTAGTAGGGCCACGCTTGCAAAAAGCATCTGGTAGCCGCAGAGAGCTGATACCTGAACCCTGAGGTTGAGACATTTCCTGTCTTCTGGCCATACCAATTTAGACATTCCAAACCTGAAGATCTTACCAATAAATGGGCAGTTTTGCAAAAATTCCCAAGCTGATGGCTCAAAAAGAGACAGCAATTTTGTAGAGCTGTCTAGATTAAAAGTTGGGGTTGCCTGACCCTCAGTCTTATTACCTATCACAAGATCATTCTGAGTAGAGCATCTCCTAAAAGGGAATTGGTAAAGTGACTTCTAAAACTCTTCTTTTTTTCTGGAGCTGTCGAAGAAGTTCTGTATCTATGTTCATATATAAATGCTTTTAAGAATCCAAACATATAAATGCTAAGCAAATCACATGGATCTCATGCAAGACTGGAAAAAAAAGTTATATTTTAATTCAAAGATAATGCTAGGATAATCCCTGATAACCTTTAAATATTTAATGCAGACTTCTCATTAACAATGCTGAATGTTAGTACTCCAGAATATTTGATACAGGTCTTGTTTTTACATTGCATTCTCCCACACAGGAAATAAAAGATTAAAATATGATAGAAGAATATTTGCAAGACAATATAAAAGTAGGTTACTGGCAGGTTGTATTAGCAACCTGAGATAAGACTGAAGATGACGAGTTAACCCATTGGGAAAGAGAGGGAAAAAAAAAAAAAAAAAAAAAAAGCTCTTACTAGAATTCATTTCACATGAAATCATGAATGTTATCTTTCAAATCCTGTATTTTTTTTCTGGATTAAAATGTGTTCTGTGATCCTTTCAAGTTCTGTTAATTGTCTTCCAAACATTCCCTTAGAAAACGCTTAATATTAAAAAAAAAAAAAAAGGTGATGCTCTTTTAAGGTTTTTGAATCCGGGAACCCACATTCTATTTTCGATTCTGGTTCTGTCACAGTTCCTATATGACCTCGAGAAAGGTTGTTCCTTTCGTGATTTGGCTTCCTCATCTGTAGAGCAGCAGACGGATTTCACCTCTATATTGGTGATGATATTCCTTAATGTTTGTAAACCATCTTGAGACTCTTGTTTGAACTGCACTGTCTTCCCACACACACCTTTGTACTGACTATTGAGTGACCACCAAATAACACCTGGTTACAAAAGCAACTCGTTAACCTTAATGCTAAATTTCAAATAAGCTAAGAAACAGTAGGAAATAACTTTACTCAAACACAGATTTTCAAATGAAAAAAAAATGTAAACACTCATCCATTTTTTTCATGGTAAAAATAACGCAATTTTGTCATATCAAATAACCTAAACTAGACACTATAGGCAAACACGAGCTCTTCTGCCCCAGTGTGAGTCTGATACTACTGATTTATCTGTTAATAGAGCAAGAAGTCTAATCCATTGTGCATCTTGTGGCACAGTCTCCAGAAAGAAAAATATACTTGCCAAATAGTGAAAAGAGAATGCTTTTCAAATCCTACACAATTTCCTTTTCCTTACAGAGATGGTGACTGTACTATAAAAAAGTATACACCAAGAAATCTGGGACCTCAGTTGCCAGGTATTAACCTTGTGCTCGAAAGGAGTATGCAACAGTAAAGATAAATGCAGATTTAAAATGCGATCTAGCCACTGTTGTCTCGTCTTACCACATACACCTAAGCCTCTTACCTAAGTTTTCCTACCACACTCTAGAATTTCATCATGTGAACAAAAAAAACCTGTCTAAATCCTTTAATGGACAAGAAAACTCTGTTTCAAAACATATTATACCTGATAGAAAACCTGTCTTTAAGCGTTTTCTTTTACTGTAGAATATGATTCCAAGAAAATGTTTAGTTTTAGTATGTATTAGAGAATCTTAGAGGAGAAATGTGCTTTTACCACCCTTTATATATCAAAACTGTCTGTCTGGATATGGATATTACTGTATGTTGAAATAAGGCTTCTTTTTCCTAATGAAAAAAGACCTCAAATAATAACCAAGTTAGTGCAACAACGCAGACACATAGCAAGTACCTGATGGAGACACAGAGGCAGTATCTTTGAATTCATCTGCTCAACCTCTTCACGGAGCAAAGAGAAAAGGGATGGCAATGTTTGCTTTTGTTCTTTCTGGTAAGAGTCTTCATTTGCTTCGTTTGCACCTTCAGCACACACAGTGTCTGTGTCTGTAACAAGAATATTTTCTTCCTTGATTGCTGTGGTTCCCACTGAAGGAACTCCTTTAAAAAAAACACGGAGTTTGGTTAGGATTCAAAAACACATCAACTTGAATTTCCAGGAATTTTTCAATACAAAAGCTTTAAATAAAAACTTTAATCAAATAATGGCCCTGTTAACACCCCTGACAAAATATTGATGCTGTCAAGATGAGTTGTAACACATTTGTCTCAGTCTCAGCTCACCTACCTGAATAGAAACACACTAAGATCAGCTCCTTTGTACATTTTTGTACAAGTAGCTGCCTCAAATATGTGAGAAAAACAGAAATAGGCTCCTGTGCCAAGCACGTGGAAAAATACCAGCGAAGGAATGGGCCTGCTGGGAAGGATGACACAGGATGACAGCACAGTGTTTCCTTACAGCAAAAAGATCTTGGAGGACAGAAAAAAGCAAATAGTAGGAGCTTCTACTATGGGACAGATGGATGTCCAGGAGGACAATTTGCACTCTTGAGCTCAGTGCAAATGGAAACATTCATAGACATCTGCATAGTTTAACTTGGAGTCCAGTGGTGGTGGCCTACATTGGTACCAATGACAGGAGGAAGTGCAAAATCTCAGTTTAGCTACTAGAATGTCTTGCTAGGCCGAAGCCTGGGACCTGCACAGTTCATTCCCTATCAATCCCTATTGCCACTCTACCCCAAGTGCCAAGGTGGAACAGGCAGGTGGAATATATGTATGCTAGCATACCTAGCACATGGCTGCTTATGTGATAGTCATCAGGAAACATTAGGTGAGATTAAGGCAGTGGAAGGAATTCAACTACCCCCATTGGAGGAGCATCTCATGAGGATGAAGGAAAACAAGGATTTGAAAACAGCAAATGATCCCTTCCCAGAATACAGTCTTAGGACTCACCAGAATGATGCCTTTCTGGATTTGGTCACGGATAGTACAGAACTAGGGACCAAGCAGGACCACAACACAGATCATTTTAGCCTGCGAAACTGCTGGCCAAGTTATTACAAAGGGCCGTTTGGGGACTGATGGATCACCAGGGCAGCCCATCTACAAAAAGTGTCCCTAGAAGAAATCTCGGGGACTACAGGCTTGGAAGACTGCCTTCCATCTCTGGGAAGTCACTGGAAGCTGCAGTAGGCAAAATCACAGAGCACACGAAACACTGATGATGGTGGTGAAGCCAGCACAGCTTCTGTGAAAGGAAAGCTGGCTGCGCTAACCTGCTGGAGGCCGATAAAACATGTGGATAAAGTGAATTTCCAAGAATGCCTTTCAAAACACTCCTCTCACACCTATTAAAGAAACTAAGTTGCCAAAGGACTGATGGAGAAGTTCTTAAAAGACTGGAAGGTGAGGCTTAATGAGCATTTTTTCAGGATAGACAAAGGTTAGTGGTGGGATTCTCCAGGGATTGATGGGGACAATTTCTATTTGGCTTCTTTACTTCCTTCTGTGAGCCACTGTTCATCAGTGAAAGCTCCAACTGTGCGAATGGCACTAAGCTCTGGACTCTGTCTGGAGAAGAACAAATGGGGATATGGTTAAGACTTGTAAGATTAACACAGGCAGGATAAACTGAACAGACTGTTCTCCCAATCTGACATTACTTGATTAGTAGAAGTCACTTAAAAAAAAAAGAGGAAAAAAAAAAGTTCAGTCTGTATTGACAGTTGATATAACCTTTCTGCACAAAACATATCTTGTTTATAATGTAAATAAGCAGCACATTCTCATTTCAAGAGTTTCTGAAATAAGCAACTTCCACATTGCAAGGAATTGAGAAATTTATCTCTTATTTGGAGGGGAAAAAAAAAAATTCACATTTCCACATTTCAGAAGGCAAATTCTGAGCTTTGTCTATGGAAGAGCAATATTCCACAGGATTTAATTAAAATCCCCATCCTGTATATTAAACTGGTGCAACTAAAGAATAAGAAAGGAGTAAATACAAACAAATGAAAACAAGAGTAAAGCCAGTAATATATACACCACTATTTTTAATTCTGTCAAATATATTTCTAGAATTTTACATTTGTTTAAATCACCTTACAAATGATTTTGACTGCATGTGGCAAAACAACCTGCATAGGTGATACAAAATCAAGAACACCGAAAAGTACACAATGAACTTGTAAGTTCAAGCTGCAGTGAGTATGTCTTCTTTCCTGAACGAAGCCCATTTCCTAAAAAACCTGTCACCAGTCAAAAGCAGGACACGGGGGGCACTGTTTGGGGATAACCTATCACCAGCTCCTACGGTAAGCATATTTTGACTCTGCTTCTACAGCTTAGGCACTCAGCACAGCGTGCAGCAAGCACACTGCACAGAACTTTGCGTTCTTTGCAACTGCAGCTCTAGAGCGATGGCTCAGGGTTAAGATTTAGGGCTCAAGAAAGATCTTCATGTGTCAGTCGAGAACTCCACTACTGCCCTCCCTTCTTAAAAACTCTTCATTAAATAAACTACCCAGAGCAGAAGCACCAGTAATCTCTCCAGTGGCTATTTTTGCAGCTCGTATTGGCAGATGAAAGATGGGTGTAGCTTAACACTGCTTTTCCACTATTAATTTATGTCCCTGCTTTTCCAGTATTTGTTCCCAGCTGCTGTGGGTCTGAAGCAACAAGGGACGTAAGGGGATGCAGGATATTGACTGGGAAGTGTTTTTAGAGATGAAGTCAAGACTATGTTCAATAAATCAGCTCTTCGTACAGCACATGATCATGAAATCGGAAAGGAGAATCCAAAACTTTTAGCAAAACTTTTGCCTCAGAAAAACACATCACTTCAAACTTCACTATATAAAGCAGTCAATGATCATCTGCAACATCGAAATAGGAATGTTGTTTGAAACATGCTCAGTAGCAAGTACCGTGGAAGACTGCATTTCAATATTGTTTTGATACTGTTGCTAGCGAATAGTTTATAAACTGCATTTATTCCTACATACAGCTGTACTGTGACTCTCCTGGAATAACTTCTGCCCTCTATTTACTCCATTAATTCTCAAGCAACTCTTTACAGTCACTCAAGCTACTTCTACCTGGTTTTCTTTTAAATTGAAGAGAGCAGCTGTTCCTTAGCAGTACTGCAACCTGGAATTTTTCTTGAGGCAGTAACACGTAGTAATGCTATTTCATCAAAAAGGTGTTAGCTAACATACATCTTTATTTTTTTCTTTCACTTGTCTGTTCTTCTTTGTTTCTAAAAAAAAAAAAAAAAAAAAAAAAGGGCACACAGTGCTGCGTTCTCCTGGAGTCCCTCAATTTTATTATAACAGCAGGTCATTTTTCAGTAACAGGCAGGTGTTTCATGCTCTTTTTCACCCTCACATTTGAGGAACCAAAGCTGATTTTTCCTTCCTACTTTGCACAATATTATATAGAAAGCCATCTCGTTCCATACTAGAATGGGACCAAAGGCTTTATGAAAATATTTTTTTTAAAAAAATGCAAAAGATAACAATTATCCAACTGTTGCAACACTCCCTCAGAGCACAGCACAGACCTCAGGTCAAGTCTCTACATCGCCAGATTTATAGTAGAGGTTTCAACAATGTTTCAATGCTCAGCTGGTGTGTCAATAATTCCTATGACAGGGAATTAAGTTTTCTTAAGAGTTATGCCCAAGTAGCCCCACACTTGCAAGAAGTTCCTGTTTTGACAGGCTGAACTTATGAATAAAAACAGGACAAATGTGTTTCTAAGTGTTTCATTTTTTATTGTTTGTCAGTGCCTCAGGTAGTATGAAATCAAGGCGCCCTTGCCATCCACCTGGGAATGAGTCAGAGGTTAATAGCAATAATTGCTATAAAAGAAAGCTGTTAAAATAAAAGCCATGGATATTCTTCTCTGTTTTCTAATTGAATTTTAATAATAATATTTAATAACAGCAGACTAATCCTCCCATCCAATTTGCTGGTACAGAAAGTGTGTAATTCAAAAAAAAAATAGTTTTAATAGCAGAAACCTGATTCAGACTGATTCATTCAAGAACTGTTTTTTTTTAAGAAAAAAAAAGACTAAATTATTTCCAAAATATGTAATTTTTAAGACAGAAGTGTCTTGGTGGGAAAAGAGATACAGATAGCTAATCTCTAGCAGACCAAGCTCCAGATCTTGTTTAGCATTGCACAGAACCTTAAATAAAATTACATAGCCTGTTTTTTTTTGTTTGTTTGTTTCTTTCTCATGCAGTTTAACTAATTTATGTTCATGTTCAATTATGTGAATAATTTACAGTAGAAGTATACGGTGCAAAATTTAACTTGGGGAAAAACGAGCAAGGGCCAGCCATCATGCTGTATGGGTGAATTGCACAGTATGATTTCACAACATTAAATTACCAATTATGTCAGGACTGATCTTTTGGGGGTAAAAAGTTAATTTTATTTTCAGGAAAGAGGGATAATTTGAGTACCGGCTTTATAAATGCATATGTTAAGCAGATGACACTTCATGTATCATTACTGCTATTGCACTGAAGCTAGTAGAATTTAGTAAAAGGATTTCACATATTACATGGAGAAACTCAGGAATAGCCAAGGTAATAATGTAGCAGGACTTGTTCATTTGGATTGAGTTTTTAATCCCAGCAAAACAGTTTTAAACTTCGTAGAGTTTTGTTGTGCTCTGAGCCAGATACTGTCATTCTTCTCTGACATGGTATTTTTAGGTCTCTAGACTTTTCATCGTTTTTTAAAAATATTTTCACTTCCTACTTTTTGCCTTAAAACTGCCATCTATTGAGTACAGCTGTTTTTGCGGTATTTCTGCATCATTTGATTGCATTTATCAACAGGAATACAAGCTAAGGAAGGAAGAATATGGGCAAAGACTTTCAGTTTTCAGTCAAATTTCTCCCTTTCTTCTTGTTAGTACACTATACCTCAGACACTTCTGTTTACAAATCCTATTACATTTTAGCAACTTGTCTTCTGTTACTCCCTTCATCAAAAAATGACCGCTTCTCAATTACTTATTCCAAACACTCTCTGCTTTAATTAAATATTTTATTCTACTTTCAAATATGAAATCTCTTGCTGAAAGGTGTATTACTGATTTGCTGAACAGGTGCAATTCAATGGCTCTATGTAACCTTGACAGACACCAAAGGGATGTGACACACATTTCAATTAATACATTTGCAGTGCTATAACACATATGCCTTATGGTCTAGGGCACAAACTGAACACAGTGAGACGCTGTGTTGAAGCAAACAGATCCTCCTGATCCACACAGGAAAGAAACATCTCAAATAGAAACATGTAATAAACATTTACATTTTTCCTTATCCAATTTGAAAGATCTAAAGAAGAAGTAATATTAAAAATTTGCAGATGCATATTTGTTGAGCACATTACTCCAAATATAAATCCTGAAACTAGGTATTCAGCTTTTTTTTTAAAAAAAAAAAAAAGATTATGGCAGGCCAAGATCAAGAAATTTGGTGCTGACCCCAACATTTCAAATCTTAACACTGTAACAAGACACCAAAATTATCCTGCAGTAAGCACCCAAATGATCAAAAACATATTGCCTGAATTTCCAGCCTATGATTCAGAATTTAGCAGAATTTCCACACTAAAACTGTGCACCTCTCTCTATTTCTGCTTCCTCACATGTTCCATTTACTATACATCTAATTTAAATAGTGAAAAATATGGAGAACATCTAAAATTTAAACTGCTTTAGAATTGCTGAAAGTCCCGAAAACACTATTTTAATGAAGATTAAAAACAGTTAACATGGCAACTAAAATATCTATTTTTTATTAGTTCACAGATTAGAACTACAACTTCATTATTTGAAGCAAACTAAACAAGACAATTTTTTTAGAAAGTACCTTTAGATTTTTTACTGGAGCCTCTTTTGCTTCTTGGGCTTCTTTTTCCACCCGTCTGTTTTTCCGTAACAGGTTTTTTCTCCAGCTGGGGCTCCACATGGACATTTACAGATCTCCTCTCAGTCTCGCTTTCCTTACAGGTTGGGGCACAGTCTCCGCTGTCCGTATTTTCATTATTATTGATGCTGTCCTGCTCACCCTCATTCTGTCTTCCCATAGCGGTGTCACTACTAGTTATAACCTCATTCCCATCACGGTCAAGTTGATTCTCATTTTCATCAGATGAAGATACCAAATGAGATGTCAAACCTTCTACCTTACAGTCAGCAGAGAGACTGTCCTTTGAGTCTATTTGTAGATCATTTGGTGGAAATTCTCTGTCATCCATTAGAGCGTTACTTGGAGAAGCATTTAATCTTTCTTCAAATGTTTTTAGACCTAAAAATGTAAAACCACAAAATATATTTATGTATTATGATGGATACGTAACCTCATGCCTAATTCCAGCCAATAAACAAACATAATAGCCAAGTAATAGAGCATAAAAGTACGGCAATATTCTTTAAGAGAGTAACCCATTTCCTCACTGCAAATTTTAAAGCAAAGCACACCTACAAACAAAATACTTATCTATAAACTTGTACTTTTATCTAATTACTATTGATTCCAGTTACAGGACCAATAATACATCCTTGACCTTCACAACAATGTTCATAACGTTACTGAGAAAACAAAAAGATAAACAAGATGTACCAGTCCACATAAATCAATTGGTAAAACAAAAAATACTCTTGTTGCATAAGGTCATAGCATTCTCAGGGGAAAAAAAAAATCAGACTAGCAAGAAATAAAAGTAGAGAGACTTCCATATTACATCATTTCAAATATACATATAGGTTAATTCTGTTAGAATCATTAGATGCCAGTAGAACCTGTTTATTGACTCAATTTCTCACTTCATTTTCAAGCAAACACTCAACAAGTCTTCAGTATACACAGAAGCAGATGGGTTGCTAATAAAAATACCTAATCCACCACCTACTCACAACAGGGTTCATTTTTCCCTTTTTGTGAACATGCAGCACTAGTCAACACTGCACTTAGATGCATGTTTACAGAGGGAGAAGAAAAAAAAAGTAACTTAGCAGCAGTTATATGGCTCTTTCAGAGGGCTGTTACACTTGAATTAATTGTGTTTACTTTTAGTTTTTAGAAGCATGGTAATACTGCTTGTTTAACTTAGCAACTATGCTGATGACATACTGTTCCATGTACCTCATATTAGACGTATCTCATGTGCTTTAAATAGTAAAGTGAAAAACTGCCAAGCATCTCTGTGTTATAGAAGAGCTCAGACAAGCATCCATAGGCAGCATCCTACCCTTTCCCTCAAAGAAAAAGGCATTTTAGAAAACTTGTCTTAACCAGGTTTTCTTCTGTCTCACACTGTAGTACATACGACTGAAACAGATGGAATACATGCACATTAAAATGCAAGATGTTGTTTCATTTTACTTGTTAGAATTCAGATTGCAGAAAAACAAACAAACAAAAATGCCTTCAAGGATAAATAATTTCCCTTTCATATATAGGAATATTTTTACATTAAAGATTACCAAAAAGATTTTCCCAAAATTATTTTCCTATGCAACTTCTACAGCTGCTATGCTGCAAGGACTAGAAGAAAACAAATATGACCGTCCTCTTCCAGAAGACCAGGGAGGAAAAGCAGAGAACTACAGGCCGGCCAGCCTCACTTTGATTCCTGTAAAGTGATGTAGCAAGTAAATCTGGCAACCATTTCCAAACACACGAAGGACAAGAAGGTGATTAGGAATAGTCAGCATGGATTTAAGAAGCAGAAAATCGGGCTTAACCAACCTGAGAGCCTTCGAGGATGAGATTACTAACTTCATTGAAGAGGGGCAAGCAGCAGATATTGTTTATCTCAACTTCAGTAATGCCTTTCACACTGTCTCTCAAAACGTCCTCAGAGAAGCTGAGGAAGCACATGGACAGTGAGCTGGGCTGATCAGCAGCAGGAAGTCCAGCTGCAGGCCAGTCACTTGTGGCATCTTCCAGCCTCGACACTGGGGCCAATATTGTTTAACATCTTCATTAGTGAGGTGATGGGACCAAAGGTACCCTCGGCAAGCCCACAGACGATACGAGCCTGGGAGGAAAGGCTCATACACAGAACAGTATCGTGCTGCCCTTCAGAGAAACCTTAAAGGCTGAAGAAACAGGCGAGTGGGAATCCCATGAAGTTCAACAGGAAATGCAAAGTCCTGCACCTGGGGAGGAATAACCCCAGCTACCAGTACAGACACTGGAAATTCAACAAAAACAACAAAACAAAAAATAAGCCCTAATACCAGTCTCTTGTGTCTATCAAGAGACAGCAGCTTCTTCTTATTATTGAAAATAGCAATCACAGGGAAAACAGAAACCTGAATACATTTGAACTTGCTGTTTTCCATTAGGTTGCACAAAATGAAGAAAAAATGCTTTTTGACAAGTGACATTTTCTATACAGGAAGTTAATATTTTGATAGAAAATACTAAGTCATTTCCTTTTAACATCTGGCTAAAATGATAGTCACTCCCCTGTTGAGACACTGGAAAGCAAACTTGGCTAACGCAGATCAAAATTTCCTGGTGTATGGTTTTAAACTCTATACTTCTCAGCATAAAAGTAGGACTTGAAATAAGGCTTTCTTTTCTATAATCCCTCCAAAGAGAGATGGTCTTAAAAACAACAAAAGTTTAAACTTTTTTCCCCAGCTTCAGTCTTCCTATCTGCTTTTGACTTTGCCCAGGCACAAGGCAGGTATGGAAGTGCACTGACATCCTGTGTGCATGAACTACAGCTCTGTCTAAAAGTAGAAGTAGGAACGTTTATTTATAAAGAATAAAGGAATTAAAACACTGGTGATTTGAACTATATTTAACAGATCATTAACATGCTGTGCTATAATTGCTATGGTTATAACAAGTCCAAAATTAAAGGGAGAATATTTTGCTCTATAATAAACTGTGTATCATTTGCTTGTAGCCAAATAGCATCTGCATTAAAGAAATATCATGGTACTCACTTCTGTCGCTAGTAATTCAATTTCAATTTAAAAAAGCCCATGCCCTGCAGTGCTCTCATGTCACATAACCTCAGAGACTTCTTTAGTTTCTCTCTTCTCTGTGTGTGTGTGTGTGTGTGTGTGTGTGTGTATAGTACTGCACTGCTTTTCTTCTGTCAGTTCTCAGTACATAAATATTGCCTTAAAAACAACTGCTCAGACTGTTCTCTTAAAAAAGGTAAGGGCTGGAAGCTTTCCTGACTTGGCACAGTAGAAGTTTGAAGGCCTAAAAACAAAGCCCTCATATTGACACTTGGCTCCTCTATCCTGGAAACCAGGTGTTTTGGGGGGAATGTTTACTGAATATATAGTATTTTATTTCATTTGCTTATCTCAAAAATATTTCACAGTATAAATCAGGATCATCACACTATCTGCTCATGAAAGACAAAACGTTTGAACATTCAAGAAGCTCATGGCAAATCTTTTTTTAATTCTTGTTGACTGCCTTCATATAATTCCTATGCCGTATTTTACCTTCCTCAGTCTCATAGCACTTAATTATTCTACATTAATTATATAAACTTAAGTTTTTCAATTCCTCTTTGAAAAGGCAGCCTTCCCATCAGATCAAAACTGAATGGGCATTTCAGACTGGTTTTCAGAGTTAATCCTACCCTATCTTTTCAATAATTTTGTGATAAAACAAAATTATAAAATCAGCAGTTAGAAGCAGTCGGAAGTATTTTCGAAGACTGAATTCATAATGAATTGTAGAAATGTAAATAATTCAAAAGGAAAAAATGAAATTCTCTAACACAAAGAAAATATACTGTGTCTGATTTTCTTCTAAAAAATGCATCTATGCCAAGTAGGATATAACCAGTTAAGTCTTCTGGTCTATTGGAAAATACCCCAAGGACAGCAAAAAGAAAATTGAACATGAGTCAGTGACTTTTCCCTCCCAAACAATGGTACGGCAAGGTACCAGAGAATTCATTATGTCCTGTCAGAAGCTAACCAGTAACAGCCATGATCTAGTTTTAGGCATAGTGCTTACAAAAAAAATGTTGTATACAAACGAGAACCTAGATCACAGTGAGTTAAGAATTTTAGAAAGAAGAGTTTGCTTCATCCTGGTATAAAATCTTTTATAAATTAATAAAAATGGATGCAAAAATATAATGGCTCCTCAAAAATGAAAACATGCACCTCGTTATTATTACAAATTTTTTTCTTCCATGCATACATGGAAAAATGTGGACCTTATTTAATGAACAATTATTTTTACTTACCAATGAAGATGCATAGCAATGGGGAGGAAGCTCTAGAAAGCCTAGCAGAGTAGCTACATGGCACAATGACCTGGATGAAGGCACAGAGTGCTCCCTCAGCAAGTTTGCTGATGATACCAAACTGGGAGGAGTAGCTGATACCCCAGAGGGCTGCGCTGCCATCCAGAGGGACCTGGACAGACCGGATAACTGGGCAGTGAAAAACCTCATGCAATTCAACAAGGCCAAGTGCAAGGTCCTGCACCTGGGGAGGAATAACCCCAGACACCAGTACAGGCTGGGGACTGACCTTCTGGAGAGCAGCTCTGCGGAGAAAGACCTGGGTGTCATGGTGGACAAGAAGTTGACCATGAGGCAGCAGTGTGCCCTTGTGGCCAAAAAGGCCAATGGGATCCTGGGGTGCATTGAGAAGAGCATCTCCAGCAGGTCGAGGGAGGTGATCCTGCCCCTCTACTCAGCCCTGGTGAGGCCACATCTGGAGTATTGTGTCCAGCTCTGGGCTCCACAGTACAAGAGGGATGTGGAGCTGCTGGAGGGAGTCCAGCGCAGGGCCACAAGGATGATCAGGGGCCTGGAACATCTGCCCTATGAGGAGAGGCTGAGGGAGCTGGGGCTGTTCAGCCTGGAGAAGAGAAGGCTGAGAGGGGATCTGATCAGCGTCTATAAGTACCTCAAGGGAGACACTGAGGAGGATGGTGCTGGCCTCTTTTCAGTGGTGGCCACTGACAGAACTAGAGGTAATGGCCACAAACTGAAGCACCAAAAGTTCCACAGGAACTTAAGGAAAAATTTCCTGACAGTGAGGGTGACAGAGCACTGGAACAGGCTGCCCAGAGAGGTTGTGGAGTCTCCTTCTCTGGAGATCTTCAAAACCCGCCTGGATGCAGTCCTGTGCCACGTGCTCTAAGTGACCCTGCGTGTGCAGGGACTAGATGATCTCTAGAGGTCCCTTCCAACCTTAAGCATTCTATGGTTCTATGATTCCACAATCCAAGCACAATAAAGCTACACACAATATATCATTACTAGTTTCCTATCTCGGAGTAAAACCGACAATATTTACTATGCTGTTACAAGAACTAACAAACAGGAGAGAGAGAGTTTCTTTTGAGAAAAATACTTTCCTTTGAAAAGTAATGTCATATAAAGCAGCTGATGGACACGAGCAGGAGATTCAATTAAGAAATACCCTTTTACTCATAGCGTATAACGTGTAATTTTTCTACAACTGTTCGCTTCTTCGACTGATGTGGAACGCAAAACATCCCTGAAGCAAGTTGCAACATTAACGCCAGACTGCTTTAGGTAGCCTCACCACACCACAGCCAAGAGGAAAATCAGGGACATGGGCTAATAGCTAAAGCTGTACTTGACCGCTACTTGGCTGGCTGCAGAAGGAGGGGACAGCAGATAAAGCAGGGAGGCATTTCATTTTCATCTCCCGAGGCCCGACCACTTCTTGCTAGGAGAGCTATACTCTGCTTTGTGCTATATGCATGAGACTTGATGATACAAGTCAAGCAGCTTGTGTGCTGCAAAAAGGCTGAGTATAAAGGAGGAAAGAAAATCAGTGTGTACAATTTTGCTATCCAGTCTGACACTGCTGCAGAAGAAATATTATCAAGCTGTTACACTGTCTCATAGCACGGACTCCTTAGAGGTTTATCTTATCACAAGATAATCTGATGTGCAATCCCCTTACAGGTTAGCCTCACTATGAGAGAATCTCATTAACATCCTCCTGATTAGGTTTAGTTTGTCCTATGTTTTGCCTTGAAAGAACGGACTAGGAGTAAAAATACCTTAAATATTTTCTTCTTCCATGTATCAGACACATGATTTAGAAGTTCTGTCATGCACAGTCTGCTATCCTCCAGGAAGTACCCAGAAGCAGAAGTGATTTGTCTAATTTTACTTAATTTACAAAAACATCTGAGCATCAACAGTTTAGTGGTTTGGCACTTTCTAGCAGTAAAATGATATTTCTCAAGTGACACTGACATTTAAAGGCATGATGATCTTTCCACTTATAAATATCTAGAACAGTCGAGTTCAGAGAGAAAGTTCCCCATGTTATTTTCAACTTCTAAGCCTCACACTACTTATTCACAGCTTTAATACACAACAATGGGAATACACAGCCAGACATAATTTACTCTTCCACACTTACCACGACTTTAAAATGACAAACCCAAGTTGTTTGTCTTTTATTAGAAAACAGACAGAGCTGCAGAAAATGTTTGCACAACAAGTTCTTTTTTGGTACTCAAACACTGACCAGTCTCCCAAGTATATTACAAGACACCTCATACAAGCTTTGGGTTTCAAACTTTACTAGAATAAACTTCACTTTTGGGTACACTGAACAATATGAGAGCAAAACAAACACATTAAACAATGAGTTCTAATTTTTTTGCTACAGTCTGTAGCAAAATTCAGGATCATTTCTCAGATAGTAGTAAGACAGTGGAACACACTGCCATAAGAGAATAAAGACCATTTATCACTGCAAAGCTTTATAAGCATGCAAGACAAACATTGGTTAAGAATGACCCGTGTGTAATGGGTCCTGCCTTGGGGTATATGAACTGCCATTTAAGTCTTATGAGAATAAGTAATTTGCCTCGTGCCCTCATTCGTGTTTTACTTTCAGCTGAACAACACCCTGATTGTTTTTACACTTCCGAATACATGCACAAATCTGATAATGAAGTATAATAAGAATTAAAAACTTGCCACTAGACAAATTTACACAAGTATCTCATCCATCAAAAAAATCATTGTCTGTATAGCTTCCATCTGAAAAATAAACAAATACAAATACAGTGAGTTTGGCACTTACTCACTTAACAACCATCAACAAGGGTGGTCCCCCCACCCTCCCCCAGTCAAGCAGGGTTGAAATGAATTTTCAGTCACCTATAAGTGAGGCAGTAACTAAGAGTTCTAATATTTCCATAGGATGAGCACTTTCTTCTCATAAAAAAATGAAATCAAATTAATATAATCTATTTTCTGAGAACTAATCAACTCTTTACCAGGTAAGAAAGTGGATAAACTCTAATATCTCAAGTAGAGAGGGTTTAATGCCATAAAGCAAAAAAATGCTGTGTGATATAAAATACCTCAGCATCTCTGCTAACAACTTCAAGCACATATGAAAAAGCAGAAATGACAGGGTATAACACTTTCCACTTAGTGATGATGAATTTCATAATTTATGCCTGAGGAACAAGCAATTGAAATAGTCCTGCTAAAGAAATAAAAAAATATTACCCTGATCAAAATATTTAATTAGCTCCTAAAAAATCAAGGTCAGAACCAACTACGAATAGAAAACTGTCCATAAAATTTATGAAATGATTTTTGTTGACAAGTATTACATGACTGTGATTTGTATATTATCAAGCATGCAAAGTGAACTGCAAAGCTAAGGTCAGAGCTTACTTCTATGGAGTTTCAATAGCTGTCATGAAAAGATAGGAGTACTCAGCAGCTCTACCAAAAAATCATTCACTAGCTGGTTTTATATTTTAGAAAAGAAGAATGGTCCATGAATATGAACAACTAAGATCAAATCCTTTCTTTGCTCTGAACTTCCTAAATGAAGTTGTCAGACAACTTGGTCTCTTTATTTATTTAGCCTTTAAATGCAGGAGTGCGAACGCAATCATGTATAAAGTCAAACAGGCCCATATTACACAGATGACAAGCCTTCAAAATTAATCACTCGACTAACTTGTCTGAAATTAATAAAACTGTGTGACCACTTAGCCCAGTGGTGAATGAAGCCCTGAGTGCTGTTTTATCTTTCCTCTTTTCAATGGGAAGTTATTAGGGTAGCTTATTTCAGTTCTCATTGTGTAAATAGCTGCTGGCTATAGGAGCTGTCACTAATAATTGGCACACACTTTTGAATAAGTCTTGGAAAGGTTTCCTGAAGAGTAGTTATCAGTTTTTCCTATTAGAATGTGAATATATGTTCATAATACTTGGACCTGTAAAGAGTCAGAGATCTAAACTGTTTTATCTCTCTTTCTTCTTGGGAAAGGCAAGAAGGCCTTATTACTATTAAGGCAACTTAATGTAGTTTCCATTACAAAAAAGCATCCTTCCATTAAAAAAAAAAATCCCCAAACATTTCACAGAGACTAGTAAAACTTAGCATCACTTCTGTAATAAAAAGAAAATAAAATTAATTTCACTTAAAAGAAATAAACCCAGGTTGTCTTGAAAGCATTTAAACTACGAGAACCTACTGAATAGTTTGTATTTTTTAATGCAAATTTTGATTTAATTCAGAGCTAAAATAAAATATTTGAATAGAGGAAATATGAATCCTGATTAGAAACTAAGCAGCCAACAAATCCATATTGGATAAATGGTAACTTTTGTGTCAGCTACCTAAAAACCTCTTGAGATCAAAGGTGTAAGCTCAGCACTATGAACCTTACTTTATTTTACAAAGATATGGATAAAGGAAAATGCTAAAATATTACTGAACAATCTTTTAAGTTCCAGAATAGATATTACCCAATTCATTTTGCCATTCGTCAAGGGTAACACTGTACAAGTAAAATGCTGGTGTACAGTAACAGAACATGAGGATGTTAAAAGCACAAAATTCTGTGTTTTAACCATTAGGAAAGAACCAAAGCATACACCACAAATTGCACTAATATTTCAAGACATATTCTTCGAGTGAGCCTAAAAATCTTAGCAACGGCCCATATTACAAAAATACAACACACACTAGGATTAATACTTTTAATAAAGTTATTTTAATTAACTTTCCTCTTAGTGTAATATTAGTTTTCCAAACCAAAAAAAAAGAGGAAAAATTAAACCCGTCCCATAAGTGGACAATAACAGTTTTAAAGCTCAGATTATTAGGTCATATGTTAGCAACGCAGTTTGGAGAGAAGATGGAGTATAAGAAAAACAGTAGTAAGAACTCCATGCCTCTAAGCAATTATGTTCCTAAAAAGAAATTTTGTAACACACCAAAATCTGTGCGCGCAAATATTATACACACTATGCATTTTCCTTATCTCATAGGTCAGTAAAGCATTTTCGAAGACATTTCAATAATATATTAAGTGGATTAATTAAATGCATTAAAAAAATGTGTGACACTCATGAGCAAGACAAGATTACTTGATGATTCAAGATAAAAAAAATATATACAGAAATATGGGCTGAGCGAATTTGAGAGTCAAAGTGTGCAGACGTGTTTATCAGAATTCAATAAAGAGCAATTCTCAGAGAAGTAAAATAGAAGATGCACTCGTTTTAATATTTTTACCCATGTTTACAAGCATTTGAATAGGATTTTTTGCATACACACACAGAAACATTTGCAGTAAATATAGTGCTGATGAAAGATGGCAGATTGATAGTCCCAGAGACTGAGTAGCTCTGTATACACAGAACAGATATAGCACAGAGTGAGAAAGGTTGTACCCCTGCCAAAACGCCTTACAATACACAGCTTACGCAACAGTCTTCACACTAAAAAACTTCTTAGCCTCTCCACTGAGAGAAAACATCAAAAATATCGATGCTTACTGTTCATTATAAGGCAAAATAGATGTGGACAATGTTAACAACATTAGTAGTGACAGAACTCAAGTCACCAGCTCGTTTAAGAAATGTTTTGATTTCTTTTTTTTTGCAAAAACTGACTGTACCCCATGTGAAATACTTTACTTATTTTTCTGTTGTAACAGAATGGTATCTAAAAATAATGAGTGGTTTAACCTCACATTAACATGCAAGACGACATACAGTGTTTAGAAATAATCCCAAATAGCAACTATCTTAATAGTTTCACTTAATTGGTGCCTGAGCACTCTCTAGTGATCTGCAGAACTGATCTAGCTCTGTTTAAAGAGACAGTAACTCCAGATTAATCTTTTTTGTTTTCAGTGTTTCCAGTGCCAGGCTGGAAGTTTTCTATATTGCCACATGGAGCGGGCAGGTTTCCAGGCAACCTAAAGCTCTTGCTTTCCCTGTTACTAGTAGTTTGGCCAAATAAGAGAAGAAAACCCCAAGCCTCCCCAAACCCAAGCCCCTGGCCACTTCTCATTTTGACAGGCTGCACCAAAAAGAAGAAGAAAAAAAAAGGGCAGTAACTCAAGGTTTATAGACTTTCAGATCCTCTTGGATATATCGGACAGATTGGGGCATAGCATTTCAAACCAGATTGGGGCATAGCATTAAAGGTCACTCTAATCCTTGGGATTTTTTTTAATGCATTTGTGGGGATAGGGAAAACCAACAAACCAGACAAATAAATGAGGCTGCTCTGAATCATTTTGGAAAAAAATTCTTCCCAGAGATCATTTCCAAAGTTTTTTGATTGTATTTTGACATGCCATGAGTGCACAATCTTTATATTTTTGAAGAAAATTCTTCCCTCTCCTTCATTATTTTCCTAGGTTACCATCCAAAGTATTATAACTTAAATACACCAACATATAAGTTAAATGGATATTTTAAAACGATAATTGTGACATTTTGCATTGCAGCAAAACACGGAGAAGTTTCTGTTACTTCAAGTGCACAGAAAGTGAATTCATTTTCTTCTCAGAAAGAAGTAAATTTTATGGGTACATTTTAGATTTAATTGTCAAATGGGAGATGGTGAAGAAAGATAAAGAGGTAAATTTATTAAATAATGAGCAGTTAACAAATTAAATCTGCATTGTAAGTAAGCAGGAGAATCTAATGACAAATCTCACTCTAAATACAAGAAAAAAAATGATTCTGACACTACTATTAGCATACTTTTTTGTGCATGACAGTACTGCTACTAAATTTGTATGTAAAATGAAGTATGGACACAAGAGCTCAAAAATATGAGATTAAGATATATGTACTAATGCAATTTCCCCCCCACTTAGCAGTGTTTAGCAATATAATATAAACAACATATTATTAGTATTATATAACATAAAACTCTAATGCTTACATATTAACTTCAAAAATAAACTCCATATGGGCCTTATAAAATAAAACTAAATACAAAAGACATTTAGAACCATGGAGAAGAAAAATTATTTTTTACTCATCTCCTTGACCTAAAGAAATAGTTAGCACTTTTGGTTCAAACATAGGTGGCAATCCAAACAATTAGGTAACCTTTTTGTGCTTTGAACAAATTACTGATTAGAAGGAAAAAATAATTTCAGTGTACCCAACAATGAACTTAATTACAAAGACATCTCCGCAAGGTAAAGCTATAAATTCAAACATTTGCCTGTGGCAGTAGCTGGATTAAACTAGAAAATCCATGCCATGTAATCAACTTGAATGTTTAAGAGTGCTTGGTATACACACCACGGTATTAGACCACTTCCTGCTCTTTAGTTTCTAAATAAAAAAGATACAAAACTTACCATCTTCCTAAAGCTTTAACAATTCTTCAAGGGTAACAACCAGATATGAAAGAGGTAGTTCTTTATGCCCTTAAGATTCAGTACACAAATATCTGATAGGTTCTTCTTCTAGAAGAAATAAGGAGAATTATAAATTTATCCTTAAGAATCCCATAGTTCTATACAGGCAAGTGTTACACTAAAGTGAGTGCAAAAGTGAATTAAAAAAATTAAAAAGCATAATTTCTAGTCTGTGGAGAACACCAGGGCAAGCCTTTGGGCCATGCCCAGCCAACACTCCACTGAATAATCACAATTACACTGAGTAGCCCATTAAAGTGCTGTACCTGGTAACAAAAGTTTCCAGGATGCTTTAATAAACTTTAAAATACACAGTATGCAAACTGATAAAATAGTAATTATTTTTCTAAGCTTTCTAAGGCCATAGCTTACTGCAAATGTTAGAAGGGATAATAAAAGGCTATATAAAAGTCCAGTTTAAAAATGAATTGAAACCCATGAACCAGCTGAACAGTCTCCACATTTCCCTGAAGACACGATGAGGACAATTGCATTGCTCAGTATAAAAGAGCAAGATATTTAAAAATAAATCACAGATATAAGGAAGACCTTCATACAGCAAGGCTTTTGTAATCTTTGCTAAATTCACCCCAGCCCCCTCTTCATATTGCATGCAAATAGAACAAGTAGTAAGTAAAAAACAATGCACAAATTTTATTCGCGTCCCAGGCTCTATTTAAAATAAGTGTGTTAAAATTACACTTTTTAATTTAGAAGTGACCAAGCGTTCTTTTTTTCATTTTGCAAATATGGACAGAGCCATGAGAGATTAAGTGTCTTATTCAAAATCATACAGAAAGTCTACATTTGAGCCATTAATTTGAGGATCACCCTTACGTGCGGTGCAAGTATCACAAGGAGCGGGAAGGGATGTTTTGGAGGACTCCCTCCTTTCCTGGGTCACTCACCTGCCACTGACAGTGTTAAAACCATAATGGCAGAGAACTCAGGTCATTCCAAGTTCCACCCAACTTGACTGCGTTTTTAAGATGCCTTGAAAGTTGCTGCTTATTAAGAGACAGCCTCAGCACTACTGAACGGCCACATTAAAAAAAAAATACACGAAAATAAGCGCACCAAAGTATCAGGCAGGTCAGGCCAGCACCGCAGGGGTCGGGGGAGGCTCCGTGTCCCCGAGTGAACGACGAGCAGCGGGCTCCGGGCTCGGGCACAGAGCTCAGGCGGGACGCGCGGCTCCCGGCACGGCGGCGGCCGCGCAGGCGAGCGCGGCGCGCGGAAGCCGCTCCGCCCGCCACCGGCGGGGCATTTCTGCAGGGAAGAAGCGGTCTCTCCGCGACACGGGCTTCTACGCGCCGGGGGGAGAAAGAGAAATAAAATTAAACTAAATAAAGAGAAAAAGGCGGGGGGAGCGCCCGCCTGGCCACCCCCCGCAACGCCGCCGCCCCCGCCAGCGCGGCCGTTTACCCGGCGGCAGCAGCCGTTGAACCGCCGCGCTCGCCCCAGCGCGGGCCGTGGAGCCCCGGCGCGCTCGGGACAGCTCCCTCCCCAGCCGCTGCGCGAAGCCGGGCGGCGGCGGCGCCACCTTCCCGGCGCCGCGGCACCCCGGCGGCGGCCGCACCGGAGCACCCGTCCGCGCTCCGCCACCTCGGCTCACCTCGGCTCACGTCGTCCCCGGCGACTGCGGCTCCCGCCGGCGGTCGGGTCCCGCGCGCGCTCGGTAGGGGGGGCCTGGGGTGGCCTCTCCGCGCCGCTGCCGCAGCCCTCGGCGGAGTGGGACCGGCACCATAGAGAGGAGGGCGGCAAGAGAGCCCCCCTGCGACGAGACAGCGGAAAGGCGCCAGAGAGGTCGCGCGGCGCCGGAAGTGACGATCCGGTTGCCGCGGCGACCGCCGCCCCGGGGGCTGCCTGTGCGGGGGTGGTGCGCGATGATGGCGGCGGGCGCCGCGTGCTGCGGCTGCCGCCGCCTCCTCCCCCTCGTGGTGGCGCCGCGGCTGCTGCCGCCGCTGCTGCGGCCGCCGGGCCGGGCGGCCACGGGGGGCCCGGGGCTGCCCGTGCCGGACGCGGCGGAGGCGGCGCGGCTGGTGGAGCGGGCGCAGGGGCTGTCGCGGGCCAGGTCGCCGCCGCTCCGCCGCTTCGTGGCCTGCCCCAAGCTGGCGCGCACTGTGCAGAGCTGCCTGCAGGTCCACGCGGCGCCCCAGCCGCAGCCCCTCGTGGTCGAGTGTGCGCCCGGTAAGCGGCCCCGTGGCTGCCCCCTGCCCTCCCCGAGCGCCGGCCCTGCGGCCTCGCCGCTGCCCCGGGCCGCCCCGCGACCTTGCGGCGTGAGCGGGACCGCCGGCCTCGCGGGCGGCGCTCCGCGCCAAGTGCTGTGCCGGGAAGGACCCCGAAGGAATTTTCTTGAAGAAAATACTTCTCTTCCCTCCTTTCAGGTCCTGGAGTCCTGACGCGGACTTTGCTCAACTCAGGCGTTCGAGTTGTTGCCCTAGAAAATGACCTGGCTTTTCTTCCAGACTTACAGGTGGATGTTTGACTTCACAGGACATTTCTAAAATCAATCCAGGGGAAAGTGAGAGGTTAATGTACAGTTGTGTTGCTGTTGAACTAAAGCCTTTTTCAGTGATCGTTGCTTCTATCATTTGAAGTAACATTTAAAATTGGTAATGAACGCTTGGTTTAACTTGGTACATGCAGCAACAGTTTTACTACTTTATAATCAATTGATTTGGTCTTCTGTGTGTATTGGAATTTGTAGTCTCCCTTTGAACCAATTAATTTACAAACTTAAAGCTAATTTTCACCAGAATGTTTGTGGCACTGTATATTTAAGCAAAATGTTCGAGTGTAGCCCTCGGAAACCTATAAAAATAGCCTTGATTATTTGGATTATCTCACCATATTATTATAGATAATAATACACAATATATTATAATACAGTATTATAATCTATTCCCCTGCAATTGAGCCAGGATACTAAGATACTTAAAGAACGTTACCCTGTCCTGTTCTTCTTGATGTCCTATGGATCCCAAGGTGGTCATATGTAAAACCTTAGATATTACATCAAAGGGATGTGGTATGGTGGTTTGAAATAGAGCTTTGGGATTGCAGATGCTCATCTGATTTAAAATGCGTATAAGAGAATTCCCTTTGCACATGTGAAGATTTCAGTTATAAATCATTACAAGTGCAGTGCTCAGCTGAATACAGCTTTCAACTGTTTTACAAAATGTTCTTGCAGGACATCTTACTGCTTTAAGAATGTTTTAAAGCTGTAGTTCTATGGCATGAGAATTTCAAAATGCCTTCCTTCATAGAGGAAGCTGCTTGCTGTGGGGACTACGAGAATTGATTCTGAGTTGGGTCTTGTTGACTGGATACTGTATGAACATTTAGTGCGGGAGGAAGGGGTGTTTTTCCAGAGAGCTTACTGTGTCCACATTTTTTCACTTGAAACTTATTTTCTTTCAGTCCCTAGAGAATAGCTTGGATGGACAATTCAAAGTAATTTATGGTGACTTCTTCAGGCTGGATCCTTTGGTCACTGGACCAGTGAAACCACCTACTGTGTGTTCTGAGAAGCTTTTTGAATCTATGGGGGTAGCAGCAGTTCCTTGGAGAGCAGGTAAATACATACGTGGCCTCACATGTTGCCAGCATGTTTAAAGGCTGCATACACAGTTTGACAAAATCTGGGGGTCTAGCTTGGATATATGCTTTGTTTAATACGTATTCTGTGTTCGTACAGATTATACACCCATTCCTAAATTTCAGTTTCAAGTTCAGGTAACATAATAGCTTAAAAAGCTATTGCCTTTTGGCAATATGAAGTCACAGCTATTTGCATGCCTTTATTAAAGGTTTAGTCTAATGCAAACTGCATTTGGCTTTGAATAAAATTTGAATTTAATTAATTCCCAAATTAAATGACCTCACAGTCCTTTTCAAATTATTTGTAGCTTACACATTTTCATTAGGCTGTTCAGTTAATCCCACAAATATTTTAAAAATATTTTTACTCACTACTGGAACAGATGTACCGGTGAAAATTTTTGGAATCTTACCACAAAAAAAGGAAAGAAACATGCTGTGGAGGCTGATTTTTGCCGTTTATGAATGCAGTTCCATATACAGATACGGAAGAATCGAACTCAACTTTTTTATAAGTGAAAAGGAATACAAGGTATGTGCAAGAGATTTTTCAGGTAATCAGTAATTGCTTCATAGAACATCAAAAGCAGTTTAATATTTCTGGCAGAAAAAAAGAAAATATTGTCTGTTTTCTTGTTTTATTTTACTTCTTTCAACTGCCAAGAAACATTCTGTTGTCACGTAACCAAAACTCCTTCATATTTGAAGGCTGTCCTTGCGAAGGATAAGCAGCAGCAGTCTGTTTTTCATTCTAGCTTCTGAGGTGCTTAAATTTTGTAAAGTGCTTTTGCAAAAAAAAATGTTTACAAGTTGCAGGTAGTAGTCACTGAAAGAAGGAATTCAAAAGTCCTCGTGAAAAGGATCAGCATTACTAAGTATCATACTCAGTGAGATGCATTTGTTCATTTGAGATGATTTTCTATGTGGTATTTAAAAAATGAGGCAAAATATGAATGAATTATACCTTTAAGTTCTGTACGCTCAGGTGCAGATTAGCTTTCTGGGTTGCTTGTGACTAATTTATTTTCTATCCTAAGACTTCTAGGACACAAAGTCACAAAACTTTCTGTCCTAACTAAACTACTGTAACTATAGTTCAGGGATGCCTTTTCTTTTTGTGAAATTGTAAGGTTTTTTCAGAGCCACTAAACCTTGATTACAGAGTTCCACGTGTACCTACACAACCTGCAGTCTGTCCAATACATTGCTTAAAATAAAAAGTAGTGTAGTTTTCTGAAAAATACAGGTGGACATCCAGTTAAGTGGTGGACATGCAGATTTTGAGTAGATGGAAGGCCGTCTGTTCCTTTGAGGGCAGTCTTATGTTTGTGTGTGTAGTTATTTATTTTATAAATTAAGTTTTCTGTTTTTATTGTGAGTTGTCTAAATATAAGTTGAATGTGCTGGAGTAAACGCAGTTGGAACCTTCTTCTGATGGGTGTTGTCAGTTCCCTTTTATTGGTTGATGGTACAAAATTGCTGTCTGTTGTGTGAAATTAGATATTTCTGGTGTGATTTACTTTTCTTTGTCTTGTGTGAAAGCAACCATGAGGTTTTTTTTTTTTTTTTTTTGCCCTCAGTGTTGTCTGATCTGTAATATTGATCAGGATGATGACTGTGCAAGCAGTTTAGTGCTCACGGTACTGAAATGATGCTATTCCAACAGTTTTGGTTTGCTGTGCTTGTATCTTGCTGGGAATATTCCCTGATAAATGTGGAAGTGCTCAGGAGCTACTGATTCTGCCTGCATTATTCTTATACAAAACACAGTGCCTGTTTCTCTTCTGCTTGAAACTGCTCTACCTTTCAAGGGACCAGAAAGTGTAAGCTGGAAATTCCTGCATGGTTCAATTATCCAAAGAATTGCAGCAAAAAAGAAGTAGACTGATACAATGTGTTCTGATCTTGTTCCTAGAGATGTACTAAGGCCTAACCTAAGTTTAACTTGGAACTTTAGACTTTGCTGTGAGTTTTTTACCACTTGTTATATTCATAAGGATTTTGCTTAGATAAAGAGCAATATTGGCGTTTGAGGAGGGAAAAATAATAATAACAAAAAAAAAGTTCTTTGCCCTCTTGTCAGGTATTAACAGCGAAAGCTGGAGAAAAGAGGGTCTACCAAGCGCTTTCTGTGCTCTGGCAAATAGGATGTGAGATTCAGCTTCTGCACATGGTAAGTATTTTGTATCAGCTGCCGTGGTTAATGCTATAAATATGTTTACAGACAGCTGCTTACACTGTTTGACATTTGGAAACTAATTGGAAGCTAATTGACAGTTAAATTATTAATTACTCTATTAATATAATTATTAATTATTATTAATTATGATGCTAGTGTTTTCATCACAAGCCACTGTGCTCAAATGGTTTATTCTTAGAAGTTGGTGGATAAGGAAGTGACCTTTGGGCAGCAGACAGGTCTTTTCAGGATATTCTAAAGGGTTACATAGTTGGAGACTAGGAGGATACTTGAGAAACCTTAGTTCACTAGGCTGGGGTTTATGCTCTTTGCCTTGTTTCATCTCAGTTTCCAGCTTTGGGCCAAATCCTGAACTGGAAACCTATAAGTAGCCGTGCTAATTTATTATAATATATGCAACTGATTTGATTATATGTAATTTCAGCAGCGCTACTCAGATACTTTGCGAGGAGTGGGATTAAGTAGCATTTTCAATCTGGGTTTTGTGTGCTTATTACTTGACGTTTTTTCTACTTTTCCATTAATATATTTAGACCATTTTAAAAGTAAATTTTAGAAAGGGAGTAAGATTCTGATTTAACAAGATTCATAATTAATTTTCATATTTTAGCAAAGCATTTACATTTTATAATTTATTTGCTTCCTCCCATAGGAACCTTGGGCATCATTTTTAACTAATTTGAAGAATGGGGGACTGGCGATACCCAGGAGCACGGTAAGATCATTATGAGGGCTTTCCTCCCTTAAATGTGTAACTAAACCAGTTTTAGTTGAACACAGGTTAAAATAACTTTATAACAGTGTTTACAAGTGTATCTTCTGGCTCTTTCAGTAGTGTGTTTTCTAGTGTAAAGAAAACACAAAAGCAGTGCGTAGATGCCTGAGAAGTGGTGTGCAGAATTGTTCTTGAGTAGAAACTGCAATAAATTAGTATCTTTTTTATTGTCTGTGAAGGAAAAAATAACAGTGAATAAGTGAATGTTGAAGAGGTATCTACCTGTTTGAACAGAACAATTAGTAGCACCTGTTTGTGATGAAGTTAGTTGTTCGTATGTCCAGTGCAGATCCCACGTGCTTGTGAAGTGCTGATGAGTGTGGGTCTCAAAGATTAAATCTGAGAAATGGAAAAGAACTCTTTCATCTAAAATTTTTTACTTGTCTCTTTTAGAGAACTACTGATATTGTTTTATATAATAAAGGAATATTTTCATTTAAGTCTAACAATATAAAAGCATGTTTTTCTCTTACCCTCCCTGCAAAGTAATGCTGCAGTAATATATTGAGTGTTGTTTGAAATGCTGTTTTATGATGTAAATGACTTTCAGTGGCTGGGTCTGCCTTACACGCTTAAGTGTGTTGCTGTAATGCCTTGCAGAGAGACTTATAAAAGAGGGTGCAAGATATGTTGTCACCCCTTACAACATTAGGAAAAGTAAATATGTGAGATCTGTTGGATGATATATCCACTGCTGCCAAATCACAAGTGTCTTTATGATAAATAAAGACTCTATCCCTTTTGAAATTGATAAAATCCTTGAACTGCAGTACTGTCTTCAAGTGTTGCACTCCTCTATTCTGATTTGTATATTCAAAAGGCAGGTAATTGAAATTGTTTGACCTGAAATTTTGAATATTACAAGCATAATGTAGGCCATGCAATTTCTTTGAAAATTCATGCATGTTGTCTACTTGAACTAAGTTCTAATCCAAAAAAAAGTTTTTTTCCCCCTATTTATTTCCTAATTTCTTTCCTGCTTGAAGAAGAAGATAAAACTATCTTATTTTGAGAATGAAATTTTATAGCCTTTGCTTCCAGTGAAAGTATCTTGTTATGACTTCTGTTAACTCTCTTTTAAAATGTTATTTGTGTCACAGATTAAGTGCTTACCTCAAGAAGGGTACTGTCTTAAAAATGACTTACTTGCGATGTTTTTTTTTTCTTTCAGGCTCTGCCAAATGACCATTTATGTTTGATACGACTGACTCCCCGAAAAGACCTATTTACAGGAACCATGAAACCCACAAATTCATCAACCTTTGTTTTCATGGTGAAACAGTGTCTTGCTAAACCCAGTTCTAGAATTATTGATAAATTAAAGTAAGGATGTAATGTATTTTGTATACTTTTGCTTCAGATAAATATAAAAGAATACTAAAATATGTTATCAAAACAGTATTTACTTGCAGCGGAAATACAGCTTTAGTTAGAAACATCTACATGTAAAGCGTAAGTTTTCATTTCTTTTTCCAAATCCAAATTTAATACCTTTGGAAATATTTCTTGACTATATTCAGAAATTTGTCAGGAATGTAGAGAGGTATTTAGAGTATAAACATGCAGTAATTTGCTATATTTCTAATGGAAGTGAGTGCATATATTTGCAAGAAGTTTCTACTCAGCTTTAAGTCATGCTAAAAAAATCACCAAGATTTTCTAGGTATAGAAATTAAAAAGCTGGAACAGAGTTTGAGTTTGTAAGAAGCATCAGAGCAAGGCTAGTGAAAATGACTGGAAGTTGTCAAGGGTTGAGTAAGGATGTCTTCAAATGGCTTGCTGCTATCTAATTCAAAAGTTGTACTCTGGACATATTTACAGCTACGCACATGTCTTTAATCGCTCTCTTTGATGCAACATGGGAACTATTCACTTGCTTTATAGGTCACTAGATTTCTGCTCCCATAGACTGGAGCTGTTTGCACTCTGGGAAGCATTGGCTTTAACTTCCCGAGGAAAATAATTAATGTAGATTATTATTTCTCATACATGGGTAGTTGGTGTTTATGGGTGTTAATTTCCCAAATGGAAAAATCCAATATGCTAACAAACTCCTGTAACTCATTTAACAAAGACAAGGGTAAAGAGCCTTAATGGATTTCTTAAAGCTCTGGGTTTCCCTAATCTCTCCTCAATCCTTCAGCCAGGTAGTGGAGCTAACCTTACAGGCTTCTAATTTACATCCTCTGTGGTTAATGTGTATGCACATATATCAGAGGTCTAGTTTTCATTGTAATGACACACATGGCAGACTGGATGAATGTGTTTATAGCCAGAAGAAAATATGGGGGCGGTGTAATTCACACTATCGCGTGTTAGACTGAATCATCTTCTTGAAGATGACCTTGGCTTTCGTTTCCCAGGCATTCAAATAGATCCATTTGTGCTGTAATGCCTGTTACTGACTTACGTGGGGGGAAGAGTCGCCCTGCAAGGAAGTGTGTCATGTGGTTTGGTACTGTTTTTGCTTGGTGAGGGTTTATTTAGTATTTACAAACCTTATTAGCAGGGGTTTCCTCCCATTTGTAGCATGGGTTGAAAGTAACTGCATAGGAAGAAAGTGTATACTTCTAGAAGCTGAGAAAGAATGAAGTGGGCCTTCAGTTACTCTTTCTTGATCTTGATTTATTTTTTTCACAGAAAGAAATGCTCCATTATGACTCTGTTTATTTTATATTTCAGTTCATGGAGCCTGTCTGATGGCTGCAAGTTACTGAGAGAGCTAGAAATTCCAGAAGATGCGGAAACGGTTAGCTTGTACCCGGAAGACTATATGCGTCTCTTCGATGCTTTACAAAACTCTAGTGTGTTCACTGAAAGTTGGTTCCATGATGAAGTCTTGGAAAGTGCAAGAAACATGAACTTCTAAATCTAAAGGTACTGACACTTGGAAGATTTTATTTGCTTCTGGAAGATTACTACGATAAGAAATGACTTAAAAAAAATTGGAGATACCATTAGCTTGATGATTTCTGCCCAAACAGGAAGATAAATGCGTCAAGAAACAAGAGCTCTTCTATGCGGGATGCAACCATGATATTTACCAGCGCTTGACTACAATCCTATCGAGAATGGACAAATTTTGCACCTTCTCCAGGAGCATGTTAGCAAATGGCTGCTTTTGGATATACCACTTGAACCGGCCTTTTCATTACATTGATGTTGATTTGCATAATTTGGGGGCAGAAAGGGAAAACAAACAAACAAAAAGACCAGACTAAATACAGTGATTTGTGCAGTTTGATTTTAGCGCTCGGTCACCTGAGTGATTCCCAAAATACATAGTTCTTTACAAATTAGCCTAATAATAAATCGAGGGAGTGGGTTAGTAGAAGACAAGGTAATGACAACACAGTAAAACATCCATAGAGTTTTGTTTAGCTAGAGATTTTGTTATGTCTCTGGTTGAGAAAAAAACCATAGCTGTTTTTCTTTTGAAAAAATGAAATGAGAAAACTAATTGAACTTGGGCCAGTCTCTTCTAATTTGACCATATGTGAACACCATTATACACAGAGGCTTTATCTTTTAAGTTTAACAAAGTCAGCACTCAGTGTTATATAAACCGTTAAAAAAAATCTTATTTGCAACATTTGTCAATTCATTGTTCTTTGTGTATTACCTATATATAAAATGCTATTTTAAAACCATATGCTTTTAAAATTCTCTTTTTAGCCATATTCCTCCAGAATGCAACCTGTTCCTACTTGTCTTGCTCTCTTACCACGGAACTTTTCTATTCTTGTCTGCTGGGTGGTGCTGAGGTGCTGACAGGTACTACTGGTTCTGTTTTTTATACTACCTCCTACAGGATGCAGTCTGATCAGAAAGCCTTTTTTTTTTTTTTTTTTTTGGAGGAGGAGGAGGAGAATGTAAGTTAAAAAATGTCTTTTTGGTCAAGGCCCGGCTTTGGAAAATAGTAGTGACCAAAACATTGCAAACAGAGAACTGTATTTCTTAAGCATAATGTGAGGTATTTTTGTGACATGCATTTGTCTGTCTTGTTCTTGCTGCAGAAAGAAAATTCACTTGCTGCAGCTTCAGTTCACTGCCCTAGCAGGGCTGCTGGCCATCAGTGCAGGGTTAGAATCCCAGCTCTCTGCTTAAGCTGCTGGTAAGCTTTTGTAATGATAAAACTATTAGAAAGACCGAGATTTATGTCTCATTATGTCTCAGAATGTTATTTGTGATTTGGTTATTGTGCTTTTGGTGTTGCAGATTTGAGGGGTTTTTTGTGTGTGTGTTCAGAGCTCTCTCTGATTTCGATAAGTTGCCTTATCAAATGACCACAAATGGCAAACTTGCTAATGCAGAAGCAATTCCACTTCTTCCAACTCAATAGATGGTGACTTGTCAAATCTGCCAATCAACAAGAACACAGTATATCCTGGTCTCTGTTTTTTCTTTTTATCTTCTTGAATCATATACCTTAATCTTGTTGCACCAAGATACCATAACTCAGCATATTGGAAGGAAATGAGTACATTTACTGCGAGCCTGAACTCCATCATTAACTCCCTGTTTGAATGTAAGCAGGATGTTTAATCCCTGATCACAGGTGTGGATTGAGAATAATGCCTGCTATTATTAAAGTGGTTTTGGTATTCCAAGAGATGGAAAAAAGTGAAAAATACTGGCCAATGCAAATGAATATGGGGGCATGACACTCAAGTCTGTAGACTTGGTTCGCTGGTACCATGCACTCAGTATTTTGTTGTCACAAGTTTACAACTTTTGTAGGATAATGTTGAACATAAACTTGCACTGAAATTTAAAATTGTATAAAAAGGATTCTCTTGCATTTTTGTTATGATTACAGATAATTCATGCATCTTCACTCTGTGCTTCTTTCCCACTGTACTACACTCCTTTCCCAAAGTAATGTATCTTATATATATATAACAGGGGTTGTTTCAGTGATTTGGTTCCAAGACCAGTTGACTGGCAATTTATAAGTGATATTTTCACTGTAGGCTTTTTGAGGCTTTAGATTGCTCCTGATTTATTTTCTAACACTTCAAACTGCTTTTCAGCACACACAAAGGTCATGGATTTAATGTCTTTCATATTCACTGTGAACGTTTAATTTCTCAGAATTTCTTATGTTCATAAAGCTGCTAAACAGAGTTTCCTCACTTAGCTTATAACACACAAGCAATCTTGAGGAATGAATGGAATAAGGACTGTACACTGCGGTGTTTTTCAGGCAGCACCAAGTGTTGTATTCCTCCTTTGCTTAGTGGGGATTCTGTGGCTTGGGTGCACACTGGTAATTCCTTACAGTGCCACAAGGCAAAAAGCTCAGAAACTGATCAGTGGAAATCACAGACACAGGCAGACAAGGACGAGCTGAACTCCAAACCTCTCTTGACCATTACTTTTGAGATCCTCAAGGTAGTTGTCTATGTACAACAAGGTAGTTGTCTATGCCACTTAAAAAGCAGTGAGGTGGGATTAGTACAGTCATTGGTGAGGTGGCTGGTTTGCAGAGAGTGGGAAGACAGTTATGAAAACAAGATTATATTTGGGGTGAATGTTGAATGCTGATCCATTCCCTTAGCTGCATTTTTTTATAAATGTGGGATAAACACAGTTAAATGAGAAGGGTGTCAGTAAATGGACTGTATTGTGGAAGCAGCAGACTCAGTAGTTACAAAGAGAGCACCTCAATCTATTTAATGGGGTAACAACAACTAATATCATCGAATCATAGAATCGTTAAGGTTAGAAGGGACCTCTGTAGATGATCTAGTCCACTAATATGGCTGATGTAGGAAGAATTTACTTATTTACCAAGATGGTAGAAGAGAAGGAGTAGGAAGCCCATCTTCCTTTTTGTGAGAAAGGGCAACTGTGAAGGATTGCTTTGTATTTCTGCAGCATTACCTTTTGGCATATGCATCCATAAAACCATTTTCAAAATGGAATTTTATTTAAAAAGCAAAACTAAAACTGCTTTGGCAGAATATTTCAAATAACTCTACCTCTGCTTCCTAGAATTCTTCAGTGTAATTGCAGCTGCAAAGCTTTTGCTCAGAGATGTTTTATTCTTAATGCAAAACGTTTCACACAAAAGCAGATTGTTCTAATGAACATGACAGATGGAAAGGAAGCGAAGGTTGGGTTTTAACGGCATAACTTTCTGATCCTTTTCTCTATAGTGCTGCAGTAACAGTGGAATGAAATAAATGATGGCTTGTAGAGGTCTGTTGAGAAGGACATACAAGCAAGGCTGGCACAGATCTCTGTTTGCAGACAAAGCTTCCTGAAGTGAACTGGCCAAGAGAAGTATGAGCACAATTGGGTGTTGCGTATCTAATTAAAAATGAATACCAGTGGTGAGGGGGTTGGACATTTGTGTTTTATTTTTAAAATATATTTTAATGATGCCTTGGAAAAACACGGCCTCTGTGACACTGATTTACAACTCTGCCTAGGTCTCTGTTGAAAAGACACATAGGTTTAATATCCGCTGTGTAAGAGAGTAGGTAATTGGATAATCCCCGAGGCTTAAGGCATTAAAATGTTTGTTGTCTGTGCAATATGTCACACTGCTCCAGACCTCCAATTTCAGTGCTTGAGAATTACATGTTATCAGGACACAAATCTGTGACTTTATGGAAAGGCAAACTGACAGCTTCACATGTATCACTATTTAAGTCACAATGTCGAGAAAATGGTGAATAAAATCTGAAGCATGTAAAATTTCACTCTTAATTACAGATCAGGTTTTGTGCGAACCAACAAAGCAATAATCATCAGTCATTTGTACAGTGCCTTAATCTTTCACTGTGCTTCAGAAATTCTGACCTCCGTTTTTTAAAGAGGATTCCTTGTTTTCAAATGCACATGATCCAGTTGCAAGCTGTGCATTCCTGTAGGTTGCCATTCCAATTCTTTTGTCACTGTTACTCAGTAAAAGTAAGTAAAAGACAAGTAAAAATGAACTTTCTGCACTGAAGAGTGCCTAAAAAGTAGAATGCTTCAGAGCCTGGCTAAAATGCCTGGCTTCCTGCATAGGTTTGAAGAAACAAGCAGGTCACATTCCTTTTCTGCAAGTTCTGTGCTTTGCAAATGGATTGCACAGAAAGCAAGTTCTGGAGATGGTGTGTGTGTGTGTGTGTATGCGCATGCGCGTGCACGTGGGGGTAGCTCCTGACTCCATTTTAACCCACTGCTGTGTAACACCGCAGGCAGCTTATGGCCAGGTCCAATAGAAATGAAATACAGATGTAAATATATCACATAGAATGGTGCATTTGCCATAATCCTTAGTATGTCGTGGAAAGCAGCCAAACTCACTTCAGTTATTTTGATGATGCTTGTAAACACCAAGAAAGAACTTGCAACCAGGAAAACAGTATTTAATATTCACATTTTAATAATCCACCAAAATGCTACACAAAGAAAACAAAAGGGCAGGAGGGACTTCACTCAAAACTGCACGTTAGACAGACTTTGAAGAGAAGATTTTACTGCTAATTTTGAGACCAAAAGGCTTACAGGGAGGCTGCCTCTATCAGGGTGATATTGTGAGGTTTCTTATTTCTGAAAGGCCATTACTTCATGTATCTTTCTTGTGTAAAAATGGAGAGAATAAGGAGTAACTTTCTGACCCCTGACAAGAAGTCAGCAGGAGGTGTTTATTCACGCTGTATCCTTGTTCAGTAGCTATTACGTTTTTGTCCTTGTGTGTGGTGTGTTTTACCTGTCACTGCTAAAAATAGATGCTTGCTGTCCCCAGTTGATAGAACACAAGGAACAGCAAACATAGGAAATCCAAGTGAAATTAGGGTAGCTGAGATGCAGCAAACGTCTTAGCAGAGCCAGCAGTCGGTTCCTCACAATGTTCAGCGAGACTTTTAACACTTGATGTAGTTTTATAGATATACCATTGATACGACTCCAAATAGCACTACTTATTTACATACAACTTTACATGTGCACAGTGTTTTGGTATGATTCATACATTTGTATGAGTCAAAGGTTTTCTTTGCAGGATAGCTGCTCTTAAGGTTTTTCTACAAAATTGTTTTTGTCCTGATCTCTTTGCTGATGGGATGTTATTTTTATAGTGACTGCAGAGAAGTGTGATGTTGTCATTACCCTTTGCTGCTCCCATGTTTTAATCAGCACATGGTAGTGACCTTATACAAAGACTTTTATTTCTCTGTCACAGAATCACACTTGAATGTAAGATAAGCCTTGATTTTAATACAAGTGTCTCAAACGTGCAGCCTACAGATTGACTCAGGAATATTTACCTAGGTGAAACACTGCTGCTTAAACTGACGACTCAGATTTTAAAGAAAAGCAAGAAATAAATGTACACTGCACTATTGGTATAAGATTTTTGGAAGTCTTCGCTAATAACTTTTAATGCTTACTGTGAGAAATTGTGGGGAGGGAGGGAAATAGCTTTGATTCATGCTTCCCTGTAAAGATGTTACGATTGTAATTTTTTATGTCTTTATGCCTCCGGAATTACTTTCATAGAAAGTACACTTATAATTCTTATCTTTCAGCTAGGAAATTATGCTGGGAAAATTAAGGAAATCAAGTTTGTGCTTAGAATGATTTATTTTTTTTTTTAAAAAAAAGGTTTACATCTAGGAATAAATTTTTAATTAGCTTACCAACACTAATGTTGAAGAGATTGTATATAAAATACCCATCTGTCCCTATAAGCTTTCAGCTAAGTTATTTGATACTTACCCTACATCTTCAGTGATACAGATGATTAATTCAAAATTTAAATTTTATATTTAGATTTATATTTCATCTCAAGGAAAAAAAAAAAACAATTGTGTCCCCTGCTGGCTGGAATGGGTATTGGACATTTATGGCTAAAGAGCAGAATCCATATAGCTGTGGGGGTTTCATTACTGCAATACTTTTTATATACATGCATGTATATTCACGTGGAGCACACTGTCAAGAAATAGAAGGGCTAAGCTTTAACTACAGTGTCTCATCTACAGACAACAAGGAAGTATGACTAAGTCAGCAGCAGCTGCTGCAGTTAAGTGGTATTTCCCACAGAAATGCCTCCATTCCATGCCTTGACAGCTCTCTGGGTGAAATGTCACGCATGCTCAAGTCAGTATCAGGAAGTGGGACCTGCTTCAGTTGGAGGATGACTGGATCAGTAAAATCCCATAATAATAATGGAGACTAATTAAACTAAATATGCTCAGTTGTCACCGGAACACTTATTGGGCCCTATTAATGAGCATTTATAGACATCATGTAATTATGACTGGCTGCTTTTGAGAAAATTCAGACTGATGTTTCAGTCTGGGCCTGGCATTCTGTTGTTCTCCATTGCTCAGAAAGGGTGTTGAACTCCTTGACCTGGAGAGACCCATTTATAAACTGTAGACGTAGATATTCAGACAGCTGCCAAACCTCTTCCTATAGATGCTGAAATATGCAAAACTGCACCAGTGAAAATATTGTGCTCTACCTCAGAACTTTGCTAAACTACAACACTCTTTATTACTACAATTACACTGTCACAACAATTAAAACCTATCAGCCAAAGGTTGCCTGCTGTATTTATACTGCCCTGCAGCTTAGGCAAGCTGAGGAGAACACCTTTCTTTAGGTGTAGCTGCATTTACACTTGGATTTGGAGAAGAATACCTGTCCTGGCCAAGGCTGTGTGGGTGTTGATTTTTTTTGGTGGGGGGGAGCGGGGGTGTGTGAAAGGATATACTATTTCAGACTCATTTTTGTAATTTGTGAGATTAACATACGGGGGACAGAACATGAGGAAACCTGAATCTTCTTAGAAAATTGTGAAAAGAGAGACCTGCATCTTGTGTAGTACGTTTTGGATTGGCCCATTACTGAGCGTGCTTCATTTGTTTTTTAAGTAGGACTTTTTTTTTCTTGAGTATGTATTTGTTTCTACTAAAGTTTGCTGCATATATTGACCATTCATCTGTTTATCCACCTGAAAGGTGGATACTAAGTTTTGTTATTGCTATTGTTGTTATGGGTTGGGCAATGTCTCAACGACCACAAAGCGCCCTACCCTGTGAGACAGGAGGAAACTGCAGAGGACTATAGCAGATAAGCCGAGTACAGAAATGCTGGTTTAATATTTTAGTGGCTATTATGGATAAATTTTGAGTGTCTCACAGTATCACTGTAGTCAAAACGTGCTTTTCACTACTTTGCTTCTTACCTGGGTGCACTTTGTGACGCTCCCGAACAATTGCAGTAGATCAAAGATCAGGGAGCACCATTATGCATTAATGAAAAAGTTTGAAATTCCGAAGTGTGAAAAAAAGGACACGAAGCGAGCACAGGCTGTTGGCAGAGGGGGGAAGAAAAAAAGTAACCTACATCCTTGCTCGACACAGGGCGGCCAAAATCCTTCCATTTATGTGTACGTATATCTATATATAAAGGCATTATCGACGGAGCGCAGTATAAACGAGGTGCCCTCTCCCCTGTTAGCAGCTGCGGCCCTGCGCTAAGATGGCGGCAGCGCGTCACGTGGCGGCGGGCGGGAAGCGGCGGCGCGGAGCGCAGGAGGGAGCAGCCATGGAGCCGGCGGCGCTGCAGAAGTTCCCGAGCCCGGGCAAGGGCAGCGGCCTCCGCTGCCTCCGGCGCCTGCGGCCCGGAGAGCTGCTCTACCGGGCCGAGCCCTTCGCCTACGTGGTCACCAAGGAGCAGCTGGGCGGCGTTTGCGAGCGCTGCTTGCGCAGGTACCGACGGGCCGAGGGGAGGGGGCGCCGAGTCCTCGCTTTCCGTTCCCGTGACTTTTCCCGGCGGCACCGATTTCCCCCCGCAGCTTCAGCTGGGCTCCGCGTGTGTGCGCGGAGACGGGCCAGGCGGCGGGCTGCTGGGGCTAACGGCCGTAACGGCCGGCGCTGCGTGGCGGCGAGGGCGGAGCTTCTCGCGCGCGGCCGCTCCTGGCCCGGGCTGTGCGGGGAGCGGGGCGGGCGGATGAATCCCCGCATCCCCCTTTTGTACCCTGATTTTACAGCTTTGAAGCCTGGCTCGTGACGTGGGGGTGCTTTGGGGTGGTGTTTTCATCTTGCTTTTCACCTCCGGTTGGTTAGAGGGCAGCGTGAGTGACGGGAGGAGAGCGACCCTTAACGTGTGTTTCAGTATGAAAATGTAACCGAGTTGGTTGGGAGAAGTAGTAGTTTTACCACCCGCAACATCCTGAAAAAGCTATGCATTCGAGAGTTTTGCATAATAACAGTGTCCATTAATAATAATAATAAGATAATTTAAGAAAATTATATGTATTTTCCCAGCAACCTAGCTTTCATTCCAAAAAGAAGTATGGCTAGATTGGCCTCTTTCCCTACATACCGCATTAAAAGCAGTGGCTTTTTATTCAAGAAATTTTTATTAAATTGCCGAGAAAACTTGCTGGATGTTGACATTCATGTCTGTGTTTTAACCTATGTGAGTTAAGAAAGCAGCACCTGCTGAAGCGGCGGCAGGTGGCAGCACCGGAACACAAATGAAAACACAAAAGCCAAAGCTGGTCTCCTTCTTGAAGTTGTTTTGACGTTTTAGCAATGTTATTAGATATTCATTTTCAAGGCTTTGTACAGGAGTGTAATTGAACACCGAATCCTGCCTCCTAATGTCCACTGCTAAAAATTGCCTGCGGCCTTTGGCTGTGAGGTGTATTGGATGAGCAAGAAGGCTGGTGACCATGTGCAGAGTTTTTGTTCCTGGGTTGCAGGCTGAGAGGCAACCTGATGTAGAGTGAATTTGGGGCCAGGAACTTGCTTTGCTCCTGGCTTAACCTTGGTTGTGTCCTTCCAGCATGGGTCTGAGGTGCCAAAGCAGGGTGGGAAAGCTGCTGCTGTGATACAGAGAGGCTCCGCTAGTGCCGTAGCCTTCTACGCAGTGATATCTAAAATGAATTACTGTGAATTTAAAGTGCTTCTATGTATGTATAGTACATTTACTTATAGAAATTCTGACCTCCCTTCCTCATTTTATTGGGCTGTTATTAAAACTCTTGCTCCTTGTTACTAGGGTGCATAGACTAGGTGGTGGAATCTAGTAACTGCCTCTCCTTTTGTGATTTCTTCTCACTTTGGAGATATTTCTATTTTCTGAGTAATGTGTTCCTGATGTGCACTTTTTTTTTTTTTTTTTCTTCTCCCTTCCGCCTCTTATAGATGGCTGGACCAAAATTCAATAACTGATGTATTGTGGTAGCAGATAGTTTGTTTTGAACAATATCCCATTAGCAATTGAAAGTGACTGTTCTGAAATGTATTATATACTAAAGTTTTGATCAGAACTGTACTTTTTGATTAAGAACAACAGTGTTGGCAGTTTGTGTTTCCATGTCCCAAGAGAAGACACAGGATTGTGTTGCATCGTCTTACCCTTTTTTTTAAAGACTTATCTATAGTACTTCAAACCTGCTCTTTGTGCTTTTTTGGAGTTATGCCAGGATCTGGGGAGGGGCAAGATCTCCAAAAATCTTATTGGGAAAGCAACATTAAAAATATCCCCCTCTTCCCTTAACCGAAGATTCTCTACATGACCTTTCTGCATGATTTAGTGCCTCTTAAGGTGGATTCAGTATCAGTTCTGCTCTAATGTAGATTTACATAACAGGGGACTGAGTTATGTAAGGAAAGCTTAATTTCATCTGTAAAGTACGGAATCTCGCTGCTTTTTCTTTTCTTTTCTTTTTTTTTTTCCCTTTGCCCTCCTTCTGCAGGATGTTGATAAAGATGTTGAGAAAAAGAAATTCCCACTTGTCTTGGAGGATTGTATCACCTTTATTTTGGAAAGTAACTCTTAAAACATTTTTATTATTATTTTTTATATCCTTAAACCTGTTTGTAAAAAGACTTTCCTGCCTGTGCCCAGTAATTTGACTTTTTAGCCTTTGCACAAATATGTTATGGCCACTGGGTGCCTTTTACCATCTGGTACTGATGCCCTCATGGAGCTCCTGTAGAACAGACAGACCAGCTTTCTTTCACGGGAGCCATGTGTGTTCTTTCCCCAGAGGTTTTATTCATCCAGGTGATTAATGATCATATTTTTTATCATGGTTTCTACTGCCTTGACAGGGTTAGAAGCCAGATTTGCAGTTAGCTTAGTCAAGTGGATGTGGTGATTGAAATTTTTGCGTTTTCCTTAAAATAGTAAAGTACTGTGCAAGCAAGAATATCTGAGAGTTATTTTCATATTTAAAATTCTTATACAAATGTTGCATGAAGTTTTAGCTGTTGCATCAGAAAACACTGGTGTTCTCAACGTTCTACCCCAAACCTTAAGTGTAGGGGGAAAAGGTTTATAACTGCTTTCTTCAGTTGTTATAATAGTAACAATAAATTAAATAATAAAAAAACCTTACTGAATTTGCTTTTACATAGTTGATCAGAAAAGAGGTCAGTTAAAATCTGGATATAGCCAGTTATTTCTCAGGTCCTGGAGAAAGTAATAGAGAGAAGTAGTATTAACCAATTTTCAAATTATATACTATTTATGCCTCTAAAGGAAGAAAAACTTAAATATGTACAAATAATGTCGTACATACATTATATGTAGACTGTGAAAGACTAGACATTTCATCTATGGTTATGATCACAGGCCATGTAGACAGCAAGAAAGGTTGAATGAGAGTGTTCCTGTGTGCACGCGGCTTCTGTCAACATTTCCAGAAAGAGGAATGTGTCTGGTGTAGGACTGTGTGCTAACTATGGCAGCAGAAACTACTGCTATCTGAGAAATTTAATCAAGAATTTGGGTGAATAGTTGGGCAATTAACAAAGTATTAAATGCTGGGTAGCAAGATGAGGGTCCTTGCTGTGTTTAGTCTGGCAGGAGAGGAGCTTGTTTCTCCAGCTCTGTATCCATGGGGATTCCTCCATGGAGGAGCTATCATCTATCTGCTTAGCAGAGTTACGACCTGTCCCTAAGTGCCAGCGGGAGCCTGTCCTTGGGCAGGGGCTCTGTGTGCGTCTGCGTCGCCCCATCGGGAGAGGGGAGCTGTGGGACCCGCTTTCCGTGCGTGGGAGACACCCGGCACCCATAGAGCCACCAGGAATGTGATGGGATGGAATCCGCCACCTCCAAACCTGCCCCTGAAGAATCCTCCTAGCGCTGTTTAGCACAGCTATAGCTTCAGAACAGGGCAGTCTTGCAGTTCCGGAGAACGTTCTCCCGCCTCGTTCAAGGTGTTGCTGCTACATTTGTGTTCTGTTCCACCGGCTACCGCAGTGTTGGGAGCTAGTGTTTGATGATATATTCTTCGTCTCACAACTTCTTAATCATTATGAGAAATCATGAGTACTGTAGTTTTTTTTATTTTTTTTTTGTACATGTTAAACAATAAAGTGTCTCAAAATTGGTTAATTTTGTTTATATAAAAAGCTTTCTTATGTAGACTGCTGTATTTCCAGGGTTTTTAGTAGACTGGAATAACAGATGGGATTTTTTGACTACTTAAAACAACAACAAAACTCTGACTCATCACAGAATGAGTTAGAAGTTACTAACCTGACTGTCTTGATACCCTGTCTTGTTTGAGTTTGCTGGCAATAACACATTTAACACAGGGAATGTATGATATGTTTTTATGTTGTTTCAATGATACAACTGCAAGCAGTTTTCCAGTAGCTTTAAAGGTGCATAACCTCATACGAAGTAGAGGAATATAAACAAATTATGCTTGATTGGTGATAATTTTACTGTGGAAGCAGCATGACTATTAGGATTAGTTATGTTTTTGTGCTTCCAAGTAGGATAATCCTGGGATATATGTATATATATATCTTTTTTTTTAGTGTTTCTAACCCATAATTTAGAGTAGAACTGCAGTGCTGTCTTCTCTTGACGATGCCTCTCTTGTTATATGTAGTAATCGCAAAGGATGCAAAACAAAATTGTGTGAAATATGAGCTATGTAAATCATCACTGTTCAGACTCACTGCGGAATATTGTCAGAATGTTTCCGAAGATCTGCAAAATCACACAACACCAGGAAGAGAAGTGCTCTCGTCTCTAGATGAGCAACTAATACTAAAAAAAAAAAAAAAAAAAAGTTCATATTAGTTCATAGTTCATATTAGTTCATATCATAGAGATAGTGGAGGATGGAGTAACCTTCAAAAGAGAAAAATGCCAAAGCTTGTTTCTGTCCTAATGCCACCTGGAGCAGTATCTGAGGTGGCTTCCATGGTGCTGTCACAGGCAGCCAGAGAAACATCCCACTGGAGTGAGCAGAATGGGCTGCCAGCCTTGCTGTCCTGCAGGGTCTCCTCCAGAAAAGGCTGTAAAGAGCCTGGTCAAGAGGGATAAAGCCCCTACCAGAAATAAGGTTTGCAGGCTCCACTTCCTTCTGCCGAGAGGCAGGTTACAGGCGGTGGAGGGGGAGCGTGATACAGTGTTTAGGATAGGATTCGAAGTAGGTTCTCAGGGCTGCCCTCTGATGGAATTTGTTGGCTCCCTTGCAGCAGCCTCATGGGGGACCACGGAGTTTTCCCTGCCCCTGTTAGCAATGTCACGCGGTAGGTTGGCTTTGGGAATGGTGCTGCTGCTGTAAACCACTCTTTTCCTTTTGGGTTCTCTGGACCTGCTTTGGTCAGATGGGCATAGCATCCTGACCCACGTCCTTCTCCCTTCCTGCCCTGCCTTGCAGCCCCGAGGCTGCTCCTGTTAGCAGGGTAACCGTAGGAATGGGAGAGGGACTGGCCTTCTTGAAAATAAATTCTCCCTGGGTGAACTGGTTATTTACCATGTCTGTCATTTATGAAAAGAGAAAATTTAATTTTGGGCATGCTTTAAAAGATCTTACCCTGTTATGATTCTGCATTGACAATTGCTGTTCTGATCCCAGTCTCTAATCTGAAAAGTATTATTGCAAAATTGTTGTCTTGTCAAGCTGTGAATGACAATTTAAGTTGCAGTCTACTGGTAAATCTGAATTTAGGCTTTATTATGTATCTGAAATCTGTACCCAATGTTGTATTTTTCTGTCTGCATAGCGAAGCCCGTAACATTACTGTTCTTTTTAAAAACCAGTATGCTGCATGGGAAGTTTTACCTGCACATGGCAAATAATAAAGCAACCAAAATAATACCGAACTAGATTATATTTAGTATTAAATTTCTTAGAGTAGATTACAGTTGCACAAGTATAAGATTAGTACTATGAAGAAAAATGTAAGTGATTAAAAATGGATAATTTCTTGCTAATATGTAGTGACAAAATTAGCTTCAGCTATCTTCTGAGAGAGTTTTTTGTTTTTATTGTTTGTTTGTTTTTCATTTTGCACAAGAAACTGGAAGTTTTACACTACATTAGAGCATTTTTTAAAATTTGAATTATTTAAGAATTATAAATGGCACTGGAATGTGATGTTAGAGATAACCTGCATCGTAACCGTGCTCAGAGGCCACGTGGGCCGTATAGTGCGTTGGGTGCTGCTGTTCTCTCTTGAAGCACCTGCACTCTTGATCATAAGCAGCTACTACAGTGATTTGGAACTATTGAAAATAGTATAGGTGAGGACTTCAGAGGTTTTGTCGTGTCTGTCCACCTATTTGTGTTCTGATGTTACTGACTCATTCATAAAAGTCAAGTCCTGCATCCTCTTGATCTCTGTCCTGAGGGGAGTTTAAAGAAGAGGGCAGCATTGCAGGCAAAAGTGGGAAAATGCTGCTACGTGGGGCCTCCAGAGTAGACATCATGCTGCTGATGTCTACATACAGCCGCAGGATGTCTTGGTATTCTCCTTCTGTGTTTTTTTTTTTTTTTTTCCCCTCCCCCTAATGGCTTGTTGAATGAACTTAGACTGGGGGCTGCATGGAAGTTGAAATAATAAAATTTTAAAAAGGGACCTAATGGAAGACTTGAAAACCAGGAATGGCAGGCAAGTTGGGAAAGTATATGGATGCTGCAGGAGAAAGATAACGTGGTAGTCAGAAAACGGCATCTCCCGTCGAAACTAACCGGTAATTCTATTCCTTCTTTTAAAATAAATAGAAACAAAAGTTCCTGTAACTGGCTTCCAGCTTTTTACTTAAGCTGGTGCATGTTTATCAGAGGGGCGCTTCTATTGGTTTTGGTTTTCATAATCTGCATTTTTTTCTTTTTTTTGCTATGTATGCAATAATACTGCTTTTCTATTACTCTGATAGCTCAAGAGAGACCAAAGTCCATGCAAAAGAAAACAGAAGAATAAGCAGTACACACACATTTGGTTTTGAGAAGAGGGAAGCAAAAGTATTGTTTCTGGAGATACCCCAAACCCCATCGGACACAGTCCTGAGTAACCTGCAGCGGTTGACTCTGCTTGGAGCAGGACAGCTGAACCAGATGGTCCCTTGAGTCCAACCTCATCTCTTCTGTGATTCTGTGAAAAGGAGATTTAATAGCGGGGAAAAAAAAAAAAATAAAGCTTATGGGTCTGTGTGACAGCATACTGGGTGTGTTAGCCGGAAGCTGCTGAATGGAGAGATTATTTTTAATGGTCCCCCAAGTCTTTGCTGTCCCCAAGTCTTTGCTGTCCTTACTGTGTGCTCCCTCTGCTTCCCTGTTGCAAGCTTTGCTGCTTATCTGTTATATCACATCAGGGTTTTGGTTTTCTAATGTATTTATTACTTAGGCGAGTCCTGAGTTTTCTCGTTTCGTTGACTTTATTTTAGTTTTGTCACAGATTTTACTGATTTAAGGGGCTGTGTTTAGCTTTTGTAATCAGAATTCTCCCTGTGTCTCTTTGCAGCTGGACAGGAGTTTCTAGAGACCCAAAGTAATTTTTTCTTTTTTATTTTGCCCAATGGTGTCCTGATGACTGCGGAGAAAGCCAAGTGGAAAAAATAGTTGAACATCAGAGCATAATTTCTATGCTAACTCAAGCTATAATCATCTGTTTATAAAATATTTAGCCTTCCTGTTTATTGCATTTATTGCACCCTCAGCTCAGAATCCATTCTCTTATTAGCTTGATTGTTGAGCTTAAATGGAGTTAAAGGACATGTATTTTTGAAGTTAACTATATCTTCTTGACCCTTATGTGTTAGAGCAGCTGATCCTGCAGTCAGCAGATAGGAAATGCAATGTGGTGCTTCCCTGGGAGCCGGCTCGCCCGAGCCTGCGTGCAGGTTGGTGTGCTGCACACATAGGCTGGTCATCAGCATTGGAAGGAAGAAGCAGAAGAGTGCTCTGATAACCTCCTGAGAGGGCAGGATTAGGAGTGGATGCAAACTAGGAATGCAGAAAAGGGACAAAAGGTTATCACTGAGAAAGAAGTGGGTTTTTCCCTACCTTTTCTATCAGCTAAATCAATTTTAAAAAATCAAATGAATGTCTGTCTCATTCAACTGTCAAGAAGGTGTGCTTGTGATCTGAAAAGACAATTTCTGTGCCAGGGATGCTCTTGCCAGTGGGAAGGATCATGGTAAGGAAGGATCATGGTAAAACAGGGGAAGGAAATTTGAACGAAACTTTTGGTTAAGCATGGTCCTGGAAGAAGAAAGATATCTGTCTCATGGGAAGTGCTGAGAGTGAAATAAAAAAAAATAATAAAAAACAGTGTATATATTGCCTGTGCTAAGTCTTTGCTCAGTGTATTACATGCTTACTGAAGGCCCAAAAAATGTTCTTACTTGTTTGTGAAGCAACATTTGAAAGCAGGTCACTTGAACACAAGTTCAAACCATCCTACTGTTTTGGAGAGACTCCTAATTTACATTTTATAGCAGTAGTAATGAGAATATGCTTATGAAGTACAGTATTTCCTAATGTTATGATGGAGAGCTAGTTTACCTTTGGAGGCAAACTTCTAGAAAGGAATATTGGAAGGAGGCAATGTATTATACAGAGGAGTTTTGTGAGTGACTTTTTCTCAAAACCTGAAGCAAAAGACTTTCTCATTTGGGTAAATATTAAGAAATTCATTGACTAGCTCTGGAAAGACTTCAGAGTTCAGTTCCCACAAAGCTTAAGGTAATTATATTTAATGTTTTATGCAGTAGTGTGTCCCTACTGCTGGTACCTTAGCTTGAAGTGGGTGGACAGAGGAATATGGGGAAGGTGCATACTACTTCCCCAGTGAGAACTGTTACTTAGCCTGTTTCTCCCTGGGTCCTTGACCTGTGTAAAACACTTGCACTGTAGCTCCAGCGAGCCAGAGCCAGACATTTGTGGTGCATTTGTGGCTCTGCTGCACTTCTGTCTGAAGTGGTGGTTCAGCTCTCTTAAAATGTGGCTGCCCTATCCCTGATAAAGCAGTGTGCGAGTCCCCTTCCTCTGCTTTCTGTGGCCTGCCTGCTATTCAGTGTCTATAGCATGTGGAGCTCCTGGGATAAGTGGTATGTGGAGGGACACTGGCTGCACATGAAAATGTAGCTGAAAAATGTTGCCACCCTTTTTCTGTTGCAGTTTGTCCTTCCTCATTATTTTCTTCCACATGTTCTTGAGTGCCTGTTACACAGTGTGTGTGAGCGGAATGAATTCAGTGCATGGCACTTGAATTTCCTTTTAGAGAAGTTAAGATTAAAAAAAAAAAAAAAAAAAAGCGCTCTAGATCCAGATGTTTTAAACATCGTGTGAGTTCTGATGGCAGTCTGTTTTATAGAGCTTGTGTTGCTTTCTGGGGTGCAATGACTCCAAGTCCTTCAGCTGTTGAAGGTATTTAAGTCCAGATTTCTGAAAAAGCAGAAATGAACTAAAACATTTTTATAAAATGAAGTGGCACAGAAATTCACTTTCTGAGTGTTTATGTTGTTTTAGCAAATGGGACTGGCTGCTCTGTTACTTAAAATCTTAATCCACTTGTTATACTGAAACTGTCTCATTTAGTTGAGATTGATGTGCAACAGATGGAACAACTATGGAAGCTTTTTCTTGTTTGTTTTTAAATGCTGTATGAAACTCAACAATGTGATGATAGATATATCTGAAATTTTTGCCCAGGGGAGAAGAGGAGGGGACAGAAAACAAGCTGAGCAATAATCTCCTTAAGATACATATGACATTGACTATAAAACAGATATAGCAATAATGTGTATTTCATCTAAAATAAAATCTACTAAAGAATTATGGGGCTTTTCTGTAGTAGTCTCCCAATTTAAGAATGACACTTTCCTTGTTTGAGGCTATAGATGAGTTGTGCTAATTAGCACCAGAGAGAGCAATGTGTATCAGGCTCAATAGGCTCAACTCAAGATAGTTATAAAGGTTCTTGCTTTGCAGCCCAGAAGTTACCTTTGCCACTTCTTGCTAATAAATGTCTAACATTTCATTAGTCATGCAGTCAGTGCATTGCTCATGTGTTGATTTTGCAGTCCCTTAATGGCCCTATGTGGTGGTGTGTGTGTTTGCTGAAAGAAATATTCCATTCTTACTGATTGCAAAATTACTGGAATTTAAGTTTTATAGTGTTTGATCCTGTGTTATAGAAAGCACTTACCCTTTTGTTCCTGTTTGCCAACTTTATAGAAATTCTCTTTGCAATATTATATATTGCTATACTTGATTTATTTTTCTTTATCCAAAGAGGCTGTTGTAAGAATTCTCACTTGTAAGGATCAGTTGGAGTCTTTTCTGAAAGCAAGAAAATGACAAGTGAAGCCTTTGCAGAGCATCTGTATGCTGTTGGTCCAGACGTTGAGAACAGAACCTAGCAAAGGGGGCTAGGCAAAGGGAAGAAGGGCTGCGCTCACCTCCTTTATGGTTTATATCCTACTTGTATTGATATTCTCAGCTGGTAGGTAAATTTTAGTGCCTCCTTGAGGAACTCTTGGAGTTTGGATACATAGCTGGACGATTAAAAGTCCTTGTTCTGTCACTGTCTTCCTCTGAATTTGAATAAGGTTCTTCCATGGCTTATCAATCTGAGATGTATGAAATTTACTGCATTGACCCATATACTTGGAAGTTGCTGATAACATATAAATTAGAGAAGATTTTAATAAATGTTTTTATATTGCCTAGAGGGTCTGTAGCCCACTTGAACATCTTGAACAGTGATTATAGGCAGCAGAAGGCATTTCTGCAGTCAGTTTGTTTAATAGCATGAATATGAGAGAGTCCAAGACCAACAGTTTTATATGTATTTAGAATTAACATACAATTTATAATTAATAAAAGCTTTTTAAAATTGCTGAAACATGTCCTGTTTCTTCCAGAACTAAAAGCCTTGCTTTCTGAAATTTTATGGCTTGTACGATTTCCCAGGTTGGAATATTTCGGTGTTAGAACATTAATTGTGCCTCCCGGCTCCTAGAACTGTGAAAACTACCTGTTCTTAGGCCAAGAAAAAAGGGCATGTGTAGAGAAGATGCTCAGCTGATATCCTAGAAGAATATAAAAGGGCTCAGTGCAATCTGAATTACAGCAGGGTAAAGAAAATGTCAGCCTGAAAAATTGCTTACCTGAGATGGGTTCAGCAGCTGTAACCTCCCAAGCTGCTTGAGCAGAAGGGCTATTTGGTAATTTTTGGAAAAGTATTTCCAAAAAAGCTGGTCATAAGGGAAAAAATCTGTCATTTAAAAAAAAAAAAAAGTTGGTCTGCCACAGATGATACTGTGAGACTAATCACTTACCAACTCAGAGGGACTTCAGCAGATGGAAGCTGAAGCAGCAGCATATGCATGCTATGCTTACTGAAGGGTTATGAAACATTCTTTCTCGTTTTGCACGGATGTGTAAAAATCTCTGCAGAGATTTTGCAAGATGATACCAGTGCACCTTGCTCTCCCTGCAGCGCTGCCAGCGTGACAAGGCCACGGCCCTCCGTGGCTCATGGGAGCATCTGAAAAGAATGAGGGGGAAGTGGAAATTAGAGATGTAAAGAGTTTCATATTTTCTGTTCAATACATGAGTTTACTGAAGTTAAGAGGCACCATAAGGGGTGGATAAAAGCATTTTAAATGAGCCGGATTTCTTACTGGGAAAGTTCTCTAAGAGCTTACACAACCTGATGCAGAGAGATCTGCTGTGGGGCTGAGCATGGGAAAGCTGGGCCTTTGTAGTTGTCCAAGAGGATTCCTTTTGTGCGTTGGAAGCACAGAAACTTGGCATTTATCTGGAGAGTCTGGGACTGGTTGTACAGTAGCATCAGGGTGGTTGCACTTACCCATGTGCTCTGTGCAACAATAGTTATAATGATCAGTGCTGAGTTACAGGATTTGCCAAGTTTTTGAATAACCCATTTCAAAGTAGACTTTTTAGCTGATCAGTTTGGTCCCAAACCTCAGGAATGGAATTAGAGGACGTGTTTTGCGTTTGAAAAGGTAGCTTATAGCAGTGTCAGAGTTTCCTATGTGCTGCATGTAGTGATATTTGGCTTTCTGCTTCGGTGGAGGGGATACTGTTGAGAAATTCCAGTCACTTCTTGTTTTTCCTCCAGCATTTCTCCCTGTATGATTCTTAGTTTGGACCAGATGAAATAACTTACAGGACTCCCAAGTGCTTCGGAAATAATTATGGAGCCAAATTCTGTGTCCTTACTTTGAGATCACCATGGGAATTTTAACTTTGGGAATTTGTCTGTTTAGAGCAACTGAAGTGTAGGCTTATTAATTTTTAATTTTCACATTGTTTTAATCTCCCCCTACAGAGCTTTAAAAGCTGCAACTGTCTGTACACATTATTTTATGACCCTTGTAGCTACAGCTGCTTGTGAAGCATGTATGTGTTTCTCATCTCCATGTGTTCATATAGATTTTAATTATAAAATTAATTTGTACTAAAAAATATTCCACTAGTAACTGTTTTTAATTGAAAGATTATGCTTGATTTTCTGCTCAATAACACACAAGGATTTGGCATCAGTTTTAAAATCTGCATGTGTTGGGACATCTCAATGTCGATCCACTTAACAGCCGGAAGGTAACAAAATTTTTAATTATTCATTTTATTTTCCAGACACAAAATCACCTGCAATGTACATTTCCCTCTCTCCCTCTTGCGGTAAACTCTTCGAGGCATGAAATAGCCTGCCAGGTGTCTCTCGCGCTCTGAAGTTAATGAATGGTTATCAGTGTATAATAACTCAGCTGCAAACTGTAATGCATGCATAATATTCTCATGTAGGATTTTTGCCTTTGGATGATGTGTGATCAGTTTCTGTGGTTTTAATAATGTCATCCTAGACGGTGCTTTCCCCCCAGCACTTGAAATGAAAACCTCCTCCCTTGCCCTAATCTCCCATTCTGTAAGCAAATGAGGTTAGAAACTTTCTCAGCTTAGAAATGTTTACAGTTTTGTCACAGTAGCTTTCAGTAGAGCAGGTATTTTGGCTTTTTCTTGTGACAGATCCTTTATATTCATTCTGGCTAGAGGAAATAAATGACTTCCAGTTTCTCCTAGGCTTGCTCTTAGGAAGTTCGGTTCATCCTTGCTTACTGCTACTGCGGATGGGAAGTCAGAGGCATGAAAGAGAAAATCTCTGTGGAGTGAGCCTTGGAATTATCCCCAGGCAGATCTCCTAATGAAGAGAGCACAAGGATTCTGTATTGTTTAACACATACGTTGGAATTACTAATTTCCTGAAATGTATTGTTCATTTGTGTTCATTTTTATAAGAATGTGTATATACCTCTTCCATAATAAAGAGCTGAGTTTAATTCTAACTGGAAGAACAGTATGTTCTCCTAAACTTATATAGATGAAATGATCATACAATCCCAGAATGGTTGAGGCTGGAAGGGAGCTCTAGAGATCATCTAGTCCAACCGCCCTGCTCAAGCAGGGACACGTTGCACAGGGCGGCATCCAGGCAGGTTTTGAAGAGCTTCAAAGCAGGAGACTCCACCACCTCTCTGGGCAGCCTCTTCTCTCTGTCACCCCCACAGTAACCATGTTCTTCCTCGTATGTAGACAAACTTTCTGTGGTTTAATTTATACCCATTAGCCCTTGTCCTCTCACTGGCCACCACTGAGAAGAATTTGGCCCCATCCTCTTTACATTCTCCCTTCAGGTATTTGTACGCATCGATGAGATCCCCTCTCCAACTTCTCTTTCCCAGGCCCAGCTGGCTTAGTCTTTCCTCATATGGTAGATGCTCCAGTCCCTTAATCATCTTCATTGCTCTGCACTGGACCCTCTCTAAAAGTTCCACGTCCCTCTTGTACTGGGGAGCCCAGGACTGCATGCAATACTCAACGATGATGGAGAGCAGCTGAGCAAGAACGTCTGCCAGATCCCTCAGCACTCTTGGGTGCATCCCATCCACGCCCATAGATTTATGCGTGTCCAGGTTGCCCAACTAATCTCTAACGCAGTCCTCCTCGACCAGCGGGTCGTCTTCATCTCTCCCGCTCTTCTCTCTTGTGTCTGGCCTCTGTACTTCATGGGGACTAGCCTTAGCATTAAAGACTGAAGCAAAGAAGGCATTAAGTAACTCTGCCTTCTCTGGATCCTCCGTCACCAAGTTCCTTGCCCACCCATACAGGTCTCCTGCCTGCCTTGCTTGACTTCCTCCTTGTAGGAATGCACTGACCCTGAGCCTGGAGAAAGTGCTGCTTGAGCATCAGCCAACTCTCCTGGATCCCCTTTCCTTCTAGGACCCCGGCCCAGGGGATTCCTCCAAGGAGCTCCCTGAAGAGGTCCAAGTGATCTCTCTGGAAGTCCAGCGTTGCAATGCTACTTCTTGCCCAGCTTCCTCCTCGCAGGGTCGTGAATTCCAACATCTCATGGTCCCTTGCAGCCAAGACTGCCCTCCACCTTCACACTTCCAACTAGACCATCTCTCTCTGTTAGTATCAGGTCTGGCAGTGGCCCCTCTCCTCGTTGGCTATCTCCCACGTGCATGAAGAAGTTATGTGCCGTGTGCAGCAGGAACCTCCTGGACTGTCTCTTCCTAGCTGGGTGGTCATCCCAGCAGACATCGGGGGCGTTGAAGTCCCCCGTAAGGACCAGGGTCTGTGATCGTGATGCTAAATCCGGAGCATGCACTTAGCAAAAGAGAGCAATTGCAATGTACGGCTCCGTCACCACGCCGCGGGGGTGATCCCCGTTCCTGGTCTCTCGAAAGCGCTCACCGTCACGCCGCGGGACATTCCCAGTCGCCGGGAGTGAATGCGTTGGCTGAAGGCAGCTCAAGCCCGCGCTTCTCTTGGCACTTCCTCTGGTTGTGCTTCAGGTCTCACACTCTGTGAAGTGGTTGTGCTTCAGGTCTCACACTCTATGAAGTGTCTGGGCTTCTGCTCCTGCGTGCCCTGAGGTGCTTCCAGGCCAGCAAACCGGCACTTCCTTTTGCTAGGACACCAGCCAAATGCTGGCAGCCAGCCCCAAGGCAATCCCTGTGTTTCTGCTTGAAGGTGCTTGGGAGCTCTTGCTTGCCAACTGCTGCTGCCTTTCCCTTTTCTTCCAGCTTTTCTCCCCCTTTCTACCCATTGCCCGCTTTCTTCTTCTCCCTCTCCCTTTTGTCTTCCTTTTTTAATGCGTACTTTGATTCTCCCCATTTTTTGCTCACCCTTCTCCCTTTCAACTCTTCTTCTCCTTTCTTTTCCCTCCTGCTTTCTTTTCTCCCCTTTTCCTATTCTTTTTTCTTTCTCCCATTCCTGTCCCCCTCCTTTTCTTCCCGCTTTCTCTTCCCTCTTTTCTCATCTCCCTCTTCCACCGCTCTTTTCCCCATCTTTTCTCTGCCCTCTTCCCTCCTTTTCTCGACTTTTCTCTTGTTTTCTTCTCCTTTTGCTTCACCAGTCTTTTCTCTAGCCTCTTCTCTGCCCTGCCTTTTCTTCTCCCCCTCCTCCATCCCTTCTTTTCACCACCTTTTAGCTCCTGGGTTTTCTCCTTTTTTTCTCCTCGTTTTCCTCAACGTTTTGGGCTCTTTTTGTTCCCCCTGCCTTTTGTTATCCCATTTCTCCCACCCTTTCCTCCTCCTTTTTCTCTCCCCCTCTTTTTCTCCTTTCTTTGCTCTCCCTCTTTCTTCTCCCTTTTCTCTCCCCTTTTTTCCTCATCTCTCCCTCCCTTTTGTCCCCCTTTCCTTTCCTCTTTTATTTCCCCCCTTCCACCTCCTTCTCCTCAACTTTTTTTTTTTTCCCCCTTGGCCTTCCTTTTCTTTCTTTTTTATTCTCTCCTTCCCTTCTTTTATTTTGCCTCACACTGTTCCTCCCCATTTCTTCCCCTTTTTTCCTCCCTTTCATTCTTCTCCCCATTTCTCTCCATTATTTTCACCCCTTTTTTTTCTCAACACTCCTTTCTCACGGTTTTGCTCTTTTTTTCTCTCTCACCAGTATTTCTCCCCCATTCTTATCTCCCGCTTTTTTCTTTCTCCCCCTTTTCTTCATTTTCTTTCCTTCCATTTACATCCCCCTTGCCTACTCGCCAGTTTTTTCTCTCTACCTTAGTTCTCCTGCCTGTTTTTTTTCTCTCTTGCTTCATCATTGCCTGCCCCCCTTGCTTTCTCCTTTTTTGTTTTTATTTTTTTTTCCTTTTTTCTCCCTTTCCCTTTATTCCCCTCTTGAGCACTCCTGTCTATTTCTCCCATGCTTCTTTCCTTTTGGCTCCCGCTAGCTTTTCTCCCTCCTTTTTCTTCTCTCTTGCCTTAGCTCACCCTTCTTTGCTCTCTTTACTTGCCCCTCTCGTCTCCCCATTCATTTTGGCACCACTCTTTTCTCCCCCTTGCTTTCTCCACCTCTTCTCTCCACTCCTTTCTCTTCACTTTCCTTCCCCCTTTCCTTCCCTACTCCTTTCTTTTCGCACTGCTCTTTATTTATTTATTTCTCTTCCTTTATCGCCTTTCTTTTGCCCTTTCTCCTTCTCCTTCTCTTTCTTGCTCTCTTCCTTCTCTGTTCTTTTGGCCTTTGCGGCCCTCTCTTTCTCTCTCTCTCTCCTTCTCTTTCTCTTTCTCCCTCTCCTTTTCTCTCTCCTTCTCCTTCTTCTCTCTCTCCTCCTCCATCCCCTCGGCCTTCTCTTTCTCAGGCGCCTCCTGGCTCTTGCGGCTCTCGCGGCCCGCAAGCAGCAGGCAGGAAGGGGAGAAGCAGCGGCCGCGCAGCTCTCCTGGGAGCACCCGCAGGAGCTGGCGGGTGCGGAGACGGCTGCTGGCTGTGCAGCCAGGACGGCAGCTTCTTCTTGCAGGGCCTCCTTCTCTGTGGGCAGCTGTTGGGAACGAGCTGCATCCTTGTGCGCACGCCTGGGGCCTCCCTGGGCCCTTCTCCTGTCTCCTGAGCCGCCCGTCACGGCCAGGGCTGGCTCTGAGAGGCTCCTGCGCAGCGTGCGCAGAGGAGGCAGTGGAGGGGCAGAGCCGCAGGGGCCATTTCTGCAGCTCCCGCTGGGGCTTCTCGCTCGGGGCTGCTGCAGGGCCTCGGCGACTGGTGGGCCGCCTGCAGCTCCAGCCTCTGGGCAGGGCACGGCAGGAACCTCCTCGAGAGCTGCCCCTGGTTGGGCTGTGCGGAGAAAGAGGCTCTCAGCTCCTTTGTGCTGGGCCTCTGAGGAGGGAAAGGGTCACTTCCCCGCAGAGAGGTCCTAGCACGGCCCATGGCAAGGTGCAACCCAAGCAACTGTGGAGATGAGGAGCAGGTCGGGAGGGGACACAAGTGTCTGTGGAGACAGTATCGTGCTGGAGGAGAGGGCCGTGGCAGCCCCTAGGAAGTAGTGCTGTGAAGAGCAGGGGGTTACGGAGGTTGGGTATGGGGGATGCCTTTGGGGGAACAGTGTTGCCCCTTTGAACTTCGGGCAAGTGTGGGAGGAGGAAAGCACTGCCTTAAGGTCCTGGGCCCCCTGCCCCTCTCAGCAGTGACCCACGTCTTGCAATCGATGACCGAGCCGGCACGTTGCTCGATGCCGGTCCTCAGGGCATCGTCCTACCTGCGGAGGTGTCCGTGGCCTCGGCTGCCTCCGGAGCTGCCTCAGCTCCCTCAGAAGAATTCAGCAGCTCCGGGAAGGGCTGGCGAGTGTTCAGTGCCTGCGGAGGACATGGTTGGCTGTGGGAATGGCCCCTGCCATGAGCCCTTCCAAAAGTCGGGTGGCTGCCGCCATTCCCCAACACGGGCTGGGCCAGAGGCAGCTCCCGCTCACCTGCACCACCAGCAGGGCCTCCACGATGCGAGGGGTCAGCGACCCCGGCTAGGAAAGAGAGCAGAGCGGTCCCGTGAGCAGCTGCTCGCAGGGCCCTTCCCCAAGGTCCCGCCGCAGCGCTGGGAGCGCAGCGCACGACCCCGCGACACTTACGGGACCGTTGAAGGCCACGACGGTCTCCATGAGGAGCCGAAGGGAGGCGAGGCGGGTGAGCCGGCTCTCCTGGGCTCCTGGGCTTTGGCTGGGCACAGGGCAGGGACGAAGGCAGAGCTCGCTCACTGCCAGCCCCTCTGCTCGCTCCCCCCCACCAGCCGTGCGCCCCCACGCCGCCACCCTGGCCCCGGAGCCCTTCCCGCTGCGCTGGCTGGCAGCAGCGCTCTGCGTCGCCCCGGCCCTGCTGCCTGCGCGGGGGCCCCTTCCTGGGTCCCTCTCCCCCAGCTCCAGCGCTGCTGCCCGCGCTGTGGGCAGCTCTGCACCGCCGGTGGCCTTGGCGCCGCCACCGGCGCGCTGAGCTCCCCGGCACGCCTCACCTGAACATGGTGCTCAGCCAAAGCTCCTTGGCCTCCTGCGTCCTGCAGCGAGAAAGAGAAGCAGCGTCAGCGCGCGCTGCTCCTCCTCCCCGGACACATCTCGCCCACTTGGCACGGCTCACAAGCCCTCCAAGCGTCCCCAGCACTCACCCAAAAGTGAGCACGCAGGGGCCCATGGGCCAGATGAGGACAAGGCTCTTGGGGCACTTGAGGCCCCCAACCTCCTCTTCCTCATCTCCCCATCCGGACGCCGCCTCATCCTTCCCACACAGCACCCAGAGGTCCCGCAGCGGCACCTGGTGCTTCACAAGGAAGGATGATCCACATCTGCCGGGAGGAAGCGCAGGTATCGCCTTGTGGCTGCGTGCTGGGGGCGGCCCCAGCACCCGCAAGGGCACCTTGGAAAAGTCGGCGAGGGCTCAGCTATGACGGCAGCTGCGTTAGCCTGCGGGCTGCAGCACAAGCACGTGCCGCTCTGCGGCCCCGACAGAGCTGCAGTGAGCAGCCCGTGCCCGCCGCGTCAGCAGGGAGCGTCGAGGAGGCGCTTTCTGCTGCGGCGGGAGCAGCTGCGGGAGCAGCGGTGCGCGGGGGCAGGGGCCATAGGCGGTGGCTGGGGAAAGGACGGCGCTGGCCGCTCTTCTCACCTGAACCTGGCGACGGCCATGGCATCCGGCAGGAGCAGGAGATGCCTGCTCTTGGTGCGCTGGCGCCGGGTCACCAGCACGCTGTCGCAGAGCAGGAGCTGCGGGCTCCTGCGCGACACAAAGGCGCCGAGTGGCGCCGCGGGTCGGGAGGCTTCCCCGGGCACGAGTCCGTGGCCACTGGCAGGATTCGCGCCGTGAGGGGCCCCAGACCCTTGCTGCGTGCCCTCAGCGGGGCCATCTGCGCCCCGGGCGCCGCAGCACATGGCCTGGCCCATGGTGACACGGCCAGGCAGAGGGCTGCGGTGTGAGCCTGTCCCACGCCGACAAACAGCAGGCGCTGGTCAGGTTGCACCGAGCCTACAGCGCTATCTGTGTGCCAATAACACCGCTGGGCTGGGAGCCTGCGACTCCCTGCTGCCCCGCACCGGCACAGCGCTGCACTGGGGCGCGGGCGGGCGCCGCGGGCCTTATCACCCGCGTGCCAATGGGGCTCATTGTGATGCGCCGGCCGGGTCGGGGGCCCAGCCGGGCATGGACCAGGGCTGTGGGCGCTAAGGGGATTCTGCCGCTGCCTGGCAACTCTGCCACGGTCACAGTGTCCTGCCTGCTTGGGCTGGGCACCGCTGGTGGCTCCTGCGATGCCCCTTGGCAGTTGCTTTGCTCTCTGGCTGCGGGGCCTACATGGCCCGTGCCAGCTCCTGCTATGGAGAGGGTCTAAAAGACGTGATCAGAGACAAGGAGCTGCCTTTGCGAGTGCCAGTGGGGACTCCCGACGGGAGACCCATGGTGCCCAGGCGAAGGGTGCACATGGCCTTGGGGACCATCTTGCTGCTGGCCTTCGCAGCCAGCTCTGTGTCGGTGAAAAGCCCCTATGGACAGGCCTCCCCACGCGCCTGCAGCATGCCCTGTTGCAGCTTGGATTTGTGATTTAAGAGAGTGATGCAACCCTGTACGGAAATCACAGTTCACACAATCACGCAGTCACAGAATGGTTGAGGCTGGAAGGGAGCTCTAGAGATCATCTAGTCCAACCGCCCTGCTCAAGCAGGGACACGTTGCACAGGGTGGCATCCAGGCAGGTTTTGAAGAGCTTCAAAGCAGGAGACTCCACCACCTCTCTGGGCAGCCTGTTCCAGTGCTCCGTCACCCTCAGAGTAGCCATGTTCTTCTTCCTATGGAGACGAAATTTCCGTGCTTTAATTTATACCCATTAGCCCTTGTCCTCTCACTGACCAGCACCGAGAAGAATTTGGCCCCATCCTCTTTACATTCTCCCCTCACGTATTTGTACGTGTCGATGAGATCCCCTCTCCAACTTCTCTTTCCCAGGCCCAGCTCGCTTAGTCTTTCCTCATATGGTAGATGCTCCAGTCCCTTAATCATCTTCATTGCTCTGCACTGGACCCTCTCTAAAAGTTCCACGTCCCTCTTGTACTGGGGAGCCCAGGACTGCACGCAATACTCAACGATGATGGAGAGCAGCTGAGCAAGAACGTCTGCCAGTTCCCTCAGCACTCTTGGGTGCATCCCATCCACGCCCATAGATTTATGCGTGTCCAGGTTGCCCAACTAATCTCTAACGCAGTCCTCCTCGACCAGCGGGTCGTCTTCCTCTCTCCCGCTCTTCTCTCTTGTGTCTGGCCTCTGTACTTCATGGGGACTAGCCTTAGCATTAAAGACTGAAGCAAAGAAGGCATTAAGTAACTCTGCCTTCTCTGGATCCTCCGTCACCAAGGCACCCAGCCCGTTCAGCAGCGGGCCCACCTTTTCCTTAGTCTTCCTCTTGCTGCTGATGTGGTTGTAGAAGCCCTTCCTGTTGTCCCTGACATCTGTTGCTCACTCTAATTCCAAAGGGGTTTTGGCCTTCCTCGTTGCATCTCTCAGTGCTCCCTGCTCACTGTTCCTATATTGTCACCTCTCTGGGGTCTGACCCTTCCTCCACCTTACGTATGCTCTCTTTTTCTCTTTACGTTTTCCTACGAGTTCCTTGCCCACCCACACAGGTCTCCTGCTCCCCCTTGCTTGACTTCCTCCTTGTAGGAATGCACTGACCCTGAGCCTGGAGAAAGTGCTGCTTGAACATCAGCCAACTCTCCTGGACCCCCTTTCCTTCTAGGACCCCGGCCCAGGGGATTCCTCCAAGGAGCTCCCTGAAGAGGTCCAAGTGATCTCTCTGGAAGTCCAGCGTTGCAATGCTACTTCTTGCCCAGCTTCCTCCTCGCAGGGTCGTGAATTCCAACATCTCATGGTCCCTTGCAGCCAAGACCTCCACCTTCACACTTCCAACTAGACCATCTCTCTCTGTTAGTATCAGGTCTGGCAGTGGCCCCTCTCCTCGTTGGCTATCTCCCACGTGCATGAAGAAGTTATGTGCCGTGTGCAGCAGGAACCTCCTGGACTGTCTCTTCCTAGCTGGGTGGTCATCCCTGCAGACATCGGGGGCGTTGAAGTCCCCCGTAAGGACCAGGGTCTGTGATCGTGATGCTAAATCCGGAGCATGCACTTAGCAAAAGAGAGCAATTGCAATGTACGGCTCCGTCACCACGCCGCGGGGGTGATCCCCGTTCCTGGTCTCTCGAAAGCGCTCACCGTCACGCCGCGGGACATTCCCAGTCGCCGGGAGTGAATGCGTTGGCTGAAGGCAGCTCAAGCCCGCGCTTCTCTTGGCACTTCCTCTGGTTGTGCTTCAGGTCTCACACTCTGTGAAGTGTCTGGGCCTCTGCTCCTGCGTGCCCTGAGGTGCTTCCAGGCCAGCAAACGGGCACTTCCTTTTGCTAGGACACCAGCCAAACGCTGGCAGCCAGCCCCAAGGCAATCCCTGTGTTTCTGCTTGAAGGCGCTTGGGAGCTCTTGCTTGCCAACTGCTGCTGCCTTTCCCTTTTCTTCCAGCTTTTCTCCCCCTTTCTACCCATTGCCCGCTTTCTTCTTCTCCCTCTCCCTTTTGTCTTCCTTTTTTAATGCGTACTTTGATTCTCCCCATTTTTTGCTCACCCTTCTCCCTTTCAACTCTTCTTCTCCTTTCTTTTCCCTCCTGCTTTCTTTTCTCCCCTTTTCCTATTCTTTTTTCTTTCTCCCATTCCTGTCCCCCTCCTTTTCTTCCCCCTTTCTCTTCCCTCTTTTCTCATCTCCCTCTTCCACCACTCTTTTCCCCATCTTTTCTCTGCCCTCTTCCCCCCTTTTCTCGACTTTTCTCTTGTTTTCTTCTCCTTTTGCTTCACCAGTCTTTTCTCTAGCCTCTTCTCTGCCCTGCCTTTTCTTCTCCCCCTCCTCCATCCCTTCTTTTCACCACCTTTTAGCTCCTGGGTTTTCTCCTTTTTTCTCCTCGTTTTCCTCAACGTTTTGGGCTCTTTTTGTTCCCCCTGCCTTTTGTTATCCCATTTCTCCCACCCTTTCCTCCTCCTTTTTCTCTCCCCCTCTTTTTCTCCTTTCTTTGCTCTCCCTCTTTCTTCTCCCTTTTCTCTCCCCTTTTTTCCTCATCTCTCCCTCCTTTTTGTCCCCCTTTCCTTTCCTCTTTTATTTCCCCCTTTCCACCTCCTTCTCCTCAACTTTTTTTTTTCCCTCTTGGCCTTCCTTTTCTTTCTTTTTTATTCTCTCCTTCCCTTCTTTTATTTTGCCTCACACTGTTCCTCCCCATTTCTTCCCCTTTTTTCCTCCCTTTCATTCTTCTCCCCATTTCTCTCCATTATTTTCACCCCTTTTTTTTCTCAACACTCCTTTCTCACGGTTTTGCTCTTTTTTTCTCTCTCACCAGTATTTCTCCCCCATTCTTATCTCCCGCTTTTTTCTTTCTCCCCCTTTTCTTCATTTTCTTTCCTTCCATTTACATCCCCCTTGCCTACTCGCCAGTTTTTTCTCTCTACCTTAGTTCTCCTGCCTGTTTTTTTTCTCTCTTGCTTCATCATTGCCTGCCCCCCTTGCTTTCTCCTTTTTTGTTTTTATTTTTTTTTCCTTTTTTCTCCCTTTCCCTTTATTCCCCTCTTGAGCACTCCTGTCTATTTCTCCCATGCTTCTTTCCTTTTGGCTCCCGCTAGCTTTTCTCCCTCCTTTTTCTTCTCTCTTGCCTTAGCTCACCCTTCTTTGCTCTCTTTACTTGCCCCTCTCGTCTCCCCATTCATTTTGGCACCACTCTTTTCTCCCCCTTGCTTTCTCCACCTCTTCTCTCCACTCCTTTCTCTTCACTTTCCTTCCCCCTTTCCTTCCCTACTCCTTTCTTTTCGCACTGCTCTTTATTTATTTATTTCTCTTCCTTTATCGCCTTTCTTTTGCCCTTTCTCCTTCTCCTTCTCTTTCTTGCTCTCTTCCTTCTCTGTTCTTTTGGCCTTTGCGGCCCTCTCTTTCTCTCTCTCTCTCCTTCTCTTTCTCTTTCTCCCTCTCCTTTTCTCTCTCCTTCTCCTTCTTCTCTCTCTCCTCCTCCATCCCCTCGGCCTTCTCTTTCTCAGGCGCCTCCTGGCTCTTGCGGCTCTCGCGGCCCGCAAGCAGCAGGCAGGAAGGGGAGAAGCAGCGGCCGCGCAGCTCTCCTGGGAGCACCCGCAGGAGCTGGCGGGTGCGGAGACGGCTGCTGGCTGTGCAGCCAGGACGGCAGCTTCTTCTTGCAGGGCCTCCTTCTCTGTGGGCAGCTGTTGGGAACGAGCTGCATCCTTGTGCGCACGCCTGGGGCCTCCCTGGGCCCTTCTCCTGTCTCCTGAGCCGCCCGTCACGGCCAGGGCTGGCTCTGAGAGGCTCCTGCGCAGCGTGCGCAGAGGAGGCAGTGGAGGGGCAGAGCCGCAGGGGCCATTTCTGCAGCTCCCGCTGGGGCTTCTCGCTCGGGGCTGCTGCAGGGCCTCGGCGACTGGTGGGCCGCCTGCAGCTCCAGCCTCTGGGCAGGGCACGGCAGGAACCTCCTCGAGAGCTGCCCCTGGTTGGGCTGTGCGGAGAAAGAGGCTCTCAGCTCCTTTGTGCTGGGCCTCTGAGGAGGGAAAGGGTCACTTCCCCGCAGAGAGGTCCTAGCACGGCCCATGGCAAGGTGCAACCCAAGCAACTGTGGAGATGAGGAGCAGGTCGGGAGGGGACACAAGTGTCTGTGGAGACAGTATCGTGCTGGAGGAGAGGGCCGTGGCAGCCCCTAGGAAGTAGTGCTGTGAAGAGCAGGGGGTTACGGAGGTTGGGTATGGGGGATGCCTTTGGGGGAACAGTGTTGCCCCTTTGAACTTCGGGCAAGTGTGGGAGGAGGAAAGCACTGCCTTAAGGTCCTGGGCCCCCTGCCCCTCTCAGCAGTGACCCACGTCTTGCAATCGATGACCGAGCCGGCACGTTGCTCGATGCCGGTCCTCAGGGCATCGTCCTACCTGCGGAGGTGTCCGTGGCCTCGGCTGCCTCCGGAGCTGCCTCAGCTCCCTCAGAAGAATTCAGCAGCTCCGGGAAGGGCTGGCGAGTGTTCAGTGCCTGCGGAGGACATGGTTGGCTGTGGGAATGGCCCCTGCCATGAGCCCTTCCAAAAGTCGGGTGGCTGCCGCCATTCCCCAACACGGGCTGGGCCAGAGGCAGCTCCCGCTCACCTGCACCACCAGCAGGGCCTCCACGATGCGAGGGGTCAGCGACCCCGGCTAGGAAAGAGAGCAGAGCGGTCCCGTGAGCAGCTGCTCGCAGGGCCCTTCCCCAAGGTCCCGCCGCAGCGCTGGGAGCGCAGCGCACGACCCCGCGACACTTACGGGACCGTTGAAGGCCACGACGGTCTCCATGAGGAGCCGAAGGGAGGCGAGGCGGGTGAGCCGGCTCTCCTGGGCTCCTGGGCTTTGGCTGGGCACAGGGCAGGGACGAAGGCAGAGCTCGCTCACTGCCAGCCCCTCTGCTCGCTCCCCCCCACCAGCCGTGCGCCCCCACGCCGCCACCCTGGCCCCGGAGCCCTTCCCGCTGCGCTGGCTGGCAGCAGCGCTCTGCGTCGCCCCGGCCCTGCTGCCTGCGCGGGGGCCCCTTCCTGGGTCCCTCTCCCCCAGCTCCAGCGCTGCTGCCCGCGCTGTGGGCAGCTCTGCACCGCCGGTGGCCTTGGCGCCGCCACCGGCGCGCTGAGCTCCCCGGCACGCCTCACCTGAACATGGTGCTCAGCCAAAGCTCCTTGGCCTCCTGCGTCCTGCAGCGAGAAAGAGAAGCAGCGTCAGCGCGCGCTGCTCCTCCTCCCCGGACACATCTCGCCCACTTGGCACGGCTCACAAGCCCTCCAAGCGTCCCCAGCACTCACCCAAAAGTGAGCACGCAGGGGCCCATGGGCCAGATGAGGACAAGGCTCTTGGGGCACTTGAGGCCCCCAACCTCCTCTTCCTCATCTCCCCATCCGGACGCCGCCTCATCCTTCCCACACAGCACCCAGAGGTCCCGCAGCGGCACCTGGTGCTTCACAAGGAAGGATGATCCACATCTGCCGGGAGGAAGCGCAGGTATCGCCTTGTGGCTGCGTGCTGGGGGCGGCCCCAGCACCCGCAAGGGCACCTTGGAAAAGTCGGCGAGGGCTCAGCTATGACGGCAGCTGCGTTAGCCTGCGGGCTGCAGCACAAGCACGTGCCGCTCTGCGGCCCCGACAGAGCTGCAGTGAGCAGCCCGTGCCCGCCGCGTCAGCAGGGAGCGTCGAGGAGGCGCTTTCTGCTGCGGCGGGAGCAGCTGCGGGAGCAGCGGTGCGCGGGGGCAGGGGCCATAGGCGGTGGCTGGGGAAAGGACGGCGCTGGCCGCTCTTCTCACCTGAACCTGGCGACGGCCATGGCATCCGGCAGGAGCAGGAGATGCCTGCTCTTGGTGCGCTGGCGCCGGGTCACCAGCACGCTGTCGCAGAGCAGGAGCTGCGGGCTCCTGCGCGACACAAAGGCGCCGAGTGGCGCCGCGGGTCGGGAGGCTTCCCCGGGCACGAGTCCGTGGCCACTGGCAGGATTCGCGCCGTGAGGGGCCCCAGACCCTTGCTGCGTGCCCTCAGCGGGGCCATCTGCGCCCCGGGCGCCGCAGCACATGGCCTGGCCCATGGTGACACGGCCAGGCAGAGGGCTGCGGTGTGAGCCTGTCCCACGCCGACAAACAGCAGGCGCTGGTCAGGTTGCACCGAGCCTACAGCGCTATCTGTGTGCCAATAACACCGCTGGGCTGGGAGCCTGCGACTCCCTGCTGCCCCGCACCGGCACAGCGCTGCACTGGGGCGCGGGCGGGCGCCGCGGGCCTTATCACCCGCGTGCCAATGGGGCTCATTGTGATGCGCCGGCCGGGTCGGGGGCCCAGCCGGGCATGGACCAGGGCTGTGGGCGCTAAGGGGATTCTGCCGCTGCCTGGCAACTCTGCCACGGTCACAGTGTCCTGCCTGCTTGGGCTGGGCACCGCTGGTGGCTCCTGCGATGCCCCTTGGCAGTTGCTTTGCTCTCTGGCTGCGGGGCCTACATGGCCCGTGCCAGCTCCTGCTATGGAGAGGGTCTAAAAGACGTGATCAGAGACAAGGAGCTGCCTTTGCGAGTGCCAGTGGGGACTCCCGACGGGAGACCCATGGTGCCCAGGCGAAGGGTGCACATGGCCTTGGGGACCATCTTGCTGCTGGCCTTCGCAGCCAGCTCTGTGTCGGTGAAAAGCCCCTATGGACAGGCCTCCCCACGCGCCTGCAGCATGCCCTGTTGCAGCTTGGATTTGTGATTTAAGAGAGTGATGCAACCCTGTACGGAAATCACAGTTCACACAATCACGCAGTCACAGAATGGTTGAGGCTGGAAGGGAGCTCTAGAGATCATCTAGTCCAACCGCCCTGCTCAAGCAGGGACACGTTGCACAGGGTGGCATCCAGGCAGGTTTTGAAGAGCTTCAAAGCAGGAGACTCCACCACCTCTCTGGGCAGCCTGTTCCAGTGCTCCGTCACCCTCAGAGTAGCCATGTTCTTCTTCCTATGGAGACGAAATTTCCGTGCTTTAATTTATACCCATTAGCCCTTGTCCTCTCACTGACCAGCACCGAGAAGAATTTGGCCCCATCCTCTTTACATTCTCCCCTCACGTATTTGTACGTGTCGATGAGATCCCCTCTCCAACTTCTCTTTCCCAGGCCCAGCTCGCTTAGTCTTTCCTCATATGGTAGATGCTCCAGTCCCTTAATCATCTTCATTGCTCTGCACTGGACCCTCTCTAAAAGTTCCACGTCCCTCTTGTACTGGGGAGCCCAGGACTGCACGCAATACTCAACGATGATGGAGAGCAGCTGAGCAAGAACGTCTGCCAGTTCCCTCAGCACTCTTGGGTGCATCCCATCCACGCCCATAGATTTATGCGTGTCCAGGTTGCCCAACTAATCTCTAACGCAGTCCTCCTCGACCAGCGGGTCGTCTTCCTCTCTCCCGCTCTTCTCTCTTGTGTCTGGCCTCTGTACTTCATGGGGACTAGCCTTAGCATTAAAGACTGAAGCAAAGAAGGCATTAAGTAACTCTGCCTTCTCTGGATCCTCCGTCACCAAGGCACCCAGCCCGTTCAGCAGCGGGCCCACCTTTTCCTTAGTCTTCCTCTTGCTGCTGATGTGGTTGTAGAAGCCCTTCCTGTTGTCCCTGACATCTGTTGCTCACTCTAATTCCAAAGGGGTTTTGGCCTTCCTCGTTGCATCTCTCAGTGCTCCCTGCTCACTGTTCCTATATTGTCACCTCTCTGGGGTCTGACCCTTCCTCCACCTTACGTATGCTCTCTTTTTCTCTTTACGTTTTCCTACGAGTTCCTTGCCCACCCACACAGGTCTCCTGCTCCCCCTTGCTTGACTTCCTCCTTGTAGGAATGCACTGACCCTGAGCCTGGAGAAAGTGCTGCTTGAACATCAGCCAACTCTCCTGGACCCCCTTTCCTTCTAGGACCCCGGCCCAGGGGATTCCTCCAAGGAGCTCCCTGAAGAGGTCCAAGTGATCTCTCTGGAAGTCCAGCGTTGCAATGCTACTTCTTGCCCAGCTTCCTCCTCGCAGGGTCGTGAATTCCAACATCTCATGGTCCCTTGCAGCCAAGACCTCCACCTTCACACTTCCAACTAGACCATCTCTCTCTGTTAGTATCAGGTCTGGCAGTGGCCCCTCTCCTCGTTGGCTATCTCCCACGTGCATGAAGAAGTTATGTGCCGTGTGCAGCAGGAACCTCCTGGACTGTCTCTTCCTAGCTGGGTGGTCATCCCTGCAGACATCGGGGGCGTTGAAGTCCCCCGTAAGGACCAGGGTCTGTGATCGTGATGCTAAATCCGGAGCATGCACTTAGCAAAAGAGAGCAATTGCAATGTACGGCTCCGTCACCACGCCGCGGGGGTGATCCCCGTTCCTGGTCTCTCGAAAGCGCTCACCGTCACGCCGCGGGACATTCCCAGTCGCCGGGAGTGAATGCGTTGGCTGAAGGCAGCTCAAGCCCGCGCTTCTCTTGGCACTTCCTCTGGTTGTGCTTCAGGTCTCACACTCTGTGAAGTGTCTGGGCCTCTGCTCCTGCGTGCCCTGAGGTGCTTCCAGGCCAGCAAACGGGCACTTCCTTTTGCTAGGACACCAGCCAAACGCTGGCAGCCAGCCCCAAGGCAATCCCTGTGTTTCTGCTTGAAGGCGCTTGGGAGCTCTTGCTTGCCAACTGCTGCTGCCTTTCCCTTTTCTTCCAGCTTTTCTCCCCCTTTCTACCCATTGCCCGCTTTCTTCTTCTCCCTCTCCCTTTTGTCTTCCTTTTTTAATGCGTACTTTGATTCTCCCCATTTTTTGCTCACCCTTCTCCCTTTCAACTCTTCTTCTCCTTTCTTTTCCCTCCTGCTTTCTTTTCTCCCCTTTTCCTATTCTTTTTTCTTTCTCCCATTCCTGTCCCCCTCCTTTTCTTCCCCCTTTCTCTTCCCTCTTTTCTCATCTCCCTCTTCCACCACTCTTTTCCCCATCTTTTCTCTGCCCTCTTCCCCCCTTTTCTCGACTTTTCTCTTGTTTTCTTCTCCTTTTGCTTCACCAGTCTTTTCTCTAGCCTCTTCTCTGCCCTGCCTTTTCTTCTCCCCCTCCTCCATCCCTTCTTTTCACCACCTTTTAGCTCCTGGGTTTTCTCCTTTTTTCTCCTCGTTTTCCTCAACGTTTTGGGCTCTTTTTGTTCCCCCTGCCTTTTGTTATCCCATTTCTCCCACCCTTTCCTCCTCCTTTTTCTCTCCCCCTCTTTTTCTCCTTTCTTTGCTCTCCCTCTTTCTTCTCCCTTTTCTCTCCCCTTTTTTCCTCATCTCTCCCTCCTTTTTGTCCCCCTTTCCTTTCCTCTTTTATTTCCCCCTTTCCACCTCCTTCTCCTCAACTTTTTTTTTTCCCTCTTGGCCTTCCTTTTCTTTCTTTTTTATTCTCTCCTTCCCTTCTTTTATTTTGCCTCACACTGTTCCTCCCCATTTCTTCCCCTTTTTTCCTCCCTTTCATTCTTCTCCCCATTTCTCTCCATTATTTTCACCCCTTTTTTTTCTCAACACTCCTTTCTCACGGTTTTGCTCTTTTTTTCTCTCTCACCAGTATTTCTCCCCCATTCTTATCTCCCGCTTTTTTCTTTCTCCCCCTTTTCTTCATTTTCTTTCCTTCCATTTACATCCCCCTTGCCTACTCGCCAGTTTTTTCTCTCTACCTTAGTTCTCCTGCCTGTTTTTTTTCTCTCTTGCTTCATCATTGCCTGCCCCCCTTGCTTTCTCCTTTTTTGTTTTTATTTTTTTTTCCTTTTTTCTCCCTTTCCCTTTATTCCCCTCTTGAGCACTCCTGTCTATTTCTCCCATGCTTCTTTCCTTTTGGCTCCCGCTAGCTTTTCTCCCTCCTTTTTCTTCTCTCTTGCCTTAGCTCACCCTTCTTTGCTCTCTTTACTTGCCCCTCTCGTCTCCCCATTCATTTTGGCACCACTCTTTTCTCCCCCTTGCTTTCTCCACCTCTTCTCTCCACTCCTTTCTCTTCACTTTCCTTCCCCCTTTCCTTCCCTACTCCTTTCTTTTCGCACTGCTCTTTATTTATTTATTTCTCTTCCTTTATCGCCTTTCTTTTGCCCTTTCTCCTTCTCCTTCTCTTTCTTGCTCTCTTCCTTCTCTGTTCTTTTGGCCTTTGCGGCCCTCTCTTTCTCTCTCTCTCTCCTTCTCTTTCTCTTTCTCCCTCTCCTTTTCTCTCTCCTTCTCCTTCTTCTCTCTCTCCTCCTCCATCCCCTCGGCCTTCTCTTTCTCAGGCGCCTCCTGGCTCTTGCGGCTCTCGCGGCCCGCAAGCAGCAGGCAGGAAGGGGAGAAGCAGCGGCCGCGCAGCTCTCCTGGGAGCACCCGCAGGAGCTGGCGGGTGCGGAGACGGCTGCTGGCTGTGCAGCCAGGACGGCAGCTTCTTCTTGCAGGGCCTCCTTCTCTGTGGGCAGCTGTTGGGAACGAGCTGCATCCTTGTGCGCACGCCTGGGGCCTCCCTGGGCCCTTCTCCTGTCTCCTGAGCCGCCCGTCACGGCCAGGGCTGGCTCTGAGAGGCTCCTGCGCAGCGTGCGCAGAGGAGGCAGTGGAGGGGCAGAGCCGCAGGGGCCATTTCTGCAGCTCCCGCTGGGGCTTCTCGCTCGGGGCTGCTGCAGGGCCTCGGCGACTGGTGGGCCGCCTGCAGCTCCAGCCTCTGGGCAGGGCACGGCAGGAACCTCCTCGAGAGCTGCCCCTGGTTGGGCTGTGCGGAGAAAGAGGCTCTCAGCTCCTTTGTGCTGGGCCTCTGAGGAGGGAAAGGGTCACTTCCCCGCAGAGAGGTCCTAGCACGGCCCATGGCAAGGTGCAACCCAAGCAACTGTGGAGATGAGGAGCAGGTCGGGAGGGGACACAAGTGTCTGTGGAGACAGTATCGTGCTGGAGGAGAGGGCCGTGGCAGCCCCTAGGAAGTAGTGCTGTGAAGAGCAGGGGGTTACGGAGGTTGGGTATGGGGGATGCCTTTGGGGGAACAGTGTTGCCCCTTTGAACTTCGGGCAAGTGTGGGAGGAGGAAAGCACTGCCTTAAGGTCCTGGGCCCCCTGCCCCTCTCAGCAGTGACCCACGTCTTGCAATCGATGACCGAGCCGGCACGTTGCTCGATGCCGGTCCTCAGGGCATCGTCCTACCTGCGGAGGTGTCCGTGGCCTCGGCTGCCTCCGGAGCTGCCTCAGCTCCCTCAGAAGAATTCAGCAGCTCCGGGAAGGGCTGGCGAGTGTTCAGTGCCTGCGGAGGACATGGTTGGCTGTGGGAATGGCCCCTGCCATGAGCCCTTCCAAAAGTCGGGTGGCTGCCGCCATTCCCCAACACGGGCTGGGCCAGAGGCAGCTCCCGCTCACCTGCACCACCAGCAGGGCCTCCACGATGCGAGGGGTCAGCGACCCCGGCTAGGAAAGAGAGCAGAGCGGTCCCGTGAGCAGCTGCTCGCAGGGCCCTTCCCCAAGGTCCCGCCGCAGCGCTGGGAGCGCAGCGCACGACCCCGCGACACTTACGGGACCGTTGAAGGCCACGACGGTCTCCATGAGGAGCCGAAGGGAGGCGAGGCGGGTGAGCCGGCTCTCCTGGGCTCCTGGGCTTTGGCTGGGCACAGGGCAGGGACGAAGGCAGAGCTCGCTCACTGCCAGCCCCTCTGCTCGCTCCCCCCCACCAGCCGTGCGCCCCCACGCCGCCACCCTGGCCGCGGAGCCCTTCCCGCCGCGCTGGCTGGCTGGCAGCAGCGCTCTGCGTTGCCCCGGCCCTGCTGCCTGCGCGGGGGCCCCTTCCTGGGTCCCTCTCCCCCAGCTCCAGCGCTGCTGCCCGCGCTGTGGGCAGCTCTGCACCGCCGGTGGCCTTGGCGCCGCCACCGGCGCGCTGAGCTCCCCGGCACGCCTCACCTGAACATGGTGCTCAGCCAAAGCTCCTTGGCCTCCTGCGTCCTGCAGCGAGAAAGAGAAGCAGCGTCAGCGCGCGCTGCTCCTCCTCCCCAGACACATCTCGCCCACTTGGCACGGCTCACAAGCCCTCCAAGCGTCCCCAGCACTCACCCAAAAGTGAGCACGCAGGGGCCCATGGGCCAGATGAGGACAAGGCTCTTGGGGCACTTGAGGCCCCCAACCTCCTCCTCCTCATCTCCCCATCCGGACGCCGCCTCATCCTTCTCACACAGCACCCAGAGGTCCCGCAGCGGCACCTGGTGCTTCACAAGGAAGGATGATCCACATCTGCCGGGAGGAAGCGCAGGTATCGCCTTGTGGCTGCGTGCTGGGGGCGGCCCCAGCACCCGCAAGGGCACCTTGGAAAAGTCGGCGAGGGCTCAGCTATGACGGCAGCTGCGTTAGCCTGCGGGCTGCAGCACAAGCACGTGCCGCTCTGCGGCCCCGACAGAGCTGCAGTGAGCAGCCCGTGCCCGCCGCGTCAGCAGGGAGCGTCGAGGAGGCGCTTTCTGCTGCGGCGGGAGCAGCTGCGGGAGCAGCGGTGCGCGGGGGCAGGGGCCATAGGCGGTGGCTGCGGAAAGGACGGCTCTGGCCGCTCTTCTCACCTGAACCTGGCGACGGCCATGGCATCCGGCAGGAGCAGGAGATGCCTGCTCTTGGTGCGCTGGCGCCGGGTCACCAGCACGCTGTCGCAGAGCAGTTGCTGCGGGCTCCTGCGCGACACAAAGGCGCCGAGTGGCGCCGCGGGTCGGGAGGCTTCCCCGGGCACGAGTCCGTGGCCACTGGCAGGATTCGCGCCGTGAGGGGCCCCAGACCCTTGCTGCGTGCCCTCAGCGGGGCCATCTGCGCCCCGGGCGCCGCAGCACATGGCCTGGCCCATGGTGACACGGCCAGGCAGAGGGCTGCGGTGTGTGCCTGTCCCACGCCGACCAACAGCAGGCGCTGGTCAGGTCGCACCGAGCCTACAGCGCTATCTGTGTGCCAATAACACCGCTGGGCTGGGAGCCTGCGACTCCCTGCTGCCCCGCACCGGCACAGCGCTGCACTGGGGCGCGGGCGGGCGCCGCGGGCCTTATCACCCGCGTGCCAATGGGGCACATTGTGATGCGCCGGCCGGGTCGGGGGGCCGAGCCGGGCACGGGCCAGGGCTGTGGGCGCTAAGGGGATTCTGCCGCTGCCCGGCAACTCTGCCACGGTCACAGTGTCCTGTCTGCTTGGGCTGGGCGCCGCTGGTGGCTCCTGCGATGCCCCTTGGCAGTTGCTTTGCTCTCTGGCTGCGGGGCCTACATGGCCCGTGCCAGCTCCTGCTATGGAGAGGGTCTAAAAGACATGATCAGAGACGAGGAGCTGCCTTTGCGAGTGCCAGTGGGGACTCCCGACGGGAGGCCCGCGGTGCCCGGGCGAAGGGAGCACATGGCCTTGGGGACCATCTTGCTGCTGGCCTTCGCAGCCAGCTCTGTGTCGGTGAAAAACCCCTACGGACAGGCCTCCCCACGCGCCTGCAGCATGCCCTGTTGCAGCTTGGATTTGTGATTTAAGAGAGTGATGCAACCCTGTACGGAAATCACAGTTCACACAATCACGCAGTCACAGAATGGTTGAGGCTGGAAGGGAGCTCTAGAGATCATCTAGTCCAACCGCCCTGCTCAAGCAGGGACACGTTGCACAGGGCGGCATCCAGGCAGGTTTTGAAGAGCTTCAAAGCAGGAGACTCCACCACCTCTCTGGGCAGCCTCTTCTCTCTGTCACCCCCACAGTAACCATGTTCTTCCTCGTACAGAGACAAATTTTCTGTGGTTTAATTTATACCCATTAGCCCTTGTCCTGTCACTGACCAGCACCGAGAAGAATTTGGCCCCATCCTCTTTACATTCTCCCTTCAGGTATTTGTACGTATCGATGAGATCCCCTCTCCATCTTCTCTTTCCCAGGCCCAGCTCGCTTAGTCTTTCTTCATATGGTAGATGCTCCAGTCCCTTAATCATCTTCATTGCTCTGCACTGGACCCTCTCTAAAAGTTCCACGTCCCTCTTGTACTGGGAAGCCCAGAGCTGCACACAATAGTTGAAGTGTGGCCTCGCCACAGCTGAGGAGAGGGGCAGGATTCCCTCTCTCAACCTGCTGGCAGCGCTCCTCCTGAGGCAGGCCAGGATCCCTGTGTCCTTTTTAAGCTATATTTTTCCTGCCTAATCTGATCTTTTCATCTGCTGTGCATAACAGTGTTCATTAAGTTTCATCAATAGGAAGGAGAATCTGGTTTTCATGTACAGTGTCTTAAATGTATGTTTATGTCGTCCTGGTTTTGATAGCACTGGCCATGAGGAATGATGCTTTTTACATTATACAGTTCAATTCCTATAACCATTTTAGCACTAGACTTAGTAGTAATTGTCACCTCAAAGCAGTATCTGTGACTTATCCATGCCATGGGATGGAGTGAGCTTGGCCGAGCTACGCTGCAGTGAACCTTTTCTCACACCCTGAGTGTGAGACCCTAAGGTGAGTGCCCCACAGGGTCCTCTCTGCCTTGTGTACCAGCAGCAGATTCTGGCCCTGAATGTCCTTGAGAGGATCTACTACTTCCTGCTAGAAAAAGCAAATTCACTTTGGGCCCGTTTGGGTCCATTTTTGGAGGCACCCAACAGCCTGAGCACTCCCTTAGGGCAAGGACAGAGCTTTGAATCCCAGAGGCTGTTACTTATCTGGTGGAGCAGACGCCTGGGGGGATGGATAGAGTCTGAAGGGAGAATAAGTGGAAATAACTGTGCTAAAGCTCGTTGAAGCTGTTCTTCAGCGGACTGTTTTACAATAAGTGCAGGTGAAATTGTAGGTAAGAAAAAAATGTCATTGCATGACACTTGGCGGTGTCACTGGTGAGATGTGCCCTTCTGTGATGATAGAAGCAGACAGGCATTTATTTCCAGTGACTTATGTATGACTGGTTTCCAATATTGAGGTATTTTTCATGAAGAGAGAGGTTTTTTTTTTCAGTCTGGGAGCATAATCAACAAAGACTAAGATTGCTAAAAATAATAAGTATAATAAAAATAATATATATATAATAAAATATTATATATATATAAATATAATAAATATTTTATATATATAAAATAAATATTATATATACATAATAAATAATAATAAAATTTTTAAAAAATCAAATAATGGGAAAATTTTATTTTTAGAGTTGAAAATTAACCTTTTTTAAAAAGCTTTAGAAAAGGTATCATCTATGATATAAGTTATGGAATAGATTATATCCTTTTATCTGCGCTCAGAGAGGAATAACCCCAGACACCAGTACAGGCTGGGGACCGACCTGGAGAGCAGCTCTGCAGAGAAGGATCTGGGCATCATGGTGGACACGTTGACCGTGAGGCAGCCGTGTGCCCTCGTGGCCAAGAAGGCCAATGGGATCCTGGGGTGCATTAAGAAGAGCGTCTCCAGCAAGTCGAGGGAGGTGATCCTGCCCCTCTACTCAGCCCTGGTGAGGCCACATCTGGAGTAATGTGTCCAGTTCTGGGCTCCACAGTACAAGAGGGATGTGGAGCTGCTGGAGAGAGTCCAGCTATGAGGATGATCAGGGGCCTGGAATATCTGCCCTGTGAGGAGAGGCTGAGGGAGCTGGGCCTGTTCAGCCTGGAGAAGAGAAGGCTGAGAGGGGATCTAATCAGTCTATAAGTACCTCAAGGGAGGGAGTGCAGAGGATGGTGCTGGCCTCTTTTCACTGGTGGTTACCGGCAGAACTAGAGGTAATGGTCACAAACTGAAACACCAAAAGTTCCACAGGAACTTAAGGAAAAATTTCTTGACAGTGAGGGTGACAGAGCACTGGAACAGGCTGCCCAGAGAGGTTGTGGAGTCTCCTTCTCTGGAGATCTTCAAAACCCGCTTGGACGCAGTCCTGTGCCACGTGCTCTAGGTGACCCTGTGTGTGCAGGGGGGTTGGACTAGATGACCTCTGGAGGTCCCTTCCAACCTTAAGCATTCTGTGATTCTATGATTCTATGATCTTCTCCCTCTCCCAAGTGTCTTATTGAAGTTTTACCAACTACATCTTAGTTGAAGAAGTGAAAAGAGCATTTGTTAATAGAATACAATATTTTTATCCAGAATATGAGAAGATATTGTATTTGTGCTAATGTTGGTTCCAGAGGAAAGACAAAGGTGGGTTGAGGTTGGAGTAGATCCACGCTCTCCTTGGGTGCTAGCAGTGGGCTATCTGTGTCCTGTCCCATCCTGATGTTACAGTGCTCTCTTAGTGAAGTTGTGCACGATGCCCAGGTGGGCCACATGACTTCCAGGGGAAGGACTGGTGGAAGTTTTGAGCTTTTATAGAAAAGCCTCTGGCATCAAAGTCATATAGACACCAGGAAGTGCATTTACAAAAACTGTGTCCTTTACATCAGTGTGTGTTGTAGATCTAAAATTCACAGAGGACCTGGTGGCTTCTTTAAGCAGTGCTGGATTGACAGTGTCAGTTTAAGACCCTATCTTTGATGTGTAGAAGAAGGTAGAGTCTAGAAGGTCTTAGTTTCTATCCAAGTAGAAATTTAATTAGCAGAGTTTTTTTCATGTTTGATAGCCTACTACCTTTGTGTGGTTACTAAATCTTCATCTTGTGTGATATTTATATTGTGTTTGTGTCTAGGCTGAAAATCCACATTATAAAGGGAGAGGAAAATGGGAATCACTGTCTGTTCTCCTGCAGTGAGCTTAGCTCGCTGTCCCCCCTGCCTTAGCCCTTAGCTCCCTTTTCTTACAAGCCATTTTGGTAATGAGACAAGTCAAGTCTGTGATATGTTGTGCATTAGGGTACAATCTCCATGTTGGCTAAAGCCTGTGGGAAAACCAGACATACCTTCCCAAATTCACCATCAATAAAGTATGTTCCCGTGTGGCTTTAGCAGAGTCAGCCCCCTGCTAGAGGGACTGTCACTAATTGTTAACATCTGGTCCCGTGTTAGACTAATAGAAAATCTCCCATTGCCAGCAATTGAATTGAAGTAACCAAAGCCTCATCTGTGTTTGTGTCCTCCCACGGTAAGCTGAGGTCTACATGTAATACAGATACTAAGCTGTTGCTTTGGTCAGTTATTTTTTATTCTTTTTTTTTTTTTCTGTTCCTGTTTTGTTCCTGTTTTTTGTTTATTCCTTTTTAGTCAAGTTACAGTGGTATTTAAATCTCTTTTATAACTTTGTTTGCTCCACAAGATTGATCCCATCCTGTGATGGGATCCAGCTTTAAACTGGGTGGCTGACTCAGTGCTGGCACTCTAGGAAGGCTGGTCAACATAGAAATACAAAGTTATTTTTCATATTATGCTAGGGAATTGTCTAGCATAATAGGAGCAAAGAATTCAGGCCACTAACTCAGAAAATATTCAGATTTAAAGGTCTTAAAATGAGAACTAGTATCTCATTTACAGTGCTGAAGTATTCAAAACCCTAGGTGAAACCTTAATCCTGTAGCACAAGCTCTAAGGATGAGGTGTCTATTTGTGTATGCTTAAGAAATAATTATTTAATTGCTCTGATCTTGCTTGACTTGATGCTCTTGATGATTATTCTACCAGTCAAGAAATGAAATTGCTAGTGAGAAGTGAAATGACTATGAAGAACAGAAAATATGAAGGATGAGTCAGTCTCTGAGAAAAGATGCCCAGGGTATTGCTTGTGTGTCAGCCGAACTCTGCAGGCCCTGCTTCAGAAAACTCCTTCCTGAAAATATGGTACCAAATATAAAATTACATCATCTGTTTTTACATGGAATAACAAGTGTTTTTGTGGCCTGGAAAAAGAAATACCCACTTTACATTGCATTATAAAAAAAATCAGGTGGTATTACAGTAGTGTGCTATTCTACATTCAGTTGTAACAGACTGTGCATAAAATCTGTATGTATCAGCTGCTGCTGCTATGAATAACTGAATGTTTTACATCATTCATCTCTGTGTAATCGTTTCTGAGATCACAGAATTTTCCTTGAAATGGTTTTGACAGTAAGAATTAATTTAAAGCATATACACTATAGTGGAAAAGTAATCTGATCATGTGACATACACTTGCAGGAAGAAAGATTTATTTGATTAAAAAACCACTTTGCCAGCTGGTTTTCTTTCCATTGACAGATCTTTTTTGTATGTATATGTATTTTAAGGGAGATAGACTTTACAAGAATTCTGTCTTAACCTCTGCCAAAGTCAATTCAGTGTCATTTCTAGTTAAAAAGATCTTTTTTTTCCCCTCATGGTTATGTATGAGATGGTAGAAAAATCACTAGTATGCCATAGAGAATGATAGAGGCTTTTCTTTAGTTTCACTTTTGCATATCAAGACTATTTGAATTTGGTGGTGGCCTTTTCCTCCCCAGACCCACCTACATGTTAATTGTAGCAGCAGCGCACTGCGTTGTTGCAGGTTTTGCGATGGGCAGAGGGAGGTTAATGATGCAGCCTGTCTCTCGGAAGAGCAGCAGGAGCATTGCCTTGGCCTCAGCTCGCTGCATGGATTTCTAGGCGTGTGGAATTGCATCCAGAAAGGCTCTGGAAGCGGTGTCTTCGGGGAGGGGAACGCGCGTCCTCAGCAGCTGGGCTCAAAAATCTGAAACTTTCAGCTGGGCTTCAAGTGTAACACTCAGAAAAAAAAAAGTGATTGCGGTAGATTAATGTAGAAATTACATGGAGGAGATGGTTGTAAGGAGGTCTAAAGGGGCTGTTGTTGTTGTAGCTGTGGGGGCTGTAGTTGACTACAGCCTCAGAACTGCACTGGGGACTGTGGCTGCAATAGCCCAGCACCCATGGGTGGCCCCAAGGATGCAGGGTGAGCATGATGGCTCTGCTCGCTGGGCCCCTCGTTTTTGTCAGCTGTAACATTGTTAAAACTCAAACTTCTCCCACCTTATCCAAAACTGCCCAGGTAGCTGAGGCTAAGCCAGAAACCCAATGCAAACCCTGTGTTTGTTTTTTCTTAATTAGGACATAAACCTTGGAGCTTAAATCAGCTGGATGCTGAATGTAGGCTTCATGATGTGAAGATTATCCCAAGTCCACATTTTAATTTGCTTCTGAAGATTTATAACTTCCTTAGCTGTATGTGATGTTTCATGGTTCTTTTTTCCTCCAGGTCCTGAATACAAACTTTTATGGTAGTTTCCACCCGCCTCATTTTAAAACTACTTCTTTGGGAGAACAGAATAAGTGTCTCTCTAGTCAATGTGAAACGTCTACGGTTCTTGAACTGGAATAGCATTTTTTTCTAAAAAAAAAAAACAGATATAAGCTTTTTTACAGTGTTTAAAATGCAATAGTGATTGTCAATCATAAGTCATGATGGAGTCTAGGGATCCCCCAAATGCTGTCACCATTATATTACCTGTTGTTGTTATTAGAATATGACTTGCATTTTGAACTCAAAAGCCTGTTTTGTTTACCAAAAGTTTATGCAAGCCAATGTAAAATCATGTGAATGTATATTTTACCAGGCTAAATCTGTGGTAAGCTACGCTGCGTACTACGCAGCAATTGGGATGCACAACTTGAAATTGTTGAGTAGAAACAGTAGCATAAAAATTTTAATAAGTTGCAATTTACAGGTCAGATGTTCTGAGATTTTGAGTTTGGATGTTATTAAACTCTAGTGAAGTAAGCTGGGTTGAGAAAGGTGTCTGATCTGTTAGAAGTCAGGATGATGATACTAAAGAAAAGCCAAACTGTGGATGTATCTGTAGACTTGGGTAGATTGGCTGCTCTCTGGATACAGGTGTGATGTAGCTAGAGCATTTACCAGGGGAGGAAGGATGTACTGGTTAAAAATCAGTGTGGGTTGTGCTTTGAGGGTAGTGAAGTCAGCATAGGCAAGATTATGCCCTTTATATTAATTCAGTTGTATTTGCAACTTTCATAAGACTTGCATTCTGAGTGCCTGCTGCTAGAACTTTTCAGAGCTTTCCCTGCAGGTCGTACGTTGGCTTCTTAACTTCTCTAAAGTTTCGATGTTGATTATCTAGCTCTAGTATTTAAAGTATCCCGATCTTTGAAGTCAGAATATCTTTGAACAGCTTCCAGTTCTCAAAGGTTGTTCATGCCTCTGAAAAGTCAATGTTGAAGTTGTTGATGAGCTCTCTCTGTCTCTTGTTCTTTTGCTTTATTACCTATTATTATCTATAGCCACTGCTAAAATTGTAATTTTTTACCCAAATTCCCTAAGCAAAAGCAGTCCACAACATGGACTATGCACATAGCATGGGCATTTCTTGTGTAGATCTAAAATTTCTTCATACCCATTTGAATTTCTAGGCTATTTTCAGTAGAAATTCTGGAACAGAATAATAATAAAAATGGAGTACCTAAACTCGAATGGCTTTGCTGTTGCAGTGTTCTTTATTATGAGAGGGTTTTTGTTATTATGAAGGTTTTGTGTTGCTGGTCACTTCTAATATATCTTAAAATTGTAAACTATGCCGAATAGTGCTAAATGTATATTGCTGGGTATTGTAGAAAAAGAAAATAAATGTAATGAATATTACAGGGTCTTTGAGGCAAAGCTGTTGTTTTTAGGTCTCTGAAGAATGGTTAACCCATTTAAAAATTTAAAAATTCTGCAAAGAAAACATTTCTTACTGGAGGTGAACCTCAGAGCATTTTAGAAAACTGCCGACTGCGTTAGTGATTTATTAATATATTTACTTTTGTGGATCATGGTGCTTTACAACAAGCCATTTACAAATTAAATAGAACTCTCCTCCCACCCCAGAACATCTCAATTTTTGTGTAGTGATCTAAAACTTCCAACTTTTGATATGGAATGGGATGTGGATGATTTAAAGGGAGGGGAAAGGCAGGCTCAGGTCTCCTATGGTTTGACTAAACCAAAATGCTTATACATAAATCAGGCTCTGTGTTCTTGATTATTGCGAGTGCTGATGCAGGGACCAATTCTAATAGAATTTTCAGAGAAGAAGTCAATCGAGTTTGGACAGAGGTCAGGTAGGATCCATAAACTCCAGCGGGGCCGTTATCAGAGATGTAACTGCGCGCAATGGAGCATGGCGGAGCTAACGCCGTTGACTTACTGACTCTTAATTGACCAATTAATTTGACAGCGGTTACCGTGCACTTTGCCCTGTTGCAATGACTTGATCTTATGAGACGTTTGTATTGGTCAAGGTGATTTTAAGTTCACAAATAATTCTTCAGAAAAATGTGGTAAGTATTCATTATCAGAAATCTTCCCTCTACTTTTGCTTTCCAGGATTCATAGTCAGTGTGTTTGTCCTTAAAGTTTTCACTGTTTTTATGTATATAATGTTATTTGCTTTCTGAATACCATTTAAATCTTTGTTTTAATTAATTGGCCAGATTGCTGCTAAGTGGCCCCTGGGGAAGGGAGGAAAAATCTTTACCAAGAAATAGGATGTGCATACTCAGATCAAGTTTTTTGTTTTGTTTTTAATTACTTGATTACTGCATCATTTTCAGTAAAGAGAGCCAAAAAAAGAATCTGTTTATAATAACCAGACACAGCATATATCTGTAAAAGTACTTGCTGGTTTATTTTGGGGTGGTTGTTCTTGGCCGTCTGTGATTGCAGTTAATGCGTGCAGATGATCATACCCCGAGGCCTAGGTGATGAATGCAGTAACATGTCCCTTACATGCAGTAACAACGCTTTATGGCATGAAGGGAATATAACATGGACTATAGTTTTAAGCCTGTAGAGTGTAACTCGTGCAGCACAGTTGCTCTGACTTTGCAAGAGTAGTGCTAGTGTGTCTCCTCTCACTCAGTAGTTTGGTTTTGAGCTAATGATAATCACGGTAATCCTGCCCATCTCATCATTAGATGGGTTAGGAGGCAAGAAAAATAAGAAAACTCTGTGCAATTTTCAACTACTATTTTACCAGATTGCCTTTTTTTTTGTATCTTTTATATGAATGAGGTAGTTTTGGTTCGATGATTGAATAATAAATATTTGAGAGGTACTGGTAGGTCTTTACATTAAAATATTGAATACTGTTAAAAAAAAAAAAAAAGTAAGTCCAGTCACTTCCACACCTGTATGTAAATTCCTATAATCATTTTCTGTTCTTTTTTGGAGTAGAAATGTAATTATTTTGAGTTCTTAAGTAGCACCTGGGCACTTAATTTAGTTGCATTCAAAGCTCAGTTTAGTTGCAAATCATTCCTTTGCTCAAAAAGATAATCTGGCTTTTTTTCTAACAGAAGTTTCAGCTTTATCGTCTGTAGTTCCTTGATTCATCGTCATCTTTGTGAAATACCAACCTGTGCAGAAACTTCAAGGGGAAGCCATGCCTCTGCAGAATCAAAATGGACCGGCAGCACGACCTGTTTCACAGCTGAATCCTGTGCATTAAAAGGACCTTGCTTGCTTATATTTTGAGGAGTGCGTGAGTGTATAGGTGTTGCCGTGCCTGTCAACGGGCCCCTGTGTTTTCAGACACGGGGGCATGTTGCATTTCACTCGCTGCACTCGTACAGCTCCCCTATGGCTGGCTAAAGCCCACTGCTGCCGGCCTCCACGGGGCCTCTGCCCCGGGTCAAGTGAGGAGCCTGGAGCCTCTCCACTCATCAGTGGAGCCTCTCCACTCATCAGCGTCCCGTTCATGTAATAGGGAATCTGCAGTTAGCAATTCTCAGTCCGCTGAGGGTAGAGCAGATGTCATTTGAAAATGATCAAAAATGACTGTTCATCCTCTGTAATGCCATTTTATTTTTTTGTACTGCTCTCTCCTCTTTCAGTGATGAAGCTCATGAAAACTCACGCTCTCCAAGCTGAGTGAAGTGTCCACAGAGGATCTCTTTCCCTGCTCATCATTCATTTAACAGTGCTGAAATATTCTGGAAAAGGTTAATTGTGGATGGATTTTTTTATTTATTTTCCAGAAATTCATAAGCACCCCCCCAGCTTCATATGGACATAATAATAATTTCAAAAAAAGAGAAGCAACAGAAGAAAATTATTCTTTAGTAATGTCAGCACAATCACAAAACTGAATTGTGCTACCATAGATAGGTGTCTATAGGACGCCTTTTAGTGTTTTTAATGGTATTAAATTTTTTTAAAAAAACTTGAATACATTTTTTCTTTTTATTCCAATAAGACTATAGTTAGGCTTACTCTGCTGATGTAGCTTGCAGCCTATAGTATATTCTTAATAGCTTTCATGATTTGAGACTAAGGAAAAGATTTTAGAAAACAAATATTTAATTCTTGCCTGAGCATTGTTGGTACAACCATTTGATACAATATTTTTCTACATCTTTCCAGCTTTGTGTGCAATAGTTGACATTGATGGTTTGTGGACTATTACAAATCATTTTATGTAAATGGAATAATGTGTAAATAGCAGATACAAATGCAACAGTTGTCTGTCCCTGTGATCTTAATTAATATTATGGCAAGTTTCCGTTCTTCATATAGCTTCTAGGTCAAGGTTATCTTTGACAACTCTTGCATTTAGACTTGTATACGTAAGCAGTAGGTGTTTAGTTCCTCTCTTCTCTCTGCCTAGAGAAAGGAAACAAATTTTAGTCTGGATTAATTCTTACTATCTGTGATAGCAAACAATTGTATGCAGAACCAGAATTTATACTACCAAGGTAATCTGTTTCCATTTGCAGTAGCCTTTTATTATTCATTCTTTGTAAACCATTTAGAAGGGAATATGGCCTAACATTGATTACTCTATAATTAGTGCTCACAGGCAGTATAGTTGAAGCCATGTTGGAGGGGAAAATATATCAGCTGTGAAAAGCCACACGACTCGTGTAGAAGACCCTACGTGCGAGCTCTAAAGTATATTAAATTGCTATGTTTATCATCTACATAAATGGTACTGTCAGTTCTCCAACTGCTTTATGTGTAACTATTCCTCGAAGTGAGGCGGCAGCATCATGCCTTTTATCCATAGCAGATTGAACGTGAGGCAATTATCAGCAAGCCATTTGCTTACAAAGCTGATTTCCCAAGCCAGGAAGCTAGAAGCAGGTAGTTGGTAACAGATTGGGCAAGAGTTCTTTGAAATGACCACACCGTCAGTTCAGATGCACAGTGCAGCATCTGTGCAACCTTTGAGCAGTCGTTTATATACATTAGTGAAAGCAACGGTCTTTGTGCTGCTCCTCTGGGGCTTGCAAGCACAGCTCGGCTGTTATTTTAATAGAAAATTTTCTTGCCAAATTGTATTAAACTACATTATGAGATAATGTACAAATGAGATCAAATAAAGCACCTAAAAACCTTATTTGCAAGCATGCCTGAGTAATGTGGCTTCCCAGTATCATTATTGGGTTAGTCTCCTATTAAGTTTCAGATCTTGTGGTTGGGCAGGTTTGTCTTCCCTTAAAGCGATGCTCTCCGTGGCGCGCGAAGCAGAGCCACGGCCGCATCCTGCCTCACCGCGCGGCTCTGGGTGCGTGGAGGGACCTGGGGGCAGCACGGGGAATTTGAGGGGCTCAGAATCGTTCCTGAATCTGTGCTGTCTTGAAAGGCTCAATTCTCTTCATTGAGTTCATAAGGTAGATTTTACAAGTTTGCTTGGAAGAGCGATATTTGGAAAATAATATTTTGAAAATTTCCTCCCAGTCTAAAGAACTGAACTAGTGATCTGAGGAGCAGCTGTAAAACAGCATACTGCATTTGCAGTTTAACTTTCAGAAATAAATTGAGATTATTTTTTTGGTGTGGAGTCTTTCTTGGAGCTACAGCACTTTTTTTTTTCCTAAATGTTTGTGCATAAATATATGTTTGCTGTACTGTAGACTGTAACAGTGTATACATAGTGAGTTCTACAGAAAGAAATCTCTAGTGTGGGTAAAGCAACTTTTGCTCTAATTAAAAGGTCCGGTTCCCACCTGAAGGTGTAAAGGACTCTTTATAATCATTAGTGATCTGAATACATCCTGATTAGGTCACCACAGGGAGGACAGAATTGTTGTTCCACTGATGGGTAAACACACCCAAGCTTTTCTAGCTGATTTTGCAGTACCTGCTGTTGGAAAAAGAGGTTACAGGTTTAGAGATATGGACAAAAATAACTCTTAAAGAGGATAGGTGAAGCTTGTAGTATTTTGGGCACCAGAAGCATACCAGTAAATTGAGACATGCTGCTTTATAATGTAACGTTGCTCTTCCACCACGGCATGTCAGTGGTGGGAGATATTTCTTCGCTAGTATGTGTGTTTGTGTGGATTTTATTTACTTATTTATTCAGTGCTGGGTTGAGAAGGGAATTGATGCTTTTTTTTCATATTATTTTTCTAGGAGAGTTTCTTTCTTTCCTTCCCCCCTCCCAGCAGAAATGATTGCAATTATATCAGAAAAATATAACACTTTTCATATCAAAAGGTAGCTGTTCAGATTGCATCTTGTATTTGAGTTGTCACTATCTGAGTTGCTGTAGTTACAGATACGTTTGCCCTCTGCTTGTTAATGTGAATTGATACTGTCTACCATTATGTACTTTAATGAGGATTTGTAGAGTTAGAATTTATCTTCATACTTTTTTATCTTGAACATGAAGAAAGCATTGATTCGTACCAACTTTCCAACAGCTCAGTGATCACTGGAGGATATTGAGTGTGGAGTGCAATACAGAAGTCGATTCCAGATGCTCTGTCTCTATTAACCTCTGTAACCTTTCCTTTCCTTTTGGTATGATGGATAGAGGAATCTCCGCTGTGAACCCACAAGGGCATCCTGTATAGATATTTTGCCTTCTGTCAGCTGGACTTACTAGCTCACTGCAGTAGATAAAAACCTACTTTTCAACAGTATTTGTGTAGCTTATTGAGTGGTAGATAATGGATCTGTTATTAACATTTATTAAGTTTTGTACATAGCGGGTTAATATAAGCCTTTTGGTTTTGTGTTTAACAGCAATGTGTCCTCAGCTTCCTGCTTATGTAATGAAGCATTACGTAGGTTTTGCTAGATATAGGTACCAAGTAGGTACCTATAAAAAAACTATAGTGGTTTTTTTTTTCCTTCTTTCCCTTTGTCTCATATAAATATCTCTTAAAGGTGTTTGTCATCAAAACAGTTTTACAAAAGTACCTGCTCCCTGCAAAAGATTATCTTCCTTGTGGTATGGAAAGAGTCCTCGAAGGTGTCAGCAGATGTGAGCAAAAACCAAAGTTTTTTGTTCTTTTGTGTAACACAGTGTAGACCTGAGCGTGTGTCTGTGCTGCAGAATGACTGGCTGGAAGGTGGTGCAGGTGCCTGGGGGTTTGACCTTGCTTGGTTGAATTCAGAATGTTTCGGTCAGGACAAGATCTTCAGCTCGTAAATGCCCCCAGTTTGCATCACCCAGCCTCAACAGAGAGGGGCCTTCCCCGTGCGTTAGGCACAGTCGGTCACTGTGGTCTGGGGTGACGTGAGAGATGACGTTCTTGACGTTCTTGAAGTCAGTGCCCATTTGCTTTGTCACTGTTCACAGGCTGATACTCCCTCCTCGGAGAAACTCACCGCTTGTGTAGCTCGTTGTTCTGTTACCACCTTGATCCTGTGATATCCTAGTTGGTGCAAATTTTGTCACAGGCTTCTGTGGTACAAGATGCTGAGGGCAGGTGTACTGCTATGCTGGGTGAGACTTGTCTTCTGGACCAAGCCCTGATGGAAGCACAAGTCTTTGTTCCCAGAAATGTTTGTTTTTGTTTTGTTTTCTCTCTCCTTTTATTTACATAGCAGGGCCTTTTTGGTTCAGTACTTTACCTGCTGCTGTCCACTCACCCAACAAATCTGTTTTCCATTTGGAAATGCTAATGTGTTAATGTTTTAATGTGTGCACTGTGAGTATGCTTTCATAAAGAGAGTTCTCGCCATCGCAGAGAATGTACTTGAACAGCTTTCACTCTAAATTAAGCAAGTAGGTGGGCACTTAATTGCTTTCTTCAAGGCACAGTGTGAAATTTGTCCTGTTTGTTAGTAATTACATAAAATGAGTAGATTCTAACAGCTTGAGGAGGTCCAAGAACGAGCAACTCCTCAGGAAAAGTACACGAACGAGGGCAGAAGTGGAATTCAGCTGCTTTTTGTTTTGAGTGCTTAAAAGTTAAATATTATATGATGGTAGGATGCGTTATCCTGCCAGTCTTTCTGTTTGCAATTAGTTTGGTGTACACTTAATGAGGTTTTACTGCTTCACAAAATAATGTAATAATACACAGCATTTCAGGGTGTGGCCTTGTATATGTATTAATAAATTGGTAATCACTTTATCTGTTTTTTATCCTTAACTTAGGCTCTGATTTGAGAATCATTCTCTAAGATGTATTTTAGAGAGTCCAAGCTTCAAAATGTTCTTTTTTATTTTCTATGTATGACTTCTTCATATATGATAGGACTGTTAATTATATCATCTGTTCACTCTGTGTTAGAGTCCTGACATGTCCTTTTACTGTCCTGAAATAATTATCTTGGCAATGACTAACTTATATTAATCTGTTTGGTATTTTCATAGGCAATATGTTTTGCTTTGGGGTTATGTGTTTATATATATATATTCAATTTTAGCAGATGACTGCATGCTTATTTATTTTGGCAATATCATTAATTGTTCAGAAGTCTTTTATCCCTGAATCCTTTAGTTTTTCAGGCAAACCTAGAGCATGTGTTTGCAATTCTTTGCCTTGAACACTGCCAACATAAATTAGTCTTGCAAGCTCTGCTCATGATTTTAGCCTAAAACGTTCACAGACCTTTTCAAAGTTCAAGAATTTTATGAGAACGATTAAGACCAAACATGCTGTAATCAGGATTCCCATCTGAGAGATTTTTTAAAACTCTCCTTGGATTTTTGCAAATCCAAGCCCGCGGTTCCCTGTCTGTTAGGTTAAGGAGTTTCTGCCATCCCTTTTGGGATGAGACATAGCTACTCTTCATGTAATTCCCATTTTAGGATGGGGAGTGTAGAAAATCGATTAAAAATGGAGGCTTGATCAACCTTTGAGCTGTCATGCCTCTCTTTTAGGGGGATGCAATGCTATGATTAAAAAAAAATGGTAATTAATGCTGTGGTCGGAGCCTTGATTTTTTTCTCTATCCCACAGAAGGCTTCATTTTCAGCAGTTCAATGACCTACTGTAGTACTGGGAGCTTTTTGTCAAATTTAAGTGAAAAGGTCGTACATGAGGCACTAAAACATGGTTCTGAATCAACAAGTTATTCTGCCAGTGCCTTATGTGTGTCTTACGTCAAGTGGCTGAGTTTGGAAAATCTGTCAGGATCACAATCCAAAATGTGGCATAAATGACAGATTTTCAGTTTTTGTGAAAGTTTCTCTAACGTGAAAAATCCTACAAAATCCAGATTTACAGATGAGAAGTTAACCAAAATTTGGTTATGTGATATGTAAGTAACAATATTTCATCTGTCTTCAGTAATATGAAAGCACAGCAGAGAGGATGCCACTATGAAGGATGCTACTTAGCTTCTTAGTTTGCTTTTTGGGGCAACTCAAATGCCTAAATAATAGCAGACTGTAAATTTGATCTGCTGTTAAAAATAATGGTAGGAACAGCATTTAATTGGTGTATGTATTTTTCTAATTGACCAAATAAGTACGCTTTTTTGCAATGTAATATATTCAATACGTGAGCCATCAAAGCTGTAGAAAATACACTGCATGTCATTTTTTTCTTGTAGTATAACTTGCTGTTAATCTAATCAAATAACCCAAGGCAGTATAGGTTGTCCAGAGGCTTAACTTCTGATTTGAAATCTGATCGATGGTTGTTTTGTTCCACGGTCTGCAGCCAGCCCTCAAGAAATCATTCCTCCTTCAAAAATGTAAAAGGGAGCTGCCTTGTGACAGGTTAAACGTTGTGTTCGCCTTTTTGCCGTTATCTTTGGCCTTAGTGTGTCAGAATCCTTTTGTAATTTTGTTTTGCATTAGCAGTGATGGCAAGGAGTGTTTATAAAAATAGAGAGTTTGTTTTCTTCAGGCCCACGTTTGAATAGTACAGCTTCTTTTGGTAGATGGTAGGTACTTGAGCAAGTGTTCTGGTTACTTGGATTGTGCAGGGGAGAGCTCTGGTGTTTGCCTTGCAGTCCGTAAGATACTTGTTGCAACCAGAGGAATACGTGCTCTGCGTCTCTGCTCTACAGGGAACGTGTGGTGAAGCTTGCATACAAAATGCACAGATTGGCTTTAAGTTCAGCGAAGTACCCACTGCGGTCGTGTAACGCCAGTGAGGCTATAAGATGTGCTGCTGTAAGTTGTTGGTGTGCTGCAACATTTTTGAGTGAAAATGTCAGGAAAATGAGGGGAGCTCTCTGAGCGGGCAGGTGCTAGAGCTGCTGGGGCAATTTTGGTTTTCAGCCTCTCAACAAAATGCTGTGTTTGAGGAAGAAATATTTTCAATAGGCAGTGAGTTAGAAGGAGACCTTTACATAAGGCAACAGGTGGAATGGTGATATGGAGCAACTATTAGATGAGCAATTCAGGGTAGGAGAAAAATAGAGATCATATATAACTAATACCTACATACGCACACGCTTTTTACAAATCGTATGATTGTGATGGATGATTCCTTCCCGCACATTTTTTTTCAGTTCATTGGTTTTGGGCATGGTTGACTTTAGGAATTACAAGAGGCTCATGTCCTTCAAACATGAACTGCTGACAGTTCTCTTATTCTGCGCAGCATAACATTGCTGCTGATTTTAACATTTTTATTTAACTTCTACAGATATTTGTCATCAGCACTGACATATGGTAACCGAAACTCCAGCGCTCTCCCAGTATTTGTCCATCACAATAAACCTTCACTCTGCCTTTTTGCTAATAGGGAATAACATATTTCTCATTCTCCTGTGCTATGCTCTACGAAGTCTCATTCCATGCTTGTTGATCTGAAACAAATAATCTGATTTCACTCATGACCCATTGCAGAAGCTACAGGAGGATGATTAAAGGGCCACACTTCTTGTCTGTGGAGAAAATGAGATTTAACGGGAGACTTACAGTGATGTAAACGTAGTATTTTCTGGGACATAAAAAAAACAATTTGAACTGGATAATTGTGCAAAATCCATTTAAAACCCACAGATAGTCCACATCAATATGTCATTTTTTTATATTCTTTCCAACATTCTTGCAGAGTCTGTGCTTCTTTGAAGCCTCCTCAATACCAATAGCAATTTTGAAATGGAAATGCCTGCACCGATGTGCTATGATTGGACCAACTAAGCAGAAAAGTAGTTAAGAATCTCTTACCTTATGACAGATATTGTGGCTTTGTGGCTTTTTTGTTGGCTTTAAACACTTGTCATTGAATGCTGTTGTATAAAAAAAGAAAAAAAAGTGAGGACCAGTTGCTATGTGTAAGGAAGCATATTGTATATTGAAATTCCAGTGGTGCCCTTAGAAAATTGATCTATAGCTTTAATGGGTTTAATAGTTATTTTTAAAAAAAAACACTTATTCCCTTGTTAATGCATCATAATCATACTGCGTGATAAACTGAGAAACATGGAGATGTTTTCATTTAAAAATACCTCTGATCTTTGTATGAAGATCTTAAGATTGAATGAAATTAGTTCATAAATCACTTGAATACTAAAACCTATGTTTATATGACTAGTAAAATGTATTAAAAACTTTTTTTTGAGCTTTGCTCAGTGCCTAACATCAGGAAGAGTTTTCTGGAGGAAGGTAAAGTATTCCAAGTGTCAGTAGTGTGGGTGGCTATTGCAGGTGACAGAGTAGTATAAATGAATGTAATTGTGTGTGAAAGAGGATTGCCATTTGCTAAGAAACTAAGTGTGAGTCTTCAGGTGTATCCATATCGCTACTGAAATTTTCACAGTTACTTCTATGGTTAAATGCCTTGTTGGTCAAACTGATTTGTAAGGAGGATAGCCTATTCTTAAGATGTTGGTGACTTAGAGTTCTAACATATGCTTCCTACTTATTTTTAAAGACCTTTCAATTGGAAATTGGCAAATTTGGAAACCACAAATGATGTATATCTTTTGCTGTTCCACAGGAACTTAAGGAAGAATTTCTTAGCAGTGAGGGTGACAGAGCGCTGGAACAGGCTGCCCAGAGAGGTTGTGGAGTCTCCTTCTCTGCAGGTCTTCCAAACCCGCTTGGACGCAGTCCTGTGCCACGTGCTCTAGGTGACCCTGCGTGTGCAGGGGGGTTGGACTAGATGATCTCTAGAGGTCCCTTCCAACCTTAACGATTCTATGATTCTCTATATGATGGGTGGGTGGGAAGTGCAGTGCATGAAGGCATCCTGCCCTTTGTGCTCTTAGCTATTAAATTATAATTACTTTTTACCAAAAATATATAGGCATTGCTATAGTTCTCCAGGTGTTTTTTTTTTTTTTTTTTTGATTCTCTATTAAGTGAAACTTAGGAAAAGGGAACCTGGGATGCAAAATCTTTATGAAGCTGAAGAAGAAGCATCTATTACACTTTTAGCCATAGGATGTCACCAGAGTACGGAGAGTAAAAATTAAGTAATGCAAAAATGGTTAATGGCTTTCCTTGGCTGTTTATTTTGGAGCCTGAAGAATCCAGTCATGCAAAGTCTTGCTCAGATCAGGAGCCACAGTGTCTTGACCAGCTCTGTACTGTTTGACTCATACTAGATTTAGAACACTGAGTATGAAGCATGTCAACAGTGAATGTTTTGAAACTATGTATTCCACATTTTCTGTAGTATTTTAGACAACATTGCTGTTACAGCACTTGCATGAAATGTTACACAGAATAAATTGTGGTGTTGCACATTGTGAGTAAGTCGTCAAAAACGATGAAGTTGTTCAAAGTTTGACAGTCTCCCAAATCCCAGCTATGCTTAAATTTGGGAAGAGAAATCTTTGACATCCATGTGGTATGGGGGAAAGGGATAAATAAGTAGATGAGCAAATCTAATGAATAAATTGAGATGGCCAGGCTCAATGTGCCAGCTGTGATGTAGTGATTATTCATAAAATACATTGGTCCCAATTAAGGAAGATGTTTATATTTATAAACTGGAACTTTTTCAGGTAGCTGCTTACTGTCCAAATAATTCGAGCGCAGGGGCTGATATTTTGCATCAAGCTGTTCATGCTGTTTTTTGCTTATGCAGATATATTATTTAGATGTTGTTTGCAGAGAACAAGCAGACCTAGAAAAACTGTATGGATGACTTGACACCTAAATAGGGAAAAACTCAGTATGCTGTTTCTTCTCAAATGCTGAATATTTGCATTGCTCCACGTTTATGGTGATGTCTCTTTTAACAGTTCATCTTTTATTAAAGAGAATCATGACAAACAGATACTGCAGTATCTGTTCAGTGTCAATAAAAATCTCATTCTTACGGGTGTTGATGGGGCACTGTTAAATGGTGATGAGAAAGAAGAATACAATTAACTGAGTTTCCATTGCTGCTTTTTTAATTCCTTTTTAATTATTATCATTATTGGCTAGCTCTTCCTGATAGTGACTGTGCTTCCTAATAGTGATGTAGGCTTCTGCTTGAACTGTAGTTATATACCATAAAAGATAGCTTTCCAATGTAATAGTAATTGAAGTAAATGTGTTAAAAAATAGGATTGGATTTGGCATGCTTAGGGCATTTCTGATTGGAAGTATCCAACATTTATTGCTGAAAGGTAATGGAGGAGGAAGGCAGAGGAAAGAAGGAAAGCTGGACACCTCTTCTCCCTCCTCCTCCCCCAGATCTAGGAGGAGCTATGGAGGCTTTCATGGAAGGTCCGAGAAATTAAATGTTTCTAGAAATTCCTTTCACCAGCTGCCTTCTCAATCTGGAAGTTAACGGGGAAAGAGAAGAATGAGAACAGCTTTACCTAAAGCAGGAATAGAGAGGCTTGGGTGATCGGTCCGTACCTGACAACACAGCATCAGTTTGACTGTGAACATACTCAGCCTCTCGCATGCACCTCTTTGGAAGCCAAGATATTCCATTAATTTAGGGGCGAGGAGCTTTTATGGAGATGTTACAAGAAATGCTGTGGTGCAGAAAGGAGCTGGGTGTTTATAGCTGAGCAAGCACAGTGTGGCGCTTTTGGTGGCGCGGAGCAGCGCGCGGGGCGACCGCACGGCTCAGGGCGGGCAGGGGCCTGTCAGAATTGAGGTGGTCCTTGGCGGGGTGGGCAGGCGAGGAGGAGGGTCGCCAACCACGACACGCACCCGTGTGCAGAACTGCAGAACTGACTGTGCTGCTCGAATAAGCTGTATGAAGCATCTCACAGGAGCGGAACTGGGGTGTGATGTGAACATACAGCCAAGCAAGTGAAAATGAGGACTTCATTTGGTGTGTACATCCTTACCAAATTCCTCATCCTCAAGACACAATGCACCATGATTTATTTCGAGCCTAGCTATATGCTGTGTCCAGGTTCTTTGTTGGGATTAATCTATTTTTCATTTCCAAATGAGTGCCAAAAAAAAAAAAAAGAAAGTTCTTTTGTGTTTAACTGTTCATAGGTGGAAATGGCAAAATGAGTAAGAGGAAAGTGTCTAAAAAACACTGCAGGGCCCCTAAAAATGTTTGCCCTAAAATAGGCAGCGTTTGCCCCTAAATAGGGGTAAGGAAATAAATATAGAAGAGGGGTAACAAATAAAAAGATTGATGAAGATATTTCCCTGAGAGGATCAGAGAGCTTTACACGTCAGTAAAAATCAGAGATCTGTGTGATACAGGAGATAAATATTAAGCAGGAACTAAATATTTACTGTAGTATAGTATTTCAGAGCAAAAACTTTCTTCTTGTGGAATGCTGATGCATAGGTCAGAGAAATAAAATATCTGATATGGAGACAGAGGAGATAAATGAGCAAATGGTTTGTCTTTTTTTTAAGGAAAAAACAGGGGAGCAGTGCAGTATTTTGCTAGATTTTGTTTTGTTGGATATGCACTCATGTGTTCAAAAATAAGTCTATAAGTATTGTATGTAGCTTTTTTGTATGTGTTTTTAAGGAATATATATGGTTTTTATGTGTAAAATGCATCTTAATCTCCAGTTTTTCTTCAGCTTTCTTTGGTTAAGATCCCAAGGCATTATGAATATACGGTGACTGAAATCAATCCATTTAGGCCTGTTGGCGTGCCACGCGCGGGCAGCCCTCTAAAGGGAAGGACAGCCTTGATTTGAGGGAGACAGTGACAAAACAGCCTTGCAGGGCGAGGATGTTGAGGTGTCAATGTGAAGTAGTTGCCTTGTGGTCTCGGAGCCAAGTTTTGCTGTGTTTCTGCTTCAGTGGGGCAGAGCAGGGAGTTTTTCTGGGAGGATAATTAGAGCATTTTCACAGTTATTGATTTCTGGTGTGGCAGCATTTGTTTTATTCACCCTACATGGAGATAAAGTGTGCCTGTGTATGGCTATCTATCTAGGTACCTTTTTAAAGGCTGGTGATGCTTTTCTCTAAAGGCAGTCTGTCTTCTCACATAAAATTTATTACGCTACTGAGCTCTTCTCTTGAACTTCGTTTTTCGGTTAAAAGACTAGAATGTAGCCTCATGCTACTGAAATGGCTCTTGGAGACATCTTTTTTTTTTTTTTTTTTTTTCCTATTTCCCTGCAGGTAAGTCCAAGTCTGATGAAAAAGTAAGAATAAATTTATTGCCTATTAGGCCATATTGTCGAGTATTTTTCTTATAAATTCCTTTTCTGATATCATTGGAAAGCACTGCATCTGAAACATCTGTCAATTACCAGTTCAGTGCAGAGTCATGTAATTTTCTGTTCTTGGTTTTATCAGAATACATATGGCACTTCCAAAAGCTGACCTTCCAGAAAACTAATTTTTTTTTCAGTTTAGCTCAGTTTAGCTGAAGGAGAGTCTTCTATTTGTGGCTGTAGATAACTGTTCAATTTCAGTAGAAAGTTTTGCACCCTTCTGTGAATGTAGGAATATTTGTAAAGATTATATCTCTTTCATAATATTGTGAAGAAGTTTTTGAAAAATAAACATTTTCTTATCGAAACTTAGTAATTGTGCTGTCACTGCTTCACAACACAAAGACTAGGTGCTGCATAAGAATATATGAAAATCTGCCATATGGTTGTCTTCTGCTACTTGCTGTTTTTCTAGCCCGCCTTCAGCCCTGTCTCTTTTGACCCCCAAAAGAAAAAAAAATAATATAAGATGTATAAGAGAAGATGATACTGAAGTGGAGAAGTGATGAGAGACTACAACAAAGTTTTATTTAGAAAAGTGTTTTTCAGAGTTTTCAGAACAACTATTCTTCAGAAGAACAAAGATGCAGAAAGAAAAATACAGGAGATAATACCCAACACACAAAATCAGATTAAAAAATACTGCCCTTCCTGTCAGCTGAAGTAATATGACCCAGCATGTTCATTACCTATTCAGTGTATGTATTTATAAACCAAACATATATAATGCCAGGCTGCATAGCAAGGATGATTATAAAATGTGAACAGAGTTGAGGTCCACTAAGGAGAAGGATTCTCTCTATTCTTCCCTAATTTATTTGAATTTAGTTCATTCTTATACGCTGTATCCAAAAATGTTTGAGAGAGTTACATATGAAGGAGATAAAATGGGAATTCCAGAAACTGGCAGTGAGCTAAAGCATCGAGTGGCACAGGAGACATCAGAAGCAAAGATCTGAGTTATGAAATATACTTTTAGTGTTCTGTTTTTGTCCGTGTTTGGTAGGTGCTGTGCTTGGCAGAACAAATGCCTTAACTGAGCTTTCCCCACAGGCCACACTGTTTCAGTGGTTCATGTTCTCCTACCCTGTCTGGATGATGCAGTACCACTACTGTGGCATGAATATAATGGGGATAGTGGTTATATTTGGAAATTAAAAAGCTTTTTAACATAAAAGTCTTTATCTTGGGTCTCACTTGAAAAAAGTGACTCAGATCCCTGGTGGTTAACTTCAGTTATTACCTTTTAACTCTCAATTTTTGGTGTTCCTGCTGCTCTTCAAAAGCTGCTTCTCCTGAGTGCTGCTGCTGCAGGAAAAAGAGATTAATTCTTGTAGCTTTTTCAACAGTGTAGTGCAGATGCAGAATATGGGGGATTTTTGTCTGACTTCAAGGTTTCTTAACTTCGTACTCTTGCCTCTTAAATTCCAAGGATTAATTCGGAGCCGAGCGGTGGCATAAATATCCACTTGGCAGCAGATAAGCCTGGTGGCTTTCTTTCAAAGGCTGCAGATAAGTGGGTTCCCTCCGAAGCCTGTTTCAGATGGAAGCTCCTGCACAGACCTGTTGTGTTTTAATCTGTATTTTCTGCATATGCTGTTTTTTACCAGCTCACAGCACTGGGTGTCCAGGGCCGCCTGGGCTTGGCACTGACTCTGGGATGCAGCCGCCTGCGCGCGGGGCTGCAGGCCCGGGGCTCGCGTGGTGGGAGCTGGCGGTGCCGGAGGTCCGGCGGGGCAGGCGGCGGGTGCCCGTGCGCACAGGGAGCCGCGGTGCCGCTTGGGACGCCCGCGGTGCTGGGCGCTGTGCCCCTCTCATGGAGGGAGAAGGTGAGGCGGCGAAGCTGCGCTTGGGTTTGTCTGCTCACAGGTCTGCTGCATGAAAAACATCCTGTTCTCAGGATATCCGTTATGAGAAATAGATCAGTAAAACCCCGAATGATGTGTTTGCCCTTCAAGGGTATCGATCGTGTTCCCTTCGTGACGGGTCTTCAACGCCCACACTCCAAAATGCTGGGAGGGCTTCGTGCGCTTGGCATGTTTGACTGAATCTCACAGGCCTAGGGATTTCTTTGGGACATGGGCTGCACGTGAGGCATGTCTGAGAGAGCAAGTGGCTCCTCTTACGGGTGCTGTGGGGCAGGTTGTTACTGGTGGAGGAAGAAACAGCATCAAGAAGGCATCCAGCGGGAACTGGCACAAGGCAGCCCCGCTGCCTCGTGGGCTGAGCAGGAGCGACGTGTGAGCAAACCGTGCGTGAAGCACCAATCTGCGCCCCGCTCTTCAGCTCCTTTTAAAATGCTCTGCTGCTGCCAAAAGGGTGTGCCTGACAGGGAGAAAAATGGAGGAAACTTCCCTAAAAAGTCCTTTTGTTCACATGTGCATCACTTCCTACGACCTTATCTGTTACTTCTCTTTCTAAAGGGTTTTCTTTTGTCTCCTTCCACATCCATCCATTTGGGGCTTCCCCTCCCGGACCCTCCAGCTATGAGGTTTAACTTTGTCCTGTGTATATTTTGGGTGCCCACCATGTCAGTGGAGCTGGTAGTCAATAATAGCAAAAGCAAGCACTAATGTCCAAGTTCCTGGGGGTAGGTTGTGCACCCAACAGCAACACCACACTGGAGGACAACTGGAAGCTTCCTCTTACCCTTAGTGCTGTGGATTTTTTGAATTTTTTTTTTTAAGTACAGATTGAAATCCTTACTTGTGCTTGCATCTGCAAAGGGCTTCAGAGATGGAAAATGTCACTGAAGTTGTATTGGGTAACTAACGCCTTTTTATGCGTTGCTGTATCTTAATTTCATCTTATTTTTCAGCAGAAACCTTTTTGGAGACTGATGTATTACTACTGAATGTGTTGGTTCAAATTCTGTGTGTTAGCAGCCCTGAAGCTAATCGTGTTAGGTGAGCTGCTGTTGGGGCTCTGTGTGTAGCCTTGATGCTGTTTTTCCAAAACGTGTTTGCAGTTAATGAAAAATTTGTGGAAATATCATGGAAATGCATAGAGTTTTACTGAATTAGCATTAATGAAATGTTGAGAAGGATAGGAATAAACTAGGCAGATTGTCTCACTTGTAAGAATGTTCCAAAATACATGGATCCTCTATATATGAATACATGAATTTTATTCCTGATTTTTTTATATTCCAATTAACTGTTTGGAATCATGCTGTTTTTGCATTTAAACTGCTCTATTGCAAGAATGATGGGTGCTGCAAATGTAAAAGCAGGTTTGGGAGGGAGGAGAGGATTGCAAGAAAGAGCAATGGCTTCGTCAGTAGCTTTGCCGTTCAGCTGTGCAGCAGGTATCCTCCATCTGCTCGTCCTTTAAGGAAGCTCCCAAAGATGGATGTGCAGCTCCTCCATTATGCAGTGCCAGCAGGGAGTCACCTTATTCAAATAAGCTGACTGGTAATGTCAGTTTGGCAAATAAATCAAGTTTTGAGTGATGGTCCTTTTTCTTCCCTTTTTTTTTTTTGTATACTTTGGAATCTGTGGATTTGTTATTTACTTGTTAATGCTGTGACATTTTGTTGCTTTAGCAGGTGTGTGACTGAAGGTGTAAATTGTGATGCTTATCGCTTAGAACAAAATGTCTGTCTTCAAAATATTTTGCTCAGTCATTCGGCAGTACAGTGGGCTAGAGATAACTGAATCAGTGGGCAGTTGAGATGGGATGCTGAAGGTCCTAATCTAAAATGAAAAATAGGCACTCCTATATCATAAGTTGTTTAGTTATGTATTAGGATTATTCCTTTAAATTTAATTTCTTTAAATTCTTGAAAATAAGTGTGAATTTCCAAGTTGCACATAGAAATTAAAATTGGGGATAACCGAGGGATTTTTAGAAAGAAAGGATGGTTCTGCGGTGAAGCAGCTTTGCTGGCAGTCTTTAAAATACTGAAGAGTGAAGAAGTTTTGGCATCAGCAGAGACAGAGAATTGCACTGTGTTTTAGTCTCATCGGTTGCCATTGGGGGTAAGAGTGAGAAGGACGTATGTAGTACCGATGGGAAGCCACGGGGAGGAAAGTCTTCAAATGGAAAATTTGAGCCTGCCCCTTCAGTTTGAAATGGGCTCTGCCACGCTTTGGGTTATTTCAGAAGTATATCGGAAGCTGAGTTCATATTTGTAATGACATTTTTTACCGACATTTTTTAAGGTATTATAACAATGTGTTTGTTGGTGTGTATGCATCTGACACACATCCCTTCCTTCCCATACTTGGCAAAGGAATGAAGAAGGGATACTTGAGAGTATTGTGTAGGCAGGATGCGATGGTGCTTCCTCGGGGTGACCGAGCTCCATTTGGCCGCCCCTGCCTGCAGTGCGTGCTGTCCTTAGGCAAAGTCAGAAGAAGTGTTTTTCTAAGATGGAAATTTCTGCTGAAATGTCAACTTCAGGCTCTATCATAAAGTTATATTTTGATGTCACAATTTGCAAGTTCACAGCGAGGTCTTGCTTAAGGCAGATAATGACACTTGCTTAAGACAGACAATAAAATTATTAGCCAGCTGTATCACACAGCTCTAATTCTACTGTTATCTACAAAATCAAATTCCTCACTATTATAGCTGTACGGTCAAAAAAATGTTGATGCAAAGAGGCTGCCATTGTACTTGGTCATATGAGAACTGAGAATGTACCTTTGTATGTAATATGTGATTTCTACTTGAAAATAAGTTTCAGATTTGTCTTTTTTCACATACTTTTCTTACCTATTTAATATTTGTTAGTTATACAAGAAGGGTGAATCCAAAACTTCATTTATAGTTACTCTTTTTTTTTAACAGGAATGAACATCTGCACAGATGCTCTCAGTGCAAGGTTGCTAAATACTGTGGTAAATCCTGTCAGGTAAGATTAAAAATAACAGGCATAAGGTATTGAAGAAAAAGTACCATTTGAGTACTTTATTTACAAGATGTTCATGCATTTTCCTCATTGTCATACCTCCACATTACAATTTTTTATTTGTAGCGATGGACAGAGAGTGCAAGCATGTTACATTTTTAAATTATTTTTGACTGTTTTTATAGCTATAAAGATGGTCGTAATCTGTAAGATAGACAACATTAAGTTGAAATGTTTAGTGTTTCACTATGTTTGATTAGAGGGGTAAAAAAGAATCTTCAGTACTGCTGGTTGTAGACTGAAGGTTGCAAGCCAACAGTGTAGTAAAATATTTTGTATTTCAAGAGCGACGTTCATCATGGCAAAGCATATTTCCTAGTTCTTTAAGAAGAAATAGGATTCAAGAATTTACTGAGCAAAGAAGGTCTCAGGGCAACCTAACAGCAGTCCTGGTATCTACGAGGAGGGTGCCAAGATGGAGCCAGGCTCTTCAGAGCTCTGCATGGCAGTGGGACAAGGGACAAAAAGAGTAAGTTGCAACAAGATATCTGGATGAGGAGCTTTTCCACAGCCAAGCAGTGGAACAGGCTGCCCGGAGAGGTGGTACAGTCGCCTCTCTGCAGGGTTTCAGGTCCCTCCTAGCCTGCATGGTCCCATGGTCTGTCTATAAAGGAGGGCTTAAAGGCGTTCAGTCCTAAAATGGAAGTTTTGTATTTGGCATGCATTATCCCGTATGCATGTGTGTGGAAGGTGGCACAACACAGTATTGAAAGGGAGCGACAGCCTCCTGCAGGGCTAAATGTCGGCATAAGGTGACAGAGAATCGGCTGCCATGAGGGGCGCCTTACAGACTCTTTCTGTACATAGAGAAGAGCTAAAGAGAATAATGAAGAAAAGCCACTAAGGTTCAAAGCTAGTAGTGATGCTTTCTAAAATCCATGTGATTTCAAGTAGTCTTAATGACCTTCAAATGCTCTTTTTCTTCATTATATGCTTCTATAAGCAATTCCTCCTTACTATCATCTGTGCTGTTTTCAACATGCCAAACCCTTTCTGTTTTGAGATTAAAACATATGGAGGAGGAAAGAAGAAAATATGTCATTTTGATTAATTGTTTGGCAAATGTGTGCAATGTACATTAGGTACTTACTGTAGCATCAGTAATAATGCCATAGGTAGATTTATCATGGAAAATAGTAAGGAAAGTATGACTTTGAAGAACATAAAAGATGAGAGTATTTGTAAATCAAGTTGAAAACAAATATTTCTGAAGAGAACTGGTGGTAAAGCTGCTGGTGGTGTGTCTATACTGTGAAATGAGCTACTGTGCAGCACTCTGTGCTAGCACTGACCGGCGCAGGAAAGTCTGGAAGGAGTAATGCCATACCCTGTTCTGGTTTACGTGCAGTAGCAGTGAGGCTAGGATTAGGAACATTATTGGAAATAGCTCTGCATGAACACTTCTAGGGTTTGCACAGGATGGGCTGAGGCCATCTTGGGTGTCCCTGCACTGTGCTTCCAGCTCCGTGGTCCTCTTGCCTGCTCAGGTTGCCCTTCATCCGGAGCTGTAGACATGGTTCTCAGTGAGATGAGCTTGTGCTGCTAGGAGCAAAGTGTGTATGTCTGTGTGTGTGTGTGTGTGTGTGTATGCATATTATATACATATATATATATATATAAAACACTTCTTCCCCCTCCTACCCACCCTCGCCCCCCCCCCAAAAAAAAAACTTGAATCAATCTGAGAGGAGCTGAGCTGTGGTTTAGGATAAGGCTCTGAAATACCAAACTTCAAGTTACTGAAAATGAATCATTCTTAAATCTTTAGATATAAGCTTAACTTTACTTAAATTTTCAATAAATTCTGAAAAACTGTGTTTGTGCTAAACTATAGAGGAAGACAGTCTTTTGAAAGATATTTCTCTTTATGGAGCTTACATTGAGAATTATGAGTTTTTGAGCAAATAGATGAGTAGGAACAAGGAATTCTGAACCACACTGTGGGAACTAGAATTTCAAGTTTGTAGAAATCTCCATATGATGTCAAAATTGAAATCTTCAAGTGAACTATGTCAGATTTCAAAATTTCCTATGATCCTTTCTTCATGCCAGTTTAAGCAATTTGTTTTCACTTTTAACCCTTTAATTTCAGAAAAGGATTAGAGCTGTAGGACAGGAAGCTATAGCAAGAGATTCTTCTGGCTGAGGCCCTCCACTGGATCCTGATTTCAGGATCAAGTACATCCAGCTCTTTTGCCCCTAACTATTTCTTTAATTGGAACTCACTGACTTGTTTTTCTTTCCTCAGCGCTTGTGCTTCTCTCCCTTTGCCACCTGCTAATGCCTCCTGTCCCTTATATCCTAGTGCTGTTTTTTAGCAGCCTTGTATCCCCCCAAAGCTACAGAGTTGCCACATCTGTCTCCTCCTCTTAACTTCTCCTCCTGCAGTGTTGATTAATTTGTGCCTGTACTGCTTCAACCTGCATTGGGAACCAGTGATTTAGATAATCCCCGACAAATGGGAGAATCATTGCAGATGAAGTTTACTCTGTACCATTATCAGACATTATTGAAATGCCTCCTTAAAAAGAAATCCAAATGATATTTTGTGAGAATTTAAATGATCATTTGGAAATTACAAATTGTGTCTTCATAACAAAGTTTTACTTCCCAATGGAAAAAATATGCCACTTCGATGTTGCTGCTGTTATTGTTGCTGAGCGCCAATCTTTGACTCTCTTCATTAGCACATTAATCTTCAGAAAGCATGCGTGTTTTTTGATGCTGCTATAGAGACAAGGGAAACCTTAGTTTTGTAAAAATTGGATTAGGGAATATTTGGCAAGACGACTCAGCTGAAAATATGTGAGACCTTACAGGCAGATGCAAGTGATTTCTGCCCATGCCCTGAGTCCCCATGAGGTGGCTGCTCCTGTGACTGTGGTGCAGGGATGCCCTGGTGCCTGTGTGCTGCTGCCACCCATAAACTGCTGGGTACTGCAGAAGTTTCTAAGCTGTATCAGCAGTGACCTTTTTCCCTTAGGTGAAACCAAAGGAATTAGCATTCAGGTGCATTGAGCTTGAATGAAAAAACTGGATTTGGGGCAAGATGAAAGGAGGTTTTTGTTTTGTGTTGTTATTGTTTACTTGTTTTTGTTTGCTGTTGCCACTATTGTTTGTGTTTTGATTTGCTATTTCTGAAGTCTGGAGGAGGAGTGTTGGGTACTGCCCTGTATTTGCTTCCTTCTAGTAAGTGTTTCTTTTTAACAGGGGAAAAAACATCTGTTGAAAAATTGAAAGAAACCCCCTGATAGAGAAAAGAGAGGAGTCCCTAAGGAAAACAGTCTACTCTGTGCTATTTATACTTATAGTGGATATCAGTATTAAACCTTGGACTGAAACCTGTGACATGCAAGGTGTTCTAAGGGTGCTCCCATGCAGAACTGTGGGGCTAATATAGTCCCACCAAGAAGTATTGTTAGAGACTAACTTAAAAGCAGGTCTTTCCAGTGCCACAAATCTTAGTCTTTGCACGTGGTTCTGTAATTTGCTTCCTTATTGTATTGGTAGCAAGAAGAAATATTTTTGAATTTCGTTATATTTAATACACTTGGAGTTTCCCTTGCCTCAGCCACTTGCAGAGATCTGAATGGCAATTCCTGTTCCAGCCTTCCTTCAGCGAAGGAATCCTACTCATTCCTTTTTGGCATCAATTTCAATCTAAACACTATTTTTAAGAAAGCTTATGATCTAAACGTTGTTCTGGTATGGAAATACATCTGTAAGAAATGTGGGACCACATATTTCATCTCATTAGTGTTTTATTGGTTGGGTAAGCTATTAATCATTTTGATGTCACCTTTAGCAGGCTTAAAATTCAATGCAACATTTATGTAAGAAAAAAACTTGACAGATTAAGGCTCACCTCAAAGAACAATTTTAGTTTAAGTGGGATAAAAATGTCAATGTAATTAGATTGCACAGAACGATGCATGGACATTTACAAGCATGACCTTGTTTCTTATGGACGAGAGTAATCCTATTGAACAGTAGAAGCAGTAGTAGCACTTAACTTTTATTTGTCAGATAGTATGTGACACTAACGGTATTTGGATTAATGTGTTCTTGGTGTCATTATTCTCCCCTAGTTAAGTTATGGGTAAAGGAAATGAAATCACGAATCTCCCATGTATGTTAAAGAAAAAATAAAATTCCACTTTACTTACTATATACAACCCAACAAAACCACTAAGAAATAGAAGTGCTACTAGTTTTGAAGCCTACTTATCCCAATGCAGCTATCTTCTTTTGTAAATGCTATAATGCAGTATTTTTTTTTAAATCTTCCTACATAGCATTCAGATGTCCACAGTTGTGAGGTACACTTGCACGTGACACTGTCGTTTTTTCCCCTTTTATTGCTGAACATATAAGACTTGCTTCATATATATTCATATCTTTTGGTGTATGGCAGTTATTTAAGGGAAGCTGTTTTTCTCAGTTACTTGTTTTTCTCCTACTGCATTTCTGTGAGAAATTGTCACCTTCAGAAGGCTTTGGCTATTCTGAGTTCTTGTCATTGCAGCAATTTCTTTTTGTGTCTGTTATTTCAATTTGCTTTAACAAAAGTATTTGAAACAGCTCAGTGACTTCAAACATTTACTGTGAATTGTGTTAAATGTATGGATATATGTATTAATTATACCAAGACTTATTAACATTATTAAATGCGCTTGGAGTTTCTGTGAATTATAAATCATTGTAAATTATAAAAAATGGGGCTTGTAAATACAGAAGGGGGAAAAACAAACAAACAAAAACAAAAACCCTTAAATCAGAAATAGACTTCCTTCCAAAATGATTTTTTTCCTTATCTGAAGACTCATTCTTGTTGCTTTTCATTGTATTTTGACTAAGGATTTGTTTCAGTGTACAACAGATTTTTCTCGCCTTGTCATTCCCTCTTTTTGCTGCTAGAAAAGTGTTACTCAGTGTCTGGTACCCAAATTGAAATGGTTTATGAAATAAAAATTGCAGGATCAGATGTGACACAAAACTTTAATATGCCTGATTCCTCTTTCTGTTTTTATAATATTTGGTCACAGCAACCATTCCTCATCTTTAAGCCTTAGACATTTCATCACCAGTCCTCCCAGCTGATGCTTAATGAGACATCTTTGGGGGGCAATTTTTCTAGTGTGGGAAACTTGTTTCTCTTGGTGAGCTGCATTTTGAGGAAGTGGGTGGGCTCCATAGGCCCCTGTGCTCTCAAATTCTGGCTAAACTGTTGGCCTCGAGTGTTGTGTATGTTGGGAGATTTGAGACAGAGCTTGGTCTCTTCTCACTATCCTTAAAATAAGATTCAGGCCCCAATTGATTATTTATTAAAAATCTAAGTGTACTGTAATGGTAGTGTCCATGTAAACTAAGCTATGGTGTTGCTTATAGTATGTTGCATAAAGGTTAAAAAAAAAAACAAAAAACACCCTTTTCTTGATTTTGCAATCATATATGTAGTCTGTCTCATTAGGATACGTGTTAGTAAAACAATATCTTATTTTGCTTCCTCTTCCTTTTAAAAACCCAATAGAAAGAAGCTTGGCAGGACCACAAGCAGGAATGCAAGTGTCTTAAGAGCATCAAGCCTAATTTTCCTCCAGACTCGGTCAGGCTGGCTGGCAGGATTGTTTTTAAATTGGTAAGTGACATTTCTGTTAGCTGTGTTCAGTGTCACAGGTTCAGGGAAATACTTCCTTGCTTTATATTTTAATGTAATTAAGAACGAGAAAGCAGAAGTAACTAGGGCCGATCAGCAAAATTGGTCCTGCATTATAATATCGATCGAGAGTGCTAACATGGACAAAATTAAAATAAAAGGGGCTTGTTTATGAGGTTTCTTTTCCTGTGACTGTGTCTAGCTTCCTAAGCTTTCTTCTGCCTGGAAACAAATTAGGGAAAGATGCACTTTTTTCAGCCTCACGTAATGAAAGGTGGAAAGATGTGGTAAGGACAAAACATAGTTAGCTAGCCCGTTCCTAATAGTGCCTAATGCCATACTTTTAATGTTGGGTTAGCTTAACTTAAGTTAGATTTCCTGCCCTCCACCCCACTCCCAAAATCTCTTGGAAGGCCTGGATGTGTGACATACCACAGTTTGCTTAATTTACCTTAGCTAAATCTTCTGTTAGGTTAAGCAGCTCTTGCCTGTGAGGTTGCAAATATAAAAGATTTGCCCTTTTTTTACTGACCTTGCATCGCCATGTCTGTTTTGAACAAAAATATGTTCATTTGTTGTGGTCTGGGATGATAAAAGATGATGTAATATTTTAACTTACACAATGTCAGGCAGTGTATGTGCATATGATTGTTTTAAAGGGCAAATACATAGACTATGCTGTATGGTAATCATAGTCACATGAAATCTGAGGCTGCTAATTTTAGAAATTGCTTTTGGTTATAGTGTGAAGGGCCAAAGTAAATTGCTATGGATAAGAAAGGTCAAGAAAATACATTAGAAGAATGTGTCGTAACATCATAAAATTAGTATTGCAAAGATAGTGTTTAGAACATATGTAAAAAAACAAAGCACAAGAACAGATTTATGTTGATGCTACTAATCTTAGTTATTTCCTTATTGGCATATCCCATTGGATAATTCAGTGTGATAGAATGTTTTTAAGATAAACCATGCTATGTAAGTGTTAATTATCTGTTTTTCCTCCAGCTTAGACAGTCAGTCTGCATTTCTGAGCAACTGTACGCCTTTTCTGATCTTCAGTCAAGTAAGTAATTGCCAATCATATTTCAGGATGCTTACAAAGTCTGAATGGTCCAGAGATCATTCAATTTTCTTGTAACTTGCTATCTGAAATTTTGCTGTGCAGAATATTAGGATGTGGTGTGAAAAAGGCAATGCAAAACTGAAACTGTGAAAATAGTTGTGGGAAGAACTTTTTTTTCCCCACAGATCAAGGCAAAAAGTTTTTTTTTCAAGCAAAATTTCCCCATGTTTTGCTTTTAATACTTTCTTCATTTACAGTGTATATCTTACTTGTTCAGGATCTACAGTTTACCTGATGACTGCTTTATTGCATACATTTTCAAAGTAATTTTTTTATTAAAAAATACAGTTGTTTCATTATTTTTATCTTTTTGCACAAAATTCCATCACAGCTTCAAGAAAAAGGAGACAGCACTGCAATTCACAAAGACTATGCTCATGTATTTTTTTTCTTTCCCCTTCTCATTGAGAAGTCATGTCAAAGAAGAGATAAAATTGTGCAGATATCCCTGTAATTTGACAAATTTCACATGGGAAAGAATCTTTTTTATAATCTCTCAGCTGAGCTTCTGTTGCTAGAAAACAGATTTTTTTACTTGGTTAAAGTTTTAAGTTTTATAAGAAAATAAATACATGGTTAGTTCATTCTTGCAGCATAAGAAAAATCTTATTTAAAAGGATTTTGTAGAGCAACTTGAATATTTGGCTTACTTCAGAATCTTTTTTGTGATGTTTAGAACTTGATATATTGATATAGTTTTGTAAAAATAAAAACTCACAAGCAAACCTAAAAAATACAATGACTATAATATGTTCTACCGCTGTAGAGCCTGACATCATGCAACCTTCACCCATGATGCATGGGTAAAAGATAATAAGGCAACAAATTAAAAAGGATAAAAGGAATGTATTTCAGTACTTTCAAACAATAGGATTCACTGTTCAATTTTTCTCTGAATGAATTGTTCATTGAATAACAAAGGTTTACAAGGAATTAGATGATTATTTGAATTAAGAACAATATTTCAAGTTGCTTCAAATAAAGTTACAACCATAAGTCTCTTGTGCTGGGATACAGGAAGAAAAATTCTGTGTATATGTAGTGGCAGAGGAGAAGTTGGGAAGAGGAGGGGTATAGGTTCCCTTAAAAAATAATAGTTATAAAGCAAATTTCTCTAACATAGGCATTTTTTTCTTATTGAAATGATAATATCATACAAAATTCATTTCTCTTAGCACCCTTCTTTTCTGGAGACAAAGGGAAAAGAGTGTGATAAGTTGCTGGAGAAAAGCTTGGTATTGAACGACTAAGCTGCAATGGTTAAATGGTACAAAAAATCTGTGAAATGACAAGAGCTTATAATAAAACTCTCATCCTGAAGGAATCGCAGTGCTGTACAGGTGTGAGGGCTGTTGTCTCACTGCTTTAGAAACAGCGGTTCCAAAACCAGTGACTTCAAAAGGAGGCAAATCAGAGAGATTCACAACACCCGTTTCAGCTGTATTTACACTAGGAGTTTTTCATTTGTAATTTTTTTAAATCCAAAGTGCAAAATGTTCAGGACTCCTGGGCTTCTACATATTAATCAAAGTTGATACTCTATAGAATACAGTACAATTGAGTTACAGCATTTATGTAAACTTTTGTAAAGGTTTTGTCTGTTTATTTTTGTTACAATTTCCTAGACAGAATGAATAAAGTATGTTTATAGTTTTGCAGTTAGGTCCAAAATAATATGTGATAGTGATATTCACGTAATAATGATCATTTGTATTGTCTGTGATAATTTGGACAGTGATAATTTGTAGTGTCTGTGATACTTTGGCCCTGTATCCTCAACAAGCTGCTATTTCATTATCACTTTCCCATTTACTTTACTTCCATTTATTTTTTTTCCCCATCTCCTGCACAACTTTACAATGTCGATAGACTTGGGATTTATTTTCTGTTGATACTTCGCAGAATTCATGCAAAACAAAAGTGTCCTTATTAGAAGCTGATCACCATGAGCTTCTGTGTGCATTCTGTGAGGTCCTGTTGCCTTACGTATGTCCTTTTTAAGTGCTCCATAACCTGGTTCTCCACATGAAGAATGATGCTTTATTGTTTAATATAGAAATTGCCTAATTTTTGTACCAAATGCTTTACATCTGCTTTATCAATTGCCTTTTGATCTTTCATTCACAATCATATTTATATGATTTGGTATGACTTGATAAACTGCTTTTTGTTGACAGGTAGCTGTCAAAAAAATGACAAGTGGCTGGCCTCTGTCAAAACTGCCCTCTGTCAAAATTAATTTTGAGGAAATGTCTAGAATGTGTGGCTGCCATTGGACACATTCAAGATGTTGGTGAAAGTTTCTTTTTACACCTTGGTATACTTTTGTTTCCCTTAAGATACTGAACAGCTAAGTGAAGAAATGAAAGAAGGCCTCAGGCACCTCGCACAAACGTTGCAACTGTATTTGAAAGAGGAGATCCAGGATGTCTCTCAGCTGCCATCTGCAATTGACTTTTTTCAGATCTTCACAAAAGTAAGTGTTAAAGTCTGACTTCTTGACAGCTCATAAATTTTCCTTTCTTTGTACTCTTTATTTTTTGAGGGGCAGTGCAGATATAACCACAATGATATATAATCTAAAGTGAACTTAAAATATGTACTTTTTCTATTTATTCAGTATTTAAACAATGTTTTCCATTGAAAAGTATTAAAAACTAACTATTTATATAAATGTAATACTTACAATTTTAAGTAGCAACCAAAGGATCATGTTAAAGCTCTTGGCAGGGGGAAGTAATAAATAATGTTGCAATGAAAACATAGGTTGGTTGAATCAAGTGGTTTTTGAACATTTTGGTTTTTAAATAGTGATAAAGAGCACACAATGTGACTAGAATTTTTGCACAAAGTGCAAAATCTTGTATTTGTAGATATATTCACTTTCTGACTTGTCATTTTGTAATATGTACTAATGGGTGTTTGTAACAGTAGAGTGCCCCACAAACTCTGCTTTCTTGGGGTCATGCGAGTTTCCTCTTTGAAAAGGCTACATAAAAAGTATGTGAAATTCATTTCTTCAATATAAAAAGTGTTATGTTACCACTTAAGTTTTACTGATTTTTATTTATTACTTTCACTTGAGAAAGCTTCATTTGAACAATGCTATTAGAAGTACTTCATAAAGCTCATAGCTTTAACTTATTTGTTTCTTTATTGATTTAATATATTCCACAAGGAGATTTCTCTTAAAAATGGTTATGTATATTCTAATTGTTTTATCAAGTGTTTTGTTATGATATAAATCTGATTAGATATTTTTCTTCTGGTACAAACGAAAGGAAGAGCATCTTTTAAAGAAATGAAGTGAAGGCTTTTTTACCTTGGATGGAAGAGCAGCATAATCAGCTGTACTGTTTTACTGTTTTCCATAGGTGATTGAACTATTCTGATTAGTTTACCATTTTCCCTAACCAATTATGCAGGTTGAAACTCCTCTTGTTAGAAGGATTCTGAGAAAAAAATCCTATGTGTTACCTGTTCTCCACTATGACTGCTTTGGTGTCTTGTGCTGGCACTCTGGTTTGGCCTGAACTTTACCCGATGAATTTTGCGTGAAACATTTATGCTCTGTTATCTGATTTAGAGGTTTTGCACTGCTGATAGTAAAGCTGAGTATCAGAAAGTGATCATTGCTTCACTGGTATGAACTAAGTCACAGCTTGTGAGACATTTTTTCCATCTTTTTTCCCCTTATGGAATAATTAAGGTTAAAGTGGACATTGGCCATGGTTTGTTCTTTGGTTTCTTTTAGATCATTATTGAACCAACAATCCAGGCAGATGAGATTCAGTCAGTGGCACATACGGCAGTGGTAGTTACACGATTATGACCTGTGATAAACAGCAGTAATTTCAGATCTTTATTTTCCTTCTCAGTAAGGAAATCGGTAGAGAAGAGCTTTTGAGTGCAGTTGTGTTAGATGGAACGCAACACGAGCCAACGGAGTGCGGGAGCGTGAGTCCTACTCTTCCCCCCATCTCACCAGCATGCACCATGGTCGCCTACGTTGTTTCAGCTTGCGACCTTGGTGAATCTCTCTCTGAGCTGATTCCAGCCACTAAGTGTAAGGAACTTTTCTCAACAAAATCAGTAGCAGACTCTCTCCAGCTGACCATGCTGGCTCAATTCACTAGCGTTTGACAAATGCAGAGAAGGGGCAATGCTGTGTGGTTCAGGGAGGAGGGATTAGAACCGTTCCTTTTGGTGAGCTGTCAGCTAGCTCTCCCCATATCATGTGTCTTCAGCCTGAGGAGAGACATCTCAATTTGAACAGTGTGGTGGCTTTACAGAAACAGTGTCCCATTCCCTTCTTCCTTTGCTTATGTTGCAGAGTCCCAGTGATGAGTCCCCGTTACAGAGTACCTTATGTTACAGAGTCCAGGCAAAGGGCAAACAAATGGAATAGACCTATCATAGATGCTGTTATTTAAATAAAATTGACTCTAGGAAGGAGGAATCTGGCTAGCCAGGTGACTTGGTTGGGAGAGAGCAGTTGACTAATATATCCGTATGTATTGCACAGAATTAGTAGCTTGTTTGGAGTTCTGTTAGGCACTATGCTCTTTGGAAGGCTTTTGCTGCTCCGTGTAATTTTTCATGTTATAATTTACAACTTTCCCAACTGGTTGGCAGATGAATATGTTGTGAAGTATGGCATTATATTATTTTTTTTAGTATGCCACCAGGGAGTAAGAGTTTTCAGCCTCTCCCGTAAGTTGTTTCTTGGAAGATAAGTAGAATGTCAGTGTGAATAGTATGGTGGTGGTGATTTTTTTTTTTAAATAAGTGAAATAGGGAGCGTGTATTTCGAGCAGGTAACATTTAAGGCTTTAGAATAGTAAAGTCTTTGGTAGCAGACTTATGTAGTCTCTTTTCTGTTGTGTAGCTTTGAAAAAGACCAGCTGTGATGACTTATATGTGTGGTCATAGAATAAAGAAATACTACAGATATGTGATTTCAGGATGCAATGTTGTTTTCCCAACCACTTCCAACATTCCTTTTGAGTTCAGTAGGTGCTCATTCTTGCATTGAGGTTTTTTTTGGATCATTTATTTTATTGCATGCTACAAAAAGATCCTGTCAAAGGTCATTTTTGTTCTGTTTGATGCTGAATCCTCAAGAAGAAAAACAAGCAGACAGCCAGATAAGAGAAACACAGCCCTGCAGTGAGATGAGTAAATACTGGATAGTTCCTGGAAATTCTCCAACTTGATTTAAGTCAGAAGAGCTTCTGAGAAGCCCTTTAAAAGAGTCTTCCCTCTCTGCTGGCTACTGCTCGGCGCTTGGTAAAATTCCTTGTCACCTGCATGTGACACTCAGTGGACTGAAAGTCCCTTTGAGTGCAAATTCTGGGAAACTTCCCTTTGAAAGTCAAAGAAAGTTTTGCAGTTTCTTTGAGTGGGGGCAGAATTTTGCCATGATGTATTTTTCGGTCACCTGTAATATCACCTGTACTAGATGGGGAGATGTTTTAGAAGTGTTATCTACTTTTCTGCCTTCCTCGGCAATTTGCTCTTGTATTGGCTATTCTTTGAGCTGGAATTGGATTTTTCATGCTTGCCATCTGATCGTTCTTTGGAAGTTTCAGTATATTTAATATACAATTTATCCGAGATGGTGGCTGCTTTTAAATTCTGATCCTCAATATTAAACACAGAATTATAATCAATTCATTATGTGTTAAGGCTTTAACTCCACTGAGACATTTTCTAATGTTAAGATTAAATTTTTGATTTTTATGGTTTAGTGGTGTTTCTGTAACCTTGAGATAAAATTAGTCTGTGCATTTTATTCTTCAGCCTTTAACATGCATGAGGATCAGCTGGGAATCCTGTGAAACAGTGGATGGGAGATAAAAACTTATACAGTATGCATATACAAAAATATTTATGTATGGTACATACACATACGGTACACACACATGCACATAGTATGTATTTGTATATGCATATTTTTTAATAATAACATACAGAACCACATAATTACTGAAGAGATTAAACAAAATTTCTACCTACTGTATTGACTCTGAAACTGTGACTCTGCTGAATGAAATAAACCCTAAGATGATTCCATATTGGACCAAATTTAGACTTGGTGTCTTGCATAGCACTGCATTCCCTCATTCTAAGTCAGAAGTGACTCTTAATGTTTATGAACTTATTACAAGTGTTTGCAAACTTTTTTTTTTAAATGTGATTTTACAAAAAAGTTGCTGGCAATTGATAAAATGGTAACCCTTTTAAAAATTTCCTAATTTTAAATCCTCACATTTGTAAGAACGGTAAGATATATTCAGCCATTGTCATACTAAATAACAGTAAGATGAAATCTGACATTTAATGGACTGTAAGGTGGCAGATTTTTTAGTAGTCTTTGAACAGAATTTTATTGGAAAAGAAGGTGTTTCTAAAGGACATTTTGATAAAATATTTGATAATCTTCTGGGAAATGAATGCTGGAACTGACTATTGGTAACCTTATTGAACAAAGATTATATTTTTTTCCTGAAATATCAGTCTCCCTAACTTTTCTATTGTATGAAATTTCTCACATGTAGCTAGCTTTCCGGATGGTATCTTAATTGCATTTGAGGTGATAGGGATTAGAAAGAAAATACTTATTTTCCCAGCAGTTTCTGTCTTGCCATTCTTTCTCATAAGAAAATTCTACTTTGAAAGTGGATGCATTGATTTCACATGCTCTTTCACTTTACCATACAGCAGCAAATTTGTGATTAGTCGCAAATGTGTTTTAACTTGCAAATGTGTTATCCTTTTCAGCTGTTGGTATAACTGATTTTAACTTAGGCAGAAGAAAGTGGACTACTTTAAAGTGCAGAGGCACATTTCAAGATACAAAGTGCTCTACTCTTGAAAATTCTTTTTTTAATTCTTCCTACCAAAGTTTAAACACTTTTTTTATTGCCTCATTAGGTTTTCATTAGTTGTTTTTCATTCCACTCAAAGTTTTGGAGAGAGTTTCTAGTATCAATTAAAAAGACTTTTTAATTAAGGAGGATTTTGACATGCATTGTGTAGGCAGAAGAGGGCAGGCAGTTATATGGTTTCACTTATCCTCTGTAAAGTCTATATACTAAACTACGGTAATCTCTTTGGATGACTTTTTGAGTGAAAGTTGGAGACAAATTGTCTCACATAATGATATCACTAGAAAATTATGTTCGATCTGTGACTCAAATCTTGCAGGCATCAGCTGGCATATTTTGTATTCAGGGGATCTTTGAAAACAAAATACACTTGCCTTATTAATCCAAGACATTCTTTAGCAGCACCGTCAGTAAGTTACTTCTAATTAGAATTGACTAGTCAATCTATTAATCCATGTTAGCAGAGTAAGGAAAGCAACTTACATCAAAAAATCAGAAGGTAAAAGTAAAATTTTTGTTAAAGTTGTACAAGCACAGAGGGGTTTCTGATGCTGTGCTTATAAACCTAATTAACACTGGATGGAACGTCTCGGCTTTCCTGTGATTGAGATCATGGAGATGTATCTCTGGAGATAATATAAGCAAGTCCATGTTTATTCATCATTGCTCTTTGTGCATCTCAAACCTTACATGCATTGCTACGTTCTGTCTCATGCAAAATTGTGTGTTCTGTATGTGATAAATGGGGTATCAGGCCTATACTCACAAATTACCACTTTCCTAACATTTACCTTTTTTTTATGAGGAGTTTTCTTACCTAGTGAGAAAGGAATTGAGCTAAGGTCAGTCCATGCCTTTGCAGTATATAAAACCAAAAGAAAGGATAAAAACTATTATGTATTAAGAAGGGACTAAGCACTAGTTCAGGCAGTACAGCTAACAGCCAAGATGTAATATTGGATTTTACTGTTAACTTCAGTCTTTTAAACTTTTTTGTGGTTATCCAGTAGCTGGGACCCCATGGATTCATCTCTGCCTACTTGCTAAACATGCTTGGCTTGGTTTAACAAACAAGCTTGTAAGTGCCTCCAGGAGCCAGCGTGAGCTACTGAGCAGGGCTGGTCAGCTCTCAGGCTAGAGATCTGAAATGAGTATTACTGAAGTTCACAGGATAAAATGTCCCTGGCATAGACTGCTGCTGGGGTAATTTTCATTCTACACCTTAGTTCTTCTGAGGAAGGCTAATGTTTCATAAATATGGGGAAGGGAATAAAAAAACAAAGGCAGTTGTCGTGCCGCAAGGAAATACAGGGCATGTACTTCATTTGTGAGGGATGTCCACTTGTTTCCCCTTGTTCCGCCACCAAACCTTCCTATCTTCTGACTGTGGAAGCAAGCAGAAAATTTTAAGGTATCATTTGATGTTAGCCTTTTTTTTTTTTTTCCCTTTTTCTCTGCTTGCGGTTTCATCATTTTTGCTGGTGGTGGTGATGATGCTTTACACTTGCATAGAGTTTCTGACAGGACTCGATAAAAACTTGAAGAAAGTTTAGCAATGAATCTTTCTGTTTTCCTTGTGCAGCTGTAGAAATTGGTGTGGAAAGAGTTTTGAAATGGTTAGATAGGCTATAATTCAGTTGTGTACGGTCAGAAAGAAAACTTTGTTCTTTGGGGGTGGGGAAGAAAAGAAAAGAGGATTTGTAAGCAGGTTACATTAGCTTAGATTGAAAAGCACAAGCCTCCAGGAAAGTTGACTTTCTTGAATGGGCCTACAATTAAGTTCAGCAGACCACCTTCTCTTCTCATGCTTGACTATGGAAGAGAGAAGAGAGCCTGGAGAACCAAGCGGCTCGGAAGGCTGTTCTGCGCTTCTGGGCGCCGCTTCTGCTGGTTGTGCTGCAGAGCTGTGGTGGGGCCCTCCAGGGCTCCGCGGGATCCTGGCGGCCAGGACTTTGCCTAGCACTGCCTGGAGCATGTCTGCATGGCACAGGGCTTGAAATGTGATGGTCTCTAAGGCTTGAGCTACATCAGTCTCTTTTTCTAGCACCTTTGTGGAAGTGACCTGGAAACAGTAGAGATGAAAAGCTTTAATGGCTGCGACAGTTGCCAGTACATGCATAAAAATGGAGTATGGGAGCCCCTTCAATATTAACTTCAATTACTAAGTCCCCTCATAACTGAGGGCATGGAGACAGTTAAACGGAAAAACATTTACATTTTCTTTTAGCAATTTTAAAAAGGCTTTAATTAAGGAGGAGAAGCTTCATAACTACTTGCAATGCTGTTGGCAGTGAGCTGTTCTATTTCTGTCTTCGGGATGACCTGCAATGGGTCACTTGGAGCTGTTCTGCCTATTTGTTTTGGCTGCGAGCAAAGCTAGAGTTCTGTGTGGCAGGATTATCAATCAGCTCTGAGACTTACTTCATATATTTAAAAGTTGAAAAGTCTTTAAAAAAAAGTCTTCCTTCTAGAGTGCTGTTAAGGTAGATTGATAGTCTGTTGAAAAATGTTATGCTCTGTGAATTTAGCATGGGGAACCATGAATTTGTGGCCTTGCTCCTGTTGACTTGCTGTTATCTCACCTGCTTCAGTCTCTCTGAAAATGAGGACAATCTTGTCTGTTACAGGTTATTACAGAGGTAAATCTAATCCAGTCAATGACAGAAGGTGACATGGCTTTTGTCCCATGCAGGCATTTCTGTGGATGACAATTGAATTATCTATGTGAGATTCAGTCTAAAAAAGCAATGTGTTCTTTTTTTTTTCCTCTCTATTTTATTCATAGTTCAGTGTTGATGTTTCTTTTTGTGTGTTTACCATTTCAACTCCTAAAATTTAGCAGCAATTTTAATGTTTTTTAGGATCTACAGTATGAATTTTTAAAAATATTTTTCATGCTATGAGATTAATTTAATTATTGAAAGAGCTCTTTAATAGTCATTGGCATGAGATACCTGGGAAGATGCTGTGAGAATTCTGGACGTGGTTCTGGCATGATGATTTGCCACAGCTTCCTGTCCTTTGCCTCCCTACATTTCCCTCCTGGAAGTTCTCATGCTCAGGTACTTGGAGTTGACTTATATGTGTTGATAGAGGAAGTTTCCAACTTTTTGTTAGTATTACTTTTATGTAGGGAGTTTCATTATATCAATATGAAGGGACAGTTTTTGTTGATGTACTGCTTTTTCATCAGTCATGTGAAAACATAATTTTTCCAGTGACATGAAAAACTAATTATCCAGATTTCAGCAGCTTATCCCATGCTACTCCTATTAGCTATTAGTATTTATATTGCAAATATGAGGTTTCAGAGGTCTGCCTGAGATGACAATTTTGAAAACTTCTGAGGCTTAATCCTTTGAGCCCATTGTGAAATGCTAAGCAACTCGATTTCTCCTTTGCATTACATGGACTAACATAGCTCACAGAGAAGGCTTTCAAAGTTTTCTTACTACTACATGGCATACTTAAAACTGTCTTTGGTAAACTGTTGATTATGTAGTGGTAAAAGCTAAATTTTGGCATCATAATTCTGTGTCTCCATACACCTAAATGTATAAGCCTCAAATATACCTCCACATTTTGCGTGGCAGTTAGATGCAGGAATAGTTCCGATAGGAGCATATCCAATGGGCCTCATGTTTATTTTTTTCCATATCAGCCTCTTTTGTCCAACCTGCATGAATATGTTGACAAGATTTTTCATCGATCAAACCATCAATTCATTGTATTTATTCTTGCAGATCATCTTATACTTCCTCTATTGGTTGCATGTTTTTTGAAACGTAATGAGTGTATGTACACGTGTCCCTAATATTTTAGAGATGGATGTGAATGATTTAAATGTGTCTCCCTTATGAATTTAAAGTGATTGTGGGCTCTTTTTAAGGCTTTTATAATCACTTTTGGAAATTTGTGGTTATTGTTTCTGTTTTTAAATAGAAAACCTGGGATTAAAGCTTCCATTACCCATGCCAAAAAATGTTTTAGTACATCAGTGAACCTTGCATTCTTCCTTTATTCACAATTAAGTTCCTCATTTTTTTTTCCATAATTGTCGAAGCCAATATTTCCCTCAACTTTCAGAGGAAATGGGTTGGACACCCTTTTATTTTTTGATAGATATTTCTGCATGGTGCAAAAATCACTGAAATCTGAGTTGTCTGCACTCATCCTGTAAATAGGTAGGATGTGAGACTGGTATAGGTAGAAATAAGGAAGCATCACCATTTGTTCTTCATTGTGAGTGAAAAGTACTTTCCCTACTTTGACTTCCTAGGAATACACCTAAGAGAAGAGGGAAATACAAAAATTGCTCACTGTAATATCAATTTCCTATATCATGCAGAAATTATGTAGACTAAATAATGCTGATGTGTCTCATCCTGCAGTCACTTCAGTCTCGCAGATTAAGCTCTTAATAAATTATAGAATTCTTATTTTAAATGGAAACTCACAGTATGTGCATTTGTGCTATCTATCTAATTCTTGAGTAATTGTTTGCTGTTTTGATCTTGTGCAGTTTAGTCTGCTTGTAATCTTCCACTTTTTTTCCCCACATTTTTAAAATTTGAGACAATATCCATGATTCTGGAAATATTTTTAAATGCTGTGAGTCTAAAATGAGCTTAGAAAATGCGTTCCAAGCATTTTGCCAGGTATGTTTTTTGAAAATCTTTATCTGCTAATCAAGGAATGGCACCACAAACAATGAATCTAAATTATGCTGATAAACATGCCCAGGATAGAAACAAGTAAGCAAAAAAGCAGTTGAATGGGTACAAAGTCGTATGATTTCTGGTAATGGTATTTGGTACTATCTAAATGTTGTAGATGTATTTGAAACTTACAGAGAGGGAGGAGGGAGATGTGGAGTTTGGATGAGAAAGGTACAGAAAGGGGGAAAAGCAAGTCCAGTGACTGGGAGAGAATATGGGAATTTGCAGTTAATGCTAAGACAACATTTGATCACCACTGTTTGCTGCCAAAGCATCTCTCTCGATTATTTGGGGTGAGAATACAGATGGATGGACTGAGAGTAGGGGGATTTGCCGAAGAGTGAGTAACAAAACTGATCAAGGGGTGAGTGTGTGGGTTTCTCTGAGTTTATTTTTGTGGTTCTATTGATTATTTTACCTGAGCTAATCAGAACTACTCTAAGGTAAAAAACTTTTGGTAGGACTGTGCCATATTCTGTTTCTGTGGCAGCTGATACTTAGTTTAACTAGGGTTAAGTGGGTAAGGCTGGGTTTTGTTTAATAATAACTTTGCAGTTAGTGTCTTTAGTAGTTAGGAATCATCTTGGGCCTCATTTAATGATTTATTTCCATATAGTAATGTGAAATAAAGTGTGTGTCCATGTAGTTGCAACTTGGCAAGTTTTCTCCCAGTGTCCAATCTTTTCAATCGTATTTGTTTTACATTCCCTGTTGTTTCAGTGGGGAGATGTTGATTTTCTTAGTTCTTTACATCAGAAAAAGAAACAACTATTTTAGGCCAATAAAATATTCTCCATCCAGCTTAGGTTATCATTACCGTGCTACTAGGAAAGCTCCTCATCACTGAACAAATGAAAATGAAATTCTGGAGAATGTCCAAGAGAGAGAACAGCCACCTGCCCTCTAGCTCATGCAAACAAGTGGTGTTGATTAAATTCATGTAATGATAAAATAGTGGGATTGAGAATAATGAGGTATGTTGGCTTTTGATTTATTGTTGCAAGGAAATTTGAGTTCTTTGGGGGGAAGGGTACAGGGAAGGCTTGCAGTAAAAGATCTGAGCATGGGGTCCTACAAGGTTCATTTGGTCTTATTTCAAACTGTAACTAGCTTTAAGTACTCTTTCTTGTTTTTCTGCCAGTAATACTCTTTTTATAATTGTCTCCCTGTCTAGCCTAAATGGTAACAAAGAGGAGGCACAAATAAAATGTTTTAGGCAATTTGGATATAAAAAAAATTGAAAGATAATTTTGCATAGTGATCTTTATCTACCATTCTCTCTGAGATCCCAGGTAGAATTGCAATCCCCCTTGATCTATTCTCTGAATTTTAAGAGTTTGGTCTGCTTCTCTCTGCTGTTTTTGCCCATTCTTGCATTAAGAGTATCAGTCTCGGCAGACTGTATTATGACTGTATAGCCTTTCTCCTCAGGAGTAAGTAGCCTTTTCTTGAAAAAGTCCGAGCATCAGTGTCTCCCACCAATCATAATGCATATAATGCATTTCCAGGAGTGCTCAAAACCTTGGACAGGGTTTGGATTCTTACCTTTTTGTGGCCCTCAAGTCTCTGGCTGTTCTGCCATCTGCTCCAAGCCTCTCCACTAAGGCTTATTTATTTGCTGCATTTTACCATGTCAGATTTTGTTTTCTGATGTCCCGTGTTGTGGACACAGGTTGGTTTTTCACTGATCTCACATGCAGCGGTCAGTCCTGGAGGCTGTGTGGAAGCACCAGTGCAGCTCTGTAGCTGTCTGCTGTCCTGCACATCTTCCAGCAGCTCCTTGTACACAGGCCCTTCCACCACCGCCCCCGCCCCGTCGCAGGTCTATTTGCCCAGGCAGGTATTTGTTATATGACTTGGGTATCCATCCCACCATGTTCTCTTAGGTTGGAACTTGGGTGTTTAGGTTCCAGTAACTTCAGGTGTCTAAATCAGAATGGCACCATTGGTTTCGTGGGCACAGGAACAAGGTCTGAGTGCACTCATTGACGCTTAGGGACAAGTAGGGGAGCTAAATTTGAACTTCTGCCGCTTGCTTTATTGCCAGAACCTGATCATCTCCTTCCACATGCCATTCTGACTTTGCAAGTAGATCCACTTTAAGGCCATTTATGTTGGCTAATCCCTGTTCTGGAAGACATTATATTTCAATTACGTTTAGCACTGTGTGAGAATGTTCAGTATGAGATGTACACCATGGAATAACTTTTAACACAGTGTTACTCATACTGCTTTTCTATAGACTAGGATGATTTAATTAGCACTGCTATTATTATAGTGTCACTAATTAATCTTGCACCATAATTTTATGCTATAAAAACTTTCACTTAATCGCAGTTTAACCTGTATTCTTGGAATGTGTCTTTATGCAGAAGGAAAGGAAATGAAGTTAGAATTGCTTGAGGTTTTTATTTTAGCCTTAGAATGATGTAGCATGCATTTTCTTGCTGAAATGAAACTGGAATTTTATACAGGAGTCTATATTCATTGCTGTCCTGGCCAATCTCATCATATTTCAAACTGACATAGAGGAAGATAAAAGTATTTCAAAGTTCAAACTCCTTCTGCTTCCTATCTAAACCTATAGTGCAACTTCAGTAATCTCTGAGACTAAATAAAGAGGGTCACAGGCTGGTGAAGAAGATCACCAGACCTTCTTGCCACAAGATAGTCTGGTGAAGAAGATCCTGCTACTTCTTTAACTTGCGACAAAATAATGTAAACTTTAATGGATATCTTCCTTATTATTTAAAATGTCATTTTTAGTTGGAGCTGAGGTAGAAAATAGGCCATGTTGATAATGTGTGACATGATCTAGGCCTCAATTGTCTTTTTTTTTTTGTCCCTTTTAACATTGGGTATTTCCCTGAACTTTGCTTGTTGTAGCACTAGAAAACACAATGAAGAATAATCTAAATACAAAATAATCGGTATTTTAGTGTAAACTCGGCTTTGTCAGCAAAACTAGCTATGTCTATTGTGTAATTACAGAGTTGCAGTTGCATTTGGAAACCTGGATGTAGTAGATTACCATGCACAACTGCTGAAAGTTGGCAGACTTCTTGCCTCTCTTTAAAGAGCCATTGATGATGGTGACTTTATTATTAAATTTAATCCATTTAATAGATTAGTTTTTGAGCTCATTTGTCTTTCTTGATAAGGGCCTGCGTCTACCTCTTGGAGGCCAGTTTGGATTGTTCTGAATAACATAATTGGTGTTTAAATGCTGCCTCCAGAAACTGCCTTGTGAAGGGAGGCTTTATTTGTTCTTGTTCTGTCACTAAGCAATTGGCCTCTTTGAAAGGGGGAAGACTAATTAGTTCACATCAAAGCCCTGGTGCCTCTAATGGTCTGTTGACGTGATATAAATTAAGCTGAACTGGATCAGTATAGTGTGATTTAATCATGTTAATGCAGTGTGTTTATTTTACTGTAATTATTATTTGAAAGACTTGTGTTTCAACATAAACTTGACAAAATAAATTCCTATATGCTTGATTCCAAGCTCTTTATTTTTTTTACCCCTCTGTTTTGAATTAGAATATTCTAACTATTTTGAGGCTAACACACTATTTGAAGTATGGAAGAAAAAGAGGATGGTACTTTTGTGGGCAAAGGAGGGGAGCGAGAAAGGCGGCTTGAGTCTCCTTGAGAAGCAAACCAGCGAAGCCTAGGAAAGTCTATCCAAAAAGCCTCGCTCAGAGTACTGCTTGTCCTGTGCAAACCTTTGGTATCACCTGAAATTGCCATTTGCAGATGAGGACTTGCTTATCCTGGAAGCAATCAGAATAGAAACCTGACTGGCTCTACTTTTGAAATTCGTCAGGTCTTTTTAAGAAAACGCTGAGAGAAAGGCAGACTTTTTCCCCATTATTAATGAGTGAAACAATGAGATCTGATCTGGAAGGGTTACCTTGTTGCACTGTACTTCCTTATCCTAGCCTGTCTGCTTGCACCGCACAACCATAACCCTGCCATGCCTGTGCACCCAGGTTGGGCTGCTTGCTTTTCCCTCCACTTTCTGCCTATTCCATCATCTCTTGGTGCAGAAAGTAAAATATTTCGTAATATTGAATTCACTGCCTTGAATTGAGATCAGCATAGATTGAGGCTTGTTGAGTCCCACACACAAAAATGCTTGTAAGATAGTTAATAGTTCTCAGTGTACTCAATGCTAGGGTTTTCTGCAGATCATTTTTATTTTAAAAGACTTCCTCTGCCAAATTGCTGAAGTTGAATTTTATTAGTGTACTGAGGGAAAAAAAAAGTGATCAGAAATGACAAGGTTTACATTTGCCATTGAACTTCAGGGGAGAATTAAGATGGTGCATCTGTTTGTGTTCAAGCTCACATTCATAGAAATACTGATTAAAACTCCCCTTCAAAGTGAATTTTGTGCATTTCAAAAGCCCTAAAAAAGGGCTAAAAACGCCCCAATAAAGGTCGCATTATGGAAACTTAATGGAGGGGAAGATGATTAGAGATCCCTGTAAATCTTTGTGCTGCTCATTGTTATATTTTTATGCTATAATATATTCTCTGTATGCCGTGTTGACAAATCCCTAACAGATATAAATTTTGATAACTCCAGTGATTTAAACAGATACCTGTGATAATTTGCAGAAGGAAGCGCTGCTTTTTTTTTCCGCCAAGAAACAAAGTGTAGTGATTACTGGCAAATGTGCACCTGATTAATGTGGATTTTATGATCAGTGGGTGAAAATGCTTTACATTGATATGTAAAAATATATATTTTTATTATATAAATATTTATTTCACTGGAAAGTGAACAAATATATTCCTCTATTCTTGCTGTTTTCCAGGAAGCATATACGTACCTGTTAAAGTAAGCCTCTCTGACTGAGCATAGGGAGCTGTTCTCTGATCTACCAGCAAAGGACACAAAAAAAAGAATTTTTATGTATGCTGTCTTAAAAAAAAATCTCTATTTGACTTATTTTCATGGCATACTATCTTTTGATCAGTATAATATAACTGGCAAAACAGTGTCTGGAAAGTCAAGCGGTGAGTGGTGAATTTTTACAAAACTGGCCAAAAAATGGAGTTAAATCAGTGTTTTAGAACAATAGATCAGCATGCATCAGACAATTGTTTTCTCGTTCAGCCTGGTATTGTGTAGACAAAATAAATGTCAGCAACATAAATAGAATACTCTTAATGAAGACAAACAGATGGTTAAAATAGAATTATCATCAAACCAGTGTTGCCTGACCTCACGGAAAATTGATTTTTGTTTAAACTAATGTATGTTCTTCTGATGACTTTACAAATTTGGAGGAGAATGCTAATATTGACATTAAGCCAATTTTACTTTCTTTTTGTCATTTTGCCTTGAGGAAAATCAAAATCACATCCTGGCTCAAAGTCTTGTGGAATATTAAACGTTTCTCAGCATTTACTCTAAATGAGTGAATATTCACTGTACAGTGTGACAGCGTTTTTTGATAAATCTCTCACGGGGATAGCTTCTTGACCCTGTGCTATTTGGTATGTTTGTCTGTGCTTTGGAGACCAAAGAAAAAGATTAACATATACAAGCTTTGACTAAAGACTAGGGAGTTTTCAGTTTTGAGGAGGACAGGTTAGTTGTTTGGAATGACCTATATTGCTTGATAAAATGGATACATAATGATAGAACGACTGCTAATTTCAGGGTAAACTAGAGACTATAGAATTCAATAATTTGATATTTCCAAATCCGAGGTGTCCTGATATTCGTACATTCTAAATTCCCCTGAAACATTTCAGATTCTTTTTTCCTCTCCAAGGCAGACAAATAACTGAGATTCTTGAGTTTCAGTAGATGATGGATCAGCAGAATATGATGGACGTGTATTGAGGAACCCTAGCAATTTGGGCAGATTTTTGATATTTTTCACTGTCAGAAATTTTGTTATAGGCAAGATTAAATTATTTTCCTTTCTCTCTCTCATGAAGCTGTAGAAAGACTGTTGATTAGGAAGACCAAAACATCATATATGTCACAGCAGTAGGAGCTGGGAGACCTTCCTTCTTAAGGTGGGCTCTAGGATTTAATGTTTAATTTTGGGGACTTAGGAGAGGAGCAATGGTGGGAAATGTTGAAGAGCAAAGGGTGTTATGTTAGCACATCTAGCATGGGCTTGTTTAAATTCCCTCATATCCTGTGTGCCGTTGGGTGAATATGGAAATGGGGATGTGTTCCTGGATGCGGAGAGCCGCAAGCTAACAGTTCTGCGGAGAGGCAAGTGCTGCTTTCTGCATCATGTGTTAGGGTTGGCACAGAGCATGGGAGGGCCCCCTCGCCTGCAACTCAGAAGTGAATTTATGCAGGTGAGGAGATTCATGTGCAAGGGGGTGGTAGTGCCCCAAATCTCATCTCTAAAATATGCAAAAATAGAGAAGTACAAAGACTAGTACCTGGTGTGGGGTGGTGTATAACTGCGTTCCTTCTGGCAGTATTTCTGCAGTGACGGTGGCCCTAGCCAAAGAGATGGCCCTGATCTCCTATGTAGAGGTTGTACTGTCTAACCAAGTCTCTTCACAGACATACTTTTTGGTCATAGCTTTTTAGTTATTTGCCTAATGTACTATGCAGTTCTGCCTGGGAAAAGAAATTAGAGAGTTGATTTTCTTCACAGAGGTGCTCAGTCCAGACTTATGTGGTGTTCCCTCCACAAGTCTTCCTTCCATGTTCTCTGTTTTTTTGTTCTTTGTGGCCAGGTTTGGTACTAAGAGCATCAAAGCTCTTTAGTAGGGATGTGCCACCTGGAGGTCTACATGAGCCATCAGGGCTCATGTATCTCACAATATAGTCTAAGTGGGGTGAAGTGCGGCACTCCAGTAGCTGTTTTTTTTGTCAGAGTTTGAAGCAATGGTAACTGGTGTGGACAAAATTCTTATGTTTTACAGATCAATGATTAATTGAAAACTGATGAATTCATTTCTTTGAAGTCGCAGGGACAGATTCATTTAGCAATCTATATGTGTGAGTACAGAGTCTTCATCTCCATAATTTAAAGCTGTGAGTTTACACAGCTTCTTCAGTTGCTGTTTTGTTTTGTTTTTTTTTTGTTACTACTACTTTAGTTTAATTTGGGGATTTGGATAGGAGACCCCACTTTGCCTTTGGCTTCATGTCTCTGTGGTCTGAGTCCTTGAGTCCTTTGGAGGTACTCCTAGAATGCCTGAGGGAAGCAGAAGAAAAGTGGCTGGGTGTCTCTCTTTTTTTTTTTTTTTTTGAACTCCCTCCCCCACTCCCTTTATTTTAACTGCCTGGCAAATTAGTGGGAAGTGCAGAATTGCAGCAAATTTTGCATGATACACTTAAGCTAAATTAATGTTTTGTATTATTGCACTGAGATAGCATAAAAACGGTTCTGACGTGCATATTTGCAGCAGACTTTCATAGATTTCATGGATTTGGAAAGCCATTAAAATGTTAATGATCTTTTTTCCTTTAAATGATTTGTTTGAGCTCTTCAGATAAGATTATCTGCTGTTTACTTGTATAACTAGATAAAGATGTCAGAAATGTTTTATTTGGAATAAAGTCAAATGTTCACTTCCAGCAAATGAAAACAGCTAAGACTCTCCAAAATATTTAAGTAACCTCTGTTCCAATTATTGTGATAGGAAATCATGGGCTCATGCAAGTGTAAATGTTTTTTATTAGGAAATCACAAAGCTGCTTAGGAAGAAGAGATTTAATAATTATTTTAAAGTATAGCATAAACTCCCAAATTTTGGCTGCAAAAGAAAGATAACATATGAAGAAGTTTCACAATTCCTTGGTAGACAGTAGAGACAGAGAGAATCTTCCTTTCTTGTGGATGACATTAAATTTATGCTGAGGTCATACTTGGAGGATAACTAATCTTTTGATGTTCTTCCTGATAGCTGAATTCTCTGGCCATTGTCTGTGTTATCATAAATCCATGTCTGTACACTTATTTTGTGCAGAGAATTAAATATATATTAGTCACTGATGCTCCCTTTTCTCTTCTGAAAAATATTTCCATTTCTATCAGGTTAAGAAGCTACTTTTAAAAAAAAAAAATTAATTCCCTGCATAAAATAACCATGCAGACATGGAGATTATTCTGTTTTAAAATTTAACAGGCAAGAACTGCAGATGCTTTATAAAAAATGTATATACATCATCACTTTGCATCCTCAGAAAAACTTTGGTGCTCTCGAGCAAAAGTACTTAATTTCCATAATATCCCTGTAACTACCATTACATTCTATGTCCAAAAAAAAAAAAAAAAAAAACACTTGAGGAAGGGCAGAATTGCTATCCTTGTCTCTGTGCTTATAGTATCCTATACTTGTTTTCCTGTCTTTATGGAAAATGTGTATTTTGTACTTGTAAATTGACTGCCTTCTGCTGAGACTTGTTACGGAGTCAAATATACCTTATGGAAACCACCTGGTCAGTAGTGCCTTTTCTTTTATCACTGGAGATACCAGCTCAGGCAGAGATTTGCAGGTATTATGTGTAGAGCTTTAATGAGTAAATGCCATCCAGAAAGCAATATGTAGCTAGCAGTCAGTCTACAGAGGAAAAAAAAAAACAGTGTTACTAGCATGCAGCAAAATTCAACAAGCAGCCGTGTTCTGCACTGACTTCAGCTTTTAACCAGCCTCATGTGGTCTGGCTGGGTTAGGTTACAGTAATTGGCTTCTGACGTGACAGTTTTGTGTAAATATAAAAAAGATTATAACTGGAAAAAATATATATATATTTTTAGTAGGAATAGAAGAGACCTAAAAATAGTGCTTATAACTTCTGGCTATCCCTTTGAATAGAAAGGTCTCAAGAATTAACCAAGCCCTTAATTGTAAATCTGTTTAAAAGAAAACGAAGTTCAGTTCTGCTCCCAGTCACATGCTCACGTACCTCTTAATCAAAATTTAACCCTCTTCTAGAATTTCTCTTTATCCCTAAGAAGTTGTTACAGAAATTCAGTCATGTATGTAATGGAAGGTTTTGTATGACTCACTGGGAATTTTCTCCATCAGCTCCATAGCAGGGATGCCGTTCTCACATTTTCAGCATTTTCAGCAGCTGTTTGCTGCTACCGAGACTATTTTGGTGGAACCCTTGGTGCTGTGTCTAGATTGTTCTTCCTTGGTGCGTGGCCCCCTACTCTACTGCAGTTCCTTAGTGCTGTATGAGGAGCTGTCAACTGGCATATGAAAGTACTGAAATCTCCATCTGTTCTGATTCATTTCTGCAATTTTCTGATATTACTTCAGTTTTGCCTCTCTAGCTGTGGCCAGCTGCATGTAGTCCAGCTTCCAACCATACTTGTGCCCTAGGTCAGTAGCTGCAGTGAGCGAGGTAGGTCTGATTCATGGGCTTCCAGGCTGAAGAAACGTTTATGACCCTCTGGGCTTCCACAAAATGCTCTAATAGAGTGAAGAGTTACGTGATATCGGCATAGTAAAAATGTGGCTGACCATAATTCTTTTCAAACATATCAAATCATTAGGTCTATTTATTGAACTGAAGGGTAGCATAAAAACTTTACAACATATTGCTGGAAGGAGTGTGGAATTTTCTGTAGCCAACTCCTGGGAGTTTCCAAGAGCAGGTCTGATTACCCCCAGCTGGGAACTATTTGTGCTTCAACCATTTATTCTTTATAGTTTCCACTATTTAAGGCTTCTTTTTAAAGTGCTGCTACTATACAACATGTACCCAAATCCATTTAGTTTGTCCTTCCTAACAGTGATTGCAAAGGCTCCGGTACTGATATTCTCTCTCAAGTTCATCAGATCCCTGTGAGACAGAAGTGGTTTAATGAGTATTGTGAGTGAGTGTTTGATGCATTTTATGGTGACATATTACACAATTTTGTTTTTTCCTTTCTTAGACTGCCGTGTGGAAACATTCCTCCCTCAGGTTCTCTTTTTTTTTTTTTTTTTTCCCCTTTCTGGTGAGAATGTTCTAACAAATTATGTTTTAGGAAATAGAGTGTAAATAATGGGGGATCCTTAAGATGTGGTCATAATGGCAGGAATGGGGGATGCTTAAAACATGGTTGTAAGTCACAGAAAATCTCAAACACCAGGGAGGACAAAAAGGTTTTATTTGCGTATTTATATTTGCTGTGGGATTTGGCCAAATATTTCAAGTTTTGATTTATAATAGCGTTATATGGCAGGCGCACTAATAGCTGTATTTTGTCTTGGTGTGTGTTTTTTTTTTTCCTTTTTTTTTTTTTCCTCCATGCATGGCTTCATTATAAAGATAAAGCTTGATGGCTGAAAGTGAAAATACTGAATTGCCCTCACTCCTGAACAGTGGAGTACTGAGTACTGTCAGAAATATACCCCAAGGTATGTCAGGCATTAAAGACATTGTTATTCAATAACAATTTGAGCTTTTTTCTACTTTATATTATCAATTTTCATGTTCAGATTTGTAGCAAATAAGAAAGCAAAATATTGATATTTATAGTTACATAAAAATGAACTTGTGGACTGCCATAGTGAAATATGAATGTATTTCATTAAAAAAAAAGCCAAAAAATAATACATAATATTTTAGCTGTTGGAAATGCAGAGTTCTAACTGTTCTAGATTTACTACTTGTCTAGAACATGACTAGTTCTCAACACATAAGAACGCTATTTTTTTTGTGTGTTTTCTTTTTAAATGTAAATTAAATATTACATAACAATTTATTATAAAGCATATGGGGTAATAACTTCATAACCTTGTCCTGACCCTTTTACATCTGTAAAGATACTGAAGCAGAGGTTTTGTCCAAATGCTATAGGTATGTATGTGTAGTTATTCATTCTACTGCTTGGTCCCCAGGCACCCTCTGACAGCGTACAAAAGGCAAAATGAAGGTTTGTCCAAATACACACACACGCTCGCTCTCTATGTATGTATTTTATATACACCTATCTCAAGAAATATATATACATATATATATATTTATTGTATACCTTATCCTCCCTGCTCTCCAAAAACCTTCAGACAGGGTAAAACGCAAAACGAAATAATTAGTGTGCACACTAGGATTAAAACATGTTTTTTAACTTTTCTAGAAAAGATGATTTACCTTCGGGAGCTTTTGCTATAATATAAAAACATCTTTTTTCTTTAGAAAATCTGAAAATGCTACAAATTACTGGAGGACAAAAATACCACCTGCAGCAGTAGATAAACCTCAAAATGCTTTTGAGTAGTCCCCAAATGATAAGTTTTCAAAATTGCTTTAGAAATGACTTCTGTAAATCTTTTTTTCAAGCTTTCTGATCTCTCTTAATACATTAAATGCTTTATTGCTCTCTTGAACCAAAAAATCACCTAGAAAATCTTGTGGAAGTCATGGTGAAGCCTTCCCTTTCCACCCTACCATCTCCCCAAGAAAAGAAAACCAAAGACCCTTGCCCCTTTCCCCACCTAACAAAACTAATATCTGAATTTTCACTGAAACAGCTTGATAATTTCAACTTAATTTCTTCAGCCTTTTCATTATATTTGTTTATAAAGATATGAAATATTTAAGCACATATCACATTCTATCAAATATCGTACGCAGCACATTCTTTTAGTACTACTGCATGCTACCAGTGAAAACAGTTTAGTCACTTTTTAATGAAACTTGTATGTATCACGTATAGAAAAAATGTGGTATAGACTGAGAAGCGCTGTATTATTTGTGAAAAGCAAACAATTAAAATGACAAAATGGCTCTTTTTTTTAACGCTTTTCTACTATTTCAAGACCCTGGCAACAGAAGTTAGTTTTGTAACAGCTTTTTTGGTTCACTGGATGGCATTTTTAGATTAAACAACTAAAGAAGGATCTGAGTGTGGTATGGGAAACTACCCAGTGCTTTCCTGAGCCGTCTCAGGGCCTCACGCTGCACTTGGGGCCGGTGCCCAGACTGCGAGAGGAGCAGCGCGGCCTCTGGCGGCCCCGCAGCGGCCTCCGCCGTGAGGCGGCAGCGCAGGAGCAAGCAAGGCGCCAGCAACTCCTGCTCTGCTACCCGCTTGTTTCTCAAGAGGCACAGGGAAAGAGAAGGGGATTGCAGGGCAATTAGTACTGCACATCTTGTGTAAAATAAAAAGGATTTTAAATCTTTTCCTTTGTTCCATAGCTAAAAAACATTGTAAGCTGTTTGGGTATATAATGACATTTGTGCTCAGGGTGAGTGAGTTTTTGATTGAAATAAGAAGAAACGGAAAGTCTTGTGTGTCTTGCCATCTTTTGGGCTCTTGAAAACTTGATCAAAGAGCTGAAGTAATTTTGTGTCCCTTGGACACACACCTCCATCTGCCTTTGACTCCTTCAGGAGAGGCAGACATAAAATAAGATTTTTGCTTCTCTCTGGCTATTTCTTCAGCTACTTCTTTTATGACACAACCTTCTGGTATTTTCATTTGGTTTTGCATAGTAGGGTCCATAAACAACGCTTGCTATCTTCTGTGTGGATCTGGATCTGATTTCCAATTATTTTGAATTATTTTGTCTGAAATTATTAGTCTTTCCATGTTCTTACTGCTTCTCTTGATGGTGTTTCAGATCTGTTCTGTTCTCAACCCTGAGGTGTGCAACGCAGTAAACACCAGGAAAAGAGATTTATGGGAGCAAAACAGATCGTTGAAATCAGTCTCTGGCAGAGGGTTGAAAGAGAGCTTTGCTATCCCTATTAATGTTCTTTCTGTTAAAAATAAAAATGTCATTCTTAAGCTACTTGTATTAACTTTATTTCCTGTTATGGATAAAAACTGTGCTTCAAAATTTCTAGCCTGTTGCAATTTATACATGCTGTATTGATTTATTTGTTTCTAGCAAACACAATCACTGGTTTTGTAGTCTGCACATTGTAGTCTGCACTCGCAATCTCATTTCTAAATCTCAAATAACAAAGTGAAACTCTGTTGAAAGGCACATTTTTCAATTAGTTTTCTAATGCATTCACTATAATGAAAGAGTGTCAAGAGGTTTCAGGTGAAGGCAGAAATTATAAAAAGTGCCAGTCAGCTACCAAATGAATATTATTTTTGGATAGTGGTCTAATGTTGTTTAATTATATTGGAGTGGAATTGACAGTTTTCAATTATCTTGTTATAAGAATAAAACAACTTTGCTCACTAGGGTTTAATTATCAGTGTGTGTTTCCAGATGGGCCTATACTCAAATCACTACTGTGGTGTCATATCAAAACTTTGCTTTTAGATTTTTTTAGTTTTTTTTTTTTTTAATATAGATAACTGTAAAAACATGAAGCACTATCATGGAGAAACTAGTTAGTTTTTTTCTGCTAGTAATCTTGACTCTTAAGAGGTCTCAGAGTTACCTTGTGCTGCTCTCATGCTGTATAAACAAAGTATCTGCCCTGGTTGTTGAGGTTGCATAGTTGACCGCAAATAGCTGTACAGTGGTTTTATATCTGAACTACTTCTTGAATTTTGGAAATGAGCAATGCCAATGAAAGGGATGGCAATATTTGGTGAAATTTATGTGGTTGGATCAGGCGCCAAAGCCAGAAGCAGAGATGAGCATGAGTGTGTGGTGCTGTTGTGTTGATGCTAAGCTGGCAGGAGGATGAAGCATGGATGGCAGGGCCAGCTCAACCACCTCCTCCTGGTGCGTAGGAGTTGTTGGGGTGGAGCATGTTCAATCTAGGGGAAAACTGATCGTCCAGTACAACAAAAAAGTAAGTTTGCTACTGTCAGCTGGCTGAATTGACTCATTGCATGTTTGAGGTGTGGCAAGAAGCTACAGAGAAAAACAGGAGCAGGGACTTGGCAACCAAGTTTGGGTCAGCAGATGGGGCTGGAGATGTTTGCTTCTTCTCATGGTCATGCTTAGCTGTAAGGGCAAGTTATAGCCTAAAATGTGCCTCCATGACTGCATAAGCCAAGCTAAGGTGGGCATGTTCATGGTTTTATTTTCTTGCTGTCCTTGGCCACGTAGATGCACCTTCTCCTTTGCAACTGCATTGCAACTCAACAGAGCAGACAAGGAGGCCCTTTGGGAGCTGAGCTGCCTAAAATCTAATACAGGAAGAGAAAAAAGCTTCAGCTTTGTGAGGTGGAAAGCAAGTCATAAAATTGAACGATGTTGGAGCCTGTGAAGGTAATAAATAAAGCTGTATATTGAAAGGAAGAATGAAATAAGTTCTCATGGTAAGCTGAGGTATGGCTATATCTTGATAGTTCTGAATTATTGTTGCATTTGTTTTTAGTGCGTTTGTTTTCCCAGTATAATTATTTTCTAAGTGAGCTTTCAATAAATTAGCCTGTCTAATATGTTTGTCTTTCTTTGTTTTAAGTAATAGCACATTCTGCCTATTCCTAAAATTCTTCAGCAGGACTGCTACATTTTTGGGAAAAAAAAAAAAAAAGTAATTTGGGGATATGATTCTAAATGCCTTGGTAAATGTCTCACTGACTGTGCTGGTATTTCTGAATTAGGTACAGTGATTCGGGTGTTGAGAATTCATTCTCATTAAGTCTGGTTGCTTTTAGATAAAAAAGACTAATCAGCAATTGTGAAGTGTCAGGAAAAAGCCGATACTTGCAAAACAAATACAAGGAGAAAGGAAAAAAAGAATTTTGAACAGTTTTGGGCTGGAAAAAGCCAAGGGAGTTTCTGAAGGCAAAGGAAAAAATGTGAAGCATGACATTTTTTTAGTGAAAGGACCATTCATGGAGCTATTAAAGATGGGACTGATTAAGTAGGACTTCTTGCTTGAGTAAGAGGCTGAAGTTCAGATCCTACCCTGAACTTGCTTTAGAGAACTGTAGACACAGATTTCATAACGAGAAATTAAATTTAGATATACTCCTACTAGAATTAGTAGGAAATGTTCTTTAGATAACGTTATGTTGTATTTCTGTTGGACCAGTCCTTTTTATGGAATGGCAACAACTGTCTACCATCCTTACTCTTTGGTACCCCAAATTTGCAAGGAGAAAAAAATCTTGTAAGCACACTCTCAGCTAGAAATCATTATAAGCAGTAATACATCTGGAAACCCTCTAGTTTAATCTGTGTGTTTACCCAGGACCTCTGTTGCTAATGTACTCTCACACACCAACTATAATAATTAATGGTGGCAAAAAAATTATACTGTTAGTTTATTTATTTATTTTTTAATAATTGAGGTATTAAATGGGCAAAAGAAAATAAAAACACTAGCTTTGCTTTCTTGAAGACAGAAATTCCTCAGCTGAATCCATCTGGCCTTTGATAAAACATACTTTCATTTGATTACCTACTGAGGACGTAGTGCAGGCGCATTCACGTGTGGTAAACATGCTGAGCAGGCAGTGCCTTACCTCCCATGAAGAGTGTGCTTCTTTACAACTCAATTTTCCATTGAATAAAACTGCTGCAGTTCCTGTCAGTAAGGAACTTTTACCAAGTGATTAATTATTCCCATGAACTTACATGTTGTACTTGCCAAAATACAATTTTATGATTTAATTTTTTGTTTATGAATGTATATACAGCACAGCAGTGTTTTTTTTTTTAAATAAAATGCTAGCCTTTACAAGAAATACTAGCATTATGCACTTTGTGTGTGTTTTACCTGCAGATGTTGCATTACTCTACATAAGTGTTTGCACAGAGAAGGCACCTCCAGTGTCAGGAGAGTTTAGTGAGCAATTCGTTGACCTTGATCCCTATACTTGCTTACATGAGCAACGCCCACACTGGGGCACAAGAAAGCCTTTTCTTAACTAATACAGTTCAATGAAATAAATCTGTAATATTTTTCTTTAACATTCCTCATTATGATAGTCATGAGAGATTTCTCATGCATCAGCTGGTCTTCTGTTACCTACAGTGATTTGATTTTTTTAAAGGGAAAGAGAAGGTATAACTAAAATGTAGTGATTTATATGACGAATATTTTTAATCTAACAAAGAAATGTAAATAAGGCTTGACGATTTGAGTTATGATGAATGGCAGAGAGAGGGAAAAATGCTTTAAGAGTATTATATTGCTCAGAGACATTCAGAGGGCTCTGGAAATCAATGCTGAGAATGATAGACTCATATATCAACCATGACTCTACACGAGCTTGAATGTAATGAGAGCTTCAGTAATTTGGCTCTGTTATGGTTGAATGCTGCTTTTGGGTGAGATTTCATAAGCATGTTAAAAGTGAGAACAGGCCTCTATGGCCCCTTGTATCTTAGGAGATGGAGGTAATTTTAACAATAGCAATACTTGCCCTAAAAATAAAACTTCTTTGAAGAGCAAGCTGGAGCTGCAAAAAATATATGTGAATAAGTGTATGCATTCAGCAACATCACTTTGGCTATTTATTTCACCCTTTTAGTGAATGAAAGCCTTTAATTGGAAACTTAACTAATAATATGCAGGTTTATACTACAGGTTATCAGAATAATTCACTCTGGAGATTAGGGAAAACAAACAAAATCCCTTAATATCTCTACTCCTTTTGGCCATGCTCTCTTTATGTTTCACTTGCAATAAGAAGTGATGTGTCTGATTTTCTTGTTGCTATAACCTGAAATTTTATAGCCTAAGATGCTGCAAAATAAGAAAAAATATTGATCTCTTGTTGATAATAAAGAAAAAAATGATTTGGACTGGAAAGGTCTTATTTGACAATAGGTTTAAATCTTTTCTTTGTTTTTAAAAAAAATGTTCTGTAATAATATATTGCGACTGCATTCTGATAAGGTTAGAATATCTTACGAGAAGGTGTTTTTATTGTTGTACCAAAATGAATCTGAATGAGATGACATTCAAGAGCCATTCTTTTGTGTGGAGATGACGGTCAGGGAGCCTCTGGAAACCTTACAGAAGAAGAATATTGACTAACATTAACAGATGACTTTTTAACACATACACAGATGACTTTTACCTCTCTATTCTCTTAATCTTGCTATTAAAATTGCTCTCCAAATGATTCCAATGTTTGCAAAAAGCACGTTTTTGTCCAAAAACAAGCTGCTACTGGAAGGAAGTGCCATTCGCATGGGAAATCACTTTAATTCCTAAAGTTCCAGGATTTCTAGGGTATGTTGTAGTACTGTTTCTAAGTAATAAGCTTTTCCAGTAAGAGAATTTTAGAGTAGCGTCATCTTCCTGGAAGAGGAGGGGATCTGATTTAAAAGCTCATTCACAGAGAGTAGAACAAATCAATTAGGAGGAGGGGGAGATGTTTTGCTTTTTCGTGCTTGTTTTTTTTCTTTTTTTTTTTTTCTTCAGTAATGCAGGTGGCATCTGCATGCAGCAAGCAATGATAGATGTAGTAGAAAAAATATGGATGAGACTTGGCCCTGTTTCAGTCAAAATGCGGAGGTAATTAATGGCATTAAGACCAAACGTGATTCCATTAGTCAACTGCTCAACACATTAGTTTTAAATGTGAGTCACTTCGAGAAGTGGTAATCATAGTGGAAGCTCATGGGCTTTGACAACTTGAATGAGAAAAACTGTTAAAAATTTAGTAAGAATTTGAAATTAGGGATATTGCCACCATCACAGGCAAGCTGCTGAGAAGCACAGGCTAGATAAGAGGAGAGCGAGATGAACAGGAGACCATCTGAGCTGTGGGGCTCAGAAGGCTGTCAGCAGCAGCACCAAGTCTGGCTGGAGGCTGGTCACTAGCAGTGTCCCCCAGGGGTTGACACTGGGGCCAATATTTTTTAACATCTTCATTAATTATGTGGATGATGGGAGGACCAAATGCAAGTTTGTAGATGAGACAAAAGTGGGGGGATTGGATGCAGTTGCCCAGAAAGATTGTGATGTCTTCATTCTTTTGTTTGTTTCTCTGATATTGAATGTGCTATCAAAAAGCTTGGTGCACTTCCAAGTGAAAAATCTCTCATGGAGCCAGTGCTTTGCTGACCTGTCCAGCAGGCAAACGTCATGTGCGTGGTGGCCTTAGTGACAGGAGGTGCCACCTCTCAGTGCCACGTGTTCTTCAGGCTCCTGTGCTGAAGCTACCTCAGTGTGCTGAGCCCAAACTAAATGTGAATGAAGCTGTAGTTAGTAATTAATGGAAGGCTGGAGGGGAGCTGCCCTGCTCTCATCTGTTTGCTTTCGAAGCCTGAAAGATTGCTGCTTGAAAGGAATCTGTCTTATCACTGTGCAGTTCTTTGATTTTCAGTCCCTGGTGTTTTGTGACAGATCTGGAAAAAACTAATGCTGCTATGCCTGCTAAGGAAGAGCAAGTGACATTATCTAGAGTTGTACTGCAAACATGCTTTCACATAAGGATGTTGTTATGTTGTTTACAGCTTTTATTTTCCAGCACATGCTTTGTGTTTTAATCAGACCATGTCACATTGAGTTTTGGAGCTTTGTTTATTTTATTCAGCCTCTACTGGAGAAGATGAATGAATACTGTGTGGGTCTCGTTTTGCCTGCTGGATCCGCAGTGCTGGCTGCCATGGAAGGCTTTTCTTACCTACTGCCCCAACCCCCTTTCACAGCAGCTTACTACAACCTTCCAGGACTTTTTAGCCTTTCAAAAAGTTTGTGTTTATACATATGCAAAACACATGCACAAAACATATGTTTACATATTAATTTAAACGAGTGTCCCCTATTTAGTGATGAAATAGAATCATTGTTTTAGTTATAATTATTTAAAAAATAATTAAGGCAGATCTTACTTAAAACAGAAGATAAAACAAGAACGTCCAACTTCTTTTCTTTCCTACAATAACAATTCCCATAAAGATTCAACTTCATAGTTTATTCTTCTCACAAACAACTGTTCATAAATAACAGCAGCAATTAAATTCCAAACAGTCTCTTGGCAGACACAAGAAAACAAAACTGGTCTAGTTCTGTAACGTGGAGTCTGCTGTCCTTTGAGACAGGTCTGAGAGGAGATAACATGCATATGGGACTGATATGTAAGGTCATGTAAGGAGGAATCTTTTAATTTAATTAAAAGCATAATTAATCCTAGGGAGATTTTGCAGCCCTCTACAGTAAGATTTTATGGACCCGCACTGTTTACATGCCAAAAAGTAAATGAAATTTTGACATTTTAAGATGAGAATGTATCATTTTTTTTTGCCAAAAAAATTTATCTCATGGAGAAATAATTAACAAAAGATTGAGTGTCAATTTGCTGGCAAATATCAACGAGACAATGCAAAACTTGCTGTGCAAAGATGGACTTGTCCCCAGACAGACTTGTTCTGTTAAGTTCTGCCTTATGGATTTCCCACAGAGGTGTTACATACTTCAACGCTTGTAAATGGTATTATATTTCAGTGTTTGCTAAAAGCCAAGACATTGAGCATGCAATAAAAAAGAAAACAACGTTACATTAAGAATGGCAACAAAACAATATTTGCTCTGGTCTTGCCTTGTATTTTCAATGATCCTGCTGTGTGTAGTTTGGTTAAGTCTGTTAACAGAAGTAATTGAATATGGTTAACTGAGAAATCTTTTGCTTGATGAATCTTTGTTTTGTCAGTTAATCAGCCTGGACTGGGTTTCTCTCTCTTTTCAAACAAAGACCCTTTGAATAAGGCCTGTATGACCGACCACATCTCTACGTGGCTTCTGACTCAGCATCTTTACCTCACTGGGGCAATTCCACTGTGACATTGGCTCTTATCAGGTTGTTGGGATTAAGCCTGAATTCCAGGCACTGAAAGTATGAACAACTGATTAAGAGAAAGGAGAAGTTACTCATTAGATGTGGATTGGGAGATCTGGATAACCCCTCCTCTTCTCCTCCACAGTGCATTCGTTATGTGCTTTTCCAGCTTAAAGAAATTATTCTAAACTTTAGAGGTCAACAAAATTTATACTTCTCTTCTGCATCACCTCTTTTTAGGATGTTCTGAGTGGATTATTCTGAATTTTGGCAATTAAATCTTTTATTCTGTTTCCAAGTATAATTTTGCATTTAAATTCATGGATCCTGTCCCAGTAAAAAAAAAAATATGCTAGTTGAAGCTGTTGCAGACTCATGGCCTTCTACATACAGCATAAAACCTTCACCAGAAATGAAGGTATGGTGTTGTTGTTATGTCAACAGAGCAGCATTCTTCAGTTTTGGGCAATGGTGAAATTTGGGTTGTGGAAAGATTGTAAAGCCCCGACACTTAAATTAGACCAGTGTAAGATCTTGACAACATTTGTATGTTGATGTGATATCATTAGTGTTATACTTGAATAATCTCGTAGAAACCTAAACGTGATGTGAAGAGGAAGATGGATATAACACAATGGAACAAATGTTTAACCTAATGATTTCCTTCCAAGTGCAGAAATGTATGTAGCTAAGGAAAAGCTGTGTATATGTGTGCATGCATATGAATCTGACAGTGGGAACATTTTTATGCTCCCAACTTGTGAGGATTGGAACACCCTCCCATACATGCCCTGTATTCCTGGCTCATTCATTTAGACTTACTTGAAAACCTCAGGGCCGGTGATGCCAGTGCTGCTTCAGCTTCCTCTACCAATCCAGGTGCAATTAAGATTTCCTGCTGTGTACCTATTCCATATTCCACTTGCCCTTTCCCTACTAACTGATTGGAGGCAAGAGGGGGAGCTCTCTGAAGTGCAGGAAAGGGAGAGCAATCAGGAGCTCTAATTTGAAGGGAAGTAGGAGCGTGGCCTCTTTTGTTAACTGTTGATTTCCCAGCTGTGACCATACAAAAGGACTGCAGATGAGCTACATCCCTGTAACTGTCATTCCATCCCGGTCAGAGGAGTCCACAGTGACACACAGCTAAGTGCTCCCCTGCGTATTTCACCAACCCCAAAAATAAAATATCATGCAACCTGCCCAGAGCAATGTTAGCCAAGTTCCTGCAGTCTCTCTTCCTACCTCTCCTCTGTTTCCTTCCCACCACGTATCCTAGGCGTTGTAAATGAGTCCATGTCCTATCAGCAGGCACAGGCTTCTGCCTGCACTTACGTGTTGGGACAGCCTGAGATGGAAGGAAATAAAGATCAGTGACTTTATGTTATAAATAGAAACTGAAACTTTGCATAATAAAAAAAATAGTACAAGGCAAAGTAGAAGGTGTCACATTTGCTGAGGTGTTGCAGCCTGGCTTGTCTTTGATGAACAGGTTGTACAGGCTATGGTATTTTTTGCAGTACCTGTCATGTTTAGTTGCAAGCTTTTTTTTTTTTTTTTTTTTTTTTTTTTTTTTTTAAGGTCAGGCAGCAAAGCAAGAGCACAAGTCACACTGAAGTGGAGGTCAGTCACAGCCAGGCAGCTGAAGTGAATAAGTCTTTGAGAATGAAAGAGGTTGTTTCACCAAAAAAAAAGTGATGGTTTGAAATACAGGTGGCTTCTATGTTGTAGCAAATGGGCCACAGAGAGAAAGGAAAAACCTGTGCATGGGGTGCGAGATCTGGAGGCAGGAAACGCTGATGTGCAGTTGAGAGGTACAGCTGTGTAAATGCTGGAGGACAAAGTGAAAAAGGCAGAAAATACGATACTACATGAAGCAATGAAACTGGGGCTGTGGGAATAGAAACATGAAGTAGCTTTAACCATAGAGGTGGCATAAATTGGAGGGTATCATGTGGAAGGGGTAGGACTGCTTAGCAGATTTTGCTCTTAAGGCAAAGACCTTTCCTAACCCACTTACTCAATTTGCTTATTCTGTAAGTGTGGTTTAAGTTATAAAAACTCAAATGTCGTGATGTATTGAGAAATACCATTCCAAATGTTTTAAGGAATATATTTGAAAGCTGCAAAAACCTTAAAAGTACATCTCAGAGTGCAAAAGTGGACTTCAGTGGTGAAATTTGTGGAGACCTGTTTTGAAAATCTCTGTGCCTGCTTGCTTTGAGCCTTGCTTTTGTTCTGCCTTTCTGAATTCAGACTTGTCCCTTCCTCCTCCTCCCCCTCTTTGCCTGTCCTCTCAGTTGTTTCATAATTTATCTTTGCTGCTCAGGGAATCCAGCTGTCTTGATCATGTGGCTTCATCCTGTCTCAGTGTCAAGGTCAAAATCTTTTAATTTTACAGGTAGAGCGGTGCCTCGACCCCAGGGTCGGCTTCTGTATATTTAAATGCTGTCAGCTTTTGCAGCATGGCAGTGACTCTGTCAGTCCCTTTATTGGATTCTTTGGCCATATTCTGTCTATATTCTCCTGACAGAAATACAGCGTTAGAAGGCTGTAAACGTTGTGATGCCAAATTGATTGTTATCATGGCAATCTGACAGAATATATATTGGTATTTTCTTGTTAAAACACAAAGCTTATGGCATTAAAAGCTTTCAGCCAAGTAAGGAAGAGCTTAACGAGGTTCTTATTATCATTAAGTTGAAGAGTGCCTCTTCAGAAGATAAAACCAATGTATTTTTGGCAACACAACAGAGATTATTTTGCTTCATTTACTTTATGAAGTTAATTGCTCTGTTTTCACAATTTCTTATTATCCCTTTCTGACCAGCCCCCCCCTCTTTATTTTTGGTCAACATTTGAAATGTTAGCCCTGCCAAGGGTGACCTTTGTGTATTTCCATTCTAGGAAAATTATTGTGAAGAAGGATAATTTTAAGTCTTGTTTTCTGGGCTTTGGCAATAGAGTGAGATTTTTGCATACTCAGTTTTTACCATGATAGAGCCTGAATGATAGAACCTCAACTTTGTAGTTGCATTAGACCATCTTTGAATACAGAGTGGAAATTTAGCTCACTGTAGTAGGAATGTAACTTAACACATGGTATTTTGTTTATTTTAATGTTGCTTGAATGTTAGCATTGATCGTGATCTGTAAAAAGGCGCTGGAATAAATATAATTGCATTTGCTCTTTTGCCCCAGTTTGAGGCATATTTATGTTACTGGCTTGTCATGCGAGCTTCTTTATTTTATCCACCTTCCTGGCTTTCCCTGCCTGCCTTTGCCCAGATACCTTTTTCAGAGGTTTTCACCCAGATACCTTTTTCATAGGTTTTCACCAAGATACTGTGGTGCAAGCACATCTAGGGGCATAACTATTAAAACGTTTCTTAGACACTCTAACGTCTTAAGTACAAGGAAATGCTGCCTTTTGGCTCCTTCACAAGCATTTTTTTTTCCTTTGAGTAAATTCAGAGCCTGGAATTGATACTAGAAGGCCTTTCCATCCTGTATTCCCAAATTATCTGTTACATGGAATGGAGAACACAAGCCCCTTTTCAGCAGAGAAAGGGAAAATCCTGTCACTTTGCTGTCACACAGATGAACTCCTCACTTCCTGTGTCTCACAGAGTATGAAAAATAGTTCAAAGTTACCTACACGCTACAGTGGATGTCCAGGTTGAGAAGATTGAGAAAAGGAAGTATTGATGTGGCAGAAGGTGCAAAAAGGAAAGCACTCATTAAGTTGAGTGAATGACAACTTAAAGGATGTGGTTAGATTAATATCCTGTCTAGCCACCCTTAGGAAGGGTAAGGTTTTTCTGGTGTGTAGTATAGAGTTGGCTTTGGTCCGTGTATTCACATGTTCACAGGCCTCAGAGTTTGATTTGTGTCCTCTGCAGAGCATATAGTCATCTTGTAGTTCAGCTAGTTCAGTCTTAACATTTTGGGGAACAGAGATGATTTATGTTTCTTATCTCTTAACTATGCAGTTTATATGTTGATAGCTACAGATGCTCTCTACAAATGAACTTGGGATTCGTGGCCCCATGTTGCTTTGTGCTGCATGACTTTGTAAATACAAGTATAGGGAAGAAGTGCAGTTCGAATTTTAGCTTGGAAATCAGACTGTAACATCGGCTTGGCTCTATCCTTCTCAAATGCAGGAAAGACATATAAGCTTATAGGTGGTTAATAGATATACCTAGCAAGCCATGACGATGGATCAAAAAAATGAACTCCTTCCACTGCAAGCAGGAGCCTGAAAAAAATGTTTATTTACTAAAATTTCAGTGAAAATAGTGACACCAGACAGAAATTTCTCGTGAGCATTTACATTTGATTTTCACTCCCTGTTTGATACAGTTCTTGTCTTACTAGTGCTTAATGTCAGGCCCGAATGCCATCAAAGAGCTTCACACTTCTGGGGAGTAAGAGGAAAGATAAGGACACTTATTCTCTGTTCTTGTGCGGTCCTGAGCAGCTGTAACCAAGTTCATGCTCACCCTAAGTACCTGGCATGGAGTTACTTTTTGGCTCTCTAAAACTGCCAAATAAATGCTCTAACTGTGCATAGTAGTTGAGAGGCTAGTGTACGTTTTGAGGATTTTAATTCAGCTTTCATTAGTTGGTATTGAAGTTCTTTTCAGGATAGTGTTTCTCCAAGCCAGTAAAACCCACCTCTTTTTCTTTTTTTCTTCTTTTATGATCAAATGAAATATTTGCATCAACCTCAAGAATACTTGAGACATTATTGGTTAAGTCTTTTACTTCCTCCAAATCTCCTTATTCTTTCCTGAAAAATAATGTCTGAATCAGACATTCTGCGTGGAAAATTTCAATTAAAGCAGATGATTGTTTTGAAAAAATTATGAGTCTCTGACAGCAGCTCCTATTTCCAGTGGCTTCAAATCTGTAGTTCTGCAAATTAGCTCTTTATTGTTTAAAAATCACAAAAGAAAAGCAAACACAGGGATTTCTTAAATTGTTTAGATGCATAATCTTCTAGCTGATGTGCTGTCTGAACAGAAAGAAAACAGTTACTTTTCCCTTACGTATGTTTGAAAACTACATTAGGCATTTATAAGCTCTAGCTGAGTGAATATTTTGCAAATTTGAGGATAATCCTTCCTACACTGATGTTTCTTCTCTATTCTTTCCATTGATGATCTTTTGAATAGCAAAATGATTTGCTTGTGGAAACTACTCAACCTCTACAGGAAGCAGCTGTGAATTCATGGAACAGCCTTTCCCACTGGAAAGAAATTAAAAAAAAGCCCACCCAAAATGCCTTAAACTTAAGAATAGCTGAAAAGATATACTAGGTAATTGATGTTCTAAAGTAGATACCAATATTGATACTCAAAATAAACCTTTTGCATCTGTTTAACTGTTTTAAGTGACTTGAAGGCAGATCAAGAGATAGATGCTAAAAAATACAAAGGAGTTAAATTTCTAACACAACTAATTGCTTAAATGTAGTTGAAGATTTATTTGATTTGGTCTGTTGAAGTCCTAGTCTTTGACATTGAAAGTAGAGATGGGAGCGCTCGTGCCAGATCAGCGTTGGCAACTGGTTCTAAAAAAGCTTTAATACATATATATGTTAATAGAACCTGCGTGCATCCATAAAAGACTTAATCCTGCTGCTTTATTCAGCTGAGTAGCTCTGTTGATTTTTAAATAGTGTGACATATTTATGTGGATAATATGAATTATTTCTGGTCAAAAATGTTTTTATGTATGCTCAGTTTGGAATGAGAGTTTGTTCTTGCTGCATGTGCAAATTGTGGTCGTACTCAGGTCGAGACATATGGGCATTTGTGTTGACTAAGCTAGTACTGCTCCTACCAGCTTGGTCAGCAAAGAGTTTACCTATCTTAATCTAACACTACTTCAAGTTTCTCAGCATTCTTCTACCTTTCTTACCATCTGTGAAGAGTGTTGCTGCATTTTTTTAATCACCTGTTGGGTTTCAATTAGGAAACAGCCTTATCTGAAACTGAGCTGATGTCCCCGTATAAATAAGCAGCGAGAACCATATCATAAAGAGAACCAGGTGCCCTGGCCTCCTTGTGCTCCTTGCATCCTCCAAGCGCGTGGTCTAGTTCTCCTGGCTAATGCAGGTCACAGACAAGGCTTTCACACAATTTCTGTCATTGCATATTATGGCTCTGAAAATGTAAGCACGGTTTACAGAGGGGAAAAGAAAAGCATCAAACTGAAATAGTGATCTGCATGATGATAGCATTTTGTGCCTAGTCAACAGCAGAGACAAACTGCCATAGTTTGTTACCAAGCAACTGTGTTTAATTTTGTTGTGCTCTTTCAAATGCATAGTGAAGAGTAAGCTATTTGTATAGGAAGCAAGTGTGCTAGGAAACATTAAAACTATACCTTCACTTCTGTTGAATTTCTGAGATGTCTGACTCATTTGTTAGGTATCTCCTGTTGGGATCAACCAGGTGTTTGAGAGAGACATGACTTTTTTTTAATCTTGTAAAAATTGAAGGTTGTTTTTGCTAACCTGAGCAAATTGGATCTTTATGAAGAGGTAATTCCTAGCATTTTGGCAGTGTTTTGTAGGCCGTCTTGAATGTACTGTGGCAAAGCTCTTGGCTAGCTAACCAGGAGGTTCTGTAGCCATCGGCATTAGGAGGGCAGAGAGCCCGAGCCGTTCTCCGAGTGGGACAGGGACGTGGTGCTCTGCTGAGCATGGGGCTGAATGGGAGAGCTGGCAACGTCAGCTCGCCTTTGCTTTGCTTTTGCAGTATGAAACATTATGAAATGCTTCATATTTTTAAGGAATAAGACTTAGAAATTGCAGCAAAGGGCTTTAATCTTTATATGAGGTGTGAATAACCAAATGGAGTTGCTTTTTTAACTAACTTGGAACTGTGTCAGCCAGACTATCACAATCTGTTTCTGTAATTCAGAAAGTCATCTTGCTGTCTAGTATACAAGCTCATATATTTATGTATGTATTTAGCCTTGCAGCTTTTCTAAATTAATGTGAGATTCAGAAAAGATCCAGCATGACAAAGCAAGGAAGGACAAGACCAAAAAGTCAAACTTATGTTTAATTTTTACAGTTAAAAGTTAAAAACTTGTAAATGTTTTGAATCTTTTTTTTTTTTTTGTGATTAGAATATTCATTGTTAATATTAAAAACCCTTTGAGCTTTTCACTTCTTGTTCGGAATAAGAAATGAAGGCACAAATTTTTAACTTTATTCTTCGAGTAGTAGAGCGAATTCGATGGTGAAATCAATAAAGTAAGCCAAAATTCTTGACTTCCCTGTCTGACTTGTTGGGTCACGGTACCCTTAATTTCTCTGCTTGTTCAAGATTTTTAACATAGAATTAAGTTTTTGTTTGTTTGTTTTACTAGCTCATCTTGCGCTGTGCAATCACCTGGCCTTGTTTTTGATTTTGGCTACAGTAGTTTATTTTAGAGTATTCTTAATTCATTCCCTTGTAACATGCTGTTCTACTTGAATGCTCATAGACAGAAAATATTTGCCCTGTAGAAATGAGATTGACACATGGCTAGAAGACGTTTACAGGTGGTAAGTAATAGCAGCAACCATTTATTATGCACCCTAAGGAGGTTCACAGGTTTGGTGGCTGTCCTCCCCGGGCTGGGTTGGTGGGACAGCAAAAGCCGCAGAGCAGAACAGTCACCAAAAGGCGCTTGCTCCTGTGCCTGGTTATTTCACACAGCCCAATCAACTAAAGTGGCAGCTCACAGGTAGCTTCAGGTCATCAAAACAGAATGATAATCTGATCCTCTCTGATCTTTTCAGTGTTTCTACATACTTTGCAAGCACATGGAGAATTTTAGGTGCTTAATTACTCCAGTATTTGCCCAGAAAAATCAGAATCCTTGAGGATATTTTGATTAGCTGTAGTTCTAAAGTTGGAATCAGCATATGATATTAGAGATGATACTGGATATGAGTGTCTGCTAGTACTATGTTTCCTGTGATAATATAACTGGAATAGACATACAGTGCTGTATATGGAACCTAGATGTGCTTATATATTGAAATGTGATATTCATTCCAAAATGTGAAAATAGAAATATGCCTCTTTAATGAAGAAGTATATATAATTTTATCATTAGCTGGCTGATAACCTCAGTGAATGAAATGATTTACTATGTTAGTACTGAATTACGCATGTAAAACTGCAAGCTGTATGATTTAAATGATTGCTTAAAAACATGCTTTCCCAAAGAAGTAAGATAAAACAATTTAATAAACTGATTTCTGTGCTTTTAAAGCATTTTTGATCTGCAGAAGTGACATTTGATTTAAGAGTTAAGAAATATCTAAAAATATATAATTAATTGGAAACGCTAAGAAAAAAATCGAATAGTTATATTTAAGTGTGTATGTTGGAACAGCTTGCAAAATGGTGGAAGAGAACAAGATTTTTTACCCAGAAAAGATTTGTTTCTTTAGCTATCTTTAAACCTTGTTTTTATTATTATTATTTTTTCACCTTGGTTTTTGGTAGTTTTAGAAGAGAGGGAATGGTTTTAATAACTGGAGCCAAATGTAGAAAGAAAATGTTGCACAGGCATAAGAGTCATCACAGTTCTATAACCAAAGCATTGTTTTTCTTACTTTTAAAAATATTTCTCTTCTGACTAAAAACAGATTCTTCCCCTGTGTTTATGCACTAATACACAGCCTTGATATCTAATATTGATTATTCTCCTCAAGGAGAAAAATAAAGGTTAGTGATTTTTGTGTAACTGAACGAGATTCCAGACTTTCAAAAGCTAACTTTCATTTAGAGAGGTCAGTGAGACCTAAGTTAGAATGTATTGCTTATCGATTGATGTGGCTAACTGTTTACTGGTAAAGCATTTACTAGATATCAACTAAAAATTCAGTTAACTCCATCCCCCTTTCATCAATCCCCAAAAGGAGGAGGAGGGAATTGGGAATAGGTATGCAAAACCTGAAACTATTAGTTGTTAGAAGCTTTTACTCTTCCATTTCTATCTATTGAAACATCTGTATCTTGCCTGCTGTAACCACATGTTTTTGGTTCAAAATTTATAAACTCTTAAGGTTAGAAGTAGCTTTCTCTATTCAGTATGATCATCTGAATAACAAAAGCAGTAGAATTTCACATGGTTGTTTCTGTGTTCAACTTGTGTTTGACAGTAAGCCATGCAATGCTGTTGTGAAAACTAAAAATTCAATTTTAATGAAAGTGGTAAAAGTAGCGTGCAAAAAAAAAAAAGGCATGTGGTATGCAATTGCGAATAAAAATGAAGGATCTATAAAAAATCCTATTTAAAAGTTCTTATTAGATTCCCTGAATTATTTTGTCATGTTAATGATATTCGTTATTTGCACCTTTATTATTCTTAACTGTCAGATATAAGCAGGTAATGTTTGAGACTATTCAAACACACATAATAAAGTATAAGGTGTAAATTCTTATTTACAGAGTTGTGGTCCTGTTTTCTAGACTGTATCTGTAAATATTTTAAATGTCTGAGCACTTGGGTATCAGAACATAGTATCTGCTTTGCATTATCTAAAATACGTGTGTATCCATAAATGACACTTCATCAATCACAGTGGTCCAAATGTTTCAGATATTTTCTATAAGCTTTTTATAATTATGTATTGCACACACGCATGTGACACATATACAATGGCTTGCCTATATGCTGATATGGAGATGTGTGCACATATACCTGTTATTATTGACTCTGAGCTTGGCTGCATAAATCAGGAAGGAATAAAAGCCCTCTTGCAGGTTCTTTGTAAATATAAAAAGAGTTCATCTTTTCCTAGTTTTCCCAAAAGTGTCGCTGGTGAGTATTGAACTGTATTGTCTATTAAATTAAATGTCTTCCTGCATCTTGCAGTTCTCAATATTTTCATGCCTATACAGCTGTGCATGTTACAATTTCAGTTTTTTGAAAAGATTAAAAGTGTTGCACAAGTGAAGAGACTGAGCTCCCTTTGGCAGTCACGACACAGGAGCTGCGTGTGTTGAAAAGTGGGCTGCTGTCTGACCCTGTTTTCCCAGGGCCTTTATTTCAGTATATTAAATTGCTTTGTGCCTTAGCCACTTTCTTTAGTTATTCTGACTTAAGAAGAAACATTTCTTGCCAGCTCCTCTTTTCTGTAACATGCTTGCTCCTTCCTTTTCTTCTTGTCTCTGTTTTCAGAGAATTTGTCCCCCTTCTTCTACTCTTAGCCTGCTTCCTGAAGAAGTGACGAGGCACTCGCTTTGTATCCTGCTCCATGAGGCCTTTCTGGAACTGCTGGTTGCTTACCACCAAAGATAGCAGGACAGAGCTTTTAGAGATAACTCCGGCAAGTTTTATGAAAGTAGGTACATAAGTGAGGAGAGAGACCTAAATTAGTGTTTCCTTTAGGGAAATGGCCATGACAATGTATCAGTAGACAGCAGTAGTGGACAGCAAATGGTTCCAATAGAGATGCCTTGAGTGAAAGGCAAGAAAACTAGGCTTCACGAGTGCTAGTGTTTGTGGATGTGCTGCGTTTTTTCTAATGTGCGGTTTTCAGGATCAAAACACAGGGAAAATGCACATTGCTGCAGCTTCCTTGTGTCATGGTGATATGCATCATCTTGCAGAAAAAAATTTAGATGCCATATTTTATATATATATATATATATATATATATGTATACGTAGATGAATGGACCTGTATGTAACCTACATCCCCTGTAGGGAATGGAAGTGACCTTGCATTAGCTCTGATTTTGGTGCTTCTCACAGCTTGCAATTTATGGGGCTGGAAGTGGGGACAAAGGCACGTTGGGAGAAAGGGAACTGGGAAGAAGTACAGGCAATCCCAGGAAGAAGCACTGTTATGACCTGTAGGGAAATGTGATGGTCCTTATTCAGCTTCGCATGATAAATAGTTTTACTTGCATGAGGCCCTGAAGGCTGGGCTAGGCCCACAGAATCAGCTTTTCCTTTGAGGTAGTGTTTCAGAGGAAATTCTGTGATGGGATCCATGTGGGGATTTTGTACTCTACAACATCCTTATGTGGGCATTCCCTGAGAAAAAAGAATCTAATAGAGGAAAAACTCTTCAAGGTAAAAACAGCTTGCTGATAACAATAACCCTAAAACAAACAAACAAAAAAGCCTAGCATCTGAATCTCAAATAATGAAACTACAAAAACATCATATGGAATTATATAGGTTAATATTTTTATTATATAATTTTCTAAATTATATGGATTTGTTATGAAGACTTGATCTGGTTTAAGTTTGGAGAGAAAATATTCTGTCTTTTAGTGCATGGGCTTGCTGAATAGCCACATAATCTTACATGTCTGTCTTCATTTTTCCTCTGTATTCTCTGATTACTCCTCCCTGGGTCATATCAGAAACTAATTTTGTGAGTTCCTTGGGTTGCAAAAATTTGTACAGGGAGGTGTACTAGCACGCTTTTTGGTGTCATTAAAGAAAAAAGATTGTTTCCATTCTTGTGATCCTTTAAAAAAAATCCAGATGTTTCCAGCGCCTGGAAATCATGCCAGCAGGGGTCAGTTTAGCACCAGTGGAAATGGCAATAGCAGGATTCGTGCGCACTTGAGTAGCTAAAGCAGCAGTCAGGCTCCTATAGTCAAAGGCTACAAATAAACTGCGCGTGTACCAGGGGAGACAGATGCTAGAACCGTCTCTGCAATGCCTGTTAAGCTTGAGGTTGGAGTCCTTTTCTTAAAAGTGGATGAATAAATAACTGCTTCTCTTGCTGATTTAACGCGGTATTTTCCGTGGATGGAGTACATGGCATTTTGCAAATGGGAATATTCGTTACAAAAGGCATAGGAACAGTAGGATGGGGAATAAGATGAAAAGCTGTGATGACTGTCATCTGAGCTGGAAATCTGAATCTGATGCCAGTTCATCAAAGTCTTTCAGCCCAGTTCTTTCAAAATAGAAAGATTGGTAGGATGTGTAGAGTGGCTACCCACCACCTGCAGATTTGATCCTCTGAGATGCTTGCTGCATTTGTAGAGCGCTATTTAAATGTATCCATTTTTAGATTGTTATAGTCCACAAAAAAAGTAAAAGAATCAAATATAACAGCTTTTGCCGTGATTATTTTTATACCTTCTTTTTTGGGAAGCTGTATCTTCCCTCTGTCATTCTCTCTTTCTGTTGTATCACACCTTCCAGTTTATGTAAATAAGCTGATGTGATTTTATGTTTTGTTAAAATATAGCTAATGAGTTTACACAGAAATATTCAGGATAAAGACCCAACTTCTGTTTCCGTAGGTTATATCTTCTCAGATGTTTGTCTTGTTAATTTTTGAACTTGTGTGGTATCTAAAACAAGTGCAAGACTCTCCACCCTTTGGGACTTCAGGTATGAATGCTGGGCTCCATGTATACGTTTCTGAAAGATAAACTAGGGGCTCATCCATCTTCCTCTGGAAGGACTATCATGAATTAAGACACTGAAGTATTTTAAAAGCTAATAATAAAGGGAAACATTTTCTAGCTGGAATAAAATATTTCTTAAAACAATCCTCAGTGAAGTTTTGCTTGATTCCCCATAGAATAAATTATTTTTTAAACATCTCGTTTAGACCAACGTTTTAGAAAACAGATTGTCTATTCTGTGCCTTCTAACCCTATATTGCAAAGGCTTGACAGGCTTGGGAAAACTACTGGTCGAATGTGTACCATACTGATAATGCTTGCAGTATGTTACAAATGTTGAGTTTGTTTTCTTTCCCGAATGATAGAGTAGGTGTCTGATAAACCTTGCTTCAAATGGGAGCTTCAGCCTCACTTGCCTGTCCCCTTTGAGCTGTTACATTTCAAAGCTCTCTGATCACTTCAAGTAATTTGGTGTGTTTACATGTCTGCATTGACACCTGTGTCTTTTTTTTTTGCTGGGCAGGCAACAGATGAATTAGTTCTGTTGCTGGTGCATTTCCACTGGGACGGATCTACCAGCGTGTCTTGGACACAGGTCCTATGTCATTGTTGCTTCTACTTTCAGTTAAGCCCTTGAATAAGAGATTAGAGTCCCCCCATCTCATCAGTTCCTTCCTCTGTTGTGCTCTTGCACAGTTAAGAGCACTGGGTCTCTCCTCACATGCTGTGTTCTCATCTTTACTCAAATCTCAGCAATGGAATTTCTTGCTCAAAACCATCTGTGGCTCACCATTTCATCTTCTGCACAAGGTGAAATCTTTCTTTTTTGACCATTTCTCTTTGGATGAGTTAAATTTATCCTATAAGCACTGTTTTGATTTCGACTTCTTTCTTAGCAGAGGGCATTCTGTGTCTTGAAGCGTGTCTTGTAGTGTGTCTTAAAGCATGGCTTTGCTTTAAATAATTCAGCAGCAAGGCATCTGGACTGTGCTCTGCTGCGCTCAGTGGACCCCACATGGGTCAATGTATGCTAGAACTCCGTATTAGGACTAATGTAATTTCTGCAGATGGAAAGTTAGAAAGAGGAAGGAGTACACCAAGGCACCAAAAGTGTGAAGATTCTTGAATTGCAATTCGAGCCTCTTCTACCTTCAGTGTCTCCTTACTTCACAGCAAGTATGGCCTCTGCTAGAGCCAAAAATTAAGTGAGGTCCCACACCTTTTAACCTTGATCTGAGTTGAAGGAGTTCATGAAGGCTTGAATCCTTCAGCACATATGTTTCACAGTATATTTAAGACCTTTTTGGACCCTATATTTTAAGCATCTGCGTGTTGTGGTACCTGTATTCTGTGCAGTACAGAGACTTAAGTGTTCAGAAGGTTGTTGTTTTTCTCAAAATATTTTATGCTGATTGAAAAAGAGATGTCATTTCTCTGTACAAAGCTTGTCACCTTAATGCAGTTTCTGAGTTTATATAAATATAATCTGACCAGTTTCTTTTAGTTAGAGGTTGCATACTGGTAAAGATAGGTAAAAATTAATGGAGGTTTTGGATTGATTTCAATTTAGGAAACCTCAGTAAAATACAGGAAAGTGCTTATTCAAAGAGAGAATTGCAATAAAATTGCTGGTCTACAAAATTAATTGAAAGAAAGAAGCTGAATGCAGTTGAATTGGCAGGGAAAGAGGAAAATAATAGGAATTAGAGGGGAAGAGGAACATTATTGACTCACACTTTCCAAAGTGCAGCCATTTTTTGCTATAGGACCATAGTTTCTTGTGCACTTTCCCTAGCATGAAAAAAATGTCCTCTCTTCCCACAGCTGTGTGATCAGGTCAGAGCAAACTTTTGCCTAGCTGGGAAATGAGTTGGTTCTCTGATACACGTTAAACTAATTATTTCTTTTTGCCAAGTTAGTTTTAACTTAAGGCAGTTCCTTCATCCAAGTCACGGCAGACCCCTGCGCGTGCTAGTGATGGGGCAAAGCAAGGACGACTTTCCTTCTGTTAGCAGCTTTGTACCACTTCCAGCGGCGTTAGTAAATTATATGAAAGGAAAATGGTTAGGTTTTTCGCACTTTTAGGAACATGTACTTTATAGTAAGCTTTGTTTAAATGAAGAAAATAGTTCCAGCAAGGCATCCTACACACCACCTCCCATCCTGCAGAAATTTAGCTTGAAGTGAGACAGAAGTGACTGAATCCAAAACTATCTGGTGTAGCAGCTACAAAAGAAAGGTTGACAGATTCTGCAACCTTTGGGGTAAACTCCTTATTAAAAAAAAAAAAAAAAAAAAAAAGGAGCCTTTAGAAATCTGCCCTTTGAATTGCTTTTTGCCTTCTGAAGGTTAGATTTTTTTTTTTTCTAAATTGTTAAGAATCTTGCATTAAGATGTGTTCTGCTTGGCTACAATTTCTTATTTTGCCTATAATGCTGTTTAAAAAAATAGTGTAAGTTTTATTTCTTTTTATTTGTAAGATAACAGAAATGTCCTCTGCTTTTTGTGTGTATAAAAGATGTCATATAATTTTTTTTAAAAAAAGAGAAGATATAGGCTTTATGGAGAAAGAATCCATGTCTTTGTGACGAGGCAATATTGTCAGTTGCATTAGAGGAAGTCTGCAGAAGAAAATCAATAGGACACTGCTTCGCTACTGGACATAATTTGAATTATTTCGTTTTTTTCAGCATTTGTCCATATTTCCTCTAAACTAAACAGGGCAAGGCCAAATCTGTCTGAGGGGAACTTCATTACATTGATTACATCAATTAGTTACTTCCAGTATTGGAATAAATTCACAGGAGAAATCCAATAGTTTGTTCCATAGTTTATTTAGCACTACAAGAAAGGAGATGAAGACTAATGGTAATGAGTAGAAGGATAAACCTTTACAGACCACATACAAATCAAAGAGATCAATGGAAATAATGACCTGTATGCTTGTTAATAAGAAAAAATATGAAAACATTATTAATCCAGGAAACCAAAGTCATTTTTCAGGTTCGTTTCTATCTCTGTTTTATGCACATTCACTGACTTTCTAAGTGTTACCCATCCAAGTGTTAAACTGTTTGAAGCTTTTCTTCTGAATTTTTTAAGAGTAGGAATGAACCATTACATTAAAGTGGTCTTAATGGTCTCTTGCCATTTTTTGCCCATCTAGTCATGCTAAAAGGAAAAAAAATAGGAGAGGGGTTGTGCAAGTTAGCTAAAAGTCGCTTTAGTTAAACAGGTAAAAAAAAAAAAAATCTTTGAGCCCTTTTAGGGGTTCAGAAGTGACATAGCTCAATCAACATGAAATATGTGGTAGTGATTTAGTTCTGACCAAATCGTTTTTCTTCAGTTTAATCATTTTAAACATAAATGCAGTCGAGCAGGTGCATTTGGATGCTGATGGTATATAGCAGCCTTGCTCTGCCTCTTCTGTTGCAGTTCAGTTCAGCGGAGAGGTTATGTCAGGTGATAAAGCTATTTCATTTTCCCACAATGTTTTTCAAGTTGAAATACCTAATTGATTTTATTGGGAAAAAAAGGGGAAAAGAAAAACAACCACCATCAAACAAAAAACTTGTTGAGCCGTTTACAGACTGCAGGAGTGTAAGGATAGAGACACATGAGCAAAGTCCATGTTATTGACTGCTTTACAGTAACCGTCCGTAAACACCCTTATGCTTACTCCCCAGCAACTTAAGATAAATCAGTCATAGTGGTCTCCCACTCCTCAGCTGTATAGTAAGGGTGTGTGGACAGATGGTTTCTCCAGTACAAAGTGATGCTCCTTCAACTTTTTCATCTATGATTACTAGAACTGGAATTACAAAAATAAATGTGTTTTGATGCTTTAGGAGCATGAAATAGATATGATAGCTCACTTTGACAAAATTTATGAAGGCAGTTTGAAGAATCATTTTCTGTTACTTTCACTGAAAGTAAGGAGTTGGCTTCTTAGCATCCTTTCCTTGCATTTTGACCTTTGATATCCTTTGATACAGTGAGCATGGGAAAGGATATATGCCTGAATTATAGGAAGAGCTGACTAGTTTGGATCCAGGGTCTATCCGCAGCAATCACCTGATTCTGGGAGTCATTGTCTCTAGACACATTCTCAGCTGAACTTTAATAGACAGATATGAAATATTTTGAACTTATTTTCATACAAAATTGGTTTAAGTTGAACAAATCTTAATATAAATTAATTTGAAATCCTTTGGCAAATATTGATAAATGCCAAAATATCAATTTCTGCTTTGAATCCTATTAATTGCTGCTGTTTTCACCTACTTTTGGTGGAAATGAGGTCTAATCATATAACTTGGGGAAAGTATTTTTCTTCATCTAATTAGAATTAGCTGTATTTTGCATATTCTTTTTAAATGAGTAACTCCTTGTATTTACATTAACTCCTTGTTTTTACATGAATATGTTTGTGACTCATTCTAGACTATTCTTTATTTCTTGTGCTTTGGTTTAGGTTTTCCTGCCTAATGTAATAATTATTCCTTTTCATCTATGTGAGCTGAGGTGGCTTTCTTCACTCTCCTCTCTCTTATCCACTAATTTAGTTAGGTTTAAACTTTCTCCTTGTGCTTTGCCATAGTGTTCCTTACATGTCATCTTTGATTTTTTTAACCACAACTATGTGTGTTACAATAGTGTATCTGTCTTTTGTGCTGAAAGCTACTCTAGTGTCTTTTCATGCAGCCAGTATTTAATTTCTGCACTACTTATGTTGAATCAAAAAATTTAAAGTGACATTATTCACTGTGCAGCAAATTATTTGACTTGTTTCAGTGGTGAAATGTATGGGAGGGACAAGAAATATGAGAGTAACTAATGCTACCAGCTTCTTTCTCACATTTCCAAAGTGTGAAGTATGTAACTAATTTTTTTTTTTAGCCTAAAGTTCATAATTCACCATGTGTAATTACTGTATTGCAATATAATTTTTTAAAGCTCAGTTAAAAGTGGGAGAGAGATGGTTGGATTAAGCCCTGTTAGTTAATGAATTTGGACTTGAGGAATTGCTGTATTTCTCAGGCTTAATTTCTTGCATCAATTCAAAACCTCCTACTTTTTGACATATTAACAAACTCTTAGGCAATTAATGGTGATGTCTCTAGTGACAAACATGAATTCAGTGAAAATCAAGTTGCAGAGAAAGAAGAACTATGAAGCAACTACTGAGATCCTGTTTTCCTGTTGTTACCTCTGGTATTATTAAAAAAAAAATCTCAATACAATTACCTGAAAATGGCAAGGTTTTGCAGAGTATTCTGGAGGGCATCAGTATCCATTTTAGAGTTTGTCCTTGGTCTAAGTATGGGGTAGACCACCAAAATACTGCACTTACAAACCTGGCCACATCCACTGACAACAGAGATCTGCACAAAGGCACAGATGTGTTTGCCATGATTCGGAGAACAGACCTAGGGGATATGTTTGTGTTGCCCTGTTGACTTTCTAAATTGGAGGCAGGTATCCGCATCCAGAAAGTTTTCTTTTAAGCTTATGGGGAATATTGCTGCTGTTAGTATTGTTACTTAGCTTCTTTTATGGGTTTACTCACTGCTTCAGCAGTTTCCAGAGAGGACAAGTGGTAGATAATCTGTGAAAAGCAAAAAGGTTTTGCTAAGGTCTTATAAACTCTTTTTTTTTTTTTTTTTGGCTATCTCTTCTCTTCAGCATTATTCATTTTTCTTGATTTTTTTTCCCTTCTGATTTCCATCTCTTTCTAGACGTTTTCATATACGTTTGTTAAAACTTGCAGATTGATGACCTTGCTCAATTTAGTGAATGTCTTTATTTGAAGATTATATAGCTTTGATGGGAGAAAATAGAAACTATTTCTGTAAGAACCTTTATTGGCCATATCAAAATCAAATGATGGATTATTTGCAGAATGTGGTTTTGAATTTTTTATTTTTATTAGAGATGGTGCTTTAGTCCATGCATTTCAGAATCAATTATAAATTAAAACATTAATGTTACAATGCATAAAAGATGAAAATATTATAAATTTGCTCCCAAGAGTTTAATGATACTCAGTATTAAAAATTAATTGATTTTATATCACCTCTGTCAAATTGATTTACTATTTTGAAATTATATTGGTTATGAATTTCTCTTATTTTTAATGTGTGATATTGTTGATTATGTCTATTATATTATGTCTATCTATTAATTATTTGTTCATATGGCAGTTTTAATCTTCATTGGTAATGCATTTAAGGCTTTCCTTTTTTTTAATTTTTAAGAATGAATTTTTTTATGCCATTGAGGATAGAAATTTTCCAACTCTGGTCGTATTTACTGATACAGTTTCTATTGATGTTTCTACCCATAGTCATTTTGCATTTATCCGACTGTCTTCCCTGTTGCCATATTATGTATCTGTTTTTCCTCTGTCATCCTGTTACAGTGAATCACATTGTGCTATGGATCAACTCTTTTCTTCTAGAGGCGAATTCAAAATGCATGACTTCCCTTGATACCCCCATCTCTTGTATGATTTTAATAAGTTATCACTTAGAAATTGCATGGATTGTATGAAATTACACAAAATTATTCCAAACTTTTCATTCCTGTGATGCTTGCTTAGTTCAGGGGAAGGAAGGAGAAATGTCACTTGTGTTGTGGCCAGGCTGCATTAGAAAAACAAAGAAAAAGAATGTAATAGGAAGGATATCTCACAGGTGGTTATACTCATGTTGAGGGTTTGAATAATCATGAGAATGACAAAGTTGTTCATAGGAAAATGGAGGAAATTTGGGTAAAAAAAACTAGAGGGCTTGGTCGTGAATGCTCAACAGAGTATACCATAAGATGTCAATAAAGAAGTTTCCCTCCTGTAACGTGCTTGTATTACTTTGCCTGCAGCATGTGTTTAGATGTTATTCTGAAACAGAGATCTTACTTGTACGCCATAATGAGCTCCAGGGAACTCAGATAAATATGCACTGAGTTCCTCCTCATTTTTATTTTGGGCCTTTCCGTTACATTTCTATTTCATGACTGTGTGCCAGTTTGGCAATGGAAATAGCCTCTGTAATGTCATTGGTAACAGCAGGGCTGGTGGCATAATTCTCAAATGTCCTGTCATTTCAGGGCTACTGAAGGTATTTTTTCGAAGAGAAGTTGCTATCCAATTGTTTGACTTTTTGGAATTATTTACACTGCCCAGATTCATGAAAATGAGATGGCAGGAGCGCTGCTTTCAGAGGGAGAACAAATCCTCTGACATGGTGAGTTGTGCCGTGCTTGCCTCTATTCTGGCTCTTGACATACAGAGAGAGGTGGGCACCATTTTCTGAACTTCTTCCTGAATGAGATGTGAACCGTGTGTGTTCCCACATTGCGGGACCTGTCAGTGAGCGTCACCTAAGATGATCATTAATGCCAGCCGTGATAACAGTTGTGTTACAGGGGACGCTGCAATCAGCAGCTTGCTGGATATATGACACAGGTCAGAGGACAGCACTTGCAAATACACCCCTTCCTCCGTGTTCACCTTTGTGGTGTCTCTGAGGGTGCCCTGTGTGCCTTTGGGTGCTGCTGGCCAGGTGAGTTGGTAGCAGTTAGGACAGGTAGGTTGGGGCACTTGCTGTTTTCCTGCCTGCAGGAAGGGTGCCAGTTGGGTGGGATTCCCTTTGGCTCGGCTGGGAGGAGTCATGGTGCAGCAGCAGCTCTACGGGGTCAAGCCCAAATCCATCTAACTCAGTATCTCATTTGATGGTGACTGTGAAAGGAAATACGTCAAGACAAATGAAAATTGATCTTTCCTTGAACATTGCTTCTGAGGATGCAGGGCACTGTAGTTTGTGTCTTTCCAAGCAGAGATAAATCTACATTTTGCTTAATATGCCTAGACTGACTTTTTTTTGCCTTAACTATTTTTTGTTTCTGTTTTTTTCCACACAGCATCCTACAGTGATGCAGTCTATAATGTAGTTATGTTTCATGAGATATTGAATTTGTTGTGAATATTCTGCATGATACTTTTATTATATTCAGACTGAGATTTCCCTTATGTGAAAAAGTAGGTGTTTGTTCATCCTCTCGATTCCGCGAGTAATTTGATGTTATTGCACTATGCTGACTTTTTCTAAAATGAACCTATAGAAGTCACTCCATAATCTCCCTCCTCCACCTTGCCCTGCTCTGTAGTGATTCTGGTTCTATTGCATTCCCTTTGAAATAAGGTGACTACAACTGCATGCTGCACCAGAGTGGATACTCTATGGCGTTATTCGTGCTTATATTGATTTTTTTTTCTATTTTCCTCTCTATTTCTAGTAACATTTTTAGTAGTTTCTAATACTTGATTTTCCACTTTTACTGCTGCTTGACTTTCAGTTGGTACTTCAGAGAAAATAAACAAATCTCTTTTCTCAGTGGTAGTAGCTAATCTAAAGCCCAGTATGGTGATGCCGCATAATAGTTGTTTTTCTACAAATGTGTTACTTGGAATTTTTCAAAGTTGAATTTCGTCTGTCGATTTATTATCCTGTCGTTCATTATAGAAATTTCTTCAATTTTCAATACAATTCCGTTTTTCCATTTTCTACCATTCTTCACACTCAGTTTTCACCTTTCTTATCCCAAATAACTCTGTATTGTCAGCAGCCTTTGTTAGTTCTTCTACATTTGAGCAGTGTAGGTTCCAGCACAGATTCCCAGGAAACTCTCATAACATTTTTACCCATTAGGAAAACTTACTATTTTTGTTTCATATCCTGTAAGCATTTACTAATATGTAAGAAGACTTTTTTCCTCTTATTTGAAGAAGTCTTGAGAGTCTGTCTTCTATAGAGAGATTTTCATGAAGAGCTTTGAGAAAACCTTTTTAAGAAATTCAGGCAGACTGTCTGCTCTAGGCCCCTGTCATGTGCTCCAGCAGTTAATGGATGCCTTTGAGCAAGTCTGGTAGATTTGTGCAGGGTAGTTCCTCCTCAAGAAAGCTATGTTGACTCTTACCATACTCAGCTCTGTACCTCTAAGTTCTGTTCTCCTTTTGTTATTTCCACCACTCTGTTTAGGCCATGTGGGTTGCGGCTTGCCCTTCCCCAGGTGCTGGGGTGGCTGTAGCTTGATACAGTGGCTTTGCCTGTACAAGGTTGTGTTTCAACTTAACATTTCTCCTTATCTCACTTATTTTTAACTTGGGTCCTTCCTTAGTTGTGCTTCGTAATGCTTCACCTTGTGTACTATGTGATTGAAGGTTATGGCAGGGAATGGGGGCAGTGGTGGGGTGGAAATGTCCCTGAGATGGTACTGCCATCAAAGTCCCTATATTGTCAAACCAGAGCTGTTACTTATGAGTTGTGGTCAGGAGGAATGCTTGGGGTGAGGGATGGGGAGCGAGGAGGGAAGGGAAGTGCTTTATAGTGATATATAAAAAATGTTACAGTGATAAAGAGATTGTGCTTTTTACACTATTAAGAGCTATAGTGACTAAGAAATGTTATAGTTTATCATTTGTTAGGAGTTTCTTTGTAAGATTAGCCTGAAGACTCAGTGTTAAAGTTGTAAGATGTTACAAGGCGCTGTGTGAGGAGCACTGTGAAACACTCGGCTGAGCTGTGGCACCTGGCGAGCCAGAGCAAGCCCTGCTGCTCTCAGGTCTCTTGGTGGCATTCGGAGGTTGCTCTGGGCATGGGGGGCTCTGCCTTCATGTCAATACAAGCTGTCTGGATTGATGTTGCTCGTTCGAGACTTTACCACTAAGTTGGGTAAAGATCAATATTCCTTACTTTTAGCTTCCCTGGGTGATGATGGATTTCCCATAACTACAGTGTATTTTCTGTGCAAAGCTAGATGCTGTAAAGGTAGTTTTGATTGCACCAGTGCCTGATCTTCAGGCTGCCTACTGGTCATCTGTGCTGTGCACGGCTTGCTGTAAGGCTCGGAGCAGTTTTGGGGAGGATTGCCAAGTGGAATCAACAACTAAAAGATCAACATCCCTTGGATGCAGCAGGTCCCCTACGCTGGGAATCGAATGAGCTCGCAAGAGAACAGTCTAATCAAGCAACAGCATTCACTGACTGCAGAATCCCCAAATTCTTGGTGAACCTCGTGCTTTTACTGATTATGTAAATGGATGCTGCTTTTGTATGTCTGCAGTGATTGTAGTAGTAAATGTTCATAAACCAGTTTCTAACTATACAAAGAATTTTAAATTATACCCGTGTTTATACCTACATATGCTACTTTTTCTGGTTGCTGATTCTTACTGAGAATAGAAAATTGACTTGGGGTTAACTTCAGAGGTCAGGTTGCAGTTTGGTTTGGACCTGAAATGAAGGATTTGCTTTGAGAAATGAAATGAGCAATCAGAGTGAGGTGTAATGTGTCACATCACCCTTGCGCTTTTCTATCTATTTATTTTGTACTGTGGCTCGTGAGTGAAGGGGACTGCCCCAAAGGTGGCTTTGGGAACCACTGTTCCTACAGTGCTCTTCCCAGTGCTGTGGGGCAGGCTGGCCGGGGAGGCTGTAGCTGGATGATTATCAGTGGAAGATGTCAGAACAGAAAATCAGAATTGGTTGAGCGACTATCCTGTATAAATTATATAAAGGTAAGGTAACAAGATAATAGGATAACACATGTTCAGCTCAACTCTGAGGTCAGGTCAGGTTGTTCAGGGCTTGACCCTGGCAGGTCTTGAAACTGCCCAAGGATGGAGACTACACAACTGCTCTGGGCATTCCTTTCTATAATCTGAAGGGAAGCTGCCACTGCAAATGTTCTGGCAAGCCTTTTTTCTCTTTCATGGCAGAAGGGTAGCTGTTCAAATAGGGTTAGTGTTATGCTGCACCAGTTGCCAGGCACTTGTGAAAACCTTTATTTTTTAACAAAGCTCTCTTAACATTGTTCTTAATTATGCATGGGCAGCCTAAGTCAGAAGTGGGGAAAACGTAATGTTTTCAGTGAAGCCAAAAGACATTTATCATCCTTTGTGAATGACAGGATGTATTGCTAGCCCTTACTTTGTTTATTACAAAGAGATACGATCTCCTGTACTTCTGCGCTGAGCCCGAGCGCTGCTCTTCTGCAAAGTTGAAATGAAATTTAAGGACCGATCTTCTGTAGAGTAGTTGAGTAAGATTAACGTTAATTGATGATTTCAGATAAACAACAGTGCTAAATAATACAATTTCAAAGTAACCTTTGTACTGCTTTGTGGCTGGGAGTTGGTCAGACCAAAGAAAAAGTGAGTTTATGATAAACTTCCTGAATATGTACATGTGTGCCTATTGATAGTGGAAAGAATAAATCCTTAAGTTATACTTGAATGGAAACTTCTCTGTATTTAATCTCTCAAATTTCCTTAAAGTCATCACAATCAGATTGTACATGAGAGTAAAGGATAAATAAATGTGATATTTTCAAGCGGCCAAAACCTTTTTCTGAAATGGAATCAAAATGAAATAGAAATGTCTGGAAATATTTTTTTTTGTCTATTTAGGAAAAACACTACAGATATATTTTGTATAATGTGTGTGTATATATAAAAATATACATATTAGAAAAATATATAAAACATATATATACAAACATATATATATATATGTAAACATATATATATAACATATATAGGCAGAGGGGGTTCCCCCTGCGGTCAGCATGGGGAGGGCAGGGTGGCTGGAGCTGAGCACTAGGGCTTGGTCGCTGCTCATGGATGGGTGTCCAGCTCTAGTGCTGTGAGCAGAGCTGGCAGGTACAGCTGTCCCCTACACGCCATACACAACATGGAAAAGATGGTCACGGAGGGGCAGCTAAAGGGCCTAAGCCCCGGGCAGGGCAGGACGCTCCTTGCAGGCAGTGTGCGGGTGGCACTAGCTGGTGTCCGTTTCGCCCCGTTCACATCCCCCCACCACCCCAAAGGAAACTCTGCTGTCCCTCTTACGTTTTATGATGGTTGAAGGGGATGATGAAGTGAGCCTGCCTGAAAAAAAGCATCAAAATACGGGGGAAATGGAATTTCGAAATCAAGCTGTTTGTTAGTCCTTAACTAGTTTTGCTATTTTGGATAGTAAGAAAACGAGTGCAATTATATTTACAAATGCTATCGGGGAATCTAGAAAAAGAAAGAGATTGTGAGCCTTACAGGCAAAGCATGTATTTTTTTTTTCCTCTTTCTCTCTTTCTCTTTGTAAGTGCACCTTGAAATGCCATTACCTGCTCTAGCTGAGAAGAAGGTAATTTGTAACATGGAACAGCTAATTTTTCATTCCAGGTCCACTGGGGCATAGTGCAAAACAGTCCAACATAGCTCCAGTGGTAGTGCAGTAACCTGAATTCAGAGCAGGTACCGTATCAGCTTGTGCCTCCTATCACCTTTGAGCCGATAATGAAGCTATTTACAAAATGACTGTAGGCATTTTAATATTTTAATTTATTTAGCTTACTTGACTTTTTGCAAAGTATGTAAGCATATGCAGGAAGACAAAGCTGAGTGTAGCCACATATATATATATATATATATATATATATAAAATATATATATGCTCGTGTGTGTGTGTATATATATATGCACACACACACAGTTTGAATGTATTATGTGTGTGTATATATATATAAATATAAAGTAAAAATGCAAATTATAATTAGCTGATTGCTTCCCAAATTTGTATCTTAACTTTGTTACTCAGCCAATTCTGTGAACATGATAGGAAGAAAAATGTTTTCAGAGGCCATTTTAGCAGTATTCTGAGATTTTTTTTTTCTTCCATTGCTGTTTGAAGTTGTGGTGCATGCAGAGGAGTTAGGAAACGCCAGATATTTGAGGGTGGACAGCACCATGTGGAACACTGGCTTTGAGAAGAATTTAGCTAAAAGATAAATAGGACAGTAAGCTTCTGTACCTAAGAAGTGTAAAATCACAACTGCAGCAAAATTCACGTACAAGTTGAATTCTCTTTCTGGGAGCTCAGGTTCCATTTGTACAAAAAATATTTAATGAACTTTGAATTTCAAAAGTGTCTACAATAGTAAATTCCTGTATTATGTAATCTTCCAGGCTCTGGATTCTGAAAATTAATAGTAGCATCAAGATGCTCACTGAGCTCCTTCAAGAGTAAATTTGGATTCAGGCTTGGTCTGATATGTTATCATTGGTCAGGACTTCTCTTTTCTTGGTTGTGGCTTCTGTCTTTTTTGGGTTCCTGGATCTATTCCACTGTCAAATTTAGCTGAAATTGGCCAGCAAATTTAGGAGTTACTTGGAGGTGGTCTGGTAGGAGGCTTGACTGTAAGCCTGCTATATGTACGCTAGCAAAAGAAAAACAAAGGGAGCTGACAAATCACTTAATTTGGCTATATAGGTGTTTCTTTCAATTACAGTTGTGTGTCCAATCCAGGTATTTGGATTTAGCAATCAAAATTTTAATGTATGTAGCAGTACCTATATCATTAAAAACTTGATATTCTGCAGGAGATTTTTCTTCTCAACAGAGGAGCAAATTTTGTTCTATTAAATTGAGTTTCTGAAGGATCCCTGGAAGGCAATTTAAATATGAAACCTTGAATTGCATCATACTTTCTTCATTGTCTCACAAGAAAAACACATGTGCAAAGCTAGGTTCTATCTCCTTTCCGTAGATAACAAAAAAATAATTTTCTCGTGTAATCACAATCCTTTTACAAGGCTGTCTGAATTAGCAATATTGAAATCTTAAGTACTGTGGTTCCTCAGCCACTGTATTCGACAGTGATTTACTCATGCAAAACTTGTCTACCTCAATCAAAACCAAGATGAACTTGTCTCTTCTCATAGTAAAAATAATTCCATACTCTGAAATCTTTTATTTTAATTTTTGTATTGATTCTGCTGTTATGTGGGACTGATTCCCATTTTCATGGCTTTAATTAGAGTTGCGTTATTCCTGATATTATCAGATCCAAGAGAGAAGCTCTTGTCTTTAAAATAATAGTAATAACAGGTTAATTCTGAAATTCTGATTATAACTGTAACTCAAAGCTGAGGTGGTATAAGTTAGTGTGCCAGAGGTACCAGTCTGTCTCATTAATCTTTGGACTCTAATGAGAACGCTAAGCTGCTGCGTAATGTGAAGGAGCGCAGGTGTGACAGTCTCAGGGAAGGTGGAAGCCCTAAATCACATAGGCTATTAAATTATAAATTGTTCTACCTAATTATTAAACAATTTCTTGCATAAGTATTGGAAAGGCTGAGGTTTTCAACATCCTCTGAAAAATAAATGCTTATAGATATCAACTTATTGTATATGGAACTGTATCACTTGTATCACTGAATTTTCCTGTAATAGGGAAGGATAGTGGAGAGGAGTTTATCAGTGTCATAATTCATATCCCAGCATAAGAATTCCATGTAAAGTCATCGATTCCCTGTTTTTTTTTTTTTTCCCCAATGGATTCGAGCTCTCCTGGGCTGTCACAGTAATTCAGGGAGTGGATTGCTCCAAACGACATGTCATGAAAACGAGATGTGACAATTAAGAGAGCTTAGGTGGAGAGCGCCCATACCAAAGAAGACAAAGCAGCAGAGCAGATACCTTTCTTTTGTAAAGTAAGCGTTTGCAGGATGCAATCAGTACAGTGTCTTAGGCTAGCATTTTGCACCGTGCTTTGTGGGAATTTTCTGTTTTTTATCACTGTGTGTCAAGGAGTTAAGAAGATGCCAGGTTGAAAGTTCAGGTGAATTCTCCCCTGCTCAAGCATCTATCGGCTAGGCTGTGATTGACACTGGATAAATAATGTTGTTCAAGCTCAGGAAGGAAGCTCGGTTCGCTGGGCCTTAGCCGTGTTCAGGTCTGAAGGGACCAAAGAGGAAATAAGAATCCACAATTGCTTTCCTGGGTAACGTCAGCTGCGAGGAGCCTGAGTACGCGCGGGGAGCGTATTTAATCTGGTTGTGCTCCTAGACTTCGCAGTGATGGATTCCATATAAATAAATAAGGACTCGGGAGATTTAGTAAGGTGCCATGGTGAGGTGATCACAATTTCTCTTCACTAGAAGGCTTGTAGTAGCAGCATCCATAAACTGTACACTAATAGCTTTGTTTTCTCCCACTTTCCTCCATCCTGGACAACTTAAATAAATATTAAAGGAGCGGTGGGGAACTTTTTAGGTGTAAATGTCTCTCCATTATTCCGCATGCTAGCGTAGCTGTTGGGTTAATTGATAGTTCTTAATGAGTCCTCTGGTGGTGGAGCAGAATTGGAGCAGGAATGTGCTGTGTGGGTTAAACCCACCAGAAAAACAGGATTCTGTTGTCTAGAGCAGAAGAATTATTTACATGGTAAGCTGTGCAGATGGCTTGTAAAGGAAAATTACTCTTCCTTCCTGAAAAACCACTTGATAAATCACAGACTTCTCTTTATGTTCACTTCTCTCCTAATGTCTAGGAAATCCAAAAGTTATGCAAATGTGTAGCACTCCAATCACACTAAACACCTGGCAAACATAATAAGTACTCTTAACAGATTAGTTTAATGTGCATTTTTTTTTATTCCTAGCATTTGTTGAAAAACTTATGAAGTCCTAGGCAATGTTTTTTATTGGAAATAAGTATTCTGCATATGAGGTAGTCCATGTGTTTTGTGTCTTGTTGCCGAGTGAACCAGCCTCTTTGAATTGTTATATTAAGCTATTGGCTTATATATATATATGTATTTCTTTAGCAGGCATAACAATAGTATCAGGAAAAAATTCCTTTTTTACTCCTGAAGCCTGGGCTCAGATTTGACTGTGCACAGACTGATTGAACTTTCAAGCAGGATGAGGATCAAGCTCTGAGCTGATGATCTTTAGTGGGCACCACTAGCGCTGGGGACTGCTTTGGTGTATGGGGGCACATTAATGTTGGTGCCAGGGCCGTACAGCATGACTGGTACCTATGGTACAAGTTCTTGCTGTGAATCCCCATGTGTCTGTAGGGTGTTCAGCTTCCCACCCTGATAAGTTCAGAATAGCTCTGCCTTGCTGCCATGTTTTGCACCAGGTTGGCAGAAAAGCCCCTGGCATGAGCTTTTTAAGATGAATTTCTGTACTCTCTTGGAGAGTCATTTGTCACTGATGTGTGGATCATGGCTACATCCTCTCGCCTTAATTTAGCATCATTGTTTAGATGGTTTTAGCCAGATTTGTGAGGAAGAGGAGGCTTCGTTAATTTATCTCTGTTGCTGCCCCCGTTCTTCACTAGTTTTCAGAACACTTGTGTGCCAGTAGCAACCTCATTGCCGCGTGTCTTGACCTGGGAATAACGATCTTCTGAGGTTCAACCAGTGCTGTGGCAGTGAGGTGTAGCAGGCCTAGGTTTGACAGGCCTTGCTCCATCCCCTGCCTTGTCTGTCCCCATTTGCCCCTTGCCTGCAAGGGACTGCCTCGCTTGGGTCCCTGGGGAAAGGGCTCATGTGGGTGTGTTGCCACCTTGCATTCCTGTCCTCTTGTGGCCACAAAGATGGCAAGGAGAGGTCAAAGATTTGGTATCTGGAAGGGTGCATACCCTAAAAGAGAAAGGAGCCCCAAGTATGGTTATTACTTGTTGAAATCTCTTTCTTTCTTTCTTTTCAGGAAGTATTTCATTTTAATGGCCTCGTAAACAGCTTGCTGTTTGCATATGGGGGGAAAAAAAAAAGAAAAGAAAGAATCCTCAAGAGAACAATATCAGATCATTTGTTAGTGGAAAAAAAAGCTTTCATGCTTGTTAATTGCATTTTAGAGTCTTCTGTTATTAGCATATCTAGTTAAAGGGAAGCCTTTCCTTTTTAAGAGTTGTGGGAGAAAAGTACTATATGAGCTTATTTTCTTTTCTTAAAAAAAAATACTAAGAGCCGGGCAATGGCACTTTAAAAGAGGATGGGTAATCAAAGTGTTGGAGGCAATGTTAAAATTTGCAAATAACAGTGCAAAAACTGGAGCATCTCTACTTACTGTCAAGTGTGGCTGACTAGAGAGTGTTTTGAAGAGTGAGGCAAAATGTTAATAGAAATTCCTTGTTTTATAATTGCAAGTTTATAATTTATTTTTAAACTGTTATATGAATGTGGGAAAAGCTGTGTAAAGATCAGGCATATAGCAGAGTAGTACTCTATTTCTGACAGCAGTCACACATCCTATGAGTAGTAAAAGTGAGATGATTTCCGGAATGTGCCATGTTATTTTTTGTGAAACAGTCTAAGCATTTTAAAATGCAATTTGTTTATAGGACATAAGATGCCAGTGCAACTAAGTATTGGAGTGTAGTAGCTTATTCCCAAGTTAACAGGGAGGGGGGAGTGGCATTTACAGTAACAGAAGATTCAGTCATATGTGCAGCACAAGGAAGCAGATTCATGCTAAACCAGTGCTAAACCTGATTACAGTAGCCAAAAAGTGGGAGTTGCCTTTTAAAATGGTGAATATTTGGCAGGGTTTTTAAGCACTTTTTCCCAGATACTTCAAAGAATTTCTAACAAGATTTTCAGTATGTTCAGGGTTTTGTGTGGATGGTGTCACTTGCTGCTGAAACCATGCTGCTTGCAAGCAGCTGAAAGTGCGATTTGCAGCTTCAGAAATAAGAGGTTTTAGTAGTCTAGTGGAATTGGTAGGATTACATTGAAATTCAGCATATGTGAAAGGTGTCTAAATGTCCATATCGCCTTAGAAACTTCACTCTTTAGGAGCTAAGCACTTGTTTTCAGCACTTTTTTACGATTTGGAGACCTAGGGGCCTGGAGCTAAGTCAGCCCTGATGCGGGAGGACAGTCGCTCTGACAAATCCTGCATTTGACCCACATTGCTGCATCCTCACCAGAGTCCTCCCAGCGCGATGCTGAGTTTTGTCTGTTTTAAGAATGACTCTTTTTGCTCTGTTCATGTTTTCTGCTGGTCGTGCAAGTTGATGTGAGCTTGATCTCCTAAATAATGTCAGATGGCTGGAAATGAAGGCCAATGCAAATAGGCAGGAAGGGGGGGTGGTGGGTTGGCTGGTTTCAGCCATTTTGTTTTAGACAGGGGACAGTTGGAACAGGAAATGTGGGAGGATTGTTGCATGTCTTGTGTTAGATGTCTTTTATTAGAGGGCATCACATCTGACCTCTTGTGCAGCTGAGAGGTTTGAATCTTTGCTTTCTGACCCCTACCCATAGTGGCTTTCAGCTAGTTTCTGCAAATGGGTCTTGGGGGAAGGTCAGGCAGAGATGGGGATGTGACCGTAGCAACTTGAGCCTTCCTTCCAAGTGCCAATGAAATACTCGTTTCTGAAATGGCTACATAAATACTGGTTTGAGAGGAATTAGCAGTTCTGTACATGCAAGCTTATTAATCTCTTTTCTGAGATGACCTGTATTATTATGATATATGCTCTGCTTGCCCAAATCAGTTTGTTCAGAGTTTTTTTTTCTTCCGATGAATAACTACGTATCATCAGAACAAGCTTCTATGCCAGAAGCTTGTATCAACCTGCATTTTCATCCTATTTTGGCTTTTAGTAATCTTCTTAGTGTTATCTTCTGCAGCTGTTATAATGAAAACACAGTACCTCCTACCCAGACTTAGAAACATCCTCCCAGTGAAAGATTTGCTGCAGAACACTGCTTCTACACATTTATATCTCTCTGCGTCCTTCTGAACAAATATTTACCTTACGGTGGTGTTCATTTTGAGAGCTGCTAACCACTTATTGTTCTGCAGGCCATATGCAACCTTCGGTAATGGAGGGAAATATAATTTCTAAGTGCTAAAATGCATACCAGCACATACAAACCAATAACCAGCACAGTGTGATTTGAAGAAATGACTTCCCCCTATACAGTGCATATTCTTTAAAGAGAGCAACTACTGCTTTCCAGCTCATTGTAATTCACACTGCGTCCAGCACTACTGGAAAACTAATGAAAATGCTGGGAGTACAAGGCTTTATTTTACTGTTGAGAATTCTCAGTGGTTACAATATTATGTTGTGCCTAATTCTCCTGGTATCACATTTTTTTTAACAGTGATTTTTATTTTCAGCCCAGTGATCCATTTCATGAATTAACCCCCTAACTTCTGAATATACAACATAGCACAAAGGAGCTTTCAAAGCAAAAGGCTTTCCCCAGATTAAATATAAATATGAAAAATCTTCTCCATCAACTAGAAATCTTACATGCACAGTCTCACAAACATGAAAATTTGGGAAGTGGAGGCTTTTAAGTCAGGAAAATCCAAGTGCTGGGACAGGAGGAGGAGGTGCTGGTTTTATTTTTTTCATCCAGGATTATGAGATGAAGCGATGCAGCTGTTGCCATAGTAAAATTTTATTAAATTTTCTAAAAGCCAGTCAGCACCACTGAGAAAAAAAAGCAAATGTGAGGTATAAACACTTTTTGAATGATTTTGTTTTCTCGTGTTTTTATAATGAAAACTACCTTTAAATCCTTTTGACTTTCATTGAAAAAAAACAAATGTACCAGTGGTGAAAAGTTAGTGAATATATATTTGAATTTGTGGTATTATACATCTCCAGATATAATTCATATATTTCCAAAAATTATAATTCATGAAGTACCTTCACTTGTCAGCTATGTGATTAAAAATTCCTCTCCCCAGTTAATTGGGCGAGTATTAAAATACAGAAGATATTATCGCTCAAGTATAATATATGGTATCTCCTCATGTTTGTTTAAATTTCAGGGGAATTTACTGCCATTTTGGTTGCCTACTTTTGCTGTGCTATTCTTGGGTAATTTAGAATGCATCTAAAGAACAGCCTTATTTCCTGCTGCCCAGCACACAGCCTACACATCCGTAGAGGGACTGAGAGACAAAAAGGACCATCACATGCCCTGGCTTTTGCTACTCAGTGTCTAGTTTAAGGGAGACGCTGGGGAGTGTGTGGCAAGGAAATAAAAGGAAAAAAGTAACTTTTGGCTGTGTCAGTATTGGTACTTGCATTGTTCAGGAGTCCCGTTAAAGGTGTATAATGCAATTTCTGACGCATTGCTATAATGTTTAAAAAAAAAAAAATTCCAAGCAGCCTGAATTACTGTGGCCAGAGCAGTCACACAGGTGGGCCTCTGCACTTTGGGTTTAAAGATGTCTTTCAAAGATTGCCCTCCTGTCACGTGGCAGGTGGAGGATGGCAGCCTCATTACACACCCCATATAACCATTTTCCTTTAGAGGTTCCTAAGTTCCTCCCATTATAATGCTTGAAAACTTTGAATAACATGCTAGGAGCTTTATGCTGCCGGATGAGAATAAGTGTCTATGGCTGTTTGAGATGGTCTTGAGCCATGTCACCTGGCCTCTGCTTGCTGGTATTTGTCAGATCCTGTGTCATATATCGACCAGCCCCAGAGGTTGCTACATGTACAGACAGCATCTCAGATGGCACTAAGTTTAGATAGTTAATCCTTCCTCAGGCAACTCATGCCCTCACTAATGCAATTTGCACTTTCAACTTTTCCCAAGAAGCAGCTGTATGTTGAAGGGTTTTTATTTTGTTTGAAGAGCTTCATGTGTTTGCTTTGTGTTCTGGCTTTAGGAGAGAAGGCACATGAGCTCTTCTTGCCCATTAAAGGCAGAGAGGCTGATGTTGCTCATAATTTTACAAGGAATTGCCTCCCTTGTAGCTTTGCTGCATAGATGGGCTTTTCTCTCTTAGCGCTGAAAGCTCTGCCATAACAAGAGGATTGACCAGGACCTTGTGCCTTCATTCTGGAGATTGTGATACTTTATGTAGAATGAACCTCATTCATTGATTCTCTTGAAAGTCAAGATTAAAAAAATAAAAATTGTCACCTATTTGCAATTTGAGAACTCCAGTAAAGCCCATCCTAACTAATAAATGGCAGATATGACTGCTTTGGCAGTAAAATTCTGCAGGTACTAAGAGTTGCTGTCACTACAGTGGGGCTATATATCTTAAATCAACAGCAACAAGCCAAAGTCTCTCATTTGAATTAGCCACAAGACCTTGAATCTGGCTTGATATTTTAAAAGGAGGAGACTTAAAGATGGGATTTCTTGTTCTTAAATTTACAACGTAGCTTAGAATCGACATAAAAGATGAGAAATAACAGATAAAGGGCTTAATAATAGAAAATGGGCCTGGGAGAAGGGGAGTAACTCATGATGCTTTCTAGCCCAGGCTCTTCCTTGCATAGAGCAGTAAGGCAGTTTTGGGCAGCATGGTAAATACGTAGCAGCAGGGCCTTGCAAACTAACTGCTGTTCTTCAACGCTCATATGAAAATTCATCTTTGAAAATTTAACAAGCAGGTAGAAGAACTTGCTAACATTGGCTAAGTGGGCTACAAGCCACAGATGATTAAGAGAAAAATGAGGAGAGACCGGAGAGGGCCTTGACGGTGAAGGTGGAGGAAAGGGGGAAACTAAGGTGAATCCTAAGAAAAGGATGTTAGAGTGACGAGGCCACTAGGTTCTTCAGTGCCATTTGGGAATGGATATGAGTAAGGAACGATTGTGTTTGTCAAAGGTAAATTTGTTTTTGTACCTTAAATTTTTACCTAACAAAAGAACAGTTTCCTGTTGCTGGAGTCCACACATGCAAATAGTGTTTCTGCAGTGAAAGTACATAAGAATACTTCGAAAATGAACAGCCTGAGTGGGTATTTCAGTTTATTTGGAACAAGAGTCTGGTAAATAATTTTTTTTCTTCCTTATTTTTTTCTTCCTTTCTGTTGAAGAAACCAAAGCTGTGGCTACTTGATATTGTCTTTCTCCAGGAAGTGATATTCTGCAGTCTTTGAAAGCTCCAGTCCAAGTATTAAGAGTTTTCTGGCGAGGAGTGAGGGCCATCTCCAAGTCCTCCCCTGACACAGAATAAGGCTTGCATAGCCAAGACCCTCCTTATGGAGGTCTTGTCCAGGTAAATTGTTTATCTCCTCCATTATCTGCAGTATAAATTAAATAAAGATTGCAGGCATTATATCATGGTTATATGTGTGCAGCACGATACACATTAGGATATGGTCTTAGTTTTCTAGGTATTCCAGGTGATTGCCTGTATTTAATCTGTTTTTCAGTTTTGTACAGTATAGCAATTTCATCGGTGAATACGTCTCATGTTTTGCCTTTACTAAGCAAGGTTTTCATTTTTTGTACTTGTTCTTTTTCCTACTGCTTGTTTTCAATTAGAGAAAGTAGAAAGAGAGATCCAGACATCCCTGCCTTGAGGGAAAGCTTGTTTTGAGTGAGCTGGTACAATTCCTCTTAAATAAGTGGATTTGTCTGAAATAATTTTATGCTTCAGCATGATAGCAGATATTTCTTCTGCAAAACTCAGTAAGAAGAGAGTTTGACATGAGCAATAAGGTGTGGTACAGCGCTGTCCTGTTTCCCCATATTGCTACCTTGTAATCCCCCAAGCAGCTTTCTTATTTACAACATTGGCTTTTACAGCGTGGTTATACCAGTGAGATAGGTATTACAGTAATAGTTGTTGAAACAACATCTCATAGCTAAATTGTGCTGACTTCCTGCTGTTGATTAACAAGCACTTCTTATGGTGACTATTGACTGCTTTTGCTGGGCTGGAATTTTTAAGGGATTAGTTTATTTTATGACACCCTCTGTCTGTAATTGGTAAAACAAAGTCTTTTATATTTAAAAATGAGCTCATTCATTATTGCAGCCATTACCTAAGATCACTTGTAGTAGAACTGATATTTACGCGTGACAGTTTACGCTCATCTGTTAAAAGGTTATCTTTTCCCAGCATGAGAAGGCAAGACTGTGCTTCTTTCTTTAAAGAGGAAAAAAAAAGAAAGAAAAGGCAAAATCCTAAACAAATGCTATACATTAAAGAAGCAACAGTGTATGTAGCACTTTTTCAAGAAGTGTGTACCTTAATTTCAGTCATTCAAGTGTAGTTGAGCAATCCTAATGGACTAAAGTCAATGTTGTTATGCTGGGCAGATACTGGATCAGAACGTGACGCAAAAGTTTAGCCTTCACCTGAGCAAGGGACAATGATCATGTGGAATATGTATGTTACTGAAGGGGTTTGTCTATCTTCATGGTTCAGATTACAGTTTAAAGATAACGGAGACTCTGTATAAAGAACTGATTCCATGATTTAAAAAGATCTCTTCTTTCCTCTTAGTTTTTTAAATCTTTATTAGGAGGAGTTATGAGTTCTTCCCCATAGTTAAACCTTACTGGTTTTGATCCTCATGTTCTGACCTGGAGAGAAAGCCCAAGCATCAGGAGAAGTTAGATGTCTATATCTTGTGGTTATCGATAGGAGTTGCATTTAGTGTGATAAAAAGAAGGGCTGCAAAGAGTGTTTTTTTTTTTTTTTTGTTAAAGAAAATACCAGGAATGGATTTGTAGGGGATTGTCCCCTATTTTTGGCTGATGCTGGGAAAGCAGAACTCCGGTCTGTGAGTGAGGGACTCCTCTTGGCCTGAGAACTGGTAACAAGAACCTGTTTTCCCCTCCAGCGATAGCCAAAACAGGAGGATGACAGCATTGGCCATTAAATGAACATAGCTTTAAATATAGGCAGGCATTTTAAGTTTTCTGCTCTCTAAATTAGATTTACTGCTGTTGGATCATATTTTCATAAAAAAAAAATCTTATTAAATGCAGGGAGCCTAAAAGCTGCACTGTTCTATTAGATAGTGTTTAGAAAGGAGAGTTGTGCTCCTGGGAAGAAAAAGAAATGCTGTTTCTTTCACAAGTGCACTTGAGCTTTGCAATGCTTTCTGCATTTGCTCTTTCATTCATTGCAGGAGAGTGTGATTTGTCGCAACTTTTTCTTACGAGATCAAAAAAAGAAAGAAAAATAATGACTTTTCCTTTCTGTTAAGTGGCCTGTAGAAGGGGGATTCATTGATGGACACTTCAGACAATAAAGATAAAAGATGAGATATCTTCATCACTGATTTGTCTGCACTTAGGTGAAACTAATAGCAGTAATAGCTAATGGCAATGTAATTTTTGACCACTGAAATGAAGCACTTAAAAGTAGCTTTTGCCAGGAAAGATGAAAAGGTTTTTCTTTCTTTTTTTGTCTCCTTTATACACAGGTAGCATTAATTCACAACCTTTATGTGACAGATCAGCCCACACATATTATATTAAGAAAAACTCTCCAAAGCTTACAAGGAAGCTCTTGCAATGTCTCCAGATGGAGCAGTGCTAGGACAGTAACTTTCTGAAACCAAAATGCTTAGAAAATATTGTTGTGTGCTGCATTGTAGTATGTGTATGGGATGCTTGACAATCAATAGAGAATTATATCCTGCCTCTACAATTTTGTCTCGATTTTACAGATGTTGGGATTTGATGGAAGTATTTTTTTTTCCACTCTCATCCAAGCAACAGTAAGCTACAGACTTGCAAGGAAGGCGAAGAGAGAGCCACGCAATGTTGGCTTGTCCACGCTTCCCGCTTACCCTCCGTCATTCTGTCCAAGTCGGCTTTTGTTCTCTTCCTTTCGGAAGTTTTCAGTCTACTAGGCACTGAAGTAGGGAAAGATATTGGAATGAAGTGGCATTTTTCTTCTTGTTTGCTTTTCTTGTGAAGCTTGTTTTCTCTTCTCTTTTTTCCAGCACTACGGAAGGTAACAACTCATATAATATGCTTTAGGGATTATGATTTGAAATCTTGGGAGTCTTTTGAGGTTTGAAAAAAAATGAAATATCCAGCAGACCAGAGAGACTAAGAAATAATTGCCTATAAATTGCAATAATGGCCATTTATCCCGAAGCCTCCACCTCTTTAACTCTCCAGTATTCTCTAAGATGACTTTCATGATTGAGTGGCACTAGGCACCTAGAGTAGACAGTAAAATATTTTTGCTGCTGAGTGGAGAAGCCCGAGAAGTGTGGATTGAAGTTACTTTGAGTGTAAAGGCACTCGCCTCATGTCTGTACATAGACGCAAAGAATATTTTCCCTGTGCAGGTCCTTGTTCTGAGAGAGGGACGAGCGTTGCTGTGGAATGGTGCTCCAGTTTGGTAGTGGGGTGCACAGGCGATACGGAGACGGCTTGAGCAGCTGGTGGAGCCACAGCTAGTCCTGCCCAAGCCAGTGGGAGAAGCTGAAGCAGCACTGTGAGGACGGAGGGAGAAGATATTTTGCATCTATTTCCTGTTTGGAAAATGGAAATATTTCCCAAATTTCTTGCATATTGGAGATAAAAGAACATGCAACATTTTACTCTTGCTTCAAAACAGAATTTATTGTGAAATATAGTTATTTTTTATATTATTTAGTGTCATGAAAGTAGAATCAATTCATCATATGCTTGATGGTGACATACAGTCTACATATTTTCCTGAAAAAAAAAAGCCCAAATTGATGGATTATGGCATTTTGCCATTCTGGACCATCAATGGGAGTCTACTGTCAGTGATAGTACCAATTAATATAGGGTACATTCAGGACTGACCAAAGTAAAATATGTATCAGAACAGATTTGGCTTTGAAATGAAGTATTTTTTTAATGTAATTTTAAAAATTGGCCAATAATATTTAGCATACTACTGTCCCCTCAGAGACATGGCAGTGATAAATTATTTTAATGGAAATTTTCCAGTCATGTCTAGAGCAGTTTTCTTCTGCAGGAAAGCTCTCATGGCAATTAATACTTAGGTAGTGAATCTCTGACAGAACTGTGAAAGTCAGGAGTATATGACAGGTTAACTAAAGAAAAGCAATGCTAGCGAATAATTATATGCATTATGCCATTAATGATAATTTCTCCATTACAGCATAGAAAATAAGTGGGAGGTCACCAGACAGAGAAGAGAGCAAACAAATGAACAACAACAACAAAAGTAAACCCTCCTGTCTCCCTCCTCCTCCAGGTACCCTGTGTCTCAAAGCCTTTCTTGTGTTAGGGAAACCAATTATACCAAAGCTGCTAACCTAGTTCCCTTTTAAGTGCTAAAATTGTGAAGACTCTTTCTTAGTCTAGGTAGCAATTAGCAGTCACCTCATCCTAAGGCTGATGTAAGCCAGGTAGCAGCCTGCTCAATGAGCCCTTTCATGCTGAGCTGAATAGGAACAGGCTGCTGGTAGCAGGAAGGTACCAATTAATACTGGAGTAAATTTTTGTAGTTCTTGCTCATAGGCATCATTTTTTCCTGCAGTATGCTGCTTTTTCTCATGCTACCTACCACTGCACTGGCTACTGTCACTTTTTGCCTGTCTATTGTGCAAATTCATTCACAGAACTCATAGTTCTGCAGAGTATGTTTTTCTCCCTTTTCAGGCTCATGTGCATGACATTAACTGAAGCCTACAGGTAAAGTTACTGTGAGAGACAGGAACAGGCTGCCTTGCATGCTTCCTTTACGTATGCATATGCAAGCATGCCCTTGGTGCTTTATGTGCTGGCAAATAGATGAGCTACTTGAAAAGTGAGTTTTGGCATGTAGGCAATTCACCACAGTCTAGGAATGCTGTTCATTGTTTTTCATGTCTTTCAGGAAGCCAAAGCTTTATTAACTCCATTCATCTTGGAAATAAAAAATCTTTGCAGCTGCTACCATAAGTATCTTTAATTTTTGCATACTCTAAAATCAGAACTGAGTGTTTTTTTTTTTTTTAAGTCAGTTTTTCTGTAGCAGCATCTAATGAGTTTTCTAAAATTCTTAAAATTTACTGGAGGCTGTTTACTGGAGCCTATTGCTACGTCTGAGCTTGTTAGCCATAGATGGGTCGTAGATATGTTCCAGTGTATCTGTTTACTCACTTATTCTGTTCTCCTTCGCTCACGGACCATAAGTTGCTATTGGATGCTCTGGACAGGAAGGAATCTTTACGTATCTCCAGGGCTGACCATGTTTCTATGTAAGGAAGTAGCATTTGATGTGCTTTAAATCAACTTCATGAATTTCTCAAATTTTTCTAGTAGTCATTCTGCAAATTGCCTGCTTTACAATAAAGCAAAATATTAAGTGACCTCTTACAGTCCTATAAAAGGGCCAGAGAGACTTGTAGGCATGACCATGCATTCTCTAAATTAAAGTAAATCAGTTTTCTAAGTTGTCATCTCTATTTATGTGAAACATATGTAGTGCTTAAAAAACAAGTTTTAAAAAGTGTAGGTATAGCTTAAAGAAGATGTATATCTAGGAGAAAAGAAGTTAGTATCTCAAATGAAGGCTTCTAAATACAACTGAAATATTTTTTTTTCCAGAGTAAGTTCTCACTGACAAAAAGTGTTCTGGGGTGAGATGCTTCATAAAAATGATTATTGTTTTGTTGTTGGAAATATCCAATTCATAGCATCTTGTAGAGTGATGAATTCTGAGTAATGGAAAATAATTTAAAATATTACAGATAACATTCTGCTATGAAATTTTCCAGAAAAGAGTTACTCTTTTGTACACACTTTCATTTTTGCACATTTGTTTAAATATATAATCAGTAGCCAAAACTCCATGAAAGTTCTATCATATTCTGACAACCTGAGTCGTCCCCCAGAAATTTGTAGCCCAGAATGTAACCTTTTATGGGTCTGCTGTGGAACTTTACACACACTATTTTCCACTGTTTAACACTCGTTCTTTTGGAGAAGAAATAGAGAAGGGAAATGCACACTGCCTTTAGGGAATTAGATGTTGCTGAACAGCTACTTGCAAGAGTTTCCTATTAAAAAAAAAAAAAAAAGAAAAGACACACACACAAACACACACATGTACTCACTTTATTTAATTTAAAATCCAAAAAATATTTTTAATATCTCTTTGTAAGTGACTCCTAAAGAAATCAAGTGCTTCTCTCTAAGCTTCTTGAAGTGTCAGCTACTTTATGGTAATGCTTTTTAATAAAAGCCTCATTTAGATTTTTGTCTTTTGTTCTTCTTGCTACTGTTTAGTTTGATCCTTTTCAAGCCACTAAGTAATGATTCACAATGTACCTTTTTCAAGGCCTGTGGAAGCTTCTTTAAGACTGTTTGGAAAATTGATCTAAACTTTTTAGTGAAGGAGAGGGAAAGGGAGCAGGATATATTATCAGTATCAGGCTTGGCTGTTTGTAGTATGCAAGCTAATCACTAGCTGAGATGTTACATTTGCATTGTGTTTGCTCCTGATGGGCATAGATGCAAGCTTGGCAATTCTTTTTGACCTCAGTTGCGATTTGTAGTGTCCTGTAGGCAGGGACATGGGGTGCACAGCAGCAAGGTGCAGAATCAGCATAAGCTGGTAATGTTGCTCTTGAATGGTTTTCTTATTGTTTATGTGAGATGGTAGATATTTCTGGTCTAAATTTCAGTGTGTGGTATAACACACAGTTAACAGGCAAGTTGTTAGTCACTGTCCGTTTTCCTGTCAATCTATTGGGCATAGAAAGTGCTTATGGTTTATTCATTTTTATAGATAAATACGTGCAGGACCTTAAGGGAAGGTTACCCTGTTCTTCCCATGAGCAGTAGTCTTATCTTATCTTAAGTCTTATCTTTTTCTCAAACCCTTTATTCTTTAAGTTCATTCAATACTTTCTACTCACTCATTTGGGATGTAAAGTGTAAAGTGGGATGCAGTTTTGCATGTTCATTTTATGGAAGTAAATACTGTGGTGATGGAATATTTTAATCATAGTGTGGAAATTTTTCATTTTAATTTCTCTATGTGTAAAAACGAACATAATTTACATTCAGTGCTGTCTTCTGCTTTTCTGCTCAGTGGTTGGGTGAGCTTTGGGGATCAGCTTGATGCTGCTGCAATTTTTGGCAGGTATTCAAGCCTTTAAATAATTGCCCATTTCTTTAATTTTCAGAAACGATCCAGAAATAGTAGCTATGACATTATGTGAAATCTGATTTGACAATATGCAAGGTAACAGAGATAACTGAAAGGCAACATAATCCACCATCTATCAAGTAAGGATACTTGTGGATCTCTCAATTCATGATTCCTGGAATTCAAGAACTGAGATCCAAAAAAATCCAAACTGAAGTTAAAGACAACTCTGAACATTAAGCAGATGTAATCATGCATTTCCTACCAGAATGAACAGTATGGGGAGAAATGCACGAAGTGAACAAAAACTAGTGCAAACATTTTGAAAATTTTGAAAGAAGTTGCAGGAGGAAAAGTATGTTGGGATTTTCCCTATCAGCCCTTCTCTGCCTCTCCCAAATCAAGGTGAGGCTTGAACATGCAGCGCAAAGCTGTGTCTATTTTTGTGATGATTATTTAACAACAGCCCATATATTTGTCCTTCTGATCCTTGTGACTTAATGAAAATTCAGTGGGAGCATGAGGGATGATTTTGTGCCTTTAGCAAATAATGTTGAAAAATTTTGGAAAGTTATCATAGGAAAGATATTTTCTAGTCGGAAAAACTGATTTTCCAGAGATTTTTCTTGAAGTATTGCTGTTTTGGATTTGGTCCTGTTCCAGGAATCCTTAAATTAGGAGCACTTATTATTTGTGAATGATGCACTAGTTATTTTAGTGTGTGATATATTCCCACATATGAGTCACATCCAAGGAGAGCATATGTTCAGGAACAGTCAAAGAAAAAAGTTATTTGTTAGCTCAGTGGCTACCTTCAGATTAACAACTCCATCTACTTCCTCTTTTATTCTTCAGTTGCTGTAGTATATTTTTTCTCTGGAGGAGTATGTATGTGTGTATAGATGATACATATGTCTGAACTATAGATGTGTGTGTATAGATATATATATATAGTCACAATTATGTACACACACACCTTAAATCCCAGGAGGCAACATTTATGAATTGACCTGTTGCTCCTGAAAAACCCCCACTAATCTAGGATGCAAGAAATGCATGTTTTGTATACTGGTGAGGAGGCGGGAGAGCCCCATCTACTGATTAGTAAATTTTCTGTTATTACTAAACACCAATCGCTGAATTTCGAACAACTTTTTTTTTCCACCATTTAGCTTATCTCTGAATTTCTGATTGATCTGTTGTATTAAATAATCAGATTGAAATGTTGAAAGGAGTAAATAACAGAGACTTGAATGAATGTGTGCTGCAAATGAATAACTAGAGCCCTGGTAAGACAATAAGAAAGAGTAAATGTAGCTCTTTAAAACATCATTGCATTCTAGATGCTTTGATCTGTGTGTCAGTTCTTAGGAGAGATTAAATGTCTTGTCTGTGTGGAGGATATTGCAAGGACAGCATGTAGTGACTGGATTTGTAGTGTAATAACGTAAACATTGCTGCCTTACTATTTCATTCTATCGCTCCAGAGAGTACTTTGCAGACAGTAGAGACTACAGTGGAACAGTAATTACTGGATACTGGTTTGTTTTTGTTAAAACTGTGCAATCTTAACAGTGTGAAGAGTAATATACATAGGTGATTTTTTTCACTACCCATGGAATTTATGGGACAATGCAACAGTGTTACTTTTTCATAATTTTTCTCCTCACGTAGCATGCACTAAGTCATCGTTGCGCAGCCTTGACATTAAGGCCGAGTAAACCTTAAGTGCAAGTAGCTCTGTCATTGACTGCTAATGACATTTGAATGAGCGCCTTAGCCGTTCCCAGCATGGCTGGAAGCAGTGTGCATCCTCACAGTGGTTATAAACTCATGAGAGGCTTAGCTTGATATCAGATTTGCTTGTGTTCACTTGTTTTGAGTGCGTTTGGCCACGTTCACTTCGTTACTGGTCCCTCTTGGGAACAGGAATGATGCTACTCACAAACGGTGGTTCTCTAACAGATCCTCATTTCATGACCTATGGAAATTACAGGAGCCACGTTAAGCATTAAACTCTATCAGCTGTTATTCAAGATAAATTTAAAGCATACAGCGAGTGAGCAGAGGTGCTTTTAAACTTCTTAAATGTGCAAAAACTATTTTTTCTTAATTCAACAAGCATGTCACAGAACGAGCGGTGTCAGGGGGTGAGTGATGCAATGCAGTTCACTAGTGTGAGGGAAATAGTTATATATTTTGTTGATAATAGACAGTGGTTTTAATAAGATTCAATGACAAGGTCACTGTTTTTGACTGTTAGGAGGACAAGTTTCTATATAATTATCAAGGAGACCCTGCTGTTGAGTCATGGGGTTCAGATTGGACCACTTGGCTTTCCACACCTCTTCTCAGAGGAGCCTGGGTGTGTTGGGATCCAGTTTTAGTGCTAGACTTGGTCAGCATTTTATTACTAAGGGATCATGTGCACTAGGGGATTATGTGTTTTTTTACTAAATGATTATGGATACAATTTAGTAAAGCTTAAAACATTTACAGAGTTTGAGTATGCTCTTGTTCACTTATGTGGATCTCTGGCTGATAAGGACATCCTTACCCTGAGGAGTGTCCTTGAGAGGCGTCCCTGCTCAAGGGGAGATCCTGTCTTGCCTAGAGAGCTCAACAGGTTCTGGGGCTGTCCTCAAATTTACAGGATAAGATGATTGACTTACAGTCATTTGTGCATGTGGGCTGAATTTTGGCTGGCACATGCTTCATTAGCCCTTGTCTCCCCATCAGTGTCCCCCGAGTCAATGTTCTCCAGTAGGATGCGACCATCACGACTGATACTGATGGTTATTGTTCAAGTGGGAGAAGAGATTAGGGGGGCAGCCACCACCACCACGTTACGCTACCAGTGGGTAACACCTGAACAGGGCTACCTGTGAAACCGGCTGGGAATGGCACACATCCATCATGCAGGTCCATGCCAGTTTTCCAGGAAATGGCATACGCAGGGTTATAATATCCACTTCCAAAAAGCACCCACAAGCTTCCTTGTACTTTCCCAAGCCAAATCAGAAAAACTGAATGAAGCTACAAGTTGCAGATGGGGCTGTGCCCCGGCTCTGCTGTTTCCCAAAGCGGGCTGCATGCTGGGGTGCTCCTGTGGCTGGAATTAAGTCACCAGCCGGCTCTGAGCTGTTGCTGGCGTTGTGGCTGCTCGGAGGAGCCTCGCGCTGGGCTCTGTGGGACTGCGCTCTCCCTCAGGTGGCCGCTCCGCTCTGTGGCAGCGGCGCTCGCACACGCTGAGCTGCCCTTGGCTGCTGCCGCTCCTGGAGTATCGCCTGAACCCGGCCTTGCTTCAGAACCGGTCACAGCATCACCAACGCCAGCAATGTCATCTTGCTTTGCAAATGAAGCTTCCCGGCCCGGTTTCTCCATGTCCAAGAGTAACGTTATTCCCAAGGGGTTCCTGTGTTTACACTCAATAACCCCGTTCTCCCCCTCCAACAAATTCCCAGCTCAGTGCCGCCGCGGGGAGCCTAGCTGGGCGTACGCATGGATGCTGCACGGGGCTCCAAGCGCCCTTCTGATCTGTGTAACAGTAAAAGAAGATGAAATGGCAAGAGAAGAAAAAAACAAAACCAAAACAACCTGGCTTCTGAGCGTGATGCCAGTGCTCCTCCTCCCTTGTGGCTCCATTGCCAAGGCAGCTGGTGCAGGAGCACTGCCGTGGCCTTTCTAGGCCTTGCACAGCTGCCCTGCAGGGAGGCATTGTGTCTGCTTCCCAGACCTCAGCTTTATATGTGTTGAATAACCTGGGGTAAAATATGTTACCAGCAGGTGAAATTTTGGGTCACCAACCTGTCAGCACAGAAAGATATTTTTTCTTTTCATTTCCCCCCTTTTACTTCTACTCCAGGAAGGATGATGAGAATGTGTGCCAGATCAGAGTTTCAGTGTTGAAGTGCACAGGGAAAATCAAGTGTGTGAAAAGTGTTGGACTAAAAGGGAAAAAAAAGATTTAAATAGATTAGTTTAAACCTTTTTCAATGAAACAGCCCAAAATACAAATCCTGTAGTAGTAGCTCAGTGACATTTTTCCTAGATATAGTTATTTCATGATAACAAAATAAATTAATATTGTATAAAAAAGAGGCAGGAGGCTCCACAAGGGGTAGGAACAGATACTGTTAGCAGTATCAGGATTACTTTTTAGAGGAAATTGCAAGAGAAACTGTTGAAAGAGTAAATTCATTTTGTGAAATTATAATCCAATACACCATCTGGGAAAGAGAATTGTTCCAGCTGGGTAAAAAGTGTTAGTGCTTTACTGTGATAAATACTAACTCATGGTAAAATCCTGTTTTCCTGATGCTGTTAACTTATTTCTTGTGTGTGTGTGTGTGTGTGAATATGTATATACATCTGTCTGTCTATGTATGTCTATATATAAAAATAAAAATATATACTTCTGAAAAAGATAGCAAGGGTAGAAAATATATGACCATGTATTCAATACCTTAAATTACTGAAAATTTACATTTGACAGGAAAACTATTTGAAGTGTTTTCATTATAGAATATGACATGAGCAACATTAATTCAGATGTTGGAAACAAAATCTTTATTTTTATCTCTATGCTTTAGCTTCAGGTGATGGAATTTACTAGAAAAAGACCTTTGCAACACTTGTGATTTTCAGTGCAGTGAGCAGTACGGCATAAATCAGTGGCCCTCAACTGAGTCCTTAGGCTTGAAAAAGTTAGGTTTAAATTAAGCTTAAGTAAAGAATAAGGCATGTTTTGCAGATATGCATTTGGGGATGCATTTCAACCACAAATTAGTTGTTATTACTGAGGCAATTCCTTTTTCTCATAGATGAACAAGTTGGGAAGACCTCAGAGTTGTGTCATATAAAAATAGCTTTAGCAACCAGATGCGTCTCAGCATGTGCTAAGCATTACGTGGTATTCAGCTTAGTTTTTGTTAGTACACTGGGCATGTAAGACCGAATTGGATTTTCCACAATGAAGCAAAATGTTTATTAACAGAAACTTTGCTTCTGGAGGCTCTAAATATCTCTCTCTATTAATGTCCTTGAAAATCGATTGCATCAGTAAATAATACTTGAGAAGCACAGTTATCAACCTGCTGCCCACCATCTCCTTCCCTGAGCCCCATGCACCTCCAGAGCTGCCCCAAATCTTTGTGGTCTACTTTGCCGTTAGGTCTCCATAGTGTGTTGGTGCTTGCACTGCCACCCTGGGTTGGAGTGACTTTTCCCCAGGGCACTAGCAGCCACCGTGGAATGATTGCGCAGGGGTCCATGACCGGCCCAAGAAGAAATGCTTGTCGTGTTCAAGTCCCTCGTAACACATGCTTTTGTTCTCCAATGTTATTTACGAAAACACTAAACAGAATGGATCCTCTTTCTATTCTGCCTGTTCTTGCTTCCTTACTTGCTTTTTAGGGTGCCCTGCAGTAGCCTGTTTCTTTTGCATTTGTCAGACCCTGCAAAGCACTGCACTGCTACATAGCCCTGTTATGTAGCTCTATTCCTGGCTGTGGTAAATGCTACAGTGTTGGCTGATCCTTGAGTTTCCATCTCCCAAAGGAAGAGGAGGACCCTCTTCTCTCCCATTACAGTCTGGAGGGATAAGAAGGGAGATGGGGAGCTGTGTGGCACATCTCACGGAGGAGGTCACATCCTATGCAAAGCAGCATACAGAATGGCAAGCTGGCTGGCATTGCACATCAGTGTGAATATTTAGGACTGAAGTTAGGGTGTTTCACACTCCAGCTCTGCAGGATATTCAGTTGAACCTGTGAATGAATACCTTTCTAATCTGTTTAGTCAAAATCTCAGTTGATATTAGCTCACAGTGATTTCTAGCAACTATAAGGAGTTAGGCTGCGTTAGAATCGGTATACGTTATATACAAAGAAGAAAAGTAAGAAAAAAAGTAGAGGTTTTGAATGAGTTGTACAGACAGTGTGACACAAACATCAGAAATACAGAGTTCTGATTTTGTTTGATTTTAGTTTTCCCTTCAGTGCAACAGGTTCTCTTTGATACAAAACTGTGACTTATTTGGCTTATTTGAGATTCCCTTTTTTTTTGAGTTAAAGCTTAAAGAAAATGTAAAATAACAGAATTACAGAATCCCAAATTGGTTGAGAGTGGAGGAGACTTCTGGAAATAATCTAGTCCAACCCCCCTACTCAAGCAGGGTCACCTAAAGCACATTTCACAGTATCATGTCCAGGCGGGTGCTGAATATTTCCAGAGAAGGAGACTCCACAACCTCTCTGAGCAAGCTGTTGCAGTACTGAATCGTCATCCTGGTGAGGAATTGTTTTCTTATGTTCAGCTGGAATTTCCTGTGTTTCATTTTATGCCCATTGCCTCTTGACCTGCCACTAGATGTCATTGAGAAGAATCTGGCTCCATGGCTTGCCAATTAGAGGCTTTCCTGAATCTGTTACTGCATTTTTGGACAATATCTCCATGTTCCTCCTGGATTACCTGTCTCTGCTTCCATTGCTTGTACCAGTTTCTTTTATTATGCTTGAGTTCTGCCTGGCTCTCCTTGATCATTCCTCTGGCCTCCTGCTGCCTTTCCTTTATTTCCTGCTTGCTGCGATGGGCCGTTCTTGAGGAGATGACTGTTCTGCTCCCTCTTGGCAGTGTCCTGAGCTCCACCATCTCATGGTTGCTGCAGCCAAGGCTGCCCCCAAATTTTGTATCTGCTATCAAATCTTCCTTCTTCAAGAGTATGAGGTCCAGCAGAGTGTTGCCATCTGTGCTCTACTTGCTTCTTTAATAGGTTTGCCTCAGTCTTTTCCTAGGCTTGTGATTGTCAGAACTAGGTTAGTGATAAATCTGGCTCATCTTTTCTATTATTCTTTTTCTTTCTGCGCTGCATAGGAGTCTTGATTATGGATAAAGACTTCAAGGTGCTAGATGATGCAAAAATACACAGCAAATGTGCAAACTACTCTTTCACTGTAGTCAAAGCAGTTCATTTCTGTGCCACTTGCATCAAATAAGCTCTTTGGATACTGATGTTGTCAGTAACAGGTTTTGAATTGCCTGCTAGTGTTTGGAGATGTATAAATGCCAGAAGAGCCCCAGGTAAGGTGGAATTAATAATGTGTCATCCGAAAATATTTAATTACAGTAAAAAATTAAGATTAGAAGACTCTTTTTCTGTGTGCAGGGTGAATGGAATTGGTAGCAGCAGATATAATACAAGGTACTTCAAGTCATACATGAAGAAAAATCTTCCATTTGTAAATGTTGTCAAGCCCAGGAGGAAGCAATTACTGATGAGAAACATCTTTAACTCCTGTCAGTCTCATCATGAATTGTTTTTTGTTTCTAAATAAGAACTGCTTTTTGTTTTTGTCCCCAACAACTGACAGAAGTGACATGCAGGATGATGTAGATTGAAAAAAAAAAAAATCAACTGTCAACTTCAGTAACAAATTAGTACTGAATTAGTACATTAAATAAATGTAGGTCTCTGAACATATTTCTTCCAAAACCAAGGACTAGATTTGGTTTCTTAGCACAGCTTGAGCTAGTAGAGCTACATTAATGTCACTGGGCTGGTAAAAGCCTTAGGAAGTAGTGTTCCCACAGAGACACCCCTCTGAGGTACAACTCTATCCCGTTTTCCCTTGCTGTGCACGTCCACAGTAGCCTCCCTTGGCCTGTATCGGTCTCGCATTACGATCCTTTCCTGACCATCCCAGCCGTGATGGCTGTCCATTTGGGAGGGATAAAGCCAGTCTCCGACCGCCCTTACCGTCAGCTCACAGGGTGACGCCTCAGCGCCCGCCCGCGCCTCGTGCAGTCACCTCTGCTCCCTCCGCTGTTTGCTCCAAGCTGCAGCCCTGCCCCAGGGGAGAGGATAGAGCCCGGTAGGACTGGTTAAAAGAAAAGTAAATATTTGCCAGTGAATAGTAAAGGAGGTAGGAAAGGATGGGTAGGGTCTCAAATTCTGTTACGGATGGTTTGTGTAGCGTGGAAGCGTTTCTGGCACTCCGTTAATTAGATGAAAGAACAAAAGGTGTCTTTGCAAGGCATTAGTGCTACGCTGTGTCTTTGCTGTAATGAATCTGTGACTAGTTTTTAATCCCTCCCCCATCCCTAGTTTTACTGAGTCTCACATATGTTTTGTGTATATCTTTATATGAGATCTCTACATATGGCATACATTTAGCTCCTGTGGGAGCTGATAGAAGCTGTTGTGGGTCAGTCAGGTAGGGAAAGTTTCAATTGTAGCTGTTTGTTTAATACCTTGCTCTGCTAGCTGCTGCCAAGTGAAATGCGGGGGTGGTTGTCTCATTTTAAGGAGTTGGGTTCAACTTAAGCATGTGTGGGCAGAGCGGGGAGCTGGAAGATGGAGAAAATGCCGATTCCTTGGAGCTGACTTTACAATGGGGCATTAGTAGTCTCAGATGCAGACCTGCTAAAAGGCAAGGTTCTAATAAAAGCATGCCATGACATAGTGGGACTAAAGTAGTATACAGGGACACCTGGGGCTTATGTACCTGATTGAGCATTTCTATTAACATGTGGTAAGAATGGGACCTCTAAGGTTCACTGCTTGTCACCTGGCTTTTTGGCTCAGGGTCTTCTAATAAAGCCTTTAAATCAAAATTTTGCTCCTGTTTGAATACAGTTGGGAATAAAACCCAACTAAAACCTTATCAACAGGCTGTATTAGCCTCTGCTCCATGCTTCTTCCCTCACTCATGTAGTATCTTTAATGTCCCAGATACTCACGTTTTTTGTATCTTATGTACACTACTGTACATGTTCTGGTGTTACACATATGATAAGTGAACATTGTCACATCATACATGCAGAAAATAACTGCTATTAATATACAAACAAGTAACAGACCTGTAACCTCTTTAAAAAAAGCATCACACTAAGTACAGGAGTTGAAACCTTTACAGTTTTGCGTTACCTTCTGAAATTTGCATTCAGAATGATAATTCAGGCTAATGGCTTCAGGCTCCCTAGGGGCAGCTGAAATAGATTCTAAAATGGCAGAAGGGTATAGTAAATAAACTCAATGAGCTGTCAAAGAATATTTCTACATCAAACAAGTCTCTGAACCTTTTTGTGCTTCATAATCTGACCTTTTGTGACTGCTCCATTTCTGACCACAGCCGATCATAAAATGGCACACATTAGATTAAAAATAAATAATTAAAATATTTATATAAGCATTAAAACATAAGGTGTTAGAATATTGTAGGGAGATTTCTGTTAATCTACAGCAAAATGGTGAGGGTAAAATACACTTTGATTGCAGTTGCTAAGCAACCAGCCTTTTCCATAGCAGATGTACATACAATTCCTGATTGTTTAACACCAGCAATATGGGACTCTGTCAACAAAATATGCCAAAATATGCTACAGCAACAGAGGGCAATAGCAGAGAAAAACAATTATAGAATAACAGTGCAAAAGTATCTCTTACATCATGTAGAAATCAATAACACAAATTGTATTTCACTGAGAAAGTATGATGCATTGTAGATAATAAGCTTGGATTAGTTACGTATAAGTTTTTACCTGTTGGTTGCAGTGTTTTGCATAGAAAAATGGTCTTATATTCATTTTGCAGATGTGGAAAAGGGTTATAGGAAGGTTGGGCTTTTCAATGAAAATCATTTTTAGGCAGCCATACAGCTAAAGCAGAGCTCAGGTATGCACAGTGGGCAGTGCCACATTTACAGGCAATATTGTTCCTTAGAGTGCTATAGTCCATCAGCTGTTCAGGATGATATTGGGGCATTTTTTTTCCAGGAAGCATCATTTTTGTTCAGAGGACTGTATCAGCGCTTGGAAAGAGCATCGAGAGAGCTGCAACACATTCTTCTGTATAAACACCAGCATAACATACATTTTTATCACTTGTGCTTAACTCTGAGAATGTCCTTACTCAGATTATCTTCTTTTACAATTTTAAAATAAATTTTGTTTCAAACAGACAGAGAAGGCTGGCTTCTTGGTTGGTCACTTGAATATTCACATTCAGTGTGTTGGAATTTGGGGAGTTCCTCTTGGAACAGAATATTTAGAAGGCCAAACGTATGCAAAACCCACTTATTTCAGAAGATCTTTATCATGGGGAATGGAAAAAATAGCCCTACATTTTTGCTAATTTGTGCTGTAGCATTTTTTGTGATGGTTACTGGTATAGGGAATTGAATTAGGCAAGGTCATAAAAATGAAAAGAGTTCATTCTTCTACCCAATCTTTAAACTATATTATTTAAATATGTAATTTAGAGAATATAGGGTCAAAGCACTAGAGCAGATAGTACTGAATACAAAGTCATAAAAACTGTGATTATTTTCAATTTGTGGTAATGTTCATTTGATAGCTATGAGCACACCTCCCAGATAAATCTCACTACTGACGGAGCCTATGGTGGGGTGTTACACCATATATTTTTGGCCACAGATTTTCTGTTTTGCCTTTCATAACCGATCTGTGTATACCAGATGCGTTGCCCAACTTTGCTGTTGTTGGGAGAGTTCTGCCTGACACAGACGAGGATCCGCTGGGATCTCTGTTCTCGGCACCATGCGCTCGGGGGGTTGTGGGTGACCTCTGCAGTAGCTGAGGTCTGAGCTGCTCTATGGATCGAGGGGCAGAATTTCCTGCACACACAGTCTGGCATAGGCAGGCACACACGTACAGGTTTATTGCACAGGACGGCTGCCTTGGAGTTGCATAGTGCTGAAGCTTTTTACAATGCTAAAGTAGGCAAGTTTTGTCTTTGTGAGTCGGCGCTAGTAATGTGAGCCATCAGCAAAATGGCTTTGTCTGGGAATTCAGATGTTTCAAAACGGGAATTTTGTGGTCACTTTTTAAAGGTTGTACAGCTCCAAAAGAACAGATTTGACCACTCAGATAAGTTTGCAAAATAATACCGTCTGTGTACTTTGAAGAGAAATGCTTATGCTAATAAGAAATGAGGTACAGCTGCAGCTTTGCTAACAGAAAATTTAATTTTCTAGGGAGCCACATAACGACCAATGCACACTGACTATTAACTTTCCAATCAGATCATTATTGTACATCATCAGAACTGACTGTGCAGATGTTTTATACACATAAGTACTAAAAAAAAAAAATCAGGCCTTGCAATTTGTTTTTGTTCACAACAGTCCTAATCTCCTTCTCTATCCTTTATAAAATAGCTTCTTTTAGCTTCATTTGTGTTACATAATACATGTCTTTTCTTTGTTGCCAGTTAAGGACTGTGCTGAGTTGAGTTTGGTTGTACTAATCAGGTATAAGAATTAGTTCACGTGTTCTATAATGAGTATCGCTTACATTACTTCTGTATGCTTTAAATTTCTCTTTCTGCCCCCCCAGGAAAAACTATCTTTGAGTCAAGACAAAAATGGCTATGTATTTAAAATGAAATGATAGACACTTATATTTATGAACTATCTTTTCTTTATATTGGCACTTAATCTATTTCAGTCATGAAGCTCAACTGAAGAATTACCTTTTGTCTAAGAGGACCTTTCAGAGCCAGTTCTAAAAGCCCTATGAAATGAACAATATCTGCTCATAGTGCCCTACAGAAAGTGAGCAGCTCTGAAGCATTCCTTAATGTAGTGTTGGTATGATGCAAGAGAAATGGTTATACTTCAGTTACTTGGTATGAATTTTATTGTTTCTTAAAAAGTTACAGTGTTTTGGGGCAACAGTTCCTTCGTACTTGTGCTTGCCATTAATATTGCAAGTATTACACATGTGTATTGAAGTCAGGATGTTTTGAAAAGACACCAATAATTTGGGCTGTGAGTGGTTATTTACTGTTTCAAGAAGGTTGAAAGTACATTTCAGTCATGAGAAAAGAAAAGGAATTGTGCTGAAATTGCCTGTTTTCAATACCATATTTCCATTGAAAATGAAGCAATATAATAAAAAGATGCAATAGTAGTCCTTCTCAATCCGTTGAAAAGCCATTACCATTTGGCAGCTGTTGAATGATTTGTGTGAAGCATGTTGGTGGTCTGAGTTTCTAGTGCCTAGGTGTTTGTACATCACAAACATGATGGGGTTGCAGCTTTTTCTTGATGTTTGGAGCAGAAGCTGTCCTTGGTATAGACACCGAGAGTGAGACTGAGGAATTTTAGTTGTTTTGTTGGGATGCAGCAATGTTATGCTGTGTGGTTTGTACCATGTAGTGGTTATGCAGAGCTGTGGGACAATAATTTAATCATGTCACCAACCTTTGTCATATTCTAGTTACAAGTTTTAAAAAGCCTGTAGGCTTCTGGAATGCAAGTGGTTTTGCCATCATTTGCTAATGGGTGATGCTCTTTCTGATTCTTGTTCTTTTTAGCATCAGCGAGTAAATATATTGTTTTTCAAGAAAAGTTATGGTAACTTTGTGTTTTGGTTATGTTTTTAAGGGTATTAAACATAAAGCAATCTTGATTTGCCACCTGTTACCTATTGTTTGTCAGCGGGAATGACAAATCTACTTGTCTAAGAAATGCTGAAGTAAGGATTCAGTGCAGACAGTACCTAAATTGCTTTTGTGCACTACAATGGATAAAAATCTTGAAATAGAATTGAGTATTGATTTTCCTAATCTGTTTTGTGTTTGTATCAACAAAGAATACATACCCACGCAATACCTATACCAGAAAAGCTTATTTTCCCTATAAATATATGTACATACATATGTATGTATCTTTTCCTTATATGAATATATGCAAAAAATGTGTGAAGATCTCCCTTCTCTCACTTTTGAATGCTTTGCATCAAATCTTCATTTATTTTGACATGTGAAATCATAAGGCATTCCCTTAAAGTTGTTACAATTTTTGTTGCCATCACAAGACTCGAAAATAAGATCTAAGTTTTTGCCACGTGCTTTACTTAAATAATATACTTCTGGCTTACAGACTGATGCTCAGCTTCTGCTTTTGTGTATGTTTGATTTGCTTTCTTCATGCTGAGTCAGGAGTGGTATATGCCTCTGCAAATGATCTAGCATTGCAAACCCAGAGATTTATAGACAGTTTATTTTCTCTCAGCAAAACACTAGAAATGAATATGGAATTGCTGCTTAGCCTGCACTTAGGAGAAGCATTTCTTAAATATCTGCGAGCAGCTAAACAGAAAGTATCAGTTTTGGTCAGAAGTAAGCATATTTCTTTATTCTGTAATACAGAGACTTACTTTAACCTAAACTGTGGTCAAGCTTAACCCTACTTTTTGTGGAAATCCAACCCTCTTATTTGTTTATTTATTATGATGGGACTCAACAGCTGCAGTCAGGGTTGGTGCTGTGTTGTGCTTAACCACACCAAAACTCTAGCAGACGGGGCAACTTAGATTTTAGATAATTTTTAAAGGGAATTGCTTGAGCCACTTGTGCTTGATCTGGAGGCCAATGAATGCAGGTGGAAGAGCTTCAAGAGGAAGCCAGGTTGTTGGGCCTGGTGAGGGATCGGTGTAGGGCAAGAAAGAGATCCAAAGCCTGTTCGTCCTCCAAATAAGGAACCTAGGCTGTGAACAAGCCTCATTTTTTGAGGCAGGGTGGATTTGTTTTTAGACTTTGTAATTGCAGTTTAGCATTTTACATCAGCACTTCATCATGCTAAATATGAGTAGAAGCAAGATACTGGCAGCAGCGTCCGATTAACATGCACTTATACTCCGAATTTAACACCAAAACATATTCTTTCTTAGTTAGCACTGGAGCAGTGTTTGTTAGGCGTCTCTCAATGGAGCGTGAGTCCTTTTCCTCTAATTGTTTCATGCTTTTCCCTTGCAGAAATTAAATGTGCTCTGTCTTGTCACACTTTTTACCATGTTTCTTTTAATCTCTGAGTTGCTTGGAAAGAAAGCTTCAAGATGAGAAAAGCAAAACCAAGCTGGCAATTATTTGAATCAAAATATTTTATGAAGGGTCCAGATTTATTGAATCTCCCCAAAGGCTTGGGGACTTTGATTTTAGGCCAGGCTTTAAAGAGTTTTTGAGTGTTCTTTTTTTTTTTTTTTTCTTCCTTCTGTTTACAATGAGCTGAAAATTATGGGGGTTGTTTTGATCTCATATGGGTGAAAATCAAGAAAAACTTTGAAGTTTGGCCGGGCTGAGAAGCAGTGCGAGTGTGGTGAGGACCCAACTCTTGTGGTTTCCGCAGAGCGCGTCCGAGTGGCGCACGCTGCCTCTGGAGATGGGTGACCTGGGCACGCGGCCTCCTGCACTGGAGGTGCTCGCTGCACTTCCCGAGGTGCCATTTCCTTTACTGTGTGTCAGGTGTAGTCACGCCTGCCTAGCAGGCGGCTCCACGGAGCCGAAGGAGAGGCTGGAGTAGTGCTGGCATGTTTCCTTTCCTTCTAGCTGATGGGAATAAAGCAATGCAGTCACTTCAGCGGAGGCACTTGTTACATATTGGAGCCATAAGGGCTTCCATTACAGTCACAAACTCACAGTTTTTCCTATGAGATTGAGTCATTCTTTTGGATGTCTTTGGGCTGTGGAGGAAGGCCGAGATAGGGGAGCACTGGTTGTCTGCCACGGCCTCGGTGCTGAGAGCAGCTCTGGCCTCCTGTCGCTCACCCATTAGAGCTGTGGGCCTACGGGGACACAAGTTTGCACAGCAGGGGCAATTTCAACTCAAACAAGCCTGGGGACTGTTTCGGTGGAGCTGTGGAAGCCTCAGAATGGGCACGCAGGTTCAGCAGCAGGAGCCACCTCCATGGCGGAGCGTGCCTGTGGTGAGCTACGCCTTGGGAATGGCCTTGCTTGTGGCATGGGTGTTACTGCTCTAACCACGAACACATGGGGAAAACAGTCTAAAAAGCAGGTGAAAAACAGACCTGTATGTGGGATGTTGGCATTGTTTTTAAGCTCCCCATGTGTATGCCTGGAGGAAATGCTTTCCTAGTCTCAATTGGTTTTCCTATGGTCTGGCCAATTTCCTAGCTCTGAATTAATTCCTCACATATCTTCTACACTGATGAAATGAATTCTGCATGTTGTCAGCAGTGTCCTTTTTGCTTAGGGAGTTGCATGTGCAAGGTTAGACTGGTGGTGGATGCACTAGGCCTGGGAGTCAGCAGTTGTGGAAACAGCCCCACAATTTAGGGAAGCGACCCAGGAAAATGAAGATCTCTGTAAAAACGTAAAATACTATAGTTACCCGAGCAGACCAAAAGCCTCTCATTGTTCTAGTGTGCAGGAGCGTATGCTGCTCTCATGATCTAAAAAGTTATTTAGATCGCTTAAGGGGGTACAAAATTTTTATTTTATTTTTTATTTTTGTAGCAGTGAGGCCAAAGAAGGACGTGGGAGAGAAAAGAGCGAGTAAACTGATATGCACCTTTTCTTCAATGTTATTTAAACTCTGCCAAGGTCAGCAGGCCAGAACAGCTGGTACCACTGTACCTTCACTGGCGTAATTAAATATTTTGCATACTGCTCATGTACCATCTGTTTAGTTGTTTCGTTTCCTGTAATGATGACCAAAATGGAAAGCAAAGACATTTGTACCAGGTTTGTGTAAAATATCCTGCTGGAAGTTTAGAAAACCACTTTGCTGCCTATCTTTGAGTCAGGAGCAGTTTCCATCATGTAAAAAGTGTAATTTCAATAGAAATTATTGGTTTAGCATGGAAAAAAACTTCAGCTTCTTAAATGTCTACTGTTGGGTTGTGCTAATATAAGAGACCATTTGAGAACTTGCTTTCCAAGGCTGCCTCCATTCTCCATGTGTGCAGTTCCATGTTATATGGTCTGTATCTTCTTGAACATCTCCCTTCTAAGGCTGAACTTTTCCAGGCATGATCCTTGATTTAGGATGAGTTGAAAACACATGCATGTACACAAACCGAAGTAAAACAAGCAGAGCTGGTATAACTGACGTATAGTCATTGTGACTTTGTGATTGTAAAAGTAACTTCAAGACTAACACCAGTCCAAATACAATTCATACTGATGTGGTTTTGCTGCTATCTGTGCTCAGAAGAGCCTTATCACTGGTTACTGCAGAGTGGTCATATGTTGCCATGGCATCTGTGACCACCATGTCCATTCCTTTGCTCTGCAACACTTATTCCTCATTCTCTTGTAGATGCAAGATTGCCTGAGATGCAAGATTCCTTGTTTCTTGTCTGTACAGCTTGATCTAGCTTTTAGGAAGATTACAGAGCCAGTTTTTTAAGTGCTGAATGTTCAGAGAGTTGTACAAGCACCCATCATATATCCAAAACCAGCATATAATAGGGCCGGTATTGAGAAATCCTTGTCTTTCAAAGAAGTGCTTCACTTAAGGCCATCTTTCCAAAAAGACAAGCTTCTGCAGGAACTCTCACTTTCAAAACCGTGACTGTCCAAAATGAAATAGTTTGCTGCCAAAAATGAAACAAATTTAGAATTTCTTGACGTTGCCTGCAGAACTTGGGAAAATTATTACCACAGTAGGTAGTGGTAGGGAGTTGCTTGTCTCTTTGATTGCTCATCTGAAGTGTGGGGACTTGCAGGCAGAGTTTTTCCAGGAGCCATGGCCTCCAGGCCTCTAGGGCAAACTCTTAGAATTAAAAGAACCGTACACATATGAAAGCCAAGCAAAAAGCATGTTTTTAAGGTTATGGCCAATAATATGGGTTCTTTTTATTGTTTAGACAAATTTCCTCTAAAGGCTAGGTTTTGTGCAAACTCTGTGTTAGTAGAAAGCTGTCTTTCAGGTATCCACTGAAATATCAGTAAATGCCAAAGTTATGTATTGAGAAATACCGTATATGCTTACAGATTCTTACTCTTTCCTAAGTGTCTACTTAGGAGTGCTTTTGGAGGTGAGGTCTGTAGGTCTTCGTTTGACCTAGCATTGCTTTTGCATCACTGTTCTGTGTTTTTCAGCAGGTTGAAAGACTCTTCCTGGATAACTGGATCAAGAGATCTTTAGTTAGCCCTTGTATTTAACTTTTCCCACACTCCGACTGGTATTTACTTGGCCATTATGCTAGAGGATTTCCACAGAAGGAAAAAGCAACAGACCTTTATTTCACACAAGTTGTCCTGCACCTCCTCACCTGCTTTAAGATAGTAAATATTAATATTTTTGAAATAGCGAGAGTATTTGCTCACTCATAGCAGCATTTTCATGAAACAAATATGATAATGTGCTAAAAGTGTTTGTCTATTTATTTGGATATTGCTCTAGAATAGCTTAATAGTGACTTCAAATAAACCTGAGTGTGTGCTGGTGGTACTAAAAAATCCCAGTTTACTCATGAAAATTATGGTCTGTGATAATTGATGCCAGTAAACTATTTTTCTGTTTTTTTGCTGAGATTGGCACTTGTAGCCAGAGAATTAAAGTTCATAATTTACCCGCACCAGCGGCACTGGTGGGCTATGATGACAAGCCTTCTAATGACTCTGGTGTGTTTGAAATTGAGCAACGTCACTGGAAGTATCGCATGAATATTCATTTTAATGACCTACACTGGTGGAGAAAGAATTGGAACCCGCATGATATAGCTGTCTCTTAAAAATTAAATGGACATATGGTAAGCCATGGGCATTTTAAAGAATCTCCAAATAGTTTTAATGCATTTAGTTGGTAATGATGGAATTAAACAATAATCTTGAGAAAAATAAAAGCTTTCCTTCTGTGTGGACTAAAACCATGATTACATTGATATCGCATATATATGATAAGTGAGAAAGTATTGCCCATACTGTCTGAAATTGCTGGCATCTGTTGAAATGAGGCTTGCATCATGTGCAAAGGCATTAATCATGTTGCTGACTACATCTGTTCTTGGGAAAGGGGACATGTCTTGCCTTTGAGGACAGCTACCTGGCTGTAAAAGGCTAGTTTTCAATTGTTATGCAGAACAGCGTGTCATCCCATTACCACAGACTGCTAGCTTGTGATAAGAACTAATTGACTAGCAATTCCTTATTTGCATCACATTTTGATTCCCAGAAATCAATGAGTAACCTGAAAGTCACGACATTGTGGAGGTCAGTGTGTGTCTATCCTCAGTCAGTACGCCCCCAACAAGCCACAGAATTTGATTAGCTCAAACACGAACGTGGTTTGTACATTTTTTAACCTTGGAGTGTGCACTGCAGCCAGCCAGGGTAGGTATGACTGAGAGAGGTTCACATCTTTTTTTTTTTTTTTTTTTTCTTTTTGTAACATAAGACCGGTAGCCGGTAGCAGTGTACCCAGGTATCATGAAAACTTGTGCTGCTGACACTGGGTGGTAACTTTGGCGTTTCTGGTGTGTCATGATGTCAGTGAAGCAAATTTATTTCTGGCATTTTTTTTCCTATATTAGCTAAAGGATTTTCCTGAATCCTAGATAAAGAAAATAATCCACTGAGGAAGGTGCTCTCATACTCCCCAAAAGGTATGTTGAAAGCCTGGGGAATACTTTTGTTCTGCAGAACAACAGTTCTTCCTTTGTGCAGACCATGATTTCTAATAGGGCAATTAATCTAGATTTTTGAGCTCTGTGATGCCGTTTGCAGTATTCTGTAGGAATAATGAAGACTTTTCAAACCCCCACAGTCACTAGCTAACCTAAGGTTAAAAATGTGTCGATTAGATATAAGGTGCTGTGAATACCCCATGCCTCAAGATCATAAATGATCTTGTTACTTTGCAAAAGGGCCTTTTGCACAGCTAGTTTTGCTAAACAAGCAGCAGGAGAAGAGGAAGGTCTGCAGTCATTGTTCATTCCGTGTCTGTAAGCTGCGCATTAGAGCACATTAACTATGCCATGTTTTTTTAAGAGGGAAAAGCTATTTGTTTATCTCTGCTGTTGATAATATGCTGAATGGAATATTGAATAGGCTGGAATGAGATGGCAGGAGGCAATGAAGAGAAAGAAATCGGAGTGACAGAAAAGAAAGAGAAGAGGAATAGAGAAAAAGAGTGGAAAGCTGTGCGTACAAAAATGCACGTCCTATTAGTTCCTTGAATAACTTTGTGTTGCAGTGTGATAATGATGGCTGACATTCAGGAAGCCAGTGTAATTATAAATGGGCGAATTAGGTGTAGATGCTTGCGCAATTTTTCCTAAAACCTAGAAGACTTTTTCAGTTTGCAGAACCACAGGCTGAGGAACAGGCGTCCTTCTTAGACTTTGCTGTATTTTGCTCTCATATAGCCACAGTCTCTCGAGAACATCCTTTTTTTTGGCCTCTGTCTCTGTTACTTCTGTCTCTTCTTCCACATGTGAAAAAGTAGTATGAACATGAAAAAAAAAGTGTAGCAACCTGCTTTGTGTACTTGTTTCACTGATAATTTTTAAAATCTGAAACAGTTTGTGATTTGGGCAAAAATCAGTGTTTATTTGGTCTAAGCTGGTCCATACATCTGTTATGTGATGTACTGTTGAGCAGTTAGAACTTGTATATTAAACAGTTGCACGCATATTTCATGTTTGTCAAGTATGTTAGCCTGTGAACCAAGTAGGTAGGATTTGAAGGTAGCTGAAAGCAGGTTGTTATTGGATGTTTCTTTACAACATTGGATTTGGTGTTTTTTCTAGTTCTGCAAACTTACTTGCTTCATGTCATGCTGTTTGCTTTTCAGAATTGATCATGATTTTAAGACAAAGAAGGAAAAGAATTATTTTGATTTACAAAAAAAGAAAAAAACAGAACAAAAGAAAAATCCATCATCCATTTGAAAGGGAGTGCTGCTTATTTTGTGCAATATGCATTAGAAAGGGAAAGATGAAATATTTATTACATTCTGTCAACTGGCTAATGTATACTACTAGGACTAATCTTCTTGTATCTTAGTCATTTTCACTACTACATTAATATGATTAGAAGTTATACATTTGTTTACTGTTTAAATTATTCTTCTTTAGAGAATTAAAGATTTCCATATCAGCATGGTGGAAATTTCCCCAAATGAAAGTTATTACTAATTAGTAATATGTTTTTAATCTTGTAGACTGAAAGGAGACAAGAATGTTTCTCATCTAGTAGAAGCCATGTGCAAAATATCTCTTACCACAATATAAGTAGACTTTTTTCATGCTAATTATTTGTGGATTTCATACATAAATACAAAAGTGTCCTCACCTACCTGAGTGTCACGTGCATGTAGCAGAGAATGTCATGCATTTTATGAATTCTACATGGGCACAAAGTATAAACATCATCTTAGTACAGCTGCTGATACACATCAGCTCTTTGTGAAAAATACATAATTCTGTGTGGATTCTGATTTTTTTAAAATGGAATACTGCTTTCTCATTTTGTTATTGCTTTTAAGTTCATATATATAGAACAGCTTCAAGCAGAATTGTCTCAGTTTTGAACAGTAAAAAAAAAAGGAAGTTCATTTGACAGGAGACATTCTCACATTGCTAGAAATAAGCTATGAAATTGTGTTTTAAGAGCATTGGTAAGGAGACAGAAAATGGTATTTGTAAATACAATATTATGGCAGCCAATTTATTAATTTTTTTTTTACTGTGTTGAGAAAGCAGCATAAGTTATTCATTCCAAACTGAGAGCCTGCTTGTAAGAGTGAAATTCTTTTGAAGCTAATATATTTGTTTTATAAATCATCCTGGTATGCAATCAGAATGTAGGCTCTCAGCATTAATTGACTCAACCCAAATATTCAGAGCTGGTTGCTGCTCCCCTTTGCTCAGATGTGGAGGCAGAAACAGGGCTCTCGCACAAGAACGTGCTTAGCTCAAGGCCTCGATCATTTGAAAAGCTCTTCAGAGCTCTTCAGTTGATAAGGTGGTACATGGAAAATCCTGAAACTCTTGTTCTTCATCTGATCATGTTTGTCCGTAGGACAAGGCACTTTCCTCAGCACTGGCTCCCTTGTAACTGCTTGCTCCAAGACTGTGCTGCTCAAAGCTGTTCCATGATGCCTAAGAGATTTTGCTTGCTTGTGAAGACAAATAATGGTGGGTTGTTTGGAATGTGCTTCATGGTCTTTTATTTTTATTTATTTTTTTTTAATGGATATGTGGCATCTTACATCATTAGCAGCACATTTAGTTGACCTGTGTGGCCTTATCTCTGCTAGTCTGGGAGACAGCACTCCAGGATGTTGTGTTAGACGGGCCATTGGGCTCTCATCTGGGGAAACATTCAAGATGCTAAGGCTCTGAGCAGGCTCTGGAGCACTGTAGCTTCTCTGTTTGGGGCATGTTACCATATAAAGTGGACTTTCAGAGGACAACAAAGACCAGAAGGACTTTTTAAATACTTTTAAAATTGAGGCGCTTGATATTTGATAGTGTGAGGAGCATTGACTGGAGTTTTAACATACTGATTAGATTGTTACTTGATATATTCCTTGAATAGATGTTAGGAAGAACTGGGAAATTACTTTGCATTTTCTCTATCACCTCCCTATCCTGCCTGGAGTACCTCATCTTTAGGAGTTTAACAAAAGAAAAGTTTTGCCTCATTTCTGAACTGCCAGAGATCCCTTCTGCAAACAACTCCTATAAGAGCCAGAGATGATCCAAACTGAGGGGACAGAAGCACTGCTTTTACATGTGTTCAAGAGTGCTTGCTCAGCCAACAGTGTGAGAGGATCAAATAATGGCCAAAACCAATGGACATCTTTTACAAAAGACAGCTTTACATTCCATTTTGTCTTCCAGACAGTGCAGGTGTAATTATCTTTTGCTCAATATTTTGATGATAAGGTTCTAGAAACAAAAAGATTTGACTCGGAAAGCTCTTTTATTCAATTCTGCTAATTTATTTTTTCACTACTCCAAATATATAAAATATAAAGTTGAACAGATGCTTTCTGAGCCCTGTTCATAAATGTACCACAGTCTACAGTGGGTCTTACTGAATAGATTATGAATTCATAATGTCCTAAATTATTAGTATTGGAATCGTGATATTTTATTTCAAATACATATAAACTCCTTTCTGTAATATGAGAGCTTTTTTTCAACTTCAGTAATGCTTACAGGATCTGCCTTGTAAATAATGCATGTGTGTTATGCCTCTATTCAGTATTCAGCCTATTGTTTCCTATTATCTTTCTTCTTTATGCAGTCTTTCTGATGTAAAATGAAGAGGATTTTGGACAGTGTTCCCACAGGACAGGAAAACTATTAGTAAAATTCAATTGTATCTCCTGCAGAAATTTGAATATAACCTAAATGCATTAAAATTAATCTTAAAAGATACCTTTCCACAAAGAATGCTATCAATAGTCATTTCTGTAACACATTAAGAAAGTATTTCACATGGCCTAGTAGTTTGCTATTATCATTCCACAGGCATAAAGAAAACTCCAAGAATGACTTTGAGAAGTCATTTTACAGTTTGTTAGGATATTAATAAAACTAAAGATTTATTTTGTTACACATAAGACTTTAGATACAGTATTGCAAATCAATGCATTCTCTGTATTCCTACAGCATATACTGAGAAAATTCTTATTGGGAGTCTCTAAGAAGGAAGTGCAGTTTGGATTGGTTTTCAATGTGCGATTGGGTCTGGAAATTGAACATACTGCCACTGTCAGGTTCTTTTTTTTGAGGGAAGGGCTCAGCTGAGAGGCATTCTTCATCTCATGGCTGTATATGGTATTATATAAGCAGTTTTCTGAAAAGTCTAGAATTTTTAACTTAAGAAGATCCTCTGCTGCAACTCGGACTGGTATACCATATTTGTGAACGTAATTCTTATGCAGCCTTTTCAAATAAATGCCACACAACTTTGTGCATAAAAATTACTCATATCTGTGAAGATCGATGGAGCAGGCATCTAGTTTTATGCTGTTAAAATGGCAGTAAGAATGGAAATGAAAAGTCAAACCAGTTTATATACCAAAAAGAAAGACAAAATGATATAAAACCAAATTAATGCATTTTCATTCAACTTCAAACTGCCACCAGATGTAGTAATATAAAACGGCAAAGCCATGAGGCTGATATAACACAACTGAGGCAAGGTTCTATTTAGCAGTAGTTTCCTGAATAAAATGGCAATAATGGCAGATTCTTACAGTCCATTTTTCACAATTCAGAAGACAGCTTGCTAAATATTTTTTGTTCACAGCATACTAATAAATCATAGTGTAAAATAATTATACATCAGGCCATATGCTATCGAACTGTTATTCTGTGTAAGGGGACTTAAAGATCCTGTATCAGTTAATCATATTGTAAAAATGTGTTTTCACTGGTTATGAAGTTACACTCAATAAAGGCCAGAACTGTGAATTGTCTCAAAGTGATACATACTACACTAATAAATAATCCAGACAGATGAGTGTATCTACTCAGGCATGCTTATCTATCACACTTAGGGTTAGATCAAACAGTTCCTGCCATGGTAGTTTAACCACTCTCATACTGGAGGTGGACTTTGGCTCAGTTTCCACCAGTTATAATTACTATTATGTCAAAATGTGAACACTTTTAAATTCAACTAATAAATTGTTGGCGGAATAGTTGGCAGTCTTGTTACTTTAGGGCAGTGACTAAACCCAAATTATTTATGATTATAGCTCAGGCACTATAAGCAATCAGTTTTCATCAGTTGTGAGTTAATTCAGTTTTTTGGTCTAGTACATGGAAGGAAGGAGATGAGAGTAGTAAGAGAAATAGCTGCACCAAGAGCTTCTCTTCTGTTATAATGTAAGAGCAGCAACGGTTGCATCAGACACAGCAAAATACCAACCTTGTTTTTTTTGTTTGTTTGTTTAGAGATGGTAAAGAATGGTTTATGGACAATGGCAAACGGATATGGTATTGAAATATTAAAATATTTAGAAGGAGACTCCTATTTTGAAGCCAGAATTATGTTTGGTAGGGCTTCTTCTCTCCATGTGTGTATGTGTATGTGGAGGGTTCTTGACACCATATAATAGTAGGTCTCAAAGTTCACTCCGGTCTTCTAGTTGGAGGCTTTAGGCAGAATTCAGATCCTCTAAGGTAGGTACCTGCCTTTCTTCATGGACTTCATGGTTTCGGGTGGAGGGGAGAGGCAGGCAGCGTGTCCCTGGCTCATCTCCTACAGCCAAGCCTGCAGTCACGAGTAATGTCTTGTTCAAAGAAAAGCAGGAAGGAGTCTAGGTAAAGCTCCAGTGTTTCTAACCTCTAAACTTCTGTCTTTCTCATCATTTTCATCTGAAAATCGCTCCATAAGTTTATGATTCTAGCATTAATCTGTCCTTCAGGTTCGAGTTGTAATTAAATCAAGAATAACAAAACTGCTTCTGGTTTCATAATCTGTAGTGTCTTACTGCATCTAAGATGTTAAATTCTTGCTTTTAGAAATTAAACCCAATGCAAAGAATTCACATTTCCTTTTTTGCTTAAGTCCTTGTATAAATGTATTTCATAAGTATTTTAAATTGCAGTCTATATCTAACTGTACGTAATTGGGAAATCTCCATGAGTTGCATAAATGTTTAATGGATTTTTATTAGAGTTAATTGAAAAATTGAGGGAAATTTTATGGATAGATTGGGATCCCAAATTATATAAAAATTGTGAATGCATTGTGAGCTGTTAAAGCGAATAGTGTGTATAAAAAAAAATAAAGTATTAGGTTTTAGTTAGCGTTAATTAGTGTCACTTCCAGGGCATTGGTGATTCTGGCTTCAATTCTCTTTTAAGCTGCAGCCTTTTGGCTGATCTTACATGGGCTGAATTACCCTAGCGAGGTGCCTAGCTCTCAAGGGAGAGCTGAGGGTGACACTCCTATATTAAGTGCCTCAGTTAAATTCCCAAATGCAGGTGCCTATGCAAGTGTCTCACTACACATTTCATGTTGAAATAGAGCCAGAGAGGGGGAATGATACTAATTTTTATTGGTAGGCTGTAATGATATGTCATGGATCTATGTTCTAGAAGACTGTAGCCCTGCAACATGGCAGTGAGCACAAGGTGTTGAGTGCAGCGCCTGTTGTAGGTACCATCCTTATGTGAAAAGGTATCAGTCTTGATTGATTGTCAGTCAATTTAAAAGGTACTTAATATATGTAAGGGCACTCACATTATGCAAAACACTGATTCTTTAGTGCAGCACATGAGCATTAGATTTTTTAAAACCAAGCAAAAAATGGAATGGTGTGATCAATATCTATGATAAATTTCTGCTTCATTTTTCAATTACTGAAATATAAAATGATTGTGCCCTGAAAGGCAGTTTTGGCTTCTCTGGCCAATGGAGCACCCCTCCAAGTTCACTTAGTGACTGAACAGAAGTAAAATTGCACAGAGGTGTTGTCCATTCCATGGGATTCTCCATACTCTAGGTTTCTTTAAGCTCTCCCAGTTTGGGAAATGGAAATAAATCTACTAGATTGTCACTTGGGCCACTCAATGCTTTTTTTTTGTACCCGAACAACAGTTCATGTCAAACCTAACCCATTCGTGGTCTATACCCTGCCCTCCTATCCACTTTAGATTATCTTGCCCAACACCAAAGAAAATATTATATACACATATATATATACACATATATACACACATATACACACACATATACATATATACACAAACATATAATATATGCATGCTTATGTATGTGTGCATATGTAGGTATATATCATTAATTCTTACCTTGGCAAAGAGGTAAGCTCCAGCAAGCCGGTGTTTAGCAGTGCTTAACAGGATGCAATTGTGAGAAGATAGTGTGTGCATATTTAGTGACAGCACATCTTACTGTTGCAAACAAAATCAACCTCTAAAAATACCACCCCACGTTATTTTGAAATACTGTTTTAAAAACTTCTCTGCTTTCCCCTTTTCAAATAAAGCAGGAAGTCCTAAAGAAAAACCTAAACTATTCCTATTTGAGAATTCATGACAGGATCTCTGAAAGCAGGAAGAGTTAAAAAAGCATTGAATTTTCATTATAGAAATTACTCGATTTGCAAGTTTCATTTTGAGGTGCACATGCCTTAAATCACAGAAGCCAAAGACAGACCGCTTTTACTATGTTTAAACTTCAGCGTGTAAAATTATGTCATTGTTGCTTGTAAATATGCTAAATACCTCCTGTAGTGTCTTGTAAATATGCTAAGCACCCCCGTCAGTCTCTCTGCTGCTATTGTGAGAGCAAAGACAATGTATTTGTTACAAACTTAGCTAGCTAGCATTTCCCCCCGCCCCCCACAGATACATATCATGTGTATCAGCTGTTTTGTGTGGCTTTAGGAACTCAGTTCCTTGGCTGACAGGCTTTGGAGTTCACCGCAGTTGCGACCTGTGCTCTCCATCCCGGTGCATCCCAGGATGCGTCGAGTCGGTGATCTGGGGATCAGCAAGGAGGGAGGATTATTGTCTTTATGCTGCTGAGCACACAAATGTGCTTTTCCCGTCAAGCTGCGCAGGTCTGCTCTGAGTTACCTGGATACGTTCTCATTCTGGAAATGTGCTAAAGCTGGTGCATCCCCTTTGAGTAATGGCCCATGGTCTCTGCAGTGCTGCTGGTGCGGTGGGGAACAGGACGGTTTGGTCCTAGCACTGGGCCTTGACCTTCAAATTCATCAGCTGCCTCCGCATATTTAAAGAGGTGTCGAGATACAGTTTCAGATGAGCCCCGATTGCCACTTTGTTGTCTCACTGTATTGTTGCAGACTTCTTATTTTGACTGAGAGGGGTTTCTTGTTTAGCTAAAGTAAGATTCAGTAGTAGTCTTTCCATTTTGGTCACATGGCACCACATTGCCCTTGTTTTGCTCTTTATAGCATCCTTTGAGTGCCTATTTAAATACTCTTTGTCTTCTGGTTATTACTTTGTGCTGCTTTTCCTCTTTCGCCACAAGCAAATGTAGTGGGTAATGGTAGTTTTTGATCTACTCAAAAAAAAAAAAAAAAAAAAAAAAAAAAAAAAAAAAAGGCAAAGATAGTTTCCAAGTGTGTCCCAGCACTCTGATGTTTCTTACATGTAGGAGGGAGAATGATGCTTAGGTGGGGAGCAAATCTTTGAGAAAAATAGATTACAAAAAGTGCAGCATATGTCTAGAGAGTTTTTTTTAAAGCACAGATCTATTCATGGTGCAAGGATGAAAAACTGTGAAGCATTGGTAAAGCATAAGCATGCGGAGGGATTTTTTTACAGAGCAGAAGCTCTGATGCATATTAAAAGCATATATGCTAAGGAAGACCTGTATGTTAATAGTCCATTAAAGGCTGAATAAAATTCTGACTAAACTGGAAAATATCCTGGAAAACATTTTTAAGGATTTTTTTTTTTTTTAAAGAGAGATTATGTCTCCCTGCATGGTTTTACTTTGTGTGGGTTGGTGCTTTACTTACATTTTTATATGCTGTATTGTCTACCAGCAGTTTTCTAGAAAGCACTTCTGTAAAGGGAGGGGAGAATAGAAATGAGCCAGATGGAAATTTTGACTATTTCATTTCCATATTTGGTCAGGAATTTTGATATAGCCCCATGAACAGCTTTCATGCAGTTTGCCTGGTGAACTAAATCTGGAGTGTGTAGGAGACCCACATTCATATTCTTGGTATTGTTTATTAATAGAGAAAGCAACAAGACAGTAACATAGGGAGAAATTCTGATTTTCTCTTTTAATTGAACAACGGGTGTTTTTTGTGTTTTGTGTCCTTTAACCCCAGGGTCGTTAAACCCCAGGGTCGTTATTCACATGTCACTATTAATTTCTGCACAGCCTCCTCTGACAGCTCTCTTCCTGTGGACGTCTTGTTCAGCTGGAAGTCACCTCTTCAAGTAAGAAGAACATAGCTGACCCTTTTTCAACTGAATTGTGCTCCTGAAAAGACTGGAGCATTGGAAGTGGCCACTAGTTTCTTAAAATACTTTCAGGTTTCAAATCCAATCTCTCTTGAAGTACTTCTTTTTAGGTTATTTCAATATATATAAACATTGATTATTAATAGATGCTTTAGAGATATTTTAATCCAAGGCAAAGGTGAGGTAGGAAAGCAAATCAAGAACATTCCTGCTTTTTCACTGCATTCTTTTTGGATCGTCTTACCATGGCTTTCAGTTTTATCACTGGTATCACTACTATCACTTGATAATTTCGTATAGCATTGGAGTTCAGTGAAAGCCTCTAAAAGGTGTATTCTGTAAGACAAAACGCAGACAATACGTGTTATATTTCAATGATTTTTTATTTATTGGTGTGAATGTTTTTATTGGTGCTAGTCCCAGTGATGGATTACTTTTAGATGGGTATGATCTAATTTGCTAATCTTACGTTAGGCATCTGTGGAGTTGCCTACTGTAAAACTCCTTCTCGGTTGATTCTGCATTTCCATATGATCTTCTGTCCACATGCTTGCTGCCTTTTTCCTCCATTTCTTCTGAGTTTCTTCATGTTAGTGTGATACCTTGCTGTAATACCTTCTCTCACCATTCCAAGTGCATAAACATGTTGTTATTCTAATTGCTTTTCCTGCTATCTAGGTATGGGTCTGTTTAGCTGATAACGCTGGTGAGCAGTAATTTAAAACAACCTGTCAACTCTAGCTAGTGAATTCTGGCAATCCCTGCACCATTTCTTTTTCCTTCTAGTTATTAAATGTTCAACAAAGTTCATATTCTAGCTTCAGAGAGTGTGTAATTTCCCTGCGATAGTACTATGTATTTGCTTGGGGCACAGGTGTCAGGAGAGATATTTCAACAACAATTTTCTTTTCTTTTCTTTGTTTTCCTTCCGTCTCCCTTGCCTTCCTAGCTAGGAGCATGCGAGCAGTCAAACCCTTCTGTGGTCCTTTGAGGCCTAAATGTCTTGTTCGGGCCACCTTTAATTATCAAAACCACCTTTGAGGGTTCCTTGTCATCCAAAGAGGGGAAAATGCCTTTTCTTATTGCCTTTGCCTTTAGAAGGGGACTTGGGGTTTGACTTGGTGCTGCTCAAATAACCACAGGGTTGACCACGGGGGCTCTTTTAGGTAGTCTTTATTTTAGGCATTGTCTTTTTTTTTCTTCTTCTTTTTTTTTTTTTTCCCTTGGAAACATCCTTTCTATTCTTATGTTCAGGGAATTAGGCACAAGGCTTTGAAGTCTGAGGGATGTTGTGAGTACCAGTTTCAAAGTCTTGTCCCTTCCAGTATCTGAAGATACTTTCTGGTATCCTCAAAGAGAAATATTACTAATAAGTATTTACATTACAGTTATTCTCACAATGTTTTAAATGTCATATCTACTTAGAAAACCAGAGCTGGAAAGTATATTATATTGATAAAATCTAATATAATATATTATATTGATAAAATCAATTATATTGATAAAATTATGTTGCATAACACAATTATGTTATGGTATTTATTTTGTAAACAACAAATACTGGGCATGTTGAACATCTTACTCTTCCTCCCTTCTCCTCACCCAATTTTAGTTTTAAGGGCTTTTAATAAATCTTTTTAAAATTGTATCTCTCCATTCACTCAGAATATGAGATCCCTTTTCTCTCCCTGATGGGTATCAATTCTGGCCTGTTGACAGCGGGTGTGATATACAGATTTTAGTTGATAATCCGTGCCGAATCACTGTGAATGGGGGTTAACAGGGACAACCTTTTCCTGGGGATATTCCTGCTGGTTTGCCAGGTCCCTCAGCAGTTCCAAGGAAACTGTGGGATCTCTGGCAAGCTTTTGTTGTGTTTATCAGCATGCAAGTTGGCAGGGTACCAAAGTCTGATTTCTCCTTCGCTCTTTCTCTCTCTTTCTTTCTCATCACAGATCATGTACGCTTATCTTTAATGTAGGTTTTTTTGCTTCATGTGTCTCTGCATCTATGGAGGAAAATACAATTGAGTGAATAGTTTCTCCTTCACTGCTTTTATTTGATTTTCTAATTTGTGGTACTGTGCCCAGGTCCTGAACCTTTGAAAAGTTATTACATGGCCTTGGGTCTTATTTGTGCTGGCACTTTAGGCTCTAAACTTTTCCCTTTTATTTCTGTCCTTCAGAGTCTGAAACATTTTTTTTCCAAGGGTTTCTCCCTCATCTGGGAGTTAAACCAAAAGGATAGTTTAGACCTGAAAAAAATGTAATTTCCATATCTTCCGTTCAGTTAATTTTGCTTTTTTTTTTTTTTTTTTTTTTTTTTTGCTATAACTGTACTGTTGAAATGGATTTGCTAAGTAAGCTTGTACAGACTAGCCATTAGAATAAGAATTTGTGTCTTGAAGTCCTCTTTTATTTATTTCATTTGCAGATATCTTGTCAGTTGTTCTAGGCAAAGCCACCTTGAAATTTCCATCCCAGATGACAAATGAAAACATCACTGCCAGTCGCCTGACCTCCCAAGTCATAGGATGTCTGAGCAACTCAGTGCTATTTTACAAAGTAATATGCAGGGACTGTATCTTTTGGCTTGTAAGGTAAAATTGGGTATCTGCTGCTGTTTGTAGATTTTCAGGAGCAGGAGATTTTAACAGACTTATAGGAAATTATAACAATAACAGATATTATATTCAAGCATAGGGATTGGGATCCCAAAAGTTTTGCTGAATTAATACCCTATACAAAATCAGACCGAATTTTCAACTGAGGGATTAAAGTGCGTCTTTATTAAAATCCATTAATTTTACCATATGACATCAGCAGCAATAAATTCTCTAATATCACTGTGAGATAATTAACAATGTGGGATTATGATCTTTGTGTGGCAAAGCAGAAGAAGAAAAGATCAGAGGTAGAAACTGAAATGTGTAAGAGCTGGTAATGTGGAATAAGAAAATGAAACTTAGATGATGCAAAGACAAAAATATTTTATGACATTGAAAGACAATTGCAATAGAAGTCTTTTTATGAGAGTCACAAGTGCTGTCTTGCAGAACACACAGTTTCTCTTAGTAGGTGCTACCCCCAGGAGGTTGGGCTTTAAGTTCAAATCAGCTAAATATATGTATTTATAAATCAGTGTTATGGAGTGAATGCTTATGTGCACCTCACATCTAGCTCCATATAAGCACACGGTAGTGTCAGTGAGATTGAGTGGGAGAAGGACTGAGAACAAATACTGTCAATACACATAAAATAGCATTAAGGAGATACCCTTGTACCTTATATTAGAGGTGAGGACATTTTGAGTTAAAGGAATAATTCTTTCTTTTGACTTCAAAGGCTTTGAGCCTTTGTAGAGTAGATCTGATTGGGGCCTGATACAGAAAAACTCAGTTTTCTTGAAGGATATTGATGTCCCCATAGTTTTCATGGGTTGTACTCATGCCAGGCCTCTATGGTGCTGTTTGATCCTTCCTTGTGAAATGCATTAAAGTCTTTTCTTTTTTCAGCTTAGCAGAAATATTTTGTTTGCAAAACACGTACTTGCATATTCGCTTCCACTTCCCGAGCATGTGAATGCATGGGGTGAGATGGATGATAGCAATTTTCGCAGCTTAAGTCACCACTTTATCACGAGGAAGCAAATAGAATCCATATGATGTAGATGCCTTTGCAGAACGTGTTCTTGGAGTAGTATCCCACTGTAGTGGGAGCCCATCAAATCTCCTTTATGCTTCCTCACATTCTTTTCAGGACTCTATTTGTGTCACATTTTGAGTGTGTGTTTCACTAGTTGCTGCATTCAAAGCAACATATTCCAGATAGGAAACCACATGCTGATTGGTCCCATGTACAGCCAATATAGGATGGAAATTCTGGCTAAGAACATATGTACACACATAAGCAGGAAAAACTTGAACTCCTAGCACTAAAGGAGAGGTCTGATGCGACAAAGAGGTTTGTTTGTTTGTTTGTTTGTTTGTTTGTTTGTTTCTCCCTACCGTAATTCTTAACGAAGTCCAGAATTCACTGGTTGCTAATCTGAATAGATCAGACAAAGTCTTCTACTTGAAACTTCAATGTTGAGAATGTTTGGAAGCAGCTGCTATTTTCATTTGCAAGGAAGCAGGGATTTTCATTCTATATGGGAAATAGGTGTTACACTCCAAGTAGGTGCAAATATATGTTAGAATCAGTGTGGAAATCCCTTGGCCAGACCAGAACCGTTATCGCTGGATTCGGGAATTCTGCTGGGAACATCAGAGTTATGTTTTAAAGAAGCCATCATTTTGATAATGAATTTTCTGGGGCCCATATAATTGTACCTTGGTTCGCATGCTGCAGGCATCTATGCTGTAGTTTTAATGATATTAAATGTGTAGATTGGTATATTCTGATCAGTGTGTATGGCATCACCTTTGTGCCTGAGGACATTAGTTTGCTGCAGCTGCCAGCTCAGAAGCTGTGCCCAGATGTTTGTAGCTATTTACGTGCCCAAATCACTTTGGCTTTGAGAAAAAGTTGTACCTTATGTATAGCTATTTCTAATTTTCCTATGATGACTGAAACAATAGTTAAAAAAAAAGCAGATTGTGGATGCCATGGCTGTGTGTGAATATATCTGGTATTACTGGTGCAGCATTACAGGATCCCTTTTCGTAATCTGATGGAGGTGCAGCTGAGCTGTATTTTATTCATGCTGCTGCTGCAGCTCTTCTGAGTAGACATTTTAACTGCAGGAATACACAGAAGGGGAAAAATGTCAAACTGGTTGGTGGTCTTTTTCACAGAAAGCCTAATATCAGTGATTTTAAGTGATGTTGGGATTATTCTATAATATAATATGATGATACATTTGAAAATAGGTTTCTATAACAATATGATTTTTTAAAATAAAAGCTGTCTACTGTGTTTCAAATCTGCCACAACCGAAAGCTAACCTAATGTGATACACAGCCAGTGGTGATGAGCTTTTTAGGAGGATTTATTAACCTGATCTTCTGCTACAAAAAGATCTTACAGCTGTCATACCCCTGGATGAGGATAATCTATAGAAAATACATTCCTGTAATCTAATTTTGCAGATTTCTTTTTAGCCTTACACACACGTATAGTAATCCCAATTTACACTTACTCATTTTTATGAATACAAAAATTTATCATTTGCTTTTAAATGGGAGTCAGATAGTCAATGTTTGAAACGTGAATACTCAAGAAAATGGAAAGGATATAAGGAGAAGGGTGAGAGGTACCTTTGGATATACTTAGAATAGCAAATTACAGACAGCATCATGAAAAAGAAATGATGGACTATTCTCTGAAGCAATAATGCAATAGAAAGAAATACCACAATAAAACTTATTTCTGTATTTCTTCATTTGAATAAATAATCTTACCTGCCCACCTGAAATTAAGTTTGATTTTGTATTGAACATTTTGTCACTGAAAGAAGTTGTGTGGGTTTTTTTGGACATGTTTGACACTGTGCATGATAAAACCACATCTTAGCATTAATCAGTGACAATTCATTTAGGAAATCTTATAGGCAAGGGAATCCCAAAAAGAGATTGCATTGCATCCAGCTTTGGGGGGATACAGCTTTGTCCAAAAAATGATGACTTTAAGCTAACTATGTCATTCTAATTTGGCATTTCAGTGTAAGCAAGGGAGCAGTTGCAGTATTTCACATCTCTGACCATTATGTCAGTCCTCTCTCTATGCTTCCTAATGGGCTGCAGTGCTGCCAAAAATGTCCTTGTGTTATCATCAAGGTGCTCAGCTTTAGCAGAGCATGGTTTTGAGGCAGGTTAGAAGGCAGTTGTGATTTTAGCCCTGGTTGGAACAGAAAATTTTCTTCTCCCCCCTTATCTCTTTGACTGCTTTACTTGAAGAGGATGTACTAGAAATCTGGGTAACAGAAATTTGCCTTATTGAGAGATCCTCAAAAAGAATGTCGCATGACACAACTGCACAAGATGCAATGAATTTTCTGCATGAGGGTGGGGTGGATGTCGCTTGATGTAAAATGATATTTTGACTGGTTTGTGATGGTATTGAGTAAATGTTCACAGCTGAATAATTGCACATAACAGAAAAGGTATTTACTGTGAGTTTTAAGAGTAAACATTTGAATGCAAGTGTCTTAGCTTTGTATTTGCAGTGTTTTGTTGATCTTCAGGCTTCAAGCCAAGACATGCATGAAAAAAAATAAAAAGTCAAATAATAGGAAAAACACTAAATAGGAGCAAGTAGCATAATAAAATACAACATTTTAAAGGCAGTTGAACAAAGTTCATGTTAATGGCTCTGTCAAACATTTTTTGAAATCTGGTCTGCGCATAAGCAAAAGAATAAAAAAACCCTCCCTTTTTCACAAAGACAGAATGGAAAGATAGAACCAATCTACAGAATTATTTAGGAAATTTGATTTTGAAAATTTAGACCCAAATTTGATATAGCAAGCTTTCTAAACTTCCTTTAGCTCTCATCTCCTTAATGAAGTACTGGAAAGTTATTTTCTTCATTTGCAATATCAAATAGGTATAATTGGTTTGGGAAAAAAAAAACCCTTATATTGTTTCTTTGTTCACCATATGTTTTTCATAGTTTGTTGGCACTGCTCTCTCATATTGTTCTGTTTATGGTAAGGAGTGTCTGTTGTAAATGTGATTTCCGCTACAGCATCTAGCACATATTTAGGTAGTGCATGTATCTTTTTTTTTTTTTTTCCATGGGTACAGACCAAAGCCAACATGCAGCCCAGGCTGGTTTGCTAATTTATTTTTCAGCTCTGAATGTTGCATTTTGGACCAAACTCATCCCCAGGTTTTGGCAGATTTCCCTGTTAGCTACAAACTGTAGAGAGTTGTAAGGGTGTAGGATCTGGATCAGAATTTGGAAATTGCTTTCAAGACATAAACTCAAGAAATTACAGCATTTTGTGTTGAAATGCTGTTTGAATCTTGAATGTTTGTTTGGAGCAGGCTGCCCAGGGAAGTGGTGGAGTCCTCATCTCTGACAGTGTTTAAGAAACGTGTAGGTGAGGCACTTAGCGACATGGATTAGCCGCCATGGCGTTGAAGGGCTTACAGTTGGACTCGATGAGCTTGAAGGTCTTTTCCAATCCCCATGATTCTGTGATTCTATGAAATATTATTTCTCAATAAAGATGGGCAAAGCTCTAACTGGGGTCTTGGTAACATCTTCATACTGAGAATTATGTGTATTTAGTTTTCATGTTTTGAATGCTCTCTAATTGCTGTTCTTTTGGGATAGAAACGATTGAGTTGGATGTTCTTGGCAATTGCAGCTGTCTGAGAGTCTGCTTGAATTATTAGATTCTTAAAAGCATTCAGCTCTCTGTGCAGGTATATTCCTGGCAGCTGAAAAAGTAGCATCTTCTTCAAAGAGTATATTGCTAACAGGCTGTAGGAAATCACAAGATGATAGTAGGTGTGAATGCCACAATTCTGGTATATTACACATCATTGTCATTCTCTTTACTGAATTACTTTTCTTTAAAGCAGAGACCTTGATAGCAAGTGTAGTTTGAACTCACTTTAATTTTTGAGCATATATGGTGGAATGTGCTAAAAATCTGTAGGTAATTAATGACTTTTTTTTTAAGTTTGGTTTAGAGTATAAGTGCTATTGAAAGTCATGGACATGTGTAAAATAATCTCATACATCATAGGAGTTATTTAAACCAGCAGGTAGCCCTCTGCTTGCTTAGATTCTGTGCTAAGCTATGTTTTAAATACCTCAGAACATAAGGTTTCTATAACAAATTTGGAGAACGTAGGAATGCTTTAGAATACAAATCAACTCATAAACAGAAACTTATGGCACTCAAAATTGTTTGCTGCTTTGAGGCCCAGCCAAGATTTTAATACAAAGTCATCATATCTGTAAAGCGTTTTGTGAGTTATTCAGGACAAACCTGGGCTGTCCAAGGAGGACTGCTCGTGGCCGAAAGGTCCAGGCCCAACCAAAACACAAGTGCTGCAGGCCCAACAGCAAAGCGGCAAGTGGAGCTTGCTGCATGTTCAGGAGTGTCACCATCACCTGCCTGTGCTGGGTCCCCTCCTCCGTCTGGCTGCCCCTGGGGTGATGCCACCTCCTCGGGCCGTTGTAGTCACCCTTCTGGGCGAGAAGCTGACAAGTACTGACTTGGGGCAGTCCTGCTCTGTGCTGTCTGCCCAGGGTGTCTCCTGGAGCCTTTCTGGGAATTCTTCTAAAAAGACCAGTGACAAAGATTGCCCCAGAGGTAGCTTCCAGACAAGGCAGGTTAAAGTTAAACTATTTAATACCGTAGTTCACCTCTCAGCAAACTCTGAGTTGAAGTTCAAGCATGTGAGTTGCTAAGAAACATTAAGCAGTTGAAATAAAGATGGAGCTACAGAAGATTTGGATACTGTATATTGTACTTTGACTCTTTTGTGGTGTTACAAAGTCATGGAGTATTGCCATCCTTCATTGAGCCCCCAGTCAAATAACTCTGAGCTGAGCTTAATTACATTCAAGGTCATTTTCTTTTATTTTAAATCTGGTCAGTTTTACAAATGTCAAGCAGTCTGGGACTATGAACTCACTCCTGTTTTTCATTTAGTGCTTTTTTGTCTCTCTTGGTAACCACAATTATGTCTTTCTTGGCTGTGATCAGTTAGAAAGCTTGGAAACCAATGATCTTTTCAATTTAGTCAAGGTAGTACTGCAGAAGAATTTAGTAAACCTTTGGACAGAATGGTCTCTGGATCTCATAATGCCAAAGGTTTATAGATAGATGTTGCAGTGAAAGAGATGTAAAATTTCCAAATTAATCGGGATGCTTCAGCTACATATTGGAAAGTAAAGATGCATTTATCTTTTTGCACTTATTACCATGTTTTTGTTTTGACCTGAACTTAGTGTTATTACATAGAATTCTCTCTGCAGCGAGAGAGACTCTGTACACGACAGGTGTACATTAAGCTGTAGAATTGCACATACAATACTGTATGCGCTCCCTGGCTTTACCTTCATGTAATGCATGTGCAAAAGTCAGCTGAAACTGCAAAGCCTCTTGTGAAGCACAACTGAGGCATTATGTTCTTAAAAATGGCCAGGAAGCAACTTGAGCATCTATAATATTGCAAGTTAAACATTGGTAGTAGTTTGTGTTTAAAAAAACAAAAACAAAACAGTGGTAAGTACTTGCTCTAGGAACAGCTTCCAGTACATTCGCTGTAGCCAAGTTTCTGTTTAACTTCAGTTTAATGAAAGGATAGAAGATGGAGTAAATTCCATCATCCTATTAGTGCACTTGGGCCCAGCTGCATTTTCCATTATGCAATGCTTCAAAGTGAGCAGAATATAACATTGACTGTCATCCTTCATGATGGGATATGAAGGGATATGTTCCAGAGCTTGTTTTTTCTCTAGAGCATCGTGGAAACCTTGTAAAATTATTTCTACTAGATATAACCATGGACTTTAAGGTAGGAAGTATAGGTATCATCTACTGAAGAAGTTTGGAATAATGGTAAAGAGGTGAAAGAGGTCAACAATACATGCTTTTTTTTTTTTTTTTTTTTCTGAGTGAGCTTGGACAAGGCATTTTCTCTCTCCTTGGTGTGTTTTCCAGTGTGTTTCTTGATTTTTGTCTCATTGGAGAGCAAGCTTTGCTATATCATCTCCTTGTGATTTTGTAGTCCTTAGCACTGTAAGACTACTGGCAATAGCTTGGTGAGGGAATGGGAAAAAAAGAATCAAAAAATGTGGTGGGGCATGTTGAATAGAGCCTTGCTTTAGTGTTATCAATGACTTTTAAGATCAGTTAGCAAAACTACCTTTCATAGTGAAGTTTGGGCTTTATGTTGGGCGAAGGGGAGGAGATGGAGAAGGAGGGAAAAGCAAAATGGACATGCAGCACTGATTAAGACTATTGAACAAATCACACACAGAATCACAGGGTGGTTGGGGTCGGAAGGGACCTCTAGTGGAGATCTGTGGAACGTATCTCACTAGTTAGAAAAAATTCTCCCTTCCCCATGGTCTCCAAAACTGGAGACTCCAGTCTCCAACATAGCAAGGATTTCAAGAATTATCCTGGAAGTATGTTGGCTGAAGAAAGTTGAAATTTAACATTTCTACAGAACAATTCAGCATTGTAAGGAACTAACATCTGCAGGCTGAAGGTGATGGTCTGATTAAATACACTCACTCTGGTTAAATACACTCACAAGCAAGTCCAGGTGGACTTCTGCTCCAATTCTGCTGCCCTGAGTTACAGGTGATTCTTTAAGAATCCAGAAACAAATCTGCAGCACCCTTGCAGCAGAGACGGAAGAGTGTCCTGATCAGATTATGCCTCTATCTCATAGCGAAAGGAGCAGTAAAAAGACCTACGTAGAGCCCTATAAAAACAAGCAGACAAACAAAAATGTTAACTAATATTAGAGTGGTTAAGATCAAAATCTAACTTTGAGATTCTGTCTCCAGTTCAAGGTGCTTAACATTAAATTCTTCTAGTGTATTTCTCTTGTGCTTTCATTGTTAGAGTAAGTCAGAAATAAGGGAGTTTGGACTGACTAAATAGCTGATCAACTCTGCTTCTGTAAGGACACTAATGTCCCTGATTAGCTTTGCAGTAAGAAAATGATTCTTCAGACCATGGGATATCTGCTGTCATCCTCTAAGCACAGAACAAAAAAAAGGAATTTATAGTGGACAGGTTTTTAGGCAATTTCCATGTTGTGCTGATTTAATTTTGCTCTATAGATTAAACTGAAGTTTTTTAGCTAGTGTCTTCTCAGACAGGTGACAAGTGCATAGATTCAATGAGGTACAGATATAGACAGCTTGACAGCCCATGAGAACAGCTATCCAGGGTACCAGCAGCAAATTTGATGTGTAATTTTCATGTATACACTGCAAAAGTAGTGGAAGTTCTTAGGAATAACTATGTAGTCTGGGGAGTGGCTTGTTTAAAAATGGCCAACTCTGTGTTTCGAGCGTCAGCAGCTGCAATTCAAAACGTGGACAGATACAGGGACTCACATTTGAGTTTAGTTTTCATTTGAAGCTGTCTATTATCCTCCAGCACTTTAATTCACGCGGCTCTCTGCGCTTCCTGCAGTTGCTGACTGACTGCATGCTCCTTGCTGGAGCAAGTTGTAAGGACATAAATTCAGTTTCTGCCACATTGGTGTCATTTTGGTGAAGGCCTGCTCACAGCATTTGCGTCTTTGCCACTAATGCATAAAATGGTTATTAAACCCAGGATGCTAAATGCAAACTCTAATATACACTTTCTTCCACTGTGCCTACTGCGTGTTTCTGTGTACAGGTAGTTGTACAATATATTGGTATATATTGGTGCCACTGCTGAGCCTCTGGCTCGGTAGCACGGTAGACACAGGCTCGAGTCCCTCCACTGGTGCCCCAGCTGTTCAGGACTTCCTTGGGGCTGTTGGGGGATGCTGCCTGATGTGCAGAAACCCTAGGGCCTCTGCTAACCTCCTGCAGCTCCTGGTGGTCACCTTGACGTGTTTTAGAGACAGTCTCAAGGAACTGTGTAATCAGATACACAATTTTTAGCCTTTCTTTGCCTACCTGCTTCTTGTAGTTGACTTATGACCTTGGTGTCAACTGCATCCCATGTGTACAAGTGAAAGGAGGAATTGCCTGACTTATGGAACCAGTAGTAATTGCTTCACGTGCTTGACAAGTGGCAGCACCTACTGATAGGCAACGTCTGTCATGCACACACTGCCCTCCTCACATGCTGCTGTTTCTTTCCTTGAAAGAGACTGACTAAAAACCAAACTGTGCAGCGGACTTATGGCATGGGTGTACATGAAGGAGTTAATACTTTTGGAATCACTTTCCAGCTTCTTCTTTCTACATCCTAACTTATATTTTCATCACACTAACTCTTGCCAATTTGAGTGGTTAATCGATAAGCCTGTAGTAATTTCCGCATCCCCTACTGTGTGTTGAGAAGGTTAAGAGCTAATGAAGAGATCAGAAAAGTGTAAGACTAGTTGAAATTGTTCCCTCTGAAGTGCAGTGCTTTGCCCTTATCTTTGCTCGTTCAGAAGTCCTGTGCAGTTTTCAGTCTTCTAACAGTTGTTATTTAAAAGTCATCTGTCTAGAATCAGGTATCAGTTTGAGTAGAAATGATAGAAATTCTCTGAGAATTTCCCCAGGAGAAAGGGATTAGACAGTCTGCCCAGCAGCAGGCTGCTAATGCTTGAACTGAAAGCGTAGGCAGGATATGACCCCAAACCAGATAATTTTCTGAAATCCACAGGTAGAGAAGGAACTTCTTGAAGAGGCTTTCATTCTGAGCGCCTTGATTTTTTTTCTTTTATCATTTCACAGCCTCATGTATTTTTTTTTTTCCTACAAAAATCTGTTGCTTCTCCCAAGCCTTTCACAGTTTGCCATGATGAGCGTGGCTTGACGCCAGACGGGTACCCAGCCTGACTTGCTGTGAGACAAGGCTGGGGATTGCTCCAAAGAGCTGGCAGCTACGCGGATCTGCAGGGCAGAGACAGGCACCCTTGCTGCCAGCTGTCTCTGTCTGACACGGTGCCATCTTGGGTTACATCTCAGGAAAATAATGATTAAAAATATATATATTTTTTTAGACAACTGAGCTAAAGAATCCTAGCTCTGACAGTTTATACAGACTTTACAGATACCCTAGGGCTCATTCTTGTCTATTTAAAAGACACATTCAAAATCTTTGTAGTCATCTTTACAAAAAAGGGAGTGTTATTCCCAATTCTGCACATAAAGTATCAGGTAACAAAATTGTTTGCATGCAACTGCCACATAATATAGAAGATGTTTGCATTATTATGAGGAAAATTCCCTCTTTGGAATAGAGGGAGGAGTTAAGATAAAACGTGCATTAAATTTAAATAAATATTAATAATAGGAAACTGCTCTCATGACAGCGTGACTGTCTCTTAAGATGCAGAGAAGTACATAATCGTGGAATTCAGTTTCATTTAAATATTAAGTAGTTTTTTTCTAATTAAAAAACAACTTTCTCTTTTGTTAAACTATGCTTAAAAACGGTCAAAAACATCTAGAAAAAAATCTTCCCCGAGCAGGAGATGTTGTCTCTTCATTTCATTATCTACTTCCTGCTATACTGAAATCTAATCAGAGGGAAGAATCTCATTGCTCAGGAAAGAGAATGAGCCTAGCCCATTCCCTAAAACATTTTTTTTCCATAGAAAACATTTTAAATGTTTTTAACTCCTTTTTTTTTTTTTAATCTGTATGGTTATTTGCACAAAGGGAGATATTCCAGTCTACACTTAGAGTAGGAACCAAAGGATAACTAGATGCGGATATATAGACATGTGGTGTTATATAGGAACTGGCAGAAGATTCAGGAAAATAATAATAAAAACTCTAGGGGCAGAGCTCTTTAGTATTGATTAGTATACAAGACATGCAATTTTAAAGCATAGCCCTAGGTTTCAAGATTTATAAAGAGATACTGTCTGGAAGCTAAATGAGAAAAGCTTCAGATACTGCAGAACTATGTGTCTAATGAACAAAGCACAATTTCTGAGGATTACATGCCAATATTATAACAGTAATATTTTGAAGACTAATTTCAAGGGATCACAGATTTTTTTTTTTTTTTTTTGCTATTTTTTGGCTTTGGAGTTGATCTAGACCTTGGATCTCTCCCTCAACTGGCTAACCCCAACATCTCTGAACTCTGAAACTATATGAAAACCAGAAGGAAACTGGAATTAGGAATATTTCACTTCATCCCAGCTTCCATGATTACTGCATTTCTCTTTCAAAGACCTATAGGAGATGGTTTTCCCCTTATATACAGGAATTTACAGGATAAGATCGTATAATCTATCTCACAGTAGTCAGATGGAGTCACCCTCTGTTTAAAATTGTACTCTTTGACCTAAAGTATTACAGCTCTGCTTATCCAGCAGCTCCACATCACTAACAAGAAATATAATCCTCTGTGATGCTTGTGTCTGCGGAGTCAAGTAGGCTGTGAAAACTCCAATAAATGTGGTCTGAAAGCTGCCAGATAGAACTGTCTCTTGACTTAGCAGCAGTGCAAACAGGGCTGATTTTATTGCACCACAGATGAAGGTCTAGGACTGGGCTGCTCCTCCTGAAGGATGGAGATGAGGAAGAGAAATGGAGTGGGAAAAGAGAGCCCTAATGAGTTGGGAGAGGTGTGAGTGTCTGTGGGGGAAATTTTCTTTGTAGATGTTGACAGCATGTTCTATTCCTTATATAGGAAACACGGAAACCCTAAATTAGCATTGTCAGTGGAACCCTACAGGCTATCAGAAGAGAGAGACGGGAATAGACAGAAGAAATGGATTAACAAGTAACCTCCTTACCTCTGTCTTTCTTTCTGCTGGGAGAAAACAAACAACAGCAAACCCCAAAATGCAAACTTTTTTTTTTTTTTTGGTCAGCTTGTGTCATTTTTGTTTCTCCACAGAAATCAGAGGACTTGTAGAGAGCAGGGAGAAATGGGACCTGACAGTACGTGTGCAATTCTCTTTCTGTTCCCTCTCCAGAGTATTTAATTTTTTAGGTTAGTTTGTGGTCCGTAACTTATATGTAATTGTGCAAGATGATAAAAGAAAAGGGTGTTGAGTTGTTAAGAGCCATTCTGGATAATAGCACTGCTACACACAGTTAAACCAAGAGATAGAAAGAGCTGTGCTTGGTTTGAGTGAAATGCAGCCTCTTGTTCATGGTAGGTCAGATCCTGCAACCCTTCCTTAACCAAAGCCCCTCAATGAGTTCTGTAAAACACAGGATACATGGACTTGGACCACCCAAAATGAGGAACCTGAGCATGATGACTGAATGTGTATTTTGTTACTGAATTACTTCCCTGAAGTTATCAGTTACTTCCCCTGAAATGCCTGTACACCCATGCACAAAGCATGGGGAATAAGCAGGATGAACTGGAGCTCTGTGTGCGGTCCCAGCATCATGATCTCATTGGAATCACAGAGACGTGGTGGGATAGCTCTCACGACTGGAGCGCTGCCATGGAAGGCTGTGTGCTCTTTAGGAAGGACAGGCTGGGAAGGCGAGGTGGTGGAGTTGCTCTTTATGTGAGAGAGCAACTGGAATGCATGGAGCTCAACCTGGGAGTGGAGGATGAGCGAGTTGAGAGCTTGTGGGTAAGGGTTAAAGGGCAGACTAATGTGGGAGACCCTGTGGTGGGCATCTGCTACAGGCCACCTGACCAGGACGAGGAGATTGATGAGGCCTTCTATAGTCAGTTGGATGTTGCCTCACGGTCACAGGCCCTGGTTCTCATGGGGGACTTCAACTACCCTGGCATCAACTGGAAGGACAACACAACCAGGCACAAACAGTCCTGGAGGTTCCTGCAGAGCGTCGACGATAACTTTCTGACGCAGGTTGTGGAGGAGCCGACGAGGAGAGGTGGGCTACGAGACCTCGTGCTATCAAATAGGGAGGGACTTGGAGGAGATGTTAAGGTGGGGGGTAGCCTCGGCTGGAGTGACCATGAGTTGGTGGAGTTCAGGATCCAATGAGGAGGAGTCAAGGCTGTAAGTAACCTTGCAACGAGGGACTTCAGGAGGGCCAACTTTAGCGTCTTCAGAGACCTCCTTGGAAGAATCCCATGGGCTAGAGCTCTAGAAGGAAGGGGGCCCAAGAGAGCTGGTTAGTTTTCAAGCAGCTTCCTTCACGCTAAGCAACAGTGCATCCCTGTGTGTAGGAAGTCAGGCAGAGGGGGCAGGAGACCTGTGTGGATGAGCAAGGAGCTTGTGGCAATGCTCAAGCAGAAGGCGGCGGTATACAGAATGTGGAAGAAAGGACAGGTCCCATGGGAGAAATACAGGAACGTAGTCAGGGAATGCAGAGATGCGACAAGGAAAGCTAAGGCACGTTTGGAATGCAATCTGGCATGGGACGTTAAAAATAACAAGAAAAACTTCTTCAAATATATGAACAGCAAAAGGAAGATCAGGGAAAACGTGGGTCCGCTGGCAAACAGGTTGGGCACCCTGGTTACAAATAACACAGAAAAAGCAAAGTTGCTGAATGCCTTCTTTGCTTCGGTGTTTACCAAGCGCAGCCCTTTAGAGTCCCAGGCCCTAGGGACAAGAGAAGAAGCCTGGAGAGAGGAAGACTTGCCCTGGGTAGAGGAAGATTGGGTCAGAGAGCACCTAAGGAAACTCGATACCCACAAATCCATGGGCCCTGATGGGATGCACCCCAGAGTGCTGCAGGAGCTGGCAGAGGTCATAGCTAAGCCGCTCTCCATCATCTTTGAAAGATCCTGGAGAACTGGGGAGGTGCCGGAGGACTGGAAGAAGGCCAATGTCACGCCAGTCTTCAAAAAAGGCAAGAAGGAGGACCCAGGCAACTACAGGCCAGTCAGCCTCACCTCCGTCCCCGGAAAAGTGATGGAATGGCTCATACTGGCCATTGTCTCCAGGCACATGGAGGACAAGAAGGTGCTCAAGTGTAGTCAGCATGGATTCACCAAGGGGAAATCTTGCCTGACTAACCTGATAACCTTCTATGATGGAATGACCAGCTGGATAGATGAGGGGAGAGCGGTGGATGTCGTCTATCTCAACTTCACCAAGGCTTTTGACACCGTCCCTCACAACATCCTCCTGGACAAGCTCCAGAAGTGTGGGATAGATAAGTGCACAGTGAGGTGGATTAGGAATTGGCTGGATGGCAGAGCTCAGGGGGTGGTGATCAGCAGTGCAGAGTCTAGTTGGAGGCCTGTAGCTAGCGGGGTCCCCCAGGGGTCAGTCCTTGGTCCGGTCCTGTTCAATTTACTCATCAATGACCTGGATGAAGGCACCGAGTGCTCTCTCAGCAAGTTTGCTGATGACACGAAACTGGGAGGAGTAGCCGATACCCCAGAGGGCTGCGCTGCCATCCAGAGGGACCTGGACAGACTGGACAACTGGGTGGTGAAAAACCTCATGCAATTCAACAAGGCCAAGTGCAAGGTTCTGCACCTGGGGAGGAATAACCCCAGACACCAGTACAGGCTGGGGACTGACCTTCTGGAGAGCAGCTCTGCAGAGAGGGACCTGGGTGTCATGGTGGACGACAAGTTGGCCATGAGGCAACAGTGTGCCCTCATGGCCAAGAAGGCCAACGGGATCCTGGGGAGCATTAAGAAGAGCATCTCCAGCAGGTCGAGGGAGGTGATCCTGCCCCTCTACTCAGCCCTGGTGAGTCTGCATGTGGAGTACTGTGTCCAGTTCTGGGCCCCCCAGTACAAGAGGGATGTGGAGCTGCTGGAGAGAGTCCAGTGCAGGGCTACAAGGATGATCAGGGGCCTGGAACATCTGCCCTATGAGGAGAGGCTGAGGGAGCTGGGCCTGTTCAGCCTGGAGAAGAGAAGGCTGAGAGGGGATCTAATCAGTGTCTATAAGTACCTCAAGGGAGGCAGTGAGGAGGATGGTGCTGGCTTCTTTTCAGTGGTGGCCACTGACAGAACTAGAGGAAACGGCCACAAACTGAAACACCAAAAGTTCCACAGGAACTTAAGGAAAAAGTTTTTAACAGTGAGGGTGACAGAGCCCTGGAACAGGCTGTCCAGAGAGGTTGTGGAGTCTCCTTCTCTGGAGATCTTCAAAACCCGCTTGGACGCAGTCCTGTGCCACGTGCTCTAGGTGACCCTGCGTGTGCAGGGGGGTTGGACTAGATGACCTCTAGAGGTCCCTTCCAACCTTAAGCATTCTGTGATTCTATGATTCTATGAATTCAGGGTTCACTTTGGAAAGAACAGAGAAAGATCATTTTCTGACATCTTAAGTTGAAGAAAATTAGCTGACTGAAGCTGAAGATTCCTGTTAATTCACATGTAGAAAGGTGACACCACAAACTGTGTGTTCCCCCTAAGTGCTAAAAGCTATGACTGAGGCCTTCTCAGGAGCAGGGCAGCTTGTCTCCCAACAGCATCAAAGTGTTAATTGTGCTGTTGTATGTGTCCAGAAAATATTCTTGTCCTATACATCTGGCTCAGCTCAATGGCAGATCCATAAGCTACTTTTTTTTTTTTTTTTTTTTTTTTTTCCTAGGGCTGCTTCATTTTACACCAGGCATGAATAAGTTGAAGGGGGATAATCTCTCTCTATACTTCCATTTCATCTCTGAAATGACTGTCATTCAAGATGAGATTCTTCACTTGGCACCCTTCTTGCACAGAGTTGCTTATGGATTCTGCTTTACTAATTCATGCAAGGATTATGGGCACTGTCAGTTTTCACTCAGCTCTCTTTTGCCTTTGCTATAAATTCACAATTCCCATTCATGAGAAAAAAACAGCTTTAGGGATATGTGTCCGGAGTGAAAATAAATAAATAAAAAATGTGGAATAACAAAATTTGCCACTAAAGTAAAAGGGAAAAACAGGTACTATATTGCATTAGTGATTACATCACCTAAGTGATCTGACAGTTAAGGTTGAAGTGATGCTTGAATTTAAAACCTGAAATTCTGTCATGAATAAGTTCTTTCAAAATTCTGTATTTGATTTTTAATTTTTATAGTCTTCATAATCAGATTGACAGAATGGTTGAGGTTGGAAGGGACCTGTGGAGATCATATAATCCAAATCCTGCTCAAACTGGGTCACCTAGAGCACGCTGACCAGGACTGTGTCCTGACAGCTTTCAAACATCTCGAAGGAAGAAGACTCCATAACAACCTGGGCAACCTGTTCCAGTGCTAACCTTGAGTTCACTGTTTAAGTCAGTGTTTAATGAAAAAACATTTCATCTATCATTTCTCCTTCTTCTAACTCTGGCAGAAGTTGTTTGCAAAGTCCTCAAAGATGTTCAGAATGTTTGAGTGCTTTAAAAACTGAATTTCTCATGAAATTTTCTTAGCGTGTCGGAATTTGTATCTTTGATTTCATCTGAATGTTTGCTGTGGTCACATAGGGCTGCAAAATGGATGCCAGAGTCTGTTTTCTTATCAATGCAGGTGCCACTTGGGTTTTTTTTCTTACGTTTCTTTGAAGTATGGTATGTATTTTAGGAAAAAAAAAATGATGTTAATAACCAAGGTAGACAAGGAATAGGTGTTATAAGGAACTGACTGCTTGTCTGAGGCATATGAAATGTAGAGATAGGGCATGAAATTGTTCTTTTTGATGATGGGTGGTAAGTAGTCACTAGGAGTGATTAAAGAATATCGTGTATATCATGTGAAACGATAGCTATTTAAGGTTTAGTCCAGTGAAGCACATAGTCTCACAATGCTCATCTCTAAATTTAAGCATATGGTTATGGAATTTCTTGAGTTTGTTCTTGTGTGTTCTGTATTTTTCAGAGTACCAACCCTTCAGGTCAAAACCTACTAAATACAAGTGAGCACATGAAAATTTAGCTTTCAGATGCCTTGATAGAATGAATCTACAGAGCCCTGCATTATTGCAATGAATGCAAGGCAAAATTCCTAGAGAATTCAAGGAAGACTGGTTTTTGCACACTGTTCCTTGAGAGCTGTGTAAGAAACAGTCTAGGAAACTATAGTCTTTGCAAAAGTAGAGGGTTAGGTTTTTGTTTTCTTGGTGGAGATTTCACAAGTCGATTGTCATTTTTAATTTTAAGTAGTCTTGACAACTCTTTTTATTTTATTTTTTTTTGATAAGATATGAGCAGAGATGAAAGACCAGGTTTCTTCTTCAGCCAAATATCTATTCTTTTATGGTTGTAGCCTGAGTAGCATAAGGCAAACTCTTGGTACTTTTCTCTTTTTCATCTTTCAGCGCAGCAAATCTGAAAGAGCTGAGATTATGAAGCTTATTATCTGATTAGAACTCGAGCAATTATCATTGGGTTTTCAGGTATTAATATTCCCTTCTATTTTCTGTTAAAATTAGCATGTTCAGCATTTTGCTCCCTATTGAAAGTCTAGTATTTGATCCTTTAGACAGAGACTTTCTTCTTTTGCAATATGTAGTTTCACTTCCTATGCTAGAATCTTTAAAATACTCCATTGGCAATTCCTATTATAGTTGCTTATTTGGACCAGGCAAATTGCTGAATAAAAGGTTTGTAAATTATCTGCTTTATATTTGTGCTGTCCTCAAAGGGCTGAAATTTGCTTTGGGGAAAAGCAAAGGACCAAGTAATAACATTTTCTTTTTTAAAGCACTGCCAGAAACTTAATTTCAGAGAGCTTTTTTATTATTAAATTTCCCAGCCTTCCTTTCAAGCACTTTATTAGCAACATGGCTCATTTATTTGGGAGGGGGAGGGAAGCATTGAATAAGGGGAAGATGAAGGTGAAAAGCAAGCTCATTAATTCATACAGTGATCTAAGTGTAATGTTCATGTTGACAACAATTTCATTTTTCTAATGTGCAGTCATTGTAAAATATATTTTAATATGAGAACCTTAAGGAAGTGGAGAAATCTATTCTCTTGTACTTTTTTCCTTTCTCTTTTATACCAAAAAATTTAAGGCGTCGGGGATTCTTAAGTGGTTCTCCTACACCAGGTGAGATAGTTTTGCACCTCCTTGCAAGCAACTGTGGTCCCTACTGCTCCTATCTGTGAATCTGTATACCCACCTAAGACTTGGGTGCTTGTAAAAAATGCTTGTAAAAAGGAAGTCTAGGTAGGAAATAGTGTCGCAAGAAGGTGATCATGAGATCATGACTATGCAAGAACAGGTTTTGCAGGATCAGTAAATGTCCTTAACGGGTTGTATTCTGTAAAACTTCTTTTTGTTCATTGATAGTTAAGCCTTTGCAGATGGAATCCAGCTTCTAAGAAGAAAACATTTGTTTCTGGACTGCAAAATAAATCTGCCCTAGCAAGAGGCAGCAAAGAGGGCAATGGCTGAAATTAGTTATATTATAGCTACTTAAATATGCTCTATGCGAGATGGAAAGGCTGTGAGCAGCCTAGGGAAAACAAACAAACAAAAAACAACATGTAAAACTTTGGTTTGGGGACAATCCAAATTGTCATATGTGATCCAAGTATATGCTTTGATTCTTGGCAAGGTGAAGCCCAATTCTGTCTTGACATAGCCCTTTACTAGCAGAGGCCTGAAGCAGGTGTTTTTGTCACTAACACCTGGACTAGGACATCTAAGAAATGGCCATTTCCAATCCCCAGAAAAGCAGACATTTTGAATTTTTCAATTATTCAAGCTTGAAGCAAGATGCTGACATTTTGATAACACCTGGCAAAATGAGCATTCTATGATACTCTAGTTTACAGACATTTCAGGCTTTGTATTTTCCAAAGAAATGAGGAAAGATTTTTTTCTTTCCCCTATTTAAATAATTACCATGAAAGCTATTTCCAAATAGCTTTCCAAATAGCTATTTCAGCTACTTCCAAAAAAAAAACTCACCATTTGATTATCTGGGGACTGAGGACACCTTCCTCTGAGGGGAGGCCTTGATTATCCGGCCTTCGCCTCCAGCCATCCAAGCTGGGTCCTGCTGGTGCTCAGACTCCAGCAGGAAGCTCTCTTTTCCAGGCACCTGTTTCTGTAGTATGTGGGTCCTGTCAAAGAAAATAAATTTCCATTTTCCTTAGAGCTGTGAGTTATTTCTAGGTTCCTGAGAAGACCTCTTAAGGACTGGTATGTTATTCACTTTGGTGCTTTTAGAGCTCAAGATCAAGAATGGCCTTTTTATCTTCCTGCTTCATTTTCTTTATTTGTGGGGAAAAAACCAATTTACATAATTTGCCAAACTTCTTTTTCTTGTGATCAGATTTATCTTTCACAGAGTTGAGGCTTTTTTTTTCTTTTCTTTTTTTTTTTCACTGCCTGAATTGTACTTTGCATGCTTGTCTTCTCTGAATTTGAGGCATAATCCTTCAGCAATTACTGTAGTGCTAAGGTTAAGGACAAGGTTGCTTTCCACTAAGTAGCGTTACTTAATGGGAAGACATGTGCCGGCAGTGGTATCTAGGCTGAAAGAGTCGTGCAAATGATCTATTTCTTCCAGGTGGCACACTGCATTATTTCTAGGCTGGAGCAGTGTGACAGACTGCACAGATTTGAAGGAGTACACCACACTTCTTTTATAAATGACCCAAATAATAGGAGTCAGTTGAGAGGAGGCAGCTGGGGCGAGGTGGACGGGTGCATCCCCCTCTCCGTGCCCCAGAGAGCTCGCGAGGGGCACAGCGGAGATGCGCTGTCATCCCTACCTTGAGGTGTTTGCCAGGTGCACTGTTACGCTGTTGCTCTGGAAATCATAAAGCTACTGGCACTTTGGCAAGAAAGAGAGGGAAAGGGAAGCTTGCCACTGCTATTCAGAAATACTTTAAAAAAAAAAAAAGCTTTGCAGATATTTGCTGCAGAGAATAGTATGATACTAATAGGTAGCACATAGGTAGAAGTTTTCTTGTTGAAAATCCAGAAATCCAGCCCTCTGTGTGAAGACCTCGGAGTGGCCTCCTGTTCAATCAAGCCCTCTGACCATGACCTTTTAATTTTTCAATTGGGGAAGTTTTCAAACCCCTTCAAAGAAGACCCATCTTATTAATTTTACAGAAAGAGTCTTCCAGAACTTTGCTGTTTCGACAGGTAGATGGCTTTCTTATTATTTTCCTAAATTTGTGCCTCTTTTAAGCCTAAGCAATTCTTTCCCTTTTGGGTTTAATTTGCCTGATAAATTGCCAAATGGCGATACTGTTTTACCTGCCTTGGTCTTGCTAGGTTTTAGAACAAGACCCTTCAGTTCTGTCTCATGAGATTGTTACCTTGATCATTTTTCAAGTCTATTTCTGAGCCTATTCTGGTTTGAAGGGCTCTTTCTTGATCATGCCTGGCATTGTACATAGTATTGCAGCGAAGGTTTTGTAGGGGTGTTTGCCATGGAAATCAATCTTCCTTATCTCTCCGGAGAATGCCTCACCTGATGCATACACTCTCTTCATAGCTCCACCATGCTGATGATTTGTAGGCATCCCGTATGCTACACGATACTTTACATAGCTCTTCCAACTGACAACCTCGTAGTTTATAGCAGAAAGTCTTGTTGTTAGTTCTTAGGCTTGTGACCTTGCACGCTGTACTGCTAAATTTCATCCCGTTTCTATAAGTCCTTGAGATAAGTCAACTCTTGCTGTATGAGCCTCCAAACCTCTTTGTTTTGACAAAACTTCCAGACTTTTAGACCTCAGGAAATCTACTTACATTTATATTTTGGTGCCAATGTACAATTTGGTACAATACTAGTACTAAGTAAGATTGGTCAATTTTGGTTAATTTGATTGATTTTCATTATTAATCTAACAACTGCTGCAGTCATTTTCACCTTTCATGGGCTGTAGATGAGGTGAGGAGGGGAAATTGCCCTGGCTGTTGCACCCTGTTTTGGTGGGTCCCTTTGGGGACAAGGGCAGGAAGCCACTGAAAGTGCCTCTTGAGGAGACACCTGTGGAGCAGAAGTGACCAGCACATGCAATGAGCTGTGCATCTACAGCAAAAGGGCTGCTAAGAAGGGACACACGGCCAACTCCAGGGATGACAGAACTCTTTCTAAGTTTTACTAAGGCTCAAGAAAGCCTTTACAGAGTTTGTTTTGATCCAGAAAATGACTAGATATTGCTCAGCTGATAGCCAGATGAGAGAAGAGGACCTGCCCTGCAGTGGCACAGTGGTTGGGGGGAGAGACTTACTAGCAATCCCTCTTACTTTTTGTTTTCTTGCATTCAGTTGAGGATATGCATTTCTTCCGTTTATAATGTTCTAACTACTGCTTAAGCAAAGCTCTCCTTCTGAGATGTCGGGGTACTCTCTTTAAGCAGTAGATCTTGGCACTTCACCTAAAAGCTCTTGTTGTTTATGGAATTATCACAATTGTGAACAAGTTAGAAAGTAGAAAACAGAAATAACCTCCCTTTCACCACGCTTATAGTTTAAGGCAGCTGAATCCGATTAAAGTCATTTTAAGCACACAGCATCTTCTTAACCACGCAGTTCCAGATGTACCGATTTAGTGGGTCCAATTTGTCAATTCATTGACAATGACACATATTTTGCTTTTAGGAAAAGATAAATTGCTCCGCATAATGATGTCTGCTGCTGATGTCCATTTCTGACTTGCTTGTTATACACAGGAATGATGTAGATCACAATATGCTAAATGGTACCTTTTGTAAACAGGCCATAATTTTTCTGGCTTTTCCAACCTTCTGTGCGGGTTGGCTTCTGGCTTCCTCAGCAGCACAGTGGTACCATTGCAGCCTCCCCACCCCCTCTCTTTTTCTTTCTGTTTTTTTGAATAGGTTTCCCCACATCTGGGACTACCAGTGGAACTGGGATTCCAGTGGCCGGACTAAAAGCTCACTCCTATTTGGAAGTGCTTTTCTGCTGCAGCGTCTTACATGCTTGTCAGCAGTAAAACACTGTCTGTCTCGTTTGTTTTGCTCTTAGAATGGTGCTGTTGTCTGCTGCTTCCATTTAGAAAGCTGTACATATATTTTGGCAGCCCGGTTTCAAATAGCAGGTTACAAAAGCGCAAGTGTTAAGCAGCGCCGGCTCTCAGGAGCAGCGAGAGCCAGGAGCAGTCGCATGTGAAATGAGCCAGGCTAGAATTAAGCTGCGGAAGGTACTGAGAGTCGGCTGGAGTCGGTTTAGGATGACAGAAAGAGTAATACGTGGACCAGCAGCATCTGCAGAGAGAGCTGCGAGCACAGGAAATACCCTGCCTCCTGCGAGGGGTGCTGAGCAGGGTGCCTCAGCACAGCTACAAGCTGAAATGATGTTTTTCATGACAATCTCATGGCAAGAGGTAAAATTGGCTGCATCCTGTACTGCCAGAGGGTTTATTGACACCGTCGCGGGACCAGGCTGCTTTGCCCTGATGCTTCCTGTTGCCTTTGGGGACATTAACTTCTCGACCTGAAAATTAGAGATGAAAGGAGTGTGTGTGGGTATGCGTGTTACCTTTACTATGCTGAACTGCAGACCTCCACGTTGGCTAAAGTGTGGTGAATTGAGCAGAAATCATATAAGCCTCTCTCCTTAGTTTGGTGAGGGGAGACAGGCACCTGACAGCTGATGGGGTTAAGTATTTGCAGCTTAGAGGTGCAGCTCCTCTGCTCTTCTGGAGCACGAGCTGGGGCTGGAGCATTTGCATTATTCAGTGCGAGTGCCTGGCTGTTAGCCTCATCATCCATCACTGCCCAGCCAGCACCTGTGTTCCTACATCGCATCATAAATACTGCGAAATGAACATGTAATCTTATATTCCTTGAAAATGACTCTGATTCATAGCCACCTGCTGACGTACACAACAGCCATGCCGTATTGCTTGTCAAATATGCGTTGGAGAATGATGGTTGCACCCAGTTATTTCCTGTACGCGGGAGATTATTTAACAGTCTTTGTGCCAGCAGGGTTAGTGCTCTGTTAGACCTGCCTTAGGGATGGCAGGATGACATCTGGGAAGGGCTTCCCTTTAAATTAAATGATATTAAACAGAAGAAATTAAACAAAAGTCAATCCGTAAATTGTTTTATTCCCTAATGTTAAAAACACAAACCTTAAGGAGTTTAGTTCATGTAGGCAGCAGCAATGAAGTTCTGGATATGGGACAGGCCTCGAAAGCTAGAGGTTGGAGGTGCAAAATCTGTGGAGAACCTAAAGCTGTGTTGTAATGAGTGACCGATTGTGCTGGCATGTTGTAATGACAGACCAGTAGGTAGCCATGTATAGTGCTCATCCATTGCGTGGACCACCAAAATGTACTCTTGAATTTATCAGGTCAGGAATTTCTCGGGATGCTTACTAAGTATAGTTCAAGTCCCGTTAAAGATGGATGAGCTCAAAATGGAGCAGATATTAAAAGGGCCACAAAAATGATTGAATGTGGGAATGCGGAGGAGTGAGAGAGTTTGATTTGTTCAGATAGGTAGAATGGGGACCTGACTGCGCTCCATAACTGTGTTAGCACTCATAGGTGTCAGTGGGAGGGAACAGATGAAGGCTGTTAATTCAAAAAAGGTTTCAAACATTAAAGCAGTGAGGCTTTAGAGCAGCCTTTCAGTAGGAACTGTAGAAATGCATGAAACAACCTCGGTGACTTTGACACGGGCTCTGTGGGTAAACTGTTTCCTGGATATGCCGGTTGTTTTTCAGGGTAGACACTTTATTCAGGAGGAATTTGTTTAGGCTTATTGTACATCTAGTAGTGCAGGCAGGTGTTGGGTTTGCTTGCGCTGCTGCACAGTTTTATGCCAGTGCATTTCCAGGGTCCATGAAAATCCCAAGGAAAATCCTCTGAAATCCAAAAAGAAAAATGTGGTAGCCCGAAGCACAAAACATTTGTGAAAAAGATTATAGAAGGACCTTGGGTCCTGTGCTTTTAAATCCAGGTCTTTCTTGTCCTCGAGCAGTTGCAGTATTTTCCATGACTAAGTAAAAATGATTGTCTTCTTTGAATGTTAAATGTAATTCAATTACAATGTTAATATGGCAGCATTTTACGTCCATACAAATAATTTAAGCCAAATCATGAAACTGAAAGCTGACTCTACTTTTTTGTTAATCCTGTTAAGGATTTTGTTTTAGACACCCTTGTTGTAATTCAGACTACATGAAATATAAAATACAGAAATGCTACAAGAACTGAGAACTTCAGACACAGGGATTCTCAGTTGGATTGTGTTTGATTTTGAAAGTGTTATGTGTTTTGTGACAATGGGGCAGAGTATTGTGGGGATGTGGGTGCAACAAAAAGCCATTTCAGTCTAAATTAACGGGCTAGCAATAAATACACCAGGAGTGACAGTGCTTAGGCAGAAGAGCATGCTCTCAGTGAACAACCTAACAAATAAATGAGAGGCAGTGATTGACAAGGAGGTTCAAATCAAGAAAAAGCATGGGAAGCTTAAAGGGAGATGGAAGGGAATGTGTTTGAAAGAGGAAAGTATTAAAGAGGTTATTAAGGCAGTAGTTTCACTTATGGCGTTTAACAATCGGAAGCAGACAGTCGAAAATAACAATGCCAGTGAGGGACAGCAGGAACAACGGCTTGGAAAAGCAGACGCGGATAAAACAGCACCAGGAGCTGCGTGCGCTAAAGGAGGGTGTCTGATGGGTGACACTGGCGTCCGCATCAAGGTCAGTCACTGGCCGTGACTGCAGCGTCTCTGTGGTTTTTGATTTAAAAAAATCTTTGAACTAGATTGATCCTTGGCATATCTATACTGAATTTGATGGAATTGCAGACCAGGCTCGATGCACCCTCATTGTTACTTTGCTTTAGATTAGGTTTCGTCTAGCAAAGCTCTGTGTTAGGGTGCTTTACATCGTGGGGAATTTTTGGTAAGGTGCAAAGCTAAAAATAATAGCATATATGCTTAGAAATAAAGGACAGCTGTGCATTTAAGCTGTCATCTTCTGGCACAAGCTTGGATTTTCAACCACACAGACCTGAGCTTCAGGAATTATTCATTGAGATGAATGACTCTTCAACCCACATAAAGAATATGCCAACTTCCAGAACAAAACTTTCATCGCTTTCTTGTGATGTAATTGTGCATATGATCACAGTTTTAAGTGTAACAGCTTCTAAGTGGTTTTCTGACAGTAAAAACAAACAAGTGTTTGATGTTTTGAGAAAGGAGTATTTTCAAAAATTAAATCTGGAGTTGTTGCATTAGCGTTCTGGGAAAAGGTGAAGAAATAGGGATCAAACATGCTGAGGCTTTCATGTGATTGCTTTCATTCTGACACCCGTGACATGCTGCACGGAGGAGAGGGCCTTGTTGATGGGGAAGAGATTTTCTAAAGCTAATCAACTGAGTTCATATCATCAAAAATAAATGTTGCAAGATATGTGAGAATTTGCTTACATTAAGTCACACGTGTGACATACAGCACAAGATTACTTAAAGACACATGGCAAGAAGATGTTTTCCTTCTGGAGGTGAAACTCTGCAGCTCTTGATAAAAAAAAACTGACAAAGAGCACAGTTTTTCTCTGGTAGTGTAGGAATTATAGGAATCTTCACCATAGTTTTAAGATGTAAGGATTTTTAGAAAAGTTCGCATTGCTATGGTTAATTTCAGGTTTAATGAGAATACAGAGATCTACATTTAATGTACAAACACTTTATGGTTTTTAGTACTAATGATCAAGAGAGACGTGGAATTTGATATATACCTTTTTACCTGTTAGCAATATTTGGATAGCAGGAGTTGTTCATAGTTTCTGGATGGGGAGAGCAATGTAATAATTACTCATTGGTAATAATTAAAGTTCTGACTCATACTGAAATGCTAAGGTATTGGATAAAAGTTCACTGACTTCTTTTTCTAGGGGTGACTTAAATCCTAGCTTTTTATTATTATTTGTAGAAAAAGAAGTTAAGGAACATAGTGCAAGAACTGGATTTAAAGTTTTCAAGTGCAATGAAATAAAAAAGAAAATGCTGTGCTTTCTTTGAACATCAAAGACCTGATCCAAACGCCATTTTAAAATCAGTGAAAGTTTGACTTAATTGGGCTTTGGATTAGGCTTCAGTGTGCAATGTGTTAAAAGTTAGGTGTGTCTTAAATACCTTTGCAATTTGGGATGCTATGTTTAGAAAGTGAAAAAAAACTTTTTAGGCAATAATACTTTTTAGTGTGTATTAAACTTTGCTGTAACCAAGCAGGTCAGTTAAAGCATGCATCAAGTAGGCAGTGGAGGAGTGGGGAGAAGAAATACAATATCCTAACAAAAAATAGCATAGACACGTTGCAGAAATGTATGTTAAAATGAACTTTAATCCCTGTAAGTATTTATATATTTTGACCAAAATAATATTTCCTTCTAACCCTGAGAGTAAGACATGGAAGTGTAGGTGGAAGAAACAGTCTGTCAGCTTATCCACCTGCAATTGCTTGTTCCTTCATTGCAGTATCCATGGACTCCTTTAGCACTATAATGCTGTTAAAAATTATGATGTTTCAGGTACTGGTTGGTTGTGGAGTCTCTTTCTCTGGAGATCTTCCAAACCCACTTGGACGCAGTCCTGTGCCACGTGCTCTAGGTGACCCTGCGTGTGCAGGGGGGTTGGACTAGCTGATCTCTAGAGGTCCCTTCCCACCTTAAGCATTCTGTGATTCTGTGATTCTATGATACTGTTCCTAGTAATTGAGCATTTTTTCCCTTTCAAAACCAGCTTATAGGATCTTTTCTGAGCTCAAAGGAAGTTGCTAGTCTCAATTAGAGATTTTTGGTAAAGTTCCAACACTGAAGATTTACATTGGGATTGCAATAAAAGATAGTAGAAAGTTTTGAGGAAGAGCTACAAGGGCACTCCTTACCCTTTATAGGGAAAGTTTTTCTGCAGATATGTTATTATGCAAACAGGAGCCTCCCTGTCTTGGCAGACGTTGACGTTTTTAATGTTGTTAACTTGTGCATTATAGAAACCTGGAAGCTAGAGACCCTTCTTCATGAGATTAGCAATCTGTAGCAGTGCCAGTTTGTTGTGCCTGTTCAAAACTTAAGGAGACATGCTGATTTCTTGCAGATGACAAATCAATCATAGCCTATTGACTGAAAGCATCCTTATATTTTGTAGTCACACACAGCCATGTCAGAGGTTTCTATGACTAGCTAGCTGTTTGGTGAATTTATGGCTTAAAAAACAAAACAAGGTAATACCTATAGTCTCTGAGCTGTTTTCCCCTCATTCTGAACTTAGTTAGAATATAACTTCTGCTGATTTCCTGGGGTTGGCAAACACTTTTCAACAGTTCCCTATAAATCATTTATAGTATTGTATTTCTATTTCCCGGGGGAAAATGTTGATGGTAGGATTCAGTCCAGTCACTTAGGTGATCCTCAAGGGCATGGCATCAGGTTGCAGTGTGGTTGCCTTTGTGCGAAGGCAGAAACTGCTGTACAGATGGAATTTTTGTACTAACAAATTCTTGAGGACAAACCCTGACTCTTCCTATGACCAAACTTGTCCAGTGTACATAAGGGCAGAACAGGACATAAGGAGCTACAAAAAGGCTCATCTAAGAAGATGAGCAAAGCCACATCAAGGCTATTGATTGCTGTTGTGTTGAGCAAGAGCGGATGTAGCATGAGAGGGAGTCGACTTTCTCTCATAGGACTTGCGTAGGCTTGGTACTTCCTTAAAGCAAGATGTCTTAGAGTAGGATTATTTGCAAGTAGCATGTTAGTAAGGGCCCTGTGAGGACATGTGTGAGAGATGCCCTGGGAAATAATGGTTGTCTCCAGCATTTACCTAAGTTGGAGAGGACAAGGTATCCACATTAAGAACACTCCCAGCCTTTTATAGACATTTTTCCCTCCCTCTAAGCTGGTTTGTGAATCCTTTGATGAAGAATTCTCGTTTTTCTATTTCCCCTAAGACTGAGCAATGCTCACCATCCTGTGCAAGAAAGGCACGTGGAGCTGTGTGACCGTGTCACCTGGGGACATCTGTATCACTTGCTGGCTCATTTCTTCATTGTGCTGAGCCTCCCCGTGGCAGTATTCGTGCCAGAGTCGGCAGCCAGCGTTGAGGCCCTGGGAGCTGCAGCTGTGCGAAGCCTCTGGAAGGAGCCGTTAGCCCAGGGATGGGGTCAGCCTGGAGCTTCTGAGCGCGTATTTCTGTTTCTTGCAGTAAAATAATGTTTCTGAATTCTAATTGCCTTTTAAAACTATTTTAATGTCTTCTGAGGGACTTAGCCTTAGGGGAGTGAAAAGATGATTGCAGTGCTTTCAAAAGAGTACGGAGGACACATTTTTAGCAAAGCATTTGGCTTGCTTTACATTAAACAGGCAAGTTCAGTATTTAATATATTAGTCCTGCAGCTTCTCTTCCTCCACAATGATTTTCCCTTGCTGAATAAGATCCACTTAGCTTTCCTTGTCCCAAACAAACAGAGTTGTCAGCCTTGAAGACTGAGTGGGCATCAGCCCAGCTCCAGCTGTCCCTGGTTTCCTTCGAGCAAGAGCCAGGGCACTCCAAATGTAGTCTGCTTGTACCCACATATTTTAAAATCTATAGTGTTTTGTTTCTTTTAGATAGTACCCCGTCTATCACACACAGTCAAAATCCTTTCTGACATCCATTGGAGATAATTACAATGTGTCATAATATTGTGAGTAGTGTATTGCAGTAATCCCCTTAGATCACAGGGGAATAGCAGATATAAAAATAACTGTTGGGGCTGTAGTCAGAAGTCTAAAGACTACCATACTTTTGATACTTTAGTATCATGATCAATTAACAGATTTGGTAAAAATAAAGAATACACCTTTTGTGTATTTATTTAGACTGCACACAATATCTGTTTTGATTTTTCAGCTGAGCTGAAATACATTTAACAGGAATCAGGCTAGCCTGATGGATGATGTCAATGTCCTGCCGGCTCTTAAGGTTGCACCGTTGATGCTGATTACTGATTCTGTCCCTATGATATTTCATTTTATTTTGCTTTCCCAAATAGACATTTTGTTTTGACATTTTTGTTTGAATTTTTACTCAGTTTTAACTTATCAAAGCAAAAGAGATTGTTGCCATGAAGGATTGTCATGGGTGATATTTCTGCATGGTGTTCTGGACCACTAGTCACTGTTGTCTGCTATAGAAGCTGCCAGGAACTCAGTGCGAGTGCAGGGTGGGTTTTTGAACTTAGGCCCTGAACACTGTATATATGCAGTAAAAATATGAATTTGGTATGTGTGTGGCATTCAAAAGATACGTGGCAATTTCATGGGTTTTTTTTGGTATGAGAAATAAATAACACATTATTCAATATAACACTGCCAAAGATGTCAGAAGAGTACTTAAGAATTCAAACAATCTTCAGTGACCTTGGGGATAGCAGAACAACTTATTAACTCCATTATCCTCTGCCCAATATGTCTGTTTGCAAGCCTCACAGTAATAGAGTGTCTGCTGTAAAAGACTGCTGTGTCCGACTATAATCCATATTTAGAGCTATTGGATTGCTTAATTGTACCAACAAAACATGCGTTTTCCCTTTATTTAATTCCTTGTTTGATATTTCTATTTCAAAGAACACTAAAATCAGTAATTCCTCCAACATTATGGTAAAGCCCTCCTAATAGAGGAAGTTGGACTCAATGACATCCAGAGGTTTCTTCCAGTCAAATTTCTATGATTCTGTGATTAAAGACACTCTCCTAATGACTTCCAACATTACAAATCTGTCACTTGAGCTGTACCCATAGACAGAAACATATGCTGCAATTGAAGCTTCTGGAAGGGGAAAAAAGTTACGGGGCAGCCAAGAGCTTTGTCCAGTGGGCAAGAGGAGGAACAAATTAGGAAAAATGAGGCCCAAGCTGTGGCAGCATCCAACATGGTTGTGCTAGGGCTCTTTTCTGAAAGGCATCCATCTCTTGCTGAGAGCCTACAGTGCCTCAGGGGCTTCAGAAAGATTGCGAAGGAACTTGTTTGGTTTTGAAATATGAAATTCTGTGTGATGCAAATGCTACTGGCTCATGGTTCCTGTGGAGTTGAGTCCAGGAAAGGAGCACTCTAGAAATGGTACATTTTAAAGGGCTTGTAAGCTGGGTTGCAGAGGCTTGTGTTTTGTGATGGTGAAATAGAGCAAAGAGGGTCTCACCCTGTGTTTTGCTTGGTCAATCACAATATTCAACCTAGTGTTTATAATTTGTGTTCCCCTTCCTATGAAATCCTTGCTTGCTTACATTCTTGCATCTACTCTTAGTATTGTGTTTTAAAAATCAGAATGATTAGTGAAACCACATAAATGATATCCACTAAATGATATCCCCTTTGGGCATTTAAGTAATCTATTCTTTGTTTGATTTGTTTTGCAGGTAAGTAGCACTATCACCTGTTTTTTCGAAAGACAGTTTAGAGGTAAGTTTGTTTCGTATTCGTTAAGAACTGAAGTTCGTCTCATGTTTTGCATTTTAAAGGTACAACATGAACTTGGAAGCTAGGCACATAGTAAAATTTGTTTCAGATGGTATTCTGTGCCCCAGAATTCTCACAGATGTTGTGGATTTACAACAACATTTTTCTCCTCAAAATTTTATTTTTCTATTGCAGGAGGAAATAAATACTCAAATAAAGGCAATATTTAAGGAGCTGCAGCAAACAATGTTTACACAAAATAAACATATGAGATTTTCTTATTTGCTGTCAGCTTCTTTCAGTTAGAGTAATCTTGAAGATTATTTGTAACCAGAGTAAATGAAAATGTCACACGCGAAAACAGAACATAAACACTTGGTGTTCCTTTGCTTTTAGAAGTCATGCTACAGGATATTTCTTAGACCTCTTCTGCTTATCCTGTCTTTGGTTTGATGAGAATAACAGTAACACTTAGTTCTTGTATATCTACTTTAACTAATAGATACTACTGTACTTCTCAAAAAATGCCAGTGTCATCATCCTTATTTTGCAGTAGGGGAAAGGGAAGTACAAAACACTATGTAGACACATATCCCAGGTCATATCCCAGGGGCTTTGCCAGGGCTTAGCAGTGTCTGCGGGAGCACAGATGTTCTAAAATAAATCTGATTTTTTCTAAGATACATCAGTTAATTAATTTAAAGTGTAAATATGATTTTTAGTTGCTGGCTGAGCAGATTTGAAAATTCAAATGTCCATTATTAGCACTTTTTTTTTTTTAACTTCACAGTCTCTCTAGGGAGAGTTATAGTATGCTTTTCACTACAATGTTTGGAAATTAATAAGTATACATGATCGATTTTTTTCTTCTGATAAAACTGGTAGACTTCCAGCATTTGACAAGGGTAATGTTTGAGCATTTAATCCCCTTCAAAAAAGTCACTTTGTTTTTCCTTCTTGTGCTTTTAATTTTGAATGAGATTTTTTTCTGTTATTGTTAGACTATGTTTATATATATATATTTAATATTTTCTCCTGTCTTCCTTTCACAGGTCCCATTTTTTTCTCCTGGAACACCTTTATTTTGAATTCATAGTGTTCTATTCAACTTGTGTCCTCAGTCACAAAGATTTTTTTCCTTCATCTTTACCAATCCTGGCCATTATCTGTAAGTTTATGATCTACTCTATTTATTTTAAACTCTACTGATTGAAATGTGTTTGTTATGCCAGTGGCATAATTAGTTGATTTTTTAAAATATAATTTCTTGTTTTTCCATGGCATCTTCTGCAGAGTTTTCCATTTCTTGTGCTGCCAACTTTCCATTGTATTTTGCCATAGGATTACTGCTCTGCATCAACTCTTCTTTTCCTCCCAGTGTTTTTTCTAGTGTGTGTTTGTGCATGCACACACTTGTGCATGTACACTTAGGACTTAGCTAGACTGTTTCGTGGCGTTTAACCATAGGTCAATAAGGAGAGTAGACAGATCTACTAGATCTGCAGATCTGCCCAGATGCAAATCTGGATATCGAATTGACCTGGTCAACTCTTAATTTCTTCAGCACCATGAGCCACTATTACCATCTTTCATCCCCATTTTATAAGTTGTGTGCTATGTTGGGTACACTGCTGTATTTCCATAATTCAACTTTTTGAGGGCAGGTTGCAGGACTTTCCCCTTTGGAGTAAAGAGACTTCTTTCTATTCAGCTGCTTCCTTGTGTGGAGGTTCCCCTCATGTCCTTAAAGTTTCTACTTGCTCAGACTCAGCTCGGGCCTAGTTGCAAAGAAGGGTTGAGAAAGGTGCTATTCTGGCTCAGAGCACGAGCAGTCTTTTGGACTGAAAAGATTACTTCTGTACAGCATTTTAAAAAGCCCTAATTGACTCAAGATAAAATGTTTTAAAGGCATGTGGTAGGAAACTTCCTGTACCTTCAACTGTGCTTTTGGCTGTTGTTGCAAACCATCTTTGCCAAGGCAGTGCCTTACACATATGCAGGTTCCCAGAAGTGTGACTCCTGAGTAGACCTGTTAGTTTTTGAAAAAATTGCCATCTCTAAATATACACATACGCATATATGTTTAACCGTCCTATTCTGGATGAAACTATTAGCAGCCTCAACAAAATGCACCAACAGAAGATTCCCGTGTATTAATCTGTCCTGTGTGATCCGAGGTGGGCCGTGTTGGGAAGGCAGCCCCGCTGGTCCCCACTTCCAGGAGCAGCAAGCAGCACCCGTGACCGCCTGGCCTTTCACCGTGTACCTTCACACACGATTTATCTTGCTGTTCTGTTTTTGGTATCTGTTTTGCTGCTGTACTCTTTGTTCTGAAACAGAATCAATCTTGGTCATAAACATGGCTTTGCCGTGTCCTTAGAGTATTGTCACTATTACCTTTCACATAGCAAGGCATTTTAAATATTGAATGCTGATAGAAAGTAACAGTCCTATTTGCTTTGTCTCAGTAGTTGTATAGTACCTTCCTTTTATGGGCCATCAAAATTTGAATTCCTATTGAATATATGACAGGGATTTACTCTGATACAGCAGCAAAAACCATAAGCAGGATGTTTCCATAGAAATGATTAAACTGGATCAGTGCATCCTATTTCATGCTTTATCTAAGTAAAGCAGCTAGATTATGAATTTATTAAAATAAAATAAAATACCAGTTCATCTCTGTGTGACCCCATTTTAACATATACCTGTCACATTCAGGATTTTATAACTCTGTCATTACTGTAGTTTCCTCTGCATATGACAGAATAAAAACAGAGGTGGTTCTGGATGCATATCTGTGCTCTCAGATGAGTTACCTGTTCTCACTGAATTACCTTGATACTTTTATGTTTAAAATAAATATGTGATTGGGATATGCACTTTATCTTTAATGTATATAGGCTCCAAGACTATTGCTAGCAGTTGTATTTTAAAGTTATATTTCGTAGCCATGGTACACCAGTCTTTCTGGAAAAAGTCTTGTATTACAATTTACATAAAACCTGTGTGAACTGTGAAATATATTTAAGCTCATATATGGTGACAAAACGTCTACTGACATTTTTCCACTGAACTTCAATGTTTAAAAAAAAGTTTTCTATAGACCATCTTCTTTCTTGCTGCTTTTGTCTTCGTAGACTTTTACTAATACAAACACAAAGAAAAAGTGGCTTTAAGAGTCTTGTGGTTCTTCCCAACATTTATTGCTAGCTGCCTTGGAGAATATATAAGATGAAAATTCACATGCTATCTTGGAGGCATGAAAAGGTTACCGGTAGATATGGACATTCTGCAATTTATCTCAGAAGTATTATGGCAGTATATTAAATACATAGTATATTAAATACATATGGCATCTTTGCATACTTCATCAGCTTTTTGGAAACTTCACAGTTTACAAAACTTCATCCAAGTGAATTATTAGCTTGCTACGATTTGGATGGTCACTAGGGCTGAAGCTCTCTCAAGCTCTCATTTTCACTATTTTCATTAGGCTTTCTGAAGAGTCTGGTGGGAGGGATGAAAGCGGAAAGGATAGTTATATAGGAAGAGGATAAGGCACTGATTTCTTTCATCCCCAAATTTAAAATCCTATTTTCATATCAGGGAATGACTTGGTGTGGTTTATTCTTATTAAAAATGATAACAATTTTTGAAGTTCAGTAGAAGCAGAATTTTAACAGGTAACAGGTTAGTAATATATTTTTAGCACCTTTAAAACTAATCTTGTTTTAACTCGTTTAAATGTTAAAACTCACATCAAGCAGGATTAAGTGCTCAATTTCCTGAGAATGAGTGGCTCTGCATTTGTTTAAAAGTTCCTGCTTGCCACACTTGAAGGAATCTGCACTGTTTATAGGATAATGCAAGCAGCAGTTTCTCTGTGTTGTTTTGTCAGCATCACTCAGGAACTGGATCTGAGGGAGCACATCTAGGTGCACGAGAGGACGTCCCTGTTTTGGTGCCTTTCATCCCTTTTCTTGTCTGCAGCCCCTTTCTGCAAGATTGCAAATTAATGCTAACTTCAGCAGTGACTTTGATGCCGTTGGGTACTTGTCTATGGGCTGGACTGATGCTGCCAAGACAGCTGTCACTGTTCAGGGTGGTGATGCTAAATTATGGTGATCAAAATGGTTTGTTGGTCCAAATTCATGCTAATAGCTTATGGATGATATTCTGTTCCCTGTTACCATTTCTTTGAAGTGTTTATTTCTCCTTGTGCTTTGTAATGCTTTCAAAACGGCAGCTGTTTTGCTAACTTGACTTTGAAGCTGGAAATGCCAAGTGACAAGCTAGATGGAGCGTCGGCAGCGCCTCTGGGCCGACTTACGGCAGAAGCGCTGCTGGGGCCTTGGTGCAGTGCAGGGACTTTGCCGTCCCGCTGGGGCACGTACATGGGAGCGGGACCTTGCACTTTTCCAGGGTCTGTGAGCTGGGTGCCGAGGGGTGAAGCCGGTGCGCGTAGTGCGTGAAATTTCCTGCACTTTTTGACCGTGAAAGTCAAGCTTTGCTCTGGAGTCCCAAATGTACTCCAGGTACAAGCAAGCATTCAGCCAGGGGACCAGGCGTGTACGGGGCGGGGGTGCCAGCTCCTCAGCAGGACGTCCTGCTCCTCAGCTCTGTTCCTACCGGTCTGCTACATTTCTGAATGAATAGAATCACAGAATCACAGAATGCATAAGGTTGGAAGGGACCTCTAGAGGTCATCCAGTCCAACCCCCCTGCACACGCAGGGTCACCTAGAGCACGTGGCACAGGACTGCGTCCAAGCGGGTTTTGAAGATCTCCAGAGAAGGAGACTCCACAACCTCTCTGGGCAGCCTGTTCCAGGGCTCTGTCACCCTCACTGTGAAGAAATTTTTCCTTAAGTTCCTGTGAAATACTTACCCAAGGTGACCTTCTGAGGCCTTACAGAGTCATGGAGGCAAAACATCCCTGTTTTAGCCAAAGCGACTGTGTCAGCTTTTATGATTTATAGTAATACAGTTCTGATTTACATTAACACAGCCTCTGCATAAAATCTTCAGCATTTCTTGGTGCTTGGCAGTCACAGCACACCACAGAGGCACACCGCACATTACAGGCATCATTTTGCCTATTAGGAAGATGACTGTTACTAAGCGAGAAAGTGGTAAAGAAAAAATTTATGAAATGCACGCTTTTGCTCAGTTTTTAAATATATTCATACATATGAAGCATTTCTTCTAAAAAAAATGTTGATTGCTTCAGGATTATATTGGCATCCTTGTTTTAACATTAGAGATTCATGAACCTCTTTCTACAGTTGCCAAGTGAGTGCTCTGTGTTGAACACTATAGAGCGAGCTGTATACCGATATGCTGAGTCTTTTCCACCTCTCCCGAAGAGTGACTACAAAGCCAAAGAAAATGCACTTTGGGATTAATGACTGAAAAATAAACCTTTGTCATCTTTCCCTCTCAGATGGCCAGAAAAATCAGCATGGTAGTTGTGGTGCTTTGTTGTTACTGTGTCTTAGTCTTTTGAATATTTTTGAGAATGAAATAACCGGCTGTAGGGTTTGATGATGCCCTTCTCTAGGCATGTGCTAAGGCTTCAGCACCTTTCTGTATACAAGCTGAATGCATTTGAGTAACAACATAATGATTCAGCTCATGAAATTCCTGAATGAAGTTGAATATTACTGAGCACCGGGGGAAGATGCCATGAAATTGCTGGTGTGACAAGTGTAACCTGTTGTGGTAGTATTAAGGAGGACGTTCCTGAATGAAAAAGAAAAGCTGACTGGAAAAACTGACAAGTAAGAGAAGTAGAGAACATGATCATACTCTAAAAAGATATTCATACTCTGTAGCAGAGTTTTTTCAATAAGTGAAAATGAGTAAATTTTCAAAATGCTCCTGGACCACTGTCACTCACTTGTGTGAGGATGCTCATACTAATTTAACTACAGCATTAACAGTTTTGTCTTACAAAAATCTCAGATTGCTACAGGAAGGAGATTGGTGTCATTACTTCCATCTCTAGTGCGTGGGGAATTAAGAATATGGAGAGATGCAGTGACTTGGTCAAGATTGCTAGGGAGAAGCTAAGGGTTCCCTCCCTCCTCCTCCTCTTCCTCCCAGAAGTGGCCAATGCTGCCCAACTCCTACTGTGCTTACATGCAGCCATACAAAGTCCATGTGTAATCTAGTTTTCTGCTTTGAACTGGTTAAATGGTTTTCTGTGGTGCCCAGATTTTGCAGTACAGCAATACTGTCAGTGAGTTGTTCCTCATTGTTTTGGAGGTATTAGTAAGTTCATTTTGTGTTCTTTGATAGCGCTTGTTATCTAATTTATTTTAAATGGTTTATGGCAGTTCAGTAAATATTGGTTCTGATTTTAAAAGCATTTTCACAGGTGCATTACTGCATTTGTATTCCAGAGGCAGATAGTGCTTCTGAATCCATTGGATCTAATCACTGGCATACATCATGCAGCTATTTGCAGAAGCAGATGTTTCTACCCACGCACTGGTGGAATTCTTCAGGATGAAATAAAGGCTTCGCTTTCAGAGAAAATGATTGTCACTGTTGAAATCTTTGGTCTTGTAGCTCCCCTCTGTATTTTATAAGCTTTAAAGTTGGTTCCAGAGTGTGCAAATGACTTCCAGATGGTGATAAAACATCTTTAGAAAGCCTTTGTGATTTTGGAACATGATCCAAGGGTTTCCTTCTGTCTGAGTTGCTGGAAGATAGACAAGGTGTGCAGCTCGCCAGGCAATTTTCAGGCTTTAGTTCATAGTATTACTGTTAGGATTTCAGGCTTAAATTGTATTCATGGCTTGGTGGGATATACATTAGTTATCAGGGTCTCTTTCACACCTTTGGACCGGTGTGGAGGGTGAAGGTGAAGTAAGGATGCAAGGAAGAACACCTTGCAGTATTCCCCTATAGATGTAACAGTCTCTTTTACTGTCCCGGTGTTTCTTTGATCCTGAGTGTCTGAGTTGCGTTCTCTCTAGTATCCAGTAGATGGTGATCCTGTACTAAAAGTGCCCCTTCATCCATATTTTCATCGGAGGAAATACTGATTCTGAAGTCCTGCAATGGTAGGTTCCCAAGAATTATGCCACTGAATCAATCTTACGTTTTGCGTAAATCAGTTCCAACACATAAAGCATCCTCTTTAATTATTTTCCTTTAAGTTAATCAAGGTGCTGCAAGGTATTGTTGCGTGTTGTGCACTCATAATATTTTAGTTTAGATGTCGTTAATTACTTCCACAGCTGTTACTGATTCTGTATTATTTCCAGGACTCTTATGAAATAGTGTGATGGAGGAGAACAGGCCAGGTAATTTAATGGCCCCTTCCAAGCTTCAGAATTTATTAATCTCCCTTCTCTGGTGTATCAAAAAGATGACCAGCATTTCCTTCCTATGCTAGAAAGGGATTTGTTTGGAACAAAGACTTCCAAACATTTTTCTCCTGCATACATAAGCCCAGGGACAGCAATTTTGGTAATTGGTATAGACATTTTAATTTCTTTTAATATACAAGGACAGACTCCCTGGATTTCTCTAGCCTTTTACCTTAGTGAGGCCATAAACTAGCTGCTCTTAGAAATGGTTTGTAAGCTGCAGTTTCTATGTAAGTATCTACAAAGCCCTGAATTCTGGAAATAGTTGTCTTTCTAGCTACTGCTCAACAGCATGAAAATTGGGCTACATTCTTTCCATTCTTGCTGGTATGAAAAATGCAGACCTAATTGCTTAGCACTTGAATAAAGTGAGAGCAATTTTTGAAACTAGATGTATTGCACCGTAATATCTGTTGGTCTGTATTTAGAGGTTGGTACCTCTAACAGCATTATCCCAAGCAAATAATTTAGTATAAAATGAGCATTATAGGTTTGCTGAATTCTGACACCTGATTTATAGATCCATACAGATCTTTCTTACCTAGTAGAAGATTTTTATGAAGACACCTACGTGTACGCACTGCTACCAAGAGAAGTGTTTTTGACTTTACAGTTAGATTTTTTTTTCAAAACTGACAAAGTTGTTTTTGTAAAGCAGCTCTTTTAGAGTACTCTGAAAGGAGGTCCAGTCACCATTAATTCCTGTGTAAATTAAGTATAATCGGTAGGAGAAGAGACCCTTTATTTAGTGAGTTTAAAGCTCATTATACAATTTCGTGGGGGGAAAATTATCGTTCCTGTATATTAGCTGAATTTCCTAATGAAATAACTTGGCAATTTTTTCAGCTTCCTTTGATAGGAGTAAGAATTATAGTGATGCTGTAAAGTAAAATCATGCTTTTCCCACTGGCAGTTTTCTCAGCTGTAGAGGAAATAATAACCGTGGACATGTTTTGATTCAGATTCATCTCCCCACGTAACAAAAGCACCTTTTGTCATGGCTGTATTTTCAGCTCCCCTCTCACCTCTTTTATTAGCACCTAGGTAAAGCTCCCTTGCTCCTGCCTCCTGACACAGATGCCCTGGGGACGTGTAGCTTTCTTAAGCTATAAAGCGTCATTGGCCTCTTCATTTCCAAAGACAGGGTATTTCATGTGTGAGTTGTGTTTTGCGGGACCAAATAGCAGCATTCACCACATTCATTTGCCACAAAAATATCCTGCTAGGCTTGCAAAGTCAAGCATATTTACAAGAGGTGTCTGTGCTTTTCTAGTTTTACCCTGACGTAGGGTTTCCAACGGCAGCAATGGCTGTTGTGTACACTGGTCACCGGTGTACACATTTTAAGTACACCGGTCTTCCAGGCAGATTGCCTTTCCGTTCTTGGAAATACCTTCTGGATATAAGAAGATCTTTCTTGATGGTTGGTATATCCATGAGTTAGGAAAAGTGACTTAAGCTGCTACTACTGGTAGAGAAAATTGGAAGAAGCACTCCATGCTCGTGGTTTGTGTGTTACTGTTAAAATATATAAAAAATATAATGTTTGACAATTTTTGTGTGTGTCAAATTTAAGTTGGAGATAAGGTGCAGGTAGTATCTATACTGCCGAACTACTCAAGATAATTGATAATCCAATTAGATATGTTAAGATAAAAATCATAGTGCCTTGTTTCAACCTTTAGTTTAACTTTATATATATATACATTAATTATCTTGGTTTGCTATAAAGCAGTCTCTGTTAGCAAAGATTTAACCAATCATTTCTTTGAAATGGTTGGGTATTCTAGAAATGACTGTGTAAGCAATGTATAAAGGCAGCTTATTTCTCAAGAAAGTCTGTACTACAATTTTTTTCGTTTTAACATGAGTTACTATACTACATTATTATATTGTTCAGGACAACTGTTTGTGTAAGGGATAGTGGTAAATCTCCAATTTCTGTTTGTCTATGTAAAGGTAATGAATTTTTACTTAAGATTTATGGAAACAATTATTTATACAGATGAAACCTCCCCTAACTTTCAATGTGAGTTAGATACTTTTTTTGTTGTCATTCTAAAATCTTGCTATTCATTTGCAAATCTGATTCCAGAATGTAACTGATGAATGGAGATAAACAGGAAATTGGGATTTTAAATTGTTTAAAACAATTCATGTAGTAAAATTCCATTCTTATAATACAGTTGTTAATTATTTGCACTCCTAGGCAGGGTTTTCTCTTTTCTTTCCTTTGGAAAATCTATATATAAATTTCATAACATATGAATTGCAATTTTTATTTATTCTGTTCCTACTTTGGTCAATTTTCATCTACATAAAAAAAAAGATTTGAAAATAGTTTGACTTTGGAAAGTAACATCAAGCAAGATGGCCCATAAAGTAGCGTTCAGAAGTGTCAGCTAAGTGTGTGAGTGTTTTTTCATTTCTTTACACAATAATTTGGTGAGATGCAATGTTCCTTGAAGTCTTTTGCAGCATATTAAAATTAATGAAAGATTAAATGGGCTGATGTTACATTTGTTCGGAATGAAACTTTACGTCAGTATGAATAATACTCCTTAGGAAGTTAGGAGCTGCTACTAAAATTCTATTATCAGTCAGTGTTAGTGGGTTGAAATAGCACAGAAAGGTGGTACCAATGATTTTGGACTTGGTTGTGCTCCAACATAGAAAAACAAGGCCAGGTCTAGAATACCAATTCCCTTTTTTTCTGTATATTGTATGGGTATTTCGCTGTATCAAATCACATTTAAAACAGGAGGCTCCTCATACTTTTGAAACAGCTTGGTAGGGTAAAAAATCATATTTCTTATTTAGATTGTTTCTGAATTTAGTTTCCTGAAGTTAGCCTACCTAGACCTGAATTTTCAGTACTGTGTCTATCTACAGCTGCCACTGATTTTCAGTGCTTGCTGGTGGATGCTTCATCCTTCTCAAAATTGATACATTTCTGCTTAGCATTTTTAGCATAATAGAATGGACCCTTGAAATAGATACAATTTAAGAATTCTTGCTATTTGCAAATGTGGTGAGAATGAAATAATTTGTATTTCCAAAGACAGTCATGTCTTAAAAAAAAATTGAGGTAAAAATGTTTATTTTGACAAAACTGAAGTTTTTTGTTTTGATTTCAGCCTTGAAGTATTTTATTTTTTTCCAAAATTGAAGTGGAAATAAGTTTGGTTGTTGTATAGCACCAACAGTTAACACTGATGAATGAAAAATGCCAGCTCAGACCTGGCATTTAGATTACAGACTTGCATTAAAGAAGGAACAAGGCATTCCTATGTTAGGTGGAATGGCTATATGGTGGAAGGAAGGAAAAACAGGCAGGTTCTTCAAAAAATGTGCTTTGAGGTGCAGGGTGTGTTACTCCATCACTACTCTGATAATGAGGATGAGGAAATTAATAGTTGTCGCAATGTATTTTAAATATGAAAGTCTCTTATTACATTCTTCCAGGGTGTAATTAATCAGTCGCAGCTGTGTGTGTTCCTAGCGTAATGGTGTACGGTAGTAGCTTTTCATTAAAAGCTAGTTCAATAATAACAGGTCAATCAAACTGTCACTGTCTCTGGGAAAGACGGAGAAGCTAAAGGCGCGTTGCTTCACTCCGTGGTTGCTGTCGCCAAGCGGAGCTGCAGGGGAATGGAGACGTCGGCAAGGATTCGGGCACCACGTGAGCGGCGTGCGCAGGCTCTTCGCCCTCCTTTGCTTGGGCAGCGTGCTTCAGGAACTGCCAGCAGTGGTGCCATCAGCTGAGTGTGGTGGTTGGTGGTGTTTATTTGTTCTTGTTGTGTAATTAGATTAGAAATGGAGAAACTCTTCTGCCAACCATGGATGTCGGGAGGCCCAGATATTGCTAGTTTTGTGAGACCCAACAAAATATTGTCAACTGCTTCACAAATCCATAGTTCCATTCTTGCAGATTATAAGCTCCTTTGTGTTTGCCGGATCTTTGGGTTCGAAAGCGAACGGAGGAGGATAATGTAACCTCTCATGAAGTATGCAGTAATTGAAAGATGTTTTACCATGCAGATGAAGACATTTGAAGTCTTGTCCTGAGGCATCTTCTACTTGTGACTTATCTTCCTTTTGAAACACTTCTCACTTGCATTACAAGACAAAATATTTAACTCCTGCTGTTATGCTTGGAATACATGAGGAACATGTATTTCATAGCCTGATTCTACTATTTTATGTTTTACTTCATAATGATTCTTTTGCAATTAGTTTCTCATTGAAGTCTACAAAACATGAACACAGAAAGCAGAATATTTTTGGTAGGAAGGGGATCTGTCAGTAGCTGATCGAAGATTTATTTTTTAATCTTAAACATGATTTAATACTCTGTGAAAAGAATTAAGAATCCCATTTTACACTGAAATGTGCTGTTAATGTGCATATAAAAACCTCAGCAATTTTATTGATAGTTATAAATTCACAGCTGCTCTTGGCAGATCTTTTTAAAGGGCTGATTTCCTCTCCCCATCATTTTTTTGCAGAACATTGTCATAGTTTGCTATTAGCTAAGGCAGAACCTTATTTAGCAGAAATGCATAGGACTTCAATTTCACTGTATCCATCAGGAAAAAAAGAAAATCAATGTGAAGCCCAGGCTCAGTCGGCTGATGCCGGAGATGGCTATCTGTAGCATACAGAGAGACAACCAGGCTCAGATTATATTTTTCCTATACTTAGCATGTTAAAAGTGACAAAATGAGGTTACTGCTAGTGAGAGTTATTATGAGGATTACTTTACATTCAGATTTGGAGTTTAGCCTGGAAAGTGTTAGTATGTGTATCAAGTATGTTAAGTTCTAATACTAATTTTTTGTTCTAACTGATGGAACTGACTATTAAGAAATAACGTGTTGATTTGCAGTTTTGCGTTGTGCTCACCAACTGTGTGTGTGTTTAGATCATTTCCAAGTACACAGGGATATGTGTGTGTTAGGTGTGTGCGTGTATATATGTATGACTATATGTTTATACACCTGAACTTCTGGTCTATTAATGTATGTGAACCTGGATCTGAATGACTCTTTAAACTGCAAATCAATAAAAAGCCTAAGTATCTAATCTTCAGGAGTGTACAAATGTGAAGATTATTCTAAAACAAGAAATCCAGGGGAAAAATGCAGCTAAGTAAAATATTTCAAGTGCAGGCACTGTGAAGTATAATTTCACCAACAATCTTAATTCAGGTCCTGTTGTTTCAGAAAGAGATTATTTTGGGGTAGCCATTATAGTTAAATGGGCTGAGAAACGTGTTTCTTGCAGCGTATTTTATAAGGATGGACCTGGCACCCACAGAGAGCAGCTGGTGGAGCTGGGACCTGGTAAAGCTTACCAGGTGCAGGGTCTGTCATAGACCGCCATCAAAAGTGCACTAGTGGCCTAAAGCTGTTGATAAGCAATACTTATGTTTAATGGTGCAGTGCCATTACTGGTTGACCTGCATCCAGCTTCCAGTAAACTGGCTGTCCCAAAAGTGGATATTACAAAGGATGTTCTTCAGGCTGGTTAAAAAACAAGAAATGGACTTACAAAAAGATGAAAGCTGTTTTTTCATTAGTCTCCAAATAGACATGTTTCTTTTTTCTGTATTTTTTCTCATGATGTTTCTTACAGAAACTCCTTTTCTCAGGTGTGTGTTGGCCAAAACTATCCATAGTAAGTGATTCTGGTTGATGGCAAGTGGCACTCTTCAATGAAATATTAGGAAGAAATTATGAAACTTTAATGAAAATTGAATGGTTTGATTATACCAGTTTTGCTTGTATTTGATATTCTGTTTGTGGGATCAGGGCCTGTAAGTCTTATATACAAACTTTTTTGAAATATTTATTTATAGTTATATACCACTCAGTTCTGAAATTGTCACTTACAGCTGCCAGTAGACTCTGTAAAGTAACTTAATTCAATAATTAATTTTAGGGGAATTTTGAGGTATGCCCAAACTCATCCTGTGGTTAAAGAAAGGACCTGGGTTTGGAGTGGTGTTAATTCAGTGTACCTGCACAGTAAATTTGTCCAGTAAGTTCTTAATAAAAACAGACAAACTGAATTTTCAGATATGTATAAATGTGCATAGCTGACCTTGGGCGCCCAGCTCAAAACTTGAATTCCAGTTCTGGTGTCTGCCCTGTCATTCCTGCTACTTGGCCTTGATTACTCCATCTGATTTCTTTGAAGTGCCTCAGGTTCCCTGTAAAAGGTGTGTATTTATGTTGGTTGCTTCCTGTCTAAAATTATCCCACCAAGATGCTGTAGTGCTCCAGTTTTTAAGGTAAGTTTTTAAGATAAGTTTAAGATATTAATATACTTCAGATAACTTCTGTTAATTTTTTTAATTATTCCACATTCTATCTTCTTCCATTCCGCTCACGATTCTTTATGAAAATGAACATGCAATTTATTTTTCTAAGAAATTTAAACTTCTTTAGCATTTTTTATGTTGTTTTTAATATTTTTGTGTGTTGAAGAAAAGTAATGCATTGATTGGTGACATGCTGTGTAAGACAGAGATTACTAAAATTCTAAGTGAAAATTACTTAATCTGAATGCAGTGATTTAAATTTGAACAGCAATCATTTTCATTTAATTCAGTCTTAAGAGTTGCTTCCTTTTGGTGAACTAATTAGATCTAATCTCCCTTCTATCTTCTTTGACTTTAATCAGGCTTCTCTTGACCAGATAGTACTCTAGTTCTTTAACTTAAAATTATGAATGTGTTTATGTATTGCAGGGCATGTATGGTGATGTTTGGTCTTGCTTGTTTGTACTAGCTGCAGCGTTTTCCCATAACTCTTCAGATGGGTTTTGATTCTCCTGATGATCATAAGATAGTGAGGGAAACTCTGCCACAACTGCTTGTACAGCAGTTTTTGAACAGTGCAAGTAAGAGCAAAATGTGCCGTGTTCCTTATGAGCTGCTGTGTGGGATTTAGCCTTGAGAAAAGACAATTTTAGACATCTAAATAGGGACGTTTGCACGCTATTTGGGAGCTGACAGACTGGAATATTATAAATCCCCTCCCAGTTTAAGTTCTCTAACTGTTTTGTAGAGATTGCTTCATCTTTACGGGATGAACTAGGAGCACATCTATAGCAAACAGGAAATGAATCTAGCCTCTATCTAATCTGTGCATCAAAGGAAGCTCCTTCTGCACTCCGAGCAAGTCTGCTGTATCTAGTTTGAAAAGCAAAACCCTGGATGCTTTAGGAAACTAATGTCTTAATCTATGCCTCGCTCCTTACTATTCAAGCACCTTAATTCCCTAAATACCAGAAGATCAAACTTAGACTGAATGAGAAAAACAGCTTCTAAGATGGAAAAGTCTTTGACAACGTGATCTGAGAAACAATCATCAAATGTGATCATAGCACAGCATGAGATTCATCTTTGAATGTAGGAGAAACACTCCTAAGTGCAGATTTTGCTCCTTGAATCATCGAGGAGAGAATATTCCCAGATCCATCCAGACATTGGATCATGTGCAGTAATTGCAGTCACACAGTGCCACACGTATTGAACTCGTTATTTGTGTAAAATATATCTAAAACACATATTTAACCTTGCCCTTTTTCATTTATTTTTTTTTCCCCATCTAAGCTAGATGGTAATATTGCTGTTTCCTCTTGTGTGCGTGTGTGGAGATGGTGAGGGAGTCCTTTCTGCAGCGTGGCTGCTGCCACTTCCCAGGTGCTGCTGCTCTCCTGGAGACCCTGCGAATGTTGAGCGCTGCCCCAGCCCGTGCTCTGAGCAGTCCCTCCCACCGGCACTCTCCTGCTCAGATTCGGTTGCCTTCTCGCTTGCTCTGACCTAGCATCATTTTGCCCTCACATATTGAATTTTCTTGTCCTGAGGGAGTCAATGTTGCTACAAGCATCAGGTATCCAGTAGTTTCCCAACAGGGATTTAAACAAAAGCATTTGAGCCCTAGGAAATGCGGGGCACCTTCCTGAACATTTTAGAGAAGCATGATTCACGCCAAGCACCTGATGCCCCTGAAGCATGGCCTCACCTTTTTACATACTCAATTAATTATATAGAGACATTTTTATTAAAACTGTAAACGAACCATTAAAATAAAAAGCCAACAAATGCAATCATTGCTGCGAGGATCACAGATTTCAAAGAGAAGTCTTACAAGGGGTAAACAGCATAAGACCTTTTTTCCCCCCGTTTTTATTTTTCCTTCATTCCCTTTGTTGTCTGCCTTTAATGTTGGCAAAGATTTTTAACACAGTTAATCAACAGTTCAATTTCTTAAGTGTCTTTTCAGAATCTCTTAATTGTTACCACAGGGAGTGGAATTAGACTGAACCTTTAAAATGAGTTTCAGAATATAGAGAGCTCCTATTGCAAAATATTTTAAAATGAAATTTCTTGGAACTTCTCCTTTTCTGTTCTTTTCCATCTCCAGAAAAGGGAAGACAACCTCTGAGCAGTATTTCAAGTATTAGGTAGTCCTATGTTTAACCATTTGCTTAAGTACCTTTTCATGCGTAATATCAACTAGATAGTGACAGTGTAATCGAAATTATCCAGTATGCTAAAATATTGCAAAAACACAGAAGACTTTATGTCATCATTTGCATCGGAATTCCTATGCTTATTTTGATCTCGATGCAAGCACAGTTTTATTCCCACTTATGTTTCCTTGGGTTGGATCAAGTGCTAGGAGTTTAAAATAGCAAAGCAGCCCTGCGAGTGGATGAAGGGTAAACAGTTGCATACTGCATTAGGCACACAGCTGATGTGCTGCACAGAGCCTTGCTTTGCTGTGTAAGATGCTGCCTTCCTTCCACTAAGTAAGGATCAGAAGATGGCATTTGCTTCAAAGTTGATCACTGCTTTGTTGGTGGCAACACACCATCTTTCTGAACTTGCACCAAGCACCTTTCCCCGCAAAGTTGCTTTCCTGTTGGAAAAACACAGGCCAGACTCAGCCATGCAGTTTTTTCTGTGCTCTCCTTCAATTCTTGGAACAGATATCATGGTGAGAATTAGGATGTTATTTTAGGAGGTGCTGCTACCTGAAAATAGCATTTTACCCAGTTGCACTTTTTGTTCATGTTTGAGGTACGAGGGACTGAGAGTTGAGCTATTTGTGCTGTGATAAAACAATCTGTTAATTAAACAAATAGAAAAAGTTGGGCACTTCAGCTTAGGTCTGGTAAATGATTTCCAGACGAGTTAGATGCCCACCACCATGTTTCCAAAACAGTTTCTACTTAAAGATGTACTGAAATGTTCGTGTTCTATGCATGCATCCATTATCTATTAGAAATAATGGGGGAAAAAATCAGTGTTTACAGTATCTTACCAGTAAAAGAGCATTTGAAGAAAGAATGGAGGGGTACCTTTTCATAGTTTTATTTCAAAGAATCATGAAAATGCTGTTTTGAAAAACTCGGGAAGTCGCCCAGTGCAAGCTTCTCAGAAGCAGGCAGTCACAACACTACATCAGATCAGTCATTGCATTGGCTTACCTTTCGAAGATTAGAAATTCCACCTCTTTGGCAGCATATTCCCTGCTCTACTTCCTGATAATGAAAGAATTTTTCCAAGTGTCCAGTTTGGACCTCTGAAGCTGTGACTTGTGCTTGTTGTCCTTGTCATGTTTTCTGGAGCTCCCCATGCAAGTTTGGTGGTGATGTCTTAATAATCACCCTCAATAGTTGTAGACAGTTACTAAATCCTCCGGTAGTCTCCTCTTCACCAGAATAAATGTGCCCAACTCCCTCACCCTCTCTGCATAGGGTACGTGCTGTAGGCCCCTGAATACCTTGGTGGCCCTTTGCTTCAGTCTCTCCAGCGTTGCTGCCTCCCTCTTGAACTGAGGGACACAAAACTGGCTTTCACTTTTCTTGAGCAGGGATGTGACAGCTTTCCTTGGTCTCCTGGCCATGGTCCTCTTAATGGGGCTCCACATACAATTTGTTTTATTCACAATCATGGCTTGCTCTTGCAGCCTGGTGTCCACCATAACATCATGGTCTTTTCTGTAAGAGCTGCTGCTTAGCCAAACATTTCCCAGCCTTCGTCAGAATATGGGATTTTTCCATTCCAGGTGCAGAAATCTGCACTTTTCCTTCTTTAAAGTTTTGAGGTTTCTGTTCGAGAAGTCCTCAAATTTATTGAAGTCCTTCTAGATTGAGACTGTGGGATTGACCCTGTCAGCACCTCTGCCTTGCTCCATGCCATCTGAAAGTCTGTTGAGTCCCTTCACTTCCTATCCAAATGAAAGTTAGCCTATAAAATCCTACTGATAATGTTCATCCTGTTTTTATTTTGATAGCCTCCTTACTGCTCAGAAAGACTTTTTGGAGAAAAACTTCTATTAAACATAAGATTATATTCCTACTTTCCTAAGAGAAGGAAAGACTCAGATCAATAGGTAATAAAGCAAAAGCTGGTATTTCATTTCTTATTCAGTGATGATGTATATAGGTTAACATATAACATACAGGATGTTCACAGGTTTACATATGAAACCCTATAATCCATTTCTGTTTTTTTCAAGTATACCTGAAAGTTTTCCATTGTCATTGTTTTACTAATATATACCCTCTACGGTCTCTAGATCCAGATATAATTTCTTATGGCTGTTTTAAACAAGAAGTATTTGGTATGTGACAAAGCAGTGTGATGTCAGTTTTAGGAAGTTTTTTCAAGTTTGATTCCGTAGTCTCTTTTAGGTGAAGAAATGTTCATACCACATTTAGACTTCTAAAATGTGTATCAAATGTGATGTCCACACATACACAGATGCGTTCAGAACGGAAGTGTTCCACATATATGTAGGGGTTTCTATTGCCCCAGGTGCTACTTGACAATTTTAGCCTAAGTAACGGATACTAGTCAAATTCTGTACATATTAAAAATGTGATGAGAATATGCACCTTTTCTAAGTTTTATGTGTCTTTTCAATGTTGTCCAACAATTCATTTTTCTGTATTGCATTTGTTAAAAGTCACTCTTTTACTATATACAGCTTATTGAGCAGCTCATGGAAGCATAAAAAAACTTAACAACCTTTTTTTTCTATATATATGTTTTACTTGACATTTCTATGTGTACTTGCATGTTCAAAAGGGGGAAAAAATGTTGTAGAAATAAATATATGTTCAAATAGCATCTTACCAGAGTATGCACTGATGGATGCTGGCTAAAAGAAACTCAGTGTCTCATTATGAAAAGTCTTGAAATTATATATATTTCCATCATGTAATATGATGGGTGGAAACTTCTAATTTGTTGGTTGACCCCACCAGTGAGTCTATACGCAGTGTGTATCTGCAAGACCCAGATGTAAAAAAAAACCTCAACATAGGAATTATTATTTCTAGTTATGTATGCATATCTAGAACATAACACAGTTTTTGAGAGTCTTCCCTATATATCTTAATTATTTTTATAACAAGAATGTGTATATACATAATGTTCTCTATATATCTTAATTATTTTTGTAGCGAGAATGTATATAAGGGCCCCACTATGGCTGGGTTAATTTGGCATAGTTCCAGTTTGCAGCACAGTGTCTCACTTGGTAATACAATATGAAATCCAATAAGCCACAGGATTTTGTACTTGGGCAGAAGAATGAATCTTTGATATATTTTTTTGTGAGCCATTGTTTATCTTACACACTAGCCCCAAGCCAGGCATGCATTTATTAAATTCTTTATATTTGCAAGTTTTAATTTAAGTTAGGGAAGAAAATCCTGGCAAAACATAAAAAGCTGCTTTAACCTAATGTATTTATTATGGTGTGTTTTCTGTTGTTTAACTCTCATTATTTCAACCCATTAACTAAATGACCAAGTGGTTCCAGCTCTCAGTTTATGAGCTAGGTGATGGATGCTGTGTTATTATGGCTATTATTTTGAAATACAGTGTTATTTCTTTGTAAGTAAGAAACTGCTGCTTGTGATAGAAAAAATGGTTGTTGTACATTATAAGCATGTTAATGGAGTTGGAGGGTAGAGAAGATCTCCAGAAATTTAGAGGAGACCTTTGCAGGCCTTTCAGAGGAGGTCATGGTGAGTCCCACCATGGTCATTGTTCCTGGTGATCTCCAAGTCCGTGTAGACCACTAGGAGGACTTTTGGTCCTGTGTAGAAGATTTGCCTCAGGCTGTCATCCAAGACAAGTGAATTTGGCCAAACACAACTTTCCCTACAGGGATAGATTTTTGTGGTGTAGCTCTACCCTTTAATTCAGTTAAAGATCGCTATTTCCCCTTAGCCCCATCATTAAAACTACCAAAGCTGGTTTGCTTCACCTCTAAATTTGTCTAGCTTTCCTCCTGTGTTCAACATGCAAATTACCATGAGTAAAAGACTAAATGAGGAATTAATTTATAAAAGACCCTATAAGGAATATATGATAGTGTGTAAGCAGTTGCTTGCTACCAAGTTGTTGTATATCAAACTACAGTAATGATGACTGCATATAAGACTCAGGAGAATGTTAAAGAAAGGAAACTACCTCCCCACTTACCTCCCTACAGAAGCTACAGAATCATAACTGACCCAACTGGGCCATCAGGAACTGTGGGATCAGGTATGTCTACAAAATACAGGTACTCAATATGGTTGCCGTCCAGTATTTTTATGCATTTCGTTTGTGTGCTTCTGTTAAAGAAAATCTTAATGTGAGAATTTTATTATGGTAGAAGACTGCAAGTTCAACCAGATGGCAGTAATACAGAATAGATGGCAGCCTAGAGAAAGTCAGTTTTCATCATACGTGGCAAAGCTGTAAAAATCCAAGCCAGCCAAAGAACGTATTGTTGTTTTTCCTGGCTATTACAATCAACGAAAATCATTTGGTTAGTTTAGATTGCATTTTTTTTTCCAGAAAATATAACTTCCCACCCTTGCTGTAGAGAGGGAAGCACAAAGGGCTGTTAGTCCAGACAATTTCTCACAATTATTTCTTTGCCAATGGTTTCTTACAGCTATTCAAAATTATTGAGAAAATAATGGCAAACAAGCTCTGATGCTCACAGATTCCTGACTGTAAAACTTCACAGTAAGCAAATGGGAGCAAGCAGGAGGAGCCATAATCACAGAAACGCTTTGCTCTGTTAGCCTTCCATGGGCAGATAGATGTCCAGTGCTTAGTGCTCATTCACCTGAATATCTTTGCAGTCAAAGTAGGTCCCTTTGCTTGCCCAGGCAGCTCAGGGGTGTCCCTGTCCCCAAGGACAATGCGTTTGCTGGTATCATGTCTGCTTGCCAGGACTCCGTGATGTCCTCTTGTCATATTTATTGCATTCCCCCAGCCATATTTGAGCAGGGAAAGGGAAAGTAGGGCTCCATCCACCCCCTGTTCCTCTTACCTATTATCAGCAAACGTCTGGAGAATTAGTATTCTGGCTTTCTAGGTGGGTGAATGATTGGTACAATTTGTTAGTAAGAATGCGTAGTCCTACAATGAGAGTCATCTTGATGAAATGGAGGGAAAGAAGATTCAGATTTCTTACATTAATATAATGGTAGTACTTTTTCAGAATATTTTATTTGTACTTTAGTGTACTGAAATAAATATTTTTTCATATTTGCTAGATAGATTTATATTCTTAAACTGAATGCATTTAAAGTTGCATGAAGTTCATATAACATTTGAGTTTGGTAGTTTCTATTTTTTATTCATTTATAATTAAACACAGTCAAACTGTTCTGCAAAAAGTTCACTGTTTCTCCACCAAAACATGCAAAAGCTATTGCATGTATTGCATGTAAGCACCTATTACATATTCTTCTCTTGGGTTCTAAGTCCTGATTTCTGAATTGAAATCTCAGAAGAACAGTTGGAATGTTTGTCTATTGGGGAAACCAGACAATGGTAGTAGCCCTAAAACTGTTTGAAGGTGATAAGTCTTCCTGAAATTCCAAAGTAAATCCCACTGCCTGTCTTTTCCTCCATCAGATTAACTGACTTCATTAGCATTTTTCTCTTTCTCTCTTTTGGGTACGGATTCCAACTTTTGAACTTTTCAGACCTTGAGAAACCCAAGAAGAAAAAGTAAGGTAGAGCAAGTTTATAAATGCCTTGGGTGCCCTTTACAGTTTCATTATTTCTGCTGGCACAGGAGTGATTATAAGGACTATTTAAAGGCATTTCAAAGTGTATTAAAATCTTCTGACTTCATGACCATCCTGACACCCAATCACAAAGCTGCGAAAAGTTTTACTAAGTACAAAAGGCCATTCATATCTGATGTTACTGGTAGTCATTAGCTTTACTGTACTTCAGTGTCCTATAAGACATGTTTTACTAACCTCAAAATTAAATGTATATAAAATGTGGCCGCACTGGATAGTTTACAGGTGTTTCATTGGTAGCTGTTTTTGCATGATGAATTGATTTTTTTTATCCATGTTTCCTTCAGAATTGAGGGGGAGAGCTTCTGATCAGAAAAACACAAAACGTTTCTCCAGCATTAGCAAGCATTGTGCAGCAGTTACAATAGCCACAACTTCCCCTTTTTCTAGAAACAACCAATACGAGGCCTAGTAATAACTGTTCATATAACTATTCCATGCAACTGGAAAAGATCCTTCCATTTGATTCTGAGATAGCATTCCATTTACCTTGATAATGCTTCCACCATGGAAGCAGAAATACATATATATATGTTTAATTACATACTCTACTAGGATGATTTATGTGTATTTTACCATAATTACTACAGAGTGAATCTGGTCTCTTTCCAATGCATGTTAAAGTCTTAGTTATAATGGATTTGTTCTAGTTCCTCTTCCAAAGAGTATTTACAACTTGAACTTCCTTATGTCCCTGTGTGGAACTAATGCAAGCACTACTACAAGGTGCTACTACTGCTCCCTGGCAAAAACTTCCCTTTTCTTTCCTTGTCTTTTCTGAGATGCTCTGGGAATTGGATGCCAAGCAGGATCAGTGGCATAGAAATACTGATACATCAGTTTATCAGAGACTTCTAATGTTTTTGCTGGACATTAGATTTTGCTCAGTAATGGGAATAGTTCAAGGGAAAACTACATGAGTCTTTGCAAAATAAAAACATTGCAGCAGAACACGAAGGAAGATACATGGTGTTTTTCTTAGAGGCACATCGGTGAATTGCTGGTCTTCTCCATGATGGAATAGCAGTTTGTCATCTGAATTAGATTTACCCAAAAGATGTAGTTGACCTCTGGATGCTTTGTGAATGATTACCTTGTCCTAGACCCAAACTGTGGATCTTTTTTTTTTTTCCTCAGTTCTACATATGTCTTAGTGGAAAATGTGAGGTGGCAGTTGATGCCATGAATAATACTTACAATTATTATAGCAATTTCTTATAGTAATGTCATCTCTCTCAGTGTAGGAAGCTTATATCCTGGTTTCAAACTTGTTCACAACTGTCCCAGGATTTTTAAACTCTTATTGACTTATATTTCCAGGAAGCTATAATAAGTAGCAAATTAAATTTCTATTTTTAATTTGTTGGTGTTACTTTATTTTCTTCCATCTATTTGGCTCTTGCCAGAACTATTTCCAAATACCAATAACATCATTTAGTGGAGGAAATCAGCTCCGCTGGACTAAGAAAACTTCATGAAATAGGCTGTTCTCTGCATGTGGTGAATATTCAATCATTACCTACATCCTACTGATTTTAATTATTAACAACAACAACAACAAAAATGTTTTTTTCTTCTTTCTTTTTAATGTTGCTATGATGGTCTCATTTGAATTAGTCTCTGAAATACTATCTTTTGCTGTTTTCAAGTTGGTGTCTTCCAGGGTCTCAAAATATATCAACATGGTCAGTTTTTCTAGATCTAGAAAAATACTATCTGAAATCTTAAGGCTGTTTAATTCAAGAATTTTTTTGTTATTGACTTTAGTAATGTCAAAATTTACACATTTATTTGTATATAGATGATTTTAACAGTTTAAGTTCATAATAGTGTTGGTTGCTTGCAGAAAGTTACATAACACAGTGTTTTCTGTTAGAACTCAACTGAATAAACAGGTAGTAGCTACTGGTGACTACCCAAAGTTGACTTTCTTAAGCCATAAGTTTTGGATTTGATTTATGGATTGCTTGCAAATAAAATGACTTGAATTAGCAACTTAGGAATTCCTATTTTCAGTATCCATAATGTAGTTTAAAAATGTATTTTTAATATTTGTCATCTGATATTTAGAGAGCTGCCTTTTCTTTCTTTTGTTTCAGTGAAAATATTTCAAGGCCTGTTTTTAGTTCAAATTACTGATTGTACTTAGATTTTACTGAGAACTGCCTAAGTTATTGAATAAATATTTTTCAGACCTAGAAAATTAAATTAAGTCACTATAAAAGAGGTCTAATTTAACTTCTTTTGTTGTTAGCCTGCTAGATCTTACCAGCATTAATGTCTACACAGAATCACAGAATCAGAGCCACAGAATGGCTGAGGTTGGAAGGGACCTGTAGAGATCAGCTAGTCCAACCCCCCTGCTCAAGCAGGGTCACCTAGAGCACTTGGCACAGGGCTGCATCCAGGTGGGTTTGAAGATCTCCAGAGAAGGAGACTCCACAGCCTCTCTGGGCAGCCTGTGCCAGAGCTCTATCACCCTCACGTTTTAGGCACTTCCTTCCACATCTCACAGCTTGCCAGACAGAGAAAAGGCCAGAGGAGAATAAAAGAAAGCCCTTGGGTGTGTGTGCACCAGTGACGTACAGCCAAAGAGGCCTTTTGTTCATCCAAGATCTAGAAAACTGTATAAAAAAAGAGGAATACATGCAGTCAAAAACGGTGATTAAATGATCCATTCCTTGAAAAATCTACTGTTTAATTGCTCTTACTGAGATGGCGCTTAGTCATGTTTCATGTTGGATCAGTGAAGCCCCGGGAAGTAATGGGGTTTCCAGGTTGCTACCGGGGAGCTCTTGCAGGAGTTAAGCTTTTCTCAACCAGCAATAGCTGCATCTGCGCACTGACATACTTACATCAGAGCGGTAAGAAAAGGATTTTTGAAATGAATATTAGGTAACTACTTAAAGAAAAAGAGACAGGAAAGAAAAAAAAAAGTTGTGTGGGGAGCAGAATGGGTTTTAAGGGTACTGAAGTTAAATTGCACATGAGTTATTATGGAAAAACATAGCTACACCCTAAAACATCAAGATAAGAATGAGGCTTATTGGAAAGCAAGATGATTGATAATTGATTTGTTTTTATTCCAAGCTTTAAACTCATATCTCTGGGTCACTAGTAACCCTGGCAAATTTCCCGTATCATGGAACTGAATCAATAATCACTAATTTGCCCCAAATAATTAATACAAATTCAGATGATGGAGTTGTGTTTTGTTGTTGTTGTTGTTGTTGTTTTCTCCTTTCCCCTTTCCTTTCTCCTTTCCTTTTTTTCTTTCATCTCTATGCATTGGTTTATTTCTAAGTTTGACAGTTAACAAAATTAGAATTGATCCTGATGTGAAAACATGCTGGTATAAGCAGCCACTGATGATACTGAAGAACAGAAGTTGTCAATATTTCTTGTAACTTTTAATCACATCTAATTAGAGAATGGAACATCCTCTTCCTAGGAAATCGAACCTTGATATTCTTTTTTTTTATGCTGAAATTGAAATGTTATGGAGAAGACATTCTAAAATTTTTAAGTGTAAGAATATTGATGCACATTTTATGTTCAAAAGGGATCGTACTGTGTTAAACCTGCTAATGAAAGCACTTCCATTGAACATTTTTCTGATTAGATCCTCTGCTCCCATAATACAAGCAGTGTTGCATGTTTTGTTTTGTGTGGAGAAATACTATACCTACCAAACCATGATGTGCTCATACTGCTGTGAAAAATGTTGAATTTATAATACATTTCACAGCATCAGCACACTTCAGGATGAAGGTCTCTCTGCAATCATCTGATCAAAACCCCTGCCAAAGCAAGATCAGTGAGATCAGTTTGCTTAGGGACCTTTCTAGGTAAGATCTGAATATCTTCAAGCATGGACATCACATATTTGCAGGATTTCCTTTTCGGAAATATCTTTTGGCTGTGTTTATTTGAATATACTAATCTGCTGAGGTCAGTTACGATGAAGGCAGAAATGTTTCTTTTAGTGATATCATTATGGAATGATTTGATGACTCCAAAGCATTTACATTAAAAAAAAAAGTTTTTTTAAGGGTTTTGAAATGATTGCTGAAAGAGTTTCAAATCTACTAGGTGTTAAAATGCTTCTCAGTTGATCTTTGTAGGAGGAAACAGAAATATAATCTTGCAATTACATTCGAAATGCATAGTAGTAGCAGCATTTTCCTAGGTTCTGCGGCACTGGCCAAAGAAAAATTCACTGTTGGAAAAACATCTGTCTTGCTGAAGAGTATACATTTTGTTTGAAGATTTGCATATGTGTGGAAGCCCTATGAGCAAAACAAAGAGAAAAATTAACTATTTTAAGTTTCTCTTCAAACATTTAATATGCTTCTACATGTAACTCAGCCAACTGGCAATTTTAAACACCAAATAAAGTAAACTTTTTTTTTTTTTGGTAGAAAAAGGCCCAACAACATGCCAAGCAAGATCATGCAATTGTAAATACCTGATTTTACAGAGTTGGATTTAATTTGCATAATGTTTTTAAAAAGAGATTTTCTTCAGCATCAAAAATCTTTATGAACTTATTAAATATATTTATTATGGACACAAAGTAATTAGTTTTGCTAGTAATTTCATGTATTCCACATTCTATCACAGAATTGGAGGCAGATGTCTCAATTAGCCTTTAATGTAACATCATTGCAATTGCTAGAGTTATTCCACAATTTAAATTGGTATAGCCTGCATGATTAACATACTTATCTTTCACCTTAGGAGATATACCTTAGAAGACCTGTTTTGAGATACCAAAAAAATGTCATATTCAACCGTGTTTGACCCAGTTCTTCAAAAGCTTAATCTTATACTTCATTTTTTAAAACTCTGAAGGAAATAAGACTATATTTGAGTTCATGAAGTCCCAAAGAATTGCCAGCAGAACCTCTGCAGTCTAATTTGTTTGATTTTAGCTAGTCAAGAGAGAACATCTAACGCTCTGAATAATTCTGTTGGTGATTGTGCTCTGCAGAGAGTAACACTGCCATCTGTTTTGGCACATTCTGAATTTGGGGTGCTGAATAGTGGTGTCTTTGCACTTTTTTTTTTTAATTGACCTACCTACTGTGATGTTTTATATAACTCTGAGTTAATGTGTGGGACGCTACTGTGTCTCTGTCTGTTCCTGCAGTGTAGGTGTGGAGTCGGGATGTTAGGATGCCTTCGTCTTGTAGACACTAATGAAGCAGAGAACTGGTTACTGTTTTTCACTAGTTACTATTTTTTGTGGGTTAAAGGGAGGATTTAAAATGAGCAGAAATCATAAGTGAAGCTATATTGGTTTTCTGCATGCATTTTTCATTACCTGAAAAAACCCTGCCTTTGCAAACTAACTTTTTAATGAGAAAGCTTCTAGTGTTGCTTGTAGCAATGAGTAAGCGTCTAAGTACGTATAGCACTTCTTGTTAGTTCATTAAAAGGGTAGCTGCCCTAATTACATTTGCATACCTTTCCATAATTTGTACAGACCTCAATAATTAAATAGGTGGTAATCCATCAGCAGACTTGCAAAAGGACTTGATCCCTAAATATGTGTTCCCTTTGGCAGTGTTTGCAGTTATGCAACAGCATGTTGCCTTTTTTACCCAAATTTGAACTGAATCTTAGAAGCTGGTGCTCATGTTATCTTCGCAAATGGTACATGGGTAAAGACATCCACAAAAGTGGATTTTGTTCCTGAAAAAATATGTTTTGGCCTAATACAGGTGTTCTATCCTGCAGTTCCCTGGTCTTGACAGAGATAGAGTTCATATTTACATTAGGATATCTACTTTACGTCTTTGCGATTGCTAGTGGTTTTATTTAACTATAAGTCATTCTGAAATCTGGAGCAAATGTTATTTTTCCTTATTTGAAATTCTGTTCTCTTTGTGATGTTTGAGTGGCCAAAAGATGCTGAGTAAAGTACATATTAGGCACCTGCAACCTCATTTCTAAAGGTGCAGAGGCGAACAAGAGAATCGGTGCCCAACCTCTGAAGGTCAGGCCACAGGTTGAGCTGCATGCCTGGCAAAGCTCATGGCTTGCAGTGCTTTTCTAAAGACATGCACCTGCTTTCCATTTTATTTGTTCTTTCCTTTGGACAAATGGAAAAATGCACCTAATGCATTGCATCCTAATACATTTCCATTTAGCTATTTCCCTAGTCTTCAGTTGCAGAGCAATTTTGCCTCTTCTTTAATATTCCTGTGAATTCATAAATGCTTTATACTGATGTTTTATTTGGAAAATAAATGGGCAGAGGTGCCCATTTAAATATAGCAGTTTCAGTATATCTCAGTTGGAATTAATTAGCCTTTTCTCTGATAAATTAATGCCAACCTGGATGAATGCTATGCAGGCTTACGAGTGCAGTGGGTCTCTTCCTGGTCATCTGGAAAGGCTTCAGATTCACCCTCATGAGATGCGCAGTCCCCAGTGCTCAGGTTTTGGCCGCCTGTCCAGGCTTGTGTGGGCAACGTGCTCTTGGCACAAGGCGCGGAGCACAAGCTACTGGACAAAGTGATTTCATCTGAGATTTCTGCTTTTGGAATTGTCCCTGTGTGGTTTGGCAATTGTTTGCAGCAGTATCTTTAAATTATTTCAGTTTGTTTGCATGCCATGACTAAAAATAAACTAGGAGGAAAAGAGAATGAGTATCCTCTTTTCCAGCAGAGAAATGTAACCTGTGACAGATTCCCCCAAATCATTCACAAACAGGCAACCATATGTTGTAAATAACACATAGCACGATAAAACAGCTGAGAAAGCTTAGGTAGCACACATACGTTGAATAAAGGCATTTAATAAGCTCTGAGAGTGCACAGTGTGCAAAACCACACATTTTGTAATTCATAAAACTTGATTTTAAATTGCCTTCCATGAAAAAGTTGGTTTATTATGATGGAAGAGATGCATCTGCTGCTTACTGCACATCTCTTGTCTTTTATGAGCCTTTGTGTTGCACATTGCTTCATGTTCGATTGTTATACAGTGCCATCATTAGCTTTAGAAAAAAGTCTTTAAAATAAAAAATCACAAGCAATATTGGCTATTAACGGTAATATTGACTGTCTTTTGCATCTCCGACAGACTTTATTATAAACTCTTCTGTTATTTTTAGGCTTGCACCCTTTTTTCTCTCATATATTGAGATGACCGCATCATTGATACATGGCTGCAGGTGTCTGGTTAGGGGCTCCTGTTTTCCAGCATTGTTGGAGCTCACCTGCGTTGCTGGTAGGAAAGCAGAAAGAAATTCAGTCTTTATTTCCTATATGATATTGATAAGTGAATAACAGAGCCCGCTAATGGCTAGCTAACGTAACATGACATTAAAACTGTTGCATTATTTATAAGGGGTAGGTTTTTCTTTTTTTGTTTGTTTGTTTGGATATAAATCAAATGACTGGTAAGCAGATGATATACCGAATATACTGCTTGCCTCGGTACTTTCTCTAGCTCTGATGCGGAAGTGACATGAGCGTTCTTGCACTGTAGAGCCATTTTAGAGGCATTTTAGAAACCTGGTTATTGTCTGGAAATCAAACATGTTGGAGCTAGAAATTAAGATTGTGTGCTTGTGTGATAGAATTGTGAAAAGGAATGTTTTTCAAATGAATCTGGAATGGTAACTGTTGAGTCAAAGCTAAAAAAAACAACTCAAAACAATAAGCTTTTAAATAAATGTTTGCTTAGATAATTGTGTTGTTGTTGCTATTTTTTAAATACCTTGTGACTTTTCACTCAGCCTCACAGGTAGAAGGAAATTCAGATAGAAGGAATTCAGATTAAACCTTTAAGAAATATTATTACTCAGGCTAATCTGGCCTTCATCACAGGAATATCTGCACTACATCAGGTCTTCATATAAAATACCTAGAGCCACTCACGGTCATACTTCTAGAAATGGCAATAGTATTGCATAGTTTCTATTTCAGGTCCCTTAGTGCACTAGGTGTTGACAAAGGTAGTTTTAACTAATCTGTGTCTTCATAGGTAGCAATTAGAGCTGTGTATGGTGAACACTGTTTGTGTTATTAATGCTTTTCCAGGAATCAGCAAGGCAGTTGGCAGTAATTAGAAGAAGCAGCTAGAAAGTTGGGTTTTGTGCCTTAAACAGACTTCAATAACATAGGCTTTTGAAATTTGCCCACATGCCATTTTCTTTATACTGCTGTTTTCTCCTTGTTTGGGCAGGCTTGCTTTATTTTTCCCGGGGTGGGCAGAGCAGTGCTGCTGGCGCCTTCCCCCGGTGCGCGTGCCTCTTGCTCGGTGACATCTGTGTGGTCCTCGTGGTCAGCCCCATCCAGCGCCGTATTGTACCCAGTGCTCCAAGTTCATATGTTTCTTTTTTTCTTCCTAAAATTAATCCAAGGTATTCGAACAATTTGCTCTCAAGGGCCTGGTTGATTCATATGAGACACTTGCAAAACCAGAATTGTAGTAATGTACCCAAATGATATTTTCCTTTTATGAGCATAGGACACGATGAGAAATGCGTTTGAAAATCCTTTGCCTTTAGGTCAGCCATTTATTTTGGTTTTGATTGCTTAGTTATTGTCCATGAAATATTGGACAATAATAGTTCTTGACTGAATTATGAGTAGGGTGGGCTAATCTAATCTGATTTGTAAAGTATACTTACAGTTTCTTCTTGGAGTTTCACGGCATCATCACATCCGTAGATTTTGTGGTCTGATGCAAAAGGTGATCTGATTCTGTTAAAATGATTAGTTTGCCAAAACATTAGCAGTGTTTTGTATGTTCTCTATCTGCTGTATGCCTAAATACATTTCAGTATTTACTTCGTTTATGAAACCGACTTCATTTTGAATTATGTTATTATGCTTATGTTGTTCTTAGGAAACTTTCTTCTGGTATATCACTGTTTGGAACAGCTGGTCTTTCCTTCATTAAGCACCTGATACTTCTGGAAATCCTTTTGTTTATTTGAAAGAATTATATTTCTGTTTTTGAAGCCTTTTTAATGACATATCATTTGTAGTCAACTTTCTAGTTTTGTTCACTTACTGGCATAAATTCATCCCTAATGAAACATCATTGACTTAAATGCATGTATACTATAGATTAATACAGCCGTCCATTTTAATTTGTGCCTACCTGTAACCAATCACTTCTTTATAAACTGGACATTGAATTATATGTGTTTCTCTTGTGAAACAGGAAATTCTGGGAATGAAAAATCTGGGAATGAAAAAATCCTTGGATTTCATTGTAAGAATAATACTAAAGGGCAACTGCTTGACAGATGCATTCAAAATACTAAACATAGAAGATATTAAAAAAGGCCCTTTACCATGTACTCAAGTATTTCATGAATGTCTATTTTGTACTCCTGCTGCAGCACAGAATGTAAGAAATTGTCTTTAGATTGCTGGCAATACTGGTGTGATAAGTCTCAAAGAAGACGTACTGTTTCCTGGTCAAATTGGAGCTGTTAGCAGAAATGGTGAGGATTAGGGATTTTGCTTTTTAATATAAAAATCAGCTAGTGATTCTGTTGAAAGATTTGGTTCGAATGCAGGTGCTGCAATACTGCACTTAAACAAAAACCTGTGACTTCAGAATGGCTGAAGTAGATGCAATTCTTGCTTATGCTTCAATGCGCAATAATCTTACATGAGATATTTTATTGAATGTTAATAACTTGGGAGACTTTTGATTTCTGCTTAGGTCTTTTAAGTAAGAGTTTCTCTGTGCAACAAGATGCTAGCAATATAAAAAGAGTGGAATGAGTATCAAGGGATGTTTCTGAGTGCTTAAACCCATTTGAGATTTATTAATTTTCTGGATTTGGGTTAACATGGTTCCATGAATAGGCACAAGGCTTGGAGAGTGGGATTAGGAAGGTTTCCAGAGGCTCTGAACTCATGTCAAGCAAAACTGTCATGCCAAACAGTTAAGTCGACTGAACAGGAAAAGCCTTCAAAGTGCTTTATCAGTACATAATGTTTGTAAATTTTATTCAATTAATTTACAGCTGCAGGGCTCATGAGGTTGAAATGAAAGTTTTGTAAAGTTTTGATAAGGAAGCAGCCAAAAACAGACAAAAAACTTTGATTAGCTCTGAATGTTTTTCCGCAAGTTGGCAGAAGAACAAGTTTGCAAGGAAGTGTTGCAGAGAAGATGTGCCTGGTCTCAGGAATTGCTGTAATCAGCTGGAGCAGTAGCAGGATGCCTGCTAGCACCACCTGCAAAGTACCTGCATGTGTGCTTTCCGTTTGCTTTCCCTTATCCTGGCAGATGCCTCAAGGAAAAGTCATGTCCCAAAGTCGTGTGCCTCTGGAAGCTAGTCCTATTAAGCATACTTAATAAATAAATTCTTCTTCTTAGCGTTATTCTTATTTCTGTGAAAAGAAAAAAATGGATTTACTTTAGGCAGTAAACAGTAGTGAAAAAAGGGATGTGCCCGAGGACAGCTGAAGTACTAGATCTAGAGCTTTGCCCAAAGCCTCAGTGTCAGTGTTTCAGGTTTGAAGGTGATTGAACTACTGAATTGACATACATGAACAGATAGATATACAGTTGCCATACTGCTGCTTTATTATTGTTATTTTTTGTTTTTTTTTTAAAAATTATTGAGAGCAATCGAGGAACTCTGGCTTTCCAGGGATCCCCCATGGGAAGGTCTGAGTTCAGGCTGCCACCTCACATCCCTGGCCCTCAAGGGTGCATTAGAAGAAGGGATACTGCCCACCAACTCCCCTCTTCTGCTGCTCATGTGGAGTCAGGGTGGAGCACGAGCTTTTGGAGCCAAGCTTAAGGCTCGTCTTCCCTCCCATGTACAGTGTTGCTCACTGAAGTAGGTGTTTATTGTTTTCCTTCATGTGTACTTTTTATTTTAACTTACGTTTGCATTAGGGGAAAGAGCAGTTTTTTTTGCTGTTTTCTCACATGCATTGTTAATTATTAGAGTACCGTTCTTGTTTGTCAGTATTGTTTTTGAAATCAGAAGCTCAGCAAGGTGGATTAGCTAGAGAGCTTGTTCACTTCCAATAGTTGCATGGTTTATATTTTTTTGGGAACCTTCTGTCAGTATGTCTGCAGTGGAAGGGGAAATTGATGTGTCTATCAGTTAAGTCCTGGGATTTCAAGAAGGACTTACGGACAACAGAAGGTGTCTGGGACTGGTGGTGGTGGTGGCCAGTGGCACCGGTTCTGCAGAGGGCACAGCTCCCTGCACGCCCTGCAGAGAAAGAAGCTGCTGTCCCCCCAGCAGTCCTTTTGCCACCAATGCTGAAGTAATCCTAATTGCATCCGAATGTCAGTGAATTGATTTCAGAGCTTGGGCTGGTTTCTGTAATTCCGGTATCAGATCATGCTCTTTCCGTTGGTCCGGATGAACTCAAAGGCTTTGTAAGTGTAAACCAGGCCGCACGTTCCTGGCGTTTGAAGTCATTGGTTGTGGTTAGATGCTAAATGTTTTTTTGCAATCTTGTTTATCTAAGTATTTGAAGGCAAGCAGGTCTTCATTTAATAAGTAATTAAGAAACTCTGCAGATATTTTTCAGGACTGGAAATAGGAAAAAAAGATCTTTTCTGATCTCTAGAAGGACAGTGGGACTGAGCAGTCTGAATTCAGGGGAGCTTAACGTGCCTTGCAACTGGTGACAGGCATCCAGGTTCCTTAATTTTCCCATATCCTGTACCCAAATTCATGATTGTGGAATATGGCATATGCATTCATTTGCGATCGGCTGAATAACTTATTTCAGGATTTGAAAGCAGTTCTTAAAATTAAAGAAGCACAGAACCTTGATTATTGCAGGATGTTTCCTTTTTGTATAATAGTAATAATTCTCTCCGAAATATATATATTTATATAAAATTTATATATATATATATATAATTTATGATCTTTGCTGAAGACTGGGGTTTGGCTAAATTTTTAGAAGCATATTCTTAAATTTATAGAAGTTGTTAATGGGTTTTGACTGCAGTCTCTGCAATATAGAAGAGGCACAAGAAGCTCATTATCTTTTTGATTTGGCATGACCATTTTTGTTTTCGTAGGCTATTTGCCTGGTTTAATACTAATTTTTCAATATTTTCTTCATCAAATCTATATGTGGATTGATCCAATATGATTCTGGAGGTTGGCAAAAGACTATCTTAAGCTTGAAACCTGAAACTTTTGACATAGTGTGACAGTTTAGCCATTGTTCTCTGCTGTTTGTCACAGCTAGGAGCAAAACAATCTTGCAATACCATAAAATCATATACTAAAAATTAAGTGCAAGATACTTTTCATTTCATGCTGTATTTATGCGGAGCTGTAGGTGACTGTTATCATATATAGTATCAAACTTTGGACCAGATTTTTTTTTCCAAACTTTTCTTGGAAATATGAAGTAGGCACTTTATTTAAAGTCTCTAAAAATATTTGGTTGATTCATGGATGTTTGTATGAACATGTAGATAGCTTCTGTACTTCAGTAAAAAGCCTCAGAAACCATATTGCTCTTGAGGGTTTAGAATTCATCAGGGTTGGAATTATTGCTCAGGTGACAGTAAGATTTTCAAAGCAGCAATGTCGTCCTGAGTCCTTTATCTCAAAAGTACTGGGAGATACTTTTTTCAGTGGCTTGTGGTCAGCCTATTTCTTTTTCATAATTGTTTCCATATAGGATTCATAAGTGATAAAATATGCAAAAGCTTTGCAATAACAGACATCTATTACTTAGAGTTTCAGAGTATTAAAAGCATTGCAATAAAACTTGTTACATAAACCTATGATTAACCTAAACCCTCTCATTTTAAGTGGGGGGAAAGCCTTGATTCATCATGCAGGACTACATTATCTGCCACAGAAGCTGGTTATTTGATATTATGCGATATTCAGTGACTCCGGGAAATGAAGAGAAATTTTAAAATAAGGATATTTAAAGAAGCAAATCATTAGCTGTTTAAAATAGCAGGAGTCTTGGGAAGGAGCTTGCAAACAGTTTTTTGGTCAGGACCTTAACGAAACCAATTTATAGCTGCAACAGTGAAACGCGTGTATTATACTGAACATGTAATGAGATCTATATACAACATATACAATATACCTGCTTTCTGATTGCAATTCTGTCTTATTTGTCTACAATCTATGCAGAGTTATTTATAGTCCCTTTTTTAAACATGTATCACAAAATGTACATCTCATGATGTTTTTTTTCCTCTGAAGAAAAGCAAAAACTATGTCTTTGAGGTCTACAACTGGAAGCTTGGAAAGCATTTATGAGCTTTTAATTTATGTTTGTCTGTAATATTCCACATGGATTTAAAAATGACGGCTAGGAGTAGAGGGAATGGCATTCTTCACAACTTACCTCCAGCTATGAGCTATATGTCCTAACAAACGTTGTAACTAAATCAGAAGAGACTGATCATATGGCTCAGGGCTCCCAAGCTCTCTGCTCTGCAGTTCCTTTCACCCTTCGGAGCAGCAGGGCCTGGTGGATGTGCTTTGCCTTTACACTTGGAAATCCAGGAGATGCAGGTTCAAGCATGTGTGGCTTTGGACACTTGTGCTCACTCTGCCTGTATCCTCATGCTCTGCACTGCTTGTAGGGCTGCTACTTGCCCAGCTCTGACCCTCAAACCATGGAGATATGGAGGGATTGTCAAAGATCTGCCATGCGTGCCAGCCTGCCCTTCATGTACCCAGCCCATCACCCAGCAATTCTGTCCAGAGTCGCTTTGAGTGGCAGCTGTGCTTGGAATTAAGACTGGGAATCAGTAGTGAGTGTTGGAGGTTTGGACTGAAAATGCTTTGTTTAAAAGCAGGCGAGGCAGACAGCCACTGAACATGGACAATGCAGGCATCTCTTCTGAGAGAGCAGTATTTGATGAAAACTGGCTTTCAGAAACACGCTTGTGTACTTGTGAGGGAGGCTGCCCATTGAAGATTTTCCATCTTAGGAAACTGATTTATTGATTAATGGTGTCAGTATTGTAAACGAAATAAAATTGTGTTGGGACAAAAGCAAGACATAGGAAAGGTCTTCTTCCCGGGATGCCTGACACACAGGGTTGAGCTGTAATGATTGCATCAGGTTGACTTGTAGAATTTTATTACTTCTCTTTAAGGAATATTGAGCTTTTCATGGGATTTCAATAGCTCAGTGTCTTGTAGCCATCCTTTTACCTTTTTTTTTTTTTTTAATCTACTAGCACACTCTTAAAATAGCTGTCCATGGATGGTAAATAATGTGAGGGAGATAGAGTTGCTTGTAAACTCTCCTGTAGAGGAATTTAACTCTGACTTCAAGGAAGTCTGAATGAAAACAAGATAAGTCATAGTCAGGGTTGTTTTTAGGAATACAGAGATCTTCCTGCTACAAGGGGACTTGACAAGAACCAGAGAAGGCGTGCGAAGAACCGAACACAATGAAGGATTGTTTACATCTCCATGAATACTTCTGCCTTGTGCCTGTGCAGAAATCACTAAATTCTTGGTCTTTGTTTTTCTCTATGATTTTCATAGCTTAATCCAGGGTCCCTTAAGGCAATATATATTATTTTTCTAATGCAATTGATTGTAGATTGTATTACGAAGTTTTCCCTGTGGAATTATTTTCTTACCTCTGTGTAATCTTTGTCTTGCCTCAGATGGGAATTCAGAGGACAGATATACCACGTCTGTCTACAAAATTTTTTTACATTGCAGAGAAACTGAGTGTCTTCGCATGCTACTTTTGTCAACTCTCTTGGGAAGAAGAAAGCAAAGATTAACGTATTATACATAATATTATCCCGTAAATGGTCTAAATTTGCTGGCCTCTCTCTTAACATTAGTAGTTGCATCCTAACTAGAGCAAAACCTTTGGCTTATTTGCAAAATACATCTTGTCTAGCAGCTATGGAGTCAGTTAGGGAACTTCCTTAGAAATTTTTGATGAAAGCTTTTCCCTGAAAGGCAGTTTAAAAAAAGAGTCATCTTCTTCCTATCACATTGGAACATCTTCCTGTCACTAATCTGTGAAATCTATTAATTGAAATTATAAATTAGGTTTGTTTTCATTTAGTGATTCAGTAGAAAAAATAAAACAGATGGCAAGAACAAAGGTTGAACTCCATAACTCCTGAAGCTGTATCGTGCTCGTTGTAAAGCTGTATCGATAGCTCGTTGGGTGGTAGGGTATCCAGCAGCGTGTCTGCGTCCTTCACTTTGCCTTATGCTTTTCAGAGCATGCTTCCAAGGTGTGCTCTACATCGTCCTATAGGCTGTGATGAAGTGGGGCAGACTTAGACAGTGTAGTAATGGACATGCCCCAAAGAAAGCTAGACTGGCATTCAAGAGGTTAATTGCAATGGGAAAGAGCAATTAAAGGGCCTTGAGGTAGTCTTCATAAAGCTGTAATTGAGCATTCTTAATTCTGAGGAGCTCATTAAACTATGCACAGGAGTTTTTTTGTTGTTGAAATTTTGAACCTCCCATTAAGATCGTCTAATCGGCTTTCTGAAAGAAGAATTATTGTAATACCATAATTTCTGAACCTCTTTGTTCTCAAGATACTACTGTGCATGTTTTACATGGCTGTGTTTTCTTCAAAATGTGGAAAGGGAAGTGAAAATATTGCTTGGATATTAATGTCACGATTCTATTTTTATTTGCCTAACCTGTGAGACAAATGAAAATTTAGTTCTTAGTTTCAGTAATTGCATCATTGTGCTATGTATATTGTGTGGTAATTTCTATTTCCATTTTTAAATGGGTTGCTTTGCTCTACACGTGCAGAATACAAATCAACACCTCAAAAGCAAATAACAGATGGATGGCTTCTGTGAAGGAATTTTGTTGTCCATTTATTGATTGCTGTTAGTTTATTTTAGCTGAGACACACCATAACTACTGGTGCCAAAATAAACAGCAGTTGATTAGTGGTCCAATGAGAACAGGTTCTTGTTGGTTTATTTGATAAGTGCACTAGTGTAGGCTGCTAGCCTGACTCTTGGTTGAACTTAAGTAGCGTGCTGGGATTCAGAAAGAGAAAAATGCCCAGATGCTGAAAGGAAGCTGATGAAATTACACTCGTATTGGTATAAAATATCGGCTATCATAAAGAAGTAAATTACCTCCAGTCACAGCAAACAAGGCCTGCTAAGGGGGGGGAAAAAAAAAAAAAAAGGCACCGTGTGAAATACTACTGATTTAAAAGCCAAGAAACAGCAAATAACAACTTTACTCAAATTGCCATTCATATCCCCTCTGTAAATGACTTGTGCGCATGTTGTGTGGCTTGCTTGCCTCCAGAGTAAAGACCAACAGAGCTGTGTGAGCACATGTGCAGGCAGGACAGCTACACTCAGTGTTCACAAACGAATGTTCATGTAGAAAGTTGATAAAAGGAAAGCAGAAGGAAAAGTATTTCTTTGCTTAGAACCCAGGGTCACTGTGAGGGATGTGTTGTAATATTGCATGCTCACATAGTGGTTAGATTAAAGAAGGATTTTTGTGTCCTTCCAAAATCTTTGGAAGCTGTATATATGCATGTGTGTGACACATCTCATGGATGTTTACATTGTCCTTTTGGTTTGCTCCCTGTTTTGCTCCTTGGCCCCAGTGCTCTGATTGCCTGGTATTGGTTATCTTCTGGTCTCCTCTTGGCACCAAATGAACTACTACTCTCTTAGAGGAAATCCTGGCTGCTGCTTAACACAAATATGTTGACATATTTTCCACATATCCACAGGGGTCTGCTTTCTACAGAGTTAAAACCAACCTGGAACAGTTGCTTGGCATGCCACAGGATGCAAGCCAGTATATACCATTTGCTGTCAAGATTTCTTATGTGCCACAAAAGCTGTCTAGGGGCACCCGCAGTATACCTTTACTGTAAGCAGGGTTGCTCTGATTAGTCATGGCAATAAATGTCCATTTTGCTTCAGAGCACTTCAGGGATGTAAAGTAACAATAAACTTCAAGGGTTTGTGAATCAACATTGTGTAACCTCTGTTTTCTATTACCAACATGTGTAATTTATTGAAAGTTAGTAGCTTAAACAAGTAGTTAGTAGCATAAACAAGAAAGGATCTAGTATGAAACCCAGTTTTTATTCTTCAGTCACTTGGAGGTGCTGACAGAGATTTGACTGTTTTTACTCTTGCCCTTTGCTCTTGACCAGCAGATACCATTTCTGCCCAGTTATGATTTAGCATATGGGGGGTATCCTATGGAATTTGAACTAATACAGAGATCGAATACAAAAAGGGAAAAACAAAACAAAGCGCAGAGGCTGTGGTTTGCATCATCACTGAATTATGTTGTGAATTACTCTTATAGATGGTTGAATTTGACAGAAAGATGATTGGCATTGCACTTGCTCTTGGCCTTTCTTTGTCTTCTGCTGATGAAGAAAGAAGCTGCTGTTCCATCCTTTAACAGAGATCTTGAATACAGGAGCGAGAGGCATAGAACATATAAAAATTGGCTGATTGTAATAAATAAAACTTGGTACTTCTCTTTTTCTCTGAATGCCCTTGCCAGACACTCTTTGCTGATACTCTGCCAGCTAATTAGCATCTTGTGATAGTCGTTTCCTTTCAGGGTGATAAAAAAGCTTAATTTGTGCTGTTAATTACTTTCCATCAATTTTCCTTTTTTTGAATGGATGGTATAATATAATATCTATCCTATTACTGAACAGAAAAAAAAACTCCTAGATAAAATGAAAAAAAAAAGAAATAAGTACTTGTCTTCTCTCAAAAATTTGCATGGTTTTCAGCAGAATGAGGCTCTATTATGACACAGATTTCATTTCAAGTATAAATGCTAATTCAAATCAATTGTACAATCTAGCTCAAACATAAAGGCAGTGTAGCTCAGAGAAGTGTTTCCAAATTAATTTCTGGAATCTTTCTATGTGCAATTAAATCATTAAAATGTTTTAAATTTCTAAAAGCAAAATGTATTGGCTTAAATAATGACTCTTTATACAGTCATTAGCCAGAAAAAAAAAAAGTCTAAAACAATGGGATCTGTATAATATGACCTATTAGTGATGTGTAATGAAATAATTGAGGAGGGAGTATTATGTAGCTAGACAGTGAATCCTCTGGAATATCTGATGATCTTAAAGTTGACATGACAAGCTGTACTAAGAGCCGTATGAATATGACTTGACTGTGGAGTGCAGACCTAACTGGGCAGTCTCTTTCATTGCAGGTTTTGATTTAGCCCATCTCATCTGTCATCTGTGCCTAAGTCTTTGAGAGATTTAGATGTTGCACTTCGTGAGCGTGACCGTTTTATAACGGTCCATGTGGCAACTACGCTGCTGAGGGAAAGTGAGCAGTTGGGTGCAACTGGGGAACAATTAGAGAAAGACTGCCAAAGTGATTTTTGTTGGTGGGAACATTACAAACCTTATGGAGACTCCTGTGGAAGTGCTACCAGGACGGTTAAGGAAGTTTGGGTTGTGCCCAGGAGTGAGCTTGCTGTATGAGCTAGGGGGTGAGCAGGCCACTCATCTCTGGCCTGCTGCTTTGCACAGTGTCACTGAGAGCTTGCCATATGGTGCAGTGCCCGTTCCGCTGCTGATAGGTCCTCCCGATTTCTGATAGGTTTGGAGTAGACCCTTAGCACAGCAGGCTCTCGTTTTCTGCAGGTACATTTAGTGTTGCTGCCATCTGCTTCTATTTTTCTGTAACTCTATAAAAGATATATGTAACCAGAATTTCTATCTGTGCACATTGCAAGTGTCAAAGCTAAATAAATAGCACAAATCTGGCAAAAGCCAAAGCAGAGTGGGAGAAGATTTTGCCTTCATAACTGATGGAGTAAGAGGGTCGCCAGCCTTCACATGCTGGCGATAGAGCTGTTGAATTAGAGCAAGGCAAGCTATTTATAACAAATAATTTATCTGACGCTCCGAAAGGGATTGTGATCATCACAGGAAGGGGCCACTTCTTTGGTAAGCGCTAGAAGGGTCCCTGAAAGCAGTGACTGAGTCCTGCTCTTTGCCTGTGCAGGTGGAGGGCATGAGACCTGCCCCTGGGGAGGGTTGAAACCCTGGGCAAGGCGATGTTGGTCCAGGGACCCTGAGCAATACGAACTTAGGCGAAACAGTTATTTGGATTGCTCTGCTATTAGTTGTCTAATTCAGTCAAATCTATATGAACAAAGAGGAGTTTAGACTGCAACAGTATTAGGAGCACTATGAATATCGGAAGATGGTGAAGGATATCAAATGAAACTTGCAGATGGTCATTTAAAGCAAACCCAAGAAGCAAATTCTCTGCATGACGTATTGTTAAGCAATGGAAATCCTTGACATGGGCCATTGAGATTGTTGAAAGGTTGCATAGGTTCAAGGTAAGAGTGAATAAATTCTTCAGAGAGGTCTGTTGAGAACTGATAAATGCATAAAAACATGCTTGCGTTAAGAAAATCTCTAGCTGTAAAAGCATAGAGAATCGAAGAGTACTTGGAGGAAGTACAGTTTGTCCTCTTCATATGCTCTTTTGCTAGGCTTTCAGTTACAGCCACTGAGAATATGACTGTTCTGGTGGTTTTGCTGAATGTCTTGCCTGCTAGGTTGCTCACAGATTTTCTTCTGTCGTTATTTGCTTATATAGTGTTGTGTATCCAATTTTTTCTAGTCCTAACCAGATGGCTGTATCTTTTGTTTTTTTGTTTGAAGTAGGATAATACCCTCTCCAGATGAACTGTTGCAGAAACTAAATGAGAATTTGGGAGACTTGCTGTCCTCAAGTGTTGTAGAGGAGACAAGTCTGGTAAGGAAAGCATGAGCGCACCAGCTGTACTCAGGTGCTGTTTGGAAGAAGAAAGCTGGGATGGGGAGGGTTCAAGGGCTCTCGAAGCTCTCCTTCCACAAATGCCCTTACGCAATGCTTGTCCTTATACTTGTCACAATCTGGCCCTCAATATAAAACAAAACAAAAAGACTTTGCAAGTGATAATCAAGCTAGAAAGTATTTTGAAGTATTCTAAGTATTTCAAAAATATCTAGGTTGCACCCTCTCACGTAAAGAACTATTTATGTATATAATTATAAGAACAATTTATATTATCATATACTTACGTAAGAAATAAAAATTGTTACAGCCTGTGGCCAACTAACCATTAATTTCATGTTTTTAAATTCTCTGTGATCTTCATTATAATAATATTTTATCTAATAGAGCAGTCAGTTAGTTTCCCTTATGCTTATTGGTTTATATGAAGACACTTCGGAGGAGAAGGTATTCTTTTCTTTGTACTTAAGCCTTGCAGAACTCTGTGATGGGGTTTTTTTGTGTTCAACTCCTGGCTTTCCTTCCCAAACAAGCCAGGTTTGTCCCAGATTGTGATAAGCAGGCAATAGAACTATTGATGTGTAACACAATACGTCACAAGACGTGTATTGTAACAGAGCATGTCACTCCAATGACCTCTTTTTCTGAGTCACTTGATTAATAATAAAATTGGAGTATACCTTCTTTAAAAAATACATTACAATATTTTAAATGTATTTAAAAATACCCTAGCACAAATCTCTCTCAGTGTGGCAACTCAAGTTCACCCTTAGGCTTATTCATTTTTAATTTTCTTTATATTAGTTAAGAAATTATTAAACAGTAATTGTTAGATTACTATGTTAGGCCCTTCGATTTGTGAGTGAGTTATAATATGTCTTTGGAAAAGATAACCAGCTTTGTTTTAAAGACATCAGGCAAACATAAAGTCTCTGCATTTTCAGTGTGTTGTTGCAGCGATTAAACTTCTGTCTTGAACTTGTTTAATTTCAGTTTCCACTTACATTAATTGTTATGACTTTGTCAGAGAATAAAGCAAAGAATCTCTTCCGCACTGAGACTATGCACAAATAGCATCCTTACCTTATCTTAAATAAACTAAACAGGCTGTTTAGAGTAGATGTGACTACAATGTGAATAGTCTGATTAAGGTTCCTAAAGTTGGCTATGGGGAGAGATAGCATTTCACCCTTGTTAGTGTGTAAGCAGTGTTTGCCTGATGGTGACCAGGACACAAGTACAGCTGGAGTCCCATTTTGTTAGACACTACTGTGGATTCAGAAGGCTTTCCAAGGCACGAGTGTGAGTTAGTGGTGCCCAGGAACTGCAGAGAATGGAAAGAAGCTTCCCAAAACATCTCTTTTTAGAAAAGGAGGATATGATCATATAACCGGACTCAGACTTTTGCTACCATTACATTGTGAGCAACTGAAAGGCAATTTTTTTCTCTGATATTCTCTGTGGACTTGCTATGTGATCTGCTTGTTTTAATATTTCCTAGACTGGAGATGGTAAAAAGCATGACTTTGGTCATCTATATGCTTAGTCTTCATGCCCATCCTGTCCTAGGAATAGATTGGGGCAGTTAGCCCATAAACTTTCTCTGAGTCAGACCTGGTGCCAGCTGTGGTGTTTCTGCAGCAACTCTGATTTCCCCATGTTCCCCTTTCAGAAAGTGGGTAGAATATCATAGGTAGAAGAGAGGCTTAAGCACATCTCATGTCTCTTTAAATCAGATGTGCATGGATAATGGTGCAGTGTCACGATGTTCAGGAACTTAAGTAGATTGTGCTCTGCTTGATCTGTACTTGCTAATATCAGTTGTAAGTTCACAAAATGTTTTTGTTTGTTGTGTTTCCAAATGATGTATTTAGTTTATATATTCTCAGCGGAGTCTTGATTTTTATTAATGTTTATCCCCTTGGCAGTGTTAAATATCGTGCAAGCAGATCTTCATGTTTTTTGTTCCTCTACATAGACCACTCAAGATTGGGTCTCGGCAAAGGAAATGGTCACAGTGCACAATGCTGCAGCAATGGATGAAGTGTTTATCTTTAAATTCTTTTTTTTTTTTTTTTGAGGGGGGCACACTGAGGGAAACACATCAAAGGGGCAGATTCTATATTTTCATTACCTTTGTGTTGCATGAATTCTTTTTGTGCAAATTCTCAATAAAATTAGCATCCTGATCAAAAGAAGCGCTTGAAAGATCTTCAAAGTTTTATATATATGGGAGGAAGAACAATTCTGTGACAGTAAACTCTGCTTGAAAGCAAAGCTGATAATTTATAGACCGTGTATATTACGGAAACCACTCATGTTTAGAAGCATGGAGAAAGCATCAGTTCTTAAAGCTCAAATTCTGTCTTAATTTCCACAAACCTTGTGTTCTTGTGTTGGCAGTGAATGAACACGGAGTCTATATTAAAGACCAGTGTGTTCCCCAAGCCAAACTGCATTTTCTTAATCTGCAGGGAAGAGTGGTATAAAGGGTCTTTGCAGAATCAGTTTTTAATTAGGAAAAGCAGTTCTTCTACCAAGATTAATGGAAATGAACACATATAGCCGATGAACCTTAATATTCCTCGAAAGAGAAAACTAGAAACGATGTTGAAATTTATGACAAGTCTGTGCCTCTCCAAAGGTCCAATTGAATTTTAACATAAACTTTTTAAATTAACCCTTTTTATCCTAGAACTATTTTTTAAACATTGCTTAGTACTTTCCATTCCATGTAGTTATTATCAGCAAACTTCATAAAGTGACTGAGAAATGTTGCCAGGCCAGAATATTAATTCTCTTTTACTTCCTTTTGAACATGGGCAAATGAGCCTCCCTACACAAATAGGGAGGCTCCTTCAAGTCAACATGTCACATCTTTCAAAGATTGTTCATTTTATTTAGTTGTTACGAAGCACAGCAGGGTATACAAAGTGAGAAGGAGTTCTGAATATTCAGGGTGCTTTTAATTCTCCTTGAAGTCACTAATGAGTGGTAAAGGTCATGCTTTCAGTTAAGACTGGATTTTCTTGGAAACTCAGATCCTTGAATTTTTGGTGAGATTTTCATTACCTATTGAGCTAGACTGTTTTTAAAACTTAATTTATGAATTTGGTGTCTCTGAAAATCAAGTAAGTATAATTCACTAAATGGTATATTGCTTTACCTATATGTTTTGAAGTATGAATTTATCATTGAGATGTGTAGATTTATATTTTAGATTTCATAAATGTAAACTAAGTATATCGTCATTTTGGGTTTTTTTCCCAAAGTTGTGTGGACCTGATTGTAAAATCATAAATGTAATGAGATACAAAATCAACAGGACATGTGGCAGTTTGTCATTTCTAACAACATATATATATATATATATATATGTTTACGGATCAATTAATGATCTGATTCCAAATGTGTGATTTATCCCGCCAGCTTCTTTGTAACTAGATAGCCTATAATCTTCACAAAAGCTCAGAGAAGGCTTGACCTAAAATGAGAAGTGCGCTAACTGAAGAATTTGAAAATAGTCTTTTTCTAGGCAATTTTAACTTCTCTGTCTTGATTCAAGGTAAAATTTTACATTCAGGTGTGTGAGTTGTTCCAGTGAGATTTCTGTACGTTCAGAAACAGAAAAACTCGGAAACATTTGATTGATGACCAATCTTGGCCAAAAATGTAATTTTCCGTGCTTGCTACTTTTAAATTCAGGAAAAAAAAAAAGAAAAAAGAAAGGTTTTATTTTTTGCAATATTAAGACTGAAAATAGATGTAATTTGGCAAGTCTTATCCTTATTCTGACTCCACTTCAGATTACACTAAAGCTAACTTTAACACCAGTCCCTTTCCTGGTGATGCGTTTTGAAAAGAGCAGTGTGTGTACAGTAGTTTGTTGCATTTTGGTGTTTCTGAATGTGGTTATATGGTGTATTACAATAAACAAATTAGATCTCAATTATGAATAATTCTCTCTCCATTTGCCATAGAAAAATCTAGATTAACTGCTCTATTGTCCTTTCTCTCTACACCCTCAAACCTCACCATCCTTCCACCCAAAGAATATTCTCTCTTTTAGAGCATGTAGGTCACCTCACTGCAGTGTCTTTTCCATAGTTCTGTATTCTAAAGAGTCATGGAAGTACATTTATCTTTAGCTAGAGTTAGAGGAAATTCTCAGGTACCTTTGTCGGTGGAAAGTACGAGTCCCTCCCCGATTCCTGTGGAATGATGAAATCATTGCCTACTTGTGGAGGGTTGGCCCTCATGCAGGCAGGGCCTTGTTTTGAAGATCTAAGTGGGATTAGAATGGTCCTTTATCTTGTGTTCCCTCTTCACAGACAAATGAATACTTTAGCTTTCTGCTCGTCTCATTTGTTTCCTTGTGTTCTCACTAGGGATCAGAGGCACACTGATTTCTAGGTTCTTGTCTTGGGGCAGACAGGTAGCCAAGCTGTTCTTGCACTTCTCCAAAACTCTATCAGACTCCTCCTTTATTCTTTTCCATATCATTCATGCTTCATTTTCCAACTGGGTAAGAAGCAGAGCACTTCTTCATGCAACTGTTGTGAAGATGAATGTCCTTGCAAGATTGCAAGGATTTGATGCACTCAGATATCTGAGTACAGGGACAAAGAAAGTAATTAACATTAATCAGTAATGATTTACTATGTAAATGTTTGCGTCCATGCCACATATTTTTTACATGCCTTGTCTGTCATCTCGATACATTCCCTGTGCCTGCTTCCAGAGCCTTCATTCTTTAAACAAATGACCCCATTCCTCTTGTCTGGAACATGCATCTTCCTGCACCAGGCAGGGGATCCAGAACAGCACTACAGTCTGTGTCTCAGGATGAATTTTCCTGTTCTTGGCTCTGTGGACTCTTTGAAAATTTACAAAATGAAGGAATCCACTGTTCAGTTGTAAATAAACATACTCTCAGACTGTCGTCATGTCAGTTAACATTTATGTGTTTCTGAGCTTGTTTGGATGCATGCATCACACACCAAACATTTTTTAATTTTTACTGGCATGCACACACATAAATTATGAACACATTGGGGACCCCCTGCTTATGTGCTGTAAAGTTCTGTTGCTTGTCACCTGCACAGCAAAGAAAAAGAAAAAAAGAAAAAAAAATGCCCATGAAGAATTTTTTTCCAGATGCTTAATTTTTAGTTTACTTCAGAAATGCTGTGTTTGTATCTGAAGTTTCTGTTCTAGCTTTCATCTTCTGGACCACTCCACTGCAATGTGATTTTGGTGTCTGGTTTCCGACATGTCTGTACATAGCTCTCAATTTCAGATGCAACTAGTGAAAAATACAGAGTCTGGAAATTTGGAGACTATTTACAGATTCTTAAGACTTATGAAGAATTTTGATTTTTGGCAACAGTTTTGTCCTCTGGCAGTTCTAGTGTAAATGGAGGCAATGGAGATGATATGAGATAAATTTGGAATATATTGATTAATTCTGTAGGAATTATTCATGCTTATTCAATTCTTTAATTTTTGCTGCTATATAGTGCTATATAGTGCTGTTAGTGCTTAACTCAATTAAGTGCCCCCAAATACTGACCTCGGACTGAATAAAATACAACCACCATAGCTCCTATCTGTCTTGAAAGGAGCTCGGGAAGACTAATCTCTGTCTGCTCCATCTATAGTCAGTGGAGGAGAGAGCCTTTCTTTTCTGGAGAGGGATTCAGAGCAGCTAAATTAGGCTTCACTCATGAAGTTTTTGTCGCTATTGACTGTATAGGCTGTTTAAAAACATTAGCCACACTTGATTAATTGCTCTTGATGAGTTTTGCTTCTGATGGGCTGGTCTAACAACTGCCTTCCAGTCATGAGGAAAGTGGATATCCAAATGATATCTTTGCATGTTGGACAGCTTCACCCCAAGAAGGTGAAATTAAGCAGCGTTATGAAGTGGTTAATGGATCATTTTGTGTTAGGATCGCTTATTTCATAGTGGACTTTGACCCATAGACAAAGCAGTTTAATAAACACAGGAAAAAAGGAGAAATAGTGGAAAGAAAGAAATAGAAAGAATAGTGGAAAGATGATAGGGAAAGGAAACAAGCTTCCTTAGACCTTTAAGTTTCTTACACAAAATCTTCAATTGGTGTTTTTTCCTTGTTAAAAGAGATGGGCATATAATTTTCATTTACTCAGGGAAAATTAAAAGATGGTAAATGTGCACTGATAACTGAAGGTTGTGTTCTTGCTGGGGAAATTATCTCACTTATGTTTGGAAACTCTTCAACTAGCAGCAGCTGCCCCATATGTGATAGTGCTGACCTCACATGCCCGCGAGGGTTGCAAGAGAGCATGGAGGTAATAAAACTAGGCCAGAGTGCTGCACACTAAGGAGATGGTAAATATAAAAAACAAACTCATGCAACATGATGACTGTAAGTAGAAAAAATGCAAAATGCAAGAGAAGCTCATTCATAATACACAGCTTACACATTAATTACATTGTTTTCTACTGGTGGTGATATATTTACTTGCCATAATACCAAGGCAAAGCAGGTTTTATCATTTGAACACATTGTTCCATGGAGAAGAAATATTTATATTTTCTTTATTTGAAGGTTTGTCTGTTACATGAAATATTGTAGCAGAACAAGTTCAAGCAACTCAAAATTACTCTTGTTTGCTCTCAGTTTAAAAAAAATGAAGTTGTGCGGTTTTGCTTGATGCAGTGTTCTGACATTCTCGCTCTTCGAGGGCAACTTCTTTCACTATGCAAGGCAGCATTGCTTTCCGAGGGCGTTATGGGACCCACATGCCCAGGGTATCCCTGGAGGCTACTGATGTCTGAGCCGTGGAGCTGCTGGGAAGCCGGGCTCGCTCGGGGAGGTGGGAACACTGGCGCTCACGCAAAGCTGGTGCCCCATGATGGGAAAGAGCAGTTCGATGATGCTTGTGTGATATTGCTAGGTACCGGTTAATGGGGAAAACGGTGTCAAATCCTGTGACTTTAATAAAGTATATAAACTTGCCAACATTAGATCTAGATGAGAGGCTGAAAGAGCACTAGAAGTCTTCCTTGAGAGTGCTAGCCTACCGGGGATTGTCTCTTTAAACAGGTAAAAACCTGAATGTTTTGGAAGAATCGCACTGCCTTCCTATCCTTAAAGGATCTGGATACCAGTACGTGTTTAAACTGGCTTACCATAAAGCATTTCAGATCCATTAAAGAAAGAAATATGGAATGTTACCACTGTGGGAATGCCCCATTACCTTGTTTTCATTAGGATTAAGCACTCATTACTTATTTGAAAGGACTTTGGAGAGTGTATAATACAAAAATATCAGAAATTGTTCTTCATATTTGTACTCAGAAGAAGGATGTGTCTCTCGCTCTTTCTCTGTGTGGGAGTATATGTACAGGAAAGTGCTTGCAATTTAGTGACCTTAAGACTCAATTCAGGTGCTGAATGCTCTAAAGCAAAGCCCTTCAGCAAATCCTTAAATTACATGCTTGAATTTTGCTGGGATTATAGCAAAAGCATTCAATGCCTTGCAAAGTAAAGATATTTTTGGAGACATCCAGGAGTATTTTGCAGATCCAAACTTCGGTATAATAGGGTGGCCAGTGCATAGCATTGGGAAATGTATAGAGGGCTACCTGTGGTTCCTGCTATTCACATGAGATCCTGCAAAGATGCCATGAGGCTGCTCCGTTGACTCTGATAAGGAACCAATGAGCGGGATTTTCACTCTCTGACATTTCTGTCTTCTAACATTAAACATCTCAATTCTCACAGTTCTACAATATTTCACATGACCAAATACCCTTTTCACACAATGGCTTAATATATTTTGATTAAAAATTAGAAGGACAGGAAATGAGATGAGACACATAGATCTCAGCTCTCACTATGAGGAGAGTGTTTCTTGTTTAAAATATCCCAAGACAAGTGATTTAGAAGGGATAACTATATAAGTAGATTTACTTAAGCAAATGCAGCTCCCTCCTCATCCCCTCAAAAAAAGTCATAGATGCTGATTAAGACATTTCTATTTAAGAAGAGATGAAAGAAAGATAAAATGGGAAGACATTTAAATTTAACATTTGTTCAGCTCACACCACTTATTTCTCAGAATGCTTTGTAAGATCATTTTAAATATTCATCAAGCAAATATTTAGGGATGTAAAAATTGTTTTCACTGTAAAAATCACATTAATACAAAGTGTCTGCCATGAAGAAATTGAAATAATAGATTAAGAAATTAATGGTCTTACATCTTTGCAGGGCTGATGTGCTGAAGGATTAGAGTCAACATACCACGCACATCAGGAGGGAAATGATGATGCTCAGAAAACACTGTTGATTTTTATTTTTATGTTCTAATAATGTTACGGAAGCAGCTAGAGGTTTTGAGGGTACAGTAGTGCCACACCAGGCCAGCACCTCCCACACACCTTGTGTGAGGCGGTCTCTGCCTTGAAAATGCAATGGAAGTAGGACAAATAACAGATGGAAAGAAACAGAAAGGTTCAGGAAGGTTAATAAACTTGTTGAAGGTCAACCAAAACAGAGGTACTGCTGGGAAGTGATCCTAGGTTTTATACTTGATTTTGATGCTGCTAAAACTAACATGAAAAACTTAGATTCTCAGTATAAAAATGCTTTAGGAAATCATCTGATGGCTTTTTTGAGAGCCAGCTCACAGAATACAGTCACAGCAGTTCTGTCGAGTAGCTGAAAACTAACATGGCAGTTTAGTCTGCTATATTGTGTTCCCGTAAAAATACATCAGGACCTGAGATACCTGCATATTAAAAAGAGCATCATTACAGTCAGAGGGCAAAGTTTCCATTTATTTCTTTAAATTCTTCAAACACATAGGCGTTTAGAAGAATTTCTGTTTGTCCGTGGATATACTGCAAATACTTCCAATACTTGGTATTCAGAACAAGGGTTGCTTTTCTTTCCATTAAGACACATTTCTTTGAGACATAAAGATTCTTCAGAATCAGAATTTTAATGGGAATGTATTTCATATACTTTTGATTTCATTTTTGTACCATCAAAAATATTTTGTGTTGACTTTTATGTTACAATTTATGTAATATTAAAGTAATAAGATTTTGTTTTATAACATAATAGATAGATACACTGAAAAGTTAAAAGGATAATTTTTGATGTTTCTGAAAAAGAACATTTGAAAAATAGTCTCCATTATAACAATAATCTCCAGCCTGCCTTAATAATGGCTTGATAAAGAGCAAAAGAAAAAAGATTGCCAGATAAGTATTTTGGAATTTTATGAGTGTTTAGAGTAGCTCAGTTTTCACTTGCAAGCACTTGCAGTGATGAATACAGAATTTGTCTAGAGCGAATAATAGCTTAAAATTCATCTTGATGATGCATTTCCTAGAATGTTTGTAGAAGTATTTAGGATGTGGGAATAAAACTTAAAATGATGACTGCGTATTTAGAACCAATTTTGTTCTTTAAGTGCAGTTATCATTTAAGTCGTTAAGTACAGTTTACTTTTGCAAAGTAAATTTATAGTCTTTTTTATTATTATTATTACCAAGGTTCATGTAAAGGAGTTCAGAAAGGGAATCTATTCCTTAAATACAAGCTGTAGAGTTTGTTACTCCTTGCTTCCATGCTTCTTTAGCACAGCCTAGAATAATCCCAGAAATCTATGTTTTTAGACATCTAGAGAGCTGTGCTTATTGTTAGAGGGTGCTGAGGACCCAAGATCTTCTACACAGCGGTCTCTGTTTGTCGCTGCTTACAAGTCAGATTAAGGGTGGCTACTAATAATGATACTGCTCACAAACTATAGCTTGGACTGTGGCGGCACTTGTTTTCTGTTCTGCTGTGCCCTATCATCTAGCCAAAGTCATTTCCCATGCGCTCTCAAGCCCTCACCCTGTTTGGATTGTAGATAAAGCTGAGCCTAACTCAGGTTCTGGCATGCATCCGTAATACAAATATACAACCGGCGTCTGTGCCTTACCTCGCTTGGAAGTGATCTTGTACTGCTGCTTGATACTATAAATGTTTGAAATACTTGTCTTCACTTACTTTGTAGTTTGTGGCTTATTGTGAAAAACATTGCAATTGCCTGCAGTCTGAGTTATTCTTCAAAATATTGACCTACAACCCTGTCTGACCTTGTTTTTCCAACCCCAGATAACAGAACTCCTCAGAGAACAAAAACTCTGCATACAGTACTACAGAATCATCTTATCAGCTGAGTCCTGTCTCTAGACTATTAAATTTTCATAGCTTTTAGAACACTGCTTTTCAAAATGCAGCATAAGTAGTATGTAAATACCAATTTTAAAATGTTGTTGTTGTTGTTGTTCATGAATATGGGAACTTAAAGTATAAAGATATGGTTAATTTGGGAACTTAATCCTTTGAAGGAATAAAAAGTAGAAAGGACTCAGCATTATTTGGCTTGCTAGTACCAGATGACAAGTGTAATTCCTGAGTGCTCCTGTGCAGAAACAGGCAGCCAGATATGCCTTTTTAAACTGTCCTTTTGGAAAAAATGCAATGGACAGTGAATAAATTCTTTAAGCCATTGCCTCTTTTTGCTTATCAACACCCTCAGCCAAACAAAAACATGGTACCGGAAAATCTCTAGCTTCTTTAAATTATAGCTCAAATGGAACATTAGTGATATTTTTCTTTTAAACAGAGACACTTGCTTTGTTATCTGGCCAGCAAAGTTGTATGGGGCCTTCTCTTACTGTATTTTGTCGTAATCGAGTATGAGTATGGAATTGCCTTGATGATCCATCTCTTGTTTCTCATCCTTTGTCCCACCTCCAATATAAATGCATTATTATTTTTGATATAATACTGCTGTTCAGGGGTACAATACTGTGATAACATAGATTACTACAGTTTTTCTAAAATTAGATTAAGGTTTCTAAAGCCGTTAGTGCTGGAAAAAGAAATGGGCTTATAATGGATTGAGCGTCAGACTGCCTTCCGGTACCTAGCACTGTGTTTCCCCAAGTTCACTTGAGATGTTATTCATATTTATTTGAAATACTTATCTAATCTCTCTGATTTTGGAATCTTTTACTTTATCCACTTAGAGTGTTGAAAAAATCTTTTGTTTCCAGTATGTTGTGCTATTTATAACGATACTTGTTCTTTTACCTTGGATATCAGGTTGGCTTCTATTCCATGTATTGTTATATTTTGGCACATGAGTTCTTGCTCTTTTAGAATGGATCGTTTGGATTTGCTCCAGATCAATCTTTTCTTCTCTAAGCTTCAACAGGGAAAAAGGAAGTAGGTTGGATATATCAAGAATTAGGAGTTTCAGAACTGACGGATTCACAATGTCGTGTCCCCTTGTGATGAGCTATACATTCTTGGGCTCTCACAAAAAGACGGTCAGAGTCTTGAATCTCTTCTGGTCAGGGTGGGTTACAGGACTAGAGAGAGATTTTGAAGTTGATGGGGCTCCCACACTCCCACATATACAGCAAGTATGCAATCTGACCTTTGCTGGAGTTATTAGTGTAAAATTTGAATAGGAGTAATTTTCACATTCTTAAGTGGAATTTCCTTATTATTGGCATTGCAAATTTTATCTATAAACCTACAGAAGCAGGTTCAAAACTCTTCATTTTAATTTGACATTCTCAGTAAACTTTAGCGTCTGGGTAGGTCATTTAGATATGGATAAGGAGGAAATATCTGACACTCAGATGTTTCAGTTAGATATTTCTTGCCATCCATCTTATCCATGGTGAGAACTAAGTAGTGTAACATCTGCGTGTTTTTAGAAAGATAAACCTCCAAAATAAGGATATACTGGGAGACTTACTTCTGCTAAAAAAAAAAAAAAGGAAAGAAAAGAAAAAAAGAAAAATATGTAGCCAAAAATAAGGAGTTTTTATTTGGAGACTTCACTGAATTGCTATATGGAGCAAGTAAAGCTAAGTGGTGAGCAACTCTTGCTAGATCAGTCTGAGACCAAGACCATAACCAAGGATGGGTTACCAGTATGTGTAGTATTGCTTCATTAATTGTTTTTAGTGTAGATGTAGTCTGAGTGTGCTAGTAGATTCAGGAAAATTAGGTATTGAAAAGAAATCGTCAGTCCCGAGTCAAAAGTTCATTGGTTTTGAGAGTGTTGTAAAAATATTTCTGATGAGGCTCTAAATTCTTGAGTGCGTTACTATTTATCTGTGGTCATGTGTATGTTAAACAATTATGTTAAATAAATTACTCTCCTCTTGTGTTTAATGAAAGTAGAGCCTTGCGGCTATATAAACAACACTTTATTTTTTCAGCATTATGGGGTAAAAGCAGGAGAGGTGGCCTTGTGAGTTGATTGTCTGAGGTTCATGGCTGAACAATAATTTCCAAAGCTGAGCCCAACTGCGATGATCAGTTTTGCTTTTCTGCTATTCTCACTCATGCAAATTAAGGCAACTTTTGAATAACTTGTCCATTTTAAATTTCATATTTGATGAACCTTATATATTTCCCATCATGTTGGATGGAACGGCCAATGTTTTAAAAAAGCAATTTATTTTGCTATCTTTGAAGTAGCTGATGCATTAGTAACCCTACCACCTTTGAAATTAAACGGGGTTTTGTCTGCAGTTTTAGCACTCTGAAGTGCCTTCTATTTTGTAATCTCATATGATTATTGGAAATGCCTTCAACTCTCTTGCAAATGGGTTTTGTTTAATGATCGCTGTTGTCTATAAATGGGCTTTTGCATTTTTAGGCAGTTTGTCATGAAGCAATTATTTTTGCTAATTGAATTTACAGAGTAATCACATGGAAGGGGAAGCAAACAGCATCACATAGTAATGGGCATCGGAAGGTTGCAGAGGTCTTCCTAAATAGGGGATAGTTACCTTTTTCTTTTAGTGTATCGGTATCTCCACATGCAAATAGTTTCAATGTCAGTGTTCCAAGGTCTTCATTGCTTCCTCAAAGTGAAAGTGAAATATTCACTTTACACACATAGCTTGCAACATAAGTATCCTCAATGATGTTTGTCAAAACACATGTTTTAGGCACACTGCTCATGTTCATGATCTACTCAAGTCCTATGTTAATGAGTACAAATGCTAGAAACTCTCTCTCATCCTTCTGATCACCTGAGCTTCATTCACTACAAAGTCAGAGCAATGGAAGGAAAGATGGCTTTGAGACAGATCTGTAAGCCTCAAATGATTACAACAAGAGTAGGTGTTATCCATGTATACAAGGAATATAGAAAGGTCATGGTCTATTCTATCCCAGTGCCTTGCAGACTAAATAAACCTAGAGCAATATTAAAGGTGCCTACACTTCCAGTGCAGCTCTTTGGACCTAGATCATCTCCTGTCATGGCATTAAGTAAGCTTCAGGCTACCCTCTGATCCCTTTAAAGTGGGAGTAAAACATACAAGTTCTGCTGAATTGTACTGGTATCAAAAAAGGTAGTAAAGAAGGGATCTTACTAGTAGTGTACTAACTGCACCATGCGATAACAAACCTTTGGGGAGAATATGAAGTCAACAAGAGAAAACTAAGTTGTTTTTAGAGCAAATTCATTCACTGAGTTGAGATAGTCCCAGTCAATGGACATCTGAGTTGCCAAAAAGAGGAAAACAAATAGGTTATATTTAGACTTGCATAATGAATAATATTGAAGACACCATAGGGCTAATGGACAAAACGAATTATGAGATTAGTCCATTATGGAAAATCCCATTGATTATGTAGGCATGTGCCCCACAACATCAGCAGTAGAGAACAAGGGAAGCACAGCTATGTTTACTCTAGTGTATGGCATGAGAAACCTTTATCAGTCAAAAAAAACCCAATTACTAAAAGATCTAATACTAAAAAAATCTAATTACTAAAAAGTTGTGTACTACAGTACACCACTAGATATCATATATTCACTAAAGCATCATGTGCTTAACAAAAGATTTCCCTAATTTCCCTCTGTAATGACTCAGTCTATATCATGGTGTATGCATCACTAAATTTTCTTACCTTGCAAAGCAATCTGATGAGTCCTGTTGGGGAGCTTCTAATTGTCACACGCTGTGAAGTACTAAATCTCAGAAACTGCTAGAAAAAAAAAGGTTTTAGAAAAAGCAAAAGAATATATTTAAAAAATACTATGGAAAGCAAGCAAGGGAAAAATTAGCTGGTAGAAATTTAATTTGGTTTTGGGAACAGGCAAAAATGAAATTTTGCTTTAGGCAAAATGATACTTTGCCATCACTTAGTACTATTATTGATGCACTAACATTCCTGAACAAACTCTCTTTGTCAATATGTTTCTGCTAATTTGACAGTCTGCGGTAACATTCAGATCTCTCTTGGGATGTAAATATGTCCTGTGCTAAGGTGAATAGTCTGTATGAGCACAGATTATAGCTGATTTTTAAGATAGTTTTCTTATTCAGGAAGAAGAAAAAGTTATGCATACATTGAACTCTCCACTACCCAAGTAATGGAGGATGGCATAAGCTCTAGAAATGGCTCTGGATCTCTTTGCAGTGTGTCTTTACAGCACAATATCTGATTGTGGGAGGCCTTTAATATTTGACTGTAATGCCCATGAATACAAGAAACTGCGCTGTTATGGAGTAAGCTTCTGCAGAGGATTAGGTGGAGGGTGTCAGAGCTGTGACACAATTTTCTGCAGCCATAATTTTCTGTGGATATAGGCGAATCTCCAGGACTGGGGGTGAGTGTCTAACAGCTCTTTTGAAAATACCAGTAAAACTGGGCTAAACAAGTGGATAAGTCACCATCACCTTAAGCAAGACTTTAGAAATAACAGTTTTGTCTTCCATTTGATAATCATGCTCTCATTCTTCTATTCAATTCCCACATTGTCATGAAAATGATGCTAGGATTTGCACAGAAATCCACTGTCACTTGTTTCATATTTTTTCCAAGGTACGTTTCCTCTACACATCATGTAGCAGAAAATGAGAGCTTGGCACTATCCCAGTTCTCAGAGGGGATCATTAGGATTCCCTGTTGGTGTCTAATCATATGCTGTCCTTTTGATGTGCAGGCAATTGGTAGGGTAAGTGTGTCTTGGGCAGCAGATCTCTCTTGAATGCAGCCGTGTTTTGTATGTAGCTGTCAAGTGAAGCCAGTATGGCTTTTAAGCATGTAAAGCAACAACATCTGGGTGGTTCTTTTCAACAACACGCCTTTCTTTGCTTTGCAAGTTATAAGCACAGATGAGGAAGGTGATGTAACAAATAAAAGGGCATTTAACATATATGTATTTGTAGATGGGCTTTTGTATAGAATGAGTAGATTAAATGCCAAAGTAACTGAGTTTGTAATTTGCGTAATGCTGGAAGTAGTTTACAGGCTGTAGGTCTGTAGAGGCACCCACACGGCAGTCGTAGTGGATCTAATGCAGGATATTCTGGATTCTGGGGAGGTGAAGTCAGCGCCTTGAGTGCTCTTGGGTGCTGCAAGGGCCAACCAGCTTGTAGCAGAGGGGAAGAAAAGCCATTCCCAAGAGCACTCAGCCCAACCGCTTCGTGTCTCTTTACAAGTGCATGGACTGTGAGATACTGTCATTAGTCCATGGTGGGTGATGGGAGGAGGAGCATGGCTAAAGCCATGCCAATTACACAGGTCACACAAGTTACACAGGCCTCTGACATCTGTGCCACTGCAAAGGTTTCTCTGCAGCCCAGGATGCCCCATTCAAATTTCCAGGTATTCAGGCATCAGGTCAACCATACTTCTAGGCAAGCTTTCGCCCCACAAGAGCGCACTACAAGCATGATTCAGGGACGTGACGCTTGCTTCACATGTGTAGTGAATATGCTGGCCCTGCTGACTGCATTCCCTATGGCCTCACACCCAGGCCCCAGGACCGCTTCTGTCTTGTAGGGTTTCCCCCCAAGGGGCCATGCAGACAGACAACCCTCCTGTCCAGCCAGGCTACCTTAAAGCTGTTGTTTCCTGCCACCTCCTTGCAATATGCTCATCTGGTTTGTTTTGAAGCTAGCAATATTATACTCGATTACGTTCAGCCACCAGCCACATGCTCATGCAGAAGTGGGACCATCTCTCTAGTGCTGCAGGTCGGTGCTGATTAGCCCCACTGTGAATGTGAGAGGCAGCGCTGGAAAGGTTACCTGATGTTATCTTGGGACAGCACATATGTTTTGCAAACTGCTGCTTTGAAGGTCAGCCACTTGTGCATGCTGCTTTTGCCAGTTTTCTTGCTCAACTTGCAGTCTGAGCCAGGCTGGCCACAGTTCTCTCATTACAACTATTTTTTGAGACTGTATTTTGAGATGAAGGCAAGAAGTAAGGCACGCTGTCAGTGATAGCTGAGGAGGTTGTTAGGATGAGCTATTAACTAGGGAGAGACGAAAAAGGAAAAAAATAATCCATTTGCTTTCCCATCTCATCAGTGATGTGCCAGTTTCTGTATTTGCAAGCCTTTGTCACTACTAAGTCAGTGTGCAGAGAACTACTGCTAGGAAATGTATAAAGGTTTCTGAGCTCTTCAAGCTTCCATTTCATACTGCCATGCAACTCCACAGAGTAACCACAATCTGAAATTATGAAATTTGTTCTTAGCAAGTTTTCTGTCTTCTTTCTGTAATGTGCTTTGTATACTCTCTGTTATAAAGCTTCAGGGGCCCATGCTTTTTCTTTTATTGTGCAGTGTCTTTCTCAGGTAAGGCAAGCACATTTTTTTTCTAAATGTTTTGGCCAATCCAGGAAAAAGGAGTCTATGGTGACAGACCTGGTGTAGAAAGCTCAGAACATCAGAAACAAGCAGAAATTAAACTTAAATAAGAGCTTTGTAACCTGTATGTAAATCCTAGTTCTTTTTGCTTTCATGTGAATTTTATTTTCCTTTCCCCTATCCCCTAGTGCTTTTTCAAAGATTCTGAAATTCATAATAACAGATGTAAGTGGCCTAGTCTGACTGTTAGTGCACAGGCAAGAGTGCCATGACATTTACATGCTTTTGGTTAGGAAAATGGACTTCCTAATTCCTCAGTGAAGTTCTTGTTATTGCTATAAGGTAAAAGTGTTGTAAATCTTATTGTGATATCACTGTTTGTTTTATGTGAATGTAAAATCACAGTATTCATGCTTCATGAAAAGGTGACAGAGTGATGGAAGAGACTTGTAAATATTATTCTGTATTTTCATTAATTGAAAAGAGTTGTTGGAGGGATATGGCATTACCATCTGGTTTTGGAAGACTAGCTAGCTTTAGAAAATATTGGCATATATGCCAAATAGAAATGGATCCCCATTGTTCACTGTGAAAATATCAAGGCAACCCTCAAGTCTCCATCCCATTCCTGCTCCTTGCCTGCTAACACATGGCTAGTTATCATAGCTCATAACTTTGCACATGGTTAATTATCACCTGATTTCTTAATTAAAACTGTTAACTTGATGTTAACAGGGTTCTTCTTGACAAGAAAACTTGGAGGTTTACAGGTTTTTCACAAGTTGTACATATTTTCTCCTAAGACTGTGGCTTTATTTTGTTATAAGGATGAAGAATGTAGACCATTACTACCTCACGAGAGATAACAAGACCAGCCCATTAAGAGGCATGGCTGTGTATTTTAAATAGCCAGCATCCTAATTACAGCTTTCTAGCTTTGGGGAATTCCAGCATGTTTATCAATTATGAAATAACAAAATTAAAACAGTTGGCATTTAACATTTTCACATTGCTGTCGCCATCACCATTGCCACTTTTTTTTTTTTTAAGTCATATGTTACATGACTAGTTGCAAACAGGAGTCAGTTTTCGTTGTGGGAACAGCTGGTAACAGCAGATTGGGAATGCAGGAAAGCAGAGATGAATTGCCCAGGCCTATCACTTGCGCACCAGAGGAATAGAGGAATTAAAATGTCACTATTCTGGGTCAGTGTGATCAATGTGATTTTGAAGCCTGCTTCTGCCTTGCTTCTGATGACAAAATACTCTTAACATTAGTGTTAAGAAAGACACTTGTGTCCATTACCTGAGGAGTGATTGGACACTTTTTTCTATTGCATCAAGAACAAAAACGTGTCATCAGGTGCTATTCCCATCGCACCCTCATAGGAGTCTTGCAGTGCTGTTGATACAAACTCACTGAGACACAGCATTTTATAGTGTAGCTAAAAAATATAAATCTCAGAGGTAGACCTCTGCTGCAGGGAAGTGGCTAAAGGCTGCTGAGCCTATCTCGCTCTGTAGGACAAGGTGCTCAGGCTAGACAGCACTTGTGGCCAGACCTCTTGCTTGAGTGTGCACCCAATAAACTGTCATGTACCCATTAGAAAAATATAACAAAAATATGTGAAGTATTGGGCTTGGCATAAAAGCATATCAGAGCACCTAAATCTGGAATTTTGAGATCTTACTATATAGGGAAATAATAAATTTTAAAAGTGCCTTTTTAAAATGTTACCTGACCAAAATCCCTGTGAATTTTCTCTGAGAAATCCTGCAGTTAAAATTCCTTCCTTCTATAAGAGGTAGGAAAATGGTAAATATTTAAGCTTGCACAAGGATGTGTGTCTATTCACCAGAGTGCCAGGCTAGAGATCACAAAAACATTTCATGCCTGCCATTGCTTATATCTTTTAGGTGATAGCTGTTTGACTGATATTATTGACTTCAGTGTAATTGCACTGAAAATCATATACCTTTTATCTTTTTTTTTTACCTAATTCAGATTATTGACATGAAGAAAAAGATGCTTATGCATTTCATCAACTGATGGGGGCATTTGTTCAGCTATTAAAGGAAAAAAAAAAAAAGCATCTTAGCAGTTAGTTATCTTCAGATAGCTATAATATTACTATCCAGAATAGTTTCTTCATGCCTATTCTCTTCATACTCTTTAATACCAACACTAACCATAAAACAAAGCATGATACCTACTGGCCAAAATAAACCATCCTTGTGATATTCTATTTTTAATGAAACTCAGTTGAATAAACAAGTTTTGAAATTATTGAAAAAGCTGACGTGGTTGAAAGACTGGCTCAAAGAAAGTGTTGATCTCTTGCAGTGGAAAAAGAAAAAAAGGCAGGAAAACCTTCCAATCATCTCCAGTTACCCCTTTGGTGAGAACAGTGATTTGGGTTCCTACATAGTGGAAATTTGACAAAAACAAGTCTTGACTTGTAAAAAGGAAACCTTGAGTACATATTGTCAGTAGATTGTATTGGCTTGGTTTGAAGATCTCAGGGAAGTACTGGTCAAATATCTGCTGCCTTCAAAAGATCAAAATGATTCAATTAGAGGTGAAACCTGCCCTTTGCGCAGGTGGAGCTGGACACTGAAGTCACAGTTCGTTACACATTAACAGCGCTGGAGGAACGAGTTAAAAGGGCTGTTATGGGTGACTTGCCTAGGGCCAGAATACCACAAAGCTAGCAGATCAAGCCATCTTGTTGGAATAGCAGTCAAATGAGCTGCCTCTTTGCAGAGACTCTGCTATGAGTCAAAGAGTCCATGATCACAAGCAGCTGCTGCGGAGGTGGTGGTGAGGCTGGACTACCATCAGGAACCGGCTGATGCTCAAGGTGCCCCAGTGTTGTGCGTGAATGAGGGATGCTGGGCTTGTGTATGGTCCTTGCATCCTCCAGAAAGTACATATGCAAGTCTGAAATTAAAGCAGGACAAACACACAAGCCTATATAAAGGCTTGGTTGTATTGCTATACTGACTAGCAAAAAAATTGCTCTGGGTCTTTCTTTTTTTGTTGCTTTCTGGGCACTACATGTTTTTAGAAACTAATGATTTGTACCAAGTACTGTTACTATTTAAACATAACTGTAGTTTAAGGGAACAAGTAATAGGAATTAATGTGTTCACAGTTTGGAGGCAACATGTTGCCTCCTTATTAGCCTTTAAGGATTAAACAAGCCACACTTAACAAGATACTGCTGCTGTCACCTCATAATTATAAACAGAGCTTAGAATTATGAATTTTTAAACATCCAAACATCTTTATTATAATTAAAAAAGAAGAAAATCTTTATTCAGCATAGGGACAGTTTAACTAAAATATTTGTACAAGTAAATATTTGCCTAAGTGTTTGTACCAGTAAAATTTTTTCAGATATTATCAGGGATTTCTGTCTGAACAAGGACTGGAAGATATAGTCTTACTAATGCCTATAGATTTTGAGATACATCATGGTTTCATTTTGCAGGGATTTATATTGATGGTAACTCTCCATAAGGCAGTCAAAGTATGTACCCTGAAATAGCCTATTTTCTGTGTATTATTTGTGTATACCTACTGAACTCTCTTGTCTTGTGTTCCCTAGATTCAGGGCAAAAATACTGTGTTTTTCAAGCATCTGTTTCAAAGGTCAGCATGGACTTCTGTCTCAATTTATTTTTTAAGAAGGAAAAAAAGAGTAAGGAAATGCTGCTTTCTGTACACTTTTCCACATAGCTATTCTTCAGTGTATTCTATACACTTTTCCACATAGCTTTTACTACTTCGTTTACCATTAAAGATTTCCGAGCTTAAAGCCAAAGCAGACTATGACATCTGCTGATCTCACTTATGTGTAACAAGCCCTTAATTTTCACTTAGCCATTCCTTTATTGTGCTCCTTAGTATATATTTGCCTAAAGGTTGTTCCTAGTAAGATATCTGAACTTTATATGGACATGCTTGGAGATGAGAAACCAGCCTGTTAATTCGTTCAGAGTTCCTCATCTCTACTGTTAAAAATGTCCATCATGTAGAAATCTGAATACCCCTGACTTTGGCTTTCAGCTCTTGGTTCTTGCTGTTCAGCAAGAGTTTGCAGCCATACTAAAACTTGTGTTGTGGAGGAAAAAGAAACAAATACGACTTAAAAGCTAATCGAGCTTTAGATTTTTAAGACATCTTGCTATAAGCTTTTTTTACGTTGTTGCATATAAGTCCTTTACCTTATTGCATTTCTGTTCTAGTATGACTTCAGCAAGGGGAACAAAACCCTCAGTCCCTTCTGCTGAGGGACATACGTTACTTCTCCTTTTTTCTTAGCACTACTGGAGTCTCTTAACAGATTAAGTGTTTCAGACACATGCATTCAATAACAGGAATGTCATGTGTTCTGATCTCAGTACCCACATGTAGTGTCATGGAGATCAGAAGCAGTGCACAGCTGTAGATGTTTGTGCACATGAAATGCCGTACAGGATCAGCGCTTAATTGCCTACATTTTACATGCTTTCTTTTTGATACAGATCTCAAGTGCCAGCAACAGCGTGGGAGCAGCAAAACTGAAAAGGAAGAGGAGTGTTTTCAATAAAACTCTGCCTCCCTTGCATAGTTAATGCGACAGTATGCATTCCAGCTTTGAGGGCTTTCAGTTGGCATCGTATACAAAAAATATTTTGAACTAGAAAGGAAAAGACAGCTATAAAAAAAGGGAGAAAAGGAGTGCGGTACCACTGGGCTTCATTCAGATTTGCAGCCAAGACTGTGTGTGAAGAGGGAAGTGATGACAGTGTGAGGCTGGCTGTGCGTAATAGCAAAGTTTCCCACACGTGTACTCCTCTGCCTCACAGTTTGGGGTGCGTGGTAACTGGGCTTTGGGCTCTAGCCATCAGGGAGGCAAGGCCAACCACAAAGCTCAGGTCTGGGTCCAAAATGCTCTGTGCTTGGGAGAAGTTAGCCCTCTAGTTTGAGATTCTGCTTATTCCAACTATGCACAGAAATATGGGAGAACTTTCATTTATTTATTTATTTCAGCTTTAATGCTGTAAAACCTTTAGCAGTTTATGATCTACTGGGAGATTTTACAAGTTTGCTTTTGTTTGTTTGTTTTTCTTATTGTAACAGATTTACTTTATGTGTATGAAACACTGTCATTTTTATTGTTTCAGCCTAAAATGAGCCGGAAATCATGTTTTGAGTAAGTGCCACTTGTGTTTCCACGTAAGATCTTGTGCTTTGAGGAGCACTTTAGGACAGTGAGCTCCTGTCTCTAAATCCTGCTCTAAACTATAGGTGGTGGAGAAGAGCCTGTCTAGGAGCTGCTGTGTTGGCAGTAGTCTGGTCAGTCCCTGCCTCATGTCTCGTGCTATGGGGTGGAATGGCTGCGTGGAGGAGCAGTGCATCGTGGGGCTGATGCCATTTCCTGCTCTGCAATTCTGTCTGTGCTCAGAGCCAATTTCTCCCACGTGCTTGGGGACTCTGCCGCGAGAAGCATGACCTTGGGCCTCTTAGGTGTGTCTTCCTGCTCTGATCCTATGAGGTATGGTTTGCAGGAGATGTTGGAAACTGCTTAACTTGCTTGAACTTGAGGCTTTGGTTGCTGGAGTTGATGTGGCAGCTTCTCCCTCTCACTTTCTGTTATGACAGATGCTGCTCAGTTATTGAAGATGCTAGAGGAGTCCTTTTTTTGTATAGGACACCCACTTTTTCCTAAGTTTCACTATCCTTAAAGAAAATATCTCTCTGCAAACTGGAGCTCTGTTTGCTTTGGGGTCCAGAGCATGTTCTAGCTGACTAGCAGATGATTAGGAACAAAATCAGGTTATTCCTCACATATGCTCACCTGTCTGGAGGGCACTGCGTGACACAGGGTCTGAGTTCCTAGTTTCAAGGTTTCCAGGCGTTTATCCTAAAGCAACTGATTATGCTCCGTATCTAACTTCTCTAAGATGCAATCAGACTCCAGACAAAGTTCTTTAGTAAATCGAGTTTATTAAACGCCGAAGGAAGCCACAGATAAGAACATCACAGATACATAGGTATTGGTTTCTGGATTCTATTGCTTAAGCTACTGTGACAGAAAGGCTCAGTACATGCGTGCAACAGTAGTTTGATAAGAGATAGTCCTTTTGTGTTTATGTAAAGATACGAAGAAATTTGTTCTAGAGGAATCCTAAGTCTTCAGTCTAACCACTGGGTGTAATCATTCAGCACTGTCCTTTTTTCTGCTAGCTCTTTAAAAACATGAAGAAAAGAAGTGAAGACAAAATGAAAGATGAAATTGGAGAAAATGGAATTGTGTCAATCACTTTTCATTTCAGTTGAATCACTGATAAAACTGCCAACAATCTATGTAAACAGTCTTGTTTGTGGAGGTCGGGCTCTGAAATTTTCCCTGCACTTAGTGCAATAGCTATAGTCATGGCTACTCACAAAATGTAATATAGAATAGAGAGATTTTAAGTATAGGATTTGCTTCATTGTTGTTTTTACGGTAAAATAGAATGAGCTGGCAGCTCTTCTTTTTAAAAACTTAACAAGTATCTCAATAAGTTACGATCTGAAATGACAAATGTTGTCTGTCCTATAAATGAGACTGCCCCATGTTCCTCAGGTCCTACTGGTTAGGTCAGTTAAACACACAATCAAATAGACATACTGCCAAAGTATGATGATAGATAATTGTCTGGAAGAAGTTATTCATGGGTTAAAACAGTTTAGTAGAGCAGATTCTTTTCAATGCTAAAATGGAATTTTTTTCTTCTAGTCATTCAGAAATGACACGTGGCAGTAGTCCTCACACTTCTCCTAATCATGCTGAATTCCAGATCAATACAAACCGTTCACCTAAAGATGCAGCTGAAATCAGAATGACCCTATCTTATGAATACTATTATACATGATATAATTTAATTAAGCAGTAATCCCTTTTGAAATCAGTCATTAGCATTAGTTGGCAATTTACTTTGTTTGTTTCCAGAGGTTAATACTATAGCTATGGTAAGCAATACCTAATTTCATGGGGATTTATTGCTATTAAAAAGCATAATCAATTTCTGATAGCAATATTTTTTAAACGGCTATAGGTTGGTTGAGTGCACTCAGATTACTTTAAAATGGGCATTTTTCCATCAGATGAATAATTCTCTGCTAGTCAAAATTCATTTTCGAGCTCTCAGATTTAGCACTTCAATTATGCATTCTTCATTTGTTTTATTAATTGTTTGGTTAAATTTGACTATGCTGAACTATAGATGCATGCATAATATATGACATATTATTCATGAAATTTTCCAGTGTGACAGACTGTGGTTACTCATGAGTAATACAGTATCTGTCACATAATAAATAGAGTAATGCTACTTTATATAAGCTTGTTCTAAGTTCTTAAACATAATTATCTGAGTTGTTGAACGGAAATAAGTGTTTAGATTACTTTGGTGCACGATGCAGTAATTTGAAGAAAGAAATTCTTACATGTCAGGTATAGCTGTGCTAAATACATTTATATCAGGAACAGATTAAATAAATAGAGATACTCTTTATTTAATACCAAGATTGACACTGGCTGAGATTATCATGTCAGCCCTTGCTCTTACTAATTAGCTGTTCATTTTTTCTGAGTCAAATTATCTACTTCTGTAAGTTTATGTGGCTTTATTGGTTTCAGTAAAACTGGATTACATTACATAGGCATTGGATTTCATTTAAGAAGGTATTCTTGCTTCTGCATGAAGCTAAAGTTCTTGCAGGATTGGCTTTTTATGAGAAGAATTAGATAATTGGCCAATTCCATAAGAAGCAAACTATCAAGCTTAGTTTCTTAGCATATCCTTTAGTCACTGCATGCATTAATCTAAGCGGACTCTTAATTAATCTAAGCGGACATGCCTTTACATGGAAGATATTCTGCCATGAAAATCCAAAGGAAACATTCTGGCTTGCTTTGAATCAGACACAAAGCAAACATTTTGGTTTGCCCAGTTGCAGAGTCTCCTTTCAGGGGAGTTTGCTGTTATCTGGCCAGCACGTGCAGTCACGGTGCCCTGTCCCCTCATACTGCCGGCCTGCACTCCGGTTCTCTTGCAGCTCCATGATTTATCGGAATTTGGCAGGAAAGTGAAAGTCTGACTGTTGAGTCCCATGGGCAAAGGCAGAAGGAGAGCAGGCAACAGAGCTCGAGGAAGGCATGTGAAGCTGAGTTAGTCTCCTCTAAAAGCTGCAGAGAGCCTTGGGGAGATATATTCCAGGGTCAACCTTAAGTGTTTTGAGGTTTTAATGTCAAAACAGTTTTGTCTGAATTGAAAGTGCCAGAAGAAAATACTGACCTTTTCAAACAAGAAACCTCAGAACATTTCATCCTGTAAAACATTTTGATTAAAATATATAGAGAGGAAAAAAAAGATTTTTCTTTGGGGGTCTAATGTTACTTGCTTTTGCAAGGTAAAATATTTTATCTTTCTTTTGCAAGATAAAATATTTTACTGTGGTTTGCCAGATGATACAGGACTTCTTGTGCATGGGAAGATAAATAATATTAAGAAATCTTTCCATTCACTGAGTTCAGTAATACACATATCCTCCTATATAAAAAAATGTATTTTTAAGATTTCTTAATATTTTATTCTTCTTTCTGCTGCTTTTTTTTAATGTTCTAATGCTTGGATTTGCATTAATACCTTAGGGCTTTTGCCCATCTGTTTAAAACCTAATAAAAATTTCAGGTAATTTTGGCTTGAAATGGCCAGCAGAAAATAGCAGAAAAGAATGATTTAAAATGAAATCATAGTGCTGTGATCAGTTACACTTCATTACCTGTTTGCAGTAACTTGCAGAACACTAACTCACAGGAGAAACGACTTAGAAAGAGCAGCAGATAACCTGCCAGGGACAACATTTCTCTAAATTCACTACTTTAGAAGGGTAACAGCATCCTTTTTAACATGGTCATACTTTCTGTCATTTTCAAGCACTCCAGCTAAATCTGCCGTTACTAGCAAAGAAAAACGGGGTTCTTGTCCTTGATTATACACCTTGGTGAGTTTGTTTCCCACCTTGTCCTGAATTAGCCAATAAAAACAAACCTGATTTATTTTTTCCCTTTTTTTTAGTGGAAAACACCTAGCTTTCATTATATCTACTCCTGCTTGTGGTTTTTGTAGTTAATAGGCAAAATTTTGGTTGAGCAGTATTGCGAGCCATCAGGTTTATGCCCAGTTAGACTTGGTCTGGGCACTTAGGCTGTATCATTGGTGTAATAATTAGCCATGTGACATCTTATTTCACTGCCTGTACTGCTTTAGGGTTGAGGATTTGGCTAAGAAGTGTTATTTCACCATAGAGAAAGAATGCCTCAGTTAGGGGCAAGCAATCGAGACTGATCACAGGCTAGTTGTAGCTGCCCAAGTGCTGTTTTTCTGGCTTCTTGGGCAAGATACTTGGGGTGCTCAGCTGCTCTTTTGCATCTGCAAAAAGCAGGAAAATCATATCTGTTCCTTCCCTTATATATCTTAGAACTTTTTGAGGAAAGATAAGCACTACCAAAACTGTCTCATTTAGAGAGTAGTTTCTCCAGCAGAGAAAGTTTCCATCTGCTGAACTCTCAGCAATTTTAATTGTGGTTCTCCCTTGGGATCGCTGTGCTTAAATGACCACCTGACAACCTTCAAAATGAAACATAGCCCTGCAGTCAACTGTTATGACTGTAATTTATGTGCATTCATTAATACAGGAAGCTAGCTTTGGAAAACTTCAGCTATATTAAGACATCCATCCTCAAGCAATTTTGAGGTATGCTGTTGTTTCGTTGTGTTTTCTTCTGGTATTAAAGGTTGTACGGTGTAGCATACAATTTTGCCTTCCTAGTGCGATATAGAAAGAACTCTGCCTTTCCCAAAAATTCCTTTTATGCAAAGGGACTTTTGGGACACTCTAGTGGCTTTTTATATTCTTCATTACAGAATTACAATACCATTTTTAGGCATAAATAGCACAGTGAGTTATAGTCTAGTAGGAAAAAATCATGCATGAAAATTCCCTGTAAACCCGTGTAAACATACATCCATTGCCTCCTGGCATGATGTATTTTAGCAGAGTGAAGAGTCTGCAGTCCAAGGAGATAGCGTTTTATACAGCACTATTGATGTGTGTTTCCAGTTCTAATCTCAGTATGTCAGAGGTATAATTTAGTCAACATCTCTGCTTTGATTTTCACTGTATGGGTTGCTGGTATCAGTTCCAGTGGCACAGATGTATCAGTGCATTCAGTACCTTGACTCTTCTGACACAAGCGTGTATGTGGTTGTGGGGGGTTTTATTTTAAAGAACATATTGTTACATTGGTCATGAAGTCACCCTGTTGCACTGGATCTGTTTTATAGAAAAGTTCATATGAATGAAACGTGCTGCTGGTATTGGATAGTGATGATCTTCACTCTGGCAATTTTTCTGTATCAAGAGAATCAGATGAGATCAGTCTTTCAGTAACCTTTGAATAATAATCTTGAAACCTATTGCATTCCTACTACAAATGCAATTCCTTGAGCTGTTCTCTTATACTGAATGCTAAATATAGCCTTATGAGATGAAAGAATAAAATCTTCCAAGAATATTAGTATTAGGGTTTTTAAAAGATTTACATTCCAGTCACCACCAGCATTTTTGATCTTACATTTCTCATCCGTTTACCTACAGACTTGCCAAAGGGCTTCATTGTGTGCCCTCTCCCTTACGCTAATGTGCTGGCTAACAGAAAACCAACAAGAACATTACTGCATTGATTTTCTTTCATGCCTACAGGCCATAAAGTTTCCATGATGAATATAAATCAATATTTGTAGTAGAGCAGAAGGCGATCTGCATAATTGCTGGTGAAAGAGAGAATACTGAAACTTTCATTCACATTCAGTTGGTTGTAAATACGTATCTTCAGAGAATTCCCACAGCATCACGCTTCTTACCACAGAACCTGGAGTTTCAGTGTGGTATTGGCAGAATTTCCTCAACTTTGTTCACTCAAAAGATTTTTTAAAAATATAAATTCCTAAGTAGGAAGCCAGCACCTGACCCCGATCCCCAATATTCACAGTGGGACATACAACAAAGGCCACTAAGTCATTTCTTGAAGACTGAAAACTGTGTAGCTAGTGACAATGCTGGGCCTTTGGCAGGCCAAGAAAATGCAATCCTCCCTATTTTCCAGCTTATCTTGTCTCCTCCGTGATAACAGAAGTTTTTCACCTAGCTTTCTTTTCAGTCTCTCTCTCTCTCTTTTTTTTTTCCAGCACTCTCCAAAGATATTAAAAAACTACTTCTGCAGACATTGAAATTGTAACTAATAAATTTCTCTCTTGAAAGAGTGTGTTCATATCTTGCACATATACAAGTGGGCCCAGTGTGAGAGTGTTATTCAATTGGCAAGGGAGGGAATGAATTTGAGGTCAACTTCTCCATATACGCCTTATAGATGTAATTCCATAACTCAATCTTCAGCTAAGAGTCCATTAAAAGTATTTTTCTTCCCATGCTTTTTTTTTTCCCCACAAGAAAGAAGAAGCTATTCCTGTAAATAAATATTGTGTATAATCAATTTAAGGCTTAAAGGGAAGTTTATGGATTAAAAAAAAATGTAGTTATTGGTTTTCAAAATGGGAGAGTTTCAGATCCTCATTTTAAAAAGTCCGTATGTTTACATTTCAAGTGTAGCTTGGCAAAACCAGATCTCTATGACCTAATAGCCAAGCATGCTGGAAGTAAATATTGACTCTGTGTTTCAATAAAATTGTATGTTACTTGAAGGAAAACTGAAATACAGACATCTTTACTAATGGAACTAATTATCAAATTTTGGTTCTTTGTTCCTAGTGTTGGAAATTGAAATTCAGCACAAGTAAAATACATTATTTGTGTAAGGATGTAGTATTGGTCCAAGTAGTGTTATTTGATGTCAGTAGGATGCAGACTTTGTGTTTTTGGATACAATTAAGAATGAAAAAAGCAGAAGGTGAATCCTTATATGCCAATACTGCAACTGATTGCATGAGCTGTGGAACAGGTGAATTACACATTACTCTAGGGAGCGATATCCTTCACTTTTTGTCTTAGGAAGTTTCCTCTAGTAAGTCTTGTGTTTATGGAGTTTGTGGGAGAGCTGTAGCAGTGCAGCAGTGTTAACTGTAGGCTAGCAGTATAGCTTCAGGATATGACCCGCAAGCTCATGCAAAATAACTCATCAAAACTCATGCAGGTTACTGTGTATTGCAGTGTCCTGCGAACAAGTGATAGACACAAGTCTATCAAGCCTCTGATAGACACAAGTCGTTGCTGATGTGGGGCAGAAAGAAGTCTGTGTAAGCCCCAATAGCCTGCACAAGTAATTTGGCCATGAAGGCACTTGCACTTTCACTGTTCTGTATTTGCCTTTTGATGGTGATACTCATCCTCCTCCCCACATTTGTCAGGATGGTACTTTGAGACTGCTATTTACCTAGTTTTGGTATTAAGTACTGGTGGCTGTGCAGTTCCCAGCCAGAAGAGAATTCTAATGGGTTCTACAGGACGCCTAACTTGGCAGTTGCTGCCGTGACATGTTGTAACAGCCTGCCAATCTCAGCATTTCCTATAAAACACATTTCAAAAGGAAAAACTATCTGTGTGCCATACGCAAATCCTCTGTGGGAATCGCTCTTTGACGATGATGAGTTTTGGATCGTGACTGTTTGGACCATCACTGGACTTATGGTGCTTTTCCTTTTATTAATGGTCAGAAGACAATAATTTAATATTTTCTTCCCACTGCCCAACTGAGGCAGCGCTGTGCACGCTACCTCACTTTTGAATGCACTTGTTTGTTCTTTTACAAGAGGAAAATCCATTTCAGAGATGGCATTTATCATTGGCAATACATCAAAAGTATTGACATTGTCTCATCGAGACTCTCTAGACCTGCATGTACATGCAAAGTGTAATCTTATTTAGCAAGAAATTGATTTTATATAAGTTTATTAAGTACAGATCTTAGTGACTGTAAACAAGACCTGGAGCCTGGACATGCCATTGACAGAAGTACTGTAAAGACTGATGTTTTATATCCTACCAGATGACGGTACAATTTGTAGATGAAACATATGGAATCAGATACTATTTCCCCACCGGACAGTGATGTCTGTCCACCAACATTAAATCAAATGGGTAAAGTGATTTTCCGATGTAAAACAGGGAATGCTTGCATCACAATTTATCCTCAGGCCTTTGGGTAAGAAGTCATTCGTTGTTTATAGTTTTGAGAGGATCGTAGTATTCTTTCTTTTGCAATTTGACCTGATTAGCAGATTTCATTGCAGAAAAATTTTTCTTTTTGAAGAGGTCAAGTCATCTGAGAATATTTCTGTTCTACAAGTGAAATGAGCAGGGAAGTGTCAGCACTCTGAGGAAGTGTTCAGCCATTTTACAGCTTTCTACATTTTCTGTTGCATTAAGAGATCTGTACAGCTCTGTGAGATACTATTTGACTTCACAGGAACAAGATGTGCTAAATCCCCATCTGATATAAATCAACCCTGTTTTATTGAAGTCAATAGATCTGTGCTTTATAATAGCATTATCATTGTATTAGTGGTAATTATCAGTAGTATAATTCTAGTGGCTCCAGGGGATGAAATAATAAATTTTAAAATAAAATTAATTAAAAGATTAAAATGAATTTAAAAAATAAAAATAAAAGGTAAGGATGTAGTTGCGCTAAGCTGCCCCTGGAAGCCCACATCAGATATTTTTATTTTATGTATGACTCATTCTATGAGTTAAGTCAGACTTTGCTGTATGTTAGTTTTGTGCTTAATCTCTATACCGCATAAATTATGGCTCTGCTTTTTGTTTGAATTATGCTATAAATAATACTTCTGTTTGTGATGAAGGATCTTTTGGAGCCCAATGTTTTTTACTTGCTACAATTTTGCCTTGTACTATTTCTGCCAGTACTGGGGTACTCCTGACCGTGCACAAAAAGGTCCTATAGAAACTTGCACTTTTCTTTCAGAGTATTATTGTTCTATGTCTAGAGAGCAGATTTTTTTCCATCAAGGTAGAGCATTGCATATAGCAGATGTTGGACAGATATTTTAACATACTTCGGTCATCCTGTCATCTTAGTAGTGTCTTTTTTTTCCAGGAGTAGCAGACAGTTCAGCATGGTGTTGGTGGAGACCACAGGAATGATAAGAGGAATAATCTGTTTTCTGTCTGGTAGAAATGCGGTTGAGATTCTAACAATGAACAATACTAGGCATTAAAATCCTTGTTTCTCTACAAAAGCATAGGAAGAATTTCCCCTTGATGAAGGAGATAGATAGGATCATGTTTATCCTATTTTCCATGCCATAATATAGTGTACTCAGTTTAATATGATGGCCTATATGCCTGGACTTTGAAAAAAAACCTTCCCTTTTCCTTGTATCATCCAGCATCAATCAGATTTTGCTTTAAAAATAAATAATTCATTTTGAATCATTTTCCAATCTGAGTTAGGGAGGACTTTATACATTTAGAGTAGGGGATATTGTTAAACTAAAAACTAACTTATGTTCATGTCAGTGGTGTATTGCAATGTCTTAGTTTTTTTAAAGGATGTCTGAAACAGAGCTGATCTCCTACCATCCACTAACATAAAAAGCAGAATTCAAGGCCTCTTGGTATGATCTTGCTTAGAAAATGTGTATGATGAATCTTTGTACTTGCCAATAGCAAGTTGTCTCAGCCTGTCTCAGGACTCACTGGAGAAATGAAAAAGGATACCACAACCACTACAAGTGACATGAATTTCTGAGTCTTGTTGGAAGTCCCTTCTGTGAACTCCATCACTTTTAAAGTGACAACTGTTCTCTTCTTTACTGGGAAACTCTTGTGCTCCAGGCTACTTTTCAAGACTTGATGTCATCAGAGATAAAAGCCTTGAGGAAGAAGTCCAAGCTCACCATTTTGTAGAAGACTGTTATTGATGATATAATGGGTAAAATTTAAAAACAAAACAAATTAAATCAGGAAGTGTTGGAAAAGAATCAGATCATACTTCTATAAAATCTTATGTACTTTGATCTGCTGTCAAAAAACTTTAGGTCCTTTGAGAACTGTAAGTCTCTTTTCTTAGCTCATCAGCCTGTCTCAGGACTCACTGGAAAAATGAAAAGGGATACCAGATCCACTACAAGTGACAGGAACTTCTCAGTCTTGTTGGAAGTCCCTTCTGAGTGCTCCATCACTTTTAAACAGTGACAAGCTTTAAGCTTTTCATAAAAAAGCTTGTGAACAATGAACATTAGTGAACAATGTATTGCCCACAAAACTCCAGCCTTTTCAAAGGTCTAGAGAAACCAGTGAAATAAAATAAGGGTAAAAGAACAGCTGTCACATTTACTTGTTTTTCAGTATAAATCTAAAATTAACGTAGGTTCGATCTTTTCCATTCTTCTCAAAGGTAGTGGGGCGTTGTGAGAGTTTGTCATGGAACATTGGGTTCAAGTAAAACATGGTCACTCTTGCGTCCTTTCCAAACGCCCATTCCTCAGGGCATTCCTAAGAAACACCTCTTGGCAGCATATTCAATGAAATGTCTCAGCAGAGGATCTTATCCAGCAGAGAAAGAAACCATTAACTACATAAAAATCTATTATATCTATCAAATATTATTTCCTGTAGTCATTGTCATTGGCCTGCCTTTTGGGTTGATACGGAGGTAGATTAACTAGGGTGTGAGATGAGAACCACTAAAAAGGGAAGAGGTTGGTGTAGATATACATTAATAAGGAGCTGGACAGAAAGGGAGAAATATGTGTGCATGCATGTACCATAAATTAATAGCAATAAATCTGTGCAATGAACTCCATGTGTTTAAAGATGATGAAAAAATACTTTAAATGTTTTTCATTTTCCCTGTAGAGTTATACTTTTCTTATGTCAAATCTTGATCTACAGTTCTATGGACTGAAGAAGCGTTTGCAATGTTAAAACAGCACTTTTCACTTTAGATTTAAAGCAAAATGGTAGAAATCTAAACAGTGTATTAAGCAATATTGATATTTTTTTCTTTTTGGATGGGGAGAGGCAAAGTGTTGAGGGAATCTGAATGCAGGTCCCTTCACGCTCATTCTGGAGTAAAGTCTTTTATGAGAAGAATGTGCCAGCTGACATTATTGAATGCAGGAGTCAATGGCAAATCTTCTACTGAATTAAATAGAGACCAATTTCATCCCAAGATATCAAAGCAGCTCTTTATATATGAGCTCATTTGGTTTCTCTTTTAATTTAAATTAAAAGCTTAAGAACTTCATTGTATCTTATAAGGTTTTTAGATTATGCTGCAGAGCAGATAAACAATTTGGAATGGACTTTAAGAATAATAACGTAACCAAACTGTTTAGACCTTTTCCTGAAATATTTTGGATCATTTGCTTGATTTTTCTGAAATTCATTTCTTTTGCTAGAATTCAGTTACTTCTACTTCAACTTGATATGTTTTGACCTATGCCTATTCCACGATATTTTCTCAGTACATTTGTAGATAATATTTTTTTTATCTTTGTAAAAACATCACATAAAATGTATGTGGGAGTGAATTCAGCATGATGGCTCTTGGCTGCAGCATTCCTGATAACAGCATTGATGCAAATCAGAACAGTGCAGTTTGCTACAGTCAGTCTCTCAAAGAGCAGGCAGAATACGTCATCTGGAACCAAGTCCAACACAAGGGTATTTAAGTAGCAGACAGGTTTTCACAGCTGTTTAGATCCAGTGGATAGGTCTAATATATGCTAATATTTATGTGCAGGTATTTCTTTTCAGGAAAGAGAAACAAAACTTAATTTTTACCAGTCCATATTTATTTTATGTCTGGGAGTCCTGCCTTGTGAGAATCCTACATACTCCTTCCCATCATCTGAGGTTGTATAGTAAGCATCTTTGATGCCCCCAATTTACGTATAATCTGAAGTTGTCTTCATGGTATATCTACAGGTAACTGGGAAATGTGAATGTAGCACCTAGATGAGGCAGTTTTACGTACTTGATGTAAAGCACCTAGATGAAGCAGAGCACTTACTTACTCGAAGGTGTACAACCTTACCAGCACTTAGCTAGCTCTCCAGCATCCCAGGTAAGCTACCCTGGCTGGAACTGAAAAGGAACAGAATTGCCTATTAATTGCTGAAATCAGTCTAGCTTGCTTAGCTGTGTCTGTGCAAGCTACAAACCAACTGTTTAGCAGAGGAAGTGTTAGAGCGTCTCTATTGAGATATGGTAGGACTCCCACCTTGTGTACTTGGAGCACGCTCAGGAAATATTTAACCGCAAATTTTGGTTCAGAAACAGCATTGTAGTCACAGATCCAGATGAAATGTTGGAAGTTATTTTAAATGTTGGAATGTCCTATTGTTTGCCACAACAGTATGTTTTGTTACTGAAACCAAGATCCTGGTCAAGTTTACTATTTCTGTACAAGCTGTACAATTTACTGCTGGACAGTAAAAGTGTTACAGTTGCTAAACTGGCTATGTACTTGGAGGATAAATTTGACAAATTTCAGGATGATGAGGATTGTGTTATGGCTGTAAATGCGGAAATAGCTATTGTCAAAGATAAGGAAGATTCTCTGAAGGTATATTCTATCTAATCAAAACATTTCCCACATGGAGAAGTAACAAAAGCAATAAAGCGATAAAAGAAACATTAAGCTCTACAAAGATGTGATATGTAGACAAAGAACTGCTCTAGAAGGAGGAGTTCCAGTTATGCAAGACATTATTATGGCTGTTTGGTCCCCTCCGAGTTCATTACGAAACACTTGGGAGTACTGATTAGGGTCTGTTTCTTTGTTTTTCCAGTGGCTTAACAGAAATACTTAATGACAAAAATGTAAAAAGATCGACTAAGTACTCTGTATTGATTCTTAGCTTTAAGCTAATTAAAATGAAACTCCATAAAACTCTGCAGATCCTCATCAGTTGGAAATTTTCTCCTTTATGTCATTAAGAGGCCATTTAATAATGTAGATTATCATAACGGAATAGCAGAATGGTCATGTAATTTGTTTACTCCCTTTGCTGAAGGAATGGCTTTTGAGACTGATCAAGATCTTTACAGAGCTGTCAGAATGCACAAGAATTAATTATGTATACATTTCCTCTCTGTTATCCTGTTTTGGTTTCAGAGGTTAGTCAAAATGTGGCCAAAATGAGAACTCTGGTTTAGGTTTTCATACAAAACAAGGCAAATTTGTTTAAGTTTCTGTTCAGTTTTTTAAAAAATCTGTTTCTGCCTGTGCAGGATGATCATTCTGTTATCAGTATGCCTTTTCCCCTGGTTTATATGTTTCCAGTAAACTACAGAGAAATATTCCAAGACCAATCATTAAGACCATGTCAAATTAAACCCAGACCATAATGATTATTAATTATTTTAAGTGCTTCCTCTTTAGACTTCATTTCCAGTGTTGGCAGGCTGTGTTTGAGAAAAGCCGGTGACCTGAGTGCCGAGGAACATTTGCAACTTAAACTGGGGAAATTGGCAGAGTTTTTGCAGATCTGAACTGCAGGCAATTTCAGATGTTTAGCTTCAGGAATTTGTGTTTTTCTTCACACGTGGTCTATGATTTTGAGGCCCTAACTCAAAATTCCCTAGGTGAACTGGTTCACCATCAATCTGGGGGAATTGGATTGTGCTAGCAGATAGTAGACACATTCTCACGTCCACGGATGCTGCTACAGAATTGGGTTGTCTTCCCAGTAGGTGTTGTCCCTGGAAAGGGCCTGAATACTTGTCCAGGGCATCTGCCTTATCCGGACTTGCTAGATTTGCATATTATATCCCTTGCTATTCCCTTTGCTGCCACATATACAAACTTAATTTCCTTAAAATCCTAAAATAGGTATTAGACATAGGAGTGTACTTGTAGCTGGGGTAAGTAGTATGGGTGCTCCCTCAGGGACAAATGGTTCCCCCTCGGTGGGCTAAGTGCAAGTTGTTCTTAGTGTGAAGGAAAGTTAACGAGAATAATAAGTCAACTTTAGGTATCAAATTACGAATAAGGGTTACACAGAGGAAAAAAAGTTATGCTCAGTTGTGCCTGCAATTTGCTCCTATTCTAAACGGTGTCACAAGGCTCTTTTCTGAGGCACCTCACTCAGACACCAAAACTGAGGGCGCTTTCCTTGCACACACACCGCCTCAGTGTGTCACCCACCATCTGACCTCAAGAAGGGCTAGTGTAGCTAAAAAAAAAAAAAAAAAAGTCATTATTTTCCTCCAAGCTGTATCATTTGTTCTGATGGAAGACTTAAAACCTTGCCACCTATACACCTACAGCATTAGTGATGCCATCTCTTGACCTAAGAATTTACCATATTCCTTAGTCACCACTTTCAAGTTGTGGCTGGAATGATTTTGGCTTGCTCTCGGATTTTAGGAAGCGAGTGAGTGGCAGAGATTCCTCCTTGGAGGGGCTGCTGCTCTGAGCTCCGCTCTGCTTTCTCTTTTGTTCCTCTTGGCATCCTTCTTTTCAACTTCCTTCCTAGAGCTTTCTCGGGAGGAAGGCTGTCTTGGGACTTGCACTAAATAGAGATGTGAAGGATCAGTGTTTCCCTTCCCTGCTAGCTGTGGTTGGGCCCTGGGATATTATATGCAAATCTAGCAAGGGATATATTCCCTCCTTCCTTCCTGTTTGGCACCAGATTTTTCCCTTCTCCGTATCTGTGTTCTTTTAATTTGTGTTTCACTTGTATTCTTTAATTAGCTCATTCCTTCTAGCTTGACTGGCTTTTTCCTGTTTACAGCTCCACAATTGCTACTTAACTTTACAAATCATATACTTTATGAGACATATTCATTGTAGATACACGTGCTACTAGACTCAGCATTTTTAGTCCACTGTGAGCTTTAAATATAAATTACATGTCATGTATCAATAATGCAGAAAATAACTTAGTGCTGAAAGTGATTTCGTAACCAGCTTTCCTCTTTATCACTTATTCGGGATGTTGTCATACCTGAGTGGGCATTTCTGAGGAAGGTAGCATGGTCCAAATATAAAGGTTCAAATGAATTACAATGAAAATAGAACTAGTCATTTTGCAAAATCTGTCTGATGAAAGTGGCAGCATTTGAGAAGGCAGAGGAGTTAGTTAGTTCACTTCAGAGGAGAACTGAATTATGTAGTGGCATGAAGAAGCGTACTAAAGATTTTGAACTTAAATTACAGATTAAATTTTGAAGCAATGACCAAAGTAGGAAAAGAGGTTAAGGATTTGTTTTTCACGGTCTGAAAAATCAGAAGGTATTTTAGGAGACTGTAGTCCTTCTTTTCACGAAACACAAGCCACAAAGTTTCATTTCTAATTCCTTCATCAAGACCTTCAAGACCAATGATTTAAAGCTGAAATAAAATAGTATCTTTTGGAAAGATACACGTTCCAGATCTAAGAGTGCAAATACAGGAGAAGTTATCCATGTCCCTCAAATCTTTTCTAAAATTGACTACTGACTTGAACTTCCAGCCATTAGATATTGCATATGTCTTGTCTTATCCCCTTACATTGAGAGCTGCCCAGTAGCAAAGGTTTATTTGTTACAGAGGTGACCAAGCTGCCTTAAAATTTCTCTTCTTCATGGAACCAGGATTTTTAGCACAGTGATTTTTAATAACTTCAACCTGCACCTGTGCAATTGAGGCTCTAATCTCTGCATGGAATACTTGCGTACTCCAGCTGTTAGTCTTTTTGTGCTACAGTTGCTCAGAGCAGTCTAGATCTTCATGTAATGCCAACTAAATGGCAGATACCAATGGTAATTGGTAGAGCAGTAATGCTGCCTATTGAAGAGCAGAAGTCATCCTCAAGTGTTTGGAGATGTTGTTGAATTTAATGCATGTTGTACATTATGTAGGTCAACATAGATCACTGGCTGTATTCCTGTTAATTCTGATGCTTTTTCTGGTGCATGAAATATTGACTTATAAGTGTGATCATGCTTGTATCTTCAGCTTTCTTGTGTTCAAGACTTTCAGTAGCTCTTTCATTGTGCTTCCCAATTACTAGATTTTTCCTCAGTTATCTAATAGTCTGGCATCTGTTTTAATGAAATAAAAATAAAGAGACAATTTTATGATTTATAATTACATGTAGTATTATGGGCAGAAAGAAGACTTTGAAATTTGAAGTTTTCACAGTTGGTTTGAATGTTCTCTCTGCTAGCTGAGTGAGTGGGAGTCACAACCAGTTCTTTTCCTCCCCTTCAGGCACGCCGTCATCCTCATTTCCCAAGAAAAGTAATTTGAGAAATTAAGCTAACTTAAACGTAGTGAAAAGATCAAAAGTTCTGTGAAAGAAGAATAAGTAGATCATTCTTAGAGAACTTTGAGGAAGAAACATGTCTCAGTGAAGCAACTGAAATTGGAAAAAATCATGTAGCCCCTGACAATTGGGAAATGAGACAGAAAAAATATAACAAGACAAGAAAAATATGTGAGCAGTTTGGCTCTGGACTTCGAAAGCTGAAGAAGAGATTTTCAGTCCTGCCAGAGGAAAGATAAGAGACAAGAGAAGGTTTTGCATGGGGACAAAATGCAAAGAGATTGGAAGGAGAAAACAAAAAGTTTTTCATATTCTACATGAGAGACAGAATATAATAGTAGAAGATAGATATTACTTTGTAAAGAATACAGAATAAAGTAATAATAATTTATTGCCTCTATTTAACCCTCAGTTCAATAGAATAGGTCAGATTGGCCTTCTTAACTCCTTTCATTTCAGAATGGAATTGTGTTGAGAATTGGCTTTGCCTGTACAGTTCTCTACTAAAGTTCACCTGATAAAAGGGAAAAAAAAGATCAAGGGCTTTTGTTTTTTAAGCATCTGTATATGCACTGCCAGGTATATGATAAACATGTACAATTTGATGTAACCAGTTAGAAACAGATAATTTAATGAGTCCAATATGATTCTGATAAATTTGTACTTATATTTAAAGAAGTGATGGAGTTCCAAGGAAGATTAACCTATTTATGCACGACGTGGTTGCAGTAAAAAATTCCAGTTACTTTAGTGTAGTGATGCAGGAATGAAAAAGCTTCATTCACTTCAATCATACACCCTTAGTGCGTCACAGCCCACACAGATGTGGAGAATCATTTGCAGCCCAGCAGGTGGGAGCTGCAGGTCATACAGGCAGGAGAGGAATTAGGGCAGTGTGTGTCCTTGCTTTAAGAAGCAGCCAGCAATGGCATGTGGAGAGGAGCAGACATGTCAAGTGGCTATAGTTTAGCTATGTGCTGCTTTACCTTCAGTAAAAGTGATTGTGGGAGGGAAGAGCCGTGAGGACTTGGGAACATGGAGCAAGGCATTTTATTTTTCTTATTTTGTCTTTTTTTTTCTTATTTACATCTGGAATAGTTACTCAGTTACTGGCTCTTACTGTACAGGTTAAGTGACTGCACAGTTCTATGCTTTCTAACTCCTGCCATCTTATTTCCTTTGATAACTATGTAGCTGTTTTGTGGTAACAGATCCTAAAAGACCGTGTCACTGAAGGCTGTTTTCAATCAACCGGAACCCTGGGAAATATATTGTGCAATAACACCAATGTACCGATTCTACCTTATGTCTCACAATATACATTTGTATAGGTGAGAAATCCCATTAACGTCCAGTATTATTCACATGCAGTTGGATGAAACACATATGTAAGTGTTCCTAGGACTACCTGGAGTAGTGATGGATCAGTTAATAATCAGGTTATAGGCAAGAGGAGCACAGTGGCAAGAAAACTGAGAACATGTTGCAGAAGGTTAATGTGTTGTCATCTGCAATGTGCAAGCTGAGTGAGTTATCTGAGTGAGTTTTCTTGTCTTTCTTTCCTCAGTGACTGTCTTGCCACATGCAATCAAGTAGAAAGAGTCTAGAACTTAAAAACAATGCTGTAATAGGGAGGGATAGATTTGAACCTGCTCATCACAAACATTTCTAAAACCAGCATTTTCCTGTATTGCTGTAGATTTTATTAAGCTGAAGCGGGACCACCACCTGGCGTGAGATGATGCAGCTTACAATTTTTAATGAGAACACGTTTGAAGTACAGTCGAGCTAGTCTCAGTAGTTGACGCTGATATGCAGAAAGGGATGGCAGAGTTGGACCTTATATCTTCCCCAGCAAAATACAGAAAGTTGTCTCAGAAATGCTATTGATCTTCCTGTTGCTGCTTTTTTTGTATTGAAAATGCCTTTGAATGGACCTTCCCTTGAATAAGGGTGGTAATTATGAATATGCAGACAACTGAGTATTTCTTGGCTTAATTCAATAGAGAATTTTAATACTGGCCTAAAATACTGCTGAGGGTGATTTTAACCGAGAAAGTTATATTTTTCTCCAGGACATTCTTTGTATATGTGATTGTTTTTTGATACGTCAATCTTTTACCAACAGTTGTGGAAATGTTACTTAATAGCATAGCAAATTTTCAATGGATCGTAATCTCAGTTTTTCACAAGGCTGGCTGACTAGCTATTAAAAAAGAAAATAATGTTTTTAAAATAGTAGTTAGCGGAGAAGTCCTTATGAAGGGAAGGAAAAAGCATCCCTTTCAGAGACCAGATGTTATTCTGCCAAATAACTGAATAAATAATATTATGAAAATGTATTCCCTTTTTTCATTTTCTGAAAATCATCAACTCTCTCAGGCTTGTCTATGAAATCACTGGATCAAAACACTTTGAAATCAGTGAGAGTCTTTCCATTGACTGCCATGAGCTTTGTGTCAGAGACACTGGTGGCTTTTAAGTTGTGCTGATGCACTGGAAGTGAGGAATAATTCCTTTAATACAAAAAATGGAAAAGCAATTTTTCCTGTGTTGTAGGACGCAGGACAGCAGGCAGCTTGCAGCTAGTTCTGTGCTGGTGACCAAGCTAACAGTTTTTTGTGACTGTTTTTAGCTTGTGCAGAGCCCAAGCATAATATTTGTCCTTCCAATGCCAGAGGAATTGTCCTTCCAATGCCAATATAATATGTTTTTCAATATTATAGGCCAGATGCTAAAGGCAGGATGAGTCATGACAGTATTGGGTATCTGCCTGTGACAGCAGATGTCATTGTGCCCTTCCTTAGTGCTTCTGGTGCCATTGCAGCTCTTATTGGAAAGACCAAGGATGAAATCAACCTTATTTCTCGATAAATGAGCTGGTTTTGTTTGGAACACGCCTGGCACATGTCAGAAATCAACTTCCTGTAGGAATTCAAGTCCAGTACTTCCTACCCACCCCATACTCAATTAAAAATATAAAACTTTGCTCAGTGATGGCAGTGTTTTTACTTTTCTGTGTTCTTTTCATAGAAGAAGGGAAGGAAACTTCTTGTTTCAACCAGTTTCAGGCAAGCCAAATCCCAGCAAGTATTCGGGGGCTCTTTGGAGAGAACTTTCATTCTCATTTTCATTTGCATTCATCCCATAAACTACCAGGAATTTCTTTAGACACATCATGTTTGACATTTATGCTGTTTTTCCTCTTGGATAGAAGTATAATTGAGTTACAATAGTCTTTTACTGATGAATACTTCATTTACAATAGGCATAAGTGTAGCAATTTTGTCTGTCATTCAAGAGGCTGCTACCTTGTAAAGCGGCAGTTAGTAAACCCTGCTATTTTCTTCCCTAGACTAATTGGAAATAACAGCTGGTTAAGCAGCAGTACTGAAGGTCACCATTCTTAAAAACGAACAGTAGGGGATAGAATTAGTCAAAATCATTGAAGAAACACCTCTGAATATCTTTTTCAAATAAAAGCAAATTTTTATTAAACAGTGCTTGAGAATCTGGTCATCAAGTATATGAGACAATTTAATCAAAGACAGTAGATTCTGCTTAACAGTTCAGATATGTTTGATATGCCTGATACTTTGTTTGTTTGTGTTCATATCTGAGGAACAGTTTTTGCATTCAGGGAGGATTGACCTTAGCTTGACTTTGGGCTCATTTACTCTAGAAAACAAGAGTTTTACTTCTAGTAGCTTATAACTAGTTCTTTATGCCAATTACACCTTAATAGGCTGTATGACATTAGGTCAAAGTGTGAGGAATAGGATTAATGCTTTGACAAATAGAGCCTATATCACATTCTTATCTGAAAGAATATGTTTTGACCATTTTTGGCATTCTTTTCATTACAGTTGAGATTTCTCTGAATTATAGCATGACTATGATTTTAATTGTTGTGAATAAAGGGTCTGAATGTTGTGGCTGTTGCTCTTGCATCGCATTTGTATGAAATGGCTTTACAATCCTCACAGGGCAGAGGAAGCAAAGAAAACAGGGATCCAAAGCAGCCGACTTTCATGAGAATATTTCTAATAAAGGGGGAGCTTTGGGTCACAGAGGGGGTAAGTGATTTGCCCAAAGCCACAGGGGAAGTATGTAGCAAGTCTGTTTTGAAATTTGGTGTTCACATTCTCCATTACTCTTCCTTAACCACAAGAATTAGTGAGCATTCCAGCCACATGACACCATGTCTTCTCTCTCACTCACTCTTGGTCTTCGTTGTTCTCTTTCTGTGCTGGATACCTTCATGGCAAAATTTTGGGAGGAGGACAGTATCTGGTATATTTTTATTGATGTGCCATGGTTTCTGGAAGCCCTATTTGCAGGTTGTATGTTCTACATTCTGCTCCACTAGGATAATTATTTGTGACTGAATGCATAGCCAAGGGCTTGTCCTAATTTGCATTATTAAAATTTTAACTAATACAATAATATCCCTGGAGGTCATTCGCAACCTGCGTAATCTATTTGCTGAAGCAATGTCATGTAAATTAGAATTATGAGTGGATGATTGTAAGTGATTAAGTTAGCATGTCTTGCGAAGTTACCACCCTTGAGCTGAGATGCAGTAACTGATTCTTACATGCTTCCATTTCATGAAGTGTAAACCTTGGTTCATTTAAGACTAGTTTAAGTCACTATGCAGTGCAAGGTGGTACTTAACCATACCTTAAAATATGTTCTTTTAAATATCCAGTTATTTATTCTCACATTGAAGTAAGTTTTATGCAGCGCAGTGCCTGAAATTCAGATTCATCTGACAGTGTCAATGCAAGATTGCACAGTGATGCTTGGAAATTCTGGTAAATGAATTTTATATAGGAACACATATATGACACTGGAGGCTGTTGCTGGTTTTAGATCCTGTTTCTAGGGCAGATACATGAAAATATACTGGTCAGCATGGCTGCTCTAGCAAAGGCACTGAGCACTCTGTCCTGGGCCTCTGTACCCTCTCCACTGCCCTTGAGTTTTTGGTATTTACTGAACTGAGTGGGGTGTTAGATGGTGACATGCGTTATATTCGGTAAGTAGTATGATTACAACTGAAGTGTGGGAGAATTTTCTTGGGAAGACTTACAAGTATTCATATTACTTATTAAATGGCTCTATATAGGTATAATTTTGACCTATTTCAGAAAGGAGGAGCAAGGAAGGAGACAGATGGCTTTTTTAAGACTCAGTTATTCAACGTCAGACAGGCACTTAGGCACCGTGTTTTGCTGGAGGTCAGTGAATAGCAGTGTATCGCTGCAGCATTCTCCCCAAAGGAACTAGGTTTGCCGAACAGAGACCAAAAGCAGTAACAACGGAGGAACTTTTGGGGCAAGAGGGAATTCCAAACTCTAGAGTGAATATTGATATTCAGAAAGTGCTCAAAAACTGCTGCCAAATAGGGCTCCAGATAGACAATATAAGAAGCGAGATAGCGATCATTTTATTTTTAGAAGATAGTTCTGCACATTCTTTTGGATATTTAAAATGAGATGGATGCCATATCAATTCATCAGGCATTTTGGTTTTATAGAAAACAAGCAATGAAATTAGAGCCTGAGAACAGGGACATAATATTTTTCTAAAAGTTTCACAGACACAGATTTTATTCATCCACCCACGCAGTCTGAGATAAGCACTTATATTTCAAGACAGAAAGCTAACTCGTTTGAAAAGCCAGTTTGGACATCAGGTCAAAGGCATCTGTGTGTGTGATAAGTGTGATAAATTTCTACACTTTATTTGATCAATTTGCTGATGTTTCTTAAGTCCATGTAGAGTTGATTGGTTTTATGATTTAATGTTCTCGGAGTGGAGTATTCACGTTTTGGTAAAAGTACTACTATACATTAAAAAAGGATGCTATCATGAATCTGCTGTCATTACAAATTAATTTATTATTGCTGTTTTCTTTCTTGTGATAATGTTTAATTCATCCTGCCTTAACAGAGATTTCTGATAAAAAGAAGAGAGTTGAATCTCAGCAGTTTTCAACAAACGAGTTGGGCCTAGGTAGAATATTTAACATTACAAAGGCAGTAACCAGGCTTCTCTCTAATTATATTACGTTTTCATCATTTGATGGATTCTTAGCTGGTATAAATTGTCACATGGCCATCTGAAATCTTCAATCTGCTTGAACTATGCTGATATGCATCAGTTGAGGAAGTGATTCAGTACTGTGATCACCTACTGGGTGTCCAAAGTTGGATGAGCGTCACCTATTCAAGTATAAATGCAGGAGTTTTCTAGTTGTTAGTACACTTGAGAAATTTAAACAGTCCAGTAATATGATAAGCAGTTTATTTAGCAACACTGTTTATTGTATTTTATGATAATTGCTTTATTTTTGTTGGGTGTTTGTACTGGTTGAGCTCCCACTGCCTCGTGTCAATTTAGAGTGAAACTGAATTTAAAGCTTTTCTTAAAGATAGGAAACTCCAGGAAAAAAAGCAACAACAACAACAAAACGTAAAATTCCACATACCTCTTACAGGATATTGCTCAAGTTAAATAAGTCCTCCAGTGTCATAAGTAGCAGTTTTATGGTGTTTCTGAAAAATACTCAGATTATGCAATGTGGCATTTTCTGATGAAACTCCAACTGAATCTAGGTTACGGATTATCCATAAGGTTTACACTATTAAATCCATTCTTTCCTTTCCATGGAAGCTGTCCTGTGACTTGTCAAAGCCAAAGCTACTTTCTCTCATCATTTCCAAACCAGATATTGTCTGGATAGAACGTATAGAACATCAGATACCCTTCGCAATGTAATTGAAATCATTATACTTTCATTAAAAAATGTAGAGTTTTTGACAATGAGGTATCTGCTCTGTGAATGAAAATGCTTTTTCACTTTTTTAAATTTCAGGCATCTACAGAGTGGTTTTCAAATGCCTCGTGTGAGGGCTGAGGGAGAGCTCTTGCAAACAACAGGAATCGTGCAAGAATTTGAATTCTTCCCTCTCTTGGTGCTATTGAGGCTTATGCACCATGCCTTGAGGAGAAAGCTAATATTACAGTTCCATGATAATTACCTTTTGTGTGTCAATTTTTTTTTTACCTTTCCTTCTTCAGGGAAACATATCTGTTGGTGAGCACTCCTATTGCTGCCAGTGAGACTGTGATTTGTGTGAAACATGATTCAACTTGACTATACAAGAATTGCCCAATTTTCTTGAAAAAAACCTTTGCTTTTGGCCCTAATAGCAAAGGCTGAATAGCATGCCTGACAACAGTAAGCATATCTGTGATGTTGTCCATAAGCAATGCTCCAGGAATTTGTTCAAATTATCTCTTTTTTTTTTTTTTGAGATATGATGTAAAATTGAGCAAGTGGATAGTTAGAGTATTTTTCTCTTTTTTTTTTTAAGAAGTTGCATATGAATTTGAATTAAGAAACATTAATTGGGACCTACTGGGAACCTACTTTATCCAAACCTGCTTCTCCTAAAGTGGCACATATCATATAGTTCATGAAAAACAGCTCAGATTACCCATCTACTAGAAAAACAGCTCATATTACCTCTGCACTGAAAATGAACAGCAGCGAATATTTTCCTGCATGCATTATTTTCCCACATAGATTAAGTTTTCCAACATACATTGAGTTATGTATGTCCTATGTGCATTAATCCTCTTGCTTTCCAGACTAAAAAAATACTTTCCTTTTCTCTAAATTTCATTATAAGCCACTTTCATGGGAGCTGGAAATTACACGTACTTTCAATACAGAGAGAAGAGGATAATTCTGAAAAATACACATTTTGTGATGAGTGCTTTTTTTTCCTGTCATAGCAGAGGTTTGACTACCAAAGTCTTTTTCGTGGCGAGGTGAGAGGGAGGAACAAGACAGCCTTTCCCAGCCTGTCTCGTTTCATCCTTTCGGTAAAGAAGGGTCCTAGTACCAGGTGTTGCCCATGGTGGGGCCGGGGGCAGCTGGGGCAGCCCCATCCTCAGGGCCTTTGGGCGCTGCTGTGGGTCAGGCTGCTGCTGCAGAGGTTCCTGCAGCAGCCCCCCTTGTTGTCCTCCATGGGCCACAATCGTGGGGAGGGAAGGTTTGCAGGAAGGCCATAATCTGCACAAACATGCAGGATGTGGAGAGGAGCTTCGGAGCTGCCTGCCTCTCTTATGGCACTGCACAGTCAAGGCACGAGACACGAAATGATGCATGTGGTATGTGTGATTCAGTTGTGCCCTTGGTCCTCCAGAGCTCTTACCCTGCCCAATTATTCACATCTGCATGTTGTCTGATGGCCTTGGACAAGTCCAGTAGGTAACTACAGAGGTACAAGCTGGTAATATTTCAGGCCTATGGAACCCTACTTTCAGCTAGCAGTTAGAAGAGCTGCACTGCAGAAGAACTGCATCACAAGAAGATGCAAAGAGAAAAGGTCCTTCAATGGTGTTGTTACCTCTTTTTTTTTCCCAAGCTGAATGCAATGTTCAGTATCTTGCTTAATGATTGATATTGATTTTTTTTTACACTAATACCTCTCAGAAATCATTTAAGGAGTTCCAGTACTCCAGTACTCCAGTATCTTCTCCTTACCCCAGTAAGGAGAAGATAATGGGAGATGAAAGAAAATATAGTCCCTCACAAATATTTAATATTGTGATTCTCCGGATTCCCTGAGTGGCCAGTGCTGTGTGGGCTGGAGATGTAGAGAATTAATATTTTCTGAGATTCATGGTTCTATTAGCTTGCTATCTCTCCTTCAATTCCTACTCTTCCAGGGCAGGGCCTTCCTCCTGAGGCATCTTCATTTTGGGGGTGAAATTTACATGTAGCATCTGGGCTGCCATGCAGTCGCAATTATATCACCTGATATTTTCTGTTTTTAAGTCACTGTGTCTTCAAGCTCAGTGATTGTCACAATTCAGCATTGAGTTGTGAATTAAGAATCATTAATCGGGGAGCCTACTTCATCCCAACCTGCTGTTCCATAGGTCATGTTTGGGAGTAACAGCAATAGCAAAAAAGAAAGATTTGAGCTAGTTTTGAATGAATTCTGACAGATTAATAAGCTACTTCCAAGCATTCCAGAAGTAAAGGCAGAAGCTGCTTTTGTGGGGTAAACGGTTTGGTGAAAATAATTTGCTGAGCTCTAATTAGGATAAACATTCTTATTCATGCAAATGACGAACATGAGCAGGCTCTGTTTATTAATTTAAATATGTAGCAGTTCCATTTCTGAATATTTTGAAACTGATAAATGCCCAAGTTCAGTTACTGTGCAGTCAGTTACTATGGATACTTGAATTGCAAAATGTGTGGTTTTGTGGCTAAATCTTTGCCGAAGACCATGTTGCTAAATAACATGCCCTTTTTTTGGCAAACACTTGAAGTGTTATGATAGTATATTCGTAGTCATAAACACACAGCCAGCAGATAAAAGTCAGGCTGGGTATACATCAGTGAGTTCTCTTTTGCAATTATCTCCTTGCCTGTTTCATTGGAGCAGTTTCGTCAGGTTTCTGTACGTTGGGCTTGTTTAATAATACCCTGTACCGAGAAGTTCAATCACAATTTTTGTTTTGGCAAAATCATCTCTGTTTTCGTCTGCTCATATGTCTAAACTAATGCAGCTATCTCCTAAATCCCTGTCAAATTCCTGCCCTGTACTGATGCTGCCCAATCTTCTGGACGTCTTATTCTAAACAAGTCATCCTTTAGATATCAAAATCAAGTGTGCTACATTGTTTCTCACTTTAACATATTTCCTCTGAGCAGCCTCACCGTCATATGTCCCATCCCCTGTGTAGATCCTGGAACTGTCTCTGACTCTTACGATTTGGGAATCCTCCCAACAGCTAGATTCTGCATGCAAATCACATTGCTATACAATGAAATATAGGTTTAAGATTGGCTTTTTACAGGAGTCATGCTGCAGGGCCTTTAGACACAGTAAGGTGCAAGTGGTGATACCCAGAATCTCAACACCCAGGTGAAGGGATGAACAGTGTGGGGGACTGGGTTGCAAGGGTGGTTTCTGAGGCAGGCAAGAAATGCCAGCAGTGACCTGTGAGCCGCCCTTCTGAGGCTGGAGAGAAAGCTCATGTGAAAACAAGGGCTTCTTTCTAAATGCTTGCAATGCTCTAAATGCTGTTTCTCAAACAAGAACAAATGGCTTTAATTATTTCCAAATCTTCAAATTCCTGCGCCAGAGCTGTGTTCCCTACTTGGGCTGATGAGTGCGTTAAGATGCTGTAATAGCTTTTAAAACAAAATTATATCATTTCCTATATTCTAGTGGCGCTTGTGTATTGTACCGCTTTGGGGGAATAAATTGTGGAAATTTTGCACCATTGGCATTGATGGGAATTTTGACAAGTCCTTTCGACCATACTCTCACTGCTTTGTCTCGTTCACTTTTTAAATATGCTATTTCCTGTATTAGGTTTCTGTTTTATTTGTCTTTACTTAATTCAGTCATTTTATACTTTTGTTGACTTTTCCCTCTCCTGCTTCTTAGCTCCTTTATTTAAAATGGTGGGCTTGTGACTTGGGGGCTTGGAGAAACAGATTTAGAAGTAAAAAAAATGTCCTTGAGGGATGAATTTCATATTTTATATATTTATATCTCTATATAATATTTATTTATATACATATATGGATATCTTATGCAAGCAAAGTGATTGATTTAAATGAGCCGCAAAGTGGCTCATAATAGCTGAGTAACTGTTTGATGGGATAATATGATCACGAAGAGTACAATATATTAAAAAAGTAATTGCAATGAAATGCAAGGGAAGACGATACTTCCTTCACAGATTGTTAGAGTCCAGCCAGTGAAAAGAGTACCTCTTTCAGCTTCACTACAGAAGTAATATTACTGTTTATGGAAATAGTGGTCAGAAATCCCACATCATCATTCAGACTTCCTAAATGTATAGTATTTTCACTGAGTTAAAAAAACAGATTTGAAAGATTTCTATTTCTGGATTGGTATTTGAAATTTGTCTTGCTGTGAGATTATGGTTACAATTTTACTATTATAATTTCACTCAGCTGATTTATATTTGAGATGGTTGGCTGAAAGTAGCACAACATTTGAAATACTATTTTTTAAAAAACTATGACTTAAAGAGGAATTAATAGAACAAAAGGGAAACAAGATTGCATGTTATTTTTTAAAAGGTACACTCAAACTCTAATTTTGACTAGTCAGGTTTCTTAACTTTAATGGTATCATCACTTCCATGTTTGTTTTTAAAATTCTGTATTAGATGTAAGCTTGAGGCATTTGTGGTTAAGGGCTTAGGTTAAGAATTAAGCAACCAAAGCTTGCAAATGTTTAATAGCATGGATTTGTTTTGTCTGAAATGTACAGAATTTTAACCACACTGTCTCGATTACCCAATCTTGATGCTCGTAGCAATTTTAATTCTAGTTCAACTCGTGAGCTTTCTTCCTACCTCATTCTGGTTTCATGTCACTGAAACTTCTGCCAATTTACATTAATATTAAGTGAAAATTTTGTATTCTCATTTAAACTACAGGGTTCAAAAATGAACAAGTAGATCTATTAATTTAGTTAATCTCATAGAAGGGATGACAATTCTGTTCATCACTGAAATGCACATAGCATGTTTCCTTTCTAGTGAGTGTATGGAAGGGCAAAGGTGAAAGAGTGAGGAGAGTTTTTTCTTTAACGTTAAGTATTTCCTGTAGACAGTGATTACATACAGGTCTGTGAACTTTAGTCAGCTACCCACAAGCATTTGCACTGTGAGCTCAGCTTGGTGTTTGTTTAACCTTGCTTTTTTTTTTTTTTTTGTCTATTTCCAAGACATCTGGTAGACACTTTTAAAAATGAAATATATGTTTTTTTCTCTTTGAGAGTGAATGATCAAATGCTGTAATTTTGAAAGTGGGAGATCTTTCAGTATCTCATGCATACCAAGATGGACACTTAGATGAATTTGAATTCCATATTATTTCCTTGAATTACAGGAATATATATTACCAAATTATTTGCAGCTTTATCTTGGTTCCTTTTTTTATTTTTTATTTTTTTGTTAACTTCTTGCTTCATACTCCAAAATTATCTGGGTTATTTCCAATCATTTCTTTTCCTTGCATCTCAGAATTCTGTTGATAAAGTCCTTTTGGAAGTGAAGGAAACACTTCCATTGGAAGGAAATCAATTGATGCCACTTGACTTGCTTTCTCCTGCTTTCTGAAATAAAAATTTTATATCCAGATGTCAAAGTGAATCAAATTCCCTACTCATTTCAGTGAAAAGTTACACAGTAGCATCTTAAATATTGTCTCTGTTAAATGCATGAGGGCCTGTCCTTTTCTTTCTGCTTCTCTCTTCCATATTTCAACAAGATCACAAAAAGTTGTCCTGGGATGGTTTTCATTTTCCAGAACGCTCTGGTTTGCAGCCTTCTTCAGGAAGCACAGCAGGACCAATAAAAGTTTAGCAAAGGTTTTGTTGTCCTGTGTGAAGTGTGGAGAAGAATCTTAAAGGCATTTAAAGAAACCATTGGCAATCTCACAGGGAAGGTCATTTCATTTTCTGGTCCTCTGCCTCTCACGATAGCACTTTCCTAACTGCAGATTGCTTAGTTAGAAACTTTGTAAAGAAAATATCAGGGAAAAAAAAAAAAGTTGATTTCATGAGACGATTTCCACTTGGGGTTTATATGAAAAAAAAAATTGTCTGAAATACATTATCATGAAAATGAGAAGTCAGTGCAGATGGAGTGACAGAATTGCTTGGGTTGGAAGAGACCCTTGGAGATCATCCAGTGCCACCTCTGCTCAACACAGGGCCAACACTGAATTCAGACCAGGTTGCTAAGGACTTTGTCCAACTAGGTTCTGAAAAATGCCCATTTCCCAATATACCAAAACTCCTGATATACCCATTTAAACTGCCAAGCAGTCTCTTAGGATCAATCTGAAATTTACTGCTTTTCTTTGGAGTCAAGGAAATGGTTTTATGTTCCAAGTGGCAGTCCAGGACTGATGGAGTAAGATCCTGGGAATGAGAAAACTAGTAACTAGAAGCGTATGTACAGCATTGAGACTAAACATGTCCAATGTTGTGGAATTCCAAAAAATAAATTGCTTAAACTGTCTGTTGATCAGAGCAATGTTTGAAATAGTCCAAAAAATAGTGTCGTAGAAAAAAAACAACAGAAATGCTGGCTAGAAACCCTTGGGAAGTTGATTTTCAGATGTGCTAAGAATGCAGAGGGCCTATGGAAATTTGTAAATTCTTTCAGTACTGAGTGTTTGAGTAATGCAGGCTTTAAATTGATGCCTGAGTTTTAATTTGTTCTGTATACCACATGTTTTACCTTACATACTGCAATTCTTTTTTGTCATGAAAATGAAATGGAATTTGACTTAGTGTTTTTTGCCTTACTGGAATGTGGTGTTTTCAGTATGGTCAGAAATATCCTTTTGTGCCACACACTTCAAAAGATTTTGTTTGTTTGTTTGTTTGTTCAGACAGATAAGTGTCTTGAACTGTGGTCTGGATTTCTTAAAACCATCTTTAATAGGCAGTTACCCTTTTCTTCCAAAAGGCATCTAGTTAAAGCGACCTGATGGGTACAAAACCTCAGAGTTTTGAGACTGAACACATATTAGGCTTTTTGTACATCTGTTACTCCACTACTCACTGGATATTTGATCTATCAACTATAGTGTACGTTTGCCATTGATTATTTACAGATTTCCAAAATCTTTTAATAGATTTAGAAAAGGTTTAGACCACTGACATTGGTGGATTTGCATATGGGATATGGTTGGGTCACTGACTTTTGAAGGGAGCACTGTCACCCAATTTGAATGACAAGAAAAATTTTAAAGAAAATTATATATAAATAACTCTCATGCTTCTTTTTTTGGGTCTTTTTTTTTGGTCTTTGCTTTAATTGTTTGATTAAAAGAACACTGACTACTCCGTTTTATAAAACTGTGTCAAAAGAAAAGCAATAGTAGGTAATCTATAGGAGAAGGGCGTAAGAAAAAGGAAATAGAAGGAAATGGTAGTGATACCAGTATTTTGGGGAGCCTATGAGCTCAAACTTAACAATACCTTGAGATTTTGTTTGGTTAATATAAAATAGAACAGGCTGTGGTTATCCTTGGTTTGCAGTGTCCATTGACACTAATAGCGTTGTACTGTCAAATGCTGGCACTGCTTGTTTCCACATATTCTTTTACCATAATAAGGAAGAAAGGTGGTCTTAGGCTCAATTCTTAAATTCTCCAGGCATCTGTTTTAAGATGTTAATCAAGTAGCAAACTGAAATTTCAGCTGGTTCAAAAATCACATGCTACTTATGAAAAAAAAAAAAGTTTAATTAAAGTTAGGAAAAAGTGTTTTCTACATTTCTAAATGAATCAAAAATAGAGTTTTTGTTCCCCTTTTCAAAAGAAAACTCAAAAACAAATTTCAAATTATGTTTCAGTAATGAAAATGTTCTTTTTATGCCATAACATTTTGAAAAGGAAATCTGAATTTTATTTTCTTCTCTTTTAAATTTTCCTCCTCTTCAAACTTGTCCAGCTTTTGTGTTGTCATTTTTTTTTGTGTTGGAAACAACTTTAAAGAAATGATATGAAATCTTCATCTTCTCCATCCTCCTGACTTTTTTTTTTCCCAGTAGAAAAAAATGTTTTTGGTAATAAGAATGAAAAAGGAAGAGGAAAGTGAGGCAAAAATTCCCCAACTATAATAGACCGATTCTGAAGACTTGGTTGAGGAAGTTTAAGAAGTAAATATACTTGAAGGTCAACAAGCACCTCTAGAAAGAAGAGCAATGTCAGCAAACCCCAAGATGTAGACTTCTCCCCTAACTTACATTGTCTATCAGTAAGGGATCAGGTATGAGGAGATCATCTGTGCAATGCCAGGTGCATTAATTCCACACATGCTATTGGCTGAAATTATGCAGGATTAATTCAGAAATGTTTTGATTTTGCTTGTGTCATTTCACATCAGCAGCCATAGCTGAATGTCACCCTTATTTTTCACATCTAGTCCTTCATGTATTTTGTCAATTATTCCATTACAAAGTAGATAAAGAGCAATCCGTAATAGGGATTCTGGCAAGATAGATGCAAAGATATCTAGCCATTCTTGGACACCTATGAAGTTTAGTCTGATTTATTAGAACAAACAGTTTGTTTTGAGTAGGTGCACATGAACTGGCTTTTGAAATTAAGCTAATAACTCTACCACATTTCACAGGAGTGGAGGTACTAGTAGAAAAATAAGGAAGAGGAAAAGGATGTCATGCCCCTGCTCGGCTCCACTTAATACTGCCAAGTGCTGCATGCATACGGTAATATGATCCATTAGTGGCTTTGCAGCTCCCTTTCTCCAGTTCTGCTTCAGAAATAGATACATTTAAGTTCTGTCCCTAAAAACCACTAATAATGGTAGTATTCCCCATACCAGGTAAAAGCTAGAATTTCACCAAAGGAACATGACACTTGCTGAGTGTCAGAGGAGAAATTTGTGGAAAAATAAGGACATAGTTTGCCTGAATTTTTAATGGGAGTTCTGCAAAACTTCAAAATATTTCATTTTACCCCCAGCATGTGATATTTTTGTGTGTTTCAGGATTTAGCTTTTCATTTCAGGTTTGTAACTACATCTTGCAAATACCAGACAAAAAATGCCCATAGCAAACACATTTGTCCTGGTAATGATGCCTTTGAAATTCTTTGTAATTACATACATTTAGCTGCATAGCTAAATATTTTTATTGGAAAAACTGGAGAAATATGTGTGGAGTTAAGAAGAGAGGGTAATTTGCCATGACCTATTTTCATTCCATTCCCATCAAAATTGCACCACTTAGCTGAGCACTAAAAAAAGATGCCTGGAGCAAAATTGCATTAAATCATTGGCTGATGTCAGGCCAGATTTATCTGGTCTACTGGCTTAGTTTCAGTAACACCTTTCTGCAAGAGATACCTGTGTTCTGCATGCCAGCCAGAAACTCGTGTGTGCTAAGATAGCAAAAAAAGGGGCTGAAATATGTGCAAATAATGTGAGGAAAGATCTTCAAAGCATAAGATGAAGAGCTAAAAAATAGTTGAAATAGTCATCTTTGCTGTAGCTAGCTCTAAAGTAATGATAATCTGTATTCAGCCAAAATATTGATGATTTTGTGCGGGAGATTAATAGCCTGCATTGTTCTTAAAGTCAAATGTAAAAATTGCAAATTCAGTCATGATGTGAAAGAAATGTAATTTCATAGTATTGCAGCAAAATTTAGCTTTTGATTATGTATCACAAACAGTTAAGTACTTGATCCCATTCCTTAGTCTGCAAACATAAATGAGATAAAAGCTATTCTAATGTGTTCTGATTTCAGTCTGGAACAGAACAGCAAGGAATCATTTTCTTCATTTAATTTGATCCTTCCAGCAACTCCTTCATCTGGTTTTGGTTGTGTGATTCCTGTGGAAACAAGCAAATAGGTCCCCAGTATGAAGCAAAGTAGAATCAGATTCAGAGTTCCTGATTTAGTAAAATGTGCAAGCATACATTATAAAAGCCATGCTCTGGTAGCAGAGATGCCCTCCAACAAACTGTGGGCTTGGCACACTGATGTGGCACACCATGCATTTACAGTTCAGCACCACCTCCTTCACTGTACCCCTCCACATGCCAAATGAAGTCGTTAGAAGATTTGAGGTCTATCAAGCATCCGTGCTCACTATCTGTTTTGTCCTCAAGTGGAAGTGAACCATCAGGGCAGCACTGTAGTAGGGCAAGAGGTCTCTGGGATATGTCCCTGTCATTCAAATCAGTGTGCCCCTCACACTGCTGGATGCACTAGAATTTACCATCCAACCCTGCCAGCTGGTCAATGCTGGCATCTCTTTAGAAGTCTGTAAATGAAGTGAGACTTGGTTAGAGCATCTTTTGTTATATTTTTACTAGTGACTGGGAATAACCAGCCAGCTTTGGCATTGAATAGGAAACTTAATATAATTCTATATATTGTATGTATATATATATATATATAAAATTTGTGTTCTGTTCATATATCAGGGAAAACCGTATTAGTTAAGGCTTTCTTTCTCATGGAAGGTTAGAATGCACCGGTTGTGACACTTCAGTTATAGGCATGATCGGATTCATTCTAAATCCAAACTGAAAATTACATTGACCTTATCACTGAAATACGCCCTTTATTAAGTCTTTTCATGTTAGTTTCTTTGCTGTGTTGGAAGAGCGGTCTCACTCTTAGCTACACTTAGAGAGCATTTGCTTCCTCTTAGAGAAACACTTAGAGATAAAATTATTGATTGTTAGTCCTAGTATTTGTAAACAGTAAGTATTAACCAGTACTAATTTCTTCTCTTTCCTCCTTTATTCGCATTTCCATTAACTTAGTGTTAGAATTCCAAGTCTAGAATGTCCTGCTATCAGTTCTGGATCTGCTTCACTTAATCCAAATGCAAATCTCTAGCATAGATGCTGTGAATAATATCTGAATGGGGGCCATAGTCATTCTACAGTCAGTGACAAGGCTCAAGATTAGGACTTAGAACTGAAAGCAAATTCAGCTCAATATGTTGCCAAAGTGAAGACCTCGTAATCTGTCAAATACAAACACCAAAGCAAATCTGCATGGCTGTCCACTGAACTGTTGCTCTGACACAGATAGAGTTTGCTCGGACAGCAGCTTCCTTAGGAAGTAAATAGCAGAGTTCTCATAAGCTGATTAGAGAGGAAATAAAATTTAAAAGATTACAGCAATTTTAGTTTGCTGATAATCTGTGAAAATAATGGTTAGTGTCTAACGTTGATTTATTGTTAGTGTGTTCACCAATCTAGGAAAGATTTTATCTTCTACTTGTGTTCCCTTACTGAGTATGTATAATGTTCCTTCAGTTCTCTTGGGAGATGTGTATTTCAGAAAAAATAGAAATGGCAAGGAATTTGGCGTTGGCTCCCAAGTTTGGGCATTTGTAGACATTCTTGCTTAGTTGTGGGTGTAACTCTATTATGCAACTATGTCTCTCTATGTTAATATGCAGTTTAACTGCTATGGAACTAGATAAAAAGGAAGGGACAAGATGAATAGCACAAGTAAATTAACTGAGATAAATGATTCTAAACTTCTAAAGGAGTTCAGATGACAAGGGTGATGATGACCTTGCTGAGGAAGGAACGTTTTCTTGAAGCACTAGAGTGACTGAAATTGTTTATTCTTTCTTAATTAAAATCTGTGATTATAAAGTGTTGGGGCCTTAGTAAGAATATATAGGAAAGTGGAGTTTGTGGGGAACTGGACCGACGCCTAGCAACCGAACACCTGGAGGAGAACCAATCAGCTGGGAGCCTGTAGCCAATGAGTGCTGCTCCTCAGCGCATGCCCACCTGCACCGGTATAAAGCCCTGCTACAGACAACAGCAGAGGGGAGTTGACCTCATTTTGTGTGGAGGTGTTGTTTGCTCTGGCTTGTGGAGAGGGCCCTGGCACTTGGTGTGAGAGTGACCCTCGACAATAAAGAGTCAAAACTTTGAAGATGATAGTATAGGGAGTAAGGTGGCTCAGTTAAGGCAGGAAGAAGACTATGCAAGGTGATCATGAAAACCAAAAGAGGTATCACAATATTTGAGAAAGATGAGATTTGTTTTTCCATGGAAATAAGAGGTAGTTAAGCTCAGGGAACTTCAGGAAAATAGGTTTGCCATTGTTCAGCTAAGTTAGCTGTTAGTCGAGACACACAGAAAAATGTAGGAGTCCTAGAAAAAGGATTTTTCTTCAGGTATTCTGTAAAGAAATTGCTTCCTACTTTTGATTCTTGGGAGGTGCAGTCTACAATGTAAATTTTTGTGGTGGACTCTTGGATACAATCTCAAAGTCATCCTTGTCAGGGATGATTGCCAAGCACTTGGCATCCTTAACTTAGAGATTTGAAAACCATTAAAAAATCATGGGAATAGAAACATCGTAGAAGATATTCAGTGTATTTTTAAATCTTTGAAAGTATTCTGAAAGACAGGAAACACACAGTCACACCCCACCTGCAATGAGTAGATGATAGCAAATTCATATGTGATACCTGTTACCAGCTTTAAATTGTCAGTGAAATATTATCAATATATCAGAATTTCTCACCACATATATGATGAGATTTTAACCTCCTCCTCATTTCACTTTCTGTCTCCACATGTTGAGGATGGAAAGTAACCAAAGCAAGGGCCCATATCAGTATTTGAAACTGTGAAAAAATAAATGGTTTTTTATTACCTCTTTGGAGTATGGAGAGCCAAATGCATACTATGAAAACAAAAACAAAACAAAACAGACTAAAAAAGGACTTCACAGAGAGCTACTCTGAAAAGCACTCTTGATGTTTGCATCTCAGAGCATCCATTCATCTCATGTTTTTCTTTATGTATACCCTGGCATTTAAAGTGAACACATGTTTATAAAAAGAGAAAAATGAAAACTATTGGGGCCTCTGTATATATAGCTCTTCCTGTAATAGAATACCTTCCTTTTCCAGAAAACAATGAAATGATTTCTCTACAACTCTCTACAGTGATCAGAATTCAGTACTATTAGTATAAGCAGTTTTATAGTAATAATAGCAAATTTGCAAGGAAAGGGGATTCATTTAGTTCTAAGAGGTGTTTGACCTCTGCTACTTCATAATCCGTTAGAGAGAAATAAGGTCCGCACAAGCTGGCTTTCCTTTCCTTTTACCTGGAAGGCATTATTTTTTCAATAAATACCAAAATCAAGTCAATATTTTTAGAACTAATATAATTGCCACTCAGAATGGACTAATCTTAGCTCAAAAGCTGTCTGATACTGTATATTAAATGCCAGTAGGAAGAAATAATTAAGATGTATTTTTTTTATAATTGATCAGGAACATTTGAATGGGTTACATAAATAATAGACTAATCAAAGTATTGTCTAATCACTTAAAAAACACATGCCCTACTGCATGTACATTTATTTAAATTAAATTTGCTGTCAGAGTTTATAAGAAATTCTGAAAGAGGATTTTTTTTCACTTTATGCTTAATGCTCTCATAAATATTAATTTGTCAGTTCTATAGGGCGACATATACAATTAAATTGTTCAGTGTAGATCTTTAAAATAGAGGTGTGCATTTACTGTTATGGGTAATTACTCTATAGGGAAAAAAAAGCAACTTCAAAACTCATTTTCACATCTGCCAAATGTTGTTCTAACTCATTTTCTGATCTACAGAGAAATAATGATATTAATAACCTAATGTTATGCAGAATATATTTGAGCCTTTTCTTCATATGCAGTATCATGCAATGTTTTTCTGCATAAAAATATAGTATGTCACTGATAAAAGACTCAAAAAATTATCACAGAAACAAAAAATATGAACCCATGGGTTACAAAAAAAATCAGATATTTAGAAAATTCATTAGGTTTTGGATTCTTATTTTTTTTTAGTCCAATTAAAATGATACTAATCATTTGCAAAGTGCTAATCTGATCTTCGATTTGAACACCAAGAAACTTCAGTCTGAGGGTTTGCAGTTTGGCTGCATCAATATGCAAACAACTTCTGTTCTTCTGCTGATTTCTAAAACCACTTTAGCTTTGTGTGACCGTATGAAAGAAGGATACACTATCATCAAGCTAAATATTTGATATGAAATGAAAAATCATATTTCCCTGTACTCATGAATTATATTTTGAACATGATTTATATGTGGTCTTTCACATGCAAAACAAAATACCCATAACATGAAAGATGTGTCACTGCAGTGCTGGTATTTGTTTATACCCATGTCATGCTACTGCAGTGAGGTATTTACTTGCAAACTGTCCCGTAATCAACAGCCACTGTCATCTACTGTGTCCCTGGGCTCAGCTTCTTGTCTCTGGGTTGGATTCTCAGGCTCTACTCTTTTTTTTTTCCCCTCCCCCAGAGGCAGGAAAACAGGGCTTCTGCATATGTTTAACCCCGCATTTTTTTGCAGGATTCTAATATTTCTGCTTTAAGTTGACTGCACTTTTACAGGAGAGTGTCCCCCAGATGTGACTGCTCTAAAATGAAAGAGTACCAGTGTTGGGCTTGAATGTTTCCCATCCAATTACCAGTTGTCCCTTCATTTTATTTTGAAAGTTTTTTTTTTTCACTTGAGTATGGGGTTTCCAAATGACTCTGGTAATCCTGGATTTTTTCCCTTGTTTTTACAGGTGACTTGTAACTGTTTCACCATCAGTAATGGAGAGATGCAGGATGTTGGTGTTGGCCTGTATCCCAGGTACTGTGGACACGGTTTCATTCACAGGCAAAATCCATGTTCGTTTTTTCCCTCTTTCCTAGGTAGCTGCAAGGGTCATCAAAGCTGTAGGTAACACATCCAAACAAGAAACTGGAAGTTGAAAACATTGTTAATGGTCCTCCCAATCAGAGAGTTAAAGCAATTTAAATAGGATAATTATTTATATTTGATTTTTATGGTGATTATTCCTATTCTTAGTATGGATAAATGCTGACATTAAAATGTGTGACTAGGGCTTCCTAAAAAAAGTAAAAGAAATCTGTTCAGTATTGCTTTAGAAGATAGATATTTTGTCTTCTAAGTTGGCAATTAAAAGAAAAAGATTGAGTGCTTATTTTAGAAAATTAAACATAACTGAGAAACTGGTAAGATGAGCAAATAGACCCCTCTAAGATGGGTTTGAGTTCCTTCTTATTTCGTGTACTAGAAATACATGCCAGGGAAGATTTTGCCCTCACGTAATTAGTTACCTCTAATAATTAATGTGTAACATTAAAATGTATTTGAAAATTTAAATTAAAAATGAGAATTATATTTGATCATCTCAAAAATTCTCAAAAATTTTTGTTAATGTTGAACCATATGTGAATATCTAAATGGGTCTGTCACTATTATTTCTTTTTCTAATAATGCCACTCATGCAAGATTTGAGTAAGGCCACTTATAGGTTGAATCTGCTTTCTGGTAAGAATAATGACAGCCTATTGGGAGAACATGGGAATCAGTGTTACAAAAAGTAAGGAAAAGTCATATGGTTTCATAGTGGAAGAGAAACAAATCCTTACATACACTTTGGAAAAATGTAAAAAATATTTGGGAACATTACTATTACTTAAGTATTAGTTCATCTGGATGAATAATATTCCTAACTGGGAAGAAGGTAGCTGTGCAAGTTCTCTGACTAGGCACTACTAAGGGATGCAAGAGACTTTCTCTGCTCAGTTCAGAACAGTTTGAATTTTCGTATACCATGTCACTCTGAGTTAGGCTGAGAGTAAACTTAGACCAAATCCTAGACAAGTGAACTTACATCAGGACTGTTGGGTGTAAGAGGATGAGCGTGTCTATGTTTCCAAATGATATTGTCATCAAAGCATGAGTGTTTCCACCGGATGAAATCTGATTAAAATGCTTTGTTTACTCTTACCAAAAGGTTGTATATTGTTGCATGGCTTGATAGCTTCGGCATCCCTGTTTTCATTTAGAAAGATAAAAGCCGATGCTTGTTCTTTTCACCATTTTGTAAGAAGCTTTGGGAATGAGCCCCATAATCCTGACAAGTGAAATGGAGACAAACCTCTCCAAGTATATGTTACTGTGTTCATTTGAGGTTAACCAGAAATATATTGTTAGGCCCCAAAGGATATCAAAAGAATCAAGGTCCTTTTGATAGCCCTTCTAAAAGAAGCGAATAAGTAAACATGGTTTGGTGTGGGACTCTGACCTTCAGCAAAATCCTTTATTTTGCCAACAACAGCTGGGTTTTGGGGTTGCTGAATCAGACAGGCAAGGAAAGCAACAAAAGGCAGCCAGAAGCTGGATAAACCACAAATCCTTCTTCCAACCTAACAATGCCAGAATTATTCATCCAATAGGACATTTCCATAGGGGAAAAACCTCAGCACCGAGTCTGCTATGAGATTGATGTCGGTCTGGCAAAGTCACTTGTTGCTCAGCTAATAAAATGTGGGAATGAAAAGCACCAGAGGACGTTATTCTTAAGCCTCTGTCAAAGGAGCACGAAGAGTGCATGTGCACTGGGAGATGCCCCCATGCCTGCGTGTCCTGGAGGTGGCTGCAGCTCCATGAAGACATCACATGCTGTAAGAGCAGATGCTGAACCAAATCCTGTGAGAGAAACAGAGGCAAAGGCAGTTCATTTTATTTCACCGCCATTCCCAAGTGATCTCATTTAGAGACACACTACAGTCCATTTTCTGCCTCCTATACACTAGACTTTAAGGGACAGCCTCTTAGCACTCAGCTTCCATTGACGGCCAAGGTAACTGATGAGGTGCATGTTTTTAGTGCCCCAAAAGTGAGAAAAAGAAGCATAATTAAAATGCAGTTTGAAGATACTAATTTTTTTTTCTGCTTCCAACCTTTCAGTTTTGGGCTCTGGGAGTCCCTGGGAGCTGTCTCCTTCCTACAGTGTGGAGCATACAGAATCAAGTGAACAGATCCAAGCATAGCTCCTATTAGCAAGGAGTATAAATCTTCTAAGCATTAATTTTCCTCCACTAACCAACAGCAGCTGCTTTATCAGGGATTTTATATGTTTGGTAACTTAATTGCTTGATACTTCAGATGTAACAGAGTTAGCTACTCTGAAATGATTGAAGAGGTAATGGCAGTGAAGACTCCTCCATAAAGTTCTTTCCCTCTCTCTCTCTCTCCCGCTTACAGCATGTCTTTGCTGAATCACAGTTGTGACCCAAACTGTGTGATTGTTTTTGAAGGATACCAGCTTTTACTTCGCTCCGTCCGAGAGATCCAGATTGGTGAAGAGGTAATTAACTTGTCCTCCCTTCCATCACAGACACCTGCAACAATGACATTCCCTAAATAAATTCCAGGCTGCAGGGCCACCAGCTTAATATTTTGATGATATATTGATGCCAGTTTGTAGCACACAGCTATCAGGGAGAGGATGATAAATAGAATCATCTCTTCACACTCCCTGGGCCCCATAATCATTACTTCTCATAAATCACTAGCAGTCTTGATAAATTCTCGTTCTTCCTTTCCTCCTCTAGGCACTTAATTTTGTTTGTATTTGAACGTCTTTGCACTGGTGGAAACACTTAACAGTATTTCTAGGTGGAATGCGGTGTTCACTAAGTCATTGCAACAATAAGCATTTCTCACACTCTACAACCATACCATTGCAGTAAACCTTGCACTGACATCAGAGTATCAAGGCAAAATTTCTTCTCATAGTCATTTCGTTGAAAGAGACTCCAAGATATCCCTTTCAGTAGATTTCTGATTTGATCTAAGGTATTCTCATCTTTGGGTTTATTGATTTGAAAATAGTAATAATCCGTGATTGATAAAGCCTTTCAGAGTAACTGTGTTTTACAGCAATGCAACATTGAATTTGCTTAGTAAGGCCTGCAAAGACATGCCTGTACACATAACTCTGTGTGCCCCAATGACCTGTAGAGTTCCAGTCCCATTAATAGGCAGTTGTTAGTCATTTCAGCTCATGACCTAAGGTAAATATAGCTTAAAATTCTGGGAAGATCGAGGGTATGCATATTCTAATTTAGGAGTCATATGTCTTTTCTTCCCTATGTGATGTTTTCTCTCTTAATAAGTCCTTTTTCTAAAATACTGGGCCATGAAAATAAGTATATCATGAAATACCTTATGAGGCCAAATCATGTGATTACATGGGAGAATCCACAGAAATGCCTTGGCATATTTCATTTTTTGCCAAGAGAAATTCTCTAGCTTGCAATGTGCTGTTGTGGAGCTGTTCAGTATGTACATTATTTTGCCTGACAGTCCCATTAAAGCCACATTATATGCACTTTTCCTGTATTTTGTCTGTAACTTTCCTCAGCTTCTCAATTTACAAAAATAGGTTAATTATGTTTTAAAAACAATAGTTTTTATTATCTTCCCATGATGCATGCAGGTTAATTATTAGAGTTCTAAATTTTAGAGTTACTTTATTTCTAAGCTCATGAGAATATTTTTCCAGGTAAATTTTGTAAAGCACTTCTCTGTTTCAGGCGGAGATATGGGATGGATGGACACTCGGATAGCCTTAGGGTGGTTCTGGAGTGAGAAATGAGATAGAATTCCCTTGCTTGTATGTCCATTGTGCTAAATGTGCCAAGAATGTGAAGCTATGACCCAAATTTTAGATTTGATATTAGATACAAATACGGTGTAAATTACAAGTAATCTGTAAGGCAGTCAGAAGACAAATGTAAGTTGTAAAGCGGGCCAGCTAAAACATTTCTTTGCAATGATTTTGGCAGCTATATGAATAGGTGCTTTGAAATAACTGCTGCTTATATAGATGTGATGCATTTTCTAAAAAACTTTGTTTCCATTTAGACAGTAAAATAAATCCAAAAAACTCAGGTAGTATTTTCCTTGTTGAGAGTATTGCTACTGGTTTTGGTGCCTAAGGGCTTTGAAGAAATCCTATCCTGTGTTAAAGCAGGTACCCTCTTGACTTACCTGGAAACAAAATTAGCAATCAGAGGTACATGCTTCTTTAAACAAGGATGTATCTCAAGAAGAAAGTGAGCATGTGAAAGTAAAGATGTTGTTTCAGTGAAGATTGAAAGTGAGTTGGGTTTAGACCTGTTCTGGAAAGAAGGAAGAAAGGAAAACTGTTTTATTACAGGGGTATGAACAGGTCAGAGGTTTAACATTATTTTTAACACTCAATTACTCTTCCTGTTACACAGCCGCTGCGGGTGTTTATTCTGCGTTCTGCGAGGCAGCTCTGGTGCTGCTGCTTCCCTCACTGCCTCGCTGCTCGCCCGCTGCAGCCTGGGCTCCGTGCTCTTCATGGCAGGATATTAAACTTACACACCCACTTGTACACTGATAGGAGCTGAGTTTGTCCTGGTATTGCTGAGGTCGTGATCTGAGTTAGAGGAAGAAAGAAATGGTGAATTTGTGTGGACATTTTATTCTATATGCCCCTGCATAAAAGGGCAGGACTTTCTGAAACTTGCTTCTGGCTACTCAAAACTAATTGTAACACTTTTTACCTACTCAAGATAATGCTAGCTGTACTGCTAGCTGACACAGCTATTGTTATTTTAAGTAATGTTACTTGATACAAAGATTTCTTTACCTATACTTCGTTTTCATTTTGGCAAAAAGGAAAAAAGTATTGCGAAGAAAGTAAGACATGTGGAAAAATGTTAAGAAAGCAAAGACTGTTCACCTGGAGATCATCCAGACTCCTTCACTGATAAGGGAGCCTATCAGCCTGTTTACTTTCTCAAAAAAACATGCGGAGCAGCCCATTCTGGAGAGGTCTTCATCATTCCCTGCCCTTAAGTAACCACTTTAAATATCATCAAGATTTGCACTGTAATTTTGTTTGAGTTATTGTTAATTACAATGTCTGCATGGTACTTGGCAAGAAGACATGAGCTCATTTTGCCTATTCTCCAGTCAAAAGTTGTAGCCAGGGTTAGTTTAGTGCATAGGTCAAATCAATTAGTCCTGCTGAGGGACAGGATGTATTAGCTCAAATTCATTTCTGCTTCAAAAGGAGTACATGGCTTCTCATCAGCTTCAGGGCAATTAGAGCAAATGTGTATCTTTCTGCAGAAAGTTGTGCAACAGACCATCCTCTGACATGAGCAGCTGATTTTTTAAGTTCATCCTAAACACAGCTTATCATTTCCTGTGACGAGCAATAGTATTTTCATGAATAGATTTTCAGCCAAGATATATAGTGTTTCTCTTATTACAATTCTACGAGGAGTTTTATCTGTGTGTTTCTCATTTTACAATTTTAAAGGCAGATCTTTCCTTGAGTTACAAGATGTGTTTATCATATTTGCCAAAGCAGAAAGATCACAACCTGTTCACCACAACCTGTTCACCACTTACATAACTCAAAACAATTACTTAACTCAGTCTCAGGAACAGATTTTTGGACAGAACCCTGCTCAATTCTTGGAGACACATGATTTCAAAAGCAAAAGTCATTTTTTTTTTCTCACATTTATGTTAAAATAATTGAGTTTAAGTTTCTATAGAATCCTCTGCCTGGAGATTTTGTTTCTTATAGCCTATTACAAAAAGAATATTTTGAATTTCCCTGCAGCGTGAATTATGTCCACTTCCTTTAGCAGATGAGGAGCATCTCTTATGCAAAAATTCTTGAACCATAGGTATGATGGCTAGTTTCTTAAGAGCTACAAATAAGGTTTAGCCAGTGATGCATTTCCAAGGAGAAAATCTTCAGAGTCCATAAGCCTCATGGCTGTTAAATAATTCCCTGCATTCATAAATGTTATTTAATATATTCTCCAGTTTGGAAGAGAAGATTTGCTGCATTCTTTATAAGAAATGCAATGAAGAAGCAAGATTTGGTCAGGAAAATAATGGTTTAATTAATGCCATAGATACCCCTTGCAAATACCATTAAGACAACCTTTGATAAATGAGCATATTTCATAAATATGTACAAGTTAAATGAGCCTTGCGTCTAATGAAGGGAATAAAAATTAAAACAAGTGTAGGAGAGAGACTTGAATACAGAATTTTGATGTTTAAATGATTAAATGATTAGTGTAGACCTAGTCGCTCTTAGCCTGGTCATGCCTCTAAATATTCTAATTACATTTTCCCACTCAGGCTGCCAGCAACAAACATTCTTTTCACTTATGGATATCTGTTGGCAGGAGTCGGAATTTTGGCTTGGGTATCTGATGGCAAGATAAACCCCAAATCTTTAAAGTGCAAAAGGAAGATTTCAAAGTGGCAAAGCTTCTTCTCTCCTCTCCTCCATCATATGTCCTAATCCAGAACAGGTTGTTAAGTAATTGTTAATATCCATAACTGTTCAATAACCCCTAAAAAAGGAAACTACTGGTTTCCAGTTTGTGCCTACTTCCAAAATTTCTGTGATGCATATGAAAAAAAAAGAGATTAGAATAGAAAGGAGAGAAAGGAATGCAGCTTGGAAGTTCAAGGTAGATAAAGCTACTTTCCTGCTATGGGTTTGTTATACAGTACTAGAAATGAACCCTGCCTAATGATGGCTTCGAGAGAACTGAAGCTGTCTCAACCCTGTCTCTGCATTTTGGCAAAGAACACATTAATCTGGCATGAATTATATATCCCAGAGGATTCCTGCTGTCTTGTACTGTGCCTGAACTTAATTAATACCCTTTTATTTTTGGATGGTGCATGAACCTAAAGCGCAGGAGGACCCACCACTGATCAGAACTCATGATGTAAGTACAAAGAGAATAAGAGAGGAGGAACAAGGCAGTATGGGCTATGATTTTCATAGACAACAATTGAGAGTTTCAAAGAGATATTAATTTCAGAGGTTGTGCTGGGAGAGGTATTGGGCTTGGAATGGCTGAAGAATAAGATTGGGACAGGCCAACTGGAAATGCGCATGTAAGTAGAAAGGGAGACAGATTCTTCTTCTCACAAAGAAGGATGCAGAATAAGTGCACCTGGGCAAAGGAATTACAGCAAAGAAAATGATACTCATGCCCAGGAACAGAGAATAAAGACAAGAGGGACAGTGTGGAGGTTATGGGGTAGAAGAGATCAAGTTTGGGAAAAATAATAGAAAAATATGCACCCATTCGCTGCAGAAAGCTCAGAAGGAAGCCAGCAGTTCACATACACTGCTCTGTGCTGCCACAGAAAAGCAGTGAAACCCTCCACTCAGATTGTCTCACCCCCTTCAGTGGTAGCCATGTAGATTAGCAAACAGTTGTTAGACTTCTGAGGCAGAAGTCAGAAGAGTAAACATAAAGGTCCAAATTCTGATAACAATTCATATCCTTTTCCCCACCATTTGATGTGACACTATCGAATTCCTATTTTCAGTTTTTTATTTTCTCATTTAAGGCTTGGAAACTACTCCAGCCTCAAGTCAGTACACGCGGAAGCTATGACAGAAGAACATTATTAAGAATTTTAAATCTAACAATCAAATGTTTGAAAGTTTGAAATTCAGTTTTATCTGTAGACCTTAAGTGTAGCTCTTTCATGAATTATTCTGTTCATCTTCAATTATGAGACCATATTTTATATTTTCCATTGACTTTCTGCTTATGATTCTTTTCTATGCTTGACCTTACCATCCCGGTGATGTTCTTTTTAACTCAGTCCTCCTTCAGTAGGCAATCAAATTATACTTGTAATAATAAACGAACAATTGCAGACCTTATTTATATTGCTTGTTAATTGCCTATTTAATTAGAATGCTCACTAATTTGCAAAATGCAGTTTCTGACAATGGGGTTCATAGTCATTAGTACAAATTGGTCAGGTTTCCCTGTAATTTCTTTGAGTGGACTCTCATGATTTAACTAGGAACCAACAACGTAAAAATTTTTCCCAATTAGTTGAAGTGTCTCAGCTCAGGATGAAATAACATGACCTGATTTTTTTGAGCTCTCTGGAGTGTTTCAAAGTGTGCTGGGTATAGAGTGTAATCACTCTATAGCATGTGTGAATGAGTGCTTCTCTGAGCTGGGCTGTTTTGTTTTGTTTTGTTTCTTTCTCTACAATTAGTTTGTGCCTGCGCAGCACATTCCTTAACATATGGCAATTTCTATGAATGGTTAGCCCTGTGAAATTCCTGGCAAGCATCAAAGCGAACAAACCTAAAGGAGTTCTCTGTAATTCAATGGATTTCATTCTGTACAATGTGAGGAGTTTTAAAATGGCACAAATAATAGTGCTTTCTTTTATTGATTGTAAAGGAAATATCTTTCTCTCTTTCTTTTCTTCTTTCTTTCTTTCTTTCTTTCTTTCTTTCTTTCTTTCTTTCTTTCTTTCTTTCTTTCTTTCTTTCTTTCTTTCTTTCTTTCTTTCTTTCTTTCTTTCTTTCTTTCTTTCTTTCTTTCTTTCTTTCTTTCTTTCTTTCTTTCTTTCTTTCTTTCTTTCTTTCTTTCTTTCTTTCTTTCTTTCTTTCTTTTTCTTTCTTTTTCTTTTCCTTCATTTTCTTTCCCCTCTCTCTCTTCCTTTCTTTCTCTCTCTCTCTTCCTCCCTTCCTCTCTTTCTCTCTCTCTCTTTCGCTCTCTCTCTTTCGCTCTCTCTCTCTTCCAAAGTAGAATGAAAAGATAAAATAGTGGTAATTGTCCTCAGATTCAAAATATTGAACATTATTGATCTGAAAATGTAAAAAAAAAAAAAAAAGGTGTTTCTTCTATGAAACATTTTTGTCTCTTCTGTTGTCATCTTTTTTTTTCTAAGAAATCATCTGTTAAGATAAAAATTCATTTTAGGCAGCAAAAATATTTTATCCAAAAATAAATATAAATATACAAACACCAAGTATGGGATTTTTGTAAAATATACTTTGTTTTTTTATTTGCTTCCACCAGCTCACCATCAGCTATATTGAATCACTGATGCCCACCAGTGAACGCCAAAAGCACCTGATGCGCCAGTACTGCTTTGTATGTGACTGTCTTCTCTGCCAGAATCAAGACACGGTAGGTTGAGTTCAGAAATTCCTTGCCGGCAAAACAGAATTTTCCAAGGCCTGTCAGCAACTTCCTTTCCTGTAAGTCGTAATTATCTTTTGCTACTAACTGAATGGCCAGAAAACAACAGCAAATGACTTCTGCCCTCAGTGCTGTTTATGTTCTCGTGAAAGACTAGTGTAAAGGAAAGGAAAGCAGGAAATGTAGGCTACATGATAAGCAGATTTTCTTGCTAAAATGTGCATTGTTCTTAAAGCTACTGTTTTCTATCACACGATGTGGTTCAGATCAGTTTGAGACCCAGGGATATCAGAAACTGAGAGTTAACGTAACTTTAAAAACTTTAAATTATTTTCTTTTTCTTTTTTTCTTTTTTTTTTTAATTCAAAAGAAAAACCCTGCAACTTTAATTGAAACCACTTGTCTGGCACTATAGGAAGGCTATATTTATCCACATAGTAATGTTAAATTCATTCAGACAAACACCTGCATCAATAAATTCTCTAGAATTACTAGCCACATTCAGCATCTGTTAGAGTTAGCCTATAGCCAGGGTGGTGAAACAATTTTGGACAACTATATGTAGCTTTTATATTCTCTTTCTCAAGCTCTTGGAGCAGCAGGTCAGTAGTTGTAGTAGATCGAAATTCGGTTCAACATGGCCTTTTACTAGGATTTAATTCTCAGACCAGGTTAGGTAGGTTCTGGATGGCTTCCTGTTTATATGGTCTGGCTGTATAATACTTCTGGCTTCAAGCTTGATTGGAGATCAAATGGATCTCCAGTATGTAAAAAAGGCTGTCTGTAGCACTGTGTCTACTTCATCTCTGTAGTTATATGTACACTTCTTTTCATAAATGCCTTTTTTTTCAGTGAGTCACAAGCCATAGCTAAATTTGTTACCAATAGATCTGAGAAGCTATGACAGAAACTAATGAACATGTGATTGCAAGGAGCATACTATGGTTCGTAAAGTAACTGCTGTAGAGCAAAATGCAGTAAAAAACTCAAGTTTAAACTCAGATAACTATATTCTTGGGATAGGACAGTTGTCTGAGTGTGCAGTTGTGCTAAAGCCAGGGCACAGCCATTAAATACATAATGTATCCTTTGATGTCTCAATAAGCAGTTCAAAAATGAACCTCAGAAAAATTTCTGGCTTATGGCATAGTGCTAAATTACTCCCTGTCCATGTGTAGAAGTTGATGGCATTCTGTGCCTGATACAAAGGTGCTGTAATAGTATTCGGAGGCAGTAAAGAATAGCAAGGACCTCTGTCTTTATTTTAAGTATGCTCACTCAAGTATCATGAAATCTCAGGTTGGAGAGTACACTCTGCTGTGAGAGTCAGCATGCTCTATCAACAAATATTGTAGTGGAGCTGTATATGCATGTATTTATGAATACAGTAGTGTCAGTGAAGTGAATTACTTCTTTTTTTTTCTCTTCAAAGTTATTAACTGTACTTTAAGTTGTTAAGTGTTTGCCGCTTCATCATGTTCTGTTTTCTAATATGTGCTATGCCCCGAAATGTGGCCATTACTGATCATAGAATCATAGAATCACCAGCGGGGTCCCCCAGGGGTCAGTCCTTGGCCCAGTCCTGTTCAATTTATTCATCAATGACCTGGATGAAGGCACAGAGTGCTCCCTCAGCAAGTTTCCTGATGATACCAAACTGGGAGGAGTAGCTGATACCCCAGAGGGCTGCGCTGCCATCCAGAGGGACCTGGACAGACTGGACAACTGAGCAGTGAAAAACCTCATGCAATTCAACAAGGCCAAGTGCAAGGTCCTGCACCTGGGCAGGAATAACCCCAGACACCAGTACAGGCTGGGGACCGACCTTGTGGAGAGCAGCTCTGGAGAGAGGGACCTGGGTGTCATGGTGGACGACAAGTTGACCATGAGGCAGCAGTGTGCCCTCGTGGCCAAGAAGGCCAATGGGATCCTGGGGTGCATTAAGAAGAGCGTCTCCAGCAGGTGGAGGGAGGTGATCCTGCCCCTCTACTCAGCCCTGGTGAGGCCGCATCTGGAGTATTGTGTCCAGTTCAGGGCTCCACAGTACAAGAGGGATGTGGAGCTGCTGGAGAGAGTCCAACGCAGGGCTACAAGGATGATCAGGGGCCTGGAACATCTGCCCTATGAGGAGAGGCTGAGGGAGCTGGGCCTGTTCAGCCTGGAGAAGAGAAGGCTGAGAGGGGATCTGATCAGTGTCTATAAGTACCTCAAGGGAGGCAGTGAGGAGGATGGTGCTGGCCAGTGGTGGTGGCCACTGACAGAACTAGAGGAAACAGCTGGAAACTGAAGCATCAAAAGTTCCACAGGAACTTAAGGACAATTTTTTTAACAGTGAGGATGACAGAGCACTGGAACAGGCTGCCCAGAGAGGTTGTGGAGTCTCCTTCTCTGGAGATCTTCCAAACCCACTTGGACGCAGTCCTGTGCCACGTGCTCTAGTTGACCCTGCGTTTACAGGGGGATTGGACTAGATGACCTCTAGAGGTCCCTTCCAACCTTAAGCATTGTATGATTCTATGATTCTGTGTCATCTTCCAGATTTTTTTTTCCAAAATTCCCTGTAGGAAAGACATTTCAAAGTGTTTGGAAAGCTCCTCCTGGTTGCATTCTGCAATTCTTTCATGTTTCCTTACTGTTACCATATTAAGACATCCGGGAGCGGCAAAGAACTTCATGTCAGTGTTGTCTGTTGATGCCTATGAACCTTTCTCCTCACCTCAGATCTAAGACAATTAGATATAATCTGTAGCAGTCTTTATACTGCTACAAATTTACCTAAATCTGCCTTGTAGCAGATTCAATAAATATAACTGTGTACGTGATTAACGTGGAAACATAAGTATTTTTATAGCATTCATCTCAGTCACTGTTGGTAAACCAGGATGGAAGGAAGAGAGTACTTGGGAAAATTCTGGGTTTTTGTTTGTTTTGTTTTGTTTTGTTTTTTACATTACCGAATGTATGGATTAGATACTTAAAAGTTATTCATTGCTATCTTTATCAGTAAGATCCCTTCTGAAATAACCCTGATATCAAGAAAGATTTTCAAGACATCTTGAAAATTACTGATAAGCTTATTTATCAAAATAAGAGGTAACTGCTGCCAGGTATATTCCCATGGAACAACGTTGTTTTGTAAATATGATAGCCTAGACTACAGCAATCTACTTCATAAATGTTTCTTATGGATAAAAATGCAAATTCCAATTTGGCTAAGGAATGCTTTATGTTGTCAGGTCTTGCATGTCTTTTGTCTCCTGTAATTGTCTCCCCATAAAAGCAAGATTTTGTTTTAGCAAGCAGTTATGGAGATTGTAGCTTCTTATTATTCCCAAGCTCCAGTCCTGCTCAGCGTGAAGGTTGATTACTGAGCACCTTTCAGCAACCAGTGAAAGCAGAGGAATCATTCCTGAGAGGCACAAAACTGTCTGTCAAGTCATTCTCATTGCCACACTGTAGTGCTGGCCAGCCACTTTCTGCAATGGCTCTAGCAGCTGTAGGTTGCTGGTTTGTCAAGGGAAGAGTAACATGTGCTAACAAACCAGTGTAAAGTGGATAAGGTAAAATTAAGGTGAACCTTACAACAGTACAGTTACTGCCAAAATAGCTGGCACTAACTACAGTCTAACCAATAATTTTAATTGATTTTGGCCCAAGATGAAAAACAGTTCAGTAAGTGAAACAGGCGAAAAAGACTTCTCTATAAAACTCATTCAGAGAATGTTTGCTGACTGTCAGTTATTGCTACTGTAATGCCTTCAGTTCATTGTATCTCTGACAGCTTTATACATTATTTGTTCCAGACATTTTAAGATCAATCTCCACTCTAATTCGGAAGCATGTTCCTTCCTAAAAGCTGAACTCTTGGCACTGCATTACCATTCCAGCACATAAAAGCTCCTTACATTAATTATAATTAAAGATGGGATTACACTGATGACAAACATTTTAAATGGAAACAGTTTTTCCACTGACAAGAGCCAAAGTATTGTTCATGTTCCACGTTTTCAGCCAAGAATTTCAGGGAGATTTGTGCTTATAGAATCAATTTGCTATGAGTCGTCTTTCTCATTTGGAGCCAAGAATTAATATTTTAGTCTAGCTTGGTTTTTGGAAAGCTTTCATTTAGCACAAGGTCAGAAGCAATGGATTTGAACCCGAATCAGTCTTATATTTGGCCAGTGTTTGATAGTTGCCAAAGCTAATAATAACATAATGCAATAAGTAATTTATTCTTTTAATCAGTTTATTGCTTTGCTTAGTACTCAACTCATATAGAGTTTTAATAGGGAACATCACCAGTCCAGTTTCTAACTCAAGGACTCTCAGAATTAGGTCATCTGAACAGCAGCCAAGCCACCTACATGCAATCCTTCAGCCGATATTGAATTTCTCTACATTGATTAACACTTTTATATAAAACCACTGAATATGATCCTGAATCTACTGCAAGTTTCGGCATTCTTTTTTCAATTATAGGGAACAACACAACCAGATTTGTCATTCAAATGTAAACAATCTATATGATCAGGTTTGTTGCTAGAGCATAATTGTCTGCATATGTCTGTAGCTGACTTGCCTCCCTGAGGTTTCTGATGTCAGAAGATGTCCTTGCAGGTGTCCAAGAATAGAATTTCTATAATGTCTGCACCTTTGATCTTTATGTTTGATGTCAGAAATTCCGCTGAAGAACATGTGCTTGAACACAGAGGCAGTTACATGGAGATTATTATTATTGATTGCTCTTGTGGATTAGTATGTAAAGACTTTGCGTAAGATCACTACTGTTCCTACAGAAATATCATCCCTCCCTCAGGGAGCCTGTATTTAGGACACACAGGAAATATAAAATGCTGTGTTAAAAAGTGCTTTTTCAAATTGCTGAGTTGTAATGTTCCAGAAGGAACCCACCAGCACTCCAGTGTAAGATGTAACATCCAAAGATCAAGCTCAGTCATATTTAATCCACCCACCCTTTCAACCCAACATTAGTATCATAAAAGCCAATAGCAGTAATTAGGAGCCCATTGGGACACAGTGTTTATTCTTTTCATGGGTGATTGGCTGATTAGCAGTTCCTTCTTTCTGGCAAGACATTTAGTAATGAAATAAACCCTGGATCTGTTCCTGAAATCCAACAATCAATCAAGTCTTTTGTTTCCTTTCAGGGGATCTTACCCTCTTGGGATGTTTGCCTGTAGCCAAGGACAGAGGTTTTTTTGTTTGTTTGTTTTTGTTAGTGTGTTTGTTTTTGTTTTTGTTTTTTAGTGCCAGAACATGATGCTGAAAATCAAGGCAACCATTTCCAGTTTCTGGGCGCTCTTGTTCATTCAACAAAGGCACCCGCTCTTCTGCCTCTTAGAGGTCTCGCGTGACTTCTGAGACTTCTTCCATCTTTCAGCTTTATATATGACATCAAAGGACAGTCCCACAAGCAGTGTCAGACCGTAACAAATGGACTGTGATCATTTTACCACAACAGCTTACCTTTCCCAGTTGGGTTGAGGCTTCCTCAGTGTGCTCTGGTCACAACTCAGTGACTGGAGCTCGCTTGAGTTGTCAAAGGTCACAGAAAAGATGCTGCTGTTCCTATAAGTGGACTGGGGTCCAGAGCTATATGCAGATTCTCTTCCTCCTCAGGGGATCCTTAATAGGGAAACCAGTATTAATTTGGGTCAGCAGTTTTGTGGTTTTGAGCTGAAGTAGGAGTTGGAGTATGATGCTCTCCTAGGAGGCCAACTTCCCATTCATTCAAAAATAGTGAAATCCTTTCAGACCTAGCCTTCTGAGAGGAAATGTAAATCTGCTGTTAATCAGAAACTTTTTTTTTTTTTTTTTTTTTTTTTTTTACAAAGGGAGTGGAGCTTGCTTCCATCGCTGTTTCAGGTTGTTGTGGATATATCTTAGCTCCCTGCCAGCAATATTCCTCCTTTCCAAAGGTCCAGCTTCCTTGGATTTGTTCTTAGAATTAATTTCATTTGTTATGATTTCTTTTTTTTTTTAGATGGTATTTGTTCTATGCTGAATTTATTCTGTTCAGTATTTGTTCTGTGCTGAATGTTACACAAAATAAGAAGTCTCTGTGGGTTAACACGCCATCATAAACATAGTGGAAGATAGACCATGCTGTGAGAAACAGCAGTAATCTAAAACACAGCTCTAGATCTGGCTAAAAGTTTTCCACATTTTTCTAAACATTCCTTGAATGTTTAGGTTTCCTAAAAAGGCCTTTCCGCAGTGAATTATGAGGTGGCCTGTGCCAATTCTTTGTCACTGAGGTTGCTCTACGGTCTTGTATATGTCGGCTTTTCAAGGTAGTTTCTAATATCAGTAGGACTTAAAGAAATTAATTTCAAGTTGGAATGGCTTCTCTTGATTCTTTTATGAATCACTTAATGCACTGCAGAATTGTGCAATGTGTTCTCTCTGTACCGTCTTGTTACCTTTCACAAAACTGAAATTGCTCTCCAATTTATTTTTCCTTTTATTTGCTAAGAATAAATCTTTTCTTTCTCTTTGTTATTACCCATTATTTGTCCATAATCTGAACCCTCAGGCAAAAAGTTTATGTGTCAAGAAATCCAGGACATTTCATCCTTAAAATATATGAAAGTCAAGGACTTTAGACCTTTTAATCTTTCTCTTTCAGTGAAATCAGTAAGAGAGGATAAAATTTCCAATTTGCTGCAGCAAATAGATGTTCAGTTGTGAAAGCTGGTTTAGACATTTTGTCCAGGTGTTGGCAAAACAAAAAACACATGTCTTCTTTGGATCTGTCGTTTGCTGTAATCCTTAGCAAATCAAAAAATTCCAAGAATCATTTTGATAGATATTTTAAGTGAAAATGAAATATATGGATCAAAAAATAGCAGAGGTAAAGTAACACAGGTTTTATTAAATCCTATGGACTAGGAAGTGTCCACGGACTTGAAATATCATAGATCTTGGTTCAGATCCTGACTAGTTCATCTAGAAAAAGTGAGGTTGCAACATTAAACTGCAAACTTTTGTGACGGACTTAGACTTTGGAATTAAAGCTTAGACTTAGACTTGGAATCAAAAATCTCTCTTTTTGAACTTTGCCCACTTTGGACAAAATAGAGTGAGAATAACTTTTTTTCTTTTCAGTTATTAGAACCCTCCCTGTGTGGTAAGAGGACCACAGGACTTTTGCAATCAGGTCGTCAGGTCTTCAGTCAGTCAATGAGATACAAGTAGTTTAAGATAGGTACAATTCACAGTATCTGCTATTTAGATTTCTGCTCTGAATTAAGTAGAGATAGGAATTGAATTTTTGTCCCCAGGTCAATATTGTAAATATGGGTTATGAAGTTTAAAACAAAAAAAGGAGGGAGATAAAGTGGATGGAAGTACTTCTTTCTCATCAGTTCTGCAGCAGTAAGCTAAATCCCTTTGTGACAAGGAAGGAATGGCTAAACGCACAGCCACCGGAGATAGTTTATGCACTTAAAACACCAACAATATATGGGCTGATCACAACAGTTGGCACTCTGTGTATTTTGTCTCATCCAGTTTTCCAATTTACTCTCCTGCTAAACTCTTAGATCTTTGAGGCAAATACTCTATTTACTTGTACAGGATCTAAGAACCTGCAAAACTTTAGGACTGCAATACTGCCAGAATTATAAGTAATAGCTACAGCAATAGCTACAAAGATTCTGGGATAAGCAACATAGAGAAAAAAAGTAACATGAAAAAGCAGTCCTTATCAGCAAATTTCTGAGCAACTTAAAATAGTACACATATATATAGCAAGAATCACAATTAAAATGGAATGTTGTTAAAATGATATTTTGATATTCTATTTCAGTCATTGGAAAGATTATACTTAAACTGTAGCTGAAAGAAAACAATGTTATTTGTTGCTGCTTAAATCAGACATCTTTGCAAATTGGTAATCTACTCATCTATAGAACGAACTAATACGTGTCAGAGCTCTTAAATTGCCAATCTAGTTTCATTTCTTTTAATTACGATAAAGTTAGCGTACATTTTGAACATTGGTACCCTGAGGCAAACTGTTTGTGTTATGGGAGAACATCACAGCTGAGATATCTAGCTTCAAACACTGATTTGTGAATATATTGTTGGTCAGAAGAGGCTGGAATTGGAGGAGATGCTTGTAAGCCTCCAGCTAGAGGAGGCGTGGAATACAGATTAGGTAAACTTGGAAGAGAAGAAGCAAAATAAAAGAGACAATAGGAAAAACGTAGAGAGAGAAATTAATTTAAGAGAGTGTCATGTCTATCTGTCCATAAGTCCATGATACTTGTTTTGTAATTTTTGGCAGGCAATGTAAAATCTTGTTACATATCACCATTGATAAAATAGGTATGAAAATACCCATTATGCAAGTAATCCTAGGAGGATTCTTTAGAATGTTGTGGCATGAAACACATGACAAAGATTCAAAATGTTATTTTTTCAATGCCATATTCTGGAAGTTCATCTTTCCATATAGGTTTTTTATTTACATGAAGGAAGATGGCATCCCTGCCAGCTTTTAGAAGTTCCTTTCAAGGCAAAAGGTCTCAACTTTAAGTTTCGTATTAATTTTCAAAAAGTGATAGATTTGTTGATTGAGAACCCTGTGACAAAGTCAGCAGGTATCATGACTTCATTATAATTTCCTTTTGACAGTACAATCTTTCAAGGTTTGGGGCTCATGCTGAGTATGTAAGAAACAGCACAGATTGGGAAAGGCAAAATCAGAGTCTAAATCAATTCGCTTCTTTAACTAATATCCTCCAAGCTCTACTAAAGTGAGTATGAGCTCATTTGAACAGCAAGGAGGTCTGTAACTTTTGAGATTGTAAAACTGCAGACTGGCTACTTTGGAGTGAAATATTGCTATGGTAAGCAATGTGCTATATCAATTTCTTGCCAATAATTTAATTAATATCTCAGCAAGGCAACAACTAAAACTGTAGTTTATAAATTATGCATATATAAGCTTTATTTTAAGCCACAAATCAGAACATTTTTGTTGTTTAAAGGCAGCAGGCTGAAAATTCCAGCCATGTGAGTTACAGCAGAGGCATGTGTAAATTGCTGACCCATTGCAGGATGGCCTGCTATTTTCCACAAGATTGCTCAGTGAATTGTATTACCAGGGCTATTGATTGCAGAATGATTTGAATTGGGAAGTGGAGGAAAGTATATCACAACTCTGCCCAAGATTTATCTGACCAAAATCATTGAGAAAACTATGCTGCTGCATCAGATGGCTTTAGAAGAGAAAAGGCATGAATCTTTGTCTTAGCCTGAACTTACAAGCTTTGGATATGTATTAGAGCTTCTGCACTTCCTGACAGTCTAGCTTTTACTCTCGTAATGTTTTTGATGCAAAAATATTACATTAAGAATGCATCATTCCAGAGCACAAAAGGAATCCTTCTGAGCTATCAGAGCTTTTGATATGGTTCTATAGATTGATATTATTCCAGAGGTTGGAGAACATCTCAGGAAGTTATCTGGTACAAGCCCCCTGCTCAAGCTAGAGCAGCTTGCCTTAGACCATTTCCAGTTGAGTTTCTTCAAGAATGGAGACTCCTCTCTCTCCTGTCCGGGTATTTATTTGTAAGAGCTCTAACCATAAGAAATGAAATCAGCCTTCTTAAATTCATGAATTTTAGAAAAATTGAAGACTAGTCAATATGTTTTTAAGCAAGTCTCTCCTTTGTCATTGCATTTTCAAGCAACATCCTAGTTAGTTACATGGTCAATTTTATCTGCCCTCCAGGAATTACAACTTTAACATTTGAGATTTGTCAAATATTTTTATGTATAGAGCAGATAGATCAACTGATAGGATCATAATCACGTTGTGTGTGCTGTTCTAAAGCTTAAATTCCCTGTACTTTATACCCATTCTTTCAGAAAAACAGTATGCTCCAGTAAACATAGTAATTGTTTATTTTCAGTTTACATTAGAAAACATAATTACTGTAGCTACTACTATGGCCTGCATTATATATCATGCATTAAAATATTAAATAGTTTTGATATTAGTGTTAAAAATAAATGTCATGTCAGTATATCTTCAGTTAAAACCAGTAATTTGATGGGCATAAGTTTGTTAAAGCACTATAGCATAAATTGACCTGAAATACACAAATAACTATTCCTCTGTTTAGTGAAGTGTTTAGCCATCTGCATAGTACTAACTTCGGTGGGATTTATTCATGCATTTAAACTTAAGGACATGTTTAAGTGTGCTGATAAAAATGGATTGGATTATGCCTTTGATTGCCTAAGTTCTCTGAGGAATTTAGACCTATGTGTCTCTTCTGAGCTGCCAAATCTCCTCATGGTTGTCTGTCTTCAAAGGTCCCAGACTTAAGAACAAAGGCAGATTTTACATTATAGTTTCCAGTTTGGCTAATAAGGTGGGACCTAGAGATTGCCTTGACAGATAGGTCGCGCTAGGACAATCTGAAGTACCAACCACATGGTTGCTAGGGACTAGGCTGAACAGTATCCTTCCTCAGGTAACCAAATTACCCACATGTTTTTTGGGACTGCGACTGGAAATTACAGTGGAATTGCAAACATGCCAAGGCCTTTAGGTGACAAAGAAGCCTTGCAAAAGGCCTTGCTTCTCTAATGCTCAGCTGTAAATACCCTCCCTTGCTTTCCCTCCATTTCACCATCCTCTGGCTTTTTATGAGTTGATAACTAGAGACTTCTATTTACTGTTCTTCCTCTGGTCCAATCAAATTTTATATCAGTTTGTGACCTGTGCAGCTTGGATGGAATTTCTATAGTCAACTCAAAAGTCCTGAAGTTAGGAGATCTGCACCAGCAGTGCTATCCCAAGCACACAAGTTGGTTCTGTTGCTAATGGAGCTATCAAAACTTCCATAGTTGTCACTGGGACAAGGCATTTGGATCTTGAACCCACTAAGTGCTAGGCATCCCTCAAGAGCTCGAGTGGTGTGGAAGATGTCAGGGATGTCACAGAGTGGAGCTGTGTGTGATTTTGTAAAAGGGTATGGACAATTAGAAGACCTGGCAGTCCATGCATGATTGTGACTCCTGTTTCATCAAAAGGAAGAGTAGTGTATAAGGGCCATATTTTAAAAATAAGCACATGCAGGAAATATGTGAGTCAGCAGTCAGAATAACTAGCACTTAACTTCAGAATGTGTTAAATTCATGTGCCTTTCACTTGAAGTCTCTGGATGCAGGCAAGATGCTATTCTGAAACTTAGGTGTGCTGGCCTCATATGATGTGTTATATATCATCTATACTCTGACAGATCTCTTGAGGTATTATCTTGTTTTCTTGCTGGGTAACCTATTATTGTTGTATGCTGCTTTTTTAGAGAGGAAATACTACCCATAATATTATTGCCTTAGGTTTTTCACAAAGTATATACATAAACCAGAAAAGCTTTATAGTAACACTTGTTTTGTGAGCATTTATGGTATTAAAAAATGGTTAATGAGTAATAAAACACTTAGGACTTTTTTAGGGTCTTTTGTCTTATTTTGAATGTATTGATTATACATGTATCACTCCAAAGATCGATCTGACTACAGGCTTAAACATGGAATCACTGTAATCATCAGTTATATATAATGCTATCAGAATAGTTTAATACTGTGACCATAATAACGCTATTTCTATAGTATTCAGCATTTTCATCGATGAATTGGAAGTAGTTAGAAAATCATTGCCACCAAAATTTGTGGATGACATAGAATCATAGAATCATAGAATGCTTAAGGTTGGAAGGGACCTCTAGAGATCAGCTAGTCCAACCCCCCTGCACACACAGGGTCACCTAGAGCACGTGGCACAGGACTGCATCCAAGCGGGTTTTGAAGATCTCCAGAGAAGGAGACTCCACAACCTCTCTGGGCAGCCTGTTCTAGTGCTCTGGCACCCTCACTGTTAAAAAAATTGTCCTTAAGTTCCTGTGGAACTTTTGATGCTTCAGTTTCCAGCTGTTTCCTCTAGTTCTGTCAGTGGCCACCAGTGAAAAGAGGCCAGCACCATCCTCCTCACTGCCTACTTATAGACACTGATCAGGTCTCCTCTCAGCCTTCTCTTCTCCAGGCTGAACAGGCCCAGCTCCCTCAGCCTCTCCTCATAGGGCAGATGTTCCAGGCCCCTGATCATCCTTGTAGCCCTGCGCTGGACTCTCTCCAGCAGCTCCACATCCCTCTTGTACTATGGAGCCCAGAATTGGACACAATACTCCAGATGTGGCCTCACCAGGGCTGAGTAGAGGGGCAGGATCACCTCCCTCGACCTGCTGGAGATGCTCTTCTTAATGCACCCCAGGATCCCATTGGCCTTCTTGGCCACGAGGGCACACTGCTGCCTCATGGTCAACTTGTCGTCCACCATGACACCCAGGTCCCTCTCTGCAGAGCTGCTCTCCACAAGGTCAGTCCCCAGCCTGTACTGGTGTCTGGGGTTATTCTTCCCCAGGTGCAGGACCTTGCACTTGGCCTTGTTGAATTGCATGAGGTTTTTCACTGCTCAGTTGTCCAGTCTGTCCAGGTCCCTCTGGATGGCAGCGCAGCCCTCTGGGGTATCAGCTACTCCTCCCAGTTTGGTATCATCAGGAAACTTGCTGAGGGAGCACTCTGTGCCTTCATCCAGGTCATTGGTGAATAAATTGAACAGGACTGGACCAAGGACTGATCTCTGGGCGACACCACTAATTACAGGCCTCCAACTAGACTCTGCACCGCTGATCACCACTCTCTAGGCCCTGCCATCCAGCCAGTTCCTAATCCACCTCACTGTCCACTCATTTAACCCACACTTCTGGAGCTTGCCCAGGAGGACTTTGTGAAGAACGGTGTCAAAAGCCTTGGTGAAGTTGAGATAGACGACATCCATCGCTCTCCCCTCATCTATCCAGCCGGTCATTCCATGATAGAAGGCTATCAGCTTAGTCAAGCATTCCCCTTGGTGAATCCATACTGACTACTTCTGAGCACCTTCTTGTCCTCCATGTGCCTAGAGACAACGGCCAGTATGAGCCGTTCCATCACTTTTCCAGGGACGGAGGTGAGGCTGACTGGCCTGTAGTTGCCTGGGTCCTCCTTCTTGCCTTTTTTGAAGACTGGCGTGACATTGGCTTTCTTCCAGTCCTCCAGCACCTCCCCCGTTCTCCAGAATCTTTTGAAGATGATGGAGAGTGGCTTAGCTATGACATCTGTCAGCTCACATAGAACAATAAATGTTTATGAAGACAAGTAAATTATACTGAAATTAATTAGTAAATTAGACCTATTGAAATAAATAATAATTTTTAAAAACTTGCAAAAGTAGAACGTACACTGCACATCTGAAACAGGGGTCTACAACTATGATTTATACATACAACTGCAGTATAAATGTCTGTGTCAGAGTCAGTTATTGTAGACTTCCTTAATAGATAATGGTGAAGAACAGACACTTTTCAACTGCTGTTCCTCTGGCGTACTTTAAAATCTGCGCCAAGATAATATAAGTAACTTGGACCCTGAGAGTTCCTGGTTCAATGTCTAAGAAGAGGAGTTGTTAGCAGGAAGAGGTATGCCTTTTTCCCTTGATACAGAACATTTGTGAGATATAAATGTGAGATGTTAAATGTATTTGCTAATCTTATTTTTCTCTTTGTTAAAAACATCTATTTAAATAGATTTCTCATAGTTGTTTTTGATACCTCTTTTTATGTTTCCTGAGTAAACATAATCATATTATAAATAAGCTAGGCAATGTTAACAGAAGGGTATTCACACTACCTGATGCAGGTGGTTGTTCTTCTGCACTGATTTTACACAAGCTTTGGGGAAACTTTCATCTTGATTTAATTGCCTAAGTACTTAAATGTGAATGGTGTGGATGATTGTTAAATTTCAAATTATCAGTAGAATTCAGAATATTATGAGTCTGTGCAGGTCACATAACCTTCCAGACACCGGAGTCAGTAATCCATGAAGATAAGTGCTGTATGAGCAGCTGATATCAATTAGGTAAGGTCATGTAGCCTGTCTAATATTGAACAGTGTATGCAATATGGCATGCAATTGCAATATAAGTTATTTTACTTTCAAATTCAAAAATGCAAAGTGCTAATTGAACTTCTTCAAAAGCAAAAGAAAAGCTTTTTCTCTTCTGACAGCTCAGCTAGCTGATGAGGACAACCTTGTGCAGGTTGGGCAGGATGGTTGCATTGGTATTTATGGAGCTGGCGTGATTTGTCACACAGTGGGAGGCAGGGGAAGACTTCAGAAGTCAGAGGTGGATCTCAGAGCATGTTAGTTCATTAGAACAAGCTTCTGTGCAATGGTCGTTTCTCTTAACTCTCTAATTCAAATTGAAGATTGGAAGTGAGTGAAATCCTAAAGTGAAGGACCGTAGCTCTTGTGATTAAGAGGTGAGTTAGATTCTTAAAATTTAATCCAGGGTACAAGTATAAAGATAATGCAAGTCTCAATATGGAGTCAGATTATTCTATCATAATTTCTTTCACAATCTTCTGTACTTACCAGTAAATATGTTTTTCTTCAGCTATACAATCTTCTGTTGCAGCCTGCTACCCTATCCCACCATTGTATCTTCAACATTAAATACTGTTTCTCTATGGAAACTAGAAATACTGAAAATGTTTTAGAAGATGTGATCTCAGATATTTCAGGAAACCACTCAAGCATGTGTTTCCCGTGCTGTGCCTGTAACTGCACACACCTGTGACTGTCCGACGTGTACCAGCTCCTGTTGCTTCTGAAGCACTCATGTCACAAACTTGATTTAGTGACAGTATAGCAGCTTCTGTATCATTCTCCTACCAGCATTTTTCCTCATCTTACTAAAATTAAAGCTAAGCAAGAGATGCAATATCATCTGTTAGTGTTTTCGTCTTGCAGCAAAGTCTAAAGCAATGAGTTAATGGGTTTGCTAGAAACCTACTTTCAGTGGCTGCTACACTATTAAATAGAATTAGACAAAATTGTTAACATATGCTTTAAAAGCATAATATATCAGCAAGCTATTTTAAAATGTCATGCCCTTATCTAAATGTGTCTGAGCTCTTTTGAAATCTCCTTCAAGGAAAACCTAAGAAATGCTCTTTTGATTTGAACTTAGCATTTTGATCAGAATTGTTCTTTTGTGTGTTTTACAGGTGTAGTTGACACCAAAATTGTCAGAAATTAAGCAGATCACAAAGCTGTGGTCAGCTCTTTATGTGAAATGTTCAGTGTTTGAGATATCCCTAACAAATTGTTAAAATATGATACTCCAGAAAACGTTATTTTTAAGACAATTTTAAAGCTTTCAGAAAGAAATACAAGAACAGAATTATATGCCAAAGAGAAGATTATGGTTATATGTTCATAGATTTTATGTCCAGAAGGAACCATTACGATCATTCGGAGTGATATTTCTGTCTTGTTCAAAATCATATCCTGTTATACTAAATATTAAATCTGTAATTTCTTCATGAGCTACAGTTTCCAGGCTTTTACAGTTATAAAACTAACATTTGCTGGTGTTTACATTACATAGCTATATTTCATTTTTGTATTTAGAACAGAAGATACTGGGCATAGGTACCTTTTGATCTTGTTTTTTACTGTTCTCACTCTTAGATAGCTTTGCATATTTTTGTCTTTATGGGGCTGGATACCTGAACACTGGAAATGAGCATGAAGCGAAGATGTCCTTGAACCTGCTTGTTGTAGGAAAGGGAAGGAGAAAGAGAGATGTAGGAGTTAATTATTGTTTGGAGTTTCTGGTCCCCACTTCTCCATTTTGTGGAGAAAAAGTGACTTTATACATTGTATGTAAACTCAGTAACATTTTAAACGAATGGGTAGGGAGCACTTTTAGGAAGAGTCAAAATCAGAAAGGAGTCAGAGAAGAAGGGAAACGAGAGTAGAGCATGGGAGAAGGGAGAAGGAAAACATATCTATACTGTCAAAATTCACTCATTTCTAAGAAGAGGATCTGAGATATGTATGTGTTCAGGACACTAGAACAGTAAAATGGACAAGGGAAATAACTCGTTCTTATGACCAAAGTGAGAGCAAAGGAAGAAGAGGAGGTAGAACAGGATTCATTTTCAAATGCTTTTTTTTCTGTGGTCATTGATGTCTAGTTATCTCAGGAGAAGGTACTTTTATCATAAATTTTCCTATCACCTGAAGCCAGAAGCACAGAACATTTTACGTCTGATGACCATACAAATAGATTTTAATCATCCTAAAAGATGCCCTCAATTTTTCTTATTTCACTTTCTTTCTTTTATTATGTGTGGTTATAGCTTCATTTTTACCAGTGTGACTAATGAAACCTAAACTATGGCAAACCGTGTCATATTTAAAGCAACTGTTGACATTTAGTGGTGTCTTGTGTACCACAGATTATTTTCATGAGCATTTACAGGATGTGATGAACAGAGCTAATCATGTCCTTTCTCAAGCTCTTTAAATGTGGGTTGGAATGCATATCTACAAGCTTAAGACTTCCATTTTACACGGTTGCTCATGAGCATAACTAGATATAAAGGCTGGATGTATTCTGACAGAAAAAAAGTCTTTTGATTTACAAGCTGAGTATAAAATATGATATTCAAGCAACTGCATTTAAAAAAAATGTTATTGAATCCTGTCATCTAAGGGAGAAAAAAATGTTTCTTTATATGGCCAGAATGTTTACCTTACATAATATTTTGTATTTGCCCATTCTGAAGGGACAAACAGATTTCAATTTTTTGTTTGCTTGAATTATGTAGGTGAGCCTTTGTACTTTATATACCCCAAATAATTACAAGAAAACTTGAAAGCATGCAGCATCCACCTTTTTGTAGGTGCTGGGTGTGAAGAGTCTAGGGTATAGCTTGTTTTACTTGAAGAACCAAATATAACACTGGAAATTGTGTTGCATTAAAAGGACTACTGCAGTGGGTGGAGCTGTAGACACCGATCTCCCAAGGTCTGTAGGTGCTGGTTTACCTTGTGTGTCACAGCATGGACTCACCTTTTATGAGGCCCCTGTATGTGTTTGGAGAGAGTGGATAGCAGGGTGAGGAATAATAAACCTCAACATTACTTTTGTCTTTCCTAGACTAGACTGTGGGTCCAGCAAGCACATGCAGTGATGCTTCTGCATCCAGTGGACCGTACTTGTCTTGTTTTGAATATTGCTGTGAAAAAGTATGTGTTCCAGCTCTCTGTTCTACTTCCCTAACAAACCCTCATCACCTTGTCTCTCACTTCTCTCTAGTATGTTGCAACATGTGAAACTTGAGTGGTAGAACATGCCAGTTCCAGCCATCAGAAGATTGTCACGCATTTATGTGGCTAGATTACTTAGCTAATGTAGACCAAGCAACAAATATTTGTTGCTTGAAAGAACAAATTCTCATGTTTAGTGCTGGTGGTAGCAAGAGAGGAAATAATTAGACATCACACCATATCATTAGTCATGTCGCCAAATCTTCCTTCTTGTTCCTTCAGTAAGGGTGCTTTCTCTCCTTGTGCAGATGGGGAAAAAAAAAAAAAGAAAGAAAAGGCTCTTCCTTTGTAGCTGGCAGCTCTGCACACCTGGAGATTTGAATGTAAACATGTTCTGAGAAGAGCTGCTTTGAATGGATGTTACTTTCTGGAAAGTTAAATCTCCCATAACTGTTACTGCCATGCTCTTAGATTAAATTAAAATTTGGCATAATTATTAATCATTTCAGTTATTTTCATAATTCCAACTCCGAGGCAGCTTTGTATTTTCAGCTGGCTTAGGCATATCACATGGCTGTGACTTTCAAATCATTGTCCAAGTGAGAGACACAACTTGGAAAAATATTATTAGCCTGGAAGGCAGAAGTCTTCTCAGTGACACTTCTCCCTGGCCATTTTGCAGCCTCTGCTTGACTGCTCTGAAGCAGCATTTCATGAACTTGAGTGTTTAGAAAAGAACAGGACTTCTTTGATGTATGAAATCTGATGAAAGACTGTACTAGATGTGTAAAAGGGCCAGCTAACCATGACTTTGCTCATTCTTATATATACCAATCCCCCAAATGCCTGATCTTGAAAACACAGAAAACATCTCATTGAAACCTGTGTCTTAAATCCTTCTCAGGCCTGGGCATCCTGCTGAGCTTCCTCCATCCTAAAGTCTCTTGCAAAAGGGATAAGGGCCATGAATCCAGAGGGGGTTGGGAGATTATCTGTCCAGTAGACACTTCTATTCTTCACCTGATACAAAGCCAGCAATCACTTAACCCTGTGTGCTAGTGCAGAGACTTGAGGAAACCCCAACCCTGCTCTGCTTTGTGTTCCTGGGGAAGTGCCAGAAGAGCATGGAAAGCAACCCAAAGGGTGGCGCAAGAAAGCATAATCCTGTGTCAATGACAGCCTTAAACTGATTCATCTTTCACTTCCACTGTGTATAAAATATATCTTAATGATGCTTTGCATCAATGAATGGACTGTAACTTGTATAGTTTTTGCCTTTCATTTACATATCGGTCCTAATTCACTTGCTTCTCAGTTTTTTATTTGTAAGACTTACTAAATGTTTACAGAAATACTCAGAAAGGTATTTAGGACAGTGAGAAAAGACAATTTAACAGAATTGTTCTTTTTCCTGTGCTCCTTAAACCTAGAATTTCACAGACATCATTATTAATATTTTACAGACCAGTTATATTTTTGATAAATCAGTGCAGCAACACTGCAAAGGTTTTCTAGAAACAGATTGTTACAGACTAATAGGCTGAGTTCAGCCTCCTGGAAGTTATGTAGCTTTCTAAAATTAGGGAAAGTTACACTGCAGCTAACATATTCAGTGTAAGTCTATTACAAATCCATGACAAGACTAGGTGTATGTGAACTGGGCTGATAAAATTTCTGGAGTATGAGTTTGTTTCTCCTAACATTCACCTTATGTCTTCTGGTGACAAATTCAGCAATGAACAAGATTATTTCCAGGTGAACTTTTTAATCAGAGGCCTGATTGTATAGGAGGTACATGCAAAATGCACAAGGGTCAGGCTGCCTGCCTTGGTATGTTCTGCAGAACGGTGGGATAGCCGAGACCAATCTGGATTTAATCAGCCCAGGGAAACGCAGGGACTGGCTCTTTTAAATGCAGATGGAAAAAAACACAATTGCGAATTAAACGTGATAGCGAGTGCTGGCTCTCACTCTAAATACTTTCTGCTTCAAATTGGGGATAAGTAAGGAGCAATGGAATAAGAAAAATATATATTTCAAAGCAGATACAGATTATAGACTACAGATTATGTAGGCCTTTTAACAGAATTAGTTTTGTGATACCCAGTAAGCATCTATTTGTTGCAAAGTGCTTGGTTAGAGGACGACAACACACCTTTTCTGTTAATCTCCCCACTTCCACCCAGCCTGAAGGCTGATTTTTTTAAGATTGCATTTAAAATATTTCTGAAATAATTTGCTCTTACATAACCCTCTTGAGAGTAGCAGAGCATTTTACAAAGATGGAGAGAGATAATGAACACAGTGTCTTAAAGGCCAGATTTTTAAAGGTATTTAAGTGCTTGTAGCAATGGAAATTGCAAATCTAGATGCTTTTGAAAATCCCTCGAGATGCTTTGCTGTGTCTGTAGATGCTTTAATAAATTTGTTGCAAGTGGTTTGCCTCAGGTGCAGTTAGTTACTGCTAGAGAGCTGAAAAGAGAAACTGTTTCACTTACTACTGCAACCATTAATCATTTTTACCTTCATTATGACAAAGTGATAAGAAAATATAATTGTTTGTACAGTCAAATGGAATAGGGAAGAAATAACAATGAATTATAAAACAAAACAGAGGTTTAGCTTTTTTGGAGCAGTAGGTTCTCATGTTAGCTCATGGCTAGAGTTGTAATGAATGAAGGTAGACTGCTGTTTGTAAAGTCCTTATCATCAGTACATTGCTGATCAAAATTGTTTGCTAAATCTTTTCTACAAGGTGGTTGTGGGTCTGTGAAGTATTAGGTTGCAGTTTTTCGAGAGAATTTCATTTGCTCAGTCTGTATCTGTAATAAAAAGTCGCATGCTGTTCCTCTGTTCCAGAGATCACAATTCTTTCTATGAACTTAATATCTTGTTCCAGTATTTAATATTTGAAAGTTTGCTTTCATTTTCCATGATATCATCTCATTTACTTGCACTAGCAGTCCAAGAGTGAGCTGATTCATGAGTAATTTTCTGTCAAGCAAGCACAGAGTGAAGATGACCGTCAAATAAAATGAATTTCTATGTATTTGCAAATGTAATGATGATACAGTCCCTGTAACTTGCTTTTGTTACTGTAATCTTTTATAGCCTGTTTTTCATCATTACATATACACATGGTTTATTGGCTTTCTCATCAAATGCTTTTGTTTCCTTTAACCAGGATGCTGAGAAACTGGCAGGTGAAGAGCATGTCTGGAAAAAAGTCAAAGATGCTGTGAATGGAGTGAAACATCCCAAATCAGGAGAAGGTATCCTTTTAGTAACAGGCTACCATCTGTCATTTAGGTGTGAGAACAATTCAGAAAACCCTTTTTTCAGTAAAACTAAACATTATGAAAAAGCACACATTTCTATAATCATTAGGATAAGATATAATAATCATCATTAAGATAAGTTAAAATAATAATTTATAACAATTAATGAAATTGGTTGGGATGAACTTGTGGTAATAAATAAGATCAGTGCCTAATGGCCATCAAGTAGATATTCCATCAAAAAATAGTGAATAGCAACAACAACAAAGGAAAGATGAGCAGGTGGAGGTTTTTAACAAGAAGAACGTGGGTGTACCGATCCATACTCAGCTCTCACCTTATCTATTCAGTGGAATTTCACTGGCCATGAATTTGGCCATATTGTAGAAGGGTGCCTTACTGTTTTCTGACACTTGGGCTGTATCTGGTGATAGAATAAACTTTTCTGGTATTCTTTTTCAGCAGCAGAGAGAGTAAGTAGGCTTAGTGGTTTCCCAGGCTGGAAAGATTACTAACTACTGGTTAGTAATCACAAGCTTTTATGTAGTAAAAAAAATTGATTTTGTTTCGGTTTGTTAACAAAAGGGCTGTCATTAAAGAAAATTTTAATCTCATGTAACAATTTTCTTATATTTTGTAGTCTTGTTTAAATTTCTGTGTAGTGAGTGGATTGAGATAGGCAATACTGTACCCAATCTCCAGGCATTCAGGTATAATTCTAGGGGTATGTTTTGATTTAAATATTAGATTATAGATATGCAACATGTAATTGCAGTCATTTTGCTACCTGACAGAATGGTGCGAAGTAATGTCCCTGTATTTAATTTCAGGCGAAATCGCGCATACTGAATTTTTCTTAAGGTCTTTAATTAAATTTACTCTTTTAACTGCTATTTTTAAAGGGAATTGGATACTAAGGAGTACAAGGTATCAGTCCTTGTTGTTTGTTCTGGTTTTGTCCACAGACATGTCTATTTGATATGGGGCATCTCTCCTTCTATTGCAACACAGTGCCATAATAAGCACTGTCCTATACATGTCTATATGTATAATGGGCATGCACTGTCTAGTGCAGTACCTGAGATGTGGCTTGACATTTGTAGGTTCACCAAGAATGAATAGAAAATATTCCTTGTCGACTGAGGCACTTAGTAATTAGTTTCTATGAGTGGATTTCTTTAGCAAATTAAACCAACAGTTTCTACAGTTTAGAAAGTTAGTGAAAGTTAGTGCTGAGTTTGACTTATCAGTGTTGTCTTGCTAAATCTGCACATAGAGAACTTGAAAAATGCATCTGAGTAATATCCAAATTGCGGTTTAAGCGTACAAATTGAGAAACTAAAGCCAAGTGCAAGGGGCTTACTGCGGAGGAAGAGATTCCTTGGTATCCCAAGCCACTGAACAGTAGAAGAGCAGCTTGAGAGCTGCTCCTCTAGTCCCGGGCACAAGCAGGAGAGCCAGCTTCTCTTTTATCCTGTTGCAGGTGATGTTGGACTTTCTAGTTTGCAACCTCTGTAGCTGAAAATGTGGTCTAAACAGGTTTTGCAATACAACGCCTTTGCTATTAGGTGTTAGTTAATGAATGAAGCAATATATTGAGAAATTAAAGTATACAGAGTAATACCATGCATTAGTTAAAATGAAAAGCTTTCAAGAATGTCAGTGCTTTGAACTTAATAAGAAAATGGTATCAAGTGGAAATAATATCCCTCATTCTTCTGTTTGTCCATCCTTAATCAGTTGTAAAGAATACATGGATGTTTGCCAGAGATATAAAGGTTAAGGTGCAATTTTGTAATAACACATTCCTTCCCTTATATGGTTCTTTCAATCCAAGGGCATGAGAGCAGTTCACAAATAATTAGTTTAGCCTTGTAACAACCATGCTATAAATCCTGGGCCAGCCACATAGTGGTCACATTCTTAAAGTTACATATATAAATATTCCCATGTTCAGGAAGGACTAATTACTTAATCATAGGATTATCACTGTCTGCTCAAATCCATTGCTAGTTTGGAGTGAATAATATTTTTGAGTAGTGTCATGAAGATAATTGATGAACCTCCATGAGTTGATTTTATGCAAAGGACTATGATGCAAACAACGTTATTACTGCTGGTCTTATGATAATAATTATTAGGTCTGTTGTTTCATTTGAACTTAGTGGTGTGTATGTTATTATTTTTTTTTGGTGTCAGAGGATTGCTTGCATTCTGAACTCCTATAAGGGTGCTTTGCTGGGCTTACAATATGAGAGAATTGGCGCTCATCTTAGATGCAGTAAGAGAGAGGAGAATCTGATCCAGTAGATTTCACTGTAATGAAAAAATGCTTTGCAGGAATGAATGTCCAGCTAATGTGAATGTAAGCCCCAGCACACTTTTCCTCTTCCAAACACACAGAAATTTTTTTGCAGTACTGGAGGTGAAAAGAGCCTTTCTCCTCTTCATAATGATTTCAAATAGAAAGAAAATTCAGGAACTACAGGAGTGATTTTAACTTCATGAGTTTTCTAAAAAAATCTTGTGCAACTTGGAAGATGTGTGTATTATTTGAATACAAAAATGAAAGATCTCTATTTTAGCTGCAGAAGCATTTTGCTAAGATGCATTTCTGTGGGTTCTTGTCCTTGGGTGTAAGATTTGGAGGAGTATCTTAAGTAAAGATAATATTTTAACAACCTAAAAATACCCCTGAATTTTAGTTTGTTACATATTTAAATAACCTTTCATCTTGTCACCTCTCTTTTACCCCTCATTGCTGAAATACTACCTTCTTTAGAAATTGTTTTGCTAAGTGTAAACAGAGCATAGTTACCTAAGCTGCCACTTATGAGTTTAAGTATGTTTTCAAGAATTGAAGCAGAGTCTGGAATAGTGGTAGCTTTTTTATCTTAATGCCCTGCAGCCCTTACTCCTTCCTAACAACATTTAAAGCTTGTATTTTTGTTTGATTAAAGATATTTCTTTAACTAAGGCTAACAACAGATTGGGAGCAGGTTCTGGCAAAATGCCAGAATCTCTTAAGCAGCAGTGAGGGTTGTCTTCCAGACACAAATATCTATCAGCTGAAAATGCTTGACTGTGCCATGGATGCCTGTATCAACCTTGGATCCTGGGAAAATGCTTTGAATTATGGCATCAGGACTCTTGGACCATACAGGTAAGAGATTCAGTTGATTCAGCTATTTCCAAAGAAGCGGTCTCTCATTAAAAGTGAACATTGTGCTTCATTAACAGTGAATACTGTGCTTTCTCTGGATGCTGCTTACAACTGTTATTTCTAAAATTACCTTGCTGTACATTTTGCCATGCTTCCCTGGGTTAATAGCTAAGGCAGAATTGTCATTCTTCTTGCATAATCAGGGTAAGAGTAAGTAAAATGATAGTAGGAACTATAAGAATAAATGGTTCCCTGTAGTAGTGCTCGTCAATGTTTCATATATCTGGATGCTGACCCCCTCTCTAATCCAAAACTTACTTCCTCATTCCTTGCTCTGGTTTCTTTCGTTGTCGCTGTGAGTGTATCAGTGTTTTATACTGAGATTAATTAAGCTTTAGGGACAGGGATATAGCTGAAATAGTGTATGAACTCTGCATACACTCTGCATAGAGTTTACAGAAAAAAAAATCATTACAAAATGCATTCTCAGTTGGAAGTAACAAGGGCATGTTGCTGTATTTTGTTAGCACTCAGAGGCCAAGGTGATGAAGCACTTGCTGTTCTTTTCTCCTTGCTCCTGTGACTTTCTGACACTGGTGGCACAGGTCAGTGATGGTGCTCTAGGAGATCCAACTTTATGTGATCGGTCTTGGGATGGATTGGAGCCTGGAGTCATAATGCTACTTAGGTCATCTAACAGAGATGGGGCTGGTGTTGCCTGCTCTGTTCAGTGGCTGTCTCTTTTGAAAGCTCTAAAACTCTAAGTCTTGATGTTCAGATTGTTTGTAACTAAATGTTAACTTGTGTTCAACATCAGGAGAAAATATTGCACACACATTGCATTGTGTAATATTTTGTAATATTTTTTAGAGTGTCCATTCTCTTAAGTTCTGCTATACAGTACACAGCATGATATTGTGAAATGTGAGGGGCGAGCAAATGCTAAAAAGTATGTGCTGCTACGGATGCAAACACCTCAGATGATACAGCATATTTTCGCTAGTCAAACCAGGCCGCCATCAGTATTCAGCATTTTGCCTGAGGAAATTTCATCTGACAGCCTGTTTCTGAATAAACCTCTGGTCATCAGCTGAGATCCAACACAGCATTTCAGTGCTTTCACCGTGGTGCAATAGGCAAGACATCTGCATAGGCCGTGGTAGACCCAAGTTGCAGAGACACTGTAAGTTCATAATGACTTCTTATGCAAAGGGGCACAAGTGCCTAGAAAATCTCGGCATTCTCGCAGGTGAAATCCACACTGTGCATGTCCTACTTAATCTTTCAAATAGAGCTTGTGTAGTGCTGCAGTCATACACACTTCCTGCCATCCATCTACCATATGGCAGGATCCACATGAACTGAGGGGATGCCTGCTTGAGCATTCATTTGTTAACAAAAAAAAAAAAACTTTTTAAAATTTTGTAACCCATTAATTCAGTTCTGCATAGTAGAAAACTGAAGATTTTCCTATAGAGATTACAGGCAGACCAAGTGCAATTTTATCAGAAAATTTAATAAAGCTTTCTCTGTTTTGCTTACTGAAGTGCACTGAAGTTTTCGAACTGTTTAATGCAGGAGTTTGGGGATGAAGGAAAGACTTTGACTTGTGCATTCTGTTAGTATCTCTTAGGAAATGCTATTTGCACAAGAAATTTGACCTTTTTTTGCACCTCAAAAAAGTTACCTCTATTATCTTCTGGTCCAAAAGAATTATTTAAGAGAGATTTTCAGTTGTAGTTTTTTCTTTATACTTTCAAGTCACCACAATAAGCTTTGACACACCTGAAACGAAATCCTCAGTTTCTTATTATAACAAATTGTGCCTGAAGCAGCAGGAGAGCAAATCCTAGGAAATCTTTTGGGATGCATTGAATTTCTCCTGTTGAATCAATCCACTGCTTGGCTGCCCCTGCAATTCCATTATAGCTATCTATTTTCCTTCTGTCATATCTGGAAAAATATTCATACCGCTCTCTACAGGGAAATGCCTGAGAATTCAAGCAGTCCATATAAAGAGGAAATCATTATTACAATCTTAAAAGAGAATTGGTCCCCCCAAAATCCTTATTTCAGGTAATGTGTTTATTGTGTATTTCCCATTTCTTCAGCAGCAGGATTAATTTCCACTGCTGTGTGGCATGTTGTATTGTCACAGGAGTTTTTATTATGATGGTTGCTGACTTTTTCTGGAATCAGCCACTTTGTGTAACAAGTGGAGACAGTCAGTTAAACTGCATAAAACTGCCTTATCAAACTGACGTACTGAATATCCATCTTTCTGCTCTAAGTAGTGACAATAACATTAGATGGGGAAGATGTTTAGGACCTCTCCAATATTTTTAGAACTTCCAAAAGAAAGGGAGAGATGTCAAAACGAGAAGCTGCCTACTCTTTTTGCACTGAACTGTAATTGTCCATAATTTATAAAAACCTACAAGTATTTCCCCTGAATAACCTAAGCCAAAAGTATATACACAACTTTACTTGTAAATGTCACAGGGCTAGTTGGTCTGTCCAAGAGCCTTCACAAAAGTCAAGACATTTGCCTTAGCAAAAGCTGCCCCATGTCACAGTCAGCACGCAGCAGCTTACAAAAATAAACTTCCTTGCAAAAAAATCCTCCTGAGCCTTAACCGCAAAACAGCAGAATATCAGCAAGAGGTGTTACATGGGTTTGTCATGTCTCAGTTAACACATTCACACTCTGGGTTGCTACTGCTCAGGAGGGATCCGACTCAGAGATAGCAAGTGAAGCAGATTTCCCTGGCATTACCTCTGAGGAAGGGCCCCAGTGTTAGTCCTTAAATTGCAGGCAAGAAACATATGTTCTGGGGGTTAGGGGTTTTGTTTTGTTTTGTTTTAAATTATTTCAAATATCCATTGCCTACACTGAAGGCAAATGATGGAATTATGCACCTTCTATGAAAACCTGCAGGGTATCCTTGGCTATTGCCCCATGAGGACTGGAGATGAAAGAAGTGGTTGAGTGGCACCGTGGGCCTATTGGATTTAAGAAGCAAAATGGGGCGGGTAGAGTTCCAGGGCATCTCCAGGCTCCTGTGGCAACAGGTCTGGTGACCCTGTGACTGAGAGGGCAGAAATGTCCAGTTCTTTCCTGCACAGCACCACTGATCTTCAGACGGGCTGCTTTAATTAACAGCTCTTCTGCTCTGCTGCAGCCTTAGGAGCTACTGGAGGGCTCCAGCCTCGGGCAGAGTGTGGTCCTGCCTCTGCCCCAGCATCTTTGCCCATCCTTGCCCCAGCGTCCTCCCTGGTGCCGGGCATGCATTTTTCCGGAGTACGATGTTGAATTCCCATGGTGCAAATGAAATGTCAGCCACAGATTTTTTATTTAGAAGTCTTAATAGATTTGCTGGATGAGTATGCTGGATGAGTTTGCTGCATTAAAGTATCTGAACTTTAATCAGAAGGCAGATTTAAAACATGATAGTTGCTGAAGTCTGTTTTCCGAGAGTCATGATTTTGTAAAAAAGCCAAGTAGGAAAGAATAGCTGTAGAACCTATTATTCTCAGAGGTGCACTCAGCCCCTCATCTCTTCTTCAATAAGCTTCTCCAGTAAAGGCTCTTCTGTAAAAATAGATCATTCTTTTTTTTTTTTTCCTGATTCTCCCCACCATTCTTAAGGTGTTTTACGTATTATCCCTACTCTTTGAGGTATGTTTTATAATAAATACATGATAGTTTCTATAACTGATGATAAATAATAATAAATCCATCTTTATCTTTGATCAAATGTATTTGGATCTTTGCTGAGGGGAGGAGAGTCTGTAGTGCTGCCTGCTTTTGAGGGATCTTACTTAAATTTACATTGAAAGCTAAATTGACTAGAAAACTACCCCCCAAAAAAGTGAAGTGCAGTGATGAATAGGGCCACTGGGGGATGCTAGTGATTAAGGGTTAAAGCCCAGGGTCAGCACCAATGGGCACCCTAGTTTGGGGAGGTCCCCCTAAGAACTTGTGCATGGTTGGCAGATTTCTGAACGCGCTGGTAGTAATTCAGTGACTAAAGTTCAGTATCTTGATCATAAAACATTGGTCGTAAACCTAAATCCTACCTCTGGGATCTCCTGAAGGTGGAAAGAACAATTCGAAGGAAGAAAGAATCAAGAGAGCAGAAAGAATAAAATCTAGCAGTGCTGTCTTTTCTAGGGTTTTGAAAAGTGGCCAAGGATATTTATCTGTAATGTTTAGGGGAAAACGTGGAAAGAGGAGACACACAAAAATCTTACCAAAGAACTGAAAGACATTAAAAATACAGCCCATGGGAAAATATCTGCATAATAGGGGCATCCTTTATTTCCATTTTCTAAAAAAGACTAAGATTTGGGAATTACCTCAAAAGGACAACATAATTGTGTCTAGTGAATGATTCCATTAGTTTGTCATCTTGAAATAGTAAAAAGGTCAAGTAAGCATCAAAGGTTTGTGAAAGGAGGAGAGAGGTACATCTGCTAAGAGGGTAAACTGCCTCTGTGAATGTGCAAGGCTGGGAGCATGCTATACACTGAATAAATAGCACCAACTAGCCTTGATGCACCTTCAGGGACAGGAAGCTAACACGAAAGTAAGAGACCTTGATAGTAATGAACTGCTAAAGCATGAGAAATGTTAGACAGCACCATAAGCACCTCTGCTTTCCCTTCTCTTACCCTAAGCCAGGTTATTGATAGCAGATCACTGTTGACTGTTTGTTTTTAGTGGATTGTATGAAATAAATTGACACTATTCGCATAAATCCATGGAGGCCCAACCATCTTTACAAACCCCGTATGACTCATGAAGCAGTTGGATGTCCTCATGAAAAAAGCATTGATGTTACAAGTTATATTTATAGTCTGGCAAAAATATGAAAACATTATTCACTTGAGGATCAGTATCTCTCTGAGTAAAGCAGATCTTCTCATATACTCTATTTTTCATATTGTCATGTTACCTAGCTTTTCCAAAAATTGAGATCTACATAAGCAGGCTAGCCAGTGTCTTTGTTCTTATTTTATTCCTTGAGTATGGAGAGAATAGAGGCATCATTGTAAAGTCATTTGTTGCAAATTTGTTCTCCTAGTCAGAAGTTGAAAGGTGATTTGTGGAGAAGTTGTGACTATTTTGTAGATAAACAAAGGGCATGCTTGCCCTTGGCCAATATCTTTAGGAATCTGTTAAATGCTTGAGCATCCTACTTCTATCCTCTGATTCCTCCCCACCACAGACCTTCTATCTCAGCAGCTTTTTCCAAAAAGGAAAGAATGTTTTATGTGTGAAGTCATGTGCCTAAGTTATCTATGCCCTAATCAATCCATTTCCCCCACAGGAAATGTATTTTCTGGTTGTTGTTTGCTTGCTATGTATGTCTGCTGGCACTACAGCCAGCATCTTCTCTAGTTGTTTTTTTGTATCCTTAATATACAATCGTGTATTTTCCCCAAAAGTGATACCAAGTTCTATAATCCATGCGGTCTTAAGTAAGCATATACTCCAGTAAGTGTTCATCATCTGCCTTTTCCCATTTTCATGTGCATTTTACTCATGCGCACATGAATAAAATTTCTAATTATCATCTCATGTCATGCCAGTTGTTTATCAGAGGTGATTTAAATGTCTCCAGGTGGTCTGGCATACTCTTCCGTTCAGCAACGCTGGTGTTAATTTGCTGTATTCTGTTCAGTATATATCACATTTCTAATCAGATAGATAGCCTAAGGTTGTCTTAAACAACTCCACTGCAGCAAGACTTTTCTAATATTGCTCAGCTAGCTCTGTATCTCTATGCTACTGCTTTCTAGCTTCCCTTTTAGTTTCTGGTTTCACTTTTCGCTTCTCCCAAGAGCTATGTGAACTTGAATTTGGCTGACAGTGATCTCCCTAGCTAAATCACAATGTTTCAGAGAGATTCATTTTTCTCTGACACAGGTACAGATGTTAACTTCTCCGTCTCCCATGTCATGTTTCTAACTTGCTTTCAGACAAAATTCTTAAAAGCAATGGGTCCGTTCTCTGTCGATGGCAGTTTCATCTGCAGAAGTTTTCTTTAGGCAGTGCAGGATCTCTTTCAGATTAAGAGGTTAGATCATTTAGGACTTCAGGCTTTATCTAGAATAAGAGTTACAGTCCTAAGCTACTTGCCTACTAAGCCCGGGAGATTTGGGTTGTTTTATAACCCTTAATGGATAAGAAGTGGACAGTGTCTGTGCATTGTATTTTTTGTTTTGTTTTGTACTTGCATCTAACTTCTGCAGTACTTACCTGAACTCTTTTCATTAGTCTGATGGCTGTTATATGACAATGAAAGGACGCAAGTGACAAATATAGAAGTGAATATTAAACATTGTACATGTATTAGGCAGGTACAGAGCTCTGTTAATAATGTGTGAGCAAGTATTAGAGACCCATGAGTTGTGAGACATATTATCAGTTATTCATCTGGAACAATTTGGTGAACAATTTTGCGGAAATCTCAATATTTTTGTGAATTTTACTGAGAGAAACAGGAAGGAGTTCCTGGCATACAGATTCTAAACAGAAGTTTGGATAGAGCCTGAACTTAAATGGGTTTGCAAAGTGATACCAAGGGAAATGTTAACAGTTAAAAATAGAGATGTATGAACCATATGTAGAATTTTGGATTGCTTTGACAGTTACTGAGCACTGCTTTGAAAAAAATAATATTTCAGAGACAGAAGTAGTGGTGGTAAAGAGAGAATGGGGTGGGAAATCATTAGAAAAATAAGAAGACAAACCTACAGTACTATCTCTGATGAAAAAGAAAAAAAGAGAGAGTATGTAGAAAATAGAAGTAGAGAAGTTGTAAGAAGAATGTATTCTCTGGGGGGAGAATTAGGAAGAGACTGATTTTTTTTGAATAAATTTTCAGTGAGTGGAGGCATGGGAGAAATCAAGGGGGAAATCAATTAAGAGTTCCTAGTGGTGGAGGTCTGAGCACTGGTGAAAAAGGAAGTTGTAGCATTTAAACCATCAAAGCAATCATATGGCTGAAGTAGATGAAAAGGCGAGATGTTTTTTCTGTTGAAGCAGAGTGCAGGTAATTTTGCTAAAAAGGAAAACTCAGATGTGAGAAACGGAAGATGAAAAGAGCATCAGATAGGGGCAAGAGATATAGAGGAACGTGGGCATCTGCTCAAAAGGTGAAACAATGGTATGGGCTAGGGGAGGGAGTGAAGGAAATACAATGTTGGAAAGGGACCCAGAAAATCAAGGGAAGTAGTGTCAAACTAGAACCAGTTTCTCAGTCCAGTCCTGTTCAATTTATTCATCAATGACCTGGATGAAGACACAGAGCAAGTTCTCTGATGATACCAAACTGGGAGGAGTAGCTGATACCCCAGAGGGCTGCGCTGCCATCCAGAGGGACCTGGACAGACTGGACAACTGAGCAGTGAAAAACCTCATGCAATTCAACAAGGCCAAGTGCAAGGTCCTGCACCTGGGGAGGAATAACCCCAGACACCAGTACAGGCTGGGGACTGACCTTCTGGAGAGCAGCTCTGCAGAGAGGGACCTGGGTGTCATGGTGGACAACAAGTTGACCATGAGGCAGCCGTGTGCCCTCGTGGCCAAGAAGGCCAATGGGATCCTGGGGTGCATTAAGAAGAGCGTCTCCAGCAGGTGGAGGGAGGTGATCCTGCCCCTCTGCTCAGCCCTGGTGAGGCTGCATCTGGAGTATTGTGTCCAGTTCTGGGCCCCATAGTACAAGAGGGATGTGGAGCTGCTGGAGAGAGTCCAGCGCAGGGCTACAAGGATGATCAGGGGCCTGGAACATCTGCCCTATGAGGAGAGGCTGAGGGAGCTGGGCCTGTTCAGCCTGGAGAAGAGAAGGCTGAGAGGAGACCTGATCAGTGTCTATAAATACCTCAAGGGAGGGAGTGAGGAGGATAGTGCTGGCCTCTTTTCACTGGTGACCACTGATAGAACTAGGGGAAACGGCCAGAAACTAAAGCATCAATAGTTCCACAGGATCTTAGGGAATCATTTCTTAACAGTGAGGGTGACAGAGCGCTGGAACAGGCTGCCCAGAGAGGTTGTGGAGTCTCCTTCTCTGGAGATCTTCAAAACCTGCTTGGACGCAATCCTGTGCCACATGCTCTAGGTGACCCTGCGTGTGCAGGGGGGTTGGACTAGATGATCTCTAGAGGTCCCTTCCAACCTTACGCATTGTATGATTCAGTGAGTGATGTGGTTCTTGGTGAGATGATCCATTCAGAGGGAAAACCAAGGAAGGAGTGTAAGAGAGGCTCTGCAGCAAAATGAATTATGTAAAGTAGAGCTGAAGTTTCCCAAACTGATGGAGAAGAAAGAGAAGGGAAAAAAAAAGATCATCCAAGAGAGAGGAAAAAAGTAAATTACTGTAATAAACATATCATAGAAACCACACAATTTCTGGTGAGATGAAATACTACAAGCTCACAAGCTCTTAGATTTACCAGTTATTTAGGAAAATGGCTAAAATGTAATGGAAGGTCTTTTTAGGAATACTTTAATCATATATATCTGAAAAACAACAATATCTTTACACTCAAGTATTGTTTTGCCAACCTTGTATATGACACTAGTTTGCTTAACAACAGGCTTGTGCATCCTTCATATCTAGCATGTGAAATCTCTGTGAGCTACATCCTCTGATAAAGTCTGTTAGTCAGTTTTCTTTATTGCCATACAAATAGAAAAGCCAGTCTTTGGAGGTAGATTTGGAAGTATCAGGGCTTGTTCTAAATTATCTAATCCAAGTATGAAAAATGAAACAGCAGTGTAAGCATAGCACTCTGCCTCGTTTAGTTAGCAGTAGGGTTGTGCCATGGGAGGACCACTCAAGGAAATGCTGAAGATATTGACTGTCCTGTAAACATTAGTTGTTCTACCTCATAAATACAACAGTTCCTGACCTTCAAAAATGTAGTCAATGGCTAATCTTCTCCTCACTTCCCTGTGTGATGTGTAAATGTCGCATTGTGCAGTTTAGAGTGAAAGGCATGACAATAATGGGATATGACTTCATGCTTACCTGCAAAACCCTCCTGCCATCAGTCCTTGTTTGCCGTCAAAGTTGTTTCTTGCTTTCTTTCACTCAAGCTTTCCAAATAGAAAATTTCTTCACTTGAAGCCAGAAACCCAAATGCAGTGTTCTTCTGTCTAACCTGAGATGTCTTCTAAGGCCCAGAAACCCAAATGCAGTCTTCTTCTGTCTAACCTGAGATGTCTTCTAAGGCCCAAATAATCCATTCCCTTGGTCAAACAGGTGATTCACCGTCCTACTTGCCTCCCAGGTGTCCTACTGTTACCTGAGTAACTGGCAGCTCTTTTCCCTGGCTCAGTTTGTCATGTCATCATCAGGCAAGCACAGAAGTGTTAATCACCTTTAGGTAATGTGACTTTGAACATGAAAGCAAGAAGGAGGCAGCAGAAAGCAAATGGCTGAAGAAAGACAGTAACATGTTGGACAGGCTAGCAAAAGACAGGCCACAGCACTGCTAAGGGAAAAGGCTTTGAGAAACAGAAAATAGGCTGCCTAAGGGACCATAAAAGCTGACATAAGTGACAGGAAGATAAATATATCAGAGAAAAAAATCACCTTCAGAAAAATATGCAAATCTACTAGTGAATAATAAAAATATGCAGACGAAGTCATCTTTGAGGAATACTAAAGAATGCAATTCATACATGACTAGTAAAGGGAGAGAGGGAAGAGTATAGCTAACCGAAAAACAATTAAAAGAAGCAACAGAAAGACCAAAATTAGAGAGGAAAAGGCCTCCTGCCCTTCCTTTTAACTTCTCCCATCACCACAAAAGACAAGGAGAGAGCAAAGAAAGCTCACACAGTCACTGTTGCAAACACTTTCTTAGGAGGAAAAACAGCTTCCTCTAGCAATTTAATGCACTCCGAGAGGATACAGTTGAGGGGTTGCCAGAACTGGAGATAAAGTTCTGGAATCAAAGTGTGTTCATTAGCCACATCATGAATATATTTCCGTATTAATTCAGGTATGCTGCGTGATGCACACTAAGGATTTATTATACCTTTAAAGCTGGCCATCATTTCAGATGTCATTCAAAAACTGGCCCGTGTGATAGCAAACAAGTGGAAGCATCCTGAAGCAGGTTCTTCCACTCAGCTCATTCTTGACCAAATAAAAAGAGAATAGGAAAAGAAAAATCTCTTTATGCAGTAGTGTGCTTGGCAAGGGTTTAAAAATGGAATTATATCCTACATTATTACAAAACAAAAGGCTTAGTATATACAGCCATAAAAAGAGAAACCATCCAGGAGATTAATTTTTTTGCTATGGAGAGAATTTGCAATGTTTTCCATTACATTTTCTGGAGAAATTATTTTTAGATAGTGTCACAAAATGCATGTTTTAAATATATTTATGTAAATATTACTGGAGATCTTGTTTGGTAAGAAGGGAAAAACCTTTTATGTCGTCCTGCTTGTGATGTTCTGAAATAGAGGGTAGCTTCTCAAATCTTCCAAAATATCATGCAAAGTCAGTTATGACAAGGGGAATGTCATAATAGTTAGTTGCTTGCTCTCATGACAAGAATAGCTAGAGATAAGTTATCTTAGAAATTTGTCTCTGTACTATGCAGGAGTAAAGCCTCTTATGTTTCAGTGGATTTCAAAATGTGTAGCCAAATTGGGTAACATTGCATCTACCGATTCAACATCTGAGAATTTTGAGATGAAAAGCAGGTTTACATGCTTGCAGTGCGATAACATCCTGAATACATACTCAAGCCTTTATCTATTGCTGCCATCTGGATTAAGTTCATCTGTGAATTGTCTTGCTGGCGTGTTTGCAGCACAGGTGAGTACTACCAATGCTTAGTATTTGTCAAGAGATGCTATCAAGTTGTGTAAGGTTGCTTGTGCCAGTCTGAGGAAAAAAAAAAAAAAAAGTAAATTCCTTTTTTCCTGCAACAGAGCATCAAAATTGATCTTGGAAGTATACTGGCTTTCATAAAATTGTTATTTTTAAGTCATGTTTTCAACTCACTTCCCTCCTCTGGAGGCAGAGTTGAAACAGGGAAGTACTTGGGTCTTTTGATACCTTGAATACAATCATGAGTGAAGTATAGTGGTTGTGTTCTTATACCTCTGACGTGTTAAGCTGTGTCTGTCTGTGACCAGCTCCCAATACTGTGGTGGGACATGACCATTCCCTTCCTGTTTTCAGTGGCTAGGCCTTTCAGTGTGCCTGGACTTTGCATTTTAAAAATACCGAAGATAGGGTATTTAATGCATCCGGTGGCATTAATGAAGAGCCAGAGCAAATTGTACTAACCCCGTGCTAAGTTAAGGGAAGTGAAGGAAGCATGATGCCAAATTTGGTAATAAATAAAAACACAGAAATCAGTGGTGGCTTCTGGATTCTGATACCACTGAAGGTCTTGGCAATACGCACAGTTCAGGTGTCAGGGTCAGGTCTTCACAGGTGGTGATAATAGTACGTAGTGCAGGGATTACTATCTGGTTGTGGAATCAAGCTCTGTGTTTTCTGGTAAGCCATCTGTTTTGGAGGTCAATACTGGACATGTGTTTGCTAGGTTTTAAACAAATGAAAAACATTGTGAATGGGGAAGAAAAATTGCCTATGATTTCTGTGATAAGTCACCCTAAAAAACTATCCTGCCATTTTCATGCCTGATGTTTAAACAAGGTCTACATCTGTAAGACCAAAGGTCCAGTTCTCAGGTATTTTGAATGTAAAGCAAGCCTGCTTTACATCAGGTGAAAATTTAGTTCAAAATATTCTCCATGAAACTGTTTTTCTCACAGGCACAAATTCAGTTATTCACAGTGTGTATTCCAATACCCTTTCCATATGACAGTTTCTCTTGCTGTTGTTGCTTCTGAGCTAGGTAAATTCCCAGCAGTCTGGATTGCTCTGGGCAATAGCTTTAGCTCTCTGGGTTGTGTATATTTTTGTTGTTGCTGCTGCTTTTTATACCTGCATGTTATTCTCTGCCTTTGTAAGTATTTTATCAAGGGCTACTAGTAATGGCTTACTTGAAAGAAATATATGCATGCGTAAGCCAAACAAGTTGCATTCCACTAGACAGAGCAAGCAGTCTCGTTGGTCACTTCTCTTTAGCTAGCTTGTCCCTAGCCTCCAGGCAAGAGTTGCCCTCTAGCAAATTTTTGCCTAGTTTTATTTAGTTGAGGTTTAGAAAGGTGATTCAATTCCCAGTCTCTTTGGCAGTACTGAAGGCATCAGTATAGATACTTACATAGAGATACCTTAGTCAGTTCCTGAAACTAAGTTTGAGCATTGTATTCAGTACAATGACTCTAGCCCAACTTTGTGATTAAGTGCTTAGTGAGTTCCATTTCCTTATAAGAACATGTGTAAGAACCCAAGAATGTATGCCACAAGTGAACTAAGCATTAATCTGTCAGCAGCTTAAGTGTGTTTGGGATAGTGCAATGGAAATATGCAGTGTAGTGACACAGTGTTTGTTCTCTGGGAAGCATTTAAGAGCAGATGGAACCTGTAAAATAGACTGATTCATGGAGGAGTTCAGCTTCTACCAGCTTTGTTGGATGCTTCCTTGTTTTAACCTACATAAACACTGGCCATATATGCCTGAATTTCCAGCAAGGTTCAGTGGCAGCAGGTGTGGAACTAACATCAGTGTGTGTGTGCAGGACTTCAGAAGGGAAGTGCGTACTTAAAAAGGTGCCCTTTCCATCATGACATGAGTAAAAAGTGCAGTATCTTTATGTAAGTGTCCTGAAGAACTGAGTGGTGGGGGGGAAGATTCTACAATAATATATGGGAATAAGAGGCTGGAGTATCCTTAGTATTGAATGGAAAACTAAGTCCATAGCAGGCATCTCTGAAAATGCTAGCATAGACCACTAGTATTCTGAAACAACTGTAGAAATCATTTAGTAGAAAGAGTAACATTTATATTAACATTTAGTAGAAAGATGCATCAGTGATCATTTTATAGATTTTGAGTTGTGTTCTTTGTGGCTGTGACAGTGGTTCGGTTACAAGTAAGATCTCTTGGTTTTGGTGTTCTAAAATTTCCTCTAAGTTGAAACTTGGTATTGAATATGCAGACATCCCACATGGACATTTATCCTAACATTTTGTACTAATAACAAAATCAAAGCAAACAATAGACTTTCAAAAGTTTGGATTTTGTTTTTTTGAAAGCAATCAAATCAATATATTAAAAATAAAAGAGGATGTGGATTTCATCATCATGCATTCTATGTAATACAGAATTTATTGTATCTGTAGTACAACAGATATTGTAGATATTGTTTCAGCTGATTTCAGGAGATTTGCCTGGGTGAGCAGAGTAAGGGATACCATTAAAAAATGTGTTTCTGGAAATATAATTCTGCTCATGTGAATTGTATGTGCCGTATGTACTCTTTTGTTAACCATAAAATCACTATACGTATTATATATTCTTCAGGGTATTATATGTAATATTTTGTGAAGCCAGTCTGCATGTGCTGTTGTGTCTTTGGAGGAAAACATGCTTTCAAAAGGCTTAATAAGGGTCAGTCCTCTTCAAAAATAAATGCATTTTGACTATGCTGAGTATGGCAAAACCTGTGTAGTTGCAAAAAAATCCTCAAACAACAACAACAACAAAAGCAGAACAGGACAGCACCACTTTATCCTGAAATATTATATTACACAGTTGTTCTGCCCAGAGCAGAGGAAAGCAGGGTCAGGGACGTGCTGGAAGAATGCCATTTATTGTACCCATAAGTGCTTGGTCTTGCAGCAACTGCTCAAAGTTAGAGATATTTCGGGGGAAATGCAGATTTTGTTGTCTTTGTCTTTGCTTGTTAGTGCTACCTAGCAACTTGAATGAAGACAGAAATGTAAAACATGTGAAGATCCTGCAAGTTTGGGAAAAGTAGGAGGCCAGAGAGGGGAGTGCCAGTAGAGAAAAGCTGAAGCTCATTTTTAGGCACCAAGAAATCCACATGGCCAGGAGCTGCTGTGAATGTCCCAGGGGTGGGAACAAGCTGCATGCCTAACTTACTGGATGGCATAATCCGACTGTGAACCACAAAGAGTTTGCTCAATTCTGGTGCTCCTATGGCGAGTCGTACTCTGTCATTGGGCTCTTCAACTCAGGGACGCAGCTATGGGGAGAGCTCAGCCCTCTCTCAGTGACCTCAGTGGAAAGGGGAACTGTAAAGAAGGTGAAAGAAAGTCATAAAGGGCAGCCTATATATTTGTTTATTCTGTGGCCCATATTCTTCTTAGAAATGACGTCATGAGAGTTTAACATCTGCATTTTTACAGGCATGGGGCTCTCTGATATTGCATCTCAGTGGTTGCTTTAGATTGATGGAGTTTACACGGCACTGGTGGATATGTTTGTTTTCATTCCTGCTTTTTTATGCTGCAGAGCTGTTGTTGATTTGTTTCTAATATATGTAGAAAAAAATGACCATGATAAAAAAGAGGGCTCCATTTTAAAGACAAAGGAAATCCTGAACCAAATCTTCAACTTCAGTGATACTTGAAAGTTACTTAAAAAAACTTTGCATAAACAGCCACTTTTATTGCCCTGTCTGGACAGAGTCGGAAGACTTGTTGAAGTCTGCATTCTTTAATATGTCAAAGCAAATATAATCTTTGGCTTATGCATTTGGAAAAACTTCAAAGCTATCAGGTGGAATATTTGGCACTGTCGTGATTGCTGGCAGAATTCTCTTTTACTTTGCTAGGGCTATTATTTCATCTCTTGTATTGGTTGTAGATCAGTCAGCTCTAGATAGCTGGTAGATGAGTCAGATGGAGGAGTCGTTGGTGCCTTCAGACTGTGAAGTCTCACACACTGATGAGACACTGGTCTTTTTGACTGCTCCTCCATACTCCCCAGCCTGGTCCTCTAACTGTTGCCTGTCTCCTTCTCTGCATCTGTTGCATCCAACAGTGAGGATCCCTCAGAAAAAAGTGGGCTGGAATAATTTATTGCTAGATGATATATTATCCAGCAGCAGTGCAGTAACAAGTCATTCTCTCTCGTGCCTCACTGCAGCAATCTCATGCTCATACTCTGATCACCTAATGCATGAATCTTGCATATGTGGATTCTGCAGTTTGTTTCTTTGCATCTGTTTTTATGGCTGAGGACACTTACATAAATTCAAAACTGGATTCTCTTTCATCTGTCTATCTTTTAAATTTGGAAACATCTCTGTAAGTAAGAGATCGGGGCTTATAACTTTTGTTCAATGTAGCAGTAGGTTGCCAGATGTTTCTAATTCTCTGTGAGGTCAATGAAGCATCATCTGCTCTTTAATTCTAGTTTGTCTGTGTTTTGCAGTTCTACTTTATTCTCGGGAGATTAAGTTACTTCATTTTCATAGCTTAGTGGAGATTATAAATTATTTTATCATGTGACTTGGCGGTTCAGAAAGCAAAGCAAAGATTTCATGGGGCATTCTTTTTCTAAGCACAGAGATTCTGGATAGTGAAAAAAAATCTTTATTGTTTCCCGTTAAGTTAAAACCAGTAAGGAAAACTGCTAAGTGAGAGATCAGGTAAATGAAAAAAAAAAAAGAGTGAACTTATAAATAATTAGTAACTTTGAAGCTGTCCAGTTATATTATTTTCCTTTACTTTAGGAACACACTGCGCTATAGGAGTTTGTCAGAAATTTGGTCTTTTTACAAATGGCAGTCACAAACAAGCTCATATTACGTACTTGAATAATACTGCTCAGAAACTCTTTTTACATGTGGGATCAAAAAACTTAAGAGTATGTGTCAGTTTTGGTGAAGATGTGAGTTTAGGCAATACTTGTGAAAAGTTGCCGTCATCTTCACCATTTCGCAACTTTCATCTTTCTCTGCCTTCAGTATGGTGACTCCTGACTTCAAAATATTTTGAAAGAGAAACCAGAGATGTTGGTGGATCAGAGAGATCTCAGGTAATTACTCCGTCTAGCTGGAAATAAGAGAAAATTAAGTTGGTTTGTCCTGAAATAATAAGTCTAAAACATTCCACCCAACACTAGCTAGGATAGCAATGTGATGTATTTGCTAATAGAAGTGTTAGGGCTGGTTTCTCATAATCCGAAAGAGCAAGCTCATTGCTTTCAAAAACTTCCTCCATTTTTCCTTCTCTGGCATGAAAATATCCCTGTTTTGCTACATGACCTGCCTTCACTGCCATGCTTCATCCCAGACAACAACTTATGTGTGCCCTTTGGCCAAGCTGTTACTAACCTTTACCTTACAGCTGTGTAAGATGCATCTAATCTTGTATGCCTAATAAGGAAAATGCATTATTTCATAAAGATATTATTTAATATATGTACTTTATAGAGGATTGCTTGGTTTATTCTCCATGAAGCCAGCTAGCTAACAACAATCTCTCAGGAGATCTGTTTTTCTTCTTTTCATTTAAATGCCTGACTTTTGTAAACCACAGATTTCCCCGAAGTGCGGTCCATAAATGCATAAGAATAGACTAAAGTTGGCTGTAAACACGTACAATAAGTATATTGGAATTTAGCAGTCTGTGAAAGCCTCAGATCACGGGATCTCAGAGCATGGTGCTCAGGCAAACTGAGTATCTTGTTGTAACCTCTCACTGCTCATTAACACACAACAGGAGTTCATGAAACTGAGCGTAATGCCAGGACACCTTCTGGCCAAAAGGAGCTAGGGGTATTGGTCTGTCAGTGCTAAAGTAAAGTATCACCAACAGTTTCTGTAAAAAATCAGGGGGCGTCTTCATCAGATACAGTCTATAAGCAAGCTGCTATACACAGGGACCCTTATTCCATTTTAATGTATATTGGTTTCCCTCTAGCATAACTCCAGTGACTTGTTATAAGTTCATAATTTGTACATTTATAGCTCTGAGGAGGTCTAGCCATAAACATGCTGGGGTGCCTGGAGTCATGCAGGCACTGAAAAAAATGGTTTTTCCTCTGGTCTTCAAAGCTGAGAGCGCCTTTTTCCATTAGATTTTTGTCTCTGATTGACTGACTTTTTATGCTGGCTGACTGAATGATAGCCATGCTGAAGTGCCAACTCATTACTTATTACATGTCAGAAAATTCACACTAGAGAGGCAATATAATGGATTTTGTAGTGCACAAACTCAAAAGCATTTCCCTTGTTAGGTGAATTTATAATATCTTTCCTGTTTGCATTCCTTCATATCTGATGAGAGGCACGTTCACACTGTGTTCACCTTGGGAAAAGCAGTGTTGGTAGAGCTTTCTGTTGTGTTTTCTTGATTTTGTGGGTACTAAAACATCTATGAGATTTCTACTCCTCTGTCAAATTTAGTTGAAATTGGCTAAGGGATTCAGAAGTTACTAGAGAAGAACTGACAGATGGGTGATGGTTCCCTAAATCTTGCTGCTAGGTTAAAAATGCTTCTTTTCACAGAGAAAGACAAAGCCAGCAGGTTGGGGAAGGTAAGAATAACAGTAAGACAAAGTGTGACCAGATATCACATCAGTCCTTTCAGGCTTAGACTGACTGACTGCTGGTCAGCATGAGGGAGGTTACCAGATCCGCCATCATCTGGCCATTCCAAGAAATTATGTCAAGGAGGAATTTTAATGAGGAATTTGCAGAAGGTTAATGAAGTGGTTTTATAGGTGTCTATTGGAAGCTTCTAGGTTTGAAGGCAGCTTGAGAGAATGTATTTCAGGGATAGATGGAAAACTTACACTTAGGCGAGGGGATGTTTCTCCTGTCGATGTAATTAAACCATGAGAATTGGACATCTCAGTTTTCTAGGTACGCTAATACTGATTAGATAGCTTTAGCTAATGAGTTTACTTACAGATTTAGGGCAGTGGACCAACAACTTCTTTCTGCAAAGACGTGTTAGGCAACTGCCAAATCTTCTGGTGTTATTCTATTTCCCACCTGGCCTTGACACTCATTTTCTCTGTCTCAGGCACCACCAAACATGATCTTTCTATTTCCCCACATTCCTACCTATCTCAGGACAACTTCCTACCTCTTCCTACCCACATTCAGGCACTTAGTCTCTTTTCCAAATGTAAGCCTTTTTCACTTAAAAGGCAAGCTGCGAATGATGTGCCCAGGATTCTCCTCCCTGCTGCTCTGTTTATCCAAAAATGTATCCTCCCTTCCACAAACAGGATGGTGCTCCTGCTACACGCAGTATTCACCTTTGGATGCTTTCCCAGTACCTAGAATTGAGATATGTGATTCGAGGGGAAAACCCTTTCATAACCCATAGCAATTCTTAGGGGGCCCACACCTAGGGAATCACTACATTAGGATATATCACTGTGTTGCATTTTGTCATTCCCCAGTACTGACTTTCCAGTAGTTGAAAGTGTGCCAGTTGTACACAGCATGACTGAACTCGGTCAGAGGATATGAACCTTCATCAGTGGTGTTAGACGTGGGCCTGGCAAAGCAAATGATGGCTAGAGCTGGGCAAGCAATGAATAACAGCTAATTCATTTCACAAATTCAATTTATTTTGTATTCTTACAAGAATTGTGAGCAGATTTGCACTTTTCTCAGATTTATTTTTAAGCAGAGTCATTTAAATGAGTATATTATGTGAATGTATTCTGTACCTGTGAAACCCAGAGGTCTGTTTCTATTGCTCAGGTGAAATGCTTGGCGGTTGTTTCTACTGCCGTACTAGCAGAGCACTAAGACACTTCCCAGGCAAGTAATGGCATTAAAGAATGGAGATTATTGTTCCGCAAGTTTCTGAGCAAGTATAAACCCATTTTTGGGTCCTCACTAATTGTTTTAATTATGGGATTGAAACTTTAACATTAAAAAATTACACATATGACTGAACTGTGCATATGGTGAACATTTATGTCAGTAAAATCCAAGTTGTGAGGGACTGTGAAACAAAATTAGGGATGTGATAAATTCAGTTAAAAATACAAGCAAATATGTTCCACTTGTTAGCAAAAAACAGAATATTCCATGCTGCTTCTGGACGTTTCTTAGAGGAACACACAATAGAAGCGATGTTTCCAGGAGCTATTTAGACGGTCAAATAATTTGAATGTTTGCAAGGATTTTTTTTTCCAGCAAATTAATATTATTTGCAGAAAATTTGCCTTTGTTTTAGCATATGAACATAAGATCTTCATACAATGTGCAATGGTAGCGCTCCACCTCACTCTTCTGACTGACTTCTGAGTTCCCAAAAATGTGCCAGCTAAAAAATTCATTGTGAAACAAAGACAAGAAGGCAGTAATGAGACGTGTTTGTGCTGGATCCAGTGTTACCCCTAGCAACAGTGAATACAGTCAAAATCCAGCTGCTCAAAATTTCTTACTTCTGAGTGAAGATGTGGCAGCAAATGAACGTTCTCAATGAAGGTTCTCATTTGTGGCAGCAAATGAACCTTCTGCAAAACCGAGTATCAGACCTGAGAGAATAGGGTGTGTTTTGTTAGCCTGCCTGCCTAAGGAGAGGAAACTGGCAACATGCAGGGGTACATGTGACCTTGTGGATGAGAGCTGATTATGGCTGCTGTCCCTTCAGTAGAGAAGGCAGGGTGTGATGCAGGGAACGTTTCAGGAAGGAGCATGAAGCATTCTCATTCTAGGGTTGAAAGATCTTCTGAAGCATGCTGTGAGACAGTGTGAGTCATTTCTGTCCTTCTAGCATCCTTGGGTTCAGGTTGTCCTTTTTCTCTTTGCCTCAGTGGCTGACCTTAGGTAGGTCTTATGGATCAGCGTCTTCCTCTCTGAGGTTCTTCTCACACTCCCTTCTTCTCTAACTCTGACCTGTTTATCTTCATTTATTTGACTCCTCTCTGTGTGTCTTGGTGAAGAATAAGTGTGTGGGGGGGCATTTTTAAAAATTTCTTCTCCTTTATCTCCCAGCAAGCCAACAAACCCAGCATCATCAATGGTGACCTCTACCTTTACTGAAGAAGAGGGAAAATTCCAGTAGTTCCCATGGAGAGAAGAGAAACAGAGAGATAACCAACCTGGCACTTGATTGGAGGGAAGTGGAACTTTGCAAGGATGTGGTCCCAATGCCATTGATTTCTGTGAGCTTTGGACGTAGCTGTCAGAGGCAGAATTTTACAGTGACCCAAAGATTCCCTGCCCAAAACATCTGCAAACTATCTGCCTAGCAAAGGTAGAAGAGCAGAGAAGGAAAGGTTCAAGACTAGCATTATTTTGGAGAGTAGCTTTACCCATGTTACCCTTTACTGGTATTCTCTGCTCCAGGTTCAGGTTCATGCACAGTCTTGAAAAGAAAAGAAACTAAAAACCATGCAAAACAGAACAATTAGCATAAAAAGAGGTTTCCTGTACAAGACTACAGCTTAGTCTTGTAAAGCAAATTTTGGTCTATGCTAAGTCCCATGCAGCTTCTGTACATTTTTTGCCATTACTTAGATTTGAATAGACCATCTGATTCCGTGGGACTTGGCCTCTGTGATCACGTTGCAGCAATTCTGTGTGTGCCTGTGTGGCTGATGGAGAGTTAAAGGTATTCCCTTGTGGTACGTGCTTTCTTATGAGTTTTCAAAGTTTTCTGTAAAGCTATTTTCTTTCCACCTCTTTCATCTATTTGTTGTATATGCCCACATGACCCCCAGAAAATAAAAACACACTCTTTTATTTGCAGAGCCTGTTATCAGCCCTGTCTTAGCCTCATGATAAAGGTCAAGTAGATTAGTTAGGGAGGTTCTTGGCTTTCTAAATCCATGTTGGTTATCTTCCTTTAGATAATTACTACTCATGTACTTCTGTAACATGTCACAGGGTATAGTTTCCGTTCATTGAATACTGCAAGGTTAAATTCATCTACTTTTGGCACATTTTGCTGGGTTTCAACTGTGCTAACTGATTTAATACCAGTGCTTTTGTGATTAGTCATCTTGGCCGGTGGAAATAATAGAGCAAACACTCAGGAAGAATACTGTTCTCAAATGGAAGTCCTCCAAAAAATGCTTGTACTGCAGCAGGTAATGTTTCTGTCTTCTCATGTAACAGCTCTTTAGCTATCCATGTTCTAATCTCTTCCTTCACTGCTGTATTGGCCAGACAAATTCATACTGTGGACAAAAACCTGTGGGAATAAAGGAGCACCACTGTAAGAAAGTGATGACAAGTGTTCACCTCCCTGTAACCTTTAGTCTATCTGACTTTAAAATGCTGCAGAAACACCAAGGCTTTCCAAGGTGTCATTTTAAAATATAATATTCTGATATTAAGACGCCAACATTTCATGCCTGTTAGAAAGGAGAAAAAAAAAGCGGAAAGGAAAGGAAAGGAGAAAGGAAAGGAAAGGAAAGGAGAAAGGAAAGGAAAGGAAAGGGAAAGGAAAGGAAAGGAAAGGAAAGGAAAGGAAAGGAAAGGAAAGGAAAGGAAAGGAAAGGAAAGGAAAGGAAAGGAAAGGAAAGGAAAGGAAAGGAAAGGAAAGGAAAGGAAAGGAAAGGAAAGGAAAGGAAAGGAAAGGAAAAAAGATAGCATAACAGATTTCTTTTACAATTTCATGACGAAAATTGCAGCAGAAACTTGGGGTCTTTAAACATATCTATACATGCAAGATGCAGCTCAAAATTACTTGCTTCTAGTGAATGTCTCTTATTTACTAAGTTATCAAATTGGATAACTTTGCTTTAATTGGTACTTTATCCATAGCTAAGCATGTGCCTTTGAATGATTTTCATTATTTCTCTTCATCACAACAGAGCATTGAAAATGCCACATAGAATACTCTGGCATAAGCAGTATAGAGAAAATGCACTGTTTCTTTCAAGTTCTTTACTCTCCTCTGTAATTTTCAAATGAAAATATCTGATATTGCTTCATTCACGCTTTCAGTGTAATATCGATTCCTGATATAATAACAAAGTGGAATCATTTTGAGATTTCAGCCTTGTCAGTTCTCTATCTTTGAAGGCCAAATATTTTCTTGGCTGATATATCTTCCCAGCAAAGCAGTTGAGAGGATTTATCACAATGAGCAGTATTGTGTTCTTCATCTCCAAATAATTCATATCAGGCACAGTGCGACCATTTCACTGGATAACTCTTCTCTTTAAAAAATAAAAATCATAGTAATGATAATTAAAAAGAGTAATAATAATTAAAAAGCAGTCCACATTAATGTTGTCTGATACAGATTTCTTGGAGGTCAAATTTCCCTGTTGTGAGAGGAGCATTTACATTTTTATCTAGTGTACATTTCCTGAGGTCAACATGTCTATTATGGTAAGGAGCACAAAGCTTCACACATACATTTTTTTTTTCCATCCTCTTTTTAAGGGATTTCTCCCTGTCACATACTCTTCTTCTTGCTAATTCCCAGATGATATGATGTAGCATATAGTGAATTAAATAATTCAGCAATACTGTTATACTTAGGAAATTCTCCTGTGCTTAATATCAGCATGAAAAACAGACGGTGAGGCCAAAATGAAGTCATGCTGGTTTCCCTCTATTTTTGCATATCCCTAAAGAGAAACGCTTTTTTTTTTTTAAGTAAATTTGCTCTCAGTTATTAGGAGAGAAAAAATAAGCATTAGATAGATATTCAGTGAATAACAGAGATACACATATCAATGAAGTAGTTTCCTGACCATTTTCATCGGAAAAGGGGAGAAGAAACAGAGATTTGTAAGATTACACATTTTGTATGCTGTTCAGGTGCCACTGAGTGAAGGATGTGGTGTAAAAGCCCAGCTAGACTGCTCCATATCCAGCCTAACATTTCTCATTGGTTATATATCCTTTTAATAAAACCCTTTTAAATACTGGTATGTTTCTGTTTGTTAGGGTTTATCTCCATATACAATACAATGTACCGCTCTACAAAGTCCTATAGAAGGAATCATGGTAAATATTGTAACATACAGAGTATTTTTTTCAAGTGTTAAAGCTATGACCTTATAAAACAAAGAAGCAACCTTGAGTCAGCTGGCCAAGAGCTTTTTATCAGTTTAATGTAGCAGAACTCGACCAAAGGGGCAAATTTTGCATTAGCTTGCGACTGATGTGAATGCTGCAGCAGCTTTTGTATATCCATTTTCATTATTGCTAGTGTTCCTCCTTGATTATTACTGATCCAGAAGAATTTGAATATTCTTTTTGATTTTCTAGTCTTTTTTTGTTTTTAATTTTGGTAGAAGTAGACAGAAAGAATACTCAGGGCATCCATTATTTCTTTCCACAGTTTGTTGCAAGTGGCAGAAGCTATTAAAAAATGAAGGCATACATATCATGCTATTCAGCTAACTGGTAATTAAAGCGCAATTAAATTTTTCATGGTGTAGATTGTGTCTGTTTTTCAAAGAAATTAGAAGCTGTGGCCTTTTGAGAATAGTGCTCTTAATCTATAGACATTTCCTGCTGCAGTATTTATTAAATACAATCATGATGAGGCTTGCGCATCTAACATGCTGATAGGAGGAAGTTTCCAGCCAGGTGTATTTTCTTTTGGGGAGTGAATTGTCTCTGTAGAAATGGACTGTCCTGAAGCATCCAAAGATCAGTGAGTTACAAGGAAAATCAATTTTGTGATCCCATCTCAATTTGAAGAATCAAAGTACAGTGCATATCATCAGTGTGGTTAGGAGCCTGTAAGTCAACAAGATAGAAGACTGAGTTTATAAGTTGTTCCTGAATTGTTAATGCCAGCGAGTATTCAGCACAGTATGTTAGGTGTGCTAAATTTCCTTCTGAAGGAGGCTTGTTTTGTACTGACTGTGTTGGGATCCTAGAGAAATTAAAGTTACCATTTGGGTATCAAAAGTTAGATGTCTATGAACTGACAGTGAGAATATCCTATCAGCATGAGTCTACTCTTACTGACTTCTAAAGTCACATTCAAATCTAATAGCAGGGTGGAATATTTGTTAACTATTTAGAACCAATGGCAGGCTGCTCTGTGAAGGATTTAAGCATGTAGGTAAGCCCCACAAAAGTCAACTAAGCAGCTGTTCAAGCACCTCTTTTAAGTGCTTTCCTGAACAGAGATGGAATTAGTCCTTTAATGCTTAGCTGGTGCAGCACAACACATTGCACAAGGCATGGAACGGCTGTAGAGCTAAGCCTGAGAGAGAGATGTGTGGAGGGCAATGTTTGCCAAAAAATCCAGGTGTAAGGATAAGCAAAGGATTCCTGGAGTAGGGGATGGGGGTTGTAACTGCATTGTGCAGGCATTGCAATTGCAGAACATGTGAATTCCCTAAAGGGATTTACATGAAGCAGTGGTGATACTTTGCAAAAGGAGGATGAGAGGAAACATACAGAAATGCAGAGAAAAATGAGAAAAAGAAAGGAAAAAGCTTCTCAAGTCTGATATCGTGGTAGATCAGATGGGACCTGATAGGTTAAACTCTAGACACCCTTGTAGGCTTTCAGTGCAGATTCTACATCTGGAGCATCAATGTTTTTTTTCCCCAAGAATTATGAGGAAAATGCTTTCAGGAGACTTTCCTTTATTTTGTGATTTGGCATGGATCCAAGTAATTCAATCTTGTCAAAATGTCTCGAATGTCAAATAAAAAAAAAGTTTATGTTCAATTCTGGGAAAATGTAGGCTCCAGCTTCCAAGACACAGTTTTGCTTAGAAATAACAGGCTAATTCAGATATACAGAACAACAGAGAAAACTGTAATTACTGAGAATTCATGAATCCTAAATAATTGCTCATCAGGGATCAAATTTAAATTCTTTAGATACTGCAATTTAATCATGCATTTAAGGTCTTACACGTGTGTGGGCAAAACAGGTGATAGGAAGGCGTTGTGTCTTGGGAGCTTAGTGCAGTCTTTGTCCTGTCCTGCATTTCCTGACCTAAAAATAAATTTTGTGGACTACCACTGTGACCTTTTCTTAAATGAGAAAGAAGGTACCGTCCATTTTCCTTTTGAGAGCATCTTTAATACAAAAGTCAAGTAGTATAATGACTGTTGCTTGCGGTTAGTGCGCACAACTAATCTGTTTTGTTGTGAGAAAGGGAAGTGTGACAAATACCACCGAGGTGGCAATGTCTGAGAATTTTGATTTTGATTTACTAACAACCTCTTAATATTCAGATTTCAGATATCCTGACAGACATATTCACGGGGGTTGAAAATCATGTGGTGATAGACAGCCTCAGGCTTATGCGCCACACAAATCCTGTCTAAACCTTAAAAATGCAGTTTAAATGGGCCTAATTGATATAAAGGACCTGTACTGGCTCTTTACACATGGGAAAATTTTACCCAGATTTGAGGCTTGCAGTAATTAGCTGTTGTACTTTAAATAGCTTTCCTTTTCTTTTTGGATCTGCTTCCATTTTTCCCAGTGCCACTGCTTTCATGCTGGCTTCTGTTTAAAATAAACATAATAAAGTATTTGAGACTGTGATGTATATATTAGATATGAACACAAATAAAATGTACTTTGGGAGGGGTCAGCTTTAAATACAAATTTAAATCAGATAATTAGCTCTAATTAGACAATGGAGTCTGTGCAGTATGTACGTGGGGACTGTGCAGAAAATCCACCATCCATGGTTGTGGGAAAGCACACAGACTGTAAAGGACTAAATTCACCTTATCCCTTGATGGTTCTTAAGACATAGGTGGAGGCAAGAATTACTATAGCAACCGATCATGTGTTTGCTGATAGTTCAGTATTTGCTAGTACATTGTCTGCCATTTCTAATTAATACTTCATATTTCATAGTTATTGTTCCATCAATTTTGGATCAAAATATAGTACAACCAGCCTGTTAACCTAATAATGAGAAACACATTTTTGTATCTAGTTTTCACCTTGCCCTATTCTCCCTGCCATTTGAATGGGTGATTTTTTTTCCACATTAGCTAATTTCCTACCTACCTCTTATCCACTTATCCACAAGAAAGCACCAGAAAACACCAACTATTACCTTGAAGAGATGATTTATCTTCAGTATAGGATTCTATCTTTAAATACATTTTGGAATGATATTTGAAAATATATCCGACTTGGATCACTTTGATTTAATGACTTAGATCACTTTGGAAATGAATCAGGCTAATTTTGAAGTAATTCTGCATCCACACCAGTGTTTAAATGAACCTCTTAAAATCCACACCTTTAAAAAATTTTTATTAGCCTCAAAAGTCATACATAGACAATCTCTCTGATATTTAAGCAAAATAATTACATATGTTTATTATGTAGCTATTTCTATGTTTGTCCCCAGATTTATCAAAATTTTGCTCACATTTTATCAAAGTTGAAAATTTGAAATTGTGATCCAAAAAGTGTTTCATAATAGAGTCATAAATTCCAATCTAGCCAAGTGCAAACTCAGTGTTCTTTAGGTTAGCCACGTGTGCACTGGCAAGTGGAGAACTGAGGTTTGAACAAACGTAGTCTATGTAGCAGGTGTATGTTGCCTTCCAAAATATTGAGTTGTTGGTCTTACCTGTAAGGTTAAGATTTTCCTTCTTTTGAAAAAATTCTTGATCAAAAAGTGCCAGAAGTAATATCTAATGGGAATGCTGAGTCAAGAAGTAATTCATGAAGTTTAAAATGTGAAAATGATACATGTTGCAGTAGTACCCACACAGAGGTGTAATCAATAGCAATGCTACAGCATATTTATTGAGTGATAGACACCCCAAGTAAGTTGCTCTATATGTATTAAATGCCTGAATTGTCACCATTTTGTTCACTAATCTTATTTATGAACTTAAAAAAAATCTATTCTTCGTGTATATGGTCATTTCAGTTATAAAGACTTTTTTTTTTTTTATGGTCAAACTACAAAATCTACCGACACTGAAAGTACAAGTGCTTCAATGTCGTGTGTCCAGTCTGTTTTGATGCCCTGCTCCATCAGTGAAGCTTCTGATGCAGCTAGCAAGAAGTCTGGTGATTTGTCAATAACCCTTTGCAAGGGTTGAATCATAGCAAAGATCTCCATTGAAGGAGCCTGAGGAGTGGGGCAAACCATGATAAAAGCTCAGGGAAATCACGAAGGCAGTTCAGAAACAAGACAAGGCTTCTTAAAGAAAAGGAAGGAAAAAACAATGGGAGAAGGAGCAAATAAAAGATGCTGAGTGGTCTGAGATGGAGACAAAGCAGGTCCCTCCTGTACTCTATAAGGCAGCAGCTTCTCCGTTTATGGCTTCTCTGTCAAACGGAGAGGAAGATAACTGTTTGCAGTGGTTGTTTTCTGAAGTATTTGTCCACCTCGAGCTGGTTTAAGATGCTATGTCTTGTGTATTGCAATAATATTGTATGACATGATATGAGATAACTTGACACATGTTATGTGGTGTCAGAAGCAGAAAAAAAATGTGGTATATCTGGGCTCATATTTTTAAATGCTAAGGCAATCTGCATATGTGCTTGCTTTCATATAATTCTACAACTACTTATGTCATGGAGGGAATACTTTTACTATAGAGTTCAGGCTGTCAGTATACTTCTAAGTTCTGCAAAATTTCCATCTTGGCTCATCTGTATTCATAAACAAATGTCATGGAGAAATTAATACCCTACAGTTTTAAACAGCCTGATGTATCTTGCCTGAAATGAGCAATGAAAAAGAAAACTACGTTTTGCAAAATTTATTTGTATGGATAGCATTATTTATGCTTTATAGCAACATATAAAATTATCATTTACATGGGCAAACTATCCAGTCCTTCTGCTCTACTGCAACTGAGTGACTGTGTTCTGAAGTAGGCTTTGTTCTTAATCTTATTCTGAAAATGTACTTCTAAAGAGAACGATACCATCTAGAAAGGCATAAGGATTTCCTTTTCATGTAATTTCATGTAATTATTATACTTCGTCTTAAAATTGTACAAGAAAAAATCTGTACTAACCTATGTATTTTCTGAGAAGGAGAGCTGTCAGGTCTGAAAATCAGGTCTCCAGCCTTTAAGGTCCTTCTGAAAGACAGAACAACCATCTGGTGTATCAGCCATTCCTCCCAGTTTGTGTCATCTGCAAACTTGCTGAAGATTGCTTTCAGTCTCATCTTCCAAGTCGTTACTGAAGATGTTAAATGTACTGGATCCAATATCAGCCCAGGGCGACACCACTGAGACCAGTGACTGGTCTCCAGTCGCTAATCTCCAGTGCCTTGGTAATCTTTTGATAAAGGACTGCATGCTGACCCCAGGAAAGAGCTCGGTGTTTGGAGGAGTAGGAACTGTCCCTGAGATGGGAAAGCTCACATTTCACTAGTAGAGGTCTTTTTAAGTACCCTAAAGAGATACACCTGCTCTACATAAAATGCAAACCTGACGTGATGCAGAAGTCCTCAGAATTTCATGGATACCATGAAAGCCAGGAAATGTCTAAGCCATATTTCAGAGAAATCTGCAAATGACAGTCAAATGATGAGGTTCCATTGGGCTACAAGCAAAATCAAATGAGACTGTGATGTTTTGTTTTTGCTTGAGGCAGGTAAATGTCATTTTAGATTTTGATGCCTGTGTCATGCCATGGATTCATATTTAGCAATGACTCAGTATGTGGTTATTGTATGTCTCACAAAAGGGTATTGACAGATTTTCTTCATGGCTGCCGCCTGTACCAATTTAGAAAGATGCCCTTTAGGCTGCACAGATTAATGGACACATCATAGATCAATGGGAAGTTTCCTGAGGCTCTATGCACAGTGCATGATTGCAAGTCTTAACATGTTGAAATTTTCAGGGACTTTCCTTTAATACAACTGTTAGCAGCCTAAACAGGTGCTTCTAAGATGTGTATCTTTCATGGAACCCAGACAAATGAACAATCAGCCTCCCCAGGACAGAACATGTTTGCTATGAAGAAGAGGGAGAGATATAAAATTGTTAATAACAAGATAGCAGAGGAGATCAGAGAGCAAAAAAGCTACTCCATGTGAAAGAGAATGTTAGAAAAATAAGGAGAAGAAGAAAATAAAAAGGCTAAGAATGAACCAGAAAAGAAAGACACCAAAATCAGAGGAGAAAATGAAAGAAAATAGAAGGCAATTGGCTGCGAAGAGAGAGAAAAGATAGGAGAAGCTTGAGAACAGGAGCTTCTGCCTCACACACAGTTAGTTTGTCCAATGGAAAAAAAATAGTAAATACTATGCCAAAAGGTTTTAATAAAAAGGAGGTGCAACCTGCGGAGAGGATGATATTTTAGTGCAGAATCTGTGCTTGATTATCCCAGCAGCCTTGCTGCACTTGCATAACAGCTTCCTGGAGCTCTTCCCAATGCACTGACTGTAATTCCAAACTAGAACTGTGAATCTGGTCTCATTGTGCAACAATCAGTCTTTCTTTAGCTCTGTGGGCCACAACTAACAGTTGATAGAAAAATAGAATTTTATAGAGGCTGCATGTGTTCCTTTTGCTCATTCTCCTTTCTCCAATCATCCATAAATCTTCTTCTCTCCCTAGAAGAGAAACGTGTGGTTGCTCACTCTTTTGTAGTTTTACGCTGTTGCAAATCTTTTTTGTGTGTGCCTTAGATAGGATATTGCAGATGTATTTCTTTTTTTGTGCCTTCAGCCTTTAGCGAATGAAGTGTAGACATCAGAGAATCATGGGAGGCCTGTCAGAAATGTGCTGCACTGACAGGACCCCTACCCTAATGCTCCCAGGGAATACCCAGGGAATATTCATTTCATGGATATATTTCCTACTCAAGCAGTCTTCTCCAATTTTTTTTTTACCCCTTGACTGTACTCCCAAGGTGCAGAACTACTCATTAAACAGAACACATGGCTTTACTTGAAAAATGCTTGCTCAATGAACATACAGCTTTCAATTATAGACAGAAAGTTCAAGCGTGCCTTGATCTGTTGAAGTATTGCACACCTTTTATATGCCATGAACAGGCATATGGTGTTACCTGAAAAAATCTCTGCTTTGTATTCAGGCAGCATTTCAGGCAGCACTTCAGGCAGTATTTCCAGGCAACTCAGGAGAGATTATTGCTGATGATTGCAGTTCATAAAATTCATAGTAGGTCTCCTTTCTTCTGTAAAAAGTGCTCTTTTCCTCCAACACCTTCACCCCTTTCTTCCAGACTGTTTTATTTCTGAGGAAACTCATGCTTTTTGGGTCATGCAAGAAATTTTCTAGCCAGCTGAGCGCCTGGATGGAAGTTGCATTCTCCAGATCAGACAGATGGTCTTGTTTAACCACTGCATTTCAACTGTGTAGCTTACCATGGATCTATAATTCTGTTTAGAATTAGTGCAAGTATTTTGAACTTCTGCAGAATTTTTCTATTGGACTCTCAAACTCTTCACAAACACTATTGAAATTTTCTTCATATCAGCTCTGCCGAGTAGGTCAATATTCTCATCCTAAGATGGAAGAACTGAGACAGGAAGACTGGAGAAATAAGGCCAGATATCCAAATAATTCACCTGACATGGTAAATACTTAAAGAATAACAGCCACAGTGCCTGTGTTTTAGAAAGGGAAACTAGAGGGCCATCACCTCCAAGCTTTAGGGTAAAGTTTGAAGAAAGGAAAATTCAAGTAATAAAAATACTATAAGAAACAGTGCAAGACTTTGTTTTTGATATGGCAATATAATCTTAACAAAGGAAAATACTGTAAAGTAACCTTCAATAAACCAGGTTTTAAATCACTTTTATAAATCCTTTGAAATAGACTGCTGACCCTAATCCCTTCTGGTTATCCAACAACTGAGACAACATGCTCCTCCCTTCCAGAGGTCCATCCTACCATCTTAAGCTGTAATGTTGATGACCTCATGACAAAAATAACATGAGCTGCAGAATACTCTTCAGATCAGCTAGGACATGGAGACGATCCAGATGATAAAAACTTCTCCTACTTCCATTCCAGACCAACCATTTCTTTCCTAACATCTCTTAACACGAGAAGATGAAGTGGACAGTTGAAACAGATAATGTCAGGATTTTAAATGGCTGTTGTAGTCAGATGGAGAGCCAATATGAAATTTGAATATCACTTTGTCAGTTTATTAAAGTTTTTATTCACATCTTGGCAGAACCAATATCTGGAATGGTGTCCATTTTAGTGTAACATAATTATCACCATACAGCAGAACGATCAGAAGATGGAGAGAAATAATTTCTATGATCGGTAGCTGACTTTCCTTGTGAGTTCAGTTGAATAGGAATTGTGATTGCTTATTTGATCACATCAGTTAAATTACTGAAACAAATAGTAATAGGACAGTATCAGCAACAAATATGAAATGAGATTTTTAGATGTATTTTAACAGATCTAAATTCTGAAATGTTTGCAGACAGTGGGAACTGTGATGGGTACATAAAATGGATAATAAACATTTCAGTGCAGCTGGCATATATCAGCTCTTCCACAAGCAAATGATTCAATCTGCTACTCCAAAATGATGTGGTTGTGGCAGAGGGTATTAGGGGAGTTGTAAGGGCCTGAACAGTTTTAATCTTATCTGATGATCCATGATAAACGGGGGAGTTGTTAGGAGAAAGAAAAGAAAGAGAGAAAGAGAAGCCAGTAAGAATAACACTTTAAGAATAGTATTTTTCTAAGAATACTTCGAGGACTAAGCATATTATTAACGTGGCAGCCAGCCTGATATTCCTTTGGAAGGCTTTCACAGGGAACCCTAAATATTATAAATAGGTCAATATAGGTATATTGCCTTTAGGAATTACACGGTTCCAATTAGTCTTCTAATACTTAACATTTTATTTAGTCCAGTATCAGTAACATGTTGTAATATGATTCTGTCCCGGACAAAAGTGTTGAGTGGAGTTGGTTGTTATTTAAAAAAATACTAAAATTTACAAAGCTATTTAAGAACAGTTTCTATAAATGTATAATTCTGATTGTGCATGATATCTGCCTCAAATTGCTCATTTTGGTGATGGAATAGCTAGGTGAAATTCCATGTAGGAGATCACACTTAACAATCATAGCACAGACCCTTTGGATGTAAATCCATAATTTACCATGGTTAGTTTACCTGTCTTATTTGTTTGAATATTCATAAAATGAATGATCCTTTCCTGGAAATGCTGTTAGATACTGAATGTTTTGTACTTTTTTAGCATAAATAGTAGTTTGCCCAGAAAATGCTTCTCATAATTCTCATATTTAGAAACATCTGATCATCCAGACAAGGAGTAGAAAAGCACCGTGTGAATTAGATGACTAGTGCCACCTCGTTGAATAATCAAAAACAACTAATACAAACCAAAGATATTTCCTACAGTGCTGTTAGGTGAACAACTTTAATGAATGTACTCAAAGACTGAATAGCTCACAAATCAAGAAAAACTCAGAAAAAGAAAATGAGATCGAACCTACTGGGTTTTTTGTAGTGAACATTTCTACTGTTTTAGCTGGTCTCTTTCTGGCAGGAGGCTGATGCTGTCCCCTTTGCATTCTGCTCACTACGTTTCCTCAAGCCCAGGAGCCTGTTCCTAATTCCTTTTCTGTTGCTAGGGCTCCTAAAACTGCCTTGTGTCTTTTATGCTGTCATATTTACTTGCACTAAAAGGTACTGCAAACCATTTTACGATCATGTATAGCACCACCTTTTACTTGTCACCACATTAGAGTCTTGTAACATTACCATTTTAAACCCTTATTTCAGGCTTTATAAATCCTGCCTGCTTCTAATTATATCAGACTGAAGGCAGAGGTGTAAATGTTAACCCTGCAGATTGATTTACTGGACATAGAAGGGGGGGATGTTTTTATAAAGTAGGAAGCATTGAGGAGGATAGTCATTTTGCATAGTCTTCTTTAACATTAGGTTTTAACTCACAAGAGAACACAAAAGCTCTGATTATTTACTTTGTAAGGAGAGAGAATTTGAGTGGAATTAATGACACTGTAGTATTAAGAAATAGAAGAAACATACCTAATATTTGTCAAAGGTTGCGTTTTTACATTGTCCCATACAGAGAGAACACAGAGGAGTACTTTAAGAAATTAAGAGCTAATATAGATACATAAAACAAAGAAAAATATTTTTTCTTTATAAAGTCTGTGGTTGGTGAGTTCCCTGGGGGTTAATCAAATAAAATATTGTGGCTGAATTAAAAATAAGAGCTATCAGTTTCACACTGTTTAAAAGCAGATATTCCTTTACAAAGTACAGGTCATATCCTTGCCAAGTGAAAATTGGTATTCTTCTGTTTTGCAAGTACAACGTAGGAACTGCTGATTCCTGGAGTAGGGAAACACTGGCACAAGCTACCTGGAGACTAGGAAATATTTGAGGGTTGGATTAGTAGGTAGACAATGCCGTCTTTGCCTTAGTCTTCGCCTAGGCCTTCATGCTTTGTGAATGGATTCAAGGAGAACTAACAGGAGTGAATCAGGTAAAAATCAAGGATTACCTGACTAAGCCCAACCTCCAACAAACCCATAGGTTCTGCTAGGCTGCAGCGCGCAAGGGCATTGGGAGAGCTGGCTGATGTCCTTGCTGACTGCTCAGTTACCTTTGAAACACCAAGGAGATTGGGGGAGGTCTGCAGTGACTGGAGAAAGACAAATTTTACACTCATTTTTAGAGCAGGTCAAAAGGATGAGGTTGGAAACTCACCTGAGGAGGGAGACCGTTCAGTCTCCTTTTGGCCCCTTGGGGAAAACTGGAGTGAGTCCTGTAGAGCAGATTTCTGGGCACCTGGAGTAGAAGGTGGTGGCTGAGAACGGTCACCATGGATTTAGCAACTGTACATGATGCCTGATAAACCTGGTTACCTTCCATGATAAAATAACTGGCTTTGTGGATGAGAGGAGGGTGGATATAATTTACCTTGACTTTAGTAAGGCTTTTGACACTTTTTCTCACAATATTCGTGTACCGAGTTAAGGTGTTACAGTCCTGATGTGTGGAGAGCTAGGTAGGTAAAAAAAAAAAAAAAAAAAATGAATGGTTGGGCTCTGGTTAATTGTTGGGACACTCCTTGGAGACTGGTAACAAGCAGGGTGCTGCAGGGAGCCAGTCCTGTTTGACATCTTCATCAGTGACCTGGAGGAGGTGACAGAAAGCACTTTCATCAGCTTTGTAGATGACACAAAATTTGAGGGACCAACCAATAGTCTTGAGGTCACGGCTGCCGCCTGGGGGGACCTGGGCAGGCTGGAGGGATGAGTGGCATGTACTCTGTTTTTAATACCCTGGAGCAAAGCTCTGTTGATTTATATAAGCAGAGGATGTGATACAAAATTTAAAGATCTTTCTCAGCCTGTTCCAGTTCTTTTGTTTATCATGCAGCTGTGCTTATTAGTTTTTGCATGCTTTTTAATCTGTCCTTGGAAGTGGACTATTGAGCACTGACCAGGGCCAAGGGACCAGAAATATCACCACAGAACCATATTCCTTTATTTCGGCTGTCAGTATGTTCCTGCTCCCCTTCCTGTCTCTTAGGCCTTGGTAAATCTCATAAAATCCTTTTCAGATTGAAATCCTACTCTTCCAAAGCTGTAATATTTTTTATAGCATGTATTTCTTTGTAGTTGTCTTAGTCTCTTGTTGACAGACTTTAGGTACCAGTTCCCTGGCTGGTAAATGTCTTCCTTATTCTTAAATTTATCCACTTGTTTTGTTCAGAGCAACACATGGGGATAATAGATTGGCTCACTACCACCTGACACTGCTTCTAAGTCCTTATTGCTATGCCAGTTTTTTTGTAATACTGAATCACAGGGATGTCTGGAAGAAGCCAACAGCATTTTGCCCACTTATACACCTCCCAGAAGAGTTGCAAGCTGCCTGGATTTCTCTAATAAACTCACTAAATAGATGTGCTTTTACAGAAGGTGTTCCAATAGTTTAACAGATTTATTCAAGAAAGTAATAATAAATAGCTGTTTCAAATGTCAAACTTAAGACTCACAAAATGTAACTATATACATACATAAGATCAGAACATAAATCAGCACAGTAAAACAGCTTTGTAAATATTTATGAAGACAGGGCTCTTTCTTTGTTTCATGCTTACTCCTCCTGTGTCCTCATCTTCAATTTCCACTTGCTTTAGTTTATGGCTGGTAGTAGTCTTGACTGGGTCGCTGACATTGTTAAATTGCCCTGTTTCCTCTGGTATCACATACACCATAATCCTAAATCTTTATTGACTGCAGGCGAATGTATGCTCTATCAAAAGAGATGTGTTTGCATGCAGGGGCACATTCTGATTTCTGATGAGCCTATGTGGAGTAAGTTTAGCAAGCCCCACACTAGCTGAGACATAGCCGGGATTTCCTTATGTGAGCTGCCATTCCTGAGGTGGCTGCAGAGGAGGCAGAACCTGTCCCTGTGGTACAGTTAATTTTTCTCTTCAATTTCTAATACTGTTCAGTAACTTGCATCAAAATCTCTGGCTTATTCAATTGCATTTTCTCTCCATTTAGCCGGTAGGAAATAGCATGATGTTAATTGATGTAATCATCCTAAAAGTAAACTTGCCAAAGATTTTCCATATTTGTTCAACTGGATCTTTGAAGGTCTTGACTGACCAATCTGGACCGAGATATGTCCTTCTTCTTGATAGTCTACTGTCTCACAGAGCCTTTCTGACTGCATCCCACGGGATGTCTGAAAGTGTCACTGTGCACGTCTTGCAGTTCTTGTGGGCAGTCCAGGATGGAGTCTCTGCATGGAAGAGCTGGTCTCTGCTGCTTCATGGGAGGCTCTGACAAATTGAGAGCTGTTGCTCCTGAGAGCCTGCCAGGCTGCTTCCCATGTATTTCTGCATGTCTTCAGAGAAAATACATAGAATGAGCGGAAAGGGGCTTGGGGATGTGAAAACATTTTCCATTATGTTTGCTTGTCCTGGTTTGAGCTTTGGAAGAGGAATGTGATTCACTGTCTTTTAAACAATTGCTTGTATTTACTTGTAATTGCACTTTCATCAGTGCAAAATAATGAAGGAGAAAGATTAGCATTCTTTTGCATGCAAGCTTTTTGAAAGACTTCTATATATTGCACATATTTAAATCATTTAATTATTTAATTGTATTTATGTAGATTTAAGCATCTTTCTGATTACGGTGGTATCATTTATTAGTAATTCCCTTGAAGTGAAGTCTATGATCATAGATTTGGTGTAAGCATAAACAAAATATGTCCAAAGACTAATTTCTGAGAGGCTTATGGCTCTTCTCCCTGGCAAAATCTGCCAGATCAGATTTTGCATCTTTTTAAAACACTCTTCAGGCACACCCCTGGTGTGCTAGAGGAAATAAAATTCTGTTTAATCAAATAGGACAGTCGTCCATGGTGAATTGTGTTGATCATGGCTTTTACTTTGTGGTTTGCCACAGGAAAGGTCTGAGGTCTTTTGCAGGTGAGTTAACTTCCACACGTCCCTTTACCTCATGTAGTTCTGAGCAAGTTGTGTTGCTGGTTTCGTGCTGATCCTCTGCTGCTTGTCAGGGATGTCGTGCTCTCCACAGCCGCAACTCTCGGTGGAATTCAGGTGTTGTGACCCAAGGACAAGTGTGGCACCAAAGAGTGATCGCCATGCAAGTACGGACATCTCACAAGGAGTTAATGCTGGCATTACATTCCATCCACTCTTTCTCATTTCAGGAAACTTCTGATTCTATGAAGTTTATTGAGTGATAAGAGGAGTTTTTCCTCAAAGTAATAGATAGGGTGGGTGCACTGGCCAAGTCTGAGCTGTTCCCCTGAACATGCAGCTCCAGCTTTTTCTGCAGCAGGGAGCAGTGTGTGAACCCTCAGAAATGGTGGCCTCGGTGTTACGTAGCTGCTTTCCCTGCAGTCCTTCCCTTCGTCCTGGAGGATACAGGACTGGGTTCCCTGCTGAATCTTCCTCTGAAGATTGTCCCATCTCGGGGACACTGGGATTGTGAACAACCTCTGTTTGCAGTGCTAAGTATGGTAAATGCTATTGTATTATCCAACAGTAGCAAATGAAATAATCCCCCTTCCGTCCCTTCCTAACAGGATAATGTTAAAGGCATTCCTCTGAGATGGGGAGTAATAATTTGTTAATTCCCCTCGGTATTTCATGCTTCTCAATAGTGCAGCTAATTTTCTCTGAGTACCTTATTAACATGCACAGTGACTTTGCGGTCCCACCCTAATAGCTCTCCACAGAGGCAGCGGCTGTGAAGGTGAGAGCTGGCAGAGGGACACATTTTCTCTCCTTTTCCTATGCAGACTGTATTATCCTGGTTTTCATCCACTGAGGGCAGTCCAGCTGATGCGAGTGGGCAAGCTGCAGTATAGTCAAGACATGTTTCCTCAAGCCCTGGAGACCTTGAAACAGGTCAGTGTTTGTGAACTGTGTTTCCTCTCCTTCCCCGCTTCCCTTTGCATCCCCTGGACCCACTATGTCTCCTTTCCCCTTCCGTTTTGACTGTACCTTGTGTCTTTGAGTATTTCTCAGCATATTTCTATCGGTGCTGTAGCTGAGTGTGGTGATGGGTTGCTGTTGCTTGCACTGTTTCAGGCACAAACTTCCTTTAATATCAGTCACTGCTCTTTGCAGTTCAGTAGCTCAGAAGTGCATGAATGGAAAATAACTGCTAAGGAGGTGCCTTATGCGCCTCCTCTTACTGTGTCTGAGTAAGCTCTGAGCTGGTCACTGCTGATACGCAGAACCATGGAAGATTTCAAGCCTTGGTGTCCACCTCGGCAAGCTGTGGGCGAGGTGCCATGGCCTTCAGGAGGACGTTTGGAGCGGTCGCTCCGTGGGAGCCCAGCCTGTGTGCGCAGCCAGACAGAGCTCCTGGCTGCACGTCCACAGCTCCCCTTGAAGCAAGTGTGAACCCCGTACAAATGTTCAGGGAGATGGTGCAAATGGTGAAAGCCAGCAAACCAGAATAAACATTGTTATCTCTGTGTCACAAACGCATCAGCAAAATGAAGCCCAAGCCCCTGCCTCTCTGAAGGTTTTGCTAGGAGCCATCTAAGGGGAGGCATATCTCAATAGGAAGGGCATGAGCAGCATCACCAGTGCAGATGAGCATTAAGCTTTTAATGGCCAGGAGAGTAAGGTGTGCAGCAGTTAAGGTGTCATTAGTAGATGTCTTGGATATTGTGGTTTGTCCTGTGCGAGGAACTTTTTATGATGATGTTGCCTTTCTCATCTTACAGTGTATTTATCCATAAGACAACAGAGAAGAAATGTTATCATCTCCCTTTTCCAGACAGGAAATTGAAGCACAGGGAAACACGGGAGGTTCTAGCACAAGTTATCACTGTTTTCCCCTCCTTCCTCCCTTCTTCTTGCATGTCTAAAACTAAATGCCAGAAAATGGATTGCTTATGCCCTGTTCATAGAACTGACAATAAAATAGTTGCAATTTACACAAACCAGCAATTCCTGAGGTCTTATGGGACCCTCTGGCTTCTCCATTTACACTATTATATTTTTAGTACTAATAAAATATGGGTATTTTAACCCTTTATTAGTGCAGAAATTGGCTGTATGTCCCCTTAGTGTAATATTCATGCTACATGAAGAGCTGGTTGTGTTGCAAAGTTTTCGGGCAGCTGATTAAGATAGAAGGCAAGGAGTGTCAGTGCTGCTGGAAGTGGGGATCAGAGGGAGGACTGATCCTTACACCTGCCTGAAACTCCTGTAGTGTTAATGTCTGTCATGACTCCATAGATAGCTTAGTACTTTGTAGTTACTTTTTTAAGCCCCAACATTTATTAGGTTTTAACATGTGATTAATTATGCATGCTGAATGACTGATAATTTCCGGATGTTTTAATAATAAATCAGTATTTGATATGATGACTGTCTTGCTAAATCTTAGTAACTTAAATCATCCCTTGATATGCTTAACTTAAATTGTGGCCAATTCTGATCCTTAAAAAGCTGATGGGAGAGTAATCAATTCTATTTCCTATTCATTACTCAGAAGTAAACCATACATCTGTCATGTGCCAGTTAATCTCCTCTGCTATTTCCCCTGTAATATTTATAACTTAAAAACATTCAGACTTTCCTTTTTAGTAGTTGGAACAAGCCATCAGTCAGAGGAGCTTCTGCCCTCATTGATGTTTCTGCAGCATATTAACAGGCATGCACACGTTTTGCTTACTCTTCTGATTTGACACTCTGCTGTTACATGAAAACAGAGTGAATTTCTTCAATTAGCATCAGGGAAGGTAGAAGTCGTGATGGATTTTTGTATGTGCTTAGTGATGTTGCTGAGTTTAAGCCAAATTTTTCTTCTTTTAGCCACTGAATACAGAGCAATACCTAGCACAGAAACACCTTTTCAAGCTTTGATTGCCTCTTTCTCTGGGAAGGGAGAATAATGAGCTATTTACTGTTCCATGCCATACCTCAGTGCATCTCTAACCATGGTCTCCAAGCCATTAGTGGTCCACAAGGACACAGTAAGTGCTTTGCAGCTGGGATGCAGAACCATTTACAAACTAATCCCATTGTGGCTTGACTATTTCCTGTTTGCCTCCCCCCTTTTCACCCGCATAAGATGGGGAAAGACTGAATTCCCACTCCCTGGAATTGCCATGCTACTTCTCTGTGCAACTTGTAAGCCTAGGACACATGGATTCTTTGAATGGGATCTGAAGCTGATTCCCTTTATTGCTGTCTGTACCAGAGCAAATATTAGAGCAAGATAAAATCCCCAGTTTGTTGTGAGGATGGATGTGATTCCTAATAAAATTCAGATAATGTCCTAAAATGAGAACTTTGTTGGGCCCTGTGTGATTAGATGTGTCAGCATAGCATGCCACATGCTCAGAGCACAAACTTGATTGCCTTCTCTGCTTCATTACTTTTCTTAATACGCTCTGACACTGAATAGCACCCTGTTGGAGCCCTCGTCAGGCTAATTTCAGCACGACATTAAGGAGAAGGATGTGGATGGCGCAAGAGGAATTGAGATCTGAGTGAGTTTCGCCTCACTCATATCAATCCTGTTTAATCAGGCTCAACCTCCAGGCTGCTGTGCATTGACAGCCTTTTCTGCATCAGCTGTGGAGGGCGTTAAGAACCTGCACATCTTTGTATGCAGGTCAGTGACTGGTGTCTCCCTGTTCTCCTCCACGTCAACTGAAAGAGAATCGCTAACGCAGCCACCTTACCGTGGCCACCCTTCGGTTTTAGCTCTCCTGAAGAAGCTTTAAATAATGTGAAGGGCTTTATCTTCCCCACTAGGATGAAATTTGCCCTCTTAAGGTGTATGAAGCCCTGCAGAACATAATTTGACAGGTTTGGGAAATGGAAGTGTTTCAGGGAGGCAATGCGCTGCAATAAAACCAAAGTTAGCCTTTAGTTTATTGCATAAACAACTTATTTTTAAAAATATGTAGCATATTAAAAATATATATACATGTATACATGTCCTGTGTTGCTGTCTCACAATTCCTGTAATTTTTCATAATTAATTTGTTCCTTTAGCTGAGAGGAAGGCCACACAGACCACAAGACTCTGCGCAGCCTTGGCTCTCCTGTTTAGTTGGGAGATTAGATGAGTAGGGTGGTGTTTTGCATGTTCTTGTTTCTGGACAGGATAAAAAAATCATTGTTTTATAGTGAAATCATTCTAATTCTGGACAGACTTTTGCCAAAATGCCTATGTGATTTAATGACAGTTTAGCTTGTGTTAATAAAGTGCATTAACACTGAATCCGTGGGCCCAAGATGCCGCTTTCCCACACAGCAGCCTGTGCAGGACCCTGCCTTCAGGTGTTCTGCTCTGTATGATCCAGGGCTTCCTATGTGGTGTAGACGTTCATCTCTCCCCTTCCTGTTGTATATGCCAGGTGGAGACTGACTTTTATTCTTGTGCTTTACACTGCTTTTTTTCAATCCTACATTAAAAAAAATGTGTTTTTGTACAGTGTGATGTTTCATGCTCAACTATGTCCACAACCTGTTACAGCAGTTCCACAACATGTTAAATTAAGAAAAACAAAACACAACAAACAATTTGACAAGTCTTTTGGGGGAATATAATTGTGACTTTATTACAAACATTTTGCAAAAACATGACCAGGTTTGTATTTCTGCTAAAATAGATAAATGCAAAAATGGAAGATTTTTAAATTTCATTGTGATTTTTTTCTCCTAACACTATACTTGGAACTGCCTTGCTCTTTCTTCCAAAGTGTTGGGTCCCTTTCCATCTGTTACTTATCTCTCTGTGTGAGGAATTTAATGGAAGGAAGAAGCAGAACTTTCATATGAAAAGTGATGATCTCAGTATGAGCTGGGAGATGAATATTTCAGGCATGTATGTAGTGGAGAAGCTGCTGCCACAACAGGCAATATAAGCCTGAATTGGCCTAGCAATGCAAGATGCCCAGCAGACATAGAAAATGATCTCTTAGGGAAAAGCAGCAAAGGACCCTTCCTCATCCAGACCTTTTACAGTGAAACTATTAATTTAACTTTTTAAAATAATGTGTCAAGATCTTGGATGCCATAATGAGCAAATCTTGAAAGTGTCTTCCAGCCCCTAGTGCAGCACTGCTCATGTCTGCACCCCTCTGCCATTTCCAAAACCCTCATATAGGCTGCACAGTGACTCCTGTGTCCCTTTCTGCTCTCTTCTCAAGGCCTATACCATTATGAAGGTGACCCATGGAGCAGATCACAGCCTGATGCAAGCCTTGATGGAACTAAAGGAACAGTGTGAGGCTGCCATGAGGATGCAGTGAAGAAAAGATGCAGCCTGGGAAGCAAGATATTAAAGGAAAAAGAAAAGCCAGTCCTTTTTATTAAATTGGAAAGCTTCTTGTTGATATTGGAGTCGTTTCATCAGGTCCTGCTTGCTTCACAGAAATGTGTTAACATTTGCTTGTTTTGATGTGTGGTCTTCTGAACTTTCCGAACTTTCCTTATGTTTTGAGGAATATTTGCCAGTTTCAGAAGAATTTTAACTTCTGCAAGGCAAACTGGCAGTGGGTAAGTCTTAATATTTCATCATAATAAAAGCTCACCACTTATACATACGGACAGAAATAATCATACTCTTTTTTTGTTCAATAACCAAAGCCTCCAATCCAAATAACTCTGAATACATAGAAAAATATTAGACTTGAATTCCAACATTATACTTGGCTAGGCTTCCTATGGAGCTTCTCCCATGCTCTTTTAGGTATGGATTTCTCTATCTGCACTAGCTCTGAAGTTATCACTAAGTCTCACCTTACTACCTGTCTTATGTCTCAGTTTACTAGAAAACGTTTTAAGGATTTTTTTTTCTACCAAACACCTCTCTGGTGAATTGATTAAAAATTATTGGAAAGTGTGTGGTAGATCCTCAGCTGTTGCAAAGTGGTATCATTCCATCGAGATCAGCAGTCAATTTTTTAGTCAGTTTACAACAAGATTGAGAGAGCAAGCGAGCATATTTCTTCCTTTTTGACTTCCTATTAGATGTTTTTTTTTTCCAAAAGCCTGATCCAGTGCTCTTTGGTATCAAATAAAACTTTTGAATACTCTAAATGAGTTTTTCTTCCCTCCCAACTTACCTGCAGGGCTCTGGCATTCTTCTTCTTGCATTTCATGTTATTACACAAAGTTCTAATAATGAATATTAAAATGGACTGAATGAAAAATGTAATCAAATGTGCATCTGTGTTGAAAATGCTTATTATTCTGATATTCGCCCATTTTGATTGTTTCAATGGACACCATCATCAGATTTTCTCACTTCATAGCAGCTTACAAAACAGAGCCATTTGTATGTTTATCCAGGGTAACATGGATTAGAGACCAGTTCATATCTATTTAGATAAAAGAAGTTCCAGCTTTTTTCTTTTTCTTCTCCGCTCAAGAGAAAAATATTACAAAAGTTCCTAAGTTACTGAAGAAAAAAGGAGATATAGGAGTGCTGTCAACAGGATATATGCAGTTGTCTTTCCATAAATATGGTGCTCTTGTATGCTAAAAACACTTTTAAAAGGGGCATGTGCCCTTTAGGGCATATTTAGAGATAGATTTATACCTTCATCATGTGTCCAGATTTAAGAAAGCATTGAAGAAGCAACTTGAATGAATGGGTGACCTGGATCCAGAACATCCTTGTATTTACATCGAGTTCCTTTAGGACTGAAGTCAGATCAAAAGTTTATACCCAGAGATGAGGTTTGTCTTTGAATCTGCAGCACCTCAGCTAAGTAAGGGAAATGTCTAAATAGATCTGAGGCAACAGCTTTGCTTTTGCACACTGGGCCAGTGGTCTCAGTACAGATGCAAGAAGTTGGTGGGGTGCCTAGAGCTTGCAGTGCATACAAAGTTTTGATTTGCTGCTCCTGCTTGCCAAAATATTACTTTAAACTCCAGACTAGTATGCAGCATAGGTTAATGTAGTGACTTAATGCTAAACACAAACTATGAGTTTCTTCCAGATAAATGATCTTTCTAGTCACTGCAACCAGGTATAGTCAGCTTTTCTTCATTTATGTCAGGCAACAGAAAATGGCACTCCAGTATGTGAGTAGTCACACACGTTGGTTATCATTATTTCTAAGCAATTTCGCTTTCTCTTTGGATAGCTATATTCTTTTCCCTCTCTTTTCCTTCCCTTCCCTCCTACCAAACATACTGGTGTGTTAGTACCTGGCATGTTTAATCTCTAAGTCCTACAGATGGTCGCTGAACTGAGAGATCGTCCCTCACCGCGTTCAAGGGGAAAGAAAAGCATTTCTTGGAAAATGAGTGCTCTGTTTCCCCACGCTCATCAGCATGAGAGCTGTAACTGCCAGTGATGCTGACTTCCATGTTTATCACAGAAACAAATGTTAACAAATGCCAAATATTTATGAGGAGCATTGAAACCTAAATAATTTAAGGTCTTTGAAAGTATCGCTTTCAGGTATGTCACTCCTCACTAACAATTTATTGCTGCTATTCCAGCCATGACTGTTATTTCATTAGTCCGTAGTTGTTGTAAAGTCAGGCTTTTTCACACCAGTAACTTGACACCATTAATTATTATGAGATGAGAATGCATTTAAAAAGAAAGTGAACACTCTGGGCATAATTTACAGCCACAGCACATGAATGCCAATGCTGAGGAAGATATCTCCTTTAGAGGCATTTGAATTTGTTCCAGCATATGGAGCGTTCACTTGCCCAACAGCAATATTCAAGCAATAACCTCTAAAATGCAGTGCATTTCTGGAGTATGTAGCATGACTTGAGGCCAGAGGCCAAGTTACACCAGCGACCCAAGAAGTGCAATAATCCTTGCAGAAATTCACTGCTTGGTTGTGTCTTCTTGCTATTATGAAAGGAAATTATCAGGGGAAAAGGTCAGACGTTTGTGTATATTAGGATTGCTGACAGAGCAGAGGCATCACTGATGGACAATCAGAAAATGTGAAAGGCACCCAACCTTCAAGAGTTATTTTTCTGCTTTTAAAGAGATATATGCATATTAAAATTATGTGTTTTTGCATAAAGATGATGCTTGTGTAATCTTGCTATCACAATTAGATTTGCAAAGGATGCAAGAAGCAAAACTGGCCAGACCAAGGTGGCCTGCAGGGCCTGCGCCTGGGCAGGATCCCTAGGGCCCCATGCTGCGCTGCCCCACCTCGCCCCACACGTCAGCTCGCAGAGGTATAGGAGCATCAACAGTGCTTTGCATTCATCACTGCAGATATAAAACTTGCATATTTTTCAGCTGAATTTTCTGGTTGATTTCAATTCCTTATGGAGCAGTTTCCCTGGGTGGTTCCCATGTACCACCACCACCATCTGGGCTGCTGATGCTCCTGGGAGCATTGTTGTTGGCATGTTTTCTCCTACAGTGTTTCCATCCTGTGTTTTCTGGAAAAAAAGAGGTTGGTCTTGACTGCAGAGAGATTTAGCTAAATGCAGAGCTGAGGAGCTCAGTCTCAAGCAAGTGTGTCAGGGAAGGAGGAGCACTGGACAAGCATTCATTTCAAGTCCAGGTAGTCTTGTTTTCTGTCTTTACACAAACACAGTGTTTTGGCCTTCAAAAAAGAAAAAAAAAAGGAATCTTATAACCTTTTAGGTGGAATCCCTTTGCTAAGTTAAAGAAAGATGTTAAAGTCAAAAAGAGGCATTATCTGTAATGATGGCAGACCAGCTGCTTGCTTTTAGCACTTCGCGGAGTTTTCAGGTATCTTTTGGAAAACAATGGCAGTTTGGGTTCACCTCAAAGTTTAGAGTTAAATTCTGATATACTTTTGATTTTTCAGTATTTCTGAAATTAGTCTTGTAGGAGCAATATTAGATTGCCTTTAGATGAAGTTGAAATGTGTTTGGAAGGAGAACACGGAGGAAAAAACATGTGAGGGATATGAAGTTTTGCTGAAAATAATTCATTGCAGTTGAAGGAAACATCTACCTCCAGTAAATATATAAAAATATAATATTATATAAAATAGGAAATGAATATGTACACATTAGCTTCCTAAACAATATATTACAGCTGTGAGCTCCTTGAGGTCTATCACTTGCGTGTGAATCCTGTTGTGTGTGGGTTTAGGTCAGCAAAATTCTCCCACTACTCAGCCTTTCCTTTGCTTCTAGCTACAACCCTGCTCTGTGATGGCTGCTTTTTAAAGCTAGGTTTTCTTAGGCTTGTTATTTTACTGCCTACTATGTATGAGATACAGAGGCTTTTTCCCTGCACAGTGTATTTATTGCAAATAGTCCCTGGCCGCTGGAACATCCTTAATGAGGAGAGCTCAGTTTCTCACAGACGTTGTGCCAATTATGAGAATTTTTTTTTTCCTGACTCAGAATTAAATCTCCTGTAAGACACAGGGAAGAAGGAAGGCCTCACAGCTACAGCCGTGGAGCGCCAGGTTGTCAGCAGCACCGGAGACTGTGTCTGACCTTGGGCAAGTCACGTAGGGTTACTTGGCATGCACAGTCAGGCTTTGCCTTTGCTGAGCCTTGGGAAATTTCTCCTCGCTGTAAAGAGCACAAAGGACCAAAGGAACTGGATATGGTGCTCTTCACACCTCTGCATCGCTACTTATCTTCCTGTAAGAGCTCAGGGAGGCTGTGTGCATTCCTGAAGCGCATTATCCGTAGGGCAGTAGGAGAGTCACTCACAGACGATGATGTAGTTCTTAAAATACCTCAAAGTACTTTAAAAAGAAGGCTAAATATTATTTCCCTATTGAGGAAAATAAGGCTCGTAGCGAAATGAACCAGTGTGTTCAAGTTCACTCAACGGAGCAAGCCCGGGAGCTAAAGCTGGTATCAGCAGTCTGGGGGTCAGTGACTTCTGATGCAGAAAAAGCATTAAAATAAGCAGCAAACTCAGGTACTCCATAGAGAGGTCTGTCACTGAGCAAAGTAGCAGTTATAGAAGGTAGTAATTATAGGAAAGGAATCTTTGACCAGCTAGCTTTTGGGGAAGAGCAGCAAACAGCTGGTTGCTGTGTTAATCTACAAGCCCTAACCATGTCCTGTGTGAACTTGTCCAGATGGGTTACAGATCTGTGGCTACACTCAATATCTCAGCCCTGTTCCTGCCCTCTCTGCTTGTGGGATGCATGCGATGAAATGACCTCATCCCCTTTCCATGTTGTAATCGCAAGTATGACTTGAAAGTCCCTCCAAAATGGAGTTGGAACCCCGCTGTGGAGCGCTCTGAGCTGCACCTCCGGCATGTGGGAAAGGCTCCTTCTCGCCTCGACAGGTCAGCACGTCTAAAACACAGTCAGAGTAACCCCTGACAAATGTTCTTGGGCATTTCAGAGAAAAGCTCAGTTAGAGCTTATTTTTGTTGTATTTTTCTTAAAGAGCTATTTTTTTCTTTCCTATCAGTATATATTTTTCCATGCAAAAATCCTTTTCTATTTCATGGCTGATTTTACAAAGTTAATCAGCCTGAAAGTGTATTTGAGAAGGATGTTTTGTAAAATGACCTGTACCAGAACCCTTTGTTGTGATAAATTATGATATATTTTTGAAATACAGAGAATATTTCCCATCCTATCTAAATATGTATTTTCTTGTCTTCAATAAGAATCATGCATGCTACCTGAAAATCTGCAGCCTTTTATTCCCAGATCTTGTCATTCAGCGCAGTGATTTCTGTTCATGCCCATAATAGTGATGTGTAAACCATGCCCATATGACCCCCCATTAGTATTTTGCAGGGTTAACTCAACATTTTTATTTGCTCTGCGCTTGTGATCAACATGGACAAATCAATTCTAATTCCATCATTCTTTAGAATTTTTGTAGGTTTTAATAAGGACCTTAGAGATTCCTTTCCCAAAGAAAAAGAATAACTCAGGCTTAGTAATTAGGCTTCATACAGTCACTGCTCACACAGAGGAACCTAACAAGTTCTTTATAGTTCCCAGGAGACCAATTAACCTTCTTTTAAATATATCTCTATATAGCTACAGATACACACACGCACAGAAATGCACATACACATGGAGCTTTTCAGCACTCTCCAGTGCTCCATTGCCTTGTTAACCAAATCGTGGTGGGCTTTGCAGCAAGAATGCAGGGCTGAGGCAAGCAGCCCGAGTCTCTTTTAACTCTAAAGATGCCAAAATCAGAAAAAGGCATTAATCATTCTTCAGCCTGCCTCCCCAGGCAGAAAGAAGGGGGTAATCACACATCCTCTTCATCCTCCTCTTCAGTTGACGCTCCCTTCCCTTCCTGGCCTCCAGCAGCCTCGCTGGGCGCACAGGAGCCCTAGCTTAGTTTCAGCTAAGAGCTGGTTTTGCGGGACTGATGAGACCGTAGAAAAGAGCATCATTTTCTTCCTCCGCCTCCTCAATTCGGTGCCTCTAATTCCCAGTCCCTGGAGGCAGTGAGGAGGAAGGTGGCAATCTTGCAAACCTCTTGGAGGAAAACTGCTCTTTAACTTGCAGGTGATTCCTCTTGACAATCCCACTTGACTTGCAGAGCGGGAGCCAGGAGACAGTGATGGAGAAGGGCGTCTGATGAGAAAATTAGCTGGGCTCCCCCTGCCCCCCTGTCTCCCTCAGGTCCTTTGCTCTGCTCTTTTCTTGCTTGCGTTGCCTTGCTTGCATTGCCTTGCTTGCATTTAATGAACTCTTTTAACAAAGCCCTTTTAGTGTTGCTTTTCTGTTGCAATACGTGACAGGTATGGTGCAGAGCAGCCTCGGATGACATGAGATGGGATGGGATGGGATGAGATGAGGTCTGGGGCTTTGTGCTGGCCTGAGTGTAGCTGGGGGGATCTTTGGAGAGAGCCCTGGGTGTTGCTCTCCCCAGAGGCACCACTGGCCTCCCAGGTAAGCTAATGACAATATCGCTTTAATGTCACTGAAGGCAAATGCCCACACAGTGTTAGGCTTCTTGCACCTGGTTTATACCCTGTATGGGTCTGTGATCAAAATACCCTTACTGGGGAATAATGCCCCCCCACCTCGCTAACAGGAATGCTGGCTGAAGGTAATTCTTGGTGCTCGCACTCACAAGTTGGGAAAGTTAATTTCTGAACATTTGTGGCCAAAGTCACCAGAAAACAATGGCATTTTAAAAGGTCCATGTAGTGAGGCAATACAAAGCAAAAAAAAATCCCTTACCAAATGTTTTCTGTGGGGATTGTTATAGAAACTGTGACAAACAGACAAAACATCTGATTTTGTATTTTCTGAAAATCAGTCTGTGCTTATTGCTGGGCTTTTTATGCCTGTTTTTCTCGTGTCAAATGGCAAATCCACATGAAGGTGAGGCAATTGGCAAGGCTGCACTGAAGAGCCAGCAGAAGCCTCCACAGAGCTGAGGCGCAAGAGGCCGCGGAGCGTGGGGCCGGGCCGGGGGAGCCGCCAGGCCTCGAGGACACTGCCTGGCTCTGCGCCCGGCTGTGGGAAGAGTGGGGACAGACCCTTGGTGGGCCTGGCCTGGGGCCGCTTCGTCAGTCACAAAGTTTGCATGTGGCCCCTGTGCCGTGACCGTGCTGCCCCCAGTCACAGAAGCTGCTTAATTTCCCTTTCACATCTAAGGCCTTCCCAAAAGTGCCCTCCCGCCTGAAGCAATGAGGAAGCTCATCCAGAGCCCAGCAGCTCCTCGGGCCTTTGAGCTCCTCTGTGACACCACAAGAAATGTCTAATGGGGGTAGAGGATTCATCCTATGTTCGCAGTAGAAAAAGGCCCGTTTGAGGCCAAGCTCCTGGGTGGAATTTGCACAAGAAAGTTAAGTTTAGAGCTCTGTAGTCACACACTCTTTCACATCTGGCCAAGGCCCAAATGAGCTTTCACCCGGGCTCATTCCTTCTTGACCAAGCCCTCTCTACAAGCCATTTAGCTGGGTAGGTATCAACACTTGCCCCAGCCCAAGGAAGAGACATAGTCCAGCCTGCCAGGACTGATGCAGAGCGCCGGGCCGGGGCCATCTTCTTCCTCCCATGCACCCATGAAATGAAGCACCCACCAGTGTGTGGGCCTGCTCCTTGCTGCAAGCACAGCTTTGCATCTAAGCAAACTTTCCAGGATATGATCAGATACGTTATTTGCTAGAGAAACTCATTCACAGATTTTTTCCATCTGAAACACCTTATTTTAGTTATAAGTCACTCAGTGCATGCTTTCCAAAAGCAAAACAAAAAGACCAAAAGCAAAAAAGCTCAAAAGACTTACTCTGTCTTGCCCAGGGAAGAATTTCTGGGGTCATAAAGGTAATTTAAAGCTCAAAGGTTTACAAGCTCTGCAAGATAAGGCCATATAACACCCTCCACTCTTTATGATAGTAGCTTACAAAGACAGCAAAATGGCTTAGCATGAGGGTCAATTTTACACAAAGCTCCTGTTTGGAGAAGGAAAAAAAAAGACCCTTAGACCCTTCATAGCTAGTTTTGATGTTTGCTATTAAATTACAGAGTTCTTTTCTCACCCTCCAGCCCATGGGTTTTCTGCTTGCAGTGTGACAAATTAATCATCAGTGAAATGAGAAGCTCTCTGTGCCCTAGGCCTCTGTGCAGTGGCGTCCCTGCATGGCTTAAGCTGGACACCCTTGCACACACCTCACATCATACACCTTGTGGGCAGGCTCACCTAAGACCCTGTAGCTCACTTGGCCTCTACCTGTATTTAATTCCCTGACGAATCTGCCAGAGCCCGTGTGCATCCATGGACCTGACCTGGTTGTGCCCATGCCTTATAACAGCCTCCTACCGAGGCTCATGTACCGAGGCTTTGATGTAGAGTCTATGCTAACCGTCGCAACATGCTGGGGCTTCTGCCTCTTCGATTCTTCTCGTATATTGCAAAAATGTCGAAAAATTTGGAAAGCAAACTAAAAACAGGACATACAATCAAGCTAGGCAATGTTCAGAGAGGCCATACATAAATATTTCATAGAATAGGTCATCAGGTCCTAGGTAAAGTTACTGGGTGGAATAATCATTCCACGAATATTTTTCTTTCTTTGCTATGACACTGGGTATTTAAGGACTACCTGCACCTCTCCAAGAAAAATTTCAGGTAAGAAACCTCCTTGGAAGTCTATTTTTTTTTTATTCAGTATGCAGAGAGTGTTTGATCTAGCCCACCTGTGACTAGCCCACTCTGTAAATCACTTTGTGCCACTGCAGTACTAATGGTCAAGCAAATAGAACAGGATTTGCTGCGTCTGTTATTCTGCTCCTGTAAACAGAAAGAATAGAGACTGATGGATGCCATGTCTGCAATGCCAGGGCTTAGATGCTTTGCAGATGCTTTTCTAAGGATTTAATCATATCTTAATGGCTTTAAATACAACTTTGAGAAATATTCTTTGAGCCTCTGGAAACTCATGGCAGATATGAAACCCCAAGCCCGCTGTGGCAGCAGGAGTCAGTCTCTGGCTCCAGACTGATTATCTGAGCGGTTATCTTTTTCATTTCATGTAATTCTGATGCCTTCCATTGTCCTTGGAAATTAGGAGAAAATGATGTTTACAGTGTCTCGCTTGGCTCCTGTGGTGGTGCTTGCTGTGTACTGTGAGGTTTCCATCAAATATGGTTTAGGAGCAGGCAGCTTTAATAAAAACAGAACTGTGAGTCATCCTACAGCTCTCAGGCCTCCTTTCTATGGTTGCATCCATGGCCATCTGGCTCAGAGCACAGTGAGCTGGGGCACTGCACATCACTGGGGATGGAAGGCGCAGTGGGGGAGAGCAGCGCTGCCCCTTCGGAGCTGCTTGGTGCTCTCCTCCAAGGGACAGCTCTGCAAAGGGCCGAGCTGGGTGGTCCTGAGCTTCTGAGTGCCGAGGCTGGAGGACGCATGCAGAGCAGAGCTCATGCTCTCCCTCTCTGCCCGAGTACAGATACAATGAAGTTTGTCTTTTGGCAAAATAAATACAGAAAATTATTATTTTTCCTTTCAACTCCCCTAATTTACAGTCCTCGAGGGAATGCAGGTGAGCAGAGGTGAAACAGGGAGTAGTCCCTGCCCTTTTTAGAGCGAGTGGCAGAGGCCTTGCCTTGCTGGAGGTGGGAGACTTCCTTTCCACAGCAAGACTGGGAGCCCTGCAGCACACACGTGTCTGGCTGCTCTTGCATAGCTGGGAGCTGCAGAAATGAAAATATGGATGTGTGCCAAATGCACACAGCTGCCTATGCTTGGCTGCCAGTGGGCTGGCATGAAGGCTGCAATCTGACACACACTGTGGCTACCAACCCATGCAGTAAGGTGCCACGGAAGAGATGCACATAAACATGCATGAGTATGAACGCGGAACTTCCCCTAGACACAATTCCCAGGGACGAACCATTTGTGGTCATCTCAGAGCTGTTCCAGGTCAGTACTTGCCAGGGTAGTCATTGAAGGCAGAAAGTTAGGCCCTCCAAACTATCTACTTGCTTTTAGAGATGATGAGAGCGGCCCGGGGGACGTGACAGAGCATTTGCGAGGTCATAGCCAGTGTAGTCTTGCTCAGTGGTTAAATAGCAGATGTCAGCCTCCAAAATTGCCAGATTGGCAACTGTCATGAATACTAACAGACATCATAAAACATAAAATCAACTCACAGATGGCCTTTTTTTTTTTTCCTAGGGAAACTAAACATTAATTTTGTGTTGATCTGAGATCCAATGAGCTGAATTTTCTACCCTCTCATCCCTCCTCAGCAGCTTCAAGGCCACTCATGCTGCCAATGCCAAAGAGGGTGATAACCGGGTAGCTGCCACGTCTGGAGCTCAGCGGGCAGGTGTGGGAGAGGAAGCAGCTGTAGGAGCCCACCCACCTCCTCCTGGTTTCCAGGAGTAGGGACCTGATACCAGATCCTTGTAAGAAAACGAAGCCTGACAGATTTCCATACTCAAACCTGTCCTGACCTGCACCTTTAGGGTCACTGGCATGTTCCTGGCTAGAAAGACAGGATAAATGGTCCAGGTAGGTTTCTCTAGTCTGGTTTTTGGCTAGAAACCTTTCCTGGTGTCTTTCCCCAACGCAGACGTGAAACATCGAGGTTGTCGAGGCTTTAGATCTCTAAGACTTTAAGCCTGGCCAACAGGTACCTGTTTTTTTCCTTTTCGGCTCATACAGGGCTCCTCACCACCACCTCTGCCTTAGACCGAGTCTAGGACCTGTGCTAACCCATCTTTCTCTGCTTTTGTCACTGTAAGGCACCTCGGGCCCTTTAATACTGATGTAGTGGCATGATAACAGCAATGAAGATAAATTATCTCAAAAATGGGCAATAAGCCTTTTAGCTCTTTAGAGCAAATCACAGCTATTCTGAACAGCCCTCAGACGAAAGAAGTGACCGTTTATCTTCATTTGCAGCTACTGCACAGAGGCTCCAGCATGCAAATGCATTGGCCCGGGGGCAACAGGAAAGGTAGTGTACAGGAGTCGTCGGGATTAGCTCTGGGAGAGGGAAAGCTCCTTCTTCCCCTCTGCCACCCCAGCGCATTCCCTGCCAGATGTTGCCGCCATGGCCACCCTGTGATTTTTTTGCCCTGAAGCATTGGTTGTTGTGGAGAGCTGCACCCCCGGCCCCATCCAGCTCCTGCAGCTACTAGCTCTCCCACCAAGCTGATACAACAACAACGTGACCATTTGAAATGCCTGCAAAACTGTTAGCCTAATATTTACAGTCCTAACACGTTAGCATATTCCCTATGAGTAGTGGGGCATAAGCAGGAATCACCCCAGCAAATGATGTTTCTTAAAGCAGATCTTAAGTTGTCCCCATTTCCCACAGAAAGCGTGATTCATTTTTAATTCTACTGGGAAGAACAAAATCTACTCACCGCGGCTCGTGCAGGGGGCTGTACATCCACACGGCCAAAAAGCTCGTTCACATCTTGCCTTGCAAGGGAGATGCTCTCTACATTGGGAGGGGACACTGGAAACGTGAGCAAAAGGCTTGCAGGTGTCACAGAGAGCCTCAGCAGCCGTTCAGGTGCCCCCTGTACCTGCCAGCGCTGTCCAGCCCAGGGAGTGACGTGTCTGGAGTGATGGGCACAACCTTTACACTGTGTTACGTGTCTATATGGTGGTCAAGGGAAAGCAGACACCATTGTCATAGCTGATTAGAAGAATATATAGTTATGAACGCATTTTTATCAAGTATTTGGTATTGACCTTGTTCCCTTGCACACGGATGCAGGCGGAGCAATCCCTGCTAGCGCGAGGCGGCCCCCAGGCCTAGTGGCTACGCAGAAGCAGCACCGGTCCAGGCTCTGTGCTTTGTTTCTGCTTCTGGCCAGCAGCAGGGGAGAAGTCGATGGGTCTATGCAGGGTCGCAACATTTCATTGCTCTCGGGCCCTGCAATTCCCTACTGGTGTTTTCCTGCTGAATATGCTTCCTAGCAGTATTTGCTATGAATAACAGCTCATATTTTAAAACAACCCCCCTATTGTGATAAATGAAGGAAAAAAAATCTTTTTTGACCTTCCTCGCTCTCAAAATTGTGGATCAAAAGCACCATTTTCTCCAACACTTCATAAATATTTTCATTCAAAGTGAAATAGTCAGGGAAGCAGAAATATCAGTAAGATAAAAGTAAACATTTAATGCCACTATAGTTTGATTTTTTTTTCAGACATCATATTTTTGACAATGTTTCACACCTCAGATATACCACAAAAGGGATATTTTTAGCCAGCAAACAATAAACTTCACAATTTTAATGGCAAAAGGCTTAATGCATTTGTTGATCAACTTGGAAGTGGCTGTGACTTTCCACATTTTAACTTGTCCTCATGCTGTTCTATTTTTTTTTCCATAAAATTTAGTTGATAAAATATATATATCTACCACTGATACGTCCCCTTCTGGAATTGCCCATTGGCAGGACCAGCAGAAGTTCTGTATCCATCAGTTTGTTTGTCTCCTCCCTAGCCCTATTTTATACCACTGTTATAATGAGAAAGAACATAGCCACAGACAGAATGAAACGGATTTAGCAAACATACACTTCAATGCATAGCACTTAGATAAGCATTTCCAACCATGATGTGTAAATAAATTATAAAATACAAGCGACTCTATAAAACAAGAACATCCTGAGTTTACAAATAAATTATATCCTTCATACATAGAATATGATGTGGATGTTAGTTACCAGCAGTTTCAGCTATGGGAGGCAAAAACGTAAAACATAAAAAAGTTAATATCTATGCATACATAAAACATATATGTATGTGTGCTATATGTAAATATCCACACACATACATATACAATATAGAGGGTGAATACATCCATATCTATAGTATATAGAGTATATGTAATATAGCTGAAACTGCCTCAAGCACCATTTTATTACCATTATTATAAAGTATGCTCAATACTTAAGTAGGACCACTCAAAGGCAAAAAGTTTTTGGAGAGGGTTTTTTGTTGGTAGAGGTGGATTTTTTTCCTTTTTGGGAATGTTTTGTGGTTTTTTTTTTTTTTTGAAAGAGTCTATATGAAGGGTACTACTTCATTTTCAGCACCTCCATTCTCAACTGAATGAAATCATCACTGCTCTTTGTGAGTTCCAAAATGTTGCGTAAATGAGTTTCAGTCTGCTCTCTGTGAAGTTGTTGGCAAAATCCATATTGACTTCAACAGGGTCAAGACAAAGGTGCTACGCTGTTAAATTTTTTATTTTTTTTTCATTTTACTTGAGAAGGAGAAAGAAGAAAAGATAGAGCCAATAATAAAATGGTTTATTATTTCCAAGAGCAGATATGGAAGCTCAGATAACCCCATGATGAGCGCACAATAAATGCAAGAGACAGAGATTATTAACCCTGCCTTGACAAATCATTCACCGTTTTGTTTGCCGTAGGTATTTGGAAACCTGCTCCAAGTCCCACAATAGCTAGCAACATTCAGCCTCGCATCTCCAAAAATTGCTGGGCGTTCCCAACGCAAAATCCTGTGGAGCAGCCAGCCAGCGGAGGCGGCCGTGGGGATGGAGCAGGCCGGGCGAGCGGCCCCGGGCACAGCTACCGCCCGCTCCTGCCGCGTGCCTGCGGGGACCCCATGCATCCCTGACGGGGACCGTCCCTCTCGTCCAAGCAGGCTACCAAAGGGTCACAAAATCGGCGGTTTGTGGGAATCCTGTTTGTGTTACGCTGCCCTCTGCAACTCAGCAACTTTTAGTTACCGTTTTTATAACTACCAGGACTAAGCAGAAGGCTTCCTATCTCGCAGGGCGCTCAGAGTCTGAGCTTTCAGCTAGCATAGCTAGGGTGTATGTCTTGTACATGTACACAGACTGCTGCATTGAACAGTGGTTGTTGCGAGGTACTGTGCCTTACATTCACGATGTGACACACAGAGCAGCTACTCTGGACTTTTACAGGCTTTGACATTTCAGTAACAGACACTATATGGGAACTGCAGCAACTTCAGCTTTATAAGCTGAACATCTGGGGGGAAAAAAAGACCTTTAAAAGAACCTTTCGAAGAGTTCCAAGTGTGAGTGTTTTTGTGCAGCGTGGCGCAAGGCAACCTTTGGTGAGTGATGGGAGGAATGCTTTACAAGCGCTCACTGCGCCTTGCGAACAGGCAGCCGTGCCACTTCCTCACATAACCGTGCGTGGGGTCTCTGGCTATGTACACATGCACCTCTTGGCAGGCCTATACAACCCTTCATGAGTACTTTTAGCTCCTTGGAAGCAAAAAGGTGACACAAAATCACTGAAGTTTGTAGAAAGGTCTATATCCTTCAGCTGCCAGGGAATTTGAATTCCAGGCCATTTTAAGACAAACCATACTACTGCAATAAATGAAAAACAAAGCAAAACCAAACCTAAACAAACACTTCAAGGAGGACAGAGTGTCTACCCTGTGAGCTTGCTTGGGATATGATGTGTATGACTCCCAGCATCACTCCTAGTTTTCTGCCTCTACAATTCCCATGTTCAGAGATGGAAGAAAAAAAACCATCTTTGTGTACCTTTCATCTCTTTCAGTACATTATCTGCATCTCATTTTGCTTGGTGCCAGAGGATCATGCCACTGCTCTCCACCAGCTCACATTCTGTGTAGCTGCAAGTTTGACAAGTTATGTTGTATGATATTCAGTACTTTGCAACATGGATCTAAACATGCACATGTTGAGTGGTAGCTCAACACACACACATGGTCTTTAGACAAAATGAGGATGTACACACAGGTTAGTGCAGAATATTCTTCCACTGTATAATCAACTGCTCAGTAAATACTTAAACACTTCGCAGCTGGATTAATTTTCCCTCTTCCTCACAACTGGGTTTAACCTGTTTTAACTCTCCTGACTCTAATGCAATTGAGCCTCAGTGCAGGTGAGGCAAGAAGCAGGCCAAGAAGGGAGCCAAGAACAGGCAGCCTTTTTATCTGTTTCCTTGCATCTCTTTGAAATAATTCTCCTGCTTGCTTGTATCTAATGAATTGACCAGAGCTTATTTTGAAGCAAATGCAAAACATGCAGGATGTAAGAAAAGACACCCATAGTCATGAAAAGTGCACAGGGAATTAGGGATCTCCAGGACTCGGTATGAAACGAAGCACCTCCTGGGTGGCCCTGGGCAGTTTTCAGAATTAAGCCTAAATTGCTACTGCTGCCAAGACCTGAACATGACTGTAGCAATGCAACTTATTGGGTGGCTTTCTTCAATCATTAAATAACCTGATAATGAAGACCTGTAATATCTGGTACGCATATGAATGAAGATTTAACCTTCAAACCTAATTACGTTAACACTGTTGTTTACTACCACAGCCGTTCCAGGGATGTAGGAATGACTTCTCAACATGCAAGTGACAAAGCATTCCATTCAAGTTGCTCCTGTGTATTTTGGGTAACTTGGTGCCTTTTAAAAACACCAGGCTAAAAATAGCATTGCACAGGCAACTGCTAAAGAATGGGTCTTCCTGGATTATTTCGCAAACTGTATGGGTCATATGGAAAACGCTGGCTTCTGTAGACTAAGGGCAATTTCATCAGAAGGTCATGATGCTTTCAATTTTATGTTTTGCATGTATCTGAAGTATAAAAATACAAATTCCAAAACAAAAAGCTATATTCACCAAGAAGACATTTCACAGATGGTAAATCTCAGTAGATCTTCATTTCCCTTTATGCATTAAGCCAAAATATTCCCCTAAAATATAGTGGCAAATTTTAAAATGTGCTCACAGTCAAAAAAGAAATACACATTTTAGGATGTGAATACTGGTATATGGCTGGAGTGTCACTGGCCATTATAAGTAAGTTCTCAGAAATAAAATATTGTTAAGGACTTCAATTATGCTCAGTCAATACTTAATTCTGAGTATGTCAAATTCATCCTTGATGTAATCCAACCTGGTTTCACTGATAAATTTTGGTCCCTCATGATAAACATGATAAGCACACGCTCCTATTATTTAAAATAATGCCTAGACAGGCACCTTTTTGTTATGTTTCATAATCCACAGAAGTACCAAACCTAGAGATGTTGACTAGTTGAGCCTGTAATGCTGCTGATGAATACTGTAATAGATATAATAGCGTGGAAATGTGTGCCCTTCATTACTACCTCTGTGTAAGTCACTGAATAAGTAAGAGAGCAACTCTTGTTAAGAATGCATTCTGTGCATGCACCATTTGCTAGGATTCCACTTAGCTTCCATCAAGTATCTGTTTGCTTTTATTGTACCATTTGCCGTTTACCATCTCGCCACAGTTCCCCAGCATGAACAACGTCCTTACACTGCTGCTTATCTTCAGGGGCGGGAGGACCATGCAGCCAATGTGCCCAGCGACACACGCAGAGCCCAATGAGCACCCTTGCAGAACTGCTTGAGGCTGAACATTTCATTTCACATGCAGGAGCTGGTGGGTCCTTGACCGTGGGCCCCAGCAGGGAACCCAGCAAAGCCCAGTGTCACCGGCCCCTGCGAGAGCAGCCCAGCTGGGGACACAGGGCGCTGAGAGATGGGTCTCTCCTCCTGTGAGCCCCTTGCACATGTGCGATTGACCTGAGGCTCTGCAGGGCTAAAGCCCAGAGAGAAGGATGGACTCGGCACCCCAAGGACGCTAGATCTCCATCCAGCATAAAACTGCACTGGCAGCTCCCATGGCTCTGCAGAGATTATGTCCCGATTATGTCCAGGGGGCTCTGTGCAGGAGAGACGGGCTCAACAGACCCCACTCCACAGCTCAATTAAAGGAGAAACAAAGCTAGAGAAATAAAATGCTCAAAAGTTGCTTTTGTTTGTTTGTTTTGCCTTGAGAAGGAAGGGAATAGGGAGCAGACCCATATCTTTTAAAACTGACTTAGAATATGAATGAGTTTCCTGGTAGGGAAATGCTGTGGAACAGAACAGAAAATAACTTTTATATAGAATCTTTTCTTTCCCCCACCAAATAATCCTATAACTTATAATAATGGATCTTCTATGGAATACAGTGACAAAGCTGATAAAGAGAATAAGAATTGTTAGTACATATTTTACAGCACATATTTTAGGGTATAGAAATGAATTTTATTTTTTTTTCATTTTAATATCCTAAAATATGTATCCTAAACTACATAAAATTCATTTCTATCTAGTTTGCAGGTTTTCCAGATAACTTAGTATTCTAACGGTATTTTTGTATTTTTTTTCCATCGGGAGTTGCAGCTTGGGACTCTAGTACAGCACTAATGTGGTACTGCAGGTAAAGCAGAGCTGCGTTTAAGAACAGGACATTGATTAAATATGTAACACATTGAGTGCATGTTAAATGATGCTCTTAGTTTCACATAAGCAATGGGAGGGTTGCATAAGCGTATGTGAGAGAGGAATTTTTATAAAAGGGCTTACATCAATATAAAAGAGGAAGAAACTCACACCACAAAATAATTTGGTATGTTCACACATAATGGAAATGCAATTTTCACACATTTCTGTATGTAACACAGGCTTCTTCCCACGTGCTGTTTGCTACACAGACACATACAAGCAGAACATCTGGATGTGCCTAGACCCCTCATACTTTTGACACTAGTGAAAATTTTGCTGTGGTTTCAGTAAGGGAGTGTTGATAAGGAAATTGTCATAGCCAACATATCTGATGTGCTGCATCCACACACTCACACCCCATGCTTATTTCTGGACTATTTAGAACCGAACAGAGCATGCACTTCTCGTATGGCTCCAGCTACGGACAGGCTGGGCCAGGGAACGAAAGCTGCTGAAGTATGTTTGGAAGTGGTATTAGTCAAAAAGAGGCAAAATTAAATTTTATCAGTCATATTCTCAAGAAAAAAGAAAGAATAAATCACTCACTTGTGGACTGATAAGCATGGGAGCCCTCAGCCTAGAGAGTAATTTTCCAGTAAGTTATTAGCACCAGAGAAAGGGTTAGGATGAAAGTGCCCTCTCATCCATAACTCTAGCTAGTACAAAGCTAAAAATAGATGAAAAGCAAAACAAATTATGGAGTTGGATCAAACGGAAAAGATACTTTATAGTAATCTCACCTCTCTTCTCTCATATATTGTAGAATCTACAGGTTGGGAAAATTGCTGTATCCTCCAATATAGTATAGTACAGAAGAGCAGATAATCTGACCTCACTCACAACTAAAATACTTTGTGGGTCAGATAGTAAAGTTAAATTTCTCTTTGAGTGGCCTTACTCTGGTAACAATAAAAGACAGTTAACATTTATTCATAGGTTGTACTGATTAGGAAATATCGCTACAAACACAAGTTACTTAGAAACAGCAAGTCTGAAATAGGAGAAAACACCAAGAGAAAAACAAGCTGTAAATACATTTCAAAAGTGTGGTTTTTTTTGTTGTTTTTTTTTTAACCTTTTTTTTCTCAACTAGCACCATCTGTACACAAGAAAGTATGAACATAAATGTTTGGATAATAAAGATTTGCAAGGCACTTAAACAGTCTTTCTGTTTTTTTTTTTTTTTTTAATGAACCTCTCTGTGGAAGTCCTACAACCACCTTTCTCCTCCTCCCTCAGCTAATGTAGGGGAAGAAGTCTCTTCTGACAGCAGTTTTTATATACAGACATGTCCTTAAAGGTTCCTCAAAGTGCTCTTTACTCTAAGAGAATCAACATCTTTATATCTCCATTTTTTCGTGCTCATCCTTTTTTTTTTTTCTGCTCTTCAGTATAATAAAGCAAATCTCTCATACACACAGCTGAGACTTGACTCGAACCTTCATCCTCGTTCTGTTGTCTTTGGGATGCTAATCAGAAGGAAAAAGGAGGATGGCTGAGATTCGCGTTGAAATTCTCCTGAGCTTTATTCTCTATCGACGTCTCGAAGTGATGTCAAAGCAGGTGATCATCATGAGGTGGGCCTTGCAGAAGTTGACACGATTTTCCAAGCGCTCAGTCACGCATTCCAGGGCCTCTAGGTATTCTAGAGAATCCAGCTCAAATACCTGCTCCAAGTCAACTGTGGGAAAGAAAATATGCAGACAGAAAAAGCAGTCACAACCAACTCTGGCTGCTGTGAAAGGTTTAACACAAGCGTGGAGCTTGTTGGTAATACATACAACATTATCTCTGGCTTGCCACTGTCATTAAAAGTCGCCTTTTCTATTTAACGGCTATTAAAATGGCACACTAGCTTGCTGATACTGAAAAATCCTGTTAACGCTGCACTGAGGCCTTTCTTGAGTGATGAGCTCTGCCATCCTTTCCAGAGCTGCAGATGCCTTTTGTTCCCTCACAAAAGCCACCAGAACTATTCTTCCGGCAATCTGCCTATAAACATTTTAGTCTTTCGTCCATGTGGTTGATCTGATGGGAAAATCCAGCAGTGAAGCGTATATCAGGGTAAGTTAAACCTATTTACATTCATTTTGATTGTCTACATTCAGGGTCCGCTTCAGCACCTTGCTTAAGCAACTCGTTATTGCTAAGCACATACTTCAGTTCACCCCAGTTCAGGCCATGTGGGTATAAGATGCACTGACTCCATCTCGTGCTGAACAGAAAGACATCGAACTTTGCCCAGTGAGAACAAGTCCTTTGCCAAATGCAGAGCTGAGAATGAGAAATCACCCCTCAAACTACTTCCACTTGCCTCTTTTTAATAGCCATTAAACAAGGGTCTGTGCTGCCCTTGTGGACATTTTTTTTCTAGAACTCTGTGTTATTCACTTATCTCCTTCCTAATATTTAGAAATTATTGTACAACTGCTACAATGTTCTGCATCTTCTTCCTTCTTGGTGCTAAGGTCCTTCTTCGTTTGAACGCAAACGCCTTTTAACCTCTCTGAAATTTATGTGCTAATAGTTATAAAAAATATATGGCCAAACCCATTCTTCATGTAAGCCCACTGGTAAGCCAATGGACAAGTTTGCCCCACAGTATTAGTCTGTGGTACATAAGAGTAGATTTACAATATTGCTTATATGTCTGAGTGATCTAAGGCCAAAAAAAAAAAAAAAAACCTCATTTTCAGGAGCTGTGGACTGAGACGTGTGAGCGTTAATCTACCAGTGGCCATATTCACCACTACAATGCTGTACCACCGCAACATTCAGCTCTCAGGCAAAAAGGATTGTTCAGTTCTACTGTCAACATTTAATAAGAATTACAGGAAATAGTTCAAGAAATGCAGTCAATCTAAATCTTACCCTTAGGTCATATGTCAATTCTTTTTAGTTTACAAACCCAGTAGCTTATATCTCATTCTCAGCAAGCATTTCTGCTCTCCTTGCTATCCCCAGTGAAATAAACCAAAGGACACCTATGAGTCCAGGCAATAGAACAACATCCTTACATTCACTGAGCCATTTACTCGGGTCCAGCATCAGGTACTGTTTGGTCACCTCCAGTTCTCTCATTAACCACTCATACTTCGCCTTGACCTCGGCAATTCTCTGCTGGCGATGCTCCAGGATTTTCAGCTTGGCATTGAAACATACCAGCTCCTGCCAACCAGGAGAAAGGAATAAGTGAAGAAATACCCATGCTAGATTCACTGAGCCGAGTGATCTTCCGATCAATAATGCCAACAATGACCCCTTTACTCTGCAAGCATATGAACCACTGCACAAAATCATCTATCCTCTGTTTTATATTTATTGCTTTTGTCTGATTTTGATGCTTCTCGCCAGTGAGTTTTGGAGACTTTGCTGTGATAGTTAATAATAAACCATAATAATTAATAACAGACAGCATCTTGAAATCAGATTAACTCTAGCAAAACATTTCTGTTATTTGTCACTAGAAGTATTGGCTGAGAAAGAATTAAGCACTTGGGAGAACGAAAACTATTGCTTGGTATATTAAAATGTTAAGTATGTCTCTTGTGCTTTGTGCATAAGAAATGCAGTAATCATATTATTAAATAAAAAACCTGGTAGCAATATCAAATTTGAAATGTCCTTGCACAAAAGGAGTATGTTTCTATGAAAAACTTCAGCAATTTATAACCATTAATAACAAAGATGTATTTTCTGCGAAGACTGGAACACAACAGCGGGACAGGCTGCCATGTTGTCTACAGAAATCCAAACTGACTTGGTTTGACCTCTGAATTACGGCAGCCAATGTGCAGAGATGTGCAGTAAGTGAACCTGCCGTGAGGTCTCTGCTACCCTGGCTAAACTGGGAGCAGCCCCAGCAGCAGAACCAGCCTCCTCGAAGGCTGAGTGAAGGTCTCGGCACTACTTTGCCTTCTGTTATGTAGACAGATCTGCTGCATGTGGCAGAAAGCACCCCTGCCTCACCAACCGCAGTTTTTCTCCAGATGAAACCATAGGGAACAACATCATAAACAGCCAAGCCAAGTGACAGAAGCCAGAAAATAAAATACCTTAAAATAATAATTAAAGATGCTACATATGCAGTTACAGCAAAATTGGTGCTATCCCACCAACTTTCCAACTACCCTTTCCAATTGCATCTCTGAAAAAGTGACATTTACAATTCTCTAATTTTTTTCTTAACCTGAGAGGAAGGAGGTTTGCAGAAAAAAAACTGTTAATGAGAAGTTAGCTATGCTGAGAACAAGTACTTGAGGCACCACTGTCTTGAAAGACAGATGTTACAAGAGATGCTGGAGCACAGGAGCCATCAGGACATCAAGATCACCAAGGGCAAAAATACAAAAATCTGTGTGAGAGCCCACTGAAGAAGGCATGACTTAAGTTGCAACAGGTTTTGCTGCTTGTTGAATTAGTCACATCATTAGTCCTGCAGTCATCTCTGACTGCATAATTTGAAATACCCTGTCCCAAGAGGAAGGAGACAGACGACACGAACTGCACCCACCTTGCTGTCCCCACCTCGTCGCCGTTGAAGTCGCTCCACATCATCGATCTCATACACTTTGATCTCAAAGGGCTCACCCAGCCCCCTCTGTCCGCTTCGCAGAGGTCCATCCACCCAGCGGACCCCAGGGCTGCTGGCAGGCTTCCTGGCTGGGGAAGCTGTATCGAGTGATAAAGCGGGAATAATTCTCCGTCTCTGTGAACCTACAAATGCAGAAGTTGTCTTATTGCATTAGTACACACAGAAGAAAACACAGACTCCAGAGAGGCCATGGACATTTGAGATGCCTAAAGATGGGATGTGAGGTACCCACTCACTGGAAGTCAGACCCTAGCGTGTACCTAGATGCCTGATCCCAGGAGTTCATCCTCTGAGGTCACACACACCCTAGAGCTTCCAGAGCCTGAGCTTGCTCCGCTTTGCTTAGGTCTCGGTGTGTATGGCTATGCTGAAAGACCATGAAGGGCCACAACAGAGGCTGGATCCGTGCTAGCAGGTTCTGGCTTTGTTTTACAGTCTCTTTATTGATGTTGACTCTTAATAGACAAAGGACAAGTATTAGGCAGCCACTGCACAGTCCATCTTGAGGATTTTTTTTCTTTTAAATATAGCACAAAAAGCACTTTGACACTCAAATCCAACAAGCACACTGGCACTGAGTGCCAGTACACCTCCATCTAGTCCTGTCCATAACACCCTTCTAAGGTGGCTTCAGCAGTAAGAACCTAGAGGAGGCAAAATGTCTGTACTAACCATGTCCTAGTGCAGTGGTTGGTGCCAAAGTGCATTAGCCTGGTCTCTTTTCAGTAAAATATTTGTCTAAAACATCTGCCTCTCACACCCTTACTCTAGCAGTGGTAAAGGTCTAGACAACCGCAGCAGTGACCAGCTGGTAGAACGGCTCGTCACCACGTCTGCTACAGCACTGATGGTCACGCACACATTTCCTGCCTTATCATACCAGCACAGTGGATGGGAACAGCGCAATAGCTCAAAATATACCAGGCTGACAAAGCCTACGCCATATGGAAACCATCTGCCACGTGAGTCGCCACGTCAGGGCCTACAGCTAAGTGAGGGAAAGAAAGTATGTCACTAGCCTGATGGCAGCAGGAAGGACATGGAGGCAGGCGCATACGGGTTGCTGGGAGAAAAAACACACATGCAGAGGAAGAAAACAAGCTGATTTCATTTCCCTGCTCAGTTTAGTACAATGAGACACGTGGGTAGAAAAAAATAAAGGTTGATTTTGTAAATGATCGCTCCTGAAGTCTCCTCCATAGGAGAGAGCAGGAATGCAGGGAGTGGAAGAAACCAAAACCAAAAGCCAGAGCCAGCAATTTTGAATGAAACTATTAACTGATTCTATTGGCAGTAAGCACAAAGCCTCACGCCAGCAGGGAAGGGATGCAGAATGATCGTGCAGATTTTGTTTTAAAAACAAGATAAAATAATTTAAAGAAATGTCTATAACTACACTCACTGAAATTTAAATGTAAATAGCTTCAACATGTCTGCCAAGTTGGTGCTTCAATGAAAATAACAGCAAAACATATAAAAAAAGTAAGCAAGCAAGCAAGGAAGAATTCCAAAAACCTACTAGCTGCCTAGTTTTTGGATTTTCGAGTAACAAAGCAATAGCTAGTTTTGGTCATATGTGTCTATTTCCATGTTGACTTTGTGCAAACTATCACATCTTGTCCCACTGATTTCTGAGTGCAGCAGGCTACCGGAAACCAATACTTAGCAACCAAACTAATCTGTACATGCTAGCTTTAAAATGGATGAAGAAGTTTTATCTTGTTATGTATCTGAAAATCCTGGTTACTGTCCTGGTTACTGACCTGTTATTTCAAACACATTCCTTGGCATCTCAGATCACTCCATGGAACATAAGGAGAACAAAGTCAAGTCAGGCAGACTGAGATCTCTGCGAGGCCCATTTATACCAAATGGCCTGAGATTTCAAGAGTGTTCCCCTGTGGCACCCATCATACTTGTATTGCTGCTAAAACTTACTCTACAAATTAAATCCATAACAGGACAAATGAAGCCTTACAAAAACCAGTAAGTAGAAGCTATTTTAGGCCTATTCTAATGCTCAAGTGAAGTCAATGGCAGTCTTCTCTGATGTTCAACATGCTGCAATAAGGCCCTAGATGAAACTGCCCTGTCACAAGGAGAATCAGAAGAACAACAGAAGAGAAAGCAAGAACAGACCCATTACCATAGCTAAAGGCTTGCAGCAGTAAGACACATCCTTTGAGAAGACACCAACAGACTGAAATGCTAAGGGTGACTCTTGTCAGTGATGCTAGAGAGAAACTACCAAAGGGCAAGAGCAACTGTGAGCTTCAAGGGAGGCAAGACACAGTGGCAGACTACTAAGATTTGCTGAAGGTGGAGATCCTGCATAGTCCCCAGCCCCTCCTGATGAAGAAGCCTTCCACTTGGTTAGATGTGAAGGTATATCCCAACTGTCACTCAAGGCCAGACTAAAAGGACTTAGGCACTAAACAGAATCATAGAATCACAGAATCCTTAAGGTTGGAAGGGACCTCTAGGGATCATCTAGTCCAACCCCCCTGCACATGCACGGTCATACTTTTAAAGATACATTTTTAAGCTCTTGGCCATGGTTTTTCACAAGAGCAGACTTCCAGATTAGCCTGTAGTTAAAAATGATCTCTTATCTGTCTTTGCTATTTGTCATTTTTCAGACCCAGCAAGGCTAATACAAACATCCGCTCTGAACCTCCGGTGCAATACAAAGCAAACACAGCTAAGTCTTTCTGCGTTGTGCCCCTGTGCTAATGGTCACATCCACTTTCACGGGAGGAGCATACGAATGATGCCTGTAGATTTGCTCATACATTTCAAGGAAGCATATGAACATGCTGGAAATCTGTCCAGCTGTCCAAGGGACAACTGTGATTAAGGTTCTGCCCTCCCTGCAATGTGTGACGTCTCCTTTTTGTTTTCTTCTTCTTTTCCCACTGTGGCTGTTTTTCTTAACACTACCTTCAAAGAACTGCTTCTGCGATCAGGATCAAAGCGCAGTCCCGAGGCGCTCTGGGAAGTGCAATTCCCCTGAATGCAGAGGGATGCTACAAGACCAGAATCAGGCTTTTTTTTTTTTTTTTTTTTTTTTTTTTTTGAGCAAAGCAAAGCAGATGTCACCAGCATATGAATTACAGGGATGATGGCAAATATTCTTGCCCTCACCTGCCATTCATACCCACTCACGGAAAAAACAGCAGCCTGTGGTCTAGATGGAGGGCTCCAACCTGAGGCTCCGGCTAACAGCGCTTGTCCCTCTGCAGAGAGGCAGAGGAGGCTGCTGCGGCGGCAGTAGCTATGCTAACATGAGCTCATCGTGTTTTCCCAGGCAGAGTTCACCTCCGGATCGTCTGTGGCTTGTCACAACACACCGACCCCGTTGGGTCTTTGTGCCCTCCAAGCGACGAGCCGTGGTGGGCAGGGAGGCCTCGTGGAGGTGGGCAGGGAGGCCTCGTGGAGGTGGACAGGCTCTCGGGGCTGCCAGGTGGGCAGGGAGGCCTCGTGGAGGTGGGCAGGGAGGCCTCGTGGAGGTGGGCAGGGAGGCCTTGTGGAGGTGGGCAGGCTCTCGGGGTTGCCGGACTCACTGAAGCTACAGAGCGGGTTTGGAGAGGCGGGAGGGCGGTGGGGGGCCCCTGCGCAGGGCTGATTGCAGCATCACAGCAGCACGTCCGTGCGCCGGCGAGAGAAGAAAGAGGAAGAAGGGCTTGTTTTCATCTGAGCCTTGGATGCTGACTCAGGATGATTTATCTGAGGCTCAGTGTGCTTTGGGAAGAAATGAAAGATCTCCTGTGTGTTTGTAGTGAAGCCAGACAGAAACTAGTTTACTCTAAATTAACACTGCCTATTAGCCCAGGTAGAGACAAAAACAGTGTCTCGTGACAGGTGACTCCTGCTGCTGGTTCCTCTATTTATTCTTTTTTTTTTTTTTTCCCCTGATTTCACATTGACTGGGATCAGTAAGGAAGATAGAGCCAAAGTAGAGTTTCAGGTTGAATGTCACATAGCAGTTGACAGCTTGCTCATCCATGATAACGCACACAGAAAACGATTAAATTTTTTAAATGAACACAGTTTTCCATTTACATGCAAAATACCCGTTTGAAGACACAAATTTATTGATAGTGTTTGATGGGGTTAGGAACTCATAAATTTTGACTGTATAATTAATAAAATGCTTTGTAGGAATTACAGCAAACCACTCCTCCATTTCCCTGCACACCTCTCGGGAAGGCAGCGGTCAGCCGGGCCGCTCAGCACATCGCAGCACATGGAGCAGTTCAGGTCCCTCCTGCCTCTCCCCCCGACCCCTGGACAGGGTTTGCTTTTCCTCAGAATCTTTGTCACACCAGTAAGTAGGAATCACTCCTTTTCCATAAAAAAAAAGAAAATGTATTGAAAATTTATCTTAATGAAAGCTGAAACCAGTAACAGAATGTCTTCTTCATCCATCTTCAAGGGTATGTTTTTCACTTAGCTTGAAGTAATCCACACTCTGAATAATCCCTCTTGAGTTAGGCTAGTTTGAGCACGAGTAACCACACTATGAAACAGGGCTGAAAATGCACAGAATACAAATCAATCTTAGCAACCGATGAGCAGCGCTGCCTTGAGCTCTAGGTTAAACCCTGCTGAAGAGTGCCCCATTTAAAATAAAGATAAAAGGAGGAACACAGCACTGATGGTGTGTTGTACAAGAGCAGGTCTGAAGAGCAGCACTGAAGCTGTAACATACGGCAGCAAAGACAAGCCCAGAGAAGTCTTCAGGCTTAAGGTATCAGAAACACAGACCAAGCTAGCTAAGTCTGCAAAGGTGACTTTAAGGATAAGAACAGATTTACTGAACTCAGCAAAACTACCCAACTGCACGAAGATGTGTGCTTATAAAAGTATGTGTTGACCACGGCAGAATCCCTAAGAAGAGGTCTGGTTTTGCTTAAGTATTGTGTATTTTGGAACATTTGCTTTGGATTGCTTTCCAAGCACGCATTCCAGTCTGAGCATCTTTTGTGTGAAAAGGTAAAGCACGAGTATAAATGCAAAAACTCTGTGAAAAGACGCACGATGCATGTATCTTCAGAACAGGATGCATCGCAACTGCTCTCCTAGAAATTTCAAAGTATTGCAAATAGAAAATGAAACCGTAACTTGATATATCACAATTTCAGAAATGTACAGTGTGTACTCCTAGGCTCCAGGCTTTAGGGCCCCAGCTCTTCTCCGCTGCACTAAGCATTACGGGAAGTACAATCGCCTCTGTGCACAGAACTCACTGTGTGGCATTTTGTTGCTGTGTCCATAGACAGTGCACCTGAACTGAAGGTGATTAAAAAAACACAACCCTGTCCAAGCAGAACAGACTGCGAATCTCACACCATTTCCCGGGGTTTCATTTCCAAGGGATGCTTTCCCTGCTGTGGTAACAGCCTCAGCCTCTCCCGTAGTTTCACACTGCTTACTGGCAAGATGATGGGTCCTGTTCCCCTGTGTCTCGCAACTGGGCTCCTACTTTGGTAGATTCCCCACTGATTTCCCTGCTCACTCCTATTTCCTACGGGATCCTCATGGTCAATTGTCCGAGAAGGGATCAGCTGCTTCCCATTCCTCTGACCTCTTTTCTTGGAGGTTTCTCTACAGCATCCTTTCCCCTGTGCAGACCACATGGCTACTCACTCCTTGGATTTCTGTGCTCCTTGAATAATGCTAAGCTCCCCTCCAAGTTTTTCCAGGCATTGTGCTCCAAACGTCAAGAAATCCAAGCATTTACTGCCAGAACAACTAAACAGCATATGCTCATCCAGGTAACTCAGATTACTTATGAAGGAGCACATAGCACCTGAACATTTGGCATAGGAAACCAAGGCCAGATGCATCATTCACAATGCAAGCTTCTATGCCCACCTTACTGTAAAATATGTCAGGCCATATTCTGTGATGACTTAAATGCAATCCTGCCCTTATGAATCTATAAGCAATACACGGGCATTTCAGGTTAGAAGTAACTGCTTGCTACAGGCATACAGAGACACTTGTTTGCAATCTTCTGTCCATGCCTATAAAAGATATGTTGCTTCTATCCTGGTATAAACTGGGGGGCAACTCTGAGCATCTGGAGCTACTGCCAATTTAGGATTTTTTCTACTCACTCTGCCCCTTTCCTAACCATGCTTCCCGAATTCCTTATTTTATAAAGCTCCTTATTTTAAAATGAGCTTTTCAGGGCAGTTTAAAGCCGGTGAATGAGCCCTGCTGAAGGCAGACAGGAAGCCGCCCTCCTGCAGTGTGGCAGTTTGATGAGCAATCAAGGAGAAGTTCCAGGGAAGAGGCACAGAGTGGGTGCTGAGTTTTCAGTATCCACAAATCCCAGGCAAAAAAGGACCAGAATCTCTTCTAAACATTTATCTCACTTTGGGCTGAATTCTGTTTGTTGAGGCATTATTCCCCAAGGAGCTGCTGACTGCTACTGCAGCACTGCAATACAGAGATGCACCCTTGGCGTACAGACGACAGAAAAAGCAGAGGCTGGAGGGTGCAGAGGGCTCTGCAGCGAGATCAGTAGCTCCCGCCAGGACGGTGGCATTCCAGCGCGCTCACTGCGCCAGCGTGGGGACCAGGTTTTATTTACACCCAGCCTAATGGTGTGCAACTCAGTCATGCATGTTACATGGAGCCTTCACTGTGCACAATAGCCTGCTGCCATTTCCTCTATTAAATCATTCCTATGTCCATGTGGCTGAAAGCTCAGTGCTGGCATGCAGTAGTCAAGCGTGTAAAAAATGATTACTCTGATCCCTTTCAACACAGATTTGCTGCATGAAATGGCCTGGCTTTGACCTGGGAAAATCAATGCTGTTGTTTTAATGAACAAAAAAAAAAATGTAGCTGAAACCCACACTTCTCCTCCCTGTGCTCCGCACAGGCTGTCTGGCCAGCGGTCACATGCACAGAGGGATAACCTCCATGTAAACAGCATTCTTCTCTCTAATTCCGAACATCCTCAGTCACAGTAAGGGCATAATGCAGCGTATCAATTACTATCTCTGTTCCTACCAGTATGACTTGCAAACCAGTTAAAAAAAGGTTGGAGATGCCCAATGGCTTTGTGATACAAATAACAGTTTTCCATTCCCTACACTACAGCCTCACACAGTCTTTAGAGGAAGCAAATTCCTTTTCACTTGAGTTCAACAGGAAGAGCTCAGGGTCCTTTAACTGATGCTTCGTTTCATCATTATCATTTTGGCCACTTTTCAAAATGTGATATTGGTTAGAGAAGGACTCTCATAATTTATGGCCCACAGATCCAGCCTCTGGCTTTAGCTCCTGCTTTCAAAGAGAAAGTGAGTGTGTTTGAATATGCAGTCTCCAGGGCTTTTCAGAAACCTCTAAGTCTCCATTTTAAAGGCCATTCCACCAGTGAAACACCAGTGAAATCTAGAGCACAGTGGCAAGAGAGGAAAGGGACTCTAACTGTGGATTTATTATTCTCATGTCTTAACAGTCTGTCTTTTTATGGAGGTGTTTAGAGTCATATAGCATTCTGCTCTCCTTCGGTGGTGAAATTAAGCACTGAGCCGCAAGGAATCACAAAACCTTTATGGCAAAAGCCATAAAATGCTGCAGCAAGAAAGTGTAATTATCTGAAGTCAGACAGCTTCTCTGTGGAAGGGAGATTTAAGCTGGTGCACACGTGGGCACGCACACACACATGCAAAGGTTCGCTGCAGGCCCTGAATCCATGCACGTGTAACATGGGCAGGATCTCTCTTAGGTACCAAACCCTATTCCTGAAAGGACCAGGAGAGAAAAAAGCCTCAGCAAGAGCTCAGTGATAGAGCATTACAGGGGCAGGAACCAATAACCACTATACATAGCAGAGGACAGGGGCAAAAGGCGAACACCAGCCTTCACATCCGCTGCATGGCAGTGCAAACAGGGCCTGGCTTCTCTGGGTAAACGTAAGCAGAGACTGGTCTCTTGCCTCGTGTCGGCTCGTGGTTGACAGGATCCTGCACCTCCAAAATAATGCAGCCAAATTTCGCACTGATAATTAATTTAATTAATGCCCACACACACCCATACTAAACTGGGGGAAAAATACTACCAAACAGAGCAGAAGAACAGTAAACTGCTATGCAACATCTCTCATCTAAGGATCCCACTTTTTTTTTTCTTTTTTCTTTTTTCATACGCCATTATCTAGTTTTATGAGCTGGTAACCAGGGAACACAGAAATTACATGAGTTGCCCAAGGTGATACAGCCAGCCTGCAGCACAGCGGAGAACATAACATAGATCTCGCAAGCCCTCATCTGCTACCCTGCCTGCATCTCTCGTACCTGTTGTGTCCCCAGAATACCAATAGGGCTTTGTTTAAGTGGTGTTAAGCCTGAATGCCTTCCCTGATCACACAAAAGAGCACGTATTATAGAAGCTCGCTTGTCATCGACACTAGGCCATTGCACTTGGAATCCCTGAGGTATTAAAAAATAATATATAATCGATGCTAGTGATTACCGTACAAACTGTGCCCTAACACTTCAGAGTTGTGTTCAAGCCAGCACGGCCTACCTGAGCGAGAGACTGGACTCAGAGCCAGGCAAATGGCTGATTCCTTCTTCCGGGGAGAAGGCTGGCGGCGTGAGCGGAGCACGTGGAGCCTGCACGGATGGTGGGGCAGGGGCTGGGAGGGAGAGCCCGTCCCACTGCTGGGCACGGGCAAGGCTGCAAGTGACATTAGGAGCCGAGGCGTCTAACGTTTAATCCTGGATCCCAATTAATTACAGGCCTTGGGCAAGTCAGTGAAGCCCTCTGCCTTGATTTCTCCCCCTGTAAAACAGGGTCAATAAGGCTACTTAACGCCGCACAGTGGATTAGAAAGCAGCTGTACAAAGCTCTGAAATGCACAGCAGTAGATCAGGGCTAAATAGCTCTGTTTCTGCCACCAGCAGTCACTCTGGGACAATATAGGCTCACGTTGAAGTTATAGGACCAGTGTTAAATGCTAGAAAGGTTGGAATATTTATTAAACTGATAGATTAGCTGTAGGGAGATGGCTTACATGATTCATGATGTAAACATATAATTTTTCAGTAGGTAGCAAAATGTAGGGGGGAAACATTTTCCTATGTTTTTTTATTTTGTACACAGAATACTGGGCCGTGATGCGCACATGTACCCATGTAGAGCCCAAAATTTAACCCAAGGCTAACATTCATGAACTCGCTTTCTCTGTGAAAAGCTGTCAGTGCAGGTCTGATGCTTAGTGTATGATGAGTGCCGAAGCACCTACACATACAAATAATGCACTTAAGAGCATTGAAAGGCAAGATCTTAATCTCAAGAAAAAAATTATGTCTCTCCAATGTGCCAGAACTTCAAAAGTAATTGTGAAATCTGACAGGGCTGCCGGTGATTCTCTTAAAGACTCTTTATAGCTTCTCTTAAAGGGGCCTTGGGCTGATTCATGTTGATTGTGCCTGACAGATAGCATTTCTGTTAATAATAATCATAAATAAAGTGGACAAGGTTGCCTGACCTGAAATGAGCATATCTATAGTGCCATATCCATTACAGCACAGTGGATCTGTGACCACAAATCAGGAAAGGTCCAATGCTCTTGACATCCCATATTAAAATAATATCCATCTTTTAAGAGCTCGGAACCTTCGTATGGTTTATTTTTCATTAAAAACTACTCCTTACAAGAGATTATTCAGACTAGAACAAACCTATCGAAGAAGATATTGCAGAACATGAAGCATAGCAAACCATAACATTTTCCTGTTTATTATGCAGTAAAAATATGTTGTGAACAACTGCATTCTCCCTTCTATCTCAGTTCCTCCTTCACATTATCCTGCATTGAAGTCATAATCCTGGTTTTATGTCATCATAAATCTGCTGACATATACTATTATCAAACACATCAAAATAGAATTATTATTTCACTGCTGCAAGCCCAAATTCAAACAGGAGCTGGGTTATAAGAAAGTGAAGGCTTATTAGTTCTGGAGAGTGGCTTGATGCTAAAGATACAGGAGGTAGTAAAGAATTTTTAAAATTTGTGTAAAATCTCTGGTTGTACTTATATATAAGCACATGTAAGACATCCGTAACAATACAGGACTGCTCACTAAAGCAAAACATCAAAAATAACACACGCACTCTCCCCATACCTATGCCAGGTTCTGGTGACAGTCTGAGTTAAGTGCTGCAAAATCCTTTGAGGGATGTCAGCATGAGACATCTCTCAGTCTCTATGCTGAGACCACCTGGGCAGGCAAGTCCCAGGGACACAAATCCACCACTAAAAGCCCATCACCCCAGAGAGTCAAATCTGACAACTAGATACCTGCAGCATTGCTAGCCAGGCAAAGAGGAACTAAAACACACCAGAAGTTAGAATAATACAGCCAGTTTGGCAGCCAAAACCCAGGGAAAACACTGGCTGAAAATGACACGTTTGGAGAAAAAGACATGGAATTCATGTCAGATCTTGCATAGCAGTGAAAAAGATGACAAAGCTTGGACTCCATATTTTCCCTGCTAAGGAAAGTGTTCCGCTTGCCTCATCACTCTCCACTTTCACGTACCAGCAGGGGACAACAACCCAGCATCAGTACAACGGCAGATAGGGCGCTAGTCCTATGCCAGGACTAGCCCTAGGGAAAACCTCTCCTCTCCAGCATTGTCCTCCAGACCACTGGAAACGCGATGAGAAACCTGAGTTTCCAACAGCCCTCTCTTCACACCTCCCTTTTTCAGAGGCAGTGACACAATATTCAGTCCCAGAGAGGGGCTAGGGAAGGCCAAGGTTCGTGAGCCAAAATAAAACACTGGTATAAAGAACAACGTTGCAGATTTGAAACCCTTCCGCAAGCACAATGCAAAGGCACTCCTTCCTCATGTATATCCCAGTCTCAATGTGATATGAAAGCAGAGAGAAGCAAGATGAAACAACTAGTTTTATAAGCATAACAACAAATCATGAATCACAGTCTCCCAAACCCTCTCCTAGCTGGGTTTGTGTATGATGGACTTTGAAGCCTAAAGAACATGCAGGCTCTGACTGCAGTTTTTTAAGTTTTTTTTAAGCATTTCCCCTGGGAGACATTCTCAATTTGCACAAATATCCATGCAGTTATTCCCTTATTTATATCATTATTAATGTAATTTATTATTTATAAATTATTAGGTAAAGAAGGATCCATAACTCAAAAAGAAAAGATTCTATGAGGCAGGATTGTCGTGTTGCAAAAGGCATGGGCTTAACTCTGTTCCACCTTCCAGCGTGGGTAGTGAGAAGGAACTGAATGGTAGTTTTGGCTGCCAGGCATCTTTGCGCCTTTGGGCATCCAGAGAGCACAAGCACAAAGGCGAGCCCAGAGGAGATACTACTGTTCAGAAAGATGCTGATCTTTTGTTGCTGTAATGCTTGTATACCTAGAGAGGAGTCCGTACTCATAATGCTTAATAACAATTACATTTCAACTGTCTCACAAAAGCATCTTTCTGGAATTAAATAAGACGCATGTTTGTATAAAAAAAAATCTGAAAGTGGCTGTCATTACCAACAGTAACTAGTTTTATGGACTAGTGTTCTTCTGTCAATGTAAAATAAACCTAGGTGAAATGGTTCAGGCAGAGACTCCAACGCAAAACCAATGCAACCCATACAGGATCAGTGCATGCTGTGGACAAACTAAAGACTCGGAGCCAAGGACACTTAACCCTGGTCTCACATCTCTGCTGCTAGACGCAGTTCACACAGAACTAGCTCCTGGAGCTAGCCTCCCACCCAGGAAGCAGGCAGCCCCTTTGACCTGCACTCCTCTCCCACCCCACCACAAGCTTACCCGCGTTCGATCGCTTCTTTGGAGTTTTGAGACTTCGGCACCTCCCACTAGCAGAGCTGCTATTCTCGCTCATTGAGTCTTGTGCTGAGGAAGCACTCCCCGTTGCTTCACTGTCTCTCATCATGCTCTCGTAGCCACTGCTTCCCCCACTGTGGTAGAAAAGGGCTGTTTTCCCCATGGCTGGGGGCAGCTCCCCACTCAGGACGCTGCTGTTGTCACTCCCATGGCCACTGCTACAGCGGTGAGGTTTCCGAGGAGGAGTGATCTTGCTGTAAGGTGAAGGCAGCATGTGAACAGCCGGTTTCTCCTCTCCGTGAAGGCCCCCACGCTCATCTGCCTCAGAGTTTCCACGTAGCTGCAAACCTCTTGCACTTGTGCTCCCTTGGAGTAGTTCTGAAATCCGTCCATTAACAGCTCGAAGAGGCAGTTTGGAAGCAAGACTGGAGCCTCGGTTTCTGCTGAGGGATTGCGTTGACCAGGACATGTTCTTGCCACTTGGAGGCAAGCTGGAGCTCTGCCCTACGGACTGAGGCAGAGATTTGGTGGAAAAACTGAGCGTTTTGGTGGCAGAGGCAGACAGGCTCCGGGCTTTGGGACTTGCCAACAGGAGCTTGCTGACTGCAGAGATCTTAGACTGGCTGGCTTTTGGGGAGGCACCTGCGGACTGAGAGAGGCCCGAGTTGGTTGGTGAGGACATGACACTGCGGTTGAGGCTCCTTCCTGCCCTAGGCATGGTGGTGTCTTTGCTAGGGCTCATTTTGGAGCTCACAGAGGACAGGCTTTCTGCTCTCTCCAGTGACAAACACTCATAGTGGCTCCCTGTGGACCTCCCAAGGGAGTTTGTCCTGCTGGCAAGCTGCTCAAGTTTGGCACTAAATAGCTTGCTGCTGCTGTTGCTGCTGCTGCTGCTGCTGTCAATGCCAGAGCCCTTCTGCTTGCCATTCAGCTCATCAGGAAAGCTTGCCAGGAAAGACACGGGCTGGCTGGAGGGACTACTCGTGGTACTGCTGGCTGCGCTGTGCTGGGGGCTGGCTCTGTTCTTCTGATCCAAGCTTGACTTTCTCACCGGAGGCAGCGGAGGGGTCCCTTTGGGTCGAGTGAGGACACAGTGTTTGGGAGAGGCCATTTTCTTGTCTAGGCTAGCCTTAGAAAACTGGTGCAGGGCAGGAGAGCTGGTACCGCTGTTGTCAGCGGCGGTAGGGTGGAGAGCACCTTCAGGCTCCTCCAGCTTGCTTGCCTTTGGGAGCCCTCGAGGGAGACTGCTGTTCTTCAAACCGTCAGCAGAATGAACAGGGCTCTGGGTTGCAGAGCCCGGAGCTGCCATCTCACACCCATCCACAATCCTCTTCAGACTGTCGGACGCTGGGGAGACAGAGGTGTCCCCACTGCTGCTGCTACTAAACCTGTCTGTTGAGGTCTGCTTTGTGCTGTGCTCCGGCTTGGCTGAAATGGTGTCAGCCTTTGGGCCATCACTGCTTCCAGAACTGTCCGGTTTTATATCTTCTTCTCTCTTTAGCCAAGGGTCTTCAAATTTGATATCCTTTTTAGCACTGGATTCTTTCCTTTCATGGGAATGAGTAACTTTTGGGTCTGTAGCTACTGCCGATACAGCATCATCAGTGTCTTGCGCTTTAAAGGGATTAACAGCAATACAGGGATAAACAGTAATGTTTGTCTTCATTGGGATGTAGCCCTCACAGCTGCTGAGGTTTGCAGTGTTTTTGATCGTAACAGTCGTCTTCCCTAGAGCTGATATTTTACAGCCTTTGATGGGTGGCACTTTGCCGAAAGCGTCCTCCCCCATTTCTGACAATATGAGCATGTTGTCAGTCACTGGCTTCTGTTTGTCCTTTACACAAATCATGCCAGCACTTTGTATGGTGCTTGCAAACTCAGAGACGGGGGGCTCTGCCATTGCTTCCCCATGACCATAGCAGGCCTGGGCTATGAAACTGTGACACGACTGTTCACCGTCGCTCCCTGTGCTCATTTCACTCAGCCATGAGCTGATGGATGAGCGCCTGCTGCCATCATCCTGGGATTTATCATCCAGTCCCAGTTTTGGAAGTGGAAGGAACTGTGTGATGCTGACCTCCGACACAGGAGCTGCACTGGAGTAACATTCAAGGTCTTCACTGATGCTGCTGATAATACTGACTGGCCTAGACCCAGAGGCCAAAGCCTGTACAGAACAGTCACTGTTAAAACTGATGATACTGGTTGGGCGCCCATTGTCAAGGACCCCACTGATGGTTAGTTCTTCTACAAGGGTGAACACCAGCTCATCCTCTCCATTCAGCTCTAATGGCTGCTGCACAGTCACCATGGTGGTGCTTAAAATCTCCTTTTTGGATTCTGGTGAAAGGTTTTGTTGCTGGTCTTCATCAAGAATGGGCTCTTCAAATTCCCCATTGCTGGAGGATATTGACTTCTTCATGATTTGTGGGCTCATTCCTACAGGAGGGGTCCGGATTTCTGGCTGCAACGAGGGTTCACTAGACCTCACCCCAGCATCCTTACCCAAGGGGGTTGGCGAGGGAGTGGGGCTGGGCAGAACTCCTTTCTGTGTATAGACCTTGCATCTCTGGGAAGGAGAAGTTGGTGGCTTGTACTCAGAAGTCTTGGAGAGGCTTGCAATGCCCAGCCGGGGCGAACCCATTGGCCTTGGTTTGCCTTCCACAAAGCCACAGCTGTTGAGACTTTCTCTGCTGCTCTGCAAGCTTGCGCTGTGCGCTAGCTGGGAGGAGCTAAGCTCTTTACTAGAGCTGCCTGTTATACTCCTGGGAGAAGAAGGAGTTGAAATGTTAGTGAGAGCTCCAGAAGGAACAGGGGAGTGATTTCTCTTAGTTTTGCTGGGTGTTGCATTTATATTTTCCTTGGCTTCTCTCTCAGGATGCTGACATTCTGGCATGGTATCTTCCTTATCTGACTCTGCTAAGTGGCTAAGCTCTGCCAGTTGGCTTGAGACAGAGCTCTTAGACATCTGGTCTGAACTAAATTGAGCAGGCATCTCTTCAAAGGGAAATTTGTTAGTCTCTTCACTGCCATCTATGCAATCCAGCCTCTCCTGGAGCTCTGCAAAGGTGTTGCACTTCAGGCAGTCTCTTTCAGATGTGCTGGCTCCTGATTCACAAACTTCTTCTAATCTGCCCTCATTTTTGGTCTTCTGCAGTGCAGGAACTATGGGAACAAAGTCAGGAGGACCCTCATTATCTGTCAATTCCTTATCAGAAAGGGCAGTGCCGTTGGGGCCAACATAAATCACCGTGTCACAGGACTGTTCACTGCTGGATGAATAATCAGGGTCACTTGATAGATGCAAAATAGGGAAGTCTGGGTCCACAGTGTTTCTAGAATGGAAAGGCCTCAGCTGGGTTGGCCTCCGCATCCTGCCTTCCTCACAAGAGCTCTCTCCTCCAGAAGAACTGGATGTGTACTGCAGTGTGTGAGAGAGACAAAGACCACAGCGTTTCAGCATTTCAAATGGCAACTTGCATGAGCCACATGTGCAAAAGAGTTACAGTTATATCTAAAGTTTCTAAACCACAGTCCAAGAGAAAAAATACAGCATTATTCAAAATACAAACTGATGCTCCAGCTTTGAGTGTCCCATTCTAAGAGTCATAAGACTTCCTAAAGAAGTGCTGAATAAATGGATGAGGAGCTGTCCCTTAATCAAGGCTGAATAAAGAAATCAGACATCTGTCAAAAGTTTTGCTGTTTTTTTTTGTGCATGTTTGTGTGAAAAGGCACAAGAAAACGTATATATAAAGAAGGCAGAGAAAATAAATGCAGTTCCCTTTTGGTCATGCTACCAGTAAATCAAATTGAATATACACACACAGTTCTCTGTGGACACACCACTGTGATGCTGTGTAGACCTTCACTTGTCTCTGTTAAAAGTTTTTGTCAATCCATAGGCCATCAATCCGAACTAAACACATAAAAATTTGCTATTTGAATCCAATTTACAACATAAGCTACACTGAAAGAACCAGGACTGTGCAAATGCAGAGTCCACCACTACTCCACTTTTTCAAAAATCTATTAATCACCCATAAGCAGTGGGAATAAAAGGGGCAACAGTGCCAGAATGGACACACTGCTTTGCAGTTACTTTGCTCCTACTATCTCTGAGAAACAGTGAGAATGTAATTCTTCATTAACCCAAAATGCCTTTAAATTTAAAGCAGCTTCATTCCCTACTATTCATCAGCACTAAGAATATAACTGATAATAAATGCTGTGTGACAGGCATATCACTAAATGAGGCCAGCTTGCAAACCTGGTGCAACAGATATACTTGAACATACTTCTCTGTACCCGAGGCTGAAGCATTTGTCTCCTTAGTCTCTGCTATGTGCTCTGAGCCACTCGCCTAGGACAGGATACATACAACCCCTTCACTCGGAAATTATGATTATTGATTTTGTTATATGCTGCTCTACCTCATTAAAGATCCTTCAGGGTCCTGCTCCCTCCCTCCTCCACCAGTACAAGAAGGGAGTTCCACACTGTCTTACCTTAGTTTTCTTTTTCTTCATCCTGAGGACCCTTGATGCAATCTGGATGGTGGACAGCGTCTCCGCGTAGTTCCCCGCGGCAGCTGAAATGTGAGCTATCATCGTGGTGCGGCAGTTCATATTCCCCAGGGACTCCCGAAGCAACATGGTGAGCTTGCTGTCTCTGCAAAATAAAATGAATTAAGGCTACATTAGTGAGTGAGGCTTCACTTTGACCGTTGTGATGTGACTTGGGTCTCAGCAAGATTTTTTTTCTCCTCTTTTTAATGGAATCCTAATTAGTTTCATTCCTCAGGTTTGCGTGTTGTGTCTGCAGCTGAGCAAGCTGAAAGACCTTGGCTTATAATTTAAACTTCTTTTCTCTTCCCAGGTCCTCTCTCTATCTTTTTCCAGGCTCATTTCTTCAGCACTGTTACCTCTGTGAATACAGATGCACAGCCCAGCATTTGAGGCTAACTGTTAAGGAACACTACATCAAACTACTGCACTTTCTCTTTTTAGGCAAAGTAAACACTGTACGGGCACACTCTGGCCTAGCTCTGGAGGACAAAAGTGTACTGGACTACCCAGAGAATCCATTTTTTTTCTTGCCTACCTGGCCCCTGAGTAAATCAATGATTATACTATTTAAGTCACTTGAATTAATCCTGATGATAGTGGTGCAAAACAAAACAACTGCACCTTAAGATTTCACATCTTTTTTCTTTCATAGTGCATCTTTCTTCCACTAAGACAGAAATAATTTTTATCTATTTTTTGCCATTTACTCTATTGTTCAGAATATGGCATCTTTTGAAATGCTGATGCATTATGGTGGGAGTGGCTGTGGTGGCACTAAGAATAGGAATTGCCGAACAGGACAGTTTTAACAGGATGGTGATATATATATGTCACTTCTGTTGTGGTCATCTTAATCTGGTAAATAGAAATGCACATGCAGTTTTTAAAGGAATCATTAGCTATGCTGTGTATGTTGACAAACCTCTTGAGGGTCCTCTTAAAGAAGGCTGTTGAAAGCAAAGCCAGCAATAGCCTGATATTTACCCCTAGCTAAAGGAACTATTCGCTATCCTAATGACAGAAATTTAGCATTTCAGTTTTGGCAACACCTTCTGTGGCTTAGGATCAGATTTTGGGAGCTCACAGTTCAATACTTCCTGATGACCACATAAGTATCCGTGCTAAGACATCTATTTAACCTTCCCAGTTCATGGGAACTTTTCATAAAGCTCCAAATTCTTTGAACTGAATCTATGTCTACTGGACAGGGCTGACAGATGAACATGGGAATTCTTGAACTTATCCCTTTGGCTGAGTAAACGAGAGCATTCTTGGATGCACCAGGAATGAGACTCGGTAGCCCATAAATCGCGCTTCTCCTGAAATCCCCAATACTTGTGGTTTAAGCTAGGCTAGAAATACTGAGAGGAAAACATCCTCTCTTTCAGGATTTCTTCTTCCTTCGACTCTGGACATACAGGACTCTCTGCTAGCTTTGAGACACAAACAAACAGCGTCACGTATTTCACTTGAAGCTTCAAGCTGTTTTGAACCCACAGATCCAAAGTTAATAGGCTGCTGTATCATGGTTTAGTGGTCCCCTTCCTATCAAAAAATAATTAAGGTGTCAAATTTTGTACATAAGTTACTGCCACTCCAATGCAGAGTTACATGGAAATTATTAACATCTGCCCAGAAATCAATAACAAGCCTTTCATTTGCTGGTGCTTCTATCATAGCAAAACATGAGACGACAGGGGAAAGGGCAAAAGAATACATTCTAAACATGCAGGGCCCCTGGGAATACATAACCCAGACAGCCAGCATCAGCAAACTGTGGCGTGGCTCTCCTACAGATAGGAGAGCATTAGGAATATAAAGTAATCTGTGCCATCTGCCTTGTACTGAAATACACATTTGCAAGAAGAATGATGATACTGAGGAAATTCTATAATTCAAATGATCATCTGACATAAATCAGATATAGAAACTGAAGGGCAGGTTTCTTTAGGATTGAAGCCTGAAACCTAGCAGCAAAAAAAGCCCAACCGACACTGATTTCTAATTTCACAGTTTGCTCCTTCAGCACTGTCTGCATCTTGACCATCAACTTTCCTTTACACTCAGACAAAATAACTAGCCTCCTGTCACTACTGTCAATTGAAAATTTGAATAAAGAGGAAGAAATCTGCTAGTTATCATTTTTGTTGATTCTGGACACTGTCATAAGTCATGTCCACCTGTCTCTATGGTTCACCAATCTCATAGTAACACTTAGTAACTGTTAAGGGAAAGAAAGCAGGTCAGAGAATATAACCGAAATATGGGGCTTAGTAACTATTAGTTTTTAACTCAACCTATCCTGAGCAAGTAAAATCACTGGTAAAATATTTTGAACATGTCTCACTGAAATTTGCTTGACAGACAGTGTGAGACACAAAATAGATCCTTTGCTCTTCTCAATGCTGACATGGCATTTCTTCCTGAAAAAAAGGAAAAGCTCTGAATTGTCTCATTACAGACCATGAGCTGATATTTGCAAAAGCAAAATTGCCTGTGGAAAAAGAAAACAAGGTTTACAAAGAGAAAGTCTTGATTGGAATAGCTTTGAGAAGGAAGATCCTTGCTGCTCTGATGGAAAGAAGTAAACTAAGACCCAGGAACGGCTGAAGAAGCTCACAGAAGGGCTGCTGCTCCTGAGCGCAGGTTGCCCATTTTATTGAGCAGGTCACAACGTTTCTCACAGGAACAGAGGCAAATGCACCAGCTTCTTTCGCAGCAAATTTCTGTGGGAATTCTGTAGCACAGGGGAGGGGAGATAGCAAGCAATGCAAATGATCCGCTTCTTTTCTGTGCCCAGACAAACAAAATGACATGTCAGAGCAGCCTGATTACCCCATTCGGTATACCTGTCTTCAGTTTTAAGTGTCCTTATGTCCCATACACTAATGTCTCCATAGTTTGGGAAATTTGCCATCATGCATCATGAACACCGGACTATTATACACAGGGAAGAGGGAAAGGGACAGAAGGATGTCACACTTAACACTCCCTTTCTATACCTTGCCTGGCTTTCACACCAGCAAGTCCATTCTGAACCTTAAAAGTTATCCTATTTTTCCAACTGCATCAGTTGGTCTAATAAAATATATCATCCCTGCTTCTTGCCTAGCACCTAGATCATCACGGTTACAGTAAAATACTGTTAAATATTACTCACAGACCCCACACGGATAGGATGCCCAAATAACGTCTGATCAGTATGTACTGGTATCAGTATAAATCACCATCCTTTCTCAGTAGGAAGGAAAAATGTATGTCACTCCTCATACATATATCCGCGTTTTCTCTCTTCATGCATGATTTTACTTAGGTTCAAACAATATAGAATCTCACATTAGAAGAATGAAGCACCCAATGTTATGATAAGTTTACTTGCACATTGCCTAAATCCCATTTGTCTATATGCATTAAGTCAAAGTCTTTAATTTCATGACTGGATACTATTTTTTTTCCACTAGACCTCTGCCTCAATCAGCACACATGACGAACAGTGCTCACTGAACAAGAAATTATTCATTTTTTGCAGTTAATGTGTGGACTTGTGCCTTTTGTGCATTACAACTAGATAAACTCAGCTCTGAATCCAGAACGACCAATTTCTTCAAAGGCTTTTACTTTCTGTGGAGCTTATTAATACAAGAGAGGTGATGAACGTCTACGAGGTGAGGGATATAATACCCTGATAATATCTGACGTGTTGAAGACTCTATTAAGTTTAGGTGTTTGATGTGAAGCACTGATCTTTCAGAGTGCTAAGCATAAATTACACAGAATTTTATAGTTATAGTACAGCTTCCTTTGACTTTTGTTGCAGGGTTTTTTGCCAAGCTCTTTGTACACCCAACTTCTCAATCGTGTTTCCTCCAATCAGTGTCTAGCCCAGGCTTTTCCCGCTCAGTGTTCTTCCCTGCTCTCATTCCCATGCCATGTTTTTCCTCCCCAGCTCTTTACCTAAATAGCCCAGCACCATTTCATCCTGCTAGGCTCTAACCAAAACTTTGTCACTCTCCAGCATTATTTCTAGCCCCTCTGCCAGAACCAGTCTCCTCCTTCTTGATCTCTTGTTCCAACTTGTCCTCCAGTGACGTTGCCTGACTTCCAAAGCCCCTCTGCTCCCTCAATCCCCCCACTGTTCACTGTTACCCAGCACAGGGACTCAGTACTTGTTATGACCAACTGCATCAAGGCTGAGTGAGTGAGGCGCAGGCAGAGGTGAGGGTGCAGAGCTAGTGTCTCCCCGTCTCTCCTCCCTCCCAGGAAGCTCTGGCAGGTCCTTCTGCTTTACATGAACCAGTGCTAGCAATGTATGCAAAATTCTCTGCACAGAAAAGACACAAACAATAATTACTTTTGTGTTGGGGGGAATACAGAGTTCATGAAGAGAACATGAAGCAGCAAGAATAAATACTATGCACAGTTTTCATTGCTCAGCATTTTGTTCTCTGTAAGGCAGAGGCAAATTCAGCACAGTTTCTCAAACGGAGTGAATATTGGCGAGGAAGATCTACCTGGAGTCTTGGAACCATTATTTTTCTGGGGAATTATTTAATCAATTTTGTTACGAGCTTTGTTTTGGGAAGGAGGAAAGTTTCGGTCTTATTCAATCACATGTAATTTTTTATGTTCTCATTCCTCGCTCTGCTGCTATGGTGATTCTGGGCCACAGTGACAAAAGCAGGACCATCAGGTACAGAAATATTAACAGTCCACATGGGACATAATACAACTAAGCTTTATGAAATGCAAGAGTGTATATTAGTGCTCTCTATTAATCATATACCTTGGTGTCTTCCTAGGCACTTAGCCAAAAGGAGAATGTTGTCAACTTCCTCATGGTGTTATTGTTACAGGGTAAGATAATGTATGCCCTCAGGTATCTCATAATCTAATTATTTATAGAGGTATGTCAAATGAAAAATTCCTGGAACTACAGCAGTTATTTTTTGATCATGAAGCCCTAACTCTATTCTTTTGTTCTGATGCACTGCTTTATTAGAAGTAATAAATGTTTACATAGTGGGAGAACCATATAAATTCTCCATTTGTCTTTGGCTCCTCTTACCCTGAAATCATCCCTGTTGAGGAGAGCTTATATTTTAAAAGATACAAATCCCATAGTGCATGCAACATGTATGTAACAGCTGAGTTCATCAAAAGAAACAGTACAGTTTGCTTGGTTATGTCTTTCTGTTAATTATTTTAATAGAGGGAAGGAGGAAATAGCAGCAATGTGTGTAGGCACAAGCAAAGGGAGACCAAGCGGAGCGATAAAGCTCTCAGTGGTTCAGCCATGTCGGCCCGGCTTTGTAAGCACAACGGAGAGATGCATTCTGCTAAGTGGCAGAAGGACGTGCAGCGTGTTGGACCCTTAACTGGGAGAACCCTTTCCCTAGTGAAACGAGGCACAGGAGAAATCAAGAACTTGTTCTAGTAGGAAACATAACACAGAAATAGCCCCTGCCACTACAGGAACTCATTTTGCATGAGGTACCCCAGCACAATACAGAAAGTTGTGCTCACTACACAGAGGAAGGGAATCCAGCCGAAAGGACTACACTGAGGAAATGCTGTGGTCAGACTCGAATGCCAGGAAAATCACAACCACATCGGAAAAGGATGTGATGCAGCAGCAGACAAGGGCAGAAGAAAAGAATTGCTTTGGTCATATATGGGATGGCAGGGAATTGCAGTATTGTAAAAAGTTCCCCACCTTGACATTTGTATTTTAAAAGCCTAACAGTAAAAATTTCTTACTGCAGAAAGGTTGTTGTCCATGTGACAGCACATAAGCATGTGCCAGATACGCACACAACAGCATCTTTTGTTTCTTTTCCCCAAAGACAGAGAAGAAAATCAGACAGAAGAAGAGGGTTCCAAGAGCTCCAGCAACTGCCTCCTTGAAACTAATCCTCCTTGAAACTCCTTCATCCCCAAAAGTGCTCATTCAAGAGCTGTAATTCTTGTATAAAAGTTCCCTAAGCTGCTGAAACTTCATCAATCTGCAAAATAGCCTGGAGGAGTAGCCTGTTAACCAAAAATACCACGAGGAGTCTGACTCCTTGGAGTGTCTGCTGAATGATTTCAGCAATCTAAGTTCATCCATAGTACAACTATCCTACAGTAAAGTAGTTGCTCTCATGCAACAGTTCCACTGTCACCTGCCTATTAAAAGCACATTGTTGCTGACGTTGCCAGCCCAGGTCTGGGCTGCACACTGCCAAACCAGCTCCGCGGGAGCACGAGAAGGATGGTCCCTCCTCCACCTTCTCATTTCTTAACCATATGGACTAGCTTGTCCTGACCCTGGAGCTAAACCCATGGTGGGGTTTGCTTGAAAGTTTAAATAACTCAGACAATTCAAGAAAAAAGTTTCTAGAGTCTTTGCATGGACCTTAGTAATGCTTAGACACGCTTCTGAACATTTGAACTGCCTAGTCTAAACACACGATTTTATGTGGTTTGGTTCAGATGCATTTCACACTTTGGGGATATCAAGCTGGTGCCATGGCCCCTTATTTACAGGTCAATATATCATATACATCTGGGTTTTGGAAAGATGGGTTATCTCTGTGACCGGATAGTGTTAATCCTTATAGCCCCATCATGGTCACGCACTCCTGGAAGGGGCCAGCACTGGGGTCTGGGCACTCTTAGGCAGTTGCCTCCTATGCTCTGAGCACAGCCATCAAATATGGGGGTGCAGAGTGAACACAGGTGGTTACCTTAGAGTAAAACAAGGACAGCAACAACTTTCAGCTTATGCATTAAATTGACTACTTAGATTTATCAGAGGGATTTTTAGTTTGGGGGTGAAACAAATCTGGACTAAAAATGCATCTATGAAGCTATTTCTCATTGGAACAAAAATGTACAAATCAAGGATTATCTGCATTCTTTTTTTTTTTTTGATCTGGAGAAACAGTGTTATTTATAAATGTCTTCACAGGCCTTAAGGATTTGATCCAAAGGTTTCATTTTGCTTAGCAGGGTACAAACCTTGACCAAAAAGATGACTCATGAATCAAGTATCTTGAAATCAAAATAGAAAAGAAAAAAAAAAAGTGTGGGCAAGGGAATTTCAATCATCATGGCAAACAGTGTTTCAACCTGCATGCTAGCTGTCTTCAAGTGTCACAGAAAAGGACATTTTAATATAAATATTTGAATAATTCTGTTGAAACGGTTATAGACAATGCTGCAAAACACAAGACTAGAGGAAAAGCCTGGCTGGTACAGAGAAAGTAGTCAACAGTTCAGGAGGATACAGACTACTGATTATGAGACCTGGGCAAGCATGCACTCATTAAAATTTTTGGTGAGATTTGTTATACTACAGCTTAAGGGCAGAACGCAGTCAAGAACAAGAACGTTTTGGACTGGTGCAAAGGAACCCTAGGGAAGCACCATGGACAGAAAAGGAATCAGAGCAGTAGAAGGTGAGTGAATTTTTTTCAGATGAGAAAGGCCAGCGACTAGTGAGAGATGAATCAGAAAGACAGAAGAATGTGTGAAGGAGGGAAGAACAAATCTGTAGCAAGATGATCTGTGGGATCATGGATTACCACCAAAAATGCTGCAAAACAGGAGAACTGAGTAAAGTGTATGGGGCACGAGCCTGTGAGAGTAGCCAAAAAAAATCAGGAATGGAAAAAAGGAAGGAATCAAGCAGTCATATCAATGAAGATATAGGAAGGAGGACAGAACTAAGTACTTAAATGAGAGCTGATTCAGATAGACTTTAAAGTCATAGCAAGAGCAAGTAACAAAAGGGAGGAGGAGGAGACGTGAAGGCAACTCTAACAGACTGACAGTCACAGCTGCAGAGGGAGAATAGCACTGAAAATGGATAAAATGATCATTTTCCCCTGTACTGTAACTCCTATCACAGAGCCCAACATCGTTCGCAAGCAGCCATTAAACACAAGCACACAAAGCCAGCGATGATGACAAAGAAGCAAGACTCGGGCGCTTTGTCTCATTACAGTGTCAGCGCTCAATAAATTCTCTACTGGAAAAATAGATGCTCAATTAATCCGAGGAGCTAATTAAACTCTACAGCCATATGTTGGAGTTAAAGCCAGCTTCAGCTAGACAAGCAGTGCAGTGCCACTGGATAAGCAAACCTGAGCAGTAAGCCGTGCGGTAGGTTCCATGCAGCCCGCTGCTGCTCACGGGGCACCGTTTAGCTTAAATAACAAGCAACAGTGTTTTGCCCTTTTCCTTCAGAGTGCTGTGATTCATGTACTGAGAGTGGAATTCCAGGGTTGCTTCTTCAAATGAAAATTAACTTCAAATGTTTGTAATTGATCCATGAATATTCATGATCTTTTGGGAAGATTTCATAATTACTTCATTCTGGTTTGGCTCATTTGATCTACAGTAGCAACAGCAGTAGTTTACCCTCCTTCATCAAGATGCCAACAGTTTGGCAGCATGACCTTCCCCGTTTCCTGTGCTGGAGAGCAGCGCTAGTTATCCTAATTGCAATTTCAAATGGAGTGGTACCTGAAAATAAATTGACTGCTGTTCAGTTTTAGAAACCCCTCCACTTGGAACTGCTGCTAGTGTAAACAGATGACATCTTCAGGAAACTGGGAAGGTCACTCAGCAAAATACTTGGCATTTTGATAAGGAAGATTTTATATACCAGCCCCCCACAGTGTTCAATCCACAGCACTATAGTAGAGGGCAGAGAAAATGCACAGATTATTGACCAGAAAATTTAAAAAAGAAAAAAAAAGCAGTCTTGGACTGTGCTAAGGTACAAAGGTTAGATAATTTATCTATGCCACTCACTAGACCTATTGCAGAATACAGTTAGACTTAAAAATTCATGCTGTCTACATCTTTTAGCCTGTTGGCCATTTTTAACCAGCTTTGAGAAGACAATAGAAAAGGCTCGAAGAGACTAAACCTCTGAAAGCGCAGTGAAAATTGATGAATTAATGACTGGATGGATGGAGAGAAATCTGATTTGAGCTCCCACAGCAACAACACTGAAACTCCTTACACCTCCCTCCAGAATACACCACAGAAAGTACACGGGGAAACTTTCAGCCAGTATTATATGTTTTTGGATGCCATAATTAAGAGAGAAATTCCTTAGAAAAACAATTCTCTTGGGGTTAGTATTCTCAAACTATTTGCCTAGATCAATAGATTTTTTTTTTCTTTTCTAACTTATATGCAAGTGGGTCCTAGTTATAAACTGTCAAAACACAAAGTAAAGTAGTGAAAATACTAAACTAACAACATGAAAGCAAACAGCCACAGGCCTCAAGATGTACTGTCAATCCTGGTGATCATTTAAATATCATTTTGAAGTTTCTCTTCACATACTACTTCAAACTCTGCTTCTATCTGCTAAAAGCTGCTAAAAGCTGCTAAAAGACACTGGCCTGAATTGCTCAGGCCTTCTTGAATAGTCATCTAGGAACTCTGTCTGGGCATCTACAGGTAATTTATCCAGCTCTTAGACACCTGGAGACTCTCACTGAACTCCGCAGGTTCCATGAGTGCCCATCTCCGCCTCATCTGGTGAGGGATCTAACTGGGATAAGTATGGACTTGGGTGTCTATAGGAATTCCTCTCTTTTGAGAAGAATAAGAAAACTGAGCTTCTCCTTTACATCCATATTCCTCCAAACAGCAAAATGGTCCAGAAAGCAGGTTTCACTTCACAGATTTCATTCTGCTTTACTATGCAATATATAGATTCAAGGTCAAAATAACTTTCTTTCTTAGACACCCGCGATGACGCTTGTAGAATCAAATAAACAGTGTTCCCTGGCCTGTAAGTCTTTGGCCTCGATATTTGTACTGTCAGCAGTCAACAGAGATGGGGTGTGCTTGTAATACAAACTCCTCTAGGGACTGGCGAAAGACCAAAAACTCATTTCACATGAAAATGAATGGCCACTGAATAGCAACAACTTTCATCCACAGATGGGCTCAGCTACTCTCACAGTGGGGGATTTGGAGGTGCGATGAGACAAACTGTGCGATAACAGTAATGATGTTATCTCGTATTGCAACTGATGCTCATAGGCAAAAATATCTCTACCCATGCCTGGTTTTGGAAATGTCTGAAAGCAAGCCAGAAAATTGAGATTTTATGAACTGAAACCCATGGTACTACGGTCTAAGCCCAGTGGCCACTGAAATCAGACAAAAGCTCCTACAAGCTTCAGTAGGTTTTGTACTGCACTTCTACAGATCCAGTAACTGGATATGGAGATGATGAATAAAATAATTGTGCCTGAAGTGAAATACATGAAGTTAAGCCATGGAAGCACAGGCAGTTTTATGACGTGTTTAAAAGTTTTTGTCAGTATAGGGCCAAATCTAGCAGCTGCTGCTGGGGAGTGGGAATTTTAGCATCTATAAACACAGGCACGAGAAAACTAAACGTTTGGTTCTTTACCCCTCTATGCACTTCATCAAGCTTTATTCATAGAGGATTCCAAATAAAACCTGAGGAGCCCCACTCTCCATGCAAGTACTACTCATTGTGAGTAAAAGGAGCCAAATCAATGTATAATGTTTATTCTTAAAACATATAATTTTTCTATATAAACCACTTGGAAATAGGCAGTATTAATTATATTTATCTTTATCTATACAGCAATTTAAAATATTAATAAGGCACATACATTTTTCATGTTATCTGAAGTTTCACTTCCCCCTTAAAAGGACTCATGTACTTACTTTGCCCACTATAATACCATTAATTAGACAAGCTCCTCAATAGAGTCTTCCATCTCTGACACTTCAGAGATCTCCTAAAAGCTTGTGACAGCAAAGAAACTCTCTAAGTTGCCATACAGTAATGGTTATGTAGCTTGCCATTTTACCTGAGGTAACTAGAACATGTTTTAGAATTCTATAGGCATCTATTATGCCCAGAAAAATCAACTCCAAATCCTAGTATTTCCATTTTAATAGCTGCCTCTCCACAGAATTGGTGGTTAATGCAGATTCATGAGTGCCAGAAAGCAGTATACAACTGCTAATGTTTGTATGTGTTTGGCTTTAAATGATAAAAAGATACCTATTAAAGATTTAGCTGTCTGAAATCCCAGAAGCATTAAAATAACATTTCAAACACAAACTGAGTCTGTCTTTCACAAAAAGCCCTTTTCAACCCCCAACTGTCTTCAAAAAGCCTCAAACTGGACTCATTTCCAATGCGCCTGCAAGGTCCCCGCTCTGTTTACAAAGCCACTGCTGACTGAGGCTCAGAAATTCCGGCAGCTGAAAATAATTGAGGCTGTAAGAATATTTTGGCAATATACTTGGTCTAGTCTTACAAGGTCCCCTAAGCATCTGCTGTTGACTACAGTCAGAGGATACTAGAAAGGTATTTGGGCTGAAATTGGCCACTCTTATGGCCCAGTGGCTATATTGTTGTTGCAGTTTACCATGAGGACTCTGCACCTTCCTCACACTTCCGTCTGCATGACTACTGCACACTCCTAAGGATGGGGAAAGGTCAACTCTGTTAGTGTGTCTGGAGACCCAAGGAAGGCCAAGGGGAAAGGAAAGCGCATGCACAACAACCATATGAGGAGGAGGAGGAGAGAGAAAAGCACTGTCTGTTCCGGTGAGCCTGATCCTTATGAGAAAGACATCAAAGGGAAAGGGATGAGAAGGGCCTGAGGTGAGAAGAAACTGAACTACCAATTCCCACACCTACCAAGTACAGATAATCATACACACATATTTATCAAGATGTATCATGAAAACAACCAGGGCTTCACAGCATCTACCCCAACCCATTTCTAGTTCAGAGCAGCACATCTCTAATCCTTATTTAGAGCCATCTCCTTCCTGGTTTGTCCATGTTCCTGTATATCCTTCCCTTTAAATTGTTCTGAATCCCTGGGCACATTTATGTTTTTGTATTTACAGGTACTGCTTATATTCCTTCTCACGTTCTCGCTGTTCTTTAACTCTGTTTGGCTATGCAAGCCCAATCATTTAATCTTCTCTCACAAGAAAGAGCTCTCCAGCTCCTCCACCAGCCTTTCTTGCATATGCTCCAGTCTGAATTGGGCCTTCATCTATATGGGTGACCAGAGGTGCACCCAGAAGAGGACCTGCTAGTTTTGCATTGCTATATGCTATTAATACACTAATATTAATGCATTCGTATTTTCCTACTGCTGTCATTCCTGATGCCTCCTCAGACTTCCTTACCTTCTCACTGTTACATCAATGGTGGATGCTCACCCTTCCCTGCTCCCACCTTCCTAGCTGATGAGCTCCCAGGCTTCAGCAGAAATTGTTAGGAGGCCACCAGAGCAAGCCCTTGCACTCTGAACTACTAGACGCGCCATTCATGCCACTTTCATCACTCTCATCCTCAGGGCCCTACGGCTGCTCCAGGCTCGTGTTCTGGTCTCCCTTTGCACAACTGATGGCTCTCAGCTCTGTGCAGCAGCCAGTGGGATTAGCGCACATCCGCTTTGTGTGCCAGGGTTGCTCATAATAACACTACAAAAAAATCTCTCTCCAAACTGATCCTTGAGGACCCTGGCGGCCTCCCCTCCACTCTGCTGGCAATCACTTCAACACAAGCTACTGCTGTCTCATAAGTCTTCACTATCTGACTTGTTTACAACTCCCCGTCTTCTTCGGTATAACTAATAATTTCTCATGGGGCACCAATTAAATTATTTACTCAGGTCTAGACAGATAGCATTTACCACTCTTCTTTCACCTCGAAAATCAGACAATAGATACCAAGTCTGCATATAAGAGATGGTGAGAGTTGTATCCAGAGGTGTCACAGAGGAAAGCTGAATTTAAATGCACAAACATACATTCCAGATTTCCCCATCTGGGGAATAGTCAAGACATTTCAAGGCTCCCTCTCCATGAAAATAATACTTGATACTCAGATTTACTCCAAAGAGTGTCTTAACTCAGGCCATAAGGATTCGTTCCTCTATCATCTGAATGCTAATACTGAATTTGTGTTCAAGCAGAACTTTAACACTTTGATGTTAAAATTTCAAGCTAGTGAAACAGCAAAAACTGATCACTTCATTCAGATAATTTAGCAGGGAACTCCTTTAAGCTCCTCTCTTCATCCCTCCTCCTGCATACACACTGATGAGCAAAACATTTATAGAGGGGTTTGTCTGCTGACTGTACAGATTTTACTCAGAAGGAAAATACACTCTTCTAATTGCATTCCAAATGATGAGGATCAGAATAAAAGAACAAGCTGTTCCACGAACAGAGGAATTAACAAAGACTGATTTCCAGTGGGTTTGTGCTCTATGTTCTCCCTTTTCTAACAATTTGGGTGCCCCCGCTTCTCCATACTCCTATGACCTCTCCATCCTGGCAGTATTTCCAAGTCCTGTCCCCATATCCCATCTAACTCATCTCCTCCAACTTCAGCTTCTTCCACTAGCTGCTGGCTTGCAGGTGCTGGCTGGCTCACGGGAGGCCCCTGGCTCAGTCCACATGGGGCACCCACATCAGTCTGCTTTCTTTCCCAGCCACCCTTCCCAGGAACCTCACACAGACTTTGAATTTCTCAAGTAATCTCCCTCTGTCAAATCTGATTGGAAATGGTCAATTAAATGGTGAATTAAAAATACTTTGAGAAAGAGACAGTGTGACTTCAGCCTCTTAGGAAGTGAATAGAAATGTCCTGGAGCTTAGATTTCTGAGTCAGTCCTGCTCTCTGAGCTTCTCAGACCTCATGGTTTTGAAATACAGCATTGTGCATTCCTACAGCAGTCACTCCTACTGCCAGCTACTGAGGGCAGCAAGGGTACTTCCCGTATTACAAGAGTGATTAGAACCAGCTAATTACAGCTGTGCAATGACAAAAATCTTTATAGATCCAGCTATAGTTAGCCAGCTTTTTAAATCCTTCCTGTCCATGGCTTAGATTATTCTGGCTTTCTAATTTTTCAGATCTGTGTTCTGATTTTGTGTCCAATTAATTTCATGGACAGCTCTCAAATGAACACGATAACACAATATCAAATGGACGGTCATGGGAGTTTCAGTCATTATTGCTTTATTAATATTTTCCAATAGCTCAGATTTAGCTGTTTTTTATGTGATATATAACTTTTATCAAATGCATAACAAATGGTTTAAAGTTGCTGCTTTCTTTTCAAAGCTGCTTCTGTATCAGTTTCAGAAAAGCAATAATGACACAAAAGGAACGAAGTTTTGACAACATATGCATTCTCCCTAAGGGCAACAGATTTACATTTAGTGTAGCTAAGAGGAGTATTTGACCCAAGCATTTATAATTAACTCTTAGCTTGTACACAAAGAAAAGATTTATTTTTATTCTAGTGTTTTTGTTGCAATGTGACTCCAAGAAACACCAATTAGCTATCATTTGCTGACAACTCGCACTTAGCACTGATTAGGGCTAGATATGAACTATCAACCTAGCACATTACCATAGTGCAACAGCTCATTACCAGCCTAGCTTTCCTAGCTAATCTTTTCTACTAATTTTTATTTAGGGACCTTTTGGCTAGCTCATCTGAAAATGAGACACTAATGATCTGGTCAGAATTCTGAGCTTTAAACTGTAGCATAGAGAAAAAATAATTCTGTTTGATCTCTTTCTGTTAAGATAGATGTCATTTAATGAAGGTAATGAATTAGCATAGCGTAGCACAGCAGCACATATAATTCCATTTCAGATCTTACACATATGAAAGAAAATATTTAAATGAAAAGAGCAGTTGAGAGCCTCTCTAGCCCTTCTCCACCACATGAAAGAGCATCATGCAGGATACCAGAGCACACGGAGTAGCCCTCAGAAGCACTGGGACAACAGCCAGGACACTTTCTCTTGTGGGTCACCTACAAGTCTAGCACAGGAAATGACCAAAGATGTAACTGCAGAGAGTAGAAGGGACAGGTCATGGCATTGAAATACACTGGAGATGAAGAGGGGGGAAAATGGATTTTTATACTGTTATTAATTGATAATGAGTGCAAAGGATTAAAGATGGTAACATGTTTCAAGCAGGAAATTGAGTCCAATGCACAATTTTGTAGTCTGGACAAATTAAAGGTATCATGAGATATAAAAGTTCTACAGTTAATAACTAATATAAACGATATAAAAACGACATAACACAGTAAGTAGAAGATAGACTTAATGGAAAGGTATTCTGAAGAAAACTTTGCCTGGAAACAATATAAGAATGAAAGGATAGGAATTTGAAAAGCAGCATGTGATGGGCCCATCCTATACCCTGCAGTCTAACTATGCTGAAGTTTCTTTTCTGAAGACCATGAGATTCAATACAGGAACTGCATCTGTATTTATTGTACCCTACTCTGAATCAAAGATAGAAAAAATGTAGAAAAAGTCTTGAAGAACACAACTTAGTTCTAACGTAACCACTCGAAAAATATCCATTGGTGGTCAGTATTTGTGCAATTCAATACTTGAGTCATGGCAGAGATAGGATGCTGAGCCAGTTCTCAAGAGTCATCTAGCCCTGCCCTTAAGAAGTTGGATTTTTTCCCCAGTTAGGTACAAAAATCCTCCTCTCCATATGAGGGGTAACTGGAGCAAGCACTGCTCAGGACTCATCTTCCCAAAATCTGCACAGCAGGAAGGGTAAAGAATTCCCACTCTTTCCATCTTTCTAGGTCTCCTGAAATAATTCAGGGGAAGTGTTGTATAGTTAAATTGTATAAGGCTTTCTGATTTGACAACAAGAAAAGTCTCAGTATGAACATGATAAGACCACACAGCTGACATGTTCATCTAGTATGAAAAAAAAAGAAAGACCTGGAAAGAACCTCTACCCACATAGTCCTACCGCATGGTATGAAATCAGCCAAGAAGAACTTGCATTTAGCACTGCAAATGATGGGAAAGGTGATGTGGACACTTAGAATGCCAGTAGAGAGCAGTTAACTCAGTGCCTTTGTATTTAAGGCAATTAGTTGGCTTCTGTCACAATTTGCACTTCCAAATTGTGCAGCCTTGAAAGAGAACTTACATAAAGAACAGGTTCAGTTATTGGCACAATTAATGAACAATGATAAGATAATGCCCATAAAAAGAGTAAAGAATTGACTCATTTGATTTAAAATGGATTAAAGAATTAGGTATTCATATGAAAAAAATGATTTTTATATTTCTGGGAGATGAATTAAGATGAAGTAAGACACACTGGCAATATTTATCATGAAGCATCTGGATATCATTTTTATATCCATGTGGTTAGTAACTTAAAATAATTAAAAAAGCTATTTGTGCTCTGAACTTAAAGATGGTTTCAATACAGAAAAATGAAATAGATGAGCACTGTATAAAATGTGTAATTTTTAGATTGTAGATGTGTTAATTCCTAGTCAGAATGTTTCTCACATAGACACACTATTACTGTTACATTTGAACACTTCCCTGTTGAGATTTCATATACAGCTTACAGCATTCTTTATTTTCAGCCCACAACTAAACGTTCCCTATTGAAAACACATGGTGTTTTGTTGTTACTCTCTAGGTTATCTGTTCTTCTCTTCAAAGTAATGGTCTTTGACAAGAGGACACTTTTAGCAACAGAAGATTTTGCTCTCTGACTAGGCATCTATACAGGTATTAATGTACAGCAAATATTTATTTAAAGAATCAGTATCACTCTACAGAGAAGCAACATTGACAGATGGAACCTGGCCAATGCATTTAACAAGGTGTTTTCAAGAGTCTCACTTTCTTTGCACGTATGTGATATAACGGCATAATCAGAGAAAAAAAATCGCTTTCAGTGGATCATCTCGCTATGATAAAAGATTTCTCTGGTAGAAAAAAAATAAAGCTAAATCACAAACTTTCTCGGAAAGATTAAAAAAATCCATTTCAGTTTTTAGAGTATGCCTAATAGACATTTGTCTGCGATACCAGCAGAGCCCAGGGGAGTCCTGCCTCCTGCGGGCACCCGTGTGCCACAGGAGCACCACGGTCCTGCCTTGTCAAGCTTTGACCCTGCCAGGATCACCAGCAACAACCCCAAGAGTGTGTGCGGCCGAAGGCCGAAGCCGGGCACTCGGATGCACAGCAGCTGGAGCGTTCCCCAAACACCGCCTCATCGCAGCGGCACTTGCTGGATTGAGATGAGCTCCAGAGGAACCGATGTGGTCCCTAGGCACGGACACTGGTGACTTTGCCGGCAGCGTAACCTACCTGAACTTTGTTTGATGCGCAGATGATTCCACAGGAATGAATCCTGAGGACTCAAGTCTAGCACCAAATCAGCGTGTGTTGCTGATTATAATGCCATTACACAACTCTTGGACATCCAGAATGGTAGTTCTCAACCCACAAGAAGAGAAAAGAAAATCTGTTTCAAGTTTAACATGCTTATTCATATTCTGTATGATGCAAAGATCTTAAAAGCACATCCTGACTTTTTCTGTAGGCTACACTCCACAGTAAACAAACGTAAGTCTCAGCTGAAAATGCACAGAGGAGGGCTCTACAGCTGGAGCACAATGTGATAGCCTTCACAGACACGTACGTTCAGAGTCAGATCTATTACACTGGTACAGACTGTTGCACCTACAGCAGAGTTACCTTCAATTCCCTTTGTCATGAGAGCAAATACTCTCAATTGCTCCATGAGTCTCTGCATATGAAAAACATTATAGCAGGACGCAACGGATGCCCTCAGGCATCGTCTCACTGAGCACACAGAGTTCCTAGCATGCTCTCTCCCTCTTTCTGCAGAAGAGCAGTTATTTTTCTAACAAATATACGTTTTGGAAACACTTTTTTACATGTACTATACACTATCTGGGAAGCAGATCTGGATACTGCATCTAATTCCCATCCTCTCACTTAGGCTCATAACTTCAAGGCACTTCACGTGGAGCATGTGAGCGCCCTTGCTTGCAACAGAAGAGCAACACAGTCCAGGAGCAAAGAAGATTCTGCCTCTGTCTATAGCTGGAAGATGACATGAAAACCATGTCCAGTCCTTAAAAGTCTGCTTCAGGGAGCACAGGCTCCACCTGCATAGAGATGATGAGGTGCTTTCAACAGCTTGCATCAAAAGCGGCCCCCTCACTTGTTCTCCAGCCGTCCCTGCATGGACGCCTAGTCCTGCCTGAGCTGCCCAGAGGGACTGGCTCAGCCCACAGCAGAGCTCAAGGAGACTCTGGTGCTGAGAGCTACAGGCAGGATAGCCGGGAATGTTTCAAGCACTTTGAGATGCCTGTGGTGCAGGCAATGAGAGAAACTTTGATCAGTGAGAGCATCCACTACTGCAGAAATGGTACTTGTATAACGCTTCCTTTCCTGAGTCCCCAAATCCCTTCACATCTGTTTCATCTCCCAACTAAAAGGCCTCCTTTCTTCCACCTATAGAGACTCAAGCTACAGCTTCAGGGCCCAGGTGTTTCATGGCACTCTAAATAGCCGGCTCTGCGACTGCTGGTCTAGCTCACCACTCTCAGGAAGCCACCAGGCCAAAGGGAGGCAGAAGGACTCATCTTTTTGACAGTACCGACAAATCACTTTTGCCACTGATTTTCCAAATCTTCTTTTTTTCCTTTCTCTTTTTTTTTTTTTTTCCTAAGAGTACAAACTCATGAACAGGGAATTAGAGAAGCAATTTAGTAACACAAGCCCCTTTCAAAATAACCCCGTTTCAAAAATAAGTTTATATATGGCAGGTAGGGCAGTTTTGCTGATGAGGTAGATGACACAAAATACATCTATCCAAGTTAAATTTGCTGTCTGAAACTGATTTTATCAACTCACACTTGCTAGCAAACATATCAACTGATAGGATTTAAAAACAAAATAAAAAAAAACCAAACAATTTAATCTTCTACGGCAGAAAAGAGAACTCATTTTAATATTTCAGAAGTTAGTTCTAACCTGCTTAACTCTAAAAAGTCAATGCCTATTTTTAAAAATTCACTTCACATCTGTTCATTGTGTACAAGCCTGGAGGCAACTACCAGCCAGAAAACTTTGATCATTCAGCAGCAGCCAGTTAGTATCTGAAGGGCAGCAAGAGGCTTGTCTTTATTTCTTTCCTCTCAAACACTCTATGAAAATGAGAACTTAAAAAAATAGTATATGGAAAAAAACATCTTGCAGTTGCAATGCCACTGAAACACTCCTGAAGAGCCAAGATAAACTGGTCAAAATACCTACCATTTACAAGCACATAATTTTCTGCAAAGCTTCTAGAGCCTGTTTTAGAGCAAAATGCTGACCCTCAAAATAAAAGATGTTCTATCATCAGGCACATTCACATAAATCCAGAATAATGTCACTCCCTTCAGGGACTCCAAAAGGTTTCTCATTGGTGGAATAATCTGAGAAGAAAAAGAGTCTGAAGAAAGTCTTCAGCTTTTTCCCCGGAAAGTGTAAACAAAATTTTTGTTTATTTTCGAGTTACGGTCAAAATCTTACATTCATTTCCTGCTTTGAAGAGAAAAATCAAATAGCCCCATTCGTGCCACATCAGTGATCACAAATCCCTATTTATCTGGAGCTACAAATTCAGCCACGGCCTCATCTGAAGCAATTCCTTATACGACTGCACCTTCCCAGTTTTCACATTCATTGATTTCATCAGTCACATCCCTAGAAACCCCTAGCAATCCCATCACTAGGTAACACTTAACCACATACTGCCTCTTTCAAAAACTAAGCTCTAAATCGTCAAATACTGGACATGAACCACTACATGCAAAATCCCTTAGCAAGGATTTGAGGATTATCTCATCTAATTACACATAAGCATGTTTTCTAATCTGTGGGTTTAAGCCAAAGCGCAATAAAAAGACTTCCACTGAATTCACTGATTTTTGGATCAAGAACTGTGAGAACTTGATTATGCATTTCAAAGAAGAAAAGCAAAAAAAAAAATGTTTAAAAGGCAAGCTAATGGTGGGGGACGGAAGAAGCAGTTAAATGAGCTAAATCAGTTGGCACACAAATGGATTGGGCATCCCACGCCGGTGCCAGGCAGAGTCCTGAGAAAGGCACCAGTGAAAGCCTCTGGATTTCTTTGACTGCTTCCAAGTGTACCAATCTAGTAGGCTGTTCATTTTCAAACTTCCAAACATAGAAGGAAACCCTAGCAGACATACAAAAACATGTTATATTATTTATTATTTGTTTACTGCCTGCCAGGTGCAGGCAATCTTCCTTCTTCCTTCACTTTCCTAACAGTATGAAGACAAATTGTCAAAATGGAAATATAGCTATTGAAAATTCTTAGATATTTGGCCCAGAACTCTGCACCCATTCTTTTAAGCCCAGCCCCTACCCAATGCTAAACAGCTAATGGCAGTGCATTTGGCAGCTACATGTTTCTGTTGCTTTTAATACAGTCTACCAATGAGGGGCTCATTTCAACTCTTGGGAAGCTATTCCATGATCCGACAGCAATCACTTTCCGGCTTATATCCCTCTGTTTCATTACTTAAGGATAAAAAACCACTCTGCCACTTTGTTTCACCAGCAACGATTCTCTCCTCCTGTGTGTATTCGTATCTTCAAAATACTTCAGAGCAGTTGTCATCTCCCCTCTCAGAGGTCTCCTTCCCCCTGCAAGCAATGAAGCTTTATTTCTGTTGCACAGTTCTTCCAGGTGAGTCACCCTCTCATCTCAAACCTTTCATCACTCTTCTTCTCTTTTAAACTCCTTTCAGCTTGTAACCTTTTCATAGTGTTGGAGTGTCCAAATGCAAACAAGTTATCATAGGTGCTACACACTGGCTTTATACAAAGAAGAACTATTTTCTTTGGTTGCCTGCTGTGGGATTTTTCTGCTTTTCTACCCAAAGTGACACTGGTTTCATACAGGGATAGAAGGATCAGTGGGGAAATGAAAGCTAATTTCACAGCTGGTATTTGTACGCAACTATTCAAGGAACTGGAGATAACTAAAACCCACACATGTGAAGTAATAAAATGCCAACTAAATGAAAATCTCAACATGCTTTTTGATAATTTGCTGCCTTGCACAAGATCTAGTAATTCCATGAATGCGGCTATTTAAAAATTGTTCAATTAAACATTAAATGAATTATCTCTACATTTGCATGGTAGAAAATGTGTTTCTGCTCAATTGAGCCTGAACCAGCTGTAGAACAGGTGAGAATAAACTGCTGGATAGTCTGACTGAAGCACTATTAAGGTTTAAAATAGCATTTTAATGAATTAAGTGCAGATTAATTTGTATATGAAATCACTACAACTGCCTATTTGGGTCCCAATCAAGTTATATTTGAGCAATAACTGCACGCTACTGGATTGCTTGTTCATTAGCCACTACATTTGTCCTGGCCCTGGATCAGCCTCGTGTCCTGCCCTGATACAGCCACACGCTGCTGACAAGAATGGCTATTTAAATGCAATTAGCAATTGCTATTAAGTCTGGCTATAAAGTATAAGCACTTTGCTCCTCATTTCAGTTCGCAGTCCATCATTATTTGCTTGCTACAGTATCTATGCAGAAGTAATTTCAGTGCATGGCTCAAAAGCATCCACGGAGCTGGCTCATGAGGTCTGCTCCTTCCCTCCCATGCACTTGTTCAGGAAGGAGCCACGTCAACTGAACTCTGTTGTAAAACTGGCGTAGCAGGGGCTATGACCAGTGAAGGCAACAGAATCGCTTACATCCTCCACACACCTCCGTTCCAATAACTATCATGCTGCCATTCTTACGTCTGGCAGGACTGAGCTGAGAACTCAATGCTAGGAAATGGTGTGCTGTCACTTTGTGCTCCACTGAAGCTTTCCTCGAGGATCTTGCCCTCTCTCCTTGTTAACCTGAGGATTAAACATTGTGAGGTAGGGGATGTGCAGATACAGCTCAAACCTTGCACCATGTACAAACTGTTGTACATTAAAACATACTGTTAATGAACCCTACAACATATATTGCTGGAGCGTGCAACAGCCGTTATTCTCCCACTCTTCAGTTGCAAATTAAATTTCACTCTAATTGAATGGAAGAAGAAGTTTTTTCTGACTATGCATCCCTGATTATAACTATTAGTTGGATGGTGTTCCCTGGAATAAAGAAATCTGTCAGAAATTCTACCTAGTAAAACTGTCAGCTGCAGGAAAAAAAGAAAAAAAAAAAGTTGAAAGTAATTGCCAGATGCTCCAAACGCTCATTGCAGCTGCACTGCCAGTGTTCCAGCGCTCACTTTTTGCTAACATGTCATTGCTCTTCTTCCATTTTGCCAAAGCATGCCAGCCAGGGGCAGGTCCTCAGCCCCTGTGTGGCTCTGCTTCAGTGGCCTGGCTGTCTGCTAGCCAAGCTTCTGGCCTGCGACGTGGTGGCCAGTAAGTATCATGGAAACATATTTCTGTTCTTGAGCAACTTCCATTTCTGATAGCTAATTGGGAACTATTTTAAATTCAACAAAACCTCTGTTGACAGCCGTCCTACAGCGGACTAACTCAGGGATGTTTCTTAGTTGTATCAGTTTTGATGGGGCTCACCTCTCTTCTTTTCTTCGCAGTTCTCCTCTGTGGATTGCTGCCTCTTCTCTGCCTTATCTGCCAGTGTCTCCTGGAGCTCTCCCATTCACCTTGAAGCCTTTCCCAGTCTTGTGGTTCTGGTTCAGTTCTCACTCCTACAGACCCTCCTGGTTTTTGCTTTCCTTCCAGCCTTTATCTGCTCTCACATTTCCACAAGTAAACCAGCAAAACACTTCTTCATCCACTTGTAATAAATTAACAATTATTTAATTTTTCACAAGAAGAGTGAAGACTCCAAAATCAGCACCATTTTTTTGAGACTTTCTGTGGCTTTTATGTCATGTTCTCATTGAGGAGAAGAAAACCAAGGAACAGAAGAAAGAAAGAGATTTAGCAGAATAAAGCAAAAATCACGGGGATCACTCAAATGAACAAAATAATTTAATTGATCCTAAGTTTAGGCAAGGATGGAGACAATCAATAAACCATTTCTCAGTGAGCATACTTTTCATTTTTGGCACTATTTTGGGGGACCTGGCAAGCAGATATGGTTGCGTGAATCCTACAAAATTAAGGTTTAACACAAGCTTGTAAATAAGAACAAATTTTCCAGTACTAATACTATTTATTGTACAAGGATATTCCTAGCAATAAAAGCTACATTCAGTAGTGATGTTGTCCACTAAGTATTATCACACTTATAAAGAAAATTCTTCCACATATTAGTTGTTACTGCCAATTCTTCCAAAATACTTTGCAGAAAAACCTCCCTGGAATTGCACTAGGGGAGTCTTCCTTCACGGTATTGCATCTTCTGAGCTTCATCAGGAGGAACATGAGGATGATCCCAGAGACAGATGCAGGATGCCAGTGTGTGTTTAGCAATAACCAAAATGTAAGCCCTATCAGTGTCTTCCACTGCTAGCACAACATAGAGGGTCTGATTCTGTGCTAAACACAATTTATAATGCTTCAATTCCACTGATGACTCTGGAGTTATTCCTGATTTATGCAGGGATAAAAGCGAATACAGGAAAATTATCATTACTATATGAGTACACTTGCTATAATGGGCAGTCTTTCAATACCAATGCTTTCAAATCAGTTTAACTCTTGCTTTATTCTTGCACTTTGCTTTTCTCCTGACTGGCACCTGCCAAAGAATCTCCAATACATATTAATCACTTTTGCAGCCTAATAAGTTAAGCAACAAAGAAATGCAAGCACAGTTTGAATAGTGCAGCACCTTTGCCACTGATCAATTAATTACAGGTGCTGTTTTCAGCTTTGTTCAAGTTTACTGTGAACTAGTTTTTAGATTTCCTTATCTCTGCCTGGAAAGTTTTCACTGACTGGTTTCTTATTAGAAAAATACTCTAACTCATTCTCCAAATGCAAAGACAAGGTATGAAAAAACAAAAGATATCTGGGCCCCTAGTTCTCTTCACACATATTCTTTTTACATTGATTAAGCTAGTAGAGTTAAAAAAGAATGCTGATTGATACAACCATTTAACTAAGAAGAGAATATGGATTCATTCAAATTCCATTTTTGCCTTTCACTGCGATAATCAACTAACAAAAGAAAAATATGACATAGAGCATATTCTTTAGGCTATTTTTATACTACAGCATTTTATATATATATATAATTATATATATATTTATAATATACAACCCAATGCTTTCTGACTTTCTCGTCACTTGAAAAGCAATGATAGTTTACCCTTGGGCAAAAAAAGGTCTGCATGACACTGAGAACATTTGCTTGAGTCCTTAAATACAAAAAAGTGAGAAAATAAAATATCAGAGTCTAAGTGGCACTTGAAGTTTAAGTAGCGCTTTTTGTCCAGTCTAAACTCACTATTACAAAGTCATTTTTTTTCTAGTTCAGTTTTATAAATGTGAATAAATAAATTCTATGACTTTCCATGCAACAAGAAAGGAAGGATTAGCCCACTGTTTAAGCACTAGAGTAGATCTTAAATGTGGTGGCTCTGCCACTAATCTCCTGTGCGACCTTCAGCAAATCACTTAGCATGGTTTTATCTTCTGTAGAGAGAATGAAAAAAAAAACAAAACAAAAACAAAAAAAGCAAATCCAAACCAAAACCAACAATAGAAAACAACAGAAAGATGTAAGATCTGTGAGGAACTGCAACCATCTGAGGAAGAAGCAGGAGTCCAGAGAATAAGATTCATACTTTTGACTTGCACCTGTCTAAATTTTTATCCATGGATAATTATAAGCATCTAGTTCAAATTACAGGATGCCTCCAGAATCACTAACACATGGAGTAGCCCATTAAGAAACAAGCCTATTAGGTAAAACAAGCAGCAATTTCCGAAAAGGAAATTCATATAGCCTTGTACTGTTTTAAACAGTTTTCTTACATTCTCATAGTCATTAAAATGTATAAAAATGATTATTTCCTAAACAGCATTACCATGAATTATCACCACTCCTGTTGCCTAGCAACTGCAGTAATTTTTGAATAGTGAGCTACATACACTGGTATCTGGAGTTTGTGCAAATGGGTATTCATTTGAGGGCTTAAAACACATTCATCTTGAAAATAATGCAGCACTAATGTACAGCTGAAATGCTTTCAAAAAATAAAAAGGCATCAACAGTTATTGTATCTTAGGAAAACCTTCCTCCTACAGCAGATCTGAGCCCTGTCATACTTGGCCAGGGTTGGAGTTGAGTTCTTTGCTGTTCTTTGAGGTTGCAAGTGGCCCTTTCTTGTGGAGGAAATCATTCTTGCCCAGTCTTCTGCGGCATTTGCTTTTAACTCAAGAGCAATGGAAACTGGTGACATTAAATGGCAATGCATTTCAATTTCATAAAGAGTAAATTCTATTTTCAGATGAACCATATGAAGCTGGAAGAACTCACTGGGTCCTATCATGACAGACTTAAGCGCTTAGTAAGATTCAGAAGAGGTCTGGACATCAACAGTTACAAAGAGATAAGCAACTGATATATTAGAGAAATATCACAGTCACATATATGAAAGATAAACTCTTAAGCATCAAGGCCTCATCACTCGTTAGCTGCAGGTGGTTGCCCGTTACAGAGATTCTTATCCGCTCCTGAGAAACATGCAGCATCTAGCTTGACTGGGAGACAAGACCGCCAAACAAATCAACCTGGCTTGTTTAATGTGAGAATTTCTACCTTATTTTCTTACATGTATAATAGACAAGTCCATGCTAAAGTTAATATAAATCTGTGCTACAGATCTCAAACTTCCCCTCTCCCACAGGGGAAAAGATTCCTGCTTTTGGCTTCAGATGCTCTGTAGTCTTATGGATAACAGTAGAAAAGAAATGCAAAATTCCTGGATGAGAGCACGTGTTTTTCATAGAGACTCCAGACAGAGGTACATTCACCCCTGGCATAAACACTGTACCCATTGAAGGCAATGCAGTAACATCTGTTTAAACCAGCTATGAATCCAAAACATTTTTCTCTACATCTACTACTGGCAGATAGGAGCCTGGATGCAGCAATGGAATTTGACAGCTTACGGCATCTGAGTTTAGAGAACTAAAATCTGCAGCAAGAGAAAAATCCGGTGTCTGCATTGTTCTGGAGATACTGGGAGATGCAGTTCACAGGAAGCCATATGGGCTGCCACGAAATACCTCATGGCTGTTTAACAGCTCAGAGAAAATGCTCCATCTTCTAGGGGAAAAACAAGACTTCTGCACTCTCCCCAGCTAGAGGAAGAGACAACCCGCTCCTAAATTTATCAGCGTGTTTTTCAAATTAGATCTTAAAAACCCTCCTTAGAAATACAGACATTGTGCCTGTTGTACAGGTGACAAACCGTGTCCACACGCTCCCCTCGTCTTACAGCAGCACATTCGAGAGGAGGCGCTGACCTAAAGAGACCTCTTATCTTCTCTCTGCAAGGCAGACAGGGTGACGAGCGAGCGCGCTGGTGCCTCCGCCTGTGGCGCTCACAAGTGCCGCACTGCGAATCCCTGCAGAAGGAGATCGCTGGTGCAGCGAGCGGCAGACGGCTTTGGTGACGCTTTTCTCCTGCTCAGGCACTGCCAGGAAAGACAGCTGTGGTATTTGGTAACCAGTCTTTGCATGTTTAGTTCTAGCCAAGGGAGCATCGCTAACATCTTTTCCCTATTCCATCAGTCTGCCTTCCCTTTAATCCATAAAAACTGATAAGAAGGAAGACACATTTTTGATAAAGATAGTTTAAGCTTCATTTTGCCAAGTGTAGAGTTCAAGTTATCGTCACACTGCAAACAGGAATACGATGCACAAAGTAATTCATGAATGTTTCTATGTGCTGTTGTTCAGTCCCTTAGAATATAACTGAATTTCAGAAATTGGAATATTTTTGAAGAGCAGATTTTAAACCCAGACTGCCAAACACTTTGGAAAATAAATGGTATATCAGGCTTTCAAACCAATTTTCCTGTAAGAACTGAATATATCAAATGATAGAAAAAAAAATATAGCCAAACTCAAGCCATATTTAATTTCTAAAACTAGGACAAAACCAAGTAAATAAACCTTACAAATACCTTACAATCTGGAATGAACATGTGGAAATAATAACCTGCTTGCATCCTTTAAAAGAGAAGAACAGGTGAAATTTATTGAATAAAATATGTGCTGTGAATGACTTTCTTGGTTAATTTTTCATGTCATCCTGTTGTTCCTGCTGCCAGACTTCATAAACATGTCCTTCACAAATGGTGACACTCATTAAGATTCTGATTACAGGAGGCTACTGAAGGCCATTGCCTGTGAGGCTAGCCACTGCTCCCTACACGTTAGCCTACAGAAAAGCAATCCTGCTCACAAAATCATAGTCTTCTTGAAAAGGAAGGCTGCACCACTGTCTAGGACGGGTAATGAATTCACATTTGGTCTCAGACGGGCACACATGACAAATTGGCTGAGACAACAATGAAGAGAAATGTGGACAAAAAGTACCCACTCTGTGAACATTTCCTCTAATTTCACAGAAACTACCTGCAGGAGCAAAGGCCACCTGTCTGGTGTGACAAATGAGGCCTAGTTCTTTTTGCAAGTGAAAAGTTGATACTCGAATTCAAACCAAAGATTAAAAATTACAGTAACCTTGGATCACAGAAGTAATCTTGTAACAAAGATGTACATTGATTTTGATAGATATTTTCAAGGAACATAATAAACAGCAAAATAATTTTCTTCTACAGTGTTTTATTATGTGAGCAACTTTTGTTGCAGTGTAGTAACTATGTAATTGGATCTCAGATGCCTTGAGGTATTAAAAAACGTTTCAGTATCGCTAGAAAGCGAAATCCCAACACGTTTAATTTCAGTCCTTAAGGCCTGTAAGACAACTGGGGTCTATTTTAGCAGGCTTCCTCCTTTGAAACCTGAATGTCAAACACAGTGTAGCGAGCAAACTCAAGGTTAGCTCATGTGGCAAGCAGCCTTAGACAAGTTTGCTACTTCCCTCAAAAGCACTGCACTGACGTTAGTATTTCAAGACGGTCTTGATTACCACAAGGCTGTCTTGATTACCACAGAGCGGCCTCAAGCCCCAACAAGCGAACACATCCTCTCACTAGGTGCACTATAGAGGATCACTTACTTGTAGGGGATGTGCTTGCTGCCATTGACGAGAGCGAGGATGACGTTGCCCAGCGCTGACAAGGAGAGGCACAGGCCCGAGCTGCCCTCCCGGTTTTTGCTGAGCACTTTCACACAGCTCCCCAGGTCAATCAGATGCAAGCGGCTGCGGCCTCCGGACACTGTGATAAACAAAGGAAGCGAACAGTTAGTACGCACCTCTTCTCACCTATTCCAGAAGCACCTTCCTAGGAAAGCAAAAGACTTGCAAAGAGAAGATTCCTCTCCCAGTTTTAGCAGTAACAAGCTGCAGGGGACCTGCCAGCTCTCCTTCAACCTTTATTGCTGCATGCTGCTGTTTGCTACTGACTTACTTAAAAAATTGCCCAGGCTTTCAGTGCTCATAACCCCTGCAGTTTTCACTCTGTGGGAGTCACCACTGTGCGTTCTTTTTTTAAATATAGCTCTATTAGCCTATATGAGCTGGTGCTATGCTACTGACTGTGATTGCTGGGCTGTCCAGAAATGCATAGGCTCTTCTCTTTACCACCTCAAAGACTGGACATCCAAAGAAGCTGTAGCATTCTGTGTGGTATTTACTTTTGTTTTAAGATTATATACTTTTTATTACTATCTGGTTTAACAAAAGGTTTGCCATAGTTATGTCATCTCTGCTTCCACTAAATTTTCATTGTTTCTAGAGGAGTATTTAGGAAGACTATTGAAAATCTTCTAGAACATCAGGGTCGACACTGGTTATCAGCTGATAAACTCCTACTGTGTGATGCAGAGCTGAGACACATGAAGAGTATCCTTCCAAGAAAATGCTACAGTATTTCAAATGATTCACTAAAACTACCAACTTCCTACATCTTCAAAGTTCAAGTTGGAGAATACAATTCAGTTCTGCCTTTTTATTCTTCTAGACCGTGCAGGAATACACTGCTTGCAATTGCAATGTTGTTATCACTGTATGCAGTCTTTAAGGACTAAAAGACAAAATAGTTGACAATTTAAGCCAGGAAACAACACAAAGAAGAAAACGTTATGAACTTAAATAGAACTATAGGTGGATGCTCAGGCATAGAAGTAGAAAGGAGAGGCTCCAGTATTGGCATCGCCTGTCTTAACAGTGCCACTTCAAAGCATGAATCTACCCTGAAAAGAAAATCAGTCCAGAAACTTACATTTCTATTATTTCATAATTCACTGTTTCTCTAAAAGGTGGTCTGTTAACAACAGAGAAGCTGCATTTTCTACATGAAACCCCTTGGCAATACACATAAGTTTGATTGCTTTCTGATAACAGCAGCATCCTCAGTATTAAGGATTCTTCCCTACAGATACTTTTACCTCTTTGTATTTGAAGTTCCACCATCTTCACAGGGAACTCCTATTTTTTCCACAAAAACAAAAACAAAAAAAGGAAAGATGTATACCCAGGAGGGCTGCAGCAATGAAGAAGAATCTATTCTAGTGAAAGACACTGAGGAATGAATGTTATTATCTTACTGTTGTCTGGTCCAGTTTAAAGGATTAGTGGTCCAATGGTAACGTATTTACGCTTTCAGTATGGTAGTGTTGACAAAGACAAAAATAAGGAGAGACTGGCAGTTTTACAAAAATGATTTTCAGAACAGCTTTCTAAAAAATCCATTTAAAGTTATAGTAAAAGAATTGTTTTTACTTTCCCGCAGGTTAATCACATACAGTTGCCTACGTCACATTAATGTTGTTCAAGGAGTGAGAACTGATATTTTGAAAGAATCAATGTTCTGTGACCTTGCAATACATGCAGAAAAATCCAAATTGAATAAATCAACTAAACAGTAAGCTGCATGAGTGAATACATGTGTATGTAGAAGAGGCAACCTTGGCAGTATCTCCCTCTGGATACTCAGGTCTGGAAGATGTAAAATAATCGCAACTGCCAGCTAAATGTGAGCTTGTTGACTGAAATGGCCTTTCTCTGAAATTTTCTATGTATGGGGAAGAAAAGACTACTCGTCTTCTCAACAATAATGAACATTTGGATGTGGATACAGGAAGGTAGCAGTGTTTTCATATAAAAGGTACTAAAAAAGAAAAAAAAGGTCTTTTTTTTTTTTTACCCAGAATGTCTGTTAAACAAACATTTGCTCTCATGAAAAATCCATGGTTCCATGAGGAACCCACAAATGAGCACTAAGTAGACTTGTCCAAAGTACCTCTAAGTCTCTATTATCTAGGAAGAGACATTTTTATTTTTAAGCACACAATATATACTTCCACATCTGAGTTTACCTATATGCAAATAAATCCACGGTCATTCTGAGACAAATCTTTAACTTATGCATCCTGTAAAAAAATGGCATTGGGGGTGGGAGGAGGCCAGTTCCTGAGCAAAGATAGCAATGGAAGCCATTACATGACAGCGACACTGGAAATATTGGAGGTCTGCAGACACTTTGCATTCATTGCTTTTGGCACGTCTTCTTGTCACAGACCTGCTTCTGCACTCAGTAGTTGTGATACCCAGCCCTGGTATGTGGGCATGCAGCCTAGGGTTGGCAGGTGCCAAAGGATGTGAAAGGAAATCCACAACAGGAAATAATTGCATGTAACTACGTGAAGACGGTGCTTGCTGAGCTTCTACATATCGACAGCAGAGCAATACGTGATCATATCATTTCACAGACAGAAAGTCTAATATGCGTAATAGATAAACATAAAAATCATAGGTACTGAAGATGCATGTAACTGCTAGCTTAACTTAAAAGATGTTAAAGAAAGGCATAAAGGAGCCTTTTATGTGTTAAATGTGTTAAAACCCGTGATAAAATTCAAAGAAACTACAAATCTGTTCAACTGCAAGTGAGAGAAAAGAGAAGAAAAAAAAGAGAAACAGAGAAAAAAGGAAACTGATTAGAAGTTAATCTTGGCAGCCAGACATTTGAAATGCTGTAATAGCCCCCACATTACACTCTAACCCAGTAACAGGCCAATGGAAGTTTAAGCGCCCTGCTATCGATGGTGCTCACTGGAAAGCATCCACACGTGCTACAGAGCTGTGCCGGGGCGGAAAGTCAGGCGTCCCCAGGGAGCAGCCTGGGGCAGATGCACCCTCTGACCTGCCGTGGCAGGACCTTCACCTCCCTCTGACTCCACAGGCAATCTAAGATGTTACCTAGAAGTTACCTAAGCAAGTATTCTCCAATGACTTGGCTTACAAAGACAGGGCAATGTGCTTAATTGCTGCTGCTGACTGCCAGTAGCTTTACTGAATCATATACGTATAACAAATATGTCTGTTGCTATGATTATTGGACATTGTAGAAACAAAAGAAAAACAAAAGAAATCACTGTCTTTCAAATTTTAGCCACATTGTTTGTGCACACATTCCTATGATGCACACTGAGGAAATCCAGAAGAAGAGAAGGGAGCGGATCTTTCATTCCTATTTAATTTACAAGTCAAAATAAGGCATGTTTTTTAGGATGACAGATTCACTTGCTTGATCTGAAAATTATTTTTAGGCAAGTTTCTTGATCTGCAAATTAAGTTATTTGTTAGACAAGTTCTCGGCTGGTATGCCTGGCAACTATAGACAGAGCAAGAAAACTGGAATATCCTAACACTTGTTTTTGTCTACGGCCATGGAGACTTTGCAGAACTGACAGCTGAAAAATGAAAATGCCAGTCCTGCCACAATTCCATTTATTTCAGTGGTGCTAAGCATGCTTCATGACATTCCTGGTAATGAATCTTACCAGGAGATAAGTACAATACCAATGTGTTGTTCTCACAGTATGTTTTTGACCAAAACTATACATTAGTCAGCCTTTTAATCTCTGACCCTCTAGAAGTTGGGTTTCCTTTTTTTTTTTCTTTTTTTAAATCCTTTTACTGGAACCTGTATCTCTGCTATCTTCACGTTTTTTTCTGAGAATCCTTCATTACAGCAAGAGACACTGATAATCGCTAGGCGCCCTTCCTGAGCAGCTGGAATTCCCCCTCACTCAGTTATCAGGGAGATCTGACCCTGCCTGGCTTATGAGGCCACTCCGATATGGAAACTTGAAGACAGGAGGTAGCATGGCCAGGAGACGAAAATAAAACTGCAAGCAACGGACAAAGCATCTCATGTTCTAAGCCTATAGGAAAACACTTTTTTTTTCCCCATTCTTTTAGTAGTTACATTTGAAATTAGTAATTCATGTATGTGAACAGCCTGGAGTTTGAATAACTGTAATAATAATCTCCTCAAAATTGTCTGTCTTTATTCCTAACAACCAGTCAGCCTGAGCACTCACAGTCTTCCTTTCCACCACAGGGTGGTTAATTAATAAACCTTTAGTTAATTGAGTTTTCTGGAGGCCAATTCCACAGGGCTTATTACTTAAACACACGCAAACTGCACTTTAACAGCAACTTTCTGTTTTTCTCTCTTTTATTATAAACCCAGTCAATGTAAATTCTCTGCATCAAACATTAGACATCATTAATACTGCAGTGGTGTCCACCCACTAAAATCATAGCTTGCAGTCTATGTCTAGTCCTAATTATAGATAACCATTACAGAGCCAGGAACTGAAATAGACACTATTTTTGCAAAACTGTTTAAGCCCATAAGTTTGAAAAAGCAGAGGTCTCCATTGCTCTTTAAGCAAATGCTGTTTCTGTGAAAAAAAAAAAAGAAAAAAAAAAGATTAAGAAAAAATGTTTTTCAATGGGAAAATCTGGGACACTTGGAACAGAATATAAATACAACAAAAAATTAGCAAACCATTCTCATCAATGTAAATCAAATGAACCTTTGAAAAATTTTAAGAACATGTGAGAACAAATGCAATAATGTTAAAAACCTGAAGAGCTGAAGAGTCGTTTTTTGTTTGTATGTAGAGGCTCACATCATGCTGAGAACCAACTGACAACCAAATGTCTCTGCACAAGCAACTAAATTGACAGCTGATATTAATAAACTTCACTCATTGGCGGCCTTTGCTGGATCTTTCCAGACAGGCAGATAGGCTGCTGGTGTAAGTGGGCCTATTCCATTCTCAGTGGAGAACTCTGCTAATTTTCACCCCTGGGGAGCACTGTGTAATTCGGAGGCAGGTGCAGCTTACTTCCGCCCTTGCCGCTCTTCTCCATCCGGTACTGGTAGATGTGCAGGGTGAAGAGCATGTGGGAGTTGCGGTGATCCTCCTCGTCGCAGTCTCGCTGGCTGCTGCGGCGGGAGGCAATGGCTGCGTCGAGGAAGAAGGCGGCTTTCTCTGCGGTCGGGGCCCGCAGCTCGCTCTGATTCTGCAGCTGCAAGTTAACAGAAAGAAAGAATCAGTGAGAAACCCCGGCAGAATTCGCTGCCATCCAAGCACAGCGTTGATACACTGGTTTCTGGTGGGACTGAAGAGGAGGAAATGCCCTACCAAAGATGGCCTGCTACTCATCCCCGCTGACACTGAGAATGATACCACATCCTTCAGAAGTCCTACAGATGAATCCTCAGTCCTACAGGGTTCCTCATTGGAGTATCTCTAGTGGCAGTCGTCATGCATAAATCTAACAGCTGGAAACTATCCTAGGGGCTGGACAGAGACGTCTAAGTCTGCTCCTTCACTAGAATTCTAAGCCATTCACTGGAGCTCATTATTTTTGACACCGTTTTTGTGTGTTGGTTGTGTTGCCCTGCCTGCTGTGGTAACCACTGTGCCCTTACAGTTATGAGAGAAATATGCAGTCGGGGAAGACATAAATCCCAAAGCCACAGCTGGTGCAGGTAGATAGGCAGGGGCAGGAGTATGTGTTCCCCTTCAGAATGTGTTAGGAAGGAGTGGTCTGCAGATTACTCAGGGAAATAACAGGACTGAAGCCTGTTTTCCACTCCCAGAGCATGTGGGAGGCAGCACAGAAAAGAAGGCCTTTCCTTTCCCCATCATCCCAAAAGCTTACGCACCTGCTCAGGTGCAATCCATTAAGTGGAGCAGGACCGGTAACGTACGTAACTCACAGTGGCTGGACCTCAATCACAGCCACCAGCCTGCCCTTATCTCTCCCAAGTGATAGAGAGCATATGAGGGCAGATATTATTAACCCACGACAATGCTAGGCATGCATGTGTGCTTCATGTCACCTAAGATTAGTCTGTCTGTGGAAGGGATGTGTGGCGGTGTCATCTGATGGCATGAGCTTTGGCGGTACACAGAGCTGGCCCCCGGCCCGTAGGATAGACTTGTTTTGTCTGGCTCAAATTCAGTGAGGAATTCTCACTCTGCGGGCTTGTTTCTGACCTATGTAATACAGCTAAAAACTAAGTTCTCCCTAACAACGGCACTGCTTCTGTCCTCTCTTTGGGTTCACTCATCAGCTTGAGGAAGGATATTGCTGAGGTTTTTCAGTGAATCACGTTAGCTAAAGGCTAAGTTTTCTCTAAAAAGAGAAGGGGCCAATAAGGAGTTAAAAAATAAGCAGAAAGCAGGCCAGTCTTTAGAAATGTAAGCAACAAGAAAATGTGCATACTTGGAAAGGTCCAATGACAGACCAAATGGCATATGGTGATTGTTCATTTGCTGCACATATTGCTGACTTTGCATATCTATACGGCTATAATGTAATATCCTGCCTTTCACAGAACTTTTCATCTTGGAATTCAGAGAATTCACTGGCAGGACATATGACTCCAGAATGTCATTATATCTTGAACCTTTATATTTCTAAAGGTGCACAAATAAAAAGGCCTTTTTGCCCCCACTTTCATTCAGTCTGTTACACTACAGAGAGACCAAGATCTCTCATGGAAGCTATTTTTTTCTGTACTGGTCTAAAATGGCTCATTTGTATATGGTTGTTTGTCTGTATGTATGTGACAAAATCAACAACAATGGACTAATTATTATTATTGCTATTGTGCCTTAGTATTCCAGTGAAGAATTAAGCTTTAAAGAGGAGGTAGTTGTTACAGTTATGTAACCTTGATACACATGCTAATCCAGATCATAACAGGCCTGTGTATCTTCCCCGTAGTAACTGTAAAGACTCTTACGCTCACTGGGCTGCACTCATGACTGGATACCAGCGGGTAAGATCTCTAATGACACTGTAGGTATTTTGTAAAGCACTAATACCATAAGTCAAGCGAGAACAAGAGTCCTAATTGTTATTTAAAACCTAAAAGCAGCCTTATAGTTCCTGGGTAGAAAGATTGCGACCGCTAGCTAAGTATATCCAAAAGCTTACAATGCAACGATATAAAACACAAAATTTACTACTCACTTTTTATAATCTCATGATTCATGATTTTGAGGGAGGTAAAACATGCCTTATAAATCCTCACAGCTGGAAATGGCCAAATCTGTTCCCTCCTCCATCCTTTTCCCCATCCTTGGATAGGTAGGGCTCTACAATTTCTGGATGAAAGTGGACACTGCCCTTGAGGCTGAAGGAATGTATCCAAGCTCTACCATGCTATTTTGCCCTCTCCTCACCTGTCATACAAAACCCAGATTCTTTCCATCACAGACTGCAAAACGAAAGAACAGGCCTTTGTTCCCCAACACCAAGAGAAAAAATTTTAAAAAAAGTAAGGCTGCTGAGACTTTCTAATGGTTACCCAGAATATACATGAGCCAGATAGTCATTTTTGCTAAACCTCCAAACCTGAGGAGAGTTGGAATTATTCTTGGCTTGCCCAGCTCAGGAATTTACTTCTTGGCAGCAATTAATAAGTAGCGATTAATGCTTCCTACAACATTACTAATGCAAGTGCTATAAATAATGTAGTTTATAAAGAGATAAACAGCCATATAAATGGCCTCAAGCTATTTGTGCAGTATTGTAAATATTTTAGCTTGTTGTTTTACAAAAGAGAGATCACACTTTTTTTTTTCTTATTTTTTTTGGAAGGAGGTGAATTTTTGTTTGCACTGAATGTTTTCACGTGTTATTGCAAATACAGGCCCCTGCTCAACATCAGTTATACCAGAGGTACAAATATTTAGGCCAAGAGAGCAGATGGCCCTGCAGCTGCAGGTCATAAAGTTCTTGCATGTTTTAAAGTAAACACTTTCAAGTCTATAAACTTTATGCTCTGGGTAGTTCTTGAATTTGAACCATCTCAGTAGCTCAAAAAAAAAATCACACTGTTTGTTTCAATGTGTAAAATGTAACCTCAAATTCACCTGCATGCCGCAAATGGGGTCCTCACAAAGGTAGACACCTGGGGACTGACCATCTTGTAGGCTGCCTGTAGCCACTTCTGACAACAGGTCTCTAAGATTTTCTTCTTTCCCCCACACTTCTACTGCAGAAATTCGGACTGAGAAGCGGGCCCCTGTCTTCTCTTTGCGCTCATTAATCAACTTGAAGAGCCAGGAGATGGCACAAGGGATTATGCCGAGGTTCTGCATGGAATCATCCTTTCCGATCATGGTGTATGACTTCCCTGTCAGGAATGGGGAGGGGAGAAAAGATAACAACATCACTCCCAAGACCTTTGTGGCCTTTAGCCTTGTAAGATTACCCTACACAGCCTCAGCAGAGCAACTCCTTTGCTACAATAAGAACAACAGTCAGAGAGGGAAGACAGACAGGCAAGCAGACAAACAAATAACACACAGACAACTGACAACATTTAAACAACACAGATGACATTGTGAACTGCATTCGAAACCTCCATTTCCTTATGCTCTCACCGTACAGGGCGGAAAGTCCTCTGACATCCTACGTTGGGTGGAACACAGCAGGTATGCCCAAGCCTCTAAAAATCCCAACTTTGAATACTGTGGGTGAGGTATACTTTTGATACTATTTTACTTGGAAACATCACCCTGGATTTAGGGCTGACAAAAAGCTGGCCCCAAGATTACAGAGATGCAATTTCACCCAGGAAAAACAAACAAACAAACAAACAAACATGAGTTACAACATGAAATATTTTATCTATGTTAAAACCTTCCATAGTTTGCTATTATTTGATTCCACAGGCACAGTTCTGACTTATCTTTGCTGCAAAGGTTCAATAATTAAAAATGGACATAAAGCACTATTTTATGCTGCTTTAGGTCACTATATATAACGTACTTATACAAGTTTTACAAATCCTCCAAATTTATAAACCAAGCGATAAAGGTATTCACAATTTTAGGCAAGTACTTCTAGTTTTTTTTTAATCTTGTTTCACTTCATATATTGAATCTAAGTGAAAAAAATCAGCAAAAAATATTTTTACATGGGTGTTAGTGGCAATGTCTGGGTGTGTCTACAGACAGGCAAATGGTGTTGGTGGGAATAATGAAACAACCTCAGAGATTCTGCCAATGTGCTGTAGTGTCTTTGAAAAAGAAAAGGACAGGGATTGTTTCATACTCTTGCAGTGCAGCCCTCTTCATTAAAAAGCCAGTTGTGTCAAAATGCTTCCAGATAAGGATGAACAGAATAAAAGATTACTCTAGAAATGCAGCTATTTCTAAAGGATAATGTGACGATGATGATGACTCTCTCTATTGGCTTTCATGAGCACCTGAAATGCTGCTGACGTAAACATTTGATTTGATTGTACTATGCATCAACTCATGAAACGTTGTCATCCTAATTCAAAGTATTAGCAAATTCAGGTTACAAATGTTCACTTTGCTCCTCAAATAGAGAAATTTAACAATACCAACCAAGTTTGGCGTGGCCAAAGCAGAACACACAGCCATCTGCCCCATTGACCACCGACTGGATCACCTCAGCCACAGTCCCAGCACATACTTCAGCCTGTCACAGGAAATTAAACAAAAAATGCTGTTAACAATAATATGGATAATTAGCTGGGAACTTTCAGTATGAATGGTCCTAATGTCATTAGTGCTCTGGACAGAATTGATGAAGGATCAAAAAGCCGAATCCTGATTGTCTCATTCACATGCCCTATGCTGATGATAGTAATATTACTTGTAAAGATACATAAAGCAGGACTTCTGCCCTGTGTTAAGTTTTGTTTGTTGAAGCTTCAGAATCTTTTGAAGGGTTAGACGAAACACACACTGAAGGAAGATGTGGTTAATTTATTACAACTGCCAAAAAAAAACCCAAGAATCAAATATAGAATTTTTTTTTAAAGTTCTATTACGGACTGAGTTCGCTTCCACTATCACGAGTAATGTAAGGAGAAAAAAATAGTCCATTAGGTATTACCTTCGTGACATTTCTTATTTTTTCTCTACACTGTTTTGAATTTTCTTAGCTTTCAGCAGTAGCAGGCTCCATCCTGAAGACTGTGGCAGTATTTTAAGAAGTATGTCATGCAAAACTCCTTGAGCCATCTTAGAGTTAAGATTCAGGCATGCTGAACTGCATAGAGTGGTTCTGCAGCAATAGCCTATCAGTATTTGGTGGAACTAGATCCAAATTAGCAGAGTTTAGGCTTTTATGTGAAGCAGTTTGCATTTGATAATAAATCACACACCTTCTCCGAGTTCTCAGGTATTTTTAAGTGACTACTATAATAGTAACTCAAATGGGTCAGGAAAGGGATTGTTCAAGAGCCAAGTGGCATGGCACCGCTCTTGTTTATAACCTGAACTCCTACAGCAGCCCAGCAAAGTAGCCTGTAGGTGATGGTGCTTTGTCCATCCTGCTCCTGAGCCGTGTCCAGACACTGGCCTGGCAGAGTGCTAGCTGCCCAGGCCAAAACCGGGTCAGGGATTGAACTAATGAGTTGATTGCATGACTTGACTCTTTCAGCTGGTCCCCTAGCTCTGTTTAGCTTATGAATACAGAAGCAGCCTTATAGCACTATTTTTTAACTATATTTTGCAAGGTTACTTTATTCTTTTATTGTCTTTTTTACTGTATTTGGGTATTCATCAAAGCATTGAAGGAATTTCATAAAATACGAGATCAGAATATATATATGTGAATAGACACATGTGGACTAAAACCCCTGTCCTCCCAGTGTGTAACTGTGCAAGAAAACCATCTAATAGTTGACTTCTTAACGAACTGATGATTGCATTAAAGAGCTGCAGTTGTGATCAGATTGTCATAAACACTAAACAACAAATTTAGAAAAAAAGTGACCTATTGATACCTAGGATTTGCCTACTAGATTCCATTTACATCAGTGCTGCAATTTATTGCCCATGCACTTTTAAGAACAATTATTTATACTAAATATTAAAGAAAGCAGAAAACTATGTTACTCAGATATGATTTAATAAGCTGTTTTTATTACAGATGATACTGGCAAAGCAAATTCAACCCAAATTCAATTCCATTGAGAGTACTGCTGTTGCAGAAGGAATGGATTTGCCTCTGGTGTGCCCTACTGTTTAGATAATCATTTTGATCATACTTTACCTACCTGTGATGCATCTTGGGGAAAAACTGCATCAAAAGCAAACATCTTCGGCGGAACCTGGTTGCCCCTTTTCTGGAAGGCATTCTGACCTCCACAGGTCAACGGGTCATACAGCGTGATTTGCTTCTTACGAGGATCAACCTTCAAGAAAGAGCTGGACTCTGAGGTGTCTCTGGCAAGTGAGGAAGAAATGCGCACCATGACTTTGACCTGTCAGCAAACAAACAGAAATATGACCACATTTGATTAGCATGTTGGATGTATTAGAGCCTGGAATGTGGAATGAACTTTCCAATTACACCGAGCCAAATCTTAAAGCAAATCTTGCTTTACTACAGCTACTGGCCTAGTGAAAGCCATTGAAAACACAGGTATGATTTTGACCCAAAACACACAGTGACTAAAGCCAGAATGCTTCTCTGTCTATTTCAACAAGCAACCTGTGCATTTAAAATTACGACATACATCGCTGTGTTTTAGTGCCCATGTTACTCAAGTACAACAATAAGGTATTACATCACCTTGTCTTACTCTCGATATAAACTGAAAATTAACTGCACCTCAGTGGCCCAATTAAGAAAGCTGAAGGGTAATCTAGACTGCTACGCTACCTGAACTGCTGTGGTTTCTACGAAGCAGCCTGATCAATAAAGCAAGCACATAAAAAACAGATCTGTAATTTACACCTTTCCGATTCTAATCCATATGCAAAGAGATGAAGTGCTCAGTTCTAAGTGTCACCATCAAAGAGTTGTGAAAAGAGCCCTGTTTTAATGGTCAGCTTTTTGAAATGCTCGTCAAGGGAGTGGAATGTAATAAGCGATAAAAGATTTGTTAAAACATGTTAGCTCACAACTCATTAAATGGCTACATAATAAGGTGCTATTTCTAAGACTGAGACACATCTTAGGGGATTTAATGAGGTTATACTGCATCCTTAGCCCAGTTGGTAAGCAATTTAGATACAACTAAAATTTAAGTCTGGCTTTGGTACTTTCCATAAATTCACTACCTGTGGAGACATGAGTTCCTGAACTTTACAGGACAAACATCACTCCTACGTCAACTCTTGTCTCCTAGCCACAGCTGTAGTTACTTAGCCTAGAGCAGATTGACCTTCATGACGGCAACCAGACAGATCTTACAGTAAAATTCTTCTTAACCATATGTCACTTGTATCAAATCCACACTAGTTTGGCATGCAGGTGACCAGAAAGGGTCACCTCACCACAGGGTGAGAGCACATTTGTTGTTGGATTGGCAGATTCATTCTCCTAGGAGGTTCTAGTCCTAAAACTCAAACAAAGCTGCAGTTCCTGTCAGTCTCATCAAGACTGGTGCTCTTTGTAAGCAAGTCTCCTTTTGTGCTGGCCTAAGTCATTCCAACATGAAAATAAATCAGCACCTTTTAGAGGTCAAGTCTGGGCAAATTTTTGACACAACTCCTTTGAAGTCGATGGAATGAGACCAGAAGTTAAATGAGATTATTCATATTCTCTGTATGCTTGTGAGTCAAAGCGGTAGTTTGATGCCAAGTATTTTAAGGCAGGGAAAGAACATTGTCATCAAATGGTGAAATGGTCAAGAATCTGTGCATGATTTCAGTTATGCCTGTTTTATGCCATTACTTGAGGGAATGCAGAAAAACACTGCTGAGAGGGGAAGTTCTCAACTGTTCAACTCAGCTGTTTATGAAACCTAATCCCTGGTCCCTTACTGAAGAAGTCACTTCCAACATTTTACCAAAAGCATTTTTCTAAGCCCAGTCTTAAGGAGAGGCCAGTTCTGCCACAACAAAGGCAGCAACATCTTCTGGTAGGTCCATGTGAGCTTGGTGGCTTTGGGGTTTATTGCAACTCTAGGTCTCCTGGCAGTGCAGAAGTTGGCAGGGACAGAGGGGAGCACAATGCTTGGTCCTAGAGAAGCAAGAAAATGAAAAGCAAAATAAGTCTTGAACTGTTTGCCTGTTTTCAACATTGGAGTCATTTTGCTTTTTCTACCATGTCCCACATTTTGAGACATATGGCAATATTGACAACAGACTGATCTGCTGAAAACCAAAACAAATGCAACATTAAAACTACTTTAAATTAAATACTTGCTCTGCTTTCAAAATCTACTTCTCCTAGATGTTTTTGTGTGGTTTTGGCTGCTATGAATCCATGCCCTGCAGTCCCCAGATAACTGTGTTAGCAAAGGAGAGTTAACAGAATACCCCAGGGCTAAGTGTCATTGGGCTCTGAATAAAGGAATGTGGGTGAAATTTAACAGCTCGTCATATCCAGGCAGTCTATCAGTCCTTTCTGGCCTCAAATTATATGGACTAAAATTAATTTTATCTTCAAATACAGCTGTTTTGTACCATTACAACATTACTTTGTTCCTAATTTAAACCTGTACACACAAAATCAGCGTAATACCTGCCACTTTTTACTGCTGAAGTAATACAGTAAATCTTTCTAACTTCCAACAGCTACAGTGATAGAAGCTCTGGCATCAGGTTTTTCTTTCCCTGAAGTAGAAGACAATTTTACTGACATCCTAAAGATCTGCTAGCATCAAATAAACTGAATGAACCACTACAACAAAGAGTTAGCTCAGAGTCCCAGGACAAATTTTAGGACCATTTGGCTCCTCAACTCTAGGAAATACAGACATTTTTCAAGAAAAAAAAATAATTGCCACAAACATTTGTATTTCCTGTACATTGGGCATTCATGTTTGGAGATTTAGCGTTTCCTATTCCTTACATCAGAGGAAAAATGGCCCTATTGATTACATGGCTTCTCTTTCGACTGACGCTGGGTTGTTTGCACCTGGCATGAAGCTGCCTGTGCACTCTGGCCCAGTTGTATCCTGGTTGATTCCTCCCACCTCAGTTTAGAGCAGTTGGAGGTAGATGCCTCCATCACAGCCCGTTGTCTGAATCTCTTTGTAGGCAATGGAGAGAACTTGGCCCTTTAGCACATTAATTCACACAAGCCCCTTTACATTACTGCCTTCTGGATAAGATGAATTGCCTTCCCACAAGAGCTCCTTCCTCTCCCCATAACATGCAGGAGTCTAGATGCTCAGCTGAGACATTGCACTGGAAGCTGCCTAAAGGTAGCAAAGAATTCCACACACTTTAACTGCTTCATTCTTTTTGCAGTAAGCATAGCCAGAAACCTAGAAGAGACTACAAGACATCTGAACTCGAGGTGCACTCTGAGAAGACAGGCAGGCTTGAGGTGAAGGAGTCAGATGGCAATTTGGGTGCAGTGACCCTTCCTCGTGGATGCAAACTATCATGATACAATCTCTCTGCTTTGCACTCCCCCACCACTAAAACTGAGTCACGGCCAACTTCATTGCATGTGAACATACTGAAACATATAGCCACATTGCTAATGGCCTAAAGGACTACCAGTTACCATCAGCTAAGCAATTCATAATTAAATATTACTATGCCTGTAACCTAAGCCCAAGGATTTCATGCAAAGCATTTCCCAATAGTGGTTATGAAAAGAGTAAATCAATTAAGCTATAGCAGTAGAAACGAGGGGAGAACATGGCCTCCTATTCTCCCATTTCACAGCTTTTAATGCAATTTATGAACTGGGGCGGCAAGGGGAGGTTCAGAATCAGTGCTGGCCCCTGCAAACCGCTCCATTGGGGAGGCAGCGTGAAGATGGGAGAGTGGTAATTCACCCAGTTATGGGGATAGCACAGGAATTTAATGGACTTAGAGGACTTCAGTTCAATTTCAGGAACAGACAGGTTGAAGACCGGAGTGCTGCTCCAGGGAAATCAGAATACAGTACAGTTAATTTGAAACTAACTGAACAGTGAAGTTGAAGAACTCTAATACTCTATCCTTGCAATTTCTATTTAAATACACTATAAATTGAACTTCTCCACATAATGAAAAAAACAGGTCTTATGCTTCAATTCCTATGTGTCATTACTCCTTTAGTTCAGTGTTACAGTCCTCCACTAATCTCTTGTAATTGAAGGCTTTAAGAGATACCACTTGTGATTATGGGACCACTCAGTCTGCCAGAAATTCCTATTTGAATCCCAGGGATCAGCTTCAGATGCAGCCTTAGACGCACCTTTGACTGTTTGCAAAGAAAAACATGAAAGCTTTCTCTTGAGACATGGGCTGCTTCTAAAACAAACAAACTGGGTGCAGTTTTGATCTAATTTTACACTCATGCAAATCTGGCTGAACTTGGCAAGAACTATCCTGCCCTAAGAATGGGGAGAGTGAATAAAGGAAAAGGTCCCTTTTTCTGCATTGTTACTGTCCCTCTTCTAGGAGCATAACTTCATCTCAATTCTGCTGGAAGCATTTTTTAATGTTTCCTCCTTTGAGTTCATAGGATTTGATCTGAGGACTATTCAGTGTAAGAGCAGCCCCTTCATTTCATTCCCTGCTGTACTTTGGTTCCTACCTATCAGGATTTACTCTATTCTTGAATGAATTCTCAGTCACTGACTTCCAGAATATTACTCTGGATGAGCAATTGAGCAAAAGAAAGTGGAATCAGAAGTATATTGTTTAGATTTTATCAACGAGGTTTCTTTTATTTATGGTGAAAAAATATGTATTTATAGCTATGTATTTCACAAAATTCTCTCTGTATGCTAATTGCCAGCACTAAAAACTCACTGCTCATTCATAGGTGCCACTTAGCAGCATCAAGGGAAAACACAGAGAAATTGCTGTAATATCACTTTACTTCTGTTTGGGAAAAATCTACACACACCTTTCCATTGTACCTGCTGCAAGTTCAGATGCCTGAACCATGTTTCCTTGCTTTCTGCTTCCTTACCTTTTGCATCCCTATATAGACGCCCACTCTTCCTTGAAGAAAGAGATGGATGATTACAAGACTTTCTCCTGGTGAGCTCAATTTGTGGCCTCTTGTTAGCTTCGTACTTGGCAGAGGACAACGGCCCAGCGGGCTCGGGAAGCCCAGCTGGTGCCATGAGGGAAGAAGCAAACAAACTGTAGCCTGGCCCCCGGTCCAACACTCTGGTGGCTCCTGGGCCTGCAGGGCCTATCAGGATGCTGGAGAGCAAAGGCAGTGGGGAAGACGGGAGAGGCAAGCGGCGTCCAACGCTAATAACCACGAGCAGCGGCAGGAACGGGGCGACACCAGCGATCAGAGATTGACGGCGGCGATATTATCGCTTCCTTCTCCTCTCGCCCGTAAGATTTCGTTTGGGGCTCATTTATCTAATTATTGCAGGGATGGGGCTCGACAGCTGTTGCTTTGGGCACTGTGCTTGCCTTCCCAAGCTGCTTTTCTCATCAATCATTCCGGCACCTCCCGTCAGGCGAGTGCTGCGCCGTGGCGGCGGGCAGGGACCGCGCGAGCGGCCCGGCCTGGGCTATGGAGCTGTGTTAGCTCTCCATCAACGTAAGAGCAACCGCAGGCTGCCGGAACAGCCTTATTGCAGGTTAATGAAGAGGAGGGCTTGTAATTTCTCACTGTTGCAGTTGTAAATAACGGTGGCAGGAGCGCATTTCTGTTGTAGTCAGCCCCCGACACCATCATGTGGCCTCCCATCGCGGATGCGCATACGTACGTGCTCCCACATGATGGATGGAAAGCAGGAAGCTTCTCCACAGTGCCCGGAGAATATGAAAACCCTCTGTTTAGGCATTTTAAAGACACTGTCATCCAGATCATGATGGATTTAACTGATAAGACCAAAATGAAATCTGGAGGGTCAGGATAAACAGACTGAGCCAAAATGACACAAATATACAATGCATTTTAGTGGAATTCTGATCACATGCTAGGGAAACATCTCTGGGTGTAAATTGCTCAGGAAAGTTATGTGTAATTTGGCCTCATTCCGCTCTTTTTCCATTTTTCACAATCCTTGTAGGTTGCAGGGCTTCACATTAGCACAAATGGGAAAAGAATCAGGGCTCATCACTCACACTGTGTGGAAATGGCCTTTACTGTTCCTACAAGCAGTGAAACACTGCTTTCAAAAAGCAGTGAAAATAATGTTCAAAAAATATCATTCTGTTAAGACCCTTGGGTCACCTTTACTTTTTTTTTTTTTTTTTTACAGCTGTCCCTCTTTCTTTCTGTGCAACTAGCAAAACAAGAAAGGAGACATTTCCTTTACCAGCTCGTCACCCCCACTCTGCATAGAATAAAACTAATTTGCACTTTTAGCACTAACAGGATATATGTATGTATATGTAAGTATACTGTATGTATGTAATAGTGTAAGTGTACTGTAACCAAACACCAACAATATTATTTTAAGATTTACCCTTATCAAGAATGTATCCTTGTTTAATTACATGACGTAATTCAGTAAGCTCAGTAAAATGTGGTACGAAATATGCTCAGGCCACAGGTCATGGCTCAGCAAACTCTCTCTTATTTGTGTCAGCAATAGCTTTGAGTTTTGTCACGGGCAAAGGACAGCACCGAGTACTTACACTGTCTGACTCCAGCATGTACATCCCGTCAGCCCAGTCACTCAGCTGTCACATTGCTACTTCAGCATTTGTTAAGATTAATAACGAGCACTACAACTTTGGTCTGTTCGTTAAAAAACATATATATATATAAGGAGGACATGAGGATCCTCCTGCAATGGAAATAATCTTTCTCTAAGTTTCCCAGCACACCACAAACAGATTTTGTGTTCCTTATTTTCTTTTTGGTTCTTTCTGACCTCTTGAAGGGACGTCTGCACTTCAGACATGCACGGCTGGGCAATCCGCGTGTTGCACCTTTCAAAACCAAACAGGTATTTCACTTTACTTGAGCATCCCACTGGAGCAGAGCTTCTCCCAGCACCAGGCGGTGGGGAATTGCTTGGCTCTTTCTCATGGACCACGCTTCTATCTGTTGCAGTGCAGAAAGACGTAAGGCAACTTTGCTCTGCGGCATTCAACATTTCATCTTAAAGACAGGCTCTTCCAGCAAGCAGAACTGTACTGATTCTGCTGGCTCAGGAAGTTGGTGTTGACAGAAAACATCTTATTAACAGCAGCAACATCTCAAACACCCTCACTGATAATTACATTTACTACATAATTTCTGGAGCTGCAGTTTCCCTTTTTGTGAAGCTATGAGAAAGGTACACGGGATGTGACTTGGTAAGTTTAAGCAGGCAGGTCACCCCATCTCTAATTAGAGAAAAGGTGGTGCCTAGGGCTTCGCATTATACAATCTCAAGGGAGCAGGAACTCACAGAGGAATATGACTGATTTTTGTCTAGGGAAACAAGAATTTCAGTGAAAAGAATTAGGATAAAATATGAAGTTTCTTTTATGCATGCCTTTGAAATGTCTTTTCACAGTATTAGAGAGACAAGGGATACACAGGTATTGCACAGAAGATGTATAATCACAATTCTTAGCTTTTTCATTATTTATAAAGATGATCTCCATGACTGCATACAAAAGATTTCACAGTCTGCAGATGACATTGTATGGCATAGCACCATAAATAACAAGCAGCAATGCAATCAGATAGGATTTACATTATTTAAGCCAAGCTGGAAGAGGTGACAAATTGCAGTTTAATGCAGATAAGTGTGGAAAGAGATGTGCAGAGCCTTGGAGTGGCAGCTGGTAATGATAGTCAGTAAATAAAGGGACAGTTCATGGTACTGAGTAGGAAAAAGATTTGGGAATTCATGGGGAGAGAAAGAATCCCAAAGCTCTAGACCATCTATTAATGATGAAAGCAAGGGGCCAACACTGCTACAGAGAGCCCATACAAAAGGAAGGAGATAGAATTACCATTTTATGTGAAAGACCTAATATGTGTTTGGGTATACAAAGAAACCCAGTCTCTAGAAGGGGAGTATAACTCGCCTTCAGCGTCATTTGTGGCATGAAACAATCAGCAGAGATTTCAAGGATTAGAGCTAGATGCTTTAGTAAGAAATTTAATAAATCACTTCCAAAGGAATAAAACCAAAGTTTCTGAAGTTGGTTTTAGGTTGTGGTATAAACCTTTTCCTGAGCAAACAAAAGGGTTTTGGCCTCATTCAGGCTCACACTATGTCCTGAGCACATTTACATTAGTTTCCTACCCATGTAATGTTATCAACTTCCAAAGAATAAATCATTATTTGTCTGACAATATACAAGATCAGAATTTGACTTTAGTTACCAACCAAAAAAAAAAAAAAAAAAAAAAAGGAGGAAAAGAAAAAAAAAGAGAAATGGGTACAGGAGGAAATGAGTAAACCACATTCTAGATCCAAGCAATGACACAATTTATAATGTTATAGTACCTTCTACCTGAGGACCTTAGCTTGTTTTACAAGGGACTGTAACATATATTCTGACAGAACTGTGACATATTTACAATTATGCTCATTTTCCAACTGCAGAAATAAAGCATAACTATAAAAGAATCAGCCAAGAACCCAGGAAATGTTTGTATTACCTAAACGGACTACTATCTGTAGTCCCATAACTGTAGGCTATAATGTTTCTGAGTACATAAATATGGTATTAAATTATACCTTCTAAAATGTTATATCACATTTAATACTACCTGCATGCTTTTATCTTTGGCAGTGGTATAGGGAGGAACAAAAGCTACAGAGCCCAAGCAGGCAGCCACTTAGAATTAATGAGACCTATTTGTAATGCTATATATTGGCTATAATTAAAAATAGGCTTGTTGAGCTTTAACTGAAAGCTGTGGAGCAGATTTTTATGGTGGGCTTGATTCTGCATGCCTCTCAAAACAACCAGGATTACTCACCACGCAGGGACAAGTGAGCAGAAGGCAAGACCTTAGCAGATGAACCCAAAGGTTGGCTGAGCTCTGCAGCAGCCCATCTCCAGCAGAGACCAGGCTGCCCTGGGATCCACGCCAAGCGCTCTTCCCGAGGCCCTGCAGCGGAGCTGGGCCCTGCCAATGTCTCCATGCCTTGCAGGACACTTGCTCCGCTGCCTTGGCCCCTTATCCCACCTAGGCACAATTGGGGAACTCACAGTATCAGAGAGCGCCACATGGCCTGACAGGATGGCTTGTTCTCTGGACCAAATCTGCAGTCCGCCAGCAACATTACGGAGCTTGGGCACATCCTCAGTTAGGGCATTTGTGGGTTGTTCCTGGGGGAAACTGCTCCCAAAAGGTCTCCACCGCTGATCAACGCCAGACCCTCCTCTTAACAGCACTCCGGAGCACAGCACTCCCAGGTCGTGTCCACCAGCCCCATGGACACATCCAAGGAGCAATGGGCAGCCATCAAAGTACTACCCTCAGTGTCACCCTTTGTTCTACATTTTTTACTCTTTAACCTTCTCTCTTCTCTTTCATTTATCTACTTATTTTTTAAAAGATTTTGTCCCTAATAATCAATTCTCTTCCCTTTCCCCAGTTCTTTAGCCCCACGCACACCTGTGGCACTTAGTGCAGGGGCAGACGTAACAAACAGAGCAGGCCAGGGATGATATTGCCCAGGAATATTCCCCCAGCTGCCAGCAGTTTGCAACTCACAACTTACTGAGCCAGTCATCATTGTTTTATGTAATAGCCCTTAACAAATTCTGTTTCCCTGTACACTCCTCTGTCACTTCAGTTGTTTTTTGAACCTCTGCAAGCTTTTAGCACCCGCAAATTCTGGCAAGGATTTCCATGCTTTACTTGCATAGTTCATAGAGAACCTCTAATTTCTTTCTAGGCTTCTACCTGGTTATTTTATTTGATGATGCCTAGTATTTTCAATCAGGAGTGGTGACATCTACTTACTTTACTTCTGGAGGTTATTTCCCAGTTGGACAGGACTCATGTCTCCCTTCAACTGTTCCTGTTGTAAGCCAAGTCTGAGGTTTTCCTCCTGTCTTCCACATCCTTTGCTGTCCCTGCTGCTCTTCCCTGTACCCTCTGTTCCATTTTGCCCTATGTTATGGTGCAAAATATTCATGATACGGATGCTCATTAAATTTCTAAATAAAGTAGTATAAAAAGCTTTTCCATTTTGTGCTTTAATCCTCCCTAGTCCACATATATTTCTTTCCGACATATAATGATCATACGACTTAAATTTTCAGTGGCCACTAGAAGGCACTACAACCTGATTCTTACCCCAAGGCCATGTTAATGCGAAGGACTCATGTCCTCGAGCAAATTTTAATGAAATAGCTGAGGCTTGACAAGCACAGCTTCTGTCTGTACAAAGAAGCTCTTGCGTAGAACATATTAGCTAGCTCTAGGCTGCTTGTGCAAGTGATCCCTGTGGTTCCTGGGCACGCATCTGAGCTGGTTTTGGTGTGGCTCATTGCACTGCACCCTGTGCTCCCAGGTAAAGAAGCAGGGAGGATGCTAAGGTATGCTTAGACCCATCACGTGCGTGTGTGTGATCACAGAAGCCAAACTTCAGGACTACAAAGCTTTCCTTGTGGCACGGGTACAGCCCATGTGGTACCTGGCTAGCCTACTGGCAGAACCAACTGCAAAGAACTAGAAAAGCCAAATTTGCTCGGTCCTGCTAATGCCTAACAGCTGCTGCAAGCCCGTGAAGCTCTTTGTACCCCCTCGGCACCCAAGCGAGCAGAGCACTGCAGAAGGTTCAGGTGGGTCAGCGCCTCAAAAGCTCCCGCGAGGTGCATGCAGGCTCCTGTACTGGCCAAAAACCAGGAGGTTTTTGTTATTGTTGATTGTTTGTTTGTTTGTATTGAATATAATTAGCTAGATAACAAAAGTAAAATGGTACCAAATCAGAAAGGTAGGTGACACGAAAAGATGTAAAGAAAAATAGGCAGAGACCCCACAGGAGAAGTAAATGGAAACAGTACCTTGAGAAACGGAACTTACTTGACAAGACAGGGAGCCACCAACTTTAATTCTCAGTTGTGGTTTACAGAGTAACGTTGCTACGGATTCTTCTCCTAGATGAATGCATCCCTTGTAGCAATGAGAAACAGCCAACAAAGTACCCATCTGCCTAGTGGCTCTCACCACTAATGATTTCATCCACTGCCTTGTTAAACACCGTAATAAATAACACCAGAGTCTGTGAACAGAACAGGTAGCTAACCACTTGCCCTAGAACGAACATCCCGTGCATGTTAGTATTTGTTTTGTGCGCACTTAGTAGTAAGGCTGCAATCCTAATTCAGGCAAAATTCCCTTCGTCTTCAACCTTAGCTCCATTTCCTGACTTTTGAGCGCTTAACCATGCAACCTTAACATTCCTTTAACGTAGCTGTTCTTCAATGGAATAATTCATTATTTTATGTGAAGCTTAGGGACCGTGTAATACTTTCTAGCAAGTAGCAGCCTTTAATGAATGGCACCTGATCAATAATGCAGAATTCAACATTTGAGAATAAATAAAAAGCCTTTTTTTGTGAGGAGTGTCTGTAGGAAATGTCAGAACCATTTATCAAGGGTCCAGACTGATAGCCTGCAGCTGCTGTCCACAAGGACTATAAAATCTAACTTTGCTGAGTTCTGCAAATATGTCTTTTGTATTGAGCATAATTACCTTTCCCATGACCAAAAGACAAAATAAGGACTTACTGAGTATAAATGCAATGGTCATTCCCAGAGCTTTTTTAAAGCAAAACCTTGCTACAATAGTACTTTGTCCCTAAGCTGCTAGTTATACAGGGTTATTTTATCTTGGTTTCCAGGTGCACCCTTAAATCAATTCTCTTTGTAATTCTAGACAGGCTGAGCTGTTTAATACAAATCAGTTTGCAAAATGCATCTATATTTGGATTTTAAAACCTCTGATTAACAAGTCAGTTGCAAAAACATTACAAAGCCAAGTGAATGGTAAGCACTTTACCTCTTCCTATTACCTAGCAGAGGCATGTATAGAAGCATTAAGTACATCTTACTGTTAAACACTGGGTCCTGTGTTGACTTTTTGTCAACAAAGTTATAGGTTTTTTTTGTTGTTGTTGTTATAGTTAAGGGCCACAATCAGCACTGACAGGTGACTGTGCAGGACAGAAGCAATCTTCATTAAAGCTGTTCATAAAGCTCATTCTGAACTCTCTATATCCAAGCAAGGTTCCTTCCATTGCAGCTATCACCAGGATGGGATCTGCACCCGCCATGCAAGCCTGTATTGCTCTTCTATTATTAATGCTCTTGGTTGCTTAGGGGTTGCTCAGGCAGCCTTCACCTTTAGCTAGCCTAAGGTACCCTCTCATTTGGATTTCTTTTCCTGATATGGTCCAAAACAGTGATTTGGTGGTAGATAAACATTTGGTGCATGGCACTTACTGCAGTGATACTGTGACTGCACTGACACTTTTGAAGATACCCTAAACATTGTGCCAATTAATTTGCTTCTAAATTGACCTAAAGAGTTTTCACCTACTATGATAATTTCTCTGACAGCACCACTATTTTTCATGTGTGGCACAGAATGATGGAGAACAGCTATGAAAGTACCAGTCAGTGCACAGATTTCACAAATGATTGAAGCAACTTGCCTTCTCTTGAGCAGTAGAAGGATCTTTCCTTTTTATATAATTCATCTTTCATGCTTGTCACTCCTGTAGTTTAGTATTGAGGAAAAAGTGATTTTTTGATGTTTGGTAATATTCTGTAGCTCAGCAGAAAGTAGAGAGATTAATGAGGGAGGAAAAATAGTTGTTTCTTATAAAAAAAATGTTCCCACAGTAGATTAGAGCCCAGGTGGGACAAGTAATCAAGGTAATATATATCAGAAAGAGAAAACAGAGAGCAACAAATAACACACAGTGATTTTTAATACGTGCCACAGAATGAAGCTTGATGGAAACTTCAAATTTAAATGCGATCTTAAATAAGCACTGTGTGGTGGGACAAGGAGACAGCTCTGCAGCCTGCCTGTCTGCTGAAGGATGGTTTTGTACCCACGAAGTCTGAACAAGTTATGTCTTGAAGTAAGGGGGACTGCTTGAATACAGAGTGATCATACACATCAGTGCGAAATGTGAGAAGCACAGGGAAGAGTGTGGCCAACATTAGGGCAGGATCCAAATGAGAGTCATGCCAACCACAACAATATTCAGATTTTCACCAGCGGAGCCAAAGCCAGAACTTGGATCAACTTGGTTTTTCCTCACTTCTTTCAGCACATAAAATCCTTCCAAATAGTTCCTGGAACTGACAGTACCACATTTAGACAGAACGGACTACAGCTGGAAAGCCCCGGATATAGTCACAGACACTAAAGACAATTATTACACTGAAAAATTAATGATGTAGGTTTTTAATTACACTATTAAAGCTGTCTTTATAACTTGTTGTCCAGCACTATAGCTGCATATAAATTCTTATTTTAAGAAATGTCATCAAAGCAACACTCATCTGTGAGGCAAACTATGCTTAGAACCATGATCATCTGGGAAATAAGTACCTTCATTCTTACACAGTATCCTTATTATAAAAAGTAAAATTAGGATATAGATCTATCTGTGGATAATGTGTCCCTCCGCTTTTCTATATTTAGATCTCAGATTTGCAGCTAATTTGGATTATTCTTGGGTTATTCAGATTACTTTGAAGACTAATAAACAGTAAGTGGTCATAGTTCACACGCAGCTTTGTCTACCCTACTGCTCTTAGTGCATTTCTGTTAAATGCTGCACATCTTACCTGACTGAATGTGAACACTCATTAGCTAATATTCAATACAAGTTACAATAAGATGAATACTACATATTCACCAAAGTAAAGAAAATTTACTCTGTCATTAATTCCTCACAATTTGTCAATAAGCTGTAAGAAATGTGGTCTCTGTCAAGATGCTTCAGGACACAACCCACTCACTGTGTAGTAACAAGGCAGAACAGGGCACATTTTGAATACAGTAACGAACTCTGGATGTCCTTGCATAGCATGGGACTCAGTAAACCTCTTAATACTATTTTAATTAAGCTGCTACAGTCTATCATGTCAAATCATAAAAATACAGATTATATAAAACTGCATTAGGGGACTTTATAAAGCCCTGATTAATGGCCTGATAGGTTGTAAAATGAATCCGAACTGTAAATTTGTACTGAGGGCTTTTCTAAAATGTGAATTATTGACTTGACAGATTGTAATAACTCTTTTCTGAACTATTCTGGTCTATGGTTCAAATCTTTCCTGTATAACTCACTGACATGCACAGTAAGTCTAATTTACTAGGTCTCTTACTTCACGAATATCCACCAACTGCCCTCTAACATATATTCTGAGCTAGTGTAAGTGACCAGCTAGAATATGCCATGATAAAGACGACAATATTAATCTATAATGACCTCCAGAAAAAAAAAAAAAGTAACTCAAAATCCCTCCCACTAGTTCACCTGGCAGAATGTTTCCTACTATAAGCAAAGTGTTACATCGGATACCTCAGGCCTGAACCTGACAGGTGGAATCTTTGTGCACCAGCTGACTTGTCTCTCCAGCCATTTCCATTAGAAAAATGCTGTTTATCTGCTATGCTTCACTATGCCATCATTTTCCATAACCCTAACATAGGAGGTATATCTAATACTTGGCAGATTTGATCTAAACTCCTATATTAACAGAAGTATCAAAAACATGGAGCTCAAAGTTCTTATCTGGAGATATTTCAATTATCTTTCATTACCTCTTTATGGTGGATCAAACCTCATCTCTTCAGGGAGGAAAATTTTGGCACAGTGGGCAAAAACTTCACTCTGGAACATACTGACCCAACAGGCAGAACAGCTGTAACTAGACCAAGCCACCCAGTCCTGCCCAGCGCCACCGTAGCAAACGGCTACAAATAGCATTAGAATGGAGCCCCAAATAACAGAGAGCACGAATAAAGTTCAAAGTCTATTTTACATACACCTTTGTAATCCAGCATTTATTTCCCTGGAACAAAAATTTCAGAGCTGGATCTGTCAGCAAATTTTGCAAAATGCCTTCACTTTCTATTGGTAAAAGCAGCAATCTCTCTTACACAGTCCTAAATTGAAAAATTGTGTCTTATTACAACATATACACTTAAAGTTCTTTTAGTTACAACAAATCGCAAATGAATTTAAACTGACACTTTTTAGAAAGACTAAATACTTAGAATTTCTATTTTGCCAGAACAAAAATTTTTATATTTAAAAAGATTTTGTTATGAGTAGCAATAAAAGTTCCCAAATCTGAAATTTTCTGCAAAATGCTGAAATTATATTGGATGAATTAAAAGTGTCTGTTCTGATAAAACAAGGTACTTTTTTACACTGACTTTAAAAATACATTATAATGAATGATAGAAACAGTATTTTCATAAATAAAAGTCATTCTGAAACGAAAGTGAAAATACTGCACTGTTATGGGATAATGCAAACTCAAATTTCTTTCTGTGGAAAAAAAGAAGGGAGAAAAATTCATCAACTTTTAGCTCAATTATTTGTTCAACTTTAAATCAATTTTATCAGTTTTTAGATAATCAGATTAGATGAATATTGGAGACTATAATGGCAAATCAGAAAGCATTTACCCTGAAATATCGCTACTAACACACACACAAAAATATGTTCATGAAGCTATTGCTTTAGTAGAACTAGATACACCAAGTGAACAAGCATTATACCAAAGTACCAAAGCAAAGTACCAAAGTTAAGCAAATCTCAGTAGAAAAATATGTTTTTAAATTCTTTACATTAGACTTCATAAAATTGAGAAAAAGAAGGCTCAACAAATTGATACATTTAAAAAGGACTTCAAACCTCATAATTACGTTATCCTTTTGAAGTATTGTAACAGCTGATTTTGTAGAGCTAATCTACACTTCATTACTCTAAGGATGCAGACTCAGAGCAATGCATACATACATTAAATATGTTTCCCTCCTTCCCGTTCAAGATGAAGCAACGTCAGTTTTTTTTTTAAAAAAGTAAAACGCAATTCTTAAAATTCCACCTACAAATTAACATATTTTTGTGCAGAAAATTTTGAACAGGAGTGGGCACATGCAGCACAGTTACTCTCTTGAATGTACAGCAAGTCTGCAAAGCAAAAGCAAACAGCAAATAGTGTGCAGATATTTAAAATGTTTTTAAAAACTAAGCAGGGTGCTCATTTGCCATCATTTGTGCACAGACATACCAAAATATTGAAGACGACACCCCGATCCACTGACTTTATTCACTATTTATCAGATAAACTGGATAATCTTAGCACATCAACTGGTTTGAGTCAGCCAGATTCTTCAAGACTCTTTTAAGGCTGGAAGAAAATGTTTGGCTGTTTTAAGGCTGGAAGAAGTTATGAAAAAATCTAAGAAATGAGGCTCACGAGCAGAATATCACAAAAGCAGTGGGTCCTGCTCAACAGAGGGAACTCTCAGAAAAGCAATAGCACACAGCAGAGGTCTACAGGCTGGACTTCATTGGTGAGCTTCCTCTACTCACCCAGCGTCTCCTCCTCAGGAGAGAGCGAGCCCGGCTGGCTGGAGAGCGCCCCTGCCTCTGGAGCGGAGCGCGGTATCCGCTCCAGGGCCCGCGCTCAGCCAACTGCTCATAAGCTCCGCAGACGTCCTTGGGGAAGAGAAGACAGAAAGCCCATACGTGGCCAAACACTTAGAACCACCTCAGCATCAATACGGCCAGTAACGCAATCCCCCCAAGGGGGATTTCACCCCCTTAAACTGCTGAGGTTCAGTCTTAGCCTCTTAGCAACCAGAGAAAGGAAAAGGTTTATAAGTAACGGAGATGAAGCGGGCTCTTTTGGTTCTTACATCCCATGACACATGGTTAAATAAAAATTTCATTTTGAATTCCCAAGCAGGGAAAGTAACTCCAGGAATGATAATACTAAGCATTTCCCTTCAATAGGCAGTATCTGTGACAGCATAAAATTATTAAGGTAAACACTGTAATTGGATTTTTTTTTAATCTAGACGATGGGGACCTTAACAGGATCTGTTCTGCAGTTAAGTTATAAGGGGATGATATGAATAACCCAACCTCCTCCACGCTGTGTCACCTAATTGTCCGCAGGTGTTATGAAAAAAAAAAAAAATCCTTTCTCCTCTTCTCCCCAGTGAATGGAGTTGCACGGTTTGTAACTTAAGGTGTCCTCTAAATCACCAGGCAATGGCCTTTGATAGAGGCATCAGGAGACTGAACTGCATAGCTCACTAACCTAATCTTTGCCAGATACTCACAGGCATGTTCATGAGTTAGGATGGATGTATTAGAGGTCCTTCCATTTCAGTCTGGACTAAAGGCCTTCAAGAGAAGGATTTCTCCTCCTTCCCTCCCTCTACCTCATTACATATTCATATACAATTACTTTTACAGGCCTGCTAGCTGTATGCTCATTAGCTGTACGCTATTAATTACTTTGGAAGGTACTCTGCCATCTTGAGAAGAAAAGATCTGCTCATTGCCCTGAACATCTGACAATCAACAAATCCAACACTTAATCAGGCTGACTACTACTCTCACCTGATGAATTCTAAGGAACAACAAGGCATTGCTCAAAACAGGCTCAGATTTCAGAATTAGCTCTTAAATTAGAGAGTAAGTGCTAAGTAGTCCCAAAACTTGCAGGATCTCACCTTTCTTAATATACAGAGGAGGCACAAAGGTGCAGAACTGTAACTTTCCCTGGAACAAATCACACAGTGAAAGCTTCCAGACGAGCACCAAGTGTTGCCTGAGATTGATGGTATTTCTATTCATCCTCCACAGACAAAGTCTGAACAACTTTCTTGCCATTCTCTACCAACGCTCTTCATTTCTCACCTGGAAGAGCTCTACTGTTATTCCAATCCTAAGCCTGTTCTGACCAGAGATGGAAACCTGCCAAAACATGCAGGAGTACTGTGAATGAGGTGTGCTACGGAATCCTCTGGGACTACAACTCATTTTACACGAGGTCTCTGCAAGGGTGTGAACCCAGATGTCTAGAGGTAGGCTGCTGCATTAACCTACTGTGCTATTTTTCTGTATTTATAATAATCTCATACTGTACTTCAGGTGAAAGGCTACACTTCCCTTCAGCCACACAGTGTTAAAAGAAGTGCTGCAATATTAAACTGGACCAAATAACACCAACAACGAATCCATGTGGGACCACCTTTTTCCCTGACAGAAGATGCATCGCATCCCCTTCCCCTGACACCACAGGGAACAGTCATCAGACGTCACAGGGATGTTCAAAACACTTCAGTGTCTAATTAGGCTGCCACTGAAGCCCATGACAGAACTCCCGATGCCTTTAGAGGAGGAACGGGAGCAGCAGCAGTTCCAGGGTCGCGCTCTGCCAAAAGCCCTGCTCTCCCAGCCGTGTGGTATGACACAGATCAGACTGCAGTCTCCTCTGGTCGTTTGGACCTGGGCCATATCCTGGGCCCATATGTCATCTGTTTTGCCAGTCTGATTTAGAAGAGAAGATCATTAAAGCTGTATTGAACAAACTGATGGCAAAGATAAAAATGACAACAGTAACTGCCACTAAAGATCAATTTTTCAGTGCATAATGGAATGGAATCTGTCTCATCTGGGGGTTGTATAAAGATTTTTAAAGTACTGTTTTAAAACAATATAAGGACTGGCTGTTGGTTGAGCATTCCTAGTTTAACACCTTTATTGTGACCCACCAGTAAATATATTTATCCAGTGAATTCACTGTTGTGACCTTAAAAATGAATAGACTTTATCTCCCCTTCCCCCCAATTTCAATCCATGATAAATTCTTCTTTTTATTTTACTAGCTCTCTCACATTGTATTAACAGAACTTTATGCAGTGTTTGCCAGACGAGAGGCTAATCTAATTACATAGACTTTTCTGGATCAGCTCCATTTCTTATAGACTCAGCGACTTGGCTTCTGTCTGTGCATGTATGTATCTGCAGAAGATGATAAAATCAATGTTCGCTCCCTCAAGTTGTGAATTTTCAATACTTGTACACACAGCCTTCTCAAAAGGTTCCAAAAGTATTAAGCAAAAAGAGGAGAGAGAAACAAAAAAAAAAAAAAAAAAAAGAAATGGAGAGATTATTTTCTGGCACGAGTTTGTCTGAGATGATCCTTGATGCTGTAAAATTACTGGGTATCAATCAAATAATTTCCCCCTCAGCAAAGTCTTTAGAATGCTTGTGTTCATTAAGAGCTCTCTCAAATGCAACATCTTTTTCTTTCCTCACTCCTCCTCCATTCTCTGATTCTCAGCTGCTCAAATGATTATTGTTTTGAGATTGAGCCAAATTTGTAACTAATGTACAAGACTGACTTATGTGGTAAAGAACTGTAAGTACTGAGCGAGTCAAGAGAAAACCTATGTGGATTTAGTATCTCTTGAGTGCAAAGCACCTATTGAGAGTCAAAAACAGATGTGTCGTTAGTTAGATTCAACTTTCTTCTATTCCAGTTCATGAAACTCCATAACAGGCCACGTCGAAAACTCCCCGGCTGCACCCACGGCTGCTGGCAGGGTCACCGGGAGCAGGGCAGGAGCAGCCCCGCGGCTGCTCCGCTCGGGCCACCGCCGAGCACAAAAGAATGCAAACGCACGAGGAAGGTCGGGAACAGCCTCGAGAGGAAGGTCGGGAACAGCCTCGAGCCCCTGTTGTCCCTGCTGTTATCGCTGTTCGCGAGGCACACGGGGACAGGGACAGAGAGGGGGGCACAGCACCTCCCACGTGCAGGCAGGCAGGGCTGCGGAGTGGAAAGGCGTAATCTGAGCACCTGGTTTCTGGTAACATCCAAACTCCTCCTAACTCCACTTGCGTCCCCAGGGACACATGTCCAGTGAAAGCCCCACACAGATATCCCCAGACATCACTCAGGTAGTGTATTCAAAAAGTTTACTTTGGATTCCATAAAGCTAAAAAGAGATTTCTGAGAAGCCACAGCACAGAGAACAGAAACAAAAATGTTCTAATTAAAAACCTTCTCCTGTTATCAGGGGATATTGGATTAGTACAAACCACATCAGAGGGAACTAGTTAATCCATGCTTGGTTGATCTGTACACTGGGGAGACCAAAAGATTTTAGCAGTCAGTATTATTTACAGCAGCTATAACATCCTGTCAGCTTAATGACAGAAAATCCAGCATTACTTTCTTGGCTGAATGATGAGAGCTTTCTTATTAAAAGAAGTACTCATTTCTAACTATCTGGTTTCTAAACCAATATCATAAATAGACTTTGATTTGTGATGTTAACTTCAACAAAATCCATGACACATGAATTAACTGTGTTGATAACCTCCAGAGAGCTGCGAATATGAACATGATGTAGCAGCCACGGGAAATGATTTGGAGAGTAGCTTAACTCCACATGACAACAGTTCTCTGGATGGAGGGGTGGGCTGCAAGAGGTGAGGATTTTCATGGAATATTCTCTAGTATTATATTGTCCATCCTCCTGCAACATCCGCAGTGATGTCCAATCAGAAAAACAAGAGAACTCCGTCACATCACAGCAAAAAAAGATTTGTCCCACCATGTTTATAGGCCAGAACAACCTATTCACCTTTTGCATGGATGCTGATTAATAGTCAGCATCCTCCTAAACACAGTTATGTTAAAGTGAAAACAAGGGTCTTCATTTACTGTCCCAAAATCTGCGCATTCCAAGTGGGTCATTTGTGGTCTTTTTCTCCTCGGCATGCTGTTTAGACAAAGAAGGGGTTGTGTGTTTCTCTAACCATTACATCCTACGAAGTCAAGGCTTGAACTTTCAGGCTAGGTGATATTTTTCTCCTTTTCTCAATGAATGCCTTGTTGAACACTTTGTTGATACAAGGCTGAAGAGAGCCATATTATACCACATAAGGGACCAGTTTGCATGCAGCAATACACTGCTTTATTATTATTATTATTTACTAATGCAATCCATCGTTTACCTTACCCTCTTCTGTGAACAAAACAAAAGGATCACATTTATATGTAACTGCTCAGTCCAGAGATTTTTGTAAGGCTTGTTTATGAAAAAAAGAGACCAGCATAGGAGTAAAATATAATTCATAACATATATAAATACAACCTAAAGGTACCAGCATGGCACCAGCAGGAAAAAAAAAATCTATGGGAGAAGTGGCAGCAGATCACCACATACGAGGGCAGCAGAGACAGGCCAGGAAGGCAGGGCAATTAGGAGCAGGAAGCACCACTGCAGCCTTCACAGAGTTATCAGCAACATCAGCTGAGCAGGACAGAGACTGTGAAACTGCTGCCCCTCACAAGGCTGTTAAAATGCTGTTTCTACGAAGGAACATCTGAATTATCTAATACAGACATTTGATACTGTATTAACGGCATCTGGACCAATTACAGTTCTTCTGCATGCGTCTTTTCTCATAACCAGACTGAAACCAAGTACTTATCTTACTTGTTCTACTCATTTACAAAAAAAAAAAAAAAAGACTAAATGATATAAGACTGATGCATAAGTTCCTAAGATTTTAGGTACCAGATCTTTAGCAGAGAGCTGAGCTGCTCTCACTACTGTCTAGAGCTCTGCCCTGATCTGCTGGATCATCATCTTCCACTACGGTGCACAGCTATCTTCTTCATAACAAGCTGAGGTCACCGGGACACATGGGGAAAGCCAGATGGGAGTCTGTCTGCGGTAAGAGGAAAAGGTGAGTTCACTGAAGTAAGCGGGAGGGTGAAAAGGCACCTCCGAGGAAGATGAGATGGACAGATAATCTTCTTGGAGGCAAAGAGATGAGACACAGAGAGTGGCAGTCAGGAGCTACGTTCTGCAGAGTGCAATAATACAGTTCAGAAAAACAGACACAGGCAGCAAAGAGCCCAAATAGAGGAGTTAAATATCACAGGCATTAATGAACTGAAATTAGATTATAAATCCTTTGGGAACTGTCATCCACTGGGGTAATGATCTGCTGCCCTGCCTCTTCATTCCACCACAAAGACTGTAAGATTGTAAGCAATTAGAACTAGAGTTCTCACCACCACAGAATACGGCAGAAGATATATAATCGGAAGATGAATATATCACAAATTATGTATCTGTGGTGCAGCCCCTACAAAATATGTAAGAAATGCTAGGGGATATCATCTTTTTGACAGCTGTGCTTTGCTTACATTAGGATAGGAAAGATAAAAAGCCAGAAGTCTAGAGGACAAGGAATTGCAATTGCCGTAGTCAAAGTTTCTTAGTAAGAATGGAAAAGAAAAAAGGAAGACACCACTTCTTCAGCAGGTGACCGCTTCGCTCAGTACCAGCATAACCAGACGCCATCCTCCCCGTGAATGCCTGGTTCTGTTCAGTTTACACGTTCGCTGGGCCTTTCAAACCTGCCTTACAAAAACAAGCCTTACACGAAAATACAGCAAGAGTTTGGAAAAGAGCAGCACTTTTTAACAGCAGCAGAACTAGCGCCTGAGTTCCAGCCTTGCAGCGCTGCTGCGCTGTGGGCTGGCAGCTCGCAGACAGGGAAGCCTCCAGGTCTGCGCTTTGTAAGCAATTTGCCACACTTGTCATCCTTGCTGTATAAAAGCCTTTCCCGGAGGATATTGTTCTAACAAAATTATCCACTGCAAGGGCCAGCAGCATGCTCATCGTGTCTCAATCAAGGCAGCATGAAGAGGAAAGTCAACCATGCACGTCTATCATTTGGACGATTAGCCTTTCTGACTGCAGACACTATTCTAAAAGGCTAGTCCTCAGAAGCACCTAATTTCTCAGTTGGAAATTATTTCTCTTTGTCTGTCAAAGGCACATAGCAATGAATGTCCTCTGAGAACAATATTCAGTGGCTTAAAGCAGAATCAATGCAAACACATCAGAAACACGCTTGTAACCTCGCTACGACCAAATGAGAAAAACTTGGGTATCTGTGATACAGAACAGCTGAAAACAAAAACAACAGAGAAAAAAAAGCACAGCACGCTGGTCCTTGTGCTTCTCCACTTACGCTTTTGATAGCGCTGCTGTCAGTCTTATTTGCTTATCCAGTACTCCCTCTGGGTATCACCAGCCATACTGACTACAATTATTCTTAAAGACAAAAAACACATGGCCAAAAGCAAAAGGAATAGTTATTTCCAAGGAGCTCTTCATGCTCACAATGCACTGCTTTAATCTCTGATCAGTATTCTATATCTGATCTATACTAAATTACACCACCTTTTATCATCATCTAGGTTCTTCATCATTCTCTTATCTGCTTGTACTCCTTGATTATTCAAGGGAATTAAAACTTACAGATCATTTGCAAGTGATGTCTTCACATACCCACAATATAAAGGCCTGGTGGACATAACTGACAAAATAAAGCAATTTCAACAGTAACATAAATATTGTTGCTTCAACTGTGATAATGATTTATCTAGCACCTTGTGTAGTTTCAGGTAAGAACTCAGCCAGGTAAAGTCTAGAAACTTCAGTTCATGCTTAGTTTCCTTCCATCATTTATTTGTGATGCTTTTAAAATTTATTCAAGAGAAATTCTTCAAAGGGATCAAATTCGGGATGACAAGGCATGTCCAAATGGAGCTAGGAGGAAGACTGAGGTATTTTTTTAAGTGAGCATTGAAAGGAAGATTCACTTTTTTCCCTATCTGGCCTATCTCTCCAATCAGTAAAATACAGCCTTCCTACAGGGCTTCTTAAAGGGGTAGAAAGGCACAAACAAAAGCAAAAAACATCTTTATACTATGGGGTTGCAACATATAGGTATTTTCAAACTCAGCTGAATATCAGCAAATGCAAATTAACATCTCAGTTAACACGAAGCTCTTCTTGCCAGACTATAATCCTCCTTATCCTTCCTCCTTTTCCTCTGTACTCTTGAACTTGATGTGGTCTCTGGCAGCTAGTGGGTTTGTGTAAATTAAAAAGCGCCACTGCATGACAGAGGTGGTTTTGTTTGACTTCTGCATGCACAGACTGGGTTTTGAACTGGAGGCATGATTGCTGTGGCACAGCCAGCCCAACGTACATAAATCAAGATTTATTTTTCTAATTTTTTTAACTGAATTAAAGTCTACGGAAGACGCTATGTTGACAATTTTGGAGGCCAAGATCTTTCATTAAACAGACCAGGTACTACATAAACCGTATCCAGATCAGTTTACCTATTAACATACCTCAGCGCTATTTAGCTAGGGCCATTTCGAGGGGCAGGAAGATTGTTCAGTGTCTGTGCCTGTTTAATCTTGGGCTCGCAGTCAAGACTGCTAATTCACATACTGGTTTTCCTGATCTATTTGTCTATTCACTGAGAGACCACCAACAGCCTTCCCTCCTCCGCTCTGAATCTCCAGCTGTCTGGATTTTGAAAATATCAGATCTCAAAACTCTCCTACACCACTCTCCTTTTAAGAGAGTATCTTTCCTTCTTTTTTTTCCCTCATTTGGGAACATAATCTAATATACTTAAATAAAACATGTTCTCCCAATTTCGTTAGTATACTACTTTTCCGCCCCCTCCCAGCATAATAAACCTCTGAGTGCATGTAGAACAGAATTCCTGCATACCCCCACGAGTGAAACACAGCTGCCCAAGAGCCTCCTGCCCACCACTAGGTAGCTGCTGTTCTAAATAAATAATCCTTAAACTTCAGCTGGCATACATGAGGCTTGGCTTGGTGGCACTTGGTATGCTTAAGGGGACTACATCTACTAACATCCCCGTAGGCTTTCCCAGTTAGGCAAAAGCAAGACTCAAGCTGCTTTTTTTAGTAGCAGAAACACTGCATTCATGAGAAAAAAAAATAGCTTTCATGCTAAGTTTATCTTCTGCTTGTGGGAGACGTAGCTGGATTTGGCTCATATCACCAGACTACAAGAAAGCAGTCATTCCTACAGAGCCTTGTTCCTTTCTGTCTTCCATTCAAATGCTTGTCTGATATCTAGTCTTAAAGAAATTGACTTCAGATGTTAACATTTACATGACAAATACTCCATTCAGCATCTGATTGATGCCTTACTTATCTGTTGTACTTCCACAGCTCGCTAAAACACAACCCACTCTGATGTATGAAAGGCTCGTGTCAAAAAAGTATCAAGGTCTATTACTGGCCTATAACTACACCCAGTTTGATTTTCTTATCAGCTGGACTTTGGACGACCACACAAATTGTGTCTTGAATCATTTACTTCACAAGAAGCAAGCACATTGCCCCACAAGGCTGTATGCACTTTGTCTCTTCCAGCCAGGATGCTAATACTCCCTTCTAGCAGGTGGAGAGCGGGTACAGTTAAGCAGCTGGGCTCTGGGACTATGGTGTTGGGAGCAAGTGTGGGTGACTGCAGCTTTCCTTTATCTGCCTTGTCAGGTCACTGGATCTTGGAATCTGTGAGTCTGGAAACCTTAGAGAGCAAGATAAAAAGAAGTGGAAAGGTGGCTAAGAGAAGTAAACGCAAGTTACACTTGCAGAAAAAGAAAAGCTGGACTTTGTCCACAGTCTGGTAGATTAGACCCACTCACTAGCTAGAACATATCCTCTCTTTGTACGTTTCCAAACGCTCTAGAAGTACTGAGCAAGAGGGACAGACTGACAGAAATGACTGTGTAACGCACACACACGCACACACACAAAGAGAAAATCACATAAAAAAAACCTCAATGAAATGCAAAGGCTTGCTATGAAATCTTGAAAACAAGCCTGGAATGTATGTTTTACCTTTAACAAAATCTTCCTTGAAAAGTGAAAAAATAATGTCAGGCAGGCACCCTTCTTTGCTGACTGCCTACACAATAAGTGGGGAAGCTCTAAGAAAATTTGAATAGCCTGCCTCTACGGTACTCTTTGCACACGTGCTTATTCCTCTAACCAAATCACCACAGTCCAGCCCTGAGAAGTCAGCTGACAATACCTTAAAACAAAGCTAGTCTGATTAATCGCTGCTTTGTGATTATTACCTGAGAATTTAGTGACGGGTGGTCCAGATACCTGAGAAGAGCAGTTTTAATAATTACACTTTAGCTTTTAGTAATGGTCGTATATATTTTCTTTTCTCCCCCTCTAGATATAAGGAAAGAGGAAACCATTTACTGCTACATTCATAAATCACAGTAGGGTAAGAAAAAAAAGAGACCTCTAAAATGAGAACATAAATTGCCACTTAATATGTAGTACTCAGGCAGGACCAGACAGGGGTAGAATATTGCAGATTCAGGAGAGCGGGGCACACAGGGCACAACGGTGGCCAGGACAGCTGCCAGCGAGTGGAGGTGCAGCAGTGTAACCGAGGTAAAAGACAAAGAGCACCGACCCTCGGGGCACTGTGATGCATACCAGAAAAGTGGATGGGTAAATGGAAAACATTTGTGAATCATTTCTGCAAAGGAAATGGAGAGAGGGACCTGGACAGTGAATGAAGGGCTCAATAGGATGAAAGCAGTTATTTTAGCATGAATGCTCAATCTGTTCACTGGTGCCATAAAAACGGCTGTGAACTCCAGAAGTTTCACCACCTGCATTAATTCGTACGCTCAGAGAATTTCAGTCATTTAGTTCAAGAGAGGAAAATGTTCCTCACAGTGCTTCTATCAAAGGCAAGCACAGGTAAATGGAGTCTGCCCCTGTCAGTTGGCCAGTGTAGAGCTGGGGCACTTGCCACTGTTCCACCTGCAGCACCAAGCTGGGGAATTTACCTACAGTTATCTCACCCCTACTGGCTCTCAGGTGCAAAACAAGGAGACACAGGAGACAAGTCTTTGGCCTCGCTGCGCTCTGAGGATTGGGAGGAAGACCAGCGGCTGGCTAGAGCTACAGACGGGTGGTTTCCATCACCGTCTTCTCCCCTGCAAGGGTTTCTGCAGCCACCCCGAGGGCAGCTTTCCTCAGCCTTGAGCTGCCTCGGCCGCAAGGAGGCAGAACCGAAGGCCTGGGGGCCGCGGCCGCCCTGGGGCTGGGAGAGGCCGATCCCCTCAGCCACAGAGAGGCACGAGGGATCCTCGGCACTTGGCACGGCTGCTCCGGCCGCGCGAGCCCGGGCAGGGATCTCCCCCACACATTTTAGCTGCTGTTACTGAAGAAATTAACACTTAAGCAATGGTTTTCTCCACCCACTTAATCTGCTAAATCACGGAGGATATTCCTGCAGCAACCAACTGTGTTGGACTATTCTGTGCAGTAGATTAAATCCTACAGTAATAATATCATTACATAGTGAACCTCTTTCGTCTGCTAAAACCATGTCAAAAGCAGGGTGACAGGTGATTTACAGTGTTTGACACTTGAGCTGCCATGTTGCCAGTTTCACAAATGGTTCCGTTTTCCAGAAAAATGGGTTTTTCCCTGTTACCAGGCACGCTGCAGCTCTTTGCTGAGCCTCCTCTCCATCATGGGACCAGGTGATCCGTCCAAGCGGCCTCCCCCGATCGCCTTCTCTCTCAGTGCACCAGCACTGCTGGATGGAGCTCTGTGAAATGGCTGCACGTTGCACTATGTCCGTTACCTCTTTCATTTAGAGCAGAATTTAAGAGGGTCTTGAGAATCGCCTAGCAAATAGGACAGGGAATCGGAGAGCCTGCAGCCCAAGTAAAGGCACATTTTAGTACCCAGCAGGTGACCACAGAGCAGTTCTGTCAGCATCATTATTTCAGAGCTATTGAAGCAGAGGTTCAGCTAACTCAGCTGCTGCCCTGCCAGGCAGGCATGGAGCAAGCAAGAGAGGACGGGACGAGAGCACCAGCACCCAGTGCCAGAGAGCCAGGGGGACACGTTTCTCACTCCCCAGCCCAGCTCCTCCACTGCAGCAGCCACGAGCGCTCTGGAGGTTTCACAGCACTCTGAACCAAAAGCAGAGCTCGCAAAGCTCTGTGGAATAGTGTGCTTAAATTCGCCCGGAAGCCTGAATATGTTCCGCTTGTAATGCCTTGTCTGGCTTTATACTGTAGGCTGGGAGTGGGAGGAGAAAATGTAAGAGGTTTATGCAGAGGAAGGCAACTAATCAGAATACTATTCTTATTCAGTATTATCAGTCCCTACTGAATTAGATGGATCAGCAACAGATATTTCATTCCTTTGGAGACAAAAAAAAAAATCATAGCCTAAAATCACGAAGAGATATTGTACCTATTAGTCTCCACATTAAAGCCCTAGAAATAAAGCTCATGGAGATAAGATGACAAGCAGGAAAATAATAAAGGCACAACAGCAAAGGCAAATTTCCTTGTATGTGCTGCTCTGCAATTAACTGTTTGAAGCAATTTCCGATCCTCTTAATCTCCAAAACTCTGCTATCTGCCCATGTAGTTCTTTCTAATTTGCACTTCTATTATTCCCACTGCATTATCCGGAGGCCCCGACAGGACAGGCAGCCCTGGCAGCGCTTGCACTGGGCTCGGCCAGGGCACCGGCTTCACCCTGCACGTGGCCGGAGCCTTCGCGCGGCCCCTGTCCCACCTCTGGCCAGCACGCGGTTCCTCCGTGCACACGGAAAGGCAACGGCCGGGACGCAGCGTTCCCGGGATCTTCCCAGCTGCATGGCCAGGAAGCTTTTCTGACCCCACCGCTTCCAGAACCGGGGAGCAGGTGCCATGGCCAGACCCTGTTGCTCATCTACTGTGTTTGGATAAACCTCCAGCAACACACAACGCGCAAAGGAGCGGGCAAGAGGCTTAAAACAAAAATTCTGCTCGCACTGCGTACAGCTTAAAATGCACATGTCGTATTTCTTGTGGAAATAGGAGGAAGGGGCTGACAGTTTTTAAGTTTTCCCACATCCATGCTTCTGTGACGGAGTACGTGCAGTCGCAAAGGTTAATGTACAGCTTTCTTCCTGCCATTCTAATGTGCACCACATTTTGACACCGCATCTTTTTCAAACTAAGCTTTTCCCCTTCAATACAAATATTACAAATTGAGCAGATCTGTGGAAAAATCCAGCAGCAATTAATATGAATGAGAAACGTAATAGCGCCTCACAGATAACCAGAGAATTTAATGTAAAATGGTGTTATTTGTGTGAGCATTTTCAATCATCCCATAGGAGAAGGAATATCATGTTTTGTGTAGGATGACTGAGTTGAACAACAAGAAGGATATTATTCTTGATTAAATTTCACAAGAGGTTACTGGAAATGTCTTAAGGGAATGCAGATTTCTTCCTCTTAAAATAAATCAACTAGTTTATAAACAAAGGCAAGTCTATAGCTAGTTATCTTCTCATTTTTTTCCAATAGCTTCTCTGGCAACTCCATATATAGCTCTTTGTGATATATTCACACTGTACTGGGGGGGCAGGAGAGAAGCATGTATGCACATGCATACATTTATATATGTTTGTAAATACATATGTATACACTATACACATGCTGTATATTCTACATATACCTATCCATCCACCCACCATAAGTGCATCCATTCCTTATCTCAATTCTCAGTCCTAGAAGAGAAGTTTTGTGGGTCACAGACCTTGAAAATGCATTAACCTTGCAGAACTGGTCATGTCAATGATTTTAAACTTTGCTTTTATCTTTACACTCTGGAAAAAAAATCTCTTTCATAAATAAAAATCTGAACATTAAAATATTGCTTTTCATACCTGGCATTTCGTATCTCGTCATCCATGGAAAATGCCTTTTAACTATGGAGTGCATCAGCAATGCTATAGAAGACAAGGCCTATTTATATGTGAAAAATGAAAAGGCATTTGGATATCAGGACTCCAGATCACTAATGTTAAAATCCCAGCAACTCTTGCGCCATGGACATGAGCACGGTAACCCCCTTTACAGGTCCATCCTGGTAGAAGCACACCTGAACTTCTCCTGTCATTAAAGATCAGACCAACCTTCCTTTGGTTCACAGAAGGTCAAGGGTGTAGCAAGAAAATGCAAAAGCCATTTGGGTCCTTTCCTTGACGGACTTGATTGCTTCATGCATGAACAGCAGAGCTGCCTCGAGCCAGGAGTTACGATGAGCTGTGGTGCTTCTTGGACAGGACAGCAGAGGATACAGATGTCCACCTGCAGGATGGCAGCAATTACCTGGAGCTTTCTACAGGTATCTTATTATTGTAGCCCCTGGTTTATGTGACAGTTAAAGTTTCAGAGCAGAATACAAGGAAAGGCCATGTTCCTACTCAATGAGAGATCAATTTCACTTTATTTGCATCAGTCAAAACACAGATATCTTATTCTAAGGCAGCTGTCTGGGTTGCCTTTGTAATCAGCTGAAAAAGAAAATAACTTCTGGGAGGCAATTCGGGCTGTCCTACCAAAGGCAGCACCTCTCCCTACTCCTTATGGGAGGGATTTCTATGACCAGTCCAGATCAGAAGGCCATCTGCTTGCTGCAGCCAGCGACATGAATCCCAGCCTAAAGTAGTGCAATAACAGGGGCACAAAACATTGAGGAAAAAGATGGGGGAAATAATGACTCAAAGCTAGAAGAGGTTGTCATCTCATAAGGGAAAAGAAAAAAAAAGATGAACATCTCCAGAGAGGGGTTCCCAAAAAATGGTTTAGATTCTTGAAAGCAGAGAGGAAGAAAGGAAAGAGAGCGAATAGGAAGGACTTCACCTATATGGCATTCTCAGTATAAATGCAGTTCACACACCGCTCAGCTAGGCTGGTTACCTATTAAAGTCAACATTGTACCAGAGGAACGAGGTGAAGAGCAGACCTTTCAGATAATGGAAAGCAGAACAACTTCGTAGCTGAATCAATAGGCTCAGCCCAGCCATTAGTCTGTGTTGTTACAGCAGTGCCATGCTGGGACCTCCTGCAGCGTCCCCATCCTGCCCGTGCCACTGAGCACCGCTCCCCGACGCATGCTGCGAGGAGTCAAACACGGGGGGAAAGGCTGGGAGGAGAAAAGGCCCTTGAGGAAGTTTCAAGAAAAAAAACCTGCAATAAAATCTACAGTTATTTGTTTAGTACACTGCCCTCAATTGAGCAAGATTCCTGAAAACTTACCATGATCCCAAGTTTAGCAAATGGTTCAACATTTAAATTCCTTGCGCAGCACTGTCCTGGAGAAACTCTTGCAATTTTAAGTTTCATTCATCTTCATTTTCCAGAATTACATAGACCTCTTCTTTATGGATTTAAATGTAAATTTTATAGGTTGAGAAATTTGCATGGGGTAAGGGGAAGAAGAGGACATTTCAAAAAGCAGTACTGAAAGTGTTAGAAATGAAATGGAGTGATAAATTAGACCTATCATAATGCCCCATAATACAGTAAGCAATACTACTTAAATGAAAAACCAAAGGAAATGAAAACAGAACAGCTCAGAAGTTTGAAGAAATTAATGTTAAAAAAGAGCTTTTATACTCCAGAAAAATCCCTCTAAATTTTAGTCAAATTGTGCTAACTTTAACATTTAACAGTTTTAAAAACATGGTTCACTGCATGGTGGTGTCATTTTAACAACATGAAAGTAAGTTTAAAACAAAAAAGCATACTTAGTATATGATCAGGTATTAAAGATTTTTGTAGCTTTTTTCAATGTGTTGTCTATACTGGAACAGCCACATTAACTGAGACATGTGCCTGTGTACCCAGGCTTCTACTCAACTGGCAGTCTGCAAATTACATTCATTCACTCCACTAAGTGACCTCATATCAGAGTACAGTGAAGGATCCTAAAAGTCATACATGACTGGGCAAAATCAAACTTCAGTGACAATGCAGAGGATACTGCATAAATAACATCACTCAGGAACATAAAGAACTTGGCAGCGTCAGGCTTGTAGTGATTTGAACGAGCTAATTTTCCTTTGATCCTCAATGTCTGAAGGAAAATTCAGTAAAACAAACCACTACAAACAGTATCAAGCTAGACTTTACAGCTGTTTAACTGGGTGAAATGTATTATAAATGTATGATGAAAGAATCACACAAAGGATTTTTTCTTCTGACATAGAAATAAGAAAAAAAGTATTGTCAAAGGTACAGGTTTTTTTTTTTTTTTTTTTACATTTCCTCTATCTATTCAATTCTACCTGGAAACTTCCTCTACCCAAACACTTTGTTCTCAGGCTTGTCCATCAGTATATGTAGGAAGATGCAACTAGGAAAAGGAAGACCATTTTTGAACCCTTTGAGGCAGGAAAGAGCCTGCTGCCCATGTGTGCTAACATCATATCCCAGTTAGTGCCCGTATCAGCAACATTTCTGAAGTCACCTATGGGCTCTCAGTATTCTCAGTGTTGTGCATGACCACACAATTCCCAGGTGCATCTCTATGCCATTCAGCAAACTTGCTCCGTTTGGTGGAGCCGGATAAAAGGGCAGCAAAAGTATCCCGCCATCCCTTTCCCCTTTTCAGAAATACACCCATTTTCCTGGTGCCTGCCTCCCCTTACCTGCATGTGCAGCACTCTGGGGAAGCGTTGCACTAAAAACCACCCGCTCCTGGCTCCTCTCCCTGCGACCTGTTCCTCAGCAGCCGATGCTGGGAATCCTCACGCCAGGAGCTCCAGCTTGTCATGCCAGTAACCACGGAGCGTTTGAACTATATGGCCTTTAACAACTTGCCAGCGGGTCAAAATGGACCCGCTTCCCCTTGGCGGACTCACTAATACCTATGACTGAGAAGCAATCAATGCATTATTGGCTCAAATGCTGTCCTGCTTCTCCTATGTGGGAATTCTGTCTAGCAGGGCATAGGATGGAGGCAATGGGCCAAGTTTTCTTTTAGCAGGCATGGAGGGCACATTTTACAAAGTTTACATGAAGGAGCAGCTTCTGCACTTGACAGAGAGAAGGAAATGCAATTATGGCCACCCTCTAAATGGTGGAAACAATGAGTAGGTAAAAATTTCTTCCAAATGTATCTTTCCATATACTTCACAGGCAATGAAAATGAAATCTAGCCCTCTCCTCCAGTCTGCGAGTGCGCTCACATAACCAGGGCAGACTTTAGCTCAAAGACAAACTAACTGTGCATAAAAATATGACAGAGGAATATCAGAGAATAACATTGTTTACAGCAATTCTTACAACTTCTCCTAAAGTCACCTTTTCTTAAAGACACTTGATGTATTAAGCAGCTTGATGTAGTAAAAATCCTCTGAGATAAGTACATTTATCAGGATTCTAGCCAAAGTGCATGAGGGCCTCAGGAAGATCCAACCAGTAACTTTGCTGAGGAAAATCCCAATTATGAGCAACTCTATCTGGAGGACGAGACATCACCTGGGTTTCATTGCAAGTGGAACTAATTATTTAATTTATAGAACAGGAACGTTGACAACAATGAAGAACACGTATGTCTCCTTTAAATGTCTCATGGAAGAGTCTTTCTTTTTTTTTCCCCATTTCAGCAACTTTGGTGACTTCAGAAGAAAACAGCTTTGACCTTAGAAATTCTTTTCTGTGATAAAGGGTTCAGATCTGATCTATCATCTAACAGTTAACTTTTTCTCCCTGTATACCTGCATGATGAGCAGGATCTTCTCTCATTTCTCTCTTGAAAAGCTTCAGGATGGATAGCAGAGTTTATTTTGCAAGTTGTGCTTGATTTTTTGCTGACCTCAACACAGGTTTTCATTAACACTTGCTTAACACACACAGTAATGTTTCCCTCAAATTCTCAGAGCCACAAATCATATAGTTCAAACGCAAACACTCAAAGTTGGGTTTCCTGTGTCTTGTGGGCCTAATGCAAGTATCAATTTTGTTCACCTAAAACCAACTTTGCAAATCATTTAAATCTAAGAATGTCTCTTTACTTTCCACTGATACAAGGTGATACACTGATACACTTTCCACTGGCACTTATTTTTCACAGGTATAAAGACTTTAAAGTTCTAACACTGCTATTGAAAACCTATTTGGACAAAGACCATTGAAGTTGCAGTCCAGCAGAACACTTATTGATAACACATCCTCTGCACTGCTATGGCTTGCAGTAAAGCAAGTCAAAGCTGGTGTTTACAATTGCTGCCCTATGTTGTGAAAGGTCCGACAAGCTAATTTAAGGTAGTAGATAGCTGGAATAACAGCAGTTTGCAAATGCCAAACTGGCATATTCCTCTCTTCCCCTAAAAGAAACGTATGAATCTACCCAGAAACCTGATTTGCTTGGGGAGTAGGAGTTTGTTCACTGTTAGGTTTGAGAAACAGCACAAGAAGAGCAGGGACGGAAAAACCAAGAATGGCCAAACAAACAAAAAACTGGCACAGCATGAACCAACACTGATACTGTAGAACATGTGGAGGGAATGGGACATATAGGTGAATACCTTACCAGAGCTGGTGCAGTATGAAGAAAACTGCCTTTGGCTGTTTTGCTCCATCTGCGTTCCAGATTCTGTATTTCCTTGTAAAAGAATTGAATTGCATTATACCTGATCCAGTTCTTCATAGTTTCTTTCCCTATCTGGAAACAATTTACAAAGCACTGCATCTTGACCAGCCGCTCTGCTAGTGAATCATCAGTGTCACCCTGCCTCGAAGGACCTGCTGCTTTATTTGAGAGCCTGAAAATCCCTTGCAATTTTGGTGGAGGCAGTTTCAGGTCAGACAAAACCTTGCTGACATTTCTAGAAAGAGGTTTATGCTCATCAGGGTGATGCTGAGAGTAGGTTGTAATGTTAAGTGAGTAGTAAATTTTAGACTTACTTCAATCTATCAGTTGTGTTTTAAAGTAAGATTAGACTCTTAGAGCCTGGCAATGAAAAAAGAGATCTCTAATTGAATCTTCTTTAGTATGTGACAGAGACACAGCAGGCAGGCCCCGCGCTCAGCCCCTGCGGGGGACCTGCTCCTGCCTCTCTCCCTCACTCACTAGATGATCAGAAACACCTTCCTTGCGCTGCTTCCTACCCTGCCCTGCACACTTGCAGAGGGCTCCTCGAAAGCATCTGCACTGTAACCTATTGCTCCCCCTTCAAAGATTTTAATAATCTCCTCTTCTGCAACACCTACAAACCCTGACAAGGGGTATCTAATATGAGATTGCTGATGTGTGGAGGACGCTGCTATCAAGATGACCGATACCGCCTCATTGTTCCTTCGGGCTTCCTGTCTCCCCCTCTGTCTGGTCTCCCTCCACGTGCGTCGCTCCTAAGTGTTCCGCGACACAAGCAGAGCTTTCTGGCCTGCATTTATACATCATCTAGCAAAACGGGGCCAGGCACTGCAACAGGATGCCTGGTGGTACAGAAAAATAAAAAGTATTCACGGTATCACAAAATATAGGGCTTTGCTAATGCTTGGAAGTTAAATCCAGACGAAAATCCAGGCATGATTTGCTTCTCCCTGGTGGAAGCATTTTGCATAGGGGTGATTTTAAATGCACAAACATGGCTACTTTAGTTTCAGATCAATAAAAAACAAAACCAACAATTCATACCACAGTATAATATGCAAGTTTAAAGCAATTTCATGCCTGCCCAAACATAACCAATATCTTTTGCTGGCAGAGAAATAATAAATGAAAGAATGTTCGTAGACCACATCCATTCATTCTAAGCCCTGTGCCATCTAAACACAACCTATTTATTAAAGCTGGCAGAAATTTTTTCTTTAAAGTTGATATTCATGGGAAGCGTTGTATTCAGCAAAACACCTTTCACAGAAGAAACATTTCAGGCTTTCATCAAAAAATTTTGTTTCTGTTCGATGGAAAATGGGGTTGAAAAAGGAGGGAAGCAGATTGGGGGAAAAAAATCTAAGCAAATCTTATTGGAATGCCCTCACGCTAGTTAATCTGAGTGGAGACATGGGATAATTTGTTATTCCTGCACAAAAAGCCTTTTTTGCTCTCCTTCCTGGCTCATCATCAGAAAGGAGAAAACAGACTGGTGGAGCACGTTCCAGAAAATGATGGGGCTTGGAGAAACTGCATGCACAGTCATCCCGAGTAGCTGCACTCTATGGATATGTGTAAATCCAATCAGAGCAATCTGCTGCTCTCCTTTGAAGAGCAGCTCAGAACAAGAAGATGCCAAGAGAGCAGGGAGAGAAGGAAAAGTATGACGCAAACTGCCACAGCTCACAGAGCAGGACGGTTGTTGACCCCGAAATAACAGTGGGAATACGGTACCATCTCACTGGGGGTCAGCTCTTGCAACCAAAAGCAAACCCAAAGCATGTGTGCATATTACCTTCTACTTTACTTCAAGGAGAGCTTTTTGGAAATGAGTGCAACAAAAGATTCGATGCTTTACTACTTTATTTCAGTTTGACACGGCTGTATTTTGGCTAGGGTCAATGATGTATCTAACATCAAGGTAAAACGGTGATTACACAGTCCCATCATTTCACTACTAGTATCATCCTCCTCCTTCTGTGAAGCTCAATGTTAGTGTTCAAGTAACATTTCTTCCAAATTCCAGCTTGACAAAGTATGGCTTGTAAGGTGGGAAATGGTGTGAAGCAAGCAACCTCAACATGCACTAGTTCCCTTTGCCTGCTTCTTCAGTGCACCCATACCCACCCTAACTCAACTGCTAAGTAACCTTGGAATATTTGGTGACAGTCAAATCCTCCTAATTTAACTTGCAAAAATTAGACGCCTAGATATGACAGCAGATCAATCGCTAAGGAGGTCTGTAATTTTAAGCAATTCATTGTCATCAGTTTTGTAATGAAAAGTAGAACCCCTGAAATTTCCTGTGGAAGTGAGAATGCAAAACAGCAACTGTTTGGCAGCCTGTTTTTCTTCTCGAAAACTCTGAAATTAAGTTTACCCTCCGAGCCTCAGCTTTGAAGTTCCTGGCTTCTGATCCTGCGGCTCTGGATGCCCAGTGTTCCCTGGCAAACCGACCGGGAGCTCCGAGGCTGCGGCTCGGCCAGGAACACGAGGCTCTGTGCTGGGGCTCGGCGGCCACGCCGGTCCCGTCCAGGCGACGCAGGCTGCAAAACCTAAACTAACTACATTTTTATCACACTGGGATTATCAGTAATATGTTGTTTCTACCCAAACCAGAGAAAATCCTAGTCACTGAAAATAAAGTTTAGCTCTCCTGAACCCTCTTCCTCCTCACTAGTGCACATTTTATACATCTAAACTCTTATAGGAAGCATATGAAAGCAAATGCTGGGAAAATCAGCATAGCTTTTTGCACAGCCATATCAAAACATAAGCCCAACAAATCAAACAGAACATATGTAAATAACAATACCAAAAATAAATTAAAAACAAGCCAGCTGAAAATTCCATTGCTTCAGCTGAAGTTTTCCCAGTCTGACAGATAAATTACATTTTTATCCTGCAGTTACCCGCTCATCATGCCTCACACCTATCTCCGATATATTAAAATGTAAATTATGCTACAGAGGTAAACCGACGGGAACAGTTCAGTGGAAGTATATGAGCTTTAGGTCATATTTATAGGGTGATGCCTAGGAGAAACAGAAGAGGAGAGAAATAAAACTGAATTCCTGAAACTGCAGGCTAGACATTTTTTGTTAATGGAAAAGTTGTAGAAAAAAAATAATTTTCCTATCCTGATTATGTATCAATCTAATTTGGTTCTCCCACTTTGCAGAAGCATGTGTTAAAGCATTTTTTTAAAACCTCTCAGCTATCTTAGCTACTCTGGTAACTACGGGATGGTAAATCTGTAGTAAAAAGAAGTATCTTGACGATGGATGCATTGTGCATTTGATGATCTCTTGACGATGATTAAGACCCAAACTCTTTCTCCATGCTTCCACCTCAAGTTACCAACACCACGTTACCACTGGTGTGAGTCTGTCAGGATATGTGAATGTGATCAGGCAGCACACAGGAGGAATGCAACACAGGATGGATATTTTTGTTTCTCCTGACTCCATCTTGTGCTCTAGTCAAAGTGCAGGTTGCAAAGCTGGCCTGAGGCATCCACAAAGTGGGAGATTGCATCCAGCAGTACAGTCCCACCTCCTCAACACCAAAACCCCCCAAACCTCACTGCTGCCTCACCAGCCGGAACAGGACGGTGTGAGGGGCAGCACGTCCTCCAGGCAGCAACAGGGACTGGCAGAATTGCCCTTCAGGCCTCCCCCAGCACATCTCAGGTCTAGATGATGTAGCCCTTTCCCACTGCACAAGTGGGCAGGCCTAGAGAGAGCTGCCAGTCGTGGCTCTTTGTCTGTTGGGCTATAAGATTTCACAGTATCACAGAATGGCTGGAAGGCACCTCTAAAGATCATCTAGTCCAATCCCCCTGCTCAAGCAGGGACATCTCGAGCATGTGGCACAGCGTGGCATCCTGATGGGGTTTGAAGATCTCCAGAGAAGGAGACACCACAATCTCTCTGGGCAGCCTGTTCCAGATATAGAAATTCAATTTTACTTACACAGGTGGAAACCCTGGAGCCTGCTCTGGCACGTGGTGTTGATGGAGAAGTAAATCATGGCTCTGTTTGGGTATACGGCAAAACTGATGCCCAAGCACTGCCTGTTGCAAACTCATAATCAGAGAAGCATGAGAGGCTCAGCACTAGCAGTTTTCACACAGCTCTCTGTACGTGTGTGTATGTGTGTGTCTGTGTGTGTGTCTGTACACACGCATACATGCAGTCTCTTTTTCTTGGGAAGACTAAAAACCTGTCACAAAGTTCTCATGCAAGTCAGACAGGACAACTAGTCCCTTCTTTTCATGAACACATCCTTACATCCTTCATTACTACTTAATGGAAAGTTTATTTTTTCCTCAAATACAGCCAACCTCAAGCACAGAAATTTAAGAATCCTTAGAGGTGAGCTACTACTGTAAATATTTCCCATCGCAGATGCTTAGAACAACCAATAGGTAAAAGCTTGCTCCTGCTGCCCCTGAAATCAGTGTGCGCATCACTAGTACCTTCTGCAAAACCCTAACAGATTTGTACTTTTTTTTCCACCTACCAGTTCAGAGGAAGGAAAGGAAGAGCCCTGTGTGAAGGGAATCCTGTGAGTACTTTCCAAGGAACATAAACCATCCATGAAAGTAATATCATGGCTCTTTGAAAGAACTGGAAAGGAACGATTTCCCAAAGCGAGTATCCAAATTCAGTGATGGAAATAACAAAGCACAACCTGTGCTCAGTACTTCTAGATAATACAATTCAATTTTTCTCCTAAACAGAAGGATTTTCAACAAATTCATTGTCTCATCTTAGTATTCGACGAATATGGAGAAGCAGAGCACATAGATGCTTGCATAAGAAACTACCTTGATTAAAGCAAACTACTATCCTCAGCATGTATGTGTGTTCCCAGATGTAACGCTCCAAGGTGTCCACTTGCAACAGGGAGAAAGGAAGGGCTTAATCCCCCGCTCAAGCAAACAGCAAAGCAACAACAAACTATACAGCCACCTTCTCCACTGCCTCAACCACTTGCCCTTAATCAACCTTTAGTAGGCTTTGATCATGGAGAATGGAAGGAAATGACTGATGGGAAATGCAGCAATTCCTCCTTATCAGCATAGGCTTTGCTCTGGTTCTCAGTCAAGGCTTGTCATGACTTTCCTCAAGCAAACCCCAGATACATGAGCCAAAAGCAAATCACAGTGAATCTTGCCAAGTCACCAGTCTGGAGAGCTTGGGGATCAAGATCCCAGAATATGCCACAGCAAGCACCTGCTACACAGCTAAATACAGTCACAGTCTCTAACCTGCTCCATAACCCCTAGAAGAATAGATATCACAAACACCTAGTAGCACCATGGTCCCAAAGCAGGTACTTTTAGTGCACTATGGCTGCCGAATTGGGTCCATCTGTATTAAAGTTGACCACATCAAGTAATTTTGTCAAGGTTTGAATGCATGCTCAGGACAAATTTTAGTAAAGCCAACTAAGAAAGCAAATGGTCTTCCTTAATTAATGTTTTGCACAGGAAAAATCTGCTCCCGAAGAAAATAAGCGCTTTAGTGATGCCTGCAGGGCCTACCTTGCCCACACCAGGGGTGTCCTTCACTTTGCTGACTGCCCTCAACAAACATGGTGGTGCAGGGGGCGGTGAGGTCTGGAGGATACTGCTGAAGCTGGTGGAGAAGGGAGCAGAGTCAGGAACAGATGGCGCAGAAGGCCTATGCTTCTTCTTCTTGGAAGACAGGTTCAATTTCTGAGCAGCTCTGTAGGAAAAAGGAAAAGAGTGAGCTAAAAAAATCAATGCTAAAAACAGTCAGGAATAAAAAATGTATTAAGCAGGATCCCATTTATAAAAGATCTCATTTTTGCCCTCACTGACACTAACAGTTTATAATTCTAGTTCTTTACTCATTATTACCGGTTTAACTCCATGGACTTCACAGAGTTCCTCCAAATTTAACCAGTCTGCATTAAGTAGGGTCAGAACCAGGCCTCTGTCACTATCTCCTTTACTGAAACAATTCAGGCTGCAAAAAAAGCATCAAACTCTGCAATTAAATTAATGAGCTATACAGCAATTTATGTTTTAAAATTAAGTTCAGTCACTGAATAGTTCATGAGGAATTGTTTGCCATGCCTACACCTTTGATTAGAAAATGAATACTTCTACAATGTTTGGAAGTAAGCAGCCACTATTATGGTAATTAGTATTAAATGCTCAGGTGAATCTGCTGAGCTGTGAGCAACCCTGCTCTATTTTAGAATTTTATCACCTTTTAAAATATAAGCTAGTCTAAAAGCTGAACAAATGGTGCTCAGTGAAAAGTTTGCTGTTTGCACTGAGGTGGAGACAATCACACCAACTACGGCTGCATTAACCACTATGCACTGAAAATAAATAAAGACTTAGTTTTATTAGTACAATATACTTGGATAAAGAATGCTAAAGGACACCAGATAAAAAATTCAAGCTTTTCTGGAACAGAATTGCACAGTACTTTCGTTTTGCCTTTTTTTTTTTTTTTTTTGAGAGAGAGAGAGAGAGAGAATTCAACATTTAGCCTTTGTTTTTGCTGTTTTGTTCCAACACATTTGTGCATCCTGGGTTGCCCAGTGATAATGCTGATATTAATCACACTATCCAAGAGTCTTCCCCTTTGTAAAGCAGGCACTTTAAACAGAGTTGGATCAATGGGGTAAAGCAGGACCTCAAAGGGCAGATGGATATAACAGTTCAGGAGGTTGCTTTCATGTTGTTTGCTTTGGCAGACAAACTGCAACTTAAGATCAGTATAAAAGCAGCCTATGTTGACAGTAGCTCTCCTAACCTTGCTGAAGCGTGCCAGGCAAGCCCAATATTTCTAAGTCCTCCTAAGCTTTACAGAAACATAGCTCCACTGCACTGTTATCAATACGTATTATCCAACTCCGAACTTCAGAAAGTGATTGAATTAACTGAAGAAGTTAGGGGGAAAAAAAGATTGAATAAACAACCTTTTATAAACATACACTCATTTCAATATGCACACATCTTGTGTTTATATCAGATGTCTCAGGCACATGAAGAAGTTACCATTAGGCACGAAGTTGCCATATGTCAGCTGACTGTGGGTGCCTTATGTGCGTCGGCAATGCGTATTCTTTTAGCCTGTGGCAACTGCAAAGCAGTTCCAGACAAATCAGTTTCTAATAAACAAGAAGCATTAGGAGATTTTAATTGATCTCACACAGAATTACAAGTTTCTGAATCACCTTGTTGTTCTTGTCCTTCCCCCTCCCTCTGGCCTACAAACCTAGCCCTCTGTTTTAAGAAGTTCTGCTTGTTTTCTTCTGAAGACATAATCAAAACATGTTGGTCAAAATCACAGCAAAAAAAGTACCATTTTCTCCTTTTCCTAGCACCATTCCAATGGTCTGAAAGGCTTAATGATTTCAGCCCTTATGTTGTGCACCACTAATGCCTTAGTGAAGTTATCTCCCCTGAATCGAGGTTTACTGTATGCTCTAGCTGCACTGTAGTGTTATTTTAAGCAAAATCTTGCACTACGCGCAATAATTTAAAATACAAACATTGGCCAAACACACTCAGAAATGTTCTGCTGTGTTTACATGGTCAAGCTCCGTAGTCTGTTCCAAAGGCAGCAGTTCCACTCACTTAGCACTTATATACTGCCCTGTTAACTCACTTTTGCTGAAAATACATCTACAAAACTAAGTTGACTGAGCCATTCTCTCTCTTGCATCTTCTCCTGCCTGTAGCTTTCCCAACCTCATGCTGTTCCTGTTTCTAATACAAACCACTTCTTGAACAACCAAGTCCATAGCTGACATTTTTTCTTAAGGAAAAAATACATTGTTGGAAGATATCTGGCCTTTTCAAGTCATTGGAACTATATTCTTGTTTGACAGTTATAACCTTTGAGATAACATTCAAATAGACAAACCTGAATTTTATTTCATATGTTGGGCCAACAGCTAGTAGAATATATGGTGGGAAGAAAAAAAGAAAATAAAAGAACTAAATCTCACAGCTTCATGGGGTTTTCACTTTTTCCCTAAGGACAAAAAATCAATGGGTGGAGAGCTAGAAAACCGTTTATGAACCCTATCAGGCTTTACTGAATTTCAGGGGAGATCAAAAAGGCAGTAGCCTCAGATAGTTCCCTAGGCATTTGATGGAGAAGGTATTTTAACCAGCTGCGGGCTGCAAGATGACACAGAGCTGCAGTTTGGCTTTCTATGAGCACATGGATTGCATGAGTTTGCATTCATTTAGCTTGGGCAGCTAGCACTGCTCTGAACCCAGCTGGTCACGCAAGTCAAACTCATTTGGCCACATGATCTTAGCACATGAAGTCAGGAAAATCTCATGTTTGACCTTTCCAGGCCACGTAGGGGCCTGTATTCAGGGCTCTCCCCTGCAGATCCCTGGACAGCCCCATCGCCCAGGCAGAGCCTCAGGAGCCCTGAGCATCGCTCCAGCTTGTGGCTCAGCCAGCATCTGTGGGACTCTGCACCTTGTCCAGGAGAAGGTAATTAGTTTTTATTTAATATCTACTGTAGTAGGACTCTGATTTCTACTTGAGGCTATGCATACTCCTGCAGGAACTGCAATGGCGAAGATGGCAGCATGGCAAGAAGCCAACCGCTCTTAGCACCACGCCGCGTCCCTCTCGAGGCAAGTGAAGGCAGCCCCAGGGGGCTGCCACATGAGGCCAACCTCGTCAGCGCTGCGTAGAGAAGAGCTGTGGTAGGGACCATCCCCACAGGGCCACACCGGACACCTGGGCCAACTTCAACTTCAGTTCTGTGCTAGGTAATGTGTTCTGTGCTGGGCCTCTGCGTGGACACACTCCTTCACAACTCCAGAGCCTTTCATGTGATTTAAGTGAATTCAGGTCCAGATCTAGTACAGTTTAGCCAATACACTTTGGATTCACACCTTTAGGTAATTTGGATTATTTTTCCTGAGAGTCCCTATGTAAACAAGCTGCTAGAGATGTTGTGAAAGTTTAAAAGATTTGTGGCAGAGGAAATAATTGCAAGATCAAGGTTTGAGATTGCAGACAGGGTGTTAGAAAGCTGATTAAAGTTCAATCCAAATAAAACAGATGGATGGCTGGCAGGAAAGGGGAAATGCTTTTAATACCCAGCTGATCTGTAGCTAAGACTGAGCTCTCTAGTTGAAGAGACACACTTCGGGGTTTTCCCTTTTACAACAGAAGAAGTGTAAGATGTAATGCAGGGCAGTCAGCATGCTTTGCACCTCCCACCTATTCAGAAATGGTGACAGGTTTCATTCTCTTAAAACTCCACGGACAGGCTGAACATTTCAGAAAAAAAAATCGCCACAGAGGTAACTTTGCTCCAGTGAAAGCCAATTCATGATTGATACGAACTTTCTGAAAGCCTAAGGGCGTCTGTAGAAGTTACTGGGAAGGAAAGCCAGCCAGCTTAGAAGTAATCCTCAGATGCCAGTAGGCAAATGACGCTGTTCGGAAACTTATGCAGAGAGATGAATGAACAGAAAGGAACTAGATAATCCATTTTTAGCACAAAATAAATCGAGTGCTAGGCTGACCCAGTGATCTCTACTAAGAAAGTTATTCATATTGGTTATAAGCAATCCATCAACAAATCATGAAGCTGGTGAAACTCTTTAGACAAAATAAAAGGCATTATGGAAAACTGTGGAAATACCTCAGGTAACTGGGCAGGCAGTTAAAGCACAACAACACATGAAAACACAGCAGAGGAAACAGCTGGGCCACTCACAGTTTTAGCTGCTCACAGGGAGCAACTTCAGAAACACTGAGGACAACTTGATTAAAAAAAAAAAGAAAGAAAAAAGCAGCCCTACTTACTGCTCAGCAACAGCCAGGGCAAACAGAACAACAACAACAACAAACAGCTGGTGTGTTACACTGCTTAACGAAAAGGGCAGTAAGACTTCCTTGCAGCACATAACAGCAATGTATCTCTGGCTTGAACGGAGTGGACTCAGACCTCATCTGGCATCAGTCTCTAAGATCATGAACTTCAAGCAGCGCAGCTACGCCAGCGCTTCGTGTATGCACCTCCTCTCGCCCCAGTAAGAAAGTAGTGACTGCTAATAAAACTCAAGGGCCACCTGCTTAGGCTGCTGAAAGTATGTATTTTTAACACCCACTAGAGAAGTTGTAATCTTCAAAATATTCTTGTTAATTGATGTAATGTCAAACAAAAGCATACTGGAAGCCTGCCATTAGGTTTGATTATTTCCAATTGAAATGTTTGCAAATATGGGTTCAGTGGTTTGGGATAAATGTGCTTGTTTAAAATGAGTCTCCATACCACACAGGTCCTCACGTAGCTGTAGTTCAGAGAAAGCCGACAGCTCACGGCAAAATCACAAACATGCAGGCTTCACGTCCCCCAGTTTTTGAGTGCTCTGACAAAGATGAGCTCCTCCTCTACCATTATTATTCGTGCTAATGTCATTTCTAATTGTTACAGTTGAGAACAAGCGCTCTGTGTCAGGTGCGGTAGGAGGGGGGTTCCTTTAAGTCATGTATCCTGATGGCAATTTGAGTTGCTCTGCAGGCTGGCAGCTTCTCCAAGGGGCTAGCATTAAGGGCATACAAAGCCCAGGACAAAATATTAACCTTTCGCACAGACAAAATACTTCTTTTCCCCCGCCCCCACCCAAGAAAAGTACAGTTTTGACTTTCAGGAACACTGGGTCACTCAGCACTTGCTTTTTCTCCAGGGTTTTCTCCACTGATACATGCTGCCTACACAAATTGGACCAGGGCACTAATGAAGATATTCACAGCACCTAATTTTAGGGATCTGAACTAGAAACTTTAAATGCTCATCTGAAATGGTTCTCCCAGTCATCTCTGCTGGTCATGCAGGAGCACTAAGGTGACACTGCAGCTGAGCTGACCTAGAAGGCACTGCCACCAAAAGAGGAGGTCTCATACCTGCCTTTGCCCTGTCGACGTATTTCCCGCCCTTCCCCACATTGCTTTTTGGCTCAGGTGCTACGGCCTTAAACTCCTGATGTGGCCAATGCCACAGGGTGCTCTAACCCACAATTGCTTGGTGTGATGATGACCCAAGCTGATAAGTCTGAACAACAAAAACAAGCACTTCCCATACTTCAAAACCTGAGGCAGATGGTACCAAGCACGGTTTTAGGCCAGACTTCATCTTTCTGTTTGGAGGGAAATGACCCGGGGGTGGGAGTTACAGCTTCCCTCATGCCATGCCAGGCTGCCTCTCCGCCACCTGCTGCAAATGGGGGCCACCACCTGCCCGCCAGGCTACAGGGAGGGCTCTGGGGTTTATTCCCACACCTCTGCATGGTATCGCTTTTCCTCATGCAGCCTGAGAGGGAGCAGATGGAGCTACAAATCTGTGCATGGGCCGCCACATCCATCCCTTCCCGGCCCACCTTCCCATCCCTTCCCGGCTCACCTTCCCAGCCCTTCCCGGCCCACCTTCCCAGCCCTTCCCGGCTCACCTTCCCAGCCCTTCCCGGCCCACCTTCCCAGCCCTTCCCGGCCCACCTTCCCTGCCTCGCAGCAGGGCTGGGGAGCTACAGAAGAGAATCAGGGCTTTAAATCTCTGCGTCACCAAAGCCAGGGCTCTGGTACTGTTGCCTAGTGAGACACGTAAGGAATGAAGTAAGAATCCTCAGAGGGCCATTTCCTGGATTTGTAGTTCCAGTAAGATTCGTAGTATTTGTGTTTAATTATTTTACAATGCCCCTAAAATCTGGAGATAATTTGCGCTTTCTGCTTATGCTGTAGAAGGTATAATAAACATCTCTCTAATGCCCAGTAAACACTTGCCCCTTATTGTTCTCTTTATTTTTATGCATGCATTCAATTTCATAGCAACAATAAAGTTACCCCAGGCTGCAATCTTTTACTTCTTGGGTGGTTAATGGAGACGCTTTGGCCATAGGGCCTCAGTGAATGGGCTCTCCCCTGGAGCTAAATTATAACTGCCCAGATATTCATTATTTTTACTTATTATTTAATTCTAACATAGGGCAAAAATGGGGCTTTGGTCTTTATTCAGGAAATGTCTTATAAAACCTGGGGCTTGCTGGACACAATCTTAGAGGCATTAACACCTCAGGCCTGTTTTTAGATCAAGTTCAAATGTAGTCAAATCCACTGACAGCAGAGATGATCTTGAGTTGCACCAAGATGAAAGGGACCAATAAGATGCTTCCCAAGAGGCTCATAGACCTGTGCAAGCACATACTGCAGGATCATACGTGTAGACTCACAGTTTACAGGGCTGCTACTTGAGTGAAACTCCCAATTTTGGATAAGGATCTGACAAGACACCAAACAAACTACTTCACATTTCGTGACTGTTTGATCCATAAGTTTCTTTACACCAGGTCTTAACCATACTCCAGCAAAATCTTTTCACCCAACATAAAGCTTCCCCCAAAAGCTCTGATTCAGGGACAAGATTTCCTTCCAACTTTGGCAACAAGATCATTAACGAGTTTGCATGCATGGAGGGGAGTTACCCTCCTCTTCCCCCTGCTCCAAAGTGAGAAATCAAAATGCCATATACATTTAAAATTTCTACAGGAAACTTTACCCTTGTTCATAAAAAGTATCCATTCAGAAAACTACATCTTGACTGAATAGTTTGATAAATTTAACTGGGGGAAAAAAAAAGAGATCATTTTTATTTCTTCTGTTTCCTCTCATTGATTTTTCTCCTCTTCTTAATACTATTCCTAAATTTCAAGCACTGTTGATCCAGCTCACCACACAAACTATGGAAATGACCACAGTAACCTTTCCTGATGTGTTACTGACTGCAGATGCACAGAAGCAACCTGCATTTCTAGAGCAAAGATTGATTTGGGGGACCAACAGATGGCAGAAGAATCCAACTCCAAGATGATGTTCAGCACCCATACACAGAAGACAAATCACTAATCACTCTTTTCTTTTAGGGATGGGGTAGAGATATCATTTATAATTAATCTGAATTCCTCTCTGAAAAAAAAATTAAAAAGAGTAATCATAGACTGCAGTGCTCAGCATTATTTTGTTCTTGGAAAGCTCTGAAGATGAGTTGGATAAGTGTCATTGCATGTTCGATGCATGAAACAAGCTGAACCATTACGCTGGATAAAATAAAATCAGATGTTTAATACTAGTTTAATACGGGAAGAAAACCAGCTATATTTACTGTAACTCAAATGAATTCAACTGCAACCAGTTATGTCCATGGTTACTTGGCAATGCATCTTCAGGTCACATGGGAAGGGAATGTTTCTGAGCCAGGAGCCTGACCACCACAGATCAGTCTCCTCAATTTCTACTGCCCTGAGCTGAGAGAAAGGGCAGCAGCATTTTTCAAGGAAAGGTCAGAAACAAGTTCCATCCTGCGCAGGCTCCAGATGCTATGAAGTATTACCTTTCTTTACTTGGGATTTATCACAAGACACCAACATTGTCATTAAGTAATAAGGAAGGAGACGTGCACTGCTTTGTATTTGCACTGTTATTGTGTAAAACAAGAAACACACACAGAACCATCACTCAAGTGTCAGCTAGAAAATATTTAGGAAGTGCCACCAGGGATGACTGGCAAACAGCTTTCTTTGCATCATCAACATCTTTCAGGCCACTGTATTTGAACTAACGCCAGCATGCCTATGGGAGACTATGCTGACAAAATGGATGCAACTAAATTCAATGCACTTAAAACCACCTCAGATAGGCAATCGCCTGACATAGTAAAAACTTAAAAATATATTTTTTTCAAATAGCTCCTGAAAGTCTTGCCTTAATTTTATCTGTATCACCACTATGAGGTAGTGATAATTACTTTTTCCAGAGTAATTCAGTTCTTCAAGCACTGCAGACTATCACCATCGCTGTGTATATGTTGTGGTCCAGAATTGTGGTTGCCATCTTAAATAGACTGCACACATGCTGAAGTGTAGACCATAGAAATTCACGGATTCGTTCCAAAGACAAATAGCAATTCAACCTACATTTCCTGAGCAGAACCACACCAACCAGTCGGTGCGGTCTCGGGGGACCCAGGAGGTGCAGACCTAGGAGCAGGGCGAAGAGGAGCCGGAGCCAGGCGCTTCCCAGCCCCACACAGCCCATGGGGCAAGGAGGAGGCAGGAGACGCTGGCCAAAAGTTGGAATGAGAGTGACCCGGATGAGGCAGAAGGAACCTGCGGGCAGGCCAACCCAAACAGGTCGCCCAGGGACCTCCTTGAAGGTTTTCAAGGCCCAACCCAGAGCTGAGCCTGTCTCAAGCAGGGGGACAAAGAGGTCCTTCCCAGCCTTCCCATGGCCCTAGGATGCCATGAAATAAAGGTTATTGTAGTTCTGAGAACAACAATAACATTATTTTTCTTAAAGATACCTTTTATCTGAAATGTATGAACAAAATAGCTTAGGATGAGTCTGAGCGTTTCCGTCGGTTCAAAATGAAGTACCTCCTTTTTAGAGCATTAACTTGTAAGCAACTAAAGCGAAGTAAACTTCAAACAGTTTCAAATAGAGTAAATGAGAACTACTACTTTTTGCAAGTGTTTAACCAAAACACACTTAAAGAATTTGTTGTTCTTGTTTCCTTCCCAGCGGGAAATTAACTAAATCAGCAAAAGGTGATGCAGTGCTCTAATTGATCAAAATCTCAATTTCTTGACAGAGAAAAAAAAAAAGGGCTCAGATTTCACACAGGCAACTATAGAACTTTGTTACAAGATCTTTCTGTGTCTACTGACAGTTGAGGAAGCAATTTTAGGAGGCACTACATGTCCTTACTTCTAACCGACTGCAGGGGAAATTTTACGTGCCGAGCCTTTCGCAAGAACGCTCAGCATCCTGCCCCACTTCCTCTGGGAGCTGACCTTCACTTTCAGCCCACTTTAATCATGCTGCAGATTGAATTATTAAAAAAAATATATATAAATCTGGAACACACTATTACTATGGGCAGCTATTGTTATTACATAAACAACACTTTTGTTCTTGTTTTTCTATTTCCATGCACATAAAACAAAAAACAACATGAAATTAAATACATCACACTAAGTGATAAGTTGTTGCTGGAGAGAAGTGAACCATAGAGAGGTATGACACGGACACCAACAGGCAGAATTTTTAAGAGAGGTAGAGGCTTTAATCTGCAGCTTTTTGGTTATTTCCTGCACAAATTCCAGTGAAAACTAACTAATTTTCAGATTTCAGGGCACTTCTCAGCATTCTGCACTGATAAATTGAAAAAGATATTTGACAAATATTTTTGCTTCATAAGTTATTTTTAAAATATCTCTTAAAAAATGAAATGATTCAAAATTTTAGGTCAAAAGAGTTTGTTTAAATGCATCCTGTCATATGTAAAAGAGACCCAGAAATGGTTTTGCTGTTTGATATCACTTGAAACTCGTGCCTACTCATTAATTGGTAATATCCATGTTCACTTCTGGTCCACCTAAATAAAGTGTGTTCCATATTGATAAAAAACAGCTGAAACTAATGGGAAGGTGAGGGAGTGGGAGGAATCAGAGGAATTAGGAAGGGGTAGGGCTGCTCTTTCAGATCTTCAAAGTCACTGCACTGTCTGGACTCACCGAGTCATTTATAGGCATGACAAATCCAAGCAGCAGTATCTTTTCCCTGTTAAGTTGAATAGAAAACTGATCATACTCCCTCCTTTAGACAGAGACTTTGCTACAGCTATACATTTTTGTCATCTGCAGGCTGGAATATTGCGGTTTGCTCTAAGAAGAGCTAGCATGAACATTTCAGCTGGTGCAGCCAGAATAAAAGCTCGTTTCAAAACCAGGGAGATTTAGTCATAATTCTGGTATGTCTCTTGCCGTTTTATTGCCTTCCTCTGCCATTCTCATTTCAAGGTCTAGGGGCATGATAAATGCTTTCGTCCTTGTCTTTCACAAGATAAATCATGCTCACTAAACAGTGAAGCTCTCCTGGAGATGCCTGTACCTGAAGATTTTCGTCCTGCAAAGCTGGGTCTCTCTGCTACCAGGTCTTGTGCTTCTTCCTTCTCCCCAGACCCACGGGTTCCTGACCCATAGCATCTACTGTTTGATGCAATCCTATCAAAAAGCGCATCTCCCATGTTGCTGCATCTTGGCACAAAACACATCCTTCTAAAAATCTTGCACCTCACCCTAAAAACACCAAGAGAACACTCGGAAAACCAAAACCAAGATTACTCCGGCAGGAGGCCCCTTACTTACCAATGGCACTCACTAATTCCAGAGATCACAACACCGTGTTGCCTTCTTTCTGAAGGCTGGTCTTTGATGAGAAAGTCTGCAAAATAGGTTCACCTGCCTCCTTCATGGTAGATATCCCAGAGACACAAAATCAGTATGTCAGGTTAGGCATCTTACTGACAGCATTTTTTGTCATTCTGAATTTCTAGTAATTCCTTCCTTGGGCACCTATCTCAGAAAATCCTAGTAACACCAAAGAGAGCAGTTGCCAAAGTATGCCTATATATTTCTATAATACATTTTATACTGGTCTTCCACTCACTGTATAGGAAAAGCTTTCAAGTACTGTAAGTAGGATGCAAGACAGTCTGCAGTCAGACCCAAACGTCTCCCTTCCCTGTATGACTGAAACAACTGCAATCTGCCCTCTGCCACATATCAGCCTAAGCACAAGAAAAAAAAAGCAGCATTTCTTACCACAGATTACTTTTAAACCAGACAGAGAGGCAAGGAGGAGAACAGAAGACAGACAGCACCTGGGACAATCAGCACTGTGATGCACCAATTTTACACCTGTAAATCTCTATCGCTTTGAATTGAATTATATGACCAGCAACCTGGAATTCAGTGGAGGTAAATCATGCCCTCTGCAATTAAGAGAAGCACAGTGATTCATTCTGTAAACGTCAGCCCCTGAAATAAAAGATAAAAATGTATAGGCTATAAAAGCAAGACAGAGACAGGGAGAAACATATCACCTATAAAGGTGCAGATAAGAAAATAACATCTCTGCAATGTCACAGCTAGAAATATTTTAGCTAAATTTTTGCAAATTAGTGTTCTGCCCTTGCTCCCTTCTGCTAATAAGCACACAGTTGGACGTTGGCTAGGCTTCCCATTAAAGGCCTTTGAGCGGATACTACAGCTTAACTCCACAGTGTTCTCAAGTGCCGTTCAATATAACGAGACAGAATTCAAAACCGGGTGTCTCTGTGCACTACTGCAGCACAATCAAAGCAAAAGTTCGGTCAGACCAGGTACAGTTGGAACTGTCTCGGATCAGAGAAACATGGAAGAAAGTCATCTTATTTTTTACTATGCTTCCATAGCGCACACAGGCTTATAGTTTTGCTGCACCCAACCTGTTACGGCTTTGAACGAGGAAGCTGTGTTTACTGGTCCAAGACACAAAGACAGCACACGGATCATGCGGCAGCTTACTCCTGAGAAACCCACCACTAAGGATGTTATGATTCAAATAATGTTTTTATAAGATTATCTCAAAAAGTCAATCTAATTGTGTAAAATCTGTGCTCCTGTTGACCTTTAAAAGTGAAACAGCCTTTTTCTTCCGATTTACAAAGCGTAGAAGGATGCTCTTCTTCCAGAATTGCTCATCCTCTAAGCCCTGGTTCCCTCAAATTCCATGGATATAACTTCCCAGTCAATTTTCTTTCATTGTATTAGGAATCTAGGTTGATCTTTTTGGAACTTTCTTCAGAATAAGGGCTTCATGGCAGATAGCCTGGTATATACTTATATACTTACTTATATACTGTGCAAGGAATCTGTGTGGCCCTGGGGAGGGACTCCAAAGCCCATCAGCTGAAATTAGGATTGCCTGTTATCCATATAAAATGGCATTTCACATGAGCAAATCATAGTTTGTGGATAAAAGATATATATGACATGTCTTGACATCCTGCATCCTGAGTGCCTGGGTTGTTGGGTATCCGAAAAAGCAAATCCTGCAGGCAACCAAACTGTGAGTACACTTTGCTTTCCAGATCAGATGGTAATGGAGAGGAATTTGTTCTTTTTGTCACATGGCAGCAATCTGAAGGCCCAGTACCTCCTTGTCCTGTCATTTGCTGCAAGAGAAGCTTTGAAAACCTGATCATCCCCGGGACACTTGATGTATTAGTGTTTTTAAACCACCATAAACCCCTTTATGCGATGCTTAGTCAGAAAATAAAACCGGAATTCAGTTTCCCATCTCAGAAGATTCCACACTCACTTCAAATGCATTTATCTGATTTAAACGAGAGGCCTGGAACCTTACTGAGCGGGCAGTGTAGCTAGCGTGAAGGACTCGTGCTGTGATCCAGCACCTCTGGGGTTGCCTCCTTGCATTACGGAACTCTCCAATTCATCTACAGTAAAACAGCCTCTGGTTGAAGCTTCTGATCAAAATGAAAACTTCATTCCACTGTAAGGTATTGATCCATTCCAGACTTCTCTAACCTGCCTAACTTTATCAGCTAAGGCCTTCTGGGCTCAAGACAAAACCATGCAGTTCTGCCTAAGGAGCTCCCGACAGACTCTCCATCATCCTCTTGCCTTTGATTTTTTGGCATTTGAACGCCTAGCAAATTCAGAGGGCACTCAGCCCCTCCTAAAAGACTGCTTGCACATACCACATCATAGCATTTTCCCTTCTCGTAACCAAAGAAAAAAAGCCACCTTTGGCATCCTCTCACAGAGCCACCTTTAAAATCAATCATTTGGCTTTCAGAGGACACAATAGCTTCACAGTGAAGAGCCAAACTAGCAGGGCAGCAGGGGGACTTCTATGAACAGCTTTGCACACAGCCGTAGAGCCTCCCAGGCTCGTGGGACCACACTTATTTTTAGCAAATCTTCCTTCCCTTTTGTCCACTTACGACATCATCATGAACAGTGGGCATTATATAACTCACACAGATAGCCCTTCAAGGAGGATTGCTGTAACTCAGCAAGCTACAAGAATGGGAGTAAATGTACTTTAGCTTACAGCAGCTGATAACAACCATATTGCTGCCCAAGAAATATTTAATCAGATTTCTAAATATGAATTTCACTGTTCTTCATGTTATAGTGCTTAGGTGTAACTATACCTATATAGTACACTTAGGTGTACTATAGCAAAAGCACCATAAAGCTTATATAGACAGACAGCCTGAAGTTATGCCTATGACACATATATATGTATCCTTTGTCCCTTTTAGGAGTTATACTCCTGTAATTTCTGCAGTATGGTTAAGGGAAATAACCTTTTTAGTATAAGGTTGTCTATCCTGGCACAGTTTCTTCTCAAATAGCAAGGGAAACAGGGTATATCAATCTCACTGCTAAAATTGCAATTACACAAGAGCAGCTGTACTGATGCCATTGCTTTAGTAGGAAGAGATGATGCCCTCCACAAAAATGGCTGCATTTTACATACCTGAACATACACCCACACATGCAGCCAGCCAGCCAGCTCTCGCCTTTAATGAAGATATGTGAAGAAAAGCTATGGATTATGTGACACCCAATTAGACAGCATTTTGTACTGGGAGAAGCAGTGTATCAGCAGGACCCTTTTCTGTGGTTGTATTTCACACCTCTAACACTGCATGGAGACACACTCTGATGGCATTAAACGCAAATCAATAAAGTTAGGAGCAGTTTCAATGAATCTCAGGAGATAAGATTGTGCTCTGAAGCTCCGAGGTCAGCCTTAAATTTACTTGTTTCTGAGCATAGATGCTAAATTTGCTGTGCAAGGATATGTATCTCCCACCCCACAACACGTGCTGAATATGCCTTTACCTCTCACTCAGACCAGTGGGACCTTAAGGGGCTGGACAACTTGCAGGAAGAGAGTTACTGAAGTGATTCCTCTCTCTGGACCTGATCACACACTGGGATGCACCCCGTCTATTGCTGCTGAAGCAGGTCGAAGCACGAACAGGTATCATCTTGGAGGAGATCACAGGAAGTCCTTGTGTTAGAAGATAGATGGTGTCTCCTCAAGCTGGTGAACAAGACAGAGCTGCTGGGAAACCTGGACGGGTAGAAGCTGGAGGTACCACTGGGGTGTGTCAGGAGGGCAAGACAGGGCTGCGCTATCAGAACTGGCTGAGCTACATGCATATTTTTTTCCAGCACGGCTGAACAGCATCGCTCCTTGAACAGCTGGCTGGGGCTGAAGCTGGCTCTGCAGCACACAGGCTGCCCGTCTCTGCCACGGATAAAATACTGCCAGGGAAACTTTGGAACAACACACTTTGGAATTAGAGGATTATAAATGCAGGGCACATGACTGCGCCATCTCCCTCGCTCTCCATGACACCACAAGAACAGGAGCAATTGCACAAACAAAGCTTATTTTCATGTTCTTTTTCACGGAGCATAAATAAGATTACTGCATAAGCAGAAGGGCAGTCACACTGGCTTATGTGATGACAGCACTGCGATACTCGGAAGCTGGATGGGAAAGAAAAAGCGACAACAAAAAAAAATCCCTCAGCAGTCTATTTTAAGGAGTCATCTTATATAACAGGAAGCAAGCACAGTTATTCTGGATGCTTGAACACCGTCTGTCACATTGCCATGAGCAAAGGAGGTACAAATAAGTATGTGTGACCATTTGAAGATTATTCGTTTTAATTGGTCCATAATCATAGCGGTTACATAAACCCTCGCAGTTTGAATTAGAAGAAAGTGTAAAGAAATTAAGCCTACATAATACCTAAATCGGTCCAAACCTAGGGAGGAAAATAGTCCCTTCCCCCCAGCCGGCAGGCTCGGCAGTGAGGAGGGTCGCGTGCGGGGTCGCAGGCACCAGAGCCCCTAACAGTGGTCCGAATTCCTTGGGGCGGGAAGATTCGCTCTTGGGAAGGCAGGAGATGTGCGGCTGGGCCTCGGAACAGGGGCACTTTTCTGCCCAAAAGCTAATGCGGAAACGCCAGGCACCTGCACACAGCCCAGCTGGCTCCAGGGTGTCCCTGAGGCTGGGGTGGTCCAAGTGGCTCCTTAGCCACTACCCCAGCTTAGCAGAAAAGAATCGTTAAACTCAAAACAGAATTTTGCTGTTTTCTGTTCTGCAGCCAAACCAAAAAGAAAAACGCTTTATACAGCTACAAGTATTAACTCTGATCAAAATTAACCAAAGAATCCTGGGAGCATTAACCAGGCCGATGCACTTTACCCCAGTAAGGGCTACTTGCTTCTCCCAAGGCTGCTCAGACATAGAGGCAGCAAGGCCGGTTGTATCCAGAAATGTATCATAACAGAGATATTTTGAAACCTTTAGGGGAAAAAAAAAACATATTTATATAGAACTGTGCATAATACATCACTGGCAAATTTTCAGCTAAGTTAACATGGTGTCCCTTCATACACTGCTGTATGATTTCATACCAGCTGGTTCATGGAGAGCTCAAAATCTGTCCCACTCTATCCTGAATTGGTGTGACATTCACTCCTTAGATATGAAACTAAAAAGCCTCCTAATCAACAAATGAGTTTTAGAACAAGTGACAAAAAACGGTAATTATGGTAGCTAATTAAATAAAATAAAAAGAAATATAATTTAAAAGTGATTATTATGAAAGACTAATGTAATGCTTTACTGGCTTTGATCCATTCAGTCCTCACTATGCGAGACTCAAAAAGAGAAAGACTCATTTAAACATATTTGTCACATGTATTAATAAGCCCTCCCTTCACGAGAAAACATATACATATCTCAATAGTTAGAAGCTTGCATATATAAATCCCAAATTAATATATAAACTAAGGAGACACATTGTTTTGATTGTACTTTAAACATGCCAATGTCAGAAGTTTTTTTAAAAGCAAAAAAGTAATAAAACTCCTTTGCCTCACCATTCAGATAACTATAATCACGTTTCTCACACTGCTTTCCAACCCGTCATTATCAGTTCTGTGTTACAGCTAGATAATCAAATGCTCAAGAAAGCTTTCTCCATGCCTGATAACAAAATGTTTGCTCCAGATGTTCCTGGCTGCGTGGCAGCTTTATCACCAAAGTGCAACACTATGGAGGTGAAGACAGCCAGGAAAGCCCACATATCCACGGGGATGGTGCAGACCCCGAAGGAGCAGGAGAGCCCTAAAATGTCAGGAAGAAAACTGGGTCCAGGAATGTTTTATGCCTTCAGTGAATCCAAGGGTAGTAGACCAAGGATGATACCACCTACTGTGTTCTCTCTTGGTAAGACTAAGATTTTTCTCATTGTGCGTTTCTTATTTTTCCAGCCAAGTTTTGAATACACTGAAAAGTCAGGCTCCCACACTTCTTTGGCATGGTTATTCCATGGGGTAAGAGCACAGCTCTCTTTCAGGAAATTGTTCACAATATTCAGATTAAGTTTTTCTTTGTTTTCTCCACTTACTGATTGCTCCAACCCATCCTTTACGCTAATAATAATTTTTATCTCTTTCTTTGAGGGAGTAACAGCCCTCAAATATTTGCGGGCTGTTCTATCCCTCAGGCCACATTAGTCACCACTTAAGCAAACAATAGATATTTAGCCCCCCTTTTTTTTTTAGCATTCATTAATTATTCTTAATCCCCTCTTCTGAACTCCCTCAGTGCTCAGTATCACTCACAATAACAGAGCTAATATTCCCCATATTCTTGCTGCATAATACTGGAGAGGGGAACTCCCCTTTCTATATTCCCATGTTTCTGCACTGGCTGTTGCATCCGGGATCCCTCCATCCCTATTCCTCCTTCAGCGTTACTGCTTCCAGTGCCAAATCCTGCTCGCCTTAGCCACACAGCTAGCCCAACTGGAGCCAAGCCCACAAGCAGGATTAAGGGCTGCCTTCCTCCCTCCCTCCGAATCTCTGTTTACCCCTCAGTCTTTGTTTTTAATTCGTTGTTTTGTCTTTCAAGGTTTACTGCAATGTCCATGTTCAAAGTAATAAAGAGCCCAATTGTGAGGGGTTTCCACATGACTTCAGTAGTATCTAAAGCTACTGAATGTTAAGCATCTAAATACATACAAATCTGTCTTTAGCACTATTAATAATGTATTGTGCTCAAGCCAGCCAAAGCAGATATGTTTGAGACAATTCACAGGCTGATATTTAGGAATCAAATTTCTTTCCAAGTCCTATATTTTCAGAGATGTACACTTCAGCTCCAAGAACAAGGTAGGTATTTTTCACTACCACCCGACTATATTTTTAGAAAGGCAACTCTATATCTATATGGGTGCCCTCGGTATATGTTTACTGAAAAAAGAGAGCTAAAAAGCAGCAAATACTAATGCTTTTAAGAATCAATTAGTATTAAAAATTACTGATTTTGAACCCTGTGAGGCACTCTCTCTGATGCAACAGATGACATTCACTGTTGGTTATCGGTGCTTTTGGCTCATACCAGTAAAAGCTCTACGATGTTAATGCAGATGGCTCTGGACCCCACTACCCTAGGAAGCGGCTACAGAGCAAAGGCTGGGGAGCACCTGCACCACGTTTTGTGCGGTGCGTCTTACCGGCCACAAAACCAACCCTGCCCTGCGGGCTGCAGCGCAAGTAAAGAGAATGAGTGGAGCATGTATCCTTTTCCCTCTTTGTCCCTTTCTCCACCCATTGGGATGCTTTGCCCCGCTGGAGACTTCAAGCGGGAGTAGAGAATGTGCCCTTCTGCAGTAGTTTATGAAGGCAAAGGGACAGTTATACGGCCCATTGCTCCCAGGAGCCTCAGCACATCCACACCTACATGAGGCCAAAGGAGAGACCTAGTCAACTTAAGTAGCAGAAGAAGACACAAGCCTGGCAAGACACAGGGAGGTGACAGAAATGCTCATCTGCACAGCACTAGTGCTTAATGGAACACGTTCATCAGAAAAACAGCTCCACAACCCAGCAGAGTAGCTTTGGCTAAGCTGCATCTTGAGACTAAGCTGCATCTGAGAGCTGTATCTTGTTCAACACATGACAGGAGCTACTAAAATCTCTGATAACGATGAGATGATGAAGTAGCATCTACAAATAACTTCAGTACTTTAGCAGCTCCAAACTCACAGCCAGGTCTACACATCCTTCCCCAGGTGCTCCAATGCCAGAGACACAACACAGCTCAGAGCAGCCGTGAATACTCTGTCAGTGAAGGACCTTACTTTCAAATAACATTTTAATGAATGTTTCATAGTGGGTACAAAGAACACCCCAAAAATCCTTTTCTACTGAAATTATATTTAAGAAATCTGACTGTTTTGCTCACATGTACTACGAAGTTCAAATGCTAGCCCCATATTTGGTGTTTGCTGTCTGTAACACACCTGACTTGTCTTGTGATACATTCCATATTTCAACTTTCATGGGCTGTCTCTTTGCTAGTTCCTACTTCTGTAAAAAGTCTCCCAAGCTTTTTTTGAGATTGCATCATCCACAACTACATTTATTTTCTCCATTCTGACTAGAGTTGTCTACATGTATCACGTGGCAGACTTTAACATATATTGTTGATATAATCCAGCACTCATTTAAAATATTGTTCTACTACAACTGACTACAGCTGCAGAAGCCCTTCAGCCATAAGTTTGGGGGGGGTTAATTTTTTTCTTTTAAATGCATTTTTTCCAAAATTAGGTTTTTGTTCCACTAAACACTTTCAGCATTTCTGCAACATCTTAATCAAAATTGTTGCTAATCTCTACTGAAAATCTAGCATCAACTAGAATACTGAATAAAAACAGCTTATACCATAAGAAACAAGGAGGTGGAGAGTGGTCTGGAAGGTATTTAGGTCCTGAAATATCACAGCTTAACATGTTCTCCAATGGTGAGCAACTAAAATGGCCGATTTTCATCCTAAATCCAGACAGCGTCATCCCAACTTCACACCAAGGTCTCACATGTAAAGCATTTCCTTTATTTCTACAACAGCCACAGCACATAACCACATCTCACCCATGAAGACACTGTATACCGCTTGACTGGCCCAGTGGATGCACTGCTCACTATTTACTCAAAATGTTCAGATAAATGAAATAAGTGGTTGCATAGTAGTAGTGAGAAGATTTTCTTATCCCTTCCCCCCACAGAATTTCTTGCACCTCCTCAAAAGCTGCAAGCTGCTGGCTATAAGCAGAACATTGAACTAGAAAGAGCATGAACTGGATCCAGAAGTTACTTTTGTTTTGCAACAACTGCTGCTTACTGCACCACTCCTCTCCAGGTGGTGATGTGCCAAGACACTTCCTGCCATGCAGTAATTGTTAGTACTTGATACAGTTTTGGCTCTGCCCAGTGCAGTGATGTGGTATTTGCTTCGTTAGCAGATGCAGTTTTTGCTTCCTGAAAGCCTGGCTCTGGTTTGCAGTGCATCTAGTAAGTTATAACTATGCTATGACAGTGTGGCTACCACTTGGCTACTTAGAAATGCTGTTCGAAGTCACAGTTTGCAGAGGGCATATGACTTTTTAATGCATTGCATTTCATGTTCACTAATCAGGCTAGATTAAAGCTGACATGTAAAGATCTTGATCTTTTAGTGAAAGGTGCTGTTCTAACAACATCTTTCCACAATAACATGACCAGATGTGGGTTGGAAAACTCCAGGGCCAAGAAGGTGTCAGCCAGAAATACCTACGGGAACCTATCAAAGAGCTTTGTGGCAAGAAAGGCATTCCATAGAAAAAACACGATCCATTAATAATTAGATTAAAATTTTCTGCTGGCAAACCCCTTGAAAGATAAAAGAGGAGAAAAGAAAGAAATGTGAAACTGTATTCAAAGGAAATCAGGAAAATAAACAGAAGTACAACCTAAGGCAGTGCAACATTATCTGCTTGTCGCTTGCAAAACAGTTCTACTATTTCATCTTTCTTCTTAATTGGCAGAATATGAGGCAAACAATTATAATAATCTAAATTAATTTACATTTTGAAAAGAGCATAGGAAAAGAAAAAAAGCATTTATATAATGGGCAATGTAGCAGCAGACAGTGGAGGCACTGTTTAAAGGCAATTACTGTAACTACAAATTGTAAAGAATATTATTTAGGAGACTTTTCATTGAAATTGGTATCATGTTGGTTCAGAAATGACTTAGAGTTGAAACAGCAGCTACAAAATATTACTAAGATGGGCTTGACAAGTTCTTGAATGCTCTTTTTTTTAGCAAATGCACCTGACCTCCACAATTCACTATAGCATCTGACTCTGAAAGAAGAGCCCTGGAACACATGTAATCAGCAATTTTTATGCTATTAAGTATTTCTGCTCCTGAAACACTGACAATTGACTAGTGAACTTCCAAATGAGGCTTCTAGGACTTCAGAATGCCAGAACAAACCGTATAGGTCTCCTTCCTCTTGGGCACATTTCTGCACCCTGACCCAGTGCAGCTGAGGTTTGATCTGTGGGATTCTAGTGCTGGAATGACGGTTCCCAAAAGTATTCAGGGGAAACACTGGGTTGGGGGGATGTCACAGCACCTAGGACGCCAGTGACAGGAGACCTGCTACACAGGGACCAGGGAAAAGGCACAAAGGCAAGAGCAGAAGGGCAGCACATGAAGAGACCCGTGGTGATACAAATTGTAAATCATGGTGGAGGCAACTAGAGGCGACAGATTGGAAAAGTCGTTAAGAGGAACAACTGCAAATATGTCAAAATGCAATTCATACACGAACACCTTGCTGCCCACTGGAACTGCCATTACCTTCCTGACCAGCACGATTTATCTGCTGAAATTGTGATATATATTGCATTCACAGCAAATTTGCTGTTAGAAGACGCTTCCTGGGCAGAGCTTTCCTGAAAAGAGAAAAAAACAGAGCAGCACCTCTGCAGAAACTCCTTCACACGGAAACTCCTTCACACAGCAATCTTTCATCATAAACTCCCTTCGCAGATGGAAAAATCTTTCAGCAGCAAAATCCACACACTGAATGAGCAGTTTTGCCAAAAGTTTGCAGAAAATTCCATTGGCAGTTATCTGCATCATCTAAATCATTCTGTATAGATAACCACAGTGTAAATCTACCCAGAGCTGAAAAAAAAGTACTAATGTTATTTTTAAGCACAAGTTTCCCTGAGTTATAACCTCATATTCCATTCATTTCAGTACATGAATAACAGTTTGGGTTTGTGTAGCTGGAACTGAGTTATTTTGTATAGTGAAAATATGCCACCTAAATTTTGAATCTTCTCTGTATCAACACATCCAAGTTTCCTGATCACAGCTGATATAACTGTACCTATGCCATTTCTGACAGACGCTTGTCCACTCTCCTCTTAAAGACAACCTGTTATGACAACTCAACTTTTTTAAGCAACCCAGGGCACCCCTGCGGGTCCTAGTAACACTGGGCAAGCCCCCAATGCCTTAATTTGCCCTCGCTGATTTTTCTTCCTTTGTTTTTCTTCTTGTTCTCACTTCTGAAGTACTATCTTACCTCTTTCAAGCGAAATATTTTCACTCTGGAAATACTACCTACGCTGCCCAGCACTTTGAGGTAGTAATTTTTACAAGTAGAACACAGTTGCTTCTATTAAGATTAAAAAGACCTCTGCCCCTTTCCCTGGATAACGTGCCGATAAAGAAGGCAAGGAGAACTTGGACCGCTGCATGACCTACTGTAGTAAAGTCTCCATGTTACCTCCATGGATTACATATTGTTTTTACAGATGGTTTCACATTTCAAAAAAGTCACAACACCGCATTTTCAAAGTTTCTAAATACACTTGTAAAAAGAGAGCCCATTCCTTCTTACGACCTGGCACTCAGCAGCCCTTGAGCAAGCTGTGAGCCAAGTCAGAGAGCCTTTACATTCAATTAGTATCTTTGCTTTTCCTCTTGGATTTGTAGCTGTAGAAACCAGTTTAGGATGAGAATGAGCAGGATCCTTGGGCTGTCACTAGTGCAGCTGCGAGCTAGGCAGAACTCCACTTGATATAAACCACACAAAGAAAACGAAGACTGAATTTGCTTCGCCGTTCTTGGCTCTCCCCGACACCTTCACATGCAGTTTGTAAGTTTCCTCTCTTTTTGTTTCCCATGACTCGTTTTCCCATGTCAACCCTGTCTTCATGCTTGATGCACAGCACAATCAATTGCACTGTAGAAAAGGAACTAAATGGAGGAATGCATATTACCATCATCATTTTTCTTATATATTTTTCTTGAAATAATTACTCTGTCTTGTTGACTTTAAATTGGAATCTCTTTGAAGCAGGTCTACACCTATTTCTTATGCTAAGTACATGGAGGTCTGTATCAGTAGAGACTCAGAGCTCACAGAGTGTGTGCCATGATAAGAATAGAAAGAATGGGAAAAAATGAGCTGTTTGAATTACCCTTTTAACTTCAAAGCTTAAAATACTCTGCTTGGGTTATGTTCAAGTTATCGATGTAGCAGTAATATCAGCATCTGGGGGAATCTTCAGCCAGAAGTCTGACAGAATGTTGTCTACCTCAGACAGAAATATAGTAAGAAAAGCCCACCTCAGTATTAATTTTTACTTAGCAGTCAATTTAGCCACTTAAACAATCTATCATATTATGCCTTAGTGTTACAATCCTACAGTATCTGAAATTACATTACATCTAAATAGAATAGCCAATAAAACATGTCACTTTGCTCTGGTTATTTTTGAGGATGACACTAATTCATGTTTCCAGAATTCCAATTACCTCACTAGATCCCAATTAACTAATACAGTGGAATGATCCATAACGCACAGAGGGATAAATGATCTGAAACACCTCCATTTCAAGCCAAATTTAAGCCTTGTTCCTCTGAACAGTACTGCTGGCAGTTTGGGCTGCCAAGGACAAAACGGGTACAAACTTCTGAAGTGCTCAAGGGATCCTAAAGATAAGGCTCCTTACCCCTCTCCTTTTCCTGCAGTAGTGAACTAAGTACGGAGCTTTCGTCTTTCCTCGCCATCAGGGAACACTAGAGTTGGAAATTCTTCCTGAGGAGGTGCAGATTTTTTTTTCTGTGTCTTTCATTAACAGGGCTGTTTAAAACCAATTGTTGCAAAAGGCATTTGGTGTAAAGTTGTATTTTAATAAAAGGGAAAAGGATGGAGACTTTTCCTTGACATCTTTTATTCACAGAAGGGGCACACAGTATTCTGCTATCAGTGACACCCACCCTAGGAAGAGGCTCAGGAGAAGAAGGGAAAAGTTGAGTAAGTTCCTGAAAGAGCTATATTGGGAAGAGATTTCTGGTATTAAGGTCAAAAGCATCATTCCACAATCCTGTCTGACCTTCTGCATAACACAGCTGCAGAAATTCACTCAGCAAGCACTCTCCTGAGGCCATACCTTCTGCTGAGATACCACCTATCTTTTAAACTCAGGAGAGAAAAGGTTTCCTTCACGGCAGAAGTCTCTTCCTGTCCGCCAGGGCTGAGAGCTCTCAGTCCCTCCCCCATGCAGCTGCTCAGAACATTGCTGGGCTATGCACATCACCAGGTAAATAACTAATACGTTTGAAAGCCAAATCAGCAACAATATGACAGTGCCAGGAAGCACAGGCATTACCTACTGCAATTTGGAAGATGCCGATAAAATCCAGTTTTGCTGGAACCATGGCATGCATTGCACATCCATTTAAACATGCCCCAATATTTCCCTAACATTTTGTATGATGAAAATCCATAATTCTAACAACAAAGTGTTGAGGATCAAATAAAACTTATGGGCCACCTATATATGGCCCATAACAAAACACACCGAATACATTTAGACAATGTTTTCCTCTCCATGCATCGGATCTTTTACATTAAATGGAAAAACTTAAAAGCGTGCCAATAGAAAGGGATGAATTTAATTTACAGTTTTATTAAAGGGCTTGCTTTCACAGCTGGGTGTAAGGAGAATGGCCCGTGGTCACAGCCGTGTACATACTATGCAGAAGGGAAACACCAAGGAAACACAGACATGTCAGTGAGGCTGATGTGCCTGACATCCCTTGGACACATTACAGAGTATGAAGCAGTTACCTATTCTTTCACTTGGGCCTAGAACATCCTTCTGCACCTCCATGAACTCACAAATGCTTGAGAACATAGTATTTTAGCCTTTTTAATTCAGTATTAACCCAAGGTTGGACGGGAGCCAGTCTCTGCAGTGATGGAGATTGAGGACAACATAAGGCTCTGCACACTCTCGGAGATTTTCTGAGGGCTCTGACAAGCTGCTGGCAATAACACCAAAAAGCACTGCCAACTTGCTCAAGGCATTCAATATGTTAGTCAATAACAGGTAGTAGCCCAGATGCTATACATATTACTTCTGCCTAATTTTGCTTTTGTATTATCAGGAGCTCAGCAAAAAAAAAAAGATTTTCTAGGCATCATTATAACTGTCCATCCCACCACCACCATCAATCCAGGAAGTTCTAAAGAAAGGATCCCGTAGGTAGCGGCCTGCATCCCCCCTACAGACCGTAGGCTGTCCAGACAGTTCACTCCACCTACAGATCCCTCCTTTTGCCACCCTTTTTCCCAAAAGGCTTCAGCTCTGCGCAGGACGTGGGCTGCAAGAAGACAAATTGCTTTGGCATCATCAGTGAGTGCCGGCCCCTCACCTCCCCAAGGGTTCTGCTTCCTGACACGCAGCCTGAGGCACATCCCTCATGCGAACAAGATGCAGATCTGCCTTGTAAAATGCCGGATGCCCCCTACCCAGCCACCCTGCGATGGACGCAGCCCTGGCAGCAGGGACGCCGTATGGGGACCCAGGACTGCCAGGAGGGGCTCGGTGGCCACCCCACAGAAGGATGAGCATCGCTGCCGTGCAGCAGGGACACCACGTGAGCTCCACACTTCTGCTCCTGGATAAGGACTTGCCTGCTTGGTGCAAAGCAGCTCTTCTCAGACTTCCTCCTGCTGGGGCAAATGAAGGGAGCGAGCGCAGAATCTCTCTGCAGGTTAACGGTCTTTAGCTAATATTCTTGAGGCATTTGTACATTGTGTATAATGTAAAATTAACTTTTCTGCATTGGGGAATCCTCAAAAAAGCAGCAATCCTCCAAGAGGGCCAGATCACATATAATCACTTATTTGTGGGCAGTATTTCCTAAGAGCAATCTCAGCATTACATACACAAATGAGAACTTGTATTTGAGAAGAAAAAATGAATGAGGCTCCTACAGCTCATATTGCCTAATGCAGTGCAGCAATTGCCCAGGACTCCCTACACATCTCAACACTGCCACAAGATCTTCATTCATCTGCACAGCTCCATCAGAAGAAAAAATATCCCCTCTATTTTGTTGTGTTTAAAAATGGTCCCATTAAAGCTCACAGTCCCTTTAGCATTAGGAGCAGAACTGAATTTGGATATCCTAATCAAATACCCAGACTTGAGTTTTGAACAGGTATTTCTTGCATGTGCAGGAACTGCTTCACTACCTAACAGTCTGCGCTACAGGAAAATGTGAATCTCCTGTGGATGCTAACACACACAAGGAGTCTGGGAGGTAAAGGGGCACTAAAAACCAGCAAAAATTGTTCTTGCAATACGCCACTACTGCACTCCCTGGTTAGGATTTCTAATTAAAACCTGCTTTCTCTAAACCTCTTTTCCCACCAATCTCCTCCTCCCTACCTATGTCATTAGAGCTTTCCTAGGGATTGCTCCTTACCTGTCTGTTAGCTCTATTTAAATAGGTTATCTGATGTAAAAGCACTGGAGTGAATCAGCAGTTGCGGGGGGAAATGCAAACGCTGCGGCTACCAGGGCCGCCCGCCTGCCGGGCCGCGCACGCACCGCGCCACGACCTGCGCACGGAGGCGTGCGAAGGCTCTGCCGCTTCAGGCCCCAATATACTGTGTTATAGAGGAGAGCAACTGCAGCGGACAATGTTTTGTTGTTGTTTTTGTTGTTGAAGGTGTTATAAACACATTTGAACAGGTAAGATGGAATTTTTGGTTCATTAATTGCCGGCCAGGAACAGGGGATAGTGGGGGTCAGGAAGCTGTGCTGTAAAACAAGGGTCTTTGAAGAGTCTTAGCACCTGCGGAGTGACGAAAATTGCCCAAAACCCAACCACGATACAGAGAATTGGTCATTTTGATACTGGATTTCACTGTTTGCGCCTGGACACTGGCTCTGCAGTGGACTCATTAGTTTCTGTCTGGTCTTTAAATTCTTCAAGGAAAAAGCAAGTGTCAGCAACTGAAAAGCATAACGGCTTGAAAACCATTCCCTTCTCCCCTGCCATCCCATAAAAGACCAGTTTCAACAGCACTGCAGAGATAGCAACTTAAAAATTCAGTATTTCTTTCACCCAGCGCAATGGCAGCCACAGCATTTCCATCTCCTCACTCTTTCCAATGGCTGCCTCAAATAAACAGGCCTTAGTTATGATTCACAAAGTCCCTTTGCCACATGCTCCCCTTCATCCCAGTTTCATTCCTAATGCAGGTTTTGACATTGGTGGAGTAAATGATAATCTGCTACTCAGCTTCTAATTAAGCATGCAGAGCTGATAGTGATAACCTTAGCATCTCTAGCTGACTTTCCAGTTTAGAGGCCCCTGAGGTTTCCAATTCAATTTCTATCTTCTCCCCTCACACAACAATAATTAGATTGAAAACGCAAGTAGAGCACCACGGCACATGTCCTCAGCTCTGCCGCAGTACTGACCATAAGCCTTAAGGGGCAGAAGCAGAAGCTGTCGGAGGAGAAAACCTTTGACCAGAGGGCAAATGAGCCTTTGACAAAAAAACTTCATTGAAGAAAGATACAGATACATTTTGATTTTAGTCTCCAGTCTGACCCATATTAAAGTATCAGAAGGCATCGCTACCCTTCCCTTTATCCAGAGGCCTCGCTTTCCATTTAAGAAGGTGTGTAACACAAACTGCTCATCTGTCTCTGCTTCCAGAACATTACACAGAACTATACATTTCTACCATTTTGCATGTTAAAAGTCTTCATATTCTCCTACATCAGTAGTTTTGCAAAGTTTCATGATCCTAAACACCTGTAAATGTGTTCATTTCCCTCTAAGATTAAAGCCAACATTGTTATCTGAAACGACAACAAATTATGTGAGATCATCTGTGGGTTGCATAAAAAGTTGTGTTGAGAGAAATGGGGTTTGGAGTCTCCACATAAACAGAAAGCACAGGGAAGAAATGTAATGTTTGTGGCTTCCCCTCTACTAGATGCATCTCTATAAGGAACCGTAAAACCTGCCAAGCGCCCTGTCGACTCCGGGCAGCCCCAGTGAGGAGCGCGATAAGCTCTGGTGCACAGGCTGGTCTGGCAAATCCTAAATCTGGCCGGGGACAGCCGCACCTACCCAGTTCAAACCGGTTCGGATGCGCGTGTTCAACTCTACGTCAACACATGTGGGCAGTCAAGTAGCTGGCTTTGAGAACTACAGCCAAGGTCTATATATAATAATATTAAAGCAACTCTTGATAAAATTCTCTTGAAAAGACAGCAAGACAAACAATTTTTTAAAAAAACTCTCTTTGTCTGGGCTGTTAAAATAATGGTATCTAAAAATACGACTGCAACATCCTACGCCAATGAAAAACATCAGCTATTGCCCCCCCAGATATTTCTGACTGAAAGTCGAGGAGAAAAGCACAGGCACCTCAGTGCCATAAGATGGAATTTTTCGTTTACAAGGTTTTCATTCAGTAATAGAGCAAGTGTTTTATAATTTAAAAGACATTGGTAAATTCATATTTTTTTCACAATACAGTTTAAGCCAAAGAGAACACAGGCAGATACATCAATTTATTATGTTACTAATTAAGGACACGGTTCTATATTTCTTCTACAAAGAATGTATACAACTAGAGGATATTTTTTTTAAAACGTACTTCAGTGGGATTTTTTTTTCCTCTCTTCTCATGGGAAATTCCCATCAAATATAATAAGGATGAAACCAATAAAAGTTTTTTAAAAATTAAATAAACTCCACAGAAATATCTCTAAACAACATACGGGTCATCGGAGAGTTCAAAAAATATTTACAGAACTAATTTAATTAGCCTTTTAAATCCTACAGGCTGCTTTAAGAAGCGCATGAATGGAAGCCAGTCCTCTACCAAATTCTACAGACTTTTAAATCAAAGAAACAGACAACCCCAGCTCTTCTCAGCAGCAAGTTAAAAGAAGCCTGCATGCATGAGCAGTGGAGAGTTTTCAGAAGAACTCATTTTAGCTGCCTATTTTAGTAGGTTCTAATACTGCAAGTGGCAGAAGTGAAGGCAGGAGGGAAGCAAGGCAGAATGACAACTATGAAAGCACGCTTTTTACACCTTGGCAGATGGAAGGAAATGGGGAAGTACGCAGCAAATGAATGATTTAAAATAATCTTATTATAATAAACCATAGGATGGAACGATCACTGAAAAGGAGGACATAATAAGATACTTGGTACATTAGCATAAGAAAACACTGAAATACCAAAAAACAGACATTAATGCTGACCCTCTTTGTATGTTTCCCAATCAGACAAAACTCTTTGGAAAAAATCAACAGGTTTGGTTAGTAGTTTGGGTTTGTGAGAGGGAGCGAAGGGAGATGGGAAATGGATTTTTTCATTTTGTTTTTAAATTGGGAAAATACGATTGGGTCACTACAATCAAAAGAGTATGCGAAGTCAAGAAGCCAAAGATACTAGGGAGACGACAAATGCAGAAGCGAAGTTGTTTGAATGAACATTTCCAATGGCCTCCTTGCTTAATTTAAAACATCAGGAGCTTGTCTTGGAAATGATAAATTGAGACAACATTTTCAGGCTCCCTTGGTGCCATTACACCCAGTCATACGGGTGGCATTTCTTTCATTTCCACTCCATGACTTCATCACATGTAATTTCCCACCAAAAAAGAATTCAGAAGGGAAGTACTCCGTGTACAAATACATTTTTCTATGTCTACATCTCTGATCCATGTATCTTAATAATTGACGTAGTCACGTAAGTTGACATAATGATCAAGCATTCTCATTTTAGTCTCTGAATTTGAAAATCAAACTGCAGTCTTTTAAAATTATGTGAATAAAATTACTGTAATAAGAAATATATATGCAAAAAAATCATCTCAGTTTTGGTTCTTCAGTGACCTCTCTGAGTTACTGACTTAGCCAATATGTGCTGTCTATACTGAGCTTGGGAAATCTGGCTGGAAGTACAGACATTTTTTCCTATCTTTATTCAGAATTAACTCGACCTATTATGAGACTCCTGAGTCAAAAAGTCCCTGTGAACATCCACAAGTAAAGGCCCCTGTAGGACTGGGACTGATGGCAATAGGAGTTTCAGTACTATGGTATCATTGTCCTCATTTCTCTGGACAACTCTCAAACGCATTTGAACAGTTCCCTTATCCACTAAGTGTATTTCCTGCTTGAATACTTCATTGCGTCTTGCATCCACAATGCAGATTTGTATTGTTGTGAAAAAGGAATCATGTTATCCATCTTCAAAGCCTTTGATACATTTTTCAAAAGCCGATGAAGCATATATTACAAAGGAAAAAGAAATGGAAAGAGCCTGTGCTAACCAGCAACGCAGGAGGGCTGCAATTCAGAGAAGATTACCAACTCCTTAACACTATCTTTGCAATCCCTGTATCTTACAGTATATTAGGATATATTTTGAAACCATCGTAGTCAAAAGCAGACATTGTCCTGGAAGTAAAATGCAAGTCATTTAACAGCAGAGCTGCCCAGTACAAAGATTCACTTTTTGTCAAAGAAAAAAATACATGTATCTTCACTCAGCCTTTGCCTAACTGTATGTCTCGGTGTATTGATTGTTCTGCTTCCCCATCCTAACATCCTATCAATTCTGCACAGCAGCTTCCGCATACACAGTTCTCTTTTACCAGGACTTACAAAAAACTCCTACCGTGATAGCAGCAGACCATGACTGACACCAAAGAAAAAACACAATGGTGCAAAAGCTCATAAGGTCAGCAAATATCCATGATGGTACTGGTTTTCTCACTTTTTTTTCTTTCAGTCAAGCTTCACAGATGCTTCCTCCTCCCACAAGAGTCAGCCTGCTGATTCATCAGTATCCTTTTACTCATGCATCCCTCCTGCTGCCTCTGACAGTGCCAGTGGAGAGCCCGTACAAAAACCTGCAGATTTCTTACTCTTTCCTTTGCTACATACCCAGCTTCTTGTGTTAGGGTGCACTACCAGGACAGCATGCAACATCAGTTGAAAATGAGTGGGCAGTATAGAAGCTGGAGTCAACTCATCATATAAGCTTTGTTAAGACCTAGCTCATTAACACGACCCCCATGTTTTCCTACTCTAACAGTCATAGCTCTACAACCATTTTCACCCAGTCTATATTTTCCCAACTTAACTGGCAGTACAAATTTTGATCCGACTGGGAGAAAAGCATCCAAAAGTATTTTTATTGAACTAGCTAAACTGCAAGGTACAGTATTTATGCTGGCAGATCTGCAAACTGGAGAATATATCATACTTGATCTAGTTGAAAAAAACTATGAAGGCAAAATTAGCCCTTTATATATCTTAAACAAACATGAACTGGCAGAGGGGCTTGGCATCGTTTCACTGTTTTGCACCAAGTAGCCGGTGGTTTTCATTTAGTTCTGGTTGTCCTCAAAACAAATCAAGCAGTTTGTGAAAACACAACCTGACTTACATTTTCACTTGTTGATCCCTCTTGAAAGAGGGATGCCCATGATGATCTAGTTCAAGAATCACTGAGGAATATGCCTTACATTTCTGAGTCCAAATGCAAACTCCAAGTGCTTGGTACATGCTTTTGTACCTTTCTTAAATAAGGCTATTGATATGTAATTCCAACTTTATGAGGTATAAAAACTAAATGTCTTACTAAATGATGCAGAGACTCCTTCACTAACAAAATAAAGAACAGTGAGTTTTCATTTGTCTACCATCCATATGCTTATGTTAAGTAGAGAATAGGAAAACCAAGAATGTAAGTACTGAATACTGAATTTATTTCAGTGGTGGTTAAAATCCCATACATGTTGATCTGCCAATACTGCCTCATCAAGAAAGTATTCTACACTGTGGATGGAAGAGAGCATAAAGCATGATGAAATTCTACTCTATTCCTAGTTTCTAAACCCAGCACTTTAGAATTCCCATTCCAGATCCTGATTATCGGTACAAATACAGTATATTTTTCACAGTCTTTCATTTTTTTTAGCAGACATGATGTATTCATTGAAACACGACCCCTTCTTTATCAAGAAAACTAGCCACTTTTTTTGCATAGTGACTTCCCAATCAGCTTCCATTGGCCTGTACTGTATTTGCTTCTGAGTTTTAAAGATCAAAGGCCACTGACTCAATACTGTGATGACTGCACGTGGCATACAAACCACAGAACATGCAAAGAAGTATGAATCAGTTTTTGCTATTAATTAAAGTGAAAGAATCAACTTTTTACTGTGTAATTGCAGCTTTCTCTTCAGATGCAATAAAAGCAGGTCCAAACATTACCCTTCATCTGTCTTTTTCTATTTATGCTTCAGAAACCACATTTTAAATTTCTCATAAAGCAGAGACGCTCCAAACCAGCTATTTCATGTTACTGCAGGTTTGTCATGTTTGAGGATAAGAAAGGTTTGACTTGTAACCAGTTTTTCAATGCCATTTTCTCTAGTTGACTTGTCACTTTAGCTTCATGACCCAGCCAGAATTAGAGGATTCAGTCTCACCCAACCATTTGCAACACCATTTAGGAACTTTACTTCAAAAGTGATTTTTATTCCCTTTAAGAAATGCTAGCAGAAGTCATTTTTGAGCTGCAACTGAAACAGCTGGAGAAGGAAGCCCAGTGAATAACAGCCAAACCAATATCCTGTAGAGCAAAAGGGCAAGCTGTCCAAAGCATCTCAAGCACCGTTTAATTTTCTTTGCATGTGAGACAGACCAGGAAGTCCTAAACCCTCCAACTGATTCCAATCTGAAATGATGCTAAGAGTGGCAGCCTGAGGTTCTCTTTTTACAGTCTTTCAATTATGCTGAGCAAATTAACTCTGCTTTCAAATTCACGAGATCTTTCTCCTCCTACTGCCAGCCCACAGCACTCAAGCTGAAGCCGAACGCACCGGCCCCGAGGGCGGGTTCGGCGCAGGGGCTGCCCCGTGACTCGGGCCCTCACGCACAGGAGGGCCGCGCAGCCCCGGAGCCGCTCCGCGTCTAACAGCAGCGCGGGTGACGTGTGGGCCACAGAGACTCTCTTCCCCCTTTGCTTTATAGGTGCAATAATACTAAGGGGAATTTCAAGTCGTAAAAGTGTATTTCTGCCTTTACAGATGCATCTAGAATACACACAAAGAACAGATCTGTACAGTAAGTAAAGAAATCTCCTTTTTCTCGGTGATTTTTCTGCATCTTCAATCATTCCTCTAAGTAAATCAAAGGAGAAATAATCTCAGATCAATAATTAATAATATATTGACAATTACAGCAAGCAGATGCAGGACACAGTATTTCTTTTTCTCACTATATATCACAATCTTCTCTGCTGCTAGTAAAGGAGAGTTGCCTAGGGACAGACAAGCTCTCTTTGCCAGACAGAGGAGAAGAGAGAGAAGCCCGCTGAGGAACGAACTGTGACGCTGACAACGTACCTTCACTCAATGGCAAGAGTCAGTCTCAATTCACCTGACTGGGCTTGGAAGCAAGTGCCCTGGTTATAAACCTGTCCGCCCTATCACCAGACTTGCTGCTTGGGCTCAGGATGAGCAGATATATGGCAATCACTCAACTGGGTTCACTCCACCTTCAGGCCAAAGGCCAGACAAAGAGCAGGAAGAGTCCAGGATGAAGGGCTTCCCACATTTTCTGGTGGATGCTGTGCAAGTTTAGCAGCTGAGGCTCCTATCTGTCATTTTTCCTTTGTCAAAATCTCCTCTCCTAAACCACACCGCATCCAAGTACCTCTCAGTGCTTCTGCATTCAGCTAACGAAGGCCTGGCTGCAGTTTGCCTCGCAGCTGCCCACACTCGCCCAGAATAGGTGGCAGCCAGGGGAAATGAAAAACAAAGGCCAACATAGAGAACAAAATTTGATACAGCGTATCAAATTCAAAACACAGAACAACAGAATCTGGAGACCACCTGTTTCTAAAAATAAATTTTACCAAAGAGATTACAATGGAATTGCCCAAACACTGAGAAAGAGTAAGTCCAGCAAGAACAGCATTAATTGAGGTGTAAGGACAGTCTACCTGACTAACACAGGTGGGAAATCAACCTCTTGTTACCTTACATGATATATATATCGATCGCGTTTTTCAAGAGTGACAATCACATATGAAAAACAATAGTATCTCTGTCACTCTCATTCACTGTACAAATATGTGATTTGTAGTTTGATATATTTTTTAAGATCATTAAGATACGCAGGCTCCAAAATAGCAAGAAAATATTGCACATTTGTGAATTGACATAGGATCCAAAGAGCCCTTTTCTAGTGATCTCAAATTTGATCACTTGCAAATCTGTTGATTCTGGGAGCAAAATTACCCCTAAAACATTAAGCCGTCTGCCTAAATTCTGATATTCTGCATTAACTTCCACTTCAGATGATTGAACAGCCAGAAACCAGTCCACAAAACTGGCCTTGAGTACCCAATGCAGCAGAAGTCTTGCTTTCTTTCAAATGCTGCATCATGAAATTAAGAGTAAAACTTGTAGCAACGTCCATCTACTCAGCTGCTCCAGATTAATCCGGCAAACCTTGTTCCAACATTGCAGCCCTGCCGCTGCTTCCCACTGCTCTGCAAGTCGCCTCCCAGCTGTGAGGGGCTCCGCTCAAAGCCCCGCTGCTCCAGACCGCGTTAGAGAAGTCAGTGAGTAGAGCAATGACGCACAATTAATGTATTAACAACAAGGGTAGAACTATATAATCATATGCAAATAGCACCCCATTACCATACACTAGCCTCCGGGCAGACAGACGGCAATAAATCCATCGCACTTTTCAGATCTTATCTGCATAACTGGAATGTGCATGGGGAGGCCCAGACACACAATGCAGAGCCAGGAATTGGTAGAATTTCATATTTCGAGAATAAAACGATGAATAAATAAATAGCAAACTGGTAAGATGCCACATATGCAAAACACTAAACAAAGCAGTATTTCTATTTAAATACATAAATAACTTTTTTTTTTCCCAGAAGGAAAAACACAGAGGGATGTTGGGACTGAGATTCTTCAGAGCTGAGCTGATGTTAAAACCAGAAGGAAATTCAGAATGCCCTTGTACAAGTGAACCAGCAGATGATGCTCATTAACAACCGGCCCTAGGAAGGCGATGTTGGAGGTAACCTAAGGCACTGTGAGTGAGGGTTACCATGGCCACTGGTTCAGGGACACCTGGGAGGAGCATAAGGACAGTGAAGAGAATTGTGTCAACAGCATTAAACACATGTGATAAAAATCACGCACTACCAAAACACTGAGCTAACATTAATTTAACGGTGAAAGGGTCGCCCTTAATGCTGTTCAGGAGCGCTTTGTGCGTAGAAGCATTGATTTCATACTGTAGCTCAGGTAACTCCTCCTCCTCCGGTTGTCAGTAAGGATTGTAACGCAAAGGCGTTTTATACAAATGGTGCCAGAAGACTCTGTGGCAGATAGATTTTTCTCTCTTTCTTACTGACAGATTACATCAACTGAAATATCTCTTAATAATTTTAATTAGTTTCTTTTCTTTTTTAGGTCAATTGAAATTTAATTAAAATTATCTCCATAAAGGAGCAGGACTTGCCTAATGCTGTTCAGCATCATTTATTCAGGGCAAGCTACACTCAGATGACTGTCCAGTGGCCCATGACACCTTGCACAATTTATTATCCAAATGCCAAGAGAGAAAGAGAGAGAGAAAATAAATTTGATTTTAATAGGAATATGTAGTTAATGAGTATGAATTTTTCTTATGCTATCATCTAAACTACCTTGTCTGGCATCTGGTTAATTATCAGCTATAGCCGCAACAGAGAGAGTTCTTCTACAAAGTTTCCTGTAAAGCTACAGACTTCTTTTTCTACAAGTTAAAAAAAAAAAAAAAAGAGAGAGAGAGAGAGAGAGAGACTTATTGCATGTAGGTTAATGTAGGTTAAAACAGACAGTGAATAAAGATGAAGCCCAAAGCTAAGTGGTTACCTCTGGCATTAGAAAGGTCACAAAATCTTCACACAAGATAATTAACAGATGGTTATAAAAATGGTATGATTTCCCCCCCACACTTCCCTTTTTCTGACACAAATACAAGAACTAACCCTTCTATATCAAATTAGAGAAGCCCCTGGAAGCTTGAGAAACAGAGCAGCACAAGAAACCTTGCTCAAGATCCCTTCACTTCAACTGTGTCAGAGACAGAGATGGAAAGGAACCCAAGAGCCCCCTTCGCTACTAGGTAGTTCCCTTCCAAGCGGGGATACCCTCCTTGGCCCAGATGCACTAGCTTTGAAGTCAGGTCATGCTGACAGTGCAGTACAAAGCACTACAGTGCCAACCAATGCAAGGATGTGACCAAAATTGTACGCGAAAGACTGGCAATACAGAAAACAACAAAACAAACCAAAAAACCTACCCAGTCTGTAGCGGTTCCCCACTGTCAAAAGCCAGACCAACTCCTATCTGCTTTTATAGGGCTTTAATATGCATCTATATAGCACAGTAGACATTATATGTGTCTTCACATTTCCAGAGACGTTCATGAGGACTGTAATGCCCATTTCCCTGGCACGACAAAAGCTCCGCTCCTCCAATCCCTGTTGGAGTGATGCACAGAAAAGACGGACAAGCGGTAAAGAGAAGTACCAGAGAGCAACACCTGCAGCATTTCTGAGCGGCTTACAATTGTGTTCTGTTTGTTCATTCCTTGAACTGGTTGCCTTCCTCTCTACATTAAAAAAAAAAAAAAAAAAAAACTATATGACTAAATAAATGTCTTATAAACCCAGCAATTGAATGGGAATTTCTTCCTAATGTCTGCCAGCACAAAAATGCTCTGGTATGGAGATGTGAACACTGTATTTGATCACAATTCATCCTGTGAACCGTCATTCATAAACTTTGGAGATGATTAGGTTAGGTTTTTAAAAAAATTATTTACCTGAGCCTACTCAAAAGCATATTTTTACAGACTTGTATCTTAGCTTACTGAAAACTGCTGGTTGCTTTGACTTTTTTGGCAAAAAAAGAATTGATTAGTGACTTCCTGTCAGACTTCCAAACATGTAAGGAAGGTTTCCAAGATAACTACTTCAGTAGTAAACACATATGGGAACAGACACTCTTTCTTGTCTGTGAACAGTTTTGCAGACGAACTCTGCACAAATATTTATCGCAGCAAGTCAAAGTAGTTTCAACTAGTATTGAAGCAAATTTACCGAAGCGATGCACTATCTGTTCAAATTATTTTTAAAGTGATGAATATCACCAAATGGCTTTCAGATAACTTGCAAAGATCTTAACTCAGCCTCCATCAAATTCAAGACTCTTACTGGCTTCTGTGGGAACTGGATCAGCCTCTAATACTGGTGCACGTTCTGCCAGAAATAATATGTACTCATTCCACTGAAAAACTAAATTTACTTTATTAAATAAAACAACTTTTACTCATTTTCCACACAGGTAAAATGCATAATGTCTGTACTAATACACTATGCAAACGGAAGTAAACATGAAGTAGCTGCAATTAGCTGTGAGGCCAATGGTAAAGAAAATGGTGACACTTAGTTGGTTCAAATTTTGTTCTATTTAGTTATCCAGATAGGAAATGTCTAGAGCTATATTCATAGAATAGAGTCATAGAATGCTTAAGGTTGGAAGGGACCTCTAGAGGTCATCTAGTCCAAACCCCCTGCACACGCAGGGTCACCTAGAGCACGTGGCACAGGACTGCGTCCAAGCGGGTTTGGAAGATCTCCAGAGAAGGAGACTCCACAACCTCTCTGGGCAGCCTGTTCCAGTGCTCTGTCTCCCTCACTGTTAAGAAATTTTTCCTTAAGTTCCCGTGGAACTTTTGATGCTTCAGTTTGTTGCCATTGCCTCTAGTTCTGTTCGTGGCCACCACTGAAAAGAGGTTGGCCCCATCCTCCTCACTGCCTCCCTTGAGGTGTTTATAGACACTGATCAGGTCTCCTCTCAGCCTTCTCTTCTTCAGGCTGAACAGGCCCAGCTCCCTCAGTCTCTCCTCATAATTCTTATACTTAGAATAAGAATATTCTCATATTCCTAAAATGATTCAAAAACCTTCAAGCAAGCCAACAGTAATCCAACAAAAATAGTCATATCTTTTTTTTTCCTGCAGAGTTAACACATTCTTGTGCTACAGTGCCCTAGATAAACAGTTATTTATGAAAACTAAAATGTGCTTTAAAAAAAGAAAAACTAACTTTGCCATTTTCATATATTTTTAAAAGACTGCAGCTGAATCAGCTGTCAGGAATGCCTCTATATATGCATATTAGCAGAAATAGGTTTCTAAGGGCTATGTGGTTGGTTTACTTCTTCAGGTTGAGTTTATAGTCTAATATATATATATTTTTTTCTTTTTTTTTGTAGAAACACCTGATGTGCAGAGCCCACATGGAATATTTCTGCTCCTTTTTCTTACAGAGATAAATACAGAATACCTTTGGACTGCTACCTGCACATTTGCTCCAGAGGTGCAGCTTTTGTCCACAGCTCTATATGAAACAAAGAGAGCTTATCTTAATCTTCTCAGCTTTACTTGGGAAACCCCTAGAAGGAAGATGTAAGATGGATACCGTATCCTAGTTTGAGCTGATTAGTGGTGTTTTAGTTTATTCAGTTGAAAGAGAAGAATGGACAGATATTGTGAAAGTATCTAGGGAGCAAGAAAAATAACTGAAAACATCTCAGAACTGATTTGACTAATTGCCCATATTTCACATCTTTCTAAGCTTAGAAAATCTGTCTTACAGGAGTTACTTCTGAGTCTTGAGCAATTGGTAACAAGGAAATGACACCAATAGTACAGGACCAGCATACGAATATAGCAACCAGAGACACATGGGCAACTTGACACACAAAGCGAGGTGGCATCACAAGGAGACATTAATCCTTCCCTCAGCTCTCACTGATTCCACCAGGAGAGACCCTTGTGGGACGAAAACACCATAAGGATAAAATGCATCTTAGCTCACCTTTCCGCTGCTGGGTCCCAGCATCATTACCCACCTTGTTCAGCCAGGTGCCCTTTTGCTACAGTCCCTTCATCTGTTGATGGATCAAGGCATAAAGGCACAAGCAGGCTCGGCCTCTTGTTAGGTTAAAGCTTGGCCAGTGAAGCTGGTGGCAAAACTCCTTCTCATTTCCAAGAGGGATAAGATTTTACTTGTTAACTGTCATTACTCCTACTAATCTGAATAATCTGAAGTGCCCTTCTGCTGAGGGCCTGTGCAAGGCCTGCTGCAACCAGTACGTCAGGGCACTGGGGTTCAACATTTGGGTACACGAGGCGAGCATGAGGGCCTTCCTAAAGACAGGCTTGATTCCAGGTGGTTCAGTCTGGCAAAGTTACTGCGGTCAGTAATGGAGAGAGGTTTAGAGCCATTTCTAGGTTCAAACCTGACCTGAATGCTGTTTCGCAGGGCCATAGGTGAGTACATTTTTTCTCCCTGAACTTTTGAATGATGCTGCTCATGTTACAGACAACTAAAAGCCAAGTTTGTTATCACAGTGGGGAAGATACTCCCCACACACCAATATCCCAAATGCCCAGGTGGAACGGCATGATGCTGAGGCGCTTGAACTTGCTAAAATGATGAGATTACAGCAAAGAGTCTCCACAACTGACACTTTCCCTTCTCCCCCCCACACCCCGCAAAAAAAAAAAAAAAAGGCAATCACACTAAGCAAAACAACCCAACAACACTAACAATTTACATTTTAAAACATCACAGTTTGCCTTCAGATTCTTCTTGACACACTAAGACAGTCTTCAATTTTTACAGCTCCCAGGCAGCACAGACAGATCATGCCAGGTTTGCTCCTGGCAGGTTATCTATCTGTCCTCACACTCATACAAAACAGGATTTGATAACACAGACTTCTCCTGCTGGGAAACAAAACAAAAACAATCAAAAAAACGCACCACTTTTTCTTAATATTGGTATTTTCATCTGATTCTCTTGCATGAAAGCAGTTGGGCAAGGACTAGGCAGGGAGAGGGAAAAGGTTATTTCCTTGACTACTCATCCCTCGTGTGTTAGTCAATGCAACTGAAATGCTTAAGGGATGTTAGAAGGACATGTTGGAAGTTAATCAGAAGGAAATTACAAGCTTCTAAATCTAGCCTAGAATAAGGGCGTAGACGGAAGAAATTGTGCCTCAAAGGAATCCCTGTGCCCCTCCCAAGCTCAATTTTGTTCAAGCTTGTCCTAAGGCAAAACACTTCTTATGGCTATTCTTGAACTGATGGAACTTGAATGCCATTTCTTACTCAGACTGATGTCTTTCCACACACTTAAATGGTGCATTAGTACCGAAAGGTACTACTTACTGTAAATAAAAAGTAGCAGCAGCCAAACACTTAGACCTTTGATATATCTTTTCTTTAGTGCAACTGATATGTCCCTTTTTGTGTTCTACAGAATCTTTTTATACAAAGAGGATCCCTCAAAAAGGAAAAAGATAAAGGTCAAATGGTTTAACACCATCCACTAAACATCACGAGAATATGTTGACGAATGAGACCCATTATTTTATAACTGAGAATTCCTGCAATTACCAGGTATTATGAAAAGAAAAGTAGCAAATTAATGTTTTGTAAATTTTAACATAAATGCTTATCCATTCCAAAGCACATATCCAATCTATGGTTGATGAAGGCCCACAGCTGGAAGCTACACGAAGGCCCTCTCCTGCTTGCCAGTCTGTACACCGATGTTTGAACACACACACGACAGCAGGGGTCAAAGCCTCCAACTAATGAATTCCAACACAAATGACTGAAGCTTCTACCAGGCTTCAGTCTGCAATGGTTAACTCTCCCCACAGTGAAAACTCACATCTCATTTCAACTCTGAGCTTGTTTGTCTTCATTTCCCAACTATTCCATCTTTTTACACATATAGTATACTGAAGAGTCCTCCACTACCAAATTTCACATGAATTCAATTATACTTAATCATCTCTACTTGATATTTCTTTTTGATGAGATTAGAAGTCATTTTGACAAGAGCTATTTTCCATACGTTTATATTGATTGGCATTAATTATTGCCTTCTTTTTTTTTAATTACTTTTTATTAATCTCAATATGCTGCTTTGTCTCACAGGCTGTGTAACTGGAACTGCTTAAGCAATAGTGTGTTTGCAAAATGCTGGAGAAGTTAGTAAAAAAAAGCCCAGTACTGCTCTGTGGAATCTGTAGGCAGGTAGTCAAAATCAAACATCATCTACCTTTAAATTTACTATCCACTCCTAACAAATCAACTTAAATCCACAGACAAGAGCAGAGCGCATCTCACAGAGATTGCTGCTGAGCAGGAAGCCGCAGAGCAGGAGTAAGAAGCCTTGCAGCACGTGAGGATCAGGTGAGCGTCCCTCACTGAGAAGAGGTCGGTGAATCCGCTCCGGCCTGCAAAGCTTGAAGCACTCTGATGTCCCTGGGCCTCAGGAGCCCCAACCTGCTCCCCTTACCGCATCCCTGCAGTGGGTAGCTCCAGAAACATGTTGGGCACGTGCGCAATTTGACCAAAAGGTCTAAGGCTGTGACCACCTTGACATTTCTAGAAGGCTTTGCTATTGCTGGCTAGTACCCTGCTGCATTTGGAGGAGATGCAGTGATCGGAAAGGAAGACTATTTTCTGCTGCTGAAAGACAGGAAAATTCATCCCCTAGACCACTTTGTGCCACTCTTAACACCTCCTGGAGCCACCTAGGCATATTACATGAATCATTTAAAGTATTTTTCTTTCAATAACAATTAACAATATCTTGATTGATGTATTAAAAATAATAATAATAACCTTTACATTTACCATATATACAATTTGTAGTGACTAATTCAATAAGCTTTGTGACGGTATGTACAAGAGTATCAGCTAGCTTTTCTCTTGCACTGCTCATTATTTAGAAACCTGTTTACACTTTGTTATCTGCACACATTTAGAAACCATAAATTTTAACAAGCCCACGAGAATTTACATATGATTTAAAGCACCAATTTCCAAGCTTTATTGCTCAGTGGTCTGCAAATTCTTTGGAACAAACAGAGCCAAGGCAGCCTCTGTGTGCAAATACACAGATTATCGGGCATTGTGTAATTGAAATCTGAGTTACTTTAGAATCTAGACATGCCCAAATCTTTAACTGGAGATCGGCTAACGCTTTAGATGCAGCTTGTATCAACAATTTAAGCAGCTGAGTGATTTTTACTCCACTTTCGTGCTTAAATGAGTAGCATTTCTGATGTGAGACATACAAATGCCTGGCCAAATGTTTGTATTCCTTTTACAGAATGGATAACATCGTATGTTGGGGCACATGGTACCTCACAGCCTTCATGCCTTAAAAGATACAACAGTGTAACTCAGTGTGTAGTTGAACATAACACCTTCTTTTCCTTCCCATGAGCTTTTCCATTCTCCCCCACCCCTTTCTGGCTGTGCTGAAACAACTAATCATGGGGCAGTGCTGTCAACCAGATTCGGACGTCACCAACCAATTCATGCTAAAAATTTTAGAAGTTGCTGAAGACAACAGCAGTACAGCATGCGAAGCATGTGTGCAGTCCCATCATCACAACCCATGCAGTGGTGTAGAGCCACACCACAGCAAGAGTAGGGAGCTGGGCAAGAGGAGGGATAGGAATATCTTAACTTGGCTTCACCCACAAAAATTGATTCCGTGTATCCTGAAGTTCATGAACTAAGACCCAGCTAGCAGCAAATGCTAATGGAAGAACAAGCCAAGACATTATATAAGAGCAGGAGTAAGTAACTGGATGAGCTGAGAAATGAGTGGAGTACCACAAAAGGTTAAAGAATACCCACAGGCCATTGGAAGCTTCCAAAGATAGTAATTCCAGAGGCAGAATTTATGTAATAGGAGTATCACGCAAATGAGGAAAGATCACAGGATCACACAGGATCACAGAACGGTTGAGGCTGGAAGGGACCTCTAGAGATCATCTAGTCCAACTGCCCTGCTCCACCAGGGACACCTAGAGCACACTCCTGCAACGAAAGGAAACCCTATGCTTGCAGCTTCTTGATTTGCCATGGTTTGGCCTCCTGACACTGCTTAGGAATTCTAGGCGAAAAACTAAAAAAAAAAAAAAAAAACCCAAACTTTTCATCTATACTGGGCTCTGCAGAAATGTGGCTGCTCACATCTACCACATAAGTCATTCAAGAGCATGACAGAACACTGAGCTTCAAATCAATGTATGGAAAATGCTGCAGAAACATCAAGGCAAAAAAATAATTCTCTACCTATCAAAGCATAGAGAAAAGATCTGAAGACCAAAGAACTCTTTTGTCCTTGAACCTCCAGGACTTAGCTCTAGGAGAGCTCTAGGACTGGGAGCACACAAAAGCCCCCATCCTCTGATTGCTCAGAACTTACAAAGCCCTTCTTCACTTCACCCTGCTTTGCTCCTCTGTCGCACTTTTCTTTCAGGCACATGGAATATCAGGGCCAGAAGGAGCCTTCATCTTCTCAGGAGCTGTATCCTACATGGTGAGACGAAGTGAGAAACAGTATATCCCAGCCCATATCCTAGGGCACACGTCTTACAGCATACCAGACTCCAGCCCTCGCACAGGCGAGTGCAGTTCCTCTGCTGCTGCAGGCTGATGGCCACGCTGTGTGACCCTCTCTATCCTTGTTCACCTCTCTGGCTGTCTAGACCCTCTGTGTCACCATTTGGACCAGCAGCCAGGCTACAGCACTCTGTGCTCTCTCACTCCCACGTGGAAAACCTGGAAATGGGGAAGAGGTAGTGCAGGCCATGTCTCACAAGCACATGTACAACTTGCCACATGCTCCAGCTTCAAGTTTGAAGCAGCACTTAGACCTGACGAGGAAAATTTTTCCCTTTAGGGAGAAATTCTAAATAATATGATCCCCATTGTAATCCAGAATTAAAATACAGTTAAAGGTAGGGCACCGTCTAAAGATCTGTGTTGTCATAAAGATGCAAAAGCACGTTACAGAAGACAGCAGCATCCCCAAAAAGGGGAGGAAGAGAGTCCAGGCTGAGCAGAGACACTGTGAGCACTTTACCAGGTCAGCAACTGTTTTCCTGTGTTTGCCAGGGCAAAAGGGTAGAGTGGGGCAGATCTAGCTGGGCAAAATGCCTCCCCAAGCAAGCTAACCAATTTCCTATTCTTATACCTGCTCTTCAGAGGAAAATCTGAAATCAATTCATAAACAAGGGTGTATTCGCATAACCCAGTATCCTCTTTGTATCTCCAACTATGTGGGTGTGAAAGGAATTCACTGTTTGCAAACAGACTCATAAAGAGGAAACCCTCAACCTAAAACCCATAATTAGCACTTGCTGCTGTTTTTCAGTGGCTTGTGTGCCACTGTGTGCAAAACAAAATATGCTGGGCTTGAATTTCCTGACTCTTCTCCCTTCTCCCTTTCACCAATAACTCAAGCCATAAGGAAACTAGGACAGCACTAGTCAGCTCGCAGCACACAAAGGTTACTGGACATGAATGCTACTACTGTATTTAACTCTGCTAACCCTCCAAAGGGAGGGTCAAATAGTTGGAAATTATACAATTATATCAGTTCCAATGTAAAAATGAAGAGTAATAAGCAAACTATACAGTCCAACAAAAATCACAGTTCAGACAGGTCCAATTACATGGCTTTTTTTTTAATATATATTCTACAGAGACAGGATTGGGATTTACTGAGAAGCTGAAAGATGTTTACACTCGGGTAATTTTGCAGGCAACGCAGCAATTCTTCTCTCCCCCTGCATTAATTCAATCTTTAGCCAGACAAATTTCTAGGGAAATAAATGAAGAAGAAATTCAGGAGAGAAACCTTTAGGCAGCCCACACTACTGTTCAGCAGGGCCTTGCCAGCCCCTGCCAGCTGCAGGTGTAGGCTGCACGCACGACCTCTGAAGAAATTTTTTTTTGTAGTCTATATCATCCTTTTGGAAACCCCTTTGCAACCCCACACCACTGGAGCTCATGCTTGTGGCCTTCTTTTAACGCTACACCAAGCTCTCATCTGAAACTAAAATCCACGAGCACATGCCAAGAGCCTCGGGAAGAAGTTTTCTGTGGAGAAATCTCCAACACACACGATCCTTTTGCAGCCCCTTTTCTGCCCCACGCCAGCTGCACCTCTGGGCTTCCTCCATCCCCTAACCCCACATGCCTCAGCTGAGCTTTAGCATCCCTGTCCCAGAACTTGACTTCAGACCTGCCTCATCACCATGAACTTGTCTGATGACGCAGACTCTTGGTGAACCCTCTGCAGGTGGGTTGTGCTCGCCTTGCTCAGGTACTGTGGGACGAGCTCAGTCAGGCAAGGCTCTTGACCTGCCAGGCTTGCAGCACCTTTGGCTCCCAGCTTCCCACCCATGAGGGATGGCTGGCCCTCACTGCTCTCTGGCAAGGCCTTGCTTGAGCCTTCACCCTCCTTGACCCACAGCAACAGGCCACGTGAAAAAGCGCTCCAAGCGAGAGAGCCTCCCGCAGCCTACGCAGCTGTTCGTTGTCCAGCACAGCTCGTGATAGCAGCCTTTTCCCTGAAATATCAATGTCTGATGATTCCCAACCATGTGAGCAGAGGCTTGGGTTGCCAGCGCTGGCTGAGTGTCAGCCAAAGGCTTTGCTAGGCAATACAAATGAACTGCTGGGGATGTGCCACACTACTACCCATACTCACACCTAGAAGAGCACAGAAGATACTAATTATAAAAACAGCTACCCCTAACACCTGAAATGCTGTATCTTCTTAGATTGTACAACTCTGTCATCAGTTCTCACTCGTCCATGTATTGCTCAAGGGAAAGCAATGGCAAATATATCAGAGAAAAATGGGTACCAAAGTCCAGGTTTTAAATGTGATCTGTGAGATGAGACCCAGCGTAAGTCCAAGTTGCACATGGTCAGGTTTCCTAGGGAGCAGGTTAACATTTCCAAAACTTTGTCAGATGGAAAGATGATCTTTACATTCTTACGTCCAGCAAAATGATTATCTCCCAGATAAACATCAGGGTGGTCAGGCTGGACTACAGGGTGTATGAGGAGAAGCTGAGAGAACTCATTTTATTTTAACTTATGAAGTAAAATCCAAATGAAAAGACGATCTTTTGAAGTCTACAACTATCTAAGAAGATGGGGCAAATTCTTGGAGATACAAAGGGATAGGAAAAGAGGCAACAGACCACTGCAACATGCAAGGACAACTAGATGTTAAGCTTTTTTGTTTGTTTTGTTTTTTACCATGAATATGGTCAATCACTGTAATAGGGACCCAGAGAAGTTGCAAAATCTCTGGCCGTGGAGATATTTAAAACTCCATGAGAAAGAGCCCTGAGCAATCTGATATAATGAAGCCTGCTTTAAGCATGCTGTTGACCGGGTGACCTCCAGGGGTCCCTTCCAACATGAATTAATCTGTGATTTTATAAAAATTAACTTTTAAAAGGCAAGCAGAATACCATTGTAGCATATTTGAATGTAAGGCCTTAAACGTTTATGTGTTTGACAAACACAAAGCCAGCACAGGATAAAAACAGATTCTGCTATAAATTAAAGAGGAATTTTGTTTCCATGACCATCTGGGATATATATGTGCAACCACTGTACTGCTAAACAAAGAGCTGGCATGAGGAAAAAGAAAAAGATCTGTTTTCATTTAGAATGTTGTCCCTTGGAGCTAACATATTGTAAAATGTGTTTGGGGTTCAAGTGTAGTTATTTGTTAAGAATTAAAAATAAACCATTTTCAAAATACAAGAATAGTGCTTTTTGAAAGAAACATGTATAAATCAGAATGAAAACACAGATATAGAAATCTGGCTCCTAAAAATGCTAAAATCACTATATTCACTTCACAGGTAAAATTTTCATAAGTTACCTAGACCTGCAGAGATCTACATTTTAATGACACTTATTGTGACTTAAACTCATATATGTTTGAATAATTTTTGAAAATGGCACCGAGGCCCCTGAGTCACTCTCACTCAAAAACCATCTCAGTGCTCTTAGAAATGTGCTCTCTTCAGCAATTTTGAAAATTTTATCTCAGGAACTCATAGTTCTTGTATTCACCATGTACTTGTTATTTGTAATGCAAATCATGGCTGATATTGTTGAATAAACTCTACTAAGATTCAGGCCTAAACTTCAGCCTAAATCTATAAAGGGCCTTATCCTGGTAATGGATAATTCAGGACCTCACATTGGGGACCTAAACTCTGTACACTCAATAGGCAAATTCAGGCAATTGATTCAGCAATACTCCAGCTTGGCATGCCACAGACAAACAAGCTCAACCATATGAAGCACTGGAAAAAACCATCTCTGAAATCATATCTCTCTTCTAGACTCTGTGGCACCTTTTGCAGCATTGAGCTAGACACTAAGTGAAGCCAAGTCACAGACCAAAATGTCTTTGTAGATTTAGCAGCCTAAGTCCAAGTCCCACATAATGTTTGGTTTTCTCCTTTCTTTCAGGAGAGCAGTGGCCCCAGCAGCTACCCCAAGAGGAGGGACAGAAACACTGGGCTCCACTTCTAGGCCTCATGAGGAGCCCTCCCACGCTCCTGCACTCCCAGCTGCCCTGTTGATCCTGCTCCCTTTTCTACACCCTGGAACATCCTCAGGTAGTGTCCCCAGGGCCTATTGCTCTCTTGCTTATGTTTTTGTGGGTTAAGGCATTCTTTCAGGCAGCAGAAGCTGTGGGTTTTGATTACTTTCAGGTTCAGGGGAGCCTAGAACCAAAGACATCTCCAGTTTCTTGGACTGACGCACTAAGCTTGAGATTACCATCCCAAAGGCAGGTGATCATACAGGAAGATAGTATGGTATGGTGGTTTCCTTGAGGCATGTAGGGTATCTGCTATGATCTGTTTTGTGTGTATATGCATAGACAGGCATATTTGAATCATATGGAGACTGAGCTCATCTCCAGCCATAAGAGAAGCAAAATATTTAGAAATCCTTTCTGTATCATATTATTTGTTAAGCAACAATAGTGTGCTGAGCATGGCATAAGCTACAAAATTAGTGCTGTGTCCACCCACAAAATCCTGAAGGTTTTGCTTTCTGTGATGCCAGATGCCAATACTGTGCAACACCCTTAACACAATGTAATTAAAAAAAAAAAAAAAAAAAAAGGCAAACATGACTTTCTTATGCACAATTTCCATTTATAAAAAGAATAAGGATTTGTGTCATTGCAATGATAAATTTGCTAAAACCAGAAATAACTTGCAAGGTTTGCTTTCCTGAACTGTAACCAAAACCAGTGTGGTTACTCTCATTTTCTGCTCAACTTTGTTGACAATTAGGTTATCAAACCCACTGTTTGAACCCTCCATGAAAGATACAGCAAAAAACAGTCCCTAGAAAACCCCCAAACTTCTCTTGGCTTAGGGATGCCGCGCGTACCTTCTCTGACTGATTAACCCTATTGACTCAGGTGTTGCTGGCTGATCAGCCCACCCTTCATGCAGGTGAACAAAGGAAATCCTGTGCACGGGTGGTTCCTATTCCTTATGCTAATCAAACGTTATTGATTCAGATTTCACCTCCTCCCAGCAAGCACCCGCATCTCTCTAGCTTGCAGACAATCACATTACGCACAGAACACTTGTCTGAAGCATTTATCTGTGCTGTAGAGCTTCTCTGCAGCAGACAGCACACTGGTGCCTGCGGATTCCCTGAATTCCCAGAGATGGGAACCAGATGCTACCATAACTACACATACAAAAAGTAGTCTCTCACTATAAAAAAAAAGCCCTTGAAAGATTTTATTCAGATTTTATGAGCCATCAAGTGGAACAGCTGTATATTTTTTGCCTTGGTTTCATCCCAGCAATTTTAAAGCACCAGACGTTTGCCCCAAAGTCTTTGCCTTCAGCAATGATATGCTCTTTGTTTTAACTTAGGCTGCTAACTTCTCAATTTATACACCAAGAGATTAGGGTGCTCTTTTCCAACTCGTGTGGTTCTTACTGATCTGCTTATGACAGTGACAAACCACCATCACCTAGGCTGACCGCATCCTCAAACTAAGAGTCAAAGGAAGAAGTAAAGGATTTCTAACTTCTGGAAGTTACAATATTTACTGATGTACTTTCTGAAACAGGTAAGAAAGGGTTGGAATCTCCGGGGGGGCGGGGAGGAGGAAGAAGAAAGAAAATAAGACACTACTTAAGTAGATGCATGCTCAGAGGAGCCATGAAAAAAGCAAAAGAATTCCCACATCTTGCTGCACAAAAGATAAAAATGAAAGTTCCAGAAACTAGCAGATATATTAAAAAAAAATCCCTGAAGTTGATCTATCAAAGAAATCATCAATTTAATGGTATTTATCAATCACTGCTATCCAAGTTAATTAAAACAAATAAATAGTTTATTCCTTTCCTTATGATGATCTATCTTATGTTTTGTTAGAGCACTTCTGGCTGAAAGTGGAACAGAAATAGTATTCCTAGTTGCTGTATCTTTGTGCATAAATGAGTGTGTCCTCCCAGATTGTAAAATGAGACTATTAGGACCATCTAATTTAACTTCCTGCAGAGCAAACAACATGGATCTATCTTCCCTACATTCCATCTCTTAAAGCCACACAAAGGGTGGTCAGCTGCAGCCTTTCCTGCTCAAACATAAACTTTATTTTTAAAAATATATACATTAAAAGAGAAGTCACTGTTACTCTTGTTCATTTCAACAGGTCATTGCCCTTACTTAAATATGCATATTTCATTAAGATTCAGAGTTTGTCTAGCTTCAACTTCCTGCCATTAGATCTTGACATGCTTTTGTCTGCTACACTGAAAGAGTCCTTGAGTATCACGTTTCGGTTCCCTCCAGAGGGTCCCTGCACATTGTCAACACATCTCTCTAAATGTGTCCGATAAACTAAAGAAGTCAAGCTGTCAGAAAGCACGTTTCCCAAACTTTAAATCATTTTAATGTCTCTTCTCTGGGGCTTCTCCATATTTCTCCGTTATCTTTCTTGAACTGCAGGCATCAGAACTGTCTGAATATTTCAGCAATGGCCATAGCTGTTCCAAATATAGAGTTGAAGTGACTTCCCAATCTCTCTCAGTAAGTTGTTTTTCTTACAGATACTCCAACGTTGCAGTAGCCCTCTTGGCCACAGTGTCCCACTGTGAGCCCATATGCAACTAATTACACTGCAGGACACACGGGCCCTTTCCAGTAAGTGCTTCTCAGCGCACAGGCCTGCATTCTGCAAGCATGGTCTGCATTTCTGGGTTTATGATATTGTATTTGACAGTGAGCTAACACATACTGTTGATGCAAATGACTACACAATTTTGTGAATAACAGTCTTCCCAGCACCTCCATTTCAGCATCACCTGAAAGGTTTAATAACATTTTCTTTCTAAATAATGTCCTAAAGTATAAGAACCTACCTCTAGCCCAATAGAAGCAGTCATTAAGCATAACATAGAACTTCCAATTCAGTCTATTTAATTCCAAATTTGTTTCACATTGTTCTAATGCACTAGTCAAAAATTTCATCACTTATTTATATATTTATTTCCTTTGCAAAGCTTTTTCTTCTTCCTTCTAGAATTATTCCTATGCATAGTGTCATGCAGAAGATATACTTATTCCCCATACCTCTCAGTTCTCAATATTATTTCATGAGTTCTGTCACAGATTTGTACAACCATAGAATTATCTCAGCTTTCATAATGCCAGTATGCTTCTGACGCACATGCATGCAGAGAGGAAAAAAGGCAAAATCCTGAGCAGTTGAAGTGCAAAGACTCTTAGAACTCAAGCAGCGGAGAGGTGATCTTTTGTACTAGCTCACGATGATTTGTATCTCATTCATGGCAGGTAACAGTCAACATCCATATAAACACCAGCTTCGGAGCATGCACCACAGGGTGGAGTGTCCTGCAGAGATTCCCATTATGAACTGGAATAAGCAGGCTCCACATAGGAAGCCCCTAAGTCAACAAAACACGCTGAACTAAAGGCCACGAGGTGCTTGGGGCCACCCTGACATCTCTGCACAGTCCTACACTGGGCATTTTACAAGCATGTGGTAGGACACAGCTCGGGCATCGTTCACTGTGCAGAACTAGCCAGGTATTTCTACACGCTTGCATAGCTGAACTAAATGAGTTCTGTCTCAAAAAAAGGGTTGCTCCTGCTGCGTAAAGCACAGAATAAAGAAGGGGTAAAACAAACATTGTGGAAGAGGGTAGTTGGAATAGGAATAGTTGTTGTAATGAGGAAGCTTGCATTCATATTAGATTCATATTCATTTGTTTCTATTTGAGTAAAAAGGCTGAAATAGGCAACTGTGACCTCTCATACAGTGTCATTATACTCTGCTCAGGACAGGTTAGTAACTTAGCTTGCATGCAGACAGCTTGCACAAGAGACACAAAGCTCCTGAATTTCTCTCCACATACCTTTTCTTTTCTAGTGTATAGTTGTCTGATTTCTCCCTGTATTTGCATACAAAGAGATATTCATAAAAGAAATGGGAATTTCTGGCTAATATTGTCTTTTCAGTCTTCACTTACCTTTCCACAATTCTCACTTATTTTTTCTTTTATTCAAAGTGATGATTGCTCTAACTCTTGCAATAAAATAACTAGCTTGCTTAGTAATTTTCTGTTCTGATGGATGGGGCAAGAAACCAAGGATTACCTTACTATTTTCAGGAGCAATTTTTAGAGTCATTTTTCAGAAAAAGGGGGATGACTAATACACAACCTAAGGGATTTCTCTGTCTATGCCCTATAATGACATTTGAATCCATTGACCAATTTGAACTGGAGGAATAGAGACCTTAAAGAAATTGAGTTTCTATAGATTTCCTGAAAACAGACAGCTGGGGAGAAAATGCAGACCCCATCAACACCCTGACTGAGGGAATGGCTGCAGTGTGATACAATCCCTTACTAAACGACAGAAAAACGCTTGGGAAAAAGCCCCTTAAAATTCCCCAATCACACGAGAATCTGTTAAGGTAGGCCTCAGAGTAAAGAAACCTCAAGGAATGGATTCACAAGGGTAGCAGGCTATGCTATCGGCAGTGCTCCTGGAATTGTGTGCTCCTTAAAGGGATACATTAATGTCTTGTTTTCTCCTTTAACAGGCCTCTCTCCTGTAAGGCATTTAAAAGAGCCAAGCACATACACCTGGTAGAAAGCTCAGGAGCCACCACCCTGCCTTACACATGTAATTGTGCATTTGGGTTACCCAGAAGAGCCTAAAGCAGTATTGCAGTTGAAGCATGCCAGTAGACAGCAGCTGTCCAAAGGCCATCGTGTTAAACATAGGGCTGGCCAAAGAGGTGAGGCTCAAACTCTCCATTTGCTACAATCCACCTAGTGCACCTGTAAACAGGCGCACTCTCATCTTCTCGCGTTTTATCACCAAACACAGAGATGCCTAGAGTGAAGCTCAGGTGTCAGTTGTCTATCTAATATTTAATTCTTTGGCAATAAACAAATACAGCATTTCAACCAATCTCCCTGTTGGAGTTTTTATTCTATGAACAAAGAAAATAAAACCAGCCTGTATTCACGAGCAATTGTAAGGAAAAGCCATTCAGCTGGTTAATACATTGCTCTCTTAAGGTTAAGCAAACACCGAACCTCTGAGCAGGCGGGCAGGAGGACTGTGCAGACAGGGTAAATCACAGCTGGAATTCCCAGGTTGCTGGGGCAGCATTGCAACAGTCTGACTTGTAACAGGAAAACAGTAATGTGAATAAAAGCTTTGGCACTCCAAACTTCCAGGTGTTTAGGAAAAGGTCTCGTTACTTTGGATTTATGATCTCTGAGTGAAGGTTAGTTTGGCGGTGTTAAAAACAGAGGGGGAAAAAACAACAGGCGACGTGTAATTTTCTGCCACAGACAGCACACTGCACCTATCCACTTTATTCTCTATGCGAGCCAAGATAGAGACACTATAAATCAGATCTCTTGTGTCAAGATTTAAGGGAAGCAAGAAATATGCAAAACAGTAAATCAGCAAGAGGTTGCCTATACTGTAGTTGGCAGTCACAACTATACTAGAAGTTAGAAGATTAATGCTGTCCATTTTTATTTCCACTGGTCTAAGAGTAAAAGGCAAGATTAAGCACCAGGACTCTTCTGTAACAGGTGCTGAGGGATTACTGCATATGTTGCTAGCAATTTTTCTCAATATACATGTCAGGTGCAGGGAAAGGCAGGGGTGGGGGGAATGAGGAGGGAAGGAAATAGCCTCATTTCCTTCTACCTTTTCCCCAAATCAGCAGGGATTGAGGGTTCACGTAGCAAGCAAAAGGCCTCTTAAAATCAGAAAGCCAAGACCATCCTCAGCTAGCTGCCTTTGCAATCTATTGAAGTCAGCAGGAAATCACGAGGTGGCTACAAGGAGAAAAGGTATCTCCACCACAGTGTTAGCGGCGCAAGCTCAGCCTCCACACATATAGGGACATCTCCCGGCCTTCCTTGCTGAACAAACCACAACCAGAACTCGGGGTTCAGAGAGGTATCATCAGCATCCTGCACTCTTCCCTGCACCAAAAGCCATTTATCAGCCCACATCATCTAAGACGCAAAAGCTGTGGCAAAAACGAGGGCCAGCACCATCACTTACAGCCAACTTTCCTTCTGGTAGCAGCAACCAGCAAGGCACAGAGAAAATGACCTTTAAACCAAGGCAGCATCTCAGAAACAAGGGGTAAAGGCCATGGCTAGCCTCAGAAGCCAGAAGGTACAAGCACGTACAGTGCAGAAGCAGATTAAGTGGGTGTTTGCATTATTGCCCCTTTTCATGGTAATGCAATCAGTTATTGACTCTACGATCTGAGGCAGATGGGCAATGCTTGCTCATTAGTTAGAGTCCCTCGTTACCATAAACTTTCCTCAAGTTGTACTCAAGAAAATAAGCAGACAAAAATAATAGGGGAAAAAATACGTAATCGTACTGTATTCTCAAGTGCATTCTGTAAATTAAAAAAAGAGAGAGAACATAATTGTTCATACCAAAATTAACAGGACAAACACCCTCTAGATGCAAGTCTACAGACTTATATACAATTAAAACAAATGAAACAAAGTAAAATCTGAAAGAAATCATGCAAAGCACTTGAATATGTAACCCCAAAAAACTGCACCTAAACAGCACAAATTCTTACAGGATCAGAAGCCTTTCTGTCTTTCAGGCAGCATACGCAGAAAAAAAAATGAAAATAATGAATTAAGCCTGAGAAGCAAGATACTCATTTTAAAAAATCCCTTAACAGGAGAACTTCCATGGTATGTGCATCCGTTGTTTTATAAGACAAGATATTCATAAAATGAAACTGTGGATAGTACTACAGAAGCGACATGATACTCAAAACTCTCCAAAGAAAAATACAGGAATCGGTAGCTTTACTTAGAACATTTCTATCAAGATTTCTCAAGGTTGTGAAAGCTACACAAGAAACTCCAAATTATGGTGACAATTTTTATAACAATGTAAGTCAGTAATAACTTTATCATCAGTAAAAATATATCAGATGTGGAATAAATGCTATTCAGAAAACATAGTCCTCATGGAGTATCTTCTGCTTCAGCTTATGAATCTCTTCTAAATAAGTATTTTTAGAACATGCTCAGCCCAGAAAACTAGATTTAATTAAGGTGAAGCTCTCTGTACAGCTGGAGAGGATTATTTTTAAAAAAGGAACATGAAGTGGATTTACACTCTTTCCATCAGTTACGCAATTTGAGGAAAAACACATGGCAAGTCCGTGCAAGCATTCTATGATAATCTATAGGAAACTTAAGCATATGTCCTCTTAAAGATCCATACACCTTCTCCCCAAATCTTGGCTAATAATCAAGGCCCATTATCTGTATTTTAATCTCCAAATAGTATCTATTAACCTGCAGCCATTATAGCATGGATCTGTTTAGAATTAAGCTTTGAATTATTTATCTATGTTTACAGCATAATGCAAATTAAATTTATCCCAACTCCATTTCCAAGCCAGAGTCAAATTGCATACATTTTCTTAAGTTTTTGTTTAAATAGCAATGTTGTGTGAGGTATGATGATTCAGCCACTGCAGTTTTGGACACGTACATTATACACTTCCTGTAGAAAGATTCTGGAACCTTTTTATTAAACTTCTTTTTAATGAAAAGATATGAACCGATCGATCCAAACAAAAATGCTAAGGAGCATGTGTTACCTTTGACAAGGCTGTCATTGGAAACAGCTTTGGATCCAAGATAGAACTTCCTGCAAAATCATGCAAACACCTTTGCCTTCCCTCATCCAGATGTGGCACTTAACCCCTTTATTTTTTTTTTTTTCCTATGTAGCAGTTCCTTGCCCTGACTAGGACAGCACTGCCTATTGGTGCACGTAACACACACGGCTTTTCTGCAGGGACATTCTCAGTTTGCTTCCACTGACGCCGAGCCAAGGAGTGAGAGGATTCTGCGTGCCCCAACCACTAGTGTCTTGTTTGGCTTTGGGACAGTCAAGATTGTCTTTTGTTTGATATTTACTTTACAACAATGAATAACACAAACAGCAAAAGACCCTTTTCTAAGTAGAAACAGCCTTTTCTTTTGGGCTATCTCACAGCAATAGGGAGTACAGAAAAGTTGTGATTATGAATGTGGATCTCCTGCGTTTCAGAGGGGAGCTCAGTAACAGCTTCTGAAGTTGCACACTCAAACTTAGGTGCCAAATTTTAATATTTGGTTCCCGGTCTTTCAAGCTGACTGAGATCATTGTGACTGAAATTTCCCCTGCTCAACCCCAAGAAAGACTTTGAAGGTAGTAATATCTGTGAAAATGATTTACAGATGTTTTAAAACTTGCTGCCAGCATTGCTTCTGAAAGACACTTTCTGGATTTTTATCTTAATATCTTTCAATTTACATATTTCTAATGCAGTTTACTATGAGGACGAGGGAAAATAGCACAAACTCTGATCAGATTGGTTAACATGTAGCTCTTTAAAATGTGTGGGAGACTGACCACAATTTAACCGTTAAACTTAGTTTGCTCAGCTAATGAAAGAAAATTCTGTTAGGTCCTGCGTAGTTTGGTCAGCAAGAAACCAAAATGTGTTTTCACGGAAGTCTCAGAAAATAATTTTCTTCTCAAGGATGCTGAAGTCAGCACTTCTGACAACTAGGACACCTCAAGCAGTGCTAAACCAGGGAACCACTGCGTGGCTTGGAAGAGCAGCTGGGGCTTCAGCAAGCAGAGCCACTGGCCCTCGGAATGGCGCTCGCTGCACCAGGCCCTGTCGACACACTCGAAACTCGAGCAGAACACTCTTCAAAAACGGGCCTGGGAAGGGACGAGGAGCTTTTGCTCAGCCTCTTTCCTGCAAGGTGTCCCTGGACGAGGAGCACGGCCGTGAGCGTCGCGCGGCGCCTCAGCGAGGGCGGGCACAGCCAGGCCGCTGGCGCCCCTCAGGAGCCACAGCCGGGCTCTGCGCGCCCGGAGCAGCCGCCTTCCCCTCTTCCTTCTCTGCCAGCGGCTGCTGCCGGTGTTTGCTGCACGCTCTTACTGCACGGGTTCAGACAAAGGCTCTGTTGCAATGCCAAAAATGGTCCGTTTTTCTGAATTTGCCCCCAACCTCCAAAAAAATGCAAGTCAGAACTTTAATATCAGATGATGAATTAAAAACAACAGAAGCAGCACCTCCACAGTCCCTAAGGAAAAGGGAAAGCCCCGGTGCTCTTGGACTATAAGCCTCTGGATCCCAAATTTTGCTTCTCGCAATTGGGCCGACTGTGCAGATCTACTCCTTATTTCAGGTTTCAACAAAAGTCACAGAAATTACATGAATAAGGAAAAATATCAAGCATGAAAAGCCGTGTGACAAGACATCAGTTTATCATATATCAAAAGCACAGGCTTAAGCTTCAAATTCTGGAGTCTCTGGGGTGCTAGATCAGCAAAATAACACAGAGGCTTCAACAAGTGGGACTACAAATACCATCCTCCTGTAAGTCTTGTATTCCATGCAATACGTACCAGCATTAAATAACGAGATTTAAAAAGCATGCTCAGGAAGCTCATACGGCTGCCCAGTCCCGCACCACCCGCACCTCCTCCTCACCAGCCACCAAACCACACGCGGCTGCGCAGCCGGTATGAAGAGGGCCACCAACAACATTTCCAGAAACGGCGTAACTGTAACTAGAGCTTGCTTCCACGCTGAGTAACTGCATTATATAGGAAACTAAGGAAGCTTATATTACCATTTCTTCTCAAAATAACAAGTTATTCAAAAATCTGGACACTTCTATATTTGAACTGAAAAACATGCTTTGCTTCATCTACAACAGTAGCAGTGTGTTAAACACTGCCTGGTGTTTAAACTGTATAAAGACATGGAAAATGATCCCCAGAACATTTTTCAGCCTGCTTTCAATATTATCTTTATTCCCATCAGGCTCAAATAGTCCAAATATGATTATACAATACCAGGTTTCAAACTGAGGTGGGTTGTTGTTCAGTGTACACTACTACATTTCCTGATCAATGACAGGAAACAACTTTCGAAACAGCTCCATCTCAAATATTTTACCTTCTTTCAAGGTGTGAAGAGAAACAGGCATTTATGTTTCCCCTTCCTCCTGAAGTGAAGTTCTCCCTTCCCCAAAAAGCAGGTTTACTGTGGCAGGACAAGCAAGGAGCTGTAGTGGGGTCCCAAGGGATTACTGGAATGGCACCTGAAAGACTGGTTCAGTTCTGAGCTCTGCTCTGTGCTCTCATGCTTTGAGAGACTACGGAGACACTCTACAGCTTGGATCACAACACACACATTTTCCTCAGAGCCAAATGCCTTTCTTTCACATCTTCGGCATCACCAGCACTACCACGTACTTCTCCTTTGGTCAGTTGTGACACACTGCTACATTGTGCGTGGAAGAAACAAGGCAAGAGTAGGTCTTCGCCTGCCATGGCCTAAAGGGGTGATATTCTTATGATAAAGATCCGAAACGCTGCTGAAGTTAATTCATGTGCAAATCCTAAACTGCTCTGGGAATATTCTTTTTGTGTAAATATCTCTTAGTATTACTTCAGTTTCACTAAATGAGTTATTTTTGTCACTAACACATTATTAGCAAGAAGCAAGATGTTGCTAAATTAGTATGGAGTGGAGGGTACTTGAGACTAAAATGAGTGATGGCCTCTAACAGGAAGGCAGATTTGCTGTTTCTCTTTAAAAGGGCAATAGAATGAATTATCACTATTCGTTATCATTATTCATATTATCAGAATCACTAGAATTCATTATTCATACCTATATCATCTACTATTCACAGGCTTGCCAGCACAAAGCTTTGGACAGTTCTCATAGTTTGTTCCTTTAAAATAGTCACGGACTGTCCCACGGGAATTCTTATGGATCTTAAATTCTCCTGCAGCAAAATCCTGGCAAATGACAATTCACAGAAGTTGCAGCCCTTTTAACTGGCTTGGATCTGTCCTCCATAGAGCATGAAACATGACGGTTACATATTGAGATAACTCATTGGTCTCCTGCCTTCCCGGAAGGCTGAGTTCCTGCGTCAAAAGTTCTTGACGTTTCCTCCATGCTACAGCATGTTAGTTTAACTGTTTTCTCCCCCCCTCACCTGAGGTTTGCTTGGCTTGTTAGGAAAGTTAGGGTCAAATATGGTGGGATATTATTCTAGTTAAAAATAATATTTTCAACAACTCTACTTTTAACCTCAGCTTCAGCAAATTTTCCTGGGTGATAATTTATTTGCTGTTCATGAAAAATGTCTTTAGTGACATGTTCAAAAATACCAAGCCAGCTGGTAGTCACTACAGCCGCTTATAATCAGAAAACAAACAAAAAATATAGAATTCATATGCCTAGTATATCTGTTCAATACTGTAACAAAGCACCATGTTAACAGGTCTGACCACAACTGCCTTGTACTTTGTATTTTCTACTATTTTCTACCTCCTTTTACAAAAATACGAATAAGCATAAGATGCAAACAGAAATGAGTGTTCTGTATTTAAAAAAAAAAGTTGTAGATTTCCTTGTTGAAGGTCAAACAGTGAATAACCAACTTTTATTTGCTGGTTTAACTATCATCAGATGAGATAATTTGAAGTCCAGAACAAAAGTGATTTGCATAAGTGATATTATCTAATTATGCAATTCTCCAAGCTAAACTAGTCACTTTTGTCTTGCAAAGTACAGCTTAAAAATAAATAGCCCAAACATATGGGAACTCTCTGTTGGGACAAATACAGAAGAATTTAAACCCAAGAATTCATACAATCAGCTAGAAACTAAGAGAGTTCCACTTAAAATGCTGTGATTTACACTAGGGATTTAGAACAAATTTAATTAGTTTCCTGTGTTCCAGCAGTGTATATTAAGAGAAAATGAATTCTCTCAGCATAAAACAGTGAAACAATAAGAGCAAATGAGCTAAGCCAGCTTCATAAATCACTTTATGCAAGTCATGCTAAATATGTGCTAATTTCAATATGCACTCTGGTCAGATATTACCATATGAGTACATTCAGCAATTTTAATTTAAATTGCCTGCACTTAAACAGAAAAGGGCAGCAAATCTGGACCACTGTCATAATTGATATTTGCTATTATAGTCTTACATTATAAAGAAAAAATGACAAAGCTTTCAGAGGTAAACAATGTGCCCTGGCTCCTCTGAAATGCTACTCTTAATCCTTTTAAATGCAGCATGACACTGCTTGAACCTCAACAGTCCTCAAGGTGGAGAGGAACAACCAGGAGAGTAAAATCTTCCTTCCAGATTTACTGTTTTCCAAGTTCAGCAACCTAATATGTTTTCCATTTGCCTTTAAAATGAAACAAAATCATGTGGAATTACTAATAACTGGTTCTGTAAAGGGTAGGGAGGTTAATCTGGATATTCCTGAGGAGTTCACTCAAAAGTTTGCTCGATGTTTTGAAATTCAGATATCTCACTAGGTTGGATTGAAAGTCCTGTGAAAATAGCTTATTCTCCTGTTATTTCATTACTTTCACAAATATTCCCAATTCAATTCCCTAATTACTCAGAAGTATTAAAAGAAAAGGATTATTTCAACTTCTTTAGTTACATCAGATGTCAAGCAGGCCAAAAAGATTATGTTCCGCAAAGAGCATATTTTTGCACAAAAAAACTTATTCTTTGTTGGCACTGGACCTTTCATTTATTACCTGCCATGCCCATTTGATTTTTGGTAACAAGTTAATAGAGATAGCTGCAAGATTTTCTTGTGAAACTTTATTTTCTCAGATTTGTGGAAACACTGACTCAATATTTAATAGAAAGGGGGTTCTGAGGCTAGGTTTGGACCCTCAGGTCAAATCAACAACCAAATCTTAAACCTTAACTTTTCAGTCTGGAGGTAGAAATAACAATAATTTACCCACATGGAAATAAAATTCACTAGTAAAACCAGAAAGCTGACCACCAAGCAGAACTGTCAACCTCCAGCTAGCTCCACAATTGATTGCTAACTGTACAGTTAACTGTTTATCTCAAAAATGTTCTTAGGCCCTTCCCATTCAGTAAACCACCTCCAGAGTCTCAGCAAGTCAGTTATTATTCTGGAATTACAATCACATTTTACTCCATATCAAGAGTTACTTTAAATATGGGGGTGGAAGCACCATCCCCAACTTACAGACAAAGGCACACAGGTGGACTAAGAAATGTAGCCATGCTAGTTCAGCCAGTTTCTGGTAGACCTACACCTATAGCCATGTGTCTCAACCACAGCATGAGCACTGTAGTCTGTCTACCACACTACAAAATCATCTCATTTTGGAAGAAATTGTGTTTCCTGAGAAGGGAAATCTGAGAAATCCGTCTTACCTGGCAAAAAATGATGCTGCTACCGAGGTGCCAGTGGATACTTCGCTAGCAACGTACGTGCTCTGGGAAGCAGGGACGCTGTATAAGGAGGGCTTATCTGCATTGTAGCGGTTCAAAGCTGCTTCAGTCAGGCCCTCTCGACTAGTCTCTGTCATAAGCTGAGAGATCTAAAGACAGAAAAAGAGAGTTCAGTGACACCAGATAAAGCCCATTAGCCCACCCCTTCTCAACCAAACATGCCCTTGGACTGCAGATGGGGTAAGAGGCTGTTCCAGGCACCACATCTTTGCAGCTCTGTGAGCAAGGTTATTGCTTCTGCCATGCTAATCTACAGCACTTTGGCTCAGACCTAACCTTGCTTGCATTACAGCTAATGAGATAAATTCACTCCATCACTGGAAATACCAATAATGTCTGTGTCTTTCCCTCTATATGGAATGGAAAGTGTAAACTATAATCCTTGCTCAATTTCACCTTTGCTGACAAAAGAGGTGGCTTGGAAGCGTGCAAGGTATTTATTTTTATCTCAGAGAAAAAAATGCCTTTGTTTTTGTAAAATAACACAGCACTAGGATATTAAGTATTTTTGTTGACCTTTCTTCAGAAAAGCTAACAGAGGATAACAAGTCGTCCCCTGGCGTCTCAGACTATTTATTATTTCTCTAGAAAAATCAAGATTATTCCTGCCCATTTTCATTGGCTTTCTTACAAGGTTTTAAACACCTCATGATTTCATTCCTCCGATAGCCCATTTAACATTTTTTCCACATTAGGAAGCCACACCCCATCTTTTAGCTATCAGGAAGAACAAATGCAGTTCAGCCAGGGCTTGATCCAAGTCTCCCCAAATTAACAGAAAGATCCTTACTGACTTCAGGAAAAGCCAAGTCAGCTCTTTTTGACAACTGTCCACAAAATTTTAATTTCATTTTCTGGAATTCTTTTTTTTTTTTTCTCCATTAATTCACCATGGCATGACAAGTCATCTGTTGTACTTTATGCAGTTCTTAGCAACTTCCCTTTCCTCTTTCCCTCATCTTAACCACAAATTAGCTATTGTCTATCTGTGCATATCTCAGAATTGCTAAACATGGGTGCAAAGGGCCCTCTCCAATTATGGCTAGCAATCTACCAGCACATAACTTCTTCCCCTGCAAACAGTCTGCTAGAACGAGTCTCCCGTCTATCCCATTTCAATTCTCATGCCTATCCTTATCTGTGCAATAGTGATAGAACATCTTTATGAAGCCTACCAAGTGAAATACTTCTCTGTCCTGTAGTTCTCTTTTTCTGGGTAGGCTTGATTTTATTTCCGTTATTACTATTACATGCTTCCGTTATTACAAGGAAAGTTGAAGATCTATGCTTTTCATTTAGGAGATAAGAAGTGATGAGAATGTGTGTGGAGATGTTTATTCTATTCTGCAGAAGATTAAGCCACAGTCACTGTTAAACCACCACTAGACGACCTCTGTTGCTCGTATAGAAAGTTTACCCTTATTTTAGACATTTTGAAAACAATTTGCCTATCTCAAAAATAGGAGTGCTAAACTAGCTACTGTATTCTATAAAGAATGAGCAGAACTGCTCGAAGTACCATGATCATCTTAGTCACTATTAAGCCTCTCTGGTTTACTGATTTATGACATTGAAGAGTAGTGCCCTCAGAAGCCACTGGCTGAAATCATCTAGCAATACTTTTAAAATTCACTATTTTAGTCTGATTGCTAGGATACCTTCCCTACAGTTCCACCATGCGAGCAACTGGGCATTTTTTTCCTTAGTATTCTCCTAACCTTCATATATCCAATTGGGATATCCAACACACTTGAATTCAATAAACAATAGTTTCCTCAAGCTCTTCATACATTTTGATAAATCAGCTATTTCTATTTGCAATGAATGACATGGATCAAGACTCAAATTTGCCTCAAATTATCCCAAAACCAATCTCATCAACTACCATGAGCACGCAAAGAATTCCGAAGCTCTTCCTTCACAGCAGAATACACTCATATGTGTATTCTCATCTAATACTCATTTAAGTCCATTCTCTTCATATATTTGAAGGTCCCTAACCTTAGCAGCCAATTGCCAGCACTGCCACCAGGCAGTGACCCTCACTTCCAAGGCAAATTGATAGCAATTAAAGAGCTGATTGACTTATCTCAAAGCAATCTCTCTTGCAATCATAATTTTGCCACCTACTGCCAAGCAAAGGTTCGCTGCTCAAAATAAGATTTATCATGCCAACACAGCACGTTTCCATTAGCCTCAGCGGATCTTTGAAGCTACAAGACAATTAATACTCTTCTTTCCTGCCCCATCAACTCCTCAAAACAAAACGATTTGTTTGCCTTGGTGACTGGGATACACAAAAACTATCTACAATGCCACAGGTTTAAAATAAGTCACTACTTGTTTTTGTAATTATGGAGACTTGTAGGTGAGCCATGCTCATTCCCAGAAATGCCGTGAATATGACCAAGCACAGATCAAGCAATAGAAACAAAGAGCCTCAAACTGATTGAGGATATTTCTTGAAAGGTATTACCCTCAAGCTTCCTCAAAAACTGATTAGACACTTCATAAGATTTTGAGTAAGTTCTTAAATACAAGCACTCCAAACTTATCATACACTCACTCACCACAGAGACATGAGTTCTTTTGAAAAAAATATGAAAACAGACAATTCCTCTTCACGCACATACTCAAATAGTCACCATGTGAACTGTTATTTTCTTAATGGAGAGGAAGATACTGAATAGTTTGCACTTAGATTACATTTTCTTATATTCAGAACTCAGAGGAACTGAATAAGAAGCTGGAAATAATCCAATTATTTAAAAACTCTGTATTGGTGGAGTAGCACACTAGCCAAATGCCAGAGAGAAAAAAAAAAAAAAAACAGAAGAGATAAATGATATACATATCTCACGGACAAATGTAGAAGGGGCTTGTATCTATCTACGTGTGGGCTTTTCTCTAGTACTGCTATCCTCTAGCAAGTCCTATACAACAGCCCAAGTGCTACAAGGATAATCAGCTGCTCCAACTTCAAGCTGTGCAACATCTGCATGGTATTGACCACCAAATCCCGCTGGAATGGCAGCAGCTCTTCCCTGCTCTTGTTCCCATTAATTCACACAGCTTGTTTTGTTGCAGAAAACAGGAAGCTACTGTTGACATTGATATTGATGGATTATCTGTGAAAAACAGCACTCTAGCTTAAACAGCCACGAAAAAGGGCCCTCCCAGAGCTCCCCCAGGCCGACGTTCACTGTGCAGCTTGCTGGGACGTGGTCAGCACCCTCTTGCCCTCGGGGTCCACAACTGCCACCCGTTTTCCTTATCCATATTGGCACACTCCCTGAGCAAAATCTGCCTCTCAGAGAGCGCTCTCAGGACTAAGCTCCCACATGCCCGTACTCTGTGTCCCTGAGCTCCCTTGATTTGCTGTTTGCCTCTACAGGGGCATTTCTTGGTTGGCAGCATTGTGCAAGGATTCCAAAACCGAAACAATCTCTGTTTTACCTAGTACTAGACATACATACAGTAAAACAAAATAAGAAATAGCTTAAGCTATAGTCCAGGATCTCCTAATCCAGGAAAGGTTTCTCCTCCAAGTTATAAAGTCTGCTTGTTTTCTGTGGCTGCCCTTCCTATCCTGATTAGCCGATTAGATCAAACATCACTTTCAGGCTTGTAAAAAAATTTCATTTTCCAGTCTTCTATCTTTGCAATGCTTTATTCTTAAACTCTGAGGTTTTTCAAGGCCAGTTTTAGGAGTTGCATCCTTTAGGTGACAAAGTGGGATTTTGAACAGTGAAATCTCTCCAGAAGCAGTACAAACTGATGTATTTCCCTAAATTTCAGACAACCTCTTGTTCATAATCTGTGAAATACGCAACACCATTTGACATTATGCAGGTCCAAACAAATGGAAGTAAGCAGTGATAGAACTTCATCATAAGCTGAAATAGAACTCACCAGGTTTTGCTTGAAAGGGTTCCTCAAGTCACCATGCTGTTATATTTTCCTTATAATAGTAGTAGAGAGGAAACTAAAACTTGATGCTTGATGCTGGAATTGTCCCTTTGATTAACAGACAGAAAGAACAAAGATGGTGCTATGTCCAATGCTGGACCTGACTCGGAGACTTTTTGTTTCCTGTACATGTTTATGCTACACAATTTTGTGCTTTTGGGTCAACCCACAAGCTGAGCACCTCACTTGACACCCACAATGCTCACAATATTTGACTAATAAATCTTCATTTATTCACAGAAATCAATACATACACATGAAGTGACATGAAGAAAGAAGTCACAGGTACTTCATATAGAAGTATCTAAAGACTACTGATTTAGAATTCACCCTGCTGCATTTCTTTCATTTGCCTCATAGGTTGGGTCACGTAGAAATCATTTAAATTATTGTATCAAACTGAAGAGGATGCTGGAGAGGTATCTTGCCATCCCACTTATTTTATTCCACAGTCACACTATCAAATTATCCCTTTCTGCTCTTGACATTTCTCACTGAAGGTCACAAAAACAGATGAGTAAAATGATTCTTTTTTCCACTGGAATGCACCAAGGATACATCACACTTTTAAAGAAAAATACTACCAAAGCGCTTATAGAATTTCTCTCTTTCTCATCTCAGTTCAAAAGACCTAGTGAAAAAAAATGTGCTTTGAACACTAACAAACTCTGGCTTTTTATGGAATAAGTGGCAAGTATGCTTCATATAAATCTGCCTCTTCATCACGGCTGTCCTTCTAACCACTTACTGACTTTCTGCATGTAAGAGGGTAAGAACAGACCATTCCATTTGCTTTCCATTCTCTTCTGTGATTGCCCACATACCATATACATGAGGTTTAACATAGGTTAATAGGATATATTTTGAGAAATTCCTGTATTGAATTGTTGGCAGCACATCACTGCCTGGATAAGCAACAAAAAGACAAAGCATGGAACAATGCAACCTTTCATGCCTCAATAAAAACGTTTTAAGTGCACATGGAGCAAGACAGATGTCCCTCCCAAGGCTTCATTTTTTCTCCTGTCTTATAAAAACTAAGCACCCATTAACCTCCTCTTTCGCTGCTCTCTGACAGTATATAGCAAGAGCTGGACATAAGTCATGAGTTAAAATCCCTACTTCATACGAGAAAAGACGGCCCTGCACAAGTATCAGCCAGCCTAAATTCTTTTACTGTAGCAATTAAGAGTGATTCTGTGCATAGGACTTGCCATCTGCAGCATGAGGTTGGTATTTGCATAAGGACATTTTATTGCCAAGTTCATTAATGCTTCTAAAGTTCTTGGCTAAAGATTCCAGTTAGAAGTGCTGTAGAAATGGAAATTACCATTTTGGGTAGATGTGAAACATCCTTTACTCTGGAGGAAGTGAAGCATTCAGGAACACCCCCGAAATGTGGTTAACTTCATTGACTGATAAGTGAAGTAGACATGCAGAAATATATGAAACACATCCACATCTGAAACTAAACCTTAGGTGAGACTCTGTGCCAGAATTCTTCCTGAAGCAATCCTCAATGTTCAGAGATCCAATGTGGGGAGACAAGCTCACTAGCAAGAAGAAACTCATAGTAGAAATTTCTTTCATAAACCTACAGATTCGTGCATGACTTCTTTGGCAGAGTATTCTTGAATCAGAGCTGCCCAGTAAATGCTGAAGGAATAACTGGCTTCTTTTACCTACACAACCCCACTCCATCCCAAACAAAAAGGGATCTTCTTTAAGACTTCCTTCTCAAAGATCATGCTTTAGGAAGGGAAGCTTTAAATTATGCCTCCCCCAAAATTGTAGCACACCAAGAACATCATAAATTCACCACAAATCTGTTAAGGACACAAGCTTGGCAGCTTAATTTTGATGTTTCCATTCCCACAGCATTTCACAAAAACGATGAAATCATACACACAAAAAAAATTACTGCCATTTTAGCATTACACACAATCGAGTGTTTTGGCTCTTCTGAAAAACTGATCTTTTGTCTTCTTTCCAACTCCTTTTGGCTTATCATAATTTACTCTCAACCACAAGAAGAAAGTTATTCTTCCTGCTGAGCTGAAAAAGACTGCCTTTGGTCTATGCCAGCAATGAGAAAGAAAATGGAGAGGCATCTCATTGCATTATTAACTTGCTCAAGCAACAACAACTAATTCCAATTCTATTAGGTTAAAGCTGAAATATTTTATTTTTCATTAAATAAAAAAGAACAAAAACAATATCTAATTTCACTTTTTTGATTATTAAAAATATTAAGGGCTAACTCAATACTGATAGCTTATGATTTAGCTCAGCAATATTTTTATAGCAGCACTACACAAATCAAGGCCACGAAGATAAGTAAAGCAAGTTAATCATTCTGGAGAAGGACCCCTGGAAATACTGATCTCATCCCTTTTGCTCGACATGTAGATTTAACATCATACAAGTGTTCTGCAATAGCAAAAATAAGCAGAAAAAAAAAATCACTATGGTAGCATCCAGAGCACACAGTACGAGTTGAAATCCACTGTGCTCATTATCACAACGAAGAAAGAAAAATGTGGGAAAGTTGTTGCTTATTTCTTTTTTTGTAATTTTGAGAGTTTTTGAGAGAGGTGATCATGTAGAAATAGAAAAGGGAAATATTTAACCATTTCAAGTATCATTATTAAATACAGTTGCAAATAACTTTGAAATAAATCCAGTAAGGGGCTTATCAAGGTAATTGTAGATGAAAAATAACCTGAAAACTCCCCACTGAAAGGAGATCTGGGGATCAGTGGGCAAGGGGAAAGAGGACTCTTGTGCTCACTACACTACTAATTAATTTTACACACATCCTTCTCAGGGTAAAAAGGAACAATGGCAAAATTCAGTCAGAGCAACTTGAAAGTGCTGGCGATTTCCTAGGGCAGTCATCTTTAACATGGACGGAGTACCAAGGACGCATTCTGCATCTGTCACAAACCACTTAATACAACGAAGGTGACATTTCAGGAGTTATTCAGGACAATGCTCACCTGTAGAAGAAAACTTTGGAATGGTAATAACTTTCTGTACCTAAGGGCACTGGCATAGTTTTATAGTGACCTGTCATTCACTTATGACCTTTTCCTCTCGAAACGTTAATATTAAGCTGCACAAGACCACTGCAACCACTGATAGAGAGTGTGAGCGAGCGAGATCAAGGCAGCAATTCTGGATAGTCCTTTCCTGTCAAAAGGACATGTTCTGTGCGAAACAGACTGAAAAAAAGACATGCAAAATACTTGCTGAATTCAGTCTTTCTTGAATATGTGATGTAGACACAATACATACTGGTTAGAAAAGGCAACTATTCACTGCAAAAACTGAAACTCTAGGTAAGGTGCTTGCGCATGCTGCGCTCGCTCCAGCTGTACTCAAATTTGCTTGCAAAATGTAAAATATTGATCTAGCAGAAGGGGCTACACAGAACAGCGCACCTTGAAAAAGAGTGAGGTTTTTCGAAGGAGGATCACTGGGATGGCAAGAGTGCCGATTATATTTACCTCTAAGGAAGGAGAGTTTGAATGTACTCGGCACACTACACTTTTCCTTAAACGTTACTTATGTACTATGGCAGCACCTAGAGCTTCATCGTAGCCTCCAACTCAGGTGCTGTCCAAAAGCAAGATGGCCTTTGACTGCTGCAGCCACATCCCATGTCCCTCTATAAACACAACAGCTACTTAACGCAGATCTAATGCATTCTGCAGCACAGATGAAATCAGGACATGGGCACGTCCACCCATCAAAACTGCTCTGATGCAATTTACTCTGCTGCAAGAGCCCAGACCATTACATAAAGTATTTTACAACAAATCACTGTGCTTTAGGTCAGCTACTGAGGAGCAGTGACTTCACCCTTATTGTAAGACATTTTCATCCGATTCCTGCTCCTAAGAGTAACATATTTTGAAGAGTGGTTTTGAATGTTTTTATTTTTATTTTTTCATGATTACAATGTTCAATGTAAACAATTAAGCCATGTGCTCAGCTGGCATCTCTCCCTCTTACTTCTGTCACCCATTTACTCTACAGTGAAAGAAAAAACAACAACAACAAAAATAGGGCAACAGCGCTGCCTGAAAATCTGTGAGTCAATATTGACATTTTTACTTAGCAATGAATTCACTTTTCTCGATTTGCCAGTGCCCTCCTGAGTTAAGGAATCCATGGACAAAATAGGCAGTGCTCTAAAATTACCTCAAAAGGAATTGGTATACAGAGATTGAAAGAATATTGACCAGGAGAGGTTCCTGCTCTCTGATCTTGTACAAAGAGGTTTACTGAGCAGAAAGGGAACTAACTTCAGAAAAAAAATAATGCTAGAGGAGGAAAATAACATGATCTGAAGAGCTTAGGACAGCAAATGTCTATTCACACCAAACTTACATAGTGTGGAAGCTGCATATTCCAGTCTGCAGCGCTCCTTCTAGCCTAAGCGACCCCAAGCTTCAAATTTTATTTATTGGCTGCTACCGTGTTATCAAGCTGATTCCAAAGGGTAAGGACTCTGCCTTGTTTCAAAAACACAAGACCTCCATAATGCCCCTTTCAACACTCTCATGTTTCCTGATGTCCTTCCCAGACCAGGCCAGCTTCTCCTTCCCCTCGAGGAAGCTACAGACAAGAAGCTCCCCAGGATGCAGGGCCGTCCCGCATGCCGTGGGTCTGACCCACCTCCGCACACCGTGGGTCTGCCGGAGGGGCAGACTCAGGGCGCAGACCCTGCGAGCTGCCCCTCTTGCGTGGGGCAACGCCAACCAGAGCCAACTGCTCCAGCAGCCAAGGCTCCGCGGGCACCGCGGCACTATCCCCCAGCTGGGACGGTCCTGTGCTTGCTCTGCAAATGAAAAAACAGAAGCAGCGCCCAGCAAAGAGAGCTTCTGCCACCAAGTTTGGGATCCTAAACATTTCACCAACACGAAGATAAACTGTGCAGCAATATAATAAAGTTGCTTCCGTTCTTGTTAAGACAACAAAAACATGGCAATCTGTGGGAAAGCTGAGTTTGCCCTCAGCCTTCGGATTTTTTTTTTTAAATCTACTTTATTAAAGTTAATTTTCTTAATTATCTGCATATCCTGCTGCTGCATTTTAAAGCTGTGCAGCTGGAAATTAATTGGATTTTTTTCTACTATGGGTTTTAATTGCTATCAGATTTGTACCTTATTACAAGAGAAAGGGACGTGCTCTTGTTTGGTTCAGTTAAAAGGGAGTTCAAACATCCAGATTCAACAATTACACTGCAATCCTGTGTTGCAACCTGTACCCTTTGAGACCCCCGATGTTATGTTTACATACATTAAGCTTTATGTTTTGGAGCAACATAAAGCGGGTGCAGACATGTGGCAGGGAGACCATGAAAAACCAAGCGCACGTCGGCCTTCTGCCCCTCCAAACACACAGGGCAGCAGAGGGAAGAGCTGAGGCACAATCTTGGGAGCTCACCAGGTGCAGCAGCAATACATCTGTTATGAACACAAACTTCTACTTCTCTGATCTCATACCATCCTACCAGCAATGCCAAAACGCTATAGGAAGTTCAAATCTTCCTGTAGTTCCTTCTCTAACCCAAACAGCAATCTGTTACCGTTGACCTTTCACTTGTCTCTTGACAAGAAGGGCTCTAGAAGCTGCCAGAGTGTGTCAGCATGTGGGCTTAGCTTAAATGGCACTATTGACCCAGAAAGCAACCTCCTTCTATAGCTAGGAAGAAAGTAAGCAATAAAACCCACCATTACTTTTTCTACATATAAGCGCATTATCTGGATCATTACCCTTTATTTAAAAAGACGTATGATCAAGTTCTATTACAACATGGGGAAAGAAAACTTTACTTTCAGTATGAAAAAAATCTGACAGGATTAGAGATTCCTGTACCAATTATCGCATAAAAATGTATCCTAAGAACAAATTCAGCCCATGCTATTAGCACCTCAGGCTCCTACCTGTCTGGGGGCTAAGACCAGTACCTGTCCCACATGTCTCTGAACCAGCTCATCATAGGAGGCAGAATGGGTTTGGCTCCAAGAAATCTAGCAAATATCTTGAACCTACTTACAACTTGTTACCATTCCACTAGCTTCCTCATGGCAGAGAAATTACACGTCAGCTTTTCTTAAACTGCTGCCAAAAGTTGAACTAAAGTAGTGCTGGCAGATACCACAATAAAATGAGTTTTCTTCTGTGTTTTAGGTCACAGGGCTGCAGTACTGTATTTTATAAACAGGAGGAGTCAGTGGACTGATTACACCCAATATACAAACTTTTGAACAAATACAAAATAAATTATTTTTGCAGCTCTATTAACTTTCTTAGCAACATTTTCTTTTCAGATCAAATGAATGCTGTATAATAGTTTTCAAAGCAGTTAGTGACTTAAGGACATAGTTCCCCCCGATTCTCAAAGTGTCAAGTAAGGTTAATAGGTGCAAGCCAAACATCCCAGTTAAAAAGAAACAGCTCTAGAAGCTCTTTTGCTTGTCCCAAAATGAAAGCACGGCAAGTTCACCTTGGGTATCTCTAGGAACTGAGCAAAATCATCTCATCTCAGAAGGATTTGTTTTTGAAAGTCCATTATGAAGATTCAAACCTTTCCAGGAAAACATTCATATCTCCCATAATGGCAGAACATCTGTGACTGTTTAAGAGCTGATTGCAGAGAAAAGTTGGATGAGTTAGAAGCCAGGTATATTTTGGATGAAGTAATGTAAAAGCCTGGAAATTTTAAGTTGAAGACAGCCTGGGAAATAATATTTGATCCATCAAATATTCTGTTAGAGATTTATCACGTAGTATTCTCTTCCAAACACTTCTCTAACTGATCTTCACATAGGAACATATATTTAAAAACTGATTAAATAGGAGTTAACCTCTGACACCAATGATTCTGCAGCTATCTCTTTTGCTGCCTCTGTGAAATATTAATCATCTGAAGGAACACTGAGCAGAGCCTTGTCTATCCTGATCCATCCGAATGGAATAAAATTAAAAGTGCGTATTTTAATGCTTTGTTATACTGGTGTCTTTAACGATAGGTGTCAGGATCCAAGTGCAGCCACCTCATTTGACTCATTGAAAACTGAAGACAGCAGAGAAACCTTTAGAAAGAAACGCAGTTCCTTGCCTCCCTTCATGTTTACCTTAACCTGCACTGCAACACATTACCCAGCAAGTTCCTCCTACATTCCCAAGTTCCTACTTACATTCCATCAAGATCTTTCCTTTTCTTAAAGAGAGCAATTTCTGTCATTCCTGAAGAAAAAAGCATCCTGCCTCCTTTCCCTGTTTATTTAGTTTAAGTCCTGCAGGAGGTTATTAGAACTTATTAATTTTTTTTTCCTAGATGAAATTTGTACCTTAAAATGTTTGCTTTCCAAATGGTGAATATCTCGCATCATATCAAAGGTTGTAAGGACTCAAGCACATAAATTAATTGCTCTGCTGAGTCACAACAACTGTCAACATGCACAGTCCTAGCCTGTGGTAAATACAAACTAATATAACTCTTGAATTAGCTCTAGAAGTGATTTTAAAGAAACAAAGCAGAGATATCTTGCATTTGCTGGAGGCTAAGACCATGCATTCAAGTGACTATACATTAGTAAACCTGCTAAAAAAACACAGCAAGTTGATCATGTGTCTGAGTCCTGAGACCAGATCACAATACTACTATGATGGCATCTTGGATGAATTTAGATTGAAATTGACACAGCAACAGTCACTTTTCATTCAAAATAAATTGCTACATTCTGGTGCAGCCCAGGATATCCATTATGCAAAACTGGCCATACACAGAACTGCTCAGAAGTTACACCATATGTTCAACGGGTTCTGTACGGCTGAATGGAAACAGGAAACTGGCTATTATTTGGTCCAAAAGCGCACTAAAGATATGTCAGAGTAGAAACAAGAGCAGCCAGCAATGTGGTGCTGTGAGAAAGGCACTTCAGGGGACAGAATTGCCAGCTGGAAGAGGCCGACAACGGAGAGCCATGCACTTGCCTACAGCGAGTTGGTCCTACTTCATTCCCAGAAGCTGGATGTTAACACATTCTTCAGAAGTCAACATTTCTTTTCAATGCAAATAACTTGTAAGACCTCAACACCTGCTAACTGCTCAACTCAAAAAGCCTGACAATATTGTGCGTCTTTTTGCCAGCAGGGAAATAGCATGTAGCCTCAATTTTCATGCCAAAAAACTTCCATCTTCCAATGAATTGCATGAACCATGAATGGATCCATTGTCCCTCTACATAACAGTTGTACTAAATTGCATTACCCTTTGGCTTTGTGTAACTGCCTCCCCCTTTCTGTCCCTGCAAACACCCTTGCAGGTGTTTCTTCTTTCATGGTACCAACACGGAGTTGTAACAACAGCTAATTTCACAGTTAACAGCGTTAATGAGCGCTACCATGAAATTGTCTCTTGTCCAGAGGAATTCTGATTGTTAAGTTCATCCTGTCATTTCATACAAGCTCTGTCATGTTTTCAAACACAATTGTCTCAGTTGACCAGTGTCATTTTGCAGATTTCTTTCTTAGTGGGATCAAAGTTGAGCATGGTTTTCCTGGAACTAGCTGAACATTACATTAGCAAAAGCTGATCTAACGTTCAATTTAAATGCACACCATGATCTTTCCCCAGTAAACAAGATCCAATGAAGAGCATTTTCTCATTGACGTTGATTGTAGATGCCTCTGCTTTTTAAGCAATGCTTGAGTCACCGAGCTCCTCTACTTTCCAGAAGGCCCTCAAAAATCACTAACAATTTTGGAAGACTTCAACTACAGACATATATATTTTAAAATCCATGCAGTTCTGTAAAGTGAGTAAACACAAAGGAAAGAAACACTGAATGCAGCCTTGCTGTGTTCTGCAGCACTTTTCAAAAAGGCAAAAAAAAAAAAAAAAAAAAAAAGTGGCAAATTCATAGCCTGCAATGCTAAAAAATAGTGAACATTCCTGAAGGAAGATAGTCCTTTAAAACTCGGTCAGTTTAGCCTATTATGAAAATTTGGGATGAACAAGTATTAAATGCTTAATCCATCAAAGATTACTTTCCAGTGTAAGAGAACTCAGGGTTACCCAAAGGTAGACTCCATACAGCTTTAATGATCCCCTATCAGCCATTTCCTGGCTAGAAGAGCTTGAAATGACAAGTAAATGTTAGTCATACACAGAATCTTACACATCTAATACCTAACCTTGGAATGCAATGTGCCCAGTAAATGCTGCAAATTTACTCCTTCATTTGGAGGTACATTTTGTGTATCTCCTCACAGCAAACTTTGTTCACAGTACACAGACAGTGTGTTCTTCCAGTTGTTACTATAAAGTATTTTTGCTGGTCTTTCCAGGAAATTGATCTCAAGGAGATCCTTACCTTATGAATAATCTAAGGTCCTCATGATTTTCTTAACTTCAGTCTCATTGTAGGCTTATTACTTCCTATTTTTTTTAATCAAGATCATCTGCTTATTTTTATTCTTTAAATACCCTTTGTCCTCTTAGCAGTCTAAGAGAAAGTGGGAAAAAAAAAGTTACTTGAAAAATTTAGCAGAACTTAACAATCAAAAGCCAGAAGCTTAAGATATCAGTCTAAGAAAATTTTCTGCAAGTATATAGTCAAGTATTACACTTATTTCTCATAAAAGTCAGTGAACACAATCTTCAAGAAGCCATTTCCCTACCTTTTTTACCTTACATCAGTGAGTATATGTTCATATATGACAGAGAGACAAAAAGTCATGGCCCCAAGGAGTTTGCACAATAAAGTAAATTGACAAAACACACTGAGGTCTAAAAATAAACAGTGATTAAAATTAGTGCAGGAACTGTTGGTTGATATTTCTTATAAGCAAACAGCAAGATTACATTAACTGGCCCACTGGGAATAAAACAGATTTACAATAGATTTAATTAAATGCACTTTAATGAAGTCCAAATATAACAATAACAAACAAGCTCATCATATGAAATGGTACCTAAAACCCTAGTAAACCATTCTGAACTGTAGTAGGCACTTTATGGTTATCTTCAAATTTGGCTTTCTGCATTCCACAAAGAATTTTTATTTGCTCGTGAGTCATTTTGGATTTGCCCCTTCACCTTGTTTACTCAGCTCTGTTAAGTACAAGTTTCTGAAGTTACTTTTAAATCAGTTTTTGGAAGGAAATCTTTATTTTACTTTAATTAATTTTTAATTGAGCTTCATAGGCTCCACAACAACATGCCAAAAAAGGATCACTGACTAGAGGTCAGTGGAAGTGCAGTGATGTAATCTAATATAAATGAGGAAAAAAGTGTTCCATATGTTTCTTCACAAGGTGCCTTGTAGGCATCTACCAAGTTGCTTGGCACAGCTATTTACTCTAGATATCTAGTCCCTGGATAAAGCGACTATCAGATGAGCATGAACTAGTTCCAAATGGTAGAGGATCATACCACATGCAGAATATTAAATAACCAAGCTTAAAACACTGTCCTAGAAGTGCTGCTTGATGCGTATTTTTAGGAGAGAGGTTGGAATACTCCCCTTCGATAACATTAGCTTACATAACGTATTCTGATTCTTCAAGCTTCTTAATGCCAGCAGCATGGCATATAATTACTAAAAGGAAAAGGCATGATGCTGGTGTGTCACACTCATGACATGAACTTGATTTCGAAGTGATTTCAGATTGGAATCTATCCAAAACTTTATCAGGAATTCCTTTTGGAACAACAGCAAGGGATGCTTTCCCAGAGAGGAAAAACAGAGGAAGAAAGAGATGCATAGGAGCACATATGCGCATATCTGTGTAAATACACACCATGTATACCACGTAAATACACAAATCTGAGCAAAGGATGACTAAAAAAAAAAAAAATCAGAAGTAACAAGCACTTATACATTAAAGCAAAAATTTAGGAGACTATTGGATACTTCTCCAAATTTGACTACTAATTTCTCTTGCTCATTGCAGCCACAGTTACAGAAGCCATGGCAAATGGGTGAAGTGTGACCTTCACACAGGATTAAGCCTGTGAAATACTCCTTTTCGCATAGTGTCCCCTGCCTAACGTGGGTTTCAAGCACACAGAGGCCAGTCTTATCTGACAGAAGAATATGAAACTGACAGAAGAAAATGAAAGATCAAGCAGAAAAAATAAAGTTTACAGTGTCAAAGTTTGATTTTTGAACAGAAGAGCAGAATGGGATATTCCACATGAGCAAATAGGGAAGTGTGCACAGAATGACAGGATTCTAGCATCTTCTGGAATCACTTTGTATTGTGAGTTAAGGTAGAGTAAGCAGCAAGGGAGATACTGACTCAAATGCCTGTTTAAAGTGTAAGTTTCAATGATGCTAAAGTTAAAACCTTCAGAGGTCAAGTTAAAACTTCCATAGTCCTGTTCTTTCCCAGGGGCATGCTTTCAAGTAAACTCTGCAAAACAAAGCCCTTGTTTTCAAGTTTTTTCCTTTACAAAAAGCACTGTAGTAGCTTGTTGTAAATGGTAAAGTGTATGAACTCTGAGCAGCTGATAAAAATTATCCAGCTCAAGATGGATTTCTAGACAAAAAGGAATCGACCTTCATGAAGTTGACTCTGCAAAGTGTTTTTGAGGAAGTCTTTTTTATCCTTAAAGACTAATTTCTCTGTTTCTTTGTTTCATATTCCAGTTCAATATTGACTCTTCCACAGCAAGTCACAGAAATACCTCAGCTTCAACTTACAAAGGAACAAGCTGGCCCCGTTACATTTTTCCCTAAGTACAGGTAACAGAAAGAAAAGTTATTTTCTCAACTCTTCACCCATCAGAGCATCCATCTCAGACACATTCTTCCATTTCCCTGTCCATCTGCTTCTTCACATGTAAAAGCATAGGAAGATAACATTTCCTTCAAATGTATTGCTTCATGTTTTGATGATGAAAGCACTTCAAGTCATTTTAGGGGAATGGACTAAATATGCAAAAAATATTATATAGTTACTGATCCAGCTCTTCAACTGATCCAACTCTTCAGACGAGTTTATATTACATGTTTTCTAGTAGTATTACATTTTTCCTCATCCAGTCTCAGTGCAATGCTTAGAAGTATCTTGGAAAAAAATTCTGGAAGCTGGTAAGCACAAACTATTTTCTGACAGTGGAGTTATGGACTCTGATAGGTCTCCTAGCCTCCTGTAGTACCATCTGAGGATTCTCCAAGAAATTAGAGAGAGGCATTTCTGCTAAATGTATTCAAATTAGGCAAAAGGATACTGGCAGCAATAGCATAAAGACATTAAGCATAATCTTTTTCCTCTCAAATGATACTGTAAAGTCTATTAGATAAAGTAGGAGTCTGAACAGGTGTTCTCACACACACACAAATGGAAACCTATATAACAAGGCTGTAACAAGCCTCCAGTGTCATACTTCAAACCATCTTTACTGAAGCACATACCATGCCAGGGACAAGGCGCTACATTATTCATACTCATTATTTCACAAAATGCCCAGAGGCCCCAGGACTAATGGTCCCCTTACACAATGCAGGCTGTCCCTGCTTCAAAGCCAAAGCACTGAGGGGGCAGGAAGAGGAGTCACAATAAATGATTAAAGTCATTCAGCAGCAAATTGAGGAGCATTGAGTTTCAATGATCTCATAACCTACATAACCTTCACATACATGGCCCCGCTCTCAAACCCCTTTCCAGAAAGCTTGATCTTGTCCTAGCTGTCATCAGACCAGGTGTCTACATCTCCCCTACTTTTATTTTAAAAACACTTGATGAGCTGGTGTCTGTCAGTATTTAAAGGGATCTTTACATAAGCTCTGAAGTAAAGAACAAAACTCAGGAGATTATCAGCACCACAACTAAGTCCTGGCTGCAAATGACACTTCCAGGCATTTAGGATTACAGAAGTGAAGTCCCTTGTGCTGACTGAGTAGGTAGGAGAATAATGAAACTGGTAACATAAGAACTAGGCTTTTCTCTCCAGAGCCTCTCACACACAAAACCAACTTGAGTGTATCACTAACACCTTAAAAATAGTAAAAATTTTAAAAAGATCAGTTTTAGGACACTATTTTCATAATTTGTCAGGAAGGCCTTGTAAGCAGGACCCCTCAGCTGTCTTGTTCTCTCATAGCAGCTGAACACTGGCTGATTATATTTTTTGCTGAACAGGACAAATGATGATACATTTGGCTTACAAGACTTCAAAACAGAAAAACAAAACCAAACATACACACAACAAAAAAACCCAACTTCCTCCCAGACTTGCAAACTAGGCCCCAGTTCAACTTGCCTAACATTGCACAGATCTTCACAGTGACTTCCACAGACACAGCTTTAGGAGCACATGTGCCTCCTGCACCCTGCGATCACTGCCGCGGTGTATCTGTATTGGCACCATTGAGGGTTTCTTCACATTCACCTTTTATTTCCTGCACACTGGCAGTGAAACTCTCAAAGTCTTCAGCTATCAGAGAAATCGATCGAGAGGCATCTCCCTATTAGGCATTTTCTTTTGCTGTATTCCATATAACTTCTCTTCACAGTGCTCGAGTTGATTTCCATATTCTACACCGCCCTGCAGGAATTGACAAAACTATACAGGAATGAAACACGTGGGGTTGTTTGTGGTCATGGTTTGTGTGTAAATTCTGCAGCATTATGCTTAAATTCCACCACACAATGAAACACCTTCTTTGCTAGCGCTCCTCCAAACTGTCTGCCCCACTACCCACAACTGTACACACTGATCCAACTAAGAGCATCTGAGTGAGGCCAGAAAGAAAAGCAGGACAAGAATTCATCAAGGGTGATTCTTTTATCAAAATAGAAGATTTGCTTGGAACTTGTCTTTTCCTTAATTCACAAGGAAACAAAATAGGCGGGCTGGGGGGGCGAGTCTCAAACTGCCTTTATCTATGTATCTATTGGATAAATTCTTCTTTTACAGAGAAGGCAATATCACTCCACATGCTTTAAAACAGAGATTTCTTGCAAAATTTGGCCTGGCTCAACTTCTGTTAATATCCTTGGTCTCAAGAACTGATAATGCAGCAAAAGTTGTAGAGGAATTACAGCAATCAGTTGCAGCAGTTTAATTATCCAATGACAAACCAAACTGCACTCAACTTAGGTCAATGGAGCCACAATGAAGTCAGAGGAGCAGAAATTATTTTATCTGTATTCTGAACTTTAATTCTTTTCCTATTTATCTTGTTAGCCAAAAACCTCACATATGTTTAAACAGATAATTAATTAACACAAATACGCCAACATTCACTAACTCAAAAAGAATCAAACAAATTGAAATAAAGCACACCTATGACAGACAAATGTATTTGACTCAAAGCACTGTCACAACAGAAACACTTCCCTTGCAATCCTATTTACACAACTGGTAACTGCACTGGTGGCAGCTCAGTCACTGGACATTCACACCCCCCAGTCAGACAATGAGACTTTTGTCCTGTAAAACCAAGGTCCTCAGATGCCGTCAGAATGAGAGATGGTCACTAGTGTGCTCCCTTACAGTTACAGAGGTTCCTGCTGGGATTTCCTATTGACTTATAGCCCAAGAAGCACAGACCTAGGAAAAGGAGAGCTCATCGCCCTCCTATGCCTCAAACTTCTGGAGCTGAGTTCAGTTGGAGAGGTTAGGTGGGTCTGAAAGGAGAAGTAATAGTCTCATTCCTCCTCAGGGCAGACTGAATTTTAAGAAATGGTTTCATTGCCTGGAAGTGGCCTTTTCTCAGCTCTACAAGCCACCTTTCCTTACTCTCCAGGAGATACATACAAGCAGGTGCAAAGCCCAAAGGCTGCTGCACGACCAGCCTTCTCTTTCATTTGCCGTGAGACACCAGCAGACTCTGCAGTTAGGGGGTGCGTGGGAGAAGCCAACCTCCCCTCCCTGCAAGCAACACGTCAGACTCTCTCCTACCACCACAGCTCTTCTCACACTCCCGTTGGTCAGATATTACAGGCTTGACCCTCATCTCATTCTTATTTGTTTTACACTGTTCTAACCACGCCAACTGCAAGGCAGTTCCCGTCGTGCGAGAGAGAAGGGAGTCTGACCTCGACCAAAGCTCATCTGATAATGCCCATCTCTCAAGTGGAATACAAGGAAACAACCAGCCACTTGAACTCAAATCCACTAAATTAAGGAGAGAGCTGTCCCAATAGAGAATTTGGTATCACATTTCAGAATCCATTTCAGAAACATTTTACAGAAAAGAAAATAATGATTTTTACATGATAGCGCTATGGAGCCATATTTCAAGGTTACATCAGCCTGTAGTTATTTATGTCTTACTTCCCAAGGATGTAACATAGCATCCATGAAAAAGGCTTTGTCAGTGTATTTTTTGAATAGTAATTTTATTCCTCATTTGAAAACCTTGCTCTTCTTTTAAGCAAAGTCACAAGCTGGAATGGAATCTCAGTAAAATAATGCAAAATATATATATATATTGATCTTCCTAAATCTAATCTTAATTCTGAGGCTCATTTAGGTAAAACAATGCTATGAATTATATCTGTAAAGCAATGAGAAAAACTGAAATATCTCAGCCAAAGATATATATAGATATATTGATCTGTGTTTTCCTTGATTCCCTTTGGGAATTCAGTCCTGTGTCTGATAGTGCTGCTGGAGCTTATAATTCTGTTAGAAGATGAGAGAAAGTAGATGTGTTTGCGCAAAATCAAAGGCAACTCCTCCTAACTGAGGAGAGAAGAGATGGGAAAAGAATGAGAAAGCAAAATTTTAGTTTTTCGTTTGTTTGTTTTTAATTCCCTTTGGGAATTAAAAGTTTTAAAGACAAACATGTTGCTCATAGAGATGATACAAGCCAAGGATGATTCCGGCCATGGCTCTTCACACACTTGAATAAGGAATTGAAAAAAAAAAAAAAAAAACACAGGTCTGAAATGTACAACAGATACGTCGCACTCTGGCAGTGTTACTGAACCCTGCTGGAAGAGTCCTCTGCATTAATCTGTTTATCGCAGGCCTCCATCCAAAACACAGCGCTAGTCATCTGGTGTTTATCCTTCACCAGGTGCAAGCGTTAATCTAGGCTCCTTCTCCAGCTGCCCCTCCAGGGCCACTTCCAGAACAGAGGGACAAAGAGCCCAAGTGCAGACAAAGTACCCGAGTCCCCTTCTCCCAGTCAGCCTGGGCACCCCCATACTGGGATACTTCTGCGGCACTTTCAGGAATTCTAGTCCTTACCCATGTATCACATTATTAAAGGAAGTTTCCTCCACAGAAGGTTAGTTACCACTTGCCTTCTGCCATGCTGGAAGTTATCCCACCCCTTTTTTTCCTTTACCCTATCTAATATCTGGAAGAGGGTTTCTTATTGCCATATAAACACCTAATCCTTTTATGAATTTTTCTAAGCTCTTGGCCTCAACAACATTTTCCATGGTAATGAGTTCTACAGAACTGCATGTTGCATGAAAACTATATTCCCTCTTCTCAATTTCATATTGGCTGTCTTCACTTTTGAATCCATATGTTCTTGAACTATGAAATAAAGTATAAGTAGGAGCTGATTTGCTTTCTCCCCGATTCTCTGCCACTTTAGAGATAATGGGGAAAACAAAGGCATAATTTCCTGCTGATGCATCAGCTTGTCCTCTTCTTCTTTCCATCCCATCTCCACATATTTTTTTCCCGTGGTTAAACCGTATTCTCCTTCTCTCAGTTTATACTGTTATTCAATGATGCAAGCATTCAGCATAGCTACTATTTCAGAAGAGAAACTGGTCTCAACATTTGGACAAAATCTTTAAGCTACAGAGCAGAGGAGGAAACCGAGACTCCAAATCCTCACTAATTGTGATCTTTTGGCTTTTGCTAATTTACAGGATTAACTCACTCCACTAACAGTCCACAGATTTCTTCTTCACATCACAGCTGAGTCATGGGGTTTTCATACTCATAGGATAAGCCTACTTAGCTCTTTTCAATCTTTTCAAACCATGGGATACCCTTTGCCTCTTACTTCCCTTGGTCACCTCGGTACCGTGACGGGGAAAAATAATGATTATTAATTAAGCCATGCATAAAAATGCCATCAGAGATCAAATCACACCAGAATAATGTATTCCCTCCCCTTCACCCCCTGCCCCCCCATAAAAAAAGCTCTCCTACAATTAGCACAGACTTCCATTTCCCCTCTTGATGATATCAGAGGGTCAGGATACAACTATACTGTCACTTGAGGAGCTGGAAGGAAGAATGATATGCAAACAGCCAGCTTCTAAAATAAATGAACTGAATGATGAAATGATCAGCACGAAAGTGTCAGCTGATGACATACAGTGACTTTGGTAGGGTCATATCTAATTATTAGATGTGTGGTTCAGAAAGGCTTTTAGTCAGAGGAATTTCAGAGATAACAAACGCTTGAGGGATGTGGGCTGGAGAGATAATTAGGTGAGGATATTAATCTCAGTGTCAGTGAATTTACTTGACAAACTGTTGCTTGGTCCAGTCAGACAAAGTTGGGAAATAAAATTCCTGCACTTTCAGGCTATGTTCTCAATACAGAGTTACTTCATTGTTAAAATCAGAATAAGAAAATAATTGGTGCAGGAATTTGCACGCACTTGTTCAGCATCATCATTTATGAGCTTGCAGTAATAGAAAACAGTAACGTTTTCTACTTTGTTCAGGGACCTATCGCACGTCAATTTAGATGTCAGGTGTTCACAGACTGTACTGCTATTAAACTACAAGCCATACAAAAAATTATGGACCAAAATCTAACCTATTTTGCTTGTATTGGTTATCTTATACTGTCTCCCATGGGATCACGTAAGAACATGGCACTAGAAGGAGACAGCAGGCAAACCTCCTTTTCCTGTGCTGCTGAGATGCTTTAGCAAAACAGCTCTGGCTCTAGGAGGCATGCAGCATTTATAAAAGACACCTGTTAGGCTGCAGATGGAGCAACTAACATGATTTCTGTACCTTGCATTATATGCTTTAGAAGCTACTTAAATTACGCTGGCACTGTTGTAGCAATCGCTAACATTTTAGCTTATCCTCCTGAACACTTTAAGAAGCAACAGCAGCAAACAGAATAGAAATAAATCAGACAGCAGAACCTTGGGAAAAAAAATTGGAATCAAAATCCTGGATGCGAATATTCCCCACACAGGCTTTGGCTCTGTATCTGAACTCTCCATCTTGTGCCCAACTCTAATCATTACCGTGTTCCTTTTAAAAGGCTATGCCTGAAAGAACCGATGTGTTACAAGACAGCTGTGACCTAAGTAAACTCCAAACAAACCATTCATCACTGCAAAGCTCCAGAACAAGCTGGTACTTTCTCAGCGAACAATACTCTTCTAAACACATATTATACATAAAGAGGAACAGAAAGCACATACGGTAGTCTTTCATCAACTGTAAACAAACAAAGCCTTTGATAACTCTGAATAAACTTGGGATCATTATGCCTGGGGCCAAGGGGCTCTCAGTAGTTTAAGATCTCCTTTTCCAAACTTTCATCACAGGGCTCTTTTCAAGCACCATAGAGAAAGGAATATTTTTCCCTGACTAGCACTACAAACACAATATCCTCACTCAAATCCTTACAGCACCAAGTGCAAACTTCACAACCTCAGGACACACGAGGGCAGTGCTCACTCTGCCCACCTCTACACCCCCTGTCCTGCTCACCATGTTGGCCATTACTCATCTTTCCCTTTCATGGCCCATTTTGTGCCTGGAACATCTGGTCTTCTCCCCTTGTTTTCTCTCACTTTCCTGTCACTCAGATCTACCAGGCTGAACTAACATGACACATTAACTTTGTTTTCTTCAACAATCTACTTAAAAATCTAGAGACATGGAAAGATTCTTTTGCGCAACCAGGAAAGGAACCAGAGATCTGTCCGGCGACCAAGAAAATGTCCTCCAAACGTTTAAGTTCTGCAGCTCACCCCACAACGCAAAAAGCAACATGCTCTTCTTTTAGGGGCATATGAGCATGGGAGAACTAGGAGAACTCTTCACAGTTAATTTATATTAAAGGAAGGGCCAAAGCTAAGGAGGAACAACCATGTCAAAATAACTGAATGCTCTTATTCCAGAATAAGTGTTTTAGGTGACTAGATTAAGCTGGTTGCACTATTTTCAACTCTTTTTTTTTATTTATTTATTTTTTTTTTAAATAGACCCTAAATCAGTCTGAACTAATAACGAAATTATTTATCTCATTCTTTAACATGGCGTTTTTGTTTCAACTATTTGGGCAGCTTTGAATAACAAGATAATAAAAAATTTAGGCACTCAATTTAATATCACGGTCTTTATAAAAATGAGGAAGAGTTTTTTTTTTTTTTTTAATCAAGATATTTAGACTTTTAACTCCTACATTAGTACCCCAGGTCTAAAGGTTTCTGGTACTTTAAAAGTATTATGTGACAATTGGTAAGCAAGAGAAATGCACTTAACTCAGCAGTATGCTGTAAGGCATATTAGCAGCTGTACAAATAATTAGAGTCCTTTCCAGGTAAAACCTCTCCCTCAAATTTCACTCAGTTTTCTCCTGAGTAGCAAAGAAGTTAAATCTCTATGAGTAGACAAAAGATCAGTGAAAGCCTTTACAAATGTTAAAATAAAGTTATATCCCCAGAGAATACAAGTGCTACCTGCTGATGTGACTGAAAGAGCATGATTTTCAGATTTGTATCAAATTCTGCTGGATTTTTTCCTGATGTTTTCCTGCATAAATTCAACAGAAATATGCCACTTTCCTGACAGCCAACTACTGCAGCATTTGAGCACTGGTAAGATGGTTTTAGTGAGGCATGATTTTTCCTTTAAAAAAGGAGAAAAAAAGCTTATTCATCCCAATTTCCTTTCTCTGCCTGATTCCTCATCCTGTAAAAGAACCATTTACCAGAAAACTTGAGATAACAACATTCAATTAGGATTTTTGATTCTGCCCCTTAAAGAAAACAAGGTCAACTGTTCATTTGTGAGTCAGGCCACAGAGAGGATCACAGTTTTTTTGGATCCCGATCTTTGCTTCTGTCTAGTTAATGGAGGCCAATCACAGAAAACAAGGCCGTGGCAGCAACTGATGGGGTCATCTAGTTCATCTCCTCACCTCAAGGCAGGACCAACTGTATTTCTACAGTTCTTAGCAGCTATTTCTCTACTCTGCTCATAGGAGACTTCAGTCATTAATTCCCACATCTCCAGGTAGTTTACATCATTGTGGACTGTCCATATCAATAGAAAAGTATGACATACATCTCCAGTTAGAAGCTTTTGGGTTTTTTCCCTAACTTTTAGGCTATAAACATACACTAAGCTACTAAGTCTGGTAGCACACAAATTTACAGTAGTTTCAGTTACTCCTGGCATCAATTACCTACTCTTTCTGGGGAAAAAAAAAATCTTGGGATCTTCTTTCAGATTCACTGCACACTACAATAGTAGAACATCAGAACAGTCACTTTGTACCTATTTTTTTTAATCAGAATTGAAACAGAAACAGCAATTCATTTCATTCCCCAAAACAAGGCTCTGGATTTAGACGGTCTGAAGGGGAAGAGTCTAAGAAGAGAGCAACATCTTAGAAATGAAGGATATTTTGGGTGCCTAAAATGTCTGATTCAACGCTGAGCCATGGAATGGCACTTCCAAACTAGTGTCGTCTCTTTCCGGTTACATTGCAGGAAGAAAATAAGGTCACTTTTTAGCTATTTCTGTCATGTTATCTAGACTAACAAAAGCTAATTTACAATGAAAGGGGTATACAACAGGCACCATTAAGTCTAGAGCCATGAGACTGACTTCTCCCTGGACATCAATTTAAAAAATTATGATGTAGAAGGGCACTGTAACTCTGTGTGAAATGTAATGCTTTTTATTCCAAGAAATTCTTTTCTATTACAGTTAGTTAGTGAGGCTTTTCTAATTACTGTTCTTCAGGGAAAGCAAGAAAATTCAATTAATATATAGACATTCTCAAGCCAACAGCCAGGAACTTTTTTCTTTTTTTTAATTCACTTTCAGGTCAAGAGAAACAGGGTTCAAACGAAGCCAGGATAACTGATATATCTTCTAGTACTCTTCCCTGGCAGGGTTTTGTAACTATAACATTAAATGCATGGTGAAAAGAATATTTATATGGGCAAGAGAGATCTAAAACATTCCAAGAATATGTAGTAAATAAGATTTGGGTTCTATGCACAAAAGCAGAAAAAGGAATCCTTGCATTTCCCTACTATTTCAAAATATGAAGAAATGACTTCACAAAATCATTCTTTCCCAAATAACTCTCAATCTGATACAGATACTATATAACCAAATGCTAAAATCCTTTTCAAGTGTCAAAGACAAAAGCTACCATTACTATTCCCTGACTGGATGATTAAAGGTGACCTTTGATTAAAGTGAGAATTTCAGCATTTGAAAGTTAATCTTAAAGTGAATATAAAGCTAACTACCAACAAACAGCCCATCACAGACCAGGGTTCTCTTTTATTGGAAGGTGGAGAAGGGTATGGTCTTTTAACTCTGCTAGCAGGCTCCAACTACCATCTTTTCAATTTCAGGGTTATCAAAGGGGGAAGAAAAGGGTAGCTAACAGTCCCCAGGCTATCTGAAGCCAAACTACAGCATCAGGAAAGAAAGTTTTGAATATTACATTTTTCTTGGTGAATATTTTTAAGATTAAATGAGCCATTCAAGAACAGTCAAAAGGTAAAGTAAAACACATTTTCATAGAAGTTGAATCCAAAGGATTGTGAAAGCAAGTCATTTTCCTAATACAAACAAAAATTATTCTTTTTTTTTTAAATGTGTAATGCACATTTAGATAACTTAGATCAGATATTCTTTTCTTACATCAAACCAAGATCACATACTGACCTTCCCAAATGGGATTCAGGTTCACTAGAGCATAGATCTCACAAAACTATAAAGTCACATACTTTTCAGGTAAAATAATTGCAATTCATTTTTCATTTTACTCAATCTTCTTTGCTGCACAACAATTTCTTAATGCTTATGAAATACCTTGCTTTTTTTCCCCTCGACTGTAAATTTAGTTGCTCTCAAACCAATAAATGTTTAAGATTAATTTAGGAACCTATCTTGCAAACTGTTCGTAACTTGGCCAAAAGACTGACTTCCAAAGATATTTATGTGCCTTAGGAAGCCAACAGGGGCGGAAGGTGATCTTGGAAAAGAATAAGACTTGTTTTTCAGTCTTTGTGCACTTGGGCATTCTGAAAGTCCCACCACTGGCACGTAAGGGCCTTGGAAAGCATTTTCACCTCCTGTCATAAAACTCCTTCTCTGTGATCTGCTGTGAAAGGATTCTGTTATGGGTGTGGATGCAAACAGAATTACCAAAAGAGCACAAGGAAAAGATATGGAAAAGTAGTATACAAAAATCTCCCCAAAACTGTTGACCTCTGGAGACTAATGGTTCAGTTGCACCCATGAGAACTGATAAAATCAGAACACCAGGAGGCAGGTGAACTGGCAAGAGGCCACCAGCACAAACAAGCAGCGATGAGAAGGTCAGGAACTTGGACCACATCCAAGGAGGTGGTGGCTGCTCTAAGTAGACAGACTACACACGCACTTGAGGAAACAAAGGACCCTCCGGCTACTTCCTGAATACCTAACCTAGAAGCCACTAATGCACAACCTTCCATTTTGGAGTAAAAAGCTGTAATTGCCCCCCAGGCTGTTCTCCAACCAGGTATTTGGAGCAAGAGTACGCATGTGCGTGCAAACTGAGAGAGGAAGAATGTACTGTGGGACTGGTCACCTGATTTTAACAGCAGCACCTCAGTTCTGGGATCAGAAACAGGTGAATTAATAAAAGGCATTCCAGTAAATATTGCTCGTGATTTGTCTTTCCCCCGCCCAGTCCATTCCTCAACAAGGGAAAAGGGAATTTATAGCAGCCCTTGTCCTAGTGCTCCTTGTGTGAATGGTTCTATTTCTTAGAACATAAGCAACAGCGGCAAGCGGTAATAACTTGCCCTTCAAGCTTCTATGGGAATAACGCATGGCTTTTTAATTTAAAATTACTTACTTGGTAGGGATATAGAGTGACACCATTCGTTCTTGACAAAGACCAGGTGCCGTCAAGGTACTGATGAGCCTGGATAGCCACAGAATTGAGAACATTACCATTGCTGGGGCTGGTGGCCATCTGAAAGCTGACCTTGGCTTGGTGTCCAGGAGAGCCATTTTTCTTCTCCACCCCATTGACAATTCCCAGACTGTTGGGTTTCCCACCGTGCTTGTTGGCTACAAAGCCTGTGTAGTTGGAGGTGGCATACGGAGCAGGCACATATGCCCAGTCCCTGGGCTGCAGGCAGCCCATGTGCCGGGAGCCAACCAGAGCGGGGATATTGGACAGGGGCGGCGGGGAACCTGGCGAGGCATCGTAATGGTCAGAGTTGGCAGCGTGCTCCAGCGTCAGCACCATCTGAATGGCCTCTTGCTTCAGCTGGTTCAGGTGGGTGGCACAAACGTCACATCTGTTGTCCTTCTCGTTCCATGCCTTCCGAATAGTATTGGGAACTTGGAGTTTGTCATGAATCACTGATGAGAAGCCTGGGTCCTAAAATCAAACAGAGCAGGGAGGGGGACAGGAAAGAAATATTTAACCACGGTCACTGCAGTAAAACATAACTACAGCTGATTGTGCATTTCAAAAACCAATTTATAAGATAAGCTTCGAAAGCAAACAAAGCCCATTAGATACAGTCAATGTATGCCAGCCACAGAGTTAAACGAAAATGAGAAACTAGATTGTGTCGGGAAGAAAAACTTCTTACTTTTACTGATAAATGGCAAATATTATAATTCCACTGCAAGCTTCAATGCATGGCAGAGAGAATGAATTAACCTGCTTCACCCCAGTGCACCTAATTTCTGGCTTGAATGAAAATACTCTTAGTTACACAGTAAGATCAAGAGCAACTCCACTAAAAATCATTGTGCTCGTACCAAGCTTCATAATCTATCTACTCATCAGTATTGGCCTTTGGTACCAAGAAAAACCAGGATACACTCTGCAACAGAAACGCAAAATTTCAAGGGTTGCTTATAGTGTGTTGGGGTGGGGAGGGACAACAACAGAAGGCAAGAATATCACCTCCCCAGATCCTTTTCAGAATTCAAAACAGGTAGATATTTGATAGCATTTTCAAAAGCTTTTCAGCCAGAAAACAAACATTTCTGGTAATGGAATGTTCTACCTCTCTGTCAGATATTTATTAGTATTTAATAGCAGCATAAAATAAACCCATAATTTTATGTGGAAAATACAACATGCACAGGATGAGCAATTTGCAGTGAATGATTTTGTTCTTGAAAGGTGCCCAATCACACGTCAGATTTAAAACCTCCTGTCTAGTGCAGAATTACCCTACCCTGACATACCTGATGGACAGATCTTTCACTGCCCATGGTGCTCTCCACAAAGAGGCCACCCAGCCTGACTGCAGCCACTGAGTGCTGGCCCTATCTATGCAGTGGCCTGGCAGCGAAGCCCAGCAGCAACCTTGGCAGGTTGCAACTGAGCCTTTGCTTTTATTTTTCTTCCTTCTCTGAGGCTTTACCAGGTTCAGAACCAAAGTGAAATTACACCGGAAGAATGAAAAACAATTTTAAAAATAATAAAAAAAACATCACACAAATGGAGACCACCTTTATCAAGTAAATTGAAGAATCCCATGCCATCTGAGACAGATAAATATCATGTCTTGATAGTGTGGCTGTGCTGGGAAAAAATAGGTGGAAAATACAATATCAGGAGGGTGAGAATTCACTGCTAGAGGGTCATATTCATTATGATCTGTCTTTATTACATACTCAAGCATTTTTATTTTCACTGTTTAACTACCGTGAACCACTCCTCAGCATGCAGTGATTAATTGATTCATAAATCATGGTGCCTCTTTACGCGCAGCAGCAGAAGAGCAGTTGTAGCTCCAGAAGCCCAGGAGAGTCGTACAAGCTGATGGGAAACAATAGGAGGCTGAGACCAGATCAAGTCTCAAGCTGGTCATTCCTATTGCCAGCATCCAGGGGGTCCAGGCGGCACAGCGCATGGGGAAGGCAGGAGCAGGATTCTGCATCAGCCCTCCCCCCATTACCTTGGGGAAAGGAACGGGTGGGAAGCAAGGGGGAATTAACAAGAGGCAAAGACGTCAAATCTTATTTTCCATCCCAGGCCATAACTAGGTCAACAGATCACATCAGATACAGGCACCCCTTCCATGACGCCAGGGATGCAGGGAGAGGCCTCTCTACCTATCCCGTCATGCGCTACACAAAAGCCATCTCCATAGTCAAAGTGAGGTGTGAGTCTTATTTCCAAGCTGCTCCATGTCAGGCCAGGAAAAATCCTTGCCAGCTCTTCCTCCAGTGAGCCAATGCCCCAGAGCTGTGCTTGTTCTTTGACAGCTAACTGCCTTTGGGCGACTGGGCTTGAACCCAGGTAACTCTGCACAATATTCAGATCCAGCAGCAGTTCACCATGGAAGTGCCTGGATACCATGATAAATATTCCAAGGAAATAAAGCCTTTCCTAAAGTAAGCAAATGTCAACTTGATATAAATACCTAAGTAGCACACCAGCTTTAAGGAGTGCGGGACAGCAGTGAATTCAGCTTCATCTCAGTGGTAAAACAAACATCAGGTCATTCTCCGATACAACAATAAACACAAGGAGAAGACTGTTCCTCCTCAGGGGTAGGAAAGAGGAACACAGACACAAACCAAATTGATTATTCCTACAAATGGCCCTACTAATCTATCAGACTCCACTGGACGGACAGCTCAACACTGGATCCAAGTCTGGAGTATGAAACAGAAAAGCCTACAGGACACCAAATAAATCAGAGGAAACCTCATGCCCCAGAGACATTAGTCACATTTTGTTCTTCAAACAAATCTATCTTTAAACTGATAGAGCCCAAGAGAGGATTTGCTGCACCGGGCAGCCCCGCTGTGATCGCACGGGAGAGCTGCGAGGCAGGCTCACAGCACACCCGCCAGCACCATCGTCACGGCCAAAGCTGGACAGCCGCAGCACCCTCGCCTGCACAGCCACGGGACAGCTTAGGATTTCATCTGCAAGCAATCATGTGCACACTTCCCCTGGGAAATGCTTACTGGTTCAATAAACAGTGTCTTGTCCCTTAGGTCGAGATGAAACAGTGATGGGGAAACCTTGCTGCAGAAGCAGCTTGTGCTTGCTGCACTGAGCAGCAGGAGCTCGATAGGGTGGACTCTACTGAAATCCGTGAGGTCTAGGAAACCCCACACTAAATCTTACGAGAACAGGTTGGCTTGTGAAATCTGAGGTGGGCACTGTAAATACCAGTTCTGTTTTGGCACTCACTTCCAGCCCTGACAGAACAAAGCACAGTAATACTGTAAACTGAAACACAACTTTGGAAATCGCAGAAGAGTTTGGTTCGAGTTCAGGGCAAAGGTTCACAGTGGTTTCCCTTGTTGCTGCAAGGGTTCACCCATCTTTAGTATAAACAGCATTACTATAAACTCCTGGTCCTAAAACAAACAAGCGAAGGCGCGCGCGAGGCCTGGGAGCTTCAGGAGATCACTCACTACAAAGACTGCAGGGCAAACGAACAGGGCGGGCAGAGAACCGCACCGAGCGCCCACCGAGTCTCACTGTAAGCAGCATTTTCACAGTACCTTCGAGTTCTCCAGCTCAAGGAGACACGAATTCCAACTATGTTTGCATTCTCATCTTAATCCACCACAATCAGCTGTTAATTAACCCCTGCAGTCTTCAGTCCAAACTAAAAACTCAGAAGAGAGAAGGAAGGGCTGCTTTTCAGCAGCTCTCGGGGACGCGGAGCGGTTCCGACTTTACGCAGGGAGAGGTGCCCGGCAAGCAGGCGCCGAGGAGCTGCCCCTGCCCCTCACAGGGCTCTCCCTGGGTAACGGCAGCTCTGGGGCCACACAGATGCCTGGTCACCTACGGTGACGTGGAATCGCCCTCTCCGCTTTCAGCTAGCTCCCCTCTGCACATCTGCACTTTGCTGTATCATTTTGGCAGTGCTTTAATCCCATCACGAAGAAAACGGCCCACAAGCAGAACCATCCCGTCCTTCCTACTACCCAGCCTGGTGCCCACCTCCCTCAGCTTTCAACTGTGGCACTTGTGCCCTTGCACACAGCTCCCACAGAGGCATGATGCGAGCAGACAGAGCTCCCCAGAGAGAGAGAGGAGAGCCTGGCTCATCAGGGGCTCATGTACAAACACCTCACATGCACCCCACCTTTCTGCACACACAGCAGGCTGACACTAATATAGGACAAGCAGTTGCGCACAAAAAGCTGTGAAAGTATTTGATTCAGTCAGCTGTAGTCTGCAAGTTGGACAATTTAGTCTTATGTCATTATGCTATCTCCTAGAAAAGTCAACTTTACAATGAATCCAAAGACCTTCCACCAAGTTGAGCTCTTCACTGCTCTTCGGGAGAAAAAATGAAGCAGTCGGCACTCGTCAGACCACAGGGGTTGGTTTCTGCTCGGAGATCTCACACAAGTCTCATGGATTTCTTTGCTTTCTGAAAGGATGTGGGCATCAGTGACAGCTGGGGTGTAATCCATCACACAAGGGGATGGGAGAAAAAGAAAAAAAAAAAAAAAAAAAAAAGCAACGATCAGTTCTGCCCTGAAGGACGTGTGTTTTCCACACACTCGCTCCCCACAGACAGGGAGTAAAAGAGCCAATTAAGACAAGTTATTGGGAGGAAAGCCTTGATGCTAATAAAAAGCATGTTTTTCACAATCGTGCGAACATCACTGCTCTAAACATGATGCTGCTCGTCCTTGGTTGCTCCGTGTTCAAAAAATATCTTCCTTTCTGTTCACTTTTCTCACTTGAGCATATAGTTTCTAGCCTAATATAAAGGTTACACTTGTAAAATCACTTTCCAGAAGCACTTGAACTATTTTCCAAATGCCTCTGCACCCTAACTTAAACATATTGCTACATTTCAGAGATTTGTTAGTTTTCGCATTCCAGAGCCCCAAAAGTTGAAAAACAGCTCCTCACTGTTACAACTGCACCACTTCTGTTAAAGCCAAAGAGTGTTCAAATAAGCTCAAGTCAATGGAAATTGTTCCTCAAACAAGCACGTCAGGATTTAGACACCATGACTGCAAGCTAGTGGCACTATATCATAAAATCAGTCAGGGAGCCTTTGGATAAAAATCAGTTGCTTTTGCAAAGCACAAGACTGAATCAGCTGAATGCTCTCAGGTGGAAGGCTCTCCAGGAACACGAGCTGTGTACAAGCAGAAGCTGCACAGAGCAAGACTAAGAGGGTGAGGTGGGCCTCCATTTTGCTCCACACGCAGTGACTGCCACCTCGTCTGTGCAACACCACACTGCTTTACCCACTCTGACACTTCCACAACACCCAACACATCTTCTTCATGTAAGTTACCCTTTACCACTGCCAGCTGAGCAAACAAAACCAACTCCTGTGCTAGAAAGGGGGAATATTCTTTCCTGTTGTCCTTATGAAAATTCTTTCCCAGTAGGAAGCATCAAACCCTCCAGAAGCACCATTACTACACGCTGGGTTAAGAGGAGACAGAGAGAATCCTGGACTTGAAAGCCGTATTTATGGGAACAGGTAAAAGGAGAGACGAAGGTCAGGAGAAAAGCACATGGAAACAAGAAATTAGCCTGCTTTCAGCAAGCCCATGCAAAGGGACTATCTCACCAGCTACATTAAAAACCTCTGCAATGCTATCACATCCCATCTCTTAGCAATTACCATCTGTCTCGAGCTTGAACCAATTTCTGATGCTGATTTGAACCTTCACTTTCAAAGCAATGAGAATGGTCCCCTTCCCCAAAATCAATACAGCATGTCTAGGACAAGCCTGTGGGACCAATGAGCAATTCTTCTTAGAAAAGGAAAAGGAAAGAAGAAAAAAAAATCAGATCCTAACCCTTTGTGTGGTAACCTTCACAACATTACCAGATTTCATGTTATATTTCTTGAGCTGGCATATATTACTGATTCTGCAGTCAGAAAACGTGCTCCTTTGGTTTAGATCCTCTGTTTTCTTATCTGAAAGAGACACGTAAAGTCTTAGCAAGGCTCACCTTACAAACTTGCAGCAGCAAGCAGGAAGAGGAAAAACAAGGAAAAATAAGAGGATAAAAAAGTGGGGGGGTGAAGAAGGGACAGAAGAAATTAAAAATCAAAACCTGTTTTTTAGTTGACCCATGGACTGGCTTATGGCTCTGAAGATGGATCAGCACTGACAGACTTGCAGCTGTACTCATCTGGCACACAGGTGTGTGTTAGCATTTGATAGCTACTCAGCAGCCAGATTTTTAATTGGGTTCTGAATAGGAGATGGAATAGCAGCAGGAAAATCTAAATATACATTCAGTGGTGCAAATCCAAGCCTTGCCCAATTAGCTCTGCCATGGGGTTGTCTGGAGCTCTGCAGCGCAGACTGAAGCTGCAACCACAGCATGCACAGGGCATCCTGGAGGGAAGCTTCTTTTCCAGCTGTGTGGTAGACAAACTCGGCTCTTGCCGAAGGGGCAGAATTTGTCAGCACCCTTTTTATAGGGCAAAGAGGAGAAACAAGCACAAACTCCCAGAAGCGGCCTCATTTGTGCTGCCAGAGCAGCAGCTCTGTTCCCTCCCTCGCCCTCGCCTGCATGTCAAAGGACTGCACTTGCTCTCTTAGCCACCAGAGCACACTCTGAGCTTGTGTTCGATGGATTAACCACCTTGACCCCTCAGCCCTTGTTGCTCTAAGCAGTCCTGTGACATACATGACACCTAGACATATCACAGCGCATCTGGCTCAAGTTTTCAGTCACTCCGCAGCGCTCACTTGGTACTGAGGCCTTTTCATTAGAGTAGGGGTCAGCTACAAATTTACCTAACGTTGCAATGAGATGCTCACAAGGGCTTATGAGTTTTATCAAACAAATATTTAATCTCACTCTTCACCAAAGTGGCAAATGTGACCTATTTTTCATGAAGTCTTTCTGACTGCCATTCTTCAAGCCACTGTTCTTTATTCTTGGCATCTTTCAGTCATTTCAAACCCATCTGGGAGAAGCATAAAGCATGACAGACCAATAATTACACAGGACCGACCTGTTAAAATACTGAAGTAACATTAGTCTTTCTTTGTTCTTTTCAAACTTCCCCATTATTCCAAGCTTTGATAAGCATGAAATCAACATATCATTTCAACCTCTTTGGAGTAACCAGGCTACAGTGTGATTGCTCTTATGACAGACCTCCACATATTCCAAGTTGAGCTTGCTTTTCCTGCAAGTTCTCTGATGAATGCCAGCACTGAGCTGCCATTGACATCGAAACCGGTGATTTCTCAAACAGGGGTCACACCTGAACAATGGCAACTAAACACCAGCGGGAAGGTCAGCACAGCATGTGTGACACACATATACTTAATGCTCTCCTGATTACAAAGGGATTTGTAGCAAGCTGAAACCTCTTGTAATTGCTATTCAAACACCAGAATCCCATCCCTTTTTTTGTAATTAAACAAATATTAGGAAAATTATTGCTCATATTTCACAACTTTCACATTCTCAAGAGAACTATTCAGTATATGACTTCTTTAAATCAAATCTGTTCCATTTCCACACACCTACAATTGACATGCAACCAAGATCCAAAATGCCCTATTCTATTCAGCTGCCTTTTGTGTGTTTTTTTAAAAGACATTCTCACATGTTCAGTTTATGCTTTTCTCTCCACACTGAGAAACATCACCACCCTTAAGGTGCGTGTGAATTGGTGGCTAGGTCCCTGTTTTGGGGAGAAAAAAAATGTTGAGAGAGTGATACATGTTATTGGTGGCTTTTAATACAGGTAAAGAGCTTTGCCTGCATGTTTATCCTTTCCTCCACTTGGTTTTCTTTTTATTCACTCAGCTTTAAGAAACAATTTTACCAATTTCCCTGCTTCACACAAAGGTTCCAAGGTGACTTTATTGACATTAATTCATCCTGGATATGCTTTCCTCCAGCAACTCTCTGATGAAAGACTTTATTTTCTTTTCTGCCGCACTCCAATTTCTCCCCTTCCTCCCAGCTTGACTGGTGAGAGTTGCAAAAGGCAAGGATATGGATTGACTAGAATCAGTGCATTGCAAACCTTAGTATAGCACTAATTGAAGTCAAATTAAATACCAAAGAGCCCATCTAGGTAGAGTTTTCCTGCAGTTTAACAAAGCCATTTGAAATTCATGTTTTAAATTGACTTTCTTTCATATTCAGGAATATGAAAACTCTGGAGAATCCAAACAATCCTAATGTTAGTAAAACTGCAAATGCAAGTAAAATCCTGCCCACTTTATTTGAATCAGATGGAGCTTATCTGCATGCCATCTCCAGAAACAGAATTCTTTTTGTTTCTAATTATTGAAAGTATATGACAACAGTCACTTCACAAAAATAATGAAGTCTCTCATGCACATTCTCTATCAGAGACACGTGAAAAATTGTAATGTATTTGACTCTTCTCTGTGTTTTCATTTTATGCTAGATAAATATATGTTAAAAACTTATAATTTGGAAACTGGAGCGAGTCTCTCTTTCGCACTGATTCTCACCCCTTGGTATTTGGGAAGCATTCCAAGTCACACTGAAACCTGCCCTTATCACCCAGCAAGAGTCATATCTCACACCAGCAATGACTGGGGATTTCTACCAGCTTTTTAACTCAACTGGACTAAAAAGCGCGTAACGCAGCATCTGCAGAGCTGTTACACGCCTGCTGCAGAAGGTGTTTCCTTGATAAGAACGCACCCAACCTCAAGCAGCAGAGCAAGAACTGGAGGCTGGCAAAGACCACGCAACCCTCGAGGTTACAGCAGAAGATGGTATCAACCTACTTCCTGCACGCAACGCATAAAGCAATAAGGCTCTAAATAGCAGGAACACACGAGGCGCTGACAGGCACCTGCTCTGCAGGCAGCTCATGTCTCCTGCTGCCCACCCAGCCTCTCAGTCCCACTGCCATCGCCTAGGTCTCTTCTCCTCTGTAACATTTGGCCTTTTATCACTTACCACCCCCTTGTCACCCCAAGCCGTTTCCCCATGAACAGGCTGGCCTGCTCTGTCCTGGTGGGAGTCGGCAAAGAATCCTGAGCCATGTCCAAGATCAAATCCAAACTCTTTTCCTCGCAGCAACACAATATCCACCCTGGTCCACACTGCTGTTCACAGCCCTGCCTCAGGTTCCCCAGGCCTGTGAGGTGCCAAAGCAGCCAGATATCCTCTGCTCCTGCTCTTGCCCTCGGCCACGAGCTGTCTGCTTTGCTGTGCACACCAGTCCCAGGCACAGGTTAATGGATACCAGCGTTAGCACTTCGGATGCACATTCTGTTACTCGCTATTATTAGCGCTGGTGTTGCTCAGTTCACATTATTTGCAAAAACAAGAAGTGTCCCAGTGCAACATCCTGAAAATTTATTCTAACACTTTAAATTATCTCAGGATGGGTTACACTTGCATGCGAAAGCTGAACATCTTTGATGTTATACAAGACAGTAACCAGATCCTGTTTGTAGCTGGTTCTATTAACACAGGTATATTAAGAGCTTGTTAATGATCCAATTATCAAATTGTCCAATTACATTTTTGCTTGATTTCTTTTGTGTGCACGGAATAACTTGTAATTATTTCCTGTGATCCCTGAAACCCCTAAAATAAGATGTGACATATCAAAGACATTTTTCCTCAGAAGCAAAACTTGCCTATGTAAATACACTTCTGTCTCTCTCCCCCCTCCCTTTAGGATTTTATCACTTCTTCTGCCTGCAGTGAAATCCAGGAGAATCCCATATTCTACACATTTCTCACGTAAAATGTTTTTTAACTCTATATACCATTTTTCATGCTTGTACAAAAATACTACAGATATATGAAAACAAACCAAAATAACAGAAATGAGCACAGGAGTTGCAATCTTTATCCTAAAGGGTGCTGAGTGCCTTCAAAGGCCTGGCAGGCAAAGTAACCTAAGGCAGCAGAGAAGCAAAGAAAGAGAATTTATTCTACCTACTATGCAAGGCAGGAAGCAACAGCACTCCTTGGTTTTTCAGCTGGGAATAATTTCAGGGGCAAAGCTGTTTGCAGGTTTCCACTCCAATTGCAAGATTGGCTTATGTTTAGTTAGTGCTGTGTAATTACTTGGGGTATGCAAAGGAAAGGATGAAATAAAAGTGAAGTTTAAAAAAAAAAAGAGAGAAAAAAAACGTAGTAAACATCTGCCCGTTCTCAGGGAAATCAGAATTATACTGTCTTGACCCTTTCACTCACAGTAAGAGAATAAACAGCATTGCAGGGAAGCCTTGCGCCAGGCAAGGCAGGGCTCTCCAGCCTTAGGGCCGTGGTACTGCTCAGCACGCCAGCACAGCCGCGGGCGCAGAGCGGGTGCTATGACAGGCCTCCACCACACTGCGCTGTTCTCTTGAGCCTGCAGCAAACACACCTGCTAAATTTCATTACCACTCTCATGTGCACGTGTGAGAGGGACACAGAGAGAAATCCTACACAGACTATAAACTAAGTCAGATGCTTCAGCCCACACTTCAGCTCCAGTTCAGCAAACTCCATCCACATCTGCTGAAGCAAGAGCGCGGTAGGGGCTGGCCAGGATTTCATAGTTTGTTCCAAGGGCAGGTGATAGAGACTGGGGTTAAGAGCCTGGTGAGTGCAGGACATGCCTGGTGCAGATAGGAAGCTGTGGTCAGGATGGGAGCTGTCAGGGCGCTGAGTGTAGCATCACATGAGAAGAACAGAGCCCAGCTCCAGTCACACTGTGGCTTTTGCAGAAGCCACAGGACCAACCTCTGGCTACTCCATTGCAACAGGGTCTCGAAGGCACCTACCACATGAGCACTAACCCGAGCTGACCCATCTATATGGTGCAAGGAAGCTCTGAGGGCAGGTACTGCCTTGGCTTCAGCAGCAGAGGGTCACTTGGGAGCTGATGACATAGGTATAGCACAGATTTTCATGGGTTTGAGGCCAACTGAAAAAGCACCTATGTGGACAAAACAGCCAAGGACAAGAATGCATCATATAAGGTAAGCAATCATTACTAGCCATTAGTTAGCTATGTTTCTGGCCACCTTCCACAGAAGCAGGACATGGCCCTTTGAATTACTAGCGTTTTGCAGTAATATTTTTGGCAGGGGTGGGAAACAGAGAAGAAACCCGTATCAGTTCAGTCCTGATGCATTTGTTTGAAAGGCCTCACTTTTGGCAGATAAGGTCCTGTCTGTAACTCATCCTCCGCACCCGCCTAAAATCCCAGGCGGGTGAGATGGTGAAGGGGCTCAGCAGGGAAGTGCTGTCCTCAGGGACTCACTGAAGGCGTTCAGAGCAGAAGGGGACCAAGCACTCTCCTTCCCTTCCCTCCCCTCAAGCATTCACAGAGCAGATTCACAAGTATTCACAGGGCCTCCAGCGTTGGCTATGGGACAACAGGGGACAGGCACATAAGGAGCCCTCATTGCTGACGAGCACCGTGCTGCTGCCCCCCGTGACACCAATCTAAAGTGTGGGCTACAAACATTCCTGCCCTGCTCCCACCACGGCTCACATTCTCTCCTGAATAAGCCGACTGCTGACAAGCCCGAGAGGGGATCAGCCTCTTGACTTGTGTGGTCTGATGAAGGCTAAGATTACAAATCTCTTCCCAAATAGTCCCCAAGTGAGCCATGCTGCAGAAAAGAAAGGGGGAAGGGGGAAGAAAAAACTGCCAGTAGAGCCTGGTAACATTAGCCAGCCTCAAATCCAAATACAACGTTCCTCAGGTTACGGTGTCAGCCGAAAAGCTCGCTAAGCAGCGGGGAGGAGAGGCACTTCCAACCTTTGTAAAGATTAAAGACACCGGTCAGGCTTCAGACCGACACAGGACTGCAGAGCCACTGCGCGATCCATGGGAAAGGGGCACCGCGCCCGAGAGGAAGAAGCGGTCGGTGGCCCGGGCAGCTCCCGGCATCACGGCACCGAATACGGGTAGCTCCTGCCAGGGACCCAGCGCTTCCAGAGAGCGGCCCTCAAAACCCCCGGCGTCCCCGCTACCCGTTCAGCTCTGTATATTCAGAAGGTGACCTTGGCACAGAGCACCCAACAGAAGGAAACGCAGACGTACCTCCTTCAGCAAATGATCTGTGGCCACTGAGGCGGCCCAGCAGCCTCGCAAAACACAGTATAAAGCCAGCAGCCACCAAACAGGTATCACACACTACAGAATCTACATACCTGCACAATTCATGCAGCCTGGAAAAAACATTGTGTTTATTACTGACAGACAAGCTGACAGCTGCATTTGTGTTCCAAAACGAAAAAAAACAGGGGGAAAAATAGTGTCAACACCATCCTGAAAAGCCACTTCAAGGAACAACAGGGAGGGAAGGAGGAAAAACAAGCAGTTGTTATTGTATTGGCTTCAATTTCTTTTCACTAAATGCCTGAAAGCTAGATATCCAGAAAGAAAACAATAAAGAAATCCAGCTTCATTTGTTAGATAAGAAGCTTTCCAGCTACTGCGATATCTCATCTTCCTCACGCTTTCATTTCCAAAGTGTAGGTCACCTGAATTAATATATTGCATTAGTCTCCATTTACCTTTCCCGCATGACTTTGCTCCTTTTCATTCACACAGACCTGGAAAATGCTCTCAACATTTTTTTACAGCAGGTCCCTTCGCTCTTCTCTGAAGCAGACAGGAAGCGGCCCAAGGAACCCAGTGCACTGGGATTAGCACCGGGCTCGTTATTCCTAGTGCTGCAGCAGCAGAAGGGCTGCACAGGGCTGGGGGAGCAATGGCAGGAAAGGAGAAGGAAAAGGAGCCCTGGGGCTTCCAGTAAGACTCACAGAGCAGCAGTGTTGAGTATCACGCTTGGCCATCACGGCCAGATCCCATAGCAGTATCTGAACGCTGGAGTTTGGTGCCTGAACCCCTTGAATAACACACGGGGAGCAGTGCAGCACTTGTGTTTTTTTTTTTTTTTTAAAAAACACAAAAACACAAGTTTTTTTTAAAAAAAAACACAAGTAGAACAGCACAACATAGGTACAACAGCAGTAGGAAACTGCATGTTGTGAGCTAACAACCCAAGTCTGCAGGAGTACTACCTGTATTCCATAATAAAAATAATCTGCACTTATCAAATAGGAGCTGTGCACATTACTCATGCAAGGGCCCACTTTCTATATGGTGAAAGACCATATTGCAAGCATTTTTCAAACAAAATTTTATTGCAATGCACAATTAAATTTCTCACTAGATTTTTAATTACTTACAATCATTTTAGTTATTTTTCCGACCGTTCACACAGTTTAATAATAATAATAATTAGATCTGTCTCAGCTCACAGCCTATATCCAAAGTTATTGCACATGTTTTAATCAGTTCTACATCAGCTTTAAATAAGGTCTTCAAAACCTCTCCTGGAGAGATACTAATACACTACAATCTTTTTGTTTTATTAACATTTACAGAGTCTGCATTGAGGACTCCACTGATTACTACAGGGACCAGCAGGATAGAGTTACTGGGAAGTCCAATTCCCCCCATCTTCCCTCCTTCCCCGCTTTTAAACGCTTTTGGTTCTCTCAGCTAAGCCATACATTAAGTGCTGAAATTTAACTCACTCTTCCACGTTACTATCCATAGAGTATTTTCTGGCATGCTCACAAAACTCCACCAGAGACCTTCCTTGGCAACCACTTCTGTAGCATTTTTGTGAATTTATTATCTTGCAAAACTTAAGGGACGTGAAAAAAGACACAGATTACAGAGACATCACTTGGAATTCAGTGCAAATATAACTGCTATGAAGTTTGATGTGTGTGTACACATTTAGAGTTTTATGGTTTCTTTTTAAATTAAACACTGAATACACAGCTGCATATTACGGTGGTTCTTTCGGGGGAGAGCTAAACTTGCACAGCTAGAACATTGCACATCATCTTCTGGAATGAACGTAAACCTCTTGCCTCTATTCCCAGCCAGGCTTTATATGCAGTTGTTTCCACATTTTTCCTTGGCAGCAGCAATATCGGCCATGTCAAATGCGCAAGGTGTTCTGCGTGCTCTAACACTGAAATAAGCACAGAAATGTCTCCATCCTGAACTGTGGGTTATGCCTAGCATCGTCTCACTCACGTTAGCAGTTAGTAGCAGACCTGCGCTTCCTCATAACATACAGAGTTGGCTTGAGAAGACACTACTGAAATAAATCCCAAGTGTGGGAATGCACTACAAGTTATTCCTTTTAACCACAGTTAGAATCGTTTAAGCTCAGTAGCGGAATTTGCAGTTCAATAAAGAATAATTCTGCCTCCTTCCTGCCAACCCAACCCAATCGAACCCAAACAGAAAAAGCAGGTACCTCCTCTTGTCTCCTTGCCCGAGTCCCCAGGTCTGACAGAGACAGGGTTTGTTTGGCAGAAGGTGGGTAAGGGAAGGAAAGCAACACTTCCTCATTTTTCCTGGAGCAATCCAGATCCTCGCCGTGGCTTACAGCACCCGGAGGAACAGACGCAGCCAGGGATCAAGCTCCTGCTTGGGACACCAGAGCCGCTTCTATGGGCACCCTCGCAATGCTGGCCCCTTGGGAAGCCAACATGAAGGATCAACACAGCAAGCAGCACTGCTCAGCCATGCTTCCTCCCTTCCCCAGGAAAGAGAACGCTCTCGCTTTCCTCAGTGACGGAGCAGGAGAGCCGCCGTGCCGGTACCAGTGGGGCACAGACCATGCGAGATGGCGCTGGCTGAGCCGGACCCTGAGCCGGTACCAGTGAGGCACAGACCATGCGAGATGGCGCTGGCTGAGCCGGACCCTGAGCCGGTACCAGTGGGGCACAGACCACGCGAGATGGCGCTGGCTGAGCCGGACCCTGAGCCGGTACCAGTGGGGCACAGACCACGCGAGATGGCGCTGGCTGAGCCGGACCCCAAGCCGCGCTCCTCGGCAGGAGCCAGCGCGGCACAGGCGCAGCACAGCCCTGTGGCCGATACCCCGCCTGGGCGCGAGCGGCCATCCGCCCCCTGACAGATCCCACTAGATGGGGGGCAACATCTTAAAGGTCTTTAACGGAGGCCTCCACTCAATACACTAAATGCCCTTCAGACACCATCCCCGCAGGCGATTCGCAAGCCGTGCCTCATGTGTGGCTTTCAGCGTCTTCCTAATGCAAACAGCAGGCCCGCAGCCACCAGGAGCAGCGTCTGAAACAGGAAGGACCTTCAGGATAAAGCAGAATTTGATGGTTCCTGCTGCAGCCAACCAGTACAAGGCTGCAAATCCTTAACATAAGGCTGGAGGTATCTTAGATGCAATCATAACATGCAATGATCTGCAGAAACAGCTTCCTCCTCCAAAGGCCTGGTAATTCATGTGTAAAGGGCCCATGAAAACGAAAGCAAACACAATGAGAAATGGCAAAGATGATTTTGTTGATGGTGCCACAGGAGTTTTGCATGCGGAAAACCCCAGGGCAGAGAAGCAGTGGTGGCATCTGCCCCGGGCCATGGAAAGGCTCTGCGCAGACCCCAGTGCCGGTGCCGCGGGCCCTCCGCACCCCTTTGCGACCGCAGAGCTCCCCGTAGGGCATCGCGTGGGGCCAACTGAGCCTCCGCACCGACACTGCGGCCGTTTCCCAGCGCTGGCGGCTCTGCTAGCCCAGCAATTCTGCTCCCGTGCAATCCCGCAGCCACGGGGTGCTCGGCCTCCTCTCCCACTGCAGCAGCCACATCTCCTTACGGCCACTCTCCTTTCTTGCTAAGCTCCCCAAGGCTTCAAGCTGCCAACTCAGTATACCACTGTAATGTGGGGTTTTAAAAAATAAACATAGTAAAAGTAAAGCTAAAATAAATGTAGACCATTCTCTTATTGTTTGGGTGGGAGACACAAAGAAGAAAAATAGCACAATAGCAACTCCAGGTAAATTATGCAACTGCCCCACATAACATCTTTTCTTGATTATGTTTTATTAGCAAGCGCCTACCCAAAACCTCAAATTACCTTAACTTGAAACACACTAATGTTCTGTTTTTTAGTATGAAATATTAACCCAAAGAAACTAAATCTTGCAAGAGCAAGAAAGAATTCAACCTTTTGCCTCTGAGCATAAACTGGCATCGCAGTCACGCAATAAGAGCGGGTCTTTAGGTGTTCAAGTTGTTCTACAACTTTTAAATGCCCAGAGCCTGGTCCTGCTGATACTCCTTCCATTAGGCCCAAGCTCCAGGGCTGCCCTTCTTTCATCTCTTCCCCTGACAAAGTCACTACACAATTACACATCCAGTTTGCTGTAGCCCTTTGGGAACTAAAAAAAGGCCTTCCATAAAACACAGCACTGCTTGGCATATGCTTGGCACTTCAGACACTTATCAAGAAATGTAGCATAGAGCCACCACTGCAGAGGTGCAGGCAGATCACCGCCGGGATGTCTGGGGAGAAAACCATGATCCAATACAAAATTACAAAACTCAGTTTAAATTAGGAAAAAATGAGGTTCCTCATGGAATGTTTTATTTTCCCTTTGCAGAAGGGAACAAAGAGAAGAGCTAAGTCCTGCAGGCTTCTCTTTTATTAGGCTCTCCTTCATAAGCAACCTTTGATCAGGTATCTGAGCAGGTTAATACCACCCGGTTAAGTTTTTTTGCTTCTTCTTAGTGTCTGCTTCTTCAAAACAGCTCATGTCAAGTCTATCAACCTCTTAACTGGGGCATAGCTTGAAAGTCTCTACAACTTTGAAAGCGATGGCTGCTGAAGATTTTGAAAGTTTTACTTACGGAAATTCTCACCAACCTCCTGCCAGCTGCGAGCACAATAAAGATTTTAACAGATGATTTTTTTTGAAGTTATGGAGGAGAAGCAGCCCCATTAATAACCGAGAGCATTAACTCAAGCAAAACATTAGCAAGCAGCCATCATGAATGGGAGGATTTTGTTCTGCAGAAGTTCCACTAAATTGCAACAGCTGCATGCATCTTCCAGCTGTAAATTATATGCTGTTAGTTTTTGTCTTCTGCCAGATGGAGAAGTACATGAAATACAGTATCAGCACTTATTCTGATAGACCAGGTATTTGCATCAACGAAAGTCAACCACAATTGTACAAGTCAAAGAAATAACTTTGCATGTGGAACCGGAAACAGGGAGCCTTGCAGTGAATTTTACTGTGATTCAGCCTCAAGTTGAACATACAAGGGCTCTGTCTCCCTCCAGAACAAGCAGTTTTTTGTAGTTTCATTCTGAAGAGTAATCTCATAGCTTCGGTTTTGAATGACAGACTTTTAATCAGTCTTTTGGTTATGCTAAGCCCAAACATGGGGCAACTCAGGCCTGGCTGCCTATTTGATCAGAAACCATATATAAAACAAACGAAAGTTACAGATTCCTGGCTCCCAAGGTATTTTCCATACCAGTACAGTACAGACTAAGAGATCATTGTCAAATTCTGAAATTGAAAACAAAACACCAACCAGAAAAGTTTTAGTTCTTTGCTCTGATCTCATGTAAGCAAGATCACTCTTAAGTGTGTTACAAATCTACAGACTAGCAAGTGTGCACTGAAAATTCTCCTCTCATGTTACCACACAGATCACCGCTACGATATGACAAATCACTGATTTGTCACACAAGACTCCAGACATCAGGAAACAAGGACAGAGACCATACAAAACAAAACAAGAAGCTTCAAGCCCAAATACTTTGAAGCATTTGATTTCACCAGAAAGCCAAATCCATTGTGTTACCATCTAGCACTTGTGTGGAATACACTTTCTTTCCCCTGCCAAGAGTCCTTCAATGACCTCATGAGATGATACCCTCTTTTCTCCATCCCAAGTAAGATTTATAGCATCTTACGAAGCAGGCTGTTAACATAAGAGCAGAGACAGAAAAAGGAATAAAAAAAAAAAAAGAACAAGCAAGAGTGAGCAGAATTGATGCAGGAAGTTGAAATAAATGGAAAAGAAAATCAAAACAGTCAGAAAGGTGAAGCTTTTATTGATGAAGGGAAGGTTCATCCATTACATGAAAAAGTTCAGAGTAAAAAGTATTAATGTTCCTGACCTGGAACTTGTGACAAGTTCCTTCATCTAGCAATCTCTCAAGGACAAGTCTGCCTATTTGGGGATATGATTTTATTTTATCAGTGTAAGTGCTACTGAAATGCAAATACTTAAGATTGGTTTCTCGTGATGCAAGCACACGCTACAAGAACCAGCACCGAGCCTGTAAGCAGCATTAGTTGACACCATGGCAGCGCACCCTGCCTAGCAGCTGCTGGGCACACTCACAAGTCAGCATCACGTTGAATGATTTAGTGACCTTTACACTTCTGTTGCCACAGTTTTCACCTCTCCAGGAAGGCAGCTACCTGCACATCCTCAAAAAGATGCAACAAACAGCGTTAGCAGTCCCTCAGTGCCACAGCACTCTAACCGAGAACCTTGCATTAGTTTATGACAAATGCCACCACTACGCATTAAAAGAGCCAGTACGACCCCAAAACTTTCATTTCAGTTCATACCTGAATGGCATTTGGAAGGCGTCATAAAGTCATGAAAACAGAGGACATGCAAAGATGGGGCACTCCAGTGTCGCTCTAGTCTGGCTAGGCTCACATTATAGTTAGAGGAGGAAGACGGGTTACTTTAAGAGCATGTCTGAGCCTGTTCAGTTTATCTCCTCCTGTCTTGAATCACCTTTGGAAGACGGTGCATTTCTCTGATGAAGATAAAAATATCCTAAAATTATCAAATGGCTTGAATGAACATAATACTGCAAGTAGTTTTTTTTAAAATATAAAATAGCTAAAATACTTGAAAAATAGTCTAAAGGCATTTTCCATGGGGAAAAAACAAAACGCAGGAATTGCTGCTGGCTGTTCCCTTGCATACATTCCCTGTGCAGATCCTTAGGTCTGGAACTCCTGGAGCATCCAGAGAGCACAACAAAAGCACAACCACCTTGTCCTGACCAGCTCTGCTTAAGCCATCCCTGAAGTAGGACCATTGTACATCATTTCTAGTGAGACCCATGCAGAAGCAATCTCAAAGGTAATACAGTAGCAAAACAAACAGTCATTTCATTTCACAGACAGCCACTTTACAAAATAACACAATATAGAAAAAATAGTATGCCTTCTTCTTCCAGAGGTGACCTTAAAAGAAGCTTGGATAAAGCTTTAGACATCAGCCTAGCACAAGCTAAAGTCAATGGACTATACCAACTGATTTCACTCCAGATCTGATGCTACAGTTCAGCTAACTTTTTAATCTTTTTTTCATTTTGAAAAACAGTCCAAGACAATGGGGATCACCACAACTATTTGTGCTGTGAAGGACCATGCAGTACTGTGCAATACAAATCAGAGAGGCAAGGACCTTACCATGAGCTTATGCAAAGAAGGAATATATGGCTTCCACCTGCTAGCTTTCATTGCCAGAACTAGCTCTGGCAATAAGCATAACTCCACCCATTACTCAGTTCAGTGTTCAGGATAACCAACATTAGTCTCAGAAGCAGTGTAGCGCCTTGGAGATGGTAGGGAAACACGACGTTTCCAATTTTGTTTCTGTTCCCCATCACGTAAGTCCACAGGCTGGATAGCAGCCTTGAACTTCCTGTTGGCAAAAGAGTTTGGAGAATTTCAAGCATGGTCAGCCATCCCTGCTCCTGTGGTCCACGTAATTAGCACAGGATAAGGACCATGGTTTCTGTCACAGCAGCATGAACCCACCACCACTAAGGCAGCAGTATTTATATCCAAGAGGCATCTGGAGAGCACAGCCAGATTGATCTAACAGCCCAGGCAGAACCAGGAACGAGACCCCAATACTCCAATTCTCATCCAAGGTCATCTCTTGTCCTCAGTTATGCCTTCAACATCATTCTTTTAATACTGAACAAGAAGAAAATCAAGTGTTTCTGTCCTCTTTTGTTTGCTGCTCATTAATTTGAAATTCATTTTACTAATTACTCATTTCATTTTGCTAAAATTAAGTTACTATTCTGAAAATAGTGAGGACCTTCAAAATTAAGCACAGAATTTTGAATTCCAGACTCCAAAGTGAAGGACAACCCCACCGCAAATCTGATATATGAAATGCTCGTGGCTCCCTGGGAGGAGGGTGGGTAGGGATGACATTAAGTTGTATGGGTGTTATATAGAGATATAGTTAAATAATAATAAGAATTGAAAACTCATGGCAATTTACTGACCAATGTGGCTAAAACTTATAGGATAATCTCAGTTCCACGCAGTGTGGAATTGGCCTTTCCTACTGGTTGTGGATTGAATTTTCTTGGTTTATCCTTGCAAGCAATGCATTCCCAAGTGTGCCCTGCTCTCATACCTGTCAAGAGCAGTGGTTTAACCATCTATCGCATTTCTGAGGCACAAGGAAACTGCTTCAGCTCTAGTATCATGGGCCCTCACAGACACCGGTACTTCAACTCCCACTTAGAGAAGGACAGGAGCAGGACTAGCCTCATGCCCTGATCACTTGCTGCTCCTCACCTAACTTGCAAACCCAAGTTCAGCAGCACACCCCCAGTTTCCTCTCCCAGTTGTAAAAAGCGAAGCCATCCACACAACACCTGATCACACTCTAGGCAAATCTATCTCGTAACATATGCGCTCCCCACTGCTAGGGTCACAGCAACGAAGGGGAGATGTTTCTGCCACCTGAATGCTAATAGCATGGGTATTCAGGGTGGCAAGAATGTGGCTGCACAGCCCTCAGCCTAGGCTCATTCGGCAAATTTGGATGACGGCGCTGGGCTCCAGAGCACAGGCAGGCCAGGCACCCCAAAATCCCCCGCAGGGAGGACAGCTCAGCTGAACCATTTCTCAGGAGGCTGCTTTAAAATCTCCATCTTCCCGCAGAGACATCCCTCCCCACTGTCTGCAGAAGGCCCCGGTGTGACCGCTTTACTCATGCTGGCAGAGCAACCAGCAGGGGCCTCTGCAGCTCGCATGAGGATGAGCCCTGCAAAGCACAATCAGCTCGGGAAGGCCTGGCCCGTGCCAGGATCCCCCACGCGGGACAACCCGCAGCGCTGCTGCTCAGCCACAACCCGTGCAGATGCCCTGTCCCTCCTGCAGCCACGCCACCATTCCAGTGCACAGCCACCACCTTCCCCCAGCCTCCTGTATTTGTCATTTGTTACTGTTTCGTGTAGGATCCAGTCAGAGAAGAAAAAAGCCGCAGGCACAGCCCGCCCGTTCCTCCTCCGTCAGCCACACGGTGCTTGCTCCCTGCTCTCAGTGTGATTACGGAGCCCACAGGCACACCGGGAGCCCTGCGGACCAGGAATCCTCTCCCAGGCCTATGCTGCAGCAGTACCAACTGCCGGCGTCCTTTCAGGACAGAGTTAAGGCTTTAAAAGCTTTGAGATTAGGATCCAAGAGATGAACACCCACACACATCTCGGACAACCACAGCACTGATAGAGATCTGAAGAAAGTTTAGCTCATGAGAGGATTAGATCACCCTCAAAGGCAGGATGCCAAAATAGGAATTCATGACAGGAGAGATCAGCTAAAGATCAAACTTCAGGGAAGAGAATGAGCAAAGAGATAAAGAACTTGCTCTCTATACCTTCTTATGCACCTACTCCTGCTCGACACGGCATTTCTGACCAGTACTGGCATTGCCCTGTTCCTACGCCACAGATGATCATTTATGACAACATCTTTGTCTGCTACTGAATACACAAAACACTTCTCAGGGGTAGCAGACTTTTTACTTTCAACAAGCACTTAAAGCTCCCTATTATTTCATTTATTACTAGTCTGAAGAGCAGACAGCATTACTGCAGTAGCACTTGCCTAATGCAAGGCTGATGCTAGTTGGCAAGAACAGCCACTCGGGTTTTTCACAGTGCCACAACACCCTTACATCAAGCTTGCTGAAGTGAGAACAAAGCTTGGCCTACCTCTCTTGGGTGTTCTGTTTCTACAGTTGGGGTGCTATTTCCCAAGCTTAATGCAGTTCTTCAGTAATTTACCCCCACAGCAGAAAACAGCTGACAGTTTTGGAGGAGTATATTTCTACTACTAGGAGCCAGGAGAAGAAATATAATAATCAGAAAGTCCCAAGCCACAGGCAATTTCTTTTCATAGGAAATGAGGTACTCGTAAAACAGGGGTCTTATCACAGAATTGTGGAGAGCACCATGAGAAAGGTCTCAAGGAATCACTTTTGGAATATACTGGCTGTGCACCCACCTATAGTCTATACTGGTATATGGCATTAAACACATATGTCTCTAGGTACCAAAAAAAAGGAGACGATACAAGGATAAAGCAGAGGAGAAGCAGTTCCACTGGAAAAATCTCTTCCCTGTCTTTAGAAGCCTCCTCAAGTCATTTCTTTGGGCTCTAGTGATACCTCCTGCAGTGGGCCGAGCGCCAGCCAAATCCCAGCTGGGCATGGCGATAGCGGCTACAAAAAGCTGGGGAAAGGGAGGGAGGGAGGGAAGGAAGCGGGAAAAAAAAATGGGAACCCACCAGCCTGGTCTCTATGATTAATCACTAAAACCTCATTTTTTCCCAATCGCCTTCTCCCGTCATGGTGGGGAGCTGGTGCACTGGACTTGGGGAGCACAAAGCAATTTCCACAGGGCAATCAGACAGCCTCACAGCAGGGAGCTTCCTCACAGCGGGGTCAAGAGAGACGTCTTGGGAATTATATGTGAGAAGAGCGCATGAGGCCCGGTAGATGTTCTTTAATTTGTCCTTGCTGAGTGGGCAGAGGAGCAGGCTGAAAAGAGCGCCTGCAGGCACAGAAAGGAAATGCTCTTGCTCCTTGTAATCCCGTTAAAGGGAGACACTGTGTCAATTTTCGGTTTTTGTTATGCTTCTTTTTCAACAAAGTTAGCATCATAATTACCTTACAGAGCACAAAGGACACTGTAGTAAAAAAAAAAAAAAAAAAAAAAAAAAAAACTCGAAATACAGAGAAAAAAGAAAAATAAAACCCTCAGTCTTTGGTGCCAAGCTGCTTTCATGGCTGGTTGTTATGCCTGGCACATGACCAAAACGGAGTTTTTTCTTTTCCTTCTACAAAAGCTGAGCAAGTGGCATAACCACAGGACACAGAGTCTCCATCAGTTGAACAGGCTACTATTTACATTGAACATCAGCACATCATACACTGGCAAGACAAAAACACAACTCCGGAGCCTGGCTGCATTAGATGCAGCAAGTCACATCTGCAGCTGCCCTATTCTGCAAGACAACCAGAAGGCTGCGACGGCCACGACTCCCTCCCAGCCCTCAGGCAGGGGGTTTATCCCCCCTCTCCCGTAGGGACACCGAGCCACCCACCCACGCTCGAAGGAAGCGGCTCTGCCTCTGCGAGGCGGCGGTAGCGCTGCCTGGAGCGCGCGCGCCGCACCGAAGGGATGCCCTCCCAGCATCGCCATCCTCACAGCTGGCAGCTACCGAATGACTATTAAGAAGGAGGGGGGGAAAAAAAATGAGTGCAGAAACACACTTTTGAAACAGAAAATTATCCATAAAATGCTTTTTTGTGGGGATATAACTGGCAGCCAGCCTTGGAGGGTTCTTCTCAAACTTAACTAACAATCGGCTTCTGCTTTGCAAAAGAACAACGAGTTATCGTGACCTTTGAGTTAAAGGAAATATTTTACAAGCAGTATTGGGAGGCCCCACAGAACCCGTTTTCCACCACATGCAGCCCCCCACCTGCAGCTGGGTCTTGACCTCAGCCGGCAGGAGGGCTCGCGCTAGCCCCGGGACATCAGGAAGGGGCAAAACCATGGGGAAAAGTCAACAAGCTCCCCACAGCTCACTAAGCTGCACTCTCATCCCCACCACTCTGTGTGCACCCCTCCGTTCAGTAATGGCTCCTTTAAAATTGTACCTAAATGTACACTTTCCATACCACGGTCTGGTCAAGAGAAAAGCAGCATATTGCTGTCCTATCACGTGCCTTCCCGTTCTTCACTGAATGTTTCACTGATGATGCTGAGTATCTGACCAAGCTGTAGTAGAAGAGGAATGAGCCCAACTGTATTTTAAGCATCCTTGCTGGCACATCACTCACTCAAAAAAGCAGCTGTAAACTCAGTTTTATTGGCCAGTTAAGCTTGGCTCATAGCTATATATCACAATAATAGTATAAAAGCAGCAAGACACAGGGTCGAATCTAAGCAGCTGCGCTTCTCTCCGTAAAGGACGAGATCTTCAGAAGGACACAGCAAATCCACCCCCACTCAAGCCAAGGATAAAATTCCCACTGATGCCAGTGACAAAAGAGTCCAACCAACAGAAAAAGTTTCACCTTGCCAGTCTGAAGAACAGCCTCGTGTCACTGCTAAGCTGGGGAAATGAGAATTCCCCTGCGGAACCAGAGAGAGACGGCTGGATGTTTTAAACAACATTTGCTTCCCTGCCTTCAGCCTTCCCAAGGCCCCAGCCATGGGCTTAACAGTCTGGGGATCTGTGGAGGGACAGGCAACCCAGATGTTGGTCTCTGCTCTCATCCTCATGTTTGGAATATTGCCAGCTGAATGGCAAAGCAGTGCGATCTGCTGCTCATGTGCTCAGGGAAAGCTCAACCCTCATGCAAAAAAGTCTGGGAAAGAAAAGATTCCGAAGACTGGTGGTGGCGCTCTGCCTTGCTCAGGCTGGCAGATTTGACCCTTTTTTTGTCATGAATTTACTTACCTGAATGCCCTGACAACACGTTTGGACAGCTCTAGGACAGCTTCTGTGTCCCTCAGATACCTGAGCAAAACTTCTCCGTGCAAGTTGCATGAACAATTCCCGCAGAGAGCGGCCTGCGGTGATGGCACTATCCAACACAAAGTTTGCTCAAAAAGCCTTTTGGCAGCTGCAGGGGCTCGGCAGGTCCCTGTCGCACGGGCGCTGCTGCCCCTCGGCGCCTGGAAACGAGGGGAGCCCTCCTGCGAGGGAGCCTCGAAGGGCCCGGGGCGCCCTCAGACCGCGGCTCCGGCGAAGCGCTTGGCTCGCGCCGCAGGTTACAGGGGCGCTCGCAGGGCGCGTGTCTACGTGTGCACAGCAGCGTCTGCAGGACGAGGTCTTCAGCAGCGAACGCAAACTGTATTTTCTAAGATGCCTCTTCTTCATCTTAACAAGACACAACTGCATTTCAAATATTTCAGATGCAAACAACTGATTAAATATTACTTGAGATGTGCTTTTCTTCCCACCCCCCCATAAACTTACCCTAAAACATGCTAGCTTGGCTAGCGTGGTGGGAAAGAACACCATAACAGGATTTGATCTCACTTCCTTTGATACGTGAAACAAAACCAGCTACTCCAGGAGACTTTGAGAAAAGCTTATGGAAAATCACAGGTGATGAATAACCCGCAGGAAGGCTCATTTTGTTCCCTGAATGCAATACTGAGAATTAAAATAGTAATAGAAAGACTACAAGATCAAACCCAATTTTGATTCCTATCAAAAGCGATACTCTTTCCCGTTCCCATGATACTTTCCGTCTGTTTACTCCAAGCTTTGCCTCATCAAGGAAAAAAAAAAAAAAAAAAAAAAAAAGTCTAATGAATCTGTAAACAGATCAGATACTTTAATTGTTTCTGCTCAAGCAATACATAAGTATTTCTGGTACAAATCAAAGAACAAACCCTACTTGTCTGGCGTGCAGACGTCGCCCTGCTGTTTTCCCTTGGACCAGTCAGGCGAATAAAGAAAACAATGCGTGTTCCAAAAGGAACACAAAACCGGTACCACAAACACCCTACCAAGTTTAATCCCATAAGAAAATAGTTTGCTCTTATTAATCAAGAGACCTCTTCCCTTTCCTCGGCAAAGAAACCATTAAAATTCCAACGAACTGCCGCGAGAAGAGAACCGTAATTAATTATATTTGAATTGCCAGACGCTCTTGCGTTTCACCCTGACTGAGAAGGAACAGATCCAGGGGCCAAATTTTCACGTTCCAACTATAACAGCAGCATAGTGGAAAAAAAAAGGGGTGGGGGGGAACAAATCCCAAGGTTCCCACCATGACTCCTTCCTCTTTGTTCAAACAAAAGGGAAATAAAAGGAGGAGGAGGAGGGTTATCTTGCCATCCCCACATCTGCTTGTCAACGGAGACCGAGCGTCTTTTCCTGCTGACGTGGTCTCTGGGAGCAGGGGGTCTCGGCAGGCGTCGTGTTGTTACTGATCGATGAAGGGTATCGCACCACCCCAGGGCACCTTTCATCTTCTTCCCTTTTCGGGTCTCTGCTAAAGCCTTGTTAGCTCATCCCTACTCCCAGCCCATGTCAACAGTGAAAATTAAGATCCAACCCAAGCAACCAAACTTCAGCAATGACTCGCGCAGAAAATCTTGAACTAACCCTGGGAGCGAGGTGGGTACAAAGCACGGCCCTCAGGAGTGAGGCACAAAACAGCATTATGCTGTTAAATTCCTTTAAAAAGCTCTCGCACGCACACAAAAACTCACCCAAAAGCTTTTGCTCTTGTTTTGTCACATTTTTTTTATGTAACGCAAAGAACCAGACCAGTGCCCATTCCCACATCCCAGATCCCTTCAGTGTAAAAAAACAAAACAGCCACCACCGAGAAACAGAGATCAGGGAGCTCTGGCCCTACCACTTCCTCTCCTCCAGGAGAAACGGATCCATCAGCCCAAGCGGACAGCAGGGCTTTACTAGATGTAATGCCAAACGCATGACAAGCCTTCCTTCTGCCTCCCCCACCCAAGGACACCTCCTTCAACAGGTTTAAATGAAAACTTAGACTTCAGTTAGCCAGTTTTCAGCAATCCACGCATATTGTGCGCTCCTAGATGTGTGGTGCATATTTCTGGAGTATCTCTCCTTATTAAATGATCTAGTGCAACAGTATTTCCACTACAAGAGAACAAAAAAATCACAAACAAGGCTGATCCGCTCAAGTCATACATCATTCGCTTGCAACAGATCCAATATACTGACGTGACAAAGTCATCTGTTACCAAGCTTGCGCTGAAGACTTCAGGGATCACCTTCATCACAGCAGTTAACGGCGCAAATAAATCTCGTGGTGAAGCTCCCAGGAACAAGCTCTGCAAAGCGCCGTGGGAACATAAAGCGCGGGACAGCAAAGCCTGCAAAGGGCTTCCCTGGGCAGGCCAGGGCTTCCCGGGGAGCCTGAACACGCAGTCCCCACCAGCTCCTACAGCACAAAACCTGCCCCTCGCTCACCGTTTCCTACGGATGCAGCACCGCGCCAGCAGCCACAGGCGAGCGCAGCATGCGCGTGGCTTTCCCGGAGCGTAAGCGGCAGCTGGGGACAGGCCATGCCACCAAACCATCCCGCTCCCCCAAACCACTAACGAGCACTTTGTGAACCACAGCTCTGGGATCACTACCAGATTCATACCTAACAAAAGCAAAGGGAGAAGGGGCGGGGGAAGTGTTAACACTACCCTGTCATGCTTAATACACTCCATATGCTTTAGAACTGTGATCTTAAGACAATGAACTAACACATTACACAGACCTGCGTAAAAATAATAAACTGAGCTTAGCAGAACCAATTTGTACATGAATATAATTTGACAGAAATCTAGTCACAGATACTGAACAACATAAAAATATATATACATATATCAAGGCAACCAGTTTGACTACCTTGGATGACTCTGTGCTCACGTGTCCTGACGCTGCGGATGACTCCACTTCCGTTACTGTAAGTGCACATCTTAAGCTAGCACTAAGCACCAAACCCAAAGCAAACAGAAAACACAAGGTGCAGAGACAAGGCTAATCTGTGGGTCTAAACCAGTTTTGTCCAAGCCATATCAGATCCACTAGGAACCCAAAGCCAACCTCTTGGAGTAAGGGTACTTTTAAGATTGAGATTTCTGTGTCATTTTAGTTCTAGTACAAGCCCACAGAGCCTGCGCTTGTGAACACCGGACAGATTAGATGTTTTACCAGTTCTCTGGCTGGGCTAATCTCTTCTTGCATGAAGTTTTGGGAACAGTAAACAGAATAATTTATTTAAAACAAAAGAAAGGAGGGGAAAAGACACTGAAAATTATTAAGAGAAGAAAAACCTAGATTCTCTCTCCCTTCAGAGACATGTTTTGTTTCCCAGGCTCTCCTGCCTGACTCTTTGCCACCAAGTTACAGAAGGAGAACACACACGTTCCTACTTCCAGTTTCCATTTCAGAGGAAACCACAAAACCTCATGAACACGTGCACACGAGCACAAAGCAATACAGAGGGCTATGTACTTTACTCAAACTTTGGTTTTGCTGTGCAGGATCACTCACAGCAATATAAAACTCACTGAAAATAAACTTCAGAAAACCATAACAAAACCCATGTGAATATTCACGCAGTTTTTAAATGACAGGCAGCAGCCTAAAGAAAACAAAAGATGTGAATCCCTTTAAGGAAACTTATTTTACAATGTTTGCCTTAATAAAGTTAAAATAGCTTTTAAAGAAAATTAAAAACCAGAACACATGTGACAGTTTTCAAGTATTTTGAGCAAATTCTCCAATAGCACACAAAATGGCTTGCTTCCAGATTGGCATTCTTTAGCAAAGCACAGTTATTCTCATTATTTTAATAATGTTTTAAGATCCAAACTGCTTATACAGAACACCTTATCCAGGCCTAATTAAAGCAAGAGTTACAACGGGGGCTGGATGGCTAAAGGCTGCCACAGACAATTCAAAGGCATTTTGAGACTGTATCTCACTTGGGTATTTCCGTCTCTCCAAATGGCAGCAGTGAAACGGAGAAAGTTGCTCCTAAATTACTGTACTGATAACGAGTTGCAGTCTGTGGTTGAACTCCAGTTTCCTTGGAGAACTCACGGCTTAGCGAGCAACCTCCACAGGAAGATGTTATGAGCCAGAACTCAGGGTGCAGAAAATTGTATTCCTGGCCGCATGGTTTGCTCTCAGATTAAGCTTTTTCACATCACCTCCCACCAGCCTGTAGCTCCATTGAAAGGTTTTTCCTTCTTATTCCCTATGCATCATGCTGTGTATTGGGGTCCTCAGGACCAGCCACCCGCCCAGATGCTGGGCTCTCCAACCAGTTTCAGCAGAGACTTGTTCAGAGAAAGATCAGCTACCTCAGCTGGTTGATAGTTTAATATGAAAGGTAAGAAATCTTATAAAGAGGCCACAGAAACAGCAGCTAAACTGGTGCTAGTCCAAAGAGCTGGAGGATACACTGGATGGCATCTTTTCCTCCAGCTTGCACACAGGCAGAACCAGCACTGAAATGATCAGTGACTAAGGCCACAGTGCCTCGGTTTCATGCCAAGTAAGATTAGTGGGTATAAGCCAGCAGGTAGGATGAATTTCAGAACATCTTTACAAGAAGCACAGGATTATCTGCAGCCCCGTTCCAGTCTCTGCAGAGCAGAACCATCTCGGCTTCTCCCCTCCTCTGGGCTCAGTCAGGATGGCGCCAACGCGCATCGCGCACGGACACCTTTCCAACCCCAGTGCTCTCGTTCAGGTGCAGTTTTGAGTTGAGTAAAATTTGATATCAGGTTACCGGTGTATACGCAAGCAGCAGATTTACTATCTCTGTTATACCACATTTACTCCATTATAACAAAGAGCAAAGTTTGGTCCTTGGACTTTCAGTAAAACTTTTGTTATAGCTAGAAAGGTAAGAAACATCTGACCATAACTGATTAGAAACAGGTACAGTATTAACAAAAGGTATTTAATAGTATGCAATGTCAAATTTGATCCGTCAACAAATGTAATTCAGCTAATTGTCTCTCGATAATTTTCTACTATTAATTCAAGCCAAGAGATTAATTCACAACAGAAGTAATTCGACAAATTTACTTCTCATTTTTCTAGAGTGAATCAACCAAGATTTCCTTTTAGAATCTATTCAGTGGTGGTTTATCAAGATTCATACTCCACAGGATAATTACCATAAATTCACTCTATTTGATATTCAGAGACTCAAATTCTGACCCATGCTGGCAAATAGGAATTGGCTACAAAAGTCACTCGAGATGCCTTCGGGTGTCTGACTAGACTGATATTTAAGCATTCCCAGCAGGAGCAACCATGTGTAGGAATTTCCAACAGGGCTTCCAAGAACTGTTATATATATGGTTTTGAAAGAGATGTTACACTTCAGCAGAGCACGTTAACTAGATTATTTCAGTGTCCGGAGACAAATGCCACATCAGTATCATGAAAATGGCACAAGCAAGGTCATTTCAAGTACTGGTGGTATAATTTACATGGGAAGAAACAAGTCTGAAGAGCAGAAGAATTCTACATACTCATGTGCCTTTATTTCTGATGGGGATTTATTTTTCTCCAGAGCTTTGAGGGAAGATGTGTCTTCCATAGGTAAGAGAGACACCCAGAGTTCTTTCTTTATGAAGATAGTTGGAAAGAAAATGAATACACCTATAAATTTCTATCACTGTTCTAAAGTAGACCGTTAAAAGAAACAAGACTTCTATTATTACCCACTGAAACATCAAGTTTCAAACCCAGATAGTGAGTTACATAGGCAAGACACTACAGGAAACAGAGTTCCGCTAGGCTGCACTAGGAAGTATTGGACCATCTCATACACCTCAGACAACCAAACCAAAGTCTCCACAGAAGAATGGGCAGGAAGCTTGGTTAGCTGCCATACTCAGTGTTGTGTTCCTGTCCAGTATCCTTCTCTAAGGCAAATTTTTCTGTTCATTTGTTGGTTCTTGCTTAGCTTTCCCTCCCTTGCCTCTATGAAAATCCCCGCCTGTAAGGCAGAGAACCAGTACTGCAAAATAGTTACTGCTAAGTTACCATTTTAGATCCAAAAGGGCTTGAATTCAGTTGACTGATCTTACTGTTTTGCATGGTTGCCCATGTGCAAGCACACACCTAAAGGGAATAAAGAAAACCTCCAAGGAAGAGCCTCTTTAGCTAATAAGGCTGCTTTGCTCCCCTAGATACACTTGGAAATGAAAGCAGGAGGAAACAGATTCCAAAAGGAAAGCTTAACATCAGAACACCACTGTACGGACACAAATGTCAACAGGAGATTGCAGTCTAATTCTAGAGGGAACAGTTCATGGAAGCTACCCTAATATCAAAATCTTACCACTGAAAACCAAAATCGAAGCAGCAGAACCTGCTACTATTTAGTTTGGGATAAGTAGAATAGCATCCAGCCTGTTAGGGAAATACCAGCAAGGGGGAGAAAGAGCCAGCTAAAAATTGAGCAGCTCCCAAATATCCTGAAAAGGTAAGCATATATTGAGAGAGTAAATTAAGGAAAAATAAATCTGGCAACTATGCTGAAGTACACTGGAGAGATTTGGGAAGGAGATATATTGATCAAAACACATATTTGAACAAGTGTAACCACCACCTTACAGATAAGACTAATAACTTCCAGAAGGAATCCGGGCTAGTAATAAAATATGTTTAGTAACCATTAAAACAAACAAACAAACATGCATACAAGCCCCCCACACATACACCCGAAAGGAGGAAACGCACACACCCACACCCCAAACCCACAACACTTCATAGTTTAGAAGCAAGGACAGGAGAACACAACTGCTAACGGGAAGGCAGGATATCATCTTCCTCTCTTTAAAATCAGGAGTCCTAGCTTCTGATGAAGCTCTTTGCATTCTCTCTGGATTCAGTACAGTGTAGTGATAGCATTTTAAAAAATACCCTAAAGATGTCCTGTGTGTGTTTCTAAGAATCAAATTTGCCCCTTCAGCCAGGGAAGCCAACAGGCTACTTCTGTAGGACTGTAGAAATTGTGCTAAAGCCTAAAGGCACTGAGCTAGAAACTGCCCTCACCACTGCTGCTGGCAAAGAGAGATAGGAAGATAAAAAGAGTTTGTGAACCAAAAATTCCAGGCAGAGCTGAGTAGCTCCCAAAATACTGTCTGAAACATCTGGATGGCATTGCCTTTCCCAAAGTGGAGATATTTATGAGAAATTGCCTTTGCCACTGTATCCCCTCATTCCTCTTCCACCATTTACAGCTGGCACAACCTCGCTCCCTTCTGCCCAGAGCGCCACACGAAGCAGCAACACGTCAGGGCTGCAGCGCAAAGCCAAAGGGAAGAGTTACGGCGACACGACGCGCCCTGAACCTGCCTCCCACCAAGGCCACTTCAAAACCAGCTGAAACCAAGGACAGGTCTGAGCACAAAAAGCTTTCTTATTTTTCCAAGAACCTCCATTTGGGCACCACTCAACCTAATGTCAGTTTAGCTTCATGCTTGACTTGAGACTTCATTCCCCCATCAAGGCACACGGTGTAGTCGCATTTCCTACAATTCACTGAATTGTAAGACTTTAGCAGAACCACCACAATCCTAGGCCCACACAACAGGCTCTTCCTGTGCTGTAGCAGCCATAGCACAGCAGCAATACTACAACACAAAGTATTCCTATAGAAATAGCCAAATGCAGCAAAGCTACACACTGAGACACCATACCAAGCAGACGATGCATTACTCCATCAGAAACCTCAAGAGGCACATGCAATGCAGAAGGAATAAAATAAACAAGGTTTTCCATCACCCTAAGGATGGGATTATAACTTTTTTTTAAAAAAACAGCTTGAGCAGAAAGCCTTTCTAAATTACATTTCTTCGATTTTATTGTATTATCTTCATGGCACGGTTATTACACATTAAAGGTAATGACTCTCTTCTGCAAGTAACCTAATATTGAACATGATTGATAAGCCCTATCTGGGTCTTAGGGTACACTGAATTTCCTAAGTAGAAGGAGGGAATAAAGTCATATGAGGTGAACAGGGAATAGTTTGAGTGGATTATGTGCACACATATGAAAATCTGACTGCTAGGCTTTCACTAGAACACAGCATTTTCTTAAAAACACCCACTAACTGCAAGCAAGAAAACATGCCCAGACCTTCTGTTTATAGTTAATTCTGCTCAGACTAGAAATGGGTATTATTGTTGGTTTTAAGCTGAAGTTGCAAGGAATCCATAGGTGTCCCGGGAATGGTCACTTCTTGATGCTTACAGGAGATTTACTATTTCCTGCTTGTGGACTGCCACGAAACTGATTTATGCTGTAAAACTCTCTTTTTGCTAGATGTGACAGCTTCCGTCCCTTTAGGACTAGATTAAGTATCATCTCCAAGGAATAAAAGGTATAAATTAACCTAGGACCTATGAAAGAACTGCCTAGTCCTATTCTGTAGGATCTTTCTTTCACCTGATGTTAATAAACCAAGATTTGTCCTGGTAATCTTCCTGAAATTTTCCTAGTAATTTCCTGACTCTCTAGCCCCATGTACTTGTTAATGAAACTGCTCAGCAAGTCTGGTTAAACTCTCTCACCACAATCATCATGCTGCCCTTAAACTAGGAAAATAAAGAGGAACTCAAAGCAGTAAAGACATATCAAAAGACAATATTTAAACAAAGACATGGTTCATTACAGAACAACAGACCCACTTCTTTGGGGAAGAGAAAGAGTACCTTTATTACTGCTGTGTTGTTAAAGAAACATCTTCTAAACACCTTCCATTCTGCCACCAGGGCTCATCGCTGACAGGGAGCAGCCCCGAAGAGCTCTGCGACTGTAAAGCAGAGCACTCGCAGTGTTTCTGGCTGCTGTCAGGCTTGTGTAATGCAGTCTTTCAGCTATTTATTTTTAAGCTATTTATTCGGCTACTCACATTGTTGTTGACCCTCCTGGCCCCGTTCCCTGCCTCCCTCAACACACCAAGGCAGAAGAGGCACCTTGACCCAGCAGTACAACCTGCTGTTTGCCTAGGCTTCAGGAAGGCCTGTCTTGCAGAACAGGTGAACACTCAGTCTGTTTTCACAAAAATTGTGTCTTGCCTTATCTGAATACAGCCTTCTGTGCCTCTCTCAGAGCACATCGCATCCTCCAAAATACAGCAATTTATTTTCGGGAAAAAAAAAAAAAAAAAAAAAAAAAAAAAAAAGGGATTCCCTTCAAACCTAAGAGCAGAACTCCTCACCTCAGAATTTTTCAATTTCAAAGCTTCACTGAGAGCAGTTGTCCAAATAAAAACATCAGAGGAAGACCAAGGCCTCAAATCTGAAATTTTGAATGCTCTGGGCTTACCGACAGCAGGTCCTAAATAGCCAAGTATTTATTTGTGCAAGAAGCTCCAATTAAATCAGTTTAGGATGAGATGTGTAATAAGGAAACATGTGGGAGTGAGCAGGACCAACACAGTGTTATCCTCCAATAATGCAATCACACAGACAACTTTTCACTCATGCAAGTTGTGTCATGAGAAGTGTTCCACAAAAAAACTGCAGTCTGCAGCAGTAGGTTGAAAAATTACAGCACTATGTCAGCAATATTTCATCCTTTTTTTTTCCCTCCCCCCCCCCCCGAACTGCTCTTAGAATAATTTTTCCTGATAAAACCTTTTTCAGACTTGAACAATCTCACTGTCTTTCCAAGCTTCTGTTCTGATGCATCAAAAAGCAGTGCACGAGCAGACCAAGTAACCTCCCCAAACCACGCGCACAATTGGGAGTAGAAACAAATACATAACGTTGAAGCACAAAAGAGTAAGAGTAAACCTGTATTACTGGGGAAATCTGAACTAACATCTAACACTCGGGTAGAAAATTAATCCAAAATTTAAGTGTATGTAAAGAGCCAAAAAAACTCACAGTTTAAGAAAGAACCCAAACCACAAACATATAACCCAATACCCACACCACTCCACACACTTCTATGAAATAACTGCGTTTGATGCAAAGTGGCAGTAAGTCCGGAGAGACAAAAGCATTAAACCTAAACAGTCTGCAGTCACTAAGAACCGTTCTTGAGCACAGATCATCGCCAGTAAGGGAGAAACAGAAGAACTACATACAGTGGAATTACATCCCATTCCAGATACTAACTGCATCAAACAGCAAGAGCCTGTAGTCCCCAGTTGTAGATGCCCAAACAAGTGTGGAACTAAACAACATACTTCTACTGCCAGCCTAGGCTCTGAAAGACTTAATATGAGCTTTCAGGCCTCCAAGGGTTAATTTCATTTAGTTTGACAGCTATGACATTCAGATTAAGAACTACTGTAAATTTCAAGTAGATGGGGGTATTTTAACTGGATTATAATTTGGGGTGGAAAGACAGTTGGTTTTGAAGAGAACCAAAAGGCTACAAAAACAAACTTAAACTTCTGTGCTTTTGCAAAACGATTTAGCAAATTTCTCCTTATTGTGTACAGGCTGTGTGTTTGTAGGTAACTCAAAGTGAGTCGTTGAGCTCTCAAGAGTAAACCAGAGGTGATAAATGATAAGAAAGATTTAGAAAAGGGGTAAATTTGTCTTCTTGACAGCTGAGTTAAGATAGGGGTCATTGAAGTCTCTCTCAATCCTACAAATTAGCCTTCCATTCTCTGATACAAAATTTCAAGGTTAAATCTACTGAAGCCACTACAGTAAGAGCTCAACAGAATTTATCTGTCTGCTTTCCTGAAGTTTTAGTATGTCTTTTTGCCACCCTGCTATTTTCTCTTGAAGATCACTCCCAAAGTCACCTTGGAGACTGCCAAGCTGCACATGTGAACTTCAATCCAAGTGTACAGATTTGAGCAAAAGCTCAGGAGGGAACCTTGCTGGTACCCACACACCAGGATTTCCAGTGCTCAAAGGTGGACACCCCACTGCCTGGGAAAGCAAAAGCCAGGGGCGCAGTGGGTCCTTGCAGTGACCAGTTCCTCAGACATGGCTCCATTTGGGACAAGAAACACCACTGGTAGTTTATAGATTTGCAGCCACTAACACAGGAAGCACTGAAATACTGTTTCCTCAAATAATTCATTCCTGATCAAAAACTTCCCCCTAAGTCCTAAGTCATTACCCTAGAGGTAATGGCCAGAAACTGAAGCACCAAAAGTTCCACAGGAACTTAAGGAAAAATTTCTTAACAGTGAGGGTGACAGAGCCCTGGAACAGGCTGCCCAGAGGTTGTGGAGTCTCCTTCTCTGGAGATCTTCAAAACCCGCTTGGACGCAGTCCTGTGCCACGTGCTCTAGGTGACCCTGCGTGTGCGCGGGGTTTGGACTAGATGATCTCTAGAGGTCCCTTCCAACCTTAAGGATTCTATGATTCTATGAAGTCACCTGTTAAATGACTTTGGTTTTCAGGTGCAATATTTTGTTGTATCCAGAGTTTTACCACCACACTATAGCACAAAAACCAGTAACAGGAGAAGGAGGGAAGCTGACAAAACGTAATGCTGAAACGCCCACAAATTAACTACCCCGCAGTCTCTATTCACCTTACCTCGCAGAGCTAGGTGCAGATGAGTTATCTGCACTTCTCACAAGGTGGCCTGCGTAGAACAACACACGCACCGTCACTAGGAGGATGACAAGTAGTATCTGAGTAATGTACCAAAACCCATGGTGATTGGGAGAAGTAACACTAAGACACAGCATTAAGGGAATGAAAGGCTTTCTACAGGAAAAAGCAAGCGAGCTTAACTAGTACATTTGAGACTTCGGCTACTGGGCAGTTGTCTGCTGCACAAAATGTAGATATGATCTATTTATGGACCATGAGTTAAAACAATAAACAACAGAAGAAATCTTATTTCTAAGCAGAAAATTATCTTGTTTGCTTGGAGGCTTTCATTTCCTTGCCTAAAACACGTCAAGTGTATTCTTTACAGGAGGGTTCCCAGAGTTTGAAGCAAGGATCCAGAACAGTTTTCTGAGTGGTAGAAACACTACAAGATGAAGTTTCTTGTACGTGATCTTTAGAAATCCTGCACCTTTCTCCCATCACCATACTGGTGCTGGCAGCTCCTTGCTGATAACTCCAGTAAAAGGACTACAGGGTTAATTCAAAAAACCACACCCTGTCTGGTCCTCCAATAGAGATTCTTCATTAAAACTGCTGCCTTACAGGCCCCCATGCCCACACCCACCAGCTTCCAGCACACTACATCCCGAAGTATCTTAGTGAATCCATCATGACTGGACAGACTTGGCATTTCATCTAGAGGGGACCCACCAGCCCCTTGCACTCACTCAATTCACTACATGTGAATGTCAGTCCTTGGCTAGAGACACAGGCTCCATCTAAGTCTGTTATCTCCAAGAGGTGTGGAATTGTGGTGAAACAAGTGCTGTAAATGAACAGTGCCTGGAAAGAAACTTTTAAGAGAAACACATCCTTCAGTATCGTGTGACCAGAACTTCTCACACGTTTCCTTTGAATATTTAAATGTTGTTTTCCCCACTGCTTTCTACCTTATATTCTGCAGCTTATTACTTACAGTGACTGAGACAGTGTTATAACAGCATGTTATGTACAACACATCTTACTTGCATTAAGCCTACCTCGAGAATGCGCTGAACTTGTGAGCCTTAGGGAAAAGCAGTATGTAGTTTCAAATAGCTGACTTCAAAGCAACTTTTCATTATCCCGTTTGTCACATCCTAGCAGTTATTTTGAGACATGTCACTACTGACAGGCACAAAACTGTACGTAATTATCAAACAGATTTAACAGAAAATTACATGCAAGTGGGCATTTTTATTCTCTGTAGCAATGTAACTGCTTCAGTGTACTCTCTGACTTTAGAACATACATATACATAAAGCTCATAGATCCTAGTTAGTCGAAAACATAAGACCTCCAAGATATTTTCCCTTGTTTCTATCTGGTGATTTCTTCTTTGAAAGGTTGTGAATAGCAACTCTTCTAAACAAATGAGAACTTGTTGTACAAGTCACATTTTTAATTGGCTATTTCTTTGCCATGCAAGACACTGCCACTGCACAGCAAACATCCTTGAATAACCATCAGCACACACACACAAATCCATATTTTAAGGCCTGCCTCTACATTAGCCCTCAGATCTTTACATTTACCCTTCAGAAAGCCAAATTCAGCTTCAGGATTTGCTCTAAGCAAAGCACAGGAGTGAGCAGATAAGATCCATCAGTGGCATTTCCCACTGGATCACAAGCTGGTAGATACATTTCACTTAATGGCACTTCTTTCTAGAAATCTGTATATAATTGTTACCAGTGAAAGAAAAATCTGTTAAAACGCACCCATTGAACATTTCCATTATGTCTTTTCCCCATAGCTGCTAATAAAGATCAAACCATCTATTTATTTTGAGGAAAAGGAGGTCTAGAAGAATGAAGACTGTTGCAGAGTGCTTCATTCTCCCGCATGACAGCAGGCAAGTCTTGGGGATACTAAGAAGTTCCTGATGTTCCCCAATGATATACCTCGTATCATAGGATGAAGTGGTGTAGAGACAGAAATGGTTTTCGCTTTTTGTTTGTTCATTTGGGGTTTTCGTTTGTTTTCTAAATAAGCCCACCACCTTAAACATTCATGCTTGGCAATCATCACCAACTTTCCTAACGAGAAGAGACCAAATCTCTTTGCATCTAAATTGAGGAACTGACAGTGATCTCTGGAATCTGCTTGTAGTGCCAACAAGTTCCAAAACTGCACTAAGTCTTGCTAGGAAGTCTATAGCACAGACTTTCACAGAGCTGCAGCTTTCTCAAAGGAGGCAGAAGGCACGCCAACCTTCTTCAGAACCTTCTTCCCTTTATATTTTTAAGAAAGGAAAAACTGTCAAGAAACAATGATGAAACAAATTAAATCAGCACTCTGCTGGTGCCGAAGTCTGACTAGAACAAGATCCATCTCTCCAAAGGACAAGTTAACGCCACAATAATTTAGAAAGTAGGAACCCCAGGTAAAGCCAAACTTTACTCCTACCAGGGACTCCATAAAGGAGTTGCTTCATGAAGTTTAATGTATCACATTCACTGTTTTCATCTCTCTCTAACAGGGAAAAAAACATCAGACCTCTACTCTGCGGGGTCACAGCAGGTGAAGCACATTACCCCAATTCCTAGTCCTGGATTTGATGCTGTCTGTGTGGTACTGTGGGGTTTTCGCAGCTTTCTTTTTAGTGACAGGATCTTTCCAAGCCTCCACGAGGATAATCAACATCTGCACTACCCAAACACCTCAGAACAAGGCAGGTAACAGACAAGGAAATACATCTTGTTAGCAGCCTCAGACATGGAAATCTCCATGGATGTGGGATAATATCCCTTACTGGTCTGCTGGAGCCAAGCGTATGCCATTACCCTTTAATCCATACTATTTAATCCATTTAATTCCATAGAAAGAATAGAACAATTCCCTTCCCATATATCGCATCATGTTGGTCAGCACAGACCATGCAAGACCTATTCAAATTCTTCACCATGCAAACAAAATGAGAAGTTGTTTGCAACTCATTCACTATTTATTTTTAATAACACTGTCAGGAAAATTCCTCAGAAGAGGCTATTAAAGGAACTGAATCATAAAGTAAGACATAAAATGTCTTCAATTGACAATGATCCAAGAGACAAAGTGAAGGCAAAAAAACCCAGCCAGTTCCTCAGTACAGCAAAGGATTGCTTGTGTTTTGAACAAGCACCCTGGTTTAATGTGTATCTGCATGCAAACAATTCTCTACTTGCTGGACACTATGTTTTGCTCCCCTGAATGCTCAGTTCCAGGATTTGCAGGCCCTGCAGTTGAGCAGCTCCCTGTGAAACAGGTGAAGCCTGGAAAGAGGCCCGGCTGCTAATCAGGCAGACATGAAATGACTAAAACGAACGTTAATCTCTAGTCACTGACCTGTTCATTCTTTAGCCATTTAAAATAGAAAGAATGAGCTTTGATCCAGCTCCAACATAAATACTATTGTTTGCATACAGTTCAACAGTGTTCAATATACTCAACCTTGATCTGGAATTAGTTCTGAGATTGGCTGCATACTTCACAATTCTTGCTATTAACAACCAAGACTCTTCTGGCAAAGAAATGCTGGACTCTCTTTCTTGCAGGTAAACATTCATTTACCTGCAAGAAGAACATACTTTAACAGCTGCTGCCACGTCTACTGAAAAGCCTTTTAGTAATAACCTCTCCAGAGCCTAGCGAGTGCAAAGAGATGACTGGCACCAGTAACTCATAGAAGGTATTTTCAGTATTACAGATAAAAGAAGGAGTGGGCTTGGTGCCCAGTGTTTGTAAAGCTGTATTGAAACAGCATTTCCCCCCCACCAATTTTATGAAACATTTACTTCCCTGTAACAGAATCACATCACCAGTTGGAAAGAGGTAAATATTTTACTTCACAGTTAGTATCTTGGTGTGGCAATTCTGAATGTCGCTTTGCATTTTATGGGAACCACCTTAAGGCTGGATAGCTGTCTACTGGAAGATTTGTTACTGCTTGCAGGAGCAGCACATGTACTGCATGGAAAGAGAGATTAAGTATTGCAAGAGAAAACTATTTCCCTTATATTTCTGACCCAAAATGGATTTCACTAAGAGCAAGCTGTGCTTCGCAAAGATTGGGGCCTGATGCCATCCTCCTGCACCAGCAAGCACTCCACATGCATGAGATTGCATTCAGCAGGCAATTAAATCCTCCTCTCTACAGAGGGGGCATTCCCAGCCACAGAAACTGGGCACTGAGGGAAGGAAGAAGGGCTTAGAGAGAGTTCTATGGTGAGTGGAGATGTAGAGAGTTGCTTGGAAAAGCTAAAATGAAAGTGATGCTGAAAACAAATAAACCAATGAGGTTTGCAATGGAGTCACATGGCAACCTGAAAAATCACCCAGAGACAAATCAGATTACCTGGTGGGACATAAGATTATCACAGCAGATGCGCATAGGATATATTTTTATATATATATATATATATATATATACACACACACATATATAGACATATATGTATGTACATATATATATATATGTATATATATATATACGCCCAGCAAGCATCAGTAACCGCAGTAGTGGAAGTGATGCTAGGAGAAGCAGGGTCCAGGCAGGGCGGTCTGCACTGGGAACAGTCTCAGAGCCTAGTGTCTCAGCATCAAAACCACCACCCCTAATACCCTAAAACAACGAAGAGCCTCTTTCTAGAAGCATCTGCTGCCAAGTAAGAGTTCTTCAAAGAACACCCTGACACAAGGCGCCTGATTGGGGTGACATAGTAAACCTCTGTCGGCAAAAGCTGTCTTCTTTGCCAAAGGTTTGCACGCACCCACAACTGGATCAGACACAAGCTGATAAAACCCAGCCTTGCTGTAGGTTAAGAGGTCACCTCAAGCCCTGCTACACTCCAGCAACACAGAAACATCAGTGGCTTCGGCCAGCAGAGACTCTGGAGGTGGAATTTCCTACCCCGGGCACAGTCCCAGAGACGAGAGCACCCTCTGTACCCCGGGCACAGTCCCAGAGACGAGAGCACCCTCTGTCGAGGCTGGTCTTCCCCCCTCCGCCAGGACCTGCCAGTCAGGCAGACGTCAGCAGCCAGCCCGCCACCTCTTTCCTTTCTACAGGTCACTTCTAATGGGAAGGAGTCCACAAGACCGAGCAGAAGGACAAATCAAACAAACCAGTGACCCAGCAAAAAGTTCATTACAACCTCCCATCTCTAACTGCACCCCCAGTGCAGTAAGAGATGGGTAAGAGAATTCTGGTAAGAGAATTCTCCCCATTTCTGGTAAGAGAATTCTCCCCATTACCCTGGGCCTCCTCTAACTTATATATGGCCTATATGTGTTAATATACCATTATAAAGCACTCCACCTTCTTCGTAAAGCACGTGACATCTCCCATCTCTCCACTGAAATAATTTGTAAAGTTCATTACATTTCCCATCCCTCCTACAGCCCAAGCATGCACCTTGCCACCACCATATTCTGATCAATATCATCAAGAAAGGAAGAAACTTCAGGTCAGAATATTTTAAAAGACACTGTATTTTTTTAAAACATTCATTTAACACTATTGTCCAATTAGATTTTTGGATAAAGCACCTTTGGCCAGGATTTCAAACTTTCAATCCCTTGAGTGTAGAAAAGAGATAGGCAAACTTTTAAATTTGCACTTCAAAACGAAAGAAGAAAATAATGAAGAAAAGGCCCAAGTTCCAAGTATTTAAAGGCCGCTTTAAAAATCTGTTCCATTTAGAAGCTCCTTCCAATAAGAAGCCCAGCATCCTGGCTGGTATTCAGGCATGGTGAGAACAAATTTAATGCCCTCTTTCTCAATAGCCATGTCATCAAACCACTCTGAGTTTTCAAAAGAGCTGCTGAATTTGGAGGATTAACTTTTTGGTTATTTCATAAGAGGATACAGGTCAATGAGACTGTAAACATTATTTAAAAAAGGGGAAGGGGGGTAGGGCCATGCTGACCTCTTATACTTCCCCAGCCAAACACAGGATGTCTGTTGGATTAGCTAAGGGGCATGCTGCTTGTTAAGCACACGGTGCTTTAACACAACACACTTCTGTTCCTAACACTCCATAGCAAGCGTGCATCACCAGACGCAGCAGAGGAGCTCCCTGCCGGGCTGACTGCTCACCGTTCAGGGCTCACAAACCAGCCGAATTGACTGCAAAATAAATCACTGTATCTACCCCTCCCCACCTCCCTCAGCATCGCACCCCCAGGGGCTGGCAGCAATCCAAGGCAGAGCTGGAATTACAGGGAAGCCCAACAACCTCTTCAGTTCATACCCCCTCTTCCCTCCACTTTTAACCTACTCCTTTGACTGGGGACATGGGTTGTTCTTAACAAATGGGTAACTTTTGACTACTCCAGTCAAGAAGGGGGAAGAGGGGAAACATCCAGAACTGGAGAGCACTGCACATGAGGAGGATACCCCCCACATACCAACACACTCCCGCAGCTTCCAAGCCCTCCTTGAGTTTCAGTTAAAATGCAAGGGGATCAGCATGGCGCAATACAAAAAAGCAGTGAACCCTTCTGCAAAGTACCATTTAACAGACCAAAGCCACATGACACATCCAAGCTGTGCAACGTTACTCCCCTGCATTACACGAGGGTCTCAGCAGTCCCAGTGCTTTTAACAGAACTAGTCCCAGTGCATAAAAAGAAAGCACATGCTGAAGTGTTTCCACGGTTGGAAGCTGACATTCCTAATAATTCACTATCTTTCATCTATTCAGATCTTCCCCTGTTCTCCTCCTGCTCTTACATTAGCCCTTGGTGGCTTTGGCCAAGACATGTCCCACAGCATCTCAGGCCAAGTCCCTGTGAAATTTGTAGAGGAATCCAAGGAGGAAGAAAATCTGTCTGGCCTCTTGCAGAGTTTCCAGGTAGCTCTGCTGGAAAACTACAGTGTGTAAAAAGCCATCAAAAAGCAGCGAGGGGTATCTTTGATCTTAAGCCTGAGCTCTCCAAAGGCAACAGTTACCCAGAATTATCGGCGATATTTAAGAGAATAATGTGGCACGTGGAAATGCCACAGCACAAACATCAAGTCTTTTGCTCCAACAACTAACTCTGCTGAAGCAGCTGCAAAACCCTTAAAAGGCAGCCCAACCCGCCATAAGCCAGAAGTGACTTGCCCCCCTCCTCCCTGCGCCACCAACCTATCTATTAGAAGAGCGAGGACTAACATCATTTGACCAAGTTGAGATCATCGCCACCCTGACTACAGCAAGCACAGCAGCCATTTCTTTCACAGCATGGATTGAAGGTGCATTTCCAGAGCTGTGTGTCAGCACTGCAGCCTTAGAGCATCTTCTCTCAGTCACCTACTGCAGGTTAGTGGTGGCTTCCTCTCATCTGCCTCGTGGTTATGTAGTTCACAGGAGCTTGGCACAAGAGGCTCATGTTGGCGCTGGCATGTTTAGAAGAAGCAGCGGGCATCCAGGACAAGGCAAAGGACTAGGAACGCAGACACCAGGTGGGAACACCTCCATGCTGGTGTTCACTTTTCCCCAGAAAAGCACAGACCCCGTGAGCTGCCCTGCTTCTGCAAACTCATCCCCTGCGGTTGTCAGCACGCTAATACTTTGCCAAGACTTTAGCTGAGCCAAACTGCAATGGAGGCAAGCTGGGTTAGGTCTCAACACAGGCAAGTTTTACCTCCCTATATAAATCAAATCCTCTCTTACCTCCTATATTCCCCAGCAATTAAGGGCATTCAGATTCAAGACACTGGCCAGTTTCCACTTTCTGCAATCAGCAGTAATTAAAAGAGATTAATATGACATCGTTAATGAAGTTGTAATGGGAACACATACAACTCTTGCCTGTGAGCCCTGATTTATGATATGGAAGATAATTACAGGAGAACAAAATCATTTTCTAAAATGCCAGACCAAGCTTTGTCTCTGTCTACCGACAGCACAGCCCTACTGATATCAGTGGAAAGATTCTTCCTACGGGCATCAACTGCTTTAGGATTTAGTCCTGTATTACCAGGACAGTGGCAAAATTGTCAGAAGGCACCATCAGCAGATGGCAGGATTGACTGCTCTGCATTTTGTACCACATGCACCACATGGCTGTGCCTGCATCTACCAGGGGGGAAAAGGCTATTGAAGGGAAGAAGAAAACAACACAACAACAGCTCTATAGAGTATTTTCCCTCGCCCCCACAAAAGGTACAAATATGAAAGCAGGTAACTACACGTGAGCTACAGTGAAATGTGCTACAGGGAAAGATTAGGCTACAGCTTACTAACATGATAGAGTAAATATATCAGGAGGTTTTCTTCTCCCCTCCCTACCTCCACTGAAGAACATGTTCCTAAAATCCTCCACATTGCTACAGATTCCTTCCTGATGCACCAGATCTGTTGGGCAGTACCTGTATTTGCACAGGTGTCTGCAGTGATTACAGGAGGAGGTTCCCAGGACAGGGGCACCTGCCTCACAGGGAGCATGCAGCACAGCTGGGGTGCCCACCTGGGAGTCAGTCTAAAAACACACCTTATAGCAACAACCTAGGGTGGCTGCACTCGCTATCTGCAAGTGGAGACTTCCAAGCCTCCTCCTTCCCTGGAGGATCCTTGCTGGCAGACTAGAACTGTTGGATATAAGCTACTACCATCACTGGCATTACAGTTTACAGACATCAGCTAGAGCCAGCAGCACATGTGCTGTTCAAGGGCTCAGGTAAAGACATCCCCTTCTTTGGGTAGCTCTCCATCCCAGTATAACAAGACAGCTGATAAATACCTTATCCCATCATTTTTTCAGCATCAAAGCTACGCTGTTGGTGCTACACCTGTCAGAGAAGGTTTTACTCCCAAGTCTCAGCTGCCGAGCTAAATTGCAAAGCGGTGCCCAAACCAAAACTGAAGAGCCCAAAGGCCAGGCCTGTGTGTCCAGAATGTGACCCCACCTCCATGAGCGGACATGGAGAGCAGGCACAGGTATAAAAATCAGTGTAACAGAAGAAGTAAGTGAAAGAAAGGGAAAGCTGGGGGGGGGGGGGAGCAGAACTCATTAGCAACATTACTACTGGCTTTCCTTAAACTCTTCCCCAAAAGCTTTGGCTGAACTTATCCAAGTTGATGTTTTTTAGATGAGGTAACAAAATTTTGCAAAGCTGAGGATCATAAACAGTCCCCCACTACCCAGCTAATTTATGTCGCTATTTGCGGTTTTTAAGCTTAATCAGCACCACGTGGCCCCATGAGATGACTGAGTAGTAATGCACAAGGTTAGACCATCTGGTGCTGGGGTTTGTTTTCTTTTGATTTTTACTGTTACCACTAATTCTTGTGTGCCCACTGACTCCCTGAGCTTGAGACCGCTCTTCTGCCAGATCGAGATCCCACATGTAGACATCAATACAGACACAGGATGCTTTTGCCCCTACCTCTGCGGGTGCTTGCAGGCACGTGGGCCTCCGTTCACTGCCTTCTCCCTGCCCCTCTTCTCCTCCCCGCCAGGGAAGTGGGACAACAAAATAGACATCATGTCTTCTAACAAGGCTACACTGACCAGAAGCTGCCTGCCGAGAAGCACGAGCAGTCCTGCCTGAAGCACAGCCTGAAGCTCAGCCGGGACCGTTTCTGTTCTTAGTCTTCAAAAAAGGGAGAATCCAGTGTGTGCTTTCAAATACTGGACACGCTCCTTATTTAGCGTAAGAGCTGTGGTGAAGACTGCTCACTCCTGCAAACATCAGTTGTGGTGGGAGTAATGAACACAAAAACAAACAAACCAAACTCCAAATCTGACAAAGTGAAAAACTCTGAGTGAAAAAGGTTAAAATCAGTGTTGCATGTTCCAGATCAGGACCTAATAGTTCATCCAATTGCTTCTATCAAAATAAGTATATTCTTCTTAATCCAAACACAAAGATAACTGCATTGAACATAAAGCAAGCAATAAAAAAGTCTGTGATAAATAGATTTTCCCTGCCTGCATTACAATCTGCATTTAGCCCCTTACTGCATCTTAAAAATCAAGTTACTGATTCAAAGGAAAATAAATGAAACACTTTGCCTTGATAGACAGTTTTACATCCTAGTTTGGTGTTACACTGACAGCCCATGATCTGTCAATATGAACGTCTGTTCTTCTCAGGAAGACTTTGAAAATGGGTGGCCAATCCCCCGCACAGTGGACACAGCATTTTAAAGAATTAAAAAAAAAAAAAAAAAAAAAACCCACACACAGCCCACAACAACAGCAAAGCACTCAAAGCACAGAGGAAAACCATTTTGGTTGGTGGTAAGGAAATTGGACAGAAGTCCCCCGCAAACAGTGCGCTGCTGTGGAAAGTGATTTTCTCCTTTCCAAGCCTTGTGCTGTACTACATAGTAAGGGATAGATACAAATCAAGGCAGTCTTGAGACTTGCAGTGTTAAGGGAACATGATGTTAAACAGTACTTAAAAAACAAACAGCTGCAGGACTGTTGGTTCTTTTTTTAAAGCAGAAGAGAGCTTTACAAAACAATGAGCTTCCGAAAGTTATTAGGGCTGAAGCCACCATCTCCATTTGCAATACTCCCAGCTAGCATAGAGAACGTGAATTGAGATTTGAAGCATCTCTGTGCTTTAAATACTCCCACACTCAGAGGTATTTATGACACAAACATCAAATGGACAACAAGCGTGAGGCCAGCTGTGCTGGCTAACACAAAATGCCATAGACCACCTGCTATGTGAGGGCTACAGCACCTTTAATTGCCTTTAAAGAATCTACCTCTGTCCCTGCACCTATTACATAGGGCTGCATACATTTCATTTACAAGCCAAATGAATTGTTACAGGGGTAGATTTAAAATAACTCCACCAGCCCCTCAGGCAGTTCCTCTCAATGCAGTGCCTACCACCAGGGGAGATGCTGCCATCTGATCCCATATGCAGTTCACTCATACCCATATGAACTAATGCTCTATTACAGCCAGTAGCAACACTGATGATTTCATGATTAAATAATCCTTAGCCCAAATTACACAGATATTGACAGACATTGGAATAAGCAATGGTTTTCTGCCCTCTTTCTGACAGACCATACACCAACCTGCCACCCCTCAGGTTATCAGCAAAGCCCAGAAATAGCTGGATCTGACCACAGTAAAGGTCCATTCATTTCATACACCAATTCATTTAGGGGTTTGTTTCTGCCCTGATGCATGAGAGTTTCTCCCCTTCTAGATATTTAATTTGATTTTGACTAACATAAGCCCTTGCGGGCTTAAGTCTCCCTCAGCCTCTAGTCATTCTGGCTTGTCAATTAAAATAAAATTAGTGATCACATCTGTAGCACCTTTTGCATCAAATGCCTCTAGTAGCTAGACTCAAAGGATAAAAGGCATTTTAAACAGAAGTGATCCTGAAACAACAAATAAGAAATGGGGAAAAAAGGAGAAGGGGAGTTTGTGATCCCAAAGGAAGAAACTCGGAAGGGAAAATGAAAAGCTGCTCTTTTCTACAGGAGGGTAACGTTAAAAGGCTCAACAGCAAAATGTTCTTATGAGGATGAAAGTCAAGATATATAATAGAGCCCAATAAGGCATCAAGAGCTCTTTCAGGATCTTAAATGTCAAAAAAAGGAGTGGTACAAAAATGCAAACAAAGATACATTGATAAGAGTGAGTATAAAGAGAATGGCACAAGCATAGAGGCAGAAAATAAGAGAGACTAAGGCAGGTAAGTTACAACTACCAAGGGAAATTACACAAGACAATAGAGAAGTTATATTAAGTAAGAGGGTGCAAACTATGTAGATCCATTACTGAGGAAGAGTCTTCTTTGTTAATGACAAAAGGTGAAGAAATGCCTGATGGCCCAGCACACAGAATTGTTTATATCTTCATCTTCACTACTTTTTGTTTGCTTGTTTTTTGAATTAAGAACTAGGGATCAGAATATGGGGGGGCAAGGAAAAAGTGAATTAGTTTTTAAACACTTTTGAATATATTTGGGCTGGTTTAAAGAATCAACCTGTTTTTAAGAAAGGACAAGCACAACTACTACCTGTAGAAAGGAAGCAATGAGAATGCTAGAACAGCTTTGATGCCCGCTAAGATACTAAAAAGGATGTAAGATAACTTAGCTTCAAATCATGAGCGGAATAAGGAGAGTTAACAAAGGGCAAATAATATCAACCAATCCATGACTTCAAAGATGGTAGAAGAGTAGTAGATGAGTGACTTAACTGCCTTAATATAATTGAGCCTTACTGCATGATATTTGATTAGCAAACTAAAAAATATGATCTAGATTAAATTACAAGAAAAGCAGCAACTGACTGCCTGGAAAAAAAATGCTTCAGCAAAAGTTGAAAAGTCACTGAGAAGACAGGCAAAAGGAAAGCATGGCACTGAGAAGGTTTAGTCAGAGTTCAGTGCTAGACAATCTTTCAAACAGTGGTTTGATGAAAAACAAAGCACACTTAACAGCTCTTGTGGGATTTATCAAGACAAGAATCATAGAATCATAGAATGCTTAGGGTTGGAAGGGACCTCTAGAGATCATCTAGTCCAACCCCCCTGCATACGCAGGGACACCTAGAGCACGTGGCACAGGACTGCGTCCAAACGGGTTTTGAAGATCTCCAGAGAAGGAGACTCCACAACCTCTCTGGGCAGCCTGTTCCAGTGCTCTGTCACCCTCACTGTTAAGAAATTTTTCCTTAAGTTCCTATGGAATTTTTGATGTTTCAGTTTCCGGCCATTTCCTCTAGTCCTATCAGTGGCCACCACTGAAAAGAGACCATCCCCGTCCTCTGCACTCCCTCCCTTGAGGTATTTATATACACTGATTAGATCCCCTCTCAGCCTTCTCTTCTCCACGCTGAACAGGCCCAGCTCCCTCAGCCTCTCCTCATAGGGCAGATGTTCCAGGCCCCTGATCATCCTTGTAGCCCTGCGCTGGACTCTCTCCAGCAGCTCCACATCCCTCTTGTACTGTGGAGCCCAGAACTGGACACAGTACTCCAGATATGGCCTCACTAGGGCTGAGTAGAGGGGCAGGATCACCTCCCTCGACCTGCTGGAGATGCTCTTCTTAATGCACCCCAGGATCCCATTGGCCTTCTTGGCCACGAGGGCACACTGCTGCCTCATGGTCAACTTGTCGTCCACCATGACACCCAGGTCTTTCTCCGCAGAGCTGCTCTCCACAAGCTCGGTCCCCAGCCTGTACTGGTGTCTGGGGTTATTCCTCCCCAGGTGCAGGACCTTGCACTTGGCCTTGTTGAATTGCATGAGGTTTTTCACCGCCCAGTTGTCCAGTCTGTCCAGGTCCCTCTGGATGGCAGTGCAGCCCTCTGGGGTATCGGCTACTCCTCCCGGTTTCGTGTCATCAGCAAACTTGCTGAGGGAGCACTCTGTGCCTTCATCCAGGTCAATTCAATTGATTAATAAATTGAACAGGACTGGACCAAGGACTGACCCCTGGGGGACCCCACTAGCCACAGGCCTCCAACTAGACTCTGCACCGCTGATCACCACTCTCTGGGCCCTGCCATCCAGCCAGTTCCTAATCCATCTCACTGTCCACTCATCTATCCCACACTTCCGGAGCTTGCCCAGGAGGATGTTGTGAGGGACGGTGTCAAAAGCCTTGGTGAAGTCGAGATAGACGACATCCACCGCTCTCCCCTCGTCTATCCAGCCAGTCATTTCATCATAGAAGGCTATCAGGTTAGTCAGGCAAGATTTCCCCTTGGTGAATCCATGCTGACTACTCTTGAGCACCTTCTTGTCCTCCATGTGCCTGGAGACAACGGCCAGTATGAGCCATTCCATCACTTTTCCGGGGACGGAGGTGAGGCTGACTGGCCTGTAGTTGCCTGGGTCCTCCTTCTTGCCTTTTTTGAAGACTGGCGTGACATTGGCCTTCTTCCAGTCTTCCGGCACCTCCCCCGTTAGCATCTACAGGCAACTTACAGGGGAGGACTGACAAGCAACATACTTCTCCATTCCAAGAGAGAGACATTTCAGTATTTCTCTAAATAAAATGATTAATCCCCAAAATGGAACAAGAAAACCTCGTTATTTGAGGGGAGAGACAGTCCGTTAGCAATACTCTTGCAGTACTTAGAAGTGTTCAGCACTTTCTAGCACTCCTTCCTCCTACTCATTCGATGCTGCTCTTCCAGTTGCCCTGAGGAACACAATACTTGATAAGCTCCTCAAATTGAGCCTCCAATTTAAAAGTCATGCCATCTGGGAACAGTAACCCAACTTATGAACATAATCACAGTTTACTATGAAAATTTAAGTATGAAACAGTTTCAGAAATTCAGTAATGAGTAATCATTGTATTGACTAATAGCTTAACTGTATGCTCTTGAAGACTTAAAAGATTAACTATCAGGCTGAGGAAAAATACTCAGGCCTAAGTAGGTCCATGACACTTCTTAAGCAATGAAGATTTAAAGTCTCCAGAGATATCCAGACATAAACACCATGAATGGGTTGAAACTGGCATCAGACACAGCTCATAAGGGGACACAAAAGCATTCTTTGAAACCCATCTTTCATGTACTCACTTTCCCTAGACAGCGCTGACCTTGGGCAAAGAGGATTCCCTCACATGGATTAATGACCACCTGGAGCTGACATTGCAAGGCTTCATTTCCAATGTCAGCTACGTCTAGATAACTACCAGGGCCCCGGAAACGTCTCTTCTCAACCATCAGCAGCAACCATAAGCGCTCCTGGCATCCAAGAAGCCTGCTACCGGACATCCTGCTAGAGGGGAGTAGCTAGGACAAAAGAACAGGTTTTGGAAAGACCAAGATTGGTGCAACACCTAAAGCACAAGATTGTCAGCTGGAGAACCAGCTGCTGCCAGGCAAAAAAAAAGACCAGCACGAAATGTCAGCTTCTGCAAGGGTTTTGTAAAGATTTCTTTGCTGTTGCTCAATTGGTCCTGAAATGAAACAACAGGAACAAAAATATCAAGGTTTCCTGGCAAAACTGTAATCAAAAACAAGAGTTTTGCCTGGCTAAGCAAGATCTGCACATCTCTCCCCTAACAAATACTTAAAACATTGCCCCCTCCCAATTACAGAAAGTACAACATGTGAAGGTCAGTCCCTCCTTCACTCATGTAATCAAATTCTCTTTGCAAGGCTCTATGTCCCCCCTGGGGCAACAAATAAAGTAGAGGAGAAGGAGGGGAAATGCTCTCTGCATAAAACATCATGGCAACAGGTCAAATATGCAACACACTGTTTCGATAAGTAAAGGGAGATGTGATTTACAAACTGGCTATTCCATGACAGATTTAGACGCTCAAAAACATTTGCAATTTAAAATTTTAGGAAAGGGATGCATTATTTTAAATAATGATCTCAAACCTTCACAGAACTGTGGTTTGTGAAAAAAAATATAATTCATAGAATAAGAAGAAAAACAGACTATAACGGAAAAAAAAAAAAGCGTGACTAAAGCTTTTTAAGTTAAACCCCATTACCTTATATTGCTCAGGTAGGGAAATCAGAAGCAGCAGGTCACAGCGGGTATTTTACTGCTCGAGCTACAACTTCTCAGGTTGTTGGGATTAGCCTGTCTCTGGAATAGCCAGCCCAGACGCTTCTCCTGGTCAGTGCCATTTCTCTGGTTTCAGATGCTGTACCTCCTAGGCTGTGCCAGCCATGTGACTCTTTAAACTTTTCAGAAGATATTATCACAAAATTAATAATAAGAAAGAATCCACAAATCCGCACACTAATATTTGTAAACAAGTCATCCACTGCAACTGCTCTTCCAAACGACACAGAGGATGAGGGCACTATCTAGGAGAAAAAGTTTGCTTCAGGAGCACATGCGTTAGATAGAACATATTCTCCCGACCTGCTTATCCACTTTTCTACTTCATTCCAAATTTGTACCGTCACTGCTAACAGCTTAACTTACAAATCTAAGCACCCAAGGAATTGGATTTTAAACATACACACACTCCAAAAGCAGTAAGGAATGTCTTGCAGAGTAAGCAGCCCATAAGTGATCAAGGAGGAACTAAAAATCTCTGCTTATTTCTCATTACAGTCTCACATACACATCCAACCACAAGCACAGCTGAAACCTGGCAAGTTTTTTGCACATCTTGCGGGGGAAAAAAAAAAATCTAACCTTAATAATGAAATATTTTCTAAATTTGCAAGGGAGACATTACACCGGATGACTGGAAATGCTATACTCCAGAAGAAGATACTAATATTTTGCTATGGAAAGGTGCAGATTCATGAGTCAACACATTAATTGACTCCTGTTTGCGATGAGCCATTTTGGCATCTGCACAGCTCCTGAGGATGCTCACAAAGACTCTTAAAAAGAAGAGGATACATGGGTGTAGAAGTCAAAACTAGTCTACGGGCGGCTACAGATTGAAAACTCACACTTTATACAAAATCAGAGCATCAAAAATCAGTTGTCAACAAGGATTTAAGAAGGGGGGAAAAAAAAAATATGCTTCACTAACTTGCTATCCTTCTACGGTGAAATGAATGGCTTGGTGGGTGAGGCTAGAGCAGGAGATGCTGCCTAGTAAGGCTTTTGACACTGTCTTCTAAAACATCTTCACAAACTAAACTAATAATCATGTGCTTACCATATATACACAGCCTTTAATGTCTATTATAAAAATACTAAAGGAGCTCTTGGATACCAACATTGTTTTCTCCAAAATACTTCCACCTGGCATATAACAGCTTTCCAGTTAGCATACACTTTTGTTAAGTTAAAAAGAAACTTTTAATCAAAAGTTATTCTTTCTACTAAGCTTATTACCCGGGTCTGATTCTCCCCTCAGAAACTTTAAAAGTGCTCCAAAATGACAAACAGAGTACGTTCTCAGGCATGAGAAATGAATGAGACTTCCACACTAAACTTGGGGCAGGGGAAGCTTTGGTTTGCATTTTGTTTGTTTTTTAAATATGGGATTAGTCCCACTGCTCTCCTGCCCCTTTCTGCCAAACATCTCATCTTCCAGCCATCATGGCAGGTGTGTGCTAGCCCACCCATAGCTTCAGGGATTAATTAGATATTCCCTGCACCTGAGAGGGATCCAAGTTTCTTACTCCATGATTACTGTTCACAGGCTGTGATTATAGGTCTGTTTAATAGGACTGCTTCTTCAAAGCTGACCCAAGGAACAAAAGTGTTTCCAGTGTTGCTTTCTGCAGAGTGGAAAGAAAGCCTTCATTTTTAAAGTTACTGTAACCTTCTGGGAAAAAAAATGAAGGAAACCATGATTAAATTAATAAATTCAAAAGGTTTGACCAACTGGTCACTTTATGCTTCAGTCTATTCTTTCCACTAGTCCAGCCACCTACAAGAGCTACGTTTTTGCTCATTTAAGACCTGCTTGTCCTTGAAGTGCTGTTTAAAGGCGAGGGAAAGGGCCAAGAGCTGTTAAACACGCTGTTGGGAGACATCACAAGCAATAAATTAATCAGCAAGCTTATTCACCCATTCACTAGGGGATATTAAAAAAAAATGAATCTTTTATCATCAGCTTCAAAGACATAACAACCACACAGAATACTTCCACTTTGAGCGATGAGTTTCTGAATCGCGCATTTCTGCTTCTCTCAAGCACATCAGCACAAAGGCAAAGCCAGCAGCAGCAAATGGAGAGTGAGAAAGGGGGAAGATGCATCCCCCATATATAATTGCAATGAGTATCATCTGCAGAAACATTCCAGTAGTTCATCAGATAAACCAGAAATTCAGCTGTCTGCACGGCTATTTACCAGGACTGCACAGTGACACATCCTATTTGCATCTCAGTGGAAAGAGCAAGAGAGATGCACTCCATTTCTTTTTTCTCGACCTACACTAGGTCGAGCTTGCAAATCCCACAGCAAACAAGCTATCAACTCCTCCAGCAGAAGTTGGAGGACATCATGTCCCAAAAGGTAATTTCCAGTTACCTTTACAAAGAGGCATAAGCTAGAACGGAAGAACACTCAGATCTGAAGTTTTCTGCTCCTTCCCCTCTAGGGCGTCAAACCAAGACTATGGATGCTGTTCCTGCAGCACCGGATAAGCATCTGTTGCATGAGGATTTCCTAACAAAAATATAAACTTACTGAAATTTCTTCCCCCTCCCTCAGCAGTCAGATAAATCATCATTATACAACACTTACCACCACCTACAGGAAACAGGCAGTAATACCTCCCCAAGCAGACAAAACCATCTGGGGGAAAGCGGACAAAAACTAAATCAGGAATCACTAAACTATATGCATTTCCAGTGGAACTTCTAACAGCTGTGGAGAGGAGGGGAAAAAAAGGGAGGGGGGGAGGGAGGAAGAACTTGACGCAACTCTTCCATTGTGAAACAAAAAGTATTGATGCAAAGGAAAAAAAAAAAAGTGCTTCCATCTTTCTGTAAGAACTTGTTTCCCCACACCTATGCTATATAGGAGTATTTATTGAAGGAACAGATACACAGAAAAGATCCTCACTGATCTGCTTTTCTAGCTTCACCAACCCTACTAATTACCAGGACTTCAACCTATAATAAACTTTCAAAAGCAACACTATGAGAAGGGAGGGATTGTTCCTTGGATTTGATTCATCTAGTATTCTAGAGCATGGGAATGCCCAGCAGCGCTGGGCATGAACCCAGGAACAGGACATCAGGCCGCCTCAGGTCGGAAGGGCTCTGAGGAAGCCCCTGAACCAACTCCGTGGTAGAGCAGGACCAGCTCGTGGGGCTACATTCAGCTGAGCTGACATCTCACTATCACCAAGTAGCACCAGTCTGGACCAAGGCTCTGTGAGCACAGTATATCCATATGTTTGTTTCAAGGAGGATAGAAGGAGGAAAAAAGTTGGGGGGGGGGGGGGGGTAAAGAGAAGGAAGGGTTGAGGAGCCCTGCTCACCGAAGCCAGGAGTGGGAGAAGAACCTGCAACAGTTATCCCTCTGCCCCACCATCAAGAGTACGGTGATCACAGCCCTTGGTACAAATCAAAGACAGTAGAAGACAGATTAACATTAGATTACAATTTCAGTGATTAAGTCTCATTCTTCACCAAAACCTGAGAAGTCTGACAATGAGGGGGCAAAACATAAGGACAGGTCAGGGGCGACACTACAGTTAGTATTCTGTCTACCTGTAAAAAGTTCACTAGGAAGTGAACATACAAGTTTTGACTCAAAGTGATCTGTCTCTCCAAATATATGCATACAGGCATATAGTTTGCATAGACCTTAGAGCATTCATAGTCTCTCATCTTAAACAGGGCAAGCAACTATCTCTGTTCATCGCACTCAGGCCGAGCAACCAAGTTTTTATTCCTTGACAGATCTGTAAGATTAAGTTATGAACATCTAAAACTTATGTGCAAGCATATGTTTGGATGGTACAGCATGAGGATCCTCCCCTCCAGCACTCTCAGCACAGCTGCCACACTTGCTTCTCTTTCCCACAAGGAGGGAGGCCAGACCTCACCCCACATAAATATCAAAATTCAGATCTTTCCTCTCTGCTAATATTTGCTCCCTTGATTCTCTTTACAGTAAGCTCTTTACTTATTTAACTTGCTACATTGTGATATCATTGGGGCTATTTAAAGGCAATAAAATATGTCTGGTCCTGATCCAGCAAAGAGTTACGTATCCCTAACACCATTTCATGCTATTTAAAAATCACTTCCCTGTGATGAGCTCTAGCACTTGCCTTTTTTTTTTTTTCTTTTTTTTTAAATCTTCATGAGAATTATTCTTGGTGCCTGTAGCTACTCCTAAAACACAGGAAGACAGATGCACTGCAAAAGCTCTACTTAGAACCCTAGCAGTGACTAATCAATACAACTCTAACAACTGTGCGTTTATTTCCACTTCTTCACAAGGAAACATCAACTAAAAGGCAACATCATCTATCTGGAGGATGGGTAATTATGGACAGCAAGTGTCATTTCAATATAAATAGGGGAAATAAATGCAAATTACACAACACTTAACTCTTACCAATTGGCTGTTAAGTGAGACAATAGTCCACAAGATGTAGTTTGGAGTATCTCATTAATAAAATTCAAAATTGTTTTCAGCAATTATGTGCAATCATTGTCATTTTATCACTGGCCAAAAATAGTCCCTCATTGCATGCTTCAACATATAATTGTATCCCAGACTGCCAAGAAAATCATAGTGTCTATAGGAGAGACTTGGAAGTGTACCATGCTGACACGGAGACATCACACACTAGCATGAGGAAATGCTGCTTTGGAGACAAACTCGCTGCTAGGGAAAGCTAGTAAATGCTCTTCAGAGACCAAGGACAGCACTTTACACAGAGTAAGAGACTGCTTTCCTAAACTTATTTTAACAGGCCTAAAAGAGTCTTTGCTTTCATTTGCAAAGTTTATTGTAGCTGGGTTTTACTCCCAGAAACACCTGTGCCTAAGTTTAAGCTTTCTGTGTTGCTTCATAATACCGAGCAAACATCTACAAATTACTTTGGCCAACTGCTCTGCAATGGCCAAGTAAAGCCCCAAATGTGCTGCAGCAGGAGGACACCACCAGCCCCTGCTGCTCAGCCCATGCAAGGGGGTGCTTGGAGGAGTCCTGCACCGCGCACAAGTGACAGACCCAGCGTAGCTCCCTTCACCATACTCCCACGGGGATCAGGGAGGTTGCTCAACAAGGCCTAGTCTAGAAGACCAGTGTTAGTTGACTTTTACCTGCAGCCAACAGGACCAGGGCTCAGGCAGAGACCAGGAACAGCTAGACACATCAGCAAGCAGCTGGTAAAATCCCTGCGCTCCTGTGGAACCCCTTACCACACCTCCTCACACCCTGCATTCAGACCCAATATTCTTTCCCACCTACATCCCAGGTCTGCGCTTTACTCCATGCTTCCTCCAGCATATCCCCACGAATCCCTTCCTTCTCCCTGGACGCCACCCTAGCCTACTCCTCCCTTTAACCCTATACCCCCTCACATCCTACCTGCTCCATGTCCCTCGTTGCATGACACGCAGCTGTCTCACATGCACAGGATTAGCAGCAGCCCAGCTACATTTGTGATCCCTGGGCCATCTCCTCGGTTGCAACGTGCCTCTATCCCTCTGTGGGGAGCTGAGCTCACCTGGGCAGAGGCAGCAGCAGCAGTGAAACGAAGCATGAGCTCACACGTGGGCAGGAGGCCGTTTCTGCCTCTCGTGGGGTGCGCGGGCACCCACAGGTCTGCCCGTCTCACCAGTGGACGCGAGTCCTGACAGCCCGCGAGGCAGCAGGCTCCAAGCAGCCACCTGAAACCTCTCACAGGGAAACGAGGTAGCTGCCTGGGCCTAGCACATCTGATAAACATTTATTTGGGACCTGAGTCTGCCCGTGCTTTTTTTGTATTTTTTTTTTATTCTTTACAATATAACCTGCCCACCTCTACGCAGTTCAGAACTGAAACTTCAAGTCACTCTTAATTAAATCAATGACTGTAAGTACCTCACTTCCATGAGAAAGTAAAGATATTTTGCTTTTTAGATAAAAGGCGTAATTTATAGGCAGAGAGATGCAAGTAATATATTTGCAAACGAATGCAAAAACCCTCAAGTTTGTAAGTGAGATCCTGAATCAGTCAGCAAATATTGCCTGAAAGCTTGACTTTCTGCATCTAACATTTTTATCAGCAGTAAAAACTTGAAAACTTTGGCATTTATTCCTTCTGTGTTATTCCTCTCATACAGCCTGGCACATGAAAGAATGCAGGGGTTTTCCTCAACTGTCACTTGCTAATTTTCAGAGATAAAATCTGATCTTTAAAATTTTAACCATGATGGAAATTTGTCTTTGCAAGCATGTGTTTGAATACTTCAAAGACCAAACATAAAATGTGTACAATTTTAGACAAAAATGTACATTACTTATAAAAGAGCACAGAAAAAAAATAGATGAAAATAATAGAAGAAAGTCAAAAGGGACACATGAAATAAAGGAAGAGATTCGTCTCTCCTGTCAGCAATAACTCAACGAAGTTAATCAAATCCTTCAAGTAAGGAGAAGGTGTGATTGACAGTCTCTCATTGGAGATACATAGACCAAGAGCACCTGAGTCTTTGCTTATTGATAGATCTATCCTCAGCCCTACAAATGAAGCTCTCATCAAAATGCAATCAATGCTTTACAGAAGGGACAACATTAGGCAGCAGTGCAGACTGACATCCAAGTCAGTGGGGCTACTTCCCTGGGGAAAGGGAGCCGACCAGAGCAGGAGCAGACAGAGTAACTGCCTTGCGAGGCAGATAATGACAGGTAGTTTGACAAGCACCGTACTGACTTTATAAAATGTTTCACACAAACAGATTATGCAACGCGACGGGGGTGGAAGGAGGCTGGAAAAGCAGAGCGCTGTTCATTCATCCTGGTGCCGAGTTGTTCCTAAGCTACAGAAGCGTCTGCCTGTGTTTTGACAAGCTGCCAGTCCATCACTACCTAAAGCACAAGACTTGCTGTAGGCAGTTTGACCCTTTTCTTCCTTTCCTATGCCCTCTTGCTTGTTCAGGAGAGTATCGGCCCGCCACTAATAGCAGCTGATGTTTTCAAAGGCAGGCTATAGTTGAAGATTATTTTGCATGTTGAGAAAGCCCACAGATGCACTGAGTATTTTGTGCAATTGCAGCTAGTTATCTGTTTGCAAAGTGAATGGTAATTACATCTTGTTATCCAGGCAATTTCCAATCTTAGAATTAGGACGAGAGCTGTTCTAGAGCTTCACCCAAAGTAGCTGCTTTGGCCTGCTTTAACTGACAGTGCCTTTTGATTTTACTTTACTTTGTCACATAAAAGGGTGCCTCTAAATGTAACTGTTCCTGACATTATTTTTCCACAAATAGCTGTACATGGAGTAAACGGACAGAGCAAGACCCCTGCCTGTACTAAGATCTTCTGCTGTCATCTAACGGTGACACTTAGCAATGTGATGTGAGCTACCTGAATTATGAGAATGAAATAAGGAAGAAAAAAAGGGCAAGTGACTTACTTAATATTTGAAAGTGACGGGAGGTACAGAGATGAGAGGCAGCCTTGCCACCTTTCTGTCTGTACGAACTGGGGGTCTGCAGTCTGTACCGCTATCAGTCCCAGACAAAACAGCCTATAGACAAAAAAGAGCACACAGGTGCCTTGCCACCTTTCCATCTCCTACTTCTGGTTAGGCCTTTGCTAACATTGGCTAAATAATTTTCCTTTTTTTTTTTCTTTTTTTTTCGCTAGCCTAAAAAATACCCAGCCATACAAAGAAAATGGAAGAAGCTGGTTCCTAAAACTGCATTTCTTTGGATAGCTTGACAATCTTGACTGTTGACATTTTTTTTTCCCAAGAAGAAAGTCATCACATTACCATACCACAAAATCCAGTGTTCATCCTGTTAACTTGGTGGCAGTCACGTGAAGGCAGTCCCCGGGACGGGGGACGGTGGGGGACATGTGCAATTTAATGACTTGTCATCAAACATCCAGGAAATACCATTTGTTCAGTAGTACTGACATACAGTTTGGCCTAATTTGGAGTTGCCTCTCAGTCAATGTCACTTTTCAAATGCATGCCTACCCTGATAACAAATTGCTTCTTCCTTCTCCATGCCGAGTACCTTTATGTGGATTTAAGGGAGTCACAGTTTACAAGTGCTTAGTGTCCTAAAAGGTGTTAATATTTAGTTCCACACTCAACACCTGATTAGTGATTCACAGCAAGTCATCAGAGCATCTTCTGCTAGTCTGTTTAATTCTGTCCTACAACTCCCCACATCATAACAGCAATAAAGCACTTAACACTGTTTTCAACACAGATAATGTACTGCAGCTGAAATGCCCAGTCTCTTAAACAGCACAGATGAAGGCAACTCATTCCTAGCTTATTGATAGTTCCTCTAAGATACTTATCATATGGCTATATCCAGCAGACTAAATTTTGATGTCCTCATCCAAGCAAAGCTTGTTCTGAAGCCATAAGAATATCTTCTGCCATTATTTGAACAATAGATTAGGTGTTAAACTAAGCACAGTACTGATTTCAGTCAAAGAAGGTGCAATTCTTAGGGGTTAAGAGAAGGAAATAACACAAAAGAGGCCATCATGACTGAATATTAAAGTTTGACATAATTACATGACACCATTAATGATAGAAAGATTTCTTCATCGGCTCGTGTTTGGAACACACTGTGCTACCTGCTGCCTCCCATCTTGCGCAATTTCACTAGGACAAGGCTGTGTCAGACACAGCAGGGAATAATAATTTCCACCCACTTGCATTCATCTTGCTCTGGCAGAAGTGACCACAGAGACCTAAGAACCAAGCTGTATTCCTACATCTAGATAAACTGTTTTGATTCACAAATCAAGCATTTCCTTCCACAGTCAATGTACTATGGGCTTTAAAAGCCCAAGGAGACCCGTGCTGCTATTAGCACAGACTGCAGAATGTATTTCTGAGACTTCACACACAGGGCTGCATGAAGGTGAGGGATAGAGAGGGGGCTTGCGGATTAGGATCATGTGAATGACACACGTGCCATTTACTGGCAAAAAAAGATGCCATAATGCTGCACAAATGTGCCTTTGAGCACAGGGTACTCGTTTGGCACCCATGTGGATGATATATGTTACGGCTAGCCCAGAGCCCGCAAAATCTATGGTGCTCGTACAACAGCAGCACAGGGCACTGCTTGTGCTGCTGCAAGGGCGAGGGAAGGCCGGGGAAGGGCTGGCTGACACACTACAGCATGAGAACCGCTCGCCTCCACCAAGGAACCCACACCAACCTCTGCAGACACGGGCACACAGTCAGCCTGAGCATTCAAACGTTTACAGGATCAGTGCTGTAGCCATATATACAAACTGTTTACTTATTTAAAGAACAATCCTCAGAAAAACCCTGTCATAAGTGATGATGAGTGAAAGGGCTTGACTGTGTTGCCACTTTAAGTTGATCTAAAAACAGAGTAACAACCTGTGAGAGCTGCTTTTAATTTCTCAGCCTAATGACTTCTTCCTAGCAGTATTCACAGAGGACAGCACTGAGCACAGGGCAAGGTGAAAGATCTAAGACCTAAAATTACAGACCATTTACCAAAGTTACTTCCCTTTGCCTTTGGGTAGAAATGTCCTACAAGTTAGTTCTGTAATTATCCAGGTGGTGAATAACCCTTGCAGGGTAAAATTTCCCTATGGTCATAAAAACAGCTGTCTAGAGGACGAGAAAAAAGACTGGTGATGTTTAAGGAAACACTTATTTTCTTTCCCTTCTGTACCATAGCTGTTGAAAGTTCAGGCCTTTGGGGAAAGTTTATATGAATATAGTGGCATTTCCTCTCTCATTTGCTCTCACAATAAGAACAAAATAAGCAGCTGTGTTTACAGGTTGCAATTCAGAATTGATTTTCTTTATTAACATGTCAAATTATTCATGATCACTTAATCACCAAATCCACTCAAACTGCTTTTGCTGCGGTGATAACTTAGAGTGGTAATACTGTTTAACCACAGCTTGTCAAAGCTTTACAGGCCCTTGCACCTGAAGATTTCCTTAGAAAACATAAAAAGTACTTAAGTTTCCTTTGGCCCTTGTATAATCAGGTCCTTCTCTTGTAGTACTTCAGACAGAGAAACCCAGGCACTGGTATTTGCAATACAGCAAATTTATGAAACTCCCATCTCTTTATCCCTTGGCCTTAATCCTAAATTCCTTGTATAGGTCTTTTGGCATGTTCTAGAAACACTGGGCTTGATGTCCCTTCCTCTGCTCTCAACAGAGCAACTTTCAGTATAGAAACTGCCTAGGTGGATGCCTGCTGCTGGAACATGACTGATCAGCAATCCCATGCCACCAGCAGAAGATTAATACTCAGAGCTCCATCCTTAGCCTTCTTGCTAAGGGTAAATCTTCTCGTTGTTCAAGAGCAGAATGGGCCCTTCTTTTGTGTACAGAGCACACAATGGGACAGGGCGCTGCTTTCTGCAGATACACAGCATTTACTGACAGATGGAAATAATAACATACACGATGGACTCTGTGTCAGAGGCATGCAACAGCAAAACAAAACAAGAGTCAACTCAACCACTGCTAATGCAGCTGGAAAGAACATGCCATTGTGTACAGTAAAACTTTAGTAAACAATTGCTGTGAGCTGTTATTTTTTCCACTCCAAACCTGTTCTATTATGAACATGGTATAATCTCATGTAATACATTAAACAGCATTAAGCTTGGCCATGAAAATAAAACGATATTGCCAATGAACCAGACACTTCTCTTCAAGTAATGCACCACCATTTCGGAGGTACAGCAGATGTTCAGAGCTGACACCAGGGAAGTTCAGCTTTGAATGCTGGGCAGGTGTCAGCAAATACAGATTCTTAACAGCAAAAATAAATGAAAGAGAAGCTCATACTATTTGAATAAGATTAACTTGAAAGCTCTGCAATGTCTGTGGACTAGGATGCACTTAGCAGGAATAAGAATATATACCAGAAAGAAGACACTAATTTTGTCAGTTACCCCAGTCCAAAAAGAAGGCTTCAGAACAAGGTAGGTATAAATTAATATTTGCACAGCAACGCACAAGCCCAGCCTGAAGCCAAGTCCTCATGAGTGCTTTGCGACAGCAGAAAGTAAGACAGTCTCTTTACAACAGGCTCTTTATGGAATTAGGAAGCAGGTCTTCCTAATGCTGCAAAATAACAGCCGGCTCAGTAGCAAACAGTATGTTTGACTGTCCAATACTGACGATAAATCATCATTCCACAGAAGGCTTTCTGATGTATAATTCACTTTTAACGACTGCAAGTAAGAACCACTAATGATCATGAGGAGGCCTTTCAACTATCCAAGCAGAAAAACTTACGGTGTTTGAAAAAATCTGTTATCCACTCAAAAGCCAGGGAAAAATCTCCATTTGCTGTTGACAAGGCCCATACAGTTTATCCAGAAGAAGAAAAAAAAAAAAACCCACTCATCTGTTTTCCTCCGATAAGCATTATTGTCTGCATAAAGTTCAGGAGAGTTTAAACAGGAGTTTAACTCCTGCTGCATTCTATATGGTACACTAGCCAAACTTGTGATCCTAATCCATCTGCTACATGCTGTGCTAAAAGAAAACAGAATGAGGCTGAGAAAACTTACCTTGCCAGATAGAAGCAGAGCTGCACTATTCACCTGCCACCCAGAAGTCCTGAATTTAGCTAATCCTTCTGCTCAAAGAAACTTTTTGAGAAACTACTCAGAATATCTCTAGCTAAGTATCTTGCTGGCAGTGTAAATTTGCTAGTAACTTGAGTACACAACAACATATTAAGAGCACACAAAAAGACACTAATAAATTCACCAGTCTATAAAGATAACTCAGCGATAGAGGAGTTCTTTTAGTTGTGAAAAATATTAATTGAATAAATAGATCTGCCCAACTGGCCAGTTCTTAAGAGAAGGGCATGCAGACTTTTTGGATGTGAAAGGTATTCTGATACATCGAGTTCTTGATCAGATGCTCTTCACTGAAAAACAGTTAAAACTTCGGGCAACCCCCGCTGAAAGCTTATGAAATCACTATTGCGTTCCAAGCTATCAAAGGCCATTGCATCATTATTTATCTTTAAGACTGATGAGTTTATTACTGTCTTTTTGTGTACAGATCTACTTATTCAATTATCATTTTTCACAACTAAAATAATTCCCATATCATTAAGTTGAGTTAAAGTGTAGAGGTTCAAGAGGAAGCAGTTGCTGTTCTTTTTCCACAGTGCTTATCACCCTGAAAAGAGGGTCTTTCCCTCCCCCTCTTTCTTGCTAGGGATGCAGGCAGTATCAGAGTGTTGAAAGATTACAAACAGATTTGGACTGTTCCACAAACCAGAACACCGGAATTATTAATGCTTCCCTACAAGGTACATAATTTGCAGGAGACAGGATAGCTTGGGAGACAGGCATCTCTGTGGAGAGTTTTTCACACCTCTTATAAAAAGCCCATGGAGACATTTACAAGTTTTTAAAGTAACATATAAAGAAACACAGTTTCTAATATATGCAGAAAACACGCTCATTAGTTGTGTTTATTAGTTATTTTGCAAATGGTTTGAATGTTCAAACTTCGATTAACTCCTGTTTTTGCAATTAGGTACTAGAGAACAACTCTGCTCAAAATGGCTTGTATAGATAAAAAATGCCATGTTTTCTTTAACATTCACATAATCAAACACACCTAAAAGTGTTATCTGCACAACTGTCATCACAAAAAAAAATACATTTTTCAGTTTTAACTTCAATGCCCTTTCATTTATAGAGCTCATTCTGCAGTCAGGTGTGGTGGACAAGGCAAGAAGACTAAAAACTAGGCTTAGCTTAGCTTGTGTTCAGAGACCATCTAGTTTCCTCAAATCTGGATTTTCCATCTACAAAATGAACATCTCAAAATATTTACATAGCTCCAAGATGAAACAAGTGCTCTTAACACAAATACAGGAGCTTGTATTTCTCCATTTTTAAATGCTGTTTTACAATGGGCTTTCCAGTTCACAGTAAAGAATTAATCACTTTTTTCAATGGCATCCAATCTTCAGTTAAAAAAGTATCTGGGAACAAGAGCTATAGGCATAGCTCATTTCATTATGCCAATGAGTAACTGGATAGACTGACCTTTGCTGCAATGCAAACAAAAATATCCCAACTCGTTTATGTTCAGAGGGAAACGTGTTTCACTTATACTGACTCCCTAGCCCCATAGGAGGCTCTCGCCATCCTGCTGCCAGACTCACACTAATGTCACAGCTGTAGCTTAAGGACCAGCCCTTCAAAACATGTTCATACATGTTGTTACATGGACAGTATTCCACTAAAGTCCATGAAATGACTTACGGTTGACTCACTTGTACTGTGAGATTTTATTATCCAGCTGAGGAGGAATGAGAAGAAAAAAAAAATAGAACTACTGAAAGAGCCAGGCCTGTTCAGCCTGGAGAAGAGAAGGCTGAGAAGAGACCTGATCAGTGTCTATAAGAACCTCAAGGGAGGCAGTGAGGAGGATGGTGCTGGCCTCTTTTCAGTGGTGGCCACTGATAGAACTAGAGGAAACGGCCACAAACTGAAGCATCAAATGTTCCACAGGAACTTAAGGAAAAATTTCTTCACAATGAGGGAGACAAAGCACTGGAACAGGCTGCCCAGAGAGGTTGTGGAGTCTCCTTCTCTGGAGATCTTCCAAACCCGCTTGGACGCAGTCCTGTGCCACGTGCTCTAGGTGACCCTGCATGTGCAGGGGGGTTGGACTAGATGACCTCTGGAGGTCCCTTCCGATCTGAAGCATTCTATGATTCCATTGCAAAAATTCAGAATCAAAACCTGTTGATAGTACAATACTATCAGCTACTCTTCATTGTACAGTAGTTTGCCTCCCACAGTCTTCTCCCTCACGAAGACAGATTTTCACGCCCAGACGGCAACTGATCTTCAGGACCAAAAAACAAAATTTCTAGAAATTTAGGAAGAATTCACTCTATTCCTCACACAATTACAGAACCTAGAAAGTAGTTTTGTTTCTTGTTCATAAATCTCTACCACTTACGCTCCTCTTCTTGCCTTAAGTTCTTCAAAGGGAATTCATTTTAACCTCATGACAAAGTAGAAACTTCAAATTACTTTTTTTAACCAACCAAAATCATCCCTAGCATCCAAAAATACTGTTTTCCTTATTTGCTCTCTTCTGCATAAAATTATTAGTTTGTGTAACTCCCAGAAGCACACGGGCCTAGAAGGCTACTACACTGCCTAGATGGCTACACTGTACTGCAGAGCAAAGTTAGGGAAAGAGAGGCCAGAGAGCAAAGATGTTAAAGAATGTGGGAGCAGAACAACGGCAACCTCAACATCTTCCTCCCTTGGCCAGTCCATCTCTCTCTAAATAAGAATATCAACTTACTTATAAACATAATTGAGGAAGTGAACATCAAAAAGAAATGCAAGTAAAAAGTACGAAACTACAGCTATCACTGCTAATGGATCTCTCTAACCATCTCTGCCTTGCACGGTAGCACAGAGCAAAACACCAACCCGAGACTGAGACACTGCTATCATGTGTGGAGTGGGGCACAGGGCAGTTATAAAGAACGCTAGCCCAATTAGGGAAGTTTGAGTGTCAGACTGTTGAGTTCCCTATCATTTCCTGGCACCACTGCCTTTAATTAGGCCTTGGATTGATTACTGCCTTTGTTCTCCATTGACCCGCCACAGACTCTGACAGGAGCTGTATTTTCCCCTGCTACAATTAGAAGACAAGTTCTGAGTGTCAGCAAGCATTATACAGGCAGGCAGTCCGCTTCAAACTGCACAGCCTTTAGAGAAAAGCTGGGTTAGTGACATTAATGTGCACACTTATTTTTTTTAAAAGGACACAGCAGGCTGGAGTCAGCTCTGGTCCAATGCTAAATTACCACTGAGACTATTTTAAATTTGCCAGTGTCTTTATAGGCAGTATATTAAAAAAAAAAAAAAAGGAAAAGAAAAAGAAAAAGAGAAAAAAAGAAACTAGGAGCCAGACAAGCAGCACAGATTCCACAACTGTGGTCTGTTGGTAATTTAACGAGGAGGTGAAAGTAACGGAGAGGGAGGGGAAGAGCTGCTGCTCAACTGTTTCGTTTGTAAATAACACCAACTAGACTACAGAAAATAATTTTGTTTGCAAGTATGTAAATGCACAGCATCATGACAATCTACAGAACTATGGACATTCACAGAGCTGAAGAAGCATTGAAAAAAAAAAAGCAAAACGAGCAAAAAATACAACACGTGGGCAATTGTAAACACATTTATTGTCTATCTTCCATACTTCATCAGCACTTAGAGGTAGCGGCGAAAAATAAAGATCCCTTATGCCAAACACAGTATAAAGATAGAGAGCCTTCTCCAAAAGAGAATTCAGTCTTAGTAGAGAGGGGAAAGAATGTGCATGAAGACCCAGAACAACTAGCTTGAGGGTAGCGTAATTTGCTCACAGTCATATGGTCAGTTTGTGCTACTGCAACACAAAGAATGTGGATTCCATGTTTAAGTTTAGCAACTATTCACCAGGCAACATCACTTTTTGTTGTTAAAGCACAGGTCTTGGGAACTGAACTATCAGGCTTCTTATAAGCATGATAATTCACATCTCTATATCTTTGGTCTCTATGATTCTCAGTCATGCAAGTAGGCACCTCCGAGGACATTAAGATGGAAGGAAGCAATCAACAGGGGAAAAAAAAATGGATTTTTTTTTCCTCTCTGGTCTTTCCCTTGTCTAACAAGCTCCCACAAGGCAGTACTGCAGTCACCTGTGGAACCAGATAAGTGTTTGTCAATCTGCCAGGAAAACCAGGTTGCCAGCCTCAAGATAGTTTTTCCCAGTAAAGTGTCCAGGATATAATTTTGACAAGTGCAGTGGTATCACATAGTAAACTCACAACCTAGGGAGAAGCTGGTATTATTGGGATATCTCAGGTTGTTTTTTTTCAGTAAGTTCCCTGTAATTAAAATGCAGATGAGTTAAATAAATCTCATGGAGCTTCAGCAAAAGTCCTTATCTCTCACACTACTTGTCCATCTGCACTTTTAACAGAAATTGCTGAGCCAGTGATACTTTCCAGCTACCAATTCCAGAATCCCAAGATTTTAGACTTGCTTCAGCCATGGGGGATAGGGCAGAAACTTGAGATGACTGCAGATTAGTAACGCTGACCTTCAGTTGTAACTGCGCAAACTCGGCCAGAATGTGAATTCACTGTGTTGCAATGCAGACACACAGTGTTTGATTCACCAAGCAGACACTCATCTTTGCTAGCAGGACCAGTGCAGGGGGAAGGAAGAAGAATACTGCACACTCCAGACACAGCTCTCATAGGGGCTTGGCAGCACGCTGCTTGTACTGGCCAGAAAAAGCAGAACTGCGAAGAGTCCCGTACTTTTTGCACCACAGTCACTTCCAAGGCAGAGACTAGTACACTGACAGGACAAGAGGAAACAGCCTCAAGTTTTGCCAGGGGAGATTCAGGTTAGATATTAGGAAGAATTTCTACATGGAAAGAGTAATCCAGCACTGGAACAGGCTACCTAAAGAAGTGGTGAAGTTATCGTCCCTGGTAGTGTTCAAGAAACATGTAGATGAGGCCCTCAGGGACATGGTTTAACAGGCATGGTGTTGAGGGGCTTACGGTTGAACTCAAGGTCTATGATTCCTTTGCAGCTGAGAAGGGGCGCAAGGCGGGAAGCCTCCCTGTTGCAGAGCTGCAGAAGGGAACCCTCCTCCTGCCTGTGCTACCTGCTAGGACGATGCGCCCCAGCACAGCCCGCCGCACACCTCACCGTCAGCAGGGTGCCGTCCGGCTCCTCGCCGTGTGCCCAGCACGGCGCAGGAGGAGCACAGCCTCCACAGGGTACTTCTGTGTGCGTTTCGAGCACCTTTGCCCCTCTTACGGGCTTGCTTTGGGGAGATGGCATTTAATCCGTTATTTGTCACCGCAAGTGGTAACTCATAGCCACACAAGCAGACCATGAAATACTGTATTTAGAGAGTTACTACAGTCAATACCATGCTTGTCTGTCTTATCGTATTGACTTACTAGATTCACATGCCTTTAGACCACTTCTTAGGCTTGGCATTGTTAATCAAATTGGCATCTCTGCCTATTTTTCTATCACCTGCCAAAACAAAATATGGAAAATGCTAACAGAAGCATTATAAATAAGATTGTGATATCTGAAAAGGCTAGCTCATTTTCCCCTCTAATTATGAGTACATTTTTTCATGATGCAGTCAAACTGTGGGAAAAAAAAATGTGTTGCCTGTGGCTATATGTAGTCATAGTATTTACAAATATTCTGATGTCAGATGAGCAGCTCACATCTTAATAACTCAGCTGGGTGTAGATATTTGGCTCTAGAAAACACACGTACCTCTAGACTAAAAGAGAACAAAGGTGAAACAAGGATTGACTTACCGAGTAATGTTTTGGGCACTGATCCCTTTTTCTGCTAGTACAGGGGATTTGGGGCTTCCATCTTCCCGGGCAAGGTCCCCAGTAAGCTCAGCATGAGGTCAGACGAGTAAGTGCAGCCCAAGCGAGAGCGCAGGCTGTGCAGCTTGGAGGAGAGGACTGAACACAGCAACCGACCCAGAGAGGCGGGGAGGTTTCTGACCACGGAGATGCTCGGAATCTGACTGCCCAAGACCTGAAGCAGCCCAGCTAACACTGAGGTCCAGGCTGCTCCAAGCAGGGACTACCCAACCTCCGGACAAGTAGCAGCCGGTAATACCAAACTAAATATTCGCTGATCTACCCACCAAGCCTGGCAGCACTCCAGCCCTGCTATGAAGCAAGCTGCATCTCTGTACTATTTACCTTTCCAATTGCACACAGTATGATCAGTGAGATGTTTCTGAATTTTCCCTATGTGCTGTCTTTTGGTAAAAGCATTATTAAAGAGACTGATGGGAGTACAAAGGCAAACTGTAGCTTTACTAGCCCTGGATTTGTAGGCAGACCTGAACTTCTCCCATGCAGCCAATTCAACAAGCTGCTCTTAGCCCTATAAGGATTTAATTGTGCCATGGAGCTCTAACCACATGGCTTGGTTTTGTCATCACCTCTGGTGCTCACTGGTAGGTTTTCTTTGATAACACCTGGTACCCAGAGTGAGGCCTGCTTTGAGGCACCTACTTACTCACTACTCATTCACATTTTGATTAATGTTCAAAAGACTTGTTTATTTGTCTGCTTTTAATGTGAGAGCAAGCTTGCTAAAGACAATAACGTATTCCCAAGGCCCTGCCTTCATTTAAAGTTGTGTTTTAGTGATTCTTTACTAAGTGAAAGACAATATTTAGGGCTTGGCTAAACACCACTGCATAATGAATTCTCACACTGTATTTCGGAATTCCTTTAAGTGAGACTTAGGAAGCCTTGTTTACAGAACAACCAAAGCCCTCTCAGTTTGCTAGGAACTGCAAAACATTCTCAGCAATTCTGAAATCACAAGCTTGGCCAGCTTGAAAATCAACAAGATTCACAATAAATTGCTTTCCTTGCTCATCAATAAAGCAACTAAAATGAAGAAAAAGTGAAGTCTGATCTATTTATTCTGTTTTACCAGCTCCTATAGACTCTGGCTGCCAGGCAACAGAACAAGCTGTTTTCTTAGGGTTAGAGTTAATTGCTACAACCGCAGAGCCAGCGGCAATCCTGGCCAGGTGAGTCATTAGTTAGGAAAAAGAATTATCAAAAGAGAGAGAGCAGAAAATACGGTAGTGAAGTTAGAACAGCATACAACTTTTTTAAAGGAAAGAAGCATAAAGTGTGTGTTTGTTAGCTATGGGACGAGAAGCAGCAGCAAAGCAAGCACAAGGCTGTAGCCAATTAGCGACCCCATGTTTTGGGCCATCTAACAAGCCTCCCACTGCCTGACAGGATCTTTCAACATGCTACGATGAAGGGAGGCACAAACTCCATTACCATGCCACCCATCACAGGGAGACCTTTAACAAACATCGCAACACCTAGACACACATTTCACCCTCGTTTTACATCCTGTAATTTCACTGGAGTCACTAGCATTGCCAGAATGGCAATGAAGACAGAATCTGGTTCAGGATGCAGCGTTTAAAATGAACACAATTATTTTCCAATTAATTGTGCATGCACTTCAGTGTGCTGCCAGTGAATTTGCTAACTTAACTCCCATGCTGATCTTCAGCTCATTCACAGCTTGTTGCTGGAAGACTGATGTAAAAATAGTATTATAACAGAGCGTGCAGGTTACCACATATGGTTTGAGTCAAAGTCAGCCTAACAAGCCACTCCACAGACAAAGAGGCAGCACAGCCAGCACTGCCCATGATGAGAATGGTCTCAGAATATGCCTGGCTCGAGACACTCTCCAGCATGCATTGCAAAGCTCATGTCCCGTTTACAACCCACATTCACTTGGCTCACGTCCAGGTACATGAGTTATAAGACTGGACTCCCCGGGCCAAGCAAAGCAAGCATGTACCTGCAACCCACTCATCCAGCAGCAGCAGGGTTACCTCTAAACACAGTTACTCCTCTGCTTTACATCTGTTTCCAACCAGACTGGCAGCAATGGCAGGCAAGGCAGGGTGCACAAACGGGAGACAGCAGCTCTCCCCAAATCCGCACCTGCAAATCTCCCTGCCCTGATTACAAGTTCTTACAGAAACGAGATACTGCCCTGTAATGTCTTGCTTTAATAGTGACAATGTCTCTGATAAATGCGGAGCTCAGTGCGAGCTCCTGACTTGCACTTGCTCCCTCCCCAGTTCCTGTAAGCCAATGGCTGGAGCAATCTTCTTGGACAGGGAACGCTGCCAGTGAGATCAGAGGCCTCGGACAAAAGGAGGGGTATGAAATGATATTTCCCTCTGCTGAACAAGCACTGCAATCCTGCTAGCAATAGCTACTCTCCGCCTGCTGCATCTGGTTTGGGTTAGACACTCAAATCCCACAAGGGAGCGACTGCAGCGAGGTGGAGGTGAATCCACACACTGAGCTGCTGAGATCTGCCAGAGACGAGACTCTGCGCTGGGCAGCAGGAGCGCTTCAAAAGACCCTCTGTTCACTACAGGGCTATGTAACAGGTTTATGAATCCAAGCAGTACAAGAGAGCTCTGGTAGTCACCAGAAGAAACACAAGGAGATCACAGATGAGACACTCTAGGAAACTTAACCAAAATTTCTACAGAATTTATGTTCTTTAGAGCAGCAGCATGGACCCAAACAGTGTTTAATGGTGAATCATGAAAAGTATCGAAGTTACCTAAAAAAAAGGCTGGGTTTGATGTAATGGTCTGCAGAAAAATAGGCATTAAGTGATATACTCAGGACAGAAAATGTTATTATTTCTTGTTTGTGTTTCTGAATTGTGCTTGTATGGCGTTTCTAAAGGATAAAATTTCATAATCATCCCTAAGATTAAATCCCTCCAGAAATGCAGGGGTTTACTGCCGTTCTGGCAGTAAAACACATCTGCAAGACATCCCTTTGCTCTGGCTTTCCCAACTGATTAAATGCTGATTACCCATCCACCTGGCAAACCTGCAGGCAATGGAGATGCTTGGGTTTGCTTTCTGCCTGCTCTTCCGAGGGTCTCAACCTAATGCTCATGCAAATTTCCAGAAGATCTAAGTAAAGATCCTTGTATAATAATGATGACGCTTATATGTGGAACAGAAAGATGTAATTAGAGAAAGTTAGATATGCCTTCCTTTGCTTACTCAGAGACATGACAAGAGCTGTTAAAGCAATATAGTCCTCACTGAAGAGAGCACAAATCTTCTGAATGTAGCTTGAGGAGGAGAAGAAAAGAATTAAAACTGGAAAACTGGTATTTCTGCAGTTTAAATCTTATGAATGATACTAAAAACAATGTTTAGGGATAGAATACAGAGACAGGAGATAACTGAGATACTGTCTTATAAGCCAGTACACACTATTACTGATACATTCTAAACATATGCTCAAGACAAAAATTTCAAGAAGCAAGAAAATGCATTCATAAATATCGACTTCACCAGAGAGAAAACCACGGAACAATCTATTCCAATTAGTGTTCTGACTAATGAAATGATAAAGGCCCCTTTCTATTGTCTCAGATACGGTTTAATAGCATTTATACATTGTCAAGCTTTGCATCATCCATCTGATCTCTAGAAAGGCAGAGAGGCATAAAGAATACAAAACAAACATTAACAAATACCACATGAACACCAAATGCTGAACAGCATGCCAATCACGGCAGCAGACGACCAAGGACAATTAAATTATTCAAAAATATGAACTGTCCAAGGTAGGAGAGAAAAAAAAAAGGAAAGCAAGAATTGAGAAATACTCTTTTAAAATCACAAAAAACATCCAGTCCCATTAGCAAATTTATCATTTTTTGCTAAGCTAACAGCAGCTTTTGGTACCAATCACAGAATCAAAAGTCAAGGTCTTTTTAAACGACTGTGCCATAGCTAAGTAATTAGTTACTATATATTCAGCTGCCATATTCCAATCTCTTTAAGGCTGACAGCTTTGAAATGCAAACCACAACTCCTTTTTTTCCTGCCTGTACAGAGTCAAAGGAGCCAGTGCTGAGCCAGTGTGCAGAGCTGCTGCAGACTGAGACAGGCAGTATTAGCAAGAGAGGAAAAAGCCTGTTAGCCAGAAACCTAAGCGTAGTATATAAGAAAACTGGGCTCACTTTTATGTAACTAGTTAGTCCACCAGGTTGCTCTGAATACCCTTTCTCCAGCTGTAAAAACAGAAGCAATAGCCCTGCCGTATGTTACACTGAGAAGAGATTTACACGTGCTCCAATAAGAGGGGACAGGCATGAATGTCTGCTCCTGTGACTTTTCTGAGCAGCGGGGAGTTACAAATAACACGACTCCAACTCTATGAGCATCCATCTTCCACACCGAGCAATAAAAATTGGTCTTTTCCTATGGAATCTCTTGGAGGGAAAGTGCAATTCCACATCAGGAGCCAGCAAGCAAGAGCCTGCGGGGTTTTACAAAAAGCCAGAAGACGAACAAGAGGAGCCTCAGGGCTGAGGGCTCACTAGGCAAGCAGTGATTTAGGAGCCCTGCAGCAGCAGAGTGCAGCAAGCACTTGGGTCGGCATCAACCCACAGCGGGGCAGCAGGACTGGATGGCGGGACAGGACAAATTTGTGCATTTAGCTCCACGTGGACTCCCTGCTGGATTCGCTTACACTGCCAGCGAAGGCAAATTGCAGCTAAGGTCAGTGAAATCCAGTAGCTAAATTACGTGCAGATTATGTGCCTTTCTGCCCTGGCAGACACTGTTACCTTCCTGCTGCTGCCAGATGCTACCATCTCACACCACTGCAGCCAGAGCTACCAAAGATCATTTGTCAGAGCCCCAAGGTTAGGTCCGCATTAGGAAAGGCAGGAAACTTGTCCAGATCCGTATGGATTTGGAGTATGTGCTAACAAGCAAACACTGGGTAGTGTCAGCTTGTTTCACAGCTTGGCTAGAAATGACGCCCTGATCTCTAAAAAAACTTCCTGTCAAAGCTTAAATTGTCTCAGAGTTTCAGTTTCAACTACACGTTATGCTAAAAAATCGCCCCAAGATTCCCTGTCCAAAGAAGACATTGAAGAAATCCATTGAATATATTTAAGAAAGCCAAACAGCAAGTACAATCCTTTTCATGCCTCAGTCATGTCCGATGGTAACACTGAAGAGATGAGAGGCATTTCTTCAGTGCAACAGATTTGCAGACTCTCTCACTGCCCTTTGAAGGCAGTAATCGTGATTCTTTTTAAAAAGAAGAGAAAAAAAACAAGATTTTTTCCTTTTCTTTCCCACCCACTGTAACCTATACCAAAAGAAGTGCAAGAGGAAAGAGTGTCTGGCCAAAGAATAGAGTACATTAGAAGACATTTTATTTTAGGTTTCCAGAAGTAAAAAGCCTGTACCTTACTCTGAAATCCATTTTGTACTATTTCAAAGAGCTGCATGGCTAATCAGTAAGGGGACACTGAGCATAGAATTACAGCCATCACCAAAGAAGGTAAGGTAGGGAAATAAATATATACACACATACATATATGTGTATATAAAGAGAGCAAAACCATATAAAAGCTGCACTGAAGCAATGAATCCTATCCTCTCATTTCATATGGCAGTGGGTAAATAATGGCTCAACAGAGATTTCATTCACACCGAGTTTTAAGGTTTGCCGGGAAGTCTCGGTGTGACAATTTGCTGCAGATGCTTGCTTGGAGGAGCCATTTATCAGTGTCACCCATGTGCATTGCTACCCGCTGCCTCCTCGGAGCATGATTCTGCGCCAGCTTCCCACACAGGATGCTCCGCTCCCTGATATTTCAGGCTCAGAAATAACCCTTATCTGGGCCTGGCCAGTGTGTGCTTACTGAAATAGTTCCTATTATCAAAGTGTGGGCATTTGGAGTGGGAAAGGGAAAGAATTTGTTTCCTTTGCTAATAAAAAGTACACCAAAGAAATCACAACAGTTTTCCTTCCCCTTCTTCCTCCCCTCTTTAGATCCATGGTTAGCTCGTTTCTTATAAAGAGCTAATACAAGTATACACATCTGGAGAGCTGACCCCTGGAGGATATTAAACGGGCAGGACAGAGGCAGACCAAGCTAGAAAGAACTGAGTAATGAGGAGTGGCAAAGGAGGTGGCTAATTTATAACAATCCAGACTGCAAAGTGGTTCATTCAGAGCCAGCAGCCTCAGTGCACTGGGCCGTTGCGTGTGACCCTCCCCAAGAGTTTGGCTCCTTAATCTTCCTTTCGCATCTTAAGTCTTTCCTTCTCTGCCTGTAATGTACCTGGGATAGGTACTGCTGCTGAATAGCGCACTCCTGGAGTGCCCACTGCAATACTACTACAAAATCAGCAAGCTCAACAATTCGCAATTGAGCCAGCTCAATTCAATTCTTGAAGTTTCTCCTTAAGAATTCAAAATCTGGAAATCAAAACCTCTTCCATTCAGAGACTGACACTGGGAAAGGAGAAAAGAGGTTGAATTCATAACTAAACTCCATAATGTCAGCGCTATGTTGATGCACTAAAACAAGTCTTGTTGATTTGTTATGTTGGGCAAAACTGTTAATGCAGTAAACTGAGTTCTATTTTACAGCAATCCCCAAATTGATACTATGGGACATATAGGTTGCTGTGAATAGTGAAGGAAAAAAAATGGCTGGATATTTGGGTTTGTTTCAACTCATCATCAGTACTGTGTGCAGTGGCTCTATGGCAGCTAATACTCAGTGCCCTCTTTGACTTTGTAAAGGTTTCTCCTTCCCTTCTACCTTTCCTCCTGGGTAAGTAGCTTTCTTGAGCTTTAGGCATCCAGAATAACCATGTGAGGCAATTCCCTCAAGTATCTATAGGAATCTACCATTTCCTGCTACTTCCAGCTTGTGGGACATGCTCTGCATTTCCTTCAGAAGGAAGAATTATTGCAAGCTATTCTCCTCCCAGCTATCACAACTAAAAGAGAAAACAGGTAAATTATCCAGAATAGTAGGACATCAAAATTCCTTTAGGACACTGAAATGCATTGGTCAACTTGCTCTACATCTCTCAAAAAGGAGCAGCAGTTTGAATGCTCAAGATGCTCAGGACCTGCCTCTGACATAGGGAGCACCGATAAATCCAAGTTGAATGACTGGATCTTATATAATGGTACAAATCACTCAAATTTCTTGATGTATTAATCCAATAAGTGGCTGATACAGACATAAAATACTAGATCTCAGTTCCAAATACAGACACTTTAAGAATCCAGGTCTGTTTCTCTCTACTTAAGAAAGAAGTCCTGAGTCCCTGCCACCTCTCAGAGCTTTAAACATTGTTGATGATGATGTGAGGCAAACACCCTGCAGTCCTCCAGTCAAGAAAACAATAGAGAGAGGTGATCAGCTACTGCTAACAATTAAAAATGATTGTACTGAGGAAAGCAATTCTGGAAAAAAAAATCTCTGAGCTCTCATCAATAACTTTTTAGAATCAGATCCCAGTTGTTCTTTTAAAATGAGAAGACATTTCAGCGAGCTGCCTGTCCCGGTCTGTATGGCCAGCTTGGTGCAGAAACCAAACACCAAACAGCTCTATGCAGAAAGATGGTGTCAATGACTTTACAAAAAATCAACTCTGCAAAATCCAGGGGCTTGTTTTCCTGGTGGTAAGAGAATGAATCCCCAGGCTCCCTTACACCAGCTTCTGCTCCCTTTTCCCACTTGTAACTTCTTCCCTCCCCCAACCTCCCACAAAAACAATGGAACTGAAATCCATATAAATTTTGTCAAATCCATTATTCAAAAATGGATTTGACACACAGAGAAAAAGAAAAAGGAAGTCTTATTAGACACACTAAAAGAGCAGCTCTGGATTTAGGTTTACCACCCATGCTGCAGAACTGCTTACAAAGCCATCACTAATGGCCTTCCAGCTCGTCGTCACTGCCTCAGGTTCAGCCTGCCCAGACAGCTAGCTATTCCTGTCTAACAAATGCCGTTTTAATTGCATCTCCTACTTCGTTAGCCTTCTCGACCTCCTGCAAAAGCCATCTATAGTTTAACAATCCCTTAAATCTGACACTCACACTGACTAGCCCACTTGTACGCCTCCCTGCCAGGTTCACACGTATGTGAGGCTTATTGTGAAGGATTTCCACTAGAAATCTCCTGGGTAGGAGCTGAAATGACAGCTTTAGGACTTGTGGAGGAGAAAGAAGATGGCAAAGGTGGGTGTTGAAAAGTGAGAGGTGACTAGGAAAGAATATGTGTGTGTATTACGAATGCCCCCTGTCACCAAAGGCTTCATTGTGCCATAGTAGCAGGGCTTCTCCGGTGCCAGCACCTCCCTCTGAGCAGCAAACGCCAGGCACAGAGCCTGAGCAAGCGCTAACTCTTCCTGGGGGAACGCTGCCAGCAATTTCAGCAATATTAACCCTGGGATTTCTAACATGATTTAGATGACTTGTTAAATTTTAATGATGCCCATTAGAAAAGAGGGAGACGCACAAGTCACAACTCTCAATTTGGTGCATTTGGCTGCTGAATAGGATATTAATGTTTTTCTTTGCCCGGTACTATTAAATGAGCAGTGAAACTAATAGAGAAATGAAGAGTAATGGCTTCTATTCTTACTGTTCAGTGCCTGTTTAAAGCCAAGACTGCCTTATTGCCCACTAGGCTTTCTGCTGGAGTCCATCAGGTAGAAGGAGTAAACGGGTAATTCCTTCAGCGTTTGGCACTTAGCAGGTCAGGGGTTCATTTAGCTAGGAGGCACAGAAAAATAAAACTGCCCACTTGAAATAGTAGCATAGCATTATTCAGGCTACCGCTCAGAGGGAGAAGCCTCCTCCTCTGAATAAGTTCAGTGTTTCAAGTTTGCGTTTGCCTTCAATAGGACAGAAATTTGCCCAAGTGATTTCCTACAGAAGGCAAGACAGAAACGTGCCAAGGCAAAGTTCTGCCCCATTTCCAGGCTGCTTTTGCAAAAGGCTCTAGAACCAACCTCTTCAGTGTCGTCGGCATCTCCTACAGAACTTGAAGTCCGGGGTGATAAGAGGAACAGCTATTTCCCGACAGAACCATACAATGAACCGCACGATATGAGGAGTTTATTCCTGAATCTAATTTACCTGCAGTCACTTAGGAGGACAGTGGAGAAAAACAGAATTAAATATATACGATTTGGGCAAAATTCATTCTGCTGCTGAGGCAGGTCTACTCAGACATTTCTGAACAAGACTGAATATCCTCAAAACTATTGAGAATTTTCATTTTTTCTTCAGAAAAATATTTACTGTCGCAATGTCAAAGTCCACTTTCATTTGCTTTCCCCCAAACATTTGCATGAGTGGAATTTTGTTCCTGTGCAAGTCAAAGGAATAGAGAAGCTGTTGTGGATACCCAAGTGCAAACAGTCACGCCTAAGCACTTATGACTTAGGTGGCATGGTGAAATATAAACTTGAGTGAAGGTTTGCTATTTACAGATCACAGAAAATCTGCAGGTCGAAACACATTTGTACACAGCAAATAGATACAAACCAAATCTTACTGGAAGGTAATTTGGAAACAAAAACATTTCTATAGGCTGTATTCCTAATTGAAGACTTTCCTAAGCCTCTAGAGCTGGATGGTTGCTTCCCATCACTCATACAGCACTGGACACAGACATCCTATCTCCAGCACCCACACAGGCCCTTCAGTGCACACCACTAGCACCACTTTGACACATTTTCCAATGCAACACTCATACTGGCTTGCAGGTATTTTTTGCTAAAATAATATAATAAAAAGTAGGTATTTGATGGTATTTTCCTGAATCACTGAACCCATGAAAAAGAACACTCACCAGCCATTAGCAAAACAGGCATCACAAGGACTTTAAATAAACTTCCACAACTTGGGTGTCGGGGAATACTGAGCATAAGCAAATGTAGATTTTGGATGGAGATTCTATGAGATTCTATGAGATACTTCAACTGTATATGAAGGTCTCTATGTATTCCAGGTTTAAATTACAAGCCTCTAAATCAGAGATCTAAACACAGCTTTTAGCAGCCTAATTATACTCACAGATGTTCAGTTTTAATAGCCCTGTTTAATACAGGAAGGTTGTATAGAAGGCAATTGAAAATGAACTTGGGCAACGTAAGTTGCTGGAGCATTCGTGCTCCATAAGCCAATAAATAAGGATACAGCCACGGCATGACCATCTAAAGCTCAATCTGGCTCCTAGGGCCAGCCCTCCTTAACAGAAACTGTTAAATGAAACAGTGCTAATTCTTTCAAACCTCTGAAGTGAGGCTTCCAAAGAAAAGCAGTATTTCAGGGTATGAATACAGCAGACTGTTGGCAGCCATTAGCTTATCACTGCTTTCTGGAAGAGCAATACCCCAATAAGTGACTGTGACTTCATTTGGCATTACAGTGCAACCTAAATTAGGACTGAGAGTGGGAAGAATTTTCAAAGACAAAATTCTAGACCTTTTCACTCTTGGGATTCTCTTGATTACCTAGTTGTTGCTACACACTACGGCTTGCTTAACTCAAATTTAACACACAATGTGCTTCTCTGCCCTTAGGAATACTTCTTGGATTGTGGCTTCAGCAAGAAGTAACTTAGACTAGGAATTATTCAGTCAGTGGAGGCAGAAAAAACAACACATTCCTCACACTTCAGTAACACACATGCATCTCACACGACAGCCTAATCCCTCACCAAGATCTAAGCTAGCAATTTCACGTAAAACATCTCTCGCGCTTCCAACACATGGGCTACATGCCACAAAGTGCTGCAGTTCCTACTCCCTCCGTAAGCAGAGCCTGACGGCCAAGGCTTTTGCAGTGGCGGGCTGCATGTTCGGTGCCTGGAAGCACCCCAATTATATGATGTCAAAGGCTGCGTGCTGCTGACAGAGCAAAATCTGTGCGAGTGTCTTTCAACCCTACACACACAGCACTGCCACGTTCCAGTAATCTGCTGACTTGGGCATGAATCCCATTACACACCGATGGCCCCTATTTGTAATGTGTCACATTCCTACTGATACTGTCAGGGGAATTTAGCACAGGCTACCTGGCCTCTTCCTCCTCCTCTTCCTCCCCGCTTTCCAAAATTATACATCAGAATTCTACACTTGTATACAAGATTACAAGATTTTTGACAATTAATAATAGCTCTACATGAGGAAGCCAGCTACAGAGTAAGAACTGACTGTGTATTTCTAAATACAGTGTTCTTACCTGCACAGCTAAGCCTCCATGGAAAGAACAGTTTTTGATCAAAATTTTGCTCTTCCTTAGAGACATACTTCAGATGAAAATTTCAATTATTTTTTCCTCAACAGCTCAGCAGTCTACAGTCTCTTAGAAGCATTTTCTTTTCTGACAGGACAAACACTACAGACTCAATTCACTGAATATAATCCCAGGCCTGTTCCTAATTTCCAGGGCTCTCAGTAACAGGGAGCCTTTGTGATCCTACCAGGAAAGCTCTGCACAGCTAACAGCCTTGACAACTTCCTAAAAGGGAGCCTTTAACACACGATGTTTTCATCATTACCCCAAAGACATTCACAAGCTTGAAAGAAATATTTACATCATTTCACATGTTGACTCCGTGGACAGCGGTAGCAAGACGGCGAACCTGCTGCTGCTTTTGGGGAAGGGCTTACATGAATTTGCCGGAGGTGAAGACAAAGGTATCCCTTGGACTACTCTGGACCACTGTGAATAGCTGTAGTTCCTGGCCAGAGTAGCTTGTGGTTTCCCAGTTTGCCAGAAAGCACACAATTGTAAAACATTTCTCAGCTGAGTTATGCTAAACGTTTGGTATTGTGACCTGTGATGCAATACAAACGAATGGTTGTTGTTGCCTAAACTTTAATGGAGTTAATCCTTCCAAATGCTGACAAATTACTGCCTTGGGCCATTTAAAATCACATTTCTAATGCAATAATCCTATCTGCATTACAATGAGTTGGGATGAAATGATTAGGTGCCTGAGATTTTTGCACAGTGAATTAAGTCACCATACAGACTGGTCGTGCTTGTTCACAAATTAAAGGTCTAGACGGAAATGAAATTCTATTATTCTGCCACTTGCTAAGCTTTGAGGAAGGGTTCATTACTGTCCTGGCTCTACTGGGAACGCTTCTAAAGAAGCTACAAGCTAACAGGAACCTATTTTTCATTAGATTCGCATCAGGGCTTTCTTCATTATTAATAATTATTGGTCATTGACTACTGAACACCTCTGAAATAGAAAAGGAAAAACCAACAATATGATTGACGAAGACTTTTAGAAAAATATGAAACAGAAACTGCAGCCTGAATGCATTCCTCCCTCTCCCATCCACAGAGACATTGTGCTAAACCAGAATTTACCCAATTTTTGTATGCAGAAGCACAGACTTTTTGGCTAGATGGTAGCCTGGAACACAAACCATCCACCAGTGTCAGTGTTACGCATTTCTAGAATTTAAATTAGTGCCACTAATTCCTGGCCCATTCACAAAATGACAAAGCATATTAATGCCTCTACATTCAAATTACCTCTTGGGGGAAAGTCTGCATTCAGGATGTTTTGAATCCTGTATTAACAAATCCATAACAGCAAACTTGAGACTATTCTTGTTATAAATATTTAGTTCATTACTTAACACAGTACAATATACATAAATACAGCAACTTTACAATTAATCTTAATAATCACCTTTTTGCCTGTGAGGTTAATGTTCCACTGATGCCAGAGAATATCACGAGTTTGAACTCAAGGCAACCAGATTTCACACAGATTTTAATGCACATGGAGTGTGAAGCCATAAACATCTATATTTACTGTGTTCTGAAAGCATAGCCCAAGAAAAAGCTTAAAATTTAAAAATAAGGAATCAAATACCCAACATTAGTATTTTAGAGATGGTCTTAATTGTCATGCTGATATTTGACAAGAACTCAGCACACAGTGGCTAACGAATGCTCTAAAATACTCTCAGTTATACTGCAATGTGCAGCTAAACCAGCCACTCACACTCATTATTTCCCACACACGTGCTGCACTTCACACAGGGGTTCCAACAACATGTCACTCTCTAAACACATAACCCCTTGCATGCAGGTAATGACTATGCATCATTTATTCACATCTGTTTCAAAAGAGGGGGAAAAAATCTTTTTTTTCTTCTTTTGGAAATGTCAGGGAATACGTCCTTTTAAATCGTTAAAATAAAGTAGTAGAACTATAATTACATCTCACCTTTGTGTCTCACAAGGAAAACTCAAAGCCCAAGTCTGCATCCTGTTGACATATTAGAAGAGAACACTTCTATTTAAAGCCAAAAGTCCTCACCACCTCAGCACTAACAATGAGCTAGTCAGGGGCAGTATGTGCCAGGTTAAGCGTTGCTTTTTCTGTACCACAGAAAGGCTTCAGTGCCTCGCTTCATGCAGAAGGCTTGGCCTGTGTCTGCAGCAATCAACCATGCTATTCCACTTTTCAGATACATACACACCTTCATGTGATTACACACAGCAAAAACCGTTAGTGCAGGTTCACATTCATATACTGCAGACTCCAATATCCTCTGCTAGATCCCTGTCAAAACACAGATGCTCTTGGATTCTGCTTGTTTTGCAACACACAGTCTATGAGTTTTGCAACTCATAGTTACAAGCATTTCTAAATACAATAGGAAAGTGAAATAGGTGTTCCTGGCAATAATGCTAATGAAATTTCTAGGCTGCCTTCAACAGCGCCAACAAAAAACTCCTCAGAAGCCAGCTGGATCTATAAAGGGCAACTGATGCATTTTAAATGCTTCATTTAATTGATCTAATAAAGGTGTATTACCAATTAGCTTGTCCTTACTGGGCTCTACAGTCTTGAGCTATAAGATGCTTACTAAATCCTGGGGAAATACCCAGGACCAGGAATTTCATCCACTGAAATCAGTGGTTGGATAAACCCTGCTCCCATAAAACCTATTCCCACAGAACTAGTAAAGAATATACTTCACAGGGCTCTAAACAAGGCCAGCTACACTAGCAGAGCATTGTTGACTCCAGCCTCAGTCCAAACGAAGTGCAAATTTTGCCCAGACACATCACAGTTTCTGCGCTGTACCCCTCTCTCACACAGGGCAACTTCAGTGCATCACTAAGCAGCACACAGATCCTGGCTGCGTGGGAGGGCAAATCCCAGTGCCCTGCTTTCCACCGAGCAGAGCCTGCTGAGGGTTATCTGCCTACTTAGTGGGTATCAGCAGCCAAGGGCTTGCAAGACTGGCACATCGCATTTGGTCCCAAGAGATCAATGCCACTAGCCATGATACTCATATTCTAGGTCACTTAAACCAAAGCTTCACTGTGTTGGACAGTGTCTGCTGAAGGAAGAAATCACTGGCCCCAAAAGTTCCTAATGGTTGTAAGACAGAGAGGATACAAGGGATGTTTCTGCAAATATCCTGCTACCAATCTGTGCATGGGAGGAGCACCAACCTGTGCAAAAGGCTGGAGCACCCCAACAGGATTGAAAGTGCAAGTACTACCAAGCAGAGCTAATGTATATGGGGATTGCCACAGCCGTCAAAGACCCCCTTATTTCTGCCTCTTTCCTCTTCTCTAAATCCATATCTAGGCATTTGGTAGCAATGGCTTTCTAAACAACTCTCCTTCATAATTTGCAGGTTAGGAGAGGAAATGTTAGAAAAGGGTGAACAGGGTAAAACTGAGGAAGTAAGGCTTACTACTGATGCCAGCACGGACTGCACAAGCTGGCCTGCACAACAGCATCAGCTAGACTGAGTGAGCAAGAGACCAAGACAAGTGACAGCAGCACCGTGAAGGTAATACCTGTGGAGAGCAAGGATAGGCAGTAACTGCTACTATTGTAATACAGGAGTCCTGTACAAATGTTTGCATCACTGCAAAAATCTGTCTGCTGTTTGCTATCGAACAGTCTGTGAGAGACAGAAAGCCTTGCTGCCTACATTTTATTCTCAGTTATTCTTATGACCCCCATATCTGCACTGGCATTTTCTCACCTATACCCACAGTTGAATGATGCAGCCTACAATCTGTAAAGGTTTTGATCCAGGGTGACTTTCCAAGGGATCTGCTATGTATTAATAGTCAATTTAACTGCATTAATTTTGTTGGTTCCCCCCCCTTCCCTTTTCATGAATAATGCAGTTAAGTCAGCTCTTGAGACAAGGTTACAAGCAGCCCTTTAGTCTTTTGTTCAAGACAGCAGCAACTCCCGCTCTAACAGCATGTAAATAAACACCGGTGAATGCAACACAACAGCAATACCAGGGACCCTCCACAACAATCAGCTCTTTTCCAGGATACCTCCTTATCCTAACCACTGATGAAAACCCTTTGAAGTGGAAGAGTAAATATTACCCTTTGATAGTACCTGACCCAACAGGGCAAACAGAACTGCATTGTGTTACCTTCTGGGAGCTCTAAACCCGCTCGCAATGCGGCGCTCGCTCACGGGGTTGCTATGGAGGGGCCCAACACTTGCTATTTTGGTAGTGCCGTTTGAGCCGAGAGCTGCCCATCACTTTGTGTGGCTGTTAATCTTTATATGCAGTACAAATGAGGAAAATAAAACAGAGCCAGGGAATTTCAGAATATGGCTTTAGAGGGACCAGATTCGCAAGGGAGAGACTTGCCGCTCCTACCCACAAGCAGGCACACCTTTCAAAAGCTGGGGCTATATTTCAGAAATGCCTGCTTGCTCTTTGGGTTGCTCTTTGGGCACTGTGTTTTCCAATGCAATGCTCTGGGTACTTTTAAGTTAAAAAAAAAAAAAACTGCTTCTCTGCACCAAGTTGTCCTTAAGTTAATGAGACCCTGGAGATCTAGGTTCAATGCCACGGTCTGCTGCAGCCCTCCCAAGTGACCTGAGGGCTCCTGCTGTATTCCTGCGCTTCTGGAAACAGGAGCTACGAGTGGGTCGCTGTTACACCCGGCCTCCCATGGGAACTGCCAACTGCGGGCGTCAGACCCTGTATGCAGGGCGGCCAAGGCTCGGGCCCTGCTCAGCCCCAGCTCCTGGGGCCGGGGGCGAGCGGGAGGGGAAGGGACGAGCTGGGCAGGGGCCGCGCGCTCACCTTGCTGCTGGCGGGCGCGGGGATGAGCAGCTTGAGCGCCTGCCTCTTCAGCTCCGCCAGGCGGGCGCTGCACAGCTCGCACCACGCGCCGCGGTCGGAGCCCGGCGAGGAGCCGCCGCCGCTGCCGGAGCCCGGCGAGCCGGTGCCGAAGCCCGGCGAGCCGCCCAGCGAGCCGGGCGAGCTGGTGCCGATGCCGGGCGAGGCGGGCCCCGGCGAGCCCGTGAAGGAGCCCGGCGACGAGGTGCCGGAGCCGGGCGACGGGGTGCCGGAGGAGCCCAGCGCAGAGCCGGCTCCCTCCGGCGCCGGGCGGCTCCCCGCCCGCGACTCCTCGTACGCCTTGCGGTACCAGCTCTCGGCGGAGAAGGGCGCGCCGGGCTTGGTGGGGGAGCACGGCTCGCTCACCTGCAGCGGGACAAGGAGGGAGGCAGCGTCAGCGCCCGCACGTCGCTCTCGGACGCCCCGCGCCGCGCACCCACCGCGGACGCAAAAGTTGCGCGGGCGCGAAGGGGAGCGGGGCGGGGGGTATCGCTCACGCGGGCCGTTGGCAGCCGTTGGTGACCGTTGGCGGCGGGGGGGGGGAGGGGCGCGGAGCCCTCCGCAGCGCGCCCTCCGCGCGCAACTTACCCCGCATTTCCTGCTCCGCGCGCTCACGGCGACGCGCTCCTTATTCGCAGCCACGGAATTCATGGTGGCGCGGCGAGCGGGAGAGCCTCGCGCGGGCTCCCCTGCCTACATCCAGAGGGGAACGTGCGAAGTGCCCCCGGCAGCGGCGGCCGGGGATGCAGCCGCCTCCTCGCGCTGCTCAGCCGCGGCGCAGCCCCGCTCTGGGGGAAGCGCTAGGGCTCGGGGCTGCCTTCCAGGCGCCTCTCCCTCATTGTCCTCGCCCCGCAGCCCCGTCACGGCAGCAGCCACATCCAGGGCACCCGCAGCGTCGCCCCGGGCGCGGGCGCAGCATCCAGGAGGGCGCCGGGGCGGCAGGAGCAGGCGCCGCGCTCCCCCCGCGGCCGTGCCCGCTCCCCGTGGCAACTTGGTTCCCTTCGCCCGGGTTTGCAACTGAGTTAAAAGAAATCCTCCAAAAATATCGGGAGCCGGGCTCGGGGAGGAGCCTCCGAGTCTCTCGCAGCCAATATCCTCCTGCCCGCTTCGTGCCTGACAGTTTGGCGAGGGAAGGAAGGGAAGGGAAGAGGCTCGGGCTCCGCGCCGCTGCAGCGCGCCTGCCCGGGCGCCCCCGAGGCGCCGCAGCCCCGGGCAGGGCCCATTTTATTTTGCAGTATTTCTCGGCTGACATTTGCGATCCCCCCTCCTCTATTTTTATTCGTGAAAGGGGGCGGAGGAGGAGGGAGAGGGGGGAAGAGAGGAAACCTTGTTGCTTCCACTGCAGTTATTGGCTAGTTGCTGTATCGAAGGCTTTAATGAACATATTTCATACATATTCCAAATTCTTTCTAAATAACGGTGAGAGAAAAGTGAGCTGAATCTGTGGCAGTCACTGGCATCTCTTTTTCACGTTGTAATTTTAGGTGTACTAATTTAACTTGCGATCAATGACACAATAAAGAGATCTCTTAACAATAAAACTCTACATGCTTTATTCCTTACTGACCTTTCCCTCTTAATTATGATTTCTTTTCACAGACTATGTGCATCTGGCTACTGATCCTTACTTATTTCAAATCCTTTAGATGGTACAGCCACCTCTAATAAATCTTCCTCCTCAAAATAAGTTGCTAATTTATCCACTCAGAAATGAATGCAGTAAGGAGCTCCTTGCCAGACCCCTGGCATGGCTGAAATAGAGGGTGATACAAATGACAGAGCAGGAGGTGCAGGGCGCTTAAATCCACCTTTCCCCTCTGCTATTGCTGCTCCGTATAAACACACCCTTCCAGCATCTCCGATGTCTCCAGGGCTGTACGGACGGGGAGGAACCAGAACGGCTCCCTGGCTCAGCGCGCTGGGGAGCTCCCCGCACCGTTCAGTTCTCATAACTATTCTGCCAGCATTAGAGGTGCACAAGGTGCCCCACCGCGTTTGAACTTCAGTGCATCATTGCTGGTGTAGCAGAGCAGCCATTCCCGTCCATCCCAGGTAAGAAGGCTTCAGCATGTGCATCCAAAGCAGTGCAGCCCAACGGGGCCAGAGCGCGCCCGTGGTGCCTTTTGCATTTCCATAAGGGCCACGCAAAGGCAAACGAAGGAGACATCCTCGCTCCCGGTGCATCCGAATGGGTTTCACATAAATCCACAGGCAAGGACCCCGCGTTTTGCTCTGTAGCCAGACGTGATCAGGGTGTCAAAGCAATGCAGGGAAACGCAGCGCGAGTCTATCGCGCTATCGAGCGCGCACACGCCGCAGGCCCGAAGGCGCCAACTGCCCGCAGCTGCACATCGGTCTCCAACTTTTTACACCACGGTCTCTAACTTTTTAATTTCTGGGATTAGCATTTCTGGTGGCAAGCGGGCGGATTCGCTCCGTTTTCCCTCAGACCTTTAACGAACACGCTGCTCGCTGCGCCTGCCCCGCCGCACCTGCGGGCGCCCTGTGAGCGGGGACACGGCCCTGCCGGGACCCGGGCCCGTCCTGCGGGACGGCACCGGGGCCGGGGCCGGGGCTGGGGCCGGGGCTGGGGCGGGCCTGGGGCCGGGGTTGTCCCCGGCCGGCCCTGGTGCCGGTGCCGGCGCCAAAGCCGCGTTGGCGGGTGGCGGGCGCCCCCTGCGGGCCCGCCGGGATCACTGGAGCTGCAGCCGCGTCCTGTCCCCGGCGGCGCGGGGCGGTGCGGGGAGAGGGCGGTGCGGGGAGAGGGCGGTGCGGGGAGAGGGGGAGTGCGGGGAGGGGGCAGTGCGGGGAGAGGGGCGGTGCGGGGAGAGGGGCGGTGCGGGGAGGGGGGCGGTGCGGGGAGAGGGGCGGTGCGGGGAGAGGGGCGGTGCGGGGAGAGGGGCGGCGCGGGGAGGGGACAGGGCCAGCGCGGGGAGAGGGGCAGCACGAAGGTCGGGTGGTGGCCTCGGCCGGGCTCGTGCACCTGCTCGGCTGTTGTTGGGTCATGTGTTCCACCACGCAGGTTTCAGCGTTTACGGCCAGTTTGTGGCAGTCAAGCAAGGTTTTGCTGAACATCCCATGGGCATTAGATGCTCCAAGTTGGAGCATCCAGTTGGGGACACTTTCCAGCTAAAATGTTTTGTGCTGGTCAAAGTAGAAGATGGTTCCAGCAAGAAACCCTGCTAAGAGTCCTTTCCTTGCATAGACACCTTCCTCTCTGACATGTATTGAAGTACCCTTTTTCCCTTTCTTCAGGTCTTTCTTTCTGGTGAGGAAGTTCAAAAGGTTACCTCTTCTAGTCCCTTCTGTGATATGCATATGTGCAGGTCCCTAAGGAGAGAAGGACCTTAGCAGAATCACCAATATGCCAATGATGCACAGAGCTACGGCTACTGATTTCCAGTTTACACATTTGTTACCATAACTGCTACTGGAAGCTGGCTTGACTGCCATCCTGGTGCAAGAGCTTTGCTAGCAGTTCAGAAGAAATATCTAGGCCATCAGATTGTGCCCAAACTTAATTATTTTACTGCTGAGTACTGATCTCGGGTTGGGTCCCTCTCTTACTGCAGCTTTTCCAGTTCTAGTTTAGGGAGGGGATGAGATTTCCCCATCCTAAGATGAACTTCAGTAAGGTAACTTACACTGCATAATCCCAAGTGCACGTTCATTGTGATGTGATTTATTAGAATTAAGAAAAAAAAAAGAATTTGTGGTGGCTGCAGAGCATTGTGTAGTATGAAGAAGGATTTTTTGATCTGTAGATATTTTTAGATTTATTCTTCAGTTAGAGGTATTCTTAAATCCAGGCACAGAGACAAAGAAATGCGGTTGTTCAAGCGTTTATAAGCAAGAAAGAGCCAAAGCCTTGGATGCAGGCATAAGTATGAGAGAGAGGTTCAAACACAAGCCAAACTCAAAGCAGTGGGGGTGGACTCTGATCTGGCCCTCTGTGGCGTGCTGTGAACTGTCTTTTAGCTAGTAAGTAAACCTCCAGTTTCTTCGTCACTGCTATCATGCTACTGCTTTGCGTGGGTTTCTTCTGAATGTTTCTCAGTGTGGGTACAATTACATCTGACCTAGAATTTTAGCTTCATCATTCAGATCTGAGGTGCTGGCATAAACCCAGTTCTATCAATAAATAGCAGTTTATGAGAGCTGGAAATGTTACTTGCATCAAGGAGATCCTTTGAGGTCTCATTTACAGTAAGTCTCAGGATAAGAAAGGTGACAGCAGCTGTAACTTGAGGAGTCACCACTGCCTGCACAGAGGCTTTGTTTCTGAATTTGGTGCTAGTAAGTCTTGATACCAGGCCTTACTTAAAATTTTAAAAAGCTTCCATGGGGAGACTTGAAATGCATGACGGCTCCAAAGCTTGCTTAAGGCTACATAGTAATGAGTTGGAGTCCACTGAGGGACAAAATGGAAATTGGAGGCATTTGTAGTAATAGTGACAAAGAATTTAGAAAGAGCTGATTATTAAGGGCCACAGACAAAACCATCAGCACTTTTCCAGTTTGATAGATTTTTCTCTGAAATTTTTCCAGTTCTTGTTCTCCTGTTTGTGCCAAAGGTGAGGATCATTCCAGCAAAAAAAATCTATTGCAAACCAGCTGCTCTTCTTAAATCTTGCCCTTTCCTGATACCAAAAGCAACCTACTTTTCACATTTTGGATGTGAAAAATATCTTTTATCTTGAATATAAAGTATTTCATAGATTTTTTGGAAACTGCTTTCATAGTTTCTGTCACTGCCTACTTTCATAAGTCTTTATGTTCTCAGTAAAAATCAATGCCTATTTATTAATACAATATTGATATGCGTTTCATAATTCACAAAAGATTTGGTGTCATGCACATACATACGCTCACAGGGCACAGTTGCATGGAGAAGTTTACAGTTATTTTATGCAGTGGGATGCATTGCAGTGACAAGTGCACAGCCAATTTCTGTTAAGTTCATAAATTCAAATACTGAAATTTGACAGAATCCTATTTTCTGTTGCCCAGGCACAATAACCATTCATTGTACCTCCGGAACTAGAGACAAGTCAGAAAAAATGAATAAAGATGGTTAGGACCTGTGAATCCCAAGCTGCCCAACCATAGCAATGCAGATTTCACACAAGAGAGTCAGGGCAAGAAGGTGTTGGAGCAGCAACAGCCAGAGTCATGGGTTCAGAAGGAGCAAAGTATGAGCTTTTCCTCACCTCAAAGCTGTGGTTTCCTCTCTGGGCATGCAGCAAAGCCGTTGGCTGCCCGTTGTGCCACTTTCAGTGGAGTCCCAGGGACAGCACCGCCACAACATGCAAACAGGGTGCCATTTATGTCATCACATCTTTATGCTGCATCCTTCCTTGCAGCAGGAGTCATTTATCGCAGTACAGACCTAACAGCACTGGCATCACAACCACTAGCCTGTCAGTCTTGAATGCGTAAATGCCTTTGAATGAAACATGGTATAAAAGGCACCAGCCACTTCTTTTCTGCCTCTCAGTTCACCTGTGGTGAATTTAAGTCAGCGCTCGAATATCTAACAGAGAATTACATTCGTGATAAGCTAAGCCAAAGGTCTTACCCAGGATGTTCCTAAGATTTTTGCACCTGTAGGCACCGTAGATGTGTGAGCATCTGTTTCATGTGAAACTCCCTTTCAAAATCCAATTCACGTTTCCTTTATCAGCAAGCTAGGGCTCAGCAAACCTTAAAGCAAGCAGATTTCCAAAAATGTTAATGTTCCATTTCTCTCTTTGATGTACATCCACTCCATGCTGATTATACTCTTTATAAAGCAACCGCAGAGGGCAGCTGACTGGCTTATCTGGTTGCCATTTCTCTCACAGCTCTCTGCTGCCTGCCTCTAGTTTCTAATCACTCTAGTCCCTATATCCTCTCGTCATCAGCTTGCTGGCAGCTGGGGAGGCTTGAGCCAGCATCTCCCATGGGCAAAGTTTCTTGTGGCCAAAGGTACCAACACAAACACAGTTTCAACTTAATAAATGGAAAACAAAATTGTTTAAATGAAGTCAGTATGGCCCTCTTGGGTTTAAAGGTGGATTGTAATGGTTCAGCCTGCACCCATTTAGCTGCTGTCCCTGTGTGAGCAGGTGCAAGTTCAGCTGGAGCGAGGCAGCTGTAAGCTGGTAGCAATGTTCAGACATAAAGCTACGTCAGTTTGACAGAGCCAGTTTAACATAATAGTCATTGCTGCACTGTGGAAAGATGAGCACGCTGCAAACAACTGTGCTGGTGGAGGAAGGTAACACTCTTAGTCCGCCCATGTTGCTCCTCACCGCTTCTTCCCCAGAGGATTCCTTCTCTCCAGACCCATCAGGATGACTACTTATGCATGGACAGGGCTTCAGGGTGTTTATAATCTCCTACATTTTGATTTAGTTGTTTTCTCTTGTCCGTATTAAAGAAATTTTCACCTATGCAATTAGCGTAATTGGGCTTTTTAAACAGTGTGAGCTTCACCACTGTCTTTGTTGCACTATGTCTGGTTTGCAGTGATGTAATGACATGAATTTACAGCAAGTTAAATAGGTCCAATTTTCCGAGTGCAGTCAGGGTGAGAGCCTGGAAAGCAGCTGATGGTGTAGGAGTTTCTTTAGTCATGTTGCTGTGCTACAAGCAAGAAGTTTGGGCCAGCAGTCACGTATTCAGTGTCAAAATTTGGCAGATAGATAAAAACTTGTTCCAAGTTGCTGCAGTGCTACTTGAGGCTGCTCCCTTCTGAGGACACAGCAATATTTCTAGATGAGCACTGTGAGGCGAGGGGGCACTTCTGAATTATTTTAATGTTTACTCAGAGGCCTTGAGTGCCAGTAAACTCACACGGTTCTCTCTTTAGTGAGTCTGCAAACTTGGACCCGAAGACCTGGGGGAACTGCGTGGGGAAACTGTAAAATCTCTGTGTTCATGAACGTGTTTGGAGGGTCATCCCACACTGCCAGGGAATTTCCTTATTGACTGGTGGGAGCAGAGCAGGGCTGGGGAGGCAATCTGTGCTCTCGTTGGCAGAAGGAGGCTGCTCTCTGCCACAACCTTATTACTCTGCACTTAGTGCATGTGACAATTGTATCTCTACTAGATGGAGGAAATACTGCAAGCCTGGGAGGGCTGTTCTTTTAGAATTGTTTACATGCAAATAAATAAGCAAACCACTACTGGTGAGAAACAGAGAGCAGAACAGAGTGTCTCTGTAGCGCATTGCTCCAGCTTGAAACAAAAGGAGTGTCGTGAGCGTGTCTTTTTTTTCCAGGAAGAACTGCAGTCTGCCTCAGGGTGATGGTGTGAGTTGGTGTAAGGATCACTGACTAGAGAGGAATGTACATGAGGTTGTTTCACTAAGAGACACTTTGTCTTATTTTAGCTTCAAGCTGATGTACTTATGAAGAAAACACTTTCATCACTAAGGAATACAGAGAAACCTCCAGAGAAAGGAATGGAAGGAATATTGCCAAAATTTCTAAAGCTGAAACTGGACTATTACATGTCACACTGCTGTGAAGCTGCACTTAGCAAAATTGTGTAGGATATACCCTGTTCTGTCAGCCACCCCATTCCCATTTGCACAGATTGATCTTTGAGGAAGCTGGTCCTTGGAATGGCATGGAGATCACGCATCCTAGGCTGACAAATATAGATGACTTAACTTTCTTGTGTGCACATGAGGTGAGTCCAATTGTTCACATTCTTCCACATGCTTGCCTGGAACAAATTTTCTTACCCTTCAAAAGGATGGCTGTAACCTCTTAAGGAAGTACTTTAGAAAAGGAAGCTGCCCAGATGCTACCTCCTCAGTGCAGGTCCATGGAAGTGAAAAGACTCTGAGTTTCTAACAAAGCAGGAGGAAGGAATACCTCCATATAGTTTGAGGCAGTTTGAGAAAGCATGGGCAGCCAGGGCCATAGAACAACTTCAGTATTACTAAGAGCATGCAAATCATGTACATATAATTACAAGAAAACAAAGGCTATGGCAAGGGAATGTCATGATGACATTGAGGAGTCTGGCAAAGAGGGTGTGTGTGTGTTCCTGTGTGTGTCTGTGTGTGTTTACCATTTTCTGTCTCCTCCTAAGATGAACTGTTTACTATAAAGGGTACCTCCTTGCCTAGATACCTGTTGCTGTTGCCCTTTTGCTTATAGCATACTAAGTAAATGAAACTTGGTTTAATTAGGCATTGGAGTGGTATTCAGATTTTCTGTTTACTAAGGAGATAATAAAACTCTAAGGAGTGAAACAAGAAATCATTGCAGATACTAGCAGTAGTTATTTTATACATCTCCTAATTAGAAGCATTAACAATAATGATCCTGTAAACTGGTCTTGAATAATGGTCAATTCACATTCCTCTGTAAAAAGGGGCCAAGAAAGTGTTTTTTAATGGATCACATAAATGAAGTTAGTTCACTAACTAAAAACAACATCCTGTATATTCAAGATGGTTCTCTGAGGTCTAGTCACCTGGAATACTGATAAGAGCAAATGCTTAGGAGACAAAAGCCTTAACGTTCTTTTCTTCCTAAATGAGGATAACTCACACACATCGCAGCCAAAGGCATATTTTATTCATGCGACATGAATCTAATCCTGAAATACTTCTGCAGGCCTTCTTCAAGCAGATAAGAAAGCCCTAACTTGTAAACGGGGTCTACATTTTCTTATTCATTGTACCTGCCAAGTGGATGGAGCCAGGCTGTGGCATCTTAATGAGAGGTGTTTGTTGGTGTACTATGACCCCACAACGCTCACTATAAAGGGCACATGCTGCCTCTCTTCCTTCTCAGTCCAACTTCTTTTTAGGGTCTTGGAGATGTCAGTAAGGTGGATGAGTATGAAGAGCCTGTTTTAAGGAAATTCACTTACAAAGAAGTAACTTCTTTTGATCCCTGGGCTAGTTTAGCAGGCGGAAGCCATGCAGGAAGGTGGAATGTGAAGCCCTAATTAATGAGTAATGCAAAGACAAAAATGGAAACCATTCCTAACATGTGAATGTAGCAGTGTGTGGCAGATCTGCAGGCTTCTGTAATTATCAGATATCCAAAACATGCTGTTTACACCACCAAGACTGCAGAATTAGGCCTTCTGTCCAGGAGGAGAAAGATGGCAGCCAAAGCATTGCGCTCGTCGTGGCAAACTTTTGACCCATCAAAATAGGGCTGAAGAAGACACAGCTGATCTCTTGCTCTGTTGGTGTTGGAAATAATCATAACCCTTGAATGCACTAGAGCTCAGGATGGGTGGGAGAAGATGCAAGAGCAGTTTGATGCTGATGGTTCAGCTTTTCCTAATTGCATGCGGCTGGCGCATCCCTGGAATGAGGAGAGGCAAAGATGACCAAAGAACCACTAGCACAAAGAGTCTACATTTTTAGCGCAGTGAGAGATCTATCTCCACAACACCATGAAACTGGTCAGGTTAACCATCTTTCCCGATTTGCCTCCAGTGCAGCATACATCCCCAGTAAAGTCCTCTAGCACAGCACAGACTTTACAGTCACATCTTAGATCAAGCTCCAAGCTAAACACCTCGTGGTTCTCTTAATTTGCACTTGTCTGCATTGATGTTGGTTAGATATATGAGTACAACTGAAACTCTTTCAGATACTCTTCCTGTTTTCCATGATACGCAACTCCCTTCAGCAATAGCCCACTTCTGCTTTCAACAGCACAAGTATTAATGTGCCAAAACACATTTCCTTGTACAGATCACACTCTGTACCTGTAGTTTAGTTGTATTCCAATTTTAAAGAGACCAATTTCTTCTCAGTGTGACTGCCAAGTGGACCATTTTGAGGGACGTAACCAAGTGACTTGGGATTTGTATGAACACAGGGTCTATGACAGGAACACAGGAGGCCTAGAAGAATTGGCTTTGCTACAACTCAGCTTGTAATTGCAGCCATTTGTTTGAGATAGTTAATATTTCTATCTTCAATAAAACAGCAGTTGCAATATGAAAGCTATGGGTGCCTTTTGTCAACAGGGTCTGCTGAGACAGCTGTAGTGGTGGCTGTCGGGGGAGGGCAGCATGGCTTTCCCCTCAGATGTGGTGCAGTGGTGGTTTTCAAAGGCCACTACTGAAAGCATTCAGTGATCAGCAGGAATTGAAGTCACACGTTTCTGAATGAATCTATTTCACAGAATCACAGAATGGTTGAGGTTGGAAAGGACCTCTAGAGGTCATCTAGTCCAACCCTCCTGCTCCAGCAGGGACACCTAGAGCACGTGGCACAGGGTGGCATCCAAGCAGGTTTTGAAGATCTCCAGAGAAGGAGACTCCACAACCTCTCTGGGCAGCCTGTTCCAGGGCTCTGTCACCCTCACAGGAAAGAATTTCTTCCTATTTCAACTTACACCCGTTACCCCTCATCCTGTCACCAGCCACCACGGAGAAGAGCCTGACCCCATCCTCCCTACAATCACCCCTCAGGTACTTGAACGTGTTGATCAGATCTCCTCTCAGTCTTCTCTTCTCCAGACTAAACAGGCCCAGCTCGCTTAGTCTTCCCTCATACGATAGATGCTCCAGTCCTTTAACATCTTTGTGGCTCTACCCTGGACCCTCTCTAGAAGCTCCACATCCCTCTTGTGCTGCGGAGCCCAGAACTGCACCCAATACTCCAGGTGCGGCCTCACCAGAGCTGAGGAGAGGGGCAGGATCCCCTCCCTCGACCTGCTGGCAACACTCTTGCTGAGGCAGGCCGGGATCCCTTTGGCCTTTTTGGCCAGAAGGGCACCCTGCTGCCTCATGATTAAGTTGTTATAAACCAGAGCTCCCAAATCACCCTTCGCAGATCTGCTTTCCAGCAGGTCAACCCTAATCTGTACTGGTGTCTGGGGTTATTCCTCCCCAGGTGCAGGACCCTGCGCTTGTCCTTGTTGAACCTCATGAGGTTCCTCTCTGACCAACTCTCCATCCTGTCTAGGTCTCTCTGAATGGCAGCGCAGCCCTCTGGAGTGTCATCCACTCCTCCCAGTTTGGTGTCACCTGCAAACTTGCTGCGGGTGCACTCTGTGCCCTCGTCCAAGTCATTGATGAACAAGTTGAACAGCACCGGGTGCAGTACTGACCCCTGGGGGACACCACAGGCTACAGGCCTCCAACCAGACTTGGCCCCATTTGTCACCAGCCTCTGGGCTCTGCCATTCAGCCAGTCCTCAATCCACTTCACTGTCCACGCATCCAGTCCACACTTCCTGAGCTTCCCTATGAGGATGTTATGAGAGACTGTGTCAAAAGCCTTGCTGAAATCAAGGTAGACAACATCCACAGCTCTCCCATCGTCCATCCAGCCAGTCACCCCATCATAGAAGGCTACCAGGTTTGTCAAACACGACTTCCCTTTGGTGAATCCGTGCTGACTACTCCTGATCACCTTCTTTTCCTTGACATACCTACAGATGGTCTCAAGGATGAGCTCCATCACGTTACCAGGAACGGAGGTGAGGCTGGCCGGCCTGTAGCTTCCCAGCCCCTCCCTCTTGCCTTTTTTGAAGACTGGAGCGACGCTGGCTTTCTTCCAGTCCTCAGGCACTTCCCCCGCCCTCCATGACCTCTTGAACATGATGGAGAGTGGCTGAGCTCTCCGTCATCCACTACTTTAATCCATCTACTTTCTAAAAAAGGCCCTGCAAACAGAATCTTCTCCATTTTTATTTTAAACAACTGTTGTAGAGCTCAATTATTTTACCGGTAAAGCAGAAGCTCAGTACACAAGTCTTTCCATTATGGTTTATATCCAGTTCCTAGCATAACCAAAGGGAAGAGGCAGTCTCGGCTCAATGCACTTGAGCACCTGAGTGCTGGACAAAGGGCTTCCAATAAAGAAAGAGGAAGAATGTCCTGCTCTTGCCCTATTATCCTTGTTGTGAATTTTCATTGCTGAACGGTAAGTTACAAAGTTAAATTTTACCAGTAATGAATGCATTGTTTTTTTTCTCTTGCTTCTTGAATTACATCATTCACTATCTGATTCACAGATCTGATTCTGAGCCAGCTGTTTAAAAGGCTAGACAAGATTTCTGTGTGTGTGTGTGTTGAATGCACTGCCTTTTTCCACCACTGCTGTAGTTTCTGATGGTGTACCTCACAGACCTTACTGGTTACAGAAATATGGACCATAATTGAACAGCAGTCATCAACAAGGGATAGTACAACAAACATTAAATATGGAAGACGCTGGAGTCTTCCAACACTACTTACTTTCTGATTATTATTTTTTAAGCCATTACCAGAAGTGAGAAAGGGACACTTTATTTAAGTTAAAATTGAGGGTGGGCTTGATATTTACTGGAAGCTTCTAAAAGCAGAACCTTCGCAAATTCAGAAATAGGCATTTGTATAAAACAGATACAGCAATATCTTTGTCCCAAGTAGTTTCTCATAACTGTCAGTGAGAACACATACTTTGTTTATTTTTTCATGAGAGTGTCATCTCTCATGACAAAATCTCTGGAAAGGGTAGTACTTTTTTTTTTCTTCTTCTTCTCAAGGGTCCTCCAGTTGTCATTGCTTCTCTATTCTGATTTTGATTAAATATTTATTCCTCTTACTAAGATTTCCATGATGATTGGTTTCTTGAAATTGTCCAATAAACCACACTTTATATTATAGTACTTTGGTAAGAGGCATTGCATCCCTTTTGGTTTGGAAGATAGAAAAAAAATATTTAAATAATTTACATGGGAAGATCTAAAGGGCAGATTTCCACATGCCTCCTTTCTTCATGGCCACTCAACTCCACCCCCAGAGTCACATGGTTTCTGTGAGAGCATCTTCTGTGAGAGCACCTTCATGAAAGCTCAATCGCATGTCACCAACAGGAAATAAAGAGGAAGAGCAATGCCCTCACATCAGTGTAAAACCAATAATTACATGCTTTGAATTCAACACTTACAGCTGTTTCCAGTACCCTTTACAGATGCTTTCAGGATGTGTACTTCGGTGTGACATCAAAAAGAAATATATCTGTAATTAAAAAAAAATAGTATAAATATAAAAATAGCATGTAACTAGTTCTATTGTCCTCCCCACCCTGCATTTCATCTATTCTTAGATTAAAACCTTTTTCTTTTTAGAGCACACACTATGACAAAACTACTCTTGATTTGAGCCTCCTAGGGTTGCTGTGACAGAAAAGATGAAACACATCAATATAACATTGCACCTCTAGAGGAGGATACATCAAAAGAAACTACCAATAAAAACAAATTACAGTCAAGGAACTAAATCTCAAAATCAGACATGCTTTTGTAAACTCAGTGAAAATCTTGTGCAAATAGGCATGTCTTGCAACATGTCCTGAGAGTCAAACAGTGGTGGAGCAATGGAGCACTTTACCTTTTGCTATCTCTTTTGCTCCTTCCCTTCCTTCCTTCCTTCCTTCCTTCCTTCCTTCCTTCCTTCCTTCCTTCCTTCCTTCCTTCCTTCCTTCCTTCCTTCCTTCCTTCCTTCCTTCCTTCCTTCCTTCCTTCCTTCCTTCCTTCCTTCCTTCCTTCCTTCCTTCCTTCCTTCCTTCCTTCCTTCCTTCCTTCCTTCCTTCCTTCCTTCCTTCCTTCCTTCTTCCCCTCCCCCTCCCTCTCTTCCTCTTCCTTTCTTAAATGGGATTGAGTCAAGGACTCTCTACTTTGAGTGATTTGCTTCCCACTGCTAGTCATATCACCTCTTCATAGAATCATAGAATCACAGAATCATACAATGCTTAAGGTTGGAAGGGATCTCTAGGGGTCATCTAGTCCAACACCCCTGCACACGCAGGGTCACCTAGAGCACGTGGCACAGGACTGCGTCCAAGTGGGTTTGGAAGATCTCCAGAGAAAGAGACTCCACAACCTCTCTGGGCAGCCTGTTCCAGCGCTCTGGCACCCTCACTGTTAAGAAATTTTTCCTTAAGTTCCTGTGGAACTTTTGATGCTTTAGTTTCTGACCGTTTCCTCTAGTTCTGTCAATGGCCACCACTGAAAAGAGGCCAGCACCATCCTCCTCACTGCCTCCCTTGAGGTACTTATAGACACTGATTAGATCCCCTCTCAGCCACCTCTTACGCAAGTTCTCCCCTGCCAATCCCAACAGTTACCAGTAAACCATAATATTTGGCTTAACTATCACGCTACCTCTGCAACTTCCATGAAGCTCAAAGAACTAGAGACAGACTTCATTTCTGCTTCAAGTTTGAGATGAATTTGAATGCACCTGTGTGTTTGGTGGGAGCGCTGAAAAATGGCATTATTTCTCAAAACAGCAACCTAACACTATGGGAAAACTAACTATTGTATTTTGGGTTTTTTGTTTGTTTATTTTGTCTTCATAATATTGAATGAAACATAACCACTCAATTAGAAATTTCAACAAAGTTGCCCTTACACTTAAGCTTTTGAGGGTTTATGCCGCTTCAGCCTTTGCTAGTAATTTCCATTTTGAATGTACCACAAGCTTAGTATTCCAGCACTGCAAAACTTTGACTATTGTAATGCTTAAAATTTAGGCAAACTGAAAACATGGAGTACTTTCAAATTCTTGCATATCCGCTTCAAAACCACACCTCCATAAAACCTCCATAAGAATTATATTTAAATTATTTTAATGATGAGGCTAGTCTCTAGCAAAAGGCCATTCTGCACTGGAGGATGCTGCTGCCTTGGCGGGAAAGGCCAATGTTGACAGGAAATATCCCAATGCTTTCCTCTACCTGAAAGCATCCTATTTCAAAACATTTCCTTTTGTGCTATCACTTTAAGTGGGTATTTAGAACAGGAGAATCTTTTAGAAAAGGGCTTCTAAGAGGAATAATTGGAGTCCAAATAAAAGGAATTGTTTTAATATGTGAAATCATAGAAGTAACATCTGTGTTTTAAGGCTGCAATATTTCCAGGATAATAGCAGGAAGTGGTAATTGCAAGCCTCCAAGCTGCAGCATTCCCGGATTTACTGTTGGGGCCGTGTTTGAACAATATGGAAAAGTTCTGTCTGCATATTCTTGTTGACTCTTGCTTGCTTGCATTTGTATGGACAAGATTAACAACCTACTCCCATGGCTTTACCTTTCTGGCCATTTCAATGGCACAAATCACTTTCTGGTCGTACACCTCAGATCTTCCACAAACGACAGTTCTTTTAAAGAGACCAAAAGGTTTTTACAGCACCTTGTGAGCCAGTACATCACTATTTCTGAAATTCTTCTGCAGACAGAATTTCCTTTCAAGTCAATGGGAGTTCTGTCTGAATAAGACTTCAGGGTTTGGACCTCAGGATATAAATGCTATGGTCAATCTTCTGAGCATAATGAATAACATTTTCTTGGCTTTCAGAACCATACTAAGCCAATAGTAGCCCCAGGGATCCAAATTGGGTTAAACAGGAGAATCTGTTTTGTTTCAAGCTACATCTTTATTTAGCTTCTAAACCAGCAGAGTCCCCTTGCCTATAGTAACATCCATGTGATATGTCCTAAAAAAAGGTCCAACAATAAGACTAAATGGTTCAACAGTTACCTGGACAGTCAAGCCTACAACAGCATGAGACACTGTGACAGAAACAGTTTTGTTCAATGAAAACAAATGCATTTGCTCTAGACTGACCTGTTTAAAAGTGGTGACCTGAATGTACAGCCTCAAATGAAGGACTTGAAGGCTGAGAAGATTTATTAATTATGTGACAGGGAGGCCCGTAGGTGGTGATTTTGATTAGAACATCATGGTACCAGACACTGTGCAAACATCAGAGGTAGTGATTTAAAAAGTCAACAGGCCAGATAGATAAGACAGATACTCCCTCTCTCCTATTCTCTGTACTTAACTCTGACTCTATAGACAGAAAGCTCAGCTGGGGAGATATTATATGACTTACCCAACACTTCTCAAAGTCTAGAATGAAATCTGACTGCCGACAAGGTGTCTTTAATGTTGAGACTATGCCCACACCTTTTCCACATGACGACAGTGTATTACAGGACTTTACAGCCTCCCATTCCAGTCCCAACCTTGGATTGACTCCAGGATTCACCATCTCCTTCCATCTTGAAACCAAAGGCCTACATCCTTCTCCTTATGAGTGACGAGTTTTGCTGGTGTTCATTTCAGCAATAGTAAATCTAAACCCAGTGATGAATAACTACCCACCCATTCAGTGCGGTGAAGAGCCTGAGTCAACCTTCTTGATAATCTCCTCGTAGGTACCAGGGGGCCGCTGCTACCTCCCCCCACCAAGCTCTCTCATCTCCAGGCTGATCAAGCCCAGCTCCCCCAGCCTTTCCTCACAGAGCAAATGCTTCAGCCCCAGCTATACTGGTGGATCTCTACTGAGCTTCCTCCAGTTCATCCATACATTATACTGGGGGGCCCAAAACTGGATACAGTACACAGATGTGGTCTAACAAGTAATGAGTGGATAATCACTTCTCTCAATCTGCTGCCCCTGCTCCTCCTGTTAGTGTGGCCCAGGATGTCATTGGACTTCTTGCTGTCAGGGTACACTGTGGACTTACGCTCAGCTCCCTGCTCGAAACCATCCCAGGTCCTCCTCCATGGAGTTGCCCATCAGTAGTCAGACCCCACCCTGTATTGTTGCGCTTCCTCCCCAAGGGCAGGACTTCACATTTGCTTTTGCTGAATTTCATAATGTTTTTTGTTGACCAATTTTATCTTTTATCAATTTTATCTTTGCAGCACTGAAGTCACCAGCAAAAGGCACAATTACTGAATTACTGAATAAAAGTCACGCAACTTTTATTTCTACCCAAGACCTGGGCAGAGTCTGAAAGAGCTTCAAATAACATGCTGGCATGTACTGCAAGGGGAAATGTTCAAGCCTTTAAGTATGAATATATATGGGACTACCACTAGTAGACGGAAACATGTTTTGGAAAAGCATGTTCCAAAGCTGATGAGGAAAAGGTAAGGAACAAAAAACTATCTGCAGTATGAGTAAGCAGAGTCTCAAAAGTGAGTGCGGCAGCTGGAAGAATGTCTCCACAGTACCAGTAGACAGAGGAAGAAGTCTCCACTGTATACCAGATACCGCCTGACACAACTGAAGCTAGTTGATGTTTTAAACAAGTAAAGTCTTGTCTAGTCTACAACTTGCAGCAGTGATGTAAACAACCTGCTGATTCAGTTGTATTTGTAGACAGTTTTCAAAGTTTCTTTGATTTTTTCCCTCTCTTTTTAATGTTTGGCTAATGAGTTCCCTTCCCTCTCTCTCCTTCAACTAGGTCAATACCCCTCTAACTTCCCCAGCTTCTTCAAAGCCTTGGCTCTGCTTCCCCATGTGGATTGATTCCAGGGGCAAGGCTGGCTTCTCCCTAGAGGCTCCCTGGTGCAATCCATTCACTTATCTTGGTTCCTGATCTTGAGCGAAGAGTCAAAACAGCCAGCAAGGAGAGGCAGGCAGAAAGAGAGCTCAAGACTGGAAGCAGCATAGCTGAAATTCAATGTGTCCACCTCATAGACGAGGTCAAAATAAGGTATGTTTGTATTCAAATTTGAAAACAAATATATACATTTTAGTGACAATAAAATGGCTCCCTAAAGCTCCTGCTTGGGAATGTTCAGTAGCAGTTTAGAATTGGGATGGGAGTAGAGCCCCTTCTTTCTCCTCATTAAGCCTCCTCACCTTCCCAGCTGCCTTTGCCTGGCAGAGGCCCAGCTTCAGAGCATGACCAGAGGCCTTGGGGAGGCGGGGTCCCTGTGTCACCAGCTGCCTCGATTGGAAACCCTTCCTTGGGGCATGGGCCCTCTCTTCTGCTCACCCCCAAAGAGCACAGAGACTCGGGGAGCTCGGAGCCCACTCCAGCGAGATACAAGAGTCCTCACACACAGCCCACAACACAACAGGCAGCAGAGCAGGCACTGCACGTATTGCTAAGTCCTGAAAGGCAGGGGGCAGAAAATAATACAGTTGAGTGCTGCGCTCCTCTGTAGCTTTCCAGGGGCGACACGAGGCAGCTCCTTCACAAGCACATCGGACTATGTGAGCCTAGCAGGCAGGGAGCACTCAACTTTGGAGAACCTACAAAATCTGAGTGTTTTTTGACACCTCCTCCAGTCCTAATACGGAAAACTCTAAGCTTATGAATTTGCTTACGCCCAAAGTGAAGTGTGCAACTTGCTTTTTATCTGTCATATCTGCACATAGTCTTCTCAGGAGAGATGTAAGATGATGGGATCTGCAGAATTTGATGTGTGCTGGCTTCAGCAGGAATCCCACTTTTTACTTACCAGGGTACTTTCTTCCCTTGCATTTGAGGACTGTAGGATAAATATGTCAACCAATATACATTAAGAGCCTATCTCCACTGTAAATGGCAACTGTGGAGTACATGGGCATTCTGATCCGACAGCAGTAGCTGAGTCAGGCCCCTGGGGTCACTTCACCACTGACCCAAACAGTGGTCCCTCTTGAGCTAAGAAATAATCTCCTGAAATGAGCATCCTACTGCCGACAGCCAACATGAGGCTGACAGTATCTCCCAGACTGCAGAACATGTAAGAGACTTGTATTCGCACCTGCTGTGTTAAACATCCAGTAACCCACTGTATATCATAGGGAAAGTTAACTGTAATTTCAGCTTCCAAACACAGTCTAAAGAAGACTAATAACAAATAAAAATCTTTTCTTAATGGGTCTTTGTTGCTTCAAAAAACCTGGACCCTCAACATATTGCAAGATTAATGATTACCTGTGTTCTTTTCCATTATCACTGACAAAGAAATGAAACATACAGTAAATGTGTTAACAAGATGGATAGCAGAGTTTTACAAACAGAGCAACTGTGGCTCCCAGATGGAAACCCAGCTTAAACTTAGGCAGATGTTGCTTACCTACATTAACCCTTTGCTGTGCTACTGTTTAGGGAAGTGCCAGTGAAAAACAACTTGGATTACTAGGGTAAAAAAAGAATAAAAAAGAACAGGTCTCTTCCAGATTGCTTCTGTCACTATGTTTAAATATTGTGTTAATCCCTTCTTTGTAAAGTACAGCAAGCAGCTCTCATGCAGATGTGTGTTAAAACACCTCCTCTGAGTTTCCAGCTCATCCAGAAGTGAAACAAATAAGAACAAAAGACCTGACATCAGAATCCCTGTGGTCTCTTCTCAGCTCTGCCACTAGAAGTATATGAGATCGGGTAAGGCCCTTCATGCCTCTGTGCATCAGCTTTCCCTAGACTTCGCCAGTTAATGAGGTCTCACTTACCAACTTATTTCCTGCTTTCACAGGTCTCATTTTTCCATTAGTTTTTCAAATATAATTGCAGAGTAATTTTTGTCTCTCTTAACATTATTTTCCTCTTATTTTTCAAATCAAATACCATGATTTCTTTTCCAGCCCTTACATAATATTTCTGTCAAGAGCTCTTTTTCCAGGTGTGAATATATTTCAATACATATGCAGATCCCAAGGAAATATAGCTACACAGATTTTATTTTAATTATAAGCACAAGGTCACAAGCTGAGCCTTGCTATGCTACGCTACACATATTTCAAGTAATTGTCAAGCTACACTGCTGTTACTAAAAGCAAGTCAGATTCTGTAAGGGAAGTTCTTAAGCATCATCTACTATCATCAATGTAATGTAGTCTTTGTAGCGCATAGTATTTGTTTCTGGATCTAGAGCAGCAGAGAGCATGTCCTCCATTTCTTCCTGAGTAAAGGGCTCACCTGAAAGAGAACAGACAGCAACATTTTACTTTAATGCATATTCTTTCAGGGTTGGCAAATTGCCCTTGCTCTTCCCTTGCAAGGATTTCCTTTCAGTCCCAAGACAGAGGAGAAAATGAGCAATACCAAGAATCTAATTCTTTTACTTTCACAAGTATAAGTCCCACATGCCAAGCCAACTGGCCTACAGGAGACTGAGAGCCCAGATCTTCCTATCTCCATTCAGATCAGAAACCCCCAAAACTGCAACAGGAATTGCCCTCCCACTTTTTTCTTTGATGACAATGGATTCTGACAATGGCCACATTAGCACTACTTTCTCTCATTTTCCTATTTACATCATGAAAGGCTGCTGCTTCTTCCCTTTTAGGAGCTTCTAAGCTGCTGCTGGCCTACTGCATCCTTCTTTGAGAATACAGTCCCAATCTGAAGACAAGTCTTGGAAAGCCTTGTGCAAAACATGAGTGCCCTTTGGTACTTGAGGCAGGCATGCACAAGTCAGCCATGCAAGAAAAGCAGGCTCTTCAAGGAGCACTGGGGATTACATGATATACAGCTTAAATCTGGTCTTTGAATCTCTTGGTTTGAGTAGAGCACCAGAACTAAGATCAAGATAATGCAGGAATGAATGAGCACTGAAATTAGCTGAAACATTTGGAAATCCAAAATACAAGATTACACGAGGAAGGAAAAAGAGTCACATCCTTAGAAAAAACAAAGATATACACAGAAGCATAGAGTATCCACACAAGACTGAATTATGATTCTCCATAATAGCAAGCTCTATCTGAAGGTACCTGCAAAAGGACAGGCAATGTCCTTTCCCTGCATTATTCACCAATGAACGTTTTAGTTTGCAGCCACTCATTGAGAGAACGGAATTGTGTGAAGACAGCAAATCTACTACTGCAAGTTTTGGCATGCAGAATCAGGGCCTCCAGGTGTCATATACACATACAGTGTTTTCTTAAGTACCGATATTACAAGAATAATTAGTCAGCATGTTACCTTCTTCAGTCATATATTTTACCAGCTCCTCTTTGGTAAGATATCCACATTTATTCACATCTAAAGCCTTAAAAAAAGAAGGAAAAAAAAAGAAGAAATAAAACTTGTGGTTTTTACAATACAGAATCAAGAATCAGCAAATTCTTTTCAGCAATTAAGTGGTTCAATCTTTTAATTACAGACCTCAAATGCATGTAGAAGAACATCTTCTGGAGTAGGCTGGTAGCTGAAACCATTGAATCAGAAAAATTAATGTCACTGTTTCCAAGGCTACTCCACTATTTTGAAAGGCTAAAACACAAGCATTAAAAGAAAGAAAATCTACTTTCTGTGAGAATTTAGTAAGTTTGTCTAACATTTAATGCCAGCTTGACTTTTTGAACTGTCCATATCTTTACTTCTGGGGTTATGTTCCTGCTTCATTTTCCTTGTGCTCGAGAGCCAGGTGAATGGCTTCTACATGTCTGGGCTGGCTGAGTGGATTAGTAAGAATCAATACTGCCTGAATCACTCCATGAAGCCAATATCCTAAACGGGGGAAGATGGCCAAACCAAGAAAACAAAGTTTTGTCCAGGTAGGCTGGTAATTAAGCAGCAGATCATCTAATGGGACTTTGAAGGTCTAATGAGCTGATGGTGAGCAAAAGAGGTTGGTAGCTCTAAAGGAAAAGGTCTGTCACTAATGATTTCAGGGAGAAGGCAGAGCGTGCACACGTGTGACTCATTCCACAGCTGGAAAAGGGAGCCATGTATAGCAGTGGAGACCCTCCATATCTCAGCAGACTTTCACCATATCCCCAAAATAATAATGAGAACTGAAGATACTGAGGCCAAGAGGTTCAAAATGCTTGGTTGTTTTGTCCAGACCTGCCTCACTCCTTCGCTATCTCAAGATCACATGCGCTAGAAAGACTCCATGTTTTTCTGTGATCCAGATCTCATGTGCCCTTGGATAAATAACTATAGACATAATGCCCTAAAAGATAAAGTGGGTTCCGACATGCTTACAGTAGCCTGAAGAAAGTGTGTGTGTGCTTGGGCAGATGGGCAGATATAAGGGGAGGAGAGAGCCCAGAGCAGCAACATATCACTTTGTGAAGGGGCAAACATCAGTGTGGAGCAGGGAATGTGCCAGAAAGGCCAGAGAAGGGGAGGGTGTTGGAGCCCAGGAAGGCAAGGCACCCACTCCTGCACCCGGGGACCGAACCCCACGGGCTGCTCGGGGTCCAGAGAGCAAAGCGAAGAACCTCACAAGCAGCCCTAAGTTGTGCCCACAGCCTGAAGCCAACGATGCACTTTCAGGCAACCGCACAGTTATATCCCATGTAGCAGCCTCCTACTGAGGCCAGCTGGACTTTTGAACAGCTAAATAACTTACTAAGCTAAATAACTTACCAGGGTTGGACAAAACTGAGTTTTCCAAAACCCTGGGTCGCCATCTTTAAAAAGCAAGATAAATTCCCAACGGGTAATACTGCTTTTACTGTAGAATATCACAAGGTCCTGTACACATGCAAAGATTTCAGGGTGTCTCTGAATAATGCCGAGACTTCTAGACCAGCAGCTCTTTTATATCAGCAGTCTTTTAGACTGCTAATTGTACATTCAGCCGGACCTGGCAGTTGCTTTTCAGACACAAATATGAAGCTGATTTATACAACTTATAAAAAAATACACTGTAACAGACTGCCCTTCTCAGTAACTGGAATTCATATGTACAGAAAAAGCAGTGGTTATGACCTCAATTTGCATATAAAATATTTTTCAGCGATGCACAGAACATGCTGAATAGCAAGTTAATTCTGATTCACATTAAAAATACAGAAATGACACATCACAATTCATGATTATAAGCTGGTATCACTTATACTGTCACCTGAATATAATTTTATGTAGACTAAATCACTTTGAACTCTAGCCTCACTAACAATCTTAGGTAAACTGAGTTAAAACAAAGATGTATACTTCTTCCAGATACATAAAACTATTGTTCTTATTATATAATCATACACTTTTTATATACTGTTCTTATACATTTTCAGTATTAGTCCTGTTAGTATGGAAAAAAATCCACTTTCCATACCTTTTTTCAACTAGTACTCTTGTCATCACTGGAAGAAATTTTTGCAAATGAATATATCCAGTTGGTTCTTCTTCTTCTACCTAAAAATAAAACTTAAGGATGGTAGGTTAGATGGCTCATTAGCAAACTAATAGCAAAAACAGAAAAAGTGAATGGCTTCTGCATTAAAATTACAATTGGAATTTGAATATTTATATATGGTTCTTAACATCACGCAGCTACAAAACATCGGTGTGCAATGCTTCTGATCAAATAGAAGGAAATGAAATTATACCCCAGGCAAAACACAGGCTGGCTGCAATAAAATCTTTCTACAACTCAACATTGCCCTCTTGTGGTCAGAAACCATTCATCCCAAAGCCTCGGGCACAGCAACCGCTCACCTTCCACAGGAACTCCATAGAACAAGCAGATGGCATCCAGCTAGTACCATCTAGCACGCGCTGGAACATCCCCAGGCAGCGCAACGTGATCACCCACAACAGCACCCCAGCAGCATGTTCCCCGTCAGGATTTTGGCACTAACTAACGCTCTCCCGTGGTTGCCAGGCCCAGCTTGGGCGCTCGGACTTCAGGACCTCCCCCAGCAGACAGTCTGGAGGAAACATTTACCATGGGCTGCTCTGTGCCAGCTGGCATCAACACCCAAGGATGTTTCTGGGCACATTTAATATGCTAGTTTGGACATAGCCCCAGCCTCGTACACCCCTAGGACGGAATTTGTTGCCTCCACATGTTTCATAGCCAGATAGGGTTGTCAAACAGGCAGACAAACTGAGACAGAGCAGTCCGAGACATCCACAAGGCAGCCCATAAAACGCTACACAAAGAAAAGCTTCACCTTGCCTCCTAAACAGACTAAAAGGGAACTGGCTGCACAGAAGCACTGGGGACTTCTAGCAGCATCCTCACGGCATGCCTATACTTCCATAGGAGACAAAAAACATGCTCAAAAACTTTACCAGCATATTACTTCACTGAAAATACGAAGTTCCATTCCCCAAATAAGTGCCCTTGAAGGAGGCAGCCTGCCTCTGCCCGAGTTCAGGCTGGATGCACGCCTGGCAGCCCCACGCAGCAGCAGCGACACCCTGCAGAGCCCTCTGCAGAGACAGGCCAGGCTGAAGGAAGACTCCAGGAGGCACCAGCTTGAAATCTCAGCCAGGGAAAGACTGAGGTAAGAAACCTGCTGCGCCAGAGCTGCCTGCTCTATCCCGTTGCTAAATAAAGAGCTGCTCCTGCACGTACTCCTCCAGTGCCTCTCAAAGATTTTGGTTGACAGAAGCAGGTAGCCACCACCTCTTGCTGCTTTAGAGTGGAAATTGGCTTGAAAATATACTTTTCCCCTTCTGTTTGCTAAGCCTGGCAGAAGGCATCTTTAGCTAGGCAGTGAATCTCTTGCATACTTGCTAAGTAAAATGGTACTTTTTACCATTACAGGATCTTTTGCTTTACTGCTTAACCTATTGAGAAGATGTAATAAAATACTTGGCAAAACCTGATTTTTTTCCAGTGTTATAACAGTAAGTCAGTGCACTGAACTATTACATGCATCATAAATCACTTGGAAGGATTGTTTTATGAAGTATCTATGCTTCAACTAGTAGTAGTTCAAGAGTCTACAAAGACAGAAAAAGAAATGTGGTAGCTATTTGTAAGTAATATATAGATATGTCTTATATATAATATAACCAGAGGCAGAATAACTAGAAACTAGAAAGGACCCAAAGCATCTGTAAAAATGATAAGTTACATAAACCACATTTAAGAGCCAAAAAACATCAGCTCTGCTCATCCAAACAGTTGAAAGACATCCTAGTTTTCATACTGTAAGAACTCATTAAAGGTGACCTTCAAAGCTCACCGTACGTGCCAAACGGTCAGTTCTCACTGGCAAATATCCAACTTTCTCCCTTTTTTTGTTAGTGTGCTGTTTGCATTTTGCATTCAGAAAACAGTCTGCGAAGAAGAAACATTTCCTCCCTGGCAATGGACATAGTCCCAGGAGGCAAGAAGCAACCTGAGCTCCCAATAACCTGGAAAGAAGAGCTGCCATTTCAGTGACTCTACAGAACCAGCAATGTTATGATCTTTTAAAACTAATCCTCTTTCTAAAATTTGATAAGATATATGAGTGCACTGAATATTTTAATCAGGCCTAAGTCAGTGGGTATTCAAATTTCCAAGTATATCCTCTTCCTCATGTTCACTCTTGTTCTGTCACCTCATTTCTCAACGGTGTTTTCATTTGCCTGTAATTCCCCCCCTTTTCATAGCAGCTTTTACATTAACAGCGTTTGCTAGTTCAAACTCTCTAAATTTTGCTCTGTTTTTTTCCTCTGGGTACATCCACAACAGCCATAAAACCTGCACAGCAGCACCTCATTTTGCTTTGTTTCTTTTTGCTCACGACCATGTTATTATTGTCCACATAATGTTTGGGAAAGTGAGGGACAAAGAAACAAAACCGCTTTCCAGAGTGACCCCGCAGGACTGTGGCGCAGCAGCAGCAACCCTCAGATGAGCCCGCACCTGTTCTAGGCCCAGCATTTAATATCAACTCTTTTAGTAGGGCTAACTATATGAGGCAATATAGGAAACAGTATATGATAACTTCAGAGATAAAACAATTATATAAACGATAGTTAGGCAGCTACAAAAAAAAAAAAAAAAAAAACTTGCAAGCAACATATGTTGGTTTAGCTAAAATTAGGTTTTACAACCTAATTGTTCCTGCAATAGGAAGATGGCTGAATGACACACACAGGACGTGAGCGACAGAAATGGACCACTGCTTATCACGGGCACAGATAGTGGAGAAATAACTTTGTTATCAACTGGCCAACAGATATAATCTTTACTTTGTTCAGATTACAATAAAATGGCAGTACCATGGTTAATAATAATGATACCCTATACATATTTAGATAATTTTGGATTATGGGTTAAGATAATAAATAAAGAGATAGTGTTCTTCTCATACTGAAAACTATGACGAAGTTTCATTTACAGACACAATAAAACCTTTGAGACTTAACTTCGAATTTAGTGGTCTTTTAGATCAACCAGTACTCTTGAATATATTCTTTCTTCCTGCATTTTTTCTTATTTTATTATCCTTAGAAACAACAATTGCATACATGTCATATCCTTGTATCTCAACAATCTTCCACCTTACAGCTGCGTTGTGTTGTACTTCATTACATTACGTATCTCAAATTCTCAGTGAAATTGAAATAAAAGAAATCTAATCTCTCTGCAGGGAGGTAGAGGAGGAATACCTCCCATCTGCTGGTTACCCCAATCTGGAGATAGTGATGGGGGAATCAAAGCATCCCCTTCTTTTTCTCAGTTGTTTATTCTGAGACAGTGGTAGAGTTCATTCAGTGCAAGCTACAATCATTGTGGGCCAATAAAAAGATCATCTATATTAAGCACTGTAATTTCTCTTTCCTATTTCGTCTTGTTTGTCAGAGGGAGCTGGGACAATCTGGTACTGCGAGTACAGAACCAGAAGAGACAGATTGCAGTATCACGATAACAGATCTTTCCCCTCTGATGGTTCTTTGCACTTCCTCGTCTGAAGCAGCTGCGTCATTTTTACAAGATTTAGAACAAGATATTTCACACTAAATACTAAACTAGAAGAGACCATGCAAGCCTACCAAGAAGAGGCAGGCATGCAAAAGTCCAGGTTTTTGCTGGAGACAGGAAGAAAAGAGGGCCCAAGCCCAAGTATTCTGACATATCCTGGAAAACAAGAAAATCCTTCCACCACCTCCCAGCCCCAGAATCTTTCAGCTCCTTCTGGCAGCATTTAAGTGTCACAGTGACCTTCTGGGGTAAAAGAGAGTCAAAGACTCCTTACTTCAACCTACAGCGTTGTTGCCGTATCAGCCTAAAGGCTTGCTCCAGGTCAACCCAAGAAACTGCCTGCCTGGACCACTTCCACAAAGCTTCCAACCTCTGGGAAAAGGGCTTAGGTTTCCAGCACAGCAATGCAAAAGCACCGAAGTTTAAGATAGAGAGAGAAGAGAGAATAAAAAAATAATAAAGAATGAAAGAAAGGAAAAGAGAAAACGAAAAAACGTTTAAAGCATTTACCTCTGCAATCAGTTCATGTAGCTGTGCCTCAGTCGGGTAGCAACCCAGTGACCTGACAATTGAACCAATCTCTCTGAAAGAAAGAGCAATTGCAAACTTAGAGACTGGCACAGTATGAATCTGAAGTCATGGGTTGACTGTTATGAGTAAGTTCTGACAGTTTGCAAAATATGGAGAAAAACTTAAGTACTTCTTAAATGAATTTGTACTTCCCAGATAGATACATCACAAACTACTATCAAATGCAAAAAAAAATATGGAAAAGCAAACAAAGCTACCAAAACAAGCTATAGAAAAGAGTGCTAGCAAGCGTTAGGCCATGATAATAGAAGCTAATAGAAGCACAAGTATTTCTTATGATTTCTATTTCAATTCCACAACACAAAAATTAAAGTACAGTTGAATAAATATCCATGGTATTGCTGGCTGCCACAGCAGACCTCTGTGGCTACCTCATCTTTGCAGGTATATTTGAGGGAAAACGACATTGCCTAATAAAAACGGTAGCTAGGAGAAATGGCCTCTCAAAGAACCATCTTAAAACAGTAACACTCCAAATATGACACACCAAGCACAGGTAAAATTAGGTAAGTCGAGCTGCCCTTCTGATTGTTGGAAGCACTGCCATAGACAAAAGCAAGGGAAAGACTGCACAAAAAATAGTTACAAAACAAAACACAACCTCACACATACAGTGGTTACAGAACCAAACCGTCTATTCCTAGTGCCTATTCCAGTGTCCCAAACCCTGGCACTGCTGGATGCTGCTTCTGCAACCTGTGCAAGTGCCAGCATGAGCATGTTGTTTTGGGCATCACTTGTGAAAAAAAAGAATCACATGTGGTAATAATGTGAGGTTTACAGGACCTCTGGGCGCTTCCTCTCCATTAGCTCAGCTGCTCCAGCTTTTGCTGATTAGTTTCTAGCGTTAAGAAAGTGACAGTTAAACTGAGTTTATGCTCACACAAGTTTTATAATGCATTTGCAATAAAATTCTTGAGCTGTGGTTCTCACCCAAGGTACACTATTTTTCATAACTGGATTTGCAAAATCATGAAAATTTAGGGTATGTTGCAAGCAGAATCGAAAAGTACCTTCTTCCCAATGCTTTATTTCTTACTAATTTGTATTTGCATTAGGTGTCGCACAATATTGGTGTTGGCTGGCTATTGAAAGCAATCTTCCCTATTCTTCCCAGGAACCCGATATTTCAGGAAATCATATTCCTACTTCTACAGTCTTGGTTAAGAATTGTGCTGTGCTGCCACCTTCTGATACAAGATAATCAGCCATTAATAATCACATTAATGTAACACAACTTTGCAATGTGAACCTGGGAATGTTGTTGTTCATTGTCAGCAACTGTTCTATGATTAAAAAATAGTGTGAAATAGCCCCTTTTTTATGTTAAATAGAGTTTTGGACATTCTGTCTCACAGCTGAAGGCTGGCCAGCTAAATAAAGAAGGAAAGAAAAATGTTTACTCATACAATTTTATTGTTGCCATTGTTTTTTCTCCAGCGCTTTAGGCATCACACAGAGTGGAGAGGGTAGCAAATTTCATAGCCAATCTGCCTGGACCACAGCTGTAGATGACAACTGAGTAAACAACTAGTAACATCACGGGGACAGGACAGGGCTCGTAACCAGGGCCTGTCCCTGCCTCTCAAGGGTGACAGACCCTCCGTGGGTCAGGGCCGGGACATGGTGGGGCTGAAGCTGTCACTGCTGCCGTGGGGCAGTGACCCACAGACACTGGCTGGCGGAGATGGGGCTGGAGGCGGCCGGCAACGGGCAGGCACAAGGAGAGCTGGCACTGCCCCGGGGGACGTGGCATAGTAGACAAAAATATCAAAAAAAAAGAAAAAGGCCTGATTTTAGAAATATTGCCTAATTTTAGAACCATTGATTAGCTAAAAAAGAATAAGGATTATGCAGATTTTCTCTGGGCATCTAAAATTTAAGAAAGAGCACTTCCCAAAGACCCCTGTAGACAAAGAAAGGCAATTCTACTGAGAATGGAGACACAGACTGATATTTCCCATATCTAGTGTAACTGAAACCTATTTTTGTATCAATTAAGTTGCCATATTTTTCAATTTAGAGACATTGGTCTCTAAAAAACCTAAGGAGTCTGCATCTCTCTCATGCTTTTTTTTTTTTTTGATGTAGAGAAGAAGCTTGGAACATTTGAAGAGGTTTTTTATTTGGCTTCATTATATAACACCAGGAATATTTTATGAAAACATAATTTTACCATAATTTCATAGTGTTTATGCTCAAAAATTGAACTACAATTAAAAGATCTAGAAGTTCTTCTGAAAATAGTAACTGAAAATATGAAAAGTTACTTTAAGTAAACTTTAATGACAACAAATTCATAACCTGCTCAGTAAGTCATAACATGTTTTTATATATATATATATATATATACACATATATACACACACACACACCAAAAAAGATATACTGTTAGATGTATGGATGTTTATGTTAAAGCAACAAAGTATTACATTCTGGTAGAAATAACCAGAATTATAATTATTTGTGAATGTTTTATTTTGACTTCCTTTGACTCTGTATCTGGTAATCAATACCCCTGGTGAGTCTTAACTGTTTATGTTTCCATCTTAGCTCTTTCACTGAACTTTTTCTAACTCCCTAAGACATATTTTTTGTATTTCCATAATATTGTATAATAGTGCTTGCAGTTTTCCCTCTTGACTCCCGTAAGATCATCCCATTCCCTCACTTCTGGTCATTACATTTTGAAGAGGAACTAGATGAACAAGAAAGAGCGTAAAAAAGGAATGATGACAATAACGGCTTTTTTTTAAGAGACTATTTATACATTAGGAGTCTTGAGCCTGGAACAACTGTGATGGAGAAGGGATACGGCAGAGAGCTATAAAATGATTAATGGATTCATGGAGAAGATGAACGGGGGAACAATTATTCACTATCTATCAAGTCACTCAAATCACTATGTGGCAGATTTACAACAAACAATGAGAAATACTCTCTGTTTCTTCAGTTCTTTACATTTCTTCCTCAGGCAACTATTAGTAGCCCAGGTGAAGGGTTTGGGGCTACATGGACTTTTGATGCAATCAATATGAACATCTTATGTTCATTATGAGCTGGTCCTTACTTATATAATCAAATTGTATACAAGTTTATTTCAGGCTTCCCCACTGTAGAAACAGGAGCTGCCTAAAAACACATTCTCATCAGAACAACATCTCACCTATCACCACGGGATGCATTACAGTCAGACACCTTCTTCAAAGCACCTCGAGGTAACTGGCACATGCTGCTAGAAGCACTTCTTGATGTGCTGGGATTAACCTGGCAGCAAGGGGATCCACGTGGGACCCAAGACCTGCAGCGCTACATGACCTCCTGGAGCAGGTATTTGCTAGTGGTAACTGCAGCCTTAGACTACTTGCCTAGTTTTGTTTGTCCCTTGTCTCAGTTCACCAGCCCCAACATCCCTCTTTCAAGCCAATCTCAGCCTTCAAGCAATGAACAACACACAAAGTTAAATAAACAAGCAAAAATAAATTGTTTGAGCAGGGCCATAGGGCTGTTTCAATTATATTTTCTGGTAAAGCAAGTCCAGGTTTAAGGTATTATTTTAGTCTGTACTTGATCTTGTAGCATTTCCGTGGGAAGGTATTTACAAACCTGACATCCACAGTTTTATTGCATTCATGGTCAAACACTTCAAAAGCTTCCATAACCTTCTTCTCAATTTCAGCTACTGCACGATCTGCAAAAAGAAGCGTAAGAGAAGCAAAAGATTCACTGAAGTGCTGCAATCAATTTATTTCTGATTTGAAAACTGTGACTACAGAAATAGCAAAACAAGGGGGCAAACAGAAAAATAACTTCCAAAAAGCAGAAATTTTCTTCTGTTTTAGCGAGGAGGGAGGACACAACTAAAAGCAGAATCTGTCATCTACACTGGCAGCATGCCATGCTATGGCTCTGCAGCTGTGTGACGTCCAGGGCCATGGTGTGCCCCAGCTGCCGGAGCACCCACTAGTCCAGGTGTGGACCTGCTCGGAGAGGTCCTCCCCAAGCATGTGCCTTAGCCCTCCCTGGACACCATGGTGCCTGCGGTGCAGCAAGGGCCAGCCTGGGCCTAGGCCCTCGTGAGGGGTTGAGTCACTTCATCCAGGTTCCCACATGCAGGAAACAGTGGTCCACGTCATATGAAAAGCTGAGAGCCAGCAGTAAGGAAACAGCAAAGATCTGGGCACCGTGAATGCGTCTCATGATAAAAAGTTGATCATAACAAATTGGAAAGGAAGATCTCAGGGAAGGGGAAGTGCTAGTCTGCTACATTTGGGGTTTATACCTCGCTCTTAAAAACTGAGGAAAGATCCACAAATTATCACAGTTATATCTAGTGTAAAGCCTGAAATGTTATTCCTAGTGTAACAAAAGTACCAGGAAGTAAATTCTGAAGAGCAGAACGTCAACAAAGGAGATCTACCTCAAACTAGACGAGAGATGTGTCCTCCGGGAGCTTGCCAGTCAAGGAAGCCAGGCTAGAACAGGCTAGGCCATTGATTAGTTTTGTAGTTTGATTCCAAGAGGCAGAACACAGGAAGAAAAGCAATGTGGAGTTGACATTTTGGTTCCTATGGCTAAATACGGCCCCAGTCTCCAGCCCGCAGCACAGTGCTCGGGAGGCAGATTTCTGTGGGCCAGTCCCACTGCCTCCACAGTGACACCACAGCCACAACCGGACACTGATATCAGATGTACTCAAAATCTGCTTTCTCATTTTCACACTTTCCTTCTGAATTTTTAATATAGTAATAAGCACAAATTTGTTTTCATCTTTAGGCTCAACAGCTTAACACTGTTTTGGGCCAGCCCTGATGAATACTACACCCGTGGTCATTGTTTCCACAGACATAACAAACCCACATCTGGTTTTCTGCAATCCCAGTGGTTTGAGAATCCTAGAGGCTGCAGTATGCAATCCTGTCTTTCATTCGCTGCCTCGTCCTCATGACAAAAATGTCTGCTTTCTAGTAGAACATAACAAAACTTGACACAACTAAATGCAGTGCCTGAATTTGCTTCAAGTGCTTCAAATATTACTGGATAGAACCAAATATGTGAAGACTTTTTCACAGAGAAGAGAGGGACACCCAAGGGGGCACCTTATAAAATTGCCTGCTGCTTTCTGACAGTGTTTGGCACAGAACTCTCCCAGAGGATATTCAAAAAGAAGAGTAGTAGCAATAGACCTCAAATTCCTCCCTGGGAGGTTATTCTTCTGACGGAAGCAGAGGCAGAAATAGGTACCACACATTTGAAATTACTAATTAACAGAGGTTTCTATTGAGGAAGAGCCCCATTCAGTCCCTAGGTACAGGGAAACCTGTTTTTCGTTTGTTTGTTTTTTCCTCTACATAAAAATATAGCTGCCTGCCTTGTATCTGCCTAAGCAGTACAAATCATATTTAATCCATTTCCAAAACATACAGCTAAACCTAAGTGGACCCAAGTCCTGATGGAAGAAGCCCTAAAATCTTGCTCTACTGAATTTGATAGCAATCTTTTCAGTGACTTCAAGAGTCTTGGATCCAGTCCCAAGCATACAATGTTGGTGTTTGATTCTTCTTAAGATCAGGCACTTTGGTTGTATACTATGCCCTGCAACAGATAAGTGCAGAAGGAATATTTATAGCTGAATATTCTTGGTTTGATGGGTGAGCCTTCTGTAGAAATAAATAACTGACCATGGGAAGGCAGGGAAACATTTCCAGCGTTCGATCTTCGGGGACATCCGTCCTTTTCATGCTGCCTTCTGTGGATATAGCGTACATTACTAGGCTGTCCTATTTCAAGAGGCCTAGCAAAGCAGAGTCCTGAAACTGAATGAAAATAATCATCTCATCTAGAGAGCAGATCATCCATGCTTCTTCCAAGGACTGACAGGAAGCTGTGATTGAGAACCAGATCAGCAGAGGAAAGTGTAAACCTATACCTTCTATAGTGCTATAGAAGACTCTGCGCGAGATGAGTGAACACCTAAAAAGCTACTGTCTAAATCTCACATTGTCCCTCAAAAAAAGAGAGCCAAAGATGTTCAACATAGTTCAGGATGGCAAAGGTGGTTATCTGAAGACTTCTGTGATCCACTCTGAACTTCTCTTCTGGAGGGATGCAAAGATGGATTCCTAAAACGAAACCTTCAGCAAAGCCACAGAGAGATCAGAGGCGCAGTTAACTCAGTAAATAGGATGCTTCCTAATGTATTAAAATCCATCTGCACAAGGAAACCCTCTTCCATGTATAGAATAAAGGTTTCATGTTGCTCTGTGGAGCAATTTTTAAACTATTTTGGGACTGAAATACCTAAACTTTGATCAAGTAAAAGACTGCACTCATTAATTCTACTAGCAATTCGACTAACTAGAAAAACACTGTAATCAAAGATACAAACTATCTGATCGAAGGATACTGGGCCAAAAAAGATTCCAGTACAGGCAACTGCTTATTCTCTCCCATGCATCCTGTAGAGATGATGTATAATTTCCATTATTATGTTACTAAAATGCTTCATCCATTGTCATTTTTCTTATTTTCTTAGTTTCAGCTGCTGCTCTACCATACGAGAAATGAGAAGACTAAATGGCTCAAAACTAATTCCTTAGAACAACTGAATAACTGAAATGTGTATTCATTACCATTTTCCTTTTCTATACTATCCTTTCCTTTTTTTCCCCAGTCTGTCTAGTGTGAACTATCTAAAGCTCTAGACACTGCCAGTTAACTAAGAACGGCAGGGAACAAGGATTCCCAAATTAATTATTCTGGTACTTTCAGCCTAAATTTTTCCTCTTCAGGTTGTCCAGCCTGTCCATTGGCACTTTGAGGCCCATTTGAAGCCAACACTTAAGCACCACAACTATCCTTGTTGTGACATTTCTTCTCAAAGACCACAGTTTCAGTGTTTGTAGGGAACAGAAGCAACTAAATAGATGTGGCTCTGCAATAAGCATTTCAAAAATTGACTTCTAGTTGATAAAACTTGCTAGATTCTACCGTTCTTTTAACTGTATGAGCTTGCTTTATTTTCTTCCTCTGGGCCATTTGCTCTAATGCTTGCTTCTGCAACGAGGTCATGACAATTTCAAAAGCAGCTCTTTCTTTCAAAGAGAAGGAATTATGTGAAGAGTAAAAGTGGCAGCAAAAGAACAGATAGGCCAGCATTAAACAATCCTGCTAAAATGCTAGGGAGCAGCAGCTGTCAACTGCTCATGGGAAAGGGTTAGATCCCAAAGCAGCCTGATGAACCTATTATGTAATGGGATACTCAAACTCCTTTTGTGTTATGGAAAGAGTAAAATTAAGGGCTGATTCACAGATTCGTGGCTTTGAATACATTTATTAGTTAGTATTACTGCTCAACACACCTACAGGTTAGTTCACTCATTTGCAAAAAAAAGAAAGAATGAAACAGTTTTTAAAAGCATTAATCATTTTGCTCTTATAAGGGCTATTCAGGCTTTTAAGCAAGTGTTTTAACTGGACTATCATGTAGGTCAAGATATTAAAAAGCAGTGGCAATACTCAGCATTGCCAACACAGGAGAAATCTCAAACACTGTCAAAGAAGCCCATCAATTATTTTAAAACATTGTGTTTCCAGAGCAGAAAGGGAAAACCAGGGTGTTTTCATAAGATGAACTCTTTGATTATACCAGTGAAATGCGTTTCTGTGCTATTGCTCCTCTTTCACGACTCCAAAGTGTACCACTACCTAAAATATTTTGCCACAAATGCCCATGTTGCCTTCATGTTAAGTGTATTGAAGAACTTGGCTGACTTAAAAATTATTCAGAAATCTCTCCTCACCTTAAAGAAGAAAATCTTACTGCATTCAGCTAATTCTATTTTAGGGACGTTTCTGAAGGAAAGGAGCACAGGGAGGAAACAACCTTGAGGCAATTTGAATCCAACCTACTGGCAAAATCTTTTCACTCTGTAGAAGAAAAGGAATACATCAGATTTTTGTCTATATGACCTTCTTAATTCCACAGGAGGCTTAGTGTAGAGTCAAACTAATATGAAGAATTAGCAATTGTATGCTATGTGCTAGAAACATTGAGGCAAGGGAGATATTTTCTTCTCTACTCTGAACCTCCTATAGCATTGATGACACAAGTATATTAGATTACAGAACACAGAGGAACAATATGATGAAGCTGTAAGCTTGTAGAATACACAATGTTATAACTTTGTGTCTTGTAATATACAATAAAATAAATTAACGTTAAGATATGTGCTGTTGGAAAAGAGAGTCCTAATTCTGGAAAGACAAATCAAGCAATTTTGAAGAAAAGCAAGGGGTTTATAAAGATCCTTGATTCTTCCAAAGGGAGTGATAAACCCACTGCTATACTGCAACCTGGAGAAAACAGGTTAGCTCACTAACTAGACTTACAAGAGTAGAAAGAAAGAAAAAAAATCAAGACTTTGTTCAAAAAGAGATAGTATTTTTGTTGTTGTTTTTTTAGCTTAGAGCTTCACCTAAAAAAAAAAAAAATATTTGTTGCACCCGGAATTGAATCCAGTGCCTTGGGGGATCTGTAAGGGATGGAATCATTCACCTAGACACTAAGTAAGGAGGAATCTAGGAAGTATTTGTGCCACCAACAACCAATACTTTGATTGCCATCCATGAGTCAGGATAAAGGTTTGGTAGTGAGCTTTTCCTAATAATTTTATTCACTTCTGCTGAGCAATTAAGAATTCCCTGCTCAGGCCAGCTCTAGCTGCAATTGCAAGCCTTGCTGGATATACAGCTTCAGGGCAGCAGATTCCGGTTACAGAGTCAGGCCAAAGGCACCACATTGGCAGAGAGCTCACACAGCTGCCACAAACTCTCCAGCATCAAACCAGACTTTCAGGTTCCTCTTCACCCTCAAGCAAGCAGGGGTGTTAAGGGATCCTACCAGATCTGCAGGGTCTTGTGTTCCCAGAGAGGCTGCGGAGTCTCCAGCCTTGCAGATGTTTAAAACCTGACTGGGCAACCTGCTCTGAGTGATCCTGTGGGAGCAGAGGAGCTGGAGCAGACCATCTCCTGAGATGCCTGTCAACCTCAACTGTGCTGTGACTATGTCTCTTGGGAAAACTGTGATGCAAAGACTGGAACATGAAACTACCCAAAGTGGTCATGGCACCAAGAGAAAAGCTCCACCTGAGATCAGCCATTCAGACCAAATTATGAAATAGCAAATGCAGCTTCCTGAGATTTGGTGGGTATCAGTTCCTGAGAAATGATCGTGCTGGGGTCTCTGCCGAGATGGTACTTCCTGCTACTGACCAGCTGGTGAAGCAGTAGTATGGAAGCACCGTGTCTGGGTTAGTTATATAGACTGTGCAAAGATCTCCCCACTGAAACGAATTATGACCCAAGCTATGCTCTGCAGATTCAGAAACAGGACAGTGCTTTTCCCTAGGCAAGCAGCTCCCTATCTTACAGCAGGTGATACTCAGCCAACCTGAATTTTAGTCCATCTCCTGCAGAAGAAGAAAGCCTAAATGATTTCTGCAGAGGTCCCGTTCAAGCACTCTCAGAGAAGTACAAATTTAATCCCAAGGCCTTTTCTTTCATATTTTTATAATCATTGAGAGCTAGCCATATGATTGCTCCCCACTGTTTTTTGTCATGGCATCCAGCACATATCTTGATAGACGAGCAAAACCCCGATCAGCGTGAATCTATCACCACATGTGCAATCAACCTTGGGCTAGGAGTATAACTTCGCCCTAGGGTTACACTTGCTTTTTTAACAGCATTACATGCAAGACAGAAAAGAAATGTCTGGTTGTTTCCACCACCGTTAACTCCCTTGTGGAAAACTAATAGAGAATAAAGGGCTATATTTAAGAATTGATAGACAGTACGCGGATCTCCAGGTAGAGCAATCAGAACAATCTTTTCACAGTGCCATAGTCTGTGGTGCAAAAACCTGTGAGAACAAAGACACCAGCAGCGAACAGGGTTTTAGAAAAGTCAGATTATTAATTTGATGTCTGATAATAAAATACATGCTGTCGGTTTAATTAAGGATGTGGCAAAGTTAACAGTAAAAGCCACTTCAAATTCTGACACAAAAATATTAAACACTATTTTACTTTATGTCTTCATGTTCTTTATTGCCATAAGACAATTGTAACATGGGCAAAATATGCAATATACTAGTACAAAAAAAATTTACTTTCTTGAATCCAAGTTGGGTACAGAAATTAGGCCATTTCATAGAATCTGGTTTTAGTAATAAAAACAACAACAAAAAAGTGTTCTGACCAGCCACAGTGTAAATATTTAAATTTTCTTTTCAGTTAAAAGCTGACAAATTCATTAAAAATTTAAAAAAGACGAATGGCACAGCTGTGTATTTCAACCTCAAAATCATAAAATGCACAATAACCTACCCAGTTTGTGACAACCCACTGGTGGCAACTAATGGCACTAGGAGTTGCTAGTAACTTTATCTGATGAAACAAGAGATGCTGAATATTATCCAAGGCTTTGATTGCACAGTAGACAGCATTCTAAATGCACAGATATGGAAGTTTTAACACACCTGGGAACCAAAACTGACAAAAATAATAGGACAATTAAAGTAATTGACCCACTGAGAAACAAATTAAGTATAAAGAGTATTGCTGAATTGATAAACAGTCAAATTCTTAGCTGTTCATAAAATTCTTATGCTGCCACCCCTGAAGACTCAGCACAAAACATGCACCAGAGGATACCATGCCAAGCTGGAAAAGAAGCCACAAGGAGCCAGTGCTTTTCAGCACTTAATAGACCCAAAGGTGCCTAAGTCCATAGACCATACTGCCTCCAAAACACACTGCACCACTCTTGTAAAGGTATCAGGGACTTGACTGACTAATCAATGCAAGCAGCAGAAATCCAACGGAGGACCGCACAGACAGACACTTTCTTAAGTAGTAGATCTTGAGTTACAAATGCCTAGTGAAAGACTCAGCCCTTCTCTGCTGTATGTAAACCAAATTCTGTACCTGTCAGAAATTAAAGCATAGCATTAACAGCGTGACCTAGCGTCACTGGCAAGACTGTTGGGACCTTACACTCAAATAAACACCATGACTCATGACATGTCAGCCAGTCCTCACAGAGGGTCCTCAATGCTGATGAAACCGTTTTATTTAACTCACCCTACATCAGAGGCTTCAAGTGGCAGAATGATTTAGCTGTTGAGCAATGTGTAATCACTGACCTACAGTCGGCCTTACCAGGAAAGAGCCTTGCGAACCAAGGAACGTCACAACGGCACAAGCATTTGTACCTCTCCTTTGAGCAGCAGCTAGATGATACTGGCAGTAGTCACTTAGCATTCACATGGATGTTTCAAGAAATCCTGTGCCAAAAGCAACAGTCAGAAAGCCAGGGAGACAGTGAAGGCTGAGATGACATTACAGAAGGCCTGTCTGTCCTACTGCTAGAAATCCCCATCTGTGTGGTGACCACACATTATGCACATCACGCAGACCTTGGCAAGAGCAATGGATTAATGACCAATGCACTGTGAACACACACAACCAGCACTGCAGGCAATATTTCAGGACTGGGAAGATAGAGGTCACATAACTGTGTAAGCTCATTCCTTCTCCGCTGTGGCATATGAGTAACACAATCACACTGTCAACAGAAAACAGCTATTGTCACTTATCTCACATTTGGAAAGTGGCTCCAAAGGCAATCTGAAAGGGGATATGCACCATTCATAAAATTCTTGTTCCCAGTTACCTGCTGCTCCCTGACACAGTGGATGCCTTTGCTTGCACTGCCTTCCACAGGCATGCGCTAGGGATCTATAGGTCTACTGCTTCCCGCTCTGCGTCAAGTGTGGCTCTTCATCAATGGCAAAAAAACCTTTTTCTCGTGGTACATATCCTTGTAGGTCACCAAACACATTCTACTGCTGTCATTTTGGGCTGCTCTTGCAAGATGCCATTGCCCTGTGCTGGGCAAAAAGGTCCCGCACCAGTCCACAGAGATCAGTGCCTACCCTCTGTACTCGATAACTCTGAGTGGAACTCACTTTCTGGGCTTGCTGAAGATAATTCATTTGTCTATGGAAATGAAGAAGGACAAATTATGAGGGACACGCTTGTTGTTTCTGCATAATCCTTGATGGATATTTGTTGTGACATAAAATTTTCCGTATGTTGGAAGGGAGCAATAAACCATTATTTTCTGCATCACTTTCTTCCAGAGACTTTACTTTCCTGGATTCCACACTGTTCTTTCTGGAGATCCTCAGAAAGGCGGCTTGCAATTTGTTTGCCAAACGTTAAAAAAGGAAGATGTATATGGATTTCCAATACATGAAAAGCAAATCAAACAGCTCCTAAACTAACTGAAACTATTTACAACAAAGCAAAACTTGAAAATGAAGGGAAGGAGGGGCAGGGCATATTGACCGTTAAGAATTACCATACAGGATTAGGTCCCCACAGGAGTCCTGTTAATGTCATATAGTGCTTTTTACAGTCTGCAAAACTCCACTAAATGCTCTTTAGGACTGGACATGCGGTAAGTTTGCTGGCAAGGACATGCCTGTCCCCAAGATCTAGCACGCACCATGTCCCAAATCAGATCAATTAAGGCAAGAGCAACTCCTGAGGAGGGGAGTACGGACACAGGGCAAACGAGGCACAGCAGAACCCAGTCAGAGGCACTAAGACAAGCTCTGGAGAACAGACTACTGGGAAAAGAAGAGAAAGGAATGCTTTTGGATAAGCACTGCGTATGCTCAAAAGGAAAGGATAATCTCTTTGGGATTGAAAAAAAAAAAACTCGAAGTCATCATTATTCAAAGCAGAAATGCTTTGCAATCCTCCTGAGCATCTCCTTTCAGAACACAACAGCACCTAGAGTGACCATAAACATTTCTCTCTTCCCAGATGTCAAAAAAGTCCGCCCATGCTTAGAGCATTTGCTGTTGTGCAGTCCTTACAAAAGGTCACTTCTTCTTCTTTTTTTTTTTCCCTCTAATATCAGATATTGAAATATATTTTACTTTTTCCTCTTCTTGGACGGAAGGGTTGGATGAGACGGGTCTCAAGTGTCTGGTAAGGAACACTTAGAGTGATCTTAAATCACAAGAAAAGACTACTGGGGAGTCACAGATCATAATGACAAGCACTTTCATTAGATAAGCAGTCAGGTGTTTTATGTCATGAGTATGATTTTCAGAACAAAAATCAGGGTATGGCATGAAATAGTCAGCTATGGTTCTCAGGATTTGGCCCTATCTAACCTCATAAGCAGTTGGCCAAGGCCCTGCTGTCTTAGCTTCATGGTAGCCTCTTCTGACCCCTGCTGCTCCCAAACCATCTATGGGATTTCCACAGCTGTTGCAGATACTACTTCTGAAGCAGCCTAATGCAGTAGGCATTTTCAGGAAGAAATACATGTCCCAGCTGGACATAACAGGTATCAATTATGACCCAGATTTCAGTCAGCCAAATACATCATCATTCTGCAGCTACTCAAGCCATGGCCGAGTCCAAGTTCCTGGAGCCTAGGGCTTCCCGAGCCAAAGCAGCACGGTCTGAGAAACCCCATCACCCTGTTCACGGCTCCAGCTCTGAGGGGAAAGCTCTCCTGTGAACCGGTGCCTGCACACAAGCTGCGGGAAGAGCTGACACCCAGGGCAGGGAAACGGCACGTGAGCTCACAAGGGTTTGCAAAATGATGAGGGAAAATCCTTGACTGCCGCTGTAAAGACCTCATGTGTCTGCTGGGCAGGGGACAGCGCTGGGCCCCCGGTCATCCAGAGACAGAGAGGAAGGAGCCCCATCGATCCCACATCTGGCTTACCTCTGATACACCTGAGACCCACAGGTAATAGTGAATAAACATCTCCTCAGGACAAGCTCATGATGTTATCCTTCCTACAGTGAAATGAAAGAAATACTGGCACTTGGGGCTGATCGCCTGCAAAAAATAATTGCCCCCTTGTTTTTTTCAAGTCAGAACCAGATGCATAGCAGTCTCCCTTTTCATCAGGCAATACACGCTCAGTATAAATCTCCATTAGGAATGTCTTGCCCATCCCTAAATTCTCAGCTCTGGCAGTTGTATTGGATAGGGCTGCCGCTGCAGCTCAGAGCTGGCAATAAACAGTAATCTCCATCGTGGCAGTTTGTCCCGTATCTCTCATCTCGCCCACACCTGGGAGGCAATGGAAGCGCTGTGTCTAGCAATGGAAGTGCTGTGTCTAGCCTGCACTTGAATTATCCTTCACCACCAGTGGCAAACTGCGCTGCAAGGATGTGCAGCTCCTTTGGCACTGCCGAATCCCCAATACGTTGGGACAGCGACTGCCAGAGCGTTTGCGCATCAGAGGCCAGCACCGAGCGGATGTTACAGCTCGGAGCATTAATTTACTTTAAAGCACAAGCAATTATTTTCTAAAAAGTTTAACTACAGGAGCATAGGAGAACCGCTAAAATAGAGAGGTTTATGAACTTACTTCTTCTGAAAGACCTACATAAACCTAATCTCTTCCTTAAATTCCAGAAGACATAGTGTAATTGTCTAAAGCATAATGGGAGAGCAAGGATTTTAAGTATGACTTTTAATACATGCTATTATTATATAACATATCACAGGCACTTTATTTTCCCTGACAATGTCTCACAGGTTTAAAAAGAAAAATCTATACTGGTTGCATTTTTATGTGCACACTTATGGAGTGATGACTTGGACCATTCAAAGGTCCAAGTGAAAGCAAAACAAAGTGACAAGGGATTACTGGGGTTTGTTGCTGTCTTTCATTTTTATGGAGTTTTCATGGAATTATCACAGCACTAAATCACTTTCTTTATGTATCACAGAGGAATAGGAGCCTCCATCTTCCTTTTGTCTTCAGAATAGTGTCCTGAAGTTGTACAGCATTTAATCTGACAAATTTAAGACGTTAACACACATCATTAAGAGAGGATAAGACTGCATTTGAGGAATGTTAAGCTAAAGGAAAGTTTTGCAAACAGAATAAAAGAGGATACAAACTGACCATTGAAAAACCATCAGAATTCACGTCTAATTTTCAAGCTCAGCCTTACAGCAGCAAGTGTCTAGAACCTCCCCGCAGCTCCAACTAGCAACATGAAAACTCAACATCTTCAACAACGAACTTGGCAAATATTTGAAAGTTATGGCCGTGTGCAGCAACAGGCTGGACTCAGCTAGAAAGCCCCTTCCTCTGTCCTGTCATCTTTCCCATACTACCCAAATCAACTTAGCGTTGAACACTAATGTTTTGTTTTGAGCTGGAACCTTTCAGCTAAAGACAATTTATAAAAATATCTCCCGGGACCTGCCAAGTAGCACCGACCAGGCCAACCTCTGTGGTCACAGGGGCCAGATTTAGGCCTTGGCAGGACACAGCTGTGCCCAGCCCGCAAAGCGCGGCAGGACACGGGCCCTGCACCCTGCTGCTGCCCGGGATCATGTTCCTTTCGTGACCTTTAGTCAGTCACATTTTATTGCCAATAGCAACGGAGCAGGATCTGCTCACACAAAATAAAGCTACTGCTAAATTAAAAAAAGAAAAATCTTGCGCTCAGAATAATTAGTATGTAGACATGGAAATTCTTAATAACATGTTAACTATTGTTGGAAAGATAATTTGTGGGAGTTCTCTAGCTCCCTGTCGGCACCGCTTATCTGCTGGTTGGCATTGTTTAAAAGACAAAAAGTTTAAAGCCTTTCTGCAAACCAGCCCATTTTTTATTCAGTAAGTCAGCTCCAAGTAGAACCAAACTGAAAAAAAAGCAAACTTCCGCTATTTTATGCACCATGGAAACAAGAAAACTGTCAATCTGCAACTACCTGTTTGAGATCAACAGCTTTTGCTGCAGCAGTGTAGCCAAGAGGGTCGGAGATGTACAGCCTGTGCTTGCCCATAAAGGTGGGCATATCTCATTTTTTGCTTCACTCTCAAACGAGTGCAACTGTTAAAGCATAATGGAGATGGATGTCAAGGTGCATGTCAAACAGCACTATAGTCTAATAAAAGCTATAAACATTTCTTCACAAGTAATTTCTTACAGAAATGTCAACAGAGGAAAATATTCATAGTCTTTATCTGTAAATTCTACTGGGATAGGAAAAAACATTGATTTCCTAAGTGATCTCATACATTTAAATTTTCTTCCCAAATTGAAATATTCCTTGCTTGAGCCCTACGCAAGCCAGCTATTAAAACACACACACACATACAAAAGGAAGACAATATATGCTAATTTTGTTATTTTCCACAAGGAAATCTAGCAGCTTTTTTAACGAGGTAATTTGGTTGATGCACTATTTTACCGAACAGGTCTGCAGGAAGTGTTCAATCAGTTTTTGTACCTTTCAAATGTTGATGCTCACTTGGGTAAAGGCAAAACAGCTACATCTTTAAATCTTCAGTATAGCAAGCACTTAAAAGTTATACTTGAGCGTAAAGATCATGTGTATCACATTACCCCATTCAGTGGGATTCCCAAAGCGGTGCCCAGCTTAAGCACTTTGCCGTGTCAGGTTTGAAACTCCTGCGTTAATGAAGTTTGCTCTGGGCAGAATTAATGGCTACAACTGCCTAGGATGCTGGTGGCAGCCAACAGCCTCTCTACACTTGAACTTGCAACTTGATTAAAATAGACAGGGGGAGAAGTGATAGGACATTTTTAGTACCTCTAGTGAATGCAGAATCCAAGTTTACTGAGATAACACGGAAAAGGGCAGTACTATCCACCGATGCCGGAGGATTGAGCCTGGCAGCTGAAGCAGGGACAACTCTGTTTCTTTGCACCAGGCTAATTTAATACTCCTGCCCTTGGGAAATGAGAATTGGGCAGGTAGCTGGTTCTCACCAAACATAAACTGCGGGAAATCTCCAGCTCATTAGCATGACAGGCTGCAAACTAGGCCACATAAAGAGCAGACAGATGTATGATTCAATCCACTCGGTTGCTGTACTTGCATAAGGTACTAAAATCAGAGTGAAAACTGTTTCCTATCTCAACTTGTGTTACCCCAACGTGAGCGCTTGGCAAGTGGGGCAGAGATCTGCTGAGACTGCTTACGCCTTGCAGCTGTAACTCCGACTACTCGGAACAACTCCGAACTCTCCACCAGAGAAGCCAGCACGTCCGAATGGTTATTCCCTATCTGCTTGGCTCTCCACTGCAGAGCCAGGGAGAGGAGGACATCCTGGAGGACATCTGGAGGACATCTGTAACTAGCTACCTAGTTTTGTATGGGTGTAAGTGTGTGAAACAAAAGCTTAGACTACTTAATGTATTTCCTTTCAGGTTAAAATTTGTGTCCCTAATTTCATTTTAAACATGTGCTAACTGGCACAATGAATACGATCTTAGAAAAAACATCATAATGATCAAGTACATGACGTTACCATAATGATATAGAACACTGAGTTTTTTTCCCTTTATGTACTTGCCTGTAATTTCTTAAAAACCCAGCTGGAGAAAAATATGTCTTGTCTTCTGTCTACTTCTACTTCAGGCACTACCAGTCTGACATTTTGCTTTCAGCTTCTTGTAACATCAGTATTGCAATCAGAGATAGTTAAGATTTAGAAAATCTGACAAGTTATGGCAAATTATATATATATATAAAGTATCTGAGAGCAAACAGAAGAACAGAGACTGAATTAAGACGCAGGAGAAGGAAAAGAAACAGAATGTTGGGAAGGAAGATACAGACAAATATTAAAAAAAAGGGAGACAGTCTACTGTCCAAGGACAAACATTAAGCATTGTAGAAAAAAATAAAGCAGCACAAATATAGAGCTATACGTTCATACAGAAAACATACAGCCACATACATTATAGCCATGATCCACTAACACTTCTGCACATGCAGGATCAATGTCACAAGAACAGTGTTAGCAGGTAACATTATGCAAGTAATGTTATGCACAAGAGGTTGCAAGACTTGACCCTTTGCCATTTTGTGTGTGTGTGTCTATCTGTAAGGTATTTAAGCAGGCATTTTAACTCTGAGGAAGACAAAAGTCAAAAATAATAGGACCTGAGGGACACCTTTACCATGAAAGCTGGAGGAACCGCAGTTCTACAAAGAACTGAGGAACACCCTAAAGACTAATTATTTGACTACACGACCAACATTATTGTTGTGTTTGAGCCATAATATGCAAACCGCAACTTTTACTTTACACGTAGAATGCTTGTTGCTAGAAAGTGGGATCCACACATGAATTTTGGGGAATCCTGCTTAACCCATTAACTGCTATCCACCAGGAGCCTAATAGCAACTCCACAACGAATAGCAGCTACTTACCCTGTTGGGACTCCAGCAGTTTAATGAGACACTGGCTGCCCGTTTGCCTCAAACATGTTTATAATAACGAGAAGCCTTGATGGGGTAACAAGCAACTGCTCCACCTAATAAAAGCGTAGATTCCCTAGAATCACTGAAGCTGAGCTAGACATCTTGTTCTTGGATTAGCCACATGATATAACTTATTGTCCTAATTTTACAGATTGGAAGCTAAAGTGCAGTATGTTGTTTTTCTGTGATCAACTGGGAAGCCTGATAGGGCCAGGAGCAGAGCTGAGGAGTCAAGGTTGCTTAAGATGACAGCACAGACCATCTTCCTATAGAAGGAGGCACTGCTACATGTGATATAGCCTCCTAGGAAGTGTTTTACAAGACACTAAAAAACGGGTGAAAAAAAGTTTCCTCAGTAATATTTTTGAAAAAGTATCCTCACTTTGAATCTACAAAACCTGCATTAATTAAGCAATCTAGAAACCACAGTCTTCCTTCTCCAAGAGTTTCTGTCCGCGGATTTCCAAAATGCTGTAAAATCTCATGTACGTATGGGTCCACAAAATATGTGGAGGTGGACAGTCCCAATATTACTATTCTCTCGCTACAGCAGCAAATTGCCTCATATCTCAGATAATTCAGCAGACTTCTTGGCTCTTGTACTGAATTTTCTACCTATCTCTTATCAGTACTGCACTTCGGCTTCGTTTGCCAAAGGGAATGATCGAAAAAATACACCTTTGTAAGACTGAATACATACAAAAAAAGAATATTCAAGAAGCAATTCTGGTAGCAACAGTCCTTATTGAAACTGCAGTAGTCTTACTCTTCATTTATGCAATATACCTATACTGCAAAGTCTGTCTTGGAAATGCTTTAAACCAAGTCAAATTACGCATTCAGCACTGCCCACAACAAATGTTTATGCAGGACTTCTCTGTGGAAAATATTGCTTTTCCTGAGTAATATGAAATAGCGCTTTATTTAGATTAATTCAAATACAATATTTGGAATTTGCAAAATGCTTCTGGGGACCCAAGCTGGTTTACAGAAACTCGGGGTGAGTTTTCAGAGCCACAATGCCGTGAGTTTTACAGGAAGTGCATTCGTTTCCCTTGAAACGACAGCTCGACACCCTTGCAGCAGGAGCAGTTACCTTTAGCCTATAAAACATCATTTCTGCTCATGCTTCCTAAAGCTGAACATGCTTGTCTCTAAAAATAAGTCATGATGCTATCAGCAGCCCGATTTTTTTTTTTCCCCTTGGCACATAGAACCTGACACATCCAAAAATGAATGAGAGAGGCGGCGACCAAGAGGCCGGAGCCGCTGCTTTGGCCTCGGCTCCCGTGAAGGCGCCGGGGACGCGCGCGGCCGCCCCGCCAGGTAGCGCCACCAAGGGGCCGGCCGCGCGTGTCCGTGTTTGCGCGTGACGGCGTGCGCGGTGCCTCGGGGCCCGTCCGCGCGCGGCTGCGAGCGCCCGTGCCCGGCGGCGGCTGCGCCATGGCGGCTCCCCCGCGGCGGGCCCCTGGCCTTACCCTCGCCGCTCCCCTCCTTCTCCGCCATGGCGGCGGGCTGCGCAGTCGCCATGGCGACGCGGGCCGCCCGCCAGCGCCGCCGGGCCCGGCCCGGCCCGGCCCAGCCTCCTGCCCCGCCGCCGGGGCGCCCCCAGCGCCGGGATCGCCCGGAGCGGCGGCCCCCAACCCTTAACCCTTAGCCCAGCGCGAATGGGGGGCGCCCGGGGGCGGCCCGGGCCGCGGCGCTGGGAGCTGGCGCTGCGCCGCCCCAGGCCGGCAGCGCCCGTCGGGGCCGAGCGGGGCCTCTGCGCAGAGCCCCGTGTCCGGGTCCTGACATGGGGGCTCCCCTGGAAACCCGCGGCTTCCCTCGCGCCTGAGCCCGGGAAGGGGGGAGGTCGGTTCGGTGTGAGTAGCCCCGCTCTGAAGCGGCTAAAAGGGCCTGCTGCCCGGCTGTGCCAAACAGAACTAACGGCTCCGTTTCCGTGCAAGGGAGAGCTTCGCAATTCACGGTCCTTTGGACTCCAAATTTGAACAACAGCGAAAGCAGAGAAAATACAGAATAAAAATAAATAAAAAGAAATAATATTTCAATATATCTGTACAAATAAAGTTTTTATGAAATCTCGAGGACTAGAGCCTTCTCCTTGCCGTGGCCCATGCTTGTTTTTGAGACGCGCGAGCTCTGCAAGGCGCAGGTGGGTGCTGCCCCGCGCGCCCCACGGGACCAGGCCCTCAAACATCCCCTGCGCAGAACTAGGGCTTCCTGGCTCCAAAAAGTAACTCGCTTTTTAATAACATTTGATGTTCACAGTAAATAGAAATCCCTGATGCATTTCAGCATTTTATTTCTGCATTTTTATTGAAAGCAGCTCAGAATAAAGGGAATATAATGGGTAACCAGGTAAATGCACAGGTACGCTCTTGGGAAAAGCACTGATGATGCTCTCTGAACAAAGCTGATCCCTCCGAGTGGTTATCTGTAGACTTGAACAGTTATGAGAGTAGCTAAGCATTTCAAAGTACATATTTGACCGCATGAGGAGCATAATTTGTTTCCTCTCAAATAGGAAGTTTTGGCAAGAATAGCATACAGTGAAAGGAAGAGAACCTAGCAGCGGCACAAGGAAAGGCTTGTCTTCATCACAGTGATCCTGTTTCTCATTCCCTCAACCCCTCCGCACACAAAACCTCTGTCTTTTCTGGTCCTGTGTCTGTGCTGGATCAGCCACATTTCTGAAACTGAAGAAAAGTATAAAACACATTGTTGGACAAGCTCAGAGCTTTCCTATTACTTCCCTCTCCTGCCCCAACTGTGAAATTTCATGTTCTCCGATATTGCTCTCCAGCATTAGGTTTCTTGTGTAATTTTCCTTATTACCTGATTCAACAGAGAACTTTTAGCATTCTACAAATGCTAAGGTATTCAGAATGTTTACCAGGCTCCCCTAATAAATACTTTTTAAAATCCTGTTCATTTAGGTTTTCATGCCAAATCCATATCCAAAATATGGATCACTAGCAGTTTTAAAATAGATAAAAACTTTGTTTATAGGACTGATTTATGAAGAATCTTGTTTTTTTACAGTTGCCTTTGACTTCAAGTGAATTCTTGCAAATATGAAGAGAGAAGACAGGAATTTCACTCAGTAATTTTAACATCTTCCCCGTAATTTCACCAGGAGCTGTGCTTGGCCTACCTCACCAGCTCAGGGGTTTAAATCCGTGTCTTCTCCCCACGCTTGATTTAACTTCCTCTGAGAACGAGGGAGACAGAAGCAGAGTATGGAAGCTAAAAAGAAAAGGGAAATCATTCCCTCACTTCCAGTTGGAGATGTTGCACAGTCACAACTGCATCCTACTGTACCAACTGAGCTGGATCCTCACCAGCTGCTACAATAGGACAGCATTACACCAAGCATATAAAGGTATTGGTCAAATCATGGATTTTTGCACTCAGTTTCATACCTTTAACCTATTTGCAAAATCTTTTTGTCATTTACAGCCATTATTAATGTCAACAAACAATATTTTACCCTACCCTGCCCATGTTGTTGAGATTCCACTCATGACTATTACTGTAAATCAGAGTGCATTGTCTGCATCCCCTGCTCCAGCCTTGAGTTTCCTTTTGCTTTGAATAGCTCATGGCCAAATGTCAACACCTGTTTCCCTTTCTTCCCCCACCTCCTGATACACAGGATTTGGGTGTCTTGGATGTCTACGGGAACAGAACAAATTATGGGATGAGAAAGAACTTCAAAATGAAAACTGTTGACATTTCCTGGCAACATAGCTTGAAAAATGAATCACAGATTCACAGAATGGTTGAGCTTGGAAGGGACCTCTGGAGATATCTAGTCCAACCTTCCTGCTCAAGCACCTATAACACATTGTACAGGATCATGTCCAGGCAGGCGTTAGTTTTTCCAAGGGAGGAGACTTCACAACCTTTCTGGGCAACCTGTGCCAGTGCTGTCACCCTCAAAGTCAATACATTTTACCTCATATTCACATGTAACTTCCTGTTTCAGTTTCTGGCCATTGCCTCTTGCCCTGCCCCTTGACCTGCTGGTAACACTCTTCCTAATGCAGCCACCAGGGCACATTGCCAGCCCATAGGACCAAGGTCCTTCTCTGCAAAGCTGCTTTCCAACAGGTCAACTCCCAACCAGTACTCGGGTATATGGTTATTCCTCCACAAGTGCAGGACCCTGCACTTGTCCTTGTTGAACCTCATGAGGTTCCTCTCCGCTGAACTCTCCAGCCTGTCCAGGTCTCTCTGAACAGCAGCACAACTCTTGGGTGGGTATATCAGCCATGGCTCCCAGTTTTATATCTTCAACAGACGAAGAGGGTGCACTCTGTCCCTTCATCCGGGTCACAGATGAAGAGGCTGAACAAGCCTGGACTCAGTACTGGGTGGACACTTGGGGGACACCACTAGCTGCAGGCCTGCAATTACTGTGTCACTGATCACCACCCTCTGAGCTCTGCCATCCAGCCAGTCTCCAATCCACCTCACTGTCTACTCATCTAACGCCCACTTCCTAAGCTTCCCTATGAAGATGTTATGGGAGAGTGTTGAAAGCCTTGCTGAAGTCAAGGTAGACAATGTCCACTGCTCTCCCCTTACCTTCCCAGGCAGTCATTTCATCATAGAAGGCTATCAGATCGGGTAAGCATGATTTCCCCTTGGTGAATTCATGCTGACTAATCTTGATCACCTTGTTTTTCTGCACATGCTTACAGATGACATCCAGGGATGGATGAAAGGCCAACTGGCCTATAGTTTCCTTCTTCCCCTTCTTCAAGACTGGTGTAACATTGGCTTTCTTCCAGTCTTCAGGCACATCTCTGTTCTCCATGACCTCTCAAAGATGATGGAGAGTGGCGTAGCAATAACATCTGGCAGCTCTCTCAGTACTCAGGGCCCATGGATTTGGGGGCATCAAGTTTGCCTAAATGATCTCTAACCTGATCCTCCTCGACCAAGAGAAAGTCTTCCTTTCTCCAGACTTTCTCTCTTGTCTCCAGGGTTTGGGATTCCTGAGGGTAGAAGGAAAAAATGTTAACAATTGTGATGCAGATAAAATATTGGATCTGAACCACATGACTGTTTCCCTTCTAACTTGATGCACAGACATCTCGAACCAAGAGTATGAGTGGGCTGAAACAACTAATCATGTTTTGGCACAGACAAGTACAAAAGGAAACCCAGAACTACTAATTCAACAGCTTGGAATATCAGCTGCTACATGCAAGATCTTTGAAGAGCTCCTCTGAAGAGAACATACCCTTTTAAACTTGGAATTTTTCATTTAAAAAATGTCAGAAATATCTCAGGGAAAAATACAGAAGAAACCATCAATGTTGATACAGTCTGAATTCAACAAAGTCTAATGGAGGTAAAGTACCCTTACTTCTGCACAGATTTGCTCAGCATTAAAAAAATCACTAAAATGAGAAAAATGATGTAAAAGATCAAGTATTTTCAGGAGGCACAATAGCATCCAACAAAGAGCTGACCCCTTTGTGATTTGGGGATTGCAGTGTTTTGACGATCTTTATTGTGAAAAATTCTTGAACGTCTTCACTATGGGACTCTGCCTGTGGATCCATACAGACCAAATAACTGAAGACACAAAGATGCATGTTCCTTTGCCCTTCTCAGAGAAAGCAAGCCCACCCATACTCCTCTGCCTAAATTGCTACTGCCAAAGCATCTTTCTGTGGTAATGCCCTTTTCCACCAAGATAACATGAAAGACACCACTGCATTTGGCACCTTAATTCCACTCTTCCTTTGCAATCAGCAGCTGATTCAAGTGAGTCAGTAACACTTCTTCAAAACAGAGTATTATCAAAACACTATCTGTTCACTCAAATGATACAAAGCAACAGATACAAATGAGAAAAAGACTATTTTTTACCTATGCGTACCCTCCCTGCAATTTTGGGGGTAATTCCATTAAGAGCAGATACTTCATTCCTTGATGTGTGGGAGGGAAACACATCTTCCTGCTTCTTCTCTTTCTTACCTTAGAGTCTGTGGATCCTGTGTTTGGACCAGATGAAGAGAAGCCTCATAGATCGGCCATGGCCTCACAGTAGATATACTCACCACTAATATCACTGACATTGACCTCTCCAGGACTGCTGCTTTTTTCATTACAACCGTAACTATTTTGTTTTATTTTTGAAAAAGAAAGCAAAGCCTTTCTGGTGCAACTCTGAATAGGAGTAAGCAATAAATCAACATGATAGTTCCTTCATATTCCATATGGGTAATAAACAAGCACTTAACCCAAGAAGCCCAAACTCTGTCCTCCTAAATAAGCTCTCTGAAGGTATGATTTCATGTGACATGTGAAGTTCACTGAGGCTGAAAGGGGAGGATCAAGCTTTTTCTTCTATTCTTGCCCTTCTTTCTCTACTGTTGACTGCACATCCTCCTTCCACCTTGTGCTGGCTCTGACATTCATTGTGAGCCGATTTGTCTCGCCCATGTAGCAAAAGGTAATCAATCAAAAGTGGATTGTTTCCTGCCATGTTAATAAGTTCAGCAAAGGGTCTGACAAGTACCTGAACCAGCATAGGCAGGGTGTTGGACCGTGCAATTAGAAGTGAGGAAGAAATATGGAGGAAGACGGCAGAAAGCGTGAGACATTATTTTGGAAGGTGAAAGCTCAGTTGTTGGCTGAGCCTGTAAATCAAACTCAGAAAGAAAAAAGCTAAAAAGTAGGTTCAAAGGCAGTTTATAATGACTACATCTCAAATTCTTCTTAGTCCACAGGATGGCACTGGAGCAGCCAGGCAAATATCTCCTGCTGCCCATGTACAGGTACGATCCTGTGGATGTTTAGATGTTGCTCTCCTGCCTCAGCAAAGTCGCATTTGGGGAAAGTGATTGAAAATACACTAAAATAGAGTTACTGAGAAAAGGGAAGCACTTCTTCCCCTCAGCAATATTCCTCAATGTCAGAGCACTACTGACGGGGCTTAGCCTCTGTGACTATGCCTAAAAAGCTGTAGCAGAAAGGAAAACTTCACTTTTATATCCAACTGCCTGGACACTGTTCTCCAGCCCACCCAGACACAGAAGTGGCCCTAGAGATCCACATATTTTAACCTTCAGACTTTATTAACATTAATTATATCTGGAAGTGAAGCCAGGATCCCTGAGAACACTCCGGCAGGAACAAAATACAATAATCCATCTGCCTAGCAACACAGGTTGCCATGAATACTTCTCCCTGTGCTCCACACTCAGCATCGGATCTCCATTGAATACAGAGCCAAGTTCAAGGGCCCTGTACTGGTAGTGACAGCCTGTGTCTTTGCGTGAAGACCTTGGCTGCTATATTCAAGCCACTTGTGTTCCTCTGGAGTCTGGAAGGTGCCAGCCAGCAGCATGGAATTCCTGCATGAGGGAGCCCGGACTTTCCTGGCAGCAAGACCTTGCCAGTGGAAGCACATTTGTGGGAGGTGAAAGTGGTGCCCCCAGACCCTCAAAAAGGCAAATGCCATTTCTCCTTTCTCTGTTTTGTTTTGTGTCAAAACTCCCAGATATCAAATTATTCAATTTACATACTGAGGAAGAAAAGAAGAAAAATGCGTGGTACTGAATCCCTGGAAATACTGTCTGTAATCCCCATCTTAGGAAGTCCTTGAGCTACAAACCACTCGCACAAAACTGAGAATGAGTATTTAGGATAGCTATTTGCTTTGCTCTCTACTCAGCACCTGCTTTAGGCCACAGTTGAAATAAAATATTCAAAGATATGGACCTTTGATCTGACCCAGAAGACTTGCTTTTATGTTCTTCAAGAAGAGAAAGACTTTTCGATATATTTCTTTATATATTTAAGGGAGGCCCTCTGATAATATAGCTCTCTAGAAGATGTGGAAAACATGTAAGAAAAAATAACCACAGGTTTCAAACTAACAGTATGACAATTACAGTTGAATGGGAATATCAAACATAGGTATTATGAGTTTGTAAACACAGGCATAATACCAGGTAAAAAATATATAAAACACAAGTATTATAATATTTGTGTGATAAATACTGTGAATCTAGCCTTAGAAAATGCTTATTTTGCTGTTTGTTATATGATTAGATTGCACTGAGACATGTAAAGGCCAAGGTAAATATGCCCAGAAAGCATTCTGCAAAGCCATCCAAAACAACACATAACAGTTAACATGGGGTTGTCATAGAGAGAATTCCTATTACCATTAAGAGAGGAGGAACTAAGAGGTAAATGTTACACATCTTGACTCAGTATGGCATCTCAAGGGGTCAAATAAGACATAACAGAATGCTTTTTAACACTGAGGAAAATCATCCTAGTATGTTCATAGTTGAATTACTTTCTTTTAGAAATACCATTAAGATTACTCAGGTATCAAGATATTGCTACCCTGACTAGGTTAGTAATTATCATAATCAAAATGAATCTGGGCATAAGAAAAAACACAGATTTAAACTTTATCCTGGATTTTGATGATTTTGCTTTTTTTTCAGAACGCAAGTCTTCATTTATTAAAAAAAAAAAAAGGCTAGACCATCTGTCTGCAAATATATGTTTGGAGGATTTATGTCACATCCTTTTAAATCCACACTAAGAGACTAGAGGGAGAAAAGAGGGAGAAAAACATGTTCTCTCAGAAGTCCCATCGACTTAATGTGTTCAAGATCTCACTTTACTATCCTGCTCATGTTAACTTCAGAATTTCAGTGGGAGTATAGTTAGGGTCTGCATGCTTGATCTTGGTTTGGTTCACAGTTCATTCACCTCCCACTGACACAAATGGCACAGGATTACAGCTAGTGCTATAACTTCATCTCAGTGCTTATTCATCTCAGCATTTTTTTATTCAAAGGACTAATTGCATAGCTAGCTTATTTTTCCAGGTTCCTGACATTTTATTACTGCCTAAAAATAAGCTTTGCAGAAGTTAAATTCCTTTCCATATTTAAATAATGTTAAGTTCCTGCTAAATTGAGATGTTAGCCAAAACATCTGATGTGTGAACTTTGTAAACTTTCTGTACATTTACTATTGTGAAATTAAGATCACCTAGAAGGAAAAAAAATCTGAAGTATAATACTTTGTTGCTAGAAGAGGTAAAAAAAAAAAAAAAAGAGCAGAACTAACATACTTTCAATGAATCAAGGAATATTACCTCTACTTTTAGAATAAGAAAGAAGTTAAGCCAGTTTTACCAGCAAGAGTTGACATTTTGGTATATTCCTCATTCTAAGAGAAAAGTATGTATATATATATATATATATAAATATATATATTTAAAATGCTGCTCTTGTTGGAAACTTTACCAGAGTAACTGCTTAGATTTATCATAAATCTAGAAACAGAAAGGCCTTGTCTCCTGGGCTGTTCAGACATAGTAACTCACACGACGAAGACAGAATACTCGGGCTGAGGGTTTTAGTGGGGCTGCGTGTGAGTAGGCAGAGGCACTGCCGGCTTTTGTAGCATCTTTGCTGCCCAGCGCCAAGGAGAACACGGGCCTGAGCGGATCAGAGCAGGACACCGATTCAGCTGAAGAAGCGTGTTGTGGTGCTTGCTGGTTTGTGAGCTGGGCCGGTGCAGCAGAAGGGCCTGCGTTAAACAACCAGCCAGGGGCTCTGGGAATGGAGCGGCCACCGAGCAGCAGCCTGAGGCTTCTGGCACAAGCGTGCGCGGGCGGACGGAGGGCCCTCGTGGTCCTCAGGCTGTTTGTGCTGGTCCCGTTGGGCTGTGTGTCACCCCGAGCGAGCGGCCGTCGTGCGCTGCTCACAGGGAGGCAGGCGGAGGAAGCATAAGCAGGGCCTGAGGGGAAAAGGAGCAGCACATGGAGAATACCTGAGGTAAGGGTGAAAAAATAGACAGGTTTTTGAATACGTGAGGCCTTTTCGGGCCTTAAATAAAACTGGCATTCCTCAAACAGAATACAGTGGTAATAATTTAGCTTTATCGTGTTAAATCATTTGGACTATTGGAGAGCAATGGCTAGCAGGTGCCCGCAGGATAAAGGTGAATGTTTGCAGAGGAAGATGCGGTAAGGACATTAGTCTTGCTGGGCAGAGGGACAAGAAGTTATCACTTGCAGAACCCTACGGGGTGAGAAAACTGCAATGTGCTAAACTGTTTCTAATAGATAGTGTACACAGATGCAGATAAAGGAGATTTAACAGGAAGAAGTTACTTAAATATCCCGATAAAGCCACTTAAATTATCTGAGGGTTGGACATTCAGAGCAGTATTGCTTAAGGATTTATGTACCTGTGCAGCGAACCACAACCAGGGAAATGAAAAATAACCTGAAAAATAATGCAGGAAAAATAGGCAACAAAATATTAACGGGTTGTTTCCCTACCAGGTAAGTTCTGGTTTGCTGAGCAGCCATGCAAACCCTTGCACAGCACAATGCAGGCAGTGACAGCAGCTTAGGCCGCTGTTGTTGATCAGACAGTTGCCCTACACACAGTTAGTTGGGAAACTCTGCTCTCAGCACTCTTCATGCTTTTTTTTTTAGCTACTATTAAATTAAAAAAAAAGCCAATTAGTATAATAAACTGAGCACTATTTAGGGCAATTGTACAATTCTCTGCAGAGGGAATGGGCTGGATGATACTCTAGGATTTCTTTCGTTCCTAATGCCCATTCGACTTAGTCCAGTGGACATGTATATATATAAATAAAATCCTTTGCATGTGTAGTTCCATTTACTGTGGATTAGCTGCACATGTCAGATTACTCCAGCATGTAAAGATCTGTAATGACAGCTCACCTGTGACCAGTTACCTGTTCACTTAAGGAAATTATGGCTACGAGTTACGCACAACAGTGAAAATGGGCTACCTAATACCTGCCCAAGTTTTAAACTGATATCCAAACTCTTACAAAGTGGAAATACAAGTTTAATAATCTATTTTACACTGGGGTTCAGTAGGCTGTAGGTAGAGAAATGCTTCCCAGTGCTATGTCATTAGCGGCATGATTTACTATCAGGGATAGGATAGCTATGTAAGTAAGTTTTAAAATGGCATTATTTACATTTTGAGATAGTTATTTTTATTTTCACATAACTGCTAACTGAAATATACTGTTAAATCATAACATTTCTCTGTTTTATACATGCTATATGATACAGAAGTGGGTTTTTCTGGCATTGCTGAACACATCATCTCCATCTTGAAAGGTATAGTTACTGTGAGTTAGGTTAACAGGGCCAAACGCAGCGTGTAAAAGGGAGAGAAGGTTTTAACTAAAGCACAAGATCTGGAAGCCTGAAGAACAAGCCTTGCGGCAGTGATTTAAGGCAATGCTTTTTTCTTTTTTTTTTTTTCCTTCCACTGCTGGCTGGCATCTCCTCCGCTCTGTAATTCAAGAACCGGATCAGGACAAGCATGGGTACTCCAGACACACCTTCTCCCTCTTTTTCCCTCACCCCGGTTGTTCAGTGCACAGCACACTTGATACTTTAAACTGATAAACTAAAGCTGTGACCCAGGGAGTCGCATATCCCATTCTGTCACTTCTCATGCAGTGCAGCTGCTGGAAAAACAACTACTGCAACTAAACCAGACAGAATCTGTCAGTGAAATTACTTATGTGTTTTTTCTCTGTTGGTAGACTTCAGCTGTAACCATGAGTAAGTCTTTTAACCCCTATTTTGCAAACACACATATAAGCAATTTTGCGTCTGTAATAATTTACAGGATTGATATCAAACTTTCAAAAGCCTCTGATATCACTGAAAAGTAACATCATATCATCCTTCTATGCACATAGGCTGAGTAAGCAGTGTTAGTGTTGTGTATTTTGTGCATTCTTTAAGATAGTATTTATACTTCTCTACCCATCCCCTTTGCAAGTAGTTTGTCTCCTTAGATATAGTGTGGAAGATCCAAGACGTGTTGGAAATAAGAGACTGGAAAGAGAACTGAAACACAGTATTAAAGAGTGGGAGCTCTGAATTTGTAGCCACAGATACAAGCAAGTGTAGCAGCTACCTGTAGAGAACACAGCAAGAAAGGAGTGCAGGAGGAATGAATGGTCTAGGGCAGATGGTATACCCAAGGGCTGGGCCTTTGGAAGAAGTTCTCCTTCTGTGTACTTTGTGCCTCATAAACATCCAATGGTGGTTTTGGAAGCAGACATGTTCCCTGGCATGTTCCCTTCCCTGGCATCTGAACCCCTTCTCTTTCTCACAGTGAAATTTTTGTATGATTAGGAGAAGTCCAGGTTTCACAAAGATTCAAGTAGACAAGCCCATGATCTCCTGCAAAGTACAAGACACTACTTGGCCATCTTGCTGACCTCTAGTCCTACCACTAGGAAGTTCAATGAGATTAAATAGGAAGGCGGTAGAGGAGCATGTTCTCCTTTTTGACCGATGGTGAAATACAAACACCCTGGGTCTCGCTAGCAAGCCTGCATGGATATTGCCGTCTTTTCAGTAAGCAGTTCATCTGCAAAACCTTCCAGCATGGCTACCAGCAACCTGCCAAGATGCTCAAGAAGCTGGTAGCCATGGAGATAATATACACGATCCTTCTGATCTAAAATTTTAGAAGCCTGAGAATTCCTTATTCTCCTAAAAACTCTAGCAGCCAAAATTTCATCACATTTTCAGAAAACCACTGAAAATCTACTCAATAAACATGAGACAGTCCTAGACAAAATAAGTCACTTTGAGGGATTACCTTGTTTCAACAGTACAAGAAACTAATTTTTAGAGCTCCCTTTTTATCATTTTCCAACCTATACTCAATTGCCATAAAATAGGAATGCATAAAATTATTGGCCTTGAGCTACTGGTTTCCCTATAGATTTGAGAAATGATTAACACAGAGGAAAATCTCTGATTTCAGACTTCAGAAATAGTGAATACCATCTCTTTTTCTCAGTAGGGATAATCTTCATTAATATCAGAGTAACACAGGGGAGAGAAAAAAAAAAAAAAAGCTCCACAAATTCACTGATCACTCAGAGCTCCCAGCCTGGCATTTGGACTTGCATAAGATGTGGCTGGTCATGAAGGTCTTGGTGCTGTTAGCAGCATACTGGTGGTTCTTGATTTTGGGAAGATGTATCCTGCTTCTTTTGAGGCACCTATCCCCAATTCTTTTGTCCTTTCTCCCAACATCCTTTAATAATTTTGTGATTGTATTTAGTAGGTAACAGTTTTATATCAAGGATAATATTTCAAAGGCAAACCTGGAATATAATGTCTGCTTTTTATCAACTTGGCAACTGCATATAATCACATGGAATTAATCCACTTAACCTTGTATTGTCACTTGGAAATCAAGAGTAAAAGTGCTGATATCTGGCAGCAGGAGAAAGAGCATGTGTGATATCTTTTAAGAAAGACAGATAACTACTGGAAAGAGAAAAAGATTTGTGAGATATTAGTGTTAGAAGAAGAATTAGAATGAAACTTAAATAAGAGGATTTCAAAATAGAAATGAGGAATATAAGTGAGAAAGCACAATCAAATGCTTGAAAACAGAAGCATCGGAAAACAAAAGAATGAAAGAATAAGCATATATGGATTATCCAATAGGAAAGTTGTGTCTGTCAGCTTTGAAGCTTTTAGTTTTGAAAAACTGAAAAGAGAGGAGGATCTAGTGATCCAAAATATCTGCAGCTCTACATGGCTAATGGAAAAATCCCACTCTTGAGGCATGCACTCGTACTCTATTCCAGTCATAAAGTATATACATATACTTAGCTTTACCTCATATAAGTAACCCAGTGAGTTCAGTAGCAAGCTCTGACAGCATAAGCAGCACTTCTCCCTGTCTACACTCCCAGTTTCAACAGATGCAGTCACAGTAAAGACTGGGGCGGGGGGAGAAGAAAAAAAAAGAAGAGAGAAATCAAATGTAATCGCCAATTCAGATAAAATATCAGAATAAAATCAAACTATGCTAAAAATACTAAAATAAAATTCATCTCAATTTACTTTATAAATGCAGTTCTGAATATATCTAAAGAGTAGAAAGAGAAGTTAACGTACTGTCACCCAGTATAGCAATATTATTGTAAAATACAGGCTGTTTGTATTTTTAAAGATTTTTGTTACCTGCAACAAGCCATGTCATTGCTCATTATAATTCTGTGTTCCATGATTTTCCTTTTCTTAACTGTAAGAAATGTAATCCCATTCCAGTATTGCCTAGAGTAACAAAATCCCTGAGGTGATTCCAGGAGACACACTAGTAAAATTGGTTTAACAAACTTGACCAATGAAGTAAAGCCAGCTTCAAATTTCACCCAAACGGATTAAAATCCAGCACACACTCTGGAAGAGCAGAGTGTTACTCAGTGTACTTGTAAACTCCACTTTATCCAGAGCTGTTCTGGACATGCCCCAAGACAGCACCCTCTGCTACCGCGGGGCCTGGCTGCTGGCAGCACCCGGCCCGTGGCCCTCGCTGCCCTTTCGCCCTCCCCGTCCTGCCTGTCCAGGCGGGTTATTTAATCGCCCGCAGTTTGCACTTTCCTCCTGCGCTGCTGCCTGTGAGCCAGGGGCTCGGGCAGGTGCCGTCCAGGGCAGGGCTGCGGGAGCAACCCTTGCTGGCCCCGGAGCAGATCATAGAACCATAGAATCACAGAATGCCTCTAGAGGTCATCCAGTCCAACCCCCCTGCACACGCAGGGTCACCTAGAGCACGTGGCACAGGACTGCGTCCAAGCAGGTTTGGAAGATCTCCAGAGAAGGAGACTCCACAACCTCTCTGGGCAGCCTGTTCCAGGGCTCTGTCACCCTCACTGTGAAGAAATTTCTTTGGGGGTCCTGCCCCATCTGCGCCTGCTAATGGCCCTTGCCAGCACTGGCCAGGGTCAAATCGGACTGCACAGTGCTCCAGCAAAGGGAAACTCTGCCTAATTATGGTATTATTATATTTTATTATATTATTGATGTGATGATCAAAATGAAGTGCCACCATGATATGTAATTCTGGTAAACCAAAGTACCTTTAAAGGTAGGGGAAACCCCAGTGATGCTGCTTGCAGAGAGAAAGCATTTGACACGCACACAGTTAGGGGAGGGAATCCAGGGCAAATGATGAACACAGGAAGGAAAAAGCACCAAGGGCCAGTGAAAGAACAAAGGAAATAATGAGTGAGAAATTACCAGAAGTATCTCTTCGTTATGAAGATTCTCCAAATAAACGGTAGACCAAATTCACTACAGCTGGTTTCTGATTTCTTGCTGGTTGCTAAAGCACAGCACTAAGTACAAACTTGCATTGTGAAGCCAAAGGACTTGGACAGTGATTGCTTGAGCTAGTTTCTATGGAGTTAAAAAAAACCCTCTTGGCTTTTGTGGTGAGTCCAGCTTCACTCTAAGATTAGACAGAAAAGTAGAATATGAAGAGAAAAAAAGTTAGTTTGGAAAATTCATTTAAAGATTTGCCATCTGAAAGATGTATATTCATTTCATTTAAAGCTGTTCAGTTATAGCATTAATTTTCTCATGTAATTGCTTCTTTTTCAACTCCTTTATGTTTGTTTTTTTTTTTATCCTTAATTGCCTTTTGTGTGTCAGTCCATTATAACTTCATAGTTCTGCTAGAGCATCTGAGCTTTTTCCACATTAAATAGATTGGCAATAAAAAGATCCTTCTAGATCTCAAGGACATTGTGATTCTTCCATGTTGAAGGTGCTAGAGCATGGGGTAAATGTGACTTTTTTCATTCCTTTTACCGGTACCCTTGGTTTTGGTCTGGAGTTGGTAATTGTTATGATAGACAAGTGCATTATTGTCACTTAGCAACCAGCTTTTATTTTATTTCAGAAACTCTGTATTCGATAACAGATTGCTAAAGCAGTTCTTTGTTATGACCAGCATGCTGTGCTCTCCTCGCTTATTTATTTCTTTTTATTTGTTTTACATTTTGTTGGTGGTAATCACTTACTCTGGTGGTAAGTAGAGAGGGAGGGAAACAGGAAAACCAAGTGCAGATGCCTTCTCTCACAGAGGGATACCCAGGCAGTTTTGTTTTCTTTTGTATGAAAAAGAATTCATAAAATCAGAGTCTCATTGAGGCCCTGACCCTGTTGTGAACTCAGCAGAGTCACGGGGGTCCCAGGGCAGGGCAAAACCTACAGGACACAGAGACTTGGATTGTAAATTGTGCCCATTCACACTGCTGCATAAAACACTTTGATACTATTTAAAAGTATACTTTGCTTCATGTTTGGTGTCAAAAACTTTACCTAGATGGCCTAGGAGAGAGTTAGATAGAGGACTGAGAATTTTACAGCAGAAAGCCACTGGCAAACTCCCCATCCTGCCAGTGCCCTTGGTTTTGCTGGCACTGCTCCTTTAAAGCAGTGCGACCTGCTGGGATACCCGGTTCAGGTGTAAAATCCCCAGTGCAAGGGCTGCCCTCCTGCTCCAGGAGGATCCTGGCCACGTCCCTGGGCTATGGATGGGGAGCAGCAAGGTCAAGTGTCTGTTCTTGTTCTCGGGGTTCTTGCTGAGCAGGGCAGGGGGCTTGTGTGGGCGAGAACAAGCTGGCAGGGGGCTTGCTGAGCGTTGGGAGGCTACATGGGAGCTGTGTGGGCATCTGTGAGCAGCTGGGCTACTGCTGTGACAGGAGCTGCTGTTGTGCTGAGTCTGCTGTGGGAAATGGTGCTGCTTTTCCCCACCCTGAATATAGAGCAGAACTTATTCCAGCAGAGTGGGTCAGAGAACAGTCTATGAAAGTTGTTCTGGTTCAAAATGGTTTTTTAAGTATATTATTTCATGGGCTAAAATGCGGTTTCCTAAAAATCTATCTGAACTCTCATTTATATTGCTTTTCCATTTTTCTTTATTTAAAGATGCTATAGTACATATCCTTAAAGTTATATGCTATTAATGCTTGTCCTCTTACTTTGCTAATACAAAGTTAAATTTTACATAGTTTTCTGAATCAACACATGTGTAAGGAGGAGAGGCTGGAAAGGGTAGTTACTCTCTCACCATTTGTGCTGAGTGGTTTTCCTCTTGCCGTGTGTGTGTTTACTTATTCTGAGGTGTAACAGGGCATTGCAGCTAGACTTCTGGAGTGCTGCTCACAGAGGCAGGAGCAAAGAAATCCTGAGATCAGGACTGTGGGAAAAGGTGGCTTTGTGCTTTCCTGGCTGGGCGCTTGCTGGAACTACCTTGGCAGCCCTTGGGATGTTGTAGCAACAACCGTGCAGGGCTGCCAGAGGTACAGGGTTGGACAACAGCAGTAACTTGCAATTGGTGCACAACAGTCTTGGAAATTTTAGGGGGCTTGTTCAGGAAGGCCTACTCAGCCTGAAAACCATCCCCTATGAGCTGAGGAGGGGTGACGGAGTAGGCAGCCTGACCCCGGCAGTGCCTGGTGCCACGGAAGGTGTGTGGCAGGCTCCCTTCTTGTCCCTACCACAGCAAGAGGGGAAGGACATATTATATATAATATAGTATGGCATTGTACAGTAGGACATATATATTCTATTATACATAATTACAGTATAAAGATGATAGGAGATGCAGTGTCTGGTGAGCAGCGTGGAAAGGGTAGAGCATGCAGGGCACTACAGCAGGAGGGAGCGAGGGAAGGAAAAAACTGAGCAGTCAGTCACCTGGACATTGAATGTCTGTCCTTTGCTGTACATTTTTTTTTTTTTTAAGGGAGGGGGGCAAATTGAACAGAAAAGCTGTGTGAGGCAAGAGCTGGTCTGCCAGGTGTCAACTGAGTTGTCCTGCCACCCATGCTGCAAGCCTCCCTCTTCTGAGATCCTGCAGCATTAGTTACCTGTATTGGCCATACGTTCCTTCTGATGTAGGTGCAGGAAGGTACCTGGAAGTGACACTCCAAAGCCTGCTTCTGGTTGTCTGGAGAGAATGATTGATATCCCTCTTGAAACATTTTTTAATGTTGCTTTATCTAGGGAAAGCACAGTTTTGAAAGCTGATTTACACTGTTGCATCCTCTTGCCTTCATTTTCATAGACTGACCTCTATTCAAAAGGGTTTTAGTCAGTGGAAACTGCAGCTAGGAGATACTGAATTTAGTCTGCCTAATTTTCCTGAGTTCATAGGTCTGCTCTAACAAATATGTATTTGTGGCAAGTTATAAGAGAAAAAATATCAAGAAATTGCAGGTGTCTCTTTTCCGGAACTGGTATCTTACGAACTAATTCATATATAATAACCTGTATGGTCACTAAGCTTCTGAATAACTGAATAAAGCCAAAATCATTTCTGGATTTAATGTCAGAGAATGCCTCTTTCCTGCCCAGGCCAAGTTTAGAACTTCTCTGCAAGTCATCAAATGCTTTCAACTGAGAAAGTTTTTCTTCGGAGCTCATGTTTTCTGGCTTGGTGTGGTTTAGCAAGAGAAGCTAAAGCTACTGGAAAATAAATAAATAAATAAACAATTCTTGTTCCTGGGACCTTCTGTCTACAGGATCAATTGGTGTTGACCATCTGAAAGATGAAAAACATGAGTCATGACTGGATTATGTTATGAAAATGCTGATCACATGATGAAAACACAGCTTCCGTAGTCAATGTGTGGCATTGCTGCTAACTCTTGGAAAGGAGATGTGCATACAATCTTGTTGAGAATCCACGTGCCCTTTCTGTCATTGTAGCCTTTGGGCTTCCAGATAGAAGTGCTATAAGAGAAACCAAGATGCTACTGAGGAGAAATGGGCATACTCCAAACCAGTGCCAGAAACCTGGAACACTGTTTGTTTTCCTTGAAATCAGTGCTGAGTATCTATATGAAACAAGGACTTACTTCCCCTTCAAATAATAGGCATTACCGCAAATGGCTTTATTTCTGAGGTGATTAGACCTTATCTGACATTAAAACATTGTGGAGAGATCATAGATAGTCCAAGGCAAGGCCTGTCTCTTGTTGTGAACAGACTCTTGACAGTAAGCAGTGCTGAATGCCATGGGATGAGGAGCTGAGGGCAGGTAAGCAGAGATTCCTCCAAAAGACACTCGCAGACTCCTGGCATTTTTCAGGTGTGTGCACACGTGTACATGCACATACACGTTCATATGTATATATTTGTATAAATGCGTATATATGTCTGTATATATAGAGAGAGAGAGGGGAAATGAACAATCATCAAAATAGATCCTTTGCCATAAAACCTCATATGTGACAAATTGGCATTTAGAAATGTCTGAAGGTTTCTGATCAGCCCTAACAATGACTAATGCAGATTTCATGAGGATACTTGGACAGAAAAAAATTCATTTCACATGCTCCCTGCTATCATAAAAGGCAGTGGAGTATTTGAAGAATGATATTCTCTTTTTAAAGTAATGGTGTGTTGGGTGTCAAACTCTGACGGTACTGTTAATTGAATGAAGACAGGCTGAGGATACGCAGAAGAAACCCAGGAGCCTACTGTGATAGTCAAAAGTAGGGTAAAGCATGAGAAGAAGAGCCAGAAAAGGACAGATAAGGCTTAAAGAGAGCAAACCTAGGAAAAGGTGTTTGTGCCCTGCGACACTGAAGGTGTATGAAGAGGCTTAAATGGCTACCTCATCTCCAGAGAATTGCTGCTATTTAAGCAGCGTGATATAAACATGAATCTGTCTGAAGTGTGCTTGCGGCAAGAGACACATCCCTTCAACTTGGAGGCAGTCAGAAGATGCCAGACCGATTTGCACCGCAGTTGGTGCGACTGATGTCCATGTGCCTCCGAGGCAGAAGGGAATGAGCGCTGCCCTGTGCGCCTGCAGAACCGCTCCAAGGCCCTGGCACGATGGGCCTCCGGGCACCATCTGGCTCCCTTCATGAAAGCCCGTCCTCCTCCTTGTCATTCCTCAGAAAAGATGCCCTTGTGCCCTGTCCTGGGGAGAAAAGAAGTGTGGCAGAAAGGTGGGCAGTGGTGGGGAAAGGGGCTGACTGCTCTAGGCAAGCAAGAAAGGGACCACAAGTCTGTGTTTGTTTGTTTTTTCCCCCTTGGAAAGACCAAGAGAAACTAACTGAGAGAACATTCGGGGTGAGAGGTGGGGTTGGCTAACTGAAACCTGAAAAAAAAGCACGAATGAAAATGAGAGGGACCAGAGTAACTGATTAGAAGGGGCAAGTTGCTTTTTGAGAGGATTTCAAATTGCTTTTGAGAGGTGATAAAGACATTCAAAATGTAAAGATATTTTAACTTTCTAAAGTAACAGAGGTGTGAGGAAAGTATCATATGATGGATAAATAAGCATAAAGAAAGCACAAGGAACTACATGTTGTTTATAGGAAGATGCTACTTTCCAATTAATTTTTTTTTTGGTCGATGTTTGTTTGTTTTAAATCTGGTGTATTTTGAGACCAAAAAAAAAAAAAAAAAGCAATTTAAGGCAAGAGGATTTGTGGTTATCAACAACAATTCTAGGTTGCCAGTATTACACAAGCAGTATCTTTGCAAATGAAAGCTGAAGTGCTTTAATTTGAACTTTCATTTTTCAGGAGATCATATTGCTAAATGTTCATTTTTATGATGTGTCTGGTATTTGCATGATCTATGAAAGCCTGAGTTGAAGAATCTCCTATCTTAATTAAGGGAAGGTACAGAAATGGAGAAACCATATTCCAATGGTGTCCCCATGTCCCCCTTAAATTAGGAATAGGGAAGAGACACTCCTGAAACTTAGGACTCAAGGAGGGACAACTGAGTGCTTAGATTTCTTCCCAGACTGTGCTATTTGTATAAGACACAGCATTTAACATATACAGCAGAAAATGTAATTTGCTTCTACTGTGAAAGTCAGTCATAAGGTTCCATGTCTCTGTTACAAGTGTATTGCATGTTCTTAGTTTTATGAAGAAAGCTATTTCCACCACAGCTAAATCACTTAGTATCTGCAAATCAGTTGAGATCTCTCAAATGGGTAGCAGAATTCTGCAGACTGAAAGCAGAGCCTTGCTGCACTTGTGAGTATCTGTTTCATACTGTAATTAATGGCCCTGCCTAACCAGGCACTTACTACTATGGTAGGCATTAATCCCCTGAAACAAAAGTACAGCTTTAAGTGATTTAATAAGGAGAGGAACCTTTTCAGGTTGGTGTTTACAAACTTCTCGGGGGGGGGGGGGAGAAAATAGTGAGCTTCTATTTTAATACTCAAATTACAATTCTTATTTTGTGTACTTGAGCCTTTATATACAGGCTTGAGTGCTCTGGGTAAGTAAGTAATCTCTTGATGTGCCTTAAAGTCATTAGCTGTTTTGTTTCTCCATGGTAACAGGAGTTTAAGGCCGCATGAGCATGTTACTGAAGCAGGCAGACCTGACATTGTTTAGGACTGGGATTACATGTGAGGCCTGTAGCTCTAAGATGATTCTGAATAAGGGCAGTTTTTAACAGAAGTGCTGTGAATACGTGCAGATGTGCGAATTCAAAGCAATATTCAGGGTCAAAAAATGGCTGGAAAAGAATCTATAAAGCTATAAAGTTTGCTCTGGTAGGATTATCAGACTAGGCTGAAGTTCTTGTAGGAACACGGCTCAAGAGGTGAGGAGGACTGTGGTACATCAGTGTTTAAATGTGGGGCTCTGCCTCAGGTTCAGATACACTACAACTCATACGGATTCAGTGAGGTGTTTTGTTTTAAAATGTTTAAATTCAGAGTTTAGAAAAGAACAAGGATGGAGGTGGGAGAGGTAAAAGACTTGATTTTTGCTGTGGAGTGGTCTGTAAACTTCAGTAAGTAATCTTGCAATATTACCTAGGTAAGCTGTTTCTGGTCTCTTCCATGGGAGAACAGTATGCATCAGTATTGCCCCAGTGCATTAGTTTAGCTTGCTCTTACATGAAGAAATGAAGAAAAATAACAACTTGTGAGTACAGATGAACTTTGTTTACCTCATTTTTCCCCCTATTTAGACAACTCTGACCTACTGAAGTGAGGAAAATCTACCAACCTGCCTTTATATAAGGAAAAGGTTGTGATAACCTCTATCTAGTCTGTACGTACTGCATGAGCAAATTCTTTCTGTCTCTGCTCTAAGAAGACTAAGTACAGTGATAGGCTGAGCTAACCTTGCAGATTGAGTCATGTTTCCTCGGCGTGGATTTGGCTTGACTGGAGACAGAGCTGTGTGTGTGTGCGCGCTTTAAGAGACTGTTTAACTTTCCCTGTACAGTTGAAAACAGTGCTATTTCCTTGTCTCTCCTCCCTTTTCCTGAATGCAGGTGAACTTGATTTGTTGCTTCAAAAGGCCTGTTCCAATACAAGGCAACTTCATGTCAGTACACCTCCCCTAAAATAGGGCTCTATACCAATCCTTCAGTGGTTTAACTTGCATCTCTCCAATTTAAAAAAAAAAAAAAAGAGAAAGAACTTTTTTTTTTTTGCTGGGCCTTCCTAAGGAACCAGGCTGGCGCACAAATTATTGCTTGCCCTGTTCAGCTGTGCTGCTCTCGGCTGTCTCCTCCCCAGCAGCTTTTAATCATATCGGATAAACTCCTCAGTGCACAACTTGGTGGCTGGGCAGCGGGAAGAGGCCTGAGATAGTGCTCTGGGAGGAAGAGCAGCTGTTGGTTAGTTCTGTGCTGAGATCCAGGCCAGCCCTGCTTGTCTGGCCGAGAGCTGAGGCGCCTGGAAACCCTTAGCTAGCCCCATGGCAGAGCTGAGGCGCCTGGAAACCCTTAGCTAGCCCCATGGCTTGTGGCCCAGCTCTGTCTTGTTGCCTGTGAGGTCGGTGCCTGCCTTGTGCTGCTCTAGCCTGTAAAGAAACTGCCGGGTAGCTCTACTCTCGTCCTTATGTAACCGCGCTAACAGGGCTGTACAGGGGGACTATTTCGGGTAGGAGTATTTTCGTTTTCAGTTGAAAGTGCATTTCCAAACCGTGGTGTTTTTTGTGTGTGCAGCACAGGGCAGCCTGGGCCTGCAGAGGGCCCGTGGCTGCCGTGCGCGGAGCCCGCGGCCCCAGCACGGCGCCCTGGGGCGGGGGAGCGCGCTGGGGCCCTGCCCGGGCCTCCTCTCGCGGCGAGGCGGCGGCCCCGCGCTTCCTGCCGCCGCCTGCCCAACATGGCGCCGGGGCGGCGGGCGGCCGGGCCGGGCCTCCCCGGCCCCGCTGCGCTGCGCGGGGGCGGCCGCCTCGCGGCGCGGGGGGGCGGTGCGGGGGCGGTGCGCGCGGACCGGTATTTACGGTAGCGGCGCCGCGCGCGGCGGCCGTTACGGCGGGCGGGGGCGGGGGGGCCGGGCGTACGTGCGCGGGGGCGGGGCGCGGCGCTGCGTGCTCGGCCCCGCGAGGCGCGTCTCCCTCGCGAGCTCGCTGAAAGGATTTGGCGCCAGGCGGGTCCGCTCTGCAGCTGCCGCAGCCGCACGACCGAACCAGCCGCGCCGCCCAGCCAGCGCCTCCCGCCGGGGCCTCCACTCCGAGCCGCCGCCGCCCGAGCACAGAGCCGCCCGCCGCGCCGCGCAGGCACCGAGCCGCCGCCATGAGCTGCTCGCCCGTGAACGTGAAGAAGCTGAAGGTGTCGGAGCTGAAGGAGGAGCTGAAAAAGCGGCGCCTCTCCGACAAGGGCCTCAAGGCCGAGCTCATGGAGCGGCTCCAGGCCGCGCTAGACCAGGAGGAGGCCGGCGGGGGAGGCCCCGCCAGCAGCGCAGTCGAGCCTGGCAACGGCAGCATGGAGGGGGAGGCGGCCGAGAGCGGCGGGGGCGCCGCGCAGCTCCACCAAGGAGGAGGCCCCGACCAGGCCGCGGCCTCCACGGCGGAGGACGACGACGAGGAAGGGCTCGAGGCGGCCGATGGCGACGCCATGGAGCTGGGCGAGGAGAACGGCGAGCGGGCGGGGGCCGGGGGCGGCCCCATGGAAGAGGAGGCGGGCGGCGAGGAGGAGGAAGAGGAGGAGGAGGAGGATGAGAACGGAGACGACCAGGGTTTCCAAGAGGGGGAGGACGAGCTCGCTGACGAGGAGGAGGCCGCGGCCGGGGACGCCAACGGGCACGGCGAGCAGCAGCCACAGCCCCAGCAGCCGCAGCAGCCCCCGCAGCAGCCCCCGCCGCTCCTGCAGCCGCGCGGGGCCGCCAAGGAAGCCCCTGGCAAGAGCGCGGGAGGCGCCGCCTCGGGGTCCCCGGCGGCAGCGGCGGCCGCCCCCGGCGGCGCGGCGGGCCCCGCCAAACAGCCACAGCAGCAACAGAAGAAAGCGGAAGGTGGCGGCGGCGGCGGCCGCCCCGGGGCCCAGGCCGCCGGGGGTGAGTGTGCGCCATGGGCCCGGCGGGGGGGGGGAAGGGGATGTTGAAGAAAGGCCGTTAATCCCGGTGCGGGGGGGGGGGGGGTGTGTGTAACGGCCAGGAGGGCGGTTTCCGGGGTGCGCACGAGGCGGCGGCGCCTCCCCCGCGGGGGGGGGGGTGTCCCGAGGGGGGATTCCAGCTCCCCCCCGTCCCCGCGCCGCGTGCTCGGCGGCTGCGCGGGCCGCGGCGTGGGGGGAGGGGCCGCGGGGGGTGAGGGGAAGGGGCCGGCGGGGGGAGGGGCGGGGCGGCGCGGAGGGGCCGCTGGGGCGCGCTGTGCTGCGCCGCGGCGCGCGGGGCGGCCTGACGTCACTTCCGGCTGCGCGGCGGCGCCGCTACAATGGAGGCGGGAGGAGGCGGCCGCGGCCCTGGCCCTGCCCGCCGGGCGGCCCCGCGCGGGCCTCCCGCGCGCCCGGCCCGCCGGGAGGCGGCGCATGCGGCCGGGGCGTTCTGCAGCGGCCTCCTCCTCGCGCACGCTTTTATACTGCGGAGCAAGCGAAAAAGAAAGTCGGCCGATATTCTACTGCTTTTGTGCTGCCGAGGGGTTTCTTCCATTTCCCCAGAGTTGGAAACGTTATGGATGAATGGCTTTGTTCCCAACTGATTTGGCTACAGTATGTTATTAAAATAAATTAACTCTGTTACAGCAGATGCTAAGACGGAACAAAAACCCGGTGAGAAAAAGAGGGGAGTGAAGAGACCACGTGAAGATCATGGCCGTGGCTATTTTGAATACATTGAAGAAAATAAGTACAGCAGGTACAGAAACTTCTGAGGCTGGGCAGTGTCTTGCGAATTAGAGGTATGGGAAGTATTTCCTATACAGCTCTTAAAATACCAACTTTTTTTTTTTTTTTTCTCTCCTTCTACAGGGCTAAGTCCCCGCAACCACCTGTTGAAGAGGAAGATGAACATTTTGATGACACGGTGGTTTGTCTGGATACTTGTGAGTAAACATGTTTTCCTGTCTTCTGGAAGAGGTAGTGGTATGCTTTTAATTCCAAAACTGCACTTTCTGAAGTGCAAGGCACACCCCCTGATGGACTTTCATTACTAAGTAACTTAAAGATTAGGGTGTTTCTGCTCATTTTCAATATAACAAAGCAACAAAAGTATGCGTGGGTCTTAATGTTAACTTGGTTTTCCCAAGAAATGTGGCATACCATATGACTTACTGAAGAAATCATAACCAAAACACTAACCTGGTAAGTAAACTAAGGTGTGCCTGTGTATAATGAGTGTAGATCATCACTTGGATCACGAGGAATTTATTATTTTTGTGTGGAAAGAATACTTTATTTCAATAAATTTCAGGGATAAGCAATAGAAGGTTGTCTGTGTAGTAGTAGTAGTCTGTGCAGTAGGTTTCCTGTATGACAGGTGGAAGCCCTATTTACATGCAATACAAAGCGGGATTTTTCTGATTTTTAATGAAGTTTTGAAATAAATGGGCCAAAACCTGCTGGAAAAGGATTCGATTCTTCAGTGGGAGGTTGTGTGGGTAGACTGTGTGTGCAAAAGGTGCGACTTTGAGAACCAATCCAAAGGGCATGGGAATTGAGAGCAATGTACAACATTGCCTTCAAAAGAAGCCACCATATAAATATTACTGTTCTAGTACATCGTGACTTGGATTGACTTAAATTTGTATTTTTGAGGGTAAGTATAAGGAATTACTCCAGAATTACTGAACTTGAATAAGCTAGATACTAATTTTTCATAGTGTAAAGGAGAAAAACATTAAAATTTGTCTTTGTAGTATTTCCTAGCAATTCCAGTATTTTTTTCTTCCTAATTAATACTTTGACATGGAAAGAGGCATTCATTTACAGCCCCATAAATGGCTGAATGTGCCGTGTTTGACAATTTGGTAACTAAAATCTAGAATTGTTTGTCTTTTGTCTGTGATTGTTTCTTGGTGGGGAGTTATCTTGTAGGAGTTCCTAGTTTTCCAAATAACTGTGACTAGTAGGTAAGTTTGAATATTAGAACCCACCATTTCTTCTAGAAATGAAACTTCAACATTTTTAGTGTTACTACTTTAGACAAATAAATTCTGTTTTAGTTAAAGGTGTTGTCAGGTTTCTGGTAGCACAGAGTCAGTCATAAGTTCAAGACTGAATTGTGTAACAGCCTGGCTCTCATCTGGACCATAATGATCCAGACATAAGAGATTTAGCATTGTTAAATATGTTTTATTACACATTTTGTAAAAAGGCTAAAACTTAGAATGACAATGAAAACACAGTTCTAAAAGTAACTTGCTCTAGATGGCTCTTTTGTATGTTAGCTTTTTGTTCTTTATGCAAAAACTAAAAATGTTAATGAAAATACACTTGAGTCAAATACTGCAGTTGCAACTAGAGATAACTTTATGCAAGCAAGCTCACATTCGTGGGCGTTTCTAGTCATAAATGGAAAACTGCATTCTTCTGTACTTGAGCAGCATGCACTAGCATGGAGTTTCTTCTGTGGATCCCTAGCTCTTGGGAACTTTAAGGGCTCAATGCTGCACATCATACTACGATTTTGCATTGTCATGTTGAAGGTTACTAGAAAAATAACGTACTGCTCTGAAGATGTAATTAAAGCAAAGGTTTTACTTGTGTTCTTAGGATTTGCTTAGAACGATAGGCAAATTCATAGCGCAGATCTTGTTTCTCGTGTGAAGGAGACTCTCTTGGCACATTCTGTCTGCTTAAGCTACCTGCATCTGACTTGACAGACTTTATTTTAATTGGCTTAATCTAATTGGACTTGATAAATTATTCACCAAAGGCAGCACTAGTTTCAGTACTTAATCTCTTTCTTAGCTGGACACGATAGTAAGAAAACCTAAAATTTAGCATGTAATGTAAAGAGCACTGTGCAGGTTCTGCTGATGTATTGTGCTGCAATGTCTCAGGTAATGGGCTAATAAGATTCAAACAGAACTGATTTTAGTCACTTCTGTCAAAGTAGGTGTGTGTTCCAGGTGCTGCTACATACATGGAATTTGGTGTCAGAATGAACATGGCACCTAGAAAATGCTAGCTAACAAGTAAAGCTTTCAGATTTATATATTTTAGGTATGTTGTATTCAGTTGCTCTGCTGAAAGATGCTGGACGCATGCCAGGCACCAACAGTTTCTCTTAAAACGGTGGAGGTTTGTGCCTTCGAAAACTGGAATTGCATTTAATGCGTAAGACAGTCATACTTACTTTGTAATAGAGTAAATAATGATTTTTATGTTAACAGATAACTGTGACCTGCATTTTAAAATCTCGAGAGACCGGTTTAGTGCTTCCTCTCTGACCATGGAAAGCTTTGCTTTTCTTTGGGCTGGAGGAAGAGCCTCCTATGGAGTTTCTAAAGGCAAAGTCTGCTTTGAGATGAAGGTGAGTTAAACTGATGTTTTGGTGAGAGATCATTCTGTGTGCCTAAGTATAAATCTGTTCATCCTTTGCCATTTTTTTTCAGTCAAAAATCTTTAATTTAGTTGCCACCAATTCATCTGAATAGAGCATAGGAGCTTTTAGACTGTCTCTTCTATGCCTGTGAAACTGTTCTCAATAAAAAACATCCTAATTAGCAAAACTACTTTTATGTGGACTGCATTTAAAACATGAGCTTGGATTTTTGTGGAATGCGTAACTAACTAATGACCTTAACTTTTGAGCCCAGACTTTCTGTTGGCACCTACTGTGAGATTTGGTGAATGTTGCTAGTCAATATTTGGTGTTACTTCCTGAAGGTTCTAGAAACGCACACACTCCAGAAGTCCCTTGGAACCTAAATAATTTTATAGGTTCTGTACATAATGTATGGGAAAAGAATTCTACTAAAAGAGAAGGTTGAAAAGGAGAAAGCCTTGCAATAATCACATTTCTCCCACTCACTGAAGGGGGAAGGAATGGAAGGCGCAGAACTTGACTTTGGTTTAACAATGCTTAAGCCTTTTTGCTCATGACTTGTCTGTATATATACATGCTTAGTACTTCCCAGTCCAACCACTGCCAGGAGGAGTGGGTAGCGTTCCCCTTTTTCCACTCCTCTTGAGTGCTTTCTCTCTCTGCTGGTATTTATAACTTGGAAAGGCCGCTAAAGGGCCTTCACTTTTGAATCGATGTCACTTCTGGTCACTGGAATTGAACAGCTGGGCAAAGTGTGGGATGCTGGTCAGTTTTTTGCAAATGTCACCAAACTGACCTAAAGCAGGTTAGAAAGTAGCAGGTTGCCTACAGATTCCAGTACTCTTGGTGGTGTGATTGAATCTGCTTTGAATCTGTTGCTCGAAAGTTGGCAGCTTGCCCAGAAACAATAGTTACTGGAAAGGGATCCATACTGTTTTCTCAGGTCTGTCTAACACAAGTTTTGTTCATGCCCCATTTCACTGCGGAGCAGCTTATTGTTAAATCTCAATATTATGGCAGTTTTTTAAAATGTATATATTAAGGTGTGTAATTTTAATATGATCTCAGAAGGATTGAGTGTTTTGGCCATTAACAGGTACTGCTGTGACTAAGAACTTTGAAGTTATGGGGTGTATCATATCTCTGCTCCTTAGTCAAGAGATGTAAATTTTTAGTGACTGGCTTGTGATTCCACATAACTTAAGCTGAACATGCCTCTCTCTTGCTGAATATGATAATTACTTGCATTTAGCAAGGATCGAAACAAGTACAAAGGTTCCAGATATTACCTTTGTGTTTCCATCTTGCTGGAGTTTAATACTACATACTTTTTAATAAATGATTTAAAAATAGGTTACAGAAAAGATTCCTGTTAAACATCTGTATACAAAAGACATTGACATACATGAAGTGCGAGTTGGCTGGTCACTGAACACAAGTGGAATGTTGCTCGGTAAGATTTAAACGTTTGGTTATTTACGTATTATTTTTGTGTGGTTGAAATTGTCGTTTCTTAAGCTCGCTGAGGAAAAACTTGGTGTTTGTAATCCAAGTGTGCTTTTTTTTTAAAAAAAAAAGGCAGAAAGGCAGTTTTGACTTGAACTATTTATTGGACGCACAGAAAGTGCCTTTTTGGGCATCAAAACTGTTAGGAATAAGTTTTCTTTTTTGTTTTGTTAAGACTAGTCTTAAAAGGAAAATTCCTTGCTAAGTATATTCTTGTTTTGGGGGCAAGGGAGAAGGCACATTCTGGAAGTGGCTAGGAACATAAATTGAACAGTTCATTAGTGTTAATAACTGATACCTGCTGGTGGAATGCCCCTTTGTAGGGGATGTGTATGGTTTGCTATGTTCCAACATCAATGGCTTTCTACTCAAGTGTTTAAGTCTCACCTGAGTCTAGTGACGCTTCCTGTTACCTTCGTTCTTAGCTGTCACATGGGGAGCTGAGGTAAAATTCAGCCTATAAAATGGGGAGGGTCAGGTGCTACTGGCTAGTTCATAAAGCCTAATCAAATATTTGTATTACAAGTGTGTGGGTGCATAAGCAGGTCTTTTGATGTAATACTTATGCTTTCTTTATCTAGCAGTTTAGTTTTATGTAAATGTGAATCTGGAACCAGCAGCGTAAGACTCAAACCCTGGAAAGGGGCAGCACTGATGTTAGATGTTAAGTGAGAATGTTCATTTCTTAAAAGAATGAGCAGTAGTTGTCATGGGAATCAAAGCCTGTTCTAGCAAAAATAAAAGCGTACTCAATGTCATTATATTTATGTATTTATAAAGTTACTGTATGCATGGAAGTTAGACAAAATACATACTTTAAATTACTTCTTCAGGTGAGGAGGAATTTTCTTACGGATATTCGCTGAAAGGAATAAAAACATGCAATTGTGAGACTGAGGACTTTGGTGAGAAGTTTGATGAAAATGATGTGATTGGATGTTTTGCTGTAAGTTTTCACTTATGTTTTCTCTTGAGGGGGAGGGGAGAGGAACTTGAATTTTCCAAGCTGATTTGATGCGAGAAAGGGGTCAACTGAATCCAGAAAAGCTTGGAGCAAGACAAGTAGCCTGATGTAGGGAGGAGGCAGGAATAGCATGCATAATCAACATGGACTGCTGTCAAAGTTTTAAGATTGCATATTCATAGACAAATGTCTCTAAAGCCTTTCTGGAGGGAAAAAAAATAGTTCTTAAGATCATCGTTGGCAGTCAGTCATTGCAAGAGAGGAAGCTTTTAAGGAATTGCATGTAACAGTGTTAAAAAGTTTTGAGTGAATAGTGCTAATACAGTGTAATTACTAATAAGATTTTTCATTATGAAGTGAGTAATTTCATACAAACTGATGCTTTGCTTGAAAAACAGAATTTTGATGGTGATGAAGTGGAGCTCTCGTATTCCAAGAATGGCCAAGAGCTTGGAGTGGCCTTCAAGATAAGTAAGGAAGTCCTCGATGGGCGGCCACTCTTCCCACATGTTCTCTGCCATAACTGTGCAGTTGAGTTCAACTTTGGTCAGAAAGATGAGCCCTACTTTCCTGTACCTGAAGAGTTCACCTTCATCCAGAAGGTTCCCCTGGACGATAGGGTCCGAGGACCAAAGGGGCCTGAGCAAAAGAAGGATTGTGAGGTAAGGTTCTTGTTTGTTGTCTCGAAATTGTTGAAGCAGGTAGACAAAAAGCAGTGGCATTTATTTAAGCTAAGCATACCACGGTACAACTCTTCTCCTTTGTGTTTGGAGAATGATATTGCCTCTTGATAGCCCATGACTTGATTTCACCCACCCACTGCTTACTATTTTAATTGGACTTGCTAATCTTAAGTGTGGCAAAGTTTCCTTTAAGTTGCATATTAAAGAAACAAATTGGTATTTCAAATACATAATTTGTCCTGATAGGTGGTGATGATGATTGGCTTGCCTGGAGCAGGCAAAACTACCTGGGTTACCAAACATGCAGCAGCAAATCCTGGGAAATATAACATTCTTGGGACAAATACCATTATGGACAAAATGATGGTAAGTGGTAATGTGACTTTCCATTTGTTGATATGTTGCACACTTACTGTAAACTTGAGGATTCTCTGCTCCCAGAAAATTATTTGTCTATAAATCTTAAAAAGCAGCTATTAGTTATTTAGCTGCTAGAGAAGATTAAAGATTGAGTTTTACTTCTTGCACACAGCACAGCAGAATTAAGTGCTGTGTATTCTGGTATTCAGATATTGTGTTTCACTTCGTCAGTCTTCAGCATATAAAGTTTTGAATGTGATGAAAATGTACCTTACATTCAACTGTATTGCTTCACCTAGATTTTTTTTTTTTTTTTTTTTTATAAAGACAGACATTTTGTCGAGGCTTTGGGAATTTCAGTTAGTTGAGTTGTTAGCCATTGCCTTGACTTTAACAGTGCTTTAGGATAGATGAAAAATACCTAGCAAAGGAAAACAGCAGCCACATGGATCAGGGCTGCTATAACTCTGGGAAATTTCTCTGTAGGTTGCAGGTTTTAAGCGGCAAATGGCAGACACCGGAAAACTTAACACACTGTTGCAGAGAGCTCCACAGTGTCTTGGAAAGTTCATTGAGATTGCAGCTCGTAAGAAGCGGAATTTCATTTTGGATCAGGTAGAGGCTTCAGTGAAAAAATGTTGAGGAAACTTTGCTATAGGCTACAGTAGTTAAATGGGGTTAAAGTTACATTCTAATAGTGGTGGTTAGTTTCACTTTCACCTAGTGACTTGCTCAAATTCAGGGGATGTGGACTTGAGATATTACTACATATGCTTTATCTGAACTTCTCTGGATTTATGGGATGTGGGAGGAATAGTGTTTTAACACTTGAATATGAGATCGTAACTTTGCATTATGCAACATCTTTATGTCCAGTTATTTGTAAACTTCATTGCAAGTTCTTGTAGAGGTGAAGTCTATACACCATAAGTTGACTTCCTTAACTCTTACAATGACAGCTACGTGTAGTAAGTTACTGCATTTTTTTCAGACAAATGTGTCTGCAGCTGCGCAGAGGAGAAAAATGTGCCTGTTTGCAGGCTTCCAGCGCAAAGCAGTTGTTGTTTGCCCAAAAGATGAAGACTACAAGCAAAGAACACAAAAGAAGGCAGAGGTGGAGGGAAAAGATCTTCCAGAGCATGCAGTTCTCAAAATGAAAGGCATGGAACATAATCCTATACTGTGTTTTAGGATGCTGAGTATCTGTTTAAAGGATTAAGTAAATCTAAAGTCTAAAGATCACGTTATCTTAAACAGTTTTACTTGAGCAAAACTGGAAGACTATTGTAACTGGTAGGATAACACTATATTGTGTTCCCTCTGCTGCAGTCCTTAACACTACTCAGTTATGCTGATAAGCTTCATGCAGATGCACAAAGCTGTCTTGGCATAAAGTGCCCTATTTAAGTGACATATTTGGCAGAAACTGGTACTCTGAGTGGAGGTTTAAAAAAAAAAAAAAAAGATATAGGCAGAATGTTTTCAAGGTTTGGAACAGTACTGGCAATTCCTTGGAGACCCATCATTTATTTCGTCACGCTTACGTTTCCTAAATGTTGAAGTTCTGTAATTTTTGTCCCTACGTGTTGGGAATGCGCGGGGTGGGAGGAAGAAGGGGAGAAAGGCGGTTACTGATCTTTAATTGTAGCTGAATGGAGATGCTGAATACTCAGTGTTTTTGCAATCATAGGGAACTTCACACTGCCAGAGGTAGCGGAATGTTTTGATGAAATAATCTATGTAGAGTTACAAAAAGAAGAAGCTCAGAAGCTCTTGGAACAATATAAAGAAGAAAGTAAGAAATCTCTTCCACCTGAAAAGAAACAGAACACTGGCTCGAAGAAGAATAAAAAGAGCAATAAAAATCAATTTAATAGAGGTCAGAGAGGACGTGGAGGATTCAACATGCGTGGCAATTTCAGAGGAGGAGGTGAGCCTAGCCAGATGATAGGCCTGTAAACTCCAGAGATCAGTCCTGCTAAGAAAAAAGCTTATGTTACTTGAAGTGTAATGATTGTGTTGTGGGAACCTTGATCTCAACTCAAGTGAGGTTAATACCTTGACCTTCATTGCAAAAATGGTCACTAGTTCTTTAAATCTGGAATTATTCATGTAGCTTGAGGTACAGTTTCTGAATTCTTGTTTATTGTCTGATGTTTATTTGTGTAGCATGTTAGGGGTTTTGCATGTTTAAGTTAGTGTTGCTCATGGTGACCAGGTGGCTTGATCTCTTTTGTGCTGAGTTTAGGCATCTCCACTTTTGTACCATCACTAAATTATTTTCTGTTTGTTCAAAAATAGCAATTCAAGCTTGATTCAACCAGTCTTCTCCTCCACAGTTCCTGGCAACCGTGGTGGATACAACCGGCGGGGAGGCAACATGCCCCAGCGAGGTGGTGGAGGTGGTGGCGGTGGCGGCGGCAGCAGTGGTGCCATTGGCTATCCCTATCCTCGGGGCCCTGTCTTCCCCAGCAGGGGTGGCTACTCGAACAGAGGAAACTATAACAGAGGTGGAATGCCCAACAGGGGGAACTACAACCAGGTAATGCCTTTTCAGGGGCTTATTAGCTGAACTGCAGTACTTGAGGCAACACTGCTTGAAAGGTTTGTTACTATGAGTAGCAGCAAACTTGTCTATTTCGCTGTGCTAATCCCATAACAAAAGGCCTAACTTTCTAGTTTGTGCAAGTGCCTAGAGCTCTGAAGATGACCTAAAAAGATCTAGTGCTGTTATGGTGGTTTTGTATTAGACTGTATCTTTCTGGCCAATGAGTTCTGGAAACCTTCTAGGGTGTTGTTTCATGGTAGGTAAAGAGCAGCTTCTGTTTCGGTGCTTTCTGAAAGGCCAGAGTTGCCTTTTTGCAATTAATCTAGATGCAAACACTGAGATGTAATTTAAAAATACATAGTTCAGCATTTAACTTAGGTGCCTGGTAGGAAGCACAGGCGGTAAAGAGTTAAATACTTTTCATCTTAACTGATGAATATCAATGAAAATATTTCAAAAATAGAAAATTTGGATTACTGAAGAGCCAGCAGATGGAGCCCAAGCTAATAAAAATGCCTCATGTTCTTCTAACCCTTATAAACAGGGGAAAAGCAGTATTTTATCTGCCAGCATCAAGGTCTGTTGTATCATAGCTTTTACTTGAAGTTTTGTGAACCAGCTCTTCTGTTCTCAGTTGTATAACCCATATCCTTTGTCTGATCGCATAACAACCTTGTAGCAACTATGGCCTTTCCTAACTAAAAATAGACGAGCTCTTGTATTTTTAGTTGTCCCAATGCAATTTAGCAGCTGGAAAGAGGGTGAGTCAAAACTGGATTAGCAAGGTTTCCAGACCATGAGCAACAGAAGTTTCCTGAGCTGGCTTATTGCGCTGGAGGTTCTTGCCTTGTCCTTAGAAAGTGTCTGCCTGGAGGAAAGGACTGTCAGAATATTTTGTTTGTTAATACAGCCTTGATACTTTATACTGGAAAGCTCATGTGGCATGCAATGTTTTGGGAAGAACAGAAGGATTTCTGAAAAAACTGTCTAGATTAAATAGTTCAAAACTGTTGTCTTGCAGAACTTCAGAGGACGGGGAAATAATCGTGGCTACAAAAACCAATCTCAGGGCTACAACCAGTGGCAGCAGGGTGTAAGTAGTAATAACTTAAACTTTTTCTGTTTGCTGATTGTTAACTGGATGCTATTGGAAATAATTATGGTAGGTGTGTAATAATAAGTAGCAAGATTTTGTGTTAGCCAGGTAATGTTGCTATAAATAGTTATCTCTGTAGAACTTAATCTGGCTTGATGGTCTTGGTGCATCAAGTTTCAGCTATGGTTTAACAATCTTAATGGTGTGTCATAGTTGGCTTCACACTAGAACAGTGAAGTGCACTCAGCTGCCTTCAGTTTAAGAACTTACTGCTATTTGAGAGGATTATAGTCTTAAGATCAAGGAGAACTAGGTGTGTTTTTAAAGAAATCTGTAAGAAATGACCTTGATCTCTCTGATAGTGGGTTAAAATTAACTATTTATCCATTTATTGCAGCAATTCTGGGGTCAGAAGCCATGGAGTCAGCATTATCACCAAGGATATTATTGAATACCCAAATAAATGAACTGATACATATTTCTCCAAAACCTTCACAAGAAGTCGACTGTTTTCTTTAGTAGGCTAACTTTTTAAACATTCCACAAGAGGAAGTGCCTGCGGGTTCCTTTTTTAGAAGCTTTGTGGGTTGATTTTTTTTTCTTTTCTTTTTTTTGTACATTTTTAATTGCAGTTTTAAAGTGATTCGTAAGAGAACCTCAGCATTGTGCACGATAAGAGAATGTGTCAGTATTTCAGGGTTCTACATTTTATCTGTAAAATGTGACTTTTTTTTTACCACAACAAAAGTAAAACGTTGCTTTGTACCTGGTGTCTTTTTATTAAAGAATTTTCTCCTTTTCCCCCCATCCCCCAATTTCTAAGAAACAGTCGTGAGTCATGTCACAATGATAGAAATGTTAGCAACCAGATTCATATAGAGGCTCCTTAGTAGCCCTTATGAATATCATGAGATTATGTAAAGCTCTGTATTACACTCCATCCTCTCTATGAAGCTTCTGGGTGGGGACGGGAGGAGGGGGAGGTAAAAGTTTCTGGCAATAACTAGGACTTTTTTGTAACACTTGGACTTCAATAGATGTTGGGGCAAAGAGGAAACCTGGAGCTGAATAGTGAAGGTGGAGTGTATATAGAAGCTCTTCAAGTTGTAAAAACTTGGTTGCATTATTTGTGGAGGCTCAAACTTGTGAAGGTACAACACCATAATTTCTTTTCCATTTGTTCTGCATTTTGATTCTGAAAAGAAGCTGGCTTTGCCCATTTCTTATTAAACAAAACTTGTTGTAAATCCAGTTGTCTAATGGGATCTATATGAAGTTAGCTGTGTGTCTGTATAACCCTTTCCCCCAAAAATACTGTATACCTAGTGTGCTTGTAGTAGTTACTCCACCATTTTGTAAGCTAATTAAACTGTGAGTCACCCATTTTATATCTAATTTTTAATCATGTCAATTCTCAAATGGGTGTATCTCCTTAGCCTGCTGATTTCCTTTTTCTCTTTAAAGAAAGTGGGTGGAGAAATTTAATTCTAGACGTTTGTTTGCAATAAAATAAACTCATTTTACTCTTGTTTTGGGATTGTTGCCATCAAGGTCTAAAATCCCTTTAAGGCTATAAAGAGGAAGAGATTGTATAAAAGCAAATGATGTTGGATAGTCTTAAGCTCATTACTATGTCAATGCTGAAATACTTGTGTTTCTTTAAAAATCTAAAGTGGTGGTTGCTCTGTTAGAGATATCACATGTATGATCTCACAGCTTAATGTGGCTATATGTGTAGGGCAAAAGACTTCTGAGTTCCACTTATGCATCGTGTAAATCCACTCTATATTGATTGTAAAATAGAAACTAGGGAGGGAGTGGGGAAGAACTGGACAGGAGCTAGGAAAGAAGGCAGGGGGCTGTGGAAGATGAATTCTGGAACCAAACAGAGAACTTCAGCTTAGTTTTAATTGTTATTTTGTTCAGGTATATGCTTTTGTAAAAGTGTAGTGGCAAGGTTAGCTTAGCAACTTACTTACAATTTAATGCCATGTGAGAGTTACGGTGTATGGGTGACAGGCATGTTGCTAACAGGCCCTGGGGCTTGGGATCTGTGCACCCAGCAACTCGTGGTGCCAGGGCCTTCTCCCAGCAGCAGGTGTAGATACTGAGTTGATGTAGTGCGCTTGGATTTCTTTAAAGTGTTAGTCATTTTCTAATACTCTTTGGAAGTACAAATATAGTTGTGTTGCTCTTCTAGCCTTTATAGCAGATAACATACTGCATTATTGACATTAAACATTCACAGCACCACCTCCTTGTTAATATTGCTTTAAATCATCCCTCTGGACAAAAGTGTAAATTGTCTTTAAAGAAACACTATTTAATGAACTAGAAATACAGGAAATCTAAACCTGAACCTGTTTTGCTGAAATGGAGTTTTCTTTAGCCTTGCAGAAAATCGTAGTGTAATTAAATTCCTTCTTCTCCCTCCCCGCCTCCCAGAGCTAACACTTTGTATGGAGTGCTGATCCTTTGCTTATTTTGGTACTCTATAAAATTATATAGTCTTAAAATGAAATATAAGAGCCTACACTTACTATGTGTTGTAAAGTTTGTATTTTAATTCAGAACTCCGGGGGGTTCCTTAATACTCTGGGGTGTGTTTTTTAAAAAAAAATATATATATAACCCTTTCCAGTTTGTGGCAGTAGATGTCTTGCATGGAATATCTGTTCCTAGTGAAAAATTTCTATATAAGAAAAGCTGTTTTGATAACACTCTTTGAGCAGTATCATATGTACTGCCTGTGTTCTGATAAGCATAACAGAGGCACATTCAGCTATGAAATAAGATAGGAAAATCTAAACATTTCTCTTTCTTCCAATCTCTGTATTTATTGTAGTAGAGCAGGGACCCTCACTTCCCTAAGCTTTGTTCAGCTTGGATCTATCCATAAAGAAGTCCTCAAATTATTCTGGGGAGGGGGGAGGCTTGGTATGTGAACAGGGCTTGTGTTTACCTAGAAATACTACTCATCAACAAAATTCAAAATTGCTTTCTTTTTTCTTCAAAGGCAGTCAAAGTTATTTGATGGCTACAGAAACACACATAGAAGCATAGCTGTATGTCATGACCGTGCGCGGGTGGCGGGAGCTGGCACGCTGATGTGGTGACCTCGCACTTGAGGAGCTCCTTCCCACGCAGGAAGCGACCCTGCGTTGCAGCAGCCGTGCTGCGCGCGCTGGTGCTGCCCGGGCTCGGGGTGGTCACAGGCTTTGGGGAAATAGGAGCCTGGAGAGCCTGGGAGCTGCCCTGGTAGCCCTTACATGTGCTGCTGTAGCTGTCCCCCTCCTGTCAGCAGTAGTGCTAACAGCTTGCGGCATGGTTTTATTTTGTTTTTTGTTGTTGTTCTTTAAGCTTTCCAGTTAAGTTGCTCAAATCCCTTTCATGTAAGCAGGGAGGTCAGGGCCAGGTCCCGGCCCTGTGTTGTGTGATGGGCCCATGAGCTGTAGACGGGAGGCAGGTCAGACAGGTGCCTCAGGAGGAAGCCCCGCCACGGGAGAAGGCGGAGGGAACGGAGAGGTCGGGCTCTTGCTCGGAGGCTACCAGTAGCTGGGAGGCACAGACCCTGCCTGCCCCTGGGGCTGCCTGTGCATCCCTGGCGGGGCTGTGCTCCAAGGCTGCCCGTGAGGCCGCCCAGCCCCAAGGCGCTCCCCAGAGTCTGCAGAGAACCCCTGCGGGGGCAGTTGGGGCTGATTTGTGTCCTGGAACGTTCTCTCCAAGCCCTCGGTCCGGAGCGCCGGCCTCCTGCCGTGCTGAGCAGGCGCTTGGAGCAGCAGTAACACGTGTCCTCCACGCGCCAGGCCGGGCAGCCGACTGCGCTCCCATTGAGTTACGGCCCAGCAGCACGCACTGCCGGATAAACCTTGATAGCTAAGGGGTTTTTCAGAAATCAGATATTCTCCTGACTCCCTTCCCTGTTCTTTCTCTGATACTGGAATTCATTAAGCTAGTATTTTGGTATTGCCACATGCAGTCCATGATATATGCATTAAAAGGAAAAAACCTTTCTATTTCCTGGGGTAAGTCACTTACTACTATAACACATTTTACTTGCACCTTTAATACAAGTAGCTAATGAAGCCATCTTAGAAGATGTAGTTTCTAAAAAAAAAAAAAAAAAAAAAATGAACTTTTAGAAGAGTAGGTCAATGCTTTCCAAAAGCACAGCTTCAAACTAAGCCACAAGAAATCAAGCTGAGTGTTACAAAAGGAGGTGAGTTACTTTAATAAGACTTCTCTGATGTATGAAGGCCCAAAACTGGACTCTCACAAGACAGGAAGTGTGCTCATACTTTCATTTCGAACAAGTGAAATAGCAGTAAGTCTGTTTTAAGCTGTTTCAGCCTGAAAGACTACGAAGGATAGGGACAACTATAAGATATTAAAAAATAAATATATATATATATATATATATGAAAAAGGAAAGCAGAAGCTCAGAAGAGCTGCACTGTAACTGGAGCATTGACAAACCTATTGTGAAGTTAGAGCAGCACCCTTGTTCTGCCGTGCAAGGTGCACCAATCCTGGACAAAGTGACACCATTTGGCTGGGGGAGGAGGCCTGTTTTTATTTTAACTGCAGGTTAGTTATTAGTTCTGGGCAGCTCTTCCCCCTTGCTCAGTGACTGAGGCACCAGCTGTCTTCTCGGCAGTGCTGGGCCTTTTTAGGGCGAGCGCTTGCATGCACTCAGAGAGCTGAAATAGGGACTTGGCCAGAAGTGAATCTAGATTGGACTCTTGCCTGAATTTGTCCTTCTGCCAGTACTGGGAGCGGCAGGAAGATTTGGCAGTGAATAAATAACTATGTAAACTCAGTTACAGTTTTAAAAAAGAAGATGCAAATGCATAATATGGTAAACTTCAAGGAAAAAAAAAGGCAAACCAATGAAATATAATTAAAATTATCATGCAGGTGATACTGATATTAGTCATTGTTTACCAGTACTAGTATTTAGAAACACTTTTTTTTTTAAAAAAAATATTTTCACTTCTGGTTTAGTAGGTAATCTTTGATGTACAGAATAATGTTGGTCATAAAAGTTACTGAAACTGAAATTATAAGTAAGGGAAGCTTAGCCAAATTTTTCCTCAAACTTCATCATGCTTAGAAAAATGTTGACTTGGTAGTGCTAAAGAAGATGCAACTTGCATCTCTACCGGATAACTATACATAAGTCTAACTAAATAAATAACTTTATTGGAACGGTCTCTTGGTTAGCACACAAGACTTGAGAGGATACTCCTTTTCTCAGTGTTTATTTTCCCTTAGCTACAATCAGATGTCTGCATACCAGGACATCTGTGATAACTGTGTCACCAAAATGCACATATGTGCTCTCTGGTCTGAACATGGACTTAGTTTGTGCCATTATCCTACATTAGCTCTTCCAATGTTCTTTGCCTGGGAGGTTTTCCCCTAAGTTCCAGCAAAATAGATTTGTTATTTGACACGTGGGGACACCTGTGTTGCAGTGGAAACAAGTTCTGAAATGGTGCAGTAACATGACGAAGTTTTATCATAAAAAGGTTAGAATAGTACTAAAACAATCCCCAAGTGTAATTGCGTGCTTAAAATATCAGTTTTCCAAACGTGAGACATATGAAAGACTTGAGTTTTCTTTATTTTCTACATGCAACCTCTTCAGAAACAGGCTAAATCTGTGCTTTCAAAGGGCTCTGGTGAACTTCCACCTTTGTGGGCCTGTTGAGCAAGTTGATAAGATAAGCCCTTGGATTATAAAAGGACTTTTGCCTTTGTGGTGAGAAGGTGGCTTGAGAGGGGGGAGAGGAAATGAGTGAGACAAGCTGGACGGATTTGTTTTATTCCTTTTCTTATTTTTTTTCTCCTGGAAATGACACTTAGGGCTTGTTTACCCTGCTCGGCGAAGCACCATTTGGATAGAGCTGAGAGCGCAGCCCTGTGTGCAGCAGCCCCCTTTGGCAGGCAGGTCGCGAGCAGCGAGGCCGCACGCGTGAAGCCCCGCGTCGTGGCACATCCCTCCTTCCTGCTTCGTGTTCCCAGCTGCTGCTGGAGCACGTACGGAGCTCTGGTGGATGGGGTCTTCTCACACAGCTCTCTGCACGCTTCGTCTTATGGATTTCACTCGTTGGAAACCAAATAGACTGTGATTTGTGTGATCAGTGCTCTGCACTTGGGTCTTGGGCAATCTCTGTCTCTCAGCAGGTGACAGGCTTGTAGGCATGTGGTTCACAATGGACCTCGGAGATCATCCAGCCCAGCCTCCCACTTGAAGCTGGACTGTCACTAGCACTTGATCAAGTCAGCTCCGTTCTGACTAGCTGAATCTTGAAAACCTGCAAGGACGGAAATTATGCAACCTTTCTATGTCACTCTCTTAGCAAAAAAGTTTGCCCTGATACCTAATGCAAACCTCCCAAGCTGGAGTCTGTGGTCACTGTCCCTGCTATGTTATCTACCACGATTAAGAGGAGTTGGCTCCATCCTTGTAACTATCCTGCAGGCAGCTTTAGGCAGTTTTTAGATGATGTTATAGCCGGCTCTTCCTCAGACTTCCGTGTTTTCTCCAGAGGACGTGCTCTTGGCCTCTGCGTACTTTGGCAGCCCTCTACTGGACTTTCCCCAGATTTTCAGCATCCTGGATGACCAAGAGGCCCTCAACTGGACAGAAGAAATCCATGTGGTGCCTCAGCAGCATCGCACAGAGGGTAGTAAGAGCTTCCCTTGCTTAGCTGGCCCCATGCTGCCTGATGTAGCCTAGTACGTGGTTTGCCTTATGTGCAGGGAGAAGGCTCTGCTGGCCCACGTTCAACTTGGCATCCACTGCAAGCCCTCTCCTTTTCAGCAGGGCTGCTATTCAGTCTGTTGGTTTCTAGCCTCTCTGGACCCTCAATTTTTATATAATAGAGTGGACAAGCAACTAGGCTGTATTAAAAAAAAAAAAGTTATTAAATTGTTCAACAGTCAAATCAAGGACCTATAACTTGGGTATTTTGCCTGTTCTGACAGCTCTCAGAGAAAACTGTGATAGAGCAACTAAAAACTTCTATAATACTTCCACATCAGAACACATAATAATGTTTTTGCCTTCCAGGCCTAAGACATTATTTTCTTTGTAAAAAGAAAGGAAGTATCTGTATCTCCTTCACAGAGCAGGAGACACTGAGCACTCCATAGGCTTCTGGCATTTGAGCTGAACAGCTTGGTCTGCTACGTGGTTGCAGTAGAAGCTGCTTTCTCTGACAGAATGAGGTGACATGAGTTGTAATCCAGCACGGGGCGCATGGGCAGCCTGCTGAGCCCACCCAGCTCAGCGTTCTTCTCACCTCCCTAGTTTGAGAGTTGAGAAAAAAAAATCTCCGGTTCCCTCGGAGATGCAGAAGAATGTGGAGGCCACATGGTGGAAGCAGGGGATGTTTCCAAAAAAATGAAGTTTCTCTGGTAACTCCTGGACATTCTTGGGACAGGGGCTGCTACTATTACTTCCGCAGCCATGTTGGCTAACTGTTGGCCTGGGATATTTATGCTCCTCCATTACTTGGCTGACTGCCTCTGTGTGTGTGTGTGTATGTTTCAAGCAACATCCGTGAAAGGGAAATAGAAACTTCCAACAGTTTCTCTTGGCAAATTCTATTGTAGAAAATGGAGTTGATTGATAGAGGTTTTCAGGAATAAAGTTCTGTACATTACCCAGCAAGCATTAAGTACAAGCATCATTCTGGGGTTGCCCAATAGAGCAGTGAAAAGGAGACTACTGAGAGCAAGCAAGGAGTGGTGGGAGCAGGGAGGGAGCGAATGGCTTCCTCCTTGGTGGTGGTTGTATCCTACAGGTTCTAGCCCGACTGGTGATGACTAGTAGCTGGAAGGCATTTCTGCTGTATTGATAACTGGATTCTTCTGAATTCGGTGTCAGATTTACTGCCGTGCCAGGAGTACGCACTTCAGTTGAAGGCTGTGGTTTGTTGGCATGACGCAGCCTCGTAGGCCCCGGAGACTGCACATTCCTGAGAGGGAGAGCGGAGGGGGTGTGTGTGCACTTGCCTCCTTTGCTCTGCTGCCTTTACGTCAGTCTGTGGGAAAGGCTGGCTAGTTGTGCGCTAGGTGAGCCGGTGAAGCAGCACTCTGTGACCCACACGGCTCCCCTGTGACAAGGCAGTGTTGTCTCCACCAGGGCCAGACAGAGCCATAAAGCAGCAGATGGAGCAAATTGCCTCATCTTCATTAAGGGCAAGGTGCCCGCCGCCTCCAGAACGCACCGATTCCCTTTTCCTTGTACTCAGGGGAGCTTCGAGAAAAACCTGCTGCATAATCAATTGCTTTAGGTGAAGCACGTCAAATTTTACACCTTCCTACCCACAGGTGTGTCTTCAAGTGCAGTTTGTCTCCAGTGAAAGGATGTATAAAATGGCCAGTGGATTTTTCACTGAGATGACCATCTTTTTGTTATCTCTAATACAGAGATGCCATAGAAAAGGTCCAGAGGGTCACTGTGGGGTTTGGGAAGAAAGGGCTGAGTCTTTTTAGAGTGAGTAGTTGAACAGGGCATAACTGAAGGAGATGCATTTAGATACCCTCAGAGCTAAGAAGGAGAACAAAACAAGTTCTGTCCTGGCATCCCAGTGTTGTTTCAGGGTGACCCTCGAGGGTTTAAATGGTGGATGAGAATCTTTTAAGCAAAAAGTATGTTATAATCACTGGTAATTCCAGATTACTTTGGGCTGTCTGCTGAACAGAGCACAGACTCCATTTTGAGGACAGGCTGCTGGAACATTTTTTGCCATTTGTGCTATCTGCCCAGTAGCAAACTGGTTACTTGCTCCACGTCTTCAGCAGTGTTGCTACCACCTCATCCAGAGCCTGATCATTTCTTGACTGAGCAGGGATGTTAGTTGCTCCTTAACTGCTTACCTAACACACCTTGGGTATTTTGTTGGCTGGGACCGCGTGTCCCCAACGGTGACTTTGCTCAGCACAAGGGAGCGGCACGTTAGGCCAGTGTAACGTCGGGCCCTGACACAGCGGCTGCCTCTGCGCGGGGTTGGGAGGAGAGCTCCTCCTGTCCGTGCCGCGTCTGGGCAAGGTGCGGCAGTTCTGGGGCGGGAGGCAAAGAGGCCGCTCCTGGGCTCCGGCCAGCGGCCCAGGTGGAGGGCGCAGAACGCCCCCTGGAAGGTGTAAGGCACAAGTATTGGCCAGACTGCGCTCGTGCCTGCACATTTCCTCACAGAAAGAGCTGAGAGGATTTCAGTAACAGTAGAGTAACAACACATGCTCCAGTGCCTTGAGGCACATTAACCAAAAGAAGAAACCAAGCGGCCTTCACTAGTCATCACCAAGCTCTAGCATTAAACACATTGATATGAATGATAATGATATGAATGAGGTAAATGGGTGATGTAAACCCCTTGATAAGAAAGACACAAGTATGGAGACTAAGGCTATAAAACTGGGGTAAATCTTTCACTCAAGAGCGCATTACAGTGGAGTTCAGATTCACATAAAACTTGTTACCCGGGCTGCCTCCACTTGAAATAACAAATGTACCTCCCTCCCCACAGCCACACTCATTTTCTAAATGTAATGTAACTTATTAATGACAGCAGCAGGTCACCTTCCTTTGGCAGCATAGCAGGGCTTGGGATGGGGGGCACACAGCTTAGCTGGGAAACACGCAAAATGAAGCAGTATGAAAATGCCAACAGTTGCCCCACAGCCGCTACCTGGGGTAGGATTCAAAGCATGAGCTCGAGGTGGCAGCAATAACTGCCCCTGTTGTCAACTTAAAAAAATATTGGGTTGTGGGCCTGTCCCAACTGCATCTGACTGGAAGCGTTAGCTTTGCTTTAGCAAAAAGGTACTGAAGAGCCAAGATGACCTAACGACCAGGATCTCTATTAACAGCACTAGTAATTAACCCGATTGCTGCATTCCTGCCTGTTGCCCTGACGGTGACATTTTTCCACCCAAAAGGCCTGGAAGCCACGTGCCCGTGCTCCACGGGAAGCCATAAGCACACTCCTGCCACAGCCCAGCTGGTGAGCACCTTTTCCAAGGAATGTTGCTGCTGCTGGGAGTGCCCCGAGTACCACGACCGAGGAGTGGACCAGGCCACAGAGCCACTTTTTCATTTTGGTGATGTTTCAGGGTGCTTTAAAGCAGGTAATATTTTAGTAACTGCAGAGTTAAGTGTGCCTGTTGGTCACTGCTTAGTGACCACAGAAATAAATCTGCAATAAAAATGACCTTTTTTGTTGTGGTCTCTTAAAGTTTGTTCTTTTTTAAAATGATTAGTAAGTAACAACAGTTGCGTGTTTGTCACGACATTCAGACTGGTCGCATACTCTCTTCTTCCTCATTTTTGTGTTACCATTCAGTTCATTTTTACATTTTGCACTAGATGTTAGATGAGCTATCTAAACAACACAGATGTAGCTAGAATTTGGCAGTTATTTGCCTGAACTGCTATTACTGTAGTAGAATTGTCACTGAGCTAATATCCTTAAATACCATAGCTTAAATCAGCAGTGGGTTAACACTGGAAAGAATCTTGTTTTCCCTCAGATTTTCTTCATTTATGCATTTCATGACATTTCTGCCTTTTCTTGTCATCATTATACAGGTATTCACGCTGGAGGACGCCTTTATGTGCCTGCTACTTTCTTTCCTCTGAGTACAAACAGCCAACTCCTTTCTGAACAACTGTGCTTTGCCCAAGAGCAGATTTTCATCTGGCCGCCTTTGTTTCCTGCAGGCCCCTGCTGCACTCCGACCTCTTGGCCAAAAGACCCCCTGCTGGGGCTGCAGTTCCTTTTCTTAGGGCACACAGGAAAGAACTTGACCACGTACTGAAATAGGGACTTGCTACGCACATGTTCATGGCCCACTCGGTTTCTCACTGCAGCTCCGTAGCCCTTGGAGGCAATTCCACCCACACAGGAAAGGAGAAGGAGCCTCTCTCCCTGCCCCACACAAACCTCTGAAAGGGCTTCCTCTTCTGAAGTAACCTTAGCTACGAGTAACTGCTGCGTTTCAGATTTGCCAGTGAGCAAAGAAGCAAGCTCGTCATATTAACTCAAGTTCTCCAGAGACTTTTACCTACAACTGTTGAACGAAAATTTCTCCACAAAGATCTATCATTATCGTGTTTCCTGCACAAGAAACAGGAAGAACAGAGAACAGAAGGAAGTGGAGAAGAATACACGGTTGTTTTCTTCTTATGAGAGTCTAATCCGCAGAATAAAGTTTAATTATCTTAGGGTAAGCAGCATGTTTGTTCAGTGCTCACAAGTGTATCTGCCAATTAAAGTATGCAGTGCACAGGTGGTGATTACATTCGGACTCTCAACCTCCCGTCTCTGGCCTGAGACACCAACAGATCACAGCATCTCTCATTAAATACAGGGTTGAGAAAAAGGACTGAATTTGCTCAGCCAACGGCTTTAGACAAAAAGTTGCTTATAGCATAATGTTGAAATCCTATTGAAGTAATTTAGTGAAAATAATAAACACTATCTCACTGGTGTGCACAGAAGTACATCAGCAAAGCAGCACTATGTCGTCACCATCTTTTTTGCTGACAATGAGACAACACAGTATTTCCAAATAGGAGAATGTTTCCTTGGCATCATATAGCAATATTTCTTTTAACTAAAGACTTACAACAAATTATGCAAGTAGCACACGATTTTTTAAACAAATAACTGATCATTACCATTCATTAATAATGTAAATAAGCGTATCAGCATTATTTCACAACAGCTGACAGTAATGTAAAGAAATGCTCTGAAAACAGGATTCAAAATAAATAAATGAGTTACATAAATTGCTTAGACTCCTTGTGAAGTGCAAGTGATTTATTCTTAGTTTCACACCAAGAGAACAATGATGGATTTTTTTCCATTTCAGTGTACATAAGCTGTGTGAAGTTGCTCACTACACTGCAATTGAAATTTTAAGGCTACTATACTATCCATCTTGCACAAGCAAAGCATTCATCTACTATTTAAATGTTCCTGTTTTAAAAACAGCATAGTGAACGGTAGCACTGAAGAACACATTTACTCGAAGAACAGCTGATGAAAGTTTTACTTTTATTTAAATGAAGTGGAATTGCAACTTTGCTAAAACGTACCATTCCATCTGTAATAAAAATTGAAGTAGTCCAAAAATCACTGTCATTAATCCTGGGAGCTTGCAACAAAACATATCAGTTCCCAAATGTTTAACAGACCAAAACCAAGGAGGTCATTCCTAACTGTGTACATAGTCATATATACATACAGGAAACAAAGAAAGGCTTGTATACTGATTTAACGGATTCATTATGAGTTTCTTACTTGAATTTGCTAGGAAAACCAGCATGATTTATCAGACTTGGTCACCTCCCACATTTACAGGGAAGACTGCCCATTTCGGACCACCTTCCCCCAAAGCTGTACTGGGCCACAGACCCCTCCATAGCAGACTATGAATTGCTTCTTTCATTGCCAGTTTGTTTTCTGTCTGGATCAAGAGCAGTGCCTTCAAATAAAAGTTTGTTTTTCATTCCTTCTCTAATCATTCTTTGCCGGATCTTGCGTTGGGCATAATTGTACCTGCAATAAAACCTAGGGAAGAGGGGGAAAGAAAACATGATTCCCTGCTTCATATTAATGACAGTATAAAATCAGAGTTATTCAGTCAGTTGAAAAGTCGAAACCACACACCACCAGTAATTACCACCAGTAATGCCAGTAAAATTAGTTATGAAATAATGCAGCAGGTAACTGCAGCATCTCTAAGGCAAGGATTATGCACCATATAGAAGGCTGAGTCACATGTCCAGTGAAGAATTCTCCTTTTTGTAATTTGAATCTTAATCTCATGAACATTGAGCGTGCTGCCTTTATAATGAGGATGAAAGGACTGTACATATGAAGAAAAGAAAGAAAAGAAGAATTATATGAAGAATTAAGAAAAGAGGAAAGAATAACTGGGTTGTTTTAGGATTCAAGAAAAATATACCAAGTTTTTTGAAACAGAATATTAACATAAAAATCAAGGTCATTGACTGTATTTTGGGGGAGAAGGGAGAGGACACTTTGTTAGAAGAGTCTTTTATGATTTTCAGGAACAGCATAAAAGATCAAAAGCAGATCATGTTGTAGAAAACACCCAATGCAAGTTCTGTTGAAATTCAGTAAACTTTTTACATACCAGTATCCTAACATTGTGCAAATGAAGCCACCAACTGCAAAGTCACAAGATCTTCTAACTCTACCTGAAAGAAAAAAAACAGAAATCAAAAAAATCAGAGAAAGAAACTTAGGTGACTTGGGTTCCCATTACAAGAATAAATACCAAATGGGAACAAATTTCTCCTTAAAAATAAATATGGAAACGAAAAAATGACTTACTTGTTGCTATAAAATGTCCAAGTCCTACAACGAAAGATCCCACTGAGCCATAGAGTATAGATTCTCGTGCACAGGGGACGTTTTTAACATCGAGGAACCCTAGCAGTTTGAAGGGCTGTAAATACATATATATATATAATTACAAAACATTTATGACTTAGCTTAAAAAATAAAAGCTTGCACACCTCGCATTCTCTTTTCTAGTATTTTAGCAAAACAAGAAAAAGGTTAACTCCTGAGTTACTACATATTAAGTTACTCTCATTTCTGATCTGCCTTAACTTTGTCACTTAACTAGTTTCAACTGCATTTGACCTGCACAGATAAAGCTACCTGATTACATACATTTAGGAATTACTTTTGTAGAAGACTGTGATGCCAACTTCAGTGTTCAACTGACCAGTACTCTTAATAGTTAAAAATAAAATACTCAAGGCTTCCCTATTTCTGAGGTTACATAGAACAAAAAATGCCATAGGCATGGCATGTCAAGAATGGTTTCAAACGAATTAACAATTAATTTATGTGCATCATTTTGTATAAACCTGAAGATCCATCCTTTCTGTTTAAGATTATAAAATCATTACTTTCTCTCTTCCTTTTCATTTCCAAAATTAGGATGGGAAAAAACCCTTAGAAGTCTAATATCTTTGTTTAAAACAGCACATATCACAACAAATGGGTAAAGTTCATTGCGCAGTTAGTTATTTTTGAAATGAGTGATTTTTAAGCTAGTCCTATGCACAGGCTAAGATTTTCCATAGAAATTCATCCATACACAGCACTAATTTTTAAAGTAAACCTACTAGTAAAAATTACACAATTTGGTACTCTGCTCTCCCTTTATCCTTTTATCTCCCATTTTTCTGTTAAATTCTCAAACAATTACAAGCATTGTTCATATAAACCTAACTCTGGAGTGACATTTTTTTTCTTTTTAATGTTCATTTCAGAGGTGATCATAGTGGCTTTACTACAACATAAGATTCCTATCATCTGTACAACTCATCCATGCCACCTGGCATATATCCTCATAGAAGTGTGCTTGCACCACAAGCAGGAACGGGAAGCTGCATATCAAAGGCTTCAAGAGGACACGTGTTGGAGTCAAGGTGGCTGAACAGGAATAGCGTCTGCATTTCCTCCTGCAAGTGATTTGTTTGTCAGCAGTAGCGCGAGAATTGTCTTAATCTGTTTTGTTGCGTTTTTGTTGAGTTTAGGTCCTTAGACCAGCATATACCACGCGTGCAAAAATATCCACTAAAATCTACAAAGATGATTTTTAAATGCTTGTGATTTTTCTCAAAGGCTTTGTACAAGTAAAAAGAAGATGTTCTAGCCAGAATGCTGCAGTAAAGCCTATGCGAAGAAGAGCAGACAACTCCAAGACAAATCCTTGTGACCTATGTCTGCCTGGCACCCACTTTACAACAGCCAGACTTGTATGCAAGCATGGACTATCCCTATTGATCACTGTATCCATACTCTCCGAGAACAACCATCAGCTCTTTCAATATGATTCCTCTATGCAAGTGAGACCCAAAAAGAAGAAGAAAAAAAGGTCTATATTGGTCTAATCTCCTCATAAATATTTTCAAGTGTTTTTATTTGGAAGTCATTTGAGATGTGGCTGTTGCTGGCTCAGGTATGCTCCATGATGCTTACTTCTAAAATAGCCTTTCCCCTGTTGCTATAGTGGAAATCACTCGTTACAACTTTACCTTACTGGTTTTACAAAAGCTGCAGTGTCACTCAGTGTTTCTCCCCCCAAAAGAGAAAACCTTTCTAGAAGGGTCAGTGGAAGGAAAGATAAAGGCCCTAATTAGCTGTACAGCGCCTTAACTCTGTCACCTGAGGAGAACGTGGTATTTTTCACCTCTTATTTCGTATTTATCCCAGCAGTAGCAGCGAAACCTTTCCGGAGCTTAAGACTCCATCGTGTGTCTATGCAAAACACACGGAACGGCCGTAAGCGGGTCCAGGCGGCCCCACGGCGGGGCTGGGGCTCCCCCGCCGCCCCGGGCGGGACGAGCCGCGGCCGCCGCCGGCGGGTGACGGGGCGGGCGGGGCCGGGGGAGGCCCGGGTGGCCCGGGCAGGGTTCCCGCCCCCCGCGCCGCCATTACCTTCTCCGGCTCGGAGTCGCCCTCGTCCGCCATGATCTGGCTCGCGCCGCCCGCCCCGCCCCCGCCTCGCACCAGCGAGCGCGGACTACAGCGGCGCAGAGAGGGCGCGCGGAGCGGCCGCTCTGGCCGCGCTGCCCCGCCCCGTCTCTATGGTGCCGGCGGGGCGGGGCGGGGCGAGCGCGCCGGCGCCATTTTAGGTGCGGCGCCGCGCTGCCAGCGAAGTCCTTTGTTCGCTGAAATGGGTCACGGCGCGGGGCGCGCGCACGGCGCACGCGCACGCGGGGGCGCGCCGCGGGGGGGGAGCGCGTCGCCGCCGTTCGCGCGCGCCCGCCCGCTCGCTCTCCTTCTCCCGCCCCCTTCCCTCCCCCCCCCCCCCCCCCCCCCCCCCCCCCCCGCACGGCGCGCGCCGGCGGGCGGGAGGGGCCGTTGGAGCCGTTGGGCCCCGGCACCCGCGCGCCGCCCGGCCCCGGCCTCGGCCGTGATTGCGGGACGCGCCCCGGCCGGCGCCGTCCCCTCCGCGCGCCGTCTTACACCGCAGGCCCGGAGTTACTCTTTTTTTTTTTTTTTTTCCTATCTTGTTTTTCCTCTTTGCGCTGTGGCAGCCAAGCTGCGCTGCCAGCTACGCGGCCCGCTGCCAAGTCATGATTCATGTGCTCAGCCCTTCGTGCAGAGGGAGCGCCACAAGCCCTCCATGTTGCCTCCCTCCTGTTCACTGGGTCGGGCTGGCAGTGCCACAGACAAGAGCCCTTTTTCGGGAGGGAAGGTGAATAACTATCAAAACGATACATTCACAAGTGCCGGGATTTACAAACTTCCCGTGTGGTCAGTACCACACCATAAGTACTCCGAGGGAGGCCTGCTGTGGGCTGGCTGCGTTCGCTAGGCCCCAGCCTGGTTAAGCCAATTAAAGACAGGCTAAGACATAAGAGGCAAAACAGTGAATGCTGTGGATATGCCCAGGGAATGCCACCTAATGGAGAAAGAAGCGACAGGATCCTTGAGAGGCTGTGGGAGCCTGAATCACAGGGACGCTAAGGAGAGGGAAAGGTGGTTTTCAGTGGCAGGGAGGGATAATCCAGGGGGCCGGAATATGGTTGTGGAAAAATCACACTGATCTGCGAGAAAAATAAACTGGTGGGAAGCAGACAGAAGAAGAACTGTTTTAAGAACTGTGCTCTTGAAAAATGGTCTCGTTTAGGACATTTATAACTCAACTGTATAGAACATCAGTGTGTTTCATAGGAGTAAATCCTGTGTTAAATTCAGTGGGCATACTGGAAATGGTGCCTTACACGTATATATTTAGGTGTAGTAACACCTGAGGAGGTAAATGGTGCTAAGCAACATGAAGTCGAATTTCATAAAGGAAAAATACTGGAAAAATAGATTGTACTGTAAGAAAACAAGCCTCTGTTTCCTCCAGAAGTGACTTACGGGGTGGATCCATTTTAAGACTTTGTCCATCCCAGAAGAGAAGTTTGAGAGAGAGATGTATTGCTTTGTTAATTGATTTAAAAAATATATATCTTGAAACACACGTCTCTTCCTCCATTTGGGGGTGAGATGAGATGTCTTCAGGCCTTTTCTTGGTGTTAATTTTAGATGTGTTTTAATTCTATTTCGAATAAAAATGTCTTTTTTTTTTACCCACTGGAATTTAAGCCTGTTTGATATCTTTTATCGCATCTTATGACATGTTTTTATTATTCTGAAAACAATGTACTTTTATGCATCTTAAATTTTGATATATCCCTGGTTAAAAACCATTGTTGCATATAGGCTATTTTAAATCTCTCTGATTTAGAAATTCATACCTCAGTCCTTGCCAGCCACCCCAAATCTGGTGATTTCACCTCTCTTCTGCCTTTACAGGCTGTGTATTCAAGGAATATACAGATTCAATAAATACAGTATTAGTTTTAGAAAAAATCAGTAAGCATAGCTTGAATTGTGAGTAGTTCCATGATTTTTTTTTTGGTTAATGCATATTAGGTATCTAGTGCTACAAACATCGTTCAGTTACTAGAGTAAAATGTGTAAAACTGAAGATCATTGGCATGCCCTCTTCCTAGAAGAGTTTGTGTATTTTTTATATTGGTTTAAAGTACATAAGTGAATAAAATATAAAAAATACGAGTTCTATTAAGCAACTTCAACCACTGAGGAATATGGTAAGGAGTATGCTAAAATATTTGAGATTGGCAATGCCATGGTGGGGAAAAATACATACTACTTTGACTGCTGATGAGGTGGCCTGACCTACAGTAGAGAATATTTTGAAGGAAAAGAATGTGAGTAGCTATTATTGCTTTAAATCAGGAAACCGCAGAATTTGTGTACTGGAGAGTGGAGCACACCAACAGAGTATGCCAAGAATATGCCAAGGAAAAGGCGTTTTTTTTTTCACCATAATTCTATGTGTAGTTTAGGCCTTTTCCAAATGCTCAAATCACATAAGTTAGATGGAAACATCTATTGACAATGAACAACATTATCATTTTGCCCTGTCTCTAATGCCCAGTCATTAATCTGCTTTACTGCTACACATCATAGTTCTGCTTCATCTGTTTTAGAAGTTGCTTTTAAATTTAAAACTTTTTAAAATCTTTTGTAGAAAGAAAACAACACAGAGGGCTGCTTGACACTATTTGGGAGCAGTGAAGACACTTGATTTGGAGCCTCCTTACTTTAGGAGGGGAGAGGCTTCTGACGTGGCCCTTTGTGCACAGCACTCTTGCAGGGCCTAAACCCGCAAGCAAAGACTCCTCCTCACTTCTGAAGGAAAACTAGGCTGTTCTCCCTAGAAAAAACACAAGGCCACTGCACAAACTTGCAATTAGCATTCCCTACTTTTAGCACCTGCTGGGCACCTAAGCAATTCCTATCGTGTAATCTATTTCAGTAGCCTTGTAGAGAAGCAAGGTTCTCCTTTCTTTTTAGCATTAATGCTAATGGAAATTAAGGTCAGACTGCAAGACACTTTTACTCCTTTCTGTAGGTTGACTTTTCCTAAGGTGTTCCTAACTACCTGAACAAATGAGCTTTTCAGATACAACATGCGAGAAATGTTAATTCAACCTTCTCCTCTCCAAAAGTCAAGGAAATGAGTGCAGGCTGCTAACGGCTTTACTTCCTCTGCCAGAGCTTGTAATCTGTTTTTTCTTATTGGAGCACCTGATACAAAAAGAATGATGGGTTTGTGTAAAAAAACCTCTTTACATGAGAACTCATAAAACACAAAAGTTTTAATTTCTGTTTAGATTGTTAGATGTAGAGATACATTTAGAATTTCATGACTTGTTAGCAGTATTTGGAGTGGCAGAAATCTGTGACTAAAATTGATCAGAATTTTTCTTAATTAAGCAAACATGCCCATATACTGAAAATGACTATTTTGTCTATAAAGTATGTTGTACATGCACTAGTGACAAGTACTGTAAGGCCTTATGCTTTCTTTTAAGTCTCTCTAAGCACTCCAAAGAGTAGATGGGAGTATTTTTTTTTTCCTGTTGCTTTTCAATTTGAATTTTTAAGTCGCAGCTTTGTAGGATGTAGAGCTTATTTTCTGAGGTTGGAAACATCTGGGAATGCATTTTACATCTGAAACAATTAAATCTGTATAAATAATGACCCAGTTGTCAGAGGCTATAGAAGAGTGTGGGAGGGCACTTGGGAGGCTTGCCAGGGCATTCTTTCACCCCAGAGCTGATTTGTTTATACCTGGGCTATTCCTGACAGATATTTACCTAACCTTTTTCTGAAGACTTTCACAGAGTGGGATTCCATGACTTCCCTCGGCAGTGTTTCATAGGCACCTGTTCTGATGATTGATGAATTTCTCCATCTATATGATTGTTTCAAAAATCTATATGTAGTGACCATGTGACCTTTCTGGTCTGTTTCATGTGTAATATGTCTTCAGTTTCTATCAGTGAAATCATAGTCCTTTTTATTCAAAGTGGCTTTTTGTCATGGTTTTAAACCTATGAACATTAAATATATGATTCTTCAAATGAGAATATTACTATTTTTGTTCCTGCCAAAGATTGCCAGAAACATTTCACATCTTAATTTCTCAAAATAGAGTGTCTCTCTTGAGATCCCTACCATGAACGTTGTGGAGGGGGGTTATTATGAACTCTAAGCCTCCTGAGCCATGTTTCTCATATGAATGTGTCAGGTTTAATCTTTAGTCATTCCTGAGGGAAAACTGAAGACTAGACCTAATAAGATATTTGTATGGTAATTGTTTCTTACAGGATGTGATTTCTGAAAATTCATAACAAACTAAAGAGGGCTATGCCAGTAAGAAATTTTTTTAAAAATAAGCTATTTATATGGCACAGTAGCACTACAAGATCGTAGCAAAAAAATTACTGAAATCCATTACATACATAGGCACCCTCCCAGGCCTAAAAATTCCCTCCCTGACCACAGATCACTGGAGGCTGGGGCAGTGTTGGGGTGAGCACCATTGCACGCTTCTCCCACCTCACACTTTTCCCTATGTATCCGGCTCAATGGTCTTTTGGTGGCTCATGCGTGAGAATGGCTATTTCTGCCAAAAGCAGGCTGAAGCCTGGAGAAGGGAATCTACCTTTGTACTGCCCATATTGCCGTGGTGGGGACAGCCGGTCCATTCCTAACACAGACAGTGCTAGAATACGTGACCTCACTGAGCTGAAAGGTGGCATTTAGGAGGCATTTTGAAGACGTGTTTTGCACGCAGTGCACTGCTGAAGTAGATGTGTGATTAGAGAACAGGGAAAGAGGCCGCTTCTGAGCAGTGCTGTGCAGGGAGCAGAGCATGTCAAAGCCAAAGCTCAACTCAGGACAACTGGGAGATACTGTAACAGCTAGAAGAAAAAGGGCATATCAGGTAGATCCCATTGTATCTTGGATTTATTTTTTCTTTTGGTAGCCATTTGGCTATTTTTTTCTTATACTTTGTAATGGAGTGCCAAACGTTTTAGAATCTGTTTCATTGACTTATGTGTGCCTTGTCTGGTGAGAAGACTGACCTCTAATAACCTGCCAGAGAGAAGTGCCGTGTTCCACTGGAAGTAGCAAATATGCAGAAGTGCAGTATGCGCCTAAGACAGCTGCCATCCAAAATATATTTAAAGAGTCAGGGAAGACAGGCTGTGTTTTTTCATCATGCTGTAAGTGTTAGTTTCAGTATGTTACAGCCACACAGAAGAATCTCCCACACAAAACTGTGGGCCTTTGGCAAGCAGCAGAGGAAAGCAAGCTTATGGCATCAGGAGGACCTTATATAGGACCTTATAAAAACCAGCTAATCTGCAAAGCTGGTATTTGTCAGATCAAGGATTTAAGCTATATCTAAAATAAACTTTTTTTTTTCCCCCTAGCAGTTCTAGATTTTCAGACACCTCTCTGGTCTCACACTATGTCATCCACGTTTCCTGGAAAGAATGCAAGACTTTACTAGTTAAGTAACAGGAATGACTTACTGTCTTGCACACTGAGAAAGTCACTTTAGCACAAAAAAATATTTCTGTATCTGATGCAAAGTTTCTGTACCTTTCTGATAAGGATCAGAGACTAAAATACTTCAAATCTTCTTGCTAGTATTTTTGGTTCAGTATTCCTTGCTGTTTTCTTGATGCCCACTGAGATTTGACCTCAAGGCTGTCAGTCAGTCACTCCTTTGGTGACTGACTACCAAGGGCTAATTTCTGTCAGATTTTAGCTTTGCAGAATCCAGATTTTCTGCTTAAAGCATCAACCTCCAACCTCTATCAAGCTCCATGAATTTGTTACAGAGCTTATGGGGATGCCAAGTGTTCTGAGGCTGGTGATCTATGCAGAAATCTCTCTTATTTACGCAGTATTTCACCAAAACATTAGATCCCCAAAACTACTAATAACCCCAGACTTGTCCATGTTACTAGCAAGATTTTGGGCAAAATAAGTAAGTCAACGTACACTGAATTATAACATGCGCTATAGTAACATATAACTAGGACAAAAGAGCATCGTTTAATAAAATGTCTTCTTGTCCAGAGGCTTCTATCCTAATAGCAACAAATCTAACAGCAACATAAACTCAAGAGAAATGTATCTGGAGGGAATCCCAAGAAGTCATTTTGTCCAGCTTCTCGTCCCAATGAAAATTAATCATACCTGCAACACTGATGACAGCTCTTTACTTACCATCTTCCTCAAGGCTAATAGTGAGACTCTGTAACCTTCCCACTATTCTTATCAAAGGAAGTGTTTCCTCTTGCCCGTCCTGTCAATCTGTTGCCAATAATGCACATGGAGATTCAGACTGATATGTCATCCTCATCCCTGTCCATTAGGAAACAAATAGAGCTGATTCAGTTAAGGTTCAGGCACAGTTGGGAGGGCTCCTCACACCCTCGAGGACCCTCGAGGCAGTCGTGTGTGTGGTGCGCTCTGCTCCCGGCCTCTCAGTGACCACCAACATGAGGCATGTCCAGCAGCAGAACAAGTGGGACAGGAGACCATGATTAAATGTCACTGCGCTCTTCAAGTGCATGCATGAAGGGGAATCTAATCATCATAATGTAAAGATGGGAATGGACTAGAGTCCTGACATCTCTGTGTCATCTCTGTGTCCCCTTTTCCCCGGAGCAAGGAATGAACATGTCTGCACTCTCCTGTGTAATTTTGCCTTCCTCATGTACTCGCTGTTGGCTTGTGATCCACCATCCCTTTTGAACAATCACAGTGACTCTCATTACATGTCCTCCATGTCTATGTCCTGTTTAACCTTTCTTCGGTGACGAGCTGGGTGAGAGCCATGCCTGCCGTCTCAGGAACCACTCCACATTTCCCCAGAGCTGTGGGCCACCTGCCACACGGGGTGAGCCTGGCTTGCTTGAGAGAGTGGAGCAGTCAGGATGGCTCCTGTAGTTTTGCCAGGAGAAAGCAGTGGTTGTTGGGGTTTTTTTTTTTTTTTTTGCTGCTTTCTGAAGTGGTGGCAGGAAGGGGGAAGGGGCTTGAGTGTGGTTTTCTTGGACGTTTCTTTAGAAGGAGTTGGCAGGGTACAGGGTGGTCAGAGGGAAGCAGGACAGAGGTTCTGCAAGCAACAGTCACAGATGGCAAATCTGATAAAGATTAGGAGCTGGCAGCTGCTGTCCTGGAGGACATAAAGGAACCCTCTCAGCAAAGAAACCTCCTCTCCCTCCACCAACAAAACCTTTCTTTGCCCCTTTCCATCTCTCAGAAGTCACCCATCCATCTCCTGCTAGCTTCACAGGGGCCCATGATCCACGCTCACTCCCCACAAGGATCCTCACAGGCAGACCTCTTCTGTCCCATACTGTTGTTTCCTGCAGAAAATATTATTCAGGCATGCAAAGCTCTTGGCCTCTTGTCTTCCATGGGAAAGTTTGGGAGGACAGCTACTCAAGCTGTAAGCGTGTCCTGCTGGCTTCATGTAGGCCACCTGTACACTTTGGTCCATGCTCTCTGCCCCCTTTCCATCTGCCAAAGAATACAAATGCTGTGCAAGTGTGCAGCGTTAGGCAAAGACTAGGCGTTTAGTTACTGAAATAGGTCAACAAAACTGGCAAACTCTTCAAACACTAAGAAGACTTTACGGCACCACATACCATTCTCATTCCACGACAGCAGTGTTCAGCCTTTCCTACAGAATTTGTTGTTTATATTTCATAATTATGAGGTAAAACCCTTATGGCAGATTAACTAAATCTGCTCAAAGCTCAAAGATGCTCAGTTTCATTCCCCTTTTGAAGGCACTCTCCTGGCTCAGAAATTATTCTAAAATCACATGTGAAATTTCCCAGGCTACTTGCTAGGATATGCTGAGAAGTTTCTGGGGAGAAATTGTTCCAATTACTGAAAGCAAAGTTGTTCTCGTCTACTGATGGCCCTCAGACAGAAGGCATAAATCAGATTTTAAAAAGCAGAAGTCCATTGCTCTATCACTCACCATCAGAATGCATGGATTTCATATGTATCATTTGCTCATTTTGCCTGCAGCAATTTGGAGCACATCTATCTTCCAACCCCAGGTTTTTATCACCTTGCTTGGGATCCTCAAAACTTAGCACAATAGTCAACAGCTTCATAACAGTGTGAGTGACCTAAAAGAATACCTCAGTAATGCAAGGAAAATGGCTGCAGATAAAGGTACAGTGACACTACGAGAAACCCTCAGTATTATGACACAAGTTAGAGTTCAGTTATCAGTATGTAATTTGGATCAAATTGGATTTATCAACATCTAGGACATTTTTCAGCTAACAAACTGCATTAGTAATCTTCAAGATGCATTTTACAAGGCTGATAGGTAATTTTTGTGTATTTTGTGTGCTGTTATTGAAAAAGAATAGTGGGAATCAATTTTGAAATTCAGCATCTCCCCTCCTATAATGGTTGAGGGTCAAGCAAATTTTAATCTAAAAATTGGTTTGAAAGTTGATGTATTTTGCTGAATAGAGATAAGAAAGAACAGCTGAACTGGAGAGTCAGATAAGACCATTCATATATACTCATATATCCTGATCTGAGATTCTATCTCTGTGGCAACTATAGAGGCTTTTGCAATGAAGAAAAATGTAAGAACTTTGATCCTTGAGCAACAATTATTACTGTCTGTAATGGGTTTGTGAGTCAGCCAGTGCTCTGAGCTAACCTTATTCCACTACTCGCCATTTTTTTTCCACATGACTATGGAAAAATATTTCAAAAGCTTTTTAAGGCTGTTTTACTAGAATAGAAAAGTAATAAAGTAGGATAATACAAATCTCTGAACTACTGTGTGAGACAGAATAAGAAATATTCTGAAAATCTGTCTATCCCTACTTAGTGAGTCCTTACAAGGTAGATATCTTTTCATCTAGTTTGCTTTGCAGCATTTGGTAAATTCTTAGATTGAGGAACTTCACACAATTCCTGGGGACTTCTTTCCTGTAACAATTTCAGAGATTTCAGTCTGCGCCTCTTTTGCTAAATGCCTTGATCTGATGCAACCCCTGGCTTCTCTGATTCCTTCTCATCACTTTTATGGGTGGTGGCACCCATCTCCTGACCCTGCTTGGGCCCTAACCAGTGGGACACAATGTTTAGGCAATTTAGGCTGCTGAATCATGTCCCAGTCATCCAGACTTAATCTAAAGAATCCAAATCCCCTTCCATACATTAAACCCTCCCCTTCTGTGCATTAAATCAGTACCCTACCCACTATGTTATGTATTCTTCTGTTGCTCTTAACTTCTATGGTGGTACTGGTGTGTGGTTTTTGTTGGTTAATCACATTATCCATCCATAGGCTAAGGATACATGCAAAATCAAGTCACTGTCAGCACCACATGTCCTGTTCACACTGTGAATCTTCAAATGCCTTATTTAGACATTTTCTGAACTACATGTTTCTTCCATAAAATACCATAGTTATCTGCTGTGGGGCTGTGTTTCTCCTTTGATGGACAATAGACCATCAAAGCTTGCTTCTTAATTTAGCAACTAATTGGTTATTAGTAGTACTGTGAATTTCTTTATGACTTAGTTATGTGGCTACAGTAATTAGACTTTATATTCCTGAGGCCTCCATAGCAGTGCTTTTACACTGCATAAAGAGATGAAACATTCCACAATAAAGCAGGAATTGAACTCCTAAGATTTCTAATTTTATATTCCAAGTTTTGCAGAGCCTTGCTATGGGAGTCCTTTCAACAGTATGGTCATGGATAATTCAGGATGGTAATTTTGAGTAAATTTCAAAACAACAGAAGCAGGCAAATAGTTTACAGAAAGCTTGTGTGATCATGCTGCTTTCACTGCACCAAGGAACACAGGAAACTTTTCAGTAATAGAGAACTTGTTTATAAGTGCCATGCTCAGCTCTGATATTTGCATGACTTGAAACTAAGATATTCTTGTTTTATTTGGCTACCCTAAGCATTTCTGGCTTCTTGATAGTGTATTATTTGTAAAACATTGGAGCAAGTCCTACCGAGTTTATCAGAACTCGTGTTGAAAATGAATTCCATGCTGGTAACATCTGTCACCAGGTGTTTCTTCTCATTTGCCTGATTATTAACCATAAGGAAGGCTTTTCTTCCACTGACTTGATTACTTCCAGGTGCTAACATTTCATCAACCTGAACACGTGTGGAATACAGTGCACACGGCTGTTCCATGTCCTCTCACAAGAGACACTGATGTTGTTCCTGTGGGCCCAGCTTGTCTTCACTCTACCCATTCTGAGTATGGAGCGTTAACCACAGAGCTCAGCTGTACTACGCAAACTGGATCATGGCATTGCTTCTGCTAGGCTAGATGCCTCTATGTATTTTCATGGACTCTTTCCAAATAGAATTTGATCAAGTAATTAATAGTATCATATGTAGGAAGAGTTAAGCTTTTTAAATTTTGCACTTTCTTCTGCCAATTATTCCATCAAAGACTGGCTCACTTCTTTGTCACTACAGAGCTTATCTGCTAGGCATGACTTTGTCTTGTTGAATAATGCATGTATTTACTGAGAGCGACTGTGGAAAGCTATGCATGCCACTCTTTCCCAGAACACAAGATCCAGTGCACGTGGCATCCTGTGTAAGAGGGAGCAAATTCAAGATAAACTTACATAACAGCTGGAATATCCCATTTTTTTTTCTTCAGACAGGGCTGATCTGAAACCAGTTTGAGGCTATGCACAGAGCAGTTCAGTGCTCTACTCTCCTTAGAGCAAATCTAGCTTTAATCTTTGAAATCTTTTTCATAATAGCATTTCCACAGCAACCAGTTTCCATGGAAACCAAGGAACGACTCGTGGTATAAAGAAAACCGACGGCTTGTGTGTGGCAGACAGGCTGGTGAGGGCTGCGGGTCAGTCTGAGAGGAGCCCACGTCCTGCCCAGGGGTGGCCAATGCCCCACAACACCGAAAACAAAAGCCACTCACTGAAGGGCCAGATCGGGTCGACTGAGAGCCAATGACTTATCGTGACCATTTCAGTAAATTTAAAGAGGATGACTTAAACTCACCCGATCTACAGTCCAAGCATTTTTTTTTTCCCAGAAAATCTTTCCAAAGGTTAGATACAGACTTCAGTTTGTTCAGCTTGCAGCTGGATGAGTGCAGGGCCTCTGCCTTCCCTTGGCCCCGCTGCGTCTCTTCATCGCTTCTCTGCATCTGGGCCGGTCGGCCTGTGGCCGGGGATGAGAGGCCAGAGGAGCGCCGGGTTTCAGGGGTGCCTTGGCCTCTCCCCGCTGCTGTAGTGCAGGGTTCCCAGGGGCCAGCAGAGATGGGAGGATTTGTAATTTCCTCTTTCGCCACCAAAATGTAGAGAGTGTATCCACGGCTGTTCTTGGACTGGCTTTTGCTTGACCTGGCTTGGAGGGTGGTTCTAGGTTTCCTGAGAAATTTTGAGGGAGAATGAGGGCCGGGGTCAGAGGGCTAATCTGCCCACATGGATACAAAATGACCTGTATTTGCCCTGCCCATGCTTCAAGGTGCTACTCAGTCTCTCTGCTGCTGCTCCCACCCCAAACGTATTTGTTATATTGGGTCATGAGGAAGGAATCTCTGTCATACATGGAATAAAGCTTGCATATTTGATCCTAGATTTTAAAAAAACAGCACTAACTGTCTGATTTCATTTTGTCCAAATGTAAATATTTACTTTTGCACTTGGAAACTTTACCCACTTAGATGACATGTTTTTTTCTTTCATTGATCTGATACGAGAAAGGATGGGTGATTTAAGTGTCCCTGATTGTGCAGGGATGTTGGACTAGATGATCGCCAAGGTGCCCTCCAACCTCAACCATTCTGTGATTCTGTGATTACTGCTGTCATATTCCTGTGAGGTAACATGTTAAATATACTTTAAAGTGATACCCAGCAGCCTTATATGTATTATACTTCATTTGCAGGTAATCTTGGAATTCTTCTACTACGCGAAAAATAAGTGTTCTACCAGATAAGGTTCCTCAGACTGTCTAGTGGTACCAACAAGTTATATGTTACCTACTGCTCTTAGGCAGTTGAAGAACATTAGGTGCAAATGCACTGTTGTGCCTTTTGAGACCTGCTTTGAATAGTCAAATTTTACTAACCACATTAAAATGAATCTCACTGTGTTTGTAGGCTTTGTCTTCACTAAGCTGAGCCACTTGAAAGGCCCTCTTTTCCAGCACCAGACCACAAAAGAAAGAAATGGCAAGAAAATGGAGAACTGACCTTGTGTCTTGGGGAGATTAATACGTGAGGTATCCCGACACTCTAGGACTTCATCCTTAAATGAAGCATGCCGGATGGATGGTTACTTGGGCTCAACAACTATGTGATGACTTAGGACCTTTCCATATTTGGGACCTGTGACTTCGACTTACATCAGCAGAATTAGTGGTATTAGCCAATACTTTTTATTAATCGTGGCCTTCCATAAACTTTGAGTAACTGGGCGTTGAATGATACACTTTCGCTCTGGATGGTTTCTCAACTTAAGGGAAAATGTGTCATGTGGATGAACTGTTCCTTCTTCTCAAAGATTAGCCAAAAACAAAGTTTGGGAGCTACACTAGTCATCTATATTTGCTGTTAATGAAACCTATTAGAGCTCCCTAGCAGTGATGCACCTAAATGACACCTAAATTTTAGGGACATCTTTATGAAGTACAGAATGAATCCAGGTTGCCTGTAGGTTCATAACAAAAAGTAGCTGTTTGAGATGGCTTTGGAAGAAGGATGCAGCTTGTACCTCAAGCAAACAGGGCCTTCACCTGAATGCCTTCATATAGGCAATAAGGACAACTCTCCTTATTTTGTCTAATGATGTGTCTTCAGTCTCCACTTCAGTGGTGGGAAGACAGCAAATCAGTTGCTTCTCTGTGTTTCTCAGCTATTTCTTCTTTTCTTTCAGTGAATTAAGCCCTCTGGAGAAGACCAGAGAGACAAGTAGGGATTTCTCTTCTGCATCTGGTTGGTTGTGCAGAAGCCGATGCCATGGCACAGGGGCCGGTAGCCCTGGCGAGCGGCCACTTTGTGCGTTAGCACCAAGCAGCCGGCCTGGTGCTGGTGGGAGAGCGGGCACCGCTGCCGGTCATTCCTGGCAGGCCTCGAGTTGGAGGAGAGGATAGGCCTTTTCCGAGCACAGGGCTGGAGGAGTGTGTAAGAACAGCCAGACATCAGCACAGAGGCTGTGGAAGAACATATTAAATCTTCTCCTCACCTGTTTTGCTTCCCTTTTCCAAGAAACTGTGAGGCATGAGCGATAGCGTTAGTTGCGCCAGGACATTTCCAGAGAGCCCATCTGTGCCAGCTTCCTAGGCCGGAGAAAAGAGTGCAGAAGCATGGACTCCGTGGATCCCCGCATTTCGGGACGCCATCTGGTGGTGTCTGATGCCATGGCCGTGGCGGCCCAGACTGCGATTGCTGTTATTCCTGTCTCGCTCTTTGCATGGTGTCAAGAGCTCTGCGCGCTCTCTGCTGCTGCGCAATAGCAGCAGCTGCCCGGGCCCACAGCTCACTTTAATGTGAGTTGGCCACTTTGCTTCTTCCGGGGTTAAAATCACAGGGAGGGATTCTCTGTGCTTAGCATGAGTGCAAGGAGCAGGTCAGCCCTGCCAGCATACTTTACTCCTGTTGCACAGCTGTTTGTCGACCACCAGGCTTTCCAGACTGATCTTAGTTACTATTTTCGTTTAACTGGATACTAGGGATACCATTCAGGTGCCTTCTGCATTAAATGTGTCTTAATATAATTACATTCACTTGAGTCAAATCTCTATTTCCCCAAGTGAGAAAAAGATCTTGAGGCTGTGCTTTCTTTAATCCCTTCGCTAAAGAGTCATGGAGTCCTTAAATCCAGAAGTCTGCAGCTTTGTTGAGAAAAACAGTTAATTCCTCCACATTTACTCTGTCCTAAACTTTGTATAAGCTCTGTCTGAAGTCTTCACTAGGGGCAAAAAAGAGCCTCCTTTTTTTTTTTTTTTTTCTAATTTAGATGGGAATGTAAACATTAGAAAAAAATCCCTTAATTTCTCCACAAAGTATTGACTATAAGAGCCAAACCATTTATCCCTGTTGCTTTAAGCATGTCCTTATACTGACACTGCCAGTAGCCCCTTATCCATCCTATCCCACTCCGCCCTGCCCACTGTGCGGGAAGCACTGTGGACCCAGGCTTGCTGTGCAGTTTGGTGGCACAACACTTCATTCCCCCTTCAATTTGTATTTTATTGCCCAGCTTTGTTACTTTTCCATCAAGACTGGCAGGAGACCCCCGGCCTTGGGAAGAAGAAATATCCCGCACCTCCTGCCGGGTGATCTGTGGGCCAGGGTTGCTCATCCTCCGCCTGCTGCCAGCAGCTCCCAGAGGGCCAGTGAGGCTCCAGGACACCTCTTGTCCCGCAGCGTTGCCTGTGCAGGGCAGCCCTGAGCTGCTGGAGAAGGCTCCAGGGAGCACCTCTGCAACGTCCTTTTGTCCTGTGGCCCAGGGGGTGGGAGGCCTGTGCAAAATGTTGCACAGGGGATGGATGGTTGGGCTTTTTCAAGCCTCTCCACCTTTGTCTCTCTGCAGAGGGAGGTTCTGCTAAAGAACCGCAAACCCAAATCACTGTACTACATAACTAGGGATTTTCTCTGTGCATTTAGTTAGGAAGAGGAAACCCTTTGGACTCAAGCGTGCCTGAAGTTTTTGGTTGCATTTCTTCAAACACTGCAGGTGCCAGGGTGGAAAGCCTTCTTTAAAAACCCTGTTTGAAATTTAAAAGCAGCTTTAGCACGTTAGGTCAGGGTGGCGGCCCATCCTCACCCTGCATAGCAACTTATAGAGTTTTACCAGGCATAAGAGTATCAAATTGATGATAGAAGAAGCAAAACTAGATTAGGTCCTTGAAATTCCTTTCTAGGCCTCCTACACTATCCCGCTTGTGCCTGCACACGGCAGCAGTGGGCACAAATGGCAGTAATTTAACCTTACGAGTAACATATCCTAATGACTGTTGCCCCCAAAGCAAGTTGCTGTTGGGCACGTGGCACTGCTAGACCTTTTCCCAGCTGCTCGGCAGGGAGAGAGCAGGTTTTCCTATGAGATCATCACAGAATGACGATGTCATCAGTACAGGCTTCCACAGCTGAAGAACCGAAGAGCTGTTAATAAGTACTAGAGGTGCCTGTGTGCCATGATACCTCTAATATTTCTCAAAGCCTAGCAGGGAAATCCAGCGGACAGTCATTAGAAGTATGCTCTTAAGGACTTTTTCCTCCCCTATACAATTAAAAGATTAATACTTATGGTTGTGATAATCAGCTTTACCCATTTTCTCCCCTGCAGACACAACTCTAATAGCTGGTTGGAAAGATGGCAAAATATTTTAAAGGTGACCGGGAAGATATGGGAGGACAGTCAGAAGAACACTCCAAGTTAAGAGGAAGCTGGAGGAAACTGAAGGACAGAATCCAGCTGTTCCTGAATGCCAGATACACATTGCAAAGACCACCAGCAGTGGAGATAAAGCGAGAGCCCATTTCTGTTGGTTACTGGTACTTCAAGACAATTTTCAGGCAACAAGAACATATTTCTGTTGGTAGGAAGTTCTTCAACACAGTTTTCAGGAAACTTCCCCAGGAGATAAGAAAGCAGAGGAGTGGGAAGGATAGATCAGCAAATGACAAAGTCAGGGAAGGGAGAAACAGGGAGAAAAAGGCACCTCTTCTGAAGCTCTTCAGAAAGTTGAACATTTGCAGAAGACTGAGGGAGGGAGAAAAGGATGAATCTAAGGAGCTGATTACTTTGGATTTATTACAGATATCTTATGCCACAGAGTAAGACAAGGAAAGAACATAAACACAAACTTTCCTCTTCATCCTTGTTTTAATTCTGTGGTATTTATATGTTACAAATAAATATGTTGGTATATTCACTGTGAAAGCCTTTCTTTTTCTTATCATTGCTAAGAAGAAAATCTTAGCAATGTTAGCACCAGCACAGAACCCCCAGCAGACTTTCGCTGTTTTGCTGCTGTCCCTTCTCAGGTGGATTAAAAGGGCCTAAAGTAAAGGCCAGTAAGCGCTTGTCTCCAGGCGCTGTTGGCTACTTCCATGCTAGTTGCTCCATGCTCAGCAAAGCTGCCGGCGGAACCCGCTGGCCTTGGAAGCTCGATGCAAGCGAGGTCTTGAGGCTGCCCCCTCCCTGCGGGTGAGCCCCGGCCTTGCACAGCAAGGGGACATGGCGGGGGCAGAGGCAGCGGGGCAGCGGGCTGGCCTGCGGGGACGATCGCTCCTTTAAACCTCTCAAGGTGCACAGAAGCCCTAAGGCTCCTGGAAGGGCGAAGCAGCTTAAAGGAAACACTTTCAGAGGTGAGAACGTTCTGCAGAGCCTTGTCGTGGCCGGTGCTGGAAACCTGGAGAATTTCTTGAGGCGAGTGGCCTGGCGAGCGGCCCCCTGCTCCGCTCGGCCTCCTGCACCAAAGGCTCCTCCAGCTGGGATGAGCTGCGAGGGCTGAACTGCACTGCTGAGGAGCAGCTGCACCTTGAGGGCCTTTTCTTTTTTTTTTAAGGTAGAAATAAAAGCTGGAGGAATTACAAAGATCGGTGTTATCCTTCATGACTCTTCTTACTTCCCAAGCCTTCTCAAGAATAGAAACTGGGAAAAAAAAAAAGGCTGCAGGCACAGTATGGTGGTAGACATATATTTGGTGGGGTACTCACAGAAAGCTAGAAATAGAGGAAAATCAAGGGACGTAATTGAGCAACCTTGAAGTCATTACAGGAAGCAATTTGCAGTTTTCAGGCATGGATCTAGGCAGTGCAAATGAATTTTGTTAGGCATCATAGGCACTTTTAGCTCCACTTGTTACAAAAATCCAAACCAAGTCTACATAATAGCGCATGGATGCAGGAGCAAGGCAGACTACTGCTTCGTCAGCTGTTGCTTGCTATTTTTATTTAAACTTTCTAAGTTTCTTTGACATCAAAAATAATTGGCCTCAAGCTGGCTACATCACCATCAGATGTTACTATTGTTCACTTCATTTTTGGTTAAGGGAATGTGAACTGATTTGTTGGAAGGACTGTCGTTGGTGATTTTATCACAGGGATGGCATATGAAATTTAAGATGCAGCACATCTCTTGGAAAAAGAATGAGGAAAATTCCAAATCTTTGGGAAATCCTTGCTTTTAGTATGCTATGTCTGCAGTAATGAATGAGCTGAAGCATAGTGGAAAAATAAACTCAACTCTAGCTATTTAAATGTTTGGCAATTCCTTCCAGGCGGCAAACAACAAGCTATTGTGTTTGTGTGCTGTTAAGGCTGGGAGGAGGGAGCAGTTCCCAGACGCAAATTAGGAATGGAAAAAACAGAACAAAACCTCCAAGCCTCAGAATCCTAAGCAGGCAGCACAAGTCACTTTCTGTTCAACATGATTTGTGTTGTCATTAGATGGTTTTCATCAGGCTTTATTCTCATTCTGGGAAGAAAGACCTGGCTTCACTTGAGCTGACAGTAATGACCATTCAGAGATGGGAAACATGAGGGAACCCAGCCTAACCCACGTTCAGGGTGTCACTCAAAACTCTGTTGGGATCAGAGAGTGTCTCCTCCTCCTTGCCTTGCCTCATTCTCTGGAAATCAACCATGTTTCAGCTGCAGCATGAAAAAAACTTGTCTTTGCTTGGCTTTGGGAGACTGACCACGCTGCTTGTGTTGCTGGAAAGGAAGCCCCGTGCTGGCAGCCAACCTGAATCCCAAAGAACGGGCCTTCCACTCACGCGTGTGGCAGCTCTGTCGCCACCAGGGCTAGGAGGTGAGGCCTCTGTCAGCACAGCAGCAGCACGGCCCCAGGAACAGCTTCTCCCACTGCCATGTCCTGTCCCCTTCCCTATGCCTGGCTGGGGGAACCCAAGCGAGAAGGGTTTGCCCACATCCTCGGGGTTTCTAAAAGGCTTGGTCACCTTATTTCAGTCTGTATAAAAGTGATGTGGGATAAGGCGTTGAAAAAAAAGGAAATCTTACCATCTCTTTCCCCCAGTCTTAGAAGTGAAACCCATAGTTCCCATGTGAGGTCCGCATTTCAGTTTCTCCGGCTTCATTCAGAGAGCAAAAATTTCCAAACAAGTGTAGGAGGCTGGAAAAAGCATGGAAGTCATCAGTAGGTGATATAGTCTGTCTGGTTTGGGGATTAGAGGATTAATACACAGCTGTGATGAGAAAGTGTGAGAAGCAGCAAGCTCCTCTGTTGCCTCTGTTGAAGGAGAGCACTGGGCTCGCCTCCAAGAACTCCTCTGATGGACAGGCACAGAGAACTAGTCCATCTAGGAGCAACTTCCCTCTGGAAGCAGAGCCCAGAGTTACAAGCAGCACTCCACCTTCTCAAGGTCAAGGTGCAAATGAGTAATGTAACATTTCTTCATGGCTACATCCTGCTTTGGTTTGTGATATGCTGCTTTAGTGGATCTAGGCATACAAAGAGTAAGGAATTCCTACTCTAGGCAGGTAGAAAATGGAGTTACCAGTGGAGTACAGTTGCTTCCTCAAAGCGATGTCTGAGGCAGCCATGACAGCAAACCAAAGGAGATTAAAGAAAGACAGAAACAATTTAATACCCATTTTCAATGTGTTATATGAAGCACTGTGGAGAAAGGGGAGGGTATTTATTCTGGGGGACAGGCATATTAAAGTGGCTCTAGCTATAAGGAAAGTGACTAAGAGGCTGTTCATTTGAAAAAAAACCAAAAACCTAAAAACAAAAAAGCAAGACAAACCTTGCATGCATAAAGATTTTTTTTTTGGGGAAATGAAAATTCATTTGAAAAATCCGTTTTTTTTTTCAATAAGAGTTCAATAAACTCAGCTACTCACCCTTAAATAAAATATGCATTTTTATGTACAGCAAAAGCACAACTTAGAATAATTCAGAGAAGGCAAAACAGATCTTTATACTCAAATTACTAGCTTTAGGTGATAAACTGTCAAATTCATAAATTCTGCTTCAATAAATGAAGATTTTTGCCTCACACTCTTGGGGCCTGTCAGGGTCCTGAATTTGTAAGCTGGTAGCAACTTCTCTACAACACATCTCCTCTGCTCTGCCATGTCTCCTACAAAATGAAAGCTTTTCCAGGTGCCTGAAGCCAAGAGCACTGGTGCCAACCTCAAAGGCTGCCTGCACCTCTGTCACCCGGCCCCTGCAGCGCCCAGGGCTCCCTGCAGAGGCGCCTGAGGCCAGGCTGCCACTCTGCTGCCCAACAGCCAGACTGGAAATCAGTCCCACATTTCAGTTATTGATTTTTGGGTTTATCAGCCAGGGCCGCCTCCCCCGGCTGGGTCAGTGCTGGGCCACAGTGAGGGCAGTGCAGCCGCTGCAGGGGTACGTCGCGTATTTTGGCCCAGCCCAAGTAAGTCTTGTTCAGCTCCAAGGAATCGGCTCCTGAGGCCCTCCGGAGGCTCCTCGCCGCTGGCCCGCCGCCGGGCACTGGGGCTAAGCCCTGGGGGGCAGCGCAGCCCCTCGCGCACCCAGCGTGGGGCCGGAGTTTCACACGAGCTGGCAGAAGGCGGCTCACGGCCCCGCAGCACGGCCCGCACCCACGCTGGGCGGCTGGATGTGCCGAGACCTGCCCTTACACTCAATGAGGTGTTCGGATCTGACGTGCTATTGAAGAAATAACGTCTCTTGCTGATGCCCTAAAATCAAACTGTCCACAGGTTCTGCTGCCCAAGCCCAGCATATGCTATAGCCTAAGCAGCAAAAGTATAGTAAGGCTACCAAAATGTTTCGTATTTTTTAAATAAAGCACTTTTTTCAAGTCAAAAGGTCAGCTCATGTGGCACTGGCAACACAAAATTATAGGTATCAGAAGAATAAGCAACACAGGCAGCTGTATTTTTTTTATAAAAGTATTTTTAATAAACTGATGGATTTAAGATGATAGACAACTTGTTGTCATGTACAGGTAACAAAAGTCAAAATTCTTTGAATTTTATACAAATACTATGAAGTACAGTAAACTTGAATACAAGTTTACAAAACTTGCGTCAGTGAAGATTCAGCTTGTAACCAACTTCCAGCAGTGAAAATTATCATGTATCAATAGTGATCAGAATTGCATTGCAAGTTTTAGAAATACTCCAACCGTATTTTTACCAAGCCACTCTGAAGTTACTGGTGCACACTGACAGTACATTGGATTTTTTTTTTTGGCTTGCTGAACAAAAAATGGCATTTAAAGAAAGTTAAAGAATATAATACGTATCAAAAGTCTATCTTACAGAAAATTAAACAAAGATGAGAAAGTAAACAGAGCAGAACCCTGAAGTAGTGAATTATTTTTCTACCCGTTTTGATGGAAAGACTCCACAGGCGTCCAGCTTTCTCACAGCATTTTGGAGTGTCCTAGTCCTAGCACAGTGTGGTCGTTAGTAGACTAAAGTAATCCCTGCTTGGCAGTAGTGCTGGTGAAAGGTAACTTGCTCTATTGCTAACAAATAGGAGTAACCACTGGCAGGGGGTCTTCTTTCAGGCATCCAGTGGAGGCCGAGTTTACTGCACGGGATGGAAGTTAACAGTAGCGCTCGCTTTGACCCGATACCGAACAGCCTCCAGGGTTCAGGTGTCAGTTTCCTCATATGACTTACAAATGGATCGTTTGGGAAAGAAATCAAATGAAATAAAAAGGAGCATAAGACAGCGTTTTCACCTGTACAACTATCAATAAAACAAGCATTTGTTACAAACTTTCCAGTCTGCTTTATAAAAAATATTCTTAGTTTTACTTCTAAATAAAAACTGTGCTGTGATCTGTCACTGTTTCTTGCACTGTACATGCTGTAGTTGCGTGTGTTAATGACAGTGTAGAGATTTGTGACCTAGCGCTCTGGATATATTAGAAGCCTATAAAGCTGATTTTGGTACATAAAAGTTAGGTAGCAATGAAAATTCATTCCATTTATTCTCCGTAAAGCCTAGGAAAAGCTACAGTACGTTGCTAGATCAGTGGCCTCAACCCTGAGCTGAAATAAAGGACCTGCCTTGGCTGCGAGACTTTGTCACATTACTACCACAAACTGCACAGCAGAGACAAAATAACCCATCCGTGGCCTGCTGCCTGAGCTGCAAGTAGTGCGATATTTAAATCTGTAATAATGCTTGAGAGTCAACTGGAGACCACCTTATTCATTTTCACTACAGGAAAAAAAAAGAAAGAAAACGAAAGAAAGAAAAAAAAAAGAATAAACAAAACTCAAATTTGAAGATTCAAGTGAAGGGAAAAAAAAAAAAAAAAAAAAAAGAAATCAATACGGAGCCAGTATGTCCACCTTCTGGAGATCAAACAGATAGTTTAACTCTAGCTAGTAGGAGACCTGTCAGTTGATCTCTTTCACTAAGTGGGAAATGATTATTAAATACATACCAAACTACAGTCAAAGAGACTTCTACTATTATTCCACTCTTCCTAGAGTCTCACTTGATTTTTTTCTCCTCCTGTTACTACACTGCAACACAGAAGATCATTGAAAGCTTAGACAGTTTTACAAAGGATTCAACCCAACTGCTAGCAGAAAAGCTTCTGCCCATTTCTAACATGGAGTTGGCCATCATAAGAAATATTTCTAGAAAATAGTCTAATGCACCTTTTTGAGGGTTCAATGGCACCAACTACCCAAGGCTAGGAGCATTTGTAACGTTAGGCATTCTTGCCTCTTAAGATCTTTTTTTTTTTTTCTCCTTTTAAATAGCAGAAACAGTATTCTACTTAGTGGAAAAAAAAATAAGCCCAGAAACAGACTAAAAATAAAGCTCCTAAGAATCATTTATACTTCTAGTAATGCACACTTTGTGAGCTGATCAGTTTACAGATGGTGTGGATTTTGTTACAGTTTAAGGCAGCAAGTCTTAAAAAATACACAAGCTCACCTCACTCATGGTTGTGCTACTGTATCCTTAAATGCACAACAGAACCTCACTAACTCACACCAAGCACTGGAAGAACCATTAATTCTCTTGGTAAGTGAACAAGAATAAGGCATTCCATTATATATTCTGATCACTAGTTATGATTTAACTCTCATTATAAGCCACCAGCAAACATAATTCTGTTTTACAAAATAACATCTCTTACATTTTGATATAATTATGTGTGCAGATTAGTGGGTTCTGCTGTGCAAACACACAGGTGCCTAAGCAATTTTCAGGTTTTTCTTCATTACATCTGATAAGAAAGATAATGCCACAGACAGAGATAGGAGGAAAGTAAATCCCAATTTCTCTGATTCATGTGGGTATGCACAACTGGTCAGTAAGTTGTGTCTTTTTTTTCCTTTTTGAGCTATAAACATTTATAAACTCCAATGAAACAATCATCAGCAGAAAGAAAGGCCATTCCCCAACCATAATTTGCTTGTGTATTACACACTACATAAAAAAACCCTCTAACTGCCCCTGCAAGAAACCCTCATTCCCAAGTACTAACTTCCAAACACAAGTTTTAAATCAAGTAGAACAAACAGCAAAATTTGCTGATACTTTTAACAGATGATATTCACATGTCAAAATTCCAGTTGAAGTAGACTGTAAATACAGAAGGAAGATAGGATGCCCATTTAAAAACAAGATGGCTATAAAAAAGGCAAAAAAAAAAAAAAGCAAACAAGAAAACCCAACCCCCAGAGATTTATGTGCATTGTAATGAGATTTCCCTTCATATGTGCAAAAATCCACAGTTTCATTAATGTAGAGGTCATACTTCTAGTAACAGATCTTAAGACAAAAATCAGTCTCCCTACATCCTGGAATCTACCTGTTTACTTCAGCCACTTTAAGTGCACAGTACCCTGTTCACATATATAGTATTCAACAGTTTCTGGCATTTTTCAGAAATCTAAAGGCCACCTGCCTCTAATTTTAAAACAAAAGGAAGAGTTCATCCAGGGCATAACATCACTGCCTTTGAGTTACACCAGCAGTTAATCAAAGTCATATCCTCTCTTCTTTCATGTTGGCAGGAGTCCCTACAGGACTTGTAAACAGCAGTACACAATACTGTAAACAAATAATTTAAGTTCTGCTTTATACAAGATGTTAAGTTAACCCAGGTCTACCAAAAAGGTGAAAATGAAAAGGGTGGCTTCACACAAAATCCTTCCCTTTTCTCTCAGCAATTCTTTTCACTACATAAATAATCCTGAGCTGAAACACAGGTTGATGAGAGCCATTTTTGCATATAAGGACAGTGTTCTAGAGTCAGCTCTCACGTTCTGTCAGGAAGTCAATTGCTGGAGAGATTAAACTGAAGTATTTCAATTTAAGTGTTACTTTGGAGGAGGAGGACTTATAATTTGGTGTGGCGCCCAGTTCTAGCTGCAGATGCCGAGGCCGCCAAGGAAGCTGACGCCGCTGCATCCTCGGCTTCCTCCAGCTCATCGTGTAGCTCCTGGCTGACGCTGGACTGGAGCGCCGCGGGAGTCAGCCATTCCTTCGGCAGGCAGCTCTGCAGGAATGGGATACAGGAGCTGAAGTACGCAAGACGATTCACCCACCGTGGAATCTCTTTTCCACACAGGATCTAAGGGGAAAGGAGGAAGAAAGGATTATTTATATTGTGGATGCAGCAGTAACAAAACTACATGGCTGTTCAGAACAGCAAAGGCTGCAAGAGCCTTACAATTTATATTTCATGAGCGCCAGTCAAGAAGCACCCAAGTTAACTGCATAAGACAGTCCCCCAAGCTGTGTCCCTGCTCACAAAACACACATTTTTCACTGTGAGAGTCTGACAAGTGGCTTTATACTTAGAAGTCCTAAAATGTTGCAACCTCATCCTTTTTTTCCTTTTAAAAAAAACACATAAATAGGAATTAACAGACGCTCTGCATTCAGACCTAACTTCTCAGAAAGAAAAAATTATTATAAAGCAAGTACCCTGAAATCACGAACAGTCAAACAGATGGTGTCAGAAGGATGGTGCCCTGGCGTGAGCCGCACAGTGAAGGCCATTCCTGACCACGCGGGTGAGCACTACAACAGTTTGTGGAGTCTCCATCTATGCTTTAGGCGACCCTTTCTTGGGCAAGGGGTTCACACTACATCTCCAGTGGTGCCTTCCGACCTCAACCACTCTGGGAGTCTCTGGCATTTGCTAGGATAGTCTCTAATGCCTTGGATAAGAGGTCAGTATCTTACAGAACACAGGTCAACCACAAATATTCAAGTTTACCGGAACAAGAGAATTGTACAATATCCAACTAGTTTCAATTCCCACTCAAAATAAATAGCTGTATTAGAAGCTCATTTTACCATAAATCAACCATTTTGTTTCCACTGTCACTAGTCAGGAAGCAAGCTCTTTTATTTAACATCCTCCATCTTCACTTCTTCTACTATTTACTCTAATACAAAACTGGAGAAAATTCATAGCTACCGCAAACACTATTCTGTTGTAATTGAAAAGCATTTAACTTGTAATTTTATCCTTGCTTTTAATAGTTAACATGAACATGAAATAGGACAAGAGATAAAATAGAAACAAAAAGCTCTTGGTCAAGGAGCATGGTAGAGGCCTGGCCCTTTAGGCTGGAATTCATGCCAGCTGCAGCTTAGTCGCTCTCACCCTACCTGCATCTATCAGCATTGCATAGGAATCAGCATTTCAACAAAATTTTCCTATTCCACTAAGAGATCAAACACAGTCTATACAAAAGGTAGTCTATGCAGAAACTGTCATTAACTATTTTGAAGGAGGGGGAGAAAAAAAAAAAAAAAAAAGGAACTAAGGTTGTATAGATATTTGAGGAAAAAAACAAAAAAACCCACTCTTTCTTGCCTGAATGAGCAAAAGAACAAATTCTGACACACACAGACTGGCATTTATAAATAAAACTACTGACATTCCCATCTTTGTCCTGGGGTACTTGTTCCTGCCCTTTTCCCTTGCACAGGTACAAGCATTCAACTGTATTGGCAAACCAATTAGGTTAATATTAAGCTGAAGGGAAAACGCAAAACTTATTCAATTCTACCACGGGACACTTTGCTTGACCACAGAGGTGTTTACGTGACAGGACACTGTTGTTGGCAACGGGATAACTTGACAAAAGCCTCTCTCACAGAATACCAAGGTTGTCTGTGAAATTTTAATTGTTTTGCTGTTCTTTAGCAGTCTGACATAAGTACAAAACATTTTTAGTGAGATATTCTGTGAGAAAATTAGCTGGTGATTTCTGATAAAATATTAAGATGTGGTTCTGTTTTTAAAAGGGATCTTTGAAATATCGGATTTTTTTTTCCTGAACACTTCTGTTCTATTAATACTTACTAGGTCTTCTGATTAGGAATTGTATCCCTGCTGGAACACAGACTATGTGTAACAAATATTTAGCTTTTTGGTAGCACAGTGTTGTATTTTGGACATAAACACACAAAAAAGGCTGAAGAAATTCTAATATTTTCCCAAGGTATCAGAAGTAGAAATCAATCTAAAAGATGGAAAGGAGCTAACAGTTTGCAGCCACGTGGGAAGCACCTTTCTTCAAACCCAGTTGCTTGCTTTACCTCAGATAAAGCTGATGAAAAGTGATTGCAGTTTTTGTGCATTAGATGATAGGCATTTCCTTTGAATTCTTTTCCAAGCTCTTCTATTATTTTTTCTACGTCATCTTCCATAAAGTCGGTACTGCCTAGAACCACAGCCTCTCTGAAAAGGGAAACAAAGATCAGAGGATGATCATGCTTCTGTGAAATAGGTGGATCACTGTTCTCCCATTGCCCCAAATCACCCCTCTGTGGTGGTGTGATCTTTCCGCCTTCCTACAGTAACACAGATTCCATCTTAGAGCACTACTTTCATCTTCCTCATACGAGATGATTTCCCTGATGTTTGTCTGCCTCTAGCTGTCTTAAGTTCTTTGCAATTTAAGTCTTGCAATGGTGGATGCAATTTTTGCCTCCTCTGCAAATCATATTCTTTATAAGAGACAGCTGGGAACAGAGGGGAGTTGGTAACACAGAGAAGAGTCAAGGCAATAACTTGGAGGAAATGTAGAGGAGACACTGGGAAACCTCAGCAAGGTTTTCAACTTGCTTTCTGTGAGTAAAGATTTCGCTATCTTGGAAAAGTTACCTCACTGTATATATTGTATGAATAATAAAAGCTAACTACAAATCTATACGCTTAAGGAATGTGGCTGTATGCTAAAGACAATATTCCCTGGTGCAGATACTTTTCACTACCTCATCACCCCTTCCCACGTTTTGTTTCTGGGACAAAGAAATCACACTAACTTCTCTTCTAGTCAGAAATCCTGACATACCATTCAATACATCTGCCCTCAAAAATAAATGCAACAAATAGCCTTTTTAACATGCCTCCTCCAAAGGAAGAAAATAAGTGTCTTTCTTACTTAAATTTAAATGTTTCTCCTAGCTCTGAAGCATTTCCTGGTGAAATTTCAAAAATTCCAGAAAAAGGGTAAGGATGACCACCATAAGCAAATTCTGAAAAAGAAAACTCACATTTAATAAAGCTTGCATAAAATAACAGTAGAAAACAGCAGATCTCCATTTACTGGAAGATCACTTCATAAGGATCTAAAGCTGGAAATCAGACATCTTATTTATATGGGCAAAATACACAAGGAATTGCAAGTGTATAGTTTTATTAGCTTCCAGTCAATGCATATAAAAACTCAAGGAGACTTCCTGTGTCAGTATAAAGGTTTACCCTGAATAACTTCACAATATGTACACACAGTTTTCATTGTATAAGCAGGGACTTGCAAGTCAAGCCAGAAATCCACCCAGTACTTTTCATATATGCAGTCTTTAAACGTATGCTTACATATTTGCAGGTTAAGGACTCAGAGTACTCCATCTTCAAAGGCCTGACAGCCTGACCATTCAGTGCATGCTCCAGCTGGAAGCATGGCAGTTAGCACTGGCCTAACGTGCTTTTGAATTTCTTAATTTGCAGGAGGTAAGCTGTACTGGTAGGTTCTTTGCCACACCAAGAAGGTAAACCAGTGCACAGATCTGAAGCTTGTTTATAGTATCCACTGGCATAAGCACCAACAGTTTGGGAAAAATATCACAGCATGCCTGAGTTTCCTTCTGGGTCTGCAAGATAACACAATGTGCTACTCCCACATCATAATAAAAGCTTTAAGCATGACTTCACACTTCCTTTCCCCAAGGCTCAGAATACATCATCACGCAGGTCTAGTGTTTTGTGGAAAATCTTTTTTTACAACAGGATAATAAATAAAGTTTGAAGTACTTAGAAAATGCATGTCACTATTCTAGTAACGGTATGGCCTGCAACATGAGAAACCCATTACAATCTGAACAGGAAAGGAGGCACACGTATTTGGCACAGTTCAGCAATTTAGTTTCAGGCATGACACTGTTGGGAGTAAGGTGTTCCTGTTTTGCAATAAAAGAAATTCAAATAAGCTTGTATTTTTGTCCATTCTCTGATATTTTGATAACACTTGCAAATCCAGTTACAATGCTACCATTATAGTAGATTAAACATCTGTATTTTAAGATACTCTCCACAGTCTGGTCTTTGGAATACACGTATTATGCTGCTTCCCCTCACCCCCAAACACATTCCGAGAGAAGTTCTCTTTTTATTTCATTTTATTTATTTTAAATGTAATACTTTTAGCAGCACCATCACCTTGGAGTGTGGCTTCACTGTTAGGCAGTAACGCCTCAGACCTGAGGCTGTTCTACAACAGACTTAGAAACATCTCTTCCTACAGCACTGGGGATTCAAAGTGCCCTGTGCAAAGCAGAAAGCTGCATTCTCAGACTGCAGCCTACTTATCGAAGTCAGAATGTATCACTCTATTCATCAGAGGTTTATCTTTCATAAACACACAGTGTGCATGAGATCCCTTCAAAGAAAGTCTCTCTTTAAAACAAACCATCTACTAGCAAGGATCCAAAACAGACTGTTTTTACTGAGCATCATACAATTCCAAGTACTTCTCTGCAACAGGTTACTGTTTCTACAGTTAACATTAACTCCCTGTATTAAGCACCAGCAGAGCACTGAGGAAACACGAGCTGAATGCACTTACTTGAAGCATAAATTTGTTTTATCAACAAAATAAGTATTACTGTGGCTTGCTGAATAAATTATACACATCTGTGCAGCCTTATACAAGAAGGCAAGACAACATCCAGACTATTGGTAGCCAAGTTTTTTTCTCCAGAGGCAGAAAAGATGAGAACTTCAAGAGAAAACTGACAGGCAGGTTTTGGGAGCCCAACTTTCCCGAGCAGAGCCTAAAGGGTGGTCTTTAATAATAGCTTAGCCAGAACAAAGAGTGAAAAAAAGAGTTTTCCTTGTACGTACCTCGGCCATACACCTCTATACCTGAATGGAATACTCCAATTCCAAGGGAAGAAGTATATTCATTCATCCAATACTAGAAGGAAAGAAGGAAAAAAAAAGGATATAGTTAGTTGTCAGTACAGATTTCTCTGCTGATAGCTAACTAATGTATATTTGTAGGAGCATTCACTTACATAGTATGTAGCACACACACTGTTCATCATTTGCTGCAATGACCACACTTAGCTCCTAACCAAAGGAGCATGAAAAACACTCCTAGATATGAGATATATGAGAGATGAACTGAAATTATCTTAATGTATTTTATCTTGGAATGCTCACTTAGTGGTCATCATGCATAAGACTAAGTGATCTTCAGGCTCCTGATGCATCTCGCTCCACATACCAGGCATAACAGTGTTTTGGCAAAGTCTAAGATCAGTTTCCCATATATGACTTCAGTGATAGCAAAACAGATCAGAGCTGTTTTTCAAAAGAAACCAGGAAGTGATAGATTTTAACCAACCCTCCCTTCCTCTGCCAAATCCTTTTCTTGGTGCTCTCTCTTCCTCACCCACAAGCAGCAATGAGTACCCATCAGGAGCTAACTATAACCCTCAAGACCATAAGGGCTCATACACTCCTGGATAGGGAAAACCTATAATTGCTGCCTGTCTTTGGCTGCATCACCAAAACTCAAAGCATCAGTCTCCAAGCAGTAACAAATTTCAAGTAGCTCTTATTTAAAGAGGAACCTCCAGCAAATGCAAGGAAATGAAAGGCCTTGAAAATACAAGAAAAACAGTTCTTCGTCCAGCAAGGGTTTTCTCCCCACCATCACAACTAATCTGGTCCCAGAGTGAACCTCCTTGAACTTGTATAAAACAGAACTCAGAGTCAGATTGCAAGCAGGAATTGAGATTGGAGGCAGCATCTCCAGCAAATTAATATTTGTCTAGCAAACAGGAAGGGAAAAAAGCTATGTTATTTAAACAAACCGTTGACATAGCAAGAACTTTCTGATATGAAGTCGCTGTTAAAACAGCACAACTGACGATAAAAATGTAAAAGGCCACAGATGTCATGCTATGTTTGTATGTGCTAACTACACTTTGTACATAATTTACAGGACTGTTACAAACATTATGGCATTCAATGTGCTTTTCTGCAAGCAGATTTTTCTCCCCCATTAAAAATGATCCACTAAACGATAGACTGAGAAGCTGTTCAGAAAGGCAAAGCAAACTAGTAGGTCTCAAAGAGACGTATTATTTTTGTGTGAAGTTCTTTTCATAACAGCTCCATAAATACTGTCCATTGCTGCACATTTTGTAGCTATCAAGGGAAATGAAGTAACTGCCCTACTAATGTAGGTTGATATAAATGCAGCAGGAAGTTATGATCACTGAAGATCCACTGAAGATCCATAGAGGAGTCCTACACAGGAGGATAACTAAATTTCAATTTATTCTACCTCATCTGGATTTAAACTCTTGATTAGGAAACAAAATAAAACAAACAAAAAACATCAAAAAGGCATTCTCAGAGCTTGTAAAAAGAAGACAGCAGACTATACATTTTTTTCAGGCAAGAGAAGGAAGTATATTTTGCTTTTAAGAATTCCTTATTCTAGGCATCAAACCCAAAACTAACAGCCTCTCATATTCACTTACTAGCAGTAGTTAAACAGCTGTACACCGTGTTTCCAAACTAAACTTGCAGTTGTGCTAGCAGGGACAGAACATTAACAACTACCCGGATAACAAGTTACTAAGAATTTGATGAACTCTTCTACAGACAAGCCAGCTGTAGGATTTTTTGCCAAGACAAATTAAAAAAAAAAAAAGCCAGGTTCTGCTCTTTATCTAAAACTTAGGGTCACTGAAATCTGTCGATGAATTTTCCTTAAGCTGGACTTTGCATTATTTTTTGGCTCTGTTAACACATTAGTGCTGGAAAAGGTGGGGTTTGGGTGACTACACCAAACCGTCCCCCTCATCTCTGGCTTATCAATTCTCCCCTTTCTTCACCTTCCCTAGGAGAGAGAGCAGAGGGCTGGTCCATATAGAAAGACACCTAACAGGGTAGAAAAAAGGGGAGAAGGAAGGAGGAAGATGCATTAAGACTACCTGGCTAACAGGTACGAGATTATTAAAAAAAAAAAAAAAAAAAAAAAAAAAAAAAAAAAAAGGAGAGTTCTGTTCACTGAAGTAAAAATCAAATCCGACATAAAAACGGAAGAAATACTTAAACATAAATCCACTTCAATTCTGAAGCCAGTACTCCTTCACACTCTCCCACCTATTTCAAAATAGCTTTAGCTTTATTCTTATAATCAAGCCATAGGAACACTCGATATTCGGCCTGCCAGCACAGGGAGAAGGAAAAAAAAAAAAGTGTATTTGTCTAACAAGAATATGTGTCCAAATTAACCTAATCCTTATCTCAGCTTTTTGAAAATGGAACAAAAGTTACACAAGATGTTCCATATGCAGTGGAAATAATACAGCCTACTTTGTTACTAGGCAGGAACAGGGAAAAATTATTCATACTCCTCCCCTCTAACTACCCTGTAAAATGCAATGCATGGTATAGGGAGAAAACAGAAAAGCAGGTCACTAACCTTGCCATCAGTCTATACAGAAAGAGACTGGGAGGACGGAAGCTGCTCTAATCAGGCACTCAGCAAGGTCAGTGTTGCTCAGGTAAACGGTTGTTACTGGTGCCAGCGCGTGAATGCGGGGGGCTCGCTGGACTGCAGATACTGAGCAACGGTGGTAAATTAAACAAGCGCTAGCAGCTTTAAAGGAAGCGCCTAAAGCAAGATGGCACTTCACTTAATATTTTCAGTAAGAACAGACCAGGTTAATTGAAGATAAAAGAACTTCAATACGGCAGAATTACTTTCGCCCTAGGAACAGTAATTAGATATAATTATTACTTAATCTGGATCAGCTATCAGAAGGTTAGTCACATTTTCTCATTGAACAGAATGTCCTATCTCGCTGAAGGAAAAAATGCAGGACAAATGCAACTTGAAACAATCTGAAAATATTGGGAACGAATTCCAAAACAAAGATTGTAAATTAAGAGACAGCTTCAGTAATATGAAGTAAGTTCTGGAATCCAAACCCAATCTCCAAAATTACTTCCTTACTTCTATTACACAAATGGGATCCCCCTCATTTAGTCTTAGTATGTATTTTACCATAGGAGAATCAGCAAGAGGCACAACTCCATTTCCTAAGCACTGTGCAAAAAATCCATCTTGTAAAACAGGAATTCATGTTCAGAGCAATTATCAGGACAAAAATATCAGAGATGTGTTTTTCTATGTGCACAATAAAGTCATGTGCTCCAAAAATACCTTCATTATTCTCTTCAAAGCTTTCATTTATGCTAATACTTTAGACTGTGGCAGGCTTATTCGACAGGGGCGGGGGGGGAAGAAACACAAAACAGATTGTTGCTTTGGACACAGAGAAGCTAGACTCCTAAAAATAGCAGTTAGTTATAATGAAAGTAAAACAAGTTCTTCAGTTCTCAAAACACAACACATCAAGGTCTTCAGCTACCCTTTTAATGAGATATTTTCAAAGGTATGAACAGCAGCACATAAATATGCCCTTAAGCTCCTTCCCCTTAGTTCCCATTACTTGAAAGTTCACTTCCCTACACACCCCTCCACCTCCCACCCCTTTTTGGCTTTCTGAAAGACTTTCTCCTTTCCAAAAAGGGATCTAGAAGTTAAAATGAGAACTAAGGAAAATGGAAGGGTCTCTGCTTCAAAACTAACTGACTTGGTCCTGTGAAGAGCTTCACCAGCAGCAAGGTCAGATAGTCTTTCCCTGCATAGGACCACACAGTCCTACACCACCAGCTGGAGATGAATACTGGGGCATGAAGCTCCATGAGCAGGGGCAGGAACAGATTCAGGTAACAACTTGGTCTCTCTGAGAAGAGAGCGCAATGGAAACACGTCTCAACCTCATCTCTTTTCCTACCAAATACCACAAAAACATTGGCTTGTGGGTTCAGCTTGATTCTGAAGAAGTCAAGCCATTAGCTACACAAAGTTCACCCATAAACACAGAAATGCTGAGACAGAATACAAGCTGAAGGACTGCTGACGAGACAGTGGCAAACTCCTGCGGGTTAGGGATCAGACTTGGAGGTCCAACCAAAGCAGTTAGATACAAAACTGGAATTCCTCTTCAGCATGTTTTCCTGATGAGGTCTGCAAATATCCAATAGGAAAATTCTTCTTTTGCTCCAAGTGAGCTGACCCTGAAACACGTAACAGCGTAATTAGCAGTTACGGGAGGGGAGCGTCTGTACTGACCTACATACCAGGCCATCGGGGGCCAGAGTCGTGCGGAGCTCAAACCAAAAAAAAAAAAAAAAAAAAAAAAAGGTCAGATGTCTTTTTTTCAGACACTTTCTGTGCCTGGAAAAGTGGAGCTACAACAGCTAAAGTGAAACTGTTCACACAACAGTTGCAACTACAACATAGATTTCTCCAGCCAAGTAGCTAATGTTGATCCTTTGTTCATCAGAAGGAAGAAAAACATCCCAATATATCTTTCTCAACAAGAACTAACTCACCCCCAAATTATGTGAAAAAAGTCAGGAACAGTGTTCTAAGACACTGCAGCAGATATATACTACAAAACAGTATTTATGAAAGGCTCTTCCCTTCTTCCTCCCACTCCTAGTGCCCCAAAGAGTAGGTTGTCATTGATGTCTGCAGGCCTTCTAAAGGCAGCAATAAACAGCAGGCAACATGAAAGGGAGGCTTCCTTTAAATTCCTGTTTCAAACAGGTTTAACATGGTTTCAAACATTGTTTAATTCTTCAAACCTTTACAAAGGGTTCAAGAATGTACACTCACAGTCTTTGAGATAGGAGAAAAACCTCTGGTCTCCTTCCTGGTTTAAAGGGGGAAATCTGTTTTTCTAGTGGTCAGATACTACATTTGCAATTACTAGACAACAGACACAGGTAGGGTATTTGTTTAATGGTCTCAGCTTGCACTGTATATAATTTGTGGTGATGCGCAGCTTCAAGCACCAAAACTGCTGGCCAATATATAAAAAAAAATATCCCTACATATGATCAAACATCTGCAAATTAAATTTGCTAGATTCTTCTGATTAAGTTCTTTTCACAAGTGGTGTCTTTAGATACTATTCTTCTTATTAATGCAGAGATAGGCCTATTAATCCCCAACACATCCTAATGAAAAGTACTGGCTTACAACCTTCCTGTTGCTGCATAAAGGAAAACAAAACAATAACCCCTGCTGCCATTCTAAGATGATGCTTGGAGGAAAAACGCAGCTCTGGAGGGACAAGATCTTAATGCAACTCTGGAGGGATAAGAAGGGAGGATATGGGTTGCAGGAAAGAGATTTGGAGAGTAAGTGATGAAAGAGAATCACGTGAACACGGGAGTACAGGCTGTCACAATGCAAGGCATATTTAAGTCACAAACACAGTCTTAACCAAAACACCTCAAATTAATTTTTTAAAGGCTTTGTCACATTTCTTTCTAGGCAGGCACTTATACAGAGTCCACTCTCTTAGTTTTCATAGCCTTTCATAGCCCAGAGGTCCATTTTACTTTACAACTTTACATAGTTCATAAGAAAACCGAATCTTCCATGTTAGTGAGTTAGAAGTGCATCAAACCTATGACATTTAAAAAGATACTGTCTTAAGAAAAGTCACTACTCAGTCCACACAGTATTTGTATCTTCTCGCCATCTAGCAAAATATATTCTCCTCAGGCTGCACAAGTCCCGAAACCGAAGTACCATTTTCTTTTCTGCACAAACACTGATGGTGAATAAATGTAGAACTACCTCTTAATGCTTCAAGAGCTTCTCTTCTGTATATTTTTAACCTGTAGTCCAAGGACGTCATATACATGCATGTGACAGAGCATTTTTTCCTCCCAAGTCTCATATAAACAAGGCACAGTGACTACTTGGTTTATGGACATCATGAGTTCAACCAGGTGGGCTAGACCTCAAGGTCTTCCCCTCTCAGAGGAAAAAGAGTCACAGATTGTTCCTATCTCCAGCCCCCATCGCTCTTTACGATGCGGGAAAAACAAAGTTGAAGTAACAGGTCACGTTAATTGCAAACAGAACTTGGACACTGGAGAGGGGAGAAGAAAACTGCCAGGATATTTATTTCTATAAATATTAGTAAGAACGATAGAAATGACAAGAATCAGAGTAGCCATCAAATTCCATATATAATTTTAGCTTCATGTAAGATAGCTCCCTATTAACAAGCTAGCTTTCAGCAGCACTTACTGTAGCACTTGTGCCTGAGTATTCCCAAGCAACTAGCTGCATTTCCACTCAGTCAGCAATCACTGACTCTACCTTATTTAACTGCACCCTTTTTACATGCCAAAAGCTCACTTTTTAAACAGTGGTAATAGTAAGGCCTACCCAAAATAGGATAAGCAACATTGAAACTAGTTCTCAGTCTATACCACCAGTCAACTCAAAGTGCATTCCGAGGAGAATTAGTGGTACTTGTTCTAATTCCCAGGGATTGAGACGCATTAAGGAATAACATATTCCTCAAGTTACTTATCCATATCTCCTGCTCTCCACAGGTTCTTACACCTCATTTGTTACCATGGTATCTGAGCAGCTTCCAGTTGAACATGCCACAATGCAACAACTGCTGCTGGTGTCACAGGCAGATTACCCAGACAGGAGGGAAGGTGAGTTCATGGGATGGCAAAGCAAGGCAGGCACTTCATTAATTCCTACCAAACTGTGGCCATACCAAAGCTGCCCAGGAATTCTGGTCTAGAGAATAAGTCACAGTTAAAACACTAGCAGAGTACTACGAACTTCCACCACCTCGGAGACAGGCATATCCCTGGCTATGACCCTGTTGAAGAACTTCCTGGGACACCTGGACTTTGTTTCTAAAACGCCCGAAGGGCAGGGCTTTCCCCCTGCTCAGTCCTGGGGGCAAGGCAAGAAGAGGAAGCCCAGCTTGGAGAGAACCCCACATTTTCTGAGCATTTGGCTATTCATAACAGCAACGACAGCGATGGGGCCATTTCTGTCATTGCTTGCAATAAGCAAAGGGGAGCAGTTCTACACATAACCCAAAAGAGGCAGCGCAGCAAAGTTTGTGACGAGTAATAGTAGACCTACAGCAACTTGCGGACTACCAGAATTTGTTTCCTCTCCCAGGCTCCGGCCGCCTATTCCCCCCTCCCTGCCCGCTTCCGAGGAGGGCAGGCGCGGACCCCCCGCCGCTTAAGCGGGGCGCAACCGCACCAAAACTTTCCCGGCCCGCAGCCCCGCACGGCCGCGGGGGCGGCCCCCAGCGCCGCCGCAACGAGCGGCCCGGCCGGGCCCCGGTGGAGCGGCGCGGCACGGCGCGGCACGGCACGGCGCTCACCATGTCGTAGACGTTGAGGATCACCAGCTGGTTCGCCATCGCCGGCGGCCCGCGGGCGCCCCCCGCCCGCTCGCTGCCGCTGCGGCGGCGCTGCTCAGGCCGGCGGCGGGGCGCGGGGCACCCCCGGGGGCCGCTTCCTCCGCGTCCTGCCTGTTGCTACGGTGCGGCGGGGGGCGGCGGGCACCATGGAGCCGCCGCCGCGGACGGACGGGGCCTCGCCCCCGGCACGCGCGCTCAGCCCGCGGCGGCGCCGGGGCGGCGCGGTGGGCAGCGGGCGCGCGGCGGCGCTGGCGGCGGCGGGACGAGGCGATCGCGGCGCGAGGGAAGTGCGGGGGGCGGCTCACGCCACCACCGGGGCCCCGAGACCGCCTGGGAGCGCCTCCAATGGGCGCAAAATGGAGCCGCTGGAGCCCGCCCCCATCTTCCCGGGGCGGTGGGGACTACAGCTCCCGGCGTGCAGCGCGGCAGCTCCCGGCGCGCCGCCCGCACCCCCGCCCCCGCGCGGCGCTGGTGGCGCCCCGTGTGACGGCGCGGGGGGCGGGGCGGGGCGGGGCGGCCGTTGGCGGCGGCGCCGACGTGGCGGCTCTGCGGCCTCCCGCGCATGGAAGGAGCGGGGCAGCCGTGACAGGAAGCGAGAGCGGCTGCGGGGCAGCCCCGGCGCCCGGGGAGACCTGGGGCCTCTGAGCCTCGCCGCTAGACCCACCTGTCCTAGGGGAATACGATGCTAGGGAGGGGCTGCTCTTACTCTAGGTGAAATTTATAAATTCCTGTTCTTTTTTTTTATTCCGATTTTTGCCTCTCTATAAAATGTACAGAAATAGACGGGATAGAGGTCATGCAAAACAAAGCAGTAACAAATGTTTCAAGTGTTCATACGTTCTTCGTGTCAAACTTCAGGTTTTACAGGCTCCACAGTTTTCATAAACTGAACATCAAAATGATTCTAAGAAGTTCCACCATTTATTTAAATACAGAGTTTTATTAAACTACTTTTAGGACAAAACGAACCATTACTTTTACCAACATACATCTTGCAATGTATCTTAACAATATGAAAACTCTGGCTGCAAGTGCAAAACTGTCTTCAGCTGGAATTAGAAGATAGAATCAAATTTTGAACTCTTATAACAAATGCTACAACCCTCATATTTGCATATTAGAAAATAAGCTTGTGAAAATGTATAATGACTCAAATATGTGTTTTTAATATAGTATTATAGAAATAGAATTTAGTAAATAGTGCATGGGCTATCAAGGTCTTCAAGAGTGTTTAATATTCCTTCTGTGGCCTGCACTATTCGTGATCAGAAATTAATTTGCTGACTGCATCCCTTGGATAGAGAGGAAATTTGCAGTCTTCTGTCAGCTTTTACTTGGAAAAAGTGTTCCAAAAACCTTAGGTGAGGGCATCAGTGAAAGCTATAAAAGGGGAAGCGAGCTCACGGATGAGGCTCACAGCTGTAGCTCAGCTTAGTTTGACTTGAAAGGTGTCAGTTAAGAAGTGCAAGCCACCACTGACCTGTACACGTAAATGAAATCTACTAAAGTTGTACTGAATAGCACATCCTTTATATTCAAAGATAAGTACGTATTGTTTAGAGAGATAAAAACAGCTAATGAAAACACACCTTAAGAAACAATATTTCAATTACCTAAAATATCACCATATTCTGGCATTGCGTTATGCAGGATGTCATCAATGTAACAGTAAGATCCCGGTCTTTAAGTCTTCTTCCACTAATTCTCCTGCTCTTCAGGTGATGCTCTCTTCTCATCAGCACGTTTGAGCTCTTGAAAAATTTTTGTATATCTGAAGTAGCTTAAAATGAGGAAGACCCCAAAAATGCAGATTATGAGAAATGAATATAACAAAACTGAAGATATATCTGACCTGAAATGCAAATGGAATTGGATTAATATCTCAAATTTCCTATTAGCAGTACATTCAGCAGTACATGGTGCAGTAACTGATGACAATGTAATTGATCAACTATTACATATTTCTCTTTAAACTTAAGGTCATAATAGGAAAATCTAAATTACTTGCTTTTTCAGTTAGTGGCAAGATTCCTTTAGTTAGGAACGAAGAATAAAACATGACTTTACTGGGGATACTTAAAAATTCATTTTGTTTTTAAAAAGATTCTGGGTTCCAGGTATCTTGTGTACTCAACACAGAAAATAAAATGACACACTAAAAAAAAGGAATGAAAACCAGGCATTATGCAGGTGTGCCCTCAGCCTGCAAGCTGGGATCTGAGTAATATCTCAACAGTTCTGGCCTAGCTTAGTAAGTGCATAAACATAGCTAGAACAATTCTCTTTAAGTTTCCGGGTATGATAGATGTAAAAGCCTCATTCTAGGCTAAGGCAGTGGCCAGCTTAAGTGCTAATAGATAGCTTACAAGATTCATTTTCATTTCCATCGGGGCAAATCCTTTATTTTTACTTAAATTCTTTATTTTTAAGTTAACTGACTTCTCTTTCTGCAAGAACAGTATTAGTGGGTGGAAATGAAACGAAGCAGATGCAAGAGAAGCATCTAGTTTTGTGGATCTTGTAAAAACATTAATTACATCATGAAAAAGCAAGCTAGGTTTGACACACTGGCAAACTTCCCCTTTGCTTTCAAATAAGGTATTTTGGAAAAACTACATCAACTAAAAATGTGTGGAAGAGTTCTTCTGTCTTCATCTGCAAATCGTGTGCCTACTTGTGCTTTCATAACTGTAATTTTATGCATATTTTCATAACATTTTGAATAATAATGTAAGAACATGAGGACAACTTAATATATTAAAAAGTGATTAAGTTCAGAAACATCTACTTGCTTTTACCTTTCAATTATACCATATGTACGGACTGCAAAGAATGCTTTTAAATCACAAAAACTGAAACATATAAAAAAAAACATAAAAAAGCCTCGTTAGGTATCTTCATATTTGTCTAGTGCCCAATATCATTGAATGTTTATTAAAACATGGATAAGTAGATTGGAATAATGAACCCCACATATTCACAAGTAACACTCTAAGTGAAGTATATTGTCAATTTTTAATATTGACAATTATAGTTAATTATTGTGCAGTACAGTTGGCTTTAGTGAGCATTCAGGCATGTATATATAGGTTTTTACATGATCTCTGCTTTTAAAAAATCATGTTCTACAGGAGTCATTCCAGCAGTATCAGGAAGACTTACATAGGGCTAAAAAAGAGCCAATGTGTTAGAAAGTCCAGGCTACAAGGGATAAATTATGGCTTTGAGACAAGCTAGAAATAACATGAAAACCGTGATCTCTTTACTAGCAGTTTTGTGTGCTCAGGGTCTATTGGACAGACTGCAGTGCATTCACCAGGCCTCACTGCTTTCAGTCAGAGCTCTGTGATAGTGCTCCAGGCAAGCAGATTGGAAGGATGGGGAGAGGAAAAACCAGCACTTTCACCCAGGGCAGCACTTTATTTTACAGTGTAGGGCTAGCTAAGTGAGCTACCAGCAATTATATCAGTTCTTTTCATTCATTTGTTACTGGTATTTACTGGTCTGTCACATTCCCCGAAAATGTGGGATATGCAGGACTATACCGAGTATTATAGGAGTTAGTTTATACATTACTGAGCGCCTAAAAATGTTGCAAATTTGCAATTAATAACTTGAAGGGAAAACATACTCTTGAATAGAAGTTACACTCTCAAAAGTTCTTGTAAAGAATAACAAAATGTGTCATTTTCAAAGATTTTCAGATAACCTATATTAATTTACAAATAGTATGATTCTTTTCTTGCAAATACCTTGCTGCCTTTAGATGATGCACTCAGCATTTATGCTGGTGATTAGTTTGAAAAATGGAAAAGTCAGAGATTCTGAGAATCACATCTGAATCATTTTTAAGTTAGAGCCAGGCAGAAGGAGAAAACATTGATAACACTAAAGTCAAATGAAATCCTAAGAAAAAATATTTTTTTTACTCCACATTACTCTTTTTTGACATTAAAAGAAGAAAATAACCTGTAGTTTGGGTCTATTATCCTCACTCTGAACACGTAAATGCCACTGTGACTAGTAGACCAAACAATGGAGTTTCTAGAGGTCATGTTTAAAATCTGATACTGCTCATACAGTCCTTCATCTGTACTGTTCTGATGAAACACAAAACAGGACCTGTAATTCTGAACAGAAACAATAAAGAAGATATTTATTTTTTGAACTATTTTTGAAAAGCAACCAGACACATACACAGATTTTGGTTCTGTTTTTTTTTTTTTTTTGTGTGTGTGTGTGTCTATAGTGGCTAAAGATGATAAATAGATTCTACTGTGTACAGGTTCAATTAAATACAAGTTCATATGAACATAAATTATAGAATTCAGTCCCTTGATAGTGCTATTAACAAACTGTCTATAATTAACCAAACGCAATTATCTGTTCTTGAAATAACTGTGTTTCACTACAGACATCATGTTATTAGGAAACTTGCTGATCTTACATTTATAAGTCAGTCTGTATTCAGTCTATATTATATTCAGTTTCTAAATGTAAATTTACTACGAGGAAGAAGAGACAGAATGTAAAATGTATAGAAAAGTTTGAATATGCCTCAGAATTTATTTCTGATGTCTCAGAAGATAATTTCATTGGTCTGAAAGGGGTGTGAAGATGTTTCATAGTTATGCTTGAAGCCCAGACAAAAATGTCCTTGACAGACAGGGCAATGCGTTATCTCTGTGGATATTATATAACATATTCTGTCTCTTCCCATCCCGCTTGGCTGCTGGGAGGTAAAAAAAATATATATATATAGATGACATGGTTCATACATTCTCTTTAAATTCTTTCAAATTGATAACACTTGTGGAGGGTTCCTGGCATGGCTTCCAATGGGAATTTGATCAATCCAATAGCAAAAAATAAAAACAGCTTGCTTATTTGTGTCATCTCAAGATGTACTGTCTCTATATATGTCTACATCATGTCTACATTCGCGCTATTGGTATGTAGAGGTTAGCCAGAAAATCGTCCTGTATAGATAGATAGATAAGGCACAATACTATCTAGCACGTAAAGGTTTGCTTCTGCCAAAAAATAAGAACTTCAGGAAAACAAGATGCTGCTTATACAAGGCTGAAGAGGAGGTTTCAGGACAAGCTCATCTACAACTGAAAGTCTTTCCTAAATTACTTTAAATTATACTAGGATCTCTTTAAACAAACCTGTAGTTTGAACCTGAGTGACTTCTCAGAACAATTGCAATAGCTGCAGACATGGCTGGGATACTGCAGGCAAAATAGTACCTTGGAGCATAACTGACAGAGTCTGCAAGTGCTATCAAGCAAGGTCCTTTTTCAGTTCAGATAGAGGGAGGGCAGAAAAGGATTTCAGATAGGCAAATAAATTGCTTGTGCATACCCTTATCCAGAAGTGCTGTGTAACTGACATGAAACTGGACAGGGGTAGTAGATGATTGATTTACTTAAGATCCTCATGAGCATCAAGCCTCTGGCCTAAATGTGTCTGTGCTCCTAGTGAGGCAGTTAATGAGGCTGCACGAAGAAAAGCTTGTGTCCCAGAGGAGCAGATATGTGTAGTGGTCTTAACTGGAAGGCTATTCTACCTCCATGAGTTAGTGAGTAGCAGTTGGCCTTAGTAGGCACAGGCCTGTGGTGCGCTCCTTACTGACTGTAACGGAGAAGCCCGTACATGACTTGCACTTGGCACTGCGTGATTGCACCACCTGCATGTCCCATCTTGTCTTGAAGTGAAGCAGCATGTTTACCCCTTTCTCTTGACAGTAGAAACTATGAACAGAGTTGTTTACTTCTAAGAAAAACCTGCAGTAGCTCTAAAGGCCATCAAACCTCACCATGGAAGGACTATGTGCAGTGTGTGGTTCTCTGTCTAGAGGTCTGTCCGGTGTTTTACAACCTGAGGTTCCCAGCATGTGAAGAGATGTAAGATTATGACATCCACTTTTTCTTTCTTGTGTTATCTCCAATAAATGTTGTTTTAAATAACTTAATACTTAAAGCATCTTAGCGCCTTTCTTAATGAGGTCCATAACAAATACTTGCACTAGTGTTTCCTTTCCATGTCTTCAGTCATAACTCTAAAGTGACACTGGGTTTTGCCAGATTAGATGGGATGGATCCCAAAGAAAGGACTAAAGTCTGATGAAAGTTGTCCGTTTAAGATATCTCCAAAAGGAGGTCCAAAGGACTATCCAATGCCCACTTCTTCATTAAGAATTTGTAGTTCTCTTGTGCCTACTGAGTGATACAAGATCTGCAAATACAGAAGGAAGTTCTCTTGAAAAGAGAGATCAGAAAGTCATAGGGATAGAGAAGTTAGAAAAAAAGGTTCCCTCTCTTCAGACTTGACATTGGATGCCATAATGCTGAATTTTTGGTTGTACAGGAAAATGTACGACAACAAAGGACCCATTTTGTATATAGCAATAGTGATCTGGATGATCAGATGTAGATGGCTGATAGCCAGCAATGTACAAATATGTAAGATATCTATAGATTTCACTCATGCTACCACCAGCTATTTCTAAACATTTATTTTCATACCTGTGGTCCCCATATTTCATCCAGTGTAGAGTTTTGACTTGCATTAAGCATCATGGGCCAAGACTGTGCCTTGTATAAGCAACCTTCCTGTTAAAAATACAAATTTTAAACAGAAGAATGAAATATAGATTAAAAAGTGTACTTGAAATGCAATTGAAATGTGCAAATGAAATGGAAAAATGCAAATGAAATATGATAGACAAGAATATACAGATAGGAAAGAAAGTTATGTTCTTGTTTCAGTTATCTAGCAATTGGGAAGAATTTGTTTTGATGAGATCTTGTGGGTAAGTGGAAATATATATTTTTTCTTTTTGCACAGAAGGTAGTCTGAAATTTCAAAGTGATTTTGAAGTTTCATTTCCCAAACCATATTCTCACAGGGAGATTTCTTTTTCTGCTCTTTGTTCACTGCATTGTTTTGATGTTTCTCACATGATTAATTCTGAACAGTGTATATTGTTAAGACCAATACATGAAATGTTAAAATGCTATGCAACTAAATGTATCCGTTCAGAATAAAGAGGCCCAAGCATGCATAAAAGCAGCCATACTTCATGCAGACCACTGTGCACAAAATGTATTTAAGTTACATTCTCAGTAGCTGGCTTACTTCTTTCATGGATGAAGTGTACCCATAGTCTGTTCTGCCTTCCATTTCCCATAATATGAAATTTGTTTCAACCCTTCTAACGTATTTATCACCATCATACCTGTAAAACATATGGAATTTGACATCTCAATAGAACAGCATAAGCACATACAGCAATAGGATTCAGAGCTATGGAATGGATCAGTAAGCAAGTGTGTAGAGCTGCTGTAGTTGTGGGGGAAGGCAAAAAAGGTAGGCTGCTTTAGGTAACGGGATTACAACGTTAGCACAGTCCAGCAATTCCCACTGGGACAAAAGAATGTGTGAAAAAGTACATAAAAAAATTGATAAATGTTAACTCCTGCCATTGGGCTGTGATACTTTCCACAGCTTCACATCTCTACATAACATTTGTGGAAGTGATTGTCTTCCTGCTTCACAATGTATCAGCAACTTACTTACAGGGAAATAATTGGTTGGAAATATTGTTCATAATGAAGTTCCATTAGGCAACCATATTTATTCCAGTCATAACGGGCTATCTAAAAAAGGAGAAGTTTTATTCATATTTTGAATACTGAACTCTGCTTCTCTCTTCTTACATGTAGCCCCATTTGAATGAAAACTGTAATGCTCACCTTGTCTTCAACTGTTTGACGCCACAGAAATTTCCTAACGTAAGGAAAAAACAACAATCTTTTTTTAAAACCTCTCTTAAAAATTGTCTTGCTAAAAGTTTCATTTGTTTGGAAATATTTCAATCTGTTCCTTTTTCTCCTGGCTTGAAAAAAAGAAAGCCTTTCTTTCTGCTATACAGTTTTACACCCTTCGTATGTTATTAATTTTAAAAGTCAACTCATACAAAATATTTGTAGCTATTTCCTACTATAAGTATTACCCAGAACCAGTAAGTAAGAATTTAGAGGCCAGCACTACACTCCTGGATTCTTTTCAGTGTTAATTTAACAGCACATTGGGTGAAATCCTGAACTATAGCAAATCTCCATTAGCCTATTGGAATCAGGTGCAGATTCTTCTGGATATTTTAGACACTAATCTGGTAGAAAAAAATAACATGTCAACAGTTTCTGCATCGATTCAATCACACCATCTTGACAGAGAATTCTTAGAATAGTAGTTTGCTTTAGGTTTGTACATACTGTGCATCTACGCTGTAACAGAAAAGAAAAAGATGATAGGAACATCAGTATCAGAAAATCCTCATTTGGTAATAAGTGGTGTATATTATGTAGAGCACTTTCATACGACAATATATCCAAAATGCCCAGTCTTTTTTGGACTATTAATACAGTATCTTACCCAGGTATTTTGTAAGTAGTAAAATCATGATTTAGACAGACTACATCTGAGGGTCTAAAAGACAAAAAAGAGATTTTTTTTTGAAAAGATGTTAAGCATATGGCTATATATATTATATATATAGCTCTATACACTTTACAGTCTGTTTGTATATTTTCAAAGATAAACCTTTTAATTATCATTTATACACTTATGCAGAGAAACATTTTATAAATGTAGTAAATCATATATATGAAGCTTAAATATCACTACATTAGCATTTATTTCAACTACTGTTGTAAAAAATCCAGAAAAAGTAAATTATTTAAACTTGCCTCTCAACAACAATATGCCTTCCTGGAGGGCAGCCAACAAAGAGGTGAGCTACCTGAAAAGAAACACAAACTTTAATTTTTCCAGGAAACCTTCCCGAGATGAACCTCATCCACAGACAGTTGTGCATCATGGTTTATTACTATGACTCCTTTCTTGCCCACATTCTTACTCACTTTGGAGACTTTCTCATTAATACGATACTGCAAACTTCATCTTCTCTGCCTTTCTGCTTAAGCTCTCCTTATATAATTTTACAAGACATTAGTTAACTGGAATGACGTGAACTGGAGTGAAATCTTGGCCATCGACCTGTGGCTGCCAGCGGGCCAGGATTTCCTTTCAGGAAACGGAGAAGCAGTGGTATTGTATGTCATCCAAATTACGATATCAAGCTACAGCGCCTACCTTGCAGTGTAATTTACATGATGCTTCAAAGACACTAGGCTGCAGTTCAATTGACATAACACCGCTGGTTAACTCCCTGCAAAAGAAACCCCCCAGCAAACAAGGATTTGTGTTGGAATTTATTTCAGAGTAAACCAAGAGATTGAACTGCAACAATATCAAGGCAATTTAATTTGGAGGCAAGGCACACTGGTTACTATTATTTACTATTACTTTTTATTTTATTAGCATATCATTTAAATACCACGTGGCAGTACAAATATAGGTAATTGCTGTGGTTTCACAGGTGAATGTTTGAGAGTTTGGGAGAATAAGTCCTAGCAGTCTGCGTTTTTTTTTTTTTTTTTTTTTTTTTGATGCTTATTGATTTCTGAGGGCCACATTAGACGTTATTAGGTCTCTTGTTTACTTTATGAATAATACAGCACCTGTCTATGGACAGGCTACACTTTTTAATATCAGCTTCATAACTACTTTTGAAATACTGAAATATTGCTTTGGAAGGGTGGATTAATGCTTGCTCTGAAATGGGTCTTTAATCCATAGGCAAACACAGATCAAATTGAAGACAGAAAACGCAGGCAGCTTTGAAAATGTGAGCAGGTGAAATACTATTATTTTTTTCTGTGTTGCCAGACAAACCATGTTGAGGAGTGCAGGAGGGTCAGGTTTGGGGGGAGGTGACCTCCGCTGTGGGAGATTTGGACCTATTATCACACCGATTAACAACAGTATATTCTGTATATATATTAGTATATTCTGGAACAAGGTGGAGGGGAGTGAGCAGAATTACCCAGATCCTATCTGTTTTCACCTTTCGCAAAACTCTGGTTTGTGCTGAGGTAAGATGAACGGCTTAAGACAGCCTAGTGTGGTACTGAATCAGAGAACTGTCACACAGAGACTGTTGATTCAGGCAGTCCCACAACAAAATACTCAGCTGGTTTTTCTATTGTGGTTTTTCATAGAGAGATCAATATCAAAATGTCTTCAGTCAGTAATGTGTCACACTCACTAATCTTTAATACATCTTTGTAGAAAGAGCTTTTGGTGCATGTATGCGGCTCTTGTTTTATAAATCTTTATGGAATATAAGGTGGAGAGTCTGGTAGGGCTGTACACGGCTACCTGTGATTAGGCTTACTACACGAGAAAAAAATATCTTTTAGCCATCAGTAGGCTATCAATTTGCACTCGTGTATGAAAGACAACCACCTCTTGCTTGTCGAAGGGACATCTGCATTTCTGAGCAAGGTGGCTAATAGTTTGGTAGAATCGTCTCCTGAACTAAATGAGGATCAGTAGCTCTTTTAGAGTTGGGAAAATTTGAATAAAGCTGTATGCAAATCCAGAACAAAAGTGAAGATAAGTCTCAAGATGTTCTTTGGGGACGTAGGTCTGTTCAACAGCTGAGGGCTCACCCAGGAAAGTATGAATTCTGAAAAGGCTCTCAGCTGGAACATTAAGAGTACAAAGAAATGTTGGAATGAACCTAAGTATGATGTAAAATGTGCATGGTTTGTAGGACCTTTACAAAACCTTGCAAATGGGTTATCTATTTTACATTTTATAAATACTTTCATTTGCTTTTCCTAATTTGACGCATGTCCACTTGTATGCAAGAAAGCTGCATGGCCCTCTTGAAGTATTACGGCAAGAAGCACTATTCTCCCATTAACAACTATACTATTAATTTATGTAATATCTTCCAGGGCAGTTCTATAGTCCGGATGACATTTATAATTCATACTTATCAAAACTACATTATCAACTTTATCTTATTTTTAGATTTCATTATACTTACAATGCCTTTGTATAATTGGATTCTAAAGTATAGTCAATGTCATGATAAAATGTAAATGTCTAGAAGAGATAGAATAAAGAATAAAATTCATTAATAAAAATCTTTAAACCACAGGGATACTTCTGTTGAGATAAAGGGTATGTTCATGATATCTGAAGCATCTGCAAGAATGTCTAATTCCACTTCTGCAGTTTATTTTTATGTGTCTGCCACAATATTTGTATTGAGACACTTTATCATCTCAAGTCTGCACTATTGGAAATAAATTATTGGATTATTGGAAATAAATCTGTCTCAAGGAACATACAAAGGTACATCGTGATATTGAGATAGAGCTGGAAACACTCTACCCATTGCTCCTCATCAGTAAGGAGAGCAATGCTGCATCTAGGAGGAGGTTCCGGAACTTGCCGTGTGGAGAGCAAGCAGCAACAGCTGATTCTGCTTCCAGACTCCTCTCATATGATTCTCTTCCTCTACACCACCCTCTGGCATTTTTGAGCTCTTTGAGACCAGGTCCTGTCTTCAGCCCTGCCAGAACAAGCCTGCTTAGCTCACTGTTTTTATACCAGGCCTTAATTTCAGCCTTATTCAGAGATGCCTGGAAAACTCTCAGCCTGTAGCAGGCGATGAAAAGATCTGAGCTTTCACAAAATAGAAGCTGCTTCACAACATGGTATGATTTTGGTATAGACATCTAAATTGGCAGGTTGGTACAGCACAAGAGAGATACTTCCAGTATCCAGAGATCATCACACATGCAAATGTTGACACCCATGAAACAGTGGTAGTAGAATGGAAGGGGGCGGATGAACAAGAAGAAATGCCAGCACACACTTCAAATGCCTAAATTAGGACAGAAGGTTATGCGACTAATTGCTATGTTTATTAAATTTACATTCTTTATGTTGCAGAATTCTGTAGCTGATTTTCAAATTTATAATGCAGATCTGGGATGATGAAAAGTAGTTAATGTGCTATTTTAATTCACACTTAGAAGTACTGGTTTCGCTTATTGAATTCTAATCCAGAAAATATATATAAATAATAGTTCTACTGAGAGAAAATTAATCTGCCTGGATCTGTGCAAGTCTTAATAGTAGTGAATGCATATGGAAAAAAGCCTTTCCCCAGTCCTTCAATGTACACAGGACTCTCTCAAATACCACACAAATACCACAAAATGTGAAAATGTATGACAAAATGTAGTGGAAAGAAACTTAAATTGGACATAAAGAAACTTTTAAGCAAAACTTACTTCATTTTTAGTGGAGACTTTACCAGCAATTTCATATTTGCTGCTTCCTCTTAGTAGTAATAACTCTGGCCTGTAGACTTCCAGATGTGCACTTATATCCACATCTTCCTCAAAAACTATCTGAGACCAAAATGTCAGTTCATCTCCCATGTCCAGATAGTAAATACTGAAATGTATGTTGTGAAGAAAAGCTATAATTGAGCAAGAAATTTCAGATTTAAATGTGGAACTAAATATTTCAAGTTCCAAAGGATAGGTCTGGCGATAGATGTTCGAACCATCAATTAATAATATGTATACACTAGCAGATGGATTCAGATAAAGGACCATCTTTTCCGTTTCATCTATCCACTCAGGAAGTCGAACTAATCCTCTCAATTCATTTTTTGTATAAAATAAATAGTTGTTTTGCATTTTTATCACTATATTCCCAAGGTAGTCTGTAAAAAGGAAAACAGAAAGAATGCACTTTTGTGTAATTCAAATATACAAAAGATTATGACTATGCTTATTTAGATCTCCTTTTCCTTACAACTGGCATCTTTCTCATGTGATATCTACATGTACTCCATTCATGCACATCCCAAGTTAGTGAGAAATCTTTTGACAAGCAACCCCCAGTGGTTGGCAGACATGCCTTTTGTCCTCTTGATGAGCAAATGAACGAATGAAGGAAAGAAGAAAAGGGAAAAAGAGAGAAAGCAAGGAAGCAAGAAAGGAAGCAAGCTAGAAAACACCAGATCTGTTCCTTTGGAATTTTGATGTTGCAGGGACAGAAGATGGGCATAGGTATAAGCAGCACATTTGAAGAATGAAGGCACTTAAACTACTTGAACTAGGTAATTTGTTTTTAATGCTTGTGCAGATTTCAATCTAGTGACTCTAGCAGTGTTCACACGTATGATCTCACATGAGGGAGATACCAGTGTCTTTAATAAAACAGTGATTCAGCATTTGATTGAATTTGTCAAATGACCAACTGCTACAAATACTTTCCATACTGCACAGTTTGTGTAATAATGCAGGATCATTTGGTAATTACACAGCTTTCAGATACAAGAATGTTTCTGATAAAATAGAAAGTTATTTAGCACTGGAATTTTTCAGATATACTACCCATAGGGACATTGCCACTACAGATGCATGTGCTGTTAATACCTAAAGCCATACAATTTCAGCAGTGTTCACGAATATCTCATCTCTTGCTTGTAAGGACGTAAAGGAGAAACCACACCATATGTCCAGTAGGCCCTGTGAGCCCATAATTCTAGATCTAAACAATTCAGTGAAGTCCTCATCAAGAAGCAGGAGATGAATAGGCAACAGGCATACATATCTCAAAGAAGTTGCTTAGTGGTAAGTATCCCCATGACTTTTCTTCGAGTGATAGTAATAACAAAACAACCATACTAATGGTGACTACAAGAAGTATCCCCTTTGTACCTAGAGATGATATGGAGTTAGCATATGTTAAGAAAAAGAACTATCCCAGGAATACACTAAGAAACATGGTATCATTCACTGATGCTTTTACAATTGCATTGTAAACGGAGCTCCAGGGGGGCTGTTTGCCCTTGTTTAGGAGAGACGTTCTTCATTTCTGATTAGCGTACCTTAATCTTTGAAGGCACTTTCACTTAAACAGCCCTGTAAAAGGGCTTGATTCAGATAAATAGACTTTGTAAGGAGGCTGATGTGTTTTTTGACTCCTCTGACAACATTAAGAGTGAAAAAGAAGCTTGTCTAAATAATTTGCTCCTATTTAGGTGAAGATATGCCTGCTGTCCGATTTAGTCCTGAAACAACAGAGGTTGGAAAAGAGTACAGACTGCATAATTTCCTAACTCAAATGAAATTCAGGTCTGATGTTAGAAATTGGAATGAATTCCAAAGGGCACTCCGCATGGACGAGGAATAACAATTAACGCCTAGGTATTTTTTCCTTTTCCTTTTGGCTAAGGTGACCACCTAGAAAAACGGCACCTTCATATTGAGATGAATAAGCAAGCCAAACCATCATAAACTCAACCAGATGGTTTACCAAACCAACCAACTTAACGGTTTACCAACTTAATGGTGTTAAGTGTAGAAAGTGTAAGTGAAGGTAAGTGCAGCAAATGTAGATCATACTGGAGAAGAGGCTCTTTGACAGAAAGATCTTAACTGGAGTCTGAGTGCACCTCAGAGCAGCAAGTTGAGTTAACCTTCTCTGGCTCTAGTACTGAAGACTGCTCTAGTCAGAGGCAAGTTCCAGCGGCCACAAGACAGGAACTCTTCTTCAACAAAGAATGTGAGAAGCTTCATTAATAGGGTTCCCTCTCATGCTCCTCCTTCCTGAGCCAGTAGGGAAACGGTACTCACGTGTCATCTTTTGTGAGCCTCCGTAAGCCTGACTTATGCTTGTAGATCTGGGCACATTCTTTTAAAATGATCACTAAGAATTGTTTCAGTATGTGGCCTCCTCTCAGGGCACTGTCAGCAGACTTGGGTCGTCTTTAGACAACATGAGATTATCTCAGCAGAAATATTTAGCACATCCTCTTCAGAAGTCTTCTTGCCAGTGCTGTTAGCCTGTCACCTGCACTGTGCTGCAGTTGGCTGGTAATTTTGCCAGAATTTGCCTAGCTTCTTCCTGTTCTTTTTAAGTGTTTTTTCAGCTGTTGCCATATTTGCATTGAGGAGCTCAGCTCTCAAACCATCACTGCATGACATGGTTAGGATCTATCTTCTATATCACATTAGATTCATAAGGAAGCAGGATTTTGAGTATGAGCCATGAGTTGCCTGGCTTCATCTTGCAAGCCAGTAAGTATTTACCAAGTTTTTTGAGGGTAGCTTTTTTTTTTTTTTTTTTTTTTTTTTGCCTGAAAGTGCTTTCCTGAATGATATGGCATTCTCAGAAGGGTTTTGATTGGAACAGTAACTCACAGCATTAGGATTAGATCTTCCAAGTTTCAGGAAGAATTTTGTAGGAAGTGGTGGTGGTAATGTCCAGTATTGATCCCCTGAACTCTAAATTTTGTAGAGATGGATTCAGATCAGATTTTGTACACTCACCTTGTGACTCAACTAATCAAGTACCATTGTCTGCATGACAGTGAATGGCAACTGCGTAGTTGAATTCTTCTTCAGTTGCCTACTAAAGATGAACCACTACCATGGAAAGAGACTCGATGAGCTGGAATAACAAATGACAGGACTATGCCTTAATAACAGCATCAATGTGATGCTGTGATCATAATGTGAAAGAAGTGCCTTAAGAAGTCAGAATGCTGCAAAATAATCTCTTTGATGTAGAGAAGCATAGGTTTCATACCATTAGATTTTGAATCAAACAGAACAGGACAAAAATAATCATCCTCCTAAGCAGTCAGAGATAGAGCTATCCTACTGTAACAAAGACTAAGGGCAAAAGTTGTTGAGTTTTCTTAGTAGAATCATATTGAATTCAGGTGACATTACCTGAAGAACAAAAATTGGCTTGATATGTGAGTCTCATCTAAAAGTAATATTTTTAAATCTTAATAGGCCAATGAAATTAATAACTATTATTCTATTACTATCATTTACAAAAAGACAGACTCAGAAATCCCTTCTTAAAATTTGTAATTTACTTCAGCATTGAATTAATTAAAATTAATTAATAGGTACTTAAAATAAAATATACTTAACCAGGAATAATCTGGTGAATAGTGCTCCCATTAGTCATTTCTGAAAGAGACAGATTCGATCCAAATATTTCAAGATATCCATTAGTTGTGTTGTTTCTGTAGGTGTAGTAAATGCTTTCATTGTTCCACAGCAAACCACATGATAATGCTGAGTTTAAATACATCATTCTTGTAACAGAATTCTCAGAAACAGGTAAATAAAACTCTCTTAAGCCCCATAATTGTCTGTCTTCACTATAAAATGCCAGATGAAAGAGTCTGGAGGAAGTGCAACCTTTGCAGATCAGCAACAGTGTGATTTCAGATGGGATTGAGTCATAGCTAACTATCTCTATAGATAAAGCAGCGTCTTTTGGAAAATATAAAGTCTTTGCTAAGTTTGTTGTATCTGTCATTTTATGAAATGTTTCATCATATGCAAGATACAGCTCATTAGATGTCCATGCTGCCAAAGTACTTAGTTGACTTCTATTCTGTTAAAACAAAATAAAACCACAGTGATTAGGTAAATGCTATCTTCCTTTAAAATTTACATCACAGATGTACATTAGGAAATCAAAATGTTGTGGGATATATCTTCAGCTAGTGTCATCAGCAGAGTCCATCAGAATGAATTTACAAATTTAAGTCATGATCCCAGAAATGGTTGCATATGGCTAAATAAGCTCACGCGGAATCACTCACGGTATCCAGATCCTATTTTGAAATGTCCTGAAAGTGAACTTATTGCTGTCTGGTCATTTCTAATTACAAACCCAGCAACACATCAATGAAAAGTAGATCTAAAATAGATTCATCAATATATTTAGTGAAGAGCAGCTATATTTTAAATGTTAAAAGAGAACTGAAGATAACTTACCTGCACTGGATAGAATAATGGACACCAGTATCTTGAACATATTCCGGTTATTTTTGCTTCAGGAAGCTTATGTTCTGCCCCAAGTTTAAAAAAATGATTAGATTCTCTTTTATAAATAGTTCCATTTATTAAAAATAAGATTCCATTATCTGTTAGAGCCACATCAGTTACACTGTTGTTTAGGCCTTGGGTCAAAACATCTGAAGGAACTTTGATTTCTTCATAAGTTCTGAATCCATCACTCGTATAGAAAGTTCCAAAGTCTGTTAATAAAACGGCTGTTGTCGGAAAACATGCCGACCATGTAATAGACATGTCACTATTTCTGGGGGAACCGAGTGAGGCATCATTTTCTTTGCTGGGAAATGAATGTTTAGGCCTTGGAATTATAAAGGGAGTATCTAGAACAAAGCATTCCTGAAATGCTATTGCCTTCCCATGTATATTTATTATGATATCTTCTGATTCTGCAGGTACATTGACCGTCCATAATCTGAAAATAGAAGAAGTAATAGATAAACTTTCAAGATGAAACCTTACAGTTGAGGACACTGAAACAAATGTAGCCATGTGATTAGATTTAGGTCACATGCTTAGAAGAACTGCATCTTCAGTTCAAGTCCTGAATTAGCTATTTGGGGAATGGAGTTATTCTCAGGATAGACAGAGGCTGCATGTCCACGAAAGCTCTCTCTTCCAGTTACAGTGGTACAAAAGTACTTCATAACTTTCTTCTAATTCCACAACAGAAAAGATGAACAAGGAGAAAAAGACCATTTACCAGTACTTTGATTTTAACTTCTAAATTTACAAGAGCCATCTGTATCTCAGTGTTGTCTGGAAAATGTACATTTCTGAAAGATACGACTGAGAAAAGCAAGAATATCTGGACTTGCAAATGAATGGTTATAATGTTGTAACTCTATGGAATAATACAAAATTCACTATTATGGAGAGAACCCTTCCCACAACCTCTTTTGAGCTACTTAGAGTGTGTAGAAAGTTGATCAACAAGAACACCAGGCCTATAGAGGTTGCAGATGGTGATCTGGGCCACGGATTATCAGCAAGAGTTTTGCTGATAAACAGTATGACAAAACAGGGCTTAAAAGAAATAACCTATTTGTAGAATTATGCTCTTTATAAATCACAGACTGGCAAACCTGATAAGAGAAATAGTCATGAATTCTGAGAATTTCTAAGCCTTTGTGAAGATTACCTGCTTTAATATCAAATATAAATTGCATCTCATCACCTTTACCTTTCTCTAATGGGAAATGGAACAAATCATCTCAACAGAAAAAAACTTAATTTCCTGCAGAGTGAGTGCATGTCAATTTATGCATCACACTGACAGTTACACCAAGCAACCCTGATGCAGAAGTTCATGCACTGATAGCAGAAAATTTAACCAGACTCCCTGGTAAACACTAGTTTACAGAATCAGATAAAAAAAAATCTATATCCTTACACTTACATGCTTCACTTTTCCATGGTCAGTGTATTCCATGGAATCACAATGAGTTCTATTAATTTGTTAATAAATAGATTCCACAGAGAGACCAACAATCTGAATGGTTCTCCCAGTGATGAGTATATAGTCTACTTGCCTCTGGACTGTTGCCTCTTTATTAGGATAAACAATTACATGAACATATTTCTAGTAGGTCCAGTATATGAGGTCTAGAATGAATTTGAAATTCAGAGGGTTCTTCCAAAATCCTCCACAGTGACTGACATTGCCAGGAAGTAGTGGATAATGCAAACTAATCAAGACGTGATTTTTGTTATTTTTCAATTAATAGTAACTGCACAGCATTCCAAAGTTAATTCCCTAATTTCAGATGGCATAAAAAAACTAGCTGATGAAATACAAAGGATTAGGTACCGATGAGGTACCAAAGGCAAGTCCACTCTGAAGATGATGACAAAACAGCCAGGTGTACGTATGAGAAAATTCAAATTAATCAATAGGCTTTCTTCTCTATTTAAAGAAAAAAGAGATGATGGCTAATGAGATTAAAAAAAAAAAAAAAAACACGTTGTGCCAGCACTCACATGACTGGTTTACTGACCCTGCCAGAATGTATATATTCTCTTTTCTTGGGGAAGAGGACGATTATTCTAGCTTTCTGGAAAAAATGTGAGAGAAAAAGCTACTCTGATTCCAGCAACTTTTGATAAGAGGTGTTGCTATGTTGCCATCTAGCGATCAAGGAGAAACACACAACTGATGGAGCACAAACCAAAGCAGCTATTGCTCATGTTAAAAGTCATAATCGTTTCTTGCAAAAGCACAAATAGCATTAATTACAGACTACGAGTGAACTTAGAAAAGAAAGAAAAGTCACAAAATAGCAGTGTAACTTGTTTTAATGGGGTATTCAGAAAATGTATGAAGGGTAGGTATTGAAAAGACAGATGATAAATATGTTGCAAGAAACATACACAGTAAAAACTCATAAAACATAAACCTCATTCTCAGTATCTCTGTGCCAAAATTTAGCTCTCCTGTATTTGAATTAGCTTCACAAAATGCTTATGCAGCATAAAATTTTATTCTTAGAGATACAAAATCTGTGACAAATTTGTTTGCTATATATATATATACCTCCTCATATGCACATCACTTATTTAACCATTAAAACTATTTTCTGATCAACTCACAATCAAATAAGAATTATGAATTTATGCCCCACTGGCTTGTTGTGTTATCTCTTTCATTGCAAAGCACTGTGTGTAGCAAATATTCTTAGAAAGAAGATGAAGTATTGCCATAAAATGTAGTAAGCAGTGATAAGAGTACAAAAACAGACAATGCGAGAGTCCTTATATCAGAACTAATGCTTGTTGTCCCTGTTGTCCCAAAATACTAGAAAAATCAGTGCATAAGTATTTCTCTATGGGCTCCAGCACTATAGGAACTGAAATAGGATGGCATTGTCCCAAGAAGTTCTTCAAGTGTCAGGTTTGTGTGCCTATAATTGCCTTATATATAACTGCCTTTTGTGACTTTCCAGACCACCAAAAACTTAACATAATGCCTTTATTGTTTAGAAAATGAACATAGCTGTTCATGAAAAGAAATTCATTCATGCTTTGAAATCCTGTACCATGTTCTTAAGAAAAGGGCCTATGAATGTCAGTCAGGGGGGAAAGCTGTAGTAAAAGGAGGCACTGAGGTTTCCTACTCTTTCTCCTCATACTTCCTTGCTTTTCTATTTCTCTCACAGAACACAAATCCTCCAAATCAGAGCATGACTGAGATTAAGCAAGCATTAAAAGAAAGATTAATACATTGGATATAATTTTTATCACATAGATTTAGAACCATAGTTCCACTGCCATTGCTCCACTACCACTCAGGGCTACACTTTTAGCTAATCATTCCTGGAAGGCTGACAGAAAAGGACAAACCCTTCACCAACAAGGTGAGAAAAAACTTCTAGTATGTGGTGTTTCACACAATGAATGAACTCAATCCTGAGCAAGCTGGCAGAGATCCTGGAAACAGTTTAACTGAATCTGATAGTTCACCTGAGTGATCTTACTTCCTTTTTGAAATTAAGCATGGAATATCATTGCATAACAGGAAAAAAAATCACAACTCCACTTAGAAGTCTAGAGAAGGCTGATGAAGAGTATGTGAAGTGTAAATGGCCAAGACTTTTTTTCTAAATGAGGGTGATGTGCTTGTCAATACCTTACACAGGTTTTTAACTTCCAGAAGTATCGTGCCTGAACAGGGGTATGTTAAGCTTTGAGCTGGTGCTTACAACTTAACAAGCAAGACTTGAAGTCTTGAGTCCTTATTCCATGGCTAAAAAAACACTCACAGAGATTTAGCTTTATAAAATAACAAAGTCAGTCTTCCCAAGAGCAGTTACTTAGTTTTAAGTACTATGATGAAAGGAACAAATGGCAGATAAAACCTGTCTAGCAGATGACAAGCTCTTTCCTCTAGGAGGAAGAAATAAAGAACAACCAACTAAATAACAACTGCCCCCCCCCAACAAAGGCACAAATTATTACTGAAGAACAAGTTATTCTGATGCCGAAAAAGGAGACCCTTTTCAGGTGGTCTCCCTCATACAGTCAGCCATATGAAGACACCAAGAGAACTTTCAAAAATAATTTTGAGGCATTTGATCTCATGCACAAGCTCTAAAAGGACATATTGGTCTCCTTGTGCTTGCTAAGCACAAGTTTATTTAAAAGTTGCCTTAAATTTGGCAGTTGTTTCTGATTTGTTATCAACCAACAGAAGTGCTGTGCAACCATACAAATAGAAAAGACTACATCTTGTAGAGGCCCAGCTTTTCCCTAGCGTGCTTGAAATACACAGAAATGATTCTACCAATTTGAAGACTTGGAAGCATCTGTCTTTCTGCAATTATTCTACCCCTTCTGTGCTACAAAATTATTAGAAAGTAACCTTGAAGATCTTTATGCACTACGTCCTTCTTTCTTAAGTTGTCTCTGTGTCTGTGTTATATAACCCTTACTTATAGCTAAATTAATAGGTTTCCTAATATCTTTCAAATATTGCTCACTACACTGTAATTAAAAAATTAAAATTACAGACATAAAAAATCATCTATTTTATTAAGTGCTATTTCTACATCTACTTACCAATAATTGTCTGTATAGTCATGACTGTAACATAATTTTAAATAGAATTACGTTGAAATAAATAAGTTACTATACCCTAAATTTGGATGCTGCCGAGAATAGTATTCGTTCTTTCTCAAATGGGTATGAACAACAGGTTCCTGTCCCAAATTCCAGAACAGCTTGCTGAGTTTCTGAGAACTCTGTTTAAATAAAATACAAGTTATTATTTATCACATATTTTTCACTCAACTGGTTGCTCTCTGGTCATTTCTGATTCTGGCATTGGATCAATGACTAACAGATCTAAAATAGATTCAGTTATTACTGAGAAACTCTTTCTGAGATTAAATTTGTGTCAGATTTCTGACATTAGGAAGAAATTTAATATTACAAAGTGTGTTTTCAAGCAATGACATACCATTAGAATCATCTTTATGCAATCTATTTATTTTAGAATATACTGCATTCAGAGCCAATTTCAATTTTCCTTGCATTCTTTCCATACCGACAGACAGAAAGCAGAAACACTTGCCTGACATCTAGTAAGCTAATAAAAATGCCCTAGTAATGCAGTTAATATTGCTACTTTTTTCTTTTCTTCTTAACCATGTCAATTATTAAAAAAATGGGAAAAAAGATACAATAATGACAGAATAGAAAGTAATTGCCATAATAAATAGTGGTGCCATGCATGCATACCTTATGTCAGGCACCATACCAAAGAAAATTCTTTGTCACTCATCCAGATCAGAAACTCACTCCTGACAAAATTCATTGTGCACATTAATCCCTACAACTAATCTATAATTCCATGAATGGTCCACCTTCATTCCCAAATTCTAGCTGTACAGAGGAGTTTGTACAGTGGGTTGTTAATTTTTTTAAGTCTTAGTTAAATCAATGCTTTATCATCCTTGTTTATACAGCCCCATATATCAGGACTTCCACATTTTTCTTCTAATAGTTTGCTTTGCAGATGCCCGAGGAAATTTATAAAAAAGATTTGTGGTCGATTTTTGCATATTATTACCAGTTACTAATTTTGAATATAACTTTTGCAAAGACTAAAATTTGACTAAATTACTCCAGCCTGCTAATCATTCTATATCTACGAATCAGACAATAGATTTCACCTCACTCTTTATACCTGCATTACTGCTGCAGTATTAACAGGGGAGAAAATTCTGCAAATTTATTTTCCTCAATACAGTGAAATAAGTAAGGACATGTACAAGCAGTACATTTCAATAAGACATTTCTACTTTTGGCTGGCAAATTTTCATGAGACGTGCATTTTAACTTGTTTTTCTTAAGTGGCATCATTTCAACTTACTTGTGAAGGTCTAATTGCTGTGCGGTTCAGTTCAGAAGCATCTGCAGTTTCGGGATCATATACCCATAAAATTAACTCCTAACAAGTAAAAAAAAATTCAAAAAAAGGGGAAAAAAAAGGAGAGAGAGACGCAAGCTAATATTTTACTAACAAATATTAATATTCTGTAACCATGATAACAGTTCTTCTTGACAACACATAAGATAACGTAATAATTGTGTTAAACTAGGCAACGCCTACGCTGTAAGCTAATCTTTTAAGCTTTGCTTCCTGTTGTTAACAACAGGCAACAAAAATTTGAGGGAAGCAGCACCTCCTTTCTCAGAAATAAAGAGGAAATGAGTAAAAGTTCATGCAAAAGTTTTCTTTCCCCTCTAATGCCTTCTCTCTTCCCTGAGAAGCCTTCCTTTCTTCAGTGCCTCTCCATCCACACGGGCAATGCAGTTATATACAGCCAGTGCTGCCATAGCACAGGATGAAGGATATAGAGAGATTATCCCCTGTTAAAAAAACACAACCAGATCTTGTTTCTTGTTCAGGGAGTGTTATAAAGCTTTTAGTAAAATGTGCATCAGGTATGCTTCCATTACTGCCAAACAGCTGTCTATAATCTTCTTTCAGTTAGGAAATGCAAATACATGGCATTTCCATCTCATGGCACACGCAAAGAGAATCATCATTCTGTGAGCACGTTCACCACATTTACCACAAGGTGCTACAGTCTGGCGTATCACAAAGCAGCTCGCGTGCTGAAAGTTCATATCACGCGGTTTCTTACTCATCTACTCAAAGCAAAATGCTAAATCTTGCATGCTGTCCTAAAAACAGGGCAAACTAAGTAATCTTACAGCTGATCTCTCCAAGGTAGCTAAGCAGAACTTCCACAGAGAGAATATAAGCTCGCTTCCACAGCTGTGGAATTCAGCCAGGTTGTACTTTCAGTAGGCTACACACTATATAGGCAGTAGCTCCCTGACTTCAATTTGGAAATAATGACCCTTTCTTTAAAGTTTCCTTATTTTCCCATATGATCACAGTCTCTCTCACAGTCCAACAAAAAGAGGATGAGGTAGGAAATCATCTACATTACAACCTGTTTATATTAAATTTTGCAGGTGTTGTGAAATAACAGGCTTTATAAACAAGATTATAGGTCATAGTAGTTTACCAGTGGAATATTTCATTGAATTCATTATACAAAACACATTTAAAGAATCTCAAGCAAATACACAAATTCAAAGACATCAGTAGTAAGAGGCTGGCCAAAGTCTCCCCTTAATCAGCCTGAATTCATGCCAAAATTGTATTTCATTAAAGTGAGAAAAGATTTGGAGGATGCCTAGATTAAAATATACAGTGAAATGATACAGTCAAACTTAAATTTACCTGGCTTCCATTTCCTAAGAGCGGATCTATTCTACATAAAGAAAATAAATTACAATTTACTTTAAATTATCATTAAAATGTTTTTATGTACTAAAATTATTTTACACAATTTAAATTAATCTTGTTTTATGACTATATATATAGTGTATAGAACAGGTTGTAATATAATGTGCTTAATATTGCTTTGACTGTTCCATTGCATAAATATCTCAATAGATAAAAGGAGACATCCATATTTGCTGAAGATTGTTGTTTAAAACATACTTTATGCATGTCCCGTTTTTTTTTAAATGTAGCTTTTCTGTGTTGTAAAAATATGGATTCCTTAAAGAAATATGTTCTTCTGTTAAGTTTCAGCTTATTTGAAATTATCAGATTACAATAAAATCAGATTGCAAGAAAGGATACTTGCTGTACCAAACCTCACTAAGGAGACTATATTGCACCCTATAACAGGGCAACATCCCCTCTGACCAACACTGATGAGGGACAGGTCCCTCTGTAACTGCATGACCAGGGGCAAAGAGCTGCTTGTATCAGCATTAGGGCCCGAGTCTGTTGCACTCTTGCTGCAGCTGGAACAGGCAAATTCCTAAGGTGACTTGAGAGGCAGAGGCAGGGCAACTGCTGTGTCTTGGATGCCAGAAAAACACTAGTATTAGGACTGCAGGAAATCGAACCACATTCAACCTCTCAGACAGAAGCTTAGTTCCAACAAAATCAATGATAGAAAAATCCGTTGCCTTCAAAAAGAGGCCAAGAATTTACCCAGCAGTTTAAGAGGAAAAAGAAACTGCAGATGAGGATTGGAAATTATAGTGTAGACACAGTTTTAATCGCAGCTCAAATAAAATGTAAAATTTTCAATTTTCAGGCAAAGACACACATAACACTAGTTTATATATCTATATATAACACCTAACATGAGCTAAAATTGATTACTACTACACTGACAGGTTTTTCATCTCTTCAGACAGACCATTAACAATATTACCCCAATAGAAAATATTGTGATTCAATTATATATTACCAAAAATGTTCACAAAGAAAAAGCATTACCTGTTTGGTTCAGAAGCTATTGTCACATACCACATGAAACAATTAGAATGGTCAGAAGCAGGGAAATACCGTTCTTTATCCTCAAATGTCTAGATGATAGAAACATGTTTTACTACATATAGTAGTATATATAAATATAAATATAGTTCTCCTAACACTTCTGGTTTATATTTTTCTATTTTCTATATATGCATTTATATAATGCTTTATTACTTACAGAAAAAAAAAACATTTTGATTTATGACTAGTCTAACTGAATACAGTGAGACTATTAACAGACATACACACATGCTTGGACACAAGCTCTGGGAAGTCTTGGCTAATCATTGCATATGTAGGTTACGATGCAATACGCAGGTTAAGATTCATCACAGCATTTACTACTACTTGTTCATCTAGTAGTTCAAAATATGAGCAACAGAATCTGTTCTGAAATGGCTCAAGAGATATTGGGGGAAATGGACATAAAGAAAGAGGAGACACATGGATAAGACTTAGGATCATTTAGATGAAAAGTCTGAGGTGAAACACATGAGAAGGAACAGAGGTTTGGTATTAGGAAAAGGTCATAAGGAAAAGAAAGAGTTAAAGGATACAAATGACTAGTCAAAAACCAGCTATGGTGTTCATGAGATAATTTGCAGCAATTCTACCTCAGAAAGCATATAAGTAAGAGAGATTTCTCGCATGATTTTTTAAAAATGTCTGTATATTAGATCACTTCTCACTACTATGCACTGTATATGTGCAACCTATTTACGTTTCTGAGCCACCTTAAATGTAGGTATATAAGGGGACATAGTTCCACTATCATTCACTTCTTTATAACAGCCTTATCTGATGAACAGAGATTAAATAGCATATTGCAAACTTCCTTAATCCCTTACAAAGATACCATGCTTCTTTCTGGGCATTTATTCAACAAAGAGATGTCAATTTTTGTCCATCTATTTTCTTCTCTCCAGGATTCTACACGAGCACCTTCAGTTTCAATCTCCCAGCATACTGACATACCCTCTCTACAACATACCCTCTTTAAAAACACTGGAAAAATATTAACTAGTCATATCCTAAGAATTTTGTGGTAAGCATAAAGGTAATTGTGGCACTATCCACATAACTTTTCCATTACAATATAAGAGACAGGAAACACTAGTTTTATTACAAATGCATTTAAGAATCAAGAGTTCTGCTGAACTTAGTAGGAAAATGAAAGCATCTGCAGTACGGTTTCTCACCTCCCATTTAATTTGAGAAAAATCATTCAACATCATCACATTTTTTTTCTAATTTTTTCATGCTACAGAATTTTTACTAGAATACTCAATAGTGGTTAGAAAAACTATTATTTAAAAAGGTGTCTTTTTGCAGCTAGCTGGGAAACAGCTGCTTTTTATTATCAGAGAAGAAGCAGGAAGCACCTGTCTGCAGACTGACTGGATGTTAAAGGGACAGGTTATATAAAACATATAACATTTCAATGGAAAATGGAAGCTACCAGGAACCCCAGAGTTCATTGATTCAGCCTGCAAGGAAACGATCATTAATACACTAGTCCAACTCCGTTCTTATTTGAAAGTTTTTCATCACAACCTTTACAGATAAAGATATAGCCTATTTTGTAATTAATATATTTAATTTTGGAGCTCCATTATGCAACAGGCTATGGATACTGTGGCAGATACCTGCTCAACAATCAATGATCAGACCACGATTAATTTTCTCACAATTTATGTTCACAGCTTACCTCAATTGTTACTTTTGGTTTAATTCTGTAAGTCCCAGGAGTCGGACAATTCAGTGTTGTTTTTGGTGAGCTAAAGTTATTTTAAAAATAAACATTATATGTGACACAAAATTTTAAGACTAATTAACATCAGACAAAGGCATCTGAGAGATCTAGTTAGACTAAATTTTGAAAATTTAAGAACTTAGCATCCTTTTGAAGACTCTGTGCAAGAAAAGACTCCAAACTTCTATTAAACATAAACAGAGAATGCAATCTATCAGTTCAGTACTAGGCTGATGGACAATCTACATCTCTAAGACCGAAAGATTATCATTTCAGAGCATTATTTATAAGCACACTGGACCAATTAAAAGATTGAAAAAAAAAAAAAAAGAGAGAGAGAGAGAAACTTGAAACAAGAAGCATATAAAATATTCATTAAGCTTTTGGCTTGTTTCTCCTTGCACATATGTGAGACAACCCAGCTATTGTAGCGTATCAGACGGACATTTCAGGGAAAGTGAGAACTAGGAGACTACTCTCTTTCAACAGCTGTATAAACAAGCTCCCTAATAACATTCAGCTGCCAGGGAAGTTTTGAAGTCCCCAAGTTTTTAAAGTGTGTGATCACTCCAGACTGCCTGCTTATCCTGGTTGCCTCTCTTTAAGTTCACACTTCATCCTGATCACTGGAATATTTTTCTTCCATTCTGTCCCAAATCATCAGATAAAAGAAAGGAAGACCTAACTGATTAAGCCTCAGGTGTTATAGCTTAAACAGATGTAACAAACACATAAATCTTTACTCTAGCCTATACTGATTCCAGGATATATTCTGATAAAAACAGCCCTAGGAAAATAAAGAGAGCAGTTTTCAGCCTTTCTCAGTGAAATACTGTACAATATTTGTCTTCTTATTCTAATGAACAAAAACAACAAAAAGGATCCATACATTCACTCTTTTGGGAGGGCTTCCCCTACATATCTCTGTATTTGCCCTGCCCAGAGAGATAAAAACTTGCAAAAACATTTGTCATCCATAATTTCTATCACTCACACATACTATTAGACTTTTAATTGCAGATTCTGTCAAAGGCACTCTTTGTACACACTTTACACATTGTAAGCCTCAGAAACACGAATTCATTTACACACACCTTTGAGGGCAAGCTGCTGTCTGGACCACAGTAAGCAATGAAATTTAGAAGAAACACTGTAATTAAAGTGAATTTGTGACATATAAAAAAAGTTAAGCAGGAAATTTGAGATGAATAAATATTTATATTTGAAATAATACATACAGAAAAATCGTCAGAAAACTCATTAATTCATTTGTCGTTCTTTTAGGGAAGAATTTCCGCAAATTTGAGGAACTCACGTCACATCACATCATGTCACAGAATGGTTGAGGTTGGAAGGGACCTCTAGAGATCATCTAGTCCAACCCCCCTGCTCAAGCAGCAACATGTTGCAACATAGAGTGGCATCCAGGTGGGTTTTGAAGAGCTTTAAAGCAGCAGACTCTACCTCCTCTACAGGTAGCCTGATCCCGTGTTCTGTCACTCTCTCTTTACTCTTTTTTCTTTAGTAGTATTATATAGCTGAATCATCTTTGTAAATCATAATTTAAAAATCTAATTTCCGACTGCTTCAGTTTTGGCTTTCCAACTTTTCAAAGAACAAAAGACAATATTTATTTTCCTGGTGTATCTCAAGTCCTGACAGCTACTATCTTACTTGAACTTACATAGTGTTGTGTATTATCTTAATTACACACTCACTGAATTCAAAATCTTACTTTTGATGTTTTTCATTTGGGAAACTCTTACCTTTTATTTTTAGCAGAACATACGTCAGGATATTCCCACACAATAAATGAAGTTCCTTCGTATTCTAAATACACCTAACCAAAAAGTTGAGAACACATGCTAGTATGTACAAATGTATCAACTGTGACAACATGTACAAGCATTACTTTTAAATTATAGGATTCTTAATCCTTTTTATTATTATTATTTTAAAAATATGAATGTATTTAAATCTAACAGAAATAGTTAAGGAAAAGTTTAACTGAAATAACTAACTTAAAAACAGTAATAACTGCAGGAAGCAGATCAAATACATTAAACACAATGTTCAAATATGTATCCTATAATACTAGCAGAAAAGCTTTTCAGACGATATAAATGATGCTGCTTAACGAAGAACAATTTGTTTAAAGAGACATCATTGGACTTTAGCAAACAACTCCTTAGAATGCAAACTAATACCTATCTTTCTGGAAACCCATCAGGAACTTCATTTCTTCCACCATGTGAAAAGACGAAGTACTACACTGACAAAAAACAAAATAAATGTGTACTAAACAAAACACACTAGAAATGCTCTCTTCCCCAAGGAACCTGACATACAAATAAAGCCTTGCAAACGTGCAGAATATCATGGCAACATCATCTCAGACAATCAGTTGCTCTTGTGATAGCACTCGAACGAGCACTGATGCACTGTAAATACAATTTTAAGGGAAAATCACTTCTTTTGCACCGTAACACTCAAAGATATAAAACATATTGCATTCTGTAATGCACTTCTTTTCCTCAGACTTATCACAGATTTTTTTTAAAAGCATCTTCTTGCATATTGTATTTTTGTTTATAATTGAAGGAACACTGTCTTTTGCATTCTCTGAGAGACAGACTAGATCTAATGAAACCTCTCTGTACTCTGAAGGTTCAGGAGCTCTGAAAGCTTCTCCATGATTCCTTATAAGAGCTCCCTTCCTCCAGGGTAACCTGCAGACAGAGTATGAATTGCTAAAGACTCCAGCCTTGTCCAGCACAGTGATTCTTAAATGTTTTTGTATCATGGACCATTGTCCACACCTGAAGTTTCTTACGAACTACTAAACATCTTAGCATCAAGTTTAAAGCAGGAAAATGCTTATAAATGCTGTAAATCATCAAGAAGTAAAATTAGTTCACTTCTTTCTCACATTATTTTCATCAAAATACTCAATAATTTCAACATTTTCATTTTCGATGCAGATCTGTAGGGTACTTCAGACTAGCTAACTATGATTTCACAAACCACATTTTTGCAATCACTTTTTTAAAAGTAGATAAGGCTTGCATAGTGTAAAATATATGGATATATCATTTTCATAGACAGAATCATTGTTAATAGAGAACCTGTTCCTTGGACTATTTGTCCTGACATTTTAATTGTCAAGAGCTGTTTTTTTCTTCAATTAGTACTTCTTCTGAAGGGAATTCAGAAGTTACTCGCAATAGGAAAATAGTCCCAGAGAAGTATTAAAAGTTGCCCTTAACTTTCAGTAAGAAATATTCTTGTAAGGAGGATTAATTAACACTGCATGTCCAGCCAGCCATGCTGGGCATTAGTTAGTAGTCCAGTTGACATTCTTGCCTTTGTTAGAACATTTTTCGTTCTTTCATGCTTATGCTTGATTTTCTAAACTACTGAGGTTCCTACAAAAAGAAAAACCTGTCCTAAACAATGTAGACCAGTTTATGTGTCTCGTTTTTAAAAATATATAATCATAATATGTGGACTCTTTCAGCAGAGTAATTGGAAACACACAGATGTAACAATTTTACATATCTCCTCAGCTCACTTGATCGAAATGCGAGAATTATGTCACACTGCTTCTGTTGTCTATTAAAAGCTCCTGTCTGAGTCTCTTGCAATTTACTGGGAGGCAGAAAAGCCTGAATGTACCCAAATTCAAGTCAAATATGTGATAAATATAATTGCTTCTGTTATTCACCTCCTATCAGTAACAGAGAACAATTCAGAAGACAATACAGTCTAAACTTTATCATTTTACACTCCTGCTAAGGGCTTAGCTTTGCAAAGCCAATTCCATCTATCAGCTTGCTAATGCCAAAAATGGTAGACATATTTGTTCATTCCTTGAACATAGACTCTTGTCAGTTCCTGATAGCTCAGGGGACAGACTCAACATGCACACCCAGCAAAAACATGAAGAGCAAAAAAGTGAATTGCTTCCCTACAAGTTGGAGCAAAAAGAACCCACTACTGTAAGACTACATGAACTTGCTGGTTCTCTAGCTTACAAAAAAAAAAAAAAAAAAAAAAAAGTGCAACTGGGCATTTCAGCAGTCTTATTCTAATGTCTTATGTTTTTGACACTGAGCATGAGATACCACACTGAGCATTAGATACCAATTGCTTTTTTACCTTGGTCAAGAGCTAACATTTTTATAACTATACTGTATATGTAATTAGTGAACCATATCAATAAAGATCATTTTGTATCTTTTAAAGTATGAAAATGAAAGCTACCATGTCATTAATTTACAAAGAAAAGGAAAGAAGGGGGAAGAAAAGACCCAGAACACCATATACGAAAAAAAATTCCAATCCTAGCAGCATTAACTAGTTTTAACTAGCATGATCTCCATTAAATACTTACAGTTGTTCTGGAAGTGAAGAGTTTGTAGTTTTCTTCAGTAGTTGTGTACCTACCAAGTAAACATAGTGAAACATAAATTCCAGAACTCTTCTATTCCAAATCTAAATAGCAGAACAATGAAACTGCATGTCTGAAATCTCTTTGAAAAACAGCATTTAACTAACATCACATAGCTAGAATATAGGCCTGACAGGCTATAATAATCTCACTTTTATTTTGAGATGCAAGGGACTAGCTGTGTGAAACTTAAGATCAAACAAGTTAACTTCAAATAACTTTCAGTTATTTTGAATTTAAAATATACATACATATATGTAAACATATATGTATTATAATACCCACATCTATATGTATTATATACACAATATACTCATATATATTATAATATACATCATATCTGTATACCAAGTAGTGAAAACATTCTTTGATTTCACTAACAGTGAATAAGCCAAGCTATGCAGCTAAACTTTAAGTGTAAGTGTTGTAGACTGTTTAAGAGTGCAGAGAATGCAGCAGCACATGACAGGACCCAAAGAAAGTAACAGTCAAATGAAACTGTGTTTCAGAAGAGGTCTGCACAATCACTTTTAAGCTAAAGAACAGTTTCCCGGCACAGGAGGAACAAAATCGCAACTACAAAACAAAGATCCTGCTCTTGCCTTCCAAATTCTACCTCCTACTGCGCTGAGCTGCATGCTTGCAGCACGTATCTTTAGCTACTTAGTGGAACCACCTGGTCACAGGGTAAATGAATTCACTAAAATAGCAAAAATAACTATGCAAAAATAGTATGTTTCTTTTCTTTGTAAGATCGGCAAATTTATTTCATTTATCTTGCAGTCAGGTAACTGCAACTGCCTTTTGCAAGGGAGGAAGCAAATCCTGCAGCTTGCAGTAGCAGTAGGAAGGAATCTTTTGTTGGCAATACTGAGGTGCTAACTCAGCCATACTACGAAACCATATTCTAAGAAATAAATCAAGGCTATTATGTGAGGAAACATGGAATCTTGTAAGGCCTAAATTTCACATTTCCAGGCAACTTTACTATACTAAGTTTAGTAAAATAAAGCTTGCCCCTGTGTCAGTAAATATGGAGAAATGTGCTTCAGAAGCTCTCTCTCTCTATTTTGGAGACTTCCCACAAGGCCTGCCCAGGTAATAAGGAAACTGTGGCTGTCTTCTTTAGCACAAGCACCCAAATATATTAACACTACGGGCTACACTGGGTATCTAATGGACTGCCTCCTCTTCAGAATGCATATTCACTGTTGCCTCACAGGTTGTGCGTAATTGCTCAACAGTTTGTATTAACCACAGCACTTCTTCGCACTAAACTTCAGGAAGACAGTTTCAGTTATTCATTAAAAAAATATTTCTCTGTTGACTTAATATTTTATATTCTGTTATATATCTCTAGCTTTACAAGACACAGTCAAACTTTTCTCCCACAGCTCTTATAGATCCTCAAATTCCTGATAAGAGCAAACCTGAAGGTGCCAACATGCAACTAAAAAATCAAAAACTAAAAACTTCCTAATCTGCCAGATCCCTGTTGAGCATCAGTGACTGCTGTGTGATTCAAGGTTTATGAACCTTGTCTTAGCAACAATTATATCGTTCAGATTTGTCATTTAAATAGATGACTTAATCTAAAAAAAAAAAAAAAATCCCCTAGGCGTGTCGATTCTGTGAAGGGAGAGGCAAGAAGCTAAAGGAACAGCCAGTGAGACCTCAGTTCCACTTCCGAACCTCCCAAATGCATGCATTTCTCTGCTATGTTTTTGTTGTCATTGTTGTTTGCTTTTTTTTCTTTCTTTCTTTCCTTCCCCTCATGAATAAGCTGGGGACAATGTTGTATTGTCTCTGGAGAAAGCAGTCTCTCCTATTTAGCCCCCTGGCTCCACAAACATTGACTTTCACCCTCATCATGAAGCCAGACGCGCTAGCCATATGCACAAATAAAACATGCATATATATAAATAGGCATATATGTTTATATGTGTGTGCGTTGGCAGGTCTGGTCACGGGTCACGGCTAAATGGACTAAGCAAGGCAGGAGGCACCCAATGCCGTTGCTGGCACGGCCAGGGCTGCTGCCCAGGTACCCCTGCAGCCCAGGCCTTGGGATGTGGCCTGCAGAGGACAGGAACAAGGGGGAAAAAGGAGAAACCGAGGAGGCGGGGGGAAGGAAAAGGCCCTGGGGCCGCCAGCTCCCAAGGCCGAGCCCAGCACCCCCCGCCTCCCTTCGCCCTGGCTTCCTCCTTCCACCTCCACAAGCCGCCGCCTCCCTCCAGCCACAGCAGGAGCAGCAGCGCCCAGCGCCAGGGTAGCCCCATGGCCCCGTCCGGCCCCTCAGCCGCCCCGGCCTCCAACGGCCGCCCCGAGGCAACCGCCCCCCACAGGTGCGGCCGCCAGGGACTACACGCCCCAGCGTGCACCGCGCCGGGGCCGCGCGGCTCCCTGCGAGCGGCGGCCGCGCGGCGCGCTGGGCAATGTAGTCCGGGCCGCGGGGCGCGCGCGGAGCGAGGCGCCGGGCTGCGGCTCCGCGCGGCGGCGGCGGCGCTGCCTGAGGCCCGGGCCGCTCCGCGCCGCGGGGCCGGTAGGCGGCGGCAGGAGCCGCCTGCGGCTGCGGCAGCGCCGCGAGGAGGCGGGCGGAGCGGAGCCGCGGAGCGCGCTGCCCTCCCGCCCGCCGCATGTGCCTGGAGCGGCGCCGGCGCCGGAGCCGCAGCGGGCGGCGCGAGCCATGGCGGCGCGGGGCGCCTCGGCGCCCGCCATCGCCAACGGCGAGTGCGCTGCGCGCCCGTCCGGCAACAAGGTGACCGTGGTGCTGGGCGCGCAGTGGGGCGACGAGGGCAAGGGCAAGGTGGTGGACCTGCTGGCGCAGGACGCCGACATCGTCTGCAGGTGCCAGGTGAGTCACCTTGAGGCGGGCGGGGGGCCCTTCCCGCCGCAGCCCGCGGCGCCAGCCCCGCGCGGGGCGGGAGGAGGACGGCGCCGGCGGGAGGAGCGCGGCCCGCTCCGCTCCCGCCGCCGCCGCGCGCTCTTTGTCTGCGCGGAGCGGAGCGGGGCCGGCGGCGCCGCCGCAGCGGGCGGCGTGTCCCGAGGGAGCCGCCGCGCCGGAGCCCCCGGCCCTTCCCGTCCCCTCGCGTCCCCCCCGTCCCGTGCCTCCCGCGCCGCGCGGGAGCCGCCGCCGCGGCCGGACGCACGTGTGAGCCCGCGCGAGAGCGCGCGCCTTGCCGCGGCGCCAGAGCGCCTCTGCGCCCGCTGGGTTATCATTATTGTTTTTAATTATTATTTTTTTCTTTCTCTTCCGTGTTGTGCTTTGGAGGCCTCATTCCAGCAACAGGGAACGTTGTTTGACCAAAACCAAGGGAGTGCAGTCTGCAAGGGTGATACTATTAAATGCCTAGGTTAGAAAAACTGCACTGCTCCTCTCACCCTCTCTAGTATATCTAGTATAGTTATCCTCTGGTGCATAAGCTTACGGACTAAAGCTACCTTTTAAAATTTATTTTACTTCTTTTTTTTTTTTCTTTCTTTCTTTGTTTAAGTTAGAGCTTAATTTAAGTTAGGACTTACACGCCTGGAAGTATCACAGTATTATAAACTTCATGTAAGGTTTGTTATCAGTATAATTCTCTTGATTGTATAAACATTATTTACTTTTAAACAAATATATTTTGGAAGAGTGTACTGTTTCCCTAAAAGTGCAGGTATGGAAGCACTGTACTACTGTCTAATGAGAACTGCAGCTAAAACTGGTGTTGACCAGGCTGAGTGAGTTACAAAAACACTGGCACTTTCAAGACTTATTTTTGAAATAAAGAAACATCCTTATTAAACAACTTTTCTTGAAAATGAGTGGCTTTTCCCCCTGTACCTTGTTTAAAATAAAAATCTGACTTGGGGCTATGGCATGGTTGCTCGGTTTTGTGGGTTAAAGAACACAGTGACTCAGTTGGTCCTTTACGACTCCCTTCTTGAAAGCTGAAGGGCATCTGGGTGAGTGTGCAGGTTTAACACTAAGAAGCCTTGGCATGGAGAGGCAGAAAGGCCAACAGTGAATTTTGGTTTGTGTGTTGAAATATACTTCTTACTTTTCCCAGTTAACTGGGGGAAGGGTCAAGGAAAGGGAAAAATTATGGTATTATCTCTGGCTGCAATTTCAAGGGCAGTTCTACCATTTCTAAGTTTTCTGCTCCTGCTGGAGGAAGGAGGTTCTTTTCTTTCTTTCTTCCCTTTCCTGTTGGTGATGGTGGCTCTGACACTGGAGCTCACTCCTGTGAGCTGAATTCTCCAAAATGGCAGGAAACTGTGTTTGTTCAATGTATTTTTACCATTTTAGTAAGTTAAGCTGAATTTGCTTAGCTCAGAGGAGCATGAAGAAAAGAACCCCAGGTCAAGGTAAGCCCAGTTTTTCAAAATGAGAAGAAGAATAGAAATATTCCTTTTCAGAGGTACTGTGTTATGAAATCATCTTGCTATGCACTGTGCAAACGTACCCTGGAGGCTTTTGTTGTTGCTGGTAAGCCAGAGGTTGACAATGACACACACTTGCACTTTGCATACCCTTACTAGTCCTGAAAGAAACATCATAATTCACTTCTTGTGCCCTGTGCAGGGTAGTCCCTGCTTCTGTTTCTCATTCCAACTTTATTCATTCCAGGATGGTTCTTTTTGTTTTTCGTACTACTTCAAATTGCTAGAATACATGTACGTGAGACTGAGTGTTTCTAGTGCAGCTATTGCAAAACTAGGTTTTTGTATTAACATTTTTCACAAGAGCGTAATTTTCCATCACTCTGTATGAGTGAGTTTTCTTGAAGGACTCGTGAGGCTGTTGTAGCAGCTCTAAAATGGCTTAGAAAACCTTGCTATGTTTGCGGTGAAACTCGGGAGCTGCCACGCCGTTGTACTTCACTTTTGTTCTGGGTCTGCACGGAGAGCTCTTCTCCCTGAACTGAGCACCGTTTCTTACTTGTGCAATGCCTGTGAAGAATCCCAAGAGGTTGTACTCTAAAATCTGTGGTCGGACAGTATTTTCTGGACAGTAGGCATCCCAAGGTGTCCTTCCATCATTCGTTTGACCAGCTCTTGATGGCATCTGGAATGGTACCTAGGTACAGTCAGATAAACCGGTGCATCAGGAATAAGCTGTACTACGGCTTCCAAATATCTTCTCCAAGGCAGTTGAGTTTAGAAGTTACTGGAAAAATGCCTGTGGTCAAAGCAAGAATATGAGATTTTATTTTCAGTACGGAATTATGTATTTGTCAAAAGCATTATTACGGTTTCAAAACCAAAAGGTCTTGGTTTTGCCTGAAGCAAAAAGCTGTGCAGGGGCTGCATGTATGTAGTTGCTAATGCAGTTACGCTGGCAACTGTGACTACTTTACAAGGGCACTGCTAGTATAGGTTTCATAAATACTTAATACAAACATGTCTAGATGGCAGATGTGGTGTATGCTGGTTCTTCCCCTGTTAAGTATGAACTGCCATTAATTTATTCTAGGAGTTCTCTGATAAAATGGTAGTTGGGATAAAGCACACACATCTGTGATACTTCTTCACCTAAAACTAGGCCTGGTCTTCACTGGTTTGTGGAGTGAAGTCTGTTTACCTGCTATCAAATAAATCATAGCCCAGACAATAAAACCGTACAAGAATTAGACTGAGATTCTGGAACAGGTGCCAGAAAAACTCTGTCCTTATGGTTTCTGATTGATGTATTTTCCTCTTAGTGTTTAGCCTTGTTACCCTCCAACTCGGCAATTTAAAAAAGTATACATTGTATTTTTGTCACTTCCAAGGGTAATGAAAAAGTAAATAAAAATGTTTCTTGTTCTGGCTAAGGGACTTCCTGGGTTGCAAAATGGAACTGAACTAGGGAATTTCATTGCTGGATATATATATATATATATATTTTACTAGGTATAGCATGGCAAACAAATGCAAGCGGGTGCATTTAGATGATCATTTTATCAAACAAATACAGTATGAAAATACACTGTGCATTTCTTATATAAAACCCCTCAATCAACCAGTGTATACAGTGCAACAAAAATCTTATTTTAATCTTTGCTGCATGGTTCCATGTTGATATACTCATTTAGGCAGCAAATTCTTTTGGTAGGTCTCTACTCTTATTGCAGGAGGAGCTGATTTATTCAGAGCAAGGCATACAATTTGCAGAAGCAGATGAAACTGCAAAGCCCTCAAATTATTATTAAGCCATGCTCCCTATGCTAAGAAAGTCTCGTCTTCCTGCTTCTTCAGTCCTGTTGTACACGGTCTTGCTACTCCAAAACAGAAATGTGGCATCTTACCGAATCTCACCCTACCCCTGTAAGGCCTGTTACTGTTCCATGTGCTGTGGGGTCACACAGTTATTCCCTCTGAACTGCTAAAGCAGAGCAATGGCAATATAGAGATTCTTAATCCTCTCCTTACACGGTCTCCTCGAACAGTGTTTTGGGTAGGGGAGCCCCTGCTGATCAGATGGTGTATGGCGATTACGGTGCAACAATTAGTAGAGAAGTTTCAGTGTGCAGATTTGTAAAGCAGCTTCACGCAGCTGCTATTGATCAGCAGCAACACTGCCCCCCTTCTCCCCCCCTTCCAAAAAAATTGTAGGAATTCTCCTATCCTTAATGCACCAAATGCCTCCCCCCCACACAGCTTTTTATTTCTCTCCTAAATATTCTCACTCAGATAGATATTTGAAATCCGGGGCCTGTGCAGAGCCCGCAGAGCTGGGAACGGCAGAACTGGTAGCTACAGCAATTGGTGCTTTTTCAGCTGCTCAGGCACTCGATACGTGATGTCTGCCTAGAGCTCTCATTTTATTTAAGAGCTAGGTGCACTTTTGGACCTTGCAGAGGTTGGCAGAGTGCCAATAATGTGCTCTGGAGAGGTCAGTAAAAGGAGTTCTTTGGCCTGTTGTTTTGCTCTAGTAAAAGAAATTTTGTGAGTCATTTTTGCAGACCTGCTTTAGAGCATCACCGACAGATGATCTCTTGTTATTGTAAACAGTCGTGCAATATCTAAATTATTTCAAATAGTTGAAAAAAATATAAAGTTTTGTGACAACACCAGAGATTTAACAGTACCAAAGAACAAGTTGTACCTTGATCTAGTAATCTTACTGCCTCTTACCTGGTTTCTTCATGGCGCAAACCTCTATAGAAGCTTATTAACATTTCAAACACACTTTTACTTTCTCCTGTGCCACAATACACATTTAGAAGAGGCGTCCTGTAAATATTCCTGAAGTTGTTTTTGTTCTCCTTGTTCCTTCTTAACTATTATGTGAAACATGGTGAACATTAGAGGGTATTTTTGTGCACTGAAGCAACATAGTATTGGGCTAGTCAGTGTTGTAGGCAGATGGAGAAGGAGAAAAATGCCCATCTCACTTGATATCTTTTATCTCTTAAGGATAGAATTAGCCTTTGTTCTGTGTTTGGATTAAGATTTCAAGAATCCTGCTGCCTATCTAGCACAGGTAGAAGTCGCAGCCCTAGAAGGCTTTCCAGCTAAGCTGAAATTAGTTCTGGAGTGCCTGAGCATTGTGATCCTACAGCGGCTCTTCAGAGTAAGCCCTGGCAATAGAGAGAAATCTATCAAGTTTTTGGAACTGATTTACACTTTCTCATATTTTTTCCTAAAAATAAAGGAAATAATTAAAAACATAATTGTCTTACTCCTTGTATTTCTCTTCAAACCACACTGTTGATCTTGTTCTGATCCAGTCTAGTTCTTGTGCTACTCGTTTAAAAACCTTTGAAGTCTAGCAAAAATCATAGGCACTCTTAAGTGTGTAACCCAACAAGCTCTTTGAGCTTTGTTCAACTGTTACACACATGAATGGAGTGGAAAGAATAAATACCAAAGAAGAAAGTTGCTAGCTGCCTGAACCATTTTAACACTGAAAACCAGAAATAGGTTGTACTGTACAGTTTGATAACTGGTAATTCATTCTGAGAGGGAGGGAAAAAAAGCAAGAAATCTATCATGAAGATTTGGAACATGAGAGCGTTTTTTACCAACTCCTTGGTAGATGAGAGTTTTGCATACTGAAGTTCAAGCTAGTTTTTTGGCAGTATGGACTGAAGAGAAGCAAACAGCCTAACTACAAAACTGTGTGGTGTTAGAATATATAGGTGCAGGTACATGCCTCTTCAGTTGAATCTGATCAGCTTGTTAAAGATGTGTTCAGCACTCTTAAAGCTGCCTTCAGGGAGGAGGAAATATATATATTTCTTGTAATGGTAATATCCAATTTTCTTGATGCATTTCTGCCTTTCAGTCTGTTAAATGTTTACAACCACATGATGCCAAAACAACATTGACTTGCTTCTTGCCCAACGTGGCAGTCATTTGTATAACTAGTTCAGAAACAACCCTAGTTGCCATGAGCAAAAATATGAATTCTGTAAAGTGGTAGCAATAAAATCAAATCATAAAAAGATATATGCACACGTACCCACAACTGATGTGGAGAACTGAAGAGCGCATGACTTCTCTTCCTTAACCTAGGCACAAGATAACATCTCTTTAATCTACACAACTAGTTTCTGTTCTGGAACATCTAACTCAAAAAACTTCCTTGCTTTACCCTGAGGCAACCATTTTTGGGGTAGACATTTGGTATCATCACATCATAAGAAAAGACAGTGATTTTTCATTATAGATTTCTTGGGCAGATAGCTCTCTTAAGTGCATATTCATTCTCGCAGAGCTGTTTCAAATACTTTTATATTTAATAACTGTAGAAAGAGCTGTTCACAGTATACTCCCAATAGGAATTTTAGTCACCTTTTCTTCCTGTGCATCTCCACTTTTAGGTAAAGTTGCAATAATGTAGACCAGTCTCAGCGGGGTGGAGAGCACTGCTGTAGGTATCAGGGTTTGAACGGCTTTCTTCGCTTGTTCGTTACAGATTTAGGTATTATTGTTACCACACTAGCATCTAGTCTGTCCTTGCTTAAACAAAGTGAATATTTTCAACCTATGTAAATCCATGTAAAATAGATGAAGATGTGCTATTGTTCTTCCATTTCAGTTTTAAATACATTAGATGTCTTATGCTTTTTTGCAGCAATTTCTTGCTCACAGGTTTGCCTTGCGAATTGTGCTTCATGCTTAAGCTTAGACTTCCTTGACTAGCACATGCCTGGCACACGCTGCTTTTGCTCTTTGTGCTTCTCATGAATGGTGCGAAACAGAGGAGGTCTTACTGCCTGTTCTGTTTTGTTTTGTTTTTGAGAGAATTAGAATTTTAGTGCCTAGTGTTATCCAGATATATTTTCTCTACCTGTTCTAAAAGTTATTTTTAACTTTTCGGTCTTCAGAGCTATAGGGAAAAAGAGTCATAAAACTAAAGTCACGTAATTATGTAAATATTATTCATAATTCTATACAGCTCTTCACTGAAAATATTTTAACAGGCACATTATTTAAAAGTTACAGACTGTAAGAGGGGAAATGAGACATTTTACTTGATTTGGATAAATGCTGAAATAATTCTGCCTTAAAATGTACTACAGATGTCATGTTAGGAACACCATTCAGTCCATGTGTTAGGAATGTGGGTCCTCCTTTATACTTTGATTAACCTTATGTATATTTTTCCGAAGTTGATATCTTGACCATGGTCCAGTATGATGCTTTTGTTAGTGGTAAGTTTTGTCTTTGAATGCTTTGATAGTGGTTGTGGCTAGCAGGAATCACTTGTTTGGTTTGTTGAAATTTAAAGTTTGCTTCCAGTAAAATGTCAGCTAGCAGATGACTTACACCCTTCCAATTCAGTATTTTCTGTCACTCAAAACTATTGCAGAAAGGGTGTTTCCACAGAGTGTTTATCAAATGGCCTCCAGGCGTGCAACACTGGAGCCTGGCGTTGCTATCTCAGCCCTTTTGTGCATCTGAGTAACAGATTCTGTGCACATTTGCCAGGATAGGTACCTTTTAGAATACTGCCTCGTTTTGGGTATGTTAATGACCAACATATCTCAGCTCTCAACATATGGATGCAAATTCCTGGGTGTGGGGCTTAGTTTAAAATCCTTCTCAGTGTATGAATCTTCTCTAGCAAGTGTTGAGGTCGTGTGGGGGGTAAAACCTTACCCTGTTCAAAAAGACAAACCAAGAAAGCCTTGCTCTCCGAGCACTTTTCTACTGTAGCAGAATTATTCTCAAAGCGGTGTTTCATGGAGAGTATTTTTGGAATAAAGCTGCTAGAAAGTGGGTAGATCTGTCTTTGTTACCGTGATTGCTGTCTTTCTAACAGCGCTCATGTGATAATTTGTCTCTTACCATGCACTTTTCCATCAGAGTTCTGTGTACTTAGCTGTTCTACATGTTGAATAGCTCGGATATTTCAGGATTACCAGCTAGTGGCCAGGGATGATATGCTGTTTCAAAGAAGTGATTTAAACATACTGCATTAGTGAAACTGGAATAATACTTTTTAATCTTTTGCATTAGCTGCCATGCAACAACAGTTTTTTTTCTTAAAATATTATGGATTGGATAGTGAATTTATGCCTGATCAGATTTTTGCGATTTCATTTAAGCTTAGTGACTTCATCCTCTAATAGACAATTTAATAGAATTAGGATGATAAAAGGAGAAAAATAGGATCTCAAAAAAGGTCTCAATAGGATTTGAAATCTTTCATCTCTGAGCATCAAGCTAAAAAGTCCCAAAGCTAAATCCATATTTTGAAATGTGTAGATTGATGCTTTTTCATGACAACTTTCATAGTGCATCTCCAAATGAATGGAAACTTTCATTCTTATCTAGCTGGCCCTCTTTTGAGCAGGATATATTTGGAAGCTTAAAAAAATGACTTTTCCAAATTTCCATAACCGAGTCTTTTTTTCTTTTTTCCCATGCATTTATTATATCATTAAAAGAACTATTTCTAAGATTCCCCACTGCATAGTTTCATAAGCTGCTATTGAAAGAAGGGGTGTTCAGTTCTTTCACTGTGAGCAAGCTCACACTGTCCTTTGTATGGGCACAAATGCCCAGTGACACCTGAAGTTATGGTGGCAGTTTTCACCTCAGATTTGTCTGCACCAGAAGAGGTGGCTGCAGCTGAATTGAACACCAGAGATGGAGTCCAGCCATGAAGCTAACTGGAGCATCTTTGGTAAGTTGAGGAGTTTAAGGAGCGATAGTGTGACTAGTTGTAGGGATGTCAAAGTCATGGAATAGCATCATATTGGGAAGTTCGTGTGTGTGGCAGCTCTAAAGGTTGAAGAAATTCTTCTGGAGACGTAATTTAGCATTCCTTGTAACTAGATATAACTTTAGGCTGCTGAGAAGGGCGATCCCTTCCTTCCTGAAGAATTCTTAAAGTGAGGAGAGATACATGTTTTTGCAATACAGAGGTGAAAGGTATGGGGGGAAAAACATGAGTAAAAGGAAAAGAGAAAGGACAACCAAACTGAATGCTCTTAACTTTTCTTCTCCCTCTCATTCCTGACTTGTGAAATTTTAATTTTGGAAAAAAAACCTCTGAGTATGCTATTTATTTATTTATTTATTTTTAGCAAGGCATGCACCAATATAATCCATATGCCCAGTTTTTCATGATGAAATGATTATAAGTCCAATGCCGTTTTCCTAATGTAAGGAAAATGAAAATGAGAGATAATTTTTATTTTTAATAACTCTCTATCTTCTAAGTAAGCTATATTAAATTTCAAGGTGAAGATAATTTACATTCTCACCTGAATAGCATAGTAACCCAATCTAGACAGTTGTTTCAGTATTAAATAAACCCAAGTCTGAAGTGCAGCATTATGCATATTGCATTTCTGAGCAGCTTTGTTTAGCAGGAGCTGATTTGTTCTGATCTGTTCAAACTGCATGCTTCCTGTCCAGGGCATTTGAATGCTGGATGACTCAGCCGCTTGGGCAGTAAACACCTGCTTTTCTGCTCTTTTTTGCTTCCGTTTGTGTCTCTGACTTGTTTCAGAGCAGATGCCTTAGTAAGAAACTTAGTAAGACTCAAAATCGAGAAGTGGGGGACATTTTAGGTTCTGTCTATTGATATGGGAAACTCAAGGCGTGCAAGGAATCTGCCGTGTGTATCCAAACTCGAAATACTCATGTAGGAGTGCTCTTGAGTATACAAAATGTAGTTTATGGTCTCTGAAGTAATCGTGAGAGGGGATGGGAGGTTCTTAAATGATTTTCAAGGGAGCCAAACATTATTTAGGTCCAAAATTTTGGTTTTATTGCTTTGACAGATGACGTTAGAGTTTAGCATAATGTATCTGCTGTTGTAATATTGTGTGATGCAGCAGCACATAAAGAGAGCTATGTTCACAAAATGTAGTTTTAATAAACTTTTAATAAACTCTTATGGAAACAAATGTGTGGGTTTTTCTTTTTTTTTGGTTATGTTTAGGCATGAATTTAGGTTTTTGAACTACTCCTACATCAGCAGTAATAAAAATTAGAGAATTTAAAGAAGCAGAGGGAAAATACGAAGGTTTATGGAAAAGATTCAGTGTGATTTCGAATCTGTTTAGTAGGAGACTCTTTTGGTCTGGGGTATACTGCTTAATTGGTCTTAGCTTACCTAAAAATGCTAAAAGGATCCCTCTTTTTGCATAAGGTAGTTGTCTTTACTGTCTTTACTGAGAGGATTTCTCTCTTGCACAGTTTTAAAACTAAGTATTATTTTGCAATGCCGAGCAAGAGACATCGAGCCTGTCATGCTCCTCCTTCTTCCTTGTTACTTTTTTGAAAACCTCTATACAGGGTTCCTTTCCTGGCTGTGGCAGAGTTGCCTGCCTTTAGCTACCTGACCTTCTCCACAGCCTCCATTCCTGCTTCCAGAGGGGCTTCCCGCCCCTCCTCTCAGCCTAACGGGGATGCTTCCTTTGCTGGTGCACTTAGAGGCCACATGTCCTTTATTGCTCCTCTCCTGGACAAGGAGCTCACTGAGGGAAATGTTTTTGCTCCCCTTCTCAACCTATCTGTGCAGTCCATGCATTTGTGGCTGAATCCAGGGTGTCTTGCCCTAATGAGTGGGTCTGGGTTCCTCCAGGAAGAGGAAATGGGACTTTTGGTAAACTGGCTGCAGCATGTCTGTGTGACTCAGCTGAAGTAGCTCTTGCTCTTCTGCTTGGAGAAAGGGAGAAGGAAGTAGCTGCTGCTGCATTTACGTCGTGTTTTCCAACCCAAGCAAGAGCAGCCTTTGCCCTGGTTCTGCGCTCAGCCTCTGCCTGTGCTGGCACGAGGTAGGTGTTTCAGATTTCACGTGGCCAGAACTTTGCTGGGGCTTCCTGTGCTCCCCTGGTTTGAGAACCTCAAAGGTTACCTAGATGTTGTAGGCAGACTAGTCTGTCCAGTTAGTAGAAAGCATTGCCAGCCTCAAGAAATGGCTCCCCAAGAAATCTCCATTTCCCTCTGTCAAGAGCTTTATACATTGTATTGAAGATCATCTGAGCATGATGTTTGTTTAATGGGGGAAAGTAAATTCCAGAGTTAAGAATTCTCCATTAATAATGTTTAAACATTTGAATCCAGGGAGTGTCAGCTTGACTGACCTAAGTGATCCCGTTTGGTTTAGTGCAGAGTGAGGAGCCCAGATGGAAAGGACTGGAGCCAAAAGTGACTTAATTGGTTTCTACCTTGAATCACACCCAGAGGCAGTAGTTATCCAAAGTACCATGATGTTGGCATTGTCATCAGTGTCTGAAAAAAAAACCAAAAATCCCACCAGCAAAAATCACTAGAACTCTTGAGTTCAAGTTTTTGTAATTAGAGTTGTTTACCAAACCTGTGCTGTGCAGTGGCTGAGGACATACGTGTAAACTTCAAAAAATAGGTAGCTGTAAGTGTATCATGGGATTCAATCTCATTCAAAAATATTGCATTTACTGCTTGTGCAACTGCATACTTCACTTCTGTTAGCTTAGCGCTCACCTGTAAATCAACATCAGAATTTTGAAAATGCTGTTTTGAGCTTTTCAAGTCATTTAGAAAATCAAATGCTATTGTTTTGATGCTCTCTTAAAATATAGTTTGCAATTGAACATTTTTCAAAATTAAACATTTTTAAAGCAGGACGACCCAGCCCATTCATATCGATAGCAGTTTGGAATTAAATCGTGTCATGTGATAGGTACTATAATATTGCAAAACTAGAATTCGAGATTTGAGTATAATCCAAAAAGAATCGTTTAGAAAACTTGAGGTATTAGTGCGGGGTATGTATCCTCATGCATGTTATGCTGAGTTTTTCTTTGGTCTGTAGCAAAATCCCTTGAAGTGTGACTTCTAACAGTACATGTAAGCAAATGGAAGGAAATTGTAGCACAAACTAATATAATTTGCCTTTTCAACGATTTTTCAGCCTGATTCATGTTCTGGGAAATAATGTTATGATAATAGGACAGTACGGGATGTAGCCATTTAGTAAAAATTGAAAGATGATAGCTCCAGAGCTACATAATGAGATTACAATCTGAAAGTTTTAGAGAACACTCAGGTCAGAACCAGTAGCTAATGAATGAAACCTGAAAGGACTGTCTGCTGAAAGTCTTGAGGTCTTCCAAAAGGTGTGGCTTTTTTTTTTTCCTGTTTGTTTTAATAAAGCTCTTTACACAAATCTAAGATTTTCTAGTATGATTTACTGAACTCCTGTAATATAGCCCTGGGTGAAGTTCACGTAATTCTAAAACAACTTAAAAGTAAATGTGGGGCTTCTGTATGAGTAGTATTAAAAAAGTAGAAATACAAAGCAGACAAAACATGTCAAATACATGAAAGAAGAGACCTTCAGATAAAAGTCATAACTTATGAACATGGATAGTTGAGGAAAACACAGTGAAAATATTTTCTACGCTGCTGTATTGTCAAAGATTTCTATTTAATTATAAAAACAGAAGAACCTGACATATGTGGAAGGGCTTATTTTTCAGGTTAATGGATTGTATTCTAATGCTTGCAAATATTAGAGACTACTTCTGCCTATTGTAACTAACTTTCTTCTAAGTGAGTTTCTTCTTTCTTCTATGAGTTAGGCTATGAGTATAGCTCAAGGTTTAAAGAGTAAAATGCTGGCCATGTGGTAATTTTTAATGAGCATGGAAACAACACACCTGCAACTAGCTTGGTATTTATGGTTCAGCAGTGCAAGGGAAATCTTACCACTCCCCAAAAATGGCAGGTATGTTCTCATGGTTAGTACAGTCTGAACCTCTCTGTTTTGCACCCTACTCAAGCAGATGTGACCACTGAACATTATGTTACTGTCTCTGAATGGCACCAGTAACCTGGTGAACTTTAAAAGACTAAGAATTTTTTAATCCTGATCTAATCTCTAATCGAATCTAATGATCTAATCTGGCCTTTTTTTTTTCTCTCCTCTTTCCTTTTTTGCTAGGAACCTATTTGTTTGAAATAACTTATGAAGTAAAACATGAAATCCCATAGAGATCCCATGACTAATTTCAAGTTATTCGCTAATCAGAAGGTTGCTTGTGGTTTAGTCCTGGTTATTTACACTGCAGTGTGGACAGTTTGGACTCTCCTCCATCCTTTTTCACAGTTGCAAAACACTCCTACTCCTAAGTCCTTTCGTATTGTACTTAGACCTATTGAACTTTAATCTGAAACACTTTAGTAGTCACTTCAAATTTCTTTGCCCTGATATTACCTGTGAATGTAGGGGAGAGGAAAAAATGGAAGGAACCTGGTGAGGAAGAAAACCAGCATTTGTAGTAGATATGCTAAACTGTAATGCAACTTCGTGCGTATCTCTGTTTTCTCTCCTTCTCCCCAGGGAAGGATTCTTCCCTAGAATTTGAAACATTTAAGTCAAGAAGAAAATTTGTTTTTCTTCACAGATGCTAAAAAAGCTTGCCTAATTCGTATTGGTATAATTTAACAGTTCTGAGAATATTATATGGTTTTGGAATAACTTGCAATATATATTCTCTGTCTTATGTTTGTTATATGTAGACTGCTTTTTGCTGACTACTTATACTAGTATTGTATATATTGTATGTACTATATTGTGTAATATGTTTGTGCTTTGTAAAGTTCTAAACGTAGTGAGTCGCTAAGTCCATTGCTTAGAAAAAACCTGCTACAAACTACTGGAAAAGTTTTAGGATTATAATTCCATGGATTAATATTTCATAAAGTTTCTTTTGGAAATTTATTTCAAGTTTGTCTTGTACTGCACAAAAATAAAATTTCAATTGTTAAGTCTATTTCTGTGAAGCAGTTGACTGGATTTCTAGTGCTAGGTACCTCTAAATGCTGTTTCTGTAATTACAACAAACAGCCATTTTATACGTGACCTTGTCTAGCACAAAGAACTTGGTCATGAGAACATGTAAGCTCATTTTCAGAAATACAACAGACAAGAACCGGAGATATTTGGTAACCGCTGCGTAATAATCTTTTAAGTTCCGTAAGCTTATCTTGACCCTTCTTAAGACCTGGATACAGGCTTTTTTTATTTTTTTTTATTATTTTTTTTATTTTAGTCATATTCCACAATTTAACAAATTTTAATAGACATGTACCTCAAGATAGTGGAAAAAATGTGAATTGATGAGTACCAGTTTGTAATTTAGTGAAACCATATTTATGTTTGTTGCGTTAGTCAGATTCTTTCCTTAGCAGCACTCTGCAGCTGTGAATGTGCTGTGCCATCTAACAGGCCTCTCCTCTGTCTGGAGAAGCACAGAATGGACTAGTCAGCTTTGCCAATTGCCATCCATCGAGAATTATCCAGCAGACAACCCCAGATGCAGAACAACAAGTTTGCATGTTGCATGAACAGCTGGGCTGATTTGCACTAGTAGCGCTATTATGTGGTTTTATGTGCTCGTTTAACTGGTGATTTTTGTCTTTGCTGAGGGTGCAGTCTGACTTTAATGTTTATGATCCCTGTTAATGACTTCGTTTTTCTTAAGAAATGTTTGCATGTTTTAGAAGACGTATGCTTCTGTCCAATAATTTTTAGAAACATCTTTATAAATCTTATTCCAAAGATTTTGTATCTTTGGTGAACCAAAATAGCCACCAAAGTCTGTACGGCAGAAAATACTGATGCTGAAATTTTCAATTTAGACAAAACAAGTTCATCTGATTTTGTGGAAAGCAGCAAGTCTGTTACAGATCTTTTGTCTGTAACAGAAATGAAAGCTGCAGAATGGGAAGTGGAATTAGTTTACTTCACCTCTGTGCTCTTGTGCTTATTTGTCTTGAATATAAAAAAAAGATTTTTTTTTCCAGGGAGGCAATAATGCAGGTCATACCGTTGTTGTGGATTCTGTGGAGTATGACTTTCATCTTCTGCCAAGTGGCATCATCAATCCAAAAGTTACATCATTCATTGGTAAGTGAGACATCTCTAAAAGAGAAATGGTCACACAATAATGCAGTCTTTGACATCTTAAAATAATAAAAAAGAAGATACATGAGAACATACACGATCAGGATTTTTCTTCCTTAAAACTCACAGGGGCCTGGACTCCATTTGTGAAGCAACTCTACTACTTTGTTAATGTCTTAGCTAAATTGTGAAGCTTGGATTCTGGGTATTTCTTTTGGTTTATTGTGTTGCATAGTCTATCTTTGTTCTTATCTATCGTGTCACTGCAAACCACTTGCTTATCTAAATTCTCTTTTCTTTTCCCTTCCTTGTTTCCTCTTACTTTCTTTACTGTTTATCACTTTTATTTAGACAGTTTCTCCCTATTCTAGTCTTCAGCTTTCCTGAGTGACTACCAGTGCATTTTGCAACATAGGTCTTTTCTCCCTTTTCTGTTGCACGGTGGAATAAGTGAATACTGAATCGAAGAAGATTTCTCCACTGTGTAGGTTCCTGTCAAATGGTCTTCTCAAGATGGTGCAGTAGAAGGCTTAGGGCAGTGACAGTAAAATGTGAAGCCGGGATCTATAGATGCTGGGTAGATGTTGTACTGACTGCTTCTTGTCTGCTGGGTTTGGCATACCCTTACAATGGTTCAGTTTTGTTGTATGGAAATGCTCATTTGTAAACCATGCTTAACTTTATGAGCTGCTAACCTTTCTCTGAGCAACATGAAAGGATGGCAAATTTCAGTTCCCTGTAGCAAAATGAGCTTGTATTGTTGGAGCTTTTTTTTCCTCTGTTATTTTAGTTAGTCTGGTAACAACACCACCTCTATTCACACAATATTCCTTAGTTATTTACAGAGGAATACACAGGGATATGCAAACGTAATGTTTTTAATGATGCCAGGACTGAGCTAAGCTTTTAAAAATCAGTCGTTTTATTAAAATGAAAACAAAAAGAGAAGTTAGAGAAATCAGGAAGAGAAAGTTGTATTCCAGACTGTCCCACAATACTATTACTGACCTAAACTGGGAGTTTAAGCTTTTCAAAGAGATTAATGTATGTATTCAGAAACTCATTATTAGTGATAGCTTCCAAAGAATGAAAACAGTCATGTATTAAAGATTTAAAAATTAAACAAATACTCCTCATGCAAAGCACGATGTCTCTGAATTGATTGGAACTTTTTTTCCGTGTTCAGCATAATACACTAAACTTTTTATAATGCTGATTTTTAATTTCTTTAGGAAATGGTGTAGTAATTCATTTGCCAGGACTCTTTGAAGAAGCTGAAAAGAATCTGAAGAAAGGAAAAGGTGAGACTATTTTAAGATACTGCTTTTAAAATGTTGCATATGGCCTTCTTGATAGTTGATATTATGGCCAAAACAAGTAAATCAACTGTCTAAATTATTCAAAAGGAAAAAGCTACTAATTTGTTATGAAATTGAGAAACAAGTAAAATGCCTAGAATTTTTTTCGTCTCAAAAATAAGCCTGATTTCCTTAGCTTTATAGGCTGATGTCAGACTTTAATTACTGAAATTTACATGTGGAAGGTATTTGCTCATCCTTTAAATGATGACTAAACATGAAAAACATTTCTCCATTAAACACTGAAAGAGAAAAATGCTATACAAAGCATAACTTGAACTATTTTACTTTTGTTTAAGGGCTAGAAGGCTGGGAAAAAAGACTAATAATTTCTGACAGGGCTCATATTGGTAAGTTCTCCAATTTTATTTTATTTTTGCTTCTCTGAACTTTCCATGGCATTAAAAAGGTAAAAGTTTTTACTCATCTCTTTACAGTGATATATAAAATTATTTTGGATTAAGCCTCTGAATGTTAAGTGTTGTTCTGGTTGCTTTGGGTGGTTGAAGATCCTGGGTGCCGGGATGCTCTCCCAGGTTCATACCCTAGTGGCTCTTTAGAATCATATGCTAGACAGGAAACTGAGTTCACATTCCAAGCCAAAAACTAAATGTGAAAAACAGTCAAGAAGCACTTTGGAATTTAATTGCCAGGAAGATTAATATCTCCCCTATTGTAAAAGTGGTTTTGCTGTTTTTTCCTGAAAAAGCTTTTCTGGTGGGAAACCGTGTGACTTTTCATGACTTCCAAACTAGAGACTTCCCTCCCAACTAAATTGCTACGTACTTCAGAAAAGAGGGCTTATGGGAGTGCCTATGAGAAGGACTCTAGGGATTGAGAGAATGACTTTCCTTTTGGTTGTAGGCTCCTGTCAGGGAGCTCATGAGTCAAATTTTGACCCTAAATTACGTTCCAGACAGCTCTTCAGTTCAGAGACTTGGATAAAATCATGTTTAGAGTCCAAGCTGCCAAAAGAGAGCTAAAGGCTAGAGGCCTCTTCCGTGCTGGAGGCTTTTCCTGTATGTCCTCTAGACCATCTTTATTGCATAAATTCATCCTCTGAAATAGTCATTGGGACATAGTTGTCATGTATTGGGAAATGAGCTTTTTGTTCATGTGGTTACCTAGGTTCTGAAGATTCAAACTTTTGGGGGTTTTGATCAGACAAAAGCTTATGGCACTTTTTTTTAATCTCATCTGGAGATCTGATGTAACTGCAGATGAACATGCTATTTCAAAATAAATCTGCTTTTACTTTGCAATAATTATTCAGTTTGGAGGAAAAAGAGTAACTGCAAGCAAATGATTTGGAAGCAACTAGATTATTAGAAATGGTGTGCAATGGTTATATTACAATGGCAATATTGTAAAGATTTTCATGGGTAAAGAGATACCGAGTAAAAAGGACCAAGCCTATCACCTATAATCACTCAACCTCTTAGGAACAACCAGGCAGTCATCAATGCTATTAAAAAGGATTTTGAAGATGGTCTGGAGATCTGTTGCCATTATAAATATGCCTTATATGAAATGGGCTTTGGTAGTCTGTGAATTGTATTCTTAGTCTATAACAAAAGATCATCCAAAATAGGTTCAAGCTCCTCGAGATGATTTAATGTTTGCAGTATGGGGAAATGTGGAAATAAATGCAAAAGCAACTTGGTAAGGAGAGTGAGGAAGATTGCTCTAGTGTGCTAGATTGCTCTGAACAAGAGTTCTTACTGAATGAGTCAGCTGTAAGTTTTCCATTTTTTCCTGTGTAATAAATGGATTAGTTGTTGAACTTTCAGGACACAGTGCTTAGGAAAAATAAGTTGGTAACGTGGAAATGTCTATTTTCTGTAAACCTGTAAGCTGCTGCAGATGTGTTTATATTTGCTATGAGTCTTGTTGTATTTATTTTTTGGTAAATGGAGAACTGTAAGGGTTCTTTTGTGATTTGTTGCTGTGAGTATGCATTGCTAAAAACAAAAACAGCACTACTTGTGAAGATGACTTCTGTCTGGGTCTTGTTCTGTATTGGTTTATTTAATCAATGGTGGAAGATTTTATCCAAATTTATTTCTACTACTGCAGTCTTGCTAAAGTTAACATGACTCAAGAATTCTGTAGAATGAATGAAAACATTCTAAAGTCCCTACCTTAAAATTCATCAGTATGACTGCTATGATCCATTTTTCAGGATTTTTTTCCTATTAGGTGTTTTCTTGCTCTTTGTGATCTGTACATTATTTTGGGCTATTATTAGGCTGGAATGGCTTAGTTAATCTGTGGGAGATGGTATGCAGCCTGTGAGTAGTCTACAAAATAAAAATCACCATAGAGCACTTTGCTGTGAAGAAACATAAAAGAATAAAAAAGACTCTTGTCATTGTAGTTTCCTCTCTTTTTGTATATGCTTTTGTGGTAAATGATGGTTTTGTAGAAATCATTATGGTTATGGTTATTTGTTTCCTGCAAATTTTCTACTGAAGGGATTTTTTTTTCATTTTCTTAGTATTTGACTTCCACCAAGCTGCTGATGGAATTCAAGAACAGCAAAGAGAACAAGCAGGAAAGAAGTATGTAGTTTTGTCAAACACAGGAAACATATGTGACTTAGAACCTTGGAGATATCATTTTTTGTTTGTCATCATGTTTAAAATGGCATTAATTGTTCCTTGCAAGTCTTTAACGTGGAATATGCAAGGATTGCTTCTTACACTTCTGGTATACAGTGGCAAGCAATATATTACATTCTTAACAAAAGGGTTGTATCTTGTTTTTTTTTTTTTTTTTTCTCTCCATTTGTGAATAAGTTCCTGTGTCCTAATTTGCTGAAAAAAGTTGCTGCTTCCTGGTATTTAAACTGTGTATCAGAAAAAATGATTAAAAAAAAAAAGAAAAAAAAATCTGTTTATAAAGATTGAAAGACCATTAGATCTCCGAATAACTGAAGTCTGATAGGACTAGTAGGGTACCCAGTGGGCTTTGTTTTCAGAAGTGCGTGTTAATATTCATGCTGTCTGTTACATTCTGCTGCTGACTTGATGAAATTCTTGCAACTTATAAAAACTAGGCACTACATTTCTAGTTTGTGACTTCCAATTGTCTTGCCAGTTTTGGGGGATGGAGAAGGAGGTGTCAGAATGAACAGTATAACACATCTACAATTGGAAAGTAATGCATCACTGTAGGGGTTTCTAAGATAAAAACTTAAACTTAATTCCTCTCCTGGGGGAAGATTGTGTTAAGTGGATAGAAACTAATTCAGTCTTCCCTACTGAAACTTTAGTTTTTTAAAAGGTATCACCCTTGTCTGATTTGGGCATTAAGAGAATGTCTGATTTAGGCAAAATGTAGTGAAACATACTTTTTTCACACAGGTTGTTACTGCCTGTTACCTTTTAAAAAACTTTAAAAAGCAAAGGGGAAGGGTTTTGCTTTTTTTTTTAAGCCAATATCTGTATATCAGATATTTCTGAAGCGTGTTTGTGGAGTACAAAATAAAACCAATGTATGACAGTATTTATGGTTAAAAACACTGAGTCACTTGGCCACTTGTGAGAGTGAACTACTCTATTAGTCAACGTTAAAGACTAAGAGAATACCCAATAAGGAAATAACCACTTTCCTCCTAGTCAGTGAGGAGCCTCACTCTGCTTTAGTTAAATGATAGTGTACTATACAAAGTTAAGTCAAGATGTCCTGGGTTTCATACAGAAGGCAAGCATTACCACTCCCGGAAATAACTCAAAGTTGAGTCTGATTTTAATAATCTATTTTTTTTTCTCCTCTCTCCATCAGTCTTAACCTTTTAAGGTTTTTCTGTCTTTTCTGAATTTTATACTGTGACCCTTTAAGCATGTCTTTCCTTGAGTTACCTTTTTTTTTTTTTTTCCCTTTTCCTTTTTTTTCATTTTTAGGAGTTAAAATATAAAAAGGCAGTATGTTAACTCTGAAACCTAGTTGTTAATAGTCTAACTTGACAGGGAAGCTAGCACTGTTCTGGGATTTGGCCTTGCAGTACCACAACTTTTATGTTGTGACTGAATTATTACTCTAGCCTCCCTAGGTTAGGCATAGGGAATGACGACTTTTTAATCAACTTTGTTAGTGCGAAGGGGAAGGCAAGCAGGTTCTGAAATTTTAAATAGCAGGTAAAGTCCAAATACCAGGGCATTAAAATCCCTATTGAACTGATGTAGTTTAGGAAAATCTGAACGAGGTTCTTCCTGCATCAGAATTGTCTGAAAACCTACATTTTTATTCAATAGTTAAAACAAATAAAAATAAGTTAAATTAAATAAATAAAGATACTGTCTTTTAATGTGCTGTCTTTCAAAATATCATTTCACTGGTTTCTGCCAGTGTTGCTCATGTTAAGCATGCTGGTTTTGCTGCTTACTATATCATTCTTTAAGGAGTCTTTAAGGAGTTTAAAGGGTCTAAGTCTAGCTGTAGTTCTGTGACAGTAAACTATATTTTATCACAAGCTAAAAAAATTCTCAATTCTATCTGCTTGTCAGGAAAGATAGGTAGGTAAAGGTAAGTAATTTGGGTTTTCAGAACTGGCTGTAGTAAAATGTATTCCTGAACTGTTTCTTGCATATGTTTTGAGCATCAAAGTCACTTTTAGATATTGACCAGTGATTTTATTTTCCCAGCTTAAACAGAAGCTTTCATTATTAATGATTTCTCTCATACAAACTTGAAATCCACACTGTCTGTTCTGTGGCTTTAACAAGGACTCTCTTTATCTCTTTAGGAAATAACTTCACAGGAAGTTGTTTGTTTAGTTTCAGTTCATACTATCAAAGGGTGTTGTTTTGACATTCAGTCCTTTGGGTGTAAAATCAGAGAAAAAAATTCTTTTTTTTGTAGAAAAGCATTTCACTAAAATATGAAGGGACATTACTTTAAAAATAAGTATATGGAAGGTATATCCTTAAACCGTATTGTTCTGAAATTAACTTTTAGATCAGAAATATTCTGTGCATCAAGATGTTAAATGTTTGCAATAGTAGCATTTGATTTTTGCTCTAAATATATATTAGCTCTTAAGAAAAAATAATTGCATTATTATCTTTTGAAAGTTTGGGAACTACCAAGAAAGGAATTGGGCCAGTATATTCCTCAAAAGCTGCTCGAAGTGGACTCCGAATGTGTGATCTTGTTTCTGATTTTGATGAATTTTCTGAGAGGTAATTTCTATATTTTAATGCACAATTTCAAGCTTTAAGTCTCTGTGTAAACAATTGCATCTGTCTGCTGTTACGTTTTTTTTTTTTTCTGTGTATTGTTCTGCTTAAAACAAATAAATCACAAAATCATTGTAGGCGTGTAACCAATAAATGCTAAAGTGGGGGAGGAAAGCACACAAACAAAAAACCCTAATGAAAAATCTTTGCCTTTCAGGTTTAAAGTGTTAGCCAATCAGTACAAAGCTATATACCCTACCTTAGAGATAGACATTGAAGGGGAGCTGAAAAAGCTGAAGGTAAGCCTGCCTCTGTCTGCTCAATGATATAATCACTCTGTGCAGGATTTATTTCTTTGTTTTTAAGAATAGGTACTCTGAAAGACTCTTTTGATGCTGCTTTTTGCAGCATTTGAGAACATAGTTTTAAAGAGCTATTGTTAACACTAAAAAAAACATAATTAAGGAGAATTCTTCTCGCCTTTCTGCTTGCTCAAACATAGTGACTGGAAAAATAAGATTGTAATTCAGGATAGCAGGTCTTCATTGTAATGCAAAATATGCGTTTCTCTTGTCAGAACCTTGAGAATTGTAGTATGTATCCTGTTCTATTCAAAAAAGTTAACATTTTTGTATACAGTTAACTAGCAACTTGATAGCCGTAGATCTAATGAAGGCTGATTAACTAACCACAATACTACTTTGTTGGAAATTATGAATTCTGATTTGACGTTTTCCCTTAACTGGAGCACTTGTGAGAATTCTCTCTAGTTTGCAAGCCTTGTAAGCCAAGCTCTTATGTGGAAAACTGTCGAGTGCCTTAGCTTTACCAAGCTTCTTTTTTTTTTTTCTCTTCCAATGCATTTTGTAGAAACTTTAATCTCTTTGACATTTTCACTCTTCAGAAGGCTTCAGCCAAATTAAAAAAAAAAACAGTTAAAAACATGGAGGAATGTGTGGAACGGGGGTGGGAACACACAGTTACATAGTTACAGTTAATTATCTTAGAAGATCAGGCCAAAGAAAATTGTCCTTTTATCTTTAGTTGCCACTAAACACAGTTTGCCAGCTCTAGAAAGCAGTATGTGGGAGTTCTAGCATTTCTGCTTGGCTTGCTTTAAATGATGTCACTTACACATTTTGAACTATAAAACTTTTATCTATATGTAGACCTGAAAGTCAATAATAGCTGAATGATTTGTAATGTTTTTCAGTTTACTTTAATATATATTGTGAGTACAGAGCATCATTGCTGGCGTGAAAACATAATATGCAGTGTAGCCTTGGGAAAATTACTTGCACTTTATGTTTGCTTTTATACTGATGTAATTCATCAAATTCTGAGAGAGTAAAGCTGCTATATTTCATGAGAAGCGAATCATTAGTTTAAGAATTTCCATATGTTTTCATGAGAAGAAGGCTATATGCCAAGTGCTAATCAGTACATTGTTGGGTTCTTACACCCAGATCCTAAAAGTATTTAGGTAGTTTGCCCTTAATTCCAGTAAAACATATATGAAAAAATCAAAACAGAGATGAATGCTGCTTTACTATTATGCGTTGTGTGTGTTTGTGAGTGTTGGCTTCAGAGGGCCAGTAGCATCTCCAGATGCTGGTTTTGGAGTAGTTTTGAAAATGTAAAAAACCAACAAACGAAACCCAAACTTGTAAATGAAATGCTGAATACAGTAAAATATTGTGATTTTTCTCGAGCCTGAATCTTTCTAAAACGTATAAAATACTTCAACAGTTTGAATTTGTGTATGTTTGTGTGTGTATGGGTTTTTTTCTTGCTGGGAAGAGTCTACATGTCTGCCGAGTAAATGTGAGCCTTGTGTTTCTCCTTCCCTTTCTCACATGTTGGCACATATTTATTTAGCATTTCTTTACCTTTGCCTTTTCTTTTCAAAAGGATTAACGCTGCTGTTATGAGAAAGGAATAGCACTTAGACATTTGCAGGGAACAGTTCTGTGGTTGTCTATCATAGTGAAACTCTGCTAGGCACTAATCTTCTGTATTACTCAGGGCTACATGGAGAAAATAAAACCAATGGTGAAGGATGGTGTCTATTTTATGTATGAGGCTTTGCATGGATCACCAAAGAAGATCTTAGTGGAAGGTGCAAATGCAGCCCTACTGGACATTGATTTTGGTAGGTATAGCCTCTTTGAGAAATGTGCTGCTATATATTTATGCTGTGAAAGGAGAACTTAAAAACTGCTTTATCCATACCTGCTTTTGTGGAAGAATTGTTTTGTGTTTTGGGAGAACAATATACTCTGAGAATTAAAAAAAAAATAATGTTTTAATTGCATTCTTCTAAAAACATTTAAACTCTTCCAAGATTAATCTTTTGAATGACAGAAAGGATTAGGCAGGTAAACTATTTTTCTTAAATAGAGTGTAACTGCTACATACTTCAGTGTCTGTACATTTCGTATGAAATAATTCGTAATTGTAGGTATGTGGAAAACACTTCAGAATTAAAAACTGGTAGCTTTTTTAATGCTCCCTAATAGAGAGACAAAGTATATATGCAAAATATTTAACTTTGAAGAATACACTTGCTTTTTAAGCTTCCAAAGCTTCTTTAAAGCTTTTTAAACCCTCTATGTACTTTGTTTCATTATTTTACCGTGCAAGGAGAGATGACTGGAAACAGGTTGCTAATGAGACAAAAATGGAAAGATTATCACAGAAAACTTGAGATTATAAATAGTATAAATAGTGCAAGTCTGAAAGGATGGTAAACTTGCTAATGAGAGAAACTTCTTGATAGAAACAGCTTTTTTTATTATGCAATCACTATATCGAGGGACACACAAATTGTTATTTGCAAATTTAAGCACAAGAAACCTACGCAATTGGCTCCTATGTTCTGCCACATTCATTTTTCTTCAGTCTTCCCAGCATCGTAGCTGTAACACTTTACTTTTAGAAAGATGCTTAAGCCTGAAACTGAAGCCCATGAGGATTACTGTCAAGCGAAAACAAAGTTAGCATGCACTCTACTTTCAACTAATAGGAGTTGTGATATTGAGATATTTAAATATTTTTATTATATAAATTTATAGAAAAATATAAACTTACATATTGATATTTTTAAACGTACAAGTTTTGTGCCTCGTCTTAAGACCTTATTTCTACTTCTTCCTTTAAGAGGAAGATAGGTCTAAGAATAATCCCTACAAAGTGTGGACCCTAAGTTTTTCCATAATAATACGAATACTGGAGGAACCTTCCTTTTTAACAAGTCATGAAAGGAGTCTTAAAATAGATCTGTCACAGGAAAATGTTTTGATGCAACATTGTAAGATTTATTAATTTTTAATTTTATCCATGAGATATTCAGTTGAAGTAACCTGGAAGGTTTCTGATATTTTCATAAAGAAGGATCAGACAACATACACGCCAGCTAAGAGCTCATTAAGTATGTGGTTGCTTATAAAATACATTTATTATTGTGTTTTATGTAAAATCTGGGAAAGTGCAATGTAGAAGTACTCCTTACCTGGTTAGATTTTAGTTTTTACTTTTTATTAATAGTTTAAGAGTAGAGTATTATTTAAAGTGGTTGTTATTATTTTTAAACAGGCACATATCCTTTTGTGACCTCCTCGAACTGCACGGTTGGGGGTGTTTGCACAGGCCTGGGCATGCCGCCGCAGAACGTGGGGGAAGTGTACGGGGTTGTGAAAGCCTACACCACCAGGGTCGGCATCGGTGCCTTTCCTACGGAGCAAGATAATGTAAGCACAGCCTGCGCTTATGTGACCCGTAACCGGACAACGTTGCTTTGTTTTGCTTGCATTAAATCACTGGTTAAATGCAAGTTAAATGCAAGCAGACGACAGTGGTTTGGGTGTGTCGTTCTGCCAGATCTGGCAGAATTGCCAGATCTGATTGTCAGCTTCTCAAAACCTCCTATGGAATAAAAGCCTAGAGAAGGATTAGCTTTTGAGAGAGTTCCTCAAATATCAGTCTCTTGAGTTAGCAACAGCATTTTGTGTGTGGTTTTGTTTGGTTGGTTTTTTGTGTGTGTGTTTTTCTTCCATCTGATTGAAAGATTTGTAAAATATAGGAGTGTGGGATTCCTGAAGGCCAGTGGTCATGCTGTGAGCAAGCCAGATAAGGGCAGAAGGGCGCCAGGCCTAGCTGAAAGGGTGGAAGGACTGCTGACTAAGAGATAAGGAGATCTTGTGGAGAGTCAGATAAGGAGGCAAAGAGTTGAGACAAACAAGTAGAGGGGGACGGTCGTTAAATGTGAGGACACGTGGGCACTGTTAGTTAGCCTCTGTTAGTTAGCCTATCACACTGTATAGTTAGACGCATGGACGCGGGGTCTTGACCAATCATTGTAAAGAAGCGCTCGCGTGTACGGGGAAATCTTGCATAGAATTTCGTTGACGCAAATAAGAGCTAACCTATCCTGAGCTCAAGCTTTGCAATATGCATGAACCTAATTAAGTTGTGTATAAGAGTGCACACTGAATGTTCAATAAACGAGTCTTGTCGATGACCATATGGTGTCGCAGTCTCCCTTTCTCCTACAAATGGTGACCCCGACGTGATGCAACGAAGGGCAATCCTCTCTCGGACAGAAAAGAAATCGGGAGAAGGACGCACCACGGTGGAGAAAGTAGGAGTTGGGTCCTCTGCAGCCAGGACGGTGCAAATCCGCCGAGCAAACGCTGGAAGGACGGCACCCCCGAAGATCATATAGATGGTTTCGGGCCATACGCGCCACCGGAGCCTGGAGAGCTGCAACAGCGCGCTGACGTCAGGAATGGATAGGCAAGTGGCGTATGAATTATTTACCCGTACCTTACAACAATGTAACGTACAGGGAATTGACTTAAAGAAAGAATTACCGGGATTGTTAGCATGGAGGTACGCGAAGAGTTGCTTTATTGTCCCACATACAGTGCATGAATTATCGGAGTGGCGAAAACTGGGTGATAAGCTATGGGATGCAATGTTAGATGATGATAAGACCATGGTGAAGCAGGGATTGTGGAAGTCCTACGGAAATTTGGTGAATAGGCTTGTGCAATCCCTGGAGCAAGCTACTGATGAACAGGCCCTCTGCAAGCTTTTGATCTGGTGCAGAGAGAATGGGTTCAAAGCCGAGCCCCACCTAGTATTCAAATCCGATGTGAAAGCAAAAAGCAAAGTGGCCGCCGGAGTCACGGCAGCCTTTGCAAGCACTTCAGGACCGGGACCGCCATGCCACCGACAACCGCTGGTGTTTGGAGATCCATCGCCAAAACCCCCCGACCTGCACCTGCAGCACCTGCACCATCTGCGCCCCCACTTCCGGACCCCCTGTCGAGCCTGAGGAACAGCCCGGCTGGGTCCAGGACTTGTTGAATCGCCTTGAAAAATTAGAGAAGGGGGCTGGGGAAGAGAAGGCGAATGAGATCAAGGAAACTTACGTTGCTGATGGCTTGACAACAGCCAGGGGGGAGGTGCAGGGGAATTTGATCTGTCTTTTAAAGTGGGGGTTGAAGAATTGTAATGCTTTAAGTGAGGACAGAAACTGTTATTAGGGCTATTATTTCTGTTTGCTATGTTCGTCTGTATTATGTGTTGTGTCCTTTGTATAATGATGCTGACACGAGGTATGGTTGAAAGGAGGAAATTTGTATGATCTGTAGAGTCATAATGGGATCTTGAGAAAGAAGATGTTTGCCTGCCCGGGAACTGCAAACATCCTCTAAACTAGTTTGAAGGTCAAACACCTGAGAGGGAGGAAGATGAGGAAGGCAGGACCCTCAGACTGACGGCTGGGACCGCTTTCTGATATGCGCATTTGCGCACCCAGGAGGAAAGGTTATGTGACTGAAGGCGGGGTTTGTCCGCCCCCCGGTCTGCCTGCTGGCACGTACTGGCCCTACGTGGCAGGATGCACCGGGCATAAACAGACAGTGCAGAGAGAGGGGGGGGTGAGACTCCTAATACTGAGATCCACGTTGTCTCCGCGGGGACGCCCGCCGAGTTAGGAGCCTGTCAGCAACCCTCTAATCTGCCAACTCGAGAAGATGTTCAGTCTCAGTATCCTGCCGACAAGTATTACCTCAAGAGTAGTTATTCATACATTGCTTATTAAAGATGCTTTCACCTGAATAGAGGCTCGCAGTAGCCACATTGTTTTGGGTGATTATTGCCAAATCCCAAGCCCATTCGCACCTAATTGGCGACAAGGATGGGCTTTGGCAATTGAGACAGTGGAACTCACTAGTGAAGTGCACAGCTACGTGAGGTCGTGCCACTAGATAGAAACTATGTTTTTGCTGTTTGTATGTGTAGTCTTTAGATCTTTATTGTATAATATATATCAGCAGAGAGGACTGACTAAGTCCTATTATTAGCACACGGTCATGGTTGCGAGGAACTAGAGGGAATGTGCTGTATGAACCTTTCTGATCATTCAAATTCCATACATAAGCAATTGGAACAATTGCATGAATTGACTACACATTTACAGCACGATACAGGATTCGGCCTTGACAACTGGATAAAAGGTCTCGGTTTGGGCCCATGGCTAACATCAATTGTGCAACACTTAATTACCATAGGGATTGTGTTTATTGCAATTTTGCTTCTTGTACCATGTATCTTTAAATGCTTGCAAAACATGCTTACGCGAATAGTTAATCAAGAGTGGAATACAAGCTTAGTAGCCCAAAAAGAAAACGGGGGAAGTGTAGAGAGCATTGTTCAAACCTGGTTAATGGAAAAAGGACATAGCCAGGCAGAGCTGATACGGAGGGCTTAAGTAAGACAAAGGACAGAGTTTCCTTGAGATAAAGAAGTTGATGCAGCTGCACAAAACAAAGGCAAACAGGAACCGGTTTGATACCGGAAGAATGAAGAACCAAAAGCTGAAATACTGGCTACAAAACAAAAACAAAAACAAAAACAAAAAACAAAAAAAAAAGAGGGGGAGAATTGGGAATTTTTTAAATTTTTTGATTTATAGATATTGGAACCAGATGGGTGCCAGCGAAATGGGTGAGACCTTGGCTGGAAGCAAACTCGCCTAGATCAGATGTAGCAGGCAAGCAACCAGTACCCTAGCTGTGGAAAGTGTGAGCCTGCAGAAGGAAAACATGGGAGGAAGAAGTGTTACTGTTGTTATTAGCTGTATGTTGTAGCTTTTAGGAGGTAGTATTGCTTTTAACGCTATTATAGGGGTTAATGCTGCTTTTAGCGCTAATGGATATGTTATGCTTTTTAGGCAGATTGTTAATTATAACCAAATCAAGAGTTGTTGGCTTTGTGGAACAGCAGATCAACTCGATGCACCGGTGTTAGGTATTAAGTGTTGGGATGGTGTTGTTGATCCTATGTTGCATTCTACTAGTTGTGCCTTGCTTATTGAAATGTGTATCAAATATGATTGAGAATGCTGTAAAGAAGGTTTGGTTGGCTACAATCACTGATCAAAATGGGTTTGATGATTCTACTGATTTTCTTATGCATTTTGGTTGTCCTTCCCTGCCTGATTAAGTGTCTGAGACAGACGGTAGACAAGGCGATCAAAGACATATTTTGGGTGAACCATCAAGAATCCTGGCTTGCTCAAAAACAAGAAGGGGGAATTGTGGGATTCCTGAAGGCCAGTGGTCATGCTGTGAGCAAGCCAGATAAGGGCAGAAGGGCGCCAGGCCTAGCTGAAAGGGTGGAAGGACTGCTGACTAAGAGATAAGGAGATCTTGTGGAGAGTCAGATAAGGAGGCAAAGAGTTGAGACAAACAAGTAGAGGGGGACGGTCGTTAAATGTGAGGACACGTGGGCACTGTTAGTTAGCCTCTGTTAGTTAGCCTATCACACTGTATAGTTAGACGCATGGACGCGGGGTCTTGACCAATCATTGTAAAGAAGCGCTCGCGTGTACGGGGAAATCTTGCATAGAATTTCGTTGACGCAAATAAGAGCTAACCTATCCTGAGCTCAAGCTTTGCAATATGCATGAACCTAATTAAGTTGTGTATAAGAGTGCACACTGAATGTTCAATAAACGAGTCTTGTCGATGACCATATGGTGTCGCAGTCTCCCTTTCTCCTACATAGGAGGGGGAAAGAGATTGTAAGGTAATTTACAATATTGTTAATGATGCTAAAATATGTGATGCAGCTGTATACTGCGTATACTGTATACCGTGAATATGAAAAGGTTCATGTAACAGTACTGCTCTTTGTTAGGAAATTGGAGAATTACTGCAGACGCGAGGTAAAGAGTTTGGTGTGACCACTGGTAGAAAGAGAAGATGTGGCTGGCTGGATCTTGTATCGCTCCGATATGTCTACATGATCAATGGATTTACTGCGTGAGTTGTTTGGGACAGCTTTGCTGGCACCTTGACTTTAGATCCTGATATGCGACAGATTATTGTACATGGTGCTTGTGCTAGTCAGCAACACTTGTCTGTTAGTATTGATAGAAAACAGACTATATAAAGATGTGATTTTCTATGGAGTTCCATAGCCCTAGCTAGAAAGAAAATTTTTTCCTTCTTGAAAGGGCTAATATCTTCAAAAGATAAAATAATTAGCTACAACTTTTGCCTGCAGTTCTGAGTATTTTGTCTAAATCTAGAGGCTAGTCTTGAAGAATACTCTCTTCATAAAGAGAGTGAGTGTAGCTCTAGAAGAGGTTCCCAGAAGTGGTGGAATCTCCTGGCAATTACTTCTGCTTCAAACAGAAAGTTGGGCTAAGGGACTCTTAGATGGTTTTTAGCAGATGGTTGGTTGTTTCTTACCATCATTTATTTCTATGGTTTTAAAACAATCAAAATGTCATGGAAGAGACTGGAAATCACATATCTTATGATTTAAAGTTAGTGTTATGATTTTTATAAAGTTGCTTGACAAGGATAGTAATTATTCTTGTTAATACATGAACTTCCCCTCATTTTTCTAGCAGTAATCATTTTTATGCTTTTTTATTTCTGTACTGGTCAATTCTCCCTTTTAGTTATATTAAAAAGAGATCCAAGAACTGCTTATGGCTCAAAGCACTTGAAACTTCAAGCTGCTGCCCCCTCTTCTCATAAACTAACCAAATCAAGGACATTATAGGGGCCTTAAAACCTGGTATAATTCAATTTCCCTCTCTTCCCCCTGTTTTGTCACAGTGAGGCAGGAACGTTTGGCAGAGGAGAGGAGCTGACAGCAACAGGCATCATGCTGCAGAAACATCTCATATGAATGGTTGTAGATGTCCTTGACCAGTTAAATTCTCCTGTTTAAAAACAGAGATTAGTCATTTTAATTGGGCATACTTGTTCTTTGAATTTTGCCTCTCCCCTAAGGAAGAAAAAAAAAGATGAATTGTAGTGATGAGAACTGAGAACTGTTAAATGTGTTTAAACAGAGTAATGTTTCTTTATAGCTTGGCTCTTACCAAGTTGGATATCTTGGACGTATTTCCAGAAATCAAAGTTGGTGTTGCTTACAAATTAGATGGTGAAATCATACCTCATTTTCCTGGTAAGTTTGCATGTTTATAATTACCTTTTTAGATATTGGCAAAATGTGACCTGGTACCTAAATCACAGGACTTTGTTACTTTAGCATAAAGACATTTGTGTCCTTTGAGATACACCAAAAAGACCTGTACTGTATTTAAAGACACATGCACTGCATATTGTCATTTGTCTACCAGAAAAATGCCAACTGCTTTACAAAGCTCGAGTTTTTAAACATAACTGTTATTACTGCTTTGTCCCCTTTTCTTTAATATAGCCTGAATTACCTTCAGGGTGAATCTGGAGCTCTTCATTTCACATTCTCAACCCAGTGTCCTATTCCCACTACTATATTGATGCTTTCTTGTAGGGGAACAAGTCTTTTGTTTAGCTGTCGAGTGGAGCTGATGGAACTGATCCCTTTGAAAAGCCTATTTTTTTCTATCTCTGTTAATTTTTGAGTGAGTCAGTTCCCTTTAATGGTTCACAAAGCAGCCAAAACCCAGCGGAAATGAGAGAGCTGAGAGAAAGAGCAGCTAGTTTAGGAGAACATAAGGATGCATGTTTCAATGACAGGAGCAGTGTAGGTCTATTTAGCATCATAGAAACTGTAGTTCCTCACTGAGAGTGGACAGTGCTCATTTTAGCAGGTTTACCGGAAAGAATATGTCTGCATGTTGAAATACTCAAAATAGTGATTTCATGGGTAATGCATTTTTTTTTTCAGTTTGCTGTAGTGACATAGTCCTGAAATAAGAAGAACATCAACCAGTTCTGAAAACGAGATTTTCTGATTTGCACATGGGTCTCTGATCCATGATCGCTGCCACTTGCAGCATGGCTGTTTGCAGGTTATAATGTTTTATGATTACACTAGCAGGGAATTTCTGCGGGTGAGGAAATGTAATAAGCAAATGTGGTTCATGACAGGATTTATAAAACAAAGATGTAATTATGTATAAAGGAATAAATGATAATTTTTGTCAGTTGTCAACACTTGTGTTTTGAGGGAAATTCATAAGAAATTAACAAAAAATCTTTTGCCTTTTTATGTGCTTAGAGGAATTTTATAAGTTGTTTTGTCCTCTGGTATCTTCATACAAAAGTACCAGCTGTGATCTTGATGTATATTGAATGATATGTATGATGACACGTATTAAATTTATTAAAGTTGTTTACTGCTCATCTTGCACTAAGCTAGGAAATTTTTTTTCCCTTTTTAAAGCTCACATTCCCACCTTTTTTGATGTTCTTACATTCTACCATTTCCCTATTGTTTTGGTGTTTCAAATATCCTTTGAACATAATGGAGAATGCAAGATTGAATCGAAGATTCTGCACTGAGTGCTTTATTTGTAGCGCTCTCTTCTAACCTGGGGGCTGTTTGAACTCTCTCTCGGTCAAGCCAGGAGGACTGTCTTTGGCAATCTGCCATTAAAGATGATATGCATAGGTCCTTATTCCAGCGATTTGTGCAGCCAGATGTGGCCAGAAGGGACCAGAATCTTCCTGTGACCCCCGAGTGCCACAGGAAAGGGGCACTTTGCTCCCTGCTTATACCCAGGTAACAGATGCTGACTTTTGGTCATAACTGCACAACATGGCTCCTCCCCCAAGCCATTTTTTTCTCCATTAAATTAACAATTCTAATAGTCAATAAAAGTTCTTGCCTTTGCTGGTCACTTAAGTGTCTTGCTTAAGTGTCAGGCAGGAGTTTGAGCTGCACATTCAGGTCTCTAACAGGTGCTGTCTGTTTCAGGGATGTGTCCTACACCTCTTAGCTGTTTTTCAGCCTAGGGTTCTGTGAGAGTTTCATATCTGTTAAGAACAAACTCAAAACATCTGGTAACGATAGAGCTGGCCTTAGTTAGTATCCTGGAGGCTCTGCTCTTCTGCTGTGGAAGAGGCCTGGATTTTCTTGTCAACTATATTAAACCCTAGGAGCTTACAAAAGAAAGGCAGAAGGTCCCTACCAGCTCCGAGGGGATTCAGATGGAGAGATGTGAAAGCCAAAGCCACGTTCTAGCCCTGCCAATGTTCCTTTACAAGTTTGGTTGACAGGTGATCTTAATGCAACAGGGCACAACCTCTAGTTCAGGAAATTTTGGAACAGATTCTTAGGAAGTTGAAAGTATTTTGGAAAAGCTTTGCTTCATGTTTATCTTTTCCTTGTGCTTTTCTTTAGCCATCTACTTTTGGTTATGGAGCCAAGACATGCTGCTAAATGCATCTCTGGTCTGATCTGTGTAGCTGTGTTTTATGTTAATTTTCTTGAAATTGCTGGAGGATCTCGCAAGCTATTTTCATTCTCAAATTCCAAATTTCAACTATTCTTTTTGAACTGGAAGTAATATCACCCAGTTCCCTCTCCAAATTATATATCAGACTCCCAGATATAATTACATTTGCTTTCTCCTTTATCTAATACAGCTGTTAATGAAGGATGTTCCAGAAAGCCTAAATGATAAACCCCTAAGGCAGGAGGAGCTCAGAGACGTCTAGAGGGTGACCACATCATCTACTCTGAGCTGAGTTCATGGCTTGTGTTTATCATCCTCTGTTCCACAGCTGTAGGAGCAAGAAGAAAAAATCACTTAAAAATTAAGAAATATATCCCTTCTTGTACTAGAAAGATTAATCTTTTCAGATATAAGTCCTTTCAACTTCCAGCTTTTTTTTTTCAGCTAACCTCTTCAGAGAGGCCTTAAAGTAAAATCGAATTCATTACATTCAAATTATTCAGTTATTCAATATTCTGATTTGTTTGGCTAAATGCATGCTAGGGAGATTAGTTGTGATTCCCTATTTGCACTTTTTTGCCTCTTGCGCCTGTGACATCTTTCAAAAACTGACTGGCTGTCTTTGCAGGAGTTATTTGATCATGTTATCGGAGAGCTTAAATAACGTTGTTGTGCATTTCGTAGAACTGTCAGGACAATGAGAATGCCAAACACTCTCTAAGAAGTTTTTATGAACGTTTCTCATCCATCTTCAGGCTTGTTGCATCTATTTCATTGCTGAAGATCACCCTAAGACTAGTGTTCATACAATTTTTGGAATGATTCAATTGCAGAGTAATATGTTTAACTTCTTTTCCCGTACTGGAGAGCATCACAGGATTCAGAGCTGGTGGACACCACCATAGCAAGCTATTGTATAAAGGACAAGATGGAATATACACATTGTATCAGTTCTGAGAAGCAATTGGAACAAAGTCATTGTTCATGCATCATGTGTAACTCCCTATTTTCAGGTCTACGGAACCAGCGTAATGGACCAATTTACTGTTCACTTAGTTGATTGGTTGCTTTAAGCAACAATGGTTGCTTATAGATTTTATTTTATGTATCCTCCATAACTGATGATATCCAAGAACAGACTTTCTGATGTCTGAAGATAAACATTGCAGGTTCTGCTGTACAGGGAAGAAGACTCATAATGCAGTATCCAAGTGTCCTATAGCTGTAGACCTGGAGTGCTCGTGAACTGTAGGCACCGTAGTTTGGAGCAATGGGTCCACCATGACCATCGGAAGTAGATTGTCGAAACAGTACATCTTGTGATGGATTTGTTTATTAAAAAATAGATTCACATGCCACTGTAAAATGAACATCCGACACGTGAAAGCTAGTATATAGCTTTGTTTTCACTGTCTCCAAATTCCCTTGCAAAGGGAGAATTGAATCTTGGTATTTGTACAGCAAAAAAGCAAAAATAGATAGAAAGATTTGGGAATTAAATTTCCTGAAAAATGCAGGTTGTTGTTTAAGCAAAGTGCATGCCAGTGACTGCTGAATGCCAGAATCCTTGAAGATATTTGCTGGATTTTTGTTTTCTCCATTTCCGTGAATAAAAAGAACTTTGGTCCTTCACTGCTCGTATTATCTGCTGAACATGAACAAACTTCTTCATGTAAGACGAGAATAGAAAGCTTACAGCTATATGATTAATGGTAGAGAATATATCAAGGTTTCGGACATAATAGTTTTGTGTCTATTTGCTTCTCAGCCAACCACGAAGTCTTAAACAAAGTAGAGGTCCAGTATGAGACACTCCCAGGATGGGACACAGACATTTCAAATGCAAGGACGTTTGATGAGCTGCCTGTAAATGCACAGAACTATGTTCGCTTTATAGAAATGGAGCTAGGTGTTCCTGGTAAGTAAAGCAGAGTTTTTTTTTTCTTTTTTCCTATGCTTCATGAAAATTGTCTTTTTTTAATTATCCCATAATGAGCATCCAAAATCTTGAAAATTGGACTTTTTTTTAAAGCTATGCTTATTCTTAAGTTCCTGGTGATTCTTACAACTACTTGTTTACATCTTTTTCTAATCTATCTGTTTATTGTTGAATTGGAAGTTGTCAGAAGTTTCAGTATGTGTCCTTTCAGTATGTGTTTTTGTGCTGTAGTTCATGTTGTACTGAGGTTTTTATCAATTGCTTTTTTCACATCAGTTACAAAAGTGTTAATTCTGCTGCCATTAGGGAAAGGTCAGCAAAACTACTGGTGTACTAATGTGATGTTTAAAATATGTGACAGGAAGAGATTCCTCACCAATGAAATGCTTTTGTGCTTCTTGGTAAAGATATTCTTCTATCCAAAGATGGGAATTAGAAGATTATGCAAATTTTTACTTGTCTTACAGATGCTCTGTATTCTCTCCCCTGGAAAATGGATGTATTTCTCAGGCATTCAGAACTATTCCTAATTTTTGAAATTAGCAGTGCATTATTTCAGATCAATACACATTGTTATTATTTCTTACTGCACTAACAGTCTACATCGTGTCATTCTTTCCAGACCATAGCACTTAAGATCTTAAGCACTTAAGAAGATAAGCTTGTGTCTCATCTGGAGATTCAATAAGATCTTGCTCTGGATTATTTATAATAGTTTGCTTTTCTCTCCTACAGTTAAATGGATTGGAGTAGGGAAATCCAGGGAATCAATGATCCAGCTGTTTTAAAGATTTCAGATGCATGGAAGAAAGCACACTCCTCAAAAGACTGCTCATTCTTAATGCATTAGTAGCCCGCAAAGCAAAGATGTTGGAAGGATAGATTTTTTGCATGGAAAGAAATGCTAGAGTTGATATCCCCAAATCAATCACTATTCCTGAAAGGGACTTTAACATGAACTTGTATCAGTTCTGGGTCAACTGGCATTTTCTGGGACATTTGTTGTCATTGTTCTTCATGGTGCCATCAGATTTTTTTTCTTTACCTAATATTTACTTCATGATGTAATTCTTGTTTGAAAATCTAAGGTAGCGTTACTTTCATGACTGTTTGTCTTTGTTACCATGTCTCTGCTTCTGGCGGTGTTACTTCCCTGAAATTTTAGACAGTAAATATAATGCAGTTTTGCACAGATAGTTTTACATCCTCATTATTTGTATTCCTAAAAGCTGTTGTATTCTTTATGGCTGCTCTTGTAAGTGATTAAAGAGAGGGATTCTGATTTTATAATGCTATAAATGCTGTCTAAATTATTGTGTGATTTTTTTTTAAGTGATGCCAAGATGTTGAGAAATTTCCAAGGCTTTTTTAGCGGTATAGCCCAGAAAATTTGCTCTCTGTCATTCGTGGAGGAGGAGACTCAAGTGCTTACCAGATAGTGTGCGCGAAAAATTAGAAACTTGACATTGTGAAAAGTTAATTTGCAATCATTAAAAACAATTCTGATTTTGAGTTAAATGTTTTATAATTTCACTCCGTTTTTTTTTAGTATTTTACACATCCTTAATTTCCCTACTTCCAGAATGCATCTCAGCTGTTTTCTTGATTGAAAAAGGTTGTGTTTGTTTTTGATAAGAAATCTAGCATTTTTATGCCCTTTTAAATTCCTCTCTACATAGCCAGTAGAAAATCTTGCTGTGGAGAGATAGTGAAACAGACATTTTTATAATTTTAAAATTAAGATGCTTTGTAAGGATTTAAAATGTTCAACATACTTGCTTTAGATGTGGGAAAATAGTATTTACCCTGTGACGTTTGACATATATTTTGGCTTATTAGTGTTGGAAAACCTTCTGGAATGGTTTTTGCTTATAACCGTTGTGATATAATCCAAATAATCTGATTTCTTTTTGCAATAATTTAATAATAACATACTCTTGTTATAATTTTTTTTAAGTCTGACTTTTGTATTTACACATTGTATTATGCTGTTCGTGTTCTTCCTTTTTACTTCAAGCAAAACTTTGTTTCCTAAAATCAAGTTTGTATCAGGGTGGAATGATGGGTAATGGCTTAGTAGGTTTCAGCTGTGCAGGTGAATATGAGAAACTTCTAATGTAAAATAAAAGATACCAGACCTTCCAAACTATGTCTTAGGTAAGCGCATCTTCTGTGAACGTGCATAGAGCTATTGGGCTCACATAGCAGTTAAGAATATAAACATCGTGTTGAACACCTCAACTGGCCATAAAAATAAATTTCTCATCATAAGGGGAAGAAAGGGAGGACTGAAGGATAAAGATCCTGATATTTAGGGAGCATTTCCTGTTGAATTGTTTCTATATAACAGCAATTAGCAGGAAATGTGTGTTTTACTTGTGCAATGTGTAGAAAGAGGAAAATTGGTGGAAAATTGGCAAATACAATGTGACACCTTTGTATTGGTGTTATATGTTAAAGACCATTCTCTCTGGTATTAAACAACAAAAAAATAACCTTATTCTTGATTTTTTTTTTTCCCTGGGAGGGGATGGGTGTGGGAAAACAGTGTTGCCCTTGGTCTTGCTGTTCGAGAGAGAAGCGAATCATCCCTCCCTAGCTAAGGGAAATCTTAAATCACAAAACTATCCTTGATGAAGAATTCTTGATGAAGAAAGAGAGGCAAGTATAAACTGTGTGATAGATAATTTATAAAGTTCGTTTAGAAGGTAAAAGCCCTATTAACAGCCCTAGAAGATGGTATTAGTGTGAACAAAAAGTCATAATAGTTTAGTATAATTGTCTTCCAGATAGCTATAGGAAGAACTGAAGGGCTTTTTGCTGTTAGAGGAATTACCAGCCAAAGGATGGTGGTGGAGCTGGTTCAAGAAATGAGTGAATGAATGAGGGCCTGCTACATATCTGTGACTCTCTTCTGGTAAGCAGAGATCTTCACAGTCAAGACCTGCCTCAATTTTTTCCAGTTTTGCATGAACTATACCCTATTTTTCAGTCGGTGAATTCAGATTCCCAGATGTGAGAAGATATTTTATGCAACATACCTATAGACTAAAATGATACAAAGTATTTGTAGAGTGAATTAAAGAAACAAGCCAGAACTTCTTGCATGTACTTGGAAGTGATTTATACTCTTGCTTTCTTTCGAGTTCAACTGTCATTTTAGTTGATTCTTCCATTCAAGTGCAGATCTGGAAAACTGAACTACTTCCTTTTAGCAGCACTTGTCCAGACGGTAAGTGGTCCAGGATCTGTTGTTGGTGTGTATTTATTCTCGTCACCTGGAAATATGATTTTTAAGATTTAAGATTTTTTTCTTAAGTCTTAAAATTTCAGATGGTTAAACTTGGCATCTATAGAGCTTATTATGTTGTCCCTGAATGCCCGTTTCGCATGAGCCATGCTAGAGTGAATTCTTGGATTTTTATTTATTTATATGTATGGTGAAATGGGGCTTTTGATGAATCTGGGCGGTCTTATCGCCAACCTCAACATTGTGAAAACAAATGTTAAAAGCGATGGCGATTGTTTCAAGCTTTGCGTGGTCTGCTCTTGAAACCATGCTGTGCTCAGCTGCAGAAGCAAGGAGGAAGAAGAGCTGCTGTGGAACAGCCGTGTGCTCTTTAGCAGTGGCAGTGTTGAATGGCTTTGAAGGCTCTTACCATTTTTTCTCTAGCCAGAATGTGCTATCATGCTTTCTGCCCTTAATGCAAAAGTGCCTTTTGACCTCAGAAGTACCAGCACATTCACTAGCAAAAGACTCTCAGTTGTCTATCATGGGCTGCAGAATAAGTAAACCACAATAAAAGGGAAACCTTTGTACTTAAATATATTTTTTCAGTGGCAATTATATATTTCTCAGGCCCTTCCTGTATGCTTCTTATCTACTGGCCTGCAGGCTCTTCTGGTCCTAGCTTGTAGGTGGATCGGATGGCAATACGGGATCACAGTTGAAATTGACTCTCTGCCAAGCATCCACTCCCACTAATGGGGTGTTTGGAGGACCTGTGAGACCTGAGCAGGCCGGCGACGGGCGAGGTATTCTGATCTCGTGCCATTCTTGCTCCTCCTTAAATATTTAGCGGGTCGATAGTCCCAGGCTTGTGCTGCACTGCAGGTTTAATAGCCCCTGCGTCCCTGTGGTTTAGTGAGCCTGCTTTATAACCTAGTAGGAGAGGAAGTGAGGGATCCTCCTGCTGCCTGAGCCTTTGCATTTGTAATCCGCCTGTAATTGAGTTGGCAACCAGCTAATGGACAAAGCCCTCAGATAAAGTGGCAGCCAGACATGCTGGTATAACGCATGGCAGCTGCTTTTGCCTGTCACCATCCTGGAAATGTGCTTTGTAATAGAAGATCAGCATTTCCATTCTCTGTTACAGACCGACCCTTAACAAACAAGTCATCGAAAGTTTATCTAGCTTAGAAAAATCAGAAGGCAGAGTTACTAGGAATAAAGGAACTTGTTAGTCAGGTGGCTTGTTTTCCCACAGTACTGCTCCTAGCCTCTGAAATATTGAAACTATAACCTAGTGCTACAAGGATTAAGCACACTTCATTTCATGCGTAACAGCTTTACCTATTTAAGGTAGACTGCTCTGTATACCTACCTAATACACAAAGATATGGATGATGCATGATTTCCAGAAACTCAGAATTTTATGCCATTCTTTATTCTGGATAACTGCAATCTCATTTGACATCTCATCTTTAAAGTATCTTGCAATGGATGCATATTCAAAGGTCTTTTATGCAGCTTCAAATAGATAATGTCATGTTAAATCCAAATGTTTTTCACTTCTGTTTTGGAGCTATTTAGAACTAGAATAAATGTATCAAATTGGTGTATTTTCTTATTTTATATAATTTTCTTCAATGATGAATCAATTTGTTCATACATCCAGGTATTCACCATTTAGCTCTTTCTATACACACTACTGCAATTTACTGCATGTTTGAGAAATGTTCTATTTTTAGAGAAAGCAATCTGCACAAGTATAAGTAGTTTGTCTTGCTCTGGTTCACTGGGAGCCTTCTGCGTGTGACAGCAGGGACTGGGATACCCTGGCAGTTTGTGGTGGTTGCAGCTATTTTTTCAGAAGTGAAACAGAACTACTATTTTTTTTTTCTCTCCTTAGGGTAAGTGTAAGATTATTTGGATATATTCACCCAAATGAACCTCCCTGGTTCATCCTCACAACCCTCTCTCCAGGAAGAACAGTAGTGGCACAGTTAACTTACACGTATCGAGAAATGGTAAATCAAATGCTGCTTTGTAGGAAGTTTGCTGGTACCAGTCACTGGTGGTCTTTTTCATTGTCTTTTGAAAATGAACATACCGCCTGAGGGCTGAGTTGTCGAAGTCTGGTTGGAAAGGCTTTTCAGCTTCGTTGTTTCCTGGAGCCGGTTGCCGTTGGCAGAAAGGTCTAGGCAGAAAACACATATCATTCTGCAATCTCATGCCGACATGTAGTATGTAAATGCCACAATCCACCTAACGGGTAGCCAACATCATAAGTGTACTTTCCAATTTCTTGCTGAAATGAGCACTTAGTATGATGCAGTTGTAATGTAGTAGATATTAACAACCCGAGTATATACACGGTAAAACCTTAATAATTCAGTATTGGTCAATTGGCTCCATCTGGTTGTTGTAACTTGCATGAAAATTATGTATATCTTGCAGTTGAACAAGTAACTGTTAGTTCAGTTTTACTAGAACTATTAAAGGCTTGAGTTTCCAACGGAAATAGCCTACAACACCAAATAAATATGTAAAAGCATAGTTCAGAGTTGATATGTAATACAACAAAATTTCTTAGGGGAAAAAAAATCACTTAAAGTAATTTCCATTTTGGATTTTCAGATGCCTAATGGACTTGGGTCATGCAGTATTTCTGGCATGGCCAATATCTTGGATGTAGTTTTGTTTTACTCTGCCTGGGTTCTCTTGTTCCCCATTTAGGCCAAAGTCATAAAAAAATCATTTGAGTTGTTGCCACGTTGTCCATGATAGGCTTAAATGAGAAAGGCTTATTCCCAAGTTCTTTCAGGTTTCATTTGATGTTCAGTCCTACCCTGGAGGTCCTTCGCATGCATGTGCCTTATGTACACGTCCTACTTGCCCAGGGTAGAATCCACGGACATCCTTTCCAAGACGAATAACTGGGCTGATAAAACAAGCAGAAAAAACAGAAGTTTGTGATGATACAAAGAGAGAGAGAGCAGGAATGCCACCCATATAGTGGAAAAGCATTCTTTTTACATGACAGTTGTGATAAAAGGAAGTAAATAAATATTTTTGTCGCAGTACTCAGCTTACTAGCAAACAAGAAAATGACTTTAATAACAGCAAGTCCTTGCACTCTTTGCAGTGGGGAGAAGTGCAGATGAGTGCACTGTTTTTTTAGAAGAGTTAGAAGCCTGGCAGACTTTTCTTTATGAAAAGTAACTTGCTGAAATTGTATTAACTCTTAAATATTTTTTGGTATGATTATCTGGTAGCCCTGCTGGTGTGCATAATGTGTGCTATGTGTTTGCAGAGGCTTACCCTGGTGGAAAGACTGGTGCAAAATCTATAAACTCCCTTAGTCTGATCGCAGTGTGCGACATGACAAATCCCTACAAACAATAAAATATTAAGTTGTTGCCAAGAAGTTACTGGTAGATTTAAAATAACTTGCTTACATGATTTAGCGTGTTAGTCTCCCTTTTAGCATCAAAAATATCTATAGAGGAGCATACCTGTTAGGATGCTTCCAGGAAAGGACTAGAAGAAGAAGAAAAGAAGCAGTATATTCTTCTGAAAGTGTTCTGAAAAATGTAAAATTTTGTAGAGAGATGGAGTTTCTCAATTTGTGTAGCAGATCTTAGGCTAGAAACAAATGGGGAAACAGTTAACTTTTTAAATGGGTCTTCCTAAGTCAGGACAACAGGGTTCTGTTCTGTGACTCAAAGCAAAATTTCTTTGCAGATTGATTCATTATACCAGTGGGTCTGATGATCTACTCATTTGTCATAATTAAGTAGTAATTTATTCTACCTCCTGAGGAAAGAAATTTGGCTGATTTGTATAAAGCAGTGACTCACCAGTATTTAGAAAACAGAGTAGATGTTTTCTATGTTTTGTTGCCCATCAGAGTCAGTGAATTATGTTTTGGCCACTCCATGGCAACTACTTCACTGGAGTGTGAATTAATACTGCAGCTTGAGGAGTTAGAGGTTAAAATCATTTTTTACCAGAGACCTTGGTCACAGATTGATGTTTTGAATAGCATCATGACACTGCTGTCTTAAGCTCCTTGAATACATCCATAGGTTTTTTTTTTTTTTTGTCTATAACTAACATTGCATCTTCCACTTAGTGGTGCGGCACTATGTAGAAACTTTCTATCAAATTTAGTCTACAAAAGAATGTATTTTCAAGCTTTAGATAATTTCAGTCAATCTTGGAAAATGTAGCTATACAACATACAAAAGTGACAACTCCAACACTCACACACAATATGAGCTGTTGAGAATCACTGTTATATTTACCAACATTTCCATATCCCTGTCAGACAGTTCTGTACAACTGTTGTCCTCAGCCTTGTCAGCAGCACCAACAAAGATCGCTCTCCTTTCCCCTGCTCCTCCCCACGGGCGGTTACTGTTCTCCAATTTTATCCTTACAGCTTTTACTAGGAAGCATTTCTCATCTCCTGTCCTTGGGAAATTGGAAAAGTTGCATTCTCCTTCCTTCAACAGGAATTGTTTGGTCAGGTTGCCAAACAGTTAACTTGGCTAGTGCCAATAGCTGCTATGTGTTCCACAGATTTAATCTTGTTTCCAAACCTCAAAGTGCTTAACTACTTCGTGGTGTACATTTTAAAGGCCTTCTTCTAAAAATATTTTTCCTATCCTGGATACACCTAGGAACACTTAAAGGAAAAAAAAAGTAATTTCAATGACTAGGTTACAGCTTTCTGTTGTAGCTGTGTACATCAAACTGCAGCCACCACTCTCAGAAGCCTTTGAGACCTGATGGACTTTGTAAAAAAGCACAGCAGGCCACAAACTAAAGGAGCTTTGGCCTAAAGAGGCAAGGCACATACAGCCCATTAGAAAGGAGCAAACCCGAAGACCCAGGTTAAATGGTTCATTTAAGGGCTGCAGGAAGCCTGTGAGACACAAGGGAAATGAGCACATCCAAAGCTGGAGCCATGCAATTAAAATTACAGCACTCGCTGTAATCTACCTGCTCTATTGGGACAACTTGGCGGCTCATGTTAAATAATAATCACCTGTTATCTAACTGGATAACAGCAAGAGAGGATTGTTTTTTCCCCAGCATAAATTCATTTTGCTTTCCAAAAACGAGAAGGGCCATACCAGTGAAGCTGCTTTTACTGAGCAGTGCTTGTGTTTACAATGCGGGTGACGATGGAGGCTGCGCTTACCTTTCCACTTTGCAGCGCTAAAGGAAGATTAGAAAAGGCAAAGCTCGCAGGGCCAAGCGCGAGGGCCTGTCTCTTCCCTTCCTAACCTTGCTCGGAACAAATCCTTCACCTCCCAGGCTGCAGCATTGTGATGCTCCCTCATTCCCTTCCCAGCTCGGGAGGCAGCGTCCCCTCGGCCATGGGCAGTCCTGGAGGTCCTGCCTGCCCAGAGGTGTTTCTGAGTGCTCTTTGAGCCGGGTTGCTAGCAGCATTGCCGTGAGCTCCACACAGAATAAGAAGAAAAGGGGCTGTCATGCTGAAGATGTGACTGTGAGGAGGCTGGGGCTAGGAAGTGAGGGGGGAAGAGTCTGGTGTATCAGCAAATCATTGGGAAACTGTCGTGCTCTTGTAATCCAGAGCCACCATCCTGAATGCTCCTGGGCTTTGGTGAGGTGCAACGTGGTGTCTTCTGTTAGTCCTTGTGTCACATATGTATGGCACCTAGATCTGAGTGTAGGAGCATCTCCTGGCTATGGTAAAACTTAAGGAAGAAATGAAGAGAAAGTGCAAAGATCTGACAAAGGAATAAGGACTTCAGGGCTGGGTCTTTATGGGTAAACCTTTTTAGGCTTTATTGAATGTACTCGCCAGTACATCTTACTTGCTGGAGGCAGAGAGTAAAGCTTTATTTAACCTTTCTGGAATTACAATTGTGGGTGTAATCGGAGTCTGGATTTTCTCATGCAACTTCCTGTCACGTGTGCTGCAGCCTAAATCTCAGCGCTGAAACGAGGAGACTTCAGAGCAGTCAGGAAGAGCAAGGAAGAGCCTTGTTTGCTTCCTGAGACGCAGACACAGGGAAGCAGGAGGGACTTCAGAGGCCTTCCAGTCCGTGTGGCCCTGGGTGGGAGGGTGGACTGGGCCTTCGTCGATCTGGGCAGATCTGTGCCCAAAGTGACACTCCTAGTGCCAAACGTTATAACCGCCCAGGCCATCTGCTGTGCTGTTTTGCTGTCAGAATGTGTCTCCTAACAAAAATGCACATGAATCCTTCCTGCTGCAATTTGGGCTTGCTCTGGTGGTGCTTGGTGGTGTTTGCTATGGGTATGTTGCTCAGCTTTTTCCCTTTCTCTCTGCAGCAACTTTTGTGTGTTTGTTTAGTTCCATTCATCTTTTCCTCTGACTGAAGTTTTGCTTGTAAGTTTTACTTATTTGTTTTGAAATCTCTGTGGCTGTTTGTTACTCTGTTTTCATTTATCTCTAGTTGTCACTGGGGAGTTGGGATCTGTAAATGGTCACCATTCATTCACCGATTCTTGCAATGCTGAGTAGAGGAGATAAATAACATCATGTTTGCATCAAAAAATCCGGTTATGGATTCAGGTATGATAGTCTCCCTCTTTCCAATAGCTTTGCTGATTCATGCTTCATTCTGTTTTGTATTTGCTCTATTGATTTTTTTTTCTTACATGTAGAATCGTGTTCCTAGTCTGTGTTGCAGCTTGTTTTTCTCAGTCTGTTTCTCCAGTTTTTAAAGTGATTTTTAAATTCTTATCCTGATCCCCTCAGCTTTGTGTTACCTGCAGATTTATTAAGTAAGCTGCTATTACTGAGTTCATTAATAAAAAAAAAATAATGTGAAACCAGGACCTGTTCACTGAATAGGTTTTGCTGTTTTGATGGTGAACCACTTTCCAAAGTGTTAGGTTATTTTTTTTTTGGCTGGTTTATTTTGTTCTGTTTTGTTTCTGCCAACCAGTTCTACAGCAGCTCCACAGCAGTTTTATCTAGATCACATTTCTTTACTTGTTTATGAAAACATCCTGCAAGGCTGAACACGTCACCGTTTGAGCTGATACCAACAGCTTGTTAATGCTGTGAAGGAACTGTCCCGAGCTTCACCTTGAGATTGTTGAGCCTTGTGGCAGTCCAGTTCACTTTGCTAAATAGGTGGAAAATGAACGAGTAAAAGATAAGTGAAGGCATTTCTGAGGGTTTAACAGGTTGACTTGGCCCTGGGAAGAGTCCAGCAAGCAGCAGAGGTGCCACAAGGGAGGTGCAGCACTTGAGCGGAGCAGAAGTCTGACAGGGCCGTTTTCAGAGGCGAATTGCCTCTATTACAATGTGTAACTTTGTCCTGAGCCAGTGTCAGGGCTTAAATCAAATGTTTAATACATCTCATGAGAAGACAAGTCATTTGCTTGTTGAATATGGAATTGGGGGATAGTACAAATAGTATTTTCATTAATTTTTGGAACAGTGCTTAAGTCTACGGTGTTCCTGAGTGTTCTTCTGTAATTAGATGATGTTTTAATGCCACTCTCTCATGTGAGAACACCCTGAACATACTTGTTCAGTCAACAGTAATTTATCAATTAGTATGGATGACAGCTCTGTCTACTGAATCACTGAGAGATTCCAAAATCACTGAATCTGCTGAATCACTGAGATTCCAAAAATGACATTATCTCATACGTGTTGTCTCTTGCTCACTTCAGTATCAGACTTGTTCTGCAAAAAGATAAAAAGATGGATTTTCTTCACTTCTGTCATCCAGCTCATTCAAAACCCTAGTCATTCGTGAGAGAGACCAGTCTAACCCTCATCCAGGAATGGACGACGAATGTTAGATTCAGTACTTGCATTTTGCAACCCTTTTGTTGTCATATTTTTTCCCCTTAGGCAAAATTATAATTGCAAGCTCAGTAATGTTGGCACATCTAGAGACTTGTCCTTAGAAGAGCAACGAGGAGGCAGCGGGGCTGCGTAGGACAGGAGAGACAAAACATGGTTGCATTAAAATGCACATGCTCTAGTCTGAATATGAAGACTCTGAATTTCACTGCGCCGAGTTCTAGAAGAGGAAAAGTAATTTACAAAATCAGCACAATGAGTAAGGAAACACATTAGGCTCAGAAAATAAACCTACAGAGCTATTTTTAGGATCCTTGAGGATAGAACAAAGGCTTCAAAAGTCCCTCGGCAATGGCACCAGTCCTGCATGTGGCTGTGTTTTGGGTCTGATAGTAGCTAAGTAAGAGCTTTCATTCCTTGCTGCAATAAATCTTATTCCCAGTATCTTTTTTTTTTCTTTCTTTTTTTCATTTTTCTCCTTCCCTTCCCCTTCCCCTTCCTCTTCCCCTTCCCTTCCCTTTTTTTAATAAAGGAAAGCAAAGACAATGAGGAAACTTGCCTTGTCCCTATTGCATTTTCACAGAAGTTTCTCAGGGCTGCCCCCTTATTAAAGCAGCCTGAACTACCCTGGCCCCACTGTAAACCTTTCTCCTGTCCCAGCAAAGGCCTTTGGGAGGCTGACAAGGCCCATTGGAGATGCTGTTCCCCTTGGATGGGAATCCAAGGCAGGTGAGTGGGGACCGAAGCACCTTGGTGGGGAGGTGCTTGGAGCCACGGGCAGCTCTGTCCCATGTGGGCAACTCTGCGGGGCCCACGCACCGGGAGGGAGGCGGATGCGTGTGCTCGTGTCACGGTCCCTGCTCTGAGGAGGACATGTTGTCACTGAGGTGCTTCAGCTTGCTCGTTAGCCAAGAAAGCGCTTTCCTCTTGCCTTTTCCACCTGAGACTGGTGAGAATGACTGCATTCGCGAAAAGACAGAGATGCATCTGAGCTGTGCTGAGGCTGAACTTGCCTGAATAAACCTAACTGTTCTTATTTAACAAATTGACAAAATCCTATCATTGCAATTAAGGGGATATGTAATTAACTGTGTCTTAATTACAGCAGCTGCCACTTCATCTGAATGCGGCAATTTGCAGAGAAACTGGGGGAGCCACTTTGAATTGGCGCGTGCAGACAGCGGAAGCGCAAGTGGCCGAGGCGCGCGTCCCCTGACCTGCCATGCGTGAGCCCTCCTGCTCTTGGGGCCACTGCGGGCCGGGCGGCCATCGGGAAGCCCACTGGTGGGTAGGGCTTTTGAAAACCTTGTCATGAACCTCTTGCCCAAGAATTTTCCTTTTGTGAACCTCTCGCCCAAGGAATCTGGCTCGGTTTGCTCAGCCATGAAGTTGAATGTTGGCCAACATCACAGGGATGTTGTGGCACAAAAGCATTTGTAAGAGAGATTCGCTTGACTCTTGAGCCACTGTAAAAGCACAAACTCTTTGTGACGAGCTGTAGGAGTGACATTAATTTCATTTTATTTCTCACTGTGCACTTGCATGGCTTTAGCATTCACGGCAGGTGCCTGGCCAGCAGAAGCAAATTATTCACATGGACCGATAACACACACTCCTGCAGTGTATTTTTGTTATGTCTTATGACCTGATATACCCTAAAAGGGAACATGTTAGCCAGAGCCAGCTTTGGAGATGGCCGACTTCATTTCTGAACTATGCTTTCAAAGCAGGGCGCTGCAGCCTTTCCTGACCAATGTGACTAATTTCCAGGGAGTTGCTGCGGTTCTCCAGTGCAGATGAGTTTTTCCCATTGCATTACCAAAAAGGTTTTGTTCTTTGCAGAGCCACGTGGGTACAAACCACCTGGATTTAATCTCCTTTCCTGCCTGACTCAGAGGACGGCTTGTTTCCACTTCCTGTTGGGATCAGGCTTTGGTGACTGACCTCACTCATTCGAAGCAGTGAGTTGTGGTGGGATGGATGTGCTTTTTCCACTCCTGCAGTGTCAATTTGCTGTCTGACGAAGTCAAGAGCAATTGGGCACAGTGCGGAGGACCTGGGATGGCAAGCCCCTTGCCAGCCCTGCTTGCCAGTAGCTCAGGGTATGGGGCTCAGGAGCCGTTTATACCTTTGTATCTTAGTTTATTCCTTTGTAAGGGGGTCAGAGAAGTCACTTGACCTCTGCAAACAGCATCTGAGCATTAGTTATAGCTCACAAATACAGAGCTAGGACCAGAAAATGCTTCTTGATGAACTTTAGCTTAGAAGGAGCTGTATCTCCTTCTCCCCAACCCCTGCTCATAATACACAGGATCTCTATGCTCCAGAGGCAAGGACTGGGCCTGCTGAAGTTGGTAGACATCATTTGGGCTCCATTCAGCTGCATTATTTTGCCCCATGTGTTTCACACATGAAATAAAGCTGCTCTCTATTAAGTCAGTGGAGGAAGGATATCCTGTTCTGTACCAGGCACACTCCTCTGACTCACTAACTGAAGCTTAAGCCACTTTCTGTGTATTTCAGCACCTTATTTTGTAAAAAAGGATTGGCTTATTAATATGCATGTCAAGAATTTGAAAAGGTAGGATGACATCCCATTGCTATTTAAATGACTGCACAAGTTCCTATGGTTGCTAGTGTGACCAAAATGTCACCAACAAACAGTGCTTAGCTTAGGCTGCAATGGATGGCATTTCAAGGAAAATAAAACACATTTAAAATTTATCCATATTGATTATCCATATTGATCTCTTTAAAAACACCTATTCTGAGTAGATTTACATACTGAATAGTGCTACATAGAAAACTTTGTAGGCGTGTTTCTCCCGTCTTATTTAGGATGGAGCTCTCTTCACCTGTCATTTTTAATATCAGGTATGTATCAGCACGCATGCATGCTTTTTGTGTCACTGACCTTCAAGTTTGGCTGCCTACATTTTTTAAAGATAAAATAATGGAATATTTTGATGTAACTATTTCCGCATCAACTGCCTGTGGTGTCACCAGCTGTGTTTTTGGTGTGGTCTTAGCAGAATAAATTAAAAGAAAGAAAGAAGAAAACAAAACCACTCGCCCCTCCCCAAATTATTTAACCAAAGCAGAGCCTCTAGGCTCTATGTAATTTCCATAGGCACCAAGCACTAGAGGTTTCACTGATGGTGTTTGTGGGTTCCAGCATAGATAGAGAGAATTTAACTTCTGAGAAGATTTGGAAACACCCCCCAAAGCTTCTGTTCTTGTCCAAGTTCCTGTAGCAACAACAAAAGAAATACAAAAAAAATGAGACACTAGAGGAATGTTTTTTATTCAAGTGGCTTATTTGACAGCTTTGGGGTTATGCTGCATGCAGTCTTCAGCACAGTCTTCATAGGATACCAAAAATGCTGTGAGCAAAGCAAGCGTGTTGAAGACCCCTCTCTACACTTCCTTAGGTAAATGAATTATGATTATTCTCCAACTCATAAAGCTTAGGGGTAAATCTGCAGTTGGTCACACTCAGCTTATATCTAGTTTATTATTATTATCTGTTATGCAGTTAAAGACGTGCTTTTACCATCAAGTTGTTTGACAGCAGCTAACATCTGGTGTCGTTTGATGTGACAACACTGTCCATCTATAAAAATGCTCCCTACTGCTACTTTTGTTGATTTAGTGGCTGTGAAGCAAACAGGCTACGGTCCCCCTACGATTAGGGGAACTTTCCTGTTTTTGCTCGTGCACCTCACATCTGACCCGCAGCATCTCTCTGTGCTGTCCAAATGCCAGGCCTCACTCTGCACCAGGCAGTGGCCGTGTCCAGCCGGGGCTGTGAACAAAGGGCCACGAGGAGCTGGAATGAGATCACCAAATCCATTTGACTTTATTCAGGATTTCAGCCTAGGTCTCCTGAGTGAAAGTGAGTGTGTGTTAACCCATTGTGGGAGTTAATTCCTTGCCTAGTAATTATCTAGGCATCATTAAAGCACGCATTGTGCTGGAGGTCAAATCAGATTATGCTAAAGAATTTGGAATGGCAAATATGTTGTGTTCTTTTTTTTTTTCATTGGTCTAACTGTGTAGTTATCTCAGTGTTTAGTTATTTATATTGTGCCTGTCACTGTGGCACGTCACTGTATAAACAAAGAGATGTTCTAAATCTCTTATTATTCTAATGGAATTAATGCTCTTCAGCTGGGAAAAAAGGAAAATAATTTTCCCCTGGAAGATAATCAAATAAGTGGTTTAAAGTAAACGGCAGCTCTGGGAAAACCGATCTTACAGACTCACCCAGGCAGAAGAGTCCCACAGCTCTGCATCAGCTGGCTCCGGCAGCCGCCCAGTTGTACCTGGGGATGTTGTTACTCACACGCTTTCCTAGTGTCAGAAACAAGCCATGGACTTCAGCAAGAAAGGCTGCCCTGAAATAGTGGAAATGCAAAGGAAATTGACAGTCTAGGTCTATTTCTTTTGCACTGACTTGTAAAGAGAGAAAGGGGAGCCACACTGCACTGTGTTAATTTCTCATGCAATTCCTGAACAGAGCTGTCCTCTACTGAGATAAGCTCAGCGCATTATTTGAATCATATATTCTGGCACCAGAGGGAAGAAGCTACATATGGGCTGAGTAAAGGAGTACCTCTTTCAGCGATTCACAAGGATACAACTTGTAATCGCAGATCCAGACACCCATTGTCCTTATATCTGAAAACAGAAAATGCTGGGATAGCATCACTGTGTTGAAATGGAGCAATGAGCAGTGAGAAAGGAGCAAACTAGGAGCACAGAAAGTCATCTCCTACTCCCAGAAACCTGGCTGGCTTTGCTACTGCAGCAGCAAGGGGAGAGCAACTAGAGCCTGGAAGCAACCTGAAAACAGATCAGATTGGGCTATAATTATTTAATAAGATCATAGTCCCTCTCGGGAACACATGATGGCTAGCTAGGAAGTCTCAATACTGAGACTATTTTAGTGCTTAGAGGAACTACTCAAGGAGTCTTGGTGTCTGGCATGTTTCTTCTGCAGTATTAAAGTGTCCTGGATGGCACAGAGGGGTAGGGTGAGACCATGAACTGGCCATATCAAGGACAACCCTTGTAAGTCTGAAAGAAGCCTCTGTAAAAATTTACCTTTTTTTTTCTTTTTTTTTTTTCTTTTTTGTCTAGGTACATATAGAAATAAGACCCAGATGCTCTTTCTGTCAGCTCCTTCAAAGGACTTTTGAACTTTATGACTGGCTTAAATTAAGGTGAAGGTCTCAAGGTCTCAAAGACATTCACTTCCTACAATTCAGTTCCTTTGTGAAAAGAAACATCTGGAAATATAAATTCACAACTGCGGCAGTTCAAGTATGATATTAGCTAGTTGCCATACATAATATAGGTATTATGAGCACCCTAGCTGTCAATGAAGAATTGCAGAAGGAAAAAAAAAATGCTAAGGGAGCATATGAGATGTGAGGTGCAATACAGGTGCAAGTACAAAATTCATTTGGACACAGTTGTAGGGATTCAGAATTCATACATTCAGCTGCCCAACAGCAACTATTCACAATGCATTTCAAATTGAATCTGTTTTCTGCAAGCTTCTCCATCCAGGGAATGCAGTATGTTGCGGACTTTGAAACTCACGAGGAAATATGTGTCCTGAGTATAGGACTCAGCACAAGCCTCTTACCCCAAACCTGAGGCATTTGCAGATACCAGAGATGTACAGTGTTGCACTGCTTATCCTGATGATGCTGAGAGCAGGGCTGAGTGAAACATGGGCCTGAAACCAGGAGAAACCTCCTCCTCCCATCTTTGCCATTCTTCACTTGTGAGAAGAGAGATGGGTGAGGAGACCTCTTGAGATGGCTTCCAGCCCCATTCGTTAAGAGTCTGCTATTAACTGAAATAGCAGAGCCAAACGTGTTCGTTCCTGGCCAGTAATGCAGGTGACTGCAGAGGACTGATCTGTCATTAAACAAGTGACACAAATTGCTCCTTGCACTTCTAAAGTTCCTGAGTCAGGTCTTATTTTTACCCTGTACCAAAGGATCCTTGATATACAGCATAAGAACACCTATGAAGGAGGAAGCAACTCCTTGCTTGGAGCCCTAATGGCAAAAACAATCAAATTAAACACTTGGCGCAGTGTCACGAATAGTTTTGCTTTTGCACACATCTGGGTTTGCCCAAGGAAAAAGGGCTGGTCTGTGCCCTGAGCTGCAGCAGGAACCGTTTAGCAGCCATTTGCCTCTAAATACTGAACATGCCAAACTTGGGGGAGCTGTATACTGACCGAACTCTCAGAAAACCGGACAGCCTGAAAAAATGTCCTCTGTGGCTTCTTTTGTCATATACCCAGATTCATCTAACCAGTTCCCCATCCATCCATCCATTCATTGATCCAGTGGCTTTATGCATCCTATGCTGTGCTTGGGTAGGATACTGAAGGGAGTCAGCTAATCTTAAAACTTTCTCCCTGCTGTATGTGGTAGTACATCAGGCTGACCTGCACAGGTGGAGGAACAGGAGGCTTGTGAGCATGCAAACTCAGGCAGGATCGTTAATTTGATTAGCAAATACCTGCTGATCAGCATGAGTTTTCTTTTTTTTTTTTTTCCCCTCCTACTAGCACAGATTCATTTTGCAAGGTAAACTAGCATTATTCCACTTCTATGCCATCCAGTCTGCCTCCTTTAGCTACTTGTTGCAACCTGTCAGGTAACTGGGGGTCCATAATAAGGGCAATAATAGCTTGTAGTGACACTGCCCCACCCTGCCCATAACGTGAGGCTGTGTGAGGGGGACCAAAATGCACTTGATACTGTACACATGGGTATGCGAAAGCCAGGATCCTGGTGGCAGGCTGCCCTGCTGCTGTAGTGTTGTTGGACAAGTCATTGTTAAAGAAATACTACAGAAGAATTGTACCATGACTTGGTGTGTAACCTTTGATGGAGCCCATCTAACTCTCCAGTGGAAGACTGTGATACTTGCCCCTTGTTTTCCAGCAGTTACAGTATTCAGTGATATCTTTTAAAGGATAACTGGGGCAGAAATGATGCTCATGCTGTGAAATAGGTCAAACATAATGTGACACCTTATCTGCTTAGCTGCAAACCCCACCATTGCTACTCTGCCTCCGTATTGATTATCTGACAGTTTAAAAATGCCCCTGAAACCTTTGCTTATCATCTTGTATAATTGCATTAGGGAGTTAGCACTGAAGTGGCCCTTTGCCCTTTTAGCTTGGAGATCCAATTATTGTTTCATGTTTCTGTAATATGGGAAAAAACAGAGGGCAATCCTAATGCACAGATGGCCAGTGATTTATGTCAGGAGCCATGGGGTTAGGAAATGTCCCAGCAGAGAAAGCACACTAGCCTTTCTTTTACTGAACTGTCTTCAAATGATGTTTAAAGTCAAGATCCTGGCCACCTGTAGCCATTAAAGATCCAGTGGTGCTTTTTGCAGGACTGTTAACACCCATGTCCTGAGCAAATTCAAAGTGTGTGTGTGTGTGTGCAAAAACGCACTCCCAGCTTCTTAAATTCTTCTTCCTGATTAAATTGTACGAAAGAAGCATTATCTTCCTCCTGCCACGAGTTTTTCTATAATGTTATTTAACTGTAGGCAATCAAGTAGTTACTGCATGTTGCCCCAGAGCTGGGAGCATTTCAGCTGTGAATTCAAGAGATCCAAATGTCTTATTTCTGTTTGTGAAGTGCCTGGGAAAAGCAGTTCCCGCCTTGGGAAGAGCTCTTCAGTCCTGGAGGCATTTTTATGAGTCTGTGAGACGTCCCTGAGCCCTCTAAAGCCTGAAATACTAGTAAAATAAAAACTGAATGCACTCTTAAACTTCACTTTAAATCTCTGGATTCATGCGAAAGATTAAAGCAGCCACTTAGGGGATGGACTGATAGGAAGAAGACTCAGCTCCGACAGTAGCAATGGTGAATTACTGGCAGTGAAGTCATATTATGATTAGGTGCTTTGTGGTGGTATGTGGAAAAGGCTGAAAGAGATACCAAACACTCAGCCTTGTTCTTCCCCTAATTACATGACTTTTATTGAGGAGTACACAAAATGAGCACTTAAAATTAGAGTCTGAGAGCTCTTGCTTAAACTAAGAGACTGTCAATATTTGCAGAGCAATGCATGGGCTCACCCAGACAGTATCTGAGTGCACTGTACTTGAATGGCTGAGTAAATGGAGCACTCTCTTCACTTTCTCTGCCTACTAAAAGACAAAATGGGAAGAGCTTTTCAAATTCTTTACGATCATATTTGTTCCAGATGCTCCTAAACCTGAACAGACTCAGTACAGTCACATGTCCTGGCCAAGACTATATGAAACACAAAACAGAAGAAACAAAAGGCTTTTTTCAAACATTGTAGGATTCTGCCTCTCTAATCTTTCTTGCCCTCTGGACAGTTAGATGAAATACCAAGTGCAGACATTCATTGGTTCTAGAAGCGGAGCAGTAATATGTTGCCTCAAGGCTAAATTAAATTGTGACACTGTGTGATCTTGCCAGAATATCTGGGTAAAGCTTCCCACACAACACCCACTTCTCTTGCACTTTTATCACAAGCAAATCACAATTTTAAAGCTGATGGGCATTAATGTCCCAGTTGCCTTGCACTTTTCCATGAAATTCTTTATTATACTTCACTAAAATAGCAGGACATGTGTCTAGTCCTTGGCAATTATTTCATGCTTATCAGATAGGGTCAAACTGTTGGATCTGTAGTGCTGCAAGCTCCAAGTAACCACAGCAAAGGCTTCTGCCCTCTAATCTTCCTATGTTCAAAGCCCCATTGCTGAGCTAGGGTCGCCTTCGCACCTCCGGCTTGTGCAGACAGATTGCTGCCCTCCCTTGTAAAGTCCTTGCAGAGGCTCTCCTTGTTTCCCAGGCCACAAGAAGGTTGATTTCCATGGAAAAGGGTGAGTCGTGCACTCCATAGCAAATGAGGCTGCCTCCCTGCCCCATTATATCCATCACTGTGTATGTGCCTTGTTCAGGATCTGGGCTGGAAAGAGCGAGAGTGTGGATACAGTTCACATAACAGCACTTCCCACCCTTTCCCTCTGGATGTTCCTTACTAAGAGTCTTGTAGGTCTCAGAGCACTTTATAAAGCAGGCTAAGTATTATTATCTTCCCCAAACAGCTGGGGAAGCCACAGCTCAGATGTTTGCTACACGAGGACCTAGATATAGGATTCCTAAATTGATGTCCTGGATGTGCCACCATGCTGCAGTTATCAGTTTCTTTATTTCTTCAGGTGGCAGGTCCATGAATATGAGGAGACAGCTACTAAGAGAGCTAAGAGAGCAAATGCTTGGAAACATGGGCTGGTCCATACCTGAGGTCAGGGCCTATAATTTCCAACCCTGATTTCCTGGAACAAATCATCCATAAAAGCATTAGTCTGATAAATTTGGTCTGTCACAGACTGTTCAGTGCAAATCTTAATGCAAATAAGAAAAATGTCAGTGCTAAAAAAAAAAGAGTATTTTGAAAAAAAAATCAAGTGCTGTTTTGTGGCATTTGTGCATAAAATAATGAGACCAAATATATCACCATTGGACTTATGCCAGATAAGTTCATAACTTCCAATCCAGCTTGTGGATCATGACTCTGTTCATTATTTAAAGCAATACTGTGGGAAAAGAAACACAGAAAAGCTAACAAGATGATTCCGAGCTGCCATACTCCTGGCAGCTGAACAAGTGCAACATGCATTTTCTCACACCAGCAGGGGAAGAAAAGGAAAAAATCTAGCTAACAACAAGCCCAGCATCTCCTCATGACACCGGCTGAGCTTCGCCGCACATTTCCATCTTCTTACCAGTCTGGCTCTATGTTTTAAGTGGCCATGCTTCCCCACGTCCCTTTACCAGAGTCTTAGCTTTGTAACAACAAACCAGAAGGACGGCGATGCCAGAGCAGGATTATCTGTCCAGCAGGGCCTCAGCAGATGCCTTGAGAGACAAGTACAAGAACCAAAACACTTCCCCTAAATACATTCCCAGCCTTCTGAGATTTGCAGTGTGGGGACAGAGACAGAGGTGGTAACTTGTGTGTAACAGTTCTTCAATGTATTATTTTCTTCCATTTATTCAATCCCTTTCTGACCTCACATAGACTTTTTGGATCATGTCGTTGGTATGGGGTAGTTTTCTACACTAAGTTTTCTTTTGTTTTTTGTACCCCTCATTAGCCTCATGACTACAGCCTGTAATGAAGCAGAAGTGATCTGAGCAGAAAGCCCAGTGTGGCCACTGCCCTCTTGCACAGGGGCATTCCTTGATCTCATTTTGCCTTATTTCTCTCTGGCACAATACATGAAGAGTGTCCTGCTCTCCTAATCTAATCGTAATCCCTTGGGCACAGGAACAACATGGGACAGAGGCCTTATTTTATCTCCATCCTCTGTCATATAACAATTGAAGCCAATGGGTTGCATCCTCTTGGAGCACCCTCAGCAGCTCTTCTCCTTTCCTGATCTTTGCAAGCTTGTGTCTCCTCCACAGTTCAGTAGAGGTGCCAGCACTTTGGGGCACTGTTGATCTGGGGACTTTAGTAAGCTCTGTATCTTCTACCCTGGCAACTCATACCTGCCCATTAAGTATTGGGAGACATATTGCGCACAGAGGAAAGAAAACCCCTGAAATGAGGAGACACATCTCCTATTGCTCAGCTGGTCACCTTCCCCTGCTCCCTGTTCCCTCCAGGCAGGTGGATTTGTCACTGGGATGCCACTAGCTCACTAACCCCCATCAGGGGTCCTCTCCTACTCACAAAAGTCTCCTGGCTGCTCTGCGGGGTGCTGGCGGTGCTCGGTGCCGGGATCCCTCAGGGCCAGTTCCTTTCCTACCCTGCGCCCAGGTCCTTTGCCCGACATGGTGCTGCCCTCACCCAAGCAGCATTTCTGCTCTTTGCTGTTTGTTTTGAAAGTGGTTTCCTATGGAAAAAAGATGTAGAATGTCAACCTCACTTTATTACTCAGGATATATAGCTGTGAGGGCCAAACATATTTGAAAATTATTTTTCTAGGCAAAACAATAAATAAATAAATAAACTAAAAAAAATACATGTTAGTTGCATCATTTGTGTCCTCTTCCAGGAGTGTTGATTCTTTTCTTGGAGAACTTGTGCAGCACCTCAGAGTGCTTGGTCATGCCACCACAGGGTCTAATTGGTCAAAAAAGATGGCCTTGTCTCTCCAGCCTCTCCCAAATGTATGAGCTACATGGGTGTAAACAAAACTTTGAAGCACAACAACTCTACAAAATTATGATTAACTAACTTTTCTACAAATCAGTTTTCACCTCCTTTGCTCCCATTGCTTCTCAATCTGACAAGTTCCTCTGCCATCCATTCAGTTTTCCAGGAAAACAAACAAACAAACAAACAACAAAACAAACAGGGCATGACAAAAACTGCTTTGAAGACAAGAAAATAAATTAGCCCCTATTTTGATTTTGAGAAACTGTTTCCAGTGTTCCAACTTGCAAAACAAAGAACACAAAAGTTGCCTATCTATTTGCCCATTGGCACCTGAATTTTTAAGTTCAAAGAAAAGGAGAGGGGTGATAGGAAAGAGGAACAGTTTTATTTAAATGTCTTGTGCTTCAACCCATGGGTAGAGGATGAGGAGGGAAAAAAGGGTGCTAAAGGTGCTAAAAGAGATTTTTGTGAGGGCAAGCCCTGACTTTTGCAGATTGAGCTTGGGAGGAAACCCCAGGTTTGGCAAGAGTCATGGGAGCTCTGCTGTGGGGCACACGTCGGGTGCCCTGGGGCCATGGCACTCTGCAGGATCTTGAGGACCTCCAAGGCCATGGTTCAATGTTCCCTGTTCAGGTGGGAAGTATGTCCTGTGGGCACCGCTCGGCCTCTGGGGCTGCACACTCCTTGAGGTGTGCAGGTCCCTGTCTCCATTATCCTGGCCACCATGAAGTTTTTCCAGCATCTAGCACTGCTGCCTCCTTTGCTTTCAGCAGATGTTTCCTCATTGCGCCAGAGCAGAGCCTGGCTATGGAGTGGCGTTGGTGACTCACGCAGTTTCTCCATGTGCCGGCTCTGGCTATGGGAGCACGGTCCATGTGTGCCTGGCAGCACGGTGAGGAGAGCACCAGGGAAGGGGGTTGCAGCAGGTGCCCTGCCATTACCGCTGTGGCCTGTGGTGTTTGCATGGTGTTTGTTGTCCTGCTACCTGCACATAACCCTGCCTTATCCATGCCCAGAGCTGCTGCTGTGACAGGAGCCAGGATAGGGATGGGGACAGTGGAACCCATCAACATGTGAGCTACTACCCAGCCATAGGGAAAAAAAAAAAAAAGAGGAGGCCTCCCACATCCCATCCAAGAGCAGCACAGAACAAATGATAAATACTCTGGTTTTCAGTTTTGAATACTAGCTTAGTGGTTGTATTAGCCCTCTTCTGAAGTGAGAGCGGCTGCCCAAGTACAAATGCTGCTGCCTTCCCTCAAGAACTCCCGTCAGGTGGGAGCATGGGGGCTCATGTGCCCCACGCCCAGAGGGAAACACTGATCTCTCATGCCCTCAGTGGGTGCTGGATGGCACCGCCAGCTGGGCCCACAAGGTGGGGAGCTCAGGGCCTGCTTTGGCAGGCTCGGGGGGCTCTGTGGAGGCTGATTGTTGTGTTCGGCCTCAGGTGTGAGGTAGCGGAAACCAGGCAGCGCACCTCTGTCATTTCAGAGAAAAACACAGGACTGCATTTGGTGTTTCTTTCTGTTCGTTGCTTCCTGTTGGTGACAGGAAGTGTGCTCAGGGATGCACCAACGGAACAAAGTTTTCCCCATCCCTACGCTTTCTTGCTCACTACCTAATTTCAGAGGAAAGTAAGGGCCCTTTCCTACCTCCCAGGGTCAGGGCAGTGCTTTCTGCAACATCCCTTTCACCTCCAATTTCTTAAAAAGCCACAGTGCTCTTGTTTTCCATGAGGGAGGTGGGAACAAGGTGCCAGGTGGTGTCCCGGACCTGGGCACAAGGGAGCAGCCAAAGCAGTGCCCATGCAGCTCCCAGGGCGAGCGCGCTGGGGTGCAGCACAGCAGGAGTGGACGGGTATGCGCCGTGTGAGCACCAGATGGTGCAGCAGCCCCAGCCATGGAAAGCCCGGGCCTGTTTCATGTTAACGCTAGAGGTCTCCAACTGCTCGTCATTGGGCGCACTCGTACACTTTAGGGAGAGCTGAAGACCGCAAGCAAGAAGTTCAAACGGCCGACCACCATTTCTGTACCGCATAGTATGCACCTGTAGGCCAGGGCAGTGTTTTGGGGCAGGGTGTTTGCTTGCTGTGCCTGTCTGTCCCAGCCTCTCTGGGAATAATTGTGAGCACACGAAGCGTCTGCAGGAGATGAAGGAAACAGTGCTGGTATTGTTGATGGCGTTTGGTCTATTTGCCAACAAACACAAAAAAACATACTTGGGAAGGCCAGGCAGGACTGTCAGAGAGACTTTTGTTGGGTGTTTTGCCTGGGAGGTTTCCAGACCGAAACCATGCTGGCATTGGTGTCGCACTGGCAGACACGGCCTCGCTCGGTGCTTCTGGACCTAAAGGCAGGCTCAGGCACTCTGGTTTTGATCCACCTCACCTGACATCAGGAAAGAATCAATGGAAGCAACGGGCTTGAACTGTGATGGCTATGGCAAGCTAATGCAGAAGGCATTAATACACTTTTTGTTGTTGTTGTTTCTTCTCCTTTTTTTTTATACCATACTATGCAAGGGGTAAATTTACACTCCGCTTTTAAACACCACACATAAATTTCCCCATTAATGAATGGAGGGGTCTGTGGAAAACTTGGGTTGATAGGGGCTTATTTAACATTTCTCACATTCCCTGGCTATCACTTTTTTTTCTTTGCTGGTGACCTTGCAACACAAATTTTATACTAGCACTTTAAGATTGGTTGCACCCTAGAAGGGGAAAAGAACTAAAGCGATGATCAGTTTCAAAGAGAAATTTCACCTTCTTAGTGGATTTTAGGACTTTGACGAGTCTGACTCCGGGAACTGAATGACAATTGTGAGTGCAAGAGCTTTCTTTCTTTCTTTTTCTTTCTTTTTTTCTTTTCTTTTCTTTTTTTTTCTTTTCTTTTTTTTTTTTCCAGAGAATCTGGGTTTTGTTTCAGAAACTTCATAGGCGTAGGAGCTGGCTGTAAAGGTTGAACCAAAATCTCTTCCAAGTTTTATCTGCTTCACAAAAGTAATTTTGGCAGCTAGAAAGCCGACAAGACCTGAATCCAAAACCCAACAGAAGTTCCATGTTAGAAACTTTAGAGGAGGAAAATGTCTAGCACTTACAAACAATGTAGGTTTCCATGTGAGCCTCTTTGAAAAGTTGTAAGTCGCTGAAAAAGTTCTTAGATTCAACATTGTTTATTAACTTTGCAAACCGCCAGCAGCCTGAGTTCCGCTGCCTGATACGGACCGTCTGCAAGAGTGTGCAAAATTGGCTTGAGGCACATATTTGTGTATGGCACCAGTACAAAAACCTGGTGACAAGTAACCAAATGAAGTAAATGCTTTTTCTACCAGAGCAGTTTAGTAAGTGCATCTAAGGCCATTCCTGCTCTCCTCTGTATTTTGACATTTTCCTGGCCTCTTATGCCAATGCAATCCATCCTCAACTAGCAGGTATCCTGTACCCCTGCAGGGAAGAAGCACAGTCCTGTCCTAGGGCTGATCTCCAGTGAAAAAGAAATAAATAAAATGCTTTATCTCACATGTGTAATGCTTCTGCTGAATATGATTCACACTGCTGAGAATTTGAACCTGTTACAAAGCTGCCCTTTGACGTCCAAGCAGCAGTGCTTCAAGCCTCATGCCAGGACCCCGCACTGCCCTTCTGAGCCCCCGATGCCAGTCCTTCATCCCACTGAAGGTCTCTCACAAAATGCCAGGGGAAAAAATGATATAGCCGAAGAAAGTGGAATTAGCAATAATGCAAGCAGGGCTGCTCTTGTGTATCACTGATTTGCCTTGCAAAATATGTTTGTCTTTTTTGTTATTTCAATTGCAGCAGGACTCAGGAGTCCCTGCATTGGCACAGGACCCTTTGTGCTACACCATGCACAACTGTACAGTAAAAGACAGTGTGTTTTCCCCTTGACTGCTGTCAAAGTAGGATGCTCTCTTAACTCCTGTCAGAAGGGATCCTAGGCTAGCATGTATCAGCCTAGCTGCATGGAGGAAAATCTGCTCCACTGGGAGCTGTGGACACAAAAATTTGTAAGAAGAAGAGGCAGAAGAAGCACTCTTAATTTGTGAAATCACAGGTGTCACAGGAAGCTGCAAAATGAAAAAAAAAAGTAGTTGGGTAAAGTATAATGCTGCAAAGAATTGGACTGGGGAAGATCTGATGTATAACAGATCGAGTCATTTGACAAGGCAGCTCAACAGCTTCACAGGACTGATGTAGTGTGGCAGAAGTCAGTGAGGAGGCTCTAGTTGTGTGGGGACATCAGGACTGGGGGAGCGACACCTGGAAGCTATTAGGCTTTCTATCCACAGTTGCCGAAGCTGCTCCAAGAAGAAGGTTAATATAAACTAACATTATCCTTAAGCATAGCTATTCCATGATTATCTGGACATGGTAGCTCTCACGGGAACATCCTAGATCTTAATAAGGTTTTTTACCTAACAAATTAAAACATCACTTCATGGCATACAAGATAATAGAAGGGTTTATCCATGCTGCAATCCCAGTTTTGAGCTTGAGAAAGTCTCACTCCAGGACCAATTTAACTGTATATTTTATTGCTTACATGTGCTATGTACAGTGCACAGAGACATTTTAATCAGAGTATTCAGTAGATGTTTCTCGTCCTGGTCTGAGGGACCTCCTCTGCATCCTGTTTCACATGTTCATCTAGCAGTTATTGTGTTGCAGAATTTAGGTTTGAAAGCAGGAAAACTGCACGGGCAGATTACCTAGAAACTTTCTGGAAGCAGGATCAAGGCAAGCACATAACTTCTTTGATGACTTTTTATATTTAAATGTTTTCCTCTTCTGCTTTATTTCTGGGTTCACATCAACAAAGCTTTCTTATTTAACTACTTCAACTTTCAGGGCTGCTATTCAATTGTTTTCCTGTAACATGCATCTGGAAGCATTGCAGTTTCTTTCTTTTATATTGCAGTCCATGTCATTTGCCTTCTTGCTATCCAGCTGTATGATGCTTTTTTATTGACAGAGAGTCAATTGAAAGAGTATGGTCCTGAGTGAGATGTCCTCGCAATTTAGAAAATCATTCTTGTTTTACATGTCAAAGATCTTGAGGCCAGTCCAGGCAGCAAGAAGTAACTGATGTTTCCTCCTTAGTGAGGTGTTTTTCTTTCAAGTTGTGTGTGCTTTACATGTGAGAGGAGCCAGTAGCCTCCCTCATCAGGATGGGGTCTCCTGGCATGGGCAGCACCAGGGCTGCTTGTCGGGCCTGGTGCTTTGCCCTGGGCTGTCTGGGCCATGTTGTGCTGCCAGCCTGCATTCTTTGGGGTTAGAAGTGGTGCCTCTGCTTACTGGAGAAGTGCACCAGGGCCAACTGCCGCAGCACTTCTGCTGCCTTCTCCAAAAGACAGGTGAATTTTAAAGTGAGAAATCTCTTTTCTCCAGTCATTTGGGGAGGTTCTGAAAATTAGTCGATGTTAGAGCCATTGTTCCCCTTTAAAGCTTTTCCTCGAGACCTGCACCTGGGCAGTAGGAGTCGAAGAGGAAATTTCAACTCCATCATTCTTCAGTGATACGTTGTTGCATTTCTATTCTAAAGATGCCGCAAAAGGGCAACTCATTTGCATAACTTTTTCATACCCCTGATCTTGAAAAGGCTTAAGGAGTTGGGGCTATGATCTGAGCTCTAATGTTCTCACCATTTACATTTTACTGCAGCAGGGGAAAGGAAAAAGTGTCTTTGAAAATGCGTTGATTCTCTTTGAAAAATGGCATCACATAAACCAGGAAAGCCAGTCACTGAATGGTTAAAATATTAAGTAATGTTACAGTTGTTTGTTTTTTATTGCCTCACCGCAGGCATTTACCAGTGGATTCTTTGTATGAAATGTAGTGGAATTATTGTGAAGACATGTTGTTTAAATATTAAACATTAATGTTCCTCTTTTGATAGTTAAGCTAGTATTAAAACTGTTCATTTTTCATCCAAATTTGCTTAAACTCTCAGTTTGCTGTCATCGTTACAATAGAAAACACAAAGTAAAAACTGCTGCAGACTGGAGAGTAAATAGGAAAGAAATGCGGGAAACTACTGCAGGCTTCCTTGAACCATGGAGAGACAATGAGAGGATGAAGGGGGAATGAGAGAAGCAGCAGGAGGGGAAGGATGAAAAAAACTAGCACTAGGAAGCGAGGAAGAAAGCAGAAAAGGTGAGCATGTACAGAGCATATACAGAGCAAAAGGAAAGGATGTGCAAGTATTAGACATGACACTGGCCAGTGGAAACTAAAGACAATACAATTTTGTGGCAATTTTTTCCCTCAGCTGCACTGTTTTGTCTCAGAATTATGGTGAAATTACCCGAGCACATAAGTTAAATCTTACTCCTGGTTCCCAACACTGCAAACTTCAGCAATATGAGGGTAAACCTATATAGTCATATCCAAGCAGGACCCTGTATCTTCCCTGCTGTTTTACGATCATCAGCAAGGGCCGGCGGAAACATAACTTGTGGGAAATGTTTGCAGGTGACACTTTGGAGCATAAATGACTTTAAGCTGCAGTTGGTGGGTAAAGTAGTGGCTGGGCAGGGAGATAGGAGAGGAAGTGCTGGATGAGGCTGCATTTGCCAAGCAGGGAGAAGGATTTTGCAGTAATTGAGATGTGAAAAGCTGAGAGTCTTGACAAGAGTTTTAGCTGTACAGATGGATAAGGAAGGCCATATCTCAGAAATGTTATGCAGAAGGAATCTGCAAACGGCTGGGAGCGAGCTTGGATGTGAGCCCAGGGGAGCCGCCGCAGAGCCGCTGCCCAGGTGACTCTGGAGCAGCAGTGCTGAGGGTGTGAGAAGGGAGGGCTGCACGGATGCATGCAGGGGACTCTGCAGCGCAATCAGAAATAGAGGGAGCACCAAAGGTGGAGGTGAGATGGACAGCAGTGTTTTAGCTTTGCCAGGCACAAGCTGACAGCTGTTTGTCTGCAAGAAGCTGAAAGGCTTCCAATTTTAATACAAAGAGGCAATAGGTCTCTGGGAAAGCATTATACTTGGGAGAAAAAATAACATGCCCCCAAACCAGCATCCATGAAAACTTGAAATGTTTTCTGGTTCTAGGGATAGGAGAATCCATCTGGCTCCTTGCTGGGACATGAAAAGATGTTACTTCTCTCTCTTCTCCTGCCCCTGTGCAGATGTAGTAGCCTGTCATGTATGACTGGCTAAGGACTAGCACACCATCCTTCTTGCAGTGAGATTGCTCGGCTGTATGTAAGACCAAAAAGCTGACTACTAATATTCAATTGAGTCTACTTTATTATAATGATAGGGAAAACGGACCCCTAAATAGATTTTGTTATAGAACTCTTTTTTAAAAAAAAATCATTTAAAAAAAAATCCAATTAGCCCTTAGGGAGAAGTCTCATCAGATTTAATAAGAGTGGTGTCAATAAGAACATAGAATTCTATATGAATTCCTTCACAGTCCAGGAAGTCCTGATCCATGGATGATGTAAAAGCAAGCTGTTGGCACAACAGCACTGAAGTGGTCACGGACTCTGCAACAGTGGGACACGGGCCAGCCAACAGATCGCACAATGAGTGAGCAGCACTATTTTCTGTCAAGCTGCACAGGGCCTCTCAGAAAATTATACCCGTCTTGTTGGCCATAGTTGTACCTGAATTATTTAAGTCCTTTCCTGCAGGGGAGGCTTCTAGTTATTTCTCTCCTTTGGTCTGTCTTTGTGTTCCTCTGTTTCTTTCCCTCTCTCTCTTTTGTGATCAGCTTATTTGGAACATTTCTGTTGTAATCATGCAGAGACTCATTTTCACTTTTTTTTACTGAAAAATCAAAATCCTTGGAATTACAAGTTCCCAGTACTGAACTTTCAATAACAGATGAAAATTACACACTGCATGACAATGGGGAGCTATGATGCACTGAGCTCAGTGTGCAATGACGTGGGCACTGAAGAGTTGACGTTTGGGCCACGCAGGACTATCAGGGCAAGTGCTAAAGCAGCAAGAAAGAAAAGCAAAAGTAATTTGAGAGGTGCAGCAGAGAAAACTGGGGAAGACGGTTTCCCCCTCGAAGGAGGAATTGCAGGAGGAACAACCTTCCTGCCAGTTGAGTGCAAAGCAAGGGCAGAAGTGGGCTGCAAAGTTTCTGCACCATGGGCATATTTAGGAAAACCATCAGGGATTGAGGGTTCCTGTGTGAGGCCAAACAACTTTATTAGTGCTGCTCTGGCTTCTCCCAGGTCTGAGCCATCCATCTTTGCTGGGGGAATCCCAGCCTGTGCCTTCACACGGGGCAAGCAGGGACAGTGGTGATGAGCGAACCCCTCTGTGCAGCAAAGGCAGCCGCTGTCTTGATAAAATCCTATGTCACCGAGCTAACACAGATGCAGCAGCAGCGCCGTCGCCAGCTCGCTGGCACTTGGCACTCATTTAGTTGCCGCCCAGACTTGCTGGGAGCGGGGTGAAGCCAGGCCACGGCGGCCCTGCCCCGGGATCTGTGCTGCATGCTTTTCTGAGCGAGCCCCGCGTGCTCCGCCGGCGCGCTGGCGGCTGCCCCGTCAGGTGTGAGAGCGGGAGGTGAATACCTGGGGCCGCCCGCCGCAGCGGGCGCTGAGAGGGCCCCGCGCGCACAGGGCACAGGACGCAGGGCTGGGACACCTCAGCTCTTCAGTAGCCGCTGTGGCCATCCCTTATGTAAGGGTCAGCTGCTCTCAGCCAAATCCTGCCAGCTGCCGACTTCAGACCGTTGGGTGTTTCCAGCGTGTGTCATCTGCATTGCCCCAAGTGGATGAGGGTTTGGCTACATCCTCTGGGAGCGGGGCCTGACCCCGAGCTTGCAACTGCTTGAGTGAACCAAGGTCAAATGGTTCCCTGGCTGATATTTCCTTTTTTTTTTAAGTTTCTTTTTCAAGTATATCTTTCCAAACCTTGTTCTGCTTTTCAGTTAGTATCTCAGGACTCGCCAAGTGGGAGTTGAGTGAGTGGGAAGGCGGGCACAGAGCTGCAGCAAAGCGTGGTTAAAGGATGGCTACTAAGGGGCAAAAAGCAGGTGAGAGAATTTGCAAATGCCTTCAGTGAATTCAAGAAATATTTCTCCATTAATTCCCTCAAACCGCACTCATAATCAAACACTTTTTCATTTCCTGACAAACCATCATCAGGGTTGAAGGCTTTGAAGAGACGACAAATGATGCAGGTTTGGATTTCCAGCTAGTGAGATATAAAATTAATCCGTAAGGGCTATATATTATTCCTCCTCCTCCTGTCCCCTTGTCAGCAGCACAGACTTCCCGAGAGCCCACTGCTGCTCTTCAGACTATCTTGGGCAGCTTTGCTGTATCAGTGCATTCTCTGTGCAGAAGGTGGAGGCACTAGGAGGATATTGAGCAGGAGGAGTGTTACTCTCGAATTCAGCTGGGGCTCCCTCCAACCCCACTTTGGGGTCCTCGTCCAGCTGGTCGTGAGTGAAGCAACTGGTAGCGGCACATGACTCACGCGCTAGATGGATCGTGTGTCACCCGTACAGCTGCACATCTCCGGCACACAGGTGTTGGTCTTGAGCCTGCCAGCTGCCCGGCAGCAGCCACATATTTGTGGCCGAGGGATGAAAAGGGAGCAACATCTCCTGCTTCTTCCAGGGAGGTGGAGGGGCAGAGTGAGGGCAGCTGGCGGTTGTGGTGCTGTGCTGAGAAGGATGAAGGCACCAAGCCTTTCCCCAACGTCACTGTGCAGGGACACCCTTGCATTGAGATCCTCTGTTGTCATCCCTTAGGTAGATGTGGACCATCCCAGCATTAGGAACGATTGTCTTCTAATTCAGATGGCACTGAGGGGGTCTGCATAAGGCGCCATCTTGACAGGCACAGAAATAAAAATTTGCAGTTGCTTAGATAGGAAGTGGTTGTGAGCATGTTATTTTGCAGAAAGTTAATAACAGGCTGGTACAAATTAGCAACATTCTATGCTTCGCTTTCTAGAGATTATGGACTGAATAAGCTGTGAGAAAGAAGGTAGCAAGGAAAATGTTAATTGGGTTTTGTTGAAAAATGTTTTTTCATATGCCTCAATACCCAATCTCAAAGGCTGAAGATGTTATACCCAAACTGGTCTGAAGAAAGTAAACCTAGCTAGAGGTCTATGAACATAAAACATGAGTGTTTGAGGATGATGTGTGGAGGTGTGCACACATACAGACACCTGCACACATGTATAATAGTGCTGGGCTGGAAATGACTAGCAAAGGGCAGTGATGCGTCAGATGAACAGTTTCCTGAACATCAGACATGGGCAGCAGTGGCTTTCAGTAATGGCCAACAGGAGAAGTGGGTTTCACAGTTTTCCTTCCAGCTTTCTACATTTCCATTTGCATGTGCCCTTGTGGCCAAGAAGGCCAAAGGGATCCTGGCCTGCACTCAGGAGGAGTGTTACCAGCTGGTCAAGTACCTGGAGTACTGTGTGCGGTTCTGGGCTCCCCAGTACAAGAGGGACATGGAAGTTTTAGAGAGGGTCCAGTGCAGAGCAGTGAAGATGATTAAGGGACTGGAGTATCTGTCTTATGAGAAAAGACTAAGCGAGCTGGGCCTACTTAGCCTGGAGAAGATTGAGAAGAAATCGGAAAAATATGTACAAATACCCGAGGAGAGAATGTAAACAGCATGAGGCCATACTCTTCTCGGTGTTGGTCAGTGACAGGACAAGGGGTAAAGGATATAAATGGAAACACAGGAAGTTTCATCTCCATATGAGGAAGAATATCTTTCCTGAGGGGATGACAGAGTCCTGGAACAGGCTGCCCAGAGAGGTGGTGGAGTCTCCTGCTTTGAAGCTCTTCAAAACCTGCGTGGATGCCGCCCTGTGCAACGTGTCCCTGCTTGAGCAGGGTGGTTGGACTAGATGATCTCTAGAGCTCCCTTCCAGCCTCAACCATTCTGTGACTGCGTGATTGTGTGAACTGTGATTTCGGTACAGGGCTGCATCACTCTCTTAAATCACAAATCCAAGCTGCAACAGGGCATGCTGCAGGCGCGTGGGGAGGCCTGTCCATAGGGGCTTTTCACCGACACAGAGCTGGCTGCGAAGGCCAGCAGCAAGATGGTCCCCAAGGCCATGTGCACCCTTCGCCCGGGCACCGTGGGCCTCCCGTCGGGAGTCCCCACTGGCACTCGCAAAGGCAGCTCCTCGTCTCTGATCTTGTCTTTTAGACCCTCTGCATGGCAGGAGCTGGCACGGGGCAGGTAGGCCCCGCGGCCAGAGAGCAAAGCAACTGCCAAGGGGCATCGCAGGAGCCACCAGCGGTGCCCAGCCCAAGCAGGCAGGACACTGTGACGGTGGCAGAGTTGCCGGGCAGCAGCAGAATCCCCTTAGCGCCCACAGCCCTGGTCCATGCCTGGCTCGGCTCCCCGACCCGGCCGGCGCATCACAATGAGCCCCATTGGCACGCGGGTGATAAGGCCCGCGGCGCCCGCCCGCGCCCCAGTGCAGCGCTGTGCCGGTGCGGGGCAGCAGGGAGTCGCAGGCTCCCAGCCCAGCGGTGTTATTGGCACACAGATAGCGCTGTAGGCTCGGTGTGACCTGACCAGCGCCTGCTGTTGGTCGGCGTGGGACAGGCACACACCGCAGCCCTCTGCCTGGCCGTGTCACCATGGGCCAGGCCATGTGCTGCGGCGCCCGGGGCGCAGATGGCCCCGCTGAGGGCACGCAGCAAGGGTCTGGGGCCCCTCACGGCGCGAATCCTGCCAGTGGCCACGGACTCGTGCCCGGGGAAGCCTCCCGACCCGCGGCGCCTCTCGGCGCCTTTGTGTCGCGCAGGAGCCCGCAGCTCCTGCTCTGCGACAGCGTGCTGGTGACCCGGCGCCAGCGCACCAAGAGCAGGCATCTCCTGCTCCTGCCGGATGCCATGGCCGTCGCCAGGTTCAGGTGAGAAGAGCGGCCAGAGCCGTCCTTTCCCCAGCCACCGCCTATGGCCCCTGCCCCCGCGCACCGCTGCTCCCGCAGCTGCTCCCGCCGCAGCAGAAAGCGCCTCCTCGACGCTCCCTGCTGACGCGGCGGGCACGGGCTGCTCACTGCAGCTCTGTCGGGGCCGCAGAGCGGCACGTGCTTGTGCTGCAGCCTGCAGGCTAACGCAGCTGCCGTCGTAGCTGAGCCCTCGCGGACTTTTCCAAGGTGCCCTTGCGGGTGCTGGGGCCGCCCCCAGCACACAGCCACAAGGCGATACCTGCGCTTCCTCCCGGCAGATGTGGATCATCCTTCCTTGTGAAGTACCAGGTGCCACTTCGGGACCTCTGGGTGCTGTGTGGGAAGGATGAGGCGGCATCCGGACGGGAAGATGAGGAGGAGGAGGTTGGAGGCCTCAAGTGCCCCAGGAGCCTTGTCCTCATCTGGCCCATGGGCCCCTGCGTGCTCACTTTTGGGTGAGTGCTGGGGACACGTTGAGGGCTTGTGAGCAGTGCCAAGCAGGCGAGATGTGTCTGGGGTCCTGGGCCTCTGCCCACGATGGGCAGGAGGAGCAGCGTGCGCTGACGCTGCTTCTCTTTCTCGCTGCAGGACGCAGGAGGCCAAGGAGCTTTGGCTGAGCACCATGTTCAGGTGAGGCGTGCCGGGGAGCTCAGCGCGCCCGCGGCGGCGCCAAGGCCACCGGCGGTGCAGAGCTGCCCACAGCGCGGGCAGCAGCGCTGGAGCTGGGGGAGAGGGACCCAGGAAGGGGCCCCCGCGCAGGCAGCAGGGCCGGGGCGACGCAGAGTGCTGCTGCCAGCCAGCCAGTGCAGCGGGAAGGCTCCGGGGCCAGGGTGGCGGCGTGGGGGCGCACGGCTGGTGGGGGGGAGCGAGCAGAGGGGCTGGCAGTGAGCGAGCTCTGCCTTCGTCCCTGCCCTGTGCCCAGCCAAAGCCCAGGAGCCCAGGAGAGCCGGCTCACCCGCCTCGCCTCCCTTCGGCTCCTCATGGAGACCGTCGTGGCCTTCAACGGTCCCGTAAGTGTCGCGGGGTCGTGCGCTGCGCTCCCAGCGCTGCGGCGGGGCCTTGGGGAAGGGCCCTGCGAGCAACTGCTCACGGGACCACTCTGCTCTCTTGCCTAGCCGGGGTCGCTGACCCCTCGCATCGTGGAGGCCCTGCTGGTGGTGCAGGTGAGCGGGAGCTGCCTCTGGCCCAGCCCTTGTTGGGGAATGGCGGCAGCCAGCCGACTTTTGGGAGGGCTCATGGCAGGGGCCATTCCCACAGCGAACCATGTCCTCCGCAGGCACTGAACACTCGCCAGCCCTTCCCGGAGCTGCTGAATTCTTCTGAGGGAGCTGAGGCAGCTCCGGAGGCAGCCGAGGCCACGGACACCTCCGCAGGTAGGACGATGCCCTGAGGACCGGCACCGAGCAACGTGCCGGCTCGGTCATCGATTGCAAGACATGTGGGGCCCTGCTGAGAGGGGCAGGGGGCCCAGGACCTTAAGGCAGTGCTTTCCTCCTCCCACACTTGCCCGAAGTTCAAAGGGGCAACGCTGTTCCCCCAAAGGCATCCCCCATAGCCAACCTCCGTACCCCCCTGCTCTTCACAGCACTACTTCCTAGGGGCTGCCATGGCCCTCTCCTCCGGCACGATACTGTCCCCACAGACACTTGTGTCCCCTCCCGACCTGCTCCTCACCTCCACAGTTGCTTGGGTTGCACCTTGCCATGGGCCGCGCTAGGACCTCTCTGCGGGGAAGTGACCCTTTCCCTCCTCAGAGGCCCAGCACAAAGGAGCTGAGAGCCTCTTTCTCCGCACAGCCCAACCAGGGGCAGCTCTCGAGGAGGCTCCTGCCGTGCCCTGCCCAGAGGCTGGAGCTGCAGGCGGCCCACCAGTCACCGAGGCCCTGCACCAGCCCCGAGCGAGAAGCCCCAGTGGGAGCTGCAGAAATGGCCCCTGCGCCTCTGCCCCTCCACTGCCTCCTCTGCGCACGCCGCGCAGGAGCCTCTCAGAGCCAGCCCTGGCCATGACGGGCGGCTCAGGAGACAGGAGAAGGGCCCAGGGAGGCCCCAGGCGTGCGCACAAGGATGCAGCTCGTCCCCAGCAGCTGCCCACAGAGAAGGAGGCCCTGCAAGAAGAAGCTGCCATCCTAGCTGCACAGCCAGCAGCCGGCTCCGCACCCACCAGCTCCTGCGGGTGCTCCCAGGAGAGCTGCGCGGCCGCCGCTTCTCCCCTTCCTGCCTGCTGCTTGCGGGCCGCGAGAGCTGCAAGAGCCAGGAGGCGACTGAGAAAGAGAAGACCAAGGGGATGGAGGAGGAGAGAGAGAAGAAGGAGAAGGAGAGAGAAAAGGAGAGGGAGAAAGAGAAAGAGAAGGAGAGAGAGAGAAAGAGAGGGCCGCAAAGGCCAAAAGAATGGAGAAGGAAGAGAGCAAGAAAGAGAAGGAGAAGGAGAAAGGGCAAAGGAAAGGCGATAAAGGAAGAGAAATAAATAAATAAAGACCAGTGTGAAAAGAAAGGAGTAAGGAAGGAAAGGAGGAAGGAAAGTGAAGAGAAAGGAGTGGAGAAAGCAAGGGGGAGAAAAGAGTGGTGCCAAAATGAATGGGGAGACAAGAGGGGCAAGTAAAGACAGCAAAGAAGGGTGAGCTAAGATGAGAGAGAAGAAAAAGGAGGGAGCCAAAAAGCAAAGAAGAAAAGGAAAAATAGGAGTGCTAAAGAGGGGAATAAAGGAAGAGGGAAAAAAGAGAAGAAAAAAGGGAGGAAGCAAGGGGGTAGGCAATGATGAAGCAAGAGAGAAAAAAACAGGCAGGGGAACTCAGGAAGAGACAGAGAACTGGGGAATAGGCAAGGGGCATGGAAATGGAAGGAAAAGAAAGGGGGAGAAAGGGTAGAATAAAAAAGCGGGAGATAAGAATGGGGGAGAAATACTGGTGAGAGAGACAGAAAGAGATAAACTGTGAGAAAGGTGTGTTGAGGAAAAAAAGGGGGAGAAAATAATGAAGAGACATGGGGAAAAGAATTAAAGGGAGAAGAAAAGAGGAGAAAAGGGGAAGAAATGGGGGGAAGGGTGTGAGACAAAAAGAAAAGAAGGGGAGATCTAAAAGGGAAAGAAAAGGAAGGTGGAGAAAAAAAAGATGAGGAGAAAGAGGTGGAAAGGGGGAGATAAGAAATGAGGAAAGAAAAGGGGGATAAAAGGTAGGGAGAGATGGCAGAGAAAAGGGAGAAGCAAGAGGGACAGCAAAGAAAGGAGAAAAGGGGAGAGAAAAAGGAGGGGGAAAGCGTAAGAGAAATGGGATAACAAAAATCAGGGGGAACAAAAAGAGAAATAAGGGTGAAGAAAATGGGGAAAAACAGGAGAAAAAGCAGGAGAAAAAGATGGTGAAAAGAAGGGAGGAAGGAGGGGAGAAGAAAAGGCAGGGTAGAAAAGGAGCTAGAGAAAAGACTGGTGAAGCAAAAGGGGAAAAACTGGAAATTCGAGAAAAGGAGGAAAGAGCAGAGAAAAGACAGGGAAAAGAGTCGTGGAAAAGGGAGATGAGAAAAAAGAGAAGAGAAAAGGAGAAGAAAAAGGGGAAGAAAAGGAGGGGTAGAGGAATGGGATAAAAAAAAGGAGAAAAGGAAAAGGGGAGAAAAGGCAGCAGGAGAGAAATGAAGGGAGAAGAAGAGTTGAAAAGAAGAAGGGTGAGGATAAAATGAGGAGAATAAAAGTAGGAAGAAAAAAAAATAAAAGGGAAAGGGAGAAGAAGAAAGCGGGCAATGGGTAGAAAGGGAAGGAAGGGACCAACTGGCAAGCAAGAGCTTCCAAGCACCTTCAAGCACAAACACAGAGATTGCCTTGGGGCTGGATGCCAGCATTTGGCTGTGACCAGCCTGCGTGTCCCAGCAAACGGAAGTGCCCGTTTGCTGGCCTGGAAGCACCTCAGGGCACGCAGGAGCAGAAGCCCAGACACTTCACAGAGTGTGAGACCTGAAGCACAACCAGAGCAAGTGCCAAGAGAAGCGCGGGCTTGAGCTGCCTTCAGCCAACGCATTCACTCCCGGCGACTGGGAATGTCCCGCGGCGTGACGGTGAGCGCTTTCGAGAGACCAGGAACAGGGATCACCCCCGCGGCGTGGTGACGGAGCCGTACATTGCAATTGCTCTCTTTTGCTAATGTGTACTCCTGAATTAGCCTCACGATCATAGGCCCTGGTCCTTAGGGGGACTTCACCCAGCCTGATGTCTGCGGGCATGAGCACCCAGCTAGCAACAAGGACCCCCAAGGCCCCTTTGGAATTAGAGTTAGCAATTCGGAGATGTCAGGGACAGCAGGAAGGACTTCTACAAGCACATGAGCAGCAAGAGGAAGACTAAGGAAAATGTGGGCCTGCTGCTGAACGGGCTGGCTGCCTCAGCAACGGAGGATACAAAGAAGGCTGACTTACTCAATGCTGCCTTTGCTTCCGTCTTTACTGCTAAAGCTAGTCCCCATGAACTACAGAGGAGAGAAGGTAAAGAGGACAGGGCCAACCTCTTCTTGGTGGTGGCTAGTGACAGGACAAGGGGTAATGGATATAAATGGAAACACAAGAAGTTTCATCTCCATATAAGGAAGAATATCTTTCCTGAGAGGATGACAGAGTCCTGGAACAGGCTGCCCAGAGAGGTGGTGGAGTCTCCTGCTTTGAAGCTCTTCAAAACCTGCGTGGATGCCGCCCTGTGCAACGTGTCCCTGCTTGAGCAGGGCGGTTGGACTAGATGATCTCTAGAGGTCCCTTTCACCCTCAACCGTTCTTTAGTTCTGCCATTATTAGTCTTTAACCGTTTATGTGTCTTTACTGTTTCACAAGACAGCTTTACCACTGGAAGAGAGGAAGTCAGTTGCAGTGAATAAGAACTACAAACTGCTGAAACCTAAAATAATGGCTTATATTTATATAAAGTTGCGGCTAAAAAGAAAGGTAAAAACTGTGCACATTGAAAACACATTAGTTGCATAAAGAATCTGTCCAGCAGTGAGTTACCCAATGGAAATCACAATCCGTTAGTTAAACTCTATGCAAGAAGGTGTTGCAACCAGTAAGTATTCCTCTTGTGCACTTGTGAATAATCAAGTGATATGTCTGTGTCCTGGGATGACACAGGATGGGATGATGGCAGTGACAAGGATACTCTGCTCTCCCGCATGCCGGGATGCAGCGAGAGTGCACCCTCCTCCCCGGGACGGGGACTGCTGCCCATACCTGCCTTATTTTTGGCAAGGTGGGTCTGAGAGGGCCAACCGGTGCTGGCCTGTGTGGAAGCTGCCCGCTGCGAAGCAGGACCTTGTGCCACGTGTGCACAGTATCTGATGGCTGCCCTTTAAAAGCAGTTCCCTTCCCACGTGCAGGAACTGTGTTTACCGCTACCCAATGTATTAATGGGACTCTGGGTGCATTTTGCATAATAAACAATTATGACAGAGATCTTAATAGCTCCCACTGCAGACTCAACTTTATCCACCATCTGGGAAAATCTCTCAAGATGACGTTTATTATCCTTTTTTTTTTCTGCACAAGAATATGCTCAGTTGGCTTCCAACAAATCAGCAATCAAACATGCATTTTTCTAGACTGGTTTCATTTGTCATTTTATTGGTTTCTCCTTCTCTTTTTCAAGAGATTATTGGAGATTTTGATTTCTCATAAGCTACTAGTGGAAATTACAGAGAAACCTCATTTTGATTAGTTGATTCCTGTTAGATGAAATGAGCTTAGCTGTCAACCCGCTGTATTTCCTTCAGGATTGTCACACTGTACTAACATCCAGCGTAGTACTGCCTTGCAGCCCAAACACATGTGAGTCAATACAGGGAGAAATACTCTGCTGCTGAGTCAAACTTAATCCCTCTGTTGCTCTACCCAGCCTGCAATGTTCATGTGTCATCTACTTCCATCATACCAATACCTGGCATTGCAAAAAAATTCAGGATGATTGGGGTCTGACAGGTAGCAGTTTGGCCAGGCTCTGTATGGAGAACATCTTTCTCTCCCTGAGGATGCATGCTATCGTCCTTCAAGAGGATGGCTGATACACTCAGAGTGCTTTTGTGCATTTTTATTTTTGGAGAATGCTTTTTTTCTTAATGGCTATATATCTTTTCCCATCCTCTGGGATGGGAAACTGGAATAAAGCAGGTTACTAGAGAGCTTAGCATCAAAGGCACTGCTCTCATGTTTCAGAGGTTTACATCTAATCATGGCATAACATGATAAAGAAACTGCCCTACCTCTTCCTTCCAAAAGCCAGTTAGGATTGTGGGACCCATGCAGCTTGGCAGGTCCAGTGGTTACTCTGGGAAGATTCAGCCATGTGCAACCTGAAGACATGAAGGAAAAATCTGTGAAGCACCTTGGCAGATATCTTAGGCAAAAGCTTCTGAAAATTATTCTAATTTTACATTGGGATTCAGGATATCCTAAGGCAGGTCATGCAGCAGGGTACTCTAGTGGGAAACCTGTAAAGCTGCCAGCTGCTCATGGGTATCCCCAGAATGGCTTCCAGGGACTTGTGTGCTGAGTTGCAGAGGTGTCCATGGGATAGAACCTGTCCTGGCAGGTTTTCCACAGGCCAGATTGGTTTAGTGAGGGGCAGCAAGGCATGCCCAGCAGACCCGGCCTCAGCACCACTGTGGTTGCAGGGACATTCAGTGGCAGAGGACCGGGGCTGGACTTGGCAGCATGGCTTTGCTCGTCTCCGTCTCCATCTCCATCTCCAGCGTGCGGGGGCCCCAGCCAGCCAGCATCCCACGCACGGCTTTGTCCCTCCACCTGGCCATGTCAGCGAGGCCTCACAACCTCCCTGGCGAGGATGTTAGTGCTGTTTTTCAGGTGCTAAACCAAGATACAAGCTACATGTTGGTGCAGAAAGCAACAAGCGAGGGCAAAGGCAGAAGCTGTCCTGGCTGCAGGACAGAAGGGCAAAAATCATCCAAATTCATGGTCCTGGGGATGGGGAAATCTCACTGATGCTTGTTTGACAAAGCAGATGCTTCATTAAAGGGAGGCAGGGATCACACCAAGTCAAAAAGGCACTTCTGACATCAGCTGGGACAGGGGGTGCGTGGAGGGGGCCAAGGCAGCCGGCTGGCTGCTCCCCTGCCGCTGCCGGCACTGCTGTGAAGGAAGCCAGCGCCGGCTCCCAGCAGCTCGGAGCCGACACCAGCACCCGCTTTCCCACCAGCAGCAGTTCAGTCTTATCGTTTCGAGGCGCTACAGATGCAGACTGGCACAGCGTGCTCTGAATCTGTGAAGAGGAGAGGGGAGGGGACGCGCCAAGGGAGGGAGGGAAAGGCACTAGGGAGACGGCGAAACAGAGCCAGAGAAAAAAGCGAAATGGGAATTGCCAAACCTGACAAAAAGCAAATAGTACATTGATGAGGAAAGCGAGGTGAAGAGGCAACAGGACAGGTGAGAGGCAGACACAGGACATAGAAGAGGAATAGAGAAAAATAGACATAAAAAAGGAGAAAAAAATATGCACACACATATATAAAACACCAAAGAAATCTGAGAAAAAGTTAAAGAGAGACAAGGGAAGCTGGTGTATTCATGCGTTGCTGCCTTCACTGCTTTTGTGCCCACGATGCACAGAGATCTTCAGCATGCAGCTGCATGGGCAGTGCCTGCACTCACAAGTGAAGAGCGCAAGACATGGAAGCAAAGCTGGGACAGTGATAGAGCTGCAGAAGGGCTTACTTGCCCCATCTGCTTTAGTCACCTTTTCCTTTCCTTGCTGACCCACCACAGCACGAGGGAGGTCGCCTCCCTGCCCCGGCACCTGCTGGCCCTTTCTCGCTTGTCAGGCCCTCACGGGTGCCTGTGGCTCTGAGGGACCAAGTGCCCCTTCCCAGGGCCAGCGCAGGGCTGAAGGGGGGCAGTGGGAGGAAGGTGTTTCTGCCAGGGCACCATCACCCTGATTCCGCATCACCCCCCGGGTGATTTCAGTCAAGGTGCACGTGCAGAGAGTAGCGAGGAACCCGGCTTTCTGGAGCTTGATTCTTGGTTACTCAAAATTCATATTTTGAAAAAATACAAGTCAAAAACAGTGGGTGCCCCCCCGGCACAGGAGAGGTACCACCAGGTAGCAGGGAGGGGTTCCTGATTTCACTTTGGTCTTGCTGATGGAACCGGGGTGAGCAACCTTGGTGGCCGTGGCGGTGGTGGCGCTCAGACTTGCATGCGTCTGGGGGAAGCATGTGGACAGCATTTCCTGCAGCAGCTGTGAACTTGCAGCACAGAGTCAGACTAATAGGAGAACAAGTGCAAACTTTGAAAAGCACAGCTTTAAAAATAACGCGAGAAGTTTGGCTTTGAGACGCAACCTCTCACTTTCCCTGAGCCGGCAGCGCTGCGCTAAAAAAGTCTGTGCTGAGCCACCCAGTTTTGCCGGTGCTGTGGCATGTCAGGAGACGAAGCGAGCTCTTCCCGGAGCCAGCGGGAAGTTTCCCAAGGCCCTGCGAAACGCTAGGACTGGGCCCAGGGTATTTAAAATGATTGCCGGCTTTGGAAAGGCCCCCTTGGTGAGCCCAGTGGGGAGGATCGAGAATGAAATCCGCATTTCCTCGCGCTCCTACAGCAGCGTGCCTGCCACTTCCCTGGTGGCGGCTTGCGAGGCGCGTAAACGGGCCCTGCGAGGGTGCCCAGGAGAGCTGTCCCTGCCCAGCCGCTCTGCCCTCTCCTTCCCGGCGCGCAGGGGGCCTGCAGGCGGCGGCCGCGCCAGGGACGGCGGGGGCTGAGCGCGCGCGGCGCGCGGGGCTGCAGCCCAGCCTTGGCACTGCCGCCTGGATGCGAATCCGCAACAATGGGGAGGCGCCGGCTGCCAAATCCCAACACAGCAGGCGAGGCTGGGTTCAGCTCGAGCGAAACGAAAACTATGTAGGACCCTCCATTTTGGAATAGAGCTAGCAAGGTCTGGCACTTGGGATTCTTGGCACCCACAAGTGTCTTCGCTCTTTCTTATCCCCTCCTGTTCCCAGTAGATTTTGCATCCTTTACAATGGATAAATTATACATGCAGAGTTTACTCTCCTAGCTGAGCTTCGAGAATACCCCAGTGCCAGCCAAGGGAACTGGTGCATGGGGGAATAGCCAGGAAGGTCTAAAATAGTCTGGCCATGTGATTTTGGAGATTAAAAAAAAACCCCTTCCCCCAGGGCATTTATATATAAAAAAAAAAAAGTGAACTTTTTTGTGGGGAGACAGTCATGAAGTGCAACGAGTCACAAGCTGGGAGCTCTGGGTTTCCTCCCGGGTGCACTAATGGCTCCGTCTGGGCCCTTGGGCAGCGTATGCAGAGCTGCAGTGTGAAGGGAGAGGAAAGCCATGTGTGTGTCCAGAACTAACCTAGGCTGAGGCAAAAGCAGGCAGTGTATGGAAAGTGAGAAGACAGCAAAACATTATGTTTCCTCCCTCTTTGGCTTGTGCTGAAAGATCAGCATGAAGAGAGGATGTACCTGTGCACATAGACATAGATTATTCCATGTCGTCTCTTTGTAAGAAGAAAAAAAAATGGCAGTGATAAGAAAGCCTAAAGAGATGTAAATCTGCCTTTGCACCAGGAACCAGCTCAGATAAGTGAGAAACTCATGCTCACGAGCAAGCCCCATGCATTTCTTTCCCCAGCCGGCTCCCACAAAGCTCCCTCCCCTAAGGCACCCACTGCACCCTGCCCAGGACCTCACTGTCCTCCTTGCCACAGCCGGTGATGGCCGTTGCTGGAGGCCAGCGGTGCTGCTGTATTAACGAACCTCTTAATTATGGCTACAGGGTTGTACTACAAGCATCTGATTCTCATTTGAATTCAGGCAACTTTAAGCTCTTTTGGCAGGATAAAAGGGCCTTAAAGTGGATTCCAGTCACATGTGCGCTTGCTTTTAGACTCCAGTGTGGTGCCAGCACGATGTAAAGGGGCCTCCATGAGTCGGAGAATCAGGCCCTGCATATTTTACACTCTTTTGTAGCTTGCTGTGACTCTGCTTATCTCTAACAGTTAAAAACTGAGTGCCAATGGTCTACACGCTGGATACGTATCATGCAAAACCAAATATAGCACGGCTCAAGAACACTCTTTGCATAATGTACATATGTATTTCATTTATTTTTGTAAAAATTCTGCTTAAGCATATGGAAGGGAAGGAGTGATAACACTGCCTAGAGGCAGATATAATGTGGTCAGGCAATGTGCAAGCTTCCTCACACAGCTCGAGGAATGTGCCTGAGTTTGAAGTTGTTATATGAGTATATGAGTCCTGGACAATTCCTCAGCAGAGAAGCAAGTAGGTCATACAGATGATTTTGTAACAAGGGTCTTCCTGTGCGCCCAGTGGTGGAAAGCCTTCAAGCACATTTCACCTAGGGCTTATGTTTTCTAACCCAGAACTATGGATGTGCAAGACTCTGGCTGAAAATAACCATGTCGATCCATATTTAGGAGCCTGCATGCATGGATTTTTCTTAAAACTTTTGGCTTGCCATACAGACACAGTCCTACAAGCACTTCTACAAACCCTGTATTTTACATTGCATATCAGAACCGCTGCAGCCAGTTGCGGAAAAAAAAAAAAGAAATAAAGGCAAGTCACTAATAGAAAAATAAGAGCACTTAATAGAATTTAAAGCTCCTTGTCCATTGTCTGCCTCTGCCAGAGAGGTGCTGGGCTCTTGCCAGTGTTTCAAACAAGACTTCAACTATATTTATCTCCAAATGTGCCTCTGTCCATGATGCTTTATTTCTATTCTCCTTATATGCAGATTAAAAAATATTTTTAAAAAACAGTGACTGCTGCTAGAGTGTTGCGGAAAACTGCATGTTCACTCTGGCATGGCAAATTTGCTTCAAGCTGTGGCAAGAGCCGGGATCTATTAGACATTGCTTTACAGGTACCAATGTGCTTATCCAAAGGCATCTCGAGGCCTCGGGAGCTCTGGCACACCTGAGTGCCAGTTTTGGGACCTGATCTTTTGAGCGTATTGCACCTTGAGTAGGGAAAGTGCTTAAACATAACCTTGAGTTTGAGTTTAAGTTTCTTAAAAATACTGAAGCATATATTTAGCTGTAAGTGTATAATTTAGTGTAATTGATTAAAAGCAATGCTTCCCTGAACTGTGACTTCAAAAGTATATCTAAGCTGCACCAGAGTCAATGAATTTTATTCCTGAATAGCTTTAGCTATTGGCTGGTACTGACAGGATCAAGGTCTAAATGGCTTGACAGAGGGGAAGGCTCATGAAAGGGAGATTACAGAGAAACAGAGATTACCTGCATGTGGTTGTTCATGGGCATAGGCACAGGGGTATCTTGTAGATCTAGGTTTTTACATGTGATTTTAGCTCACAGGCTTTTCTTTAGATATCCGGGGACTCCTTGGGCATGGTGTTATCCTTCTGGCATACAAACACTTTCTGTTGAGAGGCTACTTTGCAGCAATTAGAAAGACTGATCTGAATGAGAAGAGGTTGGAGCACAGAAATTTGAAGGGAACAGTATGTTATCAGGGTAAGAAAATATGTCACGGAGGCACCAGCATCCAACAACAAATTACCTTTTTCTGTGTCATGCTCTCCCTTTCTATCCAGAGCCAGATTTTAATCTAATTTTTACTGGTACAAATCTGTTTACTTAATATACTCCTATGCAGCTGTAACTGAGAATAAAATTGGATCTTGGGCTGCTAAATGGGGCCTGGACCCAGAGGAGCAGTTAAGCGTACATTTAGCATGAAGTACAAGAGCCACTCCACTGAGGTCAGGAAGGCTACTCCCAAGCGTAAAGTTAAGTATCATTTTCAAGAACTTGGAGCATATAGTTCACAAGAGCTGGTACCTCTCCACCTTCCATTTCTGCTTAGATACATCAAGACTTCCAAAGTTTTCACATTAATATAGTGAGTTTTTCAAAGGGAAATATTACTGTTTTTTGCCTTCCTCAGAGAAAATCTGACATCTAAATTAAGGGGTGAAATTCATTTTAGGAAAACTGCAAGAGTAGAGACAAAGATGTCTCCATTTTACTTACTTCCATCCCTGTAACACTCTTTGTACTTGGTTGCACCTGCAATGAAAGAATTAGAGTATGGGTATTTGTAACAGAATCTATGGTTCACACACTGAATTTTAATTTAATTTATTAATTGAAGGAAGAATTAAAACAAAAAAAGAAGGTTTATTTGTCCAGAAAACTCTGAAATGCCTTCTATTTTTAGTATGCTCTGCAAATGCCTTTCATGCAAATGCATATACACGTATACATACATATATCTATGCTAAGTAAATCAACTCTGGTTTCTTATTCACTCCGTTAACAAGCTTTGAAAAGGCTTTGACATTTCCTTTTTTTGTGAAGGGATTCTGTTTTTTAAAGAAACGATTATACATGCATATCATAAAGGTATTTTTACGCAGCCTGCATTCATGATACCTGCGTTCATACTAAAAGCAATCTTGCAGTCTACCAAGCTGAATACCAACAAACTTTTAAGTTTCACTTAAAATTAAGTGAACGCTTAAGTGCCTTGCTGAACTGAGGCCTTACCCAGTAATCTGCAGTTTTGAGCTGACATCTGAGGGAGTGAGTCAAACCACCAGCATTTTAGTAGCTGATGCCAGGTGAGAATTAAGACTCCTCTTTTTATCCCAGTCCTTTATTCCATGTAGCTCTACTATCATTTAAAAATGATAACTTTCCAAAGAGCTATATTTGTCAGATGAGATGAATGCCCTATTTTATTCCAAAGTCTCAGTACAAGCATGAGCCAGACTAGAAAAGCAAGTGTTTTGGATGATTTAATTATGTGTTTCCCTGTGAGCAGGGCACTTATGGGTGGGAGGGCGGTGATGATGTATCAGGAATGTGCTTACACTCCCCTTGCCACTGTTTGGACCTGTGGTCGCATGGGGACAGACATCATCAGTCACACTGTCTTATGTCCTTGGTACATCTGCTCTTGCAGCTGCAATTCAGCCACATCAGCCCTGGCTGCACCAAGTGGGTGGCTTGAGAAGTTTTTCAGTAAAAAGTCTGTTGTTCAGATCACTGGTATAAGCCTCCATCCTGTTGGCAGAGAGTCAGTAGGTGACTACCATGGACTTCCTCAGTGCAAAATCACCTCTTATAAAGTCATCCAAAGTCAGAGGGAAGCCAAGAATCCCTTTAGCTGGATTGTGCCCTGCAGGGTCCAAAGCAAAGATTTATGTTATACATACACCTCAGATGGAAACAACCTGGTGCTGACGTCCACTGATCCAAAGACATCAGCCAGCAAATCCTTTCTGGAGCCTAAATGCTGCTCTCCCATGAAATACACAAGCAGGAGCAAAGGTAGGAAGCAGGTCCCAACCTACAAATGCTACAACAGCTGCAAAACAGCAGCCAGTCTGGGTTCAAATGGAAGAAAATCTGAAAAGAGGGTGACTAAGTCCCAGTATGAAGACTGAAATATGCAGTGTTCAGGAGACATCTTGGTAAATTAGATGTTTTCTACAAGTAGAAGGATGTTTCCTAATAGCACCTCCTGCCCATGTCCGTCAGCTGCTTTGTATGACTTTCCATTTTGCTTCAAGCTAACTGTACTGAGTGCCAAAGAAAATGAAAAAGGGATTATTTTACACCCAAGTCAGATATCCCATAAGAAGGGGGGCATCCTGCTGAGCCAGGCAGTTACCACATAGTGGTAATGCATAGAAAACAGACATCGTCTTTGAAAAGCAAAACTCTCCAGGGGATCACTGCTCTCCCCGAGAAAATATCATTTACTGTGCACCAGCTCCATTTGCTCAAGGGACATTTCTAACATATCTCCTGGATTTTAATTCAGTTCAGATTGTCACATCACACCAAGCAATGAGCTGCCTTCAAGGAGTAAGAACCTCTGGCTCAAAGGATTTAGTTTTGCTGGTTATAAATATTGTTTATTTATGAAGATTAATGAAGGAGCAGCCAGTGCGAAGCACAGTAAGTTAACAGAGGCAGAGCACTGACATCCCGTCTCCATGGGACAGCTGTCCTGGCATACTTGGACTGGGTACAGGAGGAACAACTGCTTCCAGCTCTTACTTTGTGCTGGGTTTTCAGCACTGGACTCCAATCTGAGAGGTGAAGAAAACGTGCTTCCGTGTCATCTGCATTCCGAAGGGAAGGGAAGGAAAGGGAAGGAAAGGAAAGGGGAAAGAAGAAAGAAGACAAGACAAGGAAAAAAGAAAAAAAAAGAAAGAGAAGAGAAGAGAAGAGAAGAGAAGAGAAGAGAAGAGAAGAGAAGAGAAGAGAAGGGGAAAAGAAAAAAGAAAAGGAAGAAAAAAGAGAGAAAAGAAGGAAAGAGAAGAAGGAAGAAAGTCTCACATTTTCTGTGGCATCTCAAGCTGAGGGGAAAGGCCGAGATAAATGGATACTTTCAAGGTCATTAGCTTGTCGAGCTCACAGTTTGTATCACACTGCCAGAGCTCTGCTTGGAGAGGTTATAAATGCTTTTCGGCTGGAGCAGGGAGCTCATTGTTGGAGTTTGGATCCTCTGCTTGGCTGACAGTGAAAAATCTAAATTCTGGTGGATCAGGGCTCCCTCACCGCCGCCTCATCTGGAAGGTCTTTTGTCTATTCATCTCAAAAAGAAAACACAATGAATTTGATGTGCAATTGAAGATATTGCAGTGTCTCACCAGCATGGATGCCATTGCCATAAATGCGTCTGGGCAGCTGACCTTCCTTTGGCCCACCAGAAAAAAGGCAAGGTCCAGCACTGCTTATTATCTAAGGAAATCACCTGCCATGTCCAAGCCATGGACAGTCTGCTCAGCAGGCAGCCCCACCATCTAAAGAAGAGAGAAAGGGAGGGAAGGAGTTAGAGACTGGAGGGCTACGGCTGTGTTTCTTGTCCCTTGCAGGAGAGTGGCTGGTTCTTGGTGCTGCGCTCTTCCATACCCAGTGGCTACTCTGAGTCCAGGTTCTGACGAAGTGACTCAGAACCTTTAAACCATCTAAAAGGGAACCTGGAGTCACTCTACCTTACCACTTTGCAACCCATCAGTGAAGCTGGGTGGCGGTAGTGGACACTGAGCGGCAGCCAGCGAATAACCTGGTCACCAACAAGTAACCCTGGAGCTTTTGGCCCAGCACCTGGCACTGATCAGCCTTGGCTGAAAGTTCCTGTGTCATGTTATCTAAGATAAGAGAGCCTTCCTTCAAAACCTGCATTTGTGCACTCACCCAGGTGCGGGCTGGGTTTGCTTGGCAAAATATACTCTATCCCTGACATCTTGGCTTCGTGGACTCCAAGTGATTCCGAAATGCTGCAGATAAATTGCTGCTTGGGGTCAATGCCACAGATGGAAATGGATAGAAAATTCCAGCTATTTGGTGCACAGTCAGGCCAGATGTTTTATGGCCTCTGGTGGAATATCAGTAAATGTATTTCACAGTAGTAAAGGTCAAAGACGGACTCTAAAATAAGTGGAGCCAGCATTTTGATGGCTCTCAGATTAAAGGAATATTTAGTGGCAGATAATATCAGCAGAACAAGCTTCTAGGACAATAACTGGAGAAAAGTTTTAGCAATGGCAGGGAGAGCCCACAACGCCTCTTTGAACTTCAGTTTTAAATGCAGTGCCCACAGTACCTTGATGGGGTAGGCGGGATTTAGCTTTCTTCTTCCAGGACATGAAAGGCACCCTAATAAAGACACCCAAGCCTCTGTGCCTCTCCACTGCATGTAGCTGAAACATCTCCTTTGCCTATTCACTGCATTTGATGCTCAGCGTTTCCCGGCCCTGACACGAAGCGCAGGGAACCTGGCGGTCTGGTCGCAAGAGCAGGGCTGTCCCCAGTGGCCGCTGGCTCCAGCCGGCCCAGCCTCCTGCTCAGCTGCGTGGCAGATGCCTTGCCCAGCTCTCCCTCACTGTCACCTCCAGAGCTCAGTCTCAACTATTATTTATTCGCATTTAGCCACAGCAGATTTTGCAAGACAGCCAGTCAGATCTGCCATATAACTGCCAGATACAGGTCCATTTCACTACTTCAATTTATTCCCAAGACAATCTTCTGCAGAAGCTTTAGTTTATATAAAGATCTGTCCCCAAGTCTATAAACTAGGAGCTACAACACAATTTGGAGGTGGACAGAGCATGAATTAGCAGTGCTCTTTTAGAAATATTTCTTAAATGGCACACAAAAACACTGAGAACAGATGTTATATTTCTTTTGGAGGACTAAAATGGGTCAAACCTTATAGCAGAGTTTCTAGCTGCCACATAGAGTCTGTCCTATATTTCTTAGGGTGAGACAGGGAAACATTGACTCTCTTGGTGCCATTATCTAGAGCTCCTGGGAGCTCTTCTCTAAAATGTTACTGAAGCAGTAGTGATATGCATAAGAGGAAGATCAGGTTTTGTCTCTTTGATACTTTCATTTTCAGAAAATAAATGATCTACAATTCTAAATCAGACAAAAATAATAATAATAAAAAAACAGCCCAAAGGTTACTATCGCAGAAGGGAGAATTTGGGCAGAAAACAGATCTTGCAAAACGTGAGTAAAGTCCAAGCAGCTGTGAATGCCCCAGGTATGGTTTTACCACAAGGTAGCAGCCTAGAGAGAGGGCAGCTCGCTGACCCATCCAACACCAGGCACGTTGCTCAGATCAAGCTGCAGGTTGAACCTGGTTGGCATGGCAAGTGCCAACTTTGGCTGTGGTGAAATGGATCCTCATAAGACATCCAAAGGGCTTACTGACAAGTAGCCGAGACACCAAAACATGCCGCCTTCATGCAGGACCAATCCTGTTTGTCACTGTTCTGTGACGACCTGCAAACTGAACAGTTTCAAGCTGACTCAACAGCTGGAGAACAGTGAGCAGCTCCTCTGACAAATATTTTACCTTCACCTAAATGTGTTCAGTTTGCCTAGCAAAAAATTACAACTCAGGATTCCTATGAAGTTCGTTCTTGTCTCAAGTAATGATTTCTAGTTATGGGCAGTATTCTGAAGAATTGCCTTCATGTCATCTGACATTTGTTGAAAAATGACATTTCCCTAAGTTGCATTGCTTAAAAGACACACTCACTTTCTCTGCATATTGCCCAGATATGTGTCATTCTGTACTGTCTGTAGGCACTCTATGGCTGTTGTAGCGTTTGAGTTAGTTGAAAGAGGAAAACTAGGCACAGGCAGTGTGTCTGTATTCCCTTCTAGCAGGCCTCCAGGACATCAAGAAGGAGTCAAGTTTTGACTCTGGTGAAGACATCAGGAAAAGTGTCCCCATCTCCCTGTGGAGACAGATTTCTGCTCTTGAATCCAAGGGACAAGAGCAACCAGGACAAGAGGGTGAGGCGATGCGTATCCGGGGCAGGATCACCAGGCTCTCACCAGCACCTGTCTGATTACTCTTGTTTGGCTTGTGCACAAGCAGCCCTTTGGGAGAAACATCTCTGCAGCAACAAGGGATACAGTAACGGGAACGCACTCACACTGGGACCAAGTAGGCCATAAGTTGAAACAGGCTATCACACGCAAAATCATGTCACTACATTTGCTAGTACCAGTGAAAACATACCAGTTTTAATGCTTTAAATAAACTGACCTAAAATATCCTATCCAGTCAGAAAAATGTCAAAAATTCGTTGGAAGCTTACTGAGGCAGCAAACAACACAAAATAACTCAGCTGTTCAAGACTGTTTGTATTTCATGGCATTTCTTGGTTAGTATGCACTGGTAAAAGTTGTTTGTTCTTTTTGAGATGACGTGGTTTTGCTGTGCAACATCAACTACCCAAGGGATAAATGGAGGTGATGTGGCAAATGTCCACCCTTGATCAGGCTTTTCTTAAAAGGTTTAAATGACAGTTGACTCTCCTGGATTTTTACCTGCCTGAGAAGTGATAAAAGTGTGAAGTGTGAAGTGGCAAGAGGCTCACAGCTGTGCTGGACCATGAGGAAAGAGGCAGCATAGCTGTTGCCTCACAGACGAATGACAAGCAGACTTAAGAAGGCCCTGAGTTCCCACCTTGTCCTAAAGAAACAATGCAGGGAGGTGATGCCAGGCTCTGAGAATTTTGGTCGAACAGAAATTGGATGTGCTCCCCAGTTGGTCAAGAGGAATGGAAATTAAACTGCATGAACTTGAACAAAAGACTAATCACTGAGAAGGGTGAGGGGAGGGGAACAGAGAGGAACCACCAACAATTAGTACTTTACAGGCTTTGACAGAGCCATTAATGAGGGATAATATCCAATTAAGGAGGAGGATGGAAAATCTGGGGAATGCTTGTATATATTCCAATCTTCAACCAGTAAATTGCATGTGGCTCCTCCCTATTCCCCTCCTGCAACTCTGATGATCTTCTAAATGGTAAAAAAAATGTTCAAGTGAAATATAGTTGAGGGAAGTATTTGGACCTTACAGGTAGGTGGCTTACTTCCCAGATGTTCCCTGGTCACACGCCTGACCAGAAATGCATGCACTGAGGGTACGTAAAAGGGAGCTTAAAAGGATCTGGCAAGGATTTAACTCAATTAAAGACTGTGGGAGGGTTCAGGTTCACATCGTGAGGCAAACACAGGATGACTAACAGATATAAAACTGAAAGGCACTTAACATGGCAGAAGATGGATAATGTTCCTCCACAGACATGGTAAGGCTGGAACTTTGGAGACTGTCATAAAGCATTAGGGCTTTTTCTTGGTTATCAGAAAGGTCATCAGCAGCTTGGAAATGCAGATTTCCTTTCTTTTCCTTTTTTCCTTCCAGATTTCCTTTTTTTAAAAAAAAAAAACTTTCTACCTATTTCAGCATTTCTTTAAATGGAAACCTCTGTTGATGTGACCTAAATCAGCAATGTCCTGCGTAAGAAAGAGAAATAACTCACAGTCTCCAGTGTCTCAGAAATGCTTGTCTGGACTGACAGAGAAAGAGTCTGTTTCCAGAGAGTATCCTGTAAAAATACCTAGTAGAATTTTTCAGAATTCTGAATTGTCCTTTTTTTTTTCCCCCTGGTAATTTTATTTTTAAGACAGAAAAAAAACCCAAAATATTAATGGCGTCAGCAGTAGGTTGCTCTTTAGCACCTTTCTTAAAATGATTCCCAAAGAGGTTTTTGGAGTAAAGCTAAATTAATTTATCTAAATCTTAGCACCTGCCATATAGTAGGAAAGCAGGAAGAAATTCTATTTTTTTTCCGTAAGTCCTTTTTCCTCCTCAAGCTTTATGATTAAATTCTCTCTCCACTGTTGCTATAAAGGAACAGAACCTTACATATTTACATTTACAAATGGGTTCTAACAACATAATCACCGAGTTCTCAAAGGTCTTTTAAGGGACTTTACTTATTCTCACTGACCTTTTTTTTTTTTTTTACCTCCATAGAGATGTGTATACTTAATCCCTTTCAGTCGTGGTATATTCAACCAGAGGTTATTGCATCAGGGAAAGTTACAGATACCATTTTTTTTTCCCAGGCTATGGCCCTTCTGTGTACACAAAGGCACAATACAAGGAAGATTAATATCAGCTTCTGCTTTGCCATTCCAAGCCCCTGCTAACTGTAAATAATATTTTAGCAAAGATCTTGATGCATCATGATCTATTGTGTTGCAGTGATGATGCTGCTTGTTATGTCTTTAGCAGTGATTTATCATCCTCTGCAATGACACAAATCACGGATGGCTCATGACACTCCAGGATGTATGATCTCTTAGTGGTGGCAGTGATGAATTTTGCGCTTAGATCATAACATTTTGAAACCTGGGATGTGGAGCTGATCCTTTGCTTTTTATTTATAAAAGATACCTAAAGCAATAAAATCCAGTCTTTGTTAACAATGTGTCAAGTAGCACATCTCTCTCTTTCATGATGGCTTGATACAGTTAATTTTGGCTAAGCCTCAAATGGTTATCAAGCAACTCCAAATTACTCATTCCTTGTGCTTTTCTCCTACTACCTTCTAACCTTTAATGTCCTCCTCCTGCATTCTGGTCCCAGGGACATATTTTGAAATTCTGCTGCATGTATAATGAGTATAAAATGTTCCTCTAGGAGCTGGAGTAAGCTCAGATGTTTGGGTACAGTAGGCCCATTCCGACACAACAAGCCTACGCTCAAGCTGTGATCCCAACAGAGAAGAAAGCTTTTCAGGTCTGAGCTGCTCTCATCCAGTGAGCTAGTGCCATATCAGCTCTGCTCTGAGGAAGTGGAAGTTCTTGCTTTTATTTATTTTTATTCTGTGGCAGCAGAAAGCCTCAGGTATGAGAGGACAGACTGAGGTGTGGGGTGATTGAAAGATTCTCCATCTTCACTGCTGGGTCCTTGCTGCAAAGATAAGGTAGTTTTGTTTAGGAAATTACTGTGATAATACTGTTTTTATGGTGGTGGCATTGAAGAAATAGATGTCAATGTCAAAGGCAAGAAAAAAAAAATGCCCAAATAAATCATATGGGAACAAATTCTGTCCTCAGTTGTAAGTATCCAAGGAGTTACATCAGCTGAAATGAGGACACACTTCAGACCACCTGAAGTCTTTGGAATTATTTGAAATCTAAAACTGAGTGAATGTTCTGTGTTCCCCCACGGATGAACCCAGAAGGACTCATTGTGTCACCAGTCCCCTTGGTCTAAGACTAAATAGAAGGGGACCCTCCTAGCATTGGCCCTGATTTTTCTGCCCATTCCCAGAAGCTATCATGAAAGTCCCGCAGACCTCTTGAGTGCCAAGGTCCCCAGCTGCTGATGCTTTTCTTGTCAATCTAGGCTATAAAGCAGCACCTGCAGCTGAACACAATGCTGAAGTCATGAGTTTGCCATTCTTTGGGGGGTCACAGGCAGAGATGTGCTGCGTGGCTGTATGGGCTCCCAGCGCTCACACAGCCAGGCACAACTGAGGTGGGTGGCCAGGGTGGCATCTTCAAGTGGGCCGTGGGAAGCCGAGACAGCTTGGCTGAGATGCCCTGTGCCCCTCAGCCTAAATGAAAGCAGAGAGGCTCTGGTATGGTCCATCACCACTGGATGGAGCAAAAGGGGTGGGTGAAAAGCACCGTGGAGGTCTCCCAGGACCTTGGGCTGGCTAGCTGCCTGTCCTGGCCCTGGCCCCACTCAGCTCTTAGTGAAGCTGTTAATAACCTGGAGTCAGTTTTATCCTCTGCTAGCAGGGACTGGGTCCCCTCTGGGTGCCCACCTGCTGCTGAGTGCCAAACCCTGGTCGTCCTGCAGCCACCCTCAGCCGCAGCTGCTATGCCGTGGTGGGGGGCTGGCATGGGAGCCAGCTCCGCAGGTGCTATGTCGGCTACGGGCTCCCTCATGGCCAGCACACGCTCGGCTGGAAGGGCCTGCACCAGCACCCGGCACATTTGCTCAGCCCAAACAACAGCCATGGGCTGGGGGAGGGCTGGAGGACCTGGCCCAGGATCTGCTTTACACCAGCTCCTGCCTTGTCCTGCAACAGGGGCTCTGTGTTGCTCCCACCATGCAGGGCTCTGCGCTAGGGCGATGTGGGCCGCTCGGCACGTGGGCGCTGAGCAGCCGGCGCACAGCTGGGTCCCAACTTCATTCGGGGGCTTTGTTTTGGTCCTGTGTCAGGGATGTGGCACTCTTCAGCTGTCGCTTGGACTGTCTTCTCCTGCTCTTTCAAAAGACACCTGGAAATAGTGCTCAGCTCAGGGCTTTGCTGGGCGTCTGCAGCCTGTCCTACACGCTCTCTGCAACACTGCTCGTGTTCGCGTACTTCACCACTGTTGACAGTCAGCTCCTCTCAGCAGCTCACGCCACGTTACAAGACAGAGGGGTGACTGTGCGCGTGGTGCGCCATGTGTGACTCCAGGCCTGGCACGAGCTGGGCTGCGGCCCAGAGGAGCCTGTTGTGTGTGGGACATCCCTCGCCTTGCTGTGGACAAGTGTGAGGCAGAGGACAGTGGGCAGCCATGTCAGGAAAGTTGTTGTTTGACCATGCACAGCTCTGTGGGATGTGGACAAGCTGGTCTCTCAAAACTATGATGGGGTCAGATCCGGCCACAAGCTGTCATATTTCAAAGGATTGTGTTTCTTTCCTAGTCCTTTCCTCAAAACACAGAAATCCGAAGCCAGTTCATTAACTGGAAGAATCCATTTCACATAAGAAAACATCCTTATTGAAGGCAGGAGCTTTCTCTAAAACGTCACAAAATAAGAAGTATAATTATTAGCTTGAGACAGCCAAGCACCATGGAAAATTTTACCTCAGGTTGTGAATGTTCAGTTAGTTTGGATATAAAAAAAAATCAAAGTTTTAGAATAGAAAATCCTGGGCAGTCCTTCTAATAATCTTCTCTGCCTGTATTTTCTGTAACACTATAATTAATTCATTGTATGATACTGTATTACTATGATAGGCAATCTTGTCTCCTAAGAACCGCTTGATAGAGAGCAAGAAACAAATGCATTATCCCTTCTTTTTAGGTTACTTAATCCAGAGCAGACAGCTGCAAAAATAAATATCATTGATTTAGGTGGAAATCGTCCTAATTATTAGTTTTAAATGTCCAGTTCCGGAAAGGGAGCATTTGTAGGTGGCTTGCAAAAGTGAGAGGAATAATTTGTGACACAGCTTTGCATTGTATCACATTTCTCTAGTGCATAAATGTGTTTGTCACTGAAAATCTTAACAGTGGGTATTTTACACTTAAATACTTCAACCACTTATAACACTTTATAAATATGTTTTTGAAAGTTAGAAATATACACCAAGAACAAGCTTACTTCTTTTTGTATGCAACACTTTCCAATATACTTCTCACCATTTTATATTCTTGCTTTACAATAAACACTAAGTATTTTCACCCCAATATACTGAAAATGTTGAAAGAAGGACTGTATGAATAATGTAAAGTCATATCACACGTCTGTTCAGACAATACCCTGGGCACTGGACAACGGATTTAATTAAAACTGGATTTCTTTTGTCCTCAATGAGTACTCTAACAACCCTGCTGTTAAATAAATAAAGATGATTCCTTGTCTTTGAGTTTATAGAAAACATTCCTTTTTTTTTCTTTTTTTTTTTCTTTTTTTTTTGAAGAGGAGCCCAAATCTTTTGAGTATACTAAAATAGTGATGAAAATAATATGATGGCTTTGTTCTCCATGTTTTTATATATTTGTTTTAGTCGAAATTCTCTGTTGAATTTGACCTGAATTTTCAAATAAATTTGAGCTGCCCTTAAATACCATTTATGGAAATGCCTAGTATTTCCCAAAATATGACCACGAAGACAAGAGTAATAATGACAGTTGCTATTATTCAGATAATTCTACCAACAATTTCTTGTTTCTTCTATGCTTGTTTTTTAATGTGTTCCTACTTGCAACAGCATAGTATTTTGCATCCATTTTGCTATGTCTTTTGCTTCTTCCTATACGTTGGCATAGATTAGGGCACCCTTGTTATTTTGCAGCTCCTCAGGTGTACAGCACAATTGCTTCTTTTTATATCGTCAGGAGCAAATTCTGGTGCTACTCCCGTTTGCCTCAGATGTAATGCCACTGAAACCAAGTTGCCTGAACACAGAGTTGTGTAACACTGGAAAAGCAGGGCCCTTATCTGTATAATGACTTTCACATGTTTTGCTTCATAATGCCTTTCTCTGCACACATTTATATTTACAGTTTACTTGCTTATTTCTGTACACCCCATCTTACAAATCTGGTTCCTTTATATTCAGTAGTCATCACTGTGATCTATCTGATCTAGACAGCTGTGCCGAGGCAGAGGGTTTTGAAATATTAGTGTAGAAAAATGGAAGTCTTTTACCACACTTGCATTCATTCTAGTGGTTATCACTGCAACAGTTAACAAAAGACACAAAGACATCCATACCCAGAACACAGCATATGAAGATTTAATTTTTTTTAAAGAAATGGCACATACATTCAAATAACTGCTACTTTTCCCATTTGGCAAGGCCATTGTTGTGGCTAATGTATGTATTTCTGAAAACAATGATGCATTTCCAATAGTATCTTCCATGATTTTTTTCAATGAGCAATAAAGGAGGTTGAGGTGGGATGTGTTTTATCCCACCACATTATATCATTCCTCTTTTTCCTCTTTGTTGGATGGCAATCAGGAACCCTCATGCCAAGCTTGGGAAGCAACAGCATCTGGCTCCTTGGCAGATTCTGCAGGCGGTCTTGTTGCCAGCCTTTAAGCTGTGTCTGGGTCTGCTGCATGGTTTGGCTGCAGATGGGCTCGCTGGGTTGCCTTGTGCTGATGGGTGCCAGTTTTGGCTTACCTTTGATTCTGAGGACTTTACTCATTTTTATTCATTTGTGAATAAGGGCCCATCCAAATGCTTCGTGAAACCAATATCAAAGTGCACTGATATTTAAAATGAAAAAGAAAGGAGGCCACCCCGCTCCCCCCTCTCCTCCCCAGGCTGAAACATTATAATAGCATCTGCAAATGGATCTGGATCTATCAGTATTTCCATTATAAATCAGAGGCTTAGAGTTTAGCCATGAATATTCCTCACAGAATGAAATGCAATGCTGCTGTTAGTACAAAAAAGTGCCGAAGATGTTTCCAGACCACCTAAGCTTTGCAGCACACACTTCCCCTCTTCCAAAGGGGCTTGTTGTGGAAAACTGGTAGTCTAAAAATTTTTGAGTAACCTTCCAAAAATATCTATAGGTTCTCAAACAGGCGGTCTATAGGTCCCTGGGTTCTGGGAGCTGAGGTTTCATGCAGATCCAGAGTCACTTCCAAGCTTTGTGCTTAGGCGTCACAGAAACTCCCCAAAGAAATCAGGGAGTAGCGCGGCTCCCTCGCAGGCAATCGCAGCATGCACACAGCTCCCCGCAGCTCCCGGCGGCCTGGCAGAGATGAGTGCTGCCGGCCAGGACAGGGACGCAGCTGACACACTGGCCAGGGGAAGCTGCTCCCAGGGAGGCATGGGGAGAGGCTGAGAGGTGGCTGTGCTCTTCTCCATGGCGTTGGTCTGGTGTCAGTGCTGGGGAGACACAGGGGTGCACACAAGCACACCTCAGCACTGTGGGCCTCCTCAGCTGCAAAATTAAGCCTTCAGAATGCAGTGAGGCTCTTAACATTTTGGAACAATCCTTCGTGGGAATACAGGATGCTGGTACGTGCATCTACTGTCCTCCGATGGATGAGAGATGGCTGTTTGTTTATTTTAAGGTGTGCGCTTTGGGAGCAGTTTTATTTACTGGGGAATAGCGTCTTCTGAGCAAGGGGCCCCATAAACTCCCATCCCCAAGGATCTGGGCATGCGCAAGGCTGGGAAGGGCCCATCAGCACCCTCTGGAAGTGTGTGCATGGCCATCCAGGTGACAGTGCTTTTGGAAACACCGCTGAGCGGGCAGTGAGAGGCCACAGCGGTCCGCGCCGGCTCCCCGCGCGCCCCGCTTGCCTGCCGAGCGCTCCTGTGTGAGGCAGAGCTGTCCAGCAACCAGCCGGGCACTGCACATCGCCTCCTAATTACAAGGGGACCCACATACAGGTGGTCCCCCACCAAAAATGGCAAAAGAAAACTAAAACAAATACATTTTCAAGCAGGTATTTCTATTTTTATCTTTGCCATACACAATATAAATGACCACTGCGTGCAATTTTATCCCCATGTAGAGTGTGTTGCCAAAGTAGCCATGTCATGATGCCCTGCAACACAAAACCCAACCAAACATACTGAAACAATTCAAAGCAGCAGCATTCTCATGTTCTTTGCTTCCTTTTCAAAACCTACCTCTTCTGTATTTAGGAAAAAGATCTCTCTTCATTCCATATATCCTTGTTGTCTACAGACAGTCTCTGCTCATGATTTATAACTTTTTTTTTTTTTGCAATCTCTTCTAAGATTCATCTCTGTGATTCTTTGTAATTATCTTTCCTACAGTCTTATGGTCTTGCAGTCTTTTTATATGAATCAGGGTGGGATGTCAAATACGCAGTTTTAATGTTTGACGCCTTCCTCCCTCCCGCTTCTTGTTAGGTGCAGGAAGAAAACAGTAAAATCACAACAAAATTGTTTGACATTTTCTTTTGCACGCTATTTGGAAAATGAAGGGGTTTGCTTTTAAAGCTAGCAATGCAAACTAGCTATGCTCCTGTGTTGGTCAAGTCAAATAAATCTAAGTATGTGAGGAAGTTACACGCATTTTACAGAACTATACCTTTTATATTAAAGTACTTAATAAGTTTCAAACATGTGATCTTATTTTTGCATGTAAGTCGTTTGTTTTTATAGACAAGTAAGAGCACATATTGCAGATCATAATAATAACTAAATAACAGGCTAAAGTGCTTAATGCTGTCTTCCCCCCTCTGCCACATGAATGCTGAGGGAATTAAGCATTAAGAATACAAGCTAATATAGTCTCCAAAAAAGATTCCACTAGGGCCAAAGAGTGAGGGTCTCAATAACAGAGTAGGTTACATACTGAAAACCAGGATTGGGGAATATTTGTTTGAATTCCATCTGAATTCTTAATGTGTGCTGTGTCTTCTGAATGTTTGCTTAGGGAAACAAGGATTGACTATTGTCAGAGTGATTCGTTGCTCTTTGTAATGTCCATATTCACGTAAAAACAAGAATGTTTATGTGTTCATGCTGGTATTTCCTTGTTTACTCTTCTCTTTGAAAAGTCTCACTTACCCAGAGCGAAACAGAAGGGGAACTGTGTGGTTTCGGTGACCAACTCAATAGCATGAAGGCTGAATGGCAAATAGGAAACTGTCAATTCAAACAGCTCATAAATAAGGCAGAATATGAAAATCAAGAGTCTAAACTATTGATAGCCAAAAGAAAAAAAATGGACCAAAAACTTACAGATATGCCCAGTACAGGTCTGGCTGGTCCATCAATAGATTCACCAACAGAAAAGAAGTGCTATAACCATGGCAAATAATATTTAAACAAACAGTGTAATTGTTGTTAGCCCTGTTTTATGTGGCTCCAGTCTCACAGAGCAGGGTCAGACAGGGACTACCTGCCCTGAGTTTAAAAAGTGTCAGAGATGTCCCACTGAACCGTCCAGATACATGTACTCGCCTACTCTGCTTGTCCAGAGATGCTCCTTCCATCACTGTTCTTTGTTATTTAAGCGTAAAAGTATAGAATTTACTTATTGTTATTGGCGGTGTGCTATGGATCTAGGCTTAATGGTTGAAAAAAAAAGCCTTTCAATTGCTGTCTCACTGTCCAGTTCCTGGCGGGCCAAGGAGCATAGCACAAAAGCTGTCATCCCGCTTGGCTATAATAGCTCTCATTTTTGGCACCATCAGCTGAGGCCAAGGACTGAATGAGCACAGGGGATGAATCCTGCTCTTAAAGCCTACAGATCAGAATGGAGGCATGTTGGAAGAATAGTGAGATGCCTGCACACCTACTTCTTGTGTGGACCCGCTCTTTAGGTAAAGGAAGGAATTATGATCCCAGAGGAATAAGGGCTTGTCTAATAATCTTGGCACTGTCACTAATGGTTTACAAAGGTAATCAGTTTAAAAGCTATATTCCAGGAAGGGGCACTTCTGGAGCAGATTGGCCTTTGGGCTGAAAACAGCCTGCTGATTCCTTGCCCATGGGTAATTTTTTTAAGGCAAATTTGGAAAAAGCCCATGTCAGATTTGTTATTCATTCTTCATTTTGTTTTGCAAATAGTGCTTTGCCTTGCTGCGAACAGTCATCCATGCAACATTTAAACAAATACCTTCTTACATGTTCAGTTGGGTCTATTTTTTCATTTCCTTTCCATGGCATTTTACCTGCAAACTTAAGGCTCTCACCCTTTGCCAAGACAGATCCTCAACTCCTCACTGGGCAACAATGCATGCACACATGAGCAGCAGCTGCTCCTTTATGTGTCTGGAACAAGCAAAACTTGGAAAATCAGAAGAGCCATGTAGTGCAGCCCGATGTATGCAGAACAGGGGTATTTGCCGCACAGCAAGCCAGCTATGTACATGTTGGCCCCACAAAATGGCAGACGCCCTGTGTGCCTCCTCTGCCTGCCTACTTTATTCTTCCTTCCAGCTAGAACAAGGCAGTGCAATGTGCATCGAGTTTCCACCATAACCCTTTGGACATCCTGCCTGTGTAATGAAGGAATTTCCCTGCTTTGGCCCCAGGTCCTGCAGCAGAAGAGCCGTGCAACACCTTGAGGAAGAGGCATGGAGGTAACAAGAATGCACAGTGCAAAACAGAACAAGTGAAGAAAAACTTCAGGTTTCAATAGACTTTTATTTTCTAGCGTGTAATATGTCTCTTGCTTTTATTTTCTGCAGGTTCAGTAAGCATTTTGCTTTTACAGCTCAATCGCTAAGCTGCTATAGGCTTCACCTAGCTTTTGACTTGCATGTTAAACAAGAATGAAGAAGAAAATCAGATTATTAAGGTTTGGACTTTCACATTTTGAAGTCAGCCGGAGGTTTGGTGTCTGGTCCTAAGGGAGGAGGACTGAGAGAAGCATGCCTGCCATTAGCACTGGAGCCGAACAACTTTGCTGCTTGTTCTCTGACTAGAAGTCAGGTAGATGGTGCCCAGCTGACTCATAGTCTTGTTGTGTTCAGCAGGAGCAGGATAGGGTCCAGGATGTTTAAATTCTCAATTCTTTCTGTTATTTCCGGACAATACCCAATTCACTGGGCCAAGATCTGAATACACATCTTCCTTGCACCATTTCACAAAAGGCTTGGATCCCAAGAATAGGAGAAACCACTGCAGTACAACAAGGACATATAAATATGAATGTCAAACTTCCCCGTCAATGAAATGCTTTAAAATGCAGGGAGTTCCACGGTGCAGCGGGCCATATAAACACAATGAAATGATAATGAGGACAAGCGGAGATGAAGACCACCCACCAGTAATTTTATGACTGTGACTTGGAACGACAGTTCTCAGTGGGGCCATTTCGACTGGATGCCATTGTCATTTTTAGCACATGCTAACGTAGCAATTGTGTAAGGACATTTCAACTGTTGCCGCTGACAAACAGCAGCCAGACTATTTATGAACAAGGCCCAACCCTATTCTTCTGCGTTTGGCTGAGTCTGTAGGTGGGAGACAATGGAAAACTGCTACTTTGTTCTAGCAGGTTTTCCCATAGTCACTGTCTGTTACTCCTTGCATATACTTAATTGTCTAAGGAAGAAGTGATTTACTCCAGTTGCTTCCCAGCTACCTCTCCACTGCTGCTGTTTCCTTATAGAAGCTTCTACGCCACTTAAGCTGCAGATTCCTTCATGCTCCTCTTTTCCTAGAAAAGGAGTTGTGTTTACCCTCCTTTCCTAGAAAGAAACCTCCAACATTCAGAATTGAGTGTCAAAGTAAAAACATTTTTAAGACTTGGTTGTGCCTTTGAGACAAACCATTGGAGTTTTGGAGGAGTAGGGAAGGGGAGGGAAAGATGGGAAGCAGGTATTTCCTGATATGTTGGCTTGCACTACCAGGGAGGTGCATGTGCTGAATCAGAGCATCAACCAGGTGTCCTGGCTTATGGCCCTGCCCCTCCTTCCCAAACATTGCCATTCATTTTCTAGGCTACTCACATCAACACCTCACCTCTAGTAAAGGTCAGGGGGGATGAAAACAAGGTGTAGGAGGATTTTCTCCCACCTAACTTCTGCTTTAGGAATACTTTGAATCATGATTTAGGTAAACAAAATGTCTTCAAAACATTTATCCAAATGCAAATCTTTCAGGTTTCATAACCCTACTAGGAATTGCCAAGTCACTTTCAAAAAATTTTCAGGTTTTCTCACTGTTTCATAAATAGCTGTAGAATTAACAGCACCTTACAAGCTTCCCTTCTTGAGAAACTTAGCTGAAAAGTAGTTGTTCACTAATATATTCTTAATCTTCCACCCTCCTTTCAGATCCTGTCAGGACTCAATCATAAGGTGCATAATTTAAGGAGGCCATTCACCTTGATGTGACACTATGAGAGGTCATCGCTCCCAAAGCTTTCATCATGACATGTCACTGAAAAATGCCACCTTCAGAGCCAAGAAATGTCTAATTTTACCCATTAGGCATTTCCTTTATTGGTTGATTAAACTGAACATGAATTTTATTTTATTTTGTCTTTGACTTTCTACATTTTACCAAGAAGGCAGCTATAGAATGACTGAGAAAATAAGCAGACATGTTATTCTTATTGGCCTGATTTGTAAGCACGTCATGGTAGAACAAGCTGACTCAAAGTGAGCTGTTAGTAAGAGCTGCTCCTGGATGCTCAGGTTGAATGGATTCTGAGGGAGCAGTGAGGAGTCTCTAGGTAGGACCACAGCACTGCAAGGCTGGGTGCTGCTCTAGGTGTTCTATAAAGCTTTTATTAAGAGGTAGGGAGTTATGTGCTCATCTTTGAAAAAGCAAAAGTATATATATATAAGAAAAGGCTCATGAGGGTGAAGGAAGGCAACAGGCATGCATCCTATAGAGTCATGGCAAGTGAGGCTGCAGAGAAGTGTTGTAAAAAGGTTTAATAAACCTCGGGGGAATAATGTCCTTCTGAAGCTATTTATCACTTTCTAGAGACCATGACAAGAGTCTAGCGTAGCCAGCCTCAAAATGTGCTGTCCTGCACTGTCAGGAAGGCACGAATATGGAGCAGGTGGCCAATTTCCCTGGCTTGTGAAGCTTCCTCTCAAAATCTTTGTGAGGCTGAGAGTCACAAGACACAGTGGAAAGCTGAGGGAAGCGGGAGATTTTGGGGCAGCTCATAGGCAGGTGGTGACAGTGGCTCTGCAGGAAGGCACTCAACCTTTGAGACGCCCCCATACAGTGCGTATGCTGGGCCTAGAGCTCGTGACAGACAGCAGCTCCTCTTGTGGCAGAAGAGCTACTGAGTAATCCAGATCTCTGCTTGTCAAGGTAAGCGAGCCAGAAAGACCTGCTGACGCCAACATTGCCAAGCTGTGTGCGCCAGCCACATGCCCAATGCAATCCCATCTCACAGAGGAGCTGAAGGGCCCCTGGAGAGCAGATGTCATCCCCTGTCTGAGCAGTGTCTCTGCACTTCAGCTATCCAAGGTAGGGGATGTGTGTCCAGTGACTCTCTGCCATAAATGAGAATCTGTTTTGTAGATTCTGCAGAAAACTCAGCTTTTCTCTGCAGTATGGCTTTCCATCTATAAAGTTTTTACATTGGCCATAGAAGTGACTCAGAATGGTCTGGGAAACTGGAATTTTCCTTCAGTTTAGGTCCTTGAATTCGATGTTCCTTTTACCAGTTTACAAATCCCATGACTTTTCTGGGATTTTAGCCCATAGATTATTTTGGTGGCATTGGAAATACAGTGTAGGTGTATGGCAGTGATCTTTTATACCTAATGAGATATTTGCTGTTGTATTCAAACAAGAAGAGTTACTTCATGCAGTTCAGCAGAATATGCTTGGAGGTAATATCGACACTCTTTGCCAGGCAGGAATCCTCAAATTGAAGTCTCCAGATCTCAAGAGTCTCAGCTTCCTTTCCTGCCTGTTTAGTTATAAGCTTCTCTATGGTGCCAGGATGGGATCTGTGAAACTTCCAAACATGTAACAAGGAAGCCCTGCAAGGTCACATGGTGTGGAGTATCTGGTGTTCCCATTTCACAGATTTCACAGTTGAGGCACATGGGAAGTGGTATGCAGGAAATTTTTGCCACCCTCAACGGCATGCCCAAAGGCATGCAGGAAACTTTCTGATAGAAGTGGGAAATGAATTAAATTACTTTGATTCAGAACTCTCCATCCTAGCTCCCATGAACTATCTTTACTTTCCCATCATCCTTCCTTTTCCATTATACACTGTTCTTCTTGATGCCTCAGTGCACAGATTCAGTAAAGCTTATCATGGAAAACCGGATACTTGTGGCTAGAGAACACTGTATGTTTAAATTCAGCAGAGCTGTGAGAAGAAGCAAAAAGAAATAGGATTACAAACAGTCAAGCAAGTTCACACATGTTAGTTATGTCCAAAGAGAGTTGCTTCCCTTTTTTGCAGTGTGCTTCACTCATCTGTGCAGCTGTGCATCTGGCCTTTTGTTTCCCTACCTATTCTCATAGGTGACTGCTGTAATGAGGAGTGACAGAGCTGAGGAACAGAAGATTGGAATTCTCTGTGATAGGGTGAAGCGTGGGACTTGCATGAATAAGGCACTCGAAGCAGAGGAATCTGGAAAGACATTCAAATATATATGAATATATATTATAAGCAACACTTTCATGTGTCAGCTTTGCTTTTTAGCAGACCTTTGTATCAATCAGCCTTGCATAGCACCCTCTAGCAAATTGCTCCTGTTTATTCTGTGTGTGTCCAGATAAAGCAGCGGACTACACAGCAGCTCTGCAGGAGCACTTGATCGTCAGTATATAGCTAGTCCCCTTTTTTCCATGGTGCTGAGCTTCTTCATGCTTGATACAGCTTCTTCCTGGTGCCAAGCACTGACCAATTGCCCTGGTGCAATATTTTTCAAACTCTGAAGCTGATCTCTAAATGGTGGGCTTGATGCTTTGTACAGGAGATGGAAGTCTGGGTGCCAAGGAATGTTTATTTTTATGTCCTTGCCTAATCATTGTCACAGATGATTCAGAAAGAGCAGAACCACCACTCTGCCTGAAAAAAAAATCCTGCGAGGGCTTCCTCTGGTTTGATTTGAAGTGGAAATGAACATAAATATATAAAAGGCTGTCCTTGTGCTCCCAGAGGCACAGTCAAATAGTTTTAGTGTTTTGAGGGAGGAATGTTGAGTTAAAATTGGAGAAACTTTGCATAGGTAGAGCATTATTAGCACAGTTAATGGCTCCTGTAAACCAGGAATAATATTGTCTAGAGGATGTTCTGCTGTCTGCAAAAACGCAGAGTCCTAGCAGGTACCTGCAATTCCACTTCTTGATGTTATTTAGCCAATTTTCTCATGCCACAAAGAGGTCATCAGTCACGCACCTCCTGTGTTGGACACTGTCAAGCCTTGTTTACTGTCATTACAAGGTCCCGGGAGAAAGCTGGTGAGTTTTGGCAGTTTGTCGCAGAGGAGAGAGCTACAGCTGCAGAGCAGTTGTTGTCATAACACCTATTCATCATTATCCCTCACATCATGAATCACCTCCTGATCACTCACTCCTCTTTGTTTACATCCATCACATTTAAAAAAACAGTGTTTACTTCCTGGAATCACATCCCTACCTGGGAAAAGTCGGGCTGATTTTGTACCAGCATTCCTCCCCCAAACCCAGAATTTTCTCGAAGTCTCCCTGCTGAGAGAACAGGGACAGCTTTTCAAATGTTTTGTTCACTTCCACTTAAAATTCAACCAGAGTATCTAAATTAGGAATGCTGCTACATTCCAGCTCAAAAAGCTGCAGCGCTCTATTATAAAGAGGGGCTCGGTCTACTTCGGGCAATCCAGACTTGCTTCCTTCTGGATTGCGTGGTCCGTTTGCGTAGGCAGAAAGCTTGATAGAGGACCAACGGTACATCCTTACTCCAGGGTTTGGTACAGTATGGAGGAGCACCATGTCAGCGGTGCACTAATACACCAGAATAATCAGCTCATCAAATCAGCTTCATTAGTTGGAGCTAGAGAGCAGAGCTCCGCTGCCGAGCCCTGCAGAAACACAGCCTGCCTCACGGCTCCATCTGCTGCATCCGAGCAGGAGGGGTCTGGCACTCGGCTGTTCACGCAGGCATGGAAAAGCCTGGGACACTGGGTGAACTCCTAGCCACGTTCCTGCCTGACTTGCATTGCCAGGACACTGCTGCCCTTCCTGTCACATTAGCGTCTCTCGTGCATGAGGCCTAATGCAACTCCACAGCAGCTATGGTGAAGCTGGTGGAGTGGAGTTTGAGGCATCTGTTTTCAAAAATTGTTGACCCTCCTTTTTGCTGGCAGGTCTAGTACAAAAAGTCGGCTCTGACTTGCTATTCCAAAGTGTCCAGGAGTGGTGAGGGACAGCCCTCCCAGCGAGGCCTGCAGTGAGACTTGGCTGCCAGAGGTCAGAGGTGGGGGGATGCGGACTGCTCATGGGCAGCAAGAGGATGGAGGATGGATGAAGAGGATGCGCTGTTGCAGTCCTGCATCACGACAGCAAGAGAGCAGAACACAAGCAGGTCACACATTACATGGGTTTGTTCACATGGAGTTTTTGACCCTGAGTATTTATGGATAGGCATTTTTGGGGGAATGGCTCTGAAACTAGGCACTTCAGAACCATCGAATCATAGAACCATAGAATGCTTGAGGTTGGAAGGAACCTCTAGAGGTCATCTATTCCAACCCCCCTGCACATGCAGGGTCACCTAGAGCACGTGGCACAGGACTGCGTCCAAGCAGGTTTAGAAGATCTCCAGAGAAGGAGACTCCACAACCTCTCTGGGCAGCCTGTTCCAGTGCTCTGGCACCCTCACTGTTAAGAAATTTTTCCTTAAGTTCCTGTGGAACTTTTGATGCTTCGGTTTGTGGCCATTACCTCTAGTTCTGTCGATGGCCACCACTGAAAAGAGGCCAGCACCATCCTCCTCACTCCCTCCCTTGAGGTATTTATATACACTGATTAGATCCCCTCTCAGCCTTCTCTTCTCCAGGCTGAACAGCCCCAGCCTCAGCCTCTCCTCATAGGGCAGATGTTCCAGGCCCCTGATCATCCTTGTGGCCCTGCGCTGGACTCTCTGCAGCAGCTCCACACCCCTCTTGTACTGTGGAGCCCAGAACAGACAATATTTCAGATGCCCCTGAGTAGAGGGGCAGGATCACCTCTCTCGATCTGCTGGAGATGCTCTTCTTAATGCACCCCAGGATCCCATTGCCCTTCTTGGCCACGAGGGCACACTGCTGCCTCATGGTCAACTTGTCGTCCGCCATGACACCCAGGTCTTTCTCCACAGAGCTGCCCTCCAGAAAGCCAGTCCCCAGCCTGTACTGGTGTCTGGGGTTATTTCTTCCCAGGTGCAGGACCTTGCACTTGGCCTTGTTGAATTTCATGAGGTTTTTCACCGCCCAGTTGTCCAGTCTGTCCAGAAAAAAAGTAGGCTGCCATGTATGTGAGAAGGCAGATAGAAAGGGCCCAAGCTCAGTGCAGCCAGCTTGGAGATGAATGGGTACAAGCACCTAATGGATGTTGGCTATGAAAACCTCTAGGGCCAATTCTTCAAACAGCAATGAATAATAAACACAGCTATAAATCTCTTAGTCTTTAGTATTGCCAAGGGTCTGTGCAGAAGTATCTGTTGCTTACACTCAACTTCTCTCTCTCTCTGTGTATTTTTAGCATGGATGGATATATAGTTTCAGAAAAATGTAATGACATGTGACATGCAGGATTCATATGTATCCAGGCAGTATGGGAATGTACCATGTAGGAGGAGATGTAACATGCTGCTTGGCTCCTAATACCCATTACTTAAGCATAATAAGGCGCATTATGGAAGCAGATAAGGGAGCTCCCCATTGTGCCTAAGCATTAGAAGACATATGTTTATCCCTCACCTGTATTTCTTCCTTCGCTTCACGTCATTACATTAAAGTTGATTCATGCAATATTGGCTGAAGATTTACCCTGGCTCATCAAAAGTGCTCTCAGGGGTTGTCTTTAGAGGATGATCAGTTTTCACAGTGATAAACCTGATTCCACTTCTCTCATGTCATTAGCAAATACCTCCCAATCAGTCGAATCACATACCAATGCAATACTAGAAAAAGCTGATGTTCAGGAGAATTTCTCTGCTGATTTTTAAGAGAGTCAAATGGCAACATTCTGTCCTAGAGTTACCTTTGTGACTCTAACAAGATGAGACAGCGAAGTTTTGACTTCAAAATGGTTCTAACAAAATATTATTCAAAAAATAGCATGTTTAAGAAAGTACTTCCTGTCCACAATATCTGTCACTGGGAGGAAGCACCTCAAACAGAAGTGATCATCTTCCCTCCCTTTTTGCACCCCAGTTTTGACAGGAGCTGCAGCCTGTAGCAGGATACAGAAAAGGGCTAGCAAAGGATCTTAATGGCATAGTTTAAGCAAAAATGCCTATTTTTCTAACCAAGACTTGAATTGCATTGTAAAGATAGACATTGGAATGGCTGACAGCTTTAACAAGAAAATTGTGACTGCAATACTAGTGCAAACCATACATCTTGTGTGATCAAGTAGAATGCTCCATATAGATGCCAAAAAGAACTGAATTTTTAAAGCCTAGTTTTTTATTAGTATTTAATGGCATATATTTAGCTCTGAAAAGATCATTTGACAGTGCAACAGTATTGTCAGATATATGTGTAAAAGGGAACTTAAAAAAAAAAAAAAACCCACCCCCATACATTTGTGTGGGGTCTTTTTCCCCTGAAATTTTAGAAGGCACCAACATACCAGATGAAAAATCAGCTGAGGCAGATAGAAAGACTGCCACTGATTTCCATGGACTTTAGATCAGCCATAAGGAGAGGAAGCAAAATGCATGCTAGGATGTTTCCTTGGTTATTTGCCTGTCCTTTTAAATGCTATATGTGACATTTTAAAGTTCAGGTGTTAAAAAAGGAATGATAGCTTCATGAAGGGTTTGTCAGTGAACTGCAGAGTTTAGAAGGCTGTTAAAAATATGAATATAAATGTCTCTGTGCATACACACTACAGGGACAGAATTTAATTTAGCTGAAGCTGGTGGTACCTGACACTTTCTGCTATAAGAGCCTGTTTTCGGTTTTCTATAACTTTGCCAAGTTTTAACCATTCAGTGTCTACCTCACACTGAATATTTTGCATCTCTTGATTCCCCCAGCAAGGTGATGAAAAACTACCCCATATCACAGAATGCATAAGGCAATCATGAGATCTGGCCACATGAGAAAGGGAGATAGTGACAGAAAGGCAGGCATTCTGATGGACAAAGGAGGGAATAGTCAAATGGAAGGTAAATCAGATGGGGGTAGGCAGACAGGGGTAAGACTGATGGTGTGGGGTGAAGGGCTAGGCCAGCAGGATAGGCAGCCTGCAAATGAAACAAAGAAAAGGGCGAGGAATAAAAGAGCCCCAAAGCAATTTGAGCAGTAAATCCTTGAATCATGTATTCATCTTCCTTAAGTTTTTTTTTTTCTTTTTTTCCCATGCTGGAGAAAATGATTTATGCAGCACCAAGCATAAGGGGGGCCCATTCTCTGTTGGCTGGTAAGCGTTGCTGTAACGAACACAACTACCAGCAACAGCAAAGAGAGAGGATGCTTGTTGTTTTAAGAGCCCGGGGAATGAGTCATTGGTCCAACTGCTCCCAAAGAGTTGCTTATTGGAACCATTTGCTTTCTTTTCCCATTGAGATCTCAGGTTTATATTCATTTTCCAAGCAATGGAGGAACGCTCTGGGAGAAGCTGTGCTATCTCAGAAGAAGGACAAAGAGGGGATGGAGGAGAGCAACAGAGGGGACAAGCAAAGTCACAGAGTAAGAAGGAAAGCATAGCATGGGTGAGGAAATACAGTAAGTCAGGAGATGCAGGGAGGGGAGTAACCACTCAAGAGGGGGCAATATGTCAGATGACAAATCTCTAGATATTTGGAATTCCACTATACAATATGCCCCTGAGTTTATGTTCATTATGCAAGCATTTCTTCTTTGAGAGGCTTCATCTCCTGGATATAGGAATGAGTGTGCTGGCAGTAGCAGGGAGAACTGGAGAGGCAGACAGAGGCAGGCAGACAAAGGCCATCGCCCGGTATACACGGTCACTGTAAAACCTTGTGCAAAGTGCTGCCTCCTAGGTGCCCTCACTCTCTAGCTGCTGTGAACTGAGTTTAAAGCCTAATTTTCCAGAAAGAGGCATACGCCTCTTCCTTGTGCGCTTACCATGGGAGCAGAACCCCATAAAAGTTACCCATGTTTAGGGCCATTGGCACATTACATACCACTTCAGTTTTGTGGTGCTGTTTATATGAGATTTGGTAAAAAACCTTCTTCTCTTCTAACTGCCTGTGCCTGTGTGTGCTCCTGATCCTAAGATTAACGATAAGATTATGTTGGTGGTAGCTGCCTTGTTGCACTGCTGCCTGCAGACAGCATGTGAGCCAGGAAGTGTCTGTCCCTCGTGCTTTAATGACATGTGTAGATTTGTGTAAAGGAGGTTATTTTGGAAATTTAAGGTATCACATAACTCTCGTACAAATGTTTTCTGGAGCCTGCTGGAAACATTTTGAAGGAATATCCATTTTGAAGGAAAAAAAAGGCGGGGGGGGAAGGTGCACGGAGGCTTTCAGCTGGTTTGATTAGCTTTTGCAATTAAATTCTCTTACAAATGCAGCCTTTTGCATGTAGGGTTCAGGCAAGTTCATGCTGGGGCATGCCCCAGCTCATAGCTCTCTGATAAGGAATTATGCCCCCTCACCCAAAGAAGCCACAACACTTAAAATTGCTGTCTATGACTCTCCTGCAACTTGCTGGTTATGACTCTTTAGTCCTTTTCAGTGAAGGATGTGTCATCTAACCTTAATGGCATCGCCTCTGTGCATGGCCTCCAGAGGAAGAAGTTTGCCTTGCTTTGTCCTTCTTGTGTTTTTTTTTTTTTTCCTACTCACAAATTATCCACGCACATTTACAAATGTTTGATAGTTCTTAGGAGTATGAGGCTTTTCCAAATGGCTGCAGAGGCCCTTCTGTTTCTCATATCTCTGTGTCAATAATTATTTCCTTAGCAATGAGACTGTATCCCTGATGGATGCAAGTGTCTTGTGGCAAGAGGCTGCTTTGTGTGACAGGACCTTAAGTCATGACGAAGACAAGATATAGATATAGAAATGAGGTATAGGCAGGAGGGCTGTGGGAAAGGTCAACCAGGATGACAGCTGTGGTTTCAACCCTCCAGCTTTAAAAAGATAGAAAGGTAGTGGCCTCTTCTGGTGGTCTCGCTTGGCCTTTCACAAATATTCTTGTGACCAAAATCTCACATTTCACCAAGACCATCACGTTGGTAAGTAAAGCAGGTCTACAATACCAGCAGAGGGAATCAGTAGTTTTTACTCACTAAGATACGCTTTTTTTTTTTTTTTAAGCTGTAGTCACACAGCTGTAGTCTGGACTCCCACGTTTCAGCTGTTCCCTCTGTCCACAGGCAGAAGTAATGCGTCATTTTCTGAATTGTTTCTTTTTTTTTTAATTTGGTTAATCAACAGCAGCAGTACTGTTAAATGGAAATGATCCACTTTTAGTCTTAACAGGGAGAGACAGTGAAGTGGAGACAGGTATCTCTGTTTTTCTGGGAGCATGTTCCAAATATAAAATAGGAATCAGCAGTGCCATTTGTCTGGCGGGGTGGGGGAAAGAGTAACAGGGAGACAGATGTTTCTCTTATTATTTCTGTTTGGAGACAGCCACAGCTATTACAGCATGTCACCATCCTTGAGGGCCACAGATACAAATGCACAGCAGGACAGCTGTGTTTAAATTATCAGTGTGATTTCCACTGGGGCACGAGGAAAGGATACGCAGCCCATATTTTTATTCAAAAGCAATCGTGCAACACAGTCTTTTGTGAGTTACTTTATTGACTACAGTACTTGAAAAACATCAAACTCAAAACAGGCTGTTTCCCCCAGCCCATCCCAGCCATATCAAAGGTGTTTCTGAGTGCATCATCCCTATGGATAACAGATATTAGCTGTGTGTCTCAGCTTCGGTCTAAGTTTTGTTGCGACTGCAGAGCTCTGCACGGAGGGTCGACCATCTGACCAGCACACAGCACTGGGCAGCACTCAGAGCCAGGCATTCACAATGTCCAGGTCTGTATCCTCAGTGAATAAACTGAGTTTTGCTAGAATTTTAGGCTCATGCAAAACAGGCTGCTTCGCAATGTGCTCCCCAAGGACTTCTGAGCACTGGAATTCGGCTGCAGATAGTGCAGGAAAATGTAGCATTCCCGTGCAAGACGTACAGGATTTCCTGCAATGGGTCAAGAAAACATACCTTCCTATTGTCCAAGTCTGTATCACAGAAAGTCCTTGTGCTCTGTCGGGGACAATGTCAGTTCCTACCCTGGTAACTAAGGAAAACAATGGGGTTGTTTGGCATTTTGTGTGCAACTGCCGCCTGGAGGAAGGGCCAGCATTAAAAGACGGCGTCTCACAGGCCATCAGAGGTGCTAATGAACATCCCTCCTCGGCAGTTGGTTGGCCAGGGAGGTGGAAAATCTGTGGTAGTCTGAGGAAAAAAGCTGTATTTAAGACAAACAAGTGGTGGTGATTGGAGAATGGTTTAGACCAGCCAACTCTTCAGAAGAGCAGTGTTGATTTCTGCCTGTGCTCACCCATGTGGCAGGGTGAGGGAAGGCTGTCAGGGCATCACAGGGAGGTGTCCTCTTCCACTTCCCTTCACAGCTGCCATTCTGGGCCAGCCCCGGGCCTGGCTCCCATCATGTGGGGGTGACAGGGAGACCAAAGGGGACGAGGCTGCCCTCAGCTTCCCCCACTTCTTTTTGAGGGCAGAAGTGGTGCCACAGGCATGCTCTGTAAGATAAAGGCAAAGCCCTATCACATGGCATGCAAGAGAGTGGCCATTTTAGGTGAGGAGCTGGCTGCAAGGCAAGGGCACCCATGGCAGGGTGCCAGCAAAGGGGCTAGGCAGCTTGTCATGGCTGAGGCAGAGCTGTACTCAGGGCTTAGGACAGGTGGTTTCTAGCACTAATACTTGTCTCTGGCAATGGTGTGGAAGGGCCTGGGGTAGCAGGGTAGCATGAAACAGCCATCCTGTAGCCTCATGGTGGCCATCTCACTGCTCTGTGTCAGCTGTCTTGATGCCCTGAGGCTGGGCTTGACAGTGAGCTCCTCAGCACCTTAGGTGCCCTGGCAGCCCTGGCAAGGGCCTTGAAGGAAAGAGCTGTGCAGGGTGCCTGGTGACCCCAGGTGTCAGAGCAGCCTCATGGCGCGGGGGAAGGGGCTGCATCTGTAGTGCAAGGTCCAGCCTGCGGCAAGGTGCAAAGTCTGTCTGCTGGGGTCAGCCTTGGGGTGACAGGGTGATGGGAGCCAGCCATGGGGGAAAATTTGGGTGCTCCCTGCATTTCAGTGTGTGCTTGAGACGGGGGAGCAGGCCCTGGTGCTTTTTGCTTCCCACAGTCCCACTGTCTATCCCCCGTGCCGGGGCAGCAGGGTCAGTTGTGACCCACAGGGACCTCCCTGCAACAGCCTGGAAAACTCCCAGGAAAGGTGAGAAAGGTGGTGTTGGTGCATCCAGGACGTTATCCTGGCCCTGATGTTTTGGTGTATTCATTGTTAGATGTTATTTTTGTCCCACTGAAAACACTTTATCATTAAAAGAACAGACACAAAGAGTAAACGGCAGCCTTAAGTTCTCACGAAGCCCAAGGACTGAATCTTTTAATATCTGGTGAAGACACAGAGATGCTATACTTCATGTTAGACTTCAGTGACATCAAACAGCTCAGGCCAACAAATGTCTCAAAAAAAATGGAAAGCGCCAGCAAACACCCTCTGACTTCAGAAGCTGCTGCTGCAGGCCCAAAGCCCTCAGGCTGGATGCTGCCCAGAGTCTGAGCAACTTGCTGCTGGCCAGAAGAGTCTCAGATTTGATGTTATTGGGCTGGCACATCTCCAAGATTGGAAGTATTATTTGTTTCCTGCAATGTTGTGGGAATATGTGTTTTCTTTTTGTCATAATACCAAACTGGCAAGTACAGACTGAGATAGGTTACAGCCTCTAAGACAGAGTTTTTGGAAGGCAATTGTAGAGGAGTAAGAAACAGAGCATATTACTACAACTTTCAGCAACGAAATTCTCACTCTTACCATTCAAGATAAGGAGGGCTCAAAACACACGTGGAAAAATAAACTTATCTTTATCAACAATATTTCTGTCTCCATACTGCTGGCAAATTTCTCTGAAAAGTTGACTTGAATAAAGGAATGTAAAACTGCAGAAGCTGAAAAATATAAACCAGTGCATAGGACATTGATTCTCAACACAAGAAATCACCTTTCATTTTCTGTCTTATATAGAGATTTCCTTTTTCATCTTGGAAAGTCAGTCTCTTCCATGTTTCAGTGTCCTACAGAACACTAGAATGATCAGTTTAACACTACTGATTACTTGCTTCATTAAGGAATGTTAATAAATTTCAGCATAATGTGAATGGGGAAAATGCTTTAAATAATGCCCAGAAGAGATAATTGCATATGGGCCATGCTTCTAGGCTTCAGAAGTGTCTATGCCATCAAATCAGATGCAAATCCAAAATTCCTCAAAGCAGAGCTATGTCCAGAACCAGTGTTTTTGTTCAACAAGGTCCAAGCAGAGAGTTGTGAGGTGCCACAGCAGCTTTTCTAGAAGACTGGCTGTTTCAAACACAGAAAAGGGACACATCTGAAGACAATCCAAACAGATTTTACTGTTAGATTAAAAAGAGAAGAAAAATGTTTGTCCAGGAAAGGGGAAGGGGAACATGTGTCTTTAAATTTGTTATAGATAAATGGGCAGAAGGAATAGCAGCCAAGATTTCCTTCTCTGAGAGGCTGAAGCTAATTCTATCATCTGTGGTTAAGACCTATTTGTCAAATAGAGTATGCTGAGAATAAAGAAAATAACCATCCCCTCCCTTTTTAATTTGATTTAATCAGTCATAACTCCCCCTGTTGAAATAAAGGCATTTCACTTGCAGGAAACATTTCTGAGACCTTACCTTTACTAATAAAAATACATAGCTTCACATAAAAGAAAAACAAAAGCCAAACAAATGTGCTCCAGAAACAAGATGCTCCACTACGCTCACGTCCTTCCTCGGGAGAGGAGGACAGAACAGACAACACGTGACAGATGTTAGCCACATAGTTCAGTGCCCTACTGGGAGGCATGCAAATACTACTGTGGTGAGCACGACGGGAGAAAATACATAGGAGAAAACAGCACATTTGTTGTATGTATGTCAGATTTGCCCCTACATAGCTATGAAGAGGCATGCACCCATAGCACAGCATTGAGTACATAACGCAATTATAATTGGGTGCAATATGTTCATAGCATTTAAAAAATGTTGTCTTAAAAACTGAGTGCCACGTTCAGATGGCTTAAATTCCCCATGAGTCCCTGTGCCTACTGCTTCCTACTGGCTGCTTCTGGTCCTTCAGTGGTGCCCAGCCAAGAGGAAACTTCAGGGCACAGATGGAGTTCAGGCTAGACAGTCCATAACCTTCACTGGATCCCGCTGGCATCCTGTGGTGCGAAACCTGCATCCCAGAATTACTTGGAGCAGTCATCCTCCCCAGCCCGATGAGCACACTTGCCTAAAATAGACCCTTGCAAAGGTGTGGCGAGGCCAGCCTCGGGGCTCACAGAATTGCTGAGGGGGACTGTGAGCCTCAGAATATCCTTGTAATTCATCTGTAATGTTAAACTTTAAATAACTGCCTTCCTCTTTCACTCCTTTTCTACCTCAGCTAAGAAATGCGACATGCACTGTGTAAAGGGACTGTCACCAGCTGTTAATAAGAAAGCAGCTTTAGCTTCTCTCCGCTTCTCTTGTTCACACATAGACAGTGTTGGAAATCAGTGAAAACGGGTGTAGCCCCTCTGCTACCGCCACCACCACCTCCCACAAAGAGAGCAAGTGAGAAAGGGAAGAGGAAAGGTTGAAGAAACGGGCTGACCTACTTAGGTACTGCGAAGGACGAGCATGCGGGCTCCGAGTGCTAGGATGGCTGTATGCGTTTGTTCTGGGCACCTACTGTTACCCTGGCATCCTTCCAAACAAATGGCTTTACACCCAATTCCAAAACAGTTCCTTCCTCCTCCTCTTCAAAATATGCCCTCCCCACCGTGCACGCTCTCCCTGTGATCCTTGCCGCGTTGGTTTTAAAAACGGCCTTTTCCCCGAGCAGTCAGCCAGCCCCTGTCTTCTCACCCACCTGTTAATACCTGGCCTCCTGTTTGTCACATTGCAGCTCTGGGCTCTCTACCAGGAATTCCCCCCTGCTTCTGTGCCGCAGCCACTGCTTCCGGCATGGGCCACCTGTCCCTCCTGTCTCAGCTGAGAAAGGACAGGACCTAACTGCAGGGTAGGTGGCTTTCGCCGATAGGACCAGCCTTGCAAGGAGTGGCTTCCAGAAGCAGGAAGGAGATACAGGCAGGTCTCCTTGCTCTCAGGAGTCCTGACTCAGACCCCTTCCCATGTGTCACACACCGCCCCCCTGCCTCAGCTGGCTCAGAGCCCCTTAGTGGCATCACTCGAACCCTGTGAATTAGCCAGCCTGAAAATTATACCCACTGGGATCTGGCCAGTTTGCAAAGCCTAGCATCAGCTATTGCAAGGTGGGATCTTTGTATTCAGGCAATGGCAAGTAGGCATTATAAAACTCTTTGGATTTAGATGGAAACCGATGCTTTTGCTCTTCAGACGGTATTTCTGGCAATTCAGAGCAGTTACAATTGCTTGTCAGAACAACCAAAAGTGCTTCCCTGGCAGCACGGAATATCTTACTGAGAGACTGGAAGAACCTTCTTTGGTTTCTATATAAAACCTACTGATGACTCATATAGGACTGAGAAATTGTCCTAGTTAGAGATAAATAGGAAGATATATTGCAGATCTGGAGAGTGAAGCTTGAGTCACAGATCTGGAATTGGGATCAGAAGGCAAACTTTTTTGAAGTTTGGTGTCCTAGGGAGACAAAGAGGTTATGTTTGGATTTTTCACTCCAGCATCACATTCAGTATTTCTTCTATCTCTTTTCTCTGTCATTTCCTCATTGGGTGTGTTCTGGAATATTAGGAATCTTTTAGATTCTTTTCTTTCCTTTACAATGTTTTCTGTGTGTCATATCCATACGATCCGTGAGGCAATGAATAAGTTCCACTCAGCTCCACAATACCACGTCTGCTTCAGTCTGTTACCAAAGACTGCCTAATGATATTACATACACACAAACCACCATAAAAGACTATTGCTATGGGTTGCAAGATCAAGCACTGAGAAGCTAGAAAAGACCACTGCTAAGCTGGCTTGTGGAGCTTCAGTTTGGCCTCTTTGTGTGCACGCAAATCGCTGCAGTCTTTAATTACGTGAACATAAGCTTCTATGCTGTTTGTCCCACAGAACCTCGGCCAGCTCATGAAGCAGGTGGTATTCACATAATGAGCAGCTATTTATATGGAGTCTGTGTTCAGCGCAAGACCCCACGTGCTATTCACTGAACACGGGTCTGACCCCAGTGCAAAGACAGAACAATTAACTTCCCTGCAGGCTGTTCGAAGATACTTAACCCTAGAGTGCTGGTGCACTTTATTTTTCATACTTTCAGAGACAAGGAGCTAGACTTATTTCTGTTTACAGATAGTGAGTTGCACTGAGACATCAGCAGGGTCCAATACTGCGGGGTTGTCTGTGTGATGCTCCTGGGCTTTCTATGTACCCTGCATGGTCTCTCCACTGTAGCTGTGGGAGCTCACAGTTTCTGTACATCATATCCCAGTGTCTCAAAATGGCCTCCCAGAAAATAAAGTGGGGAATTTTTGTATCCACTATGGAAAATCTCTTTTCAGTGATTTACCTTTTATCATTTAGGATCTTCTGGGATTTCTCTCATTTGCCAGAATTAATAGTGGAAAAAGATTTGCTCAGCCAAATCTTTTACAGTTTTTGCATGCTAGTTATCCAGAATAACTAATTTAAAACTATTTATCTCTCTAGGTGTCATCTAGGTGTCATCCATTATTCATAGAATGGAAAGGATTTTCATATATTTCTAGGATACTGGTACATAGTCCCATTTCTTTCCAAGTAGAACAAAAATATGTACTGAGTATTTCCACATCATTGGCAATGTTGGCAACCCCCCCTACAAATAACAGACTTATGCCAATTCCTTTTGCTTTTACTATCTTAAATAAATCATCCTTGACCTTCTCAGTCTGCTCTTTGAACCTACTTTGCTAGTTCTGTGTACTTCGTAAGTTTTAATGCCTGCTGTTTGATATCTCTTGCCCTTCCATGTGCCTGTGTAGTGGTATGTCTTGTGGCTTTTTTCTAGGAGATAGCTTCTCTTTGCCCCTATGGCAGAATGAGCAGTTGATGTCAGCCCTTTTTCTTGACTGTGAAACCTTGGCTTTTGACCATACAGTGATCTCTTATCAAGCACTGATATATTCCCTGCTTGGCTTCTTTTTACATTTTTACTCCCAGTTTTCCTCACACTTTTCATCACCCTTAGGAATTAGCTCTTCGCAATTGGCAGGTGTACATCTTATGGGAAGTATTGCATTTCGAAAGTTTACACTGAATATGATTTGGTCACAATATCTGTCCCTAAGCAGCCATCAACTTCCAGTCCACTGATTAGCTGATCTTCACACACTGTAATGAGATCCAATCTAAAGCTCCCTCATGTTGGCTGACATGCTTTTTGTGTCAGAAGAGTCTCATCCACAATGCTCTCGTGTGAATACCTCTCTCTGAAATTGAAAGCCATTGAAATGCCCTGTAACTGTGCAGGTTTTTTGCATATGCTGTAGAAAAGTCACGAACAAATGTCCTCTTCTGGTCATGGTTTGTCTGCCATTCTTCTTCACACTTTGACCTGTTCTGTGTCCTGCCCTCTAAATGATTTACACCCTCAACCTCTCTGCTCCCTATTCATAGAATCATAGAATCATAGAATGCTTAGGGTTGGAAGGGACCTCTAGAGATCATCTAGTCCAACCCCCCTGCATACGCAGGGACACCTAAAGCACGTGGCGCAGGACTGCATCCAAGCGGGTTTTGAAGATCTCCAGAGAAGGAGACTCCACAACCTCTCTGGGCAGCCTGTTCCAGTGCTCTGTCACCCTCACTGTTAAGAAATTTTTCCTTAAGTTCCTATGGAATTTTTGATGTTTCAGTTTCCGGCCATTTCCTCTAGTCCTATCAGTGGCCACCACTGAAAAGAGACCATGACCGTCCTCTGCACTCCCTCCCTTGAGGTATTTATATACACTGATTAGATCCCCTCTCAGCCTTCTCTTCTCCAGGCTGAACAGGCCCAGCTCCCTCAGCCTCTCCTCATAGGGCAGATGTTCCAGGCCCCTGATCATCCTTGTAGCCCTGCGCTGGACTCTCTCCAGCAGCTCCACATCCCTCTTGTACTGTGGAGCCCAGAACTGGACACAGTACTCCAGATGCGGCCTCACCAGGGCTGAGTAGAGGGGCAGGATCACCTCCCTCGACCTGCTGGAGACGCTCTTCTTAATGCAGCCCAGGATCCCATTGGCCTTTTTGGCCACGAGGGCACACTGCTGCCTCATGGTCAACTTGTCGTCCACCATGACACCCAGGTCTTTCTCCGCAGAGCTGCTCTCCACAAGCTCGGTCCCCAGCCTGTACTGGTGTCTGGGGTTATTCCTCCCCAGGTGCAGGACCTTGCACTTGGCCTTGTTGAATTGCATGAGGTTTTTCACCGCCCAGTTGTCCAGTCTGTCCAGGTCCCTCTGGATGGCAGCACAGCCCTCTGGGGTATCGGCTACTCCTCCCAGTTTGGTATCATCAGCAAACTTGCTGAGGGAGCACTCTGTGCCTTCATCCAGGTCATTGATGAATAAATTGAACAGGACTGGACCAAGGACTGACCCCTGGGGGACCCCACTAGCCACAGGCCTCCAACTAGACTCTGCACCGCTGATCACCACTCTCTGGGCCCTGCCATCCAGCCAGTTCCTAATCCATCTCACTGTCCACTCATCTATCCCACACTTCCGGAGCTTGCCCAGGAGGATGTTGTGAGGGACGGTGTCAAAAGCCTTGGTGAAGTCGAGATAGACGACATCCACCGCTCTCCCCTCGTCTATCCAGCCGGTCATTTCATCATAGAAGGCTATCAGGTTAGTCAGGCAAGATTTTCCCTTGGTGAATCCATGCTGACTACTCTTGAGCACCTTCTTGTCCTCCATGTGCCTGGAGACAACAGCCAGTATGAGCCGTTCCATCACTTTTCCGGGGACGCAGGTGAGGCTGACTGGCCTGTAGTTGCCTGGGTCCTCCTTCTTGCCTTTTTTGAAGACTGGCGTGACATTGGCCTTCTTCCAGTCTTCCGGCACCTCCCCCGTTCTCCAGGATCTTTCAAAGATGATGGAGAGCGGCTTAGCTATGGCATCTGCCAGCTCCCGCAGCACTCTGGGGTGCATCCCATCAGGGCCCATGGATTTGTGGGTATCGAGGTTCCTTAGGTGCTCTCTGACCCAATCTTCCTCTACCCAGGGCAAGTCTTCCTCTCCACCAGCTTCTTCTCTTGCCTCTAGGGCCTGGGGCTCTAAAGGGCTGCCCTTGGTAAACACCGAAGCAAAGAAGGCATTGAGCAACTCTGCTTTTTCTGTGTTATTTGTAACCAAGGTGCCCATCCCGTCCTCCAGCGGACCCACGTTCTCCCTGATCTTCCTTTTGCTGTTAATGTATTTGAAGAATTTTTTTTTTGTTATTTTTAACGTCCCTTGCCAGCTTGCCTTCCAGACGTGCCTTAGCTTTCCTTGTCGCATCTCTGCACTCCCTGACTATGTTCCTGTATTTCTCCCAGGGGGCCTGTCCTTTTTTCCACATTCTGTATACCGCTGCCTTCTGCTTGAGCATTGCCACAAGCTCCCGGCTCATCCACGCAGGTCGCCTGCCCCCTCTGCCTCCCTTCCTACACACAGGGATGCACTGTTGCTGGACGTGGAGGAAGTGCCGCTTGAAAACTAACCAGCTCTCTTGGGCCCCCCTTCCTTCTAGAGCTCTAGCCCATGGGATTCTACCGAGGAGGTCTCTGAAGAGGCTAAAGTTGGCCCTCCTGAAGTCCATCGTCGCAAGGCTACTTACAGCCCTGCCTCCTCCTCGTTGAATCCTGAACTCCACCAACTCATGGTCACTGCAGCCGAGGCTACCCCCCACCTTAACATCTCCTACTAGGCCCTCCCTATTTGATAGCACGAGGTCCAGTAGCCCACCTCTCCTCGTCGGCTCCTCCACAACCTGCGTCAAAAAGTTATCGTCGACGCTCTGCAGGAACCTCCAGGACTGCTTATGCCTGGCTGTGTTGTCCTCCCAGTTGATGTCGGGGTAGTTGAAGTCCCCCATGAGAACCAGGGCCTGTGACCGTGAGGCAACATCCAGCTGCCTATAGAAGGCCTCATCAACCTCCTCGTCCTGGTCAGGTGGCCGGTAGCAGACACCCACCACAGTGTCTCCCACATTAGCCTGCCCTCTAATCCTTACCCACAAGCTCTCAACTCGCTCATCCTCGACTCCCAGGTTGAGCTCCATGCATTCCAGTTGCTCTCTCACATAAAGAGCAACTCCACCACCTCGCCTTCCCAGCCTGTCCTTCCTAAAGAGCACACAGCCTTCCATGGCAGCGCTCCAGTCGTGCGAGCTATCCCACCACGTCTCTGTGATTCCGATGAGATCATGACGCTGGCTTCTTGTTTCTCTTACATTTCTCCTCACCCTACTCAAACTGCTTATTTAGTCCAGGCTCCTTACGTAGCTAGATCCAGTCTCTCCCTGACAGCTCGCCGTCTGATTTACAGTCCAGACCTCTTGTTCTCCTTTTTGCCTCATATTAGCCAACAGGCCTAGTTATGTTTTCCCAAGCTTTCTGTCCTGTGCTGGTGCTCCTCTCCATCTCCCTTTGCTTTCTGTCCTGTTACACCTTGTGGCAGGCCACCCTGCATACCTACTTCCTTGTTACATTTGTTTTCCTTCCCATGTTCTGTTCTCTACCTCCATGGGTCCGGTCGTCCCCTGTAACCCAGTCTTCCTCCTGGCCAACTGCACAGATGATCCTGTAGTCTGCCCACAGCTGATCTTCTGAGCTTGCTCATTTCGATGCTCCATCATCTATCACTCATGACTCTCATTCCCAGATGACTTGTCCAGCTAAACCCGATCACAGTTAATCTTGTTCTCCTAGCTCCAATTTCAAAAGACTCCTTTTGCCCCTCCCAAACACTGCTGCCATCTTCAATGCATATGGAACAGTTTCAACCTCCAAATTAAGAAACCGTTAATAGGAGAGTCATTGAGGCAATATGTTGGCTGAGCAGAAGGTATTCAAACTTTTGCGATCTGAAGTGCTGGATCCCCGATGTTCTAAATCAGCAGATCTGGACATACCTTACACCCACAGATCTGAAAGGAGGTTGCATGACAACCAGATCTATACTCACTTTCAAAAATTTGGACATGTTTGCAAGTTTACCATCTTAAATACAATCTGAAGATACGCCATGGATACAGTCCTGTACAACACAGATATGGCCCCTCTTCTTAGTTCTGGCTCTGTGTCTAGAGCTGTTATTACAGGCAAAGGCTGGCTTCTTTCCCATAACTCTGCCATCAGATGTGCCTTGTTATTTCACATAAAGATATATATTCAGTCTGGTTCTCTCTGTTGTCTCTTGGAGCTAATAATGGGGTAGAGCATGTTTGGTGAATGTGGTATCCTTGTGGTGTCATCTCTCAAGATATACAGAACCTCTACTGAGCAGCTCTTTGGAATTGCTTCACCCCGTCTCCCCCATATGTTGGTCAAATTACGTGTTTTTTCAGAAACACAGTACAAGGTGTATCCATGAAGTTGAGGTCAATCTCCTGCCAGAATTCAAGTCCTGCTTGGAAGCATGGGAATGCTAGAATGATTCCAAGAAAAAGTTGCCAGAATATTTAACTTTGGCAAAAAACACTGTATTTTTCCCAAACCTTATTCTTGGAAAAGCCCAAGCTGATGGATCAGAAATTTTCAAAAAACAAAAAATCAATCAGCCTGAACAGTACAGAAAATTTCACTTCGAATGATTAATGTTTGGCACACAGCTGTAAACTACTGAAACCATGGTCTTGTAATACTAAGCCATGGCTAGTTTCTATAATAAACAGCAACACAAAATCCCCTGTAATCATTCTTCTTCTTCTTTTTTTTTTTTTCGTATTTTGATTCTCTCTTTCCCTCTTTTGTACAAGTCAAAGGGGATTGTCATACATCCTAAAGAGGTCCTACAAAGTCAACACATTAAATTATATGATAGAAATAGATATTATCTCTGACTTTCAAAAATTTAAATCAGAATTTCAAGAAAAAAAATGGGATTTTGCCACTTTTCGTTCCACAGGTACACCTCACAAATGTCAATTTTGTTAGCTGTACAACAAGTGAGGTGCAGAAAATTACTACATATTTTTCATCCAGTTCTCAATAAACATACAAACAGTGACTTATTTTCAACTTATTTTCAGGGAAATGCACAGGAGATGCTCCTTCACTTCAAAATTAACTGCCGTATCCAAGACAGATAAAAAAGAAAAAAATTGAAACTTAAAGAGTTTTATGACACCTGGTTCTGTGCAGACACCTTAGTGCTGGTTATTTCTCATCAGTTGCTAACGGAAAGAGTCCAGCTCCTAAGATATGTGTCACCAATGACAGCGCTACAACTGTGTCACTGCGGCTTTCTTTCCATGACACAGGGTGTTACTGCCTGAAGTCTTGTTGCATGTGTTGCATGGCAGAAATTTCTTTAACATGGAAGTGGCTTTTCCTGCACCTAGAGTTGAATTTTAACTTTCAATCAACAAACTACAATTTTTGTTTCCGGTCTTGGTGACTTCTCAAATCAATACTATGCATTCAGATGCCTCTTTGAGATGTGTCTCCTTTGGCTACCCCATAGCAGTAGAACCATTTATTTTCCTCCATGAGATGGCTGAGCTCTATGGAAACCCTATTAAATCACTTTAGAATCAACATTAAACAACGTAAAAAGTCATCGGTGGAAAATTGAAAAGGATGGAAACATTGTCGTCATGTATTAGTAATGCTCAAAAATAAAATAAAATAGCTCCACGGGACTTTTCCAATATTTGTGGAGTGGCACACCTCCAAAGCACACTCACTAAGGACAGGGTGCTTTTGGAAAGCTTATTTGCATGCACCCAGCCGTAGACACGCGCACACATGCACACGCATAGGGTTATTTTGCTGGCTTGGAGGAAGCTGAGGTTTGAGGACAGCAGTCATGAGCTGCTGCCCTTCGGAATGGTGTTTCTCAGGCTGTCAGTGTGGGAGTTTGGACCCGGCTAGCACAGGGCAGGCATCTTCTCCCTGGTGACCCCTATGCGGCATGTGAGGCAGGAATGCTCAGGACTGGTAGCTCAGGGGCTGCAAAACTGCCCAGGAAGGTGCTAGCGGTGCATGGTGATTGTGCCGGCCTTTGGGAGGAGTCAACTCCTGATGGACCAGGCCAAAATGGATGAGGGCAGCTCTAATGCATGGACAATACTTCCAAAAATTCTGGAAACTGGATTATATCTAGCAGAGTCATTCTGACATTTACTAGTGCAGTGTTTGGTGATGAGAGTCTCCATGTATAAATCTGATGTGCCCTGCTCTTCTCTCATTCCATTTGTATCAGGATTTCGCAGAGGAAAGTTGCACTCAACTAGCTTAGTTGCTCATGACCTCCTTAGCACGAATAATGAACATGGTGAGGCTCTGAACAAAGTAGACAAAAGATGACAGCATTTCCTGAGATTTATGTGGCATATAAATATTTAGCATTTGATATATGACATGTTGACGTTATTTGTCAATTGCCTGATTAGAAACCAGAAAGTCTGGGAGAACTTCTGAGATGGGAGGAAGGAGCTGAAAGCCTCTCCTCTCATGCTGGGAATGAGGCAGAACCAGAGGCCCACATGCTTTGGGAACAGGGAGCCGCATTTTGGTGCCTCCTATTGCTGTAGAAGCAATTGGTGGAGAGCCCAAGGGCTCAGAAAGAATCTGGTCATGTTCATAGAGAGATGCAGCTCTATGAAATCCCTAGAGATAGAACCTTGGAGGATCTGCAGTTGTTTGTCTCTTTCCTTCCTCCTCACTGACTTAGAGCAAGGTAACGAGCAGGATGTTGAAGCGCAACTGAAACCAAGGGTGAGCTCAGTTGCATATAATTTGCAAAACGAGCAGGTCTGTCTATCTACTGGTGGCTGAGTCAGGGCCAGGGCGTCTTTTGTTGCGCTCTGGGGGAGGGGAGCGGAGGGACGGGGAAGAAGGCAACCCTGGGAAGTTTGCAGTGTTTTTCTGCTCAGTAGCCACTGTACCAGTCATCTCTGCATATTTTAAAAATGACAGGCAGTTTGGGCATCTGCTTACATCAATATTCTGTAAATACGACGATAAATTGGTAGCCCAAAACAGTGAGAAAGCTTTGCATAGGTTCTGTTTTGAATGCTATTTATTACACAGCATGATATACACAGAAATCTTATTCATGTCAGTGGGAGTTTTATGCAAACATGGAAAGTAGAATGTGGCTCAAAATTGTAACTTGATTTGATGCAGGGCTGCGAAGGCAAGTTCTCCCCACATGAAAAGGTACAAATCTGTTACTTAGACCTGGTGCAAAGAGGAGAGTGTAGTAATGTGTGCTAAGGTCCTATTGGACAACAGGATGATTTTTACACCAATTCTCGCGTCACCAACAGAAAAGGAGAGAAAAAAGAGAGTGGGGCAATACTGAAAAATAGGCTTAGCTTGGAGAATGTGGTTATATTCAATTTTGTAACTGATTTTACTTTTGAAGGGATAAGAATATTTCTAGAGATGGGATGTTATTTGAGTGAGATGTACTCTTTTGTAGTTAATGATGCACTCGGATACCTAGTAAAAAAAAAAGCAATTTATATTCCCAGCATCATCTAAATGATTGACCTGAAAGATCATAGGTTTATTCTTCTGCTGGAAGGGAAGGTGATTTTTGTTCTGTTTGATTGTTTAAAAGTCAAGGAAACTGGTTCTTCTGATAACACAAAAGTTTTAAAAGTAAGGGTAATTATTCTTTTCTGATATCTCGTCTTGCCCTAAGACCTAGAAATGCTCTTATTTATGCTACCTTGCTCTCTGCTTTTGGATAGTGCTGTAACGGCTCTTAAATTTAAGAAAACTGTACACCTTGAAGTATCACAATTGTACTAAATTTGAAAACATGTTTCTGTATAATATGAGCTTTGCAGACAAAGAAACAGTGTCCTTGGGAAAACTGAGATCCTTTGACAGGGCAGTATTAGAATGGGATAGCATTAAAACACTGATAGAGATCTCTCACTGAAGGTTTCGACATGTTTATCACCCAGAAGAGTTTCTGTGGTCATAACTGCTACAAATAAACTGTTGCAAGGCATACTAGCTTTACATTTTTCCTTTTTTTTTTCCCTTAAAACAATAATGTTCTCCCTTTACAATCAAGATTTACCAAGGACATCTACAGAGAAAGTGTACAGGAGAGAATCCCTAAAAAATGCAAAAAAAAATGTATCAAAAGTTTAATTAACACACTTAAGCTGAAAATGTAGATACTTACTTCCAGGAAACAAAAAGTCTTCTGTGTTGAGTCTGTTTTATAAACAGTCTGGAAATTCCAAGCTAACACAAAGGTTTCCAAATATTTCAAAATATATTTGAAAGACTCAGAGTTAAACTTCTGTGAACCTTAACTCTGCCTACTAGTGAGAGCAGCATACCCTGTGTTCCCACTGCTGAGGACTGTATACTGCTTGGTCAAGGTATTAAAGAACATTGAGACTGAGAAAGCCATATAATCTACAGCAAACTCTCCTAGGTTTGCACTCTACAACATGCCATGTGTATATCATACTATTAAACATCCTGTGCAGCAAATTTAATCCTACTATCTTGGGGTTTCCTTCCCATAGGTCCCTTTCTCAGGCCTATCCAAACATCTCCAGTTCTGCATGTCACACTAAAAAAAACCTTCTCTATGTCAAAGACGTCACCTTGCAACTAAACCTCTGTCCTGATTTAACCTTTTGGGCAAATAATGACCAAGCAGTCTAATACTTACAAACTTCCAAAGCAATTAAAAATAATTTGATCTTTCTTATTGTAATGACAACATATGCATGCGATAAGCACATCTATCTATAAGCATACCATTGTCATATCACTTTTGATGGATCATTTTTTATCACAAAGAATGTCTCTCGTTGTGGTAGAATATAGGGGAAAAGGTAGTGTGTGTGTGGATTCACTCATATTTTAAAACATCAATTTCTGGCTTTTTAGAAATCTTTACTTTCCATTTAGAAATCCTCACTTGAAAAAAGGCTTAATTTAAAATGTTCTCATTTTTTTTTGCAGTACTTGATCTGTTTTTACTACCTCATCTTCATTCTCTGACCAGAAATAACTAATTCCACCAGTACTGCTATTTATTTTAGTAACTGATTTAGAACTCTGTATATCTAGTGCAACCTGGTGGGGCTGCTTGTGCCAACGGCATGATGGTTACGTCTGCAAAAGAAAACCTGGCATCACTGCTTGTCCTAAGGTATAAGGAATCCAATTTGGAAAAGCGTAGCTTTTCTAACCCCTACCCACAAATGCAGCCTTGTGCACAAATTAAATCCCAGCCGGTTTAGATGTGACCTGGAAAGATGCCAGCCCTGTCCCTGCAGCACCATGTGTACCAGCAGGTCTGACCTGAAGACGGATTTGCTGAGGAGGCATCGCTGGTCTGGGGAAAATGGGGAGACTTAGAGGGGCTCAACATCCCTTGGTGACAGAAAAGGGACATGTGGGGAGCACTGCAAGGAGGGGGAAGCTCCCCCTGCAGGCTTTAACATTGGTGTGTGCGTGTCCTGTGTGTGATTTAAGAAGCACGTAGCATTCCTCATTCAAACCTCTCACTGAGGCAAGTCATTGCCAAAAAGACCCCCCCCACCAGAGTCTTCAGTCCTTCCTCACATCATATATTAGCACCTCAGATCTCCTGCACTACTGCTCAGATTAAATGTGCATTAAAAAAAAAAAGAAAAAAGAAAAAAAATGAGAAAAGACTGCAATCTTCCTGTGAAAAAAGAATCACAAACAGGAGGATAACACCCCAGTCCCGGCTGTCGGGAGACAGTCTCAGTTTGGGGGGATTTGGTCCCTCGCCCTCTCCATGGCGGCCGAGCCACCTCAGTGCACAGGTAGTGGAGCGTGTGGAGCCCACTGAGGAGCGCGGCCCTTCTCCTGGTATCACCATCGCAAGAGCTGGCTCGTTAAATAACCGCAGCACTTGGAGATTCATGGAGTGTTCAATGACCCTCATAATTTCTCATTTCTTCCCTCAGATAGAGTGGTCGGCAGGTTGCTCTTTAGGCAGGAGTCTGAAACGTGTAGGAGCTCTCGGATGCTGCCTGCAAGATGTGCTTTCACTTACCCATGTGCATCTCTTTGTTTCTGAATTTAAAATTTGGTATATCTCAGCACAGAAAACTAGGTTTCTGTGCAAGCTGCTTCATTTTCAGCCCAGAAGTAAAAGAAGTTGAAACATGCTTTTTAACCAAACCTGATTTTTTTACTTAGGGGCCAGAGATGCTTTTTAATGATTAGAAAAGCTCTGAATGACCAAAATGAAGTAAAAATCCCAGAACAGTGGGGAGGAGAGCATCATTATTTTTTACAGATGGCTCGTCTGAGCAGCGTTTGGCTTGGGTTCCTGGACCAATGCAGTATTTTCTTGCAAATCCAGCCTAGGAGAGATGGGGGTACTGCAAGAGAAAGGGCTTAATCTCTGTTTACCTTGTGTTTTCTAGGAAAGATGGTGTAGTCCAGGGGACAAAGCACTGGCTTTGATTTCTGACTCTGGTACTTCTGCCTCTTCTGTCTTTGAGAAACTACTAAGACCCTCAGTGCCTCGATTTCTCCATCTGCATGTTGAGGATGGTAGTATTTGCCCTCCTGTTAAAAGGATCTTCAATAGAACTGGGGAAGCAGAAGACTTTGTCTTGTCTTGCATCTCCACAAGATAGCTTGCAGGTGCAGAACACCCTCTGCATTTCTGTCACTGCTGGTTTGACTGGCAGGGCATGCTAAATAGCAGGTATGGTGTATCTGAACCTCAGATAACCTAGGAGGGGATGGAGGGACCTATGAAGCACCTACTTCCACACCCCAACAACCAAGCAAATGAGCAGACTGCTCCTCTGGTTGCTGTCCAGACCGCCCTGACCTGCCACTCCTACCACTGTGCTGTCCTGCATGCGTTTGCTTGTCTTCTTTGCCATCTCACAGCACTGCAGCATTTCTGTCTCTGCGCTCACCAGAGGTTGGAATTTGATGGAAAGAGAGAAAAGTAACAGTGTTTTTGCAGACCCCTGCTTCCAGACAGTTAAAACAATCTTTACATGCTGCCCAGAGAAACACAAGTTAGCTGTGTTACATGGGCAAGACAAAATTTTATTGACTGTTTGTGCCCTTTGGGCATGACCCTGGCCCTGAGTATAACCTCCCCTCACACATGTGCACAACAGAAGTGCTTTATGGCAGGCAGTACAGTTACACAAGTGTAAGTGAGATTGGAACCAGACTCAAGTTTTTTAGTAGCCTCTAAATGCTGCAGGATCCAAGTGAACCTTTTCATTAGACGTGGGCATAGAGCAAGTATAATTCCAAGTGATAAAAACGCAAGATTAACTTGTAAGGCAGAGGGGTGATGATCACATGGAAGAAAAATTAATATTAGTGCAGGAAGTGTGTGTCCAAAATCTCCATTTGCCCTATTCTCCAGAAAATTTAAGTGGATTTTAAAATTCCAGGTCAATATCTTTTAGAAGAGTTTCATCTTTCCCCACTCCAGTGGAGTCCTTTTTATTTTTGAATTATTAAAAGATCAAATGCTGGAATGCTGGATAGACTGAATTCATTTGTCAGATCACGAAGTCCTCATAACATTTCTCAGCCTTAATAACACATCTGCTCTTAAAATGTGGTCTCTTGATAATAGCTGGCTGAAAGTGTCTGAATTTAGGGATTATTTGAGACAACAGATTTCCTTCTATTTGGAATTGAATGAGGCATCTGCTCCCTCACCGTCAGCTTTGTGGGATATTCTCAAGGCAATCATAAAAGGGCAGATCATTTTGTACATTACAAGAAGGAAAAAAGACCTCTGTTGGCAATTATGAGACTTGGAAGGGTGAATTAGGGACCTGCAAAGATATCACTTCATGCCCCAAAAATCTAGCTACTCCATACATTCTCCCCTGGTTTAGGGTGGAATCTGGATTTATTTAATTCTCCTGTCAAAGCTAATGTTAGCAAAAGGCAAAGAGAAAGAAAACAAATTAGGAAAGGATCTCTGCACTCCATCTTGGACAGAAAGAACTGACCCAATAGCATATTACAGTGATTAGGACTCAGGAAAGAGAGCTAGGCATGGATCCCTTGGAGTATTAAAGGAAATGCTGCCAATATTTATGCCAGTTTAGTGCATTGGAAAACCAGGAGGAAAAAAATGAATGCTTGCAAATTGTTTAACACATATTCATCATCAGAATCTCCTCCCACATATCAGAGGGAGATGATTAATGAAGAAGTAAAAACACAAGCAATCAGAGCTGAGAGGAGGCACTGCTTTGCTCTTTGCAGGTATATCATTGATTTCTAGACATGAAACACTGCAGCAAATGCCCAGATGATGACATTTGCGAAGATACTAAAGAGTGCATGTTCCCAGGTGCATGCACCTTCAAACATATTTGGATGCACACAGGCAAATACCTGTATACACAAATACATACAAATATATATAGATATATCTACATGCATACATCTATAATATATATATATGCGCACGTACATACTCGTATAGATATGTATATATAGCGTCTTAGTCCAGTGACGCATCTTCACAGACTGCTGCAGCTGGAAATAACATTCATGAAAAAAACAGGCATGTATTTAGGCTTATTTATGTGATAGAGAACGTGTTCAGGGATGTGAGCTGCCTCAAAGTTTTTGTTGGAGGAGAGGGGAACAACCTGTGAGCAACTATGGCTGAATTTGGATCTGGGAATACTTTTTTATGGTAAGACTACTCCTCATATGTAGTACCTGGGTAACACTTCCTGCTGCAGGATGGAATTCATGTGAGTAGAAATGTGCCCCCACAGTGACCAGCTTCTTTACTCTGCTCCCTCTGGACAACTCCTGTTGGAGGGCAAAGTCCTGTGTTTGTGTCAGGGAACACTTTTTGGTTTGAAGGTAAGCAAACTTCTCTGTTTTGCCTGAGACTTTCAGCAGTAGGTGCCTGACAGTGGGCTCTAGCTTGCAGACATATATCAAAATATTTAGCCTTAGTTTTGGAAGGTCACAGGAGCTCACTGGAGTTGCCAGTTAATTCATACTTTCAGATAGTCATTTAGATATACAAAGGGTAGCCTAGGAATCTCACGCAAGACCATTTCTGAAAATCTTGGCCCTTCATTTTGAGTGATTGGTATCCTGGACCAAAACTTTAGAACCTTCCAACCCATGTCCCAACTCCAACACTATAAACATCAGCATTATGAGTACTTCTGTAAACAGGGGAAAGCAGCAGATATATTGGGCTTTTCTACTCTTGGGAAGGTTTGGTGCCTCTGCATGGTCTGATATACATAAGACCCTCTCAGAGGTGGGGTGGTCGTGGCTGGGCTTTCTCCTTAACACAGGTATCCTAGCTGTTGGGTCAGAACAGACATTCAGCTCACAGCTGGCTCAGGGAGAGGGAGGAAATGCACTGCATAATATATAATATACCCACAGGTCAGTGAGCATTGCACATTGTGCTCCATGTCAGCGCTGCAAAGTACAAGTCTGTCATAGTCCCCAACCCAAGAGACCTGCTCTTTAGCGGCAGCTTTAGTGGCTTACGCTGCGACGGTCCCCAGCACGATCCGCAGGCTTGGCAGAGATGCCTGGCAGGCGAGCGTGAGCCCGAGCGCGAGCGGCGCGGCCTGTTCCCCAGCTGCCCGCGAGAGCCCCAGCCAGGGCGGACGCGGCACGGCCCCGCGCAGCTCAGCCGGGCAGCACGGCACTGAGAGCGGTCGGGATTTCAACACGCTAATCCTCCGCGTGAGGCTGTGGGCTGTAGCTACAGGGATTTCATTCGGCAACGTCTCCGTTGCAAAGGTAGGTTTTTGGCACTTTGGTCGAGGCCTGCATCAACTATTCGTGTTTTATTTTAACTATGGCAATTTATATTAGAAGAGGTGCTTGGAGCTTCAAATTTTCCCCTTGGTCATCTTTAAATCTCATTGCTAATCCCTCAGCTCCCTTAATGATGTTCTCAGTAGTTTACGTTGTTATTAAACCTCTGTTTGGGGAGTATAATTTTAATTCTCATTGTACGCCAAATACAGGTATCAAATATTCATTGTGTAACTGCAATTAAAAATACAGCCCCCAAAAGGATCTTTTATATTAATTTAAATTATCCTGCACTTATATTATGGCCGGAAATAACCTGTACTCCAGAAAATGTCTTCATTGAAGTAATGCTGGTACTTATAACTAGGAACATCTCCTGGTTTGGGATATATCCTGTTCTATTACACTGGAGTCATGCACATGTAGAATTACAGCAATTCTCTATTTGAACCATTTTTTCCTTCTTTGTAATTTAAAGTAATAGACGAAATCGCTGATTTTGCTTTCGATGTTAGCAAAAGTAAAGTAATTAGTTCAGGCAGCTTTCTAGGCATTTGACAAAGCTATGTCACATGAACTGTTTTCTCGTTATAATGGGAAGAACAGATTTTTTACTCCTGAAAAGCCCTTGTAAATACCTGGAGAGTAGAAAAATCCCCATACAAACAAATTAAAGGACGTGAAAATATGGAATTTACATTTTCCAACTTAAACGTGAAAAAAGAATTAATCGTTTGCATATAGATACCATAGACTGGGGCACATTCACAGTGGATTTCAATAAAGTAAACTCTTGGCGGCTTACAAGATTATTCATTTAAGCTAGTGTTTGTGGATAATAATACCAACTTAGCTTCAATGTAGCTCTCTTAATTCTTACACTGAACACCCTGCACAAAGAATGAAAAGATGTTTTGAAGTCTTCAGATGACAAATATTATTTTTACAGATGATGATCCCTGTCTTTGAAAGTTACCTTAACTGGTGTCACGTTGGAGCGGAGACATTTGGGCACAGCCGAGTTTAGTGCTATGCAGCAGGTCCATTACAAAGAAGGGAATGCAGCCCTGACCTCTTGAGTCAATACCCTGATCAGACACGGCAAGTGGGTGGATTAGCCAAAGCAAGATCCATAGCAGATTTTCAGAATATAGGTTGCCAGGATCAAATATTTTTATTTAATGATTGTGGAAGTAAACATAAAAGGCCAGATTTCTGTTTGCCACATAGACTTTTATTTTATTTTATTTTATTTTATTTTATTTTATTTTATTTTATTTTATTTTATTTTATTTTATTTTATTTTTACAGCCTCAGTTATTATTAAAGGGAGAAGCTGTCAGGCTAAAATAGAATTAGGATTAAAACAAATTCCAGAATCCAAATCCCGCTACACTTGGAGGAAAGTCATATGTGATTTTTGCAGTCAGTCCTCTGTTTCTGTGAACCAGCAAAGCCAAATGAGAGGGCCAGGTGCAAATTTTCAGACCTGTTCCTATTTTAAACACGATCTCCGAGTGTGAGCGGTGACGGAAGGGACAGGAGTGGGAAGGAGATTTGGCATGGCAGAAGAGAAGGAGTTTTCCTCACTCCTTCCGTCTAATCCCCGCCACACTTGCACTGTCGTCAGTAGAGCACGTTGCCCCAGCAGGATCTCCAGAGAGCACTGCAGACGGCTTCACAACTACCAGGGCTCTTGGACGGTGCTAGCAAATCGCTTTTGAAGGCTGAACACCCTCCAGAGGCAGATAAAATAGGATAATCTTTGGAGGCACTGCTACTAGAAAAGCATAGCGGGAGTGTTTAAGCAGGGGAGGAGAGGTCTTTCTTGCGTTGCAGTAGAAGGAAGGAGGGAAAGTTAAATGAAGTTCAATCATGAAAGCTATGCTCATGACACTTTCTACCCATGAGACTGGTGGCAGCAGTCCTGCTAGAAAAGGGTTGAAGCTTTGTGTGACCCTTGAATCCATTTTTGGTTACTCCTCACGCTTCCAGCTCTGAACTTGCTGGGCTTTCCCTCTTTCTGAACATGTCCTTCCCACTTCCGTGGTTGAACCTGCCAGAGGGTCCTTGCAACAAAGATTCACCTTCAGAACTTAGACCCAGGAAGTCTTATTCCCTTTTGTGCAGCATGTCCACTTTTCTTCTTGTGCTCTGCCTGTCCTTTACAGGTTCTTAGCACCAACTTTGCTTCTCTAGCCATCCAAAAGGCAGTGCAGGCCTCAGAACTCTCTTCTTCTGGAGACTAAGTAAGCAAAACCAGCTCAAGGACCAGGACAAAGCTCAACCCGTCCAGTCATATCCAAACAGTATCAAGCTGATAAGTGATGTGGCAAGTCTCACCAGTTTCTATCCAATATGAAATTCAGCTTTAATTCAGCAATGCTGTAGTGCAAGAAGTGACAGCAGAACAGTTGCTGCTGGATGCTCTGGCAAATATCAGTGGTGTCACCCACTCAGTAAAGGCAGGAGACCTCTTTGCTCTCATGCGAGTCAAAACCCTAAGCGGCAACCTGTCCTTCACTGGGATTATTTGTAAGGGAGTGAGTCAAAGCCTTCTCTGAGTTCTGGCCAAGGAGTGACCCACAGCAAAGCACTCACCTTCTGTCTCTCCACCTCTCACCCCCAGCCCTGAACAGCCTTGCGTGATGCTTGGACTAGCAGCTCTTGTGTCCCCAGTTTAGCAGTGACACCAGCCCCACATGGGCAGACCCACGCCAGGCTGATTTCTGACATCAAACCAAAGGCAGGAGGCCTGCTCCAAGGTGAGCCCAGAGCCTGGTTTAAAGTCCTGATGAGTGATTTGCTGGGGGAATCTGGGACATGGAGACCTTTCTTAACTGACAGGATTAGACATCTTTTTCTCAGAGGACTGGTTCACTTCTGCTAAATACTGTCCAAACATGTAGCCCCTGTTTCTTTTAGTACCTGTAAGTATTTTATCTCTGTCCCATCACTAATTATATGTGCAGACACGCATTGTTAGTTCTTTAAGAATTAATCACATGCTGTTCTAAAGAATTTTGACATTTGCATTTCAAAACTCTTACCAATTCTAAACATTTATTCTACAAAACTTGGAAAGATTGTAGTTCTGTTTCAAATTATTCCAGCACTGTGGGCATTGCCACAGAATGTAAAATTACAGAACATATGAGACTGAAACCTGACACCCGTTCTTCCCTGTTGTGAAGTGTCGTTGATGAAAAATATACCAGTCTGTGGAAAAAAAAATACTATCTAGGAGCGTGACCTATTCCCAGAACAGCTAGCCAAATTCACTCATGTTTCAGAGGGAGCTAGGTATGTATCAAGCACAGAAAACCACTCTTCACCTTCATACAAATACAATCAATTCAATTTAAAATAGTAACAAAATATGAAATAGCTACTGCAGAATAATCTCCTGATGCTCCTGCAAAAATGTTCAGAGCATTCGTAGAAAAGAAAAAGGGCAGAATACTTTTTGCAAGTGTATCTCTTCTGTAACAGTGGTTTTATAATAAGATTGCCTCAGAATTTAGTAAAATCTGTTCTTATTACTATTCGATAGTCTTTCTTCCCTCAAACATTATCCAGCTTAAAAACTTGAAGATTTCTAATTGAAGACAGGATGACTTTTGAAGGAAACAAGTAATCCACTCAGGCATTTCAGTCTATTAAAATGTTCTAGAAAAGGTGGTGGTGTATATGAAGAAAGCAATAATTGTATGGAGATGACATGATGATGAAACTGAACTTGGAATATAAATACAACTGTATTTTATTATAGCAATATAAAGATAATTATTTGATGCATGTCCTCATTCATAAAAGAAAATCTCATATCTGTTTTTGTACAATATATATACATATATACTCCTGAGACCCCGAAAACCTTCACAAAGCTGAGTGTTGCCATTCTTATTTTACAGATGGAGAAGTTAAGGTGCAAAGAGGTTACATGTGCAAAGCACATTGCTTTCTTGAATATAATAACCAGTAAATGAGTTCTCAGCTACCCAGGTCCTGCCTCTCCCACCTTCCGCACACCATGGAAACATGTTGATTTTGAATGAAGAACTAGCCATTTTAATCCACCCATTTGGTTTTCCCATTCCAGTTGCGAGTTTTCATTCTACCTGAAGAAAACAAGGAAAGTCACAAAGAAGCTACAAAGACAGAATAGTTTGCACTCACATTGTATGGAGCATTATTTGAAAGAGGGAAATAATTTTTCACTGTGAAAATTAAATTTAAAACACGACTGTGACTGTGCACTTTTCTCATGAAACGCTGGTATATTCCTGAGGGTCCTCATTTCACAGAGGGGTACCTGAGAGTTTTAGTTTGACTCCTCGACTGTTCATTTACTCTTCTTCCTCTACACTATTTTGCCTCTTACTCTGTGTCATCAAATTACCCAGACACATGGAAATAAGCCGTCCCACACCAGATGGGCTGTCTTGGAGCAGGCAAGTAGCAAAAAGCTCTCCAAAATCCCAGGCCTACAGAGGCTGGCATCCCTTTCAAAAGTATTTAAACATCTAAATCCATACATTTTTATGTGATTGGTCTACCTGGTGATCTGCCGAGGAGACTGATTTTAAGACACGGTCTTGCACGTCCTCTGGTGATAACGGACCATGAAGAGTGGCAAAGGCAAAATCTCTCCAGACAGGTTGTCCTTGCTGTAGAATTTCAAACGGTGGCAAACAGTGCTCTCTCCGCAATCTCCCTCTTCCTTCTCCTTTCTTTTGCACCACAGATGATCTTGAAGAATTTTAACTATTTCTTCACTGAATTGCAAAGCCTGCGTGGTCACAGGGTTATGTGCTGCAAGAAGTACTGTTCACAGTAAATCACAAGTGGTGGCCCACCTACTGGAGCTGAGTAGCTCAGCTATTGAATGTTGTCTTGTGCTCCAGAATCACCTTTCACTTTGGCTCTGTACTGGATTTTGTAGTTGTGGCAGGGACACACAGTGTCATCTGTTGTCTCCACATCTTTCCCTTTGAATCTTTCTTCCTGCCAAACTTTTTCACCTGGGATCAGGACCCCCGCACCACTCAGAAGTTGCAGCTGTAGGGAAGATTCTTAAGAGTCCCTGCAGCCCTCCACAGGTCTAGGATCAGCATCGCTCAAGTCTCAGAAAGAGGCAGCTGCTAAATGGGCTAGGAGACCCTGTCAGGGATATGGGGAGAAAGATCTCCCAAAGGCTGGCGGCACAGTGAGCAGGGCGAATGAGAGGAATGACCTGAAGCTCCGCTCTCTCGGCAGTCAGAAGCACCCTGCACGGAGGGTTTGTCAGTCAGAGAGCAGTAAGATTAAGGGTTCAATCCGAGTGAAACAAAAATCGTTCCTCGGTCTCCTTGTTTAAAATGGTGGATCTGCTGCAAACTGCTGGATTAATTCCAGGCACTTCAGTAAAACATTTTGGTCTCATTCCTCTTATAATAGTTACACTGGGAATTTGCTCAATAGTGTGCTCCTCAGTTGTGCATGATTCAGAGCCAGATTTATAAAGACATTTAGGTGCTCCTTCCCACTGATTAAGGAAGTAAATGCCTAAATTGGTTTAAAAATCTGCCCTCAGGAGCTGCCATGTGTGCCTGGGCATCCGAAACACTTGAAGATTTGCTGCATCTAAAGACCCAGTGAAGATCAGAGAATTTCTTTGCCAAACACAAATGGCAATGAGACATATTTTGAACCATCAGATGTACTGCCTTTAATTTTCTTTTCTAAAGATCAGTTTCAATGAAGAATATACTGAGTCTAGGTTTGGGGACCAGTTCTACAAATTGGGTCTAGTGCTACTGCAATGAGTCCAACTGTTGTTGCCAGCAGAAGCCAGAGCAGCTCTAAATTACTTACTTAGCATCGCATTTCAGCAATATTTCTCCCCTTGAATTGTACCTTATTTAAAAGACATCTTTTTTCAGCTTTAAGCCCACTGAAATTGTGGGCTTAAAGCTGAAGTGAGATACTGTGGCCACTGTAAATAAGATTGCCAGGTTCTACTCACTTACTGAGACTGTGTGGCAAGTAAGTGTTCACAGAAGCACTTTTTATTATTATTATTGTTACTTGACTTTAACTGTGAGCTTGAGTTTTTCATGCCTACATGGTAATGCAGGGCTCTGTGAGGTGCACTCATTTGTTTCTAATGGGAAGTTGGAAATGGAGGACATTTCAAGACACTTATGTGATTTTTCTATTTGATTTGATTAAGCTGATCAGAAGATGTCACAGAATCCACAAGCAAAAAAAAAATGACCTTTCAGACACATTCAATTTGTTTGAGTCCATTAGGCTTATGATAATAAATAAAACCTCTGTAATGCTTCATAATATCAATAATACACCAGAAATTATTCGGCACTTAATGGCCAATTTAAGAGCATTAAATGCTGTTAACAATCAATTTACGAGGTATTATTGTGTTTCTGTTTATAAATGTCTAATTATATAGGTCGTATTTGCTTGTGGCATACTACCTTTGGTAGCCAACTGCAGCACTTAGGCTGAACACTGTAAAAAAATAATTGCTTTATAAACCCTGCTGAAAAAGCGGCGCCGGCAACAAAAAGCAACGGCAACACCAGAGACGCCCACGTTCCCATGAAGCTCTCAAGGCTTTTGCTTTGCCACTGATACTTCCCCGACATCCGTACACACAACCCTGTCTCTACACCCGTCCGCCCCTCCAAAATCAGGTAACGAAAAGGGTAACGCGGCCACAGAGCCGGCAGCACCACATGGCTTGGCAAAGTCTTGCCATAAAGTTCTGTCCTGTAGCTGCGGATACAAACTCAAGCTGGTCGTATGTACAGCTCCAGCATGTCGAGCCCACTACCCCTCGGCACAGCCAAATGTTTCAGCAGCTGCCCTTTTGTCCTGTTTCTTAAATAAACAAAGAACAGATACAAATTAATGACCTAAATTTATGGCGAAACACACTGCCTTCCCGGAGCAAATAGCCTTAAAAGAACAGATGTTAAAATAGTGTTTTGTACTCGCAGATAGAGAAAGCAGCTCCTGTGCAAATGTGAGAGTTTGGGACGTATGGAAAATAATATCTAAAGAATCTAATCGTGCCGCACTGTCTCGCTTTCCACCACAAACCGCGTAACCTTCGGATCGTGTGCTGCTCAGAATAATTAGCCTCCCCAGGGCATTCCCCAGCCCTTCTTTTCTCCCCTTACAATCCCAGTAAACTTTCTCCTTTCATTGCCTTATATTTCTTTTGGAGATGAAAAGAGCAAAATGATCATTTTGCCAGCACGCTAAATAGTGACTGGCAATCCAGTGCTGTAATCCTAAATGTAATTTAGTCCCGAAGAATTGTGCTCATGCAACGCACCACCTCAATAAACCAGTCCTTTGAATTACCTCTTTGTCTTACCCTGAGGGGTGCATTCATTATGCAGGAGAGATTATTTCTTGGTAAATTTTTGCCGAGACTTATCTTGTGAACGCCTATATTTAAGCGATTCTTAATTATACCCATGTGCAAAAAAAAAAAAAAAAAAAAAAAAAAAAAAAAAAAGGAAAAGTAATTAAGAGGGAGAGAAGGAGGTGGGGGGAGGAACAACTTATTTATTTATTTTTGTGCCAAAGCAGGCTGAGGCACACACGGGACTCGAATGTGCCCGTCCGTCGGCGAGCCGTCCTCACCATCCGGCGCGGGCGCGCGTGGGATCAAGCCCCACCGGGTCACCGCCTCTGCTCGTGAGAGGAGTGAAAAGGCATCTCCGCTCACCGCGCAGCGAATGCGTTCTGTTTATACTACACCACATTGTATTTCCAGTCTTACTCAACATTTTAATATACATTTTTCTTGTCAGGCATCTTGGCAATCGGGTACACGACTTGCAAGATGGACTGAGAATTCCACAGGTGGACTGATTAGTGGGTGGCATTTCTGAGCTCAAGCAAGCTGTTAGCATTATGTCTGTTTGCTTTAGGTACAGATGTGAAATGATTTGACAGTCAATCTCAAAGTGTGTGTGAGTTCTTGGGCTGTTTCTTTCTTTCTTTCTTTCTTTTTTTTTTTCCCCTGGTATGTCAAACTCTTCTTATAAAACAATCCTTATCCGTCTGGTTGTCCATTGAAAAAGCGTTCCCCCCTTCCCCCTCCCAGAGGCAATCTGGATGCGTCATGCATTATTCAGAAGATACAATTTGTAAGTGTCAGAAGTGGCTTGGGTTTTTTTTTTTTTTTTTCTCCTGTTCGCTCATTTGACGACCACAGCTGTCGCGACCAAGAGTCCATCCTGGGCACTGGGGTTATCCAACTGCAAAGGCAAATTGTTTACCCCGAGCAACTTGTCCGAATGCAACTTTCCCTAACAAAGCTGGAGTCGTAAGCAAATGGTGTTTGACAAGTGGAATTTTCTGTTGACTTGCTCATTTCATTTCCTTCTTTTGGCAGAAACACTTGGAACTTGATTTTCTTGCAGTTACTATGAGCCCAGAATAATAACTCCTAAATCAACACTGAGGAGGTGGAAAGGTACAACAACACAAACACTCAGTAACAGTCAGGACAGCGACATGGAAATATGAGTTGACATGTAGAATAACCACAAGTGGTGCATAATTTATTGATTGCACCTTGTCATGGGATGATGAGCTTTCAGCTAGTGGAATTATATTTTATATATTTCACAACTTTGGGGAAAAATATAAATATTATATATACAAACTGCATATACAGTAACTAATGGATAGAGCAAGATTCCTATTTCCAGTTAGTGAAAAAGTTGTATTCCTCACAAAGCAACATTGTCTGGAGCTGGACAAACCCAGGATAGGGGAGGCAGGAAGAAGGCAAGGGGAGCTACAGTACTGCTGGACCTTGCAGATTTTTAGGTGAATGTGGTTAGGTGAGAAGCACCTCACATGAGTGTTCAAATTGCACACATGTTGGAAGGCAGACGTATTATGCCATAAACGCTGAGCTTTAGTGTTGCACTAAGTTGTGAAATAGTTTTTCAGTATGCATCATATATGTGAACCCACAGAAAGTAGCAGCATGAAGTGGCAAGTAAACAACGGCAAATTACACTGAAAATGTAGGGTAAAAGGTCTGAGAACTGCATGTTTCTTTACATCTCTTAAGCTTCAATCAGGCAAAATATCAAGCCTTTCCATGCCTAGGTGCAACACAGCATCCTCATTCTCTTTGCTTCCTTCTTTGTGCTTTCCTTTAGGCACCTGAGGAGCTGTAATGCTTGTTTCCAGGTTCAGACTGTCCCCCTTAAAATAAGTTGCTATTTGCTTGCTATTTCAATTGCTTGGTAGGCAGTTAGTTGTCGCAGCAGAACAATTCCTGGCTCAGGCAATGAAACATGAGAAGATCCATGGAGGGCATCATTTGCTGAAGGACCGTGCCTTAGGCTCAGCATATATAGCCATCAGGGGAAGCACAAGCAGGAGGACCACTACCAACTCCATCGACAGCCTTGCCTCGACTAGGTGACTGAAATAAGCAAGATAAATGCACCAGATATGCAAGCATTTGCCTCATCTAGATTTTCCCCTAGATATGGGAGTAGGTTAGCAGCTTCGCCAACTGAAAAATCACTATTATTTCCACTACTGTAAATAGTGTAATGGTGGAATAAATAGTTTCCTCTTTCTCAATTGGAAAAATGTGTAAGTGCCTTGATTTCTGCTGATTACCTACAAGAGGGCTCCATTTACAGCCTTGGAATCAAAGCTTTCTCTGAGGAGAAAAGCTGTTTCTCCAAGTGCCTCTTTTTCAGTGATATGAAGAAACATGTCAGAGGAGACACAGCAATGCACTCCAAATGAGAAACAGGGGCTCGGTTCAGTGCTTGCTGGTATCAGCAACAGATTTGTCTATATCACCTTCTGCAGCTAGGAAAGTTACTGCCGTACATTTGCCATTTAAGTTGTGATTTGGTCTCCTGCTGCTTAAGGAACAGCTTAAGTGGAAGAAAAGCAGTTTCATCAGAGGAAACTTGCAACAAAGCCTTGGATACCCTGAAATCACAGCATAATACTGCACCTCAATATTTCTAGGGGTAATGAGGCTGCAGCAGATAGATGGTGGTCCTTCTCTAGAGAGTGGCAGCAGTCTGGGCTGAAGTGCTCTGTGGTTTAAATGTGCTCATGGCCCACCCTGGTTATGACACACACTTTGCTTTATTTGCTCTCTTGGGACCCAGAAATATGTTTACCACCCTGCTCCAGGCAATATATATCTCACCATTTTCCATGATTTACAATTAAATCTTATCTCACAAGTGGAAATCATTTCTGAGCTGTTTATAAAGTGAATGTGATGGAGACCTATGACTAAATATCTCATTTATTATTTTGCATTAGTCGTCTGACTTTTTATGAGCTCTCTCTATGTTAAAAATAGAGAATGTTTGTGTTAAACACATATTTTGGGTGACCTTCTCAGAAAAAGAAATTACCGGGCTGAGTACACCCAGATGTGAGTGAGAAGCAGTACATGGAAGTTAGAAGAGGTGAAGGCTGCTGTGGAAATGCTCCTGCTGCATAGGGGGTTGCTCTTGCGCCTTGCTGTCTGTTACAGCAACACCCCAAGGGATGTCTGATGTATGTGACACCTCAGCGACAGCAGCACCGTGCTGCCACAGGCCTCTTGGGCAGAGAGAAATCCTCATGAAAACTAGGCCTGCCTTGCTCAAGGCTGAATTAGTTACCCCAGCAGGGCCCTTTTCGGGACACGAAGATACATCTACCCGTCACTGGGTCACCAGCAGAGAGAGGCAGCGAGTGCCACAGTGTTTTGAAAAATGCCTGTGGCCCTGCCCTGCCCAAGCTGTGGTCTCCCTGGCAGGCAGTAGGTGCCAAGCTCACTCCACGCAGCTTGGGCCTCTCTGTACCCGCAGAGCCGTCGGGCTGCCCGTCACCAAGAAGCTGAGCCACCGCAGGCACTACGAGCCCACCCGGCCTGAGGCTCCAAAGTGCCTATTGCTGCCTCCTTCCCCTGCTATTAATCTCTCAGCTAGCTAAATTAAAGCAAGCAGGGTTTCACCCCGGCATGTTGTGATCACACCTCCAACTTGCAATATAGACTTAGCATGTAAACTGCTAAGCAAGGTACAGTGCTCTCACAGCAGGAGAGGACGAAGTCTGGCTGCAAAGAGGAGGCAGGTGGTGGCTTGGGGAAGGACCGTAGGGATGTACCTCCCTTTCCCCAGTTGTTCTCAGATATTGGTCTACATCGGCACTGGAGACTCAACACAGGGACTGAGGGCTGCCTGAATATTGCTGCAACAAGAGAAATATTGCTCACCTGAAGAGCTTTTGGCCTCTAAGATCATTTTATGAGGAGGCAGAAATCATGCTACCTTGCGGATAGGCAAGGTGAGGCACAGAGCTGGAGCTGCAGAGCCAGCTGCCCGCTCTCAAGTTGGTCCTCGTACTCTCAAGTCTGCTGCTGCACACGTAAGACTATCTCATTGCATCTCAGCAAGCTGGTACATTTTATTATTTTGCACATCTGCCCGCAGCTCAGAGTTTGCAGGTAAGCCATTTCTCCTGCACAACAGCTCCCTGCACCCTGGTGGAGTGCTCCAAATGCAGTTTCATTTTCTCCTGACACTCTGCTGAGGCTGTTGGGTTTTTATTCTTTGCTTCTAAATCAGTATACTTGTTACCATTTTTTAAAAGTGTGAATAGCTGCAACAGAAGCCATCAATTAGCACAAGCAAACAGGGCCAAAGTCCTTCCTTCCTCCTCCCCCACAGCATATTGTGAGGAGAGCTGTGCTCTTCTACTTTTGAGGTTGTTGGAGAGACTCTGAAGTTGAGTGGTCCCACTGCCGCCTTTGCATCTGCTGTAGGACGGACAGTACGCTAGATGCAAGGGAAGCAGGATGGGCTTTCAGCACTGGCACAGAGACAACGGGAGAGAGACCAGCTCAACAACAGCAGAAAAGGAACACATTTTTTCCCTTTCTGTTCCAGAGAGCCTTCCAGGGCTAAGGGAGGTTGCCAGAGGTTGCCTGTTTTTTCAAGCACCGTTCCCCCTCCCAGCATTAAGGAAGATGCAGAGGGAAGCCCCTCCAGCAGCTTTGCTTAATTACCCTGATCTGTGGAGAGGCTAGAAGACCTCTCTGCTGAATAGCTTGCAAAGTGGACTATGCTTGCCAGAAGATTTCTGTTGATTACATGATGCAGAGTATTAATTAGAATATAGATTATATGCAGGAGCTTTACAATAAGTTTTCTGCCATTTGTTACGGGCATGTCCACTTCTTGCCACGTTGCATTTTCTCTCAGAAGACCTCACGGAGCCTAATTCCCGACACAGTCCCCAGACAGCAAGCAAGAGGACGGATTGTGTTCCCTCTTACAGCTGGTGCGAGCCCCACTCTTCACCATCCATTTTGAGGATGCTAAGAGTTAGAGCAGCCCTTGGTTCAACACCACAGAGGCTTGCAGCTTGCACATGAGAGTCCTCCTGCCTGCTCAGTGCCTTGGCGACCTTCGCAGTCGGACTAATTGCACCATCCAGACCCAACGTGTGCAGTGCAGGCTAGCAACTGAAGTGCCAGCTTTGTCCAGCGTGTGCTTGGCACAGTCTCCTTGCAGACCCTTTCATCCCCTTCTGGGATGCAGGTACAAAAATAAAATAATTGTGTAGGACCACAGAGAATTGTGTAGATCCATAGCTCAGCTCAGTAGCCACTCTCTGTAACAGCAGCAGATACTGTGGAGCGAGGCACTAGCATTGGGTTCTCTGGGAAAAGCCAGCCATGAGGAACATTTCCTCCTCACCTGCTGCACTCCTTTGGTTGCCTTCTTTCCTAAAGCGTGACTTACCGATCCTTCTCTACCTATTTTTTTTTCCACAACGTTGCTTATGCTGCACAAGGAAGTGTGATCTTTGTGGCAGAGCATTCCAGTGCTATGGTACCTATGCTCAGAGGAAATTTTTTATCACCGATCGTGTGTATGAAAATAAAAATTACAGTTTGGTACAGAATGAACAGGAGCACTCACTTATCTCTGCTTGTGCTATTCACTGCCTTACATACCTCTAATGTGCCCTCTTCCTTATCCTATTTCTAAATTAAACAGTCATCCTGTTTTTCACATCTCTTATTATATAGAAGTCCTTCCACATGTCTAACATTTGCTTTAGTGTCAATATATCAGACCATGTAACATGCTGATTCACAGAAATCTCACATTCTGTAATGACCCAGCCTTTGAAATCTGCCTGCATTTTTAAAAATCTGGCTCAGATTTTGCCTTATCAAATGTCATCTGACCACCCCTCTTAATCAGGGGCTCGCAAGCAGTGCTTTCAAGGCAGATTTGACCTCAAACGTTCCTGTTCTTTTTTAAAAAAACAAACTTCAGTTGATTAAAAACAGCAACTTTATTCTCTTCTCCAGGAGGCAGCTGAATGCTTCCCTGCCATGTCTGCAGCATGCAGCATCTTCCTGTTCCCTGATGTCGAATCTTGTGGGACAACAGGCAAAGCAGTTGCTACCTGTCCCAAAGTACTGGCTTTCTACTCAAGAGCTGCTCTGCTTCGAGATGTTTTAAAACCCGCTTTCACCCATTGTACGCCATCCTTGTGGAGCGCTAGGCCGTTGTCTCCTGATGCTTGAGGCAGCAGCTGCCAGCCAGGAGGGCCGTGCAACCCAGTTGTCAGTCACCGTGGGGCTGCCACTAGTCATGGCAGCTGCACAGTGGTAAGTGCAGTGAGGAGTAAGTCATCTCAGAACCCACCTAAAAACCGACTTCACTTATCAAACGGCCCGAGTATCCAGCTTGGGCCCACATGTGCTGTCTCCATCTTGCGCAGGTTTGCCCACCAGCCAGAGACGTATGTCTGGGTCCCGCTGTGAGAGCAAGGGCATGTGCCACTCTGCTGGGTTTACTGCCAGTCCTCATGCAGGAGACAACTTGCCTGTCATATCATCCATTGAAAAACAGCTCTGCTGAGCCTCGGTGAGGTACACCGGGGTTACAGCGAGGTAAAGGCAGCCTCACCACCACACCAGGGCTTTGGCCCTGCCACCCCTGACCCTGTCAGCTGCTGTGGCAGGGAGCTCTCCTGCCCACTGCTCTCTATGCTGAGATGGGCTCTACCTTTCCAAAGCTGTGGTGTAAAAGCCTTCAGTATGCTCCCATTCACTGCAGAGTCACTCTCTGGTTGCCTGTTTTGTGTCTCATGTGGCTGGATTTGTCTCCCCCTTGTCTCAGGTCCCTAGCTTTGTCATATTGAACATCATCAGCTGCCTCGGACACCAATCTTCCAGCCTTATCCTGTAAAACCCTTAGCTCTTCAGAAAAATACTTTTTTTTTTTTTTTTGGTTACAGTAAGTGTATTCCAGTTTTAGTGGCCACAGCTTGCCAGATAAACATTTCTGTTGCTACTGAAAGGTTTTTGTCTCTTTTTGGAGGTGCACAAAACTCAAGTTGAAAGCCTTTTCGCTCTTTTTTAAACAATACTAAGACTAGAGAATGGATGGTTCAGTGTTCTGGATGCTGAAGGACAGCACAAGGGAAACGCTACCTCTGCTCTGGTATCAGCTTCCTGTGAGGCTTGGAGTGGTTGCATGGTCTTGACCTTGGGTGTTGAAGAGAGGGCTTGCCAATATAGCTCCACCATCAGACTGCCCATGTGGAAATACAGCTTTTCCCAGAGCACCTTAAAAGACCATTTCCTGGATGTAATGATCTAAACCAGGAAAAAAAAAAAAAGTTTTTCTCAATATAAATCTCTGGTCTTTCAGGCTCCCATTAGCACAGGTGTACTGATGAGGGATGTAAATTACTTCATTTTTGTTTCTCCATTCCTAATCTGATTTGCATTGACAAGCTTAGCTAGTGCAGCCCCGGCCAATGCATCCCAGAACCTTATGCATGAGGGACAATAGGCACTCCAGGCCTCACAGACTATTTAAGAATAAACTCCAGACTGTGAGCTGCTCAGACATCTTGGTTGTCGACTGCACATAGGTGCCATCCTCAAACTGTGAAACTGAATACCCTTAATTTAAAAATTCATGCCCAGATCTGTGCTTTGCCCTTCATCCTTGCATTTACAGAAGGCTAAATCAAGATCCCAGATTTTACATCCAAACGCCGAAATGTTCACGATTCAGATTCCTGCAAAGCCTCACAGACAGGCACATTTTAAAATCACATTGTATAAGCTGTTTATGTGCTAAAGGAAACCCATGGGTTTTTCTAATGACAAGGGCACTGCTCTCCCCTCTGGTAGCTCCTGTAATGCTAATAAAGAAACCCTCCTTTTGCAGTTTGCTTTGGGTACCTCGTAAGATTAAAGAGCGGGAACCCTAGCAATGCTTTTTCTGAACACTCAAGTACCTTACAAAGATACTCATTATCAGAAGTGATGCCTCTTCTGCCATCGCAGCACCACTGTGATGTGATTTTCATTTTTTCTGCAAACCCTTGTGGGCACTAGAACAGTTTTAGGCTTCTGGGAAGCCAGACCAGGCCACAGGGCATAAGGAGGAAGAGGGCCATGACGATCCGACCTCCATGCAGCCGTGCAGCTGGGCTGGGGGCAAGGAATGGGGAGGCCTGGTGGTTCCTGCACTTCCAGTCTTCCTGGTCATGGCAGGAACTGCCCATCTTCCCTGTCACCCTCCATTAGGGATAATCAGACTCCACAGGCAAAAGGGCACTGGGGAGGGTGTGAGGAGCTCGCCTCAGAGCGATACACAGCCATGATTGTGCTGAGCTCCTGTGCTTGCTTATCATCTTGCCCATCCAGCTCCCTCCAGAATCAAAAACCCGACTACTGGGTCCCAGAGCTCAAGTAAATTGGTAGATGGTCCTCAGCAGATATGCTCCATTAAAAAGGGGCTTTGAGAAAGGATTTTAACTCATTCTATTAGCTTTTCTTAGCTTCAACATAATTAGGGCAATAATTTACTGGTGGTTTCTATTTCACTTTGAAACGCTAAAGCATAACACATGCATCCACTGTGGGTGCTTGAAAATTCTGGGAACCCCTTAAACCTGGTAATTTTAATCCTATTATATCATTTCTATTATAATGATTGCTAGTCACAGACAAAAACTTCACAGATCTCTTAAAAGAATGAATATTTTTAATCAGCTCAGTTAGCCAGCAAAAACAATACATGTCTTCTCTCAAAACCAGTATTTCATAGTGCTGTGCAGTTCCAGTTACTGTGGAAGTCAGTTACCCTCCAGAAAAAAAAAAAGTCGACAATTAATCCAAAGCTAAATTAGGGACATAATTGTATTCACATTGCATTCCACTTAAATGCATATGTTTACAATATCCTTTAATAATAATTATTATTAAACATAGTAAAATACTTCCAAACTTGGCTCATAGCATAATTGTACTTCTAGTGGAAAAAAAAATATCTGAAGCCTTGTCAATATGCCACTTCCTCCTCCCCCATCTTTTAACAGAAGCAGCCTCCAGTGAAATAATCCAAGCTGTGTTCAAGAAGTTGGCAAGTGGGTCCAATTAAATGTGGTTTTAGTGTATTCTGGCATTTGCATATCTAGTTTGCCAAGAAGTAATGTTTTAGAGGGGAAAAAAAAAACATAAAAAAAACCCTGCATTGGTCCAGACAGAGACTGGATGGTGTGATGCATCACAGAACTTTGTCCCATGAATCATACAGATTTTAAAGAAAAATTTAATTTTCGGCTCAGCTGTTGCCCCTCTTTTGCTTGACAAGCTTTACAATAATCTGTATTTTTATAACTGCAATTATGAAAGAAAACATACAGAGTGAAGCCTAGAAAACTAATGCAATGAAACAAAAAATAAGCCTTAATTTTCAAAGAGTCATTAAAAACTTAAATCACAATGACCTTTATTTCATGGAAATATTTAATGCCTTAGCTGAGCCATTCCTCAGTTAAACAGTGATTAAATAAAACAGTCCGTCAAAATAGCGCCTGTTCGCTAGGACACAGAATTGTAAAGTCAATTGTTATTGGAGAATGATCATTTAGTGCTGCTGAGAAAGGTAAATTTAAAAAAAAAAAATCCTACTCCTCTCCTCACTATAGTGACTGTAATAATTTCTGCAATATTTCAGAGTCATTTTTTTCCTTTTGACTCCCTGACATTTGATACACACATACGTGGCATCCCAGATGCTGGGGCCACACCTCGGTCATGATTTGTGGCCTGATACCAAAGGGCTAAGGATGTAATTTTTCCCTGCAAACAACAAGGACAGAAACATCCGTAGAGGAAAGATGCATGGAGAAAAAAAAAAGAAAAAGAAAAGAAAAAAAAGAAAAAGAAAAAGAAAAAGAAAAAGAAAAAGAAAAAGAAAAAGAAAAAGAAAAAGAAAAAGAAAAAGAAAAAGAAAAAGAAAAAGAAAAGAAAAAAAAGAAAAAGAAAAAGAAAAAGAAAAAGAAAAAGAAAAAGAAAAAGAAAAAGAAAAAGAAAAAGAAAAAGAAAAAGAAAAAGAAAAAGGAAAAGGAAAAAGAAAAAGAAAAAGAAAAAGAAGAAGAAGAAGAAGAAAAAGAAAAAGAAAAAGAAAAAGAGAAAAAGAAAAAGACACAGAAAAAACACCATAATCTTCTGCAATGCTTAGAGAAAAATTGTGTTTCACGTACGTATTGACCATCCCTTTCACTCATTTACTGCAAAGCCAGGACGACCTTCCTACCAGAGAATGAGAGTTAATTAATAAAATTATGCAGAAGGGGGTTATATGGAATCTTTAAAGCCTTTATCAGATTGCCAGTCCATTAGCAAGACCGCATTCTCAGGAAACTCCCTGCTCCAATATGTGCAACAGAGCAGTTAATTTCTTTTGGACTCAGTCTATGGCACCAAGCTGGCTTTTTTTTTTCTTCTTTTATTTTTTCTTTTTTTCTTACGTCTTTATCCAAACAAACTATTAAATAATCAACAAATAGGAATATTTAACCCAAAATAATGAGAGGAATGAGCGTTCTCCTAAAAACTATAAATTAAAGCTAGCCAGTCACAAAAGAAAGTTGAGTCATCCATTAAAGCAACAAAGGAAAAGCAAAAAATAGATCGCGGTGCTGACGCGCCCGCCGCGTCCCTTGCCTCACAAATGTGCACAAACGTCCAAGACCCAAGGACGCTGGACAATCGGAGGCTGAAGACGTTCCTAGGGGAAGGCACCAGCGCCTCCTTCCTGTGGCCCCATGGCAAGGACAGAGCCCCTGGCTGGGGCAGACCTCCCGTGGGCACGTGGCCTTGGAAGTGATTCCCAAGGGCAAAGTCCCCATGAGGCTCCCTGATGGCCCCGGCACCTGCTGCGCCTTCCTGTGCTCCATGCGCTCTCCCCATGTGGTCAGGAATTGATACGGGAATGCCCAGGCGATTAACTCCTGATCTAAAGAAATAACATGGATACTCACCCAAAAGTTTTTTTTTACAAGCAGTCACTGAATGCACAGACAAGTATTTAGGGAGAATTTATGGTGCAAGGAAGGTTTTTATAATCAGCTTGATTTCTACCTAGAGCCCAGGTAAAAACTTTAACCTAAGCACATGCTCCTATAGAGCTTCAAAATTATCTTCTGTCACCTCCAGGTAACTCTTGCAGCTCAACTCAGCTCACAGGAGAGAGGTTTAGAGGTGAGCATTAGATCACAGAGAGACATAGCAGAAAGAGGCAGTGAAAACCCATGGAAATATCAAAACCTGCATCCAGCCACAGGATAAACCCAGCTCTCCCTTCATTTTTTTTTCCATCCTTCCTTGATAACTGTCATGGCTTGGCATGCCCCACATGCTTTTGCCCAGCCCAACACCCTCATGCCTGTGGCCTCCAAGGTCTCACAGTGGCCTGGGAAGGACACTGCAAGTGTGGACCCCAAAAACATGGCTTTTGTCATTTGTAAGATACCAAGCATGATACTTTTGTGTCTTTGTTCCAAAATAAATACAAAAAACAGCGGAAGAAAAAAAGAGAAAAGAAAAGCCTTTGAGATGAATTTAAAATTCTTAATCTCCCATGGCTGAACCAGAAATGAGGATCAGAAAGTTGCAGTGCTATATTGCTTCCTTCCGAAGAGCAAGCAAAAGAAAAAGAATCCTCATAATGCTTTTTGTCCTTAATAAGAATCAAAGTGGTGTGGAAAAGAGGCTTTATACCTCCCGTTCCTATATCCTGATTAATGTGCTCTGTCTTTCAACATGTGCTTTCCCTTAAACCTCATTTTTCTGTAATTTCCTTCATTCTTTTAACAATGTGCTTATCCTTCTCCTAAAAAAAAAAAAGCCATTATTTACAGATGTTCCCTCTCTTCTCTGCACATTTGGGTCCAAAGCACAGATTTCTCCTCTTTGGTCCTAAATAAAAGGAGATGAGATGTTTTCAAAAGGTGAGCACCAATATTAAATTTTAGCAATACATGCCAAGCTCATGTCTTTGCAAATCATTTTTTCTGCTCCAGACTTTAGCATGATGCATTTAGACCTTGATCTGAAAGTATCTGAGCTTTTAGGAAAACAAAAACAAAAACAAGAAACTTGCTGTTAATTCAGGCAGTTTTGGAACTTGGGAAGCTGGCTTATCCACGTGTGTTTGTAGGAGCTATCAAAGACTGTTGTTTAAAAAAAAAAAAAAAAGGTAGTGCTTTCATGTGGGGGAGCCCTGAGCCTGAAAAGCATCAGTCTAAAATAGAAGACTAACATGAGGAAGAGTGCTAGTCATCTACTCTGGTTCTTGTTAGTGACTCACATGCAGTTCAAATCAGGTAGGTCCTACGTCTCACCACTTTCTCTTGTACTTACGTTCATAGCTCACAAAGGGCAGCTGTGGGACTAGACCCTTCAAATTTCTGTATTTTTAAAAATTCCTCATGTTTGTGATACCCCTAGCTACCCAGCTCCAGACTGCTCAGTGGCACAAGTTGTTCAGGATGTAATGTTTTAAAATCAGCTTACATTATCAAGTATTTGTATGGCTTACAAATCCCTCGGATCCGGGGAGGATAGGGAATACTGACATCTCCACTGCTTGCTGAGAAAGTCTGAGTACAGTTATTTTAATTCTGTGTTTCAATCACTGTATTATCCAATTTCTTCTTGGAAGAAGCTTTTCAGTCATTTTAAATCACTCCAGAAGAGGCATGCCTACTAACCTGCTGTCGTTCTTGTGATTAAAGTATTTTTTGCTGCAAGATACTCACCTCTAGAACATGTACTGGTAAAAGAGGAATGAATCTTTCAGGTTATACATGTCAGCTGCCACAGTGCTTGCCTCCTCTCATCACCTATCTCAAGCACAAATACACTGCAGTGTGAATAGGGCTCTGCGGTGTATCCTCCACTACGCAGCAACTCCACCGTGTCCTCCAAATACAAACTCCACGTTATATTTTAATAAGAAATAGAAGAGCTTGTTAAAATGAGCATTCTGATAAAAAAAAAAAGAAAAACAAGCATTCTCTCAATTTACTCTTATTTTTAACTACTGCTTAAGGGCTTTAACAGGTCTTGCAGGCATTTTAAACCTCTCTTTTCTTTCATGCAAATCTAGGCTAAGAATACTAACTTTCATACTGAAAATAGTGCATTATGCCATTTTTGTCCTCACTTTCAAAACTTCTTTTCCTCTGTAAGTCCTATTCAATCACTACCGAAAAACACACTTTCCTGGGCTTATGTTATACCACAAGGAACTGGGTAAAAAACAAACTTCGCACTGAACTTGCATCTCTGGAGCCTTTAACGTACACCCCTTGAGAAACGCTTGGAAGGAAGCTGCAAGGACTTGGCAAACTCTTGCAGGGGTCTGTGTGTCCATCTATCAGCAGGAAGCTGAGTATTAACATTGCATTAACTTATAACCACATAATTAACAGAGATGTGAGACTTTCTATTTCTTGCAAAATTAAGATTTGTTATCTTAATTAGTAGGTAGGTGGTTATTCTCACCTGGCTAAGACATGGTTATTTCTTAGAATTTAGTCATTTAGCCATTTGAAAATATTGCAATATTGGTATTTATATTATTTTCAAACTGTCATATATAAATCCGAAAATTATCTATGAACAGAAATTCGATTCTGGATATATGGTGCCAGTCAGACTATTTTTAAGAGAGAGACTAGCTACAAATAAAAAGACCTGAAAGCTGTGGCCCATGAAAATAGGCAATGTTTCATTAAGATTTTAAATCTAAATTTTATCTCACTACGAATTTCCAAAATTATCTTGACACAAATCTTCACTAAGTATGAGTATGTGGCAAATGCGGTTGAACATAAATCACATCTTATATGATAAACCTCTATCAGTTTCAAGAGGTTTTATTTATAGATAAGGTATATTTTTAAAATTGCAATGTGTATTGGGATCACATCCAAAGTTTATAAAAGTACATTTATTGGTAAAATTGAAGACAATTTGACAAAAGCCTAAAATGTAGCATTGAGACTAGTTTTTATTTTCTTAATAGCTGTAAATAAAACTTCAGCAAAATATATTTGGGGAAGGTTCTGAAAGAGATATTTAGATCCATATCTAGATTTAAATCCAGATATAGCATGTAGCAGGCCATATAGCTGCTTTCAGATAGTTAAGCCTTTTAATATACCTGCTACAATATTGAAGCAGTAACATATTGCATTACTGCTTAAATCCTTTCAGAAGTCATGATATACATGTAAGTTGCTCTCTAAATATTTTACTAATTTAAAGATGGGTTTCATGCACTGGATTGTAACGATTAAAAATGTACCGTGTAAATCCAGATCTGGCATGTTCCGTGCATTTCATAAAAAATCCTTCTTAGTACTCAGATTAACGCTGGTAACTGAAAAAATCACAGCAATAGTTACACAGTACAATGTCATTCTGGCTGCTCCCTATAAACACTAAAGATGTATACTAAAATCTTTAAGGAATAATGGAGGATTTGTCTTTGCTGATGCCCCCTATTCCTAAATAAAAATTTGCAAGTTATTTTAAAGTACTTCCTCTCTCTCACACACACACACACGTTCATACACAAGCTACATTTTAAAGTGCAGCACTTCAGTTTAAGAAATACTAGAACAATGTACATTCAAACTTCCTAAGAAATCACCAGTAACTGTATTTGGCAATGAATCATTTATTTCCTGCAATTCCAAACCAGAATGAAATTTCAGCTCCAGGGCTGGACTGGGCGCTCACTAGCTTCTAGCCCCAAGCAGAGGCTTGTAAAATCTCTCTCTCTCTCTCAAAAAAAAAAAAAAAAAAAAAAGCATATAAAAATATATAAAAGAAAAATTGGCCCAACAGTTATAGCTGCGGTACAAGAGAGTCTGTTGAATCACGGTAATTGTTTGCTCTCGGAAATGAGCACTCTTGGACTCTTCAGGTTAATGTTAGGAGACATCAAGAACAAAACTCCTGTGAATCCTGCATGAAGAACGTGGTGTATTCGTGGAGCAACGGGCTTACCAGGGAAAAACAATCGAAAGAAAGACACTAAATGCAGCCAAAATAACCTTAAAATTATCAGCCCCCAACCTACTCAAGTGCTACTTGTCTAGAAGACTGGGCAATGCAGGAAATTCCAGCATTAGTCAGAGACTCCCGGGGAAGCACGGGGCACCTGGGAGAGAACTTTCGGGGAAAAGCACTTGTGCCACTCGAAATCTCCAGAGCATTTGCTGTCACTGTCACAGCAAAGCACCCCTCGTCCTGTCGCCACTTGGCTTTGCAGGGAGGCTACCTCCTCCCTGCTCCGACAGCCATGGGCTGCATGGGGCTCCATGCACCGCCAACCCACGGATTGCGCCAGCCGTTACAAATCACGCTTCTTTCCGAGCCTACAATAATAAAATGCATGATCTCTCTGAAAAAAAGACATAATGTCTCATTGGTAAGACCCACTAATGTGTTTGGCTGAGTTTTATCACAGTAGAATGAGCTTCTGGCTCTAGGTTTTAATATGCAGCGTTCTTTTTTCCTATGACTATTTTAATTTGCCGACAAAAGATAACATTTCCACTTTCTGCCCAAAGGCATTTTTACAAATAGAATTATAAAAGATCTCCCCTATTACCGAATGGAAAATAATTTTTATTATCAGATTCACTATATTTAATGATTTGATCAAATTACAGCCGAAGTGTGACAAAAAATAAACAGAAGAGTTCCAAACTTGGGTATTCTGAAAGAGCTCAGAACAGCCGTTTTTTTTGCTTTCTCCTCCTTTTAAAATTAGGGGGCAATTGTGTTAAATGTCATAGATCTACATTAAGAAGTTCTGATGTTATTGTTAGAATTCTTTAATAAAAACCTATACTTTATATAGACTTTGTATTTCAGTTTCAAAATCCCATGTACAAAGACCCGTGTTAATAATTTACAGGTTTGAGAATGTTGCCACGTAGAACTATATTATATCTTAAAATGACTTTTCTAGTTTCAGTGCATTTTTTGCAGACTCAAAATGTATTTCACTCCCTGTCATTTTGAGGGAATTTACATCACCTCCAAAGGAGAGGATGGAGCACACAGGAATTTTCTGCCCTCCCAAGCTCTCCTCGACTACGAACCATCAGTCGTAAAAGGGGTCTTGGTGTTACATTATGGGAAGCGTTCTGGAGAAATATATTTCAAAAGTTGTGTCCACTAAGAAGTTAGAACATTTGGTTATTGCAGAAGTCCATTTTATTTACAAATGGGCAAACAAAAAAGACTCAAGCCGCTTCTGCAGGGTCCCTTTCCCGAGCAGCAGCACAAGCAAAGCAGAAAGCACCAACCGGCAGGAAAAGCAAAACCTCAGCGTGCTTCCCGAGCAGGTGAGCAAGCCCCGCTGCCGGCATGAGGCAGCATGGGGGAAAGGAAATACGCTGCTCTGCAAATCACTTTTTATCATTTAGGATTTGACTTGAGGTGATTTATGTTGTGAAAGGATGTGCTGTTTTAGCTTAGTGCCCAGCAGAATATATGAAAGTGTTTGATATGCCTTTTCTTGGAAAGGTAATGAAGACTTCTTACGCTCGGTGACCAGGAAGTTTTGCTTCAAACTCATCCCAAATTCTTCTGTAAGTTTCACCTAAACACGCAAGGTTCTTATTTAAGGTTAACTAGACGACCTATGGAATAATACACCCGATTCAAAATTCTCTCTCTTAAACCAACCGCCTAAGCTTTCACTTCAGAGAAATCATTCAAATTTAAAAAAATATATATTAAGCTATCAACTGGGATTTAAAAAATATCCAAGTGATATAGTTAACATAGGTCTTGTGCATCTTCAACAAGAAGTTAGACGGTAATACCTATTAGTGGCTAGAGAAAGTCGTTCGGACATATAAAGTTTACAGTTTCCATTCTCACAATTTGCATTAGACCATAATGGATATATGAACAGTAAGGATTTTGTTACCGCAGTTTCCTAAGCCAAATAAAACATTCCCTTGTGCTTCATTATCTAGCAACTATATTAAAAAAAATACAGCTATTTAGGTATGTCAGTACATTAAACCTTATGGAGAAGAGCAACATACAGAAGTATGTTTCATCTTTTTTATAGAAGAAACGCTTTGATAGCCACAAGCAAATATGTGCGGCACATGTATATACCAGCCAGCTAAAACCCCGAAGTATGAAGCATAGTTTGAATTATTTTGTCATTAACAGCTAAGTTGTTTTCTGTTACGCTTCCGAAGAAGGTCTCCAAGTCTAGGTTTACTTACGAATCTACAGCTCTTAAAAATGTTGTCATTCAGAAACAAATGGTAGATTTGTCCAGAGCCACATCTAAAGCTCGTCAGCTATACAGATTTCAGAACTAAAATATTGACCTTGCCTCAAATTTAATGATCCTTTAAAGTGCCTAATGATATATAATATTCTAGTATCTGAAAGTCTGGATTATAGAAAAGATTTGCTGCTAGAAAGAGAGACATCTTCATGAGTGGGGACACTACTGTTCACAACAAGAAATGTTCTGAAAACATCCAAAATAATTTGCTTCACTAAAAAAAAAAAGTTATTTGAGAAAAGTTTATATATATATATATATATATATATATATATATTTAGTGAAAAAGATCATTTTAGCCAAGTACAAATCATTTTAGGTATAGAAAGATTAGCAATATAGCATTAATAACGAGATTCACTTGCTTGGTCAAGGTACAGTTTTACCTAGCCAGATGACAAAGCTATTAAAATATTTAAATATTTTTTTTTCGTGCAAATTCTTACTGCTGTCTCTGTTCCAGACTTCCAATTTAGCTCTGCTTTTATATTCCCATTGGCCTTTGCAGTACTAGTTTTGTTCCTAGGATAACACGGTTTTGAAAAAGAATTCTGGGTATATTCTGCAGCGAACATCTAAAACGTGTCTTTCTCAAAGGCTTCACTGAGCTTTTCTTTAAGGAGACATTTAGTTCACTAGAGTGAGAGAAAACCACAAACAGATGCAAGATTATTCCGAATTTCTTTTGCAAGCCCGACAGTTTTGAGGCATTGCCGGTATTGTGGATGTCTGGAGTGCCTGCTTGTTCTGCAACCTAGAATGCCAGTCCTTACCCGATCAGTACTTCAAATTAAGTTGTTCCCTTCTGCTCCAATTTTCCCAATAGAAACTGAACACAAAAGAGTGAACCTGACAGATCTACTTTGGATGAAATTAAAAGCAGTGGAAGAACATTGCGTCTATTTATATAAAGACATTTACTTAGTAATAAAATTTCTAGAATTTGATAAATTGCCTCTGCGAAAGCCTTGGAGAAAAAAAAAGAAAAAAAAAAATCCCTCTAGAGAATGATAGAGCTACACACACAGAAATGCTTTCAAAACACAAGCATTTAATTCTTTAAGTGTTAAGTGAGATGTAAATATGTACGTTAGCAACAAAGTGCTCAAAAGCATACTGAAAACATATTCCATACACAGTTAGCAATAGAAGTCTGTACAAAAGTAATAAAGTTACACATTATAAAAAATACTCCGTAACTATAATTTAAAAGAGGGAAAAAAGACAAGGGAATTGATTTCTCAGTTCATATAATTTATTGCAGTTAGCACACAGTTTAAAAATTCACCAACACACCAATAGTACAAAACTAAACAGCATTATAAGTTATTCCCCCCTCAGGAAAATAAAACATACTATGATTGTCAAAGCTAGATGTCAGTCTAAGTTTTAGAACGAAAGAAGAATGTGAAACTAATAAAGGAAGGAGAAAAAAAAAAAAAAAGGCAATCACTCACAAGGACCACAAAAAAATCCAAGAGAAAGTCCATTTTTTCCTCAGACACTGATTGTCTTCTCTAAATTAATAAAAGAATGTATTTTTAAAACCTAGAAACTATTCAAGTAACTAAAGATAACGCTCCAAGGCCATTTTCACAGCTTTTTTTTGTTTTGTTTTAAATGCCATTACAGCCAAATTAACACACATTTGACCAAATATTTCCAAAACAGTCCAGCAATACACAATGGAGTTTTCCATTCAGTATCTTAAGCACAAAAATAGGCTATGTTTACAGTAGTTAAGGCGATCAAATTTTAAACAAAAGCGGAAAAAGAAAGGAAAAACAGCAAACGTTTTCCATGCTACTCCCATAGACCTTATTTGTAAGTGCAAGACAGGAAAACAAACACTGTGCAAAATGCTTTTGACCTGCGTGTTGGTCATTAAAACCACACGTCAGGCTGCAGGCTCCGCTGCTTGGATACACAGAGTCCTCTACCCTCCCCCGGCCCCCGTGTCAATCACGGCTTTCCAGGCCTTTCAGCCCGGGGCTTTTTCAGTCCATAGACTCTTTTCAAGGGGGGGAAAAAAAAGAACGACCTATTGTTGATTTGTGCAGCAGGAATCCTAAAAATGCTCATCTGGGTGAGTGTATGCACCTAAAGTTGGAGCTGGCGTGGGGTTTTGTGCAACTGGAAGGTTTCCTTTCAGTAAAATGCACACTGCACATGCAAGTCTCTAAGCCTGTTTGTAAACATTCATATTTTCCTTGTTACGTAGCTATATTATCGACTCGTAGCTTAAGTTTCTCTCAACTTAAAAAAAAAAAAAAAAAGACAGTGGGAAAGAAAAATTAAATTATATAAAATAAAAACAGTGCATTTATGTTCTTCCTAACACCAGTATTTCCAATGGTGTTTTTTTTCCTAAGGAAATTAAATAATTTTAAACTCACTCATTGAAGTTATACAATGCAAACAAAGACAAAAATATACTGAAACTCATGCATTTCTGTAGCGTTAATATTTACTTTTCAAGACTCAACTAAGAGCATCAACACAACCTGCCAAGTTCTTTGATACCTCCCCCCGGCCCATGTAATCAATTACAGTATACAATAACAGTAATTCACATTTTTAAACACACAGTTCATCACTGCTGAAGCTGCAATATCCTTTTTCATCCCAAGCAAACCTTCACATAAGACAGAGTCCCAGTGATCCCAGTGTACTTTCAGGGTTTTTGTTTTATGTTTTTGTGGGTTTTTTTTGTTTTATATTTTTTTGTTTATTTTTTTTATTTTTTATTTCCAGTGGGAACTGTCAGAAATCCAGAAGTTGCCATAATAAGTTTTAAGTCAACCGCTTGTTTAAAAATAGATAATCCAGCATTTCAGAAATTTTCCATTTGGGTCTAAAAGCATTCAGGTTTCCAACAGCTAGAAAGGACTCATGCAATTTTAGAAATGTAAAGGAACTGATAAAACTGGGAGAGGATTCCTACATTCAGACTTTAAAGCGAAGAAAAAAATAATCTAGAGCTTTAAATTATGCAGTGTTTTGGGGAGAATAAAGCCAAGTCAGTATTTTCAAATCTGAGCTTCTTTGAAAGTAAAGTATTCACTGGCTTGTATTCCAAAAAGGGGGAAAATATGCTCCGCAGTTTATTACTTTGCCGTTTTACCTCTAAACTTCATTTTCATCAGAGTGCTAAATTAGTGAAATACTCATGCTGCCTTAAAGTGCAAAAAACAAGCTAATAGCCAAACTTTCAGTTCAAGGAAACAAGATTGCTTTTAGACTGTACCACAACTATATAGATTTATATATATATTATTTATATATATAAAAATTTCATTTCCAAAGTTCTTGCGAGCTATCTTCTAAGGTCCAGTCTCTGACAGTAGGTAAGCTCAGTGCTTCGCTTTTGACAGACAATGAGTTCACCAGCTCACAGTGAAACTTCCGAATGTGTCTGTAAAGGTCTCCGGACTGCGTGAACCTCCGCTCGCACCACTTACAGGCGTGCGGCTTCTCCCGCGTGTGAACCACCGCGTGGCGGCTCAGGTTGTGGGAGTACTGGAAGCTCTTGCCACACTGGGTGCAAGTGTAGGGCTTCTCACCTGAGTGAGTCCTCTCGTGGCGCTTCAAGGTGTACATGCAAGAAAAAGTCTTACCACACAAGGAGCAGGTCGGGACATTGACATCGGTAGCAGGCTTGCTGCGGATCCCGTCCTGCTCTCGAAAGTGCGTGCTTAAGTGGATCTGCAGGATGTGGGGACTGGGAAAGACTTTGTTGCAGAGAGGACACATAAAAATCTGGCCAGCAGGGCTCAGTATGTTGGACACGTAAGGGAGCAGGCTGCTGTCCATGTTTCCTTCCACCTGGACTCGCTCATTCTCTGGAGTTATCATCTCATCATCGCTTGCCTTGTCCTCTCTATCTAGCTCCCTCAAGACCGAATCTTCCCTCATCGGAGCCAGGTGGGCCGGCTCATACTGTACCCTGTTATTAGTGCTCACACTTTCTTTCACAGTGCTATGTTCCATATCATAGTCATTAGTGCCAACATCACTCTCATCACAGGAAGCCTCTTTCTCCACCTTCACCTGAACCAGGCTGCTTCTAAGCATGTCCTGCGAAGAGAAATAAGAACTGTTCAGATTTTCAACTCCTGAAAGGCTGGACTTGACAGACAGGTCCAGCACGCAGTCAACATCTGCTGAATCCCTCACGGAGGTGACAGACCTCTGGGACAAAGACTCTGTTGAGCTGCAGGGGCTGGCTACTGTTTTTCCAGCTGCTGCTGCGTGTGTCTCTGCCTCTCCGCCAGCCTGGGGGATGCCTGCTGAGTCCGAGGGCAATCTCATCCACATGTTCCCAGGCTCGGCCGCCAAGTCTCTTTTGCCGGGCAGGATGTTCAGTTTTTCGTCTTCTCCTTCGTCTTCATCGCTGGGCAAGTCTCCTGGCATGTGGCTGCTGCCGTCGGAGAGGCTCTCCACTTTGTCCGAGCAACTCGAGGCGTCTTCCTCCTTTTTTGTGCTGTCTGCCTCCGTGGTTGCCTTCTCTTTCAGCTTCTTTTTGCAGACTTTGACAATGTCGTACATGTGGAGATAACTGGCAGCTGCGAGCACGTCTTCAATGGGCAAGTCTTTGAACTGGAGTTTTCCTTCGTACATGAATTCAAGCAGGAGAGCGAAAGCTGGGGCTGTAACAATGTCGCTGTTCAGATGAACAATGTCCCTTTTGTCCAGCTGGTCCTTGTAAAAGAGGTGGAAATACATGCTGCATGAAGCCAGTACAGCTCTGTGCGCTCGGAACTGGGCATCTCCTACCAGAACAGTGCAATCACAAAGAAAACCCTGATGTCTCTGCTCACTCAGACACTGTAGCAAATGTCTACTGTGGTCAGGAAACTCCATGCTGTCTTCATAACCTATAAACAACAAGATTTTTAGAAATTAAATGTAGGTCAAAACAAGAGAACGGACAAATCCAAATTATTCCACTCTAAAAACCTGGTATTTGTTACATCCACTTTGCCCCTGCACAAAGATTGTTTAACATGTGCCTACAATGGCAACTCCTTCCCTGACCAAGCCCTTAAGTCATGCCTTCCTTTCAGTGGCAAATAGATTGCTCTAACAAGCGCTCAGCAACATTTGTAAGTCTTCTAAAGTACTGCTGTGGTTTGCTAAATCTTTTCAACATTTTTTTTCCCCAGGTAACTTCTTCCTCTAGGTTCTCTCTCCTTAGGAAAGCAGAAGAAAAAACACACACATTAAAAAAAAAAAAAAGCCACAAATTTGTGAGACATTCATTGCAGAGAGAAGGAAAAAAAAAGAGATCATTCACATTCTTTTTAAAGTGAAATTGGTGAAATTGTATTAATAGAGAAGATAGTGCATAAAGACATATTAATAAACCAAAATCTGAAAGTCTGACATTCATAAAGAACACAGATGTGAAGAAATAATTTTGATCGATGGCAAAACGAAGGATTTCAAAAATTTAGTTCATGCTGCTTTCTGCTTCCATTAAGTACAATTTCAGACTGGAAATCTTCTCCCTACCCTGCATCAGAATAAAAACATTTTTACTAGCACACAGCATTTACAAAAGAAAACTATTGACTAAAATGCCAACAAACACCACTTCCCCATAGGCAGAGGGGCAGAGATTTCCCTCCCCTCCCACACCAGCAAGAGTTTGCAGTACCAAACTTAAAAAAAAAAAAAAAAAAAAAAAATCAATGTGGGCATGTGGGTACATTTAAAGACTATCCCGAGCACTGTTCTTACCCAAGTATTTTCCTATTCTCCTTCCTTGATGATAAAAACTTGAAAGAAGTAGAGAAGTCAAAACTCAAACAGAAAGTAAAATCTCTTAAAAACCTCTCTGATCTATTCTTCTGTGACTGATAGCAATGCTCTCCCAAACCATCTAAACAGACTGTGATCTCTAGCTTGGCAGATATTATTGAAAAATACTCATCCCTCACAAGCCAAGATGAACTAAAACTTCCAAGACAACCCCTACTATATTCTCTAAAATACCACTGCTAGAGTAAAGCATGAAGATTTACAATACAATCACTTTAAGTGCCCCACAGCCAACATCAATCCTAATCCTTAAGAGGGCTAAAAATAAAGATTGGAGGGCAGCTCACAAGGTAGCTGTGATCAAATTAGGAGGCTGAAAGGACAGAGAGGGACGAAGAAGGAAGCTTATAAACATCTGATCCAGCTGACTGTGGCCATATGGCAGCTGCTGCCCAGATAAAGAGATTAAGAATAGAGGAGTGCGATTACAGCTGTCTGGCCAATTCAGGCAGCTCAAATCTACAAGTTCTAAATTAGTCGCAAATACAAAAACTCCCTCAAATAATTACTGTTACGCTGAAATAAAAGATTTCAAATACTACACGCGAGAAAGAAAAGAGGAAACCAGGCAAGCTATTCTCCTGGGTACAAAAGTTTTTAAACACATAACTGATTTCTATCTCTCAGAAGCACTACAGCTGTATGCTGCTATCGTTCTGGGCTGCTGGATATTTGACCATGAAGTTTAATGAAAGACTTCACAACAAACACATTTGAGCTAGAATGATTCTTAAAAAAAAAAATACACTTTTGCATATTTCATTAAAGCCCCCTTGAAAGTCATTTTAAAGATGCAATACAACAACATAAACCAGAGCTATCGGTAGGCTTGCCATTAAACCCCTTCAGCTTTGGTCTCAGAAATTAAGAATGAACTTGCTCTCTCCATACTGTAAAATCAGAAATTCTCCCAATACGCATTAAAGTTCATTCTGACAACGAGCACAAGAACTGATCCTCTCAGACTGCAGCCCAAGCCTTTTGACTAAGTCCACTTATCTATTTAATACTCGATTTCATATATTACCTCTAAACTTGGTTAGAAAAGTAATGTGATTTTTTTTCCTAAAATTCAATAAACAACACACCAAAACAGAAATATGCTGTATCTAATCTATTGCTACTCCTACCTTTAGTACACATAAACCTGATTAAGTCCTTTCCTCTGAGTCTTGCTGGCTCCAGGTCTGTTAGATCGGTGGAAAAAAAGCAGACTAGGAGAGACAGATGCAAAGTGGAGATGATGTTAGAGAGGAATGAGATACCTTCTCCACACACAGATCTGCACACACTAACTCCCTGTCTGTGTGTTAGAATAAAAGGCTGAGGGATGGCAGGCTGTCAGCTGCTCTGACATCATGTTCAGATGGAAATGCTACCTCCAGCTGTGCTCCTTTTAATGCCATATGCTACTCCTCTACACTCCTGCCACCAGCTTTTTCTTAGGAGAACTTTTCTCTTCTGTTAGTATAAACAAAATACTTCAAAGTCTCTTTTTTTTTTTCAAACTTTCTAACAGGAAAAAAAAAAAAGAAAATCCTAAACATATGGGGCTCTACTGTATTTGCAGCATAGCAACACTTCTGCCTCAAGTTGGAGGACTGCTTTATATATTGACAGCACACTCGAGCCACGGGGTTATCCCAGAAATCCATACCAGTCCATTTTTATTGAACCCAGAGATTTAGTTAAAAAAATACATATATATATATATATAATAATAATAACAACCAAACCTATTTACTCAACTTATAGCCAGCCACTTCACCACCAGCCCTCTCGCTCTCAGCGTTTACAGGACACAAACGCTGCCGAGCCCTCAAAGTGAATTTTAGCAAAAATACGGGAAAAGCAAAAGGCGGAGCCGCTGGCGCCGCTGGGCTGCCGAGATCCCAGGCGCTCCGTCCCGCCCCACGAGCCACTTTTCGCTGCGCAGCCGCCCGTGCCGCTGCCCGGCGGAACCTGCGGGGGCTGCGCGGGGGCTGCGCGGGCACCTGCGGCCGCGCTACCTGCCGGGCCCCGCCGGGCAGCGGCCTCCGCTCCCGCCGCAACTTCTGCGCCCCGCCCGCTCCGCTCCGCTCCGCTCCGCTCGGCGCGCGCCGCCCGGGGAGCCCCCGCGCGCCGCGACTTCCCCCCCCGCCGCCGCCGCCGGATCCAACTTGGCGCCGGGGCCGCCGCCGCGGCCGGGGCGGGCGGGAGGCGCAGGAGAAGCGGCCCCGGGTCAGCGCGGCAACAAAAGGAAAAGTGACGGCGGGGCCGCCGCGCGCGGAGGAAGGGGGTCGCGGCACTCACACTGCGCCGCGGCCCGACGTCCCCGCGCCGCCGCCGCCGGCTCCTCTTCACTCACTTGCCGCGCCGGGAGCGCGCGCCGCGCGCCCGCCCGTCCCCCCCCCTCGCGGCCGGCAGCGGATCGGGCCCGCGCTCAGCGGCTCCCCATGGCCCCCGGCGCGGGGCCCGGGGCGGGGCGGGGCGGGGGCGCGCGGCGCGGGCGCGCGCGGCGGCCGCGCGGACGGGCCCGGGCTGCGGCGGCCAGATGTGCGCCCCCTCCCCCGCGCCGCCGCGCCGCGCGCCTCGCACCCCGCGCCGCGACTGACAGCGCGGCCCGCCCCCGCCGCCGCCGCCGCCAACCCGGGCGCCGCCCGCCCGTGACTGGCAGCCCGGGCCGCGCGCGGAGTGGAGGAAGCGCCCCGGCCGCGCTGTCAGCCGCCGCCAATGAGCGCGAGCGGCGAGCGCGGGGCGTGACCCGGCGGGGAGCCCAGGCGGAAGGGGGCGGGGCCGCGACGAGCCCCGCGAGGGGGCGGGGCCGGGGGCGGGGCCTGGCCGGCAGGGGGCGGGGCAGCGCGGCCGGGGCGGGGCGTGCCCGGCGGGGCAGCGAGGGCCGCGGCCTCGCGCCGGCCGCCGCGGGGCATGGCGGGACGGCGGCGGCTGCGGGGGCCCGGCGCGGCCTCGTCCGGCTCCTGCTGCCGCGGCGGCCCCGGTGCTGCCAGTGGCGGCGGCGAAGGCGGCGCCCCCGGCCCGGCCGCTCCTCGCCCACCTGGGCGAGCCCCGCACCGAGCCGGGGCGCGGGGCTGTGGGCGGCCCCGCGGCTGATGGCGGGCTGGAGCGCGCGCTCGGAGGCAGCCGAGGCCGGGTCTGCCCGGCCTTGGTCCTGCAGGTGTTTGGCCAGACCGCTGCGTGTGCCCAAGCACACGGGGAACCGCCGGGGCCTCCCGGAGTGGTGACCGCAGGTGGCTGCGTGTGTTGAGCGGGCACCGACGTTCTCTCACAGTCGTGTAGCCCCTAAACAGCGTTGGTGCCTCTCGGTTTGTTCCTAGGAAAAGTCTAAAGTGGGGCAGGTGTTTCCTCATCTCTCCTTCAGTTCCAGGCAAGCACTTAACATAGGCATTTCACCGAGAAGGATAACCGACAGAGACCCAGGGTTTAAGGAAGAGTAACTCCTGTATCATATGATATCCAAAGTTGCTTGACTAAATATGAAAGTTGAAGGCGTGTGTTTGGTCTCCTTCACTAATAGGAAACCATCGCAAAGAAACATGCCGAATCCCAGCTGTGCCTAATGTATTTGACAGCGCTGCTATCTATATCGCACAGCAGCGCGCGCCGAGGTGTCCGTATGTGGCAAGCACTGCCGTTGCCTAGTGTTTTTGTGAAGCTGTCACTCATGCAGACCCGGTCTGGGGCTTTTTTATTAACTTCATAGTGTTTCAGTTCATTTTAGATAGTGATACAATTCTGTAATTTTACCTTTTTTTTTTCCCCCCCCCTTTCCATGTTCCCAATTCTGTTGCACCTGGAACCTTTTTTTTCTGTCCTTGTCTTTAAGAAACAGCAGCTAAGATGCTGACTTCATGTTTTCCTGATTGTCTTCTCAGTGCTAATAATCATTTTATCTGGCAAAAATTAGTACTGTCCTTCATGCCGCCTGTCATATCTTGAGCATCTTTCCTATAAGCACTAAGCTGCTTTCTCTTTAAATTACAAAAATAAATATTAAAAGGAAATACAGTCGAAAAGTTTTACAGGTTTTGCATGCTTAAATCTAAAAGAAATAACTTCTGCAGTTATGTATATTTGAACCGTCAGTAAACATGCTGTTAGATTTGTGAGATGCATCTTGCTTTGTGCTTCCTAGCATAAGCTGTGTCACCTACTGCTAGGGGCGTGTTACTAAGACTTATTTTACGAATAAGTGCAACTTTACTGAGGGAGGACTTTTGGTCATTCTAATGACACAGAACTCTGGAAAAAAATAAGTCTGCTTAATGTGAAGCATTTTCCAAAACTATCTGCTAGAGAAGACGTTCAGCAATTGGAGTTTACCAGGCCCTTAGAGACTTATACAGCATCTAGAACTTTCAAATAGTTTTAAGAACAAGATTTCACAAGCCTTTATAGTGTATTCAGTTCACTTGTTTTCACCTTTAGTATGTATGAACGCTGACCTCTTTGCATTTTAAGGTGCATTGAGGAAAACCCATTTGTCGCTCACCTGGTATTTACTGTGTTGGCTACTAATTAAGCTGTATTCTCTTCCCCATTCTATCACTTGTCTATATGACCCTGGGCAAATCACTTAGTCTTTGTCCTTTTTGCCTATTCAGACTGCTAAGCCTAAGCCTAGATGCGTTATTTCTTCCATTATTATAATAAAACTTTTTTTTCTTAACCATTTCCAAATAAGAGATGGAGTGAAGCAGAAGAAAGGTGAGTATAGGTAACACTTTAACATCAAAAATCATTCTGGCAGCAAGTCAAATTCAATTCATTTAAACCTGGAACTGCTGACATTTATCTGCTATTTTTTATCTGAAAGGAAGTCTAATTTTAAAAGATCACTTAGACTGGTTAGAAAATAAAATTTAGAATTATTTTGAACATAAAAATAACATCATAGAAATAAAGAAAATAATAAAAACACCTACAATGGGAAAACTCATAAATACCCTGTAGCCCAGTTGATCCTCTATTAAAAATATATATAAAATGGGTGTTCCATCAGAAAGGGTTGTGAAGCCTTGTTGTAAAGGGACATAAACATCTGGCAATACACCTGGTCTCTACACATATTTATAAATCACCTCAGGCATCCCAAGGTACCACAGAGAACATGCGCAAAAATTGAGCTAAGAACATTCATAAGCCAAGGAAAATAAAAATGGTCCCAGTTTAGCATGGAAAAAAAATGAATCTCGTTTACTGCATAAACACAGTTCGGGAAGACATCGTGCAGTTTTGCACTTCTTGCACCTTTGCACCTGCTGACTTTCATTTATATCCTCCAGGCAACAAGCAAGCCTGAAGGCCTTTGGCTCACAACCAGCGCTGACGGTGCAGTGCGGTGCCGCGGGAGCGCGGCAGCTCGCGGAGACGTTCTGCTCCACGTCTTTTCCGCTTGCCTCCGCGCTCCTGATAGAACTTCAAGATTTTGTTGCCGTTTTAGAAAAGGGCTCGTGCGGTGAGTTTCCTGATGTTACTGTTCAAAACAATAAAAGATGGAGATAAAGTCATCTTCAAGAGGTTGATTAATATGTGGCGAATTGCACTGCAGGTGCCAGCTTTGCCACTGAGCCTCAATGTGTGCACATTGCATAAGGAGGGTCCAGGAGGAGAGCGCGGCGTGACGGAAGTCAAAGCTGATGGTGTGATGTTAGAGTCCAAGGCTGCACATTTAAATGTCAACGGCTGTGGAACCTGCTGCAAATTTGGCCCCTAATTTGGCCCCTAATATTTCCTTCTTGTCTCTTGTATAACACAGTTTATCGGTTTCCCTTAAATTGCTGAGCAGTGTTATAATAATTATCATTCATTTTGTCCACTTTTTTTTTTTTTCTGGAAAAAAAGCAACAGTGGACACCACTCATTCATAGCTGTATGCTTTGAGTTTAAGCCCTATATTGTTTATTTTGGACCAGATAGCATCACCTATATGCACGACCGCTGTTTTGACTGATAAGGCCTCAGAAAGTGGATACCACGGTTGGTCTATTAAGAACTCTCCCAAGATACTTGACTGGTAGGATTGGAGGGACAGCAGCAAATATCTCCAGGGTTATGTATCCCAGAGCAGTGAAAATCAGGATTCGTGATCACGGCAATCTTGATTTTTTTTTAAGTTGAAGTGAAGCTTAATTAATGGCAGTTTGGTTTCCAGAAATTAAAAGTTAAATAGTTTCTGGAGCTGTCATCACACTTGAGGTTCAAGTGATGTCACTATGGAACTGACTTGTCTCTCTGGAGAACCAGTTCTGGGGGAGTGCCAGCATAATATAATACAGCCTTTGCATGAATTGGCTAAATGTGCATCTTGCTGTGCCAGAGTCTGACTGGATCAGTAATTCTTATCAGCCTTAGTTATGCTGGATAAGCCATCAGGATATGCTCAGCTAAGAGCTTTTCATAGCACATGGGCCAAAAACGTCTCCCTCCTTTCAAATTCTATCATGTAGAGGAAAAGGAGAACCGTGTGCTGAAGATTTCTATTTGATGGCTAATAGCACTCATCCTGCAAGTTGAGGACAGGCACCATCGATACACTTTCTGTGGGTTCAGCTGTCCTTTTCTGATTTGTGTAGCGTTGTAGAGCTGTAAGCTATGGCTGCTGTTTCACACAGGGAAAACTGCTGAGATCACTGACCTCTTTCTTATGTCCTGAAATAATTTTCAAGGCTCCTCATAAAAATTTCATCATAAACAATAGAACTGGCCGTGTGGGTGAAGACTTAACCAGGAGTTCGGCTGAATTTATTTTATTAATGATATGCACATCATCACTGGAGCCGAAATAGAAATGTTTTCTCTCGAAAGATAGCCTGTTCTGGATACAAATTATTTGGTTTCAATTTTTTAGCATAGCAACACCTGGCTGCTCAAGTCCAGTCTCCAAGAGCGCCAGCCAGCAACAGAGCAGATGTTTAGTTCAGGACAGACCCATTCCATGTGCCACCCCATGCTTCAGTTCACAAGAACACAAAAGTATTTCCCCAAACGTATAACAAATGTGAGATCTAAAGTTCAAGCAGAGTAAAAAAACAAATTGCAATGTGCCGAAGGAAAAGAGCAAGGAGAGGTTATCAATTAATGCCCTGGCACCCTGGAGAGGCAGGGAATTTATTAGGTGAAAGTGCTCAGAGGTTGTCTTCCTTCCACAAAACCATTTTCAGTTCCTATTTAGATTGCATACTTCCCGCTATGTTCTGTAATGGGATTAATTATTAGAAAGTTTAAAAGTGGAGGTCTTTTCAATTAGTATCATGGCTGAACACAAAGTTCTGTAGGGTTGCCTTGTTCAAAATTTAATAAATAAATACCAGTCCGTCTTAGTTTTAGACAAGGAAGGGACTTTTGCTTGCCTAGTTTTTCACTCTTTATACATTGTATGCGTGGGTGTACACATCTGTGCTTGTTTGGAGTTTTTTATGCCCTTCTAGAAGGGCATGCTGTAGAAACCAAAAAATAAGTAATGTCTGCTATACTATTATTTCAGTATATTTAAAGCAGACCTGAAAAATACAATATTTAACCAAAACCCAATTAATTTGTCTCATGCTTTTTCTGTATTTTTTTTCCTATCGCTACAGATTACAAAGACATTTATGCCTAAACAGAAGCTGTCTTCTTCCAATCAGCCTGCTCTTTCGGCTCAGTTCATTCACTAAATCATTTAATCACCCAAGGCCATATGTTACCATCTTGTGTAAAACGGGTGGAAGAGAGAAAAAAAATATGTAAAAATCTCTGCACAAGAGTGGGTGTCAGAATCCAGCATAGCTCCCACTAGGAAGTACAAAATATAAAATGTTATTACCAGCGAATGTGACTACTAAAATAAAGCTAGACAGACAAAAGGAAGAGACAAGACACAGAAAAGGTGAAGGAGACAATCTTGGAACTGCAATTTAGTACATAAAAGTTATGAGGTAAATGTAATATATTAGTCCATATGCTAATACTCTCAACAAGAGATCCTGCCTTTAACACATTCATTAAGCTCTAATGCAATTAGCTTGAAAGTACGTTTGCTTGTGCTTACTGTACACTCCCATTTTTTACCTTTCATTAATAAGATCCTGTCCCTTTCTTGATTTCTTCTTGCCTTTCCCCCCCTCCCCTTTTTCTTTTTACACTGCTGTGAATTGCATACCTTAAAGCCTCCTGGTGCACGTTTTGTCCTATGCATGTAGAGTTATATGCTTTTATGGCTCGGCTTCAGCTGCTGTTCTCTGTCCTCTTTACTTTCCGTGTTTTTCTCTCTTGGTGTGTTCATAGGGCACCACAAACCGCAGGGAAACACATGTCTTTCTTTGAGAAAATCATGGGGTATTTTCTCTTATTAGTGAAAAGGAGGCTTGAGAGAAGTTAGAAGCGGAAAGCCTTTTTTTTTTTTTTTTTTTTAAGTAAGAGGGCTTTCCAATTTTATGAAAGGATCCATGATCCATCCTTCTGTATAGTGCTGGTAAGCTTTTTGGTGTTTCCTTGCCAATGAGTTTGTGACGCTGTTGAACCCAGAGACAGAGGGCAGATCTCATCCCTACAGACAGCAGCTCTCCCTGTACTGAGGAACCAGATTGAGAAGCTGCTGGCTTCTCTTTCCACTCAGGTAGACTCCAAAGACAGAGGAGTAACACTACAGACTTGAAAAAAAAAATACTCCTCTAAAACTGCACATGCCAGTTTATCCCAAGACTATGAAAGCATAAAATATTATATTTTCATTTGCATGGTTTGCTGGTTTTTATTTGGCAGCTACAATAACAACAGGCTACACTGAGCCCATAAAACAAAGTGAGAACAGCAGCTCGTTTTTGTGGCAGAATGTAATGGCTATGGCTAAAAGGCTTACATAATTCATCTTAAAGCCTTATGCCTGTATTTATTGATGTTTAAATGAAAATTAAACTCTCCGAGCCATAAGGAGGCTTCTGGTATCTGAAACAGGATTTTGATTTTGATATTTTTATCTGAGACTTCTCTTCCTGTCCGCAGCGCTTCGAGAGAGCACGGTAGGAAGCGATCAGTGGTGAAGGGCTGCTGCGACTCGCTCCAGCTGCATCTCCGTCGCCTCCCTGCCTCGTGAGGTAACCGTGAGAGCTCTCGGAGGGCGATAACGGGGCCGACGGGCAGAATCTGGGAGATCAGTCCGGCTCAGGAGCAGAGTCTGCAGCTCCAAGCTCCCGTGGTAAGAGGATGGTCACTGAGGAGACCTGCAAGAGGGTGTTTACCATCCCAACCATGAAGGGCAGAAGGAGAACAAGGTGTCTGATGTCTCTGAAGGCAGCTTATCGTGAGAACAGCATCACTGTGACTATGGTACCTAGCACGTTACAAGACAAAAGATTCAGCTAACTGTGCTGTTAGAGGAGAGAGAGGATTTTTATTTCCCACAGGCTCTTAGAAGCTTATTTTGCTAATTTCAGAGATTATGTCAGCGACGGATCATTTTCTTCATCTCTCTTTCTCTGCAAAATACAGCAGACTCAGGAAGTGAATTGTTGCTTAGGGAAGTGTCCTGCCTCCAAGCTGACTTACTTAGTAGGACATATGGCATAAGTTATATTTGGACAGATGTGAACAAGTAGTCAGTAGATTTGATAAGATTCTTTATTTAAACTAACTTGCACAGTGTCACTGTTCTGCTGTCTCTCTTTCCTCCCTCAATCTCATCTTCTACTGGTTTTAAAAATTTTACATAATTAGATTTACCTAGCCTTTAATGCTTTACATGCATTTAAGAGTAATTAGTCATGACAACAATATCTGATTTTTTTTAATATTATGATTGTCAAATGTCTGCTTTTGGTGATAAAGCGGGCACAAATGATAAATTGTATGAGTTGCTAGTGATTATCAGTTTGAAACAGCCAAGTTCAGTGCCTGTCATTTTCATCAGTATGTAATTTAGCCTCTGATATTTCTATATCGATGCTGTGAAGTTGAGGCGTAAAATAGTTCTGTACCTCCCATGGATAATGTAGAAATCACAAATTAAAAAGAAAGGATAGAACGAATTCCAAGAGATCACTAGTTCACCTCTGTTTTTGAAGCAGGATCACCTGTCTCTATATTGGTTCTGACAAACGCTTACCTGGTTTGTTTGTGGAAATTTCTGCTGAAGGAGGTTCCACAGCCCTTCTCTGCAGTCTAAGCTAGTGCTATCTGTTCTTTTTAAGAATAAATTTTTCCTGGTGTTTGCACCAAATCTTCCCTGTTCATTACTTCTTGCCGTATTCAGAGTAACTATGCAGAAGAGTCTATTTCCTCCTTACACCATCTCTTATGCATATGAGGTCAGTCACTGTATCTCATTCAGCTTGGTGCTCTTTAGATTAAACAACCCTGTGTGATCCTGGTCATTTTTTTTCAGATTTTGCTTCATCGTTTTCATCTTCTAAATTCTGGCTGATTGGTCCACATCCTTCCCTTCCCATGAATCCTTCCCTATATTTACACAGCTGATTATTCCTACCTAAGCAGAGAATTTTGCTTTCATCCTATTTGCTATGCACCCAACCTTTTCAGATCTTTTTCCAATCTGTCAGAACCGTTTTGAATTATAATCTTTTCATCCAATGTGCTTGCGCCTCATTCCAAGCTGGTGTCATCTGCAAATTTGAGAGTTGTACTTTTGATCCATTTTCCATATTGTTAATGAAAAAATGAGTCAAATCTAGGACAGATACCTGCAGAACTGGACTCAATATATCCCTCTGGTCTGGCAGTGAATCTTTGATACTGATCTGTGTGTATGGCTGTCCACTCAGTTTTGTGACTGCAAGTTAGTTTCATCTTAACCAGATTCCCTAGTTTATTCACTAAAGCATCAGGTAAGACAAGGTGAACAGCTGGCTGAGTACGAGACATGATATCTATTATCTTTCCCCTCCCCGCAGGGCCTCTTCACCTGTCTCAGAAAGCAGCTAGATTTTCTTAACATGGTTTATTTGTGTTAAATCAGTGTGAACCATCATTCGTCTCTGTGTTGTCTTCTGGGTGTTTTATGGAGTTTGAAAATGGCTTGTAATTCTCTGGCTCCCCCTTTGCATCCTCTTTTAAGGACAGAGCACCCTCCTTGTCCTTCGTGAGTTCTCAGAAATAACTGCTCTTCATTAAGAGGTTCCTTTAGGCAAGTGCTGGAGAGTAAGTACAATACAGATTATGAAATAACTACATACTGTGTAATGAGCACCTTAAAAACGACCTTATTAGAGACTGTCTGGTCTCTATTCTATAAAGGACTGTGAAATCTATAAAGGACTGTTCACAATGCAGTTTCATTTCAGCACAACACTTTCTCACCAGCCTCAATGGAGTCTGTGCCCTACTGGTTTCTTCTAAACCACGATTCCACAAAATTAAACTTTTATAACATGTTATAATTCTCGAAAGATAGCGTGGGTGAAGAAATACATTTCTCAAGGCTTGGAAACAGATGTAAGTGGATATTTGGCATAAAGCTATCAGAAAAGAAAAAACGTGGAAATATATTAACTGCCACAAAGATGAGTTTTAACTGCCAGTGGCGATTCAGCACTGAAGTTGATAACTTTGCCTAATGATCACCTTTTTGGTATATACATTTGCTGCATAAGCATATGCGCCATTTTAATTTCCAGCACAAATTTTTAATGGTGAGAAGATAATTAAAACATACAGCGGCATTTTGAATCGATACAGCGTAGGGACTGCTGCAAATTCTCTCATCAGGCACACTGCCCTCAGGAAGCAACATTAACTTCAACAGCAAAATGCTGCTATAAGCTCATTAATCACCAAATTCAGATACAGTCTTGGTGACAGTGGCAGGAGCTCTAAGTGGTTCTAGTGGCAAAATCAGATATAATGGTTGGATATGTAAAGTGTTGTGCAACCGTTAACCATTACAGCCAACCGTCCTTATATTTGATATTTATCATCCCTGTTCTTCTGATTAAAAAGCAGACAGGGAAGAGCATGAGGTGGATTTCTCCAAAGTTAAGCAGTAAAAAAGTGTCAGGCTACTTTTAGGACTCAGCACCATGGCTTGCTAACTCTGAAGTCACCTTCTTATTTCCTTGGGGCAAAGAGAAAAAAAAGCCAACCCCTCACCAAACTGGAAATGCATAGGGAATAAAAAATGTAAAGGAGAGCAGAAAGAGAGAAAAAGGGGAGATGAGGGACGGAAGTGTAAAGCACAGAGTTAAGGAGAAAGAAAAAGAAGAATAAGGGAGAAAAAAGCCTTTTAAGTATCTGTAATTGATTTTAGGGAACACCTCCAGAGTCCTTATGAGTAGGGAATGAACAGCTGAGCTGAGGATGTGGTGTTGCTTTGTGTCTTACCTGCTTTCCCTAATAAATAGGATCACTCTTCCTTCCTGCATGAGAGCTTATTCCCTGGCTGCATTGAGCGTGGCCTGTGTTAGTGTGTACATTCACCTTGTTCTGGGCGGCACCGTGGTGTCGTCGTGGACCCATCTCCATAAAAGCTGGAGACAGCATGCAAAAACATCAGTTATTGAGAAGGACGGAAAAAGTTGCCAGAGCGAAGTCTCCAGACTCAATTAAATGCTGCAGGAAGTCAGGCTGTGCATACACGACAGTGCAGCTGCCTCTCAGAGCAAGGGCTGGACTTCCTTCCAGTCATCTGCATAATCCCCACAACAGTAAAATGTCAACACGGCAACTGCTGGCATCATATCATCCATGCACTCCTTCAGCTCTATCCCATGTACATCCATTGGTCCCACTTCCCTCCCTCCCTCCCAGTGGCATTGGTTTTCATGCCAGCAGTGAGCTTCGCACCTCATACTCTTTACCTACGGAGCCAGGCAGCTGCTAAGAGCACCCGCTGGGTTTTCACTCTTTGTGGTGTCACAGCCCAGTGTGGTCTTGGTTTTTTTTTTTAACTTTTTTTTTTTTTTTTTCAGGAAACTAGATGAAGGAAATATCCGAGGGAAGTCTAGAGGCAGAGCTAGGAGATGGCAGCATCTGCAGGTCCTAGCGTGGTGGATCAGAGGTACCTTTCGTCAGACTCCTTCAGCAGGGGATTTGGCTGTGCCAAATGGCCCGATACGACCTGGAGGCAGCTGCCCATATAGCAGGAAGGGCTGAGCTATTAACCCTAAATTAAACTGAGCCAGTGCATACAGGGCCTTCCGGAGACAAAGAAAAAAGTGAAATAGCATAACTCAAGAGGGCACAGGAGAGAGGATTTTGCTCTGTAACGGCAAATTACCGACTCAAAAATAACATAGAGAAGGGAGGAAAAAATTAACGAATTAACTCTGCACGTTATTTTAAATCACAGAAGTGTCAAAAATGGTAATGCCTATATCAAGGCTGCCCTAATGTAGCTTTAATTTGCATGCCATTGGCATTGATTTGATGTGAATATTTACTCTCCTATTCAATTAAGAAAATCCATAACTGCCACCATATTTTAATGTTAATGTATTTTTACACAGCTCTCTGTTTACCTTATTTTCTCTTCTATAACATTAACACTTTTTTTTGTTAAAAAATGTGTGAAAGATTAATTTGTAGAATGACGGGATATGTGGGTGTGTAGCACAGGCCAGATGGAAGGGGTGTAACATGACAGTTTTCTTCTGTGGCTTCATTTTGTTTTTATTGTTGAAAGCGAGCAAAGTATAACTAAAATTATCATTTCTTCTCTGGGCAAAAAGAAATAAGTGGTAAGTTCCTCTTTTACTCCCCATGGCTCTACGTGATTGTCATGCAGCTGCAACACTTTCAACATAGCTGACAGGTTGATAAACATTTGTCTAAAACTTCAGCTCATATATTTGAAGAACACTGTTAATTAAAAGAAGGAAATTTATATGTGGGGCTCCGTAATTCTGTATTGTAGAATAGATCTGAATGCCTCTTTAGTAATAAATGAAAGCCATTTGGTGATTTATTACTCTTCATACTCTGTGTGATGAATATGTAAGGGTAAAAACAACTATTAAAGATGAAAAAAGAAAGATAAATTAAAAAAAAACCTCTCCCAAGACAAAGCCTTTTTATCTGTAAAGCCATCCATTCAAGAAAGCTTCCTAATTTTTTGAAAAAGGGCTGTTCCAAGGCCAAATTCTAATTTACACATAAGTATTGTAGGAGTTTGGTATAGTAAATGTTCTTATTGAAGAATAAAGCAATTAGCACAGTAACTCTCTGTCATCTGGCACGCAAAGGCATTCCAAGAAAAAGTTGAGGAAAGCAGAGAAATTCAGGACAGCATGTGGGAGAGGAATATGGAGGCTCCTTTTTATGCCACTCTCACAAGAAAAGGAGGGGAGAGAAAACCCAACGCAAACTTCATCTCTCTCTTTATCTCATTGCAAATTGACCCAACATTCTTGCCTGCTTTTAAGGAAAGAAAAAAAAATGTTCCTAAGTTCTTAATAAGAGGCTAAAATCCTGAAACCATAATACCATAAGCAGCTGCTGGACATTTTGCATCCTCACACAACGGTGATTACGTTGCTCTGTGAATGTGCACATGTGCCTGTGTACATGCACATTCCTTCTGTATGAAGGAAAATGGACTTTAAACAGCAGATTTTGGGATCTTCTATGTAAGTGCTACCCACTAGCTATATCTGAAATCATCACATAAAAATGCTCACAGGTTTTTTCCACAGTACATGCACACATATCTAGTGGCTGTGTTTTAATGCCCTGAAGTAGCCAGGTAGATATACTGGAACAGATGGGAACTTCAAGCAGGGGCACTAGGACTTTGATGTGTCTGTAGGTGCCTACACGCACTAAATACTATGAATAGTTTGCATGTCAGGAGACATTTTTACTTGCCATTTCAACCACTTTTATTACATGAACGAGTAAAATTAACTCCTTTCTCTTGACTGAAGAAAAGAGGTTTTCCTCAAGCTTGAATGGTTAAACATTTAGTATAGGAAGTATGAGAGCGAGAAAAGTTTTGAAAAGCAGAAAGCTAATGGAAATGGTGAACAGGGAAATTACATCAGTAGTCAAATAACTACTTCAGCAATAACTTAATTTGATTTCCTACTGTTAGAATAATAAATTAGAGCTAGACAAGCTGTATTGAATCATCCTTCTCTGTCCATCTGTCCTACCACAACTACAGGATTATTCCATTCCTGATGATTTGCTCCATCTAGGTTGTTGGGGGATTTATGTTTGGCAGTGTCTTAAGTAAAAATATCAATGTTTTTACCAGTTTCTCTGGGAAAACACTCTTTTCTGGTAGTTTTATGTCATTTGTCTGGATCAGACTACAGCTTGCTAACTCAAGAATTTCTTTTCTGTCTTATTCTCTGTTTTTCAAATATTAGCAGCTTTATGCTCTAAATTTAATTGATATATATCCTATTTCTACTTTTCTTTTTAGCTTTTCCCTCACATATAGCACTTCCAAACCCCTGAGCGTTTGTAGGTACTTCTCTGAATTCTATTTTCTTTATCATCACTTCAATATTAAACTGCACTTAGACACCCAGAATTAAATAAACTCCAGAGCCGCAGAGTTTGTTCTCTTGGGCTTGATTTTGCCTGTGGTATTTTAACCTGTATGTCACATTGCGAACTTCACGGCACAAGTGATGTAACGGCAGGGAAACCCCTGCCTTGGGTTTGCTGGGGAGACCTTCCCGTGCGTCCTGGGTGAGCGCTCGAGGGGCTGCCGTTGCCGGCGTTGCTGCTCTTGGGCGCATGCCGGCAGTCGCCCCATGTTCCCGGCCTGCGTGTGGCTCTGCTCTGCTCGAGCAGTGCCTCCCCCAGCTCCTGTGCAGGCGCGCACTGCGAGGGCACGGCAGGTGCCTCTTTCCGTGCGAAGTTTTCCCCAGTGTGGTCTATATGGCTGTGTGTGCCAATCTTGTGAGTAGTGTGCCCACTGAGTGCCATTCATTTTTTCATTTTTTAAGTCAATAAATGAGGGAAGAAGTGAGATTGGTGAACCCAAAAGAATCCAAGTTTTCATAGTTGGAAACTCATTGAAAGTACCACTTTTTGGTTGCTTCTTTCTGTTTAAATAATCCTGAGAAATCTGTCTTCAGGTCAGTTTAGTTAAGAGCAAGGTCCTAAGCAGAGAAAAAGTGACACCTTTGTGATTCTCCTTGTGGTAAAAGATTTCTTTCTGCTTCAGTCACCACTAGTAGCCTGCCCAACATGGGGTCACATGCATTTCCCAAGCACAAAAGTCAATTTGACCAGTTTTAGCAAGAGGTTGAAAAAAAATGTTATGCATATCTCCAGAAAATATTCTTTGGCCCAGCCAAATGCACAAACATTTTGCAAGGCTGAGCAATAGTGTTCTGCTTTAAAGATATACTCTGGCAATGATTTTGTTCTCCTGGTGATACTTAAGCCTTCTGCTGATGGGACAAAAACCTCAGGGAGCTGGCCCCAGCCAGAGCTGTCTCACTTCACTGAGAGCATGGGGTGAGCAATAATTTCAGTGGATGGAATGAACAGACCGACTGCACTGGAAGCAGCTTTAAAGAAATTAATGATTTGCCGCTGTTCTTGGATTTCAAAACCAGCAGCTACTCCAACACTGCTGTTTGTCTCTCTCAGACCTTTCTTACCCTCTGGGACAGTCAGGGGCAGGTAAGACCATTCTGGTCACACCTCACCAGAGTGGCAGCCAAGAAGCAAGACTGAACCTGACCATGTGGTTTTTGGACAAGCATTGTCTCCTGTTTGGGGCCTGAGTAGGACTAGTGTGGAATGTCCTTATTTGTTCATGTGCTCTCAAAAGGAATTGACACATGCAAGCTGCATCCCCTGTACTGAGACAGGGTTTTGAAAGGGTGGTGTGATGAGTTGCAAGGATGTACTTGACTTCAGCTGTGGCACCCAGAGGAGGCATATGGTAGAAAGCACTGAAGCTAGATTACCTGTCACTAGCAAACCCTGCTTTCTTCAATGATATAAGGGGTTCCTTGTAGCAACATCAAGAAGAGCTAGGTCTGAGACTTGGGAGGTGTCTATATTCTGCTCTGCGGCAGATGCTCTGCACCAGTCACTACCTCAAAAAGGAAGTCAGAGATATCAATGATGGGCTCTGAAGAGCTGCTTGGGAGGTTCTCAGATCAGAAAGTAATGAGCTCCACCGAAAAGCTTATAAATATATTAAATTTATGAACATTTACTGTACGCTGCACACTGAAATCTGCCAACACTAATCCAAAAGAATTACACATTTTAGGCCTGAACATAACATACTGTATGCAGTAACTCACATCAGAGCAACCCATATGCTACTGTTAATGTGCCAACTGACACATGTTAAGCCACAAACATAAGAAAGGATTGGATTTCAACTGCATTTTTATATTCCAGTTATTCCTCGGGTCCATTATTTTTATTCACCATCATCTCCTCTCTCCAGACAGCCCAATCTCCTTAATACATCTCCTACTCCCACTATCAGTTTTCCTGCTGCATCTATCCTGCCCCGAAGACAAAACAACTAACATAAGCACATAGGCCAAGAAACCCAGAAATAGAACCTCCCCCCGCTGCAATAATCTAGGTCACTTAATAGCCTACTTTCTGGGTTCTTGGTGAACCCTGTACCCACTCCTGCTAGGCGAAGAAAAACCCTGAGAACAAGTGGGTGGATGAGTAGACAGCCAGCCATTCCAAGTGTCAAATCTGACTCCTCAGGAGAGATGCACTGAGGATGCTCTGACAGAATGTGTCTGAGCTGGAGACAAATGTTTTTGTATTACATTCATGCCACAAGAGTTCTGCCACCTTACAATATGTGCACATTGTCACCGCTTGATGGTAATAACTGGATTTTTCCTGGGAGCTGCTGAAAACACCCCAGCGCTGTTACAATAATTAGTTCTCAGAAGGTATATTGCACTAGGATAATCCTCCAGAAATTGGTATGTTTTACATAAAACAAATTGGTAACAACAACAGAAGCCTGAGAGGATAAATTTGGGCTGTGTAGCAGACAGCAATCGTGCTTCTCACCTTTCAGGTTTGTCAAGGTGTGACATCGGCAATCAAAATATGAGACAAGTGACCAAGACACACACAGCTTCACTTCATCAACTAGACAAGCAGATAGATTTGCACAGGTTTCAAGACAAAATTTTGTTAAGGATATTATCTCATTATGTAAGCAGAAGGCTTTAAAAAGGGAAAACTGAATAGAAAAGAGCACGTCATCCAGGTTTGAACGGCAAACTTTTAGTTACCCTATCAGACAAATACTATTTAGAGAAACAACTGATGTATTTTATGTAGACCAGCTATTAAAGGAGGTTTGATACAGATTTAAGAGATAGATTCTGCAGGCATTTGGCAAGGCCTCAATAATGTACTGGAGAATCAGGCTCCCAAGTCTCTTCTTGATTAAAGGAAAGCAGCTGCTAGAATTTCATAGCTAGAAAAAGTGACTACATTTGCCATGTGAGAAACCAGGATTCTGTTCCCACCTCTGCAAGAATTGACCTGGTATAAACTGTGAAATGAGGGAAATAATAACTGACTTCTGCTCAGAGTAGGATGTGAGCCTTCGCAATGAAAATGTCCTACACTGCATATGTAGAGAGAGACCAAAATGCAAATATTCCTGTCCTGCAGTTCAACATATTCCTACAGCTTATTTGGATCTTCGGTCTTTCTCTGTCCTTTTGACCTGTCTGGGCAATGCAGCATAACTCACAGCAGCACATGCTGCAAATGTAATACCCTGGAGATGGTGGAAATAGAATCCCTAAGGTAAGAGTATGCACTTTAATTTCAGCAGAGAGAAATCTTGTGGGATCCCCTTATTCAGAGTTATATGCCTCACTCTCCTCTGGAAACTTCAAAGACATTTATGCTAAAGAACTCTTTCTTCATGCTCTCAACCTGGCTTAATTAAATTTAGGAGATTACTGCACTTTTACAAAATAAGCAAAAAAGCGCCTACCATTTAAATATACTATTTAATTTTATTTTGATATTACTCCTACTTCCTATTATATTTGAAACATATGTGTAAGATTTGTGTCTGAGTGCCTACAGAGCCTAAACCCAAGGAGATTAAGCATGTTGATAGTCCTACTCATGAAAATCAACAAGATATAGATGTTGAAGACAATACTGAAAATGTGACCAAGGAATATGAATGTTAACCTAATAAAGATAGGCTCCCAAGGGTCTCCTCCAGAAGGAATCACAAAAACATTGGTTGGGAGGGACCTCTGGAGGTCTCTTGTCAACCTTCTGGTCAACATTGTAGAGTCACCAGTGCTGGATCTTTGTCTAGCTGAGTCTTCAGTACCTCCAAGTCTGCAGGCACCACGACAGCTTTGAGTAATCTCCTCCAGGGCCACACTATCCTCCAAGGAACGATATTTTTCTAATGTTCAAACTGGACCTCTCAAGCCATAATCTGTGGTCATGGTTTCTCTGACACTGCCAGAAGAATCTGCCCATTCCAGGGAGCAGGGAGAGGAAGGGTCCTGGGCACGAACTCCCTCCCTCCACCATAGCAGGGAACTTAGCACAAAATAACCTGCTAATAAGGATTTTATAAAAGGTATTCAGAATAGGCTGCTATGAATGCTCTCCACATACATTGTAGTCAAGACATTTCCTGCTTTTTAAGCCTAAAATATTTATCCTCAGGGGTGAAACAGAAGTCACTATGTGCAGTCAATACTTAAGTTCAATGGTTGACATAGCAGTGTATAAAGAACATGTGAATGGGAATCCCTATGTTGTGTCGGATCGAATGTCCAGATCTAGTCAAATATTCTGTCTCAAGCAATGACCAAAAATATATGCTAGGTAAGAGTAAAAGAGCAAGAGGAGCATATAGGGAAACATCCCACAGAATAGTCCCCTGGCCCCTGGCTATTGGCAGCTCAGTGCCATTCGGAGCTAGAGGTGGTGCCCTGGTGTTTAATTGCCTTCAGTGGATCTTTTATGTCTTCAATAAATTTGTCCCATTGCTTCTTAAACCTATATAAACTTTTAACCTCCTATGGCTAACCGTTCTTCAGGTAAACCACACATCAAGGCAGCACACCTTCTGTCTTTCTTTTAAGCCTGCCTTTGACGAGGCAGTTCTTGTAACAAGGGAAATAAACAATCCATCCCTATTCATTCTTTTCACACCACTCATTATTTTACACAGTTATTATTTTCCCTCCTTTTCCAGACTGAAGAGTTCTAGTCTATTCTGTAATTCCTCATCTGATGTGTGTGAATACAGAAGTAAGATGAACATTGTTTTGAAGAAGAGGTAGAATGGAACAGGAGTTCTCAAGCACAAGTAAACAGCAAACAAGGGGAAAAATGAGGCTCTAATAAACATGGCATTTCAGGTCTATATCTCTTCCAGTTTGGACCTCCTTTCTCAGTCTCATTTACTACAGGTGGTTCCCTTGGATTGATAACATTTGTTCAGCATTTACCAGGGAAAAAAAATCTCATATTTGCCCCATTTTCCTCCCACAGGTAGTGAAAAGAAGTGGTCCTTCATGCTATCATAGCTATGCAGCAGGAATCCCTCTATCCCCTCAGACCACATTCTTGTTCTTGGCTTTGCTCAGTAAGGGAGCTGAACTGGAAAAAATCTTGAAGAATAACCAGTCCCTTCCCAAAGGCTTCATTTGACCAGGGAAGAATGGTTGCCCTCCTTGAAAGCAGCAATTACCAAAGTCAGAGCAAATATGGTGCCCCTGAATTTGTGCATGTGCATTAGCCTTGGGGCACTGCTTCCACCAGTGAGGAAGATGTGGGACATCATGTATACTCAGACATTGCCAGGCACAGCTCCATGCTGCATTAGTATCAGAAAGGAAATCTCTATGTATAACATCTCCTGAAAGTGAATTCAGCAATATCATTTATTACATAAATGAATGTGATTATGACACCTTGGACCCCTTTCTAGTCTTTCTGCATGCTTTTTCAGCTTGTACTCAAATTCATAAGGAAGGCAGCAAAGTAACTGAGTTTAGCTCTTTGTCTTTAAAGTGTCTTTAAAGCTTAATGCTGTCTTGTAACATCTGGGGACATTACAGATGGGGTGGAGAACCAAAATACTAAATCACTATAGTGTTTATTTAAAGATATATTATGTTCCTCATGACTTTCCGCTGCCATGTACAATCTGGTGCTGGAGTCCATGATTTCATTTCCATGATCTGAAGCAATAGGTTTGAGATGTTCACTCCCCTTCCTCCTGCATTCAAGGGAGAATGCAATCTTTGCAAACCACTGTTTTCATTTAACTATTCCCAGTTTGTACTTGTTGCCAAATGGAAGGTGTATATGTCTCAGAAAAGATAACTCTTAACTAATGAAATGGCAATTAGTTTATGCATCTTATTAGTATTACTATTTATTTCACTTTATGCTATTACCTAAAAGCAGCTAGAGAAATTTAAACTGTAGCATTAGCTGTTCAGTGATATCTTTTAAATAAATCATTCTACTAAGTGTAAAAAGCTGGCATTTGTACTGCATGCACCTATGTTATCATCGTCGCAAAGCAGATGCAGAATGTAAGGCGACTTGAACAATCAGCGCTGTAATTTGCACAGTAACATTATTTTAGATCTAATTAGTGCTTATGCAGATCCCTTACAAAAATGTGAAAACCGCACCAGGATGTAATTGTTAATGAATTTACTGCAAAGCACATCTGCATAAATTCCATTTCAGCAGAGAGAGAGAGAGAAAAAAAAACAACCTCTAAGTTCAACTGCTATTTGCTCAAGAGCCAAAACACTGTGAATTGTGCCCACTATGTTTTAGCCTTGCTCTGCTGGCTTTGATATTTCAAATAAATACTACAAAGTTAAAGCCTCCAGCTGCAGACCAACCCATCTGTAGATGTTTGTTATATTTGGCAGTATTCAAAGATGATTTGCCTTCCTGCTGAAAAATAAAATAAAAAAGAGGTTCTCTCAGCAAAAAAAAAAAAAAAAAAAGAAAAAAAAATGAAGTACTTATCAGGCAAAAAATAAAGTTTAAAAATATTCTGCGTAGATCAAGTGCTAGAACTTTTGGAACACTAGGCATGCATGTATGCGGCACCTATAGCTTGAACTTTCTGCCTCCTTTCATGTGTGCATATACGTGCATTTTCAGTCAGTTTTCTGTGATCTGCAGAACCTATCCACAGCTGACAGGAAGCACCACTAATAGAGATCTTAGCTGATCTTAAACATCACGTAATCATTAGCTTAGAGACTGCTCACCTACCCTTCAGAAATGGCCTCAAGATCCACTCCCTACAGCTCTGTTTCTTCAGAATTTTCTTCTGGGTTTTAGACAGGGCTCTGGAGTTGGTCTTCAACAAGGAACTAGAGTCAGAGGCAGCAGAAATCTCACTTAAAATTTTAAGTTTGTCATGCCTTAGTTTTAAGACGAGGACACCTATTTACTGGATCTTGACTTATGACCTTTATACAAAAATGTAACTCATGTGGACCTCACAGCTACCAAGGCTTCAATTTATTTATAGGGACATTTGCAAAGAACACAATTTACTACAATAAAGATTCTGAAGCATTTGGATATCATCAGGTGGACCTGAATAAAAAACTTACTATAAACCAGACACTTGGATTGAAATTGAAATCTTCAGTACTGAAGTCAGCAGGCTGGTGAAAGTCACTACTAGATTTCTATCCACAAATTTGTGAAAAGTGAGTTAATAAGATACATATTGGCCAGCAGGATTTATGGTTCCTTTGCCCAGCAAAAGCACATACTAAGTGCCTGAGGCCCACAACATTTTAAATTTCAGAGGCAACCCATGCCAGTGCCGATTGCTGTGGTAGCTGCTACAAAGACAAAAACAGCATTTCCAAAGTGCAAACAGTGAATATTCATGCTGCAGTCTAGTGAGGCAGAGGGTACAGCAGGAGTGGAAGAGAGGGAGCAGTAACGACCTGGTCAACTAGAGGCAGATACATACAGGTAGATCAGAGTAGCATTGCACCTTTGCTGCACACACATGTTTCTTTGCTGTTCACACATGTTTCAAGAGAGAAGACTCCCTGATATGCTCTTCAATTTAAATTAACAAGCAATGAATTTAAACACCTTCACCTCTTCTTTCCTTTTCTCTAGTAGAACCCAAAGTTGCAGGAACCAAAGGTCCCCTGTTATTGGAATTTTATAGAACCTTTAAAAATTACAGGTTAGGTCCACAGGTATTTTTTAAGTGATATTCACAAATATGAAGGACTTACTTAAGAGACTGAGGGAAGAAAAGAGACTCTGGTGGACAGAACAGTTGAACATGATGGAAGGAGAAGCAGAGATAGAAGGGTCAGCCAAAGGCAGAGAAGGAGGTGAGAGGAAGGAAAGGAGGACAGAAAGCGGCCATCAGTAGAAGGAAATAAGAAGACAAAGAGCAAAGCAGGTGTATGGAATCTGCACAGGAAGCTTCCTTTCCAAAAGCTGCAGATCTTAGCAGCTATCTTAATTTTCTGTTTTGGGAAGAAAACAAGCACTGCTCAAAGATCAGGGAACAGAAGTCCATGTAATGCAACTGCATTGCACTCACTTATGCTGATGGCAAAATTCAGTTGCTCTGCTGGGAGAATTAGGAACATATTTTCACTCACAAGATGAAAAGCCGGAGGTTGTGGATATTTAGTATAACTGCCTTCCCTTTTGTTCCCTTAGAGAAGATTAAAAAAAAAAAAAAGCTCCCTATTTTTTCTATATCTTCAAGTATTGTGTAATTCCCAGGATCGCAGGCCTCATTCTATAGACAGGGAAGCAGAGGAACTATGCAAGCTATACAGTGTAAGGGCAGTCAGCAACTGAGCAAGCTTTCGTGTCCTTGTGGGCTGGCCCCGAGAAGCAGCACCAGGTTTTCCTGTTGCAGTAGCAAATGCTGCACCTACCTCTCCTTTGGTTTGACTTAGGGTTATTTTGCTTATGTTTTGTGTGTTCTGCAGTGCTCTTCACCTGCTGTTGAACATGACTGTGAATCTGCCCCTTTCTGAGAAGCAGTTTGCCAGGGCAGCTGCTCATGTAACCTGTGTAGCTGGGGGAAGCAAACATGTAGCTGTGCGAGTCAAAAAAGAGGCACTGTGGAAATGCGACGGATTTCCACGAGGGGGAAAGCATCGCCTCCACACGCAGTTTGGCTGAAACTGTGCACACAGGGAAGAGAGAGGGATGAAGTCTCCTGTGCCTTGGGAGTCCTTTTAATACAAAGTTTGCAGCATGAAAAAAATTCAGCTTCTCTCCGCTCCTCTGGGTACGCGGAGGGTTAATGGGGAAGCGTCGCTCTTTGCTCGCAGATGTTTTCTCTAAGCTGCCCTGGTCCAGGCAGCGTTGGGCACACAAAGCCATCCCCGGCCTCCCCATCTCCCGCCCGCCCCCACCCCAGCGGCTTGCTCTGCCGCCTCTCCCCGACCCGATTTTTTGGCATACATTTGCATGCATTAGAAACGGAGAGAGGATTAAAGTTTAAGAGGAAATTGTGGCTAGTGTGAAAGGGGAACAAAAGGACATCTGTGAAGTAGTCCACAACTGGCAAGGGAAGCTATCCCACCTCCAGCGCCAGCTGCAGGGGAAGCGGTGCCCACCACCCAACAAGACCGTCTTTGTCTGCCCGAGGAAACGGGCAGCGGCCACCTCTCGGCCACGCAGCTCGATGCGAGCAGCTTCCCTTTTTATTTTATTATCGTCGCCCTGTTCCGATATTATCCAATAGCAGATGTTTCTGAAGGGATTGGTTCCCCCCCACACACCTCTTTCGTCACTGAGACAACCGCTCCTAAGTGAAGTGGCTGCACGGCTGCTGTGGCGTGTCCCACAGCATCCCACAGCTGGAGCAGGATGGTGCTGCACAGCGTAGAGGGGTCATCCAGCTGCCATGATGGGGTGGGCCAGGCCCAGCCACAGTAGAGGAGGAGGAGAAACAGGAGGAGATGGTGGTGGTGGTTTCGCGTCATGCCTCTCGTGGCAGCAGTGGCCCCAGCTGGGGCATGTGGAGGGCGGTGGGCAAAGCAGGACCAGGAGAGCACAGGGCAGCAGCCGATGTCGGCCTGAGAGGGAAGAGAGGATGGACAAGGAGCAGATGCCAAGCGAAGGGGGAAACACCATGCTGAGCTGCCGGGGAGCGAGGCCTGCCCCATCGAGGACAGACGAGGGGAGGGAGAAGGGTGGCAACATGACTCACTCCTTAATGCCAAAACGGTGGTATCTGCCCACCTGAATGGCCAGCATCTGCACGGATGGAAAACATTGATTCCTGTTACTCGCCACCCTCTTTGTACACAGTGAAACAGGGCTCTCACTCCTTGCTGACCTGCTGGCCCATCCTCTGGGGAATCTAACACATTTCCTTCCTCCTGCTAAGGTCTCTCACAATGGTGGTGCCAGGAGACAGGCTGGCTAAATCTCTCTCCTAACATTTGCTTTTCCAACACGTTTCAGGCACAGCTGCCCATCTCCCCACTGCGCTCCCAGAGACACGGCTCTATGCCACGACTCTGCAAGGCACAAGAGGTAAAGTGCATGTCACACCTTCCTGGCTACACAGCAACTTCAGACTAGGAAGCTTTATTTTAATGGTTCACCATCCTCTTCTTCTCTGTCTACCTTCCGGCTTTAAAAGTATCTGACCTAAATCAGCCTTAGGGCTTTTCTCCAAGTAATGGTGAAAACTGCCCAATAAGTACTTAAAACCCCCTGACACTTCCCACTTTTGAACTGTCACGGGTAGCTTCCAGATCAACTGATCCCTACGACTCCTGATCCCCTGACTCTATGGCTGTCAGAGCCCCCTCTGACACACTGAACTTTAAATAAAAATTACTACAATCATCAGTTTTAGACAACTCATGGGCCAACCAAACCAAAAAAGAAAAAAAAAAAACCTTCAAGGTATTTCACTTAAACATATGTAACTAAGTGCTTAAAAAAGCCTCTAAAAGCTCTCACTTGCTGATTTGCCTTTCTGTAAATCACCACCTAACTATAAAGTCCTGCTTTCTTTATGGGTACTTGGAAAAAGAGGATATCAAAGTTTGAAGTATGCCAAGAGCTGAGGTTGTAGAACTTTTTTTTTTAACTTTTTTTTTTTTTTCTGCCCAGTTCCCGACAAAACAAGATGGGATTCCTTCTTTAAAATGAGAATTGCAGTTAAATGTACTGACTGGTACAAATACCCACTACTCATTTCAAGGTTATGTAGTTTATAAGGATAGACAGCGAGAATGCGTAAATGTTTAGAGAAGAACCTTGCTTACAAATACTACTTTGTAAGGGAAAAAATCAATTGGAGAATCCATAACCTGATTTTTCTTGTTCTTGGTTAATCCATGTTTAAACCAAGATGTTTATAGTCAGGAAAATCCCGAACTGTGATGTCAAAGAAAGTGCTGAGTGCCACTTAAATGTTTATGTTTTTGTCAATCCGTGTCCTCATAAGGTGCTGTTTTTGACTCTTGTTTTGAAAAAATGATTAGTAAAATAGGAATGAAAAACTCTTGTGTTTATTCCTACAGACAAAATATATTTGAAAAGACAGAAAAAGTGTGTTTTTTAAAAATGGTCAAGCCTGAAAGTCAGCCTGGTATACAAAAGGAGAGTTAAGCCTTTCCCAGTTTTTGGTAGCTGAAATAAACTGAGTTTCCATTTCAGCTTCTGCTGGTTCATCATGGATAATACTGATCGAGTAGAACAAATCTCATGGTCACTCATAAGTTGGTTATATTTCATAAACAGAATTAGGCTTTGTGTATGTACCTTCACATAGTTGGTGCACAGAAACATGTCCAGACCAGATTCCTGTTCCACAAAAGCTCTAGCTCTTCAGAATTTGTCCAAATGAAAACCAGCAAAAACTTACATTCATCACTCAAATAGCACTGCAAATGAATCAGTATAAGAACTAGATCCCAAATATGAGAGAGTGGCATTATTTCATAGCAGTGTCAAAGCAGAACTGCACTGAACGTGATGCGATGAGCTAACTGACCAAGGACTACAAAACTGAGAATCTCTTCAAAAGTTTAAAGTACCTATATAGACAACAATTCAGTGTTGCCTGAAGTGTGAAGATGTTATCCTAGACTGACTGCCTAATAATCAGTGGACCCGACAAGGAAAAACACCTGAATTGGAAAAGCACTAAAAATTTTGTAATAAAAAGTTTTAAAAGTTCAGGATGTATTTTTAATGTGCCCTCCTCCTCCCTCCCCCTGCCCCTCTTTTTTTTTTTTTTTTTTTTTCCACAGCTTGTGTCTCTTGGGTATTAGCATGTATTCCTGGCAAGAGGACAGACAGACTTTGAGCTTATCCTTAGTGGTTGATTGAAAAAGGAAATAATAATCAAGGTAAATGTATACATTTCAAAGTATTAAAAATACGTAAGTTTTCCTCCATTTTCACAAGAGTGAAACACATTTCCAGGTGGCTGTTCACTGATCCAACACTATTCTATGACCCTTTTTGAGAGTAAACAATCTAGTGTCGATTCAGCAAAATGTTTCATACCATGTCAGCGGCCATTGGCAGGAGAAAGAAAAGAATCCAATCCAGATGTTCCTCAGAATGTTCTGATAATCTCAAGATTTTAATGGCATGAGCTACAATAGAAAATTAATGGAAAAAGGGAGAGAAAAAGGAGCGTGGAAATGCTGGGCAGGCAGAGGTGATCACCAAGTGTCCTTTATGCACCCAATTCATTCTTGATGCTTAAGGACATTGTAGAGTTTGTACATCAACTATAGCCACTTGTTGCTAGGAAGGCTGCCAGGATTAAGTCAGTAAGAAATTGTTTATTCAGTCTGTTCAAACAAAAAATGAATTGTTTTGATGAATGAGATTTTTTTAATGAATTAGCACATGTCATGCCAGTAGTTTTTAAAATGTAGAGCACTGAGCGTTTTTATTTTTCTTACATCTGACATAGCTGCCCTAAAATAACTAAAGTATATCAGTTCCTGTGGCAACACATTACATTATGTAAGCCAAAAGACATAGTTTCAACTGTAGGTAGACAGTTAATAAAATACAAAACAAAACAACAATAACAACAACAACAACAAAGAAAGAAAGAAAAACTTCATACCCTGTAGTAACTTTGATAATATCATCTGTGTATTCTGCAACAAAAATGCAGTGTTTTAGTGAAAAGTACTAAACTACTATTCGTTGAGAATGGAAATGTTCTAAGTCCCCATGTCAGATAGGAATACTTCCCCAAGCAAAAGTCTTCAGATATCTTCTGGAGAGGTCTTAGCATCAGTGATAAACACATAAATACATCAAACTAAGCTATAATCTTATTATGGTTATTGTGTAAGAAATAACATTGATTTGAGACAGGTAGCTAAACTTGCGCTTCTAGAAAGCTGTATCCTTGCAAAAACACAGGCTGCAAAGAGTAGGGAGACCCTAGCCATTCGTTTGCCTTGCAAATGGCTCTGTAGGCAAAAGCATTGCCAGATCTCAACTGATTGCTTGCACTCATCTTCTGAGAGGTGGCAGAAAAGATGAGTGCTCCTCCTTCTCCCCAGCAGCAAGGCAATGTATGTGAGCAGTCAAGGTAATTCCAGCTTCCCATGCTAACTCTGCACTGAAACAACTGAGGATGATCACTAGGCAATGAGTGGTGACCAGCTTCTGAGGTGCAGCTTCAGGTCCATGTCATTTGCAAAATTGGGGTCTGTGGGATCACATTTAGTTGTGATCTAATTCTTTATCATGTTGCTCAGATCCAGAAAAAAAGTATCAGTTCATGTGTTACCCTTTGTTATAGCCCTTGTTTGCGCAGAGCACAAAATACCTATGTGATTTAATGTAACTGAGACCTGGAACTAGGTCTCTAGATAGAGGTTTTGTAAAGAAAAAAATAGGAGTTTTGGGGCTGTGGAATATGGAAGATTCAAATCAAAGTGAAATATGGACCTTTGTGAGGAGTAAATTCAGTCACATTTTAATATGAAAAAAGAACAATAAAATCATATGCAGAATCATCTCATCTAGGTGAATACTTTAAATATTTGAACACATTATCAGGAATAAAATGACCCATAATTACTAAATTTGATACAATCCCACTGCTATAACATTAATGGCATTGGCACAATCTATTTTAAACACTGCTAAACACTGGTCCAGGAATGTTAAGATTGCTTCACCTGGGAAGAAATACATGGCATTGGGCTAGGCAAAGTTAAACCCACTGAGATACTGACATTGCATCTGGAAGGTGCAGTAAGTCCAGAAAAGCCCTCAGTTATAAATAGCAGCCCCAGCTTGAGCTGTGTTTGTCGCATGGAGTCTGGCATAAAAAACTTCCAATGCTTTTCCCTTCTCCTCTCATAAAAACATAGTTAAGACAGTAGAGATATTACATGTGGACGTATTTGACTACCAATAAGGTTACCATATTTAAGGAGCATCCCTGGTATGTTTTGGAGATAGCTCTAGTCGACAGAAAAGTGTGAGAGAGAAAGAGAGAGAGTTTACTTACCTGCTTGGAAAAGAAGTAGCCAAGATCTAAATTATGACTCAGAAGCTCTACCATCAAGTCTAGTTTATTTTAAAGGCTATCTTTACCCCTTGCTCTTAAAAAAAAACATGTAAGTATATAAAGAAAAAGAAACAATAAACATAGAAATCTCTACTGGTTGTCCCTCCTGCTACACCAGTTGCTTTCTGTTGAAGTTGTCGTCTGATGAAGCAGAATATTTACAACCTGCTTTGAGCAAATGCTGTGCTGTGCAGGTGTGCTTCCAGGACACACGACTTCCTCATCTCACTCCCTGAAGTAACTTGTCCTAGTGGTCAAGTAGCCAGTGGTCATTCCTGGCAAGACCTTGCCTCTTGTTGCTTAGTAGACTAGTTAATTAAGAGAGCAAACTGGTAATGAAGCTGCAGAATTTATCCATATTCATAAAATCCTGGGAAACTTTCATAATCTCCACACTTAGATTTATTCCTGTTAGCTCGTGGATTACATTTATTTGGTTCATCTTTTTAGACAATAATAGCTAATGTTTACAGAGCTTTCATATGAGGACTTAGATTGAGGTTCCAGTTTTCATATTTTCACTGTTTCTTGTGCCTACTGACACAGCAGATGGGAAGGTATTGTTGGTTTCCCTCTACAAGTAGTGGAACAGACATGCAGAAGGGTTAGGAGATGCCATCAAAGTCATGGTGCAAATCAGTGACCACACTGGTGTGGAAACCAATTCTCCAAGCAGCAGGTTTGGAAGAGGAACAGCAGGAAGAGTAAGCTGCTCTCACTCTTCTTGAAAATGCTGAAAATAACTATGAATAAATAGAAATAGTCACTTACTGGTGGGCTGGATTCTGGTTCTGATTTTAACTTGGTCTTCCTCTCTTCACACATACCTTTGCTACCCACAGTCCTCAGTCTTGGCAGTTTTTCTTAATCCATTTCCATCCCATCCCTCCATTTTCCTCACTGTGTTGGTGATAGGCCTTGCCAGAGTTAATGTGCCTGAGGAGGAACCCAAAGTGGAGGCTTCCCTGTCTAACTGAGCTTACAGAGAAGCTGAGCCTAAAAGGAGCATGCCACAGGAGGAAGCCACAAGGTCCTTTACAAGACAGTAGCCTTTTTTTTTTTCATTCTGTTTTAAATTGTATATGACAGCTAAATGTTCTTATCTTTCTAGTGTTATAATGGGAATCTTTTGGTAAGATTGGTATATCAGTAAACAGCTTATACGGTTCCTGTTTCACACAGAATATGAAACTCCCTTAGAAACTCGCACACACATACCCATATTTATTACAAAATTTTCTGTTGAGATTCCCCATCAGTTGAAAAAATATTAGAGCCATCACTCTATACCAATAGATAATTATATATTTGTATATGAAATAATAGACATGCAACAAAATGTACACTGGTGTTTCTGCAGAGCTTGGAGCATTCTTTTCACTTGATGGGACTAGGCAGCTGATAGTATGAGGGACAGGTTAGAAATAATCATAGTAAAAAAGGTCTTTTGAAAGATGAGGAAAAGGCTAATGACCCATCTCCTCTGAATCTAGAGAAGGACAAGAAACTCCAGATGGTTTTAAGCACAGGGGAAAAGCAAAGCTAAGAAATAGAATGAGAAGAGATGAAGCAGAGGAATAAGTCTTGGTGATTAAGTTTTTCTTCTCCAGAGTAACACATCTAGTGTTCTTTCTGTGGGTTGTTCTTCAGTTGATCAAATCTTCCAGGCAGCTTCCAGGAAGGGAGAATACACCTCCAGGGCTTTGGTGGCATCAGGTTTCCCACACTAAAGAGAAGGAAAGAAGGGCTCCTGCTCTTAGCTGTAGAAATACTTCTTTGTTCATACTAAAGCTTCAGCTAATAGTGTAACCCCTACTCCAGCTTCCCATGTCAGAGAATCTGCCATTTAAAAAACTAAACTGAACTCTCTGTGTTTCAAGCCCTCCTAATAGCTTTTATAAGGATGATTTAATGCTGTGGTTGGTAAAATACTGCGCTGACAAGGGGCTGGGAGGCAGCAATTCTGCTTTCATGTTCTTCTAAAGTTGGAGTGACTTTAAGGTGAATAGCCTTACGCCAGAGACAAGCCCACGTTCAAGACAATAGTTTTAAGATCCAACGACCATGACTTCGTTATCTCCTGCCTGCCTAATGGCGAGTAGAATAATCTCTATGTAACATAAGTCCACATGGATGGACACATCCATATCGACAAAAAGATTGGGGTTTAACCCAATCTTTCGACAGGAGGTCAACTTCTCTCATTGGTAGCAGCGCTTGTTGAAGCCAGTGAGATTTCTCCAGTTTAGAACCAGTATATCTAAGAATCAAATCTGGTCCTGTGTTTGGCAGAAGCATGGATACAGAAACATTATGCACAGTCGAATCTGCAAATAAAGATCTGCTAGATTAAAGGGCAAATATACAGTACATATTTTGCTTTCCCGATAGCCTGGAGAGAACCACCCAGACTTCTAACTTGTATACGTATACTTTCAAAAGGGCAAAAATGTTGCTTTCATAAATTAATTTCACACACTTTACAGAGATAAAAATAATCACTGTGACATTTTGTTTGTCTTCCTTTTTTCCTGTGTGCAAGCAGCCAACTCTCAATTACTTACAGCCCTAAATTTGTTCCGCTCGATTGTGAAAAGCCCCCGCAATATTCAACAGGAGGGGAAGAATTCTGATTTGTGGAAAGTCATCGTGTTTGCAAAGAAAGCAAATTTCCTCTTCTCCCAATATGCTCTATATATCAGCCAAAACAAGACTCTTATACCATGTGCCAACTGGTATGAATTCCAACTATTTTATGTATTACATATTAATGTTATAAAAATATGCACCCCAATTTTTTTATAACAAGGAAATTTGTTGTGGCAATATCTGACACCACTTCTGAACTGATGTAGATGTGACAGTCTAACAAAAACATGCCTGCCAGCGTGATGGCATTGGTTATGGATACAGAATTGGCTCTATGATTTGCCGGGTTTTGTACTGGCTTTTCTTCAGTAAAAACCATATCAAACTTGCTGAGTTTTTCTCTAGCTGCTCATAACACTCTAAAATTCATTAGTTTTTTTTTTTTTTTTAAAAAAAAGCTTTGATTGTTTTCTTCATATATACCCAAAATAACAGTCTACAGTCACTCTTTTGTTAATGATTCTTTTGATGATGCCTAGTTGGTGACTGGCCCAAATACTTTAGCTGGATTCAAAGATGCTTTCTTTACCCTACAAAATCACCTCTCCATTATTTCTCGTGAGACGAGATGTTTCAGTGGAATAACTTCCTTGTTTAGATGCTTCTTTGTGGTTTCAGTGTGTGCTGAGGGAAAGCATTGCCTAAAGCTGGTGAGTCTCAGCAGATGGGCAGCAGACCAGTCTGTTCTGTACTGTCTGTCCTCTTGCTATAGCGGGGCCCTCTCCTGGCTGTGATCCAGCGGTGTGGAGGGCTATGTGTATGTGGAATATGCACACATTATAATGAAAGCCGAGGATCAATGCACAACTTCTTGAAATCTCTTTTGTCAGGTTTCCTGAAAACAGTCAGTGATACCTCATTGAATTTGGTGCCACATGGAAGCTGTGAAGAAAAATGCTGTTCGATGAGGACAGACAGGGACGATGGAAGAGAACAAACGTTAATTGACACTAAGTGTCTCCTTAGTGCAATCCTTGGCTCAAAGCTTTTAAGTATATAGCAACTTATAAACTGCAGTTTATATTTGAAGATATTAAATTTCTTATTTACGGATTTTATCGTGGAAATTCAGTGAGCCCTGCCTTATGGTGGTGCAAATCAAGAATATTGCCAAACCAGTAGATGTAAATGGGTGTCCTGAACCACAAGCAAATGATGCAAAACAGGCATAAGTGAAAGCATAAGAAACTCGCATTGTAAATGCTGCCTTGTCCTTTTGTTTGTCCTCCAGTCTCACAGACTGCCTCTCTGAGACTGGCACAGATACTGATTAGTGGGTGGTTATGATAGAAGTAAATTAGATGGTCTATTTACATATTACCAAAAGGTATGATAAAGCCAAATGCTGCTGTTCCTACTCATCCTGAAAGCCTGTAGGAGTAACTTGCATGAATAAGAATAGGTTGCAGAGCAGAGGCCTGCAGGATCAAGCACTTTTAGGAGCCCATTGGGGGCTTCACAAGCTCCTTTTAAATTTCACTAGGTTGCAAAGCCAGGAAGATTTGGCCTTAAAGAAGACTCTCCCCAGCATGAAAGACCTTACGTGAGAGAGCGTTGACCAGCTGCTGGGCAGGATTAGGGGGATCTTCCTCCGTCAGTTGCTGGTGTTGTGCCCCTTCATGAAACTTTTTTTATATGGTGATAACCTCCCACATACAAGACAGCTGTTCTTTCTCCTTCTGATCTAAATTCTTCTTGGATTTTTTTCTAACCTTTGATTTCTTAAACTGCCAGCTTCTGGGTCCTGATGAAATGGGACCTATGAAATGCATACCTTTCTTGGACTTCACTGATTTCAAAGAACAAGCCCATAAACTTTGGTGGAAAACCATCTGTCCTGTGCCTTTGACGCAGCCACATGTAGCTGTTGTGATTAGCTGTTTTTTCCTTTTTTTCCTTCCCTTTTCCCCTTCTCCTTCTCCCTTTCTATCAAAATTAGATGGAGTCTTCTCTATCAGAGAAAAGATTTCTCCTTAAATTCTACTACATCTCGTATCCAACTGTTTTTTTTCACCTTTGTATTCTGGCAAGCCTACTCTTCTATGCTGTTTTTAAGTAAAAAGGCAGCTACAAGGCAATGATTTTGTTAGCTAAAGCTGGAAGTATGTGGGATTCAGTTCAGCTTCAGCAGCATGCTATCAGTACTGCGATTGGTATTGTTAATACTCACTAGGCAACTTGCATTGCAGAATTAACTGTCCAGAACCAGGACCCCACTTCAGGCTAGAATTGCATAAAAATATGTGAAAGTGCTTGCAAGGAAAAGCAACTTCCTTTTAGAGAGGACAGCTCTCTAAATGTCCAAGAGCAGTAGCCCTAGAGAGATTATTCTAGTCATTTACAAAGTCTGTGAACATCAGCTGCTTTTAGGATAGTTCTACAGATAGAGAGACTGAAGAATATACAAACCTACTGGAAGGCAGTGAAGCCTGTTCCATAGCAGACCTTCAGCATGGAGAGTTTGTGGAACTGAATCAAACATAATTCAGCAATATCAATGCCAGAAATCTCAATAAACTGTGCTTCATCCAAGATCCTGGTGTGCTTGGTACCAGAAAGCAAAGAAAAGAATATTCCAATGAGTCAAAAACAAGCATTATGCCCTGCACTGCCAGTTATAATAGTAACTTCCTCGTGGGAGAAGGTTTCTCTTCTGAGTTCAGTGAGGAAGGGCTGTACAAGAGTCTTACCAAAGCTCACAAACTGAAACATGATACAGAGCTGTTTCCAATATCTGAAAGGGGAGTGAGTGATGGTGCTGGCTTTGCGCTTTGCAAGTTTGTGTTCTTGAGTTACAAGTAAAAGGGAAAAAGTGGAATGAATGTGTTATAAAACTGTAGGCTGCTAGCACAGACTTAAGATGACATAGAAGACCCAGTACTGAAACAAAAATCAGAATGTCTTTCACAAGGTGATTATAGCTACTGTGAAATAGCATTAGGCCTTTCGAGAGCCAGGTCACGCACTTCTGGGTACATGGATAGACTCGGTAATGCAAGTTTATATCTTGATCAGAAAGGAAGGCCCAGTCTAGACTGTAGAGTATATTATACAGTTCTTCAGGGTATAAAGGCCTGTAAATCCCAAAGACAGAATCTGCAAAGACATTTGTCCTCTCTCAACCACAGCCACATCAGAAAACCTGCAGTGGCCAAAAAAAGCAGACAATATAATGAGATGACTCTCACCCAGCCCTATACATCATTTCTTATTTTATCTTCCAAGGCGAATGTACAGGTATTAGGCCCTAGTCCAAGAAAGCACTTAGGGCCATATTCTGATACCATACAGAAGAGTACTTTATTCAGTAAATATCATCACTGGAGTCTTTGTGACAATTTATACGCTTAAAATTGTTCAGTGTTAGTAAAGACATCAGAATTTGTTTCCTAAGCACTGGTGTAGCAATAACTCCAGTGATGCGGCCCACATGCTCCAAGTTACTCATGTATGCACATGTTTTGCTAGTAGACCTGATTACCCAAGATACAGAAACAGAGCCTGCAGTGAAAGCAAGGGACAGCAAAGGCTCTGCAGAACTTAGGAAGTGGCTGCAAAAGTGATTTTGTCCTGGGCAGCAGACTGTGTGTCAGGGCAAATGTTGTTCATTCCTAATTATTGAACTCCATAGAGCACTCAAAGAGAGAGCCAGAGGTACCACTGAACAAAAGAGCAAATCTGGATTAATTGTGGGCTAAGAAAAATGAGTTATCTTCCCCTACTTCCTGCCACTGCCCCAAGAAGATATCCAGTGCATAATCTAAACAGCTAGGCCAGCCCTGCATAAATGATGTGGGGAGTAGGTAATCCTAAAAACAACCTGATTCAGAGCCCAAGGAGAGACTACCATTGACGTAACTGAGTCTTGGATCAGGGCCTGCAATAGTCTTGGCCAGATTTCGATTAGAGATCTACATAAAACAGTGAGGAAAAAAAAATAGATAGTTCTCTGTAAAGCAAAGATGTTAGGCTGCTAGATGAGCGAGTAGTGTGCCCATAATTTCAATGAAGAGATATCAGTGTAAGATTCATTTAGAAAGTTGCACTAACTCCATCAATATAGGGATCAGCTCAAAGTAAGGAATGGAATTATATTAAAGATACTGCTATGTGTTTTTAAATGATTAATTGGTGACAATTATATTTGCCATGAATATAGTGACACCAAGGGTCTGGATACTTCACAGGCTATAAATGAAGACACTGTTTCTTTTCTTTTAGGTTTTAGACCTAGTGTAGCAAAGGTATGAGAGAAAGACAAAAGCAGTAAGATAACACTGTTACTCTAACGCAGGATTATTTTGATTTTTCTTTAAAAATATGCAGTGTTTTTTGACATGGAAAACTTGATGTTCTTCTTTGTTCAGATAAGATAGATAAGAATGGAAAACCTGTCTGGAGCACACCATGGATCACTTATGGTGATCACTTACGGTCTCTGTTTGCAAAATCACATTGCAAAGGCAAGAGGAGAAGTGGGTGATGATGTCCTACCCTGATGCACTGGGGTACACACAGTCAGACCCAGGAAGCTTTCCTTGGTTCACCATGCTAGATATAGCCCCAGAGAGGAAAGACTTGCTCCAATCTATACAAGAAGTCTAAGGTGGCTCCTCCATCCTAAACTAGTACTCACAAAAGTATCCAAGTAACCAAATCTGTATGGGTACTAGGGGATCCATGCCATCATGCGGCCTGGGTAAAGGAGGGGATCATCGAGGCTAGTGCCTGAGCATACAAACAACTGCTACTCATTATTTACTAATTCAGTGGCCAACCTGTACCTGCTGTCACAACAGTGTGTGCTTAATCATATTAGAAAATTGCACTTCTGCTTCCAAAATCAATTTCATGGAGATGTTGCCCATATAATATATGGGGCCAAATCCTCAATAAGGCAATCAGCAGAGCTTTGTTGACTCTGGAGAAGATATAATGATTCATATCTGCCGGGGAGCTGATCCTCAATAACAGACTGTTGAAATAAGAAAAAATGTTGAGCTGTGATGACTGAGCAACATCTTGAAAATTATTATCAGCCTTCCTTTCCAGGAGGATGGGTAAAATATGCTCTATGCGCTCAGTCATACATGGAAATTAAATCCCACGTGACCTTTATTTTAGAGATTTAAGTAGAATAAAAGTAGCGCCTGGGAGTTAATTTTACTCATGAACATGCTTCAGTCTCTTTGGAATACACTGAGCTCAAATCAAAAATTTGGGAAGACAACAAAAGTGCAACACCCAATATAAAAGTAAAGTGATCATTATAGTCTTTCCTGAGGGAGATCCACTACGATTTCCACCATTACCTTTTTTTTTCCCACTTGGAGAACAAATGACTATTTTATTGTGCAACACACAAGGTATAGGAAGCCCATCCTGAAGCTGAGAGCAATTTTTTGGAGGGTGTGTCGCCCAGCATACGATGGGGGATTAGCTGCTGCCGCCCCAGTTGCCGCCCCAGCTGGAATATCACTCCCCGTGCAGTAGTTCTCCGAGGACTGCAGCAAGGCAGCATGTGCAGCAACTGTTTGAAGGGAGGGATTAAAGCACGTCGTAAAATCTTGTGGCCAGAAGCGAGAGGAATGTTTTCATGAGACATCAGTAAGTTATAAAGCCCTGTGTGCACAGTGAACCATTAAATAAAAGGCAGATAGCAAAGCATTCACAAAACACAGGAAACCACATGTTTAATTTTATTTAGGAAACAAAGAGAGCAGTAGGTTGGTGGTGCAGGCACACTCCTTGTGTCTTTCCCCTCGGGATGAGTTTTCACGTGCTCCAGTTGGAGTTTTGTTGCTGTTTCGTCACTCCTGGGGGTAGGTAGTGACAGGCTGGTGGTGTCTGATAGCTTTGGACTGATAGTTGTGTGACCAGCTGCAAAGGGCGACTGTTGGCCATGAGGTAGGTTAGCAATGTTTAACCCATTTGTGTCCAAACAAAAAACAGTTGCCTTTGGCCCTGGGGCCTGGAGGGGCTGGACGTTCCCCTGCTTCCCCCTGTAACACTTGGTGCCTGATAGTGCAGGCTGACCCACTGATGGGGCATTACTGGGAAAAGAAGCATTTCAGTATTAAGACATTAAATCAAGCAAGACAAAGGGCTGGCAAAGGTTGTCACTCCAGTAGCGGTCAGGACTCGGCCACAGGCATGGGTTGAGCAGGAGCAGAAGCACTCTGCTCATTGCATGCGCTGGCCAGGCTGCCTCACAAGTCCCTGCTGGCACCTGCAGCCGCTCCGGCACCAGCAGGGATGCTGCTGCCCAGGTCTCCGGTGCCCTTCTTCTGCTCCAGGTGCACTCAGGGTGCACACCAGCTTCTGGAAAACCAGGAGAGAATGAGGTATCAGCAAACCCGTAGTCGTAACAAACGTATCTGGTTCAAATTGCTCATCACCTGGATGAGCTGGAAGATGGGAGTTACTGCAGCTATATGAATAGCAACAACTTATATTATGGATATTTACAGACTGGGTTCTGTAGCAGTCCACTGTGACCCATATGTATCCATGTTTACCAGGCAGGAAGTCAACATATAGAACCTTTCAATTTTTCTTTCAGTATCACAGTGACTTTGAGACAGAGTGATACAACTTTTACTTCCCCTGCTCCACACTCTTTCCTTTTTGGTTTTTGAACATCACTGTTGTCATGACTTGATAGGGAGTATGGCTGACCAACTGTGGTCTGACACTGTGCAGCACAAGGCAGCAGGGCACGTGACTAAACAGAGCACAAAGAATTGCTTAAAATGGCTGAATACTAGAACCTCTCTGGGAGCTACAGGATATACTCGTTTGTAGATTTTCAAGCTGTTAAATATTTTTCAAATCGCTATCTTTATTAGTTTGTCCTGGGTCTTGTCTTGTCCTTTCTTTTTAATCCTCTTTCCTGCGAATGCACTTTACTAAAAATATCACCCAACGGTCTCTTTGTGCAGTGAAATCAGGTTGGTGCAAACTGGTTTTGTGCAAGCAGCATGATAAAAGGTGCATTCAGAAACATATTCAACAAGTAAGCTCTCTGCAGGGTGTAAGTCTTCTGAAAAGCGAAACCAAAGTCTGCAAGCTCTTCCATTGCAGGCTAGGGCTTCTATTGAAGACAGCTGTGAATAAGGTTCTGCAGGATCGGGCCCTAGAGTTCGGCAAAATTTACTTCCTGGCTGTATCCTCAGCATTTAACAACCTAAATAAAAGAAGGAATTAATTTCTATTTTAAATCCTTGGCAGGAAACTTCATTTCATAGCTTATCTTTTCATCAGAATCAAAGGATCCTACCTTGTTACAGCTCCTCGCAGGGTAGAGACTCGAGGGAGAGCAAGGTATTTGCTTTCTCTGGTGGAAATCAGTTTCTGAATTGTGATATTTTCAATAATATTTCACAAAGCCACATTGCTAAAGAAAAGGTAATATCATGGTTTCTCCATTTTTTCCAATTTTGCCCTAAATACAATTCATTTTTCAGCCAAAGAGTTAACCATTTCTGCAGTGCTCCACCAGTGCTCTTCTCTTCCTGGTAGTTTATATCAAACTCCATTTTATTGTGAAGCATTGCACTTTAGGAAAATATAACCCACCAATTTTGGTGGTAAACAAGCTTTGGCTTTAAGACAAAGCTTGTTTTAATCTCCATGATCGGGCTACAGATCTGACCATGTTTTTTAGCAAACCTCTTATGAAGAAATCCTATTCATGATTATTATCTATATGAGAATAAAAATGTCTAATTACCTTATATTAAATCTGTATTTATCAATTGTGGCTTTCTCTGGGAAATTGTAATTTGCAGAAATGCTCCACATTCCAGGCTGTAACAGTTGGAGGTGGATGTCCTTAAGGATGGGAAAAAAGTTCTTTTTTAAATGGCACATTTACTAATTATAAAATGCTCTTATCTCTCTGCAGCCAAAGCCAAAATGAACATGTGCCTTGCACTAAGAAATCCCAGGATTGTCACAACTTGTGCCAGCTGTTGAGGTTATGACACCTGTGCCAGCATCGCCAGCTCTGCCCACTGTCATCTGTTCCAACTGTTCCATCTGCACTGTTTGTACCAATTCTCCCATTTCTGCATCTGTACCTTCTGCAGAAACGGGTCCAACAATGCCAGCTGTGTCATCGGTGCCAAATATGCCAGATGTTCTATTTGTCCACCCTGGGCCAAATCAATGTAGTTTTGTGCTCATTAGTTTTAGCTGGTAGATTCTATTTCACAATTTTTTCAGATGCACTTAGATCGAATCAATTCTAAATCACCACTACAACTGCTTTACATCTATCTAGCCATAAACAGAACTTTGTTTGTCATCATGCATTCGGTCAAAATTATTTTGATCTTATTAAATCATGCGTGATGATACATGTTCTGTCTGAATGAAAAGGTTTTTTCTTTTTCCTGTAGAGAGAAATGAATAGAAAAAAAAAGGGAGGGGGGGCGGGGGGAGGACCATGGTATGAGGGCTGTAAATATTCCCCATGATTACAGCAAAAATTGCCCCAACATTGGGGGCAAACCCTGCTCCCAATCCCTTAGTCCACCATGGTTTATCAGGAGGAGCCCATGTGATATCAGGTTAATTACACTGAGTGCATCAAGCTGTAGCTGATAGGAGGAAAATGAGGCTCTGAACGTGTGTTAACCAGGGGCATATGTACTAGAGCTGTGCTAAAGGGTCTGTTCCCTGTCTATTAGTACCATCCTGGTCGCGTGAGCAGGAAAAGTTGCCATGCCACATGGCCCTCCACAACCATACTGTGGTGGCACCCCATTTCGATGGCTTGTCCATATGCAGCTTTTGCTACTGACACATTTAACCAACATTGATAAGGGTGATGCATCACCCTCATTCTCTGTGTTTCACTACTGACAAAACATCTGAAAGCCAAATCCATGTGTCATTCTTTATTTTGAATCACTGCCTGCTCAAACAAGTTTCCCTATTACCATCCTTAGCCACAACCTGCAAGGTGCTGAGCCCTTGCAGTGTTCACTGAATGCAAGGTGAACACACCAAAGGGAGTTTTGGGTGCACTGTATCGTCTACGGCCTGATTTCTGGTGTAAGTAAGAGCTTCCCCTTGGGCAGTCAGGACTGGTTGCTCCCATGCATCTCAAAGTTCATTCCCGCGTAAGAGGACAAGGTTTTACAACCCAGGCAAATAGTGCTTTGAGGACAAAACCTAAGCAGGATGTGCGCAGCACGCTGTGATGACCTGAGGTCTGCGGGCGACTCCAGGAGGGCTGCCTGCAAATGCAAGCATGCAACAGGGCCAGTGATGGCCCTTGGGACACCCGAGGCGTGACCCACCAGCCCTGGTATACACTCCCAGCACCACTGTCCAGTCTGCAAGCTGCTGTGTGTCAGTGCTCACGGCCCTATGTGGGAGGGGAGTCTGCTCGACAGCTTGGAGGCATTGGTGGCATCTCAGAAGGCTGGACCCACAGCCCCAGACGTGCAGCCTGCACCATGGGGTGAGCGCTCCCCTGCCGTACATGAATTACTCATCCCCCGAACAGACAGCGCGTGTCACTGTGGAGACATTGTGCCGTGTGGGAGCCAGAAAGCAGCTCACATCAGCTCAGTCTGCCACTCCATGCTATTGAGATGAACGGAGCTGACAGCTCCTCGTCAAAGGAAGGTGCAGATTAAAAAATATTGAGTGAGTTAATTTAGGAAAGGGTATGAAGACAGAGAGGAGAGAGGCATTTAGCAGCGCGAAAGTGGCTTTCATGAAGGCAGAATCTGCAGATCCGCGTGTGGGGGATGAGGGAACAGGATCTGAGGTTGTGCGAGAGAATAATTTTGCAGACCACTTCAGTCTGGCCCTTCATCTGTCATGCTAAATTTCATATTAAAAGCTCCTTGAGCTCTAGGATGTTACTGCTCACAGGACCTCCAAAGTGCAATATTGACTGATCTTTTTTGTCTCTTCTTTGTGGATGGGATTAAAAGGTAGGGAAAAACTGAGAAAGGGAAAGGAGAGAAATGTTCAGATAGGTAACTGAATTGGCAACCAATGAGACAGACAGATTTCTAATTAAGAAATGATTCCTGCAGTTTCTCAGACAAAACTATTGGTGAAATCTGTGTTTCATTACTTTAAATATTCCTTAAAATTCCCAATTAGGCAACTCGACAGTCCCCACCTACCCTCGTCTGCGAGCACTTCCAGCATGCTCTGTGGCCACCAGCCTTTGAGACGGAAAGTAACTTTTTCTTTAACAAATGTTAACATCAGTGAACTCCTGATCTTCATTCTGGCTGCTGCAAAGTGCCAGCTAAATTAAGACCTACTGGTAGTAACAGCTAAGAGAGACTTTGGTTCTCTACTTCCTAGTCTTCTTAGGTTACACCATCAGCTGTGCAGTGCCGAAGCAATGCAGTGCATCGTCCGCTGCTGCCTGCTTTACCGGGGCTAATGAAGGACACCTTGGGATGCATTTTTGAGCCCATCTTCCTCAACAGCTGAGCTGAGTAGATTCTACCCCAGAGCCAAAAGAACGTTTTCCTCCATGTCAGATTGGCTAGGACCTCTGGGATATCTCTTACCCCTTTCTTTGACTCTGCTTCTTCTGATCATTGCTCCCTCTCCTTTCAAGTCGTCTTGAGTTACGTGGATCTCCCCATCCTTTTCTGAAGCAGCACAGATGTCCCTCAAACACTCTGCTTGCCACCTAGTTGGGAAACTGTAGGTTACTTTCATTTATGAAAACAAAACTGGGAGTACTGAGCAGTTCCCAGTTTAGCTCAAATGCTTTAAATGGAAACAGCAAGTGGCTGAAAAGACTATGTATGAAAACCTAGCTCTGGGGAATGCTCACTTTGCTCCTTGCCACGACCACCACCAATAACAGGAATATGCATGCACCCACCATCCTTTTACCACCATGCTTGTAGGCAGCACAGTCCAGTTCACATGAAAGTCCAGTTCGCTTGCTTTCACTAGATATAAATCAAACACAGCATATCTATTTTTATAACATTTTATAAGCAAGAGTAGAAATTAAAAGTATGAAGAATTAAAAAAATAGATATATTTTTTCCATTCTTTCAACACAATATGGGGAGAAGTGCTGCCCACTGAGCAAAGTCAACCTTGACCATTTCCTGTGCTCCATCCCAATTAGCTCCTCTGGTTGGCCAGATCTCGGAGTTGGTCAAAAATGGTCCCCATCCCATATCCATTCTTGGCACCTCTCCCTGTGCAGGGGGGGTGTGGCTTGGAAAGACCTTCCCTGCGCTGGCTGCCCCCACTTTCTCAGTTAACTCAATTCAATGGAGCAATAGAATTTAGTAGGAGCTAAGACTGCATTTAAGAATTTTACAGCACTTTCGTTCTTTCTTAGTTGTTTTCCACTTTTTTGTTCTCACGTGGGCAAGATCAACACGGATTCAAGAATCCTATTTAAGAGCCTCTAGAAGAATTCCCCCCCAAAGGAATTTCCCAAGCAAAATCTGCATATGAACAGCCCACTGTGTGGAATGGAAAAAATATTTCTTGCAGCAGAAAATACCAAGGATTTTAGAAAGAATAAACCCACTTCAGTCTTCTTAGTTTTTATTGCTTGTCATTTGAGTACTTCTATCTTAAAAAGTGACAGTGAACTTGTATGAATTCTCTTGATCTTTTCTCATTAATCTGGTGGGCAACTGAAATGGGAAGAGGAGAGAGGAGAAAAGTAACTGAGGGGAGAATGTGTGCAATGTAGGTAAGGAAGTCAAAAACTGATTTTATTTGCAGGAAAAACCATTTAGGCGTCATTGAAAAAAATACAACATCAAGTGGCGATATGGATTACCTATGGAAACATTTTTAAAATATGAGAATAGATCATTTCTTGGATTTGAAAAAATATCAGGTTTCACACTGGGCTGCTATGAAGGGTGGAAATTTTCTTGAAAAATTGTCATTTTATACAACCCTAATTAGCAAACTGTTCATATAAACCCGCAAGCTGTGCAGCAGATTTCACTTCCAACATCTCCACAGACAAGGCAGAATTTCACCTACTTATTTAATGATCATGTAGCAGCATCTTTTTCTTACTCGCAGATGACTGTTCAGTGGCTTATGTAAAGTGTGCTGGTGATTTCATAGTATTTCTATTGGACAAGTGTCCACGTGCTAAAGCAAATCACCATCAATGGCATGCTCCTGTTGGCCATCTTGTTATGCAGTGACAAAGGAGCAAAAGATTGAATTATCTTTTCACTCTGAGAAACAGTGCAACCGAAAGCAATTGAAACGTGGATGGGGCTGTTTGGGGTCTCATGTACTACTCTTTCCCTCTTGGTATGGTTTTGAGCAACGTGAATATTTATGACTACACTTGGTACTGTTACGGACAAAATAAGTGATGCCCAAGGGTATTCAGTCAATGCAAATAAAAGCAACGTTTGCAAGCATGAGTAAATCTCAGTCACGGTACTTGGCATTTTGTGTCAAACAGAGCTAGAGTGCAAAACTGCAAGAGATAGATAGAAATGATTTCAGGACAGAACTGTTGTTGAAAGGTCATTGGAATGAACTCATGCCTTAAGCTATGAGTCCTTCTTCTCTCAGGCCAATGTTCAAAGGACTCACCCATGGTTTGGATGGAGCTACCTGAGTATCATTAATTCTTACTGAATCTCCCATTTCTTTGAGGTGGTGAGCTAGTAAAAGTGAGTTGGAGGTCTCATTCCTCCTACAGCTAACTTGTACATTTCACTAGTTGTTTATATTCTTTTTTAATGTACATTTTATTCCAGAAAGGTTTCTTACACTGTTAAACCTTTCACAAAACTAAAAATGTTGGACACCATGACAGAGGGTAATAAGCAAAGATAATATCTGATTAAAAAGCAGTACATTTATTTTGGTAGCCCATCTGTAAAGAAACAAAAAGAGGGCATTGTGAGAAGGAGCACACTCTGTGTAAGAGTGCTTTCAATATTTCTAATGAAAAAATTGCCTTCCTCCTCCTGTTGTTTTATGCCGTCACGTGGAACAAGAAACTCCCTCTAACCACATTCATTTAATTCCACTGCTTTTGCCCATACTTAGAAATATTTATGACTGGCAGAATACAATATTACTGTTGCATTAAATTTAATAATAGTCAACCTGGTGCATTACATTTAAACTGTTGATAGCTCTTTTGTGTTTAATATCTGCTTATTAAGGCTTGGATTTTCTAAGCTGTGCAAGATGTGGTCTTTTCCCAAAGCTCACTAGCTTATTTTGGGCACCCAAATTCTCCTGAATACTGATCTTTTAAATACCAGCATAACTCTACTTACGGGCCTGAAATGTCTGTATATTTGTTTATTTCTCTATACTTCAATTTGCTTTTTTTTAAAGCAAATGAAATGTATGAACAGTAAGTGTAAAAGAAACATGTCTCCTTTAAAAAGTAATAGCTGCACTTTGTTATCATTTGGAGCTCTATGGAGCATGATCACACGTATATTGAACTCTTAGTTAGATACTTTCTCATATGGCTTTGATTCTCTTCCTATATAAATTGGTGGGGAAGCTTTTACTGCCTTCAGCCTTGCCAGATTACTCCTCTTCCTTGTAAAGCACTACATTTTTTTTCATGTGAAAATGAGAAGCCACCTCCTCACTGGCTGCCTTTTCTTTCTGATTGACTTTACAATAAAGTCATAATGATGAACTGGTGACTCTTCAATTTTATCATCTCAGCAAGTCATGTAAAAATAGAAGTACAGCTTTCACTGGAGGATAAAATAGAAAGAGAAAGTGGTTTGAAGAATGCTCCTCTAAAAGGCCATTATTTAAAAAGATATATTGTAGGTAAACCAGAGTAAACATAAAAATGCCTACACTTATTGTCACTCGTTTGCATTTTACTCACATTTGGTTCACTACAGTGTCTGTCAGTGTTAAGTGAGTAATTAGAAGGCATTGTGCTGCTTGAATTATGTTGACTGTTGTGTTCTGCCCTTCATAACCATCCGTGTCGTCTGCTGCAGTGTGGGGATGTGCAAGGTACTGCCGCGTCTGTGTACAGCAGCCTGGCCGTGTTTTGCCCTGCCTTGCTCAGAGTCACCAGGCTCCCAGCCTCATTCAAAACGGGCTTCAGGTCAGCTACCCGGATCAACGGGAAAAGAGCTTTTTCTTTGGGAGGAAATACCTCTTCAGTGAGAGCACTACCATATCGACACCACACATTTATTTATGCTTTTTTTCAGTTATTCAAGGCCAAATGCCTAGGTCTGTACTCACCGCGAATAATAATTCACTGGCTTGATTGTATTGCTCCTACTATGATCCTGAATTGTAGAGTCTGGTCAATGCAGAAGAAAGAATCTATATGCAGTGTGGATGTGCTGTCCTATTTAAAACTCATTGTATTTCTAGACTCGTGCTGTATTTGGTGCACTCATATTATTTGCACATGCATTTAAGCTGAATCATGAGAGTGGGTAATACTCACTAAAAGAACAGGCATAGCTATGAGAATAGAGACATTTCAACATTTTAAATACAAATTTATAATCACATCTAAGCTTTCTAACACTGTATTTTAACTGTTGTGATCGGTATCTCCAAAGTGCACATCTGAAGTGCATTTAAGATCTTTGTTTACCTATAACTAAGGTAAGGTATCACACATTCAATGATAGTTTTGAGTCTCATCCCCTTAAGCAGAGAATCAAAGATGCAAAGTAATTTCCTAATAAGTGCAAAACTAGGGAAGTTTACTGAATTGTTTAATCCACTGAAGTACATAGTTTTGGGCAGGTCTAGGACAGAGACTTTTATCTTCTGAATATAATGTTGGTTCTGTGATAATAAAGCCCATAGAAGATTAAGAAAGATTCTAACATCAAAACTAATCATCACCAAATAAAATTCTGAAGGCTGAAACAATGAAATTATATATATAAAAAACTATTATATTTTATATATATCTATATATATGAACAATATATATAAATATTATAAAACAATACATATTTTTTCTATTATAACTTTCAATAAAAATAAGTTATATATGAGTATATGTAAGTTATATATAATTTTGCATTCTAAAGGGAATATATTCCCCTGAAGAAGCCCAGACAAGTCAAATGGAATTTAGTGTATATGATCAGTTCAGCAGTGGGGTTGTCACGGTACATAGGACTCAAGCTGTTCACATTATACAGGGATGATTTTTTTCCTAAATGAAAGAAAAATTGGGTCAGAAGTGCACATTCTTCACTACACTTAATACGACAAATTTTTAAAACTACATTAATTGCGTTATATGTTTTTCACATGTATTTAAAACAGCTATTAGGTTTTGTTCTTCTGCAATTTTCCTCTATTAAAAATAATTTAATATGCAATCCCTAGGTTCAGCTAAACTGGTAACAACTGGTAAACTGAAACAGCAATCAAAGTGACCATGGAATGACTATGTTGTGGCCTCCTTGCTCTGAAGACAGATTTTTCTAACCTTCTTTTTATAAATATGAGTTTCCTTGAAGAAGGAAATGCTTAACATACACTATGCAGTTTTCTATAAAACTAACAATAGGGTCATTTAGCAATCACACAATGGAAGTTGTACATAAATGGCTCTGCTCCCAAGCGTAGGATGCTGCCCTGCTATTGCAGGAGCTGGGCTAGGACTGACAGTGAACACTTCAGTTTTCACAGTTCTGCTGGGATCCCAACGTGGTACTTCGTGGTGCTCAAATAACTCAAGTGGAGAGTGGTAACTAATATGAATCGTCTTAAAGAAAAGGAGAGCCCTGGTGAACTGGAGTAGCAAGAAAGAAGAAATGAAGTGATAAAAAAAAAGAGTCCTATAGAGATGGACTGCTGGAAAGTCTGGATGTTTAAGGGCCCAGAATTTGACCAGAAACCCAGAGTTTGTCCTCCAACAACAGAGTGCAGGTACAAGGCACTCTGAGGAGGCTACATATGAAATAAGATTTCAGGGTAATGAATGTATCAAGAAACTAGGGAGAGATCTTAGTTTTCCCATGTGGAAACTGGAAGGCTCTTGCATTGAAAGCCTTGTTCACAGGTACCATTTTGAGAATTGGCAGGCTGGAGCACTCAACTTTCCTTTGTTGAAATACTGCTCTGACACCTGTTGTCGCAGTGGAGACTGTATATATTTTGTGTGTGTGGTTCAGTAGGCCTGTCTGTTGAAAGGCACACGTTGGCTCTAACAGGAAATGTTATTGCAGTGCAGGTGCAAAGGGGAGGGTAGTGATGCAAACAGTTTTTTTAGTAGCTCCAAGTTCAGAATCAATTTGCTAGAAATTTAACATGCGCCAAATAAATAAAATCTGCACTTGCACAGTTCCACTAGAAAGAAACCAATACCACTGGCACATTCTTGGAAACAATATTGGGGAATACTGCTCTTCTTGGGAAAGAGCAGCAATTTCTTCATCTTGGTGTGGAATATTTCCTTTATTATGGATTACCTGGGCTTGTGCATCTTGGCAGTGAGGCTTTCCCCTGCACACAGGTGCCTGAGATGCTCCGGAAGAATCTGCTGTCCATGAGGCTGCTTGTGGCCAGCACAGCCCCACCTTGAATCTATAGGAGGACTGGCAAAGATACGATGCATCCAAAATGCTCTGCACTTTAGAAACCCAGAGCTCCATTTTTAAGCTGGAAGCCGTAAACTAATGGACACTAAAAGGTTTTGGCCTGGATTTCCTTGTCTCGGCTCCCTCTGTCACATGAATATAATCAAATTACTTATGGTCACAGGTGTATTGTAAAGAAAAATGATCAGAAGCCATGGTTAGAACGCTGCAGAAAAACAGTGAGGAGCTTAACAATTTTGTAGTCAGTGTTCAATTTGATTCACACCGTGGAGGTAGAGGCCAAATTATAGTTTCATGGGCAATATTAAAGCTCCTATTTCCTAATTATAATTATTTTACTTTGCAGCTCTAAGATGCTTTTAACATCAACAGAGTTGCTCTGACCTACATCCATTGAAGGTTTGCCCCATGTTATTTTTATTAGACAGGTATGAGGTCTTAATCACAGGGACTTGAATACCACGATCTTAAAAAAACAGTGTCTAATTTTTTTAGGAGCTTAAGAAGAAATTCTAAGGAGGGAACAAACACGGATTTTAAAGGCAGAGAGATTGCAGCGAAGCCCGCAGCGCCTCAGCAGGCCACAGACGCCTCCTTGAGCAGCAGGGCGGTCTCAAAGTGCTGGGCCATAGAGAGGCCTGGGCTCATGGGGGCCTCGTTTCTCTGGGGCCGTGTGGGGCCGAGCCGCGCGAGGGCGGCGCAGGCGGCAGGTGTGGGATGCCGGCGGAGGCTCCCGGTGGTGCCTCTTGGCAGGGCTTGCGGTGGTGAGCGCTCGTGTTCTGAGCCTCCTCAAAGGCATGAGAGGAATGCACAGAGGTTACTGTCGAGCACTTCTAGCAGCACAGGCCCCCTTCTCCTCCAAAAGTCGTAATCCGCTCTTTGTGAGTGCCTGGGTCTGCGGTCGGCAGTCGAGGGTAATTCTCTGTCACCTCTGGGCAACCTGCAAGAGGAAAATGCAGAGGATGCCCCAAAAAACTTGCCAAAGCCATTTTCTTATGGACAGAACGTGTACAAAGAAGCAAAGCTACAGGGAAAAGCAGCTGTAATCCTGAACCACCCTCCTGCTCATGGCTTTCATGCAGCTCTTGCATCCCATTGTTTTCCACTTCATAACAGATCCTGCTTTTTTTTCATGCTTAAAACTTCATTCAAGTATATGAAAAGGGATTCTACTGGCTGTCATCAGAACCAAGAAAAAGCACGTTGCTGTCGGGGGGCTAACTGTTAACCAACATACTTTGCCGAGCTTCTTTTGTTGATTCTGAAGGAGAACAGAGAAAGACTCAGTTTCTCAAGCTACTTGTGCTGATGTATGCATAGAGCTTGCAAAAATTATGAACAATTATGCACAAATTCTAAAGGTTGAGCCATGAATTAAGAAAGAGCAACTTACCTTTTTAATGAAAAGGTGGAAATAAAAGACAGCAGTAGTTTTATAAAAGTGTTAACCAAAATGTTGGGGTAAATAAGAAATTAATCCATTCAAATATTTTGAGAAAAGTAATTTTAAAACTACAGTTAACACCCCAGTCTCATGAAAAACAATGTCAAAAAGATGGCATTCTTCTAAAAATGGTAATGGTAATGTTTTAGTAATGATGGTATTATGCTAAAAAATTCTGATGCTCTATAGTTTCTTTCTTTCTTATTCTATTTACATGCTGAAGCAAGAGCATTTACGTTCTGTATACCTTACATTCCTTAATTCAGTGCATTATTATAAATCGTCAGGTATAAAAAGAGAGGAGAAACATCAGCAGTACCTGAAGTTAGAATTACTCCAAATACACTAACATTAACAGCTGAAGACCAGAAGTATTAGCCTTCTTACTAACATGATGAGCAATGGCCATCTGTCTTCACAAAGGATTCCCAGCCAAAAATGATTACCTCAGTCCCAGTAAACTCTTGAACTTTTCCACATAGCAATAAAGGGTTTAATGAAGGAAATACAGAACCAAGGGCCAGACCCTCCAAGGCCTATTTAGGTGTTTAACTCTCATATAGGCTCTCTCTCCCATGAAAATCTACAAGCCAGAACAGTGTCTGATGCACTACTTGAAATGATATATAAATTCTGATGGGAAGGTACAAAATAAAAAAGACCTGTGGAAAGGAGATTTCTATGTGGGAATTTTTAAGCAAATACCTTAGATGGTCCTGTATAGGTTCTTCTTGCAGCATAACATTCTGAAATCAGGAGTTGTTTTATTAATAATTAAGTAGGTTTACTGAAATATCACGAAAAAAAAAGAAAAAGAAGCCTAAAGGTAGAACAAGTTTCCTTCCTGATTTTGAAAATACAAGTTATATCAGAACTAATCCACTACTTCAGTGTATGTTCACTATGCTGTGCCAATGACTGATGTCAAGAATCCTGACTGACACAGTGGGAAACAAACTCATGACCCCAGGACTAAAATGTATCCCTCAGTGTGAGCTAGAAAATCAGCTTTTTGCTGTAGCAGTATGTAAAACCCATCCCCTCTGTGCCAAGATTGACATGAAATCTATATATAGTCTCTGCCAAATTACAAATCTTGACCATAAAATTAGAGTAGCAGTGTGAGTCAAGATTAATTTCAGCAGATAATTCCAACCAGAGTAAGTCAAATATCTATGATTAAAAACACATATGTGGATATTTGTGTCCACACAATACAAATGGAATCAAAAAGACCTACGCAGTAAAAGTGGATCCTTCTATGTTAATACATTTCCTGGAGAAAAGCTGTAAATTGCTAGAATTAGTATAAATTAGATGGTAAGGCTATTGAATTGATGGCTAAGGTTATTGAATTTCCAGAGGTAAGAGGACCAACACTAGTATCTTTGAGAGAAAACAGTTAACACAAATTGACGAGAGTTATAAATTAATAATGATATTCACAGAAAGCAGACTGATTTCACATACTAAATGGGCAGGTAAAATTACAAAAAAATGCATAAGATATTATTACCCAGACCTTATACAGCACTTTTCATTCATAGATCTCAAGCATTTCCCAAGAATGGATAAAAATCATTGCTCTTGAGTTTGCATGTAGGGCACAGAGGAGCAACTGTGACCTGGGTAACATTCGTCTTGTGGTACTTCCATAGGTACCAGCAGGGGTAAAAAAGATCCAAAGGGCTGGGGTTGTATTCTATAAAGGTAGTAGATACTTATACTTATAAGTAGATGCTTATAGAGGGGAAAAAAAAAAAAAAGAAAAAACAAAGAAAAGAAAAAGGAAAAAAAGAGAGAAAAAAAAGGGGAGAGATCTCAGAAAAAGGAAGTGGGAAAGAAGAGAGTAAGAACAGGAAAGAAATAGTAACAAGGAGTGAGTGGCAGTGTAAAAAGAGAAAGGAAATGAAGAAGAGAATACAAAGAGAGGGTTTGTGTAAGTGTATGAATACACACACATTCACAGGAGGTTCCTACCCGCACAGATTTATAAGGATCTGTGAATTTTTAACGGGGTGCCTTGGCGGCAGGCTCGCTCCTGCAGGCAGAAGGTGAGTGCCCCGGGCTCTCCCCGCAGTGGCCATAGCAGGGACCAGCGCGGGACCAGCAGCGCCCGCACCGGCCCCAGTGTGTCCGGTCACACTGCGGCACTGTGTCATCCTGCAAGGTGAGGAGATCGGCCTTTTTGCTGACAAGGATGCAACCACCTAAATGACTAAGTAGTGTGGCTTCCTGATGGAAAGCTTGCTAGCTAGTGCTGTTAGCACAATTTTCTCCCTGCTGCTTTTTTTTTTTTTTTTTTTTTTTAGTCTGCGACCTCAGACTTTGGAAGTTTCTCACAAAAAAACCCCGCACTTTTAAAAACAGTTAAAAACAAATAAGTGAACCTCATGAAATTTGAGGCGAAAGCAGGCAGTCAGGGGATTTTTTTTTTCTAAATATGACATAGATGGGAATCATCTATGTAAAATGGCTCCTTTTTGCTCAGCAATTTCAATATAATCAGTCATGTCTCTCTGCTTTAAAGGCAGCACCTCCAGTGCTGCTTGCTCATATTCAAGCCTCTGTGTCGTGGTGCCTCATCAATAAATTGGTCTACTCTGTTTTAATCAATTGTATCCATGCCAATTTTTCAGTACTCTTCCTCTGTGGCCCGATCTCAGTCCTGCTGAAGTCAGTCTGTTCTTCGCATTTTCTTAGTGTCATTTAGCTTAGACTCATGGAAATAGTAGTTGCATAGATACTATTTAAGGCCTGAATTTCACCTGATCTCTTGCGCATAGCAGAGAGAAGCTCATACGCAGCTCTAGGATGACATGTTAATTTTCTAGTTACCTTATAGACAGTATATTAATTTATTTTAGGGGAGGTAGATGAAAGGCAACAAATGCAGTCCTCTGATACGCTGAGTAGTAAATCATTTTATAGGATCAATCTCCAGATATTTCTAGCTGATGTCTTATAGCAAGTTTTCTTTTATGGCTTTTATTTCTTCACTACGACTTTTTCTTGTATGTGACTAAAACATTTTTTTCCTGATTGTCTGTTTATAGTTGTCTGCTTTAGCTATAGTGAGAAGCAACAGTAGAATGTTGTTGAATAGCCGGATAGTGAAAAAAATGCAAAAAGTTTCCCATGCAAACTAAAAAGTTGCTGAATGACTTGAAAGAAGCCAAAAATATCACAATGTCCAAAACACACATTATCAAAGCCTTTCTTATTTAGACTTTTAAGGTGTGCAATTAATCTCTTTACAAGCGGGACAACCTGTATCAGAAATGAGATAATGGTGGTCAAATGACTGAAAACATTGTGTTTAAGTATTTGTGCATTTTTATACTGCTGCAGCTTAGGCAGTGATAGACACTAGACCTGATCAAGGTCAGCCCAAAAAAGCACTCATTCATTTTTCCCCAAAGTGTGAATGCTGCACAGTGATGTGTGTTTGCTGTTGCAGCTTAAGTTTCCCTGCAGGTGCCTTTGCAGTGTAAACATGATTGAGAACAGCCACATGTCTCAAAAGGCCAAAGCAGTCCCAGAATAGGTTCTGGATAACATGTCCTCAGCAGACCCCATCCTGCATGACAAATGTCCCAGATTTGAAGCTTTCCTTTGTAGTTCATGGGAAAGCATAGTTAACCCATGAAACGCAGGCATAATAATGAAGAAATTCACTTCAGACAGTTCAGGCAGCATGTAATTACCATGCCATTTTTTACCCACCAGAAGGCATTTTTGTTCACACTGCTTAACTTTACAATATTGCCCTTCTGATAAGTCTTTGCTTCTTTCTCAAGATGTTCAATTTAGCTTTTTTTTTTTTTAAAAAAAAACGCAGTGAACAAGGAATGAATTAAAAGGAATTCTGTACATCATTATTCATATGCTTTGTTAATCTAAGTAAAGTTTCTTTTTTGCTTACCTTTCAGTTGTGTTTACATCACTGACACAAGGTCTCATCCTGGCGGGTTTTGAAGATCTCCAGAGAAGGAGACTCCACGACCTCTCTGGGCAGCACGTTCCAGTGCTCTGTCATCCCCACAGGAAAGACGTTCTTCCTGTGTTTCAGTCTATACCTATTACCCCTTGTCCTGCTGCTGGCCACAGCGGAGAAGCCTCATCCTCTTTACATTCTCCCCTCAGATATTTGTACATCTTGATCAGATCCTCTCTCCATCCTCTCTTCCTCAGGCTAAGCAGGCCCAGCTTGCTTAGTCTTTCCTCATACGATAGATGCTCTTAATCATCTTTGTCGCTCTACACTGGACCCTCTCTAGAAGCTCCACGTCCCTCTTGCCCTCAAGAGCCCAGAACTGCACTCAATACTCCAGATGCGGCCTCACCAGAGCTGAGGAGAGGGTCAGGATACCCTCCTTCCCTCGACCTGCTGGCAATGCTCCTCCTGATGCAGGCCAGGATCCCATTGGCCTTCTTGGCCATGAGGGCTCACTGATGCCTCATGGTTAACTTGTTTTCAACCAGATTTATGGCAACAAGGATGGGATACAAACTCATGCTTGCAAAGGGAAGAGGGAGCAATTGCTTAATAAAAACATTCTGGAAACTTATAGTCTACCAGTATCAACTCCCAAAGACCTATATGTCTCTCTTTCCACTCATCACACAGGGGTACAGTCCTTTTCCAAACCAAACAGCACCATCATCACTCTCTTAAGCACTCCTAAGCTGCTGCTTTCAATCACTGCTCAGTGAGGCTACATTTAGTGAAGTAGTAATCCTTCTCATGGTTTTGTCTTTGCCTCTACTATTAGAAAAACTTTATAGATATATTTGTAATTTGTAACTTAATGAACATGCTCTTAATACCACTGCATCTGTAAACAGATATTAGAAGTTTTTTTATTATTATTTGATAACACTAAAAACTGTAAGTCTATTCAGACATAAAAAGCAGTGGTTTTGCACCAACTTTATAAGCATGTAGGTATACTTTCTTAAAAGAATCCCTCTTCTCAGTGGTGCCAATGACAGGACGAAAGGCAAGTGCAAGCTGGACATAAGGAAAAACTATCTAACTGTGAGGGGGATGGAGCACTACCACAGGTTTCCCAGAGAGACTGTGGCATCTCCATCCGTAGAGACATTTGCCAGCTGTCTGCATGGGGTCCTGGGCAAACTGCTCTTGGTGACCCTGCTTGAGCAGTGGGGTCAAACCAGACAGTCTCCAGGGGTCCCTGCCAATCCCAACTGCACTGTAACTCGGGGACACTAACAAATGTTCTTCATGCTTCCAAGCAGAAAGAAATATACATCCAGTTAAAGACAATTTGTAAAAATAAGTAGGAAACATTTATAATGTGTTATACAGAAACATTCAAGTAATGTGAAAGAGTGAAATACATAGAAATACATAGAAAGGAGGCCAAAAGGGACATCAAGAGATGTTACACTGTTTACAGAGAAAAGTTTGACATCCAACCACTAACAGAAATGTGAAACCATATCCCTCTATATACCTGTGACTAACGTACTACAAGCTACAGGGTATAGGAAGCATGACATCTAAAAATGGTTGCTAGTGAATAAGAGACCTGTCTTAATACTTTGGATTGCTGGATAATGAGATAGAAAAAGAATAATTAACATACAGACACTGCATTTTTTGTGGGTGGCTAAGATCTCCTTGCTTGTTAATGCTAGTTCTTTTAATCGACAAAATTATCATCGGACAACAAACTTTAACCGTAGCTTCAAAGGATGAAAAGCTTTTAGATATATTTTTAGATAATTTTTTTATTTATTTATTTTTCAAGGGATGTAGCTACATAGCAGCAGCTTTAGGTAATTTTAATTTCAATTGGAAAATGTTACAGAAATGCTTTAAGTTTGGTTGAAAGGAGACAGAAATGCATTCCCCTTTTTTCTCCAATTTTTCAACAATAATTCTTTCTCCATAATGGTGCAGTTCAGGTTAAGGGGAACTGCCTGGGTATCTTTCCATTTTATACACATTTCTTATTTTTCAGAGAACTTTCCTACACTTAAGATCAACATGTGATCTCAAATATCTACATACACATGTTTAAGGGCTGGAATCAAACTGGTGCAGAGAGTTGTAGTGAGTCATTGCCTAACAGGGGGATGAATCATTCCCTCAGCACCTGGGACTGAATCATCCTTCACTCAGCCAGCCAGTAGCTGCTGTCTTTACAGACACAAACACAGTCTTATAGATAGCAGTTGTCTACATTAAGATTTCGCTTGGCTTGTTAATTCAACCACTAATTGGACAGAAATGAAATGGCCAAAAAAAAAAAATCACTTTGCAGTTTGCAGTTTGCAGCCCACTTTTTCCATCCTTTAAATGCTTTCTGATGTCCTTGAAGGATACTTTCCAAGCACTCAAGAAAAATGCATAAAAACGTGGTTGCTGGTTTTATGTGAGAAGTGCAAATATTGCTCATGGTCTTTAGACTACACAATATCCCCTGAGTAATGGATTTTCCAGAGCCATATTTCAGATCATCAGCTTTTCTGGTCAGCCCCACTTTGAACTCTGACATCAGTTCCTATCCTCTGACTATACTATGGCATGTCCCATAGATCCCCTGTCTTGGCTGGCTGATCTTTGCTTTGGAAAATTGGTGTGATCTGAGGCTCAATGATTTAGCTGCCTGAACATGGCTTGATCTCTGATTCTGCTCCATTTGTGACCATGAGTATGCTGTCCAGGCCCAGGATCAAGCTATAGGGCATTGTCCCAGTCCAAACAAAGTCAAAACAAGAGTCTAAGGATTTGTGTACAGGAGTGAGTTTCATCCATTATGGAAGTATGGTTGAAATATTTCTTATCTCAGTAGAGTTCACCAAAGGAAAAAAAAAAAAAAAAAAGGAAAGAAAAATGGTGTTTGGGGGTTAGTGTAACATCCTTTTAATGCAACAGAAATCAGGAAGAAAAAAAAAGTGACTCATTCTGAGGTATACGTTAGGTATGTTACATCTGCTATGGCTGTAGTGGTTTTAATAAACACTTTGGCTTATAAGAGTGTACAATATTTACAAGCCCTAAATGACTCATAAATGGCACTTCTTCACATTAGCATGGATCCCTGATTGTGCAGAAATCTTTTTTTTTTTTTTTTGCCTCTTACTTCTGAAAAAAAAATCTCTATTTGCCATGGTGTAGTGGGCATAAATGGCAGGCTGTAAGTAGCAGAGTGTTGCACGGTGCTGTTTGTGGGAGGAGGTCATAAACCACTCGGTGCCGCCCTAGCCAGGTGTTACACCAATACCAATGGTTACCCGTGCACCAAAACTACCCCAGTGCTCAGAGAGATTTAAAAAGGGTAGTAGGCACAAGGGACGGGCAGCACAGGGAGAGACATATTAGGGTATACATGAAAAATGTGAGGAGACACACAAGGATACATGAGGAAATGTGGGAGGACACATGTGAAGACATACAAAAGAAGACACAGAAGGGAACACAAGAAGAAATAGTGTGTTTTGGAGAAAACAAAGGAGAAAATGGAATGGACACATAGAAGGGAACATGGTAGGGAACTTGGCTGGAGACATGCTCCTGGAAGGAGGTGCTCCATGCTAGAGCAGGGACAGCCTCTGAGAAAATGCAGCTGTGGATGACCCATAGTGGGGAGGGATACCCCCAAGGGACTGCAGCACATGGAGGACCCAGACTAGGGCAGAGCAGCAGTAAGAAGCAAATAGTGGAGGAATAGAGTAAGAAACACAGAGGAGCAGAAAGAAACCATTACACGATGGCCTGTGCTGTCCATCACCTCACCAAAAGGATTGGGAGGGCCTGACTGTAAAGTGTGGTAACAACAAGGGGAGATAAGATTAGGAAGGGAAAAGAGAGATGTTGACTGAAGTTGAGCCTGGGGAAAGAGGAAGTAAAGCCTTCCCCTATGTGTTGTACTCTTTTTTTCTCAGTACCCAAACCAGTAACTAAAAGTTTAGGTTAACTGGTAATAAACTTAATAAAGTGACTCTTTAAAAATCAAGATTGTTTTGTCCATGACATATATATTCACAAACGATATTCAGATACTGTAGATGCCTATGTCATTTTAGATGCCCCTGGTATACTGACACTCTGGAAGAGTACAGGTGTCCTGAAGGTTCTGCATCTACCTCACAACCTTAGAGCATCTTAAATGGTGCTAGACCTGGAGAGACTACATCAGAGAGATTCTTCATTCAGTTTAGATAATAGCACAACAGGCTGCTTTCCCTTTCTGTAGTGAAGTGAACACTCCTGTTTGGCTCCTGTGCCAGCCCATTTTCAGTCTGCAACAAGTTTTACAATAGCAGACACAAACAGAAAAGTCTAGACTGCAGGTAATGTTTGCTACAATTACTCCTGTTTTTCATTTAGAGAAATAGTTGTTGCATGAGAATGAAGAGGCAGACTGCTATGGATGTAAATTAGTATTCATACATAAATACAGATGTCTTCTTGGCCACTTCTGAAATAAATGCCAGATTAGTCCAGATATGCCTCAACAGGCAGGGCTGTTGTTTTATTGATTACTTTTTACTGATTCTTTCTTCCTTCAGTGAAGTAAAATCGTCCTGGGAAGTCAATGTCATTATTTCACAAAAATAAGGTTTATCCCATATTTCTGTCACAATAAGACCACGACACAGTCAGAGACCTTTTCACCAAATGGGGAAGTAGAAATAAATTCTTATTGTGAGAATATTATTTTAAATTTCTTTCAGCTGACCAAGCAGTAGCACAAAAGCACAAAATCTGATTTTGTGTTTGATATTCACAAAGTAATTTAACACATTTTTTCTTTAAAGAAATGGACCTCAAAATCAAGACTCCAGATATTATTAACAATCTCATTAAAAAATAATTATTTTGCTGTGAGTCGTTTTTGTTTTGTTTTGTTTTTTGTGTGTTATACCCTTAGCTCATGGTAAAACCATGGATGCTCTCCAAGGTCCTGAAATAGGGAACCAGACTTTGGAATATAGTATTACTAATTAAAAGCATTAATGTTTTATATTAACATTTTAAGATAAGTGTTGATGAAAAGAATATTTCTTCAAAGACTAAACTCCAGAAGAAGAAGTTCAATTTTGGAAAAGAAAATCTTTGATTAAAGAAATACATATATAATCAGATCACAGAAGGTAAAGTTTGTGTGGAGTATAAAAGAGAGAGGAAGAAAATTGAAGATAAACAACCCCGGAAATGTAAAATATCATCCTTGTGAATGACAACATTTGGGAAGGATTTTTTGTGATACTGATTTGCTGGATAACAAGGTTTCTGAAGCTTGCCAACAAGCTGAATAACATAGAGTTCTTGCTGATCCCTCAGTAAACAGTAGGTTCATTATTGATATACATTGCTGTTCTTTCTGCTTTCTTAACTTATTTGTGCTTTCTAATTTTTTTACTAGGTAGTGGCTTTTGTGCACTAGTAGAAATGTTATTAGCAGTTGTCCTAAAAATTGACGCATTGCACTTATTTTCTATTCTCCTTTAGTACTAACTTTTTATAGGAAAGGATGAGACGGTGAAGATCTTTTCCATTTTGGATTTATTGTCCATAGTTATCATAGAGCAACACATGTTTGGCATAGCACTGGATATCTCCACATAACAGTGCAGGAGTTGACACTCCAGGAAAGCGACTGCTCAGAAACAGAACAGACTGGTAATAGTGCAAGTTACCATTCAACGAATATTTCCTTTAAGTTATGGTGGTCTTGTTACAGATATGTGCTTCAAACCTATACCTTGCTGCTAGTCTTGCATGCTTAAGAAAGAGGCTAAGGATTGGACACGAATGGAGTCTCTGCACTTACACATCGTTCTTTGTATTGGGGCTTGAGCAGTTAGTCAAGATCCTCAGAAAAATTTGATCTGCTGGGCTATTGGTGTCTTTTTTGCAGATAACTAAAAGGCTTTTAAAAATTTTTGTTTAAACTGATCTTTCAAACAGATTGATCTAATTAAAGTGAGTAACATCATAAAAATTAAACATATACTACCCCTTTAACTCTAAAATTTCAGGGAGAATTTATTAGTTCAGTCTCTCTGCCACAACCTCTGACAGGCAATTTATTTAGAATGCCCTCTCCATTTTTTATTATTTTTTTCTAAATTATATTAAGTCATAAATAAACAGACAAGGCAAAGTTCTCTAACCTGTGAAAATCAGGACTAGCTCTACTGAAGACTGTTGCCGTTCAAGCGGCGTGGCGACCTGGTTCAGGAACAGCACGGCGACCACCCCCAGGCCACTCGGGCCATCAGCTCGCTAACACCAATGTGGTGGACAGAAAATGGCCTTTATTGATGGGTAACAAGGTGTTATATAGCTAAGGTTTACAATGTCACATCCGTCTGCTTACATCATAAACTAACATCATTGGCTATTAGGGGCCCTATCTTTCCGTACAGCGCGATATCTTCCAGCCGCCGGACCCTAACTATCTGCAACAAAGACAATGCAGTATACCAACACTTAAATGTCAGAACATACTTTAACTATAAAGCAGCATAAAGATACTTTTACCAGAATTATGGTCTACATTATGGTGTCAAAAAAAAAAAAAAATTCCAAAATACTGGGAGTCTGACTAACAAAAATGTAGAAAGTATAATCACATATCAGTGATAAAATTGTCATGAAAAAGAATGATTCTATGTCTCAAAAATGAAAAGAAAGAAAGAAAAAAAAGCTAAAAAATATTTCTTCTGAATTTCTTTCCCATTTAATTACTGTGTTGAACACCTGATTTGTGAGACAGAGAAGGAAGAATGAATTTAATCAACAAGCAATTCTCTAGGTACTTCATCAAGCAGAGCAGTTAACAAAGTGGAAAGACATTTCTGGACTGGAAGACATAAAGGTTCATTATGAGAGTAAGCATAATCAGGACGAAGTGCAATTAAAAGAACATTCATTATAATTGGAAACACAGAAAACAAGAATTACAAGATTTTGAGGAGGCAAACATACATGATCTATTTGAAGAGTGCCTCTTTAAAAACAGAATTAAAACTAAAATGCTCATAAAGACTGTACCAAAGATTTCTTGCAAGCATGTCCAAACCGAGCAAGTGAACTTGAAACTGAACTTTTTAACAATGTCCTTCTTGTTGATCTTAGAAGTTCCAAAAAACTGTAACTCCTATGGGTATTTTTAGACAACTCCCTCCACTGCAGTACTGGACAGTCTTTTTAGGCTTTATGATGGACTGCTGAATTTGGTGACATAAATGAAATGTAGTGTTACATGTATATGCAGATATGTAAAACACCTGGAGCCATAAAAAGAGTGACGAAAATAAAAGCAATATTATCCCTCTGTTGGGATCTCCGTAGCTTTAGGAGCACACCTCAGGGACAAGAGATGAATCCACCAATGAATTTGTCCCTTTTAGCATGGGAAAACTAACTATCCACAGGGCTGCTTAAAAAAAAAAAAAAAAAAGGAGGAAGATAGGAAGACAGGCAGTTAGTAAGTAACTTTATTAGACCCTTAAATTTGAAAAGAAGATACGGACTAAAGTCACTGCAGAATCACTGTAGAGAGGTGTTTACTTCCTACTGAAGATTTATTCATTTGTCTTCCCAAAGACTTTAGCAAGTAATCTCCTATGCCAGATAATGAACTGGCATAATTAAGACTTAAATTAATTTACTGTTTGAATGTTGAGAAGTACTGCTCATAGGTTTTACTTAGATGATGATGCAATTCAGTTTCCTGGATTGCAGGGTAAAGATTTAAGTCAGTAAATACTGTTAAGAAAAAGCCAGATGTGTGTATCTGGATCTTTTTAGGGCCAGCAGCAGCAGCTACACCTACTTTTTTTTGTTGTTTCCTGGAAAAATCTCTTAAGGTAAGAGATTGTTTATAAAATAGAACAGATTTCTATTAGCAGATAAAAATACACTGAATTCTACTCATAAAACCCGTGCTGCTCCATTCCTAGGAAATTAAAAATATTGTTACCAGATGTTCATGGTCCCATGTGCTGAAGCTGGGGAACCTTATGTGTACACTTCACTTGCTGTTTGAGAAGTCAAACACAGAAAAGACAATGGTGCTTACAGGCATAAAGTGGTACTCCTGGAAAACTCTGCTATTCCATCATGCTTTGAACTGGAGGACACTGAAATTTCATAGGCATCTCAGATTTTAGCCTGGTGTTTTAAGTTGTTTTGCATTGTCTCTTCATCTTCCAGTTTTTCCTAAAAGCTTTTAAATCTAGTAGCCAATTCTAGTCAAATTTGTTAGGGATATAGAAATCTCCAAAGAATTAATTTTCTACAAGCCTTGTGAAAATTTGTAGTCAGAAAAGAGAAACCCAAAGAAATATCTTTTTGTCCAGTCCAAGGGAAAAAGATACAGTATTGAATTCAATAATTACCTGTCAGGTTCTCTTTCCTAGCTGAAAATAAATTTTAAAAAACAGTTTTACACTTTGCACGAACTCATCTAGGAGGCCTACTTAGTTCAAATTTAAGTCTTATAAAAGATTGCCTTATGGCTTTTGGATCTGATAAACATTGTTCACTGCCATTCTCAGTTTTCTGTCTTCTTTTCATTTAACTGCCATGAGGCTCAAATTTCCTTGGAGCATGTAATCTTTATGGGGCCAACACAGTGGTTGTTACTGAGAGGAAATAAGAATAAAGGATTTAACACTTTTTCTAACCCAGAGCGACAACAGTTTCTTGTCAGGATAGGGCTCTTCTGCAACAATAAACTGTTTTCTTTCTCACTACAAGAAACAAAGGACATTTATTTTGGTGCAATACAATTCAAGAGCCAAATCAATATGGTAATTAACAAGGCTCTAAAAGATTTTTTCTTCTGTATCAGCATTCTCTGCTATCAAATTATCTCTATTATCAAATTATTCCTCAAAAATTGCTGGAATTGCTATGGAATTTACAAGTAGAAGAAAGAAGGCAATATTCACCCCACATAACTTTGGACTTTTTTGAATTAGAAAGCTAATTTCAAAGTCAATTCAGACAGGTTCATCTGAAAAGTGATTCAGAACAGGACTCCATTAACAGAAGAAAAGTCTACCTCAATCAGCCTTCCAACTAGTATCGTAACTTAGACATCTAAATGTGCGGTTGGGAAGTTTAATTCAGAGTGGGGATCTGAAACCCCATTTTCCTCTCATTCTCATGTTTGTCTGTAGCACTATATTCAGGCTCAAGAGTTAGAGTAATCCTTAACTAAAATCCTTGTAAAGCAAATAAAATTACCAGTAGTTGAACTGACTTGGACAGTTGAAGAAATCACCAGATTTTGCTAGTTTTTCTCACAACTCAACCACAGGACAAGGTCTTGTAGTGGCAGACTTGTGTACATAGAGTTCATTTGCACACATGAAAGACAGGGAAAAACTTGAAAATGAGATCTGTGATAAAAACTAAATGAAACTACTGTCCAGCTGATGTCTATTAGCTGTGTTAAGTTTCTCAGATGATTCAAAGGAATCATCTGAGATATAACTTGCTTCTAGAAGATAAGAACAACTACAGTGCTGAAGTGCATTTACTCTCCTGTTGAGTGTAATATTTTAAATACTATTATGCATTAAGAGCCATGAGTTATTTAAACATTTCTGTAGGATCTAAAACATTCTGATGAATCATTTATAATTAGCTATGATTAAAAAGTCACTGTCAAATATATAACCTCAATGAAAAATAAGAGAAAAAGCACTTTCTCAACACACAACATCTATTTTTTAAAGTAAAAAGATTTTACTATAATTACAGTCCCGTACTAATGATTCATAAGGAGATATTATACTTGGAGTGCCAAGTGATAGCTGGCCCTGTTGGCTAGTGAAGGGAGTTAAATGTTTTATATTCATTTCAAATTGCATTTTAAACCTATGCCAAAAATGCTTTTCAAATCAGAAAGGGACAAAAGTGAAAAGGCTTCCAGAAATATACGCTATGTAACAGAAAAAAAAATCAACCATATGTGCATTTTAGATTCATAGATAAAGTTACAAGGTTGGTAATTAGGTTTTGACTCTCTAAATATTCTCGCAGCCCCAGATATAATGTTATACTATGCATTTTTCTCCTGAAACTGTTGTGTAGCATTGGTGCGTGCAGTAGAATGAGCTGTCTTGTTCAACGGATAGACTTTTCAGGCTGGTTTTCAAGGAAATTCCTATCCTATCTGTCCATCTCTTTATCTGTCTGACCCTCTTCTTCAATAGCTTTTGAAGATGTGTTCCCTTTTTCAAACAAATTTAAGAGATGAAAGTCTGAGATAATCAGTTCCTAAAAATTCACATATACGGGCTGCTGAGTGGTGGGGCTCTTTCCTCTTGGTGCTTTTTTTAGAGCAAAGCCTGATATACAGTCAAAGCCTATCCACTGTTGGCCATCAGCTGGGCAATTGGTCTGTGCAAACTGCCCACTCAACACACAAACCAGCAGCAGCTTACTCTAACCTGGCAAATAGTTCGGAGACACAAAAAGCTGCTGCTGGGGAATTTCAGACAGTGAGGTGGGGAACTGGGGGGGTTACAGCTGTCTTGGGGGGCTCAGGAAGGACGTAGTGTATTGCAGAAGAGTATTGCTGCCAGGATTTTAGAGATCCACAAGGCAGCTCTAGTCAAGAAGTGTAATGATGTGGGAAAGCAGATAGAAATAATGTGCAAGCAGTTCTCACTTCACTGGTTCCACTGCTCATGGGACAACTTATCTTTTACTTAACTTTATCTAAGTTGTCTAGGTCACTGTCTGGGGTTGAAATAAACAAACAAACAAAAAAGGCCCATAAGATCAGGTTTTAGGTCCAGAAAAGATTACTGTGATCATCAAATCTGAACTGTCGAGCTAACATAAAACTTACCTTTGTCCTAATTTCTGCATTGGGACTTTAATTTCAGGTGAGGTACACGATGATATTTAATTGTGATATGAAGTAAAAGAGAAGATAGCACATACTGCTTAAATGGTCCCACTTTCATCATGTTCAAAAATGTAATAATCCTCACTGGTAAAGTTACACTGCTAAGTTTGTCTGCTCTCAGTTTTCATTCACTGGATCTTCCCAGAGATCTTTAAAATTATTTAAAATGATCTTTGCCTTTATGTGATGAATTATAGAATATTCTACATACTTTATTATGAGTTCTTACATGGAAAAAATATTTTACATATGACAAAATCAGGGTCCCGCCTCATCTCTTCCTTTGTTAAAGTGATCAAATTGTAATCTTTCTCTGTAAAGTAAAATCTCCACACCAGATTGTTCATTTTTGCATTCTTTTAAATTTTCTCTGCATTTTTAAAAAATATGAGTACTGGCTGTACATAGTATTTTATGGTTTAATTAGTATATAATAATTTATATTAATAAAATTATTACTCCAAGTTCACTTGCATTAATTCAGCCTGGGCAGCAGAATGTTGCATTCATTTATTTCTAGAGGCCACATAAAAAAATAACTTGCATCCTTGGTGGCCTGAGAGTAGATCTTCTATTAAGACTACATTAAAATTGTTTTAAAATTCCTTGAAAATACTTTGAATAAATAGATTACTTTCTGAAAAGAGCTGAAAACTGGTACCTTGAAGAAGAATACTGACAGCTTACTAAAAAATTCACCCCTGAATCATCTTTAATAATAGCTTTTTGTTGGTTTACAAGATGGATTGATTAAAAAATGAGGTAAGTTATGAATTCCCTACAATAGTAATAAGAAATCTTCTCTGTTCTGAAAGGGGAATTGCAAAGAGCTTTTAACAAAACAAACAACTCATGTTTTCGTCAGAATGGAGAGTTATGGAGATAACATAAAACTCTGACCAGTAATCCCAAAACCGTGAATGAAGGAAGGAATCACTAAAAACATACAAACACAAATGTAACAAAACAGGGCCAGAAAAGCAACCACAGAGTTTCACAGCATCTCCTATAGCAAAACAAGACCAAAAAAGAGGAGCTTCCTCTAGGTCACCACTAGCAGTTTGGAGAGAAATCCTCAGAGCCCGGTTCAAAGGCCAGTAACACACAACAGGTCATCCCTTTGCAGGCAAAAACTGATGGGACTGCAGAACTTATATCTTAACTTTAGGAAGTAAAGATCTTGCCCTTCTAATATTTTGGGTTTTAAATTATTTTTATCATTTTTTTTTCATTTTTAGGGTGTAATCTGTGTAATTTCTGTTGGATGGAGTTGTGCTGTCTTCAAATTGGAATACACTTTATAGAACTATTATTAAAATAGAATTTGAAATGAATGAATGTTCTGCCACCATATAAAGCTAATAAACAGTAAGCTGCTCTACAGTATTGCATTTTAATATATTGAGTGAGAATTAATTATTCTTATAGTAACCTGAAATAAATTTCTATATAAAATCTTAACTGTTTTTACAATGAATTACAATGACTCGGAGAACAAGGCAATATTTCAGTTTCTACATTTTGCCAGATAACATGCTTAGAACAATTTGGGCTGAGGGGACAATTTTGTTACAAAAGATTAAATTCTTCTGATGGTTATGTTTATGCCATCCTCACAGAAGTAAAGGACATAATCTTGACCCAACAGTGTCAACGGGAAGTTAGAGGATTAATTAGCTGGGAAAACAAAAGCAAATTCTTACAAGAAGAAAATTTCAGAAACAGAAGGGCTAAGCATAGTACTTAAACCATTAAAATAATTAATGCTTTTTTTTTTTTTTTTAGAATACACCCAAAATTCTTGCTACAGCTCTTATAACATTAACCACCATCTTATGACATTTGCCGAAAGTTTATTTTAAGAGAAGCTTTGTTTTTAACAATCATCTTAAATCCTCGTAAACTGTAGAATTAATTAGCAAGCATGGAGGATCAGCAAACTAATGCTTTAGTCTGTTAAACCATCTGCTCAGGAGCACCCTGTTCAAATCTTGGCATTATAAGAGGATGGGTGAATACTTTTGTCTCTTGGTTACAAGTTGCCATTCTTCGTTAATACTCTTTTTTTTTTCAGCTCATGATAAATAAAGCTGCAAAGAGGTTAATAATTGATTAGATTTCTGGTTTTTTTAATTATTTTTATTTTTTATTAAACAGATTGCTAATAAATTTGGCATAAAACCTTGCTTCAGACATTTCTCTTATTTCATACCAGATTCTCATATATGTATATACATGTATAAAAGGCCAGATTCATTATTGTCTTTTGTTTGTTTTATTGTACAAGGAAGATATATATCCAGTTAAACAGACAAGCTAGTGTAAGGTAACTAAAGTCTTCAAGGCAACCTGTCCTCAGTTTTGAAGGCTATTAATGAACGCACCATTAATATTTTAATATGTTGTTTTATTAACTAGAACATTCTCATCAGATCTGAGAAGGTCCTTGTTATTGCAACCCCAATCTGTCATTGTTTTCTAAACTTTCATGCTAATCCTTTGATTTCATGTCACAGCTCAGTTTCTAGAAAAATGTAGAAAAATTTTAACATACAGTGGGTCAAGGTCAGTGTTCGGCAATGAGTACTGTCAATGGTTTAGCCATAACCAATGAAACACTTATATTGTTAATGCTAAAACAATTTTCACCTCTTTCAGCAACTGGTTTTCATGAGGTGAAAACAAGTTGGCTTGACCAGAAACCAAGTGGTTGATACAGTAGGGAAGCAGTCCAGCAAATTGCATTGTGGAGTCTGGACGGTATTGAGAGGCAAAGGCAGGTGCTCAAAGCAACAGTCACAAAGAATAAGGTCTCTTTTACCACTGACAAGTGAATTATTTGCCAAAGATAAGAGTAAAAGCAAAGATCTGACAATAGATGGCCTCCCTTCCTTACACCAGCAGCTAATTTGCTCCTCATCTGTTCCTTTCTAAGTCTTTGGATGGCTGTGACCCTCTTGGAATCAGCTGGTGAAAACTTTGTAGGCACAAAATCTCAAAAGAGAGGCCAATTGTTCGAAATTCTGTCCCTTCCTCTGTTAAGTGTTACTATCCTCATTTTGCTCATGTGTTACAGACTTGATCCTTCTAACTAGCATCAGTTGGCATTTTCTCATTGACTCCAATTAAAGGAGATCAGGACAGTAGATAGGGCTCCGCATTAGAAATCACTGCATGCTGGTAATCACAGAGTTTTATTCAGAGACATATTTATCTGTGTTGATGAAGTTAAAATAGAAGAGGGAGAGGGAGAAGGGAGGAACAAGCTCCAGCAGGAAGGCTGGCATTTTATTTTTCTTAGAGTTGCTTCTTTAGCAGACTGACCTCCTTCAGATAAATCCGTGCACCATGGAAACTATTTTCTCACCGAGGAAAAATTTCCAAGTTCAGCTGCAGGCCTATACATCAAGTTAAACATGCAGCTAAACTGTGTAACTGTATAATCTTGCTGCCCTCTCCCCATCCTTGGCTCCGTTGTTTGTCACACTTACTGTCATATCTTGTTTCAGAGTAGGGTAAGGTCGTCCGGGAGGGCACGTGCCTTCCTTTGTGTCTGTAAAGCACCGGCTTGTGGGAGTACAGGGAAGATGGGGAGCAGAAACACATTTTTAGACCTTTGGAGGATAAATAATAAAGCAGTAATAGCACACATTATTTACACATAGGCTTTTATCTAAAGTCTCGACTGTGTTCAGCATAATTATAGCGCGGTTCAGCAAAACACAGGTGGACAGAATAGTAATTCCTTTATTGCTGTCTTGCTTTATTGCATATTCCCTGAGTGCCTACACCCTGCAGGTCTAAAATAATAATATAAGTCTACTTATTAATACCTTCTGTAAGCACTGATGAACTGTGACCATCCACAGAGAGTGGAAATATCTGCATCCCATTTTTACAATATATCTAGGGGCCACCAAGCAATGTGGTTCAGCTCAGTCAGCCACATGGCAGTTAACATTGAAGCATAGCCTTAGTTTCATGGAATTGGAGGAATGTATAGTAAAACATGGCGCACAAAGGTGCAGTTTCTAGTTTTTTTTTCATATTTCAAATAACTGAATAATCCTTTTTTCTTTTTTTTTTTAACCTGAACTGCTATTCACTACTACTATAGAGGGACTTGGGGAAGATACCAAAGAGTTTAGTAAGTGAAGTAGGAGTTTATTTACCTAAGAGACAGCAGGGGCAAACACTGAGAAAAAATTACCTGGGACTCAGGGAGGGTAAAGACGAAGGAGAAAGACATTTCAGCAGCTACTTAGAAAGTGAATGTGAAATAAAGCTGTAAAAAAAAAGCACAGTAAAATCCAATGGATCATGAGTAAGTTTTGTTTCCTCCCAGCATCCATGGGTTGCAAAAGCTCCTTCCCATGTTTTTCCATAAGTGTGTTACCTAAATTTTGAAACTTCACTATGAGTGCAGCCTTGCTTTTAGGAAACTAATTGTAACGAGACAAGGAGACTTGGGAAAGAGATGATTAGAGTACTGAACTCTCTGTATATCCATGACGCACCCATGAATTCAGGGACACAACTCAGCAGGAGCTTAGTATGCTCACCCTTCACGGCAGCTAAACTTACAGGGAGTCACTAATAGAGATGTTTCAACTTTTTAAAACACTATGTATGTCTAAAATTTAAGCCATGCCTTTTTCGGCCAACTCCTTAACATTGCTATAACCAAATGTAGCAGATGTTTTTAAGGATCACTTTATGGATACATAATTTTGTTGCTCTCCTGCCAGTCGGTTCCCAGCAACTGTGTGCTTCTCAAAGAATTGTAAGACAGCAATAGGGAGTTTAAAGCCAGTCATCTGACCTACTGTCCTTTTTATTTCTTCTTTTTTTTTTTTGAAATATTGCTGCACTTTTATGTTCCACCTGTTTTTAAAGTACGTTCCTACATAGAATCAAGCTTACTAGCTGGCATGAGGAAAAGGGGATAAAACAAAAATGATGGCGATGTAATCTGTACGAGCAGAGAGACAAAATCTACTCCTATCTGGACAAAATCTACTCCTAGTTATTTTCAAGATTTATATCTCTGCAGCCTCAGATAACACTAACATTAACCTGTTACATGAAAAAAACAGCAGTACATCCCTTTTCTTAGCCTCAGAATGAGCAGAGTTCACAAAGCCAGTTTTCTCCATTGGTATCTGCTGAAGCAAGATTGTAAGCAATCGTATAAAAAGTTTATCAACCTTTTTGGCGGCTCCAGTGTGGATGATTATGAATTGGCTCTATTCAGATTTTTTCATGATTCTCTCACACATGTAACATCAGAGGTCCCCATTTTCTCCTGTATTTACATGTTGTCCCGCTGTCCTTATCACGTGAACTGTAGTACTTTCTTCATTAGCATATGCTGTTAGTATGTTCATTAAATTCATGTCACATAGTAATTAATCTGAAAATGATATCATTTCTGCAGAACCTACAACCTCATTATGTTCACAGTATGTACATCACAGCCATGTTGATAGGGATATGTCACTATGTAGTTACATGCGATATTGTCATCAAAAGGAAAATATCTCTTAGATGACGTTTTGAAAAATGGCAGAAAAAAGCTAAGATGACTGACTACCCCAAAATACATTAATAATTTGTTCCGTGGTGGAGAATAACAGATAGCAGAAATGCACCATAAATTCCTGATCTGGCTCATAGCAAATACCACTACTTTCTGCGGGCCCACATTTCACACTAAACATTTGGCATCTCAACAGTTTACTGCCAGTCTCTCAGATATTGCCCATGCTGATTTTGTGCTGCCTCAGGTTCTGGGTCCTTTGCAGTAATTGCAGCAAACAGAAGGCACAGTCCAAGCACCAACACCTTCCGCTTCCCAGGAGCAGAACCGCAACAGCAGTTAAAGGAAACACTCGTGTATTACTGTATTTTAATAGCAATGGCTACCACGGCTTTATGTAAATACTGATGGAGGATAAGATATTCATGTTAGTAAAGGGTTTCTAGGAAAGACAAAGACCAAACTAAGTTCTGGGAAAGGAAGTAATACTCCTCTATGCATTTTCTTAACTTCTTAAAAAAGATTCGCTAATCAAATAGGCAACAAACTGGGTTCCTTCAAAAATTAAGAGGATAGAGAGATTGGGTTATGGCCTGATAGTAAGAACAGTAGGGCAAACAAACTTCTTAGCTCAAAACTACAAAACTCGGTGGATTTATGAATGGGATTACATGTTGTGGTTGCCTGCCACAGCAGGGATTGGATTCACTGCCCCTGGAGGCAATTTTCCAGTCCTATGCCAACTCATATGATTATTTAGATCCTCTAAAAACTCTCAGTGAAGTCCTGCAGCAAAGAGGGGAAAGTAACACTGATGCTTCAAATTTCTGTGGAGGACGGTGGGCTGTGGGAGGGAAGGAAACAACTTGAAAAACAAGTGCTGGCGCAGGGTCACAGTCTGGCTCAGCTGTGGCAGCTCGCAGGCCCCAACATGGGGGTCAGCACTGCGTGCCACTGCCCCCCGTTGGCATCGGATTCATTTTCCCATTGCCTGTGCCAGGAGGAAACGCCAAAGAGCCATGAGCCGGTAGAAGGTTTCTCTGGATCATTGTTTACCCACCAGGATAATGCAGACCGGGGGAAAGCGCAGGTGATTTAGCAGCACAAGAGGCCACAGCTCTGCTGGACGCCTCAGCCAGGCCAAGGCACCACTGTGCTCTCTCCAGAAGGCTGAGTGGCCGCGTGCCCTGCTCGAGGGCCACGAGCACATGGACGCTGCGAGCCCGGAGAGAACAAAAGCGGCCAAGCCCCGCGGGCTGCAGGGCTTACAAGAGGAGCTGCTCTTTATTTTTATGTATTTATTTTCTTTCCCAGATGCCCACTGAGGGGGGCAGCGGCGGCGGCGCGGGGCAGGCTTGGGGGCGGCGGGCCGCGCGGCCCTGCCCCGCCGACCGCGCCCGAGGAGGGGCCGCGCTCGCCGTGCCCGGCACCCCCGGGCCGGGCCGGGCCGGGCCGGGCCGAGGCTGCCCCTTCCCCGGCGCGGCGCGGCGGCCGCCTCGCCCTCACCTCAGCCGCCCCCCGCCGTCTGGCTCCCCCCGCGCTGTCTGGCGGCCCCCCCGCCCCCCGCGCGCTTCTCGCGAGAGCTGGGGATGCCGCCGCCGCCGCCGCCGAGGGGGAGACACTCGGGGGGAGCCGCGTGACGTCGGGAGTTTTCCTGAAAGTCAATAACGCGCCCGGCGGAGGCGGCGGGAGGAGCCGAGCGCGGGGCCCGGGCGGCTCCGGGGTGAGTGCGCCGGGGGGAGCCGCCGCCGCCGCCCTCCTGACCCCGCGCATCGATGCTGCGGCCGCGCCGCCCGCGCGGGCGCCTCCCTGCGTAGCGGGGCGCGCAGCTCCATGTAGCCGCCGCCGCCGCCCGCGCCCTGGGGCCGGAGCCTCCCGCCGCGACACCGGCCGCCAGGCACCGCCGAGCCCGGCGGGGGGACGGGGGAGGAGGCAGCGGCGCCCTCCCCTTCTCCCCCCGGAGCCGCCGCCGTCCTCCGGCTCCGCAGCAGCGCCCGCGGCGCCGCCGCCTCTGCAGGTGAGGGCGGGAGGGGCGGTTGGGCGGCGGCACCGGGGCTGGGGGGGGGGGGAACGGGGAGGCAGCCGGGGCCTAGCGCCGGCGGCGGGGGGAGGGGGTCGCCCCCGGGGCCGCGCCGGGCGGGGCGGGGCGCGCCGGGGGGGCGGCGCCGCGGTGGGGGGCCCGCAGGAGCGGCGGGAGCCGTTATGTAACGGCGCGGGGGCAGGGCCGGGCGCGGCGCGACCGGGGGCGGCCGTTGATGCCCCCCCCCCCCCCCCCCCCCCCCCCCGGCCCCGCGGTGACGGCGGAAGATGTCGGTGCGCGCGGGGCACGGCTGGAGCGGGGCGGGGGGGCCGCGCTGCGCCCGCTCGCGTGATGCTGCTGCTGCTGGCGGCGCCGACTGCAAGTAAACAAACCGGCCGCCGCCTCCCGCATCAGCCATCATGGAGGCGGCCGCGCGGGCAAAAGTTGGTGCCGCGGCTGCTGCCGAGGGGCCTGGCTGGGCGCCGCGGCGGGCGGCGCGTGGCGCGCCCGCACCTGCGCCGCGTGCGGGGCCGCCCCGCGCCGCGCCGGGGGTCGCTCCGCGTGGCCGTTGGGAGGCGAGTGCCGCGGGGCGGGAGCGGTGCCCGCGGGCCGAGAGGCGCCGCGGTGGCTGCGTGAGCCCCGCGCCCGGCTTACCTGTGGATGGAAGGTTAAGGGGCGTGAAGTATCCCGTGCGCTTCCTTCCAGGTCACCCCGCGGGGCGTTATTTAAAAGGTTACCTGAGAAGCACACTCCTTGTTTTCCTAGCGCTGAATGGAAGTGCATAGTTGCATCTCTTTTCCTTTTCCATGATATAATTATGAAGTAGCTTCCATGGCATATCCACAAGAACTCGTTTTTATGAAAATATGCCCAAGACTTGGTTCACTTTGCCTCCCTCTAAGAAGTCTTACTGTCAAAGTTATGATTTATTAAACATCTGCATAATCAGTTTCTTTAAACTGAACAAACTTACAGCAGGCTCTTTTGCTAAGGTTTGCTCAGGGTTTACTGAAACTCTGCCAGTAGGCAATATATCACATGTATATACAACTTTTATGTTTCTCGGGACTACAAGCATGTGAAATACGCTAAACTCTGACAAATAACGTCTTAAACATGATGTATTGTTTTTACAAGCTTTTGCATAGGCCAGTTCTGATTATTCTGCACTGTAATATGGAGAGAGTGATGATGAAATAGGGAAGAAAGTTTGTTTTGACTTTTAAAAGTAGTACTTCAGAAGATTCCATTTGTAGGGTTGTTGTTTGTTTGTTTGTTTATTTGTTTGATTGTTTTTTTTCCTGTCAGGAGCCTTTAAGTTGACCCCAATATCTTTAATTGGATTGAATTGCTAATTATAGTCCATTTGTATGCATTTGGGTTCGATGGGACCAATAAGCCAAGTTCACATGAGAGCCAAAGAAAAGCTGTAGAGATAACAACATTTCTCTGTTTCCTAAAAACTCTCTGTAATATTTGAGTAGTTCAGGGTTTTTTTTTCCTCTATGGAAATGTAAGGCATGTTTGTATACACAGAAAACATTAATGAGACTCGTTCATTTTACATCATTTATTCTATGATTTTAACTAGGTTTGAGTTAGTTCTATAGTATATTTAGCTTAAAAACTTGTCAGAAAGTAGTATTTCAGTGTCTTATTCCCTCATTTGTCTTTTGCTTTGGAGGAGTATTAGATATTGTTAAACAAAACCCTGCTATTCTATCTGTGGTAATTCTGAAGGATAAAACAAATTTTATTATTTTCAAGTTTTTATTTTGTCACAGTTGAACTTTATGCTATTTAAATGTAAGGTTGGAAGGCACACTTTTCTACTAGAAAACATTGACACTGAAAGAAATGTTTAGTGACAGGAAAAGTTTTTTTAGCTTAACCCCAAAACACTTACTGGAACTTTTTTATTGTTTGTAACCCGTGCTTCCGTTTGCACATCACCAGAAAACATACCTTGGCTTCCCACTACAGTTTCAAACTTTGACATGCCTGAAGCTTAGGTGATAACTGACAGGGAGATCTCTCAGAATAGTTAGAACTTGACCACCACTTAAGTGTTCTTTGGCTTTCTGAGGGCAGTTTTTCCAAATGTAAAGGGAAGTATCAAATAGTTAGTCCTATACCCAGGGGACTTTGCTTGCTTTGAAACTTTTAAATACTTAGTTCTTTTGAATGACACCTTTATTATCATTGTTCCTGTTGAAATTCATTTGAAATCAAGGGACAATTCTTAGTATAAAAAATACATTTTTTGTAGTCATACTTAGTTGCAGTTTGGTTTGTAGTGCTGGTGTCACAAGGGAAGTGGACTTGGTGATGTGGTAATCTAAGTAAACTTCTGCTTTGCGATAAGAGACTTACCATAATTTTTCATCTTTTATGCCTCTGGCATCTTGCTAAGTTTAACGCTGAAGCATGGAAACACATTGAAGTACATGGAAAAAAACTGCTGTACCATACATCGGTTATAATTCATAAATTAATTGACTTGCTTTAAAAGTTATGTGCCATGCTGCAATTATGTCTGTAATTGTACCAAACTGTAATTTATGCCTTTTGTAGGTATGCTAGTGGCCCAAAGTTAGTGTTATCCACCTAAATTAGTGGTGTATATACCAAAACCCTCTGTTTGCTTTTCTCCTAACAAATAAATAAATACTTTTTTGAAGTGAACACTATTCCCTTTGCCAAAAAAAAAAAAAGGAAGAGTAGAATGTGTATATTCATGAGTTTTATTTCATAGGGAACATTTTACAAGGTATTTATTACAATAAGTACCATCTTTTATCCAAAAGATTGCCAGTTTAAATGCATTTAGAATTATTCTAGAATAATTTTGTATTATTGCTGATTTTCATTAGGGAATGCATAATATGAATATCTTGGGGTTCTTACTTTCTAGTAAAGGGCATACTTCAGGGAGTTTTGGGTTGCTTATAAGGAAAGATGTGTTTTGAGTTGGAATTTCTCATGTCAACTAGTCTGGTTTCCTCTCAGTTATACAGAAGAGACTTTCTGAGTGTCACAACACACTCCTCAAGAAGAGTTTGTATCACCTTCTCTTTTTGCAACACGTTGACACAATACATAAAGGATTGTTGTAAAGGAAAATTACATAGGTACTGAAAAAGCTGATTTAAAGGATTAAATCTATTAAGCTGGCAAAATGAAATAAAATAAAAACTGCTGGAAACAATATTACACTGAAAGTTAAAATTAAGTTTTTTTTTTAATGTTTTGACTACTGTAAAAAGAATCTTTAAAGTTTCAGTTTATGTTTTCTTCTGACTATCTTTAACAGGAGGTTTCAAGGCCACTTTGGTGAAGAGAAAAAAATTATAAATTAAACTTAATTTAGACAAATAACTAATGTATAAAAAGCCTGCAGGAAACACAAGAGTTTGTGAACATACTCTTTAGCATTTTTTCTTCATTCCATGGTTTTAGATCAACGTTAAATATGGTCATTCAAATAGTATTGGTGAATGCAAAGGATTAAAAACAGATTGCAATTGTTATTATTTACAGTTGTCACTCAAGGTACCTGTTGCAAAATCAAAAATTGCTAAAAGTTAAAAGTTACTAAAAAAAAATGTTAGTGTTAGGGAGGATATGCTCCTCCTTCTTTGTCATGTTTGTATGAAAAGTTACTTTTGATTACTTAAAATGTTACTTAGATTTTTATATTTATTAACATTTGTTATGTTAGATTAAATAACTTAATATGTCTGGAGTCTTGTCTGTATTTCTGTGTGAGTGCCTGCCAGTTATAATGATCAAAAATATTACTATAAATAAGTTGTTGCCCTGGGGTATATTTCAATCTTTTGGCCATAATATCCCGATAAAAGAATAGAAGTAACCTTCAAATTCCCGTAAGAAAGCCACTGGCATCTCAGTATTTCATTAGCATGTCTGAATGACTTGACAGCATTGCATCTTAGGCTATACTGCACTGACTAGATGGCACAGTTATTTGTGTGCATTCCTATGGTAGGAGAAGAGATGAAGAACCCTCATTCAACTTCTCTGAGGTCAGTGACCACTGGCCTTTCGTAGGTGTGCAGTGGCAGTCCCTGGCAGCTGAAAACTTCTCTTACAGTTGATTTAGCACCGCAGAGTTAATACCATATTCCTCAAATTGAATCAAAGCATTTTGTCACAGCATTTCTTCTAAAAAAGATACCCTAGGGTTATAGTGTTATTCCTGTGATATGTGTTGGATCATGCTTCCTTTGTGTACTTTTGTTACAATTATGTAATTTCACATAAATTCATGTTGAAATTTTGCAAAAGAACATCATCTAGTAAGCCCCACATCTAGCCCCCATGTGTTTAAACAGTAATGTGCATTTGAAGAATATACAGTCTTCATGTGAGGTTGCTTAGGAGATACACATCTTCAGTAATGCTTGTTGAAGGTGATCAAGAAGATCCAAAGGATTTGGAGGAGAATTTGGATTGTGGTTAAGTACTAGTCAAGAAGTATCAGAATTTGACAGTTAATAAGTTTAGCAGTCTTGGATTGGTTTGAAGGGAAGGATCATAAAATAATTTTATATTTTCACAAGTGAATTCAGAATTTAATGTGTACAATATCCAAATAATAAATCTTGTTTCGTGACTTTAAAAGAAAAATTCTGGGTCGATGTGTCATTGAACTTTCTCTGTTTAATATATTGATATTTTGAGAACACTTTTATTTTGGTATTTCATGTATTTCTGTTTATTATTATCTTACAGTTCTGTGGCTTCAGTAGTGTGCTTGGTACCCAGTGTGATGTTGTGCTCAGGGAAAGTTACTATTATGCAAATAGTTAAGCATGTGAACTTACTTAAACTTTGTTTCTCATCTCTGGAAGATATTTCTTAAAACTGTCTATTATTTCAGAATGACCAGAAATTTCTAGATTCTTTACACTTTTGAAAATCAGATTACCTGTTTTAGGAGTGTTAGAGACCTAGAATCCTAGAATCCAATTTTATTTTATTTTCAAAATAGGAAACTTGAGTATAATTTTGCTTGTTTGTTAGTCATTAAGTCTGTCTTTTTTTTTTTTTTTCAAGGCAAGGGAACTTTTTGTCTTGAAAAGACAAAGTGTTAGTTTTCCTACATTAATTCTTAGCAAGCTACATTTATTCCATGTATTTTAAAGTGCTGAATAGAATATGATTATCACAGTTATGATGCTCAGCTAATTCTTAATTTGATTATCTTCAAGTTTAAAACCAGAGTTCCTTGTCCTAGTACCTTTTTTTACTGATGCATAACTTTTATATTTCCCTCCTTCTACCATTTCTACTTAAGAGGTGTTTGTTGAATTTCTGGCCTGTGGTTCTAATAAACTTTATCACTCTGCTTATGTTTGTTTTTCAATTGTTGTTTTCTGCCTTTGGGAAGGAAAAAAAAAATTAAAGCATCGTGGTCAGTTAAAAACAACAATGCAAAACAATGGATTGTTAATGTTTCACATGGGATTCTAAAGAATTACTTTTAGAAACTTCCTTTTTACCTCAGTAAACATGAATAAAGGTGGTTCTGTTCACTTTTTTTGAGGGGATTATGTCCGTTAAGATATCTTATTTTGTTTTTGTAATGTGAAATGAGATATAGAACTATGGTTTCCTTACCGATAAAATTATTCGGTTACAAGATCTAAATAAAACAATGACTTGCATGTTAATATTTGAATGTGTCCATGTTTTTTTTTACAAGGGCTTATCTAAACATTTGTTAGTTGTGTGCAGCTTTTTTCAGTGCTGAAAATACTGAAAGTGAAAATGGAATATTTAAGATATTAAGGCTAAAAATGCATATAATTGTGCTTTTAAAAGAGCAATTTATCTTTTTAAATTTGTGATGTTTTTCCTTATTGAACAGTGAAGGCACTGCCATTTTTCAATTATTCTTATAATTCCAAGTCATGGATAATGATATCAAATGCATTAGAAATACATTTTTGATAACAATATTTTTAAAGACATTTAAACTTTTAGTACAAATCATAAGTATTGAAAATATTTTAATTATCTCAGATAAATTTTGATTTTTTTCATATTTGCTTCAAAATTTGATGAACATTTCTATTTAGAATTTAGGGTTATATTTTCTAGAATTTAGGGTTATGTTTAATTATCTTAATTGAACATACTTAAAGATTACCGGTTTGTAACTTCGTTACGTATAGTATTTTATTATCATGCTTTTTATTTCTTTGTCTTGTAAAAACATTTTTAAATGGTTCTAATAAGTGAAACATACACTATCTGCTTGCAGTTTGATTTTTCTCAATCAAAGAAGTGGTAATATTTGTGCCAATCAACCCTGGAGTTGGGTATAATTCATTCTGCTGTGTTTGAAGTATAGCTAAAATTTGAGAATACTTTGTTTGTAAAAACCAGTATGACCAGTATCTAGCCAGTGTACTGCACTGGATGTGATTTTTTTTTTTAATCAGTAATTTAATTTTGTAGGTTTTGTGATATTCTCTGTTCTGCAATGTAGTCCCTTTTTTGTGTGTTTGTGTTTCGATGATGTGCAATATATCCTCTAATTTTTCAACAAGACTCCTAGATAGCAACTTTGGTAGGGGAAAAGGTTATGCATTCGTTTTTCATCTAAGCAAAACTTGGATCTCTACTTGAAATCTGAAAGAGAACTCTGGTTTTCATTTAGAACCTCATCTTTTTAATTTCTAGCTCTGTGATTATTAACAGAAGTGGACAAAGTTACAACCTTAGTTGGGTTGTGTTGGAGTATTCAGTCCCAGATTTGAAAAAACTTTTAAGAACTTAGTCTGCTATTAAAAAAAAAAGGCAAAAAAAATGTAGATGATGACAACCACTAGATGATGATTGAGGACTCCTCTTTTTGTTAGTGTGTGTTTTGTGTGTGCAAGCACATAATTTTCAGTTTCCCTTCTGAGAAACACGGAAATGAAGATGTTGAGATTTGGTTCGGTTATGTTAAAGATTAAAGAATCTCTGCAAGTCAGGCAAAGCAAATCAGAAAAATAGACTTTCTGGGGTTTCTGTCCCCCTTCTCTCAAGCATTTTCTTAAAGAAATGTTTATTTCTAAACAGGGGAAGTCTGTAATTAATACCCTCATCTTTGGGTATTAAGAGAATGAGAGTGCGTGAATCAGAAGCTGTGAATGCTACAGAAGTTTATGGGGGTAGTTGCTGGAAGAGGTAAGAGCGATGCAGGTGGAAGTTCTTTTCCCCTAGGTGTAGTATGTGATAGCATCTGCCTCTTTCATTCTTCCTGGGTTTTGTTTTTTCTTTTCTCAGTTCCAAAATTGTTGAAAGTAGGAGCTTGTGTTTGTGAAAGTTCTTACAACAGGGACCTGAATCATACAATTTGCAGCGAATTTATGGGCACTGTCGTCTTTCTTCAGCCATCTCTTATTGCAGGGGAAATGGGAGGGTGCCCAGATTCCAAGAGGTTGCTGGCTGTTCTGGTGAATCTTGCTGATAATTCAGTTGTGTGTGGTTGTGAAGTGTAGACCTGAAACATTGTTTTTTAGCCCTCCTGGCTGGAAGGAAGCAATTGCCTTCTCTCTATCCACTCAGTCTTTGGAAACAGCTGACTGCTGTTGTGGGCAGGATAACTTTAACTTAAAAGGAAAAAAAAGATCTTCTTAACGAGTGGTCCCTTGCCCCTTTTGGAAATTGTTCTTACAGTCACCATTATGAAAATAAGCTTTTTTTTTTTTTCTGTATTACTGTTAGGCTGAGAGGTTTGGATGAATGTGAAAAAGGCGTTGGTTAACTTTTCACCACAACTAGGCAAAACTGGGAGTCTCAGTGAAAGCGCCTGGAACTCTGTGGCTTACTATAAGTAATTTATATTTGATCATTGTTTAGGGGTATGCTTGATACAGTCTGGACATATATGCAATGCACCATTAAAAATATATTCTAAAGTTCTGTTTGATAAAGATGAAAAGATACAATCCCATTTATTTTTCAAATTGGTAAAACATATTTTAAAATCCAAGTTAATCTGAGAAGAAGCTGGAATGCAAAATATCTCCAACTTTAGTTGTTATATTTTATCCGGTGTATATAGGTTCATTCCAAAGGAACAAGGGAAAATAAAAATGACTGTATATCAGCAACTGAACCATAAAGTGTATTGTAGAGTGGAGATGATGGCTAACAAGTGCAGTATTTAAGTCCAGTGCAAGCCGCAGCATGAACATTTCTGCAGCTTTCTTGAAATTGTAGAAGTACAAATTTTATACATATGCTGAATGCATATGAGAGGTGTCTATGTGTTTCAAAGGAACTCCTTTAGGTCTATAAAAATCTTTTATTACATCTTCAGGGGAGGGCTTCTCTGTATGAGTATTTGTCGTTAAGGTCAATTTGTGTTACAATAAGTAATTCTTGAAAGTTTGTTTGTTTAGTGCGTTGCTGCACGATTTTCAGAGTGAAAGAAAATGGCATTGGGGAAGCCTCAGAGGAGTTTAATGAAGAATAGGACAATGGATGCTTACAAATGCCTTCTTGAAAGTGTAGTGTGAAGGTACAATCTTTATTTTCATCAAGCCTGTTCAGTGCTTTAGTTGGTCTCCTTCAGCTTCCTGGGTAATTCAGATCGGCTTTTCAGCCATTCAGGGAACTGTGACTATAACCATTACATTTGACATACAATTGTTGATAATTCTGCCTGGGTTGTTCTTGGTGATATTGTGAAAGTAAGCTGGAGATAATTCAGTTAGCTTTGTCACCATATTTGTTTAATTCATGTAGTCTGGAGGATTTGCTTGTGATTCAGTAAAGTAGAGCATGGGGTGGATAGGAGGTGATCCTATAGACTTGCATTTGAGGTTATTGAGAGACTGGCTGGCATAAATTAGTCATAGATCAAATTTCGGTTAAATGATACTAACTTCAATTAGTGGATAAATAGGAATTTTTAAGCAAAAATACAGTCATTAAAGTTAGGTGACTATGGAAAGCAGAGACTTAATGATCAGTATATGTGTGCAAACCAGATTATGACTGCTTATTGTAGAAGTTGCTTTCTTGTAGTTAGAATCTATAAAAATGAATTATTGTGCTTTTCATAAGCACTCATCAAAGTCAGAAAGTACATTAAAATTGACAAAAGGGTAAAACAAATTGCAGCATATGCCAACCCAAGGTAAGTACTGTGTGTTACATTGCTTATTCTGTTCTGTTGACAGAAACGTCACCAGTGATCAATTCTTAAAGAATGGAATGAAAGTCTTGTAGGAAAATCAAATTTAAGTCAGATATATGGAGACTAATTTGCTTACATTTGGTTTATGTTCACCTCTGAATTTGTAATGATTTGTGTGTTTATAATCAGAACTAATGCAATGCTGCAATGATCCAGAATGGCAAAGCTAGAACCTGCTTTCACTTTTTTTTCAAAAAATATTTTCCAAATACAGATGTTTGTTTGTGCACTTAAGACTAGTGTAAGCAAATCAAAAGTTCTCGTAAGATATGCCCCAGAAAACAGCTTGCAAACCAGTGAGGTTAAGGATGTGGAAATGCATGTTCTGTTCATTGTCATCATATCGTCTGGTACATAAAGTCTAAGGGTCCTTTGGACATCTAGAGGGCTGCGTGTAGTTTTTCCTGACATTCCTGCTAATGCTATGGAGATTCCTAGGTCTTGAGGCCAGAATGAATTCCACATTGTGGGTTTTTACTTTTTCAAAACCATTTGTTATTTGAACTACAAAAAATTATGTCAGTGAAATCAAAACTGTAGAATGGACCCACTTCAGTCTTTCTGTAAAATCGTGCTATATAGCGTGTTTTGTTGCATATTTTCTTGTATAACCAGAAGAGAATCTTGCTATTAAGTTTATTTTGCACAGCACCCCTACCAAAGAAGCCATCCATCTAACTGCTGGGTGGTGAACATTTTTCAAATGATAAGTAAGAAATAACCTGCATATGTATATTGATTCGATTTTTAGTCTGTAATTGTTTGGCTTGTAACAGCTGATTGCCTATTCCTTCCTCCATTCATTCATTGTACAAATTGCTTCTAGCACAACAGCATTCATCTTGGTGTTGCATATTATCATGTCTACACTTGCTGATTGCTGATCTAAACAGATATGTAGCTGCTGCATTTGTTGGAACTAAACTGGTCTGTGTGTCCTGTTCCATGTGTACATGTATATTTGTGTGCATGTGGCCATAGCAGGGGCTTCTTCCACCATCTGGGAAATCCTTTTGCCTCCCGTTCTCCAGATCTGTATTACTTGAATTCTTCTTTCCTATTTTTTTTTCCTGAAGGATGGAGGGAAAAGTCTGGCTGAAAGAAACCTTTCCTGCCCTCTGACTTCACTTCCTACTTGGTTACTGCACTATTATCTCCTCTTCCTAGCTGTTACCTACTCTGGGGGTGAGATGACTGGAAGACAGGGTTGTGGCTCTGAGTGCTGCATGTCTGGTGCTAGGGGTCTCTTCTGTCCTGTGCAAACGGAGCTTTGAAGGGAAAAGAGCACTCCTGTTGCCGCCTGGCTTAAATCCTTGAAAGTATATGTATTTCTTCTTTCCATAAACTATAAACATTGGCTTTTTTGGTTAGTTTAAACTCCTAAGGAGCTGTTTTTCTGCTACTCTACTCATTGATTTGCTGCTCTTTTTGCTTATTTATTTCTTTTGCCTCTCCCCCTCCCCCCCCGCCCCATGTCTGTGTAGTTGTGTGGTAAATCGGTTAATGCTAATTCTGGAGTTATGGGGGGAAAAAACGCCTTAAGTATTATGGATATAGTTAAGTTCCTTAATGAATCTTTCTTTCTCTTTTCTTGGACTCTTGATGTGATCAGTGAAGTCTTAATGCAGAACCATTTACCCGTTACATAGATTCTGACAAATGTAGAGATAGTCAAAGGTCTTGTAAGTTGCAAGTTAGACCTGTCAACCAGTATTGGTATCCTGTGTATGAATACAAAATAGTTCGACTGTGTACAGTTTGTAAATGCCAGATATCTAACTTAACAGATTCTGCTTCTATTAAAAAGTAGAGTGTTTATGGAAAACACACTATACAACTAGAGACATGATTCTGTTATGTGGTTGATTTACAAAAAAAAAAAAAAGGCAGATTTTCAATATGAGCTCAGTCAGTGAAAGACATCAACAAAGACGTTGTTGGCTGACAAATGAGAAAGAGAGAAGACTTACATTCTTTCTCTAATATTTCCTTCCAGGCTGACTCATCAGTAGAAACTGGGAAGAGCTGCAGAAGAGAAGCCAAACAAGCAAGCTGATAACTCAAAGAAATACTCTTTTGAGGAGGGAGTTCAGAGTGGAGCCATCATGAGCGATGTTACCATTGTGAAGGAAGGCTGGGTTCAAAAGAGGGGTAAGTTCTAGATGTTAATGGAAAGTTCTTCCTATGTATAGCAGTCTGTGCACAGTAGCAATATATAGTCATACATATGAGCACTTTTGATATATTTTCCACAGCAAATTACTCTGACCTTGTAAACACTGTCTGTGTTTGTAGGGGTAACCAACAGTAAATGGGAAGCTGGCCTTGGTATTTCCTAGTTAACCTTGCTGCTGCAGCTGCTGTCACCCATGTATCAGGCTAAGTGGTGGCAGCTGTGAGAAGCAGTAACAAAGGTGCTGAGAACAAGGTTACCTGTAAGCTGTTGTAGATGAAGTGCCTCATGTGAAACTTCCTAGATCCTAAAATCGTTCACCTTGGCTAAACTTATATTGCGTATGCAAGTAATCCTCATAAAGTCAGCCTACAACTTGTATAAGGCCCAGCATGTACCTAATTACTTTGCAGACCTGGAAGCCATATGAGTAAAAAACATGGTCCTAATTATAGCTTACTCTAAAGCACAATTTTCTGTTATATTTAAATTCCTGTAAATTCTTGAAATGTCGTTTTATAATCTGTCACCATGTAAGTTCGGGAAAGTTACTGTATGTTAGGCTTTGATAAACGGGAAACCTCTGGAAGTGTTTGGCGTTGGTATCCTGTAATGAACTTTGGTTGAAGCCTTCCATTCTTCGTGCTGTTCTGCTTCGGGTTGTGGTTATGCACATATTTGTTTCCAAAAGAGCATCATTTCTGCTTGCAGAGAGAATGTGATCTGGATTAAAAGGCTGTTTATGCCATAAACTTCTGTGATTCTAGCCCAGAAAGTTTTACTCTGGAATATTGTGAAGGCAATTGCCCTTTAATTTACTGAGAAATGCTTTTTTCAATAGCAGTGTGCGAGACAAAGGCCCTTACCAGCTTTTTATTTATTTATTATTGTAGACTGACATTAAATGTCAAAGAAACCAGTAGAACTAGAAAGGAGATTTATTATTCTGTTTCCCCATACATTGTATTTCAGGATGCATTAAGCTTAATGTAGATGAAAATATACTAGACTATGTGAAGCTTAAGCTCTGCTTTCCGTTTTAGAAACATGTGTGTATATACATAGAATCAAATTTTGCTTGATATGAACTATTTAAAAATTCATTTTTCCTTTCCATTTTGTTTTTCTGCGCAGTTTGGATATCTGATTTTCTCTCTTGATTATTTCACATAATTTCTTTCAAACATATGAGAAAATGATCACAATCATTAAAACAGTGCTCTCTTACATAATAGCAATTTCTTCACATAAATATGCTCATTCTCACCTGTTATAAACTCTGTGAGCACCTGATGTGCATGTATCGAGCACTGGGGTTGCAGGAAGGGTTCTTGGTTTTGCACATTAAAACAAAACGTCTTCCTGAATATTTGAAAATCTGAAATGCAAAATAAAGGTTTTCATTGTCGTGTTGTTTTATGCTCTGTTACTTAAAGAAAAGCCTACTAAGTTCACATTTCGATGCGAATTATGTTAGTAATTACTTTCTATGTAAAGATGTTTCATGACATGTCTTTTTCCTTATTTTAATTAACTTTGAGCACATAGTCTGTGTTTTCTTTTTTTTCTCCTTGCTCTAGGTAACTGTCTGTGTTTAGGTGAGGGTTTTTTATTAGATCTGATCTTCTGCTTACAATTTCATGTATATAGTTTACTCTGATGAATGAAGTGTTCATGTTTACTTATGAGAAGAATGTAATGAAAACAAAGTAGTGTTTTGATATATCATATTTTGATATATCAGAAATTTGTAATAATTAAATTCAACAGTTATGCATTACATTTAATTGCAACTTTTACCTTGAGCATGCTTTGAAGCAAGAGAGTCAGAGTTGTTATATACATGTATATATTCATTTATATATTTGTATATTTTTAAAAAAAACCTTATTTTATTTGTATGCACACGCACACACACAAATTATTGTTGCCAGGAAAAGTATCTAAATTCTGAAATTTGGAATTTGTGTGTGTTCTGTAAATGCTTCTGATTTTGGCAGCTAAGTATTCTCTATATACCAAGAAACATCAAGGGGTTGGGTAAACTGTAATGCTAATGTACTTTTAAAGTTGATGCTCTAATCAGCTCTACTTGATGCTTGTTAGTTTGTTTTGCACAGTAGTTTTGACTTGTTCAGGCTGGGTTCCTCTTGTAGGAAACTGAACTAGTGGCTCCTGTCGAGGTGTGTACCACAAGGAGTTCCTGCCCTTCTCTGAGACATAAAGGTATGAACCAGGTATTGGCCGTTTGGACGGTCGTGAACCATGTGCATGGCAGATCAGCCTGAAAAAAATGTGGTGTGAAAGCAGGAGCCTCAGCACCAGCTGATTCTTCTGCCTACCTGCTTCTGTTAGGCTTCTGCCTGCTACTTGGTCATGTGGGCACAGCCTAGGATCTTCTTAAATTGTTCCCTTTGGCAGTCAGGGAGGTTTGTGGTGTAAGAAAGAGAGAACAGCTATAATGTCTTTCTGTGATTTTTTGGTGCCTAGTCAAGGAATATGAGAAAGATTTGAAAATACCGAGATGAAGGGCTGTGTTGAAGAACTTCGCTAACAATGTAGGAGATTATAAAAGGGAGCTAAGTGAATAGAATATAGAGATGAGAGGGGAGGTCCTTGTCTGAGTTGAGACTCAGAGGAAGGCTGGGGAGGAGAGGGTTTCATAGAGCACAGTAGTGGAATTCCTAATGTCAGTGGAATGTTCTCAGAAGACATTTGCTTTATTCTAGTGCAGTATCCATATCAGTAGTAGAGGGCCTAAGGACAAAATGTAGTTTTTCATTTTAATCCTGTTATTGAGCACTGGAATTATTAATATGATTCTACTTAATTGGCTTGAATGTGCTATTTTTCAGTGCATGTTTGATTTCTTAACCTTAAGAAATTCCATATATGTATCTATACTAAAGTGTTACACTTCTGAAAACATACAGCGCTCAAAATAAAGCATCAGAATTATGTTTACTTAATTAAGGATGATCAAATCGTGAGGCTTTGATTAGTCTTTATTTGACTTGTTTTAGCCTGACGGGAGTAGGCAATATCCAGGAAAAGGAAGTTACTGTATTTAAATGGTCGGGCGGGTAGAGATGGCAGACTGCAAGTGTGAATGTTGAATGATGCAAGAAGTGGAACCCAAGAGGAAGCAAAGCCTGAGAAGGAGCAGTCAGGTTGCATCTCATAGGGGAAGGGAGACCTTGAAGCGCGGTGGCTGGGTCCTCCTGAGCAAATGGTGGAGTCCAGCGAAAAGCAGATGCAAGGAGCAAAAAAATTGTGCTGATGACCTGATACCTGTAGGATTGCAGGATCTGTCTGTCATGTAGTCCATCAACCTTTGCAGACCTCCTGGAGTGCATCCCATGTTTCATCTCAAAGAAACTAAGTTTGTGCACTCTGAAGCTGTTTCATGAAGCAAACCAAAGTGTAGGAAGTAGCATGACAGGAAGACTTGCAGAGGTGCTCTCCTTATCTGCAGTAAAGTACTAATATAGATTTACCCTGTTAACCATCAGAACTTGTCCAAGGCAGGCATCAGGTACTGTAGGACTCTTTTTTGTGATATCCAGCTAAACAGCCTCTTAAAGTGGACCCTGCTCAGTCAGGAGAGTAGTGGAAATATGTTTGGTGCAGATGTTTGTGTGGCTTTCTGTGACAGACTGTCTCAGATCTGATCTAGCGAAGAAATAGAAAAAGTATGTTGTGTTTGGTGCTGCTTGGAATTTATTGACCCAGTGTTAAGTTTTGGAGAGGATAACCATTTTCCTTTCTTCTTCTGTTCCCCAGTTTTTCCTGTAGCCAGATTAGAAAAGAGATGCATCATTTTTCTGTAGGAGTTTCCTTTTAGGTGATACCTGCTTTCTGTCATTCTAATGCACATAGATGCAAGAGAAGTGGTCTTGACTAAAAACCTGAAAAGTACTGATCCAAACCTTACTGCTGACATGCAGGAAATGAAACATATATTTAATATGTATGAAGTTAATGCAAGGACTGTGGAGCAATTACTGAGTTACGTTTACATTTTGGGTTTGCTTAAAGCACATTGTTTTACAAAGTGTCATCTTAAACTGTTACCCAATTCAGTATTTTGAAATGAATAAAAGAAGAATGTATTACAGGGGATATGTTTTAAGTACAGCAGTTTGGAAACAGCTATTTTTAAGTGGCTGGCCATGCTTAATGGAACTGTACCCCTACTGAAGATGTTTTTCATCTATCCAATTCAGGTGATATTTTTCTTCAAAGTTTCCTGAGTTGCAGAGTTGACCTCATCTATGGTCTATAATAGTCACAACAATTAGATTTAACAATCATTAATAACTATGCTTAATTGCGACCTAATTTCTTTATATATTACCTGTGCACAGGATTTCAATTAGTTTAACATATGAAAAGTGACACAGATGCCAACTTATTTAAAGGACCCGTTTTAAATTAGACATGTCAACTAACATTTTCTTTTATCAAAACAGTAATGGTTTTTCATTTGGGGAGAATATACCTAATGCATATTGCATAACAAGATGGTTAAATCATTATTTTAAAGGCAGAACAAAATGTTTTTGAGTTAAGTTAGTGCTTCTGTTGTTACTTCGGTTACCATACTTCCATTGGGCTCCTGTACTCATTCGAGTTAAATTTTCTCTTTTGCTTTCTAGATTCATACTCCAGAATAATATATTTCAGATTATTTCTGCAGTCCAATCTGTGCATCTGTTGCTTTTGGAAATGAGATTTGAGAGGGTGTGCATTTAGTTTGAAACAATTTGCATGATGTTATTCTTTGTCTAGTAACACTAAGTCAAAATGGTTTTGATTTTATAATTTCCAACATTATCTGTCAAGGAGCACACTAGTTTCTATCATTTTGGGTATTAATAAGATATTAGACATCCTGTTTGACATGACAGTCTTTACATGCTTTATTATATGTTTTTACTTACATTTAATAGACGGTAAGCATGACTTGCTCAGATGGGTGACATTTTTGTAATCTCCTAGTCTCTGATATCCTCATTTTTATCTCGCAGTCCTTTGCTGAGGTATGGAAGTACTATTATGCCCATCTTAGGGAGAGATAACTGAAGTTTAAAATAGATGCGACATAACCACAATAACTTAAGATGTAATGAGATGGCAGATAAAAACAGATTTCTTGAAGTTTTCCTGTAAGACTGTGCTGTGATCAGAGTGTCATTAGAATACTGGAATGCCTTTCTGTCTCCCTTTATTTCTTGAAAAATACAGTCTTTCATACCTACTTAATAGTCATAATTAAATTATCTTAATAATCTTAAGTAGTGTTAGTCTTTCTAAACTCAGATTTTATGGGGTAAGATATTTCATTTATTGTGGTAAGATTAATACAGCTGCTCGTCGGTTCTTGCAATTGAAAAAATGATGCAGATATCATGAGAATGTTAAGTTAAATAACTCTTGGTGGAAAGTATTTTGTGCTGTTGTATCTCCTACTAAGAAGAATAAGTGGTTGAACAGTAGACTGGAATAAACTCATTGTTCCAAATAGGAATAGAACTGTTATTTATAGTACAAATAGTTCACAGTCTTAGGAGAGCATGTCTTACAAAAAAAGAAAAACCCTGAAGAAGAGTTCAACAGTTCACTTCAATGGACACGGGTTTTTCAGTTGAACCAATGAACCAAGACTGAAGAGATATAAATTTTAGAAATGCAGACTAGATGTTGAGTTATGCAGTACTTTGGGTGTGTGTGGCAGGGAGGAAGCAGTGAGGAGGGAATGCCTTGATTGAAAAATTAATTTCAGAAGTTATGGTACTAATTGACTGTTATTCACAACCTGTCAGAAATCCTGTTTGCAGATTGTCTGAATTATTTGAGTAGTTTAGCACACCTCTAACAAAGACAAATTTAAATAAACTATCTTGAACATCTGCTACATGAAGTGGAAGAAATTTAAACTGTTTTTTTCTAATTGTCTTAGCAAATAGTAGTTTAAGGAAGACTTCTTTGAGCAGCCACTAGAAAAAAAAAGAACCTTTCTTAGTCTAATTTTTCTATTCTAACTCTCTCTAGTTAAGAGCAGATACGAATCACTGTAAAGTTTCATAAATTTGATGTATAAATATAAGGGAGGCACCCAGGAGGAGCTGACATAAACAGGAAAAATATGAGAATGCACAGGTCTTGTACACAAATGTTTTTACAACTGTATATATATCTATGTGAATATATATATATAAAAAGAAAAAATGCGTTGTTGAGTAGTTGGAGATTTCTGCAGCAGCATCTGCAGCATCTGCAGCATTCCAGCGCAGGTTGGCATTGGATTTTGGTAAATGTGTAAACCTGCCTGGGGCCAGCAGAGCTTTGGTTACCTGGTGTCCCCATCGGCTCTGAGCAGAGCACTCCCTGCTCCTCCCTGCACCTACCCCTGTCCTGTCGCTTTGTGCTTGAGCCCCAGTCTATCCCTTTCTCGCCTCACTGGCTCCCAAAGGAAAGTCAGACCCACATGAAAAATCTTAACTTGATGTCCCTAGAATGAGCGTGGCTCGTTTTCCTGGCTAATTGACCTTTTTGTTTAAAATCCCTGCTAGGCATTAAAGTCAAGAGTGTTGTTTATGCATCTGTCAATGTTGAGTTATTGTTAGTTTCTGCAGGTAAAGGCAATTTGCTGTAGTATTGAACACTGAAACACAAGAGATTCAGTTTTGAGCTTTTCCTGTGCAATACCTTTGCTGAGTACTAGTTTAGGTTGTTTCTGTATGATTAATTCCTGTTCTTTAAAAAAAAAAAAAAAAAGTTCAGGTTTCAGTTTAGCTGTAATACGGCCTCTTTCCAGTTCTAAATGATTGTACAGTTGTGTTTCTGCTTATTTCCTTTTCTAGAAGGACCTGTATTGTAGACAGTGTGGATAAAAGTCTTTGCATATTCTTTGATTAAATACATTAGTTCCTACTAATAATGCATTAAAATACGCAGCGGCATATCTGAAGGGAGAAAAGTCTAAATCCTCTGTTTGTGTAGATAGGGTGTTACTATCATGGAGCATTCATGGGAATATCAACGTATTTGACCTCAGTGCTATTGGTTTTCACATATGTTGATTTTTTGAAAAGCAGGTTGAGCAAATTCAATACCTAAACAGATTCCCTGTTGTTAATCATCCTTTCATGCCATACAAGGGCATGTTTCTGGCATTTAGCACCTTAGTATTTGGCATGGGGGAAGATGAAAAGGGAGAAATCATTAGGCTTTTCCCACGGCCTGAGATTTTACAGTAGAAATGTGCTTTTTACTATTCTGATTATAGCAGATTGCTTTTTACACAGAAAAATATCTAGGCAATGTTTTTGGAGCGTTCTGGATAGATATGTTGGCATTACATTTTCTTGTAGATCTGCTCCAGTTGGTATGTAATGAATGCTGCCTTATTGTTCATGCTCTGAATGTGTTCTCTGGTGCTCTTATTCATACCAGTGGGGATAATACTTTTAAAAGAAGCAAAGATGTTCTCTATTACAAGGATTGGAGAAGCAAGATGTTAACAATTCATGGGCCTTTTCATACTCAGAACCTTTTGGGGCTGGTAATACTACATGACTAGCAGATGTCAAAAGTGTGCTGTTGGGGAAGGCTTTGAGGAACTGTTCTCCAAATAACAGGCTTTCTCTTGAGTGATACATTTGTAATTTAATTTAAAGCTTACATAGTTACAATATTTAAAACATGCGATGTACCTTAATCTGCTGGTTAAACCTGAAGCCTTTTATATTTTTACCATTTTCATACTGATGGTCCCATTACTGTAGCAATAACTTGCTTGCAACACCACGGACTTTGATTTTTCCATTTAAAAATCCTCTTCTCTCAGTGCATCTGCTGCCAGCCCAACAAGTTAGTGTCTCCAGCATCTTTTGGCCGCCTTCTATCTCAAAGGCAATCCATGCATCCTTTCTTCTCACCTCAGCGGTGCCAGTCAACTTGTGCCTTAGTAGAAGCCCATTCTTATTTACACCCTTGCTGCAATTGTCAAAAATATTATTAAGGTCATAGCTGTGTCTTGAAACTAGGTCCTGGAAAGAGTTTTAGGACTCGAGTAAGAAGTCAAAGGCTTAGGAAATGAACATCAAAGGGACAGCTGAGACTGCACATTGTCACTGGGAGGAAAAATATTTGTAACAAGGTGAGGCTTGTGATTTTTAGAGTACGAATAGGAGGTGGAAGACGATGGAAAAAAGTTTTGTGATGAAAACCAAAGCTCATCATCGTTGATAACAGGGTGACTTGCTTCAGAAGCGTGCTCCTTATCCAAGTGATCTGGATCTGCCCTCTGTCTCATTCTAAACCAGCCTTCTTCAGTACTGTCTCTAACAATAGCCCAGCTAGTCTCTGTTCCTGCTAATTACTCCCATTGTGAGTCGGGCGGTGTTGGTTTGTTTTTTATAAATCTTTCTAAGTAAGTTTCCTTCTAAACTGTTGTTTGGAACTGTCTTGCTGTCCTTAAAATCCAGATTTATTAATTTGCTTTCTTGAAACTAACAGGAAAATAGGAAATTTATATATAAAGGAGCAGATGCCAGCACATTGATGAGAAAGCACTTGCCCTTTTGCAGCATAGATTCGAAGGTTCACTGGCAAAACATTGGCTGTCCTGTAAGAACTTTTGGGAGTAGTCTCCAAAAAATATATATAATAACAATATGGTAGTATATTAACAGTGTGAAATTAGAAAGTCTGCAATTTTACTAATTCTTGTTAACATTTTTACACAGAAATTCTAAATTACATAATCCTCAATTATTCTCGTTTGATCAGTTCAAGTGTAAAACTTTTACTGGAAATAGGTTCTTGCTATTTTTTTCTGTTTTATACAAGTGCTGCGTGTTTTTGACTGCAATAAACTCAGAGACAATTATGGTTGTAGTGAAGAAAGTGCTGTAGCATGGTAAAACATATGAAGAGAAGGGCCAAGAGTGTCTAAAGTTTGGCCCTAGGTATTATAGATTTTTACCTTAATTTGTCCATGTTGCAGTTACGCTGAGGTAAGATGGAAATGGCATTGCTGCTTCACTGCATGGGCTTCCTGAAAGTGAATTTGTTGTTACCTGCAAAACTTTACATGGTAACTGTTTTAATGTACTTAATCATGTAGTCTTTGCTATTTTAAATGTAGCTGTTTAAATAGAATGAGCCTAGTAATGCTTTAAGCTCAACCCGATGGAGTGGCAGTGGGTTTTGTTTATGCTCTCAATATGTTGTAGAAGCAGAGGGGAATGCTATGAATGTCGTTCAAAGGGAGGAGCTTGAAATGAGATAGAAAGAACGGATGGTTTCTTTATCAGTTCCTAAGATTTGGGATTATTTGCCAGGTGTCTTCCAGAGAGAACTGAAGAAACATATGACCAGTAAATCCCTCGAAGAGTATTCCATAGGAGCATACTGGTATCTGTGCTTGTTTTTACCGTATTTGGACCAGGTGAAACTGTGCAAATATATTATTTTACACATGTGAAAATATTTACAAGCCAGTATGTTTTCATACACCATTGACTACCTTAGAGGTAGTATTGAGTCACTTTGTTTTGAACTATGTTTGTTTTTATAATATCATGCCAGTTTACGTACGCTGACTAATACATCGGAAACTTTCCTGAACAGTTATTCTTATCTTGAGAAACAGCGGCAACTACTGTGTTTTATTCAGGAGCTTGTGAGCTTGCCCCTGAGGGATGCAGCTCTGTGGCTGCTTGAGAGCTGTACTGAGTGGAAGCTGCTGCTGTAGCAGGGGAAGTGCCATGTCCCCTTCTTGCTCTGCTGTGTTGGCTCAAAACAGTCACCTGGTGAATCATACCAGGATATTGACCTGGCTGACAATTAACCCGTTTTTATTTTCCCAGCTAGGTTTCCAAAGGATCGTTTTGTAGTGCTGGCAAGTGAGGTAGCGGGAATGAGCAATTGCAGGTGAGGAGGGGCAGGGCAGCTTTTAGTGGCCAGGGGGGACAGGGCAGCTTTTAGTGGCAGCCTCTGCAGAAGGAGATTGGAACTGCAGAACTGCGCCTAAAACTTAGTTCGTAACACAGTCGGATTGCCACTGAATTAATTTGTATCTTAAGATGGCTTTGTTTGTAATTCTTGTTTAGAACAGGGCCATTGATATATGGTATGTGCTGGACCCAAACTTGATTTAATTAAAAAATGTCACCAAGAGTTTAGCTAGTTCCTATTCACATGAGTTTATACAAACAGTAATCTTAACAGAGTTAAGGACTTGGCTAATGTCTGAAGCACCAGATGATTCCTTAATTTAAATGGCATAAGTGGTCTTGCATCGCGTTGCAGTTTTGTAAGCCTCTTCGGTTTAGTGTTTGAAAGCTTTATAAAATAGTGTTCTAAGCAAAATGACACTCAAAGCTTATGTTGGACAGGTATCCTACTGGCTTCTGGGTATTATGCATAAGATTTAAGAGTACTTAGGGCTGTCAGACTTCGGAATATATGTTTCGAGCTGCTCTCTGAAGCATCCCTCTCTCTACATCCTGGACTGGTGGAAAATCTGTGAAATTTGAGGTAATTTTGTCTTTTCTGTGTCTTTCCATTTCTGCAGTAGTTCCACTACATTTGATAAAGTTTCTGTGAGAGTAATTTTGATCAAAGTTTGTTCTTTGTAGGCCTGCTTTTAGTTTTGTTTGGTTATCTCTGAAAATGTGGAGGAGGCTGAAGATCTTTATGCACAATAAACACTTTAGTTTTATTTCAAACATTTTTATTTGGGATCCCTCTAGATCTTTCTCCATTACAGCTACAATATTGCATGTTCAGTTTTACACCATCCACGTAGGGTTTTATGTGGAACTGCGGTTGGTACAAAGAGGCTTACGTAGAGCTGATGAACTTTTCCCTCATTTGATCCTAAAGCCTTTCTCCAAAGGAGACAGGGAATTGCTGTTCTGTGCAGCAGCTTGGGCAACTGTGCTGCAGATACTAAACCAAATAAATGAATCGGTCTTGTAGTTTCCTGTTTACCACAGCCAAAACACTAGCTCTCCTTCCTTAAAAAAAGAAAAAAAATCAGAGACTTTTGTAAGGATACTTTCTGAAAGCATGAGTTCACCTGCACCCTTTTCAGTGTAAATAGCTGTTGCTATTTGATCCACAAAGAGTAAAACCTGGGAATGGTTGCAGTTGTAGTCTCAGTCAGACATTTTTATTTGTGCCAACTTCCCAAATGTTTAAAATAGTCATTAATAGGGAATGCCACCAATGTTGACTGTAATAGTAGAAGGGATCATATCTTCTGCTGTAGCCAAGCAAAAATCTGGTAAGTGAAAGCTTGAGCCCCATCAACAAGTTTATATTACAAAAATGCTAATATTAATCTGTATTTTGAGGTTTTTTTAAGGAACATATTTTAAGCATTGGAGCACTTTCTATTGAGGGGTAATATGAGGACTGATAAGTCGAAAGCATCACAGTCTGATCTTTCACAGTGTCTCTCATATGCCCTTACAAAAATAAAATAAAGAGAGTATGGGTAAAAAGTCTCAGGTCTGTATATTCACATCAAACACTGTCATTTATAAATTGCCTCACAATAGGGATTTGTATCTTTGTAGTAAATTATGAACCTGCATTCAGGTTAGAATTTTAGCATATTACCAACCTTTTTTTTTTTTTTTTTCCCCTCCCCTCTCCTTTTCCTAAAAAAAAAAGCCACAGTAGGTAGATTGTTGATGTCAATGCATATTAAGCTGGAATAGAGAAAAAAAAGTTTATTTTTTCTTCACTGATTAGAATCATGGTTTATGAAGAGGGTTGACATATTTAAATTACTTCAAATATCGTTTGCTTTGGAGCTCTGTGAAAATCTGTTTGTATTTCTTTGCTTAGGGTATGCTTTTCTTTAAATACACTTAGCCCAAAAAGAATCCATTCATTAACATTTTAATCTTTCTTCAAAACAGATAAATACCAACAATTACTCTCTACTGAGATAATGTGTTCCATCATAATTTAACCAATGCTTAGGCAACACTGCTCAGAATGTACCATACAAGAAGCGAATGGTGTTTAAAAATGCATTAGCTCCTTAAATATAGATGCTCTTAGGATACACAAAGCCTTGTGGAGTTAAAATCAGGAAGGTACAATTCAACAAAGCAGATAAAGATAGAATTTCCCCTAAGTCCTCATTCATCTTGAATTGAGATATAGTTGAGGTGAGAGATACTAGAATGTCTTAGAGATATTTTCCTTTTGGCTAATATCATAAGCTACTGTTGGCTAATAGTTATTCCCGGTATAAAAGTCTATCATTAGTTTTGCTACACCTTTTCTTTGGTCACATTTGTTCTGTGACCTTTCTTGGAAGATCTGGTGGTAAATGCTACTATTTTTGAGGTTCCTAAGCAGCTGGTGGACCGTTCAAGGGTAGAGAAATGTGGATTTAAAGAGAAAAGTGCGAAACATGGAGACATGTTTAAAAAGATGTGTTGAGTAAGCCAGGAATAGGCGAAACTTTAATACAGAAACATGTCACTGAATTCTGATATCATAAAAAAAAAGATTTTTTTTTTTTTGCGAGAACAACATTTGAAAAAAAAGAACACTGAAAACTTCCACTGGAGAGGCTGGTAGTTTTAAGTCAATCGTGAGATCATGAGAAGTTTCTATAACAAGTAAAAATTACAGTCAAGTTATTGAAGAAAAAAGTATGTGATAATTGCAGAAACATGTAAGATACCGTATATCCTTCAGTCCTTGGAAGATGAAGGTAAATAAAAAGCATTCTCTTTCTGTATTGCTTACACTGGTATCATGTAATTATAAGAAAAACTCTAAACAAATGTAAATAAACTGTGGAAACTAACAAGTCAGATACCATGCTGGAAAGGAAAGGAATACAAGAAGGGAATCGAGGTATGCAAGCTGATAGCAAGGTGTCCGCCATTTCAGCCCATCAATAAGGAACTAGTGTGGCAAATTGTCAAAGCAACAAATAACATTTGCCACCTAAATGATTTGTGTTCATGATAGTCTACATTTTAAAGATCAACATGAAAAACCTCAGATAGCTCTTTCCATCTCAACACATGGATGTGGAAGCTGGAAATACAACAAAGGTACAGACATCTAAATGCCTTTGAAAGCAATTGCCTTAGAAAAATAGTATGTATTAAATGGAATGAATTTGCAACAGATGCCAAGATTCATTAGACAGCTCAGAAACCCCTTGGCTCTAAAGTTATCCAGAAAAGAAGATGGAATTATCATCTGGAACATATGTTAAGAATGAAGCCAGAGCATCTGTCATGGAAAGCATGCCACTGGGCAGCTGCAGGAACAGGCAAAAAGCACCAACTCAAAGAGTCTCTCCATTGAGCAACGCCTAAGGTAATAATAATAATAAAATTGTAGGACATCGGACAGGGAATGCAAACAGTGGCTCAGAGTAGGCAAGAATGGCAGAGAGTTTTGGGTATGTGTTTTTTTTTTTTTTTTTTTCTTTTTTCCAATATAAGTGACAACTGATGGACTGGAAAGATTTTGGGTTACTTCTTGCTAAGATGGCAGATAGTAAAGGAGTATTTAAAAACTGAAAGAATTTTAAATGTGCAGATTAAGTACAGTATTTCAGTCACATGTTTTCATTTATTTTAGGATTTTATATATTTTCTTTAGACATGAAACAAGAAAGACAACTGTGTAACTAAATAAAATTTGTTACCGCTGGTGGCTTAATCTCTAACAGTGCTTTCTGGATTACTTGGAACCAAAGCACTCAAAAATTTGAAAGCATTTTATCAAAGTGACCTACACATAATTATTATGAAATTGCTTTTCTCTGAGAGCACTTAGTTTCCTGTTGCTGTATGGTCTTTATGAACTATGAACTCTCTCCCCTATACTGTCTTTTAAGCTACCCTAGAACTAGCCTAATGTTATAAAGGTTTGTGTTGGTAAAGTGAAAACACTTCATGAGAATTTAATTTTAAGTAAAAATATTTTATGGAAACAAAAGATTTCAAAGCTTTTACCTTAATCTATCTCTTAGTCTTGTGTTACCCGAAACATTTTTTTTTTTAAATATATTAACTTGAACTGATTCTGCCTAAAGTTAGGCATTCAGTAAATTCTTCAAAAAAATGTTTACAGATATTTTGTGCTCTTTAAACATTCATAGTTGAGCTCAGTTTAGATGCTGAACTTCTTTTGATTGGTGATAAGTGCCTTAGAACCTACGATAGAGATATTCTACTTTGTCAAGATTACGGATTCTGTTGCTGATCTAGTATGGTGTAATTAAATCCAATAGGGACTATGGGTAGAACTTTGTTAGAATGGTCTATTCTGCCAGACTCATAGCAGCCTTTGGCTGTGTTTTATGGAAAAATAAACCCAAAACACCCATGATGTTCTTCTCCTTTCAGATTTATGACTGTTTACTCTTTCCTGTGCTTAGTAACAGGAATCCTCATGTATTCCATTTGAAGTAAAATACTTTAAGCATGTTTTCAGTACTACTTAAAAGATGCATCTTTGGAAGGAGAAAAAAAAAAAAAGAAGTACAAGGACATTATATGAAACACTAGAAATATTTTTATACTAGTAGCATTTTGAAATGCAGTTGTCCCATGTTGACTGCTGGAGGTTTTTGCTAAACAGCACATAACAATGAAAAATACTCAAATGCTAAAAATACAGGATTACCACATGCTTTGACCTGTGGTCAGTGACTTGGCAAGAGTAGCCTTGTATTGTTTGTTCAAAGTTTGTTTGAAGAGAACAATTATAGGATGATAGTTAAAAGCACTGGTATATTCTTTTTAAAGAGTAGAATAAAAACACACCTTAAAGAAACAGTTTTTTAAGAATTCAGATGGGCTACATTAAACAAAATAGGAATAAAAAGGAAACGTATGCTGCTGCATTTGAAAAACAACTGAATTCTGGTTGTTGAAAAAGTGGTTATTTTTGCAAATTGTGTATTTTCTGTGTGCGTTTTTCTTATGATATTTTGAAAACAATATACCGCAGAATCTATCATCTCTTTATATGGTAGCCTCTCTTTGCCTTCACCTGCCTGGATGAAAGGAGACCTTCAATGGATTTTTAGCAGAGATTGAAGGTAGTGATTATTACGTGGGTAAAGTAACAGGGGCTAAGAAAGGTGATGGTGTGATTCTTTGATACAGAAATTTGGTTTGCATCAATGAGAGCGTGTGGGTTTCTACAGTACAGTTTAGCTGAGTTTATGCCATACTTTTGATTAAATTAGTTCTGTAATGTGAGTGTTTCAGTTTTCTTTCTTGTTTTTGTTTTTATTCTGCTGTGTAGGGTCAATATGTCTGCCTTTTTGCCCTTTTCCCTGACTCATCTTTGTTCCTTCAGTAGTTGGTGCTGTTTGACAGTTGGCAGTGAAGGGAGATTGGCATTTTCTTGAGCTTTTCTTTTGGGTGTATATAGTTGCTCCCTGCTTTGAGGAACTGTTACTTGTAGTTAAGATGAGTGTGAGCCATGGACAGCAACAATCAGATAAGAGAGAACTGTCATCTTACTGAGCTGGAGAGCTAGAGCAGTGTGTGGAAATATGAGAATATCCATATATTGTGACCTTCCTATTTTTATTTAGTTTGGATGGATTGGGAGTTCAGACAAACTTCACTGCTTTCCTTGGCTGCTCCTGTTGCCAGGCAGGAGAGAGAAGATGCGACTCGGACTGTTCCTTTGGGAACAAGTCCAATAGAAGATCTGGGTGGAATGAAAAATGCTATGCTCCATGTTTTCCCTAGTAAAATTGAGTGGAGTAAGAAGTGTACCTTGTGACCAGCTAAAAACAAAACAGAAATCCCTCCCCAACCCACTTTCTTTTTAATCTAGGTAATTTTAAAATTTATAAGGTCGTTTGAATATGACCATTAACTCTCATCAGGGTTGTAGTTATGTTGATCAAAAGTATTTACTTGCATAAAAATGTTAGTGAACAAGTGGACAATTGCAGGTCACTATGACTATGCAGTGGGAATCTGTGAGTCTTAGTAAGAGAATGGAAAACTGTATCACGTCCTCATTAACTTCATTAGGCTAGGGGAGCAAGCAGAGCTGTGCTTATGTATCTACAAAAATTGTTAACTTTGAAAATCTTGACCTGTGTTTCCCACAAGGCTGCCAGCTTAGATTATGTGTTGATACTTTTTTATTTGACTTAAAAATGTAGTGTTGGAAGAGATTTTGAGTGTTAGTTGTCTGTCCACCATTTTTGTGCATAGTCAAAAATAAGTAAAAAGTCCTTTTATGACGCTAATCTATAGTGTTCTTGAAAGTTCTCGTAACCAACTTGCTCTGGAATCTAATGGACTTTTTTTTGGATCAACTTTCTAACAATATATAATCTAAATTACCTTGCTGATCAGTTTTTGTACTGCCTTCTGTAAATGTGAAGACTTATGAGATTTTTGCATATTTTATGATTATTATATTCTACATCATTCCAGCGTATTCTCTATTCTAGACTAAACCTTTCCAGTTATATTAATTGTACTTCAAACTTCATATTTTCTTACAAGCAAGCAAATAAAATTTTGTGTTTTTGTTGTTCGCTCTGGACTTTTTTCAATTTGGTCCTTTATTTTTAATTTGTTAGTGATCAAAATTGCATATGGAGCTTTCTTTTTCTTGAATAGAGGAAGAATTTCTCCTTTTGTTTTTAGTTATTTCCTGTAATTTACAAATAACATCTTTGTTAATATACTGCATGATAATATTTATTTCTTTTGTAACATCACTTCTTTGTTTGTTCTTCCATGATCTTCCCAAAGACAGCAGGTTCTAAATATGGATGGCTTCTCTAGAAATCTGTTGGGCTCTCTGGCTGTCTCCATACTTGATGATTATTTTGTAACCATATGTATGTAAATTTTGCAATATTTTTCTCTCTTGTTCTGTAGGTTATATGCTAAGAGCATCCTTACTCCAAGGTCTTGTTTTTGTGTTTTGGTTTTTTGAAATGTTCTAAGCTGGTTTTATTTTTGTAGATGCTAAAGTTAAGCACATTGTTTCATTACGCTAAAATACTCTATCTCCCCAGCATACATGTGACATTTAACTGAGTGATCACTCAAAACAGGAATTTAAGGAAATAAGAAGCAAGGCACAAGTCTTCTTCCTTCTGTAACTTAAAAATGTTTGAAAACAATCTGAGGCAAGGTGTTTTCTGCAGTTGAATTGGCTTTAATGAGTAATGAGTTTCCAGTGATCCAGAATATTTTGGTTGTTCTGGAATGTTAAATGAATGATACTTGGAGATATACATATATGTCATTACTTTTTATCAGTGGCACTGGTTTTATTGTAACCTTATCACTCATTAACATACCCTGTAATGTTTAAATTTGTAACTAGCTTTTTGCTGAGGACTTTCTGTTTATTTGATTTAATGGATTATAAAGAGAGCTAGAAAAAATATTTTATTAATATTATTTTTTATCCTTAGTTTTTGGTTGGCATGTTCCAGTAATCTTTAGCCTTTCCTAAAGAAGGAGATGACAGTGTATGCTAAAAATAATTTGTTTTGCTTTTTTGGGTAAAACTTAGCTTCTGTTTGTTTGTGTAAACTTTAGTGATTTCACTTGGGGAAAATAAACATGCTGATACTCTGGATTAGCAGAAGTGATGAAGATACGCTGAGGAATGCTGTGTGAAGTCTTTGACTAGTCATCACCTTAGAGCTCCTGTTTTTGATACTGCAGTTTTGGTCAGACATTCTTTGCTTGTAACCTTTACCATTCAAGTTTGGACTGGTGCTAATTGTAAAAGGAAAATAACAATTTTTCTTCTGTTTTCACTTTGTGTTTATAGAAAGGGCTATATGATGCAATGCTGTGAGAGGTTTGGAAGTGATGACCCAGGAGAGCTTTTCTGGTGCTGTGTTTTCCTTGTTTGCTGCTTTCACAAAAGTGGCTTTTAAATGTGCTTGTACAGGAAGTAAGTTTCCAAGTGTTTCCTCTTTCCCAGTCTCATTTCTAAGAAAATGTAGTAGGGAGCACCAGCTAATTCCAGGGCCCTAAATGTTAGTTTGATACAAGTTTATTGCATGTTTCCCAGCATACAGTAAACAAATGTTTAACAAATCTACTTCTTTTTCTTTTTCCCTTTTTTTTTTTTTTTTTTTAACTTCTAGACAGCCTTCTCAGTGACATATCTCTGTCACACAGTTTACATTTCGAGCTCAAGGAAGATTAATTCCTCGGAGAGCGGAGTTGCACATGGTCGTTTGCTTTGGCACAGCAGTTCACCTTGCTCTATTTAGCAGTCAGTGACAGCCTGACTATAGTCTCTGGGGCCACTGAAGAAGGAGTAATCTTCTTACAGCCTAGAACGAATCCCAAATCCCTCCGAGAAGGAGAATTCCTCTAGGGCCTGCTCTATTAAGAGAAGGGTGTTTCCTTGCAGAGTGTCTGCATTTCTCTAGTGGGGCAGTTACATTAGTGGGAGTTTGCAGAGCAAATAAAAGCAGAGACTTTGCAAAAGAAAGTTTTTGTCATAAAGCAACTGTTTTTGCCTTTTAGTTCACAGCTTCAGCTCTTGGGTGTCTAAGCAAATATTTTAATTCTCACATCTGGCAAGGAGGGCCTGTCATTCTAACACAGCTTTTCCTTTCTTACTTTCCATCCAATAACCAAAAAAAAGCTCCCAAACCCTGCAAGATGCCAATATACTTATCTCTGCTGATCACAGCTATCCTATTACACGAGTAGCTAGGAATACATAGCTAACAGTAAACACGGCTTCGTTAGATATGTGTTTTAATTTCTCCTCTCTCATTCTCCCTTACCACCCTTTCCCAGATCTAGAAATTAATTTTGGCATGAAATGTTGGTAAGCGCTTACTTTTCAGGGCTGGGAGTGCTCGGAGGTTAGAAGTGTAGCTTGGTGCCGGCTGAAGAGAAGTTATTTGATATTCTTTTCCTGGGAAGTGACTGCAGGTTTCTGTGTAGAATTTTACTTAAATTCATTGCACTCAGTTCTCAGATGAGAGATTTTGTTGTAGTGTGGCATTTCACACTCCTTTTGTAGTTTTAGACTCACATTCCCTACTTATTAAGCAAATTGGGTGCTTTAATGTGATGCTACAAGTGCTCATTAAAGCCATTTTTCCACCAGCTGATCATTATTTCTCCCTTTTTGATTTTTTTTTAATTTCCTTTTAAATTGAGAAAGCTAGCCAGCAGAGATTTTTATTCCATTTGTCAGTCCTTTTCGATTTCCATGTAAAATCGTTGATTCCTTTTTCTTGTTGTTGTTGTTCTTAGAGCTCTTAAATACTTGGATCAACTGAAAACAAAATTTCTAAGTAGCCTAAAAAAGATTGTTTGTGTTATTCTCACCCGGTTGACGCAGGTGGATGCTTTGTTTGTGGTACCAGACACAGTAAGGACTCTCTAATCTTCCAAAAACTACTTTTCCAAGTGGGTCAAATGTTTCAGGAACATGAGGCAGCTTTCTGAATCCCATTTCTGAATTCACGTGACTCATCTGGGAAGGGTGAAACACAGGAGCTGAAGAAACAGGGCTACAAACTTTGGTAAAACTGTGTTATTTATTTTTCATAAACTTATTTCAAAATTGATGTTTTTTATTGGATAGGAACGCTTAGTGCCATAGCTGGTATCACAGAATGGTTGAGGTTGGAAGGGACCTCTACAGATCATCTAGTCCAACCCCCCTGCTCTAGGAGGGACACCTAGAGCATGTGGCACAGGGTGGCATCCAGGCAGGTTTTGAAGATCTCCAGAGAAGGAGACTCCACAGCCCCTCTGGGCAGCCTGTTCCAGGGCTCTGTCAGCCTCACAGTAAAGGAGTACTTCCTGACATGGAGAGGGAACTTCTTGTGTTTCAGCTTGCATCCATTAACTCTTGTCCTGTCACAGGTCACCACGGAGAAGAGTTTGGCCCCATCCTTCCTACATTCATCCCTCAGGTACTTGCACATGTTGATCAGATCTCCTCTCAGTCTTCTCTTCTCCAGACTAAACAGGCCCAGCTCGTTTAGTCTTTCCTCATACCAGAGAGGCTCCAGTCCCTTAATCATCTTTGTGGCTCTCCGCTGGACCCTCTCTAGAAGCTCGATGTCCCTCTTGCCCTGGGGAGCCCAGAACTGCACCCAGTACTCCAGTTGCGGCCTCGCCAGAGCTGAGGAGAGGGTCAGACCTCCCTCGACCTACTGGCAACGCTCCTCCTGATGCAGGCCAGGATCCCATTGGCCTTCCTGGCCACGAGGGCACATTGCTGCCTCATGGTCAACTTGTTGTCAACCAGGACTCCTGAATTTCTCTCTGCAGAGCTGTTCTCCAGAAGATCAGTCCCCAGCCTGTACCGGTGCCTAGGATTATTCTTCCGCAGGTGCAGGACGCTTCACTTGTCCTCGTTGAACCTCATGAGGTTCCTCTCTGCCCAACTCTCCAGCCTGTCCAGGTCCCTCTGAATGGCAGCGCAGCCCTTTGGGGTTTGGGCCACTCCATCTGGTTTGGTATCAGCTGCAAACTTGCTCAGGGTGCACTCTGTCCACTCATACAAGTATTGTTTTCTTTTCTGAAATCTACATCATAATATGGATTCTTTTTTTCACTTTAATGTGTATTTTGAGTATATATTATGAAAATATTTTTTTCGGGGTGGGAAAACCTGCCCTTAGTGTTGATCAGATAGTCTTTTCTTGCAGCTTTACATTATAGAATATCCGTGTGGTAGGTAAGTGCATCAACGCATAAAGCACCACTGATGCAGTGTAACACGGTGGTACTAGATTATCCAAGCATTTGTTAATCTTGGTTTAACCCATTTTAAACTTGCAGCAGCAAAATTTGCTTTTTCTCCTTTTAAAACACTATTTTGGTAGGTATGATTGCTTTAGAAGACATATCTATGTGAGACGTTGCATTTTGTCAATGCTTTCCATATATTGGGTAGTATTTGCTTAATGCAATATAGGGCATGAAAGTATATTCTGAATTACCACCCCCGCACGAATTATAGATTGGAAAGCAAAATAAATTTACAAATACAATCTTCACGTGTTTTATAATATGCAAAAGATCCTTGGTGGTTTGATGCAAATGTCTGGACGGTGGATATAGTCTTTGTGCAGAGATTTTATTTTGTTCTGTAAATATGTTTTCATATCTTGGCAGATGAGCGTAGGATCTGCCCTTAGGGTTGTGCTGGCTATGTGGGAGCTTCATACGGATGTGTTTTGCTTGTAGCTGGGGGTCCCTGGCCCTGAGGAGAGCTCTACTTTAACTCTGCATTTAGGCGGTCTGTGCAGTGGCTGATCAGAGAACTGTGCCTGACAAAAGTATGAGAGCTATCCATTGTCTTTACCATGTTCCTAGCTAGAAGTAGAAAAGTATTTTCTTAGCCGGTTGCCTGCATAATTGCAAATTTATGGCATGCAGACAAGATATTGAAACATTCCTAAAAGTGTGAAGATATGTTGTGTTGTATTGGTTGCTTACAGACACACAGGGCTCATACATCATATTGATGATTTCACCTCCAAAACGCTGTTAACTCTTGTACAAGGCACCTCAGGAGGTAGTGGTAAAACTCTGCACACGAAGTAGGCTTTCACAGCAGAAGAATGCAGGTGCAAAACAGAAAAGCCAGCATTTTTGCAAATGGTTTTGATTGTTTTCTCTGCAAGACATAGGAGCACCAGAATATTTTTAGATTAAAAAAGATTAAAAAATTATCCATTGCGTTTGTGATTGCTTATATGTTTGGGTTAGTATTTATCATTTGAAATATCCATAATGCTATCTTAGGCATGTTAATTAGGTTTCAACTTTTCCTATTAGTGCTGGAAGGCTCTGTCTGATACAGTTGTTTTTCTGTCTCTTCTTGAATGCAGCACAGCTGCCTTGTGATGTCATTAGCTATTTAGATGGCAGAGAAAGTGGGAGAGGAAGAGAATTAAAAAGACAGTTTTTAAGAGAAAAAGTGTCTTCAGTAAGCAAATTATTTTTGTCGGTTTTGTTTTGATTAGGATATGGAATAACAAGTAAAGTCTGATTGCCACAAAAGAAAAAACATCTGGAGAGTTTAACTGGGGCAGTTTCAGGAACTTTTTTGTGGCGTGTTTGATTTTTGCCCCAGTACTTGCATGAACTCCTTCTCTGTTCTTGCTAATACTCATGCCTTCAGGTAGAGGAGCGCAATCTCTTCTCAGTGTTCAGTAATTCTTTGGAATTAAAACCTTATATTCAGAGATTTTTGAGGAATGCTCGACTCCCTGCTCTTCTATGGAAAATGGACATAGCCACCGAGATCATTGCAAAAGATGCTGAGTATTTGTTGGACAAGCTGAGTGTTCATGTTTCTGTTTCCTCTTGTTCCAAAGAGAGGAACTCCTTTGTAGGTGATGTTCTGGTTTGCTCATAACTGCGTGAGAACTTGTGGAGGTTTTCTTGGGCTTCAGGATTGAGCAGGTGAGGGTTAAAAGAGATGAAGGTTATTTTGTCATCTGTGATTTTGTAATCTATTACTGCTTTTGTAATGAAGGATCTTGGTCAGGTGACAAATGTTTCTTGACCCTTTCCTTTGAAATACATCCACACTGGCACACACATGGGTCTTGTGAGAGGGCAGAAAAGTTTATTGGTTGGCACTTCTAGAGAAGCAACTGGTAAGAAAATATCAAATGGCAAAAAAAGGCGTTGGAGGAGTTGCATGTAATATAAAAGTATTTTCCATATTATAATCAATGGAAAGTATTAATTAGAAAATATATTTATAAGATGCATTCAGTGGAAATATGAAAATTTGTTTAATTTTAATGGTTAGTTGAAACTGTTATTGTGAAAAAGGTTTTAAGTCATTAAAAAGACGGACAGTATATTCTAGTGATTGCTCATGTAATCACTGAAGATAGTATGGGATAAGGAATGTTACTGGAGAATAGCGAACAAAATTTTGTGCTAACATTAAAAACCTCATAGCTTGCCTACCAGCTTAAACCTATGAAAATAGTGAATTTTGGTTTGCATGCTCATACACTTACAGCAATCTGAACAAAAGCTGATTTTCTTTGGGGATCATTGTACCTTTTTTCATGTACGCCCTCAGAAATGGGAAGTGGGGTGGGTAATGATAGTAAAAATGAAAATTGGTTTATGCTTATGCACACATGTTTATATTTCTAAAACACATTTTTTGTTTAGAAGAAAAATAGAGATTTTCTTGGAAAAAAAATGTAACACAGGTATTGATGTGTTACCTTCAAAACGCTGTAAAGGCTGCATTAAGGGTATTCTTTTGACGGTAAGATATCTATAGGAGTAAGGCATAATTTGCTTTCCCAGACCTTTTCTAAGGATACACGAATAAATATCTGTTCATTCAGGACTGCCTTTGTGTCAGTACTGAAATGTTTGAAGGTTGGTTATTAGAAAAATATTACAAACTCCAGTTTAAATTTCACATAAAAGAGTGCCTAGTGCCTTACTTTCATCCGGACTTTCCTTAGAGTGGAAAAACCGTGTTTTTTTTTTTTTTTTTTTTCCTAAACACAGCAAATATGATAAGCAATTTTAAAAATCAGAAATCTGTTTCTGCTGAAGTATGGCTTGAAGAGGGGCCAGATAATATTGAAGATGCTTGCAGGAAAGTGTATTGGCTCTCAGCTTCTTAAAACTACTGAGCTAAGCTGACTCAGAAGAAGTGACGTATAGAAGACGTTGAACGATTAATTCCATGAGTGCTGGAACAGATTTGAGCTTGGCTTCCTACTTACTTGTATCCACACTCAACTGTGGCCATTGCAAAGCTTTTTCCAAATGTGTCTGAGATGCCTGCTCCTTTGTCAGGTTTAGATGGCATCAGCTCCTGTTAAATGGTGTAGGGAAGGGCGGTGGGGTTATTATTTGTCCCCCTACTTTTCCTATGCTCTGCTCTTGCCTGGACTTTGTGGTGAGGCTCTTTGCTGTAGGTCACTTTATTCTCCCCTTTCACTCATCTGTTGCACTGCTTTATTAAAAAAAAAAAAATTGTCGACGAATCTATCTGAAAGGGGAAAATAGGGACATATATGTCGTCTAAACTATAGTTATTTTCTGAGAAATAACAGTAAGATTTCCAAATAAAACCTTTTGATTTAGTTTCCATACAGATGATATGTAGAAAAGCTGTGTAGATTTATTTATCTCTGAATGAGAGAGTTACAGGTAGGCTATAGTAGTAGTTTGACTGATTTTTAGATGGCTTGTCTATACATTTTATTTTTGTTTTTAATGTATTTTTTCATATTTTATTTATAATACAGCTGTACTTATTCCCTTGTGATTTTTTTCTTTTTATGTTGTAAATGTTTTGAATATTTGTTTTGAAGTTCTTTTCTTAGTCTTGTATTGTCCATTTATGTTTGACAGTATGCATATTGTATTTTGATGTGATTGTGCTTAATTGGTCTGTTGGTCTGTTGTATTTTGTGTACCCAATTATACAGCAGCAGATTCAACTAAAAATATTACATGGTAACACCTTATATGTTTATACTAAATGAGCAGCATCTTTTTTTTCTATATGTATTTTTCATCTGGAAAATGTCTTGTCTTTTTTTTTAATTTGAAGTTCTGCCTTCACAGCAATATTTTGATTCTAACGCTTCCAGCATGATGTAATGGTTCCAAACCCAAATCTTAAAAATCTAGAAATTTTGAAGTGAAGATTATACAAAAATGCAATTAAACAAATTTTCCATGGCTATATCTGATGGATTACAATATTTTAAAATATTTATTCAGAGACAAAGACACTGTTTTGTTCTTTCATTCATTCTTATTTTTTAATGCAGTTATGATGCCACTGTACATGGAGCTGGCAAATGTTAGATGTGATGTCTCCCTGGGTTTAAAAACTTGCAGTCAGTCGCAGAAATAGCACAGGTCTGGATCTGTTCAGAAATCTTTTCCATTTTATTGTACGCTGCTGAGTGACTGTTCATGGCTAAATTTGTAGTGAAATGTAGTTAGTTAAGGAGAATATGATAAGAAACTTGCTTTGGGTTGGGAAGAAAAAATCAGGCATTGACTTACTTATACTTTTTATGGTGTCATGTTGCATCATGTTAATAAAAGGGATGTTTATATTTTTTGGTTAAAACTTTCTACCTTTTTTTTTTAATGAGAAGTCTTGGTTGTTCACTTTCAGTTGATGATTCTGAGCAAGGTCTTCCTTATAGAAGTGCCTAAAGAAGCTCTAAATATAAGCTTACCACAAAGCTGTATCCATTTTTTTCTGTATGTTTGATGATTTTACAGTGAAGTGCTAATCTTTTTTGAGAAACACTATACGAATGTATCTAGTACTTTGTAACAATTGAGAGTGTATAGATGGTAATACTAATTTTTTATTAATTTTCATTGATAGCAAGAAAGAAACTTTAGAAAACCATTCAGTAAAAACAGAATGTTTCAGTATGCCTGGATTAAAATCATTTTGTATGAATATTTGTTCCAAAGGTAATTCTTTACTGGATAAATTTTAGGTAATTCCTTAGACTTGAGAACTAGTTGTAAGTTGCAGAAGAAGTTGCAGATCTTTCATGTAAAAAAATTGTGAATGATCTCTGTGAAGACAATTTACTATCTGTAAGATAGGCTTCTTCCCCACTGCCAGAAGGGTATTTTAAATGTTTATTGTTATATTAACTTGTATATAACTGGTTTGATGCTAAGTCTGTGTGACTTTTTCCTTTATATTTTATTTGGTTCTAGAATGCAGAATTCTTCTATCCTCATCATCTCTGTGTTAATCTTGAACATAATTCTGCTGTTTTTCGCTTGTGAACTGAAGTGGCAGCTGAAAGCTGAACTTTCCTAGCCTGCTGCAGTGTATTTGACTCAGCTGTCACTCCTAGGGAGCTTTGCAGAACTTGGTCGCATTGTGTGACTGGATGAGAATTCATTCTCTGCACATTACTCCAGGCTCAGTTAAGGTGGCTGCTATTTTAACATTGCTGATATAGTCATTCTTTGCTAAATAAAATGATGACCATCTCTTTGTAGCATTTTTGTAGTTGAAAAAAGTAATACTAATTCAAAAGTCATTTTTATTATTAAATACATATGCAAAAAAGGAACATCTGCCTTCCAAATGTTGTTCAATGATAGTAATTAAAAGGTTAAATAAAAGCTGAGGCAAGCTTTGAATTTTGAAGCATTTGCAACAGCTAGTAATCTGACTTACTGCAGACATTTTTGTCAAAGTTGAAAAAGTTAGAGCTAATTAATTTCTTGGGAGACATATGATGAAATTGTAGGTGTGATAACATATTTGAGTAACATATGGTCGTTATGGGGCACCTTTCTAATGACTGAGCACCAAGTTAAATATAGACTTCCCAGTTTTTCACTTCTCCTGTTACTGGTTCTTTGTTACTACAATTTCAACTATCGTATATTCCATCACATATGAAATAGATTTTTTAAAAAATATATTTATAAGAAATTTTTAAAAAATACTATCACAGTGCTCAACTTTGGTAAAAATTTACTGAGCCTTCTGAGGCAGATAATTCAAACCTTTTTTTCATTGCCTTCTGATTTTGATAACAGTGTAGGGCATTAATTGAAATTATATGCATTTTGACCCTTATTTAATAAAACATGGAACTTTCTGCTGAGTGTTTAGGGGTGTGCTCTCAAAAGCAGGAGTGAAAATATTTTGGACAGATGGGTAGGAAGTGCGTGTTGCTCCCCCTATGAGTAATATATTGAATCTTACTTTAATAAGCTATTGTAATTTATTATGTCATAAAAAGGAGGACAGAAGTATTATTAGAACAATTTCTCATTCAGTCTATAAAGCCATAGAAAATTGCTTTATATCAGGTTTTATGGAAAGTTGAGGCCAAGAATGGGTGATTTTTGCCAGTTCCAGGAAACTGTCTATAAAGAATGTGTTAGAATAACTAAATAATTTCTTTAGTAATAAAAGTAATTAGAAGTTTACCTAACTTTAATTATTTTATTTATCTATTATTATAATTTAGAGCATAGGTGAAAACTTCTGTTATTTCAGTGTCAACAAGTAATATGAGCAGCTGAATAGATAATATAGTAATAGTGACGTAAAAATAAGGAAGCTAACAAGGATATTTTATGTGAAAGTGAGCAGGAGAAAAAATAAAGGAGAAAACTGCATGTCCCCACACCATGAGGGGAAAAATATACATCAATTAGGGGATAAACGTGTGTGCGATTTGTATTTCGAAATGAGTGATTTTTCTTTTTTTTTTTTTTTTAACTCAGTTTTGTGTGTATTTCAGTATCAAATACAAGAAATTAAGGGTTTGTTACATGATTACTGTATTTAAAAAAAAAAAAAAAAAAGGAAATACGTTCATTTAATTCCAAAGAAACTCAGTTAACATTATTTCCCCGTCAATTTTGCATTCCTGGAGATTATGCTGTGTTATCACAGCATTGGAATTGATAGTAGCTGACACTTCACATTTTAAGTCTTGTAATAAAGCTTATAGCTGTGACTACTAAAAGAAGGAGTTTTAGCTGTTATAAGAAGCAGTGCAGCAATTATTACTTTACTTGGGCCATTCCCTTCTTACAGGAGAAAGAAAATTTATGCTGGTAAGGAGAGAAAAAAAAATCCCATATTGTTTGGAAGAGCTAAATAGAAAATTGTGTCTTGGAAGCTATAGAGTTAGAGAGGAGAAAAATATTATGAGAAGGATAAGGTTGGAAGTTTCATTTTCACTTAGCCAAGATCTGTAGCAGTATATACAACATAATTCAGATTTTCTGTCTTGCATGACTACATTTCTTTTCCCCTTTTAGGTAGTTTTTGCTGAAGGGGAGCTTTAATATGTTTCTTGCTATTTTATGTATTTGGAGAATTCTTGGCAAGTGCTTTAGGTGGAGAACAGACTTGATGCATGGTTTCTACCAGTTAAATCATTGTGTTTTGCTGCTTGTTTTCTTTTGGTTACACCCGAGACTTATGATGTGTACTAAGAATTATTCATGAAAATATTTTGAATGGATATAGTAGATTTCCTATAGAATCAAGTTGCTCAGAGCCTGTCTACCACCAATACTCTCTGACTGATCAAAGTATTTACTTAACTTTTATTGATTTAAATATTTGTTTTATTTAATTAAATATTTTATATTAGTGATGTGTTGAGAGCATGATTGCAGAAATAATGTAGGTAGTTTAAAGCCTATAATCACTTTCACTGGGTTTAACGCTACATGAATTTGCATTTCAGAACTTTAGCAAATAGAAGGAGTCCTGTAATCTTCAGCTGAGCTTTGTCTAAATTAAATGAATTTTCTAAATAAATTATTCTTTAGCGGGAAGTGCCTGAGCACCTGTTGGTGGCAACACACGCAGAGAGGTGTGGGGAAGAAGATTTAAGGCAGGTATCCTCAGTCCTGTAAGCTTGCTACGCCGTGTATGTGAAATGTTTGTATGTTTTTGTTTTAGCCTTTTTGCCTATGAGTAGGTGTGTTTAATTTCTGAAACATTTACATCTAAAAGCAATATATACTTACTGTGCATAAATTATAGTGGCAGATGTGATGAGGTCAGCATTTGAGCTATTCACATCTCTAGTTATTTATTCTTAAAAATCCCTTAAGCCCTGAAGGGACTAGTGATCAGGGAGGAGAGTGTATGTTAAAAATCTAATTAAAAAAAAAAAAGGAAAAAAAAAAAACCATCTTGTGGCACATGATGAACTCTCACATCTAAGCATTTTTGGATGCTTTCATAGCCATCTGTAGAGGATGGATCATTGATTATGCATCAACCAGATAAAAGAGATCATTCTGATACATTTCTTCACCAAATTTTCTACTGCAAAATGCTGTGGCAGCTTGATCAAATGATAAAAATATTTTTTAAGGGGTGGTAATAAAAGCACCTTGTATAGCCAACGTAGAGTTTATGCTACAGTGAAAGGTTGAGTTTCTGTTAATGGTTTCTGATAGCTGTGTGGAATAATAGGAAGAAGAAAAGCCTTCATGAATCATTATTAAAATTAGTCATCACCAAAAGAAAAAAGACCATTATAAATACAGTTTTGCTGTAGCTTCTCTTTCAAGCTGTACAGTATAAAGATAATTTTGACAAAATATTGGCTTCTAGTTAAAAGTTTGAATGTTATGAAGCTAATGAAAAAAACTTGTTGTCATACAATATTAAAAGCAAATTTACCATACACGTATCTTTCAAAAGATAAGGTGTAGTACCTTAAGAATGCATATAAGCCCAGATAGGTTCTGTACTAAGTATTTGTAGACAGCTATGGCTTACAATTGTGAGTAGAGAAAGGAAGACTTCCATAGTTTCATGATGTGCTATAATATTTTATGTATATATATATATAGGTATATGTAGGTAGGATAAGATAATTTAGAATAAATTTTTGTTCCATGCTTGATGATTTTGTTAGAGATGTTAACTCACAGGACAAGCCTTGCTTGTCTGATCTGAACTCCAAAGTGATTTCTTTTTAAGGGATTCAGATAATCATAGAGCTGAAAAACAAATCTTTTTGTATACGTTTGTTTTCTCTTTAAAACAATGTTCAGCTTTCAGTATTAAAGTAATTCCAAACACTCAAGTGTTCAAATGTCATGTTTGGAGCATGACATTTTCATTGAGGAATAAATTTGTGCTTACCATCCATCCATGGTTCAGGGTTTTGTTGGAAGTGGGATGTGGTAAATGTTTGCAAGTTTTGTACCGCACTTATGTAAAATTTATATGAGTTTTTGTATTCTAGTACTTCGCAACCTGTTGAAAAATATGCCATTGCAGGAAATAAGTTAGGGAAATTTCCTGTTTTTCGTTGTTGGTTAATACTCATACCAAGTATGAGTATTGGGGGAGTATTAACCTCATAGTTGGTGTTGATCTTTTTTCCCCTTAGAGACCTGTAGATCTCTAGAAAAAATTGCTATGCCACCTCTCTAACAGCTGGCCTTTGAAAAAGAAGGAAATTAAAAAAAAATTAACATATGTAAAAATATTACAATATGTAAAATATTACTACAATATTAAAATTAAAGCAATATAAAAATACGTAAAAATAAGGAGAAACTACTTCAAAGGGAGTGAATCATGACTTCCAGTGCGTTTTCATAATTATTTGCTGGCAGAAGAATGTAACAACTCAATATGCCGAACTTCTGATCTTCGAAAGAAATGCTCTTTCTGACCTCATCACTCACCTGTCTTTCTCCTTCCGCATTCCCTTTCTTTCTGTATACATGGTCTCCTTTTCTTTTGGTCACCATCTCATGCTGCTATTCATTTGCGCCTAAACCTTCCAGGCCTGTTTATTTAACTTCTTTGACTTGTCAGCCCTACCAGAGTCCAAACTTTTGCTCCTCTATTTCTATCCTTCTGAACTTGCGCTCAACTAGTTTCCATCCACCCACCTTCCCACTATGGCCATATCTTGCCTTCTGTCTCCTTTGGCCCAGTACCCTTTGAATCCTACAGTGTGTTTGTCCCACCTTGAACTGTCCCATTCGAACTGCTTCCTTATTTTTATGCTACCTGATCGTCACTAGAGGTAGTGTTTGGAGTGAAAGGAAGAGCCTCTGTGCTCTCGTTTAGTTGCCTAGCGCTGTTGCGGAAAGTTGCTTGTCAAAAAGAGCAATTGCGTGATACGACCCGGTCAGCCCCTGCATCGGGGAGAGAAAATGCTCTGTGTGACAAGCCTTTGGAGAATATGACTGCCAGACTCGCACAAGTCTTGCTGTAGCAGGTGTAAAGTGACTTTTTTTAATATTCATCAAATTTGGGTGGCTCTTCCTACAGACAACTCTGACATTAGGTGAATCCCTTGCTAAATTTCAACTTCTAAATCACACTTCAAAGCCTAATTACTAGAAATTTTCAGTAGAAGGATTACTGTGTTTTGTACAAGACGACAACCTAATTCCCCTAATTCCCTGAGAAATAGCTGGCTCAATTTAACTTGTTTCAACTTGTATTCAACTTCAGTTAAATCAGATTACCAATAGGTAAAATGGGAATTGGATCAGGCTACTCAGGTTACTTCAGTTCCAAAAGGTGATGGTAGCTTTACTGTTGTCCTTGCTTCTCCATGCTTTGAATATGGCAAGAGTTGCTCTTTAGCAACTTCTTTTGTTGCTAAAACATCTTTTGTTGTGCAAGTGGATGTTTGTTACACTGCTAAGGAGGAAGATAATGAGATTGAAAAAAATTGATGTGTATTTCTCTGAAAAAAAATTGAGGTATTTTAGGTGGAATGATTTGCATTATGGGGAAAATGATTTAAAATGCATATACAAAGCTTATAATTTGAGTGTTTATAAAATAAATGGAATGTTAAAAGTTATTTGACAAAAGTACATTACAGCTTGCAAAGGACTTTTAAAAATACCAAGGTGTTTAAGCAAAAGGAAAATCCACACTTGCATATTTCTTTTCCTTTTTTGGAATGATTTGGAATAAATCAGAGTCTTGACATTGTTTGGAATATAATTTTGGAAAATATTTTTCTAATGTTGATTGTGCTAAGAAATTGGTTAGTGGTTACTTCTTGGTTGCCCCAGGAGTCCAGCCTAAGCTTGTTAGTGTCTCAGAGTAACGTGAGTAAAGTCTGGCACTTGGTACAGGTAGTCAGCACACAGGAGGGCTGCGTGTCCAACTTTGCTTCTTACTTAGAACCCTTGAAATCTTCGGTCCAGAGGACCAGAGAATGATATTTACACTAGAGCTCACTTGGGATTTTTCTCTACAGAAATATAAGAGAGTGAACTTTTGCTCTTTGATGTCTGGCAAGACTCTTAAGGTATGGAAAGACTTGAGTTTCCTTCCTGCTAGTGCATTTGGAAGGAGACAGCTTGAAAGGATGGTATATACTTGTTAAGTATGCTCCGTAGGTAAATACAATACAGTATCACTATATAGGCACTTTACTCCCTGTGGAACCTGCTTCTGTTAAAAACTGTTTTGGTTGCTTGAGCTCCTAAGTCTGCTTTTGATGAATATTTCCCCCCCCCCTTTTTTTTTTAATTCAGTTTTTCTTGTCCCTCTGTTATCAGTCTCCCACTGCAAATGCTTATTTAGGTGTAAAACATGGCTATAAAACATTTCTAACATGCGCTGAATTGTCTAACATCTGTTTAAATCATCGGTTTTTTTCACTTTCTGTTATTTTAATGATCCAGCTTCTCTCAAGTCTGCTTCTTCAAAGTCAACATTATCAATGTTTCTTGGGTTCAGTTGCTGTCACCAAAGAGTTTCTTAAATAACAATACCTCATTTAGGAAGCTGTAATCAAGAATTGGCAAAATGGAACAAAACCTAGAAATGTAGAAGAGAGGCAGTCTTTACTGATATTAACCGTGCTTCTAGTTGTTCATAAGCAATACTTATACCACGGCTTTCTGAATTGAGTACTGTTTATCAATAAAATGAAATTGCAGTGCTTCTTTTATTGATGTTAAAAGTACCAGTGATTTTTTTCTCTTTTTTCTTTTTTTGAAAGGGTACTCTTGTCTTGGTCAGACGCTAGAATTCATCTCATCTTTAGATTATACTTCCTCCAATGCACTAGAATTATTTTATATATCCATATACCTGCCCATTAGATGTAATAAATGTGGAGATGTGGGCATCTGACTTGGCTAGGACACCTGATTTCCAAACTAATACAGATACAGAGAAGTATATAGGGAACAGAGAAAGAGGTTTTCTCGACTCTTTTTTTGCAGTTTTTTGCAGTTGGCTTTCCTCTTTACTCATCTGAACAACTCTGTATAGTCACCAGCTTTTGTCACCAACCCACTTACCTTCTTTTCCCCATCATTTATGACTATACTGAAGCCAAAGGTAGACACTGCATGACCCTCCTTTCATTGTTCAAATGACTGTTTACTCTGTTTTTTGTTGCCTGTGTTCTGATTCTGATTTCTTTCTGTTTTTCTAGTTGAGACAATCCTGCCTTTTAAGCTGTAGAAGCCTAGCTTCCTTAACTAGCCTTTGGTTAGGGCTAGTGTTGCATGTTGTTTGGAAATAAGTGGTCTGCATCAAATGGATGTTTTTTTCCTGAGCTAGGTGCTAGTTTTGTCTCTTAAAAACAAGCAAAAGAAATCCTTTATCTCTCTCTCTCTCTGTCTCTGTCTCATGCACACTTTCTAGTAAATTTGTGTGATTGCTTTTTATTATAGCTACTTCAATGATTTTCTCATATTTATCTGTCTGCATACTAATTCTGTACTTGAGAATAATTTATACTAAAATAATTAGTAAGGGCTGAGCTGCCATTCAGGGGGACCTGGGCACACTGGACAACTGGGCGATGAGAAACCTCATGGAATTCAACAAGGCCAAGTGCAAGGTTCTGCACCTGGGGAAGAATAACCCCAGACACCAGTACAGGCTGGGGACCGACCTTGTGGAGAGCAGCTCTGCGGAGAAAGACCTGGGTGTCATGGTGGACGACAAGTTGACCATGAGGCAGCAGTGTGCCCTCGTGGCCAAGAAGGCCAATGGGATCCTGGGATGCATTAAGAAGAGCATCTCTAGCAGGTCGAGGGAGGTGATCCTGCCCCTCTACTCAGCCCTGGTGAGGCCACATCTGGAGTATTGTGTCCAGTTCTGGGCCCCACAGTACAAGAGGGATGTGGAGCTGCTGGAGAGAGTCCAGCGCAGGGCCACAAGGATGATCAGGGGCCTGGAACATCTGCCCTATGAGGAGAGGCTGAGGGAGCTGGGGCTGTTCAGCCTGGAGAAGAGAAGGCTGAGAGGGGATCTAATCAGTGTCTATAAGTACCTCAAGGGAGGCAGTGAGGAGGATGGTGCTGGTCTCTTTTCACTGGTGGCCACTGACAGAACTAGAGGTAATGGCCACAAACTGAAACACCAAAAGTTCCACAGGAATTTAAGGAAAAATTTCTTGACAGTGAGGGTGACAGAGCACAGGAACAGGCTGCCCAGAGAGGTTGTGGAGTCTCCTTCTGTGGAGATCTTCAAAACCCGCTTGGACGCAGTCCTGTGCCACGTGCTCTAGGTGACCCTGCGTGTGCGCGGGGTTTGGACTAGATGATCTCTAGAGGTCCCTTCCAACCTTAATGACTCTGATTCTGTGATTAACTTGGTCAATATGATGTGCAGATTTTTCGTTTTCAGATTCACGGGGTCTTCTTTGGAGTCTTTCGTAACTCTTAAAGGTATTGGAATCCCGTTAACCCAGATTGCAATTGGAAGAGTGCCGAGGAAGTTGCTTGGGAGAATCTGCCTTGATAATACTTTTTGAATTAATTGCAAATATAAACAAATGCCAAGGTAAACTATCATTTCATAAAGGCTAGAGGTTCTTTAAGAGGATAGTAAAGACACCTGAGAATGTTTTGAAAGAGGGCTATTTTGTTACTTTTTTGTAATGTTACTTCGTTTGTCTTTTCTGGGAAGAGATTGGAGAAAGCACTCAGTGTGGTTTTATTAATTTATGAACCTAAAGAAGTTTATTGCCATGCATTTCTGGCACAGCAACTTGAGTGAAAATCCTCAGAAATGTGATCAGACTTGTAAATCTGTAGTAATTAAAATCTTTTTTTAAGTTAGTCCTTTGCCTGCGAGAATGGCAACAGATGTAAGCATAGATACAGGAGCTGCTGTGAAATGATTGGAAGTTACCAGAAAGGATAGTAATGATTGGTAATGTCCATTTATGGAGTTTACTTTTCAAGAAGTGTTAGATTTTTCACCTGATGTCAAAACTTGGCAACAGTCCAAGATACCTAAGATTATCTTTGGAGAATCTATTATCTATTAGTCATCTATTTTTTTTTTCTCTCCTTTTCATATCCAGAGCTCTTAAAGAAAGATAGAGAAAGGGATTCAATTACGAACAAAGGTAGAGGGAATCATTCACTTTATAGGTTGTCTCCAACATTTCTCTTTCTATACAATTTTTAAAACAATTATGAAGTGGACTTTTTCACTTTAAGAGAGAAAGTGGCACATTAGCTTTTTGTATTCTAGAGTATTTGTTCTACAGAGACTGCATTTGTGCTCTTGAATGGGATTAGGGTTGATTTTAAGATAGAATTCTTCAAATTATTAAAAGTATCATAGCTCTAAACTTACACAAAGTGAGTAAAAAGAGGCTGAAGTATTAAGACAAGACTATAAATATAATGTGTGGGAGGATACAGACTGTAGAACTGAGGAGGGGGGAGAAAAGCATCTAGGAAAGTTACTTTGTTTCTTCCTTACTATGTGAAACTTAATGAAAGAGTGAATCCAACTGATGTTGCCTAAATTACTTATATAATTTATGTGCCCATCTAGTGATATTTATAGTGATAGATATATGAGAAATATATACTTACTGCAATAGATATTCCACAGTATGTAAAAATCTACTGTAGTTTTGAATCTTTGTCAAACCTGTGCTGCGTTGGCTATTTCACACATCAATTGATGCTCCTCTAGTTGGCATCCTGTTGAAACTGTTTTATTTTACAACTGCTCTGGAGTACTACTTAATACAAAGATTTTGGCTGTTAAGGGTACGAAGGTTGTTGCCATCTACTGAGGGTTTTGTAAGTGAAGTTAGTATGTAAATTGCCTCCTCCATAGCCACTGTCATGCTGCATGGATACTAGGAAAGAAGGAAAAGGGGGACAATCAAAGCAGTAGAAACTGTTTTAACGTTATGTAATGAAAGTTTGATGCTCTGGCCCCAAGCCATTGTTGAAATTAACAATAATATAATTTCAACTCTTATTCCATGAGATCTCATTTTCCTTTTGCAACACTGGATTAAGTGTTTTTTTTCTGAGGACTTCCTTAGTAAGGAAGAAAGATTGTTCCCCTCAGCTCCTCAATAACCTGTGCATGTGGAAGACTAACAAAAGTTGAAGATGGGTCCTATCAAAGCCAAAGGCTTCTGAGAAAAAGCTGCTGCTATGAAAGGTGCTCACTCCATTTGGTAGACTCTGTGACAGAAATGCAGAGAGCCTGACTTAGATGTTGCGATAAACATTTTAAACATTTTAAACATTTATATGTAAGCTTGGTGTAAGGATGTATCTGTGGCCAATCTTTATTGGGCAAGGAATAAGGGTCAACATTTTTGAGACTTAGAGAAAAAGAATATATTGTAACAAAGGTTGAGGATTAAAAAGAATATAGGTTCTCTATTAAATCCTTTTTAGGAAGGATACTGCTCTATAACCTAGCTCTTGTTTTAATATTTTTAATACAGTTTTCAATAGAATCTTTACATATTTATGCCTATATTAAAAATGCCTATATATAAAAAAGAATACATATATTAAAAAAGGCTTCTTTTCTTTTTTAATAACTTATGTAACTGTTGCTCTGTATCCATTTTCTTGCTTGCTCACAGTAATGTCTAGAATGAATGGTTATAGGTAACATACCACAAAAAAAGCAACCTCCCCCTCAAGATATTATGCCAAAAAAAAAAAAAAAGTGAAAGTTCTATTGTTCGTCTGTCTACACAAGGAGTAATTTGCAAGTTCGTAGACATATTATCAGCCTTTCTCAGTGATAGATTTAGCCTTAGTTTTAGCAAGGCTGTTCTTTTTGGTTTAGAGTTTGGGGCGACAAGTTCATAAGTAATTTTGTTTTCTCTTTTTTAATTAACTTGTGAACTGTAATGTTTAAAATAACAATCTTTTTCAAAAATAGATACATTGCAATTTTCCTTCATCTCACCTGTTGGAATTTTGTATGCTAAATATGCAGTAATGCAGGTTTCACTAGGCATGCATTAAAACATTTGAATATCATTGGAAGTGTAGTTGTCTTTAGTCTTCATCATTCTGGAAAGCAAGGCATCCTTTTCTTTTGGTTTTAGTGAAAGATACTTGCATGTAAGAATTCAGAGTGTTTGAAGTGAAATTTCCCATGAACAGAATCAAAACTCAAATTATCTGTTAGGACAGGAAAATAGTGAAACTAAAAATGTGAGTCATACAGTTTCTTAGATTAGAAAGTTATTTCAGCTCTTAGCTGAATATTTTAGAAAAAAAAAAGAATTGGCATGCATTACATGTCTCAAAACAAGATAATACTTCACTGTTTGTCATAAACAGCAGTAAGACAAAAAAGTTAATCTTCTGTTTAACTAGCAGACAGTTGCGTCTGTGTGTCCAAACGAAGTGATGTAGAAGTTTGGAATGGAAGTTTGTTACTGGCATTGAAAGATTACGTGTCTGTTGCCATCCTAAAAGGCCTGCTGTTATGATGCAAAGAAAGAGAATCTCGGGATGTTTATAACACATCCGAGCAAACTTTTTTCTAAATTCTGAGTACTTCTTGTCTTGCTGCAATATTTCTCATAATTCACAACAAATAATATAGGTTCAAGTATGTAATTACAGAGCTTCTTTGAATGCAGACTTTCAGGAAAGTTTCAGAATCAACAAATATAAGGCCAGTACCCTGCAGTGCTAATAACTGACTGTACATACTCATTCAGCAACGGCTACTTTCTGGGCCTTATTTTGTCCTTTGTATGTATTAGCAGACGCATTCTGTCTTTCAGTGTTAATTATTAGTGATCTTAAATATCATGTTATTTGAAAGCTTGAGTATGGTGGTTTATTTCACTGATTGTTTAAAGTAAATGTCATTTAGAGAGTCTTCATCCCTACCTGTCTGCTAGGGGGTTGAATGTCATTGATAATCTAGGGAATTAAAGTGAGATTCCAAAACAGAAATAAAATATGAAGAATATATATTTTTATTTTGCTTCAAATGTAATGACAATTGTACATTGAACTCTCACTGCCCACTGTCACTCTTCAAGGAAAGGGATGTGTTGGCTGCACGTTTCAGCCTCTGGAGCTTATGAAAGCAGCCCAGACAGTTTGGTGACCCCAGATAGACCTTTAAGTCTCTGGCTTGTCAGGCAGCAGGGGCAGGGCTCTTCATTGGCATTCACATCACAGGCAGCCACTGGGCTCCGCGCACAGCCAAGGGCTGCTTTAGGATTTAGACAAAGCCACTCTGGCAAAACATCCCAGTTGTCAGGGTAGCTGGCGGTTTCCTAAAGAATGGTTACATAATGGAGAGACTGATAAAAGCGTTAGGATGCAAATTTTTTTTAAAGTAAAAATTAAAAAAAAAAAAAAGAAATGGTGGTAACTTGTGAAAAGAAACATTTTTTTTTCTCTCCTGATGATCTCATTCATTGTTTCCTCCTTCTATTTAACTTCTCAAGGTCATAAATGTAGGTTGCTGTTTAAAACTGTAGTGATGTGAGTCCAAAGGTATTTTGTGAAAGAGGAGAAGGGGATCATCTGAAAGTATGTGGGAATCAACATTTACAGATGTACTAGCTCTATTGGAGATCAGCTATTTGTGTTTCCTCTTACTTCATCTGAGACTGTGCTGCAGTCTGGGAATCCAGCTGTGGCAACCACGGTGACGTTGGAGCGATCCCATGCAGCAGAAGTGACCGCTCTGTTCATTACACCCAGCTGCCTCCCAAACTGAAACTGTGCCCTGCAGTCTCGCCGGTCCCTTTCCAGGTTTGGCCCTGCGAGCGTGTGCTGATGGCCACGTAGGACGCCAGGGCCTGGCGCTTCCTGCTGCTCGCTGCTCCTCGCCGCAGAAGCAGCGTGACAGCAGCCCTGGGTACTGTGCTCAAAGCCATGTGCAGCCCTTTCCCTCTATGGGAGCAGGATATAGGAGGAGCAACTGATGGCCTCTGCAGCGGAGTGGTGAAAATGAGTACCACAAGGCCATTTAAAAAGATTTGTTGTGCTGCAGTGAGAGTGGGGCAGGGCACTCTAGTCTCCATTACGATGTGCTGGCTCGGCTATGGATATTTTGGCTTAAGCAATTTCATTTAGTCAGCTGTAGTTGTAAATGCATTCATTATATTGTTTTAGTTATAATATGGCGCTGTTTAACAAACGGCTTTTAAAAGTGTACTTATTTGTATAACTATTGCTCTCTCAGCCCTTTTAAATACTGCTGCAACCACTAGACAAGGCTTTTTTTAATAAATAACAAACCTGTACAGTGCTGTCACTGTGCTGAAGTAGGATTTCAGAGACCACAGATGCTTGCTATAGGGATATGACTTTGTTTAAGTCTCTTTTTTGCAGGAAATTAGGAGGACTGAGGAGTGGAGGAAACCAGAGAACATCTCTTAAAACGGAGGTTTTTGAATGGGGAATGGGAGTGCATTTTTTTCCGGAAACTCACTGTTTGGGAAGAATAGGAAGAGGCAGTTCTGCTGCTAAACCCCTGTTGTAACAGTTTTGAGGGGTTGTGTTGAAAGACTTAACCAGCAGCAACTTCAATTCCTAGCAAGAAAACCGGGATACTGACATGCTTTCTAGGTAGTCAGTGGGCAGCATGAACGCTACTTTTCTAATCATAAGCAGTTAATTAAACAAGAGGAAAAAACAAAATCAGTTTGGGAAGCTGAACCATCCATAAAAGAAGCATAATATTTATGCCCAATAATTGTGACCCACATCTACAGAGTGCGGGCTTGCTGAAGTACCTGGCCACTAATCCAGCTTTTCTAGATATATTCTGAGATAGTTACGTGCGTGACCTGTGTGGAGTCATTGCTACTACAACCTACAAACTTTCTGAAAGGAGTTTTGCCTTTCCAACTATCAAATGAATTCTTACAGCCAAAGATTACACATCTAAGTGGGATGGCTGGCTAGAGCACGGGACTGCATTACATAATTTGGAGAATATTGAGTGTAGCTGGATTGGCTGTGCTTTCTTCAACAATGAATACTGTATTTTCTCTGGCATTGCACATTAGTTATCCTTAACAGGAAGTCTTCAAAATAATATGAAAAGTTACTGGTAAGACCTGTGCAGGTGTGATGCTTTAGCCTGTGTAGCCCCATACCCTTCCATGCCTGCTGGCTGACGGCCAAGAAGGTGTTCCTTGGAGTCCTGAAGGAACAACTGTGCTTTCCCATCCAGCTTCACCCCACCTGCTCACCTGAGTTTTGTAAGAAGTGACAGGTTCTTCCTAAAGCTGCTAGGTCTTCCTGAGAAAATCCAGCAGTCAGATCTGACTTACTCCTGTGTAATGTTTTTGTAATGACTACATAGTGTTTTGCAGGAGGAATTAGAGCAGTAGTTTTGTATGGACACGTGCGTAGGGCCTTAGAAAATAGCGTAAGCTTGGTACAGAAGTTGCTGCCCCTTGCATCTACCCAGATCTGTTTTTAGAAAGATTTCACCTTCCAACAGGACACATGCATTCAAGGTGCATTTATGGAAAAAAGGGACCCTAAAAACAAGTTTAATGAAAAGTGGTAAATCAGAGGTAACTGTAAAGCTATAAAGCTCCAAATGGTCTTGCATTAAAATTATGCTCATTTTTCTCTTCTCAGGAATCCATGGCTAATTAGTGCCTTTTGGTTGTTCTTTAACTCAACTGATTCATTTAAAACTTATATTTTCAAAGCATTTCTTTAGAATGTTTTCATATTAATCTCAAACACATGATTAAATACATGCCCTGGATTATAGCGAGTACAAACATATGCATAGACTTTGTAAGATGTTGGTGGCTTGCAAAGCTTTAGCACTTTCTATCAAATAACGTGTATTTATTTGCAAATGCTGATGGTGACCTGCAATGAAAGACCACACTCTCTCATGTACAGTTGGTAATTTATATTAAGAGCTTGAGAATCCTACATGTAACACTAATTGTGGTGTTTCTTTATATTTGAATATAGAAGCTAAGTATGCATATGTCCATGTGTCAGTCTTCATTTTATTTAGAAGATCTCCTAGATTTTTGTGTTTGTCAAAAAAGAAGTAATGGTGAAAAAAATAAATTCAGTTTTGCTGTAAGGGTGAAAAAACTGCTGGATCCACTGCCTAGACCCTGTCTTATTCATTAGGTAATGTTCAGACGGAGAGCATCAGTTGATTTGTTATCCTCTCAAAAGAGATACCAATCTCTCTAGAAGAAGCCCCCGAATCAACTTTGTCTGGAAATTTGTCAGACATATGATGTTCCCTGCATCTTTGTGGGAGGTCTCACAATATTCTAAACTTTTAAAAATCTTTATATTCATTCTTTAGGTCTCTTAGGAATAACTGCTATGAATACAGTGAATACAGCGTGAATTGCTTGGCAGACTCAGCAGAATTGAAGCTATTGCATAATTTCCAGCTAAGAAGAAACTGGTGAAAATATGTAGTAGACCTTGTTAAAACTCTTAAGGGCTCTGTAAGTCACCCAATGTGGATATCCATAAAACCAAAACTCTTCTGTTACAGATGCAGTAGCGGCACCTCAGGTAGATTTTAATATTGTTGGATGATGTCAGAGCAAGCTGTCAATAGTAGACTTATCTACCCGTCCTGAAAAGGTGCTGTATTCTGGCCATTGATTTTCCTGCCTTCCTTCGAGTTCACTCAGGGTTGTGGTCTCTCTTTCAATCTCTGATAGCCTGGCTTTCTCCTAGCACTATGGATTTATCATCTGCAGTCCTTTCTCCCAGCTGTGATCATTCTCTCTGTGCAGTTCCAGTTAAGCTTGTTAAGCTTTTCACTTGTGAAAAATTTCCTCCTTCAGCAGATGCTGAATATGGAATTATGCAGTTCAGTAGCTAAAATCTGACGAATCATAAGCTGGTAGAACCAGAGAGTTTAGCTATAGGTCACACAGCCAGCTCAGTTTTTGAGAATTAATCACCTTAGCGTTTGATTTTTGGAGACAAGACCAATAGACTCGTCGCTGTTGGTGTTAACTCACCTGTAGAAACACATCGCTGTGGTAGAGCAGTTGGAGCTGTTGTTCAGTAAGAGGCCTGAAAATAAACAGCTGTGTAGATGCAGCAAAAGACTGCGAAGCAGGACAGAATGTCACTTTAAACGGTTATTTAAACATTTAAAAAACTGTATAGGGCTGCTTTGAGTGGCTTTTGTGTCCCTTAAACAGAGGGAAGCACGTGTGGTCTGACCAAGTAGTTTTTTCTTAAATGTTAACTAGGAGCAGTAGCTGTCTACAGGCAAGATTTTCTCCCACCTATTGTCTGATAAAACCAGAAGTGAACTTCTTGTTATTAAAAATAAATCTTGTTAGTTCCTGGGAACATTTCTGTTAAAAAGGGAAATCCTGAACACTGAAGGCTTACTATTTTTATGGTGCTATTTTGGCAGTTGTCCTTGTTTTCCTATTCGTGATGAGTGTTGCATGAGTGACCTGACGTTTGTAGGACTGTTAAAGCTATTTTTTGCAAGCATCTTCTTATTATTGGTGACACTTGAATGGTAGCTATGAACTTACCATAGTGCAGGATAGTAATCTTTACACAAGAGGCTAGAAACCTTAGTTTCATTTTGAGTTTATAGCTTGCAACCGACACAATACTGAACAGGTATGCGGAGAGGTGGGGGGGGAAAAAACCCTAAAGTGTAGGAAAACAGCTAATTATAGTAATTGCAGCTGGTTTCAAAGTAGTTCTAACAGTTTGTGCATAATGCTTACTTGAAAGCATCAAATGGGTGCTAGTTGTGAAATAGAACACCTGTTTGTTGTTGAGCATGTGTTTATGCAGATGATTTCTGTTGTCAAAGCACCTTGATGTAGAGTAGTCCTGTTTACATTTACATTCTCCCCAAAGGATTAACAGTGTTCTCTCAATAAATTTGCAGTCTATTCTCCTCTCAAAGGCTGCTGTTTGGAGGGTAGTGTGAACGAGGCAACAAGTGCTTGCTAATCACTTGAATATACATAATTAGCGACAGTCTGGTGCACTGGAGTCTTTGTACAACCATAACAATACTGATTGGCAGCCGCAGATAACAATAGTTGTGGCAAGGTACTATTTGTCGAATATTTGAAGGTGTTTTTCTTTTATATTTGCACTGGGCATTTTGAGTTAATTATGCCATTATTCTGGAACACTCTTTTACTCCGTTGTGTTAACGCCAGAGTTAAATATCGGTCATGTTGTAAACAAAAGAAATACAGCTTTAGTAAATACATTGCTGCTTTTGAGACTGAGCTGGATTCCTCCCACTCTCCCTCCTCCCCGTCCCTCTTTTTTTTTTATTCCCATCATAATTTTATATGACTCTCTTCCTGGCCAAAGTCACACTGAAAGGTATGTGTAAAAAATTCGGGGACTAAGGTAGATGAAGTCAAGTTCTTTTTGACTTGGTTTTGCAGAAATCATTTTTATGTCTGGCTCCATTTGACAGGCTCAGTACTTCAGGAAGCCAATACTAAATTGGCTGATAGAATTTATAGATAACATAGACTGGGATGTGATAATAACAAATAATCTGGGTTGCTTTTCATGCTTTCTCATGTTCAAACTAAATGTGTTTTAGTATGGTAAAATGCTTAACATAAATATAGTTTTAAGGGAAAACACTGGAACAAAGAAACTATGAGTCATTTGGCAAGGTTAAATTGTATCAAACTAATCAAATTTAATTTCTTTGTCAAGGTAGCAGTCTGTATATGGGAAAGAAGCTTCAGATGGTATATCTTGAATTTAGTCAAACTTCTAATATTCTGTGTATACCTTTTTATACGGAAACAAGACACATGCATTACATGAAATAACCGAGGTTTGTTCTAACAGCAAAACTGTTAGGAAAAGGTGCTGAGTAATTGTTAGAAGTTCTCTATCAAAGTGGAAGTGTGCATGGTACAGAATTTTGCTGAGCTTGCTGCCTACCCAGTGTTTTCCTTGATGAGCTGAGTAATGGGAAAGAGAATGTGTATTACATTTTCAAGTGTCTTCCAGGGTGAAAGGGGCTGCAAGTGTATTAGAGGGTGGGCTTCAAATTCAGAATGATCCTGGTAACTTGGAGGCATGTTCTGTAAGGAAATGGAAGCTATTTGGAAAGGGTGTGAATGTACTGTGCACCCTGGAATGATCAGCTATATAAGGACAAGGACAGAGCATGTGGTTAGATAGTAGCTCTTCAGAAAAGAATCCAGTAGTTATCACCAGCTGAATATTACTTATTTCTCGCTGTTGTAAAGAAGGCAAACCCAGGCATGCAGTAACAGAGCCTACAAGATGCATCTGGCTCCTCCACTGGGTAGGTTAGGCCTTAGATATGCAAGTGCATCTGTCTCCGAGTGCTGCAGTTGAAGAAGGATGTGGACTGTGGCAAGGGACCAACAGAAAGCAATGAGAGAGTGTTCAGCAATGCAGGAAGTGTGACCTGTGGGTGTAGGTTGAAAGAACTGCAGTTATTTTAAGTTAAAGAAGAAAAACTGGAATATAATCTGTTCTCTGCATTTGCAGCTGAGAAGAGAAAAACTAGAAGATTTAAGTTGTGGCAAGGAAGGTTGGTTGGCATAAAGGGAAAACTTTTTAAAGTAATCAGCGCATAAGAAATAGCCTACACAGACATATCAGCGGTCCATCTAGTGCAGTATTTGGTCACCCACAGTGGCAAGGAGGTGGTATTTAGGGAGAGCAGCCCTTTCTCAGAGCCCAGAACTATTGCAATGTTAGATGGTACATCCTGCATTGTCCTTCTAGTTTCGATTTGTGGATCTCTTGTCCATGAATTTAAGTTATTTTTGAACCTGCTAGCTGTGTGCCTCCACAACCTCCTCAGGCAGCCAGTCTCAGAAGTGTCTTTTAAAAGAAAACTTCTTAAGGAAGGTTGTTTTTTTCCTAATACATATTATAAATGGATCTCTTGTTATTTTTACCAGGTGCCCTAATTCTTGGACTGTGAGATTTGATGAACAAGAGCCTGCAGAGTCTCTGCCTTTTTACCCTGTCTCTGTAAAGACTCCTTCCCAAGGTTGTTTTGGTTGCCCTTCTCTGTACTTGCTCATAATTTCACTACATCTTTCCTGGGATGCGGAGACCAGATTGTGCACGGCAGAGTAGATGCAGGCACAGCAACGTTTGCTTTTTGGTGAAACGGCATCCTCAGTCTGTGCAAGATCCTCTCCCCTGCTCCTGTGGCAGCTGAGTTTCCATAACTGGGAGCTCCGTTAGCAATCGCTCCGTCTCGTGGGATGGTGGCCGTTTCCAGGGATGAATTGCATCCCTTGGCCAGCAGCTCTGCACTTTTGCCTTTCAGTATCTTCAGTATCTCCTGTCCAGCTGTCACCAGTCCTGATGACTTACTGATACTTAGTAATTCCTACATGTTTACATTAAAATTATCTAGCCCTGACCTGTCTATTGGGATTGCTTTGACTTTAAAAATCTTTGTAGTGTCTTTAGCAGCAAAGACCAGTGAAAAGAATTCATAGTGCTGTAGCTTTGCTGCCCTTGGGTTGTGTTTCTGTGCTTTTGTTACCCGATGGTGCCACTGATGTCTTGTCTGGAGTTGTGGTTTTGGTGCATTGAGAGCAGTTTGAACATCATTTGCAAGATACTCTTCATATTCTTTTTTAGCCCTCTTAATTTTTTGTTTACTTGTGAGCTGCATGTGTTAAGTCTTTCCTTTTCCTTCTCATTTTTCCTCATCTGGGCAAATGTTTCATTCTCAGTCAGTATTAATGACTTTTTTCCTCATAATTGCCTCTGTAGTGGGGAGGTGAAGAGAGTGCTGCTTTGTTTTCTTTTAATTGTGGCAGCTTTTCCCTGGCCTTCTATTAGAGTATTTTTAATAGTCTCAAACTGTTTGTAGGACACTGGGATTTGATCTTATCTCCACTTTCTTTTTTTCTTGAAACCATTTTCCTCAATTTTTGCATTTTTTTTTCTCTTGATGTTGAACATATTCACACTGGATTTGTTTAGGTATCTTTTTATTTCCACTCCAATGTTAAACCTAGGCATGAAGAATGAGAATAGGCTCCTGGGGAGTTTTTCGATTATGGGGCGCTTTCTAATAATAAGTTAATAGTAATAATAGTAGTTTCCATCCTGTTGTTTGTAGACCTAAGGGCATGTGTGTACAGAAGAATATGCAAAAGGTAACTGGAAAAAACAAGCTAGCTTGTCGGGTAAATACTTGGCATTTCTTTTAGATATGCAGGAGTCCATGTTTCTCCTGGAAAATGTTAAGGATCTACAGAACAACAAAAAAAGTTAAAACTCGCTGAGTTGGATAATATCTTGAATTTCTTTTTATGCTTCTGATTCTGAGAATTCCTAGTAAAATTCTGCAGTAGTTTCCTTGCCATCTTTGAAGATATATAGTAAAAGTACAGAGGTGTAAATCATTGGCAGAGAGAGATGGGAATTATGAATTCCATTCTGGTTTCTCTTTTTAATATTTAATGTCAAAATGAATATTTAAATCCTGGAAAAGTAGTAGAGAAGAATAACGATAATATTTTCAGTGTTGGAGAGAATGACTAGATGAGATTCAAAGAACTTCTATGAATATTGAGGGTATCCAGTTACTTTGCCATGTTGAAGAGCCTCAATGGGGCAAAGTAAAGAGCTCTTCAATTTGGCAGGGTAAGGAATAATGGAATTCAATGACAGAGTATCAAATCCAAATGTATTTAGAATAAAGATTAAAATTTTCTGTAGCAATGAGGGTAAGAGGAAGATGCTACAAAGAGTATCTTTATACCTTCAAACCAAGACAGAATGTGTTTTGGAAGATAAGCACTAGACAACTTTTTTTTTAGCCAATATGTAGAAATTCTGTAGCCTGTCTCTGAGTGACTAAGAGATCAGATGTTCCTTTTTGTCTGAAAATATATGACACCATGAATAAAAATCACAAAATGCCCCACACAGATTTGCATACAATATAGTCAAATTAGTAATTCAACGTTAACGATTTCAAGCGATTTATCCAAGCCTGCTAAGAATATTATTATTTTTTAAAAAATCTCGTTTTTCTTTGTTGAGGGTGCCTGTTGATATCTGATCTAAAAAACACTATCATTATTAAATACTAAAATTATTGTAGTTAGTGGTGTGTTTTGGTACTCCTTGTTAATTCTATACTGCTGCTGCCACTGCTTTAGTACTTTTGTGCTCTGTGCTGTGGATACTCCTAGCGCTTGTAAACGAATGCAGTATGTCCAACACACTTCCCTTGCTGTGCACTTCGGCTTTCTTATTCTCCTGAGTTAATCTTGTTAATCCTTTATACTTCCTTCGTGAAGGTTCTTATTCATTGTAATCAAGTAATTTCTTAATATTCTTTTGATATGTTAAGTGAATGGAGTTGTTTAAAGAAACCGTAAGGTTACTTTCTATAGCATATGCAGTGTTTTTGTGTACACTCCAAAATTCAAGGCACCGTGTTTGTGCTAGTATAGATACAGACTTACTGTGGAAGAGTAGCTAAAAGAATCACCTAAGTTGCTGATAGTTCTGCTCTTAAACCGTAAGGAGCAAATACCCACAAAGGACACAGCTGGGCAGCACGACCATCCCTCTGCCAACAGAGGCTGCCGCAAGGAGCTCTGTGTCTGCTGCTTGTGCCATCAAGAAGAGAGAAGCACTCAGCTGTTCTACCCTTTATTCACATAACCAGCTCACTCACGCACATACCCCACGTGTCTCAGAGGGAGGGAAATGTTGCAGACCATATCCAGAGGATATTTTCTTTTACAAATAGCCAAACCTAACAGTGTGCTGCTGCTGACAGAGGAGGTTCTGCTGAACTCTGCCTGGATCACATCCTTCTTGCCACTTTGTGTGATTTTGGCAAGACTGACTGGAAGGCAAATAGTGCCAGTGATCTCATCTGACATAAAACTCTCCTAACCCTCCTTCCCTGTCCCAACTGGACTGTTGAGCTGCACAACTGGTAGACTGGACAAGGAGAACATCTGGAATATATGATGGGGAGGAAGAGGAATCTTCAGTTTCTCCTCAGCTTGATCAGCTGTGCTGAGGTGAAAAGCTAGCTGGTATTCTCAAAACAGCCTTTATGATCAACTTCTGTGAGGAGAACAGACTGTTATTTCATGAGGACGAGAATCTTCTAGAGGACTAGGAGATTTCTACAGCTTTCACATCACTGATCACTTGATTGCACCTTACTCTTTCCATGCTGAGATAAATAGTACATGAGAGAGCAGCAGTGGGAAATGTGCTTCTCCTTAAGCATCTCAGGCTGTCTGAAGAGGGCTTGGTGTTTGTAACTGATAATTGTGTCACCAAAAATTGATAATTGTGTCACTAAATTTCAGGTATTCATTCCCTACCAATATGTGATCTGTTGATTAAAAAGATCAAGTTGTCACTGAAATCTAAAAAGCCTTACCATAAAAAAAAAAAGAATAAAACTGTAGACTAGCAAAAGAAAAACTTTCATTATAGCTGCTTAAGCTATGCTGCTTATACTTGATGCATACTATATACCAAAATATGGACGACTCGTAGGGTAGAGGTGATGAAAAATCTGTTTCTTCTACTACTGAGGAACTGGAATTCCCTTGGGAGCCTCAGCATGAAAAAATGCATCAGTTTCGTAACGGGCACTCATCTGCTGCAAGACCCCCAGAAGACAAAGCAGCGTTTTACCTCTTGGGATTAACAAATATGTGTGAGCTTTAGTACTGTAGTTTGGTAGTCAGGTGATAGACTGCCCATATGTGCTCATACCTAGTTCTGAAATTAGGCTTGTTTCTGTTTGAAATTTGAAGTAAAAGCATAGCTTTATTCTGTTGCTATTTGTTCTAGCTATTATGTTATAGATATGAACTTTAAAATATTTTTTTAATGACATTTTGTACCAGAATTTATTTTTCTGAGTTAGTCATTCTAGGAAAGACTTCTTTCTTCATTTTCCCATACAGGAAAGATTATAAAATATAGATCACTTAAAACTCACTGTTTCTATTGCTGTACTTTGCTATATTATAGTTAGTATGCTCTAAATGTTAAGATGAATGCTAAGAGCCCTTTATTCACCTGCACCACTCCTGTTCCTTCCCCAGGGCACCTTTGCACTTTTGAAGGTGCCAGGTATCCCAGCTGCACAGGTCGAAAGGAGAAAAGGCAGAAGTTTTCTTTGGGATACCTAACATCTGCAAGGGTTGCTTTGAAGTAGGTTAAGGTTAGGTTTAATTTTAAAATACTCCAATATGGAGCAATTGTGTTTTCCATCTTATAGCGCTTTATTACTAGCAATTTGGTCATCTGAGGAAAAGTTGAAGTTTGTTTTAAGCAAACCAGCAAATGTGAATGTTACATCAGAGGTAGGACAATATCAATGATAAACCTGATGGAAGCACAAACCATGCTTTCTCTTACCCTGTTCTTCGAGTTCTTATATCCGTTATAGGTCCAGGTCCTTATAGTACCTTTCAGCTCTTTGGATATGATTTAATTTCTTATTTTTACAGGGAAGTCACAACTGTGATGCTTAGAGATTTCTGTAATTCAGTAAAATAGAAACAAAATGCACAGCTACCTCTAAGAGATGTTGTGATTAAAATGGCCATTTCTGAACCTTCTGCAGACAAAACCGGCTCAGAGGTGGCAGCATTTGTGGCATCCCCAGCACAGGCTTTCACAAGGAGGTTGAAGTCAGTGTTGTAAGTCGGTTTCCATTTTGTTTTTATTATGTAGAAAACTGTGCTGTTTGCTCTCTAGAGGGAAAAGAAAACACTGTATCACATTTGTTTTGTTAATTCATTGTTCATGCAAATCTATTAAAACAATAGAGTTTCATATTGGGCCTGATTATTTTGGTGTCATAAATGTTAAATAATTGGTGCTTATATATATATACAGTCAGAATTGCAGGAATGCCAGTTCTGGGAAGGGATTATTATTGTTTTCTCTTGTATGAAATTTGGTGTTTGCATTGAATACAATAACAGTAGTGTTTGCTAGGGTCCTCTTAAGGTCATCAGCTATGTTGTGACATTGCCTTTGATGTCAAACTATTTTGGAGACTACATCATTACAAACTTTTCAGTAATTCTGATTAGGAAAAAACATGTGCTTGTAGTGGAGAAGCCATAAAATGTGTGAGTGTTAGTGAAAACCAGTGGCAAACGTTATCCTGAGCTTGCTACGTTTGGCTAGATAAATCTGTGTGTCTTATCCAGCTCAGCCATCTTTCAGTCCCAGCTTGGGGCTGAAATTTTGGAGCTCATTAATTATATCTCTGTTTAAAAAATTTTATAAGGAGTATTTGCAAATGAGACAAAATGTATGTGCTAATAAAATAGTAGTCTGGAGAATGTTGTACTTCTGTTAATTAGTCCAGCTTTTTTTAATTCAAGAAAGGATAGGAAAAACATATGGAAAAAGAGTTCTTTGTAAAATCTACTTGCTGAATATTTATGCCAATTGCAATTTGACAAAATTATGCAACATAAAATACTGTAAAACGTACATTTTAGAATTGAACTGTACCATGATTCTTATGTGGGTATTATGAGCAGTTTCATACATTATAAGGTAGTAAATATTTCATAAATATGTAGAGTCTAGAGGTTAAAAGCTAGAGTTGCATTTTAGCTTGTATTAGTTTAGCTTGAGTATAGTTGGTAAATTATTGGTACATTATTGACCCCATTACTCTCATCGTGCTGGTACTGTCTAGTATGGTAGGAAGTATTTCATAGCTTGCTCAACTTGAAGTATCACTTTGTATTGTTATCTGTGTTGCAAAGATATTGTTGATCTGATTATAGTTCCTAATTCACAGTTATATGCCAAATTATTTTAAGTTATTTTCAAAATGAGAATTTTAAGTATATTTTAAATTGATTTGTCAGAGTATAGGGTTTGTGGAGGTCCCATATCACCTACATATATTTTATCTCTTTGTTACATGTACATATGTGAAGAGTTAATTTTGTCAGGATGTATTTTAATTTTCCTTGTATAAAATGTAAAATTATATTAGGTAATCTCTTGATTTTAATATTGCTTCAGAACTATCTTAGCATCTTTGCTTTAAGATGATCTTAGCAATCTGAGTCTCTGAAATGTGAGTATGCAACTTAAGTGGGAAGTAGGAACAGCCAGGATCTGAGACCAGCAGGCTGCCTCATCAGTAGTTGTCTAAGTTCATGCTGACGCCGCTTCTGCCTTGTCTCTTCCTTGCCCTCAGAGAGCTGCTTCATGTCTCTCCTTTATGCTGAAATTAACTGTATGATGAGCTTAGAAGTCTTTAGATCAGATCGGATAATTTTTTTTTTCAGTGTTTTTCAGCTTGACTATTTTGTTGACCTTGCTCAGCTGCAGGGATGCCAGTGCTGGCACAAGGGACGCGGAGATGGGATGCACAGCACATTTCCTTCTCAGATGTTCCTCCCCTTCCCAAACACTGTGTTAGAAGCAAATTGTATTTAAGATGAATCAAAGTAACCAAGGGCTATGACTTTAATTTACTGTTGATACTTTGAGGCTAGTACCAGATTCACCACAGGACAAAACTTTGTAGCAATTAATGGAACAACCCACATATGTTGACCCTTTAATCCAGGCTCCTGGATGTGAGATTTTTATTTAAAAAGAAAAAAAGTTCGTAGAAGCATAGAGATGCCTTGCAGCACTGAGAGGGTGGTGGTGGTGGTTTTTTTTTTTTTTTTTTAAATAAGGGTGCCAATATATATTGGGTGCTGAGCGGGTGGGAGAGACTGGCTGGCATTGGCACAGGGTGAGCTGCCATTAGGAAGCAGTACTGTGGAATCTAGTTGTAGCTGGAGAGGCTGAATGTTCGAAAATCTGCTCTTGATCTCTTCCAAAAATGTGTCCCTTTTATTTGACTCTTATCCGTAGTGGTCATTTGTGCCATTACGTCTTTTTGTCCTGGTCCTGCCTTTGAAACTGAAGACTAATCCAGGCATTCTCTCCTTATCCTGCGTCTCTGCAACTCCAGGGATTTTTTCTGCCTTTTGTCTCTGAAGCCCTTCTGTTCTCATGAGATTTTTTTTTTGAAAGTAGTAACCAGAACTGTGATTTATCTGCATAGCGTGTTCCTTAAATTTTGTACTTTCACAACTGGTAGAAGTTTATTTTCTTTATTCTCAATACTGTGTACTTAAACTAAGGTTATGCCAGTATGTCTTCAGTGGTTCATTTAAAACTAAACAGGGTAGATAAGTATTTCAGAATACTCCTTTATATATTTGTTACCTTGGGCAGCTCTTCACGTTTGCTCCCTACAGTAGCTTTGTCACTCTGAAATTCTTCACATTCTTGAAAGACACAAGTAGTTTTATTGCCTTTCAGTACTTGCAGCGGTGATCCCATCATTGATGTATTTATTAAGTAAAAATGTTACTAGTATAGAACCATAAAGCATCACTGATTTACATTTGCCTATCTAATCCTATCTTGCCGTCTTTCTTTTGCAGTTTCTAATCTGTTCTACCACACAGTTTTTTTTTTCCCCATATACAACTGCTGTTTCCTTAAACTTTCTACAAGCTTTTAAAAGTGAAGTAAATTGTGTTAGTTGGCCTTCACTGTTTTATTTTCTTGACAACCTTAAAAATTGTCATATGTATGATGGGCATGCTTTTCCTACTGAGAGACTGTGATGCTTTGTCTATCCTATGTCAGTTTGCATTCCTTAAGACTGTGATTAAAAACAGAATTATAAACAGTTTTCTTAGATTACAATAGAAGCAATTGACTTGAAATTGTCCAGATTTTTTTCTATACTTTTGTAATTCCTTTTTTTGGGTGTCAAATTTGCTATTTATTAACTTTCTAATCCTTCAGTTTAATTATCACCTCTGAAAGATAGACTTTTTTTTTTGCCTGTAATCTTCACTTCACTCCTAAATTTCTTTAGCAGTTGTGGAGGTGTGTGCTCTAGTGCTGACACTCCCTGCACCCAGCACCCTGTGCTGATGCCTCATGTTAGATCCAATGTCACTGAAGGTGGCTGTTACCTGAAAAAGCACAAAGCAGGCCTTTCCCTTTCCCTTTCCCTTTCCCTTTCCCTTTCCCTTTCCCTTTCCCTTTCCCTTTCCCTTTCCCTTTCCCTTTCCCTTTCCCTTTCCCTTTCCCTTTCCCTTTCCCTTTCCCTTTCCCTTTCCCTTTCCCTTTCCCTTTCCCTTTCCCTTTCCCTTTCCCTTTCCCTTTCCCCTTCCCCTTCTCCCCTGAGGTAAAGGTGGATGGAAAGGTAAAGGTGGATCATTCTTCTTCTTTGCAAATACCATTATTCTCAGTTAGAGACTTTATTGGTGTCAAGTCAATTTTTCACCAAATTTTCCTCTTCTATTTTTCTTTGAGTTTTTCTTTTACATTCCTTACCGCTTATTTTCTATAAGCAATACTTTGAAGGTTTATGAATCTTGCCATTTAACCACGCTGTTTTCCTCAGTCAAAAAGTCTATACTTCCTTTTCCTAGCTTTGCTCAATTGTTTTCTTACCTTGTGTGACTCCATGATAATTTGGTGGTATAAGAAGGGTGACAAGCTGGAATTATGTGGTAAAGAGCAAGAAATCATCGAGGGCTGGATGGTTTATTTACAAAATTTTGAAAGTCCTTATAAATCGAGTGGTCAAATTGCTGGCAAAAAAAAAAAAGAAAAAGAAAAAAAAAAAGGAAAATATGGCGCAGATAGGAAAGGGAGGGAGGGCGGGCATGCAGTCCTTGTCTCCCTCCCATGCCCCATTCTGAAGTCTGGTTTCACCTGGCAAGTTTATAGAAACGGTTCATTTTCCAAGAAGGATGTGACTTAAATATATTAGTATAAATATATTAAATATGCTTCTTGAAATAACTAATGAAGAAAAGGAAAATACTCACTGTCGATGTATTTTAGAGCCAACAGTTTTGAAGAAGTATTAGTGTCAATAAACTACTTATTTGAACTTTATTATCTATGATCTTTAACTTGCTTGAGGTGAATAAAAAACCCTTAAAGTGGACCCTTTTAAAATCTGGGGGCAAGGGATGTTCTGCAATTAAACATGTTGCTATGGTAGGCCAATATATTAGGCTCAGGCAGTTTTGCTGCTAATTACACACAACTTCTCTGGAGTATCGGATATTCAGATCCATTTTATGAATATGGTAGAGAGAATAACAACTGTAAAACAAAGCGCTGTGCATGTAAGTGACTGTTAGCGTGTATTTCAGAAGGGATAAATGCTCACCATATGGTACAATTACTGTGTCCAAGTTTTCAAATTAGCTTCTCTCATCCTCCTTATTACTGTCTTTAAAAAGAGAGGAGAAAAAAAAAGCCAACATGATTTATCTACTCTGCAGCAGAACTCTTGACGCAAAACAGCAGCCCAGTTCTGTCCAGTTTTTTTTTTTTTTCCCTGGCATAATAGAGGCTGTCGGACTTTTTTATACTAATTACTGTGTGAGCCTCAGATGAACCCCCTTCAATTCACAGGGCTTTGTTAAGGGAGGAGCTGTCAATGTGTCTGCCCGTTTGCAGCTGTGCTGTGGCTTTAGCTTGCTTAACATTATGCTGCTTTTTAGACTTGACAGAAGGGATTTTTTTTTTTTTTTTATTAAGGCAAAGCAGCCTTGTAGCGAAATGGTTTAAGCAGCTGCATTGTGGGGAAGCACAAAGAAGTTATTATTGTGTCTGTTTAGGGGGGCTGGATGGAGGGGGGAGATATTCGGCTGCTGTTGATGCCGATTGTTGACTTGCCATCTGCCAGATAGGGAGAAGAAAAAAATGACAGCTCCAGCAGGGTGTTCAAGAGGTTGTTTGGAGAGACGCATAAACATGTGCAGATGTCGAACTGAATAATGGCAAGAACTTGAGACGGTTTATGATGCTGCTGTTGTGTGTGCACATACAGAATGAATGTATGTGGAGATCTGGGTAGGAGGAGGCCACGTATTAATTATCATTGTCCCCCACCGCCTCCTTTACTCCTGTTAATTAGTTCAGGAGTTTAATATCTTCCCTGCTTTCCTTGTTTATTCCTGAAAAGAGCCTTTCTGCTAGGAAAGAAAACTTTTGATTTCTCCATGTGGTGGGTTAAAAAAAAAAAAAAAAAGTCTCGATTAAAAAAAAAGCACTCGTGGAAAAGGAGAAAAAGTAATGCAGTTTTATCAGCCCCAGCCATTTGGTGGACAGGTGCTACATGAGCCTGATACAGCTTTGTGTGTCTGCCGCAGGACTGATCCGTTGCACAGCCCTCCTCTCGCGTCCTGAACTTTCCTTGTGCAGAAAATGCCAATTCGTGGTTGTCTCGTGCTGTACAGTAGGCGAATAAGTGCTGGAGGTTAGAATGAGATTAGCAACATGTTTTCTCTTTTACTTGATCCCATTTTCTGTTCTTTCTCCAAAGGCCAGGAGCTGGTCAAGCATAAGTTTTATCTGACAGTTGCAAGTACAGTAAATTTGGATCACTGTATAGGAATATATTTTTTCTTCCTTCCTCTAAAATCTTTTCTTATTTGCGATTTCTGCTGTTATCTGATCTCTTATTTTAAGGATACAAATGGAAAATTTTAAATCCTGAACTTTTCTTCTTAAATATTATGTGCAAATTCCACAGTATGTATACTGAGCTGCAAAGTGGAGATTAAAATAATGGTAGGAGGTGTACTGTGGCTGTGGCTTGCAGATTTGTCTTCCAGGCATTAGGATAACACAAGGACTTTTGGTTAGTCACAACATGACTTCACTATTATCTGAACAAGCCTAATCACTGCACCATCACCACCAAACCATAAAACCCCCCCTTTTCCTGAGTCTTCCATCTTATGTCTAATAAGCATGAGGTCTTTAGGTCATTGCCTTAACAATAACAATTGATGGCAGCATCTGATGTCTCCTTTTATCATGTCCTTGGCTGAGGGGAACGAGGTAATTTTGGATTATGTCTTCATCTTAATTGTAATTGAAAATTCAGGTGTGACTGCCTCCTACCAAGTACTGATTTTTGCAGCTGAGTCCACACATGGGTCGGCAGCACTGCAAACGGTGAACTGCTTTTTGTGCAGGAGGGAGGTTGTTGGATCTTCTCAATGGAATTGTTCAATTTTTCGTGTAGTGTTGTTAGAGGTGTGAAGTCTTAAGTTAGTCTGGATAATACCACGTTGCTGTTTATCCGAAAGAATTTCATGCAGTCAAAGTGTTTAAAAACAAGTAGCTCTATATTGCAGCAGTAATGGAACTGTTCTTTCAAGCCAAGCAATCTGAGCAATGTTTCTTACACAGTCTCAAGACTGATTATTTGCAAGTTGCTTAGGCCAAAAGCTGAAGTGTAAAGGTTGATGGTAATGGTGCACATGAGATAAACATTCAGATGAACAGGATTAGTACTAGGTTTTAGGTCCTTCCCAAGGCCTGAGGCTGGAGCATATCTCATGTAAAAGAGAAAACTTTGAGGAGCCGTGTATTAAAGTTACTGCTATGTGCTAGTTCTAAAAGCAAAACAGTTTGCTTTGCAAAAACATGCTAGCCAGTTTAAAGAGAGCAAAGTTGCATAATTTTTCACATCACATTAGTCTGTCAAAGAAACTCAGCTGAAGAGTAATGCTCTGATCAAACATGTAAGATACTCTTGAAAACAACTGGAACTTTAAGATTTCTTCTCATGTAGACTAGAGCTATCTTTTCTGCAAAAAGCTGTGTTTAGAGAATATTAATGGGACACTTAAGTTAGTTCCATGTAAGAAACATTTACATTTTTATCATCTGGTTTCACGTGAACATTTTAGCAAGTACCTGTGTTTAAACTCAGTACTCGTATAGGTGACTTCCTCTTCAGTGTAATTTATCATTTAATATTTGTATGCATGTCTTACTCTGAAATATGTACAAGATATAAAAGGGTGCATTGGTTTACTAGTACTTGATAAACACAAAGAAAGGGAAAAAACACATTTTGTCTGTTACACAAAATAACGCTTGATTCCAAGAGACTGCTTTATTAAAAATATATATATATATTTAAAAGTACCGAGAACTTACAAGAACTTAAAGTCTTCAGTGATAGAAGGTAAATTGATGTAATGCTATATGAAGAAGTTGTATTTTTGCATTTACCATAAAAAGCTCAGTATTATTAAAAATACAAGGATGCTTTGAGAAGTAGCTACATACTGTAGCAAACTGGTTATTGTTCGTACAAAACCTTACGCAAGGAGTAAATTTAAAAAATGTGAGCAGTGTCTCTAAATGTTTCCAGGCTACAGGCCTTGGGTTTCCATTCCTAAATAGCAGGCATGGTTAGAAAATATTGATCTCCTGTGTAGTTCTGAGTTGTTGATACAATACAGGACTGTGTTATTCTAGACAGCGTGTACTAATTTCAACCTCTGTTTAATTTATTTATTGTTCTAATCCTTATCCTTCAAGAGCTAAGGGGAAGTGAGAGTGATGTTGAAACTGGCAGGATTTTCTTCCTGTTGGTTCAAAATGGACATGGTAAAGGTCAGTTCTCAGTTTGCCAGGGTGTCAGTTAGCTTAGTACTTCCAGTATGAGTTTTAAAACTACAAAGTTTTATGCATACTGGAATTGAGCATGTGCTGTGAACACCTTTTTTCTGTGATAGCCAATATCCATCAGTAATTTCGTGTGGCTTATTTAGATGCCCATTTTAGAAAATGCTGTTTTTGAAATGACATTGACATTTGAATAGTTGATTGCATCTCTGTTACTGAATATTTTCCTCTTGACTTACTTATTGTAGAGAAATTATTATTATTGATGAAACCGGAAGGAGTGAAATTCAGCTGTAGAAGCTGAAGTACAAGCTGGATGCTGCATCATTCCAGGTTCCTAATGACAAGGTCAGGGGTGGTGATTTGGTGATTTGAATCCATTCGCGCCTCTAGCTTGAGCACTAGTCCACAGTTGCCTTCAGAAATTGCAAGGAAGAAACCGGGAAAAACAATGAGCAGAAAAAAACTGTTGTGGAGAAGCTCGGTTTTAGTTGTTCCAGCAGCCAGGAAGCAAGGTGGGTCTTTGGAAAGTCACATCAGTGGTTTCTCCCTGGTGACTCCCACTTCTCCATTTGGAATTAGTCCATTTTACTAGTGTCAGTCCCTGGTTTTTGAGCACTGCTTCCTACTTCTTCAGAGACAAAAAAAAAAAAAAAAGAAAAAAGAAAAAAGGTTATTTTTGCCTTCTCTTCAGTGTGCCTTGGCTAGTATGAAGAGGACGGTCATCTCTATTTGCTAGGTGTCTCCATCAGCTGCACTGCTGCTCGAGGTCCTTAGTGCTGCTGCTTGATGATCAGCGGGATCCTACTGCTAACTGCATTGGCCTGTTGCTATATCAGGGGCAGTGCAGGGCTTGCAAATAGCCTTCACTCTATGTTAGAAAGGCTTTTTGCCTAGGTCCGATGCTCATGTACACTAATTCCCAATTTAAAGGAAATTTAACGGAAGCTTAAGTTTCTGTGTAAAGTCATGGCACGTATTCTGCCCACACATTGTGCTTCCCGGTTGCAATAATCATTGCCTCACAGTGTAAAAGAATCAAAAAGCACTTGTTCCAAATTGAGACTTCCTTTGAACTGCCCCAAAATGCTTACGAAATGTTATATAATACAAATAGCTTCTAAAATGCTCGCACATGTATGAAAAAATTAGTTTAATATTTTGGTGGGCAGTAAGATTTGTCAAAGCTTTGTATACTGATACTGTTAAAACTACATTATACTGAAGGGCATATATTGTGCAGACAGGTATATACTTTCAGATTTTTAAAACATTTCTCTTTTTACAGTACCTTTGAACTATACTGTAAGTGTATTTTCTTGAAATCACAAATTAGTGAATGTAAAGCACTTGTGTCTACCAATTTAGCTAAATAGTCTACTGATGCTTCTAATCTTGTGTTAGGTAACACTGCCCTCAGAGGGCCAAGGTAAGTAAATTCAATCTTAAAAGCATTGGCAGTGCTTCCTATGTTTTACTGGACTTGACATCATTAACCTTTTAGATCCTCATAAAGGAAAATTGTGTTGTATATGGCCAAACTTTTTAGTCTGTATAATTTTCTTTAATGTTATTGTCAGATATTTCAGGATTTTTGTTCCCCTGTTTATTAATCTTTAGTGCAGGAGAACTGGAATCTGATTTAAAATGAAAGTGCTTAAAAAAAAAAAGGAGGGGGGAGAGCAGCATTTGTGTAATATTTCTGTTAAAACCATTTCAGTAAATTGATGACACACACGAGAGGCAGACTTTTGGTGCTGTGCTTGATGTCCCCCCTCCCCATATACACTCCCGCCTCAAATCTCACTTATGTCTGTGTGGCAGCTGTTGCTTCCTTTAAAGAAGCAAGTTTTTGAACTCAGGTTTCTGCTGCGTATCAGCACTGTATATTAAAGACATTTCCTTCACACCTCTAAAGCCATTTACATACTGGAAAAATGTAGACCTTTTGCAAAAGTGACCAGTTTGTTAAAATTACAGTGTTTTTTAATAATGGGATTGAAATTAATAAACTGTATTTTTCCCAGAATTGCTGAATTGTTGCATCCGAAGGATTATAAGTGATGGAGAATAAAAATAGCAGCCATCAGATCTGAAGTACATGTTCAAAGGGAGGGCACAACTCCTGAAGTGAAGTGTAAAACTCAATGACTTGGGCTGTTTGATTTTTCTGGACATGGGTTGTTGAAGACTTGTGAAAACGCTTTGTGATGCTCTTCAGCAGTATCAAAGCTGTGAACGTTGCATCACTGGAATAAACGTATTTTCTGAAACACCCTGGAGGCAGAGTTCTTGTTCTAACCAACAAAGGGGGGGGGGAAAAATTAAGGTTACAGTAAGGAAATACAAACCCAGCCGTGAGGATCACGTTCTGAAAGAACTTTCTTAAGCATTCTTTGTTACTGTTATTATCCAGGGTGCTATTAAATGCAACACTAATTAGAGGTGCATTTTATGAGGTTGCTTTTCACATGAAGATCTGATTTTATTTTCATGTGACTCAGGAGTGTACTTCTGTCTTGTTTCCTGTTTTGGGACTACTTTAAGTAGTTGTTTTAAAAAAAATGAAACTGTGTGTTTGTATGTATTCTTTATGATATATATTTGTACCTCATATATCTGTGGGGTATAAATTTTATTGGCCCTTTTCTCTGGAAGCTTTATAAACTTTGACTGGGATTAAAATGATGTATGAATTACTTTGCTTTGTTTGCCCTGGTGTTTGAAATTACAGACTTCTTACAGTCTAATAAAGAAATCCTAAGAGAACATGTTTTCAGCTTAGAAGGTTGTAAATTTAAGCAAAATAATAATTTAGCTCGCATTAACTCAGCAGGAAGCAGGGTACAAACAAATTAATCTTCTATGGCAGATCCACTTTTTTTTTTTTTTTTTTTTAAACAACCTCAGCTATATTCCATTAAATTGTCAGGACGTCTTGTCTTGTGGTTAGCCTGCATGGACTTCTCCTTTCTCAGGAAATCTTCTACTTAAATTAATGAATTTCCAGGTGTAAACTTCCTGCCGTTTGTTTATGTTCAGGTATTGGGTAAACAAAAACTCCAGATAATTTTAGATGGTTAATATTACCCGTACTGTAAAAGGTGTAAAAACCAAAACCACTGGTGATGGTGGTGGTTGTGTGTGTGTTTTGTGTGTTTTTTTTTTTTTTTGAAGGCAGAGTATATTTTTCAAATACTCTCCTTTAAGTATTTTTTTGTATGGAAGATTTCTCTTTCAAAGCAGTTCAGTAAACACACATTTATGTGCTAAAATGTTTTTAAATCTTTGAACAGATTATGTAGAAGGAACAGTTATCAGAGAGCACTTGGAGTGCATCTTGAGAGCCATTAAACCACTTCAGTAGTTAAATAAATTGTTCACTGATATCACTGTTTACTTTATTCATTAAAGGTGTTCACCCATTTGTTAATTAAATGACAAAATAAATAAAGGACAGATTGTAGATATGTGTACAGGCCTTGAAGATCGGGCCATTGGTCATTTCAAGAGGAAGCTAGGTTATTTTGTGTGTGTGTGTGTGTGTGTTTGTAGGGACATCTAGAAAAAATAGCCTTACTTCAACTCACCTAGGAAAAACATTTCCAAAGAAATATGCTTATGAAAGAAATATTGAAGGTCTTTAAGAAGCAACAGAGTTTCAAGAGTTGCTTTTAAATTGTGTGTCTCGCGCGTGGCCTCAGCCTGCAGGCTGAAGGCAAAGCAGCCGCCGCGCTCCTTGGTAAGCGGGTGCCTGCGCGCCGAGCAGTGTTTACATGTTCTTGGGATCAGCTGCTGTCCATAGTCACTAGCTCTCTTCAGAGAAGCTTGGCAGTGCTGGTTGTGCTCTTCTCATGGTTTTTCTATAGGTGAAACATCAGCTGCATAACGCACTAGATGATGAAAAAATCTGTTCCATTTTCTCCTTAAGGGACTGCGTTCCCACTAGGAGCCGTATGCCAGCTGTGATGTTGTCCTTTATAAAGGAGGAGGGAGCAGACGATCAGGTAACTGTGCCCTGGCTCTCTCTGGGTACCTGCTAAAAAATATTCTCCTTTTTTAAAGGTTTCATGCTGGAAGGCATATGGGTAAGCAAGTGAAGACTTCTGTTTCTTTCCTAAAGTGACTAGTGAGTGTACGTACCCTGTCACTTGGAATTTTTAGAGCCGAGTCTGCCCATCTCCTCATCACATTTGTTCTTTGCAGTGAGGAGGACTTTCTCTGAGACTTGAACGTTGGGATGGCTGGTCTGTCTCAGGTGTATTGCTCTGCTGTGCACATCATTGCTCTCCTTGGACTCTGCTTCAGCAGTTTTCAGTCACCTGCTCTCCATGAATGTACCCTCCACAAAAGGCTAAGCTCTTGAAAGATGGTTAAACCTACTGGCAGGCACTTTGTCTCTTAATAGTCCTTCACTGTTGCAAGTAAGCAAAATGCAGTTTATGTAAAGCCTACAGGAGGTTCTCTTTATGCTCTGTTTAAGAAAGCAACCGGGATCTTAATATTTTAAAACCTTGTATTGCATGATCTCGTATATTAAATATTGAGTTGACGTCTTTTTGAGGGTCGCCACAGGTACTGGCAAATTTTTCTTAGGGGATATTGGCAAATTTTTCTTTAGGTGTTCTTGGAAAGTAGAGTCCTACTTTTACTTAAGCTTATGTTTATTTTGTTTTCAAGTATTTAACAAAATTAACTTTAAAAAAAGAGGTACATTTCCATGTAATGACAATACAGTTTTTCACTGTTATGGATATTAAAGTGACATGTGTGTTTTCCTGTTCTACACTTGTATTTCTTGTCAAAATTTCAAAGTCTTGTATCAGTTTGTGGGTATTTTTTTGTAGTTTTATGCTCATTAACAATATTGAATGCTCTAATTTGAGCTGGGATTTTCTGTTAGGAAATCAATTCAGACTGACAGTACATGTTCTAGCTGAACTAGCACCAAGATCTCTTCTCCATCCCCCACCACCTTTGCCTAGAAAAATTGGCATTTGAACTTGTGAATGTGAACTTCCTTCTGGACTCTGCCATGTCTAAAAGTTATTTAGTCGTAGCTAATATGGTGCTGAGGTGATAAACTCAGCTGAAAGGCTTAGCTTTCTAAACCAGTGCAGCCCTTAGATAATCATTCTGAGCATTTTGTAGAATGGGAAAACTGGATACAAGGAATGAAATAACTTTCCAGCTTCAACCCTATTGAAATTGAAATTTGTTTTTTAAGTTTAAACAAATAGATCATGCTTCCTGTTTCACAGTGACATTTTGAAATGGTCTCAGATTAGAACAGTGTCTTGGCATAAAGTGTACGAAGAGCAACTTTCAGTCCTAAGCGATGCTGGATATTCTGCAGTGTTATGTACACTTTTATTCTTAAAATATTCATTTGTATGGTGACTAAACCATGATGTATTTATTTTTCAAAGACTTAGTAGGTACTTGTATGTATGTTATTTAATCTGCAAAGTTAACAGAAATTTAAGGAAAAGTTAAGCTGATCTAACTTTACCTGTAGTACTTTGGTAATTACATGTTGAAATTGTTGCTGAGATTTTTGGAGTGGCACTGTGAAGTATAGGGCTGTTCATGAGATTTCTCATCCTTAAATACTGAATAAATGACATTAATTAGATACCATGGCTTTGTCTCCTGTTCTGTGGTCCTTTGTGCCTGAACATCTCATGGCTTGCAGAATCTTCTGCTGAGCCTGGGGAAGGGAGAAGGAGGTGGTGATGAATTTATTGCTGGATTAATCTTTTCAAAAGTTAACTGGCTTCTGCTTTGTGTTCTTTGGTATTTATTCCTTGTGCTTTCATGTAGATTTGTTAAATACACTTTTGTAGATTCTCCCATTTCCCATATTCTTGTATTTGCTTACAGTTTGGTCTTTTTGGAGAAATTAATGATTTTTTGTCTTCTTTTTCAGCAAAACACACATTCTACCTTGTAGACTTCATTTTGTTATTTAAATTCATGTTGGAGTCCTTTTTCATTTTTTCACCTATAGGCACATTTCAGACTGTTTATAGATATAAAGATGTAGGTAGGATTTATAAATGTATAGTGTAATAAAGTTTAGACTTAGAGAATATTCCTCTGTGATGCTTGTAGATCTCTTATTCCAAAGGCATCATTTTACAGCTCAGGCTTACCATTGTGTTTTATTTCCTCTTCTGTGGGAGGAAGTTAAATTTCCTTTGTAAACTGAAACTGTGTCTAAAAAGTTTTCGATGCGGTGGATATTTGACACTAATAATATATTATGTACTTTAATAACAAAGTTGCCTTTTTTTTTTTTAACAGTTCTAAAGAACTATTTTTTTTCTTCTAGGAGAATATATAAAAAATTGGCGGCCAAGGTATTTCCTGCTAAAGACAGATGGCTCTTTCATAGGCTATAAGGAGAAGCCCCAGGATGTGGATCTGCCATACCCACTCAACAACTTTTCAGTGGCAAGTAAGTATTTCCAGTATTTATTATTCTCTCAACATATTGACAAATATCTGCTAAGAATTGTGTCATGCACCCTTCAGAATTTCTTGGTAATTCTGCAAGTTTAATGTTGTGCCTCAGGATACTGTGTTAGTAATTGCATATTCAGCACTACGAAACGTATGAAATTGAAAAGTTTATCATGGATTGGGGTCTGAATTTTTTTAAGCCAAGCTTTTGACTTTTGTATCTGTAACTAACATCTGTAATTAACTTTTGACAAATGTTTGCTGCAAGTAGAAAATTCTTGGAAAGCTACCTGTATTTCAAATCATTTTCTTATTTTTTTTTCTTCTTCAGTAGTATCTATAACTTCATTTAAACTCAAATTAATTAGAAAATTATCTAGACTATCAAGTGACATAAAATCCTGCTAAATGATTTTTCTCTTGGATAATCAGGTAATCAGCTCTCCAGCATGGCTAATCAGTAATTTCAAGCAATCAGCCAATTTGCATATATTAGCAAAGCCTACAAAGTGTGTATCTGTTGGATGAAGTGAAGCCGTTTTGATTTCTTGTTTTCCAAAAATGTTTTTAAAAGGCAAATCTATTCTTAGGTTGTTCTGGCCAGGTGAGATTAGTAGAAGAGTGTTTCTGATTGAAGAATACTGACTTCTGTATTGGAGGAACTAAACTAATGGGGCAAAAAAAGTCTCCCTAAACATATAAGTTGTGTATATCATGGCAAGAAACCTTTAAAGGAATGCTAACAAATTAAACCAACTTATTTCAAAATTCTGTTCGCGTAGTGCAGTACAGTATTTAGTTTTACAGGGGAGTGCTGTAGCCATACGTACTTAGGGGAAGGATTTCCTTCCACTGCATTTCTGAAGATGGAACAAATCCTACTGACACTGTATTTGCCCATTTCTTTGAGAAATTTTTCTCATGAGTAACTCAACCTTTGTATGCAAAGAAAATTGTGTGCTTTGTTTTGTAGGGGAATGATTTTCTGCTACAAGTCAGTGTCTTGTCTCACAGCTAAAGGAGAAAAATCTCATATATTTTAATTATGACATAAGTCTTACAGATGATTGTGAGCATGTGAGCAGTGATGCCTTGAAGTTGTTCATGTCAAGAGGAATTTGTGAGAACATAGGCTTAGTTACTCCATTTAATTTCCTAACCTTCTCACTTAACCCCTGTGCTCAGTAAGAACACCATTTGTAAAATAACAGCAGTTTCTTTTGTCCAGTTTCACCATGTTCTTCATGGTACATCTAGTATTCCTTTGCTGCTGCAACCAGGATGATTCACACAGTAGTCCTGCTAAGTGAAGAAATGCATGATTAATTCCACTGTTTCTTGCTGGTGACTTTTTGTATCTTGGTACACAGAGGTCATTCTGTGTAATCTTGGCCTTTGATTTGATGGAGACTGGAAGATTTTATACTGTTTGCCAAAGACGGGAAGGCAAATCCTATTTGCAACTAATGAGTCCTATAGCTTATGTTGTGTAGGCACAGACCTAAAGAGTTTCCTTAGCTAAAGGAAAACTTAGATTACTTGAAGAAAGGTAGTTTTGGTAAGTAGGATGAGTTTTTCTGTTTTCTGATAAGAAAACGAGTGATTTAATCAGTGATATTTATTGATCAGTGCAGGAATAGGGAGGTATTTTTATTCAAGTATCCTTTTGGAATTACAAAATGAAATATATTAAATTTCTTCTGGATTCGGGAAAATTTGGATAAGATTCCAGTTTTTAACATGTATTTAAATAAATAGGCTTGATCTTTGATATGAAGTATAAAATTACATGCTGTGCATGCACTAAATTGTGAAACATGGTAAATTTTGTCCGCTCTTTCATCTGCTCAAACATCAGAAATAGGACAAACGGTTCAAAAGAAACAACCCACCTCCCCACCCCCCCAAAAACCACTCTGTAATCTGCATCCATTCTCATCTGCAATACCTGGTAAATGTCAAGAATTGGTCTCATGGTCTCTTATCCAAGAATTCCTGAGAAATTGCAGTAGATTTGTGGCCACAAGCAGTGCAACATATTTTTCCTGTAATAATGAAGTACGTTTTTCATAAATTACTAGCCAGGCAGATGGAGTGTGAGATCACTGTTAATACCATCTTGATTAGGTTGGCAGGGACTTAGAGATATGTCTTTATAGTCCTATCTTCATGTAATCTTTGTAGCTATCTGTAAAGTGAGTGTGTGGTCCCAGGCTACTTTGTGCTCTCCAAATGATAGACATCTTTGGCTCTTACCTACAGCTTGTTATTTAAGCAGAAAAGGCCAAGACTGTGGTATTATTTTCATAGCACTGTTGGAGTTGAACACTGCGAAGTTTGTATGCCTCTCTTTTCTAAGGTACTTTTTCAGTAGTTTAAAGATTTCTGTGTTCAGCTCTGTCAAACTAGTTACTTCCATGGTATAGTTATTTTTCTTCCAGTGTCCCCCTTCCACTCCTGCCACACCAGGCTACTTTGTCAAAAGATGTTTTCTTAGATGCAGGGTCCACTTTCCATGTAGTTGTTTCCTGGTTTCTTCCAGACTAACTTGCAGAAAAGCAAGGGAGCGCTACCCAGTATATTCTGTCAGGGCTGTGAACAAGAGAAAGGCAGGCCTGAGAGAATGAAACTTTTGTTCATAATGCCAGCATTGCTTAGTATGCTAAATATGTTTGCTCATCAGGGGTTTGCTCATCAGGGGTTCCTTTGTGATTGGATGGAGCATTCCGCGAGTATCCCTTTTCCATGGCATGATTCATGAGGAAATGGCGGAAGGTGGAAGGAAACACATGAACTCCTGGAAGCCCCATGTGGACAGACAGAGCTCGAGGTAGCGCTCGTTGTTTCACAGCCATCCCTGTCAGCTCAAAATGCAGGGAAGTGGCATGTGGGCAGGTATGGAAGGAAGAGATTGCTCTGGAACATAAATATGGCCCTAAACACAGGACAGAGTTGAGTGTGACATTCAGAATAACTCTTGCTTTCTAAAAGATCCCCGTTTGATTTTGTAATAAGTGAGGGGAGAGCATTGTGGAAATACGCTTCTAGTTCCTCAGCACTCCTCCCCTGGGAGGCAGACCCTCACGAAGTTTTACTGCAGTATCTGACTATGTGCATAAATAAAAGACGATGCAATTGCACATGTGGAAAATTCCTTGTGGAAGCTCTTAAAACTGGTTTTGATCGGGTTTCAGGGCTAATGCAGAAGCGTAAGCTTACCTGACTTGCCTCATTCAACACCGGGTTAGCTGCTCTCAGGTATATACAGACAAGCAGTTGCAAGCAGACAAGTTACTGCGACGTGAAGAGTTACTGGTGATTGACTGAGTCATTGTAACCGAGTGGGAGTGCATTCCTAGCCCACCTCGACTGCAAGAGAAAATATGTTAAATTGCCTTCACTTAGGCATTAATGCAGCCAGAACCAGTTTAAAAATAATTTTGAATAAGTTGGTGCAACTTCTCAGTCTAGGCAGAGGCCTAAAAAGTGCCCTGTTTTTCAGAACTCCATTCTGTTTCTTCTGGACAATACAAGGTACTCTGGTCATCCAGTGGGAAAGTACCATTCATTCTCACTGGTCTGGTGTTGTGTGAACAGAATCAAGACTCTGTGCAAACCACCTTAGTCTCTGATGGCTGTTGTCATTGTAGAAAGCAGAGTGAGGAAGAATAGGCAGTTGCTTCCAGTTCTACTTCGGGAGTTTTGCGGCCTCACTGATAAAAAAAAAAAAAAAAAATTACTTTTCACATATGCAATGAGTATGTGAGTAATCACCCAGCACATTTGGAATGGGGTATCTCCAAGAATTGGCCCTTTGCCTTCATTTTGATCTTTTTGTGGAGAGTAATTGGGAAGAGATGTGTCCCTTCACAGTAGCCTTTGAGCTTGGGCCAAAAATGATGTCACCTGGAATTTCTGTGATATCTTGAAAGATCGTACTTTCCAAGCACTCTGTAGTACCTTTTTTCCTGTCTTTGAAAATAAATACTGAAGGTGAAATAAACTGCACCTATTATGAGGACTCATTCTTTCATAGTATGTCTGTCTTTTATTTTTTTTTTCCTCTGCAAAATAGATTATCGATGAACCTGGGTTTACTGGTTACTCCAAGTGGAGAAGCCATTCCCCTAGTCTTAATCTTTCAAAAAAACAGGCAAAGGATTTCACTGTTCTGGGAGAGTTAAAAAAAAAAAAAAAAGCCTTCAAAACATGAAAGCTGTAAAGTTCTTTGGGCTATAAAGTATTGAGAAGACATTCTCTGTAGAAAGGAGTAGGGAAATGTCTGTGTATATTTTAAGGAAGATTAATTGATGGATTAAAATAATTTGTCATTAAACATGATATTCTGTGCTGGCAACTCCACAATTATGTTTCAGCAAGATTTTGAAGTCCCAAGATTTTGAATGGTCACCACACTGCGTGACATGATCACACTGGTTTGTGTAACTAGAGTCGCATTGATAAGTACAGTATAGACTTCATTCCAAACCAAGAAAAGTACAACCGAATAAATAATATTAATTCAACACTGAAAACAGTTGTGACAAAAGGCAGTGTAAATGTAACATAATGCATGTACAAATACATCTATAGAAATTCTAATTCAAATCTAAGATGTATAACCAATATTTCTGTTTGGATTGGTATAGGTACAATTAGCTTCTAGACAACTGGGCCAGTAATTTTCTTTGGGAGACTCACGTATTTCTTGGAGTGGTTTATAAGTTACTAATTGACATGCGATAGTGGTTTAGTTTAGATTCACTTAGTGGCTTGAATCGTGAATGAAAATGAGTTGCCTGGTCTCATCCTCGCATTTTACTGGACAGTGCTTTCTTAGACACCAGTTTAGTATTCTGTAATTTCTAGTTTGCCTCAAACATGGCCTGATTTGAGCATGACAGGTAAAAATGGAGTTTTATTGGCAGATCTGAGTTTTTAAATACAGTCAGTTGTGTAAATAAATTTGGAGTGTTCACATAGAAGACAGACAGAGAAATAGAATGTTACTTTTGAGAAGTTGTCTTCTGAGAAAAAAAAAAAAAAAAAACCTCAAACATACCCCAAAAATAGTCTGGAGAAATCTCCTATTTTTGTTCTTCCTTTTTGAGTGAAAGGCCAAAGAGCGAGTCAGTTGAAATGATAGAAATTCCAGTGATAGTGTGAAATGGATGTTACTGTAGTGCTTTTTGGAGTGATGGAAGTAGAGGAGTTTCCAGCACAATAAACTGCACCAAGAAAGCTCTTTTTTCAGTGTCAGGGAGTGTAATTGAAGCTTTTTTTTTATGGTTATTATGAAGGCATATAAGTTGTTACATGAGCACAGGACGTGCAAGTTCAAGTTATGAGCCAGCCCACACAAGTTGGAGTTCTACCCATCCTGCAAAAAAAAAAATCAGTCCCTACTTCAAAAGGACTTTAATTCCACGTATAAAACAAGGAAGAGCAGATGGATGCAAACAGATGGGAGGAGTATGAGAAAACAATGAGACAATATTAGCCTGTAGTACAGACAGTGGTCTCAGCACATCAACTGCTAATATATTGTCAAGTTAGGTGTTCTTACTCTTTTCCTTTTTATCTTTTCCCCTCTCTCCTTCCCCTTTTTAATGCATCATGGCAAAGGAGAGTTTTAGGGAAGATTTTAAAAGAGGACCAGTATGGCAAACAGAGAGAGATTAGAAATGCTTTTGAGAAATGGGTCCTGAAATGGGAGCAGTAGGAGAATAAGTGTCAGGAATCATTTTGATATTGAATGAAGAATGATGCAGGGGATGAGGGTAGACTGTGAGGACAGGACATGCTTAAAAGCAGTTCCTGTTCGATGTGATAGAGCAACAAAGAGATGACAGAGAAAAATTATCTGTGCTGCAGTTTGAGGGATGACATTGAGATCAAATGTTGAGGACAAAGAAAGGATAGTAAGTTGTTCACATAGCTCTCCATATGACCAAACCTATTTTTTATAGGTAATATTACCCATAGATAGAAGGGAAAGAGGAAGCAAAAGGCAGAGATTTTTGGAAGGTCTCAGAAAAGTGGAAATTTCCCTTGGGTAAGAGGTAGAAGAATCAGTAGTGGACTTAAGTAATAAAAGCAAGGGGAATCTCTCTCTCATCTCTCTCTCTGTATATACATACATATATATATATATATATGTATATATATATATATATATATATAAGCAAAAACATAAAAACATGATAATCTGTCAAAGTTTTGAAGATGGCATGCTAGTTTTGTTACTTATCTAAAAACTGGTCATTAGAGAAAAGCATGGATTCGGAATACGAAGAGCAGTAGCAGACATGGAAGAAGGCAGTTGTAAGCAGTGTTCTCATTAATTTGGAGATGAGAGGGAAAACACTGAAGTAGTAGTGGGTTAGGCAAAGGTTGAGACAGTGAAATGTGGTTTGTTATGTGAAGGAAGAGCCAGAAAAGAATAAGAAATTAAGGATTAAACTGTAATGTTTGTGGGGTTTATATGGAAAAATGCCTGTATTCTAAACAATACAGGCAGTGATTCAGTGCTGTTTCCTTTATACCATGTGGTAACCACAGAAAGTTATCTTTTGTGCTAAAACTCAGTTTATGTTAGAAGTAATTTCTCAGCAACCTGCTGTTCATATTCAAGTTATTCAAATGCGTACTTTTGCATGTTCAGTATTCTTGTGTATTCGTGTCTGTAAACTCTGCTGAAGTTGAAACCAGTAGGTACCATGTCTGAAATAATAATACAAAGAATGCTAACATTGTGTTTTGTATGCTGAATGAATTTCAGTATTTAGGAAAAAGAAAATTGGAAAACTGGTGATTATATGGTTAAAGTTATAGAATTCAAACTTTAAACTTTTTAATAAAATCTGAACAGATGATCTGTGCTTTTTTTTTTTTTTTTTTTTTTTTGGAACTGGCAGGTTTCAGGCCCTCTAATTGGCTTCCCAGCTTTGCAGAGTAATTACAGCTTCAAGCAAACTTTGTCATCTGTGGTTCAGAATGGTGTAAAGTAAACAGAACGTTTTGAAATACAGTTTGTAGTTAGAGTTGCTCAGGAGAGTTTAACTAGCATAACTATTTAATTTAGATAGTGGCATTTGTTTGAGAAAGATAGTTTCACAAATATTTTGGAGTGTGAGGGTATTTTCTGGGTGTGGCAATAAAAGTCAACCTCTGATATGTAGTCTACTTTTTTATTATTGTTTTAAAAAGAGAAGCTTGCTAATTCAGAAAAAGAAAATCCATTACGTTTCTTTTTGCTGGTTTTATTTCATTTTTCCACTTTTGATATAGATCCAAAAATGGCCCAAGTATTACAGATTTTTTGGAACAATGTTGTCAGTTTCTGCTACTGGTTTTGTATTTTGTTGCTTGGAACAAGAATTTTTCTCAAAACGTTTTATTTTCTCTATTATTAAAGGAGAACTTCTTGTGATTGGTGTTCAAGCCCAGTGAGACTAAAAGCTTTAGGATTAAAATGTGTATTTCCAATTTGTAGATGGCTAACATACAAGAACACAAAGTTGGGTCTGTCTGTTTACTGGCTTACTCATCTTTCTGAATGATAATTTAGAGTTCCAACTGTTTGGAGTTGAGCTTCAGCCCTCTAATTACATATGTTTATGTGTAGTAGCAAACTTGAAGACATTATGGTGGAGTGTTCTCTCCCCTTGGTAATGACCCAGCTATCTCTGGAGCGTCCTGAGCCAGCTTCTAGGAGCCTGTTTCACTCGTTCCTCGGTGCGTTTGCAGTTTCCAAACCATCCTTTCTCTCTAAAACTATTGTAGCTTTTTTTTCCAGGAGTTAGTACAAATATATTTTGGTAATTAGCAGTAACTGTGCATTAGAAAACTTGTCTTATTACAGTGGATTTTTTTTCTAGTTGTAGGTGAAAGACATCCACAAACAATTTTTATTCATATTGCAAACATGATAGGAATGTTGTTTATCCCATACATTTGTATACAGCAGCACATGAAGCATGTGGGTGCACTGAGTATCAGCAGACCTTGGTTACTTTTATCTGCTTGAAAAGGATGGGTTACACACCACTTTCAGAAATAGGTTGCTCCTCCACTGCTTTCTGGAAGTGTTTTTTCTTTTAGAAAGAAAAAATGCGAATCCGCTTAATTTTAACTGCATTCAAGGAAATTAAATATTTAGCCACCTTTTTAAGCAGAATATTAAAAAGACTCCCACTCTTCTCCATTTTTTCAAATAAAAAGCTTTTGCAGTGAGCACATGAGTTCCCAAATGAAGGAGGCTTCACAGAGAGTCCCCTCCCATCTCAGCTTTCACATATGAATGGAGAGTGTTTCAGCACAAGTAGCTTTGCTGGTACCAACTGTGGTGGTACAGCGTGGAGACAGAGGCCATTTCTGTTAATCAGGTCCCCAGTTATTTTGGTCTTAAAGTGTACAAATCAACATCTTGAACTGCACCGCTAAGCTCGTTATAAACTAGTATTATCAAAAAAGGATTGCTTCAGTATATTTTCAGTATGCAGCTGCACTGCAGGTCAGCTCTGGTATGCAACTCGTAAAATTAGCACCACCAACAAAGGCAAGAGGAAAAAGGGGAAAAGCAAGTTAGAGAATATAGATAGAAATTCACTGAGTCTGGCACAAGTCTTTGGAGAATATTTAAAAAGCATTCCCGGGAAATTGTGGCTGATAGCTGAAGTTTCAGGACTCTGGAAAGAGAGAGTTAATGGTTTCTGGTTGTGTGTGTGTATTGGGTGGGGACATTAAGGGCTGGGAAGCTGTAGACCAGTCAGCTTTGTCTCAGTGTGTGGAAAAAGAGTTGATAAATCATAGACAATAATGAGATGAGTAACATATATTAAGTCTGTGCAGGAAAAAAAAAAAAAAAAGGCATGTCAAATCAATATAATGTAGTTCTGTCAAAGAATGAGGTGCCCTATGAAATGGCACAGGTCATATAACATGACTTTGTAAGGCATTGACATGAATTTGAGTAAACAAAATGTAATACAGTAAAAGCAAGTGCAAGGTTTTATGCTAAAGGATGGCAAAGTACATCAGCAAAAGGTTTGGACCGGTTGGTAAGTGGCAGTTTGCAAAGAAGTTAAGTTGTAGATGAACAGAAGTCTGTTACCATGTTCAGCACCGATTGATTTGTATATGTGATTAATCATTTCAGAGCATGCATTTGATCAGAATCAGGTTTGAACAAGTGATAGCATTCCTATTTAATTACATGAATTACCTGAATATGACGTGTAGTGACTAGTTTTATGCTAGTTGCTGGAGAACAAACTGTACTTTTGCCAGAGCACTTTATACTATTTGCATGAGTAAAGAGTTCTAGCAAGTCAGAGTTTTGCATCGAAGGTATGGTCTCATTGAACCATTGCCTGAATTAAGGAAGCTGTGCTCTTGTGGAAAAGTAATGAGCAACCTAATAGGAAGAAGGCTATGTCCAAAATGATGTAACAGGAAAAATCCTAGGTATAAAGTCACGACCTATGAGGACAGATTGGGTGAATTGATTTAGGCTAGAGAAGACTGGAGAGAGAGAAAAGTTTTTAGACAAAGAGGAAAGTTTTTAGTTTAGAAAAAAAATGTTTAGACAAATTTCTTTTTGTCTAAACTAAAAACTTTCTTAATTGTCTTTGCCTAAAAAAAGGGATAGGATAGCTGCTAAAAAAGAGGAAATAAATTCATCAACAGGATGAAAAGTAGTATGTTTAAATTGTAGGAATGGTTGCTCTGCGTGCTAGGAAAAACTTTCTAACTGTAGAAATTATTAATATTCTTATAATTTTGATGAAGCTTTTCTTGGAAGTTTTTGAAATTGGTACTTTTAGGGAGGTTTAGAAAAATCTGTGAGAGGTAGCATAGGTAGAGCTGATCCTGCCATGGGGCATGGATAAGAACTAAATGACTTTTGGAGGCATCCCCATTTTGGTGAGGGGGTAATTCAGTATTTCATAATTGTATTACATCATTATATTAACTAGCTTCAAGAGCTGAATTCTCACAGATAGGATATTTTACAATAAATCTAATCTTGAGATGACAACAGCATGGATAATTGCAGCACGATTACTATTGGAGGGAAAATGTCGTATTCCTCTTGCCAGGTGCAGATGGAAAAATGTGCCTGTGGCTACTGGTGCTACCTTGGCACAGTAGAGCAATCCAGGATCTAATATTCTTCTTAACCTCATAATACAGACCTGGCCTGCGAATGGAGGTCATGCACTTTTTATGTGGGGGCAACCAACTCCTCTGACCTCTTTTAGCCACATCCAAGGTTGGATTGGCGTACTTTATTTCTGTGTGATTGCTTGATTTGTATATAATAAGCTTTATGTATTTTATTTGCTCTTCCCTCATTAACTTGCAATATATACTAGAGGGAATACCATTTTGGTTTTTGTATAGAATGTCAGCTAATGAAAACAGAGCGACCAAAGCCAAACACGTTCATAATCAGATGTCTTCAGTGGACCACTGTCATAGAGAGGACGTTCCATGTGGACACTCCGGAGGAACGGTGAGAGTTTTTATTTTTGCTTTGCTTCCCATGCTCTTTCTGGAGTCGCCGCAGCATCATGGCTGGTGTTGTGCAGTCACCAGCTTTTGGAAATGTCACATTCCGAGCACTTCTGGGCAGTTTATTTATTTTAAAAAATTATATGTCTGCTTCTGTAAAATATTATCCCACTTCATTTCTAGTGTAAGAACTGCCTACAAGTACGTGGGATGAATGTGTTTAAATAAGCCAAAACTGTGTCATGATATGTTACTGAAATGTTAAGTTTTGGACAATAGAAACCTGCTTAGTGAAGTATTTTCAAGTCTCGTTGTCTTAGATTTTCCTTTTACTCCTCCTTTACTTTTTTAATGGCCAAGAGCATATAGGAGATAGGAGATGGTTTGCCTTTGCGTCTTACTACCTTGGGCATTTGGCCTGTGGATATTTAATACTATGCTTGGCTTTACTGATATCTTACCTATTTCATTAATGAACTGTGATTTTCCTCTTTGTATCATCTACCTTTTATTAGGATATTTACTTACTCTTTTTTCCCCTCTTTAATTCTGCCTGGATATTCTTTCTCCACAGTATCTTTCTTTCCTGCATGCAGTGTCATACATATTACATCTGTGTATTCCGGAATATCGCTAGGTTCCTCCCACATCCCCTGCTTGCTAGGCAAAAATTAGCACATCCTGCACTGCATTTGGAGCTACCATGTGCTGAGTTTCCAGCTAGTTTGTATGTGCTGGGTCGCCAGCAGACAGAATAGCCATGGGCTATTATCACAATGGAAATTGCATAATATGCTCTGAGCTGTTTTATACCCCTAGCAAGAGTTTTCAAGTTTTCACTATTACAGTATTTACAAAATCAAACTCTGTTCATTCTTGTAGTGTGCAGGGATTGCATAGTACAATGTGCAGGGATTTTGATGCTGATTTAAATCAAATTCACCTTTTATACAAAGCAGAACTTAGAAGGAAATCAAAACAATTAATTTATATGAGTCATCTCCAGAGAAGGATGAGAATTATGTGTTGAAACAATGTAATATTTGAGAAACATTAGGTAGATTTATTTGGATGTATTTTGTGAGTTTCTAATAGGAATGTTGGCTTGTTCATGGTAGGGAAGAATGGACAGAAGCGATTCAGGCTGTAGCAGACAGACTTCAGAGGCAAGAAGAGGAGAGGATGAACTGCAGTCCAACTTCACAAATAGACAATATAGGAGAAGAGGAGATGGATGCTTCAACAACACATCATAAAAGAAAGGTAAGTAACTTGACCGGAATGGTCCAGATGGCTATACCAGTATGCAAGGAAAGTGTTTCTGCATAAATTTCAGTGTATTACAAACAGAAAAGCAGACCATTATTTCAATGAAGGTGGACCACGTTATTTTTATTTATTATGCTATCTGATACAGCACTTGTCAAATACAAAGTTCAAACCTTCAAGCACGTGTTAGCATTCCACTAATTGCATGGAATTCATGATATTATTTTCATGTTTTCCTTTTGTTTGTTTACTCTTTGTGAACCATGGTAATAATATATTTTCTTTAGGCAAGACGATTTGGCATTTGCCCTCTTTCTCATGTAAATAATCCCCAGTGCAAATTAGATGATTTGCATGAAAAAGGCTACCAGGATTTGGCTTTTAATGACCCTGTTTGTTGCTATCTGGGAAAATATCTGCTTTAGTTTTCAGTGAAATAAGAGAGAACTTTTTTTTTTCTGATCACGAATTTACTATAAGTTGGAACATGTACACTGTTGGCTATAACTTACAGTCTTATCCCCAAGTCAACAGGATAAACACACAACATAGACTAGAGTTAATGCCACACAAAATTGGCTTGTTATTTTGTGTTTCCTCTTTTTTTTTTTTTTTTTTTTTTTTTTGGATGTGTAAGTATAGATTACTCTTGGAGAATAATGAGGGATTCAAATGGATATACCTCATTTACTACACAAGGTGGAGAAGACTCAAGAAAGCCCTGAGACTGCATTAGAAAAATCCTGGTTTTATAGGACTGGTGTCATTCTAGCTATCTAGAAACTGAAACCTGTAGAAGTTTTCAGAGCAAAATAGTCTTACAGCCAATGTAGTTGAATGCCCTTGAATGCTGAACAATGAAAAGAAATACTAAACATCTGCCTTTTTCCATAGTGCATTTTTTTTTTCGCACTGTATGAAGCAAGAATCATAGAAAAATCAGAAGCTGAAAACTGTCCTTATGAATATAATAGAGATTTCATAGATTTTAATTCTCTCATGTCCTAACTTTTGAGAACTTGTTTGCAATTCTAACATAGTTCTTTCATGCAGTTTCATTGCATCTGATTGTCTAGCCTTTTTCCTAAAGAAAAAGTGAAAACTAATTATACACAGCTGTGACAATGCCCTCATCATACATTGCCAGGTTGGAGCAGTTAGCATTGAACTTTTAGCCTTGCAGCGTAGATATTTAGTGCTTGTGCTTCAGAGTAAAATATAAGTGACAGCAAGACAGAGGCTGTGTTCAAGATGCGTCAAGCTTTCTGAGGGTTGGGGTGATTGTGTAGAAGGGATTTGGGTGTTTGGCTCTGTTAAAGATCTGAGCACTACTTAAAGCGTGTGTATCCTCTTAGTGGAGTACAAAACCACGGCCTAACAGAAAGCATTTCCAAGATTTCAAAATTAATAAAGAGTTTATCCAGAATGTAGGCTCTTCTTGTTCACACTGCAGTGCATTTTCCCTGCAAGAAAAGGTGTCATGGGAATAGGAGGAAGAGGAAGATGAATGTTGTTTCTGTCTTACACTTTAGGAAATGTTGAAGTAAGATACTGGAACAGTACATGTGCAGTGCTCCAGAATGCTGAATGACTTTGGCAAAAACAAACTACAAAACAAACCTGAAGTGAGGAATGGTGATATTCAACACCTAATAATGCATCCAAATGAAGTTTCTGTAGCCTGTAAAAGCACACGAGCACCATTTAGCCAGAACTCAAAATTCCACTGCAAATTTCTACAGTTTTGGAAAACTTCAGAAAAAAGATTCTGAGAAGATAACCATATTATAGCACAGTCATTTCCTCTGCATTAACAGCAAATGTGGAAAATATTTTTTAGACTGTATTTTCTGGTTAAAGAACATTCTCAGAAGTCTGATTTTTATGAATATTTTTATAGTTGATAATCAGAACCATTTCAATTATAACTATTCAGTGTGTTTTTCTCTTCTTTTTTTTATATCGAGTTTATTTTAATTTCAGGAATTTTTTGCACATTGTTTCCTACATGTTTGTTTTGTCACCTGATCTTGCATCTAAGCCCAGTGAATTTTGCTTGTGCATGCACCAGATGGTATGTGTATGAGTAGAAGAGCATAATCAGATTAACAAACAAGACAGAGAAGTGGGACTGTTCTTCTCTTAAAAAGTGGTAAAAGGTTTGTAAAGAAAACAGTCTGAGAATGTGGAGCCTAATTTGAGTAGACATGACTGCAACATCCCTTGACAAATCAGTTTAGAAAACTAAAAGATTTTTTTGAAAAAAGTTATCAGTGTGCAACTTAAGATTTAGAGTAATAGCTTCACTTAAATTTTGAGGAATGGAGATTTAGTGAACTATTTTTATTGTTTTTCAATATCAGTAGACTTTCTTCCTGTTGAAATCAGTTACAAACTTCCAGTGGTATAATCATTGTGCATATGGAGCTCAGTGTCTGTTGTAGGGTATATTCTTTTGAATAAAATACCACTAGCTGGAGTAACTAGGTTTTACAGAAGGCTGAACATATTATGGTTATTCTGTTAATGCAGTTTTTGTAGGCTTGCTGCTTTTGCTTTGTTTACAGATTTATTTTTCAGGTGGTACAATGAACAAAGAATAGATTTTCAGAGGAAAACAAAACCAAAAAAAAAGCATCGAGGAAAAATCCCGATTTCTCAGAGTTCTATAGGCATATGTTTTTATCTTCTAAGGTCTTATGTTTTTTGGCAGGGACACTGAGTAAACCTGCATTGTATATCCTCTCTAAGGCTTCCGCTAAACTTCTAAAGAATGAGAGCATCAGGACACTTCATTCTTAGAACTAGCACTATTACTTGTAAGCTGATGTTAAGCTGTTGTTCAAAATCTTGCAAAACTTTTACCTGTGTGAGATAGGGGCTATTAGAAGTGTTATTTATTATAACATTATATAAATTATATTTATTATATTAGAAGTATTATTAGATACCGATGTGTGAGATAGGTGCTATTAGAAGTGTTTCTGCTAGGGATGAAGAAAATATTAATTCGTTGAGGAAATTACAAATAAAAGTGTGTGTGGAATTCAAATCCCCTGCCTGACTGCAGCTAGTGCTGGCTAGGAAGATGAAAGAAAAGGCAAATTCTCATTCGTTTGCACAACAGTATTAAAGGTGTCTAAGATAAGAAACGGACACCCAGAGGATGTATAATTACTGTATATTAATGTTTTGAGGTGTATTTCTCCCTGTGAGAGTAACTTATACTACGAGTCAATATTGTTCTAGGAATCAGTGGGCATACAGAGAGACTGCCAGAGAAAGGCCCAGAGTCTGAGGGAAAGAATTTCCAGAGTGGGCTCCCACTTCACAGAAGAGTGGAGAAAAATAATCCAGAAGAATCAGGACCACGCTGCTCCTAAAGGATGCTTCCTAAACTTAGGAAAGGGACTGTGATATAATCATATATGGTGGCAACAACTGTGACTGAGTGATCATTAGAGTTTTTCTGAAATTGTAATCTCAGCTTTGGTTTCCATCACTGGAAGCCCTGGAAGTTAGAGTTTGAATATATAAGGTATATATTTTGCACATTCGCTTACCAAATTATATGTCTGTGTGACTGTGCTTTTAATTACTCCTTTCTGAAAGACAAGACTTTCTTCTAAAAATCACCTGAAATGCTCTTGTGCAGTTCTTGAGATGCTGAGCAGAATACGAATTTCTTTTGCTTGGAGAAGGAGATGATTATTTGATCATCAGCAAGGCTTATGGAATGCAGTAGAAGATGCAAGTCTAGAGCCTGTGGTTATCTGGCTCTCAACCAAGTGTACCTTATCTCCAGTGAAGTTATTTTAGGGGGATTGGGAGGCACATCCTCTTTTCATTTTGCTGCCTGCTATGCATGTAAATTACTGTTTGAAAAATGCTGAACTGTTAAAAATTGTCCAACTGTATTCATATGGAATACATCATATTTTTAATATTTATAATGGTATTTTTTTCACTTTTTTACCTAGAGGATAATACAGATACATCTAATATACACAAAATGTGAATAAACAAAACATACTAAGAAAACATGTTGGAACTAGAATAACTGTTCAGGCTACTTTTCTGCTCAAGTAATGTAAGAATGAGAAGTACCTGCTTCTGTGAGAGGAACACTGCAGTTAGCGGATCATCTTTTAGAGCTTATAAATGCTTTTCTCTACGTAAAACCTCCCAAGATTTCCTGAAATACATTTTTTTGGAAGTATTTGTTCAAGTTTTTCAGTATCAGAAGAGGCAGTTTCTGAAGTGGAGTATTGTGTATCGGATTTAAGCTAGTACCTGTTCAGTTGTTACTCAGATTTCTGTCCATGCTTTTGTATGTTTTTTTCTGAAGATAGATTGAGGTGGTATAGAGAGATAATGGGCTTAGGGCCTGACGCTCCAGCTGCTCCAGTCTCTTTGCCTGGCACCCCTAAGGGTCGAGGTAGGGGTGCCTGACCCGGCTGCTTGGGCTGCGTTGGTGCTGCACCGCAGCCAGGAACTGCACGCTGCAAGATGCGCTGTGCGCACACCCTGGCAGAGCTGGTGGCCCTGAGCTGGCGAAATAAACCCAGCTCTCAGGCCGAGGTGACATCTGAAGAGCCAGTCCGTTCCTACTGTTTTATGTTTTATGCTTAGGCTGTGATAGAATTTTCTGCACCAACCTTTGCATCTAATGCATAGGCTGTAGGGTTTGATACTCCTGAGCTAGCTGTGAAATAAAGTTGCAGAACTAAGCTGATTACTGACTCGAAGCTTTGTGCTTATGGAAGGGGCTAAACTGTCTTTGCATCTGAAATGGCCTGGTCATATCCCTTCTGTGTGCAGAACTTTGAGCCATCAGCCTACTCAACCCCTTGTCTCATGTCTGATACCAGCTCTTGGATGCCTGTGACTGTGGTGTATTTATCCTGCAAAGCTCAACAGAGCAGCACTAGATGCTTGGAAGGCCTCTGTAGTTGAGTTAAATGAAAGGCTAAAATGTGCCTCCTTCTCCTTTGTCTAGACAGATTGATCAATGCAAAAAAACATGCAACTAATCCGAACTCAAATTTTTTTGAAGTTATCTTCTAATGGAAAATATGCAGACTACTGTAGAATCTTACCTGTATAGTATTCTGGTGAGAATCATGTATGATTCAAAAAAGCCGTCAGTGCAGTGGCTGGTGTTAAAAATGTGGTGGATTGATAGGTTTTCTTAGTGTCACTAATACACAGGTATTGACATGCTCTCTTAGAAGTGGAGAGGTTGTGAAATACTGTTAAAGGCTAAAAATTTCTTTTGTATGTGCCTTCTAAAAATAAGCCTGTCAGTATACTGTACAATAATTCAAAGAACTGTAATATCAGCATTGAACCATATTTCCTTGTGGTTCAGGATACAGTTCACTATTATGAACTCAATACATATTTAAGCTGTTAAATACTGTAGGCAAGGGTAACTTATGGAAGTTTACCTGTTTATGTAAACTGTTCTTACCCTTATACTATTGGTTGTATTCAAACAAATTTGTGTGCATACTGGAACAGCATCATGTAAGTCTGGCTAATTCTTGTTCTTTCTTTTTTTCCCCCCACATAGACGATGAATGATTTTGACTATTTAAAGCTACTGGGCAAAGGCACGTTTGGTAAAGTTATTCTGGTCCGAGAGAAGGCTAGTGGGAAATACTACGCAATGAAGATTTTGAAAAAAGAAGTTATTATTGCGAAGGTAAGGGAGGTTGTAGTTATAATATTGTGTTAGTTTTTTCAGTGGTGTAATCAATAATGAGGTGAGTAGCTAATGAGGTAACTAATACATGAGGTGTTTGTTCTTTTTGGTGGTAAATGAATTTCTATAGAAATGTGTGTGCATCTTCAGAAAACAAGAGTAAAAAGCCTTCTTTATGCATACGCATTTTGCATGTCTTCTTCCACTGTCTTAAAATCTAGAATGTGCTTAAAGCACTGAGAGAATTTGCGGTGAGGGTAGATGATGCAATCCAAGTTTAAAACACGTGAAAATGCGCTAGGGTGTATTACATACTTTATTTTTTCTCCAAGTGAACTGCAAGTATATTCAGATAAATAAAATTAGTTTGGTAGCCCGATGTTCCTTTCCTGCTATATTAGATTAAGTAAGAAGAGCATTTTCATTTTTTCAGTTTGCAAGGAATAAGAAAAGCCTGAAACTGATGTCTGAAGAGATAATATTAAAATGACACTGTCCATTCATGTAAAATTTGTTAGGTTATCATTATTAACTCTTAAGCATCATCACAATTTTATGTAAATTAAACTTTATCATTTATGCTGAGCTTTGTTCCTGCAGTTCTGAACTTCCAAATCCCATTTGCACAGAAGAAATTGAAAGCAAAACATCTACATTCTCTGTCATCGTGATGCATTTAAAATTACGAGATTCAATAAAGAGATTTTTGAATTGGGACTAGCAATACCAATATTTCTGAAAACTGAATGTGAATAGCAACTGTCATGTATTTTATATATATATATATATATATAATTTTAAAATATCCTTCATGTTTTTCAAACAGAGGACTTGTGCAGCCTACATGTTTATGTCTGTCCTTGACCTAAGAACTGTAAATAACAACTCTGAAGAACTGTTCTGACAATCATGTCTCAGATAGATTAGATCTGCAGCACCAGCTCAGCTTATATTGTGATACAATACTCACTAGAGAGTCTGTTTGTAATGGGAGGTGGGAAAGTGGTGCTTGGGAGCTGTATATAGAAGGTTGTATAGCATCTGTCCAGTTCAGACTAAATCTATTGATCCTAAATTTTCAATACAGACTAAAATTTCACTGGTCAGGAAAGTGCTACCAATATTACAAACTTCGGGACAATGCCAGAAACACTAGCCATTGCCAGCTTCTTATGTCCTAGCTTGGTGGACCTCTGAGGTTATAAACAAACCTTGTATCTGTGAAAATGATTAGATTTTAATGGCACTCCTAGTAAAAAAAGTAATGCATCTAATTCCAGCATGTGAATTTAAGTGTTGCTTTTTCTACTTAATTCTTATATAAACTTCACGATTCGTGTGGAGAAATAATAGCATCCCTGTTTTGCTGGTGGAGATAGTAGAAGTTTATATAAACTCAAGATTTATTCAACTGATAACTGCTGAAGAATGAGATTTCTAAAAACAGTCAGTATTGTCACATTCTGTCTTAATTAAACGCAAGATGGTCAGTAGCAAATCAATGTTTTGTTTTTGAAAATTAAAAAACAGAAAGTGCCCTAAAGTAAAACTAGTGGAAAAGATTAATTAATCCTCAACATGTGCTTTAGTGATAAGGAAAATTGTATCATATTTTAAAAGTAGAAGTGAAAAAGAATTACAGTAACAATTACCATGGTGTAAAAAGTCTCTAAAATGATACAGTACAATGCCATGCATGTGCATTTTAGCAAGTTTCTCATAGGTAAGTTTGTAATTCTGCCTTCAGGTCATTAACATATAGTGGAAGCTTTTGGAGTTAACATTTCCATAAACTGAGCCAACATTCATCTAACTTGTATTTTCTATTTATTTATTTATCTTAATTTTGGGCATTATAAAATATAGTGAGTTTACAAATATTGCACCTATCTCCTTACTTTTTTGTTTGACCTGCATCCTGAATCTGAGCATGAACTTTTTCTACATCAGCAGTTGGAGATGTTGTCTAGACTAAATTAGATCACTGAAGAGCAGAATAAAAATAGGTGGCATGTCTGTTAAAAGTTGTTTCCGTGAAGCCACTGTGTGTTACAGAGTGTTATAAACTCATTCCAATCGAAGCTGAAGTAGTTTATTTGGTCTTGTTATATGAATGTTAAACTTTGTACATTTTCGGTAACTCCCTAAGTAACAAAGGTACATTTTGTAATTTATTGTGGCTCTTTTTCTTGAAACCTGGTGGCCTTGGGGATTTTTGTTGGGTGAAGACTCAGCAGCTCCAGTTTTCAGAATAAAAAAGCACTTTAACACAGCGCTCTATCTTGCCTTCCTCCTCTTAGTGATTCAGGATTTTTGATTCCCTCTCTTTTCAATAGCAGAATGGAAATGAACTGTTATTTGACTGATAGAAAATACCAGTGGTACCTGAGGTTACTTGGGATGTGAACAAACCCAGATATTTAAGCTCTGGGGAAGCGTTGAAAAGTTCTGTGAAGTTAATGGAATAGAAAAAAACATCTAAGAATAAAGTGTGTTGTGTTAGTGTTGTGTTAAGATTTATTTTTATCAGGCTAGAAACATTTTTTTCCTGGTGCCGTGGAGCTCAGGCTTTTTTCCGATGCTCTTCCCTACCACTCTCATTTTCCTGCCCCGTTTGAGGACGCCATCCAGAATGTGTCCTGGGGAAGGCAGCCTAGCTGGAGGGCTGCAAGGCGCAGGCTGAGGGCGCAGAGGCTGCCAAGGGGATGAGCAGCTCCCTCCCAGGCCGGGGCCTGGCATGAGAAGCAGCAGTAGGGGAGAGGAGATGGCTCTGCGCGGCCTGCGCCCTCCCGCTGGAGCTCCCGCTGCCGCCCTCGGTGCCCGGCAGGACCCGTTTCCGATCGCAGCGGCTCCTCAGCGCTCCCTCCTCCGCTTCCTTCCGCCCATGGGCGCCTGCTCATCTGGCCTGTCAAAAAAACTTCCAGGAGAAATAGCTGTGTGCTGACGGCATGGAGAGAGAGAAAATCCTCTGCGTATTTTCATACGCCGCAGTAAAAGCAGTAAATTTACATTCCTCCCCCCTAGGTGGATTCAGCTAAGAAAGTTACTTCATATCACCATTCTTTATATGAAAAGCTTCTAAAAATATACTGGGAAATCTAGACATTTCTCATTGAACTAGGGGTTTTTGTTTTTGTTTTTTTTTTTGCTTTTCATCCAGTGTGTAGTTGTATACACTCAGTGTTGTACTGCTGCTCAGCTAAATGGCATCATAATTTATTACTGCTAATTACTGCTGTTATTTTTTAACTTCCTATTTTGACAATTTTTAAAGTGTAATTTAAAACTCAAGACATCTGTGTTTACTTTGTAGTTTAATAATACCTTCTCTTCATATCATGGACTGATAGGCATGTGCCATTCAGCAATGTTATATTAGTATTATTTATTCTGTCTAAATATATTTCCTTATATAAGATGAATGTTACCATTTGAGTCACACTAGGCCCCCTCGGGAGCTGAGGCACAGGGCACCCTGTCACTGAGAGGGAAGCTGCCAGGAAACCCACACAGGTCCAAAACCTGCATCAGCAGCCATCAGTGTGAGAAGGATGGAATGAGTTTTCCTCCCTTTGGCCTGGGACTCGCCGTGGTCCCCCATCATATCGATTCAACCACAGGAGAGAAGCACTATTCCTCACTAAATTGCCCAGCTTCTAATATTTAGTTGAAAATGTGAAAGGGAGTTCTGCAGCCTGGCTCCCTAGGCAAGGTCTCAATCTCCAAGAAGGAGTGTAGGTCATCTTGAGACTGCACTTTTGACTAAATTGTTTTGGAAATAATAAAAAGCTTTAAAGCCTCTTTTTTTTCAAAACAGAAATACTTGAGCTTTTTGTTCCTTTTCATGTTTTGCTAAAGGGAACAGGTTCATTCATTTCACAAATCTAGAGAGTTCCTCTTTTTTGAAGTATTGAATTTATAATTCAATAATACTACATTAATGATAATTGTAACACAATCATCATAACTAATCAAATGCAACTTTATATCTTAATTCAGACCTACTTCTTGTATTCTTTATTTCTTAGGATGAAGTAGCTCATACTCTTACAGAAAGCAGAGTACTGAAAAACACCAGACACCCATTTTTAACAGTAAGTATTAGGAATTAATTTGAAGTACACTGTAACAGGCAATTTTCAACATGATTGATATTCCATTATGACTATATTTTATAGACAAATGTTGAAATCTTTCTCATCACAGTCTGTAAACAATCAATAAATATCTTGTGTTTATGGTACACTTTATAATATGTATTTAAGAGTGCATTTTGAAATAAAGTTTGTAGTTATTTTGTAAAGCTTAACTGTCCTAAAAACAGAGCTGTCTAATTATGGAATATAACTGCTGTGTAATTTTTTGTAACTTTTTTGTATATGAGTCCTATTTTTTTAATAAGTTAGGGATTTTGCACAGTTGAAGTTTTTTTTTTTTAACAAAGAAATAGTAAGAATTGAGTAACAGCTATTGTGCATAAGAAATGCATGGTGATACAAAACTTATACACTATTGCTTCAATATCTGTGTCTTTATTAAGATTTTATACTGAAAATATTTTAAAGATGTACTTTTTAAAGTCATGTGTCTCCTTATGATTTTGTTAAATGTAGTTCTACTTCATTTCATCTCTTGAGACGAAATCTGCATCAGTAGGTTTTCAGCAGTATCATTTTTTCCAAGCTGTTAGGTAAACTTTGATACATTACAAATTTTAATTAAGATAATGTTTTATATTATAATTTTAAAAGTATGCATCGGTAACATTGTGTAGTACTTTACAATAGAGAGTCCTTGGTTTGGAAGTGAAAGCAGGCCAGATATGAAGATGACTTCTAAGATTTTACAGGAGAGAGAAAGAAGGTGATGTAGTAATTGATCTCCACATGGACATTGTGGATGTGGATGTCATAAAATATTAAAATAATGAGTAAGGATATCTGGTACACCTGGGAGTAAGACAGAAATGCAGTATCGAATTGTGTATTTTAGTAGCAATTTCACAATTTTTATACTAAGCATGCAGTTTACATATTAATGGTCGCTTTGCAGAAATGAGCAAAATGTGGGTAATTTTATGTTATTTCTTCTCAAACTTCAGTCAGAGTAATTGAGAGTGACAAGAACTTCCAGGAAGTCAGAACTGTTTGTCTAACAGGATAAAGTTGTTTATTACAGTTAAGAAATGAGGTTAATTCATGATGATAATTGATTTGGTTTTGCTGTTTTCTCTGCAAGTCCTTGAAATATTCCTTCCAGACAAAGGATCGTTTGTGTTTTGTGATGGAATATGTTAATGGAGGAGAGGTAAGTTAAAAAAAGACATTCTACACTTGTAGCAGTAAAGTTACTAGGAAATATTTTGAAGAATATTGTTTTTGTGTGTTACTTCTCTCTCTAGCATCTTTGAAGTTGTTTTGTTGTTGTTATTCTTTTACAAATTTTTGTGATTGATTATTTCAAGGAGAAAAATACATAGATGTGTTTAATAACTGTACTGTCAAAAGCACTTTCCATTTTTGAAAAATGAAAACATTTTGAAAAATAATTTAATGAAAGAGAAATATTTTCAGAGCTAAAGATTTTTTTCTAATTGTTTTTTCTTCAAGCATACTGTACCATGCTCGTGTACAAAGTGGTTATAATCTAGTGAAAACAGGCAAAACAGCATTTATTAATCTGAATTTTGTTTCAATGCGAAATTTCCATTCTTTGCTATAGCCATTGTAAAAACCAGGAGAGAGAGTAGAAGGTTCCTACTTTTCATTATATCTGTCTCCACCACTTGGTCGGCACTCTGGAAATTTAAACTGAAGTTCAAATCTTTTTATGGTGTCTTTGATTTAAGCATGTGCTGTCTTTAACTGTTCACTGAAAAATAGAATATGAAAAAGGATGCTAGTCAAGTGCAAATAAAAAAAAAAAATACTGTCTAAGAAGGCGTTTATCTATCATTTGAAAGGAGTTTGCCGTCCAGACCGCGTCTCGTTACAGCATGAACTGGGGGAAATTCCTTGCTTTGTGTGCTGTATGCTACATTGTGACAGGAATGGTCTGAGTGTTTGCCCTGGCTTTTTGGTAATTCTTAATTCAGGAATCGCTGCATCCTGGTGTCGTGTTCTTTATTATCCTTTTTGCTGACATTTCCTACATCAAAGCTTTAACCAAGTGCCTGAGAGCCCTGACAATGCCTGTCTTGCATTCACGACTCTGGCATTTTCCGGGCCCGCCTCAAGGCCCATTTACGTTCTAACTCATCCCTTGCCGCCAAGCGTGGTGCTATAGGGTTTTCATAGGGGAGTGTGTCTTGTTTACCTCAGTCTGTGTAAACCATGTTCTGGACAGGAAAGGCAGTGAATCATTCTGACTTGATAGGAAATCTCCCTCTGTGGCAGTGGGATAACAGCCTTCCATTGAACACTTAGCTTAGTTAGGTAGGATTAATTTCCCACCCTGTGCCACGTGCTTTAGGTGTCCCTGCTGGAGCAGTGGGGTTGACTAGATGATCTTTAGAGGTCCCTTCCAACCTCAACCATTCTGTGCTTATGTGCAATTCTGTGAAATTTATCTCACTGATACTAAGCCAGTGCTACTTACAGTGATTTTTGAAGACAATTCCTTGCAGACTAATACATTCTGCATAGTTTACTCTGCATAAGATATTGTTGCATGCAATAAAATTAGAATTTGCATTTTCAAAGTGTGTTTTTAACATCAGCCTGTCATTTGAATGCCTGTCTCTGGAAGATATTTTTCTGTGCTACCAGAATGCGGAACAGAGCCCACCAGGAGGATTTTCAACATCTTTCGTGCTACTGAGGATATTCTGATGCTGGGTTTTGATCAGGCCTGAATCTTTTATTTCTCTGTGTTGAGTGGTGCTCCTTTGTGGCAACTGCTGCTTACGTCTTGCATCGTGGGTTTCTTCTTGGCAGCCTGCTTTTGTCCATTGGCCTTGGAATGATTTTAGTGCACTCCATTGAGAGTGGGTTGCGGAGAAATTCAAAGGACTTTCTATTTGTTAAAGCATTCTTGTTAATTCAGAAAGCACTTCAAAATAAGACGCTCTAAATTTAGTTAGCACTTGAGCTGTGGGTCCGCAGACCTCCTGGTACTGCACACAGGCTATTCCCTTTTCCTGTTTCTCTCCACTGTGTACTATGAGTTGAATGAGGTTTTTTTTCCTTGCAATAGTTTCTTAGTGGTGAAGGTGTTGAAAACTCATTTAATTCTATGCTCATAGTAAGAAATTGACTGTAGCAATATCATCCTGATACAGGTTCTTCAGAGCTATACTATCCTTAAACAGAAGCATTTGTGCTTCTGTTTAAAATTCTTTTGGGTTGAAGTTTTCTTTTTAGTTAAGCAATTGTGCCTGAGTCAATTGCTTGGAAACGTTCATGGATTTTATGTCTTCCAGGAGCACAGTACTCAGTCTTCCAAGTGAAGGAGTTCTTTTTGAAATTTCTATTAGTATTCTTGACTCTGACCCAGATGAAAGCCAAGGAACTCCACAGTTTAGCCTTCCGCCCTACTGCGGTAATAAGAGCTCTGATCAGTACTAGGAGTCCTCAGTTCCTCTTATTGTGGTTAGGCAGAAAATAAAAAAAAAAGAACAATAAAAGAGAAGGTCACTGAATTACATTCTGAAGGAGAAGAAACTCTGTTAAAATGGTACTGAGCAAGAATCCTCTAGCAGGGAACAGCTAGATCGCTGTTTAATTTAATATCCGACCAGAATTATAGCACCTTCCATTGCCCTTTATTTATGTAACTTCGTATTACTCAGTTATTAAATGAGCATGTTATAATGCCTGTTCTACTGATCCATGGTTATGCTTTTGTACTGTGTACAAATTATTTAGCTACCTAGTTTTATTTTGACTTCCTTTTAAAAAAACATTTTCTGTAGCTAAATATATAAAAGTAAAGCGTTAGAGATTTTTTTTGGCATCTTTTTTTCCCCCCTCAAACAAATTACTCAGGCACAGAAATATGGAGTGTGTTTTTTTTATACTGACAACTTTAACAGTTACTTTTCTCGTAAAGGACCCAATCTTGAAATCTTTGTTGTGGGCTGAAAGCTTCCTTTTTCTTTATTTTAGTGTAGCTGTTGGACTCCAAATGACCTGTTTAGCAATGGCTATGGATCTCTAAGGCTTAAAAAATTGAATAATTCAGATACTATAAACTATGGTCAAGACAGAGCTAGGAGGTTACTTCTAACACTCTGTTTGCTTCTCCATAGCTTTGTGATCCTGGAAAAGCTACAGTGAAGGAAGATCAAAACGCTGAGATTTCATTTTTATTTAAAAAAGAAATATGGCTTAGTTGAGATGACCTATTTCTGTTTTCAAGATTTTGAAATAGCATATTTTATCAGTGTGTGGTAAACAAATATCTGCAATTTTACATGATAAACTGTATTCTTTGTTTTGCTTCAAAACATAGAATACTCATGTAAATATTTTCAAATAACAAAGCTAACAGTACTTACAGACAAGCACAAAGTAAAAAAACCCAAATACTTCCTTTACCTTCATTTTTTGCTGTCCCTGTTCTACTAACAATTTAAGAAAAAGTAAAAAGCCATATTGATGTCCTTCCTGCAAATATTGATTTGTCCATTTTTTCCTTTTATAATCTGTATAATCTGGATTACTATGCAAATACAGCAAGTTAATAATATACTACAATGTTCCCCAAAATCCTAGGCTGCACAGAATGGTATGAATTGTCATATAAAAATGGTATTCTAAGAATGGCTCTTTGTTAGGGCACTACTTCAGGAGTATATGTTTCTCATTTTTAATTTCCAGTATTTTGCAATAAAGGTTTAAAAGCTTCAAGAGAGAAATTTATTACATACATTACTCTGTAGAATACATTGATTAAGTTGATTAATAAGTTGATTAATCTCTGTGTTTTGCACTTTCAGGATAATTCCAAATTCTGTACTCCCATTACAAGATTTAATTGGTAATTATCTGCATAATAAAATTAGACTCTAAAATTTATTCAGATGGTTTCTCCACAGCAGAACTCTGAATTTCTTTCTACTTGGCTTTATTTTTCCACAGCTCCTATTTCAGTTCATTAGACAAGAAAGAACCAAATGGTTTGCTGTAATTGAACAAGTACTAATAGTGTCTAGAAAAAAAAAATACAGAGGATTTACAATGTATCTAATGAAAAAAAACCCTGAATTGTTGTAAACTTCACTATTTTCTTTGGAATGTGTCCTGTTTTCATTTCTTAAACTCTATATAAAGGAGAGTATATTCCTTCTCCTAAAATTCTTAACAGTTCAAAATGAGGTCCCTCTATTGGGTAAGAATTTTTCTAGAAGTGGTGTAAAGTCTGAAGTGGTAATCAAATGATTAACAAGTTCCCGGTTGCTACGTCAAGTGAGCATGCACTCACTCTGTTACTGCAAACGAATCAAACCAGCGGTCAAACATAAAGTGAGTTTAACTGCGGAGCTGAGCAAACCCCTTACGTGACAGCGGGAGTATCAGCTCGCTGATCGTCTCCCTAACATCTGCAGGTACTATATGCATCTGCTGATGCATATAAGGTTGGATCTTTTACATGCTTGGCAGTGTGTATGCTTGGCTCTGCAGTTGAACATACTCTTATAGTTATCTCTGTTTTTATTTGTTAATTTTTTTCCATTAAAACTTCTTATTAGAAAAATATCATGGCAACACTGCTGTACAGTTTTTAAAGGAAGATTTACCAGCAAATTTATAGGTACAGTCCTCTCCATAACTATGGCACTGTCATATGCTTACTTACATGTATTTGGATGTTACAATGAATGTATACCATTAAAAAAGTTATGCACACAGTGTGCCAAATTTATTTCTATTGCAATTCAAGTGAATTCTTCTCATATTTAATATCAGTAAATCACGGAGTGATGCAAATATATGAAGTTTTTCTGCTAACTTTCCGTCAGGTTTCTTCTTTTTGTTCCCTAGTTAAATACTAAATACTAAAAAAATACTTTTTGCTACAGTTGTAAAAGCAGCCTACTGGCATAATCATTCCAAAATAGAAAACCAAATAAATAATTAGCTGATGAAAATTTCTCCTGGAATTGGAAAGAAATTTGCTGTAGTTTCACAAAGTTAATTTTTATTACAATTTTTAAGTTTGCTTTTAGCATCTTTAGCATATATTAGAGTGTTTGAATTTTAACATGAATTTGTATCTCAATACATTTTTCACTCAAAACTAGCATATGTGGTTTGATAATAATTCCGCTAAGTTCTGTAGCAATGTGAGCAATGTTTCTACCAAATGACTGTGATGTAAAGCTTGCAGTGTTTTTCTTGTTCCCAAAGCAGTTTGTACTTGCTATGTGACTTGCTGCCTGCTCCACTGTGCAGATGAGTAAGGTCTCAGGTCCCTACTGTTACACAAGTGGTTAATCAGAAATCTGGCTTGCGAAAAAGGATGCCACAACCTGTGTATGTCTAAAACTTTTGCCAGGGCTCTGATTCCCAACTAGAGGTGTCTGCTTGGGGCATCCTTAGTGGTCCATTCCCCTGCCAAGTAGCAATTCCAGCAGCTCAAATGGGGAGAGTGCTCAGGGAGAATAACTCCCCTCCTTGCTCTGGAAGGCCCACATTGACATTGAGGGCCTTCTTAAACTGCCTCGTTTGAGTCATTCTTTCTGAGGCATGATCTTGTCAAAAAGGTCCTTATTATTTTGCCTTCCCTTCATTTGTGAGGGAAATATGTAAAAAAGCAGGTTCTTCCATGCTTAGATGGTATGTGTCTTTAATTTATGCTGACAGTTAAGCCTTGGGGCAGCCTGTACACACTACAGTTGATTCCAGGTAGGTGTGATGACCTAATCAGAGATTGGCTGTTAAGGAGGGAAAGGAGCAGCAGAATCAATGGAAATGCCTACAAAATACTGATACTTGGTCATGCAGGAATTCCAGCCCTACACAGGAACTCTGAGCTTCCAAGAAGAGGCTGAACAAGCCGTGCAGGTGTGATGGATAAAAATGAAGCATTCTCTTGAAATCTAATGTATGTTAAACTACAGTTGCACAGTTTACCATGATGTCTTTGCCTATACAAATATAGGCAGTCAGAAGACTTGGATTTGTTAGGCTGAAAAGAAAGCAGTAAACTTTTCTCCCCCCCGCTTTTTTTTTCCTTGAAATGTGCCTGTCAGGGAAGAACTTTTAATGTTTGTGACTTTTAATGTTTGAAGGGCTGCATAATTATATTTTGAGAAATTCACACACTGAAAATAATGAAGTAATTCTTAAGCTGTTCGGTGCCATGTTAGCAGTGTAAACTTCCAACCAATGCAGTGTGGTAATGACAGACTAAATGCTTCTTTCTTTTGTATGTAGCCTATGGTTTTGGATTTCTCAACTACTTGATATTTTTAGGAGTGAAATTGAAAAATATACATTGTTATTATGGATTTCCTTGTTTGTATGTAATTTATGAATGAACCTATTTTCTGATCATTAGTTCTTGTACTTGAAACAGAAACATCCTAGCTCAAAGCTGTAAGGGAGGAGGTCCATTTGGTTTTATGCAGAATACAGAAATATACTTAATAATCTTTGTTTAAAGACTTCCCAAGCTTTCTTAACACAGAAAAGGAAACTGCATTAAATAGCTAAAGTTTACTTTTCTTGGTTGTTCCAGGCCCTGAAAATTATTTTGGAGTTGGTAACGTTACAGAACTTGAGCTTCAGCTTACATGTTTCCATTGCAGCTGAACTTATTGGCAAGAGTTAATGACTAATACTTTTCAGTTTAAGAAGTGTCTCCTAATATACTGTGATAATTATCAAGTTTTGAAGAGATGAAAAGAAATGTAACAATGTATCAAAATAACATAGGAATAACAGTATATAGATTTGTTTTTATAACCCCTAAAGAGTTGTCTGTTTGCTTTTTCTAATGACTGCGATGGGTTTGGATTATGATTTAGGTGTTTTTTTGTAAAAGGCAAATTCACCCGTTCTATTTAAGTCTGTGTAAGAACTAAATTCCTTAGATTTCTTTTTTTGTTATCCATTTCAAAGAGAAGTTACTAATTAGTAAAAACTTGAGGCAGAACCACTGCCTCGGTATTCTAGTGATACTTCTCAATGGCTTAAAATAAAAATGTGAGGAAGTGGTAGAGGGAGAAGAACAGAATGATGCGGCTGCATAATTTTTTTATTTCCTCTGGTAACCAAAGGTTAAATGAGTAGCAAGCAGAATGCCTTAAACAAGATTGGTATATTGATTAAAACGCTGATTTAACAGCTCGCTTTCTCCCTTTGGAAACCTGGAAAAGATAAGCCAGCTGCTGTCTAAGAGTGCTGAGTGTCCACTGAGAGTATACTATCTATCATCACAATATGGTGATGAGAGGTGTTTTATGTTTGTGTTAATTTCCCCCACTAAATCAGTAATTATTACAATCCTGTCCCTGCTGTTTACCCTGCAGCTGTTTTTCCATTTGTCGAGAGAGCGGGTGTTCTCAGAGGACCGCACACGCTTCTATGGTGCAGAAATTGTCTCTGCTTTGGACTATCTGCATTCTGGGAAGATTGTGTACCGTGATCTCAAGGTAAAAAAAAAAAAAAAAGGAAAAGGAAAAAGAAAAAAAGTAATCAAATTTTTGTTTTTGTAGATACTGTTGGGACACACACAAAGTAATTATAAAGTTACACTATTCAGAACTAATGGGGAAAAAACTCGGTGTTCAGTGTAAAGTTCTAGGAGATACTGGAGGAGCCACTTTGATACAGTGATCTATAGAGGGATACGTTCCTTGACTTTAACTTGATTAAAAGGAGAGATGCCATACTCTAATCACCCAAATGATACCATCTGAGGGAGATATATAAATTTCTGATCCTTTTCTTCACATATATATATGAAGTTATAACTTAAATTAGATTTCCACAAGAATCTCAAATTTATTTTGTCCATAACTCAAGGAGATTGAGAAGTGGGAAAATATGACTGTAAAATATGACTGTATTCTGCTTACGTCACAAAAGTAGTATGTTCTTGTATGAACTTCTAAAACAGTTTAAAACACTACAAGTAGAATTTCAACCTAATTTTAAAATTGTTTCCTCTTGTGTAAAAGGAAAGATACATAATGCTAGATTGTGGTTCATCACAGAATGGGAAGAAAAGAAGAAAGAACATTTTTGTCTGATTGTCTTTTTTTTTTTTTCTTTGCTTTTGCGTAAGATGTGCTGCTTACTTCCTCCGTTGCCTGAAGTTCCTTACATATAGTGTATTGCAGATACTCTGTGTTTGAGAAGGGAATTCCATGGAAAATGCCCCTTTTCAACTTAACTTATATGGAAAGAACCTCTATTTCCATGAGGCAACAGGGAATAGAATTCTTTTTTATTCCTATAAAAAGTCTTTAATTCTTTGTTTGACAGATTATGTTTTTCAGTTACACATATTCACTACTCCAGTTCATTTATGTACTTCTATTAGAGAAACAGAAGAGAAAAGAGCAGTTGAAGGCAAGTTTTGCTCAGGGAAACGAACAAAACTCCAAGTACTGGTTTAACTGATTATAGCAGAATCTGTTGTAATAACATGGCATACTGTGACATTTTGGAAAAAAATGAAATTGTGTGATCAAGAAATTAAATTTAAATTCCAAGTAATAAGGAAAGAGGTATTTTACTTTATAAATCATCCATTACATGTCACCTACCTATATCTTCTTTTATGAAGCTATTTCACTCAAAGGGAAAATACCTTTGAACTACTACTGGCTTTATGCACGCTTATGAAGACTAGGATATCATTGTCTTTGGTTGGCATTTTTAGTATATACCTTAAAATAAATAGAAGCATAACAATGCTTCTTTGTTGAGGTTGTACAGAAGTATGTTCTACTCGGTTTTCTACTTCTACTTTTTTGTATCTATATTAAAATTATTGCTAATAGCCTATTCAAAAGCTTTGATGTTAGCCATGTGTTTGAGTAATCCTCAGTTATTACTGCAATAGTTTTCATTCCTGTTCCTTAAAAATTTCCTAAGGGGTTATATTCTACTTTCACATTTTAAAGCAAAGAAAATGTATTTAAAAAGCAATATAAAACATCCAGAAGTATGCCTACAAGTAGTACTATTCAAGAGATATAGGAATTACAGTTTTTGCAAGTACAAAAGGAGGAATTTATCTAGTATTTTTTCTTCAGTTGTAGACTCTCTTTTCCCACTTTTGTCTCTGTTCTTCAAAAGATTGTGGAAGAGGCAAATATTTTAAGGATTTGGTTCCGAAGAATGATATTTTTAAAGGCTGTATATTAAATGTTGAATGGCAGTACAGTAAGTTAAATTTATCTTCATAAATGAAGATCATGTATGAACAGAGGAAACGTATGAAGTCTTACTGAATAATAATCATGACCATAGTCTTGAGTTGTATAATTATGTCTTGAGACTATTTAGAAAGTGACTTTTGCTTACTTTCTGTGAAAAAGGCACAAAACAAATTAAACTTCAAATTGAAAGGCCATGCTTTCATTGAGCTATGATTTACTACTATAAATTGTAAAATAATATTAAGTAAATATTTAAATGGTATAACAGTAAATGCTGTTAAATGCTGTTGTAAGTTATAGGCTAATTATGTTGCATTGTAAGCCATAACCTCCTGACTTAAAAAATAAATAATATGATGCATCAGCCTTTCTTTTTAAGAAATACTAAGGGAACATTTTTTTCCCCAATGCACAGTTAGAAAATCTAATGTTGGATAAAGATGGACACATAAAAATTACAGATTTTGGACTTTGCAAAGAAGGGATCACAGATGCAGCAACTATGAAAACGTTCTGTGGTACTCCAGAATACCTGGCGCCTGAGGTATGATTTAGAATATATTCTTGCAATACAGCATAAAATGTTTATTTTTCATGTAATTGTGGACTATATTTGTGTGATGGAAACTGTTCATAATAATTCATCAAAGAACTGACTGATTAATTTTGTCACTAATACTACCTAATTTTTATTCAGAATTGTATATGCTACTAGACTTTTGTTTTAGTGATAGTCTGTACCCATATTGATGCTGTGGTTCTTAACCTTCATAATGGCCTTTAACATGCATTTTCCTTTACATGCTTGTTGCCTTTCATTGAAACTTTTATGTTCCAATTTTTTCTTCAGCATAATTTCAGAAATTTCTTCAGAAATCTTCCACCTCCCTCATCACTTGGAACATATGAATCTATTTAACTGAGTGACATAGCTAGTGCTAGGCAGCCTCAGAGGAGGAAAGAGTGAACAGGAAGTTACTAAGCTTGATTGATTTTATCCAAAACAGAAGTTGAAATTTTAGATATTTCCACTAAAAATGTATCAACCCCAGACGTGATTGAGGCATATATCAAGAACTGTTTCCCAGAGTGCTTGGGTCACATTGCAGAACAGGCCACCTTACATTTATCACTAGCCACCACTTACAGCACTAAACATCATTCTTTTCAAGTGTTGCCAAAAAGATGGACACAAGGGCCTTGCTTTGATTACCTTCATAGCTACTGTGTGGCTACTCTTAAGATCTGCCGAGGAGACTCGAGTTACCCCAGTGCTCCAGTATAAGTGCTGTCAGCTCTCATGCCTACTGAAAAAAAAGAGGCGTCAACATTTGGCATTACCCTGTATAAATCATTATTTCTATTATGGCCTTCATTCAAGGAACGCTGCTACATATCTGATGTACGCACGTGATAGACATTTTAGGCAACTTAAAGGCTTGACAAGGTCTTTCAATCCCACCTTTTTTTGAGAAACATCTTCTAGCAGTAACTTAGTACCACCTCAAAGCCTCTATTTCATATCTCTTTGAAGAAAAATGTGCCTTAGATTTAAGGAGGGAGTCAGAGAGGCACTGATTCAGTCTGGCTGTTTGCCCTGCTCATTCTGCAAACACTGTATCCTGAGTAGCAGCATCAAGTCCTGGACCCTGTCTCAACAAGCTGTTTTAGATTGCCTTTGATACCTGATTCAGAACCTTGCAATTAAGGGGTGTCAAGGAAACTGACTGGTACACATCACCCTCTGGATGCTGTTGGCTGGTGCTCAATAAGTTAGGATGATCAGGTTTGAGAATTAAATTTCTAAATTTCTTAAAGCAATTTTGAAGTCTCCTTAATATTCCAGTCTGGGAAGAAATTGAAGCTGTTCATGGTTTATGAGTTTAATATGGCACTTACAGTTAAACTATTTTAGATCCTAACAAGATCTTTTGATAAATTCTTTTTCTCATGCTATAAAGAAAGAATCATTATTCTTAGGAGACACTACATTTCCCTTCATCCGTCTGGTTCTGTCTTCCTTAATTCTTTCAGCAGTGAGGAAAAGTCTGAGCACTTACGCTTTGAGGTGACAGGTTTGGAGTACCAGAATGATTTTGTTTGGTAAAGTGTGTTTGTTCATTACAGCTGTTTGGTAAGTCATCAGTTGTTCTATTTTTGAAGATAAATTTGGTCTCATTTGCAAAACGCCATCCCATAGATTCCAGGAAAGACTTGGAGATGGAATGTTCAAAAATTTCTGACATGTCTCCTTCCTGTTTAGTGCACAGACACCCAATATCTATCTCCTTTAAGAATTCCAGGACCATTCTTAACCTGCTTTGAGCCTTTCTCACAGCTGCTTAGAAGTTGTTCCAACTGTTTTGCTTGGTACAGTAGCCACTTCTTGTGGGTTGTAGCCCCAGCAAGTTGTTCCAGTAACTGGAACAGCACAAAGGGTGATTCTGTTATCATTGGCATAGAATGCAGTGGTCACTGCCAATTCTCACCCCCTCGTTGTTGTCCTTTCAGCAGTCCCGAAAACACTCTCAAAGAGCACAGATATCCTCTTCGGTTTCATCCGTCTGCTTCTCCGTATCTCACTTATGAACATGCTTGCTGTCGCTCATCAAACTTGGCAATTGAATATTCTGGGTTTTAGGCACTTTCCACAAATTTAGTGATTTAATTTGCCTTTTTGTTCTTCGGCAGTCCCTCCCTCTCTTCCACCCCCCTTTATGAGTATTTTTGGAGATCCATCCTGTACTAATCTGTCTTGTAGCTCTACTCTGGGAGCCATAGAACTCATACCATTCAAAGACCAGATTCTCCATTCTTGTCAGATGCGTGCATCTGAGGATAAAAACATTTACATAATTTCTCATTGTAGTTGAGGGCATAGAATTGGGTTGTTTGGGCCAAAGTCTTACTTTTGCAACCTGCAGATCTTGAGAACTAATTTATGCTTAGGACTTTGTGCTAAAGGACTTCTATCCTTTTGCCATGGTGAATTCCTGCTTGTTTACCCCAAAGGAAATGGTAGTATATATTTATGTTTTGCCCAGTCATGATAAGTGTACTGTATATGCAGATACCCTTCAATCACTTTTCAGAGTCAGATACTGTCCAGTTTGGTAGAGAGATTCTTTCAACAGCTGTCCTTTAATAATACTTTCTCATCTTCCTCTCTTGTTTAGGTCAGTTAAGATGGTTGCTTCCCTTCTGCAGGCCATTTGGTGCACTATCCCATGTGCAAGTTGGTTGTAGGCACACAGTATGCAGTGATGGTGTGTTGTGTGACACTCAGGGTTGTCCAGTCTGTCAGTCAGGAAGCATCTGACCCAGGAGCTGTTGTGCTGTCAAAGACTTAGTTTGAGAGCTGAATTTGTGTTTTGTTTTAGGTGAAACTGCTATGTTTTTGCACTCTGTAGTTTCCTAAGGGAATTGGGAAGGAGTTATGGATTCAGTTCCAAACAAGATTTTCAGCTTGCATCTCTGAATGCTTGTTGGACCAGTGCTTTAGGCATACAGTCCTGGTTGCTATTGCATCTTTTTTTGAAAGCCAGATTATAATTGCTTCCAACAGGAAAATGGGAAGTAGCTAAGCCTGTGTGAGGCTTCCTCCTGGCCTGACCTTCTTTAAGGTGAAGGGGGCCCTGTGGATACATACAAAGTTCTTAAAGCATTACTGGAACAGCTCTTAATCTGAAAATAAGCTTACCTCTTGCTGGGTTTTCCCCACAAACTTTATTTTTCTGAGATTGCAGTGGTCCTTCCCACCCTGTGATTTTTTGCATTGAGTCCTGACCTTTCATACAGGACCTGAGACTGACTGTGCTAATATCTGAGAGATCCAGAAAAATATCCTTGTCCATTTAAAGATCAAATGGACTGCATGAAAACAGTGGACTATGTGAAAATGAGTTTGCCTTTTTAGATTTCGCCAGGTTGGAGCCAGCTTTAGTCCTTGGAGCTCAAATTACTTTTCTGCACAGTCACTGATTTATTTTTCCTGACACTGTGCTGATACCGAGGTGTCCAGGGTTTTATACTGGGTGGTCCATATGTACATTCCTTTCCTGCTATTCTCTCCAAGTATCATACACTTCAAAGCTGAGATGGCTTTAGGTGTTCTTTGTCTTACATGGTCATATTCCAAGCATAAGATGTAGCAGAGAATAAATGCATTCTCTATGAAGAAGATATTTGCCATTGTCAAATAGTAGGGCTTATATACTTTTACAATATAAAGGTACATTTTAGCCATAATTATTGAATAATTGTAACTGTAACTAGCATTTTTATTTGGGAAATTCTATAGACTTTTGACAATAACTTGATTACCTGATAAATAAAGAAATACCCTATCCTCTACAGTACAAATAATGAAAACTTATTTTTTTATGTAGGTACAGTGGTTACAGCTTAACATTTCCTCCTATTGTAAGTTTTAGTAGTATTCTCCATATGAAAGATATAAAATATTTTTTTTTTATTCTTTAGTAATTTTTCAGGAAGCAAAGACTTTGTTTTCTGTGCTATCACACTAGAGATCATTGTAATTCCAGAGATAAAGATCGAATGTGAAAATGATGAATTACGTTTCCATTTGGGAAAGACGGATATATTCTTCTCTTTTTTTTTTTAATGGAAGAAAACAAACATAATGTTTCTTTCGCAGTTTTTGCAGTGGCAAAGGCAGAATCTTGTGACTTTTCCACAGAGTATCACTTGCTTGATAGAGAAAAGTTATTTGTCTAATACACAAGTGTAGTATGTAACCTGTAGCACTTAAAAGCAGTTTGGATTTTGATAGTCTTCAATTGATCATTAAGGATCAAAGAATATTCATTAAGTGAGGCCTCTTGTGCAGAGAAATCAAGGTTTTTGTAGCTTGATGGAATACCAGATAATCATTTTGTAGCTCTTCATATTTTTAGTAACAGGACAAAAATGTTTTGGCTATGAATTAGTCTGTCAAGGAATTTACTGGATGATCATTCAAATGACTCTTCATAGATGCAGGTGATCAAAGATTTTTAGGTATATTTTAAAAGCAGGTGAAGTGGAAGGAGCTTACTACTTTTTGTCAGCCTAAAAGGATAGAGTGAATGGATGAACAATTTCATGAAAGAAGTACTGTAGTCTTCTCTTAGAAGAAAAAAAAAATACACACAAATTTCTGTATAGTTGTCTAACTTGTTATCATTTAAAACTATATGGCAGTAGGTAAGACCAGAGTGGGGTCATACCCTTTGTCCATAGACATGAGATGATCAGCATGTCTTAAAATTTGCTTCAGATGAGACCAGTGGAGATGGTGGAAATCTTAAGCTGTGGTACACTGTGCTTGTTTGGCAAATGTTTTCTCTGTTACTGTTTTAGAAATGGGAGGAGGATCATATGTAAACATTTCCCAGAACTTTACTTCAAAAAGCAGCAGCTGTTTTTCCCCACATACCAGCTAATTTCTCACTTTCAGCTTTTACTTTTTGGGCAGTAGAGTGATATATGGATAACCCAAAATCTAGATTTTGGCTATTGAAGGTGGCTGAAATTCGGGAAGGGGAAACACTGTTGTTTTGTTGGAAGGCCCTGCCAAATCAGAGTAATTAGTCTAAAGATTTTTTTCATAACAAGAAAAGCTTTTGCTCTGTTTTTAGAGGAACTCAAGTTGAATTTTTCAGGAATGGTGAGATATACGCAGATTATAAGATGTTGTCATAGAGGCAGGAAAAGCATTTCATCACCGGTACAGCTATACGTTCATTTAATTCTTTGTAGTACTTGGATCCGGATATTTGCCAGAGACAGTCTGATAACCTGTGTAGCTCAGAATAAGATGATCTGCTGCCCAGTTTACCAGATACGAGCCGGAACTAATGGATATAGTCTGGGGGGAAACTGCAGAAATTCAGAGATGACAATGCTGGCTTGCGTTATAGTCAGGGTTTAAAGTTTTTGCAGTCATCATTTTAAGTTTTTGCAGCAAAGGAGAATTTTAAAGTGAGATTTTAATGCAGCAAGCAGTAGCAATATGAATGGCATTGCTCCTTCAGGTGTGGGAAAAAGGATGAAGGTGCTTGTTCGTAAACAATGGGTGAAAATAGCCAACATGATGGTCAAACAGAGGCAAGCATGGATCCTCTGATACCTATTGAGAGAGATTAGCTAAAGAGAGGATTTCAAAAAGACCAGCCTATTATGCAACAGAGAAGATGGTGTTCTCTGCTGTATGGTTAATTTATCCAAGAGATTTTGAAGGGAAAAGGGAACTGAATTTGAATAAAATAATAAGGCGAATAACAAAAGAAGTCAAAAAGGAGATAAAAGGAATTGGGAAAGTGAAGCAGTTGGATTTATAGGCAGAATGACAGGCCGGAAAACACGGCTTAGAGATGAAAAGCTTTTTCTTATCACGGAAAATGTAGTTGTGAACAGGAAAGGAGTTTGAGCTGACTAAGGGAGAAAATTATTTTATTTTGCAAATTTTCTCTAAATAGAAGCAAATAGAGTGCTTTGCAGAGAGAGTTGTGAAAGAAGAAAGTCAGTAGAAGTAGATGAAATGGAGCTGGAGAATTTTTTGGTTAGGAATATAACAGAACTGAAGGACAGAATGAATTTTGTAGTGGCTAACCTAGCTTTCCATTTCTTTAAAATTTCATTTGGATAAAAAGATACTTGAGGCACTTAGACAAGGTGCTTTTTGAAATTCCTGGCAACTTTTTAGTGCTTTAGAAATAATGGACAAGTGTCTGTATTTTCTGGCTCTAAAACTATGGGATTGAAAAGGTGAATGGAAAACAGGAATTTGCAGAAAATGAAACAAATTAAAGGAAAGCAGCTGTTGAGATGATGTTAGATGGCAATGACAGGCTCTAAGAGCAGTATGAACTTTCAGAGTTGGAACTCTGAAATACTGTTAGCACAAACAGCATAAAAAAGACTTTAGTGTTAAGCTCTGTCTTCTATCATGCTCTAGAAAGCAAATTCTCAATCTTATGTAGCTACCACTGGCAGTCATTAATGAAGGCTGATCATTGGTGGCATTTGGGGTTTATTTTTGGCAGGAAAGGTAGTAACTGTTGTGATTGGCCTTTTTTTATTTTTGGCGGGAAAGGTAGTAACTGTTGTGATTGGCCTTTTTTTATTTTTGGTGAGATACTCACTTCTGTTTATTTTATTTTTATTTTTGAAAGAGTAATGAGACACTCCCTCAAATTGTCTCTGACAGTATAAATATATTTGTATTTTGACTCATAAGTGGTTTTGCTAAAACTCTGAGACATACATCGTAGTGCTCCAACAAGATGAAGAATTTCATATATATGTTTTTCTTTGAGTGTGGTTAATATATTTTTGGAGGGTGGAAAGTAATTCATTTCTCTAGCTTCATACCTCTTTTGTCTTTTTAGAGCCTTGTTAGCTTTATTAAGAAGTGTATAGTGTGCAGAAATGGTATGCTGAAGCATGACAGAGTCTGGGAAGCTGGCACTTCCACCACCCAAAGGTTGCACCTCAGTGGCAATTTCCAATTATTTTGCACTTGGAAACAGTATTTGTTGTATTGTTAGAGGACTGCATTGCATTTCTATGCATTTTTACCCTTATCTTAGTTTCTTTGCTCCTCCTGCTTTTCTGTGAGATTTCTTACATCCTTGTAATTATGGGAGCCCGACACTCCTTGTCCCCTGGCAGCTCAGCAAAGACACAGGTTGTGACCGTTCAGGTGTAGGTTCTTTGTAGCATCTTACCCTGCCGCTGGCAACAGGGTGCAAATTGACTCCATCAAGATGAGTGTGTGAACTCTTGTGGATGCATTTCTGGGTTTTGTTCCTCTCACTGAATACAATCTTTTTAGTGCTGAGCTAATTATGTAGTCACAGTTTTACTGTTGGGTTAGAGTACCTGATCAACTTTCCAACTGTAAAACAGTTTGAAAATCAAATGTAGCTCGCATGCAAGACCCAACAAAATTAGAAGTGTTAAGTACGTTTTGGCAGTTCACTTTTATTATGCCCAGTCCTCAAATGTACCAGCAGACAATCATCTGAATGTTAGTTATTTTTCACATGCTTATGTGATCACACAAAAAGTACATGCTAAAAAGAAGCAGATGGTGACAGATGGGGAAGGTTGAATAAGGTGGTTTTGGAAACCTAGAAAAATGCACTTCTGTAATAGTGTAAAAATAAAAATCTTTGATCGCCAAGTTAGAATGAACAGAAGAGAGTGGCACCTCCTCCCCCCCACCAAAGTTTGCTGTTAAAAAGAAATAGAACCTACTAACATTCAGTCTATATTTATGAATGTATATTCAGTAGCATTCTTTTGTCCAAATGTAATACTAATTTGTACTTCTTTATTCCTTTTAGAAAAGATACAGCAATTGTTTTCCATGCTTAAAGAATGCTACCAGAAGGTCCTTCCTTAATATCACTTATTGGTCGTGGTATAGATTGTGAGAGTATTTTATTTCCAACATCACAAAAAGATCTTATAACCTTCTCTTATATGTTTAATATATGTATGTTAATATTTTTCCTGGGAAACAGGACATAGAGCTGTTGTGCAATAGTCACCCTTACTTTTTTGTCATAAAGGCAAATGTAAAGCTGAGTAAGTATACAGTGTATAACCATCAAAAAATGGGATCAATTTTTGTATGTGAACCCTTATGAACAAGGACATATCCTAGTACAAGGAATGCGGATTTGCTTATTCCCTTGCATTTGTTTAATAAAGTCTTAATTTAAATATCTGTTGAGTTATAAATTAAACAGAATATAAAGACACAAATAAAATGAAGATACCTTTTATAAAATGTAAGTGGATAGGATATATCTTACTTCATAAGTTAAAAAGTAATCTATTATTTAATTGGGAAATCTCCTAGAGAAACTGATGCTATAATTACTTTTGATTTTGATAATTAAGTAGGTATCACCTATCATATTTGTCTCAACACATAATATGAGGTGTAGCTGTTTCATGGTGACACAGAACATTTTGCTTTTCTTAGTTATTTCTTTTGTTAGTTATTTCTTTTTCTGTAAAATAAAACAAAAAAAAAAATCCCGAAATTCTGACAGCTTGTACTCATTTCCCTTAAAGTAAATTTAGTTTGTTCAGTATCAAAACAGCACAATTATATTCATATATTCTGTTTAACTAATTTTCTTTTGGTTTCAAAGGGATACTTTCAGTGTGTTCACGCCCCGTTTACCTGTCTCTTTCATGATTCTAATAGAAGTACAATAGAATTTCTTACCTGTGGAAGGATGGCTTAGTGTTGGCATGTGCTCTTGAGCAGCTGTCTGTTGTGGATTTGGCTATATTTTATTTCTGGGGGAAAAAAGGGAAGGGATGAAGTGTGTCTATGACTGAAAATATTTTCCCTTCTGATTATAGGAATTTCCCAATTTTCTCTTTACACCAGAATTACAAACTTTTTTTTTTAATGTTGAAAGGAAGTGAAAATGCAAATGCAAAAAGTTGATTTATCTTGAAATGCTTTTACCTCGTGAAAATTCAAATATGACCTTTTTTTTCTGTGTTTTTTTTTTCCTATCATTTGCTATTCTTTAGTGTTCCACATTGTGTCATCTTACATGCCTAAATCATCATAAATGTTAATAATTTCAATTCCAGCATTTTTGGTAACTTGGCATTACCGACAGGTCTCTGAGGTGAATGCAATGGAACGTGGGCGAGACAGGGTATGCAGCCTCAACAGAAGGTTATTTGCTTGCAGTCACTGCTGTCAAGATCAAAAGAGAGAGAGCACTGAGATGAGAGTATGAAACTGATGCTCAGTTGTATATACAGAAGAGGTGCTGCAACAGCAGATATATTAGCAAAGGAGTCAGACCTTCCGCTGAAGCCAGAATAACCAATGAATTTGAATTTCCATGCAGTGTGGCTAATCTCTGCAGACACAAAAACTAATTGTCCACGTACAGTATCAGGCTTCTCAAGGGGAAAGATGTAACAAATATGCAAAAATAATAAAACAAACAAAAGACTAGAAAAGAAATTAGCTCCCCATTGCCTGTAAATAAACTACTGTATTCAAACCAGAACTTGAAAGCAGAGAGTGATTTTCTAATGAAGAACATATTTTTGTGTAAAGAAAATAAGTACAGTTTCTTATAAAGACTGTCTTGACAATACTTTAAGTTGAAAACATTTTTCATTAATTTTCATTTAATCAATGCAAATACATAGTCTTGGTTCTTGAGTTGTTCTGAGAGCAATGAAAATAAGCGAAATCTGAACAAACGCTGTTTAACGTTGGTAAAGTTCAAAATCTCTTCAGCTAGAAGGGCAAGCTACCAAAAAAACCCAACACCATATTGTCATTATTACATCTCACACAAGACTTGCATCATACAGTGGTGCATGTTACAGAGACTGCAGTGGTAACTGAGTTACAAATAGATTCTCAGTTTCTCTCTCAATGGTACCAGACTGGTGAAGACATTGGAGATACCTTGTTTCTGCAGGCTGAATCTTTTGTTTTTATTTACTTTTTCCTCTGAAAGGCATCTGGTATTTCTACAGGAGAGCTGTATAACCCAGTTGGCCTTTTTGGTGCATTTCCTTCCTCCAGGAATGCAGGCCATTTCCTGGCCTGCCTCAGGAAGAGTGATGCCAGCAGTTCGAGGGAGGGGATCCTGCCCCTCTCCTCAGCTCTCGTGAGGCCGCCCGGAGAGTATTGTGTGCAGTTCTGGGCTCCCCAGGGCAAGAGGGACATGTAGCTTCTAGAAAGGGACCAGTGCAGAGCCACCAAGATGATTGAGGGACTGGAGCATCTATTTTATCAGGAAAGACCAAGTGATCTGGGCCTGCTTAGCCTGGAGAAGAGAAGATGGACAGAGGATCTAATCAATATGTACAAATACCTGAGGGGAGAATGTAAAGAGGCTGGGGCCAAGATCTTCTTGGTGGTGGCCAGTGACAGGGCAAGGGGTAATGGGTATAAATTAAAACACAGAAATTTCATCTCCATAGGAAGAAGAACTTCTTTACTGTGCGGGTGACAGAGCACTGGAACAGGCTGCCCAGTGAGTTTGTGGAGTCTCCTTCTCTGGAGATCTTCAAAACCCGCCTGGATGCCACCCTGTGCCGTGTGTTCCAGGTGTCCCTACTGGAGCAGGGAGGTTGGACTAGATGATCTCTGGAGGTCCTTTCTCCCTCCCTTAACCATTCTGTGATTCTGTGAATAGGTTTTGAGGTTTTTTTATTATTATTTTAATTGAGGGTAGGACAGTGTTGCCAGTGATGTCTCGGAGTCCTTTGTTAGGTTATTTCATTCATGTGCAATAGCTTAGCTTTTATTTTTTAAAATTTGGTTGAAGTCATGATTTCTTGTAGAAGAGTGAACACTCTGAATGTTCCACAATAGAGGAAAACTACCTGCAAAAAACAGAGCTGTAATAGACTCTTACTCAATTCTTGGGTATCTATTTCCCAGAGTTTTTATAACCTTGATTTTTTTTTCAGCCCTGTAGAATGAGAACAATCATTATTCCTTCAAGTGATTTTTAACTGTAAGAGCAGTAATGCTCTCCTTCTTTATACTAAGATACAGTTGTAGTGACTAAATTAATATAATAGTTGGCAATCATGGCTTTCTTCAGATGTCTGTTTGTATAAAGAAACATGTATTACTTTGATTCATTAGTATTAGATTATATACCTTCTCATTGTTGCAGCTGTTACTACAGCTGTTACCATTTATATATGTTATAAAGTTCTAACAAATACACTTTTTGACTTTTGTTGAGTAATATGTGATTGAATATTTGTTAGCAGACCAACAACTGTAGCAATAAAAATGTGTGAAGGGTTATTAGGAATGCTTAAGGAACATACACTCCACCTGAACCGTAAGGTTAATTGAAAACAGTTTTTTCCCCTTAACAGTGCATTGGTGTATCCAAGTTCTCAGTTTTCTTTCACATCATAGGTGTGCAGACAGTTTGTTTAGATGTTTAAATCTTTTCCCATCTGTTCTGTCAAAATTATTGATTGAGCAACAAATATTTGTAATGTCCTATCAAAAAAGTCTATATCTAATGTATTAAGAGAAACTGTAACTGTGTCAAAAATACAATTGCCTTTCCAATAAGTTATCTTGGTTATCTAGCATGAAGTATGGAAATGATGTTTTAATAATGTTCTTTTAAATAAAAAACCCATTAGTAACCACCATTTATAGAATACTTGACAGTGAGTTGCATGAAACCTTTCATTGTCAAGGTTGTAGCTGTGTTTGTCTAATTTTGCAGAATCTGGAAGTTGTAGCAACTTACTGTCTTTTGATGACCTGCTGGAACTGGTTGTGCTAGCTGCAAGAATTTCTACTGGATATGCAGAAAATTCTTGGAGAAGCTGCTTATCAGGGATGCTTATGTTCAAGAAAACATGATAAAAGCAGTAGAGGGATTGCTAAATTTTGGCTCAGATTGTTTCTGAGGCAGCTTCCCCAGTATACCATCTCTGCTACTATTCCAAGTACCAGAGAAGTGTAAGTTCACTGAAGGTCAAGGGTAGATATATAATAGATTTCACCTGTTGCACTGGCAGCAAGTGTTACTTCTGACAAAATTCTATAAATTGTTTGCCTATATGTATATTGACTTAGTGGCTGATTCATTTAATAACCTGCTTCCCAAGGCTCTACTCAAGCCCTTTGCAAGTATGTCTCAGGTTGCTGCAGCCAGAAGAGGAAAGCAGCACATAACAACCCAATAGACTTTTACAAACCATGGTCCTGTGCTAAGTGTATTTAAAATGGTTTTGGCTCTAGCTACAGAAGAAATAAAGAGCCTGTATAATAGGAGAGAGATTTTCACCAGATACTGCCTAAAAAAAACCTGAATGAACATCAAATCATGTTGATCATTTTGATTCTTAAAGGGGTCCTAAATCAAATGACACTTGATAATATGTAGATTGATAACCCTGATCATGAGAACCACTAGTGAAGTAGAGGAAGAATTCTTTAAAGTGATTTTGTTTTTTTTACAAGAGAGAAAACTTCTCTTGGTACTAAAATTTTTATTAATATTTTCTGATCAATAACATTGACCTTTTCAGCAGTAGAAGTGCTGAAATTTATACTTTTTGTTACTAAATGCCCATACAAGAAGATTTTTTTCTAGTCTGCAGTTATCTGTCAGCAAAGTGCATTGTTACATGTGAATGGCAAGACACACTCGTACTGCTGGATCTTAGCAGCGTGGCAGTATGTTGGTGCAGCCTTAGTCCTCACGAAAGCAAAATTCAGTTTGCGACCTGGATTGTGAATTGTGCATGTGTGGTTTGGTGGGCTTTGCCCTGCCCGTGAAGCGCCAGCGCATCACACACTTGGTCAGTGCTGCTGCTGGCTGATACTGCTCGCCAGAACCCGCCACGGGCACGCAGGCTGTGGAGTCACCGTGGGGCTGTGGTCACTACAGCCTGGAGTCATTATATACGTTTTTTATTGTTGTTGATTATCCTTGCTGTCCGAGTAAATCTTAAGAAGAATTGGGAATGGCTTTCTAAAGCCTGAGTAAGAGTGACATGGACTATATATAATGGTATATATACTGTACAGTTTGCTTGAAAATATGCAATTGTTTTCTTGTTTTTAGTGTCAAACTTTTTGAGATTCGATGCTCCTGAAATACAGCTCCTAACTTATGAAACAAATGCTGTTGTGGCTGGTGGTGAACTTTCTGTATAGAATAAATATAAAAGTAGTTCTTGGTTGCCTTTTGAGCACAGTACAAACGAAAATTTTAATGTAAAGAAATAGCTTTCCCTTAGTTGAAACAATAATATGGTCCAGAGCCTGTAAAACATCCATAAAAGCACTAAAGTACCTGCATATGCTGGGGAGCAGATGCTTGACTAATGTTTCTTGGTTGTTAGAGAGTGTGTATGTTATTTAACCTCTTGCGTGTTTATCTAAAGCTGGAAAAATACAAACCTTCGCAACACCTGTGCAGAGTTTTTTTTAAGCAGCCACATAAACCCAGACAGTGTCTTTTTTAATTATTACAGATGTAGGTCTATGTTTTAGAACAACATCAGTTCCCGTAAAAAATGCAATGGTTGGAATGCAGAAATTAATTTATGCCTAATTTGGAGCCCTTTTGTGCTGCAAGAATGCTTTAAAGAGATGCAAGTTGGGAAGAGAATCAGGCCCTTAATCTTCCCATTAAGGGAGAATGGCTCTTGCAGCTGTGTGTGAGCAGGACCAGCCGGGAGAGTGAGTGTCACTTCTGTGCTGAGAGCTGCAGGGCAGACTCTGACAAGCCTTTCTTGCTGTCCCAGTGCCAGGTTAAGCCCCTGTGCCCTGGCTGTTCCACTGTGTGACTATGCGGTGAATTCGGTCAGAAAACTTAATCCAGGTTAAAAATAACCCTGGGCAAAACAAGATTCTAACCTTTTTTTTTTTTTTTTCCTCTTTTCTTCTCTACTAGTTTGTTTGTAAAACTGCAACATACTGGAGGTGAAGCATGGCAAGGGGGCAGGAAGGAGAGCATGAATTAGGGTAGCACCATATCTGAAAGAAGCAGTTGTTGAGCTGCAGCCTTAATAGCAAATGGAGTGAAATTGCCCTCAATTAATAAAAATGCTGAGCATATATTTCTTTCTTATATACTCCATGGTGTTATCCAAACTGAACCTCAGTCAGCCTACCTCAGATACTGGGAAGTCATTTGAGTACAGTGATGATGTGATGGTGAGTGAATGAGTGAATATGAATGTTGCCCACACACTGAAGTCAGAACACACTAGACCTCTCATCTCCTAAAACCTCATTTAGATCTTGACTAGGTCATTTGGATTTTTGGAAAATGACACATGAAGTGGATGAAGCCAGGGAAGTCATGCATCTGAAAGATTTGATTTTTGAAACAAATTCTGGAGAAGGAAGCATGTAGCTTCATCTTTTCTTCATGAAGAGATTGCTGACTGGAGTATGTGGTAGGAGAGTTGCTATTTCTATAACCTAGGTTTTCTGTGCTGTCCTTATGTTCGGTATCCCTAGAAAACACTAACATACTGCTTTGTAACATACAAGAGTAGTTCAGCTTGTGCCCTACAGGTTGATTTTGGTGGGCCTGCCGTATTTTTTTGCAATGACCTTGAAGGGACTGAGTTGTTAGGACACTATTCACTTCTGTATGTGCACAGCAACCTTCACTTGAAGACAAGAATTGACTGGAGAGGAAGGAGGCTGTGTCTAAGGGCAGCGTGCGGAGTCAGTACGCAACTTCCCAGTGAGTCTGCCTGTGGACAGGCATTGGTGAGCTATTGCTCATCTCCTGTCCTTGTGGCCTGAGAAGGATTTTCTGAAAGCAGGTACCCATCTCACGGTACAGAATAGATTGGATTACGCATAGGTATCAAGTATGCAATTGTGTCAGGTTTCTCCTACCACTGAGCTGAGGCTTTCTTGACCTATGTTCATTATAATTAAACCCAAATCCCTCAAATCCAATAAGTGTTTGAAAAGGCTTCTGTAGTGATAGGGTGATGTATATGATGTTCTCACGATTACCCTCATTATATGGATTTGAACGCAGGAGCTACTGGGCTCCAGCACTTCCACAGACTGCAAGTACTGGAGAGGTTCTTAACACCAGGAAGAATAAGAAGGAATTAAAAAAATAGTATCTATTTATGCTTATTGCATTATGCATAAATTTATAACAGTTATATTAACATAAACTGAGATGCATTATTCTTTATTTATACATTTTTCAGAATTGTTTTCCTTTTGCCTAAACTAAACCCTTTTGATGCTCTTGCTTCTCTGGCTGGCTGTAAACCAGGTATTTAAACAAAAATAAAGAGTTGCCAGTTTTGCCAGCTGGGGATGAGAACCCGGCTGGTGATACGCGGGTTCGGGAGGCAGTTAATCCAGCTTTTATGCTTTTTTATGATTTTATGTAAAAAGAGGTTAAAAATCACATTTGGCTCTTTCTTTGTACTACTGTTTTGTTGCTGTTATGGGAATGCAGCAAAAGGTTGCTCATACTTTTTATTATTATTAGGTAAAGCCCTGCATAAATTAGGTAAAGCCCCTGATACAGTTCGCTTCAGCTATTGGCCGTGTGATTTGCCTTGTTCGAGAATGAAAGGTTTTATCTTCCCATTGCCTGTTTTATAAATAACACATTCAAGCCACATCTCCCCTTGAAAGAAGAATCTATCCCTGCCTCACAATTTTATGTATTTTACTAGCTTCAAAAGAAGAGAATAAACAACAGTACAAATAGGGGAAATAGTAGCAGTGCTAATACATAAAATAGAAAAAAATAATGTTTTTATTCTGTGGCTGAAGACATTTAAAGATGTTAAGTGTCACAGATTTCATATAGTTTTTTTCAGCAAATAACTTGCAATATGCTCAAACTCATAAAACATTTAATTAATTTTACAATGCCAGAGTTATTTTAGTTAGTTTTGTCATATGTACTTATTCAGATAATTTGTTGTATTTTACACCTCCCAAAGTTTCACCCCTTATTTGGAAATATCAATGATGTAACGAGTCTGTGTGTTTTGGCACAGTTGTAAATAGTATGTGTTAATGTGTTAATATTTATGCTTTTTAATCTTATATGCGCAAGAGGGATTTGAAATATACCTCTTTTCATCATGTTCCTTCTACTGTTCTTTAAGGATAGTGAAAACTGAATTCGACTGCATTAATTACTACTGTTGTTCTTCACTCATGCTGTCTTTCAGAATCTACCTTTTAATGATACATAAATCTTGTAGAATTCCTCATAAATATACCCCAAGTAGATTAGCTGCCCTCATCTAGTCCTAATGTCTACTATTAAAGTTTGAAATTTATTGTTTTTGCCTCATCAATATATCTACATATTAAGTTACAGAAATAGAGGCAATATAATAATGGAACATGCCTATAAGGAACGCATAAGCACTAAGGAAACTGAGAGGTACTGCGTGCATGTATGTGGTATATGTAATACAGAAGACATGTGCCTAAACTGCTAGTATTTGCTGCAGAAAGATATATTAATGATATATTAAATATAGAATGATATATTCAATTTATTGAAGTCAAGACATATGGTTTAGATTCCTTATTCTGATTTTGAATGGGGCTGCTAAGAGGAATGGTGGAGTAAGTCATCTTTTAGGCGCATAAATACTGAAGGCCATCATATTTCTATGTATTAGCACAGTCTGGCAGACTGTGGACCTGTCAGAAGATATGTTCTCAGGGCTCTTAATATAAACAAAAGTTATAAAGAAATAAATTACCTTAATGAGATTAAGGTGTGTTGAAATTTCAGTCTATTCTTATGGGTGGGCTAAAGAGAAAGGAAGTGATTGAGCAGGGCAAGTGTTTCACTTTCCCTGAGGAATCTGACTGAGGTGGCAGGGCCAGTAGATTTAAGTGAATCTTACTAAAGCTATATACATTATAAAAGTAATTGTAAAGCAAGACATAGGAAAGGGGAAAATGCAGTATTGACAATTTGAGGGAGGGGACTTTCTGAAATTTATATTATGCTTGTTTCTGATGAATTACATTTGGACTGGCAATACAGTTCTCATTATGTCTGAAATTTCAGCTAGCTGAAGTGTATGGTCACTGCTGCAATTGTGTGTATTTGGATGTGGGTTCTTGGAGTCCTGGTTGTGTGTTGCAGAAATAAAGCCTTAAAAACACATTCATAAAGAGAGAATCCAAGAAAGGGCCAAAATGGTCATGTTTGAAGTAGCCTCTTATCTTACACCTGGTTTTGGTTTCCATTTTAGGTATTGGAAGATAATGACTATGGTCGTGCAGTGGACTGGTGGGGATTAGGAGTTGTCATGTATGAAATGATGTGTGGGAGATTACCGTTCTACAACCAAGATCATGAAAAGCTATTTGAACTGATACTAATGGAGGACATAAAATTTCCTCGAACTCTCTCTGCAGATGCAAAATCATTACTTTCAGGCCTACTGATAAAAGATCCAAATAAGCGGTAAGTGTAGAATAACTCTGAGGACCTAGTATCATAAATTTTAACTTTAAGAATTTAAAGTGATTTACATGTACAGGAAACAGCCCTGTGCAACAGAGAGGATCAGGCTGGAAATCTGGGTCTATATGGCTGTTAAGTGAAATCACTTTGTTTCTTTGTTCCATTTTACTTGTAAGCTCTAAATTAGTTATGGAGAGTATGACTTACTTGACCCTGAGTTGGCTATAGTGTTGAGTAAGGACTGCCCTGTATTTTCTTGGACGGGATCGTGCCTGAAGATGCTAAAAGGCTTCGCATCCACAGCTGCAGTTTATTAAGAGCACCTAGATCACGTATTAGGTCACATAAACTAGAAAGTAATACACATCTCTGGAGTCAGATTTAAATACAGAGGCTTGAAAGGAGGTATCACCAACTGCTGCCTGCGCCCTTTTCTGGTTGACTTTTTCTTCCAGGTCTTTTTTTTTTTTTTTTTTTTTTTTTAAGGCCATCCATCTGCCAGTTGCTCCATGCACTGGACAAGCAATGTCTCCCTCTGGTTCTAAAATAAATCCCTCTGTAAATGAGTGAGATGTGTCATTAGGTTGTCTCTTTGCCCCAAGCTCCATGCGCCTCTTGGGAGTCTCTCAGCCTGCTGTGGGGGTGCAGGCTCCCTTCTCTCCGGACAGCATAGCACAAGCAGTCAGTCATTCTTTGGCTGCCCCGCAAAGTCCCTTTTCACTAGACATACAGAAATGCAAGCAGACTCTGAGCAACCACTGAAATACAAGGAGACAAAAGTGAAAATTTGTTACTGTAGCAACTTCTAATGCATTTTAGTCTCTGAACAATCTGACCCATCAAATATAATTAACCTTTAGAATGAAAAAGATACTTGCCTGTAATTAATCTCTGCAGACAATAGTGTTTATGACAGGCTTATGTTTATAAGCTTATTCATATTCAAGTTCTGGTGTTAGCTGCTGATAAACAGGGGGTTAAGTGGAGCTCAGCTTCTCTCTGCACAGCTGGATAGAAAGATACTGAGAGAAGTCTGGAGGCTGCAGGGAAGCAGAAAACTTTACAACTCAGGGAGAAGTTACATGAGCACTGGGCAATCCCAACAGTTGACTTCTATTGAAAGAGGCGAGGGTTCCTCCCCTGATGCCCTCTCCTGGATGTGTGGCTCCCAACTGCAGCCCAGGGAAGCTCACTGACCTCATTGCTGGGTCATACTTGACTTGCTAATGCACCAGGAAACTGCCAGTTTGTTCTTGCATTTTCATTGCTGAGTTGGGTTTCTTCCAGGTTAGTGAGTTGAATTGTCCCCCAGAGTGCCGTGGGGACTGCAGCAGTGGCAGGGAGGCTGCAGCTGGAAGGGAGCGGGCAGGCCTGGGACCCTCCTTGCTGAGCAGCAGTGAGCACTCAGACAAGCTCAAAGCACCTTGGGCAACGTCACCCAACGCAGAAGGCTGCTCTTCATGGCATTCGCTTTCTGAGTTGACGTGCCAGAGTCTGGCTTTGGCAAGCCTCATGCCACAGTGAATACTGTGGTTATTTACAACGGCCTTTAAATAACCTTCTCAGCAGGCCTACAATTTATTAATTTATACTAATTGACTCAGATTGAGACTATTTTATGGTAATTGGTTAATTGTTACAGCACCCAGATGCAACAGCAGTGAAGACTGTATAAAAATGATGTGTGAATCATTATTGATTCCATGCCTGGCATCTCCTTGGCAAAAATTGTGTCAGAGTTGGTTTTGGTTTTGGTTTTGTTTTTTAACAGTGCCAGAAAGTCAGTTGTTCTTTCAAGAAAACCACAGATAAGTATGTTTCTAGAGCAGAGGAACTATGAAAATGCTTGTCATGGTCAGTAATGAATAATCAAAGAGAATGGAATGTTATTCAAATACTTTTGTTACCACTTTTTCTTGATATCACCAGAATTTCATATTAAACAGGTGAGAATTGTGGATGGCTGTTCAAAAATAAATGGTCACTTTCCTAACAGTCACAATAACATGGTCACACTTTAAAAATAAAGCTTGTATAATGTGAAATTTTTTCTTCTCTCTTCAGACTTGGTGGAGGCCCAGATGATGCAAAAGAAATCATGCGTCATAGTTTCTTTGCTGGAGTAAACTGGCAGGATGTATATGATAAAAAGGTATGTCTTTATATGATGTTGAATAATCTGGCTTCTGCAAGATCATGTCAACTGATAGCCGTAGGAGTATTACTCTGAAGTATTACTCTCACTTTTCATATTAATGCAAATGAATAATCATTCGAAATAAGGGTGAAGTTATTTAAATTTTTGTTTTTCATCAATAATTTGCAAATGGATCAAAAATAAGTTTTTCAAACCAAAGTAAACTCAGCAGAGATTTTCTGCATGTTATTTAAATGCTCAGTGTTTTCCTTCCCTTCCTTCTTCGTGGCCCTTCAAAAGAAAGTAAGTATATGAACCAAGATATTTGAGAAGGTGTAAAGGAAGGTTTTACTTTTACTTATGCTACGTTATACTACTTGTGCTATCTTTTTACTTATGATTTTATTTGTCTTTATAGAAATTTGAAATTTGAATGACTGAAAGGGATTCATAGCAAATATCTGATCATTAGTATTTAAGCAGAAATCTTTTATCAAACTAATTTAAAAAATATACATACCTAAGAAAATTAAAATAGCATTAAAATATTTGGCCAAAACAGCTTGTGGAGAAAAAAGGTACTGGGGATTTAATTTGAACGGTTTTGTTTAAACTTAGTCTTATTCCTGTGATGATCAACACTTTCTTGATGGTTTTAGAAAATTAAGTTACATTTTTCAGTAGTGAAGTTCAATTTTAGTTAATTTATTTTAGGGCAGGCATAGATATCTCAATACTTCTGTAACTATTTACTTATTGCTACAAATTCCTGCTCTTTCGGTCTTTTTCTGTTTTCTGTTCTATTTTGTATTAAGGTCTTTTTCTGTTCTTTTCCAGCTGTTTTATATTGTTAATCTTCCAGTTGAACCATATAATTTTAAAAGATAGATTTTTCTCCTTTTTTGATTTGCTTACTTAAAAGGAAATGGAAAACGTATAAATAAGCTGACTATGTTTGGGCTACAGTGTAAGACAGTTCTTAAGTTATTGAACTGGCAATTTCAGGCTGTGTGCTTGTGGTCTGATATTTTTCTGACAAATACCAGAATTGGAATGAGAACTTGTATATTATGATAAAAATATGATACTATCTGAAATTACTTGATATAAGCTTAAGTGTGTTAAATAAATAATCAAAAAAAATACTATAATCAGATATCTCTGTGAGGTCAACACTGGCCGTTTGTAAGAACATTGTATAGAAGTACTTGATAAAATATAAAAATTTAAGTTTAGGACCTGTCCAAAGTTCTTAAAAACAAAACAAACAGAAAAACTAAAATCATTTGTATTGCCAAACTTATTAGTACAAGGTGCTGGGAGTGGGTGAAAAAGAAAAATAGCTGTTAGATCATTCTTGCTATGTTGAAAAAGATTTCTTAATTGTTTTGCATTAAAGACTTCTCAATTCTACACTCTGTTCAACTCTTCTTTTAGTTAAGAAAATAGAGATTTTTTTAAACTTTTAAGCCTATGCTTTGATTTTTTTAAATAAAAGGCCCGTGTCTTATATAAAGTATTAAAATAGGAGGTATTTTTCTGTATAAAAAAATATAAAATAGGAGGTATATGTATAAAATAGGAGGTATTTTTCTTTTCTGTAAATGCAAATATTTTGCTTCCATGTGCATCGAGGTGAGTAAAGCTTAGCAAAGACTTTATAACAAGAGAAATTGTAGTCATGCACTGTTTCCTTTGTCCACTGCTGCTTTGAGAAACTAAACTTGCTAGTAAGACTGAATTGTATTTCCTCAATTAAACAATCAACTTTGAGGATTCATAGGAATTACTTCTTGTGCATTACTGGCACACAATGTGTTCTTCATGGAAAAACAACTACTCGAAATTATTCCTGACAATATGTTTTTCTGTTTAATTCAAAATTACTTCTATTCCTATTGTAAAACCATGCATTTGGTTGCTCAAAATGTCCAGTCCTTTTGCACACAGTTTTATCACTTTTGAATTATGCAAAGAGCGTAAGACCTTGCTGTGAAATGTAAAGTCAAAACATAATCATATGATTAATGAGCTTTCACTGGGGTCATTTTCTTTATTTTAATGTCTATATCAATGTCTTCGAGGTTTTAAAATGTGATATAATTTCTAAGATAACTCAGAAGGAATCTGCATCAAACAGAAATTAGATTTTCAAAGAGATTTATCCTATGCTTGCTTCTGTTGTTGATGTTTATTATCAGTAGTATAGTCTTCAGTAGTAGGATCACTTGAAGAAATTTATAGTTGATTATTTGGTAATTATTTGCCTAATGAAAACATTTCACAGTATTTTTACCTAAGGTTTATGCACCATGAAACTGTATTCTCCTACCTACATTTGAGGAGTGTGTTTCTGTTAGTAATGAAATTACTGAAGTTCATATTTGAATTAAGGGAAACAAAAATTCTAAATAGTTTTGGGGGGGATAGTGTTGTACATGTGCACGCTATGCTATTGTGCTGATAATTTTATGGATTTTACTAGAGATAAAGTACATCTGTACTTAATAGGTTGTTACTTCACTAGTGTGATTAGAGACATATTGTGTGTCCACAAAGTTAGAAGATTAGATTCAAGGAGTAACTCTGTCGGGTCAGATGGATCCGAATGGTCAAATGGAATTGCTAGCTCTCTGATAACCCTAATTAATTAAACTAATTGGGTATGACACAGCGATAATAAAATGTTGTGTGGTGCATAAGAGCAGAGAAGGGTGTTACCTTTAAATGATAAATAGATAGCAGTTAGCATTTGTGATCATATGTATTTATTTTTGGCAGAAAAAAATGAGGGTATATGAAAGAGAGCAGTCTGTGCCAGATTCTTCCTGTGATCATCTCAGCCCTGATGAGTTTTTATCTCTCTGCGTGAGTAAGAGGGATTGAATAGTTTGGCAAACTTGGAAAACTTCAAAAGCCCATATACTTCTAAATAAAATACTTGTTTTATTTTTAGCTAGAAACATGAAGCTTTTTGACATTTCTCTGTTATTCATTTAAGAACTCTTTCAGGATTTTTTTTTATTTGGGTTACAAAAATATTATTAAATTTTCATATGTTTTGCCTAGGGTTTTTCACTGAACAGAAAACATATGAGAACTAATTTAGAGGTAGGAATTTAGGTACATCTTCAGGCACGCAGCTTGAAACACTCAGGTAGCCTGATGTCAGTGGAAATCCAGACGTGGGTTCCCCCCTGCTTATAATATAGATGAAACAAAAAGGAAGCTGTACAGGGATCTGGGCTGAGATACATATGTTGTCCTCTGTTTTCCAATAATATCTGATTATTGCTGAAGTAAATTAGGGTGTACTAACAAATTTATCCCCTGGGCATAGCAGGGAAGCATTAACACGTGAGGGGGGAGTAGCAGCAAGTGGCAGTGAAGGTTAAAGCTAACGTGTCCGGCCTTGCTGAAGACCCAAGGAGAAGCGCACACGACGGGAGGTGTCTTGGTGTGAGGGCAGCAGCTGCCAGCGGGAAGTCCAGCCGTGCAGGAGGCCGTTTCCTCTGCCTCAGCTTTGGCTCCCTTGGCTTTGCTTGAGACAGCAGCAGCACATCAGGAGATCCTCTTTTCAGGCCTGGAAAAAACCTGCAGGGTAACTGTAATCTTAAATCCATGGTTAAGTGCTTTCCTCTGTTAGATTTTAAGGAAGAGGAAGGATATAGGAAAATGCCAACATCTGGTTTTAGGCAGTTCCTGTTGGAGTTATGCTATTTTTGTGCAGCTCTCGGCACTGTAATAACGCCTGGCTAACTGACCCTTCTGACTTGCCTTGGCATTGCTGCCATGCAAAGCAGGAAAGAGATCAGCAAACTGCTAACCAGCCCGATCTTATAATTTGTGTTTCCAGAGATGTTTTGAAATAATGTGCAAGCCACCAGCACATTGTCACCACCACTAGCAGCTTTCATTTGCAGAAAGGAAGAGTGGCAGAAGAATTTCTGAATCTTAAGCCAGTTCCTGTGACTGTGGTCCTAGAGGTTCCCGTTACTCTGTTGTGTTGGCCATTTGGTTGCTTCTGCATGGGCAACCAAAACTAATGCAGCCTGGTTGCGTGAGGGTTCGTGTTGCGCGTCCCTCTGCCAGGGCCACTTGCTACCGTGGGTTGGGGTGAGACGCACCAAATTGCTGTCTCTCCCGTTGGGGAACCCCTAATTTGGGGGGGGGGGGGCCTTGGGGAGCATCCGTCTTCAAGAACTAGCTTCAGGGATATTGTGAAAAGTCTCTGTACATCTAGTCTTTCCCTCCCTGCGGTGCGACTGTTGGCCCATGGTCCAACCGTGGCCCAAGCGTTCAGGATTTCTTAGGTAAACACGTACAGACTGACAGGCTACAGAATCGCAGCAGCTCCGGTTTTCTTTGGTAACTGACCTCAGATTAGAGACAGAACAAAAAAGCAACTATCACTGGTAAAGAAAAATAAGTGTTTTTAAAGATTCACATACTTTTAATTAAAATAGTGTCATTGATGGACTTTCGGAAACTTTGCCTTGCAGTCTTCCTGCTTACTAGAATGTTGTCCTTCCCATACACTCCTATACTGCCAATGTTAAAAGACTGAGCTAAGGTTTTGTTTTAGTATTTTTAGGATTACCAAATATTTGCTTTGGAGGGAGGATAAGTGAAGCATAAAAGTAAGCACATATTAACAGATGTGAATGAGGAAAACCAAATTTCAAGACTGAGCATTGCTGGTGTCCTTTTAAAGTCAGTGAATTTCAGTTAGCAATTTTGTTAGTACAGATATTTTTTCTCATTGTGAATCGTAGCATGTTCTCAGCAGTTAGAGCTGAGCATGTTTGGGACAGGATGAGAACGTATGGTTGCATTTCAGCAATGTAAATCCCTTCTCACAGTATAATTTATTTTTTCCTCCTTTGGATTTGGCTAATTTGTTTCTTCTGTTTGATCCTGGAAGATAAGGACTTGGCAGAATTGGCAGCACAGTTCTCCAGGAAACTTTAAGGTAGACGAAAGTCTGATTTCTGAGTATGAGTTTTATTAACCTAATTAACAATACTGAATTATCTTTTATAGCCAGAAAGTACTTTTGATATGGTTTTTGATCTGTGTCAGACTTGAGTAATAAACTAGTTGGAAACTTTCTGAAATACAGCGTATGATGACCATACAAGATATTATTAAAATACTCGTTTTCATATTCATAAGATATGAGAAAAGCAGAAATCATATCTCATATATTTCAATTTGTCAGTAAATAGAAGAGGAAACATTGCGATAGAACAGTGCTTTTTTTAATTGAACAACCCAGAACGTCGTACTGAAGTAGAACCAAAACTAAGATTTAAATGGTTATTCCTCATGAATGCTTAAACTGAACAACATTGTGGCATTTATATGACACATTAAGAATTAGTGTGATTGTGAGTTTTGATATTCTAATCTAGTTTATTTAAATATCTTGAATAAGTCATTGGGCGAGGTGGATAGCTGCACCATGTACTCTTGGAACACTTCATATTGGAATATATTTTGGCTGCAGTCTGTTCATAGAGTTCATTCTGAGTGGCATGGAAGGAAAAATCCTTTTAAACTAAAAGGAGAATGAAGAAAAGATTAACATTGTTAAGGGTCATATTTTTTGTTTGGCAGTTTGAGTGCATCACGGCTACTTGCAGGTAGACTCAGCCACTCCCTATATAACACCAAGACAACTAATTGCTGTCAAGTAACGGATTATCTTTGAGTTAATAACATTAAATATTTTCTGCAGTACTGAAGTATTTGTGTAGCTGGTTTAGAAAGCTCAAGGTGTGTTGTGCAGCTTGTTTATCGCTCTGTAGTCGTAACAGTGAGATGCTGGACTTACCCCTAATCCTCCCCTATCCCTCCCTTTTCCTCCCCCAAGAGGCATGGCAAGTTTCCCAGGTCTTGAACTATGGCAGAAGCGGGTTTTCTCAGACTGCATTTTCAATGAATGCCATTCACAATGGAAATACCATTCACTGAAGATAATACAGAATATTAAGAATTTAATATTGCTTCTTCTGTTAGTTATAGCATCAGGGGCAGGGGCAGGTTCAGACTGACAGATAGGTATGAAATTAAATTTGTGTTTTAAACCGTAAATCTTAGAGCTGTAAGTTAAACATTAGAGTTTAAACTTTTGTTTCTTTATTTTAACAGACACACACACAGGCGCACACACACACACACACGCATATATTGTCTCTATATATTTGTATGTATATGTGCATGTGAGTGTGTGTCTAGCATATGAACACTAAAATATGTATTTCTGACCCTTAGAGTAAGTCACTGGTTGCTGAAGATGCAGTGGGCTGCCCCGCGGCGCAGCGGGGACCGAGCAGGGCGATTGTCGCGCGAACCGGCAGAGCCGCTGCTTGACGAAAGCTCCCAGCGCTGCGTTTGGACAGCTACCGTTGTGTGTGCCTTGCTGTGCTCACGTTACTCCTGTGGACTTTTGATTTCTTAGATCAGAAGGGAGGATAAGCTGTGAAGGTGTTTTTTTTTTTTTTTTTTTTTTTTTTTAGCAGCCAGTTTCCTTGTGGCATCATGAAATGCCACTAGGTATAGATAGATGTCTTCATGTTGTGATCATTGGAGCTGTAGTTAATAGCGTTGTGTAATATTTTGTTCTGTGCCATTGAGCCTCTGAGTTTAAATCTCCTTTGAGATGTATGAGAGTTTCGCAGTTATTATTCAGGCTCTGTGTCAGCATAAGGGGCTATTTTGCAGCAATTGCACCTTACTCATATTTCTGATGGCCATATCTCATTATAGCTAAAATTTCTGGAGATTTTGCTCTCTGTTTTTAAACAAAATCTGACAACTAATGAACAAAGGTGGCACTCTTCCAAAAAAAATAATTGCCAAGTTTCTGTAGGATGGCCTGGCATGTTAGTGACATGGCTTACAAAATCTGCCTCAAGTGAATGGTTCTGTCTTTAATCTCCTGAACGTGTTGTCCGAGTGCGGTATCCCTCTGTGTACACTCATACACATCATTTGCACCATTTCTTGTGCTTCCATTTTATGTGAAAGGTTGTTAGGAAAGGATTTCTTATTGCATTTCTCTCATTTTCTTCTGGAGGTGGTGCCCAAGCTCCGTGTGCCGGTTCCTCATTTCTTGACAAGAATTCTACAGAACTGGTAAATTATTTTTAGAGGTCTCCCTCCAAAGCTGGGAGTGTGTCTTGGAAGTATACCAAGCGTATGGAGGTCAGAGGAAGATTTTCATTTGGGGAGGGGGTGGTGTGCATGTGATGACACATCAGGAGCTTCATGTGGTCGTTATGAAGGTTTCAGACACAGTTGTGTCTGTGTAGGTGGGATAGGACAGTTCAGTAGGAATGATCCTGGCTCTAGTTGTCCTCACAGTTGTGATGGTGGGAATGAAGCAAAGTATATGGAAAGAATTGCAAAAAACCCCTTCCTGTTGCTGTCTGTTGAGTTGCATTTGTACATCTTTATCTCAGCTGCCGTTTTCTCTTTTCCGTAGGCTGTCTGTTGATGTATGTGAAGGTATAGCTTGTCTAAACATCAACATAAGCTGCTGGTGAGAGCTGCCCTCTTTGTTATTACAGTCCTACTGCTTTTAATGTCTAGAATATGAAAGATGGTTCTCTAAGAAAAATGAATCTCAAAGCACCTGTGAAGCACTTTGTATTGAATTCCTCCCTTCTGGCTATAGCTTGGGGTTTTGTGCATTTGTCTTGTTTTGCTCCCAAAGCTACCCAGGCTGGTGGCCTAATACAGAGTTTCATCAGTTCTCTCCCTGCATGCTGCTGACTGACAGTTTTCTATTAAGTACGTGGAAGTCTAACAACTGGAGGACAAAACTTCCTTTCCTTACGGGCCGTACTCGTGACTGATGACGTTTCTTTTAACAGTGCTTGGAATAACTGATTGCTGCTGCTCCTGCTATTTGTTCTCTAAGAATCACTTAGTACCATGCTCCCTTTACTAAAAATTTTCAACATATTTTTATAACCGTTACTGTTTCAGATAAATGGAGGAAACATGGGGATGATGCAAAGTCCTGGTAGACTGAAAAGGGAGAGGGGAAAAATCAAGAATAAGCTGGTAGCCACCAGTAGGTGTTGAAGGAAGAGCCTGTCAGTTCATGTGTTGAGAGTTTTTTCTCTCTCATTTTTCTATGAATACTTTTTGTTTTTATGAATTGGCATTTTGGATGAAGACAGTGGAGGGACTGGAGCATCTGCCATATGAGGAGAGGCTGAGAGACCTGGGGCTGTTCAGCCTGAAGGAGAGAAGGCTCAGGGGGTCTGATCAGTCTGTCCAAATACCTGAAGGGAGGATGTAGGGAGACTGAGCCAGACTGGAGCCCAGCAGCAGGGCGAGAGGCAGTGGGCTCCAGCTGGAACGCAGGGAATTGCTCTTCAACATAAGAAAACACTTTTCTTTGAGGGTGACTGAGCACTGCCAGAGGCTCCCGCAGAAGCTGTGGCATCTCTGTCCATGGAGGTACTCAGCAGTCATCTGGACACCGTCCTGGGCAGCCTGCGCTGGATCGCCCCGCTTGAGCAGGGGGGCTGCCCTAGACCGTCTCCAGAGGTGCCTACCAACCCCAGTTATGCTGTGATTTTGTGGCAAAAAAAGTATCTGGAAAAATATTCTAACTGGAGAAATAGTAAAATTGTCCAAATTACTTGTTACCTATTTACTATTTTTTTTTTTCATAATGAACTTACCAAAATTGTTTACATCAGTTTTTGAGAGCTGTAAGTGTGTCTTGTAAAAGAATGTGCAGTGGTGGTAATTTGAGTATGCAGCTTGGCTTTATATGGTCTTTTTACTGTTTTGTTTTCATTTTTATTTTTAATTACAAAGGTCTTCTCTGAAATATTGGAAAAATGAAAATATGAGAAAAAGGACAGGCCAAGATGTGTTACTGCAGTAGCTTTGTTCTGTGGCTGCTTTGCATACAGCTTTGGACAATTTGTTTTTGTAGTGTGCAGAACTGTGCCTGGGATGGCCATGACGCATGCAAAGATAATTTCCGAAACCTGCAGGGTTTTGTACAGTTAAAAGGATTCCTTTGTTTTTAAACACTGTGTATAGCTGGACTTGTAACTGGATGATTCTTCTGTTGATGAGTTTCTATATCTTTAGATAAAGCTCTTCAATTTTATAAAAGTATTATCTTTTTTTTTCTCCATTTTAAATATACATAAATGATAGATTTTTAACCAAATAAAATATAGCTATTACTGTATGCTCTAAAAGGGCAAATACACTGTTACAGGGAGGAAAGAGTCAAACTGAAAAGGGTCAAAAGAGAAGATAACACTGAAGGACTGGTGAGGTGTGTACGACAGTGATCCTGTGTCCAGAGAATGACACAGCACTCTGATGTGTTCTTTATATTGCAAAGGATAGCGAAGATATCCTTCCTGAGAAACCCCCAAACTGTTAACTATTAGCAATTGAATGGTTGTCTGATTAGAGGTTTGCAGTGAAGAGCATCTCCCTGCAGGAGTCCTTCCTTTGGCTGGTTTTGCAGAACTACATGGTTACAAAGAGTGTGGTCCTGAGCAGACAAGCTTTCATATCTTGGATGGCTCCATTTGTGGGTTGTGTCGTCTCCTTTGCTTAAGACTGTGGTCCAAAAAAACTGCTTCTAGTGCTTAGTTGAATATAACAATAATGACTGTTATTATTTTTAAAACAAAGTGACCCAAAATAAGAGTTAATGCAGAGCATATACCATGTCAATCATAAAAATGTCTAGTGCACTGAACTTGGTGGCAGGGGGTTTTAACTGTAGATTTGTTCCCTATGCTGTGGAGTAAATTAACAAATTGGTTGTTTGATGTTAACAATGTTCAGTTGAGGAGAAAAAGAATAAAATTAGCAAAAACCATGCAGTAACTCTGATAGTATCAGCAGAACCATAAATTCACCTCATATAAAAAGGGGATTTGATACATCAGAAAAACATCATCCCCTCTGAATTGCTTTTTAATATCATACTAAACGGCTTTATAGTTTTGGACCAACACAATACAATTTCAGTTTTTAGTCTTGATTTCCATACTGAACATGCCTTCCAGTTTTTAACTGGCCCACAGACTATATTTTTAAAGGTAGAAAGTGGATAGGAAGACTGATGCTAAAGTGGGCAAGGACCTCCTGCCTGTAAGCTGTAAGCTGATACTCACCATTTGCTGTTGGGGAATACTGCACTGTGCTGTGAAACAGTTAGGTAGGATTAGATCCAGAAATGTTGTTTTCATAAAACTCACTTAGGCCTGAACTGACTGTTTTCAAATTTAAAATTATTTTCATATTTGCCTAATTTATTTCAAATGTAAGTTCAGCTGTAGGCTGCTATATATGCGTAGCCTGTGCAGTCCCTTTTGCCTTAGTTTTACATTTGCACAACGTTCTGGTGAAGTACCTGAAGGTGCCTTTGCCCCTGCTGATAATTGGAATGGCATGAAGAACTTCCAGGTATTTACCTTTATGTTACTCAGTTTATTTGAAAATGATGTCAGCTCATCTGTACTGGGAATTCAGCAGTGACTTTTTGTGAGCTAGACCATGAGGTAGTATTTGGGGGACAGGGACAGCTGTCATAGCTACCAAGAATCAGAGACCCAGCTGCATCTCCACAGAGGCTCTTGCAACAAACCCCTTGGTTTAGGGTATGGGTAAAAGTGTTCCTTATTTCTCTTCCTGGTGGTAATTTGGCTGGCTTCAGTTGTAGTAATTTGGTTTTGTTTCTTAATCTTTTTCAGCTTGTACCTCCTTTTAAACCTCAAGTGACATCTGAGACAGACACCAGATATTTTGATGAAGAATTTACAGCTCAGACTATTACAATAACACCGCCTGAAAAGTGTAAGTGGGAAATTATGCATAAACTTGTCTTTAAAATGATCAGTTTGCGATAATAAAGTACTGTGTAAATGTGTTTTGATTAATTAGAAATCTCTTCTTGCCATTGGCAGTAAAAAATTTCTTAAATGTGTGCAAGAGTAACTCTCAGTGACAGTGTACCTTTAAAGTAAGAATAATTAAAAAGCTTTAAGTACATGATCAGTCAGCTTTTTATTTAGCTCACAAGTGGTTCCATAATTCTTTATTTTAGGGAAAACACTGGCTTCAAACATTGCCTGGTTGTCAGTAAGGGTCCCAGTTCAGCCAAGTGCTTAGAACACAAACCCCACTTTCAGCATGTGGGGACTGCTTCTAACTTCTATGGGTTATTTAAATTTTGAGTGCTAAGCATAATTTTAAATATTTTGCAGACCAAAGAAAGAGCATCAGCTGCCAGAGAGAAAAGTGGATGTCCCTTGTGTAAATATCCATTACATGAAAATGAAATTTACTTTCAATATTGTGCTTCAGCAGAGCTCTTAAAGAAGATATTAATAAAGATTTAATGTCTTCTGCAGACCTTGTTTGTTGGAGCTGAATTTAACTTCACTGCAGTTTTTATTTTTATACATCTCACGCTACATATACAGGAATCATGATCTGATCAGCCAAGCTGGGGCTTAACAAAGTTACTACCATGCTGGTGTTAAAGAGTAGCTAAAGTCCCGATGCTGAATTCCCGAACGAATTCCCTTCCTAAAAGAGATTGCATTTTAATTGGAGGTAGCAAAAGGATCATCATAAAGGTAGACAATAAATGGTGTAGGTGAAGTTGATCATGCCCTCATAAAGCTCGCTCATTTTTTGGTGTTTTAGAATTCAGTTTAGTTTTCTGTTGGTGCATAAATCAGGAGCTTTTTCTAGGTTTTTTTATTTTTAGTGTTAGAACGCAGCAATTTAAGTGATTCTAAGTCGTCCTGCTGTGAAAAAAAAAACCCTTTCCTTTTCCCATCTATCTCATTGAGGATTTGTTCAGATTTGTAACTTGAAGAGATTGTGTTTCAATTGGATTATTTTAGAGAGTATTGCAATATTGCAAAATCACGATCTCTTAAAACTTCACATATGCAATAAGAATGGCTATTTCCTTCTGAGGCTGCAGCAGCAGGAAATACGTGGCCACCGCAAAACATCCGCTTGGAATTTGTTGGCTTGGAGCAGGTGATAAATAGCGACGTGATCTTAAGCTACCTGCCTTGGCCTTGCCGTGGCTGCTGCAAAAATGCAACCCGGCTGCAACCCAGAGAGAGTGACCGGGTGGCTCCCGGGGAGCAGCCGCTCACACACCAGCAGCCCAAGGTGAATCCCCTCCTGTGTCATGTGGAACTGGGAAATGCTCTAAGTTTCAGTGAACTGCAGTGTTTCCAGGCCCGCATGAGATTTTTCCTTTTCTGAGATGTTGTGACAGGAAAAGAGATTTGTTGTGTAATGAGTTTTATTTTAAAATCTACAGGTAATTTACCTAGTATTGCCTGGAATATGAGATCATCTCTGCCTTATGTGATGATGCAGAACAAGGTTAAAATGGCTTTTAAGGACGGAGGGGTGCTAACCGTACCAGGAAGTTACTGCGCAGTAACAAACCTTGTCACTGACCTTCTGTAGCTACAGAAATGGCTTTCTTTTTTAGTTCACAAAGTTTTAAGAAAGTCAAACTAAGTGAAAATGGATAGGAAAAAGAAACAAACATGCCCTGTACACTAAGTTAATTTAAATACCTGGTGTAAAAGTTGTGTACAGTTGAAATTACAGAAACATGGAATCATCTTGTCAAGATGTCAAGATCAAGCAGCCTAATCATTACAGTTGCTCAAAAGTCTCCTACCTCTTGATTATAGGTGTAGAATATATGGAGATACAAACAAATGTAATTCTCCATATGTGTTCACTGTTAGAATAAGAGCTTCAGTTGGTGTCTTTAAGGATAAGCACAGTTTAAAAATCCGTGTGAGACTATAGATTCAAATCCTCAGAGTTAGGCAACATCTGGTGCCTAGTTTCCATTGGCACTGCAGGAATTATGTAAATAAAAATATTTATGAATTTGGCTTAGTCCATGTTTCCTGTGATCCCAGTAAATACTGTAAAAACAAACAGTTTACAAATTACTTTAATAATACATAGGAATTGAAAATGCATAGAACTTGCGTAACAGTTCATTTCTTAGGTATTCCTCCTTTTAATTCCATTCAGAAGGAAAGAATATTTAAATAATGCTGAAGTGAAAATATAATTTCCTGAACACAGCTTATGAAGCAATAAAAAATGTTTTGTTGCTTCAATCAACAAACGATTTGACAAGGTCTCTGTGCTGCCAGAAAACAGATATTCTGGCAAGTTTTGATTCGCCTAGGAAGGGTATTAATAATTGGAGTTCTCAGGTGAGTATCAAAATAAAAATTAAGAAAACCCTGAAGTAAATAATGACTGACTTAAAAATGGTGAAAATCAGCATTATCTTACTTTATGTCCATCAGCTTAAAGGTGTACTTGAATTTCAGTCTTAACTTCAGCACTGAACCCTGAGTGCTGTAGTGCTGATCAGGGGGATAATAAAATTTTGTTGCAAATGTAATGACCTTGAGCTTCTCCCTTACTTCAGATGACGAAGACGGAATGGACTGCATGGACAATGAGAGGCGGCCGCATTTCCCCCAGTTTTCCTACTCTGCAAGTGGACGAGAATAACTTTCTGTTCTGCTGCTTCACTGTCATCTTAGGTTTATCACTGAAAATGATTCCTGAGCATCACCACCAGTACTAGATATTATTTAAGATAGCAGGGGCACTTTCAGAGCTCATTCCAAATTGAACAAGGTTCTTTCCCAAACCTACCTAAAGTCCATTTTGGTTTCTGCATGAAATACGGTATTTCTGTACGCTCTTCTGCTGTTGCTGCTGCCCACAGTCTCAATACAACAGCAGCATCAAGAAGTAATTACCAATTTATTTGAAGGTAGATGACTTGACTTCAGCATTGTATATTCTGTGCGCAAATAGTCATCTACTTTTCCTCGCAGTGGAGGCTAAGCAGAAATTATGTTGGTCCAGATTATCTTCTTCTAGAAGATGAATCAAAATTGTAATTAGTCTAAAAAGACTAGTTTATAATACCTTCTTGGATCTGTCTGTGCTGGTTAGAACAAGGAAACATAGGGGTGGTGATGTACATATGCAAGGTTTTTGTTAGGCATATCATTACTTGAAGCAGGTCTCTGTCATTAACATCTGGCTGGAATTTGTTTGGAAAACATGAGAGAGAAGGACTTAAACTGTTGATATATATAAATATATATATATATTATTTTTTAATTACTGTTGAATACTACAGAAGAAGCAGAAGGGCTGGGCTCCCCCAGCCTGCCACCTAGAACTTCCAGGTTCATGTGCAATCACGGAGAATGGAACATTATACATGCAAGAAATGAAGGCATAAAAGCAGCAGTCGAAGTTGTTTAAGGGGTCTTATAATTTGCACCAGATAACATTCTTTTCATGCTTTTCTTTTTCTTTCATGATATACATCACCTCTGATGGCTGAAGAATGTAGACAGGCATAATGGTATTGCTTTTCACCAAAATATGTGCACCAAGGTAAACAGGTGTTTGCCTTATTTGTTTTCATTTTGAGTTTGTGAAATAGCTTTTTCTCCAGGTGTTTAACTCTGAATATTCTTTTTTTTTTTTTTTTTTTTTTTTTTTTTTGTTACACTGCAGTAGTACAGTAGTATTTATTTTTAGTGATAAGGATTGTGTGTGTCATGTTTGCAAATGCTGCTACATCTTAGGTAGAACAGGCTTACAGCAGTTAGTTTTATAATATATGGAAGGACTGTACAAGCTGAAGGGAATAATGCACTTTTCTCCCACGTGGAAATATTAACAAGGCTCTGAAATTGTACATATTGCTTAGAATCAGATTTTTGTGAATGAAATAATATCTTTTAATTCTTTGGCAGTGGAGATGAGGAGTTCCAACTTCATGTGCCAAAGGGTTAAAAAAAGATAAAAGGAAAAAGAAAAAAGCTACATCCTGTACTCCATTGAGGATTCACGTAATATAAAAGCCTGACAGCGCAATAGAAATTTCCATTTCTATAAGAAATGTGTTTGAACAATGAGACCACAGTGATTACAAGAAAAGCACTTTATTATAATAATTAAAACAGTAAACGTCTGGATCAGCCATCCTCAAGGAAGGATTGCCCTCAACCAAATAAGTCGTGAAATCCAGCATGTTGTGTGTAACCGTGGTACCTGATTGACCGAATTTAAAACATGACGAGCAACACTCCACTGATAGGAAAACGTTGTCTTTCCATTTCCCAAGAGCTGTATCTAACGGAATGTGTGCATAAACTTTAGCTTTGATCTTCAGCAATGATAATCTTAATAATAAACCCTTTGGTGCTAGGAGCTGGGCTATAGAAGTAGCTGCCAGTGAGTGCAGTCCTGGTGTGCATGTGCCCCTGCCGATGCCATCGGACAACCCTGACTCCATGGGATTATCATTTGAAGTATCTCTGTGTTCGTATCTTGTTAGCTCCCACAAAGACTGTGATATCACCGAGTATTACTGATCACATTGTGTGAGTGAGTAGATGAGTCTGAAAGGAGAAATGTTCATTCGCAGATGCCTTAGCCTCTTGAAGCTGAAGTTGAGTACCCTGGCATGAAAGCTACTGCTGGCAGTGCATGTGCTGGGACAATCAAGGGGTAGATGGGCATTACAGCGAGGCAGCTAAAGACGCAGACTAATTTAGACAATTTTTCATGTGTTGTGTTTTATCTTTAATAATGGATGGATAATCAGATATATATCATGATGTATATTCTAACTGCGTAGGATCTCATTCTGTCAGCTCGTAACACTAAATGCTCACGTGTAGAGATTGCTGCTCTGTGGAGACGGAAGGAGCACAGCAAATGCATTGGAGTCCGTTCTGCACTGCTCGTGCGGCAGCGTCCGCACTGAGGCAGCGAGTGACTGAAGTACCTGGTTACTGAATAGACGGGGCATTATTTAGTTCTCCGAAAAGGCCTCTCACATACAGACTAAAACTGCAGTGGACCAGAAGCTATGTCATATGCCTGTGGTTTTTTCCTCTGTTTTCAGCTTTTAATAGCAATAAACTTTGGGACACAGGACACCTATAGCTAGTGACCACGTGGAGTTGTGCCTCTGGCCAGCAGTTCCATGCGCAGAAGAAACCCTGTGGTTAGGTCGTTATTGTGTAGCTAGTTAGGTTGCAGCTTGCAGTAACTTTCTGTGGGTGAATTATTGGAAAACCCTTTAAGACTTCACTTTGCATTGTATTATCTGCCTTCCAGAATACTGTTATCAGGTTGATCTTATGGAGAGAGTTAATGTTCACTTAATGCTGCCTGGAGTTGGGAAATTCTTGTCTCTGCCACCAGTGTTAGAAACGGATGAGAGAGAAATTGTCATGCTGTGCTGAGAGAACCCTCTGATGCTCTCCTCTGCTGTTCCCAGTTGTGGCCGGGTCTGGACAGTGCCTGGTGGCTGCTTCCCTCGAGCCTCCGAAGCACCACACATTTCAGGCTTTGACTCCAGCTTGTACTGACTTCCATGATGTACAGTATGCCCTCTTGTACTGCAGCCATCTCAGAGGAAATAGGTCATTTCTGTTTGGATTTTGGCAGTTTTGCACACAGCTTTGCTTTCCACACTAATTCATCTTCCAGTACATTCCTGTTGCTTAAAGAACATGTATTTCAGTATTGTTTCACTTTTTACTTTTTTTTTTTTTTTCATCTTTATTTGCGGCTTCTTAAAGCTGACTGTTCTTGCAGGGCCATGTGCTTCTCCTAGAGTACAAAAGTAAGGTCTTTCCTTACTAACTGCAGGGTCTATATATTACACCTCAATGTACACACTTTGCTGCTACTGTTTGTACTGTCTACAGTAGAATTTCCTTATCTTGCTCCTGGTAGTGCTTTACAGGCAAGCATGAAATGTAAAGTATTTATTTAAATAAAAACCTCTAAATTGGTAATTGAATTACCTCCCTGTAGCTTTAGAGTTTGTGACATTTCTTGACCTTGCTAGTTCTTTCATTAGATCCATGCAAGATCTAGTCATATGGTTAAGGATATTAAGCAGACACGACTATGAACCCAAGAAACCGTATTACTGTTGGTCATACTTAAACTGTTTATTTCCTTAAGTATATGACCCACAAGGATGTGAAATAACTACAAGAAACTGTTTTTGTACACTGTACATCCTTAGTATTTTTACACGTATATGATAGGGATGCACATTATTTTCCTTCGTACAGACAGCTTAAATAAAGCACTATGTCAATCTGCTACATCTGTGTTTTTAATGCTAATTTTGTTCTAAAGGTTTGGAAATATATATATATATATATGTTCAAGCTTGCCACAGAGGACTATTTTTTTACACGTGAATGTTACTATTAAATATCTAGAGGATAAAATTTCTAATGTTTTCCATGTGAGAGAAAGGAAGACCAAAATGAGAGGATTATATTGCAGGTTATGAGAGATTTCTTAAGTTTTGGGTTAAATATTTACTTCATATCTTTAAATAACTTTATGTAGATCAGATGCTTCAGTCCTGAAATGCGAAAAAATAATTAATTTCTTTGTATAAGGAAATGTAGATGATTATTTTTTATGGCTGTATATTTAATGATCTGTGCACATTTAAGTAGAGCTTTAATTTGCCAAGAAGACTTAGCAGTAACTGTAACTTGCTGTGATATATTTGCAATAGTGGGCAATCTTTTTTTAGTCTGTGAGTTTTAAGGTGCAATATCACAGAAAAGAGTTCTTATGACAAAGCAAGACCAAGCATGTTTCCTACAGGTGCTTTCCGATAACATAAACGCTCTAAGGTAAATCTGGGTTATTCTTTGCAGATGGTGATTACACAGGGCCGCGTTCCTTTCACAACGCCCGGCATCTGTCATCGCATGACGTTGGTTGCCTCAAGTCCCATAGCTGGGCAACGTACGAGAGGAAGGAGAGGGAGAAGACGGGGAGGGCGGTTAGTGGGCACCTACGAGTGGCACGTGCTGGGCTAGGAGGTTTGAATGAGCCGGCCGGGAGGGCGAAGCAGCACTAGTGCGGGCGGCTCTCCGCTGTCCAGCCGGGCTCTCGGCCCCGAGCCCATTCCTGGAAAAGGGGGTGCTTGAGGCAGCGCTTCCCTTGCGCCGCCCACGGCGCAGGGCGGGTGTGTCGGGCCGTGGCCGTTGCAGTAACGGCTCTGCATGCGGCCTCTGCTGTGGCGCTTGGGGGAGGGAGGGCTTCACAGGTAATGCCCCGCAGTGGACGTGGTATTTTCTAGACTGGATATCTTAATCTGATATTGGAAGCTTTGTACAACTACGCACCCTGTGGCAAAATCAAAGGGGAGAGCGCAATCTGGGGTAGATGTGGTGCCTGCAGTGGCCTACACTACAGTGCCTAGTGGCCTAATGAATAATTAACTGCCGTGAAGTAAAACAGCTTCTGTGGAAAAATTAGTTCCTTCTACACTCCCTGCGTGCAGCAACCCAAGCCTACCCCTGGGATGCAGGAGAGCCGAGTGTGAAAACCAGTTTCCAGGTGTGCGTGCCTAGTGTCCAGCGTGTTTCAGTAGCATCGGGTAGATGTGGCCACTCGTGGATGCCGGTGCGCTGAACCCTTCCCCGTGGCACCACAGAGAGCCCAGGTAGGTGCTGTGGCTCAGGGCAGCTGCAAGGGCTGCGGCAGAGCAGCTCTGGGAGCTCACGCGTTGGTACCATGTCCCTGTGGGCTTTCAGCGTATGGGTCCTTCCTTCTAGTTAAGCAGTTTTCCACTGTGGAAAACAGCACCACGCCTCGATTCCTACACGAGTCTCTCACAGCGTCACCTCACGGGGTTATTCTGCTTGGCACAGCAGGTAAAGCTGCTGCCTCGCCTTCTGCACGCACTTGTAAGCGGAAGCGCATTAGCTGCGTAGCCATCCAGGAGGTAGGGGCAGGCCTGCAACCATCGTCCTGGCCGGAGTGGAAAACCAGTAGTTCTACTAGAAAAGAGTTTCTCATCTGCAGGATTTCTCTTCCCTAAAGACCTGAGGCAATTTTAGGTACGTTTTTATTGTCGTATTGGTGAAGCAGTTTGGGGAGGAGTCCAGATGTGTTTGGCAGTTTAATAGGGCAGGAAATTGAAATAGGGAGATAAAAAACACTTTGATGTTAAGGCTGAACCACTAATAATTCTTGAAATACAAGAGAATGAAATATTTTGTCTTACAGTAAATGGTAACTTATTTCATGTGCTGTTATTCCTATTTTTGCTCCATATATTCCTTCTCATTTTATGTGTTCATGTAATGTTAGGGAATTGATTTTTGCTCTTGTTTTTACTTTACAAGTGCAGTTCTGCAACTGGATTGATACACTGAAGGTACTACGTGAAGAACCTTTTTCTAATATACTTACTATACACTAATTCAAGAAAAGATTCAGATATGTTCTGAAACAGCCTAATAGTTGGAAAATAACTTTTAGAAACAAATCTCTCAAGTTAACCGTGAAGTTAAGCTGGAAGAAAAAAACAAAAAAAACTCAAAATATTTTCAATTCAGTAGCTTGAAGCTGAGTTCAGTTGATGCCCATCCCTGAAACAGATAAATATTTGCAAATGGCAAAGTCATGGGTTCACTTAAGTCATGAATGTCATGGAAAAATAAGGTCCCAATGAATGTCATGTAAGAATAAAGCCGTAGGTAGATTCTGGTAATGAGATTATAAACACAAGGTCAGGGTGACTTGTGCTTACAGTGCCCTCCTCCCTAGCCCACAGATGCACTTTCCCTTGAAGGCAAAAGGACACAGCCAGAAAAACAGAATCAAATCAAGTTTATTAGTATTTCCATATGTAAATTAGACACAAATGTTATTACAAAAATAGACAAAAGTATTTATATAAAAAAGTGCAAGTTATGAATGTAAGAGCTGTTAAAACTGGATTGCAGGTCTAGCCTTTTCAGGAAAGTTTTGCATTAGGTGCCTGCCTTGAAATTTGGTAGGCTGCTCTTGTTTCTGAAATATTTGCATTCTGTATTAAAAAAAAAAAAAACCCAAAACTACAAATCAGTTGAAAATAGTTAGCATGTGTCTCTTGCAAACGTTGTTTTGGTTGCGCTTCAAATAGGGCCAAGTTGCAGACCCAGTAGAGAGGAAAACTGAAACATAAAGAAAGAAAGAGATGGGTTTTGGAGCAGCCTGTGGTCTATAGTGTTTTAATTTGTGTCACTCTGGCCTGGGGCTGAGTTCTCGGAAAAAGAGGACACGAGCAGCTCAGCCCGGGGTCCTGCTGGGCTTCCTGTCGCCCCGCTGGCCTCGCTGCTCTCCAAGATCCGAGACTCACAGGTAGCAAGAAGAAGATCTGTCTGATTTCTGAAAAACAACATCTCCATGCGCTTTAGCCATGGCTCGCGTTTAGCAGTAAATAGCCGAGCTCTTGTTTTGGGGCACGTCTAAGATCCTGCCCCTTCCCCTTTCCAGGAAAGGGGAGGCAGGTTTGTGCCAGACGCTGTTTACTGCGAGCGCTGCAGCCTGGAGCCAGGGTGGGCAGCTGTAGCAAAACAGGAAGCTGCCTGTGTGCTGCTAAGAAACCTCTGGTGGGAAAGCTAATTTGCCATTTTTAAGCTCTTGCATAGCTATTGTTTGTGCTTCCTCGGTAGCACTTCAGGATTTAATTAAGAGCAAAGCATTAAACTCCACTGGAGCTGGGGTAGCTACCTAGAATTAAGCAACTGGAGTCCTGAAATTTGAATTTAGAGAGGTAAATTGTCTCAGAACTAAAAATAAACTAATTAATTTAGCTGTTTTTGTATTAGAGGACTAAAGGGTTTGTTTTAGTTTATAGAAGGCAACTGGGGCTGAGTGAAACAAGGAGAATTTATGAAGCTAAACTTCAGCAATGAATTTAAGACAATAGCATGGTGCATCCTTTCCCAAAATATATGTACCACCATCTCCCATCAGTTGCCATTGTTGGAAGCACTCAGCATAGTGGAGGAAAATGTCCACATAAGGCCTAGGGGTTAAATTCAGTACCTGTGACTGGTTAGGGAGAGTCACAGATCCCTTTTAGGTGCCCCCAGTGAGAGAGCAGCACTTTGTACCACTCACTGCAGGACACTCGGACCCCTGTTGAGATGTTATTCTGCCACAGGTACATGCCTCAGATGGAAGGACTGCCATCTTTTTTCCCTGTCAGTCTAGCCAAAGCAGCAAAAACCTTTTCATTAGCTCTGCGTGGGTGCATGTAGACCAGTTGGTACCAATATTTCTACCCATAAAGCCTCCAGGGTGCCTCTAGTTCTTTTCATCACCACAGTCCCCCAACGTTCATGATCTGCAAGGTGCCTGCTTGACACTGTAGCCATCTCTCCACCCAACTACAGCAGGGCATCATTTGCTTAGAAAAATACAAATCAAAGCACAGGTAGTGGCAAAGGCTCAGTGTGCCAGCTATCCACTAAGTCTGGTTGCTAAAGCAGGCCCTGGAGAAGGGGGCATCCATTCTTTGACCAAAGGAAAAGGGACCTGTTAAAGCTAACATCCAGGTAACTACCTGCTTGAATGCTCTGGCTATCAGAGAAGGGCCCTTTCATTCTCTGGAATTTTCTCTTTCTCCCAGTATTTCCGTGGTCCATGCATGCACCTCAGTGGCAGAAAATGCTGGAGTTCACACTCAACTCCCTCCCCTCAGTGGCAGATGTTTTAAACTGTGGGCAGTTATTCTTACGGGTGCAGATTAAAGCTTCTGTTAGTAGTACAGCCACAGCAATCTGGATGTTTCTATCAAGCAAAACAAAGGCGAACCACGTAACCCGTCTCCAGCTGGGTGACCTCCCCAAGCCCTGCCGCATTCACAGGCCGCTCCGGCTGCATCGCTGCCCTTTGCAGGTGGTTTTTAACTCCTGTCATTGGCCCTGACTAACCCCCACCTAGCAAGTAACGGCACCCTGTTCTGCACCTGCTTTAAGAGCTGCCTGTGCAGTGGCCCTGGCCCTTACAGAGCGCTGGCGGCAGCACCTCCGTGCATTCACCAGCCTCGAACGCTAGCGATGGAGGAGCTGCTCATTTTCTGGGCAGAAAGCTACATTTCAGTCATGTTTATTGGGAAAAAAGGCAAGAATGGGGTACTTGAGAGCGCTTCAAGTGACTGAAAATTCATGCTCAGGTAAGAGAAGAAATCAAGTTACAGCTCAGGAGTGACAACCGCCCTGGCCATCCCTCATGCTCGGCAGCTGGAGGCATGAGGACGGGAGTACTGTGCCAGGTGAGTCTGGTCTAAGCTCAGTTAGAAAAGGAGCAGTGCGCTCAGATATATTTCCTAAAAATGGGCGCTGTGCACGGAGCGGGGCAGCGCGAGCGGCGCAGCTGCACACGGGCCCGGCGAGAGCGCGGCGGCTGCTGCCGCCGAGGCGCCGCTCACTCACGGTGTGAGCAGAGCGCCTGGAGCCGGGGCGGCCCCAGCCTGGCGTGCGGGGCCTGCAAGGGGATTGGATAAATGGGGGCAGGTTCCTACTGCTGTAGAAGGAATGGGCACCACGAGACGTCCTGCGCGCGAGGAGCGTCCTGCGTTCAGGAGCCTCCTTGCTCTATCTGGGCAGCGCTGAAGCTTCTGCTCGTAATCCCTGTCTAGCTGGTTGTTTCGGTATAATGCGTGTTCTCATTTACCAGGTATATAGGATAGGAGATAAATCTCATTCTCCAGACCTGGGGCAATTTGAAAGGTAAGACAGGCTTTCAAAGAAAACTCCACATGACTCAAAAACTTTCAAAATCAGATGTGCAAATTCCATAACTGATCTTTTCACTACCTCTGGATGCTCATTTTTAATAGATCAGAATATGTTATTCAGTAAAGCATTTATTAAGTAAGTAATAGTGCCATCTACTAAATATCAGTGCAATGATTTGACATTAGCATATGCTATAGGTCAGACCAGATTAGTGTAACGGTCCTTTTTAGCTCTACGAAAATGAAAATTAATGTGAGCATCTTCATTATGCTGTACCCATGAGTTTTCCATGAAAAACAGGTTCTCAAAACACCCCATCACATACTAGGACTTAAAGACTTTTTTTTTTCCTGCCATCTTCTTCCTCTGTCCCCCTAAATACAGACATCAGTAACACTGGAAACAAACAGCAATGAAAATAACCAGGGTTTTGAGAGAGAGAGAAAAAAAAGCTGGGCAAGATACAGTTTGTCAATGTTTTCTTTCTCTAGACTAAATGTACTGAAATGTAGCAACTTTAAAGTCTTCGACTTAAATTATAGCTAAATTTCAGAAGGCAAAAGGGACAGGTATGTAGTCCTGTGCAGTAGCACTGTCATTCCAACACCACCTCCTCAAATACAATTATTTATATAATGTTTCTTTCAACATGACACTAAGTTTTTATGATTCATTTTACAATTGTAGCCTTTGTGAGGAAAACAGAGAAGCTTCTGCTTCAACACAAAAACACGACTGGAAGTGGCATAACGGAACCAGTTCCAAACCAACACACAAACACTCAGTGTTTGTCTAGCCAAGCACCCAAAGTACCTACGGTAAAATCATAATTCTTCTAAAACTTCCCACCTTACAAGCTACCCCTTCTACTGAAAATTAAATCTGGAAGATACTTTTAAAAAATCTGTCAGGTAAATCTGTCTGTCTTTGTTTTGGAGTGCTTTTGGTAAATTTTAAAAAGTGAAAAAGTCAATTTTAAATCAAAAATGTTTCAAACACTTTCTTCTCCCTTTTTTTTTTTTTAATTCTGAAGTGTTTGCCAGATTCAACCCACATCTGCAAATAGTTTGAGTCCTCCTTTCCTCTCCCTCCCCTCTCTCTATATATAGCATATAGAAAAAATACCTTCTTCTGCTCATTTCTCTCTCCATCCAGGTTTTTACTTGATTCCATCTGTGTCTTGTTTGAGATCTGCATCCCATTTTTTTTCCTGAAATATGCAACTGCTGCGTTACTGGTGGCTTATGTTCCAAGCTACAATAGCAAATTTAGGTTACTGTATTTTACATAATTTTTAAAGGGTTAGGTATGATTGCTTTCCTCCATTTAAAAAAAAAAAAAAAAAAGACTGTAAAGGAGAACTACTGAATGATACAAGAAAATGCAGAATATGATGTCCCCTTCACCTTTGAAGATAGTACCAATACTGATTCTGCAATTCTGCTTGTGTTTTTTTTTTCTTTTGTATTTCTACAATAACAATATATATCAATCTGTAGTTAAAATCTCACATCTTTGGTTTTCTCAATGAACACCAGTGTTTGTCTTTCCAGGCAGCTCTTTTGGCCTGAATTCCAATTCTCAGCGAACAGGAGTTACTTTAAATAACTACAAATAGATTCTTAGGACCAAATTGATTATATTTTTAAAAAATAATTATCTTTTTCCTGAGCAATCAAAAAACAGAGCACAGTTAACTTAAAATGAGCATATAAATGAAGAAAAAAGAAGTTTTCAAGAATCAGATTTTGACAATGTTATAATACCTAAATGATGTTTTCTCCCTTTGTATTATTTTTGTATTTCTGCCGAACCTTATAAAAGCCAAATTTCTCCCAGAAAAAAAAAGAGATAACCAATATCAAAATCCCTGTGGACTAAAGTCTTGTCACTTTACAGAATGTGCTGCCCTTAAAGCAGAGGAATTTTTGCTTTTTGGAACCAGAAATCCTGTAATACCAAACAAGCTGGCAAGATTAAAGGCATAACCAAGTATGCATTTTGTTCTCCTAGGTTAAAAGTATCTTGTCACTTAATAAATTGTAAAGCTAAAATGCCTATGAAAAATGGCATGATTGAAGTATTTTGAAATTCCAGAACATTCATTTTCCTTTCACTGTCAGGCATGCTGCTGGACACAACTTTTCTCCACTCAGTTTCTTTGGTTACCTTAACAGAGCTCCAGTTACTCTCTGCAAACTCATTAGTCAGCTGTATTTATAAGCTATATAATATCGTGATACAGCTGCATTGTTTAATTTGCTTTAGCCACAGAAACAGAGGTTTGATTGTTTGACAGTTTACTGAAAAAAAATCTCATTCTGCAGTTGTTAGTTTTCAGAAAAGGAAAAGAAAGAAGAACAAATGAATGAGAAGGACAAAAAAAAATCAGTTCTCCCCCTTATTTGCAAAACATTGACTCATTGAAGAACAGTGTCCAAAAAGAAAGAAAGAAAAAAAGAAGTGCAGCCCATGAGGATCTGTGGCTTCCTAAGACTGCTGAAGTGCCAGGCAGCCCTGCACAGGACAGTGCAGTGATCAGTGCTCATGCAGGCTCATTGCCAGCTCTGCATCTTGGGTGGGTGGTTTATGAAGCAGCAATTCAAAAATGAGGAAACAAAGTCACAAAAGGGCAGAGGGACTTAAGCCAGACAGATGTCAAAAAGAGCTCTTGTTAATGCTTTTAAAGAATAGATTCTCGTCTTCTCTGAAAAAGCACAAAATAGCCTCGTAAGAAAGCTAGGAATTGTCAACAACAATCTCTTCTATTGTTTAATGTCACTTCAGAACACTTTCTTACTTTAGTTTAGGTTTAAGCAGGTCCAGCTACTATTTTTCCCTGCCGTCTCTCTCCTATGGGCATGGAATTGCAGTTTGGTAATGGTAATGTCCTATTAAAAGCAACCACGAAGGAAAAAAAAAAAAAAAAGGCTAAAAAGGCATTTGTCTCTTAAAGATGCAGAATATTTGCCTAAGAGTTTCAGAGTTTTTTGCTTTTGGCATGGTACCTGTGTTCGCAAAAACTGCACCTCTTCTGTAAGCATCTGCTTCTCCTTGAAGAGCTGATTCTGCTTGTTGAGCAACTCCACCAGCTGCTGGGCCGTGGCCTGGCAGTGCTTGTCAAGCTGGTACAGCCTGGAAGAGAGCAGATGAAGGAATTGCAGCGGATCTGCGGTTGGAATTCGCTGTCAAAGCTTTGCTGTTTGCGCTGGCGGGCGCAGCTTCCCAATGCCTGTGCTGGCGGCGAGCTGAGACTAAGGCATTAGTTCCAGCATGGGCATTTTCTTTTGACCCGTTACACGAGCACTTTTAAATGTTTGCACTTCTAACGTGGGAGCCGCGTCACGACGTGCTGTTTTTGCCTGTACGTGGTGTCGGTGAAGGGCCAGGGGACGGTCCCCGTGGCTCCTCTCCCAGGGCACGGCCGCGGTGCCGCTCGGCACCTCTGCACGTGCGATCCCGCCTGGAAAACCCCCTGTCTCCATCACAGGCACTCGCACTGCTGACCCCGTCTCCCCAGGTCCCCAAACCCCTGGCACGTGCACTGAGTGACAAAAACTCTTGTTTTCTCTCCGCTGCTCTTCATAGTCTGGTCAATGTCCTAAAACTTGCCTCAAACAACAACATTTATCTAACCTGTCAGAACAAGCATAGTGCTCATTGAGTGCAGCGGCAGCAATCTCTGGGCCTGAACCTCTAATAGGGTGACAGGGATTCCTGAGGAAGGACAGAAAGAGCCCTTTGCTCCAAAGGTTCCCCCCTATCCAGGGCTGGAAAAGAGAGGGCTGTAGACAAGGCCACTCTGCCTGTATAAAAGCCAGTATTGCTTGTTATGGTCCCAGTGAGTGTTTATTACTCTCACATCCTGCCATCACTATCTGTTTGGGTCCAAAAATAAGCTGGAAATTTTGAAAAATAAAGACATGTCATTTACCCTTAAATGGAAATGTCTTTAGTTGGAAGACTGCAGATATATTTGAAGCTTCTTATATATCATAGAAACACATAGCTCTTAAACACCACTGTGCACTTGGAAAGCATGCACCAGCTTTGCAGGTGGCTATTACCAAGTAAGTTTTTGTCAAGATTAATTCTGGATCCAAACTTTGCACTTGCTTTCTTTTTTAAAACTCTCTCTTGTCCAACATATAGAGACACAGCTTCAGCTGAACAAAGCATTAAAGTTTTGTTTGTGGTTTTTAATAAAATTAGTTATAAGTTTACACTAAGAAGACATGACTTCCTGACTCTTACTACTTTCAACTCCATGTAGGAATTCTGACTTGTACAGCTGTCAAAACACAGCTAGGCTAATTGCTCTGAATATCCATGTTCTTTAGCAGGATAGTTCAAATAATAGTAAATATCTGCAACTTTCTTGATAAAGCTAACACTTAGCTGCAACTAAATTAGCAAAATTTATGTCAAAAACAGTATTTACTGCCCTGTATCTGTCAGTCCATTTCTTTGAAAGCAAATGCAAATATCTTGTAGTAAGGATTTAGCATGGGCATGTTGCATAGTGGCCTGCTACTATGTTAACCCATCCCTGCAGAATGGGATTTGAGGAACTGCAGGACCACGCACTGGGGACCAGAACAAAACTGAACGCAGCTCCGCACAAACAATAACAGCTGCTTGTAAACTTCCAAAGAAGTAAACAAAGCCCATTTTGGCAGTGCAGAATGTTCTCTAATCACGATTTCGCACTCCCTATATGTTCTAAACTATAATGTGTTATTACATGAGCCTGTTTATTCTTCATTTCCTTACCATGTGTGATTTCAGGGCTTTGGAACTTCAAAAAGCAAAACAACCTCCTCCTCCAAAAAATACCCCTACCCTTGTACTGGTTTTGTTGTGTTTTAATGCTCATGCAGGAACATTAGTTTGCTTCCAGCGCAAGACGTATGGTGATGTTTGCTGGAGGCAACACACTCGGCCTTCAGTCAGGCAAAGGAGTTCTGCTCAGAGCAGACCCTCAACCACTGTCTTTGCAGGAACACAACAACAAGCCCTGCCCCTGAGGGAGGTGAGGCCCGTGCTGGGAGGCAGAGCAGTGAAGCCCGCCAGGAGGTGGATTCTCACGGATGCGAACCGGGAGGGCTCCAGCGGAAGAGCCACCATTGCAGTGCAGGAGCACACTCCACTTCTGGCAAACAGACAGAAATCATTTCCAGCTCATATAAATTTTACATCAAAACAACACGTTCTACGAGATGCTTACAGGCAGCCCATGCAAATTGCAGAAACATTACTGGGTATGAGCCTTAGTGCTCTTTACTATAAAGCTCAATACTAATATACTATGTCATCATGTAGAATGTAATTCAGATAAGTTATTGTAAATAGAAAGGTCCTTAATTATTGAAATATTGCTCAATTATAGTCTTTTGTTTTGTAACGTTACCGCCCACCATATTACATTCGCACTGTCACTTGAACAAAGCTGAAAGAATGATGCAGAAACTGTACTTAGTTTTCCCAGCAGGCCACAACTGAACTTCTATCATCCGTATTTATCTCTAGTGCTTGAGTACAGGGTTAATATCGACCCCAGCTTGGGGTCATGATGAATAAAGATCTAGTCAGTGCAGATCTCAATCCGTGAATTCCCAAATGCTGCCTGCCAGTCTGCTCTTCCATAACTGCTGCCAAGCTGGCCCTTGGTCTGAACTCGGGGACTACCAGCCTGCTCCAGTGCATTTAGCTCTTGAGGACAGGCTCTGGGCCCTCTCACAATATCTGCTATTACGTGTGACATGTGCAGCACAGCCACACATTCCCATATGCATTGTATCTGGCCTGCCTGCTGATCTCGTAAATGATTCAAGATGAGAAATGAACAGCTCCACCCACACTCACTGTACTTCCCATATGTTACAACTGCACATCGATGCCTGCCATCATTTTTACAACTGGGTGACAGAACCTTCTGCACATTTTGCTAATACGCCCAAGCGAGGCTGCGCAGCCACCAGGTTCATTCCGGCAACGCTTCCGACCAGGCAAATGTCCTGAGCACCTGCGTGACCGCACCTCCTTCCCCATACTCATCCTCACTTCCACATTGTTAGTTATTTTTTCCACCAAAGTGGCAAGAACCTCCCAAGTAAGTGGGATGTCAAGTGGCTGCTGCCCCTTGGCCTGGGAGTGCTGCAGGGTACGAACTGACTCCAAACTCGGTCAGGCTGCTTCAAGACACAGCTTTAAGAAATGTACCATGTTTAAAGAGTTGCATTCAGACTACTTACAGGGATAGCATGAGACCAAGGGAATAGCTTCCATTTAATAATAATAATACACTTTTTTTTTTCCCTTCAAATTTCCCAAAAGAAAATTCCTATTTCAATATGGAGGTAGGCAAGCTGCTGCTTTGCAAGACAAAAGCAAGTGGTTCCACAGAAGGAACGCTAAACTGAGGCATCCTACTTGTAATGAATGCTTTAAGGTGAATGTTTCATCCTAATCCTCAATCCTTGGTGCTCGTAAGTAGCTTTGCCTAGAAGGGCCCCAAGTTCCCGTGTTGCTTCATGCTGCCCCCTGCAGAAGAGCGCACATCTCATTTGCACAGCAGTAACATTGGCATCTGAGGTTAGGCTAGCCCCTAACTGTCCAGAAATCACATGGGAAGGGTGAATTTTGCAAAACTTATTAGACAAGTACAAGCAGACAGATGATGCTGGGCCCTACCAAAAACCTGAGGCACGCGACAGCTTGGACACCAAGGTGGGTCCCGCCCAACAGGGACTGTTGCACTGTGTGCAACAACGGGGAGCTGCCCTGGCCTGTGGGCAGCAGAAGAGCACCCTTATTTTCTGTATGAATATACGCAAGGCTTTTCTGTACAAATACACACCCACCCACAAGTGGGGATCAGTCCCAGGTGAAGCGGAGGCCCTGAAAGGTTATTTATTCCTTCAGGATGGGGAGGTTGCTAACAGAGGACGCTGTCATCGCACTCTGCAGAGCTGGGGCTGCCGAGGGAGCGCGGCCGGACCGCAGCAGCTGAGCCGCCAAATCCAATAACCCGGCTGCATTTACTGGCACACGTCTTAATTAGGTTTTAATACAAGTAATCTGATAACCGCTCCTGGCCAGGCGGCGCGGGGCCGTCAGGCCCGCGAGGGCCGTCCCTGCGCTGCGCAGCGCCGCGGCCCCCATGGCCGCCGCGGCCCCCGACGGCCCTGCCCGAGCTGCCGGTTGCCATGGTAACCGAGGGCCGCCGCGGCGGGGGCCGCGTGGTGCCGGGCGCCCAGGGGCGGGTGGGCGCCCACCAGAAGGGCGCCGTGGCGCTCGCCCCAGGGAGAGCGTGCGCTGCCGCGCGGAGAAACAGCATCTCCCTCGGGGAGCGCATAAAAGCGCCTGCCTCTTGGTTCCTGACAGGGTCGGGGACGCGCGGTGACGGCCTGCGGGCGGCATGCAGTGATGGCCTGCGGGCAACGCGGTGCCCAGGCGCTGCTCCCCAGGGCAGAAGGGGCCGCAGCGCCGCCAGCATCCACAACTCCTCAGCCACGCGGTCAAAGGAGACCCTGCCCCAAAACGAAGGCAGAGAGACACTCGTTAATAATCTCAAGTATTCTTAACATACCATGAATTTTAAAAAACAAATGCTGGCTTAAACACAAGTTGACTTTACAAACAGGGATCAAGCCCATTAGAAAAGGGTATAAAACACAGCAGACTACCAGCGCACTTCTGCCCACTATCTTTTTTTTTTTTTTTTTTAACAGTCATCTTGCAAATTTTCTACCACGTACTAAAATGATAGAAAGCTTTTAAACTGTGGCCCTTCACAGAGAATGTCCCAGGGACACAAATTAGATGCATGCTCCAATACCTGAGCGTTAGGAAACACCAGTGTGGAGATTTTGTACGTAACTTCTCCCACCTCTGCAGTTGCTCCTCCACAGTCATCCTCCACACGCCTACTCCGTCCCCTTTGCATTTTTGCTTCTTTAGTAGCCAGGCTCTCATTTCTACAACTCCCTCTGACCACAACATGCCCTCCAGTCTCCACATGCCCCCCCCCCATAATCATTTCCACCACCATCTCTTGGGGACTTATGCCCTTCAATGGGGCAGGGAACGAAACGTGATGCTCTGACAGCAGCATGGTCCGACCCATCTACCAGCTCCGGTTCAGCACCCTGCGCCATGCAACTGGGACATTTCCAACAGAATTCCTCTATTTCACAGAACTTCATACTTGCTTCTTTCCTTGAAATGGTTGAAAGGTTTCAGCTAAACTGTAATTTTTGGCAGGCCTAATAAAATGAAGAAGAAACTTCAGCAACGTCTCCAAGCAAAAGGCATCACTCAGCCTCAAATACAAACTCTGGCGATGGCAGCTAGCTCTTGACACAGGCACTGCCAAAGGAAACCACCTGCAATAAATCACTGGGTGAGGCTGCTTGCCTGCGCGAGGTTCTTTGGCCGCCACAGCCAGGCCGAGGTGTACGGCGAGCGCACAGTCCTGGGAAGAGAGGACTGCCCTACTGCAGCAGTGGTAACTACTCCCACCCCCTCTGCTGGGACAGCAGTTTGGGTCCCCTCTGCTTCCCTGCTCAGATCTGCTGTGTTTCTCTCACCCTTTTCTGAGGCAGAAGCAGCCTTTTTCCCTAAGGCAGCTTCAAACTTACCACCTCTTCAGGTCTTGAGACAGCTCTGCAGATAACTTAAAGTCAGTAGTAAAAAATGGTTCTCATAAGCATCTGCACTTACATTGTGGCTTGCAATATTCACAAATTCACACAGTAAATTCTGAAGTAAGTAGGTGAGAGTCTGTAAATTTAGAAATACGGACACAGAAGAATTATAAGCCAAAGCTTCTCTATTGCCCTATATTGTTACTTAAAATCTTGAGCCACAGATCAGGACCTCAAGACAACCTTTAGTCATCAACATCTGAGAGAAAACATGTCTGCATATGTTCCCCAAAAACATCCATATTCTCTGTCCTTCAAATAAGCTCCACTTCCCCTTCTAGGTTCAGAAGAAAAACATCATGACCCACATTTTTGCATATTAGAAAAAAAAAATAATTACTAGTCTCCTAGCCAGGAGAACAAATCTCCTGAGTTCTGTCATGTTTAAGTCCTGACTTTCACTGAGACATGGGGAGAGAGTTTGTGGTACATTACAGAAGGTTTCTACAGCATTTCCCACCCGTATGAAACTGGTACCAAAACTCTGTTGCTATCAAAAAGGTCAAGATGCTCAAGTTTTGGAAGATGAGGAACGCAATCAAAACCCTTTATGGTTCAGTGAGGTAAGCACTTCCTACTAGCAACTTAATATCCCATGCACCGATTGGAATCAGGTGCCTATGACAAAAATGTCCATGTTTCACCATGAAAACTTTGACTGAGGTGGTTTTCTATTGCTTAATTTTTAATGTGCATTAGGTATTTTTCATGTGTATAGGTGACCGCAACATTTCCTCTAACTAAGGGTACTCTAATTTTTCCACACACTCTTTAAGAAGTGCCAGCATTACATTTTCTCCAAGAAAATAATAATCTGCTCCTCCATTACAATTATTACAAGTAAATAGGCTTTAATTAGAAGCTGACATAACAACAGTAGCTTCTACTTTGTTTTAGATGTCATCACTACTAAAACTATTAAAAAATAAAATTATTTTCACTTCCACAGCTGGTCCAACAGGTTAAGCAAATAGATCATGAAGGAAACCTGAGTTCTGATCTATTCTTGGGCTTCCAATAGAAGAATGCTGAAGAGGAAACATTATCAGCACGCTTTTTGTTAGGGGCATGTAGCAGCTGGGCTTAGCTGATATGATAGTCACTTTTAGCACTCCTGGGTTTTGACAGGAAGGAAACAATTAAAAGAGAAGGGATGGCAGGCTGTAAAAGATATGGGTGAAAGCTTCATTAATGTTTGCTTGTGTTTGAATCTCTAGCTGGAAGAGGAAGATATTCTTTTAAGGGAATTCAAAATAATACAACCTATAGTAAGAATTCTTGATAGGCTTTGCTCTTGAGAAAAGTAGTCTAGTTACTATTTTCTGCTTATGGCTGGAAAACATTTAATAAAATGATTATCCCAACCATTTAGAGAGAAGAAAAAAAAAAAAAAAAGAGGCAAGAAGGCAGGGCTTGCAGCAGATAATGCTAGAGAAAATTATTGGACATTTTAGTCAGCTTTTTTTTTTTTTTCTTTTTAATGTGCTCACCCCTCCCTGATTATGTTATGTGTCTAGCAGAACAGAGACTGCACAACTTTCCAGTTAGGGATCTGAATTTTGATAATGTTACAAGAATAAATATCTTACCAAGGTTTTAAAAATGACCTCTAGTATATAGGGACCATTCCACAAGGTACATATATGCACAACTGGAATAATTTTACCTGTATTTGCCTTAGTAGGTACAACACCTCTTGTGATTGTTTTACTTTTTATAAACATGTATTCCACTTTCCATATCATTTAATACAATTCCTTTTGTTTCTCTTATTACCGGACAAACATGAGCATGTCCACCCAAAACAATCATCACAGTTATTTGACTTGGAGACAGGAAGCATTTTTTAGTGCAATCCACCCAATCTGAACTCTTTCCTTCAGAAACACTTTGCCTTTAAAAAGAAATTCCCAGTGTGAACCTCATCAGAAGCGACATGTAACAGACAGTACATGTGGTGTTTGGGCAGGCGACAAGAGAATCAAAAAAGAAGTCTTTGCTTCTATTCTACAGCATGTGCAGAATGTACATGTGGCCCAAGCTGACATCAGGCGTTTAAAGCAAAAAAAAAAAAAAAAAAAAAAAAAAAAAAAGCTGATAAAAGCATCAGCTTCTGTTAACTTACTTTTTCAGTCATTGTCTTAATTTAAAAAATGCTACTGCTAGAAAGGGTAGTGCAGTTGAACCAACTGCTTTGGTTGTTTCTGACAGTGGCAATTACAGACTAACTGCACAGCTTTGAGTTCAGACCTGCAGTCCTCCCCCAGCCCAGACCCTAGGTGCAATTAGCAAGGACCACAGGCACTGCATTACCGAGCCTCTGCTTGTTTATGTCTATAGCTATTAGTACCTTAGTCTGAAAGGTAAAATGTTTCACACTAATGACCCTATAAATGGGAGCTCAATAATGCCAGGTATAGTCTTTACAGTAAATCGGGTCTGATTTAAACTGCAAAGACTTGCAGGTACCAATACTTACGTACCAGAGTCCCTCAAAAACAGTCTTGAACATAAAAACAAGGCTGCTGTGCTACATAGTGTGACTGCTATAAAAATAAACTATAAAAATATGAAACACAAAGTGTTAAATATCCAGGTAGGTTTCACTCATTAGTTTCTTTGCTTAAACCCCATCACTCTTATTTGCTACATCAAAGGTGCAACTATGCTCCTCTTTTCAGCAGCATCTTAAAAGAGTCATTTTGCTCTGGCTGGCTGTATCTACACTCACTTATATTCAGGCTTCACACTGGGTTACTGTGATTTTCACAAGTCACAGTGAAAGCAATGATAGATGGAGACTTGTCTGGACTGTGCTTTTATGCTTGTGACATAAAAGAGGAGGAATATGACGTTAGCTTGATGACAGATGACTTTTCTGCAAAGACTATTGAAATGGCTGTTTTCCATACATGGGCCTGTTGCTTTCCTCGCAGACCAGATTGTCCCTATTTATCAATGCAGAACCCCAAGCCAGATTATCCCCCCCTCAAATACAGTTTTATTTCATATGTCCATTTTCCAAGCTCATTCCCTCTAAGAGACAAACCCAGGAATGGTGGGAAAATGCTGAGTGGGGATATGGAGAAAGCTGGGAGGCAGGTCCCAGCAGTAGATACAGTGAGTAGAGGATCCATCGGATGTGCACAAGGAGGGAAATCAGAGCTGTGCTCAGACAAGGAGGGATTTACCCAAGGGACCGGCGGAGCTTTCAGTCTCTGCGTTTCAGCCCTTAGGGCCGGCTGGTGGCAGGTGACCGCTGCCACCTCCCCGGGAGCTGCTGCCCGCAGGCCGCACAGCGCTGCGGCCCGGCCCCACGGCCCCTGTGCCTCACAAGCAGGTGAGAGGCAGAGGTGCGGTGTCCCTGAAATGCCAGCTGGGGCGAGGGGTTGGCAACATGGAAGACCACAGGTCGAGGAGAGGGCAAGGGAGCCAAGGCAGATGTTGCCCTGGGACCAGCTGAGCGGAAAGGAACTGCATGCTGAGAAACCAGAGGTCAGAAAACAGAGGAGGCAGGAAGACCTGAGCTGCACCAAGCGCTTTACAAAGTCCAGCTCTTACGAATATGCAGAACCACCCAGAGTTTTGTTTTAAACTGCTAAAGCACGGTGAATTTGCATGTGAAGTTTGGGGAAACCGTAGTTATGTAGGAACACTGAGGCAAAACAGCAAAGCATTTCAGAGAAAATACATTTTTAAAAATAATTCTTTGTAAGAGTATTTTGGGGTGTAAATGTATTAGTTTGGCTGCGCTCTGCATTAGTGCATCAAGCCTAAACGTTGAGCTCAATAATTACTACAAGAGAGAGGAATTTTATTGCTCTTTTAAAGGCAAATATAATCATAGCTATCTTCTAAATAACCATTAAACCCTCTGCAGTAAGGAATATGACTGCAAGCAGGCTGTTGGAGGTGACCACCACAGCCAGCAGGAAGGGCCAGCTCTGCCTTCCCGCTGACAGCAGCTTAGGCGCTGGCCAAGAAGAGCTTCCCGTGTGCCCGTAGCTGCAGTGCAGGAGCACCATGGAGCCCACGGCCACCTCCAGTCACCTCCCAGTCACGGGACTTTTCCCATCAGTGCATGGGAGCCGCGACCAGCCCTCACTGGACCCCGCAAAGGTATCCACCACCCACTGGCGTTCTCCAGCAGGAGGACTCGGCCTGCCCAGAACTGCGCGTGCGCGCACACACTCCTCTGCTCCTTGCCACTGTATTTTAATTATTGCCAAAGTTCAGCAAAACTATTAGCCTTTTCTTTGCAAGTTACAAGAGAAATTACTCATTTTCTTGACAGAGCTCTGGTGTATGTAAGAAAGAACAGTTCTCCATAGATTACATGAAAAGTTCTTGCTTAATTTTGTCAGGTCAGTTATCCTTGTTTTACTTCCCCCTGTTATATTCTTTTGTGCTGAACAACTGCTAAGGTTCTACAAACAAGCACTGGAATAGGAAGTTCAAAGTCTTGATTTGTGGGTGCTGACCGTTCTCACTCATGTCAAGTAGTTGGACTATTAAAATTAAGAGCCTAAAATTATTAGTAGTAAATTAAGAGAATTAAGAGAAATTAAGCTGCACCTCTGTATTTAATGAGAGATGGTGAGATGGTCTTTTTTTTTTTTTTTTTTTAACCCTAAGTAAAAGCAAAATGAAGAGCAAGAAATCCATCTATTATTAAACAGTTAGTTGTTCTTTAGACTCAGTACCCCGTGATGCTGCTTCGGCATAAACAAACCATTATTCATAACTCTCTCTTAGGGAACCTTCACTGAGGTATTCACTTTTCTGGGTCAAACGTGCCCTTTTGATAACGCACACCACTACATTACCCACACACATGTGAATAGCACAAAGACTGAATTTTTGAGTGAACTGGGAGGGTCAGCAGGTGATCCAGGAGCGCCAGAGGCTCCACAGGGAGATCACCAGTTGGACTCCTGCCTCCTGGAGGTGCTGGTGGCATCGGCGCAGCTCCTAGTGGACAATGTCCACCCCGTGCACAGCGCAGCAGCCAACGCTAAGCAATGACCAGGTCGGCAGAAGGGACCCGGGCCTCCCTCCTGACGGAGGCTACTTTTGGTGAGTGTTGAGAAACATATGCAGGCTTGAGCAGGGGGCACCAAGGCAGCGCAGGAAAAAAGCATGTGCTGCTCTAACTAAACTGCAGGTTAAGCCGAAGACTGCTGTTTCCTAAGCTCCAGATAAGGAGCCTTCTGGACAGTAAGGAAAAAAAAATCAAGAGAAAAAAAAAAAAAGGAAAGAAAGAGCACTGATTGCAGTTTTATTTCTAAATTATTGAGATTTTGGGCTAAATTAGAACAGCATTCCTCTCAGTTTAAGATAATATATTTTTCAGCAAAGATCCTCTGTAGGGAAGATACTTCTGTAGTTAATGGCTTGTTTCTAATGTCTCTGAAACCATAACGTAAGTATTTATCTGTGACAGAGTATTTGGTTTTTCTTGCTGTTATGTCCTTACATAAAAATCATGACGTGGTATCATAAGGCACTTAAAGTTTCTTCAAATAAAATAATCCTGATTACATTGCAGCAAACAGTATTGGTGCGATAAAACTGCACTTGCAGGTACACCTAGGGCCCGACCGCAGCGACAGCGCAGAGGGGCTCAGTGCTGTTGTGGGGCAGCGGGGGCACTGCTCGGACCTGTTTGTACCACAGGCCGCGGCACAAAAGCTTTCCTCTGCGTCCAGAGCAACTGCCATGAGCGGGGATGTGAACTGGGGAGACTCCCGCAACGCCAGTGCACGCGCGCATGCACACACACAAAAGGCCCGATCCTGTAGCCCTAGAAACAAAAGGGATTTTGTCTTTGATAGGAGCAGGCCCCTTGTTTGCATGGAGAGCAACTTGTCAAACAGAATATGAATGCCAAGCTGGTACACCATAGCCACAAGCATAATAGCCCTGATCTTGTTTTCAACAAAATACATCCCAGGGAGAGCAGTTTCCCCTGCAAATCTGGGCACCCGCTACAAATGCAGTGAATCAGTCCTCAAAGTGTTCATGAAGGATGCAGCAAATCTGCAGAAGGGCACAAGCTTTTCATTTTAAACAGAGGGAAAGTGTATGCTCTCATTATAAAAAAAACAAGTGTATGGAGGAGAAAAAATAAATAAAAAACCCAAAAAAGCTAGACATACAATACCTCTCTTCAGCGCTTAAAGTTCAGAGTTTGATCTCCCAAGTTTCCAGTACATGAAAAGAAGAACACGGAATAATGATATAAAAATCCCTCACAAAAAACCAACAAGCAAGGATGAAGCAGTACCCGCCTGGGGGCCAATTGCCTCTCCAGCAGCGGTAAGGCTGTTACTAGGCTTGCAGTACCATTTGTTCCATTACACAATCTCCTGAAGCCTTTTACAGAGAGCTAAAACAACTGCCTGTACCAACACGACACATGGCTTTCCATCCCGACTCTTTGCTAATCCAGACGCTCCAACCATCTTTCTTTAAGATGCCATATGGTTGGCAGAAGCCTGTAGATCTAGCAGCACATCTGCTTGTATGTTACTTCTCCCCTCCAACTCCCCCCTCCACACCACAAAAGAGAGAGCAAATAATTATTTAACATGTAACTGGTTAAGCTGCATTTAAAGAGGACAGGAATTATTTAGCTCTAGATATTATATATATATATATGTGTGTACATTGTTGCAGACCATTCGTCTATCAGCGTTTTTCAAATATAGGGAAGCAAAACAAAGAACTGAAAGGCACATGGGCAAAATGTCTGCTACATTTGAATTATTTAAATGACTGCCATTTCAGACCTTATGCCCTAAGATTTATTTCCTAAGCTACCATGCCACTGAAGAAGGCACAGAATTTGCTCTCTGCTTTTGTCAGAGGTGAATCAGACAAGCACCCTAGGAAACTATAATATAGCAAGCCACGCTTTGTTAGCGAGAGGAGGGAGGCTGTGTGCTAATGACTCTGCATGAATACACTGACACACTGATTTTTTGCATATCATGAGCAAAGATTATTGACACTGTTGAAATCCTGGTTACGCTGGCATGCAGGCATCCAGGTTGCCTTTTCAGAATCTAGATGCTAGTAAGACAGGCTGCAAAAATAGTTGCGTTTGTGAGGAGTTATCATTTGACCACGTATGACAAAATTGACTGTCACAGCAAAGCAAATATACACTTTGGAGCCTGAAAAAAAAAAAAACCCTAGAACATAGAAATTGTAGATAAATGTTGCTATAAAACTCTCATCGACCACTCTGTGATGAATAACAATCTCAGTTAACGAAGGACAAGCAGAGAGGGAAATGTGTAAGGACAGACGGCACTTTGCAATTCTGTCTGCTGAGGATTTGCAGCACCTTTTGTTCAGAAACACTATTTCCTCATTCAACTTTTCATGCATCAGTAAAATAAGACTTCAAAGGGATAAAAGATAACAGCTCTATCTCAAATGTTGCTCACATGTATTGTTCATATGATTATCTGTGCAGAGAAAAGCAGAATATAGCAAAAGGAAGCATGAAGCACATGTGTATGCTCAGTATTTGGGGAGAAGAATTGAAACTATACATATATTTCCCTCCAAACAGCTTCCCCACATAAAATTTCCATCATACTGAGAACAGAATATTCCACTACCTTAATAAAAACAGTTATTGATATAACAAGGAAATGCTTCTCTTAACTAAGAAACACACCCATTTTTTCCTTTACCTATTTAAAAGCAAGAGGTCCTAAACAAATTCTGCGGAAACTGTGTGCTACCATCAGTAAAAAATGAAAGCAGACCAGTGCTGAGGCTTTGGTTCTAACCAGCATTTTTGAGGACACAAGCAGATTATTTTATGGTTAGCATTTTTCATTTTTTCAACTTTGTCTCAATGTTGTTTTAAATTTCACTAAAATACTTTGGGTATTTATAACAACAACTAAGCCCAAAAGCAACTCTGACTTCCCATAATCATCCATGAACCAATGGACCCATAAAAAAAATGTACAAAACACTTGAATTTCAAAATATAAAACATGGCAATGTATTCAATGATGTAGCAATTTAGCTCATAGATTCAACTGATAGAGGGCTGGATTTACCAGCTCTAATAAATACTCTATAGAGGATGTCTACAGTTAAAAAAAAAAAAAAAAGTTCCTAAATAACCACAGGTTAAGATTTTAGTTAGTTATACGCACACTATTTGAAATTGAAAAATTGTGAAGCCACTTGATCGTGAAAAAAAGAAAGAAAGGAAAAAAATAAGCCAACGAACAACCCCAACGCTCTTGGATGAGTCTCTCTCAAACCTCATTCTTGGTCAGGCATCAATTTTCACTTCAGATGTTGATGCCCTCCCCGATTTAGCCACCTTTCCCAATCTTTGGGGAGCCTGGGAAATCAGAGAAAGAATCGTTCCAAGCCTCATGATTCTATGTGTGTTATAGAAACCATGGGTGAAGTCTTGGTCAAGACCAAGTGTTAACTGACAACTGTAGAAGCAATATGAACTGCTGCGTGCTTCTTTACTTCTTATAGACTAACAAAAAGCAATATGCTTTACTATAATACACTAACAAAGAGGGAAAATGAGAAGGTTCTGCATCCATCAAGAGCTTCTCCCCCAGCTGCAGAGTCCTTACGCTGCTTCTTACAGATGTTCACCTCTCATGGTTTCCTGTCAAAAGCTCCAATGAGCTCCCTGGATTGCAGTTTGAGCTATCTAAGAAAAGGATTAATCCTGATGAAGAATTCATTACTGTTTCTGAACAAACAGCTGTAAATACAAAAACAAATGTTTTCATTTTCAAAGTAGAAACAATTCTTATGGTTTTTCAGTGCTTGTAAGGCATATCTGAAATATCTGATATATTAATAAAAATAATAATTGTAAATCATCTAGTCAAGTTTATGGGGCACTTCAGAGATTTGTAGAAATAATACTTTTTTTTTTCCTAGTTCGTGTGAACAAAGAAAGAGAAATGGCAATCTCAAAGCAAAACACTCCTTTGATCTGGAAAGAACAAGGTGGGCAAGGAAGGATGTTAGCAAGACAATTTTTTGCCCCACAACTACATGAATGCGCTTACAGCTATCATGACCACAACAGAATCCACAGAACAGTAACACTGAAAAATAACCAGATTTCTTATTTTCTTTGGGAATTACTGTTTTGGAATAATTTCTAGTCGGTGGTGAATTCATATACTTAGTTTTAAGGACACCGTAAAAAAGATCAGAGAAATTAAGTAATCAGTAAGGCATTAAGTTAACTTTTATTTTATTATTATTATTATTATTTTTTTTTTTTTACACATTTAGTATTCAAACTATTCCAATAAAAATGGTTTTACGACTACAACTCTTAGGTATTATCTGATCACACTTAATAATTAGGGCAATTCCTCAGAATTGCCCAGGTGCTTATTATGCTTATATGTATTAAATGATACAAAACCACCAGGATTTTGCGTTTTTTTTTTTATTTTTTATTTTATTTTTTTTAAGTAGGAGTCCCACAAGTTTGCATTTAGTTTGTTTGTATACTCAAAAACTTGTAATTGAAAAAAAAAATATGAGTTGAATAACAGAACATAGACCAATTGCAAAAATACCTAAAAATAATTAACATTTTTACTTCATTTTTACTTCTGTAGGGCAAATTTACACCAGTGTCACAGCCCTGGAACTACCCTTATTTGCCTTCCTTCATCCTACACGAAGGTATTCAGCCTCCCCAAAGCAGTTTGTAACATACAAAGTGCATGTGAAAAACAAGTCTCCTGGAATATTGCTTATTCAATAAGAATATATATGGCGTATATGTATATTTTAGTGTATACATCTATTGTGACTTACGAACCATATGTTGTACGTGTTCTTATTTCAACTTGGTAGTGTTCTGACTTCTGAAATTCTAGTTGCAGTCTGATGTCTCCTCCATCAGAGCACTGTTATAATCAAAATTAATAGGCCAAAATAGTCTTCTAAAATTAAACTCTGATCTGAAAGGTACATTTGAACATTTGGGGATTTCTCTTCAGATGCTGACAGGGAGACATGTGAGCGGATGTAGAGAGAATCTGGATATATGGTTCACATATGGGCCTAACAAGAGCAATCTCTTCATATAAAGACACTATTTCTCATGCTAAGTCTACCTTGTTTTCTAATGTCATCTGAAAGGAATGCAGGAATCTGGGACAGTTTTCCGCATCAGAGTCTGTTATTTAACTGCCTGATGCCAGAGTTATTGTCTCGTAGCATAAGACCTCTGTACATTGCTTTGGGCATTTTTTTTCTTCTTTTAAAATGACCAAGGCTACATCTTCTTCGAAAATTCATCTGCTTGTTCTTCTACCGACAGCACCCTGAAATTCTTAAGGTATCTGGACTTTTTTTTTTGTTTGCATTTTGCAGTATGTTGCGCTTGAACTGAAAGAGTATCACTGATTCCACAATCATGAAAGAAAATGGGTATTTGAGATTGCTGAGCACTGAAGGATTTTGAGCATAAGCTCTTCATCTGAGTCCAGAACCAAACATGAAGGTCCCAAGTGCAATGCTACACTAGCTGTCATTTAGGGTGTCCTTCTGTACAAGGCAGAATCCTATATGTCAGCATAAGATAAAAGGAATGAGTAGGAAGTAGTAGAAAACAAATTTTGGTTGCTAAGTTAGCTCTGCCATGTGGTAAAAGTTTGTGTGAAGCCGCATACCATATGATCTAAGGGCTCATTTTGCTCATAAAGCTGCAGTTTAGTTAAAGGGGGGAAAATAGAAAAGAAAAACGTATGCAACAGACAGGAAATTCAGTTATCAACATGCAGAAAATAGTTTACTATCACATGTTCTGATGAAAATCTACTGCTTTTGCCTGACTCATATTTAACCATACCTGAAGAATAAAAACTTTGCTCAGAGTTGATCCAGAACAAAAGAGCTGACATTCATTAACGTTTATTACTCATACCATGCAACCATTTCACAGCTTTGTCCTGGAAGGCTTCAGGAGAGACCAGTACAGCATTATTTCCACACAGAATACAGAAAACCTTAAAACAACAGCAATGGCAGGAGCTCTGGACCACAGTATAGGGAAATTGGAAATGCAGATGAACTGCTATAGCAAAAGCAGTAACACTGAAACAAAATGGTTAAAAGTCTCTGATGTCTGCCATAACATGAAACATTTAGAGAATCAGGATATGACCAGACCCCACCTTTTACATATTTAAATAACTGACAAAAAACAAACGTAGTAGCACCTTTGAAGCGTGCTGTCCTAGGCAACAGCATCAACTGAGAAGAAAAGTTTTACTGTAAGGAACCAAAGTGTGCTAATACTCAAGGTGCTGCCCAACCTTGCCTTAACTTAGTGAAAACGTTCAGCCCAGCAGGCTGAAGGCAGAAGTTGCCTCTTCTCTGAGGTGCCCAGCTATTTTGCAGCTGAGTCACTAGAGAGTCAACGGGGCTTAATCTTTTGCAGCTATCTAGGAGTCACAGAGAGTTCACAGACAGGGCTTCATTTAGCTTCCCACATCCAAAAGAAATGAAAAATTCTCTTAATTCTGTGTCCTGTGCTCATTTGTGAGCAAGCATTTTGGAAAGCAGGGGAAAAACGTTATTACAAATGGCCAGCAAATCTTTCAGCTTATGAGTCTACTATTTCACCCTTGAAATATCCTGGTGGCCTTCATCATCATTTCCAAAACACCACATTATATAAGGCAATGATGGAGTACTAGGCTTGTCTGCTTCCCATATTCCTAGTTGGCTCAGCTGGAAAGTGAACACAGGTTATTGCCCCAGGACAAGTGAATAATTTAGCTCAAATGCAGTTTTGAACAAAATTACTTGCACCACTGAAAAAAAGGCCCAGCTTGTCAGGCTCCTTGTTATAGTAGAAAAGGGTTTGAATTTTTTTCCTAACAAATAAAATACCAGACACAAAGCTAAGCCAACAGTGTTACTGCTATATATGTTACCTATAAATCTTAAAAATAAGATTCCAGGCTTTTTTGTGCTAAGAGTGAACTGCCCTGCAAAAAGCATCAAGTATCCTACTTAATGCAGTACTTACATGGGGTATACCCTGAGTACTGATTTGGGGGAAATCTCTGCTCAAGAGCAAAATTTATGCTGAAATAGATGCAAGACAAAAATCTTGACATTGTACACCAATATTTAGGAGAGGTCTGTTGCACGTGGAGTTGGTTTATCTTTATATCGTAAACTCCTGAAGGCACAGATCTTCCTTAATGATATGACTACAAAGCACCATGTGTTTCCATTATGCTATTTAAATAATACACTTAATTTGAATTTATATTTGTTTATGTAAACATTACTTTCTGTAATGTTACTCTCCAATCTGATTCAGCAAGTTGCTGAAGCATTCAGATAAGATTCCTCCTCAGAAAGTTTGTAAAGGAAAGAACTCCTATATGTATTATTTGAAGACACAAAGAGAAATTCAATTTAGAGGACAGAATAATTTTTGGAGGGACAGAATTTTTAATAAGGTGTTTTCACACAAACAACACTAACACCCCAGGTAACTCTCCTTTGCAATTGCACTTATTGTTTTTCAGGAAAGCAGGACAAAATCAGAAGCTTCCGGCAAAATTAAGTTCCACTGATTACTGAAAATGATAGTGTGGGAAGGATCATTTGTTTACATTACGACACTACTTTAACAGTAGTTAAACAACTTCTATTAAGAAATTTAACTATCAGGACTCTAAATCATTTTTACCCCAAATAACTGCACTTTACCAAAATTATTTTTAACTTTGATTTTGCACAAATAGTCCCAACCATTTAAGAGCTTCTGTACTTTAGGTGGGGCTTAACAAATGAACAGTGCTGACTGGTTCAGAGAAGAAATTCAGAGGGAAGTATTTTAGTACAACAGTATAAGGTAAACTTTCTTTATATTAACAGCACATGTGCAAAACCTGAACTATTGCTGAATAAAGTGATTTTTGTTATTGTTGTACAGGTGACCTGCAAGTACTCAGAACTGTGTGCTACAGTTATTAGCTCTTTGGGGGAACTCAGGCAAAAAGAAAAAAAAAATCCACCATATCGGTGGAATGTATTGTTCAGTTTATGTCATACTGCTATTCAAAAAATGTATTTTGAGACAATGGAACTTGCAGGTCTTAAATGCTAAATAGAACTCCTAAGCACTAATTTATCAAACTAACTATTGCAAGAAAAAAGCACAATTGAAAGTCGGAGAGAAGACATCTAAAACAGAATTAAAATTAATAATAATCTGCTAAGATTTGATTGGCTTTTTTGTTTTGAAGCCATGACTTGCAAGGAACCGAGCACACAAGTCAGTTTCATGAAGAATGCTGAGCACACGGAAGTTTTCATAAATTCCAAAAATATTTTTTCAGAAGATCCAGAAATATTAAAAACATTTTTATCAGAAAACACATCCACCCATGTGTAGAGATGGACCTCTTAAAATTGCCTTGACACAAACAAACTGGGAAAAGATAGAGAGGTAACAGCAGAAAACAATATTGTAAAAAAGTGTTTTCCTTCAGCCATCTTTAAAGAAGTGTTGCTTTCTCTTCATTTTACTCAGTTTTTTGTTGTTGTTGTTTTCTTTCTTTTGTTGTTGTTGTTGTTTGTTTTTGTTCTAGGTGACCCTCTGAGACCTTTTCCCTATTTTCTTTTTGCCCTTACACTAACCTGCAGAAGGAAAGAGTGACATATAGGGCCTTCAGCTTGAACTAAGAAGAGGTAGTCAGAAAAACAAATCCTGGACGCAAGGAAAAGATGACAAGCAAAAGCAAATGAGTATCTGAAGTGCTAGATTTGACCTTACTACGTAACAGAAGGAAGTCTCCTTATTAGCTCACCTGACAATGCGGGTGAAGAAATCACCTGGAATTCACATTCACTTGTATTCTCAATCACATCATCAACAAATGGATATGCTTCTGGCAAGGCACTTTTAACAGCAAAAATGAGGTAATAAATACCTGAAAAGCATGAGATTGACAGTTTGCTTAACACTTTGCACATGGGAGAGAAATCTACAAGACACTGAAGGCTGTTTTGCTTATGATCTCCTCCATCCCTGATTTTCTTTTGCATAAACCCTAGAAGAGGGTGAAACCCTCTGGAAACATTTTTGTTTGTTTGTTTTTATGGTTTTTGCTTTTTTCAGATTTTTGCAGCTTTGGAATTAGTCTTGGAAAAGGCACAGTAGATCTTTTGAATTTGTTATACATAAAGAAACAGGCTACCTGAGTGGTTCTAGCAGAGGCTGCCAATTTCCAATAGATAACAGTACAGTACAATTTTGGAGAGGAAAACGTTTATTAGGCCTGTTGAAACACTAAAGCTGGTACAGGCACACGTTCCCTCAGATGATCAACGTTTTTACTGCAATGGACTTGCACAGTTGCATGCAAAACCGGATGACCAAACTAATATATGCTATTTTTAAAAGATGAGCTCAGAGCTTTCAAGACTATCGTACCCTATTTACTATAAAAGCAATTGTTCCAGGATGGTCCTAGTATGTGCATCTACACCACAGTGTTTGGGTGACCTAATAATCGTTCAAAGAAAACCACAGAACTGCTCTTTCAAGCAAACCTGAGGGGACGCAGAGGGAGAGATGCTGTTACACAGCCCTGTGTAACAAACTCCTTTCAGTTTCTTAATCCTGATCTTTCTGTAGCAACTTTTTCAAGGAGTGACAAGGTAAAATGGGCTGTGTTCCTGTTCAGCTAACAGCTTTCAGCACAAGTTTTCATGCACAGAGTGTCTTCAAACTGTGGTAGGGCTTTTACAATCTTAAATGTAGGTGATACTGTTCTCTCAACGTCATCCACAAATAGGCCACCAGGCATGCTGTTACGGTAGAGTCCTGCAAGAATTTGGCTTCCTTTAAAAGAGTGGTGGAGCCTGCTTCCATTTAAGGTGAAGTATGAGAGCACTAGTTCTGGTGCAGGAGCTGTGTAACACCTCCTGGATTAGATACAGGAGGACTAAACACTGACATTCAGTCTCCCAGTTTAAGTCATTCTTATCTGTACTCATATTGTTGAACAAAACTACAAATAATATTTCACAATCTTTGCATATATTTCTAAGCAGCGTCTAATATTCCTGTAAACATAAAAGAGTAACACAGGCTTAGATCTAGCCATAGAGTATTGATTTTTTATATATATTATATATATATATATACACACGAGAAATCCAATGTGCAAGCTTTGCATGTAGCATTAGCTCTCTCAACAATACTATGAAAGGCTTTGTTTCTTTTGATACAGCTTGAAAACAATCTTGTAAGTACAGAAGAAGCTAATGATTTAACATCCTTTCTCTTCCCCTTCTCTACCCAATAAAAAACACTGAAAACTGTATTTTACTATTAGTCAATTATACAAAGTGTTTTTTCCCCAAAAGAAACATTTTACTTGTAATTAATTTAAATTAATTTAAATTAATTTTATTTTAACATTATTTCATTGTTCACTAACATGGTCTTCCCATTTTTTTTTTTTTTCCAAGGAGAGCATCTTCTAGACTAGGTCAAACATGGCTTTGTTCATCTTTTTCTTCTCTAACATAATACAGAATTTGGAAGCAAGAGCCTACAGCTTAAGAATCAACTTCAGAAAATATGGGGAAATCTCTCAAAAAGACATCAGTATTAACTGAGGAAAAACCTCCAAAATTCTTCTGCAAAAGATTCATAACCACGCAGCAGCCATACAGATACAGTGCTGACAAAATACAGTGCTCTATGAGATGGGCACCTACTACACAACACTGTGAAAGGAAAATATACCAATGATACCATGACCCAGACTCTTCTCTTTGTAGAGCTGCCATAGGATTTTTAACACTTAGGCAAAACAGACAACTGTCTTTAAAGGCTTTCTGAAATATTCTCAAATATTGTATATTGTACAGTACTCTATTTAAATCACAAAAAGTGAATTACAGAGTAGACCCTACTAGGGTCCCTTCTAGGATTTGGATAATGTGTTCCAGAAAGTCTGGGAATTTCAAACACAAGCCTTAGATCACTAACTACCCATTCCAATTAAGAATACTCCAACAGACTCAATGAAAAAGACTATATCAAGCTTTAACACCTGTTTTTCCATGGCAGCTAAAACTGCAGACCCCAAAGATGAACGCTGAAGATGAGCCCAGTCAACCTTCCTCACAATGATCGTGATAGTTTCCTTCCACTTTCAGAGTCGAATAGACACATAGAGAAATCTCAATTTTAACTACCACACGATACAATAAAACACTGCTTATAAAAGGAGCAAAGTACTACAGCTTGGCAAATACCTTACAGGGCACTGTCACAAATAACAACTACCTGCTACAGTTAGCCTCTTTGGCATGAAGTTTGCACTTCTTTATGCTATTCTCTAATTCAATGGAATCTGCTTTTCTTACTTGCTCCGAAACCAATGGCTCTGAACCCAGCAATGTCAAGAGGTCAACAATTATGTTGCACAGAATACACCCTGAAAGTAAGAGTGACCCTGGAATATATCTTCATTTTCCCCCTTTGATCATCCTTTTATTTGACTGTATTTCAGTAAATTATCCATGTAGTTTTTATTTTGACAGCTCTCTTTACAGCAGTAAAACAAAATGTGTGCATTGCAAATGGCAAAGATTCAAATTTCAGCTATGTTTATCCAAAATAGCACTGAACTGCTTCTGTACTTATGCTATACTGCCTACAGCCTTACGGAAGGGGAGACAGATGGGATGAATTTAGCAGGGAAACAGCTGTGGCTTGAAGAAGAGACAAGCAAAAGTTTTGCTATCAGGCTTCATTATGTATCAAGGTACCAGTAAAATGTGTATCCGTAAGGCAGCCAAAAAAGTGTTTTTCATTTGACTAGTGATAATTACCTTTTCTCAACAGCTGACAATGTTCTAGGCAGCATTAAATAGGTATAATAATTAAGCAATGAGATAAGACAGGCAGTGCCTTGCTGGGGATTATTGCTCGCCTCGGGTGTGTTGTGAGGCACAAGGCTGAAGGGTGAGTGGCTTCAGCCACCCGAGAAATGCAGTAAACCCCCAGAAATGCACTGCCTAGAGTGCCTTATTGCTATTAAAAATGGAAATTTAAAGGGGACAGGACGTTGGACACATTTCCTGTAGATTTTATTGACGTGGGTTAACATTAAAGAGAGCCAATGGAGAAATCCCATTTGCGCCCAGCCTTTGAAAGCCTGGATACATGCCTCAGTTCAGCTTCTTTGTGCATTTTATTCATAAAACTGATTTGGGAAGCACAAGTATTTGCATCATCTAATACATGTGTGAGGGCATAGCAGATTACAAGAACTGTCATGATAGTAAAAGCTAAAGTCACACTGCTTTTAGGGTCACAGGTTTCCAAATGGTTAGTGTGTACAACTGTCCATGCATAGTGTTAATTTACAGAGCTAGATGAGCTTTTCTAGTTCTATTAAAAAAAAAAAGAAAAAAAGAAAAAAAAGAAAGAAAATGAAAAAAAGGGAAAAAAAGAAAAAAAAAAGCTGATTTTGATTCTGTGTGACTCACATAGACTAAGGCTAAATCCCTGCTACTGATGGCAACTGTAGCGCTCTTTTGAGTGTTTTACTTAAGGAGGGGGAAGACTACTGTAATTTCAGCCATGGCACAAAGACAGTCTTGAAACTGGAGGTCTGGAACTACTTGCCCACCTTAACTTGAAAGAATTCAGAACTGTGAAGACCCTTCAGGATCAAGTCCTAAATAATGAGATGTCCCATGTTACATACATGTAACTAGGGCAAAGTCTGGCTCTCCAAGGTTTAATAGAGCATGTTAATAAATAGATAAATAAATACATCTCCTTTCTCTCCCTTCACATATGAATTGACTATCCACGAAGAGCAAGTTAAACGCAGAATTACCTTATTACCCTTTTCCATTCCTTTCATAATTGCCATTATCAGAGCTTCATTTCAGAGCCAAACTGGAAGCTCTGAGCATGTGCAACTGCCTTGAGGACACCAGAAATGGAGATGTAGCTCCCACCATACTGTCCTTATAGCCATTTTTATAGTCTCTCTTTCAGGACAGCATCTATGATTAGCAGTTGAAGGATAACACATTTATGCTAGCATCTCTAAAGACTGACACAATATCTGTTACTATTAGGATACCACCAGTTTGCACTGTCACAACCAGTTTCCGTTTTTATTTAAATTTTTAGTATGGCATGTTTTTACGGAGCACTCAAAAATGGATAGCAAATATTACCAAACTATAGAAAAGAATATGAGTTAAACAAGAAACATCCAAAAAATGAAAAGCAGCAAAATTGGTTTTAGTGAACACAGAAATAAATCTTCAGCCTCATGATTCAAAACCATGATTCTAATTAACTTGAATATACAACAAAAAAAACCCACCAAACATTAAGGTTAGGAATTTTTTGTTTGCTTGCTTTTAAATATAGCATTACTTCTGGAATTTAATGGTGCAAAACACATCAAAGCTAAATACAAAAATTAAATGCAGGTTAGACTTTAGTACAGAAAATGAGAGCATCCACAGGTATACTGGCTTCCACAGGAGCAGGGCAGATCCCTGGAGATGCAATCAAAATACTGAAGTTATCAAGAGAAAGCCACCTGCCCACAGCCTTGCAAAAATCTACTCACTTATTCCACTAAGAACAGAAATCATCATTATTTTTGGTCTCCTCCTCTTGCAACAATAACCTTGGAAGTAGGCAGGTGCACAGATTTTGTTATGGAGCTGGTAACTTTTCATGACACACTTGCAAGGCTGTTTAAATGTTATTCATCTGTCTTCATTTTAAGTCCTCTATTATAGGAAAAAGGAGGATTTTAAATAGCCTTAGTCTAACAATCTCAATGCTACAGAGAGATCAAAGGCAGAAGTAAAGCTGCTCCTGCCTAAAGCATTTTGCCGAAGAGGTTAATAGTCAAATTTTACTAGTAAAATGAGCTTACTTAAGACCCAATAGATAGATCCCAGTTGTTGGTGAATACCCAATTTGATATTTGCTGCTGAACTACTGCATAGTGTTAATCTCAGAATGGGCAAACATAAAAACATTATGTTCTTAAATATCCCAGGGATATCAGAGAAATAGAGTGAAGAAAATTAAACAAAGCAGAAGCAACACAATATGGAAGAAAGAAAATAAGGTGACTACGTTAGTTAAAGATTTTCACAACTTAAATTTTAGACTGTCTAAAGCATCAAGACTTTCTAAAGCTTGCAGAGCTCTGGGTATAAACTTTTATTTTGTGGCTCTGGACACATTTTAGTGCACGTGTTAAATGAATTGTGACGAGTTTTTGATGCTATTCCTTACCATTAAGGATTTTTGTTTCTATGATCCTGCCAGCAAGGGAGTACTTTGATCCAGTTTGGATGCTTCTTAATCCCCTCTGGGGAAGAGGGTCACAGGGGTGGGGAAGAGCAGTCCATGACTGGCTCTTTTAGGGCAAAAGGAAAGCAAAGTGGTTCAAGAAGGAGAAACAGCGGTTAGGGGGTAACTGGTGAAGGATCATGCATCATCATGTGAAGCAGCTTGCAACCAAAATTAGAACAGCTGCGAGTTGGTGCAAATGTAGAAGGATTAAATGGTGTTGGACTGGAAAGTCATGGGACACTTCTGTCCTAAGAGGTAAGTGTCTTCCAGCACCAACCCAGCACCAACATGGGACCAGCACATGGGACCAGCATTCCAAGATTTTGCTATAGCAAAGAAGAGTCTGGACTGGGCTCCCAAAACTATCACTTTTATCCACAAACATCACAGACATTTTAAGAAGAGAATCAAGGAGTCTTCAATAATACTAAATTAATATTTAATTTCAAAATCCAACAACTACACTAAAAAAAAGCACAAGACAAACAAACAAAAAACCCAGCCTAGAACATTGTGCTGTTCTGTGTCCCACACACATTTCATGGCTTTTTATGTTCCTGGTTGACTAGAGCATGAGCTTACTATGAGTGAGTGGAAGGCTTTACTCCCAGAAGCTGAGCGTATGAGTAAGAACTGTTCTCTGGAGAAGACAAAGTGCATCAAAGCAGCAGAGTGAGGGATATTCTCGGGACTGGACAAGTACCAGACTCTCAGCAGAAGAGGTGCTAGTGAGAGTGTTGACAGCTGTTCAACAGAGAAGCAGCAAACCCGGCTATATCTCCACCTCACTCTTCTTTGAGACATGGACTATCCTTCAGTTTAAGCTATCCCTTTTGCTGATATTATTCTCCAGTTTCTATAAAAAAACCACAGAAATCGTGGTGACCAGCTGCCTTGATGTGCAAAGTGAACACAGACACTGTTCTTTTCTCCTCTGCACCTCCTTCCTCACATTGACTACATGGCTAAGCAATCTAAACAGATGCACGGTTAACTAATCCTTAGAAAGGTAATTCAGACAAGTATTAATGTAACTTCAGATGCAAGAAAGGCCTACAACAGTTCTGAAGGAGGAATATATAAGGAAATTAAGGTAAATGAAAAATGTGAGAAGCTGAGACATAAATTAAGTCAAAGAGATTCTGTCAAGTTCTAAATTCTTTGATAGCTGATTTTTTGATAAAGGAAATGCAATAAATCTTACCCATGTTAGCTTCAACAAAACATTTAAAACCGTACCACAGAAGCAAATGTTAACTAAACTAAGAAAAAGAAGATGGTGATTAATAAAGGAGCTGTCAGGTTGATAACGAAGTAAAATAAATTGCACAACTGAAGATGAGGAAGAACTATGAACGGATTTCTTCCAGTTGAATTTGAACAAACTTTTGACTATTCTGAATAATGACTCAGCACAAAAAGTGGGAGTGTGCTGATAAAATTAAGAGAAGGCATCAGTTTAGAGAAGATTGGGATACTGTACAAAAAGAGCTAAATGACTCAGAATAGCAGAAATAGGATGAAATTTGCCAGTGGCATAGGATGAAATTTGCCAGTACTAAACTGGGGACTCAGAACATTCGGAATTCATAGCACAGATTTCTGCTAGGAATTTAAAATTACTTGGGAGGAAGAGGTCTGGGATGCATCTCTCTGATACAGAAGGATTATCAGCAGCCAGTATTATGCTGCAGTAAAAAAAAAAAAAAAACATATATATATAGAAACTCAGCCAGGATTTCCTAGTAAATGTATTAATTCTACCATATAAGACACCAAGATATCCTCATCCAAAACACTGTAGACAGTTCTGATTGCCCATATTCAAAAAAAGATAGTCAGCTGGGGTACTGGGAGAACTTACTGCAGTAATAAGAACAAAAAAGCAAGGTTTCACTTACATATCATCAGAAAGACTGAAGAGATACGATCATTTTCTATAAATACAGTGTAGATAAAAATACAACAACAAAAAACACACAGGGAATAAAGAACTACTTGTATCAGTTTTTGGTCAAGGACAAATAGATGCAAGTTACCAGAAATAAATTGAGGCTGAAAACAAGAAGAACCTGAAGAAGTAGACCAGCAGAACAGCTTTCCAATTGGAGTAGTGTGGCCTAATGACTCTCACGATGGAGATGAACATATTCCCAAAGGAAAAAAATGTATTTATATATCATGATGTACAGCTGAATACAGTACTCGGTGACCTAGAACACACCTTACCAAGCATTATTACGTTCTGTAAATGTGTACCTAACAACTGACTTGCACATTATTTCGCAGTATTTTCTGGAGACCTTGTAGCTCACTCTCTTTATATATTTTCATGTTTTGTAACAAAGAGGATAATGTTCTGCTTTTATATCTGCTGTTCAAGTAGTTGCGGAACAAATCTTTAAAAACAGTGTTTGGAGAGCTTATATTATCTTGAACAAGAGGCCACACAAACAGCTCCTATGCCAGGGAAACCACACCAAAGATATAGGGGCATCAATAATGATACAGACCGTATGTATGCTTATCCCTATTTTCAATATAAAAATAGATGCATCCTCAACTAAAAAGGCATTTTTAGCCATATAATTACACTTCAAAACAAATGATTGCTCTAGTCATTAAATAGTAAGAATTATTTCATTGTCACCTAAAAATAACACTAATCTATCAATTAAATAATAATTAAAAAGGTAATATAGTCAACATATTAAAAAGAGCTGGATGGGGCAAGGGAAAGGTTTTTTTCAGCAATGGTCAAATTTTTTTTCTACCCATCATTATTTCTGGAAGACATAAAAAATGCTTTAATGCAACATTGAAAATGTTTAATGTAATATCATTGTTTCAGCCAATTTTTTTAATCAACTGATTTGTCAAAGAAGCCCCAAACTTGTAATCAGAAGTGGAATAGTGAAAACAAATCAGCTATCTCAAATTAACACAATTCTTTCCCACATACACTATCAAACACTATATTTTAGTAACGACAACAATAAAAAAAATTAACAGTGGGGAAAAAAAAAAAAACCCACACATTTAAAGTCAATGTCAAACCAAACGTCATGTACTCTGCCCAGCTCCTCGAGTGGTCCATTTAAGAATCCATTTTAGCTACTTTTCCAGAGAAGGTTATCCATGAGAATCATACATTTCCCCATAGGTAGAAAACAAATAAAATTTGTCACATGTTGTGCTACACAGACATTGCTGCACAGTTGCTGCACGTCACTAGAATGTCTGAAGGGGAAGACACCCCAGGTAGTTGGCTGCAGACACATCTCAGCAACATGGCACATAGCACAATTTGACACATATAGTCTTTATAAATCCAATGTCTATGAAGTCAAACAAATTTCCTTCTTATTTATAGTAACAGGCAAGAGCAGATCTCTGCCGTCTTGTTACACAGATGGTTATAACATTTTTGTAGTTAACTTACAACCACTGATGCCTGAGGAATAGACACACATCTGCCCCAAATTGCCAGTCCTGTAGGCTCTTCTTTTTCACTTTAGCTACCAAAAATACAGTTGAAATACATGTCAAAAAAAAAAACCCCAAAAAACACAAGACTACCACAACAAAAAGCCTCAAAAATTTGCCTAAAATATATTGTTAATGTTACAGAGATTGTACAGTGATCATACACATATCAAAGGGGGGGGGGGATTTTTTTTTTTTTTTTAAAAAAAGCAAATCTCATCACCAAAACAGAAGTTTTAGAAAACACTCATCCCCCAGATTCCTGGACTAAACAATCTTTGGAAAAAAGCATTTTAGAGACACCACATATTTCACAAAAATTATTGTCTATACACTCTTTCTTTCTTGCCAGACATTAATGATAGGCATGGATGGCTCATCTTATTTTAAGTAAATAAAATAAATAAATAAATAAATGTTTAAAAAGGAAAGTTACTGAGATCTTCTTCTACACTCCAGGTGTCACTCCATATTTGCTATACACACACATCATCTAGGTCTTTAAAAGGAAATATATAGAGATAAGAGCTGGCTATGTTAAATTAAATGTTTCACATTTTAGACACTGGCTGTTCCACAGAAGAAAATATCTAAATAGATAAAGTACAATCAAATGCTTGCTCTAAGGGAAGAATAGATGCAGGAAAGTAAAGCTGTAATTGAGCTTTATACATCCCAAGAGCTGTTAATCAAGTTAATTGAAAGCTTAAAATAGCCTGATAAAATCCTGACCCATGGCAGCTTGCTCAAATATTAGTTACTAATGAACATATAGATAACGCATCTCAGCATATCCCTGTTTTTTACTTCTTATTCCAAAATTGGAAGAGAACAGAGCTTGAAAGAAAGTGGGTCTACATTTATAGAGCTGACCTAACTACAGAGGTGATAGTGAGCACACTACTGTGTGCTAGAACTTGTTTTGGAAACATAAAAACTGGAAAGAAGGAACAAATATTTTAGGTACCATTATTTAATTTATTTGATTTTTATTTAAATTCTTCTGGAATCTGTTTTTGCAGAGTGGGACACAGCAAGGTAATAGAAGGGTGGCTTAACATTTATTTTTGCTATCTTTCTATCTCAGTAGTTATCTTATTAAAAACGCATACTTTCAGCTACCTTCTGATTTCTACACATATCTGCAGACTGGAATTTTGCAGAATTCAACCATAAAATTTGCTTTAGAGTTTAAGATCTCTGCCACATTACAGACAAGATTTCTCTTCTCACAGATTCAGCTCTATGGAGTCACTGTGCTGACCTGCTCGTTTCCAGCAGCACAGCAGTGACTCTCTGCCACATGTTACCTAATACCATTGAGATAATATACCTAGCCCCACACAAATTGCTGCCTAAAATTAAAAGCACATAGCTGAAAACCCAAAAATCAAAACATGAACAAGCTAACACGACATACATTTGAAAGCAATGATCTATGGGGTTGCTGGATTAATAACAATAAATGAACATGCTTTTTAAGCTCCACTGCAGTATTAACATGTCTCCATAGTCACAGCAACTGCAAAATTTTAAATTCAAGTTCACGGATATCTACTTCATCTAATGCCATATTTCACCAAGCAAAAGCACAGTGAAAGGGATGGATATTCATAATACATTCAAAACATTGATTAGAACCCATCTTTAGTGATTGCCTTTTAAAGTAATCTTTAAAAAAAAGAATTTGTTGTATCATTTCAGACAATATTGATATGCAGTACATATTTGGAGAGAAAAGTAGGGATGGTAAAGAAAATTTTCTTGTACATTTTCAGGAATGCAGGCATCACAACTGCCAAAACATTGCTATTCTAAAAGAAATTTTGACTGATCAGTTAGATCTTGCTCCTTCCACAAAACAGTTACATCAGGGTGTGTTGTAGTCTCATAGCAGAACAAAAGCCATGACAGGGATTTTTCTCAAATATGAATACCAAATTTTATTTTATAAATGCCCCAAATGAATTAAAAATAATTTTGTTTTTTAAAAAATCTAATTTTCTAATGGGAGATAGAAGAACAGCAGATAGAAAAATAGACACAAAATTACTGCATATGATCAGGTAGCAAAAAAGACAAGGACTATTTGTTGTAGTCATTAGACTTGCTGTTTTTCTTCACTTGGAACTGAATAGTTCAAGGCCAGTTTATAGCATTTGGGAACTGATACTGAAAAATCTATTCAAGTTTTGACACAGGAAGAGAAATCAAATTACATTAAATTTTTACAGCAGTTTATTATAGCAGCTTTGTCACTAATTACCTGAATTTTAAATAGATGCAGTGCAAGATCATCATTAAAAAGATGTTAAAAGAGTCCTCCCTCCTTAAAATGCTGGTAAAGTATATTGGCCATGGTTCAAACACCTACTAATCTCTGCCATATTTACATATTCTGCAATATTTAACATGAGAAGCACTATCACTGTCCTGTTTTCTCTCCTTGCTGTCATCAAAACAGCAGCAGAAGGTAAGGCACTGCCTGCAGCATGACCACGCTGTTTTCAAACCACTTTTCAGTTCTGGATTAATGCTTTCAATCTTTCCTAGTGTATAATCACTGCTGGTACAGCAGAGCACAGGTCCAGTGCATCTATTCCATTCTGACATAGAGGAAAGGGTGTCCTAAAAGCAAATCATTCTTAAATTCAACCATACTATCTCTAATATGTGGTATACTGGAGTGTATATGTATATATACAATTTATATGGCATACTATCTCTGACTATACTAGCTCCATACTTGTGTTGCTGCAGCTGCTCCCAGTTGGTACTCAGGAAGCCATGGCTTCTCCCAAAGGCTCTGAATGCTAATATTTAATAGGATCTTTCTGTTTATTCAAATTTTACATTTCTGAGAAAGTTAAGATGGCAATACTGAAAAATATAGCTATTATGTGACCACATAGAATCCACATCTGTAGCCTACATTCACATTACTGAATATCCTCCTCTTTCCTCCCACCCTCTCCTCTCCCTTTTTTTTTTTTTTTTTTTTTTTTTTTTTTTGACTATGGTAAGACAATTCATCCAAGTTAGAGCAGAGAACAGCATAAGCAGCCCACACACATATGTACTAGGCTTAAATTCTTTGGAAAACTATATTGTACAAGCTTTCATTTTATTTATCCAAAATGGCACAAGCAGAAGATGTTATAAAAAAATCTCCAAAGAAAGACTGCTGTGTAGGGAGGCTCTCATTTTCATGAAAGAAAAAATATTACTTCCAAACAACGTGGTGTCATTTTCCTATTTCCACACCACAACGGGTATGCTAGATCATACCATATACTGACAGATAACAGGACCTCCTACCTCGACTTCATCCTCTCGTGCATTCTCCCATGCTGGATACATTGTTGCTCCAATTCATCATTCCTTTTCTGCATCTTCTCCAATCTGCCATGAAGATACTCTTTTTCCTGACTAAGCTGGTTGACTTCAGATCTACAGAAGTAAAACAGTGATGATGGATGTTGTCAGATTTCATCCTGCAGCGTGCCATCAATATGTGACTTCAGCATTTATAAAATTTCAAACATGGATATACAAGGCATAAACAGGCTATTACCAGAGCTCTCAGAAACAAAGCACAGTTTCAAAAAAGAAGGCAGAACACGTTGCTGAAGGGTAGTTGGTAAATACACGAATGGCAATTACCCAGCAATAGGTCAGCTAACTTCAGACTCATTTAACGAGCATGCCATTTGATATCATGTGCTGATGTTAAGATCACTAAATGCAAATTCATAGTTGTGAAGCAACAATTTGGCCAGCACTGCAAAAATGTACTTTACAAGCTCTTCAATCACAAAAGCTAACATCTAATTTAAAAAATGGATACAAAAGTCTAACTGTACTGCACCGCCTGAACTCTCAATAGTGCTATAGTTTTAGAAATTTTGCTACTATAATAGGCCCCAAATACAATTAGAGATGCATCATGTTAGAAGAAAAACAAATAAAAGTTTAAGAAATAAGGTATAAACCATGCAGGCATACTAATCTCTGCCCAGCCTTTAAGAAAATTAGTCACTTTAGCAATTCTTACTTTTCACGAGTGAGCAGATCTATGAATGACCTGCAACTGCTACTTGCTACATCTCTAACCATCAGCCCATGAAAAAATAGGCATGAGCTGTTTCTTAATATCAGAAAAGGATCTCAGATAAAACTGTGATAAAATATACATTATGCACTTGTACAGTTTAGCTATTCAGAAAAGGTTAATGAGAACATGTCAGAATCTGCTATACCATCAGAATGGAAGGATCAGAAGCAAGCAAATTTGTTTTATGGCATCTGCCACTCCAGATCTTGAGGTTAAAAAGCTCCAGAGATATCTTTAAATCATAAACTTAAATATGCTGCTGCTTCAGAACCAAGATACTTTACCTTCTAGACTGCTACAGAATGCAACAATCACTGACATTTAAATAAAATAAAACAAAGTACAGGGGGACTGGAATACTCTTCCTTCAAAACCATGCTGTTATACTGACAAGTCAAATCTGGAAATGACAACATAATCTTTCCATATTTAAATAGGGAACAATACATGATATCATCTGTGAATCTAAAAGAAGAGCAACTTCGAAAAACCGTATGTGTGGAACTGAGTGTTGCAGTTACAGGTCTACCAGGGAGTATCACTGCAAAATATATCAGAGTCAAGCCCATCAAACTCATATGCAAAAGAGTCCTGGATGCTTACATAAAAGTGAAGAGGAAGTTTCAGGGAGGCAACTGAAGTCAAATTGTTACATCAAACACTGAACACAAGTGCTACTAAGTGTGGAAGGTCAGCACTAGAAAAGTGCTAGCATTTGGACCATGCTTCATCACCACTATGAATATAGTCTTTACTGGATGCTGATATTGTCAGAAAACAATGAATGGAGAAAACAAGAGTTCTTCACAGAGCAGCTCATCAGAGATCTCATGCCACAGATCTCAAGCAAGAAACAACAGGGATTAAACTCATCTGTCATCTTGTGATCCTTTCTTTCCAGTAAAAGGCAACCATAGGATGTGCCCTAGGGGAATACTGTAAATTTTTGTGTTTGTAGGGTCTCCCACTTGTGGGAGCCTGCCTTTTTTTTTTTTATTTCATTTACATGTGACTGACTAATTCATGGGACAGAAAAAGCAACTTTCAAAGTAGTAAAAATCAGAAAGTTTGAAGGGACTTTTCACTCCTCTCCAGCATCTCTAAGGTGCCGGAATTCTTTCTGAAAGATTTCTTTTCTAATTAAGATATCCAAAGCTTAGATACCCCCAAATAATATATTACTGAAAGCTCTTAAAGAAAGGGTTATTTACCCTTATGGAAAATAAAAGAAAGAAAAAACCTTATTTAGGGGTTATTTACCCTTAAAGAAAACAAAATTATGCTCAATTCATTGAAAACAATTAGCATGATCTCTAATACATAGAATACATAAATGCCTAATACTTTGAACCAGTATACTTGGGTTGCTCACTTCTCCTAAAAACCCTCTGCGCTAGAATTCGTCAGGAAAAAAAAAGTTGAAAGTCTATCTGCACAACAGCCCTTACAAGTCGAACATCTCAGAGATTGATCACTTGGATTTAAGTATTCAATTCCATTAAAATTTTGACAATACATACGAAGGGCAGAATTTACCCTTCACAAAATCAGTGTTAAAAAGTTCAGGCAAGGAAACGGCCAGGGATAAAGGTACATGCACTAGCATTAAAAAGAGAACGCTGGTCTCAGTACAGGGATGCAGACCAAGAGTTTTCATTATCATTTGATGTAAATTCCTTAAGTAGCTCTGTACAGACCCCTTACCTGGTTCAGTTTCTTAAGACAGACAGAAGACAATTATTTCTATGTGAAATTATTTTTAAACAACTTCAAAGCTGTTAGCAATAGAAATACAGACAGCGATAGAATTGCTAAGAGCCTGAACAACCATACTGAACATGCCCACACATCCAGAGTACGAGCAGCAATCCCACCCAGCCAGGTGCAGCGTAACTAGTGCTGCACTGCTCTGCTCACAAGCTCCACACACCATGGAGAGGGGAGAAAGGGGCAAGCTCCAAATCGTGCATTTCCAAAAGTCTGAGAGCCTCCGCTCTGGGGAGCAATGCGAGCTAGAAAAGCCTGCGAGTTGGCAGCTCTGTCTGCTGGACAGAGCGTAAAGGACACGGCGCGGACGTGCTCACGGTGCTCCGCCACGGCTACTCCGGGCCCACCAGGCACGTTAGCGAGGGGCTGAAGCTGCTTCCGGGAGAAGACCCTGCAGCGCGCAGACATTTGGAGCGTCACCATCCGAGTGGCGCTCTGCATGGGGCTGCAGGCATGGGGCTGGCCGGCCCCAGTCACGGTGCTGTCCCAGTGTGTGACTAGTAAGACTCGTATGAAATCAAAACTGGTTTAAAACTGCACAGAGCATAGATACAGCCTCACATCAATTTGAAAATATAAAATGGAAGCTTGCTTCTAAATAGATGTGTAATAGTGCTGCAGCTTTGCCAAATCTCATTTAATTGTTCAAAGTGATTGATGATTAAATGAGTTGATTTTTGAACGCTAAGATGGCAACGCTGCCTTTACTCCTCCAAAGAGTCTTTTGCCGTGCAGCACTTAGTGTCTCAGCAGAGGTTGTCTTTTTAAAGCAGTGTCTTTTCCTACTCTTAAAATCATTTGCTTGCATAGCAATTACATATATGCTGCAAAATATTTTGGCTGACATAATGAGTATCAGGATAATAATTTTGCAGATAAACTGTATATAAACTTTATGACTGATCCCGGACACAGATTCTGTTTCACATTTTTGTACTGCTACCTTCAACAAACATTTCACTCGTGGTATTGAGTGCAATGGCTGCAGTCAACCAAACATGCAGAAAAATAGTTCAGCCGGGTGTGTGTTCTTTACTTCAATTAAACTCACACAGTTGGATGCCTACTGTTGCCAAAACAGTAATATAATTTATACATTATAGTCCAAACAGTAAAACTACACTAAAAGTCATTTAACAATATTTATAACACCATAAAATACAGTGTTAAAATATATGAACTGCAATATGTACCAAAATTATAAAATTTGTTTCTCATCATCAGTGATTAAAACCAGGATCATTGCTCTAGCTTCAATACTCACAACCCTGGTGACAGATTAGAATTCAAATCTTAATGATCAATTTACAATTAACAAGATAGAAGTGAAACAAATTAAACCAACCATTATATATAACGAGACCCAATGGACTCCCATTGTTCCCCTTAATTACAAAACGCAAATCACAAATACACAGTGGGCAGTGTTAAGCATTAATCCACAACCCAGAAATTCAGATAGTGACAATCAGAGGAAAAAAAATAACAAAAAAGCACAGAAGAATTCAACAAAGGACTGTATTTTTAAACATGCCTATGCATACAAAAACCTGCACAGACACTATCTGCTTTCTTTACAATTTGAGGGGTTTATAATTTGTTGACACTGTCTATAATCTGTTGACCCTGTCTTTCTGAAGCTTTTCTAATCCTAAACAGGGGCTAGCTCACATCACAGTTCCAGCTTACACATAAACACAAGCATTTCAGCTCAAATTTCTCAGAAAGCCTGTATAAAATATAAAAACATCCATGCAGCTTGGAAATGCCCCACTTACTTACACTGTGCAAATAATTGTTATCACAGATAAATTTGAAATGCATCTTATTAAAAACGGACCTTTGAAACAAAGAAACATGTGCAAAGAAATAGAAAGTTTAAATAAACTCACTATTACATTTCTTACCAAAAATACTTCAGTGCTTTACCTATTAAACAGCAGAGCTGATATTATGAAATTATTTCTTAACCTCACGGAAACTAAGGCACAAAAAATCCCAGACGTACAGCACGAAAATGCACAACTAGGTTCAAAATCCATATCCAGAAACAGCATTTCTGTCCTAATCCTTTCTTGTGCCCTGGGATAAAAGTCTGTTAGTGTTGAGGTCAGGACCTCCTCAGTAAATGCAGTTTATGGTAAGGCCACTGTGCCAAAAGCATGGCAAAAAAAAAATCTTTTCTGTACAAATAGCTGCTTTATGATCTGCTTTTACATACAAAGTAAAGTTATAAGATCTTCCAAGGATGACATTTTTTCAAATACAGAGGTATAGGACCCCACCTCAGAAACGTAGTTCTCCACTACCATTCAAAGACAGCGGGCTACGGAGACTGCCTTTAGGAGAGATGCTACTGAAGGATATTCTGCAGGCCTTCATGTAAAACTTTGCTGAAGCCATTTTCTGCATCTGACCTTCTGCCCACATCATCTCTTGAAGTCGTCTACTGGCTTGCCATTTTCCACCACCACCAGTTCCTCTCTGTTCTCATTTTCATGCATTTTCTCAGTTGTGTCCTTCCTGTTGGCCCATTCCTGTATCTAGCTGCAGCAGCTCCCACTCCCATGAAGGCAATCTCAAGCTATATTAGGGCCTCCTTTTCAGGTTCTTGACACAGTGAGCTAATGCTGCTAGGTGGAGAAACACTTGGCAATCTCTGCTATTTATTTTCAGATAATAATGTGTTTTCACAGTATGTTTTCTGCCTTTCCTCCACCCTTTTACAGTTACTAGTCTGTGATGGTGAGCCCTAGCAACAAAGTCTGTGTGCGTTTTTATTACTGGAATAATATGATTTGAATATTACTGAAAATCTATTTAATTTTATATTAGTTTAACAGAGAAGCTCTGCTTTTTTAGGAAAAAATCCCATCTGCTTATCTCTGGAATATTCATCACAACACTGAAATGGATTGAAAGGATGCTTACATTTCCTGAAGTTTCTGATTCCTTCCCCAGGCACTCTGTATGGGATTCATGTCACAACTTCAGCCATGTATCAGCTAGTCAACACTTTATATTCAGTGGAAGGTAGGCTGGGCAGTAGAAGGAGTACATGTGGGAAGCATCTTATATGCCTGCCATCTACTTATCCCCTTAAGACCAATGCTGGAAATCAGATACTGGGTTAAAAGAAACCTCTCACTGACCGAGAGTGGCCTTCTCTTATGTTACCTCAACGGGGTGACTAAAACCACCCACCAGAAGAATCGTCATAACCTCAAGACCAATTCTATATCTGCCGAGCGTTTGAGACAGCTCATGTGCAATAAGATAAATCCTACCCCTAACTACCCAATTCACTTATACAAATTTCATGCAAAGTTGCTGAATGCCAGCTCACCAAATAACTCTTGTTTCCTAGCCTAGCCTTGTTTCCTGAACCTCGAGGAAAGTTTCAACATGGAGATGAAACATATATATAAAAAATCAGAAAATCAAATGAAAAAGAAAAGACCCTATATATTAAAACAGCCATATGAGGGCTGCAGTTACAAAATTCCCAGTTATTGAAAACATGATAGTCCCTCTCTGCAGCGCTGCTCTCCAGAAGGTCGGTCCCCAGCATTAAAAAGAGAACGCTGGTGTCAGTACAGGGATGCAGACCTTGCACTTGGCCTTGTTGAATCGCATGAGGTTTTTCACCGCCCAGTTGTCCAGTCTGTCCAGGTCCCTCTGGATGGCAGCACACCCCTCTGGGGTATCGGCTACTCCTCCCAGTTTCGTGTCATCAGCAAACTTGCTGAGGGAGCACTCGGTGCCTTCATCCAGGTCATTGATGAGTAAATTGAACAGGACCGGACCAAGGACTGACGCCCGGGGGACACCACTAGCTACAGGCCTGCAACTAGACTCTGATAACCTCCCTCTGAGCTCTGCCATCCAGCCAGCTCCTAATCCACCTCACTGTCCACTCATCTATCTCACACTTCCGGAGCTTTCCCAGGAGGATGTTGTGAGGGACTTTTCCGAGGACGGAGGTGAGGCTCACTGGCCTGTAGTTGCCTGGGTCCTCCTTCTTGCCTTTTTTGAAGACTGATGTGACATTTGTTTTCTTCCAATCTTCCAGCACCTCCCCTGTTCTCCAGGGTCTTTCAAAGATGATGGAGAGAGGCTTAGCTATGACATCCGCCAGCTCACGCAGCACTCTGGGGTGCCTCCCATCAGGGCCCATGGATTTGTGGGTATCGAGGTTCCTTAGGTGCTCTCTGACCCAACCTTCCTCTACCCAGGGCAAGTCTTCCTCTCTCCAGGCTTCTTCTCTTGTCCCTAGGGCCTGGGACTCTGAAGGGCTGCGCTTGGTAAACACCGAAGCAAAGAAGGCATTCAGCAACTCTGCTTTTTCTGTGTTATTTGTAACCAGGGTGCCCAACCTGTTTGCCAGCGGACCCACGTTTTCCCTGATCTTCCTTTTGCTGTTCATATATTTGAAGAAGTTTTTCTTGTTATTTTTAACGTCCCATGCCAGATTGCATTCCAAACGTGCCTTAGCTTTCCTTGTCGCATCTCTGCATTCCCTGACTACGTTCCTGTATCTCTCCCAGGGGACCTGTCCTTTCTTCCACATTCTGTATACCGCCGCCTTCTGCTTGAGCATTGCCACAAGCTCCTTGCTCATCCACACAGGTCTCCTGCCCCCTCTGCCTGACTTCCTACACACAGGGATGCACTGTTGCTTAGCGTGAAGGAAGTGCCGCTTGAAAACTAACCAGCTCTCTTGGGCCCCCTTCCTTCTAGAGCACTAGCCCATGGGATTCTTCCGAGGAGGTCTCTGAAGAGGCTAAAGTTGGCCCTCCTGAAGTCCCTCGTCGCAAGGCTACTTACAGCCCTGACTCCTCCTCATTGGATCCTGAACTCCACCAACTCATGGTCACTCCAGCCGAGGCTACCCCCCACCTTCACATCTCCTCCAAGTCCCTCCCTATTTGATAGCACGAGGTCTCGTAGCCCACCTCTCCTCGTTGGCTCCTCCATAACCTGTGTCAAAAAGTTATCCTCAATGCACTGCAGGAGCCTCCAGGACTGTTTGTGCCTGGCTGTGTTGTCCTTCCAGTTGATGCCAGGGTAGTTGAAGACCCCCATGAGAACCAGGGCCTGTGACCGTAACGCAACATCCAGCTGACTATAGAAGGCCTCATCAACTTCCTCATCCTGGTCAGGTGGCCTGTAGCAGATGCCCACCACAGGGTCTCCCACATTAGTCTGCCCTCTAATCCTTACCCACAAGCTCTCAACTCACTCATCATCCAACCCCAGACTGAGCTCCATGCATTTCAGTTGCTCTCTCACATAAAGATCAACTCCACCACCTCGCCTTCCCAGCCTGTCCTTCCTAAAGAGCACCTAGCCTTCCATGGCAGCGCTCCAGTCGTGCGAGCTATCCCACCACGTCTCTGTGATTCCGATGAGATCATGTCTCTGGGACCGCACACAAAGCCCCAGCTCATCCTGCTTATTCCCCTTGCTTCGCGCATTGGTGTACAGGCATTTCAGGGAAGTAACTGAGCCTGCAAGTTTCCCAGGAGGGGTGAAAGAGAACCCTCTATAATCATATCCTATCCTCACTTCCCCACTACCATACTCCCACTGGATGCCATCTGACTTTGGCTGTGTGGTACCGATTGCCCTGTCTGTGTGACACTCCCTGTCCCCCTTCTCGTTTATTTTAAAGCCCTCCTAACCAGGCTGGCCAGAGATAGATAAATAGATACCTTAATAATTTATATTTATTTTAACCTTTTGTTGCTTCCAGTTTTCGTTCTATTCTGGAGTTTTTAAATTGCTTTGCATTTAGAACTACTATTGATTTTAATGAGCATGCCACATAACAAGCAGTGGCAGAATTAGAGCTTTGATGAGAAAAAATTTTTTACAAGAATATTTTATTATTATATTATCTTATGTATATAAGAATATTATATTATGTATCTAGTACACAGTATTGTGAATTTAAATAAGTAATTTAAACAACAAACTATAGTTTGGAGAACTTGAAATAGTTAGTAATTTTCATATAACTGCAGAATTGAAATTGTAGCTCTTTTGTTAACTATTTTCTACTTTTTATATTAACAATATGAACATTAGAAAGAGTACAATAGTATGTCCTTTTTATACTGGAATAGTAAAAGAAATTTGAATTAAGGGTCAGATCTGAAAAGAGAAAAATTAGAATTTCCCTGCATAAAAATCCATATATGTTTCTTAAATGGTGTATGCTACAATCACATTGAGAAGTCAAAGAGCAAATACAAATAAAAATAAGGAAGCATGGTCTAATAATAAAAGGAATAGGGTAAGAAAATATACTAACCTGTATTTTTCTGATACTTGCTCCAACTTCCTTGCCAATGTACAACATTCTTCCTTTAATTTTGCTACAAATGTGTTGTGGGAGGTCAGCAATGAATCCAGTTCACTTACTAGAAATTACAAAATTATAAAACTAGAAATAAATTTCAAAATTCTGTTAAAAATTCATAGAGAAACAATTTAATATAGTCTTATTTTCTTTCTTCTAGTCCTACCATTTTTTGTATATTTTTTAAACTTTGGTTACCTAGGCGAGGGAGTATAATATTAAATAGCATTTACCAAAGAAGGGCTACATGCCAGAATAAGCTAACCTAAAATTTTATTTATTTTCGCCAAGTAATATCCACATGTCCCCACTCCCTTCCCACCCCTAAAACTTATTTTTTTTTTTTGGATTGTTATCATTAGGATATTAGCTTGTATAGGGTAGAAGGTTCTTCATTTCTGTAGAGATAATTCAATTCTGGCAACTATCACTTTCTAGTAAAAGGCAGATGAGGGAGCTTCCTTTAGAAACGCACAGGAGTGTAAACAGACAATTCGATGCGACCACGGACTCAGATCTTGTGCAACAGGAATCGTCACTAAGACTAGAGATGTAATCTGGTATTTCTGCTTTTCTAGGCAGAAGCTCACTGATGTTTCTGAGAGGAATGAGATTGGCAAACAATAGCCTAGCCAATCTTTCTGTACTCAGTTGGTGTAGACACTGATGGACATACTAGGAATGCAAAGACATCATAGACTTTTTTTTTTTTTTTTTGTAAAGAAAATAGCTCCTTTAATTACTGTGTCCTGCGCTTACAATGTTTTTTTTTGAAAAATATTATTTCGTTTATTTATTTTTAATGATGAGCTATAGACTTATTGTCAAGTAGCAGGCATAGTGAAACCACGCTATAAATTTATTTTCACTTACTACCACTTTGGCCACACCAAAAATCATGACCTAGAAATCAAAGATCTTTACAGTTTCTAAATGAAGATATTGCAGAATAAAGTTTCTGAGTTCTGCTTTTCAAACCATCCACAGAAGAACAGGCTATTGTTACCCAAATTTCTTATGTACACATAAGCTCAAAATAAACACGGGTTACTTTATGTACAAAATGAACAGCTACCATCATTTGCAACTCTTCCTAATTGTATTAGAAATATAAAAAGCCATAGTTAGTCTTAATGCTTTTTCATTTTGGTATATTGCAACAATTTACGCACCAAGAGGGGTAAATTACACATCTCTTATGCAAAATTACACTTGGTCATATACAGATGTGTTGGGTACAGAAGGGAAAATGATTTTGAGAACTTCTTTTCCTCTCCTGCTGTGTAGATAGCAGTCATAACGTATTTGTTTGCATTCTCTGAACACAAGCTAAGGTCTCTCATAATGTGATAATGCCTCAAAAAAGGCAAAAATAAATTAGATGGAAGATGTAAATGTGTCTGCTACCTCAGGTATTAGCTGGCGCTGTTTAGGAGTAACACAAGCTACATTTTTCTAAAGATGGTGCGAGACAGGTGGATGAAAATGGTATTTCATTAAACATATGAATATACCATGTTCCATAAAAGCTGAAGCTCATCAGTCTTTCCATGCTCAGAGGTTAGAGATTTCCCTCTAAAAAATTTAATTTTGTTTTTTAACTTGGACCTTTATTAATGTTTTTGGCACGATAGTTAGCAATAACACTTTTTTTTTTTTTTTTGAAAATCCATTTTACTTCAAGATTAAAGGTGAAAAGTTTTTGATCAGCCAAGGCAATGGAATGAAGTATGAAAACCTGAAGTATGCACGGGATTAAACATCTTTCTTCTAGATCGAGAGTGAGGGGGGACATACTAATGCTGAAAATGTTTGAGGCTGCAAAGATTAAATAAAGGAACATATCAATTTGGAGCCAGTGAATTACATCCAGCTGCGACAGTGAATTAAGAACCGATTAATGGCTAAAGCTTTTCTCCAGTTTGGATGCCGAAGCAAACTCATTAAGCTTTTAGAGTAGCTATAATGTGTGTACTGTGGGAACTGTTCAATGCTATTCAGGAGACTTTAACTGTAAGCTCAGAGCATTTCCCGCAGAGCTTCTGATGCTATTTTCTTTATATAACATGTGTGCCTGAAAATCCAGCCAAAAACAAGCCCTTTGTTTTTCTACTTTGTTGTGGTCTCTCTCAGCTTTACGTTTCTTGAACACAGGTAAATAAACTCATAATCCAGATGGTGCAACAGATGTGAGAGCAGCACTCTGAAATCAACAGACAGTGGGCAATACTTTCCATTTTCTCTTTTAAACGCTAACTAATATGTAATTCGGAATCTCCGGTGTAGTTAGCATCTGCTCCCTTCGGCCAGCCAAAGGTTACAGGTGTTCCTGATGTCATTTCACAGTAAGGCGTGGGCCTGGCTTGTGAGCGAGTGCCCAGGCTCTAATCTTTCCCTACCACCTACCAGTTTTCTCATGCTGGGTCTCCATTTGCTGCATCTTCTGTGTCAGCTCCTGCTCTCTTTGCTGGGCCTGAAGGGCTTGGGCCTTTGCTTCATTGCTAATGCTATGCTGAATGCTCTCTTTCTCCAATCTGAAAAAGCCAAAGAGGAAATAAAGAAAAATAAAAATTCTGCATTGAAGATGAGGTGTAATGCGGCAAAATCATTCAATTAATGATAATAATGGCAAAGAAAATCTGGCCAAGCCTTTTCCATGAAACATTCCCCTCCCACCTCATGCTGCACAAACTGACCTTTCTTTTGCAATGTCAAGCATTCTCCAGTGACTAGTAAAAATGGATAAAAAATGTGATCTATTTCCTGAGTAAAAATTACCCTTCCAGACAAAAATATTTTATTTTAAAAAATTGTAAACACAACTTCTTTTTCATAGGGAAGTTTCTCTGCATCCACTTTGTATTAAACAGATTGAATAATCTTTCTTTTATATCCTGTAAATTTAATTTTGCAATGAAATTTAGGGACCCGATCCCAAGATGGACCAGTTCCCAGTGAATCAGTAGGAGATAAGTCAATGGAGGCAATCTCCACAGTGCTCATAATACAGCTATTCTAAAAGCCTAATGAGTTTTCTTAAGCAACCAAACAAGTTTTAACTATTAATTTATGTAAATAGGAGATGAATGCATCCATTACAATACGGAAGACTGTTAGCACCGCGCAGGCACAGCCGCTTGTGGTTCTGCTCACTGGGGGGTTGTACAGGAAGGTCTAAAGCCCAGTATTATTATTGAAGTATGCAGGCAAGAGAGCAATTTACTTGACCAGATATGCAAGATGGGGCAATCCATTCCTGAGGCAAAACAAATGCCAGACGACCACACTCCATTGAAGCATTTTATTTAATGCAAGCCAACCACGAACAGCGTGGAAAATAAGAAAGCAAAAAGAGATAGGCATATAGAACAGAAAAAGTCCTGAACTGCAAATTGATATCTGGACCTTCCCAAAGGTTGTGAATATTCATGTTGGGCACACATTTGGAGCTAGATTCAAAATTTCAGGGTGTTCACACATATGGGGATGGATTTCTACATTTCAAATGACATACATACGCACACGCTTTTCTGTCAAAACTTCGTTTAAAAGCTTAGGTTTCAATAAAGTATTATGTTTTGGTTAGTTTAGCAATAATATCCATAACGGTGGACAACAAAAAACCTGAGTATAGATCACGTAAGGATAAAGCCATATCTCATGTGGTTGCTACAGTTAACCTTTGGCTTGGTGCCTAATAACCCATCCGAGATATTGCAATATCTCAGCATGACATACACAATGTTAAATCTTCTCTCTTAAATTTACCCGAAAGCAATACAAATGGTGGGTCACATTACAGTAATTCCTGGTCCTGATGTTGCAAGCCCTACCTTAGGCAAAACCCCCATGGAAATTACAGTCTTTTTTTTTTTTTAATAAAGTGAGAAGGATTTAGACAGGTTTGACACAGAGAATATATGTAAATATAGAGACATAGAGACTGTTCTACCTATAAAGAAACAAAGTATTTTTTTTCAAAGAAATTTCATAAAACAAACTGCACCTTTGTGACATTATTCTCCAAATGATTTTGAAACTATACTGGGGCTGCCCTAGGGACTGATGCATGCACCACTTCCTAAGTGTAAATTCCAAACATGGAAAGCATTACTATGAAATATCTTTCCATATTTGCTGGAAATCACTCTCTACTCAAACTGCTCTCCTCACTTCCAAGTATCTTTCATACTCAGGCAGTTTTCATGATCACCGGATGGCTCAAGAGAATGCACCACCACCCGACACAGGTCCCAGACACCTTCGGCTGGAGGAGGTGGCGGGAGGACAGCGTTTCACCCCGCCAGGCCTCGTGCGAGACGGCGGCGGGCAGGCGGGCGCGCTGTACTGGATAGAAGTGTCACTAAGCCTGGAAAGGCTTGTAAATCTAGCTTGACTGCAAGGCTAGGAACACACAAATGAGTTTGAAGTAGAAGGGTGGCTGACTAGTCTCAGTTTTAGCACCTAGAAATTTTAGGATTGAGATGTTTCTAGTGCCACATACCCCACATTTAAATATATAAGAGCAACCTTATAAATATATAAGGCCTGAGGAACAAAGGAACAAAAAGCTCTTCTGAAGTCAAAGCTAAAGAGCTCTTTGCTAAGGAACAAAAAGCTCTTCTGAAGTCAAAGCTAAAATGAGTGGGGAGTCTTTCCGCCGTACCAGTTGTGGACAGCAGTTGTGCTGCCCTCCTACAGAAAATTTCCTTAATATATTCTATACACATAGAGAAAAAAAAATAAAACATGCAAAGGAGTGAGTGAACTAAGGTCCAAGAGATTTCAGGAACTGCTGGTAACTTTTCTGCCACAAACAACAAATGTTGCAAGCATCTTATAAGGTCTGACATGGGCTACTTATTATGGAAAAAAAGGGAGCCACTGTCTGCCAATATCATTTACTACAAATTTCTGTTGTTTCACTGGATTGTGCTCAACTTCAGAATTATTTCAATAAAATGATTTTGCTGGAAACTGCTTAAGAAAAAGAAAGGCTATGAAGACGAAAGAAACACTCCAGAACTAGCATGAAATCACCACAAATTTCATATTGCAAGAACTTCTCATAGTGAAATTTTCTCATATTTAAACATCTTCACTAATGGAAAGCGCATAGACAAAAAAGTAACAATAGGCTACTTTTTGATTACATAAGATGCAAATCATAACTGAAATCAAAACACTTATTGTACCGAAACTTCTTAAAGCATCAACTATTTTTATCACTGAAAGTAGTATGGAGTGGCTAGACTGCAGTAGCCTGTGCCCCAACAGATTCCATAGGCAGAATCTAAGCTGGAAACACTCGTTTTCTCACACAGTATCCTTTCTGAAACACAAAATAACTAAAGTCTGACAGTCTGAAAATAATTGGCTTTGGCCATAACTGTGGTCAGTTTTACTTAGGCACAAGCATTGAACTTGCAGTTATTTTCATCTCTATGCAATGAAGTGAGAAGCTGCCATCAAAGACCTGTTCATATAGAGACTAGATGCCTCATCTCCTTGAGCTCTCTTGTGAACTACAAGTTTTCCATCGTGATTTTGGTTTTGAACACTTGCACAGTTTCAGGGCTGAGTTATGCGTGTCAAGAGCAGCTTATATAGTTCACATACCTCTGAGCATCTGTTTGTGATGCCTGAAAGCCAAGACTTCTAAATGATCATTACAAAAAATAATAACAATAATAAAAAATTGTAGGTAAAGGACAAGGAGGAGAAAAGAGAAATGCCATCATTTGCAAACCTTAAAAAGTCCTTACTATAAATAAAGAAGGTAAAAAGATTATCTTGACTCAAAGTTAAGTTCAAACTATACTACCTGAAATTGAGCCACCAGATTTAATAAAAACTTTCCTATCAATAATAAATAAAAAATGGATAATTTATCCATTTTCAATAGAAGAGTAATATCTGCCAAATGGCTTCTCAGTAAAGGAGTTTAAACCTAGTGTGCAAAAGTGAAATTTGAAATAAAAAACATGGAGCTCATTGATTTTGTCTGCAAAAAGAGAACATGATTTTGAATGAACTTCTAATTTTACAGTGCACTTCAATAGTAGGTATTTCAGAAAGACTTTTTGTTCACACTAAAAATAGTAACAGTAAGAGTATAAAATGAAAAAACACAGGAAGAATCTCAGTGGAGATTTAGGTCTCCGGTGGAGGTTGCCAGTAAGGCTTCTGAAAAAGCAACTATGATGTGAAGCAATCTTGCTTCCTATATTGATTTTTCCATGAAATCATGGAATGCTTTGTAAAACAAATGCTCTAGTAAGGACTATGGACTCAGACAAATTAAAAAATTGTTACTTCAGTTTAGAAGCACACCAGAGGTTATCAGAATCTTATTTTGACATTTTTGTTTCTTGTTAATTATTTTTAAAATGTAAGTAGAATATATTTTAGACTTTCATACATATATACCTTAAATTGATGTCCATAAGGCCCATAGGGCATTAAGGAGTAGCTGGTATTTAATATTCCAAGCATCTGAGGTGTCTGAACTGTCAATATTACTGGTCAATCACCAGTCCTGGAAATCAGTATCAATGTTCACCCTTGGAGAGCTGGAGGGCCAATAGAGTCCAATGCCCTCAGCAGGAGGGCCCAGAGCACCCCCAGGGTGTTAGCCGGGCAGGCCAGCACCGTGCACAGCAAGCCCTGCTGGAAGAGGGAACGCACTCGGCTCTGGGCTCCCTCTGCGCTTCCAGAGGACGGGAACCTCCTCCTCTAGTATGTTTGAAAAGGAACATGTAGCATAAGCTTCTAAATAGCAAAATGAAAAGAAGTTTGGGTTAGTTCTGAGAAAACACTGAAGTGTTTTATTCACAGCACATCTTTAAACAAAACTGGCTCACTGTGCTTACATCATTTATAGCACCATGTCACTTCTGAAAACAGGAATTAAAAGCTTACGTTTATTAGAAATTTGTCAAGATTTTAGCAAATAGCTTTGGGTACAATGGCCCAATAATGTCTTATGCCATATACCCTGGGAGCTTGAGCTGGCTTTCTGAACCATCTTTTCAAAAACTATTGGTATTTCAGCTACAAGTGCCAAGGAAACAATAGAAAATCAGAGCACACTCCTGCTCTTCTCTCCAGCAACAGGTAAAAGACACATAGCAACAATCACAATAAAAACGAACAGAAATGGACACAGAAGGTTATACTACCAGCTCCAGTCACGTTAGGGGAAACATGAGAAAAAGATTTGCAAAGTCTGCTACTGCATTACCAGAAAATACTGCAATGATCAGGTGATAAAAAAGACAGCATACCACGGGCATACACAGCCCATACTTTGGGTCAGAAGGGGTCACAATTTTTTCCTCTCTATCCTCATACATGTTTTCATATCATAGCTAATTTGTAAACAGAAGGATAAGGGCTCAGTTTCTCCTGGTGACTGGACAAGCCTGACAGTTTTTCAAATATAAAAAGGAAATTACCATACAAGCAGAAGTCATTCTCTCCAGAAGTGATGTTAAATCATTCTCTCTTTACATTAATCCAGAAGTCCTAAAGCTCCTTTGAGCTCTGCCATTCAATTTAACAGCAGTGCTGTATCTTATTCATATTTATACTGGAGAATATATTTCTAGGGTTATATATTACCTAACATCTTTTAATATTTTCAGATATTTAGACTATAAAATGCAACACAGTAAGACCCCAGGTTCTGAAGGCAAATAAGTGAATGCTGGTTTTAAGTGAAACCATAATTCAAAACCAGTTATTTTCACACCATACAGGTTAACAGTTCTAGAGCACAGACTTGCTAAAATGTTTAAGGTCAAGTCAGGAACAAGATTCAGGCTTCGATGAAACCTGTGTGTGGTACTGGTGGTCTTGGTCTGGCTTCCTTTGCCAGAGGAAGCACAGTCTACTCCCTAGGACTATTTCATCTAAAACTTTCTTGTTAACCTAGAATTGTTATGACCAAGGACACAGCTGAAAAGACAGTATTTTCAGTAGAAAATTTTTCAGAAAATTATAGCATTTCTTTCACTTGAGATTTTTTGCTCCCATTTATTTTTAATAAAATCACTAATTTTTTTTCAATGCATGTTTAGACTAGGTGGATACTGTGGCTATCTCTGCATTTACAGGGCAGAATGAACATGAAACAAATGTTCCTATGTCTAAAAATAAACTCAGAAGATGTACACACACATGCAAGAATTGTGTGGCAAAAACTTGTAAAAGCATCACGATCAGGTCATTTCTTCAAACCTCTCCCGGGAGCTGAAAAATCGCCCTTCCTGTATCCCATTGCGGGAGGTACCTGCTGAGCGGCTCTTCACGCACGTCTGTGGGAAGTGACCGGATGCCGATTCGGGAACGCGCTGGCAGCTCTGCTCCGTGGCGAGCTCAGCTTGCTGGGACCTGCCCCAAGGAGCACACTGCGCTTGGTGAGCGTCAGCACAGTCCACAGCTGTGTGCTCAGATTTTGCAGCAACTTATGTATTTGTTTTATTGGTAGAGTTAGAGGGCTCGGTCATTGTTAAGGGCACATATGGTTCTATTCCTGGGAAATGAGGTTTAAAAAAAGATTTTTTTTGATTTACTTTTATGATGTAAGGTGCCCAATTATATTAGTTTATGGGTACAGTGCGTATCCTAACATAATGGAATGCCAGAGCTTTCTTCTCAAAACCATGCTAAGCAGAAACTACTGCAAGCAACGACAGAAGTTAAATAAAGGTCAGAGACTTGAAATTGTTAAGAAATTAAACATTCAAATTGCTATTGCTCTTTAAATATAGATCTGAAAGGCTAGAAGATACTATAAAATACCTTTTAAAGAGGGTTAATAAACCTACTTTAAATGCATCTATCTATACATAAAACCTTTTCATATATGAGATAAAAGATTGGAAGAGACAGCTGTCCCAAGGTACACAAAAACACCCCACATCCAAGGAACACATCTGGAGGAGAACACAAGAAAAGATTAAACTCTGTCTGTATTTCCAACTTTTGTCAATAGACTGATTACAACCATTTGACAGACTAGCTTGCAGCTATTTTCCCCAAAACACAAATAATAAAGTAGGGCAAACAACTGTTTCTCAAGCCCTGGAATCCATGTAATGGATTTATTTCACTAAATTCCACATTTTTCACTAAATTCTACTTTTTCCTGAAAGTTTCAATTTACTGAGATGGATAGTGGGTGCTTTATTGCCCCGATGAAATTTATTTCTAGATTTCTCTATTTGGAATGTACACAATTCCATACACAACCGGAACCATATTATAACTTTTTAATACATTTGCACTTAATACAAAATTAGCAGGTCAAAGAAACAATAAAATGCAAAGTCTAAGACTTTCGCATTGCCCTTTAAAGCCTGCCTGAGGCATCAGGAGATATTACTCATTAAAAAATGTAGATGAAAAAAAGATTCTTACTCTAATTTTGAGTACTTGCTGCACTTGAAAACAACTTCAAAATTACCATCTACTGGAGATACTGGTACACACAAGAAAGGTGAAAAGGGCACAGGAATAGGCACACAGGGTTCACATTCCTACAAAAGTTTACACAGTATAAAGAAGTTTGACTATAATGACCTTGAGTAGAGTCATAATTGATGTTTCCATTTTCTATCTCTACAGCTATGAACTAGATTAAGCAACAAAATGGAAGGATTTCCTTCCTGCCTTTAAATTCAGAATAATTGAATACATCAACATATCATCTATAAGATGATTTAATTCCTCTGGCATTTTGACTTCAAAAGATATAAACTGCAATCTACCCCTTCAAAGTAGGCAATAGTTCTCGGTATACCAAGCCACAGCTCAATATTAACTGCTCTCTACTTCATTCTTCCAGAATGAAAAAAAAGGTCTCTGTCAGTAACGAGGTCAAATATTCCAACTGAAACCAAAATTTGGTTCGTCTATATTTAAATGCCAATCCTGTGATGGTAGTAAGACTGTGAACTCTTTGTCTGATGAGACCATATAGAAAGAAACAATTAGGTGCAGTATATGAATTGCACTAGAAGATTCGTCACAGAGATTTCTGTGAAGTTTGAGTACATAGTCCTAAGCATTTCACAGCACTGTGCCTTCTTCTCTGAAGTATTCTTTTCCTCTTTGCTCTCCTTGTTTCACAAGCCACTTTTACAAATGGCTGAATGTTGAAATGTTTGCTTATCATAGATTTTTGCAGGCATTCACTCTGTGTGTACAGTTATGTAAATTAGTGTAAATTATTTTCACTATATTTAAAATAAAGGAGTAATTTTCCTGACATATGGTGACTCCCAAATTCAGCACCAGCCGTCTCATAACATGCAGTTTCATGATAGACTTAAGCCAGTGCAAGGCAACAGTGCCAGTGCAAGGTGTAGTCCTTTTTTATATACCCTCTGGTAATTAGCACTTGTGCAACCTGCCCAGCAAGAGCAAATGGTTCTGCTTCGATTTGATCAGCTCCCCAAACCATCTGATCATACGGGTGTCTGCCTTCCCCTGTCAGCACAAGCAAGGGGCTGGAAATATGGCTATAGCAGAAGATGGGATTAGCCTTTTCAGTAGCAGCATGGACTTAGAGCAGCTTAGAGCAATTGCAAAACTGTACTCTAAGGCTCAGCTTGCTAATACAGTAAATCTGGCCATCAGGCTCCTAGTATTGAATCAAAAAATGATGCAGCTAAATGATGTAGAGACCTGATCTGCTATGAACTTACTCAGACCGTTCAAATTTATTCCAAAAAAAAAAAAAAAAAAAAAAAAAAAAAAAAAAAAAAAAAGTGTTTTTGGTAGGTTAACTTTGTACCAGCAAGCTTTATGCTGAATCAGGTATCATCTGTCCTCTTGCAGCTGGCATAAAGTCAGCACGAGCGCGGCACTGCTCGCGTTGCTAAGTCGAACGGCAAGCGGCTGCGAGCCCACGCCTGACCCGGACCCCACGCGCGCAGCTGAAGGAGCTCACAGATGTGCTACGGGCGGCTGCTGAGCCCCGCTACCCCACAGACCCTGTGGGGACAGGCACGGAACTTGTAGTTGGAGCTCGCTGTTGTAGACCTGATCCTTCCGAGGCGGCTGCTGTACCCGGCTGTCAGGGAAGTCAATGTGACTTGAACAGATTCTCTGCTTGCAAAGGACCAAGCCTTGCACCAAGAGCCTGGGAAACAGCAGCAGGAACAAGTGCTCTCCAGAAGGATGGCCAGCTCACAGAAAGCACTTGGTATGGGGTGGGGGGTGGCATTTGAACTAGGCTAAGCCAGACTTTTCCCCCAACATACAGCAAGACATCACATATACGACAAAATTGTGACCAAAAGCAGGAAAAACTAGGCTAGCAGAAAAACTAGGCTAGTGTCGCACTGTACCTGACTGTTCTTGATTTGCTCAGGTGCTACCAAACATCCTAATAAAAGACATACTTATCCGCCCGCATATTCCAGGAGCTAGATTTAAGCTTTATTTAAAAATAAAAATCCAGCCTCGCCTTTCATTACTCTGGTTTACTATAGCACAATATTAACATTATCCTGACTGGAACTTTGTCTGCACATTAGTATTAGCGATAACGGGCAGTCAAGCCTTTTCTTTTCTTGGGGTCAGCTTATAAACCTCTCATCTTTATGCTGTCAAGGGTAAGGGAAAAATGTACCTCAATAGCAACTTTAAAACTAAACTCGCAAATTACTACCATTATGGTAAGTGCTAGATATCCCACTGTGCAGTTTTGCTTTGTGAATTTTTACCTTCTCCCATGCACACTTTTAGCCGCTGATCGCACAGCCTTTCAGTGTTTTCTGCCTTTTCCTTTAAATAAACTGGCTCTGGCTCCTTCCATCTGGTTCCCCTTCCGTCAGCAACCCTGCACCTGTTCACACCTCCTCTCCTGTTGGATTCCACTGAACATTTCCTCCTCTGCCAGGGCTATTCTGGCACTCGCAACCTTTCTGTCATTCAATCCATCTGTCAGAAGTGAACTTTGTTTACCGCAAGCTTCTGCTTTCTTCTTCAAGAAGCAAAGCCCCTCAAGGTCATTGTCAAATGAACTGTCGGCGTGGATTTAAATCCACTTCTGCTAACCAGCAGAAGACGAAGTTCTTTACAGTTCTGCATTTGTGAGGATTGGTCTGGCGTATAAGAAGAAATCACACCAAAGTAAAAATAATACATCTTAGTGATCATTTGCTAGCACCAACAGCTAATACATTTCTCTGCATATCTGTGTCTCTCCGCAAAGACTGACAGAATCGCTTGGAAAGACTTTTAAAGCTATGCAAAGAAGTGGGCAATGCTTAATAAAAACACTGTAAATAAAATCACAAACGAAAATCTCTTGACTGGCAATTTAATGCTGCGTAACAAAGCTATTTACTATAAACAAAGGTAGAATAGGAACCTCAGAACGAATAAGATTACAGTAAAATAATTTAGAGAGCTAAAGGGGCCAATCATTTTAAATTATTTTTACCTGCCGAACAGTTTTTTTTTTTTTTTTTTTTTTTTTTTTACTTACCTACAGATGTTTAAAATGCAATACTTTAAAAATGAAATATTCCTGATTTTTTTTTCTGCTTTTAAACCTTGTAAAACACACACATGCACCTGTATTAAAATACTGCTTTGCATGCTGAGGTGAATTGCAAAGATTCTTTTATCAGGGCTGCGCCTAAATTCATATTGTCAACAGGATATATTATTTTTAGCAATTCCTGTGCCCATATTTCTTTTCACAAATAGATTCTGATAACCACTAGCTGCTGAATTATTAAATGACCTCTTCAACAGTCTCATTCTTCCAAAATAATAAATACCTTTCAATTCCCCCACATAGATCTTGGCTTCCTTCAAAAGTAAAAAGGAAAAAAAAAAGAAAGAAAAAAAAAGAATTATTTCAGCAAGATGAAATATGGTATCAAAAATAAAAAAATAAAATATATATTTTAAGTTTTATATACAATTATAATGAACCACCCATTTTATTACCCTTTTACCCAAAAGGAATTTAAAGTAAAGCTTTCTGGGAGCAAATCCAGAAGGTAATCCAACCTCATTAGCAGAAACACAGTTATACTTATGCTAGGTCTGAATTTGATGCTAATAAAAATTGCACCAACAAATATCATGGAAGTTTAGCTGAATAACAACGTAAAACTGACAGAACCTTGTTACCGTTACATCCTTCATATAGGGACTAGTGCCTGCATTTTAAAGGGAACATTTTCTGTGGCTATTAGCTTCTTTCTTAGGAAACGAAGGTGCACTGGAAAGGCATGGAAGAGGAGCTTAGGAGCAAGAACATGCAGCAGTGGCCCACCTGACCACAGAGAGATCCTTACTCTTTAGTTTGATTTAAGCCCTGTAGAAGGCACGTGAACATCAAGGAGAAGATAATCCAAACAGGTGCTCCTATTCCTGCAAAACTGCAGGACTTTGGATATTCACCTAGAGCAGAGAGACAACCATCGGTGGCGGGAGCGCGAAGCCGGCGCGGCCGGCGGCGCGGGAAGCAGGTGAGCCCTGCGGAGCCGCCGGCAGCGGGCGCAGAGCTGCTCCCGCTCGGGACAGGCTTCTCCCGCTCCCGATCTTCCCCCACGACCAATCACCAGCGCTAGGGAACTGAGCAAGGGTGTGACGAGAGCAGCGCGGCAGCCCAAGCAGGCGCGCAGGTAGCTGTGGGTTCCCTCCCCACACACCTCCATCCACCCCTGCAAACACTTTTTACAGAGTGTGCAGCCTATAGCACAGCCTATAGCAAATGTTCTTAAAATGTCAACTTTGATAAAGTCTCCTTTTTTTTTTTTTTCCCCCCCCGTAGCTAATAATTTTGGAAATAGAATCCTGCATAGGAGTATTAAAAAAAAAAAATACTGCATGTGAACAAAATAAACTTTCATTATATTCTTGAAAGCACAAAGCGTCTTTTAAAATTGCTTAAGTTAATTAAAAAAAAAAAAACTGCTGACAGAAAAAGTACATTTTTGCTTAGTGTAAAAATAATCTTTCAGATATACTTGAAGGAAAATTCCTACAATTGATGAAACAGAAATATTTCTCCAGCAGCATATTCAGCAAACATCCAGCAGGCTTTAACACGTGTGTCTGAAAGATTTTTAGGCTTTAAAAAAGAATCATTATCCTGTTGTCATTAGTCACACACAAACAGAAAACCTAGTTTGAATGAGATCAAAGTAAATAGTTGATATACACGCATAAACTTATTACTGTTAGTGCTGAATAATAAATGCCCAAAACAAAGACCTTTTAAATAAGATGTTTGTTTTCTATAGCAGTTACAGTCTCTTCTGCATTTTGTCTGAATTCACTGCTCGCTCGGAAGCGCCTTAAGTATCGATGCTGCTCCTGAGCGGCACTCTGCACGCAGGAGCAATTTGGCTGCCTCAACAACCTGATGCGATGTATAAAGGATGAAATCATTAGAGAAATGCAATGTGAGCAGTTGCAGTTCAAAAGCTACAGAATAAAAAATGAGATAAAACCAAGACAAAACTCTGCAAATGTATTATTGCCTTTTCCTTGAGAAATTTGTACTGTAGGATAAGAAATTAAATTGTTCACCAGGTTTTAAACTTTGTGAAAATGAAAAAAGGTGATTTACAAAGACTTTCGTATCTCAAATTAACTGATGATTTTAGATTTCTCCTTTATTTCTGTATTTAGATTTTCTCTATTCCTGTTTTAAAACTTCATTAATGGCCTTTAAATATGTGTAGTAATTTTAAGTGTTTAAATAAATAATAAAAAGATATTTAAATAATTGTGTATTATTTTGAAGCAAAGCTCAGAAATTTCTAAAAGCCACTGCCAGAAGACGAGAGCCCCGATTCATTTCAAATCATCCAGTATCACTCTTCGTAAAGCAGCATATGGTCTTACCATGGCAGGTAAAATATTTTACCTTCTATAATAACGCAGAGCAGCTAATTTATCTACATGCCATATAATGAGATAAACAATTTCAGCTGCACTACAAAAAAACCTGCAGGCAAGGGAGATATGCATCTCTTCCCCCCTCCACTCTATTGATTTTTTCTGCCTATACATTCAGTTAATTGCTAATAATAGAGGTTATTTTTTCTTCCATCTCCTTCTTCACTACCTTAAAGCAAGACCTTCTTTGCAGTTGTAGAAATATTTGTAGTTTCTACAGCTGCAGGACAAAGAACTGAGAGATTTTTCACAGATTTGCTCAGGGAAAAAAAAAAAAGGAAAGAATTAAAATTAAAAAAAAAAAGCTTGCAAGGTTCTGAGTAAAGCAGAGTGAATGACAACTTTCAAAGCTACCACAATCATTTACTAATGTGCTGCTATATCAAATAAGTCTAATTTTTTTTGACAGCACCAAATTAGATTTATTGCAGAAACTGCTGCATAAATAGCATATGGCTGTGTTATACCACCTATTTCAAATCCCTGTAATGTTTCCTCCCCTCCCCGCTCAAAATGAATAATTGAGCCAAGTTATAAACCTTCTGCAAGAGAGACATACAAGTTCAAAAGCAGATGCAAGAGATGCAGATTTCTTTGTTAGAATTGTCTAAAAAGTGTCACCTACTGCAATGAATCAAATTGGCTACTAATAAGTCAGGTTTCTCCTCTTATACTTGGGAGTGGGGGGGTTATCCCCTTCCTTCCTTGATACAATTTTGCGTTTGCTTCCCTTCCAAGCGGACAGTTGTCTGCACGGGGCACGACCCTCTAATCCTCCCTCACATGACGACCCCTTGCTCGCACAAGAAATCCTGCCCATATTTCCTCCTCGCACGAGCAGGACCGCTCCTGCGCCTCCCGAGCGGAGGGCAGGGGCCTCCAGGCGCTTCGCACGAGCTCTCAGCACCTCTGCCCCGAGCACGGCCATGGCAAGGCTCAGTGCCGGCGCTGGGCAGGCCGGAGCAAGGGGCCGCCCTGCACCTCGCCAGGGGCTCCCCGGCAGCGGGGCGGCCTTCGCACGTGCTGCATCCAGCCCCTGCCCCATCCAGCATCCTGCGCTCCTGCACGCACGCAATGCCCGAGCCGGGCCGTCATGACGCTGCCAAGTAGCGGAGGAAAACAGGCAACGTTATCACGCGCGGGGCCTGGCGCGATGGTGTTTGGGCAGGTCGCGGGCAGTGCGAGCTGTGAGGGCGGCAGGCCCCGTGTCTCACTGAAGTTTGGGCTCGAAAGACACGGCAAGGTCTTCTCGCGGCGCCCCGGGCGCACCACTGCACACATCGGGGCGGGCTGCGGCCTCCCCGCCGCTCGGCGCGCCGTGGTCAGTCCTCCCAGCTGCCCTATCTGTTACTGTCTGATTAGTTCTGCTAAGGAGCCCCTCCCCGGCCAGCTTTCGCGGCCATCTGTTCGGCACGCGATGGCTGCAGCCCAGCAACCTCGCGCTGCCCTCCTACCTGGCACCCGGCTCCCGGCCTTACCCCAAAGTGCTAACACAGGTTCGCGCTGCTGGCAGAGTCAGGATTTCATTACTACTACTTTGACAAGTGCAGGGTTGTTTGTAATTTCTCTTTTATCCTGATTTTGATTGTACAACCACCTCCCACTGATTCAGTTTGCTTCAGTTTTGTTGCTCACAGATTTTACTCTCCACATTAATCTCCCTCTGGCATGTTACTGCATCTGTTCCCTTTTTTATTATTAATTTTCAAATTCCCACCATTTTTGACAAAAAGGAGGTAATCTACACTCTGCTTCTGCCCATTTCATTTTCTTTAATTTGGAAGATAAGTATGAAAGCATGCCAAAGAAGTTAATTCTCCGTTAACAGTTTATTTTCTGGCATCCCAGTGCCTTTGTATATGAAAAACAGATAGAAATAAATGTTGACTGAATCACAACAACAGTCACAACCATCCCTAAATTTAATGAAAAGTAAACATATGAAGCAGAATCTAAAAAGTTTATTAGGTATCAAGAGTTGTTTTGTGTTATCACTCCTCCCTGCATTTTAAAATAATGCTTTTGCACAAAATTAACGCAATTTAAACAAAAATATTAAGAAATCAATCACAGCTTACACCTCAATTCTGTTCCCCCCGTAGAAGTGTTACTGGTCCTTTCACTAATCAGTCAGTCTAGCAACATGAAACATATCGCAACAATTTAATATTAGTAACAGCATTTTTCTTAGAATGTTATATCCTTTCCAGCTTAGATGATGGGCTGTTTCTGACATGCTAAAATTGTTGAAAAAGCACCACAGTAAGTATGCTGCTAGCTAACAGATGTCACTAGAAAAACCCAACAGATAATGTTAGGTACTGTTCAATTACATAGATGGCTATGTATAGCCCCCTTCTGTAAACAGAGAAGTTAGCTTATATTTTAGAAGATAATAGCACAGCTTAAATGCGTCAATCGAGGCACGAGGCACACTGCAATACTAGCAAGGAATTCTGGTGACATCCAAAAGCACGACAGCAGAGCCTCTGTGATTAACTAATGCCACAAGAACCTGGAGGTGGAATGAGATTGATGTGCCTTATTTATTATACATGTATTACAATTAATGTTAATGGAGTTACTGAAACTAGGCTGCTAGAAGCACTGATCCACAGCAGGTATCTGAAACCACAAAGGCTACAGTACTGCTAAGAACAACTATGCACCCAACGTGCCACTTACTTGGACATGCTACTTTCTAGAGATGTTTCGTCATCTGATCTTTAAAAATGAAGAAATGGGGCAAAAAAAAAAAAAAAAAAAAAAAAAGAGAACCACATAACTGCAAATCGAGAACTGAAACAGCCACTGTCCTTACCATAATATAGACCTTTATTCCCTCTCTCTCTCTTTTTTTTTTTTTTTTTTAATGTTTCAAGAGAGTCAAACAAGTATTCAGATTATCTTGGCAGGTCACATATCTGGAACTCTAAGCATGGTTTCTTCTATTGTTTCAGTAATTTTGCCTCATCTAAAAGGTGACATTCAATACTGCTCAGTATGGTGCATACCAGCAAATAAAATACACTTGCTTCAATTATATCTCCCAGCAAATTTGATGACATTTTAGTCAAACATATCATGAATCTCCTCTCTGTCTCCATGCCTGAGAAAAGGAAAGGTGTCACACGAAGTCATATTTTGGGTTCAATGACTTATGCACTGCTTCAAACTTATTCGACTTCATAGGCATATGCAAATAGAAACCACATCTGATTACAAACCAAACCATTCCTTCTGGTTGTAACGAAAATAGGAAATATTGTTAATGATTATTCTATTACGTAAAAAGAGTGAAAAAAATTATTAAATGAGATGACATGCTAAAATCTGTGCAGATTGTTAATATCTTGCATGTTCTGTGTAATTTTTTCCACTAGCACAGTAACATGATTTTTAATAATTATTTTCTCACGAACCAAGAACAACAGACCTGATTCTCTGAAAATAGACTTAGATAAGCTTCATTTGGCAATCACATTGATTTGAGAGGTAATTTCAGAAGATTCTTCCATTATGATAGCTTTCCTGTAAGTACCCACAAAGCTGAAACACCAGAAGGGAAAGAAAGAAAAACATAAAGGAGAGTCTAAAACCTTAAAATATAACTTAAAACAAACATGGTCAGTCTCATAGCAGTACGAGGCCTGTCAAATTACATGACTGATAATCAATTCATCAAAACTATATTGCAAAAGGTCTGTATTTTCCCAGTCATTTGGGAACATAGAAATCTTTGCTATTTAGTAGATGTGCATTTTCTGCTGTTGAATCTTATGCTGTGGAGCCACGTATCGCTCCACACAGTCCTCTGTTCCATACTGCTCCATCACAAAGGTTACAGGGAAAGGCAAACCTAAACTCTGTGGAAATATTTTAGAATAGCTAACTGTAACCTTTTTTTCACAAGTACATTTAATTTAGAAATCATTTAGTTGATATATATCATCAGTGTTTAAAAAAAGGATACAATATAAGAAGTGGAAGTTCGGAAGAAAGAATAGTTTTGCAGAGATTTTCTTTTTCTCTAGGAAAAGAAATCTAGACTAGGATTGCGTATACTTTCTCATTAATCCTCTTACCTACAATATTCATTGTCTGCTTTTCATATATTTAAATCCAATGTTTTCGTACACATTTTATTACTCTATTTACAATATCCAGAATCAACTTTCTCTTTAGTAATATACCAATTCATACAAAACAAAGGATCCTCAGCAACCTCTACTTTTTGTCAGAGCAACTTAGTTCATTCAAGGCAACAGAAAGACTATCCACAGTGTGGCAGTGGTACAGGCCTCCTGCAAGTCCAGCTTTGTGAAGAGACTTGGATTTGACCAGCTGGTTCTGTCCTGAAAATAGGGAAATCTGCAAGATGAGGCCAAGGCCAGAATACCCAAGAGACACACTAAATCAGTGCAATTTCTGCAGCAGCCTCCCATAGGCAGGACTCTAGAGCTTAAAATCTGTTTTCCTTGGCAAGTGGCACAGTGAATGAGTCTGTAACTCCCATAGGATTGCCATTACCACTACCCTTGAACTATTTTCACTAGCACAGCTGCCATTTTAAGTGAAAGAAATAGAGAATAAAAACAGGCAGACTGCAAGTGAATCAAGTTCAGATGCTAAAACTATGGATGCATAAAACCATTAAAAACATGGTTTGCTTCACAAAGCAAAACTCTGGTGGCACTACAGATTTGTAATTTTTTAAACTTTCACTAACCTGGAAAATCTGTTCTGGCAGGAAGTAATCTGAGAGGAAGAAAGAGTAGATGCTGGGGACTAGTTTAATTTTTGTAGTAGATCTTTTCCTCTGCAAGTGTGGGCGGAAGAATGTGAGAACAGCTCTAACCCAGCCCTACCAGCATAAGTAGGTGAGGACAACAGGTAACACCTCAGGAGTGATAAATCTCTCATTATTATTATTTTTTTAATGGTGACAGCAACATCACCAAATGTATTCCTGGAAAGCAGTCACACACTCAAAAGATAAGTATGATGGAAGAAGCTACACAGAATACGGAACTCTAGATTTCGAGGAATATCAAGGAGCAGGATCTGATCTGACTTCTCATGCTTTAATAGGTAAAAGTGTTCTGACAATTATACGTCAGTATAGAAAGCATATTTTAACACTTACATGCAAAGACCGTATCCTGAATGCAAATTAATAAAACAAGAAAGAAAAAAAATAGACCATAAGAGTGGTCAGTGTGCTGCAGCATCTGTCTCCAGTAGGTGTCTATGAAACAGTATCAAGACAGGCAAGCACAGAGATTTACTTCCCCAAAATACTGTTTCAGCCTCCAGTGATTTGCAGCTCAGGAGCTTTCTGAGCCAGGGATAGTAGATTGAAAAGCTGCTTGAATCATCCATACACTAGGTATTCAGCTTTAAGGACCACGCTGTGAAAAAGTATCAGTGGTCCCATTTTTAGAAGTTCAGTATTTTAACAAAAATATATTGGCTAGTCAGATTTCCTCCAAGATATCCAAAGCCCTATTGCATATAATCATCCTCTTGCTAAAAGCAGTTTGGTAAGCCATTTGGTTAACTATCAAAACAAATCATTATTAATAAAGTTCTGCTAAATCCAAAGTTTGGATATCTTAACAACTCACCCCAAACTTTTTTCAAGTTCATTAACCTCTAGCATATTTTTTCTCTAAATACAGGCTGTCAGAGTGGTACTTTCTTCCATCTGTTAAACTACCGTGCTCTGAATTGCACAGAAATGTAGCTGAATAAAAAAAGCGATTCATTGAATTTAATAGTTTATATGAGACTATTTTATTTCCATTTACTCAATGGCAGAATTCTCACAAAGCCTGAAGAGTACAAGACTTGGATAAACATGCAAGCAGTCTGTTAAGTGATAAAAATCTGAGTTCTTTTTTTTTTTTCTTTCTTTTTTTTTTTTCCTCCCCTGTGTAAAATTTAAACTAAATCAAATTGTTTCTGAAGACTGAATCAAATTGTTTCTGAAGACAATAAAAGACTTCATAAAAGCCTACAGATTTGTTTCTGGATGTCCACTCTTGGACAAAAAAGCCTCAGAAACACACAAAAAAAGTTGAGCCGCAAAGGGAAATATTCCTACAGATGCCAAAATGGAAACTGAAAAGAATTATTGGTGAGTTAACCTCCTGAAGTTTTCTAGCAAGGCATACCCAGTAGTAGAGTAAATGCCTTCGGGCATTTTCATTCCATTCTTGGATGGGATAAACTCATGGAAAGTCTCACACTGTTTGCACTGTGCCTCCTCTCGACTTTGGAAAGTCATTTGAACATACTTTGAACATGCTGTAAAATTGCTTTTTGACTGTTTAATCTTTCATGAAGCTCAACAGTCATGTACATTGATATGCTCTTGTCGTTCTGCTGCCGTAGCTTCACATTATCAATATATGAATTCCTATGCTTTAAGGTGCCATACAATATGATCTAAAATGTATTTTAATATATCTTTGTTCTATCAAACATGACAAGAACAGAACACAATTGTGCTTTTCGATGCTCTTTCTGCCCCGAAGTACACCACTGTAGCTAAACATTGCCTATTCTTCACCCTAGTAATTCACCTTCAGAAATCACAGTTCATAGCTCTTTTCTTTTTTCTTTTCTTTTCTTTTTTTTTTAATTTAAATCTCCATTTTTAATATGATTGGGGGCTGCACATGTAGCCAATAATTTCAAGTACCTATAACAACTGTTGGGAAGCCTGTGGCAAAAATTAGCAGAATGAAATTGGTACTATAGCATGTAATAGGATAAGGGGTACCTGGTGAGGTGCAGTTGGTGCTCAGATTTACTCAGCAGTTCTGTCAGTTTTAGACACTCCTCTCTGGCTCCTGTCACATCCTGCTGGGCTTGTTCCAAACGCTGTTTGTTTCCATGCAGCTCTAATCCCAGTTTTTCTATTTTCTTAGAAAGACATATAACCAAACAAAGTATATTTAAGAAATACAGAGAAAGACATTCTAAGACCATAAATCTTAACATGATCAAAGATCCTGAAAAATAAAGCATTTTGTTTTAGAAGTTTATACTAACTGAAGACAAGCAAAATAAAGTATTTGACATTCTTAAGAAATGTCAAAATCTGTATCATATTTAAATACATTAATACAGAATCAATATTATTTCTTTAAGGCTTAAGAGATGCATATATTCAATGATTTTCTGATTTTCCCATCTAACAGTTTCCATATTTGTGTCCAGAGTTCACTGTGTTTGAAAGCCAATAAGCAGAAGAGCAGTAGCCAGCTTCAGAAGTCACTGGACGTACAGTAGCTCTTGTGTTCATTTAGTTTTCTTGTACCACCTATTATATAAGCAACAATACGAAGGAATTTTGTTATATTCACTCAGTGTTATACAAGAGAATGAAGGTGTTTGTCTGTTTTGTAATTTTAACATTAGTAAAAATAACTTAGACTAAATCCTACAAAGTAGACATTGTTAATCCTTTCATCTAATTTAGCCTTATATATCAACTAAGTAAATCTAACATGGTTAATGAGTCCACTAATTTATTACATGTAACCATCAGTGCATCTGCATGACTAGCATCTTTGTTTCTAGTGAAAGCATATCAAACTTACTATCTGCAGTTGTATCATCATTTCAAAAATGTAAACAATTTTTTCATAAATATTCTTTAAGTGAAGATATTTTGCTCTAAGTCCATTTATAACAGATGTATTTTTAAGAACACTTTTGCATCATGATACTGAATTCTGTCCTAATGATGCTTTTAAGCAGGCTAATGAAACACTGAATAAACTAACAATGCTTTTTTTTTTTTTTTAATGTAATAACTATTCTGTACTCACTCCCTACACAAATATTTACTCTTCATTGGATTGAAGGGAACTTGCATGTTTTTCAAGTCAGCTAAACTGGGAAAAAATAATCATTTGTGGCATAGAATAAAATAGTTCACAAAAGTAGTTAGGGCCGAATAGCTATTTTATTTAAATTCATACCACAACTTATTTTGTGTTAGCTTCCTCATATAGAGGAGACTTAGTGGTTTCTTCAGCTAGCATAATATTCATTCGAACATCCTAAAAAAATGAACGAATGTAATTTGGTTCCACCTGAACCATATTTGTACCTAAAGCACCTTCATAATTATGTTGTCTCTGTTCTTCTCATGAAAATGTTAGCCTAAATGTTAACTTACTCTACAATAATTCATGATTTCTCAGGCAAAATACAACCTTCTCATCCAGGAAAAAAAAAAAAAAAAAAAAAAAGTTTTATTCTCTTCTTTTCTTAATTGCTTTACATTATCTATATGCTTTTTCCTTTTCAGACCTTTTAGAGAAGATCCATGAAAGGAAATGTTGATTAAAATTTGAATGCTGCCTTGCTTTATTACATAAACTACCTACCAAATGTAATCAATAATTTTAATTTCTAAAGCAAAGATAGAGATACTATATTGCAAAATCATTAGTGTCCCCTCAAAAGAATGCAACAACTTATTACACTGTTAAGAGTATTTTAAAAACAGATATGCAATGGTATTCAGATAAATAATTTAGCAGAGTAACCCCAGAGGTTTGCATACTGTCTTCTAGAACAGAAGTCTCAGAGGATTCACTATATTCTTCTTGGGAGCAGCAGTTCATTAATCTTATTTCCCCATTCTTAGTAAAGTGAGACTTGAGTTCTTCCCTGTCTTTACAAGTTAGAGAAGTTTTGCAATACTCTTAAAATGTGTTTCAAGAATACATCCATTCAGTAGACCTTTGAAAAACAAAAACACAATTTAGTTGAAAAGTATCAACTAAATATCTGAAAAAGCACAACTAAAACTGAGAGGATAAATATTCTACAATTATTCCTTCAGGGAAAAGTTTCAATGAACAGATGGGCTATACATTTTCCCTGGAGTTAAACAAGCTCAGGTTCTGACTCAGACCTGTAGAGAGAAGAAAATTCTAAGTACAAGAACCTCTGGTGAAAGTCTCCTGCCTCCATCAGATGCTCAGCCTGCAGGTTTGAACCCAAGAATGAATCCCTTGATTTCAGTTGTCACAAAACAAAAAATAATTCACAAACAACGATGCCACAGCAGAATCCTCAAAGATCAATAGGAGTCTTATGATTTCCATGAAGGTAAGTTAAGCAAGCAAGCACAGCTCTTGAAAAATAAACCACTTTACTCCTGTTACTTTCACCAGGAACCCTCAGATCCAGTACAGGTAAGATTCCTAAAGAAGAAATCTGGCAATGACCATGGCAGGAACAGTAATCAACCTCATGAGAAAAAAAAGATGGAGGAAAAGCATTGCTGCCCAAGATAACATGTTAACAACAACTCAAGAACTAGAAATGTCCCATTCAGGAATGCTGAAGGGTACCAAGTAAGTTTTTCTTTTCCAGACACAGGACATGGTTAACTAAAAATAACCTAATAGGAGCCATGCATCATCATGGAGAAAACACCACCCCCATGTTCTAAACGTTACAACTTACATCCTTTTCATAACTCAAGTAATACTTTAGCACATGTATAGTCTCAGAACTTTACCAGCTCATGCAACAAAAAAACTCATCTTTTTCCTGAAAAAAGACGTTAGTCCCACACATGTGGGAACATCCTAAAATATGTCAAATCAACACCATCACTAGAGCATCGCAGCATAAGTGAAATTCAAAATGCAGAGAAATTTCCAGAATCAGTAAGTCCTCTTCACTGTTCCTGCAAGGAACGATATCCGGCAACGTCTTTCTAAAACTATGCAGATTCAAACTAGTTTCCATATTACTTTTAGTTCCTATTTCTTCTCCTGGAAAGCTGTAAGCAGTTCTGCATTATAGTTGCTATCTGGGCCTCAGCTTAATTGTAGGGAGAAACAGAAACAAACCACTAACTAAAGTATTTTGATGATAACTCCACTTCTCATGCAGCGTTAATTTGATCCCTCAGTGCCTATCACTTGTGATACAGCTTTTTGCAACATGATCAGATAGTATTTCTTCAAGATACTTAACTTTTCAATGTATGTGAGAGACAAGGAATAGTGTGCAGAACTGCAAAAAGACAGATGACAATCTTGCATTTAAGAAAATCTGAGACAGATTTTCAGTATAACAAGGAACAGAATTATCATAATGTATATGTACAACAAGACTACATTAGGGTTGGAACAGGCAACTTCTGGTGCTTAACTCTGCAACTTTAATATTCTTGTTACTTTAGGAATATAAATTTGAAATTATTATTTAATTTTTAAAATTATTATTCTGTGCCTTGCATTGCAGTTGCCTAAACTCCCAGCAATATCAATAGGCACTGCTGTTGCAAGATGGCAGGTTAAGCCTCAGTAAGAGAGTCATTGCTATTAGGGAACTGCCACACGTTAACACCATTCCCCATGCACACGCAATTCATTTTTGAAAGCAAAGACCGAAGTTGTACTACACAAAAAGTAAAGTACTGGTGAAATAGGACTGCAATACAATTTCAGTCTGTATAAATTATTCTTTTTTCAGCATTACAACCTACAAACATTTGAGTTTTAAGTTCCTCTTTTTGAAGTATACAGTACTCTTGGCGAATCTGTGCTTGTAACACTCAAAATAAGCATTTCTTATTGCTTAGGATGTAATTTCTAATCTAAACATAATTTGATTTTCACATGGCAGCTTCAGGTGAGTACACTGTGGAGCTGCTCATTCAGTGAAATAAGCGTAATTTACTGGAAAATGTGATGGTTTTTTCAAATACTGGATCAATCTTTAAGCAGTTACTCCATGAATTATTTTCACCTAACAATGCTTATGTGTGTGGTAAAAAAAAAAAAAAAAAAAAAAAAAAAAAAAGCTATTTAATTAACTACACATCTCTCTATCCCTGATAAAATCTGATAAAATAAAGTAATAAAGTCATTCTGTTTAAAATGAGCCAAATTAAAGATTAAAATAATTATTTAATTCTTTTCATACTTATGCTGATTCTATTGTATGTTGAAAAATGCAACTTTAAATTCCAAACTAGCAGATGTTTTTCATAGAATTTTAAATAGCAGCAAAACTGACACAGAAGACAAACGCATCTTTTACAAATGAGAATGATTAAGCGGTGATAAAAGAACTCATACTCCAAAATAAATGCAGAAAAAAACAACTTCAGAAGCCTTTTAACAAAGCAAAAATATACTAAAAAAAAAGAATTAAAAAGTGATTTATGACATCCACTGTTGTACCAGTCTTCTTTTATATCATGTAAGAAAAACATAGACTACAACATAAAAAATAATCTTGCACTGACTATTATACCATAAAATACATTCAGGAAATAGTTCTGAAGGGAAAGATACTTTAATGAGTTTACCTTTTTTTCATGCTTTATTCTGTCTCATAACCAGAAAAAATGAAGGGGCATAAAAGAGAATCAAAATTAGAGAAAGAAAACAAAGATGAAGTAGTAAAAAGTGAAATATTTGCTATTTTTCTGGTATTTACAGGTACATCCCTAAAAGGCAATTAACACCTACAAAATCACATACACATTAATTTAGTATGTAGTAAAATTTTAGAGGCCCTGATGCTCAGGTGCTTAGTTTCATTTACTAAAATAGCCCTTCAAGGCAATGAAGTCAGTAATAGTGTGCAGGACTGAGGATATAATTAAACTTCTTAAAAGAAGTGCCAGCAGCATAGTCATTCAAGTACTCTTAAATATGATACATAAAAGCAACAGCGAATTTTTGCAGGGAATCCAGCAAAAGGTTGTTATAAAAGTAGCTGGGATTTCATCTCATTACTTCCCTGAAAATACCTGCTTTCAGTTTGCCAAAATATTTGAATTGCAGCACTGCCTCAGGAACAAAACTTCCAAACCCATAGAGATTATCACAACATTTTAACAGTCCATATAGCTGCACTAGAGATTAGAGATTATCAGCAGCCACCACCAGTTAAGAGAGTGGTTTTTAACTACAGTAGAACAAGACTTTTTTAATGTCTTGCGCTTGCGGGGGTGGAGCAGAGATGCTTTGCTTGCTGATAAAATAATTTGAGAAAAGCAGGGGCGCACAGAGGAGAAAAAAAAAAAGAAAGTGGAAGGTTACTTGGTCTTTATTATCAAGAAACAGGAAAGGGCAAGACTTATTTCTTTCATCCTTCCCAACACATATTTGAGATGACTGATGAGGGATTTTCTCTCTTCCTGGCCAGCATCAAGGACTATCTGGGAAGACCAGCTATATACTTACAACAGACAAATTATCATCGCAGCCTTTTACTTTTTTCTCTTGAGTAGGCTACTGGCACAATGACTATTGATGAGGCAACCATTTTTCCAGTCGAAGTAAAAAATACAGAAAACAAGTATTGCTGCAAGTATATTGCATACATAGACATTATGCACAAATTGTGGACTCTTATTCCTATCTTGGACAATATCCAATGCCCATGTATAATTTTATCTCCCCATAAACTAAAGGGATGATACAGCACGGGTGAAGGTCACATAAGCCAACTGTACCTGCGAGAGAGAAAATGCTGGTTACAAAGTGGGACTAACAGATCTGTCTCCTTTTAGCAGGCCAGCTGCTTCAGCGAAGTATCTCTAAATGCAGAATAGCACATAAAACTCTACTACTAGAAATGTCAGTCCCAGAGATTTTCTATATAAAAAGACGACCAAGTGAACTTAACAAAGGCTCTTTGTCCTACAGATCCTTGGATGATGAATGGATGGGTGACAGAAGAAAGCAATACTGTGGCAGAGCAGCAGCCATACCATAGTTATAACCAATCATTCCTTTCATTAGGCATTCTGGGACCCCATATCAGTGTTTTCCTCCCCAGTTTTGAGATGAGCTAGTAAGCCCCGTAAGGTCAGGAAATTCACATCAAAGCAAACCATCAAGTACTCATATATTACTCCTTTCTTACCCGTATTTGAGTTAGTGCATTTAATGCTGAAAACAAACAAACAAACAATACTGTAAAAAGAGGCCAGTTACAGTAAAAAGGTTATCATTTATTATTTTGTTGTACTTTCTTATCCAAAAGCAATTTGGTCTTGCTACTTCTAAAGCCTTATTACTCAAGGTCAGGCCATATAAGAAAATCATGTGCTAAGCATCTCAAGTTGTCTGCATTTTTCCTCCCACTATATAGCATCCCACTTTGATTCAAAAGAATTTATTAAAAAAAAATAGAACTTGAAGAGGATCTTCTTAGCTAATTGGGTCACAAAACCTTAAGTAAAAAATTATTACAGGAATACTGACTTCTAAATACAAAATATAAACCTAGCAATATTCATCAGGGTCACCAAATCTTGCAATTTAATTGAGTTTTAAAACATCTAGTGTTATTCTGAACATCCCAGCTTGTGAAAAATCTCAGTTTACATTTAAAGAAAATACCAGAATTCTCATGGCTCCAAAAAAGATCTGGAAACTTTGACTTCTAGCAATTAAAAGAAGAAAATATATGAGAAAAATCTCATCTTTTAAAGTCTGACTCACAGAAGCCCAGTACCTACTCTTGAGGAGACATTTCAATAAACCAGTTCATTTTAGAAGGCTATTGGTCTTGCATTGCACTGAATATTCCCGGCATTTTCAGGATATAGCTCAAATTATTGGCCTACATTATTCCTGATGAAGACAGAGTCAGTAATTTCTCAATTTATAATATCTGAATTTAATTACTATAAATCACGGATTTATGACAAATGAGATAAACATTCCCAAAATACCTTTTGGCAAAATGCTTTTGGACTACAATTTTGACAGATTTCTATTTATCTGCAAAATTGTCATTCAGTCTACAGTGCACTGAGACATCATTTAGGTTCTTTCATTTTATACAAAAATGATTTGACATGCAGGTATTTCCATTTGTTTAGGTCATGCATATTGACCTACAACTTCTTCAGTTTTGGCTCAGAAACTTAGATACGAGCAACTCTCAGTAATCTGTGGTATAATAGTTTTGGAGTTTTTTATTCTTTCACCTATAACATATGCAACAGAATTCTGCAATTCACCATTTCCAACCATGTCTGCTTTTAAAGACTGTATTAACAGAATGATTTCATAAAGGCTCACATTAAGGGCTTGGATTTGTTTCTAACAAAATATTTATCTGATTTCTCAAAACACAGTACAATAAAATTGAAAAGCTTCAGTAAGTTTCTGAAGTCGCCCTATGACTCTATTACAATGAGGCCACAGTTCCCAAGGGTGTAATGTGAACAGTGTGAACTGTCTAATAAGGAAGATGCTCAAATTGAATGGGCTACATGAGCCAATACTACAAACTGTTTTCACTTCTACATGCAGAAGCTTGCAAGAATTTATACGCCAAATAAAAAACATTTACAGGAAAAGAAAAAAAAAGAGTAAATGATTAATAGCATACTTGATTTTTATTTTTATGATACAGAGGAGCAAAGAGCAAGTCATGCTAATCTGAGGAAACGGTATTTTCATAGTGTGCCAAAAGTATGATTTCTATTTAAAATGTATAAATTATACCTTGGGGTACTTTCCAAACTCACAAAAGTAGCATTATAAAAGTGAAGTCCTGCTGTGTCAAATTAGGCCACACTTTTTTTTTTTTGTTCTGATAACAGCTATTTAGGGTAGGGTGTGACTTTTTGCCGATATCGCTGTGCTAGGACAACCCCTAGTGTGGACACCGCTTACTGCTATGAAGGTTTTATCCCTTCGTATCTCCTGTAAAGAGGAGATATGCTTTCCTAAGCAGGAAAAGCATCAAGTAAGACACTGTTACTGTAACACAGCTATATCCACAATGGGAGAGCTGGGAGAGGGGGGAAGAAATGAAATAAAAAGGGCAAGTAGGTTATGCCCCCTTCTAGTATCCTGGGCCAGATGAACAGATGCAGTTTTTGTGTGGAGAAGCTGTGTGCTGTACATCATCTTTTCTCCCTCCTCCATAATCCTAAGGCTAAGCAGGATCACAATGAATGATATTACAAAATACTTATTCCACTTAAATGGTATCATTGCTCATTGCTTCTTGATTTTTATTTTAAGGCATAGCCATGTCAAACATTAATAACAGAAAGTAACACGTTGGTGCCAGTATTTGTAATTAGTCCCAACTGAGTAATAACATAGGAAAAGACCTAACAGAAAAATAAAAATAAAATAAAAAACAGGAAGATATAAATTCCTTTAATTTCTAAAAATTATACAAATTTATCTTTAAAGAATATCATAAATATTGGCTTTTCCTACAAGCATATATATACCAGATAATCCCCAACTATACCCATGGAGATTTACTTCTATTCTGATGCATGTGAATAACTTCTATATAGTGATTTTAAAAATGGATTAAACTAAAATACTTCAAAACTAGAAGAAACGGCAAAATTAAAAATCCAGTCACACCTCAATAAACATAAGATATTTTAAATTCAGTAAGAGACTATTTGAAACACTATTCTTTGTTTTTAATGCAGAAAAAACTACCATTTAACATAGAACAGTACAATAACACTGTTTATACACTATTGTTCCTCTACTCTTAAAAAAAAAAAAAAAAAAAAAAAAAAAAAAAGTATTTATTATGAACAGATGGTGGCCAAGGAAGGTATCAACTCTGTTTCTTAGCCAGAAGGTCAGGTCATGGCTGAGAGACCAAAGAACAATTACTGTTTGCTATTCAGTGCCATATACGATGAAATATTTTTTTCCTTAAATACAAAGCTAAATGTGATTAAGATGATTTCATTTTATTTTATTAAAAAAAAATGCAATCACTTGTTAAAATTTGTTAAGCTTTGCTCCTTTTAATTTTTCTTTTAATATGTTAAATAATATAATACTAGGAACCATAAAGAACTTTCTTATTAGAAAGTGTTCTGAATGTCACAGTTGTTAAACAGCTGCTAAATACTTGGTCTGAGTATTTCAAAATATTTTTTTTAAAAAACCAACAGCCACCTTTGAACAATTAATTACTTTAAGTAATTCCTTATTTATACTAATAATCTTTACTGATAAGAACAATAGCCTGATCACCTCTCCTTAACTATGTCAAATTATAAATTATATTAAAAATTACCGTATTTTGGTGTATACATTCCCACACTGAATAAATACCAGTATGTCAACACATGAGGTTAAAATATTTAGTCAAATTTTGCAATTTGTTCAAGAGGCAATCCTGAAAAAAGTTGGAGAGCAAGATTTAAAATCCAAGATACTTCTTCACATCCTGTTTTATTTGTATGCCAAGATTATGCCAACTCGTTTATCTGTGATATCTGTCAAGACACAGACGACAAGCCTGCTTTGTTTTTTAAAGTGTCCTTAGGCCTGAAGGATGGAGGAAGAAAGAAAAAAAAAAAAAAGAAAGAAAGAAAGAGCCATCTCCAAAACAAAACACTTTTAAAGGCCCTTGTTTGTCTGGGCCATATGATTTCTTCAATAGATTAAAAAAACTATTTTACCTAATAAACTTTTTTTTTTTCCTCATGTGTCTTTTGATCATAATTTGAGATAATCAGTTAAGAGTTTAGATTGGAAATGTTATTAAGCTAATAAGTTAACCATCCTACATGAAGATTTTTGGGTGCTGGTCAGTAAAATACAACTTCAGAAATTCTGCATTTTTCTCTATGTATTTTTTTTTATAGAGGACTGATTTGTATACTTATTTACTAGAAAAGAAAATGTTTTAAAATCAATTGGATAGGCTATTCTAATTACAAGATGCCTATAATAAAAATTATGCTTATGTGCATTATACACATTTCTATGTGTATTCAGAAGACATTAGCAGTTTCATGTGAAAACCATCTCCTATGAGGGGATAATTAAAAGTTTGAATGCCTAGAGAAAAACTGACAGAGCCTCAACAAAAAGTGCACTTCCAAAGATGCAGGTTACTACATCTGCTCAAGCTATTTGGCAAGTAGGTTGCAAGTTACCCTGATAATCTTTTTTATTGAAGGATGTTATCTCACATGCCACCTGTAAGACATACACTCTTATTCTGCTGGTATAAATCACAATCTTAGATAATCAACAATTAATGCCTAGTGGAATTCTTATGTAGTTATTTTTTCTAGTAGGTTTTTTATTTTTTAAAAAACTTTTCTATGAATTCCTGTATTCATTAACATTGAATCTTTAAAGAAACTGCAAATGACAATCTTTTCTGACATAGTTAGGCTATACTTCGACTCCTTAATGTTTTGTCAGATTGTAGGTACCTTTTAAGGTGTGGGTTTATTTGTGAGAAAGAGGTGTATAGACATGTATACAGTACACAAAATTTAAGCACATTGTTTGAATACATATGATAGAGTAATTATATATGAAAGCATGGGATGAGTATTATGTAAAACTGAACATACGAGGGCTGAAAACAAGAATAAGATACCGAAGAGGTAATAGCTGGCTTGTTGCCATTAATTTAGAAACCGTTTAACACTAATAAATGACCACGATTAGAAAAACCAATCATTCCAACTTCCGAAACAACCCTACTTATGCTTCTAATAACTGCAAAGTTATAGCAGTATTATCTCTTACCTGGTCCTTAATTTCAAGCTCCCTTATAGTTTTTGTTCTGTACTCTCTGAGCTCCTTTTCTGCCTCATCCTTCTTCATTTTGGTTTGATTCAACTGATAGCGCATTTCTCCACACACCTGTTAGATTATACAGACAACATGATCTGTAGCTTGAAGAACCCATCGCCCAGGTTTGCAATCAGATCTTTTGGTGCCCTCTAGAGGTCATTTGAATCCAAGATATTTACAGATATTTTAAGACTACATATGGTAAATGTTTTTACATAAAAAGGTGGATCTGAGTTCCTTATATAGTCATTAACTTTGAAATATGCAGTGCCTTCTAGATTCAATGATATTTGGATCAAGATTTTGCTAAGTAAAATATTTATGTTGTAAATATATGTGCTACAAATACAGTTAAACTACAGTTGCTGGTTTTACATTCTTCTCCCATTCTCTTTAAAAACCCAGGAAAGTCTAAGTCAACACTTTCAAAACTTACAAATAAAGGATCTATCCTATTCCTATATAAGGGCATAGTTTCTTGTCTTGCCAGTTTTCCCTGGTAACACAGAAAATGTTTATATGTTAACACAATAATTTTCAAAGTTAGATCAGAGCACTATATTCTTAACACAAACTAAAGACACACTTTTTTTTTTTTTTTTCCAAAAACACTGAATTCCAAAAAAGGACAAAAAAAAAGTGATCACAATGTTTAAAGAAATTAAAGATCACTTCCACACACACACACACAAAAAATTCAGTGCTGTGATGACCACTCAGTTTGAGACAGAGATGTAGAGACATGTACAAATGAAACAATTCCTCCCACACAGCATCCACTAATGATGTACTGGAATACTAGTCTTTCATTTCTCAATCTAAGCCTTTTAACAGGCTTTGATCTTATCTGCCGGGAACAGGAAAGTGAGTGGATGAGCTGTCAGCTTTTTGTTCTTATCCTCTGCAATCACCTCTAATTTGTGACTGTTCATTTCATCTTAATATTAATCAAGCATAAATATACACAAAAATACTATCTTTCAGACCCCTTTAAAAGAAAAGTCTTTACTCACAGCTTCTCTTAGAGAACTTTTTCCAACTCTCTCCTATTTGCCCCACTTACATGCTTTCACCAAACCTGCTTCCCAAATGTGCTTCTATATGTGCTTTTAATTTGCTTCTGTTCCCCCTGTATTCCTCAATAATCTCTCCTATATTCAATAGCCCAAATTCAATTCTATTTTTCAGTCCCTCATCTCTGCTCCTTTTCATAGTTTTTCTTTAAAAAGAGTGGGATAAAAGGACTGAGATCACATCAACAAAACCAATTGTTATAACTTTAACGAGCAGCATCACTTATAAATTCAAAGCATGGAAGGAAAGAGAACAGCTTGTGAATTCAGCCTTGTTTAAAGAATAGAAGGCAAACAAGGTAGCAAAGTATTCAAATAAAGAAAAAGTTCTTAAATAAAAAAGACAATCAAAAAACCAAAATGAAACAAAATAACTTGATATCAAAATATCAATTTCAAAATATCAATTAAAAAACAAAACAACAATAACAAAAATGTAGGATGCAATTGAATGGATTGCCAACTCTGTCTTTCCACTTCCTCCTTTCTTCGTATGATATGTTCCTTCCTCCAAGGGAAATAAAAAACCACAGCCATCTTCTCCTTGCCTTCGGCTCCACCATACATAGTACAAATTGAGTAACACAGAAGAATCAGCAGATGGTGCTGTGCTAATAACTGATTTTTCAGACACCTTGTATTTTAGAATAAAGGAAATAATTATATATTACCTCAAACAGTTTTCTCTGACTTCCAGCGCACGCAGGGGAAAAAAAGTATTTCAGACAAACCCAAATTTGAAAAATATTGATATTTACTGTTTTAAATAATGGCAGAGTGTGCAAACAAGTATTTAGAATGACAAGACAACAGGGCTTACGCAGACAATAAAAATAGGCTATGGCAATGCATTTAAATCTTCTAGCTCAAGAGGTAGGACATTCCTCCAGGATATTTGAGACCTGTCAATTTGGAACAGAGACACAACCACAGGTTTCTGGCCTCTTGGGACAGTGCAGTAAAACTACAGCATAGACCCCTATGAGGTGGTCACTCTCAATCTTTCCTATTAAAAGATTTGTATCAATTGATATTAATTGAAATAAGGACCGGAACTCTGGTGTCATCTCTCCCAGGAGATTTCTTCAAATCAGTAGGACACGAAATTGCCCTTTCCAGCCCAATGGATATTTATACCATTGCCTTAAAAAAGTAGTGCTGCAGCACTATGAACCTAGCTTGAAAAAACTGAAAATTTACACTTCAGAAAGTTAAACAAATCTTTCAGATATTCCTAACTCACCTTTCAACTCATCATGATAAGCAAAACCATGTCTGATACTTATATATAAATGATTCTACCTTATTAATCTCCATTTCACGAGATGAAAATTGGTGCTGTGCTTCTTCTAACTGGTTAACTAGCGAGTTCTTCTCCCTCGTAATTCTCTCTACCTGAGACTCTAGTGAGGCCACGTTCTCAGACATAGCTGTCACCTTGAAGAAAAAAAAAAAAATTACAGTGAAGAAGTTCAACCAACCACTGAACTAATCTTGTGGGACTTTCTCCTTGCAACTGCAGCTCTGTATAAATAATATATTTTGAATTGCAAAGAATACATCGTAAGCAAAAATAGGGCAAAATGTGGCTAAATGATTGTGGAAGTGGGTTAATTATTTTGTATTAATTTATCATACAGTAATTTATTTGAAACTCAGACTAGTCTCCAGGAAATGTTAGTACAGACACAATTTCAGTAGTAGCAGGTTCCATTACTCTTGCAGTAGCTAATTAACACTATCCATTATACCTTCTGTGGACTAATTTTGATAAAATTGTGTTTCCAGAACTACAAGCTTACAACCACATTGCAACTGCAGATCTTAAATTAATTCTTAAGCTGAGACAATATTTCAGCACAGCAAATCAAAGCATGGAGCTGCACAACATACTGGTGTAGTATGCAAAAAAAATCTAATACAGCTCAGATCAAATTTTATTGTTATATTTTGTCACTGTTCAGCAAAACAGAGACACTTACCCTGGAGCTATTTAGCCCTGAAGCTGACTAATATAAGTGGAAATAATGGCCTTTGACAGTTCTAGGTTAACTTATATGAATTCAAACACAAATATAGAAGATTATACATCCATAAGTATTTTTCACTCATTATACATACACCTGATTTATGCATCATGCCAATTCTTCTCTTCAAACAAATCACTTCTTAAAAGTACCAATAAAATATTCACATGGTGATTAACTTAATGCACAGTACAACATTTCTGCAGTTTGATTTTTCCCCCAAAAAGAAAAAGCCAGGAGTTAAGCATAAGTAGATGTAGATCACATGTAAAAATTTATGATCTATGAAAAGTCATCCCATACTCATTCCTATTTACCAGGTATGACATTTTCATACTATTATCACTAAAGATTGCTTACACTGTATGTAGGATTTTAAAAAGACAAATGACTACGTCTTACAAGCTCCAATCAGTTCTAATAAACTACAAGCCTGTGGGTGATGGAATACAGTGAGATGTGGTGACAAAGAGAAGTGAACTTTATGCTGTAATAATGAAAGATATGAGATACTTGTCTAAACAGTCCATATTCTGGAATAAATACTCTCCTCTAAAGTAAGTCCATAATTAAATAAACTTGTAAGAAATACAACTTCCAACATATAATAATTACTGGAACAAGGAATTGCTTAAGATATCCTGGTCTTTCCAGAGCAAGGTCAATCTTCTATTTCAGTTTGTCCCAGCAACAGACTTCTGATGACCACTTGAAACAATTCACTTCCTTACATGACTGTAATATCACTTAGGTAATCTCTCTCACTCTACTTAATTCCTGCTTTATTATTTGGAATTGGAGCCAAAGGTTTTGACTTCTATACAACACAGCAGCTTTCAAATATTACCATCCACTATCTCTACCAAAGCATCTCCTCTATTTTGAGGAGCAGTTAAATCATTTGTCTTGTCCAGTGACTCTTCAGCTTGTGCTCTCCAGATTTTGGGATCTATGGAGTCTATTTCTAAAGGGAGACAATAAAAATAACTAAGAAAAAAAAAACCCCTACAGTCAGTGAAATTCACTTTATTGTTCCCCACAAAATATGGTTAAATAAGTTGCAACCCTATGAGAAACACTATTTCTATGCCTATGCTTTTTTTCCTACTCTTTTCTCTAATCATCATGTAAGCACCTTCTCTGTCAACATCTCACAGGTTTCTGCTATTAGCATAACATTTCCTTGGTACTCTCCCCCTGGACAGAAGAATTTCATGTCTTATATATTACACTAGGATTTAGAAGCCTAAATAAACGTGGTTACTAGGACTATGTTGTAATTGCCATGATAGATTCTATCTCATAAATTATATCTCAGAGAGTTTAAAAACCTAAAGCTAGAAACTAATCCAGTACATTTCTACTGGCCAGCAAATGAAGCATATGACTAGACCATAAGTGAAAAATACTGTGTTAGAATGCAATTAAAGTGATACTATAACATAAATATATATTTAGTGTCAAAGTTGTAAAGAGTCCTAATTCTGGCATGCGCTGATTTCTGAATGCCTTACTTTGCAACCTACTTAATATTCTTTTGAAGAAGCTATGTAAGAATATTGTATCGTACATTGCTTGGCTCTTTGCTATTTTGACAAAGTACATTCGAAAATACTATGCTAATTAAAATGAAAGAGCTTTAAAAACCTAGTATATATGACACAGCATAAAAAAATATAACCTTAGTTATTCATTCTAAGGATCACTTAGCTACTTATTAGTGCTTTAAAGCTGAGAAAAGAGTTATTTACTGAGATCTCTAAGCCAGAGATGAAATTTCTGCTAGAAAGACCAGCAAGGAGAAACTTTGAAGACTGAACAATCTTTATAATACACTCTTACCATTGCTGCCAAGTCCTCCCTTTCTTTCTTCATTTCTTCCCGCACTGCTTCTTTTTCATCATTCCTCTTATCTAGCTGGGCAACTAATTCCCTTTCAAGACGATTCTTCTGTCGTTCCATCTCACTTTTCAGCTGCTCACACTGGACTAAAGCCTAGAAAATTGTTGTTAAGAAGTTTTAAACAGCATATTTACCTACTACTTTCAGAGAAACTGATTTGCCTTTATTTATTTATTTAAGAAGTCATTTATGTTATTACAAGACATTTATGTATGCACTGTGTGCTACCATCTAGAACAGGACTAACAAAATGATAGCACATGTGTATGCGCATACTAGCCCTATTGTTATTTATAAAGCTATCACATTTAGAAGTCATGATGAAGACAAAATGATATGCAGAGTACATTTTCCAAATGAACCGAAGTTCTTCTAAAACTAACCCAATTATCTGACTTGCATTTAAAACATGCACTTCATTCAAGGCTAGAGCCAGTCTCTGTATGTGACTCCTTGCAAACAGTTAAGAGCAAGGTCACTGCTTTCTGCTCAACGGCACAATGGTGGGGGAAAGTGGGCAGGGGGACAAGTCAAGGTGGGGTTATGCATTTCTGCTTGCTCTCCCTGGTAACAAATTGCCAAGTGCAAAAGACTAAGACAACATCTGGCAGAATTGTGTAAAGGTACAAAGACATGATTCTTTTGATTTTCAGGTTTCTCAAATGAGTAAGATTAAGTAAGCATTTATGAATTTTCAGAGGAGTTAATCCAAAGTACTAAAACACAGGTGATACTCAAGGGAAGTAAGTAATTATTTTTTTTGCCTGAGATGGATTATCAGAATTCAGGAGAGTAAGTTTATGTCCAAGAAGCACAGAAGACATCATCTTCTAAACAAACTAGAAAAATCTATCAATTTATGTAGATGTCTCCCTGTCACAAAGATAACTAAGTGCTATGTCAACCTAAATGAGAAATATATTGCTTTCTTAAAGGAGAATCAAAGTACCCCAAAGGCAGCTTGCTAGCCATAAGGAAACCAGATTTTAGCTTCCTTAACATAAGATGTGGTAAATATTACTGAAATGAAATGAAGCAACCTCTGTTTAGGAACACTATATTGTTTCTCTTTTCTTTTAAATTAGTTTTTTGAACTGGTTATTTTCCTTTCACTCGGACAAAGCCCATATCTGGACTGTTCAAAAGTGAAACAAAACCATCCCTTTCACAGAAGGCTTTAACAGCCTCCATTCATTTATGTCAGCTCTATGGGGCACTTCTCAGGGCCTCTTTCATTTCAGTAGAGTCTACCTTGATATGGGAAATGGCTAAGTGGTGGCCACGAATCCTTTTCTATAAAACATAGGATCAGTTGTAATTTCGTAGACACACAAAACAGAATGCAACTCTACAAGAAATAAGTTGCAAGAAGAAATTTATATTTTGTTAGGTCCACTGTTTGGAATGAGTAGTTCAAATAACTATTCTTCTGTAAAGCCTAGGTTGAAAATACGTTCCTGGATTTGCTTGAACTCTGCAAGTTTAACCTTATCAGATCACCTCTTGGCCCTAAGTTTAGTAGAGAAGAAAGAGGCCAAAGGCTACAGAGACAACCAAAAGACAGAATAGTGTTTTTAAATAGCCAGTCCTCAAGTCATACTTGCTGTCAAATGAATGACGAAGCTGCAATTGTTTTAAGACATGGGGCTTCCAAATGCTAATTCCTTACTCTTCTGCTTGTGTGCTGGGTTGTTCTACTGGATGCCATAAGACTTACAGAGGAAAAACACTTTTGGCCTTAAGAGGTAGAACAAGACATGGGGGGAAAAAAAATAGCATATTTTATAGTTTTCAAAAGAAACACCAGTATCTGTAAGAAAGATAAATTCATGCAGGAGAAGTAAAAGAATTTCTCCCCTGTTTCTTCATATAAAGCAGCTTTTGAGCATGGAAAAGAAAGTACTGGTCACAATCTAGTCTTGTATACAGTATTTCATAACTCCTCACTGCACTGAGGGGGTGGCTAGCAGAGACCCTACTGAGTTGCTTTCCTTTTAGGACAGAAAATAAACAGTATAGCAATGAATTCCCATGTCATTAAAGGTTGTACTGATTTCTCTAAGTATGTTTTATTACTAGGCCATTATTCTGACAAGATCTGTACTGAATATGGCTTTGAATGGATTTTTAATATTATGATTAAGATTTCCAACAGCAAGATGTGGAAAAGAGAATGAGAGATACCTTCATTTTACTGCATGGATGAAAAAAAGGTGGGGTTCTGCAGTTTTAAGTGGCAGCAAGCTAATAACATGATATGTGCAGATCTAAAAAAGCAAACTTAATAAGCTATATAAAAATCTAATTATTCAAAACAGAATGAAACACGTAACTACCAGTAAGTGGTGGGCTCTGAAGGATTCTTTATCTCTCTTTAGAAAAAAAATGAAGGGTTCTAGTACTCTGAAGTTAACAAATATATAGGATTTTCAATTATTTTATATTTTCACTATTAAAAAGAACCCTGTCAAACACATACATGCTTATAGTATTGCACAAATAATACCTACTACTACTGCTTAATGAAACCACTGGACAATTATTTTATTAAAAACAATGCCATTTCATTGAAAATAAGTACTCCGATTCCACTGTAATTCACAAGTTACACAGTAGATGTCACTAAATATCAAGGAAATATTTTAGCTCCCTATCAGTAGATTATATGCAGTAATTAGGGCTAATAGAAGCATTAGATCAAAAGTGATTTTATCATTATTATTTACATAGTACCCAAATGTTTCATACAGATAGCATTCATACAGTACTTATCTTCAAAGAACTATGTTAGCTAATTAATCCTTGAACTGCAGTCTTTTGAAGAAAAAAAATTGCAGATGTTTTAAGTATTCTTTCAGGAGCAGTTCAGTAGCATGATCGCCTATGTCATGAATATCTTTGAAAATTCTACCTTCAATTTTTTATCATCCTGCAGTGGAATTTTATCAAAATTTAAATGATGGCCTAAGGATACAGTGCACATCATACAGCCTCAGATTATAATTTAAAAACCCAAATGTTCACGATATTCATTTAATGTTTTCTCATGTTACTGCTTAGAACAATTAGACACAATGCTGTCTGAACACTCCTTTCTTTAAAATTTACAACAGTGTAGCAACATGTGGCAAAGGTCTTACAAATGTATTGTCTCATTTATACGAGAATTAAGTAACATTGTAGCAGTTCTGAATATTGAAAAGCTTTCACATGATATCTACCTTTGTTTTTTCCAAATTGGCCTCTTCTGCCATTTGCACAGCTTGTTTTACTTGTTCATAAGCATTAGACTCTCTTTGCTGCATGTCTCTCAGGTTCCGTCTCACTGAAACAAGTGCATCCATTAAATCATCTCTTTCTCTGTATATGAGAAAAAAAAAATCCTTTTGTATCTTTCTACAGGGGAAAAATCAGGTATATAAATTATAAGATAATCAAGAGCCAAAGGCAATTGGGTAAGATTGAAATCAACATGAATTAAATTTGAAATTCAAAATACTTCTAAGAAATCTGCTTGGCAGGTAGAGAAGGTGTCACTGGCTTGTTGACCTGTCCTTAACAGCAGATTGTCAGTGAAATGGCCAGTAAAGGGTTCAGGTAATGAATACACCTAAGCTGACTGGCATCTGTTACTATTACAAAATAGGGATCAATGTTTTGTTTTGTTTTTTTTTTGTTATTGTTTGTTTTTTTTTTTTAAAAAAAAAAGGGGGGGGGCAGAGCTTTGAAAAAACAGATCCAAGCAATATAGAGTTATTCTAACGTTAAATGTAAAACAGGGAGGGGAAAAAAAAATCTTACAGATTAAATGTTATAAGACTGTTCACATAAGTAAACACACCAAATGAAAAATCAACAGCCTACCACAACTGAACTACTGAAAATAAACTAAACAAGGCTTCTGTGTTCCAGAATCTTCCTCAACTTCTTTGTTACTTAAGCTACTGAGATTGTTAGTAAATGGATCAAAAAGCAGTAAAATCTTATTTTATATTTAATCTTTTAATTGTTTCACATTTTGAAAGCTTAACAATATTAAGATAGTATAATTGTCTCAATTTGCAAATAATTTTATTTTACCCAAATGAAATTTCTCCGTGAAAATATTCTACTTCAGTTGAACAGCATATCCTAAACCCAAACCGTAAACCCAATCTGATCCAAGTAAATCCAAGGGAAGAAAAAAAAAAAAAAAAAAAAAGAGCCTTTTTTTTCTCCATTTTATTTTTTTCCAGAAAGTCCCCAAAGAGAAGGAAAATAAAGTAGAATTTGAAAAACTCCCCACTACAAAAAGATAGAAAATTTATGTACAAAATTATCCACTGGAATAGATGGTCTCTCTTGTATCTGTCCTGACAGTGTGAGAGGTTTTCTTGCAGAAAAAAAAATACAGGCTATTAACATACCAAAAATCTGAAGAGCCTTAGGTATCATAATTACAGAACATGGCTTTATTTCCCTGTTGAAAGAAACAGCAAACTACTAGGGTTTTCAGAATGCCTAGGAACTAATCCCATATTCCACCACCCACTTGAGTGTTACAACTCAGGACTCAATTGTTCTGTCAAAATACATCTCCATTAATGCAACCAGCTGCTACTAAAAATTGGCATGGTTTCCTGGAGGCGATTGTGCCTCACATTAGTAAGTACATACTCCCCCAAACCTACTTTGTTAGCCTCTCGATGGTCTGCATGTGAACGTTAGAATGAGTCTGTGCAAGAACAGCCTCGTGTTGTGCACATTTCAGACACAGACCACCAACCCGACTGGAATTTGTGGTTGCAGCAAGTGACTTCTGGTGTTTTAGTCTTCCTTCCAAATCTTGGCAGGTCTTCTGAGATTCTGAAAGGTCTTTTCTATTAAAAAAAAGAATCAAAAATGCTATTTGAACAACAATCAAACATGTCTACAGGTAACATACTACTACAGATATGACATAAGAACAGTAAGAATCCCTCTAATGTATGTTTTGTATTGTCATGTATTTTACAGATGTCACCAGTGTAAGAAAGATTTTCACAGAGAAGTAATAATTGAAGAGACCAATCAAAATTAATAGACAAAACAGAATGTTAGTAATTTGTTCCTTTCCTCTGTAAGCTCAGAAAATAGTTGTTATTCAGAAAATTACTAGATGAAACATATAGTTTTCCATACTGTTTTAAATGGGTAATTAGTCTAATAACAAGAAACACTATCAGCAGTGTAAACACACCAATATCCTAAGAAAATAAACTTTTGCTGTCTTACTACTGCTATCATTATCTCCACATGTATTGCCTACTTTTAAATTAACCAGAAATTGCCAATATAAAAGTCCCATATGCTTCCTCAACAAAATCCAGATGTATTTAGCACACTCGCTTTGACCTAGCAGTACATGTAAACTTCAGGTCAATCACTTCTCCAGGAAAACATGTTGGTTTTTTTTTCATAATTTCTCCTGATATATATATATTTATATATATATTTAACCAGGTGCTTTAAAGAATTTTCTCCAGAATTTTCAAGCATCTGACAGCCCAGGCAGAGCACAAGCAGAAGGGATGCTGACATCAGGAAGTTCCAGACAAATGCACACTGTGCACATATAGATCAATTTGACAAATTGTGCAATGAGTCCAAATCTTTTGGTGTGTTATGCAGGCCATCTGGGCAGCTTACATATAGTAAGTCTGACACATTCTGGTTGCATTGCATTTACTGTGCACATGATATGCACGCATGTACATTTCCATCTGGGAACTCTTCTGTGCGCCTTTTCCCACTTTAGTAGTTGGTCTATTAAATATAATACATACTATAAGAATTTGCTCCATATATTTTCTGAGATGGTCATAGTATAACTGACCTATATCTCAGAAATTTCAGTAGAAATAAACAAGTCCTACGTAAACTTATGCATTAGCTTAAAAACACTGAAAGCATTAGAATTTGTGACATGAATAAAATTTGGCAAAGGCAGAAATTGTTTTACTGAGCTTAGACTGAAAGACTAAGTCCCTCTGGAGAAAGCAAGAAGGTGTATTATACGAGTGTATCTTACACCTCAAACAAAGATGGACGTCTACTCCAGAATAACAAAATAATGAAGTGATTCCCTGTAGCTCTGGATCTCCATTACCTGCTCTCTCTATTCAAACTGCTGATATTTTGAGGAGTATATAAGGACTTATTTTTAGGTATTCCTGTGTTTGAAAGGATATACGTTACATGAATGGAAATACAGACTAAATTATTCAAAACTACATTTGTAAGGCTTATCATACAAAATATTAGAAAAAAAGTTATAGAAATTAGTTTTAGCTTCTTTTTCATTTTGATTGGACTATTTTAATACAGATTTTTTTTCCTTTTTTTTCCCCGCTTTCTCTGAAGAAATTAAAGGTAAAAAGGATAAAGACATTTTATAATCAAGTTCTGAGGCTCAGTAATTTCTATAAAACAATAATTCAATTGAATTTATAGGATGAATAGTATATATTGCTGATATTGCCACATAATTGCAATACATTCAGTTTTACCTTTAGATTTGAGAGAACGTCATGTCAAATTACCTTTCAGGGACACAATATCAGTCATTATCCATTTCCTTGCTTAGATTCAACTTAACAGTGGCTCACATTGTTAAAAGTTCATAATATTTTTATTAATTATTTAAAGAAAAAAAAATCATTTTTACCTTAGAGACTGTACTTGAGCATCAAGGATATTGACTCTTTCTTGATAAAGAAGTTTCAATTTCTCCTACAGGAAAGAAATGAAAAAAGGGGTATCTTCTGCTTTCTTCATAGGCTTGCCTTTATAAACAAACCTAGACATTAGCCACCTTCACCAATTTCATTGAAAATATAATTTTTTGAAATGTTAGTTTCAGAGAAATTCAAGTATTTTACATTATTATGAAAGTCTACAGAAGGAATGAGCCTCCTTATTTATTTCTGCACAACTTGTCAGATCCTCGTAGGGTGTTGATAGTACTAGCTCCACTGCTTTCAGCTGTCTACTATGATTTACAAAAACTGATCTTGTTTGTCAAGTTTGCCTTTGCTTTCCCTGAAGGCAGTAGAATTAGAAAAAGCAATTGCACCATTCTGAAGAACATGAAGTAAACCTACTTGTTTATAAATCTACTACCTGACAAAGGACTAGATATATAAATTAACTGTAATGTTAATTAAAGCAGTAGTGATGAACCAGAGAAGATTCCAAGAAATTTTGTCTCTTTCTGTGCTAGTGTGAGCCAATCAATATGATTCTCTTACTCCAACTATGACAGACCAAAGAGCACTTACTGAAAAAAAAAACACATGGATAAAACACACCAAAACTTGAGGTTAACCATATTTTTCCCCCTACAGATTGCAATGACAACCTTGAGTTTACAGCCAAAGAATTAAGTCTATCTGCCTCTGCTGTCTTCCTCCCTCCATCTCTTCCCAATCCCCTCAAAAAAAAGAAAAACAAAACGTAAGATAGAGAAAACACCATCTTTGAATCACTAGGGATCTTCTGTCTCTCAAAGCGTAACATATGTTATTCAGCATCTTGCTGATCCTGCCTTGCTCCATGAGCAGATAACTCATTGCTAAAGAGCTTGTCTGCAGGGCTGCTAAATTACAGCCACCAGTTCCCACCTGCCTGTGGGTACTGTTACTGCCAGGAATCTCACGAGCACTATAGACTGTGGAGCCATCACTGACATGACCCCCTTAAGCCAAGTCTTATCTCCGAGAAGCCAACATTTGCAGAGACAGCCTACCATCTGTGTCTAACTGGATGAAAATAATAATAATGATGGGATAATGAGAAGATGAGCTTCAAGGGAAAAAGATTTGACCTCAGCTTAAGATTCAGCCAAAACTCATCCCAAAAGTCTGTCAGAAAGTTAATCTTGGGAACAGCAGCAACAAAGACACACTGAAAGCTTATTTAAAGGTATGATCCTGCAAAGAAAATCAATACAGACCAGTTCTGAGTGCCATTTCTCTCCAACCGCCGCCGAGACCAAAGCCTGCTTTCTATTACATACAGGTGACGAGGTGATGGGCTGATACACACTACAGTCATTACCATCTACAGGCCAGGAGTTTTGAGTATTTGCCTAAAATAAAAATATTAATGATTCAGTTTAATTATGTAGTCTGCTTATCAACAATAATTACATAAGTATTAAATATTCTCATTTTCTTTACAGCAACAAGAACCAATAAAGAAGCTAATTTGGTTGGCAACCTCTGACAACATTATTGACAGTAATCCATGCTTTGAAAGTGTCATAAAATTGTGACAAATTCAGTTACAGGAGAATCATTTACACAGCCTTTAGTTAAAGGAATCAAAGTCTTGATTAAGGCAACAGAAAAATAACAACTTACGGAGGCATCTAGAAGAGTTTGTTCTCTCAGGGTGTGTTCTGCAGTTACAGATTTCAATTTCTGGTAGAGTTCCTCATTTTCAAGAACAACTACTCGTATTCGATCTTTCATCCCACACAATTCCTCCTATAAGATAAAGGAACTCGAGTAGAAGACTGCTCGAGACATTATCAGGCTTTTAAATATATGTTGAGATCAGGAGACTGATTCAAGGTATTAAAACACTCAATTACCTTAACTCTTTTAAAAAGATACTCAAAAGATATTTTTTAAATGAAATCTGTTAGATAGAAATGAAAGTACGTCTTTAAAAAGAAGAAAAAAAAAAAAGAAAAAAAGATAGCGTGCACTTATACATCTTTGAATACTCTTAAGCAGTACACAGGGTACCAAGATGTACAGTGAGGCCCAGTATCTACTAAACTCCACTGAACTCAGTTTTGTTCATCACAACAATCATTATGCTCAAGACAAAGTGTAATCCATTTTAAAAATAATTGTTCATGTTTAGGGAACCAGGGTTTTAGCAGGTAAAAATCAAAATGTTGCAAAATACCTTGCAGAACTTCACTTCTGCTTCTAGGTGGTTTATGTACTGGGACTGATCATTAATGATAGGAACAAGATCAGAAAGGGCAGGTAAATCCTCATTTGCAGCTTCAGGGGGCTTCTGAAAGAGGTAAAGAATAACATGTGTTATTTTCTGTTTTTCCATTTTTTGCAATAAGATTTTGATTGCACACAGTATGCTATTTACAGTTTACAAAAGCATCAGGTACCTGATTGTGGTGAAGAGAGAAATAAGAGGAATTTTAAATCTCCAATAAGGTAAAACTGTCACTCTTGTCAAAAATACACAACCACTTGATTAAGCAAACCCATTAAACAAGATAAAATCACTACTTGATTTGTAAATAATATTCATACCACTATTTAAGGAGATGATTTATTTTAGACAAAGATGGCAGGACATATTTTCTTTTAGAAGACATAAATTTCTTTTAAAAAAATCTATTTAATTATATATTAGTGTTGTGTATATGCATCAAAGAATATACCTGTAAATGCTAATTCATAATTGCCACAGAAACACAACCATATCTGTCATTTTAATACCACTACAGAAATGAATTAAAATGCAGACATTTTACTATAGATTGTGTTTATTAGAGAAATCAGTATTTTAAATGGCACTTCTGAAAAACTCTCACTTCCTTTCTAACTTTGTTCCTGAAAACTCTACTAATAGATGAAAAGTTTGTTACCCTCACAAATAACTACTGAGGGCAGATCTTGAAGAAAATCCCCAGCAGATGTTGTTCAAGGTGAAGAACTACCCCTCTGCCTTTTATTATTATTATTTTTTGCATAAATAGGATTTAAGCAGAGATTAAACTTGTCACCAAATTTGGTCAACACACAATCTCAATAGCTTTAGAATGTTTGCTCCTAAAAATACAATAAAAATGAAATAAGAATAAAAATAAATCTATCCTTAAAAATCACAATTCCAATGTTCTAAAGAAAACTACAGTCTTTCTCCTCATAACAACAGAAGTCCTTGTTAGTCTTATAGAAAGGACTCAGAGTAAATACTAAAAGTATTATTTGTATATATCATAATGTATAATTAATTATATAATAAATTATTATAATCTGTTTAGATACAATAGTGACATACCTTAAAAATAATTCTAATATAGTAACAATATTAAACATAAATATGCTAGTCTACAGTTAAACCATCTTTGAATAACAAAGACATTTAATAGCTATTATACCTTTATAATCAATTTAAAAAAATACTATCAAAGCCTATCTATTTTTCTTTCAGCATTGTTTTACTACGCTAGTTTGATATTTCATTATGGCAGACTGCATCCACCAAAAGAACAGTGTAAGTGCATTCTAGTGCTAGCTGACATACATGAATTGTTTTGATTCCTGAAGCTAACAAAAGCTGATCAATGCAAACCCTCAAGTCTTTCTGTTAAAAAAATAACGAAACAAATGAACAATAACAGCAACAACAAAACCCAACAATAGTGGATTGGTATAAGGAAATTGGAACACATTTAAAAGCTAACAGACATCAGACATTTGTCATACGTTGAAGTGCCCGTCTTCATATTGATCTCTGATAAGGGTACAAAATTCATATGAAGTTTGATAATAAGGGGCCTCTGAGAAAACAGCTCAATGTTGTTAACATAACTCTGTTTAATGCTTTAGAAGAAACTAGACTGATAAAAAAGTTAGCATGCCAGCCTTTCCTCACTAAAGATGGATATAAGAAGTATATTTGACAATTTTGTCTGAAACAATATTTATGAACATGATCCATAAATAAATAAATCCACCTACCCTATGGTGGAAATCCCTGGATTTTTTTTGTATTTAAAACAAAAACTCTAAGGAAATTCTCATTGTAATAACAAAGAAAAAAAAAAAGAGGGAAAAAGACAAACGTGAGACAAACATGGTGAACAAAAAAGGTAGTCAAACTAATTATTTAATTACTCCTAATCACAGCTTTGTATTTAGGCCAAAACTACCACTGAAATAGAAATTAAATTCCATACTGGCAGACAAGAGAAACCATTCAACAACTACACATGTTCAAAATCCAGAAGCAGCAAAGAAACAAAACCACATTCTCACTCACAGCTCTACATTTGAAACAACCATTCATGCTGCCTCAGTGGGAATCTTGCGACATCTGGAAGGCCAACTGAGACAAATGGTTGGATTTCCAGGATTATCCAGAAAAGCATTTCTAGAATCGATTCTGACTTTGCAATGAATCCCACCATGGCCCACAGCACATAAACTCCAAGTTCCATCAAATCGGAATTCATCTTGCTTTTTAGTCTGTTAATCTTAACTAGTTTAGAAGCAAAACATACTTGTTATTGTACATGTCATGTACTGCCAAAACATTTGTATTCTATTCCTCCAGCTCCCTCTCATCCCTCACTGCTTTTTGAGGATACCTTGCAGCTAGCAACTCCAACTAATCATTAACAAAAAAGGAAGAAAAAAAAGAAAAAAAAAGCATGTAAAATGGGAAAATCTCCAATTATATTCAAATTATATTTCACTGAAAAACAGCACAAACATTTAATGTGAGAACCTTTCTATTGGCGTAACATACAATAGGAATGATAAAAGAAATGATTTCACTAAAGTGAAATGAGTAATATATATTTTCCTGACAGAAGAAAGGAAGACTGACTACCACAACTTACAACAAGGCCACTGTGATATTTCTTTATTTAAAATGTCCCCATTTGCCCTTGGATGGGACAAATGACTGTTAGGTAGTTTGTTTTCTTTTACTTTCGTTACACAATTGTTGTCTCCAAATTAGGGAACAGGTACTTAATATTCTAAAAACAGCTCAAAATAACATGCATTAGAGGGTTTAGAGTTTACTTAAACTAAACCAAATAATAAAGAGATGAACTTCAGAACTGAAAAACACACCCAATCAATACAAAACAGTAAAAGTCTATGCAGAAGTCTCAGAAACACTCTTCATATTTGCATTCCTAATATTCAAAAGTTTCCTATATAAACAAGGGGGTTTATGAAATACAAGTGCTTGGCAGCTTTAGAAGCTTGTTTTCTACACAGTAACAAATGCTTCTGCCACCACAAATAAGCTGAATTTCCAGTGTGCCTCACAATTCAAAACCTCTAAACCTCAGGAATTGAAGATATTTTTAAGTGAGGCAGCTTTCCCTACAAACTGGCAAGACCCAATGGGAAGCAGCCACAAGGGCTCTGCATGGACTGATGGTGCAGGGAACCTGTCCTGGGTACAGTTCAGTTAGCCAAGACCCACCTGGGGATGTCGACTTCAAATTGTTCTACTACTAGCTCACTTTTGACAGGAAAGAGTCATTGGCACTGCTTAGTATAAACCAAAGCAGTAAATGAAGGCCATTGGAACAATGTCTTCAAATTAATTTTCCAGAGGCATACAAAACAACTGCTGGATTGGACAGTTCAGTTACGCTTCCTTTGACTATTTTGGTGCAGTTCCGCTGCAAGAAAGATAAATTTGAGAAGCCTGGGTAAGGGCATGTCTCCCATGTAATTAACTCTGCCAGAGAACCACTGCATTTTAGTAAAGAGCTACAGAAACTGTTGTTATATAGACCTCTGAATTCTCTGAAGGAAAGGCATGGCTATAGCATAAAGAAACTGTTTCTGAATCCTCAAAGTAGAGTGGCAAAGATCAGCAGGAAGAGGTTGATCTAACGGAAATCTGTCTTTGCAGTTCATCCCAAATATTTCCAAAACAAAGAGGATGGACTTTTGGTGGAGAGAAGATGAGAAGAATGAAAATACTGTGATCTTCCAATCTTTCATCCACACTGTATATTAAACAAAAAAAGATGACAAGTCTTAAACCCTGTATTAAGGAACCCCTTGTTCTTCTGCTGTGGTCATAATCATACTCAGTTCTGGCATTTAGGGAGATTAAGATAATCTTACTCTTCACATAGAGTAGCTTGTATGCTGTTCATTCAAATAGCACAAAGAAACAAGGCAGAAATACATACAGAGAAGGACATCTTCCTCGACGGGGAGGCTTCATTTTCCAGTCTTTCCTGATTTTGCAACAAAGTTTTAAGTTGATTAACTATGAAGAGATCAAAAAAAAACTGATTAATAATCAAAAAGTCTTTCTTGTTTGAATGGAATTAATATTATTTCTAGCATTCCTGAAACTATTTGTTTTCAGAATCATCTTACCTGCATGACTGTGTTGCAGTTCCTGCCACGCTGAATTCTCTCTCTCATCTCCTCTGTCCACAGAAGACTGATCAAATTCAGCTTCACCCTCATCTGTTGCAAACTGTCTTTCCTCCAAGGCATATTTCAGTTGATGGATACTTTCACTAGCACGCTCTGCAGACAACCATATCATTTGCCACAAGAAATGTCAAAAAAGAAAGTATTTATAAATAGATATTTTTAATGTATTGAAATATATATATATATATATTTCAGCATCTAGGTAGCTTGACTGTTCAATCCAACCCAGCCACTGGAAGCAATTCCGTAACACAAAGCCAAAACTGCTATATGCCATAATTTACAGTAGAACCATTTCTTACAATTTTAAAGGACAGATTACAAATAGTGTCTTGGGCTGTTTATACTTCAGGGTTCTACAGCAATACAGGTAGCAACTATTAGAAATTCCCAGTAGAGGCTTTAAATACTAGTCATACACTTGATCCTAAATTATTTCCTAGCATATAAACCTTCATTGCTTTTCAAGCAAAATAACAACTCTTGACGTATTTAGTTTGGTGTGCGGGATGAGGCCCTATGGACAGCATTTCTAAGTTGTAATGAGAATGTCATCGCAAAGCAACACATAGCACAACTAAAAAATGCCTGAGTAATTGAAAATAGATTTCCCAGCAAACTGGTTTGTCGCTGGTTACTACAGAAAGACATATGAATTTTGAACCAGTATAAAAATTAAATAAGAACACTTTGTGTAGACTCATTGAGCAAAATGAAACAAAAAAATCTCTCCCTGACAGATTGAAACACTTTGTGAAATCTATCAAGAATTCACAACGTAACTCAGAGGTGACACATTGAAAATGAAAGACTCATGTTGTTTTATTCCTTTCATATACCCTTTTCTACTATCATTTCATTCATAAAAGAATGGGAAACTTTCTAACCATAAAGGCAGATACACAAATGCTGCATCACCCTGATACAGCTGATATAAAAAAGATGACACTTGGGAAATCTACAGCTGAGAGATAACCAGTAAATTAGGAGTCTGAAAACATGGGCTCAATTTTAGAAAATAATGAACCCAGTTCACTCTAGAGGATGCTAGGCAATTCACTCATTACTCATCTCTATTTATAAATAAGAAGTATTTAATTCTTCTCCCCTTTAAGCAGTTAATATACTGAATAGACAAGGACAAATTTAGAGCGGTGACTGTATTACTGCAGAATATATATGGCTTTATGCAATGCTTGGCAAAGCAGGATTTTGAAATTCTACTGTTATGCCAAGTGACCTAAGAAAATAATCCATACATCAGTCACGGAGCATACATTCTCAGATAGACAGTGCCCCATCACAATTCACAGTCTCTTCATCCGGAGCGTAAAACAACATTTCTTTCATGTAAAACTAGTCAAAGCTAAGTCAAAACTACCCTGAGTCAGAAAGCCTTGTGAACAGTTAGCAATAATGAAAACAAAACACCCATGCCTCAATTTCAGAGATGTAAAATCACATGTGTTTCCTTAAATCAACATCAAATTCTTTATAGGTTTATTCTAGCTCAAGACTACTGTATATGAAACATTCATGCATAAATCCCCACAGAGCAGAAATTTCACTTCTAAGACAAGGTTTGTAGGGAGAGGCAATATCTGTTATTGGAGCAACTGCCACAATTGGAAAAAAGGGCAAAATTTACAGTATAAAAGTCCTCCATTTATTCTTATATGCTTGTAATATGTATACTTATAATCATGTATAAATAACAATTAACTGAAAATATTTTTTCTCCTATAGAAAAGAAGACAGTGAAAAATGAGTTATGCGCTTGCTAGCTAGAACTCAGAAGACAGGCCTAACATCAGGGTCTAACATCAGCTTCTGGTTAAAAATGACAATATTTCCCACTTTTCCAAGTGGGAAAAAGGAGTACCAGCTCAAGTCAAGTAACAAAAAAGTTAGGCAGGTGATTGTGCCATCATTCATCTGCCCTTTGAAATTTCACATAATCTCTACTAAAGTTGGGAAAATAAATATTTTTCTTCCTTTTTTCTACTTCCATTGAATTTAACAGTCTTTCTCATTCTTTTTCTCTGATTGGTTATAACTCACCAATAGTTTAGAAAAAAATAAATAACCTGCCCAAAAGAAATAAAATTTAAGAATATGGTTTTCAGTCCAGAATAACATCTTTCTCCTGATTTTTTAGCCATACTAGCTTTTAATAAAACCCTGACCTGCTTCTCATGTTGTATTAAATTTCAGTATCCATTCTTAAAGGCCAGTCATCCTAGCACTAGAATTACTTCTTTTATCTTCAGCTACTCTGTTCTTTAACTGAGCTTATGTGTAAAAAAAAAATGCATAAAAGCTACATTTTAAATACTTAGTACAGCAAAGTCATTAATATATTTCAAGAAGCAATGACTCTTGAAAGAAATAAAGAAGCTTTTAGCTTAACTATCTCTGCTGACTAATCAGCATACTGAAGCTGTTCATCCAGCCTTGAGTTTTTCTGGATGCTGTTGGAGTGGGAGAGTTAATCAAGAAATGCTGCAAGCATCTCTCTAATGCAATATCTTACATATTCATCAAACTATGTTGCAACTAGTTGAAGCCAAAAGTTGTTTGATACCAGTTAAGGTATTTAAGTGGCTGGTCATCCAATAGAAGAAAAATGTCTTTATATCTCATTTGCTGTAGGCTTCTGTCAGAGATCCTGAGAGTCTAAGTATTTGCTTTTATGTTCTATACAGCTCAGTGATGAAAAAAAGCCCCATATACACTTTTTTTTTCCTCCCAGAACTTCTCTTTGCAGATAGAATATAGCACTATAGCTCCTGAACTGAAAGCTTCTGCTTTAGCCTCAGAGATAACAGATTTTAAGATGCTGTGCTCTCTTCTTCTTGCAATATTTTGGGCAGCAGTAGGAGTGAAACACATTAAAAGTATTATTGATGGCTCACCAATGTCTACTTTTCTTGACCAAACCTTCCTACCGCCACAATAATGCCACTGTGTTTTTGAAAGTTGCCTCAAACTTTTGCCAAAGCTTCCCGAAACCTTGACGGTTTCCAAATTACAGCGGCTGCTACAAGAGCTCACCAACCTGCAAACGTGGGAGTTCGGAGCTTCCGACATCTGTGCTTAGGATTCCCTAGCCACAGAGGACCTGGCAGCTACATCAGGAAGAGATGAACCGGATCCATAGAAAGGAATAAGTAGATTACAAAACTTTCTAATAAAGGAGTTAATGAAACATTACGTAGTGGAGCTACCTACTTGTGTTACTCGTGCCAATGCAAAAAGACCTTTTGTAAACCTGCAAGAAGCAAAAAAATCTCTATGAATGCCAACTGATGGACATCACAGAGCCTTTAGTTAAAGGCAATATGATGATTTCACAATAAATTCAAAGTCACTAATTTTCAAGTGCTCCTACATTTAAGCCAATTACGCTGGTTAGACTATTACTGTAATTGTACCTTTTATAAAAACTAGACCTCAATGAAAACATAATGCAGAAAACTACTTACACGTAGTACTGTAATTTGCCTATCTACAATGTAGTCTGCCTTTAATCTTCTTTTCTATGTCTTAAGCAGTCTATATAAACACAATCTGAACATATGTTTCCATTGTACGACAAAGCTCCACTGATCATTGATGCATTATATAGATAATTCTAAGGTTACGGATGAAGCTGGACTTCTTGGGACTAAAACTTCAACAGTGGAGAGAGAAAAATAAACAAATAAATAAATAAAGAGTCCAGCGTATTTACATAGCTCTTTAGTTTCTAGTGTTTAAAGAATCTCAGCTGCTGCTAAAAAATGACAAAACAGTAACAAAACCTTATGGATATAAAAAAATAAATAAGAAAAGCTCAACTGCTCCACCAAAACACTGTCATTTTTCCACTACTGAGTAAGAATCACACGAGCACTGTGACAGCAAAAAGAATTCCAGCTTGTAGGAGAAAAGTGTTAAGCAACAAAAATTGAAGGAACACAATCTACAGCTCTACAAAAACGTTACACAGCTCTATCAGCTAAAGATACAGGTCTAGTCCTAATAAAGTTCATAGGAGGACTACTGGGACTCACAGACTATAAATACAAAGAAGAGCTCATTTGCTCATATACCATGGTTCCCAAGCAGAAAATGGTCCAGAAAGATAGAGAAGAAGAAATTACTGCAATTCTGCTGGGACTAAAAATAAAATAAATAAATAAATAAAAGAATACATGACACAATAAGAGATAAACAGAAGATATAATCACACCAGTTAGAACTAAACTAAACAAAAAAATAGCATTTAAAGATTTTTTTTACTGTCCAAAAGGTACTTTAGTTCTGACCTTGTTTCTATTGGCCCTTGGGAACCTAAAAGAGTGCATAATGTACTTCTTTCTGGGTAGTATTTTAGCTATTACTTAAAAATACCAAAGAAAAACACGCAGCCTACACAGAAGAGTTGAACTACCTAGTTATCTGGAAATGTGAGGTATTCAAGAGTGTAACTTTTTGTTTGGACTAAGACAGAAAACCCAGTTAACTCATCTGAAATATTTGCTATTCCCCTACTGGGTATATTCTCACAAGGTAACAAAAGCTGGCCTTCAATAACAATAAATATTTTCACTCAGTAGATTATTTTAAAATATTTATTAACGCATGCTAACTGTAACCCATTTGCTCTTCCTATTCTAGGAGCATCGGGCAGCAGGGGAACGGGTGTTCCTCACAGTGGGATTTCATTATCAAATGCCAACTTAGAAACCTGCAAGCAAGCTGAAAATCTCCTCAGTTTTTTGCTCATTCTTGGAGTTTGTTTACTTATCATTCTACTAGTATTGGATGCCAACCCCAGGCATGCCTATGACTTACATGGCACATGGCAGTTTTGAGACTGAAAGGTTCCTATCAATTACTACCTATTCTGCTGGATTTTACATGTGAACATTCAATGATGGCAGTGAATGGTTAACAGCTGATTCACTAACCTCAAGAGGCCAGGAGATGTGTTTACCAAACAGATGTCACAAATAATGAGTTACTGATCGACTTATTTGACTTTTCTGTCTTTAAATTTCCTTCACATTATGTGAGAAAGACTATTCTAACACACCTGTTACCAGTTTAGCAGCTGTAAAAGAAGGCTACTGTGGGTTGTGTGAAAGTCTACACACAATAACACAAATTGTATAAATACCACTCTCATAACTCCATACTACAATCACTATAGACTTTAAATTAAAGCCTAGACTTTAGGAAAGTGTTGTTATAAGATTCTTGCTATTTCCTCAGAAACCTCAGTCCAGTTATTACTTAGTCAGGTTTTCCAGTCTCACTTTCTGTCCTCTGGCCACCTGATTATGTTTACTGGAATCCAGCGCACACTGGGGCATCATGAGGATGTCCCGAGGGATCTCTCTTTACAGCAGAGGACTGTAAATAACGCAAATAAATAAAGAGTAATTCATACTCTTTTGAGAAGCTATACGATTTTCCACCACAATAAAGAACGCCACAAAATTGTTCTTCTGATCTCCAGGAAGGATGCGCAGAATCTGCTGCTATGTATCCACCTGCACCCAGCCAAGGTCAAGCATTACAAGCAGGTTAAGAATGCTGCAGGTCAAAAATATCAAATTGTGCTGAAGGCTTGCTGCCCAAAATCCCAGAATCCAGACAGACTGGAATTACATGAATTTGCAGAAAAGTCTCAAACTGTATAATTATCTTAAAAAAAAAAAAAGGCATAATGAAGTAATAATGACCCATAATGATCTTCAATAAATCAGCTACAGTTAGTGCTAACAACGTGAGGAATGTTTTAGAGGTCAATGGCATTAAAAAATGTGCATTACTAAGAAACAAACAGGTTGGTTGAGAAACATCCTGGAGACGGTGTGACACTCCCGTGTGCTGGGTTATGTTTGCAGTATCACCCTACTGATCTCTACTCCCCGAGAGGCACTCCTGGGTCTACGGAATTAGTCCTATCTGCACACATGGAAAAAGCATAAGCCCATGTTTCCCAGGATGACATGGAAACTGGAGAGAAACGGCCACCAGAAGGCCAAATGTTCTGAGGGGACTTAAAAACTGTAACCAATCCAATGCAACAGAACCACATCAAAAATAAGAAATGGAAAAAGCAAAGTTTGAAATTGGGAATTTAATGCTACTGTTTGTATACAGTGAAATAGTCCAAATTGCAAGATTCTTGCAAAAGGCCCTTTGAAGTTCCTGAAAGGTAAAAGAGGTCACTTCCAACACCCATCTAACCAGGTATCCAGACATACTTCAACTCCACATATCGAAAAGCTACATAACTATGAAGATATTAAGAATTCCCTACCACCCCAGTAACTTTTCTAGAAATTTCCTTGGAGCACTTGAAATGTACAAAGGACCCAAGACAAAAGGCAGAAAATCTAAGCTCTGTTGCCAAACATTGTAAAGGGTATTTTCAAAACAAGGCTGGTCTGAATAAAGGAATGAACTCAGAAGTCCTCACCAAATTACACACACAAAAGACCATTTACATAAGGAAATATAAATGTATTTCTAAAAATGGTATTCCTCTATGCATGAAAAAAACTCTTTAAAAAGGCAGAAACATTACACCACCAGATGATTTTTTGAGCAGCAACTGTAGGTTAAAAAACAACAAAAAAAGAACAAACAAAAAGTTTATTCAGTCCAGCTGGCAGCATCACATGCAAAGTTTTATTCTTGAAGAATTGGATAGAAAGTCATTCATATCATAAGAATGAAGACAAAAAATAATAATAAAAAAATACTTCCAAATTCATATTTTTTAATTCATCGCTTTTACATAGCACAAATGGACTCTACACATTTCAAGACATGTTCTGATTTCTCTACTTTTAACTGTTCCATCCGTTGCTTCTAAACAACACTTACATGTCCATTTATACTACTGAAAAAGTAACTGGACATGATTCTTCAAAGCACTGTTTTTCACGAATAAAGCAAGATTCACTCTCAGGACAAATAACTTGCCTATTTTGAGAAAGAAACTTCACATATTCGCTAAAAATAAAGTATTGGGGTTGCTATTAAAAATACTTTCATTGTTTTTTCTTCTTGTAACAATGTTTCCTAAGAAACATTTCCTCTTGGTGGCAACCAGCATTTTACAGGGCAAGGAAAGCTGAGCGTCATGCACAAACCAAGGAAAAGTTCAGAACAGGCAGCAGCCCTAGCAAAGCCAAGGTCAAGATCAAGTCCTTGGGAGGGCATAACCTGTGTTCAGGATGTAAGAGCTGCCTGCCTGCTCTAGTAGCCTGCAGTGCAAAAGAAGCCGGGCTCATCTCCGAATGGGGAGAGCAGCGCTCGGAGCGCTCACGGGCACCACGAGGGGCACTACAACTTGTTTAAAAAACATGAAGAGAACTAACGCAGCCAAACGTAAACACAGGACCGATCTTACAGTATGCCGGATACTATTTTTAGGGTCGTTCTGGCTTCTTTTATAGAAGTTGCAACTCCAGAAAGCACCTTTTGGAAGGAATAAACTATAAACAAATAAATAAATAGAAAGCCGGGCAGCCGCACACACACACTTTAGTTTTAGTTTCCCTTAGGCTGCCCAAGCGCGCAGTTGCCGCTCTAACTTTGCGCCCAGGGGCCCTGAGCGGACAAGGGGAGCGGGCGCCGCGGGGCAGGGTTCACGCCGCTCCCCGAGCCCCGCCGCTCCGCAGCCGGTACCGGCAGCACCGCGCTGGCCCCGCGCCGGCGCCGCTCACCTCGCAGGCGCCGCTGGTAGCGCTCCAGGGACTCGTGCAGGGCGGGCTCACCGCGCGGCGCCCGCATGAGGAGGCCGCAAGCCACCCGGTCCCCCGCGCCGCAGCCAGTTACAGCAGGAGTGCGGCGGCCCCACGGCCTCGACCGTTGCCACCCGCCAACGGCCGCGCCGCCGGCTACGCGGCGGGAGGAAGGCAGCCGGAGAGACTACAAGCCCCAGCCAGCAGCGCGGCGCGCGGTGCACCCTGGGAGATGCAGTCCCTGCTGGCGGCTTGGCTCTCTGTTGTGGCTTGCAGTCGCTCTCGCGCGTGCGCAATAGGCGCTCTTCCGCCCGCACTCCCGGCAGTGCCGCGGCTGGAGGGGAGATGCGACGGGCGGGGGCGCTGCGCGGTACTCCGGCGCGTGCGCACTGGGGGCCGCCAGGCGGCGCGGGCTGCGCCTTCGCCCCCCACAGTGTCCGAAGCCGGCGCATGCGCAAATGATTCCCTGCACGGCTCACCGTTGACGCCTGCGCGCTGGCCTCCCGCCACCCCCCGCCCCCGTGTCATTGTGTGCGTTGGGGCGGCGCATGCGCAGTGCCGCGCCCCGCTCTGCCCGTTAGCCGCTATGTGCCGGGAATACCGTTAGGGCGGTTGCCGGAGGGACCCCGAGCGCCGCGCTGTTCCGCGCCCCGCCGCCATGCCGGCTCAGTGAGCGCCGCGGCAGCACCGGGCACGGGCCTCCCAGGAGGGGTGAGTGCGGGGGCCGGGGGCGCGAGCCGCGGGGGGCGCCGTTAGCCCGCCCGTCATCGCCTGCCGCCCATTGTGCCCGCGCCGCCGTTTTTCCTGCCCTCCCGAGCCCGCGGCGCAGCCTGCCGGCGGGTGGTGCCGCCGGAGCCGGTGGTGCCGCCGCCGCGCGCCCCGGGCGCCCCCGCCACCGGCTGCGTCCTCCACCCCCTCCCCTCCCCCCGGCAGGTTTCCGCCCCCCGCGGAGACCCTTTCAGTTGCGGTATGGGGTTTTTGTTTGCTCGTTTTGTTTTGCTTTCCCTGCCACCTCTATTTCAGAAGCCGCCCTCGTAGCGGCTTTCTTGCAACGCTGTGCGTTTCTCCGCGTTTAAAAAATGCCCGACAGCGTTCGTTTGACATGCGGCGTTTCCGCCCCCTTAGAGCAGCGGCGTTCGCGCGGGCCGAGGCGGCGGAGCCCTTGTCACTGCCGCCCCCTTCGTTGCGCAGGCGACAAAGCGGGTGCAGCGGCGCGCTCCGCAGTGCCTCGGGAGCGCGCAGAATAGCGCGCGTTTGTTTATTTATTTATTTATTTATTTGCTCCTTGGCTGTGCCTTTCTCCCCGGCGGCGCGAGGCGGCGCCGGCCGCGCTTTGTCCCTTCCAGCCTGGAAGCGACCGGGCTCCGGAGCTCCGGATGAGCCCGGAGCGGGGGCTGCAGGCGGGGCCGGGGCGCGGGGCCCGCGGCGGCTGCCACGGGGCGCGCGAGCCCGCGGGAGCCGCGGAGGGGGCGGCGCGCTGGGCGGCAGCCTCTTCGGCGGGGCTTTGAACGCCTTTCCTCTTGTTATTATTTTAACATGATCCGCCAGTTAGTCCATCTGCTCATCTGCAAAATGGTATGTGGGGCAGGATGACTTGTGCAAACTGAACTGGTGTGTGATTGAGTATGCTGTGATTTCCTGTGATTAATTTCCTCTGGGTGTTATTTTCTGTGCAGATGCTGGGGAGTATGTCTTACTGGAACTGAGCTCTCGGTATGAAAGATCCTAAAATTTATTTGGCAAAAGGGGAGGGGGGAAGTTATACATAAATACATTTAAGAATTTTCCATCCCTATTTGATCTTCCAAATATTTTCTTACCCTTATATAAGTATCTTTTGTTTTCTTTTTAGTTTGAATGTCTGATTGGAGAGATGAGAGAATAGCTGAGTATACTCAGCTATTGTCAAAAGCAAGACATAGGAATTTTCTTTAGTTAATCAGCTTTTTTTTTTTTTTTTTTTTTTTAAATATCTGTAGCCACTATCCTGCAGGTAACTCTCTCCCTTATTGAATCAGTCTGGATTTTGCAAATCAGAATAGGTTCTTGCTGCCTTGTGCTTCATTAGGTGTAATAGACCTGTCAGGAAGAAATTCTTTAACAATTCCCTTGATCCCTTCTCTTGATAACTTTATGCTAATACAGTCCAGAGAAGTGCTGGTTTCCTTAAAGAGAGCTGGAAGGTCCGTATTTGCTTGCACATGGGAACTAGAAGGCTTCCTTGAGCTACTGGAACAAAGCCTAAACCACAAATAGCTGAAGAAATCGATTTTGAGTTCCCATTTCCAGTTCTTGCAAATGCAGATAAAATGTATTTAATTTAAACTGACACCATACCTGGTACATCCCTGAATCTGTAAAAAGGCAATTTCCTTGCACAGCTGTCATCTTCTTTCTTGGCTTTGGCAAACGGAATTAAAGGGAGGTGAATACTTTCTTATTCAGAAAGCCAAGAATATCTGTGAAATTCTGCTTTTGCCTTAGAAGAAATTTAACAGGGTAAGCAGGTGTTTGAATGTGTTCAGATATTAAATTTGCAGAAATTTTCATATCTACATCTAGTATGTGTGAGTTTGTAAACAAACAAACAAAAAAATGGCCTGCACTTCCCCCCGTTTGAAGAACTCAGTATGTGTTGTAGTAAAAATTGGCATGGCAGTGCCCAGGAGACTGCTTGAAATTTGAGCAAAGTTCTCAGTGAGGGATGGAGCTTCTAATTTGTTGACTGGGCGATAGTGTTAGATGAGTGCATCCTCCTCCTCCAACAGCTAGAGGTTTGCAGTGACAGGGCACAATGAGCCTTTGAGGGTCCTTCCTCTGACTTTTATTCACTGTTCGTATTTGTTGCGTTATTCTGCTGACCATGGTGCCTCTTCTTGCGCCACTTGCCTCACTACTACCCGTCTTCAGTAGAGTAGCTTCTCTCGCTGCACGGGCTCCCACTTCCCTGGCTCACAGAGCATCCTGTCTATTGAATGAGGCAGGTGTCTGGGGAAAAGGAGGGTGTGGTTGTTGAGCCTTAGCCCGGGTTAAAGGTGAGCTAGAGTGGGTGGAGAGTGCCAGCCATTGGCTTAAACAGCTTTATGGGTTCCTGTCTCTTGGATAGTTATAAGCATACAGAAAATAATAAAAAGCCAAGTATTTGCAATTTCTTTTGATATTTTTTACATAGGATTTAGTTTTTTTAGCCTCTATCTTATAAAACTTGGGAAGGTGTTTTCATTTTAGAGCTGTGTTTCTAGTTAGAAATTATATGACCTTTATAATACAGATTTTATGTGTTTTTCAAAGAACATGTGTTTTAAGCTAGTATATGTACTTTTTATCATGTGTTATGTCAAAAGCAACTTCCAGGGTCGTCTTTCAAAAAAAATCAATCAAACAAACAAAGAAAAACCTACATGGATTATATAGGTGTTATAGCTGACTGCTGCCAGCATTAACTTTGAGAGAAGGAGACTTGAGTTTGGGAAAGTCGTCAGTGCTGCATCACTGAAGTTGATGTGTATCATTCAGGCCCTTAGATAGGAGAAAGAGAGTAGGTGAATACTGAAGGTTGTATGAGTTAACAGATCTAATATCTTCATAACTTATCCCTCTTCTCCACGCTCACGTGTTTCTGGTGGAGCATGGGACAGTCTGTCACAGTGGCTCTGGAACTTGTCTAACCACATGGATAGCTGATTCAGATGAATAACCCAACAGAAATTACTTTTTCTTTTACTTGATTTTTATTTATTTTTCTTCTGAATTCAGGAAATAGTATTATCTTTTTGTGTGGTCAGATGAGTGCCGGAGCAAGCACACAGGATGGGAATGGGAGTATCCAGCCTGTAGCAAGGGATTAGTTCCTCTTTCAGTAGCAAAGAGCCTTCTGGTCTGCTCAGCTGTAGCAACAGACTGTCTTCTGTGTCACTGCAGAATACTGTGGTCAGAAAGAGGGTTATGTATAAATCTAAAAACAAAATATTTAAAATACTTTGTTCTTGTGACTAATGTTAAATGAGTATTTCTCCTGTTTCATAAATAGTTTCGATCTCTGCTTTTTGAAGAAATTGATAACTGCATTTTTGTTGTGTTTTAAAGAAGGTTTAGCCTTTAAATTCATAGGTTTCTATTGTCTCCATTGTTTTGCTCCTCTTTTTTTTTTTTAAGTCTACATACTGTCTTTTTTCTGCAGTGAGGTCAGACTGAGGTTTTTAAGTTTTGTCACTTCTGCTTTGGCAGATGCATGTCATAAACCGAGATTATTTTCTGTTGCAGGGTAAACTGATTTACAGTGAGCATATATATGTTTGTGTATGCATGTGCACACATGCACATCCTATTACAGTAGGAAAATGGTTTTTGTTCCCCCCCACCTCCCCCAGTTTTTCAGGATAAGTCTCCTCTGTCACTGATCATGCTGCTTAGATTACGTTAGAAAAATAGGTGCTCACCAGAGTTTTGCAGAAATGTCTTTTGGGTTAATTGGAAGATTTTGCAATATGCTTAGGTGATTTATAAATAAGCAATCAAAAATATAGGAGAAGGTGAGCTTCTGGAGATACTACTTAATACTTAAAATTTTAATTATTTTGATGGTGTCATCTGTATCAGATTTGACCTTTTTGTTTGTGTGAAAGCTAGGATAGATCTTATTTATAACTCATTAGGAGTAAAAAGCTATGCCTCATTGGTGCAGTGAGGTATGGTTTAATGTTTAATGAAAATTTAAATGGAAATAAGTTTTCTAATTCTTAGTAGAATTGAATTGTGTGGCTTTTGTGACTTGTAGAGAAGTGCTACTTGGTATCAATTTAGATAAATTGTATTTATTAATGCAAAAATACTGATATGAAACATATCCTCTTATTTCATCCCCTGAGCAACATACTTGATAGAATGTAACAGTTATTTCCTCTATGAATCTGATTGACCTATTCATTAAGTTTGTTTTTCTCCTTCTCCCTTTAGAAACTGTTATTAAAAAGTAGGGTTTTCTTTAGCTAAGAGCAGTACAGCCTCACCCACTGGTGCTCCCTATGAGCTGATGCACTTGCAAGAGCTGCCGCCCTCTCCCAGTCTATCTTGGTCCATTTGTCCTGCTGGGTTCCTCATGGGGATGGTTGCTCTCTTAATGGGGAACATTGCCATAGTCCTGCTTACTGTTTCTATCTTGGTAATTTAAAACTTGTTTTAAATTCTGATCTTTTCTAGTAGACTAAAATGGAATTTTCCTTGATAAACAGCTGAGTCTTCTAAAATCTTTATGACGGGTTTGCCGAATCTTGTAGCACTTTGCACTTCATTCATTCCAAATGAGGTTCGGATTCTGCTAGTCCTGTCTCTTTCCAGGAAGTGCTGCAATATTGAGCTTTTCAATGCTATAAAAATTGAAGTAATGCCACTCCCTGGTGTCTTCAAGATGTTTCTTTGTGTGCAGGGCACTGTGCTAGTCTTTCCATGAAGAATGTGTCTATTAAGCTAATCATTATTGTCTGCAAGCAGCAAGATACTAAATGCTTCAAATCAGGTGTACTTAAGACTGCTCACTCAAAAGGACATGCTTAAATAATTTTGTTGATAAACTTTCTATTAAATTTCAAATATTTAGCCATCTAAATATGCATTCTCTTTTGTGTTCAAAGCGTTTTTAATTATCTTTTATTTCCCTTGAGTTGGATGAAATTTCAAGATTGGGAAGCAAAGACACAGGAACTTAGAACGTATTGATTTCTCTTCTGTTCTTTTTTCTTGTGATCATATATTTCCTTGCTTTCACTAATCCTTTGTTCTCAAATGATCTAGATGATTATTTGCTCCAGTGAACTTCTATCATTTCAGGATCCCTGAAGCAGTGAATTATTATACACAATTTTATTTACTTGATTAAATAAAAGACATATAATGGATAATATTGATGTTTCATATAATTTAAACTTTTTCTTCTAGAATTTTCATAAGAATGGCCACAGTGGGTCAGACCAGAGGTCCATCAGTCAAGTATCTTGTTTCCAAGAATAAATGTAACCTCACATATAGAGAGAGATAAGGAAGGAGCGGCATGTATGATATTTTCAACTAAGGCATTGCTCGCATTAGTTTCTGTTAGTCTCCATTGGTTTCTGTTCAGGACTTCCTAGATCAGGTGTGGTTTCTGTTACAGAATATTTCTTTTACTTTACCATTGTTTCTTCAGAGATATCTGAAAAAAGCCATTTTTATTAATTGGCCTTTCAATACATTACTTTCTTATATGCGTTCAGGTGCATACAGGCTGAAGTTAATAATTAAAGTCTTGATTTCCTACATATTTGTGTTACCACAGAACAATTAACCTGATTTTGCGAGGTTATTGAAGATTAAACTTGTGCTCCTCTGCCTTTTTTTAAATGCTGATACTTTCATTTAGCTGTGCTTGGTTTCCAAAGAGGATACTTATATACCACGAGATCAACCATTTCCTGTGAGTATTATTCCTTGGGATGATTCACAAGTCAAAAAGCACAGCCTGCACTTTAGCTGTAAGGTTGAATATAAAACTGGCCATTACAAATCTTTTTTGAGCAGATGCTATTTGGGAAACCACTGAGCAACGATTGAGAACCCACAACTATTTTATGTTTAGCTTTTGGATTGGCAGAGAGTTTTGAAAAATGATGAGAACTAATTGACCCAAGAATCAGGAAACTTATATTTTCATGAAATAGATTATATTACCCCTTGTGGTCATTTCATGTTTGTTTTATTATAGTCCTTACTGATAAACATATAAAATGTCTTGCTCAAGTAGTATTTTTCTTCTAAATGCTCTTCAGTTATCATATTCTTAATAGTCCTTAAAATATAACATCACTTTGCTGTGGCCATATTGGAGATAATTGGTTAATGTATTTATTTTGGCTAATGTCTACACTAACTTGAACCTTTGACAACATTAGTGAAACTAATTAGCTTTAAGTCTGTCAGAATTAAAACCAGTGTGTTCAGTTTTAACTATTACTGCTTAGTTGTTGCTATTTACAAAATATTTTTAATCCATCAGGTATATTTCATCATCTTTTGAATATGCCTTGCAGTTCTTTTAGCTCCTTTGCAGTCCTAATATGTTTAGCTCCTAATATGCAGTCCTTATACATGACTGTTTTGTCTTCTCAGTGCTCTTTTGAGAGGTGGCATGCCTAATACTCATCCTATATAGAAATGTTTGGCAGCACATGAGAAAGAGATGCAAATTCTTACAAGGCAAAAATGTCAGTCAAGGAATGGATGTATTTGGAAAAATGTAGGCTGCTTTTAATTATTTCTGATTAAGAATCTCTTTTGTTCTGTAGATGGTGCTACGTGGCTTTGTTCTTCTCGACTTTCTTTCCATATTGAGAACAGTAAGAAAGATAACATTACTGGCCCAGAACTGATACTGCTGAAAAGCAGTAGTTGGATATAGTAGTAGATGTATTCAGAGATAAAATATATATATGTCTATAAATTCACATACTAAAAATGGAATTTCATCTAAAATATTACTGTAAAAATGCAATATTGAACTTAAGCTTTGGCATAACTTGAGAGAGAATGGCTAGAGAGTCCTGAGATGTCACAAGCTTCAGATGAACACCACTGCCTGAGAATTACAGTAGTTGAAACATTTAAAATGAAATAGTGTAAAATGTGTTGTTTCTGTTGATTTATTTTGCCATACTGTTTAATGTTGAATCCTTATACCTTGTTTATTTTTCTGTCTCTTTTCCTCCTATTAAATCTGATTATACCTTCCATGACCACTGAGTAATCAAAACCTTCCCTTTCCACCCATCGCCCTCTGCACAGCCTCGCTCCGCTGCTCCTGGCACTAGGTCTCTGCACCCTGGCATCTGGCAACAGCCCCTTTGTTTGGTGGTGCACGGGCAGACTGGGAAGAGCTGCCCTTTCTGGGGTGTAACATGTGCAGCAGCCACGTGAGTGCTGGAGCTGGGGCAAACAGGGCACTCAGGGTCTGGTGGCTGGGGCTGGGTGAGAGTGCTGGGGACTGAGACCAGCCTAGGCTGGTGTGAACCTGCAGCTGTAGCACGGCACTTACTTTATACTAGACTGGGTTAAAGCTGTTCATTTGCTTCTCAGGTCAGTTGGCATCAATAAAGTTGGAAATAAGAGTGAAGTCAATTGAGTGAAGTTCTAGGCGTGCAAGCAACTCTCTGAGGGGCCAACTAAATACAGACTTCTTACCAACTAAATTCCAACTTCTTCTTAACAACTTTTTTCTCCTATAGCGTGACCCATGCAAGGACCTCAAGGTAGTTCATGCTTGCAAGTAGGTTATTTGAGATTTGCTGCAGTGGAAGTAGGGATGCGTGAGCTGTTTTTGTAGAAGAGATGTCACTTTGTATGTTCACTTCCCATATTTCTCTACAGTAAACTGTTCCTGTGCTTCTGTCCTTAGGTGGGTAAGTTTAGGTTACTAAAAAATCTGCATTTGAGCTGGTACCAATTTGGGCATAAATTGTTCCAATATCACTGTAAATTCTGCCTAGGATTTTATAATCTTTTCAGATACTAGCATCTGTGGAAGTATTTTTTTAAAAATGCATTTTTTCCCCTCTAAACTAAACTTGTGAGAGCATCTGGAAACCATCTGAACTTAAAAAGAATAAAAGTCAGAGTCTTTGAAGTGGTATTGCTGGTAGTGTTCCTCTTACTACTTATAGTTAACGTACAAGTACCAGAGTAATTTTTTTGATCACAGTTTTTTCAATTTGTTTAATTTTAGCTGCATTTGTTTACAAAAGCTGACAGATGAATAGTTGCTTATCTGTTCTAGAGCACCTGTTCTTAACTGTAATTTGACTTTTACACGAAAAATTTTCTTTTTAGTTCCATAACGATGCTTCAGCGTATATACTTGAAACACCCTAAAAGTGCACCTACTCTTTAAAATATTTGTCCAGAATGTAGATCACACTCAACCTATTCATGTCATGGACCAAGTACAGTAAATATGTTTTTATTTCTTCCACTTCTCCCTCCCTTTTCTAATTTGTTATAATATATGGTATATACATAAGAGGTTAAAAAAAAAAGCACTTCTGAAATTCTGACAGCTGTAAAAACAGCTTGTTTGTGACTCACAGAAGAGCAATCCTCAAGTTAAAATTGAGAGAAAAATGGCATGCAGGAGAAGCAGCAACGCTCAGTTTCCTTGAGACGTGTCCTGCATCCCAAACTGCAGCTGAGCCTATTCTCTGCCCTTGCAGGATTTGTGCCCTTCAGGTCATTTCACGCGGCTCTTGCTGGGCAGGAGGCAGCCTGAGTGCAGTGGTGCAGAGCCCCACGGGGGCAGCCCGGCCCGTGGCCTCCGGGAAAGGGTCGTTGTTACCAGCAGCGCCAGGGACCTGCACTTCGGTTCTCAACTTAGCCCTTGGCACTCTCCAGGCTGGCGGGAGCTTTGTAGTCCCGAAAGGTCTTGCTGTTGGCAGGAAGGATTGGCAGAAAAAGAGTGGATGCTTAATCACTGATTCCTTAGGCAGTTAAAATATGGTTTCAGTAGGAGTTTTAATTAATAATTGTGGGGCAGAAGGAGGATAAGAAGGCATTTTAAAAAATGTAAATAATTTCTTTTAAAAAAATACAGGCTTTGGCTTGATGGAAGAAATATGCCCCTGTCTAGGGACAAAGAACAAAAACACTGTAATTTGGGACTTTTGAGGATAAGCATAAGAAAATGTTAGGGTTTTTTTATATAACAGATTTACTCAATAAATATTTGCCATCTTTTTAATAGGAAGATGCAAGAAGTTCAGGAAGAGCAAGAGCAAAATAACTACAGAAATGCTGAACAAATTTACTGCAAGATGTTAGGTGTTGTAATTTGTTAAACTGTACGGGGTGTTGATCTGTGAGCACCATTATTAAAATGACTGTTAGACCATGGAAACCTGGAGTAATTTAAAGAACAGAGGATGTGGATTGTTCCAGCCTTAAAATAGGGATTAAGGATCTGCCTTAATGAACTTCGTATGCTGTTGTCTGTATTCAATTTAATGTTAAAATATTTTTGGTCAACCAGAAGAATATATTGCAGCCTGTGGTAAAGGCTGCTTAGTGTAGCACTCTCCTACTTTGTATGTGGCTGAACTCTACTAAATTTCCAGTAACTTTTTTTTTTGAGGAGAGGCATGGAGTAAAACTTGAGTAGTGATTTTGAATGAACAAACACATCCCACAAACATGTTCACTGAACTACTGATGTAAGGCATGACTCAGACCCTGTTGTGTATGTGGTTACAGAGCTGCTTCCTCTTGTGTTGGTTCTGCGCCTGCACTAGTGTGTCTGGAGCTCAGAGCTCCCTTCCCATTTAACCTTTCTTTTCACTCCCCCCCTTCACCCTCTCCTTTTTGGCAACAAAATTACAAAACTGAAGATGCTAATCACTGGACTTGCAGAGAAAGAGGGCACCTAGATTTCCTCTCAGGAATGCTACTAGAATTCCAGATTAATGTCTTTTGAAGTCCACGTTTGCATGCATTCCATAGCATTCAAAAATATTTATTTTAGTCTGCTAATAAAAACACTTTCTGATAGTCTCCAAGCATCCCAAAGTTGGCTGGTTCTTCCTTGTATTGTTCCAGAAAACATGCACTAATGCTTTACTGAATCAACTTTACACTGAATTATTGCTGTTCTTCAAACAGCTCATAAAGGTCCAGCTAAAAGTTTCCTACCTACATAGGAAGTGGGAGTCGTGATGGGGATTTAGTTGAGGGGTTGTTATATATCTGTGCAAACAGGTCCTTGCAGAAAAATGTCAGAGTTGAGCTGTGTTGTCACTGATTTTAACTAAAGAGTTAATATTACAGTGATAACTTTACACATAACTGATGGCCTCTAGTGAATAAGAGAGTGTCAGAACTAGAAGGAATCTTCACCATCTTGTAGTCCAGGTGCTATACGTTTCTGTTTGGATTGCACACAGGAAAATAAAGCATAGGTGGTACTTCAACCATGGAAGAGTTTCTCTACGAGGAAGCCATTTCCTGTAAAAGAATTATAGATTGTTCCAAATCAGGACTGTAATCTACACAGATTGAAATATTTTAAATAGGTAGTATTTCTGATAAAACCTGTGAGTATTCTTATTGTCTATGCGAATGTCTTCTCTTCCTTTGGATTTTGTTTAATTATTGATACTGTCCTTTTGGCAGATTTTTTTGCATGTTCACACCCTGAGAAAGTGTATTGGTTGGATTTGTTACCTAAAAGTTTCATTTCATGGGGAGGGAGGGAGTTGGAAAAGAGCACAGGCATTTAAGAAAAATATTATAGTCCAGAATTCAAGGCTGGATTCCTGCTGAGTGATTTTTGGGCATGGCTAAGGGACTGGACATATGAAAAATATAAGGTGCTTTATGCCCTTTTATGCCTTTTTTTTTTTGGGGGGGGGGGTCGGTTGAGGCAGGGGAGGCAAATCTTTAGAGCAGTCCCTGTCAGGGTACATGCTTAAAATTCTCTGCATAATGTGGCCCTATCTTAATGTCAGAGACTGAAAAATGATTAATGGAAACTATGCACTCTATAAAAATTAACGTAGTAGCTGTGACCTAAAGAAGTATGTCTTAAACTTGTCATTACATTAGATAGGAAAAAAGATATAGCAGATAAAAGATTACTTGGGATTCTTTCAAAAATAATATCAGGCACTCTGAAGTAAAATGAATATGGTGGAGAGATGTGTTGTGGAATCCCCATGTAGTACTTCAACATAATTATGACACAGAATAAATGAGCTCTTATTTTCCAATCCCCCCCCCCCCCCATGTTTACCCATCTGCAGACAGTGAAGATTGCCTAGAGCAAACATTGCTTATAATTTTAATGCGGCAAAAGTTTGAGCCTCTGGTTATTTTGTAAAATAAGGACATCCAATTTTTTACTGTAGGCCCTGTGTTAGCAGATCTTGGAACAAACAACTTAGTGTATTTCCAAGAAAAATACATCTGTGGACTTGGCTGTTGAGAAAAATTTTAAAAAGCTCCGAATCATTCCATAAGGGAAAGGGTAGAATGTATCAAATATTTTGTATGAAGCCTACCCAGGAGTGATTAATATATATATTGTTTTTCACATGTAACAGTGGAGATATAGCATAGAATAATAATTGAATGCCTGTTTCAAGTTGTATGTCTGTCATACTGTGAGCAGATGTGGAGATCATTAAGGTTGATTTCAAAAATTGTCCTTTAGTTACTCGTTTTGTTTCCATGTTCCCTGTACTTGCATGTTGTATCAAGTAGTAAAATGGAATTGAAAACTGAAAGATATATATTTAAATAATTTTAATATCTATTTTTCTTGGGAGGCTATACTTCTTTTCACCCACAATATTTATAATTCCCTGTGCTAAAGAAGAAAATTTTTCATTGCTTTGATTGTAATTTGACTTTTCTCAGTGTCACAGGGACAAGGAAGAATAAAAAAAAACACATGTATTTCACAATTTTGAGGAAAGTGAAATCACTACCCTTGGGAAGTTAGAAGGTCCAGTTTTATTTGCAGAGCAGTGTTTGTTTTGTGCTCAGGACTGCAATCAGTTACTTAACCAATGCGAACAAGACCCACAGGATAACTTGGAATATGCCAGTATGGAGATAGCAAGAAGAGGATTTGGCTATATCATTAAGATTACATTCTCCCTGAATGTAGTGCGTGGTGTTTTGGTGTTGCCTTTCAGTGTGAGAAGGCTGAAGAGAACAACGTTGCTGAGAACTGATTTCTTGCTTATGAACGTTGTAAAGATCGAATATAGAAAATTAGCCATCAGTTTTCTCTAATAATTGCAGAATGGCCTCTGGCCTCATGATCGAACAGCATTTTAAAAAAGTCTAAATGACTTTGTCTTGGTGACTGACAGCTGAGTCTGCTTTTAACAGTTTAAAACCTAATGCTTAGACTGAGTATTGTAAAACTGGATAACATATATATATATATTGGGTATCTCAATTACTATAGGAGTCTGAATAAAAGGCTTGTCACTGTTGTGTGAGCCTAACCATGTACGATATAAGATTTGTACAAATTCTTCTGGTTAAGTTCTTAAAAAAAAAAAAAAAAAAAAAAAAAGTCCATACTTCCCAGTATACCTAGTAAAAATAATTAGAATTCTGTTTTTTGGCAAACTAGTAAGGTCTTTCAGTCTGCTTGTTTCACCTTTGTTCTGATAAATTGCTTTAAATGCTATTTTACTCCTTTTCCTAGTAGTTGCTATTTTTAGCTTGATGTTTTTCTGAATCCTCTTTTTCTTGGAATGGGCACTGTTGGGGTATATAAAGGCATGACTATCCTAATCGTTTTTGTAAAATTTAACTCCCCTTTCTCATATGCTTTAAACGGGAGATCATTTAGTTTGTGATTTTGCTTAAGGTTGGTAGAAAGTCATGATGTTAGACCTCACAGTTGTAGTCAACATCCTGTTTGTTCATACAAATGATAGTCTTTTGCGTGCTGTGACAATCAAGTGATCCATAACCATCAATTAAGCCTGATGATTTTTGTATGTGATTTGCTTCCATTCTTACAATATTTTTAAGTTGATAAAATAGAAAAGGATTTTTTTTTCTCCTGAACAGTCTTTATATAACCATCAATGTGCTAAAGCTTGCCTATTCCTAGGGTCTCAACTGAACTGTGCAAGTTTTCTTTTTATTTCTTTTTATTTCTTTCTTTTTATTTTTTCTTTCCCTTTTTCAAGTAATTATCAGAGGATAAATGGAGCCTTTCAAATCTTTCTCCCCTACCCCTCAAAATCCAAAACCCAAGCAACTTTTGGTGCAGCTGTGCTCTTGACAGAAAAATGGTTTTATTTCCGTCCCTGTTCTGACAGCTATTCCTCTCTGTCACAACAAACATACAGATGCAATTGTGGGCTGGCCTGGGGAAAGATGCTATTTGGGAAGTCCCATGGAAGACAAGGAGCTCTTTCCTGCGAGTGGCTGGCAGCCGCTCCTGCCCTGCCCTCTGTTCCTTCTCCCCGTGCATTCCCAGGGGTATCCAGGCCCATTCTGTAGGGCCGTCCGGCTCCGTGAACACAGGATAGAAACTACCTTCTCTCTTCAGTAGCACTCCTGGCCAGAAGGCTTATATGCCTTTGCTTAAATCGGAATATGGGGAAACAATGTGTCTTAATGCAAGAAATGAGGATCGTGTCCGCTGAGGATCGTGTCCTGTGCCCTCCCCAGGATGGGAGGCTTTGTCACCGTAGAGCAGCAGATTGGGGGTTTGTGTCTGTCTCTCTTTTTCTTCCCTTACCTCCTGCCAGAGAGTCCCTGAGCGGCTAGCGCGCTGCTGCTGCTCTATTAACTTTGTGCAATCTCATAACTCTTGCTGCTGTATTTCATTTCGTACTACTAATAAAAAAGGCGAGGTGGGGGGGAATGATGATGATTCACTTTGGTCTCTTTATGCTTTATAAAGCCTTTTGTTTACTCTGATTCTCACTACTATCTTTAAGCAAAAAGGTCATGGTTTTATTATTTGTTTCGTTGCCTCTTTTTTTTAATGAAATCTGACATCTGAAGTGATTTTTTTTCCTCTGTCCTTTAAGGAAAAAAAAAAAAAAAAAGGTGACTCTCTAGGCTTAGATTTAAAAAAAAAAAAAAAAAAAAGAAGAAGAAGAGGAAAAAAAAAGATCCACAAGTCCTATTATAGGTTCTTCCTACTCTCCATCGCCATTGTGAAAAAATTAAGGGTGGGTGGGGGGCTCTCCAGTTCCCTTACTGAGGTTTTCCTGAGACATGAATAATGCCAGAAGGAAAATGATTTCTACAGATTTTGTGGTTTAATTGTACGGACAGGCGTCCTGAACCTATTTGTACTCCACATTTGATCAAAATAGATATGTAAAAGAATGCTTAGCTCTTCTTCTCTTGGGTTTCTAATTTTCCTTATGTGCTCATTTCTCATGCTTGCCATCATTATGCCAGCAAAGCTCTAGAGTAGCTGCATAAATATTAATGAAAGATAGCAACTTCAATATAAGGAAATACTGGGATTAGTTACAACCTGAATAGGAGGAGCTTCTTCAGGAATGTGCATGTTGCTTGAATGTTACTATAGAGACCTGTTTGAGTGCATTTGCTAGTGAGAAAACTCTTCAGTAATTTCTGTGGCAAAGTTTAAACTCTGCTGTAATCAGCAGGTGCTGCTTCTTGGACAGTTGCATAGAATTTCGCATTGTTCTGGTCAGTTTAACTACATAAATGAGCATGTCCTTTCTTTGTAATATTATAGAAGAGTTCCAGTGTTTTTAAGCATATCTTACCTTCTCCACTGTATATCTTGTTACTTCCACTTTTTTTACTGCTTTTTATGGATATATTTTTATTAACCATTATTGATGCTCTTAAGGCACTTTGTTTCGCTTTGAGGCTCAAATTGGTGTTTTCGCTTGACACAGTTGCAGCCGTTACTTTCATGTGCCTTTACCCTGCATTCTGTAGGTATAGGACATTGCGAGGGCCAGGCTGAAAGTTTTCCCCTCTTCAAGTCTGCTATCTGTAAATTCCAAAGGCCAGTAAGTTCCTCAAGAAGTATTTTCAACTATCAGTAGAATAATATAATGTGTATTTATTTATTTAAAAGTATAGAGTTGGATCACTGTGCAGTCAAAACTAGAAGTTACAGTATGAAAAAAATGTGTGCTGCCTCAGTTCCAGTTCCTTGCTTTATGAAAGGTTCTTCAGCCATGCATCTGTACATCTGCACATCTTTTTTTTTTTTTTTTTTTTTTTTTTTTTTTTTTTTATTCTCCGGTACAAGGTACCTCCTCTATTGTCAAACTTGCACAGTGGATTAGCTCTACGAATCAGTGAGAATGGTTGCATCAAGGAGGCTGTTGCCTGAAGAGCTCTCTCATTTCCCTACTGGAGAAGGCAGCAACGTGAGTAGAGGAAGTAGCTGAGGAATATAAAAACACTAAAGATAGTTTCATGACTAAAACATTTGGAAGATACCTTGGAGTATGAATTCTTTTTTTGACACTAGAGTCACTGTGAGTCACAAGCTGCCTGCCTGTACTTTCCTGTGATCTCCTAGGTATCTACACATGGCTGAACGTTCAGTTGCAAAAGAATTAGTCATTCAGACTTCTAGCAGAAACAAATGAGACCTCTAATGTTACAAAAAATAAGTATTTTGAGATGAAACACTCTTGGTTTTAGCATTTATATGGTCAAGATTAAGAACGTTGGTATTTAGGATGAAAAATTGCTCACGGCATTTTCCAATTCATAATAAACTCTTTTTATGTTAACCAGTTTTGCTCACAGTAGGTAAATTCAGTAGAAAAATTAACAATTCTCAGACTGAATCTAGAGGTGTCCTATAAATCAAAGAATACATGATGAGTAGAAGAAAAATAACATACTGGTTAAACAGCTATTAAGCTTCCTCTAACCTCGTGTTCTAAGAAATGTAGACATCCTGGTTAAAATACTATATGGTGATGTAGTTAAAAGTTATTTACTAATATGTGTGTATAAGTAGGCTAATTAAGATTTCATGTGGAACACCGCTTACGATACTACCTTACATCTGAGAGTTTGACAGAGCAGATTTAGTTACCAACTTCCTGTTGGTAACTTTCTGGCTTTAAATCAGTGATCTTTCTAGATTGCCGTCATAATGAGTTTTATATATAATTACCTTCACTTTGCTTTTTTGTTTTGTAGATAACCCAAGCTTCTCCATTTCTCAAAAATAAAACTGCTAACAATAGCAAACTTCATTGTTTTGAGTAGTTAGTCAAGATAAATATTTTTCCAGTGGGCAGTGTTTGCTGACAACAATTCTGCAACTTTGGAATGAGCTTCCATTCCAGAAGGTGTTTTCTAAACATTACTGACTCTGATGGTGCTTTCTTGGTTCTGATTTTTCTCTTGTTGTGACTTGGTATTTTTCTTCCTTGATTGCTCAATCCAGAATCTGCATTGATAAATGCAAATTAATAGTAAATGTAAATTAATAGTAAATAATTATCCTACTGTAATATAAAGACTGTTCTGTGTTCAGGGTTAATATGGAGAATGAGGAGAATGAGGAGCTTAAAAGCCTGGATTTGGGGCTTATATTGGGCTTAGTTTCAACTTTAAATAGTATTTTGTTTTAGGAGGATTGGCATCTCGGTACTGGCTAATAGTCTAATTGGAGAAAACAGTTGGCTGTTTTCAGTTACAGGCAAATACAATTGCCTGCAGATTGCTCAAATATGAGATGATTATTTACCAAGGATTTTTGCTTACAATAACATATTACTGTATCAAAATTATAATCTTGGCCATGTTTCACTAGGCGTATTTGAAATAGGTTACACCCATCTTTTGGCTACATAAAGCAGGGCTTTAGTTCTTAGAACTGAATTGCATTTGCAGGGATGAGGTAGCCAATTACCCAGCTGCTACATCATCTGTTTAAAGTGACTCCTACCAGTATGTTCATTCATACGTGCTGATTATTGCCCCTTCATAGTCCTGCCGCCATAAAATGTTCTGTCATTGCAGACAAGGAGACTTTTCACAGTTGCAGTGTAAGTGTGAAATATTGTCTTGCATAGCACTTAAAATGAAGTATTTCCTCCAAAGATCATGTCTTAATGATGAAATACGTACTGGTTTGTTTAAAGATGATAGTACAATGCTAGATTATTACAAAGACTAATAAAATAGTGTTTTGATATATTACTTAAAATTTATTCTGGTAGGGAGAAAAATGTAATTTTTTGTTTCTGGTAAAGGCTTAGTATAAAAAGTACAAGCTCTAATGTAGTAAGAGTTGAGCAGAAAGGTCTAAGACAGTGTCCTGTTCTCGATGCATGGGGAAAACAGCTGCTTAGCAAGGACAATGCACATTGACATCTCTCCAGGATGCTCTCGGATGCCACAAGTGGCATCATTGCATTTCATAGGCCTAGGGATTTTTATTTTTTTTCTTTCATGAATGCTTAATATTGGTGGGTTTTTTTTGGAAACTCTGTATAAACTTTGCTCATCTTTTCCATTGTCCAGAAGCTCTTGACTATAGGCAGAGTACTTAATACAGCATCATAATAACAATGTAGATTTGTTTCCCTGAAGTTTTCAGGACATAATATAATTGTCCGTATACTATCTCTATAGTTGGTGAAGAGTATACAGGATGCTATCAGACTTCTACATGTGTGTTTTTGCTCTGATATTAAGCAACTGTTGCTGCCGTATGTTATATCTTCTGCCACTTTTGCTATGCAGAATTTCAGAGTGGCTGATCAAAGACACTGGTTTACTCTATAAAGAATATTTTTAAATAAATTATGTATCTGGGTTGATGATTTGTCACAGCTGAGACAGCAGTGTTTGAAAAAGAACAGCAGTATTAAGTTTGATAGAAAGGGTGATGGGCTTTTAACTACAAATGTACTGCCAAGCTGTGTGGCAATGATTGCTCTGCATAATACATTTTTTAAACTAATTTACAGATAGCTTAATTTAGTCTGTTTGTTGTCAGGCTTTATCATTTGTCAGAAGTTTGGGTTATTCTACTTTTCCTTACTCTGTAATTCTTGACCTACTTGTCTGTTATAAAAAATCAAAATAGTTGTTCTCCACTGTAGATGTTATCTAGCTATGCAAACTAAAACACTGTTTTTGCATAAGAACATTTTCCAAGTAACTTATCCTATTTGAATTTTCATCTGAGTTTCCAATTAGTGTAGGAAGACTTAACAATGTAAATGTTATGATAAGCAGAGGGGTGTTTTAAAAGGCAGTAAAATATAAGCTGAATGAGGAACCTTGATATTAAACGATGTGCTAGCAAAAGTGCCTTTTAATTTACTAGTTAAAAGAGAGAATTCAAACTGGTAATTTTTGATTTATTTTTCCCTTCCGTAAAAAGAATGGAAAGTTGTGATTTGACCTCATTTATTTTCTAGGCTTCAAATTAAGCTTCCAATTTTTAATTTAATCTAATTTCCTTCAAAGCTGCTGAATAAACTGCTTTGATTAAACACTTCTTTTATAATTAGATACATTTAAATTTGATTTCTGCAAGCTATTGCAGATGTAATTTTTTACCTTGAAGTTCCTTGTTCATACCTTCTATGAAATAAAGCATTTTAGCTGTATCATTTCTTGCACTGAACTGGTGAACATTATTCTTAAGATGAAACCTATTTTCAGTTAATCTGTTGTGATACAGCTGTGGAAAGATAATTCTACTATGGATATTCTTGTATATGACAAATACTTGTATGCAAATATACAAGTAATATTATATCCTATTTATATTTTCATTTTGAACCAACAAAGCTCTAAGTCCAGTCAAGAAATTAATTTTTAATGCAACTCACTTTGGCCCTGTAATGGCATGTGCTTGATTTATGATGCTCTGGTGCGGCCTTGTCAGACGCAGTTTTGACTTGGTTTCTTCCTCTTTATATGTTTGCAGTCTCTCCTCTTGTTTATAGTTTGATGACAAAAGGTCACTGTTGGCACTTTGTATCCTTGTTCGGTGTGGACGTGTTGTTGTTTTTTGAAAACTTTGCTGCCTTTCTGCCTAGAGGCTTTGCCTAAATTTACTCCGGGCTTATGTCTGCTTACATATGTTTGCAACCCTTTCCTAAGTGCACTAATGACATACAAGTGAAACAGAACGGAAATGCCGAGCATTTGATATGGAGAAGGAATGCAGAGCGGTTGCTTTTTATTTTCTTTAGCTTGTCCAGTACTGAGTACTGACCAGTAATTTCTAGAAAATGAATGAAATGTTTGTTTGGTGTTCCCTTTTTGTAATTAGAAATTTGGAATCTTTTTACAAGGGGTACCTCTAAGGGTCAGCATTGTATTGTTCTGGAGAGGGCTTTTGGTTATGGTTTTGTCCAGTGTCAAGCAGACCATATTATATGAACACATTACCTTGTCCATTTCTAAAATTTTATTGGTGTTTTATGGCATTTTAAACTAGTTTTAAACATTTTTCTTTCTGTTTTAATATGCAATATGTGGTCTCTTGGTGAATTAAACTTGCATATTATAAGAACGTAACTTTCAGAATGGCTACTTGGGAGTAACTGCAAAATTGTTCATTTTGCTCCACTTTCTTTACAGTCCTAACTACATGCTGTTGCATTTCTAAGACACGCCTTGTTGAAATATCTAGCATTAAATAAGAAGCAAACTTAACTTAGGCTTTAACTTGGAGCTGGTTCAGAGAAGATGAAGTAAAAAACAAACACATCTGAAAATCCAAAGTGCTTGCTTGGCTCTTTTTTCTTTCTCATGAAAAACACTTTGCGACACAAGGAAGCTGTGTGCTACCTTCTGCGAGCAGCATAGCGATGGCTGGCATCTTTATCCGTCACGATAGTGAAGCAGTAATGTAGTAATTACCCCGGTAATAAGTGGTTACGTGTTAAAAGCTTTCTGACAACCTGATGTATGACTCGGGCAGTGCCTGGCTTGGGATTGCTGCTGAAGCAGCTTACCTCTGACTAAATGCGCCAGCCGGCACGAAGGCGAGACACAGGCCCTAGGGAAACCTGCAGTCTGCCGCTTCCTGCGGCAGTCGCCTTCGGCCGGCTGCGAAGTAGAGGGGCTATTGAGAACGCCTTATTTTCAGAAGCATTAAATATTCTCCTCACAGAGCTTACTGAGTAGGAGCTGTAGCTAAAAATAACTGCAATGAATTTCTCTGTCCCTTTCTCTCTTTTTCTCACTGCAGGATGACGTAGCTTTGTGAAGGATTTATCAGCTAAGCAGAAAATGAGCTTAACATCCTGGTTTCTAGTGAGCAGTGGAGGCACCCGCCATAGGCTGCCACGAGAGATGATTTTTGTTGGAAGAGATGACTGTGAGCTGATGTTACAGGTAATTGCATCAGCCTTCCATGGCAACTCTTAATGTTTTGGACTTAATGCACCAGTTTTACATTTCTTTTGAAAATTAAATTTGCCAGATGCTACAGACCAATAGTTTTGATTAATCTTTTGTAGGAAAAAGGTTAGTTTAAATGTACTGCCATTAACCATACAATTACTGTCAGAATGTAAAAAAAATCACGTTTCCTTCATGTAAAATTCACACTGAAAATAATGCAAGAATAGAAATGATTTTTGCAGTATGGTCAGAAAAGTAGGCTGTGTTGCATAATATGTGATAATGCTGAATGTACTAAATGCTTTTGAAGATAGCTTTCTTTTTTTTCCCTGTAATTTATAATCTAATTTAATTACATAATTTGACATATCTCTGTGTCCCCATATCCTGATCTCCCTGCACAGACAAATGAAATTTGTAAAGAAGAGTATTTCTGCATCTCTAAGGGGAAGTTGAATGACTCAGTAATGGTCTCAGGGGATTGTAAAAATAAAGCAAGTCCTATTTGAAAGAGCTTGATATTTGGTAGCTTATTCAACTTTCAAGATCCCTGTGTGGAATTTCTCAAAGCACATAATTATGTTGCTATGTAGCCATATTGGCTTCCTTCAGTTTTGGCAAAACTTAAGTGTGTATGCACTTGGTGTTATCAAAATCTTTGCCCTAGAGTTATAGTCAGAATCTTTCCTCCAAATGAAATGCCTAGAAACCTATTCTGATGAAACCTATTTTGATGTGTATAACTCATAATCTCCTCTAAAATTCAGTTGACTCTCATCCTCATCAGACATCCAAAAGGTTTACTTTATCTGGAAATACTTCGTCCTGTTAGGAAGTGGGTATAAATACTCCTAATATCCTTTTTACAGCAGGCTAGAATGATGTCTTGTTGATTTATGAGGGGAATGAACAAATCAAAAAACAAACTGATTCCTAAGCACTAGGAGGTCCTACTCATCTGCTTTGGTTTTCTTTACCATTAGCTTGGTGTAATGTGGTGTCCATAAAAGAGGAAGCTTTTTTCCTTCTGCTCTCTCCCATGTGACATTGCTGTCGTGCTTTTTATTCTGTAATATGCTGGCTTAGGATGTGAGACTGATAGTGAATTTCCGTTTTGGGGGGAGAGGAGAAGGGTTGATCCTTTACAACTGATGTGCACGCACTTTGTTTAGAAGTTGGAGGAAAAAAAAAAAAGGAGCGAGAGACGTTGGAAAGGTTTGTTTGTTTGTTTTTAATTAAGATGCTTATAGTCCTCAAGTAATTTTTCCTAATTAGATAGGGGGAAAATTGACTTAGATAATTAGATAGCAGGGAAAATTGATTCTCACCTCCCCTCTACAACAATAAATCTGTCATTCCTTGTTTAATCTCTGCAGCTCTGCATGCCAGGGAGAACAGCAGAGTTGCAACTTCTTAGAATGTGACTGATTATCTTCAAGCTTTGTATTAAAATCCATGCATGTGTCTTTTCAGGAGGTGATTTTAATGCATAATGATAACTATAAAATTTTTAAGTTAATTGCTAGAGCTACTTTTGCTCTATACTTAAGAAGCCAGTTCTCTATGAAATTGGATCTATAGATATTGTTTTCTAAAAGTCAAACTTATTTCTTAAAGACGCTGATTTCTCAGCCTCTGTAGCATATCTATTAATTGTTTTTTGTTGTTGTTGTTGTTGATCTACTGTTTCTGTGTTCCTATCTCTCCTGCAGCACAATACTTCTATCATACTTTTAAACAATGAACAGTGACTTGATAGGCTGCCTGCTAGTGCCAGCCCAACCTTGGATGCATTAAAGTTTCCTTTCAACAAAATCATAAATAAACAGTACTTTGTACCTGATATACATTGCAGCAGAGTCTTACTTAGCTGAGGAGAAAACATTCTGTCAGATATTTACGTGGCTTCCTGAATGGATAACTATATCTTAATTAATGACCTGAGTTTTGTCCAACATGGTTGTCTACCTTGTCTTACCAAAGTGGAAGATTTGAAACAGTCATAATGGAAGTTTTGAAATAGCACAAAAAGCTTTTATTATATATATATATATATATATATATATATGTGTGTGTAAATGTTTCCATGTAGATCACATTCCTTGCCAAATATCTTTTACCTTAGATTTTATCATAGCTAATGTATTTGCCTTAGTTTTTTTCCTTGAGCTATATAAACACATATGACTTGTTTTTCAGTTGTCTCATTAATAAACTAGGCTTTAATGGTCAGTGTCTGTGGTTGATCAGTCTTCAGTGAAGCTTAATACTTGACGTGTTTACTGTTCAGTGTTGCTATACTTCGTTCATCATCACCTTCAAAAGTGGCTGCCTCTTTAATTAGCATTTTGAAAACAGTCCCATTGTTCATAAAGGTACTTTGTTGTTAATTGACTTCAGAGATGGTATGAAGAGTCAAGGGCCCTCGTGGCTTTTGAGGCATGTTCTATTTGGCCTGTGTTAGGCCTGCATTCCAGCATGGCTATAACATCACATACAGCTGAAGAGAGAGCAGCCTGCCAAAGGAAAAGCTGATAATGCGTCCTTGTTCTGTGTGTGTAGTGTTCTTTGTAGGGGACCTTCCACTCCACTCTTGACAATTTGGTTGTTCTCTTAGCACAGAGCTTGTGGACAGCACATGATGAAGGAAGTGGAAAACTCGTATGCCTTCTGTCAAGGCATTGTGCATTTTTTAAAAGTGTCATATTAAAAAAAAGACATTTGCACCAGTGTGTTTCATAGAACTATATACTTCCGCTGTGCACCTAACCATTAGTATTTTAATAGTAGTTTTGTTCAAGTCCAGGGAATACAGATTTGCTTTTAACTGGGTTGTTTTGTAAATATGCTCCAACAAAGCACACAGTCTTCATGTTTAGCTAGCTACTAGCTGTTACAGCCATGTGTAGCTTTTGCTTATGGATGCATACTACTCTTTTACTTTCTTCCACTGCTCCATTTAGAAAACTTTTTGAATCTTGTGGAGCCATCTCTGAAGTGAAATAATCCACATATTAACAATACCCAAAATTCAGAGAGGAAGAGAGAATACTCTGTTTTTACCATTTTGATCATTTTTAGTAGTAGACTGGATTAGATTGAGGGTCTTCGTCTGGTGTAATGCCAGCTACAAATTGATTTTAACTGAAGATTGAGTTTTCCCCTTGATATTGGTACAGCTCTTAGCACAGCTATTCTGCAATTTTAATTATTCATGCAGTCAATTATGCATCTTGTAAAGGGTAATTTTGGTAGTACTCATTTTGAATTGAAGGCTGCAATAACCCATCAGAAGGAGAAATGCCATTTCAAAGATGTGCTCAATATTTAGACTTGTGAAGACCATATGTGATGAATAAAAATTTGCCAACTGTATGCGAATATTCTAAGCCTGATACATCTGCAGACAGGAGACCTATAGTGTTTTTCAAAATTTCAGATGATATTTTTAAAATTGCAAACATGAGTAATCATTTTTGTCTTTTCAGAAGATGTGATAAAATACAGGCATTAGGTTTTATTTTTTGTCATTCCCATTTTAACTTGTTTTTAACAGGAAAAGGCATGTGAATATAAAATATTTGATGACTAAATTAATACATATTTGAATAGCATAACATATTTGAAAAATGTTCGGAAATTCTTCTCATGATCTAGGTGTAAAGATAGGCTAACCCTTGTGCTTGCACAGTTGCATTACTCAAATGGGAAAGTGTTTGATGTCTATTTGACATTGTAGGCTCAAAAGAGCGCCCAAATCAGCAACTCTGATTTTATTATGATAGGTTGTTTTCACTTGAGGAAGCTTATTAAATGAGCTTTGCTGGTATATCAACATCCACAGTTAAACTTTACTGATATGCTGTACTAGGATAGCTTTTAATGACATAGAGCTTGTTCACTTGTCTGTCTTTTCCTCAGTTTCTGTCCCTGTCACCATATTCTCCTTCTTCACCCTATGCCCTTCAAGACTGTGCAGCGTATTACCTGAAATAAGAAGTCTAGCAATAATGTAGTAAGTGTGAGCAGCAGAAGATTCATTTTACTTCTTTAAGAAAAAAAGAGAGAAGGAGTCAGAAGATGTTATAGTGGGGAAGATTAAGGAAGGAAACTAAACAGGAGGAGGAGGAGAACAATATGTGCAAGTCTCAAGAGATCAAGATGGAATGAGATGATTAAAGTGGGTTCTGGGTTGGCAGGATAACCTGCATACAGAAGGATGCAAACGTGAAGGTTATGCTAATAGTAACAAGCAGGTTCTGTGCGTTCCGTCACTGAAAATACATGGCAAAGAGCTTTTCACAACTAAGTGTGGGGGAAGAGGAACAGGAGAAATGGTGTATTTGCCTCCCTAAGAGTTGGAGTTGCATGGTCTGATGCCTTGAACTGCCTAGTGCCCGTCTGTAACCTGGGGCTCTTTGAACAGCCAGGTTGCGCGTGCTGGTGCAGAAAGGAGGAGTGCAGGGTCCCAGGCAGAAATTGGTTCCTCTCAGGGCTGTACACCTGGGACCCACTTTGGAACCATCCTGAGTTGGGAATGATGACTTGCGTAGCAAAAATAAAAAGCTGTTTGATGAAGGACTGACGAAAGAAAAAGTGAGAGCTGATGGGAATAGTAATGCAGGGAACAGTCAAGCATTTAGTGATAATGATATAGCTGATTTGCTCAGGAGGTTGAGATGAACAATTTATTTCCATGTATGTATGCTGAGAATCCCACTAAACAACCTGGAAGATTTGCTAATGCATGTCAGGAAGCCAGTTATTTCGGAGAACAACAGCACAATGGAATAGTATTCATATTTTGAAAGGTGCATGTAGTTAAGGAAAGCTAGAAGTAAAGGTGAAATCGATGTTGAATAAAATGCCAGTGGTATTACAGCCAGCTGAAAAAAAAAGGGTAACATTCAGTGAAATTAAAAAATTTAGTTGTAAAATTAAGTCACTAGACTTAATTTATAATTAGATTTGGGGAAGCATTAAGAAAATAATTCATCTGAACTAATCTGATGATTCTGTTATGGGCATAGAAGACCAGAACTGGCTAGAGGTGTGGTGTTTTTTTTTTTTTTTTTTTCTCCATACATGGGTTAATTTTTGGATACAGTTTGAAAAATGTGTTATGAGGAAAACGTATAGTCATATTACTGTAAGAAATATAATCTTTGACAATATCTTAACAGTTTTTGAAATTTTTATCTTATTTTGCACTGATTTTAATCTCTTAATTCTAGTCACGAAGTGTGGACAAGCAACATGCTGTACTTAACTATGATGCCTCTACAGATGAACACTTGGTGAAGGATTTGGGCAGCTTAAACGGGGTAAGTTTACAACAGTACAAGGTAGCTCCGCATAGTCTTTTCTTTTTTCTTTAGTTTTCTTTGAGCAAGAGCAGAGTGATTTTTAATTAGTTTTCATTAATGTCTTTTCAACTTGGGTGTTACAGCTGGGAGGACATTTAAAGGAAAACGTGGGTTCTTGAAGTTTTTCCACTGATCATTAATTAAAGGGTTGGCTTAAAAGGTTTATTAATAAGTGAAGGCTTGGCAATAGAAAAATCTCAGAGAAATAAAAAGTCTTTCAGAGATGTGGAAACAAAAAGAAGCCTTGAGTAAATGATAGTATGATAACAGATGATATTTTGGTATTTCAATATCTAAAATTTGGTAGTGGGAGGAGTATAACAAGGTAAGAAAATGGATTTTTATTTTTTATGCTATTCATTTTCATGCATTCATATTTTTCTCCTTGCTTCATACAGAAAGAGTGTTAAATAGTCCTTTCTATGTGAGAATCAATTTCAGCATGCAATAACCATTTTGTGTGTCAAGTTATTTCACTTACTCTGTTTCTACTTCACTATTTTTTGTCAAAGTGTCTATGAATACAGCGTAAATGTTGGGTTACTACAAATAATGTACTATAGGAAAAAAGTGAAATTCCCATGAGCAAAATGAAGTTTCATATGATATTTTACGTTTTAAGGCTTTTCTAGGAATTGCATATGCAACATTCTGGGTAAGCGTCTCCTTTTATAAATGTTTTAAATATTATAGTAGAGTATTAAAAACTTAGCAACTTTGTCATATTTTTGTAGCCCTTTAGATACTACTTTGAGCTGCTTGTAGATAGTAGTTATGGTTTATGTTTTATATAGCTTTTAAATGTTTGGCTATGTCATAAATATGCAAAGAATAAAATTGTCAGTTCGTCTAATACTCATTCACTACATGTGACTTTCTAAATGGAAATATAAATCAGTATTGCCAAATGTTTAAAAAATATATGTATAAAATAAAGAAGAAATACCAAGTTTCTGTCTGTTAGCATTGACTTCAGGTTTGGTGTTTGATCTTGAAGTGTGTTTTTTGTTTAGTTGGTTTTTAAATCAGTAGTCTGTCTTTATTAGCTTTTCAGTATTTTAAGAACTGAACCTTAAGATGTGTACAGCTCAGCCTTTCGGAAGAGTCAGAGTCCCAGGCTATCTGAAACCAGAAGGATTCTATCCTTTGAGTAGTTGTGTACATATGAGAACTTTGGTGCTTAAATATTTAATATACCTTGTGTTTTGTAAGTCAATGAATGCAGTATGTCAAGGCAATGATCAAAAATAAATTCAGCTCGAAGTAATTTCTTACTGAGCCACTTTATTTTAACCTCTGATTCTGTTACTCCTGCCCCAACAGGCATTCCTTCTCATATTCATTGCCTTGCTCCAAAGTTTGAATTTAATAAAAATGTATATCACAAGGACTTCGTTTGACTCCTTTATTTCTCTCTATTAAGGAGCTTTCAGTTATTTGTCTCACTTAATTGAATTCTTCCCCATGTCAGTTGCTCTGTAGCTGTTTGCACAGAAACATCAAAGGAACTTTTCTTTTTTTTTTTTTTTCCCCACAGTTTTAGGGTAGGGAATATAATAAGTCTTAGGAGTGCAGTCCTTGCTCTTTACCTTTTCAGTGCTTCCATTACTATCTGCTTCCTTCCATGTTTTTCTTACTTCAACCCATCTGGTTCCATGTCTGATGGGGAAACACATAATTTTGTAGCCCCATACTTTAGCTTGTGCAGGAGAACAATATATGCAGGGTCCTTGTACTCTGCAAGCTGGTAACTAGGTGGTAATTCTTTGCAATCCTGCTAAGGTTCAGCGTTAATCACATGGATATTGTCATACAGAAATAAAGTGCTTTAAAGAACTGACTTATTTTGAAGCAGGAGAAAGATGCATTCAGAACAACAGGGACATGAAATGGAATTAGGCAGGGAGGAAGAGAAACAGAGGGGGAAGCATGCAAGCAAACAAAGCCCCAGAAACCTGGTTGGAGATTTATTTTTACTTTTTTGGATGGTTAGCTTTCCATGACTACCTCATAGCATAGTTTGGTCAGCTTCTGTGTGCTGGAAGCCACTTTTGGTGTTGACATCATGGAGAGAGCTACTGAATCTAGACATATCTGTGCAAACCGGAAACAAATAGGTAAGTTAATGAGAAAGCTTGCTTACTGCTGTGACTCTGAAGCTGTAGTTGTTTGATGGAGAATTAATTGCTGTCTTCCCAAGGAAAATGATAGCTGAATTCTACTTTTCTTAGACCAAGAACTTTTTTTCAGTATATTAGGTTATCTTGCAACACAAACAAGATCTTCCAAAACCTGTCAGCTCTTACTTTTCTGTGTTTACTAACTGCTATGTTTGCTTTTTTTTAAAAAAAGAAAAAAAAAACACTATGGTAAAGTGACATTCTGCTTTTGAAGGCCTTCTACTGTGTTTATTTATTTATTTTCTCTCTCCCTTTTCATCTTTTCAGAGTACATACATATGCTAGTTTGCTCATTCTTTTATTTACCTGGAACTTTCTTTGAATTTTGGATCATTTTAAAATCAGCTCTGAATGATCATTTCTCTCCCTGGTCACCAATTCTACAGTGCTGTGCTGCAAGCAACTTTGTCACCTTGCTGGGTGTGGTTTTTTCTTTGTTTTTCAGTCCAGACAGTTTCCTTTGGTAAATACCAGCATATTTGTTCACCTTCTTTGAGAACAAGTAAATACGGGTATTTACCATATACTTGTTCTCAAAGAAAGTGGATACTGATTTTTCTGCCAAGGATTCAAATACTTTAAATTTTTTTTTCCAAGGTGGAGGCTGCAAAGCAGACAAGGTCAAAGTAGAATATAGAATGTGTTTGCGGGAGTTGAGGGTCAGCTTATAGTTTCTTGTAAAAAATATTTTATCTGTTAATGTGGTGAACACAAATTTGTGTTTCCTACTGGTAAGGTAGAGATATTCATAATTCTGTAATGCCGTGGTAGATAAGGAAGGGCAGAATTTCACTGAAGGCAGCCTTTTATGCAATCTGTTTTTTTTTTTTTTTTTTTTTAAAAAAAAAGCAACCCTCAATTTCTCCCCTCTTTGAAAGATGCTGCTTGAACAACACCTAAATTGAGTGAATCAACCATAAAGAGGGAATATAGTAATCAGTAATAACATGAAATAAACTCTCCCTGAATGCAGGCATGAGCATTTCTACATCAGTTTCTCCACGTTCTCAATTTGCTTCCTTTGTCAAGAGTGAACATTTCTTTTAGGTATTCCATTAGTCCTGTTTCCTATGGAAACGTGTATACTTTCCTGAGTATGTAGGATAACTCCATTCCTGGGATAAGGCACTGTTAGCCATTGAAGATGCTTCAGGGTTTAAGGCAAGATGGTCATTATACAAACACTTCCAGAGTTTTCTCGTTTGAGTATATTGTATGCACATGAATTTTCAGAACTCAGTGACCTGGAATATAAAAAAATTATATATGTACATACATACATGTATATATGTGTGTGTATGTATAATATATATATATATTCCATGGTTCAACAACATTCAGACTCAGTGATTGTCTGTAGGATATGCTTTTTATGAGTTTTGCTCTGGGTTCTCATGGACTTAGGGTGGCACAGAGGTATCCGCTGAAATTGCCATTCCAGTAACTAGCTATTTCTGTAATTCTTATTTCTTAGGGGATTTATTTTCCATGATGCATATAAGCAATGTTACAAATAACAAATGTTAGGGAAAACAACAACAACAACAAAAAAAAAAACAGAAGATTCTTTGGTAAGGATTGCATTTTGGTCTTTCCAGACTTCATCCAGTACTAGATTGAGGTGAACAAAACAATCCTTCAAAGATTCTCATTCTCATTTTTGCATGTATATGTATGCACTCCTAATTTCCAAGTGCTGTGCAATTCCTTAGGAAAATTTAAAGACTATTGTGCAATGCAGAAGTTTGAAGTAGTAGGATTCTGTTGGATTGTGATACTTTGAGTCACTAAAACAGGCACAAACCATAGCAGATATCTTTCAGAAGGGCATTCTAAATATTTAATCTCTTATCTGTAGCATTAACGTGTAGTCTCTGGAAAAGGAAAAATGGGCAAGAAGCTGTAAAGTTTTTAATGCACAGGGAATACTACCTCTGATAAATAATTCATAAAATAATGTAACAATCTCATACCAACCAAGCCATAAATATTTTATTTGCATTGAATTTGCCCTAAACGCATGCTTCACTTTAGTCTTTTAAAGAGGATGGAGGCAGTAGCAACAAACAAGAGGAGACTGGTCACATATAATTGATTATTCCTATTTTTAAGAAGGAAGATGTTATATTCATGTAATTCCACATGTTACATTCTGTAGCAGTAAGTAGAGAGGGCAGGTTTCAATACAGTTATGTGCAAATGTAGAAGACAGGAGCTTACAGTGTAAATTTTAGCTCCTTAATGCAGATTTGAATTCACCCTTAAGGAATAATTTGAGGCAATGTGCTGACATGCTGAGTTCTTTTCAGCTCGTACTGTGCACAGATTCCTAAAAGATTCACAGCTCTAAAAGAAGATCAAATGTTGCATAGAGTTGTGTTTACTGTTTGTGTTCTTCTGTAGCCTGGTCTTAAGTTTTGTATTGAGAGCTTAAGATCTTGTTCTCCTAGAGAAAACTTACCATGTGGTGACTCTAAATCTCCTTATCACTGAGTAAATTCAGACGAGACTTTCTCTGAAGGTAACAAAGTCAGTTTAAGAAACAATTCATTTCCCTCTTAGATGTTCAGCCTAGTTTGGTGAGTCCTGGGATCGGAGTATGAGTCTGGATGAGTATAAGGGTTAATCTGAAAGCTGATGGCGATTCTGGAAAAAGCCTCTGCTTGAAGGTTTCAGCTCCCTTCCAGTGGCAAAGGGCACACTGCAAAAAGAAATGCTTCTGACTTTCTGCAACTTCTCTCTTGCCCCATTACAACCATCTCTGATTTCTGATGTTTGAAGTCGCCAGATGAGCTGTCAGTTTATGAAGCTGATATTAGTGAACTGAATGGTTTAGCTGGCAATAAGATCCATCCTTCCTAAAACTGTAAACCAAATATTAAAGATGAAAGAATATACCCTTTTCCCTCTTAGCTATTGCAGAGGCTTCTATCATTGTTAGCATTTTGAGAATCACTTAGTGTTTCAATAACCTAACTTCAAGCTCATTTTAAATTCATTATCTTCATTTTTTTCTTCACACGGTTATAATTTTTTAAGTTTTCCTAATTACCTTTCAGAGATCTGTTTTGATTTGAAAATGTTATTCTATTTCTCCTCTTTCTTTTTGTAATCAGTCTGTATTTCAAGTGTGCCTTTAAAGTTTCTAATAGGAGTTTTGTTTTGTTTCTCTGCAAGTTCTCTGTCAGTTTTCTTTATTAGGATTAATCTGGACCTTCAAATCTGAGTGGTTGGTGATTTTTATTGCCTTAAATAACTAATTGCTATAGCTGGAAATTGAGCAAATTTTGAGGCTTATAAATCTTCAGACTACTAGTGCTTCTCTGATTATTTTCAACTATTTCCAGTAGTGATATAAAGAGAGAACGAATATTATCCATAACTGAATTTTCAAGAGATGTTGTCAGGACTGGGAAGTTTGCCCTGCTTTGCTACTACCTAGTTTAAAAAACTATTTATTTCTCCTTACAGATGTTATGCCTATGTTCTCAGACCATCATAGTAACAGCAACAACATATATATGAATTTAATGACTTCTCCAAAAACGGTTCTTGCCCACTTTTCCACTCATGCCACAGTAAATCAATGCTATTTGGAGTTGTTTGCATGCAGTGACGAGCTCCATACTGCTTTCCTATATGTCTTATAAGAATACTTAAAAGCTTTGAACTGCCTTGCTATTCAGATGCCCAGTGTTAAATGCTGTATAAATGAGACCCAATTGTGATTGAAAACTAAGACAACAAAAAATAGTGGGGAATGGACTAAGTTGAGTTGGCAGTAAACAACAATTCCAGTAAATACCATTTAAAAGATTAGACTGGTAAGAAGCTTTCAAGGCCAGTGTGATCCCAGCAGTCATTTTAACAGACTGGAATCTTAACTTCCTTTTGACATACTTTGTGAAATGGGTAATATTTTGAAATAATAATTGAATTCCCCAGTGAATCACTGGTAGTAAATACACACTGCTAAAAACTTTCTTATAGAATTAATTTTATTGTCTTTTTGTTGTTTTGGAGTTTAACAGTGCCTTTTTCTGTCCTCCTTTATTTTTGTAGACATTTGTGAACGATGTGAGGATTCCAGAACAAACATACATCACTCTGAAGTTAGAAGACAAATTGAGATTTGGATATGATATCCTTGTCATAAAAATGTATAATGTGCTTGGACATACTTTTATTGTTGAAAGTATAGTTGCATTAAATAGAAAGTTTTCATACTTCCAAATAAGAAGGAACTCTGAAGTGTTTGTTTTTCTCATTTTACTCCAAAAATGCCTATGCTAGAGAGAATTACAGTTTTAAGAATAATATAGCCAGTAGTGTATTCTTTACACTCCTTTATATCCTGTGCACTTGCATGAAATGTTGTGCAACCACCCTACTATACACTAGTATACCATAGGCAATAGCGAGCCTTCTGAGAGGCATGTTGAAGGAATTTAGGAGAAGACCAGTAGAACTGATACTGCTTTGAGCAGGAGGATTGGCCTCTACAATCTCCAGAGACTCTTCCCATCTTCTACTGTTCGGTGATCCACAGAATATTAAGCTTATATGTTATTTAAATATATTAAATGAAAAAAGAATCAATGAGATTTCTGAGCATCTGTTGTATGCCTTGATTAGAAGTCACTATATTTCATTGTTTTTCACTGAAAAAAAAAAAAAGGCACTTCCAGTGCTGTTACAAACCTTCGTTCATACCTTGCTGTTCCCAGCTTATTATAGGTATAATAATAACAGGTGTTAATAATAGCTTATTATACCTAACTTATTATAACCTCTGGGTTGCAAGGAATTATTACTTTCCTTTTAGGCAAAAAGGCACATTCTTGTACTAAATATGGAGAAATTGACTGCAAACTGTTGTCTTGCCGTATAATTCTCTTGTAAACTGAGAAATCTAAATATTTTCCTTAGCATATCCTACATACTAATCTTTTTACTGTCGTCAGAGGGGAAATGAGAGTCCCTGAAGAAGCACTTAAGGTAACAATGTGAAGTTCTAAAATACTCTTCTGCCCTCGTATATGTGGTTATTGTTACATTTGAACAGGTGGGCTTTTTTTTTTTTTCATTTCTTTATTTTTTTCCCTTTATTCATGTAGCATGAAAAATTTACAAGCCAACTTCAGTTATCCCAAAAATCCTCAGAGGCAGAAGGATCAAAGTCAGCCAGCTCCAAAAATTGTGAGTCCAAGGTGACTGACTCCACAGCTGAAGTGCACCACAAAACTGCAGAAGCAGTGAAAACTGAGGAGAAAGCAGTGGGTAAGATGCTTATTTGCTGCAGAAGCACACAAACTTGTCAAGAATGTTCATTTGCTTTTCTAGAGTTTTTCTGAAATTATGTAGATGCAAAAACTTAATATGAGACTTTTAAAAATATTTAAGTGTAATTAAATAATTTTCTGAATTGCATTTCTAAATTTGGTTAGCATCTAGGTATAAAAACACTCAGAAGTGGACCTTCTGGTAGCCTATCAGAGTTTTGTATTTCTATTCTCTTCCTAAAATTGTATTTTTATGGCAATAAAATGATGCTAATAGTAGTTTAATTGAAAATTCTTGTTCATATACAACTCTCAAAATTTTCCACTAGGATTCTCAAATTATCTTCCTGTTCTTAAGATTTTGTTTCTGAGGAGCTTTGTTGTTTTTTCTTTTGTAGCTATTAGCATTCATTGTTGGACACATACAGTAAAACGTGGATGTTTAAAAAATGCTAGAAATATAAAACAAGTGTATGTTTTTTCATTTTTTACTAGATATCCCTGTGCGCGCGCGTGTGTGTGTGCTATTGTGTGTGTGTGGTCTTGTTTTGAAATGATCTTTTGAATTAATGTGATGTTGGCTTTGTTACGGGTGTCTTTAATTCCAGGATGAGAACGTTTATTTCTCTGTTATCTGACCATAAAACCTTGTTGTGTTATCTGCTACAGGAAATAACCACAGGAAGGAGACATGAATCAAGTCTCATTTCTATATGGAACTGACTGACCCTTTAGTCTAAGGGTGTATGATAGCTTGGGCTTAATCAATTCTTTTGGAATGGAATACTTGCTTCAACAAATTCTCTGCCTTTAGGAATCTGTAGAATAGCATGTTATAAGTAGTTAACCTTTTCGTTTTGTTGATTAATCTACCATCCTGTAAAAGATACATGCAGCCTATCTAATACTTCAGTATTTCTGCTCAGTATGTTCCTTCAGCATTCAGCTCTTCTTATATTTTCATAATGTAGCACACTTTTTTCCCTCCTCTGTTTTCTTTTTGACTTTGATTGCTAATATTTTTTGGAGGAGTAAAGTTAATGTTAAGGGTTTCTCTTTGTCACTCAGAAGCTTTCTGGGAATTGATTCTCTCTCTGTTGCTGCATGTTGCTGTTTACTCTTGCTAAGTCAGTACACGAGCATCAGCCGTCAATTTTTAAAAACAGTTTAGTATTGACTATAGTAATAGGTGAAAAAAATATATATATAACTGATATCTTCAAATCATGCCGCAACTTTTCAAGTGTTAAGTTTTATGTACTCTTTTGCATTTCAAGGAGTACAACATTGCGAATAAAAATGTTGACATTAGTAATAGTCAAAGTAGTAGATGAGCTGCTACCTAAATTTGAACAGAGCACATTATCACTTTGGACTGCAGACAGTCTCTTCAGAAGATCCGTGTGATGTTAAAATAGCTAAATATTAGTAGGATAAAAGTATTATCGTAGGAGATCAGGTTTTTCTTTTAGTATCTTTTCTAATTTAACCTTTGCATTTAAATGTATTTAATCGTGTGTAAGCTTTGTAAGTAACAAATATACATTATTTCTAATTGTACTGTAATTGAACTATTGCCTACTTAAAAGGAGTGATTGTGCTAACTAATGTTTTTACAGTAGGTAACTTTTGGTTTGGTAACTCTGTAGTAGCTGTCAGCTATCTGGACTCTTGGCAGCATTGCAAAATTTGGTCAGTTTTTTCTAGTGGTGAGTTCAGATTTCAGTGAAAGGTCAATGTGGGTAAAAGTGAAAATCTTTTCACAGAAACAGCAGGAGAGAGCTTTTAGGAATGTGCTGCTATTCTGATGACTTCAGGCTGAAATCAGAAAATAATGTTTATGGATATTTCAGGGTAACAATAAGAAATGTCAGCTGCCTTTGCATAAATGTTTGTGCCAGTAGTTTTTATCAGGTCATTAGTAAGCTTTTATATTTAGAACCCAGATCATTTATCCAAGCCTCTAAGTTGGTTTGGTATTTGAGTGAATGCATACAGGCAATCTACTCAAGCTTCCAGGAGAAAAGATCTGAGCAAACTGTTTTCTGTTGTTGTCATTTGAATCTAAGTATTGCAATGAATTGGAAAAGAAACTGTGTGCTTTGGGCTGTTTTGTAGACCTTTCTGCCATGCCGCGTGGTACGCCTTTGTATGGACAGCCAGCCTGGTGGGGGGATGAAGAGGCTGATGAGAAAAGTGGTTGTAAGCCAGATAGCAAACGTGAAGAAAAAATGAATGAAACGGGGGCTTCTGGTAAGTCTGTCTTCTCATTTTTGCAATATTAGTGCACATTACTAAAGGAGATATTTTTGAAGTGTCATAGCTTGTGTACATAAAAGTGTATTCAAATTAAATTTGTTACTTTTTTTTTTTTTAATCCCCTGAGAAATTATATGCACTTCCAGGGACCGATTTCAGACATGTTATATCAGTTTTCAACATACGACATAATTGCAAATTAATATAGAGAATAAAATTATCAGAGCCAGTGTGCCTCATATCATTAATTCGTATCTGGCCTTTCGTATACTTGGAGATTGTAGTTGACTATTTTTAAAAATCTGAAAATAAATGATAGCTAAAAGTCAAATACATAATGCTATATGTGCTATCTGTGCTAACTATCTCTGCTAATTCATTATTGCTGCCTTAGTATTTCATATTTCATGCAATAAACATTTCTATAGTCAGATATTATGTTAATGGTTATTTCCATCATGTAGATCATGTAGGTTTTTTAGTTAGCTTGTTTATTTCGTCTGACCAAAATTTAAATCTGGATTTCTATAACTAGACTTCTAAATCTATCATCAGGCCTATAAATAAAATGACTGTTTTTCCAATACAGAGAATAGCTTCAAAACTTTGTGAAGTCAGGATAGAATTCAACCCATTTTGGCTGGCTGCTTTAACATGAATTCAAGGACTACCAGTTTTACATTTAAAAAATATAAAGGGCTTAGACTGGGTTGGGGGCTCTCTCTTCTTGTAATAGTAGATTACTTGCTTGTCATGACTCCTATTTTGGAGGAATTGGAGTAAAGTCTCAAAAATGAAAACAAACTAAAATTACTCTGCAATGCAAGGGAGTCAGCATCCTTGGAGTTAAAGTTTTGTCCTAGCTTTTAATAACTTCTTCATGTTAAGTCTGAAGTCCTGATAATTTAGCCAGTAGTGGAATTCCCGTAAGATTTGGGTGAAAGCGTCAAAGTTGTGACAATTTTTATGGAGCTAAAACCACATTGTAACACACAAAACAACTATATTACAAATATTACATTTGGGGATTTTTTTTTTCTTTAAAGGTCATATACACAATGTGAGAATAGTATGTAATCCTGCCCTTCTATGAACACTCTGTAAATACAGGTTTAATATTCTACATTAAGGTTTAAAATTCTACATTAAACATATCTGGCTCTACAATTGTGCATTTTGCATCATCTCTCAAAATCTGTTTTTTGAATTGTAACATTTTAAAGAAAGACTGATTATTTGTCCTTAATTTCAGTAATAGTAAGAAACAGCGATTGCCATATGTAGTTTTGCTTCCGCTTTTCTTAACATGAAGGAAGGATGCCTATGTTGTCAGTTACAAAGAAAAGCACTAAATCTTTGCCTTCTGTCAATGCCACTGAAAGAATGTTAGCCAAATGTGTATCTCCTTATTTTCCACATTAGAGGAAGGACTATAAAACCTGTGACTTTACATCTTCCCATCTATTTCGAAACAGGAATGCTAAAGACTCTGGTATCTGAATTGCATAGAAGCTAAAATTTTGCTTAGATGCAAACAAGCATATATAAAAAAAAGAGTTTTAGGATAAAGATTTTTTTGTATTTGCTTGTACATATATGCACTGGTTTAATTTTAAAGCATGCAATTTTTTTGCACTCATTATACACAGGGTTATTAGAAAGCAATATCCTGATATCTGTGGTTTTGATGTAATGACCTTAACAAAATTGATACAAGATTCTTTTGGTATATTAACATGCCTATTCTTGTTTTTTAATTATAATCTTAAATTATTTTTTCAAAAGCGTTATTGAATCATGTCGTTTACATGCTCATGTATTTATTTCCCCAAGAGATTCTCAGAAAGTTATCAGAACTTCTGCCTTGTTTCTTGAGTTCAGAAAAAACTAAGATGCCACTTGCTTCTTAATTTAAGTAGTCAATAAGTTCAGTCTGTTTTAGTAGTACATGGAAATAAGTGTATTCAAGACAGAACTTGAGGAAAGGAGATCTGTTTAACATGCCTCATCTTAGGCTCATCGTAAGGTGAATAATGAATGGAGAAGGCACTAATATTTTCTACAGTAGTTGATTTTGTTTTCTCATTTTCCTTATATACGAAGACATTAGAGCCTGGAGGCTTTCTAGCAAATACACCATTTGTGTTTTTTTGTAACTGCACAAGATATGTTAGGAATTGTTTATGTTGTTTAATCATGTTCAACATTGTTTTTATCTCCTACAATTAGAATTAATCTAAATAAAATGCAGGAATAGCTTCTATTCACCTAAACAGAAGGACTTAAAAATCTACTAAAAGAGAGTTCAGTTTGAGCAAGTACATCATGAGCAAAGGCTTATGTGAAATTTTTGTACAAAGATACTACTCTTAAAAAAACAAACTTTAAAAAAATCGCTTTCTAAAAAAAATTGTCACCCTTGGAGGATGTTGATTTTAAAATCTCATGCATAGAAAAATGATTTGTTTGTTTCACTCTCTTTATCTCTAAATAGACATCAGTCATATGTTTCTACTAATCTGACTGTTGAAGATGATTTTTAGTAGTTCTGGCAGAAACTCTGAGACACGAGATAGAGGTGGTATTTGCCTTTGTGGATTCTTTTCTTCAGTACTAGAACATCAACTCTAATATCTGGGTAGAAGTGTGCTTAAAAAAAAAAAAGAAAAAAAAAAAGAAAAAGAAAAAAGCTCAATTATTTTCATACCGTTAAAGTAAATACGTAAACTTTTCAGGCCCCTTTGACCTACAGTTGCTTCCCATGAAAACTTTTAACTTCTGAATTTCCAGTACTAGTATGTGTTTTCTTCATGTACTTAGGTGCTTTAACATAGGTGAATATAGGAATTGGAAATCGTTATAAAAATAGTTTATAATGAAAGGAAATCTTAAACTTTACAGGAGTTTACTGTTTGAGTATTTCTGAACTAGAAATTGAATTTTGTAATCTACCAAAATTACTCAAGATAGATGTGGTTATTTGCTCTTTTATGTGCTCAAATTATAATACTGCAAGTAGTTAATACACCAAATTGAAACTTGTTTTCAAACTGTCTGAAAAATAAGTAACTTAATAATCAGAAAATTTCAAGAACTTATACAATTAAATTCATCTATAACTCACATTCTTTGGTCTTGATACCTTTTTAACTAATTAATCTTATGAAATGTCTGCTTCATGCTTTAATGATCTGGTACATGATTATTCATTGAATAGGAAAGATGACATGAGTTACAAGAGATGGGGCAAGGTTTAATAAGGAGATTCTGTTAAGCCAACTATAGACAAATAATCTTATTAACTTGAGACTGTAAAGACTAATTAAGTATTACTGTTTCCTATCTTGATGGAAACACACTAATGGAAATTCCTTGCAAAGAGCAGGAGGACTGGAAGGGCTGTCTTTCAGAGACTGTTATTTTTCAGAGACTAATTTTATTATTCATGGTATATTAGCTAGTATTAAAATGGATTGTTGCATGTACACCTATATAACTTTATACCATCTGTGTTGCACCTGTTACAAGTGTTATTAAAGATTCTGTATTTTCTTTATTTTCTCTAGCTTTACGTGCTAGTGACAAACTTGATGGGTGTATAGTTATTTATGTTGCCCTGGGCTGCATTCTTTCTTCCTGGAAAAACAGAAACTATTTTCTGCTGATCTCAGTTGTGATTGTAGGACTTAACATCATAAATTTCTTTACCAAAAGCTTCCAGACAAATCATGGTTTGTAAACAGAATTTAAGAATCTGAAGCACTTTTGCTTATCTTTAGCACAAAGCACTTTAGAATTACAACATCACTAAACAAATTATCATCTGAAATTATTCCTCAAATTTTCGAAGAAGTATCATTTTAAGGTAAAGCAGGCTGACTGATCATTGGAATGAACATTCAAAATCATTGAAATTAACATTCTTAATATCAGCTTTGCTGAGTTGTGCCCTGCAGTACATCAATACATACAAGTGCTGCATGTGTGATACTTGCTATGCTAAGTAGATGTGAATGTGCACAGTATGTCACAGTATCCTTACAGAACTTTAGAACCACAACCTGAAAATAAAGTAAGACTAGTTTTACTGTTTTGCTCCTTTTTTTTTTAGCTCATTTAAAGAACTCTGATAAGTTAATGATAAAATAATTATTGTAAGAGGTGCAGATTAAATATAGTATATATTTTTGGTATCATTTAATAAGATAAGTTAAAATAACACTAAAAGAAAAAAATATTGTACTTAATCTTAGGTAAATGTTTACATACATTTTTGCAATTCCTCTTACCTGTTAAATGAAAAATAATGCCTTTAGCAAACTGATACTGCTTCTGCCTGCAAAATAAAAGAACCAGCAAACAAGAAGCTTAAAGATAATTGGGAAATAAAAGGCAATATGAAGATAAAGAAAATTTTCATTAGAAGTGCGAAAGATTTATTAAGCGTTTGAAATAGCTGGCTGCACCTTCTCATTAAGTCTATAATCATACGCTGCCAAATATGAAGCCAAAATATTTTGCTAATTGAATAGTGTGTAAATATGATATTTTAGACTATTCATACCTTTGACAATAAAAAGTATGTTTATTAATTGCAAGAAACTTGTTAAAAAATACTACTCTTCCCAAATTCACCTTTTTTTTTTTTTTATGTTCTCCTTCATTCCAAAATCACTTCAGTTCCTGCTCCCCACATCGCAGTTCATAACCCTTTCATTCCCTTATTTCCCAAAGAACATGCTTACAGTTCTTATTTCACAAAATTGTTGTTTTTGCTGTGATGTTCTCTTCCTTCTGTTGGTAGCAAGTAGCTTTTTATAATAGGATAGGATTGCAAAGGTAAGATTACTTTATAGGTCACTGTTCGTAATATTTAGAAACCTTCCAGGTATTACATGTAGGACATCAGTAGAAAAATTTCTAAAGGCAATTTAGACCAAGACATAAAAATTCACCTCATTAGTTTAGGTGATTAATTATGTTCTTTTTTTTCTAAAAATGCAAGTACTTTAATTTAAAAACAGTATTTTTAGGTAATTAAAATTGATTTGCACATTGGATTTTTTTAAACTACTTTCCAAGATTTTCTCTGGTTTGGTAGAAGTCATTTTATATTTGTCATTAAATTTCTAATTTATTTGATAAATTCTGTCATAATTTAGATTCAAAAAATATTATAGCACCAACAAAAATATCAGAATCAAATACTCTGCACATAATTATGGCATAAAAAGTTGATATCAAATGCTAAATTTGTTGCAGGAATCTGATCACCTACTGTCATATTTGAAGGGAGCATTCAACCCAATATCTTGTTTAATTACCAGTTTTATGAGTTATATAAAATCATAGGTTTGAAGCTTTGAATCTGAGTGAACAGAACCATGGCGGGGGTGGGGGAAAGGTATATATGAGCTTGGTCCTTGGTGGATTAGTCTTCTGTTTAATAATAGCATTGCCTGTTGTGAGCGTCTTAGCTAAAGATTTGACGTTAGCAGAGCTTGGTCCATTCTAGCTTGTTAGACGAATGAAACGGAGGGAGAATAATGTGGTAGTTCACCTGAAATTCAGTAGCTGCAACATGTGACTTTTATTTCTGTGAATTTTGTGTCTAAAAATAGAAAATATTTTAATGAACTTCGCTTCAGTAAACCAGATGTATTCTTTAATGCTAACCTACTGTCAAAGATGTTTTCAGGATGGGGGCTAAAGCTGCATTCAGTTTCCCAGAGAATGGAGTAGTGAGTTGCTATTGCAGTGTCCAAAAACCACCCAACAGAGATGAAATACTCAGAATACAGAAGGTTCCTCAGTACAGGCTGGTTTAGAAGCTGACAGTGCTTCAACGGCTGCTGTGGAAGGAGCCCAACACTTATCCAATGTCTCATTTAACTGAGACATTCTTGGCACGGAGCAAAAAAATTACAAAAAAAATCTGAATTCTGAGCATCTTTTGTGTTTGCAACAGCTACATTTATCTAAAATAAAACAGTCCATGTGTCTTTATTAAAGAGATATTTTGTCTCATTGTTGTCCGACTTTGGCACTCAATGAGGAAGTTGTACAAATTTTGTCATTCCTCCATTATATCATTTTATTCTATTTTTTTTAACTTTTTCAACTACTATGTTATTCACAAACTACTTTGCTATTTATCCATATCGAATTACTCACCTTATTATGCCACCCTTCCCCTTTTACCCATTAAACTTTCAACTGTAGTATAAATCTGTTTCCATTGCTACCTTATGGCATAATGAGCTCAATGCTTGTTGTGACTACCTCAGTTCATGTTTTGGCTATTTTTAGCCATATAAATTAATTAATTGCTTTCTTATTCCGCTACTTGGCAAACTAAAACAATTTCTTAAACATCTTAATGTAGTTCATGATGAAAGATGTAGGAACTATTCGGAATTCTTTTTTTGGAATGAAAATTGCTGTTGCTTCTAACATCGTGACCATCTGTTGCTTATAATACATCTTCACACCAGATATTTTGGCTGATTTGCCACTCCATGAAATGCAATCAGAAGGCTTGCTTTCTTAAAGATATAGCAATAGTTTTTTGAGCAACCACAAGAAGCTGTAGCTTCTGTTCAAACTAAACAGTGGAACTCTGAATACCCATCCCATGCTCTTCCAACATCCTGCACTCTACCCAGTTCAGAGCATGATTTGGTAACATGCTGCATGATTTCAGCTATTGTTGCTCTAATCTGCTTTTTCAGTGCATTTGCAATTGAAGATAACAAGTGAAATATGAACAAACATTAGCATTTGGCTCAATTCTTTTACCTTTTGTAGAAATGTAAGAAAAGCACTTTCCAATGTTTGTCAGTATTAGAATATTCAAGGCACAAATTATGTTTTTCTTGCATTAGTGTGTGAATTGTTTTTCCAAAGAATTTCACCACACAAAATTATACCAGCCATCCGCTGATGAGGTGGAGTCAAATCACTAGCTTGGGGGCACCATGATTTGGCATTTTTCAGATAGATTGGAATTGCTCTAATGATATTCTCAAGTATTTTCTCTAGTGTTTTTTTTTTGGCCACTTTCTGTTGCTAATAATTCATCTGCTCTTCAAATCATCAAAGAAATCTATTGGAATGCAAATTTTCTTTGACAAATTGAAGTGAGCTTTTTGCCACTACACAGTCCTTATGGCCAAAGCTCATGCCGTCTTTTCAGTAAGGCTTTGTAAATGTGATTCTGGAATTGTAGTTCCAGAACTGTGTTGCTCTATCATCTCCACCATCTTGCTGTTTAGTTCAGAAATTATTCAAGTGGCCTTTAAAGGAGTTCGGAAATTTCTTGAAGAACCTGAAGTTCCGAAGTATTGTGAAATCTGTTTTATTTTTCCTAATAGGATGCAGCACAGATGCCAAGCAAGCTGAGGAGCAGTCTGCAGCTGCAAGCGAAGAACTTTATCCTTTCTGTAGGGAGCCAAGTTATTTTGAAATCCCCACAAAAGAATTCCAGCAACCTTCACAAATAGCAGAGGGTGCTATTCATGAAATACCAACAAAAGACACACAAAGCTCCCATGCAGCAGGTGCAGGGCATGCTTCTTTTACCATTGAATTTGATGACAACACTCCAGGAAAAGTAACAATCAAAGACCATGTGACAAAATTCACTCCTGAACAGCGCCATAAGTCCAAGAAGCCTTCTTCCTCTGCTGGCCAGGACCTGCCTGGGCTTCAAACAGTGATGATGGCTGCAGAGAGCAAAGTAGCAGATTGGCTAGCACAGAACAATCCTCCCAGAATGATATGGGAACCAACAGAGGAGGATTCCAAAAGTATTAAGAGTGATGTGCCAGTGTACTTGAAGAGACTGAAAGGTAACGTAAATAATTCCAGATATACTTATTTCATGAGGTAACGGTCCTTCTACACTATGCAGCAAGTGGATCCCTGAGCCCTTGCGGAGTTCTACTGAAGTTCTGGATACTCCACATTTGCACAGGGATCTGCACTGGTAAATCTTATTGCACAATTTAGTCATTAAAAAGAGGATTAAAAAAAATCCTAAGTCGTGCAACAGTAAGTATACTGACTGGAGATGTTTTAAGTCACGATGCAGTTGAAATCAAAGAGAAAGGAAAAACCCAAACCTGACCTACGTTTTATATATTTCATATTTTTTCCTGTGTGTTACTTCAAAAAGCTGAATTTCTTTCCAAAATCAAAGCTCTGAAGTTCAAATTATGCTTTTAGCAACTCTTCTGACAGCATGCACTCAGCGAACATGGATGAGGTCTAAGGAAATCCTTAATGGCAAGGTGTGCATCAGGTAGCTATTCTGCTTAATTTGATCATGCACAATGGAGTTGAGCTCAAGTCATGAATCTGAAATAGACCAAAAAGCTCAGTTTTTATACTAATTGGCAGAATGTCATATTTGTAAGAATACTGCTGTTGAATGAAGTTCCATTTATTAAATATGTTCATTTACTGCAGACAACATTTCAAATAAACTGAAATCAAATGTTAACTGTGAAATGTGTATTTTCTTTTTGACTACTTAGTAAAGAAAAATGTTTTTCCTTGCAGATGAAAATCCCAATGACATTTAAACTTTCAAAATGAAAATTTCTGAAGAACTTTAAGAGCCCTTTGTTTTCTATTTTTAATTTTGGCAGGTTAACTCTGGAATCCCAGCTAACTGGGGTTGGAAGAAATGTGTTTTGTCATACTGATCAAAAGTCTGCTTTTCAAGGCTAGCTCTTTCAAATTGATATAAAAAATAACACTTGAAAACACATGCTAGCACCAGCATGCTAACATTCAGATGAGTAGTACTTCTAGAGAGTAGTACTTCTAGAAAATATCACAGAGCTTTCTTTGGTGTTCATGATACTGTATCATATTCATGATCATTTTTAAAAAATATTATCCATGCCACTTTGATAAATAGGTAGGACTATGTTTTTAAGTCCTTAGCCTTCTCCTTGGAATAGAAGCTGGTGAAACCGTGTTAAATATTCAGCTGAGAGAGGTCTAAGTTATATGTTGCATTTGGCCATGACAAATTTTTTGAGTTTTTGTAATCGTGTGTTATCTGCTTGTATTCTGTCTTATATTGTACTATTTCAGGTAGTAAAAGTACAGTATATTTTTAGCTCTTCGAAAGTTAGATTGAAAAAAAAAATGTAGATAATCTTTTGGGTTTTTCTTCTCCGCTTTTTCCCACTATATCCTCTAGTGAAATCACACTGTGAAGATAATGTAGGATTTTTCATAATGGTGTTGCCATTTACTGTTGTTATGTGGAAGTATATGAACCATTGCATCATTTCCGTAGGCATTGTACAAATTTGTAATGAAGGGAGCTCTTTGTCACAAACAGGAATGTAGTAAGAATTTCAGCCACATGCGCAGTATTGTTAGCCTTACTTTACTATGATTCCCATTGTAAATAGTGGCTGCCTATTCTATGTAAGCGAAGAGGAAAAAAAAAACCCACCACGCTAAAAGCTATTCTCTGTAGGAGGGGAAAAAGAAAAAAAAAGGCTGTGACTTACTGGGTATGATTATTCAACCTATGATACATTTTTAAGGCATCATTACTCAGTATGTTTCTGTGTGTTGTTTATGTCTATGTGCACGTGACTAAATATATAATCAATATTCATAGATCTCAAAGTATAAGTAGTAATGAATTAAGTAATAATTTTAGATCCTGATGGTAAAATATGTGATTCTGCGAGGAGTGAATAATAATAATAAAAGAAAAAGGATTAAAGAATTAAATCCAATTTAAGTAAACATTTCTCATGATAAGCTTTTGTAATACATGGGGGAAAAACTGAGAATCTATGGCTCTCAAAAGAGATTTTCAGCAACTGGAAGGTTATATGCAGGTTATATATTAGGGTAGCTTTTTTTTTTTTTTTTTTTTTTCTTCCTATTTAAACTCTGCCTAGAATGCTTTATTAGTCATTCATAATTGGCCAGCTATATAACAAAATTAGTGTAATTGGAGGAAAATGTTATTTCCAAACTTCAGTCAAAAGTATTTTATTTGTATTTTACTAGCTGTGCATTTTTGATAAAATATTCATAGACTAGAATTTTGGTGAAAAGGGCAATTCAAATGTGCTAATGTTACCAATCAGTTGTAAAAGGCTTCATTGTTTGACTGGTAGATTTAGCTGTAACTGTACAATATTTGCAGAACCAGTTACTGAATACTGTTGGATTCTACACAAAAAAAATGATTAGGACTTTTTTTTTTTTTTTACTTTATTGTTTTCTTTGGTATATGTTGAGTGTTTAGGGAGTTTATTTTGTTTTAATTCCTCAGTTGCATAAAACTGTTTTGCTTTTTTCTAGGGAATAAACATGATGATGGTACACAAAGTGATTCAGAAAATGCTGGTGCACACCGGCATTATAGTAAGCGAGCAGCTCTTGAAGAACACTTAAGGCACCATCATGCAGAGGTGAAAAAGTCACACCAGAAAGTCCATTCTACAGAAAAGCAACAAGAGCAAACTGGTGCAAGTCAGACTGCTTTTATGATTGAGTTTTTTGATGAAGACCATCCTCGAAAGAGACGTTCTTACTCTTTTTCTCAGAATGTAGGTGCTCCGTGCCCAGAAACGCCTTCTCCCACACCTCACGCGCGGTCTGAAAGAATGAAGCCTACATCAGCAGAGAAAGCAGTTCCCTCATCTGGGCAGGCTAGCTCAGCACATCACAGAGCGGTACATGGGGTTCATGCAAAACTTTTGAAGCAGAAATCAGAAGATCCCTCTGCTGCCTTGCCTGTCCTACAAGCGGCGTTGTTGAGGAGCTCAGGAAGCCTTGGCCATCGGCCTAATCAGAACCAGGAAATGGACAAAAAGTTGAAAAGTCAACATATTTCTGCTGCTACTGAAAAGGACCATGAGGACGACCAGAGTGACAAAGGTACTTATACTATTGAGTTGGAAAACCCCAATTCCGAAGAAATGGAAGCCCGTAAAATGATTGACAAGGTAAGAAAACTAAAACATATAATGTCACCAGAAGTGGTATGTGAGCAACAGCACACCACGTCCATTTTATTTATTAAATCTGCTTTCTGACTAGCTTATAATGGTGATATATGGAATATCCTAAAAACATCAGCATGCCTTAGCTTAAAGTTATTCCTGTTGATACTGCTCTTCTTTTAGCTTGCTGGTTTTAATCATCTGCATTTTCAAATGGCTAAGTGCTTCAATAATATTAGGCAACAAAATTAAGTTGACTTTTTTTTTATAAAATTTATTTTTAAATAATAACAATAAATTTACTAAATTTAAATTTATTGCATTCCTGTCAAAATACTTACCTGTTCTTAACATCTTAATGTTTGCCTTGTTTTTCAGAAACAAATCATTTCCATCCAAATTAACATGCAGAAATAGATTGCAAATGTTTTCTCTACTGTAATAGAGTTATATTCAATAAAGTTCTTAACTGCACTAATTTAAATTTCAGCATCTCCTGTAAACTAAGAGTATAATCAAGTATTCTTTCATTTTCCAAATATGTTTCAGAGCCATGTTATTTTCATATATTCAGTTTGAATAAAGGCATATACTTCATTAGATTTAGGAGCCTTACAATGACCTAGACTGCAGATAACTTATTTTTGAGATTCAACATCAAGTTAAAGGAAAAACTGCATTTAAGCATTTTGCCTACATGATTTTTGAGTAATATCTTTCTGTGTGTATATGTGTGCGTTAAAGAGATAGAGTGAGACAAGAGTTTTATGTGTATATATGCGTATGTATCTATAATTTATTTATTGCTTGTTGCATTTTGCTAAATAATCTGTTGTAGAATGCTGGCATCTGATTCTAGGTATGTTGTTAGCCTAGCTAAGAGGAAATTCATTATTGACTTGTTACACTTGTTATCTAAGAACTGTTTCTTTACATCTTTAGCTTTTTCAGAGATTAGCAGGTATATTTAGCTAGCAGTTTAAGCTAAAATGTAGGGAAGATATTTTTTGGAAAATAAACTTTTTTTTTTCTTGTGGGGAAGCTGCAGAAATGTTGATACGCTATCTGGGGAAATGGGACATTTTATTAGGTAGTTTTACTTCATAAAAAGTGCTTAAGGATTAAAATGGTGAGGACTAAAAATAGAGGTGATTTGCTCCTAAAATCATGAATGTGATAGTTTCTCTTGTGGACTCTAAAAAGAAGATTTTTGATTAGTTTCAGTGTATTAAATGTACTTCTGAGAAATAAAAGCACTATAGAATGTAGAAAGTGACAATGAAAGAACTGTATTGCTTTGACTTAATGACTACAAACATCTGCATTTAATTCATAAGGTGTAACTGTTCAGTTACATTGTATCTGAAAATATATAGGTTCTGATTTTGCTAAGTACAGCTGTGCAACAGGCCTGGCTTATTTGGAAACTGGGAAAACAAAGTAAGATTTGGACATTGTCAATTTGTGTATTTTTATAGGGTAGTAGTATTGCTTAAAATTCAGTAAGCTTTCAAATTATTTGTGTTCTTTAAGATCCATTCACATGGTACATCTTTAAAGTCTGTAAACAGTTTTTTGCTTGAAATAACCTCTGCTGCTATGGGAGAGATTTAGGAACATGGAGATTTGCATTAAGCATGGTAGCAAAGTGTGGCTTAATAAACCTAGTGTTCCATATAGAGCTTTTGCAAATCATAAAATATCCCTTACTGCAGTATAAAAAGAAATTAAAGAGAAATTATAAGTTAAAAGTTTACTAGGAAGTAAAGGAGGAAAGTTTGTTCTTTGAGCTCTCCTATATTTGTTTTCATGTAGCATCTGCACTGAAGTATTATGAACAGTATGTATTGGACACAGTACAAAGATACTAGATTTTTGTAAGTCTTGCTGCTTAATTCTTGCTTGATTTGGTAATAGGAAAGAAGAATGTCATTGTTATGAAGTGCAGAAAAACAGTCAGTGAAGAAAATCACATGGCAGTGAAAATCTCTTGTTCCAACTCAGCTCAGCTTTGCTCCCCTTCCATTTTAATTTCTACTGCTCTGAATTCTTTCACTTTTTTTTTTTTTTTTAGTGAATAAATGCAAATTAATGTGAATAAATGAAGAAACGACAAGGGCTTTTGTCAGCCTATTGACTCCTTAGAAAAGGACTTAGATTTACTTGGACATTTTCCTTCAAGTAACGTATTGAGCAATTGTGATAAAATCCAGATGTAAGACATATGAAAAATGGCAATCATTTTGGGTAGTCTTTATGATAGTTGTCAAATAAATACCAGTCTGAGATAAGTCTTTGCAGAAAATAAGATCTTTAGAGGAGTCTGTTCTATTTTATTGGCAGTTTATATAAGAGTTTCTCTCTGTGGATGCCTCTGAGATTGAATGGCTAAGGTCTCAAGTGTTGTGCTACTTACTCCCTTGAGTGCTGGTCTGCATTTAATCAATAATGCCAGCATAACCGCCCTTTGGCAAGTCAGACTTTTTTATTTTCTGAGCATTTGTGATGCCTTCTAAATTGATTTTCATTCAAGAGTGGCTTTTGAGTCAGAAGATTCCTTCAACCTTACAAAAGTTAAGGATCCAAGAGGTATTAAGGAATTGGAGGTTCAAATTCCCAGAAGAATCAAAAACCAATCCACATATATAATTAAAAGGAGCAAAATTCTCAGGTTGAGCTGTGTTGTAGCCTTTCAAAGTACCTTTTTGCTTAATGGAGTCTTATTCTGAAGATTCAAGGAAATGGATGTCAGAAAAATAGGTGCCCTTAAGATCTTAAGAAACACTTTAAAATCAGAGAAGGATGCTGTTACTGTTCATCCAACGTCTTGATCTCATATAGATTGTTAAGAATGCAGTAAGTTGCTCCACCACTATATCAGTGTCTAAAAAGGTATTGCCTCTATAGCAGTAGGAGAATAAGATAATGAAGTATATTCTTTTTTTTTTTTTTTTTTTTTTTTTTTTCCCTCTGGAACATGTTAAAGCCAGACTTTTGAAAAGAAAATATGAAAAAGATTTTATTTTTTTTTTTAAAGTTCTTCTAAGAAAAGAAAATATTTCCAGGAAATATTTTCTGTAATAGATAACTGTAATTATTTATCTGCAATGACGACTGCCTCGGAGTGAATGGATTGTCATTTAGTCAAAGCCGAAGATTTGGAAAAATCCAGGCCTGTGCTTTGCACAATTTTGGCACAAAAATGCTGAGCTAATGGAAGAAAAATTCAGGCATATATGAAGATATGTCACTGGAAGGCAAGGTCACTGTAATAAAAGCAACCTACATAAATGATCACAGATACTGAACTGAGTAGGAAAAGAGCTTTGTTAAATTATTTGCACATTTGCAAAATAGAATTTGATTTTAGGACATAAAAATGGTAAGCAACAAATTTTCAGTATTAAACATGAAAAAACAAGAAGCAATTGGTACCTGTCTGGAGTCTTCCAGAAACAGTGCATGATTCATTTATGTGAGTTTTTCTTTAGGATTAATTGTAATTTAAATCTTTTTCTTTTTACATCTACCTTGCTAGAAATTTATTTCTGTAACAGTAGTGTTATTTGAAATGTAGTGCACTGTTATTTGAAATTTATTCAAAAATCTTAAAGTACTTGTCAGAGGAAGTAAATATCACTGCCCTGTGCCCAGCTTTGAATGGGTGTCTTCTCCTTAGAAATTGTGTGTTTTCTCTCAGAACAACAACAAAAAAAAAGCAGAGAAAAAGCATTTTGTTCCTTAAAATTTGAGAATTTTGTAGAAAATAGGAAAAATCTCCAGCCATATTATTGAAGAAAGGCAGAGAGGCCATATTTCCAGGCCGAAATATCAAAGAGTGAACTCATGTATATTAACAAAAAAAAAAAAAAAAGTTGTAGAAAGAAAACTATCATCCCCTGCATCTATTTATGTGACTAGTGTATGTGTGAAACCTGAGCTACGATGTCTTAATTCCCTCCCCAGGGACTCTCTCTAAGGCGTGAAAAAGCTACCTTTATTTCAATTTGCATTTAACATCCGAGACAGCATGGGATGATGTGATGTTCTATTTTGTCTTATTTTATCCTACTATGATTAGAAACTACTGGTTTCTCTTCCTGAGTCAATCTTGGGCTTTTCTTTACAAGTCAACCTTGTCCAAGTAAATAAATTAGTATGGTTAAGGTTCCACTAAAACACTGGAGGAAACATTATTACATTTCTATGTTTTCTGTGAAAATGTTGAAGGTTTTACTTTCCTCACACACATAATGAAGTGTCAATGAAAATCTTCGTCCAGGAGAAGAATCTGTAAATTCTTAGACCTATTGGTATTTATATTTTATTTCTAGCCTTTTTTATGGGAAAATATGTATCTGTGAGTAAAGATTTTAAGTGATAAAATGAAAGAGTTCAGAAAAATCACTGGATGGGCTTAGGTTTTAATAAGAGCTATTATGGCTATATGTGTTCTTTGTAGAGAATTCCTTTAAGATGCTGACTAATGCCAAATATTTTAGTTGCAAAAAGTATTTAAAAGACCCTGTAGGTTGCTCTTGCTTCTTGCATGTCATAAGTGCTTCAGTTGGGCAAATTTTGAAGTTGAATCTTTAATCTCTCCTAATTATGCTTAGGTGGTTATTTAAGGGGCAGATTGCTTGGGGGATCTGCAAAAACTATTACTGTCATAAATACTTTAGTTGTATATGAAATTTTGAAGTTTAAGTCAGTTTTCTGCTAATTCCAATGTCCAGGAAATACTTACCTCATATTTAGAACCAAGCTAAAATTTCTTATCACTGGGGAGAAAATTAATCATGAAAGTTCCCCCGCAAATGAAGCAATTGACTTGATACATGTAATCAAACCAGTGAGAATGAATTATTTCTGCATCTGTCTTCTAAGTCTGTCTTCTGCTGTGCTTACCAATCGGTATACATATATATGGGATTCAGCTATGACAAAGGGGAATGTTACTTAGAGAAGGCCTGAGGTTTCCTCTGCCTACTGGTACAAGGTGTCATTTCCCTAAGGGTCTATTGGGCACCTCCAAGAGTAGATGTTTTGGTGCTTGTCTATGCTGGATTCCTGTTGCAGGCTAGGAAGAACAGTTTACTGCCTTTAGTTTTTAGCTCAGAAATTTTATTGCTTTCAATTGGACTGTGCCCGTTTCTCTGTGGCTGTGAAAGAAGGCAAAAGACCACGTACGGATCACATGCCTAATGGAGCCAGAGATGACATTCCAGGCTCATCACTAAAATAGATGATGCACAGCAACTTAAATATAACTCCTTAGCTATGGGGGCGGTCGGAAGAATGAGCAAGGGAATAGCACAATGGAGGAGACACTTTTCCACGATGACTGAGAAATGCCCTAGCTCTTCATTTTGAGGCAGGGAAAGGGGCTGGAGAAGGCAACTGGCATCAGTGTATGTGCTCTTATTCCCCAGACTTGTATTTCATGCCATTTCCTCCTTGGATTTTGTCAATATTCCAATTGCATAGGCTGGAAAGGATGATTACAGTTTGCAGTCCTCAGCTGTTATCCATTGTATCACTCTTCTCCCTTCAATTGCCCAGCTTGCCAGTTCCATCTCGAATATGGTCCTGTGCTTGCAGACAGCTATGCTTTTCACAAGTAGCACACATCCATGCACACAAAGTCTTTTTTGTATTATTGGAACTTTCTCTGAATAGCATCTGACTAGGACTGCTGATTGATCTTCTTTTTGAATAATTTGACAATATTACTATTTCTGTCAAATTCTATGGCGTTTGTGCTGTCTTGACTCTGAATGAATGCTGCCAGTATTACTGGCATGGAAGGGAGATGTAAATTAACCTCTTCCATCATTGTTTTGTTTGCATTATTATCCATTTGTAAATTTACGAGATTGTCCTTGGTCACCATTATTTTACAAAATATAAATTCTAAGCAAGATCAATAATGCAAACTCCTGCATCTTTTTTCATTTGCGCTTACCAGTATAAATGCTCTCTAGCTGTGTTTTAATGCTCTCTGTAAACAGAGAACACTTTGGAAAGAGCAGTTAAACTTGCTTCCTAAAAGGCCCTTCATTAGCCAATGATATTTCTACATCCATGTGTTCAAATGTCACTTAAATTCACAGAGAAATAGGATTCAATATCTAGACAACCAAATTCAGAAAATAAATGTAGTAGGGATGTAGAAGAAAGTTATGACTAAGTGTCAGATCTTAGTTTTTAATACTAGCAGAGCTGTTTTAAAGTCGCTGTCTGTATCCAGCTAGAGCCTAAATGAACGCCTGCCTCTTGATGACTTAGAGAAGCACCAGTTGCACAGCAGGGATCTTTTCTATAGGGGTGTGAAGGCAGCCTCATCAGTGGAAAGGAGAGGAGCTGCACCTACATGCTACAAGGACCACTTGAACATAAAAGGAAAAAAATATTCTCTACTTAAGCAGCTTCAAAAATTTAATTTTCCTTCTAATAAAGTAATGTTCTCAGGGATGTGCAGTTAACAGCTGAGGGCTAACTAAAGCAAATTCAGTGACTTGATTTGGTTTGGAACATGTATTCAGTATTACTCAACACAAAATGTATCAGTGAGTGTGAGTGGTGCATGCTGGTAGGATTTACTTTTTCTTTACATCCAGCAGTTATGCTTTTTGGGTAGTTTCAAAGTTTTCTTTGGTTAATGCATAGCAACTGCTTGCTCTTTTGCACTGAATGATAGATTTTTCTACCTGTTTTGCATTTTTCAAATAATTAAATTTGTTCTGTTGGAGAGGATTTCTTCTCATCAAACCCATCAGGCTAAAAAATATTCCTCAGTCTCAGAAAAGGTAATTCTGTCAGTGATTGGAAGAATTCAAAATAACATTTCTACAGTTCATCTCCTCTATCAACACCTTTTTGTTGATATAAGATGACTGCAAATTATCAGAGCAATGAGTTTCATGCTTGCAATAAAGTACTGCTAGTAATGAATTTTAATAAATGAATGCAAAATAGTTCTGAATGTATTTTGAATACTAAATATGCTCATGATGCCATTGCAACAACTAAAGACTCTTCTAGTATTTTTTTTTTTAATATTCTGTCCATGTATGTGTGAGAAAGGAAGGAACATGTGGAAGTGCATGTGACTCAGTTCTCATCCACCTAGCTAATGCACAGTATTAGAGCAGCTTATGTATGTATGGAAACATGGGTGTTGAGATAAATTTTTTTTGCTCCCCAAGTTGTTTTTTCAATTATTGCATAATATTTAAGATTCCTGATAAGTAATTATTTTTTAATCAGCAAAGTAGATCTAGTATAATTCAACCATTCTAATTCCCAACTAGTAAATGTTTTGTAATGAGTACCAAAATAGAACAAGTCGCACTCTGCCTCCTTGCCATCTAGAAAAGGCATTCTATTGTGACTATTTAGTAGAATTGTGTGTTCAGTGTAAGATTCAAATTTTAGATCATGTTCCAATTTATTTTCAAGTAGAAAAGGATGCTGTTTTAAATGCCTAGTTTATAAAGGCAGACACACAGTAATAGTAATGATCTTATTTTATTATGCTATCTTTTTGTTTAAATTATTTTGTATGGTGTAGAAGGGTGCATAAAATGTTATCTTTTAGCAATCCTGAAAGTTTAGTTTTTTGTTTTCCCCTCTTTTAACATTAGAAATAACTAACAATTCAAGGTGGGGAGCTGTGCTGTTGTTTCTGTAGATGCCAGGTTTTCCACTTTCATTTTCTATGTCTTTCTGTTTAGCCTGATACTTGCATTTCAGTTTATTTTCAATTTGTGGGCTTTGTATTTTTTGTTGGTGTTTGTTTGGGGGTTTTTTGTTTGCTTGTTTTTTGAAGAGGAGATTTGTTTTGTTTTTGTTTTTTGAATGAGTGGGAGTCTGTTCTGAAAAGTGATTGTAACAAAATGGAATCTTCTACCATTTTTTGCTGTTAGCTAAAGTTGTGTCCTTCAAGGACTGCTCTGTGTTTCTCCTTTTTGAGCTGGAACTTCTTTGTGAGAGACTTTATTGTTTTTATGTTACATGAAAGAAAGGAGCTGTTTAATACAAGATCGTTTTTACATGCAAGATGACTTTGGAGGTCAGTGGTAGACAAGTGTCATCTATGTGTCATCTTCTACTGTCACTTCTCAGTACAAAAATCTTGTAAATAGCTTGATTTTCTGACTGCATTCTTCTGATTTTTTTAGAAGCGTTTATAGGGATTAATTAACAAAACTTGTTGCAAAATTTGAAGCTTTAGCAGTAATTTTGCATATATGTGCAAGCATAGTATAAAGTAACCACTAAGGAAAAGTGTGGACTCAGAAATTTGGGGTGAATGTTAAGTTAAACACTTTGAAAGTAGGAGTTACAAAATCATAAGTAGTTAATTTGTTACACTTCTGTATTTGCAATACATAAATCTTGCTCTATGGTAGCATAGACTAACTGGGATATTTTTGATTGTTTGTTTGTAAATGCGTTACACAATTTGCGTCAGGGATTTTATTTTAAAACATAGAGGTATATGCCTAATTAATGCATTTTTAAAAGGTCTGTAAAATTTATTATAGCACTCGTAAAATCTTAGGTTAAAACTGGTCGGTGAAATCAGTTTTACAGCACAGAGTGGGAAAAATGTTTTGCATTGCAATACTCAACTTACGCATCATAGTATATTATAAATGGAATTTCTTTCGGCATTTTTTTGCAGTATTAAAAATGAGAAACTGTGTGAAAAACAAATGAAAGGACTGGGATTACATGAGGTTAGAGAATCTCTTTGTGTCTAAGCGACTGTTTAAAAAAATGACATAGATGTATCTGTTCTGGGCAAATGGCTTTCAGCTCTTCTGTCTTTTCACACCCTTTGGATTTTGTCATTACTCCAGGGATTTCTTCCAGAAAGAACATAATTTAGCTCTACAGAGCGCCATGGTTATAAACTGACTATATTTTATGAATATGATGTTGAAAAATCAGTAGAATCATTGAAGCCCAGAAAATCTAAGGAAATAATTTCTGGCAAGAACACGGAGAATATTCATCAAGCTTGATATTTGTTTTTTTGTTTGTTTGTGTTTTGTTTTTATATTTTTTAAAGAAATCTTACAGACTCTAAACATAGTTTCCTTTTGAAATTTATATTTCTAAAAAAAAATGAGCACTTGATTATAGCAAACAGGTACACAATATGTGTGCGTATACATATCTAACTGTGTAAGAGGAAGTTGTTATGATTGGCATATTCTTCATTTGCTTATGTGGCGTCCTTAATATTCTACTAGAATGACTTGCATCTGATTCTGCATCTAGAATATACATTTAAAATGCCTTAAACAACTTCTGTGACAATCCATGGCTATTCCTGAGCTATGCCCTGCACAGAACACAGTCTGTTCACATGGGCAGGCGGGGGGTGACTGCCAAGAACAAACACAAACAATTAAAATTGGAGTTCTCAGAAGCAGCTGGGTTAAACACAGTCTGTGCAGTAGATGAATACAAAGTGAACATAGGAGTTGTAATCTGGCTCATCATACTTTTAAAATGGGGAAGAAAATATTCTGCTTTTGTTTCTTTTGTTTGTTTTTCTTACCCGATCGACCATTTTGACTTCTAACAACCAATTTATTGTATATTATCGGTATCTGGACCCATAATCCTGGGTGTGTCTTTAGTAAGTGCCAGAAGTTCAGACTGAAGGCTAAACTCACTGCCAAGATGATCTACTTTATGGATCTGAAACCTATTCTGTTTCCCTGCTTTTTGGAGCTCTCTCTTCCAGTCAATCAAGCATCCATTGAGTTTGGCTTGTTTACTCTTTCTTCGCCTTGCTTAGCACATTCAAGCTGTGTCCAAATGTAGTTTGTGTTTCCAAATTTCACTTTTTTTCCTACTGGTTTGACTGCATCAGTTCACAGCTCAGTTTCTGAAATCTGCTCTTATTTTAATTCCATGGCAAGCAAATACACTCATCTTCCTCCTTTTCCCCTAAGAAGTTATGAAGTGTAATTGCTATTTAATTTACATTCCATCACTTTACAATTGTAAATACCATATTTCAAATTGGGCCACTAGCTTCCTGTTTTTTTGCAGTGGTCTTATTGCAGTGTAGTGCAATGTGCACTACAGCTTGTTGTCCCTTATCTATGATGTGCTTTGATTTAGTTTACCCATTTAACAGTTCATATTTGAATTTCCTTCTGTACGCTTTTTAGTTTTTGGGTTTGTTTTGCTCTTTGTGTTCAGATTGCCAACACTGAAACTAACAGTATTTAAATCATCTTTTTCAAATGTATCTTCAAAACCGGGCTGGACCTGCTGATAGGAACAGAAGAAATATATGGAGCATTATTGAAATTCTTTGACAAATACCTTCATTAATGAGCAACATCCTACTTATAAATAATAACAATAATAGTTATAATTCAGCTATCTTTTCGTTTTCCATTAATCTGATTATCAATAAGCTTATTAGTTGCTGCATGTCCTTTGTTAGGAGTACAGTGGTAAAACTATGGACAAGTTTCAGAAACCTCAAAGACAAGAATTTTGAAACTAGGTAGAACGCTCTACAATATCAGTAGTATAAATATTTTCATTAGTAGTTTGGATGGTGAACTAAAACTAATTTTGTTTAATCTGTGGACATTGAGTATTGAGGACTTACTGCAGAACCTACAGTGTGATCATCATGAATTTTGAAATAATGAAAAGTTAATATCCTGAAGCTAAATAAATGCAAGATTGAAGTAGTGACTTTAACAACACTGAAATGTGTGCAAATGCTTGAACTTATTTGAAAGTAAAAGTAGATAAAAGCACATTAGGAAAACAGGTGCTTTTTTTCTAGCTATCCTTTTTACTTCCTTTAGACTTGTGGGGGAGAGATTTCCTGTTGTCATTAATTTCTCTGGCCAGTTGTTATTATAATATCCAGATTTCTCGCTTAAAATGGCCTCTGTGATTTTAAAGAATCAATATGTTCTATCCATCTTAAAATAGTAATACTGACTTCTAGTGTAGTTCATCTGTGGTATAAAAATATTAATTTTTATAAAGGACGGGGGAGGGGAAGACAACCCATTCCCAGCCTCTAAAGATAGCTTGGGTTCAAGCTATATATTTAGACTATTGTGACAAGCAGGTGCACTCTGAGTCATGAGCTGTTTTCATGGGGAAACGTGGACTGCCAGTCAGAAGAGACTTGCTTTCCTTTTAATGAAGTTAGGCCATGCACAAGAGGATAAGGCATGTGCTCAGAGTCAGTGCTGTAACTCATGTTGTTCCCTAAAATATGCCAGTACCTCTTGTAAGGATTATGTCTTGCTCGGATTGTATCACTTAAACAGTGTTAAAAAATAAACTTGAATGACTGGTTTATGTAGATAAGAGTTATATTCTCAGGATATCTGGAGAAGTGTTGCTGAGATAAACTGATACAGTTTATTAATGAATCTCCATCAAGATAATACAGTTCTTCAGCCGAGTCAGTTTGTACTTTGCCTCTCTGTGTGTCAGGCTGAGGCTGTGTTCCAGCAAACGCGCTACTCAGCAGAATGAAGCTCTGGGCCTCACTGTATCTTCAGCCTGTTGTTTGTCCCCTGCTTTTACTTGTACAACCACAGAACGTGAGGAGAGTATTGCAGGGAAACGTGGGGTACTGTTCATTGCTTTGAAATTGAAAAGCATGTTTTGGCAACTCACTTTTTCCCTGCTGATTTGAGAGACTTGGTTATGTGCCAGCCACAGTGTTAGCTGCTCAGCAGTTGAGAGTCTGGGAGAGTACTGGAGTTCACTTTAGGCTTAAGACTGATGTACTCTCTTAGTTAAGCTGCTTGAGTTTTTCAAGATCATGCAGCCCGAAAGGGACCTCAGGTCCCTTTTTTATACACAAGTGGTTTTTTTATAAATAGATGAGAGATGCAGCAATAAGCATCACCACCATTTCGTGAAGATATTTTTGTGGTTTCGTTAAGTTTTCTGGTAGAGTTTTTTCAAATTATTTTTTTAAATCCTGGAACTGTTTGAAGAATGGAAATATCGAAGGAAGGTAGAGGTCTTTGTCTATTCAAACTTCAATCATTCCCCAGTGTTTGCAAACATATTTTATCACAGCTACTCATAAAATACAAATAGCTGTTTTTCTAAATGGCTGAGAGAGTTTTGAGAACAAACCTTCCGGCTATTGCATGGCTGTTTCTGCCTGGAATGTATTCTCATTATTTGGTGAACTGTATAAGTACAGATTGGTTAATCTTGAATTCTGGTAGTACATATTTACTGCAGATATTTGACAAGTGTAAAAGAGAGTTTCTAAATTTTCTCAAATATGTGTTGTTTTTCCTTTGCAGAGTTTTCTTTTTATGTTTAAAGTCTTACTTATCTGTTTATGCCTCTGTTTTTTGAGGATTTTTATATATTTAAATTTATTCTGAAGAGGACCTTTGAGCTAGTATAACAGCAGAACTATGGTGGGGTGGGAAGAGGTGCACACACATAAAAGCACTCATGGGTATAGAATGAATATGCAAAATAATGTTTTTGAGAAGATGCTTTACCTTTCTTTCTAAATAAGTGTCCTCAAATATTCTACATATCTATTCTGGTTTGTCATATCCGCACAATCTGCAGAGTAAGCATTAGGTGTAGTGTTAGAAGGTAAATCTGTTATGTGGACCTTACAGCTACCTGAATTACCTTTTGCATTTTTAAAAAAAAAAAAAAAAAGAAAAGGAAATAAAGTTAAAGTTAAAAAGGTCTAAACACTCAAACAAGGCTGCACAGTAACTTCAGTGATGGAATAAGAATAACAAGATTTTGCAAACAAAGAGGTAACACCCAAAAAGCGTTGCATGATGATGTTTGATTACAAGTAAAGGATTTTTTTGACACAAGTAAGTAAACGTGCTGCCAAATATTACTAAACAATTTACAGGAGCAATTTACTCTTGTAGTCCTGACTAAATATTGAGGTATTGATTAATATTTTTCTTTAGATGCTTCTTATTGCTTATGCAATAAGAATATGATTTCATTTAAAAGAATGTGTAAAACTGTGGAACTATAGTGGTCACAAGAAAAAAAAGTGGCTACAAAAGAACAGTATATTCAAGGAAGGAGACAGCTCATGATAACTGGTTTGGATCTTCAAAGATTGCTACCACTGTACAAGTCAAGTATATATAAGTAAAGAAAAAAGCTATATGTTGCACCATACTCTTTCTTTATATGAAATATTTTTTAATACTCTTAAGCAACTTGTGCCTAAGAATACTTAGAAATGATTAATTTATATTTATTCAAGATTTGTGGAGTGTTTCAGGACTTCTCAATTGCAGAAAGCAGGCTTTTTGCACTAGAGCAGAAAGCAAGCACATTGAAAAAAAACTTGCTTGGTCGTGTCTTTCTGGACCTTTAGAGGAGACAATCCAGGAAGGAGCAGGAGCTGAATGACTGAATGCTCCATTTCTTTTCTGTTACCTGCTTCTCAGTCGTTAAAACACTAGGGGTTGTGGCCATCTAGTGGTAAATCCTTTGTAAGTGCAGGATTTTAGTGAGAAGTCTAGTTTACCAAAGCCGTATCTTGAGTGAGATTAGCCATATCTTGAATGAGATTAGTCTACGGGGGTTTTGAGACCTGGTGGAGTTCTAAAATCTAGCTCACTGTCAAAGGAAAAAATGAAAATTTGTTTTAATTGGAGAAATAATTCGGTGAGCATATTAATAGCAAAAGTAAGCATACATATTTTTTGTTTTCACACTGGATAATGGCAAAAATCTGAAAATGTGTTTTCAATTTTATTGTTGGGTCTTTGTTTCGTTTTTCTTAGTTGGGAAATGGATTTGTTATGGTAATGGTTTTGGTTCACCAGTGTCATTTTTTTCATATCTCACCATTCCAACTAGCAATTTCATGGATCTTGATGATGTTGACATAAACTCCTGCTTTTTTTTATATACATATATATATATATATTTATATATATGTAATTGATGTATCTGTTTCTTATACTTCTAGATTTGACCAAGATCACAGATAAGCATAATACAACAGAAAGTATTTAAACTCACTATATCAGCATGCCACCATCCATCCATTAACATTGAACAATGAATATTAGGATGGTCCTGGGTTAATATGTATAATGGTTTGTTTCATTTTCAGGTATTTGGAGTGGATGACAGCCAGGATTATAATAGGCCTGTTATCAACGAGAACCAGAAAGATTTAGTAAAAGATTGGGCTATAAATTCTGCTACAGTAGTGGTGGAAGAAAAAAGACCACTGAGTACAACTGGATTTCTTGACGCAGAGGTAGAATTTAATTTTTGATGGTCTTCTTTTTTCTTCCAATAAAAGAGAGCACTAATAATTGATCAGTAAGTGTTAAACAGCAAAAAAACTTTTTACTAGCAAGTACTAGTTCAGTTCTATAAGTATTTGATTTTTCTTATTCCCTTATTGCATTATCAAAATTTCTCTATCAGACAAGTTAAACTATGAAGGCATTTTAAACTTTGCTACATTTCTATATCCACTAAAATCAGTGTGTTGAAAATGTAGCAGAAATTTCCTTATCATATTACATTTGCAACACTTTTGCTCAGTATACACTTCTCAAGTTATGCAGCAGAACTGAGAAAAAGCTGATTATACTTTATAGCCCAAAGGAGGTAACTAAGTTCAGAAATAAATTATATGTATTTAATGTGCGATACAAAGCCAGCTAGGAAAAGTGTGATGGATAATATATTTCAGATGTCTTTTACAAATGCAGGAGACTTCAGGTGTTCATGTTCAGGATGTGAATTCACAAGGGAGAATGTCTCAGGCAGAGCCACTTACGTTAGTTGCCTTGAAGGCAAGCAAGAGGCATTTAATCAGAGAGTGAAAGATTAGGCAAACACATGTTCTTTGTACATGGGTTGCAGGGTATGTGAATGAGACAGATGTTAATCATACTTCCTACTAAAGTCTTGGAAGACATTCTGATATCATTTCAATGGATAAAGTAAACTTGAAATGATAGGGATAGAACAGGCTCAGACTGGAGCAGAAATAATCCGATGCCAGTAACAAAGAACACTGCATGTACTTAGAGCTGCCATGGTAAGCTGTTGGGGAATACCATCCTGCAAATAAGCTAGTATGCACTTGATAACTTCTGGAATATATCGAGAGCTTAAAGTGTGACTTTGTGTGCTTGTCATGCAAAAACTTTGTCTTTAAGTTCCAGGAATCTATCTTACATAGAAAAAAGAACACTGTTTTGTCATGATTTTATTTTAGCTATTATGCAGTCCTGTTTTCATTAAATGTCACTATATATCACTTATATACGTATATGTCATCCAGATTAGCATCTTTGAAGTGCCTCTCTAGGCTATTACTTTGGATAAATTATGCCATATAACATGGTCATATTGTGTGGTAGAATTTGACAAAGTGCCTTTCATGTTACCTTTTTATTTGAATCTGTAACCACAATTCTACTCTCTCTTTTTTCATGCCTTTTGTACTACTCAGCTCCTTTGTGCTATACCAGTTTTCAAAATTATCAAGAATATCTACATTTTCCATTTCTCTAATTCCACAAATAGCAGAAGATTCATGTATGATTTCTTTTATGAAGTTTTTATGAGCATAGTTTATTTTGTGAATTTTGATCTTTCCAGGTGTCATGCTTTGCAGATGAAAGGGTTTGACTTCTATTTATGGTCATAAGACAGACTTAAGTATGGCAATAACATGCTAAAACTGTCTGAGAATTTGAGACAAGTTAGGAGAATGGTGCCTTTTTATTACTGTGGATATTTTTCGAAGTACATAGGCCTTCAAGTATGGGGAAGGGAATGAGTAATTTGGCATGATCTTAATTTGCAAAATTAGAATCTTAATTCTGTGCTTGCAAAATCCTTGGTGCTATTGACTACAATGATTCTTTTTGAAAATGCCTGCTACACATCTCTACTATAGAAAATAAATAAAGTTACATTGCTGTGATATTCTGTGTACTGAATATTTTTTTTCTACATGCATACTTGTTGCACTGCTTTAAGAACTGGAGAATTTCCATGCGTATTAGGGGCTTTATTTTCTTTTGTGTATCCACCCTCATTACATTAGTTTCCTGTCCTTTAGAATGAGCCGTTCAGACAGAAGTTTGAAAGTTGCTTTTTGGGGGCTTAGATGTTGTACTTAACATAAAATGACTGTGTCACTAATGTCATATGGCTGTGGAAAGGCAAATGTGACCTTTGGATGCATTTGGAGAAGTATCTTCAGTAAGAGCAGGAAGAGTCATTGCCATTATAGAAGCTGTGGGTAAAATATCCTTGGAAATACTGGCACTGGATTTCTGATCATTCTTATTCAATTAGGGTGAACTCAAAACTAAAAAGGTACAGATTAATAAGGGAGTGAAGGCTTACCTTACAAGAACCAATTCATATAATTTGTTTCATTTAGCAAAAATAGTAGATGAGACAGGTATGGCTGTTGGTTTTCGCTGTCTTAGTGGAGTAAATGCAACAAAATGAAAAAGAACTGCCTAAAATAGATGTCAGTGTTGTTCCCTTAGCAAATGTGAAAACACTGTCTATAAGTGAGCATGGAAATTAGAAAAGCAATCATCACCCCTGGAGGAATGTGTTTCAGAAACAATGAGAGGAGGAAAACCTAAAGGAATTGCTTTCAATGTGGCACTTGAAAAATTTTAAAGAGGATGGGTACAAAAATTCTTGTGACACAAGATTCCTGGAGTATGTATCTGAAAAGACTGTTCTCCTGTGGTCTTGTGCTCACTGAAATGTATTTTTAAAAGATTGTTCTTGTCCTTCTGAAGTGCCACATATTGGAGTAGTTTCCAGATGTCTTGTGCATGTGCTGTTGTTTTTCGTAGAAGCAGAGCCCGAAGCTATAATTTTTCAGACTGAGTAATATATCCACCGAAATTTGTTGGTAGTTTTTGAGAGTGCTCCGGTTTAGTTAGAATATGTGATAAGAATGAGGGAAAGTAGACTAAACATGAAGTTAAAAGGCTGGTACCCCTTATGTGAGCATAGCCTTTCTGAAAGACTACAAAATTTCTCTTGGTATTCAGGAAGATATTTGGAGGGTCTTAGACACTCTCTGGTTATTTGAGAGCCTGTAAGAACAGAGTTGGTATGGATTTATGGTAGGGAGATAACTAGAATAATTGAATCCAACTTTTTTTTTTAATATGTGTGTCTTGAATCTCACTGTCAGATGTGTTTCATTTTATTATCGTATTGTTATACTAGACTTAAAATGTATTGTAAAATTTACTAGAATATATAATCTAGTAAGCTATTAAGCTTTTGTTTTTAAATGCCTGTCAAAAAAACCTGCTTTTCAGAGGTTTGGTAGTTATGCAGAGAATTGGCAAAACATATTCACATCCACTGCTATGTAGAAAACACTTTTTTTTCTGAGCGTAATTACTTTAAGAAAAAAAATAATTTATCATATTCCTTCACTACAGTTGTTTTCCTGGAATTAGTTAGTATACATGGAATTATTCGGAGGCCCCTCTAGTAAACATATTTGGGAGCTCTACCATATTTGACTTGAATTGTAATTAATTGCTTTGAGAAGAATGATAGTTTGCTAATTAGGGACAAGGAGGAATGAAGTAAACAGTTCAGAGAAATGAAATAAAACATGAGGCTTCAGCAGTAGAAACACTTGGATGGTCCTGCTTTTTGTTTAAAGCCATTCTTTGCTTCTGCTTCTCATTTAGGCCAAAGAACTGGTCTTGTCTACAGTGAGAAAGGAGTTCAAGCCTTTTCTTTAGAAGAACTGACTTTTAGTTGTTGCGATACATTAAAATGTATGTGTTAAATATTATTATTCTGAAGAGTTTTGTAACTTAATAGTTGGATGCCCTCTTTACTCTAACTGAGATATTCATTCAAATACCTTGTTCTTCAGGCAGTTTTGTATAGGTAAACTGCAAATATTTGACTAGTTTCTAGGGCAAGTTTTAACAAGCTATTTCATTTCCGATTTTTAAACTAGCCTTTCTGTAAGAAAGAAAATATAGTTTACTTAGCAAAATTGTCTTTAAAACTGGCAAAATGTCACTTTCTTTTCTTTCTAAAGTACATTTTTTCATTTTTGAAAACCCTCTTCTCTTCTTTCCCCGTTTTTCTCCCCTTTTCTTTCAACAGCTTTTCTGAGATGAGGACTGAAATAATTTGCTTTTAACTTGTTCTAATATATTTTTACATAATTTTTGCCATGGGGGATGCTACTTATTCTCTAAGTAATGCTGCTTATTCTGTACTTACTCTGCAGCTATAAAATGGTCTACGTTCTTTGTTCAACATATACTCCATTCAGGAAAATAGAAAACCTGGGATGAGGAGGTGCTTTCTATCAAAAGCATCAGTTATTAGTTGCATTTTTCAGCAATTCAATTGTAACTTTTCTTCTGCCTTTTTTTTTTTTTTCCTCCTCCCTTCTTCCTTTAGGAAGGCTCTGTTGCCCCTGGAAGTAAACGCTGGGTATCACAGTGGGCCAGTTTGGCTGCTAATCACACACGACATGACCAAGATGACATCAGATTGGAAGCATCTGGACCAGCTCCTTTGGAAAATGGTACTAAAAGCAGTTTTTGTGTCATGATTTCTGCAGAAGAAACTATGAAAGGGGAAAAGGACTGGGTTATAAGCATAGACAGACAGCTTTTCTTCTGTTAATTCTTCACCTTTCTTTCATGTCCCTTAGAAGAAATGATGCTCTACAATAATGATGTTTTACATGGCTGAAAAGTGATAATATTAAACTGAACATTGTAAGAAAGTATATTACACATGAAGCTGTGTAATATAAAAGAAACTTACATTTTAATGCAGTTGACTGCATTAAGTGGAGTGTCTCAGACTGATGTTTCATTTTTTTTTTTTATTAGTATGATTCTTTGCTTACATTTTGCTCAGGACTCGATGCCATTTCCCAAATTGGATTTTAACAGATTGACTGTCAAAACAGTCCAACCTGAGACAAAATTCAGCTAAAGCAAATTTTCCTAAGCTTTGAAATATAGGAAGCTTCTTTTCAATAATCAAGTGTCTTTAACTTATCTTGCCAGCGTCAGGCTGTCTCTGTTCCTTAAAGAAGAAAAAGTCTGAAATGAACAGCAGGTTTTTTTGTTGTTGTTTGTTTGTTTGTTTGTTTTAGATCTGTGTTCTTGAAAATGAAGGAGTTGCTTACCTTTATTTTTCCTCTTTACTTTTCTCTTTCTTACTCTCAGCTTAGAGATAGTGATTTAACACAGCACTCTAGTGTAATTTTAATGCTCATCATTGCACATTAAGGTAGAAATGTTTAAAACCTTCAAGATATTTCCCTTATTTTCTACTGCAAATTATACAAATCAATGTAGGTTTTGTTGCAGAGTTTTCTGGTAATTGCAAATGGATGACATCTCAATGGCTGCTCCAGGTTCCCAGAGTAATATGCTACTTAGAGACCAGCGAGTAGTTAGTTATCATTCTACTAGTTTAGATATGTTTCTGTCCTGCAATTCCAGCATTTCACCTTATTCCAGTTGACTTTGAAATTCTAAGCATCACCACAAAGTTTAAATGGTCTGTAATCTGAAAAAAAAATAGAAGTAAAAATGCTTTTCTGCGTACATCACTTTTGAGGACCTACTACCATCTACAGAACATGTCCAATAACCTCCTGTTAGACACTGGTGAGTATAACCCTTTTTTTTTTTTCCTTTAGCCTATAGCAACTTCTTAGGTAATACTTTTTCACGGGAGTGTAATGTTCTCTGTTTTTTTGTTTGTTTGTTATAGCTGCTGATTTTCTTCAGATTGTCAAGAATCCATGTCTGATACAATTTCAGAGCAAGCAACATCTTTGACCTTTAATTCAGTCTCTCAGAAGACTGCAGTTTCAACTGATGAGACCAAATCTTTCCAACTACCAGAATGGAATGCTAGGATTCCCTCCCTCTTTAGGCTGGAAGCCAGGCCCCGTCACTCTGTCCAGCAGTCAGGCCTGCAGAACAAACTGAAGATACTTACTACTCAATACACTTTTTTTTTTTTCCTTAAATCCTCAGACCAGCGTAAACATACTCTCCGGAGTGTTCGTTCATTCAATATGAAATATATGTGTATATATATATATAAAAGGCAAAAAGCCAATATCATGTCTGTGTTTTTCTACTTAAATGTTAGATTTGTTGGAACGTTTCGGTAACTCTCTCTGTTTCTGTCTGGGCTAGGTGAACTGAACCCTTGCTTGAACTGCTTGATCTTGAATCTCATAGGTTTGGTTTGTTTGTTGTTTGTTTGTTTGTTTTTTCAAATTCCCCCTGTTTATATTGGTATCTTTATGGTTGGAAAAGACCGTTCTTAATTTAATTGTGGCTAATTATGCATTTCCATAGATTGATAGATTGACTTTTCTGCCCTCAGAAATCTTATTTGTTCTTTCCTCGAAAAAAAGTCGTGATTTCTTCAGGAAAAACTTAGCTTTTAATTCTGTGTATTGTTCAGACACAAGAAACGGAAGATGAAGCAGGAATCTTAATTCTAGAGTTGAACTTTTTTTGTTACTTTATTTCTTTACTTTTCTTTACTCTTACATAAACAGCAAGAACAACAACGACAACAACAAAAGAATCTGAAATGTTATTGGAAATTTCTTCCAAAAGGAAAATTATGTATTGATTAATGACTGAATGTCTATTCAGGATTTATTCAGCAGATGAACCATATATTTAAGCATTCCTACAAACACTGTAATTACATACAATTGTTTTTCTCATAATTTATTCTATGCAGTAATTTCACGTGGTTTTAGGATTCTAGAAGGTGAGGCCATTTAATAAAGTAAGCAATAAAATAACTTCAACTTCAGTCTCATTTTACTGCTTGTAGTATAGAAATTTTGTTCTTTATGTTGCACCATGTAAACTTACGTAGCCACGTCTGGGAAGATGCTTAACAACATCTGCAGCTTCAGCGTTAGCATTTCACTCTTCCTGGCAATGAAAATATGCATATCCTGGGATACCTTAGGATACCAAACATCTGAGGATGTGGAAAGGAAAAAAAAAACAACAGTGTGGTATATCATGTGCATAGAATATTGGAAGTAGTGACTAAACTCCATACTACTCATCAGGATGAGATATACATTTAAAATCGTAGCACCTAGAGTAATAAGCCTGATCCTTTACATTTGGAGGAAGTGCTTTGGTAGTCTTTTAAACAATCAATTTCAGATGGGATGTTGGGTTGGGTCGTCTTTGAATGGATGAATGGTTCTTTCTCCATTGTATGAACTTTGTGAGGTAAGTGTAACAACTGTGGCACAATCCTATACTGTAGGAACGCCAGAATACCTAAGGAGAAATCCAGAAAGCATCTAAGATGTTGTAAAAATAGAATCTAAAGAGCAATTCACAAAAATCTGTTGCTGGCTTAGATGATTGTATTTCCTTCAGAAAACTTAGTAGTTAAACTTCACGTGAAATGTATATAGCCAAAGGTAATGCTGTTGGGCCAGAGCAGAACTGTGCACCTTCAAGCTTCTAATCATTTGAAGCTTGTCAAGAAGTGCTCCTGCCTGCCTATCCTGAAAAGTATGTGTGAGAGAGAAATTAATCTTCACAGACAGCAGTCATAATCATAATGATTCTCTTTAAACTTCCTGAAGCAATAGGTGTTAGTGATGAGCGACGCTGCACCAACAGAGCTAGAGGAAAAGGCCACAAACTGAAACACCAAAAGATCTGCAGGAACTTAAGGAAAAATTTCTTAACAGTGAGGGTGATGGAGCCCTGGAACAGGCTGCCCAGAGAGGTTGTGGAGTCTCCTTCTCTGGAGATCTCCAAGGTCTGCCTGGACACAGTCCTGTGCCACATGCTCTAGGTGACCCTGCGTGTGCAGGGGGGTTGGACTAGATGACCTCTAGAGGTCCCTTCCAACCTTAGTGATTCTATGATTCTATGAAGATTCCACCAGAGTATGCAGAGAAGTTGTTCCTAATTTCTCCCATGGAAAAGCGAATTGACAGATTGTATTAGTATGTGTATCTACACTGTAGTGCAAAAAAAAAAAACAGACAAATGAATTTGCAAAAGAAGTTGTGTCCACCCAAACGGAGCATGTTTGTATCTGCATAAAGGCTTGTTTCTGATGGCGAAGCTGGCGTATGTTCATGTTAAATAGGCAAGGCGAGCAGTTACCATGATGGGAAAAGATTGAGTTCAAAAATGGGGCTATTAACCATTACCTATTTGTTACAACACTGTAAGTGTCCATATTTTTTGCCTAAAGAGCATTCCAGGTCCCCTTAAAAGTTGATGAAAGTGCTTTAGAAATACTGTGTTTGTTTGACACTCTCTATACACTTTCTATATGTTCATATTTCTATACGTTTTCTTCTTTTGGCATAAAATCATTCTTTTTGCTCTCTGAGCAGCAGCAACCATAGGAAGTTTCTTCTTCATGAGTAGGACTTTTCAGTCCAGCTAAAAGCTATGCCATAGCATCCCCTGGCACTACAGCCACTTCCTTGAGGAGGAGTCGTCAAGGGATAGGCTGAAACCCCTTAGTGAGACGAGATGAAACTGTTGAAGTACAAAGGAGAGGGAACTTATTCTATTAAGTAACAGGAAGTTTCAAAGCTGGGGCTGAATGTGTTTATGAATACAAAACTTGTTTTCTTCCTATTTATAATATTGTCCTGATACTCGTTTATTTGTTGTGCGGTTCTACTGTGGGAGCACAGAAACATTAGGTTCATATTTACAGTCCTGTTGCGCTCTGGTGGCTAAAAGAGTTTGTTTTCAGGGATGGCTTATTTCAAGTAGTTCAAGTTTTTTTTGTCTTTAAAACCTTTTTCTGTGAGAGGAACCGTAGTCCATATTGTGCTGCGTACATACTAAAATCAGAATGAAACAGAGAAAATTGGCATTGTCGCTGTGCAGGAATGATGCAGATGTTCATAAAGCATTTGCTTTGCCAATTTGCAATCACAGAGTCTTGGCAAGGTAGTAATTAACCTAGGATGTGTGCAAATGGGCCCTTATTTATTCTCAACCCAAATTGTTCACACTTGGGATGAAATTATGCCTGTTTGTAGCAGAGCAAGAGGAGAGTCTGTTCTGTCTTTGCATTTCTACACTACTTCTAAAATTACTCATCCTACAACTTTCTGTGTCTAGAAAGCGTGTTTTTTAAAGATGACTTTTTCTAGCCTGGTTGGGTGTCTGTGGTGAAACGCAAATGGTATATCACCATAATTCCATTGGTAACCTTTAAACGTTGTTTGGGGGACACAAGCTATGTATCAGCACTTGTATTGTAATGACTGTATAGAATGTTTCCTTTCTATGGCTTTCTAATATGATAATTTTTTTCATCTATGTAATCTCTCTAATATCAGATATTATCTGTGATACCTGTTCTAAAACTATTACATTAGTGCCTATATCTTTATTGCCTTTTTATATAATTATTTCAGCAGTAAAATGAAATAAGGTGAGGATAATTAGCTGTATTATTTATCGTAGTTTGGAGGTAGTTAATCTAATTCAGAAATAGGTTATCAGCTCTATAATAATGTCCTGTAAAGAAGAAATCATATTTAATAAGGCAAATGATTATGGGTTAAATTGAAGAAAATCAAGCTCAGCTTAAAGTTTAGGGGAAAAAAATCTGGAAAGCTATGCACTAAAGTTATTTATAGGGATAGTCAAATATCCAGCACCAAAGATTTTGAGAACTTATCAAACCTTTCTAATGTTCAAGTGTTTATCTAAGCATGATTGATTCTGCAGTGGAAAAGAATGGGGAACTAAAGGCTTTTAATGTCAGTTCTGTTTGATTTTGTTATATGTAATCTTAGGAATTTAATGTTTATATTTAATGACTTATATATTTTCTTTTATGTTTTTAGACACAGACATCAGTGAATCTGGTATTTCAGTTAAAAGCACTGGGTCAGCAGCTTCTATGACTGGTCATGGTGAGCGAAAGAGGAGGACACTTCCACAGCTTCCTAAAGAGGAGAAAGTGAATGAAATGTCAAAAGTAAAAACTGCATCTCATCAAAGATCAGAGATAGGTGAAAAGCAAGACACTGAACTTCAGGAGAAAGAAACTCCAACTCGTACCTCAGATGCTGATAGTAGAAGTATGACAAAGGCAAGCAGAACAGTGAATGGTCTTTCACCCAAAGCTGCTGGAGAGAAAGTTTTTTCTTTCCCCAGCAGCTGTTCTTCTAGTAAAGAGAGAGTTGAAACTGTCAAAGAAACTTCTGTTGTAAAGCAAGCGTTAGCAAAAATTCAGCAACAAGAAAGAAAGGAACAAGGACACTGGACGCCCACAAAGCAATCTTCTTCAAAATCTGTTGCAAACCAAGCTAGGGAGGAAATTGCCATGTCACAGAAAATGTTGGATAATCAAGACAAGACTCCTGGACATGCTACTGATAAAACAGAAATGAAGTTGGTACAGAGTGAGGGGAAAAGAAGAAAAAATGAAGACTTTATTAAGGGACAAAGTCCTAAAACATCTGCAGGAGAAAAAAAGGAATCTTCAAAACCATTAGTGAGGCAAGGTAGCTTTACTATAGATAAGCCTAGCACTAATATACCTATAGAACTGATTCCTCACATTAATAAGCAAAGCGTACCCACTCTTCCTCTAACACCCGCAAACAGAATACGTGAAAGAAGCGACTCCATGGACACTGATTCTAGTATAGATACAACACTCATTTTGAAAGACACAGAGGCTGTAATGGCTTTCCTTGAAGCTAAATTGCGTGAAGAAAATAAAACTGATGAAGGTCCTGAGACACCTAGCTATAACAGAGATAATTCCATATCACCAGAATCAGATGTAGACACAGCCAGCACAATCAGCCTTGTTACTGGTGACTCTGAAAGAAAATCCACACAGAAGCGGAAGAGCTTTACGACTTTATATAAAGATAGATGTTCTTCTGGTTCCCCTTCAAAGGATGTTTTAAAATCTGCAACAAATGCTAGAGAGAAGATAGAAAAGAAAACTAAAAGTCGATCTTCAGATAGTGGGTCTAGAGCTGATGCTCGGAAACCTGTGCAATCCAGTGGAAGAATGAGACAGCCATCAGTAGATTTGACAGATGACGACCAAACATCTAGTGTACCTCATTCTGCTATTTCTGATATCTTATCCTCTGACCAGGAAACCTACTCTGGCAAATCACATGGGAGAGTTCCTTTTGCCTCCGCAGATGAACTTTTACATTCCAAAATGGAAGGAAAGTCAGGTAAATCAAAAACCTCTCCTGTAACACCTGGGCAATCCAGTAAATCTACCACTCTTCCAAGACCTCGTCCTACAAGGACTTCTCTTCTGCGCAGAGCGCGGCTTGGTGAAGCCTCAGATAGTGAACTTGCTGATGCAGATAAAGCCTCTGTGGCTTCTGAAGTGTCCACAACAAGTTCTACATCAAAGCCTCCATCTGGGAGAAGAAGTATTTCCAGAATAGACTTGCTTGCTCAGCCTCGTAGAACTCGACTTGGTTCTTTATCCGCACGGAGTGATTCCGAAGCAACATTAACTAGAAGCACAGCCTCATCTCGTACCCCTGAAGCTGTCATCAGAAGTGGTGCAAGGTTAACTTCTGCAGGAGATGGTAGTAAAGTTTCTGCTAGAACTCGAGCTAATAGTATTTCTCGACTTTCAGATTCAAAATCCAAATCTCTGGCTTCAGCTCATAATTCTCCTTCAGGTACGTGAGATTATTTGAACCAGTTTCATAAAGTAATAGGTATTTTTTTTTAAGTCTTTTTAAGGACCAGTGCTTCTGAAACATTCACCGAGTTTTGTTAACGCAATATTTCTTTGAAGAAAAAGGAGGCAACTTCATCGGCAAGGCTTATGGATCTTTCACGTTTAAAATTGCAAGGATGAAAAATGTTAATCCTTTGGGAATCTTTTTTTTTTTTTTTTCTTTTTGGAAATCAAAGCAAAGAGTTGTAGTAGTGCTGGTTTGCATGGTGAAAAAACAGAGCAGAAATGCCTTTGCTTGTTGAAGATCTCCGCAGTTGTAGCATTGAAATGTTTTGCCAGTTCTGCTCTGTGGAATGTTTTTATCTTTTTCTTTTAACCATAGTCATCTCTGTTATTCTGATTTACCTGCATTACACAACCCAAATTTAAGGTGACATGTATAAAATACTCTGTTTTCAAGAGAAAAAAAGATGTATTATTATGAGCTATCCTAACATAGGTAGCTATCCTTGAAACACCATTCTTTAAAGAATCTACAGTAGAAGAGTAGGAGTAGCTTTCGCTATGAAAAGTTTTACCAGTTTATATACCAAAATGTGGGAGAAGCATATTTCACTGTAAAGACCAAAAAAAAAAAAAAAAAAGCCAGTCAGATACTTTCGAAGTAAAATCACGGCTTGATATACCTGTCAAGTCTTGTTATTATATTGGTAAAGTACTACTGTTTAGTATTTGGAGTTCCAGATTTTGCCTGTATGAGTAAGTTTATTGTATATTTGTAATGGGGATATTTAGAGTGTACTTGAGGGAAATTTAAATTTGCTGATGATTGGTGTACAATTTGCTGATGTATATAGGCAACAACTTAATGTACCTCCACTTTCCCATTAGCACCAAATGAAATGATCTAATAGCTTACCCAATACATAAGTTACTGAAAATACCATTTATTAGTTTATTCCTACATAAGGGTATTTAAAATACCTTTGAATAGTGTGGTATTGTTAGGCAAAATACTAAAAGGCAACTCAAATTTTGGGCCCAAAGAATTCTGAACTTACTTTTTCTTTGTAGAATGTCAACTTAATATCAACTTCTTTGGAGACTTCAACTTTTTGCTACTTAAATTTCAGTACTCTTTGAACCTGCTAATGAAGTGCCTGAGAAAAAATGTCACAATATTTTGTTTGGAGCAGACTTAAGATATAAATGTGACTTATTCTCTTGTTTCCCTTGACTGGAAAATGAATGGTCATTGCCAATAGCACAGTTTTTTTCTTTTACCTGAAAAACGGTTAAGAACTAATTTAGGATTATTCCATAGGCCTTCTTATCAGAGTTCACTTAACGTTACAGTATTTTAGATCTCTATTTAACATTAACAGCACAATCACACTTTTTAAATTCAGACTACCAATGAGAAAAGTATTTCTGCATTTCCATTTTTTTTTCAAACATTTGGACCTGTAAAAGGAAAAAAGAAAAAAAAAAAAAAAAAGAAGGAAAAGAAAAATCTAGTTTGGGGATTTTTTTACTGTGATGTACTTTGTGTGGATGAATTGTAAGGTAGTAGCATTAGAATTGTCAGAGCTGTCAGCAAGTCCATAATTTCAAGGATCCTTTTTTAAGCCTTGGTGCTGTTAAGTACTGCTTGCTTTTAAATGAAGGGGCAAGCAGATAAATGGAATGTCTTGGATGAGAATTACCAGCATTAAGATAATTATCAGGGTGTTTCTGTGCTAGGAGGCTTGATAATTGACAGCACAGTAAAAACATGAGAAGCAGGATTAATAGTTTTGCAGATTTAATCCAAACAACAAAAGATTTAATCAAGGCACTGAATCTTTTTTAGCAGTAGAATTTGACTGTTAAAAAGAAAATTAGGAAAAGGAACAATAGGTTTCAGATCAGGCTTTAAGCAAGCTGGTTCTAGAAGCAGATTTTCCTTGCTTTTTTGTTATTGTTTGTGGGTTTTTGTGTTTTATTATTATTGTTATTATTATTATTAGGAATTTGTGAGCCAAACAGTAGCAAAGCGTACTAAACTGCAAATGTGAAAATGAAGCATTAATTCAGAGCAGAGAGAACCCATTAAGCAACTAGCTGACAAGCACTCAGCAGTTCTGCTGGCTTGCTGACCTACTTGTCCTTGCAAATAAGTAGAGGATAGGTTGATAGAAACTGTCAAGGTACCCGAAAGAACGCAAGGGTTTGAACAAGGAGAGAAAAACAACCATTACTAGTTACCTTTAGTACTGTTGCAATATGGAGCATAAAATTTCAGGATCCTTGGAAGATATGAAGCTTGAGAAAGCAATGCATCAATGAAAGAATGTTTTATAAAGGATATGCTGAGCAAAGCCTTTCCTGAAGTCTTTACAGTGAGATACCATGAACAAATTGCTAATCTTTCTCACTTAAGTTGTCCACACATCGTACTCCAAGCAGGCTACTTGTCAGTTTAGGTGCCAGCTTTGAGAGGATTTTCTGGCAATCATTTTTGATATTCACAGTCTGTGGCGCCCCAGGTGCCCAAGCTGATTGTGAGATTTATGCAGATTTCCGAAAGCTATAATCACATTTGTGGGCTGCATAACTCAGAACTTGTCTTAAAAACATAAATGTGCAAATGTGTAGCTAGCTGTATGCAAAACATGCTTGGTTATTGCCTGTCATGAATCTTGCGACTTCAAGATTTTTTCTGTTCGCTCTATACATTTTTTTCCCATGTTAATTAGCAACCTGTTTTTAACATGCAAGCAAAAGCCATTCTCAGGTGCTGTAAAATGTTGATGACCTTAAAAATTGAGAGAGCCTTTATAACACTCTGTAGTTAATTGCTATTGATATCATTTCATTTAGATAAATAGATTCTTTCTGATATAGTTAAGATTTTATAAAGTTAATTGGTTTTGAATGACTGTGTGACTTAAAAATCTTTTCCCAAGAAATGTGGGGGAACACTATATGAAAGAGAGTGTTTAACACTAATCTCAACAGTAGATTTTAATTAAGCAAGTAATGTGAATGTTTTAATAAGAAATAACATGATAAAACACTATTTTGTACACAGAGAAATCCAAGCTTCTCCCAGACCCAGAACCTGCTGTTGAAACTTACAGTGGTAGAGTACTAGAAATCAAATCTGTTTCTGATATTTCACTTCTCATTCAATCTTTAGTTTTTAAGTATATGACTACATATGCTCATTGTACAGTGTTGAGTTTCTGCACTAGCTCACATGAGAGATTTTAAGACGAATTTTATAATTGCTTTGATGGATTTAATTGGAATTGGGACAAAGAATTTTAACAAAAAACTGTGATAAACTGTGGGCCCAACTCATGAAGTACCCCGGACTTCGGTCATACATTGCTTGCATGCTATACTGGTGGGGAAATGTGCTTTTTCTGCTTATGTTCTCCTTCCCTATGATCAAAATACGTTTGAAACCTAAAAGAGAATAGTAAGTAACTAGCAAGACATTTTGATTTTCTTCAGTTAGGTTATTGAAGTTAGATTATTGAGAAAACTTCAGTAGAATTGGACATGACTTGAAGCCCACGTACTTCAAATTAGGCTCATATTTAAACCTGAAAAAATGCATAAGCATGTTTTTTGTCTCTAGCAATTTAAAAAGCATTTCTATGAGGGAATATGAGCTTATACGCCACTGTTTTGTTGTACATACTCTTAATAATATTTCAGTGGATTATGTAAATTATAACTTTTTTCACTGAAGATGTTTTTGTAGGTGTGCTTCTCATTTTTGAAACACAATAGTAATTTTTTTTTCTGTGTTAAATACATTAAGTATTCTCTAGAAGTTTTATGCTTGCTTTATGTAAGCATGTAGTCAGGGATTGGTGCCAGCTTACTCCTTCCTTCATGTCTTTTTAGTTCTGTGTGCATCACTTAAGTCTGGAATATAACTTGGGGAAAAAATCTGCAGAAAAAGTGCTATCTGGCTATATACTTAGATGTTAATGAATTGGGCCCTTGTTTTGTAAATACACTTTGCCTGAGCTTACATGCAATTACTGACTTTTACATCATTTCTCACTCATCATTATACAAAGAGCATCCGTTTTATGTTTTATTAATCAATATTTATTATTTAACACAAATTTTGTAGCTTTCTTTTTAAGCTGTAGTCAAAATTTGTAAGGTGTCTGGGGATTGATAATGAATAGTTGCATATTTCTGTGGTATTGCTGAAATAATAACTTTGTTATTTCTTATAAGAGATCCTATAATAATTCTTTTTTAATAATTAAACTAATTTAGTAAGTGCAAGATGGAGGCGCTTTCCTACAGATTATGCTTCCACCTCAGAAGATGAATTTGGATCAAACCGTAATTCCCCTAAACATACCCGTCTACGTACCTCTCCAGCCCTGAAAACCACACGACTGCAGAGCACTGGGACAGCAGCTCAAAGTAGCAATACATTCAAGCACAGAATAAAGGAACAGGAAGACTACATTCGTGATTGGACTGCTCATCGCGAAGAAATAGCAAGGTTGGTTTTAAAGGAGTGCCTCTAAAATATCAACAATTTGTATCCAAGTGGTCATATGTGGGGAAAGTGAGCTGATGGCTTTTCTATATCATTCTACTTAGAGCTTCTATTTGCTCTGGTAGCTCAATGGGTAATTTTGTGAGAGCCTGACAGACAGAACACTCGTGTTACCAGCACATGATTTGCTAATGGAATATGGCAGTCACTGCTGATAGCTAAATCTCATAATAGAAACTTCTGGTTGCATTAGTACCACTTACAGATGTACTTTGTGTAGAAGACCTCGTCTCTGACAGTCTGTTTCTCAAATCGAAAGTGTTTGGTTTTATACTGGCTTTCTATTAATATTGAGGTAAAATTTCAGACCGCTGTATAGGTGAGCGCGAGGAGTGATTCTTGTCAGTGTGAAAGACCATGTTCTCATTTTAATTTTGAATTTATTTAGATATTACTTCATGTTAGATATTTCCTAATTTAAATCATATGTGTTCATCAAAAAGTAATTTCTACTGTTGCTAGTGCCTGAGCTAGTGTAGCAATTTCTTTGTTACCGCCATTAGCACTGTGCTTCAAATGGACCTTGAAAAATGTAGTCAGTTCTACAGTCAAGTAACTGACTCTTCATGTAATGTTTTTTTTTTAATTTGATTTTTTTATTTTAATTTGAAATTAATTTCAGATTTGTTCACATAGCTAGTGCTTGCCATGGTGTTTATCTAAGAAATTTTTTGCCGTTCACGTTAGAATTGTTTTATTAAGAAATTTTCAGGATTCACTTGATTTCTGTTTTATGTAGACTTGAAATGCTGACATGTTACAGAATTTTGAAAAATTCTGTTAGTGGCTGTCACATGTTGAAACAGTACTGATTTCTTTGGAGAGTTACGTATTAGCAGTTTTTTACTGCTTCTGGTTTTACTGTTGAATGACGCTTCTCTTGTGGAGGAATTGCTGATAACAGCAATTTCTTATCCTTTTTTTCCTTCATAACTGTTCGTTAAATACCAAAACTTGTCCCAGAAGTTCGAACATTTGATAGCATGCCTTTTATTCTTTGTCTTTTAAAACTGATGTGGCTTTCTGAAAAGAAGGTAATTGCTGAATAGTAGCTCAACTTGGAGGCTTAATGGTGTGCATTTATAAGAACATGAAACACACAAAAATGACCTCAAAAGAAATCGTAATTAGACTTTATTTGTTAAGATAGTTAGAGACACATAACATACTTTATAAATAATTTATAAATAATTAACCTGTTTTTACTTTACTGTTACAGTCTTTCATTGTTTGAATTCAGAAATAATGTTTTGAGTGGGTACAGGTAATTGCAGCATATTGATTCCACTGCCTTATTCTAATTGTATGTTTATTCATGCCACACAACACAACACAACAATGTGCTTCATTGGATTGCTAGTACTTAGTTACAAAATCCGGTGCTGAAATTTGAGTAAAAATTCCTATAATTATGTTTTTTCTTTCTAGACTCTCAATCTTAATCTCCATCTCTATATCAGTAGAGTCCACTTATTTTGACTTGAAGAGAGAGGCCATTTCAAAATAGCGGAAGAAGCCTCAGCTCTTAATAAGCAGTGACGAGTGTAACCTCACTGCACAACTTCTATTTTTTTCCAGATCCTCCTAACTGCTGCTCTAAGCTGGAGATTCAGGCTGCTTTAGTTAGTGGTGGGTACAGTAGTAGCGCAAAGGCTAAGAATTCAGAGCAGTCCACCAAGCACTCCCTCTTCATACCTCTGCTGAGGTTGGCAAGCTCTCTTCCAGTGCTTGTCTGCTGCCAAGCAGATTAAAGCTTTAGCTGAGTTATTTTGTGATGCCATGCATGAGGAGAAAAGAAAAAGCGCAGTAGCTGTAAAGGCAGCAGTTCAGAGCACTTCAAAGAGTAGTTAGTCTCAGGAGTCTTTGGCTGGGAAGTGAGATGTACTTGTGCTGTCATATCCAGGTAGGTACATCCTGTCCTAACAGGAATGCGTGCATTGATTAATTTTGAGCATTGTCTGGAAATTCAGATGTGCAAGCAGCTTGTTTCGAGCAAGGCACAGGGCTGCTGGATAACCAGGAGTCCTGGAGAAGTTTTTTGTAAGTAGGTAAACTATGGTACAGTTGTAATATCTGTAATGATACAGGTAATATCTGTATTAAATCAAATATATTCCAGATGTGTCAGCTTCACTGCATACACACAGATCATCTGTGCAATATGTTCACAGTAATTCCAGTACATTTCAAATGTTGCACTTACTGTCCATGTTGCACATACCTTTGCCTGGGAACACTACAAAGAAAAGAAGGAAACTCTGTCTAAAAGTTTCAAATAAATTTTGCTCTCTAAGGTTTTGTGAACAGATCTTGAATTTATTATAATCATATATACATTATCCTAGAACAGTCATCATCAAGAGCTAAAACATAGAAGCCCAAAGGCTGTAGGCTGGACTCTGCTGCTCTGGAATTATTTGCAGGGGGGAATGTAACACTGTCTTTATTACTAGGATCAGTCAAGATCTGGCTCTCATCGCACGGGAAATCAATGATGTAGCAGGAGAGATAGATTCAGTGACTTCTTCAGGCACTGCCCCCAGTACCACAGTAAGCACTGCTGCCACCACCCCTGGCTCTGCCATAGACACTAGAGAAGAGGTAGGAGATCTTCATGGAGAAATGCATAAGGTTCTTTCTTTTCTTTATTTCTTTTGCTTTTAGCATTTTGCATAGCCTTTTTTTAGTTATTCCACCTAACTTATATGCATGATCTCTGCATACTCTTTTGATTTAAAATTCCTTCACATTTTGACAAGTAAGCGACCCAGAAATGAATCTATGAACAAAGTTTGTCAAAAAGATCACCCAAATGCATTCTGTCTGTCTCTTTTTTTCCACAAAACATAGGGCAGAATGGCTATTTGTTTCTTGCTTGTCCAAAGCCTTAGATACCACTTGGTAGTAGTATCTAAGTGCATTTAAAGATACTAGTGTGTATGCATGAATATATACAATTGTGTACATATATAACTTTTCATGGCTGTTACAAACAGAAAAGCCTGTCTTTTCACAGTTGACATGAAAATGTATCTTTTGAACACTAAAATGCTTAGTTAGCATTAACAGTACCTTTAGATTTTCCTTTCTAATAACATTCTCCAAAGATGCATTGAAATACGTTTGCCCTGAGCTTGTGCTAGTTCTTATTTTCTTTGACTTTCTCTAGCGTGTTGCTGTATGAATATTTTGACTAACTTGTTCTAGTAATCATCACAGGTCTAATACTGGTAAATATTTTAATCTGATATGTTGATCTGAATTTAAATCATCTTTGTCTGCCGTATTACAATTCATCCTAATTTGTCATAAATGTTTGACTGTATTTTCTCCCTCATAGTGCTACCTTCAAAATATGTTTACTCATTTTTGTGTACATAAGGTTTGGTTAATACATTAGTTGGCTGTGTTTAGTATAAGGCTGTCATTTTCTGTGGAAAAAAAGATATAAACAGTGACAAGAAATCAGTGAGGTGTGTATCCACTAGAATTATAACTACACCCACCTAGATTTTTATTATTATTATTATTGTTAAAGAATCATAGCTAAACTTCAGCAAGTAGAAGTGTGATCCAGTTAGATCACGCTGACTTACATATTATGAAATTCATGTTAATTTTCTTCTTTAAAAAATACTGTGCAGTGCATACATGCTACTGCCCGTGGCAGTACCTCCTTCCTGTAGGTTTAGGTGTTTCTATAACCATATGACTAATTTGTTTGGCTGAAGTTAAACTATGGCACTACAGTACTAATTTGACAGATATGTTTCATTAATCAGGAAAATAATTTATCTAGCACCACTTCATAGGTAACTAACTTGCTACCTGTATATAAGCAAAATTTTTCATGAGGTTTCTGTTGCCATGTATGTCTGGAATTTGGAGGAAAAAAAAAGCCAATCAGTTGTGCAAGGTTTTGTTACATCAGATTGCATTATTTGATATGAGACCAATAGAGTGATTTTTCGTTTGATAGGGTCTAGTAACCTGTTTCAGATGGAAAAATATTAGTCCTATCATGCATATATCCAGCAGATTTCATAAGCTGCATCTTTCTTTTCCCCACAGTTGGTTGACCGTGTATTTGATGAAAGTCTCAATTTTAGAAAAATCCCTCCATTAGTGCATGCCAAACCACCCGAGGGGAACGGACGGCCTGGTGACGGCAGACCTCAGCTAGCGGATGCCCTTGATCCCCCAACAATTACCCGAAGAAGAACCTGGAGCAGGGATGAGGTGACTACACAACTTGTTTTTCTCTACAAGTCTCTTGAGCTTTTGCAGTTGTCTCCCCACATAATATTCCAGACATGATACTTTGCTACCTGTAGCATTCTAGTAATACTCGAAGAAAGTATTCCTGTACTATTTAGTTTGTATAACGTTCAAAATTTTTTGTTTTGTATAGTGATTAGGATACAATTATATTTTTGTAACTTAAAGTCTATTTCAGAACTTATGTAATTGTTTGCATCTAATTCCAATTGAACTAATAATGTTTTTTTTTTCCATTAAAATTTATTGCAGGTTATGGGGGACAGCTTGCTTTTGTCCTCAGTCTTCCAATTTTCTCGCAAGATAAGACAATCCATAGACAAAACAGCTGGCAAAATCAGGTATGTGTTTTTTGGGCATTGTAATTACTGTTCTTCTCGCATCACCCTTCCTACCCATTGTAATTATGTTTTGAATACAGATACAGAGTAATACAGAGTAAATATATTGGTAGCAACTTTTGTTATAAAGAAAGCAATGCTCATTATGGCTTTTTCAAAAATGTTCAGAAAGATTTGGGAAAAATAATTATTCCATTATTGTTTGTGTTTCATATTATACAGAGATAAATATCAACAACAGTTGAATGGACAGAGCAGTATCAGTCCTAGTCCAGCAATGATCCAGGAACAAATGCTGTGCAAAATCTATACTACCTCTATACAAATCTCCTAGAACTTCTTTTCTTAAAAAGATAGGATTAAAATGTTGCTCAGCTGTAAAACTGGACCAGCCAAGCTCCTCCAGTGATTGCCCACTTTGGGAAGAAAAAGCAAATGGGAGAGCAGTTTCAATAAATCCATCTGAAAAATAACTTGTTTTGGAGAGGTGATTAGACAATGCGGGAAAGCAGTAGGTTTATAAAAGCCTTGTTTCATGTCAGAGGCAGGAAGAAAGTTCTTAAAGGTGTGTTAAGATTCCCTAACAAAATTATATGCAACAAAAATCAAAGCAGTTAGTATCACTCACGTAATTTCATCAGTTTTTTTTTTTTTTTCTTTTTTTTGCTTTGTTTTGTCCTCTGCTCACACACACTTACAACAGTAGTTCTGTTCTTCCGAAGATGTCAGTGAGCCCCAGGAATATAGCTGAATTTATAAAACAAGCTGCATAAGCTCAAATTATTGTCTCGGAGGACTGCAGCTGAAATACATAAAATTCTTATTTCAAGTCTTCAGAAGATGTAACTAGATGACTGCAGTAATTCCTTCTGGTGATAACATCTTTCCATCCAGATGAAGCTTAACAGCTTCTCTGCAATTTCACACTGCTTTTTTCACCTTTGCAGAACATGGCATTTCTGTTTAATTGGCACATATATCACCATGATTACCTTGAGAAGCTACTAGCACAGTAATCAAATGAGAAATTTTGAAATGGCTGCAGTAAATAAAACAGCTAGAATTTTTTTTAACATTTTTAATGGTGGAATGTTTCAGAAGGAACAACTATGTATATAAAGCACTGTAATAGCAGCAAGCACTATTGTCCTAAATTCTAGTAAACATGCTGACTACTATTAAGTCTGGATTTCATATTCACTCCAGCATATATGCTCTCTCCCACTAACTTTCTTAAGAGCGTGGCATCACCTTTGCCAAAGCTTAGAGTTCATATGCTATTGTCACACAGATAGATCTGCATTTGGATGTCTGCACTTTATTACTCTTTGATAGTCTGTGATAAAGCTTTTTCTTCCACACAGCTTCAGAGTTCAATTTCTACAGCTTACTTTTATTTTCTGTTATTTTGAGCTGTTATTCCACCCTACTTATATCTATCCAGAATTCTGCAGAGTGAATTTTAGCACAAATATTTCACTCTCCCCCTTGCACTCCTCTAGTCATTCATTGTTCCATCTCAAATCAAATGACACATTTCTGGACTTTGCTTTCAACATCACTTCTGGTCTATCCTTCCCTCACTGTCAAGCATCTTATTCACAGCTCTTGCTCTCAAATTTCCCGCCATAACAGTTGACCTATTTGTTAAATTTTCAAACAGATATTTTCTTGTTTTAAGCACAATTCTGTGGGAAAATACTATGAAGTCCGTGCGGAACTCCATACCAGGATCCTTAATAGGATTTTTTACTGCTAAAGCTGCATTGTCAATACAACAATCTTGCTTATTAGTTGACTTATTTGTGGTAGGATTCCAGGAAGATATGTAAAGAGTCTCAAAAGAAATGTGTTTCATACTCTACTATTTTTTTGTCTCGATATTTCTTGTTAGTTGGACTCTTCATAATCTATAGTTTATTGCCAACATTACCTCAGTTTATTCAAAATAAAAAACCCTGTGAGTTCAGCACAATAACTTAAAACAAATTTATGCATGCATATCTTTTCTGAGGAAAGAAAGTAACTATAAAATCAAGGCTTATATTTTTCTGTTTTCTTTCCTGAGTTTATAAGAGGTTGGTCAGCTACGTCATAATTAGTGGAGTAATTATATGGTCTTTGATGACATTTTAAATATAGGAACACCTATAAATATGATATGTAATCCCACTTGCTTACTCTAAATGTGTGTATCCACAAAATATAATAGAAAAGCTTGCATCAGTAAGTAACAATTTACCATTTTCCTCAGAGATGTAATCAAAAATAAAGTGGAAAAGGATGTAATTATACAGTCCTGCTTTAAGTTAATTTGAATAATAGAAAATTATTCATAATATAAATGGAACTTTGAATCAGAAAAATTAACAGTAGTCAAGAACTGCTTTTTAGGGATCATATAAAGGATCAAGAGCCTATGTACATCAAAGCAAAGATAATTACAAACAAAGATGTTAGGCAACATACATCTGACAAAGCTGAACTCTAAAGATAAGTTCCATTGGCAGGTATACTTGTCATTTCACTGGGGCTAAGCAAATTAATATATCTGTGAGACTTGCAAGCTGGCAATTTTGCCAGCTGTGTCTCTTCCAAAGCTAAAAGGGGAAGAGAAATTTTAAAAGGTGCCAGTAAATAGTTGTGTGCTTGACTGTGTTTTGTGGTTTTAAAACTCCTTCCTAAAACCTAATTGTTTACACATGTAGACTTCTTTCACAAAAAGACAAGGCAATTACAGTTTTTGTGAATTGCATCTTAAAAATTATATCCCTCCAAGCTGAGCCAGTTGGAAAAAGACATGCTTCCTGTGAATGTGATCTTTTTTTTCCCTAATATTTTATTTGCAATAGGTGTCTTTACTAAAAAGATCATTTTTGCTTTGGCAAAATATTAAGGGCATAAATATTTTTAGTTATTTTTGACCAGAAGATCTACCAGAAATTAAAATGAGTTGCAAGGAATAATGAAAATAAGGCTGAGAAGGAAATATCATTTTTCTGAGTTGTTTATTTTCCTGCTTGATTAGAGAAGCTATTTTTTTGATTTCTCATTACAGATAATGTCTGAACTAATCTGAGTTTTGTTGTCATTCCTATCTTATATATTTTCTTAATGTGATGAAGAAATAGGACTGAAAGAAGCTTTTGCTGCTGTATTTCTCTGTTAGATTCTGGAGTGCGGGCCAGGCTGTTCTGTGCCAAGTCTAGCACGGTGACCTGCTTGAGACATTGAAGTGTCCAATTCTTTCCTTTCACCTACTTCTTTTCTTAAGGATATGGTTGTAGCCTGGATATTGCTATGTTGCTTCTTTATAATGTATCTTTATCCATTACTGTGCCTGTTCACTTAAGTTTTTATCCAATACTGTGTTTGAAACTAAATTATATTTTAAAATTACTGCAACTTACATGTCGCATATCATACAATGAAGTCTATGCTTGCAGACTCTGATAGTGGCTTCTCCAATGCTAAACTGTACATCCAGTTTGTTTTTCTGTCTTTATACATTATAATGAGCTTGCAAGACTTGCAGAGATTGTGAAGGGAAAAGGTAAGTTTGTTTTTTAGAGGCAAAACCTATGTGATTTTGTCAGTGCTGTACAGCATGAATGTGTAGCAGGCAAGTACCTGTGTAGCGAAGCAAAATTTAGGCCAAACGATAGGGTCCCTGTGGTTACCAACTTGTCAATCTCTCCTGTTCCCTGTCTGGCCTGCTAAGTGCAGTAAAGGAAAGGTGAGGACTAAGCACAATCAAATAAGATTTAGAAAAATTTGTCCCAGAAGGGCAGACTAGAAAAGCAAGAGCAGGTGATGATAGGCAAATCTAAATATGTTATTTTAATATAAAGACTGTGGTAAGGAGGAAAAAAGATCAAAGAAGATAGTGATCTAAGCCTTCAGAAGGTTAAAATGTATTAAATGCTGAAATAAAAAAAAATTGAAAAAGGCAGTATAAATGTTGGCAAATAAAGGCAAATAAAAATAAAAACTGAAAAAAAAAGTTGTAAAAAGGCAATAGTCTTTCTAAAGTAATACCAAAAATCAATTGGACTGCTCACTTTACAAAACCTTATGTTTTACATTCTTACTAATTTCCAAGGTGATATAAATGCTATTAAAAACAGAAAGTGTTACTATGTAGGCTTTTCTATATGCTAACTCCAAACATTTCCAAAATTCAGGCTTTCTGGCATTTGCCTTGATACTATTATATTATGTCATTTAAATAATGCTTCCTCTGACTGAAACATCTAACAAAAAACATGCTTCAGTTTGGATACAAAAGCAACTGTGAGTGAAGACAAAACAGCAGTTAAAGCAGCTTCTGGATGGTATCCTGCCTATGGCATCCATATACTGAGGGGGCAGGGTACAAGCTTTGCATAAGTAGACTTTCCTGACAAGATAGTGGTTGAGAGTGGGATTTTTTTCCATAGACGAAGGAAGATTAACAGAACTGCAGTATTAAGACTGCCAGCCTCCTTTGAAATCTTTAGTCTTTGAAGTGCTGAGATGCAATGTATCAAGGATTTCCACCTTAAAAAAAAATATTTGCTCTGAGCCTTAACTACACTAGTAACTTCTTGAAAAGAGGCAACTTTTTGCTCATGTCTTTAAATTATTTTTTTGCTTAGCAGTCTTACTGTGGCTATTTTTGTACTTTTATCTCTGAAATACCATTAATGGTTGCTGCAATTACAGTTCCAACCAAGCTTAGTATCCAGCTATAGCAACTAGAGACATAGAAGATTTGGAATATACTCCTTGTGTCTCCATAATGTCGCATACTCATAAAAGTGAATACTCAGGCCTTAAATATGCATAGATTTATTTTTTAAATTGTCTAAATGTAGACAACTTAAATGATGTATATGATATGGCAAATGAAAACAAGAATTGTATATCACAGCAAGATGTTATGTATATCACAAAACAAAAAAATGGGAAGCTCATAGTATGCTTTAGGATTTTACAAATAATAGAAGTGACTTTTCTAAACAGAAGAGGGGCCTGGAACATCTGCCCTATGAGGAAAGGCTGGGAGAGCTGGGCCTGTTCAGCCTGGAGAAGAGAAGGCTGAGAGGGGATCTAATCAGTGTCTATAAGTACCTCAAGGGAGGGAGTGAGGAGGATGGCTCTGGCCTCTTTTCACTGGTGGCCACCGACAGAACCAGAGGTAATGGCCACAAACTGAAGCACCAAAAGTTTCACAGAAACTTAAGGAAAAATTTCTTAACAGTGAGGGTGACAGAGCACTGAAACAGGCTGCCCAGAGAGGTTGTGGAGTCTCCTTCTCTGGAGATCTTCCAAACCTGCTTGGATGCAGTCCTGTGCCACGTGCTCTAGGTGACCCTGCGTGTGCAGGGGGGTTGGACCAGATGATCTCTAGAGGTCCCTTCCAACCTTAAGCATTCTATGATTCTATGTAGTTTGTGCTTTGAAGATTTCCAAGCATTAGGAGAAAATATGTTCTATGATACAGGTGTTTATTTAACTTCCTAAATTATTTTATTTTTCATTAAATTAATTTAAAACACAAATACAAGAGTTGTGTTTATTTAGCAGTGATATTTTTCTTTTAAATTTTGCAGCTATTGCAAAGTGCAGCCTTAATAGGGAACTCTGACTACTGCTAATCGTTGGATTAAAAAAAAAATCTCTCAAAGCTGAAGGAAAGAATCTGAGGTGTTTTTTTAATACCACCCCTAAATATCTAGCTTATTTGGCTTACCATTTTATTATCAGTAAGAATGATATTGCTGCAGTGGTGTATGCTTCCCTGAATATCTAAACTGTATGGTTGTATTCTGTCATTTTTTTCAGATTTCAGTTTTATTCAGAGTTTCCTAGGCTGTTTTCTTGTGTCCTGCATCCAATCTATAAGTGATAGCTTTTTATTTTTTGTCTATTTTAAATAAAGTATTCTTGCCTGCCTTTCTTATAGAATATTATTTAAGGACAAAGACAGAAATTGGGATGAAATCGAAAACAAGCTGCGAGCTGAAAGTGAAGTTCCAATTGTGAAAACATCAAGCATGGTATGAACCGTTATCTCTTCCTGGGTGAAATGAGTCTCTTCCTCATTTAATATCCAAATAATCAGCAGCAGAATTGAATTATCTTCAATTATATAAATGCAAAATTAAAAAAAAAAATTCCTAGCCACTCAGTATAGTTCAATAAACCTAATCCTTTTTAATAATTAGTAAGCCTTACTTTCTAATACATAAATAATCATGAATAATTAAATAGGGGAATTATTCCTTACATAAAGAGTAATTTGAAAACATACAACAAATAAGTACAAACTCTGTAAGTCTAGTTAATTAAAGGTAAGGTAACAACCATGAGAATTTGAATGTTCAAATGGTTTTAAATAATCTTGTTTGACAGTCTTAAGCTAATTTAGCAACTCATTATTAATATTTAAAGAAACAGTTATATTTCGCTATGTGTGTGAATGAAAAGAACCCGTAGCTATACTGCAGTAAATTCACTCTTCAAATCTAGAATCGTGCTGAAGTGTTAACTTCAGTGCACCATCCATAACCTTCATCCACCCCTGCTGAATTGGGGCAGACAGCTTTCTTTTCTGAGGGAAAGGTAGGAGAGGAGATTCCTCCTCACAGTCTTGATACTAGGCTCCTACAGAAGCAGAATATGAACACATTTCCTCCTGACTTGAACTGCCCGGCACTTCGCTGTTTTACAACCTTGAGTTATTACACCATAAGGTGCATTCAGATTGGTTTTCCCTACGAGTCTTACATACTTGGCCAGTATTTTCTGCTGAATAGTGATGTTTTTTGCTTTGTTTTGTTTTAAACCAATCATTACTAACTCACTGTTATAACTTACACTGACAGTTTTTTTTTTTGAGCAAGTTACTCATGAAAATTTCTAATGTTAGAAATGCAATGTGTTGATGTGGAATCTGCTCAAAGATAACTGTAAAATCCAACATTATCAATCTCTGGGTTAGTCGCACCAAGTTTATTAGTACAAAAGTCTTTCAATGGGTTTCTGAAATCAGCTTTTTTGAAAATCCTCAGCTTTTAAGGACACACAAAACCAGTGGTAGCTCTTTAGCAGTAATTAGCAATAGTCTTCAGTGTAGGATTCTGCAGCAGCAGGATTAACACATTTATAATTTGACACGTGATACATTTAATGATTCTTGTGCTTCTGACTGACTCACTGTGACTAAGTCATGCAGCACCCGAAGGGCAAATCTGCAAAGCAAAGGAGCACCGAGGGCCTGCCATCCCTGCTGTGCAGGGTCCCACAGGCCCCATGCCAGCAGCTGCGGACAAAATCCCAGTGAGCACGTCTTACTGGCTCTTCTGACTTGCATCTGCACAAGGTTATGTATCAACATCTACCCCCTTAATATGGGGTTTATCCTGTAACTTCCCTGTAGCGGCTTGCTATCACTTTGCCTCATTTCTACAGAACAGTAATGTCTGTGCTTGAGGAGATGTAGCATAGGCAGGTGTGCAGGAGACAGAATGAGATTTTATTGATTTGGGCAAATGGCTGGTCAGGAAGAACTCTTGTTCTGTGAGAGATCTGCATCTACCCAGCCTTAAAGTGTTCAGGATCCATGAAGGATTATTTACTATGACAGGCAGCTCGAATCTCTTTTTTCTTGTTGAGACATGTCCTTAAGCCTTTGAATATTTGTTTCTTTTCTAGGAAATTTCATCAATTTTACAGGAACTGAAACGAGTTGAGAAACAACTGCAAGGTATAAATACTTTTTTTCCCTCCTCTTTTTATTGCTTGCTTCCAATTTCTCCTATATAGAATTATAGAATCATTATGATTAGAAAAGACCTTCAAGATCATAGAGTTCAACCATAAACCCCTCCACACCATTTCTGTTAAACCATGTCCCTCAGTGCCTCATCTACACGTTTCTCAAACACTGCTAGGGATGGTGACACCACCACTTCCCTGGGCAGCTTGACTACTCCTTCCACGTAGAAATTTTTCCTAGGATCTAACCTGAACCTCCCCTGGCACAATCTGTGTGTGTGTTTGTTTATATTCAGTATGCAGTTCAGTATAAAGAATGTTTTAGGACCGTAATTATTGGGAAATCTCTAAAAACTTTATCTGGCATAATCAAATGTAAGTTTAGAATTAAACATTGACATCTTCGCTTCATATTACTGAATTCATTCTTTACAATTGTGGAGGCCTCATTTTATAAATGTAAAAGTTTACTTATTTGCTTTTCATATGCAAAAACTAATCTAGGTATATAACGTAGAAGAATGTGTTGCATTTATAAAGTATGTTATTTAGACTTCTCTTCCTTTTATCGAAATCAACTTAAAGAATGAATTTATTTTAAAAAGCTACAACCTTATTGTCTATTGTTCATACTTGGTTTAATTTAGAGGGATGAAATTCATTATGTGGTCAATATTTCTGTGTAACCATCATTGTGGTATAAATATCCTATATTTGTTATTTCTGATATTCAGATTTAACCCCATATTAATACATCCTTTAACATATTTCAGGAGGAATCCTTAGCCATCTTTATGGAGAAATCTATTTGTTTCATGGTCAGCTCTAACCAAAATACATTGAGTTGTTGCAGATTATATTGTTTAGAATATGCTGCTAAGGAACCAGGCCCAGAGATCGAGACCAAATCATTTCTTTGTGTGTCGACCAGTGTTCAAAGAAAAATTAACATGAGATTGCAGTAATCAAGAGCCTTCTAATGGGAATGATAAGAATGTATGTTAGTGTAGTTTAAATATGAAAAGCTATTTTCTTGTGCAGAGAATCATAATTTCTATGGCTTCTCCCCATCCCCTTTGCTCTTTCCCTGACTGCTTAGTGATTAACGCCATGATCGACCCTGATGGCACCCTGGATGCTCTAAGCAACTTGGGATTCGCCAGCCCCATCCTACCCGCTCAGGCGAAGCCCAAGGCGAGTCCCAGCTCCCACAGCTCTCGCTCCCCAGCGCAAGCCCCCTGCCAGCCCGAAGCGCGGGCCCCACGCGCGGCTGCCCTGCCGGCCCCGAGCGACTTTGACAACACCGAGTCCGACTTCAGCATCCACTTCAACAGGTTCAACCCCGACGGTGAAGAGGAAGATGCCACTCTGCGCGAATGACGTCTCGGCGTTGATAGAAATAGCTTTCACGCAAAATGTTTAGAAATAAAAGAAAAATGGTAATATTGGTTTTATAAATAAACAAATGGCTTGGTCAAACAGCGGTTGTTTTGTTAAACCAGTTTTCTTTAACTGTGATGCTTTGATTGTCACACAAATCCTTTTGAAATCATAAAGATAAGCATAGATACCAGTGTAGAAAAGCAGATTGTGGCAGGATTGCCCTTTGTGGTTGTGTGCTTTGCAGAAGAATTATTATCTCAGCAGTTTTCCCTTAACAGATTTATTTCTTTCTAAAAGCCATGCAGGCAATCTAACATTTAATGTTACTGAAACCCCAAATGTTTTTGCCAAGCTGCTCTATGAATGGATCTCCTCCGCTAAAGTTTACACAGAACTGTTGAACAGTTATGGTTTGATTCTGAATGAGATGATTTATATAGGAAACATTGTCTTTGACTACAATGACACATTACTGTAAAAGGTAAGACAGATTTCACAAAGCTATTCTTTTCTTTGTACTGAAACCTCGAACAGTTCTGTGATTTATATAACCTCGTCGCTGCCTAAATTGTCTTGGGGTTAAAAAAAATTCACATATTATGTTTGCACTAAGATTTGCTGGGAGTGGTAGGTGAACATATCAATATCATTAAACAGCAAACAGTGTTTTGGTGTACATAGAAAACTGCTAATACTGTACTTGTATTAACACTGCAGTGTTTTAATCCACTTTCTGAAAGGACTATTTGGCACTTTTTGACCTTGTTCAAATGTCTTTTTGATGTTAATGAAAATAGAAGTATTTCATATCTCATTTCTGTCCAAATGTTTGTGGAAACGAGCAAACAGATTTAAACATCCAGCCATGTGGGACATTAAAAAGCAGATCGAGGCAAATGGGCTCTCACCAATTCAATTGCGAAATAAGCTTATGAAAGAAATTACAGTTCCTTGGAATGATCATGAGATGTAAAATTTTCTTTAGGGGACTTGGAAATAGATTTTCATAATTTGCTTGATTGATAGACGCACTCCTGAGCAAATGATTTGCTTCTGTATATTCTCCTGTAGTCTTGCTAGTAAACCTGTCTCTGTCTTACATATTTAAAAGGATTCTGGAAGAAAACTGCTAACAGACATTTTGCTTATACCACTGACAAGCAAGTCTAAAGTTTCCCATATAAGCCTATTTTCCTTCTAAGTTGTCCCAGTAACTTAACATTTGGAAATAATAATAAAAATAAAAGTAAATTACTTTGTATTTCCAGAACACTGTAATTTGGAGGAATGTTATTTCTGTTAAATGTAACTAATAGACTGGAATTTTCCTATGTTTGCATCAGTCTCTATATATTAAGGTTAAAGATACAGTTTTGCAGCTTTTATGAAATGGTCTTTAATATTTCAGCAATAATCCTCTATGACATTTGTTTTAAAAAAAAAAAACTACTTTCTGTACACTTTTAAATTGTACAGGCTTTCAGAAGTCAGTAAAAGTTGGACCAGTTAATAAAAATGCAAAAACTTTTTTTGTAGAGATGTAAAAACAAAACCACTAATCTGTTGTATAATGAATTTCATATTTTCGTTAAATAAAATAAAAGCAAACAGCCTTCTTGTATGACTCAATATACTCCAGCTAACTGTGGAAGCCTGAATGACACTAGTTTACAGAGGTGATAAGAAAGGTTTTAGAAGAGGCAGAAGAGCAAAAATAAATTCAAACTAGAGTTAGATGTTAAAAACGGAGTGTACCAAAACATCACCATAATTCCTTCTTTTGTTTAATGCTTGGGAACATTATTTTTCTGCACACTCAAGTAAAAATAGGAATTGGTTAGGAAGGGTTAATGGTTCAGGCTCTTTGTGCAAGATCCTATTTGTGTTCTTTCAGGCGTTTATGCCTTTATGTTCTGTAATAAGCATTTTGCATTACTATGTTCTTATTTTGTATGGACATGTTCTCCTTATTTATTTTTGTTACATTTATTATGTATGTTATTTTGTTATATGCATTTACAACTCCATTTTTAAATAAAGTGTTTCTGGAACTTTGAAAATGTGTGAATAATTCTCTTTATATAAAATAAATAGACTTTCTGTATTCTAACTTTACAAAATAGGAAATGACATTTTTACACAACTTTTTCAAGAGAAAAGTTGTTTATTATTACTACCTCTGCTTCATTTATTTTGTGCTGATACTGTTGGCACACTTTCCTGTACCCAGCTTCATTTCCTCATTTCAGTTGATTTCTGTGTGCAAAATTTACAGGCAAAAATGAAACATACTGCCAGTTACCACATAGTTACTGTTTTCCCTTTGTGGAATGAAAATAAGTGAGTTTTAATATACCTGCTAGATGAAGCACTAGATGATTTCCAGACTGCTTTACTCTTGCTTCGTACATTGGAAATCATAATCAAATGCTCTGCTTCCATTCTAGCTTGGTGCTTTTTTTTGTCCCAGCTTGGACTTCCTGCAAGACACTAGTTTTCCTACTCTGTAGGAAAGCTGAGTTTAATGCTGAGTCCAAAGGATCATTTCCACCCTGCCTGTTTCTTGCTTCTCTGTGAACACCAGAATCGGCAGAAGTTGCCCGGGCCGCAGGCAGCAGCAGAGAGCAGCAGCGCTGCGTGGCCCGTCACAGCAGCCCCTCTTGAGCTCTGCTCTGACCTGGCAGTGCAGCAAATGGCAACAAGCTGCCAGCTGTGACCTCACTTCTGTGCACCCCGTTTTCCTTTTTATCCCTAATCTGATTGCGTAAGTCTGCACTGGTGGCAGTCTGTCGTGCTCAGTTGCATTCAGCTCTAAAAGGGCAGGAGGGCAAATTAATGGTAATAGATGCCACTTCAGTCAAAGGCATGAGCAAACTAAAAGACCCTTGGAGGTGCTCGGGGTTGTTGTATTCCCGCACTTTGCTGTCAGTGTTTCCTTGCTTGTTGCCAGTATTCCTCTCTCTCTGTAGAGGGACGAGGAATGCACTTTGGGGTTAATACCCTACTGTGCAGAGCCCCATTTGTGTAAGCCATAGTGCGACATTTTGAAATTTCTTTCCACTTATTATTTTTCTCTATCCACCATACTTTGAGCAAAGGTGGTGCAGAGATGGTCTCCAGAAGTGCTTATGAAATGCCCCAGACCGCCACTGTACTCTGCTGCCTGCAGGTAGGGCAAGCAGGGCTGCAGCAGCTGCAGTAGCTGGCACGCAACAGCAGGGAGGACGGGATGTGTGAGCCATTCCTGATCACTGCTCTTTATTGCTCCCTTGCCTGCCCACTTCATGCTTCCAAGGACTGTCACATCTGATTGTAACATGCGGGAACAAAGCAGAGAGCAGGTTTGGGTACCTGGTGACAGTACAGAGGTGTTTTCGCTACAGCGTATGCTTCATGCCCAAAGTAGTTGGTCCTTCGGTCTCAGAAGAGAATGCTTTTTTGTGCCAACGATTAAAAGTCGATCAGATAATGTTTGAAGCTGGCAATATTTCAAGTACTGAGGCACCTACAGCTGCTGCTTTGACATTCAGCCATGAAAGGCTAAGCGTATGCATGCATCCATAAAGCATTCTGTGAAAGTGGATATAAAGTGACACGAAACCAGTAAGTATCAACAAAAAAGATTATATGCCATCAAATCTCTTCCATCTGGAGCAAATTCTAAGGAAAAAACTGTAACTCTGACGCTTTCAGCACAGAAGTTGCTTTGCTTCATTTTATTGACTAGTCGTAATTAACCAAGCACAAGAGTTGTCTCCTTTGGCTGCAAGTGCAGCACATCTGTGAACCTCAGCAGGGTTATGGTCTTGGTAGTTCAGTCACGCTTGCTCAATACTAAACACCTCAGTCAATACTGGTCTTAGCAATATTACCCAAGGACAACTGCATAGCATAAAGAACATTTCAAACCGCACTATCTTGGTAAGTTTTTTAAAAAAAAATCTTTCAACTTGGCACGCCTGACCCAGTGCAAGCCAGGAGAGGAATGTGTAGGGAACAAGGCAGGTCCTCGCGCATTCTCTTCTCACTGTTGATAAATTTCCAGATGAAAAGATGTAGTTAGTAAGCAAGAAGATGCAGCCCTGAAAACAAAACAGGAGCAGATAACTATAAACCTATGCTGAAACACCTTGGTCTTCAGCTGCACATTTTTGGATAAGCTCAAAACAGTGAATGAGGAGTGGGAAAAAAACAAACTCTGCTAACAACTCTGCTCAGTTGCTAATTTGCTGAAGGATGTTAATACTCCTATGTGAAGAAAAAGAGCTCTTAAAATGACTGAGGGAATTACAAAACATCCTGCTTTTGGAAACTACATTGAAACAGGAATTTATAGTTATTGAATATCCTCAAGGGAAACAAGGCATCAAAGGTCTGCTTTCGAGAGTTATTCAAGCACTTCAGCGCTTGGCGGTTGTAGCAAATCATGTCCGTAAAAGGAATTGGGGCCCTTAGTCACTTGAGCAGGTTTTCAATATTGTTTCTGTCACCCATGAAGAAATCAAAGCTAGATACTTCAGTCCGAGGGGTGAACTAGAGGGATAGATATTATTCATTTTAGAGACAAAACCTGCACTTTCCTTTACCACTTTAATGTGTGTCCTTGATATGTTTTGTTGGTCTATTCCATAAATTCCTTAAGGCTAGCATTTTTAGACCAGTTTTAAAAATTAATACACTTTTTTATAATTTATGAGATTTTCTCTTCCTATGGAGTATCTTTTGATGTAAAAGCTCTATCAGGGCCCCAGGGTTCTTTATATTATATTAAAAAATAACAGTTCAATGATTTATCGTTCATGCAAACTGTAGCCTTTCTTATCTGAATAGGCTGAATTAATAACAAGGACTAAAATAAATGTGCATCGTGGAGCTTCTAGGTTCTGCATGTCTATTCATGTGTGTGAAGCTGAACATGAAGGAAACACATTATATATAAACATTTCCAAAGTTAATTCATGACTTTTATTTATAAGAACCTATGAGGTGATGTTATTTTGATATTAAGAAAAATTATTAAGTGAGAAAGTAATACAGAGGTAGAAGTGAGTTGCAGTTTGGGGCATCAGTGATTGGTTTTGTTGTGAGATCAGACGAAGATGATTGAAGGTAATTCATGTGTTAAGAAGTTAAATACCTTAGAAAAGTTACTGGGGAAAACACCATGAATGATAACATTAGAGAGAAACCAAGCGCAGAGGAGCAGCATCCCGTGAGTGGCAGGGCTGAAGGCTGAGTCCCAAGACAGCGCAGCGGGAGCCACCGAGCTGCCGCGAGCCCGAGGCAGCCTGAGAGCAGCAAGGAGCGTGGAGAGGTGCCTGCCAGGGAAGGGACGGGGCTCCGCGTGGCTCCTCCCAGTACAGCCTCCTCAGGCCGTGCTCCGCAGCTGGAAGCGCCAAGGGGTGATATCCTGCATCAGCGATCCTAGCATTTTTCACTATGCAGAAGAGCTGGAGCTTATCAAAGGACCTGGTAGAAGCAAGACTGACAGCAGAAAGCTCCTTCATTGAGGTAGATTATGAAAAGCCAACCAGCTCGCCTCCTCTTGTCCAATTCATTTTACATCATTTTCCTAAAATCACTTTTGCTCCTCACAAGTGTAATGTGGTCATTGGACTAAAGTGGTGGACACCAGTGTGAGCCTCCTACCGCTCATTTAGGCACTTAAGCACTATCAATGCTTTCCTCCATAGCTCATTCTTTGTTTCCAAACAAGACCAAGACAGTTCCTAACCAAGTTCCTTATGTCCTTACTGCTGTCAGGAGGGTGGGGCAGCTGATGCAGCTGATTTATATAAATAATCAGCAATTTCTTAAATTTGTTTGCTAAATATAGAGTTTACTAAGATGCCTCTTCTCCAGCACCTCTCAGAATTTGAAAGTGCTGATGATCTCTATTGAAAACTGCACACATGGCTTCACTGGAGTCACTGTTTTGAGAGCAGCTGAGCACACAGCCTAGCTGCTGGGCTCAGCACTGACACTAGGATCTGAACTACTGAGCACCAGGACAATTAGGAAAGATGAAGTGTTTCAGCAATCCTCATGAGCAGGGTTTGCCTTCTGGCGTAAGTGACGTTTGTGATTGTCTTTTGGAGAATTCAGTGCTTAGGCTTCCAAGACAGTTGAGAAGCCAGATTTAGACTCCAAACATTTTTAAATGAATTGATTAAAAGGTTTAATCTCAAGCTGCAAAAGCATTGATTTTAAAATTAGGACAAAATTCATCCTGGTTCTGTGTTTTCTCTCAGTTGCTATTTAAATCCTTCCAGCATAGGAAATCCTGGAAACAGTCTTACTGCTTTATGCACAGAGCCCAAAAATTGAAAGCACAGGATTGTTAAAAAAAAAAAAAGAGAGAGAGGGAGAAAAGCATAGCTATAAAACAATAGGCATGATTAAAAAGCATAGCTGAAGGAAATTTCCAATTAAGGGATTTCTCCAGGGAAGCGCAGTAAAAATCTCAAAGCTAAACAAGCTTTAGAGAATCACAGCAGATCAATGAAATGGGCTTTCCACTTGCTGCAGCCTCCTAGACAGCAAGATCGACAACTGGCCCAGATAATTTTACAAACATCGATAGTGCAGTTACAAGGTTTTCCCCTTCGGTGGTTCTTTACTTCCGCATTTTTTAAGCACTTCTCAAGCGCTTGGTCTGTTATGAAATTTCGATGAGGAAATGTTTGCATCCCACTCTTAGAGAAGGGAAAATGGGCTAGGAAAAAACTGTACTGTCCTTGCTCCCCATGGAATGTTGGGACTCAGCTTTGCCAAGACTGAACCCTCGGTGAGCATTTTAATAAGGCCGAGTTACCTCTACTGTCTCCTGGTTTGGGCTGTGAGTGCCCTGCTGCTCTCTTGTTTCTCCCCCAACAGCAATTTCGCTGAAGACTGTACTTGATTTGTCTCACTGATTTTTCTCTCCGACAGGAAGCTCTGTGCTGAGCTCTGAAGTGGGGGCAGCAGCTCAGACCAGAGGCGGAGAAGAGCAGCTATCAACTGCAGCAGCAGCAGCAGCAGCAGCAGCAGTGGCAGCAGCAAATCTCAGGAAACAAACTGTAACCTCACACTGGGACTGAAATGAACCATCATGGTCTCCTGGGAACTAGGGCTTTCCAAAATGCACTGCAAGCAGGGCAAGAAATTCCTCGAGTAAATGAAATGAGATGAAAAAGACTGGAAATTTCCCAGAAGACATTTTTAATAAGTTTTCTTCAATTTTCCTGGAAAGAAACAGGGAAACAAAACTTTGATTGGACCACTTTCTCTGAAATGTCCATAAAAACCTGCCAAAGCAGCAGTGACCTTCCCAGTCTGGATTTCAGCAACTAATAACCAATTTTGCAGAGGAATTCAAAGGGTTGGACAGTTTTGTAGAGGTTGGTTGGTTGCCTCCATGGAAAATCAGGCTACCTGTAGAACTTGGGTAAGCAGACATACTGCATTTTTATAACTGGGCTCACCTTACAGAAGTGAAAAGTCATCATAGCCTCGTTCAGCTGGTAAAAAAACTCTGAGAGACTTATGGGTATGTTTTTCTCACTCATGGTTATCCTGTCCCAAAGGACAGGATGGAGAGGCCTTTCATGCTGAGCCACGGAGGAGCTGCAGGCCGGCCTGCGTGGGGCAGAGGCCTGGCCAGAGTGGGGCTCAGGCTCGCGGCAGTGCCGTGGAGAGGCCACGAATGGTCCACAGAGCCATTTCTGGCCTTCGGCAGTTCTCGGGCATCCGCATTCATCAGCCAGGCCAGGGATGGGCCTTTTACCCCGCTGGCACCTACACAAGGACACGAGGGAAATGCCTGTCAGGGCTGGCGAAGTGAGGTCTCCTCTCTGCCTGATTTCCAGGCTGGGAGCAGGGGGCTGATATTCATTACATCTTGACCATTCGAGAACATGATTACTTCTCTTTCCTAGAGGCAGTGAAATTTTTGGTAATGCAACAACAAGAGCAGAAATTTAGTTGAACACTAGGACTGTGAAGCTGTGAAGCTCCCAGAAATGCTGGCATGATTGATGGCCGGTCATTCCCTCACAGTCTTGCTGGCCTTGCCCTTGCAAGCGAGACTACCACAAAGAAAACAAGCAGACTTTGTTTTTTTTCCAACATAAAATTGAATCACAGGGGTTTATAACCTTTAAATCCTGATGAGTAAGGGAAAAAGAGATTTTTTTTATATTGTACTGTTTCTCTTCCTTTCCTCTCTGGGCTGATAGCTCTGCATTACTTGTTCTGAACAGAAAGTTCTGCTTCGTGAGAAAAAGATCCTAATGTGCTTTGCAGAGCACTTCAGTTAAAATAAGGCTGATTGATAACCAAATCTCTAATATTAATATTATAGTTAAGCAAATAAGATGTTTCCCATGCCCTATTCAGATCTGAATTAGACTGATTTTCTGGTCCTTATCCGCCACATGCCTATTTTATAAATTACTGCTCTTGCCCAGCTAGCCCTGAAGCTCTAGCAATGAATCTGCCTGTGTTCAAAGGAACACAACTGTGGATGTTCATCATCTTAATGTCCAGTGGGAGACCACTTCGTGGGCCTTTCAGAACTTTCACAGACTTCCTGTGCCGTTTTTTTTCACAGCATCATAACATTAATTTTTGATAACATCATTGCAAAGAGGTGAGCACAAATTGACTGAATAATGCTTTACATAAAGGCAATATAGAAGGAGAGCTGTGTATTTGGAGAGGTGGAGTGTAGTACCATAAGCTATTTTTCCAAAACAAGGCCACATACAGTTGCTCTTTAAAGAAGATATTTTAATGAGAAAGGTATTTGGTAGGAAGGAACATCAGCAGCTGCTCTCTAGTGCTGAAGCAAACTAACTGCAGGTTGAATGCAGAATAATACATGCTGCATTGCACAGCAGGTCAGCAAAACTGATCTCAGTTACACTGCAGTCAAAGGAGTTCCTCCAGATTTTCACTGACAATTGAATTGGAATCTTCTTCAATGTATTTTTTATATGTAGGTCTGCTATTTTTTTTCTTAATGAGAGTTGTTTAGGAGCAAAATCTGGATTTTTTTGTCATCTTTTAGACTTCAACTAGTAGACATTATTTGGTTATAACTTCTTTTAGTATCAAGCATCTTTCTGAAGAGCAATATGGGATTGTATATTTCTACTTGGCTTTCTAAAGAGCTAGTTCTGAAAGCAGACTCGAAGATAAATCACAGCTGCGCTCTGCAGGACAGAAATGCATGTAACCTAATTCTGCAGTTCTCACACTCTTGGTGTGTCTGCCAAGTACCAAAGGGCTCTGCAGCCCTTCTGTGAAGTCAGGGAAGTGGCTCCTCTCATAAAAAGCTGTTAATGCTTTGAGAGTGTTTCATGTTTAATAAGCCAAGAAGTCCTGGGTCCTGCAGAATGCATCCTGAGAGATCGCTGCATCTCAAATCCAAGCCACAACAACTAGCAACTCAAAGTGCATTTACCAGGATGGTCTTTGAACTAAAAAGTGGAATTAATATTTTTAGGAAATGGCTACTATTTTTGCTCTCAGAGTAGATAAACAAGGTGACATTGATATCTCAAGGAACTGAAGAACCCACCAATCTTGATTTCATTCACATTAAAAGCTGAACGAAAGCCATGAAGGAGCATGCCTGATGAAGCAGGCCACTTGTGGGACAGGGCATATTTTCCTGAAGAAGGTCATGAAAGGCTTTTCCACCAAGGAGGGTGCCAGGGCTACCCCTTCCTACCTCTACTATGCAACATGATCAAAAGACTTGGATATTCACTGTTTTGGTAGGAATTTGACACCAGTAAGCATCTGAGGTTGTCCTCATTTACCTGGTGTGTGAGGCAAATTTTGTTTAGGGAGTTAAGCATGACAGTATTGGAAATGGGATGCTGGGACAGGTCAAAACATAGCTAGGTAGTGAGGATACTCCCTTGTTTGGCATCCCCTGTGTCTGCAGGTTGTTTGACAAATTTGCTGGGGGTTCAGGCTCTGTGTTTTCTTGGGGTTTACCATCCCCACTTCTATCTACTTCTTTGGTTCCTGGCAACTCTTCAGGTAAGTAGCTTTTAAGAAAACCCACAACAGAGCTCCTCAGGAAAACCCCTTCTCCCACAAATTCAAACCTGTTCCTCTCACTGCATAAAGTGAGAGGTCCGATCCTGTTCAATTTATTCATCAATGACCTGGATGAAGGCACAGAGTGCTCCCTCAGCAAGTTTGCTGATGATACGGAACTGGGAGGAGTAGCTGATGCCCCAGAGGGCTGCGCTGCCATCCAGAGGGACCTGGACAGACTGGACAACTGGGCGGTGAAAAACCTCATGCAATTCAACAAGGTCAAGTACAAGGTCCTGCACCTGGGGAGAAATAACCCCAGACACCAGTACAGGCTGGGGACTGACCTTCTGCAGATCTGCAGAAAAAGACCTGGGCGTGATGGTGGACGACAAGTTGACCATGAGGCAGCAGTGTGCCCTCATGGCCAATGGGATCCTGGGGTGCATTAAGAGCAGCATCTCCAGCAGGTCGAAGAATGTGGTCCTGCCCCTCTACTCAGCCCTGGTGAGGCCACATCTGAAGTATTGTGTCCAGTTCTGGGCCCCGCAGTACAAGAGGGATGTTGAGCTGCTGGAGGGAGTCCAGCGCAGGGCTACAAGGATGATCAGGGGCCTGGAACATCTGCCCTATGAGGAGAGGCTGAGGGAGCTGGGCCTGTTCAGCCTGGAGAAGAGAAGGCTGAGAGGGGATCTGATCAGTGTATATAAGTACCTCAAGGGAGGCAGTGAGCAGGATGGTGCTGGTCTCTTTTCACTGGTGGCTACCGACAGAACTAGAGGTAATGGCCACAAACTGAAGCACCAAAAGTTCCACAGGAACTTAAGGAAAAATTTCTTAACAGTGAGGGTGACAGAGCCCTGGAAGAGGCTGCCCAGAGAGGTTGTGGAGTCTCCTTCTCTGGAGATCTTCCAAACCCGCTTGGACGCAGTCCTGTGCCACGTGCTCTAGGTGACCCTGCGTGTGCAGGGGAGTTGGACTAGATGACCTCTAGAGGTCCCTTCCAACCTTAAGCATTCTGTGATTCTATGAAGTAACAGAAACGCTGCCACTGAAAATATAAGAAAAGAAAGCACTGTCTTAGCTTGATATTTTTACATGTTTTTATTTCTAATTCTCCATAATGTTTTCTAGGCAAATATCAATAAGAATTAATACATGCCAGCTGTGTCAAGTCAAGCAATGTAATTAAGTATTCAGATTGAGAAGCTAACCTATTGCTGGGATAGCAATGCCATTTAGCACTTCATTTCCAGATTTGTCATGCTTTCAGCAACATGTATTATTATTTACATCAAAAGGTGAATCAATGACCTATAACTGAGCTTTCAAAAGCTAATGTGAATGAGTAGAGTAGGTTACTGCATGTGACTGTTTCCGTGAGTGTGAGCTACCAGAGCAGTGATGAACAATAGCTATTAGCTGAGAGATAATCATATAGAATTAAGGTAAATTAGCTTGAGATAGCTTTAATAAATGTTATAAAGAAGCAATTCGTGGTATGTGATCTCAGCAGTGCAATGTGTGAAGAGACTGTGCACTAAGTACCTAAGCAGTGACATTATTGCTATGGCCAGATGCTTATGGAGGCTGAGCAACTCTTCTTGATGTCAGTGTGTGGGTGGCCAGATCTTATAAACAACCAGCTACTGAGGGCTAAAAGAGGTCTGTCTCTCTTACAAAAGAGGTTCTGTGCAATTACTGAGCAGTGAAGGCCAGGCATTTGCTGGCCGTTACCAACCCAGTCATATACTGAAACTCCCAGCATTGCAGCTTACCCTTTTTGGATGACTTTGGGGTGGTGGAAGAGGGAGGAATATGAATTAAAAACTCTTGAAATACATCAATTTTAGACAGCCAGGATATATACCGCCCTGATATGAAAAGATAGAAACTGTAAAACAAAGAAACCATCAACCTTGCAAGCAGCGCTAGCTTTTACTTCTGTCTTTCTTGCTCTGCCTCTTGTCATTTTCCTTTTACTTCAGTGGAGGAAGAGTCCAAATGAATGTTGAGTCCTACTGTTTCTTTCACGTATCAACACATCCACATTGGTCCTATATATGTTGTACCTTGTTCAGCAGGAGCATCCAGACCTGATGATCTGAGAACAAGGGATAGTAGGATACCATCCCATATGAGAACGTACAGTCTCCTGGTCTGGCTTTCCTTTGTCTAGAAGGGCCTCCTTTGCTGCCAGGGGAAGGAGACCACGACAGTTTACATCTACCTCTTCTTTGATCCTAAAGAGTATAATCCTTGTGTCAGTAGCTTTTGATTTCTGCGGTTGACAGTGATCTCAAACTTTGTTCTCCAGAACAAGGTGACGAAGTGAAGATCACTATCTAATTTTGAGTATTGTGCTCTCAGCACCTACAAGCTGCTTCATTTTTTGTCTTGTATATCATCTCATGTGACTTTAATGAGTTTTAAGAAAGGAATTTGACAAAGTGGTTTGTAAGAAAGCTATGGGATTCTTGGCTATGACTCCGAAGAAATTTTCCATTGTACAACAGATGGATTAGAGCTGCCTTTGTAACTTTTCCCATGAACATCTGAGAAAAGACAGACAGGGAAGATGATAACGTGAGAGCTGATCATTAGGGAATTACGCTTGAGGCCATGAGAAACAGCCCCTAGGATTTCAGCATTAGTCATGGAGAACAGCTAACGATATCGAATTAAAGCTCAAACTATGACATGACTTTTCTCAAATGACATTAAAACCACCTCCTGAATCACAGTGCAATATGCAATAGCTCATTCTAAATTCCAGCTCTCAACTGAGCAACCAAATATAGCAATTCAGAGAAAGGTGATTAATGGGGAGACTGTGTAAATGCCTGACATAAAAATTAACTGGTGGAAGTGACTGCAAATCTTGGCAATGGTATTCCTTTGGACATGCAAGATAAACTAACATACACATTCATTTGTTTTCCTTTGCATCTGGTCCTGCCTCCCAGATACCCTGTGAATTTCTGCCAGTTTCCTCAGATTTGTGTAAACAAGAATTAATTTTTTGAAGAATAGAGAACCTCCTCATCTTTCATCCTATTTCTTTTTTACCTTATATTTAGCTATTTGTCTTAGTTTTCTGGATTTATGGGAGGAATTTATAGTGAAACCCTTAACACAAATATATAACATCTTGTAAGCAACTGCTGTATGGTTCCTCCCTGCAGCTTTGCCAATAAGCTTTGATGATAATTTGAGCTAGGATTGCAAACCATATTTACTTGGGTTTTTTTGTGCTTTTGTTTTGTTTTGTTTTCCAGGTGCTAGGGAAGGAAGGACGACTTCTAATAGCTGTAAAGAGAAACTAAACATATCAAACCCATTTTACATGTGAGTAGTCTCCTAAGATCAAACAAGTTTACTGCACCTCTGAGTTAGGAACTTAAAATTGGATAATTTCACAAACAAGGGAAAAAACATGTGAAAACATGATTTCAGATATGAGGAAATCATCATTTTAGGTTTTTCAAATCCAAAAACCTCATGTCTTTTCAATAGCTTTGTTTTTACCCTTTAACTCCTGCTCATCTCTGGAGGCTATGCTGAGATACAAAGGTTAAGTATCAAGTTAAGTAGTAAGACAGATTGTTTTACTTTCTTGTACTTAAACACACTGTTCATATGGCTCAGGTCTCAGCTGCTTGCTCTTCACTGACACTCACTCCACTACAAGGAATATGGGCAATTACCACCGCTGAAAGTCGGATCAATTATTCTAGACTGCGATGGCCTACAACACATTCAATCAAATCAAATCTAAGCATTTATAAGGCTATCTTGGCTATACACCATGTACCACTTTGAAAAACTTGCTGTCTCAATTCGCTTGTTAACAGCACTGCAAGCCCGGAAGGCTCACCACAGCACAGCAGATGCTCAGGCTTTCTTGCCTATGCTGTCTACTTCTGCTGTTCAGCAGGCTCTCTCTTCTAGAAACTTTTCTGTCTCAACTCTGCACAAGGACACTTTCTGCTCACCTTTAATCAGCACCAGATGGTGAACAACAGTGCTGCTGTGTTGGGAAAGCACAAATGAATCAGGTCTGACTCTTTACTCCACCAAACCTGTCAATGATGTGATATACATGGCACTTGCCAAACTTAGGCATCTAGAGTCAGTTTGGATATCCTTCGGCATCCAGACACCCTTACTACATTGCAAATATGACTCAAGAGACTCACTCCCTTCTGGAAAGACAGATAAGCTCCTCAAACGAAGCTTATGCAACATCATCTCTGCCAAGGGAATGCAGACTAGCCACAAAATCACATCTGCTGGAGAATCTAAATCAAAGGATTTTGTTAACCAATAATAACTCTCTAGTCAAATCCCCGAGTCTTAATGAACAGAGAAAAAGAATCAAAGTTTGAATGCAACATGTTTAAAGGAATAGCATTCGGCTTAAAGGAGGAGGCTTTAAACCAAGAAAAGCTCACTGTAACTCAAACGAGGGAGTCAGCAGACTCTGGCAGTCTCACTAGATTTCCTCTCCAAATCACTCACAAAGGCCAGCACGCAAGTCTTGCACTTCCTAAAGATACCAGCTGTGCTGCTTAGTGTGTGCAGGGGAGGCTCCCAAAGAAGAAGGAGGGAAATAGAAAACAGAGAAGCAAACAGAGTAGCAGAGATTGGGGATAGTATGCTTCTGCGCTGCCACGTGTTCTCCTATCTCTCTCTCTTACTTCTTCTTGCTTTTATGAAAGCTACATCTGTCAATCTTCAGACCAGACAGTGTGTGACACCAGCTGTCCAGCCATACACCAGATGGCTGAACTATGCTTTGTCCTACACACATCCACACAGAATTATTTATAAATATCAAACCTGACCCAGTGAGTGCCTCAGCCCAGTCTTGCACCTGATAGCTGCATTGTTCTGTACTTTTAGAAACTGTAAAACTGTCTTTCTTGACTCACACAGAGAGCACAATTCTGAAAAACAGGCAGTAAAATGCCAGTGTTGTCTGCATCAGCCACTTGAAGCCTCACTAAGAGGATGTCCTAACTGCAGCAGTCATGGAGGAGAGGAACAGAAACACCAGTTGAGTCTGTAGCTGCTCTATGACAGTAAAAGTAGGGAACTGAAGGAGGAGAAGCACTTGGCGGCATGGGGCTGGAGCTGCTGCCTCTCCCCAGCTGCCATATCAGCCCTTTTGCACCGGTCTGAGAACGCCTGCCCGCCCCACTGTGCCTTTGGCTCACCAGCATGGGCAGCAATTCTGCTTGTTGTCCACTGCCTGCCAGCATCCCTGTGGATTGCTATTCATCAGAGTATCCAACAGGACCAAATACCCCAAGGCAGATCATGGAGACTATGAACTTGTACCACTGATGGAAGCTGTGGACCTGCATGTGTCACTTGCCCTCAGCCTCATTGACGCACTTGACTGGTCAGTCTGTAGCCTCTAAACCATTATGGTTACCTCTCTCTCTGATACCAAGGAGCTATCAAAAACCCATCAAACTTACAAGTGACTCTAAAATCCCCCATCAGATTCCAGCTGATCTCAGGAAAAGTTCTGCTGCTCTTTTCTGTACCACTGCTGTTCTTTGTATTGATAGTTTCATAATCTTGGGCAGGAAAAATCATGAGGAAAACTGAGTGGGGTCAGACCAATTCTCTACTGTCTGGCTCAGCGTCCACTCAGTGCCTCGGGCTGCTCCTTCAGGTGCATTACTTCAGCTCCCAAGGCATCATTAACTGAAAAACTATAAACAGATCCACTGTTTTACTGGGAATGCAGATTTTATGGATATATAAACATAAAAGGGCAGACTGGTGTTGCTATGTGAACCTATGCTACTAAATAAGGTACCACCCAATGGCATGAAGAGCAAATTTCTTTGGACCATCTACAAAGATGAGTATTCTCTAGCTAAAGCATGCACTGGACTAGAGAGCGAATAAATACAGTGCTCTTTCAGTCATCTGTGTAGGCCTTGAGAAAGGAATACTGTGCCTACAGAGACTATAGGTCAGTTCATTTGTACAAGTTTCTACAGAATGCTTTGGGGATTTGCAAAATATCTTGCTGACCGTACTGTCTACTCAGCCAAGCATCTTATAGAGACAGAGTAGTTTAACATATGCAATGATAAATTCTTCTTGGGGGAAACCTGGCATACTATACAGAGCTGATCAATATACTTCCTTCTAAAATCAATGAGCCTGTGAGCTGTTTAGGATTGGTAAGTTTTGTACCTCTGAAATCAATAACCAAGATTTAGTGCGAGCAGGATTAATCATTGGATTTAGTTAAAAAAAAAAAAAGGATTAAAAAGTAGCTATATAGCACTATGGTGAAACTGTCAAAAATGGCAAGGCTATTTGTTCAGTTAACAGCTGCGGAGCTTTTAAAAATATCTCATGTTTGGTTCAAAAATTAAAGGCAAACAAACTCATTAGTCACTATAAAAAATTATGCTAGTAGAAATAACAGCCACTGCCGTACGTCTCTTGGCTCCAGAACTTATCTTTGTCTTTAGCCAAGATGAATGAATTCATTCTGTAGGCAAAACCACATAGAACCATTTAATCATTAAGGCTGGAAGGAACCTCTACAGATCATCTAGTCCAACCCCCTGCACACGCAGGGTCACCTAGAGCACGTGGAACAGGACTGCATCCAAGCGGGTTTTGAAGATCTCCAGAGAAGGAGAATCCACAACCTCTCTGGGCAGCCTGTTCCAGTGCTCTGTCACCCTCACTGTCAAGAAATTCCTATCTATAATAGGAACTGCCTATTAGGATATTGGCCATTTAGTGGACTGTATTTTTCCTTATTGAGGCTTATTTGTCTGTTTCTCTTTTGAAACTTTGACCTACCTTCTGACTGTCCCATCAGTTTTGTAGCAGCTGAGTGACTAACTTCAATATATGTTTTTTTTAAAGAGTGGCTATCTTCTGTTTACTTAATAATGGAGAATGGCTGATTCCTTTCTTCTAACTTATTATTCTCTTTATGCTTTAGTGTATGTGATGAATAACATCTTGTAAAATAACTCTGTTAGTAGACTACTCTGGTGTTTTACCATCCCCGTTCTGACCTCTGTTGTCCTCTATGGATATGCACCTCATATTACTGTTTCTGCTTATGCCTACTTACGTAGAAATTTCAGTTTGAGGCTTCTTGGAACTAATTCATCCTTATTTAGGCATTAAATTGACATGAGTCTACTTCTTATACACATAATTGGAAATAAGGAACATTTTATTTAAAACAAACCTCCCCCAAAATCACAGAAACATAAAATGATACTCAAGGTCTTCTGTCAGCTTCCTTGTGTTGTTTTAATGTCTATATAAATAATGTCTATATAATAAACATGATGATATTGCTCTGGTGAAGGATCATGTCTAGCTAATATTTCAATTCAGGGCATTTTTTTTTTGAATAAAATGTTAATCTCTCCTCCCTAATCTGCTTTTCCTTCATCAATTTCCTGGCAGTTGCAACCTTTTCATGGGGTTAAGGTTGGAAGGGACCTCTATAGGTCATCTAGTCCAAAACCCCTGCACACACAGTGTCACCCTTTTGGCATATAAATGAAGTCCATTTTAAACTAATCAAGTTGTTCTGACCACAGACAGGAAAAAGAGGAAGGGGCTATCAATGTGTTCTTGAATACTTGGGATGTTCTTGGACCATCCTAAAGTATGAACTCTGAACTCTGAACAAAAATAGTAGACATAACTTGAAATGCTGGGAAAAGCAGATGGAAGGTTGCCCATTGCAAACTAAGCACTGTTTTAAAGCAAACATAAACAGAGGTTCATACAGAAACACATAATTACAGAGTTCAAAGCTTTTCCAGAATATCAGAGTAAAAATCTTTTAAACTCAGTGTGCTCATGGGGCAAGAGATCTATTTCAAATAAAAGGAGAGAGAGAGAATATCCTGAGTTCGCTTTTCAGGATCATTTGCATTGTCACTAGATGGCATGTTGGTCTAAAGTTTTAGTGAGATTTGTAGACCATCACTGCAGTGTTGCTTACAGTTAAAGCAACTGCACAGGCAAGCAGCAATATATGGGAAACGTCTAGTAATTGCAAATGTAGTCACTGTGTCTGTGTGTGTGTGTGCACATGAGTGTGTATGTATATAAATCATGGTACATGCATACATGCACTAAACTGTGTAAATGCTCTTTCTGAGACTGTTTGCTCTCTGTATAACAAACACAGTTGTATTGGGTACGGATATTTGGTGTTTATGTGCTGGTGGTATACAAGACGGGGATGGGGAAATGACCATACGCATCAGTGTCTCCTCAGCCAGTTTTGTTTTTCTAGGGTATCAAATACCCTGAGGTCCATTTATGAAGGAGGTGCTGTATTTCTTTTATTAATTGCCTAAGAGTTTATTTTAGTGTAATTCTTCTTATATTACTGAAAGAATTCAGTTAATATCAGGAGAGAGCTTGCTAAAATAAAGTAACAATTACCACTCATTTCTTGGGCAGACTGTCGTATAAAGAAGATGGAAATCCAGGAGAGAATAAGCAGGCTCACTTTGAGTTCTATTACACAGTAAAAAAGTAAAATTTTAAAAAAGAAAAACTTCGGATGAAATAAATGGCTTTCTATTCCTTTCCCCGCACTGCTTATTTTTCCTTTATGTCTTCCACATTATTATACATTGAGTGCTTTGTCCTGAAAGGCGGAAATTTATAATAACATTTATTAAATGGAAATTCACGTTCACTTAAAATCCAAAGGAGAAGTTCCACAAGTTTTTTTTTTTTTTTTTTTTTTTTTTTTTTTTTTTTCTTTCACCTGTTTTCTACAGAAACTGCTTTTGGTAGCATCTTCACAATTTACAAACATCTGTACAATTGATACAGTCAGTTAAATCTAAAAATTATTGTTGTATCAGTTCTTCTAAGGGGTCAATCCTAGATCTGAAAAGTGATTAGTTTTTACCAAATCTAACAAAGTCTTGAATTTTTAAACTCCAGGGATGAGTTAACATTTCTGATACAACTTTTTTTATGGATAGGAATTATATGACTAACCCAGTTCTTGAGGTGGAGGAAGACTGTAGGGACAGCAGTTGGTGATATTGTTTGAACAGAGTATCTGCTAAGTGTGAATCTCTCAGATGATAGGGAAGAAAAGTCAAAAAATCTAGATACGGCTCTAGGGTGCAGACTGGGATAAATAGAGAGTTGGATCAATGGACAGTTGATCCTATAAATTGTGCAATAGAAACCACAGGTATGACTCATACTGTCATCTGTTCCTTGAGTGTATGGAGGGAACAGGGTCTGTTCATTTGTTTTACTGGCTTCTTTCTTACTCTATTTTGGATGAAAGACTTTTATGTCTTGGATAATAGGGACTCCTTGTTCTGTTTTGTGGAAAGAAACTAACAGCCATTAAGAAGAGTATTATTCTTTATGAATAAATCAACAGAAGTCCTGGCAACACAGAGATAATATGTCCTTCTAGGATTGTTCATCCATTTTTTTCTTATATTCTCCAAACTCTTATTGAAGTCAGTGGAAGGTTTGGACAAGAAATCCAGGATTGGGTCTTAGATCAGCTCTAAGAGACATTCATCTGATTCTTTTTCAGGAATCTGTGAAATAGCACTTTTTTTTTTTCTTGCTTATTTGTAGGTAACAGGTATTTTTACTCTGAATACACACATCACTGAAATCCACTCTAAAGGAAAATTGTAAAAGAAAAAGGGAATGCCCAAACAAACTAAAAAGTATAATGAAAAAGAAGAAAAGTCTTCCATTACAGGAACTATTATGACTGAATATGCACCGACTTTACATGTTTTTTACCTCTTCCTATAGGCACTTAAAATATTAAACATTTCTTAAACCTTTCTTATAGAAGATCAATAACTTCAGCCCAAATACTTTTCCAAGCTATTCTTTAGGAATTTGATAGTATATTAATAGTTTTACTCTAGTATCCTCTCTGTTACTGCAAAGTTAGTGGAAACATTATTACTTGGTATCCAGCCATACAAATTAACTAGCTGTGTGTAACACCTTTACTCCTACTCTTCACTATAACTTTGGTGTTTACTGGGCTAGGAGCACTTTGTGGCTGAGGCAGGATGTAGTAAAGAAGGCCCTACTGGAACTTGTTTCTAGACAGTTGCCCAGTTTAGCAGCTTTCTCATCATAAGATGCGAAACACAAACATGTCTGTTATTTATTCCTTGATGCTGGCATGTGTATAAGTTAGGAGCTCCAGAAACAAGCTTACATTTCTTAGGCTTTGAAAATGTTTTTCTAAAACCTTGGTATCTGTCACATTATCCAAAGTATTGACAGTTTCCTTTCTCTGCTCCACTTCATGTTAGGGGTCCACAAAAATGAACTAGAATTTATTAGCCAAATTGGAATTGATATGCATGCAAAATCTTTTGAAATTTATTATCCTGCTCCCTAAAACCAATCATCTGAATTGTCTAGTAAAAACATGACAGTATTGTCCATCAATATAGTACACTGAAATTGCCATATAAGCAAATACAGCAAGTTACTGTGATCGCATCCTATGTTTCTTTCTCTCTTTCAGGAGTGCCCAATGTCTAAATTGTCTTTTTCAGAGAGGAACGAAAATACTTCAGCAGGGCAGCTACTTGTAAGTGTAAGAAAAAAAAATAGTCTCAAGAAGAGAAGCCTGATTTCAAGTCATCAGTCCATCCTCACTTGAACAAAACACCAGCTTCATAATATGGTATGCATTATGTGACATTTAGGTGACAGCTGATTTAGAAACATGGCTGCTCAGCCAAATTTTATCTGCTGATGTTTGCGTCAACATTAATTTTAGCTTTGCTTTGAGCTCTTTACTACTGGCTAGTCATTAATCATAGATAATGACTGATTTCCTGCGCATTAATGCTTGAATGCATTTCTCTAAAATTGCAAAATATTTCTGTGTTCAAGCATATTCTGCTGTCAAGAGTGATTCTGTTTTTCATACAATGGAAAAGCAAATAAAATAGAGAGCAAACCTGCACTCCTGAAATAAGCGCACTGCTGATACAAGTCTAATTAACATACTCCAGATGCCAGCATTATTAAAATGTGTCACTTATCTACATAATTGGTAATTTCTTCTAATGAGCAAAATATCTCACTTTTCAGAGAACAAGTGCTTTTAAAAACAAAACAGTTAGTTACATTTTCATCCCAGACTATGACGAATACTAACACAAGTATCATACTATCCTGAAGATTCATTGCACCAGGAATGTCGTTAGCCAAGAAATACCTGATTTGTGTCTCGGCAATACAGTGCATTGCCTTAACTTCTTCCCCGACACCCCAAATCCTGATTTAGTAACAAGTATCACTAGCTGTAAAGTATTCAGCAACAATTCATTAATCTTCACTCAATAAAGACTTATAAAGTGGCAGCTGAAAGCCTTCTTGCCCCCCGTAATCGAGATTGGTAATAATATGGCTTGGTAAATAACATGGCTTGACATACATGCAGTGCTATTGGTGGTATCATGGTTATGCTTCCAGCCCCTAACAAGGTGATTCTGACAAGCGGAGTGTGGTTGTGCTCTCAGCTTTTAGTTTGTAGTGATCAACCCCAAGCGTGGCCTGGGATGCAGGAGTGCTCCATCGTCCTTCTACTGACAGTACTATAACATCCAGAATATGGTATTTCTGGAAAAATCTAGTCTATTACCTTTCAGATATGAGAATGTAAAAATAGAATAGATAACAATTGTAAGATCTGTTCTTGTGCCACAGACTTGAAAACAAAATTAAATTAGCATAGTGTATCAAAGCTTATCATACACTTACTCAACAAGAAGTAAACAAGGAACTTCAAAGATATGCACGCAGAATATCTATAAATAGCTGAAAGGTGTATGAAATAAACAGTTTCTGATTGAATACCTAGGTCATTAATAAAAGGAAGTTCTTAAACTAGTCATCCCCTTTCTTTCTGTGGGATATGAAAATAGTTGCAAAGCCATGCTGAACATGGAGGCAGTGCAACGGGGCCATTTCTGTTTGACTTGAGACCCTTCCAACAGCATGAGATACAGAGCAGAAACTGTGCTGATTTTAGCTTCCTTTAACATAATTTCCCTTATTACTGAATTCAGCCCCGATCTGCCAGGAAATTGTGCTCTCTTTGTGCCAAAGATGACTTGAAAATGAACAGAACTGCTGTCAATATGTAGCTTCACCGACTGAACTGATTGATAGGGAATATTTGTGCTTCAGAGGCTGGAGTTCAGCCATGATGGCAAGGGGAAGGGAAGGGAGGGAAAGGTTAATGTTTGACACCAAGCCTGCACTATGCTGGGTGTTGACAAGGGTGGGAGAACCCTCCCCCTCCACCTATGCTTTGCAGGTTTGCTCAGTATTTGGCATATATTTAGATGGGGTTACTATTCAAGTTTTGTTTTCCTTGCCTTTGCTACCACGTGCAAGCACTTGTCAGCACTTTTACTGCAAGACCAAGGAAGGCACTGAGCTGCAGAAAGGTCTTATTAAAGTGTGCACAGACACACAAAAGAGCTCTAGCAATTTACACAAACCAATTAAATGGCACCCCATGTGCCTAATGAGCAAGCAGAGACACAATTAAACTGATATTTTATTTGTTAAATGAATCGACCTTTGCCCAACACGATCTATAAAATTAATTTGGCACACTATAGCCCTTTCAGATTGGCAGTCCATACACACCAGGGTTCTAAAAAATCCAGCACAACAGGCATATCAATACCCTGTAACATATCATTAAAACATGTCCCAGGATGTTTCACAATCCATGAAAGAGTACAAGTATTAGCAATCGATTACTCACTACAAGCACCTCATGTGGCATGATGATAATTTGTATGGAATCTTTAATTTCCCTTTACCCCAGGCCCATGTTGCTTTGGAGGGGGCACTTTTCAGTTTTGCAACCTGTTGAGAGTCCTTTTACAGGGATCTTTAACATGCAAAATACTTTTCTCTCATGTCGTAGACATTGCGTCCTAGCCCGCTCTTTGGTGCCATGTGCATGTTTGGAATATTTGCATCTAAACACTCCCCAATCAGGTGCCACTTTTCTTTCCTTCAGTCTCCTAAGTGGGCACTCCAACACCGATTACCCAAAGCCTATTTAAATTTCTTTATAGTCACAGTTTCTGTATGCGTGTGTTTTTTTTCAAAAAGTCGCAGTTTTTGTGTGTGTGTGTTTTTTTTTTTTCATCAGCTGAGAAAGAAAAGACAGAAAACCTCCAATAAAAGGTGATCATAAGCATCTATAATTGCTTCATCACTGGAAAAGTCAAAGAATATGAATGCCAGCTATTCTGAAAAGTGAGTGCAATACAACTTGGCAGGACTTGGCAGTGATGTTAATGTGGTTTCCCAACTCCTACAGCCCAGGAAATTGTACCCTTCGTGGCTAGCATGCTTCTTGGCTTCTGTCTGAGCATAAATGCACACCCATGAGAGCTTCTACAGTTTGAAAGTCACCTTATCTGAAAAGTATCTTTTACTCAGGGACATCCTTGAAATACGAAATGCCAGTTGGCAACAGCAATATAAGGTTCATCACTAGCAACGTAATAGCTGCTTTGTCAATGACTGGTTAGCCATAAACTCGTACCTTAGCAATATGAGCCCACATCCATAAGACCATGGCCTTCCTTATTTGTGTACTGTGATACAAAAGATCTTTTTATGTGCCTGTGGCAATGTCTACACTGCTAAATACAACAGGGTTAGAGTGTAAGCTTGAATACTGGGCCACTAATCCTTCACATTGCTTGGTTCCCAACACCATTCCAGTCCATGCCAACAAACACTCTCTGAGACACCACCAAGGCACATCTAGTGCCCAGGCAAATCTAGTAACTATTGCTGAAAACAGTGCAGGTATAACAAGGTTACTTGTCAAAGCAAACTTTTCAATTATAGGCTTGGAGAACTGTAAATTCTTCAGAAACCAGTCAGGAAATACTGAAGACAGGAGTCTTATTAAGCATCATAAGTGCAACAAGGCTGGCAAATGGGTCTTCTATAATACCATGGCTGTGGCAGTTTGCCAGGTTGGACATGTACTGTGCTTTGAAAAGCTACCCAAATTCTGGTGAGGCACAGCCAGTGCTACTCTATCCTGATCAGTATTGGCTTGGGGAATTGAAAATGATGGATTGCTCAAGTTTGGTTCCATTCCTTCTTAACCATACTTAATAGGGCTTTTAATTAGAAAATTATTATAAAAACTATGTTAACTCAAGATAGGAAATCATCCTTGGAGAGTAGAAAAATTATTTATTGAAGATAATTCTGGGCATAGTGACAAAAGTTATCAAGCTCCTCCATACCACTTTGGGGAAAGTAACTAGGGATATCATTTTGCCATCTATACAAATTTTGCAAAGACTGCTATCTTGATGACAAAGGAAAAGATAAAATTATGTTAATGCTAGAACTCTTTAGGTCTCCCCTCAGAAGTCACAGAAATCACATCAGTGGATGTGAACTGAACTGTGTGATAGTAGTGTTTGACCTAATTTTATAGAAATATATTCAATATATCTTCCTTCATTTTAAGATATACCAAATACCTCAGACTGTTGTGCTAAAATTATCTTCCAAGTCTGAGGGACTCTCTTTCATTGTACATTCAATCAAGATTTAAAAGGAGCGTTTAGCCCCATGTGGAAAGCATTAAATATCACCAAATTATGAGATTTTAAAATTCAGGAGCCTCAAATTATTTTGTATTTTGGATGATTTCTCAAAATTGTATAGATGCTGAGAGACAAAAAAAAAAAAGGGAAGAAAACATGTAAAGAGTATTGACTTAAATGATAGTAAAATAGGACAGCATACTTCATCCCCAGGATTCCAGAGAAGAGGGATCATCAGTGAGCTTTACTCCATTTCCTATTGCTTTGAAGGAAGGTAGCTGGCTAGTTTCGCCTATTGCTAAAGTGTCTAACGGGTCCTTGCAAACCAGGCACTGGTAGCAGTGGGGCCTCCTGTGTCAGGAGGACATAACCCCCACAGCAGCCCTGATGAGGGCCTGTCCCACCACCAGCAAAGAGTGCTGGAGCACGGGAGAAGATGCTGCTTATAGCTGAAAATACAAATGTCTCCTAATTGAGGGACTGACATTAACTTGCTGATATTCATGTACTTAGTTGCATGTATGCTGAAGTGCTGAAAAGTAATCACATGCATTAATAGCTTGACACAAATGCAAATGGCACATTTCTTTTTACAATACAGTGGTAAAGGATATAAGAGAATCCACGCTAAGACATTCTTTGAAGTAACATGATTTTTTAATGCTCTCTTTTATATCTAGAGCAGGCAAGTTAAAAAAAATCAATTAAATGAGAACATTGTTGTTTACTTCGCTTTGCATTGGTGTATATAAGTACAACTGATTTAAGGTGACGGTGAATTAAGTTTGTGCCTTTTATCAAGAGCCTATCTTGTCAGAACCAGCCGTGTAAGACTAATGCTGAAGGCAGCAAATGAGCGGACAAAATAGCAAGAATTTGGAAGAGCTTTTTCAATGGTATCTGATTCTGTTAAAAAACATGAAGAGAGGCTGAAATTTGGAATTAGTGCTTTTTATTTAGTGATTCTGGATTCAAACACTTGGATTATGTGTCTTTTGTGGGGTTATAGTTTCAGACCGCCTTAATTAAACTGATGACTTAGAAGGTTTTAGCTGGCTTCACTGAATGATAATAGTGCTTGCACTGAATTTTTGAGATATGGTGTTGTCCTTTTTACTTTTCCTCTGGCTTCATTCAGACATGTAGCCAAAGGCTATATCAAGAACTGGATATTTTACTTTGTCTCTTGATATTAAGTGGATTTACCTCCAAAGCTATAAATCAAAGTGATATAGTTGCTTCACTCATCTTTTCCTATGATGTATAGATTCTGGCTAATCACTTAATCGCAGTGGCTGTTTCTTTTTTATTAACTTCAAAGTTTGTTAACTTCAAAGTTTATTTCTTGATTGCAATAGCATTGTTGGGAAGCGTTCGCAGTTATTGGCCCCAGAGAACTTGCTAGTGTTTGCTTGTGTCACCTATAATTGGAATGCCTGATGCTTCAAGGAGATTTATAAAACACATGAGCTTGAACAGTTCTGCCTCTCTTTTGTTATTATCTGGATTTCCTTCCACATTTGTTATTACTAAAAAAATACTGTGTATGTGATCATCTAATTAGCATCCAGCAAATCCTCATGGGTATTTTTTTTTCTAAAGTCATGACCTATGCATGGCTAGAGCAAATGGAAAAGTCACAGTTAAATTTGTAACAAGTCGGTCAAGTTTAAAGTTATGAAAAAAAAAATAGAGAGGTTAAATGTCAGGACTTCCAATGCATAATAATATTTTCTATCCAAAGGAGAGAAATTGTAATTCAAAGCATACAGTTTCAAATATGTGCACTAAATTGGCAAGATAAGCCAAAGGATCTCTCTGTGGTAACTGAGAAAGCTATTTGTATGTATTATGTTTCTGTTGTACAAAGTTCATGTACTGTGAGTCATCACCTGGGAGACTGGAAGGTCTCAAGAAGGTCTCTAACAGATCCTTCCTTGAAAAATTGCCTGGGAGGATCAGAGAAACACAAAACCTAATTAAATGTAGTTGATGTTATACTTAAAGCATTGCAGCATTCAGATTGGCTTTACTAGATTTTGCTGGATTGAAAACTCGGTTATCTTAGAGATATGGTGACATATTCACCACTAACTAATGCACTGAGATTCATGTGTGTTTTATACAGTTTGGTTTTTGGAAGCAGTCTAAAGTTTCCCACTGTAAGGAATATTTTTCCACATCTTAGACCCTCTTACAATTTTCTTCTCTGAATCTTCTATAATTTATTGCTATTCATCTGCAGGTGTAGACATTAGACCTTGACACAAAATTCCAGCGGCACTGACATGAATACCAAATCTAACAGTGTTTTGACCTATGCAACTTTGATTTCTAAAATGTACCTGCAACATTTCCTTATTTCTCTTGGTCTTAGCTCCACAAAGAGGCTGCTCATCTGATTGCATAGTGCAGGTCATAGCCTTTTTCAGAGGTACACTTCTCAGCATATAGTCTCCTGTCCCATTAGTGGAACATCAAATATTCTTTTTTTTTTTTTTTTTTGTGTGTGTGTGTGTGTGTGTGTGTGATTTATGACTGTTCACTTGGTTGCTTAAAAGAAGCAACACTTTTTTCCCATTTGTGGACAGTTAACCAAGCAATCTAGTTTGACTCTTGTGAGTTAATGTGTCCTTTTAATGGTTTCCTAGATGCCCATTCTCACCTGCAAGCTGTATTAGTGATTATATCTCTTTTAGGTTCTAGGTAAAAATACTTCAGAGTGAGGGACAACAATGTGTAATTTGACTATTTAACTGTATAATAACTGTATAAATTTAACTGTTTTACCATGAATTATATTTGAAGATTAACAGCTATTCCATTTCATACAAGTAGAATTTTAATTCTTTTGAATTCTGTGGAAGTTTTTTTGGAAAAAAACCCACAAACAACATAATTGTGCAATTGGTTATGTCAATTGTATTGTTATGTCTCTCGCATTTGCTTACAAAATTGTAATGCCATTAAGCAATCAAGTTAATGAAAATATCCATTGCTTGAACCCAAGTTACTTTATTATATTGTAATTCTTAATTCCTTGCTAATAGACTCCCTTCCAGCCATTCTATTCTCTCACACAAGATTGATGTCAGACTGACAATCTCTAATTAGTGCTTTTAATATTGTCATAGCATAAATTTTCTTCCATCATCAGGAACTTGCCCTGTGTCCCAAGAAATACTAAAGTGCCACTTCTAGAAAATATCCACAGCAGATATACAGTCAGGCAACATGATCTTGAACATCATCAACATGTACATGTTTCACTGCTACACTTCCTCTTTTCACCACATATACATAGACGCTGCTGTTACTGGGGTGGCTCGGTGCTTGAGAAAGGTCCATCTTTCTAAGATACCTATAGGATAGATATCTTGTTGCAAACCTGAGCTAAAGAAAAGGGATGATGAAGCTTTGGGAATCCATTTTGGAGAAGCCACTACGCAGTCTTGTTTGGTTAAAGATCTACATCTTATCAATTTATTTTTAACTTATGAGAGTCCCTGAAATAATCCAGAACCATAAGCATTGGGGATGAACACTTCCTGTAAATCCTTGTGGGCTATGAAGCTTTTTCCACTCTGAATCACTTGGCTTCAGATATTCATTCCTATTTTTTCTTGGCTGATGTATAACCAGATAATATAAATGAGAAATCTTAAGTGCTCAGGAATATCCTGAGGTATTTCAGCATGGTGCATTTCTTCTCTTCAGCAACAGAGCTTCAGCCACAACCACTTCAGATCTGCTGTTCACAGCACAGACTTCCCCTGGTTCCCATGGAATATAAAATCGAGCTTAAGGCCACATTCTTATTCCTGGGTCTTGTGAACTTGAGCCCAGGAAATCTCAGAGATCAACTAACACCAGTGAAAAATGAGAATTTTATTCCTCTGATATGATGAAGCTGTCTTCAAAACAAAGCTTACTCTTCTTGCACTGTGGGAGGAGTGATCTTCCCAGTGTTTTTAAAAGGGAATTTAATAAACCAGATAAAGAGAGAAGTAGCAGATAATAATTTTTTGCTGAAACTGTCACATCTTGCAGGGCCTGAGTTTTCATGTTTCACTCATATAAGTCCAGCAACTTTATCAAATGGAGTTTCTGGGAGCTTTCACTTGTATAAGAGGATAATTAGGTACATCATTGTTCAAATCTCTTTCAAAGTTTATAACATATAATTATCATAGGGAAAATTGTGACTGATTCATTTAAGAGCAATTGCTACAACAGATTCAATTATGTTTTGCAAGGCAGGACTGTTTTTCCAAAAATCCTAACTTGCCCTCTAACTAACAGTTTAATTTCGATGTCAAGAGCAATAATCAGAACTACACTATGTTCATTTATTCGGTGTTTTTGTTAGGTCTGCCCTTATTTATTTGTTGTACCTAGAGACTTTATTTTAAGTCACAGCATCGTAGCACTGTGTGCTGTGCAATTACACAGTAAAACCTTTCTCCCACAGACACTGCAAACTAAATACATACAAACAGACAAAATGTTCAGAAGGGAATGAATGGGATGTAGAGTGAGTTGTCCAAAGTCACATGGAAGATTTGAGAGTTTGGAAAGAATTCAGTTTTGCCAATTTGAAAGTTTTGCTTTCTGTCTTCTGGTTTCATATGCCTCTCAATGTTGGTCAAAATTTTGGGAAATAATATTGGTTATTTTTTGGCATAATCCCAGTGGATGTTTCCTTGTGTCAAAGGCCTGAATTTTGTAGAGTTTTATTTGCCAAGGAGAGACTGAATTTTCTTTCAATTTATTAATTCTTATTGGAGAGCAAAGGACTGGTAACGTTGACTAGGGCAGAGTTTTTTAGAAGTCTTCTATTCAAATTAACCCAGAAGAATCCTGGTTATTCTGCTCGTAGTTACTATTTCATGTTGCCCTGTAAAACAGTTTTGTTACTTATGTTTACTTGTGACAGCTTCCTTATGGCTTGGAAAGAACATATTTTGATGAAAGGTAATTTCTGAAGACAATCTTCTAGATTCATAAACAGTGTAACTTGTATCAATCCTTCCTTGTTCTGATCTTTTCTTTTGTCAAATGCAATAATTTAAAGCTAGACAGACTGATTCTTCTTTCGGTTATAAAAAAGCAGAAGAGCAAGTCACTCAGTCTGATGATGGAAGACTTGTAGAAAGGGATCTAATAACGCTGATCATTCCTGTGTGAGATGTTAAAGTAAAATGGACAGATTTTCACTGTCTCCTGTTGACAAACCATTTTTTTTATTTGTCATATAATACCATCCACCCAATATTTTGGATGACAAGACCGTAATCTCATTGTCTTGCTCCTTTTTCAGTGTATCCAGTGAAGATGTCTTCACATTCCTTTGATTTAAACCTCTCTTTTATGATCATTATATCAAGCCTCTTATCAAATACAGCAGAGTTTTAAGCAAATACTGCATCTATTTTCAGTAGATTCACTTTATCTGCTTGTTCCCATAAATGAAAAAAGCTACAGACTCTTGTAGAATCAGTCTATATTACTCTGTTAATCTTCTGGAAAATCATTATTGAAAGAAATGTAATCGAAGTTTGTATTAGTCATTTTTAACCTGGTATCAGGAGCACAACAGTGCTTTTGAATGCCTGCATTAGCAAAATGGAACTTGCACTAATTATTTCAGCTAAGTTTTGCTAAACCTGACCCACCCATTTTCTTGAGCTAAAATCTAATCTGCCTTATGTATTCCATTTCTTGGCAGAGGGAAAAATAGAAATATTAAAATAAATTGCTTTCTCTGACGTCAGCATTGCAGTCATTTTCATACATTGGTCTCTGAAATACTTCAGGAACTAGTCAAACAAAATTCTGTTGCCTTCAGAGTGACTAATGCGCATAAATTTGACTCCAAGTATAATGTTTATAATATCACGACCACAAATTTCAGAGCTGCTATCGATGCCCAGGAAACTGAGACACTCAGGGAGTCACTTATTTTATTTTCTCCACAGTCCTTGCAGTGCTGTGACTAATTTGGCTTCTCATTTAAACCGTAGAGATCATAAATCAGGAAAATACTTGCATACGGTACTTGCTTTTAGCATACGCTTCAAACCTATTGATTGTTCCACTGGAATGAGAAAGCAGCCTCTGAAGTCAGGCATAGTCTCCCTTCTAATTCTTGTTTACTTGCATAAAGTCATGGTTCCTGAAACACAGGAGGCAACTGCTTTATTTTGGAATCTGCCTTTCTGCTGTATTCTGTGCTCTGCAAGTCGTGTCTGTGCTCTCAGTCATGCTTGCAATTCCTTCTGCTGGCTTTCTCCTTCGAGCTGTGCTGGTTGCAACTGGGAAGTGAGCACCCCTGTATTTGTGATCAGTATATGCACTACTGACATAGCTAGTTCTTCTCTGCACTGGTCATGCAGCCCTACGTATCTCAGCTGGAGCTCCCGTCTTGTTTTTACTGCAGAATGGGACTGGATTATTCCAGCTAAGCCAGAAATTGCTCACGGCATCCACGGGTCCCAGTGAAGCCTTGAATCCCAAATCATACCTTTCTTTCTCCCCAGCATTTGTAAGCATTTTTCAGGATAATTTATGTAAATGAAATGTTTGCACTTAATGAGGACTAGATTACATCTGCAACTTTGAATACACCACTCGCTTTTCCTGTTTGTTTTTTCCCTTAATATAGTGTAAGAATATCTTACATACTCTTTCCCCTTTGGGGATTATTGTGAGAGCTAATTAGCTTTTCTGACCAACTCTATATAACGGGTTTCATGTAAAACCTACAAATATTTGCAGAACTAAAACACCAGTGCTATTGATAAAAAACAACAACAACAAAAATGCACAGTGCATAATGTTTATTTGCAGAAGAAAGAAATATGTGCTTGGTCCCCTGGCCTAGCACTCTTCTAGACGAAGAGAAGATATTAGTCCTGGTGGTTGTCCCAACAGTGTTTATATTATATATGAAATAGTTTCATTATTCTACAACTAAAATGTATGATCAGTCTTCAGAGAAGAGACTGGAGCTCAGGTCTTCCCTCACTGGTCAGTTCTCCTAATCCTAAGATCTCATTTACAAAGCCATATCCACTGTGTTTACTGAGTATTTTTTGAGTTAGTTCTTAAAAATGGAGTAGATTCACTACTGGGACTTACTGCTCTCCACTGCAGAAATCCACACAGTTTAATCATGAGTGCATGCTCATGGGTGAAGAGTTGCCAGAGAGTCAGGAAATTATTTAGCTCCTAAAACTAATCTGCTATAAAATCCGAGTGTCACCACAGATTTCATTTGCTGCTGTTCTCAGAAGACTTTTTTTTTGAACAAAAGTTCTCACACTACTTAAGTCTGGAAAAGGCTTCGCAGTGTCATCTGCTTAGAGGCACTGTCATGTAAATTAGATTTTGGTACACAAATAATGGATTTTTTTTTTTTGACCTGAAGTTGCAGGCTCTAAAACTGCAACATAGAAATATCAGTTCAACCAGACCTAGTATTTCTACATGATACTGCCTATACACAGTATAAATATATCTTGGATGACATAGCACCTTTGGTCCCTTTGTCTCCCTACCCTGAAAAATAGTTGCACAGCAATCTAAGGAGCACATCTCCAGTGATGTGAGTAGAGCAAGGAATTAAAGGTTAATTGGCTCTTGAAAGGATGGTCGCTAGACAATTGGCAGCATCTTTTTTTCATTCTGCTCCTGAAGGCCATCAATAAACCGAGCTCCTAAACCTGTTCAGTTTTGAACCTTGACACTACTTTAGCCACAATCCCGCAATCAGTACCCGTGCAATTACTAATTGTAATTGCACTAATTGTAATTCAATTGTAATTCAATTGTAATTGTAACTCAATGTATGAATATGAACAGAAGAACTGTTAAGGGTAGGACAAATCGTGTTACCTTATAATGAGATGAAGCCTTGATATAGGAATAGGAAAACACGGAATGAAATCCTTCATTATTTATTCAATACTGAATCCAAAATAGTGGGGATCCTGGTTCAACTAGCTATTTCACTAGTTAATATTTCAGGAAAAAAAAAAGGGAAAAATCCTATTTTTGTAATAAGGTTATATCCTTTGATAAGTAGCTTCTTAAAAAAAAAGTCCATGAAAACAATAGGATGTAACATTTGATAAATAGCAATTTCTCAAGAACAAAATAATAATTAATAATTTGCAATTCTTTGGTATTTGTTCAAACCTATGTCCTCCTCATTCTGCCTACCACGTACTGCAGATTTTTCAGGGTCTAAATTCATTGCTGACATAATCAAATTGGAAGAATATATCTGGCTCAAAGTGACTTTAATTCTAAAAGATCAGCTGTCTCTTTTATTGGAACCGATTCTGCTAAAAAGAGAAACTGCCACTTACTTAACAGACTGCCCATGTTGAAACTCATAAGAACAAATGCCATGACAGCTGAAATTACTATAATGATAGAAGTAGATATGTCAGGGCTGAAATGTATTATAAGTTTATTGCATAGGAAGAAGAAAGGAGAAAAGCTAAAATGTGAAAATATTATTTGCTTTACAGAAATACCTACAATCCTCAGCAACTATTATTTCCAGATGATTGAATATTGAAGTATAAACATTTTCAAACCTTTTTAGCATTACAGAAAAGTGATTCAATCTGTTCATTGACGTCAGAAGAAATTTAATCAACAAAATGCAGAGTATAGGCAGCTAGAAATTCACATTTCTTTTACAGTTTACAATTCATTTTATTTAGCTTTTTTTGGCCAGCCTGCCAACAGGGTATTTCCCACACACCAGACAATACAGCTGGTGAATAGCATCCCTTCTAATGTTTCTCACACTCTCCAGCTCCAGGAGCTTAGGGAATCTAGGTCAGACTTGAAATAGCATCTCTAATTGTGCCTAAATCAAAAGAAAATCTGTAAAAGTTTTGCTTTTATTTTTATACTCCAGTTATGATGTGTGCATGTAGTTTGAAAAAAATATTCACTGATTCCAAATATAAGCACAGCACTTGCTTGACACCTCACTCATACAACAAATTTTATTTTTTGCAAAATTTTATCGCAAATGCCTACACAGCACAATTTTTCAGGTGGAACAATACAAATAAAATAGCTCATTTAGAAAGCCAGTATCAGTTATGAAACTGCATATTGTTTTTGTGTTGAGGAAGAGTAGTTAGCCTGGACATGGCACATTAATGAATGTGTGTTAATGCCTTTGGAATATTAAACAAAGTAATGAGCTTTGAGCTGATCCTGGCCTCTCAGGAACAAAATCTTGGGATTGTGATAAGAGAGTTTCATGACAGTGTCTCTTCAGTGTTCTACATCAATCAAAAGAGCAAATCAAACACTATGAATTTTTAGTAGCATAACCATGACATTGCAATCCAAGGTTTATCTGCATACCCACATCTTCTCCCTCAAGGGGAACAAGAAAGAACAAAATATGGATGAGCTTCCTATGGGAAATGAGTAAATAAATACAACAACAGGGATACTGGTCTGTAAAATATGAGCAGTATGGAAATGGATTATAAGCATATATCACCTGTCAACTGAACAAAAAAGTAGGGCTATCAAAAAAACCTTACAGGAATCAGATCCAAAGCAAACCAAAGAAAAGGGCCACGGGTATCTGCTGTGCCGTGGAGTCCATGTTACAGATTATTGGAAATCTATTAAGGATTACTATTAATATAAAACAGTGCTGGTGCTGAAAATGTCTGGGCAATGGGAAAGCATGATGCAGAGGTATGGTAGGGGCTCTTGGCCTCTGCCAGAGTCACTCCTGGACTTGCTCTGACTTAGCTGTTCACACTACACATCATTGAGTCACGAAAATAACTATTAATACCTACTAATAGTAATAGTCTACCTAAGCATCTTTTGTTATCAAGTGTAATGAGTTATTTTGTGATTTTTTTCAAAAGCAATTAGAGAGCTCTACAGAAGTAGATGACAGGCCCAAATATAGGAGAGTTGCCTAACAATGTATTAATGGAAAGTTAATTGCCTGCTCTTCCAGAGGGGGGAAATGCATGGAAATGCTTAAGGCTGCACTGGGCTCTGCAGTTATCCTTTCAGAGATTTCAGTTATGTAGAAATATGGTCGAACTACCTGAACGATTTCAAAGGTTTCATAAGCTTGTGGCAGATGGTGAGTTAGGAAGAAATGTTCTTATTTATTTTTGTTCACCAGTAGGCTTATACGTAGTTCCTGTCAAGTAACACCATGACTCATAAAAATTAATGACTATAACCTGTGAACAGCCTTTCTTAAGCAAGTAAGCATTATCATGTGAAATCTGCAGATCTCTAAGGTACAATTTTACCCTACGTCTCATACAACCACATGCATAGCTTTACTTTGACATTTACAGAGAAAAGGGCCTACATCCCTTTTGTGCAAGATTCCTGCATGCACAACAAAAGGCTTTTCCCCCGAAAGATGGTATAGCCAGAACTATTTTTTGATTTGTGTTTGTTGGTACTGCCCTGTATAAGTTAATGGCCTCAGGGGGCGGCTATGGGTCACCTCAGGACTCAGTAATGGCCGCACTTCCGTCCTGCCCCCCACTCCTCCCACGGCCCCTCGATGGGGCGACAACGGCCGCAACTGCCCCGCGCTCCATGTTCACTGCTGGCTCACCTCGTTGTGCGTTCTGGGCAAAGAGCGAGCTAGGGGGATGAGTGACCCTGCAAAAACCTTTCCCGTAGCACTGTGCAGGGTTTGAGGTAAGCAGGCCATGTGCGGTGAGGTTTGTTTTGCAGTAAATATACGGCGGAGCCTCTGCGAAAAGCATGGCTAGGTGCAGGTGGGATCTGAAGGCGGCAGGGGACGAGGGTGGTGGGTCTGAAACCTGCCTTCTGCCAACGCTGAATGAAGAAGCTGCAGCAGTTAGGGTGTGTTTTGGGGAGAATGTAGTTGCTTTCGTGTTTTCCACTAAATTTGCCAAGTAAGTCATACCTGTTAGAGTGTGTGTTAATGTGTGCCAGAGGGGAAGTTTTGTGAATGGATATGCAGATGCCCATAAAGCAGAAGAGCCAGTGCAGATTTTTTTTTTCCAGTGAACCGTATAGCAAAGGGAAAGCACACATTTAAAATAGTGAAATCTCAATTTAAATACACAAGACAGACACGTAGTTGCTATTACTTTGAGAAGGCAGAATTTCACTACATTTTGAAAACAAAATCATTTGTGAACTTTTTATAAAACTTTTTTCTTTAGAACAACATAATGGACACCTTCTCACATCATGAGACCAGTAATTGTTAAAAGCAGTCTACAGCTTTGGGATGAGTAAGATGGTTGTCGTGAGTATTGGAATATGTAAGTAGATTCTGATACAAACTTCACCTGTCATTTTATTCTAAAATACAGAAGGGCTCGTCTGCCATTTTCACAACAGGTGAATTTCTTAGAAATTAAAAGCAAATCTAAAGCTGATTCAGATGGAATTATTATGTCTTCTACATCAAAGTGCCTATAAATACAATACCCCAGGACCTGTGCAGAGTGTTAAAGTGGTTTAATAAATTTGCACCTTTGAATTTTAGAGTATTTTTATCTGTGTATCCAAATTATGCACAACATACAAATTACAATGACCAAGTGAAATCTGAGAAGCAAAAGGTAAGTTTAGAAAGTGATAGAACTGAAAATACAGACTCTGACCTGATTGTTCTAAAAAATGGTGCTTGGCGGGGTGGGAAATGAAAATAATGTGAGTTTATATGAGGTATAAATTGCACTGTATGGAGTTATAGTTCACTGAGTGAGCCATTCTTTTTGTTCCCTCATTATTTTTGCTGATACAAGCAGTACATAAATCAGGACTGACCTAAAAAGAACAGTCAAGCATTTATTCAGGGTCTGCTGTCCATATACCTAAAGAGAAAAACAAAGAATGGGAAAGAAGGGCAGAAATAGAAAATGAGCGTTGCAAGTAATTGTTGTTCTCTATGAAAATATGTTTATATTATATGGCAGGTGCTCTGGTTCTGCACACCAGGCACGGCTCCAGGTTATTAGAGGATATTATCTAGCTATTTATCAATACTTGAAGTATTGATACTCCACAAAATGCAAATAAATGTACTTGTCATGGTCCATTATTTTGATGTATAAAATAATCTCTAGCTTTTTCTGTTTTATTTTTTTCCTTCTCTTTTCTCTCTTCTGCTTCACCAGTTTCTACCTTCTATTTTCTGTCTTTTATTATCTGTTTTGTCTGCCTAATGTCTCTCATTTCTTTCTGCCCAGCATGTGGGGATTGACTTTTGTGCAACATTTACACTTCCCTGTTTTTAGCTGGATAATCATTGCTATTGCTCGTGCTTCATCTGAAGTCCCTTACATTAGCAGGTTATTGGAGAAACTGCTCTCCTTTGTAATGCCCGAAACCAAACTTTTCTTCCATTTCTAAAAAGTTTTCATAATTGCTTCTGCCCCTCCTAACATAAGAATCTTATATAACTGCAACTAATGCCAGACCTTCTGTATTATATGTGGACTTTATAACAGGTTTTATTTGAAATATATATACTTTTATTAAGAGATACTGAAGGAGTAATATGAATGGGATTGTATGTTTCCTGGGAGATTATGTGATTGTTTGGCCTAAGGAGTAACATAAAGCAAGAATGGGAGAAATACACTAAAGCAGTAGACTGAAGGGAAGGAGAGAGAAGGCAAGGCAGAAGAATAACTGGGAAACAGCTAGTAACATCTTTTGCTTAAGGAGAAAAAGGGAGAAGTAACTTTCCCTACCATTTTGGATGTTTCACACTTAGGTGCCCAGCCTGATCCACTGTAATTGAGCTGATGCCCAAATTGATGCCCTAATACTTAAAGCCAACAGTTCCTTTACAACAAATCCCTCTGAGGTATTTGAATTTGAGTGACCAAAAAGTGAGATTTAAAAAAAAAAAAAAAAAGTTGTTTGTCATTTGAAAATATCAGAGTCTGTTTTGGAGTTAAGGAAAACAGTGTAATAAAACTTGAAAATCTTGAACAATATTAGCCATTCATTTCGTTTTTCACTTAGTTAATCCATGGTAGAACAGGTCCATTAAGAAATGAAGTCATATATTGATGTTGTCTTACTGTTTCCAATCAACCTATACTGATACAGTTCTGCATTAAATTTGTCTACATTCTTTGTGCTTTCTGTGAGTAAATGAACTTTAGTGTTGCAGATTTACCATAAGTAGATCCATAAGTGATGAAATTACTGAAGAATGATTTCTCATTTATTCCCTCTACAATATGTCTCTCTACCAACATACATATATAATACAGAGTTGTACTAAGTATGCTCCTACCTTTGTGTACGTACCTATTCACTTGGCAAAAAGACAGAATTAGAGACGTGCTTTTAACCTACCTGGCATATAGGCACTGAGAGACCAGATTAAGGTTTTAATAAATGTAATATAAATGCATGTGTATAAATGTATAAATGTATTGTCAAAAGTTTAATTTTGCAATGATAGCTTATTACATAAAAAAAAAATCAGTTAAATGATTGACATTACTGCAAAAAATGCTAAAGCTATTCTATTTTTTGTCGTGATTCTCATATTTCTTTAATTCTTTAATTTTTTTTTATGGAGGAAGGAACATTCACCATTGATTTGTGCATTCTCATTATGCTGGTATACTTTGTTTTGTCACAAGTGAACAAGCTCCCCAAAATAGTAGAACATTATATTAATTTGTGGCACAGTATGCATAGCATCTGCACGTACCCACTATCTCACAGTATTTAGAGAAATCAAGCATGTAGACAACCTTGCTTGAAGGATTTCTGAGACACATATTGCCTGAGATGGGATGCTTGATGTATGGCTGAGTTACCACATGCGCTGCTGTTTTTCTCTCCTTTGTCTCACAATTTTGCTAGCATGGTTTGAAGAATGAAGAAATAGATGTATGTTTCCCTGCGTCATTTCTGAAGAGCCTAATAAGGTGTTAGTGTAAAGTGTACTTTACCGTATGAGAATTACAGTAATAATACTTAGAGAGCCACAAAATATGGAAATTGCTTATCAATAATAGTTTTGAGTGAGTTATTAAGCCGAGCTTTAGGCCTTGCTTTTTCTTCAAATTTTGGGCCAATTTTTAAAATAGACAACAGATTAAATAACAATGGTTCAGTAGGTAAGATGTCCCTGCAGCACAGGGAATCCCTAGGCTGCTTAATGATTTTCAGCTTATTCCTCTCTATGCTGCTTTTATGGCACAGTACAAAAGGTACCTCACTGCTGAGATGGCTTTCAGGACACCGCTCACCATAATTTAGACTGCTGTGAAATTGCCTAAGGTACAGTGGGGACAAAAGCAGGATCAACCTATTTGGGAGTGAGCTTGCACAAGGATATCTCCCTTTTGCTTAACTGTGTTCATCTGTCATGGTATGAGCCTTGTATGTCTGTATCAACTGCATACAGACATAATCACATTTTATTTCAGTGATGCTACAGCAAAGGCTAATTTAGTCCAGAGAGTACGTGGAAGAAAGAACTAGAGAGGCCAGAATAAGAGGTAATTCATAGTGATTTTGTTTCCTTTTAGAATAAGGTCTGAATTTGCTCCATCATCTTAAATGCAATGAGTGCAATATAAAAAATAAATAAATAAATCGTGCTTAATGTGATGCAAATATGAAATGTGCATGGCCCTCAGTTAAACGCAAAAAAAGCTAATAGTGTGTCTGAAAGACTGCATTTTTCAATTGCACGACTGTAATAGGTTATGAGGGAGGGAGAGAAGAAGCTTCTTAATTGTACAACTATGTTGTATGCTACGCTAATAAGTCAAAAGTTTTTCTAGAGAGCAGTTCAATACTAATGCCATTTGCCTGCAGATAAAAATGAAACAGGATAGGAAAGTCAATTGGAACATTGATTTTTTTTCACCTTAGAATGCTGGAAAGAAGGAACTTGTGAATGAGATCATAATTTAAAGGCCCATATGATTCCACTCATTTCTGAAGAGCATGCATGTTTTTTGGATAGCCTGTGCCCTCTTTCCCTAGTTCAACGCTGATGGATTTGGATTCCTGTTTCTGTAGAGGGCCACTGTAGGCAAAAACATTATAACATGTGCTGTGCTAAATGCTTGTTTTTAAGATGTGAGTTGGTGATAAGAAGGCATATATTAAGATAACTTGTTTTAGGCTATTCTGTAGCCTAAGTACTTAATCCATGGTGAGAACATATTTTTACTGTAGTGACTGAGTGTTTGATGCAGGAGATGGAGGTAGTGACTTCTGAGTTCCAGTCCTGGCTCTCTCAGTGATTAAGGTTTTAGTTCTGTAGTAACGAAAGTCTCCATGCAAAAGTGTTGAAGTAGGAAAATCTTATCAGCTATCTCAAGCCTAAGTGATTTCTGTATGCTGTGGAAGGAGAAGATTTTAATCAGAAATTGAACAAAAAAAAGAAGGTACATTGGAATACTTCACTAGAAGGCAAACAGATTTAGAAGAAAAGTATCAGTTATCCTGTAACTTCTATTCCTAAATTTCTCAATCTTTTTCTTAGTTCAAAAACATAAAAGAAGGTATGGAGGGAGGGAGTTGGACTTGGTGTTAAAATTAGACGACCAAAGATGCGTCTTATTTTTCACAATAAATAGAAGACTTTTTCTCCAACATAGTTTTTCCATTTAAATTTAAATGTACACTTAATGCAATACCACAAATGAACTTGCTTTCTCCTTTCCTATTCCTCCTTTGTGGTCTCATTGCACTATATATTGCACTATATACATATATCTCATTGCACTTCTATATATGTGTTAAAGAAACATGCCTAAGAAATAATCAAACTAATAACAAAATATATAGACTGGGCTTTAGCATGTTCTTCCTAATATCTTATTAGAACTGAAAAAATATTGCCATCATCATACTGTCTGATCAGCATATTGATAATAAACAATGGAGCTTTCTGCAAATTCTGACGATTTGTGGAGCAAAGTCTTTGACTGGAAATAGCTTATTTGGGATTTCCTACTTCCGTGCAATCAGCATATATTAGGGTACTTTTACTGGTTGAAGATGAAAGGATTGGCAGTATTATGAACGTACTGCTTCTAATGAAAATGCTATTAAAAATTTAGTAATTATATCTGCAAGATCTCTGGAATGGAAAACTCAGAACAGGAAAGAGTTCTGTTATTCATCTGACTTTAAAAATAGGTGATATAGAGATATTAGCATTTTCCCCCCCCCCTGTCTTTGGTCCCTTTGGGCACACAGGAATTATTAACCTTGTTCTTTAATGAGTGGGACACATTTTCATCATCCTCATTCAGATTTTTGTTAAAAGAGTGACATAACTACAGCTTTTGGTGATGAGGAAGGAAAACTCCATGGCCAGAGCAGTTTCTCTCTCTTTTTTTTTTTTTCTTTTAAGAAAAACCAACAACACTGTGATAGCTGGCTGTTCTGGAAATTAAGGGAAAATTATCACTAATCTTACTGAAGTGCACGATGCCTGAACTGAGCTGAAATGTTCCCTGTGGTGCTTCATAAAGCTGTTTTAGTGTTCTAGTATGAGACTGTACTGCTGAACTCTGTAGTTCTTCAGTATATTCTATAAAAGAAACAAACTCCTCTCTATGTATTAGTAATACTTTCTGCTAAAATGTGCTAGTATCAAAAATTCAAATCTAAAGAATTTATACCTGTGAAACCAACATATTAATAATAAATGCAATATAAAAATTAGTTATGAGCATTACCATATGGAAGTAAGAATTTTTCTGGTAAAGCAGAGGCCTTGCTTGCCTAAGGTCACACAACGTGATATTCTGAGAGATTATTTCTTTACACTAAACAAATGCAATTTCAGTTCTGCACGCTCTATCCTGAAAGAAATATATTTAAATATATTCCTTTCTGCTTTCAAAGAGACTGATCACATCATTATCATTTCACATCATTATTCATATGGAATGAAAACTTTTAATGGACTTGCTTTCTCTCTCTAATAGTCACAGAGTTTAGTATTAATATTTGTCTTAATGATAATAAATGCACTTTATTACAGCATCAACAAAGAGCCTTGTCTTGGCAGAACCCTATGCAACTTTTTCACATACAGCAGGTATTCTTTGGGATTGGCACTTCAGAAGCTGGTCAGTGTGCAGGAGTGATGCGTGTGTCACATAAATGGGAATATGATTTATGTTACAGCAACAGTCTGTGGAGGAAGAAAATAAGAGGTATTGTGCAGCAGTAGAGTTTCAAATAATTCCCTTAATACGGGAGCATGTGCTGCACTGGGCAGTACTCCTGAGAGGGAAACAAGCACCTGTCCCTGCTGATAAATTCAGCCTTGGACTGCAATCAATACAAAATAGCAGAGAGGTTACAGGTAGCAAATGATGCGATTTATGTGAAATGAACTAGGAACAGCACTGATGTTCCCATAGGTAGGAGGAGTCTGGTTTGCGTAATATGTCAGTGCTAGTGTGTCTGGAGAACACTTCTCAGTATGAGACAGCAGCCAAACAGCTCTGCAAGAACAGCATATCTTAGCAGGAGGCATTTTTTAAGAGAAGAAATGCAAGAGATTATGCACAGTTTACTCTGGTAGATATGTGGCATACCCTGTGGAAGTATGGCTGTGCCCGGTGTGGTGGCCATTGAGCAGGTTTTCAGGGTAAAAAACAAACAAAAATTCTTAAAGGAGCCTGCTCATCCCTGTCTCATGACAGCTGAGAGATCAATATTTTACTGTTGTCAGCTGGAGCTCTTTATGCCTGAGCTGATGCAGGTGTTAAATAATACCTAAAAGTCTGCAGTATGCCAGAGAAAAAATTGCGGTATAGGGGAATATCTAATTCATTTAGATCTGTCTAATCTTCCTTGCACCCAGGCAGGACAGTGCTTCTTAACTGTATTCAGAACTGTAGATGCCTCCTACATCTCTTTCCTGCCTTCATTCCCTGTTTCTGTTTCAGACCTCATGGAAAGTTTGCCCTATGAAACATGTTGTCTCTGTTTCTGATTTGTTTTCTAAAGGACTTTGGCAAAGAAAAATTGATGTGACAGCAAGAGCTCCACTGCTTTGAGCAGAATGGTTGGCTAACTCATTCAAAAAGCAGCGTGTATGAAATCAATTCAGTGACATTGCAGAAGGAAAAAAAAGGCAGCTGCTTAGGAATCCAAGTGAATTTGTAGTCACGGATGAAAGCAGCTCTAAATGCCAAAGAAAGCTGCATGTCCTAAAATTTTTCTCTTCTACTCAGTGTAGATCACCACTCATTTACTCTTTCACTTTAGCTACTCTGAGGCCGCTAACATTTCTAGTTCCCATATGCCATTTAAAATCTACAGATTATAATTTGCTACTTTTAAGAGGGCAAAATATGTCAGTGACTTCAGCTACTGTGCAGTAGTGCACCTCTGACTTTCTAGAACAGGAGACCTATTTTCTGATTTCCTGAGACTGATGAGCCCGTATCTGCCAACATCCCCATCCAGGGGCACATTCATTTCCTAGGCAGAGGAGTGATAAAAGAGCTGGAATCTGCTGTTCCTTTTTTTTATCAGCACCACAGAATGGTGTGTGCACATGTGACAAAGAGGCAAGCCAACAACTTCATCCAGTTTGCAACTGTTTCTGCTGGACCTAACCCTGTCTGAATAGGTATAACTATGTTCATACTGAATGTTTTTGCTGAAGGCTTTCTCCTAGGGAGAATATTTGTCTATCCTAAATATTTTAACATTTTTACCACTGTTAAAAAAAAAAAAATCCATATGATTTCTAGTAACCAACCTCCCTTTTCATAGCAGCTTAACTGAGGAATGAGGAAAAAATTCCATACCACTAGTCTGCTGCCAGAATCTGATCTCTCTGCTAAGTAAACCTCAAACCTAGCAAACAGTTGCTACTTTGGAAGATATTTTTTCCAGGGATACTACGTTCATGTAGTCTGGATTTATTGCAGTGTTTGGGGCTGCTGTATACCAGAACTCTTGTTATATCTTGGCAATCAAAAAATCTTGGCAGCTAGGAAAACATTTTGCCCTTTCTCTTACAGGGGACATATATGTTTCTAAGGTACGACTTGAATGTTGCCAGCTATATCTACATTAGCAAGATACTGTTGTGAAAAGGAATAAATCTGTAGAGTGGAACAAGTGCTGCCATGGACTTGATGTACTTGCTGTCTGGCAGGGAGTTTATTCAAACTAGCTCTCTCCTGGTCCTGAGGAATGAATGCACTTTGGCTTATTTTCCCATTTAGACATATATTGCAAAATTTAGGCCCAGGGGGATCAGAATAACATGTCAGGAAAGATCCATATTTAATTTGTTAAACTACGCATTCTGTAATTAGTTTACAAAAACTATATTCAGACATACTAGAGTTTTTTTCTAAACATGCAAGCAGGTATTTTAAAATAGTTTTGCATCATCACATTTCCTATTATTAGCACTACCTTCTTATCCTGCAAAGAAATAAAATGATCTTTATGCTTTAATGATTAAAGTTCAAATAAATGAGATATACGTTTTCAAGAAAATAACATGGTATTTTAATCTGTTAGCACCAGAATCATCATGTAGGCTCTTTCCTTGTGATCCTCAAAATATGTTTCTTCCAGGTTGCCTGTAATGTTTCTGTTGGTGTAAAACCGATTTAGCTACCCAAGATGCTTGCAGAAGGGCTGAATTAATATTTTATCGTGAACTTTTCCAATAATCTGAATTTAATGCTCAGTTTTCTTAGTGATTACAAGTAGTGCAGGTAATGCCAGGCTACAATAGGAAATGTCTATTCTTGTCCTCTCTGTTAACTTAGTTTAACTATCTCCCCCCCTTTTTTTCCCCGATAAACTTTTTGCCATACAGACTTTGAACTCATTTAGATTGAATTAACGGTTCCTGTGATTCATTTTTTATTTGGTTCAACATGAAGTTGTTGATACATTTGTTGTCGCTTTATAGATTTCAGGCGATTCTTCTGAAAATAAGGAAATTAGATTCTTCTGAAAATAAGGAAATTACACAATTCTCCACAGTGCCAGTGTACCATGGTGATGCCTGCCTGCCAAGGAAATTGTTTCACAAACCACTCTTGGTGAATGTAACACTATTTACCACACAGCATTTTAAAGGACTTTAGCCTGTTTTTTTCAGTAGATGTGATGTCTGAGGAGTAAGCACTAATTTTGCAGATTAAGATAGTCTTCAGTGCAAAGATTAATTGCTGTGTATAGCACTCAAGAAGTTAGAATGAACATGGATATTCAGCCAACTATGTCTGCTGCCAGTTAACTTCTTATGGGAATAACAGTTTTCCCTAGGCATTGAGGAAACAATACCTTAAGAAGTATGTCCTAATCCAAGATTTACATGGCATTAATGTATTTCATTTTAGAAATTCAGTCTCTGCTCATACTGGTTTCACACTGAGAATACTGTTTTTCTACAGTTCCAGTGCTTCTTCAATCAGTAGAGAAGTTTATGACTGCATAAAAAGTGAACTTTTTTTTGCCTTATGCCTCTCATGGCATAAATGTATTTTTGTTTTGACAAAATCAGTCTTTGGTATTAAGATAGTACTATACATCCTCTGCCACTCCTGTTCCATCTATGATCTTGCTACTGCTTTGCTACTTAAAATGGTTCTTGCCTGCATTGTGGTGAGTTGCTTTATGCAGCTAAAGTAACAGATGATCATTCCTGAATAACATTTCTGACTGTTCATATTCTTGAGCCAGGTTAACTTAGCATTAAATTATAAGTTAAATCTGTAAGTTTTTCTGGATGCATTTAGCCTGGAGTGCTTCCATTGCAATTCCTTGCTTTTCTTTTTCTGTGAGAAATGTGCTAAATTTGCAAGAGTGGTTAGTACATGTTGATTATCCTATGGGAACTGGATTTGAAAACTATGGTTCCAAGCATTGTATTATTTTAGAAGCACACTTTTCTTTTCCTAGAAGGACACTTTTCTTTTCCATGTCCAGATTTGTAAAATCTATTTTTGGAGTTGTCCTGACTTTTTTTCTTACGGATATACTCTTTGTTTCAATTTGGGAGAATCTGCAATTCTAAAAATTGAGGCAGCTACGATCCGTATGGGATCCTTTAGTCTTATTAGTCACTCTGCTGCCCTTTCCTTTCACCATGCTTTTGGGGACATTTCTACAGACAGATGATCTCGGTATCTGAATGGAATTCTGCTCCAAGGCAAGGAGAAAAAATGCCAGTTCAGCCAAGTGATTGACCTGCGTTCTCCATACAGGCTTCTTATATTAGGAAGCTCCTTCAATCACCAGTTTTATTGTTCTCTTAGAGATTTGCACAGTGTTGTCACTAAGATTGCAACTTAGTAACTGAAACACTCTTTCAACATTTCACCTAGCTCTTTCCATTGTATTGTGTAGAAGATTTAGGCTCCTGTTGAGCCTGTCTTGAATGCATCTTCGGTACTTTGGTTCATTAAGAAGACAGAAGGAAGAATACGAATTAGCTCCCATGCCTTTTTGTCTGCCTCTGCTAGCCTACTCTATGTCATTTGAAAGTTTTTTGTGTGTGTGTGTGTAGTTTGCACATTATAGCCTTTCAGTGTTAAAATTATGCTGTTGTAATTCTGAGTATTTCTCCAGAGGGAGTTTTATCACTGTTTTATTAAAATATAAGTGAAGACTCATGATATTTATTGTGAGACTTTGCCATGCTGGCTCCATTATTTTTCTGGTGAATATTAGGAAGAGCTTAACTTTCAAGCATTATTTCTTCATGTCCTTGAGATGGACTTTTCCTGTAGTATTCTTGGTATTCCTAGTATTTCCAGGTGTTCCTGAAAATATTTTCCATCCCTCCTGCTCAGGCTGGCTTGGAGTCTGAACAACACTTCATTGTTTCCTGCAGCATGGAGTGATGACACATATTAAATAGAAGTGAGAATAAAGAGAGGAGGTAACTCACAGAATAAATGAATGGAACACAGAAGACCTCAGAAATAATAGGAAGCTCTTCATTTAAATTCCTTTTGTGAAATTAAATTCCCATGTCATGACCCATCTCAGTATCTCAGATGGCTCTTTATTAGGCACAGTTTATTATTATTTCCATCTGGATATATCTGAGTAAAAAAATCACAATGCAAAACTATCTTTGAGGCAAATTCAGATTCTACTTTATGCACAAAAAAGCCTTGCTGAAGTAGGTTGTTGCTGAATTCATGTCTTCCTTCATGCAGGAGCCGAGCTGATTCAGAAAGTAAATTTTTAAAAAAATCTTTAGCTATGAAATTCTGAAAGACTGAATTTCATTAAGTCAAATACATTGTTTTGAAGAACAAGCCAATGGTAAAAACTACAGAAGCGACAGCAGCATGGAGCCCTGTTGTACCATTGTTCTTTGCACCTAATCCAATTGAAAAAGACTAAACAAACTCAAACAACATTAATTCTATAAAAGAAAGGACAAACTTCAACATCACTGAAATCTGCTCTAAATTTTAAAATAGTTGCACACAACTATGCTAGCTGTGCAAGAATAGGGCTGGCAACACTACACACAACATCTACTACATTTGACAAATGAAACTTGAATATTAAAGCCAAAATCAACTGACCAAGGCAGCTGTAAACAAGTCAGATTTATTGTCCAAAAGCATCTGTGTTACTGGATTATTTTCAACATTTTTTCTTTTGTTGCCTGACAGAAAACAGAATAAGCACACTTAGGTATGTATTCTGTGTCTGCTTTACTGTCCCTCCCTCTTTCTGATGAACCTCCAAGGGTTTGTGGAAATTTTTCAGGAAATATTGATTCAATTTCATGTCCTTAGTCTCTAGTTGACCTTATCTCTGCATTTATATCATAAATGCAGTATTTAGAACTACAGTATTTTGAAAGATATTGATGACGTACTGATGAATAGGTGCATTGGTTAGATGCAGCGCAGGATAAGCGGGGTAGCATTTGCAACTGGGGAGAGTTGAAACTATTCAGAAAGCATAAGATTTGTCTCTGACTTAGATGCCTAGGAAGCATTTGCTTTTTATTCTGCAAGCAATGAAACAAACCAGTGCAAACAGCTTGAGTTAAATTTGAAGAGCTTATTATTTCTGGTGACTTGTGAAACTGCCCACTGCCTTATGATACCATTATATGCCTGACGTGTAGTGTCTTTTATTGGATCCTAGTGCAGTATTGTTAAATAGCTTTCAGTATTAGCAATTAAGTTTTAGAAAAAAAAGCTACAAAGATAAATTTATCAAGAATCCTTTATGCTAAATAGAGGATCTATGTTTGGAGGGCAGAAGATATGTGGACTGTTAGCAGAGAATTTTTACTCTCTTTTCTCTTTAAAAATAGCATACTTTAAAATGGAGCAAAGCCTCTTCTATAACCCAAGACATATTTTTAGTTATTAAAGAGTTACAGTAACAATAATCCATTCTGTACAGGCAGTGCCCTTGAACGTGATGCTTACCTTCACATTTCATCAATGATCTTATGTTCTGCCTGATTGCAGCATCAAGGCCATCCATGTGGCTTGCATTTAAATATTTTCTCTTTATTGACTTTAGATTGTAATGTTAATATTTCATAGGACTCTTTAGATTATGAACTAGTTTAAAGAAATGTATGCTGCTTTTTTAAGCTGATTTGCTGCAGCATCAGAAAGCCCAAAAGAAACTTTCTGACAGGAGAATAAGGCTGTTATCACAGCAAAATTGGATGCATCAGAAGTTGAATTGTTACAAAGGCTCCTAAAAGATTTTTGTAATAAATGATTTCAGATATTACTCTTGGGAAGCTCAACATAGAGTGATTCTCAGATTTCTTTAGAGTGGACTCAGAGTGAACTGCTAGGGCTGGAAGTTGGTAGCTTCCACTACCCTGCTTTCTAGCTCTTGGGAATCAAGCAGAGGATGTGAACTGTAATCCAGTTAACTACCCCCTTGAGGCAAAAACTGGGAAATAAGAAGCAACTACAAGTAGGGCCCAGCAGGATAGGGAACCAAAAAAAAAAAAAAAAAAGAAGTTCAATTGGCACAGCACCATACAAAACAGCAGAAAGCAAAACCACCACCATTTGTTAACTCTGCTTAGTCTACGCTCACCTTAGGGAAGAGCACACACATACACACACAAAGGAATAAAGGAGTAACGAAGGAATTAGGACTTACCTTTTGTCTGTAACCTACAATGAAGAACCTGAGCCTCCGAACAATCTTTTATGTTAGAAAACATCAAAAATAAAAAATTAATAAAACTAGCATTTACAATATCAACATAGCAATAAGAAATATTTATATCATAAAACTATCCCCCTAAAAATAAAAGATACACAAGTGCAGAAGTGGTATTCACTACTCAGCTTTATCTTTACATTTATAATTTTGTTGATGGCTAACAACAGCAAAAAAAACCAAACCAACCAAACAAAAACTTAAGCACAAAATATGTAAAACTAGGAGAAGACTTTAAAGTCTCCTTATTGCAGGAATAAGGAAAAGAAAAAAAGGTTGGCCAGGAATGAAAAAAATAATGCTGATTGCTTGATGGATAAAAGGATTTTCTGAGGCCAACCATGAGAGGTTCTTTGTCCCATTTTTTACAGCTATCAGTGAGGTTGATAGTTAAATGAGTTTAGCTAATTCACAGAGATCCCTTGAGGTTTCACTGGAGAGTGTGTGCAGAACCATCACAGTAGGCAAAAAGACTATGAAGAAGGAAGCACACTCCCAAGGGTAGACAGAGAGCTTTGCAGCCTTGCCTTCCACTGTGGCTCACAGAAAACAAAGCTCACCAGCAGAAATGGCTCCAAGTCCTGATGGCTTTGCCAGGCTACAGCAAAACAGCTTTCTGAAGTCCAGTGGCATTTTGTTGGAAACTGTGTCACAGAGGACACCATATGATAAGGATGTCCTTCTCCCTGAGACCTTGGAAACAGTCTTGTTCCAATAAATTTTCTTTTGGGTTTCCATCATTGTCCCAATTACAATAATGTATTATCATGATTTATCTCTTGCAAGTGATGAGCTTTCTGGGATTTTTGGATGACAGCATGTGCTAGTTCATTATTGTTGTTGTTATTTCCACTCTAGTTTTATTTCTACTTTAACTGTGCTTTTTACTGTGCTTCCTATGGGCCAATCAGGGACATGGCTGTCATGTATTAGGCACTTGAAGAAGGTAAAGTCTTAATATAAATTTAAGGAGTGTTGCAGCATGTGATGTGAAGATGATACAGGAACACTCACCATGTCTAATTAAGAAACTAAAGCCACATTAGTGCTCCTTCTTCCTCCACTGCACTCCCTCCAGTGCCTGAGTATTTCGGAAGGTGCACAATAGATGATAATCCCTGTCTTGAAGAAGACACAGGGGAACATAAGTGGAGTGAGTAAAGTGGAAGCAATTTCATGCTCAAAGCTTTGTGGAAGGAAGGGTATGGAGATGGAGGCTGTTGTGAAACAGAGAAGAAACTGTTGTAGAAAAACTGTGAAGGATGTATTGCAAAGAAGGGAAGTGCAAGCTAGAATTGGGTCAAGTATGCGTATAGCTGTGTAATCTGAAAATCCTCCTATAGCCTGATTCTTTGGGTCTCTGGCTGACCTCTTTTTCACCCGACCACAATTGCTTTTATTTCCTCAAATATGACACAATTTAAATCAGCTTATTTGTTTTCTTTTGGTCTTTGATTTATAACTCTTTTCTGTTGCTACCTACGATGTATGATTGGAACCAGAACGCAGAACCAGAATGCAAAAAGAGAAAGAAAATGAAATTGATCTGCTTGAATTTGAGGGAAGTTTGAAGCTTAGAAGTATTTAATCAGCAAGTTGCTGAAGTGTTTTGTTTGCCTGAGGCCTCAAGTGCTTGTTGTAAAGCCCCTTAGAGTGACTAGGAATCTTTCCATTGCTGTCAGTACCTGATACTTGATCAGATCCCTACAGAGTATAACTTGGAAATAACACTTGCCAGGTCACGTTGAGGACAAAAGTAGATTCATTTATCAATTTCAATATTGCATTTAAGAATTACTTAAGAAATAAGGCTTTTATGAATTTTTTTATTGTTCCAAGTTAATTGAATTTTTGAAATAATTGCCTACAACTTGCTGCTTTTGATACATTCAAATCTGATGATAAAGAATTATAGCTATTTCTAATCTTGTCAAAGAGAAAGATTCTCTCTTTCCTCTTGTACATACTTAATACAACACTTTCTTATATCATTGGATATTTCCTGCGGGCCTCTCATTTTGTAGAGCAATTATTCTGTCCATCTGATAGAGCTTACTTTTACCAAGCATAAAGGTGTAATAGCTTTTGAGAACATGTTCCAAAGTTGGGATTTTTTTGAGGCTGCTGCAAAGCAGAGTGTAAGCAAGTATATTGAGAAAAAGTAGGAAGGGAAAGTAATCAAAATGTGGCACATGTTTGTATTATTATGAGTGAAAGGGCTATGTCACTATGTTTGTGCTAATATGTCACTCAGAGTGCCTCCTTATTATTCCTCATTAAAGAATACCGTACTGTACACTCAAATGTGTTTCTTAACGGAGGAGAGAATCCTACCATCCTGCCATATGATCCATCATGCAGGTAGTCTCATGTTGCAGGATTTAGAAGGAATTTGAGAGATCAGTGACATGGTGAGCAAGCTACGTAGTCATCTAATTAAAGGACAATAAACTCTAAAGAAAGTGTATAGCAAATTTATGTGAGGAAAAAAAACCAACAGAAAACCAAACTAGTTGATTAACTAGTAGAAGGAAAAAATGGAGGCAACCATGAACTGAACATTAACTTAGTGAGTATCACTTTCAGCATGTCAGTGCATCAGCTTTACTTTTTAACAGATCTAGTGATTCTGTCCTTCCCTTTGCTCCCCTAACATTTCCCCAGGAAAGGTTCTCTGCTAGTGTTGTCTACTCCTCTGGCAGGTTACAAAGTTCACCTAAACCTATTTTTGTTTTGCAGTCACATTTTAAAAGCTTTCAAGCAATCTGTTTAATGAGTTTGGGAAGTGAGATGTGGTATTGCACTTAGCATCCTGTTCTGTGCTATCGCTTAGCTTTGCTTCTGCACTCATTTTAGCTATCTGGTGTGGAGGGAATGTACCTCTTTTCTGTCTGTTAGAGCTGCTAGAGGATGTTTGGCTTCAGCTGATGTTTTGTTGATCAAAATAATGCTCTGCTTCCAGCAGAAAGTGGTTTCAATTATTGCTTGTTTTAAATGGAAAAAAAATGTTGTGGGAAATAAGAGGTTTCTGCTCTCTTCAGACTTCACTGCACAATTTTCAGGAGCAATTCGGAAGGGCAAGAGCCTTCACATTTTTGCATATTTTCCACCACACTTGATCCCTCCATTTGATCTCAGTTAGTCTGTAGGAAGGAAAGATAGGTAGATTTAGCTGTGTATGTGTCATAGGCCCTCCCTTCAGATGCTTACACACATTGATAAGATACCTCCAGGCTGAAGAGTATCAGTTCTCTCTGCCTTTCCTTATAGGAAGGATATTTCAGTTCTTAAATCATCTTTGTAGTTCTCTGCTGGACTTGCTGCAGGAGCTCCATGTGACTCTTGTACTGGGGAGCCCAGAACTGGACTCCGTACTTGAGATGTGACCTCACCAAGGCTCAGCAGAGGCTGAAAAGCACCTCCCTAATCTGCTGGCAATGTTCCTCTTGATGCAACCCAGGATGCTATTATTTCACTAACAATTTCTCACTCTTAGCTCTTCAAGGATTTTGGGAAGCTAACTTGTTCCTTTTGTCCTTCTAAAACTTCTCCTTCTGATGCCTACAGGTAAGAACACAAATCAAAGTGAATTGTAGCTTTGTTTTGCCATGAGAGTGCTCATCTGCTACAGTCAGAAGGGGAATGAGTCAAACTCATTTTACATAGGTTATTGAACAGACAGAAGCCAGTGGCCTCCTGGTAAAAGTCTCCATACCTCATGACTAATCCTCTTAGCCATTCTGCCTGAATTTATCTCGTGATGGCAGCTGGAACAGAAAATAGCTGGGAGTAAGAATGGATAACTGTAATAACTGCAGAAGCATAAGTGTTCTTGCCGCAGGTAAGATAAGCTACTGTGGGAAAAGTGTTGGTTCGTCATTAGGCTTTCCATGAATGCCTCCAAGTAAAATCAAACTCCTGAAGTCCAGTTTAAAATAGGTTTGATGCAAAAAAAAAATTTGAAATATCTTGACATCCTAAATACTACTTGACATGGCATTCAGTTATCTAATGCTTGAACATCATCAGGTGGTAACATAAGACTATGAATTTACCTTTAAGTTACACTGATATTCCTCTTCAGAAGCTGTTGCTGTATTAGCTGTTTGCTAGAAAAGTAATAGAATAGTAGTCTTCTGTGAAAAGATCTCATTCGTCTTTGCTTTTACTGTATATTTAAATGAAATCTTAGAATAAATATTTTTATCAGGGTAGCTGTCCATGAGTTGGAAACCTTTTTATAAAAGGCACATTTTAGTGAATTAACCTCCTATAAGTGAATCTGCTCTCTCAAGACACTTTTGAATAATAAAATTTGAGTGATAGGGTACCCCAAATTGCTTCTTTCAACAAGTGTATTAAATAAGTGGTAATTAAGGGGTCATTTCAAATAGATCATGGTATTAAAATTAATCTCTAATCCTGAAGGGAAGTTGTTATTAATCTTTGGCTATATGAGTATGAGGGCACAGATTTTTTAATTTAGTGATGAGAATGAAATTCACTATAAAGATTTTCTGAAGCAGTTTTAGATTGATTTGGAGCTATTTGTGTCAGAGTAGTCAAAGGTGAATGACAAGGGTTGTGGATGTTGTTTTGGCCATGCAGGAGAGGCAAAAATACAACTACAATAGCAGTGAAAGTCTATTTAGTATACAAAGGACCGAGGTAAATAAAATGCTATATTTCTCCAAAGAAACACGCTAATACTATTCCCCCAAATGGATTTGGATAGGAATACAGAAGATGGCCCACAGGTATGTGAAGGAACACGATGATTTTTTGTTTGTCTTTTTTTTTTTTTTTTTTTTTTTACTTTTTAGGGTCATTTTGTGATCTGTCAGCCTCACTGAGTAAAAAGAAAATAATCAGAACACATAGCTAATCCACCAAAGAACGTTCTGGAAAATTGGTGTCATACCAAAATATACTGGATTCCCTCTTTAACCTTTGGTGCAATCTGTTTTCTCAAAGAGATCTGAATAGCATGGCCATGAAATGGCAGGAAAGAATAACAAAGGGTAGTAATAAAATGGGCAATGTAGAGTAACGCACTATGCAGGAAAAGGCTATGCAGCTTTCTCATCTTCCCCGATTGATTCACTGTGTTTCTGAGGTATCTCAGTTCTGGCTTGTATAAATGTATGCCCAGAGCTTTAAGTTGGCATAAGCCAATGTTTCAAGCAGTACTATTTTATTATCTCTTGTTATACATGCAAATTAAGTAGCTGATCTGCAACAAGAATTGTTGGCTAGAGACTGACATTTGAACATGCTTGTTAAAATTTTTCTAGGATAATGGAGCCATAAATTATTTCAAATATTCCTGGACCTGATACACAGATGAAAGATAAAATAATGTATGCTGTATTTCTTGTTTACTATTTGAGGAACTGTATCATGTATTTGTGGTTTAGAACCTACAAGTTTAGATATCCTGCAGCACCAAGTATCTAGCTGGTGCATACTTAGTATTTTTGTGCTATATACCTGATAACAGTGTGAAGCTTGTTAGAGAAGCTAGGAGCAATAAGGTAGCATCTGGGAAAGGATTTGTTGTATTTGGAATTCTCCATTGCCAAAAGCATGTTACCACAAGCAAATGATTACTGTATCTCTGTGGCAGCACATTAGCATCTAGCAACAGCCACACCAAGTGGCTGTGCTTAAGAAGGTAGAAAATCCTACTAAGACAAGTTTGATTTTATTTCTTCTTCCTTATTACTTTGCAGTCTTTCATTGTAGAAGACTCTGCATCTGTAATTTCATTTAATATGCATGGAAGAGAAAATATGTTGCTGCTATATCTGCAGGAAGTATATATTCTGGAAAAAAAAAAGCTACTACAATGTTCATTGCATGAAAGAGGTCAAAAAATGTACCTTCTGGATTGGTTTGAAAAACAAATTTAAATTAATTTAATATTCCAGCTAAAACATTCAAGCAGTGAAACTTGGCTCCTTCCTTTGGGAGACTATTGCACTGCCTAAGAGGTCTGAACATTAGAAATCTATTTCTGACATGAATAGTTAAATATTCTTTATCTTATTTAATCCCTTTGCTCCTAGAAGCATTTTCTTTGTACTACGCTAATAATTTTCCTCTTCTGTCGTGTGTTTTTCATAATTTTTGTAATATCTACTCTGCTTGCTTTTAATCATCATTTTATTGCAAGAACAAAGAAGGCTTGCATTTTTCCTCATAACCAAATTTTAGATGAGTAATCATTTTAACTGTGTGCTGCTGAATTATTTCTATTAAAATATATCATGATCTTTGTTATTTCCAAGCTCCTCTCATTTCTCTACTGGCAGTTTCAAAGATCCATAATAACAAAAGCCAATGCCTTCTTTCTGAAATTAGTTTGAGTATGAAACCAGAGACAATCTGCAATAGAACCACAGAATGCTTAAGGTTGGAAGGGACCTCTAGAGGTCATCTAGTCCAACCCCCTTGCACACGCAGGGTCACCTAGAGCACGTGGCATAGGACTGCGTCCAAGCGGGTTTGGAAGATCTCCAGAGAAGGAGAGTCCACAACCTCTCTGGGCAGCCTGTTCCAGGGCTCTGTCACCCTCACTGTTAAAAAATTTTTCCTTAAGTTCCTGTGGAACTTTTGATGCTTTAGTTTCTGGCCATTTCCCCTAGTTCTGTCCTTTATATATTCTTACTTGCCTGAACCTAATTTGCAGTCATCTTTCTCTGAAGATTCCTTCCTGTTTCAAATTGTTTTCCTTGCAGTTTTGCTTGTAAACTTTTTCCTACTGAATCATATTTTAAGAGCTCATGTGAAGTATTATCCTATGGCTCAAGAAAGGTATATCCTATACCTAGCTCTACTACTGACCTGTTGGTTGATGAGGACTGCAGTCTCATAGTTTCCTATGTAAAATATACTTATATTGTCCTCCTTGCTTCTACCATCAGAGATGGAGTCATCTGGGAAAGTGGTAAGGGTGGGACACAAAAAGGAAGGAAATTAAGAGATAAAAAATAGAGTTCTAATGGAAAACTTGAGGGGCAGAAATTGGAAAAAAAAAAGAACTCTATAAAGAAAAGAGAAAAAAAGTAAGAGATAATGAACTCTATTATGTAGAGATATTATATAGAGATAATAAAAAAGATAATGAACTATTATTTTATTATATCTCTGTAGATCATCAAAGACTTGCATGAGATGGTTTCAAACTCCCTGAATTAGTAATCAAATACACTACATCAGTAATAGTTTAAGCCAGGTTACAGGGAGGCAGGAGCGTTATTGACAGTACCTATAGTGCCTGCACTGCAGGGAACTCTATATGATAAGTCTCAGCCTCTTAATAATCTTGTTCACGGGTATGAATTTCATTTTCTACAGCCACCACCTTTATGCTGCAGCTGGTCATAAACTAGCAGGAGCTGCAAACTCTTGAGGGAGCAGCACTGAAGTGCTGCAGAGAAGCAGTGAGCAGCCAGCACTGGTGCTGAGGCATGTACAGTGGCAGAGACTTCAGGCTGTCTACTGCTTACGCAGATTGCCAGAGGCAGGCAATTCTTTTTGACATAAAAGAGTTTTCATTAAAGCTGCGAGATGTTTTATATTACTGTAAGACTGGCTTTAAGCTAATGAAATATTTTTGATCTATCTAGCTTTTCTATTCATTTTTTTGTTGTTATTTTAGTCCCTTTCAGGGACAAAGGAAGTATAATTCCTTTAGCTAATCACATATTTAACTGTTTTCTCAGGATTTATATGCAGACTACTGAATAGAGTGTACCTTTTGTTTTGCACAAATCTCCGTGGTTCAGACCTTTTATTTATTGCTTTCTTAATTAGCTATTGTTTTACTAGTGTAATTATAGATCACATCTTTTTACCAAATAAAAAACACCCGGTGAAATATTTCCATTTTCAGTAGATGCTTTGAATCTGAAGGTTGATTTCTGTTCAGTTCTGTAAACTTTTGTAGGAATATAACAGGAAATTGGTTTCAGATGTCAGGATAGAGATTTTAGGGAAGTTGTGTGTCATGGTGCTCTTTTATCAGCCTTAAGCCATAAGGAGGGCAAAATTAGTTCTTCCTCAGTCTGCCAAAACCTGGTGCTGAGCACCTTCCTTTCCTCCTCATGTGAGTGACTAAAAGAGTCCACCTGGCAATGCTATTCTTGTGCATGTGGCTTCATAATAACTGTATTAGTTCAGATGTATGAATCTGTATTTTATTATTAGGAATATTACAACTGCTGTTAAAATAATAGAAAATGGCATGCTCTGCATACATGTAGAATATAAATGTAGATGTCTGAGTATAAAAGATCAGAAGTCTTCTATAACTAAAGCTAAGAACATAGAAGGTAGCAAGAATGGAAAATGAGGTTTATTTTTCCTATCTCTGAGTCTGCAGTTTGCTGGGCTGATTCTAAAATTCATTCTCTAAACACTTGGAGGATGTTTTAGAATATAACCAACCTGGTTGCCACAAAGGTACAGCAATATTCCCCTAACATGTCCCCATTCCTGATAAGCAGAAGCCACTTGTGGAAACTGTCACTCCCACTTCAGATGACCAAGAAACAACCCAATATGCACACTCTTTTTCTGGTTGTTGCTGCTTCTCTTTTCCTTCCTGAAGTTTCCTAAAAGGGATCTCAGAGATGAAGGCATCCTTCTACTGCAGATTATCTCATATGACGTTGACCTCCACCTTCAAGTTTGGCTGCTTTCCCTTCTTTTTCACACTTCTGTTTCTCATAGAGGTTTCTTGGGCAGAAGCGCTGTTCAGCTCTACACCCTCCAATCGCTACTTGTTAGCACCTTACTAATTTCTGTAGAGAACTGGATGTTTTCTTGCACAGTTTATCATAAAAAATTTCCTCACTGATACTTGGTTTCTGTTGGTGTATAGAGATGCTACCACAACTAACCTAAATCACAAGGTCTTTCTGCCTTTTTCTTGTCAGTGATCAATTCCTGTGATCGATGCAATGACTCTACTCTGCGCCTCTTCCATTTTAAGTTCATCTTCTCTGAACATGGGCAGACAGAATTATACACTGCTAATGCTTAAATCCATGTGTTGTACAAGGCCAGTAATATTTTAGAACCTTACTGGAAAGACCTTGACAGAGATGCTCTGTATTCACGTTTAGTCTTCTCACAGCTGCATCTTCTGCCTGGCTTAGCTCATGATGTTGTTGACTGTCACAGCCAACTCACTCACCTTCATTTTCATTGCTAACTGATGAGTTTTTAATGCAAGTATATTCATTAATCCCTTAAAATAGGTTCTTGAATTAGGTGTTAATTATTTCACATCATATTTGTGGTTTTAGCCTTCAGAGTAGTATTTTTCTTCACATGAGAAAAAAATGTCATTTGTAATATTTTGGTTGATTAATATTCTTTTCTGTACCTCTTTTAATCTTTTTGTTTGTTCTCTAGTGCTTTTTAGCTCCATGCATTCTAATTTTATGGGCCCAATTTTGAAACGTGCATTTGTGTTTCACACAACTTCATGTCAAACTTCTGTTTTGAAAATCGATGCTTTTAGTAAACAGAAGTAAAATACTCTAGTTCTGTCTGCTTAAAGATGATTAGATAAAGTGGGTTACATAGATCTATGTTGGACCTGGTTTCTTGGGCTCTGTTTTATTTAATTATTTTTCTGCAAAAGAAAAAGATATAGGGTAAAAAGGCAGTGAGCATTTTCTTGAGCTGTTTTCAAATTTTTATTGAAATTTCCGTCAAACCCTACACTTAGAGGTGTTTTGGCACTTACCATCTCTTGTTTTTGATTGTGTGTTAACCATCCTGTACCTTCAGGATTTTGTGCGATTTAGAACTTTTCTCTGTTTCATGGTTTATTGCCTTTTTGAAATCATTGGAATAGATCCATTCCACTATCCATCTGAAACACCCCGGGTTTAGAAGATCATTCTGAGAGCCAGTGGGGCAAATTGTCTATCATAGTGAGCTCTTTACGCAGGGTAACCTACTAGGACTGGCCTTATCCATCTGTACCCTCAGACACTACTATCTTCTGAAACAAAAGGGCTGACATTTGCTGATATCTGAACCAAAGTGATGGGAACCGTACAGATTACATGTTAAGCATTAGAGAGATGACAGAGGGTGAGCAAGCATGTACTTCAACCAAAATAGTGGGGTAGCAAGCAACTACATGCTGGTACAAAAAGTGGGAAAAAAAATCAGGAAAATTACCGAAAACATGAAGATAATCTGTTTTCCCCTATCCTTGGGAGTATTTGCTAATGTTTGTCCTGATTCATCTGTACATCATGGAAATATTGTCTAAAATTAAGCCAAATATTTCACCAACTTCCAGTCATACATTTGCTAAATCATATTTTTGGCTTTAATTGTTTTTTGTAGTGTCACTTTTGAACACAAGAATCTTTTTTCAAGACAGAGTGGTATTTTAAATGATACATGCAGTACTTTTGTGTAACAATCAGAATGCCATTAGAATATAGCAATGCTCCAAATTCTTTAATTGTATTTTCAAAAACATATCTGAAAGCAGAGATGATAGGCACCACTCTCACCATTTTAAAGATAGAGCAAACTGAGGTACAAAGAAGTTAGTTCTCTGATGTACAAAATATGGTAGAAACAGTCAGAATAGACATTTTATTCATCAATGCTGTTGGCAATAAAGCAGCAGTGTAATTTTCCTTTATAATAAAATGGAGTTACTGGTTAAATTTCCAAACAGAAAAAATCTGCCTTAAAATGCATTTATTTATCATGGGCTGAATGACTGCTTTGGGATGCTCATTTGGCCTTTAAACTTGTAAGAATAGTTGGGCAATAAAACAAAATGCCAAGGGAAACTGTTAAATTATCTCATAATAGAAGATATATCCAGAGAGTGTCTTGGCCAAACAAAGGATATGGTCTTTACTTTCTCTGTAATTCTGTATAAAGAGTCAAGTGAGGGTCATTTTGCATGTGTGAGTGTGCGTGTGTGTGTGTGTGTGTGTGTGTGTGGTAGTGTTCATTCAGTCTTGCCCACAAAAATATGCCAACTGTATTTATGGTGCAAAAACCTTAACCTTTGTTAAGGTTACAAAATCTAGCTAATCAATCATGGGTATTCAGTGCCGTTGTGTTCAGTTTTTGTTTAGGCTTCTTGTGTGATCATAGATGACTCACTAAATCTATCTCTTGCTTGGTTTACTCAGCTGCTTATTTTCATGAGAAGGAATTATTTCCTGTGTGTACCCACTGTTGAAGCAAGTCCTTTTTTGTTTGAGTGAGTGCATAGTTATTGGCATTAGGAAGCTGTACCCCATACCTCTTTACTGTTAACACAATCTGGAACTGTGTGTCCTTTTCATCACATGGTGCCCTCCTTTATAATACAGCTATCTTCTACAGGAGCAAAGAAGCACAAGAGAAGTGAAATGCCAGAATAATGGAGGGCACAGGAAGATTTCTGGGATGGGCAGAGGGGAGGCAATTGTGCATATATCTGTTTTGCCCTGTTTCTTGATATAGGTACTAACATGGAGCTTTTTTTTAACTTAATTTCATTTAAAGACACTTGACTGTGTAGCATAAAACTGAAAAAGGACAAACAAGTAGCATAAAATTGAAAAAAAAAACCAAACAATTCTTAACTCTTTCCTATGCTTTAGTGGCGAGAAGATCTAGGCACAGAGGGAGAAGAAAGTAAAGGAAGTGATCTTAATTGCATAAAATAAGTGGAAAGCCTTTGCTTAACTCTTGTTTTCACATTTTAGCATGGATTTTTGAAAGGTGGATCGAATACAGAAATGTTGCAAGGCAATCTTAGAGTTCTAGAAATGTTTCACAATGGGAAATTTGAAGCTCTGTTTAATTGATCAAAAGAAAGACTGGAATTTGGTTATTATGCTGGATGAGGACTTGTGCAATGATAAAATAACAGATACAGAGGCCCTGACTGAAAGCCAAATCACTACAAATAACTAAGAGCTAAAGACACAAGTAGACTGATTTTAACAGTGGAACAAACTGTCTGGTAATGTGTTGGATTTTCTTTGTCTTGATGTATTCTAGGTAAGATGTAATGTCTTTCTAGTAAAACTACTTTAGTCTAGCACAAATTGATGGATGTACCTTGGAAGTAGCCGTATGACACCCTGTGTGCAATACAAGGCAGGATTAGAAATGAATATTTTTTGACCTTACGATGTATACTGCTACCAAATAAAAGCCATATACTGAAAAAGGAAGGAAGCACACTTATGAACTTATACCTAATTTATAATACATGTGTGCATGGATATTACTGTTTGTGCTCATCTGCTTGGCCAGGAAAATCTTAGCTAAGTCCAGTGTTTGGAAATTGCAAAAACAGTGATTAGACAGCAAAATGAAGGCTCTTCTCTTACATCTAGTATCAGTCTAGTTTATTCTCTTCTGCTGTGCACTGTGTTTTTGAATACTTCATTTAATAAAGAAATAATTGCCTTGGACTCACTTTGTAAGATGCTAGACTGTTTCTTTCCATTAATTTTAGAGAAAGCTGAAGTTACAAAATGCTTTGCAACATCCATCCTTAATTAATCATTTTGAAAACCATCCTAAAAAGGGTTATAGTGTATCATGTATCTACATGAAGAATCTAATTAAGTATTGACCTAGTAGATCATAAAGTATAGTGTGGAAACAAATCATGTGCGACAAATCATGAGCTGAATAAAGGACTTGCATTTAGTTCAGGCTTTGTAAAGTATACAGGTCCAACATCAACCTACGGAATGACCTTAATGCTTTCCATCTTAATTGTATGTTTCTGGCATACTGAATGACTGTGCAGTGTTTTCATTAATATCATTTTTGACCTGGGATATATTTTAATAGTGCCTATCCCAGAAGCAGAAGAATGTTAAAAGTACAGTAGAAGACTGAGGTGTTATACCTCATGTGACAATTTCTATATAGTCTGTGGCACAGGTGTTTTCTTCTAATTTTTAGTGTGGTCCTTCTTGGAATTACCTAATAATATGCTGTGAAGGTGCTTCAGTGGTCTGATTGATGCCCAGCAGGAAATCTTTTCCTATGCCGTACAACAATATTAAATTGAAAGCTGTTTTTAAAGGGTAAATTAAAATAGGAGTTACTCTAAACTCAACCTCATGAACAGTGCTCATTTTGGTTGCCAGATGACAGGCTAATTCTGCCTACGCTGAGGTTTAGTGAGAATGGATGGGGTTATAAAACCTAATTTGGAGGGGGGCAGAGAAAGAAGATGAGAGGTTATTATGGATCTTTGACTATGACTGATTAATTACTGGAATGTCAGAGAAAACTAAATCTACAAGAGTCAGGTTAAATCAATGTAAGAAAAAATCATACTAGAGAAGATTCTCATACAAGAAAGCTAAAGGGAGCATCTGTAATGATGGGACTATTCACTCTTGCACAAAAGTTTCCCCAATGCCAGCAAATGTACTGGCACTTTTTGCTGAAGATCGTAAGAGGGCATAGACATTTGTGGTTATTCTACTTTATATATATATTTTTAAAAAGACTGTTTCTTGGTATTTTGTCCTATTTTCTCCTTGCAACTGGAGTACATTCTTCCATTCCAAACAACCAATAAAACAAGCTTTGCAATTTTTCTTGCGCTCATTGATCAATGTCTAGTTAAAAAAAACAATCTTCTAATTTAATGGATGTTTAATGGATGTTTCTCTCATGATGAGAAAATATTTAGAAATCTGTTAGCTTTTTTAAGAGTTAAATGTTGTGGTAGAGAGTAGGTTCTTTGATTATGTATTCCTGAATGTTCTGTTTTTGATTAGGTTATTCCTGTTTTTACATGGCAATGTAAAAAGAATGAGGGCCCATCTGTTTCCACAGTGTTCACATGTCGTTTGAAAACACTCAACAGTAGAACTACAGTAGTTGTATGAAAAGTCAAACTGAATGGCGTTTGTAACTACTGTATTAAGAATTGCTAGTGATATTAAAATATATCTTACCTCTGAATTATATAAAACTAAATTATAGTTGATTTTCCATAGGAAAATGTGCCTTCTACTTGGAAATGGGACTTACTTCTCCAACTTTGGAGCTATGATAGGCACTGTAGCCTGAAAAGAAAAAGTTGCACAGTGCAAGCATTTTAAAAGTTATTCGGTACATTTCTGGAAATGTCCACAATATTCCAGATTACTAGTTTTCTATGGATTTACAGGGATCTATGAACTAGTTCTAAGGGGCTGCAGGAAGTAGTTAGGGAAAAAAGTCCATATATCCTATACAGTGCTCTAAACATAGGAAATTTCTAACAAATACTTTATGTAGCATTTTACCAGCCTGAAAAAAGTTGCCTTCTATAGGGCAGCGGTCACTGGAAGTGGCAGGAAGAGTTGAGTCACAGAATGTGACATTCTGTCACCAGAAGGCAGGATTACTAGGAGTAATTTGCTCCAGCTCTGTGCTGTAGTATTCAAAATTTCTAAAGTGCTTGTATGCACAGAGATGCCCTTTGGCAGTAGTCAGCCCGGTCCATCTCAGGTGCACAAATATGCTCTATCTGAGTGAGAATTTCACAGTCGGGTTCGCAGGCTTACTTCTCTGAATTTTACTATTGCAAACAAATCTTATGGCAATGCCATGGCATTAGGAGATGAAGAGGGAATTTTTGAAGACTGTAATGGGTCATTTTCATCCTATCTCAGTAATTTATATTATTTGCATTTTTTTTTATTGCCACTGTAATAGACTTTATTAAAATAGATGTGGAAATATAGACATTCTGATATTATTGCCAACTGTAAAATACTAGGCTAATCTATCAGGTTTGCTTTAAATGAAAATCCTGCAATAAATATTATGATTTCTGACTTAGTCTGGTTAAACTGAATATGTGACCTGGATACAAAAACAGCACAACTAGAACTCAGTGATTTAACTTCCATCATTATTACTACAGTCTGAGTATTAAGAACAAGGAGCAGTCTTGCTTCTTTACCTGACAGACATACTGCTTCAACTAACATGAGGATATAGGATTAGCAAACTTGGATTTTGCCCTTTTCTTGATTATAGTCATAAGTGATTGCCTGTGTGCTTGTTTGTTTGTAAATAGTTTTAAGAAGTAGCAAGAGATAGATGATCGTGCTTTCCTTCTGTCAGTCTTTCAGTCCTTGCCTTAGAGTTCTGGAAATTACTGAACAGTTTCTAACGGATTCGACAGTGGTAACTTCTCTTTATGAAACTTTGTTTCCTTTGAGTTTTGCTAGAACAGGTAGCTGGATAGAGGAACCCAAGAAATGCCTTCAGGGGAGAAAGAGGCAGGATGAGTTGTTAACCTGGCTTTATAATGCAGTTTACATGTTGGGAGAAACATTATGAATTTTCCCATTTATAAGAAAACTTTCAGTGGGACCTCACACCTTCTCAAACAGCAGGGAATGCAACCCTGACAATGAAATGCGTAAGAACCCAGCAATTTTAGGTTCAACTGCTCAGGTAACTACTTGTGCTTAAAAATAGCCTACTATTTTCATTTCAATGCACTGTTCTGATTCGGATAAGATTGTATTAAGCAGTGTGAAAAAGGAAGCAGCTTCAATATTTTCAGTAAAACAAAAAAATGTGTGGAAAAGCTAGGAGTAGAGAATAAGCTAGCATTTGTGCTGTGTTCACTGGTAAAGTAACTGTGCTACTACACACATTCAATAAGAAATGATCATTCCACAGCATGTTAACAGTGTTTAACAGTTGGAGTAAGCTAAGGGAATTTTCTTATATGCTAGTGATTTCTTTTCCTGTTCCCTAGGATTGTCAATCAATGCAAAATACAATAGTTCTATTTTTAGTAAATCTTTCTCTTCCAATCCCCTCAGACTTGCTGTAATGCTTTATTCTAAAGTATCTATTACATACCATCCTTTTATTGCACCACAAATCATTTCAAGTAATGTATTCTGATCTCAACATTTTCTGAATCATTCTCAATAGCGTTTTTATCCTTTCTCTATGGAAGTACTTCATTAAAGTGCTTTGTCACCTCCCCAACAACTGTAATAATTCATTTATTATGTTGCATGTTGAGGTTTTATTTCATTTAGGAATGATATTTCATAGTAAAGACAACAGAGCAGCTCCAAATACCATGTTCTGTTGCCAAACTAAGATGGAATTTCCATTAGGAAGATTCAGAGAGGGCTTTATGGCCCATTGTCTTAACAAGCGCAAAATGAAGAATGAAATCAGTGTGTTCTAATTCCTTGAGAAGGTAGGAGAGAGAAGCCTCAAAACCATCAAAAGACACAATTTTGGGGTGGGGGGAGATGCTTCAGTGCATCCAGCTTAGAGTTTTGGCTCATAATTGATGGCTAGAGAGCTTGTAATCAAATCTGGCATGTGAGAAACTATATGTCTTCTGCTCATTGCACTACTTCAGTTGTCTACTGTCATTTGAAAAGCTTGCCTTGTTTAATTAAACTTTCCTACAGAAAAGAAGATGAACCAATCAAACAAAAAAAAACCCTTCATGTCTGGTACCGATAAAGATAATGACTCACAGAAACTTCTTTTTTTATGTCTACTGTCGCTTTCTTTTACTCCTTATTTGTGACAATATGCTTGTTCCCTTGTGATTAGCAGACAGTGATTTTAGTGCAGAAAATTTCAAGTGTTTTTTTTTTTTTTTTTTTTTTTTACATTAACATGTGTAAATACTAGAAACTAGGACTGGCAGGGCATAAAGCAGTTGCAGGACTTTTAGAAGAACCAGGGAGAACTGTGGATTATGAATGGAATTAGTAGAGTTGTTTCTATTTTGCTTTTAGCTTTAGCTTCCAATTTCAGTAACTCAACTTTTCCCTGCTTCTGCTTCCTCTTTTCCTCTTTGCTGCCTTACCAGCATTCCCTGTGTTGCATTTAGATTTGTACGTACAGCTAGACACAGTTTACCCTTACAGATGACGTTTGTGGTGAGAGAGATGGTCATGATGTTTGATTGCAGCTGCAGAGTCCCTCCACTTTGTAATAGCTCTTTTCACTTCTCAGCGACCAGCTGGGGTGATGTTCCAACCCATTCTCTGACTCTTGGCAGCTATTGTGATACTAACCAACCTAACAGCCCATTAGGAATCTAGACAGGGACTTGCTTAGCAGAAAAATACACGTGTATCACTGCAGATGTAATGGTCTCTTTTTTTCCCCATAAGGCTAGGAAATTTTGATTGTGGTGGAGCTTGGAATTGAATTCACTAAACATAGGGTTTGCAGGGGGAAGAACTGTAAGGAAGACTCTGTGGAACAGTACCTGAATGCTTCTGTGTGGTGTGATAAAGCTGATGTTTTTCCATCCTAGTGATTTTGAGTCTCCTAGCCAGAGGGAACACTTAGACAAGAAACCCTGCTTTCCCAGGAAAATCTAGGAGGCTCCTCTCATATAAGTTTGTTTTTCTGTGAGCATTGGAGAGACCCTGTGATAATGCAGCAAGTACGAAATTTCCTATTTGTGGCTCACAGCATACAGTCTGCGAGCATGGTGATACAGTGGAGGTCCCTTGGGCTCCTGCCTTTCTCTGCCCCTCTCTCAGGCTCCCGCTGGCTGCGGAGTCTGGCTCGGAGAGCTCTTTCCCTGCCGTGTGCAGCAGCAGAGGGCAGTGCGAGGCTGGCAGCTGGCGACAGTGTGTGTTTCTATCCTCATTTTAAACCAGTAGAATCTGCAATTAATTGCCCTTGTTGTTAACCTGGCTTGCAATCTTGTTTAGTCTTGACCTGTCCCTTTTTACTTCTTTGCTGACTGTATTTGTTAATGTTGTTATTTTCTTGTTATGTGTGTGTGTATGTCTGTATTACTACCACCTTATTTTGCCAAGTGATAACATTAGGGAGATTTATTTTACTGTCTCTTTAACACTGCTATCCTCAGAACAAGCTTTCTTCTTCAGGGCTGGCTTGTGTGTGTTTTATACATTTTGTAGGCCTCTATTTTATTTCATTTTTAAGCTATTTGCTTTTGACAACTGAAACAGATGAATCCTTCAGATCCTAGAGATGTTATGGTATTAAAAATGAGATAAAGTACAGGCATACAAAAAATAGCTTAAAGAAACTGTCTGTTGCTTTGCTAATAGCATTAAAGTCCTCTAAGTAGCCAGGTTGATGATGCTGAAATTCCAGCATCTACTATTCATCATTCTTTCTTTTCTGTTTGCTGTGATTTATTCTGCAGATTGCTTGCTCAGCCAGATGTCACCTCCCTTGTTGAGGGTGGTTGTCTGGTTTGAAGAAATCTGTTACAACTAGCAAAGCGTATCCTTTGTAACTATTTCATTTATTATGAAGCGAACGCTTCATGCTTTGAAAGGGTAAAAAGGTGCGTTGGACATACTATCCTTTGAAGTAGTTACGGTCATGGGTATGTTCTATTACAGAGCATAACATCAAACAAGTCATTCTGATATTAGTTGAAAATGCATTTCTCTTGTGAGAATTTGCATCATCCTAAGACCCTATGTATTCATTCCTTGACTTGATCGTTTGTGGTGCCTTGACATGGATGCTCAGATTTATTCTTCAGGAGCATATCTTGCAAGCAAGAAACAAAATAAATGAAAATGCCTCAATACTTGAGTGTGATCTTTTTTCCTAATCAAGGAATCGAGAAATAAAATCAGTACGCAGAACATACCAGCAGTAAGTGCCCAACCTTACTGCTCAGCCAGTCAGCCTGCCCTGTGAATGAGACAGAAAGAAAGGATTTGCATCTGCCTGTTACACAAGACTTATCATGAAACTTTTGACAGGTAGTTTGTGATTTTTAGTATTTTTAAAAGCTAAATTATGCAGATCTTTCTTTCAGATTATCCTCTTCCAACATTCTTCCTAATTTTTAACTTATCTTTCATAGATATTTATTTTACATTTGCCCTTGTATTAATGGAATTTAAAGGTGCTTAATGCTATTTGCTATGCTCTTGTTCAGAGATGGAGAGAAACCAGAGGAAACTTCTAGCAATATTTTTTTCACATTTGGTATCAGCTGTTTCTACTCCCAATTCAAGACTTGCAGATGAATTGTTATGGGCAGCTCCTTACCCCTGTGAATTGTCTCACTAACCTTGTCAGATGACATCAGGTAAAAATTCACTTTGGAGATCTGTTTGTAGAATTAGGACAACAAATTGCAACTCAGGAATTTATTTTCAAATAAATGAGAGTAAAAAGAGAATCTACGGCAAAGGGAGTCATGCCTCATCTGCCTTTTCTATTTAATAATTTTCTGTGTCTGTCAACAGAGGCAATATTCTGTAAACTCTGAATTGCTCTTCCAGCGAGATGCTGGCCTGCATGCTTACTTGGATTATAATAATATGTATTCCTATTTTTCATTGTATTTATTTCTCTGAGGTAGGCACTAGAGGGAAAACTGGATGTTTCACCTTGAGAAAAAGGTCATATATCTCTGATATGAATATTCTAATAATGGGAGAGACTAAGGGGGAAAAAATGTCAAAAATATGCAGCCTCTCTATTTTCTTTACAGAGAATCTACCCGTGGTTCTGACAGCATCTGTAATGTTGAACTGTGCTATGTGCTTCTTTCTGTAGGAGTCTCAGAGCAAGACCAACTATAGTAATGGCACTTTCTTATCCAAAAGTGTGTTCTGTTTCAGGTTCTCTTTCAAATGCCAGATATCATGTTGTCCTCTGTAGTAGGACAGATAATGATTTCCTATCACTCTGAAAAATAAGAAGTGGATGGTCTGATGTACAATGTCAGTCATTTTCCATATATGGTTTTATCCTATGAACTCCAGCTTGCTGCTGCCTAGAACTGCAGGATGGGTTGGGGTTCACTTAGTCATTCTCACTGATTCTCCTTTCACCTCTTTATAACAAATATTCTTTTACTAAGTCATTTAAGAATATATTGTAAATGACTTTCTACTTCTGTCTGGCATTATACACTATATTTTGGGGTGGGGGGGGGAAAGCCCACTCCTAGAGACCCCTGCAATGACAAGTGTGAGCAGATACATTTTAACAGGGATTTTCATGGCAACACCGACCATTTGTTTCTACCATCCACCTGAAAGTATTGTTCTTCCCTTAATGTTCCACAAAATTTCTTAGCCAAGTAACTCTGAAAATATCACTGAAAGTCAATACAAAAATCTAGAGGGAAGAATACGGACAAGTAAAACTTTATTCCCTGCCAATATTGTGGGAAACAGGTAGCATGGACTACTTGTCTTTAAACTGTAATTCTTTCAGAATCTGTCATCTGCAAATTCTGTGCAAAACATTTTCTTCATTGCCCATAATAGACTGTGATCATTAGATGACTTTATTACTATTATTATGGCATTTCCAGCATCATGGTGGTTAGACAATAGAATATATAGATTTACTACTCTGAAGTGTTTTTGTTGTTGTTATTTAACCTCCAAAATATACCAAACCAACTAAACAACTAAATGACATGATGCTTATTTTTGAATACCCTGTAAAAGTAGGGAGTAATGGAACAGTTAGTTATGTTAGTGATGGGCATTACAAAGGGCAGTGTAAAAGGATTAGCAGGTTTTGAGTTCTCAGAGCTTTTTTTCTTGCTGAAGATACCACCATCAACAGGTGCAGCCAGCTGTTCCAGAAATTCCCCTGTTGATCGGGAACATTTTGGATCAAGTTTGTATCCTATTTATTGGGGTCTGGAACATCTGCCCTATGAGGAAAGACAGAGGGAGCTGGGCCTGTTCAGCCTGAAGAAGAGAAGGCTGAAAGGAGATCTAATCAGTGTCTATAAGTACCTCAAGGGAGGGAGTGAGGAGGATGGTGCCAGCCTCTTTTCACTGGTGGCCACTGACAGAACTAGAGGTAATGGCCACAAACTAAAGCATCAAAAGTTCCACAGGCACTTAAGGCATAATTTCTTAACGGTGAGGGTGACAGAGCACTGGAACAGGCTGCCCAGAGAGGTTGTGGAGTCTCCTTCTCTGGAGATCTTCCAAACCCGCTTGGACGCAGTCCTGTGCCACGTGCTCTAGGTGACCCTGCGTGTGCAGGGGGGTTGGACTAGATGATCTCTAGAGGTCCCTTCCGACCTTAAGCATTCTGTGATTCTGTGATTCTTGTTCTTGCATAGCTCTTTCATATATTTCTTTTTCTCTTACTAGTCTATATGGAATTCTGGTGTGTTTTGGTGACTGAGCAATTCCTTTTCCCTGTGCTGTTCCCATACTTGCAGGTATAATGAAACAAATGGAATGAGCCAAAGTTCTGGCCGAACAGCAGAGAAACTATTTTGTGTTATGCTGGACAGTCAAAAGGGATGTGAGGTTTGTGGTTTATGCTTTTTTTTTTTTTTTTTTTCCTTCAGAACAAGGTTGTAGAAAATATTCTGGAAGCAGTACAGGCTCTTCATTCAGAGCTCATGGAAATCAAGAGGAATTTTGCCACTGATTTAAGTAGCTTTGTATGAGGTCTCATGTTTAAATTAGTCTCAATGTAAATGTTCTAAAACATTCCAACTATCTCATTTAATTGAACATATTTCTGCTGCTGGTTGCTCTTTTTTGTCAATTATCTTTCATGTTAAGGAGCTGCACAAATGCATACTGTTCCAAAAAATCTTCCTATTAACGCTCAATTACTCTGTAGAGCTGTTCGAAGTACTGTGTTAGCCACAGATAGAATATTACTCTCCTTTTGGTTCATTCAACAGCAAATTTCTATTAGAATAAATTTTACTGTAACGTGTTTGTTTATAATATTTTTGGATGAGTATGCATTTTATTTATAATGTTTTTGCCCAAGTATGTGCTTTGTTTATGATATTTATATAGGTATGAATGAAAAGCTTGGCACAGCTTCGTCACTGTGCCTTGCGCACAAAGCAAGTCACAGAAATGTTCATCAGGTTGCCCTCATCAATTAGTGGCAGAGTTTAAGTTATTAGTTAAAAATATTTCTGGGTGTCTACATGAAAGGGCTGAGGAGTTCCATAAATGTCTAAAACTTAGAGCATTCATTAGTATTCTAAAATGGCCTTAGTTAATAAATGTTTAGAGATCTGCTGAGAGAACCTTGTAACTAAGAGCTACCAGTCAGCTACCAACACTTCCTGTGTTTTGGTTCTCTGTCTTTCAGAAAACATATTTATCTAATCATAAGAATTCCAGTTGTTTGGTGTTGCAGATAAGAGCATCGGAGGAAGAACAACCTAGTTATTCCTGTTCCGTAACAAAGATCTGAGTGACCGATTTATTACTCAGTTCACTTACTTTCCTGAATTCATTTGTCTCTTGGTCTTATTTTTGGAGAAAGAAATAATGAGAAACTTGATAGCAGAAATGTTTTTATAGAAGTCTGAACTGATCTCCACTGTGCTTTTTGTTTGTTTGTTTGTTTTTTCCTTAGGTGTGCATTTTTTAATTCGCTACAAAGCAGAATCCTTGGTTAAATGCTTACGAGCTGCTGGATATTAGGCTGTAGCTGTATTCACCAGGAGGGGAATTGCCTTAATTCATTCTTATGCATTTCAATAAGGATATGCATGCAATAAAACTAGCTCCACTCTTTACTTTCTGTGGAGAAAATCTGCTCTCCAGTAAAATATTGGCATAGAAGATCAGAACTGTGAACATGCAGTAAATTTCTATTGCTCTAGGGATGTATCCGTTATAGAACAGGAATGATAGTTTCTATTCCTGTAAGCCTCAAATGGATCACTACAAACTTAACTGAAGTTCAGGAGAATGATCGAAAGCCTGCAGTAGCTTCCTTTTGCCTTTGGTGAGATTTGATTCATGTTCAAAGGATGAAATGTCCATATATTCCAATTTTAGTGGAATTTCAGTTTATATAGGGCAAATTGGGACTCCAGAGTATCTTTAGTAAATATACACATGCATCTGTGCCTGTTGTAAAATATTTGTTTAAATATATATACTTATGGTTGAATTTGCAATGTATTTACATTCAATAAACAGCATAGTGAAGTAACATCCATTGCACAGAAAAGCATTTTGAATGAATGCTTTGGAGTGGAAAAAAAAATCTCTCCTCTCTTTTTCTCTCTCTTTTCTCAGACATTGAAGAATTTGGTATTGTTGTTTGAAGCATATTTTAGAAGCACTTGGTTGATGTTTGAACTTACTGAAGATATTAAGCTATTGGAAGGAAACCTCTCATCTCAAGTGTTACTGTAAATTTAAAGTCAAGTGGTAGTGATATGGGTATAGCTTTTTTAAAATAAAAGTGTTCATATACGGCTAATGTTACTGTAATGCATAGCATTGTAAAATTATTTCAGCTCTTTATTTAAATAGAACAATGATATAAAGAAAAATATTATGGTTAGTAGGGTCGTATTGTAATGATTCCTGTGCCTGAAGGAGTGCTAAGCATTAGAAAGTTAAACTGGAAAGAAACTATATGGACATTAATAGAGCAGTCTGGCTGTAAACAATTCTTTAACATTAAGTGAGGCAAAACCAGGCTGACAGGTTGCATAAACAAACACAAACAGAATGCAAATTATTCTACACTTCATTCATTACACTAGACAGTTCAATTACAATCTGAAAGACTTATAGGCCGGTTACCAAACTTGTCTTCTGCTGACTTTGTGGGTGGATGCAAAATATCTTTTTTGTTGATAAACTTGTCTGGCAGAATCTTGAATAGAGTGAGGAGCATTTCAGGCCAAACCAACTCGAACAACTCCAGAGAAGTGACAGAAGAGAAGTGACACCATGCATTTGTGTGCAGTCATTTTGTTTGTGTAATTATTCTTTAGGATCTCTTGGATTAAAAAAAAAATCCCTTCTTTAGAAAGATTTATACTTTTATGCTATATGAATAAGACATTTCCTACATGGCAAGGGGCCATGTGTCCTTTAATCATTAATATTCTCATATTCTGTCATTGGTGACAGTTTTCAACACGCTTTTAATTTACTCTTTAAGTAAAGTTATAACTGACACAGAAAAGAGTAGATGGGTCAGCACTGATTTATGTGAAAATTGAGAATGTGTTAAATTTTCTGTATTTTGTGTGAATTTCACTCTTTGAAAGCAGTCATGCATTCCTATTGTCTGCAGTTGCCCTCATTGGCAGAGCAGGCCTCCAAATCTGTTCTGCTGTGGGATCTCTGCTGCTTGATGCACCCAACTGGCTTATTAACTCAATAACTTAACTAAATAACTTAAACAGGAGAGGAAATGTATGTTTTTTAGGAGGACTCCCTACTCAAGGAAGCAATATTACATTGTTCCCATTTTGTCTGCATGCAGTAGCTCTATCCCACTGTGTGGCCTCTTACCAGACTTGCTAACCTCATAATCAGACATGCACTCTTTTTTCCATCCTTTTTCTTTTCCCACTGCGGTCCCTTATTCTTTGTGCATTGAATAAAAAGTAACTCCATGTTCTGTAGATTATTTCGCTTAGTGAAATTTCTCCTTTGTATGACAAAAGCAGGTTGCCTCTCAGCAAAAGGTAAGTTCAGGTACAGATCACATATTTCCTGGGTGTTGTGCAGCAACTCTGAGTTTGGGAGGTTGTAAAAGAAATACCCAGGCTTCATTCTGTTCAATTCCTCAGCCTGAGGGCAAATATATTTTATCGTTACATGTGATGGATGTGCTCCTTCCCCAGCTCAACCAGACTTTTCACACGTAGCCCTATTCAGGTGTTATTCAGCACACTATCTGTGTGGGTGGTTGCCTCCCTGATCTCTTCCTCCATTCAGACATTAACCATCTATAACAGTCCTGATGGCTGCATCCTGAAGGGGAGATAAGGCTAATTGTGCATATACCAGCCGAAAGTCCTCTGAAATGAAAGAATGACTGTAAGTCAATCATCTTATCCCATAAATATGGGGACAGACGGAAAGCCCATTGAACTCTCCTTGCATGGCAGGGGGCTGCACACCGGGATCTCCCCTTGAGCAGGGACACCTCTCAAGGATGCTGCCTGGGGTTAAGAGATCCTTGCCAGATCCTAACAGGTTCATGGTAAGTGACTATAGCGCACTCTCTTTTTGAACTTGTAAGCTTTACTGATGTAACTGTTCACGAATTTCATTAGTCATAAACCACTGACCAGGTCTCGGACTAGGACTGGATCCAGCCGCATCCAGACTCCTCTCAGGAGCTTGGAAAGCAAGGGGGTCCAATCTGAACCCTGTGACTCGATGAGAGGGTCTCCTTGACAATTCTGTGTATATCCTGTACCCTATGCAGTAAGCAATAAGTGACCTTACCATAGAATCTTGTGAAACTGTTGTTCATATCAATAAAACCTGTTACTATTTCTTTCCCACAAGTGAAGTGCATTGTGCCACTCACTCCCACCACCGCTCATTCTGCGACACTACAGTAGCTTCAAAGTCAAATACAAAGTATTTGCAGTAGTCCTTTGAGTGTTTACTTTCATGATATTGTATCTATGTTTATTTGGGCATATGTAAGAAAGGGTTTTCAGAAGAGAGAATATGTTCTATTACAACAATTTATATAGTTATAAGACAGATAACCTTTGGGCACATGGTCCTAGTCTCAGTTTACATGAACTTTAATGTTACTAATCAGGTTTAAAAGTCTGTATCAGTTCTCTCTGATTTATGTAACAAGTGGGAATATTGATGATACATGAGAAAATGTGAAAAGACAATGATGGTGATTTACGATGACAGTTCATTGAATCTGCTTGAAGATCTCCAATTGTCATTGAGATTCAGTAACACCGAGTAGCCCGCTTATGTCATGAGCGAGATGGGGAGGATTTGGCTACCAAAGTAGCACCTTTCCCTCCGCAGGTTTATTAAGACTGTCTGTCACTGGGAATTCTGCTGGATAACTACATACAATGTCCAGCTTTATTGCACTTGTCTTACTCATGCTTCCAGCATTGTGGAGGCAGATACCAAGCCTGTAATGCTGGCTGCCACTCTCTTGACAGATTATTAAATAAAACAAACTAGCGTATAGGAGAATTTCTGGTTATAAAGCAACTTCATTTTCACCATGAATTCGAAGGACATGCAGAGTGTGGAAAAAAAATGTGACACTGTAACCTGCTTTTACAACTGGTATCAGCTGTGGATTTTCCTATTGGAAGACAGGGCATTTTTAGTTGAGATATGCCACTCCTATCCTTTAGGAAAAAATGCATGAAGCTGTTATATGGGGCATGCAGTGTAGCATCAGAAGGAAAAACATGTAATGGGGAGGTTTGATTTGTTTCAGTTTGTTTTATAGTTGTTTATAGTTAATCAGAAATGAAACTGCTATCAGATGCTATACTACTAGTATTGCTGTAACTGTGACAGTCTAAGGATAAAAGGAAATCAAGGTTTGAAGGGAGGGGATGCAAATCTTAATAGACTAACAGATGGAGCTGAACAAGGTACAGGCCTGTAATCATATTAGTTACAGCTGCCAGAGAGAGATAGGTTTGTTAGCATTTGTGGCCTATGCAACTTGATTTTTAATTTACTACGATTTTCCTTTCAAAATTTAGACTATATATCCTAATATTGCCAGAGAAATTCCCAGGTTTAAGTACCCATCTAATTTTTGGCAAGTAAGAATAAAATAGTTTTTGTAATTCATCTTGAATGAATTTTACCCTGGATATACTTAAAAAATTTAACTGGGTTGTATTCATTGGACGTTTTGGTAGGTGGCTAAGAGTCATCAGTCTTTAGCATATGAGATATATTTCGTATGTGGTTTTTTTTTTTTTTTTTTTTTAGAAAAGGTTTTATTGGAGTAAGAGATTAATAAGACATATATCTGTGTAATTACTTGTAATAACATAATTATTCATACTGAAGGCTCAATATCTGAAAATGAACAATCTGAATATTAGAGGCCTACACTAGGATTTGGAGGTGAACTGTGAATTGTAATTATCTTTTTTATTGTGTTTTGGTTTTGCTAGATTTTTTTTTTCTACTGGAACTTGCGAAAAACAAGTCAGTTTATTCAAGGACAAGTTTGAATTTAGTAGGTTTGATTTTGGCAAAGGGACTAAGAAATAGCTTGGTAAAGAGTTTCTGGCACACAACAGGCACCTCGTAGAATTCCTGCCTACTAGGATGTCTACAGCTCTCATCACCTCCCTTCCATTTAGCTGGTTCATGATTGTTTAAATCAGTCAAAGATATCTGACAACTTTGCCTGTAGATAAATTTTATGAATTTAAAATTTTTGGCATGATTATGTACAGTTTCTATTTCTAAACTCCACAGAAATTAATCAGGGCTAGTTAATATGGTGCAAGTCCACAGAGACTGCAGCCTTGAATCTGCTTATGGTTTCTATGGGATCTTCAAGAGCCATGATGTGGCTTACTGAAATTCTCGGTAAAGTAATTCCATAATCATTTTATTGTGTTTGAAATAATGGGTAGCTACTAGCAGTGTTAGTTTGATTGCAAAGAAGAAATCTCTTCCCTTGACACCAGCAGACAATTTCATTTTATCCCAACAACAGGATTTGGCTTTTTCTATTCAAGTGTTAGGCAAATTCTGGTAGGTATTAAATAATTCTGCAAAGCAACTCCACAGAGCATGCCTTTATTTGCCTTAATCGACATGTAGTTCATGTAGAGGACCTTTAAAAAGGGGGAAATAATGTATTTTCTAAATTATTTTTTAGCATGGGTACTCTAGTTTTATATTTCTATCTACAGAATAAGGAAACAAGACAAAGTTTTCTTTGTCTTTCCATAATTTACGATGCCTATCATCTGCTGGTCTTTTAAAGTACATGTTGTCCTAAGCGGCTTCTATGATAGGTGCTCATTTTTCTTGATTGATATTTTGTCTACTTACCATCGGGCTGGCAAAATGTAAGAAGCAGAGGTTAGTTTAAATCCCAGACAGAGAGAGATTTATGCAGTATAAATAGAAAAGCAAGTAAATCTTTCTGCCTTTACTGTAACACACACAGAAGTGCATGCTGTTCTCTTAACATCCTTGTGGGCAAGAAAATGTTCTCAGTAAACAGAAAAAGAAACAACCAAAAAGACAGTGATCTGTGATTGAAGGTAGTGCTGGTATTTCTGGGATTTTGAGAAAAGCACTTATTCTGTCTGACTTGCAGGATATTCACAATAAAACATCTAAGCCTGTGGCCATTTTAATAAGGAGAGTTCCCCAGTCTGCCAAAGGCTTTATGATTCTTTCAGCCTTTCTTTTTTGTTGTTGTTGTTTTTTCCTTTTGTGAAATGTGTTGTGGATACTATATAACTAAATAAGTTCAGTCGGTATAGATTTTTCAAAACAGAATTGCAGCAGTGGCTATATCCTTTTCTGTGTTAGTATATTGATTGTGTTTCGGCACTGTTACTGGGCTGAACTCCCATAAACTTTGGTAAGGAATCTGGACACAAGCCAGGATGTGGAACTTAGTGGCGCTGATGAATGATTTGAGCCTTTCAATGCTCTGCAGGTGAATATCCACACTCATAAATCTTGGGTACCAGTGTGCATTCGGCACTGAGCGTGAGATACTGTTTTTTCATTTGAGAGAAGTGGAAGGAGTCTAGGAGTATGCAGTAAAAACATCTGACTCATTCTGCAGAAAGAGACAGCTAGAAAGCAGTGATGGGAAACAAGACTCCTGGCTTGTATAATTCTAATTTCTCAGATTTTTTTCAGGAAGCACATGTATTCTTTAGAAAAAAACTGTCCACATGACCAAGACTCAGGTGCCTGTAGTGCAGATGATGCACATTTCTATGGCCTTCACCTTGAGAGTGGGTTAGTGCTTGCAAAATATACTCCAAAAGATGTGTTTCTTGGTGAAGAACGATTAACAAGTTGGGAACTGAGGTAACTGGAAAAAAAAGTACTGCAAAGTCTAAAGCCCCTGTGTAGTCATGTTTGTTTGAAGGCTCATGTCTACAAATCAGTCCAAAATTAAAGAGGTTTATGGGTCCCTTTCTGAAACTGAACACTTAACAGAGATGCATTTACCAGTTGTTTCTGTGTTCTTTGGCTTCCCATGGAACTTCAAATCCAACTCTCTCACTGCATATCTTCAAATGAATACCTGACTTTGGGATGGCAGCTGCCACTAATAATTTCATTCTTTCTACTCTTTCTATGAATACTTCACGATCCCCATAGTGAAGGTAGAAATACTGTCTCTCTTCAAAAAAACAGAATTTACCTAGTAACTGGCTTGAGACTCTTGGAATCTCTTCTGGGAAATGAAACTATAAAAAAATTCATTAAATTCTGGATCAAGTGCAAAGAGAATTGTTTGGAGATTGTCTTCACTAAAGCTAGTAAACAACAAGCAATATCTCTGGGGAAAAACTTTTAAAAAACCCCCAAAGAATTCCATCTCAAAACAATGCAAAACTCTACCACAACACTACAGTGTACAAATTTTCCCCAGGAGAGAGCTTTTAATTGTGTTGCCTAGTGCACAGGGTTGGAATGCACTCTGAAAATGTACAGTTAGAGGATGTGTATGGAGTAATCTCTCTCTCTCCCTCCCGCTTTTAATTCTTTTGCATTTGAATTTCAGTGTTTGAGTCTGCTATGAAACCAGACCAGTTCCTTGTTCCATTTTAATTCTGGATGAACTTTTTTGTTTTGTTTTGTTGTTGTTTCTTTAGCTTGTTTAGAAGTTTAGAAGTTTTAGAAAGGAAATAAAGAAATTAATACTGTAGGGGCAAAGTGAGAGTAAAAAGGATTTTTTTTTTTTTTTACCTTTGAAGAGAATCTGGGACAACTTATTTTGCATGTGATATTGTTCTTTGAATGTGAATGCCACCTCCATAGTGATAAATAGGAGTGATAATTATTTCTGCACTTCGCTACCATTTTGACTTACCATATTTGGTTGCAAGAGGTAGGCAATAATCTACCATGAATACTGCTTATGATACTACATCTAGTGTCTCTGAGTTCTTCCTGAGTCTCTTCAGAAAGAGAATAGTTTTGTCTCTTTGCCAAAATCATGCTGCCAGTTGTACATCCTACTGTTTCTTTATTGCAGCATTTTCTGAATACATTTTCAGTGTTCCAAATTACTGTTAATATTTTCACAGTTATGTTGGCAGTTACCTCATTTATTACTATTAATTTGGTCAAATAAATGTCCAGATAAGATTTAAAGAGTGAATATCTGCATTTCAACAGTTGTATTTGACAGTTAAGGCCAAGAATGACATCTAATTTTTCTTCTGTCCTAAACAATTGACTTTACATGGTTCTCAAATGCTTCCTCAAGTTCTCTTGGTTATGAAAACTAATTCTTCTGTTATGAGGTTTACACTGCCAAGTGTATCCATTGATTTTTCAATCAAACCTTTTTCAGACCTTTTCAGTCTGTGTTATATTTGGCACATGAAATCTGGGAATACTTTAAAAATATATATTTTTTGATAATACAGACAGTGTGACAGTATATCCTAACTAGACATTTTTATACTGGCTTCTTTATAGCCTAGAAAAAGAATACTGGAATGGACACACACTAACTGCAGTTCATGGATGTCTACAAAGAAATTTGAGGGAAATTCCCCTGGCTTGAAGACAAGGTGCTGTTTAGTTTGTTGGCTTGATTCACCTAAGCCGTCAGTGTAGATTATTAATGGTGTGTTCATTTTGAAGACTGGCATAAGCTTTGTTCATTTTCCCAGTAGGCATGTATATTCAAATTAAAATAACCAGTCAATTACTTTAAAATCAATAAAAATAAAAGTAGGGGATGTAATTAGGTATATTTTTGCTGTTTTCAAGTTACAAGTATATGCTCTATTTTATTGTTATATATGGAAATTTCAGTATTTCTCTTTATATATTTCTCTTCAGCCCTTTCCATTATGCTAATAATTATGTGTTTCACTAAGTTGGATTACGACAGATTTTCAAATGGTAGGTCCTTATATCCTATATCAACGGAACCAGAACTTCTGATGAGCTAAGTTATTTACCTAGGGAAACCTTGTAGTGAGTGTGATGAATTTTGGCATAGGTTGGCTGTACAGTTGTAGAAAGCAGAATTGTGCTAGATTTCTATTGTTTATGAATGAGAAAGTCCAATTCATGTGAGTCTTAGAAGGAATCATGCCATATTTTAATTACAGGAGAACTCAAGAAACCCACAAATGGTTTTGAGTGCTCATTAAGCTAAATAGGTGTCGTGTATAGTAAGAAATTCTGTGCAATTATGAGTTTAAAATCTAAATAGATCATTCATTTTAAAGCATTCATGAGATGAGAAAACTGCAGTATGGAGGCCTCAACTGATCTGCTCTCAAGCTGAAGTCTGCAACAGAGAGCTGCAAACTGGTCCTGAGTTCCAGCTTAGTGTGTTACTACATAGGGCTTTTCTTTGCTGACGGTGTTTGAAAGGATATGATAAATATGATCAATCTGAAAAGCTTCATGTGGAAGTTGTGGGGCACACAAACCTTTAGCTCATTACTTTTAAAAACTTCTGTAGCTTGTACTAAGGTAGGCTATGGAGATAAATGGGGGGAGATTAAATTGGAGAGTTTTATACTTGAAAATTTAAAATTTGTCCATAATATCTCATTTGAAACAGGATTTTATTTTACTTGGGTTGGGAATTTATTGGGAATTTCTTCTAACAGGAAAAAAAAATAAAAAAAAATATCCTTTTTTATTTTTAGTGCAAATTCTCGAGATTTGTGTTGTTTTTCATGCTTTAGCCCTTTGTATGAAATTGCATAATTGCTAAAAGAAAGTTGTCTGGTTTAGTTTTTGCTTGTGGTAGGGCGATGAAGCAATTTTCTGTTTAGAACATGGAACTATGATGTCATTTAGAGAGATAATGATACATTTTTTTTTCACATATTACACACTTATGGGAATATGTGGAAAGTCCTGTGTATTGCAACAGATAGGCTGAATTTCATTTGCAAAAGCAAACAAATCAGTTAATTGAAATTGCCTCATTATAGAAATTCTTAAGCAGTAAAAAGTACCTTTTCCTAATTAGATTGTTTGAAAGTTGCTTGTGTGGCTCTGGAAGCAACTGATTTCTCTCAGCTCTGGCATGAAGAAATATTGGCGCATTATTAGCACACTTTCTATGGCTTGAAAATTTTGTGATTGTATGTTTCATAAAATGAAGCTTTTAATGGGAAGATTAATTCCCATAGAGAACTGGAATCCAGTTCATTTGCTGTCTTGCACCAGATGCTATAAGGAGGCAAGTAGTTTCTAGCTCTCTGGTAAACTACTTGCTTTTGATTACATGGCTGATTGATAGGATGCTGGCTACCCATCTGCATTTTATTCTAGTACGGTGAAGTGGAAGACATTGTATAAATTTTCATCAGACTTCATACAATAGTTGTAAAAACTTTGGTGACTGATAATCATGGAAGCCATATAATGTCTTACATTTGCTTTATCATCTTTAAGGATAGATATAAGATTTTCTTTACCTCATGCTCAGCATAATTTAGAGACTTGATTAACTGCTAAACAGTGCGAATTGTGGGGATTGATACTCCTATTTGTTCAGTATTGCAGAAAAACCTCACAGATTACACTTTTGATTTATCTGAGGGTGTGTTTTGAAATAAGCTGTGTGATAACCGAAAGTGAGCATTCTCATAAAAACATACTTGACCAAAGGAGCCATCTACTGTGGGCTCTGCTGTGAAATATGTACCTATCCTTTCTTATTTCCTCTCTAGTTTATCAGCACTGCGGAAAACACCTGTTCTCTCTAGGCAGCTATCCAAACTTAGATGGCAACTGTGGAACATAAGAAGCAGAGTATTACTTGCATTCTTGGCAGCTATAAATATTGGGATATTTTGTCCTTAACTCTCTATACCTCCTAGGACCTTTTTTTTTTTTCATATAGAAAATAGAGTATTGAAGATCCGCATCTGTAGCATGTTTTCTGAAGCAAAGTAGAAAACAAAGACCTAGTTTGTAGGACTCTATATAGGATTTATAACTCTTGTGTTTACTTTGGTTTTCCCCACAAATTAAAAGTGATTTGTTGAGCAACATCACTGTTAAATATGTTCCGCTGAATAGAAAAATTACACCGGTTTTTATATATTGATCTTACATCTGAACATTTGAGGCATTATATCACAATCTCAGTAATGTTTGTGTCCTGTGGGTGATATTTTATTGCTGCAACAAGACATTACGTGTACACAGCGAGGTTATTTATGGTTCATTGAGCCATAGAAGTTAGAAATGGAAAATGACCTATTAGCTCATCCCGTCTATCTCCCCACAAAGAAAAGAACATTTCTGTAATTGCACATTGATGACAGTTAGACATACAGCCATGGCAACAGGGCCATGACTTTCGCAGGGCAAATGTGCAGCCCTATTGCTTGACCGTAAGAGTGCAACATGTTTACAATTTGGTGCACTGTGTTAACTAATAAAACTGTAGTACTGGTATGCTAAAAGCACTAGATCATGTTGAATTTACCTTATCTTTTGTATCATCTAAAATATGTAATTCAATTTCGTATTTGGAACAGATAGCCAGAACTGCTCCTGTAAGAGAAAGCTAAAATCTGATGGCTTTCTATTAATAATGATTTTTATTCACATCAGTGAGGATTGTAAACAGCATTATGTTATATATTACATTACAAAGTAACCTGTAGCTAATGTATGCTAATCATGTGCTTTTGCTGGTCTTTTTTTCCCAAATGCCTGCTGCAGTAGGCAAAACTAGGATGTTGTTAGCTCTTGTTAAAACAAGATAGGTTTGCACTGATGGTATAAGAAGGGCAGATGATACTGTTCAAGACAACTGAAAAGTCTCCCTCCACAGGCATCAACAGAATGGAAATAGTAGACCTAATAGAGTTTTCAAATATGAGGATAAGAATCTGTCCTTCAGAAAGCTCTCTCCTTCCTATCCCCAACTGTAGACACAGCATGTTAGAGAAGTGGAAAAGCATTCACTCTAATTTCTAAGGGGAAAAATCCTGATGATAAGTTATTAATTAAATTGTGCTTGAAGGAGATTGTCACAAAAGAAAAAGACTAAAGCCTCCTGAAGCCTTCCTGGAGATGTCATCACCGAGGACCATTTAAGGTACCCTAGTCATATTTCCAGAAGGGTGTGTGTGTAGAGGGGTCTTCCCTATATCCCGTATTGCACTTGTCAATCAAGGAAAGTTATTCTGGATAGCTAGAGCATTTCCAAGGAGAGTGGACTCTGTGTAGGTGACTGAATTGAGCATGAGCTCCTGTTTATTGCCAATGGAGATCTAGTCAACAGACTCTCAGGCTCCTTTAGTGAGCTCTCCTACCTCTGGTCATTAGACTTGTTCTCCTGGTTCTGTTTGCTGGCTTGACTAGATCTCCACCAGAGGGGAACTTAGATAGCTACACATAGACATGTGAATAAATGTGTCTGAATCTCTTCTTGGGTTACTCATGGTGGGATGAAATGAAGGGATTCCCCATAGAGGACTTCAGTTGCTATCGTCATTCTTGGAAAAGTAGCATTGAGAAAATTCACTGCTAAATTTCTCACAGATTCCATACCAAAATATGTTAGAAGACCAAGTTGCTATTATAAAGAAAAAGGCAAATCAAGCTTATGACTTTATGTTTTCTGCTTGTTCATTTCTAAACAAAGCTCTTAGCATAAGGCTGAACTGATCTTATGCTCTTAGCATAAGAGCAAGTAGAAATGTAATCGAATTTTGTATGTATGATAACTTTAAGATCATAGCTTAGCTTGAGTTTCTTCTGTAAAGTTTAATGAATTGAATTTGAATAGGAGTTTTAAGAGTCCCCTGCTTCTCATCTATCCTCTTGAAAATTACTAGTCAACTAAATCTAAACATTCAGCACTAAAGCCATTAATTTGAAGAGTAGTATACTAAGGAAATTTGGGAAAATACTGCAAAGCAATTCCCATAAATTTTACTTGAGAAGTTTAACTTTTAAATCTTGTTTCTTTCTCTCTCTCCTCCCTCTCTCTCATGCACCCACACACACACATCAGGTATCCACATTTGAGATAGGAAGAGCAATATTAACAATTTGGTGAATAATTTATGTGAAAGATTTTGAATTTAAGAAGAACTGAAGCATTTTTTATTTGAGAAGTTTCAATAGAATTTTTTGCAATCTAATATAAAAAGGTCCACCACATACATAACATACATAGACCTTGTTTAACTCTGTAATGGCAGAAAGATTCTGATTCAATTAAGTTATTCTCCAGCAAAACTTGCAATATATATCTGTAATGAAAAATGAATGTTATTTTTCCATTTTCCTTTTGGAGAAAATGTACTATGGCTCATTAGGATTTATGGGTTATTCTCTCACAAAAAAAGTAATAGGCAGCAAGATAGAGATTCTAAAGGTGCCAGACCAGCAGCAGTGGCTGATATGATATTCCTGGATTTGTGCCTAAGAGGGATTCTAGTATCTAGTATTCATGCAAACAAACAACGAAGTGATTTACTTTTTTTATTTTCAAGATCCTGCTTTCTCAGAAGGTTTGTCTGGAGTTCTTCTGAGCCAAAGGGTGACTTGTGTTGTTTTTGGCATAGAAGGGTCTGCTGATATTACTATTAGATGATTGCATATAAAATAAGGATGAAGGGAAACATGATATTTCTACAGGGTTCCTGTCATAACCAGATCGTAACTGTATGAATCTCTTATTCACAGATGGTAGGGTAGATCACTAACTTCTGATTTTATTTATGCTTTCACATGTGTCTCACAGAGGGAGAAAGCAAAGAAACCATCCTGGGGTGGGCATATGATATTGCTTATTAGCCCATAGTAGGCCAGCACAGATGGTGCTGGTGAGAATATACAAAACAATAGGTTTGCCTATGAGTGGAATAATTATCTTCACCTTTCTGGGATCTACAGAAGGAACTAAAACTGATTAATCCAGGGTAGAAGAATTCCTGATCAAGAGAATAGCCACAGTTTAATGTGTAAGATTTCCATTATAGCAGAAATAGAAACATACTGAATCTTAAGATGAATAAAACAATAAAGGAAAATGCTCCCTTTAAAAAATCAATAGGGAATTCTGTGCTAAAATCACCTTAGCATATATACTGTGTGTTATGTCTGGCTGCCTAATTGTACTATTTTTTATGTGACTAAAAATTTGTAGGGAGCCTTATGTAAATATGCACATCAATTTTTATTACATTTATAAGCAACAAGAGCTTATGCAAAGCCATAGGAGGTGATAAATACGCTACTGTATTCCATTTCCCAGTATGTATGTGCATATTTCATCTAGGGATTTGACCATGGTATGTCCTTCATGATTTTACCTCTAGCTGTTGTCATAAATATTCCTGCTGAGTGCTAACAGCAGAGAAGGCTAAGCACGATTCATTGCATCTTCCCAGTCATATAGGAATTTCCCAATTGCAGAAGATCCAATTAGTATCTTAAAACCTCTGATGTATTTACTGCAGATGCTGTAATCTCTGCACAGCCTAGAATACCAGCTGTGTATTGTCAGCAGTATAAAGTCTGCTCAGTACAGGCTGCAAACATACTATAGCACTTGGAGACAAAGTAAAATGTCTCTAAAATATTTTTTTTTATATATTGACAGACTTCGTTGACGAGAAGGTTTGTTCTGCATTGCTGGAAGTGAGAATTCTGGAAGTTAGCCCTTCCTTTTCCTTAACTAATAGTGAGGGTGTGCTTCGAGAATTTAACTTTTGTAATAATTCTGCTTCAGTAACTGGAAAACTTGAAAATCCTTAAGAAATAACATTTGTGTTTACAGATTTGTGGTGTCATTTGGAGAAAGATGCTATTTATTCTTCCTATCAAAAATCAAGAACTGGTCTTCCAGCTGTTCTATTTCATTTTCATGAGTAAGTTTCTCTTGTGGTAGAAGGGTTACTATGGCTGATGGAGAAACAGTGACTTGTTTAAGAAAGGAGAATTATTTTGAAATTTACTGCACCAGAATGACAATTTGTATTAGTATATTCCCTGCACAGGCTGGGCAGTCATTTTTAATTTGTATTTTATCTCTTATTATTACTACAGCATGACTTTATCAGGAGAAAAGAGCTATCTTGAAGTCCATTAATTCTAGCTGTATTGCTTTTGAGTTTTTCAGTAGTCCTGCTATTGGTATAACCTGACTCATAACAGCAGGCATAAACATCTAGAATCCAGTAACTGCCTGGAGAGTCTCACTAAGATTTGCTAATGAAAAAGACAGCTTCATTGAAATGTAAAACTTTCAGAATAGCATGATAAATGAGCACATGGGAAGTTGATTGGTCAGTAAAAGGAAAAACAGGCAGACTTATTTGAACAGAAGTTTTGTTTTTGGTTTAATTTCATACCACTTTTACCTTCACATATATCTGGAATAAACTGTCAACTATCATACCAGCATTACTGTAGCACAATTGCAAAATGGTATTGATTCAGAGTCTTATAAAACTCTTCGTGACCATGGAAATCATGTTATCATTACAAACATGTAAACACATGAGTGTGTGTGTGTAAGAGAGAGAGGAGTACCTGTGTTCATTTTTGTGCGTTTAAGCTTGGTTTGAAATTATTTGTCTTATGGAGAGCAACTGAAGTAGTATACTTGACCTCAGGATCAGAAGTACACATTATTGATAATATTCATCAAGTATTAAAAAAGCGATGTAAATAATGTAACCTTGTATAAACCTGTAGAATTATGTAAAATACAGGTCTGATTTCACAGCTATATTTATCTCACTGTAGTTCTTCTGTAATTTTAAGGACAATGAACATTTTTTTCAAACTCAGAAAAGGAAAGTTCAAGAAATGTTATTAATGATCATCTTGCCTCCTCTGGGAAATTCCTGATTGAAGTATTTTGCATAATTCTATCCTCAGCATACATTCTTGCTATGGAAGCAGAACAATTCAACCATTCTTCAGTTTTTTCTTTAGCATTTTTTTTCTACCCTGTCTGTGATAACATCTTTTATTACGGTGCTTTGTCAATATTTCTGTTGTACAACTCCAGTTTTCCAGAAGTAACATTTCAAAACATCTACTCGATTTAGTGAAAAGTTTCATTATATGCTGTTCATGTCTTCGAATAGTTCACAGCCATCCCATGCTACAAAAGCTCCAACACTTAAGGTTCCATTTTCAAAGAGGCATTCTAGGTTACTTGTCATTTCAAAGCTGATACAATGCCATTGCCTTTGACAGAGTTAAGCCTAATATAAATAGTGAATATTTATCCCATCATTCAATAATGACACAGATACCTCTAAAATTCTTGTTGTTCCTTACTGCTCTCTCTAGGTTACAAGTTTGGGGTGTTTAAATTTTTGGAATGCTAAACTCCAGATAGCTTCATCTTAATTCTTCAAACATGTTGAAATATATAAATCCAAGCAAAATCCATGGGATTTCAGATGGGTACTTGGTGACTGAAGTGCTAGATATATTGCTCCTTTGTAAATTTAGAACCCTAACTTTCTGGAGACAAGCACATAGTATAAACATTAGGAGTAGTAAAGAAGGCAACCTGGAACTTGTGAAATGTAAAAAGATAGCAGCCCTGTGCAGGCAAAGAAATAACTACTTTCATACTAAACATGCTTTTGCTGTGTGACACAGACTAAACTGACACAGCATACATAAGGACAAAAATTATTTAGATCATAATTTAGATCATCAAGAAAATATTTGATTGCCTATTGCTGAAATTTTGTTAGAGAGTTAGGAGCTCCAATTGAACATTCTGAAGTTAATCTCTTACAGAAACTCATTCTGAAACAAACAACAACAACAAAAAGACCTTAGAAATAGTTTATACTCACTTAGCAAATTTTCCTGTTAAATCTCTTGAAAACACTAAAACAAGTGAGAAAATTAAATTGAGAGCACAGCAGCTTGCATGAACAAAACATGCAATCACATCCATAAGTAGCTGTTATCATGGAAAGAGTTAGTTGATTGAGTATGAAAGGGCACACTGTGTTCACTGCAGTGGTCATCAGGATGGCCCAGGAATCTGCTCCTGGCTTGTTTCTATCAATGTCTGAAAAAAATTAGTGACATTAAAGTGGAAGGTAATTATATGAAAGGTATCAACTCCTAGCTTAGTATAAAAATAATCTGTGACCCATGTATACATTTCAGTCTTGTAAATAAGGAAAACCTTGTCATTACACTGAAATGTCTTGAGAGGATGGAAGGAATGCTGGCTTTGAAAGTATGGGCAAAAGTAATTCATTTTCTAGTCTGTGTTTCTTTCCTTATGCATTTCTGATAGTGGAAGTCATTCTGGAAGCAGCTGTACTTCTCAAAATGATAAAATTTTTGCTTTGGCAACTTTCCATCTGGCACAATACTTTGTACAACCTTAGCACTGCGGATGTTTTGAAGCTGAAGTGATAAGGCAACCTCACTCCACCCATCTTTCAGAGACTGCAGGCCATAACTGTCACACAGCTGGTAGTCAAAAACTACGAGGTTTCGAGTCAGCGTGAAAGCTATCCCATCAGCAGACGCAGTCTACTCCTTTGTTATTCCTTCATCTCAAGTAAACACAATGAGAGGATTTTTCCAAGAAAGAAATTTAGGCCATTCGAGCAAATACCTCAAAAGATTTATGTGCTAGTTGTAGAGGACAGTTCATGCTCATGGATATAAATAAGTAGGGGCCAGATGAAGATGTGGTTACATATGTAGTTGAGGAAAACTGACAGATATCTCCGTTCCCCAAAAATACTCTCAAAACCATAAAATCCCTTTGCTAAAAAGTGGTTTAGTTGACTTTGATACCATGTTCATCAGAATAAATATAAATGAAAATATAAGATTTTAAAACATGAGATAGTCCTTTATTTTAAAGCTATTGAGACTTCCTTTAAGAAGAAACTTGGATGGGTAGCAGCATTGGTAGCTCCCAGCAAGCAGAAGAATTTCAGTAGATGATGCTTTCCCTCAAGCTGCCCTGATCCAACAGATCAGCCTGTTCTTAGAAGCCACCAGTGCCAGATTGATTCCTGTCAAATCCAGCCTTCCAGTGGAGCACCTGACATGGGTGTGCATTGCCTCTACCCCAGACTGAGCGATTATGCTTTTATGGGCCTTCCTGTCTTTAGTGTACTGTTCTGTGACTGTTTGTATTTGACAAGGTATCACATTCTGTTTTTCTCTTTGATCGATATTACTTCATGTGTTTTGCTGTAGACAGCTGCTCTTGGAAAGTATCATATAGTCTTTTTTATACAGCTTAGACAAGATGCACACTCTAAAAGACAAAACCATATCCTCACAATCCAAGATGGTGAGTGTCTGCGAGGTGTACTGTGCCTAAGAACTGATGAGCAGATGGATGAGGAAACAGATGCTGCAGGGATGAATATCATCCTTGCATCCTTGTTTCTTGCCACCAGCTATGCCAATTTAGAAATACCTTTGTAAACATAACCTACGGAGTGCAGGAGATTTCTCTGAATATCTGAGTGTAACATACTGCTGATGCTTTATTTATTCTTGGTGACTAAAAAGGTCATGTTCTATTTGATGATCTAGCAACTGAGTCGATGTATCAAAGCACAAAGATTTCTGTTGTTCGGGGACCTGATGGTCAAACTCCACAATTATGGAAGCTTCCTAACTGTAAAATCACTGATTTTAATAAGGTACCTCAGATAGATAGATTGACAACTGTGTAAATGAAAGAGGAATTTCGTTTATTGGTTCTCTAGCTAAGAGTTGACATTGTATCTGCAAGACAGGCTGGTTTCTTTGTCAATAAGAGGTTTTTATAGAAACAGGCAATCTCTGCTACTATGGGCAAAGAAAAGCATTGCCTAATCAGCAGTTTATTAGTGTGTATGCAAGAGAATTACAGACACTCATCTGTGTCTTAGGAAAAACCTTATACTGTCAGTACCAATATACTGTGCATGTGCAGAAATGTTATGGGGTGGTTTGGGGGTCATATGTGAACTGGATATGAATTGCAGTAATATGGACACTCTGTGAGACCAACAACAGGGTATCCATTAATGCAAGAAAAGTTTTAAATCAGTTTTCTAAGTGCTGCCAAAACCATTTCTTCTATTTATAAATAGAGAGGGTTGATCCTGCAGTGACCTTGGGCAGTAGTAGCAGGAGCTGTGGGTGTTACTGTGCTGCTCAACTGCTACTGCTGCAGTCAGGTCCACTGTACACAGGAGTGACTGGAAACGCTGTTCTAGTTACTGGGAAGTTACTGAGTGCCCGATTAGGGGAATATGGGAGTTCAGATGGTTAAAATGATAAAAGTTCTATTCAGAATGTTTCATCTGTGTTCATAACTCTTTCAAAAAATATTTACTATAGGCTGAAAAGTGTCAGGCTACATGTCATCTCTACAACATTTAAGACTTATCTATGACTAAGACTTACTTCATGTCTGCTTTCCCTTATTTTTCTCTTTGTTCCTATGTCTTTTATGGAGCTGTACTTTGGATTCATAGCCTCTTTTTAATAAAGATGGATGAGCTAAACAAGTAAGGGGGGCTGTAAGGGTCTGAGTTAGATCATTGTCTACCAATTAGGAGCCTGTGTAATTACATCACTAATTGTTAAGAATCATATAAATGTACTGCATGAAAAGCTAATAAACGAAGTCAGTTCCAGCTTCTATGAAGTTGATGTCTGGCATTCCTGACCCGCTCCAAGCTGCAACAAGTGGCGCCCGAACAGGGACAAGATTCCGAACAGGGACAAGATTCCGAACAGGGACAAGATTCCGAACAGGGACCTGGCACAACGGTGCGGGATTCCGGAGGACGACATACGGGTGCAGCCAAGTGATCCGACCAAGAAGGTGGACCGGAGCGGGTAAGCCGGCCGTGATTGCGCACACGGAAAAGACGGCGTCGGGGGGCGAGAAGCTGGGGCCCGGGACAAAAAGTCGACGTTGGGGGGCGAGAAGCCGGGACCCGGGACGAAAAGTCAGCGTTGCGGGGCGAGAAGCCGGGACCCAGGTTGCACGTGCAAGAATAGAGCGAGAAGCTGTGGTACAGCTGCTGCAGGCGAAAAGAGAAGCAGCAGTGAGTACGAAAATGGAGCAAGAAGCTGCTGTACAATTGCTGCTGGACTTATTAGCAAAGAGGGAGGCAGCAGTGAGCATGAAGAAGCTGTATGAGCTGTATAAATGGGCTAGAGACAAGGGACACTTGCAAAGACCCAAGCTGAAGCGAGGGGGTTCTGAGCCCCACCGTCGCCCAAAGGACATCACAGGGCCACCGCCAGATCGTGAGCCTCCCGAAGCTGCGAGCAGTGTACCTGTAAAAGCCTTTGCGAGCACTTCAGGAACGGGACCGCCACGCCACCGAAAACCGCTGGTGTCTGGAGATCCATTGCCAACCCCCCCCGCCTGCGTCCTCATCTGTGCCTGTGGCGCCTGCACCATCTGTGCCCCCACTCCCGGACCGCCCCGTCGTGCCTAAGAACGGCCCGGCTGGGTCCAGGACTTGTTAGATCAGCTTGAAAAAAGGAGAAGGGGGGCCAGGGAAGAAAAGGCGAATGAGATCAAGGAGACTTATGTTGCTGAGGGCTTGACAACAGCCAGGAGGGAGGTGCAGGGGGATTTGATCCATCTTTTAAAGTGGGGGTTGAAGAATTGTAATGCTTTAAGTGAGGACAGAAACCGTTATTAGGGCTATTATTTCTGTTTGCTATGTTCATCTCTATTATGTGTTGTATCCTTCGTATATTGATGCCGAAACGAGGTATGGTTGAAAGGTGGAAATTTGTATGATCTGTAGAGTCATAAAACTATTGTGCGAAATAGAATCCAAGAGCTTGAGAAAGTAGATGTTTGCCTGCCCAGGCTGAGAGATAAGGAGCATGGAGGTGGCTGCCCAGCCAGGCTCAGAGCCGACCTCCTCCAAAAGCAGCTGAAGGCGGCTGCTCGACCAGGCTTGCAGCCAACCTAACTGCAAACATCCTCTAAATTAATTTGAAGGTAAAACATCCGAGAGGGAGGGAGATGAGAAAGGCAGGACCCTTGGACTGACGGCTGAGACCACTTACTGGTATGCGCACCTGCGCGACCAGGAGGAAAGGTTATGGGACTGAAGGTGGAGTTTGTCCGCCCCCTGGTCTGCCTGCTGGCACGTACTGGCCCTACGTGGCAGGATGCACCGGGCATAAACAGACAGTGCAGAGAGAAAGGGGGGGTGAGACTCCTAACACTGAGACCCACGTTGTCTCTGCGGGGACGCCCGCCGCGTTAGGAGTCTGTCAGCAACCCTCTAATCTGCCAGCTCAAGAGAATGTTCAGTCTCAATGTCCTGCCGACAAGTATTACCTCACGAGTAATTAGGCATACTTTGCTTCTCTAACGTGCTTTCACCTGAATAGCCGTAGCAACATTTTTCTGTGTGATTATTGCCGAATCCCAAACCCATTCGCAACCTAATTGGCAATGAGGATGGGACTTGGCAATTGAGACAGTGGAACTCACTAGTGGAGTGCACAGCTACGTGAGGTCATGCCACTGGATAGAAACTGTGTTTGTGCTGTTTGCGTGTGTGGTCTTTAGATCTTTATTGTGTAATATATATATATCAGCAGAGAGGGCTGAATAAGCACAACAGGAAAGTGCAGAATTTGAAAGCGGGAAAGCCAGGAATAACTCAGACTATGGCACCCCCCCGCCCCCCAACCAGTGGAGGATTGGGAGCCGTACTCTGACTTGTATCCTTGGAAAGAGACTAGGGAAGTACTTCAGCATGGGAAACAAGAATGAAGCGACGGCCAAGCTCCAGTGCAACTGGCACGGAAGGACCTGCAACAGTCCTTACAAATTGTAAAAGCCTCAATGCTACTGGAGCGGGGGCCTCCTTAATATATAGAAATCCCAAGCAATTTCTGGGGAGGAAACCAAATTGAAGCTATGCAAACATAAATAGAAATGGAAATCGTGAACCTTTCAAAATGATTGGGACATCTTAATAATCGATTTGAAAGATTGTTTTTTCACCATACTATTGCATCCTGAGGACCATGACATAGTGGAACGTATGAACCAAACGCTGAAATGCCAGCTATAAGAAAAAAAAAAAAAAAGAAAAAAAAAAGAAAAAAAAAAGAAAAGAGAGAAAAAAAAGGAAAAGAAAAAGAGAAAAAAAAAGAAAAAGAAAAAAAAGAAAAAAAAAGAAAAAAAAAGAAAAAAAAAGAAAAAAGGGAAAAAAAGGAAAAAAAAAAAAAAAAAAGAGAGGAGAATTGGGAATTATGCCTGCAGAAAAAATGGCAAGAGCAGAATATGTTTTAAAATTTTTGAGATTATCCCAGGACAGCCTAGTCCCTCTGATGGTCAAACACAGGGCTGGGCTAAAGGGAGCCCTGACAGAAGTAAAGTCGGGTCCGTGTAAGATGATGCTGAGAGACTGGAACATGGGAAAATGGATGGGACCTTTGGACTTGATAACCTGGGAAAAAGGGTATGCTTGTATCATTACAGATGCTGGAACCAGGTGGGTGCCAGCAAAATGGGTGAAACCCTGGCTGGAAGCAAACTTGCATACATCAGATGTAGCAGGCAAACAGCTGGTACCCTAGCGGTGGGAAGTGTGAGCCTGCAGAACATCATGAGAGGAAGAAGTGTCCTGTACTACTAAGCAGGCCTTGCTGGTACAAAAGAAAAAGGGGGAATTGTAGAGGGATGGCTAGAGAGCCGCGTACATGGCTGCCCAGCAGGCCTGCTCAATTCCAGCCTTCAGGTTTCAGTGAAAGAACAAAGGGAGTGCTAACTAGGAGATAAGAAAGTAGACCAAGGTCAGAGGGAATAAAAGAGCTGTTGAACTAAAAGGATGAGCTAAACAAGTAAGGGGGGCTGTAAGGGTCTGAGTTAGATCATTGTCTACCAATTAGGAGCCTGTGTAATTACATCACTAATTGTTAAGAATCATATAAATGTACTGCATGAAAAGCTAATAAACGAAGTCAGTTCCAGCTTCTATGAAGTTGATGTCTGGCATTCCTGACCCGCTCCAAGCTGCAACACTATAGGCTGAAAAGTGTCAGGCTACATGTCATCTCTACAACATTTAAGACTTATCTATGACTAAGACTTACTTCATGTCTGCTTTCCCTTATTTTTCTCTTTGTTCCTATGTCTTTTATGGAGCTGTACTTTGGATTCATAGCCTCTTTTTAATAAAGATAACTGCCATGAACTTAAGCAGAACTAATTTACATTATGTGAAAGAGTACTTATATTTCCTTATATTGCAACAACTTTTGGAGTTAAAATAAGCTGCTAGACTGTATAAAACATTTTTAAGTGAGAAATTTCCAGGAAAACAGTAGATTTGCCTTCAGAAGTATTAGTTCACAGATCATTAATTACCATGTTCTGCTAACACTAAACATTTTGTTTAGAAAACGCAAATGGCTATTTAAAGTTGCTTACCATCACATTAGAGGAAATACAAAGGATTTCTTCAAGTGTGATGATTCCAGGGAAGAAAAGAAAATATTGAAATTGCAAGACATAGTTAGTATCAGAAAAAAAAATAAATCTAAAATGACCTTGAATGTATTTCACCAGGCAAATAGCTGGAGTGGTGAGAGAATTGAATAAAGCTTCCCTCCACTATTTAGAGTATTGATAGCCCTAAGTACTTGGAAGGAGTATGTCATCATTTCATAAAAAGTACTGCATGATGTAATTGCCTGTGAAAGCAGAGGATCAGACTCTATGAACTTGGCAGTATACTCCTGTCCTAAGGTCATTTTTCCATTCTTTTAGCTTTAATCCCTGCTTTTATGTGAATGTAAATTTTCAGCAAGAGTACTGTATACTATGCTGTATTTTGGAGTAGGCAAAGGCAAAGGGAGCAAAGTATTGTACATTCAACATAAGGGCTTTGGGTTAGACCATGTGAAAAAGAGTAGTATTTTCATATTAGAGGCTGAATAATGTTATGATTAAACTGAAGTTAATGGTGTAGTCTCTTCTAGGTGATGAAATTTGTCTTCATCCATATTTAGGTGAACATGGCACATTTTATTGACTATGCTTATTTCAATCCTTATCTGCAGGATTGGCTTTGATGAAGAGTTTCTTTTTTCATCTTTTTTTTATCATATCTGTGATCTGCTGTTGAGAAAGCATCATCTTGAAAAAAACTGCTCACCTAAGTCACACTTGATGTGCTGTCCTGGACAAGATCTGTGTCTATTACTAATCTTCTGATTTACCTAGTCTCCTTGCAAAACCCTCTCTAAACAACAGTTGGAATTAGACATTATCTTCCAAGAGCTGGTAGTGTCCCAAAGTTTTATTTTGCATGAAAGTGCAGTGTACATCCACTTCCAAAGAACACCGAGTCTTTCCTAAAAGAAGATGAATGTTGGTTATAGTTTTGGCAATAGTTTGTTGGTGATAGTATAGGCCCACATTCTGGAAACAGATTAATTTCCCTTCTTGGGACAGAGTAGTTTCTGGCAGGGTATGGGCTCCTTGTTCTTGAACAAGGCCTGTAAAGATGCTCATTTATATTAAAGCCAATGAAAGGCATTATGAGATTTTTCTTTTAAATACTGGAGCAATTTACCTGTGCAGGAATTGCATTAACAAGAATAACAGCAACAACAAAGGATTTCATATTGAAATGGAATATATTTTTAGTGAAGACAGTTAAAATACATGAGTGAGTGTAAGGAAGAGACTTATGCTGCTCATCTCAGGTGTCCTGTCTGAGCTAGGGAACAGTGTTCAGTCACTGCTATTGATTTACTATCTACAGAGCAAGACTGGTTTACCTGAGACGGGTGTAGGTTTTTTATTTTAACTTACCAAAAGAGTTAGATTATTTTAGACAAAATATATCCAATCTAAAAATGAAAAATACTTTCCTTATATCAATTGTTAGCTATTCAGTCAATTTTTAATGTATTTTTTTGTGGTTTGATCAGGACTGGAGAACACAATATTTCTATACGACGTTTCCCTGTTCTTATTGAAAGAGTATTGTTTCTATACTATTAGATACATCCTTTTATTGGTATGTATGTTTAGTTCTTACTATTTGTAACAGAAAGTGTACCAAATGCACAACTAAAGTCAAAAAAAAAAAAAAAATAGATACTCTATAGACCTTATTAGAGTGTTTAAATGAACTGGTTCCAGTTGAGTTTGTTCCTTATTTGCATTTAGGAATGGGATTTTGCAGGCAGAAACACTCAAAGTGAATGTCAGTGCTATAAGGAGGAATATTTGCAGAATGTTTCAATTTATAAGAGCTTGTGTTTGATATAGGAGCAATTTATACATTCATCCAATTGAGAAATAGGTAACTACTTCCTCTTCCATGACATACATTTGTGCTATATATATATTTTGAATATTTGTGACCAATTCCTTAAAGAAAAGATATAAATACAGAGTAAACATGAGAAAACTGCGATCACTTCTGAAAAACCTGGAAATAAGAGAGAAGGTAAAAGCAATATTTTTCAAGTTATTCCTTCAACTCCAAAAGTAAAAAGTAGATCTCTCTCCAAAGGTTGTTTGGTTTTGTAAAGCTAAGATTAACAAAAGAATGGATTGGAGTTTTCTGTTACAACAAGCAGTAAAGTGCTGTGGAACAGCACACATTCTTTCTATTCTAATGTTGTTCTCAGTCTTGTGTTGTACTGCTCTCTTCCACACGGCAGTGCAAAATTGTTTGGCAGTTTGATTAGGAATGAGAAAGAAAACACTTTGCATAATCACTAGTTCCAGGTAGAATACAACTTACCCCAGAGTTGATCCCTCCTAGAAAGCTGATTTCCCCTCATTTTCACAATGTATATTTAAGGATCTGCAGCACTGATGATAAGGTTCTTGTAAGCACAGATGCTACTGGTGATTATTTAAAAATAATGTGTTTTCTGTTATATCATACAATGCTCTAGCAAGCCTTTTGATCAGTTTACCCAATACCATCCTGTCTGTTTGTGACAAAAATAATATTTCTTTACTAGTATATCCAGCTGATAAAGAGATTTATCACTTTATTTTGTTCTTCCTTGTGTATTGCGAAGAACAGTGATGATGAAAGAATTTCTGCCTGGCCAATCTTCTTCTGGTCTATTCACAAAATCCCCAGCAATGCAAGTGCGATTTACAATGGTCCTAGGAAAGGAATAATGAAGAGTTTTTAATTAATATTTCTATATTTATTGTAGCATAGCTTAAAGGTCATCTGCCTTCAGTCGTGCTGATTGAAGGAAGTGACAGTTGTACAAGCACATTTTAGGGTGTATTTGGTACAAACTAGATGGATGTTTAACTTCCTAGAAATACCATATAAATTTAATTGTTGCTGCATAAAACTTGCTACCCTGTCATTAGGATGCCCGACAAATGTGTCAGTAAAGCACCTTGCTGCTTCTCAGCCTGAATGGCTCAGTGAGCCTCTTGTAGAGAACAGGCTGGTCTCGCGCTGCTGCTACAAGGACCATCCGTTTCACTGTCCCACCCTTCTCTGACCGAGTCCACAGTCCGAGTTAGCCCCCTCTTCTCTGGCAGGTAACACTCATTTGTGCTCAGCCGGTCTTTGTGTCTCCTCCACAGTCTTGGAGCTAAGCATAAAACACGCTGCCTCTTTTTCTCCACCAAGCAGAAAGTATTAGTGGCAGAGAAGTCACCAGTTAGATACCTATTCCATGCTCACTTTCACTTGGTTTCAAGAGACTTGGTAGAGATAGATCACACTGCTCAGAATTGGGCTAGTTTGTGGAAAGGTTGTCAGAGCTGCTACTCTCTATCCATCCTTTGGAGTATTATAGCTGTAGATTGCAGACTGTCAATCATAGAGAGTTATGTACAATGTATTTTTTTCTATTTTATGCTTGCAAGTAGATAAAATGAAGGTTTGTTGTGTAGATTCAGTGTGTAGTTTTATATGCAAGAGCTGTGGGAGTAACTGTTAGCAGATCACAGCTTTAATTAATGCAATTTAATAGCCTGAAGTCATCAGTTCTGGAAGCTATTGATTTAGTCTGAATCATGCAATTTAGTTTTTAAAAGTTACCTAGGCTGCAAGAGCTACCCTGATTACATATTCGTATGCATGACAAGGTCATGAACCTCTTTGTAAAATAGTATTTTATAATATGTAAGCAGCAAAGCAAACATCTCTATATCGGTTTTTATTAAACTAGACTCTTAAAGCCTTTGTGAGGAAGCCTTTGTGCACTTCTAAGAGACAACTAAATTATCTTAAGGCTGAAGTGTATTAAAAATCTGCTAAAAAGCTCGGGCTGTCACAATCCTATTTGGATGTGTCATATGTCAGTCAAATTCCACTGCCTTTAGATAACAAGGGATTTATTTTTCCCTATGTGAAAAGGTCACACTCAGAGTCCAGTACTCCAGAAACTGTTTCTCAAACCCTGGCGCATGGAAGACCCATGTTCCTTAAAACTGCTGTTTCTTTAAGTGACCTGCAGTGTTCACACACATTTTCTTAAACTCACTAGCAAACACAGAAACTGTCAAAAAATACAAGTAATGCTTAAATATTCAACACTTTCTTTGCTGATGGTAAATGGAAATTAATGAAGTGGTTCAAGACAGCCCACAGAGGAGGGCTTTGTTTTGTTTTGTTTTGTTTTTCCTAATTGCTTTTAATGAAAGCATTGCCTAGTGAAGTTACAATTTTCAGAAGAAGCTAAAGGGATGGAAGGGTATACCTAATGAGCCTTGTGAATGATCTTTTCCCCATCAAATTCTATCCATCTGAAAAGAATACACTTCTCACAGTTACTTTAGTAAACGGAAACACTGGGGTTTTAAGAAACTTTAAAAAGGTCTATTCTACAATGTAAATTATCTTTCAACCTCTAAAGTATTGTTTCTCATTCTTTATCTCAGTATTTATCATACAAAGTCATACATTATCCTTGATAAAATCTTGTTCGTCAGGATGACAGGATGAATCATTATTGTGTAATGTTAGGATTTTTTTTGTCCTCCCTGAATCACTTGCCTGCTACTTCCTGCCCTTCTTTTTGGCAGAGCTCCTTACCAAGGAGATAAAGCTAATCAATCCTGAGGATGAATATGGGGTTTGCTTTTTTTTATTCAAATCGTAATATGAATTTGAATATTCCTTTTTTTCATTGTATACATTTGGAAATTAGCTAATTTAGTATACTAAAGAATACTGTATTAAAATAAAGGCAGATTACATCAACAACATCTCCTGGCAACGAGGAACTTCGTGTTTTTTAATGGATCATCCAAGTGCAGCCAGTCTGTATGGCACTAATGCACTTAGAAATTTCTAAACCATATTACATGTTGGGAACAGTAATTCTTAGGACTTCTTAAATAGTCTTCTCTTGTTCCTATCAGGTTTGACTTACTGATATTCTACTGAGTGCTTTGAATCTGAATCTAATCTGAGCTCAGTGCCTTCTCTCAGTTACTCTCAGTGCTTCTTCATTCACTACCAATTGTGCTGCTACTAGCTGTCCTCCTTGCCATGGCTCTTCTCTACATCTAGCATATAAGGAACAGGAAGATGGACCATGACTTCTTTGGTGGGGCAGGAGGAGGCAGCAGCACCAACAGAAAGGGATTTGGGGAATAATAAAACCAATGTGGAATATATGAAAAGAAAAAGGAGAAATCATGTGTAGGCACATACACAACTTCTGTATTGAGTATTATATTATTTTCAAGCAGACCTACATCTTCTTTGTGAATGAATGCATGTGTGTATATGTGTGTGTGTTTGTACTATGGAGCACTGTTTTAGCTTGGATATTTAAGCCTGCACTGTTTCCATGTCTTTGTTATATATACCTGAAACTGCTGCAGACCTCAAGTCCTCTTTGAATAAGTGATGATTTTACAACAAAGACTGCTCAATAAGCTTTGAAGAAACAATATATTTTACTTTGCATTTCAACTAATTTCAGTAGAAATGTTCAGGTTCCTTGAGTTTTCTGAATAATTTAAACACAGTGCACTGCCAGCATTGAAAGAATTTTTTTGTTTCTAATTATTAATCTTTTTTTTGCTCTTATTCCTAATGAAAGTATGTTCTTCTATAAAATCTTTTTCACACTTTCATTTTTCTTCTAAGATGCTCATTTTGTTTTTCTCCATCAGTTGAAGAACCGCCAAAAATATGTTACATCTATGTTGGAACCAGGCGCAGGACAACTGCACAGGCCTTTACGGGAGCCGAGCCGGATTACAAGACACGATCCCAATATGAGTTTAGATCTTGCTCCGTTTATTAGCGGAAGTGCACATATATTTATACCTACAAGCATCTGAGGGATATCCAGGTTAGCTACGATTGGTTGCTAGGGAGGTTGCTATGTCCCGGCCGCATAGGCTCTTTCCCAGCTCTGCAAAGTTGTTTACCCAAAACGGCTAACTACTCTTTCCCACATAGCTCCCCATTCCCAGCCGGCCAAGGACAACTCACTAACACTCCCCAGTACATTATCAGCAAGGCGCAGGTGGTGCAGATTCTCAGCACAGTGCAGATTCTCAGCACAGTGCAGATTCCCAGCACAGTGCAGATTCTCAGCACAGCATTTCTCTACAATTCCCCCTTTTTTCTTTTGCACTAATCAAGCCTTGCTGGTAAGTGAGAATACCTTATGTCTAATACATGCAAAAGCACAGCCAAAAACTACAAGGCATAAGCAATAGAACAACTAGTAACATTAGCCGCGATTTACTAATACATGCACCCATCCCCAAGTCCGTGTTGGCCTGCAAGGTCTTTCCAGTCAAAGAGTCCGACGTCCTGCTGAGCAGCGTCTGTTGTCTATTGATCTGCTGATGGGCAGTTCAAGGACTCTCGATCATTTCATCGCCGAGGTTTTACCAACCGCCTGGAGCCGTAAGGTGTCCTCGATCTCCAAGCCATTCCTCTATAAGTCCTCCTTTTTTCTTTTGCATTAACCAGGCGTTATGAGTAAGGGAGGATAGCATTCGCCTTAAGCATGCAAAGGCACAGCTGACTAAGCCTAGGATTAAAAGCATAATAATCAAAAGCATCAATCTTGTTTTAAGCAAGGATTTCAGCCACCCACCAATACCCAATAAATTAGTTAACCCATCCAGTCCAAAGAAGCCCACATCTTTTTGTATCTTCTGGGCGTGTTCCATCAGCTGTTGGATTTGCTGGTGGATTGCCTTAGAGTGGTCTTGCAGATCCATACAGCACATTCCTTCAAAGTCTTCACATCCGTGCCCATGGGCTAGCAGCAGGAAGTCGACGGCTGCTCTGTTTTGTAGCACCGCATGTTGCACCTGTGATAAATCTCGCGCAAGATTAGAGAGGACATGACTGGTGACATTTGCTTGTTTAACCACCCAGCAAGATAGGGTGTCTAAGACTTGGTGAGCTCGCGCCGCTGCCGCCCCCGGTACAAAGAAGGATGTCAAAATTACTTCCCACTTGGACCAGAGTCGGACGTTGTCGTTACAGTCCTCCGTCTGGGTTATGCTACGTGCCATTCGTCGAGTTCTTCTTTTGACCCTGGTGCTGTTAGGATGGACCCAGGGCAAAGCCATACTTACTTGGCCTACTGTACATGGACCCCCTATGGGCTTTGATGGAATTCCGGACCAAGCCCGGTTGCCGCATATGAGAAAATATCCTGCAGGCAACGTTCGAGGGGTTACAGGGCTGGATCCCGGATGTGAGGAATTGTGGGACATCTTACCACACCATTTATTCCAACGACTCCCGTTGCCGATTGGGTACAACCAGGTGGGCGCCTGAGAGCTACTGCGACAATTATTATTATAACCCAAAGCGCAACCCTTATGCGATGCATTAATATAAAGGCAAATAGAAGCATTAAGAGAATCTATTAATTCTATCTCCTGTGGTTCAGGCCCTGCAGGCAGGTTGTGGCTCCAAAGATCGAAACGGTTGATTCCCGTTGCCAAGTTCTCGAGTACTGTCAATCTTTTCAAAGTTTGGGGATTCCCCAACGATGGCATTGCCTTTACTGCATTCCAGAAATACTTCCACGTGGTTTCATTCACAGGTACCCCAACTAGACATGTTACAAAGGGGGTACTAGGGGTGGCCAGACTAGCACAGAAACGCGTGGTATTTAGCTCTCGAGCTAAGGTCACCCAGATGTTCTGTCGAGGATCAAACAACCGTGGATGGTACCCTGGAGCTCCTTCCATCCCAGAGCCCAGTACGCAGAACATCAGCAACGCTGCTGCCCACCACTGTCCTGCATGTCCCTTTTGACAGGACGCTCCCTCGCGTCCGCGACTCCTTTTGCTGGATGAGTCCATCTGCTGGGAACCCATAGCGGACCTGTGGGCATAGAAACACACATATGCCCTCGACCATTGAATATGACAGTGGCGAGGCCCTCCCAAATCCCCGTTCTAGGGTTACAATAATTAACCATCATTTCTTTAGTGGGAGTGCCTGCATTAACACAGGTGGCACGGATTACAACAGGCGGATCAACATTGTCCCTGAAGACACAGAGATGATTTAATACAAATAGAATCTTAACCAAACACTCTCTTGGGTCTACTATTGAATTGAACTTTTGCAAATAGTCCTTGAGTGTCCTGTTTGTGCCTGACCAGTTGGAGAGTTTGGGAGCCCGGTGGTATGCCTTACTCCCCAGCTCATCAGAAAGCGTCGGACAGACTCACTGACATAGGCTGGACCGTTATCCGTCTTGATGTACTCGGGCGAGCCCATGACCGCAAAACATGTGGTTAGATGCCTGCAGACATGTAGGGCCCTTTCACCGGTCTGCGCTGTGGCCCACACAAACTTAGAGTAGGTGTCTATGGACACGTGGACATACTTGAGACGCCCAAATTCAGGTACATGTGTGATGTCCATTTGCCACATCTCTAATGCCTTCAGGCCCCCAGGGTTCACACCAATGCCCAGACCTGGCCCATGATGACTACACTGGGGACAGGCCTGCACAATTCCACAGGCATCGGATACAGTTATATCATACATCCAGGTCAGGCCTTTGGCATTAGTGTGGAACTGTTCATGAGCAATTCGGGCGATTTCAAAATGATTCAGTGGCCCATGTTCACACGTGTCAAGCTCACTAACTGGTCAGCCCGATTGTTATCCTCCCCCAAACCTAGTATCCATTGATGGCTCCAGACGTGGACGACACAGAACGCCGTCGAATGCCACCTCACCGCTCTTTTGATTTGTAGAAACAGCTGGAACAATCGTTGGTTAGAAGTTTCTTTAAAAAGAGCATCCTCAATTCGCTGTACTACTCTGACGACGTACAGAGAGTCCGATCTGCAACGAGTCACCTTCCACTGCTTGTAGGGTGTGGGCCTTCCATAGGTCTTTATCCTTCCAGGTGATGGCCGCCCTTCTGGAGGTTTTCTCTGCATCCGTGAATACCGTGAGGCCATCGCACGGAGGTCTTCCTACACACTTTGGTCTTCCTACCCATGAATAGCTGGTGAGGAAGTGGCCAAGCTTTCCTGCAGGCCTTTCCGAAGTCACCTCCCCAGGGAACTCCAGGAGCGCTAACTGCAGCGCAGTGGAGTGCCACAGGGCCCATTCCAGATCCGCCGCCTGCAGGGGAAGGTGGATTGCCGCTGGCTCACCCCCCGAGACTGCCAGCACCCGAGTTCTCCCACAGCAGACCATGTGAGCCACCGCTTCCAACCGAGGGGTCACGCTCTTGCGCGGTTGAACTGAGGAGAAAATCCATTCTAAAACTGCAAGGTAGTCTTCTCCCCCTTTTTTCTTTTGCCACTGCATGATGAGGGCAAACACCGAGATTGGGTTGGAGACGACCATGAGGTGCATCGGGAGTTCAGAGCATTCCTTCCATTGCGACATTCTCCTGTGTGCACTGATATGATGTATTGAGTAGGCTATATGGATTCAGGTCTGTCCAGGTCTGTCCAGTCACTTTGAGGAATACCTAACACGAGTGCATCAATTGATTCGCTGTCCCACAAAGCCAACAACTCTTAATTTGGGTATAATTAACAATACGCCTAAGAAGCATAACATATCCATTAGTGTTAAAAGTAGCATCAGCTTCTATAACAGCGTTAAAAGCAACATTACCTCCTAAAAGCCACAATATACAGCTAATAATAACAGTAACACTTCTTCCTCCCATGTTGTTCTTCTGCAGGCTCACAGTTTCCACAGCTAGGGTACCAGCTGCCTGCCTGCTACGTTTGATGTATCCGAGTTTGCTTCCAGCCAAGGTCTCACCCATTTTTGCTGGCACCCATCTGGTGCCCAAGAGTCCCGTCCCTTTTCCCGTGTTCCAGTCTCTCAGCATCACCTTACACGGACCCGACTGTACTTCTGTCAGGGCTCCCTTTAGCCCAGCCCTGTGTTTGACCATCAGAGGGACTAGGCCATCCTGGGATAATCTCAAAATTTAAAACATATACTGCTCTTGCCAATTTTTCGTCTTTTGTAGCTGGCATTTCTGCGTTTGGTTCATATGTTCCACTATGTCATGGTCCTCAGGATGCGATGGTATGGTGAAAAAACAATCTTTTAAATCAATTATTAAGTATTCCCCTAAGCTCTGTCCAAGGATGTAAGTCAGAGTACGGCTCCCAGTCCTCCATCGGTGGGGGGGGACGCCGTAGTCTGAGTTATTCCTGGCTTTCCCGTTTTCAAATTCTGGACTTTCTTGTTGTGCTTATTCAGCCCTCTCTGCTGATATATATTACACAATAAAGATCTAAAGACCACAGACACAAACAGCACAAACACAATTTCTGTCCAGTGGCACGACCTCACGTAGCTGTGCATTCCACTAGTGAGTTCCACTGGTTATCGGCAGGACACTGAGATTGAACATTCTCTCAAGTTGGCAGATTAGAGGGTTGCTGACAGGCTCCTAACTCAGCGGGCGTCCCCGCAGAGACAACGTGGGTCTCAGTGTTAGGAGTCTCACCCCTCCTCTCTCTGCACTGTCTGTTTAAGCCCGGTGCATCCTGCCACGTAGGGCCAGTACGTGCCAGCAGGCAGACCCAGGGGCGGACAAACTCCACCTTCAGTCACATAACCATCCCTCCTGGTCGCCCAGGTGCGCATACCAGTAAGTGGTCCCAGCTGTCAGTCTGAGGGTCCTGCCTTTCTCATCTCCCTCCCTCTCAGGTGTTTGACCTTCAAATTAATTTAGAGGATGTTTGCAGTTAAGTTGGCTACAAGCCTGGTCGACCAGCCCCCTTCAACTGCTTTCGGAGGAGGTCGGCTGTGAACCTGGCTAAGCAGCCGCCTCCGCGCTCCTTATCTCTCAGCCTGGGCAGGCAAGCATCTTCTTTCTTAAGATCTTGGATTCTATTTCGCACAACAGTTTTATGACTCTACGGATCATACAAATTTCCAGCTTTCAACCATACCTCATGTCAGCATCAATATACAAAGGACACAACACATAATAGAGATGAACATAGCAAATAGAAACAATAGCCCTAATAACGGTTTCCGTCCTCACTTAAAGCATTACAGTTCTACAACCCCCACTTTTAAAAGATGAATCAAATTCCTCTGCACCTCCCTCCTGGCTTTCATCAAGCCTTCAGCAACATAAGTCTCCTTGATCTCATTCGCACTTTATTCGCCCCTTCTTCTTTTTTTTTTTTTTTTTTTTTTTTTTGAGGTTATCTAACAAGTCCTGGACCCAGCCAGGCCATTCTTCAGGCACGATGGGGGGGGGTCCGGAAGCGGGGGCACAGACGGTGTAGGCACCGCAGGTGCAGGCACCGGGGCAGGCACGGGCGGGGGGTTTGGCGATGGATCTCCAAACACCAGCCGTTGTCGGTGGCGTGGCGGTCCCGGTCCTGAAGTGCTCGCAAAGGCGGACATGACTCCGGCAGCCACTTTGCTTTTGGCTTTCACATCGGATTTGAATACTAGGTGGGCCTCGGCTTTGAACCCATTCTCTCTGCACCAGATCAAAAGCTTGCAGAGGGTCTGTTCTTCAGTAGCTTGCTCCAGGGATTGCACGAGCCTATTCACCAAATTTCCGTAGGACTTCTGCAATCCCTGCTTCACCATCGTAAATGATGGGTCCTTTCGTTCTGACGGCACTAAAAACAGCGCCTGCTTCCGTGAAGCATTATACATGGGCATCGAGTAGGTTAGCTGAGTCGCGGGGTCACCATAGAGATCCCGTCCCATAAGCATCTGCACAGTCACACCACACAACGGATCTCCCGAGATGTTACGTGCGTTCACCACCTTTTGGATTTGTTTCTCCCACTCCCGTTCCCATAACAGATATTGCACAGGAGTGAGGAGGACCTTCGCTATCATTATTTCTCGCCACGTACAACCCAAGTCCTTAGCCGTTTTACTACCCCCAATGGTGGCATCGCAGAGAGAGTCCCCTATCTCCTGCCACTCAGTGGCACTATACATAAGTTCCAGAGTTTGCAGATGTCCCATCTCTTGTGCACATCGTAACAACTCATAGAGTTTCTTCGTACTCACAGCCGCCTCTCGCTTGGCGAGAATATACAATAGCAACTGTGTTGCCGCCCCCCAGTCCATGGTTAAGGCGGTCTTTGCGGAGGGGCCCTGACGGCTCAACCGCCCCCGCCCCTAGACCCTGTGCCTAGCACCCTGTCCCGGCGGTGTGGGTACCTCACACTGGACGCCGCTTCCCAGCTCCTCAATCCTCCGTCACGCCGTAGTGACCCTGGATTTTCCGCGATCCTCCGTCAAGCCGTGGCGACCCCGGATCTTCCGCCCGCGGATCTTCCCCCGTCAGCCGTGGCTATCCAGAATCTCCGACCTGCCACAGCACCTTCCTGCCGCCAGGTCCCAACGACCCTGCCGTTGGGTCCCTGTTCGGGCGCCAGATGTTGGAACCAGGCGCAGGACAACTGCACAGGCCTTTACGGGAGCCGAGCCGGATTACAAGACACGATCCCAATATGAGTTTAGATCTTGCTCCGTTTATTAGCGGAAGTGCACATATATTTATACCTACAAGCATCTGAGGGATATCCAGGTTAGCTACGATTGGTTGCTAGGGAGGTTGCTATGTCCCGGCCGCATAGGCTCTTTCCCAGCTCTACAAAGTTGTTTACCCAAAACGGCTAACTACTCTTTCCCACATAGCTCCCCATTCCCAGCCGGCCAAGGACAACTCACTAACACTCCCCAGTACATTATCAGCAAGGCGCAGGTGGTGCAGATTCTCAGCACAGTGCAGATTCCCAGCACAGTGCAGATTCTCAGCACAGCATTTCTCTACACATCTATATCAATTCAACTGAAGGGCTGAGAAGAAAGTACAAAATCTCACCTTCTGTGAGTTTTCCTTTGAGCTATGATGGCATTAGGAGATACAATGCAAGAGACAATGTTTGCAATGTGCACTGGGACATTGGCCAAAATACCCTGTATTTTGAATTTGTTCCACTTGATGGAAATCTGTATTTATATGTAATAGTTCATACAAAAGCAAAGTATTCTTACTGGGACAATATTTCCTGTGGTAGAGGTATTTACACGGTGCAAATGAACAAAGACTGGTGTTACTGACATTCAAGGCAATAGAGCTATGTGAAATATAGAGCTATTTCAAAGAGATATTAGATTATTTAAAGGAAAGCAAAAGAGTAGCTATATGAACAGAAATGGCTACAAGTTGAATTTAAGAAGGCAGACAATAAATGATTCAATCAATGCAGATTTGAAGTTCTTGCAAGAAGGGCACACATTTTTGGAACTTAAATTGCATTAGACTGACAGGGCATGAAGTATATTTATAGAGTTACTGGACAGAACTAGGTAATACTGCAAGTGAGAGACCATCTCAGGTCATCCTGGTCTCGAGCATGCAGAGTGTAGGCAAGAAGCACTGTTACAGAAGTTCAAGGGAAAAACTGCACAAGAGAGTTGAGTCCTTTCACAGGAATTGCAGTCCTGAACAGCTGCTGGTTTCTGTCTCCTGGTGGGAATTAGGTACAGTAGGGAAACACCTGGCAAGCTCTTTTCTAACGTAATGAAGACTATTAAACTCAACTGCTCTAGGCATCCCATCTGTTTTTCAAATCTATGTACTACAAATTTCTGGTAGCAGGTGCCCTCTCAATTTGTGTAACATTGATCCCGTTGAATTGTTTTAAGTATGCAGAAGTTTAGGGTTGAAATACTGACTTGAGGAAGTTTTAAACAAGACAATTGACTTGTGTATTCTTATACAGAATTTTCTTAATGTGCATATAGTGACCTTATTAGTAGGTTAAAATGGAAATTAAAAGGAGAATAGCTTGTTAATGTAGAAGATTTTTGCTTATGAAAAGTTAAATAGTAATAATAGTATTTTAACTTTAAAATTAACATTAAAATTAGCATTAAATTAACATTAAATTTAATTAACATTAAAATGGTAGTAAGGTTGCTGTGCATTGTTGAAAATGGTTTATAAACAGAGCAAGACTGCTATTTTCATGCATTGGTAGATGTGGTTCAGAATTGGTTATGGTATGTATTCAGCATAGAGCAGATTATCACCAATATAAAAGAAATATCTCAATGTGCTTTCTTCTGGATAATATTTCTTAAGAAAATGTCCTCTTTTTCCAGATTGTTTTAAAGCAGCTTTGACTTTTACTGTAAGAAAGACTTTTCTGTGTCTAATTTTTTGTTTCAGAAAGCCTGTGACCTTGTATAGTTAATTTAATATAACTGGTCAGAAACAAATCTTTCAAAAATGACAGGTATTAATTAGGCCTTGCAAATATATGCATAAACATGGAAATTCATTTGCATATAAGAGCCATCTCTCTCTTCTTTTTCCCAAGATAATCTTTATGAGAGAATTTTAGCCTGGGCCTTCTGATTCTGCAATATTCTGAAATATCAGTGATAAAATAAAATGAGCTGTTGCATGCAGTATCCTTTAAATGCCAAGAAATGGGAAACTATATATTTCCCCATGTACCAGTGAGAAAAGGCTGGCTTCATCTTCTCTGCAATATCCCTTTAGCTGAAAACAGCACTTAAATCCTCTCCTTCGTCTTTTCTTCTCCAGGCTCAGCAAATCCATTTTTTCCCAGTCCCAGTCATGTGCTTCGGCTACCTAATCACTTTAAAAGACTGTTATACTCAATGTCAATTTTTGAGAGAGAACTGGAGAAGGAACAGTTGCTTGTGATTCTTCATTATTAAATAAGACTTGCAAGAGTTTCCTGTTTTTTTTTGTTTTGTTTTGTTTTGTTTTGTTTTGTTTTGTTTTTTTCAGATCTTAAGCAAATCAGATGTGTTAGCAATCAAACAAGAGAGAACAAGGTTTCATAATCTTAGACCTTAAGCATTTCCAACTTTGGATCAACATCTTCTCTCTCATTATAAAATGCATTATGACACATTTCATGCACATCCAAATTGGAACTCATTCCAAAATAAGCCACTTTCAGAGCTAGCTAATATTTTGAATCTAGGTTTTCTTTTTGCCATGTTTACACATTGTGGCCAACCCTTAAAAAAAAAAAAAAATTCAAGAATGACTCTGAGGCCATCTTTCCTGTCATATAATCCCCTCCTCAAAAAAAAAAAAAAAAAAAAAAAAAAGATTGGTGACTTTTTCATGGCACTAGTGTTGAATTTGCTGTGAAATTTAGGTTAGATGAACCCATGATGAAGTAGCAATTTTCCACAACTACAGAGATCTGCAAGTCTCTTGATACTTCACAAACATGCAGAGATGTATATTTTGAATGTTACAATCTCTGCGTTTTAAATTTAAAATAAATCAACTTAAGGAGCAGTAATCTATGGCAAGTTTAGTCTAAACTCTCACTAAGAAAAACACCAGCATCATATTTGAATCCATAAACCTTGTAGTATTTTCAGCTGCTGCCTCTCCACAAATGGGAAGTGTCTTGGAAGTCTTATCCATATAAAAATGTGTCACCATTGTAAAAATGTGTCACCATTGCCTGCATAAATTGTATGCAGGACTGAAAATGTCATAGGCTGTCTCACCAATGATCCCAGAAGTGAAGCATGGTCACTCTATAGAGTGTCCACCTTCAGTTCACAGTCCAGTGAGTGATGGAGAGAGTGTGTTTTGCACTGCCAGTCACTCACATAAGTAACTAAAGAATGTCTGCAGTGTTCAATGTAGGCAAGAGGATGGGATCCTCTCTTTTCTCTAGGCCTGCCCTTATGGGGATTTAAAGTTTTTCTGATTTTGTTTCTCCCTCTTTTGGAGGCTAACTCAGAAAAATAAAAAGAATAGCCCAAGTTCACCGAGGCAAGGAAGTGTGAGGGAGAAAAAAAGGATTGGAAAATGCTTCAAGAATCCATCCCTTTTCAGGTCTGTAACTGGAACTTTTAGTATTGAATTGAGTCTCATTCTCTACAGTGAGAAAATGTATCTCTCGATGTATAATGGCTTCTGAGAAGCAAAAGACTTTGGTTTTTCATGTCCCTTACAGGCAACTGTAGAAATCTTCCTGAATATATCCTGGATATAAGGTCATTTTAAGAGCAGTGCTCTTTTTCAGGTAGCTGCTCTTCTTCGAGGGATGCAGAAATTTTCACTTTATGATTTGTGGCCTCACAATAACCTCAGGGTGATTCAGGAAATTTAACAGAAATGTTTAGCTTTTTGACTTAGAGGAGCATGCAAATAATAGCAGAGGGAAAACGTAAAACTGCAGATGTGCATAACATTCACCTACCTTTCTATTTAGATTCTCTTAAGCTTGGGGAAGTTACCTTTAAACTCTTCTCTTATCCCAAGACATGAAACAAATATTGTTCTTTTGAATGAAAACAATTACATCGGTCATCTCCCTGAAAAGCCAGATGAGCTTTCCTAAGATGAAACAAATGAAACAAATATTGTTCTTTTGAATGAAAACAATTACATTGGTCATCTCTCTGAAAAGCCAGATGAACTTTCCTAAGATGATGATGACACTATAATGAGAATTAGCAGCATTTACTGGAGAGAGCATTAATACCAACATCCTTGATGTGAACTCAATAAATCAAGTTGTTACAACTTTTTTGTTAGCTAGAGATCTGATTACATGAAGGAAAATACATTCCATAAGGAAAATGAAAATCCTGTAAAAATGTCAGCCTGAATTTTATGTCTTGATGCCTAACTGGAGGCCCCAAAACCCATACTTGGGAGCTGGCATGTGTGGTCTAAATTTTAGGCCCAAATATAGATGCAGGTGTTTGTGTCTCATCTTAATCACCCACATCTGAAAACCTCATCCTGTGCTCACAGTCAACTGTTCTAGCAGTTCTGTATCTGACACTGGATATGCTACGGCGCTGCCAATTAAGTCATGAAGGTCAGCCAAAATATCTATGCTGGAGAGGTATCTTCCCAATTAATTATGGCACTGTACTTAATTCAGTCCTGCTTTACACATTTAAACAGTCTGGGAAATTAATAGCTTGCTGATTAATATAATAGACACTGAGAAAATAGGTGTCTGTTTTACCTTTGATATGTCTCTGCTCATATATTGTCTAATTATACATTATACATTATATTATTATATGTCTATATGTCTATATAATGTCTAATTATACATTAGACATTATATTGTCTAATGCCTGTGGAGAGTTAGAGACCATCTGAATAAATAGGCTTCATTTCTCATGTGCAGACTATTTGATATATGTTGTCTGCAAAAGACTATTGAGAGTAAAGTACAGAAGCAGAGTGGATTTCTATCGCATCTGTTAACCAAAGAATTGTATTTCCTTTACTTGATCTTTATGCCAGGTAGTATTAGGGACAATTCTATACAGATGTTGGCATGGTTCAGGAAATGCATTTTAAGCATTGTAAGAAGCTTAGTTTCTCAATTAGATAACCTCATGATGCTTTCTCTTTTCAACTCTGCAAAACAAAATGAAGAATGAATTAGAGAAAACAAGAGCTTTGACCATTGCCTCACAAACCTCAGCTAAAAGCTGAAATGCATTGGTATTTAATTACCAGTCAGGTTGCACTTTTCAGCACTACTGTCCCTGTTGATACATTACTCATTTGTTAGCTCTACCTGTGCTCAGTTAGGCCTGACTGTCCTTGAACATTGTTAGCAGCAAATCCCTCTAGACTTAAAGGGGCAAACCACCTCTTAAAAACAGTGCTTGTCCCTGAACCACTGGTTCCGAACAAGTTAGTAGGAAGAAAAACAATTGGAGAGCTGAAGAGTCCCAGTAACCACCCCATAAGCAGTGCAACTCAAGTGTAAAATAATATCTGCCTTCCAGCCTTCAGTACGGTAATTGATCAAAAGATGTGCTTCCAGGTCCAATTTCCAAGGGAGTGGGATTTCACCATCTGACCTTACATACAATTTCCGTATTGGCTTTTTATGTTACCTTGAATGCAATTTCTTTAAGCTGAAGTGAGTATGCGCCCTGTTCCCTTATGGATGTGAGTGGCTGTGTAGAATATGTAATCATCCACTGGAAGACAAATTGAAAGCTACTGAAACAAAATGGTTGTTTTTTATGCTCCAAGCTTTTAGATTAGAAAGATTTCAGAGGCAATGAAAAGATCAGTAGTGCTCTGTTGTTTTTAATATGCATCTTGAATGTAGCCTGAATCTGTCCATTATTTGCCTGCAGATTTTGGATCTTATTTTGCCTTTGTCCAGTTTTAGGGCAGTTGAGGTTTTGAGTTTTATTTCTGTGTAGTTTCTTACAAACTGCAGTTACATCACACTTCTTAATAGCTGTCTGGTATAAACTAAATGGACTTCTTAACAGCTGCTTGTTTGGAGAAGATTTCCAGACAGTTTTTCATTGGTGCAAATGAAAAGCATAAAACAACAGAAGTGAAGCTTGATGAAGTGTAAAGATGCCTAAGCATAGTGAAAGACTGACTTTTCAACATTCTTGACTGTTAAATTTCTTTAAAATTTTATTTGCTGTTTGTTAGCCGTGTTTGTTCCTGTATTGCTGTTCTCAGGTGTGCTTTTAAATACCCACATCTAAGTACAAACTGGAGTAACACCCAGGTGCCCATGACCTTCTTCTTTGCTCTGATACACATGGAAAGGCAGTGCAGGCGCACAGCCACGGGGGAGTGTTGGCATACTCCAGACCAGTGACAGATCTGAGCGACTGCAGCGCACACCATGGTTGTTCCCCATGGGCAAACAGTAGATGCAACTTGTTTTATTTTTCAATTGACAAAGTTGGTGTAAATGCCATTGTCTGACTGACTTTGGCTAGTGTTTTATTTTTAAGTTAGAGATGACCCTATACACACAGCAATTATCTCACTCTTCAGTCAAGCAGGATCCAACCACTAATCTGAAATTAATAAAACTCAGTAACTTTGATAGATATGTAGATATTTTAGGCAAAATTATGGGAAATCCTGGGTCAAAACCACAAAGTCATGGACTATAGGGTCAAAATAATGATTTTTTCAAGGTTTATGGTTTGAATTTTGTCCAATATGGCAACGTCACAGTGGTCATTGATTGATTTAGTGATCATTTATTTGGTTGTTCAATTTTGAAACAAAAAGTTAAAGTGCAAGCCTCTGTGGACAATATATTGTCCATAAATATGGACAAATATTGTCCATATGTGCAAAGCAGCAGTATATTGTGTTTGCATAGAAGTAAATGGCCTGAAGCAAGTAAGTTTTTGCCAAGTTTAAGTTGGGTTATCAAGGTGATAATTAGTGTCTTCTAAGGCTTTTAGAGGATGAATATGGTCTGGTATCTCCTTTAAACCTAATATTTATAATGCTGAACCAGTCCAGCCAGCTCCCAATTCTGTCACAGACAAGTCACTGTCTTCAGCAACACCCAGATAGTACACAACCAAAACTCACATAAGCTTGTGTCTCTGTGTGTTTCCTTTATGTCTTCCCCCTTTTACTTATTATTGCTTGCACTTAAAAGGTTCTTGATCAAGTAACCTTAGTGTTGAGTAAAGAAATATGAATATTGCCACAAATAACAGAAATATTGTCCTTTTTCTCAGCATCATATCACTGTTACTTTCAGTTCCTGAATGACACTATGGTCTTTGTTGAAGGACCACATTTTTGATTTAACATCTTCTTTTCCTTCTTCTGAACGTGTGGATTGAACTTGTTGAACTCTGCACTTGTTCTTACTGAACTTCATCCTCAGCTTTTCACACCATTCTTCCAGTTTGTGAGAATCATTTGAATTCCCATCATGTCCTCCAGTATATTTGCAGTATATTTTTTTCTACAAATGTCATAGAATAAGCTCTGTTAACTAAACTGAAGGAAAACCAGTTGACTTCAGGATTCAGTACCTGGTTGCCTATGATGTCTGTGGTATCAAGCTCTAGAACTAGTTTGAGGCATGCTTTGTAGTAATTATAGTATTAGCACAGTTATGTACAGCTTCAGCATTTAACTATCTGGAGTGTTCCAAAAGCATGAAGACTGCTTGCAGAAATTTTCTTTGCCATTTTTGAAGAAACTGGGGGGAACTTCTTAAAGACATCTTGTTTTGCTCATACCACAGTCAGAGAAAGAATGAGGAACAGTATTCAACTAAAAAGCAAATTAATCAATTCCTGGATTGTGTTACCTCAGTTGCACTATGTGTGTTCATTTTTGCCTTGATAACATGCTGCAGAGTTAATCTGTTCAAGGTTAGGATGCCTTTGAAGATTTTTGTTTGAATGCTATATTCTCACTTTCTGTTCTTGTCTTTCTTCCTATCTTCTTGCTAACACTTGAGTATTCACTCTAAAGAACCTTCTAGGAATGCAGTTTTGACCTTACTACAACTTTTTATTGTTGGAATTCTACCCCAGGGCCTTAGTCAGAACTTCAATAAAGAGTGTTTAAGCTGATAGAAAAGTTATTAAGTTTGTTTTAATTGTTTTATTGTTTTTCTAAGCCAAAGTTTCTAAGTGAATACATTAGCTAGTGGCTAATATAGAAGATGAAGTGTCCTTAAAAGAATGCAAAACATTGTCTTTCTCAGGAAAGTGTTCAAATCGGAATAATATGTTTTTGAGTGCCTAAAACAAGTTGTGAGTTGCATGCAAATGGGGAATAATACCTAAGACTCCATATGTATGTAAACGTGAAACTGCACACATTTAAGGTGGCATTGTACCTCCACAAACTCTGATAGTCCTTGATCTACAACAACTATGTGAAAATAGTCAATTCTTATTTGCATTTCTGATATATTTTGGGACACATTAATTCACCTGGAAAATATTGTAGGGAAGCTATTGAGCTAATCAACTAAAGGAATTAGAACATGCTTGAAGTAAACCTAGTGATACCATGCTGTAATATGGTCAAATGAGTCAATTATTTTATTATCTGTTATTGTGCGATTTATGAATTCCCAACTCAATAACAAGTAAACCCGTTTCAGTCAGTTTTTAAAAAGTAACATGTATCACTGATAAAATAACATGGATGGAATTGTAAACACAAGCAATTTGAAAAAGAAAGCATTTTTCAAGGTTCACAATGAAGCCCTTGGGAGTTAGAAATGTGAGAATTCAAGTTGTCTGGCCCTGTGCGCCGAGATTCTTCAATTATGTGATCACATAGTGTTTTAGGATCTATCTTTAGGACATATCTTTAGGACCATGGTCTCTTTCAGTGCCCTGGATACAGCAGTTCTGAGAGGAAAAGGGGCTTATGCAACGAATAGGCTATTATCCTAAATATCCCTCCTTCACTGAGTGCAAAAGTTAAAGTTTTGAAGTGAGTGTGGGGGTGTATTAGGGAGGAGGGTTTTCCTGATTCAGACAGTTCGACGCTGCCTTAGAGAACATCATGGCTTCTACCTTATAGCTGTACTGTAATGCAGTTCCAGTGACCTGGACTCCCATTTCACAGATGCTCCATAGTAAAATACAGTAGTGAACAGATGATCAAAAATAATTTAGAATAGAGCAAATAAATCTAACTGCTGTTAAGACCCAGATACCTGTCCATCCATATGTATGGCACTGGTGTAATCATGTCAAGGTAGCATTACACTTGGGCTGATGAACTACAGCACTAGGTGATTCTTTGATTTCTTGTGTGTCTCCAAACAATGCAATGGTGTCTGCTGTTTAATATTCTCTTATCACTTTATTTATTGCTATGCTAACATATAAGGATATAGACGCAGAAAGATTCACTGCCCTACGTGTCATTCAGAGGGATTAAAGAAAAGTGCAAGGCATCAGAAGGGAGAAAATTTATTAATCTGATGTTTTGTGAGCTTCATACTTTTGGCCAGTTTTGTTTCTCTTCATATAAACCAGAATGAATTAACATTTTGAGAACAGATCTGAGGATCCCCTGCAGCACAACTACTGTGGAAGGGTCTTCAATCTCCACCATCTGCCAACACACTACATTCTTCTCAGAGTTAATCTTCTCAGTCAGAAAACTGTGAAAAGTCTCAAAAACGAGCATGAGTGCAGACAATGCACATGACACTCTTTCCACAGTATGAGAACTAACAATTGTGCAAAATATACAGGTTTGTTGTATGAAGATGCCAACTGTATTTCTACATTTCGCATTCCTTTTACTGGATTTTCACCTGCCTATGTGTTGTCATATCGTCTCCACCAAAAGAAGCTATGATCTGGTGTTGCAGTATTGGTAATAAAGTATCTTATCAAATGACAAGCTGCAAAACTGTAAATACTGCCTCTTTCAGGCCAACTGCAGTACTACTGGGTCAATAATATATATAGTTGCGATGAAATATATATTGATCTCCAGTAAAATTAAATGCATTTGATTATACCTTTTATAGAATTTTTCCAGTACCTTCTACCAGTAGTACCATCTCTTCCCATCCATTCCATTTCACCTGCTTGCTTTGTCTCTTCCAAAGCCCCCATCAGTTTATTTTTTTCTTGTCCACTGGACCACAACCACATGAGCATCTCTTCTGCAGTAGCTTAGAGCCTCTGGGATTTGCCTGGCTATGCTAACTGTTATTGCACTGTGTTTATTACTTACATCAAGTGCCTCATTGAAAGACTGGATTTGCTGGACTTTGGAACAAACTCTATGATCTAAATCTGTTTTTTTGATTATTAGTTTTATATATATATATAATATTTACATTTATATTTCTATATTTATGTTTATATTTATTTTATATATAGATATGTTTAATATGTATTTATATATTTTAGCTATCCTGAAATGTTCATCTTTATTATTACTTTGACATTATGTTAACCTCTTGATACCAGCCTTTATATCTCCATGCCAGCAATGAGTGCCAGGTGTTTTCACTTCTTTGACCTTGACACTTACTTGACTTTACCAACAGTGACACAGTAGATGCATCATAAATTTCAGACCTAAGTGGTAGTAACCAAAAGAAATCTTGGATTTCTTGACTTGCTGGTTTTATTACCTGCCACGGGAATGAACCCATACGTTAGCTTCTACTACCTGAAGTGAAGGCAATAAGAATACTGGTAATGTTGCACATCACTCTGTCCTGCAGAGAAGACACCTGTTTACTTTTCCATCCCTGCTGGCACTGTGCTTTCCACTTTTAGATGCTGTTAAGTCAGCAGTCTGCACCAAGGCTGTACTGAGACTGAACTGGCTCCTCAGCTGTATCTGGGAGATCTTCCCTGGTGTAAAGTTTAGACTGCAAGAATGTTTTCCAGCTGAGCAGACTGTGAGTTGAAAAGTCTTTTTCTTTCCCTATTTAGTATGCCGTGTATCTATTCACAGCAAAGTGATCAGCTCTATGTAATTCAAGTGTGCTGGGTGAAGATGATGTTGTCAACCTGCTGTGAAAATTTTATGGAACTCAGAACTGTAATATATTCACTAAGAGTGGAGAAGAAAGTGCAGAAGAGAAAGAATTGCCACAGCTTCAAAAAGCAGAAGTAAATCTTCTTTAGATTCATATTCAAGATCATTAATGATTTCATTTTTAAATTTCTAATGTGTAAATTATATTTGCGAATAATATGAGATATATTTTCATTGTATCTTTTTCCTTCATTGCTCCCTGTTTTGAGGACCTGGTTATCTGTGCTGATTAACTCTTTGTGTAACTGTGTATACGAGCCAATTTACCTCCAAATATACATGTGCAGCCTATAAGATCCTTTTTATTTTGCTTATATGTCTATAGAAAAGCAGTTTTGAAATTCCTATTGTACCAGAGTTCAGAGCATTGAATTTCTACTGCTGCTATCACTAAAACCATTGCAGGTATAAAACCTTTTTGGGTCGTACCAACAAAAAGGGGAGGAATTAATAGATACAGAAATTGAACTTATATCTAAGGCCGATGGAGGCACAGGTAGATCAGTGTTAAGAGTCTAGCAGTTGTCATTTTCAGATTAAATCATGCCACACTCCACTTTTGTCTCCAACAAGTAACCATCTCATTCTAGTCTATTGACCGACAGACTTATTTGATATTCTATCTCCTCAGTACTTTTTTTCTGCTTAAAACTGCACAAGCAAAACCATGTTCTTGGCATTCATCCTAGAAACACTATTGTCTGGAGTTAATGTATCAGAAATGTAGTTCCATAATCTGAATAGTAGCATAAATGAAATGTTTCTAATTTAAAGCTCTATAGAGGTATGAAACATGAGATGATAGTCTAAACAGACCAGAGATTTGGTAAATAAAATGACCATTCATTCACTTACTTTATAAACTATTACCTACTTTTTTGTGTGTGTGTTTTGTTTTATTTTCAATATCATGGGCCTGTCTTCAGCTACATTCTTACCAATGAACTTGGAACTATACTGAGAGATGTAGCTAGTAAATAGTTATTTCATAGGAATCCAGTGAGCTTTAACGAGGACCAAAGCTATAGCTTTTGAACCACGTAATTGAACATATGTAGGATGATTGATTTGTCTGTGTACCTTCAGTTCACAAAACTGCACTTCGTATTGGTGAGTACCTGCATGGGAATTCAGAGTAATATAAAAACATATCTCCTTTGAATTAGCAAGTCCAAGTATTTTCATTACTGTGAATATTCAGTTGCTAATATAACAAGATAAGTATGCTGAGATAATGAAACAAGTGCAAGAGAGGAATAAATGAAAGAGAAAATTTTAAAAAAGAAATACATGTAGATTTATGTTAATGCTTAAGTAATAAAAAGTGTTATTTGACTTTCAGGAGATTTCTGTTCATAGGGGTATAGCAAATGTTTTGATGTGAAATTTCTATTCAACTCAATTCTGTTTGCTTTCTACAGACCATCCTTTATGTTCCCAGTGAACCTTTTTTTAAGTGTCTAATATTTTGGTAGTTTTTTTGACTCCATGGGCAATATATTTGCCTAACGCCATTCCCCATATGTATGCTATTGAAATCCTGTCTCCTTTGAACACCTTAGGGAAAAATTTCCATAGATTTTGACTGGAATAGATAGCTATCTTTTAATATCTATGTAATGGGTGAAAATGTCATGAAATTCAACATTACTAAATACTGCATAGATACCAGATTTTTGAATGAGAGCTCTATACTGATGCAATATGAATCTATTTTTAGAAGAATATGGATATTCTTTGGCTAATTTAACTATCCATCATTTCTTAAATTGACTAATTTAACTCTCTAACAAAGTCTGTTCTTAACTATTCCAGAGACATTTTTGAAGGTTATTTTTAGGTAAAATTTGTTCTACAATTTTCATGAATATGTGCAGTATTGTTTGTGCTAAGCTATGTTTTACAAGAGGGGACAGACAAAGATGATATTCAAAGTATGCTTTCTTTCAAGCCTGCGGTTACCAGTGTTATATGACTATACAGTATGATTTGAAGGCTTTCAATCTATCTAAATACAAATTAGAAATAGAAATTACAAATACTTGATGTCTTACCTTTGTCACTTTGCAAATGGCTACAAATATAAACATACTAACAAATTTACTGTGAATTTTGATTTTTTTACAGTGGGGGCAAAAGTAGTAAGCTTCTCAGAGGAAAGCAGCTGGCCAAAATGCTTATACTCTTTTTTCCAATCTTTTCTCTACAGCATTTGGTATTTCTTATGTAAATACTGATTTGAATGAAATACACCCTGCCATTTGGAGAACACACTGGAGTAGGAATAGCAATCACCCAATTTCTGACTGTTATGTTTACTATAATAGAGGAGCTACTTGAAATAATTGTTAGGTTTTATATTATCTTGTTGACTCTGCTTCTATTTCTTATTATCAGAAAGCTAAAAGTCAAGGAAAAACTACTTAGTTTTAATTTAAGTGGATTACTGATTATCTCAATATTTAGGTGTGCAAGCTTTTACCTGACAGATAATCCAAAGATTATCCAGTGCATATCCAGTGCAAATCCAGTTCATGCCATCTAAACATTTCTGGCTATGTGGATTAAGGGTGGCAGTCTCAGCCTTCATAGCTCTCCTGAGCATTTCTGCGGCTACCTTTCTGATGTTGTCATGTGTTGTTTGGTAGAAAGAAAGGAGCTGAAGTTCCAGAAGTTACTTGGGTAAAAGTAACCAATTTTTCATGCTGCTCCAACTGCATTTCTCTTCTTATTCTGCAGAGAATGTAATCCGTGGAGAAATTAGATGTAAAAGAAAGGTTAGTTAAAGTATTTAATGCAATTGCTATTGAGAAGTCGTGCTGGAGAGCCACAATGACTGGAAAGAATCCTGTTTCTCTGTTTTCTCTAGTGTGAAGTGTCAGCTGAAGACATTTGGCTGTTCTTTAGTCAGCAGTGCATTAAATCAGGGCATAAATAATTAATGTGATTTTCTCTTTAGCATCAAACATGGTGGATGCAAAGGGAAAAGTAGAAAGTTGTTTCATCAATTCTAAACCATTAAAAGAAAATTACAAATTCTAATGCATGTTGTGGAAAAGATTTCTTGGAAATAGGAGCTGTGACACAGTAGATGGAGGGACCTTGGCAGAAAAATGTAAGGTGTTCAGTGAAGTGATTTTAAAAGGGGCACAGACAAAAGTACAACAGTAGCAGCATATATAGCGCTGTGTCTCTGTATTGGACTTCCTATCTGAAATGAGCTTTTATCAGAGAAGGCTTGTTTTCAGAGCAAGGCATATATAATCCACAGAAAATGGATCATAAGACACACGTCGGTTTTATTTTATAAACTGGTAAGACCTGGATCTCCTGCATTGAAGTCAGTGGGAGTGAAACTATGGATTTTATTGGGAGGAAGAATAATGAAATGGATTGTCAAAGGAAAACTTTGCTTAGTCATGAAAAAGGATATTTACAATTTTTCTCTATGTGAAAGAAATTCTTTATATGATTGTGCTCATTTTATTTTAAATAATGCCTCTCACAGCAACTGTATAAAGCAAAGATGATCCTAAATATCTTTAGTTAAGGTCTCCTATATATATGATATATATATACATAAAGATATGTAATGATTTTCTACAGTGCTTCTTCAGTGAGCTAAGAAGTAAATGCTATGGTTTAACAGGCAAAAAGTTGAATAAAATTTAAGTCCGGTGACAGTATTACTCATGACTATTATCTTCTGTTAAGTCATGGTTGAACAGATTGTATATTTTTAGATCATTATGTGATTAATATTATTAATAGCTTTTCATTGTTGTTATTTTAACTGCAGATCTTCAGTAAAAACAGTGCTAAAATATTCCTAAGTTAAGAGCATGTTAGTGAGATTTAAATACATTTTAAATGGGGGTATACGTATGTTGAGGTGTGTTTTGAGTCATGTGTATCTGCAGAGTAAAGCTACACTTCAGATTCCCTCAGTAAGGTGGCATAGGTTCCTTTTTCTTTTTATTGAATATGTATGAACTAGTTTGCTTGCTTTTAAAATTTTTGATGAATATAAGTGTATGTGTGATGAAAATTGTCAAGGAGTACAGTACTATTGGAAATGCCCTGCATAATTTTAGAAAATAGTGATTGCATTCCAGCAAATCCAAAATTTTGAATATCAAGTTCTCTGCCTTTTCTTAACAGCTGATGAAGTCTTCATGTTCCATGGTTTCTAGATCATCTTCTTAGCCTTGACACCCTTGAAAGAGAGAATTGCCAAAATCATAGGCTGAAGTATTCTCGTGCATGACGTATCAGGGAACCTTTTTGTTGTTTTGTTGCTTTGATGTTTCTGAAACGTCAAGTTGTTTTCCCCCAAATCATTTTTCCCCAGACTATTTTTAGACAAAATGACCCTTTTTGTTTTGATGTAGTAAAGATAAATTGGGCCCCCTTCATGAAGTACTTCATCTCTGACCCAGTTTCGAAAGTAAATTCAATTAATTTTTCATGCTGAAATGACAGAATTTGTGATTGCATAGCTGTATGCATTTGTAGTATTTTTTGACCTTGCTTTTCTATAATGCAGCTGTTTCACCCATGCTTAGTATGACATTCAGGTCCTATGAAGTTATTCTAAATACTATATAGAGGCTTTCTTGGGAGGGACTTTTGATCATCTGATGCAACCTGCTACTTAAACCAGGCCTAACTGCTCTGTGAGCACAGCTCATGCAGGGCCATGTGCATGTGCGTTTTGAATCCTTCAGGATTCCACAACCTTTCTGGGCAACCTGTTCCAGTGTTTAATTGCTTTTCTTATAAAGATCTTGTTTTCTTCATGTTGCAATTTCCATTTGTCGCCCTTTCTCTGTGCACCTCCAGGAGGGTCCTGGCTCCGTTTTCTCTATCACCATCCACTAGGTGGTTGAAGGCTGCCATTAGTTCCCCCTTAGCTTCCTCTTCTTCAGGCTGATGCAAAAGAGATGCAAATCCCTTAGCCTCTCTTCATATGTCATCATGGTAGGTGCTGCTAAGTTCTCGATACTGGCATGTATCATGAAAACAGAACAAATGAAGGGGGAGAGGTGTGAAAGAGAAGGAAATAAGTTTGGTTACAGCTAACCGGCAGAGACAAAAGAGAACAAATTAAAAGCAAACACAGAGTTTTAAAAATAGCATGAAGAAAACTTGCAGCTAAGCATAGGAAATGCATATTGTCTTATGAAATGGACATTTAATATTTAAATCCAACACAGAAAAGTTTCATGAAATCACACTTCAGAAACTACCCAAAACTGTGTAACTGCTGCAGATGTTGTGGGAAACTGATACAATTCCTATTGTTGAGTATATATATGCTAATGTATTCTGGTTTCTGCAGCTATTTGCATTCAGATTTTCTCCTTAAGCAGAATGACAGAATGTGAATTTCTAGAAAAAAAATAGATTTGCTGGGAAAAAGATCCCTCGCATCTGCTCTGTAACTGGGCAAGCATTGCTAGATCTTTTATTCTATTATATGAGAATACACTTTGTTTCTACTCAGGAGTTATATTAATAATTTTTTCATTGCCTTTACATTTTGATGCTTTTCGTGGCATAAAGTTTTTTAGTTCATTTTTGTCACTTTAATTCATTAGCAGTAGTGAAACATTTCTGTTTATCTAAGGCCTAAGTTTATGAGCTAATTCAATGTCGAACTGTACTGTGAGGATGGTTAGTATTTTGAACACTGTCTCGCTGATAAGCCAACTTGAATTTGATAGGAATATTACTTGTAGGTGGCTGAATCAAGCCTTTTAGCAAATGAAGCTGTGTAGCTGGCACAATGTGTGTTATTGCTATACTAATTTCAATCTAAATTTGCTTTTTCTCCAATATTGAAACACATTTATGTGACTATCATGTTTCCCTGCCTTCTATAGGAAAAGTTCTAATAAAGAAACCTCATTTCAGCTTACATGAGAGCCTAGTGCTGTAATAGCAGTACAGAAAGAGGTTTATAATGCACAAGCAATGAAGTTAAAAATGTGTATTCATCAGCAGATGTAGTTATAGGTCTTCCTTATTCAGGCCTCAGCTCCTAAACATAAGACAGTTGGTTAATATCCAGAAGACCATATTTCCTCCCCTGTGTATCTGCTTCTGCCATTTTGTTCATCTGCAGGAGAATCCTTGAGAGAAAAGGATCGCCACTTCCACATGCTCCTTTCCTTGTGTTTCTTCAGCGGGGCTGAGGGCCTAGAGACAGCAGAGTCAAGTGAAAGAGTTTTTGGCAGTTTTTGGCAGTTTCTCTCCTCAAACCAATGGGTGAAGCCAGTGTGAATTATTGCAGAGAATCTTGACTGTTACTGTCAACCATCCGAGCTCCCCAGCTTCTAAAGAGGCTTCTCAAAGAAAGTTCACAGGCTTTAGTTGTCCACAGGAAGGCTGAAAGAAACCCAAGAAAGTGGTTTCCCATAGGAATGATCCCAGTAGGTAATGTGGAGCTTAGGTGAGTTTAAGCAGCAAGCTGAGAGAATTCAGAGGAAGCTTGCAGTTAGTCTCAGTTTCTGTTTTCATCCATGAGTTACTTCTGTAGCTGAAAAAAGTGGTAAGGGGAATTTTTGTCCTTGCTTTTTTGTGCCTTCATAAAGGCATTCCTCTTGCTGCCAGCCAGCCACCTTTTGAAATTACCTGAACTGTCCAATCTTTTCACTATTTCTATTGTCACATTAAACTTAAAATGAATCTTTTGATTTCTTAATTTCTTTTGGAGGTAAGTGTTAGCTTATAGAGTCATACGGGCTACATTAACAGCCATATATGTAGGAACAGGAAGAAAATACTTTTTAATCATTTACTGCTCTAGGAGACACTGTTGATAGAAGAATATTCAATTTGCTGTCAACACAGTCTTCTAGAGGCCATTTTGAACTGTATGAAATGTTCTTTACTTGCCTTTTTCCAATTTCTAGTGGAAAAGCGATCCTCTCACCATGTTGTAATAATCAGCAAGCTTTTTGGCAGCCTCAGCAGAGGACCAAAGAGTGTAAACCACAGCGTAAGATGCCATCATTCCTGCACAGGACCCCCTTCTGGTCCTGTCTTCTGTCTTCCGTGGATAAACAGAGAACTTAAAGCTTCAGGGCTCTACTCTGATAGTTTTTGAGAGTGTTAAAGTTGATGAAAATAAAAAGAGGGTATAGGTAGTCAGCATTTGTTAGTTTCCTGCTGAGAAGTTAAAAGGGCCTTTTGCAAAAATCTTGCACAGCTTTAGCTCAGGAAGCTTCTAAAATTTTCAAAATGAGGAGTACAAAATGAAACAAAAATTGGAAAACAAGGGTGGAGAGGATTTGTAAAGGTAACTCTCACCACTACTAGATATAATTAAAGATAATCCTTTTCAATTTTACTTTTTATTTTTCACAATGTTACTCATTTGTGTTTCCACTAATTAATAGTGTGTGAACAAATTTTAGCTTATGGATAGTCTGTGAACATTACTCCTTTTTTGCTCTTTGTAGTATCTGGCAAGTCTGGCAAGGGTATTGTTTTTATTACCTATATAGATTTTCTTTAAATTAATAGTTAATTAATAATGTTGGTAATAAACAACAATAGCTAATTTTGGTAAATCCCTCAGGCTGAAGAGTTATTTTCAGTAAATTTTTTACTATTTCTTTTTTTTTCCTTTTTTTTTCCTCCATAACTTCTGCATAACTTTCTCCTCCATAATTTCTGTCTGTATCTTAAATTGCAGCTTGCGCAAGAATTTAAAACTTCACATTGTCTCTTACTGAGATCAGGAGCAAGGAAAAGGATTGAAATATGGTATTATCTATAGATTATAGCTGTTTATATCTCCTTGTGAAGAAAGAAGAATCATTGGAATTGAATTACTCTTGCCCACACATCATCTTGAAAACTGATGAAAACCTTTCCCTCAAGCCGACCTCTGCTGAGAATGAATTCTTCACAGCCTAAACCAAATTTATATTGTGGGAGACAGCAGATAACACCTTCCTGTGTCTGGGGAGAAAACACAGTTCTCCAGCCTCCAGCCTGCACAAGTTCTTGCTGTGCGTCCAGCAGCATTGATCATGCATATTGACTTCCCATTCTTTTGTTCTTTTATCCTTGAGTTTCTCTTGAACAGACACCTTAAAAAATGCCTGTGGTTGTTTTGTGGACAAAACATTTGGGATATTAGGTACCACTTGCCCAGTTGTGATAAAAGCAGAAACTGGACCTTCTGTTTTTCCAAACAGTATTTTGTGCTTATCGCATCAAGCTAAAATATGATGTAGTTGTTCTATATGTTGGGTTGATAAGCATGCTTCAGATCACAAATAAGCAGTTATCAAAACTTCCAAATCTGTTCAGAAACACAGGCTCTGCTCAGTTTTATTTTTGAGAGAAAAGATTGCTATGCTCTTTTTTTTCACTGGCTGCAGATACCAAGAGTCATATTTATAACCCCTGCTGAATCAAATTAAGCAGAAACAAAGAAAATCTGCTCTGCTTCATCAAAACTCTTTATTTGAGCTCTGTCTTTGAAACCTATTACTGTCATGATCCCTGACAGCATACCAGCAGCCTTTTATCTGATTTTTCTCTATCTTTTAACAAAAACCTAGAATCACTTAAAGGGACATCGCCAGTTTTAAAAAATGAACAGTTTTATTCGTCTTTTTGTAAAATTATATTTCAAACAACACCTACAATTGTGGAAAAGGAGATATCCACAGGAAAGAACCTATCATCCATCTGTAGTATGTTTGCTCAGTGTAAGCAAGTTTCTTTGTGCCTTCTAGGTGTTACAGGGGGCCTCGATACAACCAAGGGATGATGCACTAAAGGAAAGATAGGGAAATCTGTCTTTTGTAGAAAAGCAAATAAAGGATATATGCAGATGTTTTCATTGTGACCTGAGAAATGAGAGTGTAAGCGAGGGTACAGCATGCTGCGGCAAAGGCCTAAGTAGAAATACTGGCAGCAAATGGAGAGGAATTAAGAAACCTATTCTAGTAGAAAAGGATGAAGATTAGAATGAAAAAAAAAAAAAAGAGCAATGAGGCTGACCCCAGATATGCCTGGAGTGTATAAAAAGTGTATACAAACCTTATAGGCTGTGACCTTTGTTCTAATCAAACTTTGTTCTAGTTTTAGCGACAGAGACAGGTTTTTTGAATCCTTATATATATCTTAAGTTACTAATACAGTGAGAGTATAGGGTCTGCATGGAAATCATGTGCAAGATGAGATGATGTATAAGTCACAAGTTTTGGAGGACCAGTTCTGTGTCAAAAAATGTCCTGTTACATATGTATTACGATATATATGGCTGCCATCTACCAAAACCCTTGTAGAGTTTTTCTATGCATGAAAGCAGTGCAAATATTTATGTCAGCTGTGTGCCAGTAGAAGCACTCTGACAACACAGTGGTCTTCCATCTCTCCTCTGCTTTTAGGCATCCAGCAGATCACAGACAGGTAGTGACATGAAAGATTTTGGAGCCTTTGTGCTTGCAGCTTTCATTTGAGTTAGGGTGACAACATTACAATGATCGGTTTCAGCAGACAGAGAAATAGCAAGAAAAACACTGCAAATCTTTTGATATTTAGTCATAGTTAGTTTAGTGAACAATAGGTATCAGGCAGGAATGATCTTTCCTCAGAACTGTACTTGTAAAAAACAAACAAAAAAACCCTCTGTGTTGGAATCCAGCTGCCTCTTTTTGTCAGCTGACTGTTTTCAGCCTGTTGCTGGATTCATTTGTATTTATATTGCTCAGCACATCCATGTTCCCTACGTTTGTGCTCCTGGCCAAACACCTCTGCTGGTCTGTAAGCATCAGAATGTAGTAGTGTAGGTGCAGATGGACGCTTGCTCAGTAGAGCCAAAATATCGCTGCCCTTCCCTGACAGAAAGCAGCATATTTAGATGGACCGAGGCTGTTAAACCAGATCAGAGGGCAACCTAAATGTAACTACAGATTTCTGTCACAAAATACAGTTATGAAGAGCAAAGGTGGATTAACAAAAATTGTCTGATCAAATTAAAGGGCCTAAGTGCAAGCACTTTGGTTACAGATGAATCTACTGGCATTAGTTTCATTTTTAAATTGTTTGTCTTCCTTACTCAGAAAATGAATACTTTGATGTGATTGAAGAGCTCCTTGGATTATTTCTTACTGAAGACCCATGAAAGTGTGTGATATCTGATCAGATCAAAAATAATATGGAGTAAAATAATTTTTATTTGTGTAAACTAAGATATGTGAGTACTGACAGAGTACAAGCCAATGAAAGTAAAAATATGGATCTCATATGTATAGTAGTAAAGCACCCTGACAGATTTTTAGAACTGTAGCTCACTGTATCGTTATGAAACTCTATTGTTTTGCATTGGCTTGTAGGATAGTTGTTTTGTAGTGAAACACATTGCCAAAGGTTAAGGTAGGGGACTGGGAAGCAGGGAAAAGGTACAGGAAAGGCTAACTTGAAAGGCTACACGTGTAATGTTAAATTGTTGCTTCACCACAAAATGAAACGAACATCCAAACAAATGAAGCAACTATTTTTGACAGTTCTTAAAAGAGGCAGGCATGTTACCAGCAGAGTGCAGACTTCTGAACTGTTTGACGTTTTTAACGGATGTTATAGGTCATTTGAAAAGTATTAATATAAAGGTGTACTGGAAGGACAGCCTGTATTTGCATATTGCCTTTAACAGCGTATGTAAAATGATTTGTGAAAACTGATCAGAGAAGTAGAAAAAATCAGTTGAGGGTTAATAGTTAAATCATAAACCCACTCTTTGAATTATATTGTAGAAGACGACTATACATAAAGAAGAAAGAAGAAGACTGTATGTAGAAATCCCTTTGCTTTCATAGAAAAGATTGTAAATTCAGTGATCGGTTGCTGCAAATGCAATGTACAATTCTGAAGCTCAATTCTGAGCACGAAAGTGCTGTAAAGGAATTAATATTTCATCTAGTCACAATACCATTCTAGTGTTGTGTATATGGAGACTCAGGAATTTTGCATAGCATTTTCTCTGCTGATATAATAGCCCCTTTAATTAATCAGTAATAAATTTATAGGAAATGGAATCACAGGATCGGCCACAGCTGTTGTTACTAACAGGATGCTACTAATGACGTGTTCTGGCTGTATGTTAGTTGCTAGTGGGCACTAATGATCTTACAGGACATATTTTAGAAGAAAATTCTTGCACTTATAGATAAATGTTAATACTTGCTTCTTGTATTTAGGGGGCACTGATTTTAAAAATACTTGTATAGGTGGTCCCTATACTGCCAAGAAAAATACATAGAATCATAGAATCATAGAATGCTTAAGGTTGGAAGGGACCTCTAGAGGTCATCTAGTCCAACCCCCCTGCACACGTAGGGTCACCTAGAGCACGTGGCACAGGACTGCATCCAAACGGGTTTTGAAGATCTCCAGAGAAGGAGACTCCACAACCTCTCTGGGCAGCCTGTTCCAGCGCTCTGTCACCCTCACTGTCAAGAAATTTTTCCTTAAGTTTCTGTGGAACTTTCCATGCTTCAGTTTCTGGCCCTTTCCTCTAGTTCTGTCGGTGGCCACACTGACAGCACCATCCTCCCCACTGCCTCCCTTGAGGTACTTATGGACACTGATCAGGTCTTCCCTCTCAGCCTTCCCTTCTCCAGGCTGAACAGGCCCAGCTCCCTCAGCCTCTCCTCATAGGGCAGATGTTCCAGGCCCCTGATCATCCTTGTGGCCCTGCGCTGGACTTTCTCCAGCAGCTCCACATCCGTCTTGTACTGGGGGGCCCAGAACTGGACACAGTACTCCAGACGTGGCCTCACCAGGGCTGAGTAGAGGGGCAGGATCACCTCCCTCGTCCCGCTGGAGACGCTCTTCTTAAGATTCTTAGCCAGAACTAAAAAACTTGGCTTTTGCTGAAGTAGATAATCAGTTGTGGCTTAAGATAAGTGAAAAATATATTAACGAAGACTGAGGCCCATTGGAGATTCGTGAATAAACTAATTAGAAAAATCAGGAAATCTGCATAACATAGCATAGCATAGCGTAGCAGAAGGGAGGAGAGTCTGGGGGAGGAGGATTGATCAGCAGCTACACTAAAAAAGTGGAATGTCTATAAGTCACCAAATAATGACTGTCTACATAGGATATCTTTGGTCCTGTACCTTTAGCCTGAGAAAATGCCTCAATGGGCCACTTCTTAAATATCTATCCATCTACGACTCCATGTGTATCAAGAAATGTAGGCATGGCCCTGACAAGGACTGGAGCTTGATTGCATACATAGCTGCATGATCAAAATGATTGATTAGAAAATGACTTTAAACTTACAGTGGAAAATAAGATGCATTATGGAGGAATGCATGATACTGTATACAAGGAAGTGAGTAAATGGCTACGAAAGGGAGCCGAGGTTTGGATCCTATGGAATCAGGCTACTGGCAGTTACACGGCATACTTTTCTGACATTAGTACCTCGTGTTACACTCCCTAATTTCATGAAGGAACCCAAGAGATCTATCAAATTTTGAATTTTGTAGGTACATGAGGTCACCAGCTGGGCAGAGAGACAGCCTGTGAGACAAGTCCTGGTATTTGACTGGACAGTCAGTTCCGGAATAGTCAAGAGTGAGTAAGCCTTCCAGGAAGGGACAAAGATGCAGATCCTCCAAACCCAAAGAAGTGGCGACCAAGACAACAAGCTACATTTTTTTTACGGCTGTCCTCTTATTTTCAGCTGTGAGAAAAAGTCAATTTAATAGCATGTGAACACGCATACTTTTTTATCATGTCTTTATTTTATAAAACAACATCAGAAAGAGAATTGTTTCAGCTATCCATCATGAGTGTTCAAAGATTGCTCCATAACAACAAAGTATCCCATGAATTTGCCTTCCCTGCCTATTTCTGAGGAGTTCTCAGAGAGAATACAATTTATTTGAATGTATTGTTATTTGCTAAGGAAGTCAACATTAATTATAATTATGCTAAGTCTATGCTGCCTGCTTTGCCACAGCCCACCTTGTGCCTTCCCTTTTTTTTTAGCCCTTACTAAGAGGTGCCCCTTAATCTTTTGTATTCTTCATCTCATCTGACCTCATTTCATCATTGAGATATGATGTGATCACCATGTTCATCTAATTGCATAATTGTTTACTGCAGCCACTTCACCTCAGCTGCGTCTCTAGTTCCTCCCCACCATTACCCTGCCACCACACTCCTTAAGATGGCACTTGATTGCAGTTGATCTAAAATGATTCCGTTCACAGTTAATGTTGCTCCATGGCCGCTCAGGAGCATCACCCCCATGAACTATCATTATTTTTCAGAGGAACAAAATGAACTTGCTCCCCTTCACGGTACGTCGGCTCAGCTCAGAATGAAGAAGTTTTGGTATAGCTGATTATACCTAGCAGGCTACTCTCTCCTGGATACCAGCCTGGGCTCCAGATATGGCCTTTCAGCTGTGAGACCTCACTTCTCAACATTAACTCTAAGTGCAGAGCCTTAACTACAGAACAAACTCTCCCTCCCCTTACATATTCACTACACTTTGCAAACATTAACTAATTAGTTAATTTGGGGGCCCACTTAAAATCCAGATTCTTTTTTTAGAATCTGAGTTAAAGCTAATTAATTAAGATGAGTTTCTGGCATATTAAGCTCATCATAATAAGGATGTTATTTTGATTAGTCTAATGCGTCCCTCTATCTCTTATTTTTTTATTCCAAATTCAGTATCATCTTGAATGAAAAAATTGCTTGTTGATAGTTTCATGGGCAATAAAAACAAGAGTAATAAGGTTCGAACTCATTGGACTAGCAATTGAGATTTCCCAAACTATGTGATATCCAGGATACTTTTGGTGGGAGTACTAATGAAAGCCAACTTTTCCCTTCATGTATGTGCAGCATTGCATCCAACTGTCTTGGGCTTTTCTAGTTCTCTGTATTTTTTTACAATCTTTGTTCTCTCTAATTGGCCTGTTTCTAGCCTCAAGACCACAGAGGTCCTTTAGAAGCAATATTTGGAGGAAAACCTAAGGAAACTATATCAGTTCTAGTGAGGACAGAGAAGAGGGAGGAAAGACCTTCTTGCCTGTTTATAATGGGTGCTGTGTTCTCAGGAGGCTTAAACTGGGGGCAAATTAAGCTCATTAAAGGGTTATTACCCACTTAAAATCAGTCCTCACCAGCTTATTATATTTCTGTACTGCTGATGTGATAATTACTCTGTGACCTGTCTTAGACTGAAAGATTAAAAAAAAAAAACAAGTAATCAAATCATGATTTAGAAAAACATGAGCGAATGGTGAGCAAGATAGCACCCATAATGCAGACAGTGTAATCTGATAGACTACCTAGGAAGAAAAAAATCTTTTTTTTGCAGTGCATTTGCATTAGTGTATGGGGGCTGCATACTGAGACCGTCAAGTGGATGGCTTTTCAGTAAACTTCTACCAACTGTCCATTTTCACTAAAATAATGAAGTTGCTCTTTTTTCCCTAGCCTCATTTGAGTGAGATGTTTTCCCTGTCATATTCTGCTTCACATTCCTCTGCTAGAGGTAGCGATTAATGGGTGTTCTTGAGAATTTCTTTCCTTAAGTGTAGCTTTTCATATTGCCAAGCCCCAAGCTGACCTTTGCAGTAGCTTTAACATTAGGGAATGCTGTAACTCGTTTCTGAATAAAAAAACACACTCCAAGGGCTGTGATTCATTACTCCCAAAGGAGCAGAGTATCTGGTGTTTTTCATTTTATGTAGAGATCGTGATTATTATTAGGCAGGGTTAAAATATGACTGCCCACTTGTAATATTTGGAAGAGTTGTGAAAAGACAAAGCAACAAAGCATGTTATCTGGATTATATTTAACAAGAGGAATCCTCCTTAGTTGTTAGCTTGTAGGGCTGCAGCCTACCCTCCTTTTCTTGGACTCTTCAGCCTTGGCCTTTTCCTTGAGTTGTCTCTTATCCCAGCTGTCTAATATACCCATGACCTTCAGGATCATTCATAGACAAAGGGTTTCCCTCCATCAGACTTATTTCCTTTTTTTTTTTTTCCCTCCTCTGATTGGAGAGAGCAGGAGCTAGAACTCTCCCCTTGCCACCATTCTCTCCGAACAGGTTGTTCCTCACTTCTTAGCCTTTCCTAATATTCCTAATCTGTTTAAATTCCTGGTTTCAGCCTATTTTCTCTTGTTTTCCACCCTTTGGGCAGTAAACTTTATCATATCCAGCAGAATGTTCAATATACATACAGCTTACTACATTCATAACTTCCACTGTGCTGGAAGCTTTGCACAGACTTCATGCAAGGCATATTAATAAAGTACAATAGAGTAGGTCTGTTACCAATGGAAATTAGCATGCATAAAACAACCATTACATTTTTGACCAGAAGGAAAACTTATGAAATAGCTTAAAAAGAGCAAACCTGAGTACTGAAGTTTGGAATTTTGGGGTGCTAAAAATCATGGAGTATAACAGTTTTACAATTTTCCTCATATAAAACAACACTCATGCTTCACTACTCTATAGGTCATAATTACCACTCTTCCTGTATTTTCTCAGGAGCTCAGCATCTATTGAACTTCTCTCCTCCCCCTTGGCTAACATACTACCCTATCTTACAAGTACTAATCTCCATCTTTTTTTTTTTCCTTTCTTTCCTTTTTTTTTCTTCTCAGATTGGTGAACAATTGGTGAACAAAATGAGATGCAGAGCAGTTTTTCACAACCTGTTTAAAGTTTGTTGCTCCTGTTTTCTGATCTGAAAATATATTTATATATGTGCCCAAACGCTTGTCAATTTTTTTCCACTATATCAGCTCGCCTAAAAAATGCAATTCTTTTCTCTCCAAACTATGCCTGACAGATGTTCCCTCCTACAGAAGAGAATGTCGCTGATTTTAGTAAAAAAATAGAAAAGATTGATCTTGCCTTAATGCAGTTGTTATGATCCTATAAGCCAATACTGTCCAACTGTAGGCCAGCAATATGATTCCATCTGCATCCTCTTCTTTGAGGATTGCTGGTATATAACATCTAGGGATTTATTTGCCATTTGGCCAATGACTAAGCTACTAGAATATAATCTGGAATCTCGATCTATTAGACTGGACAGTCCTTTAATGGATCTTAAAGTAAGAAAAATAACCTAGGAGGAGCAAGAAAGGTCTGGTGGATTCTGGGATGAAGAATCCCTGCTTTCTTCAGCTGCAGCACCAAGTGGACCTTTTCTGTGGTTAACTGGAAACTAGACTGCTGGAATAATCAGCACCCTCCTTCCTCCGCCTAAATGCTCTGCATGCATACATGACTGTGAATGGGCAACATTAATAACAAAAGTTGAATGAAAGCAGGAGGCATCTTGAGTATAAATTGAAGCTTTGAGTGCCACAATTCTGATTATGGAGAAGATAGCAGAATGGTGTATTAGATAATGTTTATAAAGATCTCTGTGTCATATGTGCCTGCTTCATTCCATGATAAAAACTGACTAGGTTTGTACTGTGAAATAAAAGGGGGGCAGGGAGAAATTCCTGTTGCTAAAGCCCAATAGCATGGACTGGCTTCTGTCCTCATTGCTTCAGGCTGGTTCCTTCAAGAGCAGAGCAGCTGTTTCCATGCTTGGCCCTATATGGTATTGCTTTGATCCTGAGACACGATTGCTTTTTATGTTGTGTGGTTTTTATGTTCAAAGGGTTTTAAATAATGTGCTGCATCCCACCAAAATATTCTTGCCACCCAGTACATGTGGATGGGTATGGCATGCCCTGAGGTGCAACAACAGTTGCTTGTGTTTGCTGAGGATTGGTATTGTGTTGGAGAACTGGATAGTGTGGAGAGAGACAAAAATGAAGTCTCATGCTCACTCCTTTTCAGTGTGATCTCTGGTATGAATTATTCCCAAATCAAGTAGGGATGTTTCTTTGGAGAAACCTAGTTTTAGTAGTTAAGAATAAATTGTAAGAATGTCAGTGAAGCAGTAGAGACGATCAAGCACCAGGGTTTGGGTTCAAGCACCAGGTTTGGTCCTTCTCATTTTAGCAATTTCAATCATCCTTGAGGTTTCTCTGCTACGGACTTTTACAGAGTAACTCTTGGGAGAAAAAGAAAGTCAGAAGCGCTGTTGGCAAAACCTTTTAGAGTAATAGTTTGCAAAAAAAAAGAAGAGAAGAAGGCTGTATTTGAAAGTGCAAAGAAGAATGTTTGGAACACAGAAAGGAAAGCCTTACTGCTTTTGAAAGAGAATAAATAGAAAGCAGGATGCTGAGAGCTGCAGAGAGAGACAAAGGTAAATAGAGGACAAGGCCAAGTGAGAGAAGTATGTGCTGACAAAATTAATCAAGCTGGGAACAAAGTGGAAGCTAGATATAAAAGGTCACAGCAAGCCACGCTTGTGGGATTGAGTGAGGTCTTAAAAGAAACAGGTGAGCCTTTCTGCAAAAGGGTGCTGAAGACGGCCTGCAGGAAGATCAGAATAGATCTGATCTGATCTAATCTGATGATAGTGACCAGGGTTCAGATGCAGTCCTGTGGTGGCCAGGCAAGTGCCTAGTGAGGAGGCTGGACAGAGATCAGACCAGGAAGTCAGTCCACAGGTCAGTCTGGATCAGCAGGGTCTGTGGCTGGGCACAGGCAAGGCTGTGATGTGGCTGGACACAGTCAAAATTACAAAATAGCTCAGGAAGGGATGGAAGGCCTGGGCCTGAGCTGACATGGGGCTCCTGGGCCCTGTGAGCAGAGGGTGTGGATGGAGTCCTGACACAAGATCAGAGTTATGAAATTGGCCATGAAAAGCATTGCTGCCACAGCAGAGTGTTTAATTTTGTCCAAGCTCTGAGATTTTGCTGACATAATTCAGAAAGACAACCTCAGAGGAAGAACCTCAACCTCACGTTAGGCAGGGTTTATAAAATTGCTTGTAAGCAGGGTTGTAATGCTCTGCATTATGAGGGTCTTTTCAAACATGTTTCTACTAATAGCTACTCACCAAAGGCAGAATGTTTCTTGGAAGAGTCCATCTGCAGATGCACTTTTCTTGCTGCAAAATATGCTACCATGAGATAGGTAAAAGGTCTGTTGCTATCTCATACCATGCACCCAAGCTGCTTACTGTCTTACTCATATATCAAGCAGATGAACTCTTCATGCTATCCTTTTATTAGAAAAGGATTTAGATAGTGTCCAAAGATTTTAAAGAGGAGAAATAGATCAGTTTGGTAAGCAGAAAGTACTGTGGGCCTTGTTGCATATATACAGCTGTGGGTATGGCTGTATTTAGAAAGTAGTGCAGTACAATGGGAGAGGATGTGTAGAGAGAAGCAGTTGGTACTGTGGACCCAATGTCTGGTGTCATGGAGGTGCATTTTTGTAGGACAGTTTAGCTTCATTCAGGAACTCTGCAGCTCTTTGAAGTGCATCAAAGCATGAGGACGAACAGATTTACTTCAAAAGCACACTCTTGAGCCAAGTTAAATTTTAATATTACTGTTAAAATAGTACATACTCTCAGCACTCTCAGTGCGAGCTGAAAGTGATTTCACAAATAACTGATGAATTTATATGGTGTAAGAATGAATGCGAGAATATAGACAAACATAGAAGAAAGCTGTTATTTAGACTCCAGAGCCTCAAAAAACTCCACAAGAGCACCTAATTACTACATGATAGAAACTTTTGTCAGTGGCAGCTAATGTTGCTGTACATTCCCAGCTGTTGGTTGCTGCCATTCCCTGCCCTGTACTGGAGAATGTTGTTTTTTCCCCAGTTTTCCCTAGCTGTGCAGAATGATCAATGTTTGTGACTACCATCTTAAGTGAGGAGGGGAAGAGAGGAGCAGAAATGACTGTCTTCATGTAATGTTTTTTTTTTCTCCAAATGAATTGCCTTTGTTTACAAAGTATTTTCCTCTATTAGCATGAAGGGAAAAAAACTGTAACTATTAGAACATCTCCCCTGGATTTAATTTATAAGTTCGAAAACTGATTGTAGAAATATGACTTCTCCATTTTGTCTTTTCAGTTTGAGTCTCTTAAACAACCAGCTTTTTTAAAAAGCCTTTCTGCTGGCTGAGCTCCATTGATTGTGCATTCCACTGATGTATCAAAATTTTAACTTGATAGACAAGACCAGATCTATCTGTGGCTTCTACCTTTATAGAGTCAGAGGGCAGTGAATTGGAGAGGTAATTTGTAATATGCTGAGTGTGTTGAATGATGTAATTGTGTAAATAAATCACCTGGCAAAACTGAGTAGTAGTGGTGTATTGGAAGCTATGAAGAGCTGAGTGTGAGAGAATATTTTTTCCAAACAGAGAGTTGGTAAGGCCCAATTAGGTTAAGATGAATGGAGTGTTTTCTCTTCTGCTTTGTGTCCTTATAAACTCCTCCCGTGTTCTGCCTGATCTGTCACAGTCTTTTGTTGTGGAGCCCCTCATGGGAGCCTTCACAGGGCATGATCAGCTATTCAGTCTGTCTTTAAGCATTAAGTGGAAAAGACCTGCTAAGGCTCTTCCTACAAAACCATCTAGGACAAAGAGCTGAAACAGTAAAAGGAACAGTACATGGAGGAAGCAATGGGGTTTCCCATGAAGACAAAATTTGTGCAAAGGAGAAGGAAGAGGATTCAAAGTAAGCCTCAGTATTGCACTTAGAGAAATCCTTGCTTTAAGCTATAGAAAGCTAGGTATTCTTTGTTTTAGCTTTAGTTTATTAAATTAATCATTAAATGGATATCTAGGGTGCCTAGATCTTCCAGGATTCATTTAGCTCAGTCTACCAGATCATCTACTCCTTATGCCAGTAGAGAATTGTTCTTACAGTATTGTTTTCTTGAGCATCTTGCAATTATTTATTGTAAGGCTGAACAAAGATCTCTCAATCTACAGCAAACATTGAGCAATAGCTTGGATTAAAATCATTCAAGCAGTGCTAAGGTAAAAAATATATACAGAAATATGCCAAAGAATGTTTCTAGTCTTTCAAAACATCTTTCTGGATTTTGTAATGCACAAATTGTATGCATAAGTAAATTCTTCCAGTGCACATATTTACAGTGCCATGATAGAAGACAGGAAAGAATTTCCTGTGCTCATAGCATTTTGCTATTACCGTAAGTTTTTGTAAGAAATTATTTAAAATAATAGTTACAATTCTGTGAGTGAAGTCTGAACGACTTATTGTTTTGTTCCATTTTTCTCTTGTTTATCTAATTCACCTTACTGTTTCATTTCACATATGCCATATTGCTGAACACTTAACATTCTTTATGACTTCTGCAGGTAGCTGATAGTGGATAGATTGAAAAGGGTTTCTGGTGTATTATCTTTCTGAGATCATACTGTTTCTTTTATACTTAAACTACTTAAATGCAGTCATGGTGAAAAAAATGCAACCTTTTATATAAGCCTTAAACCTGGAAGAAGTTTACATCAATGTATTTTAGTAAGCTTTTTCATAAAAAGGACATAACTTTATCACTGCCTTTTCAAACACCAAAGCAAAATTTAGTGTGCTTCTGAGCAATATCTATCAGGAACATTTAGAGACGGCTTTCAAGAGCTGTCATGGAAACTCTCTTCTCAAACTTTAATATAATTTGCAATTTTATTTTTGCTTTGAGGAGAAAGTATCTACGTAACTGCACATGCAAATTTTAAAGCCTACTTTTATGTGAAGCAGCATGTAAGAGGAAACAGCATTTCTTTCTATTTTATTTGTTCATTCTTGTTTCTTATCTCCATTAATCTAAAGGAAAAGTCCTTATCAAATGTATCTTTTGCTCTTTGATAATGAAAAAAAAGCACACACATAGAAATTATAGTACAGAATGTTAAAATAAAATTGAATTTATGGGTGAGATTTTTTTGAAGGCCTTTTGCTTTACTACCATCAGTGCTTTCAAGATATTTTTTCCTGAAATGTTCAAGTTTTTTTGAGGAACCAAAAATGCCTCTGTTTTTCAGTTCATGAAATAATACAGTCATTTCCATGAGATTTATAATGTTACAGGACTTTTGACAAGGCTACATTTAATTGGCATGGAATCATAATAACTTACCATAGTTTCTTTAGTTTTACTTACCTTGAAAGAGTTTTTTAATATCAACAGGTCCATTCTGCTGCTTTGATTCGTGGAGATAACTCCAATCAGACCGATGGAAATTCCCTTCTGAAAAAAGTTGTGTGTGATTTAGGTTTCCAAGATGACTTGAAAAGTATTTTAAATTATTTGTGTTTTGAAAAACAGAAAGAAGATTTAGCTTGTTTTATCCAGATGCCCAAATCTGTAACTGAATAGAGACAAATTGTAATCGCAGGCAAATCCAAAATTCTCCTCTCAATTGAGTGATCTGAAGGCAACTATGAAAAGCCTAGAACATGTGTGTCTATTAAAAAAAAAAAAAGAACCGGTAAGGAAGGCCTGTAGCATTCCACCTAACTGAATCTTCCAACTCTAAAAATGCAGATCTATTTTTTTTCCCATTTGGAGTTAGATAACCATGTATTATTTATATGAGTTAAAACATTTAAATGCAATTATGGCAAGTCTAATAGTGTCATAGATAATGCTTCTAGTAATGCTACCCAACCTAGCATGTCATGCTATCACAGACATTGCTAAATTCATTTTTCCACATGAACATATGAACTTAAAAATGTTCTCTTGAGGTAGACTTGCCTATTCCTATTCCTATCCTGAGATTATATCTGACATTTTCTTCAGGGGAATAATCAAATGTTTTCCTTGGGAATCTACATAGCAATGTCTACTTTTGTTTTTTGAACAGCTTTGCAAAGTTATAAAGAACATTCCTGGAAAATTCAGAGACAGAGCAGAGGTCACATTTTACTCTTGTATTTTTTAACAGTGAAAAGAAAGTGGATGAACATGTTTTTAGCTAATCTCCCTTTACCATTAGAAGTGGAGACTCTGGTGTGTCTTCTTCCCACTGTCAGATCCACAGTTTAATTCCAAAATTGTCTTGAGAATATTTTATTTTCTATCTGGACATTTCTTTTGATAAATTCAGCTAATGCACTGAAACACAAACTTAGCAAAATGGAATTTAGGAAGAATTTTTGTCTAATACTTTTCCTTAAAAAGCACACAGTAGGCTTTGTGTTATTTGGGAATGTTAATGAAAGGTTAAGTATAAATCTCATAAATCTACAATGTGCTAATCCAATTCTCACAGTTTTCAGGAGAAAAAATAAAGCCACTCATATTTATGAAGCAAACCCCACAACAGATGAGATTATACTATAGTATAATCTGCTATTTATACTATACTATAGTATAATCTGCTATTACAGTAGGTGAATAACATATATAAGCAGTTTGATAATGTCTTTGGCAAGTAAACCTTTCCTAAACACTACTGAACCTTTCTTTCTGAGGAAAGGTGTGATTGTTACATGCGCCATTAGCCATTCCTAAATCCTAAACTGTTACTGGTTATCAGTTGTACATTTAGGCTGTTAGTAATTATATTAGAAATCTGGTAATCATTTAATAACTGAGACATTCTTCATAAAAAGGCCAAAATCTGTTTAATCAAAGTCTCCTTCTCAGGTACTAAAAAGAGTAATCAAACCAACTGATCATTGGATCTTTCACAGGCTGATGGAAGCCCAATCATCTCCAAGTTAATACTGAGCTGTTTGCTTGGCTTTAAGGTTATTTGTTAACCTTTTATTTTATTTTATTTTATTTCCCTTTATTTCCTTTAGTACTTAGCTTTGAGAGTTAAATTTAGATTAGACATTTACTGTCCATTGAGATGATATGCAGTTCCTCCAAGTTAGGTTAGACCTCTTTTTTTTTCCTTAAAGGGAAATAATTAAATTATTGTCCAGTTAAATACTCTGGATTCATTGGCAGTAGCTTTCTTAGTTCTACAGTAAGTAGTTTTGGATTCATCTGAAGCACTGTCTTGTTTTACACAGGAAAATATAACAGTCATTACAGTTTGAGTCCAAAAGGTTAGATGTGGAGTTGCCATATGGTATCATGTGAGTAGTCTGTAAAATTGGAGCATGATTAGATTCAATTACTGCCTGTATTCAGTAATTGTAGTAGCAGAAATGTAATTTTAAAAATAAATTGTCTTTATTATGAGAAATGCACAGACAATGAACTCAGATAGTCACTGTTTTGTTTTGTTCCTTATATTAACAATTGGGATAGGTTCAGATGGTTTCGTTTATTCGTTTTTGAACCTGACATCTGCTAGAATTCTTAGGTACAACATTATTCCTGTTCTTGGCCAACATAATCATTCAAGGGATAATATATACCAAGGTTTTCTGAGAGGTACAGAGCTGCCTGCATTCCTAGAAGGAACAATTTACACTTCCTGATACTTTTCATATTGATATATTTACCATCTGAATTAATCCAAGATTATGTATAGCAAAATTGCACCTATTTGTGAACAGATCCTATAATCACTTACTGTCCAATATTTCTGTTACTCTAAAGCAGGATTTTCTCATGTTTTGGAGGACAGAAGTTGCATGCATATTTTCATCTGACAAACTCTTCTGTTTTACTAGCATGATTTTTTCACCAGTTTTTTTTTTGCAAAACATTTACTTTGAAATGATATTATTTGAGATGTTATAACATTTCTGCTATCCTTGTTGTCCACTCACGATATGAAATGTCTAGATTTTCCTTTAGATGAATCAAAACCAAGACCCATGAGGTTTCTACATATTTCATGTGTAAGTGGATTCTTCAAATCCAGTGATCTGTATTATCTATGTCCATGTCTTGGCAGGGTTAATTTAAAAAAAAAAACTATACATATTGTTCATTTTAGCATATATCTGATGACACTAGTTCCAACAATGCTATCTCCCTTCATAGAAGAGATATCATCCATTAGTAAATTCATTGTGTTACATATCATTCTGAATGGCTTATTCTATAGTGAAAAACTCTATCTATCTCAAGTGTTGCCTATCTATCTTCTACAAAACCAAGGGCCAGATCCACTGGGAAGTCAAAGAACCAACTAAAGGTTAGCATCAAAAACTCACCGATTAAGATGAGTCTGTATTTGGCAGCCTTTTATTTATTTTGACTATTACTTACTTTGACTACTGAATATGTCAGCTTGTGTTTGACATTATCCAGCTTTCAGCCTTCGACTCTTCTAATGCTTTCATCCACTAAACTAATGATGTTGTTTTCAAAAATGTTTCTCATAAGGATACTTAAGCACTGCAATCATGTCATCTCTTGATTAAGCTGAAAAGATCAAGTCCCTACAATTGCTAGTATCTCTGCAGTTTTCAAGAGTGTTATTTCTTGGCTCGTATATCAGAGAAGCAAGATTTTAGAACAGCATATACCAGTTGTAATCACAACAACAACCCAACTGGCTTTAAGATAGAACCTCAGAGCTTCTAAGAAGCATCCACAGAATTTTACCTTGAAGACTGTTGGGCACTGATCCCCTCCTATTTCCATGCTCCACTGTTCTTCCCATGCGGAGGCAGGAGGCAGAACCAGTAGTTCGGTGCAGCTGCGTCTGTGTTATCTCTTTATTCTTATTTTTCCATATTACATTTCCCTCTTTTACAAACAATATTGCTATGCGTACTAATTTTCTTAACTATTGAGAGAAAACACTACAACCACATGTTTTTTGGGTCACCTGCTATGATCACAGAGGCATTTTTAAGTCACTTCTTCCAAGGGCAGAGATATATTTCCAGTAAATGTTTGCTTACATTCTTTTAGCAATACAATTTTATGCGTAGTCATGACTAAGGATTGTATCCTGCTAACCAAATGACCAGCAATCTGCCTTCATTTTTTTACCACTTGCTGCATCTTCATGTCATTGAAGAACTTTATGAGGATAATTTAATGTTTTCTTCTAGATCAATAAGAAAAAATGTAAAGTTGTTTGGGGCCAAGAATTGATTCCCTGCAGGTAAGAGTTAAAAAAAAATCAATTGATTTGCTTGTAGTTTCGCCTGCTGGAATTATGCCCAATGATCATTATATCTAAATTGTTACTACATTTTGAAAATTATCAGTAGGTTTTAATACATTTAACTTACAAAGTGCTAATATTTACTTTAGTTTAGATTTAGTTTATTAACATTGCTTTTAGTCAAAGTATATTACTTCAACAGCTCTTGCCTAGACTTCTATCTGCTAAATATCATGTTATCACCAAAAAGAAATGTCAGTTTGGATAAAATTATTAATTGTCGTCTATGTCATATGAATGGCTTTGGTATAGTGGTTACCCAGAAAATGTTTTTATTCATACCCTATTTGTATGCAACAAGGAATTTAAAATAATGAATATTTTTTTTTACTTATGAGACCAGGAAATCAACCTTTTACTTTTTCACTTTTGTCCTCTGAATACCTTCTCCCAGTCTCCAATCTCAAATGAGTCTTCAGTTACAGTCTGAAATAATTACTGAAGCACTGAATAAATAGTTAAATCACTATCTGTAAAGTTAAAACACTATCTGTGAAGTTTTCTTAATAAGTGGCAGAATCAGAGATTACAGCATTAACCAATTCATGGCTTCATAGTGATTTTTTATGCAATTTATATTTTCTTGTATTACAGTCGTATATCATTTTATTCACCTAACCTTTCAGAAAATCATTTGCCCTACATTTGAAAAGAAATCAGCATTATAAAAGAACAAGTGTGTTTTTAAGTCTGTACACAATTCTACAGATTTTACATTTCTTGAAATTCAAACTGTATCATTTTTCTCTTCCTCTACACACAGAACTATAAAGGCATATTTCATAATATGGGGGGGAGGAAACCTTGCTGAATTAAATGATTATGGATGATAGACAATAAAAATTAAAGCATCAGAGATTATATAATATATGAACACTGGAGAGAATCATCTGCCACTGTTGTGACATTTTAATGAATTGCTTAAAATAATTGATGCAATTAAAGCATTTCTGCTTTATATTCTCTGTAAGCATAATCTTCATTTTAAAAATACCTAATGTAATTGGGTCATTCTGCATGAAGGACGAGTGTTGGCTTATGCCCGTGTATGTGTGTGAGGTGGCTCTTTATAAGGGACTGGGCTTCCATGATTCCTCTAGTCCATTCTCCTCTCTCAACAGTTCCTCAGTGGACTTGAAATGAGGTCTTTCCTGACACAATACAGAAAATGGAATTTATGGTCAGGACTGTTCTACATGTCCTGAGGGGCCTACAATCCATACGTTCGTGCTTGAAGGTGCTTTGAAGCTCTTGCTTGCCAATAGGTCCCTTTTATTCTTTCCTTCCAAACTTTCTCTCTCTTTCTACCCATTCCTCCCTCTCTCCTTCTCCCCTCCCCTTTTATCTTCTTTTTGTTTTCTTCCTACTTTTATTTTCTTTCCATTTTCCCCTCGCCCTTCTTCTTTTCACCTGTTCTTCCCCCTGGCATTTTCTCCTGCTTTCTCTTCTACCCTTCTCTTTTTTCTCTCCTTTTTTCTTTTTATTTTTTCTCCCATTCCCATCCCCCGCCTTTTCTTCCCCTTTTTCTTCCCCTTTTCCCTCTTTTCTTATCTCCCGCTTCCCACACCCTTTCCCCATATTTTCTCTGCCCCTTTCCCCTTCTTTTCTCCTCTTCCCCCCTCTCCTCTTTTGCTTCACTCATCTTTTCTCGAGCCACTTTTCTCCCCTGCCTTTTCTCCTCCCCCTCCTCCCTCTCTTCCTTCTTTTCTCCACTTTTTAGCTTCTGCTTTTTCTCCTTTTTTTTCCCCGTTTTTTCTCCTTTTGTCCCTCTGCTTTTTGTTATCCCATTTCTCTCACCCTTTCCTCCTCTTTTTTCTTTTTCTCTCTCCCTCTCTTTCTCCTTTCTTTGCTCTCCTTCCTTCTTTCCCCTTTTATCCCCTCCTTTCTCTTCATTTCTCCCTCCCTTTTTCTACCCGTTTCTTTCCCTCTTTTCTAATGTCCCCCTTTCCACCCTTCTCATCTTTTTTCCTCTGCCTAGATTTTCTCTCCCTTTCTCTCCTAGTCCTCCTCTTCTCTTCATTTGTTTTTGCCTCACACCCTTTCCTCCACTTTTCTTCCTCCTTTCTCCTTCCTTTCATTTTTCTCTCCATTTCTCTTTACCCTTTTCTCCTTATTTTTTGACCACTCTTCTCTCACACATTATCTCCTCCCCCTTCTTTCTCTCTTACCAGAATTGCTCCCTCATTCTTATCACCCTCTTTTTTCTTCTACCCTTTCTCTGCTTTTTCTTCATTGTTTCCTTCCATTTCCATCCCCCTATCCTATTGTAAATCTTTCTTCCTTGATTTCCCTCCTGGTTTCTCTCTCTATTTCTTCATGATTTGTTGCCCCTCTTCATTCCTCCCTTGCTCCTTTCCTCCCTCTACCTTTAGTCACATATTGATCATCCCTGTCTACTTCCCCCTTAGTCCTCCCCCTTTTTTCTTCCACTGGCTTTTCTCCCTCCTTTTTCTTCTCTCTTTCCTTAGCTCACCCTTCTTTGCTCTCTTTCCTCTTTCTCTTTTGCCCCTCCAGTCTCCCCATTTCTTGTGACCACTCTTTTCTCTCCCTTGCATTCTCCACCACTTTTAACTTTCCTTGCCCCTTTCCTTCCTTACGCCATTCCTTTCTCACATTTCTTTATTTCTCCTCATTTATTCCCTTTCCCGTTTCTCTTCCACTTTCCTTCTCTTTCTTGCTCTCTTTCTTCTCCGTTCTTTTGGCCTTTGCGGCCCTCTCTTTCTCTGTCTCTCCTTCTCTTTCTCTTTCTCCCTCTCCTTTTCTCTCTCCTTCTCCTTCTTCTCTCTCTCCTCCTCCATCCCCTTGGCCTTCTCTTTCTCAGTCGCCTCCTGGCTCTTGCGGCTCTCGCGGCCCGCAAGCAGCAGGCAGGAAGGGGGGAAGCGGCGGCCGCGCAGCTCTCCTGGGAGCACCCGCAGGAGCTGGCGGGTGCGGAGCCGGCTGCCGGCGGTGCAGCCAGGACGGCAGCTTCTTCTTGCAGGGCCTCCTTCGCTGTGGGCAGCTGCTGGGGACGAGCTGCATCCTTGTGCACATGCCTGGGGCCTCCCTGGGCCCTTCTCCTGTCTCCTGTCTCTCCGGTGTGTGCCTGTCCCACGCCGACGAACAGCAGGCGCTGGTCAGGTCGCACCGAGCCTACAGCGCTAGTGCTCCCCGCTCAGTGTTCCTATATTGTCCCCTCTCTGTGGTCTGACCCTTCCTGCACCTTACGTATGTTCTCTTTTTCTCTTTAAGTTTTCCCAGGAGTTCCTTGTCCACCCACACAGGTCTCCTGCCCCCCCTTGCTTGACTTCTTTCTTGTAGGAAGGCGCTGACCCTGAGCCTGGAGAAAGTGCTGCTTGAACATCAGCCAACTCTCCTGGATCCCCTTTCTTTCTAGGACCCCGGCCCAGGGGATTCCTCCAAGGAGCTCCCTGAAGAGGTCCAAGTGAGCTCTCTGGAAGTCCAGCGTTGCAACGCTACTTGTTGCCCAGCTCGCAGGGTCGTGAATTCCAACATCTCGTGGTCACTGCAGCCAAGACTGCCCTCCACCTTCACACTTCCAACTAGACCATCTCTCTTTGTTAGTATCAGGTCTGGCAGTGGCCCCGCTCCTCGTTGGCTATCATCTACCACGTGCATGAAGAAGTTATGTGCCGTGTTCCGCAGGAACCTCCTGGACTGTCTCTTCCTAGCTGGGTGGTCATCCCAGCAGACATCAGGGGCGTTGAAGTCCCCTGTAAGGACCAGGGTCTGTGATCGTGATGCTAAATCCGGAGCATGCACTTAGCAAAAGAGAGCAATTGCGATGTACGGCTCCGTCACCACGCCGCGGGGGTGATCCCCGTTCCTGGTCTCTCGAAAGCGCTCACTGTCACGCCGCGGGACATTCCCAGTCGCCGGGAGTGAATGCGTTGGCTGAAGGCAGCTCAAGCCCGCGCTTCTCTTGGCACTTGCTCTGGTTGTGCTTCAGGTCTCACACTCTGTGAAGTGTCTGGGCTTCTGCTCCTGCATGCCCTGAGGTGCTTCCAGGCCAGCAAACGGGCACTTCCGTTTGCTAGGACACCAGCCAAACGCTGGTACCAAGCCAGCCCCAAGGCAATCCCTGTGTTTCTGCTTGAAGGTGCTTGGGAGCTCTTGCTTGCCAACTGCTGCCTTCTTTCCCTTTTCTTCCAGCTTTTCTCCCCCTTTCTACCCATTGCCCGCTTTCTTCTTCTCCCTCTCCCTTTTGTCTTCTTTTCTTAATTCCTACTTCGATTCTCCCCATTCTTTGCTCACCCTTCTCCTTTTCAACTCTTCTTCTCCTTTCATTTCCCTCCTGCTTTCTTTTCTACCCTTTTCCTATTCTTTTTTCTTTCTCCCATTCCTGTCCCCCTCGTTTTCTTCCCCCTTTCTCTTCCCTCTTTTCTCATCTCCCTCTTCCACCGCTCTTTTCCCCATCTTTTCTCTGTCCTCTTCCCCCCTTTTCTCGACTTTTCTCTTTTTTTCTTCCCCTTTTGTTTCACCAGTCTTTTCTCTAGCCTCTTTTCTGCCCTGCCTTTTCTTCTCCCCCTCCTCCCTCCCTTCTTTTCACCACCTTTTAGCTCCTGGGTTTTCTCCTTTTTTCTCCCCGTTTTCCTCAACGGTTTTGGCTCTTTTTGTTCCCCCTGCCTTTTGTTATCCCATTTCTCCAACCCTTTCCTCCTCCTTTTTCTCTCCCCCTCTTTTTCTCCTTTCTTTGCTCCCCCTCTTTCTTCTCCCTTTGCTCTCCCCTTTTCTCCTCATCTCTCCCTCCCTTTTGTCCCCCTTTTCTTTCCTCTTTTCTTATTTCCCCCTTTCCACCTCCTTCTCCTCAACTTTTTTTTTCTCCGCCTTCCTTTTCTTTCCCTTTTAGTTCTCCCCTTCCCTTTGTTTTTTTTTTTGCTTCACACCCTTCCCCCCCATTTCGTTTCCCTTTTCTCCTCCCTTTCATTCTTCTCCCCATTTCTCTTCATTATTTTCGCCCCCTTTTTTTCATCAACACTCCTTTCTCACAGTTTTGCTCTTTTTTTCTCTCTCACCAGTATTTCTCCCCCGTTCTTATCTCCCACTTTTTTCTTCTACCCTCTCTCCCCCTTTTCTTCTTTTTTTTTTCCTTCCATTTACATCCCCCTTGCCTACTCACCAGTTTCTTGTCTCTTCCTTAGTTCCCCTGCCTGTTTTTTTTTCCCTTGCTTCATCATTGCCTGCCCCCCTTGCTTTCTCCCTTTTCTTTTTCTTTTTTCTCCCTCTCCCTTTATTCCCCTCTCGAGCACTCCTGTCTATTTCTCCCTTGCTTCATTCCTTTTTGGCTCCCGCTAGCTTTTCTCCCTTCTTTTTCTTCCCTCTCGCCTTAGCTCACCCTTCTTTGCTCTCTTTACTTGCCCCTCTTGTCTCCCCATTCATTTTGGCACCACTCTTTTCTCCCCCTTGCTTTCTCCACCTCTTCTCTCCACTCCTTTCTCTTCACTTTCCTTACCCCTTTCCTTCCTTACTCCTTTCTTTTCACACTGGTCTTTATTTATTTATTTCTCTTCCTTTATTGCCTTTCCTTTGCCCTTTCTCCTTCTGCTTCTCTTTCTTGCTCTCTTCCTTCTCTGTTCTTTTGGCCTTTGCGGCCCTGTCTGTTTCTCCTTCTCTTTCTCTTTCTCCCTCTCCTTTTCTCTCTCCTTCTCCTTCTTCTCTCTCTCCTCCTCCATCCCCTTGGCCTTCTCTTTCTCAGTCGCCTCCTGGCTCTTGCGGCTCTCGCGGCCCGCAAGCAGCAGGCAGGAAGGGGAGAAGCGGCGGCCGCGCAGCTCTCCTGGGAGCACCTGCAGGAGCTGGCGGGTGCGGAGCCGGCTGCTGGCTGTGCAGCCAGGACGGCAGCTTCTTCTTGCAGGGCCTCCTTCGCTGTGGGCAGCTGCTGGGGACGAGCTGCATCCTTGTGCGCACGCCTGGGGCCTCCCTGGGCCCTTCTCCTGTCTCCTGAGCCGCCCGTCATGGCCAGGGCTGGCTCTGAGAGGCTCCTGCGCAGCGTGCGCAGAGGAGGCAGTGGAGGGGCAGAGCCGCAGGGGCCATTTCTGCACCTCCCGCTGGGGCTTCTCTCCCGGGGCTGCTGCAGGGCCTCGGTGTCTGGCGAGCCGCCTGCAGCTCCAGCCTCTGGGCAGGGCACGGCAGGAACCTCCTCGAGAGCTGCCCCTGCGTGGGCTGTGCGGAGAAAGAGGCTCTCAGCTCCTTTGTGCTGGGCCTCTGAGGAGGGAAAGGGTCACTTCCCCGCAGAGAGGTCCTAGCGTGGCCCATGGCAAGGTGCAACCCAAGCAACTGTGGAGGTGAGGAGCAGGTCTGGAGGGGACACAAGTGTCTGTGGGGACAGTATCGTGCTGGAGGAGAGGGCCGTGGCAGCCCCTAGGAAGTAGCGCTGTGAAGATCAGGGGGGTACGGAGGTTGGCTATGGGGGATGCCTTTGGGGGAACAGCATTGCCCCTTGGAACTTCGGGCAAGCGTGGGAGGAGGAAAGCACTGCCTTAAGGTCCTGGGCCCCCTGCCCCTCTCAGCAGGGCCCCACATGTCTTGCAATCGATGACCGAGCCGGCACGTTGCTCGATGCCGGTCCTCAGGGCATCGTCCTACCTGCGGAGGTGTCCGTGGCCTCGGCTGCCTCCGGAGCTGCCTCAGCTCCCTCAGAAGAATTCAGCAGCTCCGGGAAGGGCTGGCGAGTGTTCAGTGCCTGCGGAGGACATGGTTGGCTGTGGGAATGGCCCCTGCCATGAGCCCTCCCAAAAGTCGGCTGGCTGCTGCCATTCCCCAACAAGGGCTGGGCCAGAGGCAGCTCCCGCTCACCTGCACCACCAGCAGGGCCTCCACGATGCGGGGGGTCAGCGACCCCGGCTAGGCAAGAGAGCAGAGAGGTCCCGTGAGCAGCTGCTCGCAGGGCCCTTCCCCAAGGCCCCGCCGCAGCGCTGGGAGCGCAGCGCACGACCCCGCGACACTTACGGGACCGTTGAAGGCCACGACGGTCTCCATGAGGAGCCGAAGGGAGGCGAGGCGGGTGAGCCGGCTCTCCTGGGCTCCTGGGCTTTGGCTGGGCACAGGGCAGGGACGAAGGCAGAGCTCGCTCACTGCCAGCCCCTCTGCTCGCTCCCCCCCACCAGCCGTGTGCCCCCACGCCGCCACCCTGGCCGCGGAGTCTTCCCGCTGCGCTGGCTGGCTGGCAGCAGCGCTCTGCATCTCCCCTGCCCTGCTGCCTGCGCGGGGGCCCCTTCCTGGGTCCCTCTCCCCCAGCTCCAGCGCTGCCCCGCGCTGTGGGCAGCTCTGCACCGCCGGTGGCCTTGGCGCCGCCACCGGCGCGCTGAGCTCCCCGGCACGCCTCACCTGAACATGGTGCTCAGCCAAAGCTCCTTGGCCTCCTGCGTCCTGCAGCGAGAAAGAGAAGCAGCGTCAGCGCGCGCTGCTCCTCCTCCCCGTCCTGGGCAGAGGCCCAGGGCCCCAGACACATCTCGCCTGCTTGGCACCGCTCGCAAGCCCTCCAAGCGTCCCCAGCACTCACCCAAAAGTGAGCACGCAGGGGCCCATGGGCCAGATGAGGACAAGGCTCCTGGGGCACTTGAGGCCCCCAACCTCCTCTTCCTCATCTTCCCATCCGGATGCCGCCTCATCCTTCCCACACAGCACCCAGAGGTCCCGCAGCGGCACCTGGTGCTTCACGAGGAAGGAGCCACATCTGCCGGGAGGAAGCGCAGGTATCGCCTTGTGGCTGTGTGCTGGGGGCGGCCCCAGCACCCGCAAGGGCACCTTGGAAAAGTCCGCGAGGGCTCAGCTACGACGGCAGCTGCGTTAGCCTGCAGACTGCAGCACAAGCACGTGCCGCTCTGCGGCCCCGACAGAGCTGCAGTGAGCAGCCCGTGCCCGCCGCGTCAGCAGGGAGCGTCGAGGAGGCGCTTTCTGCTGTGGCAGGAGCAGCTGCGGGAGCAGCGGTGCGCGGAGGCAGGGGCCATAGGCGGTGGTTGGGGAAAGGACGGCTCTGGCTGCTCTTCTCACCTGAACCTGGCGATGGCCATGGCATCCGGCAGGAGCAGGAGATGCCTGCTCTTGGTGCGCTGGCGCCGGGTCACCAGCACGCTGTCGCAGAGCAGAAGCCGGGGGCTCCTGCGCGACACAAAGGCGCCGAGAGGCGCCGCGGGTCGGGAGGCTTCCGCGGGCACGAGTCCGTGGCCACTGGCAGGATTCGCGCCGTGAGGGGCCCCAGACCCTTGCTGCGTGCCCTCAGCGGGGCCATCTGCGCCCCGGGCGCCGCAGCACATGGCCTGGCCCATGGTGACACGGCCAGGCAGAGGGCTGCGGTGTGTGCCTGTCCCACGCCGACGAACAGCAGGCGCTGGTCAGGTCGCACCGAGCCTACAGCGCTATCTGTTTGCCAATAACACCGCTGGGCTGGGAGCCTGCGACTCCCTGCTGCCCCGCACCGGCACAGCGCTGCACTGGGGCGCGGGCGGGCGCCGCGGGCCTTATCACCCGCGTGCCAATGGGGCACATTGTGATGCGCCGGCTGGGTCGTGGAGCCGAGCCGGGCATGGGCCAGGGCTGTGGGCGCTAAGGGGATTCTGCCGCTGCCCGGCAACTCTGCCACCGTCACAGTGTCCTGTCTGCTTGGGCTGGGCGCCGCTGGTGGCTCCTGCGATGCCCCTTGGCAGTTGCTTTGCTCTCTGGCCGCGGGGCCTACCTGCCCCGTGCCAGCTCCTGCCATGCAGAGGGTCTAAAAGACATGATCAGAGACGAGGAGCTGCCTTTGCGAGTGCCAGTGGGGACTCCTGACGGGAGGCCCGCGGTGCCCGGGCGAAGGGTGCACATGGCCTTGGGGACCATCTTGCTGCTGGCCTTCACAGCCAGCTCCGTGTCGGTGAAAAGCCCCTACGGACAGGCCTCCCCACGCGCCTGCAGCATGCCCTGTTGCAGCTTGGGTTTGTGATTTAAGAGAGTGATGCAGCCCTGTACGGAAATCACAGTTCACACAATCACACAGTCACAGAATGGTTGAGGCTGGAAGGGAGCTCTAGAGATCCTCTAGTCCAACCGCCCTGCTCAAGCAGGGACACGTTGCACAGGGTGGCATCCACGCAGGTTTTGAAGAGCTTCAAAGCAGGAGACTCCACCACCTCTCCGGGCAGCCTGTTCCAGTGCTCCGTCACCCTCACAGTAGCCATTTTCTTCTTCCTATGGAGACGAAATTTCTGTGGTTTACTTCATACCCATTAGCCCTTGTCCTCTCACTGACCAGCACCGAGAAGAATTTGGCCCCATCCTCTTTACAGTCTCCCCTCACGTATTTGTACGTGTCGATGAGATCCCCTCCCCATCTTCTCTTTCCCAGGCCCAGCTCACTTAGTCTTTCCTCATATGGTAGATGCTCCAGTCCCTTAATCATCTTCATTGCTCTGCACTGGACCCTCTCTAAAAGTTCCACGTCCCTCTTGTACTGGGGAGCCCAGAACCGCACACAATACTCCAGGTGCGGCCTTCCCCGCTCTCCATGACCTCTCAACGATGACGGAGAGCAGCTGAGCAAGAATGTCTGCCAGATCCCTCAGCACTCTTGGGTGCATCCCATCCACGCCCATAGATTCATGTGTGTCCAGGTTGCCCAACTAATCTCTAACGCAGTTCTCCTCGACCAGCGGGTCGTCTTCATCTCTCCCGCTCTTCTCGCTTGTGTCTGGGCTCTGTACTTCATGGGGACTAGCCTTAGCATTAAAGACTGAAGCAAAGAAGGCATTAAGTAACTCTGCTTTCTCTGGATCCTCCGTCACCAAGGCACCCACCCCGTTCAGCAGCGGGCCCGTGTTTTCCTTAGTCTTCCTCTTGCTGCTGATGTGGTTGTAGAAGCCCTTCCTGTTGTCCCTGACATCTTTTGCTCACTCTAATTCCAAAGGGGTTTTGGCCTTCCTGGTTGCATCTCTCAGTGCTCCCCGCTCAGTGTTCCTATATTGTCCCCTCTCTGTGGTCTGACCCTTCCTGCACCTTACGTATGTTCTCTTTTTCTCTTTAAGTTTTCCCAGGAGTTCCTTGTCCACCCACACAGGTCTCCTGCCCCCCCTTGCTTGACTTCTTTCTTGTAGGAAGGCGCTGACCCTGAGCCTGGAGAAAGTGCTGCTTGAACATCAGCCAACTCTCCTGGATCCCCTTTCTTTCTAGGACCCCGGCCCAGGGGATTCCTCCAAGGAGCTCCCTGAAGAGGTCCAAGTGAGCTCTCTGGAAGTCCAGCGTTGCAACGCTACTTGTTGCCCAGCTCGCAGGGTCGTGAATTCCAACATCTCGTGGTCACTGCAGCCAAGACTGCCCTCCACCTTCACACTTCCAACTAGACCATCTCTCTTTGTTAGTATCAGGTCTGGCAGTGGCCCCGCTCCTCGTTGGCTATCATCTACCACGTGCATGAAGAAGTTATGTGCCGTGTTCCGCAGGAACCTCCTGGACTGTCTCTTCCTAGCTGGGTGGTCATCCCAGCAGACATCAGGGGCGTTGAAGTCCCCTGTAAGGACCAGGGTCTGTGATCGTGATGCTAAATCCGGAGCATGCACTTAGCAAAAGAGAGCAATTGCGATGTACGGCTCCGTCACCACGCCGCGGGGGTGATCCCCGTTCCTGGTTTCTCGAAAGCGCTCACCGTCACGCCGCGGGACATTCCCAGTCGCCGGGAGTGAATGCGTTGGCTGAAGGCAGCTCAAGCCCGCGCTTCTCTTGGCACTTGCTCTGGTTGTGCTTCAGGTCTCACACTCTGTGAAGTGTCTGGGCTTCTGCTCCTGCGTGCCCTGAGGTGCTTCCAGGCCAGCAAACGGGCACTTCCGTTTGCTAGGACACCAGCCAAACGCTGGTACCAAGCCAGCCCCAAGGCAATCCCTGTGTTTCTGCTTGAAGGTGCTTGGGAGCTCTTGCTTGCCAACTGCTGCCTTCTTTCCCTTTTCTTCCAGCTTTTCTCCCCCTTTCTACCCATTGCCCGCTTTCTTCTTCTCCCTCTCCCTTTTGTCTTCTTTTCTTAATTCCTACTTCGATTCTCCCCATTCTTTGCTCACCCTTCTCCTTTTCAACTCTTCTTCTCCTTTCATTTCCCTCCTGCTTTCTTTTCTACCCTTTTCCTATTCTTTTTTCTTTCTCCCATTCCTGTCCCCCTCGTTTTCTTCCCCCTTTCTCTTCCCTCTTTTCTCATCTCCCTCTTCCACCGCTCTTTTCCCCATCTTTTCTCTGTCCTCTTCCCCCCTTTTCTCGACTTTTCTCTTTTTTTCTTCCCCTTTTGTTTCACCAGTCTTTTCTCTAGCCTCTTCTCTGCCCTGCCTTTTCTTCTCCCCCTCCTCCCTCCCTTCTTTTCACCACCTTTTAGCTCCCGGGTTTTCTCCTTTTTTCTCCCCGTTTTCCTCAACGGTTTTGGCTCTTTTTGTTCCCCCTGCCTTTTGTTATCCCATTTCTCCCACCCTTTCCTCCTCCTTTTTCTCTCCCCCTCTTTTTCTCCTTTCTTTGCTCTCCCTCTTTCTTCTCCCTTTGCTCTCCCCTTTTCTCCTCATCTCTCCCTCCCTTTTGTCCCCCTTTTCTTTCCTCTTTTCTTATTTCCCCCTTTCCACCTCCTTCTCCTCAACTTTTTTTTCTCCGCCTTCCTTTTCTTTCCCTTTTAGTTCTCCCCTTCCCTTCGTTTTTTTTGCTTCACACCCTTCCCCCCCATTTCTTTTCCCTTTTCTCCTCCCTTTCATTCTTCTCCCCATTTCTCTTCATTATTTTCGCCCCCTTTTTTTCATCAACACTCCTTTCTCACAGTTTTGCTCTTTTTTTCTCTCTCACCAGTATTTCTCCCCCGTTCTTATCTCCCACTTTTTTCTTCTACCCTCTCTCCCCCTTTTCTTCTTTTTTTTTTCCTTCCATTTACATCCCCCTTGCCTACTCACCAGTTTCTTGTCTCTTCCTTAGTTCCCCTGCCTGTTTTTTTTCCCTTGCTTCATCATTGCCTGCCCCCCTTGCTTTCTCCCTTTTCTTTTTCTTTTTTCTCCCTCTCCCTTTATTCCCCTCTCGAGCACTCCTGTCCCTTGCTTCTTTCCTTTTTGGCTCCCGCTAGCTTTTCTCCCTTCTTTTTCTTCCCTCTCGCCTTAGCTCACCCTTCTTTGCTCTCTTTACTTGCCCCTCTTGTCTCCCCATTCATTTTGGCACCACTCTTTTCTCCCCCTTGCTTTCTCCACCTCTTCTCTCCACTCCTTTCTCTTCACTTTCCTTACCCCTTTCCTTCCTTACTCCTTTCTTTTCACACTGGTCTTTATTTATTTATTTCTCTTCCTTTATCGCCTTTCCTTTGCCCTTTCTCCTTCTGCTTCTCTTTCTTGCTCTCTTCCTTCTCTGTTCTTTTGGCCTTTGCGGCCCTCTCTGTTTCTCCTTCTCTTTCTCTTTCTCCCTCTCCTTTTCTCTCTCCTTCTCCTTCTTCTCTCTCTCCTCCTCCATCCCCTTGGCCTTCTCTTTCTCAGTCGCCTCCTGGCTCTTGCGGCTCTCGCGGCCCGCAAGCAGCAGGCAGGAAGGGGAGAAGTGGCGGCCGCGCAGCTCTCCTGGGAGCACCCGCAGGAGCTGGCAGGTGCGGAGCCGGCTGCTGGCTGTGCAGCCAGGACGGCAGCTTCTTCTTGCAGGGCCTCCTTCGCTGTGGGCAGCTGCTGGGGACGAGCTGCATCCTTGTGCGCACGCCTGGGGCCTCCCTGGGCCCTTCTCCCGTCTCCTGAGCCGCCCGTCATGGCCAGGGCTGGCTCTGAGAGGCTCCTGCGCAGCGTGCGCAGAGGAGGCAGTGGAGGGGCAGAGCCGCAGGGGCCATTTCTGCACCTCCCGCTGGGGCTTCTCTCCCGGGGCTGCTGCAGGGCCTCGGTGTCTGGCGAGCCGCCTGCAGCTCCAGCCTCTGGGCAGGGCACAGCAGGAACCTCCTCGAGAGCTGCCCCTGCGTGGGCTGTGCGGAGAAAGAGGCTCTCAGCTCCTTTGTGCTGGGCCTCTGAGGAGGGAAAGGGTCACTTCCCCGCAGAGAGGTCCTAGCACGGCCCATGGCAAGGTGCAACCCAAGCAACTGTGGAGGTGAGGAGCAGGTCTGGAGGGGACACAAGTGTCTGTGGGGACAGTATCGTGCTGGAGGAGAGGGCCGTGGCAGCCCCTAGGAAGTAGCGCTGTGAAGAGCAGGGGGGTACGGAGGTTGGCTATGGGGGATGCCTTTGGGGGAACAGCGTTGCCCCTTGGAACTTCGGGCAAGCGTGGGAGGAGGAAAGCACTGCCTTAAGGTCCTGGGCCCCCTGCCCCTCTCAGCAGGGCCCCACATGTCTTGCAATCGATGACCGAGCCGGCACGTTGCTCGATGCCGGTCCTCAGGGCATCGTCGAACCTGCGGAGGTGTCCGTGGCCTCGGCTGCCTCCGGAGCTGCCTCAGCTCCCTCAGAAGAATTCAGCAGCTCCGGGAAGGGCTGGCGAGTGTTCAGTGCCTGCGGAGGACATGGTTGGCTGTGGGAATGGCCCCTGCCATGAGCCCTCCCAAAAGTCGGCTGGCTGCCGCCATTCCCCAACAAGGGCTGGGCCAGAGGCAGCTCCCGCTCACCTGCACCACCAGCAGGGCCTCCACGATGCGGGGGGTCAGCGACCCCGGCTAGGCAAGAGAGCAGAGAGGTCCCGTGAGCAGCTGCTCGCAGGGCCCTTCCCCAAGGCCCCGCCGCAGCGCTGGGAGCGCAGCGCACGACCCCGCGACACTTACGGGACCGTTGAAGGCCACGACGGTCTCCATGAGGAGCCGAAGGGAGGCGAGGCGGGTGAGCCGGCTCTCCTGGGCTCCTGGGCTTTGGCTGGGCACAGGGCAGGGACGAAGGCAGAGCTCGCTCACTGCCAGCCCCTCTGCTCGCTCCCCCCCACCAGCCGTGTGCCCCCACGCCGCCACCCTGGCCGCGGAGTCTTCCCGCTGCGCTGGCTGGCTGGCAGCAGCGCTCTGCATCTCCCCTGCCCTGCTGCCTGCGCGGGGGCCCCTTCCTGGGTCCCTCTCCCCCAGCTCCAGCGCTGCCCCGCGCTGTGGGCAGCTCTGCACCGCCGGTGGCCTTGGCGCCGCCACCGGCGCGCTGAGCTCCCCGGCACGCCTCACCTGAACATGGTGCTCAGCCAAAGCTCCTTGGCCTCCTGCGTCCTGCAGCGAGAAAGAGAAGCAGCGTCAGCGCGCGCTGCTCCTCCTCCCCGTCCTGGGCAGAGGCCCAGGGCCCCAGACACATCTCGCCTGCTTGGCACCGCTCGCAAGCCCTCCAAGCGTCCCCAGCACTCACCCAAAAGTGAGCACGCAGGGGCCCATGGGCCAGATGAGGACAAGGCTCCTGGGGCACTTGAGGCCCCCAACCTGCTCTTCCTCATCTTCCCATCCGGATGCCGCCTCATCCTTCCCACACAGCACCCAGAGGTCCCGCAGCGGCACCTGGTGCTTCACGAGGAAGGAGCCACATCTGCCGGGAGGAAGCGCAGGTATCGCCTTGTGGCTGTGTGCTGGGGGCGGCCCCAGCACCCGCAAGGGCACCTTGGAAAAGTCCGCGAGGGCTCAGCTACGACGGCAGCTGCGTTAGCCTGCAGGCTGCAGCACAAGCACGTGCCGCTCTGCGGCCCCGACAGAGCTGCAGTGAGTAGCCCGTGCCCGCCGCGTCAGCAGGGAGCGTCGAGGAGGCGCTTTCTGCTGCGGCGGGAGCAGCTGCAGGAGCAGCGGTGCGCGGAGGCAGGGGCCATAGGCGGTGGTTGGGGAAAGGACGGCTCTGGCTGCTCTTCTCACCTGAACCTGGCAATGGCCATGGCATCCGGCAGGAGCAGGAGATGCCTGCTCTTGGTGCGCTGGCGCCGGGTCACCAGCACGCTGTCGCAGAGCAGAAGCCGGGGGCTCCTGCGCGACACAAAGGCGCCGAGAGGCGCCGCGGGTCGGGAGGCTTCCGCGGGCACGAGTCCGTGGCCACTGGCAGGATTCGCGCCGTGAGGGGCCCCAGACCCTTGCTGCGTGCCCTCAGCGGGGCCATCTGCGCCCCGGGCGCCGCAGCACATGGCCTGGCCCATGGTGACACGGCCAGGCAGAGGGCTGCGGTGTGTGCCTGTCCCACGCCGACGAACAGCAGGCGCTGGTCAGGTCGCACCGAGCCTACAGCGCTATCTGTGTGCCAATAACACCGCTGGGCTGGGAGCCTGCGACTCCCTGCTGCCCCGCACCGGCACAGCGCTGCACTGGGGCGCGGGCGGGCGCCGCGGGCCTTATCACCCGCGTGCCAATGGGGCACATTGTGATGCGCCGGCTGGGTCGTGGAGCCGAGCCGGGCATGGGCCAGGGCTGTGGGCGCTAAGGGGATTCTGCCGCTGCCCGGCAACTCTGCCACCGTCACAGTGTCCTGTCTGCTTGGGCTGGGCGCCGCTGGTGGCTCTGCGATGCCCCTTGGCAGTTGCTTTGCTCTCTGGCCGCGGGGCCTACCTGCCCCGTGCCAGCTCCTGCCATGCAGAGGGTCTAAAAGACATGATCAGAGACGAGGAGCTGCCTTTGCGAGTGCCAGTGGGGACTCCTGACGGGAGGCCCGCGGTGCCCGGGCGAAGGGTGCACATGGCCTTGGGGACCATCTTGCTGCTGGCCTTCACAGCCAGCTCCGTGTCGGTGAAAAGCCCCTACGGACAGGCCTCCCCACGCGCCTGCAGCATGCCCTGTTGCAGCTTGGGTTTGTGATTTAAGAGAGTGATGCAGCCCTGTACGGAAATCACAGTTCACACAATCACACAGTCACAGAATGGTTGAGGCTGGAAGGGAGCTCTAGAGATCCTCTAGTCCAACCGCCCTGCTCAAGCAGGGACACGTTGCACAGGGTGGCATCCACGCAGGTTTTGAAGAGCTTCAAAGCAGGAGACTCCACCACCTCTCCGGGCAGCCTGTTCCAGTGCTCCGTCACCCTCACAGTAGCCATTTTCTTCTTCCTATGGAGACGAAATTTCTGTGGTTTACTTCATACCCATTAGCCCTTGTCCTCTCACTGACCAGCACCGAGAAGAATTTGGCCCCATCCTCTTTACAGTCTCCCCTCACGTATTTGTACGTGTCGATGAGATCCCCTCCCCATCTTCTCTTTCCCAGGCCCAGCTCACTTAGTCTTTCCTCATATGGTAGATGCTCCAGTCCCTTAATCATCTTCATTGCTCTGCACTGGACCCTCTCTAAAAGTTCCACGTCCCTCTTGTACTGGGGAGCCCAGAACCGCACACAATACTCCAGGTGCGGCCTTCCCCGCTCTCCATGACCTCTCAACGATGACGGAGAGCAGCTGAGCAAGAATGTCTGCCAGATCCCTCAGCACTCTTGGGTGCATCCCATCCACGCCCATAGATTCATGTGTGTCCAGGTTGCCCAACTAATCTCTAACGCAGTTCTCCTCGACCAGCGGGTCGTCTTCATCTCTCCCGCTCTTCTCGCTTGTGTCTGGGCTCTGTACTTCATGGGGACTAGCCTTAGCATTAAAGACTGAAGCAAAGAAGGCATTAAGTAACTCTGCTTTCTCTGGATCCTCCGTCACCAAGGCACCCACCCCGTTCAGCAGCGGGCCCGTGTTTTCCTTAGTCTTCCTCTTGCTGCTGATGTGGTTGTAGAAGCCCTTCCTGTTGTCCCTGACATCTTTTGCTCACTCTAATTCCAAAGGGGTTTTGGCCTTCCTGGTTGCATCTCTCAGTGCTCCCCGCTCAGTGTTCCTATATTGTCCCCTCTCTGTGGTCTGACCCTTCCTGCACCTTACGTATGTTCTCTTTTTCTCTTTAAGTTTTCCCAGGAGTTCCTTGTCCACCCACACAGGTCTCCTGCCCCCCCTTGCTTGACTTCTTTCTTGTAGGAAGGCGCTGACCCTGAGCCTGGAGAAAGTGCTGCTTGAACATCAGCCAACTCTCCTGGATCCCCTTTCTTTCTAGGACCCCGGCCCAGGGGATTCCTCCAAGGAGCTCCCTGAAGAGGTCCAAGTGAGCTCTCTGGAAGTCCAGCGTTGCAACGCTACTTGTTGCCCAGCTCGCAGGGTCGTGAATTCCAACATCTCGTGGTCACTGCAGCCAAGACTGCCCTCCACCTTCACACTTCCAACTAGACCATCTCTCTTTGTTAGTATCAGGTCTGGCAGTGGCCCCGCTCCTCGTTGGCTATCATCTACCACGTGCATGAAGAAGTTATGTGCCGTGTTCCGCAGGAACCTCCTGGACTGTCTCTTCCTAGCTGGGTGGTCATCCCAGCAGACATCAGGGGCGTTGAAGTCCCCTGTAAGGACCAGGGTCTGTGATCGTGATGCTAAATCCGGAGCATGCACTTAGCAAAAGAGAGCAATTGCGATGTACGGCTCCGTCACCACGCCGCGGGGGTGATCCCCGTTCCTGGTTTCTCGAAAGCGCTCACCGTCACGCCGCGGGACATTCCCAGTCGCCGGGAGTGAATGCGTTGGCTGAAGGCAGCTCAAGCCCGCGCTTCTCTTGGCACTTGCTCTGGTTGTGCTTCAGGTCTCACACTCTGTGAAGTGTCTGGGCTTCTGCTCCTGCGTGCCCTGAGGTGCTTCCAGGCCAGCAAACGGGCACTTCCGTTTGCTAGGACACCAGCCAAACGCTGGTACCAAGCCAGCCCCAAGGCAATCCCTGTGTTTCTGCTTGAAGGTGCTTGGGAGCTCTTGCTTGCCAACTGCTGCCTTCTTTCCCTTTTCTTCCAGCTTTTCTCCCCCTTTCTACCCATTGCCCGCTTTCTTCTTCTCCCTCTCCCTTTTGTCTTCTTTTCTTAATTCCTACTTCGATTCTCCCCATTCTTTGCTCACCCTTCTCCTTTTCAACTCTTCTTCTCCTTTCATTTCCCTCCTGCTTTCTTTTCTACCCTTTTCCTATTCTTTTTTCTTTCTCCCATTCCTGTCCCCCTCGTTTTCTTCCCCCTTTCTCTTCCCTCTTTTCTCATCTCCCTCTTCCACCGCTCTTTTCCCCATCTTTTCTCTGTCCTCTTCCCCCCTTTTCTCGACTTTTCTCTTTTTTTCTTCCCCTTTTGTTTCACCAGTCTTTTCTCTAGCCTCTTCTCTGCCCTGCCTTTTCTTCTCCCCCTCCTCCCTCCCTTCTTTTCACCACCTTTTAGCTCCCGGGTTTTCTCCTTTTTTCTCCCCGTTTTCCTCAACGGTTTTGGCTCTTTTTGTTCCCCCTGCCTTTTGTTATCCCATTTCTCCCACCCTTTCCTCCTCCTTTTTCTCTCCCCCTCTTTTTCTCCTTTCTTTGCTCTCCCTCTTTCTTCTCCCTTTGCTCTCCCCTTTTCTCCTCATCTCTCCCTCCCTTTTGTCCCCCTTTTCTTTCCTCTTTTCTTATTTCCCCCTTTCCACCTCCTTCTCCTCAACTTTTTTTTCTCCGCCTTCCTTTTCTTTCCCTTTTAGTTCTCCCCTTCCCTTCGTTTTTTTTGCTTCACACCCTTCCCCCCCATTTCTTTTCCCTTTTCTCCTCCCTTTCATTCTTCTCCCCATTTCTCTTCATTATTTTCGCCCCCTTTTTTTCATCAACACTCCTTTCTCACAGTTTTGCTCTTTTTTTCTCTCTCACCAGTATTTCTCCCCCGTTCTTATCTCCCACTTTTTTCTTCTACCCTCTCTCCCCCTTTTCTTCTTTTTTTTTTCCTTCCATTTACATCCCCCTTGCCTACTCACCAGTTTCTTGTCTCTTCCTTAGTTCCCCTGCCTGTTTTTTTTCCCTTGCTTCATCATTGCCTGCCCCCCTTGCTTTCTCCCTTTTCTTTTTCTTTTTTCTCCCTCTCCCTTTATTCCCCTCTCGAGCACTCCTGTCCCTTGCTTCTTTCCTTTTTGGCTCCCGCTAGCTTTTCTCCCTTCTTTTTCTTCCCTCTCGCCTTAGCTCACCCTTCTTTGCTCTCTTTACTTGCCCCTCTTGTCTCCCCATTCATTTTGGCACCACTCTTTTCTCCCCCTTGCTTTCTCCACCTCTTCTCTCCACTCCTTTCTCTTCACTTTCCTTACCCCTTTCCTTCCTTACTCCTTTCTTTTCACACTGGTCTTTATTTATTTATTTCTCTTCCTTTATCGCCTTTCCTTTGCCCTTTCTCCTTCTGCTTCTCTTTCTTGCTCTCTTCCTTCTCTGTTCTTTTGGCCTTTGCGGCCCTCTCTGTTTCTCCTTCTCTTTCTCTTTCTCCCTCTCCTTTTCTCTCTCCTTCTCCTTCTTCTCTCTCTCCTCCTCCATCCCCTTGGCCTTCTCTTTCTCAGTCGCCTCCTGGCTCTTGCGGCTCTCGCGGCCCGCAAGCAGCAGGCAGGAAGGGGAGAAGTGGCGGCCGCGCAGCTCTCCTGGGAGCACCCGCAGGAGCTGGCAGGTGCGGAGCCGGCTGCTGGCTGTGCAGCCAGGACGGCAGCTTCTTCTTGCAGGGCCTCCTTCGCTGTGGGCAGCTGCTGGGGACGAGCTGCATCCTTGTGCGCACGCCTGGGGCCTCCCTGGGCCCTTCTCCCGTCTCCTGAGCCGCCCGTCATGGCCAGGGCTGGCTCTGAGAGGCTCCTGCGCAGCGTGCGCAGAGGAGGCAGTGGAGGGGCAGAGCCGCAGGGGCCATTTCTGCACCTCCCGCTGGGGCTTCTCTCCCGGGGCTGCTGCAGGGCCTCGGTGTCTGGCGAGCCGCCTGCAGCTCCAGCCTCTGGGCAGGGCACAGCAGGAACCTCCTCGAGAGCTGCCCCTGCGTGGGCTGTGCGGAGAAAGAGGCTCTCAGCTCCTTTGTGCTGGGCCTCTGAGGAGGGAAAGGGTCACTTCCCCGCAGAGAGGTCCTAGCACGGCCCATGGCAAGGTGCAACCCAAGCAACTGTGGAGGTGAGGAGCAGGTCTGGAGGGGACACAAGTGTCTGTGGGGACAGTATCGTGCTGGAGGAGAGGGCCGTGGCAGCCCCTAGGAAGTAGCGCTGTGAAGAGCAGGGGGGTACGGAGGTTGGCTATGGGGGATGCCTTTGGGGGAACAGCGTTGCCCCTTGGAACTTCGGGCAAGCGTGGGAGGAGGAAAGCACTGCCTTAAGGTCCTGGGCCCCCTGCCCCTCTCAGCAGGGCCCCACATGTCTTGCAATCGATGACCGAGCCGGCACGTTGCTCGATGCCGGTCCTCAGGGCATCGTCGAACCTGCGGAGGTGTCCGTGGCCTCGGCTGCCTCCGGAGCTGCCTCAGCTCCCTCAGAAGAATTCAGCAGCTCCGGGAAGGGCTGGCGAGTGTTCAGTGCCTGCGGAGGACATGGTTGGCTGTGGGAATGGCCCCTGCCATGAGCCCTCCCAAAAGTCGGCTGGCTGCCGCCATTCCCCAACAAGGGCTGGGCCAGAGGCAGCTCCCGCTCACCTGCACCACCAGCAGGGCCTCCACGATGCGGGGGGTCAGCGACCCCGGCTAGGCAAGAGAGCAGAGAGGTCCCGTGAGCAGCTGCTCGCAGGGCCCTTCCCCAAGGCCCCGCCGCAGCGCTGGGAGCGCAGCGCACGACCCCGCGACACTTACGGGACCGTTGAAGGCCACGACGGTCTCCATGAGGAGCCGAAGGGAGGCGAGGCGGGTGAGCCGGCTCTCCTGGGCTCCTGGGCTTTGGCTGGGCACAGGGCAGGGACGAAGGCAGAGCTCGCTCACTGCCAGCCCCTCTGCTCGCTCCCCCCCACCAGCCGTGTGCCCCCACGCCGCCACCCTGGCCGCGGAGTCTTCCCGCTGCGCTGGCTGGCTGGCAGCAGCGCTCTGCATCTCCCCTGCCCTGCTGCCTGCGCGGGGGCCCCTTCCTGGGTCCCTCTCCCCCAGCTCCAGCGCTGCCCCGCGCTGTGGGCAGCTCTGCACCGCCGGTGGCCTTGGCGCCGCCACCGGCGCGCTGAGCTCCCCGGCACGCCTCACCTGAACATGGTGCTCAGCCAAAGCTCCTTGGCCTCCTGCGTCCTGCAGCGAGAAAGAGAAGCAGCGTCAGCGCGCGCTGCTCCTCCTCCCCGTCCTGGGCAGAGGCCCAGGGCCCCAGACACATCTCGCCTGCTTGGCACCGCTCGCAAGCCCTCCAAGCGTCCCCAGCACTCACCCAAAAGTGAGCACGCAGGGGCCCATGGGCCAGATGAGGACAAGGCTCCTGGGGCACTTGAGGCCCCCAACCTGCTCTTCCTCATCTTCCCATCCGGATGCCGCCTCATCCTTCCCACACAGCACCCAGAGGTCCCGCAGCGGCACCTGGTGCTTCACGAGGAAGGAGCCACATCTGCCGGGAGGAAGCGCAGGTATCGCCTTGTGGCTGTGTGCTGGGGGCGGCCCCAGCACCCGCAAGGGCACCTTGGAAAAGTCCGCGAGGGCTCAGCTACGACGGCAGCTGCGTTAGCCTGCAGGCTGCAGCACAAGCACGTGCCGCTCTGCGGCCCCGACAGAGCTGCAGTGAGTAGCCCGTGCCCGCCGCGTCAGCAGGGAGCGTCGAGGAGGCGCTTTCTGCTGCGGCGGGAGCAGCTGCAGGAGCAGCGGTGCGCGGAGGCAGGGGCCATAGGCGGTGGTTGGGGAAAGGACGGCTCTGGCTGCTCTTCTCACCTGAACCTGGCAATGGCCATGGCATCCGGCAGGAGCAGGAGATGCCTGCTCTTGGTGCGCTGGCGCCGGGTCACCAGCACGCTGTCGCAGAGCAGAAGCCGGGGGCTCCTGCGCGACACAAAGGCGCCGAGAGGCGCCGCGGGTCGGGAGGCTTCCGCGGGCACGAGTCCGTGGCCACTGGCAGGATTCGCGCCGTGAGGGGCCCCAGACCCTTGCTGCGTGCCCTCAGCGGGGCCATCTGCGCCCCGGGCGCCGCAGCACATGGCCTGGCCCATGGTGACACGGCCAGGCAGAGGGCTGCGGTGTGTGCCTGTCCCACGCCGACGAACAGCAGGCGCTGGTCAGGTCGCACCGAGCCTACAGCGCTATCTGTGTGCCAATAACACCGCTGGGCTGGGAGCCTGCGACTCCCTGCTGCCCCGCACCGGCACAGCGCTGCACTGGGGCGCGGGCGGGCGCCGCGGGCCTTATCACCCGCGTGCCAATGGGGCACATTGTGATGCGCCGGCTGGGTCGTGGAGCCGAGCCGGGCATGGGCCAGGGCTGTGGGCGCTAAGGGGATTCTGCCGCTGCCCGGCAACTCTGCCACCGTCACAGTGTCCTGTCTGCTTGGGCTGGGCGCCGCTGGTGGCTCCTGCGATGCCCCTTGGCAGTTGCTTTGCTCTCTGGCCGCGGGGCCTACCTGCCCCGTGCCAGCTCCTGCCATGCAGAGGGTCTAAAAGACATGATCAGAGACGAGGAGCTGCCTTTGCGAGTGCCAGTGGGGACTCCTGACGGGAGGCCCGCGGTGCCCGGGCGAAGGGTGCACATGGCCTTGGGGACCATCTTGCTGCTGGCCTTCACAGCCAGCTCCGTGTCGGTGAAAAGCCCCTACGGACAGGCCTCCCCACGCGCCTGCAGCATGCCCTGTTGCAGCTTGGGTTTGTGATTTAAGAGAGTGATGCAGCCCTGTACGGAAATCACAGTTCACACAATCACACAGTCACAGAATGGTTGAGGCTGGAAGGGAGCTCTAGAGATCCTCTAGTCCAACCGCCCTGCTCAAGCAGGGACACGTTGCACAGGGTGGCATCCACGCAGGTTTTGAAGAGCTTCAAAGCAGGAGACTCCACCACCTCTCCGGGCAGCCTGTTCCAGTGCTCCGTCACCCTCACAGTAGCCATTTTCTTCTTCCTATGGAGACGAAATTTCTGTGGTTTACTTCATACCCATTAGCCCTTGTCCTCTCACTGACCAGCACCGAGAAGAATTTGGCCCCATCCTCTTTACAGTCTCCCCTCACGTATTTGTACGTGTCGATGAGATCCCCTCCCCATCTTCTCTTTCCCAGGCCCAGCTCACTTAGTCTTTCCTCATATGGTAGATGCTCCAGTCCCTTAATCATCTTCATTGCTCTGCACTGGACCCTCTCTAAAAGTTCCACGTCCCTCTTGTACTGGGGAGCCCAGAACCGCACACAATACTCCAGGTGCGGCCTTCCCCGCTCTCCATGACCTCTCAACGATGACGGAGAGCAGCTGAGCAAGAATGTCTGCCAGATCCCTCAGCACTCTTGGGTGCATCCCATCCACGCCCATAGATTCATGCGTGTCCAGGTTGCCCAACTAATCTCTAACGCAGTTCTCCTCGACCAGCGGGTCGTCTTCATCTCTCCCGCTCTTCTCGCTTGTGTCTGGGCTCTGTACTTCATGGGGACTAGCCTTAGCATTAAAGACTGAAGCAAAGAAGGCATTAAGTAACTCTGCTTTCTCTGGATCCTCCGTCACCAAGGCACCCACCCCGTTCAGCAGCGGGCCCGTGTTTTCCTTAGTCTTCCTCTTGCTGCTGATGTGGTTGTAGAAGCCCTTCCTGTTGTCCCTGACATCTTTTGCTCACTCTAATTCCAAAGGGGTTTTGGCCTTCCTGGTTGCATCTCTCAGTGCTCCCCGCTCAGTGTTCCTATATTGTCCCCTCTCTGTGGTCTGACCCTTCCTGCACCTTACGTATGTTCTCTTTTTCTCTTTAAGTTTTCCCAGGAGTTCCTTGTCCACCCACACAGGTCTCCTGCCCCCCCTTGCTTGACTTCTTTCTTGTAGGAAGGCGCTGACCCTGAGCCTGGAGAAAGTGCTGCTTGAACATCAGCCAACTCTCCTGGATCCCGGCCCAGGGGATTCCTCCAAGGAGCTCCCTGAAGAGGTCCAAGTGAGCTCTCTGGAAGTCCAGCGTTGCAACGCTACTTGTTGCCCAGCTCGCAGGGTCGTGAATTCCAACATCTCGTGGTCACTGCAGCCAAGACTGCCCTCCACCTTCACACTTCCAACTAGACCATCTCTCTTTGTTAGTATCAGGTCTGGCAGTGGCCCCGCTCCTCGTTGGCTATCATCTACCACGTGCATGAAGAAGTTATGTGCCGTGTTCCGCAGGAACCTCCTGGACTGTCTCTTCCTAGCTGGGTGGTCATCCCAGCAGACATCAGGGGCGTTGAAGTCCCCTGTAAGGACCAGGGTCTGTGATCGTGATGCTAAATCCGGAGCATGCACTTAGCAAAAGAGAGCAATTGCGATGTACGGCTCCGTCACCACGCCGCGGGGGTGATCCCCGTTCCTGGTTTCTCGAAAGCGCTCACCGTCACGCCGCGGGACATTCCCAGTCGCCGGGAGTGAATGCGTTGGCTGAAGGCAGCTCAAGCCCGCGCTTCTCTTGGCACTTGCTCTGGTTGTGCTTCAGGTCTCACACTCTGTGAAGTGTCTGGGCTTCTGCTCCTGCGTGCCCTGAGGTGCTTCCAGGCTAGCAAACGGGCACTTCCGTTTGCTAGGACACCAGCCAAACGCTGGTACCAAGCCAGCCCCAAGGCAATCCCTGTGTTTCTGCTTGAAGGTGCTTGGGAGCTCTTGCTTGCCAACTGCTGCCTTCTTTCCCTTTTCTTCCAGCTTTTCTCCCCCTTTCTACCCATTGCCCGCTTTCTTCTTCTCCCTCTCCCTTTTGTCTTCTTTTCTTAATTCCTACTTCGATTCTCCCCATTCTTTGCTCACCCTTCTCCTTTTCAACTCTTCTTCTCCTTTCATTTCCCTCCTGCTTTCTTTTCTACCCTTTTCCTATTCTTTTTTCTTTCTCCCATTCCTGTCCCCCTCGTTTTCTTCCCCCTTTCTCTTCCCTCTTTTCTCATCTCCCTCTTCCACCGCTCTTTTCCCCATCTTTTCTCTGTCCTCTTCCCCCCTTTTCTCGACTTTTCTCTTTTTTTCTTCCCCTTTTGTTTCACCAGTCTTTTCTCTAGCCTCTTCTCTGCCCTGCCTTTTCTTCTCCCCCTCCTCCCTCCCTTCTTTTCACCACCTTTTAGCTCCTGGGTTTTCTCCTTTTTTCTCCCCGTTTTCCTCAACGGTTTTGGCTCTTTTTGTTCCCCCTGCCTTTTGTTATCCCATTTCTCCCACCCTTTCCTCCTCCTTTTTCTCTCCCCCTCTTTTTCTCCTTTCTTTGCTCTCCCTCTTTCTTCTCCCTTTGCTCTCCCCTTTTCTCCTCATCTCTCCCTCCCTTTTGTCCCCCTTTTCTTTCCTCTTTTCTTATTTCCCCCTTTCCACCTCCTTCTCCTCAACTTTTTTTTCTCCGCCTTCCTTTTCTTTCCCTTTTAGTTCTCCCCTTCCCTTCGTTTTTTTTGCTTCACACCCTTCCCCCCCATTTCTTTTCCCTTTTCTCCTCCCTTTCATTCTTCTCCCCATTTCTCTTCATTATTTTCGCCCCCTTTTTTTCATCAACACTCCTTTCTCACAGTTTTGCTCTTTTTTTCTCTCTCACCAGTATTTCTCCCCCGTTCTTATCTCCCACTTTTTTCTTCTACCCTCTCTCCCCCTTTTCTTCTTTTTTTTTTCCTTCCATTTACATCCCCCTTGCCTACTCACCAGTTTCTTGTCTCTTCCTTAGTTCCCCTGCCTGTTTTTTTTCCCTTGCTTCATCATTGCCTGCCCCCCTTGCTTTCTCCCTTTTCTTTTTCTTTTTTCTCCCTCTCCCTTTATTCCCCTCTCGAGCACTCCTGTCCCTTGCTTCTTTCCTTTTTGGCTCCCGCTAGCTTTTCTCCCTTCTTTTTCTTCCCTCTCGCCTTAGCTCACCCTTCTTTGCTCTCTTTACTTGCCCCTCTTGTCTCCCCATTCATTTTGGCACCACTCTTTTCTCCCCCTTGCTTTCTCCACCTCTTCTCTCCACTCCTTTCTCTTCACTTTCCTTACCCCTTTCCTTCCTTACTCCTTTCTTTTCACACTGGTCTTTATTTATTTATTTCTCTTCCTTTATCGCCTTTCCTTTGCCCTTTCTCCTTCTGCTTCTCTTTCTTGCTCTCTTCCTTCTCTGTTCTTTTGGCCTTTGCGGCCCTCTCTGTTTCTCCTTCTCTTTCTCTTTCTCCCTCTCCTTTTCTCTCTCCTTCTCCTTCTTCTCTCTCTCCTCCTCCATCCCCTTGGCCTTCTCTTTCTCAGTCGCCTCCTGGCTCTTGCGGCTCTCGCGGCCCGCAAGCAGCAGGCAGGAAGGGGAGAAGTGGCGGCCGCGCAGCTCTCCTGGGAGCACCCGCAGGAGCTGGCAGGTGCGGAGCCGGCTGCTGGCTGTGCAGCCAGGACGGCAGCTTCTTCTTGCAGGGCCTCCTTCGCTGTGGGCAGCTGCTGGGGACGAGCTGCATCCTTGTGCGCACGCCTGGGGCCTCCCTGGGCCCTTCTCCCGTCTCCTGAGCCGCCCGTCATGGCCAGGGCTGGCTCTGAGAGGCTCCTGCGCAGCGTGCGCAGAGGAGGCAGTGGAGGGGCAGAGCCGCAGGGGCCATTTCTGCACCTCCCGCTGGGGCTTCTCTCCTGGGGCTGCTGCAGGGCCTCGGTGTCTGGCGAGCCGCCTGCAGCTCCAGCCTCTGGGCAGGGCACAGCAGGAACCTCCTCGAGAGCTGCCCCTGCGTGGGCTGTGCGGAGAAAGAGGCTCTCAGCTCCTTTGTGCTGGGCCTCTGAGGAGGGAAAGGGTCACTTCCCCGCAGAGAGGTCCTAGCGTGGCCCATGGCAAGGTGCAACCCAAGCAACTGTGGAGGTGAGGAGCAGGTCTGGAGGGGACACAAGTGTCTGTGGGGACAGTATCGTGCTGGAGGAGAGGGCCGTGGCAGCCCCTAGGAAGTAGCGCTGTGAAGATCAGGGGGGTACGGAGGTTGGCTATGGGGGATGCCTTTGGGGGAACAGCGTTGCCCCTTGGAACTTCGGGCAAGCGTGGGAGGAGGAAAGCACTGCCTTAAGGTCCTGGGCCCCCTGCCCCTCTCAGCAGGGCCCCACATGTCTTGCAATCGATGACCGAGCCGGCACGTTGCTCGATGCCGGTCCTCAGGGCATCGTCCTACCTGCGGAGGTGTCCGTGGCCTCGGCTGCCTCCGGAGCTGCCTCAGCTCCCTCAGAAGAATTCAGCAGCTCCGGGAAGGGCTGGCGAGTGTTCAGTGCCTGCGGAGGACATGGTTGGCTGTGGGAATGGCCCCTGCCATGAGCCCTCCCAAAAGTCGGCTGGCTGCCGCCATTCCCCAACAAGGGCTGGGCCAGAGGCAGCTCCCGCTCACCTGCACCACCAGCAGGGCCTCCACGATGCGGGGGGTCAGCGACCCCGGCTAGGCAAGAGAGCAGAGAGGTCCCGTGAGCAGCTGCTCGCAGGGCCCTTCCCCAAGGCCCCGCCGCAGCGCTGGGAGCGCAGCGCACGACCCCGCGACACTTACGGGACCGTTGAAGGCCACGACGGTCTCCATGAGGAGCCGAAGGGAGGCGAGGCGGGTGAGCCGGCTCTCCTGGGCTCCTGGGCTTTGGCTGGGCACAGGGCAGGGACGAAGGCAGAGCTCGCTCACTGCCAGCCCCTCTGCTCGCTCCCCCCCACCAGCCGTGTGCCCCCACGCCGCCACCCTGGCCGCGGAGTCTTCCCGCTGCGCTGGCTGGCTGGCAGCAGCGCTCTGCATCTCCCCTGCCCTGCTGCCTGCGCGGGGGCCCCTTCCTGGGTCCCTCTCCCCCAGCTCCAGCGCTGCCCCGCGCTGTGGGCAGCTCTGCACCGCCGGTGGCCTTGGCGCCGCCACCGGCGCGCTGAGCTCCCCGGCACGCCTCACCTGAACATGGTGCTCAGCCAAAGCTCCTTGGCCTCCTGCGTCCTGCAGCGAGAAAGAGAAGCAGCGTCAGCGCGCGCTGCTCCTCCTCCCCGTCCTGGGCAGAGGCCCAGGGCCCCAGACACATCTCGCCTGCTTGGCACCGCTCGCAAGCCCTCCAAGCGTCCCCAGCACTCACCCAAAAGTGAGCACGCAGGGGCCCATGGGCCAGATGAGGACAAGGCTCCTGGGGCACTTGAGGCCCCCAACCTGCTCTTCCTCATCTTCCCATCCGGATGCCGCCTCATCCTTCCCACACAGCACCCAGAGGTCCCGCAGCGGCACCTGGTGCTTCACGAGGAAGGAGCCACATCTGCCGGGAGGAAGCGCAGGTATCGCCTTGTGGCTGTGTGCTGGGGGCGGCCCCAGCACCCGCAAGGGCACCTTGGAAAAGTCCGCGAGGGCTCAGCTACGACGGCAGCTGCGTTAGCCTGCAGGCTGCAGCACAAGCACGTGCCGCTCTGCGGCCCCGACAGAGCTGCAGTGAGTAGCCCGTGCCCGCCGCGTCAGCAGGGAGCGTCGAGGAGGCGCTTTCTGCTGCGGCGGGAGCAGCTGCAGGAGCAGCGGTGCGCGGAGGCAGGGGCCATAGGCGGTGGTTGGGGAAAGGACGGCTCTGGCTGCTCTTCTCACCTGAACCTGGCAATGGCCATGGCATCCGGCAGGAGCAGGAGATGCCTGCTCTTGGTGCGCTGGCGCCGGGTCACCAGCACGCTGTCGCAGAGCAGAAGCCGGGGGCTCCTGCGCGACACAAAGGCGCCGAGAGGCGCCGCGGGTCGGGAGGCTTCCGCGGGCACGAGTCCGTGGCCACTGGCAGGATTCGCGCCGTGAGGGGCCCCAGACCCTTGCTGCGTGCCCTCAGCGGGGCCATCTGCGCCCCGGGCGCCGCAGCACATGGCCTGGCCCATGGTGACACGGCCAGGCAGAGGGCTGCGGTGTGTGCCTGTCCCACGCCGACGAACAGCAGGCGCTGGTCAGGTCGCACCGAGCCTACAGCGCTATCTGTGTGCCAATAACACCGCTGGGCTGGGAGCCTGCGACTCCCTGCTGCCCCGCACCGGCACAGCGCTGCACTGGGGCGCGGGCGGGCGCCGCGGGCCTTATCACCCGCGTGCCAATGGGGCACATTGTGATGCGCCGGCTGGGTCGTGGAGCCGAGCCGGGCATGGGCCAGGGCTGTGGGCGCTAAGGGGATTCTGCCGCTGCCCGGCAACTCTGCCACCGTCACAGTGTCCTGTCTGCTTGGGCTGGGCGCCGCTGGTGGCTCTGCGATGCCCCTTGGCAGTTGCTTTGCTCTCTGGCCGCGGGGCCTACCTGCCCCGTGCCAGCTCCTGCCATGCAGAGGGTCTAAAAGACATGATCAGAGACGAGGAGCTGCCTTTGCGAGTGCCAGTGGGGACTCCTGACGGGAGGCCCGCGGTGCCCGGGCGAAGGGTGCACATGGCCTTGGGGACCATCTTGCTGCTGGCCTTCACAGCCAGCTCCGTGTCGGTGAAAAGCCCCTACGGACAGGCCTCCCCACGCGCCTGCAGCATGCCCTGTTGCAGCTTGGGTTTGTGATTTAAGAGAGTGATGCAGCCCTGTACGGAAATCACAGTTCACACAATCACACAGTCACAGAATGGTTGAGGCTGGAAGGGAGCTCTAGAGATCCTCTAGTCCAACCGCCCTGCTCAAGCAGGGACACGTTGCACAGGGTGGCATCCACGCAGGTTTTGAAGAGCTTCAAAGCAGGAGACTCCACCACCTCTCCGGGCAGCCTGTTCCAGTGCTCCGTCACCCTCACAGTAGCCATTTTCTTCTTCCTATGGAGACGAAATTTCTGTGGTTTACTTCATACCCATTAGCCCTTGTCCTCTCACTGACCAGCACCGAGAAGAATTTGGCCCCATCCTCTTTACAGTCTCCCCTCACGTATTTGTACGTGTCGATGAGATCCCCTCCCCATCTTCTCTTTCCCAGGCCCAGCTCACTTAGTCTTTCCTCATATGGTAGATGCTCCAGTCCCTTAATCATCTTCATTGCTCTGCACTGGACCCTCTCTAAAAGTTCCACGTCCCTCTTGTACTGGGGAGCCCAGAACCGCACACAATACTCCAGGTGCGGCCTTCCCCGCTCTCCATGACCTCTCAACGATGACGGAGAGCAGCTGAGCAAGAATGTCTGCCAGATCCCTCAGCACTCTTGGGTGCATCCCATCCACGCCCATAGATTCATGCGTGTCCAGGTTGCCCAACTAATCTCTAACGCAGTTCTCCTCGACCAGCGGGTCGTCTTCATCTCTCCCGCTCTTCTCGCTTGTGTCTGGGCTCTGTACTTCATGGGGACTAGCCTTAGCATTAAAGACTGAAGCAAAGAAGGCATTAAGTAACTCTGCTTTCTCTGGATCCTCCGTCACCAAGGCACCCACCCCGTTCAGCAGCGGGCCCGTGTTTTCCTTAGTCTTCCTCTTGCTGCTGATGTGGTTGTAGAAGCCCTTCCTGTTGTCCCTGACATCTTTTGCTCACTCTAATTCCAAAGGGGTTTTGGCCTTCCTGGTTGCATCTCTCAGTGCTCCCCGCTCAGTGTTCCTATATTGTCCCCTCTCTGTGGTCTGACCCTTCCTGCACCTTACGTATGTTCTCTTTTTCTCTTTAAGTTTTCCCAGGAGTTCCTTGTCCACCCACACAGGTCTCCTGCCCCCCCCTTGCTTGACTTCTTTCTTGTAGGAAGGCGCTGACCCTGAGCCTGGAGAAAGTGCTGCTTGAACATCAGCCAACTCTCCTGGATCCCCTTTCTTTCTAGGACCCCGGCCCAGGGGATTCCTCCAAGGAGCTCCCTGAAGAGGTCCAAGTGAGCTCTCTGGAAGTCCAGCGTTGCAACGCTACTTGTTGCCCAGCTCGCAGGGTCGTGAATTCCAACATCTCGTGGTCACTGCAGCCAAGACTGCCCTCCACCTTCACACTTCCAACTAGACCATCTCTCTTTGTTAGTATCAGGTCTGGCAGTGGCCCCGCTCCTCGTTGGCTATCATCTACCACGTGCATGAAGAAGTTATGTGCCGTGTTCCGCAGGAACCTCCTGGACTGTCTCTTCCTAGCTGGGTGGTCATCCCAGCAGACATCAGGGGCGTTGAAGTCCCCTGTAAGGACCAGGGTCTGTGATCGTGATGCTAAATCCGGAGCATGCACTTAGCAAAAGAGAGCAATTGCGATGTACGGCTCCGTCACCACGCCGCGGGGGTGATCCCCGTTCCTGGTTTCTCGAAAGCGCTCACCGTCACGCCGCGGGACATTCCCAGTCGCCGGGAGTGAATGCGTTGGCTGAAGGCAGCTCAAGCCCGCGCTTCTCTTGGCACTTGCTCTGGTTGTGCTTCAGGTCTCACACTCTGTGAAGTGTCTGGGCTTCTGCTCCTGCGTGCCCTGAGGTGCTTCCAGGCTAGCAAACGGGCACTTCCGTTTGCTAGGACACCAGCCAAACGCTGGTACCAAGCCAGCCCCAAGGCAATCCCTGTGTTTCTGCTTGAAGGTGCTTGGGAGCTCTTGCTTGCCAACTGCTGCCTTCTTTCCCTTTTCTTCCAGCTTTTCTCCCCCTTTCTACCCATTGCCCGCTTTCTTCTTCTCCCTCTCCCTTTTGTCTTCTTTTCTTAATTCCTACTTCGATTCTCCCCATTCTTTGCTCACCCTTCTCCTTTTCAACTCTTCTTCTCCTTTCATTTCCCTCCTGCTTTCTTTTCTACCCTTTTCCTATTCTTTTTTCTTTCTCCCATTCCTGTCCCCCTCGTTTTCTTCCCCCTTTCTCTTCCCTCTTTTCTCATCTCCCTCTTCCACCGCTCTTTTCCCCATCTTTTCTCTGTCCTCTTCCCCCCTTTTCTCGACTTTTCTCTTTTTTTCTTCCCCTTTTGTTTCACCAGTCTTTTCTCTAGCCTCTTCTCTGCCCTGCCTTTTCTTCTCCCCCTCCTCCCTCCCTTCTTTTCACCACCTTTTAGCTCCTGGGTTTTCTCCTTTTTTCTCCCCGTTTTCCTCAACGGTTTTGGCTCTTTTTGTTCCCCCTGCCTTTTGTTATCCCATTTCTCCCACCCTTTCCTCCTCCTTTTTCTCTCCCCCTCTTTTTCTCCTTTCTTTGCTCTCCCTCTTTCTTCTCCCTTTGCTCTCCCCTTTTCTCCTCATCTCTCCCTCCCTTTTGTCCCCCTTTTCTTTCCTCTTTTCTTATTTCCCCCTTTCCACCTCCTTCTCCTCAACTTTTTTTTCTCCGCCTTCCTTTTCTTTCCCTTTTAGTTCTCCCCTTCCCTTCGTTTTTTTTGCTTCACACCCTTCCCCACCATTTCTTTTCCCTTTTCTCCTCCCTTTCATTCTTCTCCCCATTTCTCTTCATTATTTTCGCCCCCTTTTTTTCATCAACACTCCTTTCTCACAGTTTTGCTCTTTTTTTCTCTCTCACCAGTATTTCTCCCCCGTTCTTATCTCCCACTTTTTTCTTCTACCCTCTCTCCCCCTTTTCTTCTTTTTTTTTTTCCTTCCATTTACATCCCCCTTGCCTACTCACCAGTTTCTTGTCTCTTCCTTAGTTCCCCTGCCTGTTTTTTTTCCCTTGCTTCATCATTGCCTGCCCCCCTTGCTTTCTCCCTTTTCTTTTTCTTTTTTCTCCCTCTCCCTTTATTCCCCTCTCGAGCACTCCTGTCCCTTGCTTCTTTCCTTTTTGGCTCCCGCTAGCTTTTCTCCCTTCTTTTTCTTCCCTCTCGCCTTAGCTCACCCTTCTTTGCTCTCTTTACTTGCCCCTCTTGTCTCCCCATTCATTTTGGCACCACTCTTTTCTCCCCCTTGCTTTCTCCACCTCTTCTCTCCACTCCTTTCTCTTCACTTTCCTTACCCCTTTCCTTCCTTACTCCTTTCTTTTCACACTGGTCTTTATTTATTTATTTCTCTTCCTTTATCGCCTTTCCTTTGCCCTTTCTCCTTCTGCTTCTCTTTCTTGCTCTCTTCCTTCTCTGTTCTTTTGGCCTTTGCGGCCCTCTCTGTTTCTCCTTCTCTTTCTCTTTCTCCCTCTCCTTTTCTCTCTCCTTCTCCTTCTTCTCTCTCTCCTCCTCCATCCCCTTGGCCTTCTCTTTCTCAGTCGCCTCCTGGCTCTTGCGGCTCTCGCGGCCCGCAAGCAGCAGGCAGGAAGGGGAGAAGTGGCGGCCGCGCAGCTCTCCTGGGAGCACCCGCAGGAGCTGGCAGGTGCGGAGCCGGCTGCTGGCTGTGCAGCCAGGACGGCAGCTTCTTCTTGCAGGGCCTCCTTCGCTGTGGGCAGCTGCTGGGGACGAGCTGCATCCTTGTGCGCACGCCTGGGGCCTCCCTGGGCCCTTCTCCCGTCTCCTGAGCCGCCCGTCATGGCCAGGGCTGGCTCTGAGAGGCTCCTGCGCAGCGTGCGCAGAGGAGGCAGTGGAGGGGCAGAGCCGCAGGGGCCATTTCTGCACCTCCCGCTGGGGCTTCTCTCCCGGGGCTGCTGCAGGGCCTCGGTGTCTGGCGAGCCGCCTGCAGCTCCAGCCTCTGGGCAGGGCACAGCAGGAACCTCCTCGAGAGCTGCCCCTGCGTGGGCTGTGCGGAGAAAGAGGCTCTCAGCTCCTTTGTGCTGGGCCTCTGAGGAGGGAAAGGGTCACTTCCCCGCAGAGAGGTCCTAGCGTGGCCCATGGCAAGGTGCAACCCAAGCAACTGTGGAGGTGAGGAGCAGGTCTGGAGGGGACACAAGTGTCTGTGGGGACAGTATCGTGCTGGAGGAGAGGGCCGTGGCAGCCCCTAGGAAGTAGCGCTGTGAAGATCAGGGGGGTACGGAGGTTGGCTATGGGGGATGCCTTTGGGGGAACAGCGTTGCCCCTTGGAACTTCGGGCAAGCGTGGGAGGAGGAAAGCACTGCCTTAAGGTCCTGGGCCCCCTGCCCCTCTCAGCAGGGCCCCACATGTCTTGCAATCGATGACCGAGCCGGCACGTTGCTCGATGCCGGTCCTCAGGGCATCGTCCTACCTGCGGAGGTGTCCGTGGCCTCGGCTGCCTCCGGAGCTGCCTCAGCTCCCTCAGAAGAATTCAGCAGCTCCGGGAAGGGCTGGCGAGTGTTCAGTGCCTGCGGAGGACATGGTTGGCTGTGGGAATGGCCCCTGCCATGAGCCCTCCCAAAAGTCGGCTGGCTGCCGCCATTCCCCAACAAGGGCTGGGCCAGAGGCAGCTCCCGCTCACCTGCACCACCAGCAGGGCCTCCACGATGCGGGGGGTCAGCGACCCCGGCTAGGCAAGAGAGCAGAGAGGTCCCGTGAGCAGCTGCTCGCAGGGCCCTTCCCCAAGGCCCCGCCGCAGCGCTGGGAGCGCAGCGCACGACCCCGCGACACTTACGGGACCGTTGAAGGCCACGACGGTCTCCATGAGGAGCCGAAGGGAGGCGAGGCGGGTGAGCCGGCTCTCCTGGGCTCCTGGGCTTTGGCTGGGCACAGGGCAGGGACGAAGGCAGAGCTCGCTCACTGCCAGCCCCTCTGCTCGCTCCCCCCCACCAGCCGTGTGCCCCCACGCCGCCACCCTGGCCGCGGAGTCTTCCCGCTGCGCTGGCTGGCTGGCAGCAGCGCTCTGCATCTCCCCTGCCCTGCTGCCTGCGCGGGGGCCCCTTCCTGGGTCCCTCTCCCCCAGCTCCAGCGCTGCCCCGCGCTGTGGGCAGCTCTGCACCGCCGGTGGCCTTGGCGCCGCCACCGGCGCGCTGAGCTCCCCGGCACGCCTCACCTGAACATGGTGCTCAGCCAAAGCTCCTTGGCCTCCTGCGTCCTGCAGCGAGAAAGAGAAGCAGCGTCAGCGCGCGCTGCTCCTCCTCCCCGTCCTGGGCAGAGGCCCAGGGCCCCAGACACATCTCGCCTGCTTGGCACCGCTCGCAAGCCCTCCAAGCGTCCCCAGCACTCACCCAAAAGTGAGCACGCAGGGGCCCATGGGCCAGATGAGGACAAGGCTCCTGGGGCACTTGAGGCCCCCAACCTGCTCTTCCTCATCTTCCCATCCGGATGCCGCCTCATCCTTCCCACACAGCACCCAGAGGTCCCGCAGCGGCACCTGGTGCTTCACGAGGAAGGAGCCACATCTGCCGGGAGGAAGCGCAGGTATCGCCTTGTGGCTGTGTGCTGGGGGCGGCCCCAGCACCCGCAAGGGCACCTTGGAAAAGTCCGCGAGGGCTCAGCTACGACGGCAGCTGCGTTAGCCTGCAGGCTGCAGCACAAGCACGTGCCGCTCTGCGGCCCCGACAGAGCTGCAGTGAGTAGCCCGTGCCCGCCGCGTCAGCAGGGAGCGTCGAGGAGGCGCTTTCTGCTGCGGCGGGAGCAGCTGCAGGAGCAGCGGTGTGCGGAGGCAGGGGCCATAGGCGGTGGTTGGGGAAAGGACGGCTCTGGCTGCTCTTCTCACCTGAACCTGGCAATGGCCATGGCATCCGGCAGGAGCAGGAGATGCCTGCTCTTGGTGCGCTGGCGCCGGGTCACCAGCACGCTGTCGCAGAGCAGAAGCCGGGGGCTCCTGCGCGACACAAAGGCGCCGAGAGGCGCCGCGGGTCGGGAGGCTTCCGCGGGCACGAGTCCGTGGCCACTGGCAGGATTCGCGCCGTGAGGGGCCCCAGACCCTTGCTGCGTGCCCTCAGCGGGGCCATCTGCGCCCCGGGCGCCGCAGCACATGGCCTGGCCCATGGTGACACGGCCAGGCAGAGGGCTGCGGTGTGTGCCTGTCCCACGCCGACGAACAGCAGGCGCTGGTCAGGTCGCACCGAGCCTACAGCGCTATCTGTGTGCCAATAACACCGCTGGGCTGGGAGCCTGCGACTCCCTGCTGCCCCGCACCGGCACAGCGCTGCACTGGGGCGCGGGCGGGCGCCGCGGGCCTTATCACCCGCGTGCCAATGGGGCACATTGTGATGCGCCGGCTGGGTCGTGGAGCCGAGCCGGGCATGGGCCAGGGCTGTGGGCGCTAAGGGGATTCTGCCGCTGCCCGGCAACTCTGCCACCGTCACAGTGTCCTGTCTGCTTGGGCTGGGCGCCGCTGGTGGCTCTGCGATGCCCCTTGGCAGTTGCTTTGCTCTCTGGCCGCGGGGCCTACCTGCCCCGTGCCAGCTCCTGCCATGCAGAGGGTCTAAAAGACATGATCAGAGACGAGGAGCTGCCTTTGCGAGTGCCAGTGGGGACTCCTGACGGGAGGCCCGCGGTGCCCGGGCGAAGGGTGCACATGGCCTTGGGGACCATCTTGCTGCTGGCCTTCACAGCCAGCTCCGTGTCGGTGAAAAGCCCCTACGGACAGGCCTCCCCACGCGCCTGCAGCATGCCCTGTTGCAGCTTGGGTTTGTGATTTAAGAGAGTGATGCAGCCCTGTACGGAAATCACAGTTCACACAATCACACAGTCACAGAATGGTTGAGGCTGGAAGGGAGCTCTAGAGATCCTCTAGTCCAACCGCCCTGCTCAAGCAGGGACACGTTGCACAGGGTGGCATCCACGCAGGTTTTGAAGAGCTTCAAAGCAGGAGACTCCACCACCTCTCCGGGCAGCCTGTTCCAGTGCTCCGTCACCCTCACAGTAGCCATTTTCTTCTTCCTATGGAGACGAAATTTCTGTGGTTTACTTCATACCCATTAGCCCTTGTCCTCTCACTGACCAGCACCGAGAAGAATTTGGCCCCATCCTCTTTACAGTCTCCCCTCACGTATTTGTACGTGTCGATGAGATCCCCTCCCCATCTTCTCTTTCCCAGGCCCAGCTCACTTAGTCTTTCCTCATATGGTAGATGCTCCAGTCCCTTAATCATCTTCATTGCTCTGCACTGGACCCTCTCTAAAAGTTCCACGTCCCTCTTGTACTGGGGAGCCCAGAACCGCACACAATACTCCAGGTGCGGCCTTCCCCGCTCTCCATGACCTCTCAACGATGACGGAGAGCAGCTGAGCAAGAATGTCTGCCAGATCCCTCAGCACTCTTGGGTGCATCCCATCCACGCCCATAGATTCATGCGTGTCCAGGTTGCCCAACTAATCTCTAACGCAGTTCTCCTCGACCAGCGGGTCGTCTTCATCTCTCCCGCTCTTCTCGCTTGTGTCTGGGCTCTGTACTTCATGGGGACTAGCCTTAGCATTAAAGACTGAAGCAAAGAAGGCATTAAGTAACTCTGCTTTCTCTGGATCCTCCGTCACCAAGGCACCCACCCCGTTCAGCAGCGGGCCCGTGTTTTCCTTAGTCTTCCTCTTGCTGCTGATGTGGTTGTAGAAGCCCTTCCTGTTGTCCCTGACATCTTTTGCTCACTCTAATTCCAAAGGGGTTTTGGCCTTCCTGGTTGCATCTCTCAGTGCTCCCCGCTCAGTGTTCCTATATTGTCCCCTCTCTGTGGTCTGACCCTTCCTGCACCTTACGTATGTTCTCTTTTTCTCTTTAAGTTTTCCCAGGAGTTCCTTGTCCACCCACACAGGTCTCCTGCCCCCCCCTTGCTTGACTTCTTTCTTGTAGGAAGGCGCTGACCCTGAGCCTGGAGAAAGTGCTGCTTGAACATCAGCCAACTCTCCTGGATCCCCTTTCTTTCTAGGACCCCGGCCCAGGGGATTCCTCCAAGGAGCTCCCTGAAGAGGTCCAAGTGAGCTCTCTGGAAGTCCAGCGTTGCAACGCTACTTGTTGCCCAGCTCGCAGGGTCGTGAATTCCAACATCTCGTGGTCACTGCAGCCAAGACTGCCCTCCACCTTCACACTTCCAACTAGACCATCTCTCTTTGTTAGTATCAGGTCTGGCAGTGGCCCCGCTCCTCGTTGGCTATCATCTACCACGTGCATGAAGAAGTTATGTGCCGTGTTCCGCAGGAACCTCCTGGACTGTCTCTTCCTAGCTGGGTGGTCATCCCAGCAGACATCAGGGGCGTTGAAGTCCCCTGTAAGGACCAGGGTCTGTGATCGTGATGCTAAATCCGGAGCATGCACTTAGCAAAAGAGAGCAATTGCGATGTACGGCTCCGTCACCACGCCGCGGGGGTGATCCCCGTTCCTGGTTTCTCGAAAGCGCTCACCGTCACGCCGCGGGACATTCCCAGTCGCCGGGAGTGAATGCGTTGGCTGAAGGCAGCTCAAGCCCGCGCTTCTCTTGGCACTTGCTCTGGTTGTGCTTCAGGTCTCACACTCTGTGAAGTGTCTGGGCTTCTGCTCCTGCGTGCCCTGAGGTGCTTCCAGGCTAGCAAACGGGCACTTCCGTTTGCTAGGACACCAGCCAAACGCTGGTACCAAGCCAGCCCCAAGGCAATCCCTGTGTTTCTGCTTGAAGGTGCTTGGGAGCTCTTGCTTGCCAACTGCTGCCTTCTTTCCCTTTTCTTCCAGCTTTTCTCCCCCTTTCTACCCATTGCCCGCTTTCTTCTTCTCCCTCTCCCTTTTGTCTTCTTTTCTTAATTCCTACTTCGATTCTCCCCATTCTTTGCTCACCCTTCTCCTTTTCAACTCTTCTTCTCCTTTCATTTCCCTCCTGCTTTCTTTTCTACCCTTTTCCTATTCTTTTTTCTTTCTCCCATTCCTGTCCCCCTCGTTTTCTTCCCCCTTTCTCTTCCCTCTTTTCTCATCTCCCTCTTCCACCGCTCTTTTCCCCATCTTTTCTCTGTCCTCTTCCCCCCTTTTCTCGACTTTTCTCTTTTTTTCTTCCCCTTTTGTTTCACCAGTCTTTTCTCTAGCCTCTTCTCTGCCCTGCCTTTTCTTCTCCCCCTCCTCCCTCCCTTCTTTTCACCACCTTTTAGCTCCTGGGTTTTCTCCTTTTTTCTCCCCGTTTTCCTCAACGGTTTTGGCTCTTTTTGTTCCCCCTGCCTTTTGTTATCCCATTTCTCCCACCCTTTCCTCCTCCTTTTTCTCTCCCCCTCTTTTTCTCCTTTCTTTGCTCTCCCTCTTTCTTCTCCCTTTGCTCTCCCCTTTTCTCCTCATCTCTCCCTCCCTTTTGTCCCCCTTTTCTTTCCTCTTTTCTTATTTCCCCCTTTCCACCTCCTTCTCCTCAACTTTTTTTTCTCCGCCTTCCTTTTCTTTCCCTTTTAGTTCTCCCCTTCCCTTCGTTTTTTTTGCTTCACACCCTTCCCCCCCATTTCTTTTCCCTTTTCTCCTCCCTTTCATTCTTCTCCCCATTTCTCTTCATTATTTTCGCCCCCTTTTTTTCATCAACACTCCTTTCTCACAGTTTTGCTCTTTTTTTCTCTCTCACCAGTATTTCTCCCCCGTTCTTATCTCCCACTTTTTTCTTCTACCCTCTCTCCCCCTTTTCTTCTTTTTTTTTTTCCTTCCATTTACATCCCCCTTGCCTACTCACCAGTTTCTTGTCTCTTCCTTAGTTCCCCTGCCTGTTTTTTTTCCCTTGCTTCATCATTGCCTGCCCCCCTTGCTTTCTCCCTTTTCTTTTTCTTTTTTCTCCCTCTCCCTTTATTCCCCTCTCGAGCACTCCTGTCCCTTGCTTCTTTCCTTTTTGGCTCCCGCTAGCTTTTCTCCCTTCTTTTTCTTCCCTCTCGCCTTAGCTCACCCTTCTTTGCTCTCTTTACTTGCCCCTCTTGTCTCCCCATTCATTTTGGCACCACTCTTTTCTCCCCCTTGCTTTCTCCACCTCTTCTCTCCACTCCTTTCTCTTCACTTTCCTTACCCCTTTCCTTCCTTACTCCTTTCTTTTCACACTGGTCTTTATTTATTTATTTCTCTTCCTTTATCGCCTTTCCTTTGCCCTTTCTCCTTCTGCTTCTCTTTCTTGCTCTCTTCCTTCTCTGTTCTTTTGGCCTTTGCGGCCCTCTCTGTTTCTCCTTCTCTTTCTCTTTCTCCCTCTCCTTTTCTCTCTCCTTCTCCTTCTTCTCTCTCTCCTCCTCCATCCCCTTGGCCTTCTCTTTCTCAGTCGCCTCCTGGCTCTTGCGGCTCTCGCGGCCCGCAAGCAGCAGGCAGGAAGGGGAGAAGTGGCGGCCGCGCAGCTCTCCTGGGAGCACCCGCAGGAGCTGGCAGGTGCGGAGCCGGCTGCTGGCTGTGCAGCCAGGACGGCAGCTTCTTCTTGCAGGGCCTCCTTCGCTGTGGGCAGCTGCTGGGGACGAGCTGCATCCTTGTGCGCACGCCTGGGGCCTCCCTGGGCCCTTCTCCCATCTCCTGAGCCGCCCGTCATGGCCAGGGCTGGCTCTGAGAGGCTCCTGCGCAGCGTGCGCAGAGGAGGCAGTGGAGGGGCAGAGCCGCAGGGGCCATTTCTGCACCTCCCGCTGGGGCTTCTCTCCCGGGGCTGCTGCAGGGCCTCGGTGTCTGGCGAGCCGCCTGCAGCTCCAGCCTCTGGGCAGGGCACAGCAGGAACCTCCTCGAGAGCTGCCCCTGCGTGGGCTGTGCGGAGAAAGAGGCTCTCAGCTCCTTTGTGCTGGGCCTCTGAGGAGGGAAAGGGTCACTTCCCCGCAGAGAGGTCCTAGCACGGCCCATGGCAAGGTGCAACCCAAGCAACTGTGGAGGTGAGGAGCAGGTCTGGAGGGGACACAAGTGTCTGTGGGGACAGTATCGTGCTGGAGGAGAGGGCCGTGGCAGCCCCTAGGAAGTAGCGCTGTGAAGATCAGGGGGGTACGGAGGTTGGCTATGGGGGATGCCTTTGGGGGAACAGCGTTGCCCCTTGGAACTTCGGGCAAGCGTGGGAGGAGGAAAGCACTGCCTTAAGGTCCTGGGCCCCCTGCCCCTCTCAGCAGGGCCCCACATGTCTTGCAATCGATGACCGAGCCGGCACGTTGCTCGATGCCGGTCCTCAGGGCATCGTCCTACCTGCGGAGGTGTCCGTGGCCTCGGCTGCCTCCGGAGCTGCCTCAGCTCCCTCAGAAGAATTCAGCAGCTCCGGGAAGGGCTGGCGAGTGTTCAGTGCCTGCGGAGGACATGGTTGGCTGTGGGAATGGCCCCTGCCATGAGCCCTCCCAAAAGTCGGCTGGCTGCCGCCATTCCCCAACAAGGGCTGGGCCAGAGGCAGCTCCCGCTCACCTGCACCACCAGCAGGGCCTCCACGATGCGGGGGGTCAGCGACCCCGGCTAGGCAAGAGAGCAGAGAGGTCCCGTGAGCAGCTGCTCGCAGGGCCCTTCCCCAAGGCCCCGCCGCAGCGCTGGGAGCGCAGCGCACGACCCCGCGACACTTACGGGACCGTTGAAGGCCACGACGGTCTCCATGAGGAGCCGAAGGGAGGCGAGGCGGGTGAGCCGGCTCTCCTGGGCTCCTGGGCTTTGGCTGGGCACAGGGCAGGGACGAAGGCAGAGCTCGCTCACTGCCAGCCCCTCTGCTCGCTCCCCCCCACCAGCCGTGTGCCCCCACGCCGCCACCCTGGCCGCGGAGTCTTCCCGCTGCGCTGGCTGGCTGGCAGCAGCGCTCTGCATCTCCCCTGCCCTGCTGCCTGCGCGGGGGCCCCTTCCTGGGTCCCTCTCCCCCAGCTCCAGCGCTGCCCCGCGCTGTGGGCAGCTCTGCACCGCCGGTGGCCTTGGCGCCGCCACCGGCGCGCTGAGCTCCCCGGCACGCCTCACCTGAACATGGTGCTCAGCCAAAGCTCCTTGGCCTCCTGCGTCCTGCAGCGAGAAAGAGAAGCAGCGTCAGCGCGCGCTGCTCCTCCTCCCCGTCCTGGGCAGAGGCCCAGGGCCCCAGACACATCTCGCCTGCTTGGCACCGCTCGCAAGCCCTCCAAGCGTCCCCAGCACTCACCCAAAAGTGAGCACGCAGGGGCCCATGGGCCAGATGAGGACAAGGCTCCTGGGGCACTTGAGGCCCCCAACCTGCTCTTCCTCATCTTCCCATCCGGATGCCGCCTCATCCTTCCCACACAGCACCCAGAGGTCCCGCAGCGGCACCTGGTGCTTCACGAGGAAGGAGCCACATCTGCCGGGAGGAAGCGCAGGTATCGCCTTGTGGCTGTGTGCTGGGGGCGGCCCCAGCACCCGCAAGGGCACCTTGGAAAAGTCCGCGAGGGCTCAGCTACGACGGCAGCTGCGTTAGCCTGCAGACTGCAGCACAAGCACGTGCCGCTCTGCGGCCCCGACAGAGCTGCAGTGAGTAGCCCGTGCCCGCCGCGTCAGCAGGGAGCGTCGAGGAGGCGCTTTCTGCTGCGGCGGGAGCAGCTGCAGGAGCAGCGGTGCGCGGAGGCAGGGGCCATAGGCGGTGGTTGGGGAAAGGACGGCTCTGGCTGCTCTTCTCACCTGAACCTGGCAATGGCCATGGCATCCGGCAGGAGCAGGAGATGCCTGCTCTTGGTGCGCTGGCGCCGGGTCACCAGCACGCTGTCGCAGAGCAGAAGCCGGGGGCTCCTGCGCGACACAAAGGCGCCGAGAGGCGCCGCGGGTCGGGAGGCTTCCGCGGGCACGAGTCCGTGGCCACTGGCAGGATTCGCGCCGTGAGGGGCCCCAGACCCTTGCTGCGTGCCCTCAGCGGGGCCATCTGCGCCCCGGGCGCCGCAGCACATGGCCTGGCCCATGGTGACACGGCCAGGCAGAGGGCTGCGGTGTGTGCCTGTCCCACGCCGACGAACAGCAGGCGCTGGTCAGGTCGCACCGAGCCTACAGCGCTATCTGTGTGCCAATAACACCGCTGGGCTGGGAGCCTGCGACTCCCTGCTGCCCCGCACCGGCACAGCGCTGCACTGGGGCGCGGGCGGGCGCCGCGGGCCTTATCACCCGCGTGCCAATGGGGCACATTGTGATGCGCCGGCTGGGTCGTGGAGCCGAGCCGGGCATGGGCCAGGGCTGTGGGCGCTAAGGGGATTCTGCCGCTGCCCGGCAACTCTGCCACCGTCACAGTGTCCTGTCTGCTTGGGCTGGGCACCGCTGGTGGCTCCTGCGATGCCCCTTGGCAGTTGCTTTGCTCTCTGGCCGCGGGGCCTACCTGCCCCGTGCCAGCTCCTGCCATGCAGAGGGTCTAAAAGACATGATCAGAGACGAGGAGCTGCCTTTGCGAGTGCCAGTGGGGACTCCTGACGGGAGGCCCGCGGTGCCCGGGCGAAGGGTGCACATGGCCTTGGGGACCATCTTGCTGCTGGCCTTCACAGCCAGCTCCGTGTCGGTGAAAAGCCCCTACGGACAGGCCTCCCCACGCGCCTGCAGCATGCCCTGTTGCAGCTTGGGTTTGTGATTTAAGAGAGTGATGCAGCCCTGTACGGAAATCACAGTTCACACAATCACACAGTCACAGAATGGTTGAGGCTGGAAGGGAGCTCTAGAGATCCTCTAGTCCAACCGCCCTGCTCAAGCAGGGACACGTTGCACAGGGTGGCATCCACGCAGGTTTTGAAGAGCTTCAAAGCAGGAGACTCCACCACCTCTCCGGGCAGCCTGTTCCAGTGCTCCGTCACCCTCACAGTAGCCATTTTCTTCTTCCTATGGAGACGAAATTTCTGTGGTTTACTTCATACCCATTAGCCCTTGTCCTCTCACTGACCAGCACCGAGAAGAATTTGGCCCCATCCTCTTTACAGTCTCCCCTCACGTATTTGTACGTGTCGATGAGATCCCCTCCCCATCTTCTCTTTCCCAGGCCCAGCTCACTTAGTCTTTCCTCATATGGTAGATGCTCCAGTCCCTTAATCATCTTCATTGCTCTGCACTGGACCCTCTCTAAAAGTTCCACGTCCCTCTTGTACTGGGGAGCCCAGAACCGCACACAATACTCCAGGTGCGGCCTTCCCCGCTCTCCATGACCTCTCAACGATGACGGAGAGCAGCTGAGCAAGAATGTCTGCCAGATCCCTCAGCACTCTTGGGTGCATCCCATCCACGCCCATAGATTCATGCGTGTCCAGGTTGCCCAACTAATCTCTAACGCAGTTCTCCTCGACCAGCGGGTCGTCTTCATCTCTCCCGCTCTTCTCGCTTGTGTCTGGGCTCTGTACTTCATGGGGACTAGCCTTAGCATTAAAGACTGAAGCAAAGAAGGCATTAAGTAACTCTGCTTTCTCTGGATCCTCCGTCACCAAGGCACCCACCCCGTTCAGCAGCGGGCCCGTGTTTTCCTTAGTCTTCCTCTTGCTGCTGATGTGGTTGTAGAAGCCCTTCCTGTTGTCCCTGACATCTTTTGCTCACTCTAATTCCAAAGGGGTTTTGGCCTTCCTGGTTGCATCTCTCAGTGCTCCCCGCTCAGTGTTCCTATATTGTCCCCTCTCTGTGGTCTGACCCTTCCTGCACCTTACGTATGTTCTCTTTTTCTCTTTAAGTTTTCCCAGGAGTTCCTTGTCCACCCACACAGGTCTCCTGCCCCCCCCTTGCTTGACTTCTTTCTTGTAGGAAGGCGCTGACCCTGAGCCTGGAGAAAGTGCTGCTTGAACATCAGCCAACTCTCCTGGATCCCCTTTCTTTCTAGGACCCCGGCCCAGGGGATTCCTCCAAGGAGCTCCCTGAAGAGGTCCAAGTGAGCTCTCTGGAAGTCCAGCGTTGCAACGCTACTTGTTGCCCAGCTCGCAGGGTCGTGAATTCCAACATCTCGTGGTCACTGCAGCCAAGACTGCCCTCCACCTTCACACTTCCAACTAGACCATCTCTCTTTGTTAGTATCAGGTCTGGCAGTGGCCCCGCTCCTCGTTGGCTATCATCTACCACGTGCATGAAGAAGTTATGTGCCGTGTTCCGCAGGAACCTCCTGGACTGTCTCTTCCTAGCTGGGTGGTCATCCCAGCAGACATCAGGGGCGTTGAAGTCCCCTGTAAGGACCAGGGTCTGTGATCGTGATGCTAAATCCGGAGCATGCACTTAGCAAAAGAGAGCAATTGCGATGTACGGCTCCGTCACCACGCCGCGGGGGTGATCCCCGTTCCTGGTTTCTCGAAAGCGCTCACCGTCACGCCGCGGGACATTCCCAGTCGCCGGGAGTGAATGCGTTGGCTGAAGGCAGCTCAAGCCCGCGCTTCTCTTGGCACTTGCTCTGGTTGTGCTTCAGGTCTCACACTCTGTGAAGTGTCTGGGCTTCTGCTCCTGCGTGCCCTGAGGTGCTTCCAGGCCAGCAAACGGGCACTTCCGTTTGCTAGGACACCAGCCAAACGCTGGTACCAAGCCAGCCCCAAGGCAATCCCTGTGTTTCTGCTTGAAGGTGCTTGGGAGCTCTTGCTTGCCAACTGCTGCCTTCTTTCCCTTTTCTTCCAGCTTTTCTCCCCCTTTCTACCCATTGCCCGCTTTCTTCTTCTCCCTCTCCCTTTTGTCTTCTTTTCTTAATTCCTACTTCGATTCTCCCCATTCTTTGCTCACCCTTCTCCTTTTCAACTCTTCTTCTCCTTTCATTTCCCTCCTGCTTTCTTTTCTACCCTTTTCCTATTCTTTTTTCTTTCTCCCATTCCTGTCCCCCTCGTTTTCTTCCCCCTTTCTCTTCCCTCTTTTCTCATCTCCCTCTTCCACCGCTCTTTTCCCCATCTTTTCTCTGTCCTCTTCCCCCCTTTTCTCGACTTTTCTCTTTTTTTCTTCCCCTTTTGTTTCACCAGTCTTTTCTCTAGCCTCTTCTCTGCCCTGCCTTTTCTTCTCCCCCTCCTCCCTCCCTTCTTTTCACCACCTTTTAGCTCCTGGGTTTTCTCCTTTTTTCTCCCCGTTTTCCTCAACGGTTTTGGCTCTTTTTGTTCCCCCTGCCTTTTGTTATCCCATTTCTCCCACCCTTTCCTCCTCCTTTTTCTCTCCCCCTCTTTTTCTCCTTTCTTTGCTCTCCCTCTTTCTTCTCCCTTTGCTCTCCCCTTTTCTCCTCATCTCTCCCTCCCTTTTGTCCCCCTTTTCTTTCCTCTTTTCTTATTTCCCCCTTTCCACCTCCTTCTCCTCAACTTTTTTTTCTCCGCCTTCCTTTTCTTTCCCTTTTAGTTCTCCCCTTCCCTTCGTTTTTTTTGCTTCACACCCTTCCCCCCCATTTCTTTTCCCTTTTCTCCTCCCTTTCATTCTTCTCCCCATTTCTCTTCATTATTTTCGCCCCCTTTTTTTCATCAACACTCCTTTCTCACAGTTTTGCTCTTTTTTTCTCTCTCACCAGTATTTCTCCCCCGTTCTTATCTCCCACTTTTTTCTTCTACCCTCTCTCCCCCTTTTCTTCTTTTTTTTTTTCCTTCCATTTACATCCCCCTTGCCTACTCACCAGTTTCTTGTCTCTTCCTTAGTTCCCCTGCCTGTTTTTTTTCCCTTGCTTCATCATTGCCTGCCCCCCTTGCTTTCTCCCTTTTCTTTTTCTTTTTTCTCCCTCTCCCTTTATTCCCCTCTCGAGCACTCCTGTCCCTTGCTTCTTTCCTTTTTGGCTCCCGCTAGCTTTTCTCCCTTCTTTTTCTTCCCTCTCGCCTTAGCTCACCCTTCTTTGCTCTCTTTACTTGCCCCTCTTGTCTCCCCATTCATTTTGGCACCACTCTTTTCTCCCCCTTGCTTTCTCCACCTCTTCTCTCCACTCCTTTCTCTTCACTTTCCTTACCCCTTTCCTTCCTTACTCCTTTCTTTTCACACTGGTCTTTATTTATTTATTTCTCTTCCTTTATCGCCTTTCCTTTGCCCTTTCTCCTTCTGCTTCTCTTTCTTGCTCTCTTCCTTCTCTGTTCTTTTGGCCTTTGCGGCCCTCTCTGTTTCTCCTTCTCTTTCTCTTTCTCCCTCTCCTTTTCTCTCTCCTTCTCCTTCTTCTCTCTCTCCTCCTCCATCCCCTTGGCCTTCTCTTTCTCAGTCGCCTCCTGGCTCTTGCGGCTCTCGCGGCCCGCAAGCAGCAGGCAGGAAGGGGAGAAGTGGCGGCCGCGCAGCTCTCCTGGGAGCACCCGCAGGAGCTGGCAGGTGCGGAGCCGGCTGCTGGCTGTGCAGCCAGGACGGCAGCTTCTTCTTGCAGGGCCTCCTTCGCTGTGGGCAGCTGCTGGGGACGAGCTGCATCCTTGTGCGCACGCCTGGGGCCTCCCTGGGCCCTTCTCCCATCTCCTGAGCCGCCCGTCATGGCCAGGGCTGGCTCTGAGAGGCTCCTGCGCAGCGTGCGCAGAGGAGGCAGTGGAGGGGCAGAGCCGCAGGGGCCATTTCTGCACCTCCCGCTGGGGCTTCTCTCCCGGGGCTGCTGCAGGGCCTCGGTGTCTGGTGAGCCGCCTGCAGCTCCAGCCTCTGGGCAGGGCACAGCAGGAACCTCCTCGAGAGCTGCCCCTGCGTGGGCTGTGCGGAGAAAGAGGCTCTCAGCTCCTTTGTGCTGGGCCTCTGAGGAGGGAAAGGGTCACTTCCCCGCAGAGAGGTCCTAGCACGGCCCATGGCAAGGTGCAACCCAAGCAACTGTGGAGGTGAGGAGCAGGTCTGGAGGGGACACAAGTGTCTGTGGGGACAGTATCGTGCTGGAGGAGAGGGCCGTGGCAGCCCCTAGGAAGTAGCGCTGTGAAGATCAGGGGGGTACGGAGGTTGGCTATGGGGGATGCCTTTGGGGGAACAGCGTTGCCCCTTGGAACTTCGGGCAAGCGTGGGAGGAGGAAAGCACTGCCTTAAGGTCCTGGGCCCCCTGCCCCTCTCAGCAGGGCCCCACATGTCTTGCAATCGATGACCGAGCCGGCACGTTGCTCGATGCCGGTCCTCAGGGCATCGTCCTACCTGCGGAGGTGTCCGTGGCCTCGGCTGCCTCCGGAGCTGCCTCAGCTCCCTCAGAAGAATTCAGCAGCTCCGGGAAGGGCTGGCGAGTGTTCAGTGCCTGCGGAGGACATGGTTGGCTGTGGGAATGGCCCCTGCCATGAGCCCTCCCAAAAGTCGGCTGGCTGCCGCCATTCCCCAACAAGGGCTGGGCCAGAGGCAGCTCCCGCTCACCTGCACCACCAGCAGGGCCTCCACGATGCGGGGGGTCAGCGACCCCGGCTAGGCAAGAGAGCAGAGAGGTCCCGTGAGCAGCTGCTCGCAGGGCCCTTCCCCAAGGCCCCGCCGCAGCGCTGGGAGCGCAGCGCACGACCCCGCGACACTTACGGGACCGTTGAAGGCCACGACGGTCTCCATGAGGAGCCGAAGGGAGGCGAGGCGGGTGAGCCGGCTCTCCTGGGCTCCTGGGCTTTGGCTGGGCACAGGGCAGGGACGAAGGCAGAGCTCGCTCACTGCCAGCCCCTCTGCTCGCTCCCCCCCACCAGCCGTGTGCCCCCACGCCGCCACCCTGGCCGCGGAGTCTTCCCGCTGCGCTGGCTGGCTGGCAGCAGCGCTCTGCATCTCCCCTGCCCTGCTGCCTGCGCGGGGGCCCCTTCCTGGGTCCCTCTCCCCCAGCTCCAGCGCTGCCCCGCGCTGTGGGCAGCTCTGCACCGCCGGTGGCCTTGGCGCCGCCACCGGCGCGCTGAGCTCCCCGGCACGCCTCACCTGAACATGGTGCTCAGCCAAAGCTCCTTGGCCTCCTGCGTCCTGCAGCGAGAAAGAGAAGCAGCGTCAGCGCGCGCTGCTCCTCCTCCCCGTCCTGGGCAGAGGCCCAGGGCCCCAGACACATCTCGCCTGCTTGGCACCGCTCGCAAGCCCTCCAAGCGTCCCCAGCACTCACCCAAAAGTGAGCACGCAGGGGCCCATGGGCCAGATGAGGACAAGGCTCCTGGGGCACTTGAGGCCCCCAACCTGCTCTTCCTCATCTTCCCATCCGGATGCCGCCTCATCCTTCCCACACAGCACCCAGAGGTCCCGCAGCGGCACCTGGTGCTTCACGAGGAAGGAGCCACATCTGCCGGGAGGAAGCGCAGGTATCGCCTTGTGGCTGTGTGCTGGGGGCGGCCCCAGCACCCGCAAGGGCACCTTGGAAAAGTCCGCGAGGGCTCAGCTACGACGGCAGCTGCGTTAGCCTGCAGACTGCAGCACAAGCACGTGCCGCTCTGCGGCCCCGACAGAGCTGCAGTGAGTAGCCCGTGCCCGCCGCGTCAGCAGGGAGCGTCGAGGAGGCGCTTTCTGCTGCGGCGGGAGCAGCTGCAGGAGCAGCGGTGCGCGGAGGCAGGGGCCATAGGCGGTGGTTGGGGAAAGGACGGCTCTGGCTGCTCTTCTCACCTGAACCTGGCAATGGCCATGGCATCCGGCAGGAGCAGGAGATGCCTGCTCTTGGTGCGCTGGCGCCGGGTCACCAGCACGCTGTCGCAGAGCAGAAGCCGGGGGCTCCTGCGCGACACAAAGGCGCCGAGAGGCGCCGCGGGTCGGGAGGCTTCCGCGGGCACGAGTCCGTGGCCACTGGCAGGATTCGCGCCGTGAGGGGCCCCAGACCCTTGCTGCGTGCCCTCAGCGGGGCCATCTGCGCCCCGGGCGCCGCAGCACATGGCCTGGCCCATGGTGACACGGCCAGGCAGAGGGCTGCGGTGTGTGCCTGTCCCACGCCGACGAACAGCAGGCGCTGGTCAGGTCGCACCGAGCCTACAGCGCTATCTGTGTGCCAATAACACCGCTGGGCTGGGAGCCTGCGACTCCCTGCTGCCCCGCACCGGCACAGCGCTGCACTGGGGCGCGGGCGGGCGCCGCGGGCCTTATCACCCGCGTGCCAATGGGGCACATTGTGATGCGCCGGCTGGGTCGTGGAGCCGAGCCGGGCATGGGCCAGGGCTGTGGGCGCTAAGGGGATTCTGCCGCTGCCCGGCAACTCTGCCACCGTCACAGTGTCCTGTCTGCTTGGGCTGGGCACCGCTGGTGGCTCCTGCGATGCCCCTTGGCAGTTGCTTTGCTCTCTGGCCGCGGGGCCTACCTGCCCCGTGCCAGCTCCTGCCATGCAGAGGGTCTAAAAGACATGATCAGAGACGAGGAGCTGCCTTTGCGAGTGCCAGTGGGGACTCCTGACGGGAGGCCCGCGGTGCCCGGGCGAAGGGTGCACATGGCCTTGGGGACCATCTTGCTGCTGGCCTTCACAGCCAGCTCCGTGTCGGTGAAAAGCCCCTACGGACAGGCCTCCCCACGCGCCTGCAGCATGCCCTGTTGCAGCTTGGGTTTGTGATTTAAGAGAGTGATGCAGCCCTGTACGGAAATCACAGTTCACACAATCACACAGTCACAGAATGGTTGAGGCTGGAAGGGAGCTCTAGAGATCCTCTAGTCCAACCGCCCTGCTCAAGCAGGGACACGTTGCACAGGGTGGCATCCACGCAGGTTTTGAAGAGCTTCAAAGCAGGAGACTCCACCACCTCTCCGGGCAGCCTGTTCCAGTGCTCCGTCACCCTCACAGTAGCCATTTTCTTCTTCCTATGGAGACGAAATTTCTGTGGTTTACTTCATACCCATTAGCCCTTGTCCTCTCACTGACCAGCACCGAGAAGAATTTGGCCCCATCCTCTTTACAGTCTCCCCTCACGTATTTGTACGTGTCGATGAGATCCCCTCCCCATCTTCTCTTTCCCAGGCCCAGCTCACTTAGTCTTTCCTCATATGGTAGATGCTCCAGTCCCTTAATCATCTTCATTGCTCTGCACTGGACCCTCTCTAAAAGTTCCACGTCCCTCTTGTACTGGGGAGCCCAGAACCGCACACAATACTCCAGGTGCGGCCTTCCCCGCTCTCCATGACCTCTCAACGATGACGGAGAGCAGCTGAGCAAGAATGTCTGCCAGATCCCTCAGCACTCTTGGGTGCATCCCATCCACGCCCATAGATTCATGCGTGTCCAGGTTGCCCAACTAATCTCTAACGCAGTTCTCCTCGACCAGCGGGTCGTCTTCATCTCTCCCGCTCTTCTCGCTTGTGTCTGGGCTCTGTACTTCATGGGGACTAGCCTTAGCATTAAAGACTGAAGCAAAGAAGGCATTAAGTAACTCTGCTTTCTCTGGATCCTCCGTCACCAAGGCACCCACCCCGTTCAGCAGCGGGCCCGTGTTTTCCTTAGTCTTCCTCTTGCTGCTGATGTGGTTGTAGAAGCCCTTCCTGTTGTCCCTGACATCTTTTGCTCACTCTAATTCCAAAGGGGTTTTGGCCTTCCTGGTTGCATCTCTCAGTGCTCCCCGCTCAGTGTTCCTATATTGTCCCCTCTCTGTGGTCTGACCCTTCCTGCACCTTACGTATGTTCTCTTTTTCTCTTTAAGTTTTCCCAGGAGTTCCTTGTCCACCCACACAGGTCTCCTGCCCCCCCCTTGCTTGACTTCTTTCTTGTAGGAAGGCGCTGACCCTGAGCCTGGAGAAAGTGCTGCTTGAACATCAGCCAACTCTCCTGGATCCCCTTTCTTTCTAGGACCCCGGCCCAGGGGATTCCTCCAAGGAGCTCCCTGAAGAGGTCCAAGTGAGCTCTCTGGAAGTCCAGCGTTGCAACGCTACTTGTTGCCCAGCTCGCAGGGTCGTGAATTCCAACATCTCGTGGTCACTGCAGCCAAGACTGCCCTCCACCTTCACACTTCCAACTAGACCATCTCTCTTTGTTAGTATCAGGTCTGGCAGTGGCCCCGCTCCTCGTTGGCTATCATCTACCACGTGCATGAAGAAGTTATGTGCCGTGTTCCGCAGGAACCTCCTGGACTGTCTCTTCCTAGCTGGGTGGTCATCCCAGCAGACATCAGGGGCGTTGAAGTCCCCTGTAAGGACCAGGGTCTGTGATCGTGATGCTAAATCCGGAGCATGCACTTAGCAAAAGAGAGCAATTGCGATGTACGGCTCCGTCACCACGCCGCGGGGGTGATCCCCGTTCCTGGTTTCTCGAAAGCGCTCACCGTCACGCCGCGGGACATTCCCAGTCGCCGGGAGTGAATGCGTTGGCTGAAGGCAGCTCAAGCCCGCGCTTCTCTTGGCACTTGCTCTGGTTGTGCTTCAGGTCTCACACTCTGTGAAGTGTCTGGGCTTCTGCTCCTGCGTGCCCTGAGGTGCTTCCAGGCCAGCAAACGGGCACTTCCGTTTGCTAGGACACCAGCCAAACGCTGGTACCAAGCCAGCCCCAAGGCAATCCCTGTGTTTCTGCTTGAAGGTGCTTGGGAGCTCTTGCTTGCCAACTGCTGCCTTCTTTCCCTTTTCTTCCAGCTTTTCTCCCCCTTTCTACCCATTGCCCGCTTTCTTCTTCTCCCTCTCCCTTTTGTCTTCTTTTCTTAATTCCTACTTCGATTCTCCCCATTCTTTGCTCACCCTTCTCCTTTTCAACTCTTCTTCTCCTTTCATTTCCCTCCTGCTTTCTTTTCTACCCTTTTCCTATTCTTTTTTCTTTCTCCCATTCCTGTCCCCCTCGTTTTCTTCCCCCTTTCTCTTCCCTCTTTTCTCATCTCCCTCTTCCACCGCTCTTTTCCCCATCTTTTCTCTGTCCTCTTCCCCCCTTTTCTCGACTTTTCTCTTTTTTTCTTCCCCTTTTGTTTCACCAGTCTTTTCTCTAGCCTCTTCTCTGCCCTGCCTTTTCTTCTCCCCCTCCTCCCTCCCTTCTTTTCACCACCTTTTAGCTCCTGGGTTTTCTCCTTTTTTCTCCCCGTTTTCCTCAACGGTTTTGGCTCTTTTTGTTCCCCCTGCCTTTTGTTATCCCATTTCTCCCACCCTTTCCTCCTCCTTTTTCTCTCCCCCTCTTTTTCTCCTTTCTTTGCTCTCCCTCTTTCTTCTCCCTTTGCTCTCCCCTTTTCTCCTCATCTCTCCCTCCCTTTTGTCCCCCTTTTCTTTCCTCTTTTCTTATTTCCCCCTTTCCACCTCCTTCTCCTCAACTTTTTTTTCTCCGCCTTCCTTTTCTTTCCCTTTTAGTTCTCCCCTTCCCTTCGTTTTTTTTGCTTCACACCCTTCCCCCCCATTTCTTTTCCCTTTTCTCCTCCCTTTCATTCTTCTCCCCATTTCTCTTCATTATTTTCGCCCCCTTTTTTTCATCAACACTCCTTTCTCACAGTTTTGCTCTTTTTTTCTCTCTCACCAGTATTTCTCCCCCGTTCTTATCTCCCACTTTTTTCTTCTACCCTCTCTCCCCCTTTTCTTCTTTTTTTTTTCCTTCCATTTACATCCCCCTTGCCTACTCACCAGTTTCTTGTCTCTTCCTTAGTTCCCCTGCCTGTTTTTTTTCCCTTGCTTCATCATTGCCTGCCCCCCTTGCTTTCTCCCTTTTCTTTTTCTTTTTTCTCCCTCTCCCTTTATTCCCCTCTCGAGCACTCCTGTCCCTTGCTTCTTTCCTTTTTGGCTCCCGCTAGCTTTTCTCCCTTCTTTTTCTTCCCTCTCGCCTTAGCTCACCCTTCTTTGCTCTCTTTACTTGCCCCTCTTGTCTCCCCATTCATTTTGGCACCACTCTTTTCTCCCCCTTGCTTTCTCCACCTCTTCTCTCCACTCCTTTCTCTTCACTTTCCTTACCCCTTTCCTTCCTTACTCCTTTCTTTTCACACTGGTCTTTATTTATTTATTTCTCTTCCTTTATCGCCTTTCCTTTGCCCTTTCTCCTTCTGCTTCTCTTTCTTGCTCTCTTCCTTCTCTGTTCTTTTGGCCTTTGCGGCCCTCTCTGTTTCTCCTTCTCTTTCTCTTTCTCCCTCTCCTTTTCTCTCTCCTTCTCCTTCTTCTCTCTCTCCTCCTCCATCCCCTTGGCCTTCTCTTTCTCAGTCGCCTCCTGGCTCTTGCGGCTCTCGCGGCCCGCAAGCAGCAGGCAGGAAGGGGAGAAGTGGCGGCCGCGCAGCTCTCCTGGGAGCACCCGCAGGAGCTGGCAGGTGCGGAGCCGGCTGCTGGCTGTGCAGCCAGGACGGCAGCTTCTTCTTGCAGGGCCTCCTTCGCTGTGGGCAGCTGCTGGGGACGAGCTGCATCCTTGTGCGCACGCCTGGGGCCTCCCTGGGCCCTTCTCCCGTCTCCTGAGCCGCCCGTCATGGCCAGGGCTGGCTCTGAGAGGCTCCTGCGCAGCGTGCGCAGAGGAGGCAGTGGAGGGGCAGAGCCGCAGGGGCCATTTCTGCACCTCCCGCTGGGGCTTCTCTCCCGGGGCTGCTGCAGGGCCTCGGTGTCTGGCGAGCCGCCTGCAGCTCCAGCCTCTGGGCAGGGCACAGCAGGAACCTCCTCGAGAGCTGCCCCTGCGTGGGCTGTGCGGAGAAAGAGGCTCTCAGCTCCTTTGTGCTGGGCCTCTGAGGAGGGAAAGGGTCACTTCCCCGCAGAGAGGTCCTAGCGTGGCCCATGGCAAGGTGCAACCCAAGCAACTGTGGAGGTGAGGAGCAGGTCTGGAGGGGACACAAGTGTCTGTGGGGACAGTATCGTGCTGGAGGAGAGGGCCGTGGCAGCCCCTAGGAAGTAGCGCTGTGAAGATCAGGGGGGTACGGAGGTTGGCTATGGGGGATGCCTTTGGGGGAACAGTGTTGCCCCTTGGAACTTCGGGCAAGCGTGGGAGGAGGAAAGCACTGCCTTAAGGTCCTGGGCCCCCTGCCCCTCTCAGCAGGGCCCCACATGTCTTGCAATCGATGACCGAGCCGGCACGTTGCTCGATGCCGGTCCTCAGGGCATCGTCCTACCTGCGGAGGTGTCCGTGGCCTCGGCTGCCTCCGGAGCTGCCTCAGCTCCCTCAGAAGAATTCAGCAGCTCCGGGAAGGGCTGGCGAGTGTTCAGTGCCTGCGGAGGACATGGTTGGCTGTGGGAATGGCCCCTGCCATGAGCCCTCCCAAAAGTCGGCTGGCTGCCGCCATTCCCCAACAAGGGCTGGGCCAGAGGCAGCTCCCGCTCACCTGCACCACCAGCAGGGCCTCCACGATGCGGGGGGTCAGCGACCCCGGCTAGGCAAGAGAGCAGAGAGGTCCCGTGAGCAGCTGCTCGCAGGGCCCTTCCCCAAGGCCCCGCCGCAGCGCTGGGAGCGCAGCGCACGACCCCGCGACACTTACGGGACCGTTGAAGGCCACGACGGTCTCCATGAGGAGCCGAAGGGAGGCGAGGCGGGTGAGCCGGCTCTCCTGGGCTCCTGGGCTTTGGCTGGGCACAGGGCAGGGACGAAGGCAGAGCTCGCTCACTGCCAGCCCCTCTGCTCGCTCACCCCCACCAGCCGTGTGCCCCCACGCCGCCACCCTGGCCGCGGAGTCTTCCCGCTGCGCTGGCTGGCTGGCAGCAGCGCTCTGCATCTCCCCTGCCCTGCTGCCTGCGCGGGGGCCCCTTCCTGGGTCCCTCTCCCCCAGCTCCAGCGCTGCCCCGCGCTGTGGGCAGCTCTGCACCGCCGGTGGCCTTGGCGCCGCCACCGGCGCGCTGAGCTCCCCGGCACGCCTCACCTGAACATGGTGCTCAGCCAAAGCTCCTTGGCCTCCTGCGTCCTGCAGCGAGAAAGAGAAGCAGCGTCAGCGCGCGCTGCTCCTCCTCCCCGTCCTGGGCAGAGGCCCAGGGCCCCAGACACATCTCGCCTGCTTGGCACCGCTCGCAAGCCCTCCAAGCGTCCCCAGCACTCACCCAAAAGTGAGCACGCAGGGGCCCATGGGCCAGATGAGGACAAGGCTCCTGGGGCACTTGAGGCCCCCAACCTCCTCTTCCTCATCTTCCCATCCGGATGCCGCCTCATCCTTCCCACACAGTACCCAGAGGTCCCGCAGCGGCACCTGGTGCTTCACGAGGAAGGAGCCACATCTGCCGGGAGGAAGCGCAGGTATCGCCTTGTGGCTGTGTGCTGGGGGCGGCCCCAGCACCCGCAAGGGCACCTTGGAAAAGTCCGCGAGGGCTCAGCTACGACGGCAGCTGCGTTAGCCTGCAGGCTGCAGCACAAGCACGTGCCGCTCTGCGGCCCCGACAGAGCTGCAGTGAGCAGCCCGTGCCCGCCGCGTCAGCAGGGAGCGTCGAGGAGGCGCTTTCTGCTGCGGCAGGAGCAGCTGCGGGAGCAGCGGTGCGCGGAGGCAGGGGCCATAGGCGGTGGTTGGGGAAAGGACGGCTCTGGCTGCTCTTCTCACCTGAACCTGGCAATGGCCATGGCATCCGGCAGGAGCAGGAGATGCCTGCTCTTGGTGCGCTGGCGCCGGGTCACCAGCACGCTGTCGCAGAGCAGAAGCCGGGGGCTCCTGCGCGACACAAAGGCGCCGAGAGGCGCCGCGGGTCGGGAGGCTTCCGCGAGCACGAGTCCATGGCCACTGGCAGGATTCGCGCCGTGAGGGGCCCCAGACCCTTGCTGCGTGCCCTCAGCGGGGCCATCTGCGCCCCAGGCGCCGCAGCACATGGCCTGGCCCATGGTGACACGGCCAGGCAGAGGGCTGCGGTGTGTGCCTGTCCCACGCCGACGAACAGCAGGCGCTGGTCAGGTCGCACCGAGCCTACAGCGCTATCTGTTTGCCAATAACACCGCTGGGCTGGGAGCCTGCGACTCCCTGCTGCCCCGCACCGGCACAGCGCTGCACTGGGGCGCGGGCGGGCGCCGCGGGCCTTATCACCCGCGTGCCAATGGGGCACATTGTGATGCGCCGGCTGGGTCGTGGAGCCGAGCCGGGCATGGGCCAGGGCTGTGGGCGCTAAGGGGATTCTGCCGCTGCCCAGCAACTCTGCCACCGTCACAGTGTCCTGTCTGCTTGGGCTGGGCGCCGCTGGTGGCTCCTGCGATGCCCCTTGGCAGTTGCTTTGCTCTCTGGCCGCGGGGCCTACCTGCCCCGTGCCAGCTCCTGCCATGCAGAGGGTCTAAAAGACATGATCAGAGACGAGGAGCTGCCTTTGCGAGTGCCAGTGGGGACTCCTGACGGGAGGCCCGCGGTGCCCGGGCGAAGGGTGCACATGGCCTTGGGGACCATCTTGCTGCTGGCCTTCGCAGCCAGCTCCGTGTCGGTGAAAAGCCCCTACGGACAGGCCTCCCCACGCGCCTGCAGCATGCCCTGTTGCAGCTTGGGTTTGTAGCCCTGTACGGAAATCACAGTTCACACAATCACACAGTCACAGAATGGTTGAGGCTGGAAGGGAGCTCTAGAGATCCTCTAGTCCAACCGCCCTGCTCAAGCAGGGACACGTTGCACAGGGTGGCATCCACGCAGGTTTTGAAGAGCTTCAAAGCAGGAGACTCCACCACCTCTCCGGGCAGCCTGTTCCAGTGCTCCGTCACCCTCACAGTAGCCATTTTCTTCTTCCTATGGAGACGAAATTTCTGTGGTTTACTTCATACCCATTAGCCCTTGTCCTCTCACTGACCAGCACCGAGAAGAATTTGGCCCCATCCTCTTTACAGTCTCCCCTCACGTATTTGTACGTGTCGATGAGATCCCCTCCCCATCTTCTCTTTCCCAGGCCCAGCTCACTTAGTCTTTCCTCATATGGTAGATGCTCCAGTCCCTTAATCATCTTCATTGCTCTGCACTGGACCCTCTCTAAAAGTTCCACGTCCCTCTTGTACTGGGGAGCCCAGAACCGCACACAATACTCCAGGTGCGGCCTTCCCCGCTCTCCATGACCTCTCAACGATGACGGAGAGCAGCTGAGCAAGAATGTCTGCCAGATCCCTCAGCACTCTTGGGTGCATCCCATCCACGCCCATAGATTCATGCGTGTCCAGGTTGCCCAACTAATCTCTAACGCAGTTCTCCTCGACCAGCGGGTCGTCTTCATCTCTCCCGCTCTTCTCGCTTGTGTCTGGGCTCTGTACTTCATGGGGACTAGCCTTAGCATTAAAGACGGAAGCAAAGAAGGCATTAAGTAACTCTGCTTTCTCTGGATCCTCCGTCACCAAGGCACCCACCCCGTTCAGCAGCGGGCCCGTGTTTTCCTTAGTCTTCCTCTTGCTGCTGATGTGGTTGTAGAAGCCCTTCCTGTTGTCCCTGACATCTTTTGCTCACTCTAATTCCAAAGGGGTTTTGGCCTTCCTGGTTGCATCTCTCAGTGCTCCCCGCTCAGTGTTCCTATATTGTCCCCTCTCTGTGGTCTGACCCTTCCTGCACCTTACGTATGTTCTCTTTTTCTCTTTAAGTTTTCCCAGGAGTTCCTTGTCCACCCACACAGGTCTCCTGCCCCGCTGGTGGCTCCTGCGATGCCCCTTGGCAGTTGCTTTGCTCTCTGGCCGCGAGGCCTACCTGCCCCGTGCCAGCTCCTGCCATGGAGAGGGTCTAAAAGACATGATCAGAGACGAGGAGCTGCCTTTGCGAGTGCCAGTGGGGACTCCCGACGGGAGACCCACGGTGCCCAGGCGAAGGGTGCACATGGCCTTGGGGACCATCTTGCTGCTGGCCTTTGCAGCCAGCTCTGTGTCGGTGAAAAGCCCCTATGGACAGGCCTCCCCACGTGCGTACAGCATGCCCTGTTGCAGCTTGGATTTGTGATTTATGAGAGTGATGCAGCCATATGCTGAAATCAGAATTCAGGTGTATACACTTAGCAAAAGAGAGCAATTTCAAATTCCGGTTCAGTCACCATACCATGTAGGTGATCCCATTACCGGTCTCCCTAAAGCATTCACTGTCACACCACGGGACATTCCCAGTCCCCGGTAGGGAATGTGTCAGTTGAAGCCCTATCGAGCCAGTGGTTTTCTTGGCAGATCCGCTCATTGTTGTTTAGGTCTTACCTTCTGTGTCTGTCTGAGCCACATACACCCTTCCCACATGCTGGTCTGGCTAATCTCCATCAGCCAGTCTCCCAAACAGTTCAGCAAGAAACATTGATAGCGGTCGATCCATCCACGGGATACATACAGCCGCTCATCTTCCATGAAGGTCTCCCTCTGGTCTCCTTTGCATTGAGATAAGGCAGCTCCCTGTGGCACAGCTGTGGTGCACAAGTGCCCCCTTACTCTACTGCTGAGCTTCCCGGGAACCTTTCCCTGGCTCATCTCCTGGGAGCCTTCTTCCATTGTAGGCGTTTATTGGTCAGCCCCAAAGGGCGAGATGCCTCAGACCAGAATGCCTGCCCTTGAGCCCTGGGAAAGGGATGGGGCAGCTGAGGCTGGCTGCCACTGCCAAGCACCTGAGGGACAAAGAGTTGAGGAGCACACAGCACTCACTGCAGAAGGGAGAGCAAATAACGCATAGGCAGCCTGAGATCACGGACAAAAAGGACCCTGCAGGAGGGCCACCAGGGGAAACGTGCACCAAGTCTTGCACATAAGCAGAAATAACCCTAGGCACCAGCACAAGCTGGGGGCCAGCATGCTGGAAAGCAGCTCTGTAGGAGGGCCTGGGAGTCTTCCTAGGCAACAGGGTGCAATGCCATCTTGGTCTTGCTTGGTCTGGTCTGGTAATCTCTCTGTGGGTGCAATGGGGTGTTTTCTGCTCCTTCCGGGCCTGTCTCATGTGCAGTGTGGAAGCACAGCTGGCAGTCCCCAACCCTACTGCTGGCTCTCGCCATGTTCCTTCTGTTTATGGAATGTTGCCCGGCACAGATTCTCACTACTGTGTCCAGATAACTTGTGAATGTATCTCAGAATAGAAAGTCCAGCATGCTTTTGGGCTGCATATCCCAGTTTCCAGTTTCTCTCACACTAAAGATGTGTTGTCTTAGATTTAGACTGAACTGTGTTTCATCTTGTATCCTTTCCTTCTTGTCCTTTTGTTGGGCAACCTTGAGAAGAGTCTGATTCCATCCTCTTTACCACCTCCCTTCAGATAGGTATACATTTTGATAATCTTCCTGCAGCTTTCACTTCTCTAGGCTAAGCAGTCTCTGCTCATAAGAGAGATGTTTCAGCCACTTCATCATCTTAGTTGCCCTTCACAAGGCTTCTTCAGGTAGCTTCACATCTCTCTTGTCCTGGTGATGTTAGCACTGAACACAGCACTGCAGCTGTGGCCTCCCCAGGGCTGAGGGGAAGGATGGCCTCCCTCCACCTGCTGACAGTGCTCCTGCCGATACAGCACTGGGCACCTCTGGACACCTTTGCCACAAGGATGCATTGCTGTCTTGTGTTCAACTGGCTGCCAGGGCTTTCCTGCAGATCTGCTTTCCAGCACAGTGGCCCCCAGCTTTTACTGCTATATAGGGTTATTTTTGAATTGGTGCAGGTCTTGACATTTCCCCTGGTCGTCTCCAGGGGATTCTGCCCTCCAAGCAGTTGATGTCCCACTCATCACACAGCCGTGCACAATGTCAGCTGCTCCTCACAGTTGTGTATCATCATCAGACTTGATTCTGAGACTTGCTGATTTTAAAGCTGCAGAACAAGGGATTGCCTTCTTTCTGGTTCCCCATGCGTCTGTTAAAATACCTTGGAGCCAGGAGCAGATATGTCATGAGAATTTCCTGGTTTTATTGGATGCTCCCTGGCCATGGACTTTTGGGCTGAGAGATGAGTGAAGCAAGTGGGAAGGTATCACCATTTAGTACCAAAAGATGTGCATCTGCCATTTCCTCCATCAGAGTTCTATGATTCCTGAATTACATCTTGAAACGCCATATAAGGGAGAGACTACACCAATGAGGAGGTAGCAAGCAGGGCATTACATATTCTTGTTGACCAAAAACCTTGTCACACTAGCCTAACTCTTGTTTTTCACCCATGCTGGGGGCTAGAAAGAGCTCTACCTTGTAATTAATGCAGTCTTTGTGAGAGACCATGAAAGCTGATGGTTTGCATTTGGATGGTAGCCTCTGTCAGGGAAGCTGGTAAGATGATCCTGAATTGTAGGAAGGATGAGTTTGGAGCAGCAGCTGGGCCAGTTTTGTAACTAGTTGGTTAGCTAAAAAGCTAGTTTTGTTTAGATTGCGTGACACTTTTTCATATTCTTCCATGAAAGATGAAACAGAGCTCCAGAAAGCTTAAGCCTTGCTTGCCATGTACTTGCCATTTGTTTAGACAGGCATAAAAAGTAGTTGTTCACTCAACATCCCCAGAGGTTTGTAGCTGTCTTTGTAGCTGGTTCAGACAGGGCTTCTACATGAGCCCACCAGACCCAATCATGGCCTAAAGGAAACAGCTGTCCTAGGAATAATCTTAATGCGGCCTTGCGTTCTCTTTGGCATGTCCTTTGCAACCCCAGTCCATGTGGGGCTCTGGGCGTTGTTATATCTCCTACACCTAATCGCAGGCAGAAAAGGTCCCTTGTTACCTGAAAAACACTGTAAATTCCCATCAGTGCCGGCAAATGCACTGAAGCCCACTGGATTAAATTGCTGCATTATATTTAAAAAGGAAAGCATTAATATTCTGGTAAGGTTACCTTTTTCTTCAAAATTTTCCATTAGCTATTTTCCATCATGCAATTATGGTTTAATTACTTCCTAACACTTTTTAATATATTAATGTTTTGTAATAGTTTTAATTTAACAAAGAGGAAATGCAGTCCATTACACATGATTAACATTGCTGTTAAGAATACATTCATGGACAGTGTTAGGAAGGTCATTTAGATTACAGAGACAGTCTCCAATCATTGCTCAGCACTCAGTTCTCCTGGGCATGTGTGAACTGCAACTGCATTTATAAATCTTTTGCTGTACTTCTGGAGGATCCAGCATGCAGTTTTAGATTAGTTTTGGTGGAAAAATATTCTTGTTCTTCAAACACTGTCATAGAGAATATTTGGCAATTTTGGCTCTAAGTTTATGTTTCCTGGATGTCAGGCAAGTGTGACACGAACAGTAAGACTTTCATGCCTGAAAGAACTATGAGCTCTGAACTATAAGCCACACAGGAATTTAAGCAGGATGGAATGGCAGGATAGGGTGATTTACAACAGGCCACACATCCTGATTTTGGAAGGATGCAGAGAAGACTTCCCTCTCACATCTAAAATTGTGAAATTCAAAAAATACCTATAAATATTACTTCACCATCAAAAAGAAAAATAAAGACCTTAAAATAAAAAGAACCTAACTTCGTGTCAGACATATTTAATAGTGTATTTTGCCTTGGTATGTTTGTACCAAGCTATCTTAATGATTTGTATTATGTCAAATAATTCAATATTTTGATTTTAAGATGAACTGATAATTTAAAGGACATTTAAAATAAAACAGTCATGCTTACAGCCACCAAAAGATCAAAATCATTCCCTTTTACCATCTTTCTATGCTCTCTGATATTGCAAAGCTCAGACATAAGTAGAAGACAAAAAAAAAAAAACTCCCAAAAAGTCATCTGCCACCCTGCAATATGTATTATTCATCATGAATGTTTTATATGGGAGATGTTCACCAGTCTGGCTGCTTCATTAGCTCTGGGTTGCTCAATACCCAACTACAGAGTTGGCCTAATTTTCATAGGTGCTTACAGCTCATAAAGAAGTCTGTGTAATCTTGCATTTGATGTACTGCTCTATAAATCAGGCCAGCAGCTTTCAGCAGGGATAGTAATTAAAAGGAGAGTGGTGATATGTTGTTTAATTTGTGTGATAAATAAACCTGAATGTAAGCAGGGATATATTCCTGCCACTTAGTGGTTCTATCAGCTACTGACATATCTAATCAGAGAAAATAATATTATATAACAAAAACTGCATTTTTTAATACATACGATATAAATATATATATGCCCTCTAAACCCAGTGCACAGTTGGTCTGTTAATCTGCTCTCCTAATATGTTGTCCTTTAACTCCTTAACCTTCTTCCTTCAGGTCAGTGTGAAAGGAGCTGGTACAAAACAACAGCTCCAGTTACCACTGCGGTAATACACAGTTTTGGAACTTCTGGTCTTTACAGTGATTCTGATCATCCTGGCAGAGTATTCCTTACACAGTGAAAGAAAGGAACAGTTTAACTTACGACATCAGTGAGATATAGGTAATTACTAGATGAGAGCTTTTTGTAGACAGAAGAGCTGCAGCTCTGAAGGCCTTTCTGCTTCTCCAGGGAAGTGAAGGTTTACAGCTACTTCTCAGGGAAAGCAGAGTTTAAGCTATTGCTCTGTGGGGAGATCATTGCTATTACCAATTGAAGTTACATTCTCAAAGGGCACATGATATACATAGAGGCCTGGATTGCCTCCCTGTGTTTAAACATCTCTGCTAGATGGTAGTAAAAGTATCAGCATTAGGCCGTTCGTGTTCTCATTTTCCCTTTTCACAGACACACAGGGATCTTGCTTCCATATATGCAGCCAGCTGCTGAGGGAAACATTTTTTTCTTCTGATTCAGATGAAAAGCTTGCAAGAAATTAGCATTATTTTTATTGTATGTCATTTGCTTATGCAAAATTCTAACAAAGTAAGAAGCTTGAATTGTTAACAGACTAACCATTTAAGAGCCATACACATATATGGCTCATATATTGAATCCTGTCTGCTGTTTTTTAAGATGCAAGTCTATAAACAAAAATTACTCTCATAATTTGTAGATCATTAAGAATAACTGATGAAAGAGAAAAATATATGAAAAATAACTGAATTGTTGATACATTCTCAGCAGGAACCAGCATAAGTTCCAGTATTGGTAAGCAGTGAACTCTTGCAAAATTATTTCAAAGTGTTAAAATTATTACTATAAGAAAAAATATATTACTATAAGAGGATAACCCAAATATATAATTTACAGTTATTAAAACTCTTGATTTTATTTTTTTTCAGTATGCTAGTATGGTCTTCTCTGGAGATACTCAAAACTTGCCTGGGCAATGTGCTCTAGGTGACTGTTTCAGCAGGGGGGTTGGGCTAGAGATTCCTTCCGACTTTCTGTGATTTTGTGGTTTTGTGACAACTGCACTAGAAGGAGATTCAACCTCAAATTTACAGATCCTGTGCTGAGACAGAGATCTACCACAAAAAGATGGTCTCCCAGTTTCAGGTCAGACTCTCCATTTCTGTTCCTATTCTGCTTGCCCTGAGATTTACCACCACTAGTGCCTGGGTGATGGTCCATCTTCATAGACCATTGTGAACAGCTCTCCAGCAGCTATCTCAACTGAGTGTCTCCGTTGATCTGCCTCATTTCCAGACAAAATCCTTAGTTTTGTTTATAGCTTCCCTTTAATTTCCCCACTGAACCTACTTCTTGTATCCTTAATAGTCCCTATCCAATTACTCCTAACTTAACTTACTCTAAATGCCTCTTTCATCTCCATCATCCTTGTCACTAATCCCATTGCCAGGAGTGGTGCTCTTATACCAAAAGATATATGGTTGGCTTGGGAGCCTTACTTCTAAACTCTCCAGTTGAGCTAGTCAGACTTAAGACTTGATAAAATTAAGATGTTTCTAGATGTTGTAGCCAGATTAGCTGACTCACTGTAACCTTTGAACAAGAGCTACACGCTGCGAATCTTACGCCAATACAGATGCTGCAGACTCCCCAAAGAAAGGGTTGGATCTAAGTAAAACCTAAAGAAACTATATAAATCAACAGTGTAACAAATAGAATTCAAGGCATATGAACTCTGTCTAGTATAAACATTAACAAATCAAAATGTGGATTTTTATTGCAGGTATTTTCTTAGAAATGATAGTTTCTCTTTAAATAGGTACAGTTAATTCTAGCCCAGAGTGAAGGAACCGGAGTTTGTTTCAGTTTGTAAGTTTGGATGCTCATGACACTTTTTCTCAAAAGGAGGAAAATAACTACAGTAACATACGGAATAAAGCATTTATAAACAGAGTACAATAATACAGTAAAATACTGATAAAAAAACCAACCTTTTAGTATATATAAAACATACTCTCCTCTGCCAGTGTTGAAACGTCATAAATGAGAGTTCAGTTAAAAAGAAAATCAGGCACCCTGTGTAGCCATGTATAACTTTAAAAGTCTGAAAAAAATGGAGCAGAAAAGAAGTTTAAAAACAGAACAGGACAATAAAAAAAAAAGAAGGGTCCTTCATTTGATATTTTTAGATATTCTATAAAGGTGAATTTTATTGCCAATAGTTAGAGATTGGCTTTATCTTAAGTGATATCCACTGCTGATAAACACTTCTTGTAGGAAGACAATGGCTCAAAGAAATATGAACAACATGATTATAAGCATGAAAAATAGGAACAGGACCAAAATGTTTACTTGAAATTCATATGTTCCAAATTTAAAGATTGGTTCACTTCAATGTCAGTCTTCCAGTTCTAATGTGAGCATCTTCCGAGAAAGCCAAAGCCAGAGATCAGCTGAGTTATTTGCCTGTAAGTACTTGTTATTTCAGATGTTCATCCCTGGATGTATTACAAAGCAAGCAGAGAAATGTTTGAAAAATTTCCTGAAAATAGCCTCTGAAAGCCATTTTGATGCTCTTTACCACTGTTGAACACTAGATAAATGAAGGCAAGATTTAATGTCCTGCATAGTTCAGGAGGGAGTGTGCTATCTTCACTAGGAAAATGACCCAACAAGTGTGCCATAAGCTAACTAACATAAAAAAAAAAAAAAAAAAAAAAAAGGTGAGAAAACTATGGTGGACCTTGGCATAGAAATTTGTACTGATTCCATTTTTTTCCCACTGCTAGGTATAGCCTTGGTGTGCCAAAAAGGAATTTTTAGCACTAACCTTATAAAACTGAATCCTAATCTGCTGATGTGCAGCTAGGTTGCTACTAGTGCCCTTAACTGGTGATCATCTGTCAACCAAAATTAGTGCTCCATTCTGTAATGTTACTATAGACAGAGTGGGAATTTTCAATTCAGACTCTACAGTTATTCTTAGAAGCTTTCCCACTATGTTGTGATAGTTTAGGAAGAGATAAAAAGGTTCTGATTTTCTTTCTAAGGTTGTTGTGTCAGTTTTGAAAATTAATAAATGTGCTTGCTTCTGATGGAATATTCTGCTACATAGATGTTCAGTGATTTTTACAGTCAGTATGCTATATGTTATTAACATTCCCAGGAATTTCAGAAAATCTTTATTATTCCAGAAGGGTTGAAGGCATGTCACTATACAGAATGTCACAAATTCCATGTGCAGATGAGTGCATCCCTTTTATCTTTGAAAACAGCTAAAGTCGTGCATAGCCCTTTTAATGGGAAACATTTTGTTTGTTTGTTTAAATGTAAAGATTTAAGTAGAGAATTTTAATTAGAAAGTTGTATTGACACTTCAAGGATAAATATGTTTTGGATAGAAAAAATATTAAGGAGAGAGATGAGATGTTCTCTACCACTCTCTGAGATTCTAGGTACAGAAAGGTATTTTATTAAGCAGTACCATGGAGAAGTCAAATCTCTGTTTATGGTGAATATACTAGACAGTTGTTGTAAACTGATGTGCTGGATGGATGGGGATAAGTATTAAGGATAAAGAACACTAAAGAAAAAATCCTGTGAATTTAGAGGTGCTCTTAGAAGGTCAAAGTCATCATCCTGAACTTGAATTTGTCAAAGAAGTTAAAAGCTTTCAAGTCTATAATGAGATTGAATCTTTGATTGATGTCCTTCTTTGGGTATAGCTTATAGGAATCATAATTTTATAATGCTATAAAATAATCTTTGTTGTCATCAGCTATACAGAGGTGATCAAACCTATTCGTATTAAGTGTTTTCCTCTGATGCTTTGAATTGTCTTATTTCTCTCTACTGATTACAACGTCTTTTAGACTAAATTACTCGCATAAACTAGAGAGCATATTAAGATGGCTGGGGTTTTCTCTCCCTCAAAAGTCCTTTCAAATGATTCAGGTGAAATCTAGGTCAGTACCTGAAAGGAGTCTGTCAGCACTCCACATAGCTTATAGAAAAGTTATCAGCAGTAAGCGTAAAGGCTTGACCTACAAATCCATGGCTCAGCTTCCAGTTTTGACCACGTTGAAGCCACTTACAGGCAGCAACTGCTTTCTCAGGGACCCATTTTGATCACAGCCTACAGTTGGTGAGGTCATGTAAGTGCTGCCATTTCCTGAAGCTTCAAGCTTCATCTAAAGTTGTTTTTTTTTAAGGAGCCTTCGTGCTTAGAGTGGCTTCTGTGACCTCTGACATATGAATAGCTTGAACTGAGCCTGTATGATACAACTCTTTTAAATTACCACTGATGTTCTCCACGTATTTTCTAAAGTAGGTGACTGAGAAAGCTTGACACTTTCCTTTTTACCATCTAAAGCATTAGCATAAAGTGTACTGCAATTTACAATATAGCTATTACATATACATATACATACATATTACATATAGCTATTTTACAATGTTATTGCCATCCCACAGTTATCTTATTCTCTTTGTTTGTTTGTTAGGGACAAATATAAAAAAGAAATTCACTATCTTTAGAGTTAAAGCTGATTTCACCCTTTATTCATTTATAATCATTCTATTTTAAGCATTATATATATATGTATATTTGCTAGATACTAATAACATCCAGAAAGGATGTTTAAAATATCTATTTGATCTCTTGGATACTGTAAGTATAGAATTCCTGGAAGTCATTGCTACATCTAAGATTTTGAGCTCAGAATTTGCAGTCATCTTTTAAAAGGATATAAACTGTAGTTGCAAAGACGAAGAATTTGTTATGCTCCTTTATGAACACCCTCATTGCCTCACTATTTAATACTGCATCTAATTTCCAGTTTGAACCCTGTTAATTTCAGACAATTTCAATTGTCGTTGGTTCAATTAGGGCTATTCATAAAATACCTTTATCTTCCTATAAGCTCATGAACTTGACATGGTGTAAGGTATAGAGAGCACCTGAAGGAAACAAAAGGCTGTTGAAATCTAGTAGAGGCAGGCGTTGACAGCTGGTTACAGACCCCAGTGAAGGCTTTTCCTCCCCCCTCAGGAACCCCCCCAGGTTTTTGTTGTTCCTGGCAGGGGAACACATGAGAGGTGTTTCTCTCATGACAAAGTCATTTTCTTCCCCAGCAATTGTGGGTTCTTGAGATTGTGGAAAGTCATGTGCCCTACCATTTAATTATTCTTCCTGTAGAGATGATATAACCTATAGTGAACTTGACTGCAACAGAAACATTATTTATTTGAATGAGACTAACAAAATAATGCACAACTTCTCACTTACATTTGATGTTCAGCTGTTCAAAATTAGGTTCCAAAATACACAATTTAGATGGCATCAGATCCAAAAGTTTGTTTTTCTCTGCATCTAAACTCAATTTAAAAAGAGTGATCTCAAATACTCGATCATTTATCCTCACACACCCAATGTTTGTGACATGAAATTTTGTTTCAACATTTAAAACTATTTAAAGTTCATTTCAGTTATTTAAAAAGCAGAAGAATAGCACATTTATTTCAGACCATTTTTTATAGGCCATAAGATAGTAGTGACTTTCTGTTACTGTCCTAACATGGGCAAAGACCTGGTAGTTTGTTGACAAGTATTCAATTTACCCAGCTCCTGAATTCTTCTGAAAAAAAGATGAATCTCTACAGAGAGATTGTATGCTGATAAGATAGTGAGTTCTCCGACACAGATAAGCTGAGGGGTATGTAATTTATCTGCCATCATGTGAGTTATAAATCACACCGAATCACAAAAACACAGAATCACAGAATGGCTGAGGTTGGAAGTGACCTCTGGACCTTTCATCAAGGCCAACGAAGATCATCTAGTCCAACCCCCCTGCTCAAGCAGGTTCACCTAGAACATGTCACACAAATATTTCAGGGAAAAGCAAATGGGACTAAATAGAGTTTACTGTCATTTTTCAGAACTCTCTTCCAGTGTATAAAAATCACAAGTTCACACAGGTGATCTTTCAGAACTAATAATTTCTTTTTTTTTTCCGTTATTTTGGTGTGAAATGGTACAGGACAAAAATAGAGAAAGAAAAAATATTGTAGATAACAGCCTACAAAATGGCCTCAAGAGCGGTAGAGAAATGGACTCAGGAGACACTATATCAGATATTACTCTGATGCTATATCTGAGCATAGCCAAAAGACCAATAAGAAGGCACACATATTTGATATATTTTAACATGTCTTAATGTAGTAATAAGAACAGAACTTTAATTCTCTCCTTTCTCACTAGGAAGTCTGTTACTGACACCTACCTTCAAATTTACCTTTGCTGCAGTCTGTGGCATTTTGAATTTCCTTCTGCACTGTGAAAGCGATGAGAGGAAGAGAACTAAGGCTCTCTTTTATTACTTGCTTTGGAACAGGCCGCAGAAATATTTCTCATATCTTCTTATTGGCCTTCTGGCCATGCTAAAAAACGAAAGTGCAATATCTAATATAGATCTTTTGAGTATTGTATGCTACAGCTGAGGACATTTCTCAGATTAAAATGCCTCTTCTTTCTCTGACAACTTTGGTCTTCGATTTAAATTGCAACATTTTGTTTTCCTCCAGTCAAAACTCTATTTTTGGTATCATATCCCAGATTAACACATATTCTGAAGTTATTGCTATGAAGCGACTTGCAAGTTGATAAGAAACAAAACTCACTGATTGTAAATGCCAGCAGTATCAGTAGAAGATTACTGAGTATAAGTTTTTGAAAGCCTCTTTTCTGTTTCTGTGCAGTACTGCAGGAGATCATCTCCGATGGGTATAAAAGACAAATTCAGATTGTTCTCCCCAAAATGGCAAGTAAAACACACTGAGGAAATCTTTCTTTTGTCAGATAGTAGACAAGATTACAATGATTCAGACACTCCTATCAATTTTTGCGTGCACTTAGAAGATGCAGCCAAACAATCAAAATCTGTTACCTGTGTGGCATTGTTAATCATTGTAGAGAACATTCATATATTAATCAGCTCCTGGGAAGGAACAATATATTAAGAATACTTTGTAAGAGATTTACATATTTATGATAGCAGCTCAGTACTTGCAGCTTATACAAAAATAATGTGCCTGCATGTCTTCGTTGAAATCACATGGAAGGGCATTATATACTACTGATTGAAAATGATGCATCGTCTTTAGCTTTGATTTCCAATAATAGTATTATTATTACTCTCTAGTAGTATTATCTCAGTAGTATCATTCTCTAGGAACTCACATTATTTGGACTGATGAATGTAAATTTTTTTTCTGAGATATGTCTGCTCATCCTAGGAACATTCACCATTTTGGTCTGGTAAAAGTACTATTGTTTAATATCATTTTAGGTGTTGTTTTATATGTTTCCTGAGTGTGTATTAAAAGAATTTCACAAGTTTGTTTTTATTTTGCTGATCATAGAGCCAATCCCATAGTCTGTATTATGACAAATATGATAAAAGTGTACTTGGCTACAAAGGGTCAAAAAAATGACCAAGGCAGCTTGTACAACTTCTTCCTGGTGCCAAAAAGTCCTCCCAGCAATCATGCCTGTTGCTTTTCCTGAGTCTTTCTGATAAAATGGATCGCAAAAGGAGGTTGGCAGAAAGACAAAACATAATCTTGAACTGCACCTGTCCACTGAGGCTCCCTGTACTCCAGAGGAAGCAAATAATAGCTTTGAGAGTTGCTAGGCTGTTTACTTCTCGTGTGTGAGGAGGAGATACAGAAAGATTGTCTTGCATGAATGCAAAATCTAGCTCATTAGAGAGCTCAGCAATGACCACAAAAATAGCAAGAAACTTCACCCTTTATCCCTGGACTGCCATTATGTATCTTCTTGCTCAGTATGGTATTACTAGATCAATGGGGCTGCTGGCATTAATACAAAGACCAGCTTTGTTTTTTCTCTGAATTTGTTTCAGTATGACTTAAACCTGATAAAGAATTCATATCCCCTGTGCAGATGGGAAAGATTACTGGGTTACCAAACAGAGGAGATGTAATAGTCAAACCTGCATCCAGGAAATAGGAGTATCTATCTGTTAATGCACTGTCAGCAGCTTTTTATTTTCTTCTTTTCCTTTTCATTTTTTTTCTTTATCTCTTTTGCTTTTCTTTTTCTCTTTCTTTTTCTCTTTCTTTCTTTCTTTTTTTTTTTCTGGATATGTGTCTGCAGTTCTTCTGAATTTACATGGAAACAAAATTTAAGAAGTTACATGTTTTTACTCCAGATTTTACTAATACTTTTCCACAGACATGGAAAAGCACACACACTAAGTCTCTGGGTCACCAGTTCTCTCTGTTGTCTGATTTTTATAACTACAGCTGATATTTCAGTCAGCAAAAATTGCGAGGGACATAAATAACGAACACACAGGACATGGGAACATAAGAGTTCCCTTTATTCTAAGACTCCAAGAAGGACCTTTAATATTAGTGGTGTTTTTGAATGACATTGAAACCTCCAGACACTAAGACTGATTTTAGAAGCATCTGCACTTCTTGCTCCTGAGCTTGTTACATAGCTGCTCTGTGCTCAGGTATGCAAAGGTGTGTGGTACACTAGTATGATCCCCACCGCTCAGGTAGGCATTAGGGATAAGAATAGCAAAGAATTATCTGTGACCTTTCTAAAGTAGGTGTAGTCTGTGCTTGAGTCACCTGATAGGGCAGAATCCTCAGCACGGCTACTGACTGAAACAGAGATCAACTTAATTTTCTTTTCCAGTCTGTTTATGCAAGTTGAATAGTAATCATCTATGGGGAAGGAGAAATCACTTAACATTTAGCTCCTGAGGCACATGAGTACATGTGCAACTGTGCATAATTTCCAGTGTACAAGAATTGGTAAGGTAGCAGATCACTAAACTGAACCTAGTAACATGTACAATCATATTATATCCTAAGAATTCCAGCTCCTTCTCATTTTCTGTTGCTGATTCCTTATAAGCCTCATTTGCTAGTCAGGAATGGAAACAGGTTTAATATGAATTGTTGATAAGGTGCAATCCAGTAAAGAAAATACCAAAGATCATCAGTAATGTTAGATTAACTACTATACCATTTGCATAAATATTTTTCTACCGTATTCTTTCTTTTTCTTTTTTTTTTTTTTTCATCAGGCAAGATAAACACATTAAAACTCAATGGGATGTGATACCAGGCATAACAAACATGCCAATGATGCATAATGCAATGGTATTTGCATTATTGAATGATTAAGTTGAGTATAGCTTAGTAATATCATTTTAGCTAACCAGAGTGGATAGAAAAAAAACAACACTTAAACTCTACTCAGACCTATACTGAATAGAATAAAGAACTATCTTTGCAAATTACTTTCCTATAATCACATTAATTGCTTCTTTCTGATTGGAGTACTAAAACTGTTGCCTGTGCAATAATGAGTGCTGGTACAATATGCAGACCTTTCAATGTCAAATGAGCAGTCACATATGTATTATAAAGGACAAAGAGAATGAGGAGGCTATAGCCATGTCGGCAGCCCCTTTTGCCCCATTGCTTCCTCAGTAAATTTTCTGTGGGTGTGAAAAATGCTTTATAGTTTAATGGATTAAAAAATATGACTGTTAGAATTGGCCCATCACAAGGGGCAATGCAGCAACGGTTGTTTTCCTAGTTCTCCCTAAACCATTGATCTTTAGCTAGTGATGTCCCCCCTTCACAAAGAAGTTGTTCCCAGGACATGGTCCTGGGCAATGGGTTCTAGGTGACCCTGCCTGAGCAAACAGATTGGACTCCAGAGGGGACCTCCAAAGGTCCCTTCCAGTCTCAACTGTTCTGTGATCCTGTGAAATGTTAAAGCAGCTATGCATGATGGAAAATGATAGGAAGAAAAGAGAAGGAAAACTTTGTACATTCCCTAGTGGACAGTCTTGGGAGTAGCAGCTCTTATTCTACACCTGTCTTTAGGAAAGGATGGGTTAAACCAGAGTGCCATACAGAAGTTCACAGAAAATGTAGGCAAAGTCTTTCAGTAAAACAACAGATGTTGATAGCAGAATGTAAATAAATAAAGAAATAGATAAATAGTAGAACAAATGTCATGTTCCATGTTCCTTTGCCATTTCTGTCTGCACACGTTACTTTCTGACAATGTGAAAAATACATTGACGTTCAAAGATCATATTTTTGATGATTTCAAGAACAATACAGGAAGGCTGTAAAGGTCTGTTTATACTGATCTCTACTGAAAATAGAAGTGTGCTATGTTCTGTATGGGAAGTCTTCCCTTTGGAGATGGAGAGAATACAGTGCATCACAAGTAAGATAAAAGTTCTGAACTTTGATGCAGAATAAGATTTTATTGCTTTCTTCCTTATTTTGCCTACCTAAAATAATTCATAATTCTATTTTGTGGTTCAAATCTCAGCTGCTTGAAAATATAATTTTAATTTGCATATTGGGAACAAGAAGTAGACGAAAGAGACTGCTCACCTAGTAACAGATTACTTAGATCTGGGTTATTCTATCTAATCTGTAACTGCATTTGTATTAAAAACCTATCTAGGGGTTTCCTGAACTGTAGTGTAACTGGATTGTCAGTCACTTATCATCAGTAGTAGCTAATGGCCCACCTATTTTAAGGTCATTTATATGGAATTCATTAAGCATAAAAACAAAAGTAAGAAAGTCATTGAAGAAAACTGCAAAGAAACATTTGCATCTTTTTTTCTAAAAAAAAATCATTATGATTTTGAATTACATTTCAATCACTTTAGTAGGGATTTCATTTTTTAGTCCAGAAATGATTACTAAGATCATTACAAGTTCTGACTACTTCAGAAATGAACAAAAGCTCACCTAAGATCATCCATCCACAAAAACATGCTTCTGCTTTCTGACTAAAAAGTGAATTAAGGACAATGTAGAGAGAAAGGTGAAAGTATTACCTTGCTTTGCAAGACTGTCAGCAATCTATCATTTCTTCAGAAAATTCACACATACTTTGAGCTTTTGCCCTCTTTTATTCTGTGAAGCTATGTCCTACTTCCTCTTTTGTGTCTTCAGGGCAGAAGGACAAAAGGCAGAAAAAAAATGAGACGGGAGCTTGGATGTACATGGTAAGACCTGTGTGTTAAAATTAATGGGATCCACAGAGAGGAAAGTGCCATAGGCAGCAACAGGAATAAAAGGCCATTTGCTTTCCTTTTGCAGAAAGGGAAGCAGCATAAAAATATGCTGCTACTGCTGCCCTTCTTTTTCTTTCTTCTTTTTTCCTTCCTTCTTTTCTTTCTTTTCCTTCATTTTCTTTTCCTTCTTTCTCTTTCTTTCTCTTTCTTTCTCTTTCTTTCTCTTTCTCTTTCATTTCCTTTCTTCCTTCCTTCCTTCCTTTCTTCCTTCCTTCCTTCCTTCCTTCCTTCCTTCCTTCCTTCCTTCCTTCCTTCCTTCCTTCCTTCCTTCCTTCCTTCCTTCCTTCCTTCCTTCCTTCCTTCCTTCCTTCCTTCCTTCCTTCCTTCCTTCCTTCCTTCCTTCCATCACTCTTCTGTATGGGAGGTCCAATGTACAACCTGCAGAATGCTGTTCCAAAACATAGGAAACACAGAAAAACATCAGGAGTTCAAAGGGGATGCTTGGCCTATATACCGCTGTGAAATTGTCTCTTTTGCTGAAAGGAGTCACTGTTACAGAATGTGGGTTTTTTTTTTTTTTTTTACTACTGCAGAAGACTGTTTCTTCACTGACTCCTACAAAAATGCTTGCCTTATTTATGCCACATCTGTTTACTTTGGTAGAGCCAGAAAAAAAAAGCTCTCCCAAAACATGCTTTGACTTTTAGAAAGCAGCAGTGTGTGTAACATGTCATCTACCTCATGTGCATATAGCATTATGAGGATGTATAGTCAGCAGAAGCACGCACACACACACACACACACACAAAATAATGCCAGAGGGAACTGCCTCACAATTGCACTGTGCAGCTCTAGGAATCCAAGGTCATTTCTAGCACAGTACTGACTGAAAATCCTCTTGTAACTTAATGAAGCAGTCCCTCTTCCCTCTTCTTGTATTCTTGACAAATACAGGAATTTAAAGAGCGTGCATCATATATAGTCCAAATTCCCATCAAAATGGGCACTTTGTATCTGCTTTCTGTTTTTTTTTTTTTTCCTAAAAGTCTGAGGTACATCTAGATCTTATTTTCAAGCTTTGCTCCACAAACTTAGAAGCATCTTTGTTTTTTCAGTTTTGTCTGTTTACAGACTGCAGGACTTGTAGTTAGACCTGTCACTCAAGGGCACTTCAAATATTTTAATGTGCAGCCATTTCCCAGACAGTCATGGCAGACTACCAGAATTTGATTTCTGTGGTAGGGAAATAAAGGACTTAATCACTTTCTTAGGAATCTTTATTTTTTCTGACAAAGCAATGCTGGAGTTTTGGCTGGATATAGTGTCCAGTCTTACGTAGTAACGTTTGCAGAACTTACTTTCTCCAAGGATCTCCTTAGATATAATGAACTTCCCCACATTCGTTGTGTTTTCCAGTTGGTTTTGGATACCTTCTCTCTAAACTCTGGGCATGTTCCTTCCTCTTTACCTTGCTCAGGATACCCTATTTCCCATATACTTTCCCACAATCTCTGAAATTTCTCTCTCCTCATCTGTAAATATTGCTTCTTTGCGAATACCTCCAAATTTTCTTTTTTCAAGGAAGATACCATACAGAATTCCTGCTCCTGTCAGTGTCCCAACTCTCCCAATCATTTTCTTCTTCTCATCCAGCCTATTCTTGGCAGTAGAGAAGGCATATTAGAAGAAAAATAGTGCTCTACTCAAACGTTGGCTGATAAGTTGTTCAATCCCTTTGAAAAGTTCATACTGTTAAGAACTGCGGTCATAATATCTCATGTTGTGAGGCTTCAAGAGTCGGTAGACTGCTGTCTCATAGAACACCAGGAAAACAGCACTTTCCTTAAAGGAACAAAATTCAGACTTTAATATTTTTGTCTGTGCTTCTGTTAAAATCCTATTATTCTAGTAGCTTGTCCCCAAATGATTTTAATGAATGCATCCCCTAGTGAAGCTTTAACAATGTACAATCAGGAAAAGCTCTGTTCTTTCCTTGTGTGACTTTTTTTCACTGGTTCATTTCGCTGATTCTTCACTGCTTTGTTATTCGTTTTATCACAAGAGTATTTTAATCCTTACTGACCAGAACAAGGGGAAAAAAAGAAACTGTGCTAAAGCAGAAGTGAATGGGGGAAAAAGCTGTCGCAGAGAAGGCTAGGTCTCCCTCTCCTGCTATTTCCCAGTCAGTCGTAGCAACTGTGCCTGGACTAGCTTAGGCTGAATGTGAGTCCCCTCACAGTCCTGCCATTACCAATGTTACTCCCATCGCTTGTAAATGTGAGTAGGGGCACATCCCACTACTCCTTCTGATAAGGACTTCTTTCACTTCTTTCATACAGTGGTGGTAGTTTCAGGAAAGGCTTGTTTGGGAGGAATGCTAGAGGAATATCAGCTCCAAATGACTGTCTTCGTTTTTGCAGGGTAGCGTGAGTTACAGCCTGAGCTAATTTTAGGTGTTATCCAACCTGTCAGTTAAGTCAACAAGCAAACCTGGGATAAAAAAGCAATGCCTCCACATCTTGGCCATAGGTCGTAGAAAAGTGACTCATTACCACTAAAACTGGGGAAATAATTAGATGAACTAGGCAAGAAAAACAGAGGGACCGGAGATGGCATTCAGCCTGCCAGACTGGTCTTGTGCAAAGCTACAAGTGAGCGAGAAAATAGGGAGAACATCAGGAAATGCCCAGGTAAAAGTAAAAAGATATGAGAATAACAAGAAGAATTCTAAACTACTGTGTCCAATGTGGAAAATGTGCTGAGAGGCCTACATGAAATATAAGAACAGATTACTAATATAAAAATACTATTATTTAATGCTAGAATTAAAATAACTGTGATGTTTTAATAATTTTAACTATTTAGCATGTTTTTTCTCTCCATTCTGAACTTTACAACTTAAGGTATGAGATGAAATTATATAGGCTGCTTTATTAGATTTGCAAGACATATCCATTATTAATAACCTAGTCTTTGAAGAAACTATTCTGTGAAAAATTGTTCAGAATGGATTCCCTTAATATATATTCATGAATATTCAAGTTAACTTCAATGTGTTACTGGTACAGAAAACTAGCAAATAAATCTTATGCAAATTTTTCTCCTTTCTTTCTAGAGGACAAAACTATGTTAAAATGTTGTTGGCAGACACATTTCTGCTCTAAAATCAGATGTGAGTAGTGACATCCTCATTTTGAGTTGTAGTTCCTTAACCACTAGCAGATTGCAAATCATTACTTATTGTTTGGCCAGAGAAACTCCACTTAGGAAGATCTGTGCTTAGCAGGCATGCAATGAAATACTACTTTATCCTTACCAACATCTCTCTCTCAAGTCCTCTTTCTTTTGTCCTCTACCCTAGTTTTCTCTTAGGCCCCATCATGCTGCTCAGCCTCATCGGGTTAGTTCATCTTCTCACATTGTGGTCCCACAGTCATTAAACAGGGTGTTACATGATACTGTTTTTTTTTTTTTTTTGGTCATTTGGCTAAGACATATATAGAAATCATGCTGTTCCTTGCTTTTATGATGGTGCTAGCCAGACTGTACGTCTGTAGAGCTAGAGATATGGGGAAAGATAGTATCTCATCTAGTCATAGCTGTTAATGAAGTGTTCATTGGCATAATTTTTAACCAAAAGACAGAACTTATTTGATGGATACTTTGGGTGTAGGGATGCAATATTTGTCAAACAGCATCAGAAGCTCCCAAATGAGATATATTGAATTGTAGAAAGACAAGCCTCAAAATTCTCTGAACACAAACCTCTTCTCTCTCCTAGTCAAATGTTCAGGACTGCCCAGATTCCAAGAAAGCCAGTCCTACTTTACTCCCACCTCTCATTTCTCTATTCCAGCTCCCTTCCCTTTTCAAACTAACTGTTTTGTCTTTTCATGTGTCTCTGTAAACTAAAGAGGTCTTTTCTAATTCTGTCTCCCAACATGAACAAAAAATATGGACTTAGGAAATCTTTGCTTAATCTGTGGCATTGGAATATCCTTTAGTTACAGAATTTCTTGGGATTTCAAATGAGTTCTAGCAAGTATACACTGAGGAAACCCTATAAATTAGAAGAAAATACCATATGGGTAATTCTGGGTGGACTTTGCAAGAGATGAGAAGCCACATTCCTATACAAAATAATTCCCTTAAATATCTTTATTCTGTTCCAAAGCATAAAGCATGCTAAAATCTTTCTTTATCTTTTTCTTCATACAGCTTGTTCTCATGATCTTGTTCTTGTTCATGATTTAGATAAGTTTCTCAGGAAAGGAAAAAAAAAAGTAAGAATATGCAGGTACTACAATGGAAAACTTTAGACCAAATTACTAATCTGAAAACATGGTTTGATAAGCAAAATAGACTGACAGCCTCGGTAAAAACCTCACTAACTCACTAAGAGGATAAGGAAGAAGCAATTGACATAGTATATCAGACCTTTGATAAAATGTTTGATATCACTCCACATTGGGCTCCGAAAACCAAACTAGAGAAAATATGCGATACATCAGTAGTTTCAAGCTCTATCCATTTTTGGTTCCTTTCTTTTTTCTAGAATGGGAGCAGACTCCTTGCATGAAGAACATACATCTGATGACAAGATGCCTTAGCTTCTCACAGAACATGCAATCTTCTGAAAACAAGAGGCATAGGTTAGTGAAAACAAAATTAAGTAGGAGCTCAAATGATTGACAAATTGCACTTGGAAAATCAGATATCAGTGTTTTGATGTCAGAGTGGAGGTCTGCTTTATGCGCTATTATGCACAATGTCATGAATAATGGAGTACAGATTACAGCCAGGGAGGTTGTGAAAGATATCAGCCTTGTCTCTGATGTGGAAGATAAGGACTAGTATTAAAAATGGCACTGATAAATTGAAAGTGAAAAATGATCAGATTGAAATTAATAAGGCTTTGTTTTTGGAAAAAAAAATTAAAAGTCCATGTACAAAATCTGACTGATAACTAGTTATGCTGTCAGCTGGCATAGAATGATAGGTAGTTTATATGAAACTACCAATGGCCTGTAAGCCAAAAAAGTGAGACGACTGCAAGCAAGATGAACTGCCTTACTGGTTATAGAAAATGGAATGCGGTATACAAGAAATGACAGAAAATTATTCTGTTTTAGTTGGCCTCTGCAAGGTAAAAGCTGGAGCATGGTCTTTGGTGCTATATATTAAGGAAAGCAATAAGAACACAAGATTTAGAAGATATGATCCTTGAAAAGAAAATCAGTTTTGTTTAAAGGAGAGAACACAGAGCAGCAGTCAGGAGTTTGCAGTCACTGTTGTACACTTGAAAAAAAGAAAAAACAGAACAAAATTGAAGCAAAGCAAATTTAGGCTAGATATTAATAAACTCCTTCAAAGTAGAGGTACCTTGGAGGGAAGGTTTAAGGCCTGTGTTAGAGAGAATCTAAGGCACTAGTCTGGTTTTATTCCTGGGGGAAGATGTAAACGATCACTTAAGGCCTTTCCAGCTCCACACCTTAATGAGTCTGTGACAGTTGCACCAGAACTCCTAATGATTTATTGCTGCTTGCTCATTCTTTCTCTTATACCCTGGAAATGGAGGGAGAAAGAAAAAAGGAAAAAAGAAAGAAGGAAAAAAAGAAAATGAGATTTTTGTGGCCCAGATGTATGACTGGGATAATTCAATTTTCATTATGCAGTAATGTCAATACATAATTTGGACTTTTTTTTCAACATTTCAAGAATTTCCACCTGTGAAGTGTAGAACTCTGGAAAAAGTTGGGTGAAGGATTTGAGCATTACTGTAACTCCTTCAAACTTTTCAGCTTCTAATTTTATGTATGTTGAACATACCTATAGTAGCACATTTTCATTATATGAAGAGAATTTAATATTTTATAGAAGGGAAGGAGGATTCTGTAAATTCACTAGCAAAAACAACTTGAACCTCCTCAATCTACTAAATACTAAGATACCCTTTTTGCATCAGTTTTCCTTACCTTTCCTAAGAGCTATCTCGGCTGCAGATGTTTTCTGCATGAAAAATATATTAGTGCCAGGAGAAGGGAGTATATGTAGATGAGATGTCTATCTCATATATGCTGATCTTTAAATCAAGGCAATGCATCAGCGAACGATTTGCTGCACATCTCAGGGCTTAATCTAATCCTTTCTGTGCAGAATAAAATGAGATCCTATGTACCACAACTCATTTTCAGGAATGGATGATGCAATATGTCTTGAACATTCATAGCTATTTCCAGGCCTTGCGGATAGATGAGCGGTTTTACAAATTGAGAAAAGTTTCTCAAATATTTTATTTTTCAGTCTCCCAGAGAATTTTTTTTTCCTAGCATAGAGTATGCAAAGCTTGTGTTGCAGTTCCTTCCTTGTCTGTTTACAGCAGTTGTATAAGGAGTTAGCAAGGTTGAACAGCAGCAGGTCTTGGTTGTGGATGTAACAGAGTAGCTATCTTAATACTACCTGGTGCAACATAAAAGGACCTAATCATATGATACAATCAAAGAAGTGCAGCTTGAGGGCATATGTATTTATGCTCCCTCTTTTAGCTTTTCTCCACCACTATACCCTCCAAGTGAGGATACAATTAAGTGAGGGAGAGCTAAGACTTTCTCCTTAAAGCTGCAGTTCTTAAGGCAAATGTATTGTTATGTTCATCTCCTTCTAGAAGTTCATAAAGGTTCAAAGACCAACTCATGTCCTGAGGCGCTCACACACAGATTCAGTCCTCCAGGATGGGAGCCATCGATGATACAAGAAAGTGTTTCATTGCATAACTTTAACACAACTGTAGATCAATGAGCCTACAAGGATGTGTAGAATTAAGTATGAACTTTCCCGAATGTCCCCTTTAGAATAAATTAAATGCCACAGAAATACAAGTATTGAAATGAATTGCAATTTACTTTTAGGATGGGGAAACAGAATATCCATTCCTTCTTTCCTGTTTTCTGCAGGGGGAAATACTATGTGTATATATGTATATATATATTTAATCTTCAAAGCAGCTATTGTTGCTCTGAGTGGAAAATAGTCCATTAAGAAGAGAATGCCTGTTGCTTTGACTCCTGGTCCTGCAGTTATTCCCTTTCTTGAATTAATTTACCTAAGTAAAGAACTACTCTAGCCCTCTAGTTATAAATCCTTTGCACTAGGAACTTTCTTCAGTTTTGTTGTTTTTCAGATTGTTGTCAGGGAAGATTCAGCTTCCTGGCAGCAGAACACCATTTTTATTTTTTCTGTGGATTGCTACAACTCACAAGCTGATCCTTATTGCCTATTTGTTTTATCACCATTTTATAATAAGGTGGGTTGCTATTTGGCACCTGTAGTTATTTCCTTCTGCCTCTTCTGCTGTATACAAATAACGCTTGACACATTTCATATTATTGTTTTCCTGTACCTTATTGCTCCTTCACTTTATCTTAACTTGTTTTCAGACTTGGTTGTGAAATAGCATCAAGGCTATATAGTAATCAAGAGTCTGAAGAAGTCTGTAATGTAACTGCCAAAATCATGCAATGATCTTCCCTCAGTCCAGCTGAGGACATGTTTGTTTGCCAGGCTGTCTTTGGTGTTCCCAGACCACAGGCTGCCATAGTAATAAAGCCCTAATAGAAAAATGAAGTGACAACCTTTTCTAATCAGATAGAAACAACAACAACAACAACATCAAAACTGTGGTGTTCAGTGATTAACAACAAAGCACGGTGCATTATCCAGCTAAATAATGAAATGAATTCCAGGAGATCTAACCTCAATCTTTAAGTTTGTTTTAGGCTACTGATATAACTTTGGGCAATTCGTTACACTCTTGGAATCTCAATTTCTATCTGCTAAAGAGGAATGAAATTGCTTCCTTTCCTTTTCCTCTCTTGGTCTACTTTATCTCGATAGAGAACTTCAGAGACCAGGGAAATCATCACCAGGAATCATCATGGGGGATATGTCTGTGCAAAACCTGGCACAAAGAGTCCCAACATCTCTGCCTTAGCACAGCCGAATTTGACAGTGTCTTTAGTTTATTTATATCATACCTGTGCTAGAATATATGCTATTTACCAGCAAGTACTAATGCATAGAAGGCTTGTCTTGAATCATTAAGCATGTGTACAGCCCTTACAGCTCAGCAAGGCTTACATCAGATACCTGTCTGTAAAGATGTGCTTCCTCATAAGTAAAGTCTATGCTCTGCTGTAGCCCATGTAAATACATCCTCCCTGGAGGTACCAGTTCAGAGACTGATCTGATTGAATCACCTACCTAAGTGTGATTAGGTAAGGATGAACTCAAATTTCACATTGACTCATAGGTCTCATATCGTCTTCTTTTAGGTGCTGTCATACCACTAAACATTTTCTTGGTCGTGCAAGTAGGTCTGATATCTGATATAATGTGAGGCATCTCTTTTTTGGGGAAAAAAAGTGATGCAGTGAGAAGTGTTTCAGGTCAACTGTATTCACGGTACACAGGATTGTACAAATAAAGATGACTAACTTTTTCTTGTAAGCTTTATTGCAATTAGAAAACAGTGTGTGTTAAAGCTCCTGGTGCTGTAGCTTGTAGCGTTACGTTACTGCGCTAGTATCTTTGAGCCTATTTCCTAAAGGCACTTAGAATTTAGGGAATTTCCTTCACTTGAAAAAAAAATAGTTGCAAAAAAAAAATCTCTTCTGTAGAATCAAGTTGAACTTCTTGAAGAATACTTTGGGGGCACACAAAATTCTGCTTTAAATGATTTAAGAATATTTTAAGGTATATATTTTTGTATAGTAGAAATAAGATTTTATAGCAAAAGAAAAGTCTTACTTGCTAAGAGAGCTGTTTGCCCCTTCATCTAATACTTTTAACTGATTTTTTTTTTCTCAAATAAGTGAAAAAGTACAGTACAGAGGTACTTCGTTTTTATTATTATCACTTTTTTTTTTTTAACTAAGAAATTCTCTGTGTTGTCTAATTTTTTTTTCTGGAATATACTTCTTCCTCTTTCCTATCTCAATTCATTGTGAGGATATAATTTGAGTAAGTTTTAGACTACAAATATTGGAGCTCATTCTTTTCTCGTATGGCCCTACCAACACAGACACTTCTGCTTTTTAACTTCTCTGTTGTTCATGAAGTGAATGCTCAGTTTTCCTCTCTGCTCCCTCCTAGCATTTCTTGTTGTGACAGTGTAGAGCACATATCCCATGTTAGCAGCTATAATTGAAAATAAAAGTAAAAGGGCATTCCTCTCTCCCTGGAGAGAGCCCTTCCTCAGTTTGTGCAGGTCCCTCACCTACTGTGCTTTCAGTTCCAGTTCATGGGGAAAAAAAGAAAAAAAAAAAACAGCTTTTGTCCCCCCCTTCCAGTATTTTTCCTCTGCCGACTACCTCTGCTTTGTAACAATTTTAACTCTTCCCTTCAGAGCAAGAGCACTCAAGAACTCAGATCTTGTCAGCAGTCTGCCTCGTGCTTAGATAAGCCGCCCAGATAAACACAGCAGGAGCAGCACAGGCTGAGGTAGATGTGAGCCTAACGGGGGAGCAAAAACTGAGCCAGGAGCCTTCATACAAATGTCGAGGGTCTCGGGCTCAGGGGAGGGACCCTGGCACTGCTGGCTGCATGTTAATTTTAAGGCCAAATTCTAACCCTCTGGTTATACCTTTGCTATATGATTATTTTTGTCTCATGACTCCAGTGGGGACAAGGGAAGGCATGAGAGGTGCGATGGAGGACAGACAGCCCCATTAGTCTGTGCCACTAGTTAATGTTATTTTCAGATGCAGTATGTAAATTGTTGCGGCCCGCATCTAAAGCTGTTCTTTGGCAAATAGTGGATGGGGGTGCAGGGTGGGATGGAAGAGCAGAGGAAGAAGTCAACTGAACTTTGAGAAGATGAATAATACCACATTTTCCTAGAGGAAATGAGAGTATCCCAGCCCACATTAGTGTGCATTCAGCACAGGTTGGGCTCAAGGGGCAGGTGTAGTGAGGCCCTGGGGATTGTATGCAGGGGGAAAGGATGGCTTGGGAGACCCATTCCAGCCCTGGACCTCTAAATTGCTTGGAAAAAAAAAGATATTTGCAAGATAACTTATTTATTTCATATAGAACATGGGCAAATCTCTTAAATCTCTTAGATATTTTTGTTCAGTTCCTAAAGGAAATGAACCTTAGGTAATTATATTATTTGTCTGTCACTTCCAGGCTGATACATGCAGAAACACGTGGCTAATGTCAGCCAAATTTGACATGATGTCTCAAGAGTAAATATGTTCCTAATGTGTTATTCTTTTTCTTTTTTTATTTTATTTATTTTTTTTTCAGAGAAGACTGAGCTTAGGGTTAAAATTTGGGTCAAGAGACACAGAAGAAGTTGGTTAATGGTTGGATCCTGGAAGACATGGAGGGCTAAACAGGCAACATTACCAGTATGGAGCAATATTTCTCTGTTATTTCTGAGGTAGGTGCCTGATAAACTCATAACTCTGGAACACCTCCTGCCCCAAAACCTCAATGTAACCTTAGCCTCCACCTCACTGTTACATACTTGCAATATGGATTCCTGTCCACAAAATAAAGATACAGGTATTCCCCAAAAGTTACTTATGGGGATACAAAAATTAATTACAATTCTTGATGTACCACTATAGATTTTCTCCTCTCCTACTTTTTTTCCCCCTCTCTGGTTCTCCTCTACAGCAAACTTATGTTTCAGTGATCAGCAGCTGCTACCAAGGAGGCAGGACCAGATAGGCTGGGAGACAGACAAACACAGCAAGGCAATCAGCTCAGAGGAGACAAGCCCCTGCAAAAGGTTTTTTGCTGCAGGCTGCTGGAGTTTAGGGATCTAGGCAGCAGCTGTTGGTGGTTTAGTAATTCAGAAATTGACAGAGTAACGGTTTAAGCTATGATGTGCTTAGGGATATCAAGAGGGTGTGCAGATCTCCCCAGCTCAGTCTTGTCAGTAATTCTTTGATGAGAAGGTAAGTTCAGCTGCAAGGTGAAGTGGTTTTTGTCCTCCTGCTTGGAGCTCTGCTGCTATGGGAGCTGGTGTTCAACATTGCCCTTGGACTGGGCACCAGTTGGAGCCTGCAGGTGATTGCTGCCTGCTGTTGTGGTCAGGTGGAGCAAAGCCCAAAAAGTGGGACAGGGCTTGTGAGCAGTGCAACTGTGCAGCAAAAAATGTAGTGAGTGCACTATGCCCTCAAAAGTCTCAAATTCATTGCAGGTATTTGTTTCTCTCAGTTATCCAGCCATAATGAAGTTTTGTTATTTAGTGTTTGTTGGTTAAAAAGTCTGATACTTTTTATAGGTGTATTGCAAGAACTGCTTTTTAAGAGAGCAAGTACTGTGTGTCTAGAAAGCTAGAGCAGAGGGACTAAGTCCTTAAGCCTTGTCTGGACAAGACTTCCAGAAGAGAAAAGAATTTGCCTTTAAAAGGAATCAGACATGTAGTGGCCCTACCTGAATCTTTTTCACTTGCATCCTTATCCTGTCCTTCTCATGGCCCTGAGTTAGCTCTGCCTCCCACAAGGTTCATCTTGGTGGCAGAGAAAGTGGAAAGTTTGGCAGACAGCCTAGGAGTTTCTCCGAATCTTGGTGCTACAATGGAGAATGACTTAGAGGACTGTAGCATGAAGTACAGTGAAATAAAACATGCTATGATATGCATGACTTGTATCTACTGCTAATGGGATAAGCGCAGTGCTAGTGATTTCAGTTGTTCTTGCTGCAGTGGTTGTCTGGTTCTGGAAGCAAAGGGCCTTGACGGGAGCAGGTGTCTGGGTAATTCTGAAAATTGCATGAAAGACAGACAGCAATTTAATCCTACTCATACAGCCAATTGGAATTGTTGACCTGCCACAGAGCTGATTGAATTTTAATGAGAGTTGAATTATCTCTAAATTATCCTGGATGGTATGGTTGTGGTCCAGACAAACTTGCTTTCTGCTGAGGTCCAAACCAGGAATAAATTGGAAGAGAAATACTAGAAAATGGTGTGTAACGCTCCACAAATTGGATCGATAGCCACACGCTCACGGGGGATTGGCATTGTACTCTTAGGTTGTTTGTTATTCTGAGTAAAATTTTTATGAAGGCACAAAAATTTATAGTCATTAAATTAAGTTCTCCCAACAAAAACCTTCCTTCCTGATTGAGGTTAGGAAATAGCATAGCACTTGTAGGTGTAGTTTACGCATAGCACTTTAATAGGCTTGTTCTGGATTTTTTTTTTTCTCCTCTCTCATCCTAATGAGGACTGCGGTAGTATTAGTGGCAGCAGCAGCAATAGTAGAAGAGAACACATGAAGCAAAGCTGGGGGCCATGGCCCATAAAGTTCTGAAAAGGTGAGCAAGCTCTCTTTAATGCCTTAGGAGTTAAAAACAACATTAGAACTCTATTTGTGAAGGTTGCTGGTAATCTGGCTAAGGACAGTAAGATAAACTAACCCTACAAAAAAGCTAAATCTGTATTTAAAAGAAAAAAAATGAAGAAGTGGCGCAATATATTGTACTGACAATACATTGTGCTGACGTAGAGTTGTATGTTGATTCTGGTCTGTCACATTGCAATGTTTTAAAGGATGAGGAAGAAAACAGGTGGAGAATGCAGAATGACACTAAAAACAAACTTTTAGGAAATATTTGCAAGCAGCATAAATGAGAAAGAGGAATAATGACAAGGCTTAAGTGTTTTATATATCGCTAGACAAACAGTGTGAAATTTTCCAGGTAAAAACAAAAAACAGCATAGAACATCATAAGCATTTTTCTTTTTTCCAGCAACAACATGAACTTATCCTATCTGGAGAAACTTGGGGGCTGTGTTTGGGGGGTGGCTTGTTTTGACTGAGTGCTAGCACATATTCTTGTTCCTTGGTTGTAGGTGCATCTATGTGCACATAAAACTTGGTTATAAAGGGGCATTTGCAAATATAGCTTGGTTCAGCAAGCTTTAAATCATGATACTGTGCAAGAGTTTATGACTAGTACATTGCATGGCCTATCAGAGCAGTATTTCTGATCCTTCAAGGGTGTCTTGCATGAAGCAGAATCACATGGCCCTAACTTGTTCCAGGTGCCAGGAGAGTGCACTGGCTTGCTGCTCTTGTGACTTGGAAATTCCCAAACTTAGTCATTAACAGGAGAAAATGGAAGCAGCTCAGCTACTCGGGGGGAGGGGGAAGCTGTGAGTTCTTTATGCTAGTAAGTAAAAATCATTCACATCTAACATTGATGGTTCTGATTAATCAGTGTCTGGCTACACTTAGTTTTTATAGTATTTGGGTGTGTGTTACCAAACCTGATGTTATTCAACTCTCCCCCCCGCCTCCCCCACCTCAGTGTTTCATGGTCACTAAAATACTTGTACTACCTGCTGATGATCATCCTCAGTTATGAGGTGTGGTGTGTGCATTTTTTTTGCTCTCCTCTTTTAAAACTCAGAAGGACAAAATTTGATTTGCTGCTGTTTTTCAGCCTGATGGTGTATTCTTGCAAAACACCATTCTGATCATAAGAATATTCTACATATGTGTCTTGATCATATGAAAGTAGACTTCACTCCAGATGAAGCTGTTACCAGAGAGTTATTTTTAAGATGTTCTCTCCAACTAATCTCAACCAATTATTTTACTATTTGTTATCCAGTTCTCTTAAGTCAACCGGACTCGGTGCAACCTTTCAGTACCACTTTATCTGCGTTGCTGCATCAGTCTTGTTCCCTGGCAAACTACAAGTTTTCTCCCAGCACCTATTCACCAGCACCCGGAAAACCGCTCAGTAAGTATTTCGTGCTGCTGCCTGAGGAATTCATTCCTTGTGTGTACCTGATGTAGCCGTGCATAGTGTGGGCAATTACTGAGGTGGCTCTTCGTGGCATGAGAAAGTCCTTTTTTCTTTTTTTCATTTTCCCTTGTCGGATCTCGTTTCTGCTAAGCGAACGTCAGCCCCTCCTGGGGGCAGCCTGTGGGGACACGGCCCCGGGGCAGCTCGGCCCCGGGCAGCAGCGCGGCGCCCCGGCCCCTCTCCCCGGCCCACCCCGCAGCAGCGGTGCTGGGGCGGCTCCCGCGGGGGCAGCAGGGGCGCGGAGGAGGCCCGGGGGAGCCGGTGCCGCCGCCGGGAGGGGGGAGCCGCGGCCGCCGCCCGCGGTCCGGTCCGGGGCGGCGGCGGGGGCGGAGCCGCCGGCCGCGGCGGCGCCTCCACTGCGCCAACCTGCAGGCGGGCGGCGGCCCCGCCCGGCCGCGCTCCGCGTGCGCGGAGCCCCGCGGAGCCTCCGGCGCGGCCCGCGGAGCCGCCGTCCCGGGCAGAGGCGGCAGGAGCCGCCGCGGGCTGCAGGGCGCTGCCGGCACCCGGCGGCAGCGCCTCGGAGCGGCGCCCCTGCCCGTGCTTCCCTGACAGCCCTCTCGTACCTGCAGCTCTCCTCCTCCCGCTGCCTCCCCTTCCTCGCCGTCCCTCCCCTCCGCTCTTTGTTTTCTTTTTCCTCCCCTTTCCTTCTTCCCCTCACCCTTTTCTTTTCTTTTCTCTCTCTCTCTCTTCCCCCCCGCCCCTCTCTTATCTCGGACCCCCTTCACCCAGTGCCCCTTAATTTCTCGCTTTCCCCTGGCTCTTGCTTGGACCCTGCCTTGTCATGTCAAGATGGAAGTCAGGCATGACTGGCTCTCCTCGTCCCCCCACGAGGGCTTCGAGCAGCTGAGGCTCAAGAGCAGACCCCGGGAGCCCTCGCCGAGCCTCACCCGCGTCGGCGCCAACTTCTACAGCACCGTCAAGCAGCAGGACTACAGTGCCAGCGTCTGGCTGCGCAGGAAGGACAAGCTGGAGCATGTAAGCCCTTTTCTCCTGCTTCCCCATCCAGAGCTCTCCCTAGGGGCTCCCTTGGGCTGCCCCTCTGCCACCTTGGACTCGGGAGACAAGTGGTGCTTGGATGTTCCCGGGCATGACTTTGCCGACTGGCAGGGGAAGGAGCCACCTGGAGATCCCGGGCTGGCCAGAGCCCAGGTGCATCGGAGTTGATGCCCCCATGTCACATGCAGAGCTCTTCCTCACTGGAAAGATTTTGAATGTTCTTGGCTTATTCATTCTCTTCCCGCAAATTCAGCACTAATGTGGGAGGAGAAATATTGGGGTGGTGCAGATGGAGGTTAGCGCGTTTATCTCACAGTGATTATAATGTAGTTCTAAAATTGCCAAAAGAAAATACAGTCTTTAGTTCTAGATGTGTTAGGGTTTTTTTTTTTTTTTTTTTTTTTTTTTTTCCCCTCTCCTTCCCCCTTCTCTCCCCTTCCCTTCCTTCTTGGGACTTTGAATATTTCCAACCTCTGTTGGGTGGAGGAGATTTTTTTTTTCAAGGCATCTATTCCTGCAGCAGCAGAACGTAACTTAAGTCTGTTTGGGACCACAGCAGAATGGATACTGGAGCAGCTGTGGTGAATACTTTATGAGGTTTAAGGTGCTCCTAAGTATATTCCCATGTCTTAAACAATGTTTGAAAGGATTTTTCGTGTTGCTTCTAACATCAAGGAAATGAGCTGAGATGACCAGCGTACTGTACGGGAGTTTTCTGAATAGCTTACTAGATGAACCCTATTGTTAGTGTGTACAGTACAATTGAAATAGGGGAGTAGCCGTGTGTTTGCAGGGATGTAGGCGAATGTGGATGGCTTTGCATAATGTAGCAGTGTACAAATTATTCAGCAGCATAAAGAATGGCAATCACTGTCTCATTGACTTGGAGTTGCACAGAAAAGCACTTCTTGCGATGCAGCCACCTGAAGTCTCTTTCAATAGAAATTGCTTTGTTACAAGGGTACATTACCTTTGTTGCATGAAAATTCTCAATGTCATAGCAAAATCTTTTAAAGGTGAAACCTGGAAGGGAGAAAAACACGCGCATACACACACACACACGTGTGCGTGCACACACACAAAGAAAAATCCCAACCCCAAACTATCAACTGGTTGATAGGGTGTTACCTTCCCTTTCTACCGAACTGCAGAATATTAAACTTGGGGTGTTGACACTTCTGGGTGGGGGAAAGGCTAAAAACTGATGAACTGCTGGAAATGTCACATTTCAAATTTTGAGAAAGGTATCGAATCCTCTCTGCCCTCCTACATGCGTTTTTGTGATTCTTCACTCTATCAAGGAAGCTGCACAGTCGTGAGCTTGTAAGCAGGGTATTCTCCCATTGTGCATCAAAAGGAAGGTCAGTGCCTCATCTCGGCAGGACTGATGGCTAAAACACAGGAAGCATAGGAATCTAAGCCCTGGCTTTTTTAAGAGACATTAGCCAGACGTGTCTACATGTTGATATGTGTCAGCAAGTAAATGATTATAGATGGGAGAAGTAGTCTGTTAACAGTTTGATAACTAAATACTCTTCCGGTAGCTGATGATTAGCATGGTCACATATCTGTATTCAAAATTACACCATGATATTAGCGTGGATGGGGAAAAATAGGCATTACTTGTTTGAAGATAACTGCATAACCTTAATTTTGACTTGCTTTTTTTCTTTCCTGATGAAGTCAGTATTTTGTCACAGTAATCATCTTCAATAATCCTGCAGCACTGGTGTGAAGAGGCTTTTTCTGTATTAAGTTTGGTAGGAATACATGTTCTTCTGGGGATTTCACTCTCATTTGATCTAGTTATTTTTATTCCCATAACCTGTATGAACCATGGTAAGAAAAAATGGAATATTGATATTTCTTTCAATAGTTATTTCATTGCAATTTGTTGTGAATCCTCTGCAGTACATTAGATGTGCCAACAGTGCATATGTGGAAATAAGTTCTTATGATTTCAAGTAATGCATTATTTGTGAGTGCTGTAACAGACAAACTATTCAATGGCTCAGTTCTGTGGATATGAATAAAATATATATTAATTTCTAGACTGTTTTGTTTATACGGTTCTGATGCAATGTTGATATTTTCTTTGTCATTCACAATGCCTGTATTTTTCAGATAAGGCTTTGAGGTTCTTTATGGTTTTCTTGCTAAAGAAGCTGGTGTCCACATGCCACTCTCCCAGTGCAAAAGACAGACCAAAGACGGATCGTTTTGAATGATAGGATGTATGATAGGTTACAGCCAGTCCTGGAGCATGAAGGTATGCATACTTCATGAGGTGGCTCGAGAGCTACATTTTTTGTTGCAGTCCCTCTCTGAGACAATTAGGTTACTTGAGCCTTGCGGAGAAAATCAATACTCAAGGAGTGAGCATACATGCACTGGTTTTTAAAGTATGTAGTTATAAATTCGGTGCTTCGCAGCAGTAGGTATAGGCAGAAGAAACATGTATAGTGAGTGTAAGTTGGGATATTCATGAACTTATTTTCACGTTTTATAGGTACTCTATAGGCCTTGGGGAGAAGTTGTTTCCAGTGAAATTGTTACTTAAAAGGATATTAGTGTGGTTATAACAGAAATAAAATAGGGCCAGTATATTTTCTATACTACTTTCAGTAAATCCTTGTAGACCACAGTTGATGATAATGTATGATGAGTACTTTAAAAGTGACTGGCAAGACTTATTGATGTGAGACACTTACCATAAATCAATCTATACAAAAAAAAAAAAAACCTTTAAAAACCTTTTAAGAACTTAAATGAGTTTATATCAATTATATACTCCACATTTACAAATAATTTGCTTCTAAATTTCAAAACTGTAACAAAGCTATTGAGGGTTTTGTTTATCTTTTACTGACCTGAGTTTGAAGTTTGATAAAGTTATGAGGTCCAAAATTCAACCATTACCATGACTTTCCTAAAAGCAGAACCAGTTCATATATAAAGATATGATGATGTCTTAAAAGTTGATTAATACTTAATGACTGAGTGACCGCAGAGGAAGTTGAATGCTGGAATGTATTGCTGGCTTCATGGTAGTTGTCTGTTAGGTGAATCTCCAAATAATCTGTGTCCTTTGGGAAAAGCTGATGGACATGACTGAATAACCAATTTCTACTGCATGACCCATCCCTGTTCTTTCTTTCCATTTTTATTCTGTGGAGTCAAACATAATTTTTAAGACAAAATGAGACTGCTTTTATGTATTTAAGGTTAGGCTGTTAAGGTATTTTTCCTGAAGTGCATGTGTACTGTAGCTAATAGGTCAAAGTGGCAATATTTAAGTTAATGAAGGAAATTATCAGAGGTGTGAGGAAGCTTCATGTGCTGGGTGTGATTGTAGCAATGTTGCAAACCTCTGATTAACCTCTCTGCAGAGGTGATTTTGTTCAAATCCTGAGCATCTCCTTCAGCTGGTTCCCAATGCCTTTTTGTAAAGCTGCTTATCACATACTGGAAGAAACAGAGTGAAAACTGTTGTGTGAAAAGTTCCCAAGTCTCCTTAAGTGTTTTTGTGGGGAGATAGGGATGCTTTGTGTTGAAAGAGGGATGTGTGTGGGGAGTTGTCTTTTTTTTGCTTTTGGGGATTTTTTTTTTTGTTTGTCTAGGGATGTGAATTAGGTAAGAGGATGTAAGGATGAGGAGAGGCAGGCTAGCCTGATAGCCCTCAGCTGCAGAGAGTTACCCAAGTCTGATTTAACTTACAGCAAGTCTCCATCATGTTTGTCATTACTAAAAGATGCAGAAATACCATTAGCTACTTTCTTAGTACCTCAGCACAGTATTCAAAAACACAGCCTAATTTTAAACATATATATATTTTTAACCCATACTCTGACAGGTAACACCTGAATCATCGATTCAGGGGTGCTTCATTTTTCATTTTCATGAAAAATGCAGATCTTCCTTCTTAAATATATATTGGCAGTTTCTCTCTTCAGCCACTTTTACATACAACTGTTCACTCAAATACATTAATTCTAAGAATTTATCTTCTAAGAATTGCCTTCAGTAATATGGCTTTGGTGCGTTAGAGAGACTTGGTATTGGAAGAATTTGCATTCCCTAGAGATAGTCGCATGTTAGCATTATGACAATTGGTAAAAATTCTTGACAATTTAATGTGGCATCTCATTTTTACTTAAGTTTTGATCAATAACAAAGATGACTTCAGGATTTTTAGATTCTGTTTAAGCTTGCTATATTGCAAGCTGGCTTGATCAGTTGATGCCACGCAGTCGATGGACACACCGCTGCTGGGTTGGTGGTGTTGCTACTTGGAGAGGAAAGCAGCAGAGGGAATGCAATGCCATCCCTCAACAGAAGCAAATGAATAAGCAGATGTTTGGTCTCAGACACTTTTTTCTTCTTTTTGCCTCTTACGGTACAGGATATTTAAAAACAATGGTAGAACATTTTAATATTGCATTTATGCTCTCACACATATGATAGTGCAAGTGTTAACAGGCAGGGGAAAGGCTTCTAAGCTCCAGAATGAGATATGTTAAGGGTGACAGAAGATACTGCGCACATTGCTGTAACCTGTAACAGGTGAACAAGGAAGGGAAACATATCTGTGATACAAAGGAAAAAAAAATGTGAGTGGATCTCAAAACCGAGCCAAATCTGTTGCTGGCTAGAGCCAGAATAATAGAAGTGAGAATAATAGAAGTTACTGAATTGGGAATGTGTCTTATAGTAAATGCAAACACATGGCTTTTTATGAGTTGACAGTCTTTAACAAATTATTTATTGTTGCTTAAGGCAATCTGGAATAAATTCAGAAACCAATGAAGAAATGGACTGTGTGTAATGTGTAATGATACATTTCCAAGTTTGTAAGTGGGGATAAGTCAGGGGGTTCAAAACAATTAGTTATCAGCATTTGGATCTTATTTAATGGTGCAGTTGCCAGGTTTTAATTCAAAATGTCTATCTGGCTCAAGAGAGAGATTCCCAGCTTCCCCATTTTAAAGAAACAAACTCCATTAAGCAGAGGAATTTTGGCTCTCTTGTAGCAGAAGGCTTGGATGTTTAGGAACTGCTTGACTGCAAGATGGCATTGGCACATGTTGAAGTGCTTGCTGAAGCAGCAGCATATAGTTAGCTTTGTAGCTGAGAAACTGTGTGAAGAGGTTCTTCTGTTGAAGTGCTGTTCACCTTAAAAATCTCTCTGCCTGGTAATGTTGAGTAGTTATGATACTTGCAAGCCATTGCATATTGCCAAGCAGTGAAGACAACAAGCTGGTGGTTCTGTTTTCTCTTTCCAGTTTTTAAAGCTTCTCTCCTAACATAATAGGAAAAACTCGCTATTAGATTAATGTAATTCATTGGTTCTGATGAATTCAACATCAGTCTATTTGAAAGCCCAGATCTTCAAAGCTAAAATTAAAACAGCTGAGAGTCATGGTCACTGTAACAGGCTTAATTTACTGTGTCTGGCTCCTTGTTGTTGCCTAAGAAAACAAAACAACTTGAATTTTCACAGTTGTATTTAGAACTGATTTTACATACGCACGTGCAAACTTAATTCAAACCATTCAACAATTCTTTGAAAGGCATTTTTTTTTAGTTTTTTTGAACAAAATGCGTAAGTCTTATGCAATGTTTGTTCCAGATGCTAGCTTCTGTGAAGATATCAGTTGTCTTTAATGCATCTATCCTAATGCTACCAGCATTAAAGAAAATCCTAATTACTTCTTTAATACTGTCATCCCCTTTATATCTGTGTTGACCATCCTTTTTACAAGGTTTGAAACAGTAGCTTCAGAAACTTGCAACCTATTTTCTCTGGCTGTTGCATAAAGAAATATTTTGTAATCCTTAGTAATCTTATCTTGTAGCAGACCATTAACAGTAATGGTTTTAAAGATAGCAGGGATGCTTAAGAGAGGCTAAGCAAATTATCCTTAGTGAACATCTCCAAACGCAATCACTTCACTGACTGTAGAGGATGCCCAAAGACACTGTTCAGCTCCTTGGCTGAATTTTCTTTTTGTGTGTCTAGCTTGGACCTTTGTCCATTCCAGAACAAGGAATGCTAAAGCACTGTGGTGAAAATCTTTACCAGACTCTTCAAGGAAACAACAGAGCAACTTGTCCCAATGACTTGGTTCATCACCTCTCAAGATAGGAAGCGGTATACTAACTTACTGCTAGAAGAGAAATTCTAGTGTTTTTTTTTTTCTCTTTGGGGAGACCTTTCCTGAGGAACATGCTTACAACCACCTGCTTTTCCTCCGTTCTTTCTATAATCTCATTTAAGGACTGATTCTCAGGCCTTTTACATACAGTCGTAACTGAGAAGAACCAGCTACTCTGTCAGTGTCTTGGAAGGGCTGTATACCCTTTTAAACTAAATATTCTCTCTTGTCCTTTATCTGAATCGTAAGTGAAATTTATGGAAAATGAGACTTAGAACTTAGGTGCTACTTTGAATTTTGTGTTTGTAGATGACAGCTATTAGGATACAAACCCACCATCTTACTGTTCCAGTGCAATGACATTCTTCTGATGTCTGTGTTGTTGTCTAGTCTGGTTGGACAATCCAGTTGCTCGAAATCTCTCCTTCACTGGTCTTGGGAACTAACTAGGAGAGAGAATATATTTAGGCTAGGCAATAGGTACATGCTAGGATCCGTATTTACTGATTGGACAAAAGGTAAAACAAACAAAAAACCTGTGCTTGCTGCTTGCTCATGGCTTCTGTGTGCCTGGATTTCCGATATGGTGGATAGAGAAGTGGATGCACACCTAAGTCTTTCCTTATTTTCTGATGGGGAGACACTTGATCATCCAGATTTCTTAAGGTTAGGAGGGAAGGGAGTTATCCTTATCTTCCTTAAGAAGTGACTTAAATACTGGGCTTTAGTGTGTGTAACTATCTTATGGAGGAAGAGGATCTCAGGTGAGAATGAAGAAATAGGTGAGGGGAATTAGGAGAACCTCAGAGTTCGGGGAAGAAAAAAACACGTAGGTGATACCCTGGCTCCACTGAAGAGAGTTAATCAAACTCGAAGTTTATTAGGTTGTAAGCATATTCTTGTCTTCTGGATACTTATTTATCAAAACTTTCAATCTGATTTTTTTAATGCTTTTTAAAGTTTGATCTTCCAAATTCTGTCACTTTTAGAAAGACTTTTCAAATATAATGTATGACTTGAGTATATTTATAGGGATTTAACTTGTTTTGATTTCGATTAAACGTCTTGTGTAACTATGTAGAGAGCATCTAGCTCTGGACAGAGAAATATCAAAGTGATTTTTTTTTAGCAATACTTCACTGGCTTGATGTTTGAAGATAGAGGCAAAATCACTTAAGAGATTGTAATGCCTTTTTTATACGTGCGGTATGTGCTGAGGAATATAGTTTAATTTCTTGCTTGGAAACATCACTTAAGAGATTGTAATGCCTTTTTTATACGTGCGGTATGTGCTGAGGAATATAGTTTAATTTTCTTGCTTGGAAACATGAATTTCATAAAGCTTAGATGGTTCTATTTCTGACTTTTGACTGCTGTCAACATAATCAGCAGCTTGTTTCATAATTTATATAAGTTGCTACAGCTCATAAATAGTAGTGATTCTATTTTAATTTTTGTTGCTATTAGAGTTCACTGTCTACAATAGCACTCAAATGTCTAGTGGAATAAAAAGCTGATGTATTTGAGAATTGCCACTAATAAAGCAACTAGCAATTCAGATAATTCTTGCCATTCTGATAAATTATATAGGTTGGATTTCCTCAAGGCATTTTAACTGCTTGGAGCAGACACAAATGTGCAGCAGTGCTAAGGGGTTGCTGTGACTGTGACCGATAATCAGATTATCAGTCCCCAGTTTGATTTCTTCTCTGTGTGTGTGTGTGTGTGTGATCTTATTGGTAGATCAGGCTTACTTGGGGTCATCCTCTAGCTTGACACTGTATTAGTGTAGGCTATAAAAAGCCTGTCTTAATGAGCAGTTATGCTTTTATTTTGAAACATGAATGAGTAAAAGCTAGTAGTAACTTCAGCGCTCCCAATCATGGCAAACATGACACATCTCATTAGTGCTTTCAGTGTGTTACTGAGTGGCTGCCTCTCATGTTACATGGCTCATCCGTTCCAGGCAGCGTGATGTACTGGGCAACCTTTAGCTGTTGTTTCTCCTGAGGCAAGTGTTAAAGGTGGCAGTGATTTGAACCCTACTTTCTCAATACGGTTGGTGCGCTTGATCTGGGTCCAAACCCCCAGCAAAGTCTCTACTAACCAATAGTGCAGATGTGAACTGTGTTTTCCAGCTTCCTGAGAGCTCATGGTGGGTCAGCTCAGCTGCTGTGGGACTGGGGTAAAAAACTGTGAGTCTAGCTATAGCATGTTAAGCAGATGGAGGAAGAGTCAGGCACAGAGTTCTTATCTCTTCCTGAGTTTTCACTCTGGACCAACGGGTTAATTGCTGAATGCATAGTTAGGAGCACTTAGCTGTTAGCATGCAGCACAAGCCTTGACAATAAGCTATGAAGGTATCCTGATACATGAGACAGGATGCGAAGAAACAAAGATGTAGGCTCACATGCAAAAATGAGCTAAATCCAGTTCACCATTTTAAGTGCACCATTCGATGGTTTCCTTCTCTACTCTGCATTTTGAAACAATTTGTTGCATTTGAAACTGTCAGCTTCTAGTAGTAATGAACAGCTGCCCGAAGAACTCTCAGAAATAAAAAGCTATCTATGAAGTGATTGCTCTCTCCCCAGTTAAAAGTTTCATTGATAGGCTATGTAGGTGGGGAAAAACATTGGTCCAAGAAATGAACAAACAAAATGCCAAACCTAAACCAGATTATGATGGCATTTTAATGATTGTAGGGATCATATGTCTTCATCTCTTGTGCTGCCTGAGGTAGAAACCTGCAGCTGCTTTAAACACAAAACCTGTTGCCGAGTAGTTGAGCCCATGGAAGGACAAAGATGGATGCACCCAGGGCTGCAGCAAAGATGGTCTTGTCAATTCTGTGGTCTCCCTGTAGTTGCTTATCGCAGAGGACCCAAGAGCATCTAGAAAATCTTGTGTTGCTGAAAACATTAAGAAAAAAGACAAGGTGACAAATCATGAAATGGCTTCCTTATTGGTCTCCTGACAGAAGCAAGTTTAGCCTCTTGAAGGGCAGCAGCTGCACAGCTGGCATGGGTGAGGCTGGGAGGTTGAATGGAGTGGAGTAAGTTGGGGCTGAAGTTCTCCAAGTTCCTCTGCAGACCATTTGCTGCTCATTCAGTGCTGCCTTCATGAGTAAAATAGGTGGGAAGTTTCCAGACAAAGAGCTGATTTATGTGGCCATTGCACTTTTTGCTCATCCCCTGCCAAAATATTAAATACCTTTTCTGCTTATAGAGAATTGTCATACAGTCCATAGTAGTGTGTTTAGGCCTATAAAATCTCAGACTGAAGATGTGCTATCTACTGGCTTTTGTGGTCTTTGACATCTTACAGGGAAGGGGATATCCTAGTTTTCCAATGGGAAATGTAATGTCAACTTCTGGCAGGTTTCAGCCTAACATTCACAGTGTCTGGAGGTAACTTCACTCACCATTTGAAGCATTTGCTAGACTGTGCTATTTCTCCATGCATGTTTTCATGCAAAGTAAAGGTGAGGTGTTTCAAGAATAGTTAACTTTCTCTACTCTCTGCATACAAAGTCATTTGGAGCCATGCATACAGTCCTGTGTATAAGTGCTGCTTAAAATAATATGGGGCAATGTATATTCTGTGCAGCCTATATAGGATCTGTGAATTCCCTGAGAAGAAGATGCATCATCTTTTAAATCTTTATTTAACAGGACTTACCAGATGCAGCAAAAAGTGGCTACCTGGGGTAGTTTTAAGGAAGCACAATTTGCAAATGAATGATTGAAGACAAGCAAGCAAAAAGAACTTTAAGTGAAGGAAAGCCTGATGATTTTGAAATTGGTTGCTATTATTATTATTTTCTTGTTTTTATACCAAATCTGATGCTTAAAATTTGCTGGTGCTTAAGGCTTTGGGATGCTATGAGCATTGAAGAGATCATTAATACACTAAAAGTTGTTTCAAGCCTTTACCTTGAACATGATTTATTGTTTGAGTCAATTTTGGGGGTCTAGCATGAAGCAAAGCTATGGAAGCCTTTTGGAAAGCATTACCATTTTAACACAGCAACTTCCTTTGTCAGTGTGAGCTGCTGTCCCAAGAGACTTGCTTGAAATTCCCCATTGAATGTGTGACAGGCGGGTAGCACCTAGCCCTTCCCTTGTTGTTTCGTCCCATTTTACACAGTATTGCACTCTGAGTTTTCTTGTCATGGTTCAGCTGCATCTGACTCCTGCTGCCGAGAGCTGGAATGTGCCAGCCTGTATTCTCTGGTTGTGCTACGTGGACTCTGAATGCCAGGCAGCCCGAATCAGTCAGCTTCTGCAGCCATATGATAGCTGAAACCCTGCACTTCTGGAAACTTCAACTCTTTTTTTCTCTTTTTCTGAGCTTTGTTCCTGTCTGGGTGGGGACTCTTCCTAGTATTCTGTTCGGCTCTGAATAGCTGCTGATGTTTAGTTAATTTTGAGCAACAGCTCTATAGCACAACTCTTCTTTTACTTCTCTGAAAGTAGATTTATTGACCAAAACCTCACTGTTTCTTCCATGATACTTGATGCTTCCCTCATCTTCTGCTCCTCTGAACCTTTTTTGGCAGATCCGCAGCCCTGTTTCCATATTGCATGTCACCTTTTGCTATAGACTTTCTGTAGGGAGCTTCCAAGAAAGACATGGTGAGTGCCGTGCAATAGGATTGCAAAGCCTTGCCCTTTTGCAAGGGGTGTGTGTGTGTATACAAGTATGTATTTTTTTTTTTATTTATTTTGTATTGTTTTTGGTAGGGTGGTATTTTCCAAAGTCCAAATGTTAGAAATAGGGAAATATTTTCTCTTTTATTCTTTTTCTTCCTTCTCTTTTTCCTCTTTGACATACTTAATTTGAAGAGCCAGAGAGTGACTTCACCTTAAGCTCTATTGTGAATGTTTGCATAAAAACTGGCTAAATGGAGCAGCAAGGAAGGAATAGAAAAAGGAATTTTTCAACACTTGTGGTTGGCTCCTTGGAACAGTGGGTTCTAAAAACACAGGAATTCTGGTGAGTGAAAAATTTGTTCTACAGTATAATAAATGATTGTGTATTTGAACTACTGACTCTTAATTTCTGCCTGGGACATGTAGAGTCATTGGCTTATTTAACTGGCCTCTATTATTTTTGAGAGGAATGTGGAAGTTATACATAAAGACTTTCAAGAGGGGTATAAGTGTTTAGACTGAGTGCAGGGGCTATTTCTGCTTTCCAAAAGAAAGAGGTATTTTCAATGTGAGTCGTATCAAATGTCCTAATGCAAACCAACTCCAGCTAACAAGTTACTTGGTAAATTTTACTGATTTTTAAATTCTTATCTTTTTGGAAATCACTTTCTATGTCTGGATGCCAATAGTGCTTTGTCTTCAGCACTTTTTAAATCCGTCTTAGGGGAGGCAATTGGAGATTCCTAGGTGGCTTTAAAAAACCTTTTGATGTAAACCTCCACAGTGTGCACGAACAGTGTGCACGAACAGTGTGAGATGAGCTTTTGTCAGACATTCTCTTTATATACTACAGAGCCCACTCCAAATGTCTGTGTGTGTGGATGTTAGCAGAAAACAGAAGTAAAATAAAAGTGAGTCTTATGTATTCTGTTCAAATGTCAATTTTAATAAGTCACTCTCACTTTTTTCAAAACAGAATTGCTTTGAGATGTATATATTTTTCTTACTGTTTCTTTTTGCAGTCTGGTAATTTCACATTGATTTACATAATGATTCAAGCATCATCCTTACTGCCTGTGAGGAAAAACTGCATTGAATGTGGATCCTATGGATTCTGAGCCAAAAATGTGAAAATTAAATAATGCTTTTTCTTAGTTATTGACTGCCGTATCATCTGCAAAGTTGTTGTACTACTTGAAGCGTGTGGAGAGACCTACACAAATAATCACTTCAATCATCGTTTTTCCACACGAATAACCCATTGCGTGCTGTGACTAGTCCCCATTTGTCATTTGAGCGACAGCGCTGTCAGCCAGAGAGCTGAAGCGCTCTCTGTTGTGCAGTGTTTCATGAACATCGAAGACAACATGACATTTCTTTCACTGTGCATAGGAAACAAGTTGACACATTTATTCCAGTTAGCCAGCAAGCCTTTACCTTTCATCTCCTATATGCTGTGGGGCAGAAAGATACAAGGAGTATAGATAAACTCTTGACATCTCCACTGAAGACAGGTATTTTATTAGTAATGACCTGGAGTTGCATCTATGTATGATATTACTTCCAGGTATAGCAATGTCATCCGTTTTAAATCCCTTTAGAGTTTTTCTTCTAAACTTTGTAAGTCTAATTTTCAGTTGAAGATGGAAAGTATCAGACTGCTGGGCCCTTGGGATAACGTTGGTTCTCTCCATTTCTCAGTGCTGAATTTATGTCCATTTATATACATTTTAATGGAAAGACCGATATGTAGTTGTTTCAGGGGGAGGAGATGTAGCTTAAGGGCTCAGACTGCAGAGAGTTTTCTAACACTTAAGTTGCTATTACCCTACAAACTAGTTTGTGATGGGGCAGGGGATGTTCATTTTATGCTTGCCTTTTTTCTTTGGGGCTTCAAATACAGGACTAGTTTGTTTTATTTCCTTCTCTAGAGGCAGAAAGGGATGACTTATTTTCATTGATTTCAATGGAAGTTGTATATTGGTCTGAAAAACCTGTTTCTGAGCTGCCTGTTCTTGTTAGTTGGTTTGATTGGATGCGTTTTATGTCTCTTCAGAGTTGACTTTTTGTTTTGTTGTTCATGTCTCTCCCTCCACCTGCCTTAGAGGAAAAACTCCCTATGTCCTTTACATAAGGACAGAGATGAAAAGTTGTCTTGGTGTTGTTCTGGATTTTTGGCCAAGGTAGCACCATCCTTTGCATAACCTTCTGTGTGACCCTTTATCAATGCCACATATTTACTCCCCTTGCCTTTACTATGGGGAACCTGACTCATTCATAAGGAAACTTGGTCTTACATTGGTCTTGGTCTCTTCTGGTTATAGCTGGATGCTGCTTTGCCTCTTGCCTGCTGTGAACAGATGTGCTTTTTGCATCTTGATCTTGCTGATAATTCCAGTTCAACATGCAGCTTTAGGGTATATTCTGATATATAACACTTGTGGGATAGATGATGGGAAGCAGTAGTTTTGATGCCCTCCAAAGGGCCTCAAAGTTTGCCATCAGTGTAAATATCCTTCCCTTTTTCCCTGTGATCTTTTTCTCCCTGTGGTCCCTGAGTTTCCATATTGGTTTATAAAGTGCAAACCCTTTAAATGGGAGGCTGGGGGAGGGATTGTCACCTTCTTCCTGTCTGCTTTGAATAAAGGAAAGGAGTGGGATTTGGACCTATGAAGCTATGGGCTACCTTGAGATGACCTGTGAAGCAATGATATTTTTATCATCCTATATACGTGGAGTTTGTATGCAGATAAAAACGTGTGAGGAAAATCTACCATAATTTTTGGGCTTGCTGCATTCTATTTTCTTTATGTGTTTTCAGCTTATGCCTTCCTCTGCTTCCTATCTTTTTATCCAGTTTGGAGAGAAAAATAATTTTTTGAAAATGTTACCTTGCTGTGACTCCCTGGACTCTTCTGAGGTGCTGTTTTGCCTCACTGATGGGTTTTCTTGTAGGTCTTCCTGCAAGCTCTGCCAGAGAGAACTGGGAGTCAGGTACTGGTGCTTGCAAGGTGCCTCTCAAAGTTGTGACAAATCCTTCTGGGTTTTTTGTTCTGTGATTGTTTCATTTACTTTGGAAAAGACTAGATTGATTTCCCTGGGGCTGCCAGTCCTAGAGGAGTAAAGAAACTGAGCTCTGGCGGCACTTGCTATTCAGTCTAGATATTGCTATTGCTATTAAAAGATAAAATTTATAAATCATTGCTCAGCATGGTGGAAAGGAGTGATGGAAAGGAGCATGTTGTACTTTAGTCTACCTGTGGTAGGGGCATCATTGTCATCATATAGGAGATGCTGTAGGACTTCTGCAGGTTTTATGAAACCTGTTTTAAACATGAATAATTGGTTATGAAGATGGCATATTACAAATGGAGAAATAAAAGGTATGGTGCAAACTTGCAGTTGAAGATTCCCAGAAATTATTCTTCAAGTTTTTTTTTAATAAAGCCTGCTGCTGTTCTTGCTTTCTAATTCTTTTCTATCTAGGGAGAGCAGAGTGAGGTTCCTGGCTTGAATTCTTGAATTAAATTATTGAAATTAATTCTTGAATTAAAGCAGATAAACCTACAGAGGGAAAAAGAAAGGTGTAGAGAACCAGAGAAACTGCTCTAGTGGCCTTGAACAATGCTGGAAATAGACTGCTGCTCTTGCAGTAGCTGCTGGTACGTGAATAGATGCAGTATTTACCTTAAAGCAAGCAAGCTATTCCTGCTGAAGGAGGCAGAGCTTAGGAGAAGGTATGTGTGTAATCTGTGTCGGGCATGGCAAAGTATATACTTTTTCACAGGATGATCTGGACATGAACTGCACAACTTTAACCTCATTGCTATAGTCATCAGCCTTTACAGTCTGCCCTGAGATGAAATATTAGAAACACAAGACTTAACGCAGACTATGAGATAATTGTATTTAGACCTTTAAAAAACTGAAAAGTTAGCAAGCCAACAAGACTGAGTGTATTAAAGTGTAGGCATCATGTTCCAAACTTTTACAAAACTGACTGCTGTGTTATGCCAATGGAAAATTGGTTTAGCCCTCACTGACACTGACTGAGAATAAATGGCCCATTAGAATATAGGAATATAGAAGCTGGCTTTTCTTCCCCTTTCCCCTGCACAGCAAATCTGAATGACTCTTTAGAACAGTCATTTGGTAGAACCTTTATCCTGGTTGCTTGTAGACTTGAGGTATAAGTTAAGCATTTATCTGCCTAATTTAGATATATGAGCATAGCATACTGAGGCCTCAAACTGTAAATGTCACTAGGTTGGGTTATGGGTGGTGGTGGTTGTTGGTTTGTTTTTGTAGACCTGAGCTTCTGAAAACTTAGAGTATGAATCCCTTTAAAGCAGAAGAAGCTGTTCAGCCTAACTGATAAATTTGAAATTGTGTATCAGGTGTAATAGCAGGACTTGAGAAGGCCACAAAACAAATCTACCAGCCAAAAAGGACGATTATGGAATTATCTACATGGGCTCATTGAATCACATTAGAGGATAGTGGATAAAGTGCTGTCCTTTACCCTTGGCCCTTATCTCTTCCCCAAGTCAGAATTGATTTCTCTCTTGTCGCTCCTTACCACACTTTCTTATTCTTATGTATGAGACAAGAATTGCCTAGGAAACCAGTTAATGAAGGACTCTGTTCTAGGGCACAAGCATACCTGCTTTCCTAGGCTGGTCTTTGGGGAGCTGAATGATGCTTGATAATAAAATTACAAAAATAATTCAGCTTGCAAGGAACCCCGGAGGTAATCTGGTTCAGTGCAGACCAATTAGACCGGATTGTTCAGGACTGTATCCATTTCATTTTTTAATATATCCAAAGATGGAGATTCCACAACCTCTTCTGCTACTTGTTGCAATACTTGACCATCTTCATGCTAGAGGAAAAGCAATTTTGGTATCTAATTGGTATTTCTTGTCTGTCTGTGTCCATATTTTCTTGTCCCTCTTATCACTTGTCCCTCTTATTCTTGTCCTTGTATTATTCTATATCACATAGATCTATATCTTGTCTTGTCTTATTCTATTATCACATGTCCCTCTTATTCTTGCCCCATCTTCTCCATGCTTTCCCATTAGATAATTGAAGATAACAGAAATTTTCACCCCTACCCCTTGGCTTTCCTTTCTTAAGGGTGAAGAAGCTCAGTTCTCTCACCCTCTACTTGTACCTCATGTGCTTCAGGCTCCTGACTGTCTTGGTGACCTTCCACTGGATTTCTTATAGTGCATCTGTGTCTGTCTCGTATCAGGGAGGTAAACGTTGCATCCTCAACTGGATGCAATAATCCAGATGCAGCTTTACAGTTGCTGAACAGAGAGAAAGAATTGCTTCGTTTCCCTGAAAACTACCCTTTAAAATAGTATGCAGTTGGCCTCCCTGCCATAAGAGCACACTGCTGGCTTTTATTCAATTTGTTGTCTCCCAAGACTCCTGCATCTTTTTCTGCAAAGCTTCTTTCTAGTGTCAGCCTTCCTGCTTGTATTGTTGCATGGGGTGTTAGTCCATTCTTGGTGTGGGACTTTGCCTTTTATCTTCATTGGCTCCTGTAAGCCAGTCTGAATAGCGGCCCTGCTTGTCCACTATGCCGAAAGTCACTCTGTGCTGGTCATTAATAAGATACTAAACAGTATTGACCCTGGTAGCAATCTTGGAGAGACTCCTGTAGTCTCTACCAGCTGGGCTTTGTATACTGGCTACAAACCCTTTAAGAAATGGTTCAACCATTTTCCCACCCATCATTTGCTTACCAGTGCACTCCTTCCCAATTTGTCTGTATGGATTATGCAGGAGACTGTCAGAGGCCTTGCTAAAGTCAACTTATGCCACATCTTCTGCTGTTATCTTGTCTACAGAGCCAGCCTCTCATCAGATTAGTGCAATAGAATTTGTTCATAGTAGATCTATCTTTTTTTCCATATTCTTGTCCTCACCTGCCACCTTCTCTCTTGAAGAATGAGAAGCTCCACCATTTGGCCTCTAGATGGTTTGTTCCTGAGATTGGCTGTCTTTTCAAGCAGGAGAAATCCAAGGCGAATTTCTCCCCTTCACCCACCCCTTAGCACACCCAATTATTACTTTGGATGGCTCTACAGGCAAACTGTCTTCAGTTGGACTGACTTGATTAATTTGTTTTGGGAGATATCACAGATTCTATTTGTAACTAACCTTTTTGTGTTGGAGGAAGGAGTATGTGAGAGTGGTAGTGACACTTTGAGACTTGAATTGTTCACTGAATTTCCTCATGTGTCAGTGGCTGTCTTTGCTTGCAAAGTGACCTTAGCTTAACTGTTTCAAAATTTACCTGGCTTTAGTAAGATGGACACACTATGAAAGAATAATGGCCTTAGCTGAGCAGAGTAAACCATGTTAAAATCACAATTCATTATAAGTTTGTATTCAATTTTCAGATTGGGTGTCCTAAAGCTGACCTAACTTAAAGAAATGTTTTGGGGCTAGACAGCAAGATTCCAGAACAGCCCTGACTTACTACTGTGTTTGAAGAGCAAAAATAGGCTTTGCATTTTCCATGTGACCTTGGGCAAGATATCATAGATTTGTTGTGACTCATTTTTTTGAATATGTAATGGACTAATAGCAGTGCTCAGATTCTTATCAGGGTTGCAATGATATATCCACTAAAGATCATAAAATATACATATGGTCAAGTGGCGAACCATATGAATACTTTAGATAAATGATAATGTATCATTTTTCATTTCAGCTTCCCAGAATAGGTAGCGAGCTGGCAACTTAAGATGTATTTCCACACACGTCTGCTGTGCTGGCAGATTGTTATTGAGAAGTGATGTCCAGCTTCCCAACTTGCAGAGTCTGCCACCATCTTTGTGTTGGTGATGGTGTGGTCAGAGGCTGAAGTGGTCAACTTGCTGATTTTTACAGAAAATTTCATGCCCCCTTCCCAGATGAAATGCTGTTTTTCCGACAGGTCAGCTAATTCGACAATGATGTTGGTGCAGGGTAAGCTTGGTGTGGGAGAAGAAGTAGGAGCATGAGGTGAAGAGGAAGGTAGGTGGTCAGAAACATCTCTTGGTGGTTGCTGCCCTCTGGACAAAACAAAGTAACACCTTTGGGGTTGCATTTGGTTTCATCATGGCCTCTTACAGGCATGGCATCCTTTCTAGGCCTTCATCTCTTTTGGAAAAACCCAGACTCCCTGGGTGCAATGCTGTAGATTCTTGCAATGCACAGTATCTGAGGAGGGGTTACTTCAATTAACTGTAGCTTTGTCTCAAGGCAATGTCACTGTGAACCATTATCAAGCCAATTTTCAGAAAGCAAAATTCTACTTACTTGGGTCAGAAGCACTATAGAGAGAATGTTCTCCTAAATAACAAGAATATATTATTTCTCCTGATCAGCCTTCTGTTTTCTAGGTATGCAGCATGCTTGTACCTTTCTAGGTACTCCAGCATGCTTGGACATTCTTAGATTCAGAATATTCATCAGGTAGAAAAGATGATGTAGAAATGCAGAATCCTGATCTGGTGGCTCTAACTTTCAAGAATTTCGTGCACGCTTTTAAAGTATATTTGTTTAGACTCTTCCTGAATTTCCTTAAAGTATGTATGTTTAGACTCCTTCAGTAACAGAGAAATGCAGACATGTTGTAATTGTTGTTCTTATATTTGAGAATAAGGGAAATTTTGTAGGTATCTGTGGTGCATACAGACGAACCTCTGAACTGTTCTCTACTTTAATACCATATAGGAAAGTATTGAATGCAGCCAAAACTTTGGTCAGGGGTTCTGCTTGGGGAATAAATGGTGTAAATAAGCTTGTTTTGCTAAATAACTTTCTTAAGAATTCTGGAAGATAATCAGTAGTGGGGGAATAAGGAGGAGAAAGAAAAGGTGTAGGAGAAATCTGGAAACCTGTGGTCTGAAGGGAGAGGAAGCTGAAGGCATGTTTGGGGACAAAGCTCCTGCAGGTGGGTTCACTTCTGTGCCTGGCACTTTTAGGCTTCAGCTTATTCAGAAGCAGGCATTGAGCACTGCTGTGCCCTGACCCCTGGAGTGGTCACTTGTGCAGTATTAACAGGAGGAAAATCCCGCCAGTCAGTTTGACCCAGCTCCTGCAGGGAATCTGTTTTGTGCAGCTTGTTGGTTCCCATCCCTTAAATGCATCTGGGTGCAAATCCAAACAGCCGTGTGGGGGTTAGGGGAATTTGCCGTATCAACACGTGGTGAGGAGGAGTCTGACTGCTCGCCTCAGAAAGCTGATGCTGTGAGGACAGGGGCTGCACTGAAGCGGTGCCACCCTATGCTATGGGATTGTCACTGTTGTGGCCTTGTGGACTCCATGTGCCTCTTACCCTGGCGTCTGGAGCGTGACTTGTAGCTTGTGGTAGGTGTGGAATCAAATCCTCAAAGACGTGAGCACAGCACGGTGTGTGGAAGTTCATATACATGGCTCTGTGTCTATAAAAGCAAAACATCGATTCATTTCATTTTGCTCAAGTAACTGGAGTAATTATTTAGAACAACAAGCAGTCTGATGCATAGTTAGAAAAAAACCTGCATATGCAGACAACATAACAGATCTATTGAGTAATAGCAATTGAAGTGGTGCAAAGCTACTGAAAAGGAATACATGTAATAGCTATGTCTTACACAGCCCTTCCTCAGAATGTAAAGGTTATTTTTCAGGGAAACATAAAGATTAGAAAGAAAAATGGGGTGATAAAAGCTGATGGCAAGTATATGCAGAACTTTATTACATGTTGTATAACTGGATCACTGGAAACAGTCCCACAAAAATATATTCTTAAGTAAATCACAGAAAGAAGTAAAAGGAGCATGAAGAGTTCACATAGTAGATGCTTATGTCCCAAGGTGATATTAACTGAGTGCAATAATTATAGATGATGTTACCTTTTAAGCTTCAGAGTAAGAATGAAAATAAGTGGCTACCGGTATGAAACATTTTAGAACTTATTTTTCTGTCTTTCATTTTCCCTTTCTAAAATTATGACCCTTTTATCCAGTCTTTTTCATTACAGTTTGTATAAAAGAAATGAAATAACATTGTTTCCAAGTCCCTGTGGATTATTAATACATCATTTCTTTATAAGCTTAGCTTTACTGATTTAATTTCAACTAAGCTAAAGAAGTTCAGTTCAGAGAAAGTGCTGCTTCTTGTGCACAAATATAGCCTGCGGTATAATTGCATTAGGGTTATCAAATAAAGGAGGAACACAAATTTTCTCTCCTAGAATATAATGCAAGTTTATCCTTACAATTGATGTGTTTTATCTGGTCGGCTGCCTAATTTTTCTGTCTCCTTGTGCCTCTTCTTTAGGACATAATCTAGAGCCACTGAAAAGTTGCTATTGATTCCAGTGAACTTGGCATCAAGGTCTTAAAATTCTCAATTTTAAGCTTTGCAGGAAGAAATGTTGATGGCTTATGCAGTGCTGATTACTGTGAAGACCTTTTTTTGAGATCTTTGGTCTGTGCTTCATTAATGATTGTATATTTAGCACAGAAACATTGAAACTATTTTTGTAAAGTAGACTGTAGTGTTGTGTTAAAATTGCTTGAGGGTTGTGTGTGTTTTTCAATTTAAGCATTAATGTGCAGCTATATGCTTATGGTGTATATTTTCTTCTATAATAGAAAGAAGAAAAACTGCATAACAAGAGCCATGTTTCATGTAAGCTATAAAACAGAAACCTCACATAATTAAATGATGTTTTTGCAGAAAATTAATATTAAACTTTTGCATTTTGTCCATCAGGAAATGCTTTTTGATCCAAGCAGGACATACGCTTTTAAATAGTGTTGGAAATAAGCAATGCACTTCTGTGAGTATGTAAGTACTGTTTCATGGTTTCAAGACATAAGCAAGTACTGTTTCACAGTTTTAAAAAAGAAAAGGTGACAAAGATCAACTGATCTGCCTTCTTTCTACCTCTTCAGAAACCTTGAGCTTACAGGGTGGTTTGCTATTTAAGTTTTGCTCTGCTTGTCATCTGGGACCTAGTGCTTCTAGTGCCTGCAGATCAGGTGTTCTGCAGAATAGACAGCTGTTGTGTGCAGTGTATGAGGGACTGTATGAATCTGAGTATAGATGTGAGGAATGCACTTGTTTTCCTTGGCTGGTTAATGATATAATCTTATCTTTGTTTTCTGGAAACTGAAGTTACTGAGTCAACATTTTTCAGTCAGATGCTGAGAAAGAAACTTTGTTTTATTTTTTTAAAGAATCATTGTCTATCAGCAATCTAGTTCTTGTCCAGATAAGACTAGGTGAATTGCATGGACACAGTGCCTCCCAGGAGGCTTACTGCTCAGCTTGGGTGATAAGTTATGGTGAGTGTGTTTGGCTTATGAAGCCTATGATAGCACGTAGGTGTCTATGGTTGATATTTTGGTTCTGGTAGCAATGAAAGTGTAGAGACATGGCCATGAGGCTATGACATGAATAACTTTCCAGAGACGTGATAGATTAGACTTGTCTTCATAGATCATTTAAGCCAAGCTGATTGGATGTCAAGCTCACTGTGTGATTGAGTTGTTTTTTTGTAAAGGCAATATGGATGTATTCCAGTTCTATGAGAGTGGAAATGATCTCAAACAAGTAGAGAAAGTAGGAGGTTGCACTCTTATTTTTAACTACGTTATTACTGTATAATGCTGTAGTACTATATATTTGTGGTGAATACTGTTCTTTACTGAGATTAATGCCTCTTGTGTGGTATAGAGCATGAATAGTGAGAAACAGATCTTTCCTAAAAGCTAAGAAGAAAAAATAAAGGCACAAAATGACAATTTGAAATTGAAATGAATTCTCCACCTCCCAGATCAGTGTCCTAGCCACTATATTTCAATTTTTGGCTTGTCCTTTTTAATTGTAAGTGTCTCTACCAGGAGACACCCTGGCCCTGGTTTTCGTCTGTCCCTGACATTTGCACAGACTATGTCTATGTTAGCAAATAGTGGAGATTAATAGAAGCAGATCTATAGAGCAAAGGATTTAGTGCTGTAGACTGGGCATTGATAATATACATGTTTTGGAGGTTTAAACAGGATTAGCTCTAGTCTCGTTCCTTTCCCTGAATATCTGTAACAAGCCTCTGAATATTAGTTTCGCTCCCAGAGCAAGTCTACAGGTTTAATTTAGTCTAGATAAGTCTTATTTGCTTGTTCTAAGACCATTCCAAGAAAAAAAAGCTAAGTGGAGTTGGTCAGGACTTTGATCTGGCAGATGTAAGAGTTTAGTGTGAATTACATATATTTGGTATGTAGTATTTTGCAAGTGATTCTCAGTCTTCCTTCCCTCCCCCGCCCCTTCCTTTCCCTGCCATTTGAAATCAAGTAATTTTGAACAGTAGAATTAAACTGCTTCTTCAGGCATGCACTAGTTTTGTGAGTCAGTAGCAGGAATTAATGTCAGTGTGATTTAATTGCAAGATTTCAGAAAGAGGAGGAGTTGGTCGTTGCTCAGCAGAGTTTTGCCCATCACCTGGGAAAGCCTGTTCTTAGTGTTTTGCATGTAAGCAAATCAGGATTTCATTAATGTAGAGGGGAGATTGGCTTTGTCATCCAGAGAGCCATTACCCATAGGAAAATGGGAGTTGCTTAAGACTTTCTGAAGTATGTAAGTTCCTCAGCCCTTAGTTTTTCCAAAAGTGATTTTTTTCTTGACAGTTCAGGCTCACAGTCTTCATCACGGCCATATTTTTTCAATGGTATAAACAAGTGAAATGCAGCTGAAACTGCTGTGGCAGTATGTGATAGACTGGCAAGGAATTTGGCAAAAAGAAAGGATGCCCAGGTCTTGAATTGGCTCTTGGGGCTAATTTGAAATACCTTAAAGTCATTTGATGATTAAACCATTAATGAACTTAAGCTGTGCCTTCAGTTCAGCTTGACCGGTAATAAGTTCATTAAGTTATTCATTACCCAACATTAAATTTCTGAGCAGTAGCTTTCAGCAATGCTGTAAAAATGTGAATATTAATCTAAATTACTATAAATGTCTGTTATGCATTTCTTCCTGCAGTATAATGACTGTACATGCCAGGCACACATTATAATCTTGCTCTGTTTTGTGCTTCTGTGCATAGTGTTTTTAGAGCTCTACTCAAGCACTTTCTGGCTGTTCAGTCACTTCCTGCTAGCCTGGAGAATACAGCCCCCAACCAGATCTCATCTTGTACATGTGTGCAGATAATTGTAGCTTTTTTTTTTTTTTTTTTTTTTGATGCTGCTTTATTGCTATTTCATTTCCAAAGCCAGTGAAGTTTTGGATGTAAAGAGCAAAGCTGAGAATATTCATGTGCTAGTTCACATCTGACTTTACTTTCATGTACTTCTCCATATTGTCGTTTAAATTATTATCAGCTCCATCTTCAATGGCTCAAGGAGATGGCAACATCATCCCTCATATTGGAGCCTTGCAATGGCATAATGCTACCCATGTTGTCCAGCCTGCTGCCCTCTTCCTTTCTCCTGGAATGAAAGTCTGTTGCAAAATACTTGGTATAATATCTTTCACAGACCTGCGGTGGGAAGAAATGTGGCTCTCCAACACCATGTTTTGTGTGCCCGTAAGATCAAAATCATTTCTACCAGCAGATTTTTTTTTATCTTGCTGTATGTATATTTGTTTTTAAGGATGTGGTCACTGGACTGACAGTTCTGTCCATCTTTCTATGTAGTGAGAGAACCTCTCAGTAGCCTTTTAAAAACACTGATTTTGCCACTAACAAGGCTTTTGACTTTGCTTTGCCATGGGCAGGAGCCCCCACACTACTTGGGATACTGATCTTTCCTTAATGGACTTTAAGTTTGGTAAAACCACTGAAAGACACCTTTGCTGTTCATCTCACTGTATTTGCTCACAAATAGCTTTGGGCAAAACCTCGGCTGCACTGTCCTCTTTTTGAGGAAAAAACAGCCTGTCCCTTAAATCCCTTTTTCCACTTTGGAGACATTTTTGTTTGAAGGAGTTGGCTCAGAAGTTGTGCTTTATTTATTTACTAGAAGCCTTTCAAAGATTGTATCACTGAGATCAATTCTTCACTGTTCTCACTAGCCCACTGAGCTGCAAGAACATCATCTGCTTCTTCCATCATTTTTTTTAGATATGCTGTCATTTCCAGGGCCATGTTTTGCTCAGCTATCTGACCGCTTGCTGTCTCCCTTCCCAAGATGTTACCTGGTTTTGCAGTCTATTGTTTATAGAATGTTCTCATAATCCTCCTCTTGCTTCTTCAGAAAGTTGTTTTCTAAGAGCATAGACAGAGCTTTTGAAGTACAGAAGTGTTTGTCCCTGCTGATCTTTACTATTTTGAGTGCCTTGTTCATCTCTGCTCTAGTACTGGCTAACACGTTTTCTTTGAGGTGATTTTTTCCGGGTCTTTTCTACTCTCTTGACTTTTTGCAATGCCTATAGCTCATGTGGTAACTTAAAAACATCTCTTTGCTGTTGCTGTTTTTCCTTTGGGGGAGCAGATACTGTTCTCTGATAACTGGAGCTACTTCGGTGCCTCAGATGGTTGTCCTGTTGTCCAGATTTCATTCCTGGGCTGAATACCACAGCATTTTAATTCCTTATTCCTTTAAGTCTGTCAGTGTTTCCACACTGTATCTTTGTAGTTCATCCTTCTGGCAGAGATTATTCTGGAGAAGAATGGTAGCTGCTGGCATGGCAGATCCAAATACCTATCGGCATTAAAGTGATAATCCTTGTTGCTTTTGTTCTGGTATCATGGCAAAGGTAATTCTAACCTCACCAATGTTGCTCAGCGCTGTGCGGGTCTCTTTCCTGGTCAGCCTGTGCTGGAATTGCATAGTGCATGGATTGACAGCTGTAGATTTGTAAAAGCTTGCAATTTGCCTCACTTCTTGGTCATGACTACTTTGGAGATGTGTTTAATCAGAACCACCTCCTTTCCTTGCTCTTCCTGTGTCTGGTACCTGAACAATGAGGTGTAGCTGTTTTTCAGTGCTCTTAGAATCACTCATTTTCCCAAGGACCAGATGGAGAGGTTCATGTGTGTTTCTGCGAAGTATAGTTGCCACTGAGCTAGTTACCCTGGAACAGTTTGGCACTCTCCTTGCCCTGCTGTTTGGGCTTGTGCTACCATGTCTGTCAGGTGCTCTGTTGTCACCCCAGACCATGATTCTCAGTCATCTGCTGCTTTCCTCTGCATTTTTTTTTTCACCATGTAATTTTACAGTAGAACCTTGTGGCTGTCTCTGGGCTTCCTCTGATGTTTCTGAGACCTGCCGCTCTAGTGGGTGTCTCTGTATCTGGCACCAGCTTTCTGGTGGCAGCTTTGGAATAGTGTTGTGATCAAGGCGGTCACAGGCTAAGGTGACCCTCGTGTGAGGTAACCTGGCAGTCACCCTGAGCCCGGGTGATCTCCTCTGCTTGAGTCACCTCTCAGACTTCTTGGCTCAGCAGTGGCAGCTTTGATCTATCTGCTGCTCCTTTCCTCTTCCAGACGAGTTTGAGTTTGGCATCGGGCAGACCACTGCAGCAAAATTAAATGTCTGTTATAATCCAGGAAAATTATATTACGTGTAATTTTACGTGGAAACAAAACCAAGTTACATCGACGCAGCTAATGTTGTTACATAGGATACCAAATTCATTAATAACGATTAGCTGATTTTTAAATTGGCAGTTTTTTCAGTGAATACGTTACGTAGGCTTTTTTTTTTTTGTGTGTGTGTGTATATATATATATATATATATATATAAACCCTACTGTTTTAAATAGTCAACAGCATATATTGCGATCCTTCTCTCATTCTTGCTTAGCTTAATCAAGTTAATTCAAGTGCTTCTTCTATGGTAATGATATGCTTCATTTTTCAGTATTTATTGTGCTCTGGGAAACTTGGGCCCTGGCGGTGCTGTACCCCCCCCTCGTGGTGAAAGAGAAACTAGTAGAAAAAGCCTGACAAAAATCTCCTGGAAAACAAAGGGAAGACGGGAGATGTGCTGATTTATATCAGCTGGCAAGCTTTTGCTTGCTGTTTTGAATTCTGGCAAGTATTTCTGTAGAAATAGTAGTTACTGGGGGAGTGCAGTGCTGAGAGAAGTTTTTCTCTGTAATGGGAATGTTTTGTTGGCTGATAAAGTATCGCGCTGTTAAGTGCAGTATTTTAAGACTACATGACATCATTGCTAACATACATGGCATGGGGAAGTGGGGGGGAAGTATTTTCCTTTGGAGGACTCTTTGGCCTTTTCTAAAAAAACAAAACAAAAAACCCTCTTGGGTCAGTTTGCGCTGGAAGGGTGCTTGGTGTGAGCAGCCTGTAAAGCTTACAAAGCCGTGCCATGTTAATATTTTGGTCAGTTGCTGTCTGACCCTTATGACCAAAACTTCAATTTCTTGAAGGCAAGACTCCCTAAACTGCTTTCTGCTTCACAGCTATCATTAGAGTTGTGTGGTGGTTTCAGTACCCATGCCCAGGAACGCGATGCTGCTCTGCCCAGTTCAGTTGTGCTGTGTGTCAGAGCAGTGTCATCCTCTCTGACCCTCTTGATGATGGTAAGGATGGGTGTCAGAAACTGCCCCCCGTCTTGGGGTGGTTCTGGGTCACTTGCCAGCTCCCCTATGGGTCCTCTGCACTACACTCGCAGCTCTGGCCCTCACTTGCCGTGGCTGCGAGTGAGGGTCTCATAGCTCTGTTTTTCTTTGTAAGCTCATGCACGCATGTGCCTATGAGGGAGGTCTTTGCTTCAGCTCTGCTTTGATGCTGTTCCCCAGCCGTGGCAGGCCTGCGTGGCTGGAGGCCGGTGCTGCCATGCGGCCCCCTCGCTGTGGCCCTTGGCAGGAGCAGCCCACAGAGCTGTTGTGTCTCCCTGCCCGGAGGGGATTTCCTTGTGCACGGCCTGTGTATCACAGCAGAGCAGCCAGCCTTGCTTCCAGGCGGCTGGACTCTGGGAGGCAGCACTCCTATGTGCTTTCAGCTGCGTCTGTTAGATAGGAAAGATGTGTTGTTTTAATTTTTTTATTTAAGCATGATGGCATTTCTCCTGTAGTTGTTCGCACCTCTAAAATACCCTGTCGGCTTTTCGCCAAGTGACGGAAAAAATTCTCTGTGAGCCTTGTAAGCCGTGTTTGGTCTTGATGACGGTGAACACCCATCATCCTCTATGTATTAGCACTAGCCATTTAACTAGCAGACATCTGCTGTGCACAGGGCCATGCACCATACTAGTTCATGACTGTGAACTCGCACATCGTTTTAGAGCTGTGTAGTACAGGCAGTCTTTAGCAAACCATTAAACATTTAGGGGTTTATTTCATCCCATGGCTACAGGTGAGTAGAGTTGTAAGCAAGCAGCCTCTGCTGCTTCCCTTCTACTTTGTTCATCTCTGCTCTACTTGGAACATCTAAATCTATGGATTGAGGGGGGGAAAAGAGAGATGGGGAACCAGGATGAGTTTCTTATTTTTTACAAGTAGGATTTTCTGTTAAAGTTGTGTTTGGTGTGGGCCCAGGAGAACTTAAACTTCTGCTTGTCACTTCAGAACATCAACTGGCATGCATGAGGCTATGCTTCTATGTTATTCCTCCCAGAGCATAGGACTTAGATATCAACAAAACTTTCAACGAAATCTATTGAATCATCTGAGAGAGGATGTAGCTCATTTTATGGTCTTACTGTGGAGTGAAATATTGTTCCCTGCGAGGAAGAGTAGCACTCGACATTTGTTTTTGTTTTGTGCTAACAGCTAAATTTTTATATTCAGCATACCTAAGAGAAGAAACAGATCTGGACCCATTGCTGCTGTTCTCCTCCACTCTAGCTTGCTTGCTTGCTCTTTATCCCTTTCTTGCTGTGTGTGCCCGACTTTGCACTCTTCTTTCTACCTCTCTTCCTCTCTTCTTCTACTTAATAAAATTAAGTAGTGGGAAAGCATACTGATAGTGGAAAAGCTTTGTCATTTGGCTTTGGCTGGTTTAGATTTTTGGAGGCATGGTAAAATCCTGTGCTTCTGAGTCTGTGTTCAGGTGATTTTATTTTTATTTATTTATTTTGTTAGCACTGAAAGAACAATATTTTATGGATTTGCACGCAGGATGCACTTCAGAAATATTGTTTCATAACTATCCTAGAGAAACCTACTTCTCTGAAACAAAATTTTTGATTTTGCAAAACTAATTGGGTTAGTGACAGCTAAAATCTACAAACAGCCAGGATGTTAGAGAGAGCCAGGGAGATCTTATTTTGAAGTAATGGGGCTGGTGAAAAGGACCCTAATAAATGAGGAAGGTTCTGTCTGAAGCACAGTCTTGACATTTGTTGTGTTAAAGTATTGTCCTCGTAAAATAGGAACACAGGTCTGTCTTTCTGAGTAGTAGGTCTGGTTGCTCTGGTTATCTTTTAGGCTCCTATGCAGAAACATTGGAAGCAAAGAGACTGTTCAATCCTTCCTCCCATCTTGCCATCAAACCCCCATTTTTAACTGGCATTCTGCATCTAATAAGACTTGACACACAATTCCAGAATTCTAATGTTCAAGACAGACAAACTCCCACATACTTAGGCCAGGATTTTAATCTGTTTGGATGCCTAAAGATTTTGAAAAGCTGTTGTGTGCTTGTTTGTTCCTTTCCCACTCCTGATGAAATGGAATATGTTTTAAATGGGGAAGTGTATGCTGCTGTTCTGTATAGATCCCTTTTATGATGGATTTAGACTTTTTCTAGATGTTTGCGAGAGGGAACAGGAAAAATGTTTATTTTATGAATTTATTAAATAATTCTGAGTCTTTGGTTGATAAGTTTCCTGGCCTTTGTAGTTATTTTTTGAGGTTTTATATTTGGGTTCATTTACTGACTTTTAGAATTCCTGGAGTCTTATGTGCTGGCACATAGTTTTTGCCCTGTGAAGCCAAATACAACAGCATGGGTCCACTTACCCATTATAATTATGATTTCACTTTAGTTGTTTGTAGGAAGATGTCTTTGGATCTTTCCATTATTTGTTAGAAACTATGGGGGAAGGCAGTGCTGCTCCTTAATGTGAAGTGCAATTTGGATAGGATTGATTTCTTGGAGTACACTCCCCAAAAATACTTGTCATGCCTTGCAGCAGCCCCAGCAGATCCAAAGCAATTTAACAGATCTGCATTTAAGTTTTTCAGGACTTTTAATTTCACTGAAAAATCAAAATACTTTTCTTTTTTTCCTCAATTCTGTCTTAAGATAGAATTTGAATGTCTGAAAGGCAAGAGCTTCTACTCAGTTCTTTGGTAATGTGGATGTTTGATACCATTTTAATGCAGGCAAGGTTCCCTCCTTGCAGGCTGAGGGCTCTAACATGTAATTTTATATGCTGAAAAGAACATAAATGCAATGAAGGCAAGAATAGAGCTGACAAAACACAAGTGCTTTTACTTCAAATCCAACTTGGATTTTGTCAAACAGCTCGTCATGTTTTCCTTAATCATCTAGAGCATTCAGAGAACTCCATGTGTCATTGGAAAGATCATTGCTTATAGAAACCTCTCTAAATAAGTGTTTTTAACACAGTGTCTGTTAACCACATTTCAGTAGATGATTAGAGAAAGTTAAAGGTTACACTTGAGAACTTAATCCTAACTTTAAACTAGCCTCTGACGCATGAGACATGACAGTTAATCTATTGAGAAAGAGGAAAAGCTGGAAAATACATACTTACTCCTGAGTGAGAGGACTGTGAGCGGTCAGTACAGTATTAAGGGTTTTAACCCAAACTTGAGGAGGTGAGATTTCATCTTTTAAAGAGAAAATTTCATAAACCTATACAGAAAACTTCAACTTTCATTTGCTTGCAGGTCCCCCCCACCTCCCCCAGTCACAATAATTTCAAGGTTTGTTTGGATGAAAAAAGTTGAGGTTTACACTGAATATATATTGTTATACCAGCATATGATTTTTTTTCCCATGTGGTAACAACAATGTGTTTGTTGGAACATACTTAAGGTAAACTGAAAAAGGTGCCCTTCTGAAGCAAGAGTACTAATGTTTAAAGCAAATCAATTAACTTGAATGTTTTTTTATATACCTTTATAGTTGGATGGTCCTGTTCATTTTATATAGACATATCTTTTAATTGAAATCAGGAGATGATGTTTATATTTGAATTTGGAAGGTGTATGTTCTAAATATGAGAAGACCTGTAACAATTTGTTCTGAGAAATATAGTTGGAAAATTATAGAGAGCTATAGTTGGAAAAGACCTTCAAGACTGAGTGCAACCATCTTTAGGTGGAAAGCAATATATATATTTAAAAAGTAAGAAAGAAAAAATCCTCCCAAAGTGGTTTGTTGCAGTTGAGCTCTTTCACAAACTCATCTGCTGAGTATCAGGGATACCGCAGTGAAGCAGAACTATTAAGAGGAAGCCTTGCATGTCTGCAGGAGCCACTTGCTGCGCTTCTCCATCAGAAGATGGAGCAGTGGGCAGTGCCCAGGGCAGCTCCTCTGCTCCAAAGTCCCTGGCTTCCTGCCTACATGGTGAAAGCAGTGCCTATATCCATTTGCTTTAACAGGCCAGCTATCTTGGATGCTGTTGTCCACTCTTGTGTTGACATTCTCCCTTGGTTTCCAAGAGCTTCTTTTCTCTGATTATTACCTTCTGTCTTCTTAATCATTCTTTCAAAGCCCATTTCAGAGGACTCTGCTTATTTCTACTCTTGCTGTGTTTTGAAAAGGCCTTGAATGATGGTCCCTTTATGTTCATTTACCCAGATAATCTCATCTGCAAATATAATTTAAACTGGATCTCTGTCATGAAAGCATGCCAATACATTTCTTTATTCCAGGCCTTTCTTCTTCAGCCAGAACTGGAGAGACCTTTGTATGAATACCTAGCAATTGGCTTAAGCTCAGCAGGGCTAAACAGAGTTCCTGTAGATTCTCCTACTGCTTTCCTGTCGCTCTGGAAAACCTGATTCTGTCTGACCTAATCCTGTCATGGTGTCCACTACACAGGTATCATTTTGTACTTTTCAATTTTCTCTATATTCTGGCCTCAAAAATAAATTTCAGTGTTTTTGATGTCTTATATCTTCTTCTATATAATTTTGAAAATAAGGTCATTTGTGAACAAGCAACAGAACTTTTCATGCAATTTTTATTCAGCTTGCACAATGATTAGTCCAACATTCCTACAATCTTCAAATCATTCTTGTGCTCTCACAGCCATTCAAACAGGTCCTGTGAAATCATTACTATAATCTGTTGCAAAGAGAAGATTGGAAAAGTATTGTTGTCTCTTCAGAATTTGTCTTCTCTTCTTGCACTGACCATAGTTGTGGTGTTTTTTTTTTTTTTTTTTTTTGACTTCTATAACATCCCCTTCATGGGGGAAACATCAACTCTATCATCCTGTCCTTAAAATACTGGACACTCGCACTTGTGCTCGCTCAGCGCAGTGATGTGTCTGCTCCTTGAGCGCACCTCCTGGTGTCACTGCTGGTATAAGGCTTTTTTCATTTTAACCAAGTAATTAATGACAGTTACAGAATGGCAGAGCAGCTTTCTGTGTGCCTCTTTCTGAGGGGACGCAGGAGTGAAATGTGTAGTAGAAGTGCTGGTTGGTTATTTCAGCTCTTCAGAACTTTATGCATCCCCTTCACTAGGGAAAGATGCCTGAAAAATATCCAGCAAAGAGCAATCCTATTGCAAATGAAAAATGCTCTTTGCTAATCTGCAAGGGTATTTGGCTGTCTTGCAAAAACACTGTGTGTTTTGGCAAAGTTAGGAGCTTTGGCTTAGGAAGATCCATGTTTGGAATAACAGGGTGTGTTGCAAGTCAAGATTCAGGTATCTTGGCAGAGCTGTATGCGTAATCTGGCATGATGCCTGTCTGCACTGTGCCTAGCTGTAGCAAGTGCTGAAGTCCCTTGTGAACAATATATGAATCTCATTTTGGAGGAGGGAGGGGAAAAAAAAAAAAGAGGAGGAGGGAAGACGGAGCCAGGATTTATTTTAACATTTAGAGGATATAAAAAACAAGTGTCAAGAAGCAAAATATTTTTATGAAGCATTCTGTGCAAATTCTGCAACTTCTTGTTGCAAACCTCTTTTATCGCTTGGATTGGCTGATTTCCAAAGCATCAAGGCTAGAAATTGAAGGACTGAAATATAATCAGTGGTGATACATTTTAACCACATAAAACATTCTCTGCCTCCCAAGCCTCGGGTGTCTCTAGTAAGCAGTGCAACAGCTCCTTGCTTCTGCACTCCTGACGGGGGAAATACTGGATCAGAATGGTAAGAAGCTGTTTAGTTTTCACCAGATCTAGATCGATACTTTGAAAAGAATGTTTAAAAGCTGCTGATGAAATTAGTAGGGAGCAGTATTTAAACCATATAGCCAGTGTCTACGATGCAGTGGCATTATAAATGTTTTGTGGGAAGAGATCAGCAAAGCAAGTTGGTGACAAATATCTCTGGCACAGAATATGTTGTGCAGCTTATATAAAGTCTTTTAAAATTTGAAAACAATGACTGAAATTTAATGTAAAATGTGAGCTTGCCTAGTGGTTCATTTGCAGGATGATAATTGCATTAGCTTTTATTATAGTTTTGCATTAGTAACAACTGGCACAGATGATATACATACAAATATAAATAAAAATCTATGGCGATTGCTTATACTGGCTGTATGTTTATGTGTTTTCTTTGTTGTTTGTTGTTTTTAGGAAGAAATATAAATGCTCTGTACAAAGAAATATGCAGATTTCTTTGTGATTGAGAGCCACAGAGACTTTATTTTTCTGTGTTTTCCCTCTATGAAGACCTGTTAGTTACATTGCATTTCTCTGCTGTAATTGCTGGGTGGGGTAAATAACCAAGTAAAACTTTTTTGGGACAGTGATTTTATTCAAAGTAACAATATAAAACCACTTCTATTATTTTAATAGAATATTATAAAATTCATAAATGTAAAATTTGAAAATATTGTGAATCAACACCAATGTTGTTAGTAATTTAAACAGTGCCTGGAGATGCTATAAAAACATTTATTAGTGGTTTTCTAGGTGTTAAGCATTTGGTGAGGGAATGCAAATGTTGAGGATGTTTACCGTATACATTAGAGGCAAGAGTCATTCTCAAGACTGTGCTTGATGCATATTTCAATAAGAAAAAAATAACCATCTCCTGTATGGGAACTCAGCCATTCATTTTAAGTGCGTACCAGAGTCCAGGAATATATTGATTATGAAATTATAGTACATCAGGGTGAAAAGAAAACAAATCACTGAAATCTGAAGAGTACTGAAATATGCTTACTTGACAGCCCAGCTGATGTGTGGGAAATTATTCTTTTTGTGATTCAAATGGAAGAGGAGAATTTTAGAAGAGTAACTATGGGAATTTGAAAAGTGCACAGCAGATGTGAAACTGCCTGATTTAGTGTTTTTCATTTCTCTTATTTATTGTTGCTCAGCAATCTGAAAAAAAATAGAATGTAAGAACTGGAACTATCACTGACGCTTTTTGATCCTTTTCTATACTAAGTGATTTCACAGAATGGCAAGAAATACAACACAAGTGAATTATGATAGAGTAAACTGTTATCTTGGGCTATTACAAATTCTGACTGTAAACAAAATTCAAGAACTAAAGACATATGCTTTCCTTTTCAGTATGGAACATAGAGTAGGAAATCTTTAACTGGAGATCAGACTCTAAGTTTCATGGAAGTTTCAGAGTGTTTAATTCTTGACAAAAAATACCCAATGCATGAAGTATCCAGAAAACACTGCTATGATACTGAAGGGACTTCAGTATAACTTCATTATGAGAAAACGGTGTGCACATAGTTGATGTATACCCTTATATATCCTCTTTTATTATTTGTTAAGCTTAGTGATTACAATAGGAAAAAGCAGCCAGTCACCAGTGTTTTCCTGGCTGCTGTATCTTGTATATAAACATTCCAGGTGCCCGATTCCTTAGCATGTCTGCATTTGACTTGCATAGGGACTTCAGCTGCAGAAAATGAAGGAAAACAACAGAACATATTTCTCTGGTCTGCTTGCTCAGATAAAGTTTAAGCCAAACTAAACTTGTCTTGTTTCCTGCTTGGATTAATTAGTTAACTAGCGTAGTTAGTTCCCACGATATCTATTTCTTTTAGTTTTGATTGCCTAGATAAAGGTGATTAGGAGGAGAAAAGCAACCCCTTTCCTACACAGCTGGAAAAAGTATCCTTAGTAGCAATCACCTATATAATAAATGGCATAGCGAGTCCAAGTGGCATTGTCGCTTTCTTAAACTCTTAAAATGATGCACTTTCTTTCAGAATGTGAATTCTTAACGGATTTATTGAGGTCACAGCAAACTATCAAATGCTTTGGATAACTTTATTCAAAGTATTTTTTTCTGCTAAGCCTAAGGAGCAAAAGTAATTTTGCAAATCATGTGCCAACCTCCCTTGAAAAACTTGCAAACTGGAAAGTTACTGCACTGCTAACTTTTAAGGAAATATCCTCTGGCATTAGTGCAGGGGATAACAACTTTGTCTTGTTACTAATGCAAAATTTAAAAAACTTACTTAATAGTTGGATGCAGTGTTTCTACAATATATCTAGAAATGCATTTAGATTAAATACTTTTCATCTCAGTGACTAAATAGAAGTCTGATAATCCTGAAGCCTGAAAATGTAATCCTCTATTTAGAGAAATTTACTGCAAATATAAAAATGAGGAAGGAATAAGGAGGCAAGTGAGGGAATAAGAAGAATGCGGTTCTGACCTGCAATGAATTTAGCTCAAGACTTGATTATATTTTCGGATTTTACTGTTTTGTTTTTTTCCATTGTTCTCCTGACACTTTCTTGGCTAAAAATACTGTTTGTTCATTCTGGAGTGGCCTTTTTGGCTTTAATAATGCTACTACTGAACAAGTATGGAAGGATTTAAAAAGAATCTGATGTTTGTTAATTTTTTTTGTTTGGACTGAGATGGCTTTGAGTAGCAGAGTAGGACCAGATGATCTTCAGATCATCTGACTACTCTAATTTTGTGAAATGCTCCTTTGAGGGATATCTCAGTATAGCTTTGTCAAACCGCACAGTGTGTGTGCCCTCAGTAGTAACTTGCACGCCTCAACCAGCTTTTGGCACGCTTTTGTTCAGGTGATGTGCCATAGCTGTGCGACAGGCTGTTCACCTCACCAGTAAGCCATACATCAAGTGGAATTCACCCTTGCATGATCCATAAATCTTGTTTGTGGAGAAGAGGGGAAAAGATGCCCCCTGTCAGCGTTAATTGAAGCATAATGATGACATATCTCCCAGAATCTACTTTAAGTGTATTCATAATAAGCCTTGTTTTGAAATCTCAACATGCTTGTTTATGGAGCCTGGATCCTTTCCGTGAACAAAATAGGAAAGGAAGCAAAATTTATGCAAGGATTCCCAAACTGACTTTTTTTTTCTTTTGGAAAACTGTTTCTTTCATTCATTACCAATATACTCTGTAGATGAGATTTTGCACACTGAAATCCGTGCTTTAAACTTGCAGTTACACTGGCAGTGCACCTTAAAAGGAGTTGCTTTTAGGAAGCTATAAATTATTTGCTGTGGTTTACATAATGTATTAGGAAGCCTGCTGCATCTGTGTTCAAGATGGGCTTTTATTCCTTCATCCATGCAGCAGCTAAGGAAACTATTGAAAAGGTGTGTGTTTAGTCTCAGCCTGCCCTGCAGACTGGGGTTCTTTTGTTGAAAGTGAAGGTCCAGGAAAATGAAGGTGGGAAAAGGTCAATCTGGTCTCTAGCTGAAATAATTCATGGGACAACTTCCTGAGTAATAGAGCTATAGCTGGATAATATACATTTTTCTGCCTCTTGTTAATGCTCCTATTAGAAAATTTGCAATAAAATCTTTCGTGTGTTCATCTTTTGACTGACTTTTTGCTGCACATATCATGGTCCTCATACTCATTAAGAATAATGGCCCTAAAATATCAGGGTTTAAACTCACTGTGGACCTTCTGTATAAAAGTTTGGGATAAGAATACAGGATGCTAACAACTGTATACTGATTCAATAGTTTGCAGAGGTAGGAGGAACCAGTTAAGAAGCTGTGCTCTGAAGCATGTGTTTCTAGTGCTTGCATAGGGAGTGCTGTGGTCCAAACTGAGCCTGGATCCTGTAAGGTGGTTGCAGATGCAGTGCGGAGCTTGGTTGGGTTTCCAGGCTTGCTCTAGTGCAAAAAGCCCTGACGGGAATATATCATAACTAAAGGAAGTCTCCTGCACTTTGGTCTATTGTAAATCTCTGTTATTAAAAAAAAAAAAAATCTTAATGTGTTTTGCAATGTTGTGTTACCTGTGCAATCTGCAGAGTCAAACCTTGTAGTATCATCCAGTAATGGAGGGGAGAACTCAGAGGTGAGGCGAAACCACTACACTTCTGTTTCTAGTCCTATACCAGTATGGCTTTCCTAGTAGTTGTCATGGACCTAATTCAATAGTGCTAACATTTGGGTAGGTTGTAGATCATGTTTTGCAGCCCTTTCCCCCCCACACGATGGGAAGTGGCCTTCATCGCACAACTTCAATGCAACTGTCTTCCCGACCATGGAACAGAAAACAGTGCGTGTGTGTCAGCCTACCAGGCTAAGGGCTGCTGACATGGCCCTTCCTATGACTGGAAAGTGAGAGTCTTGTATTTTGGCCGCGTAGCAATCAAAATGATGTTTGGTCGTGTGAGGATTAAGGCTGAAGATTCATTTGTAAAAAATGGCAAGAGGAAGCATGCTGCAGGACTGCACTTCTGATTAACTCCCTTCCTGGGAATATGTTTTGTTGTGGTCTTTCCTGTTCAGAAAGAATAATCTGTGTAACAGGTTAGTGTTTTCATCAGCATTAATTCTTTAGCGAATTACTAAAGACTTGCAAGGATATGTACTTGATTTGGCCCAAACCTGCCATCTGGTGAACAAAGACAGCTGTTACTTGGGCTTCCAGTTCATTCAAGTAAGAGAAAGATCTTGCATTGAACCCCAAATTTAGCTTAGAAAAAAAGTTCCATCTTTTACTTTCATTGGAGAGTGTTGAAAAACTCCATGATGAAAAGTTCCCTTAAGTAAATTAGATTTGTTAGTTTCTTTTCTTACTGCGTAAAACTTGCTGTATGTGCTACCTGTTAATCTTTTTGATTGTCTGAAGGGACAGGAATGTAAAAAGAAACCTCTTTTGTGCTGGCATTCATTTCTCTGTTACACAGAATAGGCCACAAAAGCAGCACTTCTATCTCATAATTCTTCTACAGTGCAGGCAGAGAGGAAATCGGTTCCTTGCACATGCACAGCATGGGAAAACAGGATCTATGTGATACATGAATGCAATGAGCTGGGGATGTCACAGGCAGAATGCTTGGGTCTTTGCTAGCCTCTGTTTGATACAAAAGTGATCATGACCGATTCTCAGAAAGTTGGTAGTCGGCTATTTCTTCTCGGTGTGTTTGGGGCTGGCTGTGGGCTACATTTCTTCTGTCCACCCATGCCAGCTCTGGTGCTATGGTGGTCAGTGGGTGGTGGGGAGACCCCCTCTCTTCTAGATGCACCTTGTGCGTAGCTTCTGTTTCAAAGTCATCCATGTATTTGCCATTCAAAGCTAATGGCTTCAGAATGAGCTCCCAACAAGTTGCAGAAGAGCTTGGGAGATTTGGTTCTGGGGGATTCTGACTTAGTGATTCTGGTGGATTGAGGGTTTTAGTGTAAAAGTTGACAGATGATTGTTGTATTGCTAGATGCAGGAAAGACAGTGGCTATTATTCAGGCTAAGTATTTGGAAGGGGAGAAAAATACTGGATTATGGATGTAATTGGAGATGGAGCGAGCACACCTGCTCTAAGATTGCTGGTTCCTCCGATGCTGGCAATAACAAGGTTTGTAGTGTGCATGGTTGCATAAAACCATGTTTATTCTTGCCTTTTAAAAACAAAGCACAAATCAAGTTGTCTTCATGGGATTAAAAATGATATCCCTGCACTAAATGTGTATTTTAGTGTTTACCTATACTGGAACAATACTGCAGTCCAATAGGACATGCATGTATAGTTAAGTGATTGTAAAAAGAAACAAATTTGGAAAAATACGATTGTACAAGTGTTCAAAGTGGTGACAAATGAAAACTAGTTAAAAATACTATTTTTGATGCCAGAGAACATGCAACTTGATTGTGCTATAAAAGAAAATTTATTATGTGATATTTTAGAATTTATAAGCATATGACCTTATTACTTTAAAGTATGTAATCTTTTGTTTTGCTTATATTTCACCAAGCTCCTCAAATGCTGTAACTCTTCTATACATTTACTAGTTAAGTGGGTTTCACTATTACTTAAGTTCCCTTCCTAGTAAAAGGAAAAATTTAAAGTATTTGTAGAAGGATCTGAAGGGTGAATAAAGGTTGAAAGACTGCTAATACATGTTGGTGCAAGTTACCTTAATAGTCTTAGTGTTTGTAGCAGCCTTATGTATATTCTAGTGCAAGTTGCTGACTTGCTGTGGATCACTTTGACAGCCCCAAAAGAGTGAAATCCCCTCTATGATCTGTGTCAGGTAGTGGTGGTGGAGCACATATGCTATATGATTCCTTTCAGTGATGGAGAGGGAGCAAGTGCATTATTTAGGGACAGGGTAATTACATAGTTGTACGTAAACGATACCTGCAAGATGCTGTTTGAGAAAACACTTAATAGAAATTGATTATTATAAGGAGAAAAGGACTTTCTTCTTCAGAATAAGAGCAAATTTTGTTGATTTACTCTTTACATCTAGAGTTGTTGCCCTCTCCTCCTCCCCTGAGTAGTTCGTCTCCTATTTGTAAAGCAGTATTACTTATAATAACTTTTGTATCTTCAGAAAGGAATTAGACAACTATGTTTTGTTGTACTACTGGAATAATAATACAGAGCTAATACAGACCACTATTGCCTAAGTGGGTTTCTTAGGTTAAATCAGTTGCCGTTTATGGAAGTAAGGGAGCTATCAAAACTTTCCAAAGTCACAGTTTTCTCATCTATCTACTACACTTCAGAGTGTATAGGTGGTTGCTACTGTTATCAAACCACACCTATGTTTCTTTAAAAGTGTCTGAAAAGGTGACATTACTAGTTCATCCCTTGCTAGCTACTATCCTACCTAGAAAGTCCAGAATGACTGAGACAGCAAAGTCGAAAACAGAATAAGGCGGTTTTAGGGCTGAAGCTTACAAGTGCTAACTTACGGGCTATGGTGTGTTGTGTCTTTCCTCTGCAGGTAGTCACATAGGAGCTGCCTAGGATGGCTGAGGACGCCCAGGCCATCAGTCCTGGCTGGGTGCTGCTGAGCGGGTGTCCCCTGCCCAGGCCCTGCCTCATTTCCCCATGTCCTGCCCTTCTCCTTCTGACACTCATAAACATTTCTCTTTGCTATGAGATTGCTAGGCAAAGTTTTACTTGCAGGCCTAGCTTGAGAAGGGCAATTTTGCTTTACTGCTCCAAATAAGAATTATGTTGGACTATTGCAGTTGTCTTTGCCTGTTCTATACTGAGACAAAATATTATCTGGAGTTTACATACAGCTGAATATTCTTGCAGGTTTCATTATGAGCTCCAATGGGGGGGGGGGGAAGTTTTTGAAAGGCCTGTTTCAATATTTTAAGTATAATTAAAAATGGAAAATAAAATTGGAATGTCATAAAAATAGCTAAGTACTGAAGCAACTTGAGAGCCCAAGCAAGTCTTCTTGCAGCAAGAGTGTTTTTCGAGCAGAGGTTTAAATTGGCCCTGAATTTGATCAAAGTTGCCCATTTTGATGTTAGAAGAGCGACTCCCAGATGCACCAAAGCCCATTTATAGTCCTCAAAAGTGACATGTAAAGACTTAGATAACTCACTTTCCTTTGCATCATTTTTGCAGTATAAGGAGATTTCCTGAGACTTTTAAAAAGATTGGAGTTTTTCAGTTCAATCACCTGCTAGAATATAGTGGCTTTGGCAAACATTTATTTAATTGCAAGGAAGTTAGAGGTGCAGCACGCAGTAAGTGTGGGTAGACTTTTCCCCCAGGCGCCCTGTCCTGGGGGAGCAGAGACAGGGCTGAATGCAGAGGAAGCAGAGGGGACCCCAATGTGGCCACGTGCACCTGCGTGTGCAATATTGCTCCCTCTTCCCGTTTCACACCTTTATTAGCAAATATGAGGGCTTCAGCTCTTTTCTCACTTTGGCTTTCGGTTTTGATATGAAGTTTTGCACAGAAAACAGGGCAGAGCTTTTGACTAAATGGCATCGTAGCAATCAGAGGAAGGGAAGATCAATTTTATTAATTTGGGGAAGAAATCCTGATTGAAGGCATGGAGCTGAGTTTGTCAGGTTTAAGAGCATCCACAACCATGACCTACATAACTGTTTTCTTTGAAGTAGTTGCTGCTGTTTTACCAGCTAAAGTGAAATGAACAGCTCTATGGCAAATTGCTAGAATCTAGACAGGAAAACCCTATCTTGAGCTCAAATGTCTCTTTCAGTTTTAGTAGCGGCATGTGTGTTTTCTGTTGAGTATCTGATCTTAGACTGTTTTGTACATGTGTGTGTATTTTAAAACTAAAAGCATTACTTCTGAATGTACGGTGCTCTCTAGGGAGGTGGTTGCAGGGCATGGAAAGCCATGTTTTGTTTTAAATTTTTACTACCTTTAAGGCCTGACGCTCATTCAGCTGCAGTGAGGAGTATCTCATTTATTGGGTTATAAACACGCTTCTCTCAAATGCAAAAATAGTTGTTTCCTGGAGGAGGCTTGGAATGCACACTGCTGTACCTGACAGTTAATTAAAATTCAGTGTTGTTTGTTCTTGCTTAAATTAGTGGAAAAAAGCTTTGAGGAAACACCATGGAGAATAATGTTCTGAGGATTTCAAATTATTTTGAAAGATGAAAATTCCCATGACTCCATTCCTTAAAAAGCTGTAGCATAATTCAGATGCATCCCTGCCACCTGTCACTTTTTTTTTTGTTTTTGCATTTTAGAGTAGTTTCTCTTGTGTCTCTCTCATAAATAAATAACAAGAGTGAACTGCAGAGAGCTCCTGCTATTATTTCAAATTTTCTTAGCAGCTTTTTTGCTGAGTTCTTGTTTGTGAACTACATGCATGTACTATGCCTACTAAAGCAATGTAACCCACCCAGGCACACGTATACTGAGTCAGAATCGAGTCCTTTCATGAAGTTACACCAGGATTTGACTGATGTTGTTATACAGATATGGAAAAACATGCGTAATAACTGCTTGCAAACAAAATTTGAAATTAGTGCTTAGCCAGCCCCTACCATTTTCTTTATCTTATGCACAGCCTCCCACACGCAGGAAGATGCTAAAACTCGTATGAAAATCAGTTTTGAGCTATGGCAATTAGGTCTCCAGATGTCTGATGGTTTGGCTTAGAAAACAGCACAAGAGCTTATCTATTGCTGAAATAAAAGTGATTCAGAGGGACCAAAAGCTCTTTCATGATGGCCCATCTGCCAGGGTGCACGTCTCACTTTTCATGTGGTAAATAAGATTCTGGAGTAATTCTTTAAATCACTGCTGCAAAGCTCATTACGGAGATCTCAGGCTTGCTAATAGTGACAAATGGCAGGCATGCCAGACGGGCAAAGCCTGTGGAGCCGCACGCGGGGCTCGCGAGGCGGCCAGCGCCGTGTGTTTGTGCAGGATACTCAGCACTTGACCTGTGCCATTTCCCTGCCGCCCTTTAAAGAAACATGGGGATGCACACGGAGCGGGGTGGGAAGGGGAGTTTTCTGAGTCTCCTTGCTGAGTTTCTGCCAGCGCTTTCCCCCCTGCAAGTCAGACGCTTGGGTTTTAAGCTGTCCTTTCATGTTACGTTCCCGAGCATGGAGCAGCTTCAGGCTCGTGTTGAGCTGGGCAGCCTTCTCTTGTTGAAACGCTCTGCTTTGGAGCCTTACTGGGCTCGGGTTTTTGAAAGGTCACTTCCCAACCGGTCAGCATCGAGGGGGTGCTGACGTCTTTGCCAGACAAGCCCCTTGTATATGTTATGCTGAAGTCACAGCTAAGTGACTAATGCTCCGCAGACTGGCTTGGTGCCTCCAAACCTCCTGAGGGAGTGTAATAACTGCTGCACTCAGGACACCTGGAACGCATGCACCTCTTAAAAGATGAAATGTAAATTTCAGGGCCTAATTTTAAGCAGGCAAATGCTATCGTTTTGCCCTTGGTTACCCAGGAAACCAATTAATTACTATGCATTTGCTTCAGCAGTCTGTATGGCGCTTCTAAAACATTTTATTATAATTATTTTTCTTTTTAATGCCTTAAGCTAGTGTTTGTAGAAGAGGTTGGCTTGATAGCTCTGGCAAACGAAAGAGTCTGCCTGCCCACGGGTAATATGTGCTCCCAGGCAGCGGCAGTGCAAACTTCCTCCTGCTGCTCTGGCAGGTGACACCACTTTTCCGGAGGTAGGGAGATGGTGGTGGGATGAAGAGTTGGAGGAGGAGGTAATGTCCTCCTATTATCAGGTCTTGGTCCCCAAAATATGCAAATACTGCCAGGAAAAGTGACCTGCATTTTCCTTCCATCATATAAACCAGCTGGGCTGAAAACGTGATAAATTCAACCTCTGGGAGCATCCCTCAAGCCTGCGAGCATGTCACCAAGAGCGCAGCCTTGCTCGTCATGTCACACTGGAGCAGCTGATGACCAGCAAGCTCATGAAATTAGCGGAGTTTTTTTTTCTTAGAGCCGAGGTGGACGCATTTTCAAAGAGTCCTGGTGCTGAAGCCTTCAGCAAAAAGTCCTAGGTTGATATTTGCAGATGAGAAGTGAAAGGGAGAAATCTAGGAGCTCACTCTATGATGTTGTTTTCACAGTCAGTTGTGCTTTCCTTTCCGCTTGCCAACCAGAATACAGTTTCTCTTGCTGATGACTCTAGTGTATAATATCAGTCCTAATAACTACCAATCACATAGGAATCTGAAAAGATCACCTAGAAAATAGTCTTCTCAGATGAGTTGTGTAGTTGCTTTACAAATCGTTTACAGGTCTTTTGTTTCAGTTGGGTGGTAGCATGAAAATAATAGAATGACAGGGTCATTCTCTTTTTCTCTAAGAATAATTGTCAATTAGCAGATGTATTCAGAAAAATACTGAAGTAATAAGAATGGAACATAAATGTAATAAATTTTGATTTTGCAAATATATGCTCTAGTATGACTGAAAATTGAAACACTGAAGGAAGAGTCACATCATCTAAGTTCAATCATCTGGACTGAGCATCTCTGATCATTTTTGTTCAGAGAAGCTTCTGTAGTTCCTGGAGAGATCTTCCAAGAAGTCATGAAGACCCCGTCTGTTCAGGGTGTGCTTCCAGCATGGCTTGTACAATCCTGTTCAGGCTGTGTACCCTCCTTCAGGCTATGCAGCCCCATCCCTGTTCTTCAGCCATCACTATTGCTTATGGGATGAATTAGGTCAGGGAGCCAACTGGTTGAAAACTAACTGGGAATTTGGGTCTTTGGGGATGGAAGACACTGTCTGGAGGGGAGAGTTTGGCATGCTTAGGAAGGGTATGTGATTTGGCTTTTTAAAGACAGGAGTTCTATTAAGCAGAAGTGAAAATGTCAGGACTTTGACTAAAATAAAACACTAGAATTTATTCCCTGGTCGCTAAGGGAGAATTATTTTTCTTTGTCATTTTGAATCATTGATTTTTTTAAAAATCATGTCATACTTTTAAGTCCGTCATTTAGATTTTGAGGAAGAGCTGCAAGTTTTGCTAGTTTTTCTCTTGCAGACTGCACAATATAAGGATGCCTATATTAACAGTGCCTCGAAACCTGTCTTTCCAGTGTCTAGATTCAAGATTCATTGCTACATTTAGTGTTATTCTAAGAAATCCATGGTGTATTAAAGTTACTGTAACTGTGCTATTTCTGTTGATCTGAGTGCATGTTGCATCTTCTTAAGTGAGAAGCTGGGAGAGTGCATAGGAGAAAATGGCAAGCATCTTATATCTGAATTCGAATGTATTCTTCCTACCTGAGGAATTAGTGCTTTAGAAAACAAGGAAAAGTATGTTTGACTGTTACAATGCATTTAGGGGTTCTTAAGTTTTCAAAACAAATAATCTGGAAAAAATTTCCACGGTGAATTGTTACGTTTGCAGAAGTAAAGAAGATGGGTCTGTTACAGGGACTATGAAATGTGTTTAATAATTCAGATTGAGACCATTCTTTATAAAACTGTAAAAATTTCCATTTTTGAAAAATCTTATTAAACCTTGCTTTGCTGTAGTGTTATCTGACTTTTTGTTTTTTAAATCAATATATTAGTCTTTATGTTTGTGTAACCCCAGGTTTTATGTAACCAGTCCCATAGCCATGGCCTGGTAAACTTCGAAGTATTTGGGGAAGTGACGTAGATCATGTGTTTTTTGTCACCAGGTTGTTTGCCCACTGCAACGGGGTAGAAAGTGGCTAGACAGCACAAGAGAGCTGTTGAAATACTGTGGAGACTAAATTTACTCTGTTGAGGCTGGTCAAGAAAAGAGCCAGATGTTGCCCAGCTGCAATGCAGTGCCTACTTATGTGTCCCTTCCGTGCTCGCTGTCTGGAGACACATTTCACCTAGTTCATATAGTTAAAAGATGATGATAAATGGCTGTTATCTTCCTTATGTGATTTGTAAGTTGTTAATTCTATTATTTAGGAGAAATATTTACTGTTAGGGTCTTGTCAAACTTCTAGTGGAACTAGTTGGACCTTTTTTTTCACCTTAATGATCTGTCACCAGTGCCAGTAATTCAACTGTGCTTAATGGGAATTGCTTTACTGACTGACACCAAGTATGAGAGTTGTCCCATTTACTGAGAGTCATGCAAATCTTGGGTAGTTATACCCAGTTATAGATTTCACTCATTTTCCAATGATGATGCATATCTCTACCTTTTGTTACAATCACAGGCTATTCAAAACAGGTGAAAAACAATTTACAGGCTATTTAAAGTCTAAACGGATATAATTCTGTGGTCTAGATTTGTCTTCAGGTGACTGAGAAATAGCTAGAATAATAAATCTTTCACTACTATTTGTGAAAGAGGAGACAGCTATATAGCAAAAGTATGTGGAACCTTTGTTTATTCTTTGAGACTTATTTGTATTGTTGCTTGTATTTATATGAGATGCATCTACATGAAATTATATAAATTAACATGTATAAAGGACTTTTTTAATGATAAGTGACCATTACTTTTCTTAACCTGAATTTGTAAAATAGAAAGCAAATTTAAAAAAAAAATGGAATGTGGTCTTCATAAATGCAATGCACTTGCTGTTTGGAAGCTGTGCATTGACAGAGGACACATGGCAGTGTATGGGATTGGGGAGATCCAAGTTTTCATACATTAGCGAAGAAAAAGGATATCTCTCTGAACCTGTTGCTAATAGCTGGATTTAGATTGGTAGTATTGCTTTTCTGACAGATTGGATGGGATGTTCTTTGCATTACTTCAGACAGTGCTAATGCTAGCACTTTTTTATGTTGGAGTCTGTTTTCTAAATTCCTCTTGGTGCTGCTTATATGTAGCTTTTGCTCTTGTTTTTATTGAGGTCATTAATTTTGGTAAACCCAAGCCACACAAGTCTGTTAATACTGTCACAAATCCAAATAAAAATGGCTGTAAATTTTTAAAGTTATATGTAAAGTAGTGTCTGAACCTCTTCCTCCCTCTTACAGTACAATAAAATGTACTGAACAGCCTAGAGGCTGTTTTTTTAATATATTTGCTTTGTAATGGTGACTTAGATAAAACTGACAGATGAATGTTAATCCTCACTCTATACTCATTTGGAAGAGGAGAGAAACCTTGAGAAAGTCCTTCAGAATAGATATAGTAGTGCAAGTGTTGTGATTGATAAGAGTTCAGGCACACAAAAGCTTAACAATCTGCTACGTGAATGTGGAGTGTATGCTTAAATGGTAAATGCAAGGTAGTTCAACTTAACCTGCAGTGAAAAGGGTTACATTGCCTTCAGTTGTGTACAAATTGTTATCATGCTTTGCTAGATTGATGGCGTGTGAATTTAGTTACTTGAATGTGATCATGTAGCCATTTTCACTTTCCACATAGGCTGTCCTATTGCTTTATGACTCAGAAGTGAAAATGCCAAGTCCCTCGGCAGGAGCAGTTGAGCCCCGTTGTTGGCTTGTGCCTTATGCAATGTCACTATTGTAGTGGATTTGCAAGGTTTGACCTCAGCATTTGCCCCTGAAAACTGCTGTCAGTGAACCTGACTTTCTGGTCAGACTTTGACAGCAACAACAACAATACAATAGCAATAATGTTGTCTCCTCCTCCTCTTTCAGGACTGTGTTTGCCTCTTTGGAGGGGTGTAGGGGCTCTGGGTGTCCTGAAGTCGGGGCTCCCTGTCGCAGTGGGACCAGGCTGGACCACCAAGGTCCATCCCCTGTACCTGTCCTTGCAGGAGGGAAAAGAGCGGAGTTGATGGCTGAGATGCTCAGGGCCAGTGTCTTGTAATTACCAGCTTTTGAGGGTTGCCTTATGTGTGTGTGGTTTTGTTTGTTTGTTTATGGCTGTGTCCAGTCTGCGCTGGTCAAATCCATGTAAGTTTTTTAGCATCATCAGTACACTGTGGCGAGGAGTTTTGCAATTTCAGAGCACATTCAGTGAAAGAGTAGCTCTTTCTGTTCGTGTCGAATGTGCCACGTAACTGATTTAATGCTCTTTAATGTCTTTATTGACAAAGACAGTGAATAACTGTTTCCAAGTCATCTTTTCCATATCATTTATTTATAGTTCTGTGACTTTCATCCTTTAGTCATGCATTTTCCAAGATGAATACTTCCTGTTTATTTATTCTTTCTTTATGCAGAAGTATTGTAGACTTTGATCACGCTTTTCGTTCTTTTCTATACCTCTTCCAGTTGTTCTGTTTTTGAGAAGACCTTGAATTTCGAGTTGTGGGCACATTGTGGATTTATACGTCTGTGTAAATCAGTTACTGTGTTCCTTTCTTAGTAGTTCCTTTCTTTGTGTTACTCCTTTTGACTTCTGGGCACTAAATTGGAACTTCTGCAGAGCTATCTACTATAACTGCTTGTGATCTTGCTCACAAATGGTAATACTCAGAGCAAATTTTGAGGCAAATGAAATTAGGAAAATTTTTCCTTATGTGCACTGTTATATGCACCTGTATCAGATTTCTTTGATTGTCCAGTCACTCAGCATCATCAGGTCCTACTACTGTTTCTTACCTTTAACTACATTCTTTACTAATATGTGCAACTTTGTCATCAGTTAACTTTACCTCTCCACTAAAATAAGGGGGAACTTTTCACAATGAAGAGGATCAATGAGAACAGTACTGAATGTTTATTCAACATGGTCACGTTAATGTTGGAGAAGAAAATTCTACAATTAGAAAATTATTACTATATTTAACTTTTCAACGATGCACGAGGATAACTTCACAGGTTGTTTTCTGATATTAACCCTATTTATATTAACAAAATAAAAACAACAAAGGGATTGTTTTAGCAGAGTAGCTGTTTATAATGTTTATCTTTACAGAGCTTCTTTCTAGTTCAACATCTTCAGAACTCCCTAGGTGCATTTTGAGGACTGAGATAGAGCGGAAATTGTGACCATGGCGGAGACTAAAACGTAAGAGGGAATTCCTTCATAGTCATAGCATTAAGAAGTTCCTGTGCTACCCAAGTAAAATCTCCATAAAATAAATGGGTCTGAAATCTATTAATAGAACTCAAATGTGTCTAGTGGCTTAAGGAGAGGGCTACAGCAGGGGAGCACTTAGTGTATCATCCCAAGAGGAGAGGAAACTCTGTGCCTTTAGAAACAAAGCCAGGGAAAGAAATAGCTTGGGTAGAAGAGGAGAGGTCATTCTTGCACTCAGCAGGAAATGACAGATACTGTTTTAATAATTGACCAGTATTTTGAGATGCGGTGCGACAGTTGTTCAGCTTTTGTAAGGTATGATGGGTGGAAGAGGCCATCATATGCAATTCACTGTGGCCATGGGCTGGCAGCAGCCAAAACTACTGAAAGTTTCAGAGAGCACACTAGAAATGAAGACTATCTGCAATGTGGCAAAAATAGAGAGAAGTTGCTTCTGCTGCTTCGTCTGCTTTTGGCACCCTCCTGTATTCTTAGGGGACTTTGATGTTGTTTTCTGACACTTCTGACAGCAGTCAAAAGATTTTGTAGAACACACTGAAGTCTCCTTGGCTTTGTGAGTGAAGGTGTTGGGGCATGCGGTAAAGTTGAAATGCATCTTTGTTCTTCAGTGCCAAGCATCTCTTCAGAGATGCGGCAGAAATGTTGCGGAAACTGAAGGAGATCAGTGAATGGTAGCAAAAAGATATAACCGAAGAAGAAAAGGGAAATATGCTGCTAGTGCTATATGGAAATATTGCTTTTTATTCCTTGGATATACCAGACACTTACATGATGAAAAGGAAGGAGAAAAAAAATACGTAAAATGAATTTGAGCACAACTGTATTTATGGAGGGGATTTTTGAATATCTCATACAGCATGACAGTATTTGCTCCTCACTATGCTCCCTGCTCCAACATCAAGACCACAGAGGGAATGGAAGTGCTGCGGTTACTATGACAGCACTGGAGCGCTTGCACCGCTTGGCACAGCTAAACCTCCGTCTTCAGGCCTCTTGCTCTGTTTGCCTGTGAGTCAGCGTATCATTTTCAGGGGAACTTGGCATCAAAACTCAGTAATATTTTCATGGAAGTGGTCTTTTCATGTTTCTTAAAGTAGCTCTTTCAATTCCTCTTTCTTCCTATGTTACAGAATCATAGAATTGTTGAGGTTGGAAGGGATCCCTAGAAATGTAGTCCAATTCCTCTACTCAAGCAGGGACACCTAGAGCATGTGGCACAGGGTGGCATCCAGGTGGGTTTTGAAGATCTCCAGAGAAGGAGACTCCACAACCTCTCTGGGCAGCCTGTTCCAGGGTTCTGTCACCCTCACAGTGAAGAAGTTCTTCCTCACATGGAAGTGGAACTTTGTGTTTCAACTTGTACCCACTACCCCTTGTCCTGTTATTGGCCACCACCGAGAAGAGTTTGTATCCTCCCTACATTCACTCCTGAGGTACTTATGCATATTGATCAGATCTCTTTTCAATCTTCTTTTCTCCAGACTAAACAGGCCCAGCTCATTTAGTCTTTCCTCATATGATAGATGCTTCAGTCTCTTAATCATCTTTGTGGCTCTTCGCTGGATCCTCTTTAGAAGCTCCATGTCCCTCTTGTACTGGGGAGCCCAGAACTGCACCCAAAACGCCAGGTGTGGCCTCACCAGAGCTGAGGAGAGGGGCAGGATCCCCTCCCTCGACTCAGCTCTGTGTTGCTCTCCATGGTGAGCTCTAACTTAATTCTTCTTTTCCTGTCCTTCTGTAGAGTATAGGCCATAGATTTCTCTTCTCTGAGATGCTGAAAACGGCAATTCTGGCCCTGTAACATGGCATGAACAGAACCACCTTCCTGATTTTTCTGGCTGTATGTACCTTAGAGAAATAATAGATTAAAAACAACAACAAAATGTTAGCACTGGCTGCTGCAGACAGCCTGCTATCTGTCAACTCCGTTTTAATTGCCTTGCACAGTAAATCAAGATTGCTGTCAGGAAAAGTGGCCTTAAACAACTTCTGCAGCCTCATTATCTTTGGCTGCCTCAGTAGTGCCATCATCTAGTGAGCATTAATGCATTTTGGTGGCATCGAAGTAGCTCTGGGGCCATGCCAGAGTAAGGATGGTGCTGGGCTGTGCTGGCCAGCAGTCCCTGACCCTATCTTACCCTGGGAGAGTGGCCCAGTTTACCTGTGCATTAGGAGTCCTCCTTGAAGCAGCTCTGCTGGCTTATGGCCACTGAGCTGCAGGATGGAAGCGCACAAAAGCTTGGAAGAGGACAGGGTAAAGGATACTGCCTTTTTCGATTTTCTAACTAGATTAATTACACTTGTCTAGTGCAGAACAGAGCATTGGAGATTTCTCTTGTTGTTTGTTTTATAGCCAGAAATCTAGGCTCTTTTTTTTTTTTTTTTTGTCAAAGGGCCCAAGTAATCATTTATGGTCCCTGAGCATTGAGCATTCTTACATGGTAGAGATGCAAATAAATTTCCATAGTTGCCATCTACAAAGTAATTTGCACAGCTACAAAACATCAGAAAGTGAATGTATTAATTTCTGCAGATATAGCAAATAGATTCAGTGGAGCCATCTCTGGATGAGTGCAAGCATATTTATTGAATTTGTAAATGGCTAGGTAAATTCTCTTCATTGCGAAGTACGATCACTTAGGTGAAGACTGGTAATTGGTGCTCACATTTAAAAATATAGTTTCTCTGCTTCAGTTTTACCTTTTTATCTCCATACAGGTCTCTGGATTAGTGTAACTGTTGAGTTTCATAATATTTTTTGAAGTATTTCAGTTTATCACAAAACAAATAGCGCGTAGCTGAGAACTCTCATTTAGTTTATTTTTCATTATACCTATTATTTTGTTTCTGTGAGGACTAGTGTAAAAGCTATGTGAGAGAGATATCAGAATGTGTTACATGAAAATATTTTTATCTTTACTAAATAATTGGTAGAAATTGTCAGGTATAGATGAACTAAAATGAGAGCGCCAAATTTTGTTTATTTATATTAGCACAAATTTTGAAGAAGAACTTTGAAGAATTTGGTGAAGAAGCTGCTTTCCTGGTTTCTCATTTAATTCATTCACTTTTTGACTGCAAAAGTGTAGTAGCTGAGCACAGAGCTAATCTTCAGAAGCAAATCCATCCTTGCAGCAGATGAAATGAGATGTCTTGCCCTTTGCTGTGTCCCCTAGAGAGAAAGGACAAAATTCAGAACTCTAACGTTGTGGAAGGGGTTTTCAACATTGGCACAGAAGAACAGGATGAGGAAAATCTGTAAATCTGTCAAAAAGGCTTAGCAACAACGCAAAATCAAAATGTCATCTCTTCTTGTTAATAGGGTAATATGTGAATGTAAATGGGTAATATGTGAATATTTAATAAGGCAGCAGATGCTTTGAATCATCTGTTAAATTTCGATCAACGCTTTTGTGTTCAAAATATAGATCACACAGATGACTTTACACCATACCTAAAAATGTCATATATTTAGCGTAGTCTGCAAGTGTGATAAGGAGGTTGGTCTCACAGAGCACCTTGTCACACCAGAGAAGGCCTTGAGCTCCAAGGTTGCCACCTGGCCGTATATTCCGAACATGCCAAAATGAATGCTGTATCTGTAGTTTTGTCATTGACGATATCTGAATTTGGGCTCAGGGAAGTGAATCAGCTTTGGCTTTGGCCCATATCTAATTATGTCTTTAAATCCCTAGGGAACTGAAGTTTTCATAGCCAGACAGAATGAACTAAAGAAAAGGCAAAGGTTTTAAATAATGAAGTACATATTGTCCCTGGAAAAGGTTATGTTGAACAAGTGACTTTTATGTGATTATAGCCTGCATTTTAATGCCCTCTGAAATTGAAAGGTTATGGTTTTATGGTTTGAAAGGAATTTATCACATTTATATTCAAAGTGGAATTTTGACTTTTGCAATACAAAAATAATTACACATTCTTTTTGAAGATTGAGTTAAGTCTTGCTCCATTTAAGATCTGTGGCAAAATTGCTGTTATCCACAGGGATTGATTCAAAGCCAATAGCAAATTCAATACAAAAAGGAGGTAGGAAGTCAGGTGAAAGGCAGCAGCAGGTGAGAGATTTGCCAGTATAAAAACAGGGAGCGTGAGGAATGGCTTAGAAGGTCATGCCTGGTGTGATCACTTAAATCTGTACTGGGAATGTGCTAGCATTGGTTTATCTTATGATGAGTGGTAGATCCTTAGTGGTTAAGCACATCATTTCAGAGAAACCTTCTCTCTAGTAGCTCCTTCCTAAGCAATAAGAAGTTCATTTGATTGCCAAGTGAATAGTAATATGGTGCATGTGTTCCCAGACTTTCATGTCCGTAGTGCATGTGAATCCATGTACTTATCTCAAAGGCACAATGAAATTCTGTCCTTTACCACCTATTCTGAAGATATACAGACTACATAATAAATACTATGTTTGTCTCTATTTTTGTGATGTACTTTTCAGCATTTAATAGTGCATACAGATGCTATTTAGGCTCTTAAATTTATATTTGTAGGTATGTTTCCAATGTGATTTACAATTACTGTTTTCCAGAAAATGCTTTAAGCTCCAATTAATGTAATATGGCCTACATATCTCAAATTACTTTCAGAATGCCAACAGTTCATTTACTAGTCCTACTTTCTGGGAAAAGAACAAAATTCTGTGTTGTGAGACCTTTGGAACTTTTTTTTGTTTGTTTTTTAATATGAACGTTTCTGACAACATAGCATATGAACTTCAGACATTTGTGTATTTTTATAAACCTAACAAATGGCTATTTTTTGAGAGGGAAAGATTCTAATAAAACATTGTTATACAGAACTAGGACTGTATTTTTAGATTGGTAATGAGACTCACATGCTGAACTGGGATTTCCCAGGCTAATCTTTCTTCTAATCTTTCTATCTTTCTGAAGCTTTTTGCAGTAATAGGATTTTGCTGTTTACCCAAACTGAAGCTACACTTTATTTTGCAGTTTTGAAAGGACTTTTATGGTTTTGTGAATATAAACCCATGCCAGAACAGTTTTACAGCAGACTGCCAACCAAATCAGTGTCTTATATTCCAAATAGTTTTGTTACCATTCTTCCAAAAAGAATATTCTTTTTCAGTAATCACTGTCCAAAAAAAAGCCCCAGTAGAATGAATGGTGACAATGTTTACTGATATTTGTTGGCGTGCAGTTGCATTTTCCTGTAGCTTTCTGTGAAACATCATTATTTCTATCACTTAAGTGCAATACACCTCCTCTCCTTTCAGGAATATTGAAACATCAGTGAGAGTTGGATGCCTCCCCCTTGTCAAATTGCTTTGCTGCAGAAGTTGGTATTTTGTATTCAAGGTCTGACTTCATCTCTCTTTACAGTTTTCTGCCTTGTTGGGATTCTCTCCTGCAGAACTGAGAGTAAGGAAGTAGAACTTCACAGTAGCTTTATTCCATGTTTTGGTTTATACAATGATTGAGAAGTCTTAACTGCAATGATTTAAATATTTCTAAAGATTATCAACTCATCTGAAAATGGTCATAATACAGGAGACAGGTGGGCCAGGATATTTGATGTTTTTGATGGGAAGACCTGTACAGTCTTCCTTGGTAGCAGTCATAATTGCCTGATAACATATTTAATCTTCTAGACTATTGTCCTCTCAAAATGAGATTTTCTTGGTCAAGGTGGTGTGTCCATGTGCGTAAATAGTATATTTATGTGCCTGCATCTGTTTCCTTCCTAATAATTTCAAAACCATTAGTTGACTTACATAATAAAAAAAGTGGAGGTCTCCAAGAGCTCTTAAATTCCTATAGGTGCTGTGAAAAGTTGATAATGAGTTGAAGAGAGTAGTTGCCCAACTAGGAAGATAGCTGCAGTGCAGACTACATTTTACTCAGTTCTGGAATATCCACACTGAAATGTTTTTGTGACAGGGCTCTGCTTTATGAGAATTTTCATCTTAGGAACAAAATCCAATCAAAGACAAGACAGAAAACATAGGAAGCCTTTTTTTTTTTTTTTAATGTAGCTTCAGTTAGTTATGATGTTCGTAGCTTATTTATACATGCAAGCTGGTGGAATATAATTTAGAAAAGGTAGAATATTTCTGATATAAAGAATAAGAAAAACAAAGCAAATATTTTGAATGCCTATAGACCAACCGGAAATGAGTTTAAGTCAGTAGAATAAGACTATAAAATAATTATTAGTCTAAGGAATGGGTAGGGCAAAAGCCTTTTCTGCAAAGGCAATGTATGAGGAATGCAACACCAAACCTGTCAGAAGGCTGTAAATTGGAACACCTTTGTACCCCAGCAAAGCAAAAGGATTCTGATCTTCGAGTGTGATACAAAGGCCCTCCAGGAAAGACTGAGCAGAGGGGAACATTTTCACTGGTGAAAGAAGTAGCAGGTGATCCCAGAGAAACCTGAGAAGTTAAGTAGAGTCAAGTGCTTTTGCATTTTGCTGGTGCGGAAATGTGCTTGTATCATCTTCGAGAAACCTGATCTCTCTTACCCCACAGAAGCTGGAAGCTGATGGTGATGCTTCCTGCCTTTCCCTTCAAAGGTCTCTATCTTCAGGATGTTTTGAACCCTGGTATTCCTTGTGTGGGCTCCTCTGTGCCGTGGGAAGAGAAAAAGAGTTAAAATGGCAGAATGAGGAATACAGTGGGCACTTGCTAGAGGGAGACCAGCGGTGGTGATTAATATTTTGCTATAAGTAGAGCAGGGAAAGAGGAGAGGACCGTTGTAGTTGGCACAGTGAAAGAAAGGACAGTCATGAATAATTTACTTTGGACAAATTGTGTGGTTCTCTTCTATTTTTTTTTTTCCTGTTAACAAATTCACACTCATTGTAAGTAGTCTACTCTTGTGTGCTCTTTTTGCTGTAATTCAGGGAAAGCTTTGAGTGTTTCTGAACCAATAAGTCATTATTAGTTATTAACAATTATTGTTAATTGTCACAATCAAACATTCTAGTCATTGAAACCCTTGAAAAAGTAATAAATTCTTCCTCTGCCTCCTCCTGAATGGGCTTGTGTTTGGGTGGAAAAAGAAAATCATCTAAAAGGCCCTGGTCTGTTTCTTTTCGTAGTTAGAGAGAAGTGGAGTGGGACAGAGCCCCTGTGTCCCCAGAGAGGGTGACCACGTTTCGGAGTAGCTGTGAGAGGGAATCCTCCTGCCTTGACTTTTTTCACTCAGAGTGATGGAGCTCCCGTTGGTGATATTGCGCTTTTCCGTCTCTTTCAATCAAGGTTTGGTTGGAGTCACAGGAAGGGTCAGGTGAATAGGGAAGGCAAAAAAGGCCAAAGGGGAAGACTTCTGTCTTTGGTTCCTTTTCTGCAGAAATTCTGAGATCTTGTCTTGGAGAATTCCTTCAAAGCATGAGGTTGGCAAGGAAAGATCTGGGCTGAGTATCTTTGTTTCCTTCACTCCAAGAAGTGAGTTTGCCTTGTAGGAGCCTATTTTCTAATACATGTTTTTTAGTTCCTGGAAACCTAAATTGGTACAGTAGTCCCATCTTTGACTCATTTTGTTCCATATTTTCCAGTCAGTAAAGGAAATATCCATGAAGTAGAATTACTTCGATTATAAAAATTACAAATAATGTCATTTAATTGAAACAGAGAATTTTACAGCATTAAAAACATGGTAGCTAAATTGCCTTTCAAGTCTGTCATAAGAAAGAAAGCATGGATCAGATACACATAATCACTATAATTATCTGGCTTACCTTTATCTTGCTGATTAGCTTTGGATCATAAGCCCCTCTGTATTTTCTTTTATCCCTCTTGAAAGTAGAATATAATTCCTATTGTGAACGTCACATTGGTTGTGTTCTCTGTGACAATAGAATTAACTTGCTTGGCCAAGTAGCAAATCTATTATTTCAACACATACCCAGTGTAGTTAGAAATTCAGAATGAGCTAAAACTAAATGCTTCCTATATGAGATTATTTGCTTTCATGAACTTGTGTCAATTTATAACAGTGTTAATAAAACTTTTCCTCTAAGTGTGTCTCAGCAAAGTAAGTGAAAGCATATTCTCTCTCTTCTCTCCCACTCCCCCTTTTTTTCTTCTTTTTCTAACTTATTTGAACTCTTCAGATTTTGTTTTTGACACATCAGGCAAACCGGCGATTTACAATTCAGCTAATTTTAAGCCAAGTTAAATCTAGCTCCAGGTTCAGTTGCAGCACCTGCCTTTGATTCTAAAGTACGATTACTTTCCCTTAACAGGCTGTTGCTGTAACTAATGCTGCATGCGCTCTCAGCCTGCCCCTGCTGCAGGGTGAATGATTTCCCTGCATCCTCGGTGGAGAAAGGTTAAGGCAATGAATTTTGCATCGTTAATTAGACTGGCTACAAGAAAGTTCACATCGAGGTAGGGTGATGAATCCTGCTTGAAAACCATGACAGACCCTGTGAATGAACGTGCTAGGGCTGACTAAATGCACGATAATCTCATGTTCCAAACGGGACATAGGCAAGTATTGCAAAAAAAAAAATCTTGGTTATTTCTAGAACTTATTTAGTGTAGTTTAAAAGCTGATTAGCAGAAATACTGGATAAAAACATCTCAGAAATGTTTTTATCTATTTTTTGTTCATTATTTTTGTTGCTGATGGTGTTCTGCTTGCAAGTCTTAGGTTGCTTACCTTGGTGATTAGTATTTATTTTTCACAGTGAAAGTACCAAGATAGATTACATTTCTTTTTAAATGTAATAGGGGCTTTTATGATTTATAAATTAAAGACAGTGGGTATAGTCTGGCCAATCTTCACATACAAACCTATCTATCTTAATTTAAGCTATTAGCAGTTTTTCCTTATGGTTTAAGAACAGATTCATGCTGCCTTTTAAAGGTCATAATTATATATACATTGTCTGTGTATGTGTGTGCGTGCCTGTATATACACACACACATATCTATCTATATATATATATATTTGACTATAGATATTTGTATGGAGGGTGAAGTTATATATAACTACTGACCTGGAACAGGATTTACATTGCAACGTCTTCCTGATTTCACAGAATATGACACGGATATGGATAAGATCCATATAGATATTTAGGTGCTTTTTGGAGGCCAAGTGTGTATAGATTGACTTGTCATGGACCTACTCAATTTCTCACTTATCCTGATGTTTTTAGGAGTCCTATATTTTACCCTAAAAGGTCCTTTGCATATAAAGGTGCATTTATTGTGTGTAAAATAGCTGCCCCAAGTCTTGTTTGTCTTCTCTATCAGGCAGTCTTGAATTCTTTGATGTTGTAATTCCAAATACTGTGATACCAGCACCCACAGTACTTCCTATATGTTCCTTAATGCTTCTTGTTCTGGATGCATGGTTTGCAAGTGCTCGGAATTAACAGCAATAATTTTAGGGTCTCTTCTGCACCTTGATTTCTGTGGGGAACTGCCAGATTTTACCGCCTCCACAGATTGTCCTTTGCCCAGAACATGCATTATTTGTGCGACAGTTGATATTGAAATTTACTTATATATTTTGCTCCTTTAGGAGTCTTATCTCAGGAGTTAAAGCAGTCTGTGAAGATTTCTACCCTAATCCTTCATGGTCTGGGGCAGGTTTGTGTTGCCAGAGGAATGTCTGTTAAGCCGATTTGGAGGAATGGAATGAATCTGGAGTATAGGGAGCAGAACAGACGCTTTGGTGCTCCAGCCCACATTGGCGTTCAGAGGTGACCAGATGAAAAGAAATCCTGAAATAAGCAAATACCCGTTATGTACATGTTAAATGCACAACTCTAACCGCTTCAGTGATTATTTCAAAGGTGGGACCTTTTTGCTTTCTTAGTGAGGCATTTAAAATAATTCTGAAAAACCTACAGTCGTGAACGTGTTTCACCTGCAACTTATGAGAAGACTCTAATGCTCCCCTTTATAGGTTAAAAATGCTTCATTTTGCTTTAGACTAGAAATCATTAATCTTTGGGTTTAAGAGACAGCCCGTACTTTCAGCCGTTCATTTCAAAAGCGATTTAAAAAAGTCACGGGTCATGGGCTGTAGGGAAAAACAGGATTGTGATGAATGGGAAGGAAACTACAGAAGAGATGGTAGCAGTGTAGAAGGTTTCTCCTATTGCTCAGTCAAAACGGAAGAGTTGTTGGCTGGAGACAGACCCAATAGGGCAAGTTACTGCAGAATCTAGTCGAGAGGAAAAATCGGGGGAGGGGGACCCCTCTGGTTTGTAGAAATGCCGATCTTTCAGGCTAGCTTTTCATTTAAGGTCATTGCCATCAAACTTAAGCTAGGAAATCGAGCTATTGATGAGCTTTCTGACTGCTAGATCACCTGTGCTCTGGGAATCCCAGCATTCCCTGCCGGTGGTCGGGCAGCCTTGGCCCCTGCCCTTGTGGGACCTACAGGCGTGAGGCATGAGCCTTACAGGCTCGATGCCCCCAACCCGCCATCCTCTGGTGATCCTAAAGACTGGTTTTAAATGGGCTGTTCTGCAGGACGCTGCAGGGTTTACATCTTAATTTCTTTCTTAATTTTGTTCTTTCTCATAATGCTGCCTGTGGGATCTAGCTTGTGATTGGGGAAAAAATAGACGTGTTTGTATGCTCACTGATATTTTTGCAGCATTTCAGCTAATTTCCGCAAAGGGCTGAGTTCAGTTTTTAATTAGCTTTTGTGGACTACAGTTGTATGTAAAAGATCTTTTATTTGCACATTAAAGATCTAACATATAAAGTTAAGGGCTGTATGTGTGTAAGCATTAGAAATGCAGTTTTTAGGTGCACTTTTCTAGTTCCTAGATGCTTAAGTGCTAATCTTAATGTTTTACCTCTTTTCACCATATTTTTCATGTATTAATTTGTATCTCTTCAATTTTGTATTCCTTTAGATTGTTCTCAGGAGTTCTTCTCATTCTTCTTCGTTCATTCTCCTCTTCTTCCTCTCTTACTTCTGTCTTATCTTTCTGGTTCCTTGTCTTCTGTTCAAAATTTTTTTCTCCTTTGTGAACCGTAGAACTGGCTTCTTTGTTTTCATATTGGATGTATTTTTCCCCCCTTCATATTTTCTTCTCTCTACCCTTTCCTTCAGTGTACTTACTTTTTTTTTTTTTTGGTTTCTCAGAAATGGTAATTGAATACTTTTTCTGGATTCATTTAATTGAATCCTTAGGTTGTGTTTTTTGGCTTTTTTTTTTTTTTGGCATTGTTGTTGTTGCCTATCTTGCTTTGGGTTGTTTTAAAGAAACTTTGTCTCTTACCAAATATTGGAAGTGCTGATCCAAATGGAACCTGACTGTACCTCTGTCTACCACTTCTGTCTGTTTTCCCTCGCAAGTTCCTGGTGGAGGAATGGGACTGATGCTGGGTCCGATAAACATCCTTGCATAGGGACTGCAGGTTTAAAGAAGTGAAGAGCTGTTAGGATATAGAAATCCTTTTTCCAGAAATTTTTACGCTACAGAGTCGATGTGTTGAAAAGTCAAGATCTGATTTCAGGCAAGTGGCACATGAACATGTAAATGTATTAAGGCTCTTCTCCCCTTCTCATAGTAGTTCCAGTGAAGAAAAACGTCCTAGAGATTTGTTGGTCAGGTGCTGAGCTGAGTGTTCGTTGCTTTCTGTAATGTGGCCTTTTGGGTGGAGAAGGTTCAGACAAACATCTCTTGGAGCCTTGGATGTCTTCCAGAGCTTATTATTCTCTGCTTTATGATGCCCTTGATGTGAGTGTGCTGTACGCACACTGGACAGTTGGATGAAACCTGTGTTTAGCAGGCAGTGGAGACCCTGGGCATGTGAGCTGTGGTTCTAGGCCGCCCACGTCTGCCTCAGTGCAGTGATTTGGGTGTCTCATGGTCCACCTCTCGCCCTGGGGTGCGAGGACACACGGTGCTGAGCTGTGCGCACTGCTGCTCAGAGCCTTGGGCCGTCTTCCCCTTGGGAGAGGCATGAGTCTTGATCCCTCTCAGCCAAGTTTACCTGGATAGCGAATTTCCTAAAATGCCTCAGATAATTAAATTTCTATAGATCTATTTTCAAAAAGGATTTCAAAAGTAACTGGAGAGACACTAACTGATTGGGTAGACAGTGTGACTGCATTTGCCTTGTTTGTTTAGAAAACATGACTGAAATTAAAGACTTTTTTGAGCATTAATTCTTCATCTGCTTTCTGGTTGTTAATTGGGGTAACTGCAGGACTAAATATTTACAAGAGACTGCTGTTTGGATTAGTGTGACAAATTCAGTGAGACATTTCTAATACAGTAATGGCACATCTACATCTTCTAGTAATAGAAGATAGAGACACCACAGCTCAAGGAATCTGTTTTAGCACTCTTTTTTTTTTTTTTTTTTTCTGTAAACTTTTCTTGTGTTGAACTGAAGGAGTTTGTGCTGCATTTATCACTACCTGTCATGGATGGGGAGAACAGGTTGCTACTTTCTCACTGTCAGCAAGCCTTGATATATTTCAAGGGTTTTATAGTCTTCTCCCCCACGTGTGCTTTTTTTCCTTCAGGTTAAAGACGACCAACTTTAAAAATCTTTCTTTCTTCTAAAACAAGTGTTTTAGATCTCATTGGCTGTTGCTGGTTCCCCCCCCCCCCCCCCCCCCCCGAGCTCTCTCTCTGATTGTCCAGGCTTGAAAGGTGAATAAGATATATCAACTTGAAATAAAGAAGAAGGATTACTTTTGCCTTGTATGCAGTACCATGACATAGAGGTGTAAGTCCTCACAATAGTGCGATAGTGGTTTCATGTTCACATTGTAATCTGGTCCCTCTGTAGAAAAAGCAAACAATACAGCAGCATAGAAAATACCTCCCTCTCAGAGCAGTGGTACATCTAGCCTGGTACTGTGACTCTGTCAGAGGCAATAACGTCTCCCCTGGAGTCTGAATTAGAGGGCAAATCCCTATCTGCTTTCTCTAGATCTCCTTTGGTTTTGTTGTCAAAGACTTTGTCTAATCCCTTTTTAAACCTTCTGCTGCTATTTGCTTTCACAACCTCCTGTGGCAACAAATTCCAGAAGCTCAATATCCACTATATAAAAAAGTACTTTTGAAACTTAGCTCCTACTGGTTTCAATACACATCTGTTTCTGATATTATAAATCTTGGTGAAGAGCAGTTTTGCCTTCACTTTACCTGCTGTGTTCATGATTTGGTATGCACTGATAATATTCCTTCTCTTTTCTAAACTACTGAGGCTCCAGCCTCTGAATCATTTTGGTTTTGCTTTTTCGATTGCTGCCAACTGCTGATAGCACTTCTCTCTCCTTTAATTGAATTTTAGCTTTTCTCACCTTATTCCCTAATTTTTCAAAATTATTTTGAAATTTTAATTCAGTCTCCCAATAGGCTTTCAATATGTCCGGATTTTGCTTTAATTACAAACTTACGAAGCACCTTCCATTTCTATTCCATAATTTAGATTAATGAAGACATTGAACAAAAACAGATGAGCAGCGAAATCCTTTGCCTCCATTCTAAAACATCCTCCCATTTTTTTCAATGAGCATGCTGTTCCAAACATTTTTACACTGCTCCTATAATAGTCTGGATTAAGTTTCTCTTGCTTGCTTATAAAAAAAAAAAATACTGAGGATCAAAATATGTTATTCTCATCTTTTTTTTTTCTGGGAGGGTAACATGAGTCATGATTAAGAAAAATGGAAGTTAGAATAGATTGACATGACTTGTTGTTGACAAAATTGCTCATCTTCCATGTGTTAATATATAAGCACCTCATTATTTGTTCAAGTATTTTCTAGAGGTTGAAGTTGAAATAACTAGTTTATTATTTCCAAGCTCCTATTCCCCTGCTCCGTTCTCTTCTTTTTTAAATACAGATGCTATTTTTGTTCTTTTCAGCCTTCTGATACTTTGCTCATTCATTTTCAAAGATAAGCGCTAAAATTGCTTGGTTTGCTTCAGCCAATATCTTATATTTCCAAAGGTAAAGTTCTCTAGGGCCCAGCCATTTTGAACGTATCCAACTCACCTTCGCACTCCTGGAACAGTTTCTTTTTGTTTAATAAGAACTTCAGTGCTGATTGGTATTAATTACACTAAGGGAAGACTTCAGTGAATTTTTTTTACTATGTACAGATTAGCATCGCTTAATGAAAGCACTCTTTATAACATTATTTTTCCAAAAAAAAAAATGCACATAATGATTTTAAGAACACAGGAAAATAATTGATAATCCTTGAAGTCCAATTACTTTGCTATCTTTTTACTATAACATTCCCTGAAATCCTACTCATTTGCAGAATTTTAAGAGTTATTGAATGAGTTATTTGTGTTGAAGATGCGCCGTCCTGTTCTCGCACTTCTGTCAGACATGAGGCAGAAAAGGCAGCAGAAACTGATAGGACGTAAGATATGAAAATCCCCCTTTTATTGCTTGTGAGACTCTGACGGAGGCTAATTCAGTATGCTATATACATATTATGTCTTTATTTGTTAAACAGATATAAAAATACAGCATTAACTCAAACACATGGCATGCTGTGTTATACTATGCTGTTTTCAACATATATGCAATGTCAGGATTTTGTTATTTCTATTTGATGAGAGAATGGCATTCTTGCATTGTATTGTGGAAAAGGAAGTTTCCTGGTCAAGTTTTCTTTGCTGCAGGGATACCATTTTTTGTGAAAGAAGCAAAAGCTTTATGGCTGTTGTGAGTGTTATTGATGGCCACTGAGCAATGTGAGTGAGGAAAAGATAGAGGTTTTTCTCCTCCTTGCTATCATTTTAAATTCTACCTGGATAGTGTAGCTCTGTTCGAACCTTAATTGGCATAGAATATGATTTCTCTTAATACTAAACAAATATAAGCAGGGTCCCTCTCAGATGAGAAACATCTCAGAGTAGCCGTGTTATATATTCATTGCATCTTTTCTTATTTCTCTTTTTTTTAGTCTCTTATTCTCTACCTAGGGATAGAACAGTATGAAAAATACATGCTTTGTTTAAATGAACACAGTATTTGAGGGGATTTATTTAAGTATTGCTTAAGTTACATGGTAGATATGAAAGAAGTGCACTTTGCACATGAAGAGGGAAATAGCAACATCTTAGATGGTTCTTATTCCTGCAGGTGTTTCTTCCCCTTTCCTTCATAAGCTCTGAAGAAATCAGTCTCCCATGTACCTGAATTTCTGTGCTGGCAGTCAAGAAGTCCATGTGTTGCCACTGAAACTCTCAGCTGTGGTTGTCCTCTGGGACATCCAACCTACCTCCTGTGTGGCACCTCTAGCAGCCTTGAGAGCTTTAAAAAGCTGTAGTAAATAAGAATCAAATGCTCTTTCTCCATTTTCAACAAATACGGGAAGGAGAAAGATTACATTGCAGGAGAAGAGACTTAAACTGGACAACAAGGTACGAATGCATGGATTAAGTTGCCTCTTTCAACCGAAGTCCTTTAAGGACAGGTTAGATGAACATCTGTTAGGAATTGTATATGTAAGAAATAATCATGTACATGAACAGAGGGGTTGACTACGTAAGTTTCAGAGTTCCTTTTCAGCCCTATATATGATAACTAAGTGTTTGAAATCTGGAACACGAGTTCCTTTAGGTATTTCCTGAAGGAAGCAGGAGATGGATCTGATACCGACACAGGATTCCACATGGCCAAGGAAACCCACAACAGCCCTGTACCAAAGGAACAGGCTGCCCCGGCCCCCTGGCATCCGAGGAGCAAACTCTGGCAGCTTCATCTTAGTCTCTATGGGATGCTTCTATGTTGAATTAAGTTCTTTTGAGAAGTTTGCTATCACTCAAAAAAAAAAAAAAAAAAAAAAAAAAGTGCAATAGACCAGCGGTATTGTCTATTTTAATCCATTTTCATTAGAAAAAGACTATTAGAAAATTGCCTGCAGTGTGGCGTTAGAGCATGAAAACTACGATTTATTACCCTTGTCAAAAGAAAAGCTCAGGGGACTTGTTTGGTGCCAGTGGCTATTCTTTATTCTTTGTTTTCTAATCTGAACACCAATTTGAGCATGAGCAATATTCAGATATACATGTCTAATGTAAAATTTAGTTTGAAAAGATTTAAAAGCATCCAGAAAATTGCCACGTGGTAGGAGCAGTTCCAAGATGAACTGTTAAAACCATTGAAAATCCTCCTTAATAACTGTGTAAACTGTTTAAAATGGCCTTTACCTATCCCTTTGAACGTGTGACTAAAAATGTTATGGTAGGTGAATAGCAGTTTTGGAATTTTTCCTTTGTTGTGTTGAATATTTGAGCTTTTCTCAGTTCAAAGAAAAAATACCATGGCTACAGTTCGATAATCTTTTTCTTTTTTTTTTTTTTTGTTCTTTTTTTGGTATGGATTTTAAAGGTCCCCTACACTATTTGTAATTACATTATTAAGCAGGTACTTAAGGCAAAGTGAAATGAGTAATCCTTTATAATTGACAAAGGAAAAACGTGCTATGTACAGGATTTATGTAAATAATAAGGAGAAAATCATATTTGTGTAAGTCTGTCTTTATTTCAGATCTGGTAGAATAGCAATAGTATTGCTAGTGGTGTTAAGCTGTAAACTTTCACAACTGAATGAATAAGGGTGTAAACTTTATACAAATACATATTACTATCCTGAAGTCCAGAAGCCTTTAATTCCTATTCCATCTAAATTCCAGGAATATATTCAAGCTGGATTATTCAAATTGGAATAGCAGGATCCATGCTGTATTTTTGGGGACCTTTCTCTGTTGCATAGAAGGGTACTTGTATTCCCAGTGTGACCACCTGGGAACTTATGCTTCCTTATATTGAAGGAAATCAGGATATCAGTTTCTCATGCTATTATTATGTGTTGTTATGCCATTTTTATGTTCTGAGGTTTTGTTTTGTTTTTGTTTGTTTTGCATAGCTTTTGCTTTTGAGCTTTAAGCTTGGTAAAAGGTTTGGAAGGCCATTTTACGGCTTGTGATGTGCATCACAGAAGTCTGGAGGCTTCTTTTAATGACGTATCACTTGCTGCCTTGGCCTCCAAGAGCCTTGGCCTGTCTGGGCTGCTCTGGGGACGCTGCAACTCAGGGCGCCTGCCAGGAAGGAGCGATGCAATCCGCGCCAGCAGCACCCTGACAAACTGTGCGTGATAAAGATCATCCTAGAGGGTTTCCTGTCCTCATGATGAACTAGCAGAAAGCAGCATCCTGGATCTGAACACCTCTTTGTCTTTGAGGCTTCTTAGTTTTTCTTACCACTGGTACGATGCAATATGGTAATGTTTTGCTATTCATTCCCACCACGCATATGACTGCAATCTTGGTTCTGGGTACCAAAATGCAGTGCTTTATAACTCCTGTTCATATGTTGCCTTTATACCTAGAAGCAGGGGGGGAAAAAAATCTGAAATATATTCGTCTGGGATACAGATTCTGTAAAGGCTTGAAGATTTTCTTATGCTGCATTCTTGAAAAGTTTTAGATAGTATATTAGAAAATACAGATTTAAACATATATTTGAAATATATAAAATAAGTATGCATGCAGCTTAAGCTGCATTTTTTTACAGAAGTTTTTCCTGTTTCTCTGAGGAAATTTTCCTGTGTGTCAGATAAGCATTTATTTAAGTCTGTGAAATTACCTGATATGCTCTTAAATGAATTCTTCTCAGATATGCCCTAAATAGGAATTGTTGCTCATTTAAAAAAAAAAAAAAAAGAAGAAGAAAAAGGAAGAGATAGACTCTTTCGGTGTGCCTGTGGGAAAAGGTTCTATTTCTGTGAAAATTATTACCTCTTAAAATGAATGTCAGGGACAATGCAAATATAATGAAGTTGATTTAAAGCCATAAGCATGAGGTTAATGCACTTTCCCAGTCCTTTATCCAGATTTCTTTATCTGAACATAAGATTTTAATAACAGCCCAATATTGAAAATTAAGAAAATAATCATCACAATGGAAGTTAGTTTTTCTTCCTCTCTATGTCTTTCTGCCAACTTCCTTCCATAGGAAAATGCACATTATACCTGTTTGAACATTAGGCTTCAGAATACAATAATCTGTCATTCATGCAGCTCTGCAAATTATATGTGAGAAATTGCCATTGAAGGCTTCACATTTATCTATAGCTGTGCAGGATTGCATCTGAGTGTTGCAGGCTTTCATATTACAGAATAAGGAAATGCTATATCATGAGTGGTGTCCATCATATCAAATGACAGTGTCCCAGCGTTTCCTTGAATTCTGTCATCCTGTGTTTTTTTTTTCCCCCTCCTTTACAGTGTAAGTACAATGGGACAAGGACTGGTCCCAGTTTCTCTGTGGCTGTGTCAGTTACAGTAGTAATAATAATAATAATGTCAACCACTTTGGTATAGCAACAAGAAAATGACTTTGCTCTTCAGTCTTCTTGCATTAACATGTTTTATTTCCACTAAGCAAAACAAAACTCTCAAGACTGTTGAGTGCCATCCTAGAGTGTGTATTGTAACTGTGATGCATAATCAGAGAATGTGTAGTTAATGTGAAATTATTTTAATGCATAATGCTTTCCTTGTCATGTAGATGAAAAACATCTAAAATCCTGAGTATTGGCTGTGATATGAATTATTTAACAATACCTGACAGATTCAAGGTACATCTCAAGGTGATACCTGAAGGACAGTGTTGAGAATACATTTTCATGCTGAGGTGTATTTCATGTTGACAGCTATGGCAGTAAGATGCTCAAAGGATTTTAGATCTATTTAAAAGTTTTAGAGTCTTAGGTCATTACCTGGAATGTATTCACTCCACTAAAACTTCTTAAATCTTAATCTCTTTCAGTCCCAGCAAAGATGCATTGTGATCTTTGCACTGGTATGCTGCTTTGCAATTCTGGTTGCACTGATATTTTCGGCAGTGGATATTATGGGAGAAGATGAGGATGGACTCTCAGAAAAGAACTGTCAAAATAACTGTCGGTAAGAGGTAACAAACAAAACTTCTCTTTTGGGGTGGATAAGTACATATGTGTTACATTATGGTATGTGGTAAATTACATAGACCTGTGGGTGTAGTTGGGAAGAGAAGTAGGCAATAGGGAAAGAAATGTTCTTTTGTTTTGAGGCTCTTGTTCATTTGACAAAATGAACTATACTATTTTGTAGTTGTTTTTGACCGTATGGTCTCAGCAGGGCCCTTGAGCAAGTTTGAGTTTTGTAAACCTGGGTGGAAGCCCATTAAAATTCAATAAATGACAACTAAAGTAGCTCACTTTGTTCCCAAATCTGCCTTGTGTTTCTTTGATCAAGAACCATTTTCTTCTGTCTTGAGGAAGATCACATGTCACTTGGCTTAAATTACTGCCTCCTTTATATAAATCCTGTTCATCGCATCCCACAGTGCCTTGCCTAGGAACTGTGAGAAAAATTAGTGATACTATTAGAAAGACTGGAGTAGTGGCTGTGATGAATTAAGATGTTACTCAAACACCTGCCGTGGTTGTGTATTTCTTCCAATCTTAAATTTAAGTAGGTCATTATTTTTTCAAATCCTGCATTTCAAGGCTATGAATTTCATTCTTCTGCTCCTGTGAGGTTCCTTCCTGAATCTGTTTGTCTCTGGAGACTGTTGCTTTTCCTTCATTGTACCTCCCAGGCTCCTCTTCTATAGACCAGTGAAGCTGAATCAGAAAATGTATTTGTACATTATTTATTTATTTATTTATTAAACCAACCCTGAACTTGTATATAGAGCATCCTCCCCGATTCAGTTCTTGGAGGGCAGTCCAAGACAGTCCTTAAATAATTTCTCATAAATCCATGCTAAGCTGATCACATAATCCCAAAACAGTTGGGATGAGTAGGCACCTCTGGAGCTCGCCTGGTCCAACCGCTCTGCTCAATGGAGGGTCACCCATAGTAGGTTGCTCAGGGCAGTTTTGAATTTCTCCAAGGCTGGAGACTCCGCAAACACTCTGGGCAACATGTTCTAGTGTTAATCACTTGACGCGATGTGATCTAGCCAACTGCCAGTGGCTGGGTATGCAGTGAGTTGCTATTTATTTTTTAGAGTAGCCAAATTAAAATGTAGAGTTGGTTTGAGCTCTTTCTCCTTTCTATTCTTTGTTGCTTTTGTGGGCAGACACTTCGAGGTGAGTGCCTTTATATACAGCACCTATGCAGTTAGTAACAATCCAGTAAGTTGAATTTTGCCTCTGCAATTTGACTCCTTTTTAAAAAAGAAAAAAAAAAAAAAGGAGATTTAGATTTGCTTATCCTTTCAAATAGGATACACCTGCAGCATCGAGTATTTGTATTCTGAAATCCCACTCTGTCTAGAGTAACAGTCCTACCTTTCTGTGGACAATTCTGGGCAGCCTTGTAATATCTTGCTTGAATTTTCAAGCATTCAGCTAGCTAGCTTCCCTTTCTCCCATCAGGGTCTTGGATGCTCTTAATAGCAAGTTACTGCCTTTAAAAATTTTTGGAGAGAGTTTGGAAGATATACTGCATGTTTCACCTCTACACCCACTTCCTCCATGTGTGAATCTTTGACAGAATTAGATCAGATGAGGGGAAGGTCTTTGTACTCATTTGCTTGGATGTGTGCTCAGCTTCAGCGCATGCAAGAAGTAATGGGCCAGGTTTTCCTCTTTATTGTATCACCTAATGGTGCCCCACAGTGTTCTGAGTAGCTGCATAGACCTAACCAAGGAGGAACTTTCTACTTCGTCACTTTCTGTTCTTCAAATGGCAGGAGATTGAGGGGACACAACATAAAGTGACAAAGCAAGATGGGATAGTATTTTTTCATTTCTAAGAGACTGACTGCTTTTGTCTACATGCGCTGAATACCCCAATATCTCCCTTTCCAAAGAGTATTCATGCTTTTTTAGTTACCAATCTTCCTTTCCAAAGAATATTCATCCTTGGTCAGTTCTTTGTTGGTTGGTCTATGCCATTCTTGTCTCTCTTGGGCTGTGTTAGAGAAGCCTGGGAGTAATTCCAGCATGTTGACTCCTGTTATGTCTAAAGTCAATGAAACTGCTCGGCATTTATAGTGATGAAAAGGAGCTTGGATCCCCAGTCTATTTTAAGGTGTCTTTCAGAGTGATTCAGGTGCGTGATCTAATTACTAATACTTGACCCAGAAGGCCAATGGATGCTGCATGTATAAACTGTCTAAACTATTTCTAATAACAGCTATTGCAATGTCCAGGTGCTGGCAGCTGATGCCTGCTAGCACTGAATCCTCTTGATCCAGTGATCCCATGGAGCTCCTTTATGTGTTAAATATGTTGCAGGGCTAACAAAAGTGCTGTAAGACCAATTGATTTCTGTGGTATTTATTTAGTATTTAGGTAAGCACTTTAAATAGTAAGACAAGAATTACTGAATTGATGCATTTCTGCAGTGTGAATACTTTCACTGATATTCAAGAACAGTTTGTTTAAGGCTTTCATCTTCTGTACATCAACTTTGCTTCTGTGTTTTTATTTTAACAGAAAATATATTACAAATGGAATTGTGGTCTAGAATAGTTCTGTGACTAGAACTTTTTGGAGCTTGTGCCAAAAAAATAACAAGTGACAGTTAATAAAAAGAGTGAGAAAGTAGAAGAATTCTTTTATATAAGTTCCAGATCTTTTTTGTAGCCTGAGAAGGGGAATCAGGAAGGTATGTTTTATATAGCATTTTCCAGTAAAGTCTACATCAGTATTTTTGTTTTGATTATATTTTTGCTCGTGAATATGAACACAACCTTTCTGATCTAATCATTGTAATTCAACATGATATGCCTTTTCCGTTAATCATTCCTTTTATCTTCTTACATTAAAAAAAAAAAAAAATCTCACTGCATATGTTTCCAAAAAGACCTTTTTCTTGATGGATGCATTTGTTCTTGGGGGCTTTGTAACAAAATTTGCGAGAGAAATAAAGCAGCCTTTTTTGCATGTCTTCACAGATGGCCGAAGTGATTGTTGTTGGCCACCTAAAAGGATGCATGGGAAATAACAAGTCTAAAAGAAATTACTGTATATTTGAAAATAAAATTATTAAATATGATTTGATCTTCATGTTGAAAAACTCAGCTTAGAACTGAGAACTAGAAAGCCTCTGGCTTAGAGGGCCATTTGGGGCTGCCACAAAATGAGGTCAGATTGCACACCATTTCTCCTTCTGTTGCTTACGCTATTGGAGGAACTTGGTAGGCAATGATTAAGTAGAGTTTCCCAAATATTCAAGAACAACATGAGTATTCAATACGCTTTAACTATGTAAATTCTAAAGTGACTGAAATTCATTTATTTATCTCTTAAGTAGTAGATGCAGAAATTGTTCTACTTTGCTAAGCCTACTTAGTGTGTTATAATTCAAAAATACAAACAGGTAATAGATAAATAAAAATTACAACCCTGACCTAATAATTGAGGGTGAATATGAGGGCAAATAAATGTACTTGTCAGACTCATTACCAAGCACTGCTGTAAAGCAGAAAATGAAAAATAAAATTGCAATTTAAATGGGAAAATAAGCCTTTTTGGATATATTGACGCAATAATTTTAAAGGCAGTAAAATCCATCTTGGAGAAGATCAAGCACCCTCAAAGCTTTCTGAAACTACGCTTTTTTCATTGGTCTAAATTTACTAAATTACTGTGACTTCTATAGATGCATATACTGCTATTCAAATATTTGTGGAAGTAGGAGCGAAGACCCAAGTTTTGAAGGTCTCAGATTCAGGATCTGTAAAGCTTACCGAACAGACACATTCTGGCTTCAGAACTGAAATTAAAAGTGGAACTCAACTAGCTGTTAAACTATGTTGTTTCAATTGAAATACTACTGCTTATGCTTATTTACATTGTTCCACAGAACTCTCATGCTGTGAGCTATATTTGGAGTGACTGACTTACTGAAAGCATTCATTTTATTTATTTATTACAGTTGGATCAGGTCTGTTATGAAGCATCATTTGACTTTTGGAGGGTGCTGTGTATTCTTGACTTTGTTCCACAACTTTTGATTCCGGAATGCTAGACGTAACTATAAATGTCTATTAATGATTCCTATTAAAAGGCATGTCAAGCAAATGGCATTTAAGGTAACAGTAAAATAGTAATGACTGTGAAAAGTGGAGTTTTTGCAGTTGGTGCTTAGTATAGATTACAAACCATTCTTCTGATACATCCAGGGTAGTGTTGTTAATCACCTTTGATGGATGGAGCTTTTTAAGAGGACATGTTTGCCTTGTCTTGCTGTGCGTCTATTAAGCATCACATCTGTAAGATTAGATTATTGTAATTTGAAAATAGTGCTTTGTAATGCCTGACCTATTCTGAATAGATCTTATATAGCCTGTGACATAATGCTAGTCAAGATCCGCTTGGCTTTGTTGAAAATGGCTGGCAAAATCAAAAATGCCCAGACTGAGAAACAGAAGAAAATACAACTATCAAGAGAATCTCTGCTATCCGAAGTGTTTGGATGAAGTTAATTTTGATATACCACCAGTAACTCCAGCTGTTCAGTACACCTCTCCTACTCCTGCTTGTTTCTGCTGATCATTCTGGTAGGGCTAATGCAAGCCTGCCCATGCCTGCAGTGGTTCTTGTCTTGGCGGCTTTACCAATGCCTGCTGGAGCAGTAGCAGCAGCTGGTATGGGACCTGCCTCTTGAGTGGGGTTTGCTCAGGCCTCTGTGAGGAGATAAAGTGGAAGAGGAGAGGAGGTAGCTGCTTTGCTGGGCCCCCAAGTATGTCTTAGGATGTAGTAAGATTGCTGTAACAATGAATATTTTATTGCAGTTTTTGTCTTTCTCTCCATCTGATGATTTTTGGGGGATTTTTTGTTGTTCGTATGTCATCTTTTTCTTGCTTCTTGGATTCTGTTCCAGTGACACTCTGTGGCTCTGCCTTCAGAGTAATATGTAATGGAGGTACTTGGTCGCTTGTGTTTGTAGGTGTGTTGAGGAGTTTGCCTTTCTGTATAATGTGATAGGGTGGCAAAGCTATTTAGTTCACTTGGTGATTCTGGAGAGGCTTTAAGAAATTCTGCTCTACAGCAAGTAGCTGTTGATCCTAATGTGGTGTTCATATTTGCTTTGGAAATAGCCTGGATTATTTCATGAGGAGGACTTGAATTCTTCGTAATTTCAGTATCCTACGGGACCTGAATTGTCTTTTGAAAGGCCAAGCTCCAGGACTTCGCAGTGCCTTGCAGCACTGAGGTCCCAACATTAAATCTTATCAATAAATATTGGTACAATATTTATTATATTTATTAAATATACAATTAGTTTTAAAAAAGTACAATAAATATTTATGTGGATCTGTTATCATATGTTGCTTTCAGGTTCATTAGATAATCCCTTTATTCTAGTGAGAGTGAGTGAATTGAAGCCCACAATTGATTTTTCTGTTGCTTAACGTAAATCTTTTTTTCAGATTCTCTCTGATACTTTGCAACATTATTAAGCAAGTGTACTGCAACACATGCACACGTCGTTTTACTTTGGAACGGCTTTGACCCTCGCTGATTGCGGGGCAGATTTTCCCTGTGCTGCGTAGGTTTTGAACATAGCAAGGTTTATATTGACTGGCTTCTATTTAATAAACAAACTATGACAGGCATAATAATTAGATGTCTAAACAGAACAAGATGCTCAGATTCTGAAAACAAGCCCGTTAAAGAGCAACTCAAGATTTATGTTCACAGAATACTTATGCCACTTGGTGTAAAAATGCCTTCTGTCATCTTAATGACTGTTGTCCTCCAGTTTTGGGGTGATTGACAGAATGAGCTAAAAAAACACTTCTTAAGAAGATCTATATAGGCAGTCATTTTTATTTTTGCTTTGAAAGAAGAGAGTGCCTTTATCATTGAACTTTCTGTGGCTTGATGCTGTAAAGAAGCCCTCCTGCAAAAGCATTCAACATCCTGAGCCAGGGAGGGAAATCAGTAATTAAATGCATATGCACAAGAAGAAGGTCCTCAGCTTCCTGCCCTATTCTTTGCCATTTTAGAAGAGGTATTCCAATAGAAAGAGTACTCTATTAACAATGTCCCAATAACCAAGCAGTGTAAGATTTTCTTTCTTCTATCCCTGCACTGATACTGAAGAAAAAAAGATTGATTTGTTGGTTTTATATTTTCTTTTGGCTATAAAGAATATTCTCAAAAATTAAAAAAATTAGTGCCAAAACTCATCAGCATCAAACTATTTAGATCTCATCCTGTTTGCATTACTGCCAACAGATAGCTCATCACTAACAGCATTGCAGAAGTAGGTTTGGACTTCAATTCATTTATTCCAAATTGGCAAGCCATTATTTCACCCATCCTTTCTTCAGTTAAGTCTCATGGTTTCCTCTGCAGTTCAAAGGTCTATTGAAGCATATATCTGTTTGTTTCTTCTTCCCCGACTTAGATCAATGAGCTCACATCAGAGAAAATCTTCCAAGCTCCAAAAAAAAAAAAAAAAAAAAAAATCTCTGAATTCTAATTACTTCAAGCTTTTTGAATAATGTAGATCGGATAAAGGAACAGTTCATATACTGGAGTTGCCATTCTTCTAACTAGTGTGCTGAGGATTCTCTATGATCAATTCTCTCTCTCTATCTTCTGCCCGCCCACCCCCCCATGTAATGTTCAGAAAACTGAAATATTTTCTTCCCAGCAGGACTCATAAAATTCCCAAGGTCATTTTCTTCACCAGATTGTAAGCCTGCTGTAAATGTCATTACAGAGTTATTAGATCTAAAATTATTGATCGTTCTCCTGATCTTGAAGACTGATTTGCCTTGTTTCAGAATGGTTTTTATTCTGCTTTTGGTGAGAATAGCAATCCAGCTACATAAACCTCCCTGATAAATCTTTCTCCTTTTCCTCAGTGGGAAAGACATCAAAAGAGGCTGAATTTTCCAGCAGAATCTCTCCAAATTCCTCATCTAGTTCAGGGTGACTTGCTTGTTCTGGCAGGGCTGACTTTGCACCAAGTCCTAGGAAGCACCTGTTCCAGTGACACCACTTATTTTTAATTGCTCCTCTGTTCTCAGAGCAATATCTAAGGAAGGTGTTTATTACCTTGTCATCTTTTTTTTGCATATGTGTGGAGCTCTGAGTCTAATCCTACAATGCTACTTAGCATCTCCTTGACCAGCATGATTTGATGTTCCTCAGAACTCAAAGAATATGTCCCAGCCTTGCTCCTCCTTGTGTGCCCAGTGCAGGCAGTGCAGGGTAGCTGGGTCTGTCAGTCAGCAGTGAACTTTGGTCTTGATACCCAGCTGAAGGGCAGGGAGGAGTTGGCAACTGAGGTTTGCTGGGACTGTTAGCTAGTTCGGCAGCTCTGTAGATGTTTCAGGAAGATATACATGGGTGAAATGGTTGTGCTGTTCTTTCTCCTTAGGAAGACTGCCTTCCTGGTTTGTTTTCCTCAGATTAACACAGGATAACCTGGTATAGGCAAAACCAGAGGCACTGGATCCTTCATGTCCTTGTTCCCTAGGTAGCCTGCAGCATCACTGCCAGTGAGCAATGTCCTAGGTCCAAACTAGTAGGCAGCTCTGTCTCTGTTTATGTCTTCCCTTAATCAGAGAATGAAGAGTTCAGTTGCTATGTTCAACTTAACCACATTCATTCCTCCAAGAGGGAAAAAACATCTTGGGAGTCTTGATCCATGTTATTACCCATAGTTTTTTTCCCCTGTTACTTATTGTTTGTTTGTTTTTCTCCCTAATGAATTTGCTTCCTGTCAACCTGATCTGAAAATAGAAAATCAAGACAAAAATACCACCCTGGTCATTTGCCAGGTATAATTACCTATTTATGTCATTTATTCCTTATTTAATGACCCGTTCTTTCTAAACAAGAATATTACAGAATTATCAAGCAGTTCAAAGTGAGTTTTCATGACATCATAATTTGATAAGTTTAAATCTCGGGTTCATTATGTACGAAGTGTTGAAATGGCTCTTCCTAGAGCCATTAGTGATTTGCATGCCTTCTGATATGAGGGAGAATTCATCTCGCCTCTGAGACTAAACTGCTGATGGATATTTAATGGCACATTAGAAGCGTTCGCTTTGAGTTTTTACTCTTTTTGCCCAGATCTCCTTAGGACTCTCAGAATAAATACGCTATATTCATGCACATGAACAGAGATGATTTTCTGTTTCCTTTTGTCAATTTAGCTGACAAACAGATAATTGTTCTTCGTTGTGCTGACAATTATTTGTATCTTTGTGAAAATAAAACTCTTATTTAGTATTCCTTGTTGTTTGTGAAATACCTTATCTAATCAGCTGAATCAGTATCTGAAATAATAGATTGCTTCTACTGGGTGCGTTTTGGGAAAAAAATGCATTCGAACTAATAGCTTAGAGAAATGTATCAGAGCTCTATACCTAATCACCAGAACTTTAAAAGTATTTCAGAAAGAAAGTAAATAAATCAAAATACTGTACCCATACGCCATGAAAAATTATAGCCAATATGAGTTTGATGTGTGCCATGGAAAATTATAGCTGATATGAGTTTAACTCATACCAAACAAATGGTAACTTTTATGAAGACATGGTATATGCATGCGCAACTAAAGGAGAGAGGGCAAATACCATATTGTAGTAGGCTGGTAGTCCTGGAGGTACTTGGAGAGGAAACCTGCCCGCGCAATTGCAGTGTATGGTGCCCATCTCATGAGCTAGCAGAGGGGTCCCAGACTCTTACCCTAGGACACATCCAGCATGGATTCCCCTTGGACAGACATCCAGATATGTAGCATTTCCACCTTTTGAAGAGAGCTTCCATCACTATTTTCATCTTGGCCAGAATTTTAGCTACACATTTTTCTTTTTGCCTTTTTTTTTTTTTTTTGTTTCTTTCAGAATCTAATTCTAATGATGGGTAGCTCTACATGGGGTAAACTTAATTATCCCATGCTTTTAAGGCATAATTACAGCAGAATCTAAAAGCAACAGGCAGTAGTCAAACCTATCATAATGCTTAGTGTCCTGGAACATTTTCATAGAAACTTGCCTCCATAATTTCAGTACCAGCAATGTCCTTTGGGACTGGACGCTCTGAGTATTTTATTCCTTTTGTTTGTGATCTATACATACATATTTTTCTTCCCATTCCTATCTACAGTATATCTGCAGAATTTTCAGGTTTGTTTTCAAATAGTTGCTGGCGAAAGGTTTTATTTTGAATTTTTCTTTGTTTTACAGTGCTTCAGGGTTTTTGTTGTTGGGCAGGAAGGGCATTAATTAAGATTAAGGGATTGCTGCGTTGTGTAAGCTCCGTTGTGTAAATGTCTGTCACAGAGTATCTTTTTGATCCTATTCTGGGGAAAGGAGCTCTTATTGAGGAGGTTCCTGTTAAGTTATTAACAGGATAAAAACATTAATTTATGAGGTAAATAATAGTTTTATTCTGAAAGCTAACATACGCTTATCCACCCAAAATCACACCAAGACAGTCAGGGCTGCAGGCCTTGGTAGAGCCAAGTGTTAGTACTGCCTCCAGAGCTGGGCAGAGATGTCCTCCCCAGAAGCATCTCAAAGGCAGGTAGGCAGCTGCCCCTCCTCCAAGTGGAGCCCTGGGATGCCATGTTCAGCTTTTGCTCTTGCTCATTTTATCAAAGTAAATGCTGTAGTTTCAGGCAGAGCAAAAAACATCTGTGACTAAATGCTATATACTTGTTACAGTTTATGGGAGTTGAAGATGTAATTAGCTATGCTTTTGCTTTCTCATGACTTCCTACAAAAGCTGCTCCTTATTGTCAAGATCAAGCAGAAAAAAAGGATTTTAATGTTCCTTGCTGCAAAGAGCCTAACAATCCTGACGGCCCCTGTTTGGCATGCTCACTGGAGGTGAAGGCTGCTATTTGAATTTTCTATGGAGTGTATAGACTGGTCAGATCAGCTGGCTTCTCCATCTTCAGCCCTCATCCCCCAGCAGTCTGCCACTGGAATCTGCTGACCAGCCCTGAATTCTCTCTGCACAGCTGCAAAATCCATTAAAACATTTTAGTGCTGACAGGCAGAAATGCTGTAAAAATGCAAATTTTCTTCTGCTGAAGGGCAAGAAGCCAAGAAATGCTTTTTAAAATGTCTCGCTGCTGAGTAAGGGTTATGGGGAGTTCATACAGCTGGAATGCAGAGCTTTACGCAGCAGGAGAGAAGCTTATATCTTCAGAAAGGTCGCTAGTATTTTGGTTCTTTAGTCACTTGTGAACTTTGGTGAAGGGTGTTTTCTTTCTGTACTTTTTTTTTTTTTCCCTTCAGAAAATGCACGTCTTTTGCCCTGATGGAAGGACTGCTTTTTAAGGTCCAAAATGGCACTAAATACTAACAGTTAGAAGCTTGATGGAAAAATCCAGGATGGAAAAGTCAGCTCTGTACCAAAAAAACTGAAACATGCAGGGTTGTGCCCTTGACTCTCTTAATGCAGTGCTGAGCTGGAGAGACTTCCCCTCGCCTCGCTTAAAAGCAAGGAGATGGAACACAAGTAACAGTGTGTTCTGTTCAAAGGGATGAAATGGCAAGTGCTCTGTCTGGGTTTTGGAATAGGCAGCAACCTTTGCTCAGCAAATGAAATGTAATTTACCTTTTGTCTCACACAGATTAGTATTATGTCTGCATAACAGTTGATGTTCAAGACTGTCTCCAAGGATGCTATTTTCTTCCTTTAATCAGGAGATGAAAAAAAGCAAGGAATTGATTGTAATTCTGCCTTTTACTCTTGTAGAAATGTACTTCCTAAGCCAAGAGTCTCATAATTTCATCTTCTGTATGGATGGTGCACTATATGGGCTCTTCAGGCATACTGTGAATGATATGTTCTCTGAAGTGATGTTATATTAAACTGCTGTGGTGTTTTTGCTGTATTTCATCTTAGCTTTCAGTTGTATGACAGATGATAGGATGATATGGCGTGCAGTAGCCCTTTGCAGTTTAACAAGTTACTTTCTTTGAGGATTGCCACCACCATGACAGGTTTTGTGCAAGTATAAGTAATAAGCAAAAATAAAATGTATTTGAAACTTCTCAGAACATTCTGAGAAAAATCTGGGCTGTGGAAAACTATTTGCGATGTTCAGTGCAAAGTATAAAAGTCTCATGAATAGGAGCAAAATCTAAAGAAGGCAGCTGAAATCATGCCCTCCCACAGTGGAATGAAGCCTAAAAATTTCTGCAGGACATTTGTCATTGTTTGAGATGCTCAGTAGCACTGGCATACATGTACTATAAAGGTGTACACAGATGACAGTTGAGTATGTTCACATTTTAGCCTTACATGCCGTTAGGTAAACCCTGGTTAGAAATTTGAAGAGTTCTTTGGAGATTCTGTACTGAAAACTTCTAGACTTTCAAGCACTGATAGTTTTGAGTTTTTCTTTTCATCAGGAAATAACTATAACAGCCATGTCTAGAGAACCATGACTCATGAATTCCAACTTTGTTCTGGACTCTAAAATAGTATGACCCAGGGGTTTTATTTGGAAAAACACCTAAAGACAATAAAAATTTTGATTCAGATCCATAAAAAACCATCAGGTCTGTATACAAAAACCATGGAAGATTTATTTTGCTGTGGGATGTGCACACAAGTTCAGGTGTTTAATCAGTAGCAGTGGTCAAGGAGTCACTACCTATTTTCTAAATGCTGCCTTTTGTTTAAAGCCCTCTTATTTCATTTCCCAAGTTAAAAGGTATTTGTAACAATTCATTCCTTGTTGCATCTTCTCTGTTTTATCTCCTTTGCTCTCTAGCTCCAGCAATCCATCATGATGATGGTATGAGACTAGTTTCCTCTCCCAGTTTTCAGCTAATGAGAATTCATTGAACTCATACTGATACTAATAACATGGCAATGAAGAGGGGCATTTGTTTGACATGTTATTTATGGACTCCCTGTGCCTCTCACCATGCAGGGAGGCAAGAATGCTGACTCGCATTTTATTCAAAATGACTATACTATGGGGCGCTTTTCCTAGGCATTAACGATGGCTTAGGGGAGTAGAAGGTAGTTGGAGTCATGGGGGAAAAGCAACTAACCCTCAGTTCCAGCTCCTTAATCCCCAGTAATTACCCCATGTTTATGTTATTACCTTGTTTCAAGATTAATAGCAATAAGAAAACCCTGAATTCTCCTGTCCCTGACTGCTTTTTTTTTTAAGACTGTATGTTGTAAATATTGCCTCATTGTTCGGTGTTTTAGCTGGTGCCAGTGTTTTAGCTAGTACACTGTGCTATATCTTCACACTGTAGGTCTAATGCTAGCCTTGAGAGTGTTTGTGCAGAATACTTGAATGCCTGAGATACAGAGCAAAGTAAAATTGCTGAACTGAACATCAGAAAGAGGAAGAGATACAGAAAGGGGCTGTTCTGACCAGAGGGGTCTTTTCAGCATGTGCTTTTGTTTGCAAATGCCATGCAGGCCTTTTACTCTTGGTTAAACAGCTGCAAGTTAGCCTTTTTTTAAAGGCAAAGCAATGTCCACCCCACTGTGCTAATACTGGGAGTAAATGGAAGGCATAGATAGTAACTGGCAAGAGCAAAGCACTGCTTCGCTGAACCTTGCATCACCCATCTGAGTGAAATATCAATAATTTTAAATTTAACCCAGCTTGGGTCCTTTCCTTTTTCCACAAGGTGTTTTGCTGATGTGCTCAACTGGTGCTCGCTCCTTCAGGTGCTTCTCAAAGACACTACTCAGCTTTATTTGGGGAGGGAATTTACCTTAGAGATGGCTTCTGAATTACTGCAAGACACCTACATAACAAAGTATTTTTCTTGCTTGAGAGTTAACATGTAAAATTTACTTTTTTCTGCAAAAAAAGGCTCATTTTAAATACTTACTTTGGTTCTTTTTATATACTTAATTTTTTATTGTTACTTTGTGTAATTGGTAGTAGGGTTGATATGACAGTGAAAAGTAGATTTTTGACACCATTTATCTCATTAAAAGAGATAAATGTCTGGTATGCAGAGTGTTCACAGTAAATTATAGATTACTTGGAATCTATAGATACTGTGGAATCTTTTGATGCTGTGCTAAAGGAGCAATGGTAACAGAAATGATCGTTTGCTTGTTTTTCTTTTCTTTTTTAAAAAAACATTTCAAATTAAAAAGAACTAATATGAAACACTATTAAACATATTCAATCTGATGAACTCTTTTTATAAATTCGAAACCAACATGTTTTGCATCAGGAATTTGAAACTAATGCAATTGTGCTTGCAATGGAAAAGCAATGTTCATTACAAAAGCAAGTATTTTGTGTATTGTTACTAAACAGAAGTAAAATGTTTTGGCTAGTACTTAGCGATGTTTTGATGAAAACTTAAAACAATTTTATTTTTGTAATGAAATGGTATTGTTCATGTTTTTGCACAAAATTAGAGCAAAGCCCTTATTTCAAGCAGTAATTTATTTTCTTTTTGGGGCTTGGATGAAAAGGTGCTTTGTGTGCATGGTTTCTGTTTTGGGGCTTTGGCCTTTTTGGTGGAAAAGCTGATGTCTTGTGCCCATAGCAATTTGTTTAATTTTTCAAAAAATGGTATGATTTGCTATGGAATGGCTAGAGAGAAAGCCCTGAAAAAATATAGGTAAATCAAACAAGCGTGGCCTAGTGCAGTTTTGATATCTGAGCAACCACAGAACTTAACTACGTAAAAAGCGTTAAAAAATCATAACTTGCACTTTTTTATATATTTTTTTCCAATTCAGTATAGTTACATCAGTTATGTCACCAGACTTCTTAGTGTCCTTAAATAAGAAACCAAACTGAATATATGTGTGGTCTTTTTTGTTTGTTTTTAAGCAAGTAACTTTGGCCTAAACTTTATTTCAGTCCCTCGTCTTTTGCTTATTTGATTTAATAATAGAAAGCTAGGAGTCACACGAAGTGTTTTGCCCACCCTCATCAGGCAGTTTGTTGATGTGCTGAGGAGGGATACTGCAGAGACTATATTTTTATGACTCACTGATGTATTTAATAGCTACGTTCTAATTATAATATATGTGACTATCACTTCTTTTTTTCAATACCTAAGGTGCCAGAACATAATAATGGGTAAATTTTTCATGGTTTCGTGTATTAACAGAAAAGGGCTGATACTATAATAAATGTGATTCTCTTATGTATTCAAGCACTCCAGTTCACAGCTGGTAGGACTACAGACTTGGGTTGAGCTTATCTCTAAATTACAAGAAATGAAAGATAAATTTTTATTTAAAATAATAATGTATGTCTTCTTCAACCAAAGCTCACAAATGATAATTGCAATGCAATTATTTAATACTTAATTAAATTCAGCAACAATGAATGAGATAAGGAAGGATTGCCTAGAAGACATGGAGTGCATAAATGTAAAATAATATTATGAACTTACGGTGGATACCAAAAATTGCCATTTTGTATTGAGAGCAGAGAGAGAATTCAGTGCAAGCTTTTTTTTTTTAATTGTATAATTTGATTTTTATCTGAATTTTCCATCTACTACATATCTCACTACTGTACTCAATTTCTTCAACTACTGGTTAAGTGACAGGTAAAAAATAACCAAACAAAATCCAAGGAAAATACCTCATGTAATATTTTCAAATAATATAAGATATACCATGCTGCTTTAACTTGATGCATTAAACCTATAGAAAAGCCAAGCATTTTATGTTTTGTTTGTGTGAAAGCCTAATGTTACTGGGATTTCTCTTAATATTGAGAAACTAATAATGAATTAGCTGCTTGACAAATTTCATTGTAAATTGTCCCTAAACAGTGTTTTCTGAGTCTGTGTAGTATTAAGTTAAACTCTTAAATTTAACTTAATCCTGGATACAGCATAGATGTGCTGTTGTATTCTACAGTATTCCTGTGGCTTTATTTCCTGAGAATGAAAGCAAGTTTAAGGATGCTCAGTGCATTTGCCAGGCTCTTATGAGCCACTTGGCCTGCGACTGCCAGGCAGTTGTGCCTAAAAGAGATGACTTTCATCCTACTTAAAATAATAATTATAAAAAAAAATCTAAAAATACATTCTTTCTGATTGTATTTATTGAGCTAATGGCAAATAAAAGGAGTAAATTCACCCCGTTGCTATTTGAAGCTGGGCACTCAGAAGAAAAATGAGTTAAATTATTTATCCCTGGTTGCTCCACCTGGTGCTAGTAGTCATGTTATTATCCAAGAAATTTACTTGTTTTGCCTCGGATAAATTTGCAGCATGAACTAGATAATGAAATACTGAAGTGAGGATGTTTCTGCGTATGCTCCTGGATTTTTGGGGTAAATTAATGTGGATTGGGCAGGTTTTCAGCCAAGACCTGGAGGAGGAAGGAAGACCAGAAAGGGAAGCATTACTGTAAAATAATTTGGGAGGTAAGGCAGTTTCATAAGTTGGTGAAAAGATGCTAAATTCACACCTCAAAGAATTCTTCTAAAGGTTTAGTAACGTAAATAAGGTATTGACAAATATTAATCATAAAAGTGGTGATGAATTGAGTCAGGAAACAGCAGTGTAAAGAGAGGGCTAGCAGAATGGAAACATGTCAGAAAAACATAATAAATGATTTAATTCTTGCCTATGCAGTAAATGATTTATTTCTTGTCTATGTAGTACTTGGTAGAGCAGGAAAAAAAAAATGATTTACAAAGACTAGATCTTGATCCTTTAAAAGAAGTTAGTGGAATATTTTTACAAGCTTTTCCAAGGAAAGGAGTGTGTCCTGTCCTAAGTAAATATACACACCTGTTTTAGCTAAATTAAAAATATTGCAGTCACTCTTCCAGTGTTGGTTTTCTACCTAGTTGCCATCTATGGCCAAGAACTTCTTCATTGTATAATTACACCAGAATTACAGAGAGGTCAGATAAGATTATGCTGATATATCAATGTTTTTTAAAAATTCTCTTGAAAACTCTAGATTGCTTTTTATAGTTCTACATTCAACTTGCTGTGTTAACTTTAATGCTTCCTGAAAGTAGTCTCCTTTGGAAAATCATGCATCAAAATCTATGACCAGATTACAAAAAAACAAACAAACAAACAACAAAAAAAACCCCAAAACAACCTTATATCCTGACATGCAAATTAGGTGGAAATTGGGAGCTGAACTCCAGAAAGTAATCTAGTAATAAATAAAAATATTTTGAAAAAATATTTTGAAAATCTACAGGAAAAATAAAAATCCACCCCAACCAGTCAAGTTCTCCTACTCCTCGTGTCCAGAAGTATTCTTTTTTAGCAGAGTGCCTTGCCTTATCCCTCCACAAACGTGGGATTCTCAATTGAAATGTTCCTCTGAGCAATTCTGGCTTAGGGAAAGCAAATGTCACTGAGCTCATGTCGGTTCTCTGGCAAGGAGGATAGTGTCTGCCTTTTTGGGTGAGAGATGGATAAAGAGCAGAAGAGTGGGGCTCTAGGCCTTTCTTTGCATCTTCCCCTATCAGAAGACTAATTGTCATCACCATATGAGGGATAAGACCAGGACGAGTATGATTGGTATGATTTTTTGTTTGTTTGTTTTTGTTTTATGGCAGCTGTGCATAGAAAGGAATGCAAGGTGCTTAGGGACCTCAGAATGAGCAAAATTGTAAAGAAAGAGCTTGGGGGCATTAATGAGGCTTGCTCCCTGTGGATCTGCCCCCTTGCAGCAGACACTGAACTGTCCTGGAGGGCTTTTTTTTTTTTCTCATTTTTTTCAACAACATATTCTTTGTAATCAACAACCATTTAAGCTTGACGGTTAAAAATGTTCACTTGCAATTTTCATGGCTTACAATTTAAAACATTTGTTTCATCTGCATAGTAATTATTTATCCTTTTTTGTATGCATAAACTCATGAGATATGAAAAATTGCTGGGCTAGAAATAACAAAAGTCAAGCATTAAAAAGATCAAACAGACAGTTAATAGATTTGAAATGAAATACCATAGCATCCCTTATGCATAGGCTTTTTGGAGTTTATTTAAAATGATTAAGCTACAGTTAAATTCTGTTCCAACTGAAAGATTGGGAATTTTGTTATTGACTTTAAGACAATCAGTGCTTAACTTCTGTTTGGCTTCATTGCCATCGTGCCCATCTACCACCTCAGGTGAGGGTCATGTTTGGACTGCTGCTTGTGCATGTTTTCCAATGATCAACTCAAGTGCACCTGGGAATGCAAGAGGAAAACTATCAATCTTGCAAGAAGTCTTTGACAGTGGACAAATAGGAGAGGTAGGGGCTGGTATTTTGTTATTTCCTTTCTCCATCACTAGTAACTTAAACCTTCATAAGGTCTTTTATTTTCTCAAGCTTTATCCCTGTTTCTATTTTTTTAAATTGTAATAATAAGAGCATTTTTTTTTTAGAAGATGCAGCTCATTGGTCAGTTGTGGCATTTATCAGCCATTTATCAGCATCCGCTGGGACCACGGAACAAGGATATACTTGTCCTACTATAGCATGTTTATCAATAGGCAGAGTTTGATTAATGAGAAATAGATCCTAGAAATTCTCTCTTCAGGAAAGACTGTTTGTTTGCTTGTTTTGGAGTGGTATAATGAGCTATAATGGAAGTAACACTTTCTAGGAAAAGACTCCACCACTTCTCATCCCTGAGATTTTTCTGACATTGGGAAAACAGTCTGAAATCCTTCAGATCAATATTCTCTAATATTCTCCCGTTCTGCCATAGTAAACCTCAAGAGGGGTTTTGAAGGATTAAACGAGTCCTGGATAGGAATAGCAAAGTAATACAACTGTGGCATTAGTTTTGTCTGCCCTCACTTGTCTTCACATGCCAGTCTGATAGAGCCAGTATTATGTTAATGTTCAGTAGATGTTAGATATTCCCCCAAAACAAGAGGTCCTTACCCTAAAGAACTTAATCCTTATCTAGAAGGAAAGTTAGATGCAATTACTTATTATTAAACAGCTTTGAATTAAATTTAGCAAGAGATGTCAGAGACAACAAAGGGCTTCTACAAATACATCAGCAGCAAAAGGAAGACTAGGGAAAATGTGGGCCTGCTGCTGAATGAGGTGGATGCCTTGGGAGGAAGGAAACAGAGAAGACAGTTACTAAGAAGGTGATCAGGAGTAATCAGCATGGATTTACCAAGGGGAAGTCATGTTTAACTAACCTGATGGCCTTCTACAATAGGATGACTGGCTGGATGGATGAGGGGAGAGCTGTGGATGTTGTCTACCTTGACTTCGGGAAGGCTTTTGACACCGTCCTGCACCTAGGGAGGAACAACCCCAGGCACCAGTACACATAAGGAGAGGGACTTGGGGAGTTCTGATTGACAACAAGTTAAACATGAGGCAGCAATGTGCCCTTGTAGCTAAGAAGGCCAATGGGATCCTGGCCTGCATCAGGAGGAATGTTGCCAGCAGGTCGAGGGAGGTGATCCTCCTCCTCTACTCAACTCATGGAGCTTCTCGAGAGAGTCCAGTGTAGAACAACTAAGATGATTAAGGGACTGGAGCATCTATCTTATGAGGGAAGACTAAGCGAATGGGGGCTGTTTAGCTCAGAGAAGACTGAGAGGAAATCTGATCAATATTTGTAAGTACCTTGGGGGAGAATGTAGGGTGGATGGGGCCAAACTCTTCTTGGAGGTGGCCAGTGGCAGGACAAGGGGTGATGGGTACAAATTGAAATACAACAAATTCCATCTCCATGTGAGGAAGAACTTATTGACTGTGAGGGTAACAGAGCCCTGGAAGAGGCTGCCCAGAGAGGTTGTAGAGTCTCCTTCTCCGGAGATCTTCAAAACCTCCAGAGGTTTTGAACCAGCAGGGAGTTGGATTAGATGATCTCTAGAGGGCTCTTCCAATCTCAACCATTCTGTTATCTAAAATGCTTACCACAGCAATATGCTGTGGAAAAAAAAAAAAAAAAGAAAAGAAAAAAAAAAGGGGGGGGGGAGGGGGCAAAAGAAGTGATTCTTCCCATGCATTCAACACTCATGAGACCCTGTTTAGGATACTATGCCCACTTTGGGGTTCTGCCATTTTGCAGTGGTATTAGCACCCTGGAACAAATGCCAGGGAAGGTCACCAGAATGAGCAAGGGACTGAAGCATATGAGAGTACAAAAGAATGACTGAATTTGTTCAGCATGGAGAAGGGCAAGGGGATATCTTATGCTGGCTATAACTGCCTTATAGGTGGTTTTAGCAAAGACAGAGCCGGTCTGTTTTGGGGGCTACACAGTGATGAGGTAAGAGTAGCAGATAGAAATTGCAGCACAGGAAATTCCAATTAAATTAAAGGGATTTTTTGTTCTACCGTGAGGATGGTCAAAATGGGAACAGGCACCCAATGGGCCTGTGGGATTTCGATCCTCAGAGATGCTTAAAAGGCAAATGGGCACATAGCTGAGCAACTTGAGGTAACGGAATCCTTTTTGAGCAGGAGGCTAAACTAGATGAACTTCAGGGAACACTTTCAACCTAAATTATTCTATTATGTCTGTTCTTTTGTTTACAGGAATCCAGATTAGAGCTCCTTTCTGCAGTTGTGTTGTTTCTTGTAGTTACTTGAGCTTTCTATGTCTGTTTCTCAGAGGACTGTCTGCTTTCCGTAAGACTCAGTATGATGTAGGTGATTATTTTGGCAATTTCTTTTATCTTTGCCAAGGGTTAATTCTGGGTCTTTCACTGTAATTTCTTTTATTTTTTTTTCCACTAGATACCAATTATGATACAATTTCTTATCAGGCTCAGGGTTAAACCCTCAAAATCGTGCTTTACAGGCCGTCTATATTTTCTTGATCTTTTTGTCCTCTATGCTTCAAGACATATGTCCTATGTTAATTTCTCATGGAGTTCATCATTTCTCAGGTTCTGTAGTTAGTCCATATTGGTTTAGTTGGAAATGCTTTAAAAAAAGGAAAAATCCCCAGAAGCAACTTAGTAATAAAGCTATCTCAACTGTCTGCTGTTCTTCTGGAAAGTGTTGCTTACAGTTTCAGAAAAAAGGTTGTTCAAAGGTTTTCTCAAGTCTGATACGCATCTCAGTGTTCATCTGATATTTAATTGTTTTGTTTTTTCATTTTGCCTATCTTTGACTTGTATTACTTTGTGAACTTCATGTAATACAGCACTCTCACAAGAGTAGGGAATGGCAGAGGGCTTTTTTAGTCAGTGTAAGCCTGTGAATAATGTAACAGCTGACTCTAGAAGCTCTTAGAGATACTTTTTTCCACAGACGTCTTTAGAATTAAATTTGACCAGAAAATATATGATCTGAGGACAGGAAATAAATATAGGTGAGCCAAAAGTGCCCTTTCCTCACACTGAGAATGAGAAAGGGTGCGTTTTTTCTTTTTCCCCAAATTTGTGAGGTTGTAATAGAATGTAAATAAGTCTCTTGATTTCTCATGGGGGTTTACTTTCCATTTTGCTTAGCATTTTGATTTTGCTCACTCCTAGGCAGTATTCTACGTGTAATTTCACTAGAGTTTTCTTTATACTGTTTACTGGAAGCAATTCTTTAGAGAAACGGAAAAAAAAAGAAGATAAAATTGCTTAGAGATCAATACAATACAGCGCATCCAGAAATGCAAGAGAACCATTAATGCCATTTTGAACTCATACAGAATAGGCACAGGCAAAAACAAGAAAGGGGCTCTAAGAATGGTTCATGAAAGACCCCCTTAGGCAATTGGTTGAGCAGAGGGAAAGCTGAGAAGGAATAGATTGTATTCCGTAATATCATGGGAGAGAGGAATTCCAGGCTGGCAAAAGTTTTATTCTGAAAATAAAGGATAGTGCACATTAGACGATAACATGTCTAGCAGGTTTCTGCTTTTAAGAGCAGCAAGATAAAAATATTCCAGTATAAGAGGTGGAGGTAAAAGGCTTTCTCAGTTCTAGTATCTTTTTCTCATTATGATAATTGAAGAATGAAAATAAATAAACTGTTATCTCAGAAGTAGCAAAGACAGGGACTTGATCATCCAGGAAACCCTTTTTGCTTGAGTTAAGAACTTGCATACACTTTTCACCCACTATTTCCGATACACTTTCTGTTCTTGGCTTACTGACAGCTGCTGGAAGGTAGGGTAGCACTGTTTGTAAATCAATGCAACTGTTCTTCCTGCTCATTGAAGGTAATGGTAAGCTGTGGCAAACTTTCAAGGAATTATCATTAGAAATACATTTCAGAATTTAGTGCTGTGCTTGTTATATGGAAGCTGCCCAGATATCCATAAACTGTCTTTAAAAAAAAAAAAAAGGCAAATTAGATTTGCCTCATGCCTCCGATGTAAACAGTTTGATGATGGACAATATAGGCAGCAATACTTGAAAGTCTATTCCTAAATATTGTGTACTCTGTGGAGATTTACACAGACTGCTACTTCCTACGGCCGCAATTCCTAGGAACTTAACTAAAGATGAATCCCACTGTGTCACTATTAGAGGAACAAGGACTTGGAACAGTGAAGAGTTTTCAGTCTAAACAGACAAATCCGTTATGGAGGAGGAACAGGGTAGGACATTCAGGCAGAAGGATGGCTTGCAGATTTCACAGAAATGCCAAGATTTCTGCCACCTAAATAACCTGGAAGAGATTTAATGAGTAGAAGATTAGGCAAAAGGAGCAAAACCAAAGAGGTAATTTAGTATATAAAACAAAAGTGCTAGGGGAATGCTACTTCTAAGGGAGTAGGAGCCAAGAGAATGGAAGAGATCAAAAAGGAGAGTACTACTTAGAGTACAAAATGCTGAAAGAAAAGTTGTTAAGTGTTTACACCAAGCTGTTCTGATGCAGAGACCACCCCAAAACAAACAAACAAAAAACAAACACATAGGAATAATCAGCCTGTTGTCTTGAGAAAGTAAAGTGGGAAAAGATTAGCAATGAGGGTAAGAAAGAGCAAAGTTGTGTTGGTCAGAAGGAAACATTGAGGGAAACCATTTGTTATGCTATTTGAATTTTCTCAGAGCAGATCTGAGCCCTTCTGTTTCAGCTGTGACCCCAAATTTCAGACACACGCAAACATTGATTTGGCATCCTGAGGGGAGAATGTAGGGGAGGACTTTTCTCGGTGGTGGCCAGTGACAGGACAGGGGGTAGTGGGTACAAGTTGAAACACAGGAAGTTCCATCTCCATGTGAGGAAAAACTTCTTTGTTGTGAAGATGACAGAGCCCTGGAACAGGCTGCCCAGATAAGTTGTGGAGTCTCCTTCTCTGGAGATCTTCAAAACCTGCCTTGGATGTGACCCTGTTCCATGTGCTCTAGGTGTCCCTGCTTGAGCGGAGGGGTTGGACCATTCTGTTTCTGTGACATCTGTAGTGCAAAAAGAAAGTCATAAACAGAACACTTTGTGTACAACGCTTGGCCTCTGTGTTCTTTTGCCTTTTCAGATATTAAATTCAGCCCCAGCGTACTTTAAAATGTATGATGATTAGTGTTTAAAGGAACTGTTGCTTTCTTTGATATTCTGTGATTCTATGAAAAGTGCCTTTGTCTATTTGAGAACAATTTCTGCATATTTAAAACAAGAAGTTCATCACTGATACAGGATTTATTTGAATCCTAAGAAATTTCTTTCTGATCAAAATATAGGAGTTATCCAACTAAAACAGGGTGCAAATTAAAGTTCTGATAGCAAGCAAAGAAATAGAAGACTATAGATATACAGTGTGGCGATTTTCCTAGTGGCCCTAAGCCTACAGGCCTAGTTGGAGGCCTGTAGCTAGCGGTGTCCCCCAGGGGTCAGTCCTTGGCTCAGTCCTGTTCAATTTATTCATCAATGACCTGGATGAATGCACAGAGTGCTCCCTCAGCGAGGTTGCTGATGATACCAAACTGGGAGGAGTAGCTGAGGGACCCCAGAGGGACCTGGACAGACTGGACAACTGGGCAGTGAAAAACCTCATGCAATTCAACAAGGCCAAGTGCAAGGTCCTGCACCTGGGGAGAAATAACCCCAGACACCAGTACAGGCTAGGGACCAACCTTCTGGGGAACAGCTCTGCAGAGAAGGACCTGAGTGTCATGGTGGACAACAAGTTGACCATGAGGCAGCAGTGTGCCCTCATGGCCAAGAAGGCCAATGGGATCCTGGGGTGCATTAAGAGGAGCATCTCCAGCAGGTCGAGGGAGGTGATCCTGCCCCTCAGCCCTGGTGAGGTGTGAAAATGTTGCAGTTTGAAAGCCGTAGTGGTGGTGGGGGGGAGAGGAGATATCAAATCAGTATTGGATTCACAAACAGTCTGTGGACTGTAGGTCCGATCGCCTTCCTAGGAGCGAATCGAGTTCCCAAATAGTGTGATCAACTATAAGCTCGACCCTGGCAGTATCGGATTCACAAACAGTCCGTGGAGCGTAGGTCCGATTGCCTTCCTAGGAGCAAATCGAGTTCCCAAATAGCATAATCACCTATAAGCTCGACTCTGGCAGTATCAGATTCACGAACAGTCTGTCAACTGTAGGTCCGATCGCTTCCCCCAAAACAAGTAGCCGAGTTCACAAACAGTATGATTTATTCAAATGCAACATTTACAAAGCAGGTTTTGGATGTCAGTACAGGAAATTCTCTACTAGAGCGTGGGGTTTTAGCTAGCTCTGATGTACGAACGTGCAATCATCACTCACCCCAGAAGATGGGAGAGGGCTCTCGATTCTCCTCAGGCAGCGTCCTGACGCAGGGGGAGGAAAGAGGGATCAGCACATCAACTGATCCAGAATTTATGATGGATTCTTCCCTCTCACTTCTTAGTCTCTTCAGGCAGCGTCCCAGCGCGAGGGGAGGGTAGGGTGATCACCCTGTCGACTGACCCAGGAGTTACGATGGTTTCTTCTCCCCAGGCTTTTCATCCTTAGTTCACCTTTTATACTTTTCTTTACATTCAGGTGGAGCTTGAGTGACTAGAGTCATACTTAATATTGTTATTGATTGGTGAAAAAGTTTCTTGCTTTCATTTAAAGGTACAGTCAACCGAAAATCTAGAGCACATGCTCAGTGAGGGGTGGTCGTACCTCGGAGGCGGGTAACTTTTGGGATGGAGGTATGGTTTTCACATTATAATGAGCATTCCTAGAATGTGTATAGTTTTTTTTTCATTAGGCTTAGAGAATTGAGTAGAGTATGCAATTGGTTGAAGCAATCATGGTTCCACCAAGCTAGCTGCTGACTAAAGCTTTTATTTTTTTATATTTTACTAGCCAAGAATCTAGCCCTTAAAATCTGGCAAGCCTGAGTGGCGCATTGTGTCTAATGCTAGATTTGGCATGCATGCATCATGATGGATGATCATGAAAGCAAATAGGTAGGAACAACAGTACCAATGTGATCTGCAGGTTGATTATGAAAAGATCATGAGAAAGACCTAAGCGATGAGGAGTGAGAATACAAGTTAGTATACAGTTAGCATGCTCAATTGCTTCTGTGGACTAAGAAGTAAAATTGGAAGGAGCCTAAGTGCAAATAAGGGACAAGTAAGGAAGGACACAGCTAAGAGGCAGCTTCTGATTTTAGGCTTCTGCTGCAGTGCTTAAGGCTGGAGTTTGGGAAACACTTGAGGTTGGCAGGTCTATTTATACCTACTGCTGTACCACAACTTCCTGCATCAGCTACATGCTGATGAGCATCAGGGAGCTCGTTTGGGTGAAGGGAACCTGAGTGTTCTGCGTTCTTGTTCACAGTGTAACCATGCAAGTGTGTGTTGTCTTAGGGAAAGAAGCAATGCATGCCTGAATGGTGGTGTTCACTCACTTTGGGAAAAAAACAGCTTATAGTGGTCACTGAGCAGCAGTCAGGAATTGGTCATTCTCTATGAAATTAGAGAAAACTTTAGGCCCAGGATGTGGGCAGCTGAGCTACATGGTACCTATGCTTGTTGCTAACTGTTCTGCTAGCCTAAGATCTTGGCCTGTTAACAATATTTGCAGAATTTAGGCCAGAGGTTGGCAGATCCATAAAATGTCTTGCGCAAGTTGCAAGACACCTCAACAGACTCCAGTTTGTGTTTGCTTTGGAATTCATCTTCGTCTCTTGCATTTATAACGTAAAATGCTGTGGCCCTGTCCTATGTCAGAATGATCAAGATGGTCAGTGTGACTGAGCAGGCACGTACTGACCATACTTGAAGAGTTGAAGCCCAGGACCAGTATGTAACTCCTTGACATGAAGTAGTATCCTTGCTGAAACCTCTGTATTTTATTGTATGCTTCTTCTGTATGCTTTTATTGTAGGCCACAGTTGTATGACTTCATTTACCTAGACACTATCACCTGCTAAACCACTCCTCTTATATCCTAGTAGGTGGTAATTCACACGTCTAGGTACAGGGAAGTTAGGAAATCTGTATTTCCTAACTATGCTCCTTGACAGGCTTTTACCCTCTAAACCTCATATCTGTGTCTGACTACCATTATCTTCCAAAATGATATTCAGACAAGTTTTGAAGAAAATTACAAGATGAAAGATCTTCCTTCAAAATAGACCCTGTATGTCAGCAGAATTCTAGCATAGTTTGATTTCTTGAAATAATAGATGTTAATATGCTTATGGCACAGTCGTCTTAAGTGTATGGCATCATGGTGAAAACATGTATTTGTCAAGGAGACACCAGCAGCATATTTTCAGTTTAAACTTCATACTGGTCTGTTCCATGCAGTGCTCTGAAATGTTCAGATTCAGCTTAGTACGTGGAGCCCCATGCTTCTTGTCTGCAGAAAAATATTTAATATCAGAAATCTGAATCTTCCTTCACTGAAGACCTAACTGAAAGTACCAACTTAAGCCAAACATTCAGTTTCTCAAGATTGTGTTTCTGGAGATCAAAGTCTTCATGAATAAGATTTAAATAGTCTACAAGCAAATATCTGCTAAGAGCTTTTGTAGTGTGCATATATGTATAGGCACACATGCACATTCCCCACTTAATAAATGAGTTTCTTAGTATTAGAGGATTGCTATAGAACTTAAAATATTCACATCTTAATATAGACTCTTTCTTTTGAATACACAAATGTTTGAGTTCACAATCCATTTAAAATTAATCTTCTCTCTTCTCCATTCTAATCACTGTGTTCTGCCAAGAATATTCTTGAGCGGGCATGGGGATGGGGACATGTTTTATTTAAAATTGAAATAAACAGAATAAGTACATGTGATACCTGGCTGGTTTTGTAATTTATCTTGTTAAAAAAAGAGATGTAATTGTAGAGTAAATATTACATTAATATTAAATTTAACTTTCCTTTATGGGCTATAACATTTTAATGTCCAAATACATTGCATACTTTATTTTCTGGAGTCTGATACCAAGTGGAGGTAAGGATGTGGATTTTGCAGAATCTTAGAAATGTATCAGTAAGTTATGCTATACTTCCTCTTTTTTCTGGGACACTTCTCCAAACACAGCAGAGAGAGTTTGCTCTACATGTTTTTGAGATGGTGATTATGTGAGAGCAGAACATTATGCTTCTGTAAAACCCTTACACCCGGAAGATTCCAGAAATGAAACAAGGAGAGAATTGCCTAATGAAGACGACCAATCCGAAGAGAACCCGTGGCGATCCGACCTTAAAAGGAAATACCCGATTTTGTGTAACCGCCTTCCCCTTGCTTGTATAAAAACCCTGCGCGCGACACCAGAGGGGTCCTTGGCGAGATTCCCTGTTTGAGGATGAGCCGGGGACCCCAGCTAGCTGGCAGTAAAGTTGGATCTTGCATCTGTCGGCCTCTCTGCTTTTGTCTCGCTTGCGGGCTGGGGAACCGGACTTAACAATTGCACCCTCTCTAGAAGGATATTTCTTAATTCCTTGCAGAAACAAGAGCTGGAACTGTGGTTCTTTTGAGGAGCCAAGGTAGAAGATGGGCTTGGCCAGCATGACATCTAGTGAGCAGATCTCATGTGAGAAAAATGTGGTAGGAGTGCTGTGATGTAAGAGGAAGTAGAGAGCTTCAAGGCGCATAGTAAAAGCCTCAATTAGAAGAATCGGTCTGGAAAGCTGTAAGACCCTGGAGCATAATAAAGGAGGAGCTGGTACTCTATGAGGAATCATCCTCATGCAGGTCAGAGACTTGTGTACCCGGGACTTCTGAGCTAAGAAAAGAGGCCATGAGTGTTAAGTCCGGTCCCCCAGCCCGCAAGCGAGACAAAAGCAGAGAGGCCGACAGATGCAAGATCCAACTTTACTGCCAGCTAGCTGGGGTCCCCGGCTCATCCTCAAACAGGGAATCTCGCCAAGGACCCCTCTGGTGTCGCGCGCAGGGTTTTTATACAAGCAAGGGGAAGGCGGTTACACAAAATCGGGTATTTCCTTTTAAGGTCAGATCGCCACGGGTTCTCTTCGGATTGGTCGTCTTCATTAGGCAATTCTCTCCTTGTTTGTAAGGGTTTTACAGAAGCATTCTCACATTCCTCTCTTCTCCTTGTTCATTTTTGAGAATTCCTTCTCGGTCATCCAAATCTAGATACTGTTGTCGCATCACCATTAATCGTACAGTACCCACCCGATTCTTTACAAATTCTATTCCATTCTCCAGTATTTATCAATCTGTGAAGGGTAATCCCATGCTGAAATGGTCACACATTCCCAATATGAACAATAATACTGATTGGGGCTATTATAATACCCCTTCCCCAGATTCGAACTAGCATGCTAGCTGGTTCAGACACGGGCTAATAGGAACTAGAGTACATAGATGAGCAGTGAAACTAGGGGATCCCGCTATGACCCTTCCTTTTGCCAGTGGGTCCGAGTTCTGGAAATTCCAAATCACAGGTCCCTCCTCATTGCACGTCACTCTTAATCCCTCTCCTTTATTCACAATAAGCCAAGATTCTTCGTGTGGCAATGAACCACCTGCGCGCAGGAGGCTCAACAGCAGCAGCACTAGCAGCGCGGCGTGCGCCAGCTCCCGGGCGCCCTCCATGCCGCCCCAGCGTAGCTGCCGCTCGCACTGCCCGGCGCGCACACATGCCCGAGCCCCCAAAATGTTAAGTCCGGTTCCCCAGCCCGCAAGCGAGACAAAAGCAGAGAGGCCGATAGATGCAGGATCCAACTTTATTACCAGCTAGTTGGGGTCCCCAGCTCACCCACAAACAGGGAATCTTGCCAAGGACCCCTCTGGTGTCGCACGCAGGGTTTTTATACAAGCAAGGGGAAGGCGGTTACACAAAATCGGGTATTTCCTTTTAAGGTCAGATCGCCACGGGTTCTCTTCGGATTGGTCGTCTTCATTAGGCAATTCTCTCCTTGTTTGTAAGGGTTTTACAGAAGCATTCTCACATGAGAAAGTATCTTTAAGTAGTATCCTGGTTTAGGGGACGAACTTGAGTAGAACTGTCCCTTCTTCAGTCTAACATACAGCAGCCTTATGACAAAGATATCCTTTGCCCATCTTTCATTTGTCTCACACAAATTGTTGGAAAATTTTCGTATCATATTTCTTCCTTGTAATGATGAGTAAACTCAGATGTCATGGAGACATTAAAGTGCATTAAAGCTGGATGTTTGCTTATGTTTAACTAAAGATTGAGACAAACCACAATGAATAATGTTCCTCAGTTAATTGTTTTAATATAGCATGAATATTTAACTTTCAAAAGAACTTGCCTCATATACTTCCATAATCACTTCAGCTGAACTTCTTGACACAGAGCTGTAAATGTTTGCCGATCACCTTAAGTATATTGAAGGAACACACATACAGCATATTTCTATTTTAATGGTCCTGGTCCTTTTTCTACTCTAATTAACCTAGATGCTAAAATAGGACTGACTGTGTTTCCTTCTGAGGAAAAAAAAAATGGTGTGAGGTCAGAAATGAACATTCTTGCTCTCTGACAAAAGGACTGTCAAAGATGAAGGAGAATGCTTTGACTGGGACAGAATTTCCTTGGAAATACTAAATGCAAGTCATGTAGTTGAGCTCAGAAAAGTTTTATTATTGAGGTCAAGGTCTATTCTTTGCTAGAAATTAAATATCATTATACTGCTCACCATATTTCTGTTCGCTTAGAGGAGCTTGAATCTCAGTTGTGACCCCAGTCCACCTCTATAACTTCGCAAAAATCATTTACCTTTCTTTTAGGTTTCTCCATCTGTGTGAGGTAGGGTTGAGAATATTCAGCTATACAGTAGCCTGTACTGGCATTAATCAGATGAAATACATAAAGCATCAGGAAGTCTCGAAAGGGGAAGACATCTCTTCAATAAGTGTTAGATTATCTGCTAATGATTTTGAGCATGGGAAAAGTCAGTTTTAACCATCACGTTACATTTGTTAAGTTTTGCTTTGTTGATATGCCATTATGGGAGAATAGGTTATACAACCGTTTCTGATCTTCCTTGAGGTCTGTGAATGACCTTCTCTCCTGGAGGCTTTTGTTATACCAGTTTTTAAAAAAGTACTCTGTGGGTCATATTGGAACAAAAATGAGAGCAAAGTTTAGCTTTTGTTGATGAAACTTTGGCCTTTGCAGACTCTTGCAAGCCTAAACTTTTGCACAGAAAAGTTTGATAAAACTCTCCTTAACTTGCGCTGGGTGTTTGCTGTTGTGCCTGAAGAAGAGGGAACATTATGAAGGCAAAATCACTTAACTCTAACCACCAAGTTTCTAAACTTTTTTATTTTTTGAGCTTGACTGAGTTTTTGAGTGGGCAAAGTAGGTTCATTGTTAAAGAGGAGTGTGAGAACTCTGAAGACAACAACAACAACAACAAAGACTAGGAATTATACCTCCTCTGAAGAGCAGTTTCACTAACTGGGAATGCATTCAGTAGTCAAACCAAATTATAAAATGGCAAGAGCTGCACAGTTAAATCTGTAGTTTAGTTATAACCCTGTGGCTTGCTGTGTGGTACACAGAGTGAACAGTGGGCACTGATCTTCCTCCAGGTGAGGAGCAATTTGGACCCAACAAAGACAGAAGGTCTCTCTTCCTTCCCAAGAGGCACCTTGTTCCTGGCCAAGGTGCTTGTAATAGGGGGAGGAGTTTCACAACACCTAACAAATATTCACTGCTGCTCTCATTGAGTAGGTAAGTGTTTTTAACCTGTGCCATAAGAGGAAAAATAATTTTTGTGTGCATTTTGATGGTATTGGTACTGCCTAGCATGTCTGTAGAGCACCAAGTTGTGTGTGCAGCTCTTTCAGAATTGCACTTTAAAGCCTAAAATTATAGATCGGAAGAGAGCACAGACCTGGAAGGCAGGTTACTGCAGGAGTCCGTCTAGATGGTGTTCTGTGGATGGAGATGGCCGAATTCTGCCTTCCCCTCTGTGTTATCAGCATTATCAGTGTTCTCAGAGAGTTGTGTGGCTGCCATTTGGGTAGTGCTCTACTTGAACCTGAGCCCGGTGCTGTAGTGCAAGCAGCCCAGGTGGCTTCCAGGTCAGCACTGTCTTGCTTCCAGCTATCTCTGAAGGCTGGCTGTACAGTGAGCCTGTGTACACAGACTGGGTATATAGTCTTCACATTCTCTCCCTCTTCTGAGACTAAATAACTCTGTCATGCCTCAGAAGTAAGCAGGTATATTATTGTTTGACTAGATCTGGGTCCTAATCTCAAAAATAGCATATTTGGCTTCTCAGACTTGGAGATTTTGCAGCTCTTCAAAGCCAGAGCAACCTACTCTAGGTGACCCCACTTGGACTAGATGATCTTCAGAGGTGCCCTTCCAGCTCATCTTCTTGGCAAATTTCAGCCTGACAAAGATGGAGAGAGGAAGAGTGTAAGTAAAGTGGGTCCTTTCCAGGGAGCCAGTAATTCAGTACAGCCCATATGAAACACCTCTACAAGACACTGGAAATGACCCTGAGGGATTCAATCCTCTCAGGTAATTTCTTACACTCTCATACATTTGTTCACATGCATTCCACCAGAAGAGTATGTATGTGAGGCAATACCCTAATGTTGAGTTTCCATTACATCTTTATTTAAGGGAATGATGTACACTTTTAGATTATTACTGTATCAGAACCATATTTGCTGGATTATTTTTGGAGTAAGAGTGTGACAGAAAGACGGTTTCTGGAGAATATTCAACATAACCTTTTTGTATTGACTGTGGATTCCTTGGGCATCAGAAAGAGGCTCAGAAAGACCTGGATTCGTTTCTCATCTTTGCCACCTTTTTACCTTGTTCTAGTGATTAGTTTGTTTTGTTATTCTTCTGTGCTTTGGTTTGCGCTTGTAGAGACTACCTATTTTGCTGTGCCTCAGTCTCTTATTCTGAATAGAGTAGGTGGCCCTTCTTATAATATTCGGAACATGAAAATTACTATTGATTAGCAATGTTAATTATTCACAGAGAAACAGATTAGACTTTCAAGAGATCTGAATAAAGTTTTATTGTGTTCTGTATTTGTATTAGATGTTGTAGAAATAAGTCTAAAACCTTGAGAGTTAGAGTAAGTAGGTTTACTTTTAAAAGTATGGCAGTCAGTGGAATTATAATAGCATTTACTTTTTAGATCACTAGTTGCTTATGAAAAGGTTATAAACAAGGTAATTAAAATGTTTTAGAATAAAATGTACTTGAAGACATAAAACCATTTTTTTAAAAAACATTTAAAATATTTTACAATTTATTTACTAATGTTACATTAATGTACTAATGTCCTGTTGGACAGAAGTAGGTAAGTTTAATGCTAGGTGGTAAACTAGCAGGTCCCAGTTATGCTGTGAAGAATCTAGTCAGCAGTTGTAGCATAACAATATCAATGTCATATTACCGTTTTTAGGAAATCAATTTTTCAAATAAGTTCTATGATGAAAGACAGAGCTATGCCTGTTTTTTGGGCCAGGCAGGAAAGAATGTGATATTTACCACAGATTCCCTCTAGGTTTTTCTTCAGAATTAATGAGTGAAAAACTTTTATTGGGTTAACTTTAAAAACTTGCACAATTATATTAATAAGCACAGAAACAGGATGGAAATATTTGATGTACTTGGATATGATGAAAGCAAGAATTGTCTGAATCCCTAGATACAGCTGTGTGTGTGTTTTTGTTGTTGTTTTTCCCCTAAATCCAATTTGTATGATTCACAGTAATTGGGAGCTTAAATTTGGGCTCTAACTTGTACAAGTTATATTTTTGATGAAATGTTCATCTGTTTACCTAAACACAGAATTGATAGACTTCTTTGACTTGAGATTTTCTTTAAGCTTCTCTAGTGAGTGTAGAGAGGAGTTTTAGCTCATGCAACTTACAGCAGTGAAGCAGTGAGGCAGAATGCTGAACAAACCACATTTTCCCTGAAATAGAGGGGCACATTTTGAACTGTCAGTTTGCTGTCACAATTATTTACCATCCTGGAGGCATGTGAATGTATGTTATTTGGATGTGTTTTGAATAATATAGAAAATGAGATTAAGGAACCTTTCAGAATGAGCAGAACTCAAAAAGAAAAGAAATCCTCCTCCTTATTGCTGGATCCCACTCTGAGCTTTATGCAGGTAAACAGGAGCAGAGAAATTAGGTACCTTGGAGCACGTGGTAACAGAGAATTGATTACATGTAGAGACTGCAGCATAATGAAACAGCAGAAAAGTCTTAAGAAAGTAGCAGGACTATGTGTTCTGTCACACTGTGTATGGGGCTGCTTGTGGGACAAAAGAGAGGGAAAAATCAAGGACAAAGGTGGCAAAAAGAAGAGACTGTTTCATTTCTTTCCCATCCTCACCTTAAGGACCGACCCCCGAGTTACTATGTTATAAGAAGTAAGCTTTTATGTTTTCAGCTAATGTGGAAGAGCTCCAAAATTTTCATTTGTTTTGCTGCATGCACAGTGGTTCCTTTCCGCCTTTTATTGTTTTTGGAAGTGCAAAGCATGGCAACTTCAGAGTGAGCTGCAGGACAACCAAATGCCGAGAGCCCCTGGGAGCAGATTGTGAAACACAGGCCCCAAAGATAACACTCTCTACCATTTGGGACTTTTTTTTTCCTGACAAGAAGTGTTGTTGTTAAGTGGTTATTTTTTTTCCTTATTATTCTCAGGGTTGCTCTTGTGGAAAATATTCCTGAAGGGATCAACTATTCAGACAGTGCACCATCCCATTTGTCTCTTTTCCAAGGCTGGATGAATTTGCTTAATATGGCTGAAAAGTCTGTTGACATAGTGTCTTCCCAGTGGGACCTCAATCACAGTCATCCATCAGCATGCCAGGTATGTTTTAGCTTAAGAAAAGGGGGGGAGTTTAACAATGTTTTGTTTGTTTTATTTTTCCGTTATTAGTTCTATAGAGCTATAGTCCTTTTCCATAGCAGACCTGTTTATTTGGGTAGTCTAAAAACATTATCTTGTAAGGTTTTTCCTGCTAAGTCATGGCATGCTGGACTAGGGAATACATCAAACACATATGTCCATATCACTTTCATGTTAACAAAGAATGTATTGTGTAATCCTAAGAAGCTTGCAAAATTATTTCTGTATTGGCATATCCATAATTGGAAATAACACTAAATCTAAATACTTATTTTCTGGTTTGTGCAAGCAGTCAAATAAAAGAGCAATCATGTGGATTAATCCTGTACTCAAATAGAAGGGTAGAATTACTCTTAGAAAGAGCAGTGTAATGCCAGATGGTTTCCCGTACCTTTTGAAAATGAACCTTGGGGAGGCTCAAGACTTCTTCAGTTAAAGGCAGTAGGAAAAAAAAAAGAAAATTTGCAAATGAGATAGGCATTTTTTGCATAATGCTGTGGCAGCTAATGCTTTGTTCTTAGAAGCAGTCCTGTTAGAAATGTGGTAGGGGCAAGTTTACGCTTAGAACCACGCTGTCAGACTAAGGTATTGCAGAACAGACAAGCTGAGAGTCTCTTCCTTTCCACAACATTAGGTTTTGGCCAGAAGAAAGGCAGCTTAGCCAACATGAAATGGGTTAAAACAATGGCTAGGCAATAAAGGAATCTGCTATACTATACCACAAACTTTCTAGTTTCCTCTCTCTGTCTGTTGATGCTCTGCAGTAAAAATGCCTTTTGCTCTATGATAGACAATGCCTGGTACTCCGAGCAACCAAAGATGGCCTGTATTTTCAGTCATTAATGGAATTCTACTTTTTCCAAAAGAGGCTGTAGCCTAGTTAAAGGGCGTACATTCCCTTTTCTTCGGAACAAGTTGCCGCCTTAGAATATCCATTTAAATGAATGAAAACCTGAAGTGAGCAGCCAAATGGAAAATGTAGTGCAAACCTTTCAGAATGCTTATCAATATTGGAATATACTTTGTGAATTTTTTTGAGCATCAAAATATTGAGATTTTTCACAATGTAATTATGTAGCTAAGCTTTATTTAAATTCATTGCCTAAGAAATTTAAAATCCATGTACTGTCATTCAAGCAGATGAATCCAAAGAGATAGTGTCTTAGATGTTCCCAGGATGTGCATGAGTTAGTATGCGCATGAATCTTTTAAAAAAGTTTTCATCAGAAAAAAATTTAACATGTCATTTGCTTCAAAACCAGCAGAGCCTAACAAATCCCAAACAGAGAACAAAAATAGCAAACTGGAAATTGGGATTTCAGTAGTTAAGCATCAAAGCTATTCACTGTACCACATTCTCATGCAAAGTAAAGCTATAAGGCATTTCTAAATGAATGTCAGAACAGGAAAAGGAAGAAGAAAAACATAAGAAGAGGATTTGCCTCTTTGTCTTCAAAAGTGAAGTTTAAGACGTAAAAATGAAATGTATTTTTCATAATACAATTTCTGTCTGTCTGTTATCAATTTCTGTCTGTCGGTGGTTTTACGAAAGTAATGGCTTTTATTGAGGGTCATTAGTGTGCTAGTTTTTTCTCAATTATACAACAGTGTGGTCTGAGCAGCTGATACATCTTTTTATCAGGCTTGTCTATTTATCCTAAAAAAGCTATGCTGTTAATTGGCCAGTTGACTCACCAAAGAAACTGTCAAAAATGCTACATTTCTTAGAAATCTCTGCCCCGGAGGATGTGTGCGTAGCTTAGCGTATGAAAAAGAGAGGAAGAAAAGGGGCGTAGATGCATTGGTTTTCTCCATTTCCATCTCTGGAAATCAAACTTCTTTGTAAAATGAAAGATGAATGCCTACAAATAGGAAAAGTATTAGGAAGGGTAATGGGGAGAGATGCAAAAATTTAGGTATTGTGATACATAATGAGTAAATTTTATTTGCTCCTCTGTTAGAGACAGAGGAGATTTGGGGGGGGTTTTTTGTTTGTTTTTTTGGGGGGTTTTGTTATATGGATACTCTTGTATAATTAGCAGTGTGTGTTTTGTGAATAGTGAAGGCACACCGCAAACCAAACTTCTTGACAAGAGCACTTTAACAGATGTGCATTTTGAAAGGGAATAGATGAATAGGTGAAACTGCTTTTTTCTTAATTTACTTGGTTTAATTACATTTTGTGTGAGCGTGTGTGTGTATATACACAGACATTTATACATATGCGTACCATACCTATTTATGTAAGACATGATATTACAGATATATAAGTATACAGAACTCTTTTCCCTATGTGTGTATAAACTTCTGGAAGTTGCTGCTGGATTTTTCTTTATTTTCATTGTGGCAAGATTATCTCATCTTCTTGACAGGTGCCTCTTCATGTGTTGTTGTTATTGTCCTAAATAAACAGTAATTTCTGACTGAGCTATCCCAGTCACAGTTGCTCTGCCCAGGTGTCTGAGTTCATGGGACTTGCTGGATTGGAGCCTTCAAATGCAGGCGCACGATGCTGCCGTCTTTCATACTGGCACAGTCTGCATGCCTTCCCCAGCTTCGGAGGTCAAATGAACGTGTCTGTGTGTGGTGAAATACTGAACAGGTTTCTGCACACATGCTTTTCTCACTGAAAAGAAGCACACATTTCGGCACCTTTGTGTTGTCAACTATATGCATTTTTCAAGATCTCAAAGGAGATGTCTTTGGATCATAAGGCAGGTTTGGAGATGCGTTCAGAGTGCGAGTGTGTGACTCCATTTGTGGCAGTCTAATACTTAGAGATATCAGAGGATAATAGAAAGTAAAATTTTGAAGATAGCTTATCTTCCCAATGGAAGGAAGGGTAAGATGAACCCAAGATAACACCATTTTCGAGATTTTTCACAATTGATTTCCTCTAGCTCATCTCATTCTACTCCCTGAATTAGTTGGGGAGAATATTGATCCTATGTTTGCCAGTCAAGATGTATGATGATTTGGTGACACCTGGGATAACTTAAAACCTGTATTCACAAGCAACTGTTGTCCTCATTCTTTAATGCTACGGTTAGAAACTTTTAAGAATGATGTTTATATAATTCCAACAAGATGGTCCTCACAAATTTAATTTTAAGTAATAAGGATTAATCCCATTGTAGTTTACTGACACTGCAGTAGGTATGGCACAGTTCTCCCTGCATGGGTATTTGGATGACCATAAGATAGATAGTCAGAGGGTGGATCTGGCTGCACTTTTTTGCAATGATCACACAAAAAGTAGTGGTTCTGACTTTGACTCTCTCTGTTTACCTATTGGGCAGCTCCCAAATGACTTGATGGAGGAAGTCTCCTCCCTCTCCACCTGAAATGAGTCAAGTCCAGTCTTGTAATGCAGTTTCTGAAGGTGAGAGTTGTGTGTTGCTTTCAGATGTGTGTCACTGAAGGTCCTTAGTTGGCTGGTTTATGTACCCTTCTTTGAAAATTATTTTAATATGTAAATAAGTACAAGGAAGATAAGAAGGTCTAACAACCTAATAGTGAGCAGCAGAAATCAGCTACAAATATGTTAGTTTATATTCTTTTCTGTAAGCTCCTCCTTACACAACCAGCTCTCTCCAAATGAAGGCATTCCCCAGAGGCAGCTGGTAGAAAACAAGATGTAGAAAAAAAAAATGCCTGTAGAAGCCATTTTTTGAACTCTGAGATTCCAAAAATTGACATTCGCTCCCTTTTCATTAGATAAGTTAGCTAGAAGTATGTGAGGAGAGCATTTGAGTTTCTCTGTTCTGCATTAAATGGCAAAGCTAAATTTAGGATTCAGTGATTTATTTGCTATTTGCTTCTGGCTGTATTCTGTGATTTTAGTGATATTTTAAAGATGCTCCTAAAGACTTGACCATAGGGCAACTTTAGAAAATATTGGTAGAATTATATAGAATAAATTTAGAAGAAAACTCTAGAAGTAAGCTTTTTCTTTCCACAGAAACAAAACTGCTAAACATTGAATAAACCTTAGGAACCCAAGTTACCCAGAGGCACAATAGTCAATATTAGATGACTGCTTCAGTAAATAGAACATTTTTGTGTTCGTGTTGCCCCTATTTTATTTTTACTGAGCAGCGCATCCTGCTAAGAGAAATCACTCAGACCTAGAGTTATTCTGCCCAGTGGGTGTTAAAATTGTTTTCGGAGACAGTTTCAGGCCTTTTTTGTAATAATAACTTATATTTATTTATTTATTTTAAAGCACCAGTTTGCTGCGGTGTGTACAGTTGAGACTGATGTTTCAGATGTATGGTAATTTAAAGAGAAAGCTTCTAGCTGAATGTCAACTCACTCCTTTTGCATATCTGCTTTACATCCTGCTTTATTGTGTTCAGTAGGTGTTTTTTTTCGGAAACACTCCTGCTAATGTGCAGGGGAGTACTTTATCGGGGTAGGCAGATTTATAGTTGGTTAAAATGCAGGTGCTGTACGCGTGCAGGCTGAGCACGTGTTGCTGATCCGGAACGCCGTCACGTAGCGCCGCGGCGGTTGGGCAGCGCCTCGCAAAGGCCGCGTGCTCTGGATGACAGCACGAGGCTGCCAACTCGGCAGGCGCGTTTCAAACACACTGACAGCAGGGACAAAACTCTTCAGACATTCTCCCAGGTGCTTTTTTTTTTTTTCCTCTTTCCATAGAACAAACCGGTAAAATAAAAGTAAACATGTCAGAAAGTATAGAAACTTAACCTCAGATTAATATTAATGGACAAAAAGACAGCAATGAGGGAAGAAACAACGGGGAAGAAACAATGAGGGAAGAATACCTAATACCTTCCTTTACTACTGTGCATACAGATTTTTTTTAAAGCAAAATTTATGTATTTTTATAGTCGCTGGAAAGAGGGAATTCTTTATAATTCTGGTACTGGGTGGTGTTTTTTCTATACCTTTCTAAATACATCTTCACAGTGACTGCATTTCTGCTCTTAAGCAGCTTGTGCTGGTTATAGAATCACTACTTTTGTGTGCTTTAAATGTTTTATGAATTTGAGGTTTCACCATGTAGGAACACAGGTAGCATATTTAGGCAAAAAAAAAAAAAAAAAAAAAACTATAGTAAGCGCATTGTTTCTGATGTGCCCAATAGGAAAAGAGATGTATTATCAGAAATGTTCTTTTTATATGAGCGAGAGGCACCCCTCCAAATGGTCTATAAGATGGGCCATTGAGTTGACAGTATGGGCTGTAAGAGTGGCCCTGGTGGCCCATCAACAGTGCTGTGTTAGACACAAGATTAGGTAGAACTCCACATATCTTGTTTTTTTTTTTTTTTTTTTTGCTATGTAAGACAATTTTGACAAACTAGAATCAGTACAGAAAGTCCAAGCTTGTTTAGGAAGAGATGCTAATAGAATTAGCCTACCAAAGATTTTGTAAATCGTACATAAATATGTTCTTGTGTAGGCAGGAGTAGCAATAATGTCCATAAATAATTACTTTGGAGAAGATTGCAAAGAGTCATCCCACGAAACAGTTTATCACCTTTGCATATTTGCTTTCTAAGCATTTCTCTAATAGACTAGTTAGCGCATTAGGGTTTAATTCATATTGATTATTCAAATAATTTCCCATCAAAGCCATTCATACTTTTTCCATGTTTATTCTTATATGCTGCAGCTTTCTATTATGTTTCTACACAAAACCAGGTTTGACAAATAACTTAAGTTTTTCTTTCTGCTTAGTAAATTAAATTGACATGTAGAACCTGAGTTGCAGTTCCTACATGGATTACTGTATGCCAATTTAGTCCCTAATTAGCCCCTAATTTTCCCTGATTTCATTTCCACAAAGATGAAACTAATGCAGCTCAACAGCTGCTGGCCTCTTCAGTAGAACCCTGGGTGAGCAGTTGCCTACAATCTAGCACCCGGGGAGCCTGTTGTCAGCTTGGAGGAGAAACAGGACTGCTGAGGGCTGGCTGAGGGCTGGGTTGGACGTGCAGGGGGCCAGCCTGGTGACTATGGATCCTCTGCTCAGCTAGAGTCTAGCACTCCTTTCGGGGGCACCCAAAAGAGTCCTTCTGGATTGAGATGGAGCTGCTACATAATCCTGTATGCAGTGTCTGCTCTTTCCATCCCTTGTAGTTTGTTGTAACAAAAAAAGTGAAAATTAACATTTTTTTTCGGCTGTCTGTTTGAACACAAGAGAAATGCGCTCTTCTTGACTTGCCACATGCCTGAAGGAGGACGTGGGCCATGAGGGTTAATCAGTGGCTAGATGAGTTGACTTCTGCATGGATACAAGACACAGAAGGCATCCCCCTTATTGTCTCTTGCTTTTGCTGTGGCAGCAGTATGCTGGCTATGAGATCTCTGTGCATCCCGGAAAGAGCTGTGAGTTTGAGCCAGCAAGCAGTCATACATATCAAAAGTAAAACATAAACAATAATTCTGTGTTTCCATTGAAGTCTCCAGCTGCTCTGTAATTCCAGGAAATCTGGTTTGTGAAAGGCCAGGCATTTTTTATTTTGCCAGGTACACTTGAATATTGGACTCGAGACTCTGGAATAGTGAGTCTTAAGAAATGGGTTTCTCCTGCCTCTGGGGGAAGAGCTACTTTCGGAGGGGATTGTCAGAGCAGCCAGAGGTGAACACAGGGCCTGGGGTGCCTGTCCCCAGGGGTTGCGCCCGGCGTTGTGTTAGTCAGTGCTGCATAAGTACTTTGAATTAGAACCATATTTAAGCTCCCCAAAGAAACACTGAAAGCAGTTTAGGTGTGCATTGGAGTAAAGCTCCATGATTTCACAGCACCGAAAGAGCCTTTCAAGGTTTTTTTTTGCAGCAGCAGTTTGTACAGGAAACTGCCTACCATGGTTCCATGGGAAATTTTATTTTTTACCTGCTTACGTTTTTAAGTTCATGTATCTATTGCATTTTTGATTTGCTGTCAGCTTTACGTGATAGGTTTTGCCTTTAAGTCCCAAGTGTGGTGTCTATAAAGGGCAGAGCCTTCGTCAGCTGATTAAAGCCAGAGGTTTTGTGTATTCTAGCACCAGTTGTAACTGGTATCTGCTGTAGTATAAAGAACAGCAGTAGGGGAAACAGTCTCCAACTCTGCAGTTGAAGAAAAGCTGTTTTATACTTGACATATGTATTTAAATACCTCTAATTGAACATTTTATTTGACTTCAACTACTACGCCACGTCTAAAGAGTCAAAATCTACTATGCGATCAGAGGTCCTACTCCTTTCCTTTATTTCATGGACTTGGAGAAATAAGACCAAATTTTAAATCTTGTTCAAATGAAACAAATACCTTAATTGATTTGTGATTTAACATGCCTCTTGTCTGGCATAAGAGTCCGTATCATGTTGTGTGTTAGCATTAGGGCTTAAATCATAAAGTTATAATGGTATAGAAATGACATGACATACATGTAGATTATTATTTTTCTTCCTGGTGTAATTTTCTATTGGATGGCACCAGAATGATGTGAAAAAAAAAAAGAAATTACAAAATAAGTGCAACAAAGTCTTTTTCCTTACACTTTTTGTCCAAATTAAAAAAAAAAAAACACAAAGCAAAAACAGAAAAGCAAACATTTATTTAGAAGAAAGATAGTGCAGAAATACGTTTATGTAGCATCTGGCACCGAGAATGAAGGGTGAAGCAGTGCCAGATGTCATGAATGGTATTGTCCAGCCTGGGAAAGTTTGGCTTTTCTTTCTCCAGGAAATATTATTTGTGTTGCTAACATCTAAGGTAGATTCCATCACATTTAGAAACTTACTTACTTAGCTGTTGCAATGTATTTGTCTGTTTTAACATGATATTTTAGTTTGTTGATGTGCTACTTGAACAGTTCTGTATCTCACAAATTCTGCTTTCCTTTAATGTTCTTCCCAGGGCCAACGTCTTTTTGAAAAATTGCTAGAACTGGCATCCCGAAATATTGAGATAAAATTAGTGAGTGATAAACTGCCCATGGAATCAAAGGTATTAAACGACTTGAAAACAAAGGGTAAGACCAAGGTCTTTACATTGTTATGCCATTGATGCTATATTACCTTCCTGTTGCTTAAAATTCAGTCAGGTGATGTGAAAACCACAAACTATTGTTTTAAAAACACACATATTGGCTTAGTAGTGCAGCATATAATTCTTCAGATTTCTTTGGCTCAGAATTTCTAAACCAACTGAAACTCTGTCATTGTAGTTAGAGCAAATGCTGGCAGCTTAGAATTGGTAAAAGGGTGGTGCAGTGATTTGATGTTTAAACACATTGAAACTTTGCTAATGGTAGATAATACAACTAAGAGACTGCTCTTATGCTGTGTAACAAGACAGTTTCCTAGTCTGAGGAATTCCAAAATAAAATAAAGCAACGTATCAATGGTATTCAAGGGAAAGCACTAGAAAAACTGCATAAGTTTTCAGTGCTACGTGTATTTCTCCAGGTTCCTTCCACTGTCTGTGCTTTCAAAGGTTAAAATCCATAAGCAGAGAGGTTACACTTAGACTCTACATGACTAAACAGACTTTACATAAAGATGTTTCACATCAACAACAAAGAGAATTCAAGAACTGTTAAAAGAATCTCTTACAAGTTTTATTAATCTTTTATTGATTAATAATAATACATTTTATTGAATAATATTAATATGCTTTCTGTATAATAAAAGTATGATCTTTAGGGTAGGATGTATATTTAAATGGAAAAAAGAACCTGCAGAATTTAGTGGCATTCATGTCTAACATGCATTAATCTAGTATATAACTCACAACTTGAACTCAAAAAAATTAATCAAAGCAGTTGTTTTAGCAAGTAGCATGCAGCAATATCCTAATATGGCATGTTTGTACATGGTAATGAATAAGCAATACCTTTTTCTGACAAAAGAAAAATGTTTAATTAAGTTCCTTGTACTCTGTTGACTAGGTAAATAAAAAAAAAGTTATTGATGGAGTTCCTAGTCCCTTAAATAAATCATCTTTTCCTCAAGGCTGACATGTTATTACAATGAAGTACCTGCTGATGCTGCCTATTCCAGGACTTTCATTATTTATATTACCTATCCAAAAGTCGTATCGCTTCTTTGGTAAGCAGTGACATTGTAGCTTTGTAAAACATCTATAAAATAAAGAGTTATCTTCTGATGAACTGAAAAATAAATGTATATTTTATTATCAAAATCAATGAAGCCATCTTTGTGAGAGTGGTTTCTTTTCCAAGTTCACAGAATTGCGATTCTAATATCTTAAATTCTTCCCAGTCAGGCAAGGTTAGAGGTAGTGTCTATATATTCATATTCACATACCTGGCAATAAATATTTTGTCTGTCATTTTTTTAAAGTACACAATATCAGAAACTGCACACTTCCAGAAAGGGGTGAGTAAAAATTCATAGCTAGAAAAAGGACCCATATTCCTTCAGTTCTGTTGGAATTAATCAGACCTCTGAGCTTTTTTTTTTTTTTAACTAATAAGCAAAATATAAGGCTTTTACAATTTTGTTAGCTTCAATTTTACTCATGTCTTGTTCAGATTTATGAAAAAGGAAGTTTTAGAATACTGAAATGAAGATATCAATATATTTAAGTACTCTGAGCTACAAAGAATTCCAGGATATCACTTTTATCTAGTAAATTTGAGAGTCTTGCTTTCCTCATCCTTGATCTTTGTAATTATAGGTATCTTTGTGTAATAATGCCCTTTTTCAAAGACTAGTTTTTAAACTTCTTGCAGTTCTCATCATGAAGGATTTCTGTGTCATACTGCATTTGGTTTGTTTATTTTTTTATAAATTCTAATATTCTTGTTAGAATGTCTTGATTATGATGTGGCTGATTTCCAACTCTGTTGCAAGTCTTTTGCCTGCATTAAGGTTTGTTTCTTGTTTTTTACTCCAGGAAAACTAGCTAAATATTTCCTTCTGCATTTCTGAAAATGAGTAAGTTAATTTTAACTTGCCATTTTCAATTAGCATGTCAGATATAGTCTCCTATGCTGAAATGAGTGGACCTTGTATAAATAGCTATGTTGTGGTTTGTCTGACACTGTATGCCTGGCTTATGTCAAATAGAAGTGAACCTTGTATGCTATCTTAAAAAAGAAAACACACAAAAAATGTAGCTCAATTTCCATTAGTTCAATAATAATAATAACACAGTCAAGGGAAAACATAACTGTATTAGACTTTTTTCCACATCTCCAGGAAAAAAAGTTATTATTACCTGCTATTGTTGTCTTAGCTGATGACAGACACTTTAATATCCTTTGCTATTCCTATCCAAAAAAACTGTCTATTAAAATTATTAAGTCTCTTCTTGTGAGGCTCCAGACAGCTGCATCCTTAGAAACTGATTCTTGAAATAGAACCTTGCATTTTCTTTTGGACCTGTATATTCACAATTATAAGTTTTATATAAATAAATAAATAAATATATATACACACACATATATTTTTTTCCCTGATCAGATGCATTTGAGGAAGAAGATGCATGTTCTTTTTTTTTTCTTTTCTTTTTTTTATGAGAAGTGTTGCTTTTGTGGGAAAGAAGGCAGAAATATATTAGCAGCTCAGCCAAGCTTTGAAGCTTGCTCAAAATGAAGAACTAGAATAATTTTCACTAAAATAGCCAAACTCTCACTTGTGGTATGGCCTGAATTAGGCAGGTGAGGGTCTATACATTACTGTGTAGTTCACTAGCTAATAAACTGAGCAGACTGTTCTGAAGAGCATTTCTCCTTTGAGCCTGAGCCATGGCCAGCCATATGGAGGGAAATCATGTAGCTTGTGGGGCTCTAGGAGCTTCTTGCACTCCTGAGTCTCTGCCCACCTTGCTTGGTAAGTGTAGCCCAACCTCTTCTTTCCAAGGTAAATGACTTGCAAAGCCAGGCTGTCTCCATCTCCAGGTTGGGGGTTGAGTAGGCTGTCCTAGCCAACTCAAGAGGTGGTAGCTCCTGCACAGAGGAAGGGGAAGAGCCTTGCTTTCCTTGTCACTGGACTGTATGATTGGCACTCCCGTGCTGTGCCATGTGGGCTGGTTCCTGAGGTTGGGATGAGGTATAATTCAGATATTGGTGCCAGGATAAATGCATTGATGTGCTGCCCTGGAGCCTCTGAGGCTGTTGCATCTAGGTCTCCCCACACATCTCCTGCAGCTCCACAGCCCATGGCTGCTTACCTCACTCTGTATCCTCATGTGATGCATCTTCCCCATTTAAGGAGCCCTGGCAAAAGTCACAGTCCAGATACTGTGGCATGGCCTATCTTACTTGAAGGAGTAGTAACTAAAGTACTAGTAACTACTAGTAACTAAACTTGGTTGACTGTACTGTCTCAAACAGTGCTTTTGTGGGCTAGGAATCATGATGGATAACAGCACAGCCACATCTTAGCACCGATTTTGAAGAATACTTGTGCCAGCCAGATTATACGAGCAGATACTTTATTTTTTTCTAGACAGAAATGCCTGGAGCCCCCTTGCCTCTCCTCAATTCTGAACTGCTGTAGAAGACAGTTCTCATAAAACCTTTCCAACCCAGGGCTATATCTTTGAGTCCTCCTTACATATCCTTCCTGCCTTGCCCAGCACTCTCCCCTGATTAACAGGAGGAGAAAGTTGAGATCTCTTTTCAGATGATGGGATCAGATAAAGCACATTTATATGGACAGGAGAGCAGAAGTGAACTGATACAGACTAAAATAAAATGGATAATTAATTTACAGGTGCAACGTTAGTGCAAATATTTGAGCTAGCCGTGAATCTGTGGGTTGCTCAGGCACTGTGGAAGCCTGTTTTGTCATGTCTTTGCTTTCATGACTTGAGCCAGTTGTGAAGCAGAGAAGCCTGATTATGGAAGGAGTCTAGTGACTACAGCATGGAATATGGTTTGATTTAGTGCTCTAAGACACAGCCCACCAGTGCTGTGGTGATGATGGGAGCCTCTGGGTGCTGTGATAATGTGTGTTGGCTAATAACTATTGTGCTGTGAAGGATTATTTGGTAGCAGACCTAAACATTGTGAAATTAGGAAGTAACAGCCCGAAAATGTGTATTTATGACCCAGTCTTTAATTACAATATTAGGTGCAGTATTTTGCATAGAATAGCTGACTGCTACTTGATCTAACCTCACCACATGAGGTAACTGCAAGTTTTTTTTCCATTTTATTGAATGAGAATATAATCAAACATTTTAATGCCTGAGGCAGATGGAGCTCATTCAGGGGATATGATTTCTGTGGGTAATGGGCGTGATCCTATCTTTGTATTTAGTGTATATCTCCAGGCATACACTGCTCCTCCGTCAGATCCTGCACTGAATGCAGAATGATTAATTTCCTCTTAGACTCTTCCATGATGCTTTTCACTGGGGTATTTGAGTGCTCTATAAATACAATATTAATGAGTTTTTCTTTACAACATCACTGTTAGGTGAGGTAGGTTGCTGTTTCTGTCTCTCAGGAACAACTAGCAATTATTAATTCCAGCACAGGCAGTGGAAACTACACTGGAACATTTGTTTTACTGAAGTGTATTTGTAAGTGGAAAAGAAGAAAACAACAAAAAAAAACATACACGTGTGTTCCCCATTTATTGTCAAAATTGTTCCCAAATGAGTCGTAAACAGTGATGCTATTTCAGTAAGACCTTTTGTCATACCCAGTCTGCAGGTGAAGTCTTGTTTCTTTTAGCTAATGTTAAAGCTACATTTCATTATTTTTCACATGTATGCACATACTGTGCATAAATGTATGTGTGTGTCTTGTGAAAGTTTGGCAGACTTTGGCTTGCTAGATGAGCATCATCACCTTTATTCTTCTTGTGCTGTGACATTAGCTTATTAATGCTTGTTTTCAAGGTTATTGTTTTAGCCTTTCTTCAGCTGTGGCTCACATACTAAATTGAAACATTTCTTGTAATCCTCCCACTCTTTGCACATAATTATGTACCAGCTTTTGTTCCATGCTAACGTTTGAATAGTATTGTCTCCAATTAGCAGGTTGTTGTATCATTTCTTACGTGTACGGAACCTAAATTTTCTGCTAATTATGATTTTATTTTAGGCAACAGCCAGTGTTAATGCTCTATAAGACATGCCAGTGGATTTCCTTTCTCCAATTTGCATTGCTGCACTCCTTTCCTTTGTGTTTTTTTTCCCTTTTTTTTTTTTTTTTTTTTACTCCCTGTTCATTAATCATTTTTTATGTATTTGCAAGGAATGTGTTGGTTGGGGGTGTCCTGGGTGAGGGAGATATGAAAGGAGGAGTCTGTCCATGTCACAAATGTGAATAAAGAAAAACAACAAACAACTAAACATGCATCTGCTAGCTGCTGAATGGTAGTGATGAAGCTGAAGAATGGCATGTTTTCTCTGTGCTAAGGCAGAATTTAATAATTAGATCATATGTGCAACTGTTACTCATCTGAGCAATTCAGCTACACTTGTGCACACTTCCCCAGGATTATGTTCGGCCTTAAACAGATAAACCACAACAGGAAAACTGTAAACTTGTAATATTGAGGGGAGACAAATGAAAATAGTTGAGCTTTTGGGGTTTTGATTTATGCCCATTGGATTGCAAACACTGAAAGGCACTATTCCATGAGAGATTAAATCAGTCTATATCTAGGCAGCTGCTTGATCCCAGCCTCCTCCTGCCCTCTGCCATATGCTGCCCCTTGCACCAGTAATCATGAGCTGAGATGATGCAGGGGGGCTGATTTGGCAACAGGCTGTTTTTTTTGGCCAGGTTAACTGTCATTTGCGATAGATCCCTGTATTACTCACTGTATGAACTCACAATATAAACATAAACAAAGCTACATAGGAAGTATGTAGTTGGGGTTGGCAGTGGAGACAGGACCACTGAAATCTCATTTAGATTGGTATAAATTGTCATGGCACCAGCATGCTTAACAGTTCACGTAACACCCAAGGATTTTTAATTTTTTTTTTTAATGCAATTGTTACTTAATGGATAGCAATTGTGAATATGGATTAATAAATCAGATAAAATGTATTTATAAATGTCCCATATTCCATCTGCTGCTTTTGGCACATTTAAGGGGGAGTAGAGTTTTACAAGCTGTCAGGCTTGTTCTTACCTGTGGCCACAATCACCTTCCCTATGTCTAGCTGTATGGGGCATGGGAGGAAAAAAATCATTCCTTTAACACACTACAGAATAACCACTAACCTTTTGTTGTATTATAGGAAAAAATGAAGAACAGCTGAGAACTATCAACCTGGTTTCCCCAGGCTGTGATTTAAGCATGTAACATGGGGCTTGTGCTATGACAGCAGCCTAATAATACTTGTTTTCAAGCTTACTATTTAAGCTGCTATTAAACAGAAGCATTTCTTGTAATCCTCCCATTCCTTGTGCATAATTATGTACCATGATTACAGATGTGGCATGGGATATGGTGCATAGGAATGGTCTAGATTTAAAGCTATTTTCAGTAGTTGCATGATGATCTGAAAAGAGAAGCTAAACTTTTCTATTTATATTTAAATAAGCTTTTATTCCTTTTTCATATGAAGATAATGCTGGGAATTGATATCAAAAGAGCACTGCAAAGACTACAGGAAAATACTCTCCATTCATGGAGAGATAGATGTAATCCTGAAGCTGGGTCTTCAACAGATTTCTCTATGTTTGTGTGGCTAGATTGTTTACAACAAAATGGGTACATTGCATAAAGGGATCCATCTCAAGAATTCTTTGAGCAGCCTTCCACTGAATAAGATATATGATAAGGAACAAGAATAGGTTGCAATGGAACAAGATTGGAGAAAATACAGGGGAAAGTTGTTTTATCCATCTACCAAAAGAAAATGGTGAACATTTTTGGTTTTCCTTTTCACTCTCTTCTGACTAAATCTCTGACTAAATGTTGAAAGAGAAATTCATTTCCCTCTGTGAAATTCTTGCTTGTGAATATTTCTTCTTTTAAGATGCATGAGCTGCGTGATGTGGCTTAAGGAATTTCAACCAAAACAGTTGCACTGGCATAACTGAGAGGGGATGCATTAATGGTATGAAGAATTGAGATGAAGGGAAGAAAGGAAACAAAACTGCCTTAGGCTAGTAGCTGGAATTGCCACCAAAGCAACTGATATCATAACACAGGATGGTAGAGGGATGATTCTGGTAATATGTCATGCACCACTTAATTTTCCTACAGTGACATTTTGATTTGTGGCACAAGAAATTATTTCCAATCTTTTTCAAAGCAAAGGGGGACAGAGGGAGAAATGGCAATCCCACATGGATGGCTGATAACATAATAGAAGGTTTGTCAAGAACAGTATTGCCATATTGGCAATGATGTTATTTTTCCTGCTAGCCATTATTTGTCATTGTTATGCATACATGACATTACATACATGGAATCAGGTACAGTGGAGTAGTGAGCACTGAACTCTGAAGTTGCCTTAGTTGTACAGTCGCAGCTAAATAACTTGTGCAGTGCTGTTGAAATAATATCTGATGGATGCTTCATGAGAGTGTGGAGAGTATGAAGTTCAGTTGATGGTTATGTGCAAGACCTCAGATGGAGCAGTGTAGTTCTGTTGCTTTCTTGATCAGTCTTTTCTAGGCCAGATGCTGTAGGAGGGTGGGAGAGGAAGAGTATTGGAGCTGGAATAAGGGTCTTGATCTCTTAAAATTCAGCAGTACCAAAAACAGATGCATTTTTTCATTTGCTAACTGTCCTCCTGAGAGGAGTAGGTAATTAAGATCTATGCTTCATAGAGTTAAATGAAAAGGGAAAGAGAATGAGAGTGGGAGGGATACTTTTCTCTGTTTCTGTGAAGTTTTCAGATTTTGAATGTTGATATTTTCTGAAACTCTTCTCCAGCCATACGTTAAAATACGAGAGTATTCAAAAGGCATCTAATGGAAAGTTGCACTAGCAAAGCCTTTGGCATTCTATTTGAAGTTCATTTTTATATTTTGATTTACTGGGAATCAGGCTTTGTTCCTTTTTTATTGTTATTTAATATACCTTGGATACCCATTGTAGAGTAGATGCATGCTTTGATTTAAATTTTTTTAGCTGCTGCTGGAGATTGTTTCCTGATATTTTCTCAACAATTTTCAACCTGTGACAAGCAATCTTGGAGCCAAATCCAGGATGAAAGACCTCATTATATGCTGCACTTCTTAGGACCTGTGTAATAACTTTGACAGGATTTTCATCATGAGAAATACGGAGCAAAATTTCCAAAACTACTTGCATCCTTTCTTTAAAAATAAAGGGAATTGTTACCAGTTTCACATGGGAGCTTTAAGCATTCAGGTACCTACATAACATCTAGGCAGCACTAGCACACAGAAACTTCTGCTTGTTTGTTTTTGGGAAAAGCTTCTCTGTTTATGAACCTAAACTCCTTTGTGCATTAGTAGATGTTGTTGAATCCACTAAACACACATCCACTAAAATGTTGATATTAAGGAAAAGTTCAGCATCAGTTTTATGTCTCAGTTCCATGAGGATTCATAAGCAATCTATTCTTGCTTCTTTCTGTTAGAGGGCTGGATCCTGTAGTGTAAGGTAGGCCATGTCCAGTGTTAAAAAACCTAGCTGAAAAGAGAGGGTAAATAGAATTTCTGTGTAATATCTCAGAGATATGCATAGAAGTACAGGTTGTCTTTGACATACAGAGCACCTGTCTGAGTTTCGACCTCAGAACTGGGTTCGATATCCTTCTGTCTGATTATGGTTTCTAAACTCTTTATTTGGAGGAGAGAAGGCCTACTGTACCATACACTGTAGGCCTTGACAGAAATCAAGTTGTTTAAGCTAGTATTGAAGATCCTAAAGCTGGTAAAATAGAGTTTAGGAACTGCTGCTGGAGAATATTCTGTAGTGGAACTCCCTCAGAATCTCATATTTGATCTGCTCCAGTTTTAAAGAATCTCTAGCCCTATTCAAAGATGACCCCATAGTAGTCATCCATCACTGGAGATGGAAGAAACCTGGTTCCAATCCTTGTTCTGCTCGTTCTGCTTAACCCAGGCGTATTTTGAAAGGAGTGACTTATCCTTATTTGTAAATGAATTATTTTAAGCTTCTAACTGCAGGACGGGATTTTGAAACCCCTTTGGAGAATGGGTCCCTCTGCGCAATTTGCAATGAAAGGCAAACTACAAAGTACGTATTTGATGTTTCCTATTACCTAGTTCAGAAGTCTTGTACCTCAAAAAAAACCAAACAAACAAAGAAAAAAAAAACGGATAAGGTTCATTTTTTCCTGTAAGTTGTATAGGAAACTGAAGACCTAATTTGGGCATAGAATTTCCACTAGATAGCAAAACAGCCTCAAATTAGGCTCCATAGTGGTCAGATTGTAATGTGAAACAACTTATTTTCTCTTGTGAGTCTGAAACTCACTGACTTGGAAGAATATTTCAGCGTGGCCTGCTTTTCAGAGCTCTCTAACATTCTAGAATTAGTACGATAAAACTGTGACATACAGAGCCTAGAGAGAGAAAATAAAAACCACTGTAACTGCAATTCTAATGGGAGACAGATCCTTGAATGGAATGCCTTGTTTTGCCAAGAGGGAGATGAGAAATGTTTATTTAAGCCAGGAATGATTTGTGTCCACAGTAGCCAAATATGCAGGCAATAACTTCTAATTCTTCGTTCTACCACATTTATGTCGGTAGACTTTATTTACATACCTCTGCTGTCCTGTTCCCAAGGACAGTACCCTTGCATTGGTAATACATATTTTTGCATTTTGAAAAATCAGTCATGTGCTTTCCAATATCTGTAGCCATCAATTCAAAGAAATGTAGATATATAATACTACACATCCTGTTCATGAATTAAAGCTAGACAGCAGCACTCTTAAGACACTTTTAGGTGTTTAGCAGAAACAATATCATAGTTCTTCTTTGAAATCTATCTGAAGTCTTGTACAATAGATTGATCTTGGTTTTCGTGCATATTCACAGTCTGCATATTTCTTTAATCTGTTACTTGAATCTGCATGTGCATTCATGGATTTGGCAGGAATTAGCAAGCTTCTGTTTTGTAAACTCCAGAACAGCTACGAACATTGCTACTCCAGCCATCCTTTGAACAGACAAATTGCTTTTGTCTAGTAATAACTAATCAGGTCCCACATACTGAGTTCACACCACAGGGAACATCTCCAAAATAATGCTTGATACGTGGCATGTTGGAATGGGTTGTTTTTGTATGGGAATTGTTGGTTTGAGTCACTGGCACTTTTTATCACGGAAGAACCAATAACAGATGGTGTTAGCAGAAATGAATTTTTACATTTTTATAGTGTATGGGTAGCATGCAAATTCCTACTTATAGTTACTAGAATTGCTTGGAGAAGCTGCCAGGGCTGTCTGAGCTTGGAAAATACTTGTTGGGTAGCCATACTGATGGCGTATGGACTGAATAAATGGACAGTGAGGTGGACTCAAAACTGACTGAAGTGTCACGCTCAGGCAGTTGTGATTAGCAGCACAAAGTCCTGCTGGAGGCCCATCACTACTGGTGTTCCCACGCCACTGGAAGCACCCTCACAAGTTTGCAAATGATACAAAACTGGGAGGAGCAGCTGATAAACCAGTGATTGTGTTGCCGTTCAGAGTGATCTGGACAAGCTGGAGAGATGGACAGAGAGGAACCTTGTGAAGATGAATAAAGGTAAGTGCAGGATCTTGCACCTAGATAGGAATAACCCCATGCACCAGAACAGACTGGGGCAGACCTGCTGGAGAGCAGCTCTGTGGAGAAGGAGCTGGAAGTGCTGACAGACACCAAGCTGAAAATGAGCCCGCACAACAAAGACAGTCTACATATCCTGCATGAGGAAGAGTGTGGCCAGCAGATTGAGGAGAGTGATCCTTCTCCTCTACTCAGTCTTGGTGACACCACATCTGGAGTGCTGGGTCCAATTCTGGGCTCTCTAGTTCAAGGAAAACATGAATTTATTGGAATGAATCTAGCGAAGGGCCACAAATATTAGGGGACTGGAGCATCTGTTATAGGAGGAAAGGATGAGGGAGTTGGGCCTCTTCAACCTGGAGCAGAGAAGGCTTGGGGAGATCTGATCAATGTTTGTAAATGTCTAATGGGAGAATGTAAAGAGGACAGATCTAGACTTTTCTTGATGCTGCCTGCTGACAGGATGAGAGGCAAGAGACACCAGGTGAAACACAGGAAATTATACGAAGACAAGAAAACACCTCCCTGTGAGGATGATTGAGTGGTGGAACACCTGAGGGTGTGGGTGACCTTGTTTGAGCGAGGTGGTTGGACTAGGTGATATCCAGGGTTCTCTTTCGGCTCCAACTCTTCTGTGATCTTTTGCTCCCTTTGCAGAAGTATTCATGCCCCATGATTTCTCTTGGCTACATAAGCTAAGATGATGAACAGTGATGTTTTATGAGTGGATTTTGTTTTTTGTCTTTACACAATCCCAGACTTTTCTTATCCACTTGAAACCTCATGGACTTCCTAGAAATACGCTTTGGGCAGTCACTGCAGTCTTGCTGGTAGGATTTGGATGCTATTGGTAAGATTCTGCATGCTGTTGCTTGTGAGCAAGCATGCTTCAGCTTTCCTGGTGTCAGTGAGTCTGTCACTTTGTTGAAACTTTTGACATCATCTATATTGAAATGTGATTCTAAACCAGGGCAGTTCACAGGAAAGCATAGTCTCAAGTGACGTAGCACCAACACTTGGACTTTTTAAGCTGTATATTTGCTGCTTAGCTCAATAGATTTAATGCTTCTATTTCAAACCGGCAATTAAAGTATTATGTACTCAAAATTAAACAAGAAGTTTCCAAAAGCATCTAAAAGCATTAATTAATGTCCAAATCAAGCTGACACTGAATCATTTATTTTTGATTTTGGTGAACATTTTGGAAAGGCTACTCTTAGGAAAATTTACTGCCTGTAACAAAACTGTACCATAAAGTGAAGTCATGTGACCAAATTTTGCTGTCTTATGCAATATTAGCTACCGATCTTCATAACAAGGACTTGTCGTATTTTGCTACCACTGATAATTTGGGTAATCCTGTATCACTTTTTAATATTAGGCTTCTACAGCTCTTTGATATTTTGTAACTGACTTTACACAGCTTAATTACATTAAGGTTGTTCTGAAGGTATCTCATCTGGAAGTAAAGTTCCCGGAGTGGTACTTTCAATTTACTCTCTGTCATTCCATCTGTCATTTCACACCTTTGCAGAGTGATTGTCTTTAATGCTTACAGTTTGGAGCAAAGTACATTCGACATCTTTTCCTTTAGAAAAAGATGAGTTCTTAATAAAGAACTTTATTAAGGTTGCAATGTGAAGCCTTCAAAAATGAGAGTTCCTAAGCAAAGCGTTATAGCGCAACTATATTGAGACAAAGAAAACACACTAAGGGTCTGTTATTGGTACTATTGGAGCGTCATCAGAATCACACATTTAAGGAAAGAGTATAACAACTAAATCAAGTTGAGGATGAATAAATTGCAATTTGTAGATTAGGAACTCTCTTATTAATGGGATTTAACAGTGCATTGTGGTGTTTGGACTTCATTAATTTGTAAAATTACTTTTAAATCTACTTGTATTTTTGCCATCCAAAATGCGTAGCAGCAACATGTTCTGCAACTTTGCTATCCACTGTTCCTCAAGACCTTATTGATTTGCTTTATCATATCTTCACATTTGACTTTTTAAGAATTTTGTTCTTTTGGATTCAAATCTAATTACTGAAGGATGCTATTTTATTTCTATTGTTCTTCTTTAGCCTACTTTGATCATCTCTTGGGAGAGAGGCATATTTGTTTTTGGAAATCAAAAACATTTACTTGGGACCCCTCGTAAAGCGTTTTCATGTCTTGCAAGGAAACAGCAAAGATGCTTCTTTTTCACCTTGAAGTTCTTTTTTGTGTGCACACTCGTGAAATGATGGTGGTCTTTTTGAAGCTAATGTTAACACAATGAATGTTAGGGATGCAGACCTAGAATTGTTCCCAGAAGGTTTTTGGATTTGAATACCGCGTGGTCATCCTTGCAAGAGTTGCTTTGTAGCTTTTGAGTCTGTGAAGTAGTCATTTATAGTATCCAAAAGTACATCCTTTGCATTACGTTGGGCCATCAAGCTGTCTTGCAGTTATGATGCAAACTTTAGTTGGATATGGCATTCTCTTTTCCCATTGGACCATATCAATTTTAATTACATTTATTTCACTGTGATTTTCATTGTAGGATTGCATCTTTCACTTTTTGAACATCAATCAGGGCTTCATTTGGAAACAGACTTGCTTCATTTTTTATGTGATGCCCAATTCTGAAGTGAGATGTCTTCATGAATTGTCAAAAATAAATGCATGCTGTGGTCCCATAAGATGGAGGATAGCTTTATTCCATTTTAGAGATGAAAAAGCGAAAAAACAAAGATAAATATGAAAACTTCCATATATTTTGGTGATACATACAATCTGTGGGTATTTTTCTTTCTTTAAAATGTATTTATCATTCTGTAGCACTTAACGCACATCAGCGTGGCTGCAAACAGAATTAGATCCCAAGGGCTCAAGCTAAGTCCTGAGAAAATGAGAAATGCACCTGGTCTGGCCTCTCACATGCAGAGAAGCTTTATGGCACATCTGCCGTGAGATCCAAATATTCTCAGTAGTTTTCAGGTGCTTTAAATATGCAACTATCCTTCTTTCTTCTCTCAAAACCTAGCTTCATTTGCTCCCTTTTTTTCTGTATTTTGTAATACCCAAAATATAGCTCCTACAGCAACAGTCTGCCTTACTTCAAGGTCCAGATCCCATCCCATAGCAGAATGGCTTCATATGGCCCTGCTGAATACTACTTTGATTTCTTTTCCATTGCTTCAATTCAGGAATTGCTGCCTTGTCTGTGTATTTACTATGCTTCATCTCAGTATTCAGATAGATATGTCAGTACCTTTCTTAAAAAAAAAAAAAAAAGAAAAAGAAAAAGAAAAGAAAACCTGCTAACTGAAAAGCTATTGATTTTGTGCCTACCATGTATTTTCTCAGAGACTTAAGCATCAAAGCATTTTTTTTTCCTGACATGCTTTTTATTTTTCATTAGTGCATTAGATGATTTTTTTTCTGCTTGTAACATTAGGGAGTTTTTCTCTCTAAATTTTTTTCTATTTTTTGTGTATGAAACATCTGTGCATCTGAAACAGAACGATGAAGCCTTCAAATTGTATCCAATGGGCTGATCAGAGCAATAGTAAATCAATGCAAGATTCTTGTGCTACAACAGAGCAGCAATGTCTGTTCTGCATGGGTAAATTATTTTTAAAAAACTGTCAAAATGCCTTGTTCTTTTAAGAACATTAGGCCCATGGTGAGAAGTAAATGCCAAGCTTCAGTTGTTGTGCAGACTAAGAAATCAAGAAGACATTGCCAGAGTCCAAATCTGCAACAAGTCAGTAATGTTCTTTGTCTACATTAAATAAGTATATCATAAGTTAATACCTGCAGAAGTTCAAGCACTTATGAAATAAATAAATAAATAAAAAGAACATGACCAGGTACCTAAAGTCTTGAATAACCCTAAAACTTTGAGGAAAATCTTTCTTTCCCTTCCAGAGGCTTGTTTCTAGGCCTTACAGAGTTTACCATGCTGCTCATGTTTTTGGAGAGTAAAATATATTCCTCGGGCAAGTGCAGAATGGGGGAGTGAATGAATATCTTAATAAGTATATGTGAAAAATGGAATAGTGAATAAGGGGGCAAGGGCAAGAGTGAAATGATAGACTGAGAATTAAGTGGGAGCGGGTGCAAGAGAGGAAGAGTGAAGTGTGGTGGGAGGAAGCAAGAGAGGAATTTAAATAAATAGAAAATCTATGACAAATCAGATGAAAAGAAAAAGTGAAAGGCAGAAACAGAAAACTAAGTAAATTAGGAAAACATCCAAAGAGAAAAGGCAAGGTAGGTTCTTCGTGAGCTTGTAGCAAGGTAGATGAAAGGAACGAAATAAAAATTAGAAATTGAAGAATCAAAGGCTGACCTGTCAGGATAATAGGACAGGATCAAAGGAAAGAGGCAGGAAAAGATGCTGAGAGAAAAGTAGTAAGAATAAGCAATAGGAAATAACTGGGCCACTGGCAGACCCAGATTTAGTTTGGGTGGTGCTGCTTCCTTCCTTGTATGGCCCTGGCCAAGTCACCTAGCTCACTTGTGTATTTTAGCCTGCAGATAATCACAAAGAGCTGCTCAGAGAATCAGTTTATTGAAGTATGGAAAAGACTATTTCTTTTATGAAGGTATCATAAAGACAAGAAGTGGTAGTTCAGGATTATATGATGTTGGCCGGAGTTGGGGGAACTGTGTAGAAGAATCAGTAGCAGAACATGAGGGCCCCTTTTTTGGGGGACCTGGTTGCTAGCTCTAAAGATGTGTCCATCTGGCTGCAATATGTAGCACCGACCTCCACCCATTTCACTGATCTGAGACTCACAGAGCACCATCTGGGTTGCGAAAGTAACCTTGGGCACCTACCCAAAGCCTTGTGCAACATGCTGACTACAGAGGTGGCTTGGGACTGGATTGTTGCTGTGAATCTTTAAAAAAGTATAGTTATGCTACTTTATTTCTTTTATATCATGTTTCTGGCAGTTATTTAGTGCAAGGCTCCCTCACACCTGCTAGTATTTCCTTTAACCCTTCCCTTTCTCTCTCGGAGCCACACATTATCTCACTTTTTCAGCAGTTACGACTGAGACGGTTGAGCGCTCATCAACAGTAGTTGTCCTCATCTCGTTGCCATCCTCTTTGTCTGCTTTCGTGGGTACCAATACTGGGATTTCTTTCAAGGGAAGGAAACTGCCATAAGCCAAAGATGCAGATACACACACACACACACATATGTATAGAGAGAGGGTCTGAGTACCACATTTTGGGGACAATTGTGCAAGTGTTGTTATTACTAATCAACACATTTAGAAATGACAGATACTGAAGGTTTTGAAACATCCAAATGATATTTCATAATATCATAAAGAGACAAATGAAATCATGATAAGTTAAAAAGAGAGATGAAATATTCAGTAGTTTTTTTTTTTTTTTTTTTCCTTACAGGGTGTTAGCCTTCTTGGTTCATAGAAGACTGTGATTCTAATTCTTCATATACTGAGATTAAAAAGTGTCCCTGAATTCTGGGCTGTTTCATCTAGAAGGTTCACAAATGAATCTAGTTCTTCGTAATGCTAATCTTAGTAAAGAAAAGAGAGGCTGGGAGGTGTGAGAGGGAAGAGTGCATGAATCTACTAATCTCTCTTAATGTATTTAAAACAGCTTTCTTTTATAGTAGGAACTTATGCAATTATAATTAGGCAAAGAAAGAAAACCATATTCCAACTTCAGTCATTCTTTCACTGACTGTAAAATGGTCGTCTTTGAAGAAGTAATATGCTTTGTTGCCTAAATCAACTAAGAAAATTAGTTCTCCCAATCTGTAAAGCAATCACTTGCATAGCTCCATCTAGTAAATGAGCAGCCTACTCTGCAATAATGAAGGGCAACAAAAGATGTAGAAAATTAAAGTTGTTACAGGCTCTGAAGAATCATCATACTCACAAAACATAGATTTATTCTCTGGAAATGTTGTTTTTCTTATTTTTCTAGAGAAATGCTGAGTGCTATTAAGGGGAAACCACTGTACTGATCAGCAATGCTGTCAAAACGTTATTCAGAAAAGCTATTATTGTTTATATGAAACAACTTAAATTGCTCTTAAAGAAGTAAAAGGTGATTGAAAGTTACATGTCCACAAAACATGAAGATTTCTGTTTGCTGTATCAAGCAGGAAAATATGTGAAGAACTTGGACATGAAATGACTGTTACTTTCAGTAAAATGATTACACAGTAAGGAAAAGCTGTTTGCATCTTTTTAAGTTATGCTGGATTCCTCTGCCTGCCAGTGCTGATGTGGTGTATGTGTCTCTATTAAGAATAAAGTAGACCCATTGTGGTAGGATATGTAAATATAAAATTTTCATAACTAACTTTTGTTAGTAAGAAACTAACATAAAGTGAAGCACTTTTTCTTTGGAAACGGAATTTCCATATGTGTAAGGACCAGGGCCCCCTGTTCTAAGGATTCCTCCCTGGCTGCAGCCCAGAAATCTGTGGACAGGTTAGTGAAACACACTCACATGTGACTATATAGCTCGAGTGCTTGTAGGAAAGCTGGAGCAGAGCATGCCTATGCTGTATCTTGCTCTGTGGTTAAAGAGGAGAACTCCTAGCTCCATGCTGCCCTGCTTGGCACGATGTGCCAGCCCCGCCATAAGGCCCTAACTGCTGGTGCTTCATTCGGTGGGTCAAAAATTGTGCTCTGTTGCATGGGCTGGCATTGCAAAGAAAAGTTGTCAGGCCTGTCTCTCCTCTCTTCAGCAGGCTGGGGGGGAAGCGTGTTGGTTAGGTGTCAGTTTTCCTGCTGAATAAATCAAAAGGTCAAGCTAGGCTGTGCAGAATGCATTCCTCTGGGTGAAAGCCGTAGCGCTCTGACGCTGAACTCTGCTTTCAGCAGGATGCTTGACTGAGAAATTGGTCTTTTGGTTGTTTGGACTAGGACAACAAAGGCCAACATCTGAAACCTTGGAAGGTCCTCTAAGACGTATATTTAGAAAAATGTTACCTTGGGAACTAGCTAGCTTCCAAGCTATTAAAAAGATGTCATTGAAGTTAAACAAGCAATTTAAAGAAATTAATTCTGACCTTTCCTTTGTTCTCAAGAATCCGCCTTTCTGAATATAATGAACAAACCCTGCACACATGAGGGTCCTCTGACAGCTTTTCCTGGATCTTTAGTGTTGCTGCAAGCCCCTGTGCAAGCAACTTGTGGGAAATGTCACCTGAGCAAATGTGGGTACTGTTCAATCTGCTTTGTTAGTACAGAGCAAATGGTTGCACAGGATAAAAGGCAGAGTAGTACGGGATTTTTCCAACCCAAACTTCTCAGAAGCCTGATTTTTCAGAATAACTGAGGTTATGATTATATGGATGCATCTTTAAGCATTGGCAAAAGCAGCTCCTGCACCTTCCTGTGCCCAGTCAGCCACCAGCCAATCCTTCCCATCCCTGCTCCACGCTCAAAAAAAAACTGTGTCAAGAAAAAAACTGTTTACTGCCATGTGGTGAGCTGTACTAGTGAATGGGGTATACACTTGAAATAACTATTTTATTTTTTTACTTGTTTTTACCTGGATCCCATTTTTTGATCCTGTTTGTTGCCCCAAAAGCTACTTGGGCGTGGCTGAGGAGGAGATGGAGGGAAGGAGTTGGGCAGCTAAAATGAGATCCATACATTCCACTATTACTGTTAAAAGAAATGTTTGAGTGACCATGCCAGGTCACCATTCATTACTACTTCATTTTTGGCCAGGGAGTTCGGTTTTGAAATGCTCTGCATGCTCAGCAGCTCCTCCAGGAGACCCTTGATATGGCAAGGGAGGTGAATGGCGGCAGCATGTAGCACACAGCATATTTTGGAGAAATTTGTTCTAATCAAGTCATACTGCAGCTCTGAACAGTTGAATCCCTCCATGTCCATACAGCACCCAGTGGCAGGAAGCCCTCAGAAATTAGCTACGTGGCCCATGGAACTACAGTCAGAGGTTTCTGCCCAGTGCTTCCAAATTCCTCAAAAATGTAAATGTGACATTGGTGACCTAAAATGCAGCAGTATTTTTTTAATTAAAATATCTTCATCAGGAAGGGGGGCTCTCTTTCAAGTTCAAGAGATTTTTGTAATATACATTATTTGAATGCTGTAGTTTAAGGCTGCCATATCAAATCAAGGTGCTCTGAGTGTGGGTTGTGTTGAGATGATGTTCAGAAGACTGCTTGAGCTTGTTGATAGGAGACGATTGCTTTGAGTAGCTGCAGTGGGGTTTTTTTGTTCTGTTTTGCCTGGCATTTAGCAGCATATGGAGCTGCTAAAGAAAACGTAGCAAGGTTTTTTATTGTTCTCTGTTTCTTTAGATTATTTATGGGTCTGAAATGACAAATGGAGGATCATTGTGGAATGGCAAGCTTTGGTCCTGGCAGTTTTTAAAAAGGAGAGGGATGTGTGTGAGGAGGGGAGGGGAATGGGAACAAAACGACTGACATGTAGTTAAGGTATTACCATCAGACATTTCCCTAAAAGTCCTTGAGTGTGCTCTCTTTCAAATAAGTCTGGATGATTAATCCTTCTGGGGCCAGGCAGACTTCAAAATTGCATTTTGAATCCAATATTCCATAAAGAACACAGAAATAGTAAATAGTCTAGTTTAAAGTTTGCTTTTTAATCATTCAGAGCTGTAGTAAAAATAACTTTGTATTGTCAAGTTGCGCGCTCCCCTGCTTTTGTACTCGTCCTCCTCTGAGTGCTGACAGGTCGCACTAATGGAGCTCCTGGAACAGCTCCAGACTTTTCACAAGCAGTTAAGAGAAAAAAAAAAAAAAGGCATAAAAATTCCCAGAGATATGATCCTCTGCTTGGGTCACTTGTGTCTGTCTAGTATGAGACAGATACTCTGACACTCGTGAGCCAGATATGGATAACTCTTGAGTTTTTGTCACTATGGAATAAAAAAGTATTCATAGCTGCATTTTCGGCTAAGGCTCGTAATTGAAGACAAATAAGTATATATATATATCCATAGCAAAAATGTGGGGAAGGAGATGTTTACTTTGAAAACTATTTATTTGAGGGGAACATATGTGTAGACACGTGTTTGTACATGTGTACATATATACTCACACATCCAGGTTTCTTAGAACAGATTGTATCTTAGAAGATGAGTTGTGCCTCTCAGGGCAGGGTAATGAAGGATTTGTCGTCGGTCTTTCTAAGCTAGCACACCATGATTAACTGCACCCGTACTGCTCGGAGAAGGCTGCTTAGCAGGAAGAGAGCAGCTGCTCTCTGGAGCAATGGCAAGTGCAGGGCGTGCTGCCCACAGCCTGTGGGAGCCCCCAAGGGAGGCCGTGCACGGTGCCCCACTGGGTGCTGACGCACTCGTTGTGCTCTCGAGTGCCGCCTTTGTGAGCGCTGGGCCCATGGTGTGCGCTGGTTAAGTCTGCTCTTGGCTCTGGCTTGAGGCCACACGCCAACATGAACAGATGAAAATCAAATGAGTGCCAAATGTCTGTCAGCAGCAGGGTTAAAAAATAGGCCGTGGCTCAGATTCTCAGATTCCAATTTAAAGGTCATATTAGTTAGAATATTTGCTTGGGAATGCGTAGATTTAGGAGGAAAAAAGAAAGCCTGCTGTGAGAAAAGCGTGTGGTGATGAGAGTGAAGGAACCTCAAGAACAGAGTGTGTAAAGGAGAGCAACTGCTACAACTGTGGTCAGTTTGTTGGTGGCCACATGTGGGGAACGCCATCGGAAAGACGCATAGTGAATGAGATGCGGTGTAGGAAGATTTGGTGGGTTAAACCTGCCATAAGAGGCACTGAAAAGCCCCCATCTGTCTCTTGTGCCTTGGCAGCGCTGCCGTTCCTGCCTCCACAGCCCTTTCTCCTGGGCTTGAGCGTGACCTCCGGTCCCAGCTTGTGCCGTCAGCTCCTGTATCTCCAGTTCTGCTGTGAGGCAGTTTCTGCCTGTCAGGGATGACGAGGTCAGAGCTGTAGATCCTTCTCTCATCATTGCTCTGCCTGTTGCAAATCACCAACGGCTGTTGCAGCGACTTCTCAGATAGCCCCAGCTCTCCTCACAACACTTAGATTCTTCTCCTTTCCCCTATTTCTTTCTCTCTGGTTTGAAAAACTCGGTAGCGGAAGTAGGAAAGTTGTGAAGACAGAAGGCCAATTTTAGCCATGTACAAGCAAATGCAACTTCTGTTTCTTGGGCGTTATGTTTGCTAACTCCAGAGTGAGTTTAGCCTGTAACTGGTGCTATTGGAAACTGTTGCAGGCAGACTTCGCGTGTTTGCTTTCAAGACAGCTGTGATAATAGCAGCCTCAACAGTTGCTCTTTCTGGGTTTTCTTTACAAAAGCCTTTGCTGTATCCGTCAGGGAGATGAATTGGCTCCATACCAGGACAACAGAGTAGTATCCTAGACTGCTGTGGGCATTGAATCCACGGCGTCCTGGTGCTCTTCTGCAGCCCATTCAGTAGATCCAGTGCAGGGGCCCTGTCCATGTCCTGCTGCTCGGGCTCTCTCCCAGCTTATATAGCTGCTTGGGGACCTTGGCTGAGTGGTAGCAAAATATGTGGCTCACATATGCTGCAGCACAATTGCACCAGGATGCATTTCTGGACAACACCAATTTTTTGCAGAATAGAGGCTATGCAGAGTGAGCTCTTGAATAATGTCTCTTGTTAACTACTTACAGTGTTTCAACTCATGTATATGGAAAAGATGGTAGCCTTAAGTTCCTGTTCTTAAAGTCAAGCATGCTTTGTGGCCTTCCCAACACTCTTGCAGGAGCAGACTGTGAGGCAAACAGCCTGTTGCATGGCAGGGCATGGTGCTTAGCACTTGATCATGCCATTCATCTGCTCTGGGATAGTGAATTTCCTTGGGAAATGGACTGGAAGTCAGTCTTTTTCTTTTTGCAGTACTCTTCTGTCTTCTTGTTCCAGTATGAGTGAGTAAGATACCAAGTGCAGCATCTGTAAGGGGCTGCTGCCTCTGTGCAGAGAAGGTCCAGGTTCTCAAGGGCAGGGGCTCCTCTGGCATCACCAGGCTGCATCAGTCATCTCCCTTTTGCAGAGTTCAAAACCTCTCCATCTGGAAGAAAAAGTACTCAGGCGTATCTCTGTCATTTAAAGCACACTTTGATCCCTTCAGTGTTCTCTGTGCTGCAGGAAAAGGGCAAGCTGTGCCAACCTTTACAGTGCAGAATTTTATGGGGCAGGCAAATCCACTTGACTTTTAAGTGAGAGCACTACTTTTCCCTGGGCTGTCACGCAGGAGTTTAATATTCAGTGAGCCAAAATTATTGGATCTGGTTTTTAAGAGTCTGGCATCTATATTAGCAATCAAACCCACAAATTATGCCTTCTGATTGAACTCTGATGACCCAGAGCTTTGTGTAATTGAGACTGAAGCATGATAAAGAGTTCTGTTATGGCTTCATGTATTGATCAGTCTGGTTTAATTTTCTCATGGGACCTGTACCGCACTAGGGATGATGGATTGTGCTGAAAGCCTGATAAGCCTGTTTTAGCACAATATCTCAGGACTCTTAAAACAGAGGCAATTATCAACACTGATGCATGTTTCTTTTTCCTGGTTTTGATTTGAATGGTAGGCAGTATTTCCTACATTGCATTTTTTTTGATAGGGGAAGTATAGATAGAATGATAGTTTCATTCCACTGTGCATGCCCACAGGAAACCTGCCCCCAAATTCTAGACTCTTGCACCTATAATTTTGGGTCAATTTTCCTAAAATGTCCAATATTTTTAACAAATCTTTTTAATGTAAATATTGTTGGCAAAATAGTCTCCTGTTGTAACTCTGGCAATCAGCATCTTTATTCACTATTGTATACCCTCTTTTCAGACTGTGTTTATTTTAGACTTTGAGGAAGTTCAGTGTTGCTTCAGACTTTTTCAGCTTTCCAATAAAAAATTTCAACACTTTAATCATGGCCTATTTGGTGCTATTTTGTGTTGCAGGTGTTAAATTCATGCCACTTTAATTGGCAAATGGAAGTATGTGAAGAAAACATGAGAGCAAATTGCTGTGTTAAAACTAATTATTTGAAAGCTGTGTTTAAAAATAACCATGTTATTATGTTAATGTTAATTATTATTATGTTAATGTTCTGTAAGTTTAGCACCTTACAGAATTGTTTTCTTAGGTAATAGAAAGAGTTGCTTTATGTTTTGTTTGTTCATTACAGAGCAATTTATACTATTTTGTGCCTTCTGGAGTCTTTTCCAGTTTCTTTTTCCTTTCACCCATATTCATCTCATTAAAGAGTGTAATTCTCCTTATTAATGCATGGATTAGAAGTCATTAGCAACACGTTCAGAGGAGTAACATTTGGGAAATACCTGTTTCTAGGCATAGATAAATGTGGAAGAGTGAGGTCTGAAAAAAATGGATAGGCAAGTGAATTGCACAAAATGTAATTCTACAACCATACTCTAAATTACGTAACCTACTCAAAATCCTGTGCTGCATATTTCATGCTTCATGAAAAGTGTCACCTTATCTGACTTTTTCTTGGTGCCTCAACTTCTAGGTTCATTCATCCACATGAGAATTACAGTTTTCATTATAAAAGGAAAATTTTTAGCACTGGTAATTATAACTTCAAAATGTGACCTGAATGTTTCTTAAAAGGTGAACATATATAAAAAGAAAAGTATTTTAGATCCCTCAATATCCTGAAACGGCCTTAAAGCCCTAACTTCTATCCCACCTTTGCTGGAATTTGCAGTGCTGGAAACCACATGAATATTTAATGGCAGCCGGCTGGCGCTGTTACTGCCCTCCAGTCTGCTGTTGGCTGACACTTCTCTCCTTCCAGCTTCCTACATTATGAGAAGGCAGCTGGCGTATTTTAAATTGCCTTCAGCAATGATTACTTCAGATTAATCACCTAATCTTGCAAACATTGGAGCACTGAAGGAACAATAATGATGTGAGAAATCCCATGAACTCATCTAATATTAAACATATTCTGAGTTCAGCACTGCAAGCATACCGATGAGACCTGATTCATTCTTACGTGATGGAGCCAACATGCCCTGGCTTTGATTTCAGAGGCCTGTAATCCTCACTAAAAGGATGCAATTCAAAGTGATAGTTTAAATGTCACAGAAAAGTAGGATTAGGTGAAGTTGCAGTGTACCAAGCCTTGATTTATTTCCTCTCTGCTTAATTTGGCTCTCAGCCCCTGTATACTTAACACTTTGATCCCACAGTGCAAATGAGTAGAGCCTGCTTCTTGGGTAGGGGGTGTAATTGAGATGGTATTTTTAAGTTCGTTATTACAATACACAGCATGTATAAGTTACAGAACAGAACTTTATACAGCTTTGAGGATGTACAATACTGAGGAAAAAATGAGAATTATGTGGTTCTAAAATTGGGGAAAGATAAGTAAACAGTATAACCCATGGGAATGTTCCTTGGTCGTGTTTTTCTGGAATATATGTTAAGTAGGATCTTAAACAGTGTGACAGTAACATTGTTTATTATTAATCTTAAATCATAATGATATGTCTAATTGATGCCATTCACTAGTTTTGATAGCTGAGACCCTAAAATGCGACTTTTTTATTTTCACTTTTTTCAATTTCTGTTATTTTAAACTATATTACTCACTGCTGTGTCCTTAAATTTCTAGGTGCCGAAGTGTTGTACATGAACATGTCAGCATATAATGAAGGCCGGCTTCAGTCGTCTTTCTGGATTGTTGATAAACAGCATGTGTACATTGGAAGTGCAAGCCTAGACTGGAGATCGTTGGGGCAGGTAATTTAACAGAAAAAGCACTCCTATAGAGAAAGGGGGTAGAGTGAGGAACAAAAGCTATTTCTAATAGCTTGCTGGTAGAAGGACTGTCATAGTTTTGATAGCTATTCTGCATTGACAAAAGAAAAAAAGTGTTATGTAGGTATTACTTCTTTTCTTCGGAATACCTATCCTCAGCAGTTACCTTTGGATTAAATGTTATATATATATATGCTATTCTGTTGAGAAATTTTAGACAAATCAAATTGTACTAGAAATCACAGAGTTATTTTTAACTAGTCCTGCAGAACTTCACCTAGATAAAAATTTCTTTTGATTTTTCTGATGGTTTTGATAGGTGAAACTTGCAAGTTCTCACTTACTAGAAAGAATGATAGTCAGTGAAGCTGCTGGGAAACCCCACCGCTATGGAAGCTCTTTGGTAATATTGTGAGCATGACCTAGTTCTGTTCTTCCCTTTAATCCAATTGAGAGAAGCAACAGTGGAAATGATTTCCCAATGGAGATTGGGTCTTAACCAGGGACACTGTGGGGCAAACTGTTCTCATTAAACTTGAGGGAAGGATTTGTAGGCACAAAACTCTTGATGTTTGTAATGCACAGCAGAGTGGAAAAGAAAGTAGTTATTGGTTGCAATGAAAAATATACTTTCAAAGTGTGAGTAGAATCTGAGAAATACGTGAATAGTTTTGGTAATTTCCAGTGATTTCTGTAATGAAGAATATGTATGTTGGTTGTGCAGAAATTTTTAATGGTTATTTTGAGCTAAGGCTTTGAAGATAGGAATAAAATTAACTCAACCACTTTAGTGAAGAAGAAGGTAAAGTCCATTCATCTTTACTATTCCTATGTGTATTAATTTATTTAAAAAATAACTTTTTTATAGCAGCTATAATTTGAATATTTCCATAGGAATCTGGAAAACTGGTAGTAAACAGAATGTTTCTTGTGAACCAGAGGGAAACCAGAGGATGTCATATTTTAGTCAGAATGAGAACATATTACTTGAGTATTTGAACTGTTTAGAAGATTAAAATCATATATGTTGTCCATGCCTCATGAGCTGAACAATGTTTCTTTGTCATAAACAAGAGAGCTCCTCACAAATGTATTTATCTTGTAAATAGTTAATGCTCTGTTTTAGATTTAAAGCCTCTTTTAATATGAGCTTTAAGCAATGATGATAACAGTAAGTGTGAAGAAAATAAGGGACTCTGCCGCACAGCTTAGTTGAAAATATTTTAATGATTTTGTTTGTGACCTCTCTCACAGAAAGGCTATAACATGAGTTTTTTTGTAGTAAGTAATTCTTGCTTCATATGGCATGCCTATATTAAGCCTTGTTCTATGACAGTTGTTTGCAGGTTATTGTTTCAAAAACAATTCATTGTTGTTAATCTTATTTGTTTGTCTTGTTTTCTGGGTGCATTTGGAGATTTTTTTTCCATCTTACTGTCTTGTAGCAGTAAATTTTAGTGCATAACGGGAAGATGAAGTCCAGAAGAGCATTTGTACAGAATAAAAAGAAATGTGTCCCGTGAGTTTCAATTAAAGAGAATATGCTCTCAATTAGTTGAGAAATATACTCTGGGATTTGAGAAGAGCCTGAAAAAAATTAGGTGCTTGGCTCCTTTTGACATCAGATTTGAGTATCCAATTCCCTTACTCCAGAGGTTTGGGTTAGTAAATCAGGGCAGCTGTCAAAATGCTCTCATACGCTGTCCTAATATAATCATCTCTCTTGAACTTTCCTTTTCGCATGAGAGGCAAATTACGCACAGAGCTCCGTCCTCTTGCCCCGAGTACTATCCTCAGGGCTAAATGCTTTGGCAGACACAGAAGACCTAATCTTAAAACTCCCAGAGAGCCGAGTGCTCGCTGAGGAAACAGGGCAGCCCTGGCTCTCGCCGCGGGAGAAGGGAAGGGCTCCTGTGGGAAGATCTCTGCGGATGTGGCCCCACACTTCCCCATTACCTGCTGTCATTATCTGCGGGGCGAGGGACTCAGAGGTGACCGTACTGCCATGAGTCACATACAGTGCTTTAAAGACTTGCACGTCTTTGGAGTAACAGACCTGCGGTTACTGAATCACCGAGCCGATCGGGCCAGTTGTGGATCCTGGCAGCGAAGCAGAGGATAACGCGCTTTGACGCCGTTCTAGCAATGTGCCCTGTGTGCAGCCTGCCAGGCACAGCAGGGGCCTTCTTCCATCTTCCGCCAAGATGTCCAGGACATGTTGGTGACCCTGGAGCTGTCAGTGTCCTAAGATCTGTCTGCACATCCTGCTGCAAAGCTAATTACTTGAGCTCATCCAGTCTCACATCTGTGAACTAAAATACAATGAAAAGCTTAAGATCATAACTGTGCACTGTTACCATATCTTTTTTTCATGCCTCTCCCTCTGTTTCCTACATATGTATACAGCTTCTTCCGTACTGAGCCTTTGCATACCTTCAGGCACAGTTCATATAGGACCAGCTGCTTCTCTGCGGCAGCAGTCGCACTAGAAGCACGGTGGCTCTCCACGGTATTTCCAAAGTTTCCTTTTGAAGCTGTGCAAATAGAGTTAGCTGCTGCATTAGCTCTCCTTTCCTGGCTCATATAAATGCACCTGACCTTGTAGCAAGCGGCAGGCTGGAGCCACTTGCTAGAGCCAGGTGCTGCTGCTCTGTGTTCGTCCTGCTGCAGTCAAAACTGGGGTGAGCCCCCAGCAGATACTTTCACATATAGAAGCTGTATGGGTGGTAATCCCTTTCTGGATGGTGGTATTGATAAGTAATAGCAGCAGAACATACCTTATTTTGTAACTGGGCCTTAACTGGTGACAGGTTTGTTCTAAGAGAAAATCTTTGTGGAAAAAATACTGTGTACACAGAGCAACTATACACAGGACCAGTGGTGGGCTGGAGGTTGAGCATGCTCTGACGGCTTGTTCAAGTTTTGCTTTTCAGGTATACAAATCAAGTGAGAATAAAGATAGAGATTTTTCGTAATTATTTGTAAACTTATCTTAGACATATATATTCCTTCTCATAATGGTGTAGGATAAAGACTAAGAAGACTAAATATAGTATGTGTGTGCAAAAGATTTTGTGTAATTTGGGGGTACTTTTGGCAGTTACCCTTTTTAAAATGACATTTGTTATAATCATATCTGCATATATAATATATTTCTTTCTCCAGGTAAAAGTACTGCTTGAGAAACTGTTTTTTTCCAACCATTTTCACCATTACCTAATTAATTATATACAGACTCTTTTACTACTGCACAACTCAAAACACTAATAAATTGCCATGCCTTTAACATGGAAGATACTGTTTTTTATTGCAGGGTTAAAGATAAGGGATTGTAGCAAAGGGAAACAGTTTTAGCCGTTTGTGCTTTTTACAAGAACAGAGGAGCTACCTGAAGGTCTGAACACCTCAGATGTGAGTTATACATGCATCAGAAAAAAAAACTGTTTCAGGAGGATTGCCAGATATGGCATAAAATGCCCGCATCTCCATTTCCCCTAGCAAATCTGTTTTGCCCTAGCCTGGAAGTCTCTGGATGAGCCTATCTGAATAGGTTTATATTCAAGTAAAAGTACTAGCTGAAGGTTGCACAGACAATCTCTGTCAGAGCTGGCACTGGAGCTGAACTCCTTTAGATTTCACTACCTCAGTTAAAAATAAATCAAAGAAAACCCCAGCAGTTCCAAGCTTTGCAAGGTTGAACAAGAAGTCCCTGTATGCTGCCAAATGCCCATCTTGCGCTATAATCCCAGAGCCCTTACCCTTCTCATCACTTAACTGCTAGGGCCTAAAGATGCAGAAATGCTCATATGTGACAGCAAAGCTCAGGGTATTTAACATATAGCAGCTGAACATGGTATAGGAGATTTATACAAGCCTTCCGTTGTATAGATTTAACTGTGTTTTATTGCTATTTTGTCCTTCTGCAGAAAAATATGAAAAAAAAAATGTTAGCGTCGTTCTTCTGTTGGGAGCCTGTGTCTAAAGCTGAAATAATATATAACTGCTTATAGCTTCACTGAAAACAGCATCAGGACATTACATATACCAGGGTATCAAATTTGTTTTTACAGTCTCTGAGGAGAATTAGTAAGCTGGATGCTAGAAGTCAATCTTGTATGAGGTTTACTGAGTTGTATTGGCCTTTTCTTTACTTGTCATCCCTGACAAGAAGTGATACTGGTATTTCCTTTAAAAGGGAACTTTAAATCTACTTTAAAAGTAGATTTTCTGCATCAAGAAGAGAGATTTTTGTATGCTGCGCATATTACTTAGGGAGTAACCTTTAAAGTTACATATATCCTTGCACTTTCATCATCAAAGTTTTAGTACTAGTCAAGAGTCTCAACTTCAAAATTATGCATGAGGCTGGTTGCATAGTCTATTAGTAAGTTTGTTTAGCACTTCTAATTGCAAAATTTATCTCAAGCTGTTGGCAGGTTTTCCAAAACACTGATTATTTTTACTGAAATGGTTTAGGCCAGTTGTCTGCTTTGGTCTGAAATCAAACCCTGCAGGTGAACGAAAGATATTGTTTAGCCTCTCTGAAAAACAGAATTAACAAAACATATCTTTTTCTTTTTATCCACAGTAAAGTATTTTGGTAGTTTTTTTCAATGTGTCTAAACTTTGTGTCGGGTATAAGATTTTTTGTTGTTGTTTATTTGTTTTGGTTTTTTTCCCTGTTATTATAAACACATGTCAAACATTACATACTCTGGGAGAAATCATACTTCATGCACTCCGAGCAGGCAAATCTTACAATTTAGCAGCAGGGCTTCAGAGAGTCCTTTCCTGCCTGTGGTGCTGCGTTTCCCATTGGTAAAGGCTTGTTAAAGCAAGAGGCTAGAGAATAACTTACGGGAAGGTGCCAAGAGGATGGGGCCAGATTGTTTTCAGTGGTGACCAGCAACAATAGGCAGTGGGGAAATTCTGACGGAATTTGAGGAAAAACTTCTTGACTGTGAGGGTGACAGAGCACTGGAACAGGCTGCCAAGAGCGATTGTGGAGTCTCCTTCTCTGGAGATTTCAAAACCCGCCTGGATGCCGTCCTGTGCCATGTGCTGTAGGTGACCCTGCTTGAGCAAGGTTGGACTAGATGATCTCTAGAGGTCCCTTCCAGGCTCAACCACTCTGTGATTCTGTGAACTGGGAGAACTGTGATTCACTCTGTGATTCTGTGAACTGTGAACTGCCTTGTGCTGTGAGACCTTGGAGCATCCCTGTTAGAGAGCCAAGCACGGGGCTCTAGGTTTGCTGAGACTGAAGTGGGAGCAGGCTAGGACAGGAAGGGGCTGAGTGGTCAGAGAATGGTCTGTATCCGAAGGGATGTGGTCACTCAGGCTTGAAGCTGGGAGCCACAGAAGGGAGCAGCAAGGCCAAGAGCTGGTGAGTGAGGAGGCCAGGAGCCTGCTGGATGTGGTGAGGGTGATGGTGGTGAGGTTGGAGAGAGGTGGGAAGGGAGATATGGAGTAATGGGAAGACTCTAGAGGTCCTTTCCAACCTTAACCGTTCTGTGATTCTGTGTAACTGAGACTAGCTGGATAAGGAAGTGAAGTGGGATGAGCTGCAGGGTAGACTTGTTAAAGCGAGAGGCTGGAGAAGATACAGGCGGTGTGAAAGTTGCAGTGTTGGTTGGGAGGGAAGAAACTGTGATGTGCCAGAAGAGCAAAAATGGGTCTTGTGAGGCAACCAGGGACAAGAAACAGGAAGCTGGGGCAGAAAAAATAGAGTTTGGGTTAAAAGGCTGAGCATCAGACCAGGAGGGCTGAGATGGGAGGACAAGAAGCGCAACCTGAGACAAGGTAGCTGTCTGGAGCCAGAAGCTGGCCCAGGAACCAGGAATCCAAGGAAGAGAGTAGGCAGAGATGGCTGGGGTTGAGGTGGCCACCTGGTCGCTGGGGGACGCTCTCCTCAGGACATGGTAGTTCGGTCCCCCTTTCCCTGCTATCAGAAACCACTGGTGCCACCAGTGGCAGAAGGACACTTCCCGTCTTTAATCCCTTAGTACCCAGTGGTGATTTTGATCCAGCAGTGTACAGATTTTAAAAGATTTTTTTTTAAATGGGTACTTTCTAGTGTCAGGCATATTTTCAGGGTTTGTTAAAACCTTTACCACTGCTGTTTTCTCCCTTCCTCTCTCCTCTACTTAAGGCAGTAGCACTTATGAATGTGCTTAACTAAAAAGTTGTGCCTGGGAGCTTGCTGCACTAGAGCCTTATCAATGAGATCTTATGATTATTTTCTCTTTATACCTCTTCAGAGTATTTCTTATTCCTCTCATCCTGTTTGACTGATAAGTATGACTTCTGCAGTGGTTTGAATGAGTGATGTGTTTTCTATCAGGTTTTTTTTTACTTTTTTGCAGGTTGGTGTGTTTGTTTAATTTGACTCTTCTGAATCATTCTTTCTGAATAGGTAAATAAACAGTTACACTAATAATGATGGTTTCCTTAAAATTTTTCTGATCTCCTTTTACAGTAATGGCTTTCCATGCATCTTTACTTTGTCATCACCTTCTTAGGACCAGAACAGCCAGGGTTTCTACCTCTTTCTTTTTTTTTGCTATTGCTTTGTAAACTGATAAGATAGTGGAAAAAAATATGAAAAACTATGAGTCTTCCAAGGTCTTGCTGCTTTTCTTATAGCTATTTTAGCTCATATTTTTAGCAAGTGTGATGTCTCCACTGGTTGTTGTTAATAATTTCTGTCTTTAATTCCTTTTTGTAAGATCTTCATAATGTATTTTCAGATTTACCAGCTCAGTGAAAGACTTCTAGAAAGGCAGTCTCTCATTCTTTGTGATGTGATGATCTTCCTTGGCTTCAAAGCGTGATTTAGGGGGGCCTAGAAGAGGCAAAGGATGAAGATAGGATTATAAATAATATTTTAAATTTTTTATTTCATGTAGATGATCTGTGCCATCAGCTTGATAACTTCCCTGTTCTGCTTTCCTGACACACGTTCAGTAAGGCTCATGCATACAACGCACAAAACCGATGTTCCCAGCAGGGGTTCTCACCCATCACCATTTCTGAGCAGACTTTCCTATAACCATTGAGGAAGCCAAGCAGTATATCTGTTGGGCAACCTCCTTAAGCACACATTTAGGTTAACAGCGTGCCGAGGTGCATTCTTACTGAGCAAAAGGCATGTAACTGTGCTGAAATGTTTGGCTGGATAAGGATCAGTCAGACAGGCATCACATTAGGTACCTACACTGCTGAATTGATGCCTGTTATTTGAATTAGTAAAAAAAAAAGTGGTAGTGATGGTGCTTTATTCCAGTTTCCCAATTCCTTGACAAGACAGCCTGTTAATGTACTAAATTAAAGAAATTGATTGTGTAAGAATTGTTACCATCCTTAATATTAATGCACAACAGAAGGTAACAAAAATGTGCCATGTATTTCTTTTCTTCCATGTCTCCTCCAAAGAGTTCCAGTGAAACCTAAAAATATATTTTGCATATTAATTTTACTAAGGAGCACGAGATTTGCTGTACAAACTAAATCTTTAATCAGCTTAAAATGCACTCTTGGAACTCCTCATGCTGACAACCTTTTTGGAAAAGTTTTATTATTCACACAGATGAATAACTGCATCTTTGGGACAAACAACTGTGATGTATTAGTTGAACCATTTCAGCAAAATACATGTATGTGCAGTAAACACCCAGCCTGAGGAGGATTCTGTTACGGAAAATGATTTAAACAAGTAAAATTAATGTGATTGTCTTCACTGGAAGTGGAATGAGACTCATGTTAAATACCCTTGTGTCATGGATGAAAAGAAGTGAAAAATATGAACGATGACAGGTAGACTGTGAGAGAGCTGTCCCCATTAAGGTTATCTGATCAAGCTGTTTTTCAGTGCAAAGAGGAGAGTAAGTAGAGGGGGAAATGATAAAGACGTATGTGAGGGTGTGGGACTTGTGGGACTATGTGAAACCTTCCTAGAAATGTTCAGGGAGAGTAAATCATGGAGGATTAGAGAGGAAGGAGGTATTTTTAAAAATAAAAAAAAAGATTGGTGTCCTTCAAATTCTTGATGGTCAGTATGCTGCAATCTAGTCTAGCTTCTTAATGAATCATTTCTTTATTACCTTCCTTGTATCTCGCTCAGCCCTGTTCGTGAGCGTACTGTCAGCTCCAGGTGCTGGGGGAGAATCCAAATCAGCAGCTGGATTCAAACCGGGGGTGATGGTGACTCCCATGGCCATGGTGCCAGCAGCTGGGGGCAGAGGAGGGGGTAGCTGGGGAGGAGGAAGGGGCCTCAGCTACCCTGCTCGAGTCTTATGCAAGTGAAATGTAAGTGCAGGTAAAATGTGTATGAGTCAGGGATACCTGCCCAGCTTTGCCTTAGGGTTGCCTCCTATCAGAAGGAGGACTGAAAAAGTAAGTCCTGTTGTATTTACCAATAAATTTATGAAGAAGTATTAATTCTCAGTAAATTAGACGTGGTCTTACCTGTAGAGTTCTTTGACCTTGCTTCCCCCATGAATTGACGTCAGGCAGTGTTTTGAATAACAAAAGTTAATCCAATCATCTCTGTTGCATAGAATCAATGTGTTTTGTTCTCACTGCCTCTCAGCAGCGCCTTGGGGCGCTTTTTAAAATGTCTCCTGTGATGGGTAGGAATCTGACAGGACTGCTAAACACTAGTATTTCATTATCAGGCAATTTCTTCTCCATCTTCAATTCATCTCAGTGTAGGGGCTGCTGATTGTATCTGCATAAATTAAGGTAATTAGAAAATTTGATAAACTGTCCCAACAATATCAGGTAGGAACCAGTGACATGTTTTACCTTAGAAGTTCGTTTTTCACTTAATGTTAAAAAGTATATATATATCAGAGCTAAAATGCTGTAGAGGAGCACCACTTTTATAATTGCATAAAATATACTTAACATCTCTTAAGGATTGATTGTACAGTATATGCGAGTTAGAACTATTAAGAATTATCAATTACATTTAGATTTAAAGAATAAGAAGACAGTCATGAGCTTATTTATTGTGTTAATTAAATTGATGAATCTACAGTGAAATGAGCTGTGAGATGTTATATATAGTTATATGAGTTTCTGTTAATTCTGAAAATATTTATTAAGCATCTGTAGATACAGTAGATAAATTACTTTTTTTAAGATAAACATGAATAATATTTATATTAAAAGTACACTGGATTATGAAGCTTTAGATTCTCAGTTTTGTGAAGCAACATTTCAGTTACTACAGCAAAAGATTGCTCTGTCGAAAGATACGCACTTTTTTGCATGGAGATTTTAAGTAAAAAAAGAGTTAAACAATATTTTCTTGGTTTTAATATGAATTAAAATTTCATTATGTTCAATATGAATTGTTTTAGGCTTTTTTTTTTTTTTAGACTTATCTGTACTAGAGCTTGCAGCATATGGGCTTCAGGATTACTCAGTGTTGCTGCTTAGCTGCACCGATACCATAGAGAAAGGTCGGAATTGGATTGAAAGATCCTGGGGCTTTTAATTTAGTTGTCCAGACTCTCCTGCTTTGTAACATCACAACAAGTAGACTAAAGCAGTAGGTAGGATTCTTTTCAACCTCCCTGTCCTCCTCTTGTCTCAGGGTACCAGTGACAAGTAGGCACTGATCAAATGTAACCCCTTTTTCTTCCTGCTCTCTTCAAGGTGATAAAAACTGGGAGATGGGCATGGTATCTTCAGGCATTGAGAGCTGCATCTAAAAGGGTGCGTAACCCTTTACTAAAATGTCCTATCTGAAATATTGAGAAGCAGCGTGTGGAGGAGTGTTTCTGTCGGAGCTTAGGGCAGCACTTGGTTAGCAATGCCACTCATGTTACTCCTTTTTCTCTCAGCGCCCATTTCTGAGAATACGGATCTGAATCAAAGCTCTCCCCAAGATCAGGGAGCTCTGGAGCAAACATGATCCATGGTTCTCTTTTTGTCCTCCCTGCCTTCCGACCACTGTGAACAAAGCCTTTCCTTAATCTATATCCTGAGAAAACTGTGTTGTTTATTTGATTTTGTGATCTAGATTATCCTCCCATAAAAATAATGACGTAAACACTGAGCTGCTCTACAGCTCAAATACATCATGAAGGTTCCATTTGTTTGCAGCTTTCCAAAATTCTTGCTATAGAAGAGCCTCCTCTCCAAGTTGATCACTGAGACAGGATCTGGACATTTGCGATTTCTGTTAATGACAGTCGCGTCTTATCTTTGCAGAACTGCACAGAGTGAAAGGTACACTGTAACCTTTTTTGAGCTTTTTATCTAAATGAGCCTCTCGAAGTTATGAAATGGTGCGTCTGGCCCTTTTGAGATAAGGCTATTTGACATTTAGAGAATTAGACTTTTTTCACTCAAGTGAAAGCTATCCTGAGAGTTTCCTTTTGATATAATGTTTTTCTAGTATGAACACCAATTGTATCTTTTAACATGCAATTTAGACTGTTGCCAGTCCTTACCACCTTAAGCAATAAATTTCCTTAATTTCCGTTCTGTCCCTGAATGTATCACTGTTAGTAAACAGCACAATCTGAAGTGTCCTGTAACTGGAAACGAGGCTTTTTTAGCTTGATTCTCTACCAAGGATTAAGCAAGGTCTCATGGATAAACTCTAGCACTTCCAAGGAAAGTTCCAAAGCCCACAACAGAATGCCTTTGTGGTGTACTTAAATTCATATTTCTGTGTTAAATAATCTCACTTATGTATTACAGAGAATGAATATTCACTTCTAGGAAGTTGTGATTAGCCGTATGATACAATCCTGAAAATGCCTGTGCTTCTCATCTCCTTGATTTCTGCAGGATTATTTTCAGGACTACCTAACTCTTCTCCAAAACAGTCGGCTTTGCTTTTCCTTTGCTCTCTTGGCAGGGGGCAGTGGGTGGGAGGCTGGATGTTACTCTTGGAAATGTGACAGTGACCATTTATCATGCTGTAGGGGGGATGTATTTTTGGAAGTCTGGTGTTTTGTTCTTCTGGGATAGGTCCTACTGTATTCTGTGCTATATCTAGTAAATCAGGACAAAGTCAGCACTGCCTATTAAACTTACTGGCCTTGAAATCCAGTATTTACAAATGAATCCCAGTGGAGCCCCTGTGATATTTTGCCTCTTACCAGCATTGCTAGTGGGCAGAGATGGTTAAAGCCAGGGAAGAACAGGGTAGCCTGGCTGCTGCACTTGCTTTGCTTTTGCATGCACCTCTGCTGCTGCAAGGCAGTGGTTTCTGCTCTTCCTTCCTCCTGTGGGATTTCTGGTTTTGTCATGAAATGAATGAAGACAATATGAGGCTGTATATTTTCCTTGCTTTTGGTGCCAAAAAGACCTCTTGTGCCTCCCCAGATTTCCTAATTTCTCCAGATGCAGAGCCCATTCCCACTTTCAAGGCATTAGGTATTCCCATTTATCATAGCCCTTTCTCTCTTAATGCTGCTGCCATGTGTCATTCTCACATTAAGTCTTTGCATTGAGTGTAAGGGAGGACAAAACATGTCTTGCTGCGTATTTTACCTGATTTCTTTTGACTGTAGGAGTATGCTCAGTGCTCCAGCTCTGACCTCTGAGATTAGATGCCTATTTTCTTCTCTGACTATTCTCTTTTTCATGTGTTGCGAGAGCTTTGTAGAACAGATTTAGAACAGGTTTACCTTCCTTTGGAGCAATCAATAATAAATTGTGTAAATCAATAAATAATGAACCTGCAGACTAAAATGATGGAATATCCAGTTTGAGCACGTGAGCTCATTTCTTTCCAAAACAGCATGAGATATTAATGTAGTTTTAATGTAGTTGGATCTCCACAGTCTGGTGAAAAAGGAAAAACATCCTTTCTCCAGGAAAAAATAACCTCCTAATTGTTTTCTTGCTTTAATACTTGTCCATGTCCTGCAAATAATTAAGTGTCATATAGGATGTTGCAGAGAGAGTGTCTGGTTCTGTTCCACCATGAAGGTGGTCCCTTAGATACCTGACAAGTAATATCCATTTGTTATGATTATCAGACTTAATCTTTGGATGGGCTCTTGGCTTGTTTAGGGAAGTGGAGACATGAAGGAATTAAGTGGCAGAACATACATTGTGCGTGGTAGCACAGAAAATACAAAATCAGCCAGAGAAATGTGTGCAAAGCTAGAGAAAGCTTTAAAGGCTGGTGTCTTGGAGCAAACAGGCAGGCAGTGTGGTTACCAGACATTACTGGCAGGAAGTGTTGTAGGAATCTGTACTCTAGAAATAAGGCTTAGTAGCCTAAGAGATAAGCTGCTGAAATGAGCAGAACCTGTTTTGGGGAATCTCCCAGAAACTGTAGCATAAAGATGCACTTGGCATTATTCTGGCCCATAAAAAAAAAAAAAAAGGAAAGAAAAACAGGCAGCAAGGCAGTGACATCAGTCACAGCAGTGAGAATGATTTCCAGGCAAAACTCTGCAAGGTGCGTCTGCAGCGAGTAGAGCGGAGTGCTCAGATCCAAGTGCAAAAGTCCTCAGTCCAAACACGCTTAGGAACGTCAGCGCTGTCGCTTCCTTTGCCATGTGTTAATTAAAATCCCTAAAATAGTGCGGGCTGCTGAGAGGCAGTGCCTGCTGGTGCAGGTGCTGCAGCTCTGTGCTTGCTGGACGGGGCTCGCTCACAGGGACCCCGGGGCGCCGGGGGCGGTGGGTTGTGCTCACAGCTCTGCCCTGCAGCTCCCTGGGGTTCAGTGGTCAGCCAAGGGCAGGCAGGCCTGTGGAGTCGAAGGTCTTAGGACCACCGTGGGCCCTTGCAACCATTCTGATAGTCCTATGCTTGCCCACTTGTGTAGTCTATGCACCCATGGACTACCCATGTGGTCCATGTCCAGTGGTGGCAGCATCCAGCTCAACAGCTGGTGATAGTTGTGAGTAATAAGTGACCTTAAATGGGGGCAAGGATGACAGTAAATCCACTGCTTTCCCAAGAATGTGATTTATGTTGCACGGAAGGAGAACTTTCTGGTTAAAACCTGCTTGGATCTCTGTGGGGAAGCTAATGCACCTCAGTCTATGCTGTCATCTCCCACAAGAACTAGCTAGCAACCAATCTTGGTCAGAGATGCTAATGAATGGAGGCAGCTTCCCCTCAGAGGGATCTAGTTATTAGAGTACCCCATCAGATGAGTCTTGTTCAACTAAACAATTAAAATAACCACATTAAAATAATTATGAAAATGTATTCCCAGTATGATGCCTCCAGTGGTTCCCCCCACACACGCACTTTGGCATTTCAGATACCTTCTAGATAGAAATCTGCATTCAAAACTGCCTCAGCTCCGACAAGGCTCCCAAATGCAGCAACCCAGTTGCCTCCCACTCTTAACAGTGAAAATTTTCCAGGGAAAACTGTATTTGGTATTTTCCTGTGCAAAAGATGTAGTAAATCAAGCAGAAATAAAATGCCATAAATCTCCATGAGTCAGGGCAAGGAAGGACAATCAATTCAGTCATTCTGTAAAAAGAGTAATAGATCTGCAGTTCGGTCTAAAATCTCGTCTTTCTATATACATAAGTCATCAAGCAGAACAAAATAGATTCCAACAAAATGTTCCTTTCGTATCAGTGTACAGAATTAATGGCATCTCAAAGCATTTTCAGGTTTTGATGTTATCTTCATAAAAATCAAGGCCTAATTTGGAAGTCATCATGCAGTTTCCTTTCCTAACTTTTCTAAGTAAATGGCAGTCACTGAAAGAATGAAGTTATTGACATTTGCATGAAAACTGCCCAGGCCATTTTTTTTTTATCATTACTTAAGAAAGATGTTGTATGGGCAGCACATACAAACAGAGATGTGAGATGTTTCTTCAGAAGATTTCAGAAGTAATGAAAACTCCTCTACTGGATAATCCCATTTTTGTAATCACTGTAATGATTTATTAGGCAGTTTCTTTGAATTTGATGGTATGGTAAATTTGTATGGTTATGTAGCAAATTATTGTGTATGTAGCTCTGTTCCATAAATACAGAACATGCATAAACCACTTAAAAACTCCATGAGCATATATATATATATATATATATATATCTACAGTTTTGTGATGTGCATTTTATTTGTTACGGTAATGTACTGAAAAATTTAATCTCAGTTTAAGTAGGAATTATGTAAATGATAAAATTTATCTTCCAGTTTTAAGACTAGAAGTGAATGTTAATGCTGAACTGGAGTGACATGCCAGGTATCTTTACAGGTATTTCTTTGCTTTTCTTGCAAAGGTTGTCATTACCCAGTATTGCAGATGGAAATGTCACCGAGTCTTAAAATTGTCACAGTTGTTTTATATATTTCTTTCTCTTCATTCTTTTCAAAGTTAATTTGTGTAAGAGATATGTAAGTAGACACTATACTGGTTTTTGTTGGCATACTTGATCTCTGGCCTCTTTCGCATGCAGTACTTGTGTTTCTTGCACAAGGGCTATTCCACAACATTATGTAGAAACTGAAAATAACTTTTCCATGCACAGGAATAGTATTTGCTGTGCTACAGATAAACACTGAGGTCACCACCTTATGCAATAAATGGAATAATTCCCCTGTTTTCCACGATTAGTCAGCCATAAGATGCATTCCTGCAATTTGTTCATGGAGGAGCAGCTAATGAGTGGCTAGCTGACACTTCAGCTTCTTCGGTGCGTGCACAGAGCACACGCTTGTTGGATGACCCACAGGACATTGCGTGTTCCACATGTAACATAGTGCTTCAGCAGGAACAGGGAATGAGCAAGACATGGACTGGTGCGTTACCAAATTTTGTTGCTAGGTTCAAGGGGCACAAATTTGATGTATTTAATTCCAAATTCTCTTTCTAGAAAGTTATACCAGGACCACATCTTTACAGGAGAGTTTGCTTCCATGTAGAAACAGCCAGAAACCCTTGAGATTATTAAGGTGGCTACTGAAAGTAATAGAAACAAAGGGCAGTTATGGATTGCTTAGGCAGATTTTGTGTAGGTTAGTCATTGTCTTGGGGCTGCCTATGTCATATATTGTTAACGTACTATATCTATCTCATTTGGTTGTACTTAGCCTATCTTGAGGCCCTGCACACTTTATTTAATCGAGGTTCAATCTACAGTTAATCAGAGCTGTTGGCTGTCTGCTTACCTCAAGAGAGAGGAAAGGTTTGTAAGGAGTCTGATCAGGTAGCCTGGCAAGGCAGAGCAGCTGGAGCAATGGTTCGTGAGCAGTGACTGCCCCAGACTGTGTCCGTAGTGCTGGGGAACTGCCACTCTGGCATCAATGCCTACCCTTTTTTTTAGAGGAAAAGCCACGGTGTGTTTTGGTAAGGGTTTAAATAATGCATCCACCTATATAACTATGTGCTGTTGCATTTCCCTGAAGGCCCCAAAGTGCAAAAGCTTCAAACAAAACGGATGCATTGAGAACAAGGGTTTATGCATAGATACAGCCCATATTCTGAAGTCAGCCCTTTGCATGTTTGTCTCTGGGTTTGTACAGTATGTGTGGAGGCTGCCCCTTGCAGCTCTATTTGGGATGAGGAGACCCACTGCTAAGAGCTCATGCCACGGGTGCCAGCTGAGGAGGAGGAGGAGGAGGAGGAGGAGGAGGAGGAGGAGGAGAGGCCGGACGCCCCCGTGGACCAGGCTCCAACGCAGGAGAGGCAGATGCAGCAGGCGCAGGGATGTATGTACCTGCCTGTGGCGAAGGAGATTGGAGGCCTTTCCAGCAGCTCATCGTTGCTTTCAGATCACTTTGTAGTTTTTTTTCTGCTTTTTTACTGATACAGTGAATTATTTAATACCATTTAAGTGACACTGGCACTGGAAGTCTGATGAGGCTTGCTAGCAGGGAAGTGGAGGCCAGTGTTGCATGTTCCTTGTCTCTGCAAGCAGCCTTTTCCTTTGATATAAGGAACAGAAACTGTATTTGAAAAGAAAAATGGAGTCAAATTAGAATTCACAGTAATTAGGTTTCCTGCAGTAAAACAAGAAATAAGTCAAACATGATCCTGGGAAATGGCTCCTTGCGGTTCCAAGTTTGCTTTTCCCCTGAAGAGAAAATTGAAGTAACGCTTGTGCTTGCTTTGAGGGGGTAATGAAACTGTAAACTGAAAAGTCATTTGTAAATGATAAATTAGCCTGTGATTATACGAAGTGATATTAATTATGCTGATAGAGTATAGGGCAAGGAATTTTTAACTGATTCAGTTCTGCCTTCTGGCTTGCTCTGACAGCAGTGATGCATCACGCTTGCTTTATTAGTGAGCACCATCACGAGCAGTAACCAAACCCGTGCTTGTACTCGTAATACTCTGCTAGGTTCTGCACGAACATCAGTACAGAGCAATTCATGGTTTAAAACATTTATACAAATACATTTGTTTTTTGCAGAGTTTTCCATATTAATAGAGCAGATGATTGAAAAATAGTCAGATGATGGAGTTATTTTCTAATACAGTAAGGACACTGGAGATTACTGTTTCTGTTTTGAAGATTAGATGGCAACTTCTACCTCACAAAGTATTTTTCAAACCATGCTATTTTACAGAAAACCCCACATCTACATGTATGTCTAGCTTGCGTTGCATCTCTGTGGCATCTTTCAGCAGAAATTAAATGCTTTATCTTTTGTTCAGGGTGGTTTCCTTACGATCAGGGTGCTATGCAAAATAATCTGCTGAATCTAAGGTGAACTGGAAATAAGGAGAGTATCTCTGTTCTTGACCTGTGGACCAGCAGGAAAGGAAACAGGACAAAAAACCTATCAACTCTTAGAATATTTGCTCTTCCTTATTGCAGCAGCTTTTTACGACTAGGTAATAAAAATGTACTAAGTTGTAACTTTCTTAGCACTTTTATTCTGCAAGAACCACATACTGCAATCTATCAAATGTACTTTCCAAGGATGAAAATTAAAGAAGCCTGGACTGCCAAGCCAAATGCAATTGATTGATTCCAATGGGACATGGTCAGTCCAGTCCTTCCCTCCCTTCCTTTTGCTGAAAGGGCATCTTGACTTTGTGCTGATTATCCTTGGATGCTTAAGTGACATTCACTGCAGGTGTAACAAATGCATTGCCTCTCTCTGGTCACGTGTTTGGGTTCATTTCAGCACTATGCCTTGAGTGATAGTTTTACATTTTCAGTGAGGGATCAAGTTTTCAGCACACATTGAGAATGTATTCTGGTGTCAAGTAGAAAAGATTTTTTCTAGTTCAGTAGAAATGCTGCCTGACAGACATTTATTTTCAAGTGACTTAAAATCAGAATGAAGGAAACCTACTCTTTGACTTCAGGCAATGATTTGTGTGGTGTGGGGAGGTGAATTCAGTGAGAACTAAAAGGCTGATCAATTTGAAGGACTAAATAACACAACAAGGAACATGGCGTATCAGGAACATTTACTTATCTTGGTAATTTTTTCTTTCTCTATTGCGGTAGTTTTTAGCAAGACATGAGCCTAACAGAAAGTCCCCATTGTATACAGATTTCAAAGCTTCCTTTGGCAGTGTGGTAGTTTTAAATACCCTTCCTTGAATTTTGTCTTAATTTATATGTTTTGTATGATTTTCATATTGTTTATCAGCTGTGTTTTAAACTACATTTGGACTTTAAGAAGCCAAGAATCCCCTATTCATGGTATATGTATGGTGTAAATACAATACATTTGAAAAAATATTGTAGATATTTGCAACTCTTTTTATGCATCTTCTCCTGGTTAAATTTTTTAAACTGTTAAATATTTCAAAGTTGTTGCTCAGACTTCAGAATATTTTGGGCAAAGAAGCCTACCCAGTAAAAGAGATGGCCCCAGAGATAAGTTGATACATTTGAAGACTGATAACATCTGCACAAATGCCTCTGCTAGGCATGGAAGACATGCATGTATAGGTCTAGCAGGGTGAATCAGTGGAGGATGCTCTTTTTCAAGCGCAGTAAGGAGTTCTTCCTCATACTAAAAATCAATATCTTCCTCTCCAGGCTCTACTTGTTTGTTTATTTATTTATTTATGTAGTTTAGCTTATTTCTATAGCTTGAACATCGTTTATCTTTCGTGCAGTGAACCGTTTCCTGGGTCTTGTGTAATCGTCCACTTCTCTGGTGCTTTAAGCAAGCAGTTACTGGCAGGAAAGACAAAGGTCGATTTGATAGCCATGGATGGCCGCTTTGCATAAATGTTAATGGCTCTGCTAAGAATAAAGCAAAAAGCTCCCCTGTTTTCCCTTCCCTGATTGATAGAGCTCTTCTCATAGAGTCAGAGAAAAAAACCTTTCATGACAGGACTTGAAATTTTCTATCTAGAAAGCAACTGATTTTCATCTCAAAATATTCCAGTTCTGTTGTGCAGCAGGCTCGTTTGTGGCTCTTACTTCATTTCAGATTCATCTTCCTTCGTTTTATTAAGATTTTGATGTCTTTTTGAGACGCTCTTCACTCTACCTTTTTCAGTGATGTTTTCATTACTGTGCAAGTCACTTTTAAAACACAGTATGAAGAAATACTTTCCTTGCCTCATGAGCTTTTGCCCTAAAGGATTTTACTATGACAGGTATCTCAGATGATGCTTAGCTGCAGGTTTCAGTCATTGCAAGTCAGGGAGCAATACTCAGATCTCAGTTCTTTCAGTATGAAACCACTTTTTCTGCCTGTCCTTTGGGATTATTAAAAAAAAAAAAAAGTCTAATGACAGCAGCTCTTGAACTGAAGTCTGTTCCCTCATCTAGATGACATGCTGCTTCATACTAAATCTGTCACTAGCAGCACATCCTTGCTGCCCACTCTGAAATGCCTTCGGGATGACGGGCTTCATAATTAATGGGAAAAAAGAGCAGTCTCTCCTCACCTCCAAGTATGGGGATAAAAATAGGCTCAGTGGGGAAGATGGCTTTGAAACAGGAAAAAAAAAAAAAAAAAGTTGGTCTCCAAACCAACTCGAGTTGTTTTGCAAGGAAGTAGGAGGCTGAGGGCTTATTGCACACACGTGAGCACTGGTTGTATTGTTTTCATTTCAAGGTGACTTGCACTTAAACTGGCCTGTAATGAACTAGGAGCCGTGTCTAACCTGGTTTCCTAAGGAAATGAGGTCTCTGTAGGAAGCATGTAAGTCACTATCTGCCTTCCTTGAACATCTTTGAATCTGCTTTCCAGGTTCAAGCCGGTTTGAACTTAAGTTCATAAAAGCTTAATGTAAATAGGCATCTGGGGAAAGAGGATAAATGTGTTTTCCCGGAGAGGAAAGTGGACTGTATCATGTAGCAGGGAATGCACATTGGGGAGAGCTTTTATCAGGGCTGCAGAAGCAGGGAAAGCTTTGATCAGCTCGTGCCTCTGGAGAAGCCGCCTGCAAGACGCGGTGCCTCGGGAAGCCGGTGCTTGTTACGGCCCTGCAAATACATCTTGGGAAACGACTTCATTCCAGTCTGCAGTGTGAGTCTGATGGGGGTGACTGGGGGCACTCATGGGCCTTTCCAGGGAGCCACGCTGGCTCCTGCCCCTTCCCCAGGGAGGTGCTGGTGGCAAGGCCCGAGGCAGACGTGTGTTTACGAGGAAGCATAAACAGGCACGGTCAGGCAACAGCTGATATTTTATTTTACAGTCGGACTGTGGGAATCCATAAAAATTGCACTTAAAGAGATTAATGCCAGAGGCCTCCACCTTGCAGAGAAGCGCAGAAGGGGTTGTAGTTTGCAGGCAGGAAGGCAGTGAGCATCCCTACCCAGAGGCAGGGAGTTTGCAAGCCGGACAGGTTCTGGTGTGGTGTCAGAATGCTGTTTTATCCTTGCTTTTAATGGAAGAGATAGACTGGAATAGTAATAAAGGACCGATAAGTGGAAGGAAGACTGTAACCATGTAATTATGTGAGAATCTACTAGCAGCCGTGAAAGGCTGATGAAAAACCACATTATGCAGCTGCGTGTTGCAGAATACCATTAGTGAGTGCTTTGCAGCAGCAAGCCCAGCAATTTCAGGGCAGCATTGGGAGCACACAGTGAAAGCAGAGATAATGTTAGTGTAAAATATTTGGAGATAAACAAGTGTATAGAGGACAGGGATGGTCTAAAACTGGATACAGGAGAATCCTCAAACATATCAGCACCCAAGAGAAGGGCTGGGGGAAGTTATTTTAAACAAAATGTTTGACTGGGTTGTTGGGCACAGCTTGGAATAAGTTACATTTATTACAGAAACATTTTTATTGGCTTATCTGTAAAATGAAAGGCTGCAGTGCACTAAGCTATATTTTCCAACTATTCAGAAATTATGGATTGTTCAGGCTAATGGAAAAATCTAAGTTAAGTTAAAGAAGCTTGCAGAAATTTTTTCATTTAAGCATTTGGATTATTAGATGACATTCCTGTGGCTGAAATTTAGTAAACTATTTGGGGAATTAAATTGTTCATGGTTGTATATTCTGATATTCTGAGTATTTCCAACTCAAGGACCTGAGGAAACTGTGACTTACCAAGTTTCTTTCCCATTAATCTCTCACCCACCATAAAATGAGAATAAAGGTCCAATTCTATCCTGCACTTCCCTTCCTCTTCCCATTCTTGCGCAGAGCTTTTCATCCACAGTCAGGGAAGATTATGCAGGAACAAACTCAAAGATAAGAGTGTCCCCGCAGGCTTTACAAAATGATGTGTTCCTTCCAAGAGCTATCCCACATGACTATGGAGACCTTTCTCATCTAAGGAGAAAAATCAAAGCAGATTTCAAGGAGCTGCTGAAAGGATGTGCATGCTGGAGAGTTCATATGGTCCTGATTTTCTCTGTTTTGCTGGGTCCTCTGAGACATGCTACCCATGGAGCTTGCTTACAGAAAAACAGCATGGATCCTTTAAATATTTATCCTGCATATTGTTTTCCAGCAGATACATGGAGATTTCCTTCTCACTTTAGTTTTAGAGATGGCTGAGCCAGTGTTAAATGCAGATAGTGAGTGTTCAATAGCATCTGTGCCCGCAGCAGTGCTTCCTAAGCCATTGCAAAGTAAAGGAAGGGGGAGTCAGTTGTGAGTGCTGAAACACTTTGTTCGGGGAATCCAGGCAATATATGTATTTTTGATGAAAATATATCAACAAGTTAAGTGCTAAGTGTGATAAGTGAAATCTCTGACAAATTAAGATTTAAGATAGTCGGGAGACATGCTTTTAGTTAAACGCAATGGTAAGACTATGTGTCCGTAAAAGGTTAAGGCATTATAATTAAGGTATTATAATATCCATGTTTACTTGGGCTATTTATCCTCATTCTTTATATAGGGGAACAGTGATGCTCACAAAGTGCTTTTCACAGAAGAATATCATTATCTATGTTTTTATACGTGAAGAAGCTGAGGCTTAGAAATCTGAGGTAGCCTAGTTGAGGTACCAAAGCACAGCCGTAGTAGAGTTAAGAATGTTTTTTTTCTCCTACCTGGGTGCACTATATACTCAATTATTCTTTTTTAATGGCGCGGTAAACTTATCTTCTGATACCAAGAAATGTCCAATGTCCACAAAAATGGTTTCTCTGCCAAACGACTGTTGCATCTGCATTGTGTCCATGAGTGTCCATGTGTGTTGCCTTCTCCCAGGACATATTCCAAGGAAATATGCTGTATATGGACACCATGTCCACTTTAGACTTTGAAGAGCTAGCTCATGTGTTTGCCTTTAAACAGTATTGTTAAAGATGTTCTTACAGTTGATGGTAATACCTCTGAGGACAAGGTAAGCTTTGGAAGTTACCCTTCAGACACTGTTTATGTGCTTGCTGCATATGTTCTTACATCAGCAGAAAAAACCACTAACGATACAAACTTTAATTTCACAGATGAAGGAGCTCGGCATCATCGTGTACAACTGTAGCTGCCTCGTCCTGGATTTACAAAGGATATTTGCCTTGTACAGTTCATTAAAATACAAGAATAAAATACCTCCAAGTTGGTCCAAGAGGCTATATGGAGTGTACGATACACAAAATAAACTGACCCTGCAGCTGAATGAGACTAAGTCGGAGGCCTTTGTGTCGGTAAGTCCCGTATCGAGCATCTTGTCTTGTTTGCTGGAAGGAGGGAGGGAAGGGAGGAATCTTAATTATCACAGCAGATCTTTTGGAGGACCTGGAAATCTAAAACATCTGCTTACTCTTCTAATATTATCTGTTTTGGATAACTGAGCAGTGGGTTAGGTAGATGTTAGTAGTATGCATGAAAGAAACTCATACAGAGATATTCATAGTTCCCTACGTAAAGTCCGTCACAATTCTGTGTTCGCCCTGACAGATACTGGCTGGTGAAAAGCATGTTTATTACTGAATACTTTTGCTTTTGTGTTCTGTATTCTCTCTTTGTTTTAAAATTCCTCTGTTTTCTTTCTAAGTTGCTGAGAGAATCTGCACCACATAAACCCTTTAGAAATTAACAGGACTGCTGATAAAATTAACGGGACTCTTAATGCAAACATATATAGTGTAAATTAAGCTGTGGTGTAAATTAAGCTGTGCTTAAGCATTTCTCTAAATTGGCCTACCTGAAGAAGATTCACATCGCTGCTAGGTACTTAGCCAAAAGAAGCTATAAATATTGCACATTGTGCCAGGGACTGGAAACTCGGCTACAGAGATAAGGCTGCTACACTTATCACTTACACAAGACAGAACTTGACGGGAAGTCTCACACTGCTGAAAAATCTAGTTGTTCTGTTCTCTGAGGAAATAGGCATTTCTATAGATATACTTTCGTGGGGAAGTCTGTAACTGAAAGGTTTAAGAAATGTATTGTCTTTTCCTATTGTGCAGAAGAAACAAATCACATTTTTTCATTCCGATTTTGGTGACATTGTACCTGCATGTAGCTTGCCAGGACTGAAGCTGCTGTGGAATTTAATCTGTGTATCATTCTTTCTTCTTTCCCTGTAAAGAAGACCACTTTTCTCACTCACATTCAGGAAGCAACAGGGCAGCCCTTCAAGGTAGCTCATTTATTTACACTAGTGGACATAAGCAAATGACTTGCAGTAAATGAATTGTTTATCAGACACCTAAAATGATATAATAAGCTTGCCATCAAAACTGGTATTTTTTATCGGTGTAGTTCGTAAGGATTAAACCTTTTCATCCTGATCCATTGAACACATGCATACTTCTGTAGTAGACTAGCTTTTATTTTTTAAATGGTATTTCAAAACCTTTAAACAACTGAGTTTAAGCTTGGCAAATACATATAGATGAGAAAAAGAGGAAAGAGAAAAATTAGAGAATGTCGTAAATCCCTACACTGTCCCTGTTTATATTTTATGGGTTGAGAGGAAGCAGTTCTCTTAGCAGTGATGCACCAGAATTAGAAGAAAGATGCACAGGATGATAGAGATGGAGTACTGTCCCTTTTGGAGGTAATTACATAAGTAAAAAAAAAAAAAAAGATTTAAAATCAGGACTATCATGAAGGTGATGAAGTTTATTTACCACCCTGAATAACACAAGGGACAACCAACCCAATGCTTTATAGCCAGTTAAGTCTAAAATAACACAAGGCACGTAGCAGGCTGTGAAGTCACAGGAGCCTCGAGCACAGGGTGCTGGTGCAGATGTGTGGTTATATGGGGCAGGATTTGCCTGACATGTCGTGAGCCTCACAAAGTGCAGATGTCCAGGTTGTTCATCTGCCACAGTCAGCGGAGAGGGATGGCTGTTTTGGAATGAAATGCATGAAAATCTGAAAGAGCCTAATACAGCCAGGATTAATAGCCCTCTGAACAGCCATGTATTCCCATTGATTCTGGACAGAGATGTGAGGACTGACTTGAAGTAGAAGACTGATTTTTGGACACCTAGCTAGAGATCTGTAAAATGAATCCCACCCAAAGTAGCTGCCCTTCTTAAAAGCAGCATGCAAACTCCTACCTCTTCAAAGCATCTGGTAAGAAATGGAGAAGTCCTGCTGAAAGCCCTTCCTTCAGAGCACCAGCAGTGAAGGCTTCATAAGAAGAGTAAAGAAGGTCTCTACAAAACTGCTCTTCTGCAGTGTTCTCAGTGTTCACTTCTCTCTGATTTCTTTTCTTCTTTTCTGCACTGGGCGAAAGGCCTCTTGTCTTGAAATTCCGCTTTGGAAAACAGGAAGGAGTTACTGGTACTCGGAATCTCAGATCAGCTAAGTCTAACTGTGGGAGGTCCCTGAACTTTTAGTCAGAGACACTTTAATACTAGGCTATCATCAGGAAAAAAAGAAAGAATGCAACTTTTATAGATTAACTATATGAATTTTAAGCTTGGGAAATGGGCTTGGATGAAACTAAAGCACCTCTACTTGTTTTGATGTTGTTGTGGTGCAAGAGAAAAGAAAACCTGCTCTCTCTGCAGGCAGGGACCTAGCACTGAATTGGTGCAGACCTCTCGAACTCAGTTAGCTCCCAATATATATATTATGCAAGAACTCACCAGGATCTCACAAGCATGAATTTGCACAGCCTGTAAAGCAAGGAGTTTGTGCATCGGCATTTACTGTGTGTCAGCAGCAGTCTCTGTTTCTGAAATCAGTGGAAGCCTTGTCTATATGGTAAGAGATGTCTGAATCCATAGGTGAGAGTGACTTACATTACACTGTTGGGAAACATATTTGATTTCTTCCTTATGCCGCATTTCAACATAGCACCAGTCTCTGTGCTGTTCTTTCCCTCTACTAAAAAGATGAGGATCAGGAAAAGAGTATTATTTTTATTATTTTTCATCTCAAAAGATATGAGTGAGGGAGAAAAAAATTAAGGAATTTCAATCTTTATAATCAGTTCTTCCTGCCTGCAAACAGGCTGTACAGTAGATTTCTCACCTGCTATCAAATTCCCTGAAATTCAGCAGCTGTTTGCCAGCGTGCCCGTCGGAAGGGCTCTCTCAGCACTGTGCCGGCCTGGTGTGGAGAAGCAGAGTGTGAACGTCGCCGTTCTGAACCAGCAGGAAGTCCAGAAGAACGTCCCCTGCAGCCCAGGGAGCAGCAGTGGCTGCCCCGAGCGCCCTGCTGGAGGGGCCAGCATGGGCAGCTGCCTGGGCCCGGCTGCACCTGCACCCCAGCCGTGCCGAGCAGCGGCATTGGGAGCTACCGAAAGGGCCACGTTGGCAGCCTTGCCTCTGGAAGACGAGTATCAGATGAGAATTTGGTCAGGATGGCAAATATTAAACACTGAAACCGATCATGTCCCGAAGTGTTCAGTGAGCTGAGGGGTCTGCTGTTCCGCAAGCTGACGAGTGGAGTGCCCGAACACAAGCGTTAAGAGAGCAAATCTTACCAGAAATGTTCATTTCTAAGTATCTTCTAAATCTCTTTGGTGCTCTGGTCCTTAGTATAAACTCAACTGCAAAAGAAAATGTGTAACTGTTTCATTTTGTGGCTGTTCTTTGTATAGCTTAAAACTTCTATCCAAGAAAATATTAAGAAAGTGTATGCAAATAAGATCACAGTGCAGTATCCTCTTAAAAGTCATTCAGATAATAGACATAAATTATGTTTAACATAATCATTTTACACTTTGTTTCTTGAGTCCAAACTCATTGTTTGGAAATATATTTCACTTTCAATCTTCCTGTATAGAAAATCCACACATAAAGTCGTCTTGTTGTTGTTGTTAGTATAGTTGGGAATCATAGCTATATAGTTGCTTAGCAGCAACACATCTTCCAGACTGTCTAATAAACACAAGAGGGTTTGGGGTCTTTTTCCAGTGCGCAGGAATGGATCTCAAATCGTGGTCTTCAAATCTTACTACTTTCTGACCGTATTTGCTTGCAGTAAAAGTAAATCCTAAGAACACCAGTCAGTGGTTAAGGCACCATTGTGATAAGCACTGTACTGGGGGGAGAAAAGAAAGAAAAAAAAAGAAAGAAAATCTCTCCCTGAAGAAAACATACTAAACTGGACGTCAGATATAGAGTAAACAGATAGTAAAGGCGAGATCAAACAGCAATAGGGAGGCAGTGGGTTGGTAGAGCGACTGGCCCCTGCTCTACCTGGCCCCTGGCCCCAACTCTATAAGTTGCCTTTAACAACCACTGCTCCAGGTTGGATGTTGCCTTTGAGCAGCCTGCAGGTAGCAGGCTCTTTCCCTTTGCCAATCTGAGAGGAAGAGCAAAAGGTCCTTGGGTTCCCTTCTAGGTGCAGGGGTGGCTTCCCATGGCTTCTCTTAGCTTCTCAGACTTTGCCTTGCTGGCAAGCAAGGGAATGACCTGTTGAAAATTCCTAAATGCAGAGCAGAAAACTGAGATCTGAGCTTCTCGCTTACCAACTCAATAGGTGGTGTGTTGATGTTTATATATAAAGGTAAGTTCTAAAGATAATTTTCTTGAGAATCTACAGCATCTCCTTGCAGCAGCGACATTTAGCAGGTGGCATAATAAAAACTTACAAAAACTTGGTTCTTGATTGCAAGTGATAGATCAGCTTCACTGTTTAAGAACATTAATTTTTCTCCATTTAATAGTAGCCGGTACTGTGACACTTTGGAACAAAAATTCTCTGATCCATAACTTTTCAAATACAGTTGATTTGATAGCATAGGATGTTTCAAGTTTGTGCTCTCTGCATTTTACTTACACTTATATCTAAATGAAAAGCTCTCAAAGGAAAATTGAGCAAATTACTCTCATTTGCAACTTTTTATTTTCTAGCAGGACAGTTAAAGGTATCACTTAACAGTCTCTACTAAAATATCTAATATTGCTTGCCAAAATGGGGGGCATTGGGGAAGAAAAAAAAAAATTTCCACATATTTTATTTGCAGTATTTGAATTTTTGCCTTCACAGAATTCACCTAAACTCTTCTGCCCAAAGGACAGAGTCCTGGATATTGAAGCTATATACAATGTTATTGATGATGCAAAGCAGTTTGTGTACATAGCTGTCATGGACTACTTGCCTATCGTCATTGACACAAATGCTAAAAGGTGAGTGTCCATGTCCAGAACAAGCATGTTTTCTTATTGCTGATAAGGCTTACTGAACAAAATGAACCCACAGGAGATTATTCACTACTGTGGACCAAATTTCTTGGGGCCCAATTCTGCTCTTATTGAAATCAGTGAGAGTTCTGCCATTGACTTAAATGGGAGCAGAATTGGGACCTAAGAAGACATTTCCAGTTTTGGGTCCTAAGGTTTGGATCTGTCTATCGAAGGAGATCAGAACTTCTCTAATCTGGCCATCTGCAAATGACTGGAACTGAGGAATACAAGAACCTGCCTGTATAAGAATCCTCTTTCTTACACTGATGTATTCAGTGCCTTGATACTAAAGCTTTTGGCATTCTGTGAATACAAATACCATACAAATGAATACCATACAAATACTTGGTGTGAGAGAGAGTGAGTGTGTATGGGTTTAAAAGATAAATAACATGTGGAGTTCTAATATACAATGTAGGAGATGTCATCATTTAGCTGAAATATATATACATGAAAATTTAAATTCTGCAGCTTGCACTTTGTACCCCTTTTTGGTTAACTGAAGGTTGCTAAAAACAAAGCCATATTTTTGTTACTCATGGTGTATGTATGGACCACATTTTTAAAAAGTGCTCCTGACCCAAAGCCAGAGCCACAGTGTAAAAGAAAGCCCATCAGCTCAGAAGGCTAGGTAAGTGGTCCCTGCTGTTCTTGAGCATCTAGTACAGCTGATCATTGCATCTATGTGCTCTAAAGTAAACACTATTAAGCAAAACTAAAAATCTGGTTCTTATGTACTTTTTTCCAGATTTTATTAATAAAGATGGAGAAATGGCTTTTATTGAAATTTGTTCAAAAAAAATAAAACAAAATTTATCTTTAAACCTTTCATTAACCTATTTGGATGCCATGAAGCATTAAGATACTTTATTTCCACGGGAGTTTTTTAAATGAGTTTATTTCATACAGCTTATATCACACTGATAGAATCATAGTTTTGTAGGAACCTCAGAGTTTCATCTTATCCACCCTTGTCATTTTTTCTTTATGCTGTCAAGAATGCACCTGCTCCCACCCACAGTTTGGGAACTAAAAACCCCTAAATAGTGGCTGTGAGAAGAGCGCCGTGGAAGCTGCAGGAAGCTGCCTCAATGGCAGTTTCTCTCTAGGAAGAAAGGCAGCCTCCTCCTTGCACAGCCCATCTCCTGTCCCCGCTAAGCAGTGTGGACACCCAGCAGGGAGCAGTTCTCCTTCCTCCCGCTCGAGTACGGAGTTTGCCAGTGCAGAGGAAAAGTGAGGGTAGGGGGGGATTCTGTGCCCCTTCCTTCCCTTGTGTAGCTACTAGAAAGTGCTTCTTGTCCCCCCAACTGGGCCGGGTAAGGAGCCCCCTATAGCTGTAGCTCTTCCTGTTTCTTTGACCCCTAGGAGCTCTACCTGAAGGCATTGACAGAGGAGTAACATTGATGGCCAGAGGGAGACAAGGGTTTTGTGCGGAGATTTTGTATTTTGTGCACGTCTGTAGGCAGCCCTCCCTCCTACAGAAGCAGATGTGCGCAGCCATCTCCATTGCCTCCACGGCTTTGGTGCAGGCAGAATGACGTGAAGGATGCCAGCAAATCGCATCGGGCAGATCCCCTTCAAGGGAGAACCACAATCCTTAAGCTGCTGGAAAACACTGTTCAGATTTTTTTATGGTTTTCTCTGCGATATCCAAGTTTGTCTGGATAAAAACTCACTTATTTTTTAAGATCTTTCAATGTACTGTATTCTTTCTCCACAGATACTGGCCATATTTAGATGGGAAGATACGAGAAGCTTTAGTTTTGCGAAGTATTAAAGTACGTCTTCTCATAAGTTTCTCAAGAGACACAGATCCCCTTACATTTAATTTTGTTTCGTCTCTCAAAGCTATTTGCACTGAAGTTCCCAGCTGTAGTTTGAAAGTTGTAAGTATAATCCATAATGTTTCTGAAATCCAAGATTCACCCCCCTCCAAAAAAAATCAAGAAAACCCCTCAACAACCGAAAAGATTTCTATTTTAGTGTGGAAACGTTTACATTTCAATAAATAACATATGTAATATAGTGGACTAAATTTAATCCTAGTAGTAGCAGACATAGAAACAAAGAGGAAAGAAAAATGATGCCAGGAGGCAGCCTGTGCTGCTGCTCATGTAGAACCAGACCTGGTCCTTCATGGCAGAGCCAGGAGTGTGAACCAGGCTCATGTCTGGTTTAAATCAACTGCTAAGAGTAAATGTGACAGCAACGAAATGCTTTTTAGTTTGGATTCATGTAAACCTTAAGTATCCATAAGTATCTTCTTTTCCTCTAATAAAGTACAAAGTACAAGAAAAATATAACGGAAGAATTAACATTACCTTCAGAATTATGAACAAGTATTATGTAACCATATTTTACATGTAATACAAAAAAGTGAGAAATGCCATATACGCACATGCTTGCATTAGAAAACAGAGTGTCTGGTAAGTGCTATTTTAAATTGATATATTCTTAGGAAATTGAGGGATGCTGGAACTCGCAATCGTCTTGCACCAGTTTTTTTCTTTTTTTTTTTTGAGAAAATTGTACTAAGTTGCTAAATCTGCTTGTTATTTTGACTTTTAAAAATTGATAATTAAAAAAAAATAGCAAGTTTTTCTCTTCTACATAAATACTGTGGCTAGAGTATCTTCAGTTACAAATGCAAAGATAAGAATTTCTAGGAAAAAATAGCTCATTCCAGATTTTAATACAGTTTTAATTTATAATGTATCTCACCTCTGTGCTGTGAAGCAGCTGGAAGTTTTGCATACTGGGTACATTAGTGCATTAAATAATGCTAGTGTTAAGATTGATTTGTTTATAACATCTTCTTAAGGCTCAGAGTGTGCTGGTTACTGTTTATGAAAGCATGGCACAGACTTCATCACAATACTCATTTACTTCACAAAATATGACAGATAAGTATTGTTTTTTTCTAATTTGCATTCCATTTGCTTTCCTGGTTATAGCTAGGATCAATGGGTAATTTTTTTTTTTTTTTTTGAGGTGAGATGGGGAAGGGAACTACAACAGTTAACAAGGTAGAAAAATTAAATGGAACAAACTGAAGCACCAAAAGTTCCACAGGAACTTAAGGAAGAATTTCTTAACAGTGAGGGTGCCAGAGCACTGGAACAGGCTGCCCAGAGAGGTTGTGGAGTCTCCTTCTCTGGAGATCTTCAAAACCCGCTTGGACGCAGTCCTGTGCCACATGCTCTAGGTGACCCTGCGTGTGCAGGGGATTGGACTAGATGACCTCTAGAGGTCCCTTCCAACCTTAAGGATTCATGCTTTCCTTTGGTTCTGCTTTGGATATGAGAAAACATGAAATCCAACTAAACACTGTAGAGAAAATACAGTCAAGTGAGTCATGTGTTGTATGTTTTAATACACAAGAAAGTTTAAATTTTAAGAGGAACCTAAGTTAGAAATTTTTCACTAAGATTATGCTTAAACTGAGACATTGAATGGTCGCAATTCAGTTTAAGTTGTCCTCCTACCTTAATGCTTCTGTGACAGAAATGGTACTTCCCCATCTTCCACTTTCCTGGGCATAGCCATACAACATCTCAGCCCTACAACAAGTATTTAATAACTTTTTCTTTCATTTAGGCTTTGTTCCCTGTGAAAACCTTTTTTGGGGATTGTTTCTTTTCTTGGAAAGAGCACTCTGGCACATGGTTTCCAGGGGTGCCCATGGCTTGCTGCAGCTGTTTTGCCAAAGGCAGTATGGGATATGGGACACACTGTCAGTCTGGGAGAAGACTGTCCAGCTGCTTCTGTTGGATGGGTGTCTCCACTCCCCCAAAGGTCTCTGGCCAGGCCAATGGAAGCTTTCCTATTGCCTAACTAGATACCAGGGCCCTGCAAACTAGTTATGCCTGGCAGTCTCATGATGAAAACCTGTAGCCAACCCCCATTTCTCTCACTTCTGACTTGGTTGTAGAGATCAGAAAGGCGGGGGGCTGCAACACATGATTTCCAGATAGTTTAATTTTAGTGCATTTCTTTCTAGAAGCATTTTTTTCCTCTTTTGCCATAAATATTTCTGGCAACAAGAAGCAATTAACAGCACTGAAGCCAGTTAGAAAGAGATTACTCCTTAATTAGACATTCCTTAGCATCTCACTATGGATTGTGGAGTCCACTTTAAATAAGCATTGAGGATTCATAATTATTGGATTCAACTGAAACTGTCCTTTGAGAACATGAATTCAGTGTAAGTACTCTGCAAAAAAAGACCATTGGGAAGTGCTTAAGAGGAAAAAACCTTTTATGGGAAACTAAATAAATGCTCTAAGTCCATGGCTAAGCATCAAGTAGAGAACTGCATACCAGCCTTGTAGCTTATCCAGTGAGCTCTGTCCTTTGCTGAACTACAAGTCAGTATGAAATTAAGGCCTAAATTGTAAGGGGTAAATTCAAAACGAAGAACTCCTCAGCATGCATGTATGAACTTTAGTATTCCCCAAGCTGTGCATGTTTGTCTCTGTAAATATGTATTACCTGTGAGCAAGAATGTACAGTCAAACTCCAAAATGTGAATTAAAACAAGGCCTACTCTGTTGCTTAGTACTGACTAGAGAAAGTAATATACTCTTAAAGAGCCCATAGAAAGCACAAAATAGAATCAAGCTAACTTTAGAAAACTGGGAACCAGGAATAAGGGGAATGTCCCAGACACAAGTACTGCAGCACATGACATTCTTGAGGCACCAACTGAATCTGAAACTGAATTTTGGGGTTATACAGGTGTGTCCTGCTGTAGGAACCTTTCACTGTTTCTCACACCAGATACACCAAAACAAACATGTTCTACAAGTAAGCAAAGTGTAATGAATTAACTGTGAGACATTCTTGCTTTAGAGCAATAATTTAATGCTCTACAGTCCTAAAATAAATATATAAAATTAGAAAGGATGAAAGCTCAGCAAGAGATACAATATTGCCAGTAGAGTAACACAATACTTCTTTGAAAGGAATGTGTTGTAAAAACACTAGTATGTGCTACTCAGGGCCCTATGATAGCTCACTTACTCATCTAAACTACATCTGTGTATTCTGTATGTGGGCAGATAGTTTTCCCACCTTCCTGAATTGTCAAGGAGTTAAGCACTTGTCTGCTACAGCTGGAGAATACACTATATTTTTCAAGCCACCTCTCTTTACCTGGCTAGTATTTAGTGCACCCCAGATTTTAGTAGTTTTAATTTACAGTGCAGCTCACTTAGCTCGGTGCTGTGCATCAGCAGGATGTTCTGCATACTGGGTAGGTGTAGCCACTGCTCTTTACCTGCTTACTAGGTTATACAAACATCTCAGTGTATTTATCTCAGTGTAACAACTTTAACTTGGTATTTATCTTTTGGACCATTTTTGCAGCAAGATACATAATCTTTTGCTAAATCATGGAAATCGTTGCCTGCTACTAAGCACTCTTCCCATTCACCATCCTTAGAGTACTCCCTTCAGACATTAGTATTATTGGCACAGTGGGTGACTTCAGCCTCCAAATGACCGAGAGTCAATGCGGTGCCCTTGAAGGACACCCTATGGCTGCTCTGTTCTTTCTTGCTCTGTTGTGCAGAGAAAGCCATGAGCCTTTTTACCTTTTTAATCAAACACTGAAGATTGTACAGAACTATTCAGATCCATCTCTGGGTTGCTAAGTACATACGTGCTTTGTGGGTACGTGTTTGCACAACTGTTCCTCAGGCAGGAAGCTTGAAGGTTTGATAGTTTATGAAAATTCACGCCAACTAGCTGGTAAGCTCTCCTTTGTGGCTGTAAGATGGCTTTTTCCATTTCTCTTTTAAGTAATACTGAAATTGGTTGCTAGTGATGTTTAAAATGTTTAACTACAGATATGTTTTTTCCATGTTTATCCAGTTTAGTTATATAGTTAGAGCTCAATATACAATATAGATCTCATCTGAAGAAGAGGACAGTCTTTACTAATGCCCTTGTAAAGCAATCATTCTATTAAAAAGTCTGAGTTTTTAATGATTTCTGTTTTTAATTTTAAAAAAAAAGCCAAAACCATTCTTGGAATTCTGCTAGCTTTTGAACTGAACACAGAAATTAAACTGTGGAAGTTTAAAAATGCCATGTACATGGGTAAGTAGGCATACAGTAACATATGAAAGTCAGAGACTGCTGGAGCAGATCATGATGAACTTATTACAACTGTACTACATGACTACATTTGGGCACTGAATTGTCCACTGAGCTTCTTATTAAGATCCAGGTGGTTGTGACCATGAATAGGGTAATGTTACAGCTAGTTAACCTGGCAGGCTATTATGTGCTGTAGATCACTAAGTGGAAGAAAAAAAATCCCTGAACTTCTACTTATTTTCAACAATGAACAACTAGGTATTGGTTTAAAGTTGAAATATGCAAAAAAAAAAAAAGAAAGAAAAGACTTCTGCTTTTCCACAGAAATACACTTCTAATTGTTAATTCCTAGTGCATTAAAGTCCTGTTTCACCCTTAAAACAAAAATCTGTTTCATCAACCTTGGGGAAAAAAATAGCAAGCCCAGAACAGAAGCCATTCTGTTCAGCACCGGCATCACTGTAAGCAGAGAGCAGCAGGACTGAGTGGACATTGAGCCTGAACTGGTCTTGGCATTTTACATAAAGCTCTTGCAAGCGGTACTGGTGCAGTCTCTGGCAACAGAATACTCATCCTATGTATTTTCCAAGGGGAAATATAGTAATTCTAACTTACAGTCCAAAGCATAAAGCACTAGGTTAATCAAAAGCCTTTGGCCTGCAGTACCTTTTGTCTGTATTAATTAGGTACTAATCTGAGATAAGTCTGTACAGTATCTACAGTGTTCTTCAAGGAAAACCAACTAACTGTAATGAGTGAGATGAGTAAAATCTCAGGAGAAAAAAATCAGTAAAATAAGAGGAGATGGTTTGAATGAATAGTACTACCACTGACACACAGCTCTCCATACGCCCTCGCTATTTATGTGCAGTTCTGAAATGATCACTAAAAACCAGTGGGATACAACCTAACACTGGACTTTCTGGTACTCAGTAACAACCTAGAATTGAGTTTTGAATGGCTATTCTGAAAGGCATTTCTGTACCTAAAAGGATTATGCCAAGGTTGTGTTGAAGGTATCACTGGTTCAAGCTGTGAACAGTATATTAAAATTTGGGAGACAGGGGGTACTTTTTGTTTGTTTTTCAACTTTTGACTAGCTGGGTTTTACAGCCAATTACCTTCATTAATGATATCTATGTCTTAGAATTTTTTTCCTGGGGAAGCTACACACATCATCACCTCTACGATAAAGTTTCCAAGTTCCACACTAAATGTTTAATTTCTTCTTCATCCTCATGTTATTTTGGGGGTATGTAACTATCACTTTCCCTAATGAAACAAATAATACTTAGGCTTGTAATGGAAACTTCATTTTCTGCCTGGCACTAAGCTAAATTAGAAATACTTGTAGCTCTTCTATAAAATCTATCAAGTTTTACCCTTTAGGGTAAAGCTGATGTATTTTTCTCTTATCAAGCAAGTTTGATCTCTGTCAATCAGATTTAATCTTGAAAAGTTGCAGAGATGGGCAAGTTTCCCATTGTAAACTAGGCAGTGTGTAAGATAAGGGTATTAATTTGGCTTGTTGGCAAGCTTGGCGAACAGGATGCAGAGCATTACTTCAAAGCCCAGTGGCCCTTGATGAATGAGGACACGAGCTAAATACACTTCTGGCTCTTACCTCGCAGAACACAATGGATATTTTGTTCATTTCACAGCCTTTATTATAAAGCACTATATTGCTTTTAGTCTGCTGTAGCCAAAGCATTTCAGAATGCCAAGGCAGACTAAAAATCACAGAATTTGAGAATTTAGTATGAAATTTCAATATACACTGTTTTAGTCAAATGAATGCTCACCTACAAAGCCAGGCTGTTCTGTCAGGAGTAGCAAGACAGAGAGAGAAAAAAAAAAAAAAACACCTTATTTCCTATCTGTTTTATGGCAGAAATTCTTTGACCTTGAAGAAGAAAGTGCTTGCTTTCTTAAAGAACAGAAGAATGCTTCCCTCCCCAAATTAAATCGTAACAAATATATGGTGACTGATGGAGCTGCATACATTGGTAAGTAACTACATTTCAAGAAGTTCTAGTTTATTTGTAGCCAAAAGTCCAAAATAATATTCATTTGTAAGTGAGAAATCTGCAACTGATATATTTGTTATATTAAAAATCGTGGACTCAACTCACATCTTTAAGAACCTGGATGAAGACTAAGGTTTTAAGGGAAGATGAAATTTATCATTAAAAAAAATTGTTAAGATAAGTTATGCCCTGCTTCCTCCTATGAATCAATTTCCCCAAAAGCAGCATCATGTTTTCCGTATTTAGAAGCAGAGTGAAAACACAAACACAGGATGACCGAATAAACTGGGTGATCAACATAATGTCCATCACCTGAATGAAGGTGGACTATTCTCCATTTTCCACATCCTTATGAAAGAAGTGGTCATCAAGATACATATTAGAAAAATGGCTGTCGTCTTCCTCCTCTCTGAGTCATCTTATTCACTGTATACAGTAATGATATATTTCAGGTACCCTTTATTAACATTAGGTGCATTTCTAATAGATAAGAAAAAAATTCATTGTGGGTTAAAGATATATTTAAATAATACATTTGTGTGCAACAGCTAACAAAGGTTCTTTATCGATCAGTGCTCATGAATAACAGCTAAATTAAAAAAAAAAAAAAAAAAGACTGCTTGAGTTCTGCTCCAGGACCAGAAAACTATTACAGAAATAAAATATAATTCAGGAGAGATTCTATAACGTCTAAAGAAAAAACGCATTCTAAGAGCTGCAACTCTTGCTTTAGTTGCCTGCCTGCTCCTCCTGAGTTTTTGTAGAGCTTATAGCCCATGGTCATAACGGGAGCTAGGGTGACTGCAACCCAGAAATGTTTCTGGTCACCTGGATAAATAATGGAGAATCACAAAGGGACTAGAGATGTATGAGAGCTCCCCTTAGAAGCTCACCTTAATGGGTTCTTCAGTATATCCCCGTTTCTTAGACCATGCCTTGAATTAAATATGTGGACCAGGATGTAGTATCCACCCTTTAAAACTGTCATCACAAGATCATAGCTATGACTTGCAGAAGCCATAGAGATATCATTAAAAGTTTTCTGTCACCTAAGATACTCTGTGGAGTACTACCGAATCCTAAAAATTCCCTTTCATTCTTTTAATCACTTTTGTTTCACAAAAGCCATTTCTCCATTCTCTTTAGTATTTTGGCACCCTAGTTTCTTTACCTATCCAAATCTTTTTTTTTTTTTTTCTCACTTTCAGTAGTAAATCTTAATCCTCTCAGGTCTTCTCTCAAATGTTTTATGAGTCACACTGTCCTCATTTTACTTCATTTAAAAAGCTTTTCAATGCCCAGATCCAATGTCAGTAACTTGAAGTGTCTACACAGCATGCATTCTTACCCAAGTTGCTTTTATTCCTTCCCTTCTCCTTTCCTCCTTTGTGCCTCTCATGTCATACAGATAATTGCATCTTGGCATACATTCCACAGTAATGCTGTGTAATGTGTTTTTTGTTTGTTTTTAAATAAAGAAAAAAATGAGGCTGGGTGCTAGGAATACAAATGCACACGGTTAAAGACCTGATGCATCTTTTCCTTGAAAGTATATGAAGAAACGTTCCTTATGATCAGAACGTGATTTACAGTTCTTGACAATTTCAGAATTCTTACATTTCCCTTTGCAGTAACTGAACATGGCTCTCAAAGGAAGGGGTGTGCAGTTCCCACATTCCTTCAAGCATGTATGTCCAGACATTCTGTTTTAGAAGATAACCTCTATTATCCAGTATCTGGAGAAAAATAATGCATTGTACAATAAAACTCAAATATCTATTTATTTTTATTTTATTGCAGCTATAACTGATATATTTGTTTTGTATGTTTTTTCATTAATCCAGTTATCCTTTCTTACCTTGCTATTGCCAGGATTTGAAATGCTCATTCATTACCTTAAGACTTCACGCAGCCAAGGGGTAGTAACTAGAATAAAATAACAATAGAATCTGCTTTCTTTTATTGAAAGAGTGTCTGTCAGCTGGTAACCTGTATAGGATCTCTTGATATGGCTTTGCATTACAGAGCAACCACTATCCATCCCATGTATGTTAAGTCATTTATACAGCCAGGAATATTTTTATCCTTGGCACTGAAAAGGCTGGTGAGGAATGTATATAGAGTAATAACATAGTATAGTATAGTATATACAAAAGGAAGAACAATATAGTTTTTAACAAATCAAAGGCTCTGTTTTGGCTTGTGATGGATGAGAGTTGCTAAATTTGCACAAACCATCTGCACAGCACTCTGGTACATGATGAGAGATTATTCTCTTTTCCTGTCAATATCAAAAACTGATTTCCGTATATGTCTAGTAGATCTCTAAGTAGGTTTGGGGGAGAATTATACTTTATTATGCTGTATTGCCTTTGGCAAATCAAGTTTTTGTTGTTGTTATTGTTTGATTGATTTTCTAAAAAAAAAAAAATGTTCAAACTCATTTTACATTCCTGCATTTCTTTGTAGGTAATTTTGATTGGGTAGGAAATGCTTTTACGCAGAATGCTGGAGCTGGCCTTGTTATCAACCAAGCAGACGTGGGGAACAGCACAAGCATCATTAAGCAACTCAAAGCTGTTTTTGAAAGGGACTGGTATTCACATTATGCCAAAAGTTTACAACCAACAAAAATCCCAAACTGCTTTAATCACAAACTTAATAAATCAGCATCAAATAAGACTGCCATGAGCAATGTGAATTAGAAAGACTATTCTACTGGTTAGTATGGCAATGAAGAATGAAGGACGTAGCCCTATTTCATACTTGTAGAAAAAAAAAAAGACTTAAAAACAGCAAAAAAAGGGGTTTGGTTTGGGGGATTTTTTGTTTTTAGGAAAAGCACACTTATATAAAAAAAAGTCTAAACTATATTCTCTATATTGCATTACTTAAGACTTTCAAATTTGTCACTTCTGACACTGAACACAGTTTCTGCTACCATGTTACGTTTAAAGTTCCTCTTTAGAATGTAAGAGCATGCATCAGATTTTCAGTTCTAGGACCTTCCCTACTTTCTATCCTGGCTGGAATGAACCCAGAGGCAGGACCAAGATTCAAGCTGCAAAATGGCATTCCACGAGCAGTTATTATTGACTTATAAACGGATGGGAAATCTCCCCTATTGAAGGAACAAGCAAACATTTGTCCGTATAAATCATTCCCTTTAAATGAATGGCCAGTCATTCAGACTTTTACTAGTTCTTAGCACATAGTTTGAGTATCACTCTTTCTCCAAGTTTTCTAACTATCCTTAAAATAGATTAGAGTTACATGACTGGTAATGCATTCATCTCATAAGAGTATCAGAAAGTTTTGAGGAATGGGGATTGGTCTAATCAAATTCATTATAATCCCTACAGCCTCCCAGACAAATGGATTTCTAAGTAATTTGGATTTCTTTCAACATAGCACTTGCTTCTAAATATACTAGTATCTAACTAAGAAATTTTCTGTATTGTGAGTATGGTAAAAATCAAGGACTGACTTTTCCTGAAATCTGAAGTTTGTTTATCTATCTTCCCAATTTAGACATTTATCGAGTGAGAGTCAGCAGTTGTGTACATAGGATTAAACCAATGCACATATTAGTATTAAATACTGCTTTTAAGAAAAGTCGGGGGTTGTGTAAAACCATACAGTAGTAGTTAATTGACCATACTTCAATTTTTGCTGATTTTACGCCTTTAAATTCTTTTTGTTAGCTGTCACTTCAAAAAATCTTGGAAAGTTGTACTCTAGAGTTAATATATCACCATGTAGGTGAACACATCAGCACAAACAGAAATGAGATACTTTCATTTGGGCCAGTTTCATTTGGTGTTAAATAATGTGCCTCTACAAACAGCTCAGTTGCAGAAAGAAGCAAAGTTCTGTAAAACTGCGAATTTGCTCTTAAAAAAAGGCCAAAAAAGGCAAAATCTTTGACAGTGCTTTTTTGTTTGTTTGTTTTGTTTTTCCCAGTCTGAGCTGTATCAGCTTAGTTTCTTAACAGAAAAGTTTCCTTCCTGTTCTTCAACTTCTGCTGAAGAAATACGGCTGCGAGAACAAGCTGCGTTCTGCGTTTCGTTAAAACATTCCCTAAACTTCTTCTGAAATGCAGATCATTTTCACCAGGCTGTGTGTTGTTGAAGGCACACTTTGGCACATAGGCACTGGAGGCACATGGGATAACGGAGAAAGGAGAAAAAAAAAATGTCCCAAGGGACTGTTTTAATAACAAGTTTAAAAAGTAGCTTGACTTTCAGACACAATTTTCACTTGCAAATTAGCGAGGTGGGGGTTGAACAGGAGCAGAGGAAGGTTTGATTTTAAATTAAGCACAGTTTAGGAAATCCTAAAAAGAGAGTGTCATTTTCTGACAATTGCCAGCTAGAGATATATTTCAAAATCAGTTATGAATGCAAAAGGCCCATTTTGGTAAATAATGTTCATTTCTTTCGGACTTTCCCAGATCTGGATCATTTCAATGATAAAAGAAAGTAACAAGAAAAAAAAGTCTATAATCTTTGTCAACATTAGCAGAAAATATTCTGCAATTCTAATGCTCAGTAACGTTTTGCTAATATTAAGATTAAACCCGTGCAATTTATTAGCTTTCCCTCACTCCAATGAATAACAACATATATTCTGACATTAATAAAAGAAACAAACAAGTCTAAAGAAAAAAAAAAAGGACATTACCTGAGTTGCTGTGGAGGAGAGCGATGTTTTTTTCTTTCTTCTGTATATAATTTTGGAAATAAGTATAGCAGCTAAAGGAGAATGTTATTTGTAAAGTTTCAGGGGGACTCTAATGGGTGAGTGATTTTAAAGCTTGCAATGAACTTAATACTGAGTCCTTACTTAAGAAACCAGTAAATAATAAATCTGTCCTGAATTGTTAGATGTAATACCTGATGGCAATAATATATATAAGAAGAATGAATCAATGTAAGATTTTTCCCCTTTTGCGTTATGGTATACTAGAAGTGTGTGAAGTTTTTGATATGATATTTTGTACAAATAATGAAGAAAACTCAGTGGAACCAAGTTTTGTCAAATGATAAAGCTAAACTGTCTGTTTTCAAAGAAAGACTGAGTGACAACATGAAATTACAGAGTTACCACTGATCTTCTATATCTAATATACCAAATGAATGATTCAGATGCAGTAGTTTTACTAGCTAGTATTGGGTAATACAATCATAAAGATTAACTGGGTCCATTAGTTTGTACATGCATTCTTACTGGCTTGATGATCAAATTCTGGTGCTTCAATGACTGAGAAAAAAGCTCACACAGAGAAGTACTTTTTTAATAGTAGTAGTAGTAGTACACTGTGTTTTTATGAATGGACAACTTCTACTGGGAAAGAGTGGCCAGCCATTCTGCACTGGGACTGGCAGGCACAAGTTTCATTTGGTATAAAGTCTGGATTAATAATTTAGTAACTGTTCAGAATGGCAGCAGCTCCAAAGTAGTAAAGGCAGCTTTGGTCTGTTACATTAGTCAAGAGAAGGTGCATCCTTGGATTTAAGCAAGTAGAAAGAAAAATCAGATTCTTTTTAAAATCTGTTAAAGGAAATCATAGGCAATTATTTGTTCAGGGTTACCACTGTTACTGTTTAACAAGCTTTGGTAGAGCAGGCTCAGTTTTGACCTCGGTTCTTTCTACCAGTGTGAAGTTGGAGCACTTGCATTATAGTTATTTCACACTGGCAGGCACTGATCAGAATTGAGGCCAGTTTTTCCTTGCTTTAGCTGTCCCAAATACCCCCACTGCACACCCTAATTCCAGTTTGAACAGGAGCTTGCATCCAAAAGATGTACTTTCTCTAACACCCTTCTAAGCATTGGTAACTCTGTCATATTACAGGTGATTTCCTAAAGAGAACGGCTTTATTCTTAAAGAATATAGACTGTAATTGTTTGCTGCAAACATTTACTAGTGCCTTATTCATACACAAGTTTTTGTTTAACTGTTCCTCATGTGAAGTCCTGCTGAGATCTTTTGTCTAGTACTGAGGCATACAGTGAGCTTCCTAAGACTACACAGTGGCGTTTACAGGCTGGTATGTAAAACTGGAGTCACAAAAAGACAAAAATTGAATGGGAGGTGGGTCCAACCAGGAGCACACCGAAACCTGAGTGTTTTTATCCAAGCTCAGTTCTAGATCTAAATTTCAAAAATTACTCCTGCCGTTTTTATACACTGACCCCCAAGTTCAGTGAAACCATTCTGTGCTGTTGTGGTCTGTGTTAGTTGTGGTCTAAAATAAGAAAAATCTGAATTCCCCCAACATCTGGTTGAAATCTAAACCACCACCACTGCCACAGAAGTTCCTTTAAGCACAGGATAATGTCCAAAACTCACAGTGCCTGTTTTACAAATGTTACATATCGTATTAAGTTGTGAGTTATTTTGGGCAGGGCAGCACTTGGTCTGCCTAAGCATATACTCGTATAATACTGCAGCTGAGGTACAATAGGTATGGAAGGTTTGTTTCGTTTTTTTTTTTAAAAAAAAGGGTAATAGAGAAGACCTAAAACTTCATTAGTCTCCTGAAGCATGAAACAACCATGGAGATTACCGTGCTTGAAGACGCTTGAATGTACCACACTTTATGTGCTACTTCATAATGTTCACAGCTGGCTCGGCAGAAAAGGCTGAGTTTTTGTCCGATTTTTTTCTCCTCAAGTGTTTCTAAGAAATGCATCTTCTCTGACTGAATTCGGAGATGTGTGGCATGAAGTCTGCACAGTACAAGGCTTCACCTTCCTTCCAGTAAATGCAGACCCTGTGGGCAGTTCAGAGGAGAGCATGAGAAGCATATATGAAGTTTTCATAACGGTATTTTTAAGAGCTAGGCATTATTTCCGTTCGACTCTCTCCACAAATTATTCTATCACTGTCTTGCATTCCATATGCATATGTGTATTTTTTGTGCCATTTAACCCAAATCTGAGGTGAAATACCGACAGATAATTTCTAGCAGTTTTTTTTTGTGACTTTAGTGTGTACTTGCTGTGAAAAGCACAGATGACAGGACATCAGCTGGCTATCCTAGTTCTTCAAACAACGGCTTTTGTAAACATCCCCCTCTTGAATAACATGCACTTGACTCTTGAAAATGGCCTTATGGAGACCACCAAGTTATGTTAACCATCTGGACTTCAAAATTAACCTTTTATTTTAGTACAAAATACTGACTACATGTGTAGTATGTTTTGAGATGGCAATTGCTGGCATTCCATTTTACTCCTATATTTCCTGTACATGTATACACTTTTTTTTTTTTAATCAATTTGTGTAAAAGGCAAGATGAATCCTTGGTGTATTTGAAATTCACAGTCATGTTTCTCCGAGATAAGTAAAGTTTCTCCAAGTAAAGATATTTCACATTAGCACTATGTACTATAGTAGCTCTACTAATACTGTAGAGTGGTTGTATTTCTTAGCTATAATTTTTCATTTTAATTACTGCTGGATGCTATTTATGAATTTCTCAGTGTTAAGATCAGGTTGCTCTTGCATTATCACTTTGCACAAATGCCTTAGAAGCTTGCCAAACTAGCATGAAGAAAAAAGATCTTGTTCAAAATAGTTTAGACAAGAAAAGAAGGACTCATATGCTTTATACTGTGTGGCTGTTCAAGTCAGTAGATGAACCCTAGTCTTAAAATACAGTGGAGCTTTCTAGGGCCTTTCCTGTTTGAAGCCCATGCAGGGCTAATCCAAATAAAAGCTTGTGAGGATCTTATCCTAAGACAATCTGAGGGGACAATCCAGTGTCTTGAGTGTTCCAGTGTAACTTAATTCGTATTTTTTTTGAAAACACATTTTTGTCCATATCCATATGCTACAGCTCCGTTAACACACTAAGGTTTGGTTTCCTTTAAAATTCAACATAAAAATAGGACAAGATAAGACTGTGTGGCCTATTTCTCTATACCTTGTTAAAATTAGACTTAAAAGTGCAACTCAGTTCTGGCCGTGTGTTATTCCAGTACAGTCAGAGTCTGCTCTATTTTGCTCTCAACAAATTCAACACTGCAGTTTTTGAGGTATAAATTCACTGTTTTTAATTCTGTAAAATGAATAGGTTAATCTTCAAGAACAGAAGTGAGGCTGATGGTTGATATAGTTATTGAACAAAACAAAATATAATAAAATTGCCCACAGCTATAGCATTCCGTAAGATAATTTTGTGCTCCTACTGACAAAAGTTTTAGCTTTGTAACTACAAATGTAAGCAATAAAATTATCTGCATCGTGCCTGAGTTGCATGTACGCATATTGGTCACTGCATCTCACAGTAGTCCCTGCTTTAACAGCTTAAATGTAATTAGGAAAGGGGAGAAAGTAGCCACAGAGGTCAAATCAACTTGACTCACACTAGGTTATCAGACTGGGTACTGGCTGAAAACCTCTGAGCTAGGTTCTCATTTTGTCCTCTCCACTGCAAAACTCTGCATTTCTTATCCATCTACTCTGCTAACTTTATATGTGACCTCCCATGACTGTTTCCAGAATGTGGGAAGGAAAGCATTAAATATTACAAAAATAGGATGCTCAGAGAATGAAGAAATCAAGATAAATATGATCCCATAATTTTTTATATTACAGACACTGAAGCAAAGCAATACTGGAAATGGGGCTCTTGGTTGTACATTAAAAGTTTTTTAGCACTCTTCCCACACTAATACAAACTGAGGATTTGTAGCACAGCAAATGCCTACAAATGATTGCAGCATGTGCAGCATTTATTTAGGTTTTCTCAGTACAAAAAATCAGTCAGTCAGTTACTCATCAGTCTGAACTCTTCATAAACTGGATGATTTGAAACATAAGCACAAGTGTCAGGCCATCAAATTTAACAAATAGAATCATTAAAAAAACAAAAAAAAAACCCTAGCCTTTGGCAAAAGTGTTAACTATATAAAGTACATAAATGACTTAGAAGCCCTTGTTCAATTTTCAAAAACAATTTGGAGGAACTTCTCAGGGATATTAATGGGGAAAGAATGCGAAATTTATGTGAAAAGATTACAGGCATACATCTTTATATGTAGTGTTGTCTAAGGCAGACAACATTTAATATACAAAATGGGAAGCCCCTCAAATGGAAGTATGTGGAACTAGATTTTAATGACTGATATGCTAATAAATGTTTTGAAGTGGATTTCCTTACTATTAGTTATTCCACATTATTCTGCATTTGTATTTCTTCAGAGGACACACTACCTGTATTTGTGTTTATTTTGAAATCTTAAAACTCTGCACAAAAGTAGGATGCTCCCTAGAAAGGACAATTTCTTCTTTCTAAAGGTCAAAGAGATCATCTCCTAATCTTGCTTGCCCTTTTGCTGTCTCCTGCTTCCTCAGCAACCCATTCCAGGCTTTTACTTGTCATTCCTTAAGGAACATAGAAAACAAAAGAAAATATTTTTAGTCATTTCTTATGAAACCTGCTGGCTGCTTAACAAGAAATCTCTAATATAATACTCAAGAAACCATAATAAAGGAGTTCAAACACATCATGAAGGTGCCCAACATAACTCTTCACCTGGTAAAATCCACATGCAGAAGTCAGAATAAGAAATATAGAAGAAAGATGGGAGGGGAAAAAAGGTTTAGCAAGTTTAAAATGAGGTGAGGTTCCTTCTGCTCATATAAATATCTGTTCTGGTGGCATCACTTATTTTAATGTTATCTATTTTTAACCATACACCCATATTTGTAATGACTGGTGTGCAGGTAACTTCAGCAGGAAGAAGCACAAGGAGAAATGCCCCACTAATGGTGCTCCTTCTCCTTGGGAATTAATTTCTTCACAGGAAGGGGAAGAGGGGAAGGCAGGGAATACTCAGAAATCTGTCCAAGGAGTAGCCCAGACTTCTACGAGAAGCAGTCGGTGAGGTTTCCAGAAAAAAACAAAGATCCTATACATGCAACTCCCATTAATTCTCAAAAGGTGGTAGAATCTTGGGCCTCGGCCTAATCCCAGTTTCTCTGTTACAAACTGTCAGACTGCTCAGGAGACTTCCTCTTCCTCCTCGCTAATCTACTCAAAGTAGCTCTCATATCTGCTTTTAGCAACCTCTTGAATGTCTCATTTTAAAAAACTCCCAGAATAATTAAGACTTAGGCCTCTGAAGAAAAAAATAAATGGCCAATTCAGCTAAGGGCCCAATGAGTCTAGTGTAAATATTAAAAAGTGTAAGAAATCAAGATCAAGTAACAAAGCATATACTCATTTTTACCAACATATATAAAATATATGTGTACGCACTCCCCTCCACACACACCACGAGAGAGCAAGAGAGGGAGCACACGAGAGCGAGCATGCACAAAAATCAGAAAAAAAAAGAAGGAAGCAGATACCTTAAATTAATGAAGTTGATACTCATAAATAAAAATACCAATTGTTATGTGTGAGGGCAATCCCCACATCTAAAATGCTGCTTTTAGTATAAGAAAGATGCAGTAGATAGTCTGTGAACGAGTATTTTTGTGCAAAGTAGTTTGAGCCCTGAAAGTCTAACGTCCATCTACAGATGGGCATCTGCAGATGCCCATCTACTTTAAAAGCAATATTCATGAGAGCAAGCAGCGAACTAAAACTGGCTGTAAGTCCATTTTCCAAGTATCTGTTGATACAATAAAAGCACTGATGTCCCCATATCCATATTAGATTTCAAAGTCCTTTTATCAGATTCCAGATAGGGAGATGGGGCTCTCCACACATCCACATCCACATGTCCTCGGCAGAAGAGTGGTATCTGTGTCAGAAGAGCTCCAAACATCTCTAACACAATGACTTGTTCCACAGTCCTCCTACAATTAAATTAGACTAATAATAAAAGAGAGTTATTACATTACTTACTGGAAGAGGCCACATGTCCTTTTTGCTAGAAGAGGTGAATAAGCACACATGAACAGACTCAACGTAATGACCTACAGAGGTAAGGTTCTGGCCACAGCACAGACGTGCATTAATGTTCTGTTCATAAGTTTCTGACAGCACATACCAAAGCAGTCTACTCACCACTTTTATAAAACCAAGGAGCGACGTTTCTCTGTTCGAACTCAATTTTCCCTCTTCACTTTCTCCAATCCCTACCTCCTTTCCACACTCCCTCACGCACACACTTTTGGTCCTTAGCATATGTTTCCATTACCCTCCCCTCTGACTCATGTGCTTCTTTTCCTTTTTGAGCTGCTTCCAACTGCGAGTGCTGTTTCTGTGGGAATCCCCTGCTCTGCTGTACACAGGGACAGATCCCTGCAAGTGAACCTGTAACTGCATCTTTGGTGGTGTGATGTGCTGACTTTACTTGAAGTGCCCTGAAAAAGAAAGCAAATGCACATGCTATTAAAAGGCACTAAAAAACCCTGTTATATATGAAAACAAGCGCAACCAGGGAAAAGCAGGAATACAGGAAAGCAGGGGTACTGGGGAATAATAATAAAAAAACACTCACAAGGAAAAGGAATACCTGAAATGATTTTTAAGTAATAATTCTCAATCCCATTTCACGTTGGGATGTCCAAAACCAGAAACAGGACCTACAGCCCAATTCTGCAAACAACCCACAACTTTGTCACGAACCTTGCCTCAAAAAAATTGTTCGCTGCTCTCCTGGCCTTGCCATACCAGGGTATCCCACCAAGCCAGGCAGTGACAAGCAAATCAAACTACTGACTACTTCAAGCCACAGAACCTCAAGGTCGCCCTCCAGGAGGCCATTGGCCACAGAGGGGACTCACCTAGGCCTCCACCCCGTGACAGCGAGACAGCTGCAGCTCACCTCCAGGTAGGATGTCACCGCCTCCTGAGAGCAAACTGAGAAAACTTCTCTGCAAATGTATTTTATTTTAAATCTGTGGGTGTGACTTTGGCATTGTACTGTTCCCCCTCCCTCAAACACAGTCTAAAAATAGCAGGAGTCCTTTGTAAAATATCCAGGGCAAAAACCATCTGTGCTATATAGGTTTACTTGCTCTGATGGAGTAAAATATCAAATAGAAAATCTGTCTAAACTTGTTTTGAAAACTGCATGGCCAGCTTATGCAGTAGCTAGATACGTGGCAAGGTTGCAGTGTTACTCTCCAAGGAGAATACAGTAAATATGCTTATATATTTAGTTTATTTATTGAGCATTGTGTAGTCTCCAAGCTCTACTATGAGAGGTATGGGTAACTTCTCATTGTCCTTCCTACTTCAAAACCCAGTATTTATCACAGATGCATACAGTACAGTGGCATAGCTTAGGCCTGTTATATAGGTCAGTTTCTGCAATGCACACATGAGAACATAATTGGCCACTGCAAAGGAGAGTGGCTGTAAAATCTATTTTGGATAACCCAATTTGTATTTGAGGAAATGGATGCGTGGTCATTTCTAGAACTGTGAATATAAGGTACCTGCTGCATGCTTGTATATTTGATGAGTTTTATTATACTATATCCTTATATGAATGCCTATGCAGTGTAAATGCTTTAATATGAGATATCTAATGTTTTTTTACACATTATTTTCTAACGATGCTACATTTTACTGCATGTTTATCCATTTTTGTGTCAATATAAAGCGGAACCAGGAAGACACATGATTTTAATAACTTACACAGCAACCATTCAAATCCATTATAAAAAAAAATGTTCTATGTAAAGACTTTTAAACTTGGCAAGAATGTGCTTCCTGTAGACAATGTGCTTGGTTCACAGCAATACCTGTGTAATTAACCTTTATCTGTAAAATCACCGAGTCTGCAAACGGGGCTAGCAACTCCGCTGCAAACTACTAGGTCACTAAGTTTTGATACCTTTGAAGATGTAATTCGTCCTATCTTTACTAGAACAGCAGATGAGACCAATCCTGAATCAATTTGAAAACTAACGCCCTGTAGAGTCTAAAACTGAGCAGCTAATGTGTTTGGTGCTGCAGGCTAACAGACAATGTAGCAATCTCTTTTTTAACAATACATTCTCATATCCTAATAAAATGAGTTCCTATTTTGTTATCATAAAGTGGGCCCAGTGTTTACAGAGTTACTAAACGTAACCAAAGTTCAATGTACCTGACTGACTTGAGATGATTCATTCTTTGGAGGAAAAAAGGGGCTCACAGGGTTTTCACTGGGGCTTTTAGGAGGTGGCTTGGTACAGAAAAATGCTGCTGTTGCACCGGCGCATTATAAACAGTATAAACAAGTCACTGGCTGAAGGAAGGACTTGTGGCTAAGGCACTGTCAGTGTTTGAAAGTGGGTAATACATTATACTGCTGCAAACTAATTTACCAATGATATAAACACTAAATCAAGAAAGAGTAATGCATTAAAGCTATGTAAATATTGATTTTTAATGCTGCAGCATCAGAGACATCATTTTTCACTGCTTGGATATCCAAGGATTCATAGTATTACACAGAATGTATTTCATCTGCTTCATTTTTTAGTCTCAATATTTTCATTCAAAGCAAACTCCTGTTTCTTTGTACTGCACTGAAATAAAATAATTTTGTTTCAGTACATAATGCTCCTCTTGTTTTCTGTCCGGGCTGTCCCACTCCGTGCTTGCCCCTACGCGCGCGGGGCCTTGTGCAGCTGCCCCCGGCTCCGGGCCCGACGCAGGCCCTCACACGGGCCTAGCGGGCAGGACGCGGAGACGCCTCCGGCTCAGGCTCCGAAGCCTGAACAGGGCTGGTACTGACTCGCTGCGGATAGCTGAGGAACTTTACAGCTGCTGGAGCACAGGTTTTAGGCCTGAGACACTTAGATTCTGCTTAAACCCCCTTTTTAGGCACATCGGTTTAGGAACTCGGATGGCAGCCAGGCCACGTCACCCAGCTGTAGAGCCCAGAAACTGCTCCTGGGCTCTTTTATTGCCAAAATGCAGATACGCAGATTGCTGCAATTACACTGCCCAAATCTGAACCTAAATGGCAAGTCTTGGTGCCAGACACAAGCGCAAACTTTTCCAGGGTAGAGTTTACCTAGGCACCCTCGCAACATGGCACAGGGCTCAATCTCTGGATTTCCAGTTCCTCCATGCCTAGACAGGACCAGTCGCTATTGGTCCCAACACTGACCCATAATCCAGACCACAAAACACAATATTTATTAGAGAAGATCTTGAAATACTAGAGAAAAATAAAATGAAAGAGAGAGAGAAAAGACAGCTCACCAAAGTAGCTTAAATTCTAGAAGAAATAATTAAAACTGTCCAATCTGAGTAAGCCCTGGCAAAAATCAAGGCCACAGAGCCTAACTGCACTTCAAGCCCCAGCCTTTTCTTGTTGTTACTGTTTCTTGTAACAGGGGAAGCAAAGAAAAGAGAGAAGAGAGGGGTCAGATTTTAGGTAATGTACCAAAATCGAGACATCCTCAGCTCCTTCAATAAATTACTTTAATAACTCAGCTCATCAGGAGTTATTAAAGGGAGGAGAGAGATTCACATGGCTTAGATTCTTCTGCTCATTCCCTACAGACAACCTAATCAATCTGAAGTAACTACGCCGATGGCATCAAAGTGGACACACAATTTCTTCCAACAAACAATAGTTACTGGTGTAGAGCATCTGCTAAAAACAAACAAACAAAAGGGTCTGCCTAGATTGACTTTTGGCAAAAGCAAGTAATATTAAGTGTAAACATTTACAGCATGTTTTCATACTTTAACACTTGCATAAGATTTAACAGACTTAGAAAGAAGACTGGTTTTTTCTCCCTTAGATTTATTGTTTTCTCTAATAATTAGAGAATATACACAGCCTTCTTGGCCTACTCTCCATCCCCGCTCTCTGCTACCTTTCATTTCTCTTACTTGACCCATGGCCAAAACTACAAGATCTCTCTCAAAAAAAAAAAAAACCTCTGATCTAAAAATTTCTAATCAGCTCTAGTGCTCAGTAACTTGCTTCAGGGCCCTGGGCAAGAGGGTCACCGCATTCCTTGTAGTTTGAAATCAAAAATATTCTCTTTAAGCAGGGGATAAGTTTAAATGGAAAAGGTAGTAATTCTGACAAGAGAGAAAGCAAAACCTCAGCATAACTGCATAACCATAGCTCTCAGCTGCATCTTTTTTTTAAGAGTTTGTCTTAACCAGAAGGGCTGCTTTTCGACTGCACAAGTCACCATAAGGTAAGCTGTGGCAGCCCAGACTCAACCCACAGTTTCATATACAGCAGTAATAGAATTCTTCACAAAATAACAGTGATGACCACTCTACAACAAGGAGAAAGAAGCACTTTTCACGCAGAGAAGCCTTATCATAACACCAAAACTATTCCCATTTCCCCCCTTTATTGTAGCAGTGTCTAAGTAAGTGGCTCATTTTCCTATTTCTTTTTTTGCAAATTTCTTATTCTACATGAATTATTAATTTCCTGTTCTTCTGGGGTCCATCTTCATAGAACACCAGGTATGCGTGCTACTAGAAACCAGCACACAGGCACTCAGTGCTCTTTTCACTGCACTCTTTCAGGTTCAGTGGACTAACAACCATATGAAGCAGTATACAGATCCTACTCCTGCTTTACAGATGACACAACAGAGAATACCCCATTTGAATCACTCACTATCCATGGTATCATAATGGAAATCTTTTGCAAAAGATGTCAAATGTTAATTTGGCTGCAGACATCCTTTTCCTTTTTAAATATCCCTTTCAAATATCCATTCCCTCTAAAGAAAGATGCAAGCTGGTAACATTTGGAAGTACTGCAGGGTGGATAAAAGTTAAATTCCAATCCCAGTAGCTGTAAAGAAACCCATCGTAACATTCCAGCTTTATTGGACAGATTTAGACTAAAGACAGTCTAAGTATTGATTGAACAGTTTTTTTCCCTGCCCTTGATAGGATCCAGCAGAGTTTGCATTCCAGTGCAGCAAAATGTCTCTGGTCACAGGGATGGGTCTCCCCTCTGCTCAGAATCACAGGCCATGAGGTATTGACAAAGGGACTCGGGTATATGCACAGAGATGTCAACAGCTTTCAGAGGGACTGCGCAATCCTAAAAAAGGCCACACATCAAATATAATGGATGATGCTTACTTGCACTACTAGAACATTAAAAAAAAATAAAGCCTTTTGAAACATGATCTTCATCTCCAGGGAACTGCATATCTTTTTTCAGATGAAGGAGGGTCTTGATCCCAAAGCTGTTTACATCCGCAACTCAGAAACTCACCGTTTCCTGCCAAGAAGAGTTCTCTGTAGGCCTCTTGCTAATTTGTTGGCACCAATACTCACTTCTCTCCAAGTTCTGCATGCATATTTACGCAATATGCTGCAGTGAAAAATATCCATCCAGTCATGGCAAACCACCGAGGAAAGACAACAGCAGCTCAGCTATGGTATGCTTGAATGTGCCGACAGCCTTCGCGTTAAGTAACATGCCAAAACATATTTTCTTTCCCTAATTAGTTTTTAGTAGTACACGTCTCAAAGGAGCTGAGGAGAGTAATACCTAATAAGGCATTGAGACAGTCTGTCCCTAAATAAACGGCTGCTAAATTGCATACACCTATTGCCCCAACACAAAATTCAGCGTGACTTAGAGAACTCTGCTAAATGTAGCCCAAGTTTTCAACTGCTTCTTCAGCCTACAGTAATACAGGCCAGTGGCACTTTATTATAGACTTGGAAGTAGTGGGTGGGAGTGAAGAGTGAGGGGAGAGAGGGGGGGAACGGGACCGTAGTCTTGTTTCAACACTGTAGTTCAAAATGGTTTTATGAAGCATATACTAGATGATGCAAAGATAGCCAGCCATTACTCATGAGTTCAGCACCTAAACATCACATTCATATTGCTACTCTGTATCCTTTTTATGGCTATAGCCCATATCAAATTACCATGGCAATTATGTTATTAAATAGGTTTTATGGACAGTTAGTGTAATACTCCCAAAGACTGTGTGCAGCCTGATGAAGAATGCTAACACAGCAACTCTGAGGGGTTTATGAGCTACCAGAAAGTCAAGTCTCCCATAGAAAAAACATCTTAACAACAAGCTCATTTTAATGACATAAATGCTTAAAGCATCTTAACTTATATACAACTGACCTTAAGGAATAGTTCAGGAACATCTTTATGGCTGTCCTAGGCTTAAAAGATACAGGTCTGCTCATACAAACTCCTTTCTACCAGAAGTGCTATTTAAATCAATGAGGTAACTCCAGGGAGCACTGTAGGATCCACATGTTCATTCCTGTTTGCCCTGCTACATTATTTAGAGAGATGAAAATGCTGAGAATTTTTAGGAATGGTCCTTTAGGAAGTTTAAAAGAAAAAATAAAAAAACGGACAGTAGTTATATTAGCAGCATAGTAAGTAAGTACTTTACAGACAAGCAAAGCAATGAAATCTGCACCTAATGATTTTCAAAGAATACAATCCTGGACCCTTTTCATTTTATAAAAATGCCTTTGATTCCAATAGCTCAAAAATCAAGGCTGGATATAGACAATCACAAAAACATCCCAATCTGTGGCTACTGTAACATCCAGTAAAATCTGCTCCCTGACTTGGATTGCTTCTAAATATGAAAGTCACAGCAGAATCACTCTTTAAAAAAATTAATATCTTCTTGATTATCTCACCCATAACACAAGAAAAATGTTATTTTAAAATATTACCATGCATTCAGCTATTTCATAGAACCCCTAAAACAGGGGGCAGATAAAAGCTCAGATCAAATACATATTCCGATATACTCACGAAACAAAATTGAATAGAGATCTATACATCACCAGAAGAAATAAGTAAAATTTACTTATGCAACCTAGCCCATGAAATGTTGAATGTCAACATCTTTTACAAAAAAAAAAAAAATAAGTTTTGATTTAAAAACAAGCAAGTTTGTCCAAAGGCACCAAAGCTGTCACACTTCATGATAAAATTTATGTTCCAATAAGATAACTTGTAAAATGTTTGGGGCTTTATATAAAACAGATCTGAGTCAACTTGAGCATGCTTTATACCACGCACAGATAGGAAACCATATTTTGCACAAAGCACAACTATAACTGTACCAAAAGTCAACACCACTTAAAGAATGAATAGGACTTTTCATTTACACAGAGAAGACATTAAGCATGTAAAATATTAAAAGATATTCTGTAGGATCATAACCAGAAAAATGTAACACAAAAGCAAAAATCAACATGAAGATGTGTGAGAGAAGACAACTTGAAACTGGAAGGATGTCTTCTAAGAAGCAAAACAGAACATAATAAGGGTTTTTTTGCCTTTTTTTTAATCCTTAGTGAAATAAATATATAAGTACAGGCCTACATATTTAAAACATATTAAAATTACAAACTCCAACCATTTGAAATAAAGGATAAAATGTCTCTGGAAGAAGTGAGATACCAAAGCCATCTTTTTCTGAGTCTCTCTTTCCAGTGAGTTTCCTATAAACTTCAAGACCACAGGATTTCAATTTACAAGACAAATGTAAAATAAAAACATGTCATTTCCATTCTAATGAATATAACTGAGAACCAAATTCTATCTCAGAATATAGTAACATAAATAGGCCAGGTCCACGTAGCCCTGCTGAAGGCCAGCAGAACACGATCCTTGGTGCCTGATCCTCCTTTTAAAGAAAAAGAAGAAGAAGAAGAAAAAAAGCCATTAAGGGAGCTAAGGGCTAAGGAAAGCATGCTGATTCAAACTACATTAAGACTTTGGCTATAATTTGTTCAGTGAATGGTTTGCTTTTGATGAAATGTTCTCTCCCCAGTGTGTACATCATCAGTGCTTTCGGACATGAGTTATTCATCACTGCTGATTTCTCAATTAGAAAAGCAGAATAACCATAGTTTTCATGGTTTGTGTTCTTTCACTTGTTTATTTCTACCAGCTTATAAAATGTTTGAGCAAACTATTTACAAAAAGAGTTAAGACACAATATAGTTCAGAGTCAAGAACTCTCCATTACCTTCAGACACCTTTGTCTGGAAGGCATCCTTCTCTCCACACACGAGGAAAGAAGCCAGCTACAGCTCTCAAGCAGGTAGAGCAAAAGCTTTCTGCAAGAACCACTTACCACTCCGATTCACTTCCTCAACTGCACAACAAAGCAGCTTTCAAGGCACACTTCAAGGGCACGCTTCTCTTCTGTAGCTGTGAATCATGGTAAGAGCCCTAAATATGTGATTATAAATACAGCAAATAACTTTCCAATTGCCAAGTCAGTTTCTACAACTGTACATTTAAGATGTGCCAGAGGAAAGGAGAAAAGGATCTTCCATGCAAAATCAGTGCATACACCAGGACAGAATAAGTCACTGGCATTTTTAAGTGCTGAGGCAGGAAAAAATCCTTCAAAAAAACGAGACACAATATTCAGAGCTGCCCAGCTGACTATGAACACCAGAGTTGCTTCCATGGTTGCTCATTCAGAAGATGGTTAAAAATGAAAAAAAAAAAAAGACTTTTGTGACTTTCTAGAAAACTATTTATTCATACCTAACCAGTTAAGAAACCTGTCTGTGACTGGGTATCTTTGCAGATCAACTCAGCAGTCATACTCATTGCTCAAAAATATTTAGTACTGGAGAATATCTCTATCTGCTCATGAATACTACACGAGTATCATTTTTGAGTGAGCTGCTAAGTGTGAGTTATTAATACAAGCCTAAATATGAAGGCTCTTTAACTAAAATGGTTTGACAGGATAAGCCAAGTATGAGAGAGAATATAAAAGCCAATTAGTTTTTTTATTTTGATTAAAAGCATATTTGCAACACAATAGAAGATGAAATAGAGACTTTTAAAATTTTAATAGGGATATAATGCTTTGTAGATTCTGGCTTATTTTCCTTTGAATGGTCAAATGAAAAGATCAGAACAGTCACAGAAAAGCACGCCTTTCATGGAAATGTTCTTAAATGCATCATTTTCCCCTATAAACCTCAAGTAAAAAGATTTATGAGAACAATAAATTAAAGCATAACAAGGAAGAAAATGTTAACGTTGTTACAATTTTTAGTACTTAGCAACTCCATTTTGTAAGGAATATACGTAGCTGTCTTTGGCACACTGTGGCCAAAGAAATTATTACTGCATTAATAAATAAAATAAATTTTAAAGACAGACAGACAGAAAGAAAAAAAGGCTAGAAGTTCAGACAAGATAGAACTTTTTGCATTTTTATTAGAGAGAAAGAGAGTTTGTTTGTAATTTCACCTACCAGTTTTGTTAGTCTGCTGTGCATTTGGTTAGATGAATAATGTGAAGCAGAGAATTATTATCATTATTTTTTCTGTAACATGTAAAGAAACTGAGCAGGAAATATATTAAATATCCCATTAATAAGATCAAAGTAAATCTTCATCAGTAGTTCCACAGGACTCACAAAAGTTTACCAGCAATAGAGAAAATTATCTACAAGAACCAGTAAGGTTTTACTTGACAGAGGCAATGTTACAGTACAGTTCTGGATGGGTACTTAGATATTTCTATGATTTCTTAGATTTTCTATGGTGGCAAAGGGCCCCATAAGATTAGGGCTATGGTCCTAGCTGTGGCAAGGGGATTCGTTGGACTCGTTACAGGTGATTGCAGGCTAGGGCCTCAACAGACACATTTCCACCAAAGCATGAAGACAAATGCAAAGTCAGCAGTGGTCTCCTCAAGAAGCAGAATGACATCTTCCTGAAGCCAGGGCCCACAGCTCAAAGCAGGCGGTATACCCACATAAATTAGTACAATTTTTCTTGAGAACTGAATGTAAGCTTCACAAACATCATGTCCATCAACTTTGTTTAATTCATGAGAAATTCAGTACATCTGATCTTGTGACTAGTAATTTACTACCCAAACAAATACTGCAACAATTTTTGGCTCAGCTCTCAAGTCAAGCCAGAGATCTCCAGAGGATCAGCAAGTCAAAAAACAGTCCTAGTTCCCAAAGCAACCCAGACAACCTTCATGTAACTTGAACCTCTCCAACACTGTATACTATTCAGAGGGATTAGGAAGCATTTGGCAAGTAGTCCAAAATGTCACACTTGAGAAACTACCGAATAGAGTATTGTGAGCTCTTCTGAGCTGGGACATCAGGAATATGCAGGTTGGTTTGCCGTCATACAAGTAGTCGGCGACAAAAATCTGGATGTGTTCATAGCACTCCTTTCTTTATGTATCTGTGCCAGTTTTGGGCTACAGCAGGTCCTAAAAGGCATGAGGCCTGAATCCAGACAAAACTGATTAAATCTCATGGTAGAAATCTGATTAGGCAATTGGCCGTAATCAGGCAGATAGAAGCAGAGAGTAAGTTTTTGCTGGTAGACTCAGTTCTTTCAAAGACAGTTCAAGAAACAAACACACAGAAATCCATTTCTTTGAAACATTTTAAAAATGCTTGTGCGCTATCTAGAGGTCCCTTCCAACCTTAACGATTCATGCTTCCCTTTGGTTCATTCTTTGGGTATGCAAAAAGATGGACAATCAAGACATGTTCTCACAGAAGACATCTGATCACATTTACCAGGTTACAGAAGATCACCAGAGTGGATGTGTTACTGTGTATGCACATTATGAAAGAAAACATGCTGGAAACAAGTCCCGATTCCAGCTCCAAGTGTGTGTGGAATCAGTCCCTGTGTCCTTGCTGAGTTCTGTGAAAGGGCTTTATCTTGCCCTTTCATTTCAAACCAACCACAAAAAAAAAAAATCTAGAATAGGAGCCACTCTTGCAGAATAACAGCCTGAAGTAATGGAATTCGGTCCCTTATCTAAGAAAAACCTAATATCCCGGTCTCTTATTTCCTGGACAACTTCGCCAAACATTGTGCAAAATGTGACAACTTTTAATTGGCACTGCAGCCTGCCCTGGAACAGATTAGAAAGCAAGGGAGAGGCTTAAGGAATTTACATCAAAAAGGCCAGCAGAGACATACCCAGGAATTAGACAGACCACAAGGCAACAGTCAAAAGCAATAGAACCACCTGAGAAAAACCTGGCAGCAATCACACAGTATGGCAGTCACGTTCCCATCACAAGGTCAAGCTCAAGGCACCTAGACATTAGTGAGAGGTTCCCATTTTTCTGTGACAACTAGAATTGTAAAAGAGGATGTTTCTATTACCAAAGTCCTAGTTTAACCACAGAGCTGAGCAGCACATGTTTTTTCCTGAAAACTCCCCCTGAACTGGCACCATCTTCAGCATTACAACTCTACTCAATATATGAACTTTATGAATATAGGAAGTAATAAACACCAAGCTCAAGCCTGACAATAATGACCTAAATTTGTTTTTGTGCAGAGATCAACCGTATTACTGATCGATCAAACAGATGAGTGCCAGTCTTACCAACCAAGTGTTTGTGTTTGGCACAAACACTTCAGCGTGACACCTCTAAAACAGCAGTGCTAAGCTGGATTAATGCTAGCGTTAAGACCAGCATGCTAGCACGAGGAAGAAGGAAAAATCAGCACAAGTCAACTTTGTTAAAGAACCTGGCCAGGTATTCAGAGCCTACATTACTTGATTTATGGGGTTAAACATTTTTAATTGAAGCACTGTTTTTTTTCTAGCAGCGTTCGTCCTACAAGAGCCCACGACATCTCTGCAAGTATTTTCTGGCCTTAAAAGCAACCAGTGCAAGGGGTCTGCTACAGCACAAACACTTGGTGTAGGAAATCCATTGATTTAAGCAGCAGTAACCTCCTTCCTATAGTGCTGCCTGGTTACTGAGGCTGCGCAAAGCGAGCACAAACCCCAGGCCCGCCGCCATCTTGCGCTCCCCCCCTTCCTTACCCCGGCATGTGGATGCTGAAATGGCGGCCCATGTCACACCCTGGTGCGCTTTGGTCATGGCGATGGACTCCCAGCAGGGAAATGGGACAAATTTTGTTTTGATTCTCGTTTATTTGCTTTCACAAAGTTCAGGCCTTTGGAATAGTAGTTCCATAGAAAGAAAAAAAAAATTACCTTGACCTGCTGTCTGCCATTTGCTTCCCCTGCTGCTGGAAGGGAGCTTGCTGCTGGAAGCTGCTGGAACAGGAGCTTCAATGTTCCTGATGAACAGGAACACAGAAATGTTCTGTGAGGGGGAAAAAAAAAAAAAAAAAAAAAAAAAAAAAAAACGAACACAGCCCCTTTCACAGTGCAGTTATTTGCTGGTAGAAACAGCAATCTGTGTAGTCTGCAAATTCCAATACAAATGCAGTTTTGTACTAAGGATATCCCATGTTTTGAAAGTGCAAAGAGATGAGAGGCATCAATAAACCCAAGCTTCAAAACTGTAGAAATGGCAGCAGTGGCTCTGTTTGATCTCAGCTGGGAAATACCAACGGTCACTCCGCTCCTGTGCCCCCTTCACACTCAACATGGATACAGCAGGTTGTAGCCACCTTGCAGCCTGGGGTGGTTCAGGGTTCTGTGGTGCCCCAGCAATGAGGGAGAGCAGCAATACAGTTTCTCTGCCAAACCTGTTCTTTTGTTTCTGGCAAGAATATACTTAGATTTCATTTTGCTTTGGAAAAGAACAAAGGAGGTTTCTCTGCAGGGATTTAATTTTAGATCTCTTTTCAGTACCCAGGCTTGTTCAAGCTATAGCTTTGGGCAGCAGATTAATCTATGGGAAAAAGTGTAATGAAAAACTGAATTGGTGAGGGCTGTTACAAGAAGCAGAAGGCTCTAGAGGCACACAGCAAAGGTGAACAAAGCTCAGGAAATGCTCTGAAGGGAAAAATCCTCTGCTGGCCATGATAATATCTTGTGTCATTTCCACCTACAGATTCTGTGGCCCTTATTCAGTCCTAATGCAGTGGGGGATAAAATCACAGTAAGTCAGGAAGAGACCCCTGCAGGTTATCTAGGGCATCCTTCTTCTCCAAGCGGGATCAAAATTAAGTCCCTGTAACTCACACATACTGAGCCTGAACTCATTCTTTTACCAGAACTGTGATCATGATAATCCTTGCTCATTCACACCCCTCAGGGCCTTGAGAGATGTCAGCTGAAAGACTTAATAGAAACTGAAATGTATTTGTTTCATTAAGTAATTGCAGAAGGAACTGCCTAAGTTTGTAAGCCCCTTTAATGACTTTAATCATCTCCTTACTGCTATCACTGTTGACTTGGAATGCTGTCTTTATATAACATTTAAATGCTGAGAGTGAGCCTAATCTCCAGGTGAAATTAAAGTCTGCACAGTGTATGCCCCAAGCCAAAGAGTGAAGGTCAGCAAAATGATAAATCATGGCACATCAATACTGACTAGGTATAACCTCGCTATCCCATTTACCCCTGCAGTCTGGGAACAGCAATGGGACAGCCGGGTCTCTTTACCAACTCTGCATATGCAAGAACCTGCACCGAGCTGAATACCCTCTTTCCCATCTGAAATTTCTCTCAGACTCGCCCAGTAGATTCACATTTCATATTTTATTCTCCTGGTGTCTGAAATGGCCTTTCTCTTTGGCGTGTATTTAGAAATGTCCTATGTAGGGCAGAAAAGCAGCTTCTGCCATAATACAATTTTGAGTGGGACCAAATACATTTAAAAGAAGATTGCTGTTCAAAAGAAATGGGTTTCACTTCGCAGTAGATATTTTCTTCTAACTTTTTAATTTTTACACAGTGCTTCTGCTAACCTGGATGCAGGAGGATTCCCAGATGGTCATGGTGCTGCCATTGCCAACCAAAAAACAAGCAGAGAGGGCTCACAGCAAACCTGTCCTGTGTTATGTGTAACACTCTGCAAATGATCCTAATAGTCATGGAAATGAGTTCCATTTGGCATGAATCAAAAGAGCTGCTAACTGAGGGCCTCTAAAATGGGCCTGTTAGGAAAGACAGAAATAATGAGCTGTTGTACTTTTTTTTTAAAGCTCATTAAAGTGGGACAGCTGTTGTTTAACAGCTAACTGCAGGAAATGAATGCCAAGAGTAACAGATATTTCAGCTAAGTAAGGCTGACTACCTGCCGTTGATCTGACAGCAATTTGCATATCATACCTGGGGTGTTTTAACCTCAAAACTTGACATTTTTTTTTGAAACTATATCATAATTACAGGTATAACTGCTACTGCATATTAAGAAGGCGGTAAACGCGTCACTCTAAGGGCCAAAAAGATCAGGTGGAGAATTTCCAGTACAACTGAGGTAGCATGCCGTGTGCAATTTCAAACCCAGTATAATCATCATGACGGGAACCTCTAGAGCAGCAGTCCCTAAACCATGTGCAACATCATACCTATCATCCCTTCCCACATTGCTCATCACCACAGGAAGCTTCTGCTGCAGCAAGAGAAATGGTACCTGCACTGCACTTTCTCATTTTTGTTACAAGTCAGTGTGTGGGCTTTAGGAAGCTATCTGTTTTCCCCTCTGGGTGAAGAATGAACAAAAAGGCATCATAGTGTGTCAGTTTAGAAGTCCAGCTATAGCTGAGAGGCAGGAGCTGAGATTTGAAACCTCACAAGGGAGAAAACTAAAGTGAGATCTGCCTTGTTGCTGGTGTGCTGGAGTAGCCATGTTCTACATGAAGCCATATGTGTTTGGTGTGATTGAAGCAAACACATACCTCCAATGAGGGGAAGTGCCTAGCTGGAGATGTTTGGAGGTATCCAGTAATCACTGAAATATTGCTTCTCAGCAAACTCAGGCAAAAGTCAGGCAGCTTGGGCACAGAAAGCAGTAATTTTAAATCAAAGAAAATGTAATAGATGGAACATGGCTATGCCAGACATTCTGAGGATCTCATTCTTGGGGCAAAGTGTTTTTATAGCCCCAAATTTACAGGCTGTGAAACTGATGTGCCCTCAATTCTCAACAGTGTCATGCTGACTGTATGAGAACTGTTTCAGAGAACATAAAACAGCTCAGATATTAATCCCTGCTGATTAAATAGTAGAGGATAATAAGTATGATAATAATAAGTCTGATAATAAGTCATAAGTATGACTTACTCCCAAGCTTTTACAATTGCTTTGGACAATACACAATTTGCTCACAATTCCAGCTTTTTGCCACCTATGTCCTTTGGCAGATCTTACCCCTGCTGCTCAACAGTACTGCCTAAATAAGAGGAAGAATTGCCTTTTCTGAAGACCTATGGAAAATAATGATGCTCCCAAATACTGAGGAGTTTGTTTACTAGTTTGGAGAGGGACCTTATATATGAGATTCCGTTCTTTACTGCTACCCATCATACTTGACAGTAGAGTTAAAACAGCACTGTTTAGGGAAAAATCTATGCATTCCTTTACAGACTCAGACACCTTAAATAGAACTTGGAAATCTTAAGCAAATTAACACTCTGATGAATGCAGTCTCACACACTGTCATATGTTAATGTTGACTGTTAGCTAAAGACAGGCCAAGTATATGTCTATTTTTAAATTGCTTTGTCCTTCTGAATAGTCATGTGGAACCTATCAAAAATAATACAAACACTGTTACATAGCTACAGAACTTTAAGGTATATATCCACCACTCTTTATGGACAAAAATTAAGGATTATTCCAAGCAAGTAAAAGCCTTTAGCAGTCTCTTACCATACTCAAAATGTCTTTGGCTAGGCAGGAACAAGGTGTATGAAAGATACCAGAGTTTCTGCGGAATAAAAGTTTAGAGCAAAACATCTCCATTTTATTCTTATTCCCTAAATCTTATTCCTATTTAAATTATTTGCTCATGAGCTATATGCAATGTTTCTTCCAGTAATATCTCTAAGCTGAATACTGTATGTGTTAAACAGTAATCTGCATCATCTCAGAATCAGATCTCCAGAAATTTATTAAGTCTCTTAATTTAGCAATTGTGAGGATGGAGGAATTTAAATGCACACCTGTAGGGACACTGTAACCCTGTCACTGGAATGTAGATGGTTCAGACAAGATAGTATAGATGCAATTTCTTTCTGTAGGATTTCAGATTTAATAAGGCTTTCATCAAGCAAACAACTTAGCCATCCTGAAACAACAAAGCTAATCAACGTGAAACATTCAGCATGACAAGTTACTAAAGCATATGCTTCCCAAGGGATTTGCAGTGTATAAAGACACTGCAAAACAAGGAAGAAGCACAGTCATGCCAAGATTCTTTTTAAAGAAATCCTCACAGATAATATTGGCACATCCATTACAGGATAGAAACAAATTTTTCCAACAGACAGTCCCTATAGATGTTACATGCAGCTCAATACAGTAGGTGTCACTTATTGGGAATAGGATTCCATTCCCTGTCTTTTCCTTGTCTTTAAAAGAGACTGAAATCATTACAGAGCATTAGATTATTCAGCCATCCTCTCACAATCAAGCTACTGTCTCTGAGGCATGCAGCCTTACCCAGGCCACCACTAATATGATTTTAAAGGGACACACTAAGGTAAAAGGATATTCCAAAATCAGAAAAAAAGGAGCCTATCACTTGGGTATTCAGAGCAAAACAATCCGTTCCCCATTGACCATCGTCAAAAGAGCATTTAACATATGACACCCATTATTTTTATGAAGTCATATTTGTATGTCTCACTATGTGTATTTGTATGTCACTATTTGTATGTCAGGTACTGACAAGACAGAAGTAGGACTCAGATATGGATTTTCAAAGGTGTTTGTGGTTACAACACATGCAACAAAACTTAAGTCGCTGACCAACACACATCTCAAGAGGCACACGAAGTCATGATGAGTAGAAAAAGCTACTTGCTAGCCAGAACTTTGGTTTCATGGGCAAGTCTGTCCTCACCATACTCTATCCACTCTACCCACTACAGAGATAGTAGAGGAATTACAAATACTGTTTAATGTGTCTTTGACATACAAGTGACACACTAGTGTACGCAGCATCTGACTCATACTTACCTAAGGTCTCTGGGGCCTTGCAAGCCTTGTTTCATAGCCTAATGCATCATCATTCACAATATAAATTACATTCCCTTTCTTGGATATTCTGACTATTTTTGGTCAGGCGCAAAACCTAAGCAAAAATGGCACCACAATAAACGACAAAAGTGGCAAATGCCATTTCTGACCCAGGAGACAAAGTTGGAGCGCCCAGCTATACTAACTTTTTCCTTTCTCTATATTACAATTAGATATGCTAATTTATATGAAATAGTCCTGGGATTTGTCCATTAAGCCAAAATCTTATAGTATAGTTCCTACTGTGACAACATGCAGGCACTAACTCAAAAGTAGCTTGAGCTAGCTGTTCAGTAGCAGGCAGTATGCCTGGTGCTGCCTAACTTATCTTGAACACCCCAAGATCTCTGACAAGAAAGACAACCAGCACCGAATAACCTGTGATGCTCTCTGCATGTCATTAGGATTGAGGATGAGTTGAAGGAATTTGTCTGTTTCTGCATTCTGGGACAGCAGCAACAACAAAGCCTCATGCCTGTTCATCCTCCTGTGTGAAGCACAGGCTTTGTATTCAAGAAACAGTCTTGAATGCAGGTGTTGTGGTCTGTTTCTATTTTGGGTTTGCTGGTCCTTGGGGATGCGTGTTGTTAGGCAACCCTTGGTACTTCATGCAGTATCACATGCAGTTTTCATTTGCCCTGTCATGACACAATAGCTTTGGTTTTTCATTCCAGAGGGAACTGCTTACAGCAGTAACAGCCAATCTGAACACAGCATACAATGTACACTGTCATACTCGATGGCAGTAGATTAGGCAGCAAGAAGCGAAACATCTCTAAAAAATGCTTCTATGAAACCATACAAATATTCTTGCGTGCTGAAAATGTTATTGCATACAGTCTGTGCTAATGCTGCTGTGAGATAGCTTGTTTTCTAGCCCCCCCGAATTCATTTATTCTAAGTTCATTTGAACTATGTCATCTGCTAACAGCAAGTCTCAGCAAATGGCATTACGTTACAAGGAAACAGCACTTGATTGCCAATTGCCTTCCCCTTGGCCCTGCAAGTTCAGAGCTGAGTCTTGAAATTCCCTATGCTGGGACATAGTGGTGTCTCCATGCCTAGTATACAACTCATTATATTTCAGTTGGATGGAGGTAAGGCAGAAAAAAAGCCAGAAGGATATAACAAAGCTTTAACTGGCCTTTATCTTTGATTTTGAAGATCCATTTTGAAATTCCTTACCTCTCTGTGCTCCCCAAGGACAGAATAATCATGATATCAGCACTGGCATTGAATATAGAAAGTTGATAACTGTTATCTGTCTTGCTGTGCTGTAGTTTCTCTGTTCTAGGCAGCAAACACTAAGGCAAGAACAGATTCAGTGCTGAAATACCTCTGATTCAGATGAAACTGAGACATAAAAGATTTAAGCACAGGCCTGCGAACGTAGTTGTCCATAGCTTAGTGAGAAAGAATCACAAACAACAGCCAGCCCTCCAGGACTATCATAACTGGTAGCACTCATATACTGTCCATCTTAAGCCCTCTTTTTTCCAGTTTCCTTCTCTTCCAGCTTTTTCATCCTCTTGAAGACTCCTGAATGACTGGCTTGTTGGTGAGACTGGAGATCACACCGGCGATTAAATCACTTACATGCAGCAAACGCGTCTGTTTCCCAGGCTACAAGGGGCATTAAGGCAGCTGCCTGCACCTCACTGCATGCTCTTACCAGCTCCTGTGTCATGCTCTACTGTTGCGGCCGAGCATGAGAAGCCGCACTTAAGTACCATGTAAAATCCGGTAATACTCCCCATGCCCCAGTAGTTCAGGGCCATACTGAGCTCCAAAGGTCTATAAAGATGTGCTGTAATCATTCATCTTCAGTGCAGAGTTGCTGACCATGAAATCTCTAGCTCCCAAGAGCAATTTTAGCCAGGTATCCTGGGCAGGAAAAAGCATCACTGAGAACTGAAATAAGTAGAATCATTTAGAAAGAGAAGAGAGATTTGAATCTCATCAATTCAGATGTGGAAGAAGTATAGAAGCAATGATATTTTGTCTCATTAGACAGAACTACTTTAGCCTCTGATGCTTTATTTGGATGTCACTAACTGCCTCCTGTTTAATTGCCAGATTGGTGACTTCTGCACACGCGTGAGAAGATGGCTATTGATACTTGCTCTCTCTGACAGGGGAAAAGGTTCCTTTGTCATCCCATTACCATCCGAAGAAGTAACATTTCGGTGCCATCTTCTTTGTAGCTCCTATTATCCAGGCATCATCTGATTCATATTTAATCATTTTGTGTGTAAAGAAGAGTTATTTACCGCAATGGCATGAGAAATTTGGCAAAAATTTGTTCTTTATTGGTATACTCTGGTCAGTGATACTGAGAATATGGACTAAGCATAAGCCGAACAGACATTTTATAGTCTGTTTTATACTAATCTTACAGGCAGAAAAGTATCTTGTGCCACCTCCTGGAAAACACTGCAAATTACAGTCTCCCAGGAAACAGCAAAGTCAGTCCTCTCTCACCTGGAATGAGGAGCCCAGATGCCCAGGGCAATGGAAAAAACCTGAAAACACAGACACAGAAGGATGTGCTGAGACACCTGAGCTGCGCGGGACAGCGGCCTCCATCAGCGCTCACATCCAGCAGAACTCACTCGCTGCACTGCGGCATTCGGGCAGGCCCTACTTGCTCATGTGAAACACTACAAAAAACATCATTGGCCTTGGCCAGTGCGTGGCCATGGTGATTCTTTATAGAGCTACTGTCATGTCTGTGCCCATTCTGGGGCCACAAGGGTTTAGCGTATATCATCTTGGCCTCTACAGTCAGCGGAGCAGTGTATTCATACATTAGTGTATTCACACATTAGCTAATAAATTCTTCTTGACTCTGTCAGATGTACCTATGGGATGATTCATCTGCTAGCTGCAAATCTGCCCACAGATCATTGGGAGTTCACTGTATCCTACCTTAAGAACCAGAGTTGAAGCAAAATGTTTTAGCTAAGTTGCTAAGCCAAAAGCTGGGAGGAGCCTTATAGTGTGACACGGGGGTCTCCTCACTAAATTAAGTGGGCTGAGAAGGACTTTTTCTCTGACAAAGCTCATACCTCATCTAAAAGCTTTTGCTTTCAGCCCCTCCTAATAAGAACTGTATTTTTTTAATATATAAGTGAACCCTTAATACATACCCTTAATATTAAGTGAACACTTAATATATAAGTGAAGGCCTATAGTCCTTCTTTTCCCATCTTTCAAGTTTCCCCTTTCAGCCTATTTATCACTCCGAGATAGGATTTTTCACAAGCTGAAGCAGGCCACCTCTTTTCAAAACCTGAGATATACTACATTTTAATAGTCAGAGATAAGGATCTGAGAGAGATAAATAAACATGGACTTATTATTAGCAAGTGCTTGATATGCTAGGACTTCACCCAAAACCCACTGAAATTGGAATCTTTCCCTAGGCATTTAAGACAAACAGTTGTGCAAACCGAATACAAAACAAACCTTCAAGTTTAAGTCTAACATCGACTCAACATCTGTGATACGCTCTATCGCCAAAGTATCACCAAAGAAGCTAAGCAAGTTCTTATCTCAGTATGGAAAAAGCAGATAGGGATTTGCTAATGAAACCTCTGCCCTTCTCCCTGAGCTGTGAGCTGGAAAAGCTTTCTGGTTTTGCAGCCCTCTCGCCAGGACAGTCAGACAATCATAGGAACTCATCACAGAGAACTGATGTTTCTTTGCCTCTTTGCTCTTCTTACAAGTAATTTTCTTGCCCCAAAGCTATTAGATGGATAGACATGAAGTCATGAATGACTACAAGGTTATTGGTACCAATTGCTGCTGATGAGAACAACTGGAACAACAATCAACAATTTCCAGTATTAAAGCAAAATGGCTTTCAAAACTATACAGCCTGATTTGTGACCAACTAACTGAGCTGTCACTAGTAATAAAAGGCAAAATTCACCTTTGCAGGAAATAGCAAAATGCAGTGCGAAAGGAAGGATACTGATTTCTTCTTAAACAAACTAAAAGGGAGAAGTAAGAGGGGTGCTAAAACAGTGAAGACCCAAGCCACTCTATTTAGAAAGGAACTAGGCACAGATAAATTTGTGTCATATTGCATTTTTCTTTCATACCTCCCTCCTGCACACACACACACAAACACCCACAGCCCTGCTCTCTGCAGTTAGATGTCACTAGCTGGTGCCTCTGTCTGCGTATCCTTTTTTCTCTCCTGCTGTCAGACTGGTGCACAGCTTTTATCTTCCCTAAAATACTTTTTAGGCTTTGAAAGCTGCAGGTGGGCAGGGCACAGTCAGCCAAACTGCTTCGCCGCCTTTGCTTCTGCTGCTTCCCAGATCACTAAAATAAGCTGGTGGCCAAGAGGAGGTGAGAGGGAGGGACAGAACTGTCAGCAATTCACTTTCCTCTTGACTCTGTCCTTCAGCTTGTCCCTTGCCTTCCTTTCAATCCTCTGTTTCCTACCTCCATCTGCTGATGGCCATGGAAACAGTTAATGCTGAATGTCTTGCTGCACACAGGTACAATGCTGAAGGTCAAGGTTATTCATGGGTTCAACAATATAAAGCACTTTTTTCTATGCTAGAACCACATATGTCTCTGTATGCTCCTTTCTCTTGCCACATCACAACAGGACATCATTTCAACAAAACTCACGTCAGCAGGAACAGGGGAAAAAGTCCTTATTCTCTTTCTGAAGTTTCTGCTTCATAGGCTCTCTGGGGCAAGAGCGGTACTTCTACCTCACAGGCAGGAGGTGGCCTTGACTTCTGAGGATTCCTCAGATAGCAACAAAGGACAAATAACAAATGTCAGCAACCTCACAGCTACAGACACACACAGGTAGCAGGTGTTCATCTTACACGACAGTTCTGAAACGGGTCCTTTGACTTAAGGTAAAAATCCTTGGCAGGATGTGGCTGATTGAGAACATTCCCAGAAAATCCATATTTCAGGTTGAATTTAACCTAATGACTACTGGAGAAATTCAGGAAAGGTGGTCATGCTTTCAAATATTGAGCACAAGTCTATTATCATCATGCTATCTCTCACCAGACACTTCATTTACCTGTTTCAGATTTCTCTAGCTTTATTTCACTGATTGGAGAAAACTAAAATGTCCAACTCTTGAGCAGATTTTTCCAAGAATTACTGACTTTGGATGATTACAAAAAAGCAGTTTGCTTAGTTCTAGAACTTTTTGAAACTGCAGGCACATTTCAAAGCATATCCTGCGGGGAGTGAAGCAAAAGTCACAGCTTGTTGTTTGCATTCTTGTGTTGTGTCAGCCTCCCTCACAGCCATGCAGGCTGCAGGAATGACCAACATCCAAAACAACCTTTTTTCTCCCCAGCAATTAGGTTCCTAAAAACCAGCAAGCAGTGGCACTTCAGTTCCTGTTCAAGGACCACCTCACAAGATGACCTGTAAGACTAGGCTTAAGTAGATGTTGCTGTGGAAGAAAGCAAGCCAAGGCAGAGTAATGGACATTGCTGAGATGGTCAGAGATCCATCTCTCTCTCTCTCTCTTTAGTCCAGATTCAGTTTGCAGTGTATCAGTTCCAGGTGGTACCATGTGCCCTGTGGCTCTGAGCCACACGAAGTTGTTGGCTCTAGGTTTCACGGTCTCTGCTCTATTTCTGCAAAGTGCTACAGCAGCAATGTCTACCAAACACTCTGCTTGGCTCTGGTGCTGATTGCTTAGCACCTCATAGCAAAAAGGGCTAGAGTAGCAATAAGGGATTTCATTCCTTAGGCAGAGTAAAATGGCAAATCAGAACTCTGCTGTTATCTTTCATTACAGAGAGAGAAGGTACTAGATGAATCTCACCACCATGGCAGAGATATACATTAAAGGCATATGTTTCATTTAGTGACCATACACAGGAGTTTCTTTTCAATGTGACCCTAATAATGAAATTTTTAGCTAGAGTCTGCCGTTGCTAACTAGAATGCTATTGCAATTTTTATTTTTAAGAAATAGAGCTCTACTTACAATCTATATTCAAATCTGTATATTTTTTGAAACTTCATCTTTTCTTGCCTTCTGTGACATGCTCTGCAATAACATCAAAAGGAGCAGCAGTCACTCTGCCAGTAATTGCTGATTTCATACTGGGGGAGAAAGAAGTGATAAGCAGAGCCAAGAATACTCTTAGCATAGCTTATTTTACTGTATACCTTGCTCACCAAGAGTTATGACCATAAATTCTTGCTCTTAAGCATTCACTGAAATCAGTGTTTGCTGCCTTCACTGAAATCAGTGTTTGCTGGCCTACTTCAGCTCCAATAAATAACTTCTTGCTTTTGAGTTCACGGCTTTAAAATTGAGGCTTTTCTGTTTGCAACATTTACGACAGCTTTCCTTTCCTCACTAATGCCGTATTTTGTGACAAGGTAGGTTCTAAGAAATACAAGTGCATGTTTTCAGACATGGGGCAAAGGCAGAGGTGCCACCCAGGGACTCCTGCATGGACTTGAGCTCAGAACAACTGCAGCCCAAAGCCCCAGCTTGCAATGGCACGAGCAAACGCAAGGTGCACGGTAATGTCACTACACTTAAGGACAAGAAAGAAGACAGAAGATATGTTGAGTTTTCTCTGTTGGAAGCAGTAATAAAAATGTAAAAACGGTTATGAAATGGTGTGACTACAGCCAGAAGGGGTTAAGCGTAAGTGCTGGGCTTGTATGTCAGCAGCTCAGCAGCTGGTGAAAAACATAAAACATGCAGTTGAAGAGAAGATGGTACAAGAAGCAGGAAATTGCTTTCACTAAGGGCAGCATGGCCCCACATCGGATGTCTAATAGGGCTATCTGCCTGCCCTCCATTATCGAGTCCTGAGCTCCATCTTGAGCACCCCCGAGCAGGCAGCTGCTCTCGCCTGGGCTGCCCCCGGGCTGCTGGTGACAGGGCTGGGTTTGCAGCAGCGCAGGGGCTGAAGGGCCGTGCCCCGCAGCGCTCACCCCGGCGCACGGCCGCCTGCTCCCCGCGGAGCAGCCCGGCGGGGTGAGCTCCTCCCACCGCCCCAAGCGCTTTTGGAGACGCCGGGACGCACGTCCCCAAGGGTGGCCCTTCCTGCGGCCGCGCGAGTCCAGCAGCTCCGCCAGCCGGCAGCGCCCGGGGCCGGAGCAGCCCCCGGCTTGGCCCCCGCTGCTCTGGAAGGTTCTCGGGCGCGGGCAGGTTCCGCCACGTCCAACGGCTGCTCTGTGTCCAGGGGCTGCCGCTCCTGTAGGGTCAGGCGCGCCTCAGGCACTCGCTCTATTATCGGCTGGGCCGGGCCAGGCTGCTGCCGCACCTTATAGGTAAGACACGAGTTTACTGAGGAATTCGGAGTTTATCCCCCAAACCTTGGGCTTGCGGAGGCGCTCGCAGCCTGCCCTGTCAGGCAGGGGTGGCAGCGGCTGTGGGCTGGGGAGCTGTTGTGCAGCCGGGCATGGCGCAAAGGGAAAATCCACCAAAGGGGGCTAAATATGAGAAATCCTCCCCATTTCCAAACAGCCTGGAGCTGATGGCTGGTGTGCGGCCCTTGCAGCTCACTAGGGATCTGTGCCACGACTCAGGCCACAACATGCTGCCATGTGGGGCATCTGAGCGGGGGCGGGGGTGGCGGCCCTTGTAAACAGGGCCAAGCACCACTGGCCTGTAGATAAAATAACACCCCCCTGCCACACACCCTCTGCAGCGAATCTTTGTACAGGTTTTGGTGCCTTGGGCCTCACTTAAGAGCCTGGGAGGGGAACCTCAGCTACAAAAAGAGAAAATCCCAGGCAGAGGAGTTGTGAGAGAGGCAGAAACTGTCTGAGGGAGGAAGGCCTCATGGGTCGTCCTTCTGTGGTAGTCGGGAAGAGCGCTCGGCCTTTGACTTTTCCATTAGGGTTCATATACATGGTCCATGGAGGAGATACTGCTCTCAGCAAGAAGTGCTCCTTTCTGAGCCCTGTAGCCTCAGTGCAAGCACTTGCCTCCCATAAAATATACTTCACTGACGTAGGGATCACCTGTAGAAAAAGAGAAAGAACTACGTGTGTGTAAAAAACAAAGCAGCAAATCTAGCGTCCTAACTATATTTTGTATTGCATATCCCGAAATTAGAGTGAGTTCACAGACCTCTGTGACTGTCCCACATAGAACTAATGTCGAAATAAGGGTACCCACCAAACAGAATTTGTTTCCTAAAGAGACCTCTGATGTGACCTCTCAAAGGCACCTTTGTTATATGTTAAATCGAGTCCAGGCAGAAAAACTTCATGCCACATCAGCAGCAGTCACGCTTGTACTTCAGGAAGTCTGAGTTTTCGCAGCAGTAGCCTTGGAATCCCTAAAAAATGTTTTATATAATGAGATGTGTTTAAGAACTCTTATAACCAAAATAAGATACTAAGTAGCCTTGGAATCCCTAAAAAATGTTTTATATAATGAGATGTGTTTAAGAACTCTTATAACCAAAATAAGATACTAAGTCAAAATTTTATAAATGAAAATCTAATCAGAATATAAGTATTCATATACATTCACTATTGTGATATTTATATGCACATTTTTATCAAAATATTGGGGGATTTTAGTATTCGTGTATCATTTTTTATATTCAAAACAGGTCTGTTTTCATCTTTCATGAAGCCAGGCCAGTGATGTGTTAAATTCCTAAAGTGTATATTGTCAGACAGTTTCAGATGGAAAATATTTGTATATACAATGTAGAAGTAATAAGGGGATGTGTGATGCTTCTTAAGTCTGAGTGCTCTGCTTTGTAGTTAGTTATTTTTAAGGAGGGGGGAGAAGAAGGAAAGATTTTTATAGTGGTGTATTTTTTGTGTAAACAGGGCATTTTAAGGTACAAAATTGAATGTTTCTTTTTTTTTAAATGGCATTGGGAACTCTTGACCCAAAACACAAGTGGTTGTCACTTGAGTTCAAGGACTAGCAAAAATCTCACATTAGCAGTCACTGTGGTACATTGCCAGAACTGGAAGGTACAGTATATATTGTTCTTCACTGTGATTTGCTGCTATTTAAAGTCAGTAAAATGCTAGTATTGAGACTCCTTGGGTCTTTCAGTGCTGAGACACCTTGACATTCCATGAACTCAGAAACTGCTAGAACAGTGACACAGTAATTCAGATTTATAAAGCATTTCTGTTGGCTTTTTTATGTGTTTCGTGGTGGGGCTTGTTTGGCAATGACAACTAGCTGGAAAGTCTTTAAGCATCACATAAGACTCTAAACAGCAAATTTTGAGACTATGATAATGAACCACATCACCATATCAACTGATTCAGAGCCTTTACAGCTACATTTAAAGCAGCTACATTTAATAAATACTTCAAAGGAAGACATAGGCAGAGCTATTGAGTCACTTCTGAGCTGCAACTATTCAAGACGTAATACATTGCAAGTCATGAGTCTCTTTGGTCTGAAGAAGGAAGGATACCTAAGCACCCAGTATTGTAAAGGCTCAGCACTCAGGTTTAGCACTTTACTAAAGTAACATTTCAGACTATTCATGCACCCAACTTTGCCAGTGATCCATTTCTGCTCATGAGAACAATAGCCTGTTTTCATGATTTTAGCAAAATTCTCCTTGGTGAACTCAGCAAGGTGCTTTCCAGTCATGGCTGTGAGCTTCTCTGGCTCATGTAAATTGTGTCCAGCTTTCAGTTTAGGTCATTTTTGATAGATTTCCCAAGCTCAGACTGTCTGCCAATTCCTTCTCCCTAGATGTCTGATCTCACAGTGACATCACTTTAAGCCCCCAGAGTGAGTGCTAAGATTTCTGAGTAGTTAAAACTTTTTACCAAACTTCAGTCATGTGGGGACTCTGTGCTTGCAGGCACTCGAAGCAATGAGATGCATTAATTGCAATAAAGAGAAACGATAAATATTCAAAAGCCAGCTACTCTTTAATATGAAGAAATATGCTGCTCTTGGAAGTGCTGCTTGTGCTTGCCTGGTTTTCTTTCCTTATCTGCTCTACATTATAGAAAGTTGTTGCCTGTACAACTTTTATATATGTGGTACATATAAGAATATGAGAGATTCATAGCAAGCTGTGGAATTCCATACCTAAAATGGGTCTCTCAGAATCAAGGAGTCTTTCTTCTGCAACCATATATTTTTTTTTTCTTTCTAAGCTGGTTTCACAGTTCAGCAAATCTTCTAGCTATCAAAACCACAACTCTCTCCTTTTAATTCAAGAATCACTCGGGGTGTGATTGCGCAGCAGCAGCAGAAGAATGTTTAATTGTTCAGGCCAATTGCAAAGGCCTGTGCAAAGGTTGTTCATAGACTTTTCTGAGCAGGGGTCCTGTCCTAGCTTGATCACTACCTAACTCAGAATATAGATACGATCCTTATAATAAGAAGTGCTTATCTAGGAGAAAGTAAAGTGCTTATCTAGGAGAAAGTAAAGTGCTTATCTAAGGAAAAAAACATGAAGGATAACAAAGGGAAAAAAAGGACTTATATATTCTGCTTGTTACAGAAGGTTTAACTCATCCTATATGTGCAATCAATTATTCAAATGATTTGTTGAAAATTAGTATAATTATTTCTAATTATTCCTGATTAGATTCAGGGAATTAATGTATATTATCTCTGCATCATAAATGCAGTAGGCCTGTCCTGGAAGTAAAAAGAAATCTCATTTTATTTTTCAGTTTATTTGTTTTTACTTTTTAGAATTACCCAGGAAGGTTAATTTACATGATCTGTTAATAAAGGCTCATATAACTAACTCAGAGGAATAAAATTGTATGTATGTAAGATAAGAGGCAGAATCACTTCAAATTATTGTAGAGGGAAAATCAATGGTCAATTCTATAGTCAGGAAGGCTGAGAAACATCTGAGTTGTGTAATCGGCATGCAAATAATGCAAGTGTTTACTTTCTACAAAATGAAGTCTGTAGTGCCAAGATAAGTAGGCTGTTCCTAGGAGAACAGAACCATTGGAATAGGACTGATGAATTCAAAATTAATTTGTTTTTAATCCATTTCTATCTTTGCCTTTCTTATGATGTGAATTTACATTCATGTTTCATTCTACTGTAGACTCAAATAGGCACTTTTAGTTGGTTAGCATCTTGCAAGTATAGCTATGCTTAGGAGCATTTGATAAGTCCTGGATAAGCATCTGAATCTGTTTGTGTGGTTTTTTTTTTCTTTTTTTGCTAAGTCTTTATTAAAAACCATGACAAAGCTACTGGGTCTGATTCTGCTACAGCTGACAGCAGTGTAAGCTGGGAGTGACTGCTGAAATGAATTAATTCTGCAAGCATGGTAAAAATCGACTCTTTGATTAAGCCCATCTTTATTAGAAATGATGCACTTAATTGCATTGTATCTAAGAAATCACATCTTCTTATGTGAGTGGATGGGGATGCTACATCCAAGAAAAACAGATTCTGTCCCCGAGCAGTTTGCACTACCAGGCCAAATAGAAATCCTACTAAAGCTGACAGGAACTCACTGATCATATAACTGAAAGTTGGAAGTATCTCAGAACAAATGTATGCTGCAGAAAAATCCTAGTGACTTGATAAGCTTTAGTATTTAAATTACAAATATATTTCTGTGTTTTAATTAACTTATTTTAAGATAATTTTGCTTATGAAAAACAGCCATTAAAAAACACTGTTACTGTGCATTTACAAATATATAATAACATTTTAATTTTATTTTAAGTGGGTCAGCTGCATAAATGAAGACCTTCAGGAAAGAGATGAAGACAGCGGAAACTTACTGAAGCTTCTGCATCCTTCTTCCTCTGGAAACCTTGCCAGCATATACCAGCTCGTCATAACTCACTTGTCTAAACAGAATACATTAAGTCAAAGCCATAATGTTTTTCTGGTGCCAGAAGCCAATACAACATCTACTCTGATGCTAGTGTATCCTGCTTTAATAGTGAAGAGTTTTCCTACCAGAAGTTGGACATACTAGAAAATGTTAGCATGACCTCTGCTATAAGACAAAAGTTGTCCTCGAGAGGTTTGAATGGTCAGAGTAATGAAGCTGCAGCTGGAAACATCTCTCTGGAAAGATACCCTTTACTAACTCGTTTTGACCAAGACCAGGTGCCACTGTCAGGAATCACAGAACTTCTTAATGTTACCAAGAAGCCTCAAGGACCATTTTTTAAATATGATCTTGAGATACCACCTCAAGCCAAAATTGTATCTGTGCCACTTTCTTCTCTCCCTCTTAAAATTCAGCAACTAATCTCAGCCAGAGCTAAGAATGTCTCTGACATAAGACAAGCTACAGAAATACCAAGTGTTACTTATGTGTGGCCAGTAATAAAGATGAAACATCCTTCCAAATCCTTTTTGACCATTTTACCAAAGTCATTAAAACCAACCAGCCCAAACTTAGCAAAACAGAGTTTTGAAGATGTGCAGTGTTCCCAAATAAGCCCAGTGAAACAGCATGCACAAGAAGAGCTACTGAAAACAAGATCTTGTCCCCTTATTGTAAAGTCATCTAACAGTATTGTTTCAGTGATTTTAAAATCATTGACCAATCCTAAGAATAAAGATTTAAAAAATATGTTACCACTGTCATCTCTCAGTCCTATTGGAAATAGAGACAAAGTAGATATTCCTCTCTTTAAGGATAATGCTTTAATGATACATAATGGGAGAGTTTTCTTCCTCTATGTAACAAGGGATGAAGTCGTGTCATCAAGAATGGAAATACACAGCCGTGATATGTTGCTTAGGAAGACAGCAGTTCATGTCATAACATGCAGGGCTATTCATGATATAACCAGCAAGGTTCCGCATCCACCACTGTCAAGAAAAAAAAAGTATTTTTTAAAACAGAACATAAAATGTCCTACTACCCCCCCATATCAACATGAAACTTTCAATGCAGCACTTTTCTCTTCCCACGGGATGACTACTACATCTCAGCCCAAATGGTGCTCTCCTTTTTCTGGGAAAGAACAACAGGTAGTAGCATGGGGTGATCAGCACAATGTCTATATATGCATAGTACATATCCACTTTCCTTCTAAGATACAGCAAAAGGCAATGAAGGTGCATTTTGTAGAAGATTTTTAAGAAAGACGAATGCTCTGATTTTGATTTCATAAGTTAAACACAGTGGGTACAAATCCCTGTAGAGCAAATCAAAGTAAGGCTTGCAGGCCTTATACCTTACAATATAAAAAGAAAGTATAATTAGATAATTTAGGTTGCCTCATGGGGTATATCCAGATTTCTTAATACTTGAGCCGGATGAAAGTACTGCACACATGGGGGCAACCTGTCATTATTTAAGAATAGTAAGACTTAGTTTAGCATAATGGTAAGTGTTTCCCAAGGGAGAAAGTGTTGTTTCTGCAAGCAGATAATAAGTGCTGTCAGCATCACATTTTAAATAACAGTGAATTTTGGAGAGAGAAAGGTCTAGCTGGAAAGGCCACTTCTGAATCAAAATTTCCCTGCAAAGCCATCTCCCTGAAGTATGAAAAAACTAGAAGTAAGAAGTAAACCTTGAAAATAAACTGGAGAAGTTTATCTTCTTTATGAGTAAACACACACACCCTCCCATAGTAAAATTCTATTCTTTCTTGTTTCAGTTCTTCAATCAGACTGTTTATCCACCTGAAAAAGACTTGCAAAAAAATGGAAAAGAAGCACATCAGGAAAAAGACAGTGAACTGAGAAAGAAATTTGGTATTGTTAAAGATGTAAGAGTGTGTCTGAAGAGGATAAATCCAGCTGAATTTATGGAGGATTCTGGTAAATCTTCTGCATTTAAATGGAAGGTAACCACCACGACCGAGAAAAGGAAAAACATGTCAAAGGTATTCGATAGTCCATATACACAAGTTCATACACATTCAGACACTTTTAAGTGATTGTTACAGTGCATTCTTCAAAGCTTTTCATCTCAATTGCTAAGAAACTGTAGTATTCCCATGCAGTCTGGTGAGAAATCAGGATTGGCATTCTCAATCTATTTATTTAGGGGGGCCTGCTTGGCATCCTAGAGGCTGTGGCATGTTGTTCTGTTCAGTCCATTGGGATCAGTGCAGCTTTTTCCTTCTTGGAGCTTTTTGACTTAGATTTAATTTCTTATGTCTCTCTTCTCTTTTTTTCTGCAGAAGAAACTGGAGGAAATCTGTTCTAGGTTATGATCTTATAGAAATGAGAAGTATCTTTGAAAAAGAAAACTGCCTTTTGTGATTAGATTTGGATATCAATATGTATTATGCCATGTAGCTGTGAAGGTTTTAACTCATTTGACCCTTTGTCATAAAACATTTTCTACAGGAGAATCTTGCAATGTTTGTAAGGATTTACAGTGCCCATATTTTTAATATCAGGGGCTATCGGTAGAGTCAGCAAACTGACTGTTGATAGCTATGAGTTAGCCACAATATTTTGGCACTTTTATTTAGTTAAAATCTCTAAATCTCCCAAAAAAGCATTGTTGCCACACTGAGACCAAATAAGGACCTCAATTTGATTTTTCATTTTTATAACATTTCTTTAACGATTCCTCATTTTCCTAAAAAGCTGCTGAAAAACAGGATATGAAGTGCATGAGGACATTCTCTCAAAGACAAATTTCTCTCCAGTTGAGAGAGAGAGAGAGAGGCTATAGCAGAGGCCAGTTCAAAACTGGAGCTTTGAATTTAATACTCTGAGGCCTCTCCATTCTCCCTGTCATTATGGTTTCCCTCTGGAGCACAGTGACCCCATGCTTTTCAAACAAGTAGTCTTCAGAGCAGTTACTTGGAAAATGCCAGGGTCTGTCTTTTATTTCAGTTCTAGCAAAAGTTTTGGCCAGGATGCTAGCTACTGCTGAAGTATTTTCCAAGTCTATATTCTTGTTGCAGGTCATATAACTACATCTGAAAGAAAAACCTTTTTCTGTGTAGAAAAAGTGTCCACTGACCTCTTATAGCCAGTTACAGTTTGCAGTCTGTCTGTGCTAATGTCACTTTCTCCTAAGCAGAAACAGGAGATTTTTACACGGCTCTTTTTGTTTGGTTGAAATACTGACTTTCCATTTTTCAGATGTAGAAGCACAAGCTACAGGTCTTTAGTAATCACCCTGTCTTTGAAAAAGTCTTGTTCTAAGTCCTTGCTGAGAAGTATTGTTTGGAAGTTTTGTCTGCTTTTATAGTAGACTCTCAGAACAGATATCTACTTTATCCACTCCTCGAAATTCACAAGTTCTTGGTTGTGAGTGGTCTGCTCTGTCCATTTTGTGTTTTTCTGTGTTAAAGTTGTTAATTTATTTCAAGCCGAACATAAAATTTCTAACAAATTAATATTATATTTCAGTATATCTTTGTTCAACTTCTTAATCTGTAGTAATTAGCAGTCACCTGTATTTCACCAAGATGTGTTTATATCAGATGTTATCAGTCTGTAGTGTTACACTTACATTTTGTGCATCTGAAATTTAAACTAGCATCACTAGCCCCTTCAATGATCCCGGAGAATGGTTTACTTTTATTTGCCCTGTATCAGGACATCATTAGTATATGCTATGTGTTCAGCATTAATGAAAAATATATTGTGTATTTTGTGAAACACTTCAAGGCCAGATAAAGCAATACCTTCCAAAGAGTTTGTTTAAAAAAGAACAGGCATGAACTACTTTCTTTTTTTTTCCCTGCCAGTACCCAGATGACGAATCCATTGTGAGAAAATTTCTGTGGCTTTCATTTTTCCTAAAATTTATTTCCCAGTAAAGCCGCCAGGATGGCTTCTCAGGACAGTCAGATTTTGATAGTGTTTCTCCATATATCCAAATTATCACTTACCAACATGCATACCCATTAAATAGGATCAAATAGCTCATGAACCCTTGAATTTATTTTACAGCTGTTTTACACAGATGTTTCCATTTGCTAGTCTGCTGCTGGAAGCGTCCAGTTACCAACGATGATCTTAAAAGCTCTCACCTTAATTGCTGCTGTGACTGCCATTACAATATTTTCTGCTGTCGCATCCTCTTCTTTGCAGACTACATTTGCTTTGTTGCATTCTGTATTTTTCTGTAGACTTTAACTAAATAGTTCCTGCAAGAATAGCATGGTGGTTTTTAACAAGACCCCAAAAGAAAAGGACTTCATAAAGGCAGAGGAGATGTCTACTTCCTCCATTTTTAAGTCACATTTCTCTGCTTGCAGCAGGCAATGTTCTGTTTCAGCATATGCTTTAATGAAGGGCATCTTTTTATGTGTATGTTTAAAATTATTTCTGATAACCATTTAATAGAAGTATATTAAATTATGTTTCAATGCTCTGAAATACCACTTACACATTTAATACATGGCATCCTAAATGAATATTTTGGCATATTAGGATCTGTATCTACATCTTAGGTACAGTTACATCTCTTCGAACAGCACACTAGAAGTGGAGCTGAGAAATGAAACTAATATATACATTTGATTTTTCCCAAATGAAAGCTAGTTAGACCACAGGACCCAAACTCAGACCCATTTGTTGTCAACAGTATGTTTAATCTACTGGTTTGCCAAAGACCAGAATTTTGGATTGTACCTTAAAAACTCAGACTCCATAATGTAATGATGTAGTGATGGCAAGCACAAAAAATCTTTTATAAAAGATCTTAGACTATCATCAGCCACAATATATTCACATACCAAATGCCAGATGTGAATACATTGCCTAACCAGAAGCTCTTTGTGGGCAGGAACAACAGTCTTGGTCTAATATATGTTTTTTGTTGTTGTTTTTCTCCTGCACTGCCCAGAGTTTTTGCACATGCTTACCAACCTAGCTCATTTTCTTAGGAAAGCGAAGAAATTATGGATTAAGTGACAGGTGACGTGAGAGTTTAGGCATTAATTGCCCCATTTGCAAGACGTTTCTTCCTAGATAATATGGAAAAAGAATACCTTAGCTATAAACAGGTGACTTCTCCTCACACAGACCTTCTTACATATATAGGTCTTCTTCTTCAAGTAGTAAAAATTGCATGATAAGGGTATCAGCTCCAATTAAAGTCAAGTCCATGCATATTGGATCCTTTTTGTTTAACAGCAAACTCTGCCACTGGGACCAGTTTGTGCAAAGCGAAGAAAAGTAACTAAAACAGTGGAAATAATCTTAAAACAGAAGAAGAAGAAAGAGCATTCAACTCAAAGATGCCGATACAGAAATGGAAACAGTGAAAAAAATGGAAAGTGAAAGTCTAAAGAAAGTCTAAAGATCCTCTTTTGGGAAGAGCACAGAGCAAAGTTTGTGCATCTAAGATGACCTAGATGAATTTCCCCACAGTAATATTCCACTTTTGCATAAAAATGCAGAGGTTTGTGAAGTGTACTTTCTCTGCAAATACAACATTTGCAAAGAAGACATCCAGAGGAAAAAGAAATATAAATACACTTTAAAAACCTTTAGAGAATGAGAGAACTAATGCATAAACACAAGCAACAATAGGAAATTGGTCCTCACTACTCTTAAATTATAAAACTTTGAATCAGTATGCTGGGGCAGGGGGATTGTTTGTTTTATTTTCTATTGTGCTTTTGTCCTTTTTTAAAAAAAGAACATATCACATTTAGTCTTCATTTCTGAATTTAACATACCTAAAACATACTGATTATTCATTCCTTCAGAATCCCTTCTATTGAGTTGTTTATTATAGCCTGAATGTGTTCTCTCTTACATGAGTGGAAAGTGATGAAGTTTAACAGACTTGTACATCTGTGGGAGAAGAACTAGATCATACAGAGGCCTCCTGTACTCACAGACCACTAACCAGAAGTTTTTACATAGATACCTCTGTATTACTTGAATTCAGTAACATCTGAGTTTGTAATTTCAGAAAGTTGTCTTTTTAAATGAAAGTCCTTTTACAAAGCTAAACCTTTTTTTTTTTTTTTTTTTTTTACTGCAGGTAGTAGAATACCAATATAATAAAGAACTAGCTCCATTAGTTTATACTTCTCCAGGGCTTCTCCTCCACCACACAAATCTTGTGCCACAGTGAAGAAATTGGCAGCGATTCTTCTAACAAAGTCTTCAACTCTTGCCTAATTGAAGTCTGATGTTCACCTCTTGCCTGAGACACCATGGACAGAGGGGCAGCCCAGGGTGGCAGGAGTTGGGAGACCAGGGAGCGGGAGGACAGAGCTCCTCTTTCTCTTGGGTGCAGCCTGCATCTGACTGAATGCCCTCAGTCTGGAACCAGATCACATTTTCACTAGCGACCATATACCTATAAAGACTGCCAAGAGCACCAAGAGTTAAGAGGTGCTCACTAGAAATAAAATTGTTTTACTTGAATGTCTGAGTTGCAGAATAGGCATTTGCTGATCTGTTAGTCTGAAATTTCTTTCTTATTTGGCTAATGCTCCCAGTTGTTTGCTGCTAGTGATGTGTTACATGTCCTTAGAGGCAGAAATATCTGAAAGTTTGCTTTAAGGATTAAAGATATTAAGTGTTGTTATTTAACATAATAAGAAAGAGGCCCAAACATGTTTCCTGTTAAACACTGGCGGAACCTTAACTATATCCAATACCAATTTAAACCAAGAGAAAACCTATAAAGCAAAAACAGCATCTAGTGGCATGCAAATGCATAAATCCAGGCAGAGAGTTTGAGAGTTTCTGACCATATTGCTGGTATTGGTTTCATAGCACCCACTGGCTTGTCTGTGTGCCCCATACTGTGCTGCTTTCTTGAAGCTGGTGTTGCTGGTCCGTTAGACAGTGGCAGTACAAGATTATTTCATGCTCCTTCTTTGACAAAGGGGAGATTTATGATCTCTAGGGAAAAGTGTCCCATCATTTCTGCCTGAATTACTTTGTAAGATAGTGAACTTCAATACACAGTCTGTGGTTTCAGTGTTATTCCTGGATGAGCAGCATGCAGGCAAATGGTCAAAACTACCAAACCTACCAAATAAATGTCTTTTTCCTTGGCATACTGCCCGCAAATCAGCCCACAGGTAGGCTGAGCAGTCAGCAAGGGGAGATTAGTTCCTCTGGATACCACCTGGAAAATGCAGGAGGGCAGAATTTGATATTCATAAAAACTGTATGGGTCGTTTTACTCAATAATCCAACAACGCAACTCAAATGAGCGAGCGCCGAAATCTCAGTCCTTAAATTTACTTCAAACAGCCTAATAATGTAAACTTCAATAGTAGCTTGTTGGCCAATGATCCAAGAATAAAGTAGCAATCTTAGGTTTTATATGTTTTGTATCTGTCTAACCTGAAAAGTTCATTTTCTAGTTGCCTTATGAAACTGCAGTACCAGACCAAGGCATGCTCGGTATTCTTTGTATGTCTGCTGGAAGCCAAGGGCTGCACAGCTGCTAACTGTGCACAGATGTAGATACCTCCCATCAGTATGTTCTCATTTCCTGGAAGCAAAATAAATAGAAAGGTTGGAAGTGACATGACTTCACTGAATAGAGTATTAGAGCATCTTTTCCAGCAAGTATAAATTGTTCCACGGCTTGATGTTTGTTATTGCTTGTTCGGTTCATTATATCTTTTGCATAGTGTAATAAAGTTGCTAAGCTGTCCTGGTTTTTATTGTTTTATTTACAGGCATATTTTGAGAAAAGTCACACTGGTTTGGAGTTGCTCTTTATTAAAAGGCAAAAAGGGAATATTTTAAAAGAAAACCACAGATTCCATTTACCACCTCACAGCTTCCTCTGTCCACAGGGCCTTTTATAAACTCCTTCCTGACAGCGAACGCCCTGTAGTGAAGGGATGGCCTCCTGTGCATGCACAGACCAAACACATTGCCTAAGTACTGTGCAAACTAAAGAATGTATAATGTGCCATATTCTGCCAACCCTTCCAACAGAGAGTCTTGCTTTCTATGCGGGAGAGCCCTCATTGCAAGAATCTGCACTTAAGGGCCTCACACTCCCAATTCATCTTTTGTAAGGCTCAATTCCCATCTATAATTTTCCCACAAATGCTCCACACTTTTATTCCTGGGAAATATCATACAAGATATATAGTACCCAGAAAACAAAACAAAACAAACCCAGTCCTTTCTCTCCCATTATTCATTACTAAAAAAAAAAAAAAAAAACTTTCAAATACAAGATTTTCAGCCCTATGCCAAAACTCAACACAACATAGATAATCACATATTTAAAAAAGTTGGGCCTTACCATGTTTTCAGTCTTCCTTCCAATTAGCAAGCATTTTATAAAATTGTTTGGAGTTTACATGAAATTCATCTAGAATTGCCATAATGGCCCCAAATAACAATGAGCAATCTGGAGAGAATGGAAATTTGCAATATTTGACAATTTGCCATTAGGCAGTCCTGATTTGCTATATTATTTCCATAATTTCTCATCATTTTACTGGAATAAGCTGTGATATGATCATCTTCTCCAATCTGTTTTTGAGGTAGATAGGTAGATATCTTGATCTTTATTTTTAAGTTCTCAAAGAGAAAAAAACTCTTGAGTTAGGCTTCAGTGATTACATTTCAAATGTTCCTTGAACATGGTCTTTGTAGTTAGAAGAACTCATGTAATAAAAATATTTTGCATCTTCTTTAATTCCTTATTCCTTACTTACACCTTTCCTCAAGGTGTAAAGGTTCCTTTCGGTTTATGTAGAGATAACAATAACCTGCAAGTGTTGAGTTTTTGAAGCACCTTCACATGCAAGTGCCTCTTGCTATGGACAACACCTGTGCAAAACGTTTTCTTTTGTATGTGAAACAAGTTTTATAGGTAGATAAAATAGATGTAATCAGGCTACCTAGAAAATTTAGAAAGATAGATAAGATATTGATAGATATTTCAAATTTAGGTACAGTGTGAGCCCAATTGTTAAGGCTATCATTAAATATGTATTTTAGATGATCTGAGATAAAATAGCAGGTTTAGGTTTTCATGCAGCAACGTGTTGCTGGTGCAGAGGAAACCTGACAAGCAAGCTGTCCCCAGGGGAAAAAGGAAGACAGATATTTGAACACTGTGGAAGATGGAGGTAGGGGGAGTAGGAATTGCAGTGCATCGTAGGTGGCACATACAAATGAATATTCAGAAATCAGAATGCAACACAAAATGAATACCTATATTGTTTATCTGATTTTTGGCATCCAGTACTGTTACAAATTTTAGGTGCTGGAGCTGTGTTTCATCAAAAGTCTCCAGGCTTAGTTCCAGTTCCCAAAGACTTTGCTTCTGGTGAACTAAATCCAGCGCTGATCCTTCCTTCCCTTGCTTCTGTCTCGCGGAGGCCTCTGGATAAAGAGCCTTTTCACTGGGCCACCTCTACGCTGCTCACTTAAAGATAGAAAGTTAGTATCTTTGTACAAGTAAGAAGTAAAGCAATGTTTTTGACAAATCTGTTGGTTGTGCAGAGCTTCTGCTTCTGAAAGGGAACTAGTGGGGAAAAGCAAAAGGGAACTGTTTCCTAGTTTTATATGGACAGCTTATGTTTCCAGTAAAGTGCAAACAAGACAACACAACAAAACAATAACAAACGAGACACTTACATTGCATAAAATCAAGGTTAACCCTGTGATTTTTTTAAATCAAGATTATGTTACCTCAGTTAGTGGCCTAATCACACATCTGCTTTCATTTACCGGCATGTGTTTATGTATGAATTCATAAAGGTCACAAATATCCCTAAGGCAAAAAGCCTGTGAATCACTCCCAAGACCTCCTGTTACCGGCGGTTTGACATGAGCCGTGAATTAAGTTCTTCCTCATGAACAGCCCAGCAACTAGCGCTGCTGATGAGAGCGAAGCTGCAAAGTTGTTCCCGTTTGGTGGTTTCCCAACGGCAGCGCGGACGCTCAGCCGGCGCCGCCTCCTGCCCGTGTCCAGGAGCCCTGTGGTCCAACACGGGGTAGGAAGAGCCCTAATGCCCCACTCGTTGCTGCCAGCTCCCACCCCAAGCACGCGTATAAAAATGCAGCACGCTCACCTGAGTGGGGCATCGATGAGGAGTGCTGGCAAATATTACTGAAACCAGCTTAGCTGTTCTGAAATTGGCTTATGCTAAATGTTAACAGCAAGGTATGCTAAAGACACCATTTCACCACTTACTTCACAGGCACAACAGAATAGAGCTGTAAGTCACGGTTACAAAAATCGGACTCAGTTACTCTTTTGAACCAAGCTAATTATGGTAAAACAGCTGACAGCCAGTCTGAAGTTGGAAGAGAAAATCCACCAACATCCTTACTACAGGCAGTGGGAAAATGAGTGAGGTACTTCCTTGAAACTTTCACTAATATTATACTGCATCTCTACGGTAATGACATTTGAAACATGCACAGAGCAAACAAGACCCGAACAGTTTGGTAAGGGAGGAGACAGACCTAAAGCCAAAACAGCTATTAAAAAACAAACAAGCAAAAAAGGATACAATCTATTGTCATATAAAAAGAGTCTTAAGAGAGAAGATGCTGGGGAAAATCTATGGCCTGTTATACCTGGTGTCAGACTAGAAAAACTAGCCATTGCTTCTGGCCTGCACACAGATAAATCTATGAAATTGACACATACATTTTACTGACTTAAAACCTGCCTCAGTTTGGTAGAATAAATTCCCTTCCAATCGCCATGGTCAGATTTGTTTCTGGAACTATGTAACATAATCTGTTAGAATCCAATGTGAATTTCCCAATCTTTTAGCAAGAATCTGCGTTAGGAGACACATTAGTAATTTGAACGTAGATAATAATCCCCTTCTGCAGTTCACATTAACATCCATCATTATGCTCAACCGTATTTAAACATCTCTTGTGTATCGAAATTCCAGAAGTCATGAAGTCCAGACATCCCAAGTTTTGATGAGAGGGTCCAAGTTACTACGGAGGACAGTCAGGAAGGAGTGATTCCTGCTAACAGGAAACCTCAGAATCTCTTTGTTTTTGGTTGTTTTTTTTTTTCAAAATTTAGCTTCAGTGTGAATCAGATGGACATTGTTTTCTTCACCGTCTCCCACTCGGCAGGAAGCCTATTAGACCAGGGCTCGGCAGCGCTGCCGCAGGAGTATCGCCAACAGCAGAGCCACGTGTCAGTGCCACTGAAGGCAGGGGGTTCCCAGACTCCCTGCCTCCATGGCTGATTCACTGGGGATTGCCACGGGGAGAGAGGCTTAAGGCAGCCTCTGCTTTGAAGAACTCAGCAAATGCTCACTGAGTGCAAGAAGTTCAGACTCCAAAACCTGCAATCTTTCAAACAGAGCTTGCTCCATTGGGAAGCCTTCAACCTAAACTCTCCATTTGGAAGCTCCTTTTATGCCACTGATATTGACAACACGATGGAGAAAAATCTCATTTCATGCAATAGGAACAATACTAACAACAATGTGAATAATGTGAATGTTAAGTCTTTTAATTTATGGAAACTCTCATAACATATGCGACTATCAGGAACCATTTTGGGGTCGCTCTTCAGATGTGAGGGGTGATGTCCACTGATCTTCAGCTGGCAGCTCTCCAAAATTGCTGCTCCCCGCTGCTCCCCAGCAAAGTCTTACTTCTCGCCTCCTTACAAGCACTGGTCTCCTGTCTGCTGCTCCAGCTAGAAAGTCTTCATAGCAACATCCTTGTTTTGCACAGTGTGTGTACAGCACCAAGCAGAAGGCGCTCTCATACTCAGCTAGTACAGAGAAGAAGAAAGTACAAAGAATAAACCTCCTGTTAAATCCATTACTAAAAAACATAATCCTCTAACAGGTGGATGGATATTGAGCTATATTATTTTTAGAGACGAAGACATTTTCATTTAATTAGCAGTCCAGCTACTCTACATTAAGCATGTTATGCCGTAATACAAGGACCATGTCTCGCAGATTTCTGACTTACCTTAATAAACAAATGGAGTCAGGGAAAATCAAAGATCCTCATTACCTTGATAGAGGTACCGAGAATTAATGCAAACTCACACTGAAACTGGTAGTGCTGTTGGGCATTCCTGTTCACTGTGGAAAGCAGCAATTGCCCTGGCTTGGGCAATTATAGTAAATAATTCATGCCTGAAACTTATGCTTCAAAAATCCACATCACATCTGGCCTGGCTGGTCCACTTCACATCTGACTTGCTGTATTATGAAAAAATCACTGGGTGCTGTATCTCTCAGAGGCCCTCATATAATCGTCTGCTAGTCAGACTTCTAACAGCCCTACTTTCTACCATCAGTTGGGAGAAATAAATGCATGTTTGGAACCCAAATCAACCTACCATTTTTCTTCCTCTCTCTTCAGAGGTGCAGTGGTCACAATCAGTAGACTCCCAACCTGGGAATGATCTTCTGTCCACGAGGCAAACACAGAAACTGTCCCTGCAGGTTTCACAGGATCAGACTTTCTGCAAAGAGACAGAGGCTGACTGAAGGTTTTAGAGTTTTCATTGCAGTGTGTGACAATGTGGTTATAGTTAGAAAACGGAGGGTATGAAAAACTGCCTTCTTCCTCTGCAGATGTGCTGCTTTTGTGTCTGAGTCAGAGCTGCTAACGTTATAGGCAAACTCTTTTTAAAAAATAACTCTGAGAGGCCAATTAAGGAATGGACCAAACAATCTTTTAAGTTGGGCACTCCTAATTTAGAAAACAGAGTCCCTGCTTGGTACTAAATCTACAGTCTTACGGGAGAGCTGAAGAATAACACGGTGTGCTGTGAAAAGCTAGACTACTACTTGTTGCTCAGTTTGGTCATCCAAATGACCAAACTTACGCTGTTTACACCAGAATCAATTCAAAAACCAACTAGTAAAATTCATGGAAGACAGTGGGTCCTAGGGTATTTAAATAGTAACCCTGGCAGAGAAAATGATTGCACTTTGAATGGCTGGGCATAGAAAATTTGTTTGTACTGTAGAAATATATGAACAAGCCACAGTGTGCAATTCTGTTTTTCATTGAAGTAGCCTTTCAAAAACATTTTTTCTGTAGAACATATTTACAGGATATCCCTAATTGCAAGCACATAAAGCATTAGCAATTAGGAATTTTAACCAAATTATAAATTTGGGTTTTAAAAAATTGAATCAAGAATGGTGATAGCATCTATTTCTTTGCTGTTTCGATTTCAAGAGCTTGGGGGCTTGTATTTTTCAGCTCTTCTCTGTTCCTGTGAGGGGTAGAAATATGCTACCCCTCATTATAAAATGACACCCGAGACATGTTCATGGGATGGCAGGGAATTAATTTTTTCTTAAAAAGTGCAAATATTGTAAGATAGCTAAAACAATAAAAATTGTCAAATCTCCTCCATTAATCATTTTAATTGTGGTTTACTAAAATACTTGAATTTTTAAAATGTTGATTCAGAGCAATCACAGCTCAGTATTCTGATAAATATCCATGTAAGTTCATTTGTAGCAATCACTCAAGCTAAAATTCAAGGCTAGTAACAAATATGTTAATAGAAAAGCATATAAAAATATTTTCATATGAGACTGATGAACCCTATTCCAAAGCAAAATCCATGTCAGTTACTATTATTGGTATGAGAGAGCATATCAAGCATATTCCAAATGAGAAAAAGATATCACCTTGCTAATAACTTATATTTCTACATTGCACAAATGAGGAATTTGGTGCCTTCGCTTAGATGGGTTAAAAATCCCACCAGAAGAGCAGAAGAGGCTGCAAAGGCAGACGCGAAAGCTGTGCCACAGCCAGAAATGTAATCCAGGGTTTCAGAGCTGATTCTTAAGAGAAGGCCAATCTTAAAGAGATTCTCCACTGGTTAAAACATACAAACAAACTTTTTGATAGCAATCAGTGTGTGGTGCCAGAACGCTAGGTGGCTCCCAGCGAGAGAGCTGCGACTGACCCCCAGAAGTTAGCTGAGCCTTCACTCAAGAGAACGAAAAACAGAAAGGAGCCACATGAAAGTGGCAAGATGCCCAGTTCCACAGAGTTAAATAGCTGGAGTCAGAAAAAAATACTGACATCAGAAGTTACCAAACTGTACTGCATTGGAGGATGGGTTGACCTGGGAGAGGAGCGGACATTTCACATACCTGTATCCAGATGAGTGGCACTTAACTGTTGTGCTGGAGACAAGATCACTTTAGGTAACAAAGGAGGAAAACTCTCCACTTCCATTCAGCAGAGGCAAGGCTTGCTCTAGGGCCTTCTACAGGATTAGGCCAAGTGTCCCACCACCATCCTGATGACCTCCCTCACCTTGAGTCACCCGGCCATTTTGATTTCCTCAATACATATTACATGCCTGTTTTCATTAAAGATTTCAAAAGGGTTAATTCTGTGCCTGTTGAGGAAAAAATCTCAAATTCTCAAAAAATTATCTTGCTTTATCAAGATATCTCTGAGAGGAGATCCAGGGCTTCGTGGAAGAAGAGGACCCAGACGGAGCTCTCCAGCTCCTCTTCTGTGAGTCCAGCTCAAGTAATTTTTCATTAGTGACTCTCTCACCCCACTTCCTTTACTTTGTGACATTAATATGATGCTAGACACTAACTCACCACTCTGGAGACATACGTTAGAAAGGCAAAATATCTAGTCATCTTTAGGCGGTTTGCCACCATCCATCACCAAGTCCATTTCAGAGACAACTGTGGAGAGTTGGACCAGAAAATAGATTTTAAACCACATTACACATGGGAAACAAATACTGTCCAGGAAGCCTTTTTACAGGTCTAAATTATAAATCATTCCTTGGAAGAATTTTTATTTTGGAGAAGCGTTTGTTGAAATGTTGCATTTGACCACAAACAGCTGGACTGTTTATTCATTTAGTATCATTTACGTCCATAGCAACTTGTTTGACCCACTTTGTATATATGTCTACAAAATGAGAAAGAGGAAGAAATAATATATGTGCATGTGTGTATATACTTACATATAGTTATATATACTTGTAAGTATACACACACCACAATGTCTGAAGAGATACATCATTTCATCTTATGTTAAAGAAAATTCAAGAAGAAAATAATTTGGTTTTAACTCCATTTACATAGGATAATGAATTTTCAAAGGCAGGAAAAGTTCTTGTGTTGATAAAACATTTTTCTTCAGCTTCTGCAGTATGTGGAGCTTTGTTATATGGAGCTAAATGCTACATAAGGAACAAAACACTGAAAATTAGCAAGATTGAGCCTGATTAATTCTTTTTGTTTGTCTGCACTCAGAGCTGATGCAAATGAATGCTTCAGCTGTCACAGAGCTAACTAGATTTCTCAAAGAATTCTTAGCAATATATGTAAATACACATCTACGTGTACATCAATGATGTAAAATTCAGCATAATTCGGTGTAGCATGCTTTTACTCAAACACACAGACAAAATACAAAAAGTAGGCAAGCATATGAAGAAGGAAGAGATGACCTAGAAAAGTGCCTGATGAGATATTTAAATATATACTAGAACAGAATAGGAGAAACAACTCTTTCTTTCCAAAAGTTCAATGTATCCTACTAGATTCTGATCATGACTTTTGGGAAATGTTTGGTTTGTAGCAAAAGCCAAAGTCTGCAAGCAGAGATGGTTTTAAAGATGAGCACCTCTGGCTAGTGAACCCAGAGTCTGCAAGTTTTCTGGTTCGTGGGACAAATCGCCTGTCATGCTGGTCGGGCGGTGAGAGTGGGGGGAGTCATAGTCTTAGAATCACAGAATCACAGAATGCTTAAGGTTGGAAGGGACCTCTAGAGGTCATCTAGTCCAACCCCCCTGCACATGCAGGGTCACCTAGAGCACGTGGCACAGGACTGCGTCCAAGCGGGTTTTGAAGATCTCCAGAGAAGGAGACTCCACAACCTCTCTGGGCAGCCTGTTCCAGTGCTCTGTCACCCTCACTGTTAAGAAATTTTCCTTAAGTTTCTGTGGAACTTTTGATGCTTTATTTTCTGGCCATTACCTCTAGTTCTGTCGGTGGCCAGCAGTGAAGAGATGCCAGCACCATCCTCCTCACTGCCTCCCTTGAGGTACTTATAGACACTGATCAGGTCCCCTCTCAGCCTTCTCTTCTCCAGGCTGAACAGGCCCAGCTCCCTCAGTCTTTCCTCATAGAACAGATGTTCCAGGCCCCTGATATCCTCGTAGCCCTGCGGTGGACATACGCTGGACCTGCACTGGTCTTCATCACATACAATTGATATGAATTATTGATAATGAGCAGGATCCACACCAGGAATCCAGAACAAGCTGCCCTGATACCACTAGTTCTGTGGGTGATTTGATCCTTGGGTACGGGCTCCCTGAGGTAACTAACAGGAGCTATTCGGTACTCAACACTTGCCATCTATCGCTGCTTGCATTTCAAAAAGTTCAAAAAGATTTCATCTCAAAAGATCTTCAGCTTGCATTTAAAACATGAGAAAGAACCTCTTCATCAGCATTTACTATGCGGGACTCTTGTGAGCATCTCTCCTTACAATCACAGGGGTATCTGGAAAAGGCCACTGATGCTGGCAACTGCCCTGTGGCTACACAGACCATCAATAACAACTGCAGTCTACTCCTGCCTTCAGCCCTCGTCCACAGCAGTGTGAACCTAGCATTGTAGCACTTTGCAAGACACTGTTTGAAAGAGGATAAGGAACCTGAAAGCAAACAGATGACGAAAGCTTTCTGCTTTCTCAAGCAGCCAGGGCTGTTCAGGAAGACAAAAGGCAGAAGATGCTGGCACTGGCGAGGTCTCACACAGTCAACACCCGCTTCACGTGCAGCATATTTAATTTGGGGTTTAAGAACAATTCACCCCTTCATAAAGATTGCCCACTGCAACCACGGCGCTGAGGTGAAGGTCAGTAGGAACGGTTTATCTACTGCCTACGCGTTGGTCACACAACCTGACGCCTATGAATTGTGCAACAGGGCCATGTTTTGCACTTTGCAGTTCACAGCTCTGCTCTGGGTTAAGTGTCCCCCATCCCACTGCTGTTCCCCAGTGTTTCACTATAAATCTACGTCTGATAACTATCTTCTATAAACTATATAGGCCCTCTCGTCATAACTGAGCTTTAAACAAAACTCAAGTTACAGACACACAGTGGACAGGCTGGATTGCCCTGGTTCATCCTAATGTGATTAAGTCACTTGAGGCACTAAGGAACTGAGCAAACCTGAATGTTGTTAAGCAAAGGAAATTCTGTTGAAAGTGACCGGGAGCACAAAGCAAGGCCCCTCCTAAGAGGCTGAGCTCTGTGGAGGTTATTCACAGAGCTACTTCATGGGCTTAGTGTGGGCACTATGAAGGGAAGAACTTGTGCCATAGATCATTCAAGCACTTGGACCGCGCGGAGCCGCTGCAGGAGCACCTCTTTCTGCATTCACTATATGCAGAACCCAAGAAAACTAAGCTCTGGATTTATCATCCTCACTTAGATTCCTAAAGCAGACAGTTTTGAATATCTGACCTGGGCTGTGATTCTCAGAAATCCAGTATCAACCCAAACCAGTTCTCCATACATTCAGATTCAATAAATTCTTTCATTTGTGTCACACACACACTCAGCTCCATAACACGGTTGTCATGCAGCTAAATTTGGCCACAGTTACAAGGCTTGTTTAAGATCACACAGCAATTCACACTGACATGAGTAACCCAGGAGTCCCAGTTCTCAGCACACAAAGTCCCCCTCTCTTTCATCTATTTTTTTTCTAACATCTTACAAAATTCCCTAAATACAACTTTCTAAGATGCAGTGACAGAGTAGAATTTGCAGCAGGAAAAACTCAATTTTTACCTTCATGCTGCAGGGTTTTTTTTCCTCCTATTTTAGATCTAAACTTCAGAAGTTTCTGCTGAAAATATTTGAAAAAGGGACTTAATATCCTGAGAGCCACAGTTTCTGAATACCTAATGTGGGCATCCTAAAGGGTACAAATTATCATTAAATGCAGAGCAATTTCCCAGTAGGATTAGAACTCTTTAACAAGCGCTTGAAAAAGGAGGTATCCAAAAATCCCCAGATCCCAGCCACTCTTGGAGACTGTGAGCTGGTCTCATGAAGAGCTGTGCTTTTGACCCCAAAAAGAGCTAGAAACTCTGCCCTAGCATTGCAGTAAAAGACAACAAAGCTGCCAGCTTCACAGGGACACACTAAAGATATTTTTAACATTCTCTGCTCTCTGTTAGTTAAAACACCCTTTTGAAGGTTAAAAAAGAAACCAGATTCTAACATGCACAAACCAAAACCCGGTAGTTACTTTTGGCACCATCTGACACATTCCTAGCAGTCTCAGCAGGAAGGCCAGGAACAGGCTGGACATAAAGTCACTGAGGTCCGATCTGAAAATAATTCAGCCATGCTAGAAAAATGCTTTAAAACCTTTTAGACAAGGAAAATCTCTTGAAGCGAGGGTATTATTATACATAGGTGAGGCATAACTTTTAAATTCAGTTTTACAGAACAGAGAATGCTACTTCCCTTCATCAAGGCACAAGTACTGAGATCTTTACTCACAGGAGCAACATTGCTAAAACCAACAAGGCAGGATACAAACGCGCTACCGAGTCAAACAGTAAACACCTTAACAGGAGAGGGAAATCGTGCCTCCAGAATTCCAGCCATATATACATCCGTAAAAATCAGATTTATTCACACAGATGCTCAGCAAATTCTAATCACATTCAAATTTGGAGCTCAGGCTTTTGCATTAACTATTGCTTGCAGAGCACAAACACACACGCACATTCTCCTAAAAACACCAGCGATTCAGCAGCAACACTCATTAACCAGGCCCTGCGCCACGAAGGGCCTTGTTATCAAGAAACCCTGAGCAGAGTTATTCAATGTGCTCCTTCACGGCCAGCCTGTAAAGCAGCCATGATCACAGAGGGCTGTGAAGGTTTATGAAGGGAAACCCACTAACTGAAGTACTGTAGTTCAAAGAGAAGCTTTGTGTCTTCTCCACACGCAGGAACTTTTCTTCAATTTTTGAAAAAGGTGGCCAAGAAAATTGGCTGGCAAGAACATTAATTTGGTTTCATCTCTAAGTAGAAAATATAATACCATGCATCCTTATCAAAATGAACCAGGTTCATTACGGTGGGAAAAGAGGATCCGGCGAAGCGATTCCTTTTTTAGCCTTTTCAGCATCATTTTAAGATGTTGAGCTCAGCCCCTGTGGGACAGGAAGCTGGTGACCCACTGGAATAGTGGGAAACTGAAAAGCAGACATAAACTTACAGGGGCCTTGAGCAACGATTCACTTATGCCACCTTTGCTTAAAAACAGCCACTGATTTTTTACATACAATTAGAATCTCCAATTTGAGCAACGCTTGCAAAAAGTCTCATGGAAAAGTAAATCAGTGCTTCTCAAAAGTAAAACGCTGAAATGTGGAACACCTTAAAAATTAAGGATGCTGGGTCACTGTACCTTAGGCTGCTCACTCTCTCAAGATGATTGGAAAAGTTAATAAAATAATGTTGGGAAAGGTCTCAAAATCTTTAAATGAAGGATACAAGGAAAAATGTATTTAATGATGCCCCTGAAACCAAAAATTAACAGAAATGAAGTGCTCCACCACAGTATCTCACTGTTTAAGTTTTGCCATCATTAGGATGTTACTTTAATATGTGCAGCATGTGCACAAAGTCATTAGCTGAATACCAGGTCAGGACAGTTAAAGGGAGCAGATGAGAACAGATGAAATAAGTTTAACTGAAGTTTCCTTTGCAGAAGCGACATTTTTATTGCTTAGATAAAATCAAGATCTGATGCAAGATAGTTACATTGTCTCTTATTAAAAAAAAAAAAAAACTCATTTCTGAACCTAGCGGCTATACCAAGAAGCCATCAGAGAGCTGACCAGGGTGCAGGCTAAAGGTCAAAAAATTACAAGGCAAAGAACCAAAAGGATAAAGAAAAACTAATGAACAACCCTGAAATACCACTGGTAACTCTTAAACTTATCTCAGTATTTTGAGAGGGGCTCAATTCACAATTTGAGTCTTCTGAACAGACAGGTTAGGACCACAAACCCGAGATCCAAAACTAAGCATCCACTAAAACGCAAAGATGCCCCCACTGTTATTTTGGTATGAGGGTGCGTGAGTTTGGGAAGAAGATAAGTTATTGGCATACACTTACATCCAGGCTCAAGAGAAAGAAGCAAAGGGTGTGGGTTTACTACAGTACCCTTGAGGGCGCACAGGCAGGTTTGGAGTTACAGAAGGGAAGAGGGAGGCAAAGGATTCCTTACCTGCAGCCAGCAACGCTCAGGGAGCGCACAAGAGTCCAGGTTGGCTCTTTAGAAAACCTTTACATTGGCTGGCTCAGCTTGACCGCTTGAAGGCTTCTCAAACCCCTCCTGACTCTATTTTATTCTCCCCTACAGACAACCTTTGTGAAAGCATGTATTTAAGGTAACTGTATACAGTTCTATAAAGCTTCATAGGTTTTCACCGTGTGATAAATACTGTTTGCCAACGCACATTTTTTCCCCAGAACATCATGCTGCAGTTACTCTTCTGATTCAGTGAGGTTGCTTAAATAAGTCCCTGTCCCTCTAGTGCTCTGTCATTCACATTCAAGTCGTTACTCTACACATAACTGTTTTGTGCCTTGTGCAGTTACTCCCTCAGCCTCTCCTGCTTACATATCAGCTTGTGTCCAGGATTACTAAGTGTGAGATGGGATTTATAGCCCAAGCAAAGCCTCATATGTCAGCCAACTTTTGCAACACTGGAATTAACTCACCAGCACCTGCATACTGACCTATGAAGAAAGACTCGTTTCAGTTTATGGTGAACTGCAGCACTTTTCACCACCTAACAGTGCAGCAAATCATTTCCACCAGAACACAAATCATTAGCAGTGCAGTCCACGCTTTAACATTTATTTGGTTTTTCTCTGGGCCAAACCCAACCCCTGGGTTTGCCTTTGCTAGGCACCAAGTTGAAGTTGTTCAACTGTCTTGGCAGAATAAACTGATTGGATTCAGTCTGACTTCAGCTGAGCGCTCCCTCTCCCGAGCTGGGCGGATTAAGGCCCGGCAGCGCAAACCTGGTGCCGCCTCCGTCCTTGGCACCGGCTCCTGCTGCCCGGTGGCCGGAGGCTGGAGGGGACGTGTGCCCGAGACCCTGCCCAGCGCGGCAGCCTGAATGAGGGGTGCATCAGCAGCCCCAGCAAGGAGTAGCCTCGTGCTGCAGGAACCACCACGTCTTCAACCCCACCTGCCCGCAGGGGTCAGAGCCCTCTAACCCCCGGGGCTCGCAGGGCTTTTAACCATGAGGGTACCTAAGCACCAGGGAGCGCTGGTGACTTCCAAAGTGAAACTCATTTTGGTTAAAGAGGCTGAATTTAGTTGCATGTTTTCTGTAACAGGTAAAATCCTGGTTAGAGCCGCTTAGTGCTTGTGTGTGCTCCTGGAACTGTAACCACTGTCTCAGCAGGCAGCCTGATGGGACCACCTCAGTTCTCTGTAACATACTTGGGTATTCGAACACAATTGCAGAGGGGAGGAAGAGTTGGTAAAATAGAGATGCAAAATCTCAGGATCCATTACAAGATCTTTTTTGTTAGTGTCACAGAGCTTATTAAAAGCAATCCACAACCACAGCAGATGGCAGGTACTCCAAGTTTCGTGTGTGCTGCAGAAATATTCAAAACTTCTGCTTCAGAGCGGGAAAGCTCAGAGGTATCAGCTCAAGGAAAATTCACCATTAAAAGATGCATTTAGCATTTGCCTTTAAGGAAATACTCATTTAAAGATCCACTAGAAAGTAACTGGACATCCACATCCGCACTTGCCAGATTTATATGTGCTCTTTTATTCTTGCAGCCGTTACTAGGAAGCTCTGGAAGTGTGATTTTAATATGCAGCATGAGTAAAGGCAGTTGGTCAGGGTTTTTACAGGGTTTAAATGTAATCACATACAAAACCTTGAAGATTATTTGCCTGCTTGTATTTTTATGTTTTTTTTTTTTTTGATTCCTTACAAGGCAGGGTGGTCCTGTGATCACACCAATGCACTTGCACTCCAGGAATCCAGAACTGGGTGTCTGTTGTGCCACAGTCTTCTTACAAAATTGCATGCAAAGTGTTACACACATTTCTTACATCTTGGATACTTGCAGTTGCCATAATCATGAATGCCCCATTTTATCTTGTCAGGGCAATTTAGATTTCAAATTCTTTAGAGAGGGGTCATTTCTTTTGAGCTGCTTTAGCACAGTGGGACTTGCATATCCCTAGGGGCCCATATGATTTGAATGAGAGACCAATAACCAGAAAAAATTGGGGAAATACGCTTTTTTGACTTTTGGGGGATTTTGTCTAACCCAAATAAAAACCTTCTGAACAACACAAGCATTAATAAAGCAGCACAGACTAAGGAAACAGCTGTACATTGGAGCCTATTCATCACTCTCACTCTGCTTCCCTACTCAGTTTTCAAAAACTCAGGAATTTGGGATGAAAAAATACAAGAAACAAGGTAAGCAGTGAAAACAAGTGAAGGCACTAAACTGAACTGTCAGGCAAAGCAAGTCAAATTTTAGACTAAAGGCTCACATTTACTGGGAAGCCAATGATAAGCACCCCCTCCCTTGGTCAGGAAGCACAGCCCTAGGTCACTTGCTCAGTTGTTAGTGGGACATTTCCTACCACCCTTCTTCAGCCTCTCTTCATATGCTGCAATTCTGTCTTCCACGGGAGCTCCCTGGTTCATACCGACATTAAAATTCCGCAGAATCCTCAAGCATCGGATGCCCTGCACACTCCCGCTCAGGGAAAGCAGTTCCCTCACTAAATCACACCTGCTTTGCTACAAGGTTTTTAATGTCTTCAGCTGGAATGAGACAATGCAAAGGGCTTACTGTTTCCTTACTGCTCTTGTATTACATGATTAGATCTACTACGATGGGATCACTTTCATATAAATAGAAACAATAGATATACCACAATTCAATTACACAGTCGCAAACCTGGGACTTGAGAAAAGTCCATGAGCGTGGCATTGAAACCAGAACAGATAAGATACACATATGCAAACTTGTGCTTTAATGTTCAGGGGCTTAGAGGACTCACAGGAGTGCATCTTTGGGGTGCAGTCCAGCAGACTTCGTTCATGTGCTATATGTAAGTTTACTCTGTATCTTTACCATTCTACTCATACCTCTGTTCACCGATCTCATTAAATAGTTGGTCTCACCCAGATGAGTCACAGCTTTGCGTCACTTCCGTGGCACGTGCCCTCCTCCCCTTGTGCTTCCTCAAGAAAATCAGACCCAGTTTTGTAAGCAACCCCCTGGACTTGCCTGCGCAGAAGCAGAGCTCTGCCCACAGGAGCAGTGGTTTCCAGACCATTCCTGTGTGGGCTCATGTCCTCTCTCCAAGTCAGAGCTCCTGCTCAGGAACCCTTCAGAGCAAGGACCTTGTCTTCTCTACGCCATTATATTCGCAGTGCCACGCGGGGGAGCTGGTACCATGACTAAAGCCCTTCACTTCAGATCGTTAGGAGAAAAGGACAGCTCAGCAGCAATGAACCTTCACCCACTGTGTAAGGGCCTGAAAGGGCTGCTTGAAAATGGTGACATGTAAATACACACTGAGCACGCATTTTAATAAAGATCTTCTTTCTCAAAATTATATTGTTTGCTGAATCTTAAGAGCATCTTCAGTGTTGCACAAATCACTTTTTACTGTGGTTATACATTTACAAATGTACCTTTTATTCTTTAAATAAAGTCTGAGGTTCTCCTATAATCCAGAAGATTCTCAGAACAGAAGAATTTGTAATAGTAAGAAATATTGCAAGACTAAAAATAAAAGTGTGAGAGGTGACAGTTACTGATTCTGTCTTGAAAAAGTGGCCAGACCCAGGAACTCATAAATCCTAGCAACTTCGGGTTGCTCTCAGCTTGATAGATTGTATACAATGCAACTGCTATATTCAAAAGGTACAAGCAAAGCAAACTGAGTAATGGGGATCAATCTGAAGCATTCACTGAGATGCCTTACACGGTTAACTGCAATTCAGCTAACTCTGCTCCATGGTGAGCTGTGTCTGGCTGTGAAATGCCTTTGACAGCTGAAGTAATAGCAGGAACAAACAACTCAAAAAGCAGGTAATGGGCCTAACCATATTATCATATTCAGCCAGCAGACGGACTCGAAGTCCTTTTGACAACCACTGAAATCACGATCTGTAGAGACAAAACCGATCTTTAAAGCTGCCGCCCCAGGACCCAAGGTGCTGTGACCCCCGGCCGAGCTCCCACCCAGCTGTGGCGGAGACATGAGGCGCGGAGGGGCTCCCGAAGAGGAACGACGGATGGAAAACGCGCCCCGGGGAGCGGAACACCCGGGGCGCCGCCGAGCACCCGGCAAAGAAGCTGCTGCCGCTGCTGCCGCCGCTGCCGCCGCTGCGGGGGCGTCGCGGCGGCGCCGGACGGGGGCGGAGAGCGGCCCGGGGGGCGCCCTCCCCCGGCCGGGCCGCCCGCACGAGGCCGGCGCCGGCACCGGGGGCGGCGCGGGCCGGGCCGGGGGCCCATAAGAGTCGCGGGGCGGCGCTGCCGCCGGGCTCGTGCGGGTCATGCAGGCGGTGCCGGTGCCCGGCGGCCCGGCCGCCTCCCGGCCCTTCAAGCTGCGCAAGAGCTTCGGTAGGAGCCGGGGCCGCGGGCGCGCGCGGGGCCGGGGCCGCGCACACGCGTAACGCGGCTCTTCTCTCTCGCGCAGCCACCAGGCGAGAAGAAGTAGCCGGGATCCGGGCGAAGTTCCCGACCAAAATCCCGGTAAATCTCTCTGTGGTGCCGCGGAGGTTGGTGCTGCTCTTTGAAGAGAAACATTGAGGCTTTTTTTTTTTTTTTTTTTTTTTTCCCTCCAACTTTTCCTCTAAGAGGGAGGGGGGGAGGAACTCAGTGTTTCAGATTTTTTTTTTTTTTTCTAAGCGTGACTTTAATTAAAACAGGTAATTGTTGAAAGGTACCATAAAGAGAAATACCTCCCTCTCTTGGACAAAACCAAGTTTCTTGTCCCCGAGGAGCTGACCATGATGCAGTTCATAACCATCATCAGGTAGGTGAGGTGGGGCTGTGGTGGGCTCGGCGGCAGGTCTCCATTTTCTAGCACTCTACTGTAAAAACTTACCTAATTTGTTTGTGTGGGAGGAAAGTGTAACGGTATCTCTGATGACTGTCATCTCTTACAAGTACTTAAAGAGTGTCTTGCTTTGTCTCTGCCTGAAGAATTTAAGGAAGTTGTACTGAGGCTCTGGGGTTCTGTTCTGCTCTTGCTCTATTGCTGGCTTACTTGTTTGTTGTTTGTTTGTTTTTTAAACTGTAGTTTACTGAACCTGCTTAAGGTTGCAACAACTCACAGGTGTGAGCTGTGAGCACTCTAAATGCTTCTCACAGCTTCTTAATGCTTCTAAACAACTCTTTTTCCCAAAACAGTATGTGGAAATCCCATAAAATCAGCAGCAGTCTCTGACCAAGCACTACAAAGCCCATACCTTTCATGCAAGGTTTCTGTAAACTACAGAAGGGCTTTTTAGATATCTAATATTTTCTATAAGAGATGCATAACTTGAGGATCTGTATTTAATACCTTTTGAGAAGGACTGTTCTTTCAGAGACCAATACTTTAGCAGACCATGCTGATATCATTTGTGATAGCAATGCTACAGAAGCTTTTGGTTTCTAATCAGCACTTCTTTTGGTAGGTGGGAACACACAGGCTAGACTTGGTAGCAGTCATGGTCTAACAATTTGATTTTAAGCCTCAGAGCACAAGCCTTCCAGCTTCCAAACATAAAGTTAACTTCCTGGTGATGAAAGATGTTAAACCACATAATGACTTTATACAGCATTTTTTGGACATAGTTCATGTTACTACTCCACATAATTTATTTCAAAGACTAGAGATGAAGCTTCCTTGAATTTGCTAACACTTAATCTTTTTCTTTTTTTTTTCCCTCTCCTCTTAACTCAGAAGCAGAATGGCTTTAACTGCTACACAAGCTTTCTACCTGCTGGTGAACAACAAAAGCCTCGCCAGTATGTCCTTGACAATGGCAGAAGTGTACAGGGACTACAAAGATGAAGATGGCTTTGTGTATATGACATATGCCTCCCAGGAGATGTTTGGATGCCTCTTACCCACTGCTCGAGGGAAAACTATGGAATGCCTTAAAACCTAAGGTGATGGTATCTACTTGCTGTGGCTAAGCAGCTATGCTATGGATCATGCCGGTGACATGAAGTTTGGAGATGCTCCTTCTAATGAGTTCTTGAGCTCGGTACTGGGGAGTGATGACCCAGAGGTTGGCAGGACCAGCTTGAGGCAGAAATAGTGGTTCACTTCCTAGATAATAGTTTGTATATATATATATTTTATATTTAAAGACACTATGGATTTTTGAAACTGCACCTCCACTTTTCTTTGTAATACCAGTATGTTTGTAACTGCTTTTTAAGATGTCCCTAAAACCTAAGAGTAAAATAAAGACACTCTTAAGTATTGGCTGAATGTTACTATTATTCTGGGGAAAGATTGTAGGAAACTACCAGAATTTTTCCAGAGCAGTCCCTTTTTTTTTTTTTTGGTGTGTATGTGTGCTCAATTTCCCTTTAATAAATGAAGGATTGCCTGCACAGAGAACTTTAAAATTTCTGAATGGAATAATGCTTAAGTTTGATCACATGGGAGCAGAACCAGATTTATAAATGGCTCAAGGTTGGTATCTGAGCTCCAGGTTTAAAAGTAGACTTTAGTAGCACTAAAGCAGAGTACAGATGCAGTGTACATTAACACCTAGATAAACTACTACTGTCACCTGCTACAGAAACTGCTGTGAATGTCTATGGTAAAGGTAAATTTGGTTTAAATATGTAATGATGGGTAGTAAGCATAACCAAAATATGGATTTCAGAACTTGAACCTTAGCTTAATCAATTGTTCAAGAGTCTGCTCTTACTACTGAATCCTGCCAGTGTGCCTCCTTCCCCTGGAGGCACACTTCTGTCTTGTCCCCAGGAAACTTCAGTGACCTTTCTCTAAGATGGGCAGCATGTGTTGTATCTTGCAATTCAGTGTACCAGTGTCTCTAGGAAATGTCAAAAATACCAAGTAGTGAAATGCCAATTCAACTAACATGCAAACTGGATGCCTAAATATGAACCACAGGACCTCCTGACAGGAGGTTCCATCTGAAGTGTAGCCCAAGCTAGTTTTTTCCCCCTCTCCTAGAAGTAAGTATTGAAGTTGTAGTGTTTTCATTGTGCATAATCAACTTTAAGCACCAGCTCAGCTAAAATCTGTTACTGTGCAGTTAATTATCAACATTCATCAGCCTCAACTTAAGAATCTTAATCTTTCATCTTACTGTAAGATGAAAGTCCTATGCTCAGTACTGAACTGATAATTACAGAGATTAATGGGAGAATTGTTAGCAAAGGAGAAGTGTTGATAGTATTTAAATGCATAAGGAAAGAATTACAGCCTTTTGCAGTGGTTCTCTTGCACTAACCATCTCTTGAACTTGAGACTCTGAGCATGTGTGGGTTCAAGCCTCTGCATCTGAAAAAAAGCTACAGCATTTGCCTGCTAAGGGGTACCTGCCTTATTGATGGGGATTTTTGGCAACTTGTAAAACATGGAAGGGAAGCACAAAGAAATCATTGACCTGACTGAGTCAGTGGAAAGTGTAAGGCTATGTAATAGCATAGGTTATGAAAACATGTGGACTTTTGGCTCCCAGAATATGTTACTAGGGTAGATCTCGCTTATACTCATAATAGAAACAGTTTCCACTTCACAAATTGAACTGAAATAGTCACTTGTTAGGAGCCCTGGGGAAGGCACGAAGACACCTGTTTGGCAGGAGCCATGCAGGGCACTGCTGCGCAGCTGTGGGAACCTCGGCAGGGACAGGGAGAGAGAGTGGGAACAGCGGGAAGTCTCACTAGGCTCAAGCTCTCTTGCCAGTCTAAGAGCTGGCTTAATATTTTGCTCCGTTGGCTCCTCTGTGTTTGTCTTCCTGTCTTGTTTGATACTTGGTACTTAAAGAGGAAAGCCCTCCAAGTTCTTGGCTGGAGCAATAATGTCTGAAAGCCAATTTTTTTTTTTTTAATATAGTGGTTGAGGTTTAAGTGTTGATCCCTCCACTTGTTATTGCTAGTAGCTGTGTGGTGTCTAACAGATGGAGTCACAGATTCAGCCCCCTGTCCTCCCCCAAAATACAGTAAGGTCAGTTATAGGTAAAAAACACTAGACATGTTTAAACTGACTTGTGGAACCTCAAGAGAAGACTGAGTAGCTGTGAAATCTTCATCACTGAGTAACAGTAACAAGCCTGCCCTCCTCTCATCGTTAAAACAGATAGATATTACTATCAAAGGCAGAATGTCCAAAAGCCTTAGAATACGTCAGGAGTTGGATGCCAAATAAATAGCAGTCATCCTGCTGTTGGACTTGCTTTGGCTTGACTAGAAAGTTTGGTTTCAAACAAATGTCTCTTGAGCTGGGGGAAACAACAATGAGAGAAGCAGCAGATGGGGGCAGGGGGAAAGGGTTTCTGTCCTGCCTGACATACTGACATCAGCAACTGAGATAACCACAACTGCTCCCAACATAGCTGCTGTTTGAAGAGACAATATTTGCTTAGACCATTGCTAACTGATCAGAGACAGGAGCATAGTTATTGCAGTGAAGGACAACACTGTAAGCCCATGTAAATTTTATAGTTGTTTTTTATTTATCTCATTTAAAAGGGGAAAGCAAAGATGCTGCTTGTGCCTGTAAAACTATTGTTATTTCTGAACTGTTGTACAGCCTTGAGGTTTCCGGGATCAGTGAGAGAAAAATAAAACAATCTATCTGAGGTGTACTTCTGTTCTTGCCATAGACTACAAGTTAAATAAGTTAAATTCTGAGGTTTTTGTTTGTTTGTTTGTTGGTTGGTTGGTTTCTTTCTTTCTTTTTGTAGTGAAATGAAGTTGGACAAATAGTATTAGGGAGAAAAGAATTAAGCTCTATTTGCCCTAGCTTTGGTATGGTATGAGGAAAGATCTAGTGAGGATAGTTGTATATATTGCTTGTGTTCTTAAAAAACTAAATCAAAGCCAAACAGAACAAAGATCCCAGGCTGTGTCCTTGATGCAAAAATAAATAAATAAATATTAATGAACCATGCCATTCATGGCTATAATGCATGGCTGCACAGTGGCTGCTTTGGAACAGAGTAGAGGTTTCTTATTTTAAGAAGTTCTAAGCAAGTTTGACTTCTGGGTGTCTCCTGTGAACTACACATATCAGCAAGGCAACTGGAGGAGAACACAGTAGCAATTCAAAAAACAATCAACCCTCAGTTATGGTTTTTGATCCAAACAAGCAAATAAAAAAGAGAAGAGCAATGTCACCAATGTATGTAAGGTTTCAAGAGGATTAACTTTTTTTTCCATGCCTGCTAGCACTGAAGATTCAGCTGCCTTGTGTTTGCCTCGCCACAGCTGGCATACTGCAGTCATCTACCAACACAGCTACAAGTTGTCATTTGTTGCTGTAAGGCAAGTGAGATAACCTGGGCTTGGATTTTGCCACACAAGCAGCAGCAGGAGCTTTCCAAAGTTTTCAAACTGTTCTCATTTAAAAATTACTCGAGAACATTGTGCAGGTAAAATAAATGAATTAATGGAGATATTGAACTTCTCTCTAAAGTACTGGAGGCAACAAGACATATAAATCTAGATACCTTTTTTTTTTTGTTGCTTTTTCCTGCTAACTACTTCAAGACAGTGGTAGCTTAAAGGTAAAATATTAAAAGAGATAAATTATTAAAAATACAGAGGCATATTGTATTCCTCTTCATTTTTTAGTATAGATATAATAACAAGGTAAGTTATAGGAAGTAATAAGAACTTACAAGGAAGTAATAAAAACAGAATATAACCTTCATCATCAAACTGCAGTGCTGTATTTCTGTTTTAAGCAACCCCTATAGTTACTATATGGATCAAACACACAATCGAAAAAACGCTACACAGGATAGACACTATTTTTAGAACACTGGTTTTTAACTTATAGACTATGAAGTGGAGAGGGCGGAAAGAGGGAGGATTTCAATGGACAGCTTCCAAGGAGTATCAGAAAAGCTTTTTTCATGCATGTTACAGTGCAGTTTACGTACAAAATTCAACGGAACATACTCTTCATTCCAGGATCACTACTGCAGAACCATTTCTAGACAACTCTTCTAAATTCAAAAAAAAAAAAAAAAAAAACCATTCTTTATCCACAGGGCTTCAAATCAACCTATTATATTTTAGTTTCGCAAAAATAATTGAGTTCTCCATATAGGTAGGTGCTCCATTTCTGTGGTGCTTGCTAGAATATTTCTTAATGGTTGTGTACCCAGCCCTTTTCCCTGATATTTGCAGGTTGCTTGCCAAGACAAGAATTTCCTTAGGTAGCTCCTACTTGTTCCTACAGTCTATAACATGCAAAGGCTGTATAATAAATAGCAATCTGATCTTAGTTAGAGGAACGCTAATATAATTGTAATGAAGATAGCTGGTGCCCTTACGGCTTCCCTCTAGAAAGTAAGTCACAATTGCGTTGCTTTTCTACATGATGATATTCGTGAAGGTAACATTCATGTTTCACACAAGTGTTTGATAGTCATTGCAGTCCACACTGGTTTTGAGGACCATACAGCAAGCATCAAGGCCAGAGCTTGAGAAGCGGCCCAGGCCTTGGCCCGCCTCCCCACCGCAGGCCCTCACTCCCTTGGGAGTGTGTCATGCCGGGCACACGTGGAGTTTCCAGAGCAGGCGGGAGGGAGCGAGGAGGGGCTGCTCAGCCTCCTCAGACCCCTGAATACATCATGTCCCGCAGGGACTGTAAAGCAGCTTTATGAGGCTGCTCGTGATTTTTTGCAGTGTGGGCTTGGCTGGTGGTGTTTATTTTTGCAACTACGCCAAGAGCCCGGCTTTACTTGCTTGCCTTCTGTGTGAAACAGCATGATCTGTATCACAGAAAAACCTTGGCCAAAACCCACTGTATAGCAGAGAGGTGGGATAGCTATGACTCTTCCACCCTTGAGACAAAGCAGAACGAGCTAGGTCCGTCTGCTGTCCACCAAGAGATCCCTGGTAGACCCCAGGCTCGTTTCTACTGCTTGAAAACAGAGCCAAGCTCTCAGCAACCTGCCAGATGGATATACAGGGAAATCTTTATGTCAACCAACCAGTGGGTGAGGAAAGGGGACAGGGAGTGGGGTTAAACATGCCCATCAGTGCTTCCACCGAACACAGCTGCAGTGCTGTGTCTCCACCAGCCCTCCTGTGACTGAATGGAAAGCCTGAGCGCAGCGTGACATCGCTAGGGCAGCTATTACCTCCGTTAGCTCACATAAAGAAGAAGGAAAACACGAGCGCTCGCAGGTGGAGGGTGGATATAACCCTTTCCTTGGGAAAAAAAAAAAAAAGTGAACTTTGTCAATGGAAAAAAACACACAAGAAGGTGCTGAAAGGAAGACACGGTGAGCAAAGAAATTCTATTCTTAGTGCTGGCACTACTTCACAAGGAAACTTGGCCCTTACTCTGAGAATTCAAAAACTTAATGTCAAATGACTGTTGCGCATATGGTCTGACCAAAATTCCCTAAAAAGCTGCATCTGTAACCAAAAATTAACAGTCAAATAATGATATGAGCTGCATATTTGAATACTGGATGGCTGAGGAAAAGTAACTCATTTTTAGCAGCTTGACACTAAAACACAAACCATCCATCACCGGCAAAACCAGCTGCTGTACTACAGGTGAGGGGAGGATCACCAACTTAGTGCAGACACATTTGTGCTGTCTAGACTGTCAGGGTAACCCAATCATCACAGGGGTTAGGAAGATAATTTTGCTGTTCAAACTAAATTGGTTCTGTTATAAGCCTGTCAAAAGCATCAAGATGGGCCTCAGAAGAAATACCGTATTTTCCTAGGAGGCTGCTGGATATGGTTTAACTCTTCTCAGGCATCCTCATACTCATTGACTTTTTTTTCCTGTTCTTTTCTGGAAGGAGCCCAGACCTTCTGTGTTTTCAGAACCTAGGTACAGATTCCAAGGCTGCTAAAAACTATAAATAATGACTTTAGTTGCCATGTAACAAACTCGTATGAGAATTCACAGTTGTTCTGTTATTGTAATTCAGCCTGTGTTGAAGTCACAAAATATGGATCTGCCTCAGCCTCTCAGACTTCTAAGGCAGATCTGGAGCATCAGTTTAAATGGGATGGTTGAGGCTGTCACTGCCATTTAGGTAGGTCCCCTCTCCAGTGGATTTGGTTGATAGAAAGTGCCTGATTCTCTCAAGAACCAGCTGCAAAAAGCTGTATATTTTAGCGTTGCTTGTTAATGTGAACTACTTTTACCTCAGGTACAACAAGGCAGGCTACTGTGACTGTTTAATTTGGTGGCTCAGCTCCTCCAGCCAAATTTGCCTCAGAAGAGGGATGATTTCTTACATGAGTTGCTTCAGTGTCAGACTGGTAGCAGTGGGTGATCTCCAGGAAAGGGTCAACACAGAAGGAATATGTTACAAGAAACTGGGGTGGGAACTGCTACAGGTAGTAGTTAATCTTGAAGTGTCTGTAGGTTAAGCTATGGCAGGATCTTTGCCATCTGAGGCAGCTGGTTCACTGGGCAACTGTTGAGCATGATGACCATGTCCATGTGCTCCACAGAAGCATCCCTGATAAGTCAGTGGATAAAACAATTACCTAGAGTTGGGGAGACCTCACTGGAATTCCCTCTTCTGCTTGAAGAGGCTGAGCCACACAGTCCCTGCTGCACACCCTGAGGTAGCTCCTGTCTCTCTAAAAGCCAGCGGAGAAAACGTACTTGCTGCAGCTAGAAGTTAGGCCCTTTCGAGATGGAGCCTAGAGTGACATGGGAGATTTGGACAAGGGGCTTGAACTCACCTCCCAAACTCGACTTCTATCCTAGCTTTCCCCTCTGAAAATAACTATCCAGCAGTTAGATCTGTGAGAGGTTTCATTTTACTGGTGGAAAAGCTAGGCCATTTTGATGGACCTGATCCAAAGTCTTATAAAGTAAAGGAGGCAATTCCAGCAGAAGCTAGAGCATGCATTGAATGTACTGCTCGGAGCCATAAAAGTTGCAGAGCTAAAGCATATGTTTATAAAGTAGATGCATATATGTTATAACACATGGGAAGACGCACTTACAGGAGTTAAGAGAGAAGGAGGAAAAGACAAACACCATGGCAGATATGAAAAGCTTAATATTCATTTTCAGGAAAGTTTTTCTTCAAAACAGGTTTTTGCCTTCTTTATTTATTTTTGTTTCTCCATTCTGACCACTGTGAAGGCAGATTTACTTTTTTTTACTTGTCTGTCAGGAGAGAAAATCCTACATCTCAACTTATTTTTATGTGAGGGAAAAAGTGAAATAAAGACGGTACTTGTTGACCGTACAATTAGAAATGTGTGTAAATGCCATAAAAGTTTGCAATACATATGGGAACAGACACTTGGGAAAAGCCAAAACAGGCTATTTTATGATAGGCGTATCTCCTCATTTTGAAACAAAGTGAGTGTTTCTGCTAACTCCCAACATAGGAAGTTTTGTATTTTGGGTTATTTTGTGTGTTTTGGTTACAAACAAATGATTCCACACACTTCTAGTCAGGCTCTATCCTTTACTAGTGAGTGATTTGTTAACTGCTGGGCTGCAAAACAAGCTATAGGAGAGTGCTTGCAAGTCCTATTTTAAAAAACAGAGCACAGAGGAGCAGCAGGGAGCAGTTTGCCAATATACGGAAGAAATGAGCCTATAATAATTCATAAAATATTTATACACAAAAGCCAGAACTGGACAGCCTTCACCTGCAGAGTGCACATCCCTACAAATATTTTCAAACAGAATGAGAAACAAGAAACTGAAGGTAAGGAGCAGTTAGACATACCTTATAAAAATCTCTCTCCAAAAGTGCTGCAAACAAATTAGCAGAATTTCTGCTGGCTGGAGCTGCAATGTCTTTTCCGGAGTTTTCTCTACACAGAGGTAAGTCCCATGTAGCATGTTTGGAAATAGCTGTAGTTTTAGATTGGAACTTAGTGCATGAATAGAGGTGAATAAATAAGTTTGGGTCTCACAGGAATTAGGCCTTCTCAGGAGGAAGAGGCCTAATACACAGGAATTAGGCCTTCTTAAAATTAGTCTTGTCTAGATGCTGTACACTGCTGAAATGAAGCCCGAGGTGAGGCAGGGAAGGAGAATAGCCAAAGTGTACAAGTGGACCTTTTTTTGAAAACAAAAGGATAAAGATGAAAGAACGTTACCTATGGCAATGGAGTGATGATGTTGATTATGAAGAGCGCAATGAGACAGTGTTTCAAGGAATCCTTTGAAGGCTTTTTTCATGAGGTAGGACTGAGGAGAATGAGGCAGAATGACTGAAACATTTTTACAGGAAAAAACATCCCCAAGGACAGAGGAAACCACAGAACTTGACTGGTGTTGGTGATTATATTCTTGATGCAGCAGTCTACTATTTGGTAGTTAAATCAAATGCTTCCTTAGTAAGTAACCATCTGTTAGATCTCCTCATACTTATACAGAGATACAAAAACTATAATTTACTCTACCTTTTCTATGTAATTAGAGCTATCATTTAAACTGTAATATTAGGAAAGGTTTGAATATTTTCTCTGAATGCGTTTGTGCTTCTTTGAAGCACAAATAAAGAAAAGCCATGACACAAAGTGATTAGCCAGTTTTGTAGATTAACAGAAAATAGTTTTGAGATTTACTTTGCCCATCAGTGTATTATGTATAAATCTCAGTAAATTTTACTGAAAAAAGAACTAAATCAAGCTTATCTTCAGAACGTTAGTAAGAAAAAGAAAAATAGTACAATATAACTTGTCTACCCATGGAAAATGAAGTTCAGTAAATTACTGCTGATAAATACTTAGAGACAAATGTTACAGACAAACTGCAAGCAGATTTTTTTAGAATGTATATGTATTTCTTTGTTTTGAGTTAGGGCCTATCCTTCTGCAATCATGCGAACCAACTTTTTCCTGCTAGATTAATACTAGAAAGAGTATAGACAGCAGGGAAAGTACCTATATTCAGGACATTTATGAATAAAATATTTTGAACAGGGCAGGCGTTTCCCTTACAGTTTTCCTCTCCCTCTTCTGACTAGAATCATGACTACTGTCTGCTATGCTTATGTAGCTATCAAAAAAGCTAATGGTGCTTTGAAGTCTGCAACACAACCTTAACTATCACGAACTCTTTGTGATTTTTTGAGAAATATTGATTTTCACAAGGTATTTTCACATTAATTTAAACCATTGTTTTGGAAGTGAGATTTCATTTTAAAGAGATGGAATTCTAAGTAAATGCAAGCTTATCCACTGTAAGCAATAAAGACTAGTCCTTCAAAGTTGTTTTTGGTCTAGTTAGTTCTGGGACTTTAGAGAAAATAAAATGAAATTAATAAAAAACATGTACAGCAGGCCAGAATTCAAGGCTGAGGCAGATGTAAACGCTCAGGATATAAGACTATCTTTCTAATTAAAGTATCTGGCCTAGTTTCTGTTCTACTAAGTTTAGACAGAGAATAGTTGAACAGTGATTCCAAAAATGCAGTATTTATGGAAGCAAACTCAAAATATGTTCTGATGTTTTGGGGGCTTTCTAAATTGAAGCTAATATGCTAAATTTAATTAATCTATCAGTTTAGATCATGGTTGCTGCTACAGCGGAATACTTCTGTCTACCAGCAAAACAGTAATATAAAAATGTGCTTAGAATCACACTTAACATTACTTTTATTTATACACATGTTCATATTTCTTTCATATTCTCAGATTCCAGATTAAAACTTCCAGATTAAAACACTGGGAATCTGATTATTTAATTTTGGTTATTAAGTGTGAGTTAAGCACTTTATAAAAAGACATCTCTCTACAGAATGCTGGAAAGAGATGTTTTCTTCACAACTCCTTTATAACGTTGCATCAGAAGTTGTGACTGCGATTGCCTTGGAAGAGAATACAAAGTAAATGTTTAAATGCTGCAGATCTTGCCCCTGACTAAAATTTTAATCATCTGCCTGACGTCATGGAACTTTACAAAGGCTTTATCAATGTCAGCGCAAGTCTTTTTCTTCTTAATGTTGCTTGCTTCACATCTGGGTTTAATCTCTGTTTAAACAAATCACAATTTATGGAGTTTACAACACAAATTGAGGAGTTTCTTCTCTTATCTCCTTGACTGCATAATAAACTAAGTATTTGCTAATAGAATCGGTGCTTATTTAACACCCTTATTGCCTATGCCTTCTAAAAAAAATAAAAACATAAATCCAAAGTTCGAAAAATTCCATGTAATAGTCAGCTTGTGTATGTTGAGGATTTTGCAATAAGGCACCCAAAAATGTTGGCAAGGGTTCCACAGGGTGGGTGACCAGGGCTCTCATCCCCGCCTACACACTGTTCAAGGAGGACAAATTCAGAATACTTCATCTGGGCAGGAATAATCAGCTGCACAAATACAGGATGGAAAACAACTGGTTGGTGACATCTCTTCTTAAAAGAGTCCACGGGATAAATTCACAAGTTAAGTGTGAGTCAACACTACCACACTGTTAAGAAAAAAGCAAACACCACATTGGGTTTTCTAAACAGGACTAGAGACTGCAAGATGTGTGAAATAAGCCTTCTGCTGTACCCAATGGTGGTAGACTCCAGCTGAAGTATTGTGCCTAGTTTAGGCATTGCACTCCCAAAGAAGAATATGAAATGACTGAGAATTCAGAGAAATGGAAATGAGTAGAGATCTAGAGTATGTCCTATAATGAACAACTTAGTCTAGACAAGAAAAGGCTGGAAAAGAGACATGACAAGAGTTCCTCACAAACAAAAGGCTCTTGCAAAAACAGAGGGAAGAATCTGTTCTTCCTGTCTATGCTGGCTCATACTAGGGTTAAGGGCCTTAAATCGCACAAGAAAAAGGTAGGAAAACTTTCAACAGAAGAAGGTATTGAAATGCTGGAAAGCTGTGAAGTGCCCATCATGACGAAGATGAGTCTAAATTAACCCTGTTATGAGGTAGGACTTATGGAGATACTCTCCAGTCCTTTTTTTCTCTTAATTCTTTTTTTTGTTAAAACATATTTGTTTCTTAGGCATGAAGACATTTTTGTTGCTAATGAAAGTTCTCAGATTACAGCGCTGAACCCCATGAACTCGTGTAATCACAATGGAAGGGATGCAGGACTGCATAGGGCATATGGGATTTTCTTATATGTGTATATACATATATATTTCTTTCCTTCCCTAAAGAAAGATAAGCACATGAGATCAGTCTAACACAAGAGAATTTTTGTTCTGAGAAAGCGTCTTCAGTACTGAGAAGCAACGAACAATTCCTGCCATCCCAAACTGAGACTTCAAAGCTGGTGACAGAGGGGTTTAGCTGCCCTAGCCCCACCGATTCACCCTTCCTGCCACGTGCGGCAATAGAGAGGGATTCAGGGGACCAGTCAGCAAAAAAAAAATAATGTTACTTTTCACTTGGAACAGCTGCCCAGTTCAGTTTCTCACTCAAATACCTTTGCGTGTGCATGTGGAGCAGTTGCTCCTAGGAGGTACGTAAGTGTTCATGACATGATGATCTCAGCTCCTTCCATCATGTCCAACCCCTTTGTGTTAAACTGAGGAAACGGCTTTAAAACTGAATCCCAATGCCTATGTGCCAGAGATTACTCACCTAGCCATAAGGAGCTTCCTAGTTCCTTCCCACCTCCCCGTACGGTGATTCATCTGAAACATGGAACCTCTTTATCTGAATTACAAAAATCTTTAAAAAGAAGCACAACTGCAATCAGAATATTATTGGCTGAAATATAGCAGATTCTTAATCTTTTACCTAGCAACATAAAGGGAGTGACTTCATGAACACTACAGGTTATCTAAACTATGTCCATCATTTCCATCACACACACATACACAAACACACACTCACAAAAAAAAAAAAAAAATCTGCAGTGTGGTTAACGTTCTATATCCTATCTCTTTTTTTTTTTTTTAACCAATTTAATATTTCTGCTCCAAGGGAGGTTTTCATCTATTTTCATCTATTATTTGTCATGAAATAGAGCTACCATTGGTCAAGTTTTATTGCTACATGTGTTTGCGTGTGTGTGCACTTTCAAGATACCTAAAATCTCTTTACAGTTCTTAGGCTGATAACGCACAGGTTAACCAAATCCAGCTTTTCTTTACACGTCACCTACTTGTCACACAGAAAAGACACACAGGCTACCTTGCTTTTATGCAGTTACTTTTATAAAATTGCTTTCAAAAAGTTTGTATTGATGCAAAGACATGGGTGCAGTTTTAAAACAGCATGGAGAAGAGAAGATTGCGAGGGGATCAGCTCAATATGTGTAAATACCTGAGGAGAGAATGTAAAAAAGATGGGGTCAAACTCTTCTTGGTCATGGCTAGTGACAAGACAAGGGGTAATGGGTATAAATTAAAGCACAGGAAGTTTCATCTCCACGTGAGGAAGAACTTTGCTGTTAGGGTGGCAGTGCCCTGGAACAGATTGCCCGGAGAGGTTGTGGAGTCTCCTTCTCTGGAGATCTTCCAAACCTGCCTGAATGCCACCCTGCGCCCCGTGGTCCGGGTGTCCCTGCGTGTGCAGGGGGGTTGGACTAGATGATCTCTAGGGGTCCCTTCCAACCTCAACCACTCTGTGATTCTGCAATTCTGTGTGATATGATTTAAATGCATGTTGCTGCTGAAATTGTTAATGCTGGAAACTAACCTGGCAAAATGGCCTCATGGCATGTGATGTTGTCACTGTGCAAGTCCCTGGGGATAGAGAGCCCCCTGGGACAGGGGAAAGGTCTTGGATCACTCAGCTACTCATACAAGAGCATTTTAAGAGCAAGTCAAGTATTATCTCCATATTACAAAAGCCAATATGAATTGTGTAGATACAATCTGACTTTCCCAGGGTCATATGGCAGTTACCGCTGGTGGACTGCCTTTGAGGTGGCACACAATTTTGATACCGTTTAAGGCACTTGACAGCCCCAGAAAACTAGCTGAAAGGTAATACTGAGACAGTATTTTTAAAAAGTAAATAAGTTAGTACTGTGAAGTCAGGCCTTCCAGCCTGCCACCAGTACCTGCATCAAGCACCTGACTGAGAGCTTAAAGGGAGATGAACGCTGATGCTGATAAGAGCTAATATGCTGTTATTGAAATCAGGTCTTGTCAAACAAATTCTTAAGTGAGATTACAGCTTAGGGTTAAACAGGCATTGATATTAACATGTAAGACTTCCATTTTATTCCACAGATGTCTGACTTGGGCCCACACAGCATTTTGACTAAAGAAGCTAAAAAAACACACCAGCCTAGAAGCAGGACTCCATAAACATCTGAAAACAGGGAAATCATCCCCATATTTCTCAGGTGATTATATTTCTATACAGTCTTATATGGCCGTATTACCGGGCCTGTGCTATTAAGCTATTTTACCAATAATCCAGGAGAAAAACAAACACAAATATTCCCCACCATAAACTTATCAGTGACGAAGCCTGCCTGTGTCCCAAAGAACAGAATAGTGATAAAAACTGAAGGGCAGGTCACAGCTACTGGGTGATAGACGACTAGATGAGCGCACGCAGTCGTCTTAGAACAGCCACATGCAAAGTTAAAGATAGGCTCTGTTTGCAGGACATGGGACAAGGCCTCATCTTCCAATAACCATATTTTCCTAGCCACAGCCTAGTTCTCCTTACGTAAGATAGGGAGTTTAGAATAAAGATTAACCTAATAATTGTGGATTAATAAGGTAAAGCTTAGGCAACAAAGTCTTTTTCTAGATCCTCCCTCATATGCCATGCATGCAAGATGGCATTAGTTGAATATTTACCTGATCTGTTACGTTACCCAGGAGATGTCACCTTTCCTAAACTTTTTGTGAAATTTCCAAACCTAATACTAGTTGTTCAAAGCAAAATTTCTTGTGAATATCAAACATAGCACAATAAGAAACAATGTGATTTTGCTTGAAAATATAATCACAAAGCGAAAATATAATCACAAAGGGAAAACAAATCAAAACAAAAAACAGTACATTTGTTTCCAACTAGAAACAAATTTGTCAGATCCAACAATTGGGTCTACTATCAGTGGACCACACATATACGCAAAAAAAAGACTAGTTAAATAACCTTAAATATTACTCTTACAGTGCTTCTCTAAGATTACTTTACCTGCAGATAGTTGTGAGAGATGCCTTCTAAGGCAATCTCTAAGACGTTTTTCTGAGAATCTCCGCTCCAGAAAAGTGAGGTTCAAGGGAAGCCTAATGAGCAAAGCCAAAGTAGCTCTAAGTCCCCAGGTGCTGCAGATGTTCAGGTTACAGGCCAGGCCCTGGATGAAAGCAGAACAGCTGGCTGCTCTAAGTGATGTCTGGCTTCTGCAGTCCTCAAGTACAAATACTTCATCTGTCCTGGGGAAAAGAAAGCAGTGTGCATTTTAATTTTATTTATTTATTTTTTTAAGAAGAAATCTGTAAGTAATGGATTCTCCTGCAACACAACCAGAATAGACCTTTCAATGCTGAATGCCACATCTATTTTTGGAAAAGCAACAAAATGGAGCCAATTGCGTGAGCTCACTGGTTATTCATTTCTTTGAAATAGTTTATCACATTCATCAAAATATACTGCATTACATCACTTCAGAAGTCATCTTTGTTTTCTTTATAATTAAGTTACAGGATTTTTCTTGATGTTCAGACACTTTACTGTGTGAAGTCATTGGAAATCAATTCTCCTTTTACCTGTATAATAGTGTAGTTGTTCAGTGGAGATGACATTCATATCTAGAGGCTGTTTCATAGGTGTTTAAGAAAATCTAGCATATAGAAGACGTCATCTGTTTAGAGCTCCCAGCTCTGTACACACATACTCATCCACATCTAAAATACTTATGTAAAATACAGACAGAGGAGACATCCATTTTCCAATGTTTGAGTACTAGCATTAAAATAAAAAATAATTCACAAATGCTGGCTGCTAAAGAGTGCCAGGATTTCACAACAGATATAAATGTGGGATGCTAAACTTATTTTGTGCTCCTTCTCCTACAGGCACAGCTGAGGAATGCTCAGACCGTAGTTTGAGTTTGACCATACCCATATTAGGACAGCATTAGGTATATGTCTCAATTGCAGAAGCAGTTTTGTAAATTATATTTCAGACAGTGTAGGCTTAGACATATAACTCACTGGACTGACGCATTCTTGTGTGTCACCCATTGACCTGTATTGCACAGAATAAACATGCATCTTTGGGCTTTTACTGAAATGCAACTGTTGTTCAAGAACATTGTTTTATCTCCTAAACTTATATACAAACAAAACTGCCAAGGGCAGTAGAGAGGAGTAAAAAGAGATACATGTTTATTCCTGAGTTAGCGCTAGGTTTGAGTTGAGTTTAATTGGATGGATAGCCCCTGTGCTTCCTTTTACACATGTGTTTTATTCTTTTTTTTTTTTCTTTGTTCTCCTATTTTTTTATGTCAAAACTAAAATACAAGAGAGGTATTTGCCATCATTCTTTTTCAGACCTTCCAAAATGTGAGCAATGATGAATTCATAAAGACCTTCCTTCTTATGAAACAAAGGTTTGGGGTTTGTATATATCCTTTCCCTCTGACCGTACCTGACATATTGCAGAGTGGTCACATTGATTTTGCTACAAGCAAGTTCCAGTACTGATATAATTACCAGGGTGCTTTCAGGATTGTTGCCTCCTGGTTACAGAGAAAGGCTGAGATTCACTTGAGGTACTTGAGTTCGCTTTTTGACTCTGCCCTTGGTTAGGCACCCTCCCAGCCCCAGTCCTTTCCTTTCTCCATTTTTTAAAAATGAGGACAATACTGCTGACTGCTGCTTGACTGAAAGGTCTCTCTATAAAAACTAGACTTCAGTTATCCTCCATGTGATTGTATGCATCATGGTTAGCTTATTCTGCCAGGCAGGTCAATACTCCAAGAGACTTGCAATTCTTAGGAAGGTAAGAAAATACAGCACAGTGCAACACACAAGGTGAAATGTGAGTGCAGTTGGGTAGATTTCTTTGCTGGCACGTCTGAAGAGTTTATGATGAGGGCTCTGTAGAGAAGCCTAGCTCGTTTTTTTTCTCTAATCAGGATGCATTTTTACATTCCAGATAAATGATCCCCTTCTAGATACCAGGCATCTAAAATGATAAACCAGTTAATGTGAATACTACAGATATCATAAACTCTTCTTCACATTGTAAGTGAAACCTCCCACAGTTTCAGTTTAGAAGATCGTAAGTTTCGATCTCTTCCCCCAGTATTTACACCTTGTGAGATTAGTCTTGATGATATGGAAGTTCACACACACGTCTCCTGTGTTGGACAGGAGTCCCCAGTGAATTCATTTTTTATTTGTCTAGGAAAAAATGGAACTGGAGCAGAACGACAAAGCTGAAGAAGATAACTCCAAAACTCAAGATTACCTAAAGATTAATATAAAAAGAAAAAAAAAAATCGGTTTACTGGATAAACATAGGAAAAAATCAGAACAAGAGAAAACTAGGGTTCAGAAATCCCTAAAGCCACATGTCAATTTTGGAAGTATTAAAAGAATAGGAATAGAAAGAGGCCCAGATCTTACATAGAATTAATAATTATAGCTTTAAGCATAACCCAAGATTTCTGTTCAGCAGCTCACACAAAGAAAATTCAATCGAAAATAGAGATTGAACCATTAAATCATTATTCTCGACAGGGTAAGCAAGGATACGAAAGTCCAAAGAAAGATAGAACACTGCCACTTTTAATCTTAACACAAATTATGCTCAGTTTCACCTCAGCATTCAGAAACTAGCATCTCATCATCCCTAATGGGCATGAACAATTGCAGAAATAAGTCCAATAGAATAAAATCATCAAGAGAATCTACGTTTTTTTTTCTTTTTGAATGAGACCAAGAAATTCTAGCTCACATCTTTGTCAGATACTAGCATCTAATTTTGAAATTGGAAACCATACTTAGCCAGAAAGTTTTCCTAAGCCTTTGACTACTCTATTCAGGAAATTTCTTTTAGCAAGTATATTGAATCTCCCTTGCTACGGTATCTTCCTTGATTCTTTTCTTATCTAGCTTATACTTTTGTTGTTGTTGTTTTGCAGTAACATATTTCATAGTTGTAGGCCGCCATCCTATCTTTCCCTACTCTTCTCTAGACTAAACAACACCAAGTCCTTCCACCCTCCCTAACGCTATCTAGACTTATTCTTCTTATACTCTCCTGGATTTTTTCCAGCATGTCCACATATTTTTCTTGAAGGAAAGTGTCCAAAACAGTATGCCAAGCCTTACCTGCCACCTTTCAGAGCTGGTCTACCACATATCTGGACTATTAAATAAATATATATTACTCAGCTTAGCAGAATTCTAGACAGAGGTAGAAAGCTGAATCTAGGAAGAGCTTTGCTTGCAAGGAACATCACAGCCCTGATACCTTCTGAGATACTCACATTATTACAAAGAGTTAGGCCTTACGTAACTTTTTTGTACTTTTCGGTTGAAACACTGTCTCATTAAAGGCAATGAAAACACCATCATTAACTCGGATTTTATCATTAACTTTAAGAACTTAGGGATAGCAATTTATTGTTTACTATTCATAATAGGTCTAGTGGAATAGTTTTTCTTAATGCACTATAAAGACTAACAGGGCAAATATTAAAAAAAATGATAAGCTATTATTACTTCATTTTGTTGCCTTAAATTACATAATACTTGCAAAGAAAATTGGGAGAGATTTTAATGCTTTTTGCCTACTAAAACATATTTTTTCTTTTTTAAGTGATGGTGAAAGTACCAAATAAGAGGATTGTTCTTTGGCAAGAGACAGTAGGAAGGATATCAAACATCAATAAAGGTGTTCTAATTCTCAGGCAACTTGGCTTACGGCTTCTTCTATCAAATATTTCCTCTCTGGAATGGGCAAGTGACCTATGCTGTGTCTCTTCTTCATGAACTATTTCAGAGAAAAAAAAAAAAAATCTTGTTCTTCTCTTAAGGCAAGTCAGCTTTTTTCTGTTTATTGTTGAACAATTTTTTGCATAGAAAGATGAAGACCTTGTCAGTTATCCTCACATTGAAATGGGTTACACCACTGATTTCAGGGCACTCCTAGCTTTTACAGTACAAATATTCTACTTCCTATTTTCTGTTTAGTTTTCTCAAGCCAAATTTCAGTTTGTCTTAAAAGAAAAAAAATAAACACATAGCAGTTATCTTTAAAAATTTAAATACACAGCAGTGTCTATCAAAAGCTAGGTAGATTCCTCCATATTTTACCACATGCCTATATACCAGTGCAGTTTTCACCTATTCACAGAAGAACAATTTTGTATTTTAAACAATTGCTTAACACCCATAAAAGTTTTGGGCAACTCAGATTAAACTTTGGCTGCCACAACTTAAAACAAGCATAGATAAAATATTTCATATTTGGCTGCCATTCTGGTATTTCCTCAGCGGGAAAGCTGCTGCAAGACTCCCCTTCTTTATCCCAACTGCCACAGTTTATTTATATGTTAGATCAACAATTCACCCCCATGTATTTTTAAGCCAACAGTGACAATGATGAAAAAAAATTCATGAATTTTTTTAAAAAGTTATAATCTGTAGTAGTGATTTCCCTGATGTGAATGATGAGTCTTTGATACAGAACACTGAACCCTTTTGTAATTCCCTAGAATTTTTTGTTTATTTTAATCTAATTTACCATTTTATTTTAATATTTATCTCCATGGCAAAAAAATAGTCTCTTGAAATCCACACCTCTTAGTTTCCATTTTAATTCTTTTTTTTTTTTTTTTTTTGCTTTTTAGGTTAGCATCATCATTATCAAAGTGAAATAATAATTTCAAATACACTTATTGAAGCTTTCATCTGCTGTAATGAGGAGAAAGGCTTGAGCCTACAGATTCAGATTTATTCTGCTGTTTAAAATAGAGAGCTGTAATAATCACTAAGAGCCTGTGAGAATAAATGACAAGAAACTTCCATCTCACTAAAGGCTCATCGACTTTTGTGACTCTAAAGAGGACTCTCAGAAAACAGGCCCCAAACACTGAATTTGTTTGTATAGTATCAAGTGCAGTAGACCTTTGACCCCTGGACAATATCTAAGCAACAAAACTAAATGGTTAATAAATAATAAATATTTTGTTTGAAATACTGCATGTAACATCTTGGCAATAGGAAAGTCAATGTTAAATTTTTAATACACATTTATTTTTGACATTGTATTTGAAATATTTCAGAGGAATACAGAAGGGGAGAACACCGGAAGGCACCCAGAATAAGTCATGGAGACAGAACTCTGCCTGATAATGATTTCTGGAGGATGCTGACTGGAGAAGTTCATAGATTCTCAGTCATAAGCAACTTGGTTACAGAGGCTAAGCAGTCTATTGAGTCTATTTCAGCATTTCCTGTGTTCCAGTCCAAGAAGTTTTCCTAGTTCCTAATGAAAGCTCTTCGTGCTCGCTGCCATTTAAAATCATTGCTTTTTATCTTATCTCAATGGACATCAATAAGACTATTTCATTCTCGTTGCTATCTTTCTGCACCTGAATGAATGTGCATTAGGATACACATTTCCTTAGGATGAAGTAGAACTGCCTTGGGCTGCTATAGCACATGACCATACAGACCTGCCATTCAGCTGGCCTGCTGCATCCCCACAACTCTGTTTACTTGTGCAAACTTTTAATTTGTACCAATACCATTTAACAAAGGGCTTTTTTTTTGTATTTAATTCCAGCCATTCCTTTTTATGTAAACATTCTTGATGCATACATACGTATTTCCTTTTATGTAAATATTCTGTATGAAAATATATATGAAAATGTGCGTTCAGTATTGTAACACAAGCAAATTCAGATAGAAATTGTAGAGGAACCAGGTAAAACACACCACCGCTCAGCTACTGCCACCCCTTAGTCTGCAGTCTGTACCGTACTAAGCTGAACCTGATTTTCTCTCTCTGCACACCTGAGCACAGATTAGTTGGTCTGTATGAATTAACTGGACATTTTAGGTCTGTGTAGTTCCATTTCGAGAAGGAGAGTCACACCATACAGAAGATGGCTGGTTGCTATAGAGCACGCAACAGCAGGAATCACACGGTCGAATCCCACGTTTAGCCATGTGGTTCTGACAGGGAGGTTGGCAATGATCCCGTGGAATTCCAGCAGCAGCACCTGCCCGTGACACCTGCTCCAGCCTCCTGGGCATGCACCTTCCCGCTGGAGGAAGGATCACAGGTGCCCAGTTTCACTCAAGTTCGTCTCTCATCATGATGCAGCTCAACACTACGTTCACACTGGGAAAATGGCAGAGACTGCAGCTCTCTAATCCTGGAATACTGAAAATAGAGAGAGTACTTGGCCTTTAGAATAGGTAATTTGAATTAGCAATCAAAACCGGACACAAGGCATTCCAAAACAAAGTTCATCTGCTTTTAGAGCCTAAGTACTGTATTTTGAATCTGAAACTGCTTTGACACGAATTCCTGTCTCTCACAGGAAAGGAAACTGTTCCACCTATGGTAACATTTAACACTTGCAGACTTTGAATTGACAAGAATTCAAAGCTATTCCAAATCAAATCTCTGGAAACAGGTTCTGCTTTCTTTCAAATTTCCCTTTATATGAAATAGTGAAACAGAAGTTTAGTCACTTGATTAGCAGGCTCCAGCTGGGATTTCTAAATGGACATGAGAAGGAATGTGGTCACTGAATTTCATTCCAACTAGCTCTAGGAGACACAGAAATTCCCCTCTAGAATCCTCCTTGGCTATTAATTGCAGACTTGCAAAAGGAAGAGGGGGAGAAGAAAGTCACAAAATATTACTGAGCTACTCTGAAAAATAATGTGGTCAAGCTAATTGAGACCATCTGGAGCAAAAGTACAAAAAAAAAAAAAAAAAAAGGACTAGAGCTCTAAAACTCACCGAAATGAACATTAGACATTAGAGAGTGTAAGGAGGGTGGAGAGTCAGAGTGATGGTCTTTGTGAACAACCCTGTTCATTTACAGAGGAAGAAAAACATAGACTTAGGTCCACAGACATCTGCTTTTCTAAAACTAAGTAGAAGAGAAGCCTTCTGTTTCTACCACAGAATAGTCTCTTCTTGAAAGTTCGGTATGTTTTTTTTTTTCACCTTATTTCTCACCTATCCATCCTTGACTGGATCATAACTGGAGTGATTTTGATAGCAACACAAGGATCATGTCATTGCAGTGGTCATGGTTTGATCCACTGAAATTATGCCAGGCCTTTTCCTCCTACATCTTGGCAGTGCTTAAGAGGTCAGAGGAAAACAATCTACTGAGTCACTGGGTCTGTGGCGCCCTGATCAGGAAACTGAAGATAATAGTCGAGCATTAACGGAGGAGTCAGGTTTACGTTACTTAGAAAGCAAGTAGCATAGTGAAAGCATAAAAAAAAAAAAAAAAAAAAAAAAAAAAAAAAAGGTAAAAAGAAACACCCCTCCACCTCAACCACACTTTCTCTCCAGATAGTGGATAGTATAGAAAAAAAAAAAAAAAGTACTCAAATTGTACAACACAGCAGGTGGTAGACAATTCTCATAGTTCCCAAAAGGTAAAAGATACAAGACTCCTTTTTTTTTAAATCTTTTTTCTTCTGGCTTTATCTATTTTATCTGTTACAATTGTGAAATTTATATAGATGTCAATTGTACACTGATAGATGTAAGTGTTTACCTGCAATCAGTGATTCTGTGAACCCCAGAATATTCACTTCACTGATACACCACAAGTTGCAGTGGTCCCATCCAGACCAAATTCTGCTCTCACATCTGCAAGAAATCACTCAGGAAGGTGTAAAAGAGAAGAGAAGTCAGCCTACTGTGAGCATACATCTTCCAATGGTAAGTCATGGATGATATCATTTCATAACTCTGGCATTGGCAAAATGTGCATCCCAGACACAGGAAACCAAGAGAAAATAAGAAAACCCACAGCAACCTCCAAAATTATATCATTTTTATAGTTTAGTGAGGAGATGGATGTTCTCACTGTGACTGACCTCCAAGAACTAATTCTTTAAGCCAATGAAAATATTAGTTTATTTTCTGAAGTCTCTCATATTCGACACAGGACAATTCAGCTGAGTTTTGATTAATTTTTAGACCATTAACCAATTTTGACTTTGCAAGCAATGCTAGATCAGGAGAACAGTTTCTTTACTGACTACCTTTAAGGAAATAAAACGGTCCTACCTGGTTTCTTGCACATAACATCCTCAATTTTAGAAGTTAGTGCTGTCTATTCTAGAAGCAGTTTAGGAATCTATAATGAAGTCATGTTATTTAGTTGCAAGTGGAATTTTTTAAAAGTGTCCATTGCAATTCAAACGAACGCTGAGGATCAGTGAATATGCTAATAAAAATATTTTAATATACTAAAGTTATGATCAACTAATTTTAAAAAGTTTTGATTGGAGAAAATAAAGAGAGAAGAGAGAGGAACTAGCCAAAATCAATGATTTATTATAATCAGTGCCACATGTGACATCTATAACAGCATCTAGTCTAAGCAAAACACCCTAGCTAAAATGAATAGCTATTTAAATATATACATATATATATATATATGCACACATATATGCTGATGATGCAAGCCTCCTCCCTGGCTGCCACTTGAGCACAAAGCCTCCTAATTCACATGCATTCACTGAATGCCTTGAATGAGCAATTATCAGCTGAAATCATATTTGCCAACTATTGTACTCAAAACTATTTCTAATTGTGGTACAAGATTGGTTTGTATGACAGACAGCATATTTTCCAGTTTGGTCATAAACAAGACAGCTAGGTTGTGCATTTTCAGTCACATGACTTTCTGCACCAAAATCGCTGTTATTGTTAGCATGTACTACCAGCCCATATACAGCACCAGAGCAGACTTGCCACGCTGTTGCAGCAGTTCTGTAAGCAACACGATAATGTCAGTTAACCAAATGAAGAACTCGATACTGCATTCCTGGCTTCCAGATTTTCCTAATCAAAGCACTACGTATCTACACCCAGCAAGTGCATTAATTTGGGCTCAGAAATGTGCCCTCTTTCTCTGATGCACTGTAAAAGTACCTGTCTAATCAAGGGGAAAACCACCCCAAAAATCCAATCACTAACTGGACAATCCTTGCACAATAAATGGGTGGGCAATCTTCAGCTGAATTAATTGTAGGCAAGCAATGCTAGAAGGTGCTGAACTTTCCTGGGATGTTAAGTTTCTAGCCCACAGCTTTCTCCAAATAGCAGGATTCTAAATTGGGGCAACAACATAATACCTGTTATGTAGGAAACACTGCCCTCATTTAAACAGCCAAATCCTTAATACAATGACATCAAAAGGCTCCAGATATTACTTGATTCTATCTTTGTCCATTGAAGAAAATAGTAATCAATTTACTAGATGCTGGCTCTCAATCCATGAGCCACTGGGTAAGAAAATGACGAGAAAGTGGGAAGAGGGAATTATTCTCATGCTGAGAGCGTAAGGGAATCCTAAGCAGACCCTCTGAAATACCCTTCTCCTTCGAGAGGCTGCACTGAGTTACCTTGCGTGTTCTAAGCTTGTGGGGGGCAGGATTCAGTAGTCGCTTTAGTTTCCACTGTGCAGAGCTCATCCCAGCCTTCAATCACACAACTAGAGTAGCATTTCATATTTTGTCATCAGTCCTGATCTACTACTCTTACAGTTATGCAATTTGTACATTAAACATATTTCACATGTATTTATCCTAATTCTTTTGGTTTCTCTTTGAGCTAAATAAATCAGACTAACCCTGTGGATGAAGATCATTCCTCTCCTCTTCTTTGTATGCCAGCGACCCAGCTGCCTGCACAGTAAACACAGAAAACCCACCTGCCAGGACACGGCACTTCCACTGAACATTGGCTCCCTGGTGGCCTGCAAAGTAGGCTCAGTATTAGAGAGTTACAGAGCAAGTAACTTCCTAAATAATCATAGTAGGATGTGGAAACACCTCAACTTCACTGCTGTCTCACCAGCCACAATTTTCAAAGCTCAGCAGACTCATCCCTAAAGCCAAAAGTACAACTGAAACATTTCCTATTCCCACCACACAAATTGCAGAGTGAAGTGCAGGCAATGAAGTAGTTTGCACAGACGACAAACTTCAGTAGACACGCGACTGACTTGAAGATGCTGGTGCACAAAACTCTTCTAATTTACCCACTTTGAAGAGCAGCAGCAAGCGTTTGGGTAAGTATTTCTGAAAAAATGTCCTAGGCCATGCTAAAAAATGACAACCTGAATAATTAACTCCTAAGTACCGTTAAAAGGTAATTTATTATCTCCATATACTATTTGCATTTCTCAGCCTGGATTATTAGGAAAGGAAATCCTCTACTTACCATCTTACCTAAAAATAAGGAAACTAAACAAAACAAACAAAAACAAAACAAATCACATGGCACAGATTTTTTTTAAAGTATCATAGTGCCCTACCTGTTAACTGCAAACCTGCAAGAAAGAAGAAGAAGAAAAAAAAAAAGACAAACAAACAAAAACAAAAAAAATCCCTACCATACACACAGCTCTGGCTTTCTAGATTTCCTGGAAATATTTAAATATTCTAGTTGGTCCTAAATTTAAAAGCTCTCTTAAAAATATGATCACATCACATGTATTTTCAAGTAAAATCCAACTTTTCAGCTTCTACTGACTTAAATTTCTTAACTGTTCTTTGCAAACTGCTAGCTAAGCTTCTAGTAAGAATGTGGTAACAAAATATTTTAAATTGTTGGAAAGTTTACTTAGAAAATGAAAAAAATAGAATTTTATTGGCCAATAACAGTCACTAAATATAGCAGTCTGCATAAAAAGAATTGATGAATTAATCTCACATGTAACCAGCTTTGAACCAATGTGAAAATTTACAGTGAAAAACTAAAGGACAAGTTGTGGGTTTGTTTGTTTGTTTCTACTTTTAAATAAACATAAACAAACTCATAAAAGATGTACTGTAGGAGGAGGTGAGCCATGGTTTTTTCTCTTGCTACCATGGAGGTACTGACACCTTCTAAAAGTATCTGAAAAGGCCAAACAATAGTCTCTAATCTATTTTCAGCTGTGAAGAACTGCCAAAAAAAAGAAATACTTGTTAATTGTATTATTAAATCCAGTTAGTATGAGCTAAACAACAACAAAAAATAGTCACAGTGTTTTTTTTTTTTTTTAAATATTGTAGGGCAGACATTTAATATAGCAAAGAAATAACACAAGCCATCGGATGAAAGACAAACTAGGCTTAAAACTAGAGAGTCATTTGAGCAGTTGTGCTATTGCCAGTGTTGCAATGAATGCTCCATCACTGGGAGTCCTTAAACTACTTTATGTTTTTTGAAAAATAAACTCTGGTTCTTCCTCAGATACTGGACCTGAAACCAGTTAAAGAAAACGCTGCAGGAATTTAGAGCAGTTCCTAACTCCTCTCTTATTTATTTGAATTGAAACAAAGAATAAAACTTCTAATCTTTCCAGTCTTATCCATCTTTAGCAGCACACTCTCCATGTGTCTCAAACCATTTAGAGTGCTCCTGTTCATAGGTATAATTTTAACACCAAAAGTAAAAGGAATTTAAAAAGCCTCCCCAAAACAGGACCTCACATAGACATGTGTCATGTTCCAAATCCAGAATTTTACATCTGTTAGGAGTAAAATTTTGCCTGAAGCACTAGAGTCTGGGGAGAATATGAGCTGTTAGAACAGAAAATAATCCTTTGCACAGGGAAAGCTTCCATGATAAGCATTGCCATTCTACTGACCTAATGTTTCCTACAGCCTCCTAAATGAAGCAGGGAAATATGTATAGTCCTAGTTTCAACTGAAAAGAATTAGAGAACAACAGTAATTTTGAGCTGTCTACTGCGGGAACCCATAAGCTGAACCCAACAATGAAAAATCAAGGAAGAGATCCTGTTCCAACAGGGTGTAACGCTCGTTATTCACCACAGAATGTTATTCTTCCCTCTGGAAAGAAAATAAATTTAAGGACTTATCCTGGATGATCAGAAATCATAAAAAACAGAGTATCCATAAAGCACCCAATTTCATACAGACAGTTGTAAACGTACATCTATTACATTATAGAAGCTATGCAGGACACAGAAGAACTGTCCCAATCATTTTTAATAGGTGCCAATCATTGCACCTGAAATTAATTTAACTGATATTCTTGCAAAGCCTAGCAAAATTTATTCCATGCCGAGATTATGAATTCTGCAAATGTGAAGAGTGTATGGCATTCTCCATACAAAAGGCTCAGACTTTTAAATACCTCTTAAGAATGGAGCTCCTGCATCTCTAATGGAATGTTACCGAAAGACAAAATTTGCAATATAAATAAAAAATATTTACTAAATATTCCTCCGTCATTAGTAGCATAGGAATGCTACCTACGCTTATGGCCTTGCTGTGCAAACAGGTAAAGAGGGGCAATCCTTTCACAAGCATGTCTTTCACTCAAAGCAAATACCAAACAGGCTGTCCGAAGAGAAGCAGAAGTCTTAAGCAATTCCTCAGAAGTATTCAGAGATTTATCTACCCAAGCATGGAAGAATTTAACCACCATCTCATTTCCAACACTATCTCAACCCAACTCCACAGAGCACTTTATATTTTGGTACCAACTCTCCTTTACTGTTTTCTTTGAGGCAAATTCTGCTCTCACAGCTTTCCTTGTCTCGTCCCTGTTGCCTTTAAGTTTTCACTACCCAGGACTACTTTGACGCACGCTCTGCCCTGCATTGCGCTCCCTGCCCACGCTGGGCGATAGCTTTGAGATGCTCTGTGCCACATGGATGAGAAAGTAGGTGCAACTTGCCAAATGTCACTGAGAAAATAAGATGGAGGCCTCTATCTAGCATCTCATCACCTGGAGTTGTTTCCCAGGACTTTAGACATGACTTATTTTTTCCACCTTGTGTCAAATCCTTAATTTCTAAAGCAAATCACCAAGATTTTACAAGAGAGATCACTGAGGCATATATTTGTGAAAGTTGTCCTTTATGGGAACTTAGATCTATCCACCTTGGCAAGAAACGTGGCAATTCAAGAGGAGTACAAGCTATAACTGAAGTCACATAGTGCTTTCGAGATAACAAATTCAGGGATTGTTTTAAGCTTCACTTCCTTCCTTCCTTCTCTCCATCTCTTGCCACCACTTTAAAGCTCTTTGGAAGTCTCTTGAAACCATACTTCTGCAATATTTATCCAAATCTAATGAAACCTTCTGACACTCCCTCACTTCATTTCAATACTCAAACGTACTCAACAACGAAAAAGGCCACAGGGCAGCTATAGGATAGTCATTTCCAGACAAATTCTAGGTTACTGCAGCCAAATGCAAGTCTCTCATCGGTATAAAGTGACCTCTACTGTTCAGAGAGAGATTTCCCTCCTTTTCCTCCCTCCTCCACCAATGATTTTAAATTTAGTACTCTATCGCTTCTACACAAAAGCACTCTAGAAGAAATCATCATACAAAGATAGAAGGACAAAAAACCACCACAGAAATAAAACCAAAAACAAATATATGTATAAATATATATATAATATATAGCTATACTGATAAGAATGCCATGTAATGAAAAAGGAGATGGTAGCTGATCTTTAATGTCAGTGAACAAAGAACTGTCCCAGAGCTTCAGAACCTCAGAATCCAGCGACCTTTTGTTAACAAAAAACTCCAAACCCCACTAATTGCTATATAAAACCTGAATACCATGGTCTCCTGATACCTCAAAGAAACATTATCAGCTAATATCTTAAAAATCCACAACACTGCAAATTGCATAAAAAACGCTCTTTTTGAAATATGACTATTTACAACCTATTCGCAAAGCCCTGTACAACTACATTGATGCACAAGAGAGGAATAAGCATAGTATCAGCTTGCTGTAATGAGAGCCAAGATTCAAGTAGGACTCAGTGGAATTTGGGCAAATTACTTACCTGCTTTCAAGAACACCACTTGATTTCGGTGATTAGAGACTGATACTCATTCTCTGCTTCTGAATATTTGTAGAATATTTATAGATTAGAATATTTATAGATTAGATCACTGTTAGTAGAATCAACTTTTCCAGGCTAGATTCATAATTTTAATAACAAGCTATTATATAATACCATCTGTCTTGTAAGAACTCTTTAAAATCCTATTGATAGAATATTAATTATATGCATTATTATCTATTAACATATGCACAGAATTAGAATATTAAAAAGCATGTTCTGCTGAAAGAACAGAGATATGCCCAAGGGTGTTGTTTCCTTCCTACCTACTCATTCCACATACCCTCATAACCTCCCACTTTAAAATTCCTGCTTTCTAACTAAACTCTCTCTCTTCATGTCCAAAGTCTCCCTCTCCTAGGACTTCTTTTTTCCTCCTCTATTTTTTTTATGCTTGTGCCCTGTAGAAGAAAATAGAAAGCTAGCGGTTGAGAGAGAATCATAGAATCATAGAATGCTTAGGGTTGGAAGGGACCTCTAGAGATCATCTAGGATCTTACCTTAAAAAAATAAAATGTTACAAAAGTGCAGGAAGAATAAAGAAGACAGGAAGAGCCACCTACAGTTTTTCTTGTGTGTTGGAGATGGTCTCGGAGACAGAAGATCATTTTCCTGCCCCTTTTTTTCCCCTCCTCTTGGACTTGATAACTCCTTAACAGTTAAAATATTTTAAAAACTTATTTTAGTGTTGTTATGCAAAGGCAAAGCCATTTTAATGAAAGTTGTTTCACAAATAAACTTATATAAAACTGTCAGGAGCAACTTAGAAAAAAGTTTGGATAGAAGATTAGTATAGGACTTGGAATGAGAGAATGCAGGCATCAGAAGGTTTTTATTCCAGGTCATACAAAACTGTACTTTTGGTTCACAGTTTCATAAAAAAAGAGACAAATAAGTCAGTCTAAAATATACAGGTGATTTTCAAAGCATCTTTTCTACACTGATGAGAGATACGGAAGGTAAATTTTGATACTGATTAAAATACAGCCTATTGTTCCAATAGCTGCACACAGTTCATTGGAAAATAGCTCTCTGAATATGACTACGTTCAAGATGATTGAAGATTTCTTCCTCTGTTTCTGGAGTGAGCTGAATGTTATCTTTGATTGGAGACAACGGGTCTGACTTTTTACAGGATGGAAGTCTTTCATAATCTCTGCACACACAGACACACAAAAAAAAAAACAAAAAACCCCCCAGGAATATGTCAGTTTTATGTTTCTAATCACAGACCTGTAAGAATGCATGGGTTAAAACTGAACAAAACCCCCCACCTAACAACCCACTCCTCTGCATAAGCCCCAAATAGACTTCATGATGGTGAGTTCCAAACCCAGCTTCGCTAGTGCTAAATAACTTGGAAAATTACTTCAACTCCGTTCCAGTTGTCCTGTGAACAACTGGGAGCTAATAGCTTTGCATCAGAAATGCAGGAGGTGGGGACTGCACAGCAGAACACTCAGAGCTAAGCGAGACTTTGCAATAGGAAAAATCCTTTTGTGAAACCAATCAAGGAAAAAATCCCCTAAGAGCTAATTAGCAACTACATTAATTATGTAAAAATAAGTATATTCAACAATCATAGTGCAGCAAAAATTGGATGGATTTGCTCCCATCATTGTTGGGAGAAAAACCTTGCAGGCATCGGCAGAGAAAAGGAATGTGGTACCAACTCCCCTCTGTCCTGTCTGCCTGTGCTTGCATGAATCAAAACACATGGGTGGCCTCCTTCTGCACAACCCTGCTCAGGCACTCCTAACTTGACACCAAGAGAGAGAGATACTCAAACACTGTTACTTGCTCTTTGAAAGGGCTTTTCTCTGAGAAAGCTTTGCCACCATGTACTTTCACTCGAGCCCAAGTAGAAGCAGTGTAAGTTAAAATACATATACACGTATTTCTTTGAAATAAAAAGCAGATCATTGGCTAACTTGAAGTTTTCTGAAAAATTCTTCAAGGTTTAAACTTGAAGGATTATCTGTACGCACAATAGTAAACAATGGCATTTTATGATATGCAAAAAGATCTCTCAAAGACTTTAGCTAACAAATATTCCATCAATTAATTCTCATTTCTGGAAGCAGAACATATCCGATAATCTGTCACCCACAAATGTGGAAAGCATGTAAATTCAAAAAAAAAATCTTGTATGCAATGTAAAAATGTAATGACAATCATTTTTATATGAATTATGTTAAAAATAAATACTTAAATATATTTTAGCTGAGAGTATTTCCTGGTTAGAAAGATAAAAGTAACTAGAAGGGAGGAGTATATTTGTCACAAAACATATTTGGTTATGTCAAACAATGAAAAAAGTGAAATTCCTTATGATATTAAAGAAGGGTATGCAGAAAAAATGATATTTAAGGCTGTTAGTTGTGCGCAGGAAACATGTAAAGAACCTGCTTTGAAATAGACCCTATTTACAGGGTGCTCGTATTCGTCAGGCCAGATAGAGTAATTCAGTAATTTGGTACTTAGCTAAATTATGTAAAGATCTATTTTCAACACAGTTGGGGCCTGTACAGACTAGTTTAATATTTTAGGGATAAAAGTGTTTTAGAGTAGCGCTGACAGTGGGAAAATGGGACATTATGTGAACAGCCTCATCGCTTTCACAGGGCAACTCAGCACAGCACACAACACGGAAAACGCAAAACTAAGCTATTAGTTAAGAGGCTCTTCCAGCTCACAGGAATTAAAGTTTAAATTATATATATAAAAAGAGATCACAAAGTTTTTCTTTCTCTGCGAAGGGAAAACTCTGTTTTGTGTTCATCTTTTTTCCCTAAACTGGTACGGAAGGAATAGTAAGGAAAGGGGAAAAACCCAGCTGCACTTCCCAGATCAGACAAAGAAGGAGGGAGGAAGCAATGGGGAGGGGTGACGGAGAGGAAGAAGCAAATAGCTTAATACAAGAGGTTAAAGCAACTCACCTTTTAAACTGGAAGTTCTTCCAGAGCTCACTAATGGTGGCTTGCAGTCCCACCTTATTTTCAATATCACAGAGATTTCTCTTCTGCACAGGTGATAGTTTCTTGCTTAATCCACTTACTTTAGCTGGTATCAGTGGCTTAAGCTTTGTCACAATACGTGACCCTACAGAACTGGATTTGCGTAAACCAGGAACCTGCGGGATTTTAATATTACATCAGAAACTGGCTAAAGTGACAAACTGCAAGTAACAGAAATGCTGCTGCTGGAAAGCATACGATGAAAAATAAATTTCTATAATAAGTAAGAACTGCTACATCAGTTTCCGTGTGTCATTGCAATCAGAGGTGATTATAAAAGCACTTGTCTCTTGAAAGTAATTTTTTAATCTCTTGAATATTTTTCCTCATTTGTTCATGTGATGGAGTACAATAAAGCAAACTTCAGTGTCAGTTTCCAAATATTTTAGAGAAGCTGCTATGGCACAAAGGACTCCATTTTTCCAAAATCTAAACAGAATCAAGAAAATACCAGTACTGTCACCTGAAGGATCAGTCACCCGGATCTCTGTCTGGAACTTCTTATCAAGCAATATCTTTCTGGAAGCCAAAGCAGTTGCAAACAGACTTCTAGAAGGGCAACCAGTCTTAAATTTGAAGACATCAACTGAAGCAAAACACACTGATTCACTAAATTTATTCCAGCTATTAACTATCTCTACAACTAAAAATGTCTGACAATTTGCATAGCGGTTTCCCAGCACTGCATGTTTGACATCGACAAGCACACAAAAGTATTCCGAGATGACTTAATCCCCGTAATTAATCTAGCCAGTGTGATTTTTATACTTCATGCTCTCATCCCTAACCCGACTCTCCCTAGAGTCTTATAGGGTCAGCATCAGACTAACTGGCATATAGCTGCCCAGATCAATATTCTCGCCCCTTCCAATACCGATATATGACGGATGCCTTCTTGCCTCTGGAATTTCTTCCTGAAATTTCTTCCTTTTTCCTTTTTGCCCCCAGCCACACACATTCAGTGCTGACTATTTGCTCCCATGGTTTCTCTGGTGCCAGAATTAAGAGAACTCGTGAGTCTGGGTAGGCTGAGTTATGTATCATAACTGAGTTGTATATATGCCATCTGAGTTATGATATAGCCAAGGCACTTGCTGCTGTTGCCAAGTTAGTTTAGCCAGACGACTTCCCTGGTCCAGCCTGTCAGGAGTATTACTGCCGGCACGTGAAGGATTCCCAGGGGATGCATGGCCAAAGAAGTAACTGTGCAGGATCCTCCCGCCAGCAGCCCCTTTAAGCAAACCCTGTTTTTACAACCCTTTGTTGCTGGTGGATTTTCAGCGCATTTGTATACTCTGAAGAGCCCCAAGCATCCTGAAGATTTGTTTATATAAGATGCCTACGTTGCCTTCATATTGTTTATTCCCCCATGTTTCATATGTACTTTCACCCAAAATACATTTGAGGTGAGAAATTATTTTTAAACCAAAATGTATTAAACAAATTCTTAAATAGGAAGTCATACAGTTCTGAACGAACACTTTGACTTCATTTCATTGCCTAGTCTTGTTGAGGAGCACTACACAAAATGTAGTTCTAATGAAAAAGCAGACTTGCATATAGGTAGCAATAGTTCAGTTATTAAAGAATAAAGTTAGAAATTCCAGCTTCTTAACATGAAAGTTAAAACAACCAGAAGAGGTCACTATTGTTCTATAGCACACACAGAGTTCTATTCTGACAAAAAAGCTTTAGCTTTTTAAGCTTCCTCCTCTTAAACCAAGCTAGCAAGGGCATCCGTGCAAGGAATAGGCAATAGGAATACTCCTTTAGGTATGAATCTTTTAGCCAGTACAAGGAAGTCAGAGGACTCCATATGTTAAGGCCTTAGAAGTTTGGTGAATTGGACAGATTGTTAGAGCTCTTACCAATGTCACAGTGACAGGGAACACGACATGAGTTTAGCCACTCTTAGACATCTAAGAAAGCACGTAGAAGACAGGCCCTACCCACAGGAAGGGGGGTCTGACTAAGAGGTGAGCTCTGAAGAAAACAGACAGCTCTTCCATGCAGCTCTAGTGCCTAACAAAGCTAGCAACTTAAATGAAAGACTGATTAAAACTGTTCTCATTTTAGAAGTTTAAATGCCGTTTCTCCATTCAAAGAGGAAAAGACAGCAAAACTGGTGGAGAAAAATTAAAAGACGTTTTTGGCTTTAGCTTTACTTCATGAATTGACATTGAACATACAAAATCCCAAAGCAATTTGCAACCTTGCCAGCCATAGGGGGCTAAGGTCCATCTTGGTTTCGAAGCAGATGGCAAGAAAGAAAATTACTTTCCTGTTCAACATATGCACATGCTTAAAAATTTTCCACTGTAAGTTTAGAGCGAAGTAGCATACTAAACAAAACCAAAGAAAACACAAATACTGATTTTCATTGTTCAGTAGATCTCGGACTTAGTATTAAAGGAAATCTTACCTTGGTCTTTGGAAGCATATTCTTCTTCTCGATGTGTACAGCAGAAAATATCGGAGAGTTCTGAGTGCACGGACTATCAGCTGGCTTCAGACTGAAGTCAGATTCCTTCATCAAGGAAAAAAGAAGTCAATTGATTTTAAAACAGTTTATACAATATAATTTTATATATTTATAACACAGTATTCTCAATATTTCTGTAAGCATATCCAAGAAGAATGAGAACAAAAGTTAGGCTACCAGTTTTGATGTAATCCTTTTTTTTTTTTTCCTCCAGTCTTTCCACTGCTGTCAGTAGAAACTGGAAGGCTTGATTTTAAGCTAGTAAATCAATTCATGCTACACAGCTATATTAAACACAGCTATGTTTTGTTAGAAGTTCTATTATCTGCAGGATATCATTTTAACATCATTTTATCATTTTCTTACTTCTGCAGGCGAATTGTTAGATACTGGTGACATTTCTGAAGACTCCAAACTGCTTTCTGAGAGCTTGCAAGACACCTGAGACTGTGAGGAACATTCCAGGTCTGCTATAGGAGAAGATTCTTCATCTGATTCACCACATGGTGCCCCACTATCTGTTTGCATCTTATTTATCTTATCTTCCTGGGATGCCACGTAGTTGCCCTGCTGCTGGGGGAGCTGCTGTGACAATGCGGTATGAGATGGACCAGGGTTTGCTGAACCATTTTCAAAGCTGCCAGACCACTGGAAACAACTTTTCTGTGTTTCTCCAGGAAGGGATAGGGTAGTCTGTGGAGGTTTTTCAGTTTCTGAAAACTGAGAAACATTTTCTACTACATGTTTTATTTCATCTTTCTGGCAATCCCTCTCCACATTTTGAGAGAATTGGCCATCATCTGTCTTTGATCGAAAATCAAGTGTATCTGTAGCATTGCAGAAAAACCTAAAAAAAAAAAAAAAAAAAAGCAAAGTATGATATACGTGAAGGCAAGAGAGAAGAAAGTGCGAGTATTTCATCTCCAAAATCCAATAATAGTTTTGTACCCATCAGATAGATTTTTGAACTACTCTTGCAGACACAAATTGTTTTGACAATGGCCAAGCCACTAAGGTCTTAATCCTCTAGACTGTCATGGAGGCATTTAACTTTAAAACAAAATAACAGCAAAGCCATTTTATATTTCAATATATGGGAAAACCATCGGTAAATACTAGCATTGTCAGTCAATGGCTGATGTAAGTTTTTCACTGAAAAACAGAAGTATCTAGGAATCCTACAGAATGCAAGGGTGGATTCATTAATTGTCAAAAAACTATATTGCTATGGAACCCTTCAGTGTTCTCAGCAAGGAAAATAACATTACAGCAGCAGCCCCTAGGAGCAATTACGAGAAAGTTTTTTTTATGAAACCGTGCACTGCTTTGCAGAAAATGCAACCATCACTGACAACTCTTAATTTCTGATGCAGCATAACCCACTCTCAGCTTTCACTTGTACCTTCCTGAGCTAAACAACATCAAAGATTTTCCAGGAAAATGATAGCTCTCAAAAGACTTCTAATATTCAGGATGCTTATGATAAAAAGTATACTACAGAAGACATAGTAGTGTAATAATAATTTGTAAAACTAAATTAACTAGTTGTGGCCATAACATCCTGCTTCCCAAAGTGCTGATTGCAGACATCAAGTGCAAAAATTGAATGAAATGGGTTAAGAAAAAGAAAATAGATATTTGGCATACTGTATGACCACGGTTTGGCTTTACCAGAAACAAGCTTTATCTGACTTTGGCAGGTTTTGTTTAAGTGTTGCATTTTCACAAATATCCACAAGTAAACAAACTCAGCAACAGCTCAGTAATATAACCTTAGTCAGTGCAAAGCTCGTGCTTACGAGGAGAAATGATTGACCTCAGGGAAAACAAAGCAAAACCCAAGCTTAAATTGTTAAATCACAAGATAAAATATCACCTAAATTGTTTTGCAAATTATTTGTTGCCCCATCGTATACTTTTATACTATAAACCACTAGTGAAAATAAATTATTGCACACTCACTATGATATATTTAATATTATCTTGGTACTTAGAAGAAAGTGGTGCAAACATACCTGCTTCTTGTTCCTGGAACAACAACTGCATCTCGCTCTTTGTTTTTTCTTTGCAGAAAGGAAGCAAATTTATTTCTAACTCCGGGCAGGGAGTTGGAGCTTTCCTTACTGACAGGAGTCTCTGAGGACTCGATGCTTTGCATTGCAGAGACAGATTTTTGTGGTTCACAATCTTCAACACTCTCCTTCCTGGCTTTTTTGGCTTTTGAAAATGAATATTGGCTCAGCAGGTCTCCATCTGAGAGTTCTTCTAAATCTAAGGAAGATTCAGACATCAAGGTAGAAGTATGCGCTAGACTTACTGGTCATGAAAGAACTGAATATTTCATGCTTATCCTCACAGGCTTAAAAATATTAGTAGGATCTAATAGGGACATTCTAAATGTTACAGCTCAAATCTTTAACACAATTCTTTTCTAGTACATAGCCTGAAAGTTACTTTCTATGAAGAGGTAGGTCAAGTGAAAACATAACAGATCAGAATTAAAAAGACAGAAAAAAAAAAAAGTGCAGAATCATGTTGCAACACTTTGAAAGCAAACTTAAATTTGAAGCATAAAAAAAATAGTAAATTAAATATTACTTTTGATAAATCAAGGACTAGGAATATACCAAAAACATCAAAGGCAAAAAAGGAAACCTGGTAGCTTAGTCAGAAAGAGAGGAAGCAGAGAAAGTGCTTATCAGATAGAACATAATATGAACAAAGAAATGCCCCTTATATTAGAAGCCTACATGTTATTGCAGCACATAATTTAGGTCACGTAGCAGATGCAGGATAGCACATAGATCTTGAGATCTATTAGATCTATTAGATCTCAAGAAAGTCAGACTGAGGAGTACCAGGCATGGGACACACGCAGCAGAAGAGTACAGAAAATATTTTTCAAAATTTGTCTGTCCAAGTCTTATTCTATAGAGGATAGACTATTTTTGATTCTTCACAAGCCATTGCAAAATAGGTATCAAAACCAAAAAATTCTAAAAATAGAACAAATTATATTAAAAATATCCACCATCAAAAAGGATAAGTTTTCATAACCAACAAAAGAAAGTAAACAAACATTGCTGTAAGTTTGCTGACAAACATGAAGTTGTTACATAGGCTTTAATCGTGGCTCTGCAGCCTTGCAGCTTGTTGAGAACAGATACATAAAGACACAGATGAGAGGTTTAGAAGCCTAACTCTATTTCTATTAAGTCAAAGACAAGCGCTTTCCCATTGCCCTCTTCGATGTTAATTCTCTTTAGACAAACATACCGTTTCTTGGCCGTTTTGCTGAGAGCTCTTTGCCTGAAAATTTCAGCCCTTTGATACTAATTATCTTCTCGGTGCCTTTGGTTGTTACTTTCTCTGGCAAATGCATTTTGTGAGGAACAGTATCTGTATTACTGCCAAATCTGTAGTCTCTACTCCAAATACTATTTTTTTGGCTAGAAACATCGTCACTCCAGCCACGACTTCTCCGCTGTGTAAGCTACAGATGAAATAAAGGCAAGACATCAGTTGAACTATTTTGCCTTCTACCTAGTTTCACATATTAGCATGTAAGGACATTTTTGCATTTGCACAATAAGGGCTGATACAACTACTCAACATGAACGTTTTCTTCTACTTCCCACATTTCTTGTGCTTTCCATACAAATTACTTCTGCCATGAGTTTATTCCAATAAAACTGGTAATCCCAGACAAGTTTAAAACTTTAATTTTTATCTCTTCAAAGCCCCCTAATTCGGAGAAATACTTTCTTCAGCTATATACAAGAACTGAATAAACCCAGTCACTTTTTTTTGTTTATATTTAGTTATTTCTGTAAATAGTCTTAAGTACTTTTCAAGAAAGTCTGAACATAAACAAAACATCAAAAGGCAAGTGACTTGAAAAATAACGTTTTTACTTGCGCAGAGAAATATGTTTTTGTAAGCCACAGGTCACCTATTTTACAGTAATCCTCTTTGGATATGTAGATACCAACACTCAGCTAAGATATGTCAGTTCAAGTCTTTTATTAAAGGAAGGGAAGGAAAAAAAAAATACCCCAAGCCTCATATTATATCATGTAAGTATCTCAATATTTTTTTTCCAACACTGGAAAAAGAAAAAATAAAGGACCTTCAAACCGATGTAGAAGAATTTAATTGAAGATTTAATTCTACAAATCCCCAATCTATGTGGTGCACCTGATACACTTGAAAACATTGTTTCCTCATATTTGGTCAAAAGAGATCAGAATTACTCTAATGACTACCAAATTATTTATTTCTGTTCATCACCTGCATGCAAAGAGCCCTTCCTTGGGGCTCGAAGACTACTTGGGTCACAGTGCTTAACTGCTTACATTTCTAAGAAACTGCAGAGAATTTAAAGCAAAGTGAAAAGCTATAAGAACCAGGATTTAAATGCTACTATACTCAGTCTTGTCCTGTTGTCAAAATTAACACAGCAATCCAAAGACCAACATCCCTTATTTCAGTTAATATGCAGAACTATAGCTATGGAAGCAATTAAAAGGCAGGTATAATAAAAACTCTGATAGTAACTGATTCTAAAAGCTCACCCTTGTATTTACATTTTTCAGTATCCTTTAAATGACAATTAAAAAAAGTTTTATTGATTATATCTGTCAGGAGCTTACTTAAAAATACAGTTTTTGAATTCCTTTGGGACAATTCACTTAATGTGCAATCGTTTTCCTGGACAAGAGCTTGCAGAACTGCCAGAATGAAACCTCATCTGGCATTCTCTCTTTAATAAGCCAAAAATTCACAATCTTTTAAAAGGCATTTCAATTAATACTTAGAGAGTCTTAAAGATGCTGCAAAATTTAATAGGCTAGGTGTCACATATTTCAGGACACAAGAATGCTTTTTTAAGTATTAATTCTTTACTCATGATCAGAATAAAAAGTTTTTACCTTGGGTTTATCTCTGATCTTCTTTATATTTATTTGTAGGTATACAATTGCCAATTTACTTTAGGAGAATATGTAGCAATGTTTTCCTATAAACCTTTCAGATATGTCATGTCTTGCTATATTATTTTAGAAAAAAAAACCTACCTGGGCAGTGTCAGGATTATAATCATCAATTTGTTCCATTGTGTTGATATCAACATTACCAATAGCAATTTGAAGAGCAGTGACATCACCAAAATGTCTGTATCCATCATGTTAAAGGAAAATATCTGATTACAGACTAAATTGCAAGAACAGCTTGAAAATGTCATTTCCCATTTTTGGGTGAAAAGGCACCACTAGAATATCAACCAAAAGAAGAGATGCATACTACTACTCATGGAGTGAGAATTACAATGGAATAAGAATTATACTAGATTTGTAGGATTTGGCATATCACAGAAGTTTCATGGAAAATTTCAGTCATCAGCAGGAAGATGTACCCTCTTTCTCCTTCCTAGCTTGTGAAAATGCCATAGCTTGAAAAACATAGAGACAAGTGTCTATTTCAATAGTCCTCTCTCTTTCTTCATTTTGCTTGTCTTCCATGCTGATATTAGGCTACACAAACATGTGAGAATATTACATGTTCTACTGGAAAAAGTTCTGGTAAAAAAAAAAAAAAAAAAAAAAAAAAACAAACAAACAGGGAGTGCTTAGGTTAAGCAATGAGCTGAGCGCCGACTGTAAGAATCAAACTGGCTGAGATCACGACATATACGATGTAGCCATAAATTTTAAAAGTTTTAAAATAATTCGGTAGTTATATAACCTGCACTTGAAAGGTTGTTTTCTAAAAATAAACAAGTATTTCTACTTAAGTGGTAGTTCTTTTGTATTATTCTGTTCCACCTACCTTTTTTAAAATGAATTGGAAAGGACTTTCTAGTCTGCAGGAAAGCCAAATTTTAACCAATAACAGAGATGAACAGGGTAAAGCACTACAGCTGCTCACCCATATTTTCCCCTATTATTTTAATACAGAAAGGATACCGTCCTGCATAAATTAGTGTTTCTGGATCAATATCATCATCATAGGCATTCAGAGGAACTAGTTTTCTGTTGACTGGATCAAAAACCAACTGATAAAGGAACGTATTATTAGCTCGTGTAAAACCTTTTATGTATTCTTCTGATACTGTTATATTCATCTTCAAGTACTGACCCATTTTCTTAATAACCTGTTCAAGGACAAAAGATACACTTAATTGCTGTAATTGTTGCATGTAAACAGATAAAAAACAATACTTCGCCTGTCTTCAGAAGCCTCACTCCAAAATCTTCAGATTTTTAATCATACAAAATTTGCTTTTAGCAGAATATACAGAAGAGTAGGAATACACAACAGCATTTCCAGAAAAGCAACATAAAAACTTGACTTTTTTGTTTAATTCTTAAGCATTTTTGTCATAAATCTTAACCATTTGTCATATGATGCAGAATGTGCATCCTGTCAGGGGCAGAGAAAGTAGAAAGGGAAGAGAAGTCCTGTGCATTATTTTCCCACCTTCAAATTGTTTAATATCACATCAGTAGTATAATTCAACTATTCACATGGAGTTTTTGCACAACAAATAAATACAAAATCTGAATAGAAATAAGGAGCATCTGCTTTTGATGAATAAGCCTGTTATACTGCGGGACACAGTGTGCCCTCTTCTCAAAATAAGGCACTAGTTGCTAAAAGATCAGTTGTATTTCAGCAATGTGCCCTACCTCCAAGTCAATTTACTTCTCTCAGAAGTAGAAATTCTGACTGGCACTGTTGGACTAGTTTTTACTTTTTGACTCATGACTTTCTAACACTTGCATAGTAATTGTCATGTGATTCATCACTGCTAAGTGATAATCTTTTCAAATAATGCAATCTTGGAGCTTTGCTTAAAGTTAGCTAAAAATATGGGTAGAATGAAAAAAAAAGTTTTTCTTTTTACTTTCATGGATTCTAACTGAACTTATTGGGTTGGAGGGTTAATTGCTTACCTACTTCAGTATATTTTATTAAGCATATAATAACTTCAACATGTGGATAAGTTTAGCTCAGCAACTTTCTCAAGCACAGTAAAATACAAAAAAAAAAAAGTTTTCCCCGCTTCAAGGAGATGCTAAAAATTGTTCAGATGTTTTCAAATAAAATGTTAATGTCACATAGATAAATAGATAGACGCTCCTAAAAAGGCAATACACCAGGCTGAATGAAGATTACCTTTATAATATCTGGGTTGTTAGCTAGCTTGAGTAACTTGCATGCTTTAGCTAACCCAATCCCATGAATTGATGGGAGGTAGTCACAGCCAGAGAGAATGCACATGTAGCGGAATTTCTCTTCTGTAAACACATTTCCAAGCTGCTTGCAGTTTCCTAGTCGAGATTGATCTATTTCTAGTCCATTCCCAAACTTGTCAATTTTCAGAAACACCTGGAAAAAAGTAAAAACGATCATTTTCACCCACACTTAAAACTCCTTTTTTCATTTATGCACGTTAATTTGCTGCACTTTGCAGAGGCTACTTCACAGAGGCTGTCACTCTTCCCCATTTTCCTTATTTATTGGAAAAGAGTAAATCCATCTATGACAAAGCATTTAGCAACTGTGAAATCTGCTTTTAAGATATCAATAGGAGGTAGGGGACATTTGTATTTTTTTTTCATACCTTTTTACATCCAAAAGCTAAAAGATCAGAATCTTCTGTAATTATGGCTTGAACCATGCCAGTCTTATTAAGATAAGCCAACTGAGCATCAGCTTCGTAAGGAGCAACAATACAATCAATTCCTTGGGCTCGTGCAGCCTGCATATGACCAAGAAGCATAAAAACTTTATTTTTTAAAAAACTGTTATCTTAAGACATGTGGAAAGAACTTCTACCTCAAAACAGTTCAACTTAATTTTGTGGTGAAAAGCACAGAGTTTATCAAAAAGGTTAATAAGGTTCCCCTTAAACAACTTCATATTCATGGCCAAAAGTTTGTAGCAGTGTAAATCTACAAATATTTTCTTACAAAAAACACCTTTTCTGTGCTAGTCTAAATCTATAGACACTGCATCTGACTACAATTGCCAGCTTCAGAATCCTGTCAGTTATACGCTGAACAAAGAAAATCACACTGGAACAAATGTAATTTTGTATTTTCAGAGACCCTATGACAGCAGCAGAAAGATAGGGAAGAACTGCTGGAAGAGCTTTTAAGCAGCCAGTAATCTTTCTACAGTCTATTCTCAGGAACCACCTTATGGAAGAGAAGGTGCTGCATTTTATTTTTCAATGGGGTAACTCCAGAAGATATTTAAAAAGTGAGTTTATGGTTTTATTTGGCAAGTGATCATCATTTACACAATTGGGCATAACAAATCTGTAGAAAAGTTGACTTTAGTGAACCGTGCTTAACATAATTCATGGTGAGCAATACATTTTTAAGTTAAGCAAGTGGAGACAATGCTACTTTTTCAAGGAGTAAAGAAAGGAATCCTACTTACTGCATATTTTCTTAAAACTGTCGATCTGAACATTAGCAACTTACTTTAATAACTTCACGAGCCATATCATGGGTAACATTGACACTGCGCCCAAAACATTCCCTAGCTTCTGACAGTTTTCCCTCACGAAGTAGCTGTTTCCCCTTCAGAAGATTGGCTTGACGCTTCCTGCGGGATTAACAAAAATAAAGAAAAGAAAGTGTTTAACCAGCGAGCACTTCAAACACTTCACAAACTTGTTCTACTACTGCCTAATACTCCAAATATAAGAATAACTGTAAATCCAGAAAAAGGCTTGGACGGGCATGTTGAAATAGATAATCAGAAAAGAATGACAATTCAGGAAAAGAAATCAGCAATGAAAAAAAGAGATGTGTATTCTCAGGATAGAGGAAAAGAGATTTAAATTAATCTGGGAGCATTTGACATCAAATATTGGCTTGGGGGTAAAAAGGCATTATTTACCTCATTTTAAATATCAGAAATTGTTCTGACTGAAGAAGACATGTCTCATGAGATTTATAAATAAAAACCACTTTAATAAAAAAATCAGCAGACAGCTTCATGAGATGTCCCATTGTAAATGAGTCCTATACCAAAGGAGATGGTGTTAAATTAACTATAATGAGAAGAAATATTCTTTGTGTCCAGAAAAGACACAAGAGCTCAGAGAAAGAAGAGGATCATGAGGACATGTCAGCTGAAAACCTTTAACTCTACACATTACAGGAACTAATGCTCAGAGCTTTACTTCCTTCCTCTTCCTTTCATTTGAGAAGTACTGTTCTATTTTTGGAATAAAACCTCTAAGAACAGTCTGAATGATTTAAATGTAAATGAAATAACACAGCAGTACATTGTAAGAAAGTTTAACAAAGATTATTGCCTCACTGAAGCTTTGAGTTTTTCAACATTTTGAAATTGAGTTGAGGTGTTAAACACGCTGCCTTGCAAATTAATACATTTCAGTACTTACTCTCTACGGGCCTTTTCCACTTCCTTTTTAGAAGGTAGGGTGCATCCATCAAACACCAAAATTGGCTTAATTCCAAATGACAGGAGCATATCAACAAGTTTCATGCAGAAAGTTACATAACTGTATTGGCAACAATAAAAAGAAGTGTTTAGCAGTAATATTTATTTTTGAAGTCTGTTGCATACGCTCTATTTGCAGGAAGGACAAATGGGACATATTATGAGGTGCTGACTCCAGCAGCACAAAAAGAATTAAAAATGAATTATTATTAAGAAGGAAATGTTTCATTTCTGAATTCAAATATTTGACACCCTTCTACACAAGATGAAATAAGAACAAGTAGAATTCAGTTGGACTTTGCTACACAGCTTAGGAATCAAAGTTTCTTTCAAAAGCCAAAATGTTCATTTTCATTAAAAAAAAAGAAACAAGAGCTCATGTCATTTTTTAAAACTTACACAAGCCTCACCTAAGCTCTAGAGCTGGAAGTGAAATACGACCACAGTTTGTGTTCATATCCATCCCAAAATAACAATATTGTTAAGTGAAATTATAGAATGAGTTAGAGAAAAGGAAAATACTGTTACTAAAAAATATCATAAATCGATTATGCAAGGCACAATATGTAGAGCCCTGTGTATCAGGGCTTTGTGCTTTGTGGCACAGCAGTATACACAGGCTAGCATTAGGTACAAAGCAGTTGCTACAAATATTGCATTTGGAACATGGGAGCTTTGGCTACGGAATCTCAGCAGAGAGATTAGGTTATCATTGGGATAGTGACATACTGGGGGAAAAAAAAAAGCCTGCAAACCGCTGGTGGGTTAATGGGAAAAAAAAGATAGTGTAGACTTCTCCAGCAATTTCTTGAACATCTTCTTTGCACAGTTGGCAATTTGTTTATTTAGTCAATACATTCATTTCCAAACAGCACAAGACCTAGAAGAATGAATGCAGAGACAACAGCTAACACATGGGAGGGACGGAGGGACGGAGGGACGGAGGGACGGAGGGAAGGAGGGACGGAGGGAAGGAGGGACGGAGGGAAGGAGGGACGGAGGGAAGGAGGGACGGAGGGAAGGAGGGACGGAGGGAAGGAGGGACGGAGGGAAGGAGGGACGGAGGGAAGGAGGGACGGAGGGACGGAGGGACGGAGGGACGGAGGGACGGAGGGAAGGAGGGACGGAGGGAAGGAGGGACGGAGGGAAGGAGGGACGGAGGGACGGAGGGACGGAGGGAAGGAGGGACGGAGGGAAGGAGGGACGGAGGGAAGGAGGGACGGAGGGAAGGAGGGACGGAGGGACGGAGGGACGGAGGGACGGAGGGACGGAGGGACGGAGGGACGGAGGGAAGGAGGGACGGAGGGACGGAGGGAAGGAGGGACGGAGGGAAGGAGGGACGGAGGGAAGGAGGGACGGAGGGAAGGAGGGACGGAGGGAAGGAGGGACGGAGGGAAGGAGGGACGGAGGGAAGGAGGGACGGAGGGACGGAGGGACGGAGGGACGGAGGGAAGGAGGGACGGAGGGAAGGAGGGACGGAGGGACGGAGGGACGGAGGGACGTTCAAGCAAACAAAGCCGCGATCCGCCGCGGGCCCGGGCCCCGGCGCCACTCACAGGTCGGTGGGCTCTCCCCGCGCCAGCCGCTCGGCGCACGCGTACGCTCCTTTGTGCAGCCAGCAGTAGGTGTCCACGGCCACCGCCTGCCCGCGGTACTTCCGCACGTGGCAGGGCTCGGCGGCCTCCTTGAGGAAGGGCAGCAGCCCCGCGATCCCCATCCTGCGCCGGCAGAGGAGCGCGTGAGCCCCGCGCCAGGCCGCGGAGGCGCCCGGGCCCGGCCCGGCTCCCCCCGCCGCCCGAGCGGGGCGCCGCGACCCCGCAACCGCCCCCGCCAACGGCCGCCGGGCGCCCTCCCTCCCCAGGGATAACGGGTCTGGGGGGAGCAGGGTCGCCCCGCCGCGGTGACCGCGCCCCTACCTCGCTCCGGGGAAGGGGAGGCGGCGGCAGCGCCCGCTCCGTCTGGCCCGGCCCGGCGCGGCTCGGCTCGGGCGCGGGGCGCGTTCAAGCCGCGCGCGCTCCGGCCCTGGCCCCGCCCCCGCCCGGCGGACTACGAGTCCCGGGAGGCGCCGCGCGGCGCGGCCGGGGCGGGGCGGGGGCTTCTCCCGGGTGGAGGCGGTGCCGGCGCCGGAAGGAGGCGGTGGCGGCCGTGGCCGGCGGAGCGGAGGAGGGAGGAGGGAGGAGGGAGGAGGGAGGAGGGAGGAGGGAGGAGGGAGGAGGGAGGAGGGAGGAGGGAGGAGGGAGGAGAGAGCCGGGGCGGCGGCCTTGGGGGGTGAAGGGGCCTGAGAGGATCGCGCTGCTCCCCGCCCAGCGCAAGGGCTGAAACGGCGCCGCGGCCGGGAAGCGCCGCGTGCCACCGGCTGGCTCAGCCCTGCTGTCTCGGCAGCGCATGGAAAGAATAAAATCCCGTTCCCTTGTGGCTAATACGTGCCTTTTTGTGTCGTGTTTGTGTCCGCAGGGCCCCATGGTGCAAATTCGCTATAACCACTAACCCTCATGGTCAGCATCCTGGAAGAGGGTGTCATCACTGTACTTAGCATTTATTTTCAGTTCTTTCTGTCCGGGCTGGCTGGTCACATCTGTACCCTGGTAGTTTTTCTGGCGGTTGTGAACTAGATAAAGAAAACAGGACCTCCCACACGACTGAATATGTTTGGTGCTTATCACAGTGCTTACATGTAAAGAAGCCAAACACCTGTATGTAAAAATTCTGGAGATCTAAGTAGAGATAAGAACAGGGAACATAAATGTCACTTCTGTACTCTTGTCAGTAAAGAATGATAAACTGTGAGCCCTTTCTGAAATTACTCTTCATAGTGATGACTTCAGGGAGTTGATCAGTCTATCCCAGCAACGTATCCATGACATGCTGCAAAGGCAGGTATATGTAATAATGGACATAAAAACTATAAATGTTAAAATGTATTGGAATCAAAAGGTGCCATCGGATTTTGGATGCTACAAACTGTTGGATGCACCTCACCCAGTGGCACAGGGAGAGTGGGAATAGGTCACGGGCTGCAAAGGCAGAGGTGAGGGATAGATGTGGTAGCAGTGAAGGCCTGGGGCTAATGTAAGCATTTGTGCCCAAAGTATTTACATGTTTTTGTAATTATTTATATTTTTAAAAGCCCTGAATGTCCATACAGAAATTTGAAGTGGTGCACAAAAGACTTTTTAAAAACAGTCTGCACAAAATAGAGGTACTAGTAACACTTCTGTTGTGCAGATCTAGTTATATGTCATGAATGGGATCAAGTGCAACTTAACTGCTGTTAGTGAGCTCCCTGTTTGACACATAAGCCACAGGAAACTGCAATTTGGTAACCAGCTGCAGGCACCACAGACTAAGAGAACAAGGGATCATTACAAGGCCAACCTTAATAGTAACACACACACTGCAACCTAGAGGAGTCCCAGGTTGATCTTTGTTCTGATTTTTCTTACCCTCACGACATCCAGTCTTTCCTAATGAGAAACGTGGTAAATAATGGTAAGAGATAAAGAAAGACAGCAAAGGAGAGACTATGCATGCAGTACTAGATTATGCAAAATTTTATTCTCTCTGCAAAAACCTGCATGGCTATTTTATTTTTTGAGCTAGTGTTCAGATCAGCTTGGAGGCTCCTGGAATGGATGCATGTTTCTAGCTGCAAGTATTGGGGTCATTGGACCAGAGGGCTTGCCAGCACTCTAGAACAGATTTATCACTGCACTGCAATAAAAATTATTTATTTTCTGAAATAATAATTTGAAAAAGCATTAACTTTAACTGCTTTATTCAGCTGCTGCTAGTAGAGGTCTGGCAAGCTGGTGATTGAATCCTGACTAGACACACGTTGTCTCCATTTTAAAAGAGATGGAGAAACCTTGACCCTGGCTTGAAGGGAAAACGTGATAGGGATGCAGAAGGATCAAACAGTGCTTTCCTTAATTGAAATTTCACATAGGTTGAAATTTTGGTTCATTTGTAGTTACAGGCAGGAAATCAGTCATTCCTGTGTATAAGACCATTCCTAAGCAACATGAAAATCTGTGAACTGAATATACAGTTTTCCTTGTTTCTATCCATACGGTAGATGTCCATTTCGACCTCATGAAGTAGCATTTAATTCCCCATTTCCCACCACAAGTAGAAACTATCAGACTGGCTCATCCTCAGGTGACGGATCGATGGATCCTCAGGCTTCTGACAGAGCCAGCCTGCTGTGGGAATGAAGAAAACAGGAATAATACCAGCCTGGGGCTGGCCAAAGCACACTGCCTTCCCCGCATGAGGGCCTCTGCCAGTCGAGTTAACCACAACACAAGCCAACCTGAGGTCTTTGCTGGAAAGATTTCAAGCTAGAACTGAGAAGTAGAATGTGTGGAATAAAATGATGAGCAATTGACTAGACTTTTTACTTTGAAACATGTTATAAAGTTTCTTTTTCTTGTTAGTTAGCAAGAAGTTATGCTTGCTTTAGTTGAAAATAAAATTAACAGTGAAAATTATATCTAGGATGATATCTACCAGACAAGAGTTTGTTTTATGGTTTGCCAGTGTGAAGTCTGTATAGTTATTTCAATATTTTGGTTTTGTTACATGGATGACTCAGTCAGCAGGGCAAAAAAACAATGTTTCCAAACAGTGGACAACCTTGATTTAAAACCAAATTTTGAAAAAGAAGTATATTTGAATTATACCTTCTTAAGAAAAGTGTGTGTGTGCTGAAAAATGCATAGAAATAATTTAGTGAGAGTGACAACATAAGCGGTCTTAAAGCTAAAAATGTTCATTAAATTCCTCCTCACTTTCTTTTCCACTCCATGATTCTGTCTGTATTTGACATGCTCCAGAAGTTTTAAATTCAATTGCAATTACAATTCCATTTGAATTATGATCATTTCTCTTAAAGAATGTTTTTTTACATCAGTTCTGATATTTCTCGTTCCCTCAAACTGTTCTGTTCATGGTGAAAACAATAACCAAAGTAGACAATATAATATATCAGTATCATTTAAAATGTCATGTGCAATTCAATTACATCTGCTTTTGACCATTTTGTGTAGATTACATTAAAAATAGTTGTAAGGTAAACCTCAGACTCAGAAGCACCGGAGCCAAGGAACATTAATGAAAGAAAGCCAGAAACACAGAATTATTGTCCAGCTCAGGTTTTCCTCTCCAGTTCCTCATTCCTGATAGCTTGGAATTGAAGATGTGACATGATTTATGTCAAATCTTTGAAAGCTGGAAGTAGATTTTACAGTAGATTTATGAGGCATCTGAGATCATCACACTCATACAACCTGATCCCTGTGTTTTGGGTCTTTTACAAATAAATGATGCAAAGTTGTTCACCTTTTTAGATTTTCCCCTAAACATCTCCAAGTATATTTGTTGTATCTATTAACATTCAGTTTATAACAAATGGCTTTAATGAAATTATCTGTGACATCTTTCATTATGTTTCATAATTTCTGTGAAATGTGAAGTTACATACAACAAGTTAAAGGATTTGTTTTTTTCAGAGTTATTTTGACTAATATAGGCAAGAGATACAGCTCTTCAAGCTCAACAATGTCTCCTGGAAGGAAGAGGTAAGATTATAATATCGTGAGTTATTTAAAGAACAGTAAAATATGTAAGTATAAGCATGTAAATATGTTGTGCAAGCATACACCTTTCCTTTAACGAACAATGGAGCATACCTGTATAATTTCCTGAAATACCAGCTGAAGCCTGGAAGCATCGTGTCCCTATAGTTAGGAACAACATGATGTATTGTTTTCTGTAATATGTACAAACTTTTCTTTAACAAGTACCTTGTGTGCCTGGAGGATTTCATAAATCAGAAATGACTGTACTCAATCCCTATCATGTTTAACTTCCTTGAGCAGTTTCGTAATAGTGACTGGCAGAATACCTTACGAATAGATCTGGAAAAACGAAGTAGGAGCAGAAACATCCCAGTCATTTCATTTTAACTTCAAGTTGACAGTATTCTGCACTATAAATGAGAAATGACATTCTCTTGGAGAAGACAGTAGAAGCTATTCTTACACTGAGCTGCTAATAAGCTGTTTATATCCTAAAAGAATTTTGGAAACAGGAGCTAAATTATCATCCCCTTTCTTTTTTTGAGACTACTGGGATTACCAGGTACATTTTTGCTTTTGTTTTTCTCCAGGTTGCATTGGTTAAATTCCTCCTCCAATTCATCAGGTCGGCTGTGATTCTGACTGTATAAATTGCAATTTGAAACTTTCTGCTACAGATAGATGTCAGGGAAATAAATGTGTGGAAAAACAATCACAGGTGTTTAAAGTAGGGTATCTAGCTGGTAGCTCGAGTTTCTCTGTCATTCAGATATCCTGATAAATATATCATAGGCGATTCTTAGATATTTGAGGGCAGTTTGCATTTATGAGTACAGGACACAACTTAAATGCAAGAGTGCATCACTTTTCCTACAGAAGAGCAAACTGAAGCCTACAGGGCAGGCATTTCTCATGACAGTAAGATTTCAGTAAGATCACAGAAAGATTTCAACAGCTGAGATTGTACTGGAACTCCACTGTTACATGCCTCTCTCCTCTCTGCCAATCAGTTTCTCTGGACAAGCACCAAAGCTGATCAGAGGAAGATTTTGCTAAATTTTGAGAGCCTATGTAGGGAATCTGCTATTCCTTGGACAAGTACAGCAGCAGTAGCTGGTGTGAATAATGTGATCTTTAAGTTTTGGATGGCTTTGTATTGTCATAGCTTCATACTGAATTTGGTGACATCAGGGTGCGGTTATGCTGAAATCATTAGCATTTCTACCAGAACCATTCCACTTCTGGAGCCCAAGACCTTTATGTCTCTTCCCTTGTTTATGAAGATGCTCCTGTTTATGGAGATGCTCCCTTGCTACCACAGATAGTGACTGTAATTCTCTACACCTGCAGGGCTCTTGCAGCACAAGCAGAAGCAGGACAGTTCCCACTTGGTGAATTTGCACAGGAATGACTCCCTGCCTTTGGCTCTGAGAATTGGCATGGGAGCAGCCGCAGCTCAGACAGGGAGGCTACACAGCTTCCTCACTGCTCCCTTGGCATATTCATATTTCATTCACCGAACTAAAATGAATAGTCAAAGTCTCAGTGGAATCTCAGTAGAGTCTCTTTATAACTAAAAAAGACCCCTGTAGATTCCCGACAGAAAGGATAGCTGGCCAAATGAGCTAAATGACTCTAGAGGTACCTTTTTCTCAACACAGACTATAGACAAGGAATGGGCTCACTGGACTTAGACAACTAATCTTTGCACAGCTAAGGTAAAGCAAAATTAATTTTGTCCCACTATGCACCACAATGGACTAGGACTTCTTATAGACTTTTAGGAAATTTCCTTCCTTACAGAAAGTTTTCTGGAATTGTCTTCATGATATAGATTAAAGTACTCAAAATCTTGCACTTTGCTGAAGCTCCCAGTCAGATCATCAGCTATCATGGTAACTTAATGACAAAGACCAGAAAATAGTATTACCAGGTTCCTGGTTTATATTATTTTTTACCCAGAATTTCAAGGAATTCCTTACTGTACTTATTTTAGTATCAGCACTTGATAACTTTCGATAACTTCTACTTCAGAGTATGACTGTCAGTTCATGTCAGTTCATTAAATTGATTTAATAAATTTTTTAGAAAAGCAAAATTTGATTACTGTCCGGTAGGTGGCAGTGTTACATTTGCTGCACCCTTGATCTGCCCTTTTATCGAACCTTGCATTTACAGACAGTGGATTTTCACTTTTCACTTTTTTTTTTTTTTTAAAGCTCACCTAAAAAGAGGAGCTTGAATACATATGCACAAGCAAACTCATATACACACACATACTTACAGGAAGTATAGAGGAAGATATCCTTAAAACTATATTTAGTTGCACAGGAAATGCTTTTCGAAAGGTCTTCATATGAATATACCTCACTGTTAGTAAAGTCATTACAAACCTGGATTATATACTTAATATTTTAAGTGCTATATTCTTTAGTCAGTCCAGGCTGAGAGCAAGATTTGAGTGGTATCTCACTTAGGAGCTAGGTCTGTAAAACTCCTTTTGCTATTCAGATCTCTGTCACTACTAGAAAACAGAAGAGAAGCCACATTAATTTCCTGTGTTACAACTGTGTGTACCTTGATTTCCAGAGGGTTAGCATCTCCAGTTCCCAACTGTTTCCAACAGGGCAAACCCAGTTCTTACAATCACATTCCAGTGAAGATAAGTGTGAGTACAATTCTGCCATCTCCTTCCTGTGCAAAGGATAATATACTTGCCTGAAATATTTGGTAAGATATGTAACCATTAGCTTCTTCCTGAGAATGTGGTAATTAATAAATAACACACACACACACATATACATACATATAAAATCCAGAAGTGTGTATCTATAAATCTATCTATATTTATATCTATATTATATAAAGATAGCTGTCATATAATACCTTGTGAAACTTTTTTTCATTCAACTGAAAAGGAACAAAAAACTAGTTAAGCAATGTTTGAAGTGAATTGGTTGAGGTTGAGGTTGAATTGAAGTGAGTGGTTGAGTGAGTTGAAGTGAGTGAGTTGAAGTTGAAGTGAGTGAGTATTGAAGTGAGTGGTTGAGGTTGGAAGGGGCCATTAGAGATCATCTAGTTCAACACCTTGGCTCAAGCAGGGTCACCTACAGCACACGGCCCAGTATTGTATCCAGACAACTGTTGAATATCTCCAAGGAAGGAGGCTCTACAGCTTCTCTGGTCAACCTGTTCTGGTGCTCAATCACCCTCACAGTAAAGTTGTTTTTCCTCATGTTCAGATGGAACTTCTTGTGTTTTAGGTTTTATACCCATCCTTTTTACATCCTCCTTTTCAGATACCTATATACATTGATAAGATCCCCCATCAGTCTTCTCTTCTGCAGGTTGAACAGGTCCAGCTCTCTCAGCCTGTCCTCATAAGAGAGGTGCAATCATCTTAGTTGCCCTCTGCTGGACTCCATGTACCTTTTGTACTGAGGAGCCCAACTGGACACAGTATTCCAGACGTGGCCTCACCAGGACTGAATGGAGCGGGAGCATCCCCTCCCTCAACCTCCTAGCAATGCTCTTCCTAATGCAACCCAGGATACCACTGGTCTTCTTGACCACAGGGACACGTTGGTGGCTCATGGTCTGCTTGTCCAACAGGACTCCTAGGTGCTTGGATGATACCTGCAGTGTATCCATTGTTTCCGGCAAATTCGTTTGTATTTCTGTGTGTTTGCACTGAATGGGGAGAGTCTTTGCACAAAACACATTTCTGTGGTAAAGCACCATAAAATCTGACCTTCTCTATAACATACTCTTGCAGAAACCCAAGAGTCTCGGCATCCTCAGAAGGTTTGTGTGAAATAATAAATGCAAATAATAAAAATCATGCTATTTGCTGTGTTCAATGCCAAGATGTCTACAGAAAAACCTTAAACACAGGAGGGTGTTTGCCCAGAAGCGTTGGTAAATCTCCATCTCTGGAGATATTCAAAGCTCAGCTGGACAATGTCCTGAGCAAACTGAGTTGGCTCTGCCCTAAACAGGCCATTGGACGTGATGACCCCCAGCGGTTCCTGCATATCTGCCTTATTTTATGATTCTATATGTGATATGTCTTAATAGAAACATAACCAATTATGCAGTTTGTGAGTTATATACAGCTCTGTCTCCAAATATCTTTAAAAGATGGTCGGGCAGTTTTAACAGACTGATTTAATCATTAACAAGAAATTGCAAAAAGACAAGCAAACTATCACAAATGACAAGAAACATTTGTCAGGGGGTGGGAAAGAAACAGCTGTGTCATCATATTTAAGCCAGAGCCCTGAGGCAAAGGAAACCCAAGTCCTTCTGGGGCAGCTGAACCTGCGAGTGGCTGCTGTTGATTTATTTAATGTAGTGCCGGGCCCCACGCTACCTGAGGTAAGTTGTTCCGAAGCTCCACAGGCAGCCTGTGGTGTGTCTCATGCACAGCCTGTACTGACAAAAGGGCATTTGAACAGTTCTTGCAAACAAGCCTTTGTGTCAACGCTTCTGCTCATGTGGTGAGCTAGCAGGGAAAGGCCTGTATTTTAGGCTAGCCTGGAGAAGCAGGAACTATGTGGGAGCTTGGATAAAAGCTATTTTAAACCTGAAGCTCAAGTAATGGGGATGTGAAAGGCATGAAGATGCTTCTGGAAAGCCTAAAGGTTGATCATGCCCTGTGGGAAAACTGCAGAGCTGATTTCCAGGCAGCTGATTCAGCCAACAAACTTTGAGACCCCAAAACCAGAGGAGAGACGCAGGCTTTTCACACACAGACTCCTCAGTGTGGAGCAGCCCTGTGGATCAAGGTTGTCTTTAAAATCCAGCAGGATGTTGATGTCTGGCCTCACAGAGCAGAAGGATTTTTTTTTTTCAGCATTATTGGATGAAATTGTCCTCTTAGAGTAGAAAACTAATCAAATGTGTTTGGCACTCACTGTGCTTGCTGGTACGAGGAAAATCAGTTTAGGTCTCCATTTCCCTCAGTCCTACTTCCATTTTCTTTGAAAACCATAATACTAGAGTTTTGTTACTACTTTGTGAGTAGCTTGCATACCAGCAGGTACAGAAGCGCTGACTTCATTTATGCAGATGGATAGGTGGGGCAGTAAACAAGCTGGGATAAAGTAAATTGGCTCTTGTACAGGAGACAATCACCTGTGAAGAAGCAGCTTCCAGGCAGCTCCCTGCCCTGCCACATGCTGTCCTGGTTGTGAGAGCCTGTAAGAGGGGTTACAGCAGGGAGCAGAGAGAAACCACCCTTCAGGCTGTCCTTACGGCAGCATTGCGAGGATAGGGGCTAAGGTAGCTCCCTTCCCAGCTCCTTTAGGTTTGAAGACAAACACCTTACAGATTTGTAACACTGCGTTAGCTCTGTATAGCTTCACTAAGCACTAAGTTCATGTTTTTGCTGCTCATGTAAGTACTTCTCTTCTTTGCACTACATGGAGTTAAATTAAAATAGGTTAATCAATAACGGTGCTCAGCATCAGCTCAGCACTCTCATATCTATTTGCAACTGTAAATCCTCTAAAAATCTGTCTTTTGCTTTTGTGTAGGTACTGAGATATTTCATATTGCTGAGTTCTCCAGTGGAAAGCAGAAAACAAAATGTATCTGTTCTTCCTGTGCATTTTATATTTGCCTTTGAAACCCACTGACACTGAGGAGATTATTTTTGGTCAAAATAATTTTATAGAGTATCAAGTGGGCAACATGAGCATGATTCTTTCTGTCCCACATGGTGGGTCAATGGAACCTGAAGACATCCCTGATCGAGATGCTGGCTGTTGGGACGCAAAGACATCCTCTTGTATTTTCTCTCATGACTGCCCCTCTGGAAGCATTCAAGATTTTAATAAGTGCAAGGTACTTACCAATCAAGACAGGTATACCATAGAGGTGGCTCAAGCCCTTGCTGAAGAAATCAGCAAAATAACTGACGGCTTTTATCCCCATATCATTGTAAACCATCTCCAGAGATTCAAGATGGATGCAAACAGGGAAAAAGAAGAAGCCACTTTTGGAGTTCCCCAAGCAGAAAAGGCCTGGGAGGAATACATGGGATTTTTAAGCAATGCAAAATCACAGATGACTGGGGGCCTGATTCTGGATATCCATGGACAAGCACATCCTGAACAGTGGATAGAACTAGGTTACACACTTTCAAAAACTTCCCTCAACTTGGGAGTGTTTTCTGCATCAAATTCCTCTGTTAGACATCTGGCCGATCAGCTTGTCAATGTGTCTTTTGAGACTTTGCTCATGGGGAACAGAAGTTTGGGCAGCTACATTGAAGAACAAAATAAGAGTTACATCTGTGTACCTTCTCCATCCAATCCTAGTCCTAACAGTGGTAACTATTATAGTGGTGGATACATCACAAAGACTTTTGGCTCCCGTACTTCTGGCACTACTGATGCCATTCAGATTGAACTACCCCAGTGGGTTAGGGCAGCTGAAGAACGTCCCAAATTTTGTAAAGCACTAGCACATGCCATAATGAAATTCTGGCAAGCTAACTACTGCAACCAGTACAGCCATGAGGTTCTGCCTGGAAAGAGGATGTCTTTACTGAAGTTGCTTTCTGCAAAATAGCAGTGATCTGGAACAACAGAAGAACCAATACAGCTGGAACATTTATACCTGCAATTGCTTATGGATACTAAAGAAAGATGCTAACCTGCAAAGAAATACAGGAGCATCAACAGACAGAGGAAATCCACAGCTATTACCAACAAACCAGATAACAAACAACTTTGTACTAGATCCAACAGTTAAGAGACTGCCTGAAGATGCGTGCGTATCTCTGGAAATACCACATCTGATATGCTTCTCTGTTCTCAGTTTCTTTCCAGTAGCAACCCTGGTTCTGTAGGATACAATAAACAACTATGCTTATCCTAAACAATTCTGTGTGTTGCAGTGCATTAATACATTATCTACTCACTAAAATGGACTGTCTCTGCTTTTCCTGAGACACTTTGGGGGAAAAAAAGTCAACTGGATAATATGACTGTGTAAAATATTTGGAACTGGGAGCAATTTTTATTTGGTATTTATAAAGCACTAGGATTTGGAGCTCTTCAAGGAAATAATGACACACAATCTGAATTACTTCATGGTTCCCTCCTGAGAGCTTGTACACTGGCTACGTTCAGCATAGGATTGAATACTTAATTTGTTACAGGGAAATATATTACATTAGAGATGTAGCATTCTGCACAGTGAAGAATAAGGTGCCAAGAGTAGAAATGAGTACAAATCAAGTCTTGGAAAATATATACATTTCATAAGGAAAGCCAAAGACAGCTACTAGCAACACTGAAAACAGTGTAACTAGAAAATGAGGATATACAAAGTTCTAGCAGGATACAGGATAAAGAGAAGAATGACTCACTGTCTATTGTAGAGAGTATTCATAAACTGTAATAAAGTGAGATGATCTTACAGTCAGAGTTAATACTTTTGTTCCAACCGTAAGTAGGGGCAATAACAAAAAGAACCTCTTACACAATTTTAAGATATCACACATGGATTTTTTATAGGCGCTCTCTGAACCCAGACTGTTCATTTTTAATGAATCTCTGAGGACGAGGTAGGCTTCAGTAACTGGAAGAAACCTGATGTGACTGTCTTTCAAAGGAAAACAGGACTCAGGGAATTGCAGGAATATTAGCTTTTGTATGTTACTGGTAAATCCTGGGAAGGATGAAGAAGATGCAAATAGTAAATAGTTAACAGATTGTGGTTTATCTGCTGTCACTTGGTTTGTCAGACAAATTTGGTCATATCAAACCTGATAATTATCAGCTGGTTAGGGCGAAAAAACACCAGAAAAAAAGATACTGAACTTTTTCTCCACAGAACAGTGGAGCTGTTCTGCTCCACTTCACCAGTTACATGGATTACTCTGTGTATTACTAAGGTGATGCACTTGAGAAACAACTTGTACCTTTAGCCACAGGAAGATGACAGGAGCTCTCCAATATGTGTCATGCCATGTCAGAGAGTGGGACGCTGTTTGGGAATGCTGAAATGCTAGAAGGAAGATGGGAAGTCATGATAGATAATTAATCGAACATAAGCTCAGCCCATACTCTTCGAGCTAAGAAAATGGACATACTCTTTGAAATCATAAGCAAGGAACTAACAAGCAAAAAACAAAGGGCATTTTAACTCTGTTTTTTATCTGTTATAGGACTGTGAGTATAAAATTGAGTTCTGAGGCAGACACTTCAGAAAAGATACCTGCTGTGAGAGAAAGATCTCAGAAAGTTATATAATCATTAAAGTAAAAAAGTAAACAGAGCCTGATCATTCTGCAATTTCTTATACATATACATAAAATATATGTATATCAGTAATCCGTAAGGCGTTTTTTTAGTGCTTCAAGAAGCAGCATGCTTGTTATCTTTAATACTGAAAACCTTCTTTATCCACAGCAGCAGTACAGCATTCATGCAAGCATCGGTTTACATCTGTATCCCTTAAAGCTGATTTGGTCACTTGAAGAGGCCCAGGAATCAGGCGCTGCTCCATTCCAAACTGGCACTTGCTCATTCTTGATGGGAGAAGTATGCAACAAGGTTGTCATTTAAAGGAGTCTACCCCAGGTTATCATCCTTAGTAGTAACACTGAAGAACACCGCAGATGTATATTATCATCTGCGATACAGCGTTTACTGGGCCAGGAACGGAAGATCTGCATATGTTTTGGTAAGCAGTCTCTGTGACTGCCTCAGCGGAGCCTTTTCACAGCCTCAGATCTCCTCAGAGCATTTCCCTTTGGTAGTTTGAGTGTCTCCTTGCTCAGTGTATTTGAATTTATAACTATTATACTGAAGTCTCACCAAGCACGGCATGGGCAGCCCTAGTATCACAGCAAGTCTAAGGCTTCTTCTAAGCGACTCGAGCATCATGATATCATAATTTAGGTCACAAAGGACCCAAAGGATCTCTGAAAATCACCAAATTCAGTGCCCTTCTCAAAATAGGTCCAATAGGATTCAGTTGCTCAGGCCTGCGTCCAGTTAAGTCTTGAACTCCTTCAAGGACAGAGATTCCACAGCCATTCTGGGCAACAATATTTGACTAGCCTCAGGGTAAAAAAAACAGACTAAAAACCTAATACCTAATCATAATATTCCATATTCCAACTTGAGTCTGTTACCTCCTGTCCTACCACATCTCGAAGAAGACACTATCTCCATCTTCTTTGCATCCTCCTCCTCTCAGGTAGTTGTAGAAACCAATGAGGTCTCCCCTCACCCTTCTCTTCTCTAAGCTGGACTGGACAAGTTCTCACCACCTCATCTTATGCATCATGTTCTTAAGTCCCCTGACCCTTTGGGCGGCCCTCTGTCTAGCATGCCAATATCCTTCTTGTGCTGGGGAACACAAAACTGAACACAGTACTCCAGGTGCAGTCTTACAAGTGCCAAATCATTTCACTGGATATGCTGGCAATATTCTTACTAATGCAGCCCAGGCTGCATCTGGCCTTCTTTGCTGCAAGGGCATATGTTCAACTTGTTCACAAGGACCCTCAGACCCCCTTCTGCAGAGCTGCTTCCTATGTTTTAATGGATTTGCTAGAAGCAAACATTCCCTAGATGTTAGTCTATGCCATCTGTGAAGTCTAACAAATGTCCCCTCTGTCCTTGGAACGGAAAATAATAGATATTCAGGATACTAAAAGAACTGGTATGTGAATTAAACGGTGTTGCTGAAGTTCTAAAAACAGAGCAATTCAGAACAGAAATAGCACCTGCCTGAATGCTTGTGACTATTACTTTCAGTACATGCAATTTTCCTTGACTGCAGTAACTGCAGATACTTGGAGGATTTCACATGGCAGAAAAAAAAAGCAGCCAAAGGTGCTGAATGGGACCACAATTGTTGCTGGTGTCTGACTATGTCTTGTGATTCTTTTCTTAAACAAATGCAATTGCTGCAAAACACAAGACAACATTTAGTTGCAAAAATAACATTTACTAATATAAATAACTACTAACTGAACACCACACTTCTTGTCATAGGTATTTCTTTCTTAGGGAAGAAGCATTAGAGAAGACAGAAAAAAGATTTTCAAACTTTTTCCATCCTTTGCTTATTTAGGAAGAAAAAGACACATTTTTTTTTTCTGGTCCCTTAGTGCAATACATTTGTAATCTATATTACAAATATATTCTAGTTGCCTCTTGTCCTATCACTGTGCACCTCTGAGAAGAGTCTGGCTGTGTCATCTTATACTCAAGTGAGTATATGAAGTCCTGCAACAGGGAGCTTAGAACTGGACACAGTACTATAGATACTCAAATATGTTGATGCAGATTTCACATGCTAGCAGGTATGGTTTCTGGCAACAACTATGTCATGGGAAACTTTTTTTTTGACTTGAGTGTATCAAAGCATACCTCTCTACCAAAACCTTGTAGATCAACACATGTTGGTCCTTACCTATAAGAGTTCATGTGTAGAATTCCTTTTGATCCAAATTTTTTAGTGGTAATTTCCCATTTGGATTAAAAAGTCCATGGCAAAGTAGCCAGAAAGAATAGACAAAAATTCTGGGGAATTTCTCTCCTGAAGTTTCATAAACTGTCTTCTTGCAGGTAACTGGCTTTGGGAAGTCACTAAGTGTATTTATATATGTATATGTATGTATATGTATATGTATGTATATGTATATACATGTATTTATAGTGTCATCCAGAACTACCCCTTCCTGCAGTTTCTCCTGGATCTAGACTGTCCTTCTGAGCAGAAAATGCATAATGTGTTTTGTTGAAAGATGTCACTTGTTCCTGCTCTGTGCATTCCTGCAAATATGGGGACAGAAGGCAGATTGCTCCAGTAAGCCCCTCCACATTTAATATCCCAAACAGATTTTTTCCACATTCTTTTGGTGGCCTGTCAAGCATACTTAACAAAAAAATCTAAATGTATTCAAGAAGAAGACATTTGTCTTCCCGGCCCATGTCCAAGGACACCAGAGCTCGTGAAACATGAAGAAAGGTTAGAGCAGTAGCTCTGGAATAACATTTCTTATTCATTAGAGAAGTCTGCATGGCTAGCAAGACAAGCATTTTTGCAGGCTTATAAATCTGAATCTTTAAGTAGTTAATAGGAGCAAGATGCTTTTCTTTCTTATTAAACAAAATTGTTAAAAAAGAGCTGTTGTGTGAGTATCTTTTGTTATAACATACATAAGCCTTATTAGATTTTTTTTTTCTGCACGAAAGACTGGAATATAGGTAAACAGTCATGTTCTGCATGTTGTGCTTACTAATGAAATGTTAAATATGAGATAAAAAATCAGGAAAATTTTTGAAAAGAGGAAACTGCTAATCTACTTGCCTGAAGAGGGATATTATGTTTATTTATCTTGATGCTGTTCTTCAATGAGCTCTGGCTCCATTTTCCATTCAGTGCGACTGGAGCTTTCAGTGTTGTTCCACTCATAACCTTAACAAAACAAATTATGAAATTTCATGACATAATGGTTCAAGTATATAACCGTTTTGTAACAATACAGACAACAACTGTTTTTCATGTATGTATCCCACAGCAAAGAATAAAGTCTGATCTCCTTTTACTGTAAATCCACTGCAGTGCCATTCATGGCTTCAGTTCAGTTGCTCCCAATTTGCCAAGGCACAAGACCCCTGCATTTTGCTTTTTTTCTTCGAGGAAGAACAAAACACAGATTTCCAAGACACATTAATGGCAGAAGAATATCGTATGTGCTGATTATTTGAACGCTAACAGGATATAATAAATCCTGAGTTCTCTTTCATTGGGTTATTATGAATGAGATACTCTGCTTCTACTCTGCTGCTTACACAAGCACTGTCACATACTTTTGAATATATAGTATCCTATTCATCCTGCCTGTCTTCAACATCTAAAAATTAGAAATCTCATCCAAGCTAACCATCCAGATTCTCTCTATAGGGAGAAATCAGAACCTCTGCAAGGGGTGATTCTTTCCATTCTATAATAGGCAGGGTACTCTAAGCTGTGGATGTGCTGATCTATTTCCATGGCAGGAACCTAAAATCCCAGCTAGACTGTTCACAATAAATCATATCAATATCATAAATGATATGCACTTACAGTAACCAAAACTTTGGGCAGTTAAGAATCAATATTCTTTGGACTGAAAAGAGTAAGCAAAAAGGTAATGATACGTAGTTCAGCAGAATAAGTAAATGGTTGCAGTACTCACTGGGTAGAATACTCTCTTCAGCTGGGCTTCCCAGCTATTGCCAAAAGGGGAATGGAGTTGGGTAGGTAGCAACACAAGCCATGTCAAAAAAACAAATTGAGCAGCAGAGAGTTAACAGTAGAAAGTCAAAGCATGTGACTTTAAACATTTGCTAATGCTAATGGCGTTTGCTTTATCAATGCCACTGCTAAAGATAGACTTGTGTTTACCTCATATATAGGAATAGATCCAAACACCACACCAGCCTCTTTTTTTCCAGTCTTGAAACTTTCCAAAGGTTGTCTAAGAATCTGAACACAGGAAAAAAAAGTCAGTTCATTACTAGCTAAAAATTAATTCAGAAATGTTGACAAATATTACTTCTATTATTGAACTATATGATAACACTCATGTTATCTGAAGAAATGTATGTATTATGTATGTAAATGATTATGTAGAGAGATTGAGGTTTATGCACAGGTTTCCTTTGTATCACATAAAGACTGGAAAATTTTAATCAAAAATTAGAAGGGGATCAGTCTTCTGCTATAAAAAATGTGCAATTAGCAAAATTTAAACTTTCCAAGGAACACAAAATCAAGGTAGTTAATAGCAAAATGATTTTTATCACCTATGTTGCATCTAGTTTTAAACACTTGCATAGGTTTGTCAACTATTAGCACCTTGCATAAGCTCAATATAGGAATCACTTTCAGGGAACTTGTCAGATTTGGTGGATGCATGCTGTTAGAGGACAGTGGAGTCTAGCCAAGGATAATAGAGTAGACACTCCTTTGCAGATGACAACTTCATCTTAGGGCAGTCAGTCATTCTCTTGGGCTATGCAAATCAAGAATGCTTCAGTTCATGCTTCAGCTGCCAGTTAGGAAAGAAATAGATGAATTAAAAGGCATTTCTGCTGTAAGGTGTAGAAAACCTTGAAGCTGTGAAAATTCTTCAAATACTTTGATAGTTCATTCATTCTCACATGAAATAGGAGACTTAATAAGGTAATAGGTACCTGCCCTTATAGACAGGGCAGGAAAGGTAACTGTCCTAAGATGATGTAGCAATGCTTTCACCTGGGAGGGCAATTCATAATCCACTGCAAGCAAAAAAAAAAAAAAAAAAAAAAAAAAACTCCTCAAGCATTAAATACTGCAAAGAATTCTTGTTTTCATCAATGCTGTAAATACAAGTTTTGTCGGAAACAGTACATTGTAAAGAAATTTTCTAGTTAATTTTTTTTCACATTCATTCTAAATACACAGCTGAGTGTACTGCAATATTTTAAGAAACACCACATCTTCTGTAATGTAAAACATTCCTCAGTGAACCCATCGCAGTTTCTGTCAGTTTTGAGCATGCTGGCTTCAGCATGATATGCCAACTGAATTACACTGAATTAGTGAGATGCTCCAGATATTTACAGAGCTACCGAAAATCACACCTCTAGGCAGAACTACAAACTAAAGTCTATGGATTTGTTCCTCTTTAAGGGAAATGGAAGCAAATCAATCCTTTTTTGTTGTTGTTTTCTCATTGACAGCCTAATCAGAAAGGAATCCACCACTAATGTGTCTGAACATGCAAGTATTTTGTATTCTGATGTTTTCAGTGAGTCCTCTTTTCAAATGACTAGGAAAAGTAAAACCTGAAGTACAACCCAACTCTACTGACTTTCCCCACAGTGTGCTGAACCACCTCATTTTACCAGAAGAACACGGAGAGAAGTAACCTGTCACACAGAGTAATATCTTTTGCTGACTGTTTGGCCTTTATCTTGTCTCATTAGGCTAACATACTGGGATATAAAGAAGTCTCATAGTAATGCAAAGTTTAGGTGAGGATGTTAATTCACCCCCATCACTTTGTTGGTCACGGGGGAATAATGGTTGGGAAGGTGTTAAGGGAAGTTTTTTGGCAAGCAGCCACAGGATTAGTATTTTTTATTTTTTCTTTTCTTGTTCAACTTCCACAAAGAAGCCTTGTTTGAATCCATGACTTCTGAATGCTAAGCCAGGTGAAAAAAAAAAAAAAGAGCTGCACCATTTTTCAGTCAGAGCTTTAGGAGCCGTACCATTAATCAGTTAGCGCTGTAGAAAATATTTGTAGCGACACCTGAACGGACTCAGAACCCCCTGAAGTCCAGTTTCATGGGAACCCTGAAAAAACTGTTGCATATAACCAGGGATCCATTGATGTTATCATATTTTCACATTTCCAACAGCTAAGCCTATGGTATTTAGAATTTCTGTTGGAGGATATGTTCTAGCTTTTTCTTGAATGAGAAGGACATAGAGGATTATTATGGTTGTTTCCTAGTATGTTGCATAGAACTGATGCATATATATCAGTAACCTTTGGAGAAGCCAAAGCTCTGAAAAACTTGAAGTCCTGAAGTATATCTTCATGTTCAGGCTTATTTAAAACCAAAGATGATCTGGTCAGTGACTTCCACCTGTAAAAAAGACAGAAGACAACAGAAAAAAATCATCCCATCAAAACGTCAATATCCAAAAGTGAACACATACACATTCATATCTGGCTTTAAAATAAAATTATTTTAAAGTATAAAATATTCCTTAAAACATAATTTATATTAGGAGTTTCATAGGTGTCATGAAGAGCTTCACTAACATCTCATCAATCCAGATACTGGCTTGTCAACTGTAGGAGGCTGGATATGTTAACTTAAGAAATACTAGTTATTACAACTGAGTACTAACTTGCTCAATGTCTAATAATGACTCTTAACATTTTTATCAGTTCTGACTACAGTTCCTCTATACCACCTTCATAACACAGTTTCCTCTGTTCATATACCTAGCTTCCAAAGTTGATCACAAGACAAAAAGATCTAGAGGAGAGTGTCTATTGGTGCAGCTTAACACGGTTTCATTTATAGTCAGAAAAAATACGTCACATCAGACAAGCTAAAGACGTGGAAACTATGGTGAAAAATTTAGATCCTTTTTCTGCATAGCACTGCTGAAATTTTTCAGTAGGTCACCTGAGTCACTAAGACTATTAACTAGAAGGCTTTTCATTAAAAATTTGGAAGTGCCATTATCAACTTGTGGAAACACAATGAAAACAGGCTCCTAACCTGAACATATACATATACATATACATATACAACGCAGTCTAATTAAGCTAAAATTTGGGGCAATTATCTAGCCATCACTATTACTATAGTCAAATCCTGATCATTACCCAATCCATAACAACTAAGAGATTTCTCCAAAGTTCATAAAATCATTACAAAAGGGTTATACTTCATAATTAATAGGAAATATTGATGTTTTTCTGACCAACAGGTTGACAGGTGTTTTGTGAAATCTAATATTTTCAGATATGTTCCACAAATCACACACGTATGTAAATATTTGAAATCTTACTTTTCCCTGTCCAGTATTAGAGGATATTCAGATTTCTTCTTCTTTTCCATGTATTTGCTTTCCTCTTTAATTATTGTTGGAAATTTATTAATATCACAAGGCAAAATCAGCTCACTGATCTCTGATAATTCAAACTTCCTGGGCTGTCCAAAGTAACCAAGATAGTATCCATTCGTGGCATGCCAGAGCCTACATACAGAGTAGAAGCAGTGTCAAAGGAGAGAAGAGAAAAATGGATACTTTTAGAAGTGAAAAAAAAGAAATCTCTCTATTTGATAAAGTTCCACAGAACTGCTCCAGAGTACAGTATGTGAGCCATAAAACATTATCAACTGAAACTGAAGTTGAATGTTAAAATGTAACTTGAGAGTAGAAAAAAATCAAAAGGATGTTGTAAAAATCGGAAAACAAGCAAACAGGTCAGTTCTATAATTAATAAATAGAAGAGTAGAGACACAAACATCCTGAACTGTCCTGCAATAAGTTGCTGCCACCACAGCAGGATGCTCTGTATCAGAAATTCCTGAGTGTTACTGATTGCCAAAAACATCCTAAAATATCTCTTCAAATCTACTTGCTAGCCAAGAACGAACTGCGCAGTTGTCTATAAAGCAACTTTAGGCTGAAATTATTTACTTTGCCAGACAAAATATTTAGAAAACGTGCTAACTTAACAGGTTTTGAAATCTAAAACTGAATCAGGCAGAGCAGGAGCTTATTTCCAAGGGCTTGTTAGTCATGCATTCAAAATCAACTCACTGAAAGAAAATGACAGTTTATAAGAGGTGTAACTTCCTGGGAAGAGTAGGAATGTTTCCTTAAAAAATCAGTTCTTACATGTGCAGGAAACAAAGTTTACCCAATGTTATATCTTATTTAAGTTCTGAGTTATACGTAAGTCCAGTAAGAACAGGAACTTTGGAGACAGTTCAATTCACTGGACACAACAGTAAGAAATAGTAGCAATTTTTGTACCTGACTGAACCATCAATAGATGCAGTCGCTACCACATTTTTCTCTTCTTCATGAAATAAATCAACCACTTTGGTAGAGTGTGCCCTCCAGCAGAGCTCCTCCTTTACTTGCTGAGGGGGAAAAACACCACAACCACATTTCAGGCAGTCGTGTGTGCTACCACATTTACTATCCGAGTAGGTTATTAAAAGAGATAAAATAATACATCTGCAAACAGGTTGCAGGTGGCATATGGCAGAAACACTGTTTGGGGGATGTGGATAGATTTTTTAAATAGCCTCTTTCAACACAATGGAATAATTCTAGCAGCACTTTAAGTACATTTTTCTGTTTTTTCACAGGACCAAGTTATTATGCCAAGCAGAAGATATGACCTTTATGGGCAGGAAACATTTTAAGGCCCTCTAGAGCTCTGCATCCATTTTTCACTATTTGTCTTACCAGAACAGAATACTGGTCAGGTTAAGAAAATGTAAATTTTTTCCTTACATTTTTACTGTCCTGTAGATCTTTGAAGAATGAGCCAATGCTCCAGCGCATAATATAACCTTCTGTTTAAGACAGGAAAAAGCAAAGCATGAACAGATTTCATTAGTGCTATATAAACTATTAGTGCAGATAAACTCTTGGATTTTCTGCCAGATGAAAGCCAAATTCAGTGTGAAATTAATAGTTGGACAATGAGCAGAGACCACTAGTGCTTTCCTTCCTGATATTGCTGTGCACTTTTGAGGCCATTACTGTGCAGTATATGCACATCAGTGACTGAAATGTGTCTCTCGGTACAGCCATAGCAGCAGTTTTTAGTTATGGGAACCTGTTCTCAGGGATGTGAAAATGTTATTATCATTAAGCTTTAACCTACTATCCATGCATACAGAAAACATTCTTCTTGATTATTTTAATGATGGCTTTGATAGAGAAAGGATGGCAGTCTTAGTACCTTCTCTTCTGTATTTCTGGCACATTTACAAAATAATCTTTTGTGGTCCTATAAACTGTCTTGACAAGAATGACTGACGTATTCACTCACCTTTACTGCCTGCCAGAAGAATGTTAGTAGAGATATCTGTGCACAGTGCTGTCAGAGAAACTGAAGGATATTTCGAAAAGGGCAAAATTTCTTTCAGCAAGTTTCCCTAAAATACAGTAATTAAATAAACACACATAACATCTTTATAACATCTGCAGGAAAAAAAAAAAACAGTGTAGTAGCTGAATGTTGTTAAATATACGCAGCCTTATCCAACCCATTCAGAAAGTTGCTGGAGAGTTTTTTCTATAATCTACTGAATGACTAAGATAACTGGAGTGTACTCTGTTAGATTGCCATCTTTTTTACATCAATATCACAGACTGTTTCACTTTAGAGCCAATCCACAGCTCATGTGCACCCATCCCTACGTCCCTGGTCACTTCTCATTTGCTATGAAATATCATCACTATGTATCACATTTGCTACTGAAATGTCTGTTCTTCCTTCAAACAGACCCATAACGCCTCCTTCACCTCCTTGTTATATACTCAAAAGGACCTTCTCCCTTTCTATTCCTTCAGTCTTTGGTGGAGGTGAGGAAGAATATCTTGCCGATAAGTAGACTCTTGCCTGGCATCCAAGAGATGATGATGGTGACTTTGACGTACCAATAATGAAGACAACAAAACCAAACATATTTCACACTTACTGTACTTGTGAAGATTTATTATTGTATTCTATTTCTGCATAAAATGTTTCTGAAAGTTTCTCCCTATGACTTGCCTTTGCTGGTATACGTTTTAAAGCCTGATGTGGCTGAGGTATGATGATCACTGTCTACTGTGGTAGCCCATATTATCTGACCATATCATGGTACTCCATTCTCTTTCTGTATTACTTTTTTCTTTCTTGTTTAGAGTGATGCTTTCTGGAGCTGAGCCTGAGGTGATAACAATACCTAAGCCATTGGCAGCCTATTGAGTGACTGACTTTACAGTCTGAATGAACCTACAGGTCCCATGCGTCATGATAATATTATTTTCTGATTGTAACTCTGTTAGTCTCATTTGACTAGCTGACTTGCGCAATGCTGCACTCATCACAGCATCAGGATAATTGAAGTTGGAAGGCAAGTCTGGAGATCACATAGTATGATCATGCTTCTCAAAGCAAAGTCAGGCTGAGCAGGTTGTTCAGGATCATGTCCAGTTGGCTTTGAATATTCCCAAGAATGGAAACTCCACACACCCTTACACCCTTATAATAAAAAAAGTTTTCTTACATTCAAACTGAATTTCCTGTATTTCAGTTTGCGCCCATTGCCTCTTGTCCTGTTACTGGATGCCACAGAGAAGTCTGGCTCAGTCGTCTTTACTCCCTCCCATTGGTATTTACACACAGTGATAAGGTCTCCTCAAGCCATCTCTTCTTGAGGCTGCACATTCTGAGCTTTCTTAGCCTCTCTTCATATGACAGATGTTTCAATACCTTAATCACCTCTGAGGCCCTTCAACCCTTTGCTGGACTTGAATGGACCACTCTGGATGTGGAGGTAGAGAAACACCTCCCCCGACATGCTGGTCTTCCTAATGCAGTCTGGGATACTGTCATCCTTTGTGGTGCTGTCACAACTTGTTGTACTTCAGAACCCACGGATCATTTTCTGCCAAGCTGCTTTCCGACTGACCAGTCCCCAGCATGTACTGGTACATGGAGTTACTCTTCCCCAGATGCAGATGCAGGTCATCATTGATTATCATTACAGGGGACAGGGTGCATTATGTCCAAATAGTTTCTGAGAAAGTTTGCTAGCTAGACATATTTCTCCTGTCCTAAAAGCAGGATACGACACCTTGCCTATCAACCCCCTTAGAAAGTAAATGAAATGGGTGAAAATTTGACTATTGGAGTTTACACAGACACTAGACACAACTCTACAGTCAGTTTTTCCATAATTGTTCCTTGTCATGTGTTTCCTCATTTTTCATTTGTCATTACTCTCTACCACAGTTGAAAAAGCAGAAGTAATTTGTGCTCATGGAAGAACTATGAACCAGAAAATGCAAGCTATTGCAAGTTACTGCTAGTTACTGGAAAGCATGTTACAAAAACTGGCAGAATTACCTTCTCCTTTTATCCAATCTCATCCCAAAGCCATTCAGATAGCTACCTGAATACTCCATAAGTAGATACAGCCATTTTCATGAGCAGAAGCCAGTACTGGTGAGTATCCCATTACAGCTTTGGAGAATAATACGTTCTTCTCCCAGTGCTGCACATTCTGATAGGCTGTTGTGTCTTTTTCTGCTTTGGAACACAAATGGCAATACATGATCTCAACACATTTCTTTTTTGCACTGGTTTCCAATATACAAAAATTACATGATAGGAAAAAGCAACTTTGGAAAGAAACTTCCTTTGCAGGATGACATCACTTTCAAAATGTGTTACAGATATGTAAACTGAAAAGAAATGAGAACAGTCTCCATGATCACATCTAAACTATCCATCACTATTCCCCCATGAGGTGGAGAAACCTTATTCATAGCATAGCAACAGATTTTACAAAAGCTGACACACCAATGAGAATGGAAGAGCTATGCAGGACAGTGCATGACACTTTATATACATAGATAGATACATATATATATGCATATACATATATATAGAGAGAAGACTTTTCCTTTTAAATTTCCATTTGATTTTGAAGATTTTTTTCTGAGAAGTCATTCATTCATACTTGACTTAAGCTCACTCTTGGTTTACCATTTCACTAATTAACTGCTCAAATGTTTATGTGAAAGGAGATGCTGTATAATTGGTGGTCCCAATTGCAGCATCACATCTACTTAGCAAAATCAGTATTTGAGCCTTTGGAAAGCCTGCATTTTGGGCTGGCTTTTGGGAAATAACTGGAGGTAAGCAAAAGGCAGAGAGGTGTGTCATCCACATGCCAACTACTCTCCTGGTTATTGAAAAGCTCAAAAGAAGTTTGCCAGGCAAATTGGCCGTTAATATAGCAGAACAATCATGGGTCAGCAACAAAGAGAATGAAAACAATGTATTTCCATACCTGTTGCTTCTTGAGTATTAGTTTCATCACTTTTTATATTTTCCTAAAAGCAAGGAATAAAATGTAACAGAATTAGAAAATGGAACTGATGTGTGATGAGAATAGTTACTCATCTGAAATTCCTTGTAGCCATTCTACTTCGTAGAGAGATGGCTGCTTGACAGATATTCCCCATCTCGTTCCTACTCCACGATTAGAAGAACAAAGTTAATTCCTGGGTTATCCTTGACCTCTAGTTTTCTGCAAGGCTATATGGAGGTGTTTTTTTTTTTAATAACTTACTGGATTTGAAAATAAGAACAAAAGAGAAATTTGCTTTGGGTGCTACAGAATCAATGAAGCCACTACAGTTACCTTATTTAGATTTTCTGGTCCTGGAATGACATCACTCCCTACAGTATCAGTAGTAGAGGACAGGGAATCAATTTTCCTGTGTGAAAAAACAACATTCAGAGAGAGATGGCTAACAGTACAAAATACAGTATTAGAGATCACTAGCATTCTTGAAAGTACTGTTTGCTATCTGGAAATCAACACTGTCCGGTGTAATAAAGCATAATAAGTAATGAGGCAAGATTTGCTTATGACACAGTCACCCTATCCTGTCAGAACTTCAATCCACAGTAAATCAAAACATTGGTTTTCATGCTGCTATAAAATGAAAGGGGAAAAAGGCAGCACTTGCTCATGACTCGTTCCATTTAATTTTATGCAGTACTTTGTTCCGCAAATAGCTTTCCATTAATTTAACTTCCTTTCAATTTTTTACAACAGTGCTCAGAAAAGGGAAAGAAAAGGGGGAGAAAATCAAGGAAAGAAAGGAGGATGTGTTTTGCAATGTTTGCATTTTTAAGTCAGTAAAAATTCTAACAGGCAACAGACAACTTACACTGACATTACAATTGTTCTGTTTTTGACAAGACTATCTGAATAACTGGGATAACGTGAAGAATACACAAAAAGTATGCAGCCAATAGGCTGCCACACAGGTCTGCATAGGTGGTTCTGATTTTTTAGTTTTTCAGTGCTTGATTTTACAAACTTGCTAACATTCTTTAACCTATGTGTATGAGGGATAACCATCAAATTCTCTCAGATATCTTTACAGAACATACAAAATACAAATATGTATGATTCAAAGTCATTGCAGGAACTACGTGCTTACACACTATCAGATTTTTTTCCTGATCTATAAAAAATCTATTTGGGAATCATAATTACTGCATTTAAGTTACCTAGCGCTTTTTAAATTAATCATTAAGTTGTAACGGCAAAAAGCAGATCTAAGAACTAAGCGACAAAGTCACATTTAAGGGTGACCTTAAGGCATATTTCCATATATGAGGGATACTCTAGTCCTGTTAACCATCTTAGCAGCTCTCTGCTGAACTCACTCCAGCAACTCCATGTCCCTCTTGTACTGAAGATACTCCAGATGTGGCCTCACCAGAAGTAGGTAGAGGAAGAGGCTCACTTCCCTCAGTCTGCTGGCAACACTCCTCCTAACACAGCCCAGGACACCACTGGCCTTCTTGGCCACAAGGGTACATGGCAGGCTCATGATCTGCTTGTTGTCCAACAGGACTCCCAGCTCCTTCTCAGCAGAGCTGCTTTCCAGCAGGTCAATCCCCAATCTGTGCTGGTAAAGGGGCTATTCCTGCCCAGGCGCAGGAACCCACACTTGCCTTTGTTGAACTTCACAAGGTTCCCTTCTGCCCATCTGTCCAGGCCCCTCTGAAAGGCAGCAGAGCCCTCTGTTGTATTGGTTACTCCTCACAGCTTGGTACCACCAGCAAAGGCTGAGGGTGCACTCTCTCCCTTCATCCCAGTGATTGATGAGTAAGTTGAAGAATACTGGACCGTATTGATCGCAGTATTGACCGCAGTGGACAGCAGTACCTACACAACTCCAACTAGACTCTGCATTATTGATCACAACCCTTCGAGCTCTGCCTTCCAGCCAATTCTCAGTTCACCTCACTGCCTGCTCATCTATCCCACACTTCCTGAGATTGCCTTAAAAGGGCATCATCTTTGGCTGAAATTCTACTCCCTGTGCAACACCTCCAGCATACACTAGCCTCTAGCTTGATTTGAGACTTCAGGCTGCACACTCAATTCCCTCTGTTTGAATTGTAATGACTTGAGGACTGTACCAGATTTGAAAAAAAGAAAAAAAAAAAAAACCTGCTGCCACAGAGGACTCAAAGAGTTAACTCACAGAAGCAGGAGTCAAAGAAGTTACAGCACACAGGAGATCTAAAAACAGACAAAAGTTGGCTTCATCTGGAACAGAACTGAGACTTTGGAAGTCACTTTGATCATAACAGGATAGCTTAGTGGAGTGGTTAAAAAAACATAATATGCACTGATAAACATATCAAAACATCAAGAATGAGAAAACTAATTACCTGCTTGGACTTAACAATGAATTGATTAGATACAAAAATAAAAACAAAACTTCAATTTTAAACAGCTGTCTTGGATAAAAATTAGATTAGTTTTATACAGCAAAATTACAAATGAATGCCCCATCCTTGGTAAAAGACACAATGCATACAGTTACCCAGAGAAGAAAGCACAGGGAACAAGGAACAACAGAGCATTGACTCCAGATGTTTGAGGGACTGAAGCCTGGCTGTCTTCATTAATTTTATACCTGAAAATACAGAAAAAAAGTAAAAATTTATAAAAGCAAAATATCTCACAATGAAGTTATAGCTAAGTTAATATTAGAAAAAACATCTTGTTCCTGGATTTCAATACAGTCATAAAACTCCTGGGCATAATACCCTGCTTGCAAAGTATTGACCTCCCTTTCTTCCATCCACATGAACTGGCCTCCAGGTATATGGGGAGGCAAAAGCAAGTGAAGAGGGGATAGCACCAGAACTGCAGCTGAGCTTTTATTTACTGTTGTGCAGATATATTCAGCTCACTTTTTTACAGGCATGTCAACACATGAAGGATGTTGAGAAACTTGGGTAGTGCATCTAAATCTTGACTTCAGATGGTCTTGAAAAGGCCTGTGTTCCATATCCAGCCTCTCCACTCAGTCTAACCTAACATGTTGTCATTGTTCACGTTCCTGATTTGGCAACTTACTCCAGAGGGGAATTTCTGGAATTATCCTGCACCATTTTGTCCCTTTCTGTGAACTGTTGTATTTTCTGAAGCATCTTATGTACAACTAGGAGAAGATAGAAAGATCATTACCAGATTTTCAAAATCATTTCCAGATTTTTCCATGTTGGACATGAGACTTGTGGCTTTCTTGTTGCTGACAGTTTTGAACTTAAAACTAATATCAAAATGAATACTAATACTAACTAATACTAAAAACTAATACCAATGCTGACACTGGAATGCACATCTTCCATCTGCCAAAGAACTGCCATGCATTATGACGAACCAATGGTATGGATCTTTCTTACACTACCCTGTATCCCACAGCCTTGTAGGCTCAAAACCATCCAGATGTAAGTAGGAACTGAGCCTACCTATGTCTCAGAAGAACTAAGAACTACCTTAGTCTTCTTGAGTTGCGAGGACTCTCAACATTTCCTCTTTCTTCCAAGTGACTGACAGCTAAACATTTCAAGTTGAAGTAAACATTTCTCCTAGATGATTTTTGTACTCTTTTAAAGTGAAGGAAATGAAATAAATTTTCAACTTGTGCCAGTCTAAAACACCTCTCCTCAGTTTGATTGCCCAAAAGCCAATCTAACCAATGAGTTTTATATTAATTACTAATGGTCTTGTTAAAAGTTTTTGCTAGAACCTGGAAAAATTGGTCAGAGGTTATTTCTAATTGGTGATCTGATCTAGGCAGTAAGCCAAATGGAAACATAGCCAGCTGTGGCTCAACAAAATGCCTCTATTCCTTAGTGGGTAGAATATGAGAAGGTAAGGTAAAACATTACTCAAAGCTCTTGTTGTATCTCTCCCCAGTTCCTTCACATTGCCTGAATTTCCCTAAGTTATCTTTGAGAAAGAATATCTATTTCAAAGGGAAATTATCTTCATCAGACTTGAAGAATAAGAAGACATTTAAAATGTGCAAGGCACAACAGAGGCTCAACCACAAATATAGGTCAAGGAGAAAAACAGAGAATTGGAGAAAGGCACAGTAATATTAGAATAGTACAAAGGTTAAAAAAACAGAACAGAGGATAACACAAAAATAGTAATCCCGAAAAAACTAGCTGTTGCAAAAACAGTACTTTCCTCTGCAAAAGAATTTAATCTCTTTCATTTAAGACAGAGCAGACTGTGCAGTTTTTCACTGGTCATATCTTTTTATTTTCTTGTTGCTTATTGAATCATCCCTTTTTCTCCTTTGACATCTTACTCTTCCAGGCTGTCAGTGATGGCTGTCCTTCCCCTTCACCTCTTGGAATGAAATGTCTTTCCATTACTCCATCTTTCTCACTTTCAAGTACAAAATGACTGCTTAATCCCACAGCCCTATCTCAATAGACTATGACACTCTTTTTTCTGTTTGTCTGCTTTAAAAAAAAAAAATGTTAATGCCTTTATCACCCAAAAATCGAGGTTAAGGGATCTTCTAATGGAAAGACAGCTGAATTTCCCATCAGAAATTACATCTAAATATAATTAAATCCCGATCTGAAGGCCAGAAGCAATGACTGTTAATAGTTTAGCAGGCACTTCAATCCCTATTTTCAGTGGATGGCTGGGATATTCAGCTACACATCTATAAAAGGCATCTCCTTACTACTGAGGGAAGGATCTGACTAAACTTCTCTAGCCAAACACAAACAGTGGATCTAGCAAACAGCCTATCCAATGCAGTGTCAAGGCATATTGAAACATCCAAAATGACGTGGTTCCACAGCTCTGTAGCAGCCACTAATCAATGACAGAGAGACTAAGGGACAGTTTCCTCAGTGATGGTGTTGAATTATATCAAAACCCTATTCTTGATTACATCACCCCTTCCACAAATGGCCAGCATACTGACTAGAAGAATCATCTTGAAGGAGGGAGGTGGTGCAGCAGATAATTTGCTATTTTTAATCCTACTTCTCAGTCACCCTTGACAGATGGGTCACACATCAGGAATGACACTTTTAGTAGAGAATGCTGAAAACTGTCTTAGAATATACAATATGTTGTTTGAAAGGTTAAGAGTGAAATACTGGAGATCAAAATGCCTCCATGAAAATACTACTTACAGACATCTGACAGAGGCAGCTTCAAAGTCCCACAAAATTATTGCACCGTTTGCATTTCCTGTAGCTATCAAACTGCATCCTTCTACTTTTAACACATCAAAGCACTTCATTTCCCTGGAATGTACAAAATTCTACAAAAGCATTAAAAGGAGTTTTAGTATCAGTAATGCAGACACTAGAGAATTAAATGTTTTAGCTGTTTATTTAATGGATACATTGACAGTATCTATGAGAGCCATAATTTCAAAACATTTTATTCTAAAGCTACTGTATTTCAAAACATTTTATTCAAATACTACTGTATTTGAGACATCCAGCAGCATCAGGAGGAAGCAGTGAATGTTCAGTGAGTTGAAGACTCACTGCTGCTGAGGATGGAAGCCAACTCAACACATTGTCAAGGGAGGTTTGCTGCTTGCTGAGGGCTCAGATGATCTCCAGGACACTGCAAAGAGGCTGATAAGGTTCATCTGGCCCTCAGACCTGCCTCTCTGCTTCTCTTCCATGTGGGTGCCAATGACAGTGCTAGAGGAGTCCCCACATGAATCAAATGTGACTGCATGACTCTGAGGGTAATGGTCAAGGGCATGGGGGGCCAGATGGCATTCTCCTCAATCCTGCCAGTAAGGAGGAAGAGTTTGAGGAGGAGTAGACAGGTTCTTTACGTCAAAAACTGTTTGGACACCTGGCGTCAGCAAACTTTTTTTTGTTCTTTTGACTGTGGGAGCCTTTTTGAGGATTGAAGACTCCTAGAAAGATATAGAATCCACATGATGAAGTAGGCAAATCATCTTTGCCAACAGGCTGGCCAACTTGTCAAGGACACGAGAAACACGTACCCTGAGTGGAGAAGGATTACCCTAGGAGATATGTTAACATATAAAAGTCCATGGGCTCTAATGCACATATGAGTGCTGAGAAAGCTGGTTGATATCATTATGAGGCCACTCTCAATTTGAAAGGTGATGGTGTTTGTGAAAGATTTCTGAGGACTAGAAGAAAGCAGATGTCATTTCTGTCTTCAAGAAGCTATAGGCCTGTTGGCTTTACCTTGGACCCTGAGATGGAGATGGAGCAAGTACCTGGAAACTATTTTGAGGCAAATGAAGGACAGGAAGGTTAATAGGAATAGTCAGCAAGGATTTATGAAATAGAAATGGAAATGCCTGACCAATCTAATAGTCCTTTATGACTACTCTCTGATGACTAGTTCATTGCATAAGGGAGATCAATGGACTAGATTTTAATTAAGTATTAAGAACTGTTGTTAAAACATGCATTTCTCAGTTGCATAGTAAGCCTTTTACTTTCTGATCTTTTCTAAAAAAAATGTTGAATTTTGAAGTGTTTCTCACCTCTTTTTCACTGCTTAGAGAATTGGTGTCAGGCAGCGGCTGAATGTCTGGAAAAAAATCATGTGTTTGTAAGTCATCAGGCTTCAGTGACAGAGACAAAACTGGATTTTTCAGTGGAAATGCCACAGCCTCAGGAAGCTCCCATGTTACATTTAGATGTGTTTGACTTTCATTACCCTATTAAAGTAAAAGTAAAAAATCTGTATGTACTACGCCAAACTACAAAAAAAATTACATACTTCACCCAGCATATGCCTAGAGTGCAAATGGAAGTACCAGTTAGAGATATTTCAGGTCCTTTTGAATTACCTGCTGGTATATTAGAAGTTGACTAGCTGGGGAGTTCGGAGTTTTTCATTGTTTGCAGTTTAGCTACCCACTTAACCTGAGTTTTCACTTCAGTTACAGCTGCTTGGTTTATTAATTTTTGTAATCTCCAATTCACAGTTAGCATACCAGCAAAGCTGGTGATTTTCCCACTTGTGTAAAAAGATCAAGGTCTTTGGTTCACCATGGTTCTCAGTTACTGATCTTTCCCCATTGTGCCTAGAGTTAGCAGGAGTCTGTCCAGCAAACAGAGATTTATTTAACACCTGTGACAATGTATTCAGAAATTGAATCAAGAAAAGCTCAATCACAAAAAATGTGCATGTCCTGTTATACGAAAGAAATGCATGGAAAGAAATAATCATCAGAATGTTGAAAAAGAGCAACAGATTCAGAAGCATATTAATACTTAGCCAGAAATGCAGAAAACTGATGATATGCAGAAAATGGATTGTCAGTTTTTCTACCGACTAAGGAAAATAAAGTCTGTTTACCTTTGAAATTGGGAGCTACCAAATGAAATTAGAAAAAACCCACATATGTATATATGTACATATGAAAAAAAACCTGAATGATTTTCATCTTCCCACTCTGCTCCAAAACAAGAAGCACATGTTTGCTCTGACCAGCTTTCAGATAAACTACTTGAAGCAGATGATGTCTCTCCTCTTTGCTGTGCTCAGCCAAAGGCAAGGCTTTCATTTCCTGCCCGCTTCCAAAATCCCAGACTTTCACTGTTCCTAGATAGGGATAAAGAAGATGTATGAAAGTGAATGAACTATGAAGAATAATACATTTCAAACTCAGAAACTTCAAATGGATCAGACAAGGAGAGAGAGGAAAAAAATATGAACCAGTTGAATGTTCAGAGCTAGGTCATTCATGTTTTAAAAGTAATATTTTTGTGTATGTGTTTCTTAGGAAAGCACACTTAGGGAGGCAAACTTTACCAGAAAACACCTTTGCTGCTAGCCCTACTACTTTTTCATCTTTTTTCCAAATTTGTTTTATGTTGCAGCCCAGGATGGAAGTCCACTATCTCATTTTTGTTTCTGGACTAAAGCCATCAGAGAATAAGTGGTCGGCAGGAACAGTGTGACCCAGATCACTAGACCTATCTCACATTGCTACTGAGGAGAAAGACCGGAACATTATTTAAGTGAAGCAGTTAAAGCACTCAGTTTCTGTCATGGTCTTAAGACTCATGAGGGACGCATTCTCTGCTCTTAAGCATAAATAAAACATATTAGTCACCATGCGGTGTGGAAAAGACTCCCTCTGTGTGAGGGAACTTTCATATACTTCATATATTTTAATACTTCAGGTGAGCATTCCTGAACATTTAAATGTGAGAAGAAATCAAGAATTATTCATCCATGTTAACAGATAACAAAATTATTTAAGTTTGCAGCAAAGTGCAGTGTAGTACTTGTGAATAAACTGGAAAGGTTTTGTCACATTACCTAAAATTAATCCGTCCTAAATAACACAGGGGAAACATATATATATATATATACACTCTACTGTTCATTGTTTGCAAGACACTATTAAATTCCCCTCAGACACTATAAAATCCAGAAAATGACTTTTCTCCAGTATCTTAATACAAAATTACTGAAATATCTTTCTGTCTTTCCACCTTGGCTAGTTCCATATAACTATTTTTTAAAAATTGAAAAAAAAAGAAGTCCTTTGTCTTATAAATGTCACTATATTCATTATGTACCCATTGTAACCAGATCTATTTTATATGAACACCATTTTAAACTAAAATGGAAACTGTGGCTCAGTATGGCAAAGAATGAAACAGTGCATAGTGACTAATGTCAGTGCGGTATTTTTGAAATGACAAACATTTAACTTTGAAGGGCAGACCCATTTTGGCATATTTTACATTCCTTTTAATGCAACTTTCTTGAGCTACAGGGTTATAAAATGCTAATGAAAACAATATGAAAAATAACTGAACTGTAGTCTTATGAATTTATGAAAGCTGAGTTAAATCATCTCAGGCAGAAAAGTGAGTTTTAGTAAGACCACATAGGGATGCTGAGAGCCCAAAATATGCCATCATTACTAGAGTTAATATTGTAATGATGGCATATTTTACTCTATTAGAGATAATATTGTATACCCAGTGTAAGGGATTATCAAATGTTTTCTAATGTAAAGTTAGCAAAGAAAATTCATATATATGGATTATTTTCCTTAGGAAAAGAAGGAAATACTTTTTACAGCTCAATTTACATTGAATTATCTAAGTGTTATTATTCTGGAAAGATTGCAGAGCTCTAAGTTTTTTAGAGCTTGCATAACAAAGGTGGATGCTCATAGCTATTGTGCACAGTTTAATCCTAGACATTTTGGAATAATTATTAAAATTTCTCTGAATTTTTCTGCAGAGAGATTTCTCTGCAGAATCTGGAGTCATCCAGCTACACTGGTACCCATTTATAGCTCAAAGTTCTTATGAGGAAACACTTTTTCAGATCAAGAGCTATGCAGTACTAGAGTTCAAGCAGCCTAAAATCACCTTTCAATGAATCACCTATCAAAAGAATACACAAACAAGATCAAAAGAAATCACCTCTTTCTCCCCAGACGTAAAGCTTTGTGTTCCTTTCTCTGCCTACTTCCTCTCCATTTTGAAGGATAACCAAAAATCACTCCCATCACTTAGAGCGCTTCAACTAAAGTTTTCGGACTGCTCATACTGTACATAATTTTAAATGACATTAATGAAGAGGTGGTAATTATTAATTGCTTTACCATCACATGCTCCAGTAGCAAAATGAAAACCTTTTTCTTCAATGGCTGCACAGGTTACTTCAATATTCAGCCCATGTGCATCTTCAATCTGATATATTTGATACCCTGTTTCTAGTTCCCACACCTAAAAAAAAAAAAGATTTTAATTATTTGAACTCCATCTTTCAAAAAAAATATCACACAGTCTATTCCTGTGTAATTGCAGAAAGAGGAATACTTCCAAAGGCAAATTTTCACATGCCATGAAAAAGACTCTCTGATAGTTCATCAGATTCACTATCACAATACTATGCTAGTTCACTGAAATGATTGTGTCATTTCTCTGAAAATGTTCCATTCTGCAGTGAAGTCACTGCAGCATGGAGAGGCCTATTTGACATGCTAGGAGAAAGACTGCTGTTAAGTCAGAGAGGTTGATTAAAAATACGAATATTTGCAATGCAAAGATCAAGGAAATCTATCTAGAAAGAATGGTTAGGTCTATAATTTTTATGCTGAATATCCAAATGGGACTCTTCATAAGTATTTGGTCTGAAAGTGTAGGAATTACTGTATCTGACTATTATCTAAGTCTTTTTAGATTTTAAACAGTGTCTCTTAATGAAATACCAGGACAAAGTAGGTCCCTGTAAAGGAATAGCTGGAATTTAACTGTAATGAAGTAGCTACAATATCAGATGCACTGTTTGGATCTGATTTTCTATATCACTGAATGGCCATAATTATTTTGCAATTGTAATGTTTTTGTAGGTACCATGTAATCTTCTGTATGGAAGAGAAGATTTACAGTGAGAAATAATATCTTCATTAGGTGTAGAAAATACACAAACATTTACAGAAACAAGCCTTTCTTCAAAGGAATGGCATAGATCACCAGCTGGCCCCAAAATGGATACTGACCCTATCTACATCTTGCCACGTAAGTCCATCAGCAATTAATGACTAGTGCAGATCTTTAGTACCCTGCTAATCAGTGTCAAACTATTAATGACACCAGGAATGATTGGTTGTGTTTGCTGTAAGTCTTCTGACACTTGTGTGGTGACTTTTTCAGTTGATTCAAATGTAACTAGCAGAATTAATAGGCATACCCATTTTTTTTTCATGAATGTTTCAGTACAAATAAATATAGCCAGAGAATGCATTTCTAGTTTGGCATGGTGGGAAGAGACTGAAGAAGCTGGAGGAAATGGATGATGATAATAAGAATATGAAAGTGTTTCGACACAGTTCACATTTTGATATGGAAGAACAAACACTCGTGAGCAACACATTTTTACGGTCATTATCATTATGTGTCTAATAGCCCACCAAAATCAATGGGTACTAGATATCTAGGAGTTCTCTGAATATCTATTGAGTGACTAAGTTCATTTCTAGAACAGTGTCCAAACAATTGTCCAAACTGAGGCAGGATGAAATGAAATTAATAAATTGAAATGAATGGATATTAAATGAATGGATAATCCTGAAGCCAAATCCCTGAAATGTATTTAAGTTTTTAGCTTTTATTTACTTGAATGGGAACTAGAGACCTACAAATGCTTGTGATCTATATATAAGTGTTTTAAAAAACTGCATTTCACTCATTTCCTCTATTTCAAAAGCCTCACAAGTTCTTCTGAACAAAGTCTGTAGACAGGGAATAGGCGTGAGCTGTAATAAGGAGTAACAACTGAGAGAGGTTTCTTTTGCTTTCTTTTTCTTGCTATTTGGCTATTCTTTTTAACATTTTAAACATTTATCTTAGGACCGAAAATCCCAAAGGCTCAGGAAAATGTGTTCTAAGAAACCATTTGTAAGAGAAAAGGATCTACAGAAGGTCAGCAGATTGGCTGCAAGAACTGCTAGCCAAATAGATTCAGAAAAAAAAAGAATAGGAAACACAGCAGAAGGATGAAACTCAGGCTGTGTAGGTTAGGCACATGCATGTTTTACATGAACTCTCCAATTTTAGTCAAGGAATCTTTTTTTTTGGAGAGCAGAATCTTTTACATTATCCCGTTTATACAAAAGTGGATTTATTTGGTTGGTTGGTTGGTTTTGCATTATAATGATTCAAAGAGTGTTTTACATACACATGCATATTCCACTGAGTTGGCTGGGACTTAAGCACTTACTGAACTGTAAAGAGATGCTTGCCAGATACACCTTCTGAACTGAGGAATAATATGTTTCCATAAATTATTGACTGCGTGTGCAGTTTGTCATCATGGATTTAAAATTTCACTCTGTAGATACCATACAGTCAGTGGACTTTGACTGCTTCTGTTACACTTGCAAGAATCCATTGCAGTAAGATGTGAAGTGTACCAAAACGCAGCTAGAGGAAATAAAACCCCTAGTAAATCAACCAAATCCAGGGCCTCCAAAACCTACTGCATCTGACTGGGGCTTACAGTGATAAAAGAAGCTAATTGTGTCAATACAGTTTTCTAAGAGAAATAATGATGTAGAAGCCAAATAGCTTCAAGACTTCGTGGCATCTTGGCTTATCACTTCCCCGAAGAATGAGAGCATAAAAGAGCCACAAAACCGACGCTTTGAAAAATAAACAACAATCACTCTTACTTAATTTCCCAACAACTTACATGCAGTGAAAATAGCTGAAACTTTTTAAGTTTAATAGTTGACAATTTACACTCACCTTCAATATTGATTCAGAGCAGACAGTGAGAATTTGGTGAAAAGCCCTGTTGTAAACCAGAACATTGATGCTTTTCTCATGTGTCTGTGGAACTTGTTTTGTATCTTGAATCACATGAGTCAATGGATAAATATCAATGACAGATGAACCTGCACATGGTGAGAGGACTGAGAATACATGCATTTTATATAAAGTACCAGTTATATTCCATGGATACAGAAAGGCTTTATATAAGCCATAAGGTTCATCTAAGTTCTTCCAAACAGCATAAGGAATTTCTGCTGTTTATCGAGTATATCTGTTCCATAAAACAGAAAATGTTCACACACGTTCCCCAGCAAGGCACCAGTTAAAAAACTCTGAAGTATTCCGTGCCTTAAACCACCATGTTTCCACCTTTATGGGACTGATACCCTGACTCAAAACGCCATTAGGAGCTGTAAATCCCCTAGTCCCAGTGTGCCTTGGAGTGGAATGGAAGGAACGCAAATATGAGGCTCTGACTGGCAGATACCTCACTAAAAACAATTCTGCCATCCAAATTCTTAGAGATAAAGCAATTCTATCAGCAGGCAATAAAGGCTTTTCAGTAGCTTCCTTTATACAGCACTGCGGGTCTGAATAGCATTTGCAGATACCGTCCAGTGGTCTCTGACCAAGGAAAGAAAAGAAGGCAGACGGGGCAGACAGGACAAAGGAAAGAACAAGGTTTCCATAACAGAGGCTCACAAGCCGGCCTCCTATTTCCATTCTGAAATACTGCACTTCTACCAGCAGAGGAGCAGCAGTCAGCAGCACATCTGTAGCGAAGGAGGAATTTGCATAATACTTGGCACGAGCCCAGGCATACAGGCCAGCTTGGAAAAAGACGCAGAAGGATTGCTGTGGTAATATGCAAACGAAGCATGAAGGTTAGCCGAAATCATCCATAAGCACCGTCTCTTGTGATTTATGAATGTAGTAGCCTAATTGAAAATCTCCTCTGGAAAGTCAGGTACATCACTATGAGGATTAATTCTCCCACATATAGCCTCAGTCTCTGACTTCTTCAGGGACAAGGAGACATTCATTTAGCCTTTCAATGGAATCATTAACAGAGTCCAGGCCCAGATTTTTGGAGATATTTGGGCACTGATCCAATCAGTGTTTATAAGGGCATAGTCACCTAATTTTCACAAGGATTTAGCTATGTAAAATAACTACATTACTGAGTTCTCACTGATGTAAAGTTGAACTGAAAATGCTACCTGTATCTTAGATCAATTAATTATCCTTAAAAATTGGTCTGATTAGTACTCTGGGCATTTTTAAGTAAGACCAACTGGTTGAAGTTCCTTATGGTCTGCTCTACTGAGCAAATCTTGAATTTGTTTAATATTTTGTGGTTTGGAGTCCAAAGCATATTCAGGCTTCTAAAGCTGGGGTTTATTGGCAAACTGCGTTTTTCAGATCACTGAAAAAAAATGTTCATCTTCTCAGATCTGACAAGCTTTGTGCTTTTATTCCTGAAACAGGACAGAAAAATTTCTCTTCAAAGACAATGACCTTATTTGCCTGGTATATCTCAGGCCTCTATGGCCCCAGGAGGAGACGTTTAAAACTCGTGACTTGGGGGTGTCGGTGACTACTTCTCTGTGGCAGACAAACCTTGCCAGTCTCCAGATTCTCTGCCTTAGACCTAGAAGATTACAGTGACTTAGAATACAGCCAGAAAAAAATGAAATCAACTACTAAGTTCTAGGCCATTAGAGCTTCCAGGCTCCCTGCAGCAGATTCAAGAGGCAGAGCACAGAAATTGTAGGATGAGCTCCTGCAATACTTAATTTCTGATAAGTCTTACAGTGCAGCTATGCTGAAACTACAGATTGTGGGGTTCTCTCTAACTACTCAGTTAAACAAAGTGCTTGAACCCACCTCCAAGGGCTATGTAGAGAGCTGCTTTAATATCCAAACGGGCCAAAGGGAGGGAGTGGGAGGTGAGGCCAAGGAAGATCAGTAGTTGAGTAGCTTTTCACAAATGACAAGGCTGCAGAAGGGCATGTGTAGCTTAGTTTTTCTTAAGAGGCTCACCTTGGCTTCAGGGAAGAATTTCTTATTTATTTTGGTTTTTGCTTTTAGATTTCTTGATAAATATTTTCATGCATAATTGCCCTTCGAAACTAGCACCATGTATAGCAAGAATGACTTCAAAATGACCTTAGCATGCGCTAATACTCTTCCCAAATTTGGTGCACCCGTATACCTTCTTCCTATCCTCAACTTCAGTAGCCATAAAGGAAGCTAAATTCAACCATGGGGATGCATTCACACATTATCTGCAGCAACATACCTGTGATAAGTGTGTGGTGGTTATTGTCAAATACCATGGCAAAGATCTCTGTTTCTCCAGGGCTCTCCTGATTATCATGGAAGACCTGTAGCAGTGTTAGGGTCTGTATATCCCACACTCTAAAAATCTAGAGAGAGAGAAAGGAAAAGTCTAGTACTATAACACGATTGGATTTTCAACTACTTTTGAAAGGGAATATAGCCTTCATTCAAAATCATGCAGTTATGTGTGGTACTTCCCCAGAGCAGCAAACAGAGGCATCTTCACTCCCATTTTACTGAGGCACAAAAAGGCTGAGTTTCTCATAAATTGACAAGTCCACAAAAGAATCACACTTCCTGAGAATCAGCTCTACTCCGTAATGGCAAGATGACTCCATTGTCTCCTGCTTCTTTGGCATGTACAATTAAATGAAAATATTTCAAAAGCTTGTATTTTGAATTGGTCCATTGAACAGAGCATACACTATTTGAACTACTGGCAATATAAAAGTTATTTTCTGAAGCCTCCAGATTAGGAATTTCTGAAATCTTTGACTGACAGCAGCTGCTGGAGCAAATCAGGAACAGGACATATTGCAGAAGAATGATTTCTATGTCCACATAGTTCTTGGTGTTCTCCATAAGCAACTACAACCAACCACAATGAGGGTAGTATCCTATAAGGAAAACAATGCTCAATATGTTTGTTCTTACTTCCAGTTCCAACAGAGAACACAAAAGTTGTCTCAAACTCTAGAACTTACTGATAAGTATGTTATGTTATATGTTAGTAACACACATTTATCCCAATCAAAACTGGCACTGTAGGTGCTGTAGGTTTGCTGTTCAAATGGTTTTGAATCTTGCAACAAACCATGATGTAATTTCCCAGATTCCAAGGTTTTTAGTGTGGTAAATTTTCTGTCAAGATAATCTTATGCTCTCACAAGTTATTATCATCACCAATACCTTCCATGTGCAACTCTCACTCAGTTACCAAAACTGTGGTGAATTTTGTATGGACATTTCTGCAAGTTATTTGTAATTTTTCATCTATGTTTTTAAAAGTGCAAGGCTGCACTCTGTTTTTAATGCACAGACACATGCTGTTCTGTGCTCCCATCAATACTGGACCCATCAATGCTGGGAGTGTTCAGGGCTTTGACAAAGGTGCTTGAAGCTTTGGATGAAATATTCTGTAAAATGTTAGTCTACAAAACACGTCAGCACAAACCACAGCAAATATTCAACTGAATTTAGTGGCTTAGCTGTGTCTCAACCAGAAGTAGACCATAAATGCTACTGCTTGCTGTGCTATAGTCCCTGGAGATCTTCCTCTCTCAGCTGTTGCTTATTCATTGTGACCTATCATTCAACTGATAATGCAGTGGATTTTAAAGATGATCTTGAAGCAATTAGTCAACTTCCAGCTTCATAGTCCTGGCCAGGAGGCAGGAAGCAACCAGCCAGCCATGAGCAGGCCTGGGCTTCTGTTTCTCCAAGAGAACAATAATTTTTGGAGTTATGATAAGGTAAATAAATATCAGGACATATCACAGAAGAATGATTTATATGCACACATAGTTCTTAGTGCTCTCCATAAGCAACTACTACCAACCACAATGGATTTTGTTTTATCAAAGCAGTAAAAAGAGCAAGGAATTTCATAGCACACATGAACAAAATTCAGAACTATGCTTTGCTGCTTGATCTGCCATTATTTTCAGCACCATATTAAGAAAATGCAGGCACTTAAAGAGACAGATCTTTTCTTTTCGTCCTTTTCTAGTCTGTGGGTGCAGGATGGAGATACTAAACGAGTCACTCTTTCACATGAGTAACTTCAACACAAGGCCTCACCAGCATGACCGTGAGATATAATGTCACTGCTGTTCATCTGCATCAACACACATGGCTGTGCATGAATTCATGCAAAAAGAGTGGCAATGACAGGAATGCTTGTTTTGAACTTAGGAGGTGACTAGTGGGAGTTGCCTCAGGAATATTACATTAATAGTTACTTTATTGTTCTATTTATTTACAGAAGAATATCTGATGGCAGCCTGACTAATTCCAGGAATCCCTGAAACCCTCTGAAAAGATATTCCTTATGGTGAAATACTTCTAGACTGTGTCTTCTGAAACTTGCAGACTGTATTCAAGCAAACAAAACACAATAGGAAAGAGTGGGGGTGCAAAAAGGAGCTTCAACTACTTTTGGAAGCAGCTTTTTTCTTTTTTTTCCAGTTGTCTCTAACTAGCACAAAAAGCTGGTCTACAGTTACAGTAAGTATCTCTACAGCAAGTAGAGATCCTCATGAGGAGATCATTGTGGACTAAAGATAGCCAGTGGTTGTCAATCAAAAAAAAATCTTTTTGATTAAAATTATTAGTAGTAAAGAATAATAAAAAAGTGACCTTAAAACACTTCTCTAAAGAAAATATGTCAAAAACTCTCAAGAGAATTAAATATTTCTTTTTAATGATTGCAAATTCTCACATCTCTGTCAGTATTTTTTATGTGTTAGGGAATGTTTTTTTCGTGAAATGGACTGGCGAGTTCCCTCAGTTTTATAGATGAATGATTCTGCAAAGCTTTAAAACAGCTGTATGAAAAAAGAACTTCTGCAGGATTCACCAAAATCCAGCAACAATTAAAGCTGATTTTAGACTCACATGCTTAGTTATTCTGCCCCGGTTTACTATACTGTTCAACTCTCAAAACGCCATCAAGGGCTCCATGTTCCACATATAAAAAGTTACAAATTCATCCAGAAGGTCTGAGTCCTTAAAGACAAAAATTGCAAGACATAGCAGAGATCAAACAGCAGTTCTGTTTAATAGAGAAATTATCTGCAGAGAGTGCAGTTGCATGTCTTGTGATCCCTTAAGGTGATCCTGTGAGGTATGACAACTCCCTGTAATTATTAGAAGACTTAAGGACAAATTGATGTCAATGGGATTAGCTGTGAGGCTAAAGCAAGGAGGATTTAGCTCTAAGCATATTAATGCAATGTAGTGTAGCAGCTGGCACTACTGCTACTACATCATGAGACAAAAATTTGATGATCAAGACTGTGCATATTTCAAATAACTTTTTCAAATAGTATAGTAATAAGCCTACAAGATATGTATCGGGTTCTATACCATGACTGAACATGTATAAAGGCTTTAGTCTGCTCGGTCTTTAAAGACCTTAATGTCACTGGCATTAAAAGAGCTACAAGATGAGCTACAAGCTACAATGCAAAGATGAAGTGACCCTCAACAGCTTCTGTGGAGCAGTTTCAGTAGGAGTCAGATGCTTTTTAGGAGATAAGCAGGAGGCTAAAAGTGGAGGAAATGACTGCCCATGAACATCTGCATCAGAAGTGCTTGAAAAGCAGTCAACTTCTTCCTATCAGTCTTCAGGCAGTCTTTGAATGTGATGACTGTGCATTTCTCACACTTTAGACATGGCATTTGAAGTAATTTTCAGGTATATAGCTCTTCATTTACATGTTGAAGCTCCCGTATTTCTTCCTTGCTCAGTAGAAAATTCAGTCTGGTCGAAACACTATATATATAGGAATCAGCATGGGCTGAGTAAAGATATAGGTCTGTTTCGGTCTGTAGCAAATACATATTATTTAATATAGTAATCCTCAAATACTTGATCAAATACAGAATAGCTACTGGATCATTTTAGACATTTACGCTGAGAAAAAAAAATTTCCAAAGACACCTCAGTATAGTAATATTTCCCCCAAGCACTCCAGCTACCCACCGTCTGTATGCATGAGTGTTTGTTATAAGAAATGTAGACCACAGAGAAATAAATTATAAGTATGAACTAGAAAAGTATATTTTTAATTAGTTCTTATCCATCTTACATTTTGGACTTTTTATTTGCAGACTATCTAAGGGACTAGGTAATCTGAATAAAGGAAAGGAGGGCAGAAAATAACAAAATTGATTAAGTTACATTAAAAGCCCAAAGAAGAATATTCAATGTTCTTGAAGGATCATGTAACAAAAGAAGAGAATAAAATTCTTAATTTCTAGAAAAAGCAAAAAAAAACAGAAGAATATCTCTTAATAAGAACTCAGCAGCAAGGGAAGGATTAACTTCGACTTGCAAAGTAGCATGTAAAGAAATATATCTGATAAATATGTGGCCACATAATTTCTGTGAAAGGATGACTGAAGCAGATTTCCCAAATGCCTTTTGTTCAAATTATCTTGATTAAATTTAATGATGCTGATATACAGTACACTTCAGTAACAGCCCCGATTAGTAATGGTTTGACATAAGTTAAACATTGTGCTTCCAGCTCATCTGGCCTCATTTTTAAGGAAGACCACTGACTGCATTATAAATGCATCCTGAAAAAATGTAATTTGATTTCAAAATAGGTTAGATAAACAACCATATTAACCCATACAGATGTTAATACAATCACCTATTCAATTCTGAGCAGGTAAGAAACATTTATGACTCCCAGCTAGAATACCTCAAAACAAGCTTGCTATCCAGGAGACCTGGAGAGAAAGGACTGAGACAGATAGCATTAAGGTTTGAGTAAATTTGCAAAAGATAGAAAATGCAAAAATTAATGACATATCTTAACCTCCCTCTGTGCTCTCAGAAACCCATTTTCTGGTTTTCATCAATGGGTTTAATTAGACAAGTTCAGCTAGGTTCAGTAAGTTCTGTCCATGGGTTCAGTAAGGATAAGAAACATATCTAACAGCATCAACTTATTATGGACAGATTTCAATATAGAAGCGTTTGTGTGCTTAAAACAAGATGTCTGCACAGGATTTTCATGAAATTCTGAATCAAATAAAACTCTGCATGCCCCACAACAGAAATGCAAGAAATCAACTATTTATTGCACTTCTCTACTAACATGTGTACATATATGCATCCCTCTTTTGGTATTAGCTGTCAGAAGTGTCATTACCTTGAAAAAGAGAAAGGTCAAAGAACATTCTCTCCACTGATCTGAACCATGGCTCTGTAATGTTTATAAACAATATTGCATAGTGTTTTAAAGGATGGGAAACTACTCCTTACCTTTGCCCCCTCTGATGAGCAAACAAAACTGCAATTGATTTCAGGCATTCAAGCCCATAGATCAGATCTTGCTCACCTGACTTTCAAGCAGCCTCATTCAACCAAACCATCACTGGAGTAGTTCAGTAAAAGACATGGAATCACTAGTGCAGCAAATTTTGGCTTGCTGACTTCCATCAACAACTCAGGTAAGCAAAACTGGAAGTTTTAACATCCACTGTTCTAGTCATGAATAAGAAACTCCACCAGGCAGGTTGTTGCTGCCTTTCAGCCCTTGAAGCCTCTACATGGAATGTGCAGTCTGGCCTCTGCCACTGGCCTTAACCTTTTTGTTTCAATAGAGCATTTTGTAATAAAATTTATCTCTCAGATAATGATCTTCCTCCTACCACATCTCAGGATTTACATCCCTTATCCCTATGATTGTTCGTTATCTGAGTGGTTCCTGAATGCACTTGACGATCTCTGTAATATGAAAAACAAGTAAATAAACAAATGTAGGGGACAGCTCCAAGCTGCAGGAGGAGAATAATGAGCAAAGTAACCATCGCGAGAAAGGGGCAATGAAGGCCCCAGATGTCAGGAAGGAGGGAAAGCTCTTGTCTAGCCTGGGGTGTCAGTTCAGTTTTCCTTTATTTCTCATTGAAAATTGCTCTCACCTTGCATTCCCTAGAACTAATGGTCCATGTTTTGGAAAATAAATTTCTTCCTATACCCACCTGCAATATATGCCTGTTCCTGAAAACATGAGGGACTGAGCTACAGCAGCCCATGAGGCAACTGCAGCAAAGAACCACAGACTGTACCAAGGGCAGGAGCCTTGCCAGGGCAGAGAGGGAAATTTACTTATGGTCAGGCATCCCCATGAATAGAGTTTCTGGACAGACTTTCAAAACTTTTCTGAAACTTCTCATAATCTTTGCTTCTGGAAACTAAATTTTATGGGAACCTCTCTTTGCTCTTCTTGTTCCTCTCTCAAGCTTCTGATAGACTAGTAAGATGCAAATACATTCCAGAATCCAAGCTCAAATGATGGCATGTATTTTTCCTCTAAGTATTGTCCAGTCCACCTGGATTGTCATTGAAGTCTATGGGTGATATCTGATAGACTTACAGGCTAAAGGACTGAGACTGTTTCTTTAAAAAAGGCCAGCAATTTCTATTCAATTAAAGCATTGATATTTGTAGAAAAACACTGTAGTACTGAGAGAAACCACTCAGATCAAGGACCTTTGTACAGGACATTCTTACAATACCAGGCACTTATTAAAATTCCTTGGATTTTTGCTTTAAAGCATTTTACATATTATTAATATCAAAAATGAATGCTATTCACAAAACATACCAAAGCAGACTGATTACCAGACTGACTAGTTGAATTTCTTAAAGACACACAGGAAGAATATGCTGGCTAACTTGATACTAACTTGATACTAACTTAACTACTAATTAGTCCCCAAGAATATAGTTTACATTATATCTTAAAAGCTATCTACCCAAGATAAAGTCTACCTATTCTTTAAAGAGTCATATGTAAAGGAATATAGAAAATTACATGTTGCTGAGTAGGAAATAAACATTTCTCATTCAAAGCAAGATAATTAGCATGTTACATTACCTTAATCTCCGTTACAATTATATTTTGATTACAAGGAATATTTTCAGATTTTTCACATCATAATTTTTAATTTATGTTCATGGACTAAGGTGTAATGGGAATAGTGCTAAGCCAATCTCCCAAATCTTTATTAGTTACACTCTGAAGAATATCCATAGTCTTAAAGTTTTTGTTTGTTGGTAATTACTTACTCAAATTCCAAGACCTCTTCCCTGCTAAAACATATAAAATCTATTTAAAGAGTGAAAAGAGAGAAATCTACTATCATTCCAACTACACTGGAGGAAAAAATATCCCCAGAATTATAGTCATCAATAGACAGATAACTTCAAATCACTTTTAAAATTATTTTGGGGTTACATGGAAGAGGACATAATCATTTCCCTGAAGTTAAGAGATGATGGACTAATTCACCCAGCTATATTTGTGCTTAATGGGTATCATCTCAGTTGTGTGGAAGACACAGTTCCAGGAAAACAGTAGACATAAAAAATTGGTGAGAAAAAAAATATGTCTTTTTATTGTCAGGAACAATTTCAACATCAGACACTGCTTCGAGTTCCCTCTCAGGAGTATATAACATCCCAATTCTGCTATCAAAAAGTATCTTTAGCTGAAACCACCCTCATAACATTCTTAGGCATGGAGACATAAAGAGTATTATGAAGGAAAATAAAGATGCAAAGCTTTTTGTTTGCATTATTTCTTAGTATTATTATTGAAGATACTTCTAGGATACCCAAATATTGCTATACTGAGGGTTTGTTAACAGTACTTAGAACAGAGGCATCTATTTTTCATAAAACACAGTGAAACTACTCCCTTTAATACAGAATTATGCTTTATAATAGAGTAGCCTAAACCAGAACACTCAACTAAAACTGGAATATAATGCATAGGATTTGTAGTATCTATTGAATATTTCTCCATATTAAAAATAGAAATAGATGCAAAAACATCCTAAAACTTCAGGTTCCATGGTTCTCCTTTAGCCATTCATAAGCTGCCTTGCTACAGATCCCAATTAGTGAGCTGGAACCATACTGTAGAAAGCATTTGTGTTTTATGAAAACAAACAAACGTTATAGAGTAATGCATAAAAGAACAGCCTAGAGGATATGGGAAGTCCTTTCATTTTACTCAGAATCTACAAGAGCTCAAATGAGTACTGGCTGCAGTTCTTGTCCATGCATTTAAGAAATTATATGGATGAAGTGGAAGAAATAGAGGGAGAAAAAATAGAAACTGTCAGAGATCTAAAATCATGACCTATAAGGAAAGAACTGTAGTCATTCAACCTTCAAAAGAAAAGAGAAACAAGTTAACAGTTTCCAAATAAAGTAAGAGAAAGGAATAAACTATTCCCTGCAAAGAGAAATGGAACAAGCTGTTCTCTGAATTCACTGTGGCTAGTACAAGAAGAATTGGACTTAAAATTACAGCTCAGGAAATTCAGGCAAAACATTAGGAAAAGTTGCTGATTTTTTTTTTTCACTGGAAAAAAGTTTTTTTACACTGGAAATAATGGAACGCTGGGAAAGATCATTTAAAGAGTATATGGTGCCTATTTACTGAGGATCATTTAGGTTAGATAAACATCTTTCAGGAATGATGCAAGTGTAGCTGATGCTACAGGGGTATAGAAAATAGGTTATATGATCTCCTAGGGTCCCTTCTAGACTTAAACTTTCTCTTTGATTCTTAGTTTGCCCTGTTAAAAAAAAAAGTAAAATGGCTTAATAGTATTTTTAGATAATTAAACTACTGAGAATAATGTCCACTTTCCTGGTCTTAGTATGGATGCTTATCTTTTTAAATAGATCATTTGTGTATCATTCATTTCTCAAATCCTCTAAAGAACAGCTAAAAATAGTGAGACATCCATCTGCTGTATTATAAAAGTTTTTTCTTCATACTGTTCTTCTATGACATAAAAAATTCCCTTCTTTATCTTGCCCTTGCCTCTCCTCACTGGAATCTATGGTCAACCACCTGTGCAACTATAACAGTCTCATTACAATCACTTATTTCAGAAAATAAGGACAATTTTTGCCTGGTGAGAATTAAGATACCGGCTTTGACTGGGAAGAAGCTCCTATTGTCATTCACATCTCATCAGTTCTCAAAGGAAATGGAAAAATTCTGCTCACAGAAATTTACAGCATTTCTGAGAGGTCTAGACAGTACAAGAAGTAACTTGCATTTAAGGTTTCTAATGCTTCTGAAATCCACACAGGTGTCCAGCCCATAAAATTAAGCAAAGAAAACTTTACTACTTTCTGAACAAAAGATCCACGGGAATTAACTTTGGCAAATGGAGCAAAATATTGATTAAAAACCACAATGTTTTTGTCTAGTTTTATATACTATTATAAAAGAAAATCTACTAGAATACTGAGAGTATTTGACTTAGCTTTGCTGTCTGATGTCAGTGAGCTCATTGACTTTAGAGAGAACAAGGACACTTTCATGTTGATTTTTAGTAAAATGACCTGAAGTCAGACAAAAGGGGTTTCAATATTAAAACTTTTTATGAGTTAAATTGTTATTCTGTGAACAATAACAATTGTCAACATAAGAGCATATCAGGATCAAAGAAAACTCATTATATTCCTGCATCAAAAGCAAATGAGGTTCAGCATGAAGTAGCCTCTGTACTAAAAAAAGAAAAATTAATTTTCAAGGTGTTTATTTTTTTTTCTGGACCAATTTCACTGCCTATTCCCTTCTAAAGCATTCACAATATATCCTTAGACTTTTATCAAAATACTTCTCTTCCTGAAAAAAAAAGAGCTATCTTCATTTTTAAAGTGAGCTATCTAAAAGGTTAGCTATCAGGATACAGCAGAAGGCACTTTAAAATTCCATGTAAATGGATGCGCTTCTCTAAACACGTTTTCTAAATATACCTTTTTAAAAAGAAAATCATCCTTGATCTAAAATATGATACTATTTTTCTTTCAACAAGTAAAGATGAGAAGTCATTTGTCTATGAAATATAGGAAGCTTCAGACCTCATGAGGGAGGTAGCGATTTTCTTCCTTTTTGGTAAAGCAATTTTGTCACTCAAAATTATATTCCAACTACTGTTTTATTAATTCATTCTTCCTGGGGGTGACCCTACCTACACGGTGAATATTAGCATCTTATTTTTATAATATTATATGAGCCTTGCCTACTCTAAGTAGACCCCACTGCATGTAGTGTTTGTTGCATGAGGACACAGATACATTAATCATTCTTTGCCTTCTTCACCATAAGTTTACATACTACCTCTAGCTAATAGCAATCTAGTATTTTTAAAATGCTTGGTGAAATCTTGGCCTCACTCATATGGCAACAAAATTGATTTTTTTCCAGTGAGTCCAAAAGAGCACTCTTGGAGTTGGTGGACATGCTGAATTTCATGCAGAATTCTACATATTTAATTTGTAAGTGGTTGTAAAAGGATACATATATATAGGATACATTAAAATTACACAAGAGTGTAGGTTAATCTGAACTGTGAGTCAGATTTAACTCATCCAATTTTAGTCATATGGGTTTGGTGGAAAGAAACAGAAACATCTATAGGCTGATTTCTTCTCCCTCCTAACTGAGGGCCAAGTAAGGGGCCCTAGAGTTATGTATCTCTTTTCATTATTCATAGGGGGAGCTTTACCACTAGGTAAGAATGAATGCCTAACCTAAAGTTAGGGTGAGATAGACTTCTTTCTGTGCATGTATGTATCCTTTCCTGAATAACAGAGTATTAAACTTGGAAGTGACAGGGAAAACCCCACAGTCTTTCTTCTGTCAAAGAAGAAAGGTTAAGGAATTGTCAAAAAACGTTAAGGAACAGAGATTTCCTTAGTGCACTGGGCTTAAGCTTGCCTTTTAGATGTAGTTTAGAAGCTAGGCATTTTTTGCAACATAAAAATCTTTATACTAAGTCAAGAAAAAAATTTAAAATAGTTCAAGAAAAATAGCCAGAAAAAACCAAAATTAGTCTGAGCCTTCAAATGTGGCAATGTAACAAGATTTTAGGTTATATTTAATTGGAGAATATCCAGAAAATATTTTAATTTAATTTTTCCAAGTATTTCTCTAGTTGTGCTACGTCATCAAAGGTGAAGCAAAATCTGTTGAACACAAAAAAAGATTTTTTTCCCTTGGCTGCAACTCTTCCTTGGAAATACTCTTTTTTTTTTTTTTTAACCTTTCAGTCATATATAGGCTCTCCCTGTTACACCTTCTACACTACAGCTATTGAAAGATGAAAACGTAATAGAGAAACTTTTTTGATTTCCCTTTTGCTAGGTAGCTTAAAAAGCAAGTTGGCCTCAGTTACTTTGTAGGAAACAAAGGATGTTTTTAACTTATGTTGAAAGTTTTCTGAGAGGCTATGCACTTTTGTATAGTATTTTTCTATATGGACAAGGACAAATGTGTTTTAACTGTATTGGAAGCAGGCACATTATAGAAGACCTTTCTTCACATAAATCATCTATAAATTGTAAATTGCTTGAGGCTCAGAGAGATACCTACTTTATTAATAAAGTCCTCTAGTCTTTCCTGTGAGGGCTTCTTTTTTCTTTTAGTTTTCAATTATGACCACAAAATACACCTGACTTTTAAAAGCTTCATCATTTATCAGATTTTTAATTTGTTATTGTCATATCTCTTTTTTTCTTTTTATGTTTTAATATCCGCCTTATAACTAACAGTGCTGCCTAAAGACACATAGCTAGCTTTCAATTAGAACATACCTTCACAGATTCAGTTTCATGTACAACTGTTGTTACTGATGCCGTTTATAGTTAAGATCAGATATGAGCAAGCATGTACTTGTAAAATAGATTTTGTTTCCTTCTTAAGCTAGCCTCTTGCATCATAGGCAGGCCCAGCAAGGTACTCAAAAGATCTTATGATCATTTATCTACCCCGGGCTCTTCATTCATAATAATTTTTCTATAAATATCTTTAGGTATGTTCATTCCCCTTAAGTCATGTTTAATGTCTTATGCTATTTTTTCCTATATGCACAGCTTGTAGGCTATCTGTCAAAAACCTCCTTAATTCAGCAGCAATGTACGCCTGCAGGGAAAGTGCAGGTAAGGATTTATGGGAGGGAGAGGGGGCTCCAGGATGATCTGCAGATGTGAGACTTAGGACTTCTTTTCAGATAGTAGCACTTTTAGCAGGGTGTAGGCTATTTTAAAAATACAGGTAAAGACATGAAAGTATAATCCTTATTAGCAACAAAAGGAGCAGTTGTAAGCAATTATGGGCAGAGGAGCAGAAGCAACACATTACATAGAGTTTTATAACACTCCCTACAAAACAAAAAGCGGGAAACCTTTTATCTTGAGACAGATAGTTATCTCAGTAGACTGATTTTTTTTGTGAACTGCACATATCTATAAAAACACTCTCTTCTTTCCCACAGTTCTCAGTCTTCTGTTTGCTAGACTATACATATTTATCTCTTTCTACCTCACGTTTGAGACTTCTGATCTGAAATGCTTCCTGTTTGCCCTCCTATTTCACTAAATGCAGTGCCTGAAACAGCTCGCCACAGTTTCTATATCTTTCTACAGCTCACTTTGTATATACTGTAAGCTATACATCTGTTGATACCTCCCTGTATTGCACTTGCCTTTTCACTCCAGGATCTGACTGACTCATTCTAATGCTCCACTGCAATCCTCGGTAACCCTCAGGTTCTTCCCTTGCAGCACTGTTGCTTAGAGAGTTTTGTTCAACATAGGCTCGTTCAGCTATGTCTTACATCTAAATATATAACTTATTAGGTCCTTATTGCCTTATAAGGGACAATTCACTTTTTCCATACATTGTATCTCCAATTTTAATGAGCATTGGGAATTCTAATACTTCTGCCCACTGTCTGCAACCCTTTTCCAGTTCAGGTCAACTGGTTCATTTAGTATGCATACTCTCTAATCCATCATTGTAGATGTTAATGAAAATATTGAATAATACTGCATATTGAAAATATTGCATAGGACCATTCTTGGAAGAGCCCCACAGCCTTTAAGAACTCTTCCTTTGGCTACTTTTCTACCGGGTTTTGCAATTTTTCATAGAAGTTTTTATTCTCTCCCAGGTAGATTCAATTTGCCAAATACAATAAATCATTGATGTCAAGATTCCACCAATGAAATAAAAGAAACACATTCATTTCCAGAAGAACCTTGTGGCACTTTTGGAACACATTTTATTATTGATTTTATTAATTTTCTTGTTCATGGACAAAGTTTCGAATTAGTAAACATCGTAGTAGACATTGTTCCTACACAGGTCAAGACTTGAACATGGTCTATAGAATGGTCAGTGTAAGAAAAACTCCCCTATGGATTTAGTAGGATGACAGGGATAAAGAAGAGTAGATGAACCTGTAGGAAGTTACAGATAATCACTACTGAATGAGTAATTCATGTACATTATGGCTTAATTTTGAGATATCAAAGTAACACAGAAATTATCAGAATGTTAATATCTGCTATTCATATTCTTTTTTAATGAAATCAACAGATAAACAGTGAGATTAGGACCAGACACCAACTCAGGTAATAACTTGAGTTGTAAATCAAGTGCACATTGCTACAAGCATTGGCACATTGATTTTCATGAAGTCAAGGGCAAAGCATCTTACCTTTGCAGAGGAAAGGCTGATGACATGCTGATCTTTTTCATTTGTTACGATTTCCACGACACTATGTAGGTGTCCTGATAACTTTCCTATAGGCTTAGTATTAATGTTAGGATGCCATATACGAAGGAGTCTATCATCACCTGACAGAAAAAAATATTTTTTTGCAAAAGACTGAATAGTCACAGATATAAATTAGCTTCTTAATGGAGAGCCTAGTTGCCACAAATCTCTACTTTCACTACGTAGGCAACTCCCATGCAAGGATGAGAATTTTTCATTCTAAGGGCTTCATTCCAGCTTACAGTTGGACCTTTTTCACCACTTATTTCCCATACTTGCATTAAAACACACAGAACTCATTTGTACTTCAAAAACATTTAACTTTATCAGAGGAGTGCCTAAGGGCACAGGCTGTGATAACATGCTCTATTCCCATAAAAACAGAATGTTTCCATTAAACATAGATTTGAGGATCTGATTTTTTTCCTCCAAAGATTTGATTTAGAAAAGGATCAAAATAATAATGATGTCCAATAATGATTTGTGTAACCAAGTAAATAAGGAGTGGCAGCCTCCAATGGAAGGAGGTTCTTGCGAAGAACAGGAAGGGATGAACACGTGAAAGCTGAGGGCAAAATGCACACAGTAACTGCCGGTGATGGCTTTTAACTTCTGCTGAGAGATTTTGTGTCTCATGGTAAATATGAATTTGATCTTCCATATCTGTTTGTTTCTGAAACTTTTTTTTTTTAATTTATGGTATCACCTTTAATTGCATTATAGGGGAGACCTTTGGTACTATTTTCATAATAATTTTCATATTTTTTAATTTTGTTAAACAAAAATATTGTAAAAATGTATCAGTAAACTCCTTACATACTGGTGCACTCACAGCTATAATGGTATACTGAAAAATGTGCTGTTATAAGAGAATTTGAGCCCATTTTAAATTACATATTTTAACACCAGATTCCAGGCAAATATTGCAATTCTATTATTCATGTTTAAGTACTGTACAAGTTCAGCCTTGCATTAGCTGAGCAGTTTAAAACCTAACTACTTTGACACACAACAGATAAAACAGCTACATTTAACGTAGCTTTTGCTTTGAGGCATTCAGCTTAAAGTGAAGTACAGAAGCCAGAATGTATAAACTGGGAAGTACACACGTCAGAAGAACATTCACAGCACATAGCACTCAGACTCATGACCACGAACCTCAATTCAGTTTTGTTAACAAGGAGAGCAGTTAAAGGTCAGCTCTTTCAGTCTGCTCTTCATAGACCTTCCTTAGGCTTGCTCAACCCTCTCTCTGCAGAGATATATCTAGCCATTTCCTTCTTAATATAGCAAGATGTGATTCACTTAGGAGCACCCCATCTCCCCTTTCCTCCATCAACCATTACCGTCCTCTCAGTTAATTCTATTGTTCATGTAGTCTCTCTCTAAATTAAAAGAGAAATTAGCTGCTCTTAAAGTAAGCAACTGATTGGCAGTATCTTCAAAGGGAATTAATTGCCTTCAGGAGCACTTTGAGGCAAAACTGTTTCAGATTATCTGTCTATCCTGTTAGTATGGCAATAATTCTCTTTAATAGGCCATAATCACACAAGGAGTTTGTGAAGCCCTTTTGGGTGGTCGTATCTGTGGCACAACAGGTCCCTGCTCACTTCCCCAGATACTGTGCCAGGCTGTTGTAGACATGCCCTGCAAGTTAGCAGAACCCTTGTGACCAGAATAGATTACATTACTGAAAAAATAGATCATGGGAGGAAACTCAGCTTGCAGATCTTCCAGGAAGACAACATGAAAAGAAGATATAAGGTGGACAGGAGCCACCAGTGAGACTGGTGAGATGAGTTATAGCGTCAGAGAGAACAAAGAGTGCCTCAACAGTGTGCTCTTTGACAGGCCCAAAAGGAAAATGTAATGTCTTAAAATGATGCTGTCCTGGGGGCTGTTGATTGTGTCTGGTCAATTTAACTGTCTCCTTGCTGTGTTTCTGGGGTACAGGATCTTCCTTAGCCTTTCTAATTGGTATGTTCTTTACTTCCTCAAGGTGATGGCAGATAAAGGAAGGAGAGGATATTGCCCTTTAACTATAGGACAGAGATTTTATTTAAGAATAGAATCACTAATACAAGTTATTTACTTAAGATATAATCATGCAGAACAACTGTCATTAGGAAAGAAAATGCAGCAAAGGTCAGATTAAAAAGGCAGGCCATATTGTTGCCCTTCTGCTTGCTGCTTTTGTGAAATGGTCGATTAGTTTGTTCCTTTTCCTGATGCTGAGATAATAGCGCAGTTGGTTATAGTTGGAGTGTTCTCTCTTTTCTGTCTGAACTAATGCCAGATTGGCCCTGGCACTGCAAGGCCATGTGTTCATCCTGCCCTAAGAGCTGTTAAGACAGACATTCACTGCTTTACTGCTTCACTGGAACATGTGCTGGAACATTTATTTTCTCTGTGCTCCAAGTATGCCTCTGGCATTGAAAATCCTGACATGGAATGGGCATTAAGCACATTCAAGAAAAGCTTGAAGAAGATGCATTAACTGTCTAAATAACAAACAGCTAATACTTAAGATTTTGTGAAACCAGTTCTTTGAATCACGGTGGGCTCCATTCAGTGTACTCCCTTCCAAGAGAAACAAAAATGAAAGCATGTACTTTGTTTTTTTTAAAGACAGATTTTATGACCACAGCTCAGCTCTAGCTAGATGTTAAGGATTCCATAACTTTCTTAGAAAGCGTGATCCTTCATCCTTTGTTAAATTGTCTCCCTTGCTGAATAGTTTTGTAATTTGTGCAGTACAGTTCTACTGACATGTCTGCATTTTCATGGTTTTAAAAGACCATACAGACCAACGAGATTTTTGGACTGAAAACTCAGGCTTAATTTAGCCTTCACTGATAAACTAAAAGTGAAAAATACATCTCCAGTTATCTTTCCATGCTACTTCTCACACACAGTAGGACCTCTTACTGAGGACCTCCTTACCTCCTTAATGAAGACCTCACTCTCATTCCTCCAAGCCTGACTTAAAAATATCCTTTGTTACTGATGTCTGCAAAACCACTTCAGAACAGATAGACATCTGGCAAGCTAACACAAGTTTATGTCCTTATCATACTGACTGATGTCTCTGTTGTTTTCTTTGGGCTCCCTTGTCTGCATTCATGTGTTCTTCTTAAATTTAGAATGCACCATAGAAAAGACTTTCTCCTATGCTTATGCAGGTGAGCGTTATTGGAGACCTTGGATGACTAGGACATCTAGGAACCAAGGAACTAGGATTCCTGGAAATATAGGAATCCATCATTGCTAATTTTCAGTGCCAGTAAAGGAAAAAAAAAAAAAAAGAAGAAGAGTATGAGCTACTTCACTTATGACTTATGCTGGGATTACACAAAGGTTACTGAATGAGCACAGCATTTGCTTTTATCAGTCCTAAACCACTACTGCTAGATTTAGAAATCACTTATAGCTTTGGTTCTGTATTTTTCACAGGAGAACAATAGCTGGAATCTGAAAAATTAATGATGTTAGAAGTTGATTTATTATATATTTTAAAACTGATCACCTCTCCTTTTATATGCCTATATAATTTGTATCTAGATGTAGCTATTCCCTGAAGTGATGATTAATATACACTGGAATTCAAATGGGAATAGAGTAAGAGGATAATCATATCACTTCAACATTAGTATTAATACTAATACAAAACTTTACACAGAAAATTTGCTCTAAACTACTGTGGGGTGCATATTTTATGTCACAAAAGGCATAAGCTTTCATCATGAAAAATAAACTCTGTCTTGAGTTTACTTCTTATTCATGATTATAAATGTCAAATGGCTAGAAGGCAAAATTAAGCTGTGTCACAGTAGTTCAGTCCCCTGTTCTGACAGAAACTCATGAGTTTTTTCAAATGCAACTAAATAAATGTGATGGAAGAGTAGGGGAGTTAGAACTTGCACTTTTTCTCATAGGCAATTCCCAGTGTAAAAATATGTTGTAGCATGCAGTATTTTGCATACCATTTGTGATTTACCATATGTGGGTAAATAAGAAATATTGGGGCTCAGAAAAAGCCAATAGCAAATGAATCCTTGTTGAATACATGAGAAGTAGTCCTGCTTTTTTTTTGTCTTTTTGCAGAATGTGATGTGTAAACACAGTTTTTACAAATCTTTGCCCATGCCATCAAGAAATCTACATACTGTGATTCCTAGATCACTTAAGTGCTCCTGTTTTTAGTATACATTACAGATAATGTAAGTTGCAGGTTTGCTAATTAGGATGGCTGCAATGACTCAGTCACCTATGATCATTTGAAACAGTTTAATCCACTCTTTGACTAGATCATCACCAGTTAGACAAGAGAGAGAGAGAGGGACAGGTTTTAAGATACAGAGCCAGGAACAGTTTACACTAGTCCTGCTGATTGTTATGTCATTCTGATCAGTGTATTTTTTTCATAAAGCAGTGAACTCTAAAGCTAAATTTCTGAATGAGTAGAGTTGGTCACTGGCTTCCTGAAAAGTTAAATGTTTGTATCCTACCAGATACATCCTTGGAGGATGGATGTCTCAAAAGCTGAAGGATTAGATTCTTAATTCATGGTACAGCTTCTTGAAAGACATCACTTGACCTAAACTCCACAGTGATCTTGAAAAGGATGTTTCTGCCCTTTCACAGTCTTTGGCCATGTCTTCCATCTCTCTCCTGTGACACATTAATCCAGCTCAGAAATAATTTCCTTCTGTGTTCAAGGGAAGCAGCAGGACTGAGCAGTGCAAATGAGGGTGAGAGGTAGGAGGATGCCTAATTATGTCAAGATGATAACTAGGGGTTGAACAAGCCAGACAGAAACCCAATTCAAAATTCGGAATTCCAAATTTACCCAATGTAAATGTTATTCTTCAGGAATAGACTGGAAAATTGATAATTCGAGTTGGGCAGAGAGGAACCTCATGAGGTTCAACAAGAACAAGTGCAGGGTCCTGCATCTGGGGAGGAATAAACCCAGGCACCAGTACAGATTAGAGGTTGACCTGCTGTTAAGCAGCTCCGTGGAGAGGGATTCAGGAGTCCTGGTTGACAACAAGTTAACCAGGAGGCAGCAATGTGACTTCATGACCAAGAAGGCCAATACGATCCTGGCCTGCATCAGGAGGAGCGTTGCCAGCAGGTCGAGGGAGGGGATCCTGCCCCTCTACTCAGCTCTGGTGTGGCTGGGAATGGTGTCTTAGAGTAGTCCATCATCCTGTTTCTCTTGGTATATTATACATATTGTGTGACACTTAAATTGAATCCAGACTACAGTAGAGCAAACTGTTGACAGACTCCAGTCAGGAGTCATACCACTTCAAAGCCTAGATTTCAGCACAAGACCTCTGTTCCCTATCATTTAAGACTGAAGCCATTAAATTGCTAACATACTAACCCAGCTTTTACTTGAGCTTATCTAACTGAAAAAGAAATCACAACACAAAAATCTCTCGCAAAAAAAAAACTTTCTTCATAGATTGTGTAAGCCTGGTACTTACCCCCAGTGACGATGACATTTGATTTTCCACAGAATGTGAAGGCATTGACCCCTTTAGGGACAGAAAATTCCTTTACAGGCCTGTAATCATTAATAAAGTAGTTAATCGGGTAGAAAGTGTTAAGAAATACAGTCTACAATCCTTGCACTTTACTTCTCTGTGATATATAGACTATATTATGCATATATACAATATATACTGTTATATTAGAATACTGTTATGTTTGTATAATATATACAGTATAATGTTAAAAGCAAATTGACTTATAACAGTGACTTAGATACTAGCATCAATAAAATAGAACATGGTACACTTTCCATTAAAATAATAAATCTCTGAAATGAACAGATGAATCTTTTATCAGTCATACTCCAGACAGACTCCTAAAATGGTAGCTATTGTCAAAGTAAGCCTTCACACAAGTCATTTGATGCATATGTAAAGCAGTTCATCACTGCTTTAAAACCAACTGCCTGTGCATATTTCTGACACTAAAGTCTATTCTGGCCTCTATCTTACATAAAACAAATGCGATTAGTTTTCTGCTGCTTCTGTATAATACATGGTATAATGCATAGCCTTAATTTTATCTACTTTGTGTTGGATAGTAACATGAAGAAACTGCATATTTCTGAAACTTAAAGAGAATTATTGAGAAAATACTGCAAAAGAAACAGCATTCAAACTAAGCAAACATAGATTAAGATTGACTCAGTGTCCCTTCCAAATTCATCCTTTGTGCAATCTCTGCTTGTTTCTCCACATTTCTCCATTGCTACTAGAAGGTAAATATTTGTTTTTGAGTTCTGGATTCAGCACTTACATGGCTAAGGGCCATCTCAGCCAGGAAACAGAGACTGTCGGTGTACTTAAATTATACAAAGTAAAATGGGTGAAAATTAAAAAATAGTTTTTTTTTTTTTTTCCTTAAAATCCAGACAAGCAGGTATTTCATTCACTCTGGGCTAGAGAGTAACCATGAATCATGCAAACTGTAACTGGGAATGAGCGTAAGTTTGACAAAAGACTCTGGAAACTTGGGGACCTCAGTGTTTAAGTAAAAGGCTTGTTCTTTGTAGGCAGGAATAAATAAAAGGCTGTTCGCTCCTTATTACTAAGAGGCGGCAAAGTCTTCTTTCTAAGAAGACTTCCTCTGACAGAGGAACTTCAGTATTTCGATGATGTAAAATAGCAAGTAACAGTCTTCAACATGTAAGTATCAGATTCTGTTAGTATTTGCAATCTTTTTCCTTTAATTCTTAAATCAAATAATTTTGTATAACTTTCTACTTGCTCCTTAATTAATGACTGTGAATAATGGCTTCCAGCAAGGGGAAGCCCTGCTCAAGTCACAGCCTTGCAGAGAAGCCCCTTACAATCACAGCCTGGCTTCCCCCTTTTTCAACACTTTAATAGGAAAGATTATAAGTGCTTGCCAGCCATCATCCACAGAGAAACTTAACATTTGCGCAGGAGACAAAATACATTGACTACATTTCCAATCAAAATAATAATTGCTTGCTGCATAGCTAATTGAGGAAACATATTTTGTTTTCATCAGTTAATCATATATTTGAACCACAATTACTTATGCAATGGGCATACTGAAGTCGATTTGATGAATAGATATTTTTAGGGCTACTAATTTCATTTTAACAACAGTGTGATTCATCAGTTGTCTAAATGTAACTTTATTTAATTTCAGTAAGAAACTCCTTAGAGAAATGTGTTTACTGTAACTGGAGACACAATTATAATCAGCGTTAAATGACAAAGATCTACCAAAATATTTTCAGTTAATGTATTAATGTCTAGCAAACAGTGTGTGCTGGTAGCATATAACCTTTTGACTATAATTTTAGCTCTCTGGTCTTTGCTTTCCTTCTCCTCAGATTAAATCTGTTCTTCCAAAATCCACAGGAAATTCAGATAGGATTTCTCAGCTTTTCTCCTGACTTTGACCAAGCTATAACTGCTTCATATTTCACTTCCCCTGTCCACAACAGATATACAATATTCATAAAATCTGAAGTTCCTGGATTGATACAAGAATTACAATGTGAACATTTATGGCTCATGTTATACAAAATATAAGAAAAGTGATCATAATTGTTGCCACTAACCTTAAAAAACTATTAATTTCTGGGCACACCTTGCAAAGAAACTGTCAAGTTGATCTACTGCTGAAAATGCCCTGAGATCTTTGAATGAAAAGGGCTACATAAATATTATTTATAGTTCCTTTTTACATAACACAGTGTTTGTATGTATTATTTATTTCTTTATGGGCTACATACTTCAGTCACATGCTGGCAAGACTTGAAGTCAGCTACAGCACAGAGCTATATGAACAAGAATATGGCGCAGATAAGGAGGCCACAGCCTGATGCATGGTAAATTCAGCTTTGCAGACCTCAGGAGAAGTTGCTATTTTGATTTAAGTTTGTTTAACTTGAAACTTATTTGAATATATATAGACATAATTTTAAAATAATTCTATACATAGTATACATGTACAAAAGCAATATATTGACTAAAATGTGCCTGATGATGAAACAGTAAAGCAGACTACCCTGACAGCATAATTTATTCTTAAGACCTGTGAGAAATGAACACAAGGACAGTCCTTTCCTGCATCAAAAGCTAACAAAGTACAAATATTGTAGTATTTAAGTAGTTGTATCTTAGTTCATATTAGCAATGCTTTACAAAAGACAACTTCAGTACAACAGGATGGATTGGCAAGGTGCTAATCTCATGAAGCATTATAAAGCAGAAAGTCTTTTCTCAGAACACTCCATATACTTACATGCTGTCCTCTAGTCGCTTTATGTCACCCAAAACAAACGAATGTATGCTGTCTATAGAGCAGGATCCAAAACAATTCAGGTCAGAAATATACTTAACCTTCATAACCCAGTCATCATGCAGCTTGCGTTTAACACTAGGGATATAAATTGAGAGGTTATTAGGATATATTGCATTCTGTGTAATATGTCCATAGCTGGGTAGGGATTTTGTCGGTGAGATTATATACAACAAATGCTTGCAATTAACATCCAGGGCAGATGCAGAACTGTTCTTGCGCTTTAAAAGCCAACAGATCTTAGAGCACACATAAGGTTAGGGTTGTATCATGCCCCATTATAATAGCAATTATGCTTCCATTTGATAAGACACAGTAGAGCTGTGCCTATGCCAAACTGGACAAGCACAATTGTGAACTCTTCCTTGGAATCCTAATCTGCAGTCTCCCTGTACTAAAATCTCTCATTAAAAATGATGCTTTTTTCCACACAACAATAAGCAAATTATACTCACTGCAGCCTTAAAAACTATTTTCTTTGTTTATTAGATGGGCTTAATTTATAAGCAAACACTTATCCTCCATTCAGGTCAGAGAAAACCCAAATCTAACAAAAACTGCCAGACTGATAATATTTTATCATAAGCCACCTACATCTTAAAATTTTTGGAGTCCAAGACGTGAAATTGCGATTTTTTTTTAGATTTAGATTGTTTCAATCCAAAGTCATCACTGGTCACTGTAAGCAGGTTGACATAACCCCCATCATCTCCCATTAGGATGTTATCCTTAGCCAGATGATCTGATGCAGTCACCGTGCAAACACAGAGCAGACCGTTTTCCATTGGTTTGATGACAAAACAATTACTCTGTGAAATACAGGAAATAAGTTTATCGGATATTGCACACAAGCCCTTAAATAGACTGAAAATATCATACTTATCTACTTTCAGCAGCATCCAAATCTTATCTTTGGCTTTTCAAAATGCCTCTATAATAGTTGTTTTCTGGTATTAGAAATTCATGGAAGAAGATCACTGAGTTAAGTTAAAAGTTAAAAGCAAACAAATTCAAGGATTTAAGTTGGCTTTATTTCATACACAGCCTATTGTATTTGAGTGAGGAAAAAAATAAACACAAATTTTAGGGAAGATTTCACCACATTAAGTGGAACTATATTTTTTGTTAAGACAGTAGGATCCATCCTGCTCAAAATAAAATGCTGTCTAAGCACGCGCATAAAAGTTATACCAGAGTCCTGGTTAGTAGCAGAGTACTCACATGGGCAGGTGTCTGGGTTTACAGGAACTGAGATAGAGAGAATGAATGTAAGTACAAGCCATTGGGTGTTGTACTACATGGAGAAGGTCGGGAATGGAATTCGGGGTCATTTGTATTCCACTGCATTGCTTTTACTGCCTGACTCCATCTGTTATGTGACTAAAGCATCCTTGCCAGCCTAACCTGGCAGCATTTCAGATGACATAGGCATTAATTGCTTCATGGTTCTCTGCGTACCACAACTCAGCAAGTAAAACAACAGGATGCAGGAGAGCAGATAGATCAGAAATGGTGAAAAGAATCAGCACAGATATAGGGCTGTCTATGTATTATTCTTGTTGTCTTGAAACATAACTGCTCCTATTCAGCCACAGGGCAGGCTCAGCTCTCATTGATATAATAACTGGGAGAAACCTCCATAATGACGCATTTTTGAGCCTTCCTTTTGAGGTTTCATAGAATTAACAAAAAGATTTCCATTGATTTATATAAATTTGGGAACAGGTCTTCAAATGTTAAGACAACAAAGAAAAAGATGTTAGGCTCAATTTTATCCTTTAAAGTGCATATTTTGCTTCATCTCATCTTCTCAGCTGGGAAAACAAAACAAAACAAAAACAAAACAAAACAAAAAAGCAGAACACAAGGGAAAAGCCAAGGTATGAATCAGAAATTCTTGGCTTTCAAGAAAACTTCAACTGCTAGAACATACACCTAAACATCAAGATGCTTTTGCTTTTGGAAAGCTCTGAGCATAATGCAGGATGTGAAGAAGGAAGATTTTCTTTACATTGGGAAGTTACCCCAAAGGACTGTATGTTAAATTCTTTTTGAAGACCTGTCCCCTGACTCTCAAATAATAGATTCTTATATATGTATACAGATATGCACACATTAGATATACATTCTCACACAGATGCATTAGATATACATAGACACACAAATTGCTCTACGGATTTGTTTACAAAACAAGACAAGCTTTCCATCTTTCCAGAAAGCTTTTACATCGTCTAAAAAAAACTTCCATTGTATTAATTCCCCTGTTTCACTGAGTTCCTGTAAAGACAAATTTAAGAGCTTCATCCCATTGGACAAAAGGCGTTAGATTGTATGCTGAAAACAAAGAGAAATCTTTTTCAGGTTTCCTTAATCTTTGCCTGATCCAACATACTACCTGATTCCCTTTTGATTTATAGTCCCAGACGATGACGGTTCTTTCAGTAACAGCCACGACGCGTTTCAGCTGAGTTAAGAAGTCACATCCAGTCACCCAAGCAGTATCCTGAAGAAAAATTTAAAAAAGGCTAGCTAAAGAAAGCCCTCCTATGTAAATTTATATCCTTCTCCATTATTAAAACACCATTTTAATACCAACTTAGTACCAATGTAAACCATTTAGAGTCAGAATTCCATGTATTCTTCATTAGTGGTTGCTCAGTCCCCAGTTAAGATGAATATAGTAGTTGTAGCAGAAGTATTTAGTAAGCAGCTAAAACAGGGATCTGTTACCAGAGAAATAATCTTCACCCATGAAGAAAGTTAAGAAGCAAAAAGCAGAAGACTAGAACCACAGTAAACTGAGGGCAGCTGCTGCTGATCCTACTGTTATTTCCATTGTTATATATAATATTAAATTGCTGTTAGTTTAAAGGTTCTGGAATCCTGGCAGAGTGATGTAAGCCCTATTTATTGCATGAGAAAACTTCATTTCATCCTAATGGCCTGTAGGCAAGAATTAATCCATTTATAATAATTTCTTGTGTTGCTTTCTGTGGTAGACAAGTAGAAAATATCAGTCCTGCAGAAGCTATCAGGATTGCTCAGAAATTCTCACAAAGACCTTTGTACCTTTTAGGGCTTTTAGGGTCCTTACAATAATGCCAGATAACAGTGACTAAGCAAAAAAAGCTTCTTTTACATTTGTAATTAAATTCTTGTTTTGTAGTATTGGTTTGAAATTCCTAACTGCTCACAGAGGAAGTCAAGTTCACTTGCCTTTTTTTTTATGTTGTATTTGAATACTAGACAATAAAACAAACCCTGATGAAAGCACTTTAAACACTGGTATTTAAGGCTTTATTTCATATCTTTACCTAGAAATACAGGCAAAAATCTCAGGTGTTATTTTGAAAGAGCAAAACAAAATAAATCACATTACAGGACAGTGATTTGCAAAGACACATCTAGCCATTATTTACAGATTAAATGTCTTGCTCCCCTGAGAAGTTTTGTCTCCCATAAATGCTCTCATGGTACCTGAACCTTCCTAAATCAGTCAGTATATGCCTGGGAAGGTGACTCACCTCACCTGTATGTCAAGTATTTCTCATCCAGTTAGGAGAAGTAACTCAGCTCAAGTGTGAGAACAGGATAAGGTTGTAGGGCAAGCTGTCTGTTAACAGTTAAGGAAGAATAAATGGGAAAGGCGAGGGACTGGCCTGGCAGCTCAAGAGAAATGCCTTCATGATACTTACACTTCTTTTAAGCATTTTAGCAAAGGGCTACCGTTCTGATTTCCCATACAGAAGGTCAAATTCAAACACTTTTAGGCATAGGACTGAATGAAAAGCTGTATTATTCTGAGTGTGCATGGGATCTTATTGTGCAATTGTAAATCGTGCAGGACACAATTTACTAATTCTGACAGGAAGAAAGCAGTGTAAGAATAATGCTGCTTATGTCTACAACAGTGAGCTACCATTTTTTTCCAACATTTTTTTTCCTTAAATATCTTATAAGGCAAACATTTCCCTTTAATCTTTCTGCCTCAAAGCCTACCATCTGAAGCCTACTCTCCTGAAACCTGCCTGTAATGAAGCTCTGGGTCACCCCTTTGACAATCGGTGAAGGTGTATTTGCCAAGTCCTTGTACCTGACACATGTTCATAGTTAGTTCTGGAGACGAATTTTCAGACCTACACAAGTAATATAGCAGAACAAGTTCTAAAATCAACATATCTTTTAAGTCTTATAGATGACTTCATAAATGTTTCTAGTACTTTCTGGAATGCTAAGGGCTTTGGACAGTCAGAAATAATTTCCTCCTGCAATAAAAAGAATCATGAAACATTCAAATTCTACCTTTTCTTCTCTTGTTTATGCAAAAATGGAATATGCTTAGTAAAAATGGTATGTATATATTCTGTCACTGCTCAAAAATGAATATTTTAGCTGGCACAATAAAACTGAAGGTCATTTTTCTGGAGCAAAAATATTAGCTATGCAAGACTTTACTCCATCCAGTAAATAGTAAAATACATGAAATTCCACTTTCCACTCATTTGGATTTAGGCAAATTTCAAATGGCTTTCTATCTGCTGACACGATTTAAGCAATTATGCTGCTTTTCTTAAATAATCCCAACTATCCCATGAAATTTTATACTATTATGATGTAAACAGTGATGAAATTATGCGTAGTGTGTATTCAGATAAGCTAGAAAAGTAAATTGTTGTATATCCTGAGATATATAGGAGATAAGAACACAAAAGGAAAACTCACAAGGAAAAAGGACAGAGTTTTATTTTTGACATCCCCTCTATACCTGTACTAAAATCCCATAGGCAAGTACCCTTCAACCCTCTATAAATGTATACTGAAAACACAAAAAGATAAACTGAGGACTTGATCTCAGTTAAATGAGGACTCAGTCTCACATTTCATTTCTCTATGTAGCCTTCGTACAGACCTTTGGCATCCTGAATCACACCAGCTTATATATAAACCTGCATGAAAACAAATTCACATGGTATATTCAAACTATTTTCCTCACAGCTTCTGAACTTCAATGAGTTTTGAGTGAAAGGAGAAAGACCTTAATAGAGAAATAACGAATGCTACAACAGCAGAAAAACACTGGCCAAAGACCTTGACCAAGACAAGATTTCTGTTGTAAGATTCTCCTCTACAGAGAAAATAAGTGTTTCTAATTACTGACTGGCAATTAAAAAAAAGTCTGAAAAAAATAGGTTGCAACACATGGTATCTGCTGTTTGTATATGATAGCAGAAAGAAAGAATAAATAAAACTAACTCCTGATTTATCCTCTTATTTCCTTTAGCATTATTTATATGCACAATCATATTGCACAATGTGACTGCAAAAATAGAAACAAAAGACATATATTGCACAAGTCTATTTGAATTTGTCATTCGGAGAAAAGTCCAGCATGGAGAATTAAAGTTTTCTGGAACAGGCAGCAGCAGAATTGTTTTCAGGTGTATAAGGGAAAGAGGGACATCTTAAGACAGATGGCGCTGAATTTGTTTTTGATAATTCCAGTGAAATTACTTAAATTAGATCAAAGATCATGGATACAAGGTTCAGGAGAGACCACTATAATAACCCAGTCTGACTTCCTGCATATCATGTTCTGGAGAACACCACAGAGATGTCCTCAAGCTAACAGAGACAGGGAGGTTGTTAATGCTGGCTTATGCTACCTTTAAGGAAGGTTTTATGCTCAGGGACCTCAGCCTGTGGAATAAAAGGGCTGTGCACGCAGCAGAGCATGGTACTGTATCCTTACTATCCAAAATGAAAGCTCTTCGCAAAAATAAACTCCTTTTAAGGCTTGAGAGTGCTCAGAAACTAATAGTGTGTATGGAGCCCTGAAGAGAGCAACGTGTATATTAACAGATTAGCTTGACACACTGAGAAGTAGCTCACGCAAGAAAGAGTCTGCCAGAGGCTATAAGCAGAATGTGCTCTCTAATTACAGCTTTAGAGCAAAGGCTATAAGCATCCTTCCTCTTGGCTCTGCAGTATTTAGTGGACAGGCAAACCAGGCAGCTGTATCAGTGCAACCCTTTTACTATTTCCTTGTTCTCCTCTTACTCGTGGCCCTCTGTTCACTCCCTCATTTCCAGTACAATTTCAGATTTCAGCTTTCTGGCTCAACACCTCACCAAAGGGCTAAGACCTCGGTCACTCTGGCTGAGTGAACAACGAATGCAGGAAGGTACGGGAACCTATGGAGTGTTCTGCAATTCCTTAGCCACCCACTCGGTTGTGGGTAATGGTCGATCAACAGACAGCGTATTTGCAGTCTGAAAACTTCTCCATGAATTCATTGATTGATTAGTTACTGCCAGGACTGGTTGTGATATTAAAGCAGATGAAAGTAGCTAATGGCATTGAGAAAAAAATGGACTGCTATTCCTACAGATCTGAGGAAGAGAAACGCAAGCCCTGCAAGGCAAAGGCAGGCTTCTCTCACTATCTATTTTAAAAATAATTATGAGGTAAAAGAATGCATTATTAATAGTTCTACATTACAATAATTTAGTGCTTACATTTACAACTAGTACACTTTACCAAAGCCTTAATAAGTCAATAATGATGACTTACTTAAGATACTTCACTTAAAATACTGGCTCTTGATTTTTAGTAAGTGTTTATAGAAAAGCTATTGAATGAAAACTGCAGGTTGAATAAAAGCACTTAAAAAATGTTTTCAAGGCTCATTCTAGAGATATATCTTGGAAAGAATGACCAAGTGAGTAAATTTAATAGCATCATGGATTTCAGCTACCTCAAAAAAGCAAATCGATTCTCTCAAAACAATTCAGAATTGTATTTCATAATAATTGGGAATAAGGAGACTGTTTTAACAACAGTCAAAAAGCTCAGGAACCTCAAGCCCGGTAATAGCCATTGCAGTTATATACTCAGGGCAATAATTAGGGGAAGTATGAGAGAGAACAATACCAGCTAAGGAGGGGACTGTTCCATGCAGACACCTAAACAGGAATGCTAAATAAAATAGCCTATTTCTTGTAGTGAGAACACCTGGGGAAGATCTGGCACAGAGCCAGTGCCTGGCAGAGTACGTGGTAGCAGGCCCAGTGTGTGCCACTACACACCCGCTGAACCCCCATCAGGGCCAGGCAGCCATGTTCCATTTTGTCAATGTCTAGCTGCTTTTCAGGCAGTAGTTGGTCAAGGTTAGCAGGGTTTCTGATACAAGGAAATAATTCTAGTAGACTTAGGTCTTTAGTGAAGGAGGAGGAACAAAAACTGTTTCTAACTTCCTTTTCTCTTGGCCAGAGAGAAGACTGAAAAAGTGAAAGCACCTCAGCTGGGAAAGGATGAGAGACAGGCAAGTGTTTGGTCAGTCATTTATTGACAGATGTGTTATAAACAGTGTGACCACTTTTTTCTGAGCTTACTTTAATACCTGCCTCAAATGGGAAACAACATAGGAACACAGCATATGAAGTTATGAAGGTGCCAGAGTTCAAAATAGCAGATGGTGCAAACTATAAGTATTTTTTTCACAGTTTAACCTAACCAGGTCACAGAGATCAGATTGTTTTTACTTACCCTTTAGCCATGTAGTTTTAGTTCACTCCCTAGGTACCTCTCTGCATTGATTTCAGATCAGATCAGCCCTTGCAATACCATAAATGCAAACTCTACGTTGAGGTTGTTGGGCCTGTGACTTTGGTATTTTCTCTTTCCTTTTGCAGCGTTCATAACACCTGAGACAACAATCAGCAAAATGCACTGCCATGGCACAAGACACGAGCACTGGCTTTTAAGGCAACAGGCCGCATGACTTTTTAAGACTTACGACAGTTCTCTTGTCTGCAGCTTGCCTGAAGGAGGCATGTAACCTAAAATCTGCAGTGATATTCCCAGGGTAAAGATGAACTTTATAGACCATGCAGTTCGCCAATCTAACTTGCAACATGTAGAAATGTTTTTCCACTAGCGAACTTACAATCTTTTTTTCCCTTATTTGAATTTCACAGTCACAAATTGTTACATCTCACCTGGGAGAAAAAGATCTCAAAAGGTGATGGGTGAAGGTCAAGTCAGTAGCAAAGCAACATTTACCAGAGAAAAGAAGTCAAGTTATCCAAATGTTTCTATAATTGAAAGGAAACAATTGAACTTGTCTGACTTACGGCACCCTATGCAAAATTATGCAGCAGTCTCAAGGATGGAAGTAACATTAGAATAATGTTCAGTTGCTAATTAATACTTACTGTTTTTTAATTCAAGTCATTATTTAATAGAAGCAGGAAAATGAACTTACTTTTACATGAGTGGTTGCCAGAACCCTCATCTGCAAAAGGAAAAAAATAAATGTAGCAATAACTAGTTGATAATTTAAAAGTCTAAACACAGTCAGATCTCCTGTTATCACCAGCAGAATGGAACAATAACAGGCAGCAGAAAGAATTGGCTGTTGAGATCTTCCAGGAAAGACCTTCCAGAAAGCAACAGTTCGAACTCTTCAAGAGGAGACAGCACCAGTTTTGAGATGTAGTTAATTTTTTAGTCTGCTGACTACACATTCCCCTATTTTTATTTCCTTAGACGTAAAATTAGGAACTTCAACCATCTCATTCTCTCATGGCTGCTGTTTCTTTTCTTTTTTTCTTTTTTCTTTTTTTTTTTTTTTTTTTTCATTTGGAGATGTTGGAGTGAGCAAAGTACAAAATACACATTTTTATGGTGGAGTACAGGATCAAGGTTCTCTTGATGGAAGTGAGTTTCTAATATTCCTCCACAGGGAGAACAACTCCACCTCCTATGGATGTGGGATAAACAAACCCAAGCTGCAGCTGGCCAAAATGCCCTGTCAAATAGTTCCAGGAAAACACCGGGTACAGACAACATCTTAGGTTCAAAAGAGGAGTGCCTGTGTTGGTATGCCAGCTAATATAGTGGATACTAATTATTTGCTGGAAATAATCTGATTAATTCCTATTTAACTGAAGTATAACAGTTACACTGTGTGATGGCCTGATTCTTCTTTATTGTTCACATTCTTATTTGTAATTTTTTTTTTAAATATTATCAGTTTCTAGTGCAATGTAACCCTGTATCCAAACAAACAAACAAAAAAACCCACCTGATGAGAGTACGCAACTGAGATGATTACAGGGATATAACTTAGACATTAAGAAGACTGTCGGGTTAGATTTGCTTCCCGAAGAGAATACCTAGCTGATGTTGTGGAAAGCTCGGTCAAACTGAGCATCCAGTTTATACGAGGGTGAATGAACTGAATTTGGCCCATTCTCTTCCCCCACATTTATGCTTTTCACTAGCCAAATGCCCCCAAATGGGCAAAATTAAAAACTGTATTATGCTATACTTACTAATTATATCAGGAAAAAAATCTACTCATGTAAATGGAACACATTAACTTCTGTGTGATGTATGTGCATCCAAGAACACCATATGTATAGCTATCTTTAAAAACGCTTTAAAAATGCAAAAATTACACAAAAATAAGCATCTTGGTCTAACAGGCAATGCACATGAATTCATATTTTGGTCTTTCTACCTAGAGCACAAGTTCTACCAAGAATCTGCTTCAGAGCAGGTATCTTCACATTCCCTTACCGATACGCTGCAAAGGTGGAAAGAGGAAAAAACAGCCTGAAATTTTAACCTCAGGTCTCTTTAAATCCTTGGACTCTGAGAGAAGGATGATGTAAAAGAGGCCAGCTCTATATTTGGCTGTGGGATGTGAAGTCATTTGCTAGTAACAGGATTCGAGAGCCTGCAGTGCTCAAGAACGAGATTTTGCTCCTGCATGCATCAGGGTACATCAAAGCAACTCTACGCAAGTCAACGGCCCCTCACTGAGACGAGCTGAGCTCAGAGGCCACAGCATGATTAAACGACTGCTGTCAGGCCGCAGCCATTTCCAGAACATACAGTTTTAGCTGTGGGATTGGAGGTCTCGAATGCACTGCCTCAAGCAGCCTGCAGTCACTGATGTCAGAGTGACATCAGCCTGGGCTGCGAGGAGGCAGCAACTCGGAACTTCAACACGGCAGCGGGGACAGGGGGAGGTGGAGAGCTATTTTTAGCGTTATACTTTGTGGAATTATTTCTCCTAGCTCCCTAAGAGGGATAACGCTCTGCAGGACAGGGAACCAGGCTTTCAAATAAATTATTTCATTCGGTATGAAAGCTGTATTGTTGTTTGCAAAGAACCAGGCTTTCAAATAAATTATTTCAGTCGTTACCAAAGCCTAGGTATTGTTGGTGTTTTTTAATCATCCACAGGAGTCCTTTTTTGACATATACACTCCTGTCATGAGCATTATGGCCTAATTAGTCCAAAACCCTGGTGAGCATCACTGCTGCTTTAGAGCATATCTTCATTGTTTAAAAGAATTTTAATAAACTGGCTGCATTAAAATTGTAGAAATTTGAAGTGCCAATGAGCATAAATGCATGATGTACCTCATATAAGATGTAGAAGTATATACCCCTAAACAGTAATATAAAAATCTGAGCGACTCATATAGAAATTCTACTTTAATAGCATCTGTGTATGAATTCCTGCTTAAAGTGGCACAGCTCTCCTTATGGTTTGTTGATGACAGGAGTGACTGCAAAGCAGTTGTGACCTGCCAAAGTGAAGACCTGCCAAAAATCTGAGATTGGCAAGCTCAAAGATTGTATTGTATTAAATACAACTGCTCTTTGCAAACCTCTGAAAAATATGCTTTTACATTCTATACATCCTCAGCAGCTGTATAAAACAGTTAATGCTCTAGTTTCCACTGTATATACAAGAGTTAATCCTACAGGCCAAAAGCATACTTTGCATTAAAGAAAAGTTTTTAGAAAAAGAAATATCAATATTTTTTATTAAATTGTCTTCTAATCATTTATTTTTAATAAGGCTTTTCTTCTATTTTCTAGCAAGTTTTATGGACTGTTCGACAGGTTTCTAATTTAAATTAACAATATATATTTTTCTCCATATGTAAACATACAAAGTTACCCCATTTTTAAAAAAATATACATATTTGTATATTTAATAAGGTAAAGTTTGCACTCTAGATCTCTATTCACTCACTTTACATATATACTATCTAGTAGAATAACAAAAATGTTAGTATGAATCAGAAATACCTGGTTGTTAAAAACAGTTAGCACTCCTTTTTGAGATGATGTTACTGTGAAATCCAGATGGGGAACCTTCACTATACCCTTAATCACATCTCGTCTCTTGACACCTGCCAATGACACAATATTCCTGTTCATCTCACAATACAGGAAAAAAAAAAAATTAATAAAACCAAAATGTTCAAACCCATTTCTCTTCCTAAAATATGCATTGATACCAACCCCAGGGCAGTAACACACCATGTTGTAGATTATACTATCCTTGATTTAAATAATCGTATTATATTTGAAATATAACTAATACATTGAAGGTGTGCTAGTTCTTTCTACAGTTCTTAAGAACAACAGAGAAAGGCAAAGAAAAACTGCATAAATAAATAGTCTGACAACTCCATAATTCCAAGATAATCTAAGAAAATGTAGAAGTGGGCAAGGCAGCAGTGGAATGTTCAGACACAAAGAGGTTTGTAGAAAAGATATATTATGCAGCACATAAGAAGTATTGTGAATAATAAGCTTAGGCAGCACAAGATCTTATCAGTGCGCTTCCAATAAAATGTGCATTGCATAGCATTAAACAGACCGGAATTGCTGTTTTAGGTAGGAGATGAAATATGTCACCTGCATGAGTAATCTGTTGTTTTTGGGACACAAGGAAAACTGTGTTTTCTTCAATCAGCTGGGAAGAAATGGCATCATTTTCTACTATGAAATGGCCAAAAATCTAAAAAAAAGAGAACAGAGCAAAACTTACAGCAGAAGTACTTTGGAATATATGTTTACATGTATAAAATCAAATATTTATCTGACATTTTTATTAGTATTTCATATTCTTTGTATCAATTTTCTAGTGTAATTGCCCTTAATCATTAGCTATCAATATGACTTTAGATGAAGAGATCTGGTCAGGCACAATCTTCCTTCAGTGTTTGGAAAGAAGTCCATTTTAACATGAAGTTCTAGAAAAATATCTAACTCCTAAAGCTGCTAGTACAAACTTGGTTTGTCATCATCTTTTGTAAACCATCATCTTGAATTTCTTTTTTAGAGTTTTACCTATTTGTGCTTCCTATTAAGGACCTTAGCTGGAAGGAAAACCAGTAAATGGCAGACAAGGCAGATTACACTATGTTTATAAACTAAGAGATTCAATGCAGCATAGAGGATAGCCCGCACAGCAGAAGAACATTTTCTTTAAGGTATCTAGATTCCTTTTCGCCTGAACAAGAAGCTAAAAACAAATTCCATTCTTAAAATTCTTTTTGAACATTCTCCCTAAGCCTTGATTATACTTTATGATCTCAAGAAGGCAGATTCAGATGGGCATCTCTTTTCCAATCCAGGGTATTGAAGTACTTTAACTAAAATGCTCTCCAGTCTTCAAGCCCTGGGCCCAAGAGTAGGATAGACATTTCCTGAGGAAATGAGTTCAGTCCTACACAGCTGCACAGTTATCTCCTCTCTCATACTGCAGACATTAGAAGTATCCACTTCTTAAGCTCTGAAAACAAAGTCCAATTGGATGCAAAAGAAAACTTTGCTCTTTTTTTTTTCTGCTTGGATGTTTTTCATGTTTTACAACAGAATTCCCTTTTCCTCTTCTATTGGTAACTCAGATGCATAACTCATAGTGTTCTGGGGAGCCAGTACAGTTAAAGAGAAGACTGAAAATTACTTCTATGTTTTTTAACAAAAAGAAAGTGTCATTTGAGTATGGGTAGAGTGTTGCAAAGACTACCAGAAATTTAGGAAATCCTTGAAAATGGAAACAAAGGATGCCAATATCTGCAAAAGAGAAGCATCAGAGAGAGAGTGGAATAGAAACACATCAAGCCATGATCTTTCAGGTTATGGAAGCATATCCTGGAACTATTGTCAAGCTAAAAGAGGCCAGAAAGAGAAAAGAGGTAGATTTGAAAATTGTACTTTTGTGACAGCATGAAGAGAAGAACAAAGGGTCAAGGATGGAGTTCTGGGAAAAGCTGCATAACTGGGCTTTTGCTGCCCCCTTCAACAGCTGCGTCCAAGCTGTGGTCAGCCAACATCCCTGGCCTATCACCAAAAGGAGAAACTATATCCTACCTTCTTTCATTTGCAATGGACTATTGACTGTATTGTTCTATAGATGCTGAAATAGAGTCATCCAGATGAGCATTTCTGTATAACACAGTCCTTTCTTGAAGAGAATCAGATCTGCTCCAATTTGTCCTAGACAAGAACTGCATGAGAACACTCAAACCGCAGGTGCTGTTTCAAGATTTTTCCAAGAATCATAATGGATCTCCTGTACATCCTGGAGACATGCAGAGTGCTGTATCATACAGAACTCCATACCCTGGTGAATGGAAATGCCTGCCAGCATGCAGCAGGTTTAGGGTCCTCTTTGCCTTTTTCTATTGGGTTGTGCTCTCTTATCGGCCATCATAATTCTTTCAGGAATTTCAGAGAGAACTTTGATAAAGCTACTTGCAGTTACAGATGCTTTAAATAAAATAAAACAAAAAAAAATCAAAAAGTTACACTTTCAGGGTAGCTTAGAATGAAATTTTTAATTTTTGATTTTCCTACAAATGTTTTGATTAAAAAAGTCTTTAAAATGAAACCAAATTCTGAGTATAACCTTTTGAAACAGAGAGAAAAACACTTTTTTCAAAATTTTTGTTTGGTCTAAAAGCTATTTTGGAAGGTGGATGAAGCAATTTGACCAAAGTATTTCAATTGCATCATTCAAATATTCAATTGAATAATTTTCCTTTTCATTAACTCAGCTATTGTTTCTAGAAATTAGAAATAATCTTCATGCTCAGATATCTAGGATGATTGCCTTGGAAACTCAGGTAAAGTTAGTTTGGAGTGAAAGCTATTCACTCCACCCATAAACACACTGTCCTTCACTTTTAGCCTATTAGCTAGTGGATCTAAACATAATTTGCTACTGATCTACTTTCTTGAATAAGGGGAGGGCTCAGCTGTCAAGAATTCAGTAGCCAAGAATTCAGGAGCAGTTTTCCCAGTGAGTCCCTTCTTCATACCTATAGAGCATATGTGATGCCTGAGGATGGATGGCAAGCTTGCCACATCTACACAAGAGATTATGTCACTTCTCTCTCCTCTTCCGTACAAGAAGTTTGAAATAGAGTATTTTGAATTGTACAAGAATTTGACTAGTGTTACAATGAAAACAGAGCATCAGCACTTCTAATAGTAACTAGCTGTTCCCGAGAAGGAAGCATGAGTATCATGCACCAGCAATTCTGGAAAGGACTTTTTTCTTTTTGCTTAGAAACTTTTGAGGAAAAAACGAACAGTCAGTAACAACAGGATTTCACATTTAAGGAAGAAAGGTGACATGCAAAGATACAGATTTCAGATTTAGCTCTCCAAAGGTGAATTTAGTAACAAAGGGATTAAATGTGGCCTGAAGTTTTATCTGATATTCACTAACAGATAATTATGTGATGTTCAAGTCCTGTTCAGATAACTTAATCACAGATTTCCTCAAGGCCTTCTTAGAAGAAAATCTTTAAAGTCTGACCAAAGCGAGTGTGGAGGCAATATGATATCACAAGTAAAAACCTAAGAGAGGTAATAGCCAAAAATACTACTATATAGAAACTTATTAAACTGAATGGATTGAACATATTCCTCTTAGGGTACCAAGGAATTTACTTGATATTAATCTTGCTAATGTTTAAAGAACAGGAGATAAGGATCTTCAAGCAATGTGATGGTACACTGTAAAGTTCAATGCAAATATGAATTTATATTTTATGTATGTCAGTTGGTAATACCTTGCCTTTTGTCTATACTGTTAGTGTATCAAGGACTTGCCATACATGCAATGCCACCTATGCCATCACAAGGAAGTCACCATGTTCTAGAATTTATAACTTATCTGTACAATTCTACATAATTCTGTATGTTGCCAAAAGCTGAGAGGGGTAAACCAGAGAGACTTTATGTTTTCATTTTTCCTCGTTCTTGCATGCTTTTCCAAAAATAGCAAGTCTGTTTACCATCATTAGAGACAGAAAAATGGATAACATGGATCTCACACAGCTACAGAGTCAAAAAAATACCTGTGTAATTCTCCGGTTACAAAACTCTACTAAAATGCTGCCATGCCTATAATGTTTTGCATTTAAAGGACAAATTTATCTTTAATACATATTTAAAGACAGAAAGAATTTCTCATAACCAAGCTAAAGATAGACTCATCCTCAAGGCACCAATTGCATTCTGCAGTCATAAGAGAATTTTCATTTTGTCAGGATGCCTGAGGCCAGTGTATACCAACGAAGCAATTCAGGAGGAGACTTGGACATGCTGACTTTGGCCCTCAGGCTCCCACCTCCAGATCCAGCTGCCCTGTCGAGTATCTAATATATCAAACTTTGCTTGAGGATAAGCTGTTCTGGTAGAAAACTCAGTGCTCTTTCACAAAACTCACAGGAATATGATCTTATTCAGGTGCAATGTTCTTTAATATGAATCCAAGTGTATCCAGATAATAGGCTCACAGAACTTGGTTGAGAGAGAACAAAGGCCAAGTTCCTCAAAGCACATAAAACCATGTAGCCTAATTAAATGCTTAAGACTTTTGTTTTGCAAGCTCAGCTGATATACCGCACAGATAGGGGTAGGAAGGGAAAGAAACGTATGTCCTCTACAAATAAAAAATGCATTTTACTAGCACGATACAAGCAAAACTTACTCTTAGAAACCTGCCAGAATTAGCAGCATGGATTGTTCTATGTATTAAGCTATTTTCCATGATCCATTTAGAAGTCTGAAATTAATCAGGGATAGTCAGCAGAAAATCCAGTACAGAATGCTTGTAGAGACAACTCTGTCATTTTCAAAATTTATTTCTCACATGAAGAAAGAGAAAAAAGGCAGGTCTCAGCAAAACTCTGCCGTACTTAATCTGTCCCTGACATGATGCCCTGGATGAGCTAGTGAATAGGGATCACTATAAGAATAGTGGGATATTTTCATATTTACAAGTTTCAGTTGTATGCAAGACACACCTTCTGATGCTCAAACTTCACATATCAGATTTCTTCCCTAGGAGTACAATGTTTTCCTTATTTAAAATAACATTAATAATAGCTAGAAAGAGCTAAATTTTGCAGCTTTAATTCCTTCAGCTCTCAACTCACTGAAAATAAATTAAAATTAGTTAAAATTAAAGATAAAATAAAATTAAGTAAATCCTTACCTCACACCATTCTGTCTTTGCATCAAGGTTGCTGCTAATCTTCCTGAAAAAGGCCTTAACATTACAATCTTTTATTTCTGGACCAAAAAGTGCTTGAACGGTTTCATAGAACTTATCATAGTCTATCTCGTCTGTATGGAAGAAACAATATCCACAGAGTCAAAAAATGGCAAACTATAGCTTCTTTTTTAATCCTCCCCCCTTATCTCCTGTTCTATTTCTCCTTATACATCAATAGCATGCAAGTTCCATCTCCCCACACTGTATTAATTAAAACAGTTTGTCAATAAATTACTTAGTCTTATTTTCAAGATCACCTAATATGCAATGAAAGGCAAGAAATGGAGATAAAACAAAAGCCAGAAAAACACCAGCTCTTCTTTCTTTTACTCCCATTCCACAGCTCTGCTTTGCTGATCTCAAGTCCAAAGATGCCCTGCAATTCAGTTGACCCTTTCATGCAGTAAAGGCACTTGTATTAAAAAGAGCAAAACCGACACTGTTTATTTACAACTGAAAAGCTTGATTTACAGAATTCATTGGCTTTGTCCTTCTTCAGATGATTGAAAACAAAAAGCATCCTAGAGGTGATTACATGTATATGTGGCAACTCTGCTAACCATGATTTTGTGAGCAATTAGCACAGCATTAAAATTTGACCAGAAGTCCTAGCAGCAGGTGAAAAGCACTCTCATAGAGTAATCTACCTATTTCCTGTAAAAGTGCCTTGTTTGAACATTAATTTGAGATCTTTCTTATGGTCTTGTCTCCATGACACCCTCTCTCAGTTTGAAAATTACACATTCTTCCCATGTGACAGAGTACTCTTACCATCATCTTTAACGTACAGTCCTAATCTCTCCTCTGTCTTCTGGGCTACTTTTTTTTCAACTAGTTTCTGGAACTGCTTCAAAGCATTCTTGAAGTGTGCCACAGCAAGCGCAGAGCAACTCTCCTTATCACAATCCTTATCAGACATCTTTCATTAACAGACAAAAAAGAAGGTAAAAGAGGGAGAGCTCTTCTCCTTATAGCCTGGTCCAAGCCTTGTTTTCTGCCCTAAGTCTTAAGTTCACACATGAGTTTCTACAAGGTGCAACTGCATGACAGGAATACCAGGTGTAACGCAATAAGAAGGAGGCGACTCTTGTGTAGTATCTCTGACCGTCAAACCTTCCAGAGAACTGATGTCACAACCCGCAGTTACATAAGGGAATTCCAACTTGCTGCAGAGCAAACCAGGATCAGCGCTAACCTGTCAAATGAGCATTTCCCTGTGTGTGTGCAGCAAGCGGCAATTAACAGACATGAACTTTTTCACCCCAGAGCCAGACAAGTAAAGAGCCCCAGACCCAGACAAGTAAAGAGTCTCAGAGATTAAGTGGTGGTCTAGGCAAAAGTCAGCTATATTCATGCATCTCTTCAATGGTTTCTGTTGTGAAAAGGACCAGCATGTAACTTACACCAGCTTCAGTCACAGTCTTAAAGCCTGATATTTCTATAACAAAGTACCCCAAGAAGCTCGGTCTAGTAAATGTTCTGAGAGCATACTTAAACACCTGCAGGACTGGCTATACATAAAACAAAACTGCATCTATGACTTTATTCTAAAATTGTCTGATAAGCTAATCAATGTCTTAAGATCAAAAAAAAAAAAAAAAAAAAAAGCCTTGTAAGAGCACCAGTTCCTGAGTTAGACAGGATTCCTTTCTACTCCACCACATCCTAAATCATTTACTGGGTGCTAGGGTATCCTACTGTAGGGCTGGAGAAGTGCATTTACTTTCTCCTCGGGTTTGAATATAAATCTGTTTCCTCAATGAATAGTACAGTGACTATTGAAGAAGGGGCAAATATCACTTCTAGCAGGAATATTTTAAAGAATAAAACTTCATTTATTCTTTGGAAAAGAATGCTGTAAGAAGCTTGAAATAATGCTTCAGTATTTTAAATGGTTGGATGCATTTTTCTGAAAAATAATATATTTGAAAGGTTTAAAAGTTTCCCCTGTGATCAGTAATTTTCTATTGACTAAACATCCACAGTTAAAAAATGTCTGTTAAAAAATATGACTGTCTATTTATGTTAACTATTTTGGCTTGTGTTTTGATCATAGATTCTTTATATACGGAAGCAAATTACATTGCTCAGGATTCTGGAATTTACAACTCAGATGTTCAACTTTCAGCTTCTATGACCATCTATTGAGTCTGACTCCTTATGCTTGACTGTATTTTTGTAAACTGTAAACACTTATCATTTGCTGACGTGGCAGAGTAAGGTAGTGTGTTCTACTGTCTAAGCCAAAGAGCTCTGTTCTCTTGGTTTTGCCATTGTTTTTTTGAAGACCATACCAAGTTACTAAAACAGTCACTAAAATATACCTGTTAAACAGGAATAACATCCCAACCCCAAATTAGTTTCATTAAAGTATTACAAATCCCTATTCTCCACATTTAATAATGTGCGCCATACACACAGTTGCTTTCGTATCACTACAATATGCTGACATTAAACTCTGGTGCCTTTCCCATTACCACACTTCTCCACTGTACCCTGTCATGAATATTACTGGCATAATAAATATTACTGAGCAATAATGGAAGGTGAACAAAAATTGTTCAAGGCATAAACGGCATTTGAACAAACATGCATTTACATTTGTTCATTGATCTTCAGTTAAGTGAAGCCATCTTGGTGTCCCACTTTTTATTTCCTTTATCCCAGCCAACTTGCATAATCCTACATCCTTTTTAGTTCTTATTCTAGTACTGCTTTATATGATGACTAAATTGTGGATGAGAAAATTGAACTAGAACAGGCAGGCCAAAAATACCTGCAAGATCACCTCTGACTCTAATTCATGTGCTTGTTCCCAAATTTAACAGAGGTACCATGAATCAATTCATAGAGCTTAAATCTAGAAGAAACCACTAGTATCTTCTACTTTAACCTCCTCTGCAGATCATTAAGTTCCAGACATTAATCACTATAATGAGCCCAACAATTTGTTCTAAAGCATAACTTGCAGAAAGGCAAGTTTTGATTTGCACACAAGGAGAGATGGAAAATCAATCATGTTAGCTCCAAAGGGTAATTGCTGTCTTTGTTAAAAGTTAAGCCTCACATTTGAATTTGTGTGGTTTTAGCTACTATTCAGCAGTTCTTGGCATGTCTTCACTAGTGTAGAAAATAACACAAGGTATATTCACCCAGTAAGGACATTTCTACCTGAATTACCTCTCCATTCTTCTCTTGTTTATTAAAGCAGATTGAACTCTATGCCTCCTACTGCAAGGTTTTTCTTCAGGCATCAGAATAATGTATGCAATTCTTTCCACATTTTTCAACTTTTCAATACCTTTAAGAATGCTGATACCACATAATTGTGCAATACCTTAATAAGCAAATTGGTATTCTGATCAAGTAATGAATTTCAATATATTTGTTAAACCTATTTTTTTATTAGACTATACCAAACAATTTCTTAGACTTGTTTCTATAGCTATTGATTTCCAGATCCACTTCATCACTTCTTCACCCCAGACTGATGACAAGCTCACTGGTCAAGAATTACTTGAATTGCTGTGTTTGGAACCTCTGCTCTGTGGGGATGCTGTGACCAGACAAAATTGAGAAATAATACTTTACATCTTTTGTAGCTATCTAAAGGATTGATTCTAACCAGTATTTTTCAAGATTATCAAAAGTGTTCCTTCAAAACCAAATAAATATCATACTTATCACATATACTTGGGAAAACCAGCTGAGCAGCAGTTTTGAGATATACTGGGAAAACAACAATCTGACAACAAACAAAGTTACTAAAAATAATGTATACAAGTCTGCATGAAATAACTAGTCTTTGGGGAAAGTGGTGTTTCAAGATATGCTTACCTCTTTTATTCACATGATCAATCTGACTACTTTCAGTGAGATCACATAGATTTTGCCTCCTGAATCCAAACTGAATTTTTCTCAATTTGATTCATTGTAGCTTGTAGCTGCTGTTTTTTTTTCCTGCAAAATAGTTAATACTCTGTACAGTGCTTCAGTTGAAGAGTATTATCAGAGAATCATAGAATGCTTAAGGTTGGAAGGGACCTCTAGAAATCATCATGCAGGGTCACCTAGAGCACATGGCACGGGACTACATCCAAGCGGGTTTTGAAGATCTCCAGAGAAGGAGACTCCACAACCTCTCTGGGCAGCCTGTTCCAGTGCTCTGTCACTCTCACTGTTAAGAAATTTTTCCTTAAGTTCCTGTGGAACTTTCGGTGCTTCAGTTTGTGGCCATTTCCTCTAGTTCTGTCAGCGGCCACCAAAGAAAAGAGGCCAGCACCATCCTCCTCACTGCCTCTCTTGAGGTACTTATAGACACTGATTAGGTCCCCTCTCAGCCTTCCTTTCTCCAGGCTGAACAGGCCCAGCTCCTTCAGCCTTTCCTCATAGGGCAGATATTCCAGGCCCCTGATCATCCTATACTACACATCTGACAAATTCATGTTTCATATCCCTTCCCTCCTATTCATAACCTTGGTAAAATTGACTAAACATAATAGTTATTTCATAAAGGGGAAGTATTTAAAACTACTTTGTATCCTGTTCTTAAAAAACACCTGAGAGAGAGAATATGCGCAAAACATTTTAACTGCAGTATGACCTGTCTACCTTACTGAAAAATTTTAAATGGTCCGTGCCACTCAACACTGGGGGATACGAGGCTATCTTCTCATTTCCCTAATAGGAATAGCGTTTTAAGGTATTTACCTTTATAAAGTAAAATAGCATCCTTGGAATGGAAAGGTAATTTGTAGAAATACAACTTTTGTTTTCTTGCATTCACCTTGCTACACAGCAAAATGAAAATGCACATAAGCCCCTATATGGACCTATTATTTTCAGTGCTGGGAAGACAGCCTTGTCTTGGATGTTTAAAGTCCAGAACACGCACAATCCAATTTAAAAATAAGATGTGGTAACTGAGTGGTATGACAAACAAAGCAGAGAAGACAGGAATTGCATTAGAAGATAAGCTAAGACTAAAACGGAAATTCAATATTAAATTGATGGGCAACAGCCAGGAAGTCCTTGCATTAGGAAGTCTGCAGTAGCATTAACTAAATGAAAAGCATTTCCTTTCATGTCTCCCTTGCTGATACTGTGAAGAGCTTTTGATGCAGAATATGGCTATAGAGTTAATATTTGTTCACAAGTGTCAGCCTGAAACTCCTAACTCTTATCTTCTTAATGCATAATCATATTAGGCTTAATTATTGATGAATTCTTGGACCAGCGCAAAGTTAATATTGCTCTATATAGCCACAGCAAAAATCACTGCAGGATTGGCAGCTTATTTGAAAAATCAATCATTTTCAATCTCTTTCTCAAGAACTACCGTAAGTCTGTGAGATTCTATGCTATCTTTAAAATTCTGACCATGTAGCTTGACAGATTACAACAAATAACTCTAGGCTACCGCAGGAGCAAACCAGCAAAGGGTGATAGATCTTACATCCTGCCTTCTACTGGGTTGCCAGATGCCACTTTTAGTAGTTTCATTCAAGATAAATTAGCCCCAAGTAAAATGACAGATAGAAGAGCCCATGAAAACACAGTAGTCCTAAACGGTCCCGGCCACCCTGAAGGAGGCCCTGGCACACAGCAGACTTGGCTTTTGATGATGGCTTTGGTCCACATCAAGACCACCCACAAAATAATCAGTCCCTGAAGCTGCCTTCTCTCGATGAACTAAGCTCCTATTCCCTTTGCTATTTCATCCTTTTAAACATTTCCGTAAGCCTGACTGCCTTTGCTAGTCAGCACAGAGATGCTTGAGTTCAGTGTGGCTGAGCTGTTTTCTGTCCAGTATGGGTTGGGTGAGTCAAATTTTACCAAACTGTAGAAATACAAAAATGGAGGATCTCACATTAAACTGTGTTGAAGGGGTCTATCAATCTTTTCTAGTCACTTCCTCCTCCACTTCCTTTTGCCATATCATTGCCAGAGGAGCAGTATCACACTCCTTGCTATGAAAGTGCATTTGCTTCTCTGCCACTAACAAAAGCTGGGATGATGAAGTGACAATTTTAAAAATTGTGCTTTCTATTCATTTGCATGTAGGACTCTGGACAATGAAAATAGGTCAGTCAGTTTGATATCACCTTCACTTCCTGCCTGCCACACTAACAAGAAGCTGCAGCATGGGGATTAGGTCCTATGGAAGGCTATTCCTTGAAAATAAACAATTTTTATTGTTTATTTTGCAGCCAGTATGCATTACTTACTTTATCTAGCAAGAAAGAAGACACCACATAGGCATCAATACGCACCTGCCACCTGAGCAGGCAACATAGTCCCATGTCACTTTGTATAACCATGAGTCAGCAACGTGCCCTCATGGCTAAGAACGCCAAAGGGATCCTGGCCTGCATCAAGACGAGCGTTGCCAGCAGGTCAAGGGAGGTGATCCTGCTCCTCTGCTCAGCTCTGGTGAGGCCACACCTCGAGTACTGGGTGCAGTTCTGGGCTCCCGAGGGCAAGAAGGACCTTGAGCTTCTATAGAAGGGTCCAGTGGAAAGCTACAAAGATGATTAAGGGCCTGGAGCATCTATCTTATGAGGAAAGACTAAGCAAGCTGGGCCTGTTTAGTCTGGAGAAGAGAAGGCTGAGAGGAGATTTGATCAACATGTTCAAGTACCTGAGAGGTGATTGTAGGGAGGATGGGTTCAGGCTCTTCTCCATGGTGGCCAGTGACAGGACAAGGGGTAGTGGGTGTAAACTGAAACATAGGAAGTTTAATCTCCATATGAGGAAGAGCTTCTTCACTGTGAGGGTGAGAGAGCCCTGGAACAGGCTGCCCAGAGAGGTAGTGGAGTCTCCTTCTCTGGAGATCTTCAAAACCCACCTGGATGCCACCCTGTGCCACGTGCTCCAGGTGTCCCTGCTGGAGCAGGGCGGGTGAATTAGTCTCTGGAGGTCGCTTTCAACCTTAACCATTCTGATTCTGTGATTCTGTATAGCCAAGACGAAGTCCATCTCACGTAACCGAGGCATCTAAAAATTAGTCATCCAAGTCATCTTCTACTCCAGTCCACGGTGAAAAATATAAGTATTTTTGGAGACTGATTCATCCTAGGTGATTTGGGTGAGCTGAATTACACCGAGTACAGTTATTTGTGCACGTCAGGTATACTAGAGCTATCCCAGATGTCACTCAATATGTTACAGTCAACTTCCACTGTAGCACAAATGTTCCCAGAACATTTGTCCATCTCCCAGGACTGCCTGTTTGGATTCTCTCTCTGGTGCAAGTACTTGTGCTTTCCTTCAGTAAATTGTGTTTGAGCCAAAGGTCTCTCAGCTCACAGTGTTCTCAGGTTCTTTCAACTTTTCCATCTTTATGATTTAAAGTTCATATCCCAAAATGGACTACGTTATATACCTATGATTACAAATTCTGCAAGGTCAAACCCTAATTTTGAACTTTGCCATTAGGCTCATGGATATTTTATACTGGACCATCAATAGGTGTGCATCTATTCTAAAAGCCTTGTTTTAATGTCTAGTGGTTGGGAACAGATGAAAGATTTCTTCTATCCATAAACTCTCCTTCGGTTTATAGATATATACTATAGCTATATAAAAATATAGTGAATAATTGCTTGGCTTTCACCTGCCTCTAAGGCTACAGAATGGCAAAGAGAACAGGTAATAAATGCCAAGAGAAGGCTATAAAACTCCTAATTAAAACACCGAGGCAAGGTAATTTTTTTTTGAAAGCATATTGCAGTCTGGCTGTCTAACACACCCTTTGAAATATGAAGCTCCTCTCCTTGCTTTTCAGAGTTCAAAACAATTTGATTATGCTGGCACCATCTGATTCCTCAAGTTAATGTACTGAGTATTGACACAAGTCTCTGGTTATTCCTCAGTTGGTAAAGAGACTGAGAAATGCACCTTAGGTGGGAGACAGCCATGGCAAAGGTATGCTGAAGAAAATAAAGGAGAGAGAAGAGAAAAAATGAGCAAAAGCAAAGTGTAGGCGAAAGAATAAATGGGAAAAGAGGTCTCCTAAGTGCCTTAAAAAATTCTCTCCTCCAGCCCAAGATGTTCTCACCATGGAAGCCCGGACGCTCCATGCTATAGTTAGAACACAGAGGCTTGTGTTTTTAATTCTACACAAAGCTAGAGAATAGCAGAAACTTTGGCACCTTATTTACTCTGCCTCAGATTCCTCACTTATAAAACACACTCAACGCAATAAAGCAACACTCAATGCTCTGAAACATTCAATGTCCTGAAACATTGCAAAGGGACAAGTATAGCAAGTCATTTACAGACATTCCAGTTTTGAAATATTATTTCCATAGCTCTCTTTTTTAATGCATATTTAAGTATATATATATACACGCATACTTGTCAAGCCAAGGGATTCTGCCATCCCATGGTCATTGTGCATAGCTAATAACATATTTAAAGCACAGTGGCAGAAGTGATCCAGGAAATGCCAGAGCGTTTCAAGGCCTGTTTTTATCCTGGAGGTCTGGGGAGCTTGTATTCTAGCTTGTTGTTCTACTGCTTTAATCCCATAAACTAAGATATGCATATATTTAGTTCTCTGAGTTTAAATATGCTTCCAATAACCCCCACACATCCAGAAGCTTGCTTCCAGAAGTGCAAATAATGGGTTGTGGTTTCTCCTTTCATGCAACAACACAAGTAAAGGTAAAATCTTGTTTGCAACATTACCATTAATACATATGCATCTTTGATGAGCAGCATCTGATCCAGATATAAGCATGACACATGGCAAAGTAGAGGCCTGTTTCTTACCAAATATTGCAGCTTTTTAATAGGCTGAAAATTTAGAAAAGGATTGACTAATAAATTAATTAGATGATCCAAACTGCATTGGCTGTAGACTCTGATAAATAAGACAGATGCTGGATTGGAAGTTAGGAGTTTGGGCTCTGTGTCTAGTTTTGCCTTTGGCCTGGTATGATTCAGAAACAGCATTTCTTTTTATTCTGCCTCATGGGAATAGTCATACTGCATTTCACTGAAAGATACATAGAAGTGTCCTTGTGAAATATTCAAGATCATTTAAACAATGTTAGCACTTTGACTACATTAATAACGTGGCCATTTTCAAATCAAGCACTGAGCAGACTGCATATTTATAGATCTATTGAATCTATTTTGCAATGAAAATTCAAAATCAGGAATTCTGAGATATGATCTTTTTCAAATAAAATTCACAGTTTCTGTTATTTTCTAGAAAGCCAGGTGTCTAGTGGGAATCCTTTTGGTCAGGTGCTATAGTGAAAAACTACTTAGAAATCCCAAGTGCATCGCAGAATCTGCCACTGGGCAGAACCTGGTCTTATATATACTGTTTTGCTCACTAAATTACATTGCCCCCCAGGTCCTCCTTAGCTGCTTTTCTCTCTTTTAATTTTGGAGGAAAATAAGAGGTACACATTAGTTTAACATTACCCTTCAAGGGCAAAAGATAGACATGACTTCTTCTCAATAAAGTTCAGCATTAATTTGGTCAAACCATGTCTTAATATTGTTAGGTTTTTATTAGGCAGTAGTCCTAAAGGAATGATTGTGTATTGAAGTATTTTTGCACATGATTTGCATGAATAGGTAAGTTACTGATGAGGAAAGCTGCAGAATTCCGTAAAGACCCTACTGAAGTGCTTCTCAGGTCTTACTGGAAAAACTGGAAGGAGGTCATGCATTGTTATAGTAACCCAGCTTTAAGGGGGGGAAAATGTAACTGACCTGAGAAAGGCAGTGACGCTGCCTTTGCAAACAGGGAGGACAGAAGATCAGTGATGAAGAAGTAGACTGAACTGGATGTTTTAAGTAGCTTTCACTTACTTATTAAATCATATTTGATGGATTCGAAAAAAAATTGTAAATAAAAGTTTGTGTTGATGAAAACAGTTACTTTTAGCAATGTTTCATTTTCCTGACTCACGACTTTCTTAGCTTCTTGTTACGGATGGGCTCTGGAATCAGCAACAATCACATAAAACAAAGTGGCTACATCAAGCATTTATTCAGGTGAAAACACATAAAAGAAGCAAAGTACGGATAATAACTCACAAGGTAATACTTGCCAGCAGGATACTGAGACCGAACATCCCCTCGAGCTGGGAGGTGAGAGGGTTGCTGACAGGCTCCTAACTCGGCGGGCATCCCCGCGGACACAACGTAGGCCTCGGTGTTAGCAGTCTCTCCCCGTCTCGAGTTGGCCACAGGCCTGGTCGAGCAGCCGCCTTCCCCCGGTTTTTGGAGGAGGTCGGCTGCGCACCTGGCTGAGCAACCCTCTCTGTGTTCCTTATCGCTCCACCCAGGCGGGCAAACATCTTCTTTCTCAAGGTCTGGATTCTGTTTCCAACAGTAGTCATATGACCTTACAGATCATAAAAGTTCCTCCTCCTAGACAATCCTAACACCTGTTTCCCAACAGGAGTTTGTCATATAATTGCCACAAGCCCATAATTTGTATATACGCATTTTGAAAAACATCAAAACAGTTTTATCTACTCATGTTTCCAGTCTCAATGCACAAGGAATCACACTTTCAGACCAGTCTTCTTCATACCACTCTTAATATAAAGAAATGGAAAAAAAAAAAAACCAAAAAACAGTTGTTTACCAGGCCACATTTCCAAGAAAATTTTGCTGCTTCCATAGCTGACATTACCTGAAATATTTTTTTCACCTAACCTAAGAGAAGATCTAACCTGAAAGGGGTTTTACTTTGCCCCAGGGAAGGCAAGCACCCATCAGCATATAGCATCTTCTGTGCACCCTTCAACCAGGCAGCTAGCAAAGAACAAAAACTAGAGTCTTGTGAGGAAGACTCACATGTGTATTAGGACAAGGTGTATTAGGCCCCATTTTGCACACTGTACAAAAATCAACGCATGTATTCAGAGCTGGAGACAGTACAACTGCACCAGTACAGTCAAGGGCCAGTGCAACATCCTGCCTGATGAGAGCAAGAGCTGTGCAGAGCCAGCTGGCATGTCCCTGTACCATTTTTACCTGCACTGGAAACAGAGATGTAGAAATAGATGGCTTCATGGAATGAGCTTCAGTGTCTAACACACCTTATTTGCTCCTGCTCTGATACAAATATATACATATATGTGTATATATATGTGTGTTTTCACCTGCACCACATATTTCTCTGGGACTGGATGCTGCTAGGTGTTTTGTGAGGACAAAGCTGAGCCACCTGGGAGAACTACAGGGAGACACCTCACTCCTTGGGAAGGAAAAAACCTGCTCCAATGCAAGCCCAGTAACTACTCTCTCAAACTCACTAAAAAGCAAGCAAAAACCAATGTTAGAAGAAACTAGGTCCAAAGTAAGAGTTTTCATTGCTGGGATGAGCAGCCTAGCTCTCGATTGGGCAGTTTCCAGCCCCTCCTGAAGCACGGCCCCACGGCCACCTGCCCCCAAGGTCGCCGCGGGGCTGGAAGCGCCGCTGGAGGCAGCCTCGCCGCGGCAGAGCCGCCCGAGGCTCCCAGGGACGGGAGCGCGGGCCGGGCCGGGCCGGGCCGGGCCGGGCCGCAGGGGCAGCCGCGGGGCGCGCGGCGGCCCCGGCCCCGGCAGGGCGGCACCTCCGCGCCGCGGGGCGGCGGCTCCTCCTCCCGCGCCGCCTCGGCCGCTGCGCCGGGGCCGCCGCGCTCGGGCGGGCGCCGGCCATGCAGGGCGCCAACGGCAGCGGCACGGGCACGGCGAGCCGCCCGCAGCCCGCGGCGCCCGAGCAGGAGGCGCCCGGCGAGCGGCCCCTCTTCAGCGCGGGCACCTACGAGCTGCTGGCGCTGCTCATCGCCACCATCGGCGTGCTCGGCTTGTGCAACAACTTGCTGGTGCTGGTGCTCTACTACAAGTTCAAGCGGCTCCGCACGCCCACCAACCTCTTCCTCGTCAACATCAGCCTCAGCGACCTGCTCGTGTCCGTCTTCGGCGTGAGCCTCACCTTCATGTCCTGCCTGCGCAGCCGCTGGGTGTGGGACGCGGCCGGCTGCGTCTGGGACGGCTTCAGCAACAGCCTCTTCGGTGCGTGCCGGGCCGCGGCTCCCGCCTCCCTTCCCCTTTGCACCGGCTCCCTCCTCGGCGCTCCCCGCTCGCCCCTTTGCGGTCCGCGGTGTCCCCCAGCCGCGCCGTGCCCCGTCCCCTCGGATCCGCGCCGCCGCCGGCTCCCTCCCGGCCTCGCCGCGCCGGCGTCTCCCCGTTATCGCCCTCGCTCCCAGCGCACGGGCTCCTTGCCGGGGAGGAGGCCCCTTCCCCGCGAGGGAGCCCGGGTCTTCCCGGCGCGGCGCCCCGACGAGAGCCCTGCGCGGCCGGGGCTGCGGGCGGCCACGAGCCGGAGCCCAGGGCGCCCTGAGCCGGGAGGAGCTTCCCGGCCCCTCGCCCTGCCGGGGCTGCGTCTGCCCAGGAAACTCCCGAGGCTCGCGTTTTGTTTTTGTTTATTTATTTGCTTGTTTTTAAGCGGTGCAGAAGGAGTGTTCTTCTAATGTTGCTACCTGTGAAAAACTACGGAATCTTTTGTCTGAAAAACTACATAAAACTGTACTACAAAATCTAAAACTACAAAATCTACAGTGTCTTCTCTTCTGAAGTTCTTACACATCTTTCACAGAAATCTGAAAAAAAGGACAGTATACATCCAGATATATGCGTGCAGTCTGTTGAAGGGTATATAGATTTATTTTAATGACAAATCATGTAAAAATGTTACTTTTTTTTCCCCCGTAATGGTGAAAGTTTTGCAGGTCGGTAGCCAGACTTAAAGTTTGAGTCAGACTTTTTTTTTTTTTTGGGCACAGCCTTGTAAATTAAAGGCAAATGGATCACTGCACATGCAAAATTAAAAATGTGTGTGCACTAGAAGTTGTCTTTGCTAAGGTAATTCAAGGTAAGCCCTCTGTAAGCTTTGCAGCTTTCCTGCATATTTTTTTATTATTTTTGTTTCTTTTATGTGGCACTAATGTGCGTTTGGGCAGCTGGTAGAAAGCTGCATGATTCCTCATGATAGATTTGGCTGCTGCTGAACAGTGCAGCAAAGTGTCTTTGGAAGGCATGGTGGATGCAGGATGTATTTAGACTTTTGTGCAAGGTTTAGTGTAGCATTTATGGTGCATAGTTCTCTAATTGCCTAGTGTTAGCAGGGAAGATACTAGAGAACTGGTCTCAAATAACACTATATTAGTCATCCAAGTCAAAAATTTAAGAAACTCAAGCATCTGCCAACATCTGTCTTGCACCCAGATTTTTCTGGACAATTGAGTGTTAAGCTTACATTCAAGTTCCCATTTTTAAAGTATGGTTCTGCTCCTGCGTTCTCTGATAAACTATTGTCTTTGAAAAAGGTGTTTTATACAGGGTCAAAACAAATGGTGGATAGCAGGGTCATATGAAAAGAAGACTGTATTCTCCAGAGATGAAAAAAATGGAAATAATGAGATATGAATTGCCAAGTGAAATGCATGATCATACACTACTTTCATTTTTTGCTTAGGGAGTATCACATACTTTGTCGTTATAGATATGTTCAGTATTTATTAAATATAGCTTATTTCCAAAGAAATATAGGCAATTTGTGAGTCTTATTTACAAAATGATACAAAAAGATCCAATCTCCAGAGAGCATCACTGGTTCACAGCATTGCATCCTCTGGTGCTTGGTGCCGTAATTTCCGATTCCACAGTGTTTCAGTGAGAAGAATTTTCCATGAGATATTAGAGGAGTACATGTTTGTACGTAAAAATTGACACCTGAACATAGAGATTCAAATGTACCACCCTACTGTTCAGGAATATCTGATCCCTGAGTTTACTTTCTTCAGCAGCTACATAAAGTAATTGAAATTATCTCACTTTGTTAATATGCTGTGAAGGTAACCTAAAAAGTTACTTGTCATTTTTAATTTTTCCTTTTGTAGAGACTATTGTTTCCACCTTTTCAATAGTAAATAAAAAGATTGTTCTTTTTTCTGCACGTGAGGAAAAGTATTTCCCTACCAGGACACACTGGTACAGGAAGAAAATAGTGGTCTATAGGCAGCATTATACTCTTTGTCATTTGGACCATTGCCACCTTGGTTTCTACTTTGATTTTTTTAATGTCTACGAAGGGACTAGTTTTTCTTGACTTCAGACTTCAGTTTTTTTTTTTTTTTCTTTTTAAGAGGGCAACAGGGAGGGTCAGAGACCACCGATTGAGATTTTATTTGGAGTAACACCAGATACTATATTCACAACTACTCTTCTCCTATATTATAAAAGCTGATGTCAGCTGTTAAGGCAGGAAAAAAAAAGAAATATAATGAAGTCTCATATGCATGTTGCTTGGTAGTGACTAAACATGCACTCACTTACTTAGCCTTTGAGAACTTTGGGAAATAAAATACTCATGCAGCAATCACAAGTACAAAATGGACAGCTCTTAAAAGTAATCAGCTTATTAACCCTGTGGAATAGGTACAGCTCTGCAGACCTCAGTCTCTCAGTATAGCACAGTGACCTAATAAAGATATTTCTAGAATAAAACGGATGTAGTTCTGTCACCACGGATATGGAGTCTATTGAATCCTAACATTTACTGCTGTGGATATTTGTCTGCTGGAATCGGACTCAGTCCCACTCATTTTGTACTGAGTGACCCAAAGTTGTTTCGTTGCAGCTATGTAATTACATTCTTGAGTATGAGCGTGGGCATTGCTCTGTGACTTTTCCTTCCTGGCCCTTCAGCCCTGAAGGCTGTTTGAGTTCAAGTGTGATAATCCTGATGCATTTTGGATGAAAGAACAACACCTACCCCCAGTGTACAGCCTTCCTCAGTTGTTGATCTTTGCCCAGAGCTAATGTGTAAGTGAGGTATCGGAGTAAATCTATTGAATTTGAGGTGTATAAGGTTGAAGAGCATCACTCTGCTTTGTGCCTGCGCTGCAGCTTATGCCAAGAACTTGATTTCCTGTTGACTTGCTTACAGATGTATTCCTGTCATGACCTAAGACTGCCTGCATGTCCATGATGGATGGAGACCATTTTAAACAGTAGATTTGTAGTCATCTTTGATATCTTCTCAGAACTTGACTCTTGGGCAGGATAGCTTTGTATCTATAGCCTTTCCCCCTCCCCTCAATTTCAAGAATAAATACCAGAACTCAGTAGACCAATAGGTGTTCTATCCTGATGAAATAAAACAATTACTTTAATTAAGAGCATTTTTAAGCTATGGAGTTATATTTCCATGTTACTGTGAGGTCAACTCTATACTGGTCTCGCTGAGCCTACCACCCGTTCTTTATGTAACATCTTTTACCTCTTTTCCTGTCTGTAGTAGTTGATCTGGTTGCAGGTAATAAAGATAACTATGCAATGCCTTTATCTGATTTACAACTTGCATTGAATACAACTTCCTCCAGAAAACCTGGAGGGTTTTCTGTGTATCCCATAGGTTTCGGTCACAAGTGCTAGAGAAGATGCCTGACAGCTAAACACACCCAACTAATCTTTATTAACAGATAAAGATAGGAGAGAGAGATAAACTTCTCTGAAACAAGGATTTGTTTGATTATGGGCTAGAGGCTCAGAACATAATAACCCATATGTGCATCTGCTAGCTTTTTGCAGAGGAAGAAGATTTTTAAATCACAGTGACTGTCATAGAGTTTGACATCTGCAAAAGAAGCATATGTCTTTGATCATGCATAGGCAGATCCTTAGCTGTTGGCCTTAATGCCTTCTATACGTTGTAATCGGTCCTAAGGGTTCAGAAGTAAGCTCATCTGATCCTGAAGAACATATATACCCCTTAAGCATAAATCACTTCAGCTACAAGTAATGGCAATTACATCATCTGCCAGCAGTGTTCCCCTAACATTTGCTGATGTGCTTAATCAAGCAAGGGATAAAACGAATGAAAAAGTGGTTGACGACAGGAAAGGTCTTGAAGAAGAGGTATCAAAATTGTTCATCAGAGGCCATCTCTTGACAGGAGGTTGCCTAGTAAGGATGTAGTCTGGGGTAGGCTTTACGTCATATTTACATTTACATTTGCTTAATTGTGATTGAAGGAATGGCATTACCAAACTGTGAATAGAGATCTCTGTCTTTCCTAACTGTGAGCTGTACTTGAAAAAGTAAATAAATTACCCCAACTGTTAATGCCAAATGATCAGAGGTATAATAGCACTTTTGAACAAGTCACAATCTCTATGCAGCAGATAGCTCTTGATGAACTACTAAGTAAATGTTAAGATCCAGAGACCTTAGGCTCCTTGCAGAAGTAAGAACTGGAGAAAGGCAACATTTGGAAGCTATTTTACAGATTTTTATTTCCTGTAGAATTCTTCAGAGTGCACAAATGTTAGAGCACCCGATTGCAATGGAAGAGCTTCATTTAATGCTGAGGAGAAAAATTCACAGAGGTGTTTTTTGTTGTTCTTGTTTTTAAACAAGATGAGTTTTTCCCAACAACACTATAGTAAGGATTAGTTGCCAAAGATTATCCCATGGTCCTGGCTTTCAGTCTAGGAAAACAAAAACACTTAACTATGTACAATTATTAGCTACTTTGTCTAAGACCCTTTTCTATACACGATGAAAGAATGATGCCCTTTACCATTCTCTTGCACTACCAGTGTATGTTATACACTGATTTAATCTCACTAAGAGCATTTACTAAGGTTACCCATCAGTTTTCGGATCTTGTTTTACCGATCGCAGGAGACTCTCTCACTGTGCTTCCAGCTTTAAGGGTTAATCCCCTGAAGGGTTGAACTTGTAAGAGGTACTTAATCCTACTGTAGCTCTACAGTAGAGCAGTGTTTATATATTTGAAGTTTGTTCTGTCTAGTAAAAATGATTCCCATCTCCCTGATTTGACTACAGATGCTAAAATTTGTTGAGAAATTAGAAGTGATACATAGCTGTATATTATAACCCTTCTCTGCTGAATTTAAATAGACTGGATATTTATTAATAAGGTAATATAAAACAGGATATAGTAGGACTTTGTTCTTTTGCTATTGACAAGACTTTACTTCTAGTAAATGTTTGTTATGTAGCTTTTCAAATGCGGAAGGGGTGATGAGGGATTGCAGAAGAGATTCTTTCCCTCTTTGTGATTCAATACGCAAAGTACTAGTACAGCACTTGGAAACAGGTCAAGGATCCACTGATATACCTGAAACCTATTTGGTACACTATGTTACAGTTTCTCTGCAGAGATATCCAGTTTTCAGAAAAATTTATTTCCACGAGTCCAAATTATAAGCCACGCTTAGGATAGAGTGTGGCAAATAGATGCCAACTAAGCAATATATTGCATGGAGAGAACTGAAGCAATTGTAGTTGTCGTTGTTACAACTGGTTGAAAGCTGTGTTCCAGAGGCTTTGCAATATGTTATTCTGTTAGGGATTATGAAATCAGAATGTGCGTGTGATGATTGGGACAATACAGCGTGGTTCAGATGTGGCTGGTGCTGCCTTCCTTGTTGACCTATACTCTGTGGTTGGAAGTAGTTCATAATGTATCAACACGCGTGTGACTTCTCTGTGAAAAAGCACAGGGTACAGAAAAAACAGTGCCACACCAGAGACATAATCTAATCTACCTCAGTTAAGTATTTTAATCAGAAAGTAATAAAAAATGACAAAAATGAGACTTTTTTTTTTTTTTAAAAAGAGACATTTCTTCAGCAAATAATACCCATTCCACTCTAATGTTGAGTGTTTGGCAGCAGGGAGGAAGAACTGCAACCTAAAAACAGAAGACATTTTTATTTTGCTTATTTTTGACCTACACAGTTTAATTCGGAATGACTCCATCCATGGTAGTGTAATTGCTGAAGCTTAAATCAGAGCTAAAATTAGCATCTGTATATCCTAAACAATAGAACCCCAAAAAACATTTATAATCAGTACTCTTGAAAGAAAGAAGATTCTCTGAGATGAAATTCTATAGATCAGATAAGCATTATCTGTAAATACAAATCAAGCAAGTCTTTCAAAAGGAGTTTGGAGGTCTTTGATTTGGTAATAGGTTAAAGCAGGCCTCAAAACTTCGGACCTATTCTTGAATCAAAATACCTGCATCTCAAGAGTGAAGAGCTTTAAATTTAACAACATCCATTTCAGCAAAAATACTAAAAAATCCATTTGAAATGCATATTTTTCCTAAGAGAAACAAAGTAATGAATTCCCATATTTGCCTCGCATTTATAAAGAGAAAAATATAGTTTGTCATATCAGGGGCTAATACTCAAACAATAACCATTATGGCTTTCTGTAACTGGTATTTTTTAAATCTCTACATATTTAATCATTCTAAAACACACAACTCATTCAGAATGAAATTTATATTATTTACAGAAAAAAAAAGTGCAAAATTGTGTGCTTTCCTCTGCCCTAAGCCAAACAAGACTGAGTCATATCCAGAAGATGAATGAAGTCGTTGATGTACCAAAACCTCATATGTAAGGCTATTGGAAGCAGCCCAAGAACACAGCTTACATGCATACCTACTGGCTAAAGCTGGCAGGGGTTTTGCAGGTTAGAGCTGCCACTGTTGATCCTGGCCAAAGCCTGGAATTACACAAAGCAGTGCATTTCTCTAGGGACAGCACAAGGAACCTCCTATCATTGTGTTCGTAGAAGGTCCTCGGCAAATCTCCACCAAGACTCAGCTTACCTCTAGTAACACCATCGGTCTCCTGGAATATGATTTCCTAACCTGCTGTTCACTGAACAACCAAGTTTGACCCCAAAATCTAGGTGTTTTGGTAGTGAAAGAAGGAAGAAAGGCAGAAGCATCTGCTTACCTTAAAATTGCTTGAAACCAAAGATTTGCGGTCTTCATAGAGGTGGTAATAGATTAATATATACAAAGGACTGGCCTCCAGAAAGTGGCATTTAGAAGTAGTGATAGAGTAGCAATAGAGTCTCAGTCAGCATATGTATCATTAGGTAGATGCTTTGGGGATTCATTATCCTTGGACAAACGGGTCGTATTCTTGCATATTTAACAGCAGGACAAAACACAGAAAAACTGTGACTTAAGACCCTCACAATCCTAGATTTGACTTCCAGTTTGATTTCTGAGCATGCAAACAAGAAAATTAGCAGATATACTTTTCTCACGGACAAGTAATTCCATGTCATAGTTCCCTGCAAAATGTGCAATATGAAAGAACATATTCATAGGCAGCAGGATTGAAAAAGAAACACAGAAGACAGGGAATGTAGAAGATGAGGCAGATTACATTTATTGAACTATGGAAAAAGGACATATATAGCACTGAGAACACGCTCTAGAGAATTTTTTGAGAAGGTGATAAATATTTCATGTTTTATGAGGTTTGCTGTTGTTGTCTAGTTTGAGGTACTCCAAGTCTAAGGTTCCTTATTTACCTGCGGTAAAATTTTAGGAGTTAATTGTCAACTCCTGCTGCCCTACAGAGATGTTGTTTCACCCAGAAAGTGCCTGCTCAGTACTTATGAGGGAATTATAGCATCAGAAGATTGACATCACAGCTATATTGAACAGAGAGGAATCAATATTAACTATCCCCATCAATATTAATCAGTATTACATAATCCCTACTACAAAATTATAACTATGTTTTTCTCTATGAGATCCATAGCAAGGAGGTTATCTTCTAATTCTTGTTAGCAGGGGGTTTTTTAATCCCTTGGCTTCTCTGTAGTACGGAGTTTAAACTGCTAATACAAGTTGTAACCTTGCCTTCACTTCTGTTTTAACATGAATTAGCTGAGATTAGCCATGCTGAATTCATTATAAATTTTACAGTAGAAGCAAACTTTCAACTCTCTGTGTAATCCTTGGATCTGAATATGCAACTGTGACTGTTGCAACTTTGTAATCCCATATCACTACTGCTCAAATTTGCCTAGAATTGAATTAATGAGGAAGCAATAGTAGGATTTGTTTATAAACCCTTGGGTAAAGTAAGTGATGCTGCTTTTAAGTGTTTTGTTTTGGCTTCCAAGTATAGCAGGGCATGCCAATTTTTCTCTAATTTAAAAATTTAAACAGCCTCTAAACTCGATTACGATCTTTATGGAGGTTCGCATTCTGTTCAAAAATCAAGGTGGCCACAATTAACAATTAATTATATTACCCTTAATTGTTTTGAAATAGGAGTTATTCCTATTAGACCAACAAAGTCTAATGGAAAGAAAAAAAACCCAAAACCCAGATTCTTTAATGCACAGGGTGGATTTCTCATCAGATCCACCATATGTACAGTTATTTGTTGGTTCCATTACTTAGTCCAGTGTCATATTTCAGAGATACTTCATTTCTCTTTACAATGAATTTAACAGGTTTCTCTGAACTACAAGTAACCAACATCTTTCATTGCTTTGTGCTATCCTGCATTTAAGCTTCTTAACTGTGACCTTCCGTCCCCTCTATCCATCCTTCCTGACATAAGGATTTAGTGGTAATATTGGGCAAAGATACAGAACTGCAAACTCACCATAAAGAGTGACTTCTTAGGATGCAAAATAACTCTTGTGGACAGGAAGAGTAGTAAATTTATATCAAGTCTTAACTGTACATATGAAACCCCTTTTACACTTTAGTTTATCATCTTGCACAAAAAAAAATCAAATCAAGTGGATTTATAGAAATTACTTTGATATAACAGCTTTGGATTCAAGGGCAAAATGTTAAGTGTACATATTGCAAGGTTTCTTAATAGTGATTGATTCGAAAATTGTTTTCTCTAAAGATGGAAAGCTTGCTGTCTGATTACAGACTGACTTGCAGACCTCTACGAATATATGTTTGGCATAGGAATTCATTAATAGCAGCTCCCTTAATAAAGTGAGAGCTTGAGTCCATTTGTGAGCTCTTTCAAAATGAGTGACTTCTTACTGAACTCCTCGAATTATACAGCTGAAGAATTCTTGAGAAAAGAAAATGATCTATTTGACAGAAGCTATGACTTTGTATATATGCAGAATTAGCAATTCATCTTTAGCTGCATCATATGCGTGTCATATTTTCCAGTTATCTTGTTCTTTGTATTAATAGGTTAGTAGTGTAGACTTGTAGGAGCCTAGATTAGCATGAGAAGAAGTCGTTAACTTGAAATATTGTCAGTAATTTAAAATCTCAAAAAGAAATAAAACTTTTATTATTATTATTATGCTCTTGCTGTGTATGGAAGTCCAATTTAATAATAAGGAATATCTCACAAAATGTGAACCAGTTTGGGCCTTATGACTCAATGGCTTTGAGTGACACATAAGCTCCAGAGTAGTTTTGATACTTCTGAAAATTGTACTCGTGGAACATTATTTATACTTTAGAGTTAGCCATAAAAGAAATATTTGAAATGTTTACAAGCTGGAAGACTATTGCCAAGAAGTAGTCATCATTCCTATAGAAAGGAAGAACTCCTGAGTTTGTGGTGTAACTGCGCGTTGTGCAGCTGCTTGTATTTAAAGAGATAAAGGTCTTGTGATAATAAAATCAGAAAACTTGGAATCATGGATCTAAACTTAAAATTGCTTAGACTTTACTTGACAAAAACAAAAAAAGTTGTGTTCTATGCAGATTTTTGTAAGCTTTATTTCTCTTGTGTGATGAAAATAGACTGATTAACTCATTAGCATATATGTTATATAGATATGGGAACAGTTCTGAAAAAAAGTATAAACAGATCTTTATAGAGTAATGGCTATTTAACTTAAGTCATAAAAGCGTTATAGTATTTTTATACAAAGTGTGGGCATGCAAATTTACAATTGTAATGAAGTTTTATACATTTTATGGGATTACATTAGTGTTTCATACACTTATAATCTTCTCCAGTCTGATGTAATTTATACTACAAATTTAGCAAACATTGCATAAGCTTAATGTTAGGAAGATAAAGATGATGGTCGTGTTTCAAACACGCCTTATCACTTTGAAGTCTCTTTATAACTTCTTTCTCCTTTAAGTTCAACTGGCTGAGGTAGATAGGCAGTGACTGACTGAGAGTTTCATTTTGGCCATCCAGATGGCAGTTGCTCTTAATTATGTTTACTTCTTAATTTTAAGTTGTGCTGACACCCACCCACTCTGTTCATCTACTGCTCTTAATGAAAAACGGAAATATCTCTTTTTTGTAACATTAAAAAGGAGAAAGGAAAACGGCAGTACATTGTAAAAAGGTTCCTGTGAGTTAAATTGCTTCTGAAATGCTCATGATATTACCCAGAAGTTGTCCCCTTGGCTGTTTTTGTTCCGCTCAGCAGTGTCTTAATGTTGAGAGAGGCTGCCTGTAGTTCAGTTAAGTTCAGTTCATTTGGTGGAACTAGTTTATTGGTATCCCTAATCTGAGAGTTAAAAACAGATCTTTTTAACTGTATAAAAAAACATTCACTTAGATGCAGTGCACACTCTTAAGGTAGCTTCTGCCCTTTGAACATGCTGAAAGTTTGTTTTCTTACAGGTTACAGGTTTTTACAGGTACTTCTGCATGTCATCTATCACAGGCAGGCAGCCATGGCTGCACAGCACCTAAGGGGCATTTTTTGGAAACCTCCCCACAGACACAGTTTGTATTATCTTGCAGTGTGTTTTGTATTTCTGCAGTTAACTACTACAACCTTGCCTCATAGAGTTATAGCCTAGTAACAGCAGAGAACCTGCATCCAGGAGAGGAATTCACTGTAATATGCTATCTGTGACCTTCATTTCTTGCCTCATGCCTGCTTGCTATCAGGCATTTCCTGGTTTTCAACAGAACAGGTATTTGCATTTCAATACAAACTGCCCAACCCGCCAACCAAGAGCCCTCTTACGAGTCAAGTAGAAAACCCAAGTATCTCTTTTAATCATTTTAATTGCAGCCTGTGAAGGACTGCAAATCTAGTTTATCAGTGTGTAAGTGCCAATATTTAGAGGTGCTGTGCTCCCACTGACTTTCCTGAGAAAGCCAGTGACTCAATCAACTGTTGGTTGTGCACACCTGTACTTTCAGACTGTTCATCCAAACATGTGCTTTTGATTAATTTGTACAGCCGGAACTCAGTACTCCGTGTGCAAAAATAGATGGGAAATACTAAGAGCACATGGAGATGTTATTCTTTAAATATAACTGCAGAACCTCATTTACAGAGTTAGTCCCACTGGGCTTCCAGCAGGAAGGAAAGAATTATCAAAAGGGTGGTAAGAGCAAGGGATCCACTTGAGAATTTTGACTCACTTTGCTGAGGAGCAATTCTTTCTCTCCACTGATCACAAAGGCTCAGTGCCCTACGTAAGTAAACTGAGCCTAGAACTGAGTGATGTAAATATGCTCTCCTAAACACATCTGTGGATGATTTTAATACCCATCAGGTAAAATTTTGTAATCACTTGTTTATTATAGACCAAGAAGAGGGAAATTTATCAACATACCTGATGTTTAGGAAGTAGATAGCCTTGAATTGCACAAAACATTTAGATGAACTAGTATAGCAGCACAGAATGCTATACATATGATTCTGTAATCCTCTTCTGGATCCTGCTAGGATCTTGCTTAGATCCAAGCTCTTCAATCTAATTTCAGCATATTAGGTTCTTAAAAAGGATGCTGCCTTGAAGAGCTTTCTGCCAGCTTGATATAAAAAGTCCTCAAGTCTTTTAGAAACTCTCAAGCCCTAATTTGTCAGTCCAGTTTCTTAGGCCATGAAAAATAAAGTCTTACAGCAGTGACTTATGACCCAAAAGAGAAAACTATACAGAACTCATTGTGAAAACAGTATGCCTTACTTTTTGCCTATCTAGCAATATCCACTTCTGTTGTGATGAACGATATAAGGTAACAAATGCCAAAAATGTACATATTAAAAAAGAAAGTTCATTGTTTCATTTCAAAGGGCCATGACGACAGAATGGCGCTTTGTCCTTCAGAGTGGGAAATCTTTCTGTTTGATAAAGTTAGTGAAGAAAGATTTATAAACTCATCTTCAAAGAAGATGCTCTTCTAATACTTGCAGGATGAAGCAACTTTTTTACAGTGATCCTAAAGCATATTCCCCTGTGAGGAACTCTGCTAATAATATGCTGACTTTGCTAATGAGTACATTGACACAGGGACTGAAGTACTGAAGTGATTCCTTAGATTTTGTTATTCTCAGTTGCCTCCCTAAAATTCTTGTTGCTGCTGCCTGAGGACAGTACCGTTAATTTGTCTTCCTTAATGCTTACCCTTTTTCAAAGTGAAACAGAGTTTCATTTATCTGTGGTATCCTTTGAGGGTTTCTGCCAGGTATAATGGATATTTTCTTTTTAAGAGTAAGATCTGCATGTTTAACATTCTCACAGCTGTATAAATGCAGGTTATGACAAATTCCTGAAGAAATGAAATGTCGTGTGTATATGATAAAATACCTGTGCTTCTTTTTAGCACTAATATACACTAATATAGAGACAGATATTTGCATAACTTCACAGAGTGCTGAGAAATAAATCCAATTGTATTTAGGATGTGTTATTTAAGAGATAATATATATGAGCTTGATTACTGAATCATAGCAGAGATTTTAGTTGACTGACACATGCATGATGGGCAGATTAGTTCTTGATCATTAGCTATCACAGACCATTGAACCCAAAATCCTATATCCTAATTAAGACAGAATTGCCATGACTTCATTAACTTATAAAAACATCTGGCTAGGGCAATGCTGAGAGCTGACAATAACCTGAAATTTCTGTCATGATATATTAAGTGTCAAGTGAGATTGAGATTAAAGGAAAAAAAAAGGAATACACAAGTAATTGAAATGAAGACTGTAGTATTGATATGATAGCAGGAAGATAAACAAAACGACAGCTGATCTCTTCCAGATGGGATTTGTTTAGCAATATAAAACATTGCTTTACCAGTCATTGTTTGAAGCACAAACCTTTCAGTAAATTGTAAGAGAAGTCAAAATTCTACTAGTCATTGTGTTTGTATTAAAGGTGCATTTCTTCACTTTTAATTGTTGAAGACTTTCTCTGACCTCAGTTTCAATTCTGAATTTCTTTGGTTCTTTAACAGGTTTGAACCATCTCATCTTTATATGGCAACTTGGAACACACACTCTCACTTAACTGAGTAATGCTTAGGAAGACGTATTAATTGGGTTATTCTTTCTTATCTACTTTTTGGCCATCATACACCATGGGTCACATTCCATTACCAAACTCTGAGTAGATCTGCAGTTAGTAGTACTGTCTGAGGTAGTACTTACTGAGCAGTGAGATATCTCCCAGGAAGCTCAACAGTATTAGATTCATAATGTGCTCTAGTTGTTTTTGAGTTGCTTCCTCTGCTGATAGATTATTAAGAGGACTTCTTCAGTCAGATATGCAGTGTTTGTGAATGATTAAATTAATTTTATTTATTTTCTTTGCAGGAATTGTTTCAATCATGACTCTCACTGTTCTTGCTTATGAGCGCTACATTCGAGTAGTCCATGCAAAAGTGATCAATTTCTCTTGGTCTTGGCGAGCTATCACATACATCTGGCTCTATTCATTAGCCTGGACTGGAGCACCTCTTTTGGGCTGGAACAGATACACGCTGGAAATCCATGGTCTAGGTTGTTCAATGGACTGGAAGTCAAAAGACCCCAACGATATCTCCTTCATTCTCTTTTTCTTCCTTGGTTGTCTAGTAGCACCTGTTGGGATCATGGCCTATTGCTATGGCCATATTCTATATGCAGTGAGGATGGTAAGTTGATGCAAGTAAAAGACTTCCCTTAATGAGTATTTTTTTCAGTGAAAAAGAAAATACATAATAGTCCTTGAATTTTGATGTAAGAGAGGATGATGCTGTATATTAAGCATGGATCAGAGCCTAAATTTGCACTCTCTCTTCCCATTCAAATTTTCAACCTTTAATATTCATCCATGCCTGGAGATACTAGAAAGGATGTAGGCTTGGAGGCAACACAGAGTTACCAAGATCTGTTTATTGTATAGTTTTACTGGGAGGTGAGTCACATATAAAAGGCAAGTTGGGGAGATGCCCCTACCCACTGCTCAACAGGGAGCAGAGCATCCTTAAATGCTTAAAAAAAGAAAACTGGTTGTAGTTGTCACTGGAAAAGAACTACTCCTTCCTGAGAAACAGAATTTTCTCACATCTGAGCAGTTGCATCTAATGGCACCCCTGATGTGATATGAGAAAAGTGGATACAGAAAACTCTTTAGTCAGGCTCCATTTCAGCTGGAGGGCATTGCTGTTCGCCTTGCTGAGATGTAGGCTTCCCTATGGACATGACAGCTGCCATCAGTTGGCCTCTTAGGCCAAAAACCAGTGCCTAATGTAAACACAGTCAGAACTGTAAAGATTGCATGATATTATATCCTTGAACTATCTGAAAGGCTAAGAGCTTCTTGGCTGGCTCCCACTGACTTTTAATGAAAACTAGACATCAGAATCCCTCGGGTGCTACTTACTATTTCAACCAAAATTAGTTATCCTTATTAATGCAATATCCTGTTTTCCTTTTATGTGACTCACTTTTGCCTCAGTATGTCTAGGAGAAGATGTCTTTGGAGAAATTATTTTGGTGATACTCATTCTGTAATGATTCACACTGTGATTATGTTTTTTTTTCAGTGTCAAAAAAGGCAATATAAAAATGCTTCATGCAACATAAAAAGTCTCCAGAAGTACAACTCTGATAACATGAAAAGTCAGTTATACATTTTTTTAGAACAATAGGAGGACACTGAATAGTGAAGCATGTATTCTGTATACTGTGTGTATTTTGTGAATTTCTCTTGAGAAAATAACCATGTAAAATTCTTCTGAAGGGAGATTAAGTCTAATTAAACCAGGATTGCCAACACATTCAGACAAAGTTTTTGAAAACAGGAACCACTGGATCAAATTTATTTATATTGATGGACAAGGGCAAACTAGTTTTCTAAAATATTTTGAGTGAAAGGGCCATATATTTTGATACATCACTGATTTCTAGTGAATTTCCTTCTCTGTTTCTCTTGAGATTATATTTTTACATTATTTACTGTATACAGTTAAAATTTGGGAAGCATGATACAAGCTTTCAGAAGAACTATAGTTCTTAAAATAAGGCGTCTGGTCTCTGTCCTAAAATTAAGTTAGGAAGTTAGTTATTTACAAATGAATTTAGAATTGTTTGACATTTACCCTTTTTGTCCCATTTCTTGTACAGCTCCGTTCTGTAGAAGATTTTCAGACTGTTCAAGTGATTAAACTTCTAAAATATGAAAAGAAGGTGGCTAAAATGTGTTTCTTAATGATTTCCACATTCCTTATTTGTTGGATGCCTTATGCAGTGGTCTCCCTGCTGGTAACATATGGCTATGGCAACCTCGTAACTCCAACAGTAGCTATCATCCCATCTTTCTTTGCCAAGTCAAGCACTGCTTATAATCCAGTCATCTACATCTTCATGAGTAGAAAGGTAGGTACATCACAGACTTTTTTATTTGAACAATTGTATTTGAACTGTGTTTATGGCAGAGTTTTTGAGTTTGGATCTATTAATTTAATCTTAATTGCCTGGATTTTTGTTTGAACATCTAGGATAAAGGGGAAAGATTTAGAAGTATTAAAATCCTATACAGTGGTTAAAGTACTGCCTTATCAGAAATTAACTTTTAGGTTTCTGAACGACTCAGTAGTACTCATGTGTACTCATGAGTACTCATGTGAAAAGGAAAGGACAGAGTGTCAAAAATTTAAGTGTCCTTTTTTGACACTTTACCAGTGAAGTGGGTTACAACGGGAGAATCTGATCTGAATCAGTCCCATACTACATGAGAAATTAGAAAAAAATCAGACTATCCTAAATCTGTTTTCAGTAAAATCTTGCCTCTCTGATTTTTCCATTGTGCCTCTCTGATTTTTCCATTGTGGCAACATGAGGATTGTACAGCTCAGCACAGTGTTTTAAATAAGCATGTTTGCTTACAAAATACATGGCAGACAACCTATTTAGGATTTTAGAAAGACTAGGGTTTTCCTAGGAAAAGATATACATAGGATGTTTCAGTATGTTAAAATAACAGCAAGGAATGAAACCATTGTACACATATTCTAGTTCTACTTAAGCCTGGAAAAATTATGTGAAGACACATTACTGATTATGTTAACTCTCAGAATCAAAACCATAGAAAGAAAGAACAATGCAAGCAAAAGGGTGTATCTGATCAGGTAGAAAGATTAAAAAAAAAAGTGGCATTTTGAAATTTTGCTTATTTACAGATGGAGACAAATGCTGCAGTGTAGCTCAAGCAAGGGCCAAGCCCAAGGTCTGAGGTTATATGCTGTTTCTGAGGGAAGGCAGGAGGCCACCGAGGTGCCTGCTCACAGCTTTGTCTCAGGCAGCTCATTTCACGGCAGCCTGATCCAATTATGGCTGTGCCATTTCAGAGCTCGCCTGGAGTATGGAGAGCTAAACCCCAGGGATGGAAGGAGAAGGAAGAGATTGCAAAGCCTCTGCACCTAAGCTAGGGCCCTGACAATGATCATATTCAAAAAGTGCATATTTTAACAGAGAGATTTAGATATGGTGGCTCTGACTTCGTCTTTAGATGTCAGACTGATTAGCTTAATCCTAAAAAGGTTTTGTAGGTTCTGATACCCAGAAGCAACTTGAACTGGTATCAGGTACAAGGCCAGTAAAGCCGTAGCCATGATAGGAATGGATCAGCTAAGTATGATGACCGGAGATGCATCATTAACTACTTTTTAGTCACTGCTTATTCCAGATGAAGACCAAAACATGAATATTTTTGCCTGCTTTCTGGATTATTTTGTCCTCAAAGGAAATCCTAAAGCTTATTCTTTAATACTATTCTAGCTGATGTGATGCTTCTATCTCTAGCCTATTCCAATGCTCATGCTTTCTCACCTTTACGTTCGTCAGAAATACCATATCATTTCTGAAATTTTCAAGGCTTCCTCTTGACCATTCTGTAGAGTTTTCACTTAGCATCAGATGACCTTTCTCTGTCATCTTGTAACTTTCTAGGTCCCCTTCCAATTGAACCTGCTGCCTCCCTGCTGTCAGAATAGGACTGATTTGTTATAATAAAACCAACCTTGCACAAACTGTCATTCTAGAGCTTCTTCTATAACAGCTAGAAACAGTCAGTGGCCATGCGGGATCAAAGTAATCCTTAAAATCACTAAATGTCAGGCTACCAGATTCTGTCCTTCTCAGATAAAAGTGTTTTGTTTCTGTTTTTCCTGTTTGTTTTTGAAGTGCTCGCAAACCATTCCAATCATCTTTTGTTTATATATTGTAAAACCTCTTGATAAAATACTAAAATTGCATTTTAATGCCCTCTACTGGTCAGGTGACCCTATTGAACTTTCCCAGTGAGGAAAAAAAATCACTCACTGAAAAGTCAGCACATTCATTATAGAACTGAGGTAACTCGGAACAAGTTGGACAAGTTGGTTATTTTGAGATATTTTCGGTACTGCTGTCTTCACTGAATCACACATGAGAGTGATCAAAAGTTGTAATTTGATTCTATTTATTCTGTTCTGCAGTTTCGACGATGCCTCTTGCAGCTCCTCTGCTTTCGCCTGATGAGATTCCAAAGGGCTGTGAAAGAGACACCAGCAACAGAGAGCGACAAACCAATAAGACCAATCGTCATGTCACAGAAAGTAGGGGACAGGCCAAAGAAGAAAGTGACTTTCAGCTCCTCCTCTATAATTTTTATTATCACCAGTGATGACACTCAACAAACAGATGACAACAGTAAACACAGTGGGACAAAAGTAAATGTCATCCAAGTAAAGCCGCTATAGAGATGAGCTAAAGAGACACTAGACTGATGCTCTTCAGCCAGTGGACTGTTTGGACTAAAACTGGTTTCAGATATAGTGACTGTAGGCTATCAGTGGAAACCATTTTGAAGAAGTTCTTCATCTGACGCCCTGCAGGCAGTTCAGCTGTGGTCAAAATACCAAAATCTTTACATCTGTACCTACCTTGTGGATGGATGTTTTTAACTGAAAATTCTGAATTTTCTGAAAGCATATCATAGTGGTTATTGGGTTGGGAGGCCAGTAATAAGTGGAGTACCACAGCAATCTATCTATCCTGAGGTAGATACTATCCTGAGACCTGCCCTGTTTAACATCTTTATCAATGACCTGGAGAAGCTGACAGTGCATAATTGTCAGTTTGAAGATGACACCAAGGTGGGATGGACCAGTTGGCAGGCTGGAGGTCAGGGCTGGTATTTAGAAGGATCCGAATGAACATGAATTGGCTAACCGAAACCTTATGAAATTCAACAAGGACAAGGTGAAGTTTTGCCGCTGGAAAGGAAACACCCTGTGCAACAATACAGCTTGGGGCCTTACTGCCTGGGACAACACTGTGGAAAAAGACCTCTGGCCATGTTAGACAGCAAGATGAGCATGAGCCTTGTGTGCCTCAGCAGCAAAGAAGGGTAAGAACAGCATCCTGGACTGCACTAACAAGAGTGTGCCAGCAGTGAGAGAAGTGATTATCCCCCTCGACTCAGCACTTGTTAGACCACATCTAGATAGTTCCTCCAGTTTTGGACTCCCCAGTACAGGGCAGACACTTAAAGACTGGAGTGGGTTCAGCAAAGGCCACCAAGATGCTGGAGGTGGGAGCACTTGCCGTGTGAAAAGAGGCTGGTGGAGCCAGGCTTGGTCAGCCTGGAGAACAGGAGCCTTCAGAAGAACCTAATGGCAGCCTTCCAGTACTATGAAGAGATTTTAAGATGATGGAACCAGGCTCTTGAGGGCACTGCATGGGAGGACGAGAGACAGCAGGCATAAACTGAAGCAAGAGAAGTTCAGACCAGATGTAAGGAAAAGCCTTTTTTCACCATGAGGACTGCCAAGCAGTGAAACAGGCTGCTCAGGGATGTTGTGCCATCATTCTATCTGTAGAGTTCCAAGACATGACGGAATAAAGCCCCGAGCACCCTTGTCCAACCTCAGAGGTGACCTTATTTTGAGGAATGGGTTAGACTAGAGATTCCTTGAGGTCCCTTCCAACCTACGTTATCCTATGATGCTCTGTTCTGCAAGCACTTCCAGTGCACAGAGTTACTAGGAAGGAGGGAGGAGTGTTTAGAATTGTCTGGGGTTTACTTAGTCTGAATCTGAGCTTTACAGAAAACAAACAAACAAACAAACAAAAAACATAAAAAGAGTGATGTCCACAATTACTAGGGTCATACTTAGAACCAGAAACCATGAGAAAGCTGTCCCCATGTACTCTGCACACCATTATCTTGGTGGGAACCCTCAGCTACGTTATGAGAAAAATCATACAAATCAAACCACCAATGGAAACTGATCAGCGGAAAGGGAGAATGATAATTTTTATATTACAATATGATGCTTTATGCACCTTCTTTTTACATCTTTTTTTTTTTTCTTTCTGTACATGCAGCAAGAGCCTTGTCTGATACTGATCATGGATATGTTAAATCTGCCATGGCATTTTGGCAAAAGTAACAGAGAAGAGCAGGGTAGCTTTTTCCTAACTTGCAGTATGAGTAATAATTGTCCTACTTGGAACTCAGTAGGCAGAAAAGATACTGAAGTTTTTTTTCACCTTTTTAAGTTTTCCTGTTAGAAAATGACAACACAATTCTGCCACAGACAGAGCTACCTGCCAGAGAACTACTTTGAATTAAGGTGCTTGATTCTCCTCCACATCCATTACACTGATGTTATTCCTCTGTCTGCTAACAGGGCTGTAACATACAGCTTTTCCATCTTGGTGGAAGCTGTGAGAAAAGCAACGAAAAATGATTTGCTTCCTCTGGAAAGAAATTTTCTAAGAGATACAGGGAGGATGTACTGAAAAACTACCAGCACCAACAATTGGCATAGTGGCCAAGAATAGTAAAAAAAAAAAAAAAAAACCAGCTCAAACACAGAAACTTTCAGCTAGTTCCTGGGAGTAGTGCGTGACTTCAGCTTAGAACAAGTAACTGACTGTATTTGTGCCTGTCCTTTTGAAGAGGCCAATTCCTTATACATGCCCCTGCCTAGAGCATCAGCATTGGTAACCTCGCTCCTTGGGTCATCTTTAAAAACCCATAGAGTCCAGTCTGTCTTCTAGATTGAATTATATTATCTGAGAGAAAACAGAAGATGAAGTGGTCTGTTTCTTTCATGTTTGTTATTTTTCTTTTCCTACAGATGGATAGCATAGATAAATTGTTCTGGGATTTCAAAGATCTGCCCTTACAAAGCTTATTCATTTCAATGTGAAGAACTACGTCTTCAACCATTTATCACTACATCTATGCATATTTATATTTACCAAAGGGAGAAGTGTGTATCATGTAACTGTGCAATTCCATGTAACAGTGCATCCTTTTAACAAATTGTGTGATTGACATTTTAGTGTTTAGCACTGACTCTTTGATGACAGATTACATCTAATTTATTTATATTGATGTGTTTTCAGTGTAATATTTTTTCCCACTGAGAAGGAGAAGATTTAGTATCACCTGCTGGAGACAGCTCAGAGGGTATCATTAGGTACTGGGAAAAAATAGCATTTCAAGGCTTGAGTTAATTTTTGTAAAGAAAATCGGAGAATATCTTTGCAAAAAAATCTGAGAAAATATGTTATTTTCTGGAAAGAAAAGTATAAATTAATACTTTAATGAAAAAGGCTCAAGAACATAGAACAGCAGATTTGGAGGCCTAGATGGTGTGGACAGAAGGGCAGAACATTGAAGTATCTGAGAATGACATGAATCCTGGGCAGCAAAATCTGTATAACAGGTTGAAACTCGAAGACGAATGGACAGGTTGGGCAATATAACTTGCATTAACGGTATTCTATGACTATTCTGTTTTTTTTAAAGTGTACTGAGAAGTAATGTATGCTATTTCTCTGCAGTTAAGGAGCCTATACAATGGAACACTGATTTTTTTTTTTAACTCCCATGAAGGGAAAGAGGAGGAGGAGGGGTTAGGCTGAAGCTGAGAAGAGTCCCAGATGGCAGGGATGACTGTTCCTGCAGCTATTAAAGGTTGTGAACTCGCTGCCCCTTTTTGAATTGGACGGTACTTCCACATGCCTTCCCCCTGTGGCAGCAATAACAAGGTCAAAAGTGGGAGTAGATGCAGCTGTTTAAATTGCAATAGCTAATCTGCTTTTCTTCTGACGAGGGCAAATAGAGCAGCCTTTCATTCCCAGTTGTCTGACACCGGAGGCCACTTTGCCTGCTGCTTTGACCTGGCGCTGCATGTAATTTATCCAGCCAAAACTGAGCATTATGAGTGCTTCCCCTCTCTCATTTAACAGGTTAGCATCAAAGAATTGCTTGTATTGAATTAGAGCTGAACAGGAAATGAAACTGATTTACACTACAAGTCAGAATGCACGTTATTAGCTGCAGATTCAAACTCTTCCTCCACTCTGGCTCTCCTACCACTCACATTTTACTGTTTTTTCCACGGTGTTTGACCACCCTCTTGTGGTTAGTTCAGCCCTCAAAGACAGGAAAGCCTGGTTTCAAAAAAGCCCATTTTCATTACACATTGCTGCTGCATGTGGGAAGATTCACTGTTTCACGTCTGATTGAGTTTTATTCATATTGCATATATACTTATGTGTTTGACAGATGATGGAATAATATATATATGGACTTACATAGGAGATGTAGCATCTATCACTGTTATATTTCCAGGAGCTTATGTACATATTCCAAAAATACATCCGGATAGAAGGTTGCTGTCTTCTTTATGTTTGCAAAATTTGTGCTACTTAAACAAACTTCCAGGATAGATAAAATGGAATTTTGTTTCTATGGTGAATGGATTTCAGATCAGAAATGAGAAAGTGTTCCTTGAAGTCTCCACAGCTTAGCTAAATGCCTGGCAGCAATGCACTCTCAATACCCTGGGCTTTTCATTTGCCTTGCTCTGCTAGGGGAGTTGAGCACTGAGTATCTATGCGGTACTCAGGCCATGGCTGAGATCATGAATTGCATCTATGCTAACTCCATTTGCACAGTTACCTTTTCTAAGGTGTGCTGAAAGCTCCAGAAAGAGGACCTTACAAAATCAGGCAACATTTTCCTCCCACACACCAGATGATAGGTAGTAAATATGCCGCCTAGATAATAAAACTTGTTTCATTACAGTTTCAGTAACATATCTGGCAGTTGGGTCTGAGGAGAGTTTAAAGGATGTTTTGTGGGCTGTTGAATCTGAACTCTGACTATCCTCCATGGGATAAAATTTAGAGGAGGATTTTTATCCACTTCTGAGCCCTCTTTCAGCATTGAGTTCATATTGCCTTTTGGATAGACAGTGTTGGGATTTATCTGCAGTGTTGGGGCAGCATATCCCGCATCATGGCACACAAGACCATTCTACACCTCTGATTCCCAAGGCAGCTTCTATTAATCATAACTAACTCAACTACTTGCACAGATATTTGAAAAATAGATGTTTTCTGTGTACTACTTACTTAGAAAACAATGAAAATGATTGTACAAAAAATGGATATATGCTTATTTTACAGTTTTTCAATTATTGGAAAGCTTGTGCATTAGGGGATATTTGGACAGGAGAGGGATATGATAAAGGAGAAAAGAGAAAGCAAAGAACTATATAGGAAAACATGCTTTCCTTTACATAAGTTCTAGTATAAAGACTGACATATTTTTTCTCTTATGATGAGAGGATGGTAGCCATATGACTAGTACATACTTAGGATGTTTGGTGTGTAAAATAGCATCTAAAAATGCTCAGTAGTTCCACTAATGTAGCTATTCATGGCTACACAAAGTAGTCCAGTTCATGAATTTTAGATGTGTTCAAAATTGTAGCTAAAAGCTTAGATGTAACTGTCTTCCTCCTGGACTGATGCAACTTCCATTAAAGTTAATAGCATGTCTCATTTCCAGAGAATTGCTATGAATTGTACTGACAGTTGGGAACATTCACTTCAATAACTATTGTAACAGCTTATTGGTACCTATTGTTACAATAATGTGCGATAGAATAATATTCATATTTACTCTGAGTTTTCTCTTAACTACATTTTAAACATCCAGATTAGTGTACTGTTGTAAGAGACATTCAGCTTTTAAAAGGAATGTGAACATACACTGCCCATTTCCAAGGTGAAATGATAAAGTGATTAGAACTGGACGTATAGCTGCTTCAAGTGGGTAGAATCTTTCCCAGTAACAGTATGTCCCAAGTCTTACTTTTTAAATGCCATCTCTTAATGCCTGGACCTTGAGACATGACAGAACAGAATATAAATGCCCTTATCTTTCTTAGAAAGATAATGAATAGCAACAAAAATATGCATACATGCTCTATCATTTTAAATATAGGAAAAGTCAGTAACAATTTCTTCCTTTATATACTCACTTATTCTTTAGAATTGGATTTTTAGACTAATAAGGCATTTTTTTCTGAGTGAAGGTCTTTTTATGATCCTATTTTTCTATTATTCAAACATAATATTCCCTAGAAAATAATGAAACCTTGTCAAACAAAAAATTTCAAATGAACGGAGAGTAAAGAGGCAAACACAACATACATGAGATCTCTATTTTAAAGAGGCATGCAAAGATTGTCATAAGCTTGGCAGTGGGGAAGGAGACGAGAAAGTTTAGAGAGTGATGTAAAGTGAGAGAGCACTTTAAATCCAATATCCATGTAGGATATCCATGTATATCCATTTTGCATATAATTCACATTGCTGTCCAAACCTAAGGAATTCATTGATCCCAGGAATTTATCAGTTTTCTTCCCTGAAAACAGCTTAAGAAGTGCACCAGTTAAATAGCAAAATATTTTATCCGAATAAATTGTCACCCTGCAGAGGGAGCCATTGGGTTATCAAGCCTAACATTAATCACGGTATTTTACAGTACTTTTATTGTTAGACTTAGGCTTTTTTGTTTGTTTGTTTTTTTTGTGTGTGTGTGTGTGTGTGTTTGTGTGTGTAGTGGACTTGCACAAATGCGTATGGTTTTAGGGTATTTTGTAGGCATTGTTGCATCTTGCAGAAGCCCATCTCTACAACTGCATATCCTTTTCTAGGGGTAACAACTTCACATTTGCTGCTTTTTCTGCAACGAAACAGGATAGAAAATGGGGTCCATCTTACCAGAACTGGTACTCAGTTCCACAGTATGAAGAATCTTACGAGGGTACAAGCTGCTCAAACATTGTATCTCAAAGACAGTGTTCCATAAAGTGGATAACAATGCTTTTATATCTTCAGGCAACTGGTTTCTCAGATCTTAAAGCCATAGCCAGCAAGTTACCGCCCAGTGACAAGGCATAGGCCTACTAGAATGGGCATTCATTTTTCTGGCCTCACTTCATTTATGTTGCTGAGTGAAAAGGCTTATCTTTACAGAGTTGCCGAGAACATTTCTGAAACAGGAATGCTTCTGCAGGCAGCAAGTGAGGCTGCTGTGGCCATCATTAAGCCACTGATAGCCATGTGTGCACATGGACCTACCTGAACTAACTTGTAATAGGATACTTCAGGATTTTTGGAGTTTAGAGAGATATTCAGCTCATCTTGAAGCAGATTCATACATCTGATCAAGTGACAAATTCTCTGGTTTCCTCTGTCTCTATCAATTGATAACTGTATTGACTGTGATCCCTTCTCGTCAGAACTGCCTGGCCTCAAATTGCTGCTCTACAAGGTTTTCTGTTGGTGCTACATAAATTTATCAACTACCTATGGGTGTCTTTAATGCTGTAGGGCATCTCAGATGGTAGTACGTAACTATGCAGGTGTAAAAGTATGGAGGTCTAGACTTCCACTGACTACAGCAAAAGCTCTTGTCAGATGGTAAAATATTTAGTTCATCGGTAGATATCTATATTTTACATACACATAGAGATTTCTCAATCTGGATATAAATCTTCCCCTTCTTTGTTCTTAAAAGAGAATGAATCCGTCACTTTGCTTTGTACATCAGCCTGGTTGAGGACTCGTTTCCTTCCTTCCTTCCTTCCTATTCATTCATTTGTTCATTTATTCTTGTCTCTTCCTTTGCCTCCAGTTGGAAGACTCTGAACTTTATCTGGATAGCTCAGTTCCGTGGCAGCTAATTACCTAACATTCAGGCTGTCAGATGTAATAACGCTTTATCCAGATGCATGATAGGGCCCAGTTCTTTATGATTATGTCAGATGACTGGCAGTTTGAGGCAAGCTGTTGTGTGGAGCGTGCTCTGTGTAGCATGTTCATTGCTAATTTCTCATAAAAGAGTTTGACACTAATGAACACAATTCCACTAAGCAGCGTGATTTTCTTGGAATCATGTTTTCTGACTGAAAAGCATTCTATTGAAATATTTTTGGCTAGCGCTACTTGAGAGGAATGAGGCAAAGAAAGGTCTTTCAGTCTTTTCTATAAATAAAAAGTGCCTGTCTTTGAACATATTTATGTCATCCCAAGTCTGCAAGGGTTTTTGTCATTTCAAAGTGAGCAGCTGCTGAAGTATTATGGGCTTGATCCAGAGACAGTTAATACTACTATAAAAGCAGCAGAAGAGATAGAGTGAAACTGTTGAAAATGATAGCTCTGAAAGCCATGTTCTAAGCTATACCACTTTCCTTAGGAACAGATCATTAGTCTGAAAAGAAAACTTTAACTTCTGAGAAAGGAGTGAAGCAGTGCCAATTGACAAACTTACTATTCCTGAGAATCTTTCATTCCAGTGCTGTTTGTTCCTTCAAAATGTTAGCAGTGATCTGAATATAAAATAGTTTTCAACTTGTTTTTATTGGTTCTTTGGTGACTAGCGAAAAGGAAAAGCAAAATGCTGCCAAATCAAGATAGCAAGGATTTGCAAACATTTGGCGTTCTGGGGTAACTGACTGCATAGATGCAAGGCAGCCTGAAGTTTTTGCAACAGAATCCAACTTGAGAACTGAAACTCTTCATATGGATCCTCCATCCCCATACTGCCTGGTCACCCCAAAGCATCCTCAGATTTCTCTGCAGTAGGACAGTATTATATCTCTTGCAAGTTACCAAGGTGCAAAATGGTCATACGGGAGAGTCTACAGCTGCAGAAGGTTCCTGTAGGTTAGTACTCTCGGGTCTCTCCTGCTCTTGGAAGGACAACCTTTTCAACAGATATTTGAATGCCTTTTCTTGCCTGGGAAGAAGATATATTTACTGCAGTTAACAGGGAAGAAGAAGAAAGCAGTTCCTGCACAGAGAGCCACAGGGGGGTGATTTTTCTGGTGGCGAAAGTAATTGTCTTTCGTTAAATAATCTGCAATTCCAACCTTCAGCACCACTTTCTTAGCACCTATTTGGGGATTCAAGAACATTTGAAAGTTACATTTAATTCCAGTGTTGAATTTTTTTTAATCTTCTTTTTAAAAGACCATTGAAATAAAGGTCACAAAATGCTAACTGTAAATTTCCCAAGTCACTGCCTTTCATTGGCCGTTGCTAGAATGAGTAAAAATGATAAAAGTAATATGGATTAAACATTCCCAAATATGTTTTTATTCTTACTATCCTGGTAAACATGAAGTTCATAGAGCATAATGATTTTCTAGACATTTTCTGTATTTTAGTGTGACCATCAAACTGGTTAAAAATTCCTTTACAAATACTCTTGCTAGCAGTAATAGCAATGCTAGATATTTCTTTTTATGAGCTAATGAGTTAGTTTCAGGGGACACTGGGAAACATACTGGCCAAATCTAATCCTTTAAAATGCTGAAGAGAGAGAGATGTGTTTGTCTGTCTCAGAGACAGACATCCCCTTAATTTTGTGGAAACAACACACAGAGTCTGAGTGCTTTTCCAGCTCATAGTCTTAGACAAACCTAATCATTTGTCAGGTTTCCCTACAGTAACAGCTGTATTATACTTTAGCAGCACCTTTAGCAGAAGAAAAATGGGGAAAAGTACTAGCAAGATGAAAAGTTTAAGTTGTCTGCACCTGAACTTTTTGTTTTGGGTTCATGTTCTGCCTCTCCTGGCCAGTAGTGACCATAAGCATATGACAGCCTACATTACAGACCACTATGTCTCATGTGTCAGGGAACAGTGTTAGCACTCTCATAATCCTCTATGTAAGAATTCCAGATGGAAGGGGCAACCCAGAAACTGGGGAGATCTCTATGGCAGAGATTTGCATGTAAGGTACACAGGAAGTTTAAAGAATCTGGCAGGAACCTGACAGCTGTAGAAAGAAGTGTCTTTTTCTCAGGTGAACCCCTTGAAAGATAGGATAGCTACTTACAGTGCAGCTCTTCTGTTGAAGAAATACAGTAGTATTTCAGAGGCTAATATTCCAGAGCTGTCACTCAAAAAAACTGAAATCTCTGCCAAAAAAATAGATAAGAAATTCTATTTAATGTCGCTGAATGACAACTATTTGGTACTGGTGAATTTGCTAAGCCAGAAGAGAGCAAATCTTGGGTTATTTTGTTGATGACAGCAATGCTTGCTCAGAGCAGAAGAGGTTGAAGTCAGTGGGTGGTAAGGGTGGGCAATGCTCTTTAGAGTTAAGCATAAATGTTTAACAGATCATATTGCCTTTATTTTATTATTATTATTATTATTTTAATTAATCTATACCATTCCTCCTGCCTCTCTTACATTGGGTTTGACAGCTGCTGTGGTTTATGGGAAGTTTAAGAAAGAAGCTAGGCTATAGACCCAGTAGAGCTCCTCAAGGTCAGCTACTGTGCAGCAGTTGTCTGTAAACAGCATCCATCATGCAATACATCAAGATTCATGCCTGTTTATTCACAGCAACTGCCACTTTCTCCTAAGAATAACTGGGGAGGTAAATCAAGGGTTTATGAAGCTACAAAACCAGAGCTTCACTTCTGCGACTACCTTTGGTTTGCACAAGCCCTGGAAAGCAGTTAATATGAGACTCAAACTAGTACATAAGTGTGCTGGAATATCACAAACAAGCACCCAAATTCAAGAGTAGAAAAAAACTATAGCATGAACAGCAAAACCTCACATATTTTGGATGCACATATATTTCAGCTGAATGAAGTTTGGAGATTTTATTAAAGACAAGAGGAGCAATGAGAAAACCCAGTGAGAGACAGGTATGTGGAAAAAATGGTGTGGGCTGGCTGTAACAGTCTTGCTAGAACAAATTTAAATAGGATTAAACTCCTCAGAGCAATCTGTACTTCCAAGATCTGACCCAAACTGGAATAATTTTGCATTAGCATCAAGAAAAATTAGGCCGCTGCACTGCTACCCTTTCCTGCGCTTTCTAGTGCTGAGTCGGTCTGGGCACAGGACAACCCCTGGCCTAATTGTGATGCAATGATCTCGCTTGAAAATGCTAAATCACTGCCAGCCTAGGATGACATAGGAGACAAGAACAAAAAGCAAGTGTCAACAGTTTTCTTGCTGTCATGGGCCATAAGCCTTCCCAGCAGGGTGGGTGATTCACCCACAAGGAAATACAAAACTAGCAATGCTCCCTGTTGGCTTCTGGCATTATATATGAGCATTTTATTTCCTTTTATTTTCCTTTCATACTCAAACTCATTAAGCAGCAACGAACATGGCTTCTTCCCCTCCCCTCCCCTCCCCTCCCCTCCTCTCCCCTCCTCTCCCCTCCTCTCCCCTCCTCTCCCCTCCTCTCCCCTCCTCTCCTCTCCTCTCCTCTCCTCTCCTCTCCTCCCCTCCCCTCTCCTCCAGGAAACCAGCAGTACATGCACAGGCATCTTGCTCCTGTGAGGCTTCCTGTGAAAAAGTAAAACATTTGAGTGACTGAGCCTGCAGTATCTGAGATCTGAAGGAGGAGAGTTTTGGGGAAATAGTCAAATAAAGCTCGCATTTGCTTCTAACCTATTTCTTCTTCAATGAAGAGAACAAACTGCTGTGTACAAATCTCCTCAGACCAAATCAGAAATTTCTGGAAGGTTGGAGAGCAGATCTGGGGCCATCTTGTACACAGATAGTATCTTGCAGAGGACCTGTCAGGCCGAGAGAGGCAGTGTCGGAGCAGCCCTGCCAAGGTGGGCAGTGGTGCCCTCTTTCCTTTGGCTGCAGCTGGCACTGCTGCCTGGAAATGTCGGAGGACATTTATCTCCATGTCAGCACTTTTCTCTCTTGCACTAGGACTAACATATGCTGTTCCTGGGCTTCCTTCTCAAGCTGCAAAGTCAGAAAAGGCTTTACTTTCACACCATAGCTACCTTAGGAACAGTCAAAGTATGGAAGGTGGAAGCTGAAAATGAATTTAATAAGTAAGGAGTGTCTTCAGCTAGGAAACTTTAATAACTTTTGGCAGTCCTGATTGTCTTTTTCTACCTGCAAAGCTGAAATGAAACATCTTGTCTTTAAGGCCAGGTTTCCTTTTTGAGCTCTTGCTGAGAGTTCAGCTTGTTATACATGAGAATATGAGAATATACATGAAAATTCTTCTGAGTGGAACAGAGCAATGGCCTTTACAGATGTGAAAATTGGGCAGGCTTGTACCTGATGGCAATCTTTAAAGACACGGCAGTGCTGAATCCTGTATTTAAAAAATGTACCCTGGAAGATCAAATAATACATCTGATCCTTCACGTCTGAGGGTTGTTCTTCATGTCAAAGTCAATTTTCAGTTACTCTGGATTGTGCTTGCTTGGGGTCATCTTCAGCTACGAAAGACTGATGAGGAGGCCAGTATTTTGTTGCAGGAAATGTACACTTCAGGTTCAGTGACAAAACAACTGCAAGTGTTAGCCTGTTTCTGTGCTCCCAGCTGCGAATGTATCCTGTGGGGAAAAAACACTCGCTGACTCTGGGTAATAGAACTGAGAACCTGTTCTTTCACTCTCTTATGCCTGCAGTCTGAGGTAGAGTGGTATACCCTCAACTCTCTTCTGTCCAGCACACATGTGGCAGCTAAACCCAGATGAATGGGTTGTCACCATCGGTGGAGAGATGTTAAAAAGCCTTCACAGGTAGCATGTTGATCGCAGCTGCATCAGACATGTAAGAAACTGAAGTGACCTGCAGGCTGAGCTCTCCTCCCTGGCAGAGGTGGAACACAGGGCTGCTCAGCAGCACAGCTAAAACTGTATTTGGAAATCCTAAGCCTTGTTTGCTCATGTTATGGGAAGAGAAGAAGCAAGAAGGGACAAAGCTATGACCCAGAGCCAGAGGAAAGGTGAGAGACCATTTTGCTTTTCCTGGTGCTGCCAGGAGGTTGGGAGGATCAGCAGCAAGCAGAGGGCATTTGTGTTCTCTTTCCTTCTCCTCTTCCGTTCCCCCATCCCTCTCCTCCTGTCCTATACTGCCCTTTGGTAGCAAGTGGTACCTGTCCTTAATGACAGGCCCGGGCCTTTTCATGAAGTTGGTGAGGCAAAACAGTCAGTAGGACCACAGACATGTCAGGTCCTCCAAGCAGTTCTGCTGTCCTCTCTGTCACCTTAGGCCTCAATCTAGCCCCATGTTGATAAAGTGAGGAAACTCATGTTCCCACATGGTAAGAGCCCATTAGTGTCTGTTTGGCAGTTTCCATGAGCTCCAAAACATACTTTAAACCATTTACTTTTACTAAAATGTCCAATACCTGGCAGCCTATCCCAGAGGAACAACCTCCTTTGCAGCACCTATGCATCAGCTGGTGACTGCCTTGGTGATGCCAAGGTTTACTCAGAAATTTCATCTTGGGAATATATACACTAAATGCAGTCAGGTGAACAGTCAGGTCCTGATTCTAGTCATTTTGCATGACTGGGGTGACCTAAATCCACCTTTGACCTGTAGTGAAAGGATCCCACTTCATTAAGGAATTTCTAGATGGAAGAAAGCTAGCACAGCCTCAAGGGCATGGGGCGTTTTTAATGGTGTCCTCAATGTAATAACATCAGCAGACATGATTTAAAGCATGACTATTCAATAACTTCCACATCTTCCCCTCCTCTTTCCCCTGAATCAGAGGTGTGTTCTGCAAAAACAGGTTCTGTGGTCTTCACTTTTGTGGGTGATCCTGGTGAGTCAGGAAAAGAAGTTTCAGAGAGAAGAGCAGGAAAAAGAGGGGGAGCGTTTTGATTTACGCCTGCTTATTTTCTGCAGTTGAGTCTGTGGGGAGGCATAGAGCTGTCAAGAACGTGAAAGGTAGATTTCAGTGACACAATTGGAAGGTTTCTTGCAGCACAAATCTTCCCATAGCAATTATTAAGAAAGCTCCTCCCCTTAGAAATACTATACTCTATCATAGCTGCAAGCTTACTAGTGCAAGGGAAAGGAGAGCAGGAAGTGCTGCTTGAAGGTTTTATTAATTTGCAGAGCTGTTTAATAAATCAGTACATGTATCTAACAACCTGACAGCTGCTTCCCTTGTCTCCATCCCACTGTTTGTTGGCATCATGCCTGTTTTTTCATTTCCAAAAGTTTAACATAAAAGCAGTAAAAACTGGTGCAAAATGTAACAGATATTGGGAATAATGGAGCTAGTGAAAATTAAATCTCTCATTGATTTTTCCTGAAAGGAAAGGTGACCCTACTCTGTGAATCTGTAACCATGGCAGCAGAACTAGGCACTGGAAAAAAAAATGCTGCTTTTACAGTAGGAGGTGGAAATGGACACTCTGAGTTTTCAAGTCCATGACCGGAAGCTTGGGCCATTTTCATTTAACAAGCTTTGACTTTGAAGACGGATTGTGTTACTGTATTTCCCACAGAACAAACGTCAGGGAGAAAAGAATGTGCTTGGTAATTGGGCTGCACCAACACCAGAGAAGCAGGGGGACCCTTGTACTAGAAGAAAGCTGAATCCCTGATGGTAACGGTGATCAAATAACAGGCATCAGTGATACAGAAGAGTATCCCAAATATATAGACTCCAACTGTCACTTAGATGAAGGACCGTTACCCTCACTGGCTGCATAAAGAGTTCTTGAAACATCAAAGTTGAGGCTTGTTGTCACAAGGAATCCAGTGAGCAGCGCTTATGGGGCACTTAAAATCTCTGAAGTGCTTTACAAAGAGCTAATTCTCATTATCATCTGAGAAAGAGAGCAGCACACCCTGAGCCAGCAAGGTCAGCGTGCTTGCCTAAAGCCAGAGAGAGAACCTATGGCCAAACTAGTGCTGGAAAGAATGATTTCTCAAGCCTATGCTCAGAGCACAGGCTCCTGCACTGCCTGCTCCCACAGCTCCCAAAGTACCTTCCCAGGCCATCCAGGCAAGATCACGTTAGCCGTGGATGCACCTTGCCCTGAAGCAGATGCATTTTCTTTTTAGGTGTTGGAGGGGCTCCCACGCATGGAGACCAGCAAGGGCTTCCGAGCCAGCAGCTCGGCACTTGCTCCAGTTTGGCCACAGACAAGCACAGCATAACCTGGCACTTGGGTACATGCTGTCTTTTTCCTTTGTATCTATAGTAAGAATTGGCTAACATTGACAGATTCCCATGAAAAACGCAGTTCCTCTGTGACTTCCCAGGCATGCTTCAATCGGATTTCAAGGACTTTGCTGAGTGCTAGTGAGTAAACAAAGTGGCCTGGGGTGCCTATTCTTCTTTTAACAGGAGAAAAAAAAAGTGTATGCAGTATTACCTTATTTGCACAGTGTAAATGATTCCTTTGGTTTAACATAAACCAGCACTAAAACCATGGTTGTTTGATATACTGGCACAGTTACTGGGAAACAGCAGACACTAAGCCAGACTTGTCAGAGGAAAACTTTTAATTAAAGTAAATGCACCTTTGTATGAACATCAGTGATGGGACCATAAACTGGTGTACAGTCCTGTAGCTCAAAAAAACTGCTGTTGATTATGCTAAATTGCTAAGACTCTCAGGCGCTATGTGTCTAATTTAGGATCCCAGTCTGTAATTACATCAAGAAAAGTTGGCTTGAACTTCAGAAAACAGAATGCTTTTTTTCATAGCAATACTTTGATTCAAAAACCATTTTATAATCCCTGATGTACTAAATAACCACTCTAAAATTAAAACTACGTGTACTTGTAATGCCATCTAAGAGAGTAGCATATGTATATGCTAGTTGTTCTGCTTGTTTTTCATGAAGGTTGCCCTTCAGAAGTAATTTGTAAAGTAATGCATGTTGAACTCAAATCCACAGGAAATACAAAAGCAATATGCAACTGCAAAAGTAGCTTTTAAAATACAGAAGTACCAGCAACTGTCAAAGCTGGTGTGCTGAATGCTTTCCCCGATGGGTTGGATGCTTTTGGTACCTAGTATTACACGTTTCTCTTTTTAAACTCAAGCATGTGAACCCAAACTTTTTTCCAAAAGACTGTGGCCTTGTTTTTGCATCCTGGAGATAGGATAGCTGTAAGACTTGCTACAAAGAAGCCAGTCAAATAGAGCCATTAAGAAGTCTGTTACTTAGCAGGTCTCTCTTATTGCAAACCTATTCATATTCTCAAAAAGATGTCCACCAAGATTTATGTCTCCAGCACTGTCACCTGGACTAGCCCAAGCTGTTAATTACAGTGAAAGTGTGATATCCTAATCTTTAGGAGGCATTACAGAAGCCTGCTCTGGACTCAGGAGTCATATCCTCATTATGGGTTTTACCAGATTGAGCCTGAGGGGGTTTTTGTGGACCTGTACTGTCCCTGGAGGAAGACCACGCTTACCATGGTGAGCACCAGTTGTGTCAATCTCATGTAACGGATACAGCTGCACTGTCTGAATCTTTCTTCATTTTGTGACTTTCCGTAGGCAATAGGAAGAAAGATGAAATTGCTCAAGTAAGCACTGAGGAATGAAAGAGCCTTGAAGGCAAATGTGGTTTCAAGGTAAAGATAAAAAGAAGAGAAGCAGAGGTCAGAAAAAGGGTAAGCATGAAAGCTAGAGGATCTGAGAATGGGAGAAAAATCAATTAAAAATTTGGAGAAAAGTCTGTAATGATCTTGCTTGTGGATTTCAAAGGAGGAGAAGGATCAGATTTCCTTCAGTTCTGGGTCATTTCTGGAAGACTTCAATCAAATCCTCAAAAGGCTGCATTTCCCGTTTTGACACCTAATGAATGATGGTACAGGCTGACTGGCAAGCCTTCTTTTGAATAAACTGGTCTGTTCCTGGGGTTCTTCTGGCTTTTTTTTTTTTTTTTTTTGGCCTAGAAATTTGAAGAGAAATGGAAAGAGGAAAACTTTTCCCACTTCCCTTTTGATATGAAATCCTTTTCTCCCAACTTGTAAATAATTCTGGTTCTGCGTAGGGAATATATATCTTGATAAACATAACGTGTTTATCTGATCTTGGTAAACAGAAGTGGAAACAGGGAGAACAAGCTGCAGAAAAGGAGAATGGAGAAGAATAGAACAAAACTCATGCTGAGAGAAGAACATCCAGGCAGAGGAGGACAATGAGGAAAAAAATGAAATAATGTAATTTTTAAAGGAAAAAAAAGCCAATGCAAATGAACAATATTTTAAAAAGACAGAAAATAACAGAGACTTGGACCATTTGAACAGTAAAAGGTTAAACAATTTTTTTTCCTAAACATCTATTTGATTTGTAGGCAGTGCTTCTAATACTATTTCAGTTTGATCAGCTTGTTAACAAAAAACAATACCTCTCAAGTAAAAAGCTTTAAAAATATATGTAGGTTGCTTTTGCATATCTTAAGCAGAATTAACAAAGCACATTTCTACATGGCTAAAGAAGCTTCTTAAAAGCATTTGGCAAGACTAACTTCGTGTGAGTCAGATTAGCATACAGAAAAGGCATAATAATATTCTGCAAATGAAGTGAAAATGTCCAGTTTTGCAGAAATCTTTGATTTTTCTTTACAGCCATCAGCTGCACATTGTAGCCATCTTGTGCCAAAACTGCATTAATTGTGAACTCACAAAATGTAAAAATGCTTTCTAGTGGCAATACAGCTTGAATATCATGCATAAAATCTTCATTTTACTTACCAATAGCAGTAACAATAGCCTCCCGTGGAATGATTTCATGCAGAGAGTTCAGAGCAGTTCACAAAATACTCTAATGCATGCTGATCTGGATAGCCTTGCTATTTAAAACTTCCATAGGTTTTGATAGGGCCGAGTTTGGGAGGCCATGGTAAACAGCCCGGAGTACATGCCTATGGGTATATGTATATGTGCAGAGAGAAAGGAGAAACACACATGGAGCAAGGGAAAATGGGTGATGTAGAACATGACCCCGCGTTAAGGAGTTGTATTTGTAGAGTTACTGTACTGTGTTGGGCATTTTATACCAGAACCGATGCTCTGAAACCTGAAAATGCTAACCACTGCTTCTGAAAACATACACATTCTTTAGATTAAAAATGCATTAAACTCCTAAAAGCTCTTAGGAGATGCCTGCATTTCCCTCCCTGACAGCTGTGTGGTCAGAATCTAAGCCAGCAGGGGATCAAAAAACTAATGAGAAAGTCTTTTGATGGTGGTGGTGGAGCTGAACGCCCACATAGGTAAAAGCCTGAGGCAGATGCCTGTTAGTCTGCGTACACATCATGCATCTACTTCAAAAACAAGATATACCATGAGTGAACTAAGTAAAAAATTACTTCTAAATTGGCCTTTATTACACACTTTTTCTCACATTCTCCCTTTCTCCTTTTCTATTCCTCTCTCCTAAACAATGAATTTATTTGGGCAGGGGTTCATGACAGTACATAACCAGTGATTAGTTTCACTCTGTTCAAAACCAGGTTAGATCACAACAGGGATTTTTTTTTTCTTTTTTTGGCTAATTGCTTCCCTACACGTGATTCATGTTGAAGCTCTCTAAGGCTAATTTACAATATGGGAAAACAAACTGTGTGTTATACAGATTACAGGGTGAACAGCATCAGTAGGAGTAGGACCCTAAAGAGAGCTGTAGGTCCAGCCTTTTAGAGGCGCAAACCACCTATTCACTAAAGGGATTATGGAGAAATATTAAACTGATGGACCAATGAATTACATTGCATATTAGAAAGCACAGTTTTGCCTTTTTATTAGATACCTGTTTGTTCTTCCATACAGCTCAGCCAGAGTGCTGTTTCCCAAGCTTGCATCTTACCAAATACACTACTGAGCTCATCATTTTGTCTCAGGAACATCAGTTCCTCAAGAAAACCCTTTCTAGTCACCGCCTTTCTTGTACGAATATGTGGCTTGAACGCTGGTGAGCTTTTTTTGTCCAGTTACCTTTATTCCGGGTCAAATTAGAAAAGGGGGCAAACATCAAAGAGGTAAAAGTGTTTTTTGAATAACAGATCAGACAGTGAGTATTACTCAGGGTCCGCTGGCTTCCTTCAGCCCTATCTTTCACCTGACAGAGAAGAGAATTCCTTCACAGACAAAGCCAGCTCCTAGAGAGACATCATGCAGAGATGCAGGATGTCTTGTCTTCATGTTGGGGTGGGGATAAAAATACCTATTGACGTACTGCAAGATGTATTTTTAAAATGCCAAGGTGTTCTAGTTCGTGTTTTCTTATGCCCTATGATTTCTGCCTGCAGACCTCTTCATAATTTGGACAGTGTTAAATGCCACTGTATCACTAGGAAAAATATCAACCATTATGCTGTGGCTAGATCTGAGAGTAACCATGTCCTTTATTTTGTATAATCTTAAAAAATAAGTATTTTTTCAGTATTTCTCTTTAAAGTATAGTCCTTCTGTTTCTTGCTTTTTTTTTTTTTTTTTGTTTTTTTGCTACGCATTCAGCTGCAGCTTACACTTTTACAGGGGGTGAGAAGAGAATGAAATTGCATAAATTATTTTATATTAACATTACTGGCCATCAGCATTTATTTAAAATTACCCAGTTGTAATTACCTAGTTGCTGTACACAGCCTGTACCTGTGCCCCTCAGCTGCCCCCTGGCCAGTTGCCGCTCTCCTCTGGATGCATCTAGCAGGGCAGAGGGGTGCCACAGAGTAAAGGGGAAGGAGAAACTCAAGAGGAGGCTTGGGAAGCACACTGCTGTGGATTTTCCATTCTTATGTCTTGTTCAGTAACCCTTCAGCTTATGTATATATGTGTTTACTTTAAATTCTACTCTCAAATGAAGGAAATTTGGGAATAGCCAGCATGAGGAAAGAATGAGGGATGAGCATTGCTGAGACCAAGAGCCAATGTGACACCAGATTCTTGGTGCAAGCCTCTGGGATGTTACTTGCGCAGAGACTGAAGAGTTGCTGGGCCTTCCCTACCAGGGATCTTTCCAAGAAAGAGCAGCACCCAGCCTATGCGGATCTGATATAGGCAGTTTTCTTCTCTGCCACCTAGCATCTTATTTAGGGTGCCTTGGAGCACAGGCACAGAGCCCCTGGGCTGACAGAAGTGCCTTGCGGAGTCAATGTAGTAAGCTGATGTAGTTCAGAAAACCCCTCAGATTGCTCAACTTTCTCGATTCCCAAAGCAGCTGTCATGAAAAAAAAAATGAGAAAAAGAAAAAGGACAGCACTAGGATCAGCCGGGTTACTTACTGTTCTCTTTGAGAACATCTATCTGATACAGCTGAAAATCTGTCTCTTCTTTTCTTAATCCTGTCTGCCCTCTTTTTTGTAATTCATTGTCAGGGAATCAAAATGCCGTGCAGAATATTCAGCAGCTAATAGGTGGAAGGATCAGCAAAATAAAATAACTAGGATCAGTATGAGCAAGCTAACCTTATTCTGTGAGGAGACATATGAGTAGATGTATTAGTAGACAAAATAATGTTTGGCTTTAGATTAGGTGTACTGCACTGAACTTACTGCAATCATTTAGGCGGAAAACAATACAGAATTATTAAAAACAGAGCAGTGGCAGGAAGAAAACTTTGTTTCTCTGCATGGCAAACTGGAGAGAAAGTTTGAATGTACCTTCCTATATAGAATTTTCTTTCCATGCCTAGAAAAATATACAAATGAAAATGTTCATAGCAAATACAGTAAAAAAAGGGGTGGGGAGAGGACTACTATGCTGGTCCCCCAGAATGCCAGTGGGTACCAGTGGGTATCAATCCATAAAAACTGCTTTTTCAAAGAGAATCATAAATTAATCAGATAATTCTACTAGATACCCATCATTCTCATTTAATATAATACACCCCTCAAGTTGTCCTGGCTAAAAAATGGGAGCCAGACACAGAAAAAAAATGATTTACTATGTAACAGAATACCCTAGAAACTATTCTAGGAGGTAAATTAAAAAGGTAATGAATCTCTTGAAACAAATCTATATTTCAACAATTAAAGAATTTTTAATATGATTTTGATATGATATGATTTAATATGATATGGAGAAAAAGAGAACTGCTTTTCACACGGTTAGAAAGCTCTAGTTCTTTTGGCCTAGAAAGGCTGTTTATTTTCCAAAATGCAGTTCAGTGAGACAAACGTGCTCTTTCATAAAAAAAGGACATTGCCACAGATGATTACAAAACCAATCTGACACTACTAGACTGTTTTTCCCTTATAATATAGAAGAACACACTTCTTTTTTTCTTTTTTTCAGAGAAAGCAGCATAGCAGAGAGAGCATAAAGACAGATATGAGCAGACTGAGAGGCTTTGGCACAGGGTCTATCCCAGGGTGGGAACGGGCATCCAAACTCATCAGTGTGCCACAGGAAGGTAGAAAGTGAAAACTTGTAGCTTCTAACTTGAGAAATGAAGGTCAAGAGTAAGCTTTGCAGAAGAGTTTAATCGGAAAAGTTCCCCTGCAGCAATGCAATGTAGAAATACCAATATTTGGCCCAAAGACTGGATGTAGTTAAGTCGTATGTGTGGTGGCTCATCTACATTTGGCCTTCTGAATTAGTCAAAATGGAATACTATGGTATAAAGGCTTTATTTTTTCCTGTCTCTTAAATAGCTTGAGATGTCTAGGCAGCAATGCACACAGAGACACAATGGTTGCCCAGTAGGAGACCTCCAGCCAGTTCTCAAAAACAAGTTAAGAAGTCAGGACTTGGTAAGACTTATGGTTTACTTTGGGAATGGGATTTTAAATCTTCTAAATGACCACACTGCTTCCAAATGTTCAACTCAAACCTAGTTCCATGAAGGAAACTTGAGTGAGCAAAATGCCATTCAGTTTGATTGCATAGGTGTATAACGATTCCCACTTTGTACAGGGTTGAGGCTACCTAATTTACTGGGGCAAGTGCTGCACATCTGATTATTCACCTTGTACTTAGAGCTTACGGATCTGAAGCCAAGTACAACATTTTGAGGTCAGAGCTGTTGAATCTGATATGCAGAACTTAGTGACAGATAAAATCTATAAAGACACTGCAAAGCAAGTTAATTTGGCAAAGATACAAAATGGTTTTAGAAACAATCTGCAGAAATTGAGTTTTCAGATTACTGCAAAGAAGCTTCAGAGGGAACCCAGTAGGTTATTTTTATCTGAAATTTTATTTCCATGCTCAAAGCTAGGAGGATCGATATACTGGAAGAGGAGACACAAAAGTGAACTTTGAGGAAGCAAAGGTAGACTCCCTCTAAACCAAAGTAAAACAGCTTGAACAGAGAGCTGATAGTCAGTTGTCTTCCTGCTGGGGAAAAGATAAACACTACCCATGGCTTGGACATGGACAAAAAGAAATCTCTGAGAGACACACTTTAGAAAAATATCTTTCTTTCCAGGAAAGTATATTATCTCTGAAGTGGAATAGTCAGATTAATAACCCAGACAATTTTCAGAAAACACCTCAGTGGAAAGAAATGTCAAGGAAGAACACACACAAGAAGAACACAGCAACAACAACTGTCCATACACCACAGTAGGAAGTTCTGTAGCAAGAATACATGAAAGACAGCAGCTACATTCTGAGAAGAGAGTCTGAAAGAGGCATTTCTAAAATGTGGGATCTCCGGGCCTAGACTGAAGGCAGCCTCTCCCAGGGGGGATCTGCACCACGCCACAGGCTTCCACAGAAACATTGTCCAGGATAGAGCACAGGCAAACCCTCCTGTAAATGCCAAACACGTGGTAATACCCTGTTGCTGAAGATCCCAGCCAGGTGAAAAAAGAGAGTGCTGACTGCTAGGGAGTTGTTCTGTAGCAATAGGAATGGGCATCTTGTGTTCACTACCTGCTATCTTGGAAGTGCCACTATAGAGGATGGAAAGGGAGCCCTGATTCCATGTGGCAGAGGCTATGCAGGTCAGGAACCAAACTGTTCTTATTTGACTTATTTTCGTGTCCTAGAAGTTTTATTTTGAGCAGAATTCATGCCTACAGCAAAGAGTCTTGCTAAGGTGCTGACCTCATGTTACTAGAACGATAGCTTGGAAGACACAAAGATAGGTAGTTTGAATTATTATCATCAAGAATCTTCCCTGAATTGCACTGAACACATCTTTCTGTAAATTATTAAGCATTAAGGAAACATAAAACCTTCACTTCCATCATCTATTTTTCCACTACTCTGAACGCAGGTAATAAAAATCAACGGAATGAGTTTCTACTTTCCATTGCTTCTATTTGTTTGAAAACAGCCACATCTGATTCTAATTCACACATAAGTACTTTTGCATAGCGTAAAGGGGCCTTAAAGGGTGTCATTTACATTCACACACACTCCAAGGGCCGTTTATATTGCCTGAGAACCAGAGAGCATAGTGACATATGATCTCCATGTAAGTGAAAATCAGGTAGGGCTACTTTAAAAATTAACTTTATCTGGGAAGATCTGGATCCAGCTGGAGCTGTAGATCACCTGGACAGCTGCAGGGACACTCCTGAGTCATATGACAAGAAGCATAAGTTTTATAGAGAACTGTGTCAAGTGAGGCTATACTCTTTAGTGCACACCCTTCCCCACTCTTTCTGTCTTTTGTCTCCTCTGTTAAAAATCTGCTGAATGCATATCTCTCCCCTTTAATGAAAGTGAGGGAAGAAAAATTATTTCATTATCTGATTACCTGGATAAGTGAAAAATAAAGTTACTAACCTGGTGACCATGTACAAATTCCACAGAAGTGACAGTATGTGTCCTTCATGCTTTACTCACGTAGTGGAGCTAAAAGTAGCAAAAAGGATAACTTAGATTTTATCAGAGTATGTTTATATGACTCTGTTGACTAAGAAAGGACCTGGCCACACCCTCGCAAAGGCCAGATCAGAATGTGACATGGAAGGAGTTGCATCAGAACAACTAGAAAAGACCAGGAGTTTTTCAGCAATACTTCTGCGAGAGAAGGTGTCTCCAGGGAGAACAAGAGCATGAGAGGCATATGGGTTAGCATGGTTAGGATGAGGCCAGGACTGGGAGGAGGTAGTAAATCAGTGTCCCAAGAGGAGAGCATACATGTCCCTTTCTTCCCTTTTATCCGTGAGAAAGCTCAGCTAAATTTTACTCTCAGTTCTGAATCTGATATCCAATAGACCTCTGCTTTCAAGGCTAATGAATTTCTCAAGGCAGCACTAATGGTCATGTTCACTATCTTGCCTGCCTTTCTCCTCCCACCTTCGCAGATATTCCAAAAATCTCTTGAAACAGATGTTTTGATTTTACACTAGCATCAAAACTTTTACATTTGTTATGAAACAGAATTTTTCACATTCTGATCAATACTTATGAAAAAAAATCACTGTGAACAAAAGATCTGTGTAGCATCAATGCTTGTTTGAAAGTAACTATGAAAATTATTTTTCAAAAGAAGCTTCAGCAACAAAAGCACTAAGGGAGGCAAGAAGAACAACTCACAGGGAAGAAAGGACTCTCTTCTGTTGAGAATCTCATCTCTGCATCCTTATTGTCTCTTGAGGAGTTTCACAAGCCTGGCTGGTAGCAAAACTGACCCAAGTGGACCTCCAACCAAAAGGAATCTGTTAGCAGTAGCATCTAATAGATCGGTCATGCAAAAGCACTTTGCACCTGCTAGCTCTTTTCTAGCTCACAATCATGGGTAATTTCTTGGTTCCTTCCTCCTTTCTTCTACAGGATATTACAAAGCAGAGCAGATTGCCAAGAGAGCAAACGGAGACATGGCACCAAAAGCAGCTGTCAAGCTTGGATTCCTTAGACAGGAACAGCCTGATCAGCAGCAGAGTCCAAAGAAATATTTGGCTTCAAGTCATTTTCTCTAGCACCATGAGGAGGGTTAGAGGAATGATAGAGTTATAGATTATTTTCCTGCCTGTTTACTTTGGCTTTACGTACACTTGATTGTGAGGCTGAGCTCTTTTATGCGTGGTACATAAAAGAGTTGCCCAATATAATAAATACAAAGCATATATTTATGAAAGGCTCAGAGAATACAACCATTGCTTATAATGAGAATACTACCACCTCATGACAAGGCCATGACTGTCTTTTTTAGTTTGAGTGGGCAGCAGAATGAATGAAAAGGGAAATTAATCCAGTGACAGATGAAAGCAGGGACATGCATTTTGGCTTGACCAGCCTATTCATTCAGAAAATCTAGCCGTTTGGCTCAGGACTGGATTTCCTACTTTCTTTGGGTGCCTCTCACCTACACAATTTGTTCATTCCTTTCAGTTTTCATCTTTGATAATTCATTTTGCATTTCCTAAAAGTTCTCAAGGGATTAGTGTATTCCTATTTTTTATCTAAGTGTCTCAGTGGTCTTGTACACTAGACAGACAGAAGAGGCACTTTCAGTGATCTTTTCAACAGCAATATAAATTGTTTCAATGCTTGTATGACACTAAAGTGTGTGGAGTGGCAACCTTCCAGATTTTTCCAATAGTTGGCAGCTAGCATAGCTCCTTAATAGAACAGCAGCACATTTCTCCTTCAGATTTGTAATTTCTAAATGTCACTCTCTTATTTTTGATTTATAGAGATCTTTTCTTGCCAGGCCCAATGAAGCAATATATATACATGAAATAAATATGATATGCTCCAAAAATAATGCTTTTTTTTCCCCTTGACTGAAACAAAAATCATGGTGAAACATTGTAAATTATGTCTCTTTTGCACCATTTAATTAAGTAAATCAAATGGTTGGATCTCTCTGAAAGATAAGTCTTCTAAATTTGTACAGATGATTGCACAGCATACTGAAGAATAGAGATGAATGGCTGCTAATTTTCAGCCACGTATGACCATATATTTAATTTCTGTAGAAGACTATGATCTCACTAACCTGATGAATTTGGACATTGAACTTGTGCTGTTTATTGAAAATTATGTTTCAGCATTAATTTTAAATATTTACTTGAATGCTTTAATATCCTGAGAAATTATATCAAATGGAAAAGATCTAGTAATAAAAATAATGCCAGTGAGATATTAATTGAACAGGGGCAGAAAAGATGGCCTCACGGCAGTCTTTGCCCTCCTATTTTCACTGATGACAAAGAGAGTGTTATGTCACCACCTTGCAAAAGGTCGCTGCTTGCAGGTCAGGCATTGGGTTTCCTCCACATTTAGAGCAGAAATGGCTCCTCATGTTGGTACATGTTTAAGTGAGTTTGGGAGTTCTCCTGAACTCTGGGGCTGCAGGTGAGAAAGCTCCGAGCCTGCCTGAGTCACAGTGGTCACAGTCATGCCATTTATACTGGTCTCTTAAAAATAGCTTCTTCTTCTCTAGTCTGCTTGTGCAGTTAAAAAAGGCTACTGTGCAGAAATGCTCAGTATAGTAGGTTTCATGATTTTGCAGGTCTTAACTGAGCCAAGAGCTTCACCTTTGCCTGAACAGAAACCAACACTACCTATTTTTCTAGATGGAAAAATGTTGCAGTTACATCATCTCTTGCTTGCAGAGTCTCAGCCTCCAAATGAACAGGAGATTTAGTTTGTTGAAGTTAGCTTCCTGCTGCCTCTTGCTTTCCCATATGTGGGAAACCAGCACAAAGTGCGAAGTGACAACTGAGTGAATTCTCCTCATTAATGTTCTGAACTAAAACACAGATGCAGATGTGCTTTAGAAGCTTGACTGAGGGTTTATCACAGTTTGTCATAGAATTTCTATGGGAGCTTGCTCAGAGCCTTAATTAGTAGATAAATCACAATAAAATATTTCTCAACTTGTTTTTGTTCTTTTATGTCTATCAATGCTTTTGCCCCAACAAAAAGGCACTAAAAACAACAAAAGGCATTTTAAGTAGCTGTAATGCTGTGGAAGGTACTTGGTCAACAGCACTAGAGATTGGGTTTCTCTGCCTAAAGCAGGTATGCAGAATACCTACATGGTACTGATGAGTCCTTGAACATGGAAAGATCACTTCTCCTGGAAAGCGATAATTCGCTTTGCTGCTGCATCAAGTTTTGATTTCCATGCCAAGATTGCACAAGAGCAAGTATCATTCATCACAACTATCCTATATATATTTCTGTTCCTTTGGAGGATAAATATATTCATTATTTCTGATTTATATAAACTACTAAAAAGCCACCAGTCTAAAGTTACTTTCATCCCATTCAGCTGACTGGTGTTGATGATCTAGATGTGACAGCTTCTAGGTACCAACCCCTTTGCCATCTGGTGCCTCACAAGAGCAAATCCCTTCATTTGCTCTGAAAGCATCTCTAACATATGGTTACATAGTACCTATTTAAACTCTCAAGGCTGAAGTATATCCTTTATTTTTGAGTGAATGTTCTTGAAATCCTTTTACAGATATCTAGCCCAGGAACAACCTCCACATTGCCCTTCTCAATGGGAGCTATGGGGTTTTCTGGTTCTGATCCTCTTCTTCTCATTCTTTCTTCATATTAATTTTCCACACATGCCTAAGATTACATGTTCTCATGAATATATTTGACCTTTATGATGCTGAGCAATATGCATGTTCAGTGACTAATGCAGCACGGTTCCTTTTTAGTGTTTCAATTTGGCCTGCAGTCAAAGCACCTGAATTAGTCCTAACACATTGGCTTGACAAGAAGATGCAATTGTATTAGTTCCTTTTTTTTTCTCCTTTTTGCTTTTATTTAGCTCCAAGTAATGCTCAGATTCCAAGGAGCTAAATCTCCAGCTGAGACCATATCATCCAGAGGATTAAGTTTAGACAGAACGTCAGCTATTAATCAACACTAAAGATCAATTTACTTGTAATTTGCTAGACTGCTAAATTAATATAGTGTTAACCTTGATGAATAGTGACGAAAATATATTTTTATACAGTACTGTAGATTGTCTATAATGACACCGTAACAAAAGTTCACTTCTGTTTCTAGAGGCATAATCAAAGCCAAACTTCAGAAAAACAGTACAGTAGTGTGAGGAGACAAAGTGCAGCAAAGGTCATCGATGACTCGTGTTTTTCAAGAGGCAGTTTCAAACATCTTGTGAGGCAGAGTGTTTATCTTTGATGTATCTTGCTGGGTTTCCAACCTCTTCACACAGAATCTACAAAGAAGCATCTCTTAGAAGCCCAGGGCAAACTCTGCTTCCATTGGGATGAGAGTGTCCTACGTGGCACCCAGTTGTTGTTAGAATTACCCTGCTTGCAACAAAAACTACCCCCCTCAAAAAAAAAAAAAAAAGAGCAAATGCTGATATAAGAATAGCTAAATTGAAAATGTTGATATAGAAAAAAGCAGACACTTTCCTAGCACTAATGTATTCCAGATTGCAACTAAGCTTTCAATAGCTTTTGCCTTCTTTGAATTCTCAGGGGACTATCATAAAATCAGCAGCAATGAGTGACCAAAAAACACCAAAAAAAATAGACGATAGTCTTTCAGAGTGAGTTCAGAGTACATGAGCAGTTAGATTCAAAAACCTCAGGACCAGAATTACATGGAGCCACCAGATACAAGAGATATCTATCTAACTGCACAGGATTTGGGTAGGAATTGCATCACTGGTAGAAAGCAAGTCTGGACAGCAAGAACAAATACCTCAAAGAATTATTTTAGTGGTAGCAGTCACACGTAAGGTCTGTGATATTTGAATAGTTCTGACCTATACCATGTATATTGGGTTTTCTTTCCTCATCACTGGTTATACCGCAGAACCTTCTGTTATCTAGTACAGTTACTACTTTTACTATAGTAATCTGTATAATTTTTGTTTTCTCATAAAAGGGCACAGTTTTGTTTTTTATGGGCTATTACTAGTTTTTTATCTCTGATGAAGACTACCTAACTTAGTCTTCATCAAAAACAGCAGCACATATAATTCAAAAGCTGAAAGCAAAGCATAATGAAGATAGAAAGGTTTAGTAAAAACAGTTTCAGATGCCTAAATACTAACAGTACAGCTCTAAAGGTGCATCTTTTTTTGTATTTTGCAGTGAGAGAAGTTGTAGCAGTACTGGTGGTTGGAGTTGTGCCTGTTTATCTCTGTTTTCTTCCTTTCTCCCAAAGAAAGCTACAGTTTGCTTTAGGGACAGAAGGCAGCCAGGCTGTACGGTATGCATGAATCGACCTGGCCAAATAAACTGCCTGGCTCTACTTAGTTTTTAATTGCCTAGCCAGCTGAAAACATCTCTCTGATCAAACAGGTCTGTTTTGTCAGCTTTGATTGTCTCTTTTCTCACCTTCTCACCTATCAGTCTGTCACCAGCTGCTTACTGTCACTTGTGAAATGCCAACGAAAGGAGTAGCAATTGGGGCTTACAGGCACAATCTGGTAGTATCTGCTCTTGAAAAAAGAGCAAGCAGATGCACAAGCCCAGAACTGAGACAGTGCTTGATGTATAACTTCAAACTATATAAAAGAAAGGGCACAGCCAAGTATACTACATTATGCCATGAATGCTCTGCTGAGGACTTTTCTGTGGTTAAAACCTGGGAACAGCTGGGTCAGACCAAAAGCTCCATTTCCAAAAGTGGCCAGTGACAGATGCAGAGGCAATCTAGACAGAGGAGAGATTTTCCCAGAACACCTAGTTCCCAACACCCAAGTTGGCAGATTTTTAGAGGATTCTTGAGGCCAGGGCATGGATGCTTTTGTATTTAATAGGCTGTGACAAATTTATCTTCTGCAAATTTGCCCAGTAGTCCTCGGAACATCCTCAATGTCTTGAGGCTCCTAAAGGTACCCATTGCCATTCCCAAGAATGGGCTAAGGCCCAGTTCTCTTTAGGAAAGACCTAAGGATGTCACCGTTGCCTTTCAAAGGGAGTTCAGTCCTGAAAACTCAAGACTTTGATTGATCTGAAGCGTATTCTGAGTGTAATGAAACTCACAAAGTACTTTCTGTAAGCTTTTAATTTTTCTTAACATTGGTAAAAATGGCTACATGGGCTTGTATCAAATCCAAGTTACATCTTCCTTACTTTGAAGGACCAGCCATTGCTCATTCAATTTTCACATCTGTTTTCTCTACTGACACCTAATCTGACACCTTTCTAACCTTTCTGTACCTGATTTTAGAATGATAATAACAGCAACTTCTTGCTCTGAGTCATATTTATTTGCATGTTTCGTATTTTGCGTATACAGTCACACCTGCCTCCACAAATAAAAAGCGCTTGGGATCCAGTGTTTTCAAGTAACACATCCTTGACAGTCATCATCCATTTTATTAAATAGCAAATCCTGCTACCCGCTCTCAGGCTACAGATATGCCCTGGTCTAAAATGGCCCTGTAACCCAAGAAGGGCCCTTGCTACATCCTTAGCAGAATCTTATCTGGCTGAGGTGGGCATGAAGTTCCTGTGGTTGCTGCCATGCTATTATAGCCAATGAGCTTTGGGAAACATCTGATTGCCGTGTGAACCATGAATCTATTTTGGGCAGGCTATGGGGGAGTCTACATCTGTGCATCCCCACCACCTACATGCTCCAGCACAAGGAGCTTGTTCTAGGAGTTTGGAAGGCTTGGAAGCAAATTCAGGAATCCCTGTAACACCACATCTGGTCTGGGTTTCATTTTAGTAGTCTGTGCAAGTTTTCATGAAAGAGTTGGAGGAAGGCCAATGTGAAATAATTCACTGTTTCACCTGTATCTGAGTGTACTATTAAATTTGCCTTCATAGTGCAGTACAGCTATTCAGCAGTTCTTCAGCTGCTATCTGTCACAGGTCCTGCAGTGAGGATAGCAGCTGCAAAGCTGTCTGTGGTTTAATTTCTCAAATATACTTTCAATTTCCAGTAAAATCTAAGTGGACCAGTAATAATAAAACCTTATTTACTTGTGGTATCAACTACCCTGTTATTTTTCTATTTTTTAAAAAAATTGTCTAGCTGTTTTTCATGAGTGCTGTTAAGCTGCTTCTAGATCTTCATTTAGCTACTAATGCAATGCTGGAATGTCTGGGAGCCTAACATGTCCCACAGAAAAATTTTAAACCTTTTTTTTTTTAATGAATAGTCAAAATGTCTTTTAGTAAATGTTCACCATTTGCCTAACAGCCTTGCAACTGTTTCAGAGCAGCCAGCAATCATTACCTCATGGCAATGTGGTACACGTGTGGATTAGGAAACACAGTAGGGCTAGAATTGTTTGTCATTTCAAAGGATAAAACAATCTTAAATGGCAGAGGCAGACAGCACAACAAGCTGAAACCATTTGCTAATGGTAAATTAGTGGCAGAAGCAAGACAATGGAAAGGTCTTCTGGATCTCACTTTCATCCTCGTTTCCTCATTGCTTTGCTCTATCCTGTACCCATTATTTTGGCCCCAGACACATAGTATTTCTTTCCAGTGAACAAACATTTGGTTCTCTTCCAGCAACAAACTTTCCTGTACTTAATCAACCAGTTTATTAGAGCATGAAGGAAAATTGGTCATGACTTCAGTTCCTGTACTGCTGGAATTAACAAGCCGGCTGTTGCCAACACTAAACTTGGAAGTGCTAATGGTAATTAACATCTATTTTCAAATGCATCTCACAGTTTTAAGGTGGAGAAGTACTTGTTACTCATGTGAACCACCAAATGGTTTTTTTTTTTCTTTTAAGTGCTACTTTCTTCAGGAAGATGTCAGCTGTGGGACAGAAATAATAATTAATGAATTATTAATGCTATGCGGTATGACATTTATTCTCTTCGGTGCATTTTTGGCTATGTAGGTCTTCCAAAATCATTGAGGAAGAAAAGTTTCAAACCAGAATTTAAACATTTTGCTATTTTTGGTTAAGTTTCTGGTCATTATATAGATATGATAGAAAAATATAATGAAACAGTAATAATTTAGCAACTGACATATAATATGTGCTATTAGTAGCTTTATTGCCGTTTGGCAGAAGTCCATGCAGCCGTTCAGTCAATTTTCCCTCAGGTGCACTTGGGTGAAATAATCTTATGTTAACAAAGTACTCCAACGCCCGGCTCAAGTGGGACTCTGTTTCAAATGGTAATTTTCTTAATAGTTCAATATATTCACAGTTTACAGTGAAGAAAATAAAGGAAGGGTAATCATACCTTGTTTTTCACTTCATTTTCTCAGCCTGTTTCCTAGCTAATTCAATCTATTGGATCAGTGGGAGGGACAAGGGATAGATTTAAAATGTTGCCTGTCAGATCAACAGGGGATTTAAATTAATGTTCTTTTACACAAGATGGAAGCATATGGGCCACAGAGTGCAGCTCTCTTTGGAAAATTACTGTCAAAACAGCAACATCTCTATTAGCTTCTGAGGCAGAAATCAGATTTTACTTGAGTTAACCTTTGAAAAGTGACTGCTCATTAATATCCTCTCATGCTACAGCAGCAATATTGCTTACTAACACCCTACGACACTTTGTACAGCTCTGTAAGTCTAACTTTGGCAGTAACACCCTATAGGCCATAAGGATGATGTGAAGGAATCAAAGTTACGTTCACCTGACAGTTGTTACCGAGATCTCTTTTTCCTCTTGTAGAAAGGGAAAGCACACGTCTTCAAGGGCATAGTTTTCAAACAAGTAATGCAGATTCCGCTGTGTGAGCTTACTCTTTAATTCACCTACATATCAGCTCAATCCAAGGCAAAAGTCCTATCTTCATATATAATCAGATACACACATTTCCTTAAAGTATTTCTTCCTCAGAAGGAATATCAGCATTTTCCATATGAAATTCTGAGTATCGTTTATCTGTCATTTCTTTATGTGCAAGCTACTCTTGCAATATATACAAAGTACTTGATTTCTGATATGAAGAGTTTTATCTGAAGAGAAGGTTATATGTTCAAAGCTGAACTCTGAAGAGTTGGAGAAAGCTGGAATTAATGCTTTATTTATGCTTTAAGATTACCTTCAACAAGCAATCCCTGCCTCAGTCAATGCCTGTGCCAGGCAGAGCAGTCTTGTCAGGATAGCACCCTAATGGGAATCTGAGGATTTGGGGTTTTCTATTACTGCTTCTGATAGCGTTTGCTGTGTTTCATCTTATACAAATTACTTAACCCTTCTGTGCTTCATGTCTTTCATTGTAAAATAAATATAACACTACTTCCCACTGACATGGAAAATTGTCTGGGCAAACTTGTATATTTTGTGGAATTCAATACTCTGGTGATTGAAGCTACAAGTTCAGAGGCTCGATATTGCCTGGTTAGCAGGAGTGTGCAGAGACTGAACAGCTGATCAGCAGGAATTCCACTGACACAGAGTTACTATTGACTCATGCTGTTAAAATAGGAAAAGAATTGGTCTTTCTTGTATACACTTGTGCACATAGGACAGCATGCAATGAAAAGGCCTTGAATGTATTAGCAAATATCATTTTTTTTAAATGAATGTGTGTGTATTAAACTCCTTACAGAAGAGTAACTTAAGTTTAAATGCATAATAATGACACTACTTCAGAGTTTTTAACTTTGCAACATTTTTCCCAGCTTAAATGCAGTTCTCTGACATCATTAATAATCTAGTGATGGAAGCGACATCTGACATGAATAATGTGACCAATGCAGACGGTTGTAATGAACCATAATGAACCGTTTCACATCACTGGTGAAATTTGCACATTCAAATATAGCCAGAATTTATTGGTTCTTGAATGCATCTCCTACCAACTCGATATCCTTGCTTCATATTCTTCTACCCATGCGTTGAGATTAAAGTCTGAAAGAGTCACTAGTGACTGCTGTGTGCTGAGTAAGAGAAACCTTTAAGAAATCCATTCTGCAGAGGTAAAACCAGCTGCTATTTAAAGGAGTCTTGACTGGGATAAGTTACCTTTATACCTGTGTACATACAGGTAAATGTTCAGGTGTGTCCATATGGTACATTTAAATATACTCCTGAGCAAGAAAGTTGCATTAGTGACTGGGTTTCAATTTGAGCAAAAGCTTTGTCAGGATGAAACTATTAAGTGATAAAGCTAATACAAGAATATGCATTCTGAAGCTCTGAATGAGAATTATATGAAGAATACACTTTTTGAGATCTATGTATTTACTCTGCATGCTTGCAGCCTTTTTAAATAGATGTCTCTTTCTCAGCTGAAAAGAAGGAATGATTTCCTGATGATTTTTTTGTCTTCAGCATTTACTTTCTGTACAAAACCTTAGGAAAAATGTTGGAATGTCCCCTTTCTATTAAATATAAAAGCTTCAAGTACACTGCCTCTTCAAAAAAGAAAACTGACGAGCTCAGTTTGAAGCATATAAAGACAGCCCTTACTGTGGAAGGAATCAGCACAGAGCTTGTGACACTGATACAGCAGTTATTCAATACGGACCAAGGCAGATAATTACGTTGTCAGAGATACTAATTTAGCAGGCTCATACTAAAACAGTGAAGCACTAATTATTATATTTTGATTAGTCTCTTGATTAGTCTTGTTATTTTAATAATTCCATTTATAAATGCTACAGAAATCAATGCTCAATGCTGAATCCAGTCATGGGCCTTTGGACTACATGCTATGTTTTAAAAGGTAAAATGCTGTTTGTCTTGGTATTTTTTTTCTTTTCACTTCCACTTTCTACACCTTGCACTTCCACTTCAGGACTGCTTTCGGTGCAGTCTGTAAAATTTAGACCAATGAGATGGTTGTGCATTTTTACCATTTTACCATTTTTTAAAAATAACATTACAGTTTGGAAGACCATGATAGAAAATGAAAAATAGCATTCAGTGACTTTCATTCCTAATTACCAGGAGGAAAAATGGACATACAATCACCACGCAAAAGAGTTTGCATGTCAGCAAAAATAGCAAATGTTCATAGGAAATAATTTGGTAAATTTTAAGGGCATTGTAATTAATCACTATGACTCGGTCATGAATTATAACTTGTTTTGCACTTGGCTACAAATATTTTGATTTAATGCTTTTTATCAGTTAATAAAGTTATTCAATTTTCTTTATCAGAAGGGATTTGCAAGACATAAATTTTAAGTATCTCTGATGTTGATCTTTTTCAGTTCATTTCTTCCATCCAACTTTTTATGAGTCACTGGATTATTGCTAAATCCCAGACACACTTTGGTGACTAGCTGAATTCAAAACAACAGTTGTAAAAAGTGGGAATCATACTGGATTATTAAACGGATGACTGTGAATCTAAGTTTTTTATGAAAGCCTTTTTTATAGTTTATGCACGACATTCTCAAGCCATTGCTGAAGGACGGCTACTGACCCTTTAGGGAAAGGCCCTCTTTAGCTTACATCGTGATAGAGCTTCCCTTCTGGAGGCTGCAAAATGATTTAACTACTAATGAATCAACCACGTATTTGTCATAAAGAAACTCTTTCCTAAAAATACCCATTACTGTCATGCACACACTAGCTCCAGATACCACATGTCTTTTGAAACTTGAAATGCGTCTGGAGACCATTTATTTTATTTTCCAATAGGAGAAAAAAAAATAGGGGAAAAGTGTAGGGACAGAACGAAATGTGGTCTAATAAATGTATGGAAAATATTGTTTTAGAGGAAGAAAAATACACCGCTTGCAACAGAGGTAACCTGTGGGCCAGGTAATACGGGTCTCCTGCAACTGCCAACCAGGGCACTACTGCATGTGCCCAGCGGCGGGCGGGCGCAGCCGCAGCTCTCGGTCTCCCCTGGGCAGGCGCTGGCTCATGGTGCCCTCGGCTCCTGCAACGGGAGCCTGGTGTTGGTGGGGAGGAGCCTCGTCCGTCTGTGCAGCCACCGTGTGCACTAAAATCCTCACGATTCAGTAAGGCTAGGTAGGACGTGCCTGAAAGTTGAAGACAGTATGAAGGTTTTTAGGTTAGGTTTGACACATGCCAATTTAAACGTACGGTTTTATTTGAAAAAAAAAAATACTGACCATTTCTGCTTAGGGCTTTGTCGAACAGACTCCACTTAGTAAAGCCAAAATGGCTCCAATCCCTCTCATTACCCCCCAACACTCCATCCAAATCTTCTCATGTCTCATCTGGGAATAAGTATCTTACTCAGACAGACTGCAGGCCTTGTTATTTTAAAACTTTCCTTTCTTCTAGCAACTGCCCCACCTCCTCAATTCCTTTCACTTTCTTTTTAATTTAATAGCAGAGATATTGAACTACTGAAAAAAGGTATTTTCAATTTCCTTCTGGTTTAACTCTTGTGCTGTAGGGGATAGTTGCCTTTCAAGCTATACTGTGACTCTACTTGCATTTGCTGTTAACATCCACAGCAACTGTCAGCCTGCAATTTAAAGCAGTGGCCTGTATTTCTAAATCATGGCAGCAAGAAACACAAATATTTTTACATTTATGTGATCCAAGACAGGTAATGAATGGCAAGGTGAAAAAGTCATTCAAAAATGCAAACAGCACAAAGAGCATGGTTTTCCAGCCATCAAATAAATTACAAAGTTTCAAAAAGTAACACTTTTTTTCCTCAAATTTCTCCGAAGACAGGGTAAAATTGCAAACACTGTGTAACTGAATTGTTAGTGTGAGAAAAAAATAAAGATCTCGGTGTATACATTCATTGTCTTACATTTATTCATTAGCTTAACACTTGCAAAACACCACCCCTTGCTTAACCCTTGAAACAGACTCCAAACCCATTTACTAGCACACAAGATCGTTGAACTACAGCATCCCTTTATAATCTGTTGTTTTCCTCGCCAGAGGCCACAGTCCTCAAAAAATAATAATAATAATAATAATAACAAGACAAAAAAGTATGTATGAAAGCCAAAGGAGGCCAGGGAGGCTCAGGAAGGGCAGGGCTGCTCCATGACATGAGACACTGAACATGATGCTGGTGGTATGAAGAGCCCCCTTAAACACTGCTGCTGTTTCTGGATTTTGGTGTTATCTATTACTGTTGTTTGTTTTTTTCCACCACTTGGGCTTCTCTTTGGTAGTGGGAAATAATTTGAACAAGTACAAAGGTATTAATAAAAAGGAAAAGCAAGCCTGCCAACCATATCAGTAAGAAAGTGTTGTACCCTTTGAACTCCAGAAAGTACGCGGGAGCGAGCCACAGGCCTTGTCCGAGAAACCACAAGGAGAGCAGCAGCGCACCGCGCCGCCAGGACATCCTGAGGTTAGGGATGATGAGGGGCAAAAGGCAGAGATACCAGACAAAATACTGGGATGTGCACACTTTGTTAAAACTCACAAAAATGGCCGTGTGGAGGAAACAACAGAAAGCAAGGTCTCTGTAAAATACTACAGACACAACCACGAGCAAAAGCAGCTGGGGCAGGAAGGCTGCGAGCCCAAGGGCAAAACTCCATCTGCTCTCTGCAGTTAAATACAACATGTAGAAATAGGGAGAAAAGTTATGGCGGGTGTCCCTCCTGGTCAGGTGGTAGAGGTAGGCGTGCTCCAAAAACTCCCAGCCGTAGAGGTAGTAGAAGGCGACTGTGAGGCTGCCCAGCACGGACCCTGCGACTGCTCCAAAAAGCAGCACGTCACAGTTTGTCAAGAGCTGCCAGAGGAACCCGAGCAGGGGGAACCTCGCTTTTCCGTGGTGCCCCATGGCCAGGGCCGCTCCATTGCCGTGCTGCCTGCCCTGCAGGTGCAGTGCGATGGGCAGCGCGTACGTCAGCGGGTAGATTTTCACGTGCACGGCGAGCCCGTAGCAGGCAGCGGCCCTGGCCACGCTGCCGCCCTCCGTGTAGTAGAGGGTGGCCAGCACCAACAGGGCCACGAGGGCCTCGGCGTTGCCCCGCGTGGACACGGCCATAGGCAGCGGGTTGAAGAGCCAGGCAGCGGCGCAGCAGGCACAGGCCAGGCCGGCGGCCACGCCGCGCTGCAGCAGAGCCCTGTAGGCCACGGTGGCGGCCGCCAGGTCCGCGGCCACGAAGAGCAGCTTCCCGAAGGGCTCAGCCAGGCAGGCGTTGGGCGTGAGGAGCCAGGCGAGCAGCGGCGTGTAGCGGTAGGTGGCCCGCGCGTAGGGCGAGCGCCCGGCCGCCACGAGCCGCGCCGCGTCCGTGAACACGCCGTAGTCGAGGTCGGTGTAGCGCACGCGCAGCGCCGCGTCCTGCCGCGCCGCGCACAGCAGCAGCGCCAGCCGCGCCGCCAGCGCCGCGCACAGCGCCGCGCGCAGCCCCGGCCGCCGCGCCGCCGCCAGCGCCATCGCCCCGCGCGCCCCAACGGCCGCGCAACGGCCGCTGCCGCGGGGGAGGCGACACCCGCAGCACCCGCCGCTTCCGCGTGCGGGCCGGGGGCGGTGCCGCGCATGCGCCCCGCCGCTGCCGTTGCGCGTGCGCGCTGCTGCAGCCGTTGCAACCGTTGCCGCGAGGCGTTGGGGCGCGCAGTGCGGAGGAGTCTGCACGGCTCGGAGCGCCCCTCGCTAACCCCGGTTTTCCTCGCCCTGAGAGGCAGTGCTAGGCAGGGGGACAGCGCTGCGGCCTTGCTGCCCTCCTCGTTAATGCGGATGCGCCCCGCGGGACAGGGGGAGGAGGACCGGCTCGGCCCGGTTCCTTTCTCGGGTCTGACGTGGGGGAGGCGGCCGGCGCAGTGGTGCCTAAGTAAGAAGGAACAAAAAAACAAAAAGGAACAAACAACACAAAACCTCAAGTCCCCCCCCCCCCCCTTTTTTTTTATAACGTTCTTAATGTTCTGTGAATGTTTTGTCTGGGCTCGTGAGGGCCCTCTAAAGCACTTGGGTAAGCTTCCTTCCATGTAAAGTTTCTCATTTGCCCACACTGGGAATGTGGTATGATGAAAACTGGAGATTAGGAAGAGGAAATTGTGATAGAGAAAATAATTTGCTGGTATTTTAACTTTTACAGGAGGTCTTTCCAAGAATTCTGTTGTTCAGATTTTGGCCATATATTGTATTCAAGCTTGAATTGAAAAGTATGTACTTAGTGTTTCCCAGTATTATGTGCTTCATGTTAGAATCGAGTATTTTTTCGGGGGAGATACAAGAAAATGCATTTGCTTATTTTGCAATTATTTGCAGTCTCTTTGCTGAATAGTTTCTGTTGGAAACATTGCTGGAGTTGCAGGGTGGCGTTTGGAATCTGCGTTTCATCTGCTTTGGGAGCACTCAGTTATTAGCAAAATGGGAGCAGATCTTGGCACAGGAGCCTTGGAGAGCAGTTAAACTGGTACGCTGTTCTAGAGACAAAATATATTTATGTTTGTGTGCATACCGCAACTCTTTTTTTCTTTCTGTTATGATTGCTTTACTCTGCATGATATTACAGTGGCGTATAGGAGGAGGTGTCCAGTTGGAGACGTGAGCTGGATGACAGGGCTGGATAATCATTTTTGCTTTATCACTACAAGTCACTGTAGAGACTTTATATAATAAACTGGACTCTTGAACAGAAGGGAAGAGAGATTTCTCAGTTAGCACCTAACAGCATTACATATTAAAACTGCTGTTTAAGATATATGTGAGATGGGGTATGAGGGTGCCAGTTGCTACTCCTTTAATAATTTCGTGCTCCCTCTTCTGCTGTTCCTCTCTAAAACAGGAAAAGACTGATAACATAATCTGTTCCCTTTTTTACATATTCTATAACATAATATCTAGGACACTTTCTAAGAAGGTTGTATCAGCTTATCCTGTGTTGGGCCCAAGATACCTTCTGGAAACATTACAGGATGGAAAATGATAAAATCACTTGGACTGAGATAAAAGTGTAAAAAAAAAAAAAAAGTGCGTATGGGGATGTTCACTCCTAAGTTTCTGTTCAGGGTAAAGGAAGCTTTTACTTGTGAGGACCTGTTATGGTGTGCTTTCAGTTTTCCTCCCAGGGTTATTTGTGAATCCTGTAAATTCTTTGGGTGGAATATATTCTTCTTCTACTTGATTCCTTGGGGAAACTGTTTATTGTCAGAACAGAATTAGTTCCATTTTATTTGCTGATTAAGTGTCTAAGTTAGATTATAGTAGTTAAATAACATTACTTTAAAAAAACAGTTTGCTGGTCTATTAAATTCTTTTCTCTATCTGCTTTGAGAGCCTGTTTATGGACCAATCTTTTATTCTCTTCTGAACTTAGTAGAAGCTGCACGGCTGACCCTAGTGACTGTCTGCATTCTTAAGAAGAAAACATGAGTAATGTAATTCTAAAGGGTCATGAAATTAATAAAAGAGAAAAGCTGTCTTAGCTGTTGTTATATACAGCATGACTGTATGATATTGCCTGAGCTGAAAAAGGAATTGGTTTTCCATATCAATAATTTAACATCTTGAAAATAAGCTTGAAATTCTTCAGAGAATTAAAAGTTTTCTTCAAAAAATGTGTTTGGCTTCAGATTTGATAAGTAGCCTGCTTAGCCTGATTTATCATGCACTGTAGACTCTCATGCAGGAAGGAAAGTGGTCTTATTAAACTTGTAAATCTGTTGTTCCTGTAAAATGCTGCTTTTATTTATACTAGCTACCGTTTTAGAAAATGTTAGGAGATAAAAACTAATAGAACCACTGGGACTGAAGCTGATTGCTACTTGTATCTTCATGTGTAACAGATTCATAAAGAAAAGTGTGGAGTCAGACATAATCATGCATAAAATATGAATTAAATAGAAATAGGTATTTGCATGTGCACACACATATATAAACACTTTTTTTCCATTGCTTGCCATGCATTAGGTTTACAGAGTCTCAAAGATAGTATAAACAGGGGTCAGATGTATATGTGTATCTTTCATATTCATGTGAACAGGTGATAATCCTGATCATAGAATCATAGAATCCTTAGGTTGGAAGGGACCTCTAGAGATCTAGTCCAACCCCCCTGCATATGCAGGGTCACCTAGAGCACGTGGCACAGGACTGCGTCCGAGCGGGTTTTGAAGATCTCCAGAGAAGGAGACTCCACAACCTCTCTTGGCAGCTTGTTCCAGTGCTCTGTCACCCTCGCTGTCAAAACATTTTTCCTTAAGTTCCTGTGGAACTTTTGGTGTTTCAGTTTGTGGCCGTTTCCTCCAGTCCTATTGGTGGCCACCACTGAAAAGAGGCCAGCACCATCCTCCTCACTGCCTCCCTCGAGGTATTTTTATACACTGATTAGATCCCCTCTCAGCCTTCTCTTCTCCAGGCTGAACAGGCCCAGCTCCCTCAGTCTTTCCTCACAGAACAGATGTTCCAGGCCCCTGATCATCCTTGTGGCCCTGCGCTGGACTCTCTCCAGCAGCTCCACATCCCTCTTGTACTGTGGGGCCCAGAACTGGACACAATACTCCAGATGCGGCCTCACCAGGGCTGAGTAGAGAGGCAGGATCACCATCTCCTGCTGGAGATGCTCTTAATGCACCCCAGGATCCCATTGGCCTTCTTGGCCTCGAAGGCACACTGCTGCCTCATGGTCAACTTGTCGTCCACCATGATGCCCGTGTCCTCTGCAGAGCTGCTTTCCAGAAGGTCAGTCCCCAGCCTGTACTGGTAAAAAATATGCTGATCTCAAAAAAAAAAAAAAAAAACCACAACAAAAAAACTGATCTCAAATTTAACTTAACCACAACTTCATCTTCAGTAGCAGGGAGTTATTTCAAGTATCTCATTGTTACTTAACATTTGTACAGCAGTAACAATGAGAGGACAGTGAATCTAGGGTCTTGCTGTCTAACATGCTGTGTAGCCCAACAGATGGCCTTACCAGCTGAAAACTAATAGTTAAATGGAGAACACAGCTGAGGACCGAGGGAGACAGTCGCAAGCTAAGTCTTGGTCACTCAGGAACAGTCCTGTGCTTTGCTGTCAGTAGGTTACTATCCACACTATGGCAGATGATGAGTTTTTTGAGGTGGTGATAAGCAAACCTCTGAGGCATTGACTAAATGAAGAGTATAAAGTTAAAAAGTAGATCTGATGAACATAGTAGGGCTAAATATTGGAGGGACTAATAGGTTAAGTTTGAGAAGTTGGAGGAAAACAAGGAGGGGTTGTGAAGGAGTAAGCAATCAACTAGATAAGGACTCTGCCAGCAGTGCTTTATATTAAGGTAAGAAAGACGTTGACACTGGTGCTAGAAAAGGGAGGACAAGAGTTTGCACAATGGTGGGAATCTTACCAAGTTTCAGGTAGCCTCAAAAATTAAAGTCAATTATCTGAAAATACATGGAAGATAGGGCAGAAAGAGGCACTGCCTGCAGAAAGCAGTCAGAAGACCCCTTCACATGCCACATTTGTAGCTCATTGAACTAAGATCTTGAGGTGAAGTACTTCTCCTGCAAGTCTCTTCTGCAGTTACCTGTCTTAACTGTTAGCTGTACCCTGAGATTTTTGGAGTTGAGAGATAAAATTTAATTGTAACTATTATTAATAGTTACAAATTACATATTAATATTATTAATAACGCTATTAATATTTATTAAAATAATTATATTAATGTGCTGTGACATTAAATGCATTAAGTTTGTAATGTCAGAGAAGCTGAGTTTTTAAGGTACACAGGAGAAATACTTCAGAATATAGCTAACATGTTTAAACTTTGGAAAAGGAAGCCTGCTGGACTTGTAATATATTGGGGCTCTTTTTTCTGTTATTTTGTTATCTTGCTCTTTTTTTTGTTGTTGTTGTTATCTTGATTTTTGAGTCTAGAATGTTTCCTTACATGAGAAGTATTTCTGCTTAATAGATTTATTAACAGACATAAATTCTGTCTGGAGATTTGCCAGAACAGTAGAACTCCCAAGAGCTCCTGCAATTTTTGTGAGAAAGGGCACAGACCCTTTTAAAGATGTTGTTGGCAGTCCTATAAGATGAAGAATTGCGCTGGGAGGAACTGCAGATAACCCCACTCATTCTGCTTGTTAGTCGTGTGGTCAGGACTTGCCCGTTTTTCCAGAAGATGGGAGAGGTAGAGCCGTGTTGCACAGAGCCATTGAATATCAGGCTTTGCTCTTCTGTGGCTGTGTTCATGTTCTCAGTTACTTATACAGGTAAAAATCTTTACTCCAAAATCTACTTATAGCTGTAGTCTCAAAAAAAGTCTCGCAGAGTTGGTTGAGATGTACATCAGGGACAGTACTCAGCCTCACCATCAGTTATTATGCTTTCAGGTATCAAATGGAACTCCAATTATGCCTTTTTGCTTCCAGTAAATACAAAGATTAGTTCTTATACCTCTATCTGTAGAGCAGTTATGCTATTTTATGTGGCACTAAAAGGTTTCTAAAATTACTTAATAAAATCAATGATGCAGTTTCCTGCTTTTGTCCTCATGGTCAAAACTAATCAATGCATCGCAGAAGTTAATACCTTCATTTCTTTTATGTTGTATGACAAAAAAAAGGTAAATAACAAAAAGCCCTCTCCTTGTCAGCAGTAAAGCATTGTTGCCAACCACTGAAAAATAATAGTAACAAAAAAACCCTCTAACTTTTTACTGTCTTTCTTCTGGCTTCCTGATCTTTTTTGGTCACAGTTTTGTAACACAGGATGTGGGGTCAGTGGAAGTAGCTCCTTCCCACTGAATGATGTCAGCTTTCCTTGAGGAAAACACAGAGAGCGGGCTTGGGTCAAGGAGTCTTTACTCTCTTACCACCTATTCTTCTGAGCTGGCAGAATCCCCTGGGGAGCTCTTCTAAGAAAAGAAGAATGAAACAGTATGTTATGAGAAACTTTTGAAGAAATTCACGTCTGTGAACACTGTCTTGGACAGTACATACTAATAAAATGAGCTGGCTCTTAGATCATTATGGAGTTTCTTGTTATTTTATGGTGCAGCCTAATTATTTTTCAGCTGTTGCTGTGCAGCTCATTAGAAACAGCTGACAGAGAAGGTGATCCCTAGTTGCTGGAGCTGGCTGTTCTGGAAAGACTCTGGAGCTGCCTTTTTTTGTGAAGAGCTGAAGCAAGTAAGAATGTGTGTGCTGAGATGATAGGACTTTAGTTTGGGAGTGGTGAATAGAATCATAGAATGCTTAAGGTTGGAAGGGACCTGTAGAGGGCATCTAGTCCAACGCCCCTGCGCAGGAGAAGGAATGGTTCAGTGTTGCTTGTGGGATTGCTTAACTCCTCCTGACCTGGAAAGAAGTAGCAGCCTGAAGGTGAGAGGTAAAAAAGGTGTTAAGGAGCCCTGGTAAGTGGAGAAAGAGGTAATCCTTTGGCCTTCCCAAAGCTTCATTTGTTTTCCTGTGTAGCTATTCTCTACCTGAGTAGGAAAAGTCTGGATGCAGGAATGACCCTTCTGTTGGCCTTCCCGATAAAAGAGTATTGTGGACAGTGCTTGGCTCTGCTAGCTGTGTGTACAGTGTGTGAAAAGTTGTGAGTAAAAATTACCTGGGTTTCCATGCCTGGTTAATCCTCTAAAACTTTTGCAAAGCCAGTTGTTCTCTGTGGATGCAGCTTCTGATCCTCCCTTGGGAAAGGACATGAAGCATTCTTCCTCTGCTGTGCTTTTGACCTTAACCAGTAAGGGGATTCCTTGCCTTATGTCAGGAGTGTTTTAAAATTGGTGAAATATCTCTGGGGATTAAACAACTATATGACTACTCTCTTGTTTCTCCTATTAGGGTCTCCCAAATATATTATTGGGCCCTAAATATTATTGGGGAATAAAGTATCCAGTTTTTTGAACAAGTTTTAAATGCATTTTATAGAAAGACAAGCATCTATTTTTAATGCTTTCATTGTCTTTTCTTACCAGTCGTATAGATCTCTTTGAAAATTTGTCCTTGTGTAACAATTCCACTTTATTATTCCTTTTGTGTTATCATATTCTATTGTGCTTAGAGGCTGAGCTGTGATTGTACTTGGCTGGAGACTGCAAGAGAGTAAAGAGATTCTGCTCTAGAGACTTAGCTTTAGAGGGTATGTCCTTCGGTACCTCTCTGTGGAAATTCACTTTATTTAGTAATTGGAGGCAGAAAAAAAAGTGTTCTCCATCTCCTAAAGGTTTTTGTAGCTGCTTTTCATTCAGACTCTTTCTGATAATTACTTGACTTGAGTTAGTCGCTTATGGAAGCACTCTGTTCTGCCTTTTGGCATGTTACGATCTCACAAGTTTATGCTTCTGTGGAGTATAATTACCTGCTAGCAAAGTTGATACTGTCTTTGGTGCCCGGTAGGTATTATTCTGTCTTTGCTTCTTACACTTCTTTGTTCTTTAGGATGTTGTTATCTCCTCAGTTTATGCATCCATCTTAACTAAATCTCCAGAGCTTTTTCATTCACTGTTGATTCAAAGTGACATTTGTGCCATCAGTCTGTTTTTCTAGTTTCCCACTTGGTGCTCAGGAGTACGTTCTCCTTTGTGCATGTGCTCAAGCCTACTGTCTGGCCCCAGATGCTCCTCAGGTCTGCTGCAGATGTATCAGAAGTTAAAGGTAGGCTCCATTCCTGTGAATACTCAGTGTTTCACCACTAAAACTCCTAACATAGAAAAGTAATAATACCGTTGCAGTGAACGCAGGTGTTTTTAAACTTAAGACTGTATACTGTGTGCTATAACTGCAATAAATGATCGAACTGGCAACAGACATATTGCTCTTTCTAGTGTTGCTTGGCCTAACTTTATTTTGATTATCATTTCATTTCGGTATTTGTCCTGGCTGGCTGTTGCATTGCTGAATTTGCAAAATTGTTGCCAGAATTTGAGTTGTTTGACGTAAACATAGTATATGTGCAGGTAGAAATTCAGCCAAATGTTATTCAACCAATTGTTATCCTGTGTGAGATGGATCTGCTTTATTTATGTACAGTGGGAGGCTGAGAGAGATTTCATTTTGAGAGAAAGAGAACAGATATATCTGATTCCCATTTGATAAATCTTTCCGAGAGCTGATAGCATTAAAGGAATAAAGCACAACAACATCTGCAGGACAAGTTCTACATTAGGTTGAAACATTGATGCTTTGAAAAGTAAGTAACGCTAGCTTTCCTTATTTAGGGTGCCTAGTATTTGTACAAAATGTAAAGTAATTATTTCTATAAAAATGGCAAGTCAGTCAGCACTTGATACTTATTAAGGACCTACGCTATTTTAGGATGGTAAAAATCTTCAGAGTTCCCTTGTGGCAAGGCTTGAAGAATCCTGACTGGAACTGTGCAAAATTAGCAGAAAGCAAAGGAGGTGACTGAGTAAACCATTTGCTGCAAAATGGAAAGTCCAACTTAGAACTGAAATTTTTTCCCTTTCTTGAAGTCTGAAGGCTTTTAAATAATATAAATTAAGCACACATCCATCCATCCATGTAGAGTGGACTCAGGATAGACCTGCTCACTACAGCATTTCAGAGCTGTAGTCCATTTTTGTCCACTTTTATTTTTCTGGATGTGAAAGATGGGCAAGGCTAGTGGTGGTGAGTCCTAAGTCTATCTTTGATTGCAACCTAATTCTTGTTGAGGAGGCAGCAAATGAACCTCTATGTTCAGAACAAATTGTAAAGCAGAAGTGAAGTATAATCACTACATTTGTGAGGTGTTTACTTTGAGATAGTATTTACTGATATGCTGCAGCACACTCCTCTTGCATGACTAAAGCACATCCAATAAGTCTGCTTTGAAAGGTTCTTTGTTTTCTAGAGGTAAATCTTTTGTAGTGTGTGGAGGAAGGGGAAAATGAATGAGTGTCTTGGAGACAAATGTGGGCAAAAATATGAGGCAAAATGTAGATTATTGTTATTCACAGCAGCTTCAAGTGCACTGACTTTAAGTGCTCTGTGTATGCCATAGCTTATCTTTGATAACATATTAGCATATGGTGGTGATGCTACTGTAAATCTCTGAAAGTCCAACGAACATTTACAATGTGAAATACTCAGTTTTTCCACAGTGCTTTTTACTGGAATGCATAGGCATATAAAATTGAAAGAAATCAAATTAATCTTGACAGGCAGTAACTAGTTTAGATTTTGCTCAAAGGAACTACCAGAAAGAAGATTGAAAAAATAACAGCCCTCAGTAATATTGAAAGTCTTACATTTTTTTTTCTAAAGTTGATGTAAAAAGATTTCGGGTCAGCAGTAATGATTCCATGCTAGATTCAATTTTGATCTGAGTGTCATTAAAGATAGTCTCCAACCTCTGTTACCAAAGGGCCTAGATAAATCTATTTGAAGGTGATAATGAGTTAAAAATTAATAGCAATAGAAAGGCAAATATAGAAGGGGGATTTTTAAAGCTAATGTCTTGCTCACTTGAATTACTACCTTCAGAGGTTAATTTATAACAGAGAATTTTATGAAGCATTGGATTTCATGGAGTACTTAACTCTGTTCCCATATAAACTTAAGCCTTCATTCTTTCCAACTTTGCAGAATACCTGTAGAAGTTTAAATCTATACAACTAGTCTTTGGTCCTTCAGCACAAAATGATTCATTACAACAGTATTTTTGTTTTCTTCTTGGAACAAGATAATGTAGAGAGATTTGTGGTTCTCTGAAAGAGACTGTTAGTCTCTAACAATATTTAAGTCAGCAGTGAACTCTCTGTAGAGCTGTAACTGTTGACCACCAGCTTGCTGAAAGTGCTTGAGGGAACAGACTGTCCGTCTTCAGCGTGCGGTTGCTTTAGGAAGGGCTAGCAGCATCACGGGATCTTACTACACCAAACTTAAGGTGTTTATTTTTTTTTCCCTCCCTCTCCTTTGCACCCTTTAAATACCAGTAGTTCATAAACTGAACTGCTGAAAGGAAGGAAAAAAATCTGGTGTGGATATAAAGGCTAAGCAGCTTAGTTTACACCAGTAATCGATGTAGAATACCGCATGCTTTCTCTCTCTCTTCCAAACTCATAGAATCACAGGAAGGTTGAGGTTGGAAGGGACCTATAGAGATCATCTAGTCCAACCCCCTGCTCAAGCAGGATCACCTAGAGCATGTTGCCCAGCATTGTGTTCAGATGGCTGTTGGATATCTCCAAGGAAGGAGGCTCCATAACCTCTCTGGGCAACCTGTTGCAGTGGTCAGTCACTCTCACAGTAAAAAAGTTTTTCCTCATGTTCAGATGGAACTTCCTCTTTCTCAGTTTGTGCCCATTGCCTCTTAGTCTGTCGCTGGGCACCACTAAAAAGAGTCTGGCCCCATCCTCTCTACACCTTCCCTTCAGATACTTACATATGTTGATAAGATCCTCCTTCAGTCTTCTCCAGGCTGAACAGATCCAGCGTGCTCAGCCTTTCCTCATAAAAGAGATGCTGCAGTCCCTTAATCATCTCAGCTGCCCTCTGCTGCACTTGTTCCAGTAGCTCCACGTGCCTCTTGTACTGAGGAGCTCAGCCCTGGACACAGGGCTCCAGGTGTGGCCTCACCAGGGCTGAGCACAGGAAGAGCATCACTTCCCTCGACCTGCTGGCAATGCTCTTTCTAGTGCAGCCTTCTTGGCTGCAAGGGCATTTTGCTGGCTCGTGGTCACTCTGTAGCCCACCAGGACTTCCATGTCGTTCTCTGCAGAGTTAATTTCCAGCAGATCAACCCGCAAATGGTGCTGGTTCAAGGATTATTCCTCTCTAGGTGCAGGACCCTGCACTTGCCTTTGTTGAACTTCATGAAGTTCCTGTCTGCCCGTCTCTCCAGCCCATTGAGGTCCCCCTGAATGGCAGCACAGCTCTCTGGTGTATCAGTCACACCTCCAAGTTTGGTATCATCAGCAAACTTGCTCAGAGGGCTCTCTGTCCCTTCATCCAGGTCACTGGCAATTTGACCAGTTTCTGGACTCAGTATGAACCCCTGGTGATGCCGCTAGCTACAGGCCTCCAACTAGACTTTGTGCCACTGGACACAACCCTCTGAGCTCTGTGTTTCAGAAAGTTCTCAATCCACTTCACTGTCTGCCCATCTATTCTGCACTTCCTGAGCACATTTCTTTCTTTCTTTTTTTTTTTGTTTTGTTTTAAATGAATGTGGCCAATTCTGTATGTATGTTGAAAAGGTAAAGGGAATTCCTACTCAAGAGATCATTTGGTATTACATTCTAGCCAAAACTTTTGAAAAGTGAAGTCTGTCTGACATGTGTGATTGTTCATATAAGTTAATCTAAGCCTTTGTGAGTCTCTGGTTTAATTTTTACTTTAATGCTATGTTATACTGGATGTTGAAATGGCTGATTAACTAATAAGCACAGTTCCTTGTTCAGAAAGGGAAGATAATTCCTTTAGACTTCTTTGCCTGTATTTTGCTGTTGGCTCTATCTCCTGCTCCATGAGTATCCTCTGCTGGAAGGAGGCATATCTCACTTCCCTCAGTGGACCAAAAGGACTTATGGTATTAGGAGTATGTGGTATTAAGGTCTAAAGCTTGAATGCTAATGTGCATAAATTGAATAACCTATAATAGTGAATATTGAATGAAATACTAAAATGGCAGGCATGGTCATTGTGCAAACTGGATTTCTCAGTAAATACAGTTCTTCAGTGTATGTCCTGGCCCTAAGTAACACAGGGACCCTTAAAATAAGAGATGCTGGATTTGTGAATATTGCAGTGTTAGAGAATTGAGGGAGGGTTTACAAGAGCTTTTGAAAACTGCCCTGCAAAGCCTCTTCCTGGCTAGGAAGGACTGGACTAGAGAGGAGGTAAGTGTCCAGGCAGTCAGCCCCATTTGACAATTCCCCTAGAGAGTTAACTGAGCCTTTTAAATAGCTCTTCACTGTGGTGTTTTGGGGGGGAAGAAGCTTTTTATATTAATATCTTTTGTGTGTATGTGAACCAAATACATTGTCATCTGAACACTGCAGTAGTGAAATTCTAAGTGATCTGAAGATTTGTAGAACAATACATTTGTTGAGACATAATTAGAATCTTATTTTTTAATCTCTTTGCTGGCCTCATATGCAAAATTACAATTCTGCCAGCACGTTCAGTTAACTACCTGCTTTTGTAGTCCCTGTCAAGCTGCGGAAGTGCTTTGCTCCTATTCTCCTCGTTTTTATTTTTTCACGTCTCCTCCATGTCATCTTTTCTGTAGCCATTTATCTGTGATACTGCTTGTGGGCCTCTGTTTTGCCTGTACTTCAGTTTCTTTTAATGTTTCAAGTATAGAACTGTTTAGAATAAAATGTGCTGCTTTTCAATATGTATAGGCTCATACTTTTGCTTTCTTTAGTATTTTTTCGTGTTGGCTCTTAAATCTTGAACTACCTACCCCTAAATGATGTTTAGGGGTAGGTATGTGTAAAGGCTACTGCCAGCAAGTGAATACACTGGTCACCAAGTCCTGAACCTGAGAAGAGACCCATTAAAGGGTTCAGGGTGAGTGCATAGCCTGGCTTTCAACAACATTGAACAAAAGTGTTGAGAATCAAACCCAGAAAGCTCTGAGCTTCCTTAATGCTTTAGTATTTTCTTCTGTTTCTAAGAAGGAATTTGATCTCTTTAGCACATATAATTCACTGATTTGCTTTCCTTATATAGATTTTTTTTCTCTCTCTCTCCTTTCCTCTCCAGCTTGTGAGCTGAGAGGGGGGGGATATCTCACTGGGGAATGTGAAATCTTCATCTTTTGCCAAATTACTCTAGAAGGACTTGTAGGATTCTGTAACAGGTTAAAGGCTTTGATTCTTAACCCAGATAGCCCAAGCATGTGGAAAGTCAGACTTCTGTCTTCCTTATTCTTAGACCTGACATCCTTTATCCATATGCCTAAAATCTTTGTACTGCTGAGAAAGGTACCTCTGTGGACAAGTGACTTCAGGATTACTCAGCAACATAAAACAGTATCTGTCCTCCTTCAGATCCACGTGCAATCTGTTTTTCTGCCTACACAACAGTTCTTAGTCTCCTTGTATCTTCTTTCCCTGTTCCAGTGTCTACTGTCCTGTATTCCCAGTTCATGTCTTTCTGTTAAGACCAGAGGGTTCTCATCCCACTTTCCCTTTAAACTCCCCCGTGTTTTTGACTTGTCCTTTGAAGAAGCAGAGTCCTCCTTTGTTCTTTGTTAAGATCTGCTCCTCTGCATCTCTTGTGCCATCCTCATTTTAAATGGACAGCTTCCTTTTCCCAAACAGGTGACTATTCAGAACGTAGGATCTCAGGCCTCCAACTTGACTTGCGGCAGTCCAAAATAGCCAATGGAGGCAAGTGCCCAATCAGGACACCCTGCAGACAAGTTTAGTAGGTAGTTCTTGCTCTAAAACTTTTTTTTTTTTTGGCGGGGGCAGGTGGGAGTGGGACAGAAGGGTGTCACTTAAATACAGTATTCACTAGTATTCCTTGCTGGAGTTAAGCTATTTCAATGAGGACTTTCGAGAAATTCAGCATGGTAGCAATCCCTTTTGTGGAAATAAATTTAGTTCAAAAGACCTTATAAAGCTCTAAGCAACTTCAGGAATTTTTTCAGAGATGTGTTAGCCCTAATAGGGGACACTTCCCATATTTTTGTATCCTGGCTTGTTAATTATAGTACTGCATGTTTTACTTCATTGGCAAGTGAATCTTTGTCACCATAACCTCCGCATGCTGTATAGGTCAGGAGGTGTCCTAGCACGTTAGAATTTAACCAAAACAAAACTGAGTCCGAGTTCATGCAAAAGTGAAATTACAGGGTGAAACAGCTAATTTTTGCGAATTAACCAAGAATGACAAGACACTGAGCATGTGCAAGCGATCCAAGGACTCCTCAGTGTGACTGTACTTGCTGAACAATAGATAGGAAGGATAACTGCCTAAATTTGGGTATGAGAAATATGCTAAACATGTTATTCTATGTACGTAGCTCTTGCACATACATTTTTTTTTTCAGTACTAGATGTGTTATTTTGACAAACTGTTTCAGTTCAGCTTTTTGCCACTTTTTTTTTAAAGGTGTGGGAAGGAGTCACACGTCTTTAGTATGGTAGTCTCTGAAAAGAATTCTAAGAATATTCACAGTAACCACAATGAATAGAGAAGGGCATTATCTTTTGCAAGCCTTGTTACCTATATGCTAGATCACAAGGCATGATATCACTGTCTTGGAGAGAGCTCACAGAAAGTTAGAGTACAGTCCTGTTCAAAAGGCCTTGCTTCCAGAAGCACATATTACTTGTCCAAACAACTGTGTGAAGAGATTGTATCTTTCCTTGTGCACTAATTAAATGGGGGCGGAGGGGACCGATAACCAGCGGAGTCATTAAGGCTGTATCGGCACAAGGAAACTTGGCAGGGCCAGGGTGAGTGTTGCATGTTTGACCATATTCACTGTATTCCCGGGCATGATTTTAACCTGTGTCAGTCATCACATTGCTCTACAATGCCTAGAGCTGGAGCAAGTGGGCCAGCGGCTGTGCCTGGCAGACAGGAGGGAAGAAGCACCCCTCTTTAGGGGAGCACAGGTCATCCATATGGATGCTATCTGTTGCACCATCCCTCTTCACACTGAGAGACTGGACCCCGGCCTGTTTCATTCCCTGGTCTATTATTTATTAGCAGGTAAAATCAGAGGAGATCGATAATATCATGAATCCATAAGTGTAACTGAATATTGTAGGAAATAAATATAATTAGCATTTGATTTCTTCCAGAGTAAGTGTTGTGAGCCAGTCGTTTTTTTTGTGGGGGGGGGCAGAAGCAAAACAAAACCAAAACTATTTGAGTCGTGAATAGACTAAGGAGTGTTTGTTGTCTACAGCTTTTGAACTCAAAGTTCACGAAAATCGGTGAAGGTTTTGGGTCTGAAGTTACTGAAACAACTTGAGAAGCCGTTGTATATGTAAGGATTCCTTTATAAAGCACTGATATTCAAGTGCTGATTAGTGTTTCAGAAGTACCGGAAAATAACATATTCCTTAGAGTTCTGACTTTTCCCTCTAAAGTGTGCTAATTATCTGCACTTGAATTGAGTCAGAGCATCAGCAGCTACCTTTCCATCTTATTAAAAGTCCAGAATTAAATAATGGAGAGAATCGTTAGATTAAAATATCAAGCATCCTTTGCTGAAACACTCTTCTGTACTGGAACAGTGCCCACTAATCCTATGATAGAGTTTGTATTGAATAGTAATTGTTTTAAAGCCAGTGCTGTTTCCTATAGAAGCAGCATTTTCCTGACAGCCTTCAGAAAATCCAGGTCTGCCTAGCTTGTGAAATGTGTGAAAGCCTTTGCCTGACATGTAAGACATACTGGTGGTCTTAAGAACAGCACACCAAACACTCTTGCAACTCCAAAGATAAATGCCTTTCTGTGTGCCAAAGCTGTCTGCTCCAGTTGTGTCTCCACCCTCCTTTTATTTTGGCAACAAAATACTCTTTTAGGTCCTTCTTGTTCCATTTTTTTTGATCCAACTGTACTTGCCTTATTATGGTACAGGAAGGTTTTTGCTACTCTTTCTCCCATTTGAATTCCTGCCTTAAATTTTGTCTCTCTAGCCCTTGACCAGCTTGCTTCATAGCTGCAAATTTGCGTGTTGTTTCTTTTGGTCCCTATGCCATAGTGTCTTTCTTACTGGTATTCATCAGGTAACAGGCGGACTCTGTGTTGCTCCTGCTTGTGACCCTGTGTTCTTCTCCTCCCTGAGTTACCTCCATATTCATGTTAAATACTGGAGTCGTGTCATGTCTCAGATATAAGGTCCCCATGAAGATGCTCCCTGAATTCTTAGGGAGCCGCAGGGTTTCCAAAAGACGTGTCACCTGGAATTCCTCGGAATAAGGAGGCCAAAGTAATGTTCTTTAGTGAATCTTGGGTAACTGTGATTGCTCTGATTTACTGCTGTAAAAATCAGTTGTAGTTTTCCTGGGATAAAATTTAGGATTTTTCCAAGCTTTGGGGAGTTGTGTTTTGCTTAGTGCCCTGTGCTACTGCTCTGAGTGCACCAGCCTAGCCAGGCACTTCAGAAAGTCTCCTGTACAGCAGAGCCCATTGCCCTGAGCAGTGTTAACAGCCCATAGCAGCTATTGGAAACATTAGCAGTATTCAAATGTACTCTTTCAGATGTTTTATCTTAACTGAAGACAAAATATAAGACAGGAAATAATAATGGTGATTAAAACAAAAATCCAACCTTTTCATCATCCATTAAACTGGGGCAAAACTTTTTTTTTTTTTTTAATCATGTGAGGTCCCATTAAGAGCACTTGAGAAATATTTGTGAAGTTCTTCAGTACCGACTGAACTACTGATGCAGATGTGATGGCAGACTTGTCATTTCTCTGTCCTAATCAAAAACCTGCTGAGATTGAATTACACTTTTTATTATTGGCTATTTTATCTATATTCACTCCTACTGCTCCATGTGTCATCCCTCTCCCTCTTCCGCCAGAAAATTTCTGAGCAATTCAGATTTGGTTCATCCTGTACAGGCCTCCCTAAGGAGACAGAGCTGTTTAATTTGTCCTGCTGTTTTGGATACAGTGCTAATTAACCATTGTTTACCTGCTTTTATTTCTGGATCCCATTGCCTTAATGAACACAGTTCTATCTTAAATAGTAAAACCACATTGCTGTTTTTTTTTGTTGTTGTTGTTGTTCATGGTTTGATTGTTTTCCCTCCTAGGAATATTAGCATAGTCTCTATATTTACATATAGCTTTGTAAGCTTGAGCAACCTGGCAATATAGCAATGACATTTATGTTATAATCAGCGAATATAATAAATGTGAAAGTACAGCGAGCTCTTGGAGAATAGAGGGAACTTTATTTCGTAAAACAAATAGGTCAATACAAGTTAAAAATGCTAACATTTCTCAAATCTCACTTTGATTCCTGATTTTTCAAAAGCGATTTAGTTATCTGCGGAGATCAACTAAAAAAAGCAAAATGATTTCTGTATGTGTTTTTTTTTTAAGAGAATTTTTTTCTTTTAAACAGGGTTGCAAAGAAAGATGCTATTTATCAAGTTTTCTTTCTTGCAGCCTGCAAAGGTCATTGAAAGCATACTGGTTAGGTGTGCTGTGCATCGTTTATGGTGTGGGACCCAGGAGAAATTAAAAAAAAAAAAAAAGCCATATTGCCATGGAAGTAAATGTCTTAATTTTCTCCCTCTTGTTTCTCTGCCCAACCTCTTTCTGTTTCAATTCTCCCAGTAGTAATAAAGGACAGAAAAACATGTCCTAAAAAGATGCGATGTTCTGTTACACACCTTTCTTTTTAATGTTTCTCTTTCACTTAGCTCACCAGGCATTTATGTGATATCCAAAAAAAAAAGTACAGGATGGAGAGAAAGGAAACTAGACAGTGAAAGGAAGGGATTGTTGCTATCCCAGTGCTCAAATACTCTGTAGCTGAAAGGTGAAATTCAGGCCCCAGTGAGCAAGTTGGACTTTGAATTCACTGCAGAAGAAAAGAGTTCTTCCAGGTCAGTTAACGTCTCGCTTTCTGAAGCCAGTATGTTCCTAATGAGGGAGAACAACACAGGAAAGGAAGAGGGTAGTTTCTCAGCAACCCAGAACTGACTCATTCTGCCAGAACGGTAACTAGGTGTTAGAGCCCTTCACACTCACTAATGGGGGTGTTTCTCTGGTAATCGTGATTGCATCATCATCTTTCCCTCATCTCTAAGTCAGATAAAGCTATCTGCTCGTCCCAGACCTGGCTTAGCTGCAGAACAGCAGGGCAAGGGAAAAGGAATTTCATCTCATCTTGTCTTCCTTAAGGAGACTTCATGGCAGTAGTCTGGTAATTCCAGAAAGTGAATCCTTTGTTTCAAAAAAGAGCAAGAAAAAACTAGCAGCCCCCCGCCATGCCCCAAATATTGCACACAAACCCTGGTACTACATAGGGCTGGTACAGACAATAAGAACCAGATAAGATGACTCACACCTAAGGGAGGATGCGGTAGGTTGTATTTGCTTAAAAAGTCAATTAATGAGATACTTGACTTTTTGTCTTCTTCCAAAAGTAAACTAATTCACATAGGTGAAATATGAAAATATTGTGGTTAAAAACATGTATAATTATAAAATACAGAGCCTTTGGTGATTGCAGCAACAGTAACCCTGCCATCCTGCGTACTTTTTTTTTTCTTCTCATGTTTAGTTGTAATGTTTTAGATGTTGTTTCAAGAAAATCTGCAAAAATGCTTTAAGTCAACATTAAGTGAAGCCAGCTGGACATGCATTGGGTTCCATGATTGGTAGGGATGCTCTATTGGTATGGGCTCTAGGGTTCTTGACTTGTCACCTTTAAAATGGCTCTTGGAAATTTTGAAGATCATACTTGATATATTTATTTATTTTTGACTTATTACATTTTCCTTTTGCTTGGAAATGGTTTCTGGTTTACAAATGTTGCAGAGCTGCCTGACTTCCCCTGTGACTGTAAATAGATAATAGCTCTTTGTCTAGAGAGGTGGACAAAGAAAGATCTTGGAAGATCACAGAAAAGGAGAGTATGGTAAAATAGCAGAACTCATCACTTCCTTCTGCTGATGGATGAAGCTACTGAATTTAGCATCACTGAATACTGGGAAAGCATTCTCACTCTTAGGATATGGACCAGGGGCTGTCTGAGGAGGAAAGAAGGGGCTGTAATATGGTCTCTCTGTTATGCTACTAATTTTTTGCTGCACATCATACTTGATATCTCTGGAACTGTAGGACTTCCTCTTAGAGGACTTCCATCCCAGCATGAGGATTGCAGAGTAAGTTTTTCTGCTTTGGCACGTGGAATCGTCAGCTCAGAGCAGTTTCCTCTTGGCACCTATGCATTCCACTACTGAAGTCTTTATTTTTCTGTAAAGTGTAGAGGAAATACGACCTCTGTCTAGTTCACTTCCCTCTGAACAGCTGGTGTGAACAGGTTATGCAGGTAGCATTGCCCAAGTGCTGGGAAGTGAAATGGAGAGGCCCCACTGAAGAGGAGTATTGTGGATATAGCAGAGATATCCTTATTCCTTCTTTCTTTATAGTCAAGAAGCAGATGACGCTGGCTAATTTTAAAAGCAGGTTGTCCTTGCCCAGTAAGAGATGGCACTGTTCTGTGGTCGGCTGAGATGAAGAACCAAGTGCATTATTTTTTCTATAAAGTTCTGCTTTTATTTTTTTCCTGTCTATCCTTGGGTTAGTTTTCTTCTATTTTCATTCTGGTAACCTAAACAGTTTGCACAGAAAATAGGATCAATCCTTCCTCTTTGCTCCCTGTCTCTCATCCTAGCTGATTCTTTTTTCACCTTTGACAGCCGCACAATTTTCAGTTGGCATACGAGATCACTGAGATTGCTTCAGTCTCCTTCCTTATTAAATAAGTAGTAGTCTCCTCCCCCACTGTGAAACCATTTTTCAGTCTGGAGATACTCATGCTACCTTTCTGCTTTCACTGTTGGGACCTCTTTATTCACTTGGCTCCCATTAGCTTTTGCTTCAGTTATCTAAAAACCTGAAAAATAACTTTCTTTCCTCCCTACAAAACAAGTTCTTATTTTCTATAAATGTCTTGCTTTATACCCGATTCTCTTGCATAAAATTTTAGCTCTCTATCCAGGCACAGCAGAGCTCTGCTATCTTTAGCCACTATTTACTTCTTTACTGCTTCTTGAAGCTGTCTCCTTTCTCTTGCCAAAAATAAGGTTTGAACCACAGCGTAATTAGGGGGATATATTTTGAATTAGGCATTTTGTCTGTCAGATACCTTATCAGATTTTGCTGCCCATCTCTAGCACAAAGTGGAATCTAGTGACAAAGCTAACTGTGTATATCCTTGTGCTTAGCAGCTTGTTACGTTAAGTAAAGAATGGTACTATGCAGTGTAATGAAGATCAGACATGCTAACATTTTGGAAACAATATCACATTTCTTTTTCTATGTCTCTCATTTAAAAATTTCCTTTTAACTTCATAGTCTGTCTAATTTAAGCTTGCTTTTCCTTTCCAGTAAAACTGCCTCGATATTATAATATAGTTTAACTGAAGAACTGTGTTTTTTCCTCACTGACCCATAAATACTGGATGCTGGGCCAAGTTTTAGAATATCAGTCTTCTTGACTATTCTTCTTCTTCTTGACTATTGACTAAAGACTTTTCTTGACTATTCAGAGTGTTGTAGTTAGATTTATTCTTTTACTCTCTACACTTTTTTCCTGAACTCTTCTTCCTAATCTCTTTAATTATGGTTTTGGAGAGAATGCAACAAAGTTGTTTTCACAAATATAATCTTATTTGCCAGGTGATTGACCAGACCTATGGAAAGTTCTTGGAGCTGCTCTTTGAAGCCTAGAGGGATTTTCCTTGTAGGATCTGAGGAACTGTCTAAAAGTTGAAGGTCTGCTAATAATCTGTTAATTGGGGGAGAAATCTTTGTGAAGTGGGGCGAGTTCTGAGAGGGGTTTTGGTTTATACTGTGCTTTTAAAAATAAAATTTAGCTCACATCCCTTAATGAATGGACAATCTTCACTGGATGTAGATACCTACTTAATTGTTTTTTCCTGGGCTTGTTTAGTGAGGTGAGCCTTTTTTTTTTTAAGCACTCTAGCTTTCCTTTAAATATGAATGCTATGTAGAATTTTAAAGGAGTGAAAACTCCATGGATTTCTGTGAGGTAGTAACTGTATATTTATTGTGTGTACTTGGATATGAATGGACACAGATGGGTTCAGTTTCTCATGCACAACCTAGGAGGCAATTTTGGCTGATTTAAACCTTTAGTAAAGGCTGACTGATTAGATTTCCTGGGCCTGTGAGGCATGGAATGATAGTGGGAACTTCAAAAACAAAGGCAAGGGAAGGAAGGAAAAGTGCTGAGCAAAGCCTGTTAAGCTGCTCAGTGCTGTTTGTTCTAGTGCATTCAGCCCAGTGGATTAATTAGCTTGTATCACCCCAGCCTTGACTGCAGGAGAGATTTGACAGAGCAGGGAATTTCAGTAGTAGCTGCCGTAGCTGGGTTTGGAGCTTGCAGGATGCCTCTGACAGCAGGGCACTGCCAAGGGAAATCCTCCCCTGGCTTGGTATGTACCACAGCTTTCGGTGCGGTATACAGGAACTTAGCTTACAGTTGCAGAGTGATGTTAGAGAAATGCATACATATGTGTGTATATATATGTATGTATTTCATATTTAATAAGAGAAACCACCTGTGACATCTGAGAGTATTCTGTAAGGTTTAGTGAGTACTCTGGTACTCCTGGCACTTACCTGTTGTCAAGAGCTTCTGGAAGTTCTCCCTTTGTGTGAGCGGGGAGCTGAATCAGGTGTGCTGAGGAACACTGCTGTCTTTTGAAATTTCTCAATTTCTCTCTTTTGTCTCCTTGTGATATTCTTAAATGCATCTGCCACATCCTCGAAAGCCATTTCAACTGCGTACACTTTCATCTTCCTAGGCAAGGACCTCCCCCGGCTGTGGCCAAGTCTCATTTTGTGCTTTCTGCCATCTTTCCTGATCCTCTTCCTTGTTTACTTCTGATAGTTCATTTTTATTTCTCAGGGCAGTTCTTTGCCACACAAATTATTCCTTTAGCTATTTCTCAGCATCTCCTGTTAATTCTGTTATGATGTCTTTGCACAATTAATTTGTTCTAGTTTGTAACCATGGCATTCTCATACACGGCGCACTCTCTCCTGCCTTTTTACTGCTTATGAGTCCTCCTTTCTCTGGTACTCTCCTGCTAGAGGAGCCCAAATTAGTGACTTGCTCTTAATCGGCCCTTAATTGGTGACTTATTCTGTTTTGATCTGAGTAAATGCAGTCCCATGGGTCAGGCCTGAGAGATTTGTTTTGTTTTAGGAGGCAAGTGAAGGGGCTAGTTGTCTGGTTTGATGAAGACTTTTTTAAAATTATTTTTATGATAACATACCTTGTGCTAAAATAATTATTTATAAAACTACAGTTGCTATACTTTCTTTCCCTACCTCATATACAGTTGTTCAATAGTTAAGATGCTCCTATGAGAGCTACTGTATCTTCTAAGATAGGAGTATAAATCTCTCATCAGTGCCTACCGGAAGAGTATTATAAACAGCAAGCACTAGGAGAAGCTGAAAGCAATGCACCCATATTTAAAATGTTTTGTCTGGAACATGTCCCATTCCTGGTCCTGGAATGAACTCCAGGTTCATTCTTCGTCAAAAATACTTTTACACAAAATTGAAAAGCCTCTCAAAAACAGTTTTGGGATTTGGGAGATGAACATTCAAAATATTGCTTTAGCTGAAGAGGATCCTGGTATGATCACATCCAAACTAGACTCAAAAATCCATTTTTTTTTTCTGGAGATCAGTTTTCACATGCTTACTAGATTTCATATCAGTAAGTAATTTACACATAAGATCAGTAAAAAATGATCTCCAGTCTTTCAAGCAGTTTTTAAGGAAGATAGTACAATATTTCTCATTCAGTGAGCACTGTCACGTTTTGACTAAATGGAGATGTATGGCTGATTATGATGCTTATTTCTTTGGAAAATATTAATACTGATTGATATTTCCTGTGTATTGAGATCTAATCTAACCTCTTTGTCTAGGACTGAGAAACGCTGCCCTCTTTTGGATGCAATGAGAATTGGTTGACAGTCAAGACTCAAAAGCAGAAGTGCTTGAAGTTGCTCTCTCTGGTCTCTAGCAGCAGCCGTTCAGGCCACGGATGGCCTTGGTGGGCAGCACGTTGATATTAACTTTGAAGTAGCTGTGGACATTCCAGGGCAGTTATTGACATCTCCAGTCAGGATATGAAGTGTCGTGTATACGTATAAATCATACTATACATCATACATTTTGTATATGTGTGTTTATATGATACTTTAGAAAAGGATCGTGGAAATGCGGATTGCCCTTATTTCTAATACTTTGTGGTTCTGTGAAATCATGTCTGTCCATGACTCTAGGGTTTTTATTTTTCTGTTTTATCTTTTTCTACATTGGTTGCTATTTGATTACCTTATCTTTTTTAATCTCTACTTTTTGTTATTTTGACCTTTTGCCCTAAAAAACAGACCAATGCCTTTGATCTCCAGCATCGCAAAATGGAAAGAGGTAATTAAAATTTCCATATAATTGGCAGATGAGTGACAAACCTAGATGCCTGGGACTTGGTGGGGGGGGGGAAAAAGTGCCAGAAAGGAATAATTGAAGTTTGTAACTCAGTCCTGGGTTCACTTATAGCAAATATACTTGAAACCATAGCCTGTAATCTTTTAAATGTCACTCGAACACCTATAGTAAATGGATTGATTGCAGTGCAGTTCTGTGGTGAAAATCTGTGTTCAAAAAGGTGTTCAAATCTCATCAGAAAGGTCAGTGATCGGGCCTGGAATTTTAGCTACCACTTCAGTGCTTGGCCTTGAAATACTTGCTGTATCACAAGTACACGTGATTAATGTAGAAAGACTGACCTTGTGCTTAAGAGCCTGGGCGCAAAAAATCTGGGTTTTATACTTGAAGGCAGCCCAATATTAACTCATGTCAGTGGCTGGGGCCTCATTAACCTGCATGTCTGGGTTATTTCAATAAATATAAATGTGGTTTGTTTATAATTCTGCAATGCTTTAAAGATATGCTTGTGGACCAGGACCATGGTGTGCTAAGAGCTTGCAGAGTGTGTCTTGACTCCAGAGAAGTCTTGACTTAGTATAGGCATAAAACAAGAGGAAATGGATGGATATAGGCAGCATAAGAACAAAATATAGTATTGCTGGTTACTAGGACACTTTTCAAGTCTAAACTTCCCGCTTTCACATTCAGATGGATTATCATACACATCCCAAAACAGTATTTTGACTTAGAGCGGCATGCCTGTGTTATGTATACCACACGCTGATGATATTATTGGAATACTTGAGTTGTATTGACTATGCAAACTAAATGCAGAAAATGTAGTCATCAGCTTGCTAAATCATGTGTACTTTATGGCCTTGTTAGATAAAACTGCCCCTTGGCAGCCTTTACTACCTCCTTTGTTTTATTAATGAGTAGTTTTGCTTTGCATTTTGAAACAGGACATGCCTTTCTTGGCAGGCTGTGCTTTCTGGGGAAGCTACTGCTGGCTATGTATGAGATAAGTGACGATTCTCAACATCATGGGAAAGATATGAAATAACTTATCTCTATCTTTTATAGACTGTTGTGCAGATTCTTTTAACCATCATAAAAAGTTTATTCAGATATATATATATATATATATAATAAGGGTGTTCTTTTCACTTACATCAGTGGAAGTGGCCCAGTCCAGAGTCTGTTTCTTCACAACAGAAAGAGAATCTGTTGGCTTGTTTCTGCTGGTGGTGTTTTTTTTCTTTCTCTCTCTCTTTTTTTTTATTTTTCCTGTGTGACTCTTGCAGAGATTAGAGCTGCTGTTTCATCTTAATATAGGGCATGCTGGTGAAAGGGAAGGCTTGCGCGGTGTGCTTAGGCATGGGAACTCTGTAGTTATGGGGCGCTCTTGGTATGTGTAAGCTTCTGGTTCCAAATATGGATTGAATATGGTGTGTGCAGTACAGTTCCCTTTGATGTTAGTGGAGAAACATCTGTGAGATTCCGTAGGTCCAGCTTGTTACTCTATCTACGTACTTGACTGAATTTAGAATTTTATTGCGATGATTAAAAGTGGAAGTTAGTTTATTTTCAAAAAATACAAACCTTGCCTGCCTGATGTAATATTTTGTATTTTACTTGTTCTTTGAAAATAGTCATAATATTTAAAACAAGAAAGTAAGATAAGCTTAGAAGCTAGATAGCTAAGATCCTGCCTTTAGTTTTGAACAGATTCTCAGAAAATAAAAAACTTGGGAATCAGTTAGATTTGCTGGGGAGTTTTTCAAATACACTTAACCCCTGCTAAAATCGACTTGATTTGTAGATTATAGTAAATAGCTAGAATGAACACATCTTACAAAAAGCTACTCGATGTACCTACTCCAAGAATTGCTGTGCAAAAGACTTTCCTTTTCTCTTAGTTTTCTGACTTGGATTTGTAGTAAGATGGTGTAAAGTAAGAAAGCAAACTTATATGGGAAATTTGCTAACATTTGATTTCTTTAATGTGTATCTTGTTCTCTGTTGGGTTGTTTCACCTTTCACTTCTGCCTTCCCTACCCACATGCCAGCACACCGGCCTTGGCACCAGTGCTCCCGTGGGGCCTTTGCCAACCCCTGCCTTCCTCTGCTCCCCGGGAAGGCTGGTCCTTCTGTCCCCTCATTCTACACAGACCTCTGAGATTCACCGCCGTCAGCTTATCTAATTTATCACTTCCTCTGGTAAAGCACCAGGAGGCCCCTGCAAAATTTGGAAGAGGGCACTTCAGCAGGAGGTACCACGTAGCAAGACGGAGTAGATGCGAGTTTCTTTGGGATGGGGGGAAGGCAGAGGAGCGACTGGGGCTGGCAGCGTGGGGCACCTTTGGTGCTCGGCTTGCCGTGAGCCGACCTGGGGCACCCTGTGGGGAGCAAGGCACGGAGGATGTGTCATCACCCCGAGGGACTTCTGCAACACCATCCACCCTTTTAATGAGCTATTTTTATAAGTAGTAATTAATAAGCTATTACAAGATCCATGTAGTAAGTTATCCTTATATTAAAGTTTAATAATATATTATATTCCAGAAAAGATGCCTTCAAGTAGGACTATCCAAAACCTTGCTGCTTAAATACCTCCTGTTCTTGTGGACGTTGAGTACAAAACATTTCAGCACTTCTGGAAAATTCTCGTCCCTGTGTGCTGAGGAGGTTTGACCTTCACACCTAATTTTTAATTTTGCCACCGTGAGCTCTAGGCCTCGGCAGCTGCTTGGGATGCTGCAAAACGGTCCCAAGGGCATCCCAAGAGCTCCTTCCTTCCCCTGGGCCTGGCACGGAGCGGCTCCCGGGAGGCTCGGGGCGCTCGGCGGGGCTCGCCGGAGAGGAGGGGCAGGGGCAGGGCCCGCCTCGGGCCGGGGAGCGCGCCGGGGCCGTGCCGTGCTGAGGCCGTGCCGTGCTGAGGCGCTCCCGCGCGCCGGGGCCGTGCCGTGCTGGGGCCGTGCCGTGCGGAGGCCCTGCCGTGCTGAGGCGCTCCCGCCGCGGCTCCCGCCCTGGTCCCCGCTCGGCTCCGCGCCACGTGACGGCCGCTCCGCCGCGGGGGGAGCGCGGCCGCCGCCGCTCCGGCGGGCGGGGGAGCCGCGGGCGGCGGGGCCGCAGTGCGCGTGAGCCGCGCGCGCCGCCCGAGCAGCGCCGCGTCCCCGCGCCCGCCGCCGCCGGAGGGGACGCGCACGGCGCGGGCAGGAGCCGCCGAGCCGCGCTCTGACCTTGGCCCCGAGGTAACGGCGGCGGGCGGGGCGGCGCTGTCCGCGGTGCTGGCGCGGGGCGAGGCGGGCGCGCTGCGGCGGAGCCCGCGGGCGGGCGGCAGGGCTCGGCGCGGCGCAGCCTCCGCCGGGCGCTCGCTCTTCCCGCGGCTGCGAGCGGAGCCGCCGCGCCGCAGCGGTGCCCGCGCCGGGGGCCGCCGGGAGGGCGCCCGGGAGCCGCGGCCGGCGGCGGCTGTTCGGGGCGAGGTGGAAGGAGAGCGGGTGAGAGCAGCCGGGAGGCTGTTCCGGCTCGTGTCTCCGCTGCCTTCCGCCGCTGCCCCTCGGCGCGCGGTAACGGGGAGAAGTTGGGAGCAGCCGCCGGGCTCCCGGCGCGCTGCTGGGGTGCGGGAGCGGCGCTGGCCGCGGCCCCGCGGCACGGGCCGGATCCGCCGCTCGGGCCCGTTCGCGCTGCCCTCCCGCAGCCGGTGCCGGGAGCGGGAGGAGGAGCAGGAGCGCGCCGTGAGCCGGTGGCCGCATGATACCGCGGTGAGAGGCGTGTCGGGGAGCTGCTCCGGGTGGCAATGCATTAGAGCCCACCTTAGGATAATGTATCGCGTGCAGTCACTGTTTGCATGCGGAAGGGAGCGATGACAGCCCGCAGCGAACAAGCCGCTTTGCCCCCGTGTAAATCCGTGTTGGAGGAAGCGCGCACCGGCTGCGGCAACGCGCTGGCGGAGAGCGGCGGTGCGGGCAGCAGAGCCGAGGAGGTCACTCATGGAGGCCGCTTGTACCTTTCACAGCGCAGCGGTCGGAAGCGGATCCAAACTGGGGGACATGGCGCAAGGAAACAATTACGGGCAAAGCAGCAACGGGGTGGCCGATGAGTCCCCAAACATGCTGGTGTACAGAAAGGTAAGCCCTGGGGTCCCGCCAATGCTGCGGGAGGTGCTTAAGGAAACGGTCAAGTTCGGGCTCTCCTGCCTCGCCGAGTGAGGCCGTTGGTTGTGCCGTTTCCCTGCGCCCTCCTGAGCAGGTGCTGCTGCTGCTCTGCTTGACGGTGACAGCAGCTACATGACTTCAGAGCAGGATCCCCTGATACCAGCTGGGAGTGCTTTGTGTCTGTTGGCATGTTTGCCACTAATGCAGCTTAAGTGGCATGTGAAAAGTACGTCTATATCCGAGTTATTTTATAGCCTTATTTTTTTTTTTTTTTTTTTGTGAGGAATGGTTTTATGTGTTTTCCTGAATGTTAAAATACACACGCATGTGTCAACTTTATATCATGTTCAGGAACAGCTGGTTTGGAATTTGTTTAAAACTTTATCTTATGTTATCTAAACTGCCTAAGATAATTCCCTCTTTGTAATTATTTGATATATTTTGGTATATTTCACTTTCTACATATCGCATACCTATAAGTTGCCGTAGAGGTGGTAGTGATGACACTGGAAAAGTATTCTGTTTTTTATTTTTATTTATTTATTTCCTTTTACCAGTGATCCCCGGTAACATCTATAAAATGAATTCAAATATTTTAAAGCTCAATATTAGCTGCATCTTACAGTATTTTGCATTTCTTTCCCTGGGACAGAGAGTCTCAGAGTGTAGAGAAGTCAGCACCATTAACTTATTTCATATGAGGGGGGATAACAGATTAAAGGTATTATTTATCTGCAATCACCAGAACTTAAGAAAAACCATACACTCCAGGGATTCTCTCTGCAAAAGGATTTCTAATGTAGTTATTTTAATAACATCAATATATGAATTTCCAGACATTGAACTCCAGTAATGGAGCCACTGTCCTTTTATTTAAGTGACAGTAAAAGCTTGGGGATTTTGAGATGGGTTGATATGTTTTTTCACTTGGCAGTTTTGTGTATTTTGATAAAAATTTAATTACATTTATCAAAAAAATTCTAGTGGTAATGGAGAAAGATAACTCTATGCTCACAGATTGAATTATGTTATCATGTAACTACCTGTTTATTCCTTGAGTCCTGTGTGTTTAAACTTGTTTGTGGTTGTTTTTAGCAGGTGCAAAAACAATGCTTTCATTTTTTTGGAATCATTGACTTTTATTTTTGTGAGTTAGGTGTAACATAAAACATCTAATATATGCTCTGTTGAGTCTTCATACAAGTTTGATAGTAAGACAAACTGGTATGAGGTGAACTGAGGTGCTGTCATTAATTGTGGTAAGTTCTTTTTTCCCCCTGAAAGTATAAAATTATTTCCAATTGAAGTCTGATGTATGCATTTTTTTTTTTTAGTCCATGTGTTTAAATATAGTGATGACTTTACTGAGTTTTAATGGTGTTTTCTATTATGAAAAATCAGGCCCTTTTTGCAAAACTGATTAAAAATGAATCAACTTAACTTGGGTATCCACATGTATAGGAATGTCGGTCTGGAGTAATATGGTGTCATTTTGCCATTCGCATCACAAGTGTGTTTCAAAATGAGTGAATTTTGTGCATAAATGTATATGTCAAGATATGTTACATATATTTAACACAGCATGCTAAAGCTTACGTTGTGCTCTTACACTTTTGATCTATCAAAAGAATTTCTTTTCCTATTTGTCATTTTCCTTATTCAGAAAAAGCCTCTTCTCTACTAACTTCGACATTGTCCCTAAGCAGCCTCCAGATTCAGAAGCAGCTTGAGATATGTGGCACAAACGCTGGAAAATCAGGGGCATTTTGAATTTGGGATTGAGGGGCAAGATGTGCTCCTGCATCGTCCGCTTGGCAGCATCAGTCTCAAAGGTTTTCTCCCTTATTTGTTGGTTGCAGATACAGGGATGGTACCCGTTTGTGTCCTTCAGTATAGCAAGAGTCCTCATGTTGCTGTAGTCATTTTTAAAGCGCATGTGGCTTCCTGAGTCCTAAATTCATGAAAAAAGCTGACCTACAATATTACTGGTAATATTTGTTTTTGTAGATCTCAACTTATTTCTGTAGCATGGAGAGATTCTGTAGGATCATTAAACATTGTGCAGACAGGTGCTACATTACTGGAAGAAAACTTTGAATCCTCCTTCCTTCAGCACAATTTGAGCAATAGGTTATAAAATAATAGATAATATGTTTACAAGTCACCTGGTACTACTGTAATCAAATGTGTTATAGCTTCTGTGTCTAGAGCAAAGAAAAGGTTAATTAGGTAGAAATCATTTCAATTTGGAATATGTTATCTCTGAGTATAATCCTTTAATAGCAACAACTAAATCACAGGCTTTTTTTTTTTTTTAAATACGTTTGAAAACACAATACTTATCTGTCTGTCATTGTGTTATGAATGAAAGCACCGGGCTGAGTGAACAAAGAGAGAGATTTGCCAGCTTTTTTGCCATTTTTTTAAAAAATTAATAGCTGTTAGAAAAAGATATGTAAATGTGGTATGGGCTAGCTTCAGAAGGGAGAAGAAAAGAAATCTCTTCTTTTGGATATCGTTGCTCACATGTGCAGATGCTGAAATGCTTTCTCCCAGTGGATTATGCAACATAGGATAGCACACGTTTTGTGGTAAGTGTGACCCCAAAGGATGGGATGGGACATCTCTTGGATAGCAAAGAATTGGAATTTGTCTGTGTTGAATAGAGGCAGCTATTTTGCCTTATAGTTACTTAAAACCTAATTTTGTAGTGCGGTAATTGTGCCGCTCTCTGTAACCTTCAGTCTCAACTGAGCACGTTCTAAGCTCTATGGAATTAGAGCCCTGATTCTGTGAGGACCAGAAGAAAAAAACCGAAAACACACAGAGCTGGAGAGATGTGCCCAATTCAGAAAATTTAAAGTCTGAATTGGTGTTACTATACAAAGATATAGTGTTCACAAATTCAATAGTTAAGGCTTGTATCATAGAGTCATTTTTGGACTTTATTTAGACTGAAAACTCCTCATGTGAAAAATTGTTTTTCTTTCTCTCTCTCTTTTATTTTTTTTTCCCCTTACATGTGGTTGGCTGCTGGTTAATTTTTTGTTTTGGGAGTTCAAGAAAGATTGTTTATCTGGAGAGAAAAAAAAAAGAGAAGAAAGCCTTGTAACGTAAGGTAGTAAAATATAGATTTTTTTTTTTAGTAGTGTCTATTCATAGATAAGGACAAATGCAAAGGTTTCATTGCATTTTGCTTTCAGATCTGAAATATTTTTTAAAATTCAGTATAGAATATTATGATTAAATATTCAGTACACACACAACTTTTTCTCTTTTTTTATTTATTTTTTGATGGAAAAGACAGTAGTACGGATAAATAGTTCCTTATATCATTTTTACATTGCCTCTTAAGATGCATGCATGTCAGTGTTATGCCTTGGGGGATACTTTTTATTTGAATAGACTGTCAGTTGCATTGTTCTTTTTTTTGGCTATCAGCATAATTATTAAATAATGAAATGTTACTCATAGTTGATGCTGACATACCTTAGCACAAGTCCTGCATTTTTTTTTTAGCTTGTAGTTTGAAGCAAACATAAAAATGTTTAAAAAAAAAACAAAACCCTTCTTTTACTTCCACTCCAACAGAGTCCGTTTCAATCAGCCATTAGAAGACATGGCAGCACACTAGAATCCTTCGTTTTTGAGCATCACAAGTTGCTCAGATAAATACCTCATTCTTCAGCCACATTAACTTGGTTGCTGGAAGCTGGATCTTAAAAAAGCTCGAGTTGTACTGTAAGCCCTGTGAAATTTTTCCAAGTTGCAGAGCCTGACCTGTATTTGGTTTGTCTGGTGCCTATCACAAGTAATTTAAAAGAATGAGTTATCTTTTGAGGAAAGCTTCCATGTTAGAGCTGCTTCTGCTACTGGACATTTGTTTATCACTTTGGTTTTTCTCTTTGCTTGTGTTTTCAGCCGAGCATTTGCTTCAAGGATTAGTAGTTCTAATTTGCAAGTTTAATGTTTATTGTATGGCTGCCTGAGTTACTTCAGCTGGGAGACGATAGCCAATTTTTTGTAGTACTAGTAGTAGTAGGAAGAGGAGGATTAGCCTGCTCTGAATAGTAATATTCTTGTGATTGAGATATTGATTCTCTACTTTCCTTGCTGCCCTGAATGTTAAATTAGGTTTGGTCGGAGCTGATCAGAATTCCTGAAGTTGGGGCTTTCGCTGCTATAATGAAGATAATGAGGTGTTTGCTCTGTTCTTGTGTCAACTGCTGAAGGTCAGATATGCCAGCCCCCATGTATGCCAAAGGCAGATCTGTAATGTGGAGCTACTTCTTAATTTAGCGTGATCCCATATTCTACATAGAAGCAATGCCTCTGAAGTGGGGTAGGTGTGGCAAAGGAGCAACAGTCATGCAATGACAACATTTGAGGAAATGGTGACAACCATCCTCTAAAAGGCGTTCTTCTCTCTCTTGCCTCTACCAAATGTGGCTTTCGGTGTAGAATATGGATAAAACTGTGTTCTGGTGTGTCTTTTATCAAGTTTTCACTTAAAGAAAAACGATTGGAAGAAAATGCTATAACAGGTAACTGTATTCCTTAGAGCTTGTAAGATCAAAGAAGGGCATAATAAGTGGGATTCCCCTCTTTGATAGGGAAGAATGAGCCTGATACCACGCGAGTGTGAACATACCATCACAAACTCTGATGGCTTCTTGCTGTCGGTGAATGTTACTGAACTTGTTATTACAACGTCAATGCGAATGCTGATGCAAACTAGGGTGCGAGAGTTACGTTTTTTGAAACTTAACTAGAGCAACTCTGCATTATGCCCTTTGCTCACCTGAGGAGTGGTGCTGCTGCCGTTCATGCAGGGCTTGCATTCACATCAAGGTTTTATTATGACTCTTACAAATAAAGAATCGACTGAGATAGGTCCATGTTTGTGGACCTCAAGAGTTCCACCCGTAGAAAGAAAAGAATTTACCTCCCTATCCAGTAGGAAAGTTATGGGGATTTGTCATAATTCCAGAGTAGTTGGTTGATATGAGTAGGCTTTTACACAGGTAATAACTTATTTAGAGATCAAGAATTGAATACTGAAAGATAAAACAGTACTGGATAGTGTGCAGTGCCCTTTGCATGGTATATTTCCTGTATTTCTTCCTTTCTAATTCTCCTCTTCCTTCCAGTGGGTGTAGAAATGTGTGAGGTGAGTTTGCAGGGCGACGTTTGCTGCTTCTGACTGTTCTGAGCTCAATGTGCCGGGATCGCTGGCGGTGCCGTCAAATGCAAAACCCCACAGAATTCCAGGCCACTACGTTGCTTCCTCTCTCCGTCCCACATGCGCTGTCTGAAACCGTGCCAGGTTTCATTGTGCATTGTCATTTTTAGTTTCTCTCTTTTTCCTTGGAAGCGGTCTACATTTGTAACCATGGAAACAATGATGCCATCGATAGTGACGTGCAACACAGAGTCAGAAATTTTTTGTTTTGGAGTTTGGGTTTTGTTTTCTTCTCTTTCAGGCTCGCGCCGCGCTCTGTGGAGTGCAGGAGTTCTTGTGATCACCAGTATCGTATGATGACATTTGCAAAATTCCCATTAAAGCTGAGATGAACATATATAATGAGACTGCATTTAAACACTCATGTGTAGATACACCTTCTTAAGATCTGGCTATCTTTCCAATTCAGCAATCACTAACCAAATGTTAGGAGCAGAGTAGACAGGACTATCTGACGTGAGGGGGAAAAAAAAAATCAAGGGAAAGTTTCAGATGTGCCTGTCTGTGAACAGGAGACTAATGGTCCGATAAAGTAAAAGCACAAAACATCATGTATGATTTGATTGTAGTGAAAGGATCGCTTTGGTCTTTGTTGACAGCAGCTATAAAAGAGCTGGGAGATACAAAAGTTGGTCTGTTTACAAAAGTAGGACGGTTTTAAGAATGACTGGAATAGATAGTCAGGCATGAAGTTGCCCAGGAAGCTGCTTGGAGCTGGTCTGTCTGAGAGTGAATTTGGAACTGGTGCTTCAAGTAGAGAGTGAGAAGTGCCTGGGGTTTCTCCGAGAGCGGCTGACCAAGGAGCAGGATTGTCAGCACCGTGGAGCAGGAACAGGCTGCTGTTCCTGGCCGTGAAACTTCTGCGGGAAAACACTCCCTAACTGACAGGCACAGGAGCTTGGCATTTAAAAAAAAAAAAAAAAAAAAAAAAAAAAGGAGGGAGGAAGAACCCCAAACTAATTCCAAATTTAAACATCTCTGTATTGCAGTCTGTGAAACTAAATTGTTGGAAAAAATGCAAATAAAATGTATGTTTAAATTTGAATTCCAAAGACTTTTAAGATGTGGGAGTGCAGAACTAACTGTACTTTTTCCTTGCTTATGAGGTAGTTTTTTTTTTTTTTTTTTCAGCTTGCACTGAGCTTCACAAAATAAGAAGCTGATCTGTAACATGAGCACTGAGTTATTCTAGGAATAGTTCCATAAGAGATCTTTTTTTGAGGGGGGAATCCTACTCCCCTGTTACGGTACCTTGCTGTGGGAATTAGTTCATAATCTCTGGATTATTTAGCCTCCTGATATGTGGAGGTTACTTGTTTTGTGCCTGTGTGCTGCGATGTGTTTCTCAACTTGATTGTAACGCTCTGCGTGTCTCTGGGAAGACAGCGCTATGGTCTGAGTGTTGGAGAAGTGGTTTTTTTCTTTCTTTCTTTTTTTTCTTTTTTCTTTCTTTTTTTTTTTTTTTTTTCCTGTGGAGGTGAACAGGGCTCTGAAAGCTGCAGAGAGGTCACTCTGCCTTTTTTTCTCTCTTGCTGTCACCTGCTCTTTCTTCAAAGATACTTTTAGCAAAAAGTTTAAAACTGATAAGCAGGAACTGGAAAAATGACACTGTAATGCATATGTGTATATATATAAAAATATCTTTTTCTGTTTAAGGTGTATAACTCAGTTGCCTGTTTTTCAAGAGTTTTTTGATAATTGTGCTTTTTCTGATCAACTAAGGATATCTGCAATAATTGCTGAATGACATTTGAAATATATTAGATCCACAGTATTGTTCAAATGAAAAATCATGCAATGGGACTTTTAGGACAGTCTATACGGATTAGTCACATTGTGCTGATGCTGAAGAGGTGAGGTTTTGTTCTCAAAAATCTTAACCAGAAGTTGAATAGACCGCATGAACTAGCCAAAGAGAAATGTGGCCATGGCAGTGAAGTCATGCCACAGAGGAAGAGGTATCAAGCAAAGAGGACCTCATCCTAATGCAATTCAGATGTACAAGAATTATGTAGCCAAAAGTGAAAATTGCTCCCTGAAACACCGAAGGAACGTTTTTTCCCCTTTCTGTTCCATTTATTTTGGATGAAGTAGATGCCTGCATAATGTACACATATTTGCATATGTGCATACTGGCAGTATTTTAGTATTCTGGTCGAGCAAGCAGATCAGCACTAGCAGACATCCTCGCATCAGTCCCCAGTGCCACAGCAAATGGTTGCAGGGCTGTGGGGCTGCTTTCCCCCTGTGGGATCTGCAGTCGGTGGCATGAGGAGTGTTAGTGGTATGTTTCTTCAGTGATCATTGTGCTTTTGTTTAAATTCCCTCCTTTTTGATTAAATAACAAGGTCACAGTTTAAAAAAAAAAAAAAAAAAAAAACAAACAGCTTGGATGGAATTTATTTTGAAAAGCATATTAGGCCAGCCAAACCAACTTGTACTGTAACCTGTTTATTGATCCAGAATTTATCATAATATGCATAAATATGAATAGAAAGCTTCTTTTAATAGGCATTTGAGTATACAATAGTCTCTGAAAGTAGCTGCTAGAATATGGTATGACACTATTGTGTTAGGTCTTCCACATTGTAGAAGTGAATTGCATGTATTTCTGTCTAGGATTCATTCCTTTCTGTATGCAGAGCAGCTAAAATAGATCTGTATCTCTTTGTTCTTTGAGATTCTGTTTTCAGGAATGAAGTATTTTGAATACCTGTTATTTAAAAGTGCCCTAGATTTTGGAGAAAAAACTTTATTTTTTTTTCTGAACTATTTTTCTATCAGATTGAATAAGCAGTTTACTCTATGCCTTTTGAAAGAAATGCATAATCTTGCTTCTCAACACCTACACTTCACAGAGCTACAGTTTTTAAGACGTATTAATGCTCTGTGAGCTAGACTCTGCCCTCGGATGCAGATTCACAGCATCTCTTTATGCCAGTGGGAATCATGCTAGTACATTTGAAGTAAAATTTACATTAAAAAAAGGAATGGAAAAAAATCAAATAATCTAAATGAGACTGACTTGAGATAGGTGTTTTAAAATAAGTATGCTCTGTCTTTATACCTCCTTTGCCTGTTGAGAGCAGAAACCAACATTTTGTGTCTGTATCACAAAATTGTGAATGTTAGCATGTTTAGTGTTGCTGGCACAAGTATTACATTAAATACTGAAGTATTGTGATTGTAGAAATTGAGTTTTAACCAAGTAGAATGCTCTAAACAACAAGTGTTAATAGCCATCTGCTTCCAGTATTACTAGATTTAAAAAGTCTAACTCTTATTTTCAGAATTACTTAGCAACCATAAATCTCATTCAAGTCACTGGGAACTAAAGGTTTTTATTGCCTTTTCACAAATCATGTCTATTACTCAGTGTAATCATCACACTTCTCTACCTGAATGAAATATTTAGATCCTAGTTCCTGTTGTCTGGAGGCAACACGAGTGTACATCAGAAGAAAAGAGCTGCACTACCTCCCTCTAGGACTAATGCATTGGTTTGGTTTCCAGAGGAGAGGAAAATATCTTTGGCACATAGAAAACAGAACTAAATGATGAATTGCGTAATCTGCAATCGTCTCTTCAAGTGATGCTCATTTCCTAGAGAACTGTAGTATGTGAATGACATCTCTGCTTTAAGAAAGTCTTTTCAAAGTTTACTCAGCTGCTCTGTTTGACAGACACTTGTGACCTGACACATTCAGGGTAATTTACTGTGGAAAATAATGCTTCTGATCTGGTCTTCTCTTCACCATTAATGGCAGTTCTTTTGAATTAATTTTGGATGTTTAGGTGTCTGTCTGCAAAACAACGTGTAATTCTCATATCAAGATATTATTTGTGTCTTGTTGTGGTATATTTTCAGGAGAACAGCAGGTAGATATGTTCTATTTATATATAGCTATAGTATAGTTAAATATAACATATTGGTATGTTATATGTATATATAGCTTTCTTTGTATTTATTTATATCCATGTATTGGCAGATGTCACCAAACATTTAAAAGCAACTCTAGTACGTAATTGGTCAAGCAAGCCATTGCTGATGCTGTCTTAAGTAAAGAGTCTTCTGTTTTATGAGGTTTTTCTTTTCTTTTTTTCTTTCTAGAAATTGAGAAATGGCTTTGATTCTCTAACACTGGATTTGGTCATTGTTTCTAGTTCTGTGTAGGAGGCCTCATTTTAAGTTACACAAAATGTGACCTATTATGTAGGTGTAAATTTACAGCTTTCCATTGCTGCTGAAGTTCTTAGCCTTGCCTTCCAAGCCACTGATGTTTGTTGATCTAAATGAAGTTGAGCACGGATGCTGAGGTGCCAGTTTATGTTGAAGGGAAGGGTATTAGCACAGTACTGATTAGGACAATATTTGGACTAGATGTTCTCTAGAGGTCCCTTCCAACCTTAAACATTCTGTGTGATTCTGTGTGATACTGTGTGTCCATTTCTCCTCCCATCCCAACTTTGCCTTGCCATTTGTCTTGTCCCTCCTTGAACAGGAATCCTGGTTGTTGTGTCTTTCCTAACTGCATCATTATGTGGGGCTTGTTCTTGGTAATCTTAAAGGACATCCAGTGTTTCATCTTTGAACAAACTGAAAATCAGGTGTTGAAAGAATATCTCTTTAACATCATGTTGCTTTGTCATTTGCAATATGTGCGTGTTTTAGTCATACCATCATGCCCCTGCCTAGCAAATACCCTCCGACGAGCCGGGTTGGATGGGCCCCAGCTGAGCGTGCAGGTGCCCTGGGCAGGACTGGAGGTTCACTACGGGGTGCTCCCCTCCCCGAGCAGTGAACTAGTGCCCACGGGCTGCCAAGAGGGACCCTGGGGACCAAGTGAATGAGGGTCTTTTAAGTAGCGTCTTCCATGTTAAGTGTTGATGATGGTGTCCTGGTCAAATTGTTGCTCAAGCCTTTTCATGCTGTTTGTATTCCCTCTGGAATTCCCAGGGTGCAAAACTTCTTCCTTTTCTTGTGTGTTCTGCAGCCTGGCTAGCCACGGCTGTTGCCTGCACTCTGGTCACACGTAGTGGCCTGCTTGGCCTCACATTCTACAGGCAGACCAACAACAACAAAAATCATTTCTGTGCAGCTGTACAGTGCATAAAACTCTGCAGTCCATCTGTAGAACAGGAGATGGCAAAGTGACCTGGGGAGATGAACCAGGAGAGGCTGAGACTAAGCAATTTTTTATTATTTTTTAGCTCAAAGCATGGAATGATCATTGCATAACCTTAAGAATATGGAACTGGGGCTTGCATAAAAATGTGCACTGATTCATGTGATTTGATTAAAACGTCAATTTGTGCTTCGTTATCCTGGAAGGCCTTAGCAAGAGGAAACAGATTTCTGTGTGTTTTACCTTTTCTACCTTCTCCCATCTTTTTGTCCTTTGTTATAAATCTATGTAGACACGGTAAAAGGATTTTAGCTGAGTAGTCTGCAGTTGACCTGAATATCTTTATTAGATTATTTTGGTTGGAGGCATGCTGTTGACTGCCTGTTTTTGTCCCATTCCTTCTGCATTTTATGTTGAATAATGTTTATAAGATAGAACATTTGAGTGCCTAGGTATTAGCTAACTGGAGTTGGGTACTACCACAAACATTCAGTGTGCAGTGTTATTGCCTTGTTAGCTGTGCTTAGGACAGGTGCTTTCTCAAACACGTGAAACAGACACAATGTATTTTTCATTTCCCTTCAAAGCAAGTAAATATCATGATGACTTTTGAATGAATTCCTGTTTTATGAACTGAAGGAGTTTTCACAATTGACCTAAGATAACAACATTAACCATTGATGCCAGAAAGAAAAAATCACTGCGAGTGAGACTAAGTGCGATAATAATCATTAGCCCATGTAGTACCCTTTTCCTGAATGGAAGAAATGGCTGAAGTCTTGGGGAGATCATCTGCTTTGGAATATATTGGAAAAGCCTTGGCAGATTGTTGCAGTGAGGGGCACCAGTAACCCTGCTTTCTGCTAATGCTAAAACGATTTGTGGTGTTTCTGTTGTACACTCTTGTGCTTTGATACAGCTCAGTTCATTGCCTCCCCCTAAATTCACTGTGATCATGGATGAGAAATAGGTGTAGGAGAAACAGGTTCAACTCTAGGCTGTGCTGCTGGATGATTTTAGATAAGTCACTTTGTACCAAGTAAAAAGAAAGCTTTTCAGGTATTCTGTGTATAACTCCGTAGGAAATAGGTAAGTAAGAGGTAATATTTTTAATAGTAAGTGAAACAATGTTTGTCTTAAAAGTAAACAACCTTCCTCCCCACCCACATACACTACTTTTGATTAGGGAGTTGGGAAAAACAAGGACTCTTCCTCTGTGCGTTTCGGTAAAAACAGTGAATTCTTCATGACTGGGCGATTCTTGTGAAATTGCCAGAATGAAGTTTGTGTAAGAGCAAGGAGAGTATCTAAAAGCAAGTAATGTGCTCAAAAAAGGGGACGGGGTGGCATGGATATGATTCATAGCTTTGCTGTGCTGTTTGAAAAGTAGTTTGTGTCTCTGTTCCTATCTGTAATTTGGAAATAATTCTGCTGGACTTTAAAGAATCACTGAAGATAAAATTAATTTTATTTTTGACATATGGGTAGTATGCAGTGATAGTTAGCAGTACTGCAATAACACTGCCACATTTTTTTTTTTCTGACATAGCTTTTTTCCATTTGGGTTTCACAGTTTCACTGTGATGTGATTCATTAGAGATTTGATCTTTTGACTTCCAAACTAATAGATTCTGCATCCTTTCTGAGCGAAATTTCGTCAGCCTGGAGATTTTTTTTCACTCCTGTTAATAAGTGACTTGATCCCCACGTGGTGCGGGGTTTCCTTCAGTTTCCTTATCTGCTTTGAATTCTTCTGCGAATAATGACAGAGATGAAAGATGTACATGGCCTACAGTGTAGGCCCATCTGTGAAGACCAGATGGCATCTGTAACTGTTTTCCCAAGTAGATTGTTTAGGAGAAATGGGTGCTGACACAAGCCAGGATGCTGGAAGCAACTGCCCCTCGTTGATGGAATGGCATCTTGTGTCTCCTCACCAGCGCAGCCTAATCTCACTTCTCTAACATCTATAAATGCTGTGTTTAACATGAAACTCTTTGCAGTATCCCTCTTTAGGGTGTTCTTTTGCTGCTAAAAGAACAGAGGAAATGTGTAACTAAAGCAATATGTGGGAGCATGTTTTTGAGATTTTGCTTTCTAACAGGTTAAATATAATCAGAATACTGAATAAGTATTTTGGCAAGTGTAAGCAAAGGGCTCTTAAATTTAGGGCAAATATAATGTGACTTTATTTCTTTCTTTTTAGATAATGCAATTGAATGGTACAGTATATTGCTGTGAGATACACTATGTCAGTAGGCCACTCTTTCAATCCTTATTCATTAGTCATATTAGCTCAGGCTGTGATGATTCGAATGAGCCTATGGAGTTTCATACGCAGTGATCCTATGAAATATCAGTAAAGTTGAAAAACAGCTAGTTTATTTATTTCTTTTCCTTAGCACTCGTGTTTTTCACACTTAAGTTGATATTGGCACCTGCCTTACTGCTAATGGTGGTTTAATTCCCCAAACTGTGTCTGCATTTTGTATCTTTGTATGCAGTTGGTATTTACCTCTCACGAGGTCTTTCCACATGACTTTAATAATTCCATGGTCTATTGTCTTTTAGATATTAAAACCAGGCATAGAAGTGTTTAACCTTTGAGCAAAAGAAAAAAATTATGTAGAGGAAAGGCTGTGCTATCACAAGTGCATGTTCTCCCAGAACTGCAGCAGCAGTTTGGGTGTTTAATAAACAGTATTATTTCATTGTATGTTATCTATGTGATATTTTCTTGAAGAGCTTAAAATCTGTTCAAGCTTTTGAGTAGTACTTCTGCATAGTGAGTCCTTCCTTCAACTGCAGATACAAGTCTCTTCATCTACCTCAAAACTGTGCGCTCTGGAATTACCAGCTTTCCAGATGATATAAAATACTTCTTCCTTGCTTTGGAGTAGTGTCCATTTCTCATAAGCTTTTGTCAAATAGCAGCAGAGGCACTTTAGTGAGTCACTTCTAAAATCCATAATACTAGAATAATATATTTGCTATAGACATTGTTACCTCTCAAAAACTGTGATCTCTTTCAGTTATAAGTAACATCTCTGGAGTTATAACACTAGAATCAATATCACTTTAATAAAATAAAATTGTTTTGTTAGAATCTTGCCTGCTGCTAATAAAGCTGAGTCATGATCCTAGACAGTGCAGGATTTTAAGTTTCATCATGTATTGGGTTTTGTGCTGCTTCTGGTTGTGTCCAAGCAAGGTGTGTGGCAAATTGTGGTTTGAGGCTGGTCAAGCTTTTCCTTCTCCTACTTCTTGTGAGCCACTGTACATTTGTTTTTACCTTTTCAGTTTGCCTTTCACTGCTTCAGCTCAGAACAAACATCTAACAAAACTTTCTTTTCTTTTGACATAATTTTATTGCATCCCGATTCCAACTAAGCCTCAGGAATGGGGGGCCCAAACACCCCATGCAGTTTGTGGGCTGCGTATAGAGAACCAGGAATTTATTCTTAGGCTAATCTAATCAGAGTTGTTATTAGAGCAGTTGGTATGACACCAACACATACAAGTCTAATTATACAATTATTGCTACTAGAGTAAAAAATAAAATAGACGAGCTCTCTACTATCTGCCTCTTTCTCTAGCTTCTTAGATCTACTTCTCCTTGCTCCTCAGGGTGCTAGTTTTCTCCTAGAAGAGGGTGAAGGTTTACAGCAAGTCATCTCTGATGTCCTTCAATGAGTATGATGTTGATAGAGTTTCTTGCTGCTTGCTCTTGTTGCTGCTTGGCTTTATTTTCATGTATTTGCTAACAAAGTCTCAATACTTGTTCTTTCTTTATTTGTTCCCATTTTTTTTTGAGGGTTTTCCCAGCTCCCAATGTTGTGTTCCTTTACTGCACGTTTGACCATTTATGATTTGTGTTTGCAGCACTGGAGTCCCAGTATGATCTTATACCTCAATTGTTGACGCCTCTATAATTCTGTACTGCTTGGACTTTTGGGAGCTTCTGTTACAAACCCATGTTCAATAACCTTCAATAAGCTTCAAGCCTCTTCATAACATAACTACTGGGTTATTAGCACAACCTACTCATATCTTTGTCTTAGGGTCATTGAATTTTCACTGTACAAAAACAATTATACCTTAGAAGGTTTGTTTACCTATGGATGCATATGATGTAATGTGTTGGAATTACTTGTTAATATCTGTTAGTAACAGCAGTATCACTAGTATGTTACCAAAATTCTTCACAGTAAAAGTTGAACGATGATAGATCTGAGAGAACCTTTGTAAAATAAAGTAGTCCAGAAGAATTTGCCTTTTAATTCCACCATAGGCTAAGATCTATGGACTATAATAAACCAGTACAGCAGATCCGACTGGTTATATTTGTCTCTGTTTAGGAACAGAGAATTGTGTCCATGGCTGTTATCCAAAAATAGTCACTTGTACAGGCTGAGACTGTTGGTGAGTGTAATCCAAGAGGCCCCATTAAGAACTGTGACCTTTAGCAAACAAGTGATTAGTACTTCTGTCTTCCCCTCAGTTTTATGACTGATGCCTGACTGCAGTAGCATGAACTTTGTAGTTGACTTAAAAGAATACAGGCAAAAACCCTTGTTAAATTATTTATATATATATATATATATGCATACATATATATATATATATATAAATCAGAATGAATCTGGGCATAATTAGAACGTTCTTCCAAATTAATGATATTTTCAATGCTCAGAGAGACCCTAAGAACCTCAGATTAGATGCTCAGAATAGTTGAAGTATTTCAGCTGACTCTGTTGATGCTAGTGAACTGTGATGCACATGAAAGGCAGTTTATTTGCCTGTACCACTTCTTACATTTCCAAATGCGGTCTCATCACTGACTTAAAAGGCGAAGTATTCCATTGCGAGAATGCAAATATATATATAAATTTTTGAGGATAACCAACTAGCATGACTGGGAAAGCTGCAACACAGCAAACCAGGTAACAAGAGCAAGTCACATTCACAGGAGTTCTGTTGGAACCAGATGTCCTCTTAATCACTGTGGGCAAGTAGTTCTGTTTGCTACTTTTAGGCTACTGAAATAGAAATTCTAAGCAAGAAAAGCCCCTCCCAGTTTATTTTAATAATAATAATCTACAAGGGCCTAGATCTCTCATTTTTCCCTGTTCAGACTTTTCTCTGTCTGTTATCTCGCAGTGCTCACCAGACTTTGTAGTACAGATGAACAGTCTTTGATTGTCTGCGCGTCACTAAGAAGGTCATAGAAAGTGCTCTTCATCTCATGGCCTGACAAATTGATTTTTTTTCTGCAGAGTACTGCTGCATCTTAAAGCTTGACGGTGCTGTGTTAATGTCACAGATTTATTTCCATTCTCTGTTCCTGAAGTGGAATTTGCAGTTTCTGAATTTTGTCTTTAAATTAGAGCCTTTTGAGAGAAAGGAACTTTCTTTACAATGGTAAGGGGAATATTGTATATGCTTTTTAATGATTAATCTCACTTTGACTTTTCCATAGGAACTGTTTGTATTATTTTCTTTCATTTTTGTAGTTTGAATTCCTGTTTTTTAAGTAATTTGCAATATCAAATTAAGTTTTTAAATTGTTTCCCTTAGTATATTCTTTTGATGCTTTTTATTTATTAGAGAAGCTGTTTAGATGATGGAAAGCTAAGCTGTACACCCTTGGCTTTGCTTTGACATGACTCTTCAAAAGTCGCGCCTGTTGGTACAGAAGTCTTTAAGCAATTCAAGTAATTTTTGAAAACACTAATCTGGTGGATGAATTAATGGATTTCTGTGTACAGTTTAGGTCTTTCCAAACAACATGAAAGAACTTCATTCGTCAAGCTAAGACAAATATCTAATTACCGTATTATTATGTTATGTCAAATTATCTTGTTGGAGAGGACATATTTAGGAGAACATATTACCAAAAGAGTTTTGGCTGTTGTATACAAATTTGCAAGAACAAATATGTGAACTGCTGATTATCCTTACTTATGGTTGTTATAGAAATCTTTACTGTTCATTTTGAGAGGCTCTTAAGTTTTGAAATTATGTTGACAGAATGACACATGAATCTGTATAACCATTTGCATTAGCCATTTCAATTTCTGGTCATCGTAAGCCTTGCATTTGTGCAGACATGACCCTTTTGGACTGGTCTGGACCAGTATTTCTATAACTCTGTGACCAACTGATCCATATAAATATCCAGGCCAGTGTATGCTTGACGTTGCCACTGCTTCAGATCTTGTGCTTACGAGCTGCTGCTAAGTCCTAAACCCGCTAGAAAATATGTTGGTGCTTTTCTACATACGCTGTGTGCTTAACTCTGGTTCGGTACGAATAACCACTCTGTATTGGTCCGAGGAAGTTGTCTGAGGCCTGTTACAAGGCAGGCCCCGCTTCCCAACGGAGTGAAGCCTTCAGCGCCCCCGTGACGCCGGGGCAGCGGGGCTGCCCTCTCCTCTCGCAGCGCTTTCCTGCGGCTCCGCGAAGGCGAACGGGATGCAGTTTGTCTCTTGATCCACCAGCGAGCGGGTGCACTTTACAGTGCTGCCTTTTACTCTGGTCAGGTTTGAAACCTCCTCTTGCAGTGCAGAGCGTTCTGCGTACGAGCAACACAGGTTTGCAAGCTGAAGCAGGCATGAACCTAATGGATACAGCAGCTAAAGGTCTGGGTTTGAAGATTCATTAGTTTCCTTCTGAAATGCTTTCTGCATGTAAAGAGGTGGTGAAGCTGATGCACCAGAGGCAGAAATTCAGAAATTGCTCATGCTTTTCATTTTTACCCCAGTCTGTCTGTGATATTTACTGAAAAGTTTTTAAGCAATTTTTTTTTTGAACCCTGGAGGCAGCATCATGCAACTGCCTAACACTAGAATCAAATCTTGTTCACTTTTCTTTTTCCCAACTGCTTTGTGTCAGTATTTTGTAAACTAACAGATATAAATTTTGCTCTGAACAAAAAGTCCTGTTCCATCTCCCTCCTGCCCCCCCCCCCACACAAATTGACTTTTTAATGGAATTGGGCTTTGTTTATTGGGTATAAAATCTATTTTATTGATGATAATTTTCACGGATGCCTCTATTTCGCGTGTGGTAGCATTTGCCATTTGATGACTTTCTTGCAGGTGTACTCATTAGCATTTTAAATTAGTGGTTGATGCCATTTTAATCTATCAGTGTGGTGATCTTGGGCCATGCAGCATTTATATTTAACTACTTGCTTTGCCACTGATAAGGTTCTGTTGGCTCCACTGCTTACCTGCGCATTAGTCTATTGATCTCTCTGGTTATCTTGCATCTTGTACTCTTGTATTTGAGTCAATTTATTCCAAGGACACAGAGTACTTTGCAAGTCATTTAAACACACAGCAGGGAGATTATGTATCTGATAGTTTTATCATCGATTTTTATAGATGTTTGAGGTACGCGACTAAAATCTAGATCTTGGTAAACGGATGCATTTGAAGAGATGAGCTTTATATTCGGAGTGACAATGAACAGGTTTTTTACTCAGTTTCTGAAAACATTGGAATAGTTTTTTTTTTTTTTTTTAAGCCGCAAATGACTGAGCATAATACTTTTTGAGTACTGCCTTTGAGATCTAGAATGTTGAAATTTTCTGGGTTTTGGGATTCTCAACATCTAGTCTGTTTTGTTGTATGTCAACCAGAGATCTAAAAAACAGGCCTATCTAAAATAATGAGTTGCTCTCAGAGCGATGGTGCCTTTCCTTTTCATTTAGGTTTCATAGGACTTGCGTAGGAGCTACCCTCAGGCTTCTGTTTGCTGTATAGTTGTTCTGCTGTACTTTAGTGTTGGGCAATGCCATCCACTTGCTCATAAGTTTTCTGCAGAAGCTTGTTTGTTTTTTGTTTCAGGGTAACTTGCCAAATTGATCTACACCTTGTTCAGTTATCCAGACGTGATTCTACACTGCAAAGTGGAATGAACTCCTAAAAAGCAAATGCGTTTGGAAATGGAGAGCTTATGATATCTATGTGAAGTAGGGGACGTGTTGCTGAAGGGTTGATAGGAACATTCTGAAAATTTGGAATTATTCTTCAGCAAACCTGCATTGTGGCAGGGGGAAAGAGAAGGGAAAGATGATTTAATTTGCAAGCCCAGACATAAGTTACCTCTCCAGTTTATTGTGATGCAACTGAAAATGTTCTGTACGTAAAAGCTACTGCTAAGTTTCAGGGAAGTTTTTGTCTTCTGATCCCTTCCTGTGAGGCCTTAAAAAATCTCTCTAAAAATCTAGTGTCTTGTGGCTTCTTATTACCCAAAGTGTACTACTTTGGTTGCTGCCTTATCCTTCCTCTCGTCTTGCTGTTTCTTGCCATGCTCCCAATATGTAAGCTCTGCTAATTAAAGAAGCTGGATGTCTAAATTTCTCAATATGTGCGTGAGGTTCTTGTAAATCAACTGGTAAATAATAGTGTATTCTGAGCTCTTGGAATATATTTTTCATCAGGAGAATGTGCTCTGCTTGCATGCTTATGCAGAACTGGGAACAAATCACCTTCTTAAAATGTGAAAGTGCCTGCAGCAATGAAGTGACATGGTAGTGTCATGAGAGTATAGGATGTGCAGGTGTTTGGCTTGCAACCCTATCACCTGAGATATGCCATTTGAGATCGGTGCACTAGTTGGGAAATGTTAAAATTATCATTTTCCCACCCCTTTCCTTATGCTGTTGTATTCTTTAGAACCATGCATTTTGAAGAGGAGAGATGAGAGGAGATGCACTAAAAGTAGAGAAAATAATACATTGGAAAAGTCCACTTGTCTTGAAATTACAGACTGGAAATATCAAAAATTATTGGAAATAACAAAAATTACTGTATATAGAAAAAGCGAATGTGACTTTTTCAGTATTTTTACAAAATAGTTGACCTACCGTTTCTGGGTGAAGGAAAAGGTATGGCTTGCAGCAACGTTAATGCTGGCAGTCCATGACATCATCATTCTGATAGATCAAGAACTGCTTTTAGTTATGTTCAGCAGGATGTTTAATGACTCTGAAAACAGTAGAACAACTAGATAAAGAACCAAAGCTTGTCTGAATGTCTTAATCCTGCTTAATGAGACTTGAGATTTCCGACACATTTTATAACCAGATTAAAATTGTTTGCGGTTTTACAGTTCAGTACCACTGCTTGTAGTCAAAAGATCGTGGAAAGGTTGGTTGAAAGAAACATCTGGAGATGATCTAGTGCAGTGTCCAGCTGAAAGCAAGACTACTGCCATCGTTGGGTCCGTTCAGCTGTATTTGCCCCCTGATGTTCTTCACAAGCAGTGATCAGCAAGGGAGAATCACAGAGAAGCTAAGAATAGAAATAGAAAAGCAAGACAAATGTTATGAATTTGTATGAGTTTTCTTTGTTGAACTGTTTGGGTTGATGAGAAAATCTGAGGCATCTTTTTAGTATAAGAAATCTCAGAATTACTTTTCTTTGCAATATTGAAGCATTTAGATGCGTCAGCAGAAAATGCTGTTTATTCAGTGTGTTGAAATTGTCTTTAGAGTTAAAAGCAATAATGTTAACTTTCAGTGAATGAAATAAACGTTATCAGTTTGTTTCATATAGAAATATTTGTGTGTTAATACTGATTTTATAAAGTACTTTTATTTCTGGCAAGTTATTCTAAGAAGAGTGACTGTAGTGTAGATGTGTGTGTGTGTGTAGCCTGAACTGTGAGGGCTGTTTCTGCACGGCCTTTCTTTTTAACCTTGAGAATACCTGATAGTCTCTCTGTGTCTTAGGTTCTCACCTATAAAATGGAAATAACATCAGTTCTGATTTTTTTTAACTAGACTGTAAAATGTTTAGAAACTACTGTGTTGGAATAGCTCAGATGTATATAAACAATCAGATAATATATTTGTTTTAAAATCTACATGCCCTGAAAAATTGAAGGAAAATCTGCTACCAATTTCGCAATAGCATGATTAATAGTAGGATATTAATAGATATAGATCCCCTTGTGCTATATACGGTAATCCTCTTCAAATCAGGATGGTGAATTCAGGTTTAAATCTAACTTGAAAAGCCTAATTTTAGTTTTTATTGAAGAGTCTGTGTGTGTGTGTCTCCGTGTTAACTTGTGAATTATAATGTTAGTTGCAAATGTGGATTATTATTATTAGTACAGTCCTAGGATCTGTGAGAACGCGCGCAACGGAGAGTCGTGTCTGCCTAGTGAAGTGAGGAGCTCCAGCCTGCCTGTGACAGCCTAACTCCTCTTAGCTAGAACTAGGAGTTATGTCTGCATGAACCAGCCGAAGATGAACAGCAGCTATTTTACTAGCTCTGCTGTCTGCTTCCTGAGTGACAGAAGAAGGCAGCCTTCCAGGCCCGGAGCTCCACAATCAATAAACCTTCCTCTTCTGTCACCAGCTAAGATGGGCTCAAGAAGTGTGAAAGCAGAGACATAGAGCATAGTGCGCTCTCCAAATATAGGTTATATGCAAAACGTGCCTAGATGAAAGGAAAAAAACATGGACAGTTACTTGCCTGTAAGACAAACCTACTATGAGAACAACTCTTCCGAAACTTCAGTGTTCTTTTAAGGAAGGCAAAGACTGATTTATAGTGTATTTGATTAGTTAACATCTCATTATGTTCTCTGTGGGGTCAGTTCCAGCTGACAGAACTGTTCCTGATATACCTCTTGTAGAATATGCTTGGAAGGGTGCTGCTGCACAGCTCATAGATTAACCATGTACTTCATTTTTTTGGCACATTTTCTACTTTGTACTAAAATGCTGACAAATCTTGGCTTTTACCCCTAATGCTTCACTCTAGCTCAAGGATCTCTGGGGAAACCAATGCAATGCCAAATATTTCATAGGCTCAAAAGCTTACTGCTCTATTTCCTGGCTTGCATAAAGGTGTAAGAGACTGCGCTGCTCTCAAGGTACTCTTAATGAGCTAGCTGCCAGCACCCCTGATGGGAGCCATCTGTGGAAGGCAGGATTCAGGTGTGCTGGCCTCTCTTTAATCAACACTCTGCTGGGCAGGCTGCAGGGATGGGATGATAAAGCACTTCCTTTGGCTACACCAACTCTGCTTCCTCTTCATCCAGCGACAGGGCTATCTTTTTCATAACACTCCGTAATAGACCCTTTCTAAATCAAAACCTTGTGTATGGTGAAACTTTGGCTTTTGTTGTTCTCACATCACCATAGTCCCTTCATCTGAAGGAGTTATCAGAGTTCTAAGTTTATGATGACCTCTCTGGTAAGGTAGAAGTTGATGTTGTGAATTCACGTAGGTGTACCTTTGAGCCCTGATTTTTCAAAGAAATGGATTTCATAAACAGCTGTGAAATTTAATCTGTTGGCCAAGTCATATGCAGTATACTAAATACTTATTAAGGATAAGCTGTTTCTACTTTTAGCACAAAACATTAAATGGCAGATGCCCACAATTCTAATACCAGATGCCACTGATGAAAAGGATTTGTGACCTAAATACTTCTAAAGAATTTCTCCCTTAAATGTAAATTCACAGTAGCAAATGGTTTAACTGATCTAGGTAACTGGAGTGGTCTTTTTTTAAAATCTCTCTCTGCTCATGTGAGGACAGGTATGTGACCTGTTGTTGGTTTGCATGAATTAGCAAATGCCTTGCTCCTTTGAGAGGAAAGAAATCTAATAAACACAGGGCCACTTTGTTTAGTGAAATCAGTTAAAACTTACATTGATTTCAGTGTAGCCTCCTATAAGCCAATGCTTTAACTAGGATTTGAAAGCGCTATAAGAGGTATATTGTTTTTTCTTCCCCAAAGAAGGAATTCTTCTCAGGTTTCTTGGGTAACTTCCAGTTGCATGGCGGTAATATCTCCAGTGAAAGGGGATGTATCACTACAAATGCATGCAGAGAGATTAGATTTTTTTGGGAGGAGGGAGAAGGATGTGGAGAGGGTTCCTTCCAAACCAACTACGAGTCCTAAGCTTGCTGCAGCATTAGAGGATGCTCTTTGTGCTAGGTCGTGCATAAGGTCCGATTAGACTCTCTTAACCTCTTGAAACTTCCCGCTAAAGAATGCAAACAAAAATGCAACCTCCTTTGCAATTCTAAGACCTTGGTAGAAGAGATTCCCTTTGTTTCTGAATGAGTTGTCAGTTTTGCCAGTGCATCTTCTGTTTTTCTTCTAGTATTTTTTTCCCTTTAACAGACACCAGGATTTCCTAACACTCCATATTTATTTTTTATTTTTTCTGTACGATCCTGTATATGCCTTCAAGGGGCATTTGAGGAAGGGAGCAAGATGTCCGTAACTGTGGCGGATTCCAGTTGCTCATGCTGGTGAGGTGACTGTACGCTTGTCACCTGGCCGTGGCCTCCGAGGCTTTCGGGAAGGTGCTTCTGCTCACTCTCCTGCTGTTGGCCTCCCTTGGGTTCCTCAGCTCAGCCAAAGCCGCCTGAACAGGTAACTCCAGCCTGGTGAAGTTCAGTATCTACCCATTCCTGCCCACCCATTCAAACCCTAGCTAGCAGGGCAACCTTCCTGTAGTTCTGTAGTCTGCTCTGGGCTGCGTGGGGAAATGACTGGTTGCCCCTTGTACAATTGTGGGTTTTTTGGCTAGGTTGGTGGTTGAATAACTTGTGATGTTCTCTCTCTCAAATTTCAATTAGACCTTCTCTTTTCCAGCAGTCATGTTCGTATCTTACAAACAAACAAACAAAAAAAGAATGGAAGTGATGCCTTACTACATACTTAGCATATGTCTGTGTATGTTTTAAGCTAAAATCAATCTTGAATCTTAAATACCTTTGCCACACTTTTTTCTTTATTTTTCTCCCAACAATTGCTTTTTCATTTATTATTTCTGTTGCTGCCTTTCAAGTGTTTTTGTCTTCTCTGTGTTTACTTTCTCCTTTCCCATTGATTCTGTTTGTTCTATTGATGCTGGCAGACCATTCACTGATGATGGATAGTAAATGCTTTGCTGGAAGTGCTCAGATTTTGCAGATGGTCTAATCTAGAAATTCCAAACTGTGATGTCTTGGTTCAGGTTTATTTACAGTGCATTTAGACAGATAAAGTGAAAGTTTGATCTATCATTATAGTAAACCATATCCCTTATTTTTAGTTATTAGTCAGAAGTTCATATGGAAAATTGGCTGTAATAGAAAGTATATTATTGATAAAGTGAATATTTAATCTGAATTTTAGTGGAACAGAGTTGTAAGGGAAGTTCAAAACACAAGTAGAACTTTTTTTTTTTTTTAAAGAATATTAATTTTAGAAGATAATGTTGTTGTAGTAGTCATGCTATCACTAGAACATATTCTGTATTCTAAAATTAGGTGGTATTTGAACTTTTCTATCACACATAGGGATAGTTTTGATTTACAGATAGGAAAGCAGAAGGAATGCTATTTGGTGGAATTTGAGGGGAAACCTGTACATCTGTTTCTTGACAGCAAAGCTGGATTATTTTCCTTAAGTCTTTTGAATGCAAAAAAGATACACAAACATGGCTGAAGCAAAATCATTTGAAAATGTGTGCTCATTTATGGAAAGTGTTTTGTTCTTTTTGCCTTGCACATTCCAAAAAAATGAATGGCAGTTCGTCAAAGTCAACTACCCCCCTACAGTAGGGAAAAAAGAAAGTACATGAAAATGTCAGCAACAAACAAAACACCGTGTTCTGGTCTATTAATGGGTTAAATACATGTTTCCTTCTCTCTGTAGCTTCTAATAGAAAGGGAACAATAATTTAAAGCTGTAGTAAGCAGTAGAAATGATCGGAGCTTGTGCTGTGGGCAGTGGTCAATAAAGTAACTTCTGTGGTCTACTGAAATCACAGAGTTTAGTAGGAACCTGGTTAAATTGTCTCAGAAGTTCATGATGCATCACGATGTGAAGAAGAAGTTGCTCTGATGCCTGTGTATTGTAGCAGGACAGCTCCTCTTCCAAAATATTCTCTTGATCAGGAATGCAATTAAATAGATGAGATAAAAATTCTTTTAAGTGATGGCACGGATGGACAGGGATTGTTTTAGACTATTTGGAGAAGTTAAAGTTGACTTATCCCCAATGCATGTTTTGGTAAGGTCAGGATTCTTTCGCAATGAGATTTTTGAAGAGAGTAAATCTCTGGAAATTTCAAATTAAGATGAAAAATAAGGGCTAGAGATGTTCCTCTCTTGGATACTCATCAGTGCAAGAAGTTTCCAATATGTTTACGAATATTTACTTCTTAGTGGAGAGAAGTCATGTTTTTTTTTTTTTAAATGTATCCTCTAAAGCATTGCGTTGTGGCTTTCAGTTCAGAGATCATTTAGAAAAAGATCTTCCTGAGGCCTGTAAACATAACAACTAGGCAAAACCTGGGGAAGAAGTATTGGAAACTCATCTGCATGATTTTTGCGTGTGAACAGCACGTGTCTGTGAAAGGACAATACAGTATGGTGTGTAATATTGTGTTCAGTTGCCTACCCTAGTCTTGGAAAATCTCTATATTAAGGAATTAACTTTTCACACCTCCAAGCATAATTTATATAGGAAAATGGATAACTAACCATAAATAAAAGTCAATAATTCATACGTCCTTTAAGAGCATGGTATGCTTTCATTTCTTTTTGCGTATGCAGTTCTTTGTATAGACTGATAGAACTGATACAAATAGTTTACACTTAGATGCTTAAGCGGTACTCTAAGCATTTCAAATAATAGAATTTCATACTGAAACTTACTTTTCCTAACACTTTTTTTTTTTTTCCGAAAGCAAGTTTATACAGTTGATTACTTGTACCAACTCTTGTACTTGTAACAGCTCTTGAAAGTGGGATCACTGAGAATAGGAGAAATATGGCCAGTTCTCACTGCATTTCCAGCTAATCCGAGAGAGGACTGTCAAGGCTACCCTAGTGTAATAGGGTGTTTTTCAATAGTGTCAGTTTGGACAATTGCTGCAGCAGGTGAACAAACACCGACAGGCCTGTTTTGGCAGTTGTGGCTGTACATACAGTTACACAAGCACCCCTACGTAAAATAAATGTGAAAGATTAAGTGATATAACAGGAGATTTGAAGACAACATTTATGCTGTTACTGCAAACATTCATGCCTTGAAAGAAAGGGAGAATATCTTTCCCAAAGAATATAGTGGTAAGCACAGCAGTCAGATGAGTGTCTCTATTGATTTATGGGTACATGGTTCCCATTACCAGTGTCTAAGTACATGATTTATTGCTTACCTATGTAAAGTACAAGACACGATGGAATAAGAGCAATGAAGGCTCTTATTCAGTTCATCTCAGTGTAGCAAATGCATTTAAAAAAAAATTATGATGTGATATATTGGCCTTCTTCCTGGGGAACTTAAAAATTTCTTTATGTAACTTTTCTGTTTATAAGAACCCACCACTTTGCTCCTTTCTATAAATCTGTTTTCCACTAAGAATTAAGGGTAGTTTTATGTTTGAGAAAAACCTCTCCATGCTGGAAGCTTTGCTGTGAAACTTAGTCAAGATACGAACTAAATCCTTTTGATGAGACTTGCTTCTGTCCTGTGCAGCCTACCTGCCTGCACGGGGCTTGCAACTTGTGAAGAAGAGCTCACTTTTTCATACATAGAAAATATGTGAAATCTTAGAACTCCAGAAATGACCACAATACTTGGCTCGTATCACCACCTCAAATATGAGACGTTTGTCTTCAAAGCCAGTGAAGGTAGAAGCAGTCTCAGTGACGTGTCATAGGGATGCCTATATCGTACAGAAATTATCTGTTTATACACATATGATGTAATTTGGCTTTTCTTTTTTTATATATATTAAGTTGGAAATTTCTGAATAAGTCCTTTGACTCCGATATTCATGCATTCTGCAGAAAGGTATTTTGTTTTGTTCTCTTGCTATTAGTTATCAAGCTAGAAAGTTGGTTTGGAGCAGGAAAAAGAGTTAAATAATTCTCCCCTCTTGCCCTGCTGTAGAAGCTCGTGTCTGTGCATTTGCACATAGCAATGAATGAGCAGCTTAACAGCTGGCCTTCCATAGGCCTCGTGTGCACCTCCCCTTAAGGGAACAAACATAGGGAAGCTAATGACAACTCTCGGTTATATGGAACTTAGTTGGGTTTCTAAGCTGTCCGTGCTACATCTGTTTGCATGAATTGATACCAAAAAACACCCAAACCACTTTCAATTCTGAAATAGTTTTTTAAAATAAATTATTTTCATTCAACTCTGAACTCTCAAGCAGGTGATGAAAGTAGAAAATTGGTGAGTCCTACAGAGATGTCTTTTTTGTGATTGTGGTTATGCCTATTCCTTAACCTTAAGAGACTGACTGCCTGGATTGAGATTTTACGAATTGTGTCAAATTTTCAGACAGCGCAAGGTCCATTTGTCAGTATATCCAGGCCTCAGAGAGGGTAACTTCACTGATGGAGACAGCTGCAGACTCTAGAGCACCTTTCTGGCTCGGTTGACCGGACATTCCTTTTTGGAAGTCAGAACTAGCTTCCTCTACGGAAGGGCCTCTTGCCATTTCAGTCTTTGTACCGCAATGCACGCTGGCAGCTGGGTCTTTCATTAAACTAAGCAATTAGAAAATTTGTAGGCCGTTTTAAAATCTGTTATATTCCAGATGCCACAGCATGCAGTGGTTAAAAAGTGTCCTAGCTGTAAACTTGTTTGTGAGCATTGATAATTTTATCATGCAGAAAATACAGTAAAAGTACAAAAGCATGTTTCAAAGGTAAATATGGATTGATATGACCTAGTAAGTGTATGGGAAGCATAAAAGCATAAAAACTAATTTGTCAAAAAAAAAAAGGTCTGAAATGTTTGATTTCCCCTCCCCCTCCCTGCCCTTGTGCCAACTCTGCCTTCTTTCATGAGACGGGTTGTGCTGCGATACTCGCTTTAAATCATTTCCTAAATATCTCTGTTGCCATGGCAGCAGCTGCTGCTGCTGATGGCATTTACATGCAAAGCACTCCAGTGAGGAGATTTACAGAAAAGTCATTGAACATGGTCAAGTTTGTCAGCATTTTCATAGCTCACCCACAAAGCAGTTCATTACGCAGCGCGCTCTGCTCGAAACCAGGGGATCTGTTACAACTGGCGCAGCTTGAAATGTAACAGAGGACAGGGAAAGGCCCAAGCTGTCTAGCGTAGGGTCTTGGCTCGTTTCTTTAACCCTGGCAGGATCGCGTTTCTTTACAGCACAAAGACCTTTCGAGTTTGGTGTTTCTCCCGATCAGTAGTTACGTGCCATGTCGTTTTGTGATTCTGCTTACAGAGCAGAGCTGAGCTGTTTCAAAGCACAGCTCCTCTTTTAAATTGTCAAGACCCTCCTCGTACACTAGTTAAAAAACAAACAAACAAACAAAAAAACTTTGCTTTGGAAAACACTACAGGGCTTCTAATCTCACACCCTGAGACCCACTAGCTGGAGAGAAGCCCAAACATTGTTAAGTTGGCTTGACTCCCAGCAGTGTTTTCATATACAGACTGAAGGGACTATGAATGGCCAAAAGGGTGGTTGATCCCTGTTTCTTCTGAAACATTGCAATGAAATTATATTTTTTTTCCTGACCTGTAATAGTGAATTTTGTAACTCCAGAGACAATATTGGTCTCTGGCAAACAAACTCTTGTACATCAGACATTGAATGACCATGATGAAATGGAAGAAAACCTAGAATGGATTTGAAGAGCCATACAAATTAAGCGCTTGTGCCACGCTTAACAATTGACATCTGGTTGCTTTCTCCGAGACGTTCTTTAGTTCACTGTTTAAGACATACAGTCAGTAAATGATTGAGCCTTGAAGCATGCCTGTGAAGTAGGTATCTATCCTCATGCTGTGGACAAGAAGCAGTGTAGGTGTATCTTTCAGAAAAAGACTTCTCTGCGCTCTACACCAGAGCAGAGAAGAAAGCTGAGGCATATCTGTCTTCTCCCAGTAACTGGAAGCTCCTCCTGATCTCCCTTCCTGTTGAGGCAGGGTTGTTCACTGCGGTTGCTTGAGTCGGATGGGGCAGGCTGCAGATGAGCAAGCAATCCCCCCTTTCTACAGTTTTTGTAAAAGCTTCATCCAAAAGGATGGGCTCCAGAAGTGCAGGAGTGCAACACAGGCCAAGAAGCATTCATATTGTGATGTTGCTTGAGCTACCAAGCAAACAAACAAAAAGAGCAGCTGATAAAGATTCTGAATGTATTAATTAAATTCTCAACAAAGAGCGACAAAGCCCATACGGCCCTGTACAAGTTGAGCATTAATCATTCCTCATTGTAGTTACTAACGCACGAGTTGCATGAGATGCTCCATTTTCTCTGGTTTCGTGACTTATGTAAGCCCCTTTTCTGTGGACGTTCATAAAAATAATGTTTATAGGTATTCTTCAGCAGGGAAGCAAATGTTCCTTTATCTTCGGCCATAATACAAGACTAGAGAGAATAAAGCATAGATTGCATCTATCCGTGTTAATTTTCTCTTAATCAGTGCTTTCTGGAAACAAAGGAAGATTTTAACTGTTCTACAAGCCATGGAATAAAAATCAAACTTTAAAAGTTTTCTTTTCAAATTTTAAGTGTGGTTATTGCACTATCGTGATTTGAAATTCAGTTTTGACTTTAAAATGAAACCCAGCAAGGGGTATATGACACCTTTCTTGAGGTTTTGTTGGATTCTTAAAAATCGTAACATCCAAAGAGCTTTGAGAAAATCAGATTGCATGTAGTCAAGTTCCTGTAGTGGTTCTGGTATTCTTACTATGTTCATTGTGAAAGATCTGAGATTTTATCTCTCTTTTTCTTCGTTGCTTATCCACCCTTGTTTCCTGTTTACCATAACTTATGTAGTCACATTTTCAAGAGAAGGATAAAAAGTAATTTCAGGTATCTCAAATGTACGGTGGGTTTCTCTATTTGTTTAAAATCTCTGTGATAGAAAGTGTGGTTAACTTTGCAGAGTAGGGAGTAACACATAGCATACTTTGAAGGACAGGATTAAGTTGTTACCTTTTCTGTGTATATAATCCTGGAGATAAATGTGACCAATGTTAACATTGCTTGCATGCAATCCAGAAAGAATAGCTAGTAATGAAAGTTTATTCTCAGAAGCCAAATCTTCTTTTACCTTGATGCTCCCAAAAATCAATCATCATACAGCTTTATGCTGAATCAAATTCTGATTGTATTCTTAGACCTGTATTATATATATAAAAAACACAGAAGAGAACTAAAATATAAAAGGAGTATGTGCAGCTTAGCTGAAGACAAGTAGGATTAAAACCTTAAAAGTGCATTTCCCCATGGAATTGTTTGTCACAAACAGCAGCGCATCAGTGAGACTCAGTGGAAGGAGAAGGTGAAAAAATTAATGCCTACATAAACATGTCTTTTATTTTCCACTACTAATATGGAAAGGCCATATGCACAAGCCACTTCCTTAAAGAGAGGTGCAACACACTCAGGGAGCCCTGAAATTGTTTCACTGCTTTGTTTTCCACTATGCAGCTTCATTGTATGATGAGCTGTGATGCCACAAAATAGCCCAGCAAGCTAAGAGTTTCACTAGTATTTCTCTACGTCTGTTACGGATGTGTGGATATCTCCAACTGCTTTTCTGTGAAGCCTGTCAGTATACTCTGCTTAAAAGCTGCATCCTGAAGAGTTTTGGTAGGAAATGTGTATTTGGAAGTTACTGTAATACCTGGTTTTGGCTGGGAGTGGAAGAGCAGGTAAGGAGATAAGGCAGTGTTATGCTAAAGAGGTCACATTCTTGGTCATCAGGTCATGGCAGAGACCTATTTATAGTCCTGGGCAGACGTATTTTAGCTTACGTAATTGAATTAGAGTTTCATATGAAAACAGGCACACTGTCAGAAAGGCAGCAGGGAAAAAAATGAGAAAATGCAGCAAGCAAATAATTGTTTCTGTAAATTTACAGACTCCAGAAACTGTTGCTTTTTAGCATCTGCCTTCTCTATTTTTAAACTATTGCTGATTCAATGGGCCTGCTTATGGGAAGTGTGTTCAAAATTCCATATCACCATCATTGATTCTCCAGGAGGCAATGCTCGATTAAGATAAAAATTCATGTCCAGATTGGCACCCAGGGTTGGCACTCTTCTGGGGAGAATTATGGTATAATCTGACAAATCTGTACGGGCAGTACGAAAATAGGAAGAAGGAAGGACCTGAAATCTATAGGTGTTTCTCCAGTGAAAACAGACCAGTTGGACTAGAATGCCAATTCTGGCCAAATTGCTGCAAGCAGGAGCTCTTTGAAGTTGGTTTATCCTAGTATCTGACATGCCAGGTTTTATGTCAATAAAGTCAGTCCAGATTGACTTTAGAGGAACCTGTCTTTTTATTCTGATGGAAGGAATTTAGGGAGCCTGCAAAATGGGGATTATTAGAGCCTTGGACATATTGTTGTTCCACATGTCCCTTTGCATGTGTTTTCCAGCCACACTCCACATGGGGCTCTGCGCTTTATCACTGCTCTAACCCTAGTTAAAGTGGTGATGTGGACCTTGTCCCTTTAGGCCAATGGAGGACTGGGAGACAAAAGTTGCTGTATGGGCAGACATATTGTTGTCCCACATGTCCCTTTGCATGTGCTTTGCAGCCGCACTCCACATGAGGCTCTGCGCTTTATCACTGCTCTAACCCTAACCCTAACCCTCACCCTAGCAAAGCGGGTGACATGGACGAGTACTCACCAGGGCAAAGGAAGCCTGAGAGACAAAAGTTGCCGTACAGGCAGACTCTCTGTTGCCCCGCAGAGGGGAGCTGGAAAACACATGCCAAAGGACATGTCATTCTTATCTTTAGAATAAGCTTGTGATGTACAAACGTGCCACTGGCCAGGAGCTCTACATTACACTTCTGCGCTCATTTTGAGTCTGTGTAGTAGTATAAAGTGAATTTGGCCTGAGAGTACAAACAGCTATCTATGTAGCAAATAACTGATTTTTAAAAAAAGACATCTGACCTTATCCAAAGCATGTAATTGTGTGAAACCTTGCATCACTCTGGAGTTTTTTAACAGCTGTTAATGTCTGTGAAGCCTTTTTGCACATTAAGTAGAGACACTAGAGAAAAGAAGAAAAGTGATTTGTAACTTCAATAGTACCATCTTTTTTTTTGAGATGGAAGAAGGGAAGATACTTAAATACTTATATGACAGTAGCAATGAGTTTCTTTTCTGAAAATTGAATTTCCTCACTTATCGAGTGTATGGTGAGAGCAAGACAAATGGCAGAGCTTGATACCAGAAAAAGCTACAGATAAGAAGGCATCCATTCCATACTTTTTATCCTAAAAGCAGAGAAGCTGTGATTAAACTCTTGCCTAAGCTATGGATGACCCAGTTAAAGCTTGTTTCATAACAGAAACTGTAACTTTAATCAAACCTGGCTATAAAATCTAATTATAATTCAATGTGTATATGAAAATGTATTTGTACTTAGCTGGGGACAGCAAGTTGCAAGTTCCTGTACACAATCATATTTCTATTTTAGTAGCAATATGATATCACACAGTTCCTTGTCTGCTTTGTACTATATTCGATTAAAAGAAAAAAACACTACATAAGTCATCTTCTGTTTTACCTTGTCATAAAGGTGTTGTTAGCATCTTCCTCTTTGCAAAGAACTGATTTTCTTCAAGATATGCAATCTAGTGCTTCTTGAAGCATATTTTAGCTTTGCAAGCAAGGATTTCCAATTATTAAAATAAATCGGAACGGAATGAATTGGAGGTCTAAATAATTTGCCACACTTTTCTCAGTGTGGAATGGAATAAAGAAGTAGTGATTATCTGAAGTTAGCTAAGAATTTTGAAAGAAGCTTTTTTTTTTTTAAATAAAACAATATGAAAAGCAGTGGACATGATGTTGTCTTGGAGTTAAGTGGTGGAATGGAAATGGAAATTTCCAGTCTCATCCTGGAAAAAGAAAAGTAGGTTGCTTAAGTGATTAGAGTTCTAGGTTCTGATCTTAGTCCTTTCCCCACTTGTTTTGCCGGCTTCCTGGAGCAGTCTTCGGTATTCCTTGCATTTGCTGTTCACTGAAAGAAACTGATGTTAGCTCTCAATATAGCTTAAAAGTAATGGGTATAGCAACCATCTTTTCGTTGCAGGTAATGTGAGAAACTGTTACATTCAGCCAGAGAGCTGCGTCAAGTGCAGGCTCCAAATAATACACAGAAAATACCCCCCCAAAAACCCTGCCAGAAGTGTGTGTGTGTGGTGTTTTTGTTGTTGTTGTTTGTTTTTTTTAATTTTGTCAATCAATGAAAGAGTCGAAGAGAAGACTGAGACGTCATGGAGAGTGGAGTCAATGGGGTGGGTGCACAGAGAGTGTATGAGCTGAGAGCTTAAGGAAGGGTAACTATCTTCTGGGTATTTTGGTTTTGCTTTGCTTTTTGGTCTTCCTGCTTTCAGAGGAATTGAATTCTTTCCAAGCAGGACTCCATCCATTATTTGCAAGTCCATTTTTTCACGTTGTCAGCAACAATACGGATGTTTCCAAATGGTAGCCAGCTGATCAGTGAAAAATAGTGCACTTGTCACTGTGATAAAAGATACTTTGTAAACATACTCCCTTGATTATTTTGTGTAAAAGCCAAGTTGTCTGGATGTTTTCTTGGTGAGGAAGAAGCTATGCTTTGTGCATATGATCCCTATGGAGGACATGCCTGGAAGAGGGATGGATCACTGGGGTTGTCAGTGTGTGATTGCTACGTTAGGTCTATCACTTGTGGTGTATGTGTTGTGACTGGGAGGTTGAAGAGGATCCTTAAGTCTGTCCTGAAATACAGAATGGTTTGAATTGTCCTGTGGTAGATGTAGCGTTATTCCAGTTTTTCTCATCTGTAGAGATCTTGAACCGAGAATATAATCTTAAATAATGTCACTGTTATCCCGTGGTTCAGATTGGCTCACTGCAAATAGAGTTATACTAATCATGGTGACAGCCTTTAAATTCATTGTTACACTTTTATAAGTGCTTCCTTTCTCCTGTGCTGGTGAATCTCAAGTATCTCCAAAGCAGCAAATAAAAAATTGAAACTGATTTAATGTCAGTGGTCCCAGCTCCTAGATAGGTCTGTGGTCCTAAAATCCTTAAAAAGTCGTTCTCCTTATTTTCATATATATGGTCCTAAAATCCTTAAAAAGCCGTTCTCCTTATATATATATATATATATATATATATATATGTAGGTATGTGTGTATATATTATATCTGTGTGTGTGTATTTATCTGTATAGATATAAACTTAACAGATATATTCTCTTTAGAATCTAAGAAATATATTTAATAAGTTCAGCCATTAGTAGCTGAATTGGTGGGTCATACGCTTGCAGCTGAAGGCATCAGTATCATTTCATTTACACTGCTACTTATTTGAAGAAATACAGCTGTTCAAAGAAGAAAAAGGCTGTTCCTATCTCATTCTACAGTGCCTTGCTTGATTTGGGAAGTTGCTTCTGTTAGCTTAGTGTAATTAGGAACTTACTTTTTTGTAGTTTTTTAAAAATAAACCAGCAGAAATAACAGATGTTACACAAGAGTATTTGCTGGGTGACTTGCTGTACCACTCAACACGTGCCAGCACGCAGTAGAGCAGCTCACAAACCAGTAAGATCAAACAATCTGGAAAATGTTTTGTACTCTGAGTTTGCAGTTTGGATTTTTTAGTAATGCCTAAAGGGCAGGTGTCAAAGTTAAGACAAAGAGCTTGCTGCTATTACAGCATTCAGCATACTGATTGAAATATTTCTTTAAGGATTACTTTTTTGTCTCCAGAAAAAAATAAACACAGATATGATGAGCAAAAGATGCTCATTCAATAGTGTTTGTTATTTCTGTGCTTATTTCTTATTTATATGAGTACACAGATAGGAAGGAGGTGAAAGAATTTATGTCCTTATTCAAATGGAAAGCTTTTCAGTGTCTCTGTGGTATGAATATTTGATGGGCAGTCTTAATAAGCAATGCCCTGACCTCATTCCTCTGATAGGCAGGTTTTATTCTTGAACACTGTCCACTGTTGGAATAGTATCTTCCCCTGTGACTAAATAAAGTTCCATCTCCATTACACTAAATAAAGTTTTGTAGTAAATGACTCTTGCTTTATACATATAGACTTGGTCTGCGTATCTCCAGAGCTGTGGAAAGGTAGACAAACACTCCAGGCAAACCATCATGCTAAACTCTCTTCATGACTCCCTCCATGTCTCCTCCTTCCCCATCTTCTCTATGTGGCAGAATCCTATTACTATTCATCTCTACATGAACGGGATGGTGCCTTGTTAGTAAGTATGAAAGTCACCAGGACGTCATCATGGCTTTCAATTTTGTTGTTAATTAGGGAGAGTTTTCAGAACATCTTGACCTGCTTCAGGCTTGTAGTGCCATTTATGGATTTTCATTGTAACAACACCTGAATAATAACCAAGAATAGCAAGAATAATAATCTGCTAACAGTTAAGGTTCTTTATTTGGCCATTTTCTACCAAGTAACGTTTGAAAAAGCTGATAACCCAATTCTTCTGGTTGCCCCAAGTTTTGTACTTACCACGCTTCACATGGTTAAATGTTGTCGTGTCTTAGGAACAGGATTTCTACCACACTACATAAGTGAATGATATAGGCCTGAACGTGCTCTGTTTCTGTAGTGAAATATTTGGCTTCACTCAGAAAAGTTCCATCTCAAAGACATGAAAGTTCTGTTTGTCCCTAGTTTGATACTGCTGCAGCAAATCCAGTTTATTATAAAAAGCTGTGAACTTGGGTTTATGTTCAAGAAATCAAATCTTAGACCCCTTATACATTCACTTTAGATCATAAGATGATACAAAGCCTTACTCGGCAGCGTGCAACATCAGATAATCCTGAGTGGCCTTCTGGAAAAATCAGCAGGACTAGTTCAGGGGCTTGTCTGGCTCTAAGCTTCCATGATCTGTGATATGAACTTCATGTTTTGTCCAACTCACTCATTAGTTTTTGTCTGTAGATTTGCTGATATCTACAAGTGGTTGACTTCAGTTAGCAACTGCTAACAAATTCCTTTTTTTAAAATAGAGATATTCATGTAGTCTGTATAGTTGAAGAGACCTCTAGTCTTTAGACTTGTCAAAACCACTAAGGATTCTACCTGACTAAATCCTACTTTTTTCATCATAATTCTTTTTTCCAGGCTAACTCTTCTTCAGCTTTCAGAGACTTTTCACTCATAAGGTATGTAAAATTTGGCCCTAAATTCATTGAATGTTTAGGAGAACACAAACTGACATGTCTTTTTTTCATACAGTTCTTGTTGGCATGAGATCCAGAGACTGAGGGGTTTTTTCTTGCCTTACATTTATTCTCTACCAAGAGCCAAGTAAATAGAGAGGTATGAATGTTCCTGTTAATGATGGATTTAATTTAACGCATATGTTCTGCTTTCTGGCTATGTGTAATTCTTTTTAGGAATTACTTTACTTTCTGGCACCACAGAGACAGTTTAGCGAAAATGGTGTATGTCTACCTTGAGAGTCTTGGCCAATTATGGCAAGATCACTTTAAGCTGTAACTCAACATCAGGTTTATATTTGACTATATTCACTGAAGTGATTCATAGGAAGTTCGTAATAAATGTCCAGTTCCTGCCAAATTTGCTGCAATTCTCCAATCCTCTCCAACACCAACTCCAGTGCACCTGTTGCAGACGATAAAGAGGCAAAATTATATTTGTGCTGCAGTCAAGCTGACTGGTGTTACAACGGGTATATATGGCTCTGGTGAGTTTGGCCAACTGCTGTAAGGGGCTGCCGGCACCAGTTTGGCAGGAATTATGGCATGTTTTTGTAATTGTTGTGAAGATTTTGAGCTGCAGTTGGGAAACAAGAAGCTTTTCTAAGATGATACTTATCTGAAAGAGTATATGTTGTGAGAACCTGCTGTTTTGAATACTGAGAACTAAGTTCTTTGTATTCCCTGGAAGATGGTCTAATGTTTTGCAGGAGGACCTATTTTCTTTGGTGTCAGATTAAAACAGAAATTGAGGTCTGTACTGGAAGTTTCAATTATGGAAGTGAGTAATGTCATATCATGTCTGTCTTGGTGATTAAGTCCTAGTCTTGCAAATAAACTTTTTTTTTGAAATATGACTGCCTAAACTGGGCTTGATAAGGCAAATCGGTATAATAGCACAAAGTTAGAAATAGCTGAGGTTCTTTGGTGCGAGCAGATGAGGGATTCGGGTTGGTTTGTCTCAAACGTGTGTTTAATTAACCATGAAATAGTCGGTGCTGATGCCGAAATGAAACTTTGGAATTTCCATTTCACGGCTCTTCTGGAAGCCTTTCTGCAAATACAGGCAGACGTAACTTAAACAGCTTCATTGCGGTTTTCTCTTTTACAGCCTTATTTCATTCCAGAAAGCTATACTGGAATAATATTTTCTTATGTTGCAGCATCTTGATTTTTGGACAGAGATGGTCTGCAAGCCAGAATTTGCTGCAGAATTTGAATATCTATGAGCTTTGGTATGTTTTGCTTTCTAATTTGGTAGTGTACAAATTAGACCTAAACTTTTCCATATTAGTTTTAGAATATGCTTTCCAGGTGAACATGCCTATTTTGCTATGTTTTGGCAGGTAACTAACTGTTCTTTTTTTCTTTGTGATTTTTGTACCATTTTTTCCTAAGTCCCATTGTAGAGAATGAATTCTGCCTCTCAGGGTCTACCTCAGTTAATATTTATAAGTCTTTAAGAATTTCATTAATTCAGATAAGTGAAGCACTCGTAGAATATGACAGATACTTGGGGATTCTAATACAATTACAGTATAACTTTAGCTGTGTCAAACTATTTTTATTCCTTTGGATGGATGGCTTATTTGCAAGAATGGATGCATGGCTATAAGCAGGGAGAAAGCTTTGAAATGGGTGAGTCTGTTCCACAGAGTGGTTTGTTCCACGATTTGGCTCCAAGAGCCCCAAGCTGAAAACACCCGGTTCTTTCCACTTCACCTTAAGTGGTGTTCATACAGGCGCTGGCAATTCGGCATAAATAAAGACACCATTTCAAGTTTGGTAATGGAATAGGTCTTCATGGCCTGTAGAGTATACCCATTTTTAATTGAGACATAACAGGCACTACCAACATCTGCTCACGAATCTCTTCGCGAGCTGTGGATGTCTGCAAAGAAACATCTAGAACTGAGCTGTAAGACATAGATTTTGTAAGCTAAATAAATCTTAAAGAAAATTGTGAGTGGAAAAGTAAAAAAGAAAAAAATATATATATTTTGAATTAACCGGTCTCCGAAATAAGGATAGAGTCAAGCATTTACTTCTGTCACAGAGCACTCCAGGAGGTAACAGCAGCCTGCTGACCAGCAGGTAATGCCTCTTATAGAAAATGTTACTTGGCCTAGGTCCTCGTGTTAAGCGTTACTTAAAGGTAGGAGGATTTGCTACGTCACGTTAGGAGGTTTAACTGAGCAGGGAGGTTTGCATCGCCAGGAGTATTTGATTTTGATTTCAAAACATCTTTTAATTTCTGCTGGTGATGAATAGACACGATCACCAGGAGTCATCACTGGTCCTGTCCCTCTTGACAGAAAGTAGCAACGTGGTAGGTATCTGGCTCAGGCAAGTTCCCGGAACAGATCTTTCCATGCCAGAGAACACATCCTAGCACTTCATAATACACTGCATATGCTGCCAGATGGCAAAAATGTGAAGCTTCTTCAAATACATATTTTAAAATGTATGTTCTTTTCTCCCTTACTCTTCTCCTACCCTCAGGTTTTTCCTCACTTATTTCCCACACCTTCCTCCATACTTTTGTGACTTTCCTCACCACCACTGATTCTTCTTTTCCCAGCCCTTCACCCAGCTGCTTCCATCCCTTCTCCAGTACTTTAATTCCATTCTCTGCTTCTTTATTTTTCTCTCTTTGTCATTCTCCTATTTTTAAACCTATAAATGCTTTCCTACATTTTTAATCTCACGTTTATTTTTTTCCCATTTTGTCTTTGTAATCTTCCATCTGTTTAAGGAAAAAAAAAAAAGAGGGATACTGGTAACATTTGTCACCTTTCTCAGCTTTATTTTTTCTCAGTGACACTAGATTATCACAAAAATTCATCAGTTATTAATCCCTGATGTGTAAGACCATATAACATTTCTATTGCTAAAATTATAATAGTTACCTGAATATGTATAGTGATGCAGTGTCCAGAAACAGATTTCAAAGCCTGAGATCTCTCTCCATTAAACATACTTTTAATAGATTAAATACCCATTTTGCAGCTGTGTTCAATAAAATAGTAATATTCTTTAATATTAAATATCTCTTTGCAAAACTTACATCAGTGTCATGATTATATTAACACAGCTTAACTTCTTTACTTCCTTGCCAACTAAAATCTGTTCTAACGGACAGCCTTAGCATGTTAATTTAATAAAACTTGTTTTTTTATTAATGTCTAATCGTGGAACGAGGTCGTTAGAGTTTTTCTTGGTGGTAGGATAGCTTCCAAATATAAAAAGATTGGAAATTAATTTTTGTTTTGAATAAACTTTTAAAACTATTTTCCTGATTTTTTTTTTCAAAATAAAGAAACCTTTCTTGGATTTTCAGTTTTCCATCTCTCCACCTTGATTCCTTTGTTTTTAATTATCTGTTGTGAAAAGTGCACACTTTTGCCAGCATCTGATGCACCTGTTGTCGTTGCAGACTTGCAGATTTCAGGGCATAGGGAGTGTGAGGTCTGGTTTTAAGACGTGAGTATTTGGAAACACAGGGGCAAAAGTGATTTAGTTCGTTAGAGAACACATCCAGTGTTTTACTGAGGAAGGACGAGGAGGGAGGCATGGACAGTGAGAGATAAAGGGCATTGAACATAGTCTTTCTCCCTGCTCTGTAATGCAGCCACTAGCTCTTGTGAATGTGATATGCCATGAATTGGCATATATCCACTGGTTTCCAGAGTTATTATTATTAGCACAATTTTGTCCACTATCGCTATACTGTCATCTTCTCAGCTCCACAAATGAAGGACCAAGTAGCTCTAGTGATAGCAGCTCTCATGGAAAGAAACAGATGACAATGAGTAGGAGTAGGCATCTCTTTCTGTATTTACTAATTGCAAGATGATGAGTGCAGGCTTCTGCCAGACAAAGCAGTAGGTGCTGTAGTTGAAATTTAAAGTAGCTTTGAATGCATTGCCGCACTTTGGAGTAAGATGGACATGTTCTGAGATTCATTTTTCTATGAAGTGCTTGATCATCAAACTCATCAACTAGGAAATGTAGTATTGTTTCATTTCAGGTTATTCAGATAGTTCCGCATTGTTAACTATACCAGCTTGAAGTGTTTTCTTTTGTTTTGAACTTTGAGAAATATCCAAATAAAAAACAAAATATTATTGTCTTTTACCAAAATGCTTTTAGTTTTCTGCATAACAAAAAATGCTTCATCTCAAATACATTTTCTGCCCCAAAAAGGGAAATCTTGTCTCTTTTCTTCATGAGATAAGTCTGTTAGCTCCAATATCAGCTGGATTTTCTTTTTTACCTAATTGCATGTGTAAGCTCTGTGCTTTGTGTGTGAGCTTGCATAGGAGCTGGGGTGTTTTAATGCGGATGAGTAGTAGTCATGCGACACTCCTTGTTTCTGTGTTCATGTCTGGTGTCCCATCTCCCTTAGCCAAACCACGGATCTGTGAAGCCCTGATGTGAGAAAGATGCTCTTTAGAGCACACTGCGTGTTGCAGAAGTGTATGTTTATGCTACTGCATTTTTACCTGAGAAAGACCTGACAGATATGCAGCTGGATCTGCTGTAGAGTGCATGTGACCAGACCAATTTCCTGTGTATCACCAGGCAAAGGAGATCCATCACCTCAACTGCTCTCAGTGACCAGAACTGCTCAGGACTAGAATGCTATAGACAAGGGCTGAGACTCTTCTCGAGTTCCTACAGATGTGAGTCTGTTCTAATCCTCTCAGATCCTCTTTACAGTCATTGAGCATCAGCAAATGTTTTGTGGGATTTGATTTTTCCAGCCAAGTGTAGATACCCACTTCAGAATAGGAAAATCATACCCCAAATGAGATTGTTTTACTAAAAAGAGAGCTCAGAAGGACCACCTCAGAGGCAGATATTCACGGTAAGTCCAATGAATTCTGTTTAGATGTCAGGAAGTTCCAGCTGAATGTACTTCCTCAAACAGAAAATTTGAAGGTAATGAAAGTGAAGAAAGAAATACTTTATTAATTTACTTTCATTCTGTATGACCTGACAAGAAGAACCATTCATCTTCAGCACCTGAACAGCACTCCTATTCTTTCGGAATGTGACAGCTAACCTCATTGCAAGGTCTGCCTGACAGCTTGATATATTCTTCGCTATCTTGTGATATATTCTGCATATTGACTTGAAATGACAATATCAGTGCATGAACTTGCCTCATTTCCATTAGCTGCTTTATACAGATAAGACAGCAATATATCTGCAACGTCTTTTGAAGTCTGTTCATTTGCTTACGCTATCCATTTTGATTTCCTGTAGAAAATGAAGCAACGCTGCTATAAAAATGAGAGAAAAATCATTTGAGGTAATGATCATTCCCTCCAGAACCATGAGATCACTTGAACTGACCAGTGCAAGATTACTCTGTCCTCCTATTTTTTTTTCAGAACTTTTCACTGTGTAATTTTTATGTGCCTAAATTGATATGTTCTGGAATTATTCCACCAGTGTGTCATGGTCACTTTTTGTGGGAAGCTCAACTATCCACGCTATGAGTATTAAGAATTTTTGAAAAGCTCATCAGAGAATCAGAGTATGTTATATGTGTTACTTTTTTGGGAGAAAAAAATAAAGTGAGGTGAGACAGTAAAGTAGCAGAGATGGCCAGATATTTTTCAGCAATTGCTGTGGCTGTGTGTGGTCGAACTGTTGAGAAATCACAGGGCAGCTCTTTGTGTACAGAGGTTTCCTGAAGAAGAGGGACAATAGCCGGAAGGACTTACCTGAGCTAGCCAAATCAATCCCACTTTAGACACTTCCACTTTCCAGCTCTGATTTGAAGTTCAAGATGCTACTTCTTGAAATATTGTTGAGCCTGGAAATATAAGATGGCACTCTCATAAGCTTGCTGTCTTGAGAGATTTTTTGAAATCAGTTTTGCTACTGATGTCAAAGAGGTGAAGGTTTTATAACTACTGATGTCAAAGAGGTGAAGGTTTTATAGCTGAATAGGAAGCTACTTAACCTTCTAGGACCTAGGAGTTAGACTGTTTTTTTTTTTCTCTTTAGGGCAAAATATCAGAAAAACATAGATATTAAAAATAACGTGTCTAGAGCTGGAACGTCAATCTGCAGGCTTAGTCTCACTCTTTAAATGACCCAAGAGTTTATGTGGAGAAAAGGTTGTTGACATTTCTTCAGTAGGAATGGAACAATTCCAGAAGCAGTGCTGCCACTTATGCAACACAAGAGGTCTGATTCTTTATTTTTTTCTTTTTTAAACAACTTGATAGAGCAAATTCTGTCTTGTGTCTTTGCCTTGTTTCACCCCCCACTTCAGCTGTTTAATTATTTACATACAGTTTCTGCACGCAGGATGTCTCTCTCAGCTCTGTCTCTCTGCAAGGTGAAACTTTCAAGCAGCTTTTACAGCTATTCATGGAGTAGATGGAAAATGATGCTCTGGGAAGCTTTTGTTTATGTCCTTTGTTCGTCTTTTTTTTGGATTTGGGTTTTTTGTTTTGTTTTCTGTTAAGGGCAAGAGAATAGATTTCTTAATACCCTGTTGAGGGTAAGAGAAATCTATTCTCTTACCCTCAAATATACCATGTTTGAAAAAAAAATGAAAAAGGCAAAATCACTGTTGTTAAGACAGGGTGTTCAATGGAGAGCCGATGTTCTCTTTCTTCATTTCTATACTTTAACTTCTGCCAGGTATTGATCTTCATAGAATTCTCTCTTAGATGTCTAAAAATGTTTCCTCTACTTAAAACTAACTTGTATTATTTTAAACTGTGCTGATGTCATTAGAATAAAAAGGTCGTTCTGCGATCACATAGGATATACAACAAGAAAGCAGTGTTACTTTTGATGTGTTGTGTCGGCATAATGCATTTTCTGGTAGGAAATGGAACTTGTGAACGGGCAAGGGATCAAATAAGGCTACCAAAAGCACTTCAGTTAGAGCTCTATCTTCACTACAAAAATAGCATTGCTTATTTTAGGAAAGTTTGGAAGTAACTTGTAGATGATATTTAAAATGTATAGTTAGCGCATGTTCTTTGTGAACAGATGCCCATCTTAATGGACTGCAAAATTGATTGTAACTATTTTCAGTATTGTGGCTACCTTTTGGAGGAGAATGGAAAGGAAATGGCACTTTTGATTTATTTCTTCCAATATAAGAATGAGTATCTTACCTAGTAAATTGTTATCAAGCACAGGACAAGAACTTCAGCTACTAAATCTTTTACTGGAAGTTTAAGGGGACATGACAGGCTTTCTGAGCTTCTGCACTGAAATGAAGAAGGTGATAGAAAAGACCATCAACAGTAGTGTATGCACAATGTTGACATCTAAAAGCATAATACTGCACATGTTTGAAATCTGTCTTAAAAATGTAGTTGGGGTTTTCTAAAAATTTTGGATCGTGTGTGTTGTTACTGATTTCTTTTATCCAAATTGCTTACACTGGTACATAAAACTTTTCGTTTTCATTGTAGTTTTTTCATTTGCCCCAATTTTTCTACTGCTCAGCAAGAGCATCTCAAAATGTTTAGCTTACTGACTTTCTGGACCCAAACTGCATGCAAGGCGTCCAGTAGTTTCTGATATTTGAATGGTTTACTTAGAGGCCTATGTGAAAATGGGGGTCTCTAGAAATCTTGTTCTTGCATATAAGTGCAACTGACAAAACTATAGAGTTCCTCAATCTAAAGGAAATCTGTTTTTGCTTACTTTCATCTAGCTTTGACCTTAATTACCCTAATGTTATTTTTAAATCACTTTTCAATCAGAAATTTTACTTTTCTCTTTCCTAGAAACACTGAAATGTAGTGTTTTTAAAATTCAATATTCTCCTGGCATGCGACAGCTGCTCAATGACATTATCACGACGGCAGTCAGGGGTTCCTAGGGTTTTGAGTCACAGTTCTGCTATACGGTGCCAAAATCTTAACTAGAATTCCTGGCATGGCTAGTCCAAAGCTGAGGTTCCTGAGTCTTCGAGACAGCTCTGTGATACAAATTCTGGCACAACTTGCTGTCCAGTAATCCTAGGGTCCTAATCCTAGGGTCCTTTAGACATACCTGACATGCTTCACCACAGCCCACACATTTTGAATACTGCATGGCATGAATACTCTATCTGGAATATCTGTTCTACATCCACAGGCTCTTCTAATTTCACAAGACTCTTTTGTATTTGGTGAGAATTTTTTAGTTGCCAGGAAATCTTTTGGCAGGAGGATTCTGTCATCTTTCTCTTCTTCAGGAGGCAGGGAGATTTTAGAAAGTACTCCACTAAATCAAATGTGTCTTTCAGGATGTCAGAAACCTTTTGAATGACCTAGTAAAAGCATCAAACAGTATTTATGGAGTTGTGCAAGAATTTTTTCACAGAAATATCCTAACAAATTGGAACTGACAAATGGATTTTCAGAACAAAAAAAGGAATTAAGTGCTCCTGAAAATCAATTTCAGCTTCATGTCCAACTGTCTTTTGCATTTGAAAATCTCCCCCTAAAATAGAATGTTACTTGATTATTGTGTGTTATCAAATTGTCAAATCCTAGGACGCAAACTCCTATACCTGGAGGAACTCAGAAATCTGAATAATAAATATTTAGTAGAGATAAATGGCCAAATTTAGGAAAAAAAAAGTGTCAAAGACTTTCAGTTTTTGATTATTTTAGTCTTTGTTACTACATATTTAATGTGGTTCTGATGTGTTACAGAGCAATTGCAGTTTCATGATGTACAACTGAGTTTACTGAGAGTCCTCAATATGTGTGTTATGGATGGTAAATGTTTCAGCATAATGAAGATGTACCTTGAAACAACAGCATTGTGTATTATGGCAGTTGTAGTAGTTAGGAAGTAGGAAAGTGACTTTCATAATCAAGAATTGATGAAACATGGTCATTTAGGCAGTGAGACATTTGGTCTTAATTCTTTAGTTCATTTACTTACAGAGCCGAACAGATCTGGCATCTGTCCTAGAAATTTTTTGTCCATGCAGAATATCAGTCGGAATGTATGTGCATCTCTGCATGTATCTGTGGGCCAAGAAAGGCCAACAAAGTCTTTGAAGATACATTTGCAGTTTATTTTTTGCTACCTTTATGTATGTGGCCAAAATAATATCATACTACTGGGAACCTTAAACACAAAAATGTGTTACTTTTAAATAACATTTTTTATTTTCCCATGCACACTTGTTGGGGAGTCAGAAGGGGTATGTTTTATAATGCACTACCAAACATTAGTAGAAAAGTGTCTAGGACTGCTGGTTCCTAGATGTTTGTTGTAAGTAACATAAAAAAATACTTGGAAACTGTGCATTTCTATTTAAATAATAGAAGTGTGAACTTGTGCATTTCTGTAAGTTAGTTGATATTATTACTATTTTTTTAATGATTTTAAAAACACCAAGTTCTCTATTGATGAGTTTTTTCACCCAGTGCTTCATTGAGGTTTCTGGCATCACAAAGCTGATGATATCAGAAGCCAGACAATAAGAGTACAACACAGCAAGTGAATTTGTTTATTGAACTCTAATCTGAAATTGTCTGATTGTTACACCACATAGATACATGAGACAGGAAATGTCTTCAAGTATGTCTGGATAGCACATGATGCCATGTTTTAGAAAGAACGTGATATCAAATATGTAGAACTAGAAGACTGAACTCCTCTATCTGTACAGCCTAACATAGTAGAAACTGCTTTAGATTAGTCTTTGTGGGCAAATGGGTGAATGCACTTGACAGCATGATGTTGTGGAAGGAAATTTTGCCTAACAGTACAAGGTGTGTTGTGGATGCCACCGAAGGCTCTAGGGGAGACTGGACCCAGATCGTGGAAAATGAAGGTTTCATGACAGGAAACCACCTCTGGTTCAGGAAGTTTCGGTACTGAGAAGATTGAGCTGTTAGGGGGAAAGCTGCTAATAGACTTGTCTTGTTCTTTCTTTTCAATATTCAGTTACTGCTTTAACCTATTAGAAAAGGGAGGTGGACTAGGTGGACCTTTGTTCTGATTCAGAGTTGCCATTTTCGTGTTTCAATAGTATGCCTAAGAACATGAGTTGTTTGGTATGATGTTACACAATGTGTTATAGCTTTTTTTTTTTTTTTTAGTTTGACTTGTAAGGGATATTTGATCTAGATGCTTTGTCTGGAATGGAGAATCTTCTTACAAGATTCTGTATTTTCAGTCTGGGCAAAATTTACAAAAATGTGCTTACTTGTTGGAAACTCAGTCTACATATCAAACATTTATATATATATATGCATATGTACATTGACAGAGGAAGGTCTGACTGGGATCTGCTTGTATGTTCTTGGTCGTACTGTGGTAGTCAGTGACATAGACCTAGTTATTGGTAATTGCAGTGACAAAGCAGACAGATAAAGCCAGGATGTGAAATAGAAGTTGTGAGAAAAGTACATTTTTATGTTTTTGAGGAGAACACAAGCCTCTGCTTTCACTGTCCTGTCACATCTTCATTTTCCTCCAAGCCAGTCAGCAGATAAGGCCACATTGAGCTAAAGGCATGCCTCTGAAACCAAGCAACTATTAAAAGACATTATTTTACTTAAATACATGGCAGAAAAAGTGATCTGCACCTAAGATTTTGTAATCTGTATGTTACATGTTACTTTGATGCAGTGAAACACAAGTTGTGGCAATTATCAGCATAAAACTTACTAATGAAAATATATCGGTACTTCTTGTTTTCATTTTCATAGTCTCAGCATAGTTTTTTTAAGCACTCCTTTTTCACACAGATGTTAGTGCATTCAGTATATATCATAATTAATTATATGATTCTGTGTATGAGTCTTTAAATTTACCTCATCAATGTCAAATAAAATTGACACCTTTTGAGCCTTTAATATTCTATCTGTAAAACCTGCAATTCACTTGCTTTAGCAAATATATCTATTTTACTGTGTATCTGAAAATTTAGCAATTTGAACTTCATTTAGTCAGTTGTGAATAGTTATCCTGAAATAACAAATTAAAAACATCTAAATTGTGTATAGACCTACTTCAGTTCGAACTGTAGCTTTTCTTTTTGATTTAGAAAATATTTGTATAACATTTAAAACAGCTGAACTGTTGATAAGAAGGGCAAAATTTGGCACTTACTGTCATGGCATTTTTTCAGTTGTTATTAGTAAATCAACCTCAGTTAATGTATGCAAAATTAATTGTAGAACTGATATTTAGCTATTATCCTTTGTTGCTTTGAAAACATCATTGTCACAAATTGAACTAACACACCTAGTGAGGCTATGGCATTTATTAGGAGTAACTCATTTATTTATCTGCATCTAAAACATCTTGAACAAAACAGAGAGCTGTGTGCCTGCAACTATCTCATAGTAGATATGTGTAAATTGATGAACATAGATTTTTAACTTTCTTGGTTGTATAAAGAAAAATGTTTTCCAGGATTTTGCTATCCTCTGTCATATTTTACTTTTTGCATTCCTTCTCCAATCAAGTTTCAGCCTGTTCTTATAGCACTATATTTAAGCATTCAGAGATACATTTTTTTGAAATAATGTTGGTGACTTTATGGTTGATCTGGTATGTGTGTATTAGTGATAATTGAATATATTGCCTATGTAATGTGTGAATTCTCCACAAATTCAACTTTTTTTTTGTTATTGTTGCAATTCCTACTTTTACTTCTAGGGAAATATGAAGGGAGGTTTATTCAACATCTTAAGTTCTCTCAGTGGATATTAAATTCAAAGTGTGTACATTAAAACAATATCAACTTCATTCTTTTCAGTTCTTTGGGCTTTGAATTCTATGCATTTTAAAACATGGTGGAACTTAGCAAAATGCATCACAGTGGAAACACCTGCTGACAACTGTGTTTTGTTTTGTTTTGTTTTGTTTTGCTCAGACCTCTTGCATAATGCCTGTATTGTATTGTATGCCTGTATATATTTGAGCATGAGGGAAGGAACAGAAGTTGCATATCCGGCCTGTAACTGCAGTGCATTCTGCTGTATTACCTTAGTGTCTGTAGAGACTGGCATGGAGGGAGAAGCATGGAGTGGACACGTTCCTTGAGGCTTCATTTAGCCACATGCTTAGACTGCAGTTTAGCCTAGTTGAAGGCAGTGGGGCTAGTGCTAAGATTGAGACCGATCACATACGTGCTAAAATTTGTTTTTTAAAAAGAAAAGCATTTAGGAACGTGTTTGCACACATCACTGGATTAATGTCCAAAGCTTTGGTTTATGGAAGAAAATGCTCTGTTTCATATGTTCCTTAATAAGTAATACAATTAGAAAGGCTTGGATTATAGATTATATTTTAGCGTTATGTTTACTTACAGTTTTTAATTAAGACCAAGAAGGTGTAGCTTATTTGTACCCATGTTCTTGGTGTGACATCTTTGAGACCTATCCCTTTCGTCTCTCTCATCCGCTTCCCTGTCTAACTGGTCTAACAAACAAAAGATTTTCTCTCAGTGAGACTTTCAACATTTATATGAATCCCTGTTTTTATAAAGACTCTTTTCCTTATGGTTAAAAACAGGCTTAAATATACAACTTTAATAAATGATATTCATAATTAATAGGCATTATGTTGCTAACATGATGATGATGATGCAGTGTTAATATGCAATAATTTAATATTACAATAATAAATACTACCCTTTAATTCATTTACTGATTAATTATCTGCATTGGCCATTACTTAGTGTCTTAAATACAGACCAATAACATTTCAACATGCTATTACTTACATGCCCCAAAAAGTGATATAGTTATGTCTGGTAACTTTTAAATGTTCTCTGAGAGATTACTGAATGCTTCTGTATGGTTTCAGTGTGTTCTAACTGAAAGTTATATTTAGTATTTTAGTATCTTCTGTGTCATTTTGAATGTTAATAAATTTGGAAACTGTGCCAATTGCATCGCAGAAATTGCCGAATTAACAGTTCAGTTGAGGAATCCAAGTATATTGTGTTCTGTGACTATCAATGTTACTGACAGGAAGCCTGGAAAGAGGCAACTTCAGTTAGTAAAGGAGAGGAATTATGACATGACAGTGGTAAAAGCAAATGACTTTTTAAAAGTAGCTTTTATAGGAACCCCTTTGTGTAGTTCCATAATTTGGCTTCATTCAAACAATAAAACAGGTACCTGCCAAAGATGGCACCAGACTTCTTCCTAGATTCTTTTGCCTCAGGCAGATGGCATCTGAGGCTGCAGTGGCAAGAATGACAAATCTTTTGTTTGAGAGTTTCTTATGAAACTGTGCACAATTGTTTGTTTCTGTTTGTTGCCAGGAAAGCTGAAAGTATATGATTTTTTTTTTTGTTATGATATATATATATGTATTTTTTTTTACAAAGCATTTGTCTTATGCATTCGTTATTTACATGCTTTGAAGTTTTTATTTTCCTTTGAAAATCACCTTGCTTATCTTTGTTTTTGTCATCATACGATTCCATGTGATTGATTTTAGATTTTTTTTTCCAAATGATCTTGAAACACTGTACTCTTCATCTGTTCTTTGAAGGCCTTGCTCTGAGTCACATAGCATCTGCAAATGTGAAAATGTTATGTCTGTGTTTTCTCTCTCACCCTTCGAGTACTGGAAAGCTTATTAGCTGAAACAGTACAGCCCCTTGCAGGGACGGACTTACCCAAACGGACTTACAGCTTGGCAGGAATTACTCTTAGTTTAGCATAGCTACATACCATCCCTCAGTGACTTAATCTTGATCTGCTTTCCTTAGATGTTCATAATATGGCATTTTAGAAATGGAAATGTGGAAGAACTTCGAGAGATCATCTAGTCCCAGTGTGGAGGCAAGAATCAGACTAACCCTCGTAAAAATCTGTTATGCTGTTGTGTTGCTAAAACTTTCCTTTCAGAGGGACTTTGCATACTCTTTTGACAGCCTGATCCATTGCTAAACTCTTCTCTCCTAGCTTTGGTTAATTTCTCAGCTATTATTTTCTCAGTGTCTAAGCCCAGTTGCATGAGCAGCATAAGAACTTTACTAAGACTGGTGATGTGATGCCTGTTATTCCCTCTTCTTCATTAGTAGTCATATCATTAAAAAGTGAGGAAATATAAATTGGTTTGATTTTTTGGTTTGTTTGTTTTTGTTCTGTTTTAGTTCTCACAAAAGTCCTACTGAATATCATCTTGTCTTTTAGATATCTTTAAAGTTGTTTGATACTGTCGGTTAGCTTCCTGAGTGCTGGAATTTGGTTGTCTATCCTGCGAGTGTATAGGCTGCTCTCTCTGACTTTTAAAGTGAAGTATTATGTTTGCCTTTTACAAATCCTTAGGGATATCATCAGTCTTCCTTGAACTACCAAAGCAATTGCTTTAGCTGGCTCTTAAAATACTTTAGAAGAATTAATCAGGCCTTCTGACTGAAATGTATTTAACATTGCTGAGTATATTTAGCCTGTTATTTCCTCTTTCTGCCCTGTGTCCCTACAGAGCGTAGCTCCCATCTCAACCCTGTGGAACCGAGAGTATCCCGAGTTAAGGAGAGGTCAGGTACAGAGTCAGAGCAGCGAAGTGCTTCCCCCAGTGCTCATAGCACGTGGAGGGCTGGTTTGACTGAGGTTCTTCACACAAACTGAGGTTGAGATTTCTTTTCATACAGGTTTGTGAGATGGGCCAAAATGTTGTAGTCGTGTAGGTGTCCATTACAATTGTAGTTCAGCAGTTTGTTTTGACTAGCTCTGGAATGGTTTAAGTCCCTGTGAAATACAGCAGTTACGTTTCCCTGAAAATAAGTATAATAAGAATAAATAACTAATAGGACAGATTTTAATCCAAGCAGATTTTTGTTAATTGTAGTTTCTAACTACTCCTATACAATTATAACACTGTAGTAATCATACTATTAAGCTCAAGATAAAGAATTATTCATGAGGACTTCTACTCAGTTTTTGTCCTGAACTCTAGTGCATATTCAATCCCAGAGCATTTCATACTCCTCAGGACTTGGACCTGTATTAAAAGCAAAGCCTGGAGCAATTTGAGCAGTTGCAAATTTAGGAAGATAAATATAATTCTTGAGTGTACAGTTGGTTCTCTTCCTGGATGATCTTTTTGTTACTATATAAGCTAGAAGCTCAATTTATTTTTTTCATAACATAAATTCAGTAGTTGTTCAGCTCCGTGACCCAGAAAGACATCCTAAAACTGAGACTGGGAATGGTGGTGCAAACTCTGCATTTCTGTCTGTTCAAGTGTCATCTACTATGATCCACATCATTGTGCTGCAAGATAAACCCATGGTTCATCTGCATCATGAATATCCTGTGCAGTTCTCTTGTCTCAGAAAGAACTGGAAAAGGTTCAGAGAAAGGTGGCAAGAATGCTTGAGAGCAGGGAATGAACTACTTGCTATCAGCCCATTGTTAAATTCTACCGAAGCAGTTTTCCGCTTTGCCTTTGTAATGATGTCAGTTTGTGCTCATGAATTACAGAATAGTGAGCTTATTGGTTTTAGCGTGTACAGATCAAATGCCAGCATTTTGTTTAACCTTGCTCAGACTGTGCTGTCCGAGTGTACGCGGTGCTCTTATGTACTTTAATGAATCTTGACTTGTCTCGAGGCCCCAGTTAAGAAATACTAGCTTATTCATTTGTTTGGACTGTTTAATATGGAAGCAAACTTAATTATAAAAATAAGTTAAAGCCTATGTTCTAGAGTGGTGATGTTGAGATTAATCCACTGTACCCATCTTCCCAGAATGTAGCTCTCCATACTCTAGAATAAGAAAACCAGTCTGGACTATGTTATCGTCTACTTCAATATCTGCTCTTAAAACCTCATTTGCTTTTCACATGCTGACCAGAATCTTGAAAAACGTAACTGTTTTGTATTTAAGCAATGACCTGAAGTTACTAGGACTTGCTCTCCCTTCTCTGGAAAAAAAAAATCCTATAGATGTTTAGAGATTGGATTCAGATTTTTTTATTCGTTGTTTTGTTCAATGATCTTACCAAGTCAACAACTATTAAGAGTAGAGAAATACTTAAATATTTTATTTTTTAATTTTAAAGTATGTTATAGGTGCATATATTATCTTAACACTTCATAGGTGGCAACAGAATGAAAAGTATAACTCTTAAGGGAAAAAGAGAGCAAGTGAAATAATTTTATAGGCAAGATTTAGAAATTGAAGCTCTGTGTATTTTAATGTAGGAGATAAAAAGATCCACTGATATTGACATGGTTCATGAGGCATTTCATGTAGCAGGAAAATCATATTTGTAGAACTAAGAAAAGATTGAAAATGCCTTGGGCTATGTTTATACTGGAGAAGATGCTGCTGGTAGAAAATCAATGTATGTTTGATCGTGTATTAAAATTCCACTTTGCTTTGTACATTACATCAAAGATACAAAATATTATTTGAATACAAAGCTGAACTCAGGCATGGTCCTTAGGTGGGCTTTGGGGGTTGCTAAGCAAGCCTTTAACATAAGCCACACATATGTCCATGAGCAGCATAGACAGGATGAGCTTATGAAGTCGGTCCTTGTCCACTACCACGTTTCATCTGGCCCATGCCACCTGCCACCTACAGCCACCTCCCTTGTCCTTTCAGATATTGCAGCATAATATCTGTGTTTACACAGATGCTTCAGTCTGCTGCATGACTCCCAACGAGAACTTCAGCGTGTTCTGAGTCAGTATGTAAGAACTTCAGATTGGATGACATGGCTATTCTTAAACTTGTCCTGTACTCTTGGCACTGCTCACCATGCTGCATGGATATAGTTATGGAAGTTATGAGCGGGAGTTGGTTTGTTCTCATTACAATTAAATGTAAATGAATTCATGGTGACCAAGAAACCAAAAAACTTTTTTGTCCTCTGAACATCTTGAAGTGCCTACTAGTCCTCTATCCCTGCTTCACCAATGGTGTATTAGGATCAAACCGTGTAACATGGAGTAGAAAGGAAAATCTACTTTAGATAATTAGGTGAGGAGGGTCTACACCACTTGTTCAGTGTGACTGGAGAGGATGATGGAGCTTGACAGCTGTCGAAATGTTTTCCCCCCTCTTTCTTAATGGAAGCAGTATTGCTTTGCTGGGCTTGGTGTGATCCTACTTGGGTACTTAGAAAATTGTAGTCAGTGCTGCAGAGCTGCCTGTTGCGTAGAGCTGCCTCATGGGCTGCAGCCTGGCCCTTGTGAGTGCAGCTGAAAACTGGCAGGCAGGCAGCAAGAACTGCACGTCGGGTCTCTGACGATGCAGCTTGCAACGCTGGAGTTCTTACAGGAGGTGCAGCAAGGATGAACTGAGAGGTGGAAATCATACCCAACATAGAAAGTATTATTTCCTGTCACCCAACATAGAAAGTGACAGGATACATGACAGGAAGATGAGCACTGGAACAGGCTGCCCAGAGAGGTTGTGGAGTCTCCTTCTCTGGAGATCTTCAAAACCCGCTTGGACGCAGTCCTGTGCCACGTGCTCTAGGTGACCCTGCGTGTGCAGCAGGGTTGGACTAGATGACCTCTAGAGGTCCCTTCCAACCTTAAGCACTCTGTGATTCTATGTTGAATGCTGGAAAGATCTAGCACGTCCTAAAGCTGAAATTCATTTTTAAAGTGATGTTTGCACAATGAGCCAGTAAATGCTTTATGATAATTCATGAATAGAAAAGAGAATTAAATTAGATGACATGTGAGGCTTGAAGAATTAGCTCAGATTTACTGATTTTAATGCAGAAAACAAAAATAAACTGTTAAAGACAGTTTTAGAGAAAGTATGAAAAACTTCAGTAGAGTTTTTATTAATAGTTACATGTATTGTCAGAGCTGTAAAACTGCTTTTGAGGTAAATGTTATAAAGGAGTTGACCTGATTGATAAATTGAGCTCACCTGTTACTTATTACCTCCCATGTAATTTCTCTAGTAATATAATCTCTAGAAAATTGTGTTTTAAAGGAAATACAATTTGCATATGAATGCTAAACTTTCCTAACAGATGTTTAGTGGAGGAAAAAAAAGATGCTAGTTGTGTGAGAGAATAATCTGTACAATACTAATTAGAGAGTTGATTTTGCCAGACAGGCAAAAGGATGATCAGAAAATGTGTAGAAAGTTAGATGTAAGGGACAGCTGTATTCATATGTTAGGAGCATCTTCACAGATGTGAATTTATGAAACCTAGCTTTATGGCAGCAAACCAAAGATGCTCTGACTCATACAAACTGAAATCTGCTTTACTTAGTCATTGCTTTAGCAACTTTTTTTAACCTATGCGTGTTTGCAAAAGCCTGGACCATTTTTGGTTGCAGTGCGTTACTGAAGCTTTTCCTGACAAAACTGTTGCCTGTTTTGCCTAGGAAATGTAATAGGTAAATGGTCGCGTTTGTCTAATAATAGGTATGTAAATTTTTGAAAGATCTGTACAGTTTAAGAAATATATTTGTTTACATAATGTATTTGTAAAAATTTCTACTTCACAAGCCACAGTTTGTAAAATATATATATATACTCAGACTTTCTATCTGAATATTCAGATGATTAAAGATCATATAGTGGGTGAAAAAAAGAAACTTGCCCCCAAAATCTGATAAATTCTGTTATGGTTTATGTATTTCTTTATTCATGTTTTTAATTACCTTAAAACATACTTGTAAATGCTCTTTGCAAGTAAGAGTTCTGTTTACAGGAGATGTACTAGACTGTTTAAGCATCCACCTAAATTTGAGGATGTTTTACTCTCAAATTCTTTTTTCTGTTCATTCACATAGTCAGTTCAGTAGAAGAGCTGGGCATGCTGTTGCTGTTGGGAATCTATGATAATGCTTCTTATAATTTTAGGCATTGAACATGGAATAAGTACGTCCCAGAACTTTCTATGAAGCCAATACTGAATCAGCTACTGATATCTACCGAACCTTTGTGTCATTTTTATAAATTTTCTTTGATTGCTTTTGTACATCTTGACTTTTTACAGATTTTTTTTTCTAATTCTTTGTCTATATTTTTCCCATTTCAACTTGTTTATAATATATGCATATATTGTCTGACTTTCAGTTCTTATACAGATTATATTCAGGTTTTATCTCTCAGAATAAGAACCATTATTCAGGTGAATACTTTCAACAATGTCAGTGGTTAAGATACCCAGAAATGCAAGAAAGCTAAAGATGTAAATCTTTATTTCATAATATTTATGTTTTGCTATTATAAAATAACAGTTTTAGTAGAACCTAAAAGGTGTAGTCTATGTTTTAGTGATGAGGAAACAGAAATAAATTAGATGAAAGGTGTCTTGTTTATTGAGACAGTTGATTAAGCTTAGAATGAATTTTTAGTTAATGCTTCTAATCAAATGTATATTTACTTGAGCTCATGCTGTGACTTAAGATAAGCATATGAGTACAAAATAGAAGGTAAGAACACGATTAGAGCTGTTCAAAAAGTTCAGGTTTCAGATAGTTGTTGAAATTAATTTAAAATTTGTTCTATTCCAATTTTGAAGTGTTTCCTCTTTGCTTCCTTTAAAAGCAATTTGGAAATAACCTGAATCATAGTCTAAGCCAATGGTGGACTTCCATGAAAAATTGAATTTAAAGTTTTTTTTTCCTCTCCTTTTGCGCTATATCTTTTACATTGCAGCTTGTGGCAAGTTCACAAAGGTACATTTTTATTTATGTAAGAGAATTCCTTCACCGGTATTAGGAAAAAATGAGTGACCTAAACATCTTGGCCATCTCATCTTAACTTAGAAGCTTAAATATATAAATGGGATATCCACTTCCTCTATCACATGAACAAATTATTATTATTTTTTTTTAAATCTCTTTTAAAAGAAAAGATCTGGTTATTCCTCCTCTATCTCTGAGTTTTGCGTTGACTTTTCATGTCTGTTCGAGAAGGTTCATGAGGGTTCTTTGGATGCCAGACTGTTCTCTTTTTGAGGTCAATCAGACGTTCTGCACAGTGATGCTTAACACGTAAACTTGTAAGAAATGTTCAGCCACCCAAATTGTCTTGGGAGTGGTCGTGCTTTTAGATAGGTCTCCATTTATTACCTAAAATGTTAATTTTGCCCCAATTTGTCACTTCTTATGAAGAACGGTATTGGATAACAGTTCAGTGGTAATTTGTCCCTAGCTGAAAAAACTGTGGTCAGCTTTTATTGCTTTAGCAATAATATGATGTATCTTGACTAATTTTTTTGAAACTACCAATTGCTGTGTTGCCACAGACTGTTAGCCAGCTGCAGCTCTTTGTAGACAGACTCCAACTTCTTAAATTTTGTTTGATTAGTGTAAGAGGAGGAGATAGCACTCTAGAAAAAAGAATTGGATTTTAGGGGAAAGAAAAAATAAAAAGTCTATTTTGTGACAACAAACTGAAAATGAGAGAGTTCTGTAAGTGCTGTATTCTTGCAGATACATAAAAAATAAAACGTTATGATTACATTTCAAGATCAGGTCTACTACATTAATCACATTTTTTGAAAGCAAACAGGCAGATTCAAGGTAATATCTGGACTACAAAGTTGGTAAAGATTTTTGAACATGAATTTAATGAAGTCTGTACCAATTGACTGGCTTATTTTCTTTTTTTCAGGACTAAACTAGATGCTTAGTGAACAGAAAATAAATGCGGCTATATGAAAATGGCTTTAGTTCTTATTCAGTACTTTAATATTCTCAGTAGCATATAAACTACTTAGAGTATTATTTCCTATATTTAGTTAGCAGAAATAGCTAAAGATTTTTTCATGACAGTGGTGAAGAAAACAGGATTCAGATATTAATGTAGCACTTGCTCTGTAGCTGACGTTAATACTTGCCTTCTTGGGGGTCTTTGCCTTTGGAAATGGCAATGAGAAATTTAGGTGGAGATTCAGAGGGTTCAGTGCAGAATCTTAGACGAAGAGCTTCTGATTTGTGGAATATGAGTTGAGAGTATGTAGATGTATGCAGGCATCAAACACTTTTCATGCATGTTATCAGACTGCAGAAGTGGAAGTTTTTTAAGTTTGCTGAAATGCTCTGCAAAGATGTCCGCATCAAAGCAGCGTATGCTAGTTGCTGCTGCTTTTGCCTTTGGGACATGTCCTGTGAATTTAAAAAAGGCCCATGTCTCAAGGAAAGTGAAATTTAAGGACTTGGAAATTTTCTGAGGATGCATCATCAATGTGCTTTCCATAGTCAATCAATGCTTTTTTTTCCCTAAGTTTCAAGACATTGAGAGGAAAATTTATGTAATCACCAAAGCAACAAAGATTTGCAGAGTCTCAAAGAAATTGTGAGAATGGAGGCAAGAACTCTTTATCAAATACATAGAAAAGGAAACAATAAGTAAAATACTAACATTTTGTACACATTAATTTTTCTCAATCATCTGAATTTCTTTTATGTGAAGCATTTTCAAAAATGGAACATGAATGAATGAATGAATGTGTATTTTCTGTTTCCCCCAAGTTTCCTTGAAGTGAGTTTCAGCTTGCCTCAAGGAGTACTTTCTAACTGACATTTTCCAAACTAGCTTCCTTTTTTGATATCATTGTACCCTTGACAAGTTCCTGCTGTAACCTTCCCAGAGTCTTGAAGTGGAGCAGCAACATGACTGAGGTGTCATTGAGCTGGCTGAAGATTTTCAGGCCTTTCAGAATCAAGAAATAACAATATATAGTGATTGTGCAATGATTTGCGTTACCTTTATTAAGTAGACCATTGCATTGGTAGGGAATGTGAACAGAAGGAAAAATAAATACCATCCATGCCAGCACTTAGAGTCATTTTGAAGTTAAAAAAAAAAAATCTTATTTTTAACATAAACTTCTATACAATAAGAAGTGAGATTTTTCAGAACTTTAGGTACTAGAACATGAAATTAAAACCTTCTCCAGTTCATTAACATCTGTTAAATATGTTTTGTTGATCAATACTGGTCAGTAAACATACTTTGAATTCGATTGTGTAGTTTTAGAACATTTATCATTGCTTAAATAGGTTTTTCTTTCATCAGTAGTACAGATGAAAACTGAAATTGTGTGTTGTACTGATGCCAAAGCTCATTTATCTTGCTAATAAAAAGTAACTATTATTTAAACCAAACAAAATTATTTGCTCGTTACAGCGTGTCCTAGATTGTTCTGTGGAAATATAATGGCTTTAACTGCAAGGTCAAGCAAGATGCTGTTCCAATAGCTAACTACTATGCAGATATCTGCAGGTATAGCTTAATGATTTACACGATTAGTTTTAGATCCATAGAACTGGATTCCAATGACTTGTAGGTGGACTAATATTACTGAATAGACCTGTGAGGTTTTGCAGCTCTGAGATGTTTGCATTCATCTGTAATTTAGTTGACCCTACTTTGAGCGAGGGGATTAGACTGTACGATTTGCAGAGGTACCTTTCAGCCTTCATTACTCTGTGATTTTGTTTAGTCAGAGAGGACCATTAACCAAATGAGGTTATTTGAAGGATGCTCTAAAAAATACTGGAAGTCAAGTACCAGCATAGAAAGAATCTGTGCATTTATTTGCAAATGGCTCCTGCAGGATGATTTGTAAATCCCAGGCTTCCTGGAATACCATTTCTGCAGTGAACTCTTGGACTTTATTATTAAACATGATTTTTGGCCACTTTAACACAACGAACCGAGTGAATATGTCTATATTAGACTCCAGGCTGATGAGGAGATATGAGGTGCACCCACAGCTAGCTGTAAGCCAGAAGCTTGGTAGATTCCTTACTACATGACAGAATCCCGTATAACAGGAGCTGGTTAGTGAGAGCTGATGCTGATACTAAAATGAAGCCCTGAGATGACAAAAAGGTCTGTGACACAAGAAGTCTTGGCTTCCTGCCCCACTGTGCTAACATGTCATGCCTGAGTTAGGCTAACACCAGTAACATCCTTTTATTTTGGACCTATCTATTCTCCCTTCACCCAAACCTGTGTTTCGTAGTCACCGTATCATATCTAATCTGATTTAGCCTGGAAACTTGTGGAACAGGGATCATAGCTCTCTGTTCTGAAAAACACTGCTTGTATAATTAAAACTCCTGCTAAAGTTAATGGAAGCTGTTTGTGAATTAGGTCTGGAGTATCAGGTTAATCATAGATGCTGCTTAAAGCTTTCTTTCAAAATTATTAGTTTGCTTTAGTACTTAGATATTATTTTACATGATTCTTGGTTAATATAGGGTTCTCGGGCAAATAATATTATGCAAGGTTTGCAGGTTCCTTTAAAACTACTTTTCTAATGAAAGCTTATAAATAAAAGAATGAAAGTCTTGATACTTTAAAAGAAAATCTTTTGAATATATGATTAACTAGAAATAGCATGTAGTGGTTTTCTCTAAGTTTACAGAAGTAAGCTTAGATGAACTTCTTTCATCAAGATGATGGACTGTTCAGTTAACCACTCCTTTTTAATCAGTATGTTGCACATCATTTAGAACATATTTTTTAAATTTCTTTGATATGGGTTAAGTGTATGCATCTGTTTTGAAGATTTGTGTGTTTTTAAAGGTAAAAAGATGAGTTGTAGTTCTAGGAGTTACCCAGCACATGGTGCTGACCATGGTTAATTAACTAGTACTTCCAAAGAGTTTGTTTTGTTCTACAAACTATTAATCTAACTCTGTTTCCTGTTAGTAAGTGATTTTTCTTTCTTTTTGATTTATTTCATTGAGCAGGTGATAAAAAAGGCGTAAAGAGTTGGTGAGGAAACAGCATTTATCTCTTTCCAAATTAAACATTCAGATGCTAGCGATTGTAAATGTGCACCTGAATCTTCTGTCACTTCTATAGTAACTTTTATTTTATTTATTTATTTTAAATTTGCACTGCTTCTATTAGGAGCCTTCAGCCATTAATATCCAGGAGCCACTCTGTATTCCACAGCGAGTCTGAGCTATGCCTCCCTGTGTGTTCAAAAGGCTTTTTGCAAGATACTCTGTTCCTCATCATCCAGTGCTATTTCTACCTACGCTTCATATCCCCTCTAAGACACACCAGATACTTCTCCTGTTTGAGAAAGCACCTGACTCTAATGTTTTCCTGGCCTATTTTGGAGTGTTCCAGAGTTTGCTTGTTTTGGGGGGAAGACTCTGCTCTGCTCTGTAAGCAGAGCCTTGGCTCTTGCTATGCCATCAGCCTACTCAGGCTCCCTTTTAGCTCCAGGATGGGACATGTTGTCTCAGCCCTCATCAATTCCTTCCCCAAAGATGGGTTGCAGCTAAGGAAGGTGCAGGGGGCACACAGGGAGTTTGTTTCTTTTCTTTATGGGAAAGAGAAGAGCAAGAGGGGGTTCTGTCAGGCAGGGAAGAATGCAAACGATGCTCCTCAGGTGGCAGCAAAATGGGAGTCATAAGAGCCTGCATGGGGGTGGTCATGAGATTCACGAGGACAGAGGTGAAAGAAATTGGTTGTGAACAACTCTGCTGCGGGATGTGGAGCCGGCAGCAGCGGGGGCTGCGCAGAGGTACCCTCCTGTGCTACGCTCCTGTACCACTTGTCCCTCCCGGGGAGCACTTTGGCCTCAGGGAATGGAGAAACTAGAAACCCAACACCTTTTCTCCATTCAAGGTAACTGTACACTTTTTACCCTGTTATACATGCAACTAACCCAGATCCAAATGGTAACTCCAGTCTACAATGCTCAGATTGTTGGTAGGGGATAATAATACCTCTTTTTAATCAAAAAGGCAAACATAGTATGACTGTCATGCACAGGGAAAATATAGAAATATTGAGGGCCCGGGTTTTATCTAATCAGTACGTTTCTCAGCTTTGTTTTTCTTCCTGCATTATTCCTGTGGCTAAACCGAAGGAATCCGTACTGCATTCTGCTTTCATAAACAGAATGGAGGAGAGAAAGGAGAAGGCCAGCAGAAATAAATCTTATTTTCAGGGTAATGGTAAGTGTATTAAACCTACTATCATTGACCATTTTAGGTTCAACTTAATCAGAAGACTAGTGATTTTTAAAATACATTTTTATGTTTTTCAGTAACTGCAGGAGAATACTGTCTGAGAATGTGAAGTGCGTTTTGCTGACTTACAGCTTTTTTCCTTCTTCAGTTGTAAACAGTTCTACATCACTATGCAAAGAGTGATGCACTCCTTAAAAGCTTCAGCCTTTCTCTCCTGATTCCGTGATACCAATGCTGCAATCACAGCGATAACTCCGATAGGCAGAATGTATCAGCAGTTTTTCCATTCACGCATCATGCCGCCTCGGCCCGGTTAGCTGTCGCAAGCAGGCCTATGTCTCAAACCATTCTGAAGAAGTAAAGAGCAGTGAAGGGTGAACAGCACCTGGCTGTATGTGCCATAGCAGGGTTGTCTCATTGCACTGATTAAATGTTATTTTTGTATTGCTGTGTTAGAATCGCAATACTCTTCAAGCTTAACCTTACAAATATCTTAAATTATCTTTCATGGTGAAGGAACTGCACCCCATGAATGTTTTTCTATGATACTTGATGCTAGTACATCTTAATTACTCTTCACACATTACAAACTTTTATTGCTTTATAGCCCCATTAGACCATGCATCTTTTTATGTCAAAGGTAAGTCATTATTCCATGTACTGTCTTACGGCTATAATACCAACTAATAAAACTCTTAGGTAGGCAGGCCTCCCACGAGCATACTTTATTTTCAGGTTCACAATCAAAAAAGAAAATAGACAACACCCCTCTGTCTTTAATGTAAGCAGTGCTCATTAGCAGCTGCTTGTGGATCTGGTGCCTCATGCCATTTCCACTTTTGGCAAGACCATGCAGTCGCAGGTCACCATCTAAGCTCTAATTTAAGTAAGCTGGAAAGCTGGCTATATGCCAGCTTTGGAAATGCCAGATTTGGAAATGCTTTGGATGCATCTCTACCTGTGGCAGCTGAAGTCATCTGTTTCTGTGCAGACTGCGATAAGCTGTTATCAGATAAAAGAGCACTGCTCTGCAGTCTGAATAGATTTGGTCTAAGCAGATCGACTACAGAAGTTTCTCACAGTCTCTTCCCTTTCCTTGCAGTAGGAGAAGAGGAAGATTGCCTTCTACTCCAGCAATTCAGTACCTAATCTGAAGCTACTCTTACACTAAATAATGATCAGTAAGCAGTGGAAACTGGCAGTATAGCTTTTCTGATGCTTTCAAGAGAATAACCTCACTGGTGGCAGTTGCTTGTGACTGAGTGATGGGAGATGCCAAATCTACGCTTTTTTTTTAGTATATATTTTTTGAGCTTTTGTTTGGGTTTTCTTTGAGCAAATAGTCACGGAAAAAAAAGTCTAGTTAATGACTAAGAACTAGACAGACTATGTATTTCAACTGAAAGAATAATTGTAAGGAAATCAAGCAGAAGGTTTTTTATTATTATTTTCTTTTAAGTGTATTTCATAATTTGTAGTAAGCTTGAAAAAATCAGGCCTTTCTTTTTGTATCCAAAACGCTGAAAAAACTTTTTTCTAATGTTGAAACTTGCTTGATTTGTTTGTAAGACTGCATAGACCTAATTATTTATTCTGTAGCCTAGATTTGTGTCTTCTCTAAGACTCCCATAAGAGAAGAATGTATAACCATGAAGTATTACAGATTTTGTTTAATAACAAAAAAGGAGCAAATAGAAACATATTCATTCTTAGGTTTAAGTGTATGAATTGTAATACAGTTGTGTGCAAATAGCCATGGGTTTTCAAACCAAAAATCTATTTTTTTTATATAAAATATATTCCAGTAACATACTAATACTATTTTTTTTTATTATTTATGAAGTCCAAAATGTCTGGAAAATCAAAGTTCGACTTTCAAAAAGTTTCCTGAATTTCAAAGTTTAAAAAATGATGTATACCTAAATTAAGCATCCGGATGATGTTGGTCAAAACTTAAGTAGATTAGTGCCAAAAGCAATATGTAAGGCAGTAGGCTGCACAGAAAGCTATGGTGGAAAGCTATGGTTACCTTAATCTCCGCCTTACTGCTTTCAGTTAGTTTTTCATCTTTTGAAGAGAGGCAAAAATAGTACACTGTCGTGTTAAAGTCAGAAGATGTGAGCATGAGGGCAGCTAGTTGGAGCTGTGCAAGCAACCGTAATTTTGGCTTATTGTGGATTTTGAATACTTGAATCATGATGTAAGTTATTCTAATTTACAAGCTTTTAATATAATTATAAATACATTGTATGATAGCTTATATTTAGATGAAAAAATATTTAATATTTTTTTGCCGCCTTTGCAGAGAAAAATCACAGCGCTATATATCACACCACTATTCAGCTTATACTTAGCAAAGTATAAGACTACTGAATTTTTACAGAATAGTTTGTTTGTTATTTGCATACGTAAACCCTCCTCCATCTTTATGAGAGGTGAACAATGTGTTTCTGAATCTTCCTGAATTCTTGGCTTGACATTAGAATTCTTCCAAAGTATTTGAAATTTGAACATTTGAAATTTGAAAATAATTTGAAATTTGTAATCTCATATGTATATATTTGTGTCTGTTAGTTGGTTATATTATCTGAAAGACATTAGATGTCATTAAAAAGTCTTTTGATAAATTGACATTTCAATTGATATTTTTTCACAAAAGGAGAAAGACATTTCTGGAGAAGGCATCATTTCATGTTACGTAAGAAGAATGAGCATTATTGGAATATTAAGATGAGAAAACCAACGTCTCCAGGGAATTTAGAAGAGAACTTCTAAGATGAACTTTTGTGTCTGCCTTGAAGTCTGCAGCGCATCATGCATATACTTTCTCTGTTAATGAACTACATATGGAACGTGTATTAAGCTCAAGTTATACCTACATATAGGTTAATTAAAAAAGCATAGCATCTGCTACTTTGTAGGGACTGTGGTGCTGAAAAGCAATAATAAAGCTGCTGCAAGAAAACACTGCTCTTTCCATGAGCTCAGTGTAGAATATAGAGGGTTTTAAAATGAATTTCTGTGCTTATTTTGATGACTAGCATATACTATTCAGCAGTTCTGAACCACTAATAGAAATGCAAAGTTATTATGTCTTTTAAATATTTTATTTTCAATTCTGAAACATAACAGTATGCTAAATCAGCTTAACCAGAGTGGGCTCAATGTATTGAAGAAACCTTAGAGGCAAAACAATAGAAAAGAGTGTAACTCTAAAGATTTGTCACTATACTCAGACTATTCCAAATGATATCAGCTTTGCTTTGTCAGTGAGGTGATGGAATTAACATGCAGGTCACATTAAATCTAAATGCCTTCATGTATACTTTTCAAAAGTCAAATTGAAAATTTTGATTAAGTAATCATCTGTAAATCAGAGAGTACTCTGCTCTGACCTCTGATTAAACACTGGCTCAGAATTTGGTTAGACAAAGTCACTCCAGGGAGCCATTAGACTTGAAAAAAAGGAAGGAAAATTGAAGACTGGAGCAGGAAGAGTTTACAAAAAATGGTACTCTGCTGCTGATGTCTGTCTTCGGAGAGAAATACTTAGTGTGTGTATAAAGACAAAAGGGGGAAAGAGAAAGAGGAAAAGGGGTGGATACCACGTTATGACTATTCTGAACACCTATTTCAGTTTGGATACGAGTAGTAGTTTTTATCCTATGCCCACAACAAACCTGCAAGATGGACAAAAGTTGAAGTAGTCTTCATCCCTTTAAAGACATTTTTATTTTGGAAAAAGGTGTTAGTTGAGGTGGATAGTTGGCAGTGTAGGAGAAGAGGAAGTGATGTGATCCTAAAATCTCACAGTAGACAATATGTTTATTTTTTTAAAGGGTACATGTCTGTATTGTTTGAGTATATGTATCATTTGAGAATGTTTTGTCTGAAAATGTATTTGGCTTGTTTGAAAATACCTTAAAAATAGAGGATAATTTGAACAATTCAGATCATTTACTTGAAGAAACAGAAATTTTCAAGCGCTATTTTTTCATAATACATAAAAAAAATCTCAAGAACAAAAATGTTTGTTCTTCCATGTGGACTTAATCCAGAAAATTCAGGCTCACTCCACAGTATTACTCCTTTTTTTAATGTTACGGATACACTGTGACCTGTTTTCTGAATTTGTACTAAATGGGTTCACTGCCCTCTTATTGCCCATAAAATCATAGCACTGTTGCGATGGGAAGGCACCTCTGCTGGTCGAAGCAGGGTCTCAGCTAGAGCAGGCTGCTGTGTGCTGTGCCCCGTTGCTTTTGGGTATTTCCCTAGGTGGCAGACTCCACTATCTCTCTGGGCAACCTTGTTGTGTTGTTTGACCATCCTCATAGCAAAAAAAAACATCTCTTTCTTATGGTTCTGTAGTTCAATTTGTGCCCCTTGCATCATGTGGTTTTTCTGTCTATCCCTGAAAGGAGATATTTCTGTTGTCTTTCCTCTCTCATCAGGTATTACTTACATAGATCAGATCTCCCTGAACCTTCTCCCCTCCAGATTGAACAGTCACAGCTCTTTCAGTCTCTCATCATATGACAGATGTTCCAGTCCTCATCTTTGTGGCCTTCACTGGACCAGCTCCAGTAAATCCACGCCTTTTACTGGAGAGCCCAAAACTGGATCCAGCGCTTCAGATGTGGCTATACCAGTCCTGCGTAGAGGGGATCACCTTGATCTCCCAGCAATGCCCTTCTTATTGGAGCCTGGGCTGCCACTGGCTGTGTTTGCCATGCAGCTCTATTGCTGTCTCATGTTCACCTACTTTTCTGTCAGGAACCCCAGGTGTTTCTTTGTCAAGTTGCTTTCCACCTGATCAGGCCCTGTCATATGCTGGTGCAAGGGGTTATTCTTCTCCAGGTGCAGGAATCTGCACTTCGCTTTGTTGAACTTCAGGAGACTCCTCTATGCCCATCTCTCCAGCCTGTCAAGGTCCCCCCAGATGGCAGCACAACCCTCTGTTGTATCAGCTGCTCTTTCTGGTTTTGTATCATGTGCAAACTTGCTGTGTGGGTGCATTCAGTCCTGACATCCATTGAAAGAGATTTAACAGTATTGGAGCCAGTTTTGGTCTCTGGGGTGCACCAGTAGTGAATGACCTCCAGTTGGATCACAACCCATTGAATCTGGCAGTTTGGTTAGTTTTCAATATCTACCTCATTATCCACTTGTCTGTTCTCTATTTCACCAGCTTATGCAGACGTTATGGGAAATGGTGTTTAAAATCTTACTGCAGTCAAGAAAAACAACATCTGGTGCTCTCCTTTATACATTCTGTCTTAGGCTATCATGTTGGTTAAGCATGGTTTTCCCTTCAAAAGTCTGACTACTCCCAATCACATTCTTCGCTGTAATCCATTTGGAAATGGCTTCCAGGAGAAAGGCCTGACACAAGTTCTAGCTGGGACACTTCACTAAATAGATACCATGACAAGGATGCAGGTTACAACACTATACTGCAATGCTTTGGAGAGCAGTAGAAAAATGGTCTATCCACAACATACACAGAAGAATGTCAGTTGACTTTTTTTCTGTGGAATCATGCCAGTGCTTTGGGATAAATCCTTTATTGTCAATACTGTTATTGGTGCTAAACAACTGGAGTGTTCTGTGTTTGAGAGGTGCTGGGGTTTCCTTTGTGTAGGGAAAGGTACTGTGGACTAAGCTGGAAGACATGGACCATCCCGGAAAATTGGAGATAGTTGATGCAACTGTCACCACATTAACAGAGAACAGGTGCACATCTTAGGTTTTTAAACAGAGAGCTCTCTTCTCTCAGAGAAGCCTTATTAATATATGCTATTTTTTAAATAAAAAGACACTGTAAAAGGAGAAAAACAGTTAAAATATTTGAAAGAGAAAAAATTAAGATGGATTTTATTTTAACAACTTTTCTTATTCCTCTTGTCGTTTGATAAGGAGGGTTTATAGAATACTTTTTTCTTCCCATCTGACAGTTTTAGATGGATTGGCAATAATGTTAATTGTTTAAGTAATATCAAGATCGCTGAAGTGTGCTGAAACTGATGCTAATTTTGATTTAGTGAAGTCCTGGCGTTTTTCCTTTAAGGCAGTGTAAAATCAGCATGCATAAAGGAAAGGCAGAAAAAATACTGAAGATGGAAAATGCCAGTTCTGTGTTTTGGCTCTTTTATGCAAAATCGTTGTTAAAGAAGGAACCTGTACAGACTTGCCAGACAACTCAGAATACGTGTCTTCATCAGCTTGGATCAGATGTCTGTTTAAGATACTCTTCGAGGAATCTAGCAGACACAATTTCAATAGAAAGCAGAAAATTTATCAGCATCAGGCAAGGCAAAACCCCAAATTTTCAATTTGTGATTTGTTTCTATGATTGAAGTAGATGATTCTTCTTTTAATGTTCTTTTCTTAGAGTGTCACATAATACAATATGAACTGTTGTTTTAGCTGCTCTAACAATGCCAATTAAACAAAACATATTTATTTTGAAATTGCTTTATGACGATACTGCAAGACGATACTGACCTAGAGACAGTAAGACAGAGGTTTAGATGATGGAGAAGAGTATAACAGTAAAATCATGATGATCTTGTGGAAATGTCTTTAAAAGTAAATAAGCCACTGCCTTAAATATAAAGCTAGAAAATGAGTACAGGCTAGCAAGACAAATTCGGCACTCTGTCAGATATTCATGTGTTGTATGAAATAAATAGGGTTTATTTCAATAAAATAAACAAAAGCTTTTTTTTTATTTCAAAACTTTTTTTCTATTAGCTCTTCCTCATCTTGAAACTTTCCTCTACTAAACATAATCATGTAATGTAACAGCATTAATGTAATGAATTGGAAAAGTTTGCCTTTTAAAATTTTGTTCTACATTGTTGAATATTGCTATCAGCAGATTTTATAAATGCTATAAAAATCTCTATTTAATGTTAATGAGATGGGTTGTATAGGACTGTATTTGCTGCACTGGATCATACTTCTCATAGATTTTGTATTGTGAGTACATGTAGCTTAGCAGTATTGAAATACAAAATTTTTTTAGAATTTATACAGAAACAAGATCAAAAGAATGTGGATTCCATCCCTATGAGCAAACTCAAACCAACTACACAAATGTCTTCACACCATCTAGTAGAGGTTAGAAATTAGGCTCCTTCAGGCTTTAATCTAACTCTAAAATAGGAAGCTGGGTTTTGAAAGTCTGTTTTGAATCTTGGCTAAATTTGTTTTGGGCAGTAAATTTGTTTGGGCAGAACATACAGCTTTTAACACAAACCTGATCATAATGCCAGGTAGTTTTCTTCAGTTTGCAAAGTGACAATTCTTTTTACATTTTTTATCTCCCTGAGTAAATGACCTCTGAAAGCCTTGAAAAATAATAATAAAAAAAGATACTTAGTGCTTTTATTCTCTTTTGACAGACTGATGACTCATTTACCTGTCACCCAAACCACAACATTTTAAAGAAATCACTATGAATTGCTGTGCCTTGTTATGGACCTTGCTAAGAAGCTAGTAACACCTTAGGATAATAATTGCTTTAAAAAAAAAATCCAAGTTGTCCTATTAAAAGAAAACTACTGCCGTTTTATAAATAGTTGTTTCATAAAACTTGAGATCTGATACAGGCCAAGAGCTGTGAACTGTGTATCATTTATTCTGTGTAAATCACTTAAAAACCTAGCTTTTTTGGAGGATGGCAAGGGCAATTCCGTGTGTTGAAGGAGAAATCCCCTTTCTTCCACCCCTTAAGATGTCTATGTCAACATCCTTATTGACAGACTATTGCCATCAGAATGTACAGTAAGGACCCCTTTTTGAATGGATAAGCGATGGGACTGAGATCTTAACCTGACAGGTTTCTGACAATAAGACAAGGACCATGGAGACAGAGTTTCAGTTTGGAAAAATGAGTTCTATAGAAAACTGTAAAAATGGATTGAGCATTTAGGGTTGTTCTTTGGCAAGATGGTAAAAGGATCCTGGCTTGAGAAATTAGAAGGTGAAATGTTGACTTTTTAAAATATGTTTTTCAAAATTACTTCTTAATTTAGATTAGTTGGACAAAACTAAAGGAGAGCAAAACAAATTTTGTTAAACTTAAGTCTTGGCAGTTATCTATTTTATTAACTTGGTTAACGTTAAAAAAAAAAAAAAAAGAAAACCATGCATAGCATTTTCACTGCTTAACAGTATATTCAAATGTGTTATGCATCACTCCTTTAGAATATGGCTTCACCAGCTTGGAAAGGTCTAAAAACTCATGTGTTCTGCACAGGAGTTCTGTGTTCTTTCTTTACACTTTAAGTATTGGTGCCTATAACTGATTTGTCACACTTTTCCCCTCACCCCGATCTGTTATTAATGTCTTATAATTCCCTTTCCAAATGTTTTTATTTTGCATTTCAAATTTACCATGCTTTATTTCAACTAAGATATGACTAGTGTTCATGCTAGAGCAGTTCATCCTTTCTTTTTGAAAATGAAGTCATAAAATTTTTATTAAAAAATTATATAAATGTTTTTTCTTTGAATAACTATTTTAATTTGATAATATATTGTAAGAACCTTTTTTTCAGAAAGCTAAAGAGATTATTCTTTTAGAGACCTAGTGAAAAGTGATCGCCATTTATTAAAAATATCCTGAAAGTCTTCCTAATATTTTATACTTGGACTTGTGGAAATAACTGGGCAATCTTCTAAGGATTCTGCTGCTCTTCTTATATTTCCATATGTCTTTGGAAAGTGGAAAGGGAGTGCCTTATCTTCTCCTAAATCATTACAGGAAAAAAATCAGTTTTGCTGTTTGACTGCTTCAATAATTCCTACCACATCATACTTCACCAAAAAAACAAACATGACACCATATTTGTTGTCCTGCTTGTCAGTGCTGAAAAAAGTAGGAAACTGTGTGCATAGTGGTAAACTACAACAGTATTAAGGATTTAAGATGAAAATCTCAAAAGTCAAGACATAGCTAAGTTGCTCTTTTTCTTTTTTTTTTTAAATTCTTCACATGAATATATGCATCATTATAAGGCTTTTTATGAGTGCTCATACACTCTTCCTCTTAGAAACATGATTCACTCAGAACACCTAAGTAAAAATTCAGTGCCCAGTGTATGTAGTCTTACAGTTTAATTAAGGTGTATAATATCATTCCAGAAAGAAATTCATATCCCACATTTAAAAGAGTTATCTGTATTAATTTTATAAATGCTTCTGTTTCAGTTTTTATCTGTAAGCTAGGTTAAGGAGATTTTCCGTATTTTGGTTATATTATTGCACTTACTATTGTAATAGATGATATAAAATCTTATCTATTTTTACAGGATGTGCACCTATATAACAAAATATTTGTTTTGGTGAGAAAAATATATTGGTGAACATCTCAATGTGTGTGTAAATGGTAGCAATTTCCAAAAGTAATTTTAAGGCCTTGAGTATGACTAGATGATACAATACTGTCATTGGCTTACAGTGGAAGCCTTTTTATCACATTTGGATTCTGACTAACCTCCTATTTATGTATTTCTGTCTTGTTTGTATAGAAATTGCAAGTGGTGCTGGTAAAATACTGTATAAACTGCATGACTGTGGGAATTCCAAGAAACCGCTTATTATATGTTTCTTTTTCCATTGCCCTGGTGAGGTGATCTGTGGTACCACGTGCTCTTCATTGAAAGGTTTATAATATGTCAAATTACAAATGGCACATTGTGCTTTGGATTTGCTTTAATAGTTCATGAAAGAACTAGTTATCTCACTGAATCTCTCTTGCTGAATCAGCTGTTATTTTTGAGATTGTTCTTGAATTTCTTGAAAACTCATAGTTTTATAGTAGAAGGAGATGTGTTCTGGGTGTTTTACATGAGATAGTGAAATAGGGCCAATGAAAAGCTATTAAAATTTAGAATTGCAAACAAGCTAGAATGAAATAGCACTTCTAGTCTTATTTCTGCTACTAGATGCAATTGTTATCATCAAATATCTTGCTGGTACAGAACCAAAAAGGTTAACTATTAAATACTAGATTAAATACTAGCACTCCCTACAATGCCAATTGTGTTGAGGACACAATGTTGAATGCAAATAGAAGTGAAAGCTTTTGCCACACCTGACGAAGTTGTTCCTAACCACTGCTTACTGATTTTGCTACCCCTATATTAGAGCAAGAGTCATCAAGTCATTTATTTGACACAAGTAAGAATGTGAGAATCACCAGCAGCATAGAAAGGGTGACATTTAAAAAATGGGTTTTGGGAACCTTCTAAATAGATAAAATATTAATAATAGAAATAGTCTCCATCAGTGATAAATCTACTTTGTAGTTGTCTGAATCTTCTTACTTTCTACTTATACTTCCACCTCTTCAGTTTAGCTACCTTCCAGATCAACTTTTTGTTTGGTGGTTTTTCATGGTTTGAGAATCTTGGAGGAAAGGTAGAAGTGGTGTTTTTTTTGTTTGTTTTATTTTGCTTTGTTTTTTTCTTCCCATTAGTATCAGTGGTACATACTCTGGTACTTACAACATTGACAACTTTGTCTTTCTTTAAATGCTCTGGAGTAGCTGCAGCCACCTTGAGACAGTGAGGAGAAGACATGGATTTCTGGGTCCACCTGTGGCGGTGGCTGTGACTGGGATAGAAGCAGGCTGCAGCCTTCAGTGTTCTTAATATTTCCATTCAACATAGTGTTTGTTTAGAAGAATCTTTAAATAGAATTTGCCTCTTTGCAGAATTTCTCACGTGTATGTTCCGATGCAATGTTTTAGTAATGTTGTGGAATCACTGTGTGTATCGCTATATGAAAGTTGCAAATAGCCATTGTCACATTAGTTACTGAGACTGGTTGAAATTCAGAATTCTATAAGGCAACTTTTACTTTTAAAAACAAAATTAAACTTGTAATATTCTTCTCTGTCTTCTCCATACTTTGAATCGGGTTAAGGGAAACATGAGTTTGTAAAGTATATAACTTATTTAATATTTTATATTTATATTGGGATCTAGATACTTATTTTAAATTAAATTTAGTATAAAAAAGCAGAATTAAAATTGAAGCATAAAAAAAGCCAAAAAGGAAACTTATTTTTCTAGTGGAATGACCAGGAAAGGGGGAATTATTAGTAAGAGTAGGATAGCAAATCTGCTTGAATGTTAAGATTCAAGATTAAAAATACTTATTGATGAGTGGCTGGATTCATAGAGAATAAGAAGTTAGAGTACGGATTTGGGGGCATTAATCATTATGATGCATATTCAATTTATTCTAGAAAAAAATCATCTTGGTAAATGGCTTCAGGAGTCTGATGGTATCCATCTACTGTTTTAATCCTTTGATATGATCGTGTTGAAAATGATAATCCTGTAGCTGAGAACAAAATACTGAAGGCTTTTTTTTTTTTGAGTATATAATTGCTTCTTTTTTGTAGGGTTCCTTGTTGACAGTACTACCTTACCAGTTTCTCTTCCTCTGCTTTCTGCTGGTCTCTTTAGTAATCTGGATAGAAGAATCTGGGCTCTCTATTCAACTGTGGAACTGCTTCCACAGCTTCCACAGATTTCCACTTTCTTCAAGCATTTATAAAGGAAGCCTGAATTAAACAGAAAAGAAGAGAGAAATTCTAGTTTGAGGCCTGAGCTGAGCTGATGGTTTCCTGAGATGAATCATGACCAGCACTAATTTAATTGGTTTGTTCTCCCCATAGTTTGTGCCAGCACAGTTCTCTGTGGGGCTGTTCTGGGGCTTGAATCGGGGCCCATATCAGTGTACCTAAAGGCACCTGCAGAAATCAATCTATGTAATGCAGCGACAGAACTGTAAATAATTGAGCTGGCATACAGCTGGGCCACCTGTCCACTGATGTATTACTGAATCCCAGGATTACGCTTTGAAGATAGTTATGTAGTTTACAAATAAATCATTGTACAGTGCAGTCAAAGGATGTCAGTTATATTCTATATATGAGAGATCAATAATGTGGGGGCACTTGCTATGTCTGGGAGCCTAGCAATGTTGTCGCCTGGATCCTGAATGATGGAGCTGAGTGGTGTTTGGCTTTACTTGGCTTAAAGAGCTGGGAACTTAGCCAGGTTCAACCGACAACTGGAAGACAAATAGAATATTGAGAGATTTAAGACGGAGGAACAATAGTGTGTATCTGAAACAGAGGGACAGAGAGAAAAAAAATGGTCAAACTGGCGCTCCAGGCAGACTGTGGCATATTTCTGAATTGATCCTATTCGGAAGGGTAGATATAGATTCTCTCAGGGTGGTATTGGATTGGGCAAGACAAAAAGCCTGCGCATATCTCATAAATCATAGCCATGAAACATAAAACCAAAACCTATGAGGATTTCCAGGTATTATGTGAATTACTTTTTTAATTTCATTGCTAACATACTAGTAAGTGAGAAGCTTTGAAGCTGTATTTCTAAGCAGTAAAGAATTTGTGAATTTCTGAAGCCCCTGAGTACCATGGGAATAATTCTTTTTTAAGACTGAAATAAAAAATAAATTCCGTGTAAGATGTGCTGCTGTGTAATCAAACCGTATCTTTTTTATATTATTTTATTCTGTACAGTGTTTTTAATAATGTCTGTTGTTCATGTAGTCTACCTGAAGTGCTGAAGGATAAATCTCAAAATGCTGATGTGCCGTCAGTCCATGGTGCCAGATTAGAACTAGTCCAATGTAAGCATCTTCCTGCAGTGTTTATAGTGGGGGTCCTCAGGACCCAGTGATTCACTGCAGATCCTGTGTAGATGCTTTCTGCTCTTACTGTGCCACACTACTTACTGATGTAGGTATAGCCTCACTTAACATAATTCTTAACTTAAGAGACTGTTTTTTAGATTTATAATTTCTGGCAGTGTGAAAAATAAACTGAATTTTAGAATTTAAATCTGCAGTGTGAAAATAGGTCCCACATGTGCAATAAGCCCAACAAGTACACATCATTACAACATGTAGAGTATCTGCAAGATAATGCAAACAAGTATTAATACCACTGGAAAGGGAAGGTGGTTGGGTGACTCTTAGTGGATCCTTGTGAAATGTAGGATAAGTTCACTGCTGTCCTGTGTATTCTTCATGACCTCTAGCAAGGCATCTGTAGCAGTGCTGTACTGTCCTTTGTAGATAAATGTGAGGTAGCTGATGGTAGATCTGATCATGTGCTAAAAAAGCTCTCCTGAAAGGCTAGCTGTACTAGGTTGGCTTCATGCTCATTTGGTGGCTTGGCTTCTGGTTTAGTGCAGAGCACAGGCAGGACCTACTTTTATTTGTATGCATAAGTTTGTGTAGATAAATTTTCTCTATTCCATGGCTACATGTAAAATGATGTCTCCATAAAAAGATACTGTGGAAAAAGAGAAAATCAGTGTTAGGAGGTCCAGAGGTATCATGCTTGTCCTGCAAGCCTCCAAGAGAGAATGAGAAATATTGTTAAAATGTGTCTTAGGCTCAAGAATTCGAATAGAAAGACAGTGTCAGGCTGATCAAACTAGATTATGCTGCTGTCACTGTCCTACTTTGTCCCCCCACTTTTTCAGCCTTCATCTGGAAATTAAAACTATGTGAACTTTGAATCAAAGAGGCTGAGCGGGGAGGGGTTATTCTTTCTTCAGGAAAAGAAATTTTCTCAGAAAAAATACAAACTGATCATTTATAGATGAGCAGAAAGTTAGCAGTAAAAAATAAATGCATCAGCCCACTGATGAATCCCATTGTATAGCTAAGACATCAATGTGTGAAATAAAATAATAGGTTGAATAGATCCTTTCAGACTTTGTCTGATTTTTATCTTTCAATCAGCTTCCCTTTTATTTAGTGCTTAAAAAAAATCTTTTTTTTTTTTTTAAGTTTCATCATTACTCTTGAGATTTGAGACTGTTTAGATAAAAAGTTTTGCAGGGTATGTCTTGGCTTTGGTTTCTTGTTGCTCATTTTGACTGAAAAAATAGTGTTTCTACCATAAAGACTGTCTTTTAGTCAAAATGTTTTAAAATGATCATTAAATGAAATTAGAGCCTGTGCAAGTATCCAAAGATACCACATGCCTTATGTTTGCGTATAAAATGTTTTCTTGCTTATTTCATTAACAGAATAATCCAAATGAATTTTCCATTTGGTGCAATAAAATGCATTCAAAATTATTTGTTGGTTGCTTGAAAGCTTCATTTTGTCAACAGGATTGAAAAATAGCTAAGTGATATAAAGAACCTTTATCATCTCAGAGGGACTATGGAAGATGAAGGCATTCATCATTTTGCTGAATTTGAAGCCCATCTTTCATGAAAGCTTTTATCCAGAGTGTTTTCTCTTCAGGCATTATTAAACTCTTAGTTCTCATTTTCTTTATTTTCTTCCTTTTTTTTTCTTCTACTTTTTCATTCAGAAATACCTGTTAGCAAGAAAGGGTATTGTAATACTTGTGGGACTATGAAAGTGTTGGTTCACTCTTCATCAACAACTTGAAGGTTGAGCTTTATCGACCACTTAAGAAGGTTGAATGGCAAAGCTGGTTTGTGTGTAGTATCTTTCTACTTTCCTATAAAATACAATAAATAAGGCAGTTACAGGTTCTCTCTTTTTTATGTATTTTGTTAAAAAAGTGACTAAAAAAAGAACAGTCTGCTGTTTTACGTATATCATTATATCCTAGCTACTTACATATCTTTATGCTGACAATCAGTAGTAACTATGCAGTAGTAACCTGATGCTTGATGAAATCCCAGATCAGTTAAGGTAGGGAGGCACAGCTATAGATCACCTGGTCCAACCCCAGCTGTTCAAAGCGCAGTCACCCAGCGCAGGTTGCTCAGCACCAAGTCTTTTTGGAGTTTGGATATCTCCTTGTAAATATGGATATCACATTGAATATCACATTGTAAATGTGAGGTTCATCAGAGCACCTCCCCTCATCAGCTGCTCTAGGAAGTTGTTATCAGCACACCTCAGAAACCTCCTGGATTGTTTGTGCTCTGCTCTTTTGTCTCTTCAGCAGATTTTCCAGAAAAGGTATGAATGAGAGCATCCTCCATAATGTTATCCTGTAGGAAGATCCTTTATTTATGTGGGTATGCCTGAAGTGGGTTGCTTTCAGCCCTGTTTCATTGATTGTGTCCTGCCTACATCACCCTGCACCTCTTTGCTTGCCAACCTGGTCTGCCTCCTCTTTACTTCATTGTTGGCCATCCTTTCCCTCAGCGTCCCTAGCGTGAAGCTCTCCTCACCAGGTTGACCAACCTATTGGAAAAGGTTCTTTGGTCCCACCTTGTCAGGAATGCCCAAAAATATCATACAGTGTTGCCATTATTTGGGAAAACTATGAACATTTATATTTTGCAGTGGTGGATGTGTGGCTAAAATGTGTTATTTTAGAAAGATTTTTAGTTTTAATGGTCTAAAATGGAATTATTTGATAAATTTATGAATCGTTGGTTATATTGGTTATGAGACATATTTAGAATTGAAAATCAGTAAGTAGTCTAGATTTTGGTGAGGGGAGTGTTTGGGAAAAAAGGAAGAGAATATTTATGTGAAATTTATGTGAAACATATAAATATTTAAATAACGTTTTGATCTCTGAAATGGCAGTAGGTGAGTGTTAGTGAGGTTGAGAAGTAGCTGTTGCTATTTTGAATGCACTTGGCAAGCGTGGAAGAGAAAACACTGAAAAAGCAGATTGTTGCTGCTTAAAAGCAGGAGCCCTTGAGGTCGGTTACGCTGTGCCCGTTCCGCGCGTGAGGGCTGCACTGACGCAGAGCTCCAATCCCTGTGCTGAACCCACAGGCACATCTCAACACGGGCTCAGCCCCGCGGTGTGGGTTTATAGCTGTGACTGGGAGGAGCACTGTGGCTTAGATGGCTTAGCTGGGCTCTTATCCCAGCTTAACATGTGCTATAAAGTAGCATTTTCCTGTAGTATTCAGGAAAACCACAGGGATTTTGGAAAGACCTAAAATCACACTTCTTCTTTTATTTCAGTCAGCCGTCTCTGTGCCTCATCCAAGGCAGATTTATTTCTGCAATAAAGGATGTTAAGGACAGGTTTGTTTTTAAATAGCTTGAAAATTCTATCTTAATATCTAACTTCAATGATTTGTCTCATTTATGCAGCATTAAGTGAGAATACCATGCTTTAAGGTAATAAGTGTGAAACGTTTTGATTTATCCCTTTCTTACACAATTCCTGTAGTAAATAATTAATAGAAAGTGACCAACCCAAGAAAACAACCTAACTAGGTTGTTAGGTTGTATTATCTTAGAATACAACCAACTTGCATATTGAGTTTAAAGGCAGAAATTTATAATCTCAGAAGCTTGCCTTGCACATCCACGTGTCCTAGTCTAAGGGTGAAGATTCACAGTCTGCTTTTTGACTGTGTTTGTGATGAATTGGTGCTGGGAACCATTGCACTGCATTGTCGCTTGGAGAGTTGTGAGTGCATGGCATGGGGTACCTTGGTAAGCAGAGGAATCTCAATGTGGCATCTTCGCAGCTCGAAAAAAGAAAAAAAAAAGTATTGTTAGTATTTCGAATGACATAGAGTTGAACATTGCTTTTGTCTTCAAAAAGATGCTGGTGGGTTTTTCTAGAATGCATCACAAAATGACTTATGGTGCTCGAAGCGCAGTGTTCTATTGTGACCAAAAGAAAAATTGTATCTGGAAAAATGCGTGTATAATACCTCCATAATAGCACTGTGGTAGCTCTTTTATTTGCTCGCTTACATTTGGCCACAGTTAACTGATGCATTTATTTCAACCACATGGTGAGTCATCGGTCCTTTCATAGGATGAGACTGTTGTGATGGTAGTAAATGATGTCTTGAAATGTGCCTTTGAATATTCCAGCAATGTCTATTAGTTTGATCTGGATTTACAATATTGTTCTCTCAGAAAAAAAAAAAAAGATTTTAATTTGTGAGTTTTTGGGATGTCCATCAGTTTAAACTTACTATGAAATTCATAACAGAGCATGATAGCTTAATTGTGGAAAGTAATGAAGTACAGGTCGAACAAGAAGTTCATAGAAATTTGTAAATAGTTGACCAGTTTTCTGCTTCCATTCTTCTACGCACATAAGCATCAAGGTGTATCAGATACCTGAAGAAATGAAATAAGAAGCAACAACCCAAAAGGCAGGTTAGAAAATGTATTTAGGTAATACTGCAGAAAATATCAAGTAAAAGGCCCGTATTATTCTTGTTCATTTTGTCTTTGTTTTTGTTTTGTTGAAACCTACCATTACTGTATTACTGCTATAGGATGTATATATATATAGGATGCTATAGGATGCAATTGTGAGTACATCAGTGTAGTAGATTTGTATTATTAAAAGTTATTCAAACAGCTCTGAACAGAGTAGAAGCTTTGAGAGTAAAAATTACATAAAACTGCAAATGAGTAATAGGCAAAGATGGAAAGATTTTTTTAGCTACAGAGATTACATTTTTTCAATATGCTTGTGTTTTCAAAATGTTAAATTAATACTATGACTTCATGAAGTACAATCTCATAATGACAAAAAATAGTACATTTTATGTAGAAGTGACATAAATCATATAACTTTCGATATATTTAATCTGTATTTTAATGTCAGTAATGCATATGAGATCTTTAAAATGTTTTTAAAGCAATACATTTCTGAATGAAAATGTCAGAATTCTTCAGAAATATCTTTTTTTTTTCAGATTGCTTCTATGATCTGATCTGCTTTTTAAGGAAAAAGCGAATCTAAGAAGTGGCTAGCTTTTTTTTCCCAAGTGTTACTTCAGAGATGATACCCATACTTGAAGAATCTGTTGCCTTCCATTCACAGTCATCGGCAAAATTTAACTTTCCTTCTATCTTTTTCAATGATCTCTGTTCCCTTTTAAGACTGGCTGTATCCCCTTTTAAGCAGTTTTATTCTACATACAGTATTTGCTTAAAATGCTTCAGCTACCTCTTTGCTTTTTGTCCCACTGCTTCTACTTGAAATGTTCTGCCCGTTACAGTGCCTCATTATTGCCCATTCTGTTCAATAAAGCAGGAAATCTTACTGCAGTTGAATACTGGGTATTAACTGCTTTTGCCAGGTGAAATATTTACCTTCTACTTATTGAATAACAAAAATGTGGCTTGTAATGAAAATCCTTATTTAATTAAAATAGAAAATACCTCTGGCCTTTAACATGGAGGATTTTGAGATTGAAACTAATTCCATAGATGAGCTCTAAGACCAAGTTTAGAATAAAATCTAGATAGCAAGAATAAATTCTATTCTTGTTATCAGTTGTTAATACCCCTTCCTTGGGAGTGATAACTCATCTCCCCATGTGTGCAGCTGAGCACACCCTGATTCACACATTCCGGTGGATTGTTACAACCCCTTCAGACACTACAATAGGAATGTTCGGAGTAGATAATAAGCCTAACTGACAGAACAAGGGAAAGGAAATAAAGCAAACCATCACTGCATCCCTTTTCAGGAAAGGTGCAAATTGATCTCTGATTTATTTCTAAAGATCCTTCCACCTCTGTGTGTTTCCATTGGAAAATACACTTAAATTCACAAGTGATTACTCCATGTATTAGTAAATATAGCTTAGAATCTAGAATGTAAAGCAGATGGTTTGGTGAGAAATTTAACAGTGCTACAAAATCCCCAAACCCTTCTTCATCTAATTCAATAAATGCAGATGTTTTTGAAAGCAGAATAGAAATCACTTATATGTATATGTGTCTATAAGTATATGCATATGTGTATACGGTATAAAAAGAGCAAAATAACAATTCGATCTGACAAATTAGGCCACAGTTTGGTTCCCTGTAGATGAACTGCATTAAATTGGTAGTAGGCAGAGGGCAGAATTTAGTTGGTAGCGTATTAGTGGAAAAATTCAAATATAGTTTGTGCATAGGAGATTTCCTAAAAGTCATCCGAAAGACACGGTACTTCATAAGCTCCACTGACCTTCATCAGCATCCTCAGCAGATAGATCCACACCTGCTTGGGTGCAGAGATGGACTGGTATTTTAGAATGACTGTCCTAATTGAAATACTGCCTGAATGTATTCTGTGAAAAGTGATACTACTCTTTCTTTCAAACAAACTATTGATAAAGCATTAAACCTTCTTTAAAATAATGTAAAATCAGAGAGTAATATAAAATTGTATACTTGTATCTACTATATAGGTATATTCATTCACCCCCTGTACTGTGATTTAGTGCTAAGCAGTAGTATAGCACAGTCTCACGGCTATACTGGAAGAGTAAGAGAAAATTTTACAAGAAAGGGAAATGATTATGGTTCATTGCAATTGGCTTTGTGTAGTTTATGATGGACTACTTTTTGAAAAGAAAAGTGATTTGACAGATTGAGCCTTCAAATGCATTGCACAAAATTCAGGGAATTGAGCAAGAAAAAAGAGTTATTCAGTTACTTAACATGGCTAATATTACTAATGCTTTTAGAACAATCTCCCAAGAACACCATGATGATTGATTTGAGAGAAAAAAAAAGCTTGATGATTTTTTTGATAAATATTATAAATAAAATACTTTAATTCACTTTTAGTGATGGTTTAGAACTAATTTTTGTTACATGCCAAGGTGTAAGCTGAGAGTTTGCAACATTTCCATGGACAAAAACAACAGAGTGGAAACTTAGCTCATTCTGAAGTGGAAGTTAAATTTGCATTAGCTTTGGCCAGTTAATGAAAGAGAATGTTCTTGAACAGCCTTAACGATTAATGTTCTGATACTATGATCACCCGTGATGAACAGTAGCATTCAGAGGTAATTCGAGTTAACAATAATTTTGATGTTTACTCATTTATACTAGCCTAAAAATCATGCTATCTTCAATCCAGTCTCACCAGAGTTGCTATATTTGTAGAACCTTGAGCTTTGATCAGTCTTTTTATATTCACTTTGAGCTTTCAACAGCAGTTCTGACTAAAACAGATGCGTAAAATCCTTTAGATAATAATTAATTCACGTACAAATAAAAGTGTCAGTTGCATGGCCAGTATATGATGGAAACTACTTCAAAGCAAAAAATAATTGAAAGGTAACAGCTTTGTCCTTATTAAAGGACGTCCTTAGACAGCATTTTTAGAAGTTGTCTCCAAAGGGGACTTTTATATCCTTAAAAAAAAAAAAATTAATGAAGCAGCATTGTAAATAGGTTTCAAATATACATTAATATTACCTAACTTGTGTAGCATGGATGCAAAAGTTCAGAAGGTGTTACCAATAATCATGCAATAATGAATATTTCTGTAACCACATTTTGCAGTATGAGACCTCTAAGATTCAATGTTACAACCTTTACTAGGATTATTTAGCAAGAAATAAGCTTTGATAAGACTTGAAATGATGGCCATCAACTAAAATGCAAATCTGCACAGAGTGAGGTTGAGTGTCAAGAGATGACCAGATACTGTAGATGAAGTTTCCTCTCTTTTTCCCTTTTCTGCTTTGTCCCTTTTCTGTTTTTTCTAACACCTAAAATAATGCGTTAAATATCTATAAAACTGTTTCTGTTTATCAGTTCAACCTAAACGTTTTCTTAGAAAATGATGAAGTGCAACAAGAAGTAGTAAGATAAAATAGAAAAAAGACACTCTATAAAATATATCTCTAAACATGCTCCTTCAGAGCAAAGGACTTACCATTTGCTAACCTGCCTGCGCTAGTATTTCCATTTCTTATGTAGCTAAACTTTTTGAAAAATCTATGTCCTTTTTCAATGGATGGAATTGAAGAGGGTTTCTGGAAATTGTTTAACTTTAATACAGGGCTAATTTAGGAGATGCATCAAAGAAGTCAGGATGTGTGTGTGCATGAATAACTAGGTATGCTGATAGAATAGGATGCTCTGCAGAAGTTTAACTGGTTGTTTTGAACTCCAGCACAGATGGCTTAAAAAAAAACCTTCTGGGAAAAATTGCTTTGAACTACTTTCACTGCCTCACTGTGATTGCATTTTCTGTGGACATTATCCTTTCTTTTTCCATGTATTTTGCTTGTCAGATCAGTAATTCAGTAATTAATTTGTCTTCCTTTCACTTCACTTCTTCTGTAAGTAAAAACTAGTCAATTAGATGAGCTTGAAGAACAGAAACAGAATATTCATGAATGTCATGATTAGGTAAAATAAAATATTTGTTTTCAAATAAGTTATGTAACAGCGAGTGAACAGACTATTGTGAAACCAATCCATCTGTCATGTAATACTACCTTATTGTAATCCATCAACATCCCATTTTGTTTAAATACCAAATATAATTGATACTGAAATCTTAACATATTGTAACACAGTTATTAAGAAAAAATCATTAAAAGAGTATAGACTTAAAAGTTTCTCTTAAAAACCTCTTTTGATGGCAGTGATAGCAGTGATATTTCTGTATTTAATGGAGTTTAATGTCTCAGAATAATTTAAAGGAGTAAAAGGACTAGAAATTCAGCTTTCCTGTGATGATGAGATATTAGAGGAAAATCAGGTTGCCTTCCTCACTCTTTCCCCTGCCACAAGATCAGGATAAAAAAGAACACGGAAATTACCAAGCTACTTGGCTTTTATCTTCTGTAAATAAGTGCTCTTCAGTGCGGTTTCATTGTGAATGGGGGAGTAATTCTATGCCTTGATCAGCAGCAGTATCAGCTATTGCTCAGAACAGGTTATATATCCTTAAAATATACACAGACTCATTTAAAATAGTATTCCATTTTCATAACATAGTTTACTGTGAAATGTTATTTCTCTCAATGTCAAAGTTTCTTAAAATTGCTCCTTATGTTTTTATCATTTTAATGATAATAATACTGCTTTTTTTCCATAAATTTCCCTTCCTTGCATGCTAATATCTACTTCTAAAATAATAAATAGATATGCTTCTGTGATATGGGAGTTTATTTTGTTTGGGATTGTCTGAGAAGTCAGATGATCATAGCTGGTTTGAATCCACACATACTTGGATTTAAACCATTAGGAACAGATGATCTAAAAAGGTTATACCAGTTTGAGAAAACATCTGGTTTTGTGTAGTTTAGCATTAAATTGTATTTTTGAAGTATATATAAGTATTCCCATGACTTCTAGCTGAAATGGATGTATCTTGATTCTACTCTGTCCTATGGCTAATAGTTTTATGAGTGTTTTTTGGGGGACGCAAAATGCATTATTAGGTGCCTGTCTGAATGTGCTTTGACCCAGTCCTTGTTTGGCATCTTCAGTAAAAATGTGTGCTTGTGGTTTCTTCTCCTTCAAAGCATTAGCCTCTGTACTGATTAGGTTACCATAATTCTGTTTTGTCTTTTCCACTGAATTTTGATTTTTTTCCCCCTCTTTGGGGAATAAAAGCCCAGATCTTCTGAATATTTTTACAACATTTTTTTTCAAAAGTCTTTTTGGAGTCATTTAGATAATTTCCATGTGAACTAAAATATACTAGAGGATCCTTTTTGAATTTGAGGACCTTTATACCACAGACAGTCAGTAAGGCTAAGACTTTATGTTGGCTTTAAAGCACATGTTTTAAAAATACATAGTTTGCCTAATAAACATTATTTCTGTGCCTGATAATACTGTTCAGAAGCTCAGCGTGCCCTAGGAAATTAATAAATACTGTTTATAGTACTAGCTGCTTTTAAGAATGCACACTTTATTCTTAATGAAATACTCTCACAGAAATACTTATCATAATATAAATAGTTTTTCACCAAGACTTTCTTCTTCAAGGTTTTTTTGCTTCTCAAGTACCCATAGTGAGACTTCCTTTTCCTCTGTCATTTTAACTGTTATTTCTCACCCACAATGGAAATTCTGATTTTACTGAAAGAAAAGATGCAATTTCCAAAATGGTCATTTAGTGGTTTCAGAATTTCACCATCTGGATGAGTTTTGTAACTTTTTGGGGGTAAGCTTCCTCTGGTTTGTTTGTGCTACAGTAGAGTGCAAGTTGTATTTATAATATAAGGTTTCAAGAAAAATAAATGGAATTTCTTTTTTTAATCTATTTGGAATTTGGACATGATACCATTTCATTTAAAGTGCATCAGTGCAAAAGTTTTTTGTATTATCTGCACCTGACTATATCATTTTCTAAATATACTGATTTGTTTCTGTGCTTGAAAAGGCCAAAATAAAAATGAATTATGGCATAATACTAGTGTAAAGTAATATTGCAGAGTATTTGAATTCTTTTTCAAGTGGTTAATTTAAAAATTTCAAACTTTGTCCATACTTGCTAAGGTGCTTTGTTTGAAATTGCATTTTCTTGAAGGCTAGGGAAAGAGATTTCCAACTTGGCCTTTTTTTATGTGTGTATAGTGATTCCTATAGCATTTCTTGATTTCTGAACTGAATCAGTATGATGTATTCCCCCAGTACTTATATTTTCCCTTTAATACTAATTAGAAGCTCTTGTAAACTGTTTCAGTTTGCTGCTAACTGTGCATCCCATATAGCATTCATGGACATGCAGTGGACTGGATATATGTCCTATGTATTCATAGTAGATGTAGAACTAGAGGTAATGGCCACAAACTAAAACACCAAAAGTTCCACAGGAACTTAAGGAAAAATTTCTTAACAGTGAGGGTGACAGAGCACTGGAACAGGCTGCCCAGAGAGGTTGTGGAGTCTCCTTCTCTGGAGATCTTCAAAACCCACTTGGACGCAGTCCTGTGCCACGTGCTCTAGGTGACCCTGTGTGTGCAGGGGGGTTGGACTAGATGACCTCTAGAGGTCCCTTCCCACCTTAAGCATTCTACGATTCTATGAAGAAATTTTAATTGAAAAAATGGAAAAGAGAGCCCATGGTCATGATAGCCTGTGATAGATTTTTGCATTTGTTGACATACGTTGATAACTGGCATGCTATGTTCTTCAAACAGTGCACTGGTTTGGGGAGTTACTTCTGCTACTTTTATGAGTATGAATAAAGAAGTAATTTTGGTAAAGTATGAGTTTAAAAACATGCTTTGAGGTTCAGCTTACCCAGAAAATGCATGCTACAAAACAAAGATTGTGAGTGGTGGTGAAAATTGAATGTTTTTGGTAGGTCTCTGATTTTCTCAGAGTGTGAGGCAGAGAAAAGAGACAGAGTCACATCACCTTGAAAGATATCAAGACATAAGGTTACAAACCTCCCTCACAATGTGTAAGGTGTTGGTGCATTGAACCACTAGCTCAACAACAGCAGTCTCGGGGAAGAAAGGAGCGTAGAACTTTTGTGGTATCTTCAAGCTTTTCCACTCAGTATTGTGCTAGTTTTCTGTATTCCATCTGAGTTGGTGTTTAGCATTTATACTTTATCTAGGCATCTCTGAGAACTGTAGCTTCAAAACTTGTCACATAATTATGGGTTAATCACAAGAGTTCAAAGTTTGCTTTTAATTCATGTTTCTTCCAAAAAGTATGGAAAGGATGTCAGCCACATTCTATTTCAGCAGACGATTTTTATCAAACCTTTATTTAGGCATTTTTAATGCTGAAACTGTGTTTCCGGCTCAGATATACTCTCTCAAACAACCTGTTTTAAAAGCGGCTTGTAGAAAATTCTTTGTACCTCAGTGGTTAGTAACATCTGATTTTGAATAGTCTATATAGTTTTAGCCACTTTAGCTGAAATCTGTGCTTTATTTCCTCTTAGGAGGAGTTTCCTTCTTTTTTTTTTCATCTTGGAGGTAATTTTTTTTTCAATCAGCTTTATTATTCTGTAGCTCAGTACTAGTGAAGGGTGGATATTGTTTCTTTTCCGGCAGCCTAGCTGTATCTCTACAAGTCTGTTTGTTAATTGTTCATAGAATTTCCTGCTTGCCCAAGGAAGGGGCACTCATAATTTTGTATGATTTTTTCATAGTGGGTAAGGCCACAGGAGTGAAAATCAAAGGAACTGTTTTTATGATTTGTAGTAAACTGCAAGCAGTTCTCAATGCAGCATTTTTGTTGACTGAGCATTTTAGAGACAAAAAGTAATGCAAGAACATATTTAAAATTGCTATTCCAAAAACAGAGTTCTGAATCAGTGGAGTGTGCAGAGTCTGTCATATGGACACAAGTTTGCTGGCCAAGAGATGACACTGATGGCAGGGACATGCTCAGTGGCACCTTTCAATCTGATTAGGATAAACTCTGGTCTCAGTAATAATAGCACAGATATGTCATTGATTCCCAAGTAAATTCAAAATAGCCTAACTTATTTTTAACAAATGACAAGAGCTTGTACTGCATTCACTTAATATAAGCACATGCCTATGGCATATATAGTGCCACCCTCACTTTGCAACCGATCTGGAACATTATATCTATGCTATTTTTTATATAGTACAAATAAATAAGGCAAATGAATTCAGATCTTAATTGGAAATTCACAAATTGATAATTACAATATAGGCATAAAAGTGGCAATAGATCATGCTTCGTGTTGCACTTTTGCACTACACGCAAAGGTGAAACATCCTTGGACTTGCAGTAGCTCTGTTTGAGGAAAGATGGAAAACTAGGTGCTCCAACCAGTGGCTCCATGCTTTAGAAAAGATAATATACTATATATATATATATATATGTATGTGTATGTATATACACACAATTATATATATGTGTGTATACATCTATTCAATATGATTACCAATTTTAATATTGATTTGTCATTAATTTTAGTATTTCAAGTAATTACTGCTGCAAATGCATGTTCTAAAAAGATTCTGAGACCAGTCTGAAAACCTGTTTTCCCATCAAAGAATAAGTTACTCTCTAATTTGATGCTCAGCAGAAAGTACTTAAGGCAGACTGGAGAAGTAATATAAGTCTTTAATACAGCAATGTCAGGCTATTTCATTTCTATGTACTCGATTTAGTAAAAGAGTTGTGAGCACTCCTGACCTGAGATGCATTTAGTTTGGTGCTCCACACTGCGGTATTTTCTCTGGAGAGCAGTCTGCCTGGCTCTGTGCTTGTCGGTGCAGCCTCCTGGGAGTTGCAGTTCCTGCGCTTCGTGCTCTTCTCTCCTCTGTCGGGCGGACCCACTGACTTGCTGAACAAGAGTCCTGTGATACACGGGGGTTAGGCAGCTCTCCAGTGGCACCGTGATGATTCAATTAAAGCAGGAGATGGCAGTGAATCCTGGTGTGTTTAGGCCAGGCAATGAGCAGCCCAGGTGGGAAGAGAGAGGAGCGAGTCTGAGGCACCTGGAGTGCATCTCTGCTGAAGTGCTCTAGCCCTTCATATAAAGATACAGGTTTTTCCCGGATTCTTTCCTCCAGATTTTCTCTATCCTGAGCATTTGCAGGCCTTTTAGCTGATGGGAATCTGAACAGAAAATTCTGTAGCAGAATTGCCTATGAGTGTGAGAGAGAATATATAGTACTTAAGAAAGGGATATAGCTGAAAATACAAGCAGTATAGGTAATTCATTATAGGTGATTAATTATTATTATTAATGCTAACAAGATACTTGGTTATTACGTGTTGGAAAGCAGAAAAGAATTAACATGTAAAGAGCCTTGCATCTTCCTCCCCCACTTGCCTTTCTTTTCCTAAAGTTTGGATGAGAGGTGGTGTTCATATTAGGCAAGAGCTCCCTTACCCTATTCCCTTTCTCTTACAGAATCTTGCTGTCTTTTTCTTTTGATTCGCATAAAGTGCACTGTCGGTGCTGTTTTAGAGCTAAGTCTTTCAAACAGACTGGACAGAGTCCTTATATGCCAAGATTAACACTTCAAATTCTCTTCACAAGGAGGATACAAGTGAGGTTTTAAATACTAATATTTTGTTTTAAGTTTGATTTGAGTTGCATATGCATGACAAGGTTACAAGTGAGGTTTTTTTTTGGATTGGAATTCACTGATTGTTACAAACAGTCAGTTATTTTAAGCATACAGTTATTTAAATAAGCTTCTGTAGAAGCCTTGTATTGCTTTCATAATGTGATGACCGAAAAACAGGCAGGGAGTTGCTTATGTAACTCCCTTTTCTCGTATACTCCAAGCTTTGTTTGCATGGCGATCAGGAGGCAGCTGCGGTTTGTGGCATTTTTTCTTTTCTATCTTTTTTTTTTTTTTTCTTTTTTAAGAAGGTTTAGGGCTAAAAAAATCCCAGTGTACTGTCAAAGCCAGTCAGCAGTCAGATTTAGTCAGGTAAGCAGATAGTAAAGGAACCGTGAAAACATTATTCAGAGGCAAAGCGAGGGAGCTTATATTTCCTATAAGCATCAAGTCAGGTGACTCAGAAGCAAACAGTGACACATCAGGAAGGAAAATTACTGTAACAGGCAGCAGCGTGTGTTTCCCCGATTAGTCTTCTTGAGCAAAATTAGACGAGGATTTTATTTTATCACCCTAATTAAGCTATTCTGTCCATTCCATTGTTTTAGGTCATTGTTGATGAATGGTGGCAAAGTGCTTGAGTGCTGTTTCCCAAATATAATTAAATGAGGACATAATGTTTTGCAGTGGAAGAGATTATATATTTGCTGAATTTAAAACAGACAAAATAGAAATAAGGACTATATGTACTGGAAATTCAGCTGTGCACGTACATGTGTTGGATTACATGTTTTCAAATCTTTGAACTGCAAAACACAGGATTTTTTTGTTTTTGTGAAAAGTAAGACAAGACAAATATAACTTTTTAGTCTTAATAATTACGTAGTCTCCCAGGTCTATAACTAATTAGGAGTCAGGTGTTGTGTTATCTCTTGTTTTGAAACAACCCCACTTGTTTATGCAGTCATATTGTACAGTGAATAAGCAAATCAGTTCTCAGCTAGGATGTGTGGGGTGTTAGCTGCCTTCACCAGGGAGGCTACTTGCTGCTAGAGTGGAAGAGAATGCTGAGCTAGAAGGGAAGGGGAAGGTGCAATTTTGCAAGGTGTAGCTATCCTGGTTCTCACTTTACTGATCAAAATGGGAGAATTCCCCAAGACTATGGTCTGAGTTAAGTCTTCTACATTTTAGAATGAGTCTGTGAAGCAAGTTCAGGAAAAAAATATTAATGTCAGTTAGCATTTTGTTCCATATTCTCTCAAAACCTGGTTACTGAGAGCGCTAGGCATGCTATGTAGGAGTGCGTGTTTGCACTCTTGTGCAGTCCCAGGAGAGAGGCAATGGCGTATCACTCCTCGTATCACTGTGCTCCAGACAGGGGTCCTGCAATTGCATTATTCCTCATTATAATGTAAACATACCTTTATCATGTTACCTTAATACAAACTGTCTTCTATACTCTGTCCCAGGTAACATACATTATCATTTAACTCGTAGCTCCAACAATATTCCTGTAAGATTTCTCTATATGTATGGAACTTATTATCAAATTTACATTTATCTCTATACAAGATTCATGGAAAGATACTTGGTTGAATCTGAGTTGACTTCTTTTTCATTCAGGAGCTCATTAAGGTGAATTCAGGTGTCGAAACAGGTCTCCACATACTATACGGATAATAAATTCATTTCATAGGTAAGAGTTGATCTGCTTGACAATTTCTTCAGTACATTGTTAAAACCTTTTCTATTTAAATAATTAAAACTCCATGGTAGACAAAAGTCATTCACGGACTCAGTATTTGACTTACGATTACAGGGAGCGTTAGTTCCCTTCTTCAGAATTACCTTTGTGTATCCTTCAGTGGTGAACAGTAGACTCAGTCTTCCACATCTTGCTTTGTGCTGTGCTAACAATATCTACTCTTTGTGTGCACTTTTTGTCTTGGACTGTGCCACTGGTTTTGTGTTCCCTAGGTTGTTAATGTGTGCTCCGTATGTATGTGGGACATATGAACTTCCAAACATTCTCTGTACAAACTGCTTTCTCCTTGGAAAGTGGAATTAAATGATTTTTGTTTTATTTTTGATATAAACTTTTGATCTTTGCTCCTATATGTAGCATTTAGGGTCCCACCTCTCTCTTTTCTGACTCTGTGCAACACCTCCCCCTGGGCAAAATTAATTTGCAGATATGGCTATTTAATGCCATATGTGTGGTGATCTGAGTGATGTGGCTTCAGCAAAAAAAAAAAAAATGATGATTGACAAAATTTTATCTGATGTTCACTTTCTTCCAGTGCCATTCAGCCGTAAACTTAATGGGGAACAGAGGGAAGACAGGACGGTGTTTGGAGACTTGTCAAATAATATAAAAGACAGGTCTTGCAAAGACCTGTTTTTTTTTTTTTTTAATGGAGGGTGTTGGTGCCTGAAGGAATGAAGAGTGGTGGTAGTACTTCATTCTATAAAATGGCATTTTATATTGAAGCTAGATATTTGGAGAAAGGTGGAAGTTGCCCAATGAGTATATTTTGGTCACGAAATGTGCAAGAATAAAAACTGGCCTTATCTGCTATTGCAACCAACTTTATTGCGTTCTATGGAACAGCTTGTTCACAGTTCACATGAAACTGAAAAAAACCTTTGCTCTGGGTTTGAATTTCAAAAGGTACAGAACAATTTACCCTGCAAAACTAAGGTGGAAAAAATAGCTAATACATGTGAAAGTACCAAAAAATATAATAAAAATATTTTAGACCTACTCACCCCATTGCTAATAAAAAATACTATGTTTCTGTCTCTACTGTTTCGAGGAATGCCAGATTGCACACCATGTTGTAGTTTCTTTTTCTTCCTGTTCTCAAAACAGCCGAAGCAGTTTTTGCTTTGAACTTAGAAACTCTTTAGCAGCCATTTTGAGAACTGTATCAGTCATGTAGAAGATAGTATGAATCTGTTTTGCTTTTATATTTGGCACAATACCAATAAAATAATCAAATGTGAAGTTTTATATTCAGCACTGATTTTTTAACTAGCACAAAATGAAACCCCTCTGTTCTGCCTCAGTATTTATTTCTCAAGAGCATAAACACTGGAGAATAATCATTGCTTTATAGTTGTCCATGAATTAAATATTTCATTTTTTTAATCTTGTTTATCAAAAATAGAAATTATTAATAGAAAAAAAAAAGTGGACCTATCATTCCAAGATTGATCTAGAAGTTCTTAGATTTTTTTTTAGGAAATAATTCTGGATTTTTTTTTCTTCCTTTTTTTTTTCTCTATGTTCAGATGGAAGACGTCATAGCCCGCATGCAAGATGAGAAAAATGGGATTCCTATTCGTACAGTGAAAAGTTTTCTTTCCAAGATCCCCAGTGTCTTTTCTGGTAAGAGTCAAAATAAATTTCATACTATCTTGAGCTACTTTCTACTTGATGTAAAGTGATGTTCAAAGATGCTTAACAGAGTGCTACGGGGAATCCAAAGTCATCTGATCTGGAGGACCCAATGACTATCCTTTGAATACTTCAATAATATAAATTTTTTGGCTAGTGAGGATATTTCTCACATTGGAGTGGGTTTTTAAGCAGATATTTTGGTACACTTAGTTAAACCAATAGCATTCTAATTTTACTCTAGAAGGTCAATTATCTGAAGATTGCAATATTTTTATTGTAGAGTTTCTGCATTTCAGATCTAATTTTAATGTTTTTTCATGGCAAGTATAATGAGTTAGGTCTATAGGACAGTATGTGAAAATAGAAGCTGGGATAGCAACTGTGTGAAAGGAAAATCATAGCTGCATTCTGCAGCTGACAGGATCTGTGGTTGAAGACCTTCTTTACAGCCTTTATAAGCTGCTCTTGTACTTAAATGTCTGCGCCCAGGAGCTGAGCTTCAGGTGCCTAGGGTGATTTGCAAGGAATCTGTGAACTTCGTAGCTTAAGAAATGCACAGAAATCTGTTAATTTATTTTAATTAACTGGTATAAATTGTATATTTGTTTATGTATTTGTATATAATTTTTGATATTTTTATATTTATATATATATTTATATGTGCATATATATGTATTTTATGCTACCAAAGACTATGGAGTTCCTTTCAAACAGATGCCATTTTTGAACCTGTACAAAAACAAATCTGTGAAGAATGGACCTTTATTTCACAAAAGTTAGTACAGCATGGCCTCCTATTATGTGATTAATATTAATTATTAATTATTTTTCTATGCCTTGTATTGTGTGCTGTGGATTCAAAATGGGGCAGACTACCATAATTTATCTTGCAGAAGAGATTATTTTCCAAAATGATTTATTGACTGGAATAGACAACATACAAAGTTGTGTTATAATACATATACATAAATATATGTACATAAATTTATATATATAATAAATGAATAAATATAATATATAAATCAATACATAGTATTCAGTGATGCAACAAGTTATTTAAATAATATGTATATATGTAAATAGTATGCACATGCAAACAGAAATGGGCATTAATTTCAACAACTTTAGGAAAGGAAAGACAAAACATAGCTGCAATCATTTTCTCCTTCTATGTTTTCTCTTTCAAATATTAGTTTTCACTACACTTGTCCCCACCAAAACAGTACAACTGACATTTTTTCTACTTCTTTCTATTTTTATCTGACAGCTGAAAGTCTGAACACATGACTTTGTAAAAAATAATTACTATTATATTTTTAATATTATAGTAATGTAATAATATTACGATAGTATATATTTATAATAATATATTTCTATATGTCTTTCATACTACTGATTCTAAAATAGTAAGCGAAAGACTATTTCACATATCATTGAGTTTTTAATACAGAATTACTGACCATATCCTTTCAAGGTTTGAATAGATTTTGAAGCAAAATCAGCGTGGAGAATAGTATCTGGGTCTAACCTTTTAATAGAATGCCTAGTAAATAGAATGGTGTGATTATATTATCTCATTTACTGAGTCATTCCTTAAATGTTTTTACAATAAAATATCTATGCAAAGAAATATTTCAACAACAGATAATTCTCTATAGGCTGTACACATTGCTGTACTTCAGAAGAACAAAAAAAAAAAAAACAGCAAGAGAAAGGTTGTTTCACCTTGTGTAATTCTGAAAAATATGTGAATTACGTAGTTCTAAACTTCATGTGCTCATAGAGAGCAAACACATTGCTTTCTATTGACACTTGTCACATTTGTTTTTAAGTGAGAACAAGTTCCTTGAATTCAAACTCACCATTTTTGTTTGATTTCTTTCCTAAAATCTTTCAAAAATAAATCACGTGTTTTAGACTGATTAAAATATGTTTAAAATAAGCTTGAAAACTATTTGATTAAAAAAAAACACCGATGTGTGCTAGTCTCTCTTCCTGTTTGTGTCAACGTTTAGGGGTGTATCAGATTGACTACAAGCAGCTATTTTTTCTATGGTGTGAACTCACTGGGGCTGGTGATTTGAAGACTCATTTGGACAGTAGCATTCAAGTCACCTGAGTTGAGGAGGTAAAATGGTTTATGAAAAAAACTCACACAGGGACTGAGCTCCCATCTGCCTTATGCCCATGTGCCACTTGTCTCTGGAAAGACAGAGGTACCAACGATGCTGCCCGCTTAACCGGGTTCTATATCTTGTTCTGCCAGAAAGGAAGATTTTCTCAGGTGGTTGCTAATATTAGTGATGTTAATAGTACTCATGTGAGTTTTTCTGCCTGATAAAATAACTTATAATAACTGTGGCAAACAGCTTAGTTAAAAAGTATATAACAGAAATGATGGGGAAAATTATATGTCTTAGTAAACAAATACTGAAGAGGGGAAAACATGTTTGCTAGCTTCAAATGGGATTCAGAATGGAAGAATCATTGAAGTGTGCCCTTGGGCTTGGACTATTTGCACTACTTGGACTGTACTGGTTTTTGCTTGTGCTGCCTGCAAACCTGTTGTGCTGGTCAGCAAACGTCTGTGGTGCGTTTTATTAGTGATGTGACAAATGAGAATAAACCGTAAACACCAGAGAATGCTTCTGCACTCTTAACTTATTGGGTCTGCTTTTATTACATTCAAAGCTTATTTTACACCAAGATCTTTATGATTCGCTCTCGCAGAACAGATATTCCACAGCCTCCATGCCAGCTATTTTTTATCAATTTCAGTCCAAACAGCTACTACAAGTGCCTTGTACTTTTTTGTAATAATTGCCTACTGACTCATCGTGACACCAGCTGACCGCCTTCTGGGGCCATTGCCACAATATGCTGCATGCCTTGAGGATTTCAGGCAAATGCTTTTCTGTAAGAGTCCCTGGCCTGTACGGAGCTTTGCTGAATCACCTCCTCCAGTCAGTGCTCATGAGGATAAGTACATTTAAGTCTTGGAATGGAGAGAAATTGTGCTATAGCAGATGGGCTTTGAAGCCGTGCTTCACCTCCAGCTGAGATGCATGCAATCTTACTTGCAATGAGGCTCAGAGTAGGTGCAACAATTAGATGAATATGCATGAGTGAGTGTCTTTGTAGAAAACAGGTTAATATACTTATGCACCCAGGTACACTACTGGCTGAGAACAGATTTGCTAGATTGTATTTTAGATCCTAACCAGTCACACATCTTCAGGCTCATCTTCCCATGTAGTCTGTGTAATGAGTGTTTCCCAGGAAACAGATGCAGCCTGCCAGTTGTATAGCAATATTCCATCATGGGAAGTTCTTCTCTGGGATTTCTTTGTGCAATATTTGTTATTTTTGGGTCATTTAACTTCTTTACTAGCTGCTGGGTCTTTTGATCATCTTTATTTTCTTTAAAAAAAAAAAGCAAACAGAGAGTATGGTGAGAATTGAAGTCAGACTGTGTAAAAAGAAGGCCAAGAATAAAATATGAATTCACATGAAATCTCATTGGAGAGAGGCTGCGTTCAGCAATGCTAATGGATAAGTGAAATAGACTATGCCATACATTGAAATGTTGGAAAGTTGAGTGAGTCTCATTTAGAATAACTGTTGTTTACTGTTTTATTGTGCAACAGAATGCAACTATTAGCTTTTCTTGAGTATTTGGTTTGATTTATTGGAGCATCTAGCATGAACTAGGCTGTTCCCATACTTCAGTGTAGTCTTTCCCAGATCACCACAGAGGCTGGTAACATATATGAGGGACTTAGTGACAGCACGGCTATATAAGAATTTATTGATAGATAGGACTAGTCAGCTATGAAGGTCTAGAGTCTTCCACAGACTTCTACTTGTATTCTTAATTTGAAGAGAAAGGAAGAAATTCACTGATAGGAAGCCAGAGACCAAGCAATGCACTTCCACATAGCTTGTGAATAAGTCCAGTATAAAATGAGGGCATTTCATGTAAGTTGGCAGTGTAAACTAAAAACTTTGTTATATCCTTCTCCATAATATGCTGTCTATGATGCTCTTCAAACTTAAAACTGGTCAGCAAGGCAAATTGCTTTTCAAAAAATGCATTGTTATAAATGTGCATCCTCTGCCGGAGCCTGAGATTTCTCTGAACCAGGCTGATTATATGTCAGCTGAACTCGAAGTTTCTTGAAAGAGGGACTGAGTCATAGTTTTTTTCAGTAACTTCGAGTGTATTATTACAAGTCTGGGCTTTTAAAGCTGTACTTGAATTTGTCAGTGCCATTGTTTCCTCTTGTTTTTCTTGGGAAATTTGAATGTTTGCCTTTTAATACCAACACTTGATTTTATTCCTTTCTGTAGATCCAAGTCAGTTTCTGTGATTAACGCTGAGGACCACAGTCATGGGCACTCAGTTTTCAGAAGACAAATGTTTAAAACAGTAGTTGATGGCTGGTTAGACTGCAGTGATGCAGGACTCCTCGTATGCCTACAATCTGTACTCTGAAGGTGAAGTCATAGTAGTGGTGTTCATCCGATATAGATTGTGGCTTTGATTTGAAAGTTTAAAGGCTCCAAAGAAAGAAAGTAGGCAGGAGAGGTTGCTCTTTCTGTGTGACTGTGCACTTTGTTTAACAAAAAAAAGGGCTTGCATTTTTTGTCTCCGTTTTTTTTAAATGTTTTGGAGGAGTGGAAAAGCCAGTTTATGTAGACATCATGCCAGTCAACAGGAATAACTATGTGAAAATTGTCGTGTGCATTCTTTACCAACACTGATTAGAGCATTAGAAATAAAAGGAAGGCAATTTGCCTGGGATATGGTTCACCATTAAGCCTGTAAATAGATTTAAAAAAAATGTTTGAAATAATGAATTTGTGGAGCCTGACATATGAATCATAGGGATTAGAAGGAACTCTAAAATATCATCTTTACTTTTGCTATGGAAAGACAGCAGAGTTTTGCTGTTCACTTCGTTCTAAAACAGAAAGAAGCATTTGGAGTTTACGCATAAGGCACTGCAATAATTGAGGTTTTTTGTGTGTGTGCATGTTTTGAGGATGGTTATTATAAGTACTGAAAGCTTCATTAGCTAATCAGAACATGGATATTTGATTAAGACAGAGATACAGACATAGTGGCGTTATATGGTCATTATAGCCTGACTGGTATTGGAGTATAAATCTTCAAAATGTATAGTACTTGGCTATGTTTGATGGTGGGGAAAAATAAGTACAATCTCTGAAGCATGTGCCGCCTGAGTGGGCTGTAAGCATGCGGGAGGGACGGTGGTTTTTTTCCTTTTATTGAAGAAAAAGAGGTAAGACAAATGTGTGATAAGTGTAAGTTCAGTTAAAGAATACGTGCAGAGATAGAATTAAAAAATGCCCAATAAAGCGTGTTCTGCATAACTGGTTGTTACTGGTTGTTTCTGGTGAGTGATTGATGAGTAGTTAACTAATATTAAACAGTTGATACTTGGATATGTTGCTTTGCATGCCCAGAAATCCCAGAAAGTTTAAGGGAAGCTTGCAGAGAGATGACATTAGATCCCTAATGAAGTTGTTTAATGTGTAACAGCACATCCTCTGAAATGCAAAGGAGCTGCAACAATGATAGGAGGAGATGGGTAGAAGGATGGCATGTAACACTGGAGGTAGATGAAAGGATTCAATTACCTTTTCCAAGAAAATATACGCGTGAGGTCTTTAGTTCTTTCTCATTTCCAGACTTAAGGCTGATGTTGTGCCTTTGGTGCATAGCTGCTGCATTTACACCTTCACAGAAAATGTATTCTGATCTCATGAATTGGGTCCTGTTGTTATTTGCTCTTTTTCTCCTGATCTCAGTACATACCTGAGAAATCTGTAAAATAATGAGATGTTGCACTTTGAATGGTGAATGTGTTCATGTCATTGTTAATTACCGATCTTTATTTACGCACTGCTGGTATTCTTGGTAAAAAACAAACAAACAAAAAAACACACACACACACAAACCCAGAACATTTGTGTTTAAACGCTAAAAAATCCCCCTTAAAAGAGGGGCAGCAGTCTCAGTACATGGGTCAGAGATCCTGAGAGACCCCAGAGGAAAGCACTGTCATGATAGCTAGTCTCACCCACAAATTTAGGTGGGTGAGCCCAAGAATGAATCACAGAAGCTGCCTGCAACAACAGTATTGCTATATAGAGAAAGGCAGCAAAAAAATAAAGAGCAGTGGGAATTGAATGACTCAGGAGACTAGTAAGAAAAAAAGTGTGTTTCATCTGTCATTAGTTTTGATCTTGGCCAGCTGAGCAATGATAGAAAGTTGTTAGCATCTGATTTGGTGATGTATGTGAAATAAGTTGATAGATTTATCCACTTCAGTATTGGAGATTACCTACCTCAGAGGATAATAGAAAGAAATATACTTGGATTGACAGAAAAGATGCAAAGTATAACACCTCAGTGCTCTAGTGCCTTTGAGGCAAAGTGATATTGTATTATATATATGCATAAGGATATGGGAAAATTCCTTATTCATACCTTTTCCAGGATAAATTAACTATGTGGGGGAAGCCAGGATCCCCATCTCTCAAGTCCTGATGGACTATTTCTTTTCTAATTCAGTGTCTCCAGTGCTGTTTCAGTGACAGGAATCCTACATTCTTTTTCTCTCCATTCCTTCATTTCCTTTTCTTCATTCTTCTTCATTCGCCTACAGGTATAATTTAATGATAGAATCTTTGCTGTATTTGCTAAGCCGAATCAGCCTCACGTAAGTCTACACAATTTCATTATTCACAAACAAAACCTTCAGTGCTGCAACTGTGCAAGCTCCCTGCCCTGATTAGCTACCAATGTAAAGGTTTTGATGAAAAGTTTTATGCCAGCACGGCAGTGACAGAAGCCAGCCCATGTCCTCTGCTTTGCAGGTTCAGAGGGGGAGAGATGGCCAAGAAGTTGCCAATTTATAGTTTCGCTTTTCAAAGCAGAATATTTGAGAACGTTGAGTTAATAATCCTACATCCCAAACTGCTAGCTGGCTGAAGAATAAGGGATGTGCTATCTTGACGTGCTTCACTACCTTGAAGTAGTGAGATAACTGATCAGTGAGTGGTGTTTTGTATGTTCTACCGTTTAAGCTACCAAAATGAGTATTTCGGTGGTCTCTGTATGCCTTCACCTCACAATTCTTGTTTCTATTTATTTGTCTGTCTGCCTTGACCTCATCGCTAGGATTGTAAATGTGGCCATGTGTTAATCTCTGAACTTTAATAAGTTCCTGACAAATTTTAAAATTTTCAGAATGCAAAAGGGTTTTCATTGGTTCTTTTAAGCAAAAGAATGGAATTCTCACATAAAAGTTCTTGTTCCTTACTAATGAAACAACAAAAACAATTGTTCTTATGTTTGTCTTTCAGTTCAGTGGTGATTGCCATTGGAAGCTTTTATAAAAGAGAAGAAAATATAGTAGTGAGAGCCTGAGACAATTTTGCAAACTTTTTCTAGAATAATATATCCTATAAAGCCATTGAGAAGTCCTTTAAACTAATCTTTGTACAAAAAGAGACATCATTAATGTCAGTTTTCTTAAAGCCAGTAGATAGAAAAGTTTGTTTTCACACACAATTACAAAAGAAATAGGTCCAGATGTCATGCATTGATGGGCAAAATATCTGAAAAATTGTTCTCTTGTGAGGAGAAAGACTGTCCCTCTTTTCTTTTGCTGCACCTCCCTCATGTACAGGAGAAGAACTATGTAGCTGAAGATGATGAAATGAAGTCCGTGCTGAACGTTAGGAATAGGAGAATGTGAAGTGTATCCTGTTCCAGGATATGCTTGGTAGATATTCTCTGGAAATTGTCCCAGAATTGAACATTTACAGAAAGACAAGAATAAAAGCCCTGTCTAGTTGCAGATTCAGAACCCTTGAATCTGAAAACCTTCCATTGTATTGCCAAAAATCAACACCTTGCTCATAATAGTGATTTTGTGTGAGTATAATGCAATGCTAAAGATGGGAGGATATTTTCCTAGGATTTGATCTTGAATATATGGCCAGAGCGGAGTGGAATAGCTACAGGCAATATCTCCATAGAAGCCTGTAATTAGGCATGTTCTATATTCATTTTATAAATAGCTACAATAGATATAATTACAATTACACTGTGGAGTACACTTTGAAAAATATGCAACCTCATACTTTATAACATTTTATGTTGTTTGGTAGCATGTTTTTTGTTGAATGATAAATATTTGATACATGCTTGTGGGATGCAATATAGATATTTGATAGGAGTTGCTAGTACTGAGTACAAATTATCCAGTAATCCTGCTAATCTAAATTCTTTTTAAAGAATGTATTTTTAATTGCTGTTTCCTTTATGCTTTTTAGATGATACAAATACATCTAGGATAGTAGTCCCCTATTGCTGTTAAATGACTGATGTTTCTTACTGACTTTTAAATCTACCATTATAAAGTGACTTGAAATTTTAAAATGAATACGTACATGCAAAGAGAAGGTAGAGCTGCATTTGCAGATTTCAAACTGCCATTTTTACAGCCATATAAATATAGCTGGCCAGCAGTGAAAATAAACTAATTGAAATCGTTTCCTGGAAAATACATTTGTTACACAAGAAATCAAGGTAGTGGTTTACAAGATGATTTGTGATATAGTTTCTAAATCTGTTTTCAGCTATATAGATATATATAAAAAAGAGACTTTGGCATTGCAGTTGCATCAGTTCAGACTTGTCTTGGCAAAAGGATGGCAAGGAATAAATTCTAATAATTCTATTTGTATTTTGATATTACTGCTAGAGCTACAAAATTTGTCTACTCATTTTGTGTGGTGCCCTTATCAAAGAATGTATGTACAGAAGCACTTTATAATAACAAATATTGCAATAACTTTGGGATTTGGGGGGCTGGGGGGTGTTAGGAGGACTGAAGACTATGCATTTATTTGGCTATGTATTGTGTATGAATTATTCTTTGCATGAAATATGATCCTGATTGTCTAATTTTAATATGGGATGTTCAAGTGAACTGCACTAAATCTAACTTTAATAGTGTGAATCTGGACTGTTTAGTTTTTTTTCCTGAGAAATTGCCTGAGATGTGCTTATATGAGTGTTTTATCAGCTTGGACATGCTTGTTAAATTAATTGAGCATGATACAGCCTGAGCAGTCTATTTGATCTTTGTAGTGTAACTGCATGCATGAAGTCTATTTGTGAAAGATGATGGATATTTGTGGTGTTAGACAGAAAAAATGAGTAACATCTGAGTTTCTTAGTTGAAATATGGATTATTTTTTCTCAAAAAAATGCAGGCATAAATTTAAACCCTGACATATAGATGGCTATTGAATCAATATTGCTGTTTGGAGATAATGCAACTTAGAAATAAGTTACAATTTTCTTGGTGGAAATTAACACTGGAGTAGGAAACCGAATGTCATGCTAAATTCTCCGTGATTCAACAGTCATCATATTTATCTAAAATCTTCCAAATTTCTGTAGAAACATGATTTTACAGGAGCTAAGGTAGCTGTGCAGATTCATAGTCCGAGCAGTGCTCACCTGGCACTCTTGAGCGACAGAACCTTTGGTCAAAATAGTGTGTGGCATTTAAATTCAGTGTGCCTCATGACAAATATATACCACATGGCTTATTGCCATGAGTTACTGCAGCCCTGCACACTCTCTCTTTCATTTTTTCTTCTGTGGCAATGTGAAACACCTTTCCAATCACTTGGATATTCTCTTCCAGAATGCTCCATAGCAGTGCCATGCCGTGTGTGCCAGATTGAATGAAACAAATAATGAAAACAAATAATTTAAGTCTTGCTTAAAAGAAACAGAACATTTTTAACGTTCAGAGATACAAGTTAGATCTTTTAATGTGTTCATCTACTATGACAAACGAATTCCATTACATAATTATATAGAATATCATGTAGTTCCATATCCTCTAGGTACATCTGAGTGGTTTATTATTTTTTTTTTTTTCCTTTTTCCCGCTGGGAACCTTCAGCATAACTAAAAGGTCAAATTCAACTCTCTGTTACCTGTACAGTCGTTTTGTTTCCAACTTTTGCCCACTCGTGTGTGTGTGCTGCTTCATTACCTTCAAATGAATCAGTTTACATAATTAGAATTTCACTACCATACCAGAGTAGCAGAGTGTAAGATAATCTTTCTCTTAGCTACATTGCTTCTAAAGAGTTGTCAAAGTGAAAATAAGAAGTTACTGACAGCATCTAGTTATTATTTTGAAAAACATAAATGGAGATTTTGTGTAGGAAATCCATTTTTCCATTTCTCACAGTAACTGCTAAGAGGACATCCTTTAATGAGTTTGTAGTTTTAGGTGTTCAATTAAGAGAACAGTTTTGAGCAAATGTTAAGGATATATATTTTTTTCTGTTTTCCTGTCAGACCAAAGACAAAGCAGGGTAAGAGCTCACAGTATCACAACACAAAAAGCATCAGGTGCTGGATAACGTATGATGGGGCTCCTGAAAATCAGAGCACCAGGCAGAGCTGTTGCAACCGTTGACCTGGGAAGGTAGGAGGTGCAGTTTGGCTGTATGAAATAGAGTGAAACAACTAAGAACTCTTTGGAAAAACAGGTAGAAGATCCACAGAAATTGCTTACAAGGTCCTCTGTGTTTGGCCAAAAGAAGGGGACAAAGAAACTATAGGGATCACTGCAAGCACTGAGGAACTGAGAATTGAGCAGTGGGCTCAAACTGCTTGGGAAGCACCAAGAATATAGGAAAGAAAAAGCGAAGAGAAAATTGCCAATAACGTTAGCATTAACCTCCCCCCTGCCACACATACATATTTTGTAATATCATACTTTTGATTACAAAACCTTCTACTGCTTGAGTGTGGGAGTTGGCAAGTGGGACTGATGAGTGTTTAATGAATATTTCACTGTCAGAATAATGTAATATCAGTGAGAAATTTGAATCGTTGCTGAGAATTTGGTTCCATTGTATCATATGGAAAACATCAGGCACTGAAATATTTGCAATAACAATCCAGTCACCTTAGCTCTTCACAAAACTTTTTACTTTTTGAAGGATATTAAAAAAAGGCTTTGAAAATAATAATTAAAAAACCCTATTTTTTAAAGTTTTTGTTTTTGTTTCAAGTATAATATGTACCATTTCTTGCCACCAAAGAGTCTGTAAACTTCTGGGCTGCAACAGCTAGATAGACAGTTTTGATATGGAGTAAAACAGAAATATATGTGCAGTTTAGATATTTAAATACACCTGCTTACATCTCAATCAAGCCATAAATGCATGCAAATACTCCTTTTATGCACTTAATTGTAGCAAATCACCTGGAAGTTAGACACTTAAAACTGCTGCACAGCTTTCAAATATGGGTTCTGAATATATAACAAGTTTGTGAAAAATACTGAGAAAAGCTGCACAGGTTCTAAAAGTGATAGATAATTAGGTTTAATTTTTCTTTCTCTTCAGAGCCAAATACCAAATTATTGTGTGCACATGGTGATGACATTCATGCCAGCACCCCATGTGTTTTTCTGATGCAAGAATTTTTCTGTTTAAGCTTTTATAATATGAGACAGCTAAAAATAAAATGGAAATAACTTATTTCTTTTTGCCTCTATGTCCAGACTATCTTCTTATAAATACCTGCAGATCTTAGTCAAAATAAATCTGAAGTAAAATGTCCAGTTCTTTCCCCTAAACTACTACTTCCCCCTGCCCTTATGTCTGGAACAGGAAATATTATATGCATAGAGAAAAGGCCGTGGGGCAAACCTGCCCGTTAACGACTTGTTTACATCAATTCCACATTCTGCTTTTCTTCCCAGTCCTTGATCCTCTCCTGATTTTCTTAATTGCTGCCATCAGTAATCATCTCAGGTTGAACTCCTCTTGCTTCCTTGCTCTTCAGAGAAAATACTTTTATATCTCTTCTCTCTTGTTTCTCACTTGTTTCCACAGTAGTAGGATTTTTGTGTTCTTACTATCTGAACTGGGTGGGTGTTTTTAAACAACTTTATCTAGTCCTTTCTTATTCTGTGAAGGCTTCTATTCAAAAGATCAAATCAGAATTCTGTCTTAATGAGGGGTGGAGGTGGAGTGACTCATATCTTTTGGTTTTGTGCCAGGGGTCAGGTACCATTTTACATAAATACTTAGGCCTTGTGTGGTACTTCTTTTTTTTTTTTTTTTTCCCCCAGGCTGTAGATAGAGCATCTACAAAATGATCACAGGTTCTAAAATGAGAAGCCGCAAAGATATCGTTACCACGATGAGCATTTTCAGACAGATCCTAGTGGCTCTGCTCCTGCTCTGGGCTGGCCGCTGGGGACGGGACACGATGTTACTGCAGTTCCATGCGGTGCTGCAGAGCCCAGGGAAACGTGAGGAGGGAATCCTGGCCACCGCCTGGGCTCCGGGCTGCAGAGCTGCTTGTGTGCGCAGGCTGCCCCCCTCCCTCCTTATGTCCTCCCGTCCTCTCTCTGAAAAAGGATGTAGCAGAACTAGAGAAGGTTCAGAGATCAGCAAGGCCTTTGGAGCCTTGTGGAGCACTGTCAAACTTCAGAAGTGATTAACTCCTATGCTAGAGCATCTGAAGCAGAAAAAGGGACAACTGAAGAGGTTGAAATCATAAGGCCTTTGAGATTATAAACCACATAGAAAGAATGAATAGGTATCAATCGTTCTCTTTCTCTTCCAATGCAAAACTTGAGGGCATCATCTGAACGTAGGAGTCAGGTTCAAAGCAAAGCTGAGGTATTTCACAAATAGACTGATTAAATGATGAAATTCCTAAAGGAGGTTTCTGAAGGACATTGTGCATGGTAGATATTTGCTTGGGCTCAAGAGTAGACCAGCTTGCTGGTGGAAGATAAATCTGTTGTTTTATACATTTAGCAATTTTCAGTGTTTTTTTCAGGAAGCCCTTGAACTAAAAATAATTGGAGATTGGAATAGTACTATAAGGATGTATTGCTTATGTTTGTCATAGGCATCTGCATTTGGTCTCCCCCATGAAACAGAATGTGGGGCCGTATAGTTGTTTGTTCTGCCCTTGAGAGGCCCTTTCAACATTTACCTTATTCAACATGTGACCAGAGGAAGCTCATGTCTGTCTACACTGTAGAGAGCAGCCTGAGAGATGATGTAAAGCCAGCAGGGCTCAGTCAGCTTATCTACTAATGGGAACGGTCTAGTGCCTGCCATTTGGTGAGAACTGAGCCGTCCTCCACTGCTGACTGTCTTCACCAAGCACAGTTTATTGCTGGGGAATACACATGGCATGGAGACAGGGATCACATCACAGCTAAGCGTGACTGGGCAATGCTACTCTGTGGAGGCCTCGCCAGGTGTGCTCCATCTATCACCCTGCACACCTTAATGAAAGTCATGATGCTACCAGCCTAGGAGGAACTTACTTCTGATTTCCCTCACAGGAGTCAGTTCTTCCATAATGATAAAAAAAATCACTCTTGAGAAACATTAGCTATTATACTGCTCAGAACTAGATAACTGAGTTTGAGCTAAAAGCAGTGGGAAGGAGAAATTTAAGTAGTAGAAGTGGCCAATAAGAAGCAGACCAATGGACAGATGCCGACTCCTGCAGAGATGACTACAGTGGACTGGCACAGGGTTGTGCTTTTCTGGGCAGAAAAGAAAACAAGGATACCTTTTGTCTCTCTGTGGTTCTTTAAATTGCTGTTTTTAATTTAACAATTCTACAAGCATACTGTTTTTGTAAAGTGATGTTCTGTGAATCTTGTGTTTTTGAGCTTCTGTCTGTGTTGGTCACTCACATGGTCACTCATGTGCTTCTGAGAAAAGTGATCTCATGAGCTTTGCTCTCCACTTTCCTCAGACATGTTTTGAGTGTCAAAATCCCCAAACAAATGTTTTTGCCCTCATCTCTGCCTCCTGGCATGTAGCGAGGACTGCGAGGATTGCTAGAAAAGAATAATTTTGTTTAAATATCTGAATTTCTTCCCTGTTATTATGTTGGTCTGAAATTCTACCAGCCTTCTAGAGAAGTGAGTAGACTTTGCATACATTTAGCAGCCACACGAGGTAATACTCCAGGAAGCTACTCCTTTGGCAGCATACTAAATTCTAGATCCAAATCTGTAAGCGCTTAGTCTCTTCTCCCTTGAAAGGTTTCTGCTCGTCACTTTCAAAAGTAGTTGCTCATTGCAGTACATTTCCAAAAAGACCATTATATTACTCTATTAAATATTCTCAAGCTACTGGATATATTTAAATTCTATACCCTGGGACCTTTGAGGTTATGTTAAAGCAAACCACCCAAACTACATTGTAATGCTTTAGTGTTGTAGTACACTACAGTGTTTTGAGGATGCACTTGCAATGACATTCTCATTTGCTTGAGTACAGTGGAAGATGTGGACTGGATAAAAATCTCTTGATAACAAAAGCGGTGAAACCATTGACAGCTGACTTAAGAACTCATCAAGCTGCTGATGAAAGCCTCTGTGGTACAGCAGTACACATAAGTAATGACTATTAAACACTTTCTCAAATCTTCTTTGTAAAATTAAGTGTGGAAGAGGGATTTCAAAACATAGATTTTCAATGGTTTATGAATGTACAAGAACTGGGAATGGCTCAGCAAACTTAGACTTTAGGAGACCTGAGTTCAGCTCCCTGTTTATAATAATGGGTATCTCTTAGTAATTAATACAGCAGTTACTCCTGCTTGCAAAGCATAAACATTTCAAAAGGAGAAAAGACTTTTTTTGCTGCTTTTTACACTTTGAAAGAAGAAGCTTGTCTCCTCTGGTGAAGCACTCAAAAACAGTAATTCTTTAGGGTATGTGAATATTGCATAGAGTAGGTTTGTCTGAAAAAGAGAGCACACAAATCAGAATGATAGCACATACAATCAGTTACATCAATTCAGTGTGTGCAAAATATTTTTGTTTTTTTTTTTACTTAATGCAGTAGCATGCAACTCCCTCCTGCACAGCTGTAAGTTATGAAGATTGGCTAATGATAAAAGAAATCCTACTGAAATTCTACTTCCCAGTAGAATGTTTTGTGGCAAGAAGGTAGCATCCGAGATATTTCAGCAGCTCCTGTTCGCACAAATCTGCAGAAAAACATTTTCAGATTTTGTATGTTGTTCTGCAGCAGCTGTAATATAAGATAAATAATTCAGAGGGAATTGGAAGAGCAAGTGAGCTGTTAAGACTTCTATGATGTAGATAAAATACATGGGTTATGCTGCAAAGGACATTGTGTTATTCAAGCAGGATTTAGGGGTGAAATCTTGATTTGTGTAGTGCTTACGTGAAGGCTTTTGGCAGGCATCATGTCCCCAAACTCTGGGCCACTTAAAGGGCCAATAATTGAGGCTGCCATTCCAGAAAACACATGGAAAATTACAGCAATTCACAGGGTAAGGCACTTGTCGAAAGTAGGTGGAGGAATACAGCTTGTCTCACATTTTTCTGTAAATCTTAAAAATACAGTTCCTCATTTTTAAATAGGAAAAAATAAAAAATAAAAGTGAGATGTCCACCGTTCTCCTCCCCATTCTCTTTCTTGGCCTGCATGCAGTGGAGGGACAGGGAACACTGCTTCAACAAGCAGCGGAATCCTGTTGAATTACTGAGCAGCTCCTGTTCAGCACCATCAGACCAACATGAAGGCAGCATGTGTATCAGTTTGCTGGTCTAAAATATTTCATGTGAAATGGGGTCATGTTCAGGGTACCACTCATAAATTACCTCTGCAATGTCTTACATGAGTTCTATAAAGTAATCCCAATTAGTAAAACTCTCTTTTATTCTAAGAGATGATGTGCTATGTTTAATCCAAACAGTCACAAAATTGGTTTTGGTTTTGGACTGATAAAGCTATCCTTTTTGATGATGTTTAAGCCTTTTATTTCTATCATTAATGATGGCATAGAAAATAGAGCTAAAATTAAAAATAAATCTGAAGAGCTTTGCACAGAGAAATCTATATTAAAATGTAATTATATGTTAGGCAGAGAAAAAAATAAATCCTGTATGGCAACTGATGAACTGTGAAACACATTACATTGTGGAATGCTAAAAGCTAGAGGAATAGCGCTTTAGAGTAATATTGAAAGGGGGAATAAAGCGAACATCAAATCCCTTTTAAAGTGTACTTCTAGTAGGGTCAGAATAAATTGTTGGGTAGCAAATTTAAAGTAGCACAATAACTTGAAGATCTCACGCAACAAACAGATGACTTGCCTTTTAGGAAAGAGAATGGATTCCTGAGCTTTCAGTTATAAGAAAGGAGTGTACAAGAATCCTGGACAAGAATTGAATTAGGAAAACAAGTTAGCAGAGTTAAAACTTTTTCATGAGAGAAGAAATGGCATTACTAGGCTTTACTTGTTTGGAAGGCTCCAAACTCCCTGGCAATATTTCATTTTTCTGGCCAAAATTATAGAATGTTTTTGGAAACAAAATCTGTCTGGTTTATTTGGAGACAATATTGATTAATTTATAGATCACATAGGAGAAGCCTTCTTAGGAGCGCATAAATTGCTTAATATAGAATGAACAATAACTTCTTGTGGAAGCATCAGAATTTCTGAGGGAAGATATGCCTTAATGGGAAGAGGAGGGAATAGTGTGATGTGAGCTTTGATGGGCTTCACTGTCATAAATTAGAATACTGGTCACCCAGGACAAGGTGGGTTTTTTTAGACTTTGTTTGCCTTTGTTCTCTGTGTTAGTCTTAAATAGATTGTAAGAAAGACTGATTTCCTTAAATTGTTTTGGAAAAAGAAATCATCATGTACATGCAATTACCCATGTGTGCTTATATGTGAAAATGCATTTTTCTGATTAATATCAGCTGAAAAGAAAAAAAAAAAATCACTGCCTGACAACTGAAAAAAATTGAATGGAAATTTCCTCCCAGTTTTATTTTCCAAGGAAAGACAGAAAGCAAAATAAAGCGAGAGAGTGAAATAGTAATTTAGTGCTATCTGTATTACATCCGTTTTAAATCAAATCCTCTTCTTAGTTGTGGCCTCTGTTTTAAGTGTCTTTGTCACATACATGTGTATCTTTAGTTATAAAAGGTAAACTCTCTAATACATGGTCAGTGTGATGTTCTTTCGACAAAGCTGCAGACCCTACCTGTTTAGTCCACTCTGTCAAACGTAGGCATCTGTATTTGCCAGATCTTTACACTCAGTTCATTACTAATGGCAACCAAGAGAGAAACTGTATTATCCCTACTCAAAAATGAACTGTCAACACAGATGTAGATGTACCAAGAGATACAGAAGGGCTAGGAAGAAGAAAAGTACAAAGGTGACCCTTGAAGCAGCTGAAATAATGCTTAGATTTCTGCCACAGTGACTCCAGAATGCCACTTAATTTAAATGATAGTTCAAGATTCAACATGATGAGCTAAAGCACGGAAGAAAATTGAAGGCTGGCACAGCAGACAAGGCCTCCCCCTTTTCCTTTTGCTGGCTTCCTCCTCTGACCGCAACCACAGAAAGGTTTGCAATTAAGATCAACAACATACAGCTGTTGACCTGCCTTCCTAGATTTTGGGTCTTGCTAAATTTTCACTGGCATTTCATTGACATCCTGTCTAATGAAATCAAATTTTAAAGTCTTCTTTAACAAAAGTTTGAAAAGTGGAAGGACAAAGAAGGAGCCAGAGAGTGATATTCTTTTCATGGTTGAGAATCTACAATCTTCCATAGAAGACACCAGGTACCAATAAAGATGATTTAATAATCAAAGATTCATTTGGGGGTAAAGGGAGTCACTGAATGTAAATGCTATTTTTTCTACCCAAACATAGCATTTAATTCAGACACACACACACACACTCTCCACCCCCCCCCCAAAAAAAAAAAAAGGTGAGAAAGGGAGAATGAATGGATTACAAGCAGCATTTCCAAATTAGCTACTACAGATATATAAACAAGTAAGGTGGAATGTATAGCAAAAAGAAAAATGGAATCTATTACTTGTGTTGTTTGTAGTGGATGTCCTCAATCAGCTGAAACTCTGCTGAGAGGAACATATCTGCCAAATAAAAAAGAGATGATAGCTCTGTCTCTCAGATCTAGCAAAGATTTGCATCAGCATTGAAAACTTTGCTGGAACTATCTTTTCTGTTATTTTGGGAAGTTAAAAAGTTCCTGCTGATGTTATTAAAAAATAAAAAGTACTTTTGATCTATGTTTAGTATTAACTCGGCAAGAAGGAAGCAGAGACAGAGAAACTAAAAATAACAAACTGTTTTAAAGCAGGAGTGGTTTATATATATATATATATATACTGGACATTTTTAGATGAATCTGAAAGTATGTATTTTTATTACCCATTACTGTTTCCATTTTCTCCTCAGGCTAACTACAATACTCAGTCTTTCTTTCTTATGATACTAATAGAATAGATTTGTTTAAGGATTTATATGTAGACTTAAAATTGTTAAATACCTTTAACAGGCAGAGAGGCTTTAGTAAAATCAGTATGGAATTAACTGGATCTTTCCCTACTGAGAGCCTAACAAAAGCACCACAGAAAGTTAGGTATACGATTCAGCCCAGATACATGAGGTCATCTCTCAGGGTCTCTTAGAAAGAAATCTAGTTTTCATGATGATGGGTAAAGAGGCTGAAAATACTGATAAAGAGCAAATGAGATAGCACCCAGCATGGACAGGGCTGCTCACAGCCAAAGGCCGGAGGGAAAGGGCCAGCGCTGCTGCCCAGAAGAGGCTCCTTCGGCAGCGGTGCTGGAGGCACCGGTAGGATCTGGGCTTTGGCTTGTGTTCTGCAAAACCATTTTCTCTTTTTCTGCATGGTTCCTCCCTGCAGTCTGTGATTGTGGGGATTTATTAACGATGTCATGCTTAGCGTCAGAGGACACAAATTGTCCTTTAATAAGCATGCATAGCTGAAAATAAGTCCTTTTTGCAAGCTGCTTTGTCTATTAAGCAGGCTGAGTGTATTTAGCACTTTGAAAAACAAAAAGGAAATGTGGCAGGAGATGAAGTACAAGGGAAGAGTGACCGATATTATATACCTGCTATATTTTTCTCATGACCTTTCCATCTGGCAGATGTGCAAGGTAATAAATGTTTATAGCACAACGTGGAAAGAAATGAAGCCTGAAGCTAAGCTGGTTTCACTGCTCAGATGTTCATTTTATATTCCCTTTCACTAGCGTAAGAAACAAACAAACAAAAAGTGGCAAAATACTGTAATAAAAGTAAATTTTATGCAAAGCAGAATCAACACTTGACTGATTAGGACAGTATTTGTCTGCAGCATATTTAAAAACGAGTATAGAAAAGACTGAGTAGTTGGTGTGAACTCAGCACAGGCTCTGTTTTGAACTGAAATGAGTCAAACATTACTACTCAAAATGCTATCTTAAAAAAAAGCAAAACTGAAAAGTACATTTTGAAAATAGTGATACAATTAAGGAGTAAGACACAGGAAAACATGTGTTAGTGTGAGATAACGCACAGCTCCGGGGCATTGTTACCTAGGAAGCATGTTATCTTGCAATACCGAAACCTTTGGAGAGTATTATGTGATTAATAAAATGGCAACCTGCATACAGAAAAAAAGAATTAGCTACAGGAGGCAGCTGTTTAGTTGCAGTGGTTAAGCCAGTACCTATTAACAGCCAAGTACTATATTTATAAGAAGAAAAATTATTATGGGCAGGCAGGACTTGAAATGATAATACAAATATATAGTCATTTGCAACATGTATTAAGCCTAAAAGAGTGGGAAAGCCGTTTTTTAAGAAAAACGTCTTTTTGGTTGCCCTAGCTGACATTCGCAGTCAAAAAAAGATACCATCTAAGCTGTAATGACAAACATCATTGTTTTATGCTTTAGAGCACAAACTTACTTCCAAATGTTTTCAAATTCCTTATTTAAAAGGAAGAAGTCTAATGAGCCTCTTAAAACCCCTCTTTCCTTTATGAGAGAAGGAAGATGTGATGTATTAAAAACAAACACAAACACAACAAAACCAAAGCACAAACAAACAAAAACACAACAAAAGCGAAAGACTTTTGCCTCATCCCCAGACTGCAGTGCAGAAAGTAAGACAAGTTTTTATGTGAAAATCAAAAACAAGCCCAATGTGGTTAGGAGTCCTGAACTGAGCATGTTCAATTTACACCTTATGTGTGTGTTTCCTGTATCTTTTAAGACTTTCCTAAATAAATGGACTGAGATGGTTTCATTATTAAAGATATCTTCGGAAGAGCTGGTTCAGCATTATATAAAATATTAAGACAAAATTTTGCCCATTTGAAATAACATGAAAATTTGCCTGTCATTCTTAAGTAAACATCTATTTAGTATTTTGGATGCACTATTCCTACCTTTGGTAACTGCACAAAAAGAAAGAAAGAAAGAAAACCACCTTCAGTCTTTCAGGCTGTGTCAATGGCATTTTCATATCCTAGTGCTCATGACTGGGACTGGAATTAAATCTGGTGGACTTTCTTCATTGACTCGGCTATCCCTTTGTGGCAACAGGGTATCTGTTTAGCCCCTCCTGTCTGCTCCAAGAGCTGTAAAATGAACCATTTCTTCTTTGGAGGAGTCCTAGAGGAATTAATATTAGTAACATTCTTTCAGATACTGTTGTGGAAGGTTAAATTGTTTTCGGTACTGAAGGAATCATTTGTTGGGCACTCCATTGCTTTTATTTCTTTAGGAGATAACTCATCTTGGACAAATTGTGTCTTCCTGGACAAATTGAACATCATAGCCTATTTCCATCACGGAAAGGATTTTTTGGCCTAACCACTCGTTAATGGTTGTTCTTCTGACAATTCCTGCCCTTGTGCCAAATGCACTTGCAGGAGCAAAGTGCCCTTAGCAGTCAAAACCAAAACAACAGCACATCCTTATACCAGCAAGTCTTTCAGGAGCCCCGTTTTTTTGTATATGCATATGTACATATATATGTGTATATTTATTTTCAGACTGTTTCCTTATGGCATCTGAGGTGCCCCCTGTCCTTTTCTCACCAAATCTGTCCCTCTTCCAGGCTTCCTTGCAAGGCAGAGGAGAGTGTGCGGGTGCTCACTCGCAGGCAGGCCAACACTCCTTGGTTTGTCTAGAACTAGTGGCTTCAATTCCTTTACCACTAAGCAATGCCACTTGAGCAATGATGTCAGTTATATTGTGCAAACTGCTGAAGACTCACAGACCACCTTCTCTAATTCATTTCAGGACAGAAACGTAACGTCTGTTTTGCTCTTATGAGACAAACATTCTTCTGGATTTTCTTGGAACCCCTATGTCCTTTTGTGAAGGCATAAAGGCATCCTCAACCGGCATAGCTCTCTGATGAAGGGAGGGACCAATCATCACATTTCTCAGTGCTTGCGAGGCAGTAGTGGTTCATGTCAAAGTAGCTTGGATTCTACCCCTCTGTACATTGTAAGAGTGATATGGTCTTTTTTGAAGCTTGGCTGCTTCAGTTCCCTTAGATATAGAAAGGTGTTTGATAGGCATTCTAGCCTACTACTCAACAACACTAAGAAATAGAGCCTTTTTTTTTTTTTTTCTCTCCACATATCTATGAAGTAATGAGGTCTATTTGTGGAGGAACGGGTGGCTCTAGTGTCACTTAGGGATTTTACAGGAGTAGCAAAGTTTCAGTTGACTGTACAGTGCTATATAGTAAAGTTCTTTTTATGCTGGAAGAAAAACACCTCTGGATCCTTACGGCTTCAATATCATTTTGTGTGCCTACAGATCTAGGAAAGAATAAAAAGGCATTTAGTATCTTAACAACTTTTGAATCACACTTAGTTTTCTATGATTCTCAGCATATGTCATGGTTTAGAAAGATGTGAGAGAGATTTCTGTATTTCAGTCAACTACTACCTGAAACATTTTCACTGACTGTAATGGAGTTACTTTGGCCTGCTCCATTGCCACTGAAGCAGAGATTTTCTTTTGTAATTTCTCTTTGAAATACACAGAAGACCTGAGTCAAAACTGCCAGAATTTTGAGCAAGTTCAATCTTATTCCTCTTGTCAAAAAGAACATCTTTTAGAAACTAAACACCGAAGTTTCCAGTTGTTTGCATTCTGACTATATAGTTCACAGTCTATCACAGTCAGATATACTAGGACAGAAGCTGTGATTTTACAGATTTATCACTTCAGTGATATTGGCTATACAAGTTACAAAAAGTGTTCTCTTTTTAAGGCTCATCCATCCTCTTTACTGTACATTAGGAGGAGAGATCATCAATAGCAAGAATGATACGAACTAACTAGAGCTATCACTACTGTAGCTGTAGTGTTTGTATTGTGCTGTAAGAATGTCTTTGAAGTAGACTTAGGGAAAACAGGAGCAGCGTGTGTAATAAAGATACATTTTGGATTAAAAAATTTAACTCATTCAGCTAGAGTTAACCACTGACAAGGTAACATCTCATGAGGAAAAGGCAGATGAGATTCTCCTTTCATTTTCTCTCTTTTTCTAAGACTGTCTATTTACTTCCCTGGGTGCTCAATAAAGCAGATCCAGAGGCCTCTGGCTTTGTCAGAGATGAGACTGTCATAGTGTAATGATGCACATCCATCTTGTTTGTGTTCAAACCTTCTCTAGCTCTTTAATTTGGAAGAATTATCCACTAAGAACTTTCTGAAGCTTTACCTAGCAAGTCAGTTTTCTGCTGGGAAATGTTTTCACAATCAAACTGTTTCATGAGAATGGTTTTGATGTTGTCATTAGCTGAAAGTGCTGAAATACTGCATTTTGATTTTATTGTTTTATTATTGTACTTCTGCTCTAAGATGTCTTATGAGTCAGAAAGATGACGATGAAACATTCTGTTTGTTTTATGCTAAAAATGGCTTTGCCCTCATTGAATTAAATTGCTAGCGCTGAAGAAAAATATTTTGGAATTTTTGGAAATGTGTTTGGCTTTGAGGTTCCAGTTCAGGACACAATGAAGTTTCAGCCTCTTGGGATTTGTGTCAAGATAGAAATTCTAGTGTTTAATGAGTTCTATTGTGATTCATGAAACATCTGTTTGCAGATGATCTGCTAGTGCTTTTGACAGGGGAAGCTCACAGAGTAACAGAGAGCTAGGAGCAGTGGGGGGACATTGAACAACCATGGCTTATGACTGATACAAGGAATCATCATTATGCAGTTAAGCTGTCACATAAAAAATTCTGATTGTAAGGTCCTTAGGAGAGGGATTCTCTGTTCCAGTATATTTATATAGCAATTATTGTAAGTCACTTCAGTACTAAAATTCTTAAATGAGCTCTGCAACACTGAACTATGGAGAAGCCGTCCAAATCTTCCACCTTCCCCCGTGTGTTAGGCTTGTTGATCATCAACTTTACTAAGACTGGAGCACAGCAAGTTTAGGCAGCAGTAAAGGACTATTTTCCCAGATACATTTGCTTTATATATGGCAGCAGTTATTCAGTGGATGCTTCCTCTTAAGAAACTGTGCTCAGAGCTATATTTTTTTCTGTATTTTCTTAGTGCACATGTGTTCTTGTTATGAAAAAGAAGTTGTCTCTCTGCTTGCTTGCTTGCTAAAAGAAGAAAACACCGTGCTTGTTAAATAGCGGTTTTAAACACAAAGTAAGGAAAAATCACTGAACTTGAAGAGGATATTAGCGGTAGTCAAATCTCGTTACTTTCTTTTCTTGAGGGACTACACATTTGAGCTGCTGAAGCCTAGAAAGCTCATCCTGAAGAAGAACTGGCAGGTGGGAACATTTGCCCTTCCCAACTGTTTACAGATCAGCGCAGCTCCATACCATTGAAAATCACTGCTGTGAATGCTGTGCCATCCTCAGCGGTGTGTTCTTGTGGTCCCAGTTAAGGGATCAGAAATGCCAGTTCGGCAGCTGTGGAGGCAGCGGCGTGGCAGAGCTGAGGAAACCACGGGGGCTGCTGGTGGTAGAAGCCGCCTCTGTTCCGGTCCGCTCAAGATTGCTTGCCGAAAGCAGAGCTGCAGCAGGGGTTTCTCTTGGTATTTGAAAAGAGCTCATTTCCGTGTAGGTCCAGATAGAGTTACTAGGCTCAGAAAGGAGTATTAAATACATCATACGTACATACATAGTTCTGAAGTACAAACTTGCCTAATGGAAAACAAAGCAAAAATGTGATGGGGATAATATTCTGCTCATGTTTTCAGCTCCTTGATGATCTGCTCATGTTTTCAGCTCCTTGATGACCTATATTCTTCCTCCCTATAACAAGAAAACCTCTTAAAAGTCATTCTACTACTATTCTCTTTTTCCTGTATTTTGAGGAGAAGTGTGGCTCCATTCCCCGACCCTAAAGTATAGGGAAGTAATCTGGCTAATTCTCTAGTCCAGGCAGAAGTACCTTTTGCTGCTCTCCATCAATTTCTTATCTGCTAGCCTGATAACAGGATTAATCACTGTTGCCAGGTTGAACAGGATAAAGTTACTTCATGGAAGAAAACAACGTAAATGTTCCTTTTCTGCTGTCTTTAATTTCTTGTTGCACTAGGGGGCTGCTTACTTTAAGTCAGTGCTGCTGCGTTCCTGTTAGTCCTTTAACACGCAAAACATCTGGGAAGAGTATCTTCTTCCCACATCTCTACCTGCCCCTGCCCTCCAAACAGGGGGCTGTATTGCATTTAGTCTACAGAACTCCTCACCTGCCTGACCAAAATGTTACTCTGCATAGAGCCTTATCACTTAAGCTGTATTCGCTTTTACCTTTTGCTAATAAGCAGCACTACTGGTAATCAAGATCCACTTTTTTATATTCCTTTACTAATCCTGCCTTTATTTTTCCAAGGAAGAAAATACCATCCACTCCCCAGTGTAATCAAGGGTTAGTGAAGAAAGGTGATCATCAGTAATTTTGCAGTAAATACACAAAGGCCTTAAAATGTTACTTGGAAAATTAATCAAAAATATGAATAAATGGTAAGTATAAATAAATAAGAGGTTGAAAAGAACAGAGAACCAAAATTGCTGGTTTGGTTAGGTATGTGAGTGGTCATCTATGTGCCTTTCATTTTGCTTATTATTATTATTATTACATCATGCTACTCTTTTTTCTTACATTGCCAATGTAAACAGCAAAGACACAACAGGTACTAAAAGTAGTATTCACGTCACGGTCTACTCCTAGGCAACAGTATGAACTTATTTTTTCTCTCTTTGTTTTGTAAGAAAAGAGAAGAAATGATCTGAAGCTTCATGCTCACAAGGTGCTACTGAACACACAAGTCTAAATTGCAAAAGGCCTGTTCTGTGTCCATAGGGTGACACTGTTCTCAACTGTCATCCAAATGAAGCAAAACATTAAAATGTGCAGTAAATTCACTTGAAGAATGGAATCTGGACTTCACAACACACGGTTTTGTTTATTATTCTGAAACCTACTGGTCAGTCTTTCCAAAACACAATCTGTTCTCTCAGCTACTGAAAGCCTTAGCACAGTATACGGAACTGTTATCTTTATTATAGAGATAAGTAAGAAATCTGTGACATACTTGAGGTCACGTCGCAGGCTAGGAGTCCAGCATTGCTCAGTACACTCTTTTTGCTCATCTTTTTTAGTTGATCATTTACCTCACAGCAGAGAGCTGAAAAAGATTCTTCTACTTTATCCCCTTACCTATATTTCCAAGTATGTCCTATGAGCCAGCAGATCAATATGTTGAACAGGAGCCCTGGCTATAATGAAGAGTAGGGGATAAGGATATAATTATCCTTATCCCTACCTAGCAGGTAGAGATAGGAAAAGATGGGAGATCATTGCAAATAGTCTGAATTTGCAGAGGCACTAAGAGGCCTCCACCCAAAATGGAGGTGTTAGTGACAGCTCTTTGGTCACAGTACGAAGCTGATGGTGATGGGGGGAAAAAAGCCCCAAACTTTGCTGCAAACAGGCATTTGTTCAGTTTGGTACCAAGTTACTTGTGAAAACAAAAAGGCAGGGTTTGTATTCAAATAAATACATAATAGATGAGAAACTAATGCTAGCTTCAGGGCTTTCATTAATTTCACTCAAATTGATATGTGAATGTCCATGGGAGAGCAGAAGAGCAAAGGCAAGGCAAAAAGCAAAAAGACTTATTTTTCTGGAAGCTGTACAAGGTTTCATTTAGCAAAATTTACTATGACTATTGGGAGCAGAGTTTATACAATGCCTGGCATGTATGCTCACATATATGAGCATATACCATGCTTCAGTTTTAGACAGAAATGTCATTTATCTTGTGGATTGTATAATGGCATGTATTTAAAACCAAAGCAGTGGTTAAATGCCTATTAAAGTGGTAGTTTGCATCTATTTTAATTTTTGATAAAACTCCATTGATGGATAAATCATGTTAGACAATTTCAGTCATCAGCATAACTTACATTTCAATGAATCATAGGGAATTATCCTCAAGAGCTAATTGATTTTGCTTTTATTGTGACAAAATGCTTGAGATGCGTGTGAAAAGAACTACCATGAGAAGGGCCACGTGATTTCATTCTTTTCAGAAACAATGTGGTGATTTATCCTGTAGACATAGTAGTGCAGCGCAATTACTGATTAGAACAAATTAATTCATAATCTCAGAACAGAGACGACAGGTTGCAAATCAAAAATATGCTGAATTTGGTGAAAGAATGAAGTTGGAGAAAAGATCAATTTTACTTTTAACACAATTCATTCCATGCTGCACAAGGTAAATGATTTTTCGTTATGCCAAGCTCTTGGGCAGAGTAAAGTCTTGAAAAGACTTGTGGCAATCTTGTATTTGGGTGTAAACTGAATGGGATTAGATTTTCAGTCAGACTAATGCTCCAAAGTATAGGTACTTACAGTTTGTATAACTTCATCTTTTTTTTTTCCTTTTTGCAAATGTAGCCCTGCAGCAGATCTTTGAAGTATAAACTCTGACACATAGCAGTATTAAAATAATCATGGATCTGGAAGAAATAGCACAAAACTGTCCAGCACCGCTTAATCAAAAATAGAAATTCATTTGAGCTTTCTGTGGTTTATTGAATATTAAAATATTTCATATTTCAAATAAAAAGAAGAAGCCTTGAGCAAATGTATGATCCTAGCTGATGACATTTCTGGTAACATTTGAATGCTAGGATTAAGGATTAAAGTTTCTACTCAGTTTCAGGAAACTGTCTTGTATCTTACACTTTGTATGTATTACCGTTAGTTGGAAAATAACTGTTCGGTACTGGAGGCCAAGGAACAACAGGATGTTTGGGTTAAAAAATAAAACCAACTGTTGACAACTTTGGCCAAATGAAAGTAATTATATTCTGAAATTTCTTGTCAGTTCACCATGAAACTTGTGTTTTGGGGCTTCCTGTTATAGCCTGTGTCAATATCTCTGAAGATACATTTTTTATGCAACTGCCATGTCTCAGCATCTCTTTTACCAGGAATGAAAACTCCTGTTTGAGATATTTTGTAGCTGTGAGAATAACTGGCTACTAATGCAGATTCTCAGGGAAGTTCTGAGTTCTTTATTTGCAATTCTGTAAATTGTATAACGAGTTCATGCACAGGATCACATTTTGCTGTTGAATTTAACATCTTCCAATCTTTCCAAAGAATATATTCTAGTCAAATTAACTAAGGAAGATGTTTTGGGTTATTGAGGAAATCTGTGATTTTCAAAAGTCTCTTTTTTTGGTCCATCGGTTTTCAGAACCTTAAGCGAAGAGAACAAGAGCGTGAATTACTAAAACAGCTATTTGGAATATGAATGGTTTAAAAAAAAAAAAACAGCGTTTTCAAACCATCCATATAAATTAACTAGGAAGACATGGTAAGAAAGGAAGCAAACTGGCATTGTTCCTGGACAAATGTCAAAACTGGAAGTCTCCATCTCTCAACTGACTTTTTTTTCTAGAGTCTAAATCACAAGTGATACATCATGTATATTTTTACTCTCATTCCCCTTGAGTTAGGATTTTCCTCTGTGAATGTGAATTGCCTAGCAAAAATGATACTGCTGCCTCACTTCCTTCCATCGCCATCTGTGTGTGGGTGTCTTTGGGGGGCAGTATGGCAATAATTAGAAGAACCATTTCAAAAGGAAAATATCAGATTTCCTAGACATATTGAAGTGAAACTATGAAAAACGATACAGCAATGATTGAAGCAATGGAGTGATCAAGACTTTGAACAAAACCTTTTTGTTGTACTTGAAGGCTGTTTATTTTTCCACACTATTTTCAAACTGCTGATTTAAAAATAAGAAAGTAAAACTTATTTTATTGCAGCAGAGAGAATCTCAGGCAGCTTTTACTGTGCTGTGAAGGTTATCAAAGTTGTACTTGCAGACAGTTACTGGTACATGTATGAGAGAGATGAGAGATTATGTAGTGATACATGAAGAAAAAAAAGCTACAGGCTGTGATGACAGTGCTACAGAAAGTTAAGAAGATGGTTTTGGATAATTTTCTCTGTTCATTTTTTTAGGGTGTTGGCTTTCTTTTCAAGACAAGATAACTGTAAAATTTGCATTTATCTAAAACGAGATAAACAGAATGATTTTTTGTGTGCATTCAAAAAAATCTGTTTTTATCTAAAGCAGGAATAAACTAACTTCTGGAATTGTATTTACTGAACATTAAAACCTTAGATGATTTTCCAGTTGAGTACATAGATACCTTATATTGTGAAAAATAGGCATAAATTTGGGGAAAATACATTTACAGTGACTGTTCCTACCTACATACATCGCATGAAATAATGTCGGCTCTTTCACTCCGACTGTTCAAACAAAGCTGCTGCACTTTGGTCTGCAATGGTTTAGCTTTGGTGCATGGGCAAAGTATTCCCTGGAATACTTTAAATATAGTCTCAGGATAAATATATTACTTTTATTTCCATGCTTCCTTCTCCAGAGTAAGAAAACCATACAGATGACCTAGGAAATGCCTTCATTTAGAAATTTCAGCCACTGCTGAATTTCTAGAAAGAAGTTCCATTTCAGAAATTGCATACAAATATAGGATAAAGGGGAAAAAAAAGCCTTGTTATGGCTTTCCTCCAAGGAGCCTTTAAATATTCATAATACGTCATTCTTCTTTTACCTTGAAAATTGCTTACTAATAAAGAAAGAAGTCTTAGGAGTGAGAAGTGCAATTTTGTGATGTCATCTTATCAGTGAGATACAGAAAATTATGCTTAGAAATCTAGATATTTTCTATACCAACTTGTCTCTAGGGTACTAGAAGACTTGAAAATAAAGCCAAATGAGCAATTTTCAATAAACAGCAAATTTATCCCTCAAAATAAATTTTAAGTAGTCCTTAAGTAATTTACAAATCTTGGTTGAATTTTCAGAGGGATAGCTGCTCTTTTACCTATTATTTCAGGAAGGAAAGGACAGACTTAGAATAGCAGTCACGTATCCAGCTGCTGCTCTGTATCTGAATGCTCTTCTGGAGGGAGGCTTCTCTAGGATTCCTGCTCTGGTGTGTGCTACAGCTGGATGCCCTCAGGCACTCATACTGCTCTACCCTGCTTAACCAGCATTCAGTGGGATAGAGAGGGGACTTTAAGTGCTTAATTTTCCACAAGAATGTCTGACCCAAGTGGATAACAAATCATATTTACTTTCTGCTTTCATCTCCAGAAGTATATAGCATCGGGTTACTGATTTAAGAAATTAAGAGGGGCCCAGATCAGCATGCCTAATGACTGGAACAGAGATACCTAAGTTCAGTACTAGAATTGCCTTTGCTGGAGCAGGGATTTGGACTAAGATTGCCTTACACTTTGTGGAATATCATGATCAGTTTCTCATTTTTTGTTTAAAATGTTATGAGGTCACTGAGAGGGACAGAGAAAATTGTCCCCAACTTTGGCAGTTGGGCTAGGTGAGTAGACAGTGAGGTGGATTGAAAATTGGCTGAATGGCAGAGCACAAATCCCTGCCTCCACGTTGTTTTGAAGAAAAACATAAAAATCCCTGTACAATAAAAAGGCTGTGCTGGGTTTTGAGAGCACCTATTTTTCTAAACATCATCACTGCAAATGTTGAGCATGAAGCAATGATCAACAGCAAGATGCTCTCTAGCGCTTATAACAACAGCCTTGCGATTACAGAGATCCCATCTGTGGTGACTGGTATATTGCTGATTATGCACAGCTAGTGTCATCTGCAAAACAGTACTTTTAGCTACTGAGGTATTGCTTTTTCTCTCTTTTTTTTTTTTTTTTGAGAATATTCAGAGGTAAATGTTGCTGGAACAAAATAGCTGTTCCTTCCCACTGAAGAGGAATAGGGCCTGTGCAGATTGGCACCGTTTGGCTACTGAGTAGGCTGGATTCATGATTAATTACCCTTTTAGTGTCAATAGACTAGATTTCTGCTCTAAAGCTTGTTTGAGAGACATAGTGTGGTTGCAGAATTCATATTAGAACACTGTAGAAAATGAAACTGTAAGAAAAATAGAAAACTAAGTATTTTTATGTTTGAATAGCTTCATTAAAATATTTCAAATTCACTGTATAGCTAGGAGTATTTTTAAAAGAGAATTTTAAACCTGAAACTGATTCTAAGTTTCCTTGAGGTCTGTGGGAAGTTAGACCGGTGCTATGGGTAATCTCCACTTGTAATAAGTAAGAAGTTCATGCATCTATTTCCATAAATAATTTTAAAAAATCATATTTAAATAAGTGAAGGTTGAGATGCAAATTTCATTGATTGAACTTTTTTGAACAATAAAAGTAAGTACGTTAAATATGAAATTCAATGAGCAATGAATTCAAATCAGCAGAAATTCAGCTCTTGTTATTAGTGGCAATTAGATCTATAAATGTATCTCCCATTAATCCAGAGGAAAACAGAAAGGAAACAGAAAAATATTAAAGAATAATTCAAGGGGAGTCCCAGTGCCTTTCCTCTCTTAGGAATGTCAGGTATCTAATGCAGATCTTACTTTTGCTTAGGTATGATAGTAATAGGAAAAAAAGAATCTGTAAAATCCAGTAAATTGGAAAACATATTCAGATTCCTAAGCCTATAAAAAGTATTGACAGTGATGTCATAGGCATTGCTTTTTTCCCCATTGCCTCTCTGCCCTGAAATATGTATGTTATTTAATTTCATTCAGATGTATGTGTGCACACGCAAACTGTGCTTCTCAGCAAAAGAAAATGTCAATGCTCATATATCTGAGTGATGGCATGATATATTACGGTATAAGGGACTGTGAAAGCTTGAGGGAGAATGCAAATCAGCATGTCCAGTGGCTGATGAAAGCCCTTTCATGCCAGGTCAGACTCTGTCCAAGAGCAATCATCGTCTCCGTGGCCGAACATCAGGAAATCAGATATGCCCCAGGCCTTTGCAGTCTGTCTCCTAATCTGATCCAGTTTCAGTCTTGCCAATATCTAAATCAGCTGTGGGAAATGTAATGGCAGATATTTCTTTTCAGACATTGATCAAGAGGGATTTTGATGTATGTATCAATAATTAAACTTAATTCCAGGGTGTATTGTCAATGATGTTTAAGACAGAAGTCAAACGACACAACTCCCTGCTCCCCCAAAGAAAAAAGAAACCAGAAAAAGGCAGTGGTCTTACCTCATCTGATAACTGTCTTGTCTTACGTTTAGAAACCGTTATTTCAATGTTTATTAACTTGTTGCTTCCATGACTTGTTCTGCACATTTTCCACCTGAAACTGGGTTGTGGTGAACCTCTGATGGTGACTTGGGCCTCTGAGCAATGCTTTTGAGCTGCCACCTCCCAACTTTACTGCTTGTCCTGGCTGAGGACAGGCCATTTTGCCCTCTGCAATTCTGAGGCCTGCAGTGAAACGCTAAAATTAGGAGTAAAAGACTTTAAAGAAGGTTGAACCTTGTATCCTGCTGAAATGAGAATGTTCTCTCAGTGAAACTGCCCATTAGTCTCTCAGCTTGTAGTTCTGATTAACAATGTGTACTTTCCTACAGCTCGAATCTTTTTCAACTAAGTATGTTTCTGAATTCAAAATATGATAGAGCATTTTGAATTTTGATTTTCTTTTGCATAACTAGTTTTTTTTTAGTCAGATCAAGGATAACATGGCTCATTGCATCTTTGCATTCAATGTTCAAAATCAACATCTTTGAAAAATGTATTCTACAGAGACTTACTTAAAATAAGGATTTTGTGTTGGAAAGCTAGCCTTGACATTGCTCCAGCCTTGATGGTTGTGATGTGGAAATTAGCACCACAGAGTTCAGAGAGCATGCTTTCTGTAAGTAATTTTTCTTCAGATTCTGACAGCTAGAGCAACTTGCAATTGCCTGTTAAATGCAAGACCCTTTGCATTTAAAGTAACATTGTAAAGAACATTGTTGAGAGTTTTGAGTGGGAATATGAATTCAAATGTATTTTTTTTGCTTTCATTTAAAAAGAATGAAAAGAAATTCACAATTGTGAATTTTATCTCGTTTATCCGGATAGGTGTTGGCATTTAAACATTCCACTGTTATTTCGGAGATGGTAAGTCTAAAAACCATACAAGTTTTCTGCTTGTACTAGCTTTAATTTGTTATTCCAAATAATCACTTTGCATTATCCAGGGATTTGGGGGATTTCAAAATTCAGCTGGCAGTTTCACTTCTTCACTTTACAAATCTAGCGCCCAGCTTGCCTTTAGAAGTTGCTTTAGAAGGGAGGCAGAGAGGCCTGGAGAACTTAACTTGAGCATCTCCTCTGAAAAATGTTATTACAAGGTTTTTGTTATCATTCATTTACAGTGAGGGTGCCAGAGCCCTGGAACAGGCTGCCCAGAGAGGTTGTGGAGTCTCCTTCTCTGGAGATCTTCAAAACCCACTTGGACGCAGTCCTGTGCCACGTGCTCTAGGTGACCCTGTGTGTGCAGGGGGTTGGACTAGATGACCTCTAGAGGTCCCTTCCAACCTTAAGCATTCTGTGATTCTGTGATTCATTTCCAGTGACTGGCACCTTAAACAGTAGCAAAAAGCGAGTATCATTTTGCCAGTGCAAACATTTTCTCTTTCTTAGATTGTGGCGTTGATTCGATCAAGTATAGCACTTACGATCTGTATATTTACTTTAGACTGTTTTACTTTCTGTTCAAAATGAATAATTATAATTCCTCCTACATAACTGGTTTTGCTTCTAGTTAAAAAGATAAAGCTGATTCTTCAAGGTTTTGCTTCAAGGACCAGCAGATGGTCCCTTCTGCTGTTGTTCCTGTTTGTAACGGGTAACTCCTGCTTCAAGGCTCCTGGTGGCATCTTACTGGTCTATTTACATTCCTCCTGTCTTCCTGGCATTTGGCTTCAGGAACTTTTAGGGCTTTGAGAGATCATTTGCCCCCTTTGAAATTACCATTTTTCATCTTGGATAAGTTTCACAGATCTTTGACTAACGTAATATAGCTTCTTGTAGCAATTGCATAATCATTTTTGGCACAACTTAAAGCAATACAGATAATTGGTAGTATGATTACAATAACTACTACTCATTAATCATCCTGTAAGGGAGAATCCAAAACTGTAATAATTTATTTAACCATTCACCTTCCACTTTTCAGGGTCGATCCACACTTCAGGTAAACTCATTCCCCACGGAAACTGGTTACATGGTCCTGCATGCGAAAGTGGCCTCCTGATACAAATGTGCTAAACTGGTTAATTTGGACTTTTCAGCACAATCCGTTAACTGCTGTTGAGTTAGGTTGCATGCCTTAGCGAGTTTTCACCCATATCAAAACTCAATTACATCAACTCCCAGTTGTTCTGTTTATGGTTCATGAAGCACGCAACGATTTCCGGTTTTAATGGCTCTGTTTCCTCAGAAGTCTTAGATGCTTTCTTTACTTGGGTATAATGAATCCACAAATTCATTTCTTTAACTTTTATTGCAGTGTAGGTGATTAGAAGCTCTGAATAAGGTTCCTTCCATTTTTCTTTTAGTGGTTCATCCATGTTTGGATATAAGTCTTATCTCCAGGCTGGAAATCATGCGCTGGTATGTTTAGAGTTAAAAGAGTTTGTCGGTTTAAATATCTGTGCAAAGATGATAGAGTCTGTTACAGGGAAAGTAAATAGTCAAAATATTATCTCCTTTCACATGCATTTGGTTTGGTTTCCCTGTTAAAGCAACAGGATATGGCTTACAGTATAAGATTTCCAAAGGACTAACTCCTTCTCTTACTCTAGGAGTGATTCAGATTCTTAATAGTGCTATTGGTAAGACCTCCACCCAGTTCATTTGAGTCTCCTGGCATAGTTTAGCAAGCTCTCTTTCTAATGTTTTGTTTATTCTTTCTACTTTCTCACTTGACTTGCAGATCCTATTGAATCTGCAAAAACTTAACCACTATCTCTGCAAACAAACGAGGCCTACTGTATGATGACATTCCTTCTGGAATACAAAACCTTCATATTATTTCCTTGAGCAGAAATTTGACCACTCTTCTGGCCTTCTTGTCAGGTCAAGGGAAAGCCTCATGCCACCCAGAAAAGGTATCCACTAAAACTAGGAGATACTTACGTTGCTTACATCATGGCAACTCAGAGAAATCTATTTGACAGTATTCCCCAGGGAATCAATCTCTTTTTCATTTCTCTCAGTGGTGATGGTCATCTTTGTATGTTCAGGTTGTTTGTACAGTGCCAGTGGCACTGTCACACTGGCCAGTTTTTTTTCTTTGGAGCCCATGCTAAGGATATCATAGCATTTAGAGTTTCATCCGAAATTTTTGTATTCACAGCTTTTTTCTTTTCCTCAGTTAATAAGCATAACTGGGCTTTCCATGCTGTTTCATGTAACAGGTACATGTAACAGGATAGTGGTACATGTAACAGGATAGACTCAACCTTTCCTGATAACTGAGCTCTTTGCACAATAAATCTTGTCCCAAAGCACTCTGGCATATGCAAAAATTCATGCATAAAAGTAGTATCTCCTGTAGTGCCTTCCACATGGCACAAAAACACATTTTTTTAAGTCTTTAACATTTGTTTTCCTGTAACCCCAATAACAACCATCTAATATATCGTACTGGGTACTTTGGCACTTTACAACTAGTCACTACGTAATTGGTTGCTGCACTATCTATTAGAGAATCAATCATTTCTCCAGCTTTACTGGAACCAGGAGGATCAGCTGGGGAAACTTTAATACTTTTCCCTGATCCCCTTCATTCAGTGTATGCTGTTTCAGTCACCATTAAGTCAACATGCTGTTCTTGCCCCCCTTGAAGTGTAAAATGGCCCATGATCTCCTTTTCTGCAGACATCTGTTTTTCCAGTGTTCTTCTGGAGCTTTCTCCTGATATCAGTAGCTGACTGTCCTATAAACAACAATTGAACAACCTTTGATGGGCTTAATCCTCCAGATGCAAGTCTGTCCCTCTGCAAGTAGTCTCACACAACTTTTCATAAAAGTCTAAGGGATTTTCATCTCACCTTATAGTTTTGACATATTTTTAGGTTATGAAACTCAATGTTGGACCCCATGCAGAATTAATTCCTACTATTTCCTGATACTTCTTTATTCTGCCTCTTTCTAAACTTTTATACAGATCCCACTCTAGTTCCTTTTTTTTTTTTTTTTTTTCTTTTTTGGGGTATTAATTCATCTATGTGTAAGTTTGATCCATACCTTGTTCTTCCCCCTAGCCTTTTCTATCACTGTTTGCCTCTCTTTGGTGGAAAAGATGATGTTTAATAGTGCTTGAATATCTCCCCTGGATTATGAGTTAACCTAATACCTAATAATTGATAGGCCCCTCCATGTTCTCCCGATGGGAAGCAGCAGAGTGTTTCCAGTTCCGCAGATCCGATGTGGTGAAGGGCACACGCACAGCCACCGCTCCTGCTGGCCTCACAGCCTGTCTCAAGGCACTGCCGTTCTCTGCCATCCTCACGTTCTGCCAGATCTTGGGCTTAGTCTCGCTTTTCTCCACTCGTGCTCCCTGCTTCTGCAAGGGGGTTGTGGGCGCTAACAGCTGCACATCCTCTGCTTCCTCTTTCCTCATTAAGACACTTTTTTCCCTTATCACATTCCACACAGCAGCCTTTCCCTTTTTGCCTTTTTTCATTTAAACTCACTGCCAACACATGCTTTCCATGTCCACCTGGTATTAACAAGTTACGTTTCTTTCTGATTTAACAATCTCATCTCGAAGAAGAGAACAAATCCATGTATACTATTTCCACCCCCTTTTCCATTCACATACAAAACGGCATAATTTGCAAAATGGTATTATAACTCAGTGGCCTGTCCTCTGGCCATTGCTCCCCACTATCCAAATTATATGTTCGCCACCAGTGATTACAATATGTTTTTAGTTTATCTTTTTTTTAGGGGATCCCCTATGAATTTGTACCAGTGTTTCAGGATGTATCCTAGATGAGTACAGGGGCTACCTCATTAGAGCTAGATGCACCTATTTTACAGAAAATTAGTTTCCAAAGCAATCCTAGAGATTCCTAGTTTCTCACTTGTCTCCAAACCCCTTTTGGCAAAAATGATCTCCAGTCCCTACCGCACGTCAACATGAGAGTCTTCAGACTGGTGGGTTGACCCGTGCAGGTCTGCTGCAAACCCTGCCCTGGGTTCATGTTACGTGTAGCGGTCTCAGGTGGGGCTAGTTACCTTGGCATCCCCTTGCCTCCAATAAATACCTCTTTAGTGGCATTGCACGGTTGAGTCGCTGAGTCGTGGGGCAGGTTGTCCGGAGTCCCTGATCAAAAGGGTCGGGGGGCACTGGAGCCCCATCGCTCAGGATCATCAGTTGATCTGGGAGAGGTGTTGCAGTCCCATCTGGGTCACCAGAAACCGTTGTCCCTAAAGCAGGGTCTGTCACTCTGTGCAATAAGCCTGTTGTACACACAGGGCCAAGGTATTTATCTATCTCATTTCTGCGCAGAGAGGGGTGCTCGGTGGTGATCCACAAGGCCAGCACACCCAGCTGCTCAGTACGCTCATTATTTATACAGTTACTGATAATATATTCTGCCTCTCTACTGCATATTATAATGCAGCTATTACAGGATTGGTGAGCTCTTCTTACGTAACTTTTAGATAACAGCACATGCGACACTCTCTTTGGGCTTGGAGGGTTTCTTGAGCCAGTGGTCACTGAGTCGGCGGTCATGCTGCCCCCAGCCAGAATTACCTTTCCCCTTGTTTCCTCACACGTAGTTGCAGGTAGGACAGATGGTCCCTTCTGTTGTTCCTGTTTGTAACTCCTGCTTCAAGGTCTCTGGTGGCATCTTACTGGCCTATTTACATTCCTCCTGTCTCCCTGGCATTTGGTTTTGGGAACTCTCAGTGCCTTGAGACATCAGTCTCACTTTTTGAAAGACTTCTGTGTAAGTAATAAAGTTCACAAAAGGGCACAGAAGTGGTTGACTGAGTTGTAATAATTTTGTTGATTAGATATTAAAAATAACAGCCAAAAACACATTAGAAATTATTCTAAAATAGTATTCTTGCTTTTCTTTTTAGGACTAGAATTGTCCACAAGATCTCCCCAAAGGAATATGAACTGATGACTTCCTCATTTGCAATATGACAAATTATTTGCAACTTTAATTTACTCAAATATCCATCACACTAGAAAGAGTGTTTATATGTTGACGGTTATTGGCCTGAGTTTCTGTTGCTTACGTCATGCAGCTCAAATCATTGTATTATATGAATGTGATAAGCTGGCTTATACAACGCTGTTCAGGCATTCAAGCACTTTGGGAATGGCTTCAGTCTAAAATGTGAATAGAACAGTGACAATCTTTCAGAAAAAGATGATGCAACTGTCAAGAAATCCCTTTTTCCCACTATTATTCATAATAAGCCAGAAGGCTTTGTAACATGTGGAGGTGAAATCTCTGATGTACCAATCTTGTTTGCAAATGTGATGCTGGGAGTTTAGGAGTGAGATATGTGGTATGTCACCATAAGAAAGATTTTGGAAGAAGTGGTTGGAAAGAAGTAATTGCAAACCGTATGGTGCCTGAGAGGTTTGAAAGAAGTCAAGACTAGAATTCACTATTCAAAAATCTCATTTTTTCTGACTACTCTTTTTTTCTGTAACCTCTGAGGGTTTTATGGCAATATTTAGGATTGGGTAATTTTGCTCGTCAGCTAGTGGAAAAAAATGTACATTGGAACTGTCTCACTGAAGTCACTATCTATTAAATTTCATTTTATACTTAAGCTGAAATTCATCCTGTAGTATCAACCTCATTAATGCCATGAGTAAAAAAAGGAAATATGCTTATAGAAATACACAAGAATTAGAATACTTTGAGATATAAATTTCTACCTGAAAACATTTTGTACACATTCAGCAGCAGAAGCATGCAAAGGCAAATGGCTTGTTTAAGGAAAAATTCAGGGTAACTGCTATGATGAATTGCACCACTGGAGCTTAATATCTATCAAAATGCAGACTTGCAACAAGCTAATAAAAATGTTTTCTCTGGAGATGGTTGTAAAATCACCACAGTTTGTTTTGCTATGAAATCAATTCAGTAGTGCATGTATGCAAAACAGTTACATTATAATCAAATAGGCATTGTAAAATACACAGTAAACTCTTTCACTAAGAGTAGTAATATAGAAGCAGAAAAATAATTTTAGTTAGAATGAAGAGAGTAAGAAAAAATAGATTTTCTTTGTTCTCTGACAAGCTTTTCTTATGGATCATATTCATATGCCCTAAAAGATCAAAGGAAATTATGAATTTTAAATACAGGAGGAAATCAGAATTGGGTAGTGAAAGGGGAGATTGCTCCCATGTCTAGTACTTTACATTACTGTCCAATGAGATGTCATGAAATTTTATTATTTTGTCTAACAATTGTGTAAACTTTTATTATCTTTCTTGGTTTCTAAACTTAAAACTTGTAATAGAATGATAGTGTTACATCTGCTCAGGAATAAATAGACAACCTAAATACCAATTTTATAGGGAAGTACTGTGTGACATGTCTTTGCATTTGATTAGGAAATGCACACAACTCGCCCCCCTAGCATTTTAATACCTTTTCTCCCCAGGCCAATGGTGTTCTTGAAAGTTTTCTGAATCATAAATGTATTTGTCCTTTTGTCTGCAGAACTGCTTTGTAATTTATTTTGTAATTCAGCATCTTCACAGTGGGTGAAGTCCAGCTGGAGAGTTTACAGTCCAAAAACTGTGATTGACTACAGCTTGGCCGGACACATAGAGTGCAAAGCATGATAAGAAGTTCATAGCCAAGAGCCAGCAGAGGCATTTTAGGAAGTGGGAGGGAAGGGGAGAAAAATGCTGAGGGAAAAAGCAGAGAATCAGAGGTGTTAGGAGGGGGCAATAACATGGACCTGAAAATAAGGACAGGAAATTAAAAAGAAAGAAAGGGATAGGCAGTAAATGAATGGATACAAAAGAAGAATAGAGATTGCAATAGTAAGAAAATGACATTAGCACCAGGAAACGAACAAATTCTATGGAGGGCTTAGACATGAGGCAGAGTTCAAAACCTTGGTAGGATGTGATTAGGTAAATAAATGAATACGCTTTTACTGCTGGCCAGCGGAGAGAGTCAAGAGTCCCTACAGCAGAAGTAATAGTTAAAGGCAGGAAAATCGGAAGGCAAGACTGAAAAATTGGAGCTTCTAAACAGAGTTCATAATAACATGTATTAATCCAAGAATGATTTTAAGACCATTTAGAAAAATGGCCTGCAGCAAGTACTCCATAGATAGAATCATCATGGTGTGTGTTGTATTGGCCTTTTCTGGTCTTTGTTTACAAAGTAATTTGGAAGGAGGGCGACTTACTGTTAAATTAATAAAATGTTTGTCTGTTTTTCTATGTAGGTTTTGCAACAATGCCATCTTTGAAATGCAAGCTATTATCATATCTTTAATATGCTTCTATTATGTTTTGTGTGTCTTGGCCTAAACAAAGGAGTGAACAAAAATGTTTCTTTTGTTTAACCATTGGAGACACTGTAAAAATAAAAAGATCTATTTGATTGTAGAAAAACTGAGCAATTTTTTTTTTTTTTTTTTTTTTTTAGGATGGTAAACTAGGAATCTGAAGAAGGGAAAATTGCTAAATTAAAATACCTGTTGTTTTGTGTTTTGATCCTAGGTTCAGACATTGTTCAGTGGTTAACGAAGAATTTATCTATAGAAGACCCAGGTAATTTTATTTATTTATTATTATATTTAATCTCTTATATTATTATATTTAATCTCCTTTAGAATGATTAGATCTTACTTTGTCTTCCGTTACTGGAGTGGTGGCCAGGCAGCAGTTTCAATAGCAAAAGAGCAAAGTAGCAAAACCTCATAAGCTTTTAATAAGAATTGGATGATTTTGGTTGTCCATTTTATTAGGGTGTGTATTAAGCTTCTGGCTTAATGTAAATTTACACACAGTATCGCATGTTTCCTTTCCTAATATAAAATGGGGATCCCTTGAGACATGACCATGATATTGTGCTTCTCAGGTACAGAATACACACACCTCTTCCTTTAGAGTTTAAAAATATTGCTATTCTGTGTTTATCTGATTTGAAAGCTTGGCTCTGTATATGTGAAAACAGAACTGTGGAAAAGGAGTAGATTGTCATTCAGATTATCTGATTCTTCAGAAATTTTGAAATAGAAAAATGTTTAAACTAAATGGAGAATATAGTTCCCTGTGTTGATATGCAATTAAAATCAAATACGCAGGCTACTCATGTATCTGGTAAGTCATGTATGGTATTTTATCTTGAGCTGTGTTGCATCCTCTCAGGTGACAGGTGGAAAAAAAACTATCCACAGTGACAAATATGTTTTTATGTGTGTGTGCACTGATCTGAGGATTGGACATTCCAGAGCCTGTTATCCTGAGTTCACTGAATGCAGATCTGAAAAATGTGACCACCCTGAATTCAGCCTTTCGGGTAGCCCTCAGATCTGTCAGATAGTAATGAACCTGACTGATGGATTAATATGATAAAGCTTATGAGAGTATTCTATTTTGTAAAGTTTTTGAAGTTTCATTCCAATTCTTGACAGGACAATCTAGATTTTCCTTTGGAAAAATTCCTAAATTTCAGTGAGCTGCTGTCACCATAATTTGTGTTTCCGATATCTTCTATCTACCTTTCACCAATGTGTCAGGGTTTTAATATGGCTGCTTTTTAAAAAGTTTCACCTTAGGGTCCCGTTAGAAAGCTCTCGTGAATGTGTAAAACTTGATGATACAAAAATAACTACGCTTATTTTTGCACTGAAAGTTAGCATCCTTATCTAGCTCTGATACCAGCAACATATGTGTAAGAGCAATACAACACAGAGCTTTGTTCACATATTTTAGGAGATTATTCCACATTCAGGATGTGCCGCTTGTTTGCATGCATCATTCTAGGAGCAAGAAGTATTCAAATAACCAAGGCTTGCAAAATAAAGCATAAAGCCTCAGTGCTAAATTCAGTATGTCCTTTAGTTAATGACAGAACTATTACGAAGGAAGTGGTAGTAGAGTACAATAGAAACTATTATTCTGTTTAAGAACAGTTTTTGTTTGTTTGGCATAGGGAGTGTACCTCCCAAACCCTGTAAGTGAGGATGAATGCTGCTTTATTGGTAGTGCGAGAACAAAAAGCAGAAGAAAGCCTTGCAGTAGCACTGGCTTTCCTTATGTTACCAAGTGTCTAGTTGTTATGCCAGTTATTGTAGGAAACAGCAATTTGAAGAAAAAAATAGTTACAAGTGTAAATTGACAGAAAAAAAAAGCTGCATATTTCTCATAAATGGAAAAACAGTTTCTGTGGAAGATTTGAAAGATTTCAACCTGCCACAGTGAATCTCCCTTAAGAAAATAAATTAGAGATAATGGGTGGATTCTGATAAATTATATGAGATTTTAAATTATTTCAGTGGAGCGGAGAAGAGTTTGTGCCCAGAATAACCATGCCAAGTTTATAGTTGCTGTTACATTATTTACTTTTCATTCTGTACTTTAAAGAAATCATTATTTTTCAGTCACAACTTTTCTGCAAGATTTTAAGGAACAGAAATCATCTGCAAGTTATACTTAATGTGAGAGTTCAGTTCGGTCATAAAAATAAGCATGACCTCAACCCAAACTGAAGCAATTAACTGAGTTTAGAGTTTCATGGGCTTGTGGTTTGGCACTTGGATATTTGTTTGCTGAATTGACCATGACAGTGTAAGTGCTGACTCTTCACTGATGGTGGCAATTACTCTTAACGTGGAAGATTTTTCTTTTTAGAAATGATAATTAGTGCTGTGAAGCATACCAGATTGACAGCAATAGAGACTGAAGTCCTTTTCATCATCCCCATCCCGCAGCTGCAAAAAAAAAAAAAAAAAAAAAAAAGAGGAGGAGAAAGTGAAGGGGTCTTAAACTGCCGGCTGAAATTTCTGAGAGTTCTGTTATGTGCTTGGCTCTTGCACTGATGCTTTTATCTAGCTACTTGATTTCTCTGTTCCTTAGCATCTCAACATGCTAAATAAGGAACCTAATAAGGACAACTAATAAGGTCATTATGGAAGATTAAATGTTCACTTCTATGCTTTTTAATTAACACCCAGTGCAACAAAAATTTGTGTTGTGTAATACTCAAAGTGTGAATAAAGGACTTTATTCAGCATGGTTTATTTCTTACTAAAGACAACTTTCACTGAAGTCCTTGAGAGCTTTGTTGAGTGAAAAGTAAGAAGGAAGTAATGAGCAGAATACAGAGTACTGATTAGAAAAATAAGTATATAAAAACCTACTCAAATAAAAAGTTCATGCTAAAACAATACCCAGGTCCAGATTACAGAAGCTGAAAAGACAGTAATCATTGAATTCGACTAATTACATTGGAAAAAATTTCAGGTGTTCTGTTATAGCAATTTCACCATTTATGCTACAGAAGAAATTAAACTATAGGAAGTCTAAAATAAATGTTTGAATTCTTACACATCAAGTTACCTCTGAAGTACACAGCTTTGGCTGTGTATATTAGACAAACTACTCTGTATATTAGACAAACTATTCAAAAGTGATGTTGGGTTAGTCTGAAAGTTTTATAAAATTTAGAAAAAAAATCTTTTTTTTTTTTTTTTACTATCAACTAATAGATAAGGCCATTTTTGTTATTTAGCTTTCTCTGAGAAGGTGCCACACTGGCCTACTTAAGAAAACTGTTGTTCATTAATTGGATTATCTCCTTCTAGTTTGTTGTACCAATATCTGTTTCTTTGATGTCATCACTCAGAAGCAAAGAATAAGGTGACCACTCTTTCAAAGCAGAGTAAGGCAACTATATCACTAGTCAGTATTAATTTCGTAGTGATGATTTCAGAATAACTGGCTTTGGATAACAAATCCTGCTGTATTGAAAATACTATCTGTTTGCCATCTTATTCGCTTACCTCCAAGGAGTAACTCTCCAGCCATTAACTGTAGTTTCTTGCTGACCCGAAGTGCTCAGACTATTATGCTACTGTGACTGTAAATACTAATAAAAGGACAAAAGTACAACTGAAGGATCATAAATAAGGTGTATCCTTTTAGGGAAAACTCTGACAGTCTGATAACTTTTAAAAATTCACTAATTCATTATATGTATTAAATTAGTAATAAAATATTTAAGCTTGTTTTTACTAAAGTCACTAAGAATTTTTATGTTTTCCCTCCTTACTTTTGTAAGTTTCTTCTGAAACTTTGGGATCATACCACATTTTGGACGCTTAATAGGAAGAACATTTAGTAATTAAGGTATTTTTATTTATAATGTAAATGAAAGCTATGATTTCTTGAGATAGCTTCATATGTTAGTCACCTAACTTGAGGATATTTTCAAATAGGCTGGTTTGAAGAAATTAAAGATGGGGATTTATAGTTCCACAGTTAAACCTAACATGATTTTTTATTAATAGTGGCTGCCACCATAACTGCATAATAAGATTAAACATGCAAACAACTGTTTAAAGAGTTTTAACTATAAAATTCCAAGGGTTTAAAGTTCACATTAATGAACTTTCTGAAGCACCTGCCTTCAGCTCTCTGAAGCAGGGGAATATTTACTCCTACAGAAAACAGATCAAAGGTAATTCACAATAGCTTTTACCATAGTGATGGTAGCTGACAATTAAGTAGAAGCGAAAAGTCTGTTTATGTTCCTACATAGCGCCTTTAAAAGATATTCTACCATGCTGAAATTATCTCCATGAAGGCCAATTAGCAGATAAATATGTTGTGACTTTAGTTCTAACACTCAAAGATAGTCCACTTGCCAAAAGCCTTTGCACATATTAGCGGTTACAAATAATAGGATTTTTTTTTTAAAAAGAGCAAGGCAAAAATGTTCTCTACAGGAAGAAATAATACAGCTATTAATGCAAATTAATTTATGTGCAGTATACTCTCCAAAACGCTAAAAATTAAATGAATTTTATACAACACAGTCAATAAGAACATCAGACTGGCCGTGCTGCAATCAGACCATCTGGACCAGTGAGCTGTTTCTGACGGTGATAAGTCACAAAACCTTCGGAAGAGAGTCTGACAGCAGGCCCTGGATAGTAGCGGTCCCTTGGTGTGCCCTTCCCTCTGCTGCCCCTCTTTCCCTCTACTGGGGAGCTTTTGGAGCGGTACCTACAGCTTTTTGTTTTGTAGTTCTAGAATGACCTTGCTTCCATTGCTTTTGCAACACCCAGTGACAACACATTCCGCAGTTTAATCAGGTATTGTAGGTGTATTTTCTATTTGTTTTGTATTGTCTCCCTGATAATTTCACTGTCTGTCTCCAAGTTCTTGAGCTATAAGTAGTAGTAAGTTATTACTCCTTGTCCCATCACTGTCTCTTGACTGGTGGTCATTTTACAGACTGGTATAATAGCTGTCCCCTATCATCCACTTTCTGATTTGTGACCTCGCTTGTTGTATGGAAACCTTCCTATGTCTTTTATCATCCTTATCCCCCTCTTTGCTGCCTTTTCCAGCTTAAATGATGTAAGATAAAATCACCAAAACTCTGCTCAGAATTGCTGATGTGGGTGAGGTATGCAGTATAATAATGTCATCTTTTGGCTTGTTTTCTGCTTCTCTGCTAACAATTCATTATGTTATGTTTGATGTTTGAGCAGACATTTTCACGGAATCGTCTACAGTGCCTCTTCCTTGAATAACAGTAGCCCGCATGGAGCTCCTTCCTGGGCTTGTAAACTTGAGGAGGGAGCGTTAAGCTGAACTGCTTAACGCTTGTCAACCCTCAGCTCCATCCGCTGGTGTATTGTCCTGCCAGGCAGTTCTGAGAGCAATTTCTATATATCTTCACAACTCTTCCTTTTTTTATTATCTCAGTAAGTTGGCACTTTTAGTAAATTCTGTTATATCATTAGCCACACTTCTTTAGATATTTTAGGAAACTATTGAATAGTGCAAGGTCTACCAAAAATAGCAACAGGCATAGAGTGGTTGCCTTCCTCCTGTGTGATGAGTGATCATTTAGGTCTTGCATTTGTTTCTTCCTGACGACTGCTTGTTCCATTGCATCTTATCCTAGGTTAGCTTAATTCTTTTAAAACCCTCGGGGGAACCATACCAAGGGCCTTTTGGAAATTCAAATTAATATGTCAAACACATCATTTTCATGAACATGTTCATTAACTCCAGAAGGGAACAGTTGTAGAGTTATGAGACATTGCATCCACCAATAAAACTTGTTCTAAATAATTCTTATTCTTTGACATTTATCTCTATTTTTACTCATTCTACCCTTTATTTTTTTTCCCCTATCATATTGTGTGTATGGACATCATTTGTATTCATCTTTTTCCTCAGATTTTTTTTCCAGAGGTCTTTTTAAAACGCCTAATCACATTTGCCACCTTTTTTTTTTTCCTTTAGTGCTGAGACTGACTTAAGTTATAAATTACACACTACTACTGACAGTTCAGCAATTTAATATTTGGCTCTCCTTAAAACAGTGAGTGACCACTGTGTTGACCTAGTTATGTGCTATTGTTCATTTCATCAATTTACTTTAAAGCCTTTTTTTTTTTTTTTGCTTTTGTTGTCAGCAGTAACATGTCCTTCTTCTGCATTTAGATTCTGCCTCTAGAGAAGAAATAGGTCACTCACTCACTGAGACCTCTTCTTTCTTTATATACGTATTTTTTAACTGTGGAAAAATAAACCCTTATGGTGGGGTTTATCTACAATTACCTGTGTAAATCCTCTACAACAAGGAGAGTTGAGCACTGAAGGGGAAGTTGTTCAACAACAGAATATGTGATTCAGATTGTAAAAAATGACATGAAATGGTATTCTTGCAGCATCTTTAAAGTTTACTCATCCTTCATTTTCATGTGGACTGTGAAATGTATTTTACTGTATTTACTCCCTAGTGAGGATTCTGTTTTATCAACCACACTGTTTGTTGTTTTTATTTTTAATGTATACTCCTCAAAAGTGATGCTGTGTAATGGGGAATTACATACCTATGTTATTTTTTTGAAAGCCACCTCCATACCTAGTGATTGTTCTTGTTGCCTTCCCTGAGCTTTGATTTCATATTTCTATGAAATGTGCCTAAATTACACCATCTTAGTTATAAGCCTTTTGACTCCTTCTGGACTTTAAAAGCACAGCAAATTGAAAGAAAGACATTATTTTCATCTTTTTTTTATGCTCACAGTTTGCCAGAGGTATAAGAAATGTTATAAAGAAGATTATATTATTCTTTACTGTATAGAGTGCAGTGAAAGAGGCAGTTATTATTCTAACTGCTGCTGCATGTGCTTTGTGTTATCTAAACTGCTTGGTCACAAGTGGGTGTTCTGTGAGGATGAGAGCAGTGTATGACAGTGATACAAAATTAACGGTTGATGTAATAGCAATTGATATGAAAACAGAGACTAAAAATGTGTCATGATTCATCTTAACCAGCAGTACTCATAGCAAGATTTTATTGCTAGCTATTGCTTACCCTCACCCAACTTAAAAAAGCCTCCACATTACCTAATAGGTCTGTGATTCAATGATAGTATCTTCTCTAGTTCCTTCAGGAACAAACTTTTTTTATATATCAAAACAGTGTGTGCCCATTCTAGCCATTGGTGTATTGGCGGCCACAAGCCTAAGCAGTGCTCAGACCCCGCTGCTCATTCACGTGCCTTAGAGCTGCCAAACCTTGAACACAGTTTTCCCCCCACCTCGTGCCAGCACATACCTGGCTGCGGTAATACCGATTTGTCTTGTATTTGAAGTGCGTTGCTGCAGCTATTTCAGTGCCTGTGATTTTCCAATATAGCTGATCGAGAGGGAAGCTGGAGATGTGGCCAGTGGAGCCTGGCCATAACTGTCCCCAAGAAACGGAAAAGCTGTGACACGGTGCTGCAGCCAGGGAGGTTTTCCATCCGTCAGGACTCTGTGTCTATAAGGACCATGGTGTAAAATGCTTTTCCTGGCTGACACCTACTGGTGCAGTTTCTTGGATGTCCTGAACCATGGGGAATGTATTGCATAGCTCCATGCCATATGCTTTGCAGCCGGATGACACGGTCACTCATCTACAGACCCAGCCTCTGGAGGAGGAGAAAGTTGGGAGAACTGGTGTCCTATCAGCAAGTGGCAAGCAGTATGCAACAGATTCTGATGCATAAGAGTTCTGCAGCTGAGTAGACGTGGTCTGCGTCTAGTACTTTGGGTTCTGTCTGGATGCTTGAAGTTGTAGAATGACATTTTATCTGAGACAATTTTCTAAAGTATTTTTATTTTGCGCTAATGATTTTCTTCGTAAATATTTTTGATCTTGGACGCAGTCCTGCGCCACGTGCTCTAGGTGACCCTGCGTGTGCAGGGGGGTTGGACTAGATGATCTCTAGAGGTCCCTTCCAACCTTAAGCATTCTGTGATTCTATGATTCTATGATTTTGTCTTTGACAGGTTTGCTCCAAAGCATATTCATGTGAATGCAAACAGTAGCACAGAGTTTCAAACTGAAGTGGGGGTGAGTGAAGTATCAGGAAACGCCTTATGAAGAGAAAAAAGTTCTTGCTGACTCTTGGGGAAACAAGGCATATGGTTTTTGATTTTTCTGTGTTTTGACCCTAAAGCAGCACAGAAATGAAAATTCAAACTAAGAAATTGTAGATTCAGAGGATGTGCCAGTGGGAAAAATCAGAAAGCCTGTACTTCAATGGACTCAATTTCATCCTTTTATCATTTCATTTTAAAGTGACACGAAATACCAAAAATAAATGAAAGAAAAAATCTGTTATGTCTGTTAACAAACAAGATTGAAAATAGAAATATTCAAGGATAGTAATACTGAAATTAGAAATGCTTTATAAATGTTGCCTTGTGTTAGTGAGCTAAATTCCTTCATTAGAAGGTCTTATTACTGGTGTGATATAGGTAGACGCTTCAAAAAATTGAGGAGAGATGAAGGGAGAACTGAATGTGAATTTAAAAATACCAGGCCACTTTTCATCACTGTGTGCTCAATGAAGTGGTTATGCAATGGCTAAATTGCATTGTGTATTGTTTTTCCTAGTGGTTAAGTTTAATGCAGCTTAGATTAAATTTTTCCACCCTGTGTAGCTGCTGGTTTTAAGTATGCCAAGCAAACATGCCAAATGTATCTTTTAGATGTGAGGTTAAGAAGATTTTTATGTATAGCACTGCACAATTCTGACACCTCACTACCCATTTGTCTGCCTCATGACACCTCAAATTGCAGCAGCCTTTGTTGTTGTTGTTGTTGTCACCATGAAAGCTAAAGTTGCTCCTTTCAATGCATTGCAGTTTGAGGTCTCAGGGGACAGGTATTCAAAATATAATTTTATTAAAAGAAGAAAAGTCAAGTTTAATAAGAGCTAACACCAGCTACTATGTGAATCAGCTGGTGAATCTAGTGGAAAATAATCACGCAAGAATTTCATGAAAAATACTAAGGAATTTTTGGAGAGAAATCTGGCTGACAGTACTGCTGACAGTGATATGTCACCATCTTTTTTTTCCTATTTTATGATAACTCCTTCCTTTATTTTTTTTTTGTTTTGTTTTTTGTCTTGTTTGTGTGTGTGCGTTGTTTTTGTTTTCCTGAGGAAGGAAGGCATTTTTCCCTCAAGAAGGAAAAAAAAAAGCCTCCCTTCTTTCAGTCTTTCATGGTGGCATGACTTTTCTCCACCTGGTATGAATAAAATCATTCCAAGTTTGTGTATAATGCAAGGTTGATTGTGCGCCCCTGGTTCGCTGTATTTTTTTGGACGTTTCTGTGAACAAAGCTGTCATCATTTCAGATATGTACATTGCTGCTTATAGACTTGTGACAGGTGTGTAAGTGGTGCCCTGCATTATAGATGAGCTCAGACTATAAGAGTGCTCTGGATAGAGCAGGATTCATGGCACATCTCTGGCAAATATCATCCCCCTTCATGCTGAGCAATGTTCCTGCTGATTTATAGGTTCTTTGGTCTGCTGATGGCATCTGTAGCTACTGTCTAGCACAATGCATGAGAAAAATCCTGCCGATTTGAGTAAGCTGCTTTGATGATAGGTAACTTTGTGACAGGTTTCTGAATTTTTTTTGGTAGGTGTCTTAGAATCGGATATGACTTCTTTTTTTTTAACAGGGTTTGGGTAAATAGTGCTTTTTCTTTCTCTGACTTTTTTGCCCTACCTGAAATGATTCTCACTGGGTGCTGCTCCCTTTGCAAATTCCGTCCTCTAAATGGGCAAATGGGACAGAACAGAGCAGTTTGTAGTGAAGTAGGCATTTAACAAGTTTTCTGTTTTATTTCCCACACTTTCCACACTGTATACCACAGTCAGACCTAGAGCTTGCCTCTCCTACACGTTGTATGAGAGTGAGAAGCAGGTTGTATTTTATTGCTTTAACAGAAAGTTAATCCTTTGCTGCTTGTGTTCAGACTGGCGATAAAATGACAGCGAGAGTGAGGTGAGAGTAAGTGACGATGTCTTGGCATTCGACACTTGAAATGCATCTGTGCCTGTGAAGTTGTGACTCACTGATTTCTTTTCCAGGCAGCATGTGGCTTCAGTATTATGATGGATTTTAGATTAGCCAAATACCCCAGAACAGCAAACATTTTATTGTTTGGTGGAAAGAGAGCTTTCATTTTTTTGACATTTTAGTATCAAGACATATATGAACAACTTTCCAGTCTGGGGTTTTCTTTGTCACCTGAATCATACAGTGATCTTCAGGCCACAAAATGCCCCAGACCATGTCCCTTGTTTCTCCAAAACCGAAACTCACAGAGGAACATTTAGAGAGAGTCCGGGAAATGCCATTCTTAAGTGGAGCTGAAGTGGGAAACACAGTATTTCCTCTTCTTTAGTCCCACAGAGATTATCACAAGTCACTTCAGATGTGATGAGAAGGAGCTACGAATGGTATGATACTACAGAGGAAGGTGTTTTCCGGACTTCAGAGAAAACATAAGTATGGGGACTACTTTACCTGATGCCTTTACATGCTGAGAAAAATCCACACTAACCCCTGCAAACGCATCCTTTAAGGTTTTAAGAGCAATGAAGTATGTTTATTCCAAAGAGAAACAAGGAACAATTCCTTCTCTTTAGTCCTCTCCTGTGTATGTTATCATAAGAAACAACTTGTTCTACTGATATTACCATACCCTGCAATTTAAGATGAACATATAATCATCAATTCATACAACAGCTATAACAGCAAAGAGAAAAAATCCCATTTTTGTTATGAGGTTGAAACAACACTAGATTTTAAAAGGAAATAAAATGCAAGCTCTGCAGCCAAGATATATTTGTCATTCTTCAGATTTCCTCACATTTGCATTGTCTCAAAACATAGAAAAATTTTGGTATTGTTTTATAGCAATGTATATTAAAAGTGGCTAGCATTTAATCTATCAAGATAACTCTCCTTATAATGGCATAGCAGATGGTAGGGCAGTATTAGCAAGCATTTCACTGAGAAGTAATCAGTCTATGTATGTGTTACTCACTTCACCCACTCAACTAAATAAAGTTCAACAGCAGAATGAACCACGAAATTTTAAGCTTTCTTTGAGGTTTAGGCCAGCACTTGTTCATACATTAAGAATAAAAGCTACACCAACAGCTACTATTTGAATTCACATCAAGATCATTCATATCCTGTTGAAATGAAGCAGGCTTATGAAGATGTATTTCTGTCTTTCACAGAAGGTGGTTTTTTTTTTTCCACTTATCTGCTATAACTTACAACTTCTCCAGTGTGCTGTCCCTTCTTAAGTATGAAAGGTTAAAAACAGTGCTTTGGGTGATTTTTTTGTTTTTTTGTTTGTTTGTTGACTGCACCGTTCTACTTCTCAGCCCTACCACTGCTACAAATTATGCCTGGAACCTTGGTTCATGTTATTCATATCCTGAAGCAGTCAAGAACAGAGGAAGCTGAATCTAGTCTGTTCTACCTGATAAACCTCAGTGGAGTTAGTCTTGATCAGATATTTGTGTGATGTCCCTGACTGCGGTGTTTATTCATAGGATGGTGGTGACTGTGTTTTGAATTATGCCTTTTCAGTGAGGCTATCTGGGTGTAGTTTTTATTGCGTATTCTAACACACAGTGGCTGATGACTTGGAAATCATACAGTTGTATGCAAATCACGTTTGTGTGTGTGTCTTTATATACTTACTGTCTAAAGAAACAATACTTTATTGCTTATAGTCTTTGACATTTGTATTCCAAATACATACACCCATTGTCTTTTCACCTGGGAACTTTCATATTTAGAAGTATTCTTTAAGGCTTCTTTTTCTTCTCAAATGCATTTCATAAAAGTTTTTGATATTCACAATCTCTGTATGCCATTCTTTGAGATAGAAGGTTCTTCTTTAAGTGTTCATCCCCTAATTCCACATGCAGGAAAAGGTGATCAATACAGCATCTGTCTGAACTGAATTTCCTAGACCTTCAGGCATGTCGGACTAGTCTGTTGTAGGCTGTTTTCCTATTCAAGCTCATGGTTTTCCACCCTAAATTCTACTGTTTTACTCCACTGGACTTCATAGAATATTCCTTTTTCAGACTGATTTTAGCAAACTGAAATGCATATCAAAGTGTTGCCTTTGTTTATAATACACTGGTATACCTCTGGCTTGGATATTAGAAAACTCCTGGGAGCTGAGTTTTCTTTCTGTGCAGGTCTACAGCCGATGTGTTGACAGCGGTGGCATTAGTCTTTAACCAGTTGATGGGATATGTGTGATAACAAGCGCCCAGTTGTTCCTCTGTTTGACCAACACTTGATTTAAATGTTATTCAACCTTGGTGCAAAAGCAGAGTATTGTAGATACTTTGGTTATGCAGTTGGCCCTTTGCCGAGGAGACCGACGGAGAGGATTTTAGATTTCCAGAATGGCTCTGTTAATCTTTTTTTGAACTTTTTTTTTTTTTCTTCGTAAGGCACATACTACTCGCATTCTCAGAGTTAGTTCTGAACTACTATGGATCTTAAATTGGTATTAAAACAGTTTATTATTGCACTTACGAGTAATGCAGTGGTGCTGGAATAAGCTGCTATTAAATTTCATAAAAATGAAATTTAATTATCTCTTAAGCGAAGCAAAAACCAAGAGATACGACCAGTTTATGTATCCCTATTCACTTATAAGGGCTGTGTATTGGGACAAAAATGTATCTGTACATTGACTGGGCATAGCTTTATCCTCACTGAATGAGATGCCTGAGTTGAGAATAAAGCAGCCTTAAATCTCCATACGCAGCTGAAATAGATCCTATTGGAGGTGATTCAGATCTAAAATGAGCTTAATTGCCTTCTGAATGCCTCATTAAGATGTATTTAAGGGACTGATACTGGGCAGTGGTTCACTGAAAATACAAGAGTGCATATGAAACTGACAGTTAAATATTATGGTTTCAGGCACCAAAGTGAATTAAAATTATTCTTCGTTATATTCCCAGTAATGATACTTCTAAGGAAATCTCCATCCTTTACTGTCGTTCTGTTAAAGTTTGTGAAGAAGGTATCATGTAGTCGGAATCTCCTGTTTTAATGTCTTGTAATCTGACACTGCTTGGAAAAGAAAGAGCGCAATGCCCAGCCTGGATAAGAGTGATGGCAGTTTGGTCAGCTTCAAAGCAAGAGAGCGAATGTCTTGGGAGCCGCCTGCTAATGTTAATATAAGAAGTGGAATTGCAGCTACAAATGGCAGCTCTAATAGCTGTTAGTTAAGGAGAATACTTCTTTTTTTGGTGCTGTCATTATATTATACAGAAAAAGACAGGGCTTTTATGATGCCAGGACCTTGATTTTGTGCCAAGCAGTTATCTGCAGGAGATAGGATGAAGCCAAACAAAAAAATTAAATTGCTGTAAATAAGTCTTTTAACCTTCTGAATTTCTCTTTCTTGTCATTTGTTCTTCCAATAGTGGAAGCTCTACATTTGGGAACGTTGATGGCGGCACATGGCTATTTCTTTCCAATCTCAGACCATGTTCTAACATTAAAGGATGATGGAACCTTTTATCGATTCCAAGTAAGTGTTTCCTGTGTATTCCTGAGTTGCACAAATGCAGTCTTGTTTAAAAGGCTTCACGTGAAGGTTCATAACAAATCATGCAATATTTTCTGTCTTATGTAACCTAGTAGATGGTGATGATTCCTCTTAAATTAAAAAGTGATAGAAGGATTTTATTCAGAAAATTAAGTCAATGATTTGTGTTAAGAGAAGAGTGGCTATTCTGATCCTTGAAAATGTGCTTGATAACATAGTAATTCTAATTATGGAAGAATCCGTCATGAAATAAATTACTGTGGTATTTTCAAAGTTTAAAGTTCCTTCAAAGAGGAAAGGACTTTACTGACTTCGATTACCAGCATAGTCTTAATTTGGAAAAGGGCAGGTATCTCTTAGAAAAGGAGTGTAATACATGTTCTTTTTCCTGTAGAAGGATTTCCTTATGGATAACAGAGTAGCATTGAAGTGGTGTGTGTTCTTAAAACACATACAGACACATTTCTGCATCACATTGTACTTGAATGACAAAGATATGCAGGTGCTTCAGAAAAAAAGACAGAAGGAACATTCATTTGATGTAAACACATAAATATATGTATGTATTTTATTCATGTTCCTACCTAGTTGTATTCCATTGTATTAGATTTCAAAGTAGGGGCTTGGAGGGTGCTATTGTAACAGAATAGCAACACAGAAATTTGCAGAGCAATGCTTCATCTGACTTGTAACAAGTATTTGATTATGTATTCTAGAGTAGGAATTGATTTGCTGTGCCATGTGTCACCATCGACAGCGGTGGTTATGTTCTGCATTGCAATTAAGCAGTAGTTGTGGCAGGTATCACCAACAGATGCTTGAAGATCTTTGCTAGATATTTCCTGTTTTGAAGTCACGCTAAAAAGAGCATCATTATGAAGCTGATTATATAGGTACCATGGTATGGGAAGCCTGTTGTCTTATTGCCAACTGTATTACTGTATAATCTCTGGTAGGAGAAAAACTATTATCCTCAAGATATTTAAATTTAAATTTTATCTTCAAAATTATTTAAATTAGAAACCATAGAAAATAAAACAGATCTGAGATCACTATCTTTCAAATGCAGAAAACCCCTGATACACTCGAGAACAGTCATTGTGTCAAGCATTACATGATGTCAATTGCTGTAGAATACCTTTGTGAAAATATGATTTGAGTCATATACATATTACAGACCCGTGTAGGGGGAAAGAAATTCTCGACCTAAAATTTAACATGTTAGCGTGAATATAACTAAATATCTACAGTTTAGTCTAGCAAGGAAGAGAGCAGTTGCTGCGTGCATTTCAGTATCACTACTATGTTTTCGTATATAGATCCTTGGTGGATCATTGTAAAAAATCTGCCCTCCAGCAGGCAGTAAGTTACACATGTATTTGCTTCATATAAAGGGAAGTCATCCTAGGCTTCTCCCCACGTCCATAGCCACCGTTGAGCCAGAAGAGGGAAGGTGAAGGAAAAGTTTTCCCTCCCATGATGCTGCCTCCTCCTAAATACTGATTCAGGCCAGAATCTGTTTTCTTAACTCAATTTCCCCTTCTCCCTCGTCCAAAAAATCCCTGCATTGCCCTGGTATCTCTGTGTGCCAGACCAGTCCTCTGTGCTCAGACCAGTGACCCTTCCCAGCGAGGACTTACCCTTTTCCCACTATTTGCTTTAGCTTCTGCTTTCCCTTGGTGGCTCCTGCCCACTCATTCCATGTTGTTGTAAGGGAAAGAGGGATGGCACGGAGTGAAGGGGCTTGCTGCTGAGGGAAGACACTGTGGGGAAAGCGAAATGCAGAAAGAGACCAAGAAGTGATAGAGGTCCTGGTTCTTGGCTTCCCTCTTATCTTTCCTCTTGTAATTAGGCTGAAGGAACAAGAAGATTAACATTGACTGCACTGTGAACAACTGAGGTTATTGCAGCTAGTCCGTCATGAGATTTCCTCAGTGAAGTCTATAGTCTACATGGTTGGACATGAAGATTTAATTAGGGTTAGACTGTAAACCAATGTAAATCGATTTACATAAGTTATGGATCTGGCACATACTTGCCATATGCATATGAAATAAGATAATTTTCACAACTGGTGCTAAGTATATAGCTGCAGCAATTTGGCTATTTGCTGCTTTGTAGTACCCTTTACAGATGTTTCCTTAAAGCTGCTTTACATCTGCATTGCTATAACTATGCTAACAGTGACAAACAATGCGATTTTATCTCGTGATAATGTATAGCATGAGGAAGAGAGAGAAAAAAAGAGTGGTTGCACACTCTGTAACTAGAGTTGTACCAGCACAACTTATACCATTAAAAAAACACATTCCTTATCAAAATAAGGCTAATAAAAAAAAGTTACTGAAACTGCCAAATTAGAAACCAAAGATAGAGTATTCAGTGGAGAGGAAGGTAACATTTCCAAAAGTTAATCTGTAAATGTATGAATGTTGCACTATAATATCTGTTCAATTGCTCTGATATTTCTTCAGAAATAGGATCCCTTGACCAGTTAGGATTCACCAATTTCTATGTATTTTAGTATAAAGAGAAAATACAGTGCATCTGCCAGCACTGAAAAGTTTAGAAGTCACTTCCTGCAACACAGTAGCCTAACCTACAAAAACGAGGCTCACTACAATAATGTTTCCCATGCATTTATTTTTTTGTATTCTAAAGAGTAACAGGTTCCCTCCTGGCAGTAAAATTGCTTCCAGTTTGTTTTAAGCAAGTTAGTGTTGTATAGAAATGGATGAAGTAGTGGAAATTGTATTTCATTTGCACAAATGCCCTTTTACAGGCAAAAATATGCCTTTTCAGTTATTACTTTTGCTGTCAGGAGGGCTGTAAAATACTAATCGTATCTTCTTTTTTAAATAACGTGGCTTTAGAAATAAAAAGTCATTCCTGATCATTCTTTGACCTACTCAGGTCTAACTAGTTCAGCTTATGTGATAATAAGTTAATTCAGGGGAGATGGAACTAAATATTAATAGTCTTACTCATAATAGTTACTTATTAATCTCAATGTGACAAAGCAGAAAATATAGCTATAGTGATGCTCTGCAAACCTCCACTGTCAGATCCTGAACATGTGAATGGTTTTCTCCTCGTATTTTAATCCTGGGACAAAAGCAGGAGCTGAATACCTGCTCTCTGCCCTCCTCTCTCTGAGAACAAATACTTGTGAGGGGCACAAATAAGTAGAGCAACATGCACCTTAGAAAGCAAATCGTCCTCAGGCCAAACATAGTTCAGTGACATCATTTCATTCTCGTCCACATAACTGATAATGTGGCCGTCCTGGTGAGAAATGTCTGACTCTCACTGTTTTTAGCTACTAACCATCCAGAAGTGTCACACACAGAAAAAAATGTTGATCTCTTCTAGAAATCACACATCCATCCTAGGGGTCTCACCACCCCTAGTGAAAAGGAGTGTTTTCTGATACCTTTTCTTTAAAACAAACTCCTAGAATACCTGAGGCTTTTACTAATCATATTCCATTTTTGTTGATTAATTGGTAATTTCTTGCAAAAAAAAATACAGAGTTGAAGTTTAGGTTCTACTCAGGTCATTTTTAGGTTGGGAAAATTTAAATAACTGAAAAAAGAGTGAAAATGGGAACAAAGTTTCTTGATGTGAAAACATGAGTTTGGTGAAGATAACAACAAAAATCTCATAGATTTTGACAAGATGAAGTGTCACTGTGATTTCTCCTGTTCCGTGACTGGGAATAGAAAGAAAATGTCCAACCTTTCTGATCTTTTTTTCCCCCTTGAAGTGGGGATTAAAATACAGGTGAACAACTGTTGCAAAGACCACTGCAGCACTCCATCTGCTGTCAATACACCATTCCTCAGAAGAGCTTTCCTGGAAGTCACATTTTTACAATAAAGGAAAAAAAACAGCTTATCTTCTCCAGCATTTTGCAGATTTTGATTGGAAATACAAGAATTGCAGGTGCAAGGACTATTTCCTAGTCTCTGCTGCTCAGGTTCGGCATATACTACTGCTGTTTAGGTTTCTTTGAGGGAAAAAACATTTCAAATTATGCGTCTTTCTGACTGCCCTCTCAGACACCCTTTCTCCCGTTGCCTTCTGTGTCCAACCTCTTCCGAGGCTAGGAGAGGGGAGTCTCAGAGCCCACATCTACATCTGCATTCCTCAACCTCTTTTTTTTTTTTTTTTTTTTTTTGTGTGTGTGTGTGTGTGTATGTGTATGTAATTCCTAGTTCATGAGGGAGCACTGATATCCTGGATCATATCCTTCCTGTGCAGGCTAGCTACTACTAGACCAGCATTCTTAACCTTTCTTTGGTAAGAGATTGTTTGAGTTAGCTACAGTGAATATAAATCTGAATGCCTGTGAGTTCTCCCATCCGTCATGCGAGGCATTTAAGACTGTATGTAACAGTCCTTTAGCGAAGACTTGATTTCTGCAGTTTGTGGCCTTCAGAAGAAGAATAACAATAATATTGAAGGAAGGTTTTTGACTGATTTCAATATTCCTCCTCCATCTGCAGTAATTAGGTTTTTAAAAATTTCAGGGAGTGGAGCAGTTTCAGAAACTACAATCTTTTTCTTACTACTACAACAAGGTGTAGCTGAAAGATTTTTAATGACTTCCTCCATCAGTAATACAGTTTAATGCATAGAAATAAATCATATTTTTAAAAGCTGATGGGCAACACTGATTTTTACAAGTGGCTATTTCATTACTTCAGATATTATTATTGATTAATTTTATGGTAGAGTCAAAGCAGATTTATTTGTTTGCTCACCATGCCTGACAGCCGCTGCTGCACATATGTTTAATGCAGAATATATATTATATTCTCAAATTTTATTTCACATTTTTAACAGAAGGATTCAGGATTTCTGTGCTTGAATTTAACTAATAATATAAGTCTGTAAATCAAGAGAAACAGTATAAATATGCATGTGAGAAATCTATGTTATGTCAATGCTTGTAAAGATATTTGTAACAGCCAGTTTTGTTATAAATACATAAATGGTTCTATGATAGCAAGTGGGATACTAAGTAAGACCTTATTTCTCTAGCTGCTGACTTGTACTGTCTGCTTATTCAAATTACTGATATCATTAAAACAGTGCCTTAAAAGTGTAGTAATGAAAACTGGCAGCATTATTTCTGCAAGGGCTGATAAACAGTACTTGACTTTCCCCAAAACGTTCTGCCACCCACCTTCCTTCCGGCTATAAGTGGGATGTCATGGCAAAGTGACAAATGTTCCCTGTTTAATACTTGTTCATGACAAACTGCTTTGCATTTCCTTCTGAGGAAAAATATTTTAAGTATCATAATTCCTCCAGATTCTGTATGTTTCACAAAGAAAAAAAAAATATATATTTTAAGCTTCTGTCTGAAAATGGTGATGTTGAGGTACAGCACCTTTTACCATGCCTGTAACTCCCCTGGGCAAAAATCTTCACTAGGGTTTCTAGGTCTGAATATGTGAATATAAGAAATAATTAAACCAAGCTTTCTCCCACAGATTGCATTAAGTTTGCAAATGTAAACCACACTCCGGGCATAGAGAAGTGAATTTACATGGGCGCTGTCCCCTTGCATTGCTGTGGGAGTTTTGAAACGGATCAGAAGCGAAATCAGAAGCTTTCTACTTCTCACTCACTCGATTAAGGGTCTGTTTATAAATCTGTTACATGATTAAACAGAGGCAAATTAAACAGGGACAAAATAATACTCCAGCCTGTAGTTGCAGGGAAAAATGTTTTGGGGGGTCAGACATTCTGGGAGTTTCTGCTTAGGATCTGGTGCAAGATCAGCATTAACTTTTCCGATTTCCATGTCTGGGGCAAAGGATTCAGGAGGGGCTCGAAAGGGAGGCAGCTTTGGAGAGGTGGGTCTGCACCCAAGAGCTGCCCTTGCGAAACGACCTCCTCTGCAGTGCTGAGGACGAGTCCTTGATCCACGTTCCCCAAAGCTAAATGCACCATTCTAGCAATTGCATTGTACTGTTACACAAGTTTGGTGATCAGGTTTCTCCCTGGGCCTTTTCCTAGCCAGGAGTGATATTGCTTGAAATTAAGATTTATTACTAGAATTTAGCAAGGAGATTAAGACTAAAATGTTATAACTGCTAATACGAAACAATTAGGCAGGAAAGTGTGGAAAACGCCTTTGGGAAAACTGCAGTCATCTTAGCTACAGATATGTTTGTCACTGATGGATTTTTGCATAGAATGACAGGATTATAAAAAATGTTTAATCAGAAACTGATTTTAAAGCCCTTCATTTTTTAAGTTGGTTTTTATTTTTCACTTTGTTGGGTTTTTATATATATATATAAAAAAGGGGGTTTTTTTTGTTGTTTTTTTGTTTTTTTTGCCTGTACTTAGAAGGATTTCCCTTGTATCTCTCCCCACCATTTCTGTTCTGTTTTGAAAGTGAATAGCTCTTGCCAACTCTTTGAAAATGTTTTTTGGTTGCATCTACTGTTTCTCTTTTATCTACTGGGGCTTTGCAAAATCAAAGACTTAATATGGACTTGAGAAATCCAGGTTGTACTAACTTTCTAGCTTTTAGGAATTTGCAGATGGACAGTGTATTGTTTGATCTTGAACCTACAAAGTATGAGTTTAGAAAGTTTCTGTAAATTGGATGAACTCACCTGAAGTTCCTTAAATCATTCTTTCCCCCTTTTGGAAAAGATAGATTTTTGCCTTGCTTTCCTCTTCTGCGACTCCTCTGTCCCCAGTTTTTAGAAATGTTTCACTTGAGTCAATATTTCTCACATATATAACTTGGACATCAGATAACTTGAACGCCTTTAGGCATCCTGCAGATAATCCAATACTTTTACTACGCCCTACCAGTTTAGAGGTCAATGGCTGTTAGATACTATAGAGAACTAGGGATTAGGGGAAAAGAGAAGTATTAGAGCAAATTTCTACTCATAATATGTACACATGCACATAACTCACAGGTCTCATGAGTTTTGTTTGTTTTTGTTGTTTTACAAATACAGCCGCAGTTTACACACATGGAAACAGAATAGTCTGTCAAGTATTCTGTGGCCAATTTCATCAGGCCTTCCAATTGAACTATCCGACCTTATATAAATGTTTCTCCTCCTGTGTTGTTTTTTCTTTTTTCTTTTTCTCCCTGCCCTGCTGTATTACCTTCCCGTCAGAGTTAATTTGGGCCCTGTCGAGGCCGTGGACTGTGGCAGAGCTGAACCTTGCGCTCCCTTGGCGCGCGCCTTGGGCAGCCCGTGCGGGCCGCGGGGCCTGCGCTCGAGCCCACACAGGGCCCAGGGTGCTGGTGCCTGCCCTGCGCAGAGCAGCCCGAGGGAGGTTTTTTTTGGCCTTACCCTTTAAAATATTCTGGAGCTGTTTGTTATTACTTCTGCTGTACTTTTCTAATTAAAACTCATGTTCTGTTTTAACCTCTCTGCTCTTATCTCTGGAAGGGTAGGAGTGGGGAGAGGCTCAGACTTTGCCCTTGTTAGCATATGTGTTCATTTGCACTTCTTGTGTGATTCTTTTTTTGGTGTTTAGCTGGCTGTAGATGGCCAGTGTTGCCCAGTCTGTTCCTGTGCTGTTTCTACCTTAGGGGTTGTGTTGCCTTCCCTGGCCATTTGTGGTTGTATCGGTTACTTTGGGTCTGGTGGTGCTATACAGGGCTCGCGGATAGGAAGAGTGACTTACAGATGCTCCATCACACAACCAGAAACAGCTTACAAGAAACTTGTCTCTGCCTTTGAAGTTAACCTGTGGCTTTTTTTATCCTTTATCCTTTTATCTTTTATCCTTTAACTCATTGTTATTGCTTCATAAATAGCAAAAAGTTTCAAGATTTGAATATTATATTTTCTATATTTTGCATATTGTTTCAAAAGACATACGTAATATTTTATTTTAGGTGTGTATATTCCCTGGATTAGAAATAGGACCGTGAAGCAAACAAGCAGCAGGGAATGAACTTCCGCTCCTATCAGAGTTGGTGGATCACTGTTACAGTACAGTTCATTTTTCAATCCTGCTTATTAACCTGAGAGTAGTTTTGAATGTGTCACCTTTCTGTCCTCTCGAATTCAAAATTACCATTAGAATTATTTGGAGGGAGGTGTACAGCAAGGGGGGTTTCCATTTTTGCTGCTGGGAGGTCTTTGAGAAAAGGCAATAGGAAGCAAAGAGCAGAGTAGAAGTTTATCCTAAGGAAAGCACCTGTATTGCAAAATACAGCTCTGATGCACCAGGCTTCACATTTAGTTAGGTTGAATCTACTTTCCAAATGATGTATAGTTGTGTGCAGGTCTGTATATTTTTATATTTATATAAGTACATATATATATATATATATATAAAGGTACTGTGTGTATAAATATTATAATCCTTTAAATTTTTATCCCAAAATGGTTTTCATCTGAAAAAAGCCAATGTTGTCATATTTTCTTCATTTGGTAGAAGAGAATTATTTTAACAATATATTTCACTCAGTTTTGATAAAAACTGTATTGAATTAATTGTTGATGTTTTTTATTGGCTTTCCGTTAAAAACATCACATTTTAAATATGAAATTATAAATGATAAAAATATTTGGAAAAAAAAAAGAGCTTCAGCAAGTGAAAGTGACTTTGATAATTTGGTTAAAAAAACAGTGTTTCTTGGCCTTTTTTAATAAATAGCTTCTAGGAAAGAGCCTTACATTGTAATGTATACTAATGAAAACGCTTCAAAATCAACAACTATGTGGACCCAAAAGTCTCCTCTGTCTTTTCACGTTCTGAAATTCCTGCTTCGGGTCATGCGAGAGGTATGTTGAGAGCTATGTTGCTAGGGAAGATGAAAGACAGCCTCACTTCCTAACCTTGTGTTTTTTGTTCCCTTACCTTTAAAAATACAAAGAACACTTTGTTCTTCTTTTGCAGTGCCATTCTGACACTAGTGCAATAAACAAGCATACCAAAGTAATTTGCTGTTTTGATGCCTATTTCAAAACTGTCGAGTTAAAGATATAATAGATCTACCAAAAATGTAAATTGACTTTAAAAAGCAGTATCAATCCAAGGACTGTATAATTCTTGCATTGTCTAACCTGAGTTCCCTACTTTTTTGTTTTGTCTATAGACACCCTATTTTTGGCCATCTAATTGTTGGGAGCCGGAAAACACAGACTATGGTCAGTGTGGACATCTTTCCTATTTCTTTCGGGAATTATGTATTATATGAATGCACACGTCATTGCAGTCTGTCTCATTTGATCATCCCACTGTTAAGAAAACATCATTTATGTTGTGTAATCCCTGTGCAAGAATTGCTGATACTGAACTAAATGTGCTGTTCCACTTTTCAAGGTTTATTAAAGTGGAAATATGACTTCAGGTTGATCCAGGAGAAAAAGCAGTCTCAGAACACCCCAAAATTTACTTTTCCATTTACACTTTCTTTTTATTCTACTGAGTGCAATCATTTGCAGTGACAAAGACTCAGTGAAACAAAGGACACTTATTGATGCCTATAAAATAATTATTAGGTTTAGATGCAAAGTTGTACCTAATTTAGAACTCTTAGCTCTGAGATATGGTGTGTGGAAAATTATTTGTTTTGTAAACTAGGAACCGTAATAGAGATATATCTTATTTATCTGCCTGGTATTAGACATTTTATTCATAAATTAAACATTATAATTATCAATGTGCATTTACACAGTAAAATCTGGACATAAATAGGTAGTGAAGTATTACAAAAAGCCTCAAGCTAAGCTTTCCCAAAATGATGACCCAAATTAGGTTCCTCTGTACACCAAATAATAACACAATTTTTAAAGAAAATAGATAATCTGTGGACAGCCTCCTGCTCACTTGAATTCAGTCTGTAAGTACTCAGCTCACCTGAAGACCAGGTTTCAAACCCATTGCTAAGAAAAACTATTCCAAACTGAGATTTTCAGCAGAATTGAGTGCCTTCAATGAAGACTTTGAAAACAGCACCAGTTTCCTCATCCTGTAGAATGTTAAAATGCTTATCTTTCTTTAAAAAAATAAAGAGATTTGAAGGTGTGCAGCAAATAGGTATCAAAAGCTCCTCGAGAGCAGCTATTTGTATCAAACTTAGTTGCTGCTCCACCTGAGGAAATTGATTGCTAAAGAACAAGTGTTTGATTTACCACTTGGTATAATATTCTTTCTTTTTCTTGAAAGTGTTATTTGCATTTCTCAAAGGGGCAGTTTGCTGTAGTCTTGTAATATGTTAAAGATCAGAAGTAATGTATTGTGGTTTTAAGAGACACTGAGCTTTTCAGCTGTAATGTGTATGATATTACTCGGGGAATTTTAGTGAGTAAATTTATATTCAGAAATACTTATTAAAATTTCCTGCTGGCTGGCAGGTCTGAACTCGAGGTCAGGTTGAGGAATAACCAATTAATATCCTTCCATGTAAATTGGGAGATGCTGACTTTCTAGTTACACCTAACTACTAGAGTGGACAGTGAATTACATGCATTAGCCCATCGATGAAGAGAAATATTATAAACTCATTATCAGTTTATAAACTTATGAACAATTTATAAACAGTTTTTGCATGACAGGAAGTTACAAAATAAAATTGGGGGTCAGATTCTTCATCATATGAGGAGGTACCTTTGTTGAGGAGTAAACTTATAGGTTTAAGAGATTTTGCGGTTTAAATATAAAATCATAAATGTAAATGTAAAAAATTGTTTCACCTGATAAATTTAAGTTCTTCTGTTGTATTGGAGAAGGGAGGGGAAATCCCAAAGTGCAGTTTGATTGCTTCTTCAGAGTAGGAGGCAAGGTCCAAGCCCCTAAGAAATCTGCCAGTTCCACCTGGGAACAGGAGCATTTTGCTAGGTCTGCCTAAGGCAACAGTTTATCACTAGAATTGGCTAGCACTAGAGCATTCACAGAAAAGCCAATTTCTAAGACAAATTTTCAAAGGTGTTGTTATGAGGTTCGCATCTTCCCAGCTCCAGAAATTAGTATCTGCCCTGTGGCCTAAGTTTTTTCTTTCACAGAGCTTTCTGTGAATTTAGAGAGAAGGCAGATGATGGGAGAACTAAACACAGCTGGTAGCAAAAAGGATCATATAACCATTGTAAACAAATGATCACCAGAAGAATGAAGAGAACAGATAATATTTGGAAATCTAACAGTAATCTTAAGTATGGTTAAAGCTGTTTGAGGATATTAAAGGATAAATTTCACCCCAAATTGATTCTGAAGAGGTTATGCAGATTTTCACAATAATTCTGCTACTTACTAGAAAATATAAATATAATTTATCTTATTACAAATATGCAAGTGTATTTATTACTTGTTATGTATTATGGTGCTGTGCAGTGCTTCATTTCTTGCTGATTATGGGTCATATCCTGAACAACCTTAAATCTCTGCCTCCCAAAATGAATGAGTGTGATGGGCCATTCAGGGTCTCTCAAAAAAGCCAAAAAAAAAGGCTTTCTCAGTAATCTTCCTTTATTAAAGTTAATAACAAAGCAAACTGCTTTCTGTGGCATTCACCTAATAATTATAAGCCTTTGAAAACATGCTACAATTTTCTTTTATTTTAAAAAATACTTCCAGCCATTCACTGTTATTCATCCATAGCTGGGCTACTGCCTAGAGTGAAGAATACTGCCAGTAGAATAATTAATCAACCTTAAGCTAGAAATTAAGTGAGACTGAGATACTCTGTGTGGTCATTTATTACCAGAGCTAACTCAGATAGAAATAATCTTTATATCTTTAGAGATCCTCTAAAACATCATTTCCTTCCTGCTCCATGTTAGCTTGCAATATCAAATATTTCTTAACAAACATAATGTAAAACAGAAAAAAAAAAAAATCTTTCAAAAGCGTTCAAGAAATCACAGACTAGTTTTTACATGCACAATGCTATTTCTTGGTGGAAGAAAGAGGGGTTAGATTAATTTATAACATGTCAGAATGAAATCATGTGGCCTTGGTAACTGTTAAAATAGCAATCATTTGATCATTTTGAGAATACTAAGAAAATGTCATTTTCAGGAAGTGCTGAATGTTTCTTTCCCTTTCACTTGAAAATCAAGCTGTAAGAGATCTCAAGATAGAGGCCTCAAGTTGCAAATCATTTTTAAAAGGCAGGTTCTTAGGTTTTATCTGCCGAAGGTACCTGTGTCATGGAATCTACCCATGTCGGACATGTTGTTCTGTGCAGAATCCTGTTCATTTCAACAAGATTTTATTAATGAAGGCACTTGGCATTTCCTGTGACTTCAGTCATATCCCTGAGTTATGATTGATTTTGTGTTAGGACTGTATCTTAGTTTCAACCAATGGATGGGACCACAGCTAATGGCTGAGCATGCTACTTGCCTGCAATGCAGGCAATGCAATTTTTGATGAGCTGATTTTTTTCTGGCAAATTGAAAAACAGTTCATGTCATCAAAAGTTAATTAAATTGTTACGTTTAGAGCACCTCAGAATGGGTAAATCAGTTGCATATGAGATCGTTGTTCTGTATGCATAAAGGCTTATGGGACTTGTTGGGTTCTACTGCAGTGACTCGTAGCTGTTGGAAATTTGAGGAAATGCTCATGTTTGAGTGTGATAAATAAGGAAGATGAAAGGTTAGGGAAAAATTCCATTTAAAATAAAATACAATCATTTTCATAATAATTTGTATTTATTGAAAGCTCAAGTCTAAGCCTAAGCAGAGAAAAGTATCTGTGAGAATGCAAGATATATGTAAGATTTCAAGGCAGGTGGATAGAAATAAGAAGGAAAATTAGCAACTTTTAGCTATTTTCTCTCTGCTGTTTTTTGATGATGTTAAGATTCAGCCAGGCTAATGGCGTGCAGACCTTTTCATACATTGAAATGTAAAAAAAAAAGTGTTTTTCTAAAGAGAGACAGAGTAAAATTTTGAAAATGACAGTGGCAGTTATAGCACAAAAGATATTTGAACAAAGAGGTAGAAGACAGCACCATTGCAACCACCCGGGGAGGACATTCTACACACAGTTGCCTGAAGAAGAAAAGTGGTGAAGTCGAGGAAACTGTACTTAGAAGTCTGGTTATAATGTATAGTATATCAGCAAAGTAGAATGGGATCCTTTTCAGTGTAGGTTACAGCTGATTATGAATTTGATGTTTTCTGGCACTCGGCTGCGTGAAGTGCTGCTTTTTGTGAAAGTCCTATTGTATGCGATTTCATTTTTGTTGAAATGTAGGAGGCACAACATGCGACCGTTCAGCCAGGTTTTAGTATTAACTGGGAGATGATTGCAAAATTGGTAAGTTAATTGAGAAAATGTGATGGGATTTGGGGTTTACTAGATGGGATTACTATCTTGTTTCACTGGGTGCTGCTTTATGGTAGCAAGTTTCTCAGTAATGGTGAACTGCCACTGAAATGATAAGATGCTTAAAATGTGCTTGAAACCTTTGCAGAATCTTGGTAGGCCACGAAGAACACATTAAATAACTGCTTTTGCGGCATGAGTTTGAGAGCACTTGTCCATAAGTTCTGTAAACACCACTAAATGAGACTATATTTCTATATATTAAAAAAACCCTTAAATTCTGGTGTTACAAAAAAGGACAAGTTGTGAAGGTTGCCTTCAGTAGTCTTCTAGATAAAGTCATGTGCTGAAAAAGAAGCATTCTAGGAAATTTGAGCCCTTACAGGAAGTAAGCCTTAATTTCTCACTTTTGAAGTATAAGATCCGTATGATGAATACTGCCATTAAACTTCTGTGGCAAATCTGTAAATATTCATGACTCTGTTATGCAGGCTAGTTATAAAAAAAAGGAAATTATCCCCAGCACCTTTGCTCTGTATAAGTTGTTGTCGCATAATTTGCTTTCAAAGCTTTTTTGTGAAAGTCTGCCCTTTTTAAACAGTGACATTAATTTCTGGTAATTCAGCTTCAGTTCTAATGATACTGCCTTATCACATAAGAATAAAAGGACAAACACCACTCTGCATTCTGACCATGAGCCATCTCACCTGGCTCGTTGCTGCCCGTCTACCAAAACCCGTGTACGTAGTGCATAAGAGTAATTGCAACTCGTTTTTTTTCACATACTGAAAATTTGTCTACAAGTTTCAGTGTAGAGTTTGTTACCTACTTAGTTTGCATGCCTTGCAAACTGTGAAAAATTGATTATATCGAGAATTATCCTACTCATCTTGCATCACTCTTTTGCCCGGGAAGCTGGCAGGAAGGGAGATACAGGGTAGACATTATAGGATTTCTTTGCCCAAATGCTCATGCAGGAGTCTCTCGGCAGTAGTTAGCTTAGTGGTTTGCAGTGTGGATTTGAGAATGATTAAGCTCTATTGCCTGCCTGAACTCTGCTGGAAAACTGCATGTGCTCAGCATCTCTGGAAATCAATCCATAAATATGAGCCAGTGGCTTTGGGCAAAAACTGATAGCAGGGTGGGGTTTTCTGTGATAAAATTGTCAGATATGAATAAAAAATGTATTTGTTAAAATCTATGCCACGAGCATGAGGAGACATTTACATTTAGTGTATATAGTTTGTGGATAGCTCTGAAGTTTTAGAATAGTTGAATCTTGATCCAATTCACCTTTTTTTTTCAACAGCTTTTGTCAGCCAGTGATGACTCCTACAAACAAACTTCTTAGATCCTTGATAGACATACTTCTTTTAAGGAGCTGCCTCATAGTTTCTCAATATTTGCTGGATTTTCAAGTGTAGTAAGGAACAGACTCAAATCTTTTATTAATTTGCTCGTGAGATTGGGATGTGGCTCCTGAACCGAAGGACTTTGGTTTTCCTTTGGCAACTGGTTAGCAGAGCAATTGCCTAGACAGAATGTATGTAGAAGAACTAAGTGAGGAGCACAGTCTATCAAGGAGAAATGTCTCTCAAGAAAACATCACTGGTTGTAGTGCTTGTTATGCCTAAAATTTAATTTGGGCAGAACTCAATCAAATGTGTATTTGGAAAGAAGTTTGCATTAGCAGAGAGATGGAATAGGTGACCTTTGGATTCGTATCCCATTATGTGGTTCTGCAGAGCTATATAATTCATTCATAATTCTGTCATATAAATAGTGAAAAGTCTCGCTTCAACAAGCATGTCCTGAATTTTGTTCTGATGCTCGCTAATGGTGACATCGACAAGCCACTGCAGTTAGGGATCTCTGCGAGCAGAGAGCATTTCCAGAAAACGCTCTCCCATCAGTCCTGTCTAACCTTGCCTTCTTCCAGGATGGAAGGTATCTTGGAAAGTAAAGTGTAGTGATAGGAGAAACAGTTTCATCTGTAGTAGAAAAGGCTGCTTTTCTCACCACTTAACAGCTTTTTACCAGAGGAAATTTTATTTCTGTGGGTAATTGTTCACATAATATGGCGTAAATGTAAAATGCATTTTTCCAGTACATCCATATAAATAGATATGAAAAGGTATCTGACCCAAATAAATGTTTTCTGTAGCGTTATTTTAAAAACATTACTTCAAAAGCATTGATAATTTGTGGTTAGGTCTCCTATAAATAGAGTCAGAACTTACCATGAAAATAAGTTCCGACACATAAACATAACTCCTAATTTTCAGAATTGCTTTCAAATCACCACCTTGAGTAAACTAAAGGGGTTTGCCTGTTTCATTATTGATATGGATATTAGAGCTTTCAGGCTTTGAAAGGAACAGTGACAGCAAATGCGTTTTTGGGCAGTCACGCACTGCCTTGCCTGTGTTGGCCCTTTGCCAAGTGGATCTTTTTCAAATATTTACCAGCTTCTGACGCTCTCCCCCTTGCTGATTTTTGTAGTTTAGGAGAAAACACTCTCCATCCTTTAGGATCCCCAGATTGTGCCTTGGACTGTACATGCCTTAAGAGTCTTGTATGTAAAGCTTGTGGATTGGGTTTGGATTTGTTGCACTCCTTTTCCTGGAAGCTTTGTAGCAAATTCATACGAGTGCCCTTCAGATTTGAGAGTTTTTTTTTTTTTTTTCCAGACATAGAGTTAAATTCTTGAAAGCAAAATTGGAATCATGATGAACATGAAGAAGCATGCAATAACTCAATAGTTGTTTTAAATTAGACTTGACAACAGGTCATTCAGTTTTTGATCCAATATTTTAGATGGCTTGGGTGGCCTCTTTTCCATTCCCCTTTCTGTCTTCCTCCAGAGCTTTTCCAGGCACAATAATCTGGGAATTTTTTTGTGTTAAGGATGGATCTGCATTTTTAAGTTTTTTGATTCTGGTAGTTTTAAACTGGATTCTTTCTTGTCCTTGGTTTATATAAGAAAGCCCTCCACCCTTCCTTTAGATTTATAACCTAATTGTGTTCCTTAAATGTTTTAGCAAGTTAGTCTTCTTTGTACCTAATGTTATTTGCACTTATTAAAGTGTGTAATTCTCTTATAGATAAGGCTGAATGGTGAGCCTTTTGCCCACCTAAGTATTATCATCTTGATTTGTGTTGGTTAAGAATAAGTGAGCTTCAATAACTAGCCCAAAAAGCAAAACGTATACTGGGTAAAAGCAGAAATGACTTAAGGATGGTGTAAATAACCCAGAATGTTCTGATGTTTAAATAGGATATTGATTTCAGTTTTTCTAGTTTATAGTCACCTTCAGTGTCAATTGTCCTTTAATTCTGCTTCTTTGTTTGACACATTCACAAATTGTGAATTCAGTCTTCCCACAGGGCAATTTGAAACTCTTAGACTTTACAGTGCTTTCCATTTTCTTTGCTCTTTAAATCCTGGCTATACATATGTATTTATAAACTGTCTCTAAAAACGAAATTCTGACTCGCAGATGGTATAAGTCTAACCTGGCTTCAGAGGATAATGAATGTTCCATGAAAATTACACGAACAGTGTGGGACTAAATCAAAGTGCAACACTATTGGCACTGGGGTAATTATAAAAGGAGTTTAAGTTTGTGTAAATGGTGATGGATGTATAGGTGCTGTCATCTGTGATCTTCAGAGGCCTAAAGTTAATTGAAATTTTGTCTCTGCTGTAGTGAGAGAGAGGATTTAGCCCTCTTTTTTAGCAATGAGCCCTCTTTTTTAGCAATGAACTTAGATTCTCAGCTGTAAATGCTGGCAGGAAGGTCTGTTTTTTCAGTAAGTATATTTAATAGATGTGTAATCACTCCAGTTTCTTGATCCTTAGAAGGAAACTCATAATTATCAATATGATCATTTAAAAAAAAAATCTGTAGACATTTCATATGATCTTTGAAGTAGAATTGAACAGTCAGGAGTAGGAAATAAAAAACAGGTAACTGTGAAAATGGATGTAATAGATGCAGCAGGAAAAGCCCAAATTACCTCTCCGTGCCCAAACAACCTATTTGTACAACCGCAGTAAAACACTTGACAGTCCCACTTTAAACTCTCAAATTGCCCAGTTTTTTCGCACAATTGAACAGAAGTTTCAAAAACAAGTATTTACTCCATAGCTACCAAAGCATATTTTAGCACTGGTTCATTGTCCTAAAGTGCATTTATATGTACTGCTTGCCATCTTTCTTTATGAAATATTATATATAAATACTGCCTTTAAATTATTGTTAAATCTGTTTTCTCATGATAGTCGATTCTAAAGCAGAAACTAGCATCTAATGCATAATTCACTTTAGTGCAGGCAATTATGTTGATTGCAAAATCATCAGAATACACTGACTCTAAAAATAAGGCTTTGTCAGTCCATATTTAGCAATTTAAGGTTATTAATCAGACCTAGTTCATGGCATATCGTTAATCCAAATGTTAAGCATTTTCCATCAGATTTCTCAGGGAGTTTCAAGGACAAGCTGGTCTGACAGTGAGGGTAAGCAAGAGCCAAGGGTGGTAACAGTGCAGGTAGGGGTAATGTCCTCACCAAAAAAGTCTCAGGTGATCAGGCAGGTCCAAGGTCAAGCCATGAAATCAAATCAGCCTCAAAAAGGCACAGAGCTGGACTCCAGCATGCCTCCAGTGTGGGTAGGCACAGAAACGGGCTCACGATTCGTTGAGCTACTGCCCTGTCTTCTTGATTATTACATAAACATGTATACCATTTCTAGAAACTATGCTGTTTTAACTACTTCTGCTAATAAGACTAGATACCCAGCTGCCTTTTGCACAGTTTCGAAGACTTTCTCCTGAGTATTTCCTGAGAAGTATTTACACAATAGTAATGATTTGATTCATTTTCAGTTTAGCCACAGACATGGTGTATCACACGCGGTTTTCTAAGTATAACATTCCAGTAGTCAATAATAAAATACACAGGGCACAGAGTTTTAACTTATTCATATTTAACTGTAGAAGCAACAAACTTTGCAGCATATTCCAGGTTCACCTGAACTATCAAATTATCAGTCTTACTACCTGTGGTCTCCGCGAGCTCTGAGTGCAGCTTCCTCTCTCTCGTTTTCTCCTTTAGCTCTTGCATCTATTGTGCATTTTGTAGTGCACTCTGCCCAAACTTTTGTGAAAGAAAATGAAATCTAGACTTGTATCAGAATGCAGAGAAGACACTGTCCTTCAAAAATGCTGATTATTGAATAAATTTAGAAAATTTTCCTCGTTCTTCAAAGTCTATCATACTTTCCTCACTCTGTCAGTATCCTTGCTTTCCATTGAAAATGCTGTGTTATTTCCATTAGAAATACCATGATTTCTAATATGGAGCAGTAGAATAACAGGAAGATACATAGGAACAGAAATAGAATGTATTGACAACTTGCTTCCTTCATACACTAGAGCAAACTGCAGAATTTCCAGATTCTGTCAAACTGCCAATACAGCACAATTACTGAGGACCATCTGATAATGATGAAGTCTGATAATTCAATAGAAGATGCAGGTCCAAACATGTCTCATTAGCAGTAGACCAGTACTGAGCTGATATATTTTCTCCATTATTTTAATTTCTATTCAAAAGTGCAGATCGTGCTTCTGGAGAAGAGATGGAAAACAATGCTGGATACTAGGTCATAACGCTTTCTAGACAGAAAAGTTTATGTGAAAATAGAATAGCTTTAGTTTGAAAACCTTCCTGCAGATTTTACTTCCATATAAATCTCAATCCACTGGCAATTCATAGAAACGTATTTCAGATCTCAGTGTTCTTAATGCCAAAAAAATCCAAAACTTCACTTTTCTGTGCTTTCTAGTAACTATGTATATTCAAGGCTTTGCCTGAAAACAAGGGTGATTTTCCTATTCTTTTTTTTTTTTTTGTATTTGTATTAGCGAATTTTGTTACAAACAAGCCAAAAACCTATGATTAAGAGACTATGAACTGGTCAACTCAGCTCAAATTCTTGATCTGCTGCCAGCTTTTCATGTGACATTAGCTTTTAAAAAGATCCTTAAATATGTACTTATTTTATAATAAGGGTCTAATTATTAGCACACAGCAATGGCAGTAGATAGAGCCAGAGTAGGAGTGTCCTTCAGGGCTACTCATTTTGTGCTTTAAAAGACTTTTTTTTTTCCTAGATAAGTAAATCTTTCTTGGGCATACTCTGCTTTATCCACTCTGACACATGGAAATATTTTTAAGAAAAAGAATACAAGCCTCATGTAAAAGAGAGAAGATCTGGATACTTGAGAGAATAAGGTCTGAGGGATGAGCGTGGTTTTTCAAATCTTGGCTAAGAAATATGCATACTGGAAAAAAATGCTTGCTTATGATGGACTATTTGCTATAGAGCTGGAGTAAAAAGTGTCGTTAAAAGAATCCTGCAGGGAAGATATTGCAGTACGATCATACAGTGAAGCCAAGTTTTCTCAGAAACAATATTAGGTTAATAATGTGGTAAGCTAATTCCTCTCTCCTATTTCTGGTGACCTGGTGGTTGTTTTGCCTTTCCTGGCAAATCTTGTTCCCTATGTCCTTAGACCATCCATCAAAGTTTCTACACATTTCAGTTCTTCAAGATTTTCAAGCATTCTTTTTTTTCTCCAGTGGAACACTGAGCTTGAGAAACTGAGAAATTTGAGCCTGTGCTGCTAAATATTGTTCAGAGATACTCTGAGGGAAACAGTGAGTGCCAAGGTTTTTGGGTCTCCTGGGCATCAGTCACACTTGACAATTCAAAAGGAGTACCCTAGATTTGGGTAGGGAATAGTCCAAATAAAAGTAATGTTCTAGGCACATAACTTTACAGTGTATGAAACATGATCTAGAATAGACTTTGAGTTGGAGAAGCCTCTACAGGGACCTTGAAAATATGTTTTTCAAGAGGTTGTGCAAATGAGAGCAATGAGTTAACTCTCATAATTCTTAGAACCATCTAATTATTTCTAGTAACCATGTATTTTAATGCTAATACTTTTCAAGAGTTTTGGTTTTCTTCTTGTTTAATCAAATTTTTAAAGAAAGGAATTCAAGTAATGTTGAAAGAAAAGAGAGAAAATGTTTCATTGCAATAGGAGCTAAATGGCAAAGACTATCTCTGTCCTCAATATTCTGCTGCCACTGTGGGTGAGGCCTAGCCACAACGGGTGCAGAATTCATTCCCTCATCTCTTTGTGACATTTCAGCATGCATTCCAGTGCTGAAGGGAATTGTACACCGATTTTAAAATACATTGGAACTGAGGCCTTTAAATCTGCTTATTCTACTTGTGTGATATGTGGATTTGTATTGGCATTTGTGAACTTTGCGGACATAAGGACGCTTTGGAACCAAAGGGCTTATAGGAGTAGAATAAGAGGCTATGGCTTCTTAAGGGAATGTGAAAAAGAGTGAAAAAATAACAAACAAAATGAGGAGAAAAACAGAAGAAGACATAACTTCGTTTTCCATCAGCTATCACCTGGACCTCCAGTGGCAGGTATCAGAAGCTCTTGTCATCAGTTCCATTGAAATAATCTAAATCCACTGAAGTGGGTTTCCATGCATTTGCAGGTGATTCATCTGAAATCAGTATATTGCTATGGAGGTGCAAAATATAATTGTTTTGACTACTTTAAAAAGCAAAGCTGAATTTAAGACAAGTACTTCATTCTTCCAAGTGATTGCAAGTTTGGTATCTGTAATGAAATTCATACTCATTCTGTCTGTAGTGGACAAGTTAGTAGTCAGGAGATGGGAACCATGGTCCATTCCTGAGGACAATCCAATGAATGCAGGCTCTTTTCGTTAATTAAAAGGACCACAGATAGGCTAAACTTTTCTTAGCTGACCAGATCAAAAGATTCTTCCATCTCATACATACATCTCATACATGAGAAAGATATCTGATGAAATAAAGTGAGTAAAATATTGCTCCTCCAATTCAGTTGGAAGAATTTTGTTTCCTTACTCATCTTACTGGTGGTGAAAGCTGTGCAATTCAGACCTAGTGTGGAGTATTTGCTGCTAAATATAGTCTATTGGAAATGTATTTCCTTCAAGGGGATTGGAGTGCATAAATAAATCAGGATGTTTTAATGTAATGCAAACCACTGTGCTGCTTACGTAGTCTTAAGGTCCATTTTCATTCCTTCATCATTTCAGTATTTGGTTGTCTGCATTGCATTTTATTAGTTAATGTTCTGTGCAGTAAGATACAGGTGAAACCAGCATAGTTCCGCTGAAACATTTTGGATTCAGAAAATTAATAAAAGATTATTTTTTCATTACATCAGAGTATGTGATATGTCTATTTAATTTTTCAGTCTCATATTATTATTCCATTTTAAATGCTGGTTGTAGCAGGCTATACTGTAAGAGACTTGAATTTTCTTCAGAATTAATTTTTAGCAATCATTCCCTCAGACTGAAGTGTAATGATTTCTATGAAAAGGAGAAATAAAAGTATATATATATATATATACTCTTAAAAAAACTATTTGCCTAATATAAAAAGAGCTCCTAATAAAACTGTTAGGCTTTATGGATAATGCAGTGACAATTTAAAATATTTTTTGCAGCTTTCTCTTTAACTAGTTCCCTGGCCATGAAGCAAACTCAGTCTGTCTCATTCATTTTGCATGTTATGTCTGTTATATAAAACAGGATTATAATTATTTAATGAATCACAGTGTCTGACCCATCATTTTAGCTACAGTACTTACAGCATTGATCACGTTTTTAAAGCTCTTCAGAGCAGAAGGAGAAATAATAATAAAAAAAGCTGGCACTTAAAATGTAGATGAAGCCTCCTGATTTCTGGTCTCCCGTGTTTATGTGACCGTAGCAAATTGTGTATTATTTTATTCTATTCCAGCGGTTTACCTCTGCAAAAGGACAATGCAAAACAAAGCAAGGCTAGAGCTAGCAGATTATGAAGCCGTAAGTACCTGGGGAAAAGTAAATGTGTTTGCCAGGCCTGCTTAGCATGTAAAGTAATATTAAGGATGAAGACTATGTGTTACAGGTGAAGATTTATTATCCAGTTTTTGTCAGTATGTGGGTCTGACTATTTCTCCGGAATTATAAATACTGTTTCAGAGACCATAATGCAGGCTGGCAGGGTGAGAGCTAAAATTTTGGTCCTTCTCTAATTTTATTCTGCTTAAATCATTAGGCCAGGATCAGAAACAACTGTTCACAAATCTCAGATATGCCTCAAATGACTGTATCTCTATGCTGTGTAGGGTTTGAATGAAGGAGCTCTAATAACATTTTCAAAAATACTTAGTAGCTGTAGAAGTGTGAATCTCATTCTCAAAAGGATGAACAGAAGAAATGGGGAATTTGCTTAGAGTATGAGGATGGCACTCACTTAGGAGGGTCAAATGTCTTGAATTCCATCCCTATCCCTCAAAAGCTTCTGAATTTTTCATGAAAATGTCAACACTGAATTCATGAGCTATCCTAGCTGTGCTCTGAAAGCTGTCCAGCTGTGTTACTATGACATGATAGCAGACTAGTAAGCCAAACCTCTCAACATGCCAAATACTCCAGCCACAGCACCATGCTGACACACTTTATTGCTTCTTCTGGCACAAGCTTGCTTTTCAGTGTACTGCACTGTGGGGTATGCATAATTTTATATGTGCATGCCTTAGAAAATTCACCTCATATCCAGGCTCTGATACTGACAACATCTCTAGACTGCATCGTCTCTAGCGTTTATGGTCTTTACTTTCAGTACGTTGTAGAGAAATACATAGAAAAGCAGTTAAAATAAGACTGTCTGGTAGGAAGCTTGCAGACAATTTTCCCTTAATCTCAGTAGAAGTAATTTGGAAAGGTAACTGGGGGAGAGTAAGGACCTCAGCCTTCTCCATGTTAAAAGACCACGTGCTGCTGTCATTTAAGTTGGGCAGAGGTTAGAAAAGCTCTCTAACAGACAGTCAACCTATTCCAGCATCTACTCAGGAAATAATTTTGCTAAGCTTTTGTGATTCTTCTTCTTCTTCCTATTATTATTTAGTAGGTTATAGCACATATACCTTTTCTGTATGGCAGTTAAGAACTGTAGTCTGTGGGGTTTTTTTAATTTTATTTTTATTTTAATTGAAGATAGCAGTGGAGCGTTTGGAAGACCCCTTTATTGTCACAGAAATAATAATTTCTTATTTTTATACTTCATATAAATTGATATGTGTCCAGCAGGACTCACCACAACAGTTTGTACAGACAACTGATGCAAATTGTAGGGTGGATCATCCAGTATGGAATGCACTTCTGATTTCTTTCAGCCTTAAGTATTTTTGGCAAGAGCATTTCTCGAAATTCTTACAAATTGATCAGCCAACACTCAGTAGTAAAAATGCTTCAGAAATCCCATATTCTGCTAAGGATGTTGGTATCTACCCATATGTTGGTTTCAAAACGAAAATGTGCAGGACATTCAAAAACAGATATACCCAGTATTCTAATCTATATGGTGTCAAACAGACATTTTGTATCAGATAAATAAAGGCACATATACACTAATATACACTAGCACAGGCATCATGACTTGTACTGCTTTTTTTCTTTATTCCTTTGAGAAAAGAAATATAAGGAAAAAATAAATATTGAATAACTTACAATCTAACCAACTAAAATTGTGATATATTTTCAGGAGAGTTTGGCCAGGCTACAGCGAGCATTTGCTCGGAAATGGGAGTTTATATTTATGCAAGCCGAAGCACAAGCAAAGTAAGTTCCTTGAGGAGAAGGCAATGACAAATGAGGCATTTTGGTTTTGCTTGTATCTCAAAGGGAGAAAAGGAGGGAAGGTTGATTGGACTTGTCATCTCTTGTGTTGAAAATTACTGTCATTAACAATGTTTCTTTTAAATATATTAAAACACTGACAGAGTGGACAAGAAAAGAGACAAGATAGAAAGGAAGATTCTTGATAGCCAAGAGCGAGCCTTCTGGGATGTGCACAGGCCGGTGGTGAGTACATGTTCCTTGTGTGAGCATGAATGGCAGCATCCATGGAAGGCTGTGATAATTTGGGAAGAAGTAAAAGTGGGTGGTTAACCCCCTACTTTGAGGTGGGAATTGACACCCACCTTCTTTTTTTGGTAGGATCAATGGTTTATATCATTCTGCTACTGAAGATTGCAGGTGTATGAACTGTTACCAGATCACATGCTTCCCAGTGAATAAGACGCACAATCAAAATTATCAGCGTAGTTAAAAATATCTTTAAATAAATCTGAATGTTTTTTAAATATGATTTTTTTTGCTTGCTTCATATGGGTCATACTTTCAAGCTTTTTTTAATGAACGTGAAAGTTAGGTATTGGTGGTTTTGAGTTCTGGGGAGTCTTACACTGACTAAATAAGAATTATCACGGTTCTCTGTCGAAGTTCATCTGACAGAAAATTAAAAAGAAGAATAAAGGGTCCTACATAATCAACTCAGAGTTAAGACTTTGAGAAAGAATGCCAAATGTCACAAGACTTTCAGTTAAACTGAGAGAGCTGAATGGCAGTGTCTTGCTTTATTACAGATGTATGTGCCTCTACAGCCATAGCTTCATTTAGAACTATTCGTTTTCTGAATATTGAGGGTAGCGTGAGTACCAGTGAAAGAGAACATGAGCATAACTTTCACTGACACATAGGGACACTGAAAAAAAATGCTTAATTAAAACGTACTCATTTTTATTGCTGTTTCTTAGAAGACTAAAATTATATAAACATTCATTTCCAGTAATTGTTTCTGGGAAGTAAAGTTAGATTGATAGTGTCTGTAGAAAAGGCAAATATAATGAAAAAGTCTCAAAGGATAAATAATAAACTTGGGCAGGTCAAGCAGCATTAGTGAATATGGAATTGGAAGAATGGTAGATATAAATGGATTTTTTGGTAGAGAAATACCTGGTAGAGAAAATTGTTTAAAGTGAAAAATTCAAATAGTGGACATTAGATGCAGGAAGACTAGGAAATGAATGTCTTGTGACTGGCATAAAATAAGGAAAGAGGACAGAAAAGAATCGTTTGCGGGAGCTACAAATAGCATAGATACAGAATAGATACAGAATGATTTTTAGGAATTGGAGAAATTTGGAGGCTCAGAGAGCTTTTGTCCCAGATGCAGAAATGATCGGAAAATTTTGAACCAGGTAATGAGATACTATTTCCAGGTTTCTAAGAGATGCATTGAAGTTTCAAGTTAAGATGTAAGCAGAAAATAAGGAGGGAATTATAGGGACCAGCAGAAGAAGAAATTAAATCTGATTAAAAGCTTTGGCTGAACTGTGGGTAAACGTGCTTTGCGTAGCAAATGTTTTTAATCTGGCTATAGACAGACCTAGAAACATCAGAGGCAAAAGACTTTGGCTTGGAGTCAGCAATCCAGGCTCCTGAGATATGAACAGAAGAAAGGAGAGGGAAACAATGACATTTTAGCTAAACAGCTGTTCTTACTAGTTAGTGAAATACTAAATTTAAAAAATAGGTATGATTTTCACAGTAAGAGCCAAAAGCTTTTTATTTTTTTATTTTTTAATAAAGAAAATAAAAGAGGAATAGGCTGAAAAGAGAAAGGTTCTGGTAGAGCTAATACCCAATTTTAATGTTTTTTCCAAGTTAAAAGAAAGCCCACCAAAAACTCACAGAAATGTTTCTACAAGTCTAGGTAGAAAAATTTGAAATACTAGCTAATAATTAGATAAGAATATACCTTATTCGATCTTCTTTTTTTTTTTTTCTTCTATGGGTGAGTAGACAAATATTATTCAGGACTTTTTGCGGGTTTCCTGGTCCGTAGTTGCTTTATTTCTCATCTGGCTCCAGGGCTTGTGCAGTAGCTCTGCTCATAGAATATTGAGGCTGTATTTGATTTCGGAAAGAGATCCTTGAAGATGATGGTGATAGAGGACAGAAGCAAGAAATTAGTCCAGAGGAATATTGAAGCAGTACAGTGTAAGAATGGGGTACATGAAAAAAGGATGATGGTGTAACAGGGAAACTAGGAGAGTAGAAGCCCATGATTCAGGCGTTAGAAATGTCACTGTGACTGGTAACTTTAAAATCAAGAAAATAAGCCAGGACTTGATGTGTCAAGAGCATTTGCCTTAAATGCACCTGTATTTCATAGTTGCCAAGTCAAAGCTCACATAACAGGTGGTTACAGAAGCGCTTACAAGATTTATGCTATTCTCCAAGAGACAGAAGAGGCCTGAAAGTCATCCTGGCTGTTATTTTTGATCACATGGCTGGCTAGTGCTCAAAACTTTTTCCAAGGTTTTCAGGCCGAGATGGCATTTGGAGGTGAGCCAGGGAAAAACAATTTGAGGAGTATTTTTTTTCAAATACGGTCACCTGTGCTTAAATTTTCTATTGAGGAGAAGTTAAGAGAATACCTTTACTAAGTTTCCATTTATTTTACTTTCACTGTGTGTTTAATTTTTCAATATATATATATATTAGTGTGATTTAGCGGATAATCTCTGCCATTTCTGTAAATTCAAGTTGATGCTTTTTGTGGAAAGGCCTTAGCGGGCAGCTGAAAAGGGCATGGTTGAGTGCCAGCTCTAGGTAAGTATGTAGCGCAGCATTCGGAAGCATACCTGAATTAGTTTATTCTTACTAGTTCAGATAGCAATCGCAGTAAAGCCATGGAGACACATGTCAGGGAGAACTGTACAAATAGCCTAGACATTTAGAATGAAGCCTATGCCATTACTACCATAGTATAACCAGTAAATAAAATAGATCTGAGATGTATTTGCATATAGTGATGTTTCTTTTTTCAGAATAAAGGTATCTAATAATAATAATAGGTATCTAATAATAACAATTTTTCAGAATAAAGGTATCTAAAAAGCCATCTGCCCAGAAAGAGTGTAATTTCTCTAATTTTGTAACTTGTATAAATAACAGGCAACAGAACTGAGCAAAAATTGCTTAGGAGGATTAGGGCTTTAGTCAACAAGCAGTAATAAATCAAGCTAAATCGGGGAAGTCAGTTCCTCCAGGCAAAAGAAATTAAGAAGCTATTCTTGTTTTAAAATAAATGTTAAAGTCCTGATTAAAGACTTCATAAAAAGCTCATAATTTTCCTGAATTATTTTGTTAGTTAAAAGCTCCTAATCTTACAGTTGTCAAAAAAGCACAAACAGGTACTAAACCAGTAAATCTCCTGAAATACTCTCAAACCTATATCAAATACAGTAGCAGCAGAGTGTCTTTATGGCTTGCTGTAAAATTCACTCTTTCAGGTACCAAGCAAGGATAGCTGATGTATCACTGTTGCAAACTATTAAATGGATTCACTTTTCTTTTTGATTTACACGTTAATGTAATTCAAATCAAATGCAGAATAAGAGCCTGTTGGCTAATTATTGAAATTCGGATGAATTCAGAAGATAATTGCAAAAACATCCTTTTGTTCTGAAAGTCATCTGAAAGTCATCTGTATACATTTTGACTAAAATAAATCTCTAGCTCTAAAACAAAACACAGTATTTGTGTAATTTTGTGTAGAAAGCCAACTTATCTGGGGTGTGTACAACTGGTAGGGACTTCTGCAGTGTAAAGGGCAAGCATGGCTTTAAAATTAATTCACCAATCATCTACGGTTCAGAAATATGTATGATTTCTGGGTTTGCAGTTTCTTGCCATTGTTTTCTGGTAGCAAGTCAGTAAAATGTAATCTTTTTGTTTTAAAAATTATGTGTGTCTTGTCACATATCTCACACCGTTAGCTTTTCTTTCTGTTTATTTTTTTGTAGGGTGCTATCTCTGTTAATCCAACATCTCCTGTTGACATTTTAAAATTATGCTTCCTGCTCTGAATATGACCCTCAGTCTCTGAGGTGGTATTTAAGATTGCCAGGTTGTCTAGAGTCAGGCAGGAGATACTTGTGGTTACTTGTTCTGTGTTTTCTTTTCTTGCTTTTAGATGCTTTTATTTTCAATGACTTTTCCATCCTGTCCTTCAAGATCAACCTCAAAGACTTGGCAAAAAGATGAATTTAACTTGGCTAAGGTGGAGCAATCCTTCATTTCACACTTCACATGCTGCAGATCCTGGACTCCTCTGGGCCAATTACTTGTTTAGCCACAGAACACATCTGTCTGCTATATCATAATATTTTTGAAGTCATTAAACATCTCCAGGAAATAAATGTGAATCACACCATCCAACTTATTTAGTGATATATCCGCATACAATTTCCAAGTTTTCTTTTGCACCTGTTTCATAATGTGTCATTACAAGGGAGTTACCTCTGTAGCGGTCAGGGAATGCAGCCAAAGCAGCTCTTGGCAATCTCAGATAATTGGGCTTGTGCTAATGAAACAAAGCCTTATGCAACATGTCCTTTTCAGAAAAATGGTTTAGCATTTTTCTTCCATACTTGCATCTGTTTGAGAGAGATATTTATAAACCTTAGAGTTAGCCTGCTAAGTAAGACCTTCAAGGAAGAGGTGATACTTACATTATTTGGCATAGTAATTCACTATGATACTTGGGTAAGGGTGGGGAAGAAGAAACCTGTCTTCTTTTTTTCCCCAACAATGCCCAAGTGAAAATGGAGAGTTCGAAAGAAGTCAGAAACTGTGAAATGTTTGTGAAATGGATGAGATGATAGAAGGATGCTGAAAAAAATGAGATGGTGTTCTTAATTTTTATTAAGAACCAATTCAGGTCAGAAATAGACCAAGAAGTAAAGCTAAAGAATAAGAAATTTCTAGAATAATTACAGTGTTTATGCACTGATTTTTGTTTCTGTGTCATTGAAGTTTGCTCTTTAATCCAAAGCATTCTATCTAGGATTTTCTCTTAAGTCAAGGGGCAGACAATTAATTTCTGTATGTCACTTTTATTGCTGTTCACTTCAGAAAAATGTGATCCAACTTTTCCTTTGTTAAAAGTTACCTTTCAAGTGAAAACCTAAATTCATCTCTATCGAATCAGTAAAATTCCTGGGGTCTGCTTTTGGATGCATGACAAAAAGTGTAAAAATAATGATGATGACTGTGAGTATTTAGCATAGAGGCAGCAAAACAGAGAAATTTAACAGGCTTCTTTATGCGTCAGTGTTGCAGGAATTTTCACTACACAGAAATCACATTAATACAGCCTTAACTAAAATTATCCTTTTTAATCATGGCTCATTTCTGGTTCTGAAAACCAGTCACTACATCTAAAATAATCTTTTTTTTTTCTTTTTAATGAAGAATAGTTAGAAAATAAGTTATCTTTTAAAAATAATTCAGTCTATTACTTCACTGCCAATACAATATATTCATTAATGCTGCTTCTAGTTTTGCATAGGTAATTTCAATTTTAACGTCCTTGTCATATGAATTCAGTACTATGCCTTTCTCTGACATATGAACCAATCAAAATTAAAAAAATTCAAAAATAGTATCATAAAAAAACATTCTGTTAAGGTAAAAGTTCAGGTTTGCGCTAGATTTGTCCATATCAAGCAAGAGAATGATAATGTGAGAATCCATGCTAAGATTTACGGAGTTCTCTCTCATATGCATTAATTCTTTGCATTATTAACTAATATTAACTAAAAAATATCTATGCATTTTATTTTCAGGTTTTTTTGTAGTTGACTTTCTATCCATTGATTGCGCTCCCTGCCATGTTTTGTTTAAGACTATAGTGTGTAGCAACAGGGGATTGCAATTTTAATAGTAGCAAGAGATGTTCAAAGAAGTCATCAAATAAAGCATGTGTTAAGTTTACTAATTAGTTCAAACAGTAAAGAGTTTCCCTTTCAGGACGGGCTGTCTATAATGGGCTTAATTTATGCTTAAATATTTATGCCTTCACCTGTAGTTTATCCAGAATTTGTTATTTTTGCAATAGTGTATTTGAAGTGGATGAGACAATCAGGTTTATTGCTCTTTCATTTCAATCTAATAAATAACTCTGGAACTATATATTATTTATCTCTGTTCTTTAATGAATCAAAGTGAAATTAGCTAATGAAGATGCATGTTCAGCATTTTAATTCGTTCTACGCCACCTCCATAATTCTCTACTAATACCAACAGGAGAGAACACTTAATCCTAACAAAGCTTTTATTAATTCTTACCAAGATGATCTCTTCCTTTGTAGCAATAAGTTCACTAAAATTTGACATTGAGTAATCCTCAGCCTAAAGTAAAGGTTCAATAAATGGATAAGAAAAAATGAAAACTTGTACTTACATTATTAAAAGCCAACAGGTTGTACATCTTTATCAGCTGATGTAGACAAGCATTAGTAGTTAAGCAGTGTAAGAATAATTTGTTTCAATAATGTTACTTGACATCCAGGCATATTTGCAATATCTTGTCAGATGTATCACAAGTTTTAAAAATAGACCCATATTGCAGAATATAAGTAAATCTGAGGCTGGTCTATGCTATCCATTCCCAAATTGTATTTACGTATTTCAGTGTTACACTGAATCCACACACTACTGATTTACCCTGTCTGCTGTTCCATAAAGATTCTGTTTAGTAGTTTAATGCATCTCTTTTAAGATAAGCAATGAAAAGGTTGAAGAAACCGGTGAAAATACCTGACATTTTAGCAAAACAAGTGTGTTCCAATATATTTTTTTCCTGATTATGCACCAAACTTACGAGGCATAAATCTTGAGGCATATGGGAATGAAGTCAGAAAGATCCTGCCAAATAAATTTATATCTGAGAATAATCTTGGCATTTGCTTCCTAATCAACCATGATTTGTAGATGTTAATTGGAAGGTATAGTTGTACTTCCCAGGTGAACTAATTTATTACAGAAGAGAGAGTCCATAGGAAAAATTAAGGAAAAACTAGAAAAAATATGAGCTGATTTCAAAGGAGTTTGGTCTGGAGTTCTAGGGAGATGAGAGAACTTTATAGTATCTGGATATATGAACATCATCAGTCTTACTGCAATTCATATATAAAGTTATCATGGCCATATCGGACTATCATCCCCCAAATTTTTCTTTCTGTGGTGTTTCTAGAGAGGCATCTGTACTAAAAGTAATCATGCAGAAGATGAGAATAAGATATTATTTAAAAAGGACGAAAAGCGTGAAGGAGATACATACCCTTGGAGTTGCAGGCAGAGAGAAGAATGCTCAGTGCTAATCACTCCTTAGATAATAAATAATTCCATTATAATTAATTAATTCAGTTAAAGTAACTCCATTATGTAATGGCTCTTGATACTTTTGTAAAACTTAAGGAGCTACTACTATCGGAGAAGAACAAAAAGATGATCTGCTATCATCACTTGCAACAGGATAATGAAGATCATAGTCACTAAGTATCTGGACCTTGTGGTGGGGATATGTACTCAAGTGATTTTTGGATGACCCTAGCTTTCTGATAGAGGGGAGAAGAGTTGCAATTTTTTTATTTAAAGAAAGCCGTCCATCACTTGTATCCTAATAATTAAGCCCCCTTTAAGATTTCTCCTGTTTCTTCAAGCATATCTGAGAATTTATTACAAATTTTGGAGCTAGAGATCTTGTCAAGGGAAGTCCCAAAGCCTAAACGGTTTGTTTTTTCCAAGTTTTTGTTTTTTTCCAAGAGGACATAACAGCTGATTCATGTTCGGATTCTTGTGCTTCAGATCATTTCCTACAGAGCCATTCAGTACCCAAACAACTCCAATGCATGAGGTTATTCCCTCCCATATATGTGGATTTATTTGTCTCAAATACAGCCCAATTTTGCTTATTCTTAGTTGAGTGGATTCACAGTTAAATAGTTGTATTCTTTAGGAAATAGAAAGTTCAGTTGACTTCAGGATGAAAATTAATTTACTTTCAGGTGAGGATTTCACATTTATGAACATTGCAAGTATGTCCTAGCAAAGAGTTTCTAACATTAAAATGTGTTGGTAGTAGCTACTTTTGGCTTTGTAGCCAGACAATAAAAACACTGTATATGTAGCAAACAGGGAAGATACAATCTTGTTTGTACAGGACTCTTGGAATGTGTAATGATGAACAGTGAACAGACTTTAAATACTAGCAATTCTGCAGTATGTGGATGGAAAACTACCATAGCTAAAGTGTCACATTTCCCATTTGTTGTACACAACAAATATTTTCAAATACTTACTACAGGTGTAAAAAGTTAATTCACTGTTAGCACAGTACAGAGTTTAGTTAATTAATTTACTGTTGCCACTGTTATCAGGGACAGATTATGAATATCAAATGCATTTGTTTTAACCAAACTTACCCCCAGGTGGTCGTTGTTGTGAAGTGTTGGCTCAAGACAGATCCAAGCATTCAAGTTCCAAGAACAGCAGGATCCAAATCTGCTGCAAGGCAGAAGCAAGGCAAGGGAGACTTCATCCCTCAGCTGTGTTTCTTGGCCTACTCTTGTTGTATACCTTTCTAGTGACCATCAACAGAAAGTAGTACTGTTTATATTTACATGGTTATTCAGTAATTGATGTAGGATTAATAAAAATCTATATTCATTCATATAGATAGTAAAAACTTTGATATTATTTAGTTGCATACATGTATCCAAGCACAGAACTTGTCATCATTGGAGTGACAGGTTCTCTCTGGCAAGCTAATATAACGGCATTTATACTTCGAGATGTGGGAATGTTAACTAATAGATGAAAAGAAGCTACTTTTTTATATATGTATGTATATATGCATATATATGCCACCATTTCAGCAAGCATATTTCAAAAGAGATTTCCAAAAAAAATGGTTATGAAATTTCTGTATTACAGTTTCAGGAAAGTCACTAGAAGAAAGTGACCTGGGGAGCAGAACTGTTTTCATACACAATATTAGCCCTGAAAGAAGTAAGCCCTCTGTTTACTCACATAGAAAAGGTTTCATGTCTTCCAGGAAATCTGTTTAAAAACTATTTACAGTATTAGTATGCAAATTATATGCTACACACTAAATAGGAATCGTGCAGCAGAATACTATGACAGGCATGTCACTATTTGATTCATGGTAGTCCGGTTAAAAAAGCAACACAAAAAGAAAACACAGCTGGATGTAATTGTATCCAAACACATGCTAATTATGTTAATGGGGGCATGTGACTAAAATGCAATATTGTCCAGCAAAGATTTTCCCACAAATACTTTAAATAATTTTAGTAAAATATTCAAATAATGGAAGTTTTTTTTTTTTCATTTTAACTCAAAAGATGTTTGCTACTTATTCCTTAGTAATGACAGATGAAATGTGGCATCAGCAGAGAAACAATATATCTCATGTAGCCTTCAGTCATCTTAACAGATTTTCTTTGGTTAAGAAGCCAGCATGAATTTTGGTCCCGATTCCGTTAGGTGCTTCCAATGATTGAATTCAGGATCTATGTCCTGAGCTCCTGTTGTTACCACAGGTTGTCAGGGAACTGCTGTGTCCTTTAGGTGTCGTCCTGTTTGTCCAGGAGCTTCATGACATGTCCCTGTGTATATGTGCCTGCCACTGCTCTCCTGTCACCTTCCACCAGCTGTGCCCCTTCATCTGCCTTGACCAACGTCATAGATCTGTTCATACCAATTAAATGCTGGTGGACTTGAAATCTTACAGAATACGAGGCTTCAAAAGATTTTATTTTTTTCCCTAGGACATACTTTTAATAACCCATAACTGAAAACCCAAAAAACAGTTTGTGCCTTATGTAAGTGTGTCTACTATTTGAATTGCTGCATTCAAAGGTGTAGATATTATTAAAAGATCATGCCTTCTTCACTGCCAGCTTCTGGCATAATCCTGATGTAGATGCATTGTTTTCCTTTCAACTTTATATCTCAATATACTGTCCTGTGAAATTGCTTTCTGCCTTTAAGTTGACTGTCATGCAGGGTTGCATATTTTTCAACCCACCTTTTTCTTTGAGAGTTGAAAGATATTTTGAGTTAAAAGACTGTGCCTGTCTTTTCACAGGCACAAAGTGTGCTTCTCTAAATCTAGTTCAAAAGATGCAGTCTCAAGGATATTTTCTCAGTGCCTATTTTTATTCTTGATAAGGAAGGAAGAACAGTTTATGCTGCTAATGTAAAATGGTCAAAGCATGCATTCATGTATTATTTTAAAATAAACATTTATTTATAAATTTAAAGAATACAATTTAAAGAATTGATAGGTTATTTAATTTTTTTTGTATCATTAGTCTGTTTAATAATATATGTGTGAGAATATTCAGCCACAGATAGTCAAGGGTTTTACATTACTTTGAGGAGACATGACTTGTATCATTAGTGTGATAGTAAGTCCAGTTTAATTGTCTGGCAAGTAAATTCTAAATGTAGCTTCTCCTGCTGAAGAAATCTACTCCCACTAAAGATCTGCTTGCACTAGATAGTAGATTTCCTACCTCCGTCTCTTAGTGGGAAATCCACTCTTCTAAAATAAATTGGTAAAACTCACCTGAGAGTGTAATACTTACTTTTAGTTGATTCCAGCAATTGTCATAGAACATTTTTCTACACAAAATTCATATTTAGAGAGAGGTATGCGAATTAGAAGAAACTAGGGGATTTGTGTTTTGGGCTACAGGATAGTGAGAATGAGTCTTTGAAAGTGAAATAAGATGCTTTGGAGAGTCATTCTATTTAGACAACCAGTCTTATGTTGAGCCTGTTGAAGCCTGTTTTTCTTTTCTGGAGAAGCAAAGCCCAATATGCAATCTTATTTTCCTCTTTTTTTTAAAAAAGGTCGTCTTTAAGAAAGATACGCAGAAGCAGAGTCTCTTGAGGAGAGCCTGGGGTTCACAGCTGAAGAGAATATTGCACAGTTCTATTTATTTTGTCTCATTAAGTCATACTTTCTACTTAAAAACAAAACAGAAAGACGTGACATTTCTGTTGTCTTGAGAGTTTATTTTATTTCAGATTCATGGTGTTAGTAACTCTAAGCACGTGGGTTTCAGTGACTCACCCACAAATTCCCAAATACTGCTGATAACAATTTAACTGAAAATAGCATCACTATGTGCTATGAAGGCCTCACATAGTAAGCATTTGGATATCTTCTTCTTCTCTACACATTTCTCTTAGTATTTTCAGCATGAAAGCATGTCATAAAAGTCATCACGGGATCCTGCAAAACAGGCTCATTAGAAAAGAATATCTTACACTAAGCAACACAAAACAGTACTTAGATTCTGCGTTATTTAGGATGCAGCATATCTTCTTTAGGAGCTCTTGCAGAAGGATATCAAGTTACTATATGCCTCTCATTATCTGTCTTCTTCCCCTTACAAACCGGAGTATCTCAAAAAAAAATAAGAACCCCAGAAAACAACTAGTGAACAACTAATTCATTCTCAGATTTTATCCTTGTGCTTTCTTTTCATTTTCTTTTAATAGCCTGGATGCGTAAACACCACTGAAGTGGATATAAAAAAGTCTTCAAGAATGAGAAATCCACATAAAACGAGAAAGGTAACTTCTGTTAACTTCTTATATAAAAAGAGGAGGCTGGGGTAATTTACGCTGTGAAGCTCCATAGTTTCTTAAAATAATTTGTTCTTTCACTCAAATGAACAGATACATGAATGTATTGATTTCATAAGCTCTTAATTAATTGACTTAATATTAAGAAATTTGCAAATAAACTGCTATCACATAAGAAATGTTTTGGAGAAGTACACAGATATTATGAAAATATAATCTATTTTGCATACTTTATGTATGTTGTTTGGTAGATTGTGTAAAGCATGTTAAAATCTTTCTATCAATAGCTAAGGAAAATAATGAAGAATGCTCTATATTCTATATCAGCGGTACTCCTTGTGCTGTCGTGATATCCCTAGTTTACAGATATTTCCCAAATGGTTGGCCAGAAACTGTGAAAGTAATAGCCTTCCTCTAAAACAGGATCCAGATATGAACTATACAGGTTCTCTAAGGATTTATAAATAGTCTGGGCCATCGTTTTCTATCAAATTCTCTGTTCATAATAATGTACAATAATGTAGAATTTTAAAGTACTCTCTTTGATGCATATTCTAGTGTCAACCCACAAAAAAAAGATCTGTTTTAAAAAGGGAATTGGATTGACAGAAAATTTTAGCATAGTTTATTTACAGTAGTGAAAGCTCCAGATTATATGAATTTTTCAAGTACTAATCACAAATTTCAGAATCATCCAAATAATCTATTGTGATAGTGTACCTTTACACTTCCACCAAGTGAAAATTTCTTCCTTTCCTGAATGCCATTACAACTTACTGATGCCTTTCAGTCAACCCCCATATTTCCTATGTTGCTAATATAAAGAGAAAATAAAAATAAATACAGTGTTCTGTGGCATTATGAAACTGGGTCCTTCTGAGAGTCTTGATTTTAGGTCACAGTATAGAAGTACAGTTTTATCTGAGTACCTGGCTTGTTTACAGGTTCTTTACAAACAGATTGTATGGGCTAACTTTTTGAGTATGATGTAGAAAACCAGTACAATTACTATTGGTGTGTATGAAATAAATTGCCTGAAAGCAGCTTTTTTTCCCCATATTTTTTGCACAGTCTGTCTACGGCTTACAAAACGATATTCGAAGTCACAGCCCTACCCACACACCAGTACCAGAGACTAAGCCACCCACAGAAGATGAACTGCACCAAGAGGTTTGAAAAATAGCTCTGAGTGTATACTTTTATGTGCACCTTTTAAGAAAGTAGATATTAAGCCAAAATTATCAGGACTGGGAGGTATATTCAGAACAGATCTATTGAATGCTTAGTTCAGTAACAGTTAAAGGCTTTAGAAACAGTTGCCAGTGGATTCTTTGCACGGTTAAGCCCTTTAGTCTCTTTAGCAGTAGGTAGTTTACTCACTCCTTATTTCCACGCTTCAGTGTTAGGTTTGGGGGAATGGTTACATCTCACCATACACATATATGTGTTCACACACTTATGTACCATAAATACTTCATTGATCTCTCCTGAGGTGTTAGAATTGGGAGAAGCATTAGTAGCTTTACAAATCTAACAGAGAGACTAATTGGATTTCTTTTGATGAACCTGTCGGGAGAATGTTAGATTGACAACTTTTTTGTCTCTGAGAAATGTTTTCCAATGACAGGAATTCCATTTACTTTAGAATTATAATACTGAAATGTTGTCACTAAGATATACTTCTTTTCTGTGCCTTAGGATAAATAAAGGTTAAATTACAGCCCTAATAAAAGAGTTACAGAAACAGAGTTAAACAGTGAATTACTCATATCACTCCTTGCTTTCCTTTGTGCAGATTAAGCACTGGCAAATGCAATTAGACAGACATCGATTAAAAATGTCAAAAGTTGCAGAGAGGTAAGTGTATTGTCACATTTTCTGGTTTTTCAATTATACAGCTAATTATTGGGAAAATGTCAGAATAAAACAGCTGCAAAGAAGGAGAGACAAGGCAGCTCAGGTGTCACAGAAATAAGTGATGAGAGTCTATAAATATGAGCTATGATGTTCTTTTATTGATTACAGAGGCCCAGACATTCCTTGATATGTTTGCTAATAAATCCAAGAGTCATGGAAGGAACCTCTGATCAAGTGGTCCTGAGTTTCACCTTACATTTACAGGGGAATGAACAGGAAGATGCCTGAGATTACTGTTTTGGTATTTCAGAAGGGCAATAATACAGATAAAGCATTGGAAGTAATTAGGGGAGGAGCTCTGCCCTTGAAAATGGAGTGCTTCTGAGCTTCCTTCAGGTCAGGGAATGTAACACTGTTGGGACTTGCTCTCTGAATAGTATGAAAATATGCAAGGAAGGGAGTAGAAAACAAAAAAGGTGCCCCTTAGAAAGACTAACCACAGCTTACAAGAGAAAAATGATTGCTATGTGTTAAACATGAAAAAGTGATAATTGTAGAAAGTTAAGAGGTAGTAAAAGAAAGGAAATTAAACAGAAGTGGTTCTTCATAAATGAAGAACCGTATATACGAAGAACCATATATATATACCCCTCATATATGTGTATGTGTACATGGATATGCTTGTATATATGTATGCTGATGTGTATATATGGACTAACACACACAAGAGCACATATTCATATGGATTTATAAAGAGAACAGGTTATGTATTTGTTATATAATAAAGATAGAATATAGACTAAATATAAATAGGAACCAAAAGATGAATAATTGTCCTCAGTTCGCAATAATGTTGATGATAATGATGAAGAGGAGGGACAAAAGAGATGGAAAGTAAGAACAAGGGTATGAGAGGTGGTCACAAGTAAATTTTAAGTGTCTTCAAGTTAGCCAGACCAATGAATACTGAAGACTTGCAAAAACAAGATGTGTTTTTGAGTAGTGCCATTTGATTGGGGAATAATAAAAATATTAACTGTATTTAAAAATGGGAAACATATAGACCTTATAGCCATAGGTCCAGTGAATGTGGCTTAAATAGCATACAGTGTTTTAGAACAGATTTTAAAGGAAATAGTCATTTAAACCATAGGGATTTAAAACATGTTCCTTTATAAAAGCAAATGAACATGGAAGAGGATGTTTGATTTAATTCATTAGCATGTTAAGGAGCTCTAAATATTCCTTAATGAAAAGCTATTTAGAAGTATTAGAAAAGTTTGTAGTTTATTTCAGATCTTGTTAAGAAAGATCTGAACCAGCCTCCCTTCTCACAGGCAATTGAATCCCTGGCACTCTTAAACTGAGACTTGAGCAAATCCGTTTTAGCTTGAGTTTGTAGATGATGTCTGAGTGTGTGCACAGCTGGTTACCTGGCTCATTGGATGTAAGGTGACTTGTTAGCTGTGGTAACCTGATCAAGTTTCCTCACTCCCTCACACAACAATGTTTGATGCTTTTGTTTTCTTAGTTTATTAGCTTATACAGAGCAGTATTTGGAATATGATCCTTTCCTTGTGCCCCCTGATCCTTCCAATCCATGGATATCAGATGACACTACTTTTTGGGAACTGGAGGCCAGGTATATAATTTTATTTCTTCTTTCGGGTTAAAGTGGTATGGCTCAGGCTCCTTTGAAATATGAAGATTTCGGATAGAGGTGTATTTCGGTGTATCAGTAGGAAAGCAATGAAGGAAATGTGTATTCTTTTGGTCTTTCCAGCTTCACAGTTTTACAGTGTGGGAAAAGATACATATTAATAAATCTGTGCAATCTGGCAAAAAAAAAGAACAAAAGGCACCTTTTAAAATCTGGTAACAAGTCCCTAATCTTCTGCATAAGTGCATGCATATTACCTTTGTGCTGTGTAAGCACTGAAAACCTAGTTGCTGAATGCTGCATAAATGTGAGTGATTGAGAAGACAGAAATCTGCAGTTGAACTTTGGGACTTAATCTGAGTTATAAATGCAAAGTGTTAGAATACTGAAGTATTGCTGATTGGGGGTTTGCTGTTTTTTTCTTCTTTAGCAAAGAACCAGGACAGCAGAGGGTAAAGCGATGGGGATTTGGCATGGATGAAGCTTTGAAAGACCCTGTGGGAAGAGAGCAGTTCCTTAAATTCCTGGAGTCAGAATTCAGTTCTGAAAACTTAAGGTAAGTGTGAGAGACCTTACTTTTTTAAGAGCTCTGAGATAGATTTTTTTTGTCTGATACCATTCTTGCTGATTTTCAACACCTGCAAAAACTTTCCTTTGTCTTGTCCTTCAGAGTCCCTTCTCAGATTGCTGCATGCTCCCATGCTCAGTCTGAGAGCTGCTGTTGTAGTTAACAGAGATTCACAAGAAGCATATTCTCCCAGCCATGACTTTGGGTCAAAGTACTGTTGCAAAAGTTTTATTCTCAGCTGATTTTATTATACATCCTTAAAACGCTGACAAACTCAAAGCCTGATTGATATCTGTTATTAAGTTCAGTATTATGAGTGGAATTGACATGTAGAATGTCAGTAGAATTAGAATTAAGATTTAAAGTAAAAATCACAAACGTTCATGTTTGGCCAAGTTCTTGTTGATGTTTTGGTCTTTTGCAAATCTCCACCAGGATGTTTAAAAAAGTTTGCTACTGATTTCGATCAGACACAACAGAAATAGTGTGCCATCTACCTCTCAAATTCCTCACTAGCTGCATAATGAAAAGATACTGATGTGCATAAAGCTTACATCAAATATATGTATATGAACAGTTCATGAGGGAGAAATACTACCTGTTTAAAAAAATATGTAATTCATTTATGAATGTTTTGTTTCCACTGTTTTAAGGACAGTTAGAATCATTCCAGAGGAACTGATAACATTTCTATAGATCAGGCAGGCATCATGAAGAGCAAAATTTTGTACTCTATAATTTCCTCTTTTTTCCACCTTCTTGTCAGATGTAATCCATGACACTTTCCATTGACCAACATCAGAAAGAGAGTAAAATCCTATTTACACATATACTATAACTGAGAGAAGTCCAAACTCCTTTTCTTTATGCCAGGGCTCACTCCTAAGTGGTACAGCTTAGCCACGAGTAGTACAGTTATGCTTATGTAGCACTTTACAAGACATATTCAGTGTTGAGATGTTGATTCCTAAATTTTGGGTAATGGAACAGACCTCATTACTGTTATCTAAGATTGTCAGTAGCTGGAGATGGTTTGCTTGATGGTCTTCTGCAAGAGGGGAACTTTGCATCACAAATTAATATTAGATACTCTAGACCTAATGATTTTCCTACATGATTTTTTTGCCTTTTCAGCCATGGACATACAGCCTGAGCTATGTATATATGTTGATAAATTACTTCAGCAGTGGCAGGTGTAGATTTGTTTCTCATTAAGAAATTCAAGTAACTGCTAAAATCAAAAAACTTTTTAGTCAGAGTAACGTGAAAAAAAAAAAAAAAAGCAAAGGTAATTTTTTATTTACAAAACATCCTGGTAGTCCATTATGCAGAGCAGCTGTTCAAACATGAACCTATTTAGTCTAGTGTGTGCTGTGGTTTCTATGCTCTTTCTGTGATTAATTTGTCGCTCTGCCAACTAGGCTGTTACCCGCATAATCCCTAGCTCTTTCTTCTAATCCTATTTACAACCCTAACCACAGGCAGACTGCAAGTGACTGATCCAGAAAAATACCCTAGAGAAATGTGCTAGGAGCTGATTCCTTGACGTGCAGGCTACTATTCTGTCTCTCTCTCTCTCTCTCTCTAGATTTTTACATGTATAAAGTGCAATATCTGAACAACGGTGAATATGAAATTAAAGGTTGTCCTAGGGAAGGAACAGACAAAAGAACAAACTCACACAGCAACTGTTCTTTCTCTCGTGATTAACTGAAGAAAAACTGCCTCATAAGCTCATAATAACGTTCATGAATTTTCAAACTTTGGGTCAAGGAATCTACAGTTAGGTTCACATAAAAGTAGAAGTTTTAGGTTAGAAAGCGTGAATTTGTAAAGCCTGTGTGGAATTCAATGCATTACTAATCAGTGATAGAAATGAGAGCTTTTTGGACATGTTGCTTTAAAGCATTTTTTGTTAAATGAACATTAAATTTAAAAGACCATGTATTTTTTTGCTCAGCAATTAACCACACTGCAAGTTTTTTTCTTTTTTCTGGGGGGGAGGATTGTTTGCCTGTTTTTTGTTTGTTTGCTTGCTTATTTAACAGCCAGCTTCGAAAAGGATTTATTTCCATCCACCTCTTCTTGCTGCAGCAAAGCGACTTCAAGTCTGTATCTATTAGCTCTGGTCCTTTTTTTTAGGTCTAATCATGATAAAATTTACAGCATTCACCATCAAAACTATAACATGGTAAAAAGTTGAGACCCTGGATTCAAAGTAACAAATGCCATGCGCAGAATACACAAGGGGACTGCAGAGATAACAGAGAGATTCAGTATTAAGTTAGAAGTTTTATATCTCACGTTAATGAAAGAAATGCTGGGGATATAAAGCAATGGATAAAACTTACCACGTATACCATTTCTAGTCAAGTGTGATATTCTTATGTAGTTAACACTGCCAGTATTCGTCTTTCATTAACTTGAACTGAGAGCATCTAAGCTGACCGAGAACCTGATTTTTAGTGGATATGGAGCCTCTCTTAAGATGCAGAACAGGGATGAAGTTGCCTGAGTTATGCACTGGAACTAAGCACTGTGCAATCATTAGGGAGGCAAGCAAGGTTCACCTCCTTCCTTTGTCTCTCTCTGCTCTCTTCCTCTGCCTGTAAATTGTGATTAATCATATTTCATTCTGTCCAGGGTATTATAAAGAGTAGCAAAGGGATAAAACATATCCTTCTATTGGGAGAGGGAGCTGAGACATCTTCCTCTGAATCATCCCTAGTGAGTCTCTCAACCTGCTTGATCTTTTAATAGAGCCCTCTTGAAAAAAGTCTAATTCAGTCTGTAGGTTTGGTAGTTTCACTACAGTATTATTGCAATTTGCTAACACCCAAAATCCATTCACCTAACATATCCCATGAGAGTAATTTTCTTAATGTTACCATACAGCCTTTTTAGAAGGGCTACTTTGTACTCTGTTCATTACAAGAAGACAAATAGCTATGATTTGGATAACAAATTTGTAAAATTCCCACTGCTTATTACAAAAGCAGTGACCATTATTTAAAATACACAAGAATTAAATTTTAGCATGATCCAAGATCATGCTAAAGATAGACACTCAGAAAGGTGTTTTCACAGAGAGTGAGATAATGAATCTTACTGCAGTGTGGCATCTGGAGACCCATTTTCTTTCATGTCTGGAAAACCCAAAGTCCTCTCCATATCGTTCCTTGGCATGCTACAGAATTTGTTGTAAAGCTAATATTGATATGCTGTGTGTTTGTTCCCAAGTGGTCATTTTGCAGGAGCTGCAACCTATGAAGAGGTACATGGTTTCAGTCCTGCTAATTTGAAAGTGTGTCCAGGTCGTGTCATTATGTAATTCTGCAATAGGCGTGATGTCCAAGACAGCACAGCTCCTCCAGCTCAGGCTGCAAAAGCCTCCTAGGTTAATGAAGGGAGGGCTGGTAACAGGGCATTTTCTGTGGTGGGCTTTTGCTTTACGGTCCCTTGCCACTGATCCTCACTTACGAGCTTTTATAATGTGTGGGAAAGTTCAAGAGAAAGGGACTTTGAGTTATGACCGTTAGGGAAAAATAAGAGAGTGACTGAGAAGGTAGCTAGATTTGAGACATTTTTTCTGGAAAGTTTTCTGACCAACCCACTGCAAGCTGAGATTTTGTGAGGTGTTTAGTTTGGACTTGTAAACCAGTTGCTGTAAAAATGTTCCACACTGAAGATACGAGCTTCAAATTACATCTTGTAGAACAAATAAATAAAAAACCCACATTCACTGTTAATAGTTAGCCTGCAAAATATTTCGACCTTTAAAAATATTTCAACCTTAGTGCTTAGTTTTATGTTACTCATTTCATTACACCACAATAGAGCTTTATGGAGGGAGAAAGAACAGTAAAACGAGGTTACATTTTCAATTAATCCTGGTTCTTTTTTCTTTTCTTTTTTTTTTTTTTTCACTTTTTACTCTTTATTATTGATCGCCATTCTTGATGATTTTAAATCCAAGGCACTTCTGTCTTCATTGATGGGGCAGAAGGGAGTTCTGCATGTTATAAGTCACAAAGAACAATTAACTATAGCTGGTTCTGTTGCAAGCCTGAACAGAAGTGTTGCTAATGACACTTCCTCGCACAGTTTGAACACTGGTAATTTCTGTCCTTCAAATGCTGTTGATTATGAGCCACAGATTTTGCTTGCTTATAACTTTGCCAAAATTTAATACTTGAGGCTAAGATTGCCCATGCTTCAGACTCAAGCTGAAACTTCCAGAAATAAAACCATTTCTGCAGAACAGAAGGAACTAGTTGTAAAATTATTTTCTCTGACGTTTTCTTGAAGACCTTTAGCACTATGTTTTGAAGTTTGAAGTTGTATTTGGCAAGAAGGTGGACGGTAGGAGTCTGAGAGTGGTCTTTCCTCTCTTGAGAAAAATTTTAGCAGATTTTCTCTGTGGAGTTTGTTGGAGTTTGTTCTGTTAATGCAGAAAATGCAGGTGGGTCTGTCCTCCTTGGCTTTTTATATCAGAGGCACTGGGCACAAGGACCATGCAATTCCCCCTTTATTTTCTCCACACTCTACATAAAACCTCACGCATTTGTGGAGCATCGCTGCAGCCGCTCGCTCCTGCTGTGCTAAATTTAACTGATTAGCTTGATCTGGGATCTGCTGATTGCCGCATCTGACATTTAGGTCAGTTAATGGGACAGAAGCTGTGTTGCAGCTGTGGTGTTTATCTGGCAAGGCCACCCTCGCTTTGAAGGTAATCCAGCTGGAAGACATAATCCCCAGATGTCCTGTAACATGTGTCCTGCCGTGGCACACGGCTGGATGTGCGGCCATCGGATGCTCGGCTGGCGTGTGACCCGCATGCGGGGGTGACCGCCAGCCCGATGGGGCCCCTTTGCTGAGACCCTCTGAGCACCCACCGGGCAGCTGTCAGGACAGTCATCCAAAGGCAGGTACCCAACTCCGCTCGCTTCCAGTAACTAGCACCAAGTGTGTGGGTATTACTGTCCTGGAAATGCAGTTTGGTTGTCCCTGTCCCCTCTCCGGCTTTTACATGTGCTCTTTGTGGGACATTATGTGCTGTTTTCTACAGGAGCCTTCCCGTGCTCAGTTCACAGCTGAAGAGGCAGAGAACCATCAAAAGGCAGAGGGAGCAGTTTTCGATTTGAGGTCCTGTGCTGGGGTCTTTCACTTCCTTCATTGTGCTGTTGGTTGCCATGCAATTTTTGGAAAAGTTATTTTTGCAAATGCAAGAAATGGCAATCCTATTTTTGGCATTTCCTAACTTGTACATATTTGACTTTAACTTTTCTGTGAGAGGAGGGCATATATTTTGTCTTGAAAGCTCAATAAGTAGATTAAAATGTTAAAATGTGTGTCGTCTGTGAAGTAAGCTCCCTAGATGTAACATACTACAGAAATCAGCATTATCTTCCTACTTTTGAAGAGGTTTCTATATTTGAAGCCTCATAATATCCATAGGAGTTTTGAATGCTAATGTTAGAACAGTAAAACAAAATTAATCCATTGAAGAGCTTATATTCAGCCTGAGAATGTGCCTAAACAACCTTCCTATTGCAAGTTGAAGGCTGCATCTTTCCTCAAAGAAGTTCAGTTTATCTCCCATCTATTTCCCCTCATTGAGCATAACCTAGCATATAGAAACAGTTTACTTGCAAAAAAAAAAAAATAGCATCCTAGGGCATATCTGTGGTGTCTTCCAGAAATATTGGCAGTGATATAAAGAAGCAAACAAGAATGTGACAGCTTTGAGCTAGATCCTCACTATGTCTGCAGGGTGATAGAAAATGTGAATTTACAAAGAACATCCTCCCTCTCATTTTTCTATTCCTTACCTGACTTCTATACACATGGATAATCAGCCAGTCCCGGAGGATGCATTTGAAAGGATTGGCACTGCAGGATATACACTTTTAAATGCAAATATCAAAAGCAGCTTAAGGAAAGCAAAGTAGATTGCCCAAATTTGACAGCATAAACTGAATTAAAGTTTGTGAGCTGTGCAGTTTTTAAACTTGAGTTATAAGCCCTCTATTGTTGCTGCATTGCTATCAGATTCCGAAAATAAGTCACTAGACTCTGCATAGATCAGTGTTCACATTGCAGGTCATAGAGATAAGTGACACTACCACAGAATTTTTGAAATTTGAGATCTTTTGTTGGCACGGACTCCTGTGTGTGACCTTGGAGAAATGACTGCACTTTATTAATGCATTTGCAAAACTGGGGCAAAATTACTTCTTTATCTGTTGGAGAGTTTTAAGGGATCAGTAGACAAAAAAGCTATTCTTAGATGCTATGGAAATTGAAGGGTATAGCAATACCTGAAATAAATAGTCATCTCAGCAGAGTGAAACTGACTGTAATGGCTTGTGAATGATGAGAAGATAACACACCGAATAGTCAGATCCGATGCCTCTGGAAAACAGGAATAGGGCATCTTGCAAAAATAAAAAGAGAGAGAGGAATGAGGTGAGAGCATAGGAGGAGCCCACAAAAGAGTGCACAGGCTCTTTCCACCTCTGCTACAATGGAATTTCAAAGATTATTAGACACTAATTACTTCCCAGAAAGTAAATCATCTTATGTGAAGAACTGCTAATAAGATTAATGCTGTAAAGTTTTCTTTGCTATGTTTTATTAGCCTCTCATGAGAGCTGTTGCAGTAACTATATTAGAATTTGGACTGAGGGCTGTATCATTTTGCATTCTTGAGGGGCATGAGTTCAGTTCCCGTGTTCCTCTCCCCTACCCCTGCTCTGTTTAACTGAGCTCAAGAGAGTGGAGTTTGCTCTCAAAGTATAAGCAGTTGAACCAGAGTTTAAAGATGTATTCGGATTATTTGGCAACTTTGTGAAATCTGACTGGTATCACAGTTAATTGACTTTAGCTCATCTATTTCCTAGGATCAGCCCTATCAAAACAATACTGAAAAAGTTGTGTTGGAGCATATTGCTTATTTAATGTTATAAAAGTCATGCTGTAGTGGAACTCTTGGAGAAAAAAAAAATAAAAGAACTATTTATGGTCTACATCGTGTCTAAGCATCGGACTCCAAGCCGAATTTAGGCCTGTGTTATGCAATCTCAAAGTCTGATACACAGAGATAACCGTACAGAGATCATAGTAGCAAATGAGAATTGAATAGCTAAGCCTCTATTTTACAGACTTTGTAATGATACTCCTCTATTTTGAGAAAAAAAATACACCATGGACAGCCTATACTGTATGTATCTGCGTGGTGTTTGCTCTGTAGCAGAAGAATGAATCTATGGGAATTTCCATTCACCATTTCCTTAGTAAAAGTACTTCTAGAAATGCAATGCTAAAGAAAGAATTGAAATACCAGTGAGTTAAGGTAATGCTTTTCTAGCATGAAATGTGGAGTAATATTCACAAAATTACAGTTGCAGTTATATAGTTGATAGTTTAGCAGGGTTCAGAGAGATGTCTGTAGATAACAAAGACATAAATCTGTATTAGCTTTTGAAGGAATAGGAAAAAGCAACAGGTTTATAAGTAGCATAAGTTATTGTGGCTGAGTTACCCATACATAGGTACTTACTCATCTTGTGAAGACTCTTGTAGTAGTAGCTATTTAAGATGGATGGATGACCTGAGACAGCATACCAGAATGCTGATCCCAACATAAAACTACGGATTTTGCTCATTTTAGCATGTTTGAGATGAAATATTCACAGATACTTTATCTTTCTTAAGAGCAAAGGACTTCTTCACTAATAATTAAACTAAATTGGAATTGAAGGTGCTGTATTGTTCCATAGGTTCTGGTTAGCAGTAGAAGACCTGAAGAAGAGGCCTATCCGTGAAGTTCCTGCTCGTGTCCAGGAAATCTGGCAAGAATTTCTTGCTCCGGGTGCACCCAGTGCCATCAATCTAGATTCCAAAAGTTATGACAAAACAACACAGAATGTAAAGGACCCCGGAAGATACACATTTGAAGATGCTCAGGTCAGTCGGCAATCATTTTTTAAGGCATCTGGAAGAGAATATTGGCCAGTGGAATGTATATAGTAGCACAAGATAAAATGTATGGGGAATGAAGTGATAATAATCTGTTTCTTAAAATGCAATTTCGGTTCAAAATGCTCAACATTTCTTTTTTTCAAGAGGACTATGGTTTATTAAGGGGGCTCTTCATGAAAGTTCTCTGCTTGGTATACAAGCTTCAAGTTGGCTTCAAGTATAGCCAAGTGCTTAATGCAATAAAAAAGATATTTTCATGTTCCTGCTTTCTTAATTCTTTTGCATTAAGAAGCTTAATCCTGTTGCATTAAGAAAAAAGCTTCCCCTCCACAAGTATTTCTGTTTCTCAAGATTTGCCTCTGAAGGACTGCCCTCGATACAGACTCAGTGTCTGCTATCCCAATGCAAGTACAAAGCACTTGTTGTCATTTATAGGTTCTCGTCCTGGACAGAGTAAGACTCATGAGAAATAACATTTTTCAGAGACTCATGCTGAAGTGTCATGTTCCACCTATGATATACTTTTTAAACTTTTATTTAAAAAGTACTACCTACAGAACATCAGGCAAGGATTCTAAGAGTACATTTCCACAAGGAGTATTGCAGAAGTCAAGAGTCTCTAAGTGAGGCTCTCTGGGGACCAATGGAGTCATATCTTGCATCCTATAATGAAAAGATTTGATCAGATCTATGGTTGTAGAATTTTTTTTTTTTTGAATTTGGAAGCAAAAGTTAAAAACTAAAAGGGGGGAAATAAAAAATCTCAGTTTTCCATAGATGAAAAAAGTAAAACAAGTACTTTTGTATTAAATGGGACATTTCATGTAACTAAATATTTCATCTTTGCAGACTTCAGGGAAAAGCAATAGAAAGAACTGGATTCACAGTAAAAGTAATAGAACTGGTACCATCCTCCTCTGTTTTTATCAGCAACCCAGTGATGAAAATTTAATTATTAATGCAAAGTGAAATTGTGTCAAAAGGAGAGATTGAGATCATATCCCTGCAGAATATTCTACAGCTTGATTATTACGATGTCGTCTTGAGTGTCAGGAGATGCAGTTCCAAATACCATGAAGCAGAGCAGGGAATCAAATCTGGGCCTCCTGCCTTTTGGGAAAGTGCCTCCGCCCTAGATAGCAGGGCGAATAATTCTATCACTTTCAGAAAGAAAGGGAAAACGAAAATTTCAGTGCTCTCATTTTGCTATTACAAGAATAGCAAAATATGATGCAGCAATAAAGTTTTCATGAGACACTATATCATACACGCTATTTTGTAGTACTCTGCATTAAGCCAAATATGGAGTTTTTTCTTGTCTCTGCTGAGCCCCACTGGAGATTTAAGAATGCAATGTCCATCACGAAAGGAGTAAATTGCACAAGTAAATACTCTAGCAATACGAAAGCTCTAAAAGAAAACACCTCTTCATGCCATATTCTGAATCAGATGCTTTAGGGCCTTTACACTGTTTCCTATCTCAAGTGGCAGGGCTTTGTTGGGAGCAGAGCAGAGCCTTTCTAACAGGCTCCTACTGGTCTGGAAAGGGAAAACTCACAAAGCATTTTCTAAGCCAGCAAATGACTTAATTTTGGTTTAAAAGGCTTTGAAAGGCTTTTCTATCGGACTTGATAGGTGACATCACAGAACTCCGTGTCAAATGAGGGTGATACATTGGTAAAAATGGAGCTTACACTAACATCCAGCTTCAACTCCTGAGTTATCCTACATTAACAAGTCTAATACTTTGCAGCTTAATTTATCCTCATTTTTGCATTTTTTTTTCACAGATATTGCATCTTAATACCCATTCTATTGATAGGAATAGAATCCTTTTTGCTGTTTTGGCTGAATTGGCTACTCTTATTGAAGGGAATAAAAGCTCCCCAGCCTCAATTCTATATATACACCAGAATTTGCCTGTTCAGTTTAGAAAGCACAGTGCAGCATGGTTAGAAAATGTGGAGAATGATTTTAATATAACACTGATTAAAAATCAGTTTTAATTTTATTTTCCCCAAATTTTTATCAAAGGTGCTTTTTTTTTCTATTCACTGATCTTATGCAGTATCAAGTTTAGAAACAGTATTTACTTCAAAGTTATACGCTATTTTGAGGTTCCTGAAACAACCTATACCAGAAGGTAGAGTTTAAGTCTGAAGGAAAACACATATATCAAAATTCAGTGGAAATTTTATAGTACTTTTTGGGAGTATGTCCTATTCAGATTACTTTTTCTTAAAATTCCTTTTCTGATGTTATAACCAGAACCAAAATGATAAATCATAAATAGCCTACATTGCAGATTTTTAGTTTCTTGAATATTGCAGATATGAAAATGTTCAAAAAGGAAAGCTCTATATCATTTGTTTTCTGGATCAGGGTTTATAAATGTTCATGTACTTTTGAAAAATAAATATCTTGGAAATTAGGTTAGCTTGGAACTGTTCTTCAATTTGCATATGTATTTTCCTTTTTTATACTCTCAGCTGAATAGCAGAATAAACATCTGTCAAATAATGTTTGCAAGAGTAGCCATGTTAGGGCATGTTCTCCCCAACTTAAGTGCCTCTCTGTAGTGCTGGATTAGAAACTTAGGACCTTTCTACAGTTTATGAAGTAAGACAAGTATCCCCAGAAAATGATTCAGAAAATCTGATGAAGACGGAAGGATCCAGGACTCTGGACTTAGTCTTTTAACTAAACTGGCTAATCTTGAAGCTAAGCCTCAAAGTAAAAGTGCTTCAATTACAAGAACTCTGTAGTAAATTCTCGGAAAAAACAATTCTGGAGAGAAAATGGATCTATAAGGAGAAAAAAAAAAAAAAGAAAGTTCTGTGTTCTTTATATATAACAGATAGGTGAGATTTGTTGTAAGAATAGGAAGCAACTCAGCCTTGGATGCTGACCAGCAACCTGCTATATAATTATCCATTTCTATTTTCTATATTATTCCATATCCAGGTATCATACCTGCTTCCTATTATCCATTTGAAGTAGTGCTAGCTGGTATATGTTATGCAATGAAAAATACAGGACTGCACACCATTTTCAGTAGGTCTTCTTTGATGAGAATGATGGCTGCTTCTTTCCCTTTCAGGAGCACATTTACAAACTGATGAAAAGTGATTCTTATCCTCGTTTTATACGATCCAGTGCCTACCAGGAGCTGCTACAGGCCAAGAAAAAGGTATTGGTCCATCTTGCCTTTGTCTTGCCACTGTGCAAAGCGGTGGTTATGTTTGCAACAATACTCAGTCTTCTCTCCCCTGTGCCAGTGCAACTGGATATCTGGTAGGTGACCAGCTTGGCGTGTTCGGAGGGTCACATACACACAGGAGTTCAATATACATATACATGTATATATCCTGCATGCGGGCATGTTTTAATAAGTTAATCTAGCAAAACTTATTTTTATTTTTACATCTCATATTGTACTGTTTTCTCTGTTATGAAGCACCTTAAATTGAAAAGTGCTTTACAAATACATTAAAAAAATAAAATAAAATCCCAGAAGAATAGTCTTTCATGTTTGGAAGTTTGCTTATGTAATAATTGTTGTTCTCGTTATTTCCACCTACGAAAGCTACAGAATGTGTTTAGAAACAATATTTTTCATATCAATAACTTCTGATTCCAGCTGTAAAAATAGGACTTACTTCCATATCATTCCCTATTAATACGTGAATAGCTTTGATTAGTCTAGGAGTCTAATTTGAAAGACATCACGTCACACTTTTGCAAACAAAGGCTCACGTCTTGATATGTAATATTTGCTTTAAAAATCCTGTCATGGGAGGACTGCGGAACAGACAGCCCAGATTATGTGGAGCAGTTTGTACAATGCAGATTTCTGTAATGAAAAATCGTTCTCTTGGTGGGCTCTACTGATCTCCTAGAATCAGTTTGGAGCTCTGTGCCTGCAAAATCAGGGCCCTGCTTGTTGCCAGCATAAGGTAGTTTTTAACGCCATAGCATTCTACTGTTTATAATGACAACCTAAAGTTATATGAAAGTACTGTGTGATTTTGTTTTTTTGTTCAAACATTGATTTCTGAAGATCCAATATAGAGAGAGAGATGTTGAAAATGCCAGAAAGCTACAACTGTCCGTGTGAAGTCCTTAAGTTTGTGAATGTCAGTTCATTAACACAAGATGTGCACTTCATTATTTCTTTTTATTTTCAGTTTTTCTTTTAAATCAAACCAGTTTGATCCCCATGAAAAATGATTTTGTCAGATACTATACCCGTTTTGCCCATCCACTGTTCAGCAAAGTTCCATTACAGCTTCATACCTATGTTTGCTTCCTGATTTATACAAACTTTGGTTTGCAGTCCATTATTTCATCATTCCTTCTTTTCTACTCCATTTTTCTCTCGCTTTCCTTCCCTCCCTCCCTGCCTTTTTTTTTTCTTTTTCTTTCTTTTTTATTTTACTTTAAATTTAAGTTGGAAAACACACTGGATCGTCGAACATCTTTTGAGAAATTCACACGCAATGTGGTAAGTTTGTTGCCTTGGGAGACTAGTAAACCTGATGGAACATCCTCCTCCCCCCACACCATTCCCTCCTTTCCCTTTTTGCTTCTCTAACGTGACAGTTTAAGTTGTATTTATACCAGTTTGTGACTTTACCTACAGATGACAGTTTTGTAACATGCTTTCATTACAGCCCCTTCTCCCTAGCCCCTTTCCCACTGACCTTGGCAGTGAGCTACGGCGGAAGGGACCGTTGGGAGCCATGCTTTTTGCATTGGGAAGCATGGGATGATCGATTCTCTTTCCGTCCTCCTAAATGCTACTAAAGAATTTGTGAAAACCCGCTTGATGTTGTTCCCCCTTCTGGAACTTCCTAAAATACTAAGTTTGATACAATTGGAATACACTGGTTTTCCTTCCCATCTCCTTTTTATTTTATTGGAAGAGAGTTTGTCCCATTTTTGTAATTGGACGCAGGAAAAACTAATGATATCCCCATCTTCCTTAATGCCCAACACAGCTTCTTCAGGACGGAACAATTCATGTTGATGATGCACAGGGGTTTGACTGGGATTTCATTTGGATAACAGATTACAAAAACTGTTTGAATTTTTTTTTTTGAGAGAGAGAGATTTCACTGAGGTTAAAAAAAAATGAACACTGGCAAATTTCCTGTGGGCATTTTCTTGCCACCTGAAAGAGCCACTGCTTTCCTGATGTGTGGGATTCCTTTTACTTATCCAATGTCTTGGGATTTTCTTTTTCTTCTTCTTTTTTTTTTTTTAACATTGTGAAAGTTCAAACTAAAGCATTCAACACATTTATTTTTGTAGGGCAGAAACATCCCTATTTTCCCATGCCATAAAAACTGTACACCAACACTGAGGGCGAGCACTAACCTGTTATGAAAAGAGGTAGAAAGATCTTGGCTTATACTCGAGTTTGCGTTGTCCGTTGACTTGTGCAGTTGACGCTGCTGTGTGTGCGTGTGTGTTTGTGGCTTTTTCTGTGACCTGGTTAGTGGAGCTGTGTGCGTTGAAATGAAAAAAAAAAAAAAGCACAAGAGCTTTCAGCAAAGATCATGGTTTTTGTTTTTTTAGTTTCTAGGGATGGAGAAGCAGTTCTCAGAAACTGCCTCCTTTGTAATAAGGCTCAAGAATTTTTCCTCGAGTATTTTAAAAACATAGGCTTTCCAGTAATCCAAAAAGAAGCAAATGCAGTGAAAGAACAAAGTTTTGTGAGGCTGTGGGAATATCTCACATGTTAAAACAAAACTGCAGTTCTTTTGCTACTTTCCTTTAGGTAAAGGCTTTCTGTATTACGCATTGAGTCCGCTGTACATAAATTCGTGAACGAATTTGGATTCAATGGGCCAAAGTCAGAAAAGGACACTAAAATGGATATAAATGACCACAAAGAAATATCCCAATGTTTGAAACAAAAACCCCTATTTTTTGCATGGTGGTGTTGCCATAGCATGTTGCAGTGTGATTTGTGTGTTGTCTAAACAGGTTGATCTATGAAACAACAGTATACATGATAATCCTACTTTCTTCCACAAAGGTGTTTAGTAGGACGTTCCATATTAATAATCAAAGCCATGTTAAGAGAGCAAGGGGTATCTCTTGGACCTCTGCAAGCCGGGTCTTTCCCCGGTTGGAGGGACTGACACGCTACAACGGCCAGGTTATCCACGGGAGATTGAGTTGGGTCAAGGCAAAAGGCATAAATGAGTGTTTATATGGAAAGACATGCCAGGCTGAAGAGAGATGTGAGGAGAATAATAATAAAAATAAATAAATAAATAAAAATTAAAAATGGAAAAAAAAAAAGGCAGAAAGCGAAGCCTGGGTGGCCCTAGAAAGGAGAATTAGTGTCCGATAATCGCTCTTGGAACAGTGTTAGGGATAAGCCATCCGTTCTGCACATACATGCCCGAGCATTAGGCACTGCAGTCATGCCCCGCTCAGCCCACTCAGCCCAGGGTGCCAGCACCGGAGCAGCAGCGGGAGGCTGCTCATGCAGGGAACGAGCTGTGAGCTAGAGATGACAACGAGCATTGCTGGGTTTGAAGCACTGGTACTTCTTCGGTGGAAGAGGACACTTGGTTTTTCACTGAGCAAGCTGTAAAATAATAAATGTGGTTTTGCTTTTGCTCAAGCTGCTCCCTGAGGAGCCGGGTGGAGTCTGTCAAGTTGGGTCAACTTTGGAAGTGGGAAGTGTCACGGCTAGCCTATTCTCTGTTATATCAGTGGCTCTGAGGCTTGCAAATTTATAGAGAGTGCCAAGGTACTCAAGTGCAAATCTATTCTCTGAGAAGGAATTCATATGCTCCAGTACCCCAGGATCCTTGCCACCAGCCATTTTCATTCTTGTTCTCAATTTCAATTTGTTTATAATATATAATATATGCCTTAGCAGCAGGGATGAAGGAGATGTTTCTGAGAATGTCCTAGAGCATAGACATTAACTTGTTCAACTGTGAAGTCAGAGCGCTGTGGTCTAGATCTGTTCCTCCGATTACTGCAGAGAATAGGTGTGAAACCCATCTCTGACAACCTGGGAAAATGCTGTGCTCTCCGAATGATTGAGCAAGAAGAAAATTATGTTCTCTCTTCTACTCTTGATGGTTTAGTAAATTTAGACTCAATTCCCCTGTTTCTCTGTCTCATATCAAAGTGGTTTTGTACTGAATTAGATTGGACCTATGGTTTGCCATTCAAAGTGCTTAAAAAAACAGAAAGCTCGGTTGTCTGCGAGGACCAAACCTGAGAGAAAACCTTGTAATTCATAACCTGAATTGTTAAGCTGGAGACTTAAGAGGTTCCCAAATCTCTTGTTAGACAAATCAGCAATAGCTGAAAGTGAGTTATATTTGCTACCGAAAACATTTGCTGAACTAGAAAGCTACCTTGCAGCCGCCATTCCTCTATAGTATTCCTTGAGTTAAATAGCAATCACCTAGTATAATAAATCATTTTCCTTGCTTGCTGGGGAAAAAATGAAAGGGGAGCTATATATACTAGAAACTAACTTTGTTGCTGTATTTCTTTCACACTAGACAGTTTTCTTTCCAGAAAACTTTCAATAATTCAGTGCACTTCATGAAAGCCTTTAAATGCACAGCTAAAAGCACCAGATAGTTGGCTTGCTCTGTAAATTTTACAGTGCAAACCTGTAATGCTTTTGGCTGCCTGCAGTAGACCATGTTATAAACACATCGTCACTCATGTACAATATAAGTGTACTAATAACCTTGTATTTGCCATATGTAATATTTATTAGTGAACACTTTGAGTAGTTGGTTTGCGTCACTTATTCCCGAACCCAGGTCACGGGTGAAAGCGCCAGGCACGCACACTTCAGCACCACTGGGATGATGACATTGGCTAAGCAAGTGCTTTGCTTTGGTACAACACCTGCAACCCAAATGGTCCCAGCTCAGAGCTGGCTGCGCACTCAGGGGCAGCGCTCTGTGCTCCTGTGCAGCCCCTGGGCTTTCTGCTCTGGAAAAAATCAGCTCGAGTCACCTACAGTTTCCACAGTAGATGAGTAGGGAAGGTGTAAGTCAAAGAGCAGGGAAAATCCCAGTTCCATTTGCTACTTGTTGCTTGCCACACCAACAGAGAGGGGAAAGTAGGAGGAATTTTAGGCCATTGAAAAATTCTTTTCAGGAATTCACATGAAAAAAAAAATCTCTGTTAAAAAAAATCAGGAAACTAGCTGTACCTGAAGTGGTAAACTTTACGCTGCAGGTAAACAAAAATAAGAAAAGGTGCACTGATAATTTTGACAGGAACAAGGAGGTTTTTTAGGGAGAATTTCTTTTTAATTTCACACATTTAACATTTGTGCGAGTGTCAGAGTGACAGCCCAAGCACGATTCCTTCTGGAATGCTGGCCTGGTGCTTAGCTGTGATCAGCACCTGAGAACCCTGAGCTGCAGGGCTCTCTCTTACAGGGGAGGAGGCTACTTTCATTTCCACTCGATGGCACTTCCCTTGTCTCCCCAGGAACCAGGTGAGTGGAGCAAGGAGGTGCAGGTACCTCCTCACGCCGCCCAGGATGACAGGTACCCCAGCATCCCAGAGTCGTGTCATGGCTTTAGAAGCCACCACCAGCATTCGAGTGCCTTACTGTAGAGAAGGCAAAGCAAAGCACTGTGCTCAGTGCAAGTTTCTGATGTTTTATGGACACACAGCCACTATAAAATTGACCAAATTCAGCCCATGTATTGCACCAGAAAGCCATCATATAATTATCTTCCCTCTTTACCTCATAAACAAGGTCTCATTTAATAACACTGAGTTTAAAACCACATCTTTCCATTTCTCCTGTCCTTTCCACTTGTCTTCTCCCACCTAGCTGTAAAAAATAACAGTGTTCTTTTAAGTTTTCTCCTCCAAACCAGTAGCATTAGGTGATTTCATGCATGAGGTGAGAAATGTCAAGGCCACTGAACACAGCACATTTTCACTGTGCTCAGTACAATGTCACTAAACCTGACATAGCAAATTATGGCCTACAGTTGGAAGTTAACTCTTAAAAATAGCTTCTTCCCTTCTTACCCAGGGGTATAGACTTTCTCTGTGCTTAATATTGACGTCATCTCTTGACATATTAAAACGTGTCCTTTTTTTTTGAGAAACAATGTGGATAATATATTAATTTTATCTGCCAGCTAGGAAATCTTTGTATATGAACAGGTAAAACCAGTTATATTTTTTTCAGCATGACAAGCTGAGAATGCAGCAATGCAATATCACCTGTGGAATCTCATGTTCTGCACAGACCCATGGAAGATTTCCTGATTACGCTTTTGAAAATTACTTAAAGTTATTTCAGAAAGTTAACACTTAAAAAAAAAGCTATTCAAAAAAAAAAAAAAAGCAAAGCCTCGTTTGAAATATATAAAATAATAATAATGTAATTACTACCCAGTACCCAGCCTCACCATGGAGAACCAAAAAAGAGCAGCTCCTAGTTATGTGCAGCAGCAACTGAAGCTAAGGTGCTTCATTTTCTGCTGGAAGAGAAAAATGAGGAGCAGCACTCGCACAGCCGGGTGGATGTAAGTGAGGAGCCAGCACCTCCGTGTTTTAGGACAGTGTCTGCCAGCTCCCAATCGATAAACACCTACCTTTGTCCTGAACTATCTGCAAGAATCTGAGGGTCAGGCACAAACACGTAGGGAAAATATTCATCTAGTGTATTCGTACTTTGGAAAAACAGACTTATGTTTTAGCCCATACATCAGCTGGTTGTTCCTGTTCCAGCGTTGAACTTGTCAAAAGCATGTTAGGTTAAACACGAATGAGAGCAGTTCATCAGTGAATGTAAAGGTAAGCAGGGTTGGAAGAAAAGAAGGAGCATCACCCCCTTTGGAGTTAGCATAAATAGGCATCAGGCGCTGCCTCTTAACTTCAGTCGGCTGCAGGAAACGGTGCAGCAGTGATGAGTGAAGAAGCTGGGGCTGCAAACCCCACAGAAGGCTGAAGGATTTCACTGCACACGCAGGCACTTAGGGCTGCAGCTGTGGTGAGAGCTCTTGCCCCGTATTCACTAAATACTTCCTCCCGTTCCTCACCTTGCTGAAAGAGCACCCCAGCAGCACGGCTTTCTGAGAGCAGCGTCCTGTGCCGCTGGGAAAAGCCAAGCAGAATTATGCCCCGGAGAACAAGCTAGAGCTGCTGTCAGAGGAGCCCGGGCCAGCTAAACCCCAGGAAGGTGCTTCTTACTGCATCTGTGCCGTCTAACTTGGCTCACGCGGGGCACGCGCTCTCTGTGACCTGGCCAAATATATGGAGTCCCATTTCTATCTCTATCCTGGTGAGTAGCACATGGCTTGACGATAGAGAAAAATAGGAAGGTAGCTCTGGAGGTTACTCAGAAAGGAGGAGAATTAGAGAATTCATCCTCCAAAAGAAAAAGACTTGATCTTCCTCTACTATGCTTTTCAACTCTAGCCCCTACACGATTTCACTTCTTATAAGTCACATGTGAGTTGAGGCTATTGCTGATGTGTGTGGCAGATTATCTCAAGTGTTAGTGTCATGCTACACAAACAGGTCAGAGGGTGAGCACATCAGTGCTTAGTGCTTCACAAATCTGCACGTTGCCTTGTAGATCTCTCCTCAGCTCCCTTAAAGTACAGTTGGAAGGACAAAACTGTTGAAAAGCAAATACGCCAGGTGGGGACACGAGCACTTAAATCGAGTCAGTTTTCATAGGTGTAATTCTCCACTCTGACTACTGTGCTGACTCCCTGTTCTCTGACTCCCTTTTCAGGTTATGTGTGCAGAGCTTCATTTGGGCTTGTAAATTATAATAAAATTATTAATTATTAGATTCAATTCATATTTCCCAAGTGCACATATGCAGACAAAAGTCCTACTCCACTTTAGACTTTGGCCATACACTTCTGTTCACGGTAAAAAAAATTAAAAAAATATATTAAAGATCTCCTTTTCATTCTTGAGAGGAATATCTGCTGCTTTTTGTGACTTTTTTTTCACTTGCTATTTAATCGTTTTAGCAAAGAAAATTCTTTTCCTATGTGTCATTTCTCATCTGTGACACCTCTCAATAATTGATGTAGTAGCCAAAATCAGAATTTGGCTTGTGGAAATTTTGTTAATATTCTATCAGAAAGAAATAGTTAAGCTCCAGTCTTAAATTATGGCTCACAAGGAATGATCTTAAAATCAATTTCATAAAACTGCATAAATCTGGAAGTCTCCTAGAGATGATAATTATGAAATCCTACTGTACAAATCTTTAGATCAGTTTTCATTTTAGAACAGAGTTTATTTCTCTCTGTTCTCTGTAACAGAGTTTGAAAGAATATTCTAGAAAGTAACAAATAACTTATTATCTGAATCAGGAAGTGGGGTATTACTTCCATTTTGATCTGCTACGGATTCTGTGCATTAAAGCCTATTTTTGCAACAAGAAGAGTAAATATGAGTTAGAGTAATGATGGAAGTTGATCTCTTAAGGAAAGTTTGCTTGCTTCTTTTAAATTGTCACTTTTCCAACTATAAACACAACTTAAAGATAAATTGCATCTCATAATACCCGGGAAAAGGCATGGGAAGCCTTCCACACTTTGCTCAGTTACCCAGTGGAGATTTCATCTCTTTTAAGCAGTGTGATATTCCCTGAAGTAGGGGAGGGAGGTGGAGGAGAGGAGCCTACAGAGAAATCCTTATCGCTGTAGGGCTTAGGAGAAAAAGCATCCGAGCCCGGCAGCTTCCCGGGGGGAGCAACATCTGAGGAGCAAGTGATAGAGAATACCAAAAAACTGTCCTGACAGCTCGCTGTATCTGTGGGGAAAATCTATCTGGCATAGATAAAGATTATACAAGTCAGATGAACTAAGTAACTGCCAGTTTTTTGCCTTCACTTAGATGAAAACTTCAGCGTTTATATTATACCACAGATTAATTCCTGAGAGACTAGAAGTTGTTTATAGCTCATTTTAAAATTCCATGGAATTTACAACTCTCAAGTAATCAAATGCTGCAGAGAAGAATTCAAAGTTATTTTGCAGATTTTATCACACAGCGAAAGGTTGCATAGTTTTCAGATGCAGCAGTAAGCTTTTTAAAATAACCAATAAAAACTTCTGATAGGGAATTATTTTTTGTATATTTTGCTAGTAAATGGAAAGTAGCCAGTCCTATAAACCTTTTAAAATAGTAAGCATGAATAACTTAATCAGCGGTAAAAAACACTGTATACTCAGTATTTTCCTAGTTTTATGTTCCAGGCTGACATTCACAAATCACCTAACAAAACACAACAGTTTCAGACATGTTGTTTTAAATTTTATTCCAGTGCTATGAGGATTTTTTGACTATTTAACAAGAAGAGGTGTATTATTATACATGTGGCATGAAGAGTTTACCTGTTGCAATTAGAGAAAAAACATAATTTAAGATTTAACAAGCGCCAGAAACTGTGAAATTTAAGGAAGAAGGTAGTGACAGTTAAAGCTAGACAAGGGGAAGAGAGACTTTCCTGCTTTAGAAAAAGCAAATATTATTACTGTCAGAGACAGTATAGTGATTCTGATAGATGAACAGACTAATCCAACATTGCAGATCACGAGTTCCCTGCAAAATTCTATTACAAAGGGAAAAAAAAATCCTAATTTGTTCAGCTTGGACTGAGCAGAGCACAAAGAATAATTTTATTTATTTATTTATTTTGTGAAGACCCACTCTGATATACCCTGAGTTACATATCCCTATTTAATTGATAGTGAAAACAGATACTGAATAGTGTAATTCCACTGAGTCATAAGACCACAGACCACATTTCACTGACATGGCAGAATAAAGCCATTTACCAATCACTGCAGAAGATGTAGCATCATCTCTCCATAACTGCAGCCTTTCTACAGTAGTCTTGTTGAAATCAGTTTCATTTTCTGAATCGTGCACGCAAAATGAACAACACAATTAATGTAAGTATTAAGCGTCCCTTAACTGGAGGGCTCGCAGAGCCATTTGCTGTTCAATATTTTATGGGCTCTTTACGTCACACGGTCAGGGTTTGCCTGTGATACCCTGAGGAGCAGCGCACACTTGCTGCGCCAGCGCTGCCGCTGTTGGATCGGAGCCACAGCTGGATGGCACTGAGAGCATTAGCTGACGTCTTAGATGGTCTCATGGCTTTTGCCTCAGATAATACTCAGATTCGCCTGAAATGGAGATATGTCCTACAGTGTAGCCGTAACCCTTGAGGGACAGTTGTTTTGCCTGTCAAAAGATCCTGCTAAAGAGCTGAGCAGCATCCTCGCAACAGGAGGAGCGAGGAGGAAAGTCACAGCGCGGAAACCCAAAGACCTTCCCAGCTGCGCTATGCAGATCCCATGTAATATGCCTGGTCAGTGTTTCTCATAAGCAGTAAATACAGTCTCGGCAAACGCCGGGCCGAGGTCACGGAGCTGCTGTTTTCCAGCCTGTACGCGATCTGCCTCTTTCGTTCCCACTGAACTTTTGGCATTTTCTCCTCCATGACAAGGGCAGCTTGCACGTTTGTCCTTATAGCATAAGGCACCCTCACAGGCTTGAAGTTATTACCGGTGCTGGGTATGACCAAGAGCAAAAGGCTCAGCAGTAGTTTCTTATCAACCAAAACCAATCTCATGCAGCAAAGGAGTTCAAATTTACTGGATTATGCTGTGAAACAATCTGGCTGCTGGGTAGCGCAGGTGATGTAAGTGTCAGGGCTTCCCATGGTTTCAGACTGACAGCCTCCAGCCGGTGCCCCTAGCTCTTTGACAGTGATGTGGCAACACTGAGTGGTTGCTGATGAACAGGTCTGCAGTGATCATGCCTCTGTTTTCTGTTTTTGTTTTTTTTGTTTTTATCTTTTCCTCAGGGGAAATCGCTCACATCAAAGAGGTTAACCAGTCTAGTGCAGTCCTACTAAAAGGATCACCTTGTAGCATGGAAGCAGACTCAAATCATTACACATACTTTGTAGCTCACTGATTGCCTGAATCAGAGGACAGTAGAACAAGATGTTGCATGAGCAAGGACCTGACTTGTTTTCTTTTGTGTATACTAAGGCATTACAGACTCCGAGGGACTCTCTAGCCTTTCGATGCCTCCATTTCGAAAACTGTCTGCTCACTTCCTCCTTCATATCAAGCTGGATCTGTGTCTTTTTATTTTCTGCAAGCTCAAGTACAGTGAAAAAAAAGCTTCTGCTAGACACAGTTTATTAAAAAAAAATACGTCAATCAAAAACTGGAAGAAATGTAAAAAAATGCATATATTAATAAATATACATATGGCATCACATTTATTGCACAATAAATTAGCACAGAAGGTTTCATTTCACTGATGTATTCACATTGAGAAAGAAAGCCTGTGTCTTTGTCTGTTGTCTGTATATTCTCTGTTAATGTTTCTTGCATTTATTTTTATACCATATTTAAAAAAAACACCTTTTACTCCAGATGTATTAAAGTTGATCCTTTCTCTGTAAATTTGTGTATGTTTATATTGTTGTTTTATCTTTCATTAAAAGATGCAGAATCTCTTTCCTTTGGGAAGTTTGAGATTTTAATATTGAACCTTAAGATTAGTCAAAACCAAAATCATCCCCAAAAGTTATAATCCGTCCGCTTTCTAAAAAGTGACATTGAAATGGATTTGGACCTCGGCATTTTCTTTCTCTCAGTGACGCCTAATCAAACACACTTTATTGATAATTATTTACTCTTTATTTTCTTTCTATCAAGCTAGCAGCAGTGAGACTTTTCCAGCTTGCTCATTATCCTATCGGTAAAGGCTTCTTAAAGCAAGGCTAGTACTGCTGTCCCCAAAGTCTGCTCCAGTCATATCATGTAATCAGATGGTTGCTACCTAAGAAGAAATGAACATATCTGCATTTATTCCAGAACAAATCTAGCAAGTACATATTTGGGTCTCCCCTCCTGGCTGTAATAAAACTTGTGATAAAGCACAACAATATCAAGCAGAAAAGGTAGTAGCTGGGGGTTCTTCACACTGCTCCTAGTAGAGAGCACACCTAGGGTGTCAGTACAGGAAGCTGCCATTTTAATTCAAGAGCTCTTTTCAGGTTCACTGCTGAGATTATTTGCATTAAGACCTACTGATGAAGCGTCCAGAAACACATAGCAGTTGTCCCTAAGACAACAGACCCGGCACAGCCTGAGGCTGACTTGGGCTGGAACTGCAAAATGACACAAAATGACACAAAACGACTGCTTGACCTGAGAAACTGCCCTTGGCACTGATCCAACAGGTCAGGATAGCAGGTAGGCCCTCCGAGGAGAGAGGAGGTTGTGACCGATGCTGAACAAGCAGGTGCTGATGCCTTCAGAGCGTTTCAAGGTACGCAGGACAGCCACGCCGCAAGAGCCTGTTTAGCAATGCACAGGACAGGCGCAGGAAAGACAAAGCCAGTACCATCTGTCGTGCTGAAATTTGTTTGCTATGAAAAACGGGCATCTGCTTTTGAAGGGACTACCAAATTCAGAACACCCACACTCACCCCCCTCAAAAAACCAAAAATGACGATAACAGACACAATCAGGCTCCGACTTTCCAGGAGCAGGTAATAAATCCATATACATGAACGCCGGGGGCATCTCGTTAAACAGGGGCACCGGGGCTGTGCGGCCACCGCGGGCCATGCGGCCTGGCCGGCAGGACCGGAGGGAGCCGGCCTCCCGCTGCAGGGGCGGGAGCCCCCTCTGCCCGCGCAGCTGCCGCCACCACCGCTCTGGGGACTCCTGAGGGCCCCCAGGACGAACCCGGGACCAAACACGTCTTTACAAATCCCCGTGAGCGGCTCTTCCCCACGTTTTTTGCTTAGTTAGCATTTCTGGGGACTTTGGAGTTTTGTTTTCTCTTTGTTTTCACTTGCCGCTGTGTTTCTGGTTTCTAACAAAGATAATAATCACTGCTTTAAGGTATCTCAGTGTTTGTTCACACAATTTTTCTGAGCTTTATTCTATCAATAAACACTCGAAATGCCCCGTGAGAATTTGATTTTATCAAACGCTCCATCGAGGTCATTTCAAAATTTTCACAGTCTAGGGAGGCTGGATGAATTTTAATAAATATCCACACTGAGCCCAGATCTTAAACTCTGAGATTTAATTTTCCTTTACCACATAATGTGAGCAGTGGAGCATGAACCTTGGGCTAGGCAATCCGCAGAAATTTGAGTTCTGTTTCACTTCTCAGTGCCAAATAGAGATATTTATTTCCAAACTCCTGCTGCCACCAATTGCATCAGTGAGTATGTTGCCTGCTTTTCCTTAGAAGTTAACTAATTAGCTGCCAGCGACTGCTTTGAAACATCACTTGCTTTAAATTAAGTAAAGTTGCAAATTTATGCATTAAGTAGTCTGTGAAATTTTATACTAAGGACATTATCCTGTCCTCCTCCTCCCCACCACAAATCAGTGTGCAGCACAGACGGGCCAGTAAAAAGACTTGGAGCGTTTATTTTCCTGGACCCCTTTCATACCTGTTCTAGTTCTTTCCTTTCAATAAATATGAGGTCTGTGTTGAATGGCTCTCTTTTTCCGTAATTGCACGGGACTTAACACAGTGGATGCAAATGAAAAACAGGGTTTACTAATAAGGATTTCAAAGTAGTCAGCTGCACTACAGTTTCATCTGGCCCTTGTTCCAAGTGATGCTACTCCACTGTTATACATGACCAATAGTGTGGCAGACATGACCAATTTGCTCGGGCAGGTGAAACAAAACCTGCTCTACAACCCCTTGATTTTGAAGGGTTTTTCTGAGGTCTTTTGGTACCTATCCTGATCACCATCGCATATCAGCAATGCAATCCTACGAACAGAAGCTCCAAGCAGTCACACACTTCAGCACAGAGGAACAAAAGAGCAGAACAGTGAAACATTTATTTTCAGGGAGAGGAAAAAAAATATTGGTGAGCAGGCACCACTTGTCCCTTTAGGTGCAATTTAAACTGCTCTTTACCTCTGCAAACTCAAAGAGGGAGGCAAAAGGCCCTAACTAGTGAAGGGAGAAAAATCAAAATGCTCAGCCAGAAGAATAATGGAGACTGGCCAAAAATTAATGAGCTGAAGGTGAGTACAGAAGTAAGAAATGAGAATTAATTGTGGCGACCAGAGTGGAGCTGACAGGGGAGGAGAACTTGGGAATCAAATAATTAGGATCAAGAGAGGCTGAAAATCAGCTGACGAATTGCCAGGCCGATAGCCACAGCCATACAGAATTGGACTCAAAATGCAAAGAAATCAGACGAGACAAACCGTGGCTGGTGGTTAAACACCCAGCAAAAACACATGCTAATATGAGGCTCTTCATACCCAGTCTAGAGTATTTCCTCTTTCACGTTGCATCCCCTGGTACTGTTTGAAATCATGAAATGCAAATGCCAAACAGTGCTCCAAGAAATAGTAAATAGAGAACAAGAACCAGCTCTAAAAAATAAGTACTGCAAGAATGCATTTAGGATGTTTATTTTTTAAAAAAAAGAATAAAATTAAAAACAAAAAAGACTGTTAAAGAAATGGAAGGCTGTTGTTCTTAAAGTAAATTTAATGAGGAGCTGGGAATCACCAACGATTTATTTGCGACTCTTCTGCATATATTCATTCTGAGTGACTAACAGCTATTCCAATTTAGCTGTTCAATCTCTCATTTTTCCTTTCCTTTACAGCTAGAGATATATATATAGAACTAACACTATCTAACAACATATTAAGTGTGCGAGAGACATAATTTTTGCTAAAACAAAAAGTTAATAGTTATAGGAACCAATATAAAACAAAGATTTAATACCCAAATGTTCAAGAGAAGATACCAACGATTCATTTGAACATATCTGGCATCCACAGCTCGTGCAAGGGAATTATTAAGTAGCTCTGAATCATACAAATTTGCTTTCAACCCGGCTGCACCGAACAGAGGAACGTTTCTGCCTCCCGTGCGCCCGCAGGAGCCGCGCGGCCGCAGAGCCGGCAGGAGGGAGGCCGAGCGCGGCGAGGGCCGGCTCCCCGCAGCCGCGCGTTTTCCAACTGCTCAGGGCTCCACAGTCCCTCCAGACTGTCTGTATCTCTGCTACTATGAAGTTTTTCTTTTTTTGTCCCCTAACATCTAAACTAAACATTCTTTACTCCAGTCTGCCTCGCTCTTTGTTGACTTGGCCACTGTAGTCACAGTAATAAAGTGTTACTCCTCTTTGCTCAAATACATGAACATCTGCTGCAGTGTTACAGCCTCCTCTAGTTTCCTAGCTTTCCAGATTTCCACAGTAGGTGTCTGATACTGAACCCTGCACAAGTTGTTCAGAGAAATAACTTCTGAGAACCTGCACAGCGTCCAGGTGAGAGCACCTACCTACAAGAGTGGACATGGACACCGAATATCAAACAACATTAAAGCACTATGGTAAATTTTAACTTGATAGTGGTATTTGCAAAATTTTCACTGTATTTTCCTTTTCCTTCACCTTTCCTATTCCCAGAATATATTCTGACACATTCACCTTCATTGTCTCTTTTTTATAAAATCAACTAGATTTGGAAAGTTTGTATTAGGTTTATCATTGATGTCAGCTTTCAAATGAGATATTATTTTGCTATTAGCCTTATGGCTCTCTCTATCATAGAAATAAGCTTTTTTTTTATTCATATCACTTGCCTATTCACTTCCTTACTCCCTTCTCCCTTGCCTTTTTGAAGGATCCAGCATTTGGGCATTTTTAATATACCTTTTGATTTTCCACCTCTTTGCTGAGAGGAATGTATACCCTGGAAGCTGTGACTTTTGGAGGATGTTTTAGGTGCATCTCTTTTAACATGCTGTTCTTTATCTATCTGATCTTTTCTTTTAGATTCATTCTTCCTTCTCCCTCCTCATCATTTTTTTTTTCTTTTTTTTTTTTTTTAGGATTTTCTGTCTCTTTATGGTTCTTTGCTTTTGGTGCTCTGATTCTCACTCCATCCATCCATCCCTCTTCCTATGGTGACCATAACTGTTCTTTACCCTTACCTTACCTCTATTTTATCTTTCTTGGAATTAAAAGAATTACAAGAAACAGGAGAAGACATTAAGGGAAAGGCTGGACAGCAGTAGAGGCTAAGGCTCATGTAGAACTTTTCTCTTTCGTGACATCTCCAGATCTCCCAGGGCTTTCCTGCCTCCAGGCTGTCATCTCCACCCTGCTCCTACTGGCCACTTTGCTCTTCCAGATGCTGCTGACTCAAATTTGCCGCTTTTAGAGATGTCAGTGAGGCTTCAGGCCATAGCCATACTTAAGCACTTCTAAACACCTAAGACTTCCTTGGATACCCTCTGTGCTGCAGTTCCTCCCTTAATAAATTCACTACTTCCCTCTAGCAGAGGGGCTAAGGCCTCCATTCAAAGGCAAGTGTGTTACCACCCAGTGTGGTTACAGGCCACAGAATCACTGCTAATAAGGTCACCTTCTCTGCTGAAATGTTTCAGCTCCACGTCTCTCCCTGCGGACAGACTCCCACTGCTCACCAGGACCTCTCTGACTGGTCCAGAAGCCTGCACAGGAGCATGAACCTGCGACAATAAGAGCAGAGACCTGCAACAGCCCACTCTTTTTGCCTTCCTTCCCAAGTAAGCTTGGCCCAAATGTCCAAGTTAATATTGGTAAACAGGACATAAATTACATACAGAATAAAAAGAGGGGAGATGTGCAGGAAGAAAAGGCCTGGGGTGACGTGCAGGAGAGGTGGGTGCCCACTGAGGGGACCTGCTACCCAACAAGATGTCAAGTTGTCTTCTCCTCAGCTGTCCCAAGGAAGTGGGATGGGTCCTTACACCGCTGAGCATCTGCACTCGGAGTAAATGGGAAGCTTGAGTTTCCTTCATAGCAGCGTCCAAGGAGTGATGGGAAGCACCTAGGTCACTCAGCAAATAAAATGTGTGTGGAGGTGCCTGTGTTTGGGGGACCTGCCTGCTTTGGGCTCAGCACTGGGAAATAAAAGGCTAAGTCCAGGGATTGGGAAGACAGGAGATACTGCACCTCTCTCTCTCCAAACCATGCAGATTTTGCGGCTTTTATTTTTCAGCGAAATACACCTTGTGAATATGTTGTCCCCCGTTGTAAGAGGAAAAAAAAAAAAAAACAACCTTAGACCTGTGCGTACCCAATGCAGCAAAGATCTCCCAAACTGCACTAACCAGTCTTGTCCTTTCCCAGTCCCCAGGAGCTCCTGCATTTGGGCAGAGCTCTTTGCCCACTGTTGTTACTGGAGAAGACCCGTCCGCAGCATCAGTTGTCAGCCCTTAATGTGCTGCAGAAATGGCTCCTTGCAGCACCTGCCTCTCCTGGCAGCGCTACTCTCTGCTTACCTGTCTGACCACGAGAGCACAAGCATGGCCAGATCAGAGCTGACTGCTGCTGATGACACCGAAATACTAATTCTGATAAGGTAAAAGGCATCATCCAAAAGCTGCTGTTGGATTTGACTTGTATAACATGAGGTATAAAAATTTATTGGATGAGACATTTTTAATATTCATTACAGTCCACCATTAAAACATATGTATATAGGTATATAAAACTGAAACAAATGGAAAAAAGATAGGTCAAACCAATTTTTCTTCACCACAATAAAACAAAATTGTTTTGTGCCTACAAAAGTCCCTTACACTCCCCTCCCAAAAAACAACAGCCACAACAACAAAAGCCCTTCTGAAATGGCGTTTTCCTATACCCTAAATCCTCTGCTGCGGTCAGGTGAAATGTTTCTTGTATTTCAAGCTTTATTTTCTGTTTTAGCAACAAAAAAACACCCCCAAAACCCGTCTGCCCGGACAGGCCCCTCCAAGCCCCGGTCGCGCACGGCCCGTAGCTCCGGGCCGGGCCGGGCCGGGCCGGGCCAGGCCGCGGGGCGCCCGGCGCCGCCGCTCTCGCTGCCCAAGGGCGCCCCCGCGCGGCGGCTCGAGGCGCGCCAGGAGCGGGATCCGCGCCGGGAAGCGCCAGGAATTCCCTGCGGGCAGAGGGGGCTGTGCCCCGTGCGAGGCAGCCGCGCCGAGAGGCACCAAACGCAGCCCCACGGGCAAAGCGGGGCCTGGGCTCGGGGCAGCTGAAGCCACCGGTGCAGCTGGAAGTACGCGGGCTGGAAAAGTAGTCGTGCAAATTTGACTGCAGTCGCCTGAAAGTGCAACTCTGTTGGCTTGAAAGGGCAGAGAAAGTGTGAGGGGGTCTCTGGGCAGGAGCCCCCACAGGGAGCTGCCTTTGAGCACACCTGGGATGGGATGGAATGGCTGTAAAGTTGAGCACGGGTCGGCTGCTCCCTGCTGATTCCTTGGGTTGCATCTGCGGTGATGGGGCTTCATGTGTGGCCTGCAAGCACACAGGCTGGCCAGACAGAAACCAGGATCCAGCAAGGTCTGTTCCCAGGGGGATCCTCCTGGCACAGCCTGTAATATCACTGCAGAACCACTGCCAGTGCGTGGTTATACCATCCGTATGGTTCTCCACACTCAGTCCCAGCTGGGAATGAGAGACCGAACCAAAGCTGGGAACCGTGCTTGAATTTCTTGAGCACTTGTTTGCAACTGCATAGTTAAATTACATTTGTGGACGATGAAAAGCATTTTGCAAATATGTAGATTTCATTTGCACTAATTTTACCCTGCATGTCCTCTCTTTTCCACATCCCCTAGTCCCTGATCAGCAGCGTGTTGATGTTCCTGAGAAACTCTGACATGTATTTCAACATTTCCAACCTAATTTTTCTACCGTTCTTGCTCCAGCTTTTCCAAAGCATTTTAGCATGTGAGGACAACAGATAAACCAAGCTATGCACACTAACATCCTTAGATGCTCAAATGCTTGGGGGTAGATTATCTATAGCGAATCACATATATGGGCAGATACTTTTCATCCTTGAAACTTAGAGGATGAAAGGAATACTTTTTCTCCAGCCCTGTCATTACTTATAGACAGCCAACTTTCCTAACATGAGGTTTAATGAAAAATGTATTAGGCATTTATACTTAATAATTTGTGTCTCTGGAATGGATGTTATGTAAAGCAATTGTCCCTTTAGGGGATGGGGAGAAGGTTTCTTTCTCCTTGGAAGTGCAGCACCCCCGTTTGGAATGGTGGCCTTTGGTAATTTCTGCCACATGTTCTCATGAGTGGGATGTTTTTGTTTCCTTACTGAGTCTCTCCCCAAGTCCTGCTGGGTAGTATTTCAGATGGTCACGGTCAACAAAACCATGTGACAAATTCCAGATGCTGGACTAATCAAAGCGATCTGCAGATCTAAGGGAACACACCAGCAAACAAATGAAGGATAACTTGAAGGGCTGCAGCCTGAGAGGGGGTCACACTCAAGGAGGTGCAGCAGGGCTGAGGGATGGTCTTTTAATAGCTGGAGAGTTCACCGATGCTAAAAGCGAGGCAGCCTGGTGGCACGGCTAGGCAAGCATGAGGAACTGGAAACACAGGGTCCTGCTGTGGAGCTGGGGCCATGAAACTGGCCCGCGTCTTCCTGCCATCCTCAAGGATCAAGCTGTGTCCTGGGCCACTACGGCCATTGATTAAGAGATTGGAGAACTGCTCCTAGAGCAGGGCAATGTGTCTGCTTCTTGCCTGCAATTACATGCAGGCACTTGTTTAGGTATACATATCTAGAACAAAGCTGGGTTTGGGGAACTTCTTATGAGAAGCAGTCTCAGATGATTTTTTACTGGCCCCTCTGGGATGAGGGGCCAGTAAGAGAAAGAGATGTGCGCTCAACCTGTCTGGTGTGTTTCTGGCTACCATGACAGAGCAGGTGCCTTTGAAGCAAATCTTTTTGAGGGATTGTTACTGCATGCTCCTGCCCTTTTACAGAAAGGTGTTTTGTAGCTTTTCAGCGCATATCAATATAGATCTTTTACTGCTTAGGAAGTAGCAGTGTAAACTTAAAGTCCATTCTAGCAAATTGATTTTTGTGCTTGGAGTAGAAACAATTTTGTAGCACCTTCTGCCCCTTTTTAAGGGTAGCTCGTGTCATTTCAGCTCTCTCTATTGCGTTCCTTGGGAGTTTGGGGAGCTTTGGGCAATATTATTCTTTAGTTTTCCTCTCTCTAGAAATCGCCTTGTATGTTTTGTGGGGGAAAGGGAGAATAATATACTTCTCACCTGGAAAACAGAGACAATGGGATCGTGGTACCTATGTGTTTGGAGGAGAAGCATAAACCAGTGAACTGCCATGGATAGCAATCTGGGGGATTCACTCCAGTGCAAAACCAAGACATGGGAAAACACCTTATGTGGACTCGAAACCAAGGAGGTTGTGCAACTCATTAGGACACGTCAAGAATGTGTTGGGCATGAAAAATCAAATCTGGTCCATATAAAAGATATTTGTTGTGATGAGTCATCTCCACCCTGATTCATATCTGGAAGACTAAGAAAAAAAAAAAAAAAAAAAGGTCTTTTTTGAGTCATAAACCCTAAAAAGTTTTAGATGCCTACATAATTCCAGTATATAGGAAGATTGAAAGCGTGTGCTTCCATCATTTATAATGTTGTTGTCATGACTGCCAGCTCTCTGCTCGCATCCCCAGGGAGAACTGTAATTATGGCAAGTTAAAGATGGAAACCATCTACGACACTGGAAGCTGACCCAGGAAGAACAGAGCATCAGTGGGCAGAAGGGGTGAGACAAATAAAGCTACCGCATCACGAAATGGAAAATTGCAGGGAAAAAAAGAAGCCTCATCTACTATATATCAATTTATCTTCTATCCAACTATCTGGATATTTTTGAGAAGAGGAACTCTTCCAAATCTTATTTGAGAGGGAATAAATCAAAAGAAATCCAAGGAAGAGTCTGTTGTTACTTCACCATTGTGACGGAGACAGGAATTTGTTAAGCACAGGAGTGATGTAGAGATGATGATGTAAGAGAGATGATGTAAGGCCAGTGTGGCGGTAAAATACCGTTTGGGTTCAGAAGTGCTCCTGGCAGGCTGTGTGGTACCTCTGCTCATTTGCCCAGAGGCAAATGGCCTGACGCAGGCAGTAGCTCGCAGCTGCCCATTTCCCCCTGCGCTGCTGACCTGCACCAGCCTTCCCGAGTCCAGCGGCGCGCCAGCCCTGCCGGCCGCTGGGCCGGCGCGGGAGCGGGACAAGGGAGCTGCCAGGGATGCGTTCCTGCTGGGGGCAAGGAGAAAGTGCCTAAAGGACCATTCGCCTGGACTGCCTGGGTCTGGTCGCCAGCCAAGGCTTCGAGGTCCAGGTGGACTTGCTGGGCTTCAGTTTGTGCTTCAGAAGCTGTGTCAGTCTCTGGTATGGATTAAACGACAATCTGCCTTCCACATTTACTCTCCTGGCAAGGACTGCTTTTTTGGAGGATTTGCTGGTGCCTTAATTAGCTCAGTCACATTTTTTACTATATTTGGGTTTATTTGCCACTAAACTTAAACTCTGACCTTCCTGAATTGCATAACGCTTGCCACAGGTTCATTTATCTGTTGCAGCATCTATAATTTCGTCATTATTATTACCGCATGCCTATTGCCCTAATTAGCTGTAGCAAAATCATATTGTTGACATAAAAAAAGCTGACACAAAAAAAGGAGCTGATACAAAAAAAATCGATTCGTTGACACAAATTAAAACATCTTGATGGGAGGATCCCAAATGCATTTTTGTAACAAAAATGCTCCAGCCATTTCCAAGCTGGTAATGATTGAAACAGATAACTCTGTCCTTTTAGTAAGTATTACTTAGTTGTGATCCACCATAAACTTCAGGTATGAATAATCTCTCTCTGGATTTTGCAGCTATTTTTATCTTTCTCTCAGCCATACTGAACCAACCCTGCGGCTCTAGCACCTATTTAGGAAAAGCTGCAGGAAAGGCCAAACCCTTTTAATCTCTATTCATTATTATCAATATTCACACATCATCTAATTCACTTTCACAGTTTTCATTCACACACACACATCTGTTATTTGTTTGCAGCTAGATCTCAATTTCTCCCTTTTTCTTTGCTAATGTTGCTTTTTACTGCTTCTCTATCTCTGCCTTTTCTTTTTTTAGAGTCTTTACTATTTTAATAACTATCTTTTGCATCTGCTGACTTCGGATTTCAGCCAAATCCTGATAAAGTCAGTAGAAAGGTTTTCTCTGGAATTGTAGACGTGCTTTGTCTGACTCTTTGTAATGCTTTTTTTCTTTCCTGTCCTTGTTTTGATTGCTGCCTGGTTGGCTTTTTTTCTTTTTTTAAAAAAAATATATTTGCAGAACAATTTGTCCTCGGTTGACTAAACTGGTAAATAATGGATAAATATAGTTTTGATTGAAAACAGCTTTCTGGCAAAGGATGCAGCAGAGCACTCTAGAAGAATTTTTCTCACCTTGAGTCATGAGATCTGGTTGGTTAACTAAAACCGTTTACTTAACCTGCTTGTGCTATGCAAGAAAGTTACAGAGATCCTTTATCTGGACGGATACCTTGTTCTGCCTGTACCAAACAAGTTATATCACCTAATAGATATAGGATGGGTTTAGTTCTTCCTTTCTTAAAGCAGCACAAATTTAACTTATACATTTAACCAAAGGCTCTGGCATATTTTCCCAGTGGTTCTTTTTTTTTTTCCACTGTCTGGAAAGGAAATGTTGTTCTGCCGTAAGCTTCAAGATTCAACACGTACAAATGCATTGTAAATTCCTCATTGTCGTAAGGCTGGCTACCTACCTCAGTAACTCGGTCTGCTGCGACGTTAGTGTCTTCTTGTCAAAATTGACTTCACTCAGCCCAAAATAAAGGATGTTGTTATGTTTGTCAGGATGAAACTCTGCATGTTGCCCACAAAGTGTAGGGATGGCTTTTATGTACATACGTCTTTCTCTGTGTTTATTTACACACAGGGTCTAGTAATATCAGTACTACAGAGTTCTTGACACACATACTAAAAATAAAAGCCTAACTCACAACAGTAATATGAATGTCATTGTATTTTGAATTTTTACTATTATAAATTATAGCAATAGTTCGCACAACCTAGCTATTATCTCAGATTGTCTCTTTGCAGAATCACAAAAACAATCTGAGTCATCCCAACTTGATTCGTATTCAGTTCCTGTTTTGGAAGGCTTTCTTCACCATCCTAGAGGCTGGTAACATTTTTTTTATATGAAAGCTTAGATTCTGTACACCAGTTCCACAGTCTATGGTAAATTCTGCAGCATGAATCATGGAAAATATGCATCCCTGGTTATTTGTTGCTGGTTATTTTTTGAAGAAATACACATGGCAGAAAAGCCAAGAGACTTTTTAAACACTCAACATGTGTGACTTTTTGGCACCCTGATGGGAATTGTTTAAAAGAGGTTTATCAAGCATACCAAAAGATGCTCAGCATTTGAAAGAGGGAAAAGAGGTAGAGCTGAAATCACACAGAACCAAGACTGAATACAAACTAGTTTCAGGAAAAAAAAAAAAAAAGAGGAAGTGAATTTGGCTTTGTGAATAAGTTAAGGTGCCTGAGGTGGTTTCTCCCAGGGTCCTTTTCACATTCTGTCACTAGGTTCTTGCAAAACTTTTGTTCAACGTTATTGTGGCTTTGGTTTACTCCTGTGTGATAAATTATTTCAGCTAGGAGATGGAACTGATAAATTTGTCAGTATCTTTGACACTCTCACCTGTAAAGCATGATAGAAATAGAGAAAATGATCAGTATTTCTCCTTGTCAGTCTTCCTTACATGACTTGCAAGAAATATCTCTGAGGTGAAAATGCAGCACGGCAATATTACATAATATCTTAGGTATGAAGTGGCTTCAAGGGAATGGATTTACACAGAGCACTGATTATACTGGTTGACAGTTCCACAGAGTTCAGCAGTGAGCAGCTTTGTTTCTGGTAGTAGCCTGCACAATTATGGTACTAATTTTAGTACTAGTAACACTAGTATTATTAATGATCAATAAGAGAATAAAAGACTTAAAACAAGGGTTACAAAGATTACAGTATTGCGTACAATGAAGAATAAAGGACGTTCAGTGCAGAAAAGTTGAATTTTGATGGTCATTTGACCAGATAAACAGCAGTCATTTATACTGTGAGCAAACGTGAAGGCATCTTCAGAGAGACAAAGAATACTGTTGTACTGTCTAGGAGGAGGACTCTCCATTAGGAAACAATGAATTTTAATCACATGCAGAAAGCCATGCACAGAATATCAGCTGGGTGTGAACTCTAAGGTTAAAATTGACCAAAACCCAATGTAATTCCTGGATCTATGAACGTCTGTTACCTCAATACCTGCCCTGAGCTCTGGACCTTGCTGGTGGCTTCAGGAAACCCTCATGACTGCTTGAAAAACGCCAAGGGTGCAGCTATACACAGCTGTGCATGGAACCAAAAAACTGGACAACGCCTCTGGCAGAAGTTTCCGGAACTTGGTCCTTTTAAGCTTATCAATAAAACGTTAAATGTTGACTGATTATAGCCTGTAAGTGTTTATTTCAGGAATAATGCTCTTCCAGTCAAGCAAATAAAGCTATAAAAAGATCTGGTGGCTGGAGTTGGAGAGATTCAGATGAGGAAAAGGTTACACGTTCTGCCAGTGAAATACTTAGCTGCTGGTGTAGATCTCAATGGGCTATTGTGGCTTTTTTACTATTGGTAATTTTTAAATCAAGAATAGATGTTGTTGGGTTTTTTAATCTAAAAGATGTACTCAAGTTTAAACTGGATCCAAGTCAAGGATGTTCTGTGCCCTAAATTACGTGGTTAAATGACCACATGGTGACTTCTGGTTTTATAATCTGAAAATCTTTTTACTCTGACAAATAATACCGGAGGAGTTTTACCGTGAATGAGAATTTGAAATCATTGATGCCGTTCATATTTACTAGGCTGGAAATTTACCTTTGTTCCTAGTTTTAAACCAGCTTACCATTAAATTACTGCAGCCCTGTATGAGGTAGATGTAGGTAGATGTAGGCTGCTAGGTCGAGGATGTTCCCTTTTCACCAATTTCTCTCTTCCCTGCCTGGAACAGTATATTTATTTTTCCTAGCACCTACCTTGATGCTGGAAACTTTGAGAGTACTCATTTATAAAGACTATCCAGTGCTGAAAATATAACATGCACAAAGAACACTTTTTTTTTTAATGACTATAAAATGTTTCAATAACCTTTGCTCAAATCAGATCTCTATTAGCAATGAGCAATAGTAGAGCTTTGTATGTTAGTCTATAAGGATTTGACTATCAGGTTCTAATTACTACATATTATCTTCAGAACAATCTTCATTATTTAAGAAGAATATCAAACTACATTCAATCTGTTCAGAGATTCTGAAATATGCAGATACAGAATTGTCAGCTTTCCTATTTTAGCCACTGGGATAAAGTGCAAAATACTCTATGCAGGCAATAGTCTCAGGATTTACTGCAAATACTGAAGATATAAATATAGAAAGTTCACAGAAAATTCTGTTCTTTTGAACTTCCAAGCAGTATTTGCAGATTAAGATGCTGAGATCTTTTATTTTTATATAATAAATGGATGCATATGTGCCCAAAAGATTTAATAAAGGTAATAGATGAGAAGCAAGAAAAATATTATTCTCCTATGCAGTTTTTTTCATATTCTTCTCTACATTATTCTCCTGTACATGATTCTCCCCTATTTTTTCTAATGGATACTGGATAGTGGCTGTAGCGGTTGTATGTTCAGAAAGTGAATTACTCTGAGACTTATACCACAAAACAAAGACGTTAAAATGGGAATTATTAGGTCAAATCAGACCAATGTTTGATAAAGTAGTGATTTATCTATGTTTAAGTAAAATACAAAGAGTTCAAGCTCATTTACAATGAGTGCACCCATAATTAAAGACACAAACATCCCCCTCCTCCAAACACAGCAACAACAACAACAAACATCACTCTTGTATCCTCATTTCTATCACTCTCTCAAAAGAGAAAACATGATGGAACTATATTTTAGTATTTTAACATGAATGTTGGCAAATCCATCATCCAAATATGTATCAGATATTGTAAAGAGGGATGATGATGAATCATATACCAATGAAATTCCTGCTAGTCAGTAAACGGATTTTTGTTTGTATTCTTAGAAACATAGTAGGTCAAGACCTGGTTTGCACCCCAGAAAGCACTTGGAGAGCATTCAGCCTTCAGAGAGAAAGTTTCCTGTTTGTAGATTGAACCTGAATAAAGCCTGCTCAAATCAGATAAAGTCTCCATTTATTTAAATTCACTTTGGAAACTCTTTTAAAGCTCTGTAAGCCGATACCTATAACACCAAGTAGCTAAATCATAACGGACACTATGGAGCATCAGTTCTTTGTTCTGTAAGCCATATGTGATTTCTGAATAAAAGCTTCCAAAAGTTGACTTTATGATAAAGAAATAAAATTAACCAAACTTGCAGACATGCCTTGCGCTTTTGGTGATTACAGGAATTGTTATTAGTGCCTTTATAAAGATTCAGAAACACGGCTGTGCATTATATACTGTGATTAAGTTTTGTGGCAAAATCTTTTCTTCTTTCCCTTCAAAGATAGAGCTGATTTATTCATGATGTTGATTTCATTTAGTTACTTCTTGATGATGCATTCGAAATGATGGGAAACTTAAAAGCAGGGAAAACAGCAGATGGCAGCATTAGGCTGCTTTAGCTAGGCTGTTACAGCAAACTTGGGGGAAAAAATATGAATGTATCTAAACAACAATTTCCTAGAGTTTGTTTGTTCTCAAATCTTCCTCATTTTTCCTATTGTATCGGCTTGATTTTGTTTCCTTCTGTGTTTTTTTTTTTTCTCTCTACTCCCCACTGCACAAAAGCAGAGCAGAGAGACTGCTGTCAGGTCATCCCATATTGATTTAGTAGAAGATAGTAAGACCTGATGTGACCCACTGAAAAGATGACATGAGGTTACGGCCTAGGCTACCAGCACTTCACGTCGTATTAAACACTCCACAGGGGCAACATCTGGAGGGTTAAAGAACTGCTGGGTAATGCAATTTTAAATACCACTTCATCAAAGTAATAGACTTCACAGGACCCTCTTGGGATCTGTAAACTGATGTGTTCCAGGCTATGTGTGCCGAAGGCCTTTTGTGTAGCACGTTAAGGACAGTCAGATAGCTCTGACTATTGCGTAGTAATATAACTGAGATCTGCAAATTCATTTGCAGCACACCACCTTGCTGTGCCTGGTATCAAATACGTTGCCTTATGTGCTGTTTTTGTTTTTGTTTTTGTTTTGCTCCTAGCTTGATAGTTAGCATGTCCAACACTTCTGTGAGCTGAGGAAAATATTTTAAAACAACAGTTTTAGTTTTGGGTCTATTTGAATGGTAGTGCATGAGCTTCCAAAGGAGATCAGATCCCATGCTTTGGATATTCCAAAGTATTTATAGAAGAGATGGTCGATCTTTTGTGATCTTTTCATAACCAGCCAAACTTTCAGCCTTAGAAAGAAGCTGATTCCTCAAGTGCTCCTTGTAGAACCTGGTTACTGTTCCTCCCTCTTCAAACACAGGCCAACCATAGCTCTAACACTTACAGCAATTCTAATCATGAAGGAAATGTAGCCTCCGTTTTGTGAACGCTGGAGGCCAGGAACTCTGTCCATCTTGCTGCAAATCATTGTAACTGACATTTTAGAGAATGGTGTTATGAAAAAAAAAATCCTCCTATTATTTCAAGGCTGTTAAGCTGCTGCTAATTAAGAAAAGTCCTATTAAATAATCAACTACTTTATGAACAGAAAGTACCAAAACACCTTCTGTTTTCTAATAATGTAACCTCTCTTTCTTTCTGAATCCAAACCCATCAAAATGTTTACAGCATAGATTCCTGCATCTGGGCAGACTGAATCTGATGACCGTTACCAAATGATTGTTGTCACTAACAGAAGCATATGGGAGAACACTTTGCAACTCCTTTCTGGTGAAATATATTTTGGGTAAGATTTACTGCTGAAATGAACTGGCGCTATTCAGCTGAAGCTAGTGGAATGACTTTGATTCTTTCCAAGTGAGTCTCTGGCCCTCACTGCTTTATTTGCTTGCAGATTATTCCTTCTGCTTTACTGCAATCACTTCAGAACAAAAGGCAGTGGAAAATCCTTAATTACCAGACATGATTTCAATTCAGACATGTTTCTGGATAAGATTTTGTGTGATGCCTCTTAAGAGGGATGCCAATAGAGGCTGCAGTGCAGAAGGAGGTACCTTGAAGGTGACTTTGAGCTACCATTGCACCTTAATTGTCATTACAGAGTTCTGGGGGGCTTATAGAGAGCCCAGAGATACTTTGGTATCTCTGTCTCTATCAAACCACATAAAATAAAAGTCAGTCTCCTGCCTGTATGTCAGAGAGAGCACAGCCCTGAATTTCCCTTGAAATGCATGTTGCAGCCTAACACTTGCATGACATCCTCTTTGCTATCCCTGCCCCAAATGCATATATCAGCAGTGCTATTCACAGCTAATTACATTAGGTAAATTGTTATTTGGAAATAATGATATTTGTGAATACATATGTATGAAGGTGCTTTGTCCTAGTTTGTGATCTGTGCTTAAGAAATAAAAGTTATTAAGACTGCAGAAGTACTAGCTACTGTAATTTACTTACTGGAATTATTTTCCATCCCTTATAATTGCTGAAGAGACCACGGCTGCCCTCCATCTGCGTAAAGGTCTTCATAAGAAAATGGGGAGCAGTAGGGAAACAGCATGGATTCTCCAAAGAATGCATTACTTTATTTATTTATTTCAAATGTCTTTCATGTCTTGGCTTTGTGCATCTTTTCCAAGAAGCAAATGCTTCACAGATGGAAAGAAGCAATTTTCAGTTGTAAAAATTCTAAACAGTTCAGGTGAAATGAAAAACAGAGCTTCCTGGAGACAAGCCATTATTTCTTCCCCCAGCCTCACTTTGATTGTGAAAATATTCACCCACCTCCAGAATTCATAGCATGAAAAATGCCCTGCCTGGGTTTTAATCCATGTCTGAGGTATCACTGCAGGGTGGATGAGAAAGGAAGGCTCCTATTTCCACACAGACAACACACATCTGCTCTGATTTTCTGCAGGGTAGATCCACAGTATCCCTATAGAAAAATTTGAGGCTTACATAAACCAAATCTATATTGGTATAAGTTATTTCCTAGAGAGATCTCTACTATTTTATTATGAGGAAGACACACCAATTTGTCCAGTGATTCTCTCTTTCAGACAATCTACACGGCTAGGCAGTGAAATACACTAGCAGGAAAAAAAAAATCATAGGTTATCTGTGATACGGAGTAATGAGCTTGTATCTATATGCCTCCTGCCGGTAAAAGTTTTAGAATCTAGTGCAGATCAGATCAGATTAACAAAGAGTTTTAACAGCTACTCTGAGAACTTTTGAATATCATTCATTGTATAGGAGGCACTTAAATTCTCCTCCATAGTTCCCATAGGAAGCTTAACTCATCGTTCAGGGTTTCCACTTTGGAGCCAGACACTTGGAGACATAAACTTTTTGACCTGTCCTTTGTGGACTGAAGCCCTTGATCAGACAAAAAAGCATTTTCCCCTTACAGTAGGGAGCTGTGGGTGTGCAGACTGCCCAATTCTGAGGAGGGGAACAAGCACAGGGGACTGGAGCTTCTTCTGAGGAACGGGGGATTTCAGTCCCTGTGCTCCATAGCACCATGCACAGTCAAGATCATGGATTGAAGGCAATACAGCAAAAGGTCTGTAGTTTTTAAGTAAGCTGCCGCAGTGCCTGTGGGAATGCTGCTATGGAACATGCCAACATATAGTACTTAGCTGCTTGCTTAGATTGGATTTTGCAATGGATTTTGTAACACATATTTGACAAGTATGCAGTGAAGAACTTTGAAGGAACCAGCAAAAACGTGCAGCAGTGGGTGCTAAATCAGGATCGAGGTGTATAATCCAGACTTATCTGTTATACGCGCTGGGTGATTCCCTGAAAAAATGTTGAGTTGCACAGGAAATGTCTGGTTACTTGTGTAACTGTTTGCAAGATACACAACTCATCGGGCTCTGACTGTTAAGTCTTATGACAATAATGCATTTACTTCCAGACATGTTCAATTGCATATCTGATACACATCCTGCCCAGCCAAAATGACTTGCTAGTGATTTATTTTGAATATCTAGCCTTTACCATATGACATCACCTCCTTAACTTGATGAAAAAAAGATTTAGGCGGAATTCTTCCCATTAAAAATAATGGGGCAATGGTTTCTTGATGCCAATACTTACTGATATCAAAGCAAAATATTGTCTTGGTTATTTGTGTTAATTTAGCACAAACAGTACACAAAGCACAGTGTACAAAACAATATGTTCTTTCTTCCAACCCAGCTCATCACTTAGTAATTACTATATGATTTGAACTGAAACAGAGGCATGATTCAGTAAGTCTTTATAGAAATCATTTAAAGGTTTATTGTGATTATGATTATGATTATGATTGAGAGAAAGGTCATACAAGATGCATTCCTATATCTACTGTTATCCAAAACCCTTAAAGGATCAGATTATCCTTTACAGACCCAGATCTTTTGCTAAGATCTCCACGGAACAGATACACTACATATGTGCTTGCATGCATACATACATATGTGTGTATATATATATATATATATATGCATATATATAAAATAATCAAACATTAGTTAAAGCTGCTAGATCCCAGTTATATCTTCAAATTCAGGTGTTGTGTTTGTGTTGGATTTGGCTAAATTTTGAACAGTCCAACTAATGTATCTAAGTCCAGCAAAATATCCAAACCAGTATCAGAGAAAAATAATGTCAGAACAGATGTCCCCAAAATTGATTCTTTACTTCAGAGTGCAGATTTAAAGACATCTAGAGATTTGACTTAATTTCTGTAATTTCTCTCTTGTTTAGAAATTTACACTGAAAGTCAACTCAAAGACTATAAGCTCAGGTAAAATATCAAAGGAAAAAAAAACCATTTGAAGTAAGGAGAGCTGCATGAATACCTAGAAGACTTCATACAGAACTCTCCTGTCTTCAGCATACCAGGAAAACAAGACTAAAACTTGGTCCAAGATTTTTGACTGGGACTCTAGGACACATTTATATATGGTTGAATCTAAGCAATCTTTTGGAAAAACTGAGAAGGCATTTCTCTCAAACCTTTCTAATGTAACACACCTTGCTTATATTTCTCTAGTAGACCCTTACTTCAACCTACATCTACTGCTTTTGCCTTTGGTTTCTTTCTAACACTTCCTGCAAGAGCTTCGTTGCTCAGGGTGGTGTGCTGTAATGGGAAACATATTGTGCTAGTGGTGAACACATCAAAGCCAATCACTGACTTCGTTTGCACTTCACTAACTACAAACATGCCCAAACAATGCCAAGTACATCAAACACAAACTTTTGGCTATAGCTCATGCTTGTCATTTGTGACTGGTAGAAAAGAGAGAAGAAAATTTCTGTCCGATTACCACTAGATGGAGTAAAGCCAAAACTGTAGATTTAATAGTTTTAGGGTGGAAACCCATCCACTTCCTGTATCAATTTTTGACTAAACGAGCCTACAGTTAAAACCAAGCATGTGTGGATCTATATGGAGTGAAAAAGCCTCATTTAGCATGCCATATTGATTTTTTAACTAGGGTTCACTCGGTGTATTTGTAGCATATGAACTTAAAGCTGGTTCATTTTTATAATCCAAAGGAATATTTACCTTGGTTGTCTCCCAGCATCCAATTTAGATGAGTAAAGAAGAAGCCTAAAATATATAGGGAGTCACTATGCTGTGACCATGTGGGTACATAGGTTCTTTGTTTTGGTGTCTAATATTGATGGTGGCAACACCCTTGAAATAGTTTACAGATATTCTATATTTCCTGTGGACACCTTTTCGATATTTTCTGTTAATAGAATATATATTCTATATTGTGGACATCTAAACTCTCATCCTCTATCCAACTAATTACATAATGATTATACATGAGCAACTCATAATGATTTGCAGCTTGAGGTGCTGCAAATGAGCACTTATATGGTTTTCACAGCACAGGTGAGACTCCCACATGTGTTCAGAACTTCCTCAGTTCTTTTTCCAACTATGAGAGTTTAAAAATTTCCTGAAATAAGCATCTGACAGTTAGACAACAGGGCTTCTGAAAACCTGCTCATATGGACATGTATTTTGAAAAATACACTGCAGGTAAGAAAATGCACACACCATTATTTTTGTAATTGTTACAGTCCTGCAACTACATGAAATTGTCGCCAAACAAAGTTTAAAGCTGCATGATAAACTGCTTTGATCAGTGTACTAATCTGCCTCTGTTTTAATCCTGAGAATCATTGTCTCCTGTTGTGTATTCTTTGGCAGAGAAGCATGCAATTCATTCATATTCTCACCTTTGATCCAGATTAGAATATAATCTTTAATAAATTTTTTATGATCATTCCTTCTAAAGCAGAAACTATGTCTGCTTCTCAGACTTTGAAGATCTGCTATCCAAATGAATGTCCTAATTCTTGCGGATCTTTTCTACCACTAATATCCTTTCAGATGAGACTGCTTGGATGTTACTTCTTTTGCACGAAATGAGGCTCATTTTTATTGTGCTTAGTGATGAAATGATTTAAGGAAATAGCTGGTTAGATATCCAAATATATCTCATCAATAATTTTTCAAAGAAAAATCTTGTTGAGGAATATTTCTGCTTGATGAATAATCTTGAATTATCTCCAGGAAGTTTTGAACAGATTCAGAAAAAAATAAAAACTTTGAAACATAACGATGTATTTATTTTAAATGTTCTGCTATGGCAGAACATTTTTTGACAGAAAAGGCAGTAAAGCTACTGTTTAAAACAAAACAAAAAATTATAAATGCCTTTTCTTTTAGCTAATCATTTGATTTTAAATACCATGTCATGTAGGATTTTATAACTGATTAGTGGAAATTAAAGTCAAAAAAAAAGTTGTCATTTTAGTGTAGACTATATAAGTTTGAAAGAAAAGCAGTCTTTCTACATTTGAGAATATTTCAGCCACTTCTATGGAGTGGTTCCTCAGGCCAATTGCTCATGCCGAATGTTGCACGAACATCCTTCAAGACTCTCAGGTAATGATCAGCGTTTAACGGCTCATGGAGTCTGAGCAGTGCAAGTAAGCTGATTTTTGCTGATGCAAGGAGGGTGTAAAGGGGTGAGCACCAGATGATTCCTATTGTAGACAGGAGAGGAAAGGAGCCTAACTGGCATGAAGAATGGAGGGAAACCAGTCAAGGTTTGTCCTTGATCCTATGGATGTTTCTAGGGGGATGGGGTCCAGTAAGGCTGCTTCCAGTCCAGGACCATGACAGCTTCCCATATCATAGCCCTTTCTTCAGCAAAACAGTAAAAACATCCATGTGAGTATGCTGGAGTGATGACACATGGAAAGTCTGTTCCCCGCTGCCCCGTTTCACCAGGGTGTCCCACCCAGGCCTAGTGCTAGCTCTGATATTGCCCAATAATTCATTCATGTTGCTCAATTCAGAAGGGCTGCACTAGAATTTAAAAGTTATTTAGGTGAAAAGCATATTTTCTGACACCAAAATACATTAATTTGTCAGCATTTTTTTTTCCTACTAAAACTGTGAAGAGATGAAGCTGGCCTATCATTCCAAACAGGAATTTGACCAGGATATCCTACTCCTAACATGCTACAGGATGTTATGGGCAGAAAATATGGTCATTTACCCTTCTCTGCTGATACCTTTATGACTGGTTTCTTTGATATCTTTGCTGGAATATTGGTTTAGTATCACATGATATGTACATCAGGTACTCATATCAATAGCTCTTGCAAGTATAGCAAAGAGTTTAGAGGCCTCATACTTGTCATTTAATAATCTCTAATCTTGTTTACTTGACAAAACTGGACACATATTAAAAATATATGGACTATCAACTCTACAGGAGTTAATTATTATTTTTAATTTAACAACTTGAGTATAGACATTAATATCCACATGCATTTCTAGTCTGAGCAGGTGGTGGCAAGGGGATCCATTACACCTAACTTCATTTTTCTAAAAATTAAGCACTAAATCTAAACTACTTCTCTAGCTCTTTCTCAGTTTGATGGAGAGAGAGGAGCATTTTCAGAATGTAAATTATTGCATTTGAAGAGATACGTAAGACTGTGTCATAAAGAACTCTCTAAAGATATTTTTTTCTTTCTGTCAATAATAAAAGACAGTCTAGATGACTAATTAAGAGTAACTAACTCATTGTGGGAAAGTTAAATTACGTCAAATGAATCTGGATAGTTATGCCTTAGCTTTAACATCTAATCAAAAATATTCCAATGAAGATTGAAAAGCTTTCTATCAGGAGTATAATTGTTCACTTGTGAACAATTTTAATTTTGTGAATTTATAAATAATCCTTTAAATATTAATGAGTGTATCTAAATACCCAAATATGTAGAACTACATTATACTAATTTGCATCAAGATAGCTTTTTTTGTGCCTTTCCTTCCTAACCTGTATTTTCATCTCTCCATAACATGGAAGTCATCGTTGCCTAAATACTCCATAGATGATCATAGTTTCTTGAATTATTGAACAAATAGCATTTGGAAACATATCATTTGCTCTTCATTGTATCTTGCTTGGCAATGCATATTGCTGTAGTGCATAAGGGATTTTAAAATTCAGGTACTTCCCGCTGTTCAGCTTATAAGCCTCAAGTCTCTGTATAACTTTGCAGCTGTGAAATACCATTTTGTTCTAAGGGCTGTAAAGAAAATCGCTCCCTTCTCCATCGCTCAGGCAGCACCACCAAGCAGAGGCGAGAAAGGCTCCTGCTGGGCCCGGTGCTGGCTGCACCTGAGGTCGGCGCGGAGCAAAGGGAGCCGCTGTGATTCGTGTAAACACGGCGTTTGCTCAGAACGTGTTTGTGTCTGGGAGCACAGGAGCTGATAGCGTGTGCCAGGGACAGACACAGCTCCCTCAGCTTACCTCACACTTGTGTCCTTGTCACCCAGACCTGTTATTCAGCCACCCAAGTACCAGGCTGTCTACCAGGCCTGTCCTTAGCTGAGAAAGAAAATTATGCCAATGAAAGTGATTATTATTTTTTTTTTTGATAGGGAGAAACGTCAGAAGGGGCTAGGATAAGATTAGCAAAACAATTTCCATTCCTGACCAAACACAAATTTAAACCTGGGTCACCAAAACGGCACTAGACCAAGCCATGTAGTTTTGAGTTTCCTGTTAATCCTTATTTCAAGGTAATGAAACTCAACTGTCAGCAAGAATACTGTGGCCAGCCCCAGTATCCACACCTTCAAAAGGATTTTGAGAAATTGGAAAGCATTCAGGAAACTGCTTGAGGAATGCTTTGAGAGCTCTTTAATCCAGCAGACAAAGGCATAACAAGATCCAGTACCACAAAGTTGTGTTTGAAATATTCAGAGTAGCAATAAGCGTTATGAGAATTACAAAGGCAGGGACATGTTAGCTTCTCCATTATCTCAAACTTTGGAATATAATTGTGTCATTTTGTAAAAAGATAAACCTCTGCTTAACCTAATTTATGGATTTAAGGCTGAAATTAGTAAAAATTCATCAGATTCCTTTTGGGCCTTTACAGTCTTTGAGTCAATGAAAGGGAAGTACTTAACTGTAAGCTTTATGTCTCATGTCTTCTCTTGTCCAATGTGCACACAACAGTTGGTACCATAATTTCATACCCAAAGGAAAACCTGAGTCAAGCTTTGGATGAATTATGAGAATTGTTTATTTCAAAATACATTTTGGGGTTCTTATCTATAGAAATCTATATTTTCTCATTTATTCTTGTAGTAGGAATATAATATATGATCAAAACTTTGTACTCATGACTTTGGAGTCATGAGATCAATATAATGTGCATTAGGAAGAAATTATGATGAGGGATTTTTTTTTTTTTTTGAGAAAGACACTCAAGAGTTTTTTTTTTCCTATGCTTATGTTGTATTCTTTTGCAGACCAGAAACTTATGGATTTTGTCTATATTTTGATTTGCTCAGCTATGTTTTCATTCAAGGACCTTATCATGAAGTACATTTGCAAATATTCCTTTTTTAATATATCTGATATTCTAATACAATGATTACACAACATTGTTTATGCTATCTGAGTGGATAAGTGGTCTGACATATTCGATGAAAAATCTTGCATGTTCAAATTCAGTGATGTTTGCTTGAGTAAAACATAATTGCTTAACAGGAAATGAATATGGAACAGTGCTTGAGCAAGAATGAAATTATTTAAAATCTTTAAAATATTTTCTCAGTATTTTGTAGCAATATAATGAATACACAGAGGATATGATACATCAGAGACTTCCAAAGTCCTATTATATGTAATTTTCCTGAAGGTATCTTGCCTATCTCCTATTTTTCCCTGTTGTTCCTGCTTCTGGTCTCTCAAATTAATCTTGTAATTGCCAAACCTTTCTATTACCTTTCCATTCCCAGAGCTTTCTTGGATTTTTCATGTGTCTCTTCATGCCTATTTCCCTCCCATGCTGACCACTACAGCTCCAGCTTATTTCATTCCAACAGACATTAGATTTATAAAAGCATATTTTTTGCGAAAAAGAAGAGGCATTGGTGCAAGTCACCTTGCTCTAGTTACGCTATGCAGTTCTGCTCATTGGCAGTACATTCCTCCAGAAAGCCAGGGCATCTGAATGGAGCAACAAAAAATTTGCTTCTTATACAATTTTAAGGAGGTAGAGATGGTATTGAAAACAGATCTGAAGATATGTTTATATACTCAGAAGATACACACACATACACACATATATATATATATATATACTGGTTTTTGTTGTTTATTTTTCTAATTATGTTATGTAGATCAATGCAAGTCAACAGTATGAATTATACCATTCCACTGCATACACTCATTTACAACAAGGAAGAGTCTCATATGATTGTTCAAGGAGAAAAATAGACCTAGGACTAGAAGAAGGGTAGCTATGGAGGTCTTGCCTTCGGACTATTAGCATGATTTTAGTGCTCTTCATTATCAAGAAAATTTCTCCCTATTGCTACCCAGGCTTATTTTCATATGGAAAGATGGATTGTTCAGATCCAGTATAGCATGGTATCAAAAGAAGAGAGAGTTGTGCACAGAAATGTTGCCATTTTTGATGTGCTAAATATCCCTGAATGTTTTGGAATTGAAAACCTTTGTGGTAAAAATACATGCACTGGAGAAAGGATGATGCTTTTCCACTTGTACTATAGAGCACTCATGACACCTGTAGACTCTGTAAAATAATAAATTATTCATCATAGAGCTGACTGCTTTGCTTCTGTATGGACAATTCCCTTCTTGTTCCCACATAATTTAAAATGGACTAAAATATATAGCATATTTTATGAATTATGGATATCGCAATGGACTTATTGCTGACTTAGGCTTGTGCATTCATTATGTCCTGATGAGCATCAGTTAGCCATACCATTATCTATAAATTCAGTATTTACTATCTGTTAGATATAGCTATGTGGAGCACGACAGCATCCCACCCTTTAATGTTTAATAGTCCGGCAATAATCCCATTCTGCCACTGATAAACTCTCTGCATAGTTTGCTTGAGAACTCATAAAGGTGACTTGCTCTTTGAAGGTAAATACATGTTTTCATTGATTCAGGTTCCAGTTCAGACTCATGAAGTGGCAAGTGGTGAGCAGTTCTCGTGGAAGCCAGGCCAGCTGAACCACTAACTACAGCTCATTGCAGCTCACTCCTGCAGTTCCATGTTCTTAGCATCTGTGACTTTAATCCAAAGTAAATAAGATTTTACCCCGCATGAAAGTGAAGTGACAGAGGAAGGGAAAGTGACAGAGCCCTTCAGGTGGAAGATTTTCTCTTAAGACTTATTTCATAGTTCTGCTCCCTTATCAATTTAAACTTTAAATTCAAACCGTTTGGGGAAAAGATATAATCAGATCAAAATCAAGAAACAGCTAGCTTCTCCGAAAAAGGAAAAGTCAAATCTCTATTTCTTCTTATTTGAAATCACGGTGTGTAAATATTCTCTCTATATATAGAAAGTAAATCATTGTCATTACGTACAATGCAGGATGTGGAATCATTTTGCTATGATTGACTAAACCAACTCATAGCTGGAAAAGATCTGTTATCTGAACTGAATAATAAAAAATAAAGAAGCTGAAAGAATGAAGAAAAAATGCATATAAATATATATATGTGTATATATATATATACACATCATATATGTATATATATCTTTCTAAAAGTTTAACTGGATAATTTAGTCAGAACTGGGCAGACATTATGTGACATCAGGAACAGAGTAAAGGCAAAAAATATCATCATATTCATGCAGTTGATGAATGATGTATTAACTGTGCACAAATTGTATAAAGCATGCCAGGCAGATTGACAAAATTTGGCAAAAATAATTCAATCCACAGAGTCAAATTATGCAATAAAAACAAACTAGTGCTACTCAAACTGGTACATTTCACTTAAAAATAAAGCGGAAATCTTCCTAGATTTCCAACCAATCATAGATTCCACTTGTTTTGGCCAAATTTTGGTCCCTTTCTAGCGCATGCAATACATGAGAATGTTTTCACAGTGATACAAATTTTGTTGTTATTCAGTTTTTCTGGGCACCCATCACATCCATTTATTTCCCAGGACTGTGATAAAAATATATTTTAAAAAAAATACCACAGAGGATGTAGACCAGCCATTATCTTTAAGATAAATAAATCTTTTTTTAAAAAAAAAAGATTTTCAATGATACTAACTTGTGTAGGAAACACATGATATTTTACAGGATATTGTGTGCACTGTCACCTCATTGCCTTCTTCAGTAGCAGTCTGATATTATTTCTCCATAACACTCAGCTGCTATGCTCATAATATGTTTGAAATATTGAAAGAGGACACTTCCTTTTTATTTAAACCAATGATTTCAGTGAAATGCTTGTGTATTTCCCAAAACATTCACTGTCAACTCTCAAAGTCCCCCAAAAGTCCCCAAACACTCATTATCAGTGAAATTATTCAAGTGTAATTCAAATATCTAATTCAGTTGCACCATGTGATGTTAATATACTTTTCCTTGTGTGCTGTATATATTAAATTGTTATCATATGTATTCCATACTAAACAAATCCCTCACAGAATTCTTGCCACTTAAAATCTGCTCTGTCATCAGATTGAACAGATTAGCATTATATTGATTTGTTTTGAGCATCTCTCACTTTTTTTTTTTTTGTTGTTGGGAGGAGTGTTTTTTTTTTTCAGTTTGCTTTGTGTTACTCATACATTTCCCACAGCCTGCTCACTCTAGTAGCAAACAGAAAATACCAGTTAGGTTTGAAGAAGATGTGGTCTCAATCATGGACAAATATGGGCTTCCTCAGCAGCAATAAGAACAGAAAACCCTAAACAGCACACACACAAAAAAACAGAACAAACAAAAAAAACCATAAAGCTTAGTTCATGAGATACACCAGCATGTTGTTTACTATATTTTTCTCTTCTTCATAGCTGTTATGACTTGAAGTCCACAAATGGGGTAAAAAAATATACATATTGATATGATATGATATTTTGGATGAGTATTTCCTCCTTTGGGACAGGTCGCAAGTAACTAGATTTCTTCCTCCTTCCATCCTAGGAAACTTCTGAACAATTTTGGAGATTTGAAACACCTCAAACTAAAGCAAGAAGTTGCAGCATAAGCTGTACGAGAATACAGTATGCTTAGCCAGGTTATAGAACAGGTTTTGAGAAAACCGCAAGGAACTGAAAAACTAAGGAGGGGCAAGGAAATGTTAGAACCGATGCAGCTGGGGAAAAAAAAATATTCCCAAGATTTTTAAACTTTGTGTTTTACTTTTTCAATTGCATAAATTTGTTTAGGAGTAGAGGGAGCCGTCGCACAAAGAACACCACTTGTAAGGATCTCACTCAACACATTTCGTGAAGGAAATTAAGCAGGGACCTAGCTAATTACTCACAGTTCTTGGAAGAAGCGATATTGGCTCACTTCCTGGCTCCACACATATTGCCTTTATTAGTCGTTATACAGCAAGTGAATCATACATGACAGAGCCGGTCTGGCTCTAATATTCTGAGGTTATCTGGTCCTATTTAGTGAAGTTCCCTAGAGATCCAGATGTCCCCACAGCCTCTGTGACAGTGAAAAAGAAGCAGAACTAGTCTCAAATGGACTTCTGTTCTCCGCCACGCATCTCTCCTCTCTGGTTAGGTTGCCCCAGCGCAAGGAGAGGAAATGGATCTAGGTGGACTTTGACAAGTCACCTCATTTGTTCACTTCCTCCTGGATTTAGGCATGATCATGTGCACTTAAATCATTACAGCATCCTCAAAACAGGGTTAAAAAAAGCAGCCTCTGAGGTTAATATGGAGAAGTGAAATGAGACACTTCGTATAACTTGAGATTTGTTTATTCTTTTCATTGTTCCAAGGAAAAATCCAGATCCTCCCAATGTCAGAGATTGCATCAAACAAAAAACACAGGCCTGGCCATGTGTAACGCTCTGGCACTTTAGATCACTACTCTCACTAGAGATAAGCAAGTTCCAAAGCATTCTAGATGTCCATCTATTTTTGAGAATTCAAAGATTTTGTTAAATGTTCATGACTTAAGAAATCACAGCTTTAAAACTGGTAGTGAGAGGCTCAGTTTGTTTTTTTTGTCATGCCTTACTACTGTCACTTGCCAGTGAATGTTTACAGACTCACTCTGTCTCTGAAGACAGTGTCAGCATTAACGTCTCATACCTCTCCTCCCCTCAGTTTCTTTCTGTTCTTTGCTAGCTATGCCAAAAGCAATATGGCAACCTGTATCATTAAGGCCAAGTGGAAATCATCCTTCAGCTAGGAAAATATTCCAGTTAGGAGAAGTTCTGTGGAAACTCATCTTTTTCAGTCTGGTAAGCTGAATTTGTGAGCTTTCTGGAGAGTTTTCAAAGACAGGTGTGTGAGGAGAAAAACTCTGCTCCAAAAAAGCATACAGAAAAGAGGAGAGGAGGCTTTTAGATGTATAAAGTCTAAGTTAACGGAATATGTAGATTGACTCTGGGGGTCTGGATAGAGCTTAGCTCAAGTGAAATTGCACTGGGAAAGAAGTGGCAGAAGGTAATGACAGAGAAAGAAGCTAGCCGCTTATTTTCCTTTTATCTGTTAGCTTAAAGAAATGAATGTGAGTACACAAAGTAATTAATAATTGAGGTCATAATCAGGCAAGATTGGGAAAGATTCATTCACATGTGCTGTGAAATACAAAAATAGTATTGCTGATGGGAATAGTTTTACTAATATTAAAGAAGTTCATTACTTAGGGTTGGATGAAGTATTTACTGATGTCCAGGCCAGGATGTTGCCCTGTCTCAGCTAGAGACATATTTTAGAGCTGCTTTCGACAGCAGAGGTAAAACAGTGAAGAAACAGAATGCAAATTGCTACTTTCTGGAGCACTTTTCTGGCTTGAATCCACAATGTTAGAAAGAAGTACAAATTAAAAAACAGGTGCAGTATGTCTAAAGGCATTTAGGTGCCTAACTGTCTCTACAAACAGTATGAGCTTCTGAGGAACTTGGCAAGTGCAATAAATCTTAAAAGGACATGACATTCTTATGCATACCAGCTCTTAAACCACCACCAAATATTAAAGGATATGGTTAAAATAGCTGCTCTGATCTATTCCAGAGGTGGCTGAATTATCATGCAGATAAGCTATATGCCAAACTCCCTGCGTCAGCAGTGTGAGATTACATATTATAACTCACATTTAGCAAGGTGGTTTTAAGGAGTGTTATTCAGGGACCCGCAGCTGGGAATGTTTACACACAGGGACGATAGCTGGGGTGGGGGCAGCCACCGAGACCGAGGAAACTCAAAGTCAGGAGCCAGTCAGTCAGTCAGTCGGTCAGTCACCAGAGTCAGACCAGCCAAAGGCTCCAGATGAGAGTGTGATCATGAAAAAGCTGAAATGAAGGCTACCCCAAACCAAAGGGCAAAGCAAGAAGAGCATCCAGAAATCCGTCTGTGCTACAAGGCAACGCCCTGGATAAAGACAAGCCAAGACTACTAAAAGATAAAGCAGGTTAGTCAAGAGGTAGGAGCAAGGTAAGGGATTTAGACCAAATGGGATGCAAGGCAATGAAAACAATTTGTGGAGTTGCTTCCTGTACCTGAAATCAGAAAAAAAAAGAGCAGCCTCAGCTAGCCCTCAGCTAGCCAGGCTTATCAGGACACAGGCCTCACGGGTAGCATTTCAGCTCAGTTCCTGTCGACAGTGCCTTGATAGCTTAGTCAGGATCTGAGAGAGGATGTGACGTGTCTAAATTGAAGCATGTGATCAGTTTTATTCATTTGGTGTATATATATATAATTATTTATTTATTATATTATATTTATATGATTTGCATGTTATATTTATATAAATTACATGAAGGAAAAATGTGCATAGTGGAATCAATAGACTCTCAAGTTTCTTTTACTCCATCTTATGAAATGTATGAGGTTCTGGGAGAGGAAAGTGGTCGGGGTATGTGATGAAGAAAGGCAGCATCTCACAGCACTCCTTGGCTGCAGCACTAGGTTACAGTCCTTGCTCTCCAAGCTCTCCTGCCAGATGTGCTCACAGATCCAGCCAATCTCTGTTCAGGGCCACAAAGCTTACTCTTTCTGTAAGAGCGGTGACAGAGAGCTAGACCTTGCTGTGAAGGAGATGGGCAGCAGTTGCTTGAGTTTCATCTCAGCATGAGACATAACAGGTCTGTAAATATGGATAACATTCATTCCTGAAATGTGGCCACATCAGAAGCAGACTGTAGCTATGAAACTGTGCACAGATTAAAAGTAGGTGTATGCTTCAACAGCTTGCTGATTTGCAGGCTTCGTAATTGTCAGGGGACGTTAGAAGGCTACGCCATTAGCTTAACTCAGGCATACAGTAGAAGTCAGGCAATCACACTGTAGGAATGTGTGGGAATATCAGTATAAATGTGCTTTACTCAGATGTCTCTAGTCCATTATAGGTGCAGGAGTAAGGAAGTCTGCTTCAGGACACTTTACACAAGCTGCTGCTATCCGCAGTGTGAAACGCTTTGCTTTTAAAAATCCAAACAAACTCCACACAGCTATGTAAAGTAATTATTATGGCTTAAAATCATGGTGTAGACCAGTGCAAAGAATAACAGGCTATATATTTTCAATGTCAGTTCAACATCTTTGGCAGTTCTCAGTAATTAAACTGTAAAGAAATAAAAGTGATTTTGGATCCAAAATGTTATAATTAGCCCAACTACTAGAAACGTGAGAGGAATACATGTGAACAAGAAGCATTGATAATTGATCAAATGCAAAATAAAAGTTTTCTCTTTTAAAAATAAGACATGTGATGAGAAAACAAAAAATATTTATGAAGTCAAACGACTTTTAAATCTTTAAATTCCCCACATACCTTCTAGGATTATAGTAACCTGTGGAAGGTCATTATAGTTATAAAAGAAAAGATTAAATAAGCACTTAAGCAGACATAAATAAAACAGACAGGTTAAAAGCTATTAAATTGAACAAGACTAGAGGGAAACCTAATCAGCGCTATAAAGGAATCCAAACTAAAGCAGAAGGAAGCCAACACAATGTTGGGAATGGATAAGAGGATGTAGCAGTTTTGGAAGTAAAATGTTGTGTGAAGTCCCAAGTCATTTTACTGCACTGAGAGTTCTTGGCTTCTGAGGAAAAGCGCACAAAATTCACTGCGGTAAAACTGTTATAGGAAGCTCAAAATTTTTCCCTCAATTCCTGCTCCCCTTTCCCCTCCCCCATCCCACACCCACACACAAAGCAGGGAATAAAAGTTGCGTGGAGCTGATAAGGTAGGGAGTATGGATGAAAACTAGTAACTTGAAGGACGCCTAAGGGAACAACCTGCCACCTGGCTTGATTCAACAACTGCTCAACTGAAGAGTGGGACACAGCGAGGGCATGGCTAGGCTCCGTGGATTACGAACGCGCAGAAAGAAATAGTGTCTGGAATGGAGTCAGGGAGGTCATGGAGATGCACTTGTTGTTGTGTCTGTGCTAGAAGTGCAGCTTGGTTTCCAAGCTTAAAGGTTCACTTCTCTGAGGGAAAAACAAGTAGACAGTATGTGAAGGAAAAATAAATAATAAAAGGAAACATGGTTATATTTTGTCAGTTTTGTGTTCCAGGGATGCAGCTCCTCTGAATTCACCAAGGGACAAAATCAGTGATAAAGCTGGTAAAATGAAGGATGGATTACACCCCAAGTGTGGATATTTCTAAATAACTCTGCTTTATCATTATTATTATTTAATTTTATTTCTCAATGAACAAAAAATAAACAGGAACATTTTGTTAAAGGGATCTCTATGCTCAAAAGACACGAAAAAGTACACATGCTTTCTACAAAATGAAAAAATACTGTCTGATTGTATGAACGAAAGTAAAATGTTATGGAGGTTAGCATTTAAAAATGTACATGCTGGTACCATGCAAAGGTATCTCAGCAACTCTATTCTCCGTGTTTCAAGTACTGCAACCTCCAAAATTTGTGTAAGTGTTGTCTTTTAATGACAACTGATGTACCTGCCATTAGGGAGGCATAGACAACACCTAATTCAACAGCATCAATCAAACGCAGGTCACCACATTCATTAAGGGTGCATCTGTCACAACCGATCATTTTGTTCTCCCCGATTTTAATATGCAATTTTGCCAACATGTTTACTGGAAGTATTATAACATCTTCCTGCACTGAGAAAACCCAAAAGGCCTATTTATCTGGTTCAACTGTATGCTTGTTCAAACACAGTGTTACATGAAAAGCAGAAGATTGACATTTCCCCCAGAAGACAGGTCTAGGATTTGACTTCTGAGTGGAGCAAATCCGTGGGTGAGGAAGAGTGCTTTTCTACAAGCCCCCTAAGTCATCCTGAGCAAAATGCCTTGCATCTGCAAGGATGCACCAAGGGGAACCATCAGTCACAATTGCTGTGCTTTAATAACACTAGACTCAGGAAAAGCAGGCTTAGCATCCTGATCTTATTTTCTGTGCACGCTGGGATTTGATGTGCGTTTAGGAAAAGTAGGCTAGGAACCCAAACAGCGCGAGGAAATCAAAGCAGCCTTGGGCAAAGAGCGCTTCGTCCAGCCCCAGACTGAGCCCTCAGGTGATCGGGCTCCGCGTGCATTCAGCATTAAAGAAACCGCCCGGGGGACGAGCGCACCCGGGGGACGAGCGCACCCGGGGGACGAGCGCACCCGCACGCCGGGCGCGCCAGGCTGCGGCTCCCGCGGCCGCGGCGGCTGCGCGGGGGGTGCGCGCGGCGCCCGGGCCAGGACGAGGAGGACGAGGACGAGGAGGACGAGGGTGCCCCGCGGGCGCCTCGGGATTGGCCGCGTGGCCGCGCGGGGGGCCGGGCCCACGCTGCCCCCCGGCCCGTACATCTGCGGCGGCGGCGGCGGGCGCGGGAGGCGGCCGGGGCGCCTCTCCGTGCAGCGGAGCCGCCCGCTCTGCCGCCCGCTGCCCGCGGCTGCTGCGCCGCTCTCGCCGCCGGGCCCGGCGCTGCCGCCGCCGCCGCCACCGCCGCCTATGGGCACCCGCCGGGCCGAGCACGGGCTCCGCGCGGCCGCCCCCAGCAGCCGCCCGCGGCCCCGCGCCGCCCCCGCGCAGCGCTGAGCGCACGGCCGGAGCGGGCTGAGGCTGCCCCGACTCGCAGGTACGCGGCGCGGCTCGGCTCGGGAAGGGACGGGAAGGGAAGGGAGCATCCCGCGGCACTGACAGCCCCGGCCGCCCCTCCACGTGCGGGCGGCGGCTCCCGGGCGGCTGCCCCGCGACGGGGGGACGGCAGGGGAAGGGGGGAAAAAGGGAAAGCGCACCCGCAAACGCCGTGTCTGGGAGCTGTGCCCCTTTGTACCTTTCTTTCTTTGCTTTGGGTTAATGATGGCTCGTGATTATGAAAGCGCGCGAGGGAGCCGCTCCAAGAGCAAAGAGCGTTGCTTTAAGTCACGAATTGGGGATGTGTGTATCTACATGTGCATATATATGTACACATACACTGTTCTCCCCCAGGTAAGGATTGTAGTGCTACAGACATGTCTTCCTCCAAGGCGCTCCCGCTTGGCTTTCCGCTGCAGCTAGCGTAATGTTGTTTGCACTTTCGCAGATCTTGCGGAATTGGAGTCACAGGTCTTCTGAAAAAAAAAAAAAAAAAAAAAAAACTGCAGTGGCATTTGTTGGCTGAGCAGATCTTATTTTTAGCATGCTATTGTGAAAGCGGTTATATAACTTTCGGTGGATTTTTGAGGGCAAAATTAGCAGCTCGTAACAAGTTAAACCTCTCATTTTCAGAGAGAGGAGGAATAAGGAAAGCCCAGTGAGAAGAGGCGGGTGAACTTCAGCCCTCAGAAATTCCTCTGGCAGGCATCCCCACAAGGGAAAGCTGCAGGTTAAGGATCCGCACGGTCCTCGTGAGAACCGTGTAGCAGCAGGTGCAGGAGCGAGCAGCGCCTGCCCAGAGCCCTAATTAGCAGGGTGTTTATCAGGCCGCTTCAAGGCTATTTCTTACTAAACCAACATCACTTTGGGCTTTTTGCTTCTCACCACTGCGGATACAATACAGGTACTGTGTTTCCTTAGGGGATTTATTTCTTGCTTCAACTCCAACAAGTACATACCATCTGAAAGATTTATTTAGAATACCTGTTTTATTTTACTGTTTTATCACTTGCTAAGCTTGGTGCATGGTTTTCAGCCTGGCTTTTCCTCATCTCTTTTCCAAATGTTAAAATTAAGGAGAAATAACAACGCTCTAAGATTGTAAAGCAGAGCTCGGAGAGAATGATTTAATAGCAGGAAGGTGCAGCAATCTGCTCATTACTGAGAGTTCGGGCATCAGGGTTCTCTCTCAGTGCTCAAGGCTTTAAGAAAGTGGCCTGCTTTTCTTGCATGACCCTCATGAAGCAAAGTGCCACTGTCCAAGAGGTGCAGTTAAATCCTAAATCCTAAAAGTCTGTGCATGGTGAGGCTGAAGCGAGTGGAGGTGTTTGTTAAACTTCTGTCAGTGAAATCCGCCTGCCCAGTTTCTCGCTCATCCCTGCATGTCTTGCAAAGCTTGGTCACCTGGAGAGAAGGTATGTTTGATAACAGTCTTCTGTTGCAGGATGCCAGGTATGTGACATGGGCTCGTACTCGCGTCTGTAGGATCTCTAAAAGGGTGGCACATTAAGATCCATTAACCTCGTTGTTTTAATGGATTCATTTAGTGATATGTTTGCCTTTCATTTGTCTTCTAAATAGACTATGGTCATGAAACTTTACTTTTAATGTGGAATAGAACAAAGGCATGTCATGCTGCAGATTTAAGTAGGGGGGATTTTTTTGTTGCTCTTTCCATGATGTCAGATGAAGGTAAACGTTAATCTGAAATGCTAGCTGTATCTATATAAAATCCATCCTTTTGAAACTGTTTGGTTTCTGTCACCATTTGCCAATGCCTATGACAGTATAAATCAGGTAGATCTAGATCATCTTCTTCTGTAATAAATAGTTTGTCCTATTTCGGTTTTATTTGATAGATTTATTAGTGGGCAAATTCCAATTTACCATTGTCTGATGCTCGAATTAGAATCATTCTGATGTAAATTAGTAGGTAATTGTATAGTACTATGAACTTGAGGAGTCACTGTAGATCTAAAGAGTTTCTTCAAGAACAACACAAAAAGCTCTTTCGCTTTACTGTCATAGATGCTCTTTGGACTGCTTATCCGTTTATATTAATGTTGTGATTCATATCGGTAGTGCATTTTTAAAGTCCCTGTTATTCCAGCTTATTGTCCATCTTGCATATATCTCATAGTGGTCCAGCTGGATTCCTTTAGGATGAATCTGACCTGGAAGATGTACTTGAGTCATTGCTAGAAATTCAATGGACTAGAACTAGTCTGAAGTAAAACCCTGTAAATTGCATTTAGCATTGACATAGTCTTCAGTACTTAATATTTTGCTCTATTTGCTTTGATTGGGTTCTGCTACTTTCTAGCATAGACATAGCCAATTTGCAGTTTGCCAATTTGCCCCGTGCAGTTTGAAGCTGATTCTTTTTGTCTTTTCAAGGGGTCATGGCAGTTCCCTGCTCCTTGCTCCATTGCTTCTATGTTTTCTGGTGAAGATGTATAAGCCTTCTGATTAAGATGTATAAGCTTCTAGCTCAGCAAGAGCACGGCTCTGCAGCAAACTGCAGCCGGGCTAGTTTTGCATGCACACCCTGAGCTCTCCCCAGTTCTAAAGATGACCTCCAATCATCAGTTTTTTATTTCCTTATTGCCTGGCATGATATGACAGACTACTTTTTGAGCAAGAACTTTGAGTAGCGGAGCCTGGTGCTTGACTGGTGAACGTGAGCACGGCAGCTGCGTTTAGAAACAGGCGACTGATGTTTCTCTGTTTCTGTTTGTGTGTCATTGGCTGCAGCCCTGGTGTGTAGAAGGTTCACAAGGCTCTGTTTATGCTCCTCATTTCATTTGGGAGTGGTGAAAAATGTTGGCTTGAGACGCAGAAGCTGTCATTTGGAAATGTGTATTCTGGCTGCCTACATTTCCCAGGCTGCACCGTTAGTCGCCCTTTGCGCAAGGTGCCGGGTGCTGCTGCTCCCTGGGTCCCAAAATGCCATGGGAAAGAGCCTGGCCAGAGTCCAGCTGCCACAGGCAAGTGGTCATGTGTGGTGTCCAAGCAGATGTTTGAAAACATCCACTCAAAATATATATAAAAAATGCCAAAACAATGCTCAATAGTTTTGGGTGGGTTTTCTTTTTCTCTGCTTTTTTTTTTTTTCTCCAGTTTTTACTGCAAGTTGGAAAATCTTCACTTCTATGAGTGTTTGGTGATTTCACTGATTTTCTGAGCTTTTTTCCCCCTTTGTTTGCTTTGTGACAATTATTTTAAATAGAAAAAGATTTTGTTATTTATAAACATTCTCTTTTGTATGAAAACATTTCCAACTAGAAAATGCATTTTTGGAGTAAACGTGGATCCAATTCTTCCTACTCAGTGACAGAAGATGGTTGTCATTGCTGCAAAAAAGAGACTATAGTGTCTGAAGTGTCAACATTTCAGTTTTACACACATGTCCCTAGGAAATATGATGGAAATCATAGAGTTGTTTGTGTGAATAATACAAAGGTACTCCGTGTTCTGGATCACCGGGAATGCTTCAAGGCTGCTTGGAGAATGTAGGAAAAAAATAGTACTGGTCAAAACAATAGGAACTGAATATAATGGAGCTTCTCCCTCACAGATGACTGTTTCTGTGACAAGAGATTGTCCGCTCCAAACTTCATTCCCGTGCGCAGCCACCTTGTGGCATGAAGTTTATCCACTTTATAAGATCATTTTTGCAGCTCAGTTAGGAAAGGAGATGAGACCATAAGAATCTGTCCTGCGCCAGGACTTCGAAGAGTAGAACCATCTATGTTGCAGTATCACATGTGATAAAATCATGGAAACTGCAGTTGTAAACTGCCTTTGTAAAAAAGCAGGGTTTTTTTTTCCCCCCTGGGCATAGCTATGATTTTTTTTTTTAATAGATTTTTTTTTCTTTTTTTTTTTCCCTGCTGTTGTTGCAGTCTACATAACGCCTGTCAGAGTGGCACATTTTAGGTTAGTTAGGAAACAAAGAGAGATTTACTCAGGTCAGTGTTTCATAGAGGCCACATACTTCTATATAGTATTAGTTACTCTGAATATACTTGTGCATAGGAATATGAATGTTACTGTCTTTACTACAAGCTTCTTCATAGAAACAAAAGAGTATTTTTTTTTCTCTCATTCCAGACATTTTTTGACGTCATTGTTGTACGGAAATAAGGATTTGAAGAACCTGTCATTTGCAATGAAAATAAGAGGAAATTAAAATCATGATACATCCAAGTACAAAAAGTCTCATAAATATTACATTTCTGCTTATGTTGTGTTAAGGGAGCAGGAGAACTGAAATGCACTATGAAAGGAAAATATGTTATTTACTCTCCAAATTTCACTTTGGAAACAATTTTTATTGAGTGCGATGGAGAATGCACAAATATAACATCAGACTATAGATTTAACAGCAGTAAATCCTAAAAATTGCTTACATTTTTAACTTTTTCTAAAACTTTAATATAGCTTTTGTACAAGTCATGCAGAATGGATCATTTACTCTGTCTTGTGCAAACACTTGTTAGAGTTGGAAAGGCACATTGAGCTGGTGCTACAAGTGGACTAGATGCCTTTCTTCATTTGTATGTAGCTGTATTACATATTACAGCAATGTGTAGTCTCTATTATTATGCTTAAGTGTTATTATGATAGCACTTAATAACCTGCTATTCTAAAATAATGCTAATAGAACAATAAACAGCATTGTTTTGTTTTGTTTTTTTTTTGAAAAAAGCATGATCATTTATGGCAAGAAACAGCATTTTTATCCTAGTGCAAATCCTTGGACCTAATCTCATTTTCAGCAAGACCAGGGCACTAGTCTGGTTTAGAGTCGAGCAAAATCCTGCCCATAAATCTGGCCATTCTCCAGACTGATAAAATCTGGGAAGTAGTCTTTTAAAGAATTGTGGGAATGATTGGAATAGAGGTGTTATTAGGCCTCCTATCCAAAGAGAAAACATCCCAGCTCTCAAGCATGAGACATCCTTGTTGTAAGCAAACCATCCATCTGTGGTTTGTTGTTTTCTGTTCCAACAGCATTTGGAGCAAGTTCCTCAGAGAAATAAGAGGTTGACAGGAAAGGAAATACATGAACTGGTGCTGTGTTGCTTTTGCACGTACTGGGTACATCAAGTAAAGTTCCCTGATGAAGGAGTGATGGCTACTGCTTATGTTTAGGTTTTAACTTGCACCCTGTCTTTCAGATTCCTACGCACAACAGCCTTATAGTAAGCACATTTCTTGATTTTGCTCTATATTCTTCATTAATAGAGTCAATAGAAATTTTCCCCAAGACTTCAGTAAGAACAGCTCTCGTTCAGATCAAGAGTGAACACTGAAAAGCAAAGCAAACTCTATGCACCTTAGATTCGGTGTAGGCAGGAAAAGCCTGTTATCTATGTCGCTGATGTTTCTGTTCCTTACTAATGCTGATCCTTGACTGAAGTCATAGTACAGAACTATGTGTAACTGAAGATGCAAATATCACTTAAACTGATTATTGGAAAAAATATTATTTTATTCAAAAATCATAGAAAAAAAGATCAGAATAGCAATGACATATGTTACTTTGCTGTATGTAATGATTCTTTCTCTGCAGGATCCCTGAAACAGCTATGTGCAATGCATAGAGGTGGAAGCTGAATTAGTTTCTGTGACCTTAAGCTTTGAGGTTTCCAAAGTCCCCTGTGCCAGTTATATGAAGTTATTCAACTAATAATGCACAATCTAGGTTATTAATTTGTGTAATAGCAAAATAAATCTCACCTTTGTAAACTAGAAATTCCTTCCAAGTGAAGAGAGGCTTTAAGTACAGATTGTACTACAATAAATCTAATTTGGTTTTCTTTATCTGCTTTTGTTTATTTTTTTCAAGTCCTCTGCACTTGATGTTCTTTCTTCTTGAAGGAGCTCTGAAAAAAAAAATATTGCAAGCCGCAGCCTATTGTTTTCAGAATATTATGTCCAAAATGCCAGTTACTTTATCCTTCAACTCAGGTAGACTGCTTCCAACTATAAAAAAAAATTAATATCAGTATTTCAATAGCTGCCTTTAAAAGTATAATGCATGCAAACACTATTTTGAGTACTTATCAGAAATTGCCAGTCTCTTCATAAAAATAACCTTTTTTTCCTTTAGTTTATACTCTAAAAAATTAAAGTTCCTTTGGAAACAAGTTTGTTGTGCCATTCCAACTTGAGCCTAGTTCTTTTCTGGACATCTCTAAGGTTTCCTTAAATGAAGAATATGATATTACATGAAGAATGTTATTTTTGTTAGCCAGAGAGCTGTACTATGTTTACTATAATAGGATTAAGGGAAATTTGAAAGTCAATGCTAGCTTAGTGGGAAATTGATAAATACATGTTGTACTTGCAGGAACATTCTGCCCAGTAGTATTAGGAAATTTATCACACTATTTATTTAGCAGTTCAGGCTTTATCTGACAAAAACAGATTTGTTGTCCATTTAAAACTATGCCAGACTTTTTAAAGGCTTTACAATATAGATGTGATTTGCAGAATCTGAACTATTATCCTGGCATAGACATCTTGTCCCATAGAATTGTGACTCTAATACCATAGATTCTCAAAATAATGGCTCTGCAGCTTATGGATCCTGTTGCTTTCCAAAGTCTGTGGTTTGATTCTTGGCACTTTTGGTTAGATAAAGTATTATAGCCACAGTCATAAAGAGTGATTTTTCAGAATCAGTGCAACCTAGACTAGGGTGTAGCTCCTTGGAAGACTTATTCTGGAAGAGGCTGAAACAGCAATATCTCTGGATCCATATCTGGTATTGGCAGGCTCTTCGTTAGAAGTGATGGCAGTCCAGTCTTGTAGTTACTAATGTTTGTTTATTTGTGCCACAGCCAATGTCTGAGCTAGAGAGTGAATGCTAGAGAAAGAAAAGGCCACAGGCATAATTTTCCATTCCTAAATGCATGTTAAAAGATCATCAGATATCTGCCTTTTTACATGGACAGAAATGCTGCACATGAGTAAAACGGACCAAAGTAACTTTCCGATGAGCTGTGTACAGGCAGTTATTTGGAAAATATTGGAGTACATAATTGCAGTGCACTATTGTAAATGTTTTCGCTGCCTTCACAATGGCAAACGTCCTGCAAAAGTGTGCAGCTTCTTGCAGCGTACTACTGAAAACCAGAAGAGGCCAGTAGCCAATTCCCAAAATGCAGGATGGAGCCACTACTGATTATAGAAACTACTACTGTGAGCTGTTCATGCTGGGTATACTAATAAAATTATCTGATGGAGACAATCAATCAGGCAAATTCGTTGACTTTCACCCTGCTAACCTACTCCTGATATCTAAATCTAAAGGAATCTTTCTAATCCCGTACAATAAATTTGTGCAGAGGAGGAGGACTAGTTTTAATAGTATCTTTCTTAATCTCTTAATAATATCTCTCCTGAGTTCCTTTTCTACCCAAACTAATGTTAAAATGTGTAGAATGTGTCACTGGAAATGACCTTTCTTGGGTACCTGAGTTGTCTTTTCATTATGGTCCATGACTCCCTATCACAATGGCCATAGTATGGTCCAGGGTGTGGTGGAGTTCTGGAACTACCAATCAGGATGGAAATTTTTGCTTAGGTTTTGCAGGTCTGCTCTGGTGATGACTGAACTGAAGGTGCATGGCTCAGAAGTCCTTAAAATATATATTTCTTTTCCTCAGGAGAGACTGTTGTGTACCCAACTACATCGGCAATCTGGACTTAAGGTCTCGGGAAACCTTAGTTCCACCAATCTGTGCTGGGCAACTTCATGTGCTCATTAAAGAAAGCTGTATCTCACCTTATCATTAGTTAAAACGGAATGCTGCCGATTTGAACTCTTCTGCTTAGCCTCATCCCCGAAGATAGGCTATAACCAAAGTGCTTGCGGTTTGTTCCCTTATATACAAATTGTAACTCAAGGCTGTGGCAAGTTGCCAGTTCATCTACTCTACTCGGATGCCAGCGTCATTTACTCATATAAATAACTGTATAGCAGTCAAACACGATTGACTTAAGCTGTTACTTTTTTGGAATGTGTAAAATATGGGCAGATTCTGAGGTGTTAATACAGTGGGTGATGCTTTTTTCCCCACGGTGAAATTTAGGTGTCTATGCTGAGAATATTAAAATGTATTTGTCACTACAGTTATCATGGATTTAGATTGATCTTTACTGTTTGTAGGAAAACACAAAATAATTCATAAAAAACCTAGCTTTTTAATTGTTATATTAGCATATGAATGACTAAATTTGTCGCAGTCAAAGGGAGACAATTTTTCAGTAAAAGTGAACTGTAATTTAGGATACTTGAGTTATTAAATTCCCAAAATCAGATTTTTTTCTCATTTTTTTCCTGAAAAATGCTACATTTGAAAAGAAGCTTGCTTTGCTATGTATCAGAGCATCAAAATCCACTGTAGCTTTTGAGCAAATAGATGCACAATATTAGTTGCTAACATATTGCTTCAGTCAAATAATAATGGTGGAATTTTGCGGTTGACAGTCATGTTTTGATTTTGCTTGTAAAAAAGACTTTGACTTCTGCCAAATTATAAGCTTTTCCTAAAGCTTCTGCAATGGCAGAATCATCTGATCACCAATTTCTCTAGCGTTTTAAAAGAACCATTCCAAACTCTTACAAGCAAGTGCTGCTCTTGAAAGTGAGTAGTGTTACTTGCTTGTGGTGCCGCTGGCTATGCCCACTGCTGACACCATGAAGATAAGTCTACACCTGCATTGAATGGATCATCCTGTGCTTGGCTCTCCTCATAGCGTACTAAGAGAAGACCAAGTTGCTTTCCTTGTGATAACGGGAAAGTCACCTGGCATGTCTAAAATTTTGCCCTCAAAACTGACTTGGACTGGCACAGACATTCCGTTGTGAATGTTGATATAAGTTTTCAAAACTCTGTTTGTTCTGTAATTGGCAATCCTTTCAAATACAGGACCTTGGTAAGGTATCTTGAAAACCCTGGTGTTGCTGGGTGGCATCTAGTAGTCTGGCTCATAAAATAGCCCAGTGTGGAATATGTTTGCATAAGATTGCTAGAGAAGAGACAGCTCAAAGTCTGGCATTCCCAAATTTCCTGACACTATAATTATTTAAATGCCACATTATGGGTTTTAAGACCTCTGCAGTTTGCAAATGCTGTTATTGCCATTTCATCTGTTAAGGGCTAAGGTGTTTCTATTGTATATAGACTTCTTATTAAATTGTGTTTTATATATATATATATATATTTATATTTATATGGATATATATGTTCTACATACTACTCATAGTTGTCCACAAACACATATACATATGAGTAGTATGTAAAATGATCCTACATATAGATGCAAAAAAAAAAGATGATTTATTTTACTCCAAAGCCTCTCAGCATGTGAATTCTATTGAAGATTTGCATGCACTGGATTAAATTAGTTCTTGTAGAGGGGAATACAACAGTGCATTACTTCAAGGCAGTGCATAAAATATTACGCTTTTTTAAAAGGGCACTGTTAATGGTGCCTACTACATAATACAGTCCTGCCCTTCATGTTTTGCCCTATTTTCATTATTACGTATTTCTGAACTAGTACATGCAAATCTCCTCCTTATGGTTTACATAAGGTCATGCTTATCTGTAAAGTGTATTTTTTTTTTATCTGAGTAAAAGAAGAGGACAACAGCTAATTGCATGTGCTCTTTTCTCAGTGCACTTTTCTCTTTTGAAGTAGCTTGTCTAACTCTCAGTACATGTATCCTGGGGAACTTTTGGTTGACATATGTTAATAGGTAACTTTCAAAACAGCTATGTAAATATTTAATACTTATAAATTACATGAGTTTTTAATTCTGTAATTATTCCATAGGGCTTCTAGGCTTTCTTGTAAATTTGTGTACGTAGAAAAATCAGATTTCATTGCAAGTTTAAGTGAAATAACCAGGGTACTTTGGGGTAGGGAGTTGCCCTATTAAAACTATCTTCACTAGAGATGGTTTAAAGAGTTGAAATTAACACTTCTGAACTTCATTCTTTAAGAGTCACCTTATTTATAGCAAGATAAATGCACTTTCAGCTTTAACTGCACAGAGCAGCAAAAACATTCTTTGGATAGCCTAAGTAATTTGAAATATATCCTCTCTTGAAAATCTCAGAGTATCTGTTCAAGAAGATTGGAAAATTAGGGGGTGTATACTTACAGCCTAAATTGCAGAATATACAACTACTACTTGCATATTTTTTCAGGACTCTTAATTCCCTTTAATTACATGGATTTTTGGAAACATTATAAACAATGTTTTCACAAAGTTTGTAGAAGAAATATCATGTCATACTAGAAATATATATGAGAACTTGGTAAGTGTATTCAATAGGAAATTTAAATCATTTAATGTTTTTACATAACAGGAAAAGAGGGAAATGCAAAAAGTGACAGATATGAAAAATCAGTTGAAATTTTCACTTAGCTTTACATACGGGGAAATATAAGTAAATACAAGTAATAAACAGTTTGGAATTTTACTTAAGCATGCTTTTTTTTTTAACTTGAGCATTTCTTTACCTTTTAAGAAACCTTTAGCTTTTAAAAGCTCTTTTTTTTTTTGTTATGTACTATTTACTTGCTCACTGGTTAAACATTTTTTTAAATGGAAAATGAACACACTTCCTAAGAAGCACTTACAAAATGTGTCTTTATAATGGGGTCTGTCTGTAAGCATAAAATCCCTAAGGACGTGACCCTTTTCTAGGGGCTTGCTACTGTTAGAACCATTCAGAAAATCAACTGGAATCTATTCCGAATCTATTCCTCCATCGGCGTGTGTGAGGGATCTTGCTTCTAACTGTTAATAGTTTTGAGTAACCTTTTCAAGTATTCCTTGCATGTCAGTTCTTGGCAGATAAACTTACTTACTTATTCCCTATTGGCTTATCTCTGAGGGATGATTTAGCTTTATCACTATTTAGTCATCTTCATCCTCACGCTATGTAGCCATGTCTGACCAAATCATTTTGTGGCATACAGCTATGTCTCCAGTGCAAAGTTGTAGCTGGAAATGTACACAGAAGGAATGTGCAACAGAAGACTGAGAGACAAAATTTGACGTATATTTTAGGCCATTTTCTTGTTCGCTGTGTTTGTTCATAGGATTAAGTTGTTTTGCACTACGCAAAAACTCACAAAGCAAACTCATCAAGAATCATTGCAAGACTGACGCTCTGTCTGGATCACTTTCTCGTATCAGCTTCTCAGTTACTTAAAATATGCCCATTAGTTCAATCATTAGTTCAATCTTGCATGTCTTTAACTTGAAGTAAAACCTTTACCATACATAACTTGACCAAAGTAGCCTTTTGCTTTTATTCTGGATATTGCAGCACCATCTCAGAGTAACTCATGAAGAATCTGAATGTATCTGGCACCTGGGGTGCTGCACAGGTTCGTTGAGGTATCCTTTGTGTTCTTTACTTCCACTGATTTTACTGTGAGGAAGATTGTTATATTCCTATATAAATAATCTAAATAATTCAATAGAGGTATTGCCATGGAGAATATTGATAATCCTAAAAGCGAAGTGACAAGTATAATGAATCCACAGAGGTGAGGCAAACATTTGCTGCCTTTGTGCTGTGAATGGAGAGAGTTTGGGAATTTTGTTTATGATGTATATTAATCAATATGCTGAGGTAAGGAATTATTAAACTTCAGAAAATATGGACAAAGTGTTTCTGCAATTCCACTTTTCATGAGTAGAAGCTGCCATAGAAGTGCTGAAAATAAAAAGACAGTTGAAAGTTTGAGAAGTGCTGCAGAATGCTTCTTAATACTCCCCTCTTCAGCACTGAGATATTCCTTCTGACAGGAAAAAAAGATGTGACTGATCATAGGGGATCACTAGTGGATGAGGGCTGAATGCATAGATTAAATTACTTTCTGGAACTAAAGGTGATAAAATCCTCAGAGCTATAAGAAGATGTAATTAGATCCAAAGTACAGCTAGACACATTTTACCCTCTCCCCACACCTGCTGCCAAATGGTCCCTGGTGCTGGTGGCCAGAATGTCACCGTTCGGAGCTGGTGAGCCTTTCAGGAGCCCTTGGGATTTCCCAGGTACTTCAAAGCTTTATACAAATTATAGTAAATCACTGAACCTGATTTTAGTACAAGATGGGAAACTACTGTATAGTGTCTTATTTTACAAGGCCAAAGTTTAATTGGGAACTGTGCACGCTAAGCAACACAGACACTGAGTTCTTCATTGATACTGCATTAGCATTGCATGAGGAGAGATTAGGATCAGACTGTCTTTGCTTAAATGATTTGTCTGGTACAGCCAACTGGCAGTAACTGGGTTCCTCCAGCCAAGGAATTATACCAAAAAAGACAGTGGTGTTATGAACCCTACAATTAATTCACACATTCTGGGAAAAATTCCATTAGCTTCAGAAAAACAGCTGCCAAAATTGCACCTACTGACTTCAGAAGGTCTGACATCTCTGAGCATAAATATTATAGGTCAGATCACAATTTTTTCAGACAAGTAGTATAAATCAATGGGGTATGTGGTGATTCTGATTACACTTCCATATTTTTGCTTTAGAAGATTTTGCAATCATGCAATAACAAAAATTACAGCATTTTAAGTTAGCTTCTTCCAATAACACTCATAGCCATTGAACTAATGACCAGTACAGAACATATCTGAGTTCTGGTGGGAGATTACAGTGAGAGAGATGTTAGTGCTGATGCTTTTAGCATAGTTTATTTTATATATATATAATATAAATTATATATATATATAATATGTCTTGAGGAATCCCAATTCTCATGTTCTAGTGTAGCACTGGGGTGGGGGAGGGAATGGAGTAGACCAAAAATGCCCAGCGCATATACATGTAGTTTTACAGAATCCATCTGAATTTCCTGAGTAATGAAGTGCTCAACTGATGATATTTTTGTGTATTTTTTTTTAAATAAGTGAAGCTTGTGATTTTATCAATGATATTTGTCTCAGAAGTAGCAAAGAGGAGGTAAAATGCCATGAACATTTTGGGGCACAGGGAATTTAGTGGTTGCAGATTATGTAGAGGGAAGTCCTTGTTTCTTTGCATCTTCTGTGCCCACAGAAAGTTTTATTACAAATCCTTCTTCCTCATAGCTCATTCTTCTACTCACAGTGGTCTTCAGTTAAGTTTTTATTACATCCAAATATCTAAGGTTTTTTGATAGCGCTGATGTCTAATTATTGAAGTCTCAGATTTCTTAGAAAGGCATGTAATAGGAGGTTCAACCAGTCTTGGATATAGGCTTGAGCCTGCTTAGCAGCTCTCCTAAATCACAAAACCAAGGCAGCAACAGAGACAGAGCAGTTGGGATTATGATTGGAACATATAACAGGACTCCCCAAAGTTTGCCCATGTTCAAAGGGGGACACTTGTTTGCTTCAGCGGCAGTTTTGGGGAGATACCTTCTAGTCACTGTTCAAGTATCTGCGCTGTTGGGATCTCAGGATTTCTGGAGCTCAGATTAGGACTAACTAGGCTTGATTTATTTTTCTTTATTTTCTATTTAGTTTTACATATTTTCTAACTGTTTGTGTATTTTTAATGACAGTACTTTTCTTGTCAACTTGACCGGTGCAAAATGTCAGTACCTCTGCCTGAAGACACATCCTGCATTGCGTGGTTTAAATTATTACACATTATTAAACTGCAAAGCTGTGTTCTAGGGAGTATCATGGAGTAAAATTGTTGGCTCCATTGAAGTAAAAGATTATTTTTGTGCTTACTTTAATGACCAGTATTTGTGAATATAAATACTTTGAAATCAAGTTTAATGAATATTAACCACAAAAGTCTTGTAGGTCTGCAGGACATTATACCATTTAAGGGAAGGTATACGCTTGAAGACCAAAAAAAGATATATAGAGAGATATATTTATATAGAGAGAGATATAATTCAGGAGAATATTTGCAGAAAGTCTACCCTCTCTCTCTTTTTTTTCTGTGTTACTGGACAGAAAAAGATGTCTGGGACAGAGCTATGCAGTACTGCCTGGTGCATAAAGCATTGCAGGTTCTTTTATCCATTAAAATCTTCACTGTGCTGAACTATTTCAGGATTATGTCTTGTCTTAAATGTTTCCTTTAGGTTTGATCCTGCTGTAATTTCTTGGTAATGAGTGACACAAATTTTTATTAAATCTGAACATATATATTGACTTGTTTGTTGCTTTGCCTTAGGTTACAAGAAAGCATAGCACAGCATTGCCTTAAAACATGACATACCAAAGCGATTGGCTTCTCACAGGAATAGGAGGAATTGCTTAGAGGAGTTATGTGATAGTTACCAAATAACAACTTTTACTGGCGCTGGAAGTTGCACGAAGATGAATGAGCTTTCTGGCTTTTAGGTAATCATGCAGTCCAGTATCACTCCACCTTTTAATGTAATCAGAATTATTAGGCTATATCTAGATAAAGGAGAAGTTCCTTGCAGGAAAAAAACATTAATATAGAGATGCCTTCAGTCTGTAGTTGTATTAAATTTTGAAAATTATCTCAATTTTGGGAGGGTAAAGGAGGCAGAAGGGAAACTTGGATTTGAATCCAGCATGTGTTTTGTTTCCATGCAAGGATATTTTCATTTATTTATTCGCTCGACTTCGTGGGAAAGGGAGGGCTGAACAGTGCCTGTATCTTCTAAGAGTATTGTATTTTGATTATAGGGCAAGTACCATCGCTTTGTGATGACGACTGTTGACAAACTATTCCACACCTGTTAATTAGGGGAGTTGCAAGGAAGGAGGAATTTGGGTGTTTGCTATCATGAGGGCAGCACGAGTGTTTCAGTGTGTGTTTGCCCCAGCCCTCTCCGGACGCGGTGGCTTGGAAGCTTGGGGCTGGCACCCAACTATCCATGCTGGCACGCCACAGTACCTACATGTGTCTCTCTCACTTGCCTTGAGGAGACGGGATAAATGAAATGCTGCTAAAACCCCTCGGACAGCGAGGAGGAGGAAAGTCCTCCTGCATCTCAATGGCTGGCTGATTTGTGCACGACTGCTTCTAACTCACATTACATACATTTCTATTGCTGTATTTCCCTTGCTTCTAGTAAGGCACCCAAACGCTTTAACAGGAACGAAACATCAGGGGAATTATTAGGTATTTTTAATTATTCTATATCAACCTGATAATATCTGCCTACACTGCAGCACTTCTCTTCTTGGGGATCAATCCTCCGAGAAACTTTACTTTGAGGTGCCTGAAGCAGTCTTATGTAGAAAAAAGTGTGTGTGCTTTAGAGGAATTTAAATATGCTTTAGGAACTAAACTCATTTTCTAATGACTTAATGTTTACTCTAAATAACATAGATTTTGGAAATCCCAAGGCTTTCTCCAGAATCCTGTGTCTTAGTGTTTTCTTGTCAACAGAGAAACATTGAACAAACATCATGTTTTCTGCCTATGGCAAAAGAAATCAGATTAAGTATGTAATCCTGAAGGCATCTGCTAAGATCTGCCCTATGGGTCTGGTAGGTTCACAATTAGAAGATGCAGCAGAAGTTCAGCTTTTAGAACGGTTTGGCAACCCTATTGCAAGTGTAGCTTATGCTGTACTACAGGAAAAAATGCTATGTTCCTCCTCTCATTGCTACCAAGAAAGCCTAGATAGATATGAGAACAGAAATGCTAGGAAACTGGGGGAAAAAAAATGCTTATTAAAACACTGGTTCTTTGGACCGCAGGAATTACTGTGTATAATGTGTGCTTGTTTGTGTTTGTTTGTGTATGATAGAATTCAGTGGACTTTGAGAAGTTATCTGTCTTTTCTCTTGCTTATGTTAGGATCCATTTTATCTTGTGTAATTCCTGGCAGAATTTCTCCTTTTTTTTTCCCTCTTTTTCCTCCTTTTTTTTTTTTAATAATGCTTTCTTCTTAATAATTCCAGTGATAAGATTCTGCAAGATTCTTAGGCAGATCTACTCAAGTTTCCATATCAGGAATTTTGTTAATAGATTTATTTTCTAAAAAAAAGTTGCTGATGTTATTACTTTTTCATCCATGAAAGAAGAAAAAAAAGGATTCTTCCACTGTTTCATGCACTTTTTTATGCATTTGAAAGCCGTTAACATCAGTCTTTTAGTCTTTGTTTCTTTGCATTAAAGATTCCCAGTTTCTACATTCTTTTCTCAAAGGCATAGCTTCTTTATAGTTAAGTGCTGTTCTTTCTCTTCCTTGGATGCCCTAGAAATCTTCAAGACTTTCCTGAAGCATAGTGCCCACAAATAGCACATAACCTGTTGCTTTCCATTCTGCACTTGTGCAGCCAGGTTTTTGTGTCTAAAAGTAGAACGTTGCATTTGCCCTTAGTACTCCAGTAATACTGTCATGGAAGTATGGTGGGCATATGTCTAACCCTCCCGCCCCCACCTTTTGTGAGATTTGCATATGCATCTGGTTTAAAGTCTGCATTCACATTTTAGATGTAAAAGGTATGTCCCACAAAATATAAATTGGAATATTGTAAAATAAATTCCAGCTTGAGCTAGAGTCTGATCTTGGAATTTCAGCAGTAGTATTACTCCTTTAGACCCATCTATGATGTCAATTATATAAGACACATAACTGAACCAAGTTGGAGTTCCCCGAGTTTGGAGGTGAGACTGTGTTCTAGCGCATTTAGGGCATAGGTTCTGACTAGCAACATTTAGAATATATATGTATATATATAGAAAATATATATGTGTGTGTATATATGTATGTATATGTAAGTATACACACACACAAACACCTATGTGTATGTATGTATATATACGTGTATATATATACACACACACATATATATATATAAGGCTGTTTACGAGTGCAAGAGCCTGTCCTAATATGAGGCATGGATAGACAGATTACTGATTGCTGGTATGACCCTTGTAGGAGAAATCAACGCACTTAGTAACAGTGTTCAATTTGTTTTGTGTATATGAAAGCAGACTTATTAATGTCACAACAAGCTGCCAGTGAAGTATAGAGCCCAAGGCTTCTTTTAAGAAGAGTAAGTATTTCTCGAGGCAAATGATTAATTTTCATGCTTGTTCTTCCATCTTTAACAATTACTTTTGCATTTCTGTTGCAGAACACATTTTCAAGATCCTCTTTTAAAGGAACCTTAGTATTGAAGAAAGCAAAATAAGTAGTGCTCTTTTGGAAATCAAGTCATAAGTAGGAGGCATTGCATTTAAGATAGGTGAAAAACCCAGCCACGTGGGAGGCCCTTGGAGCTTTATGGCAGGATGAGGTTCCATGTGACTTGGGTGTTTCAGCCAAGGAGTTAGTGCATTTCAATATCCCCTTTTCCTACCCGACTCCCAAGTACCACTCTGGAGGAGTGTGCATCTGACCTACGGTCCTATGTGTGGCATGGCAGCTCAGTGCAAACATCTTGGATATCCTTGGGCATCTAAAATGGCACTGGGCATCTCTCATAAGACAGCTGGAGCCTGTTCTGGCATAGAGGCGATGACGTGACCCTCACTTTCCGTGGTTATTTTTTATTCCCTCTCTGTGCTTTGGTACAGAGCGTAGTCCCAACAGGTACCTCTGAAGTGCCATGTAGCTCTGAGGCGGCCGTGCGCCGCGCAGATGCAGAGCAGCAGTCCTGTCAGTCAGCGCCACCTCTATCAGCCCGGCCCGCCCGTGACATTAGCCTCCTCCGCCCCGAAACGGGTAAACTGGGTGATGGCGGTTCCCAGGCCCGGCTGGGACAAGTATCAGGGTGGGGCTTGGTGAAGGTCCCTGCCCGCAGGCTGGTGCTGATGGTGCCGAGCGGCCCCGCTCCGGCCTCAGCAGCTCCGGACCCTGCAGGGGCCAGGCAGCCAGCCCACAAAACAAAACAAAACAAAAAGTGGTTTCGGCTGGATCAGTGAGCTCATCTTGCTGACCGTGTGGGGCACGGTTGCCCTCGGCACAGGGTGGCGATGGCATGAATGTGGGGCAAGATGGGGTGTAGGGAAAGGAGTGCACATCTGGGGCTAGGAACAGAGAGGCTACAGTTTGTAGCCCAACTGTACCCTCGCTGGACCAGATGACACCGTGAGAGGCCTTAAACTTTATCATGGAAGAATGTGGGTGACAATTAGGAATATATCTAGCTGACATTCATTGCTTTTTTCCCAGTTATTTCTCAATTATAGGGACTTTCCCCTGTGCCATTACTTTAAATGAAAGCGGAATATCAAATAGAGTTTTTATGGATCTGCTAACTCCTGCAGCAAGTGTGTGTTACTGGAATATGTGTTGGGGCCCACATGCTGCAGTTGGCTTATTAGAAGGAATAGTGAGAAAAGAATAGAAGGATTTGGGTTATTTTGGTCTGAGATTATTTCCATTTGGATTAAAACCTAGAGAAAATTATTATTTTTTTTTTATATTGGGGCTGATGATAAAAATCAGGGATCCTAGGGACCTCACATTCCATTTCATGGAGCCTAACTGGAGAAATAGTTAATATCTTATTCCCTTCACATCCACAAATTCTCAGCCCAATAATCCAGCATTAGCAACAAAGATGGGTAGCGCACTCTGTGTTCTCCTCTTTCCCTTTATCCTTAACAAATACCACTGTTAAGGTGTCTTTCTGCAATATGTGAGAATGTGAGCCATGGTAATGTAGGAACTGAAAACCTAGGTTTGTGTTCAAAAAACAAGGGGAAGTTGTCACAAGGCTGCTTATGAGAAAGGTAAGAAGCCATGTCCCATCTGGCAGGATTTTTGGGTGACTGATAGCTAGCACTATTGGCCTTCTATTCAGTGGTGTTGGCTGGGCATGTGTGAAATGTGCTCAGAAAGGCAGAACAATCTTGGAGCTTGAGAGTGTCTCCTCAGCTTTGTCTGCTTCCTATGTGATTCATAACAGACTGGGCTTTATGGCCTGCCTAGTTGTACAACTGTGCACCCTCTATACAGGTATGTTAGCAATGTCGTGGTCCAAAATGAAACTAGAGCCTTTGTAGGTGTGGGAACTGAAGACTTCTGGATTGCTTGTGTTGATTCAAGTGACATGTACGTCCCTGTCACCTATTTCTAAAGAGTCTCCAAATCTCATCTCTGGTTTCTGTTAGTGGCTATGCCATGGATTTGATAAACACCTTTAAACAATTTTTTTTGGAGGGGTTGGTGAATGTTCCTTTAGAGGACCTTGTGAAAGCCATGGTATCTAGAAGAACTCTTCATGACTTCTGTATACTTGCACTGTTAATTCACGTGGCAACTTGTCTTCTCAATCTTTTTTTCTGTTAACTAACATGTTGTCTTGCTTCCTTTCCTGTTGTAGTCTGTAGTGCCACTACATATCCTGCTTAAGCCATCCAGTATAATGAATTAATTCTCTCTCTTTTCTTCTTTTTAAATAAGACTATCCCTTCAGTCTATAGCAAGTATATAAATATGAAATCGTGTACTTGCTCTGATGTAACATTTCTTTATCACTCATATTGAAAAGCAAGAATTTGATTGATGAAGAGAGGTGGGGGGGAAGGGGTAAATGTTTGCTCTTGTTTTTAGTGAGCAGAGTTTTGCTAAGTGATAATTACTATTCCTCAGTCTCTTGTGCAGATTAGGAGCTTCTTAGGGTCCTCTAAGAAAAATGCTTTCGGCCTAGTTAGCAGATCTTCAGACAGGTGAGCATTATAATGTCTTTGGTAAGTGCATTCTTTTTGTAGTGTTTTTCCTTATTGTTACTCCCTTCTCTTTGGTACTCTGGCATTATCCATGTCTTACTAAAACATTTGTGTAATCTGTATGGAGCTTCTCTGCAATTCTGGGCTGCAGAAGAGTTACGGAAGCTGAAAAAATTACACAAAGCAAAAGCAGTTGATCTGAAATTATGGGAAAAGAAACAACATGGTCTTGTTTTGTTTAGCAAATTTATTTACTGAGCCTCCTTTCAAAACATAGGCATAAAAGATCCAGTGTGGCTAAGATTATTCTTGGCCCACTTGAGGACAGTCGTGCCATAGAAATCACGCTACCTGAAAGGGTTCAAAATTTAAACTTTTTCTCTCTTTATACTGTGGGATTGAAAGGCTTCAGGACAGAGATTTGTCAAAACTCTTTAGTTATGTATCTTCAAAAAATGTTTCAGGAAAAGATGCAAGTATCTTAAAACTGAAAACAACTGATTTGAAGGACCTAGTTTAATTGGTATGTATATTTAGGGCCTCACCATGATAGATATAAAAGGTGCTTCAAATTAATAACTTGAAACAGCTTTTTAATTTTTGAGTACATTAAAACAAACAAGTTATTGCTCAGTTCTCCTTCTTTAAAAGGAGAAATAGAAGGAACTTAGAATCTAGCAGTTCACCTGTTCTCACTGAAAAAGTGAATCAATTGTCAAGACATAACTTCTTCAATTTGGAGATACCATGAGAAAAGGGAATGTCAACATGTCTATTTCTATTAGTGTTAGAAAGCATTTTTCAGTCCACCCTATCTGTGGTTCCAATCTTTTTAATCTCACGTTGCATGTAGCTTGGTTAATAAATTGTTTGTTTAGCCAATATGTAGGAGAAAGTCTGGAAAGAGCTATATTCAGGTGTGAGAAAGTAATTTTGATATTAGTCTGTGATATAAATTGCTAGTTTTGGTGATGTAGATGATCACACAGTAGGAACCAAAGCAAGGTTCCTTTGGGTAGTTTTACTTGGTCTAGTCAACTAAAATGCATCTAAGCAAGTGGTGCAGACTGAATTCCCCGTTTCTTTCATTGGTATAAAAAGCCAAAGTCTTTACAATTTTATGAACATTTTTCAGACTCTGCCCTCTAGTAATGGCACTACCCTGCCCTCTAGTAACAGGCTGGCATGGCTTTGTGTTAGTAGTAGGAGAACATTTGTAAATAGTTTGCCAAACCCTTCAGCTCATAATTCTCTTACTGCTTCACTGAGAAACAGTGAAGCACGATGAGTAAAATGGTGTGAAATGTAGTGGACAGTGTGTTCTTTGACTGATTTGGAATAAGGAAAAACCACAAACCCTAAGTGATTAGGTTTTCTGATCACTTCCTTACAAGAGTATGATCCATCTTGCAATCACTTGTCACAGGTGGAAATGTTAGCTAGTATCATAACACTGTCAAAATGTCACATGGGACCTGTGTTGACTAGTTCTTTTAGACAACTCATTACACTCAATCAAATCAAGCGCTGACATGAAAAGGCGTCTTGATATCTTAGTCTTGCTGTAGTAGCGTCAGGTCATCAGAAATGATAAGAGGTGTCATCTCTCTCTTTTGGACTTGAAGTGCTGCCTAATTTAGCATCAGGGTAAAGGCCTTGTATAGGCAGGGAAGAGACATGAAGCTTGCCATCTTATTCTGAACTTTGTAACTATATGTGGGCTGACTGAGATATACCTACCTCACCTTGCTGAGAGTAACTTTCTAAAAGAAGTAAAGAAAAGAATCTTTAGATTTCCTTTTATTTATTTACTACTTATGTACTACTGAACATGAAGTGTGAGCAATGGAAAAAATGTTCAAACCTTAACTGACTGTGGTGTCACAATATAAGTGGGTTATGGCCAAACCCTGTTCAAAACAAGGTCACATTAAGTTAATAAAGAGCCCGTAGGTGCTGTTTATCTTTTGCTTGTGTCTATGTAAAGAGGGTCCTCTGTTACTATAAGCCAAAAAAAAAAAAAAAAATCCTGAGCCAGTAAATTATAGGGTTGAAATTCTTCTGCTCCGGTGCTGCAAAATGGTAATGCTACTGGGGTTGCAAGGGCAGAAATGACCTTGAAATACCTGTGAAAGTGGAGCTCTGACCTGCCCTGTGGGATTGTGAAAAAGCCATGATTGCCCCAATAGGCATCCTCCTCACCTCACCCCTCCCTGCCATTTTTACGCTTATGTGTACTTATTCTGCTCCACTTTATACCTCTATAATGTTATGTGATTTCCCTGGCAGTTTTCTTTCAGGGTATTAAAACTGGATCTGCCCACCTAACAAAGAAGACTGACCTTTTAAATACAAGCGGGTTCATCTGTTTGTCATAATTACCCCACTTTTGAAGTCTCGTATTTGACTGACAGATCAACTTTCAAACTCTTTTCTACTTCTAAGTTTCTCTCCTTCCAAAAATGGAATGCCAGCTCATTAATCTCTCAGTACTAGCTCTGCCTCTGCTTTACTTGTCCAACGGCATGCTGCTGAATACCCTTCCATTCTGCGAATGGAGTCTAAAGAAACCAACTTGTATATGTTTTTAATTATATGTTTGCTCAGCCTTCTGAGGATGTCGGGAGCTGTGAACTGTAGATGCCAAGTGATTGCCAGAAAGAAAGCTGCTGATTGCAGTACATAGTAGACAGAACGTTCTGTGGGACTGTCACTGCTTTGCCATGCACATACCGACAATATTTTAGCCTCTCCTCTGATGATAGTACTGTCTCAGGTTCTCCTGGAGACAAAGTCTTGGTCAAGGGAAAACATAAGCAGTGGTGTAGTCAAGGACAAAGTCAGTCTCCCCCAGATTCCAGTCAACTGACTATTCTTTTTTCCTCATTTGGAAGGAACTGATGAAAGGCTAACAATGTTTCTTAAAATGAGCATAACTTGCTGTATTATGTTAGTCTAGACAAAGAAAATCAAATTAATTAGCAGAAAGACTGCGAATGTGCTGTGTAGGAGGAGCTGTCATTAGAGTACCTCATCCAGGCTCCTGTGGCTTGGTATGTGTTCAGAATATCTCTGGTCTTCCTATCAACAGCAGAGGAGAAATAGAATAATAGTAGGCTTCAATTAGAGACAGAACTATAATTCAACCATGGGCAAAGAGAGGGGGAGGTGAGTAGGAAGATGGTTGCTCTGCAAAGCCTAGGTCATAAAACACAAAATCTCAGTTTATGCATGGCAACAGATCTTCCTATGATTGAATTACAGCCCTCGTATTCAATAATGGGCCAAGCCGGTAAACCAGGATACAGGCAGAACAAACATTTACATTCTTAGGGAAATGACGGCAGGAGAATCACTGAGCAGTGCATGAATCAAAGCCACGAGAGCATAGATGTAGGACAGCCAAGTGTTGCCATCAGTGTGAAGTGAGAGGGATGGAGTAAGTTTCCAGTACTGGGGATGTAAAATTTCCTGCAGTAGAGGTCATCCTGCAGTACTTCATCTTTTGGAAAATCATCTTTTGGTTAGTGGCACACACTGACAATAACAATGAATAAATTATAGTTTGTCCTTTCATTCTGTGTGGTGTGGCATTTACCATGATATCTAAAAATACTTGATATATTGAAAAATTTAGGTATTAGAAATGTTTAAATTAACACTGCATATCTAATTACATTTTTTTTTCCTATTTCTGGCTTTAAATTATAACACCTCATAACTTCTGTACACTTGACAGTTGTTGGACATCAGCTCATGTGATTTATTTTGGTCCAGCTGACAGCTATGACAGTAATAAACATTACTGTCAATTTGGAAATATCAACAGACATGCAGCAAAACAAATGAATATTCCTCTAGTTATCTTACAAAATAATTTGAAAATAAGGCTCAGAATGGTTCCAAACTGAAGAACTTGGACTGTACTAGGGTAGCCAAGAAGCTGTATAAGTCTGGAGGTTTTTAACTCCGAATTTCATCTTTATGCTTACAAAATGATTATCAGAGCTTGCTCCTGCTGTGCTTCTCATAGATTTGAACTGTATTTCAATCTTTTAGCTGAATTGGTGTGGTCATGTGGTATTTTCTCTCATGCAGAGGGAACAGGCTTTTTACTAGAACGAACACCTGTAGCTCAGTTAAACACTTGAAACAATAGTTAAGTAAGGATTCTGCTGAACCATTCATTAAACCCATGAAGAGCAACTGTGAAAGCCAAGCAGAGGTCTGGTGTTCTTAGGGAAACAAACAAAAATCTTGTAACTCTCCAAGTGAGTTTGTGAACAAGAGATTATGCAAAATAGAACAGGATCTACCCAAGGGTAATCCCAAGGACAGTGACCAGCAGCGTCTCGTTATTGCATAGTGCAAGTGGTTCGTTTATTTATTTCTTTTTATTTTAAATTATTAGGCCAGCTTGTGCTTTGCAGTAGAATATGTTAAAAGTTTTGAGGTGACCTACTGTTGTTTCCAGGTGTCTACACATGAAAAGCAGAGTTCATGGATTCTGATTTTCTGTTGATGTATTCAGTGTACCAGCAATCCTAGGCTTCTTTTCATCACTTATGCTTACGAGGATACCAAACCGTTACATCTTTGTCTTGCCTCTCTCTGCTTCCCTAAAATGCTCTTCACTCCTTTCTATATTCCCCAGCAGCACAGCATGAGGCAACCAAAGTTAATCGGCCGAGTAATGGAGAAAACACACTTAGTATAATGCAATAGGAGCTTAATGACTGCCCTGCTGTCAAAATTAGTTGAAATTGGTTAGTGGATTAAAAAAAAAAAAAAAAAAAAAAAAACGTAATTGTGAGGAGTAGTCAAATGCGTTACTGCATGTTCCTCATTAACCAAAGGAAAACAAGACTGAAGTAGGATGAGAGGTTTCTCTAGATTTAGCACCATTGAAGAGAAAAATGTTGACATGTAACACCAGTCCTTCCAGTAAGGCACTTGGTTGCATGTTTGGCTGGCACAGACCTGGTTACTGCTATCAAGTTGAATTAGTATATTAGTTTGTTTTATTTGTTAGCCTCCAGTGTAGAGAAGCAGCAGTCCTGCAAACTAAAATGTTTTAGTTTGCAGGACTGCTGCTTTCTTAATGGAGGTAACCAATAACTGTACACACTTCTGCTTTAAGCTGTGGATCTATGCCATTTTTAGGAGAATTTGATGAACATGCTGCTATAGTAGTTCTTGCAAGTGGCATAATGGAAAATAGTAGGATACATAGCTGAAATTTTGTGTGTAAGGGAAATTACATGCTACCTAATAGGAAGGCTAGCCTGTAGGATATTTAAGTAAAAAGCAATACTTATTGAACCATCTGTATCTGAGCTCTATAAATACTATATTGGGACCCTAAAATTTGTAATATAAATTCTAGACCATAAAAAATACTTGAGATTTTTCAAAATTCATTATATTAACCATGCCTATTTAATAGTCTTATAGAGATAACTCAGGATAATGCTTTGAATGGTGAGCCTGAAAGAATACAGGCATATGAAACTATCAGAAAATATGGTAAAATTAGAATTAATTAACTCCAGATTAATCTAGAGTTTGTCATGTACAAGATTACATGTCATTTTTCTTTTTTTTTTTCAGAAGGAATTGCATTTTCTGTCTATTTAGACAAGCAGGCAGTATGTTGTGTTTTGTTTTCTTTTGTTTTTGAGCAGTTTTTTTGATGCTTTAATATGCAAGACTGTTTCCTTCTAAAACAGATTGTATCCAAATGCCCTCCTCTGGAAATGATACAAGTGCAATAATGTGTGTGTATTGAAGATTCATGTTTTTCTTCCTTATCATGAACTAGAAAATGAGCTGCATACACTGGATGCAGGGCATTTTTTTGAAGTTGAAAAGTAGTAAAACATGTAACTCCATGTCTATTCCAGCAAAACTCAGGGAACCTGTACTGGACATTTTCACATAAAACCATTTCAATATGGATTCTTTTTTTAAAGGAAAGCTTGCCTAAGGATTATGAATCTGGATTGGTCGGCAAAAAGAAGAGTATTGGTGAAACGTAGTGAGCCTGAAGGACGTTAGAAACCTTCCATTTTGAGTGAATTTTTGATCTCTGGTAACTCGCTTCCATTCTGTGCTGTGCTCTGGCCCAGCCATATGTTGCTCACCAAGTCAGTCTACAAACATCTTGACGTTATGTCACTTAGTCAGACTCTGCTCTTGGATGAGATTTCTGTGTTCTGTTGTAATGCAAAGAACAAAAATGTAATGGAGACTACTCATTGCAAAATAGCCTTTTGTAGTATTGATTCTCCAGTGGGGAAGCAATGAAGCAAGCTATTGTATTTCAGTGCTGTACTTTCCCCATTTTTATGTTGACTGTCCTCCTTTACGACATGCTGAGGGATGATCACAAATGAAGACATTTGCTCAGGCAACTGTTTCCCTTCAGATTTAGTTTCCCAAGGGCAGAAGTCTGTTTTCCTCTGATGGGAGTGTACCAGCTGCCTTCTACACAGGAGAACAGTTCAATGATGTAGTCTGTTATTGTTTGCTGGACAAAATGTTCATTTGCAAACATAGCTTGCCTACTTGGGGCTCTTTTATTTCGTGCTGAAAAGCTGAGGAAAGCTAAAGAAAGAGAACAAGGTTGTTTTTGACCTGGTTCACTCTTGCAAAGACACATTTTTATATTCATAGGAGAAGCAGGTTCCAGTCCTTTCCAGAAAGCTATCCTCCATGTATCCTAGGAATCATCTTTTATTTATTCCTCCCACTCCCTCACTGTCACATTCTCCAAAACCAGGTTGGGAGAAAGCAAATCAACTCTCATGGACAGCAAACAGAAATCTGGTTTTATTTTGTGGGTTTTTTCCCTCCTCCTACTTACTCCCCCTTTCTTCCCCAGTACTGCTGCCAGTACTGATGACTACTCAGACACTTCTGAGTAGGACATCTCACTCTGCTTAGGACAATTCACATGTGTTCACCAGGCAGACATTTGTCTGTGGCTGACTCTAAAACCACAAGTTCCTAAAGCTGAGATTGCAACAAAATTTAGGAGTTTTAATCATAACAATATTCCAAAAAATCTTTGTACAATTACCTGATAATATTCAGTCTCAATGCTGTACACTCAATTTCCCCCACAAGTGACATTTCCGCATGCTCCTATAGGATAGCTTAGCTTTTACATTTCTTCCTCCTATTAATTTTACTTTTTCCCATCTAAAACTGACAAATGATGATGCAATTGCAGAATTGAGTAGTAAATCTTTATTGCTGTTAAATATAGGGCAGCATGATAGTCTTGTTTGGCTATAATATGACTTTGTAAACTTCTGGCTAAAAAAATAAAAAATAAAGGAAGAATATTTTCCTTCACTGTTTTCTTCTAGATTGCTTTAGTAATTGTGTTTAATATCTGTTTATATTTCTTTGATATTTGGAAGCACTGGTATTTATAGTGTTAGTGTATGTATCTCAAGGAATACCAGGACTGACTTCTCCAATACTTTTTTTTCACCTCTTTCTGCTCTACTGAAACTCTGATTCAGGCCATGGATATATTAGGCAGAACCAGAATTCTAAAAGCTTTCAACTGTTCTCCTCACAATTTTCCTGTCCCAGATTTGTAAAAAGAACTTCTCCAAGTTCCTCTGATACTACTTTGAAAAATAAAGTGAATCTCAGGTTTAGGAGCTATGCAAGATAAGAAGGATTCAGCCTGTGGAAAGCCTAATCCTCTAGATCAGAAATACAATGTTTAAATCAGTATACTTTTTGGCAGGATTTCAGTGCAAAGAGGAGCATAGGAGTAATGTGATCTCTTAATTAGGATGAACTCAGCAGCTGCATTCAAACCTGTTTCAAACGAGCTTGAGTTCCTTAAAGAAGGAAAACATGGTTATAAACATTATTTTCTAGTGGCAGTAGAGAGAGTCAGAGAGCAAACTGTGAAGAAATAACTAACATTCTAGCTAGTTGGGTTTGGTGCCAATGGAGAGTTTATCCGAAATTGTCTTCATAATTACTCCTGTCCTAAAAATAACATACCTGGCAAATTACACATTGCTGGATGGGATGGGAGCAATCAGTTGATTACTTGATTCTCATGCTTGTGCACATTGTCCAATGATTCTAAACTCCCAGCCCCTTTGGCTAAGAGACTATCTAAATCGAGATAAAGCTCTTGGTTGTAGAAAATTTATAGTGAGGTCTGAAATTTGCATGAAGTAACATCCTCTGAGTTGTTTTTAAGCTAGCTTTATCTTCAAATGGACTGACCCTATCAGTGTCTATGTACTCTTTTTTTCATAGTCTTCAATTCCGTGTCTCTCTCTTCAGGAGAACCTCCAAGTTATGGTGAAGTGATACTCTCTTCTGAGTGATACAGACTTGCATGGCTGAAATCTTTTCTCCATCTTCCCCTGTCAGAAAACAGAACAAGAGATTGGACAGAGGAGTAGATTTCCTGAAGTATCCAAATTGCAGCATACTTTAGTATTTTGTTCACTGCTTGCTGGCAAACTTTGTAAGTTTGAGCCTCTCTGGGGTAGAGGTGTCGCTGTGGCCTGAGGAAAAGAGAAGGATGGAGAAGTTAACTTTCTTTGCCCACTTTCATCTCCATGCAGGCCAGAATGCCAGAAGTTTTATTAAGTATGAAATAAATGTTTTCTCTGCATGCAACTTACTGCTAGAGCTGTGAAGCAGTAAAATGGCTTTCTCGCAAATCGCTACAGAAGGTTCTTTCTTAGAAGACAAGAGTGGAAAAAGTCTTTTGCTTATAATGGCAGTAAGTGTTGCTTTTTAGCAACATTCTCTTTGGTGTTTGCTGTGTACAGTAGTACATGATATCTCTAATGCTAAGATGGAGCAGTTTTGCATCTGAGTAAGACATTGTAGTTTCAGTACTGAATTTTCAGGTGTTTTACATTTTTCATTTTTTTTTATGCTGCCTCGTGCATGTTCTGTTGTTGTGGTTGGATTCTGTTGGCAATTTAATCATGAAAATCTGTTAATGGTGGAATAATTTGCTAAGAGGTCCATGCCTCTGTGCCATGAAAGATACAGCGCCGTGTTCAGTTATAGCTAGTGTTGAAACACAGGAGCAATAGTTTCCAGAGGATACTTAAAACTGAGAAGCTAATTCTGCATGCTTTCCTTGCATAAAGATGCCTGTTTTGTATAGTCTTCAGTTGAACATTGTACCATTAGAATCAAGCCTAACCATTAATAAATTAAATAAATAGCATTTTTGGCTTCTTGGTAGAGAATCTGATATTTCCTGGCTTCCCACATATGTTCTTCAAGCCAAGTTTTAGCTCTTTGAAAAGTTACTGCCTGGCTTGTCTTCAAGGAACACTTCTTGTGTCCCATCTTAAATACTGAGAACTGACCATGTACACCATGTCCTTACTTTACTATTCATAGGCCTTTTTTAATATAAATTATTTTTGACTTGTTTTAATATGAAAGGAAGCTGGGAATAGAAAGCATGTTGGTTGTCAGAGATGCCCATGGTCAGCTGATCCCAGAGGAAAGCGCCAGTGTCCGCAGTTTGCAGGATGAAAACTGAAAAGAACAATGCACATGGTCAAAGGTGATGGTGTGGATACCATGCCACAAAACTATATCTACTATATCTATTTTAATCCAGCCTCTAATGCATGTCTTTAATCAATAATTGAAGAGAAACCATAATTTTCCAAGGCAAACTCTTCCAATGGCAAATTTAATTCTTTTTTTTTTTAATTTTCATTTGTCTGACCTTGTGTTTTTCACATTCCCATCCAATGGCTCTTACTGACAGAAGACTTTTGATTGTCACACGACAGGTTGTAGTGCTAAATCTTCTTCTAGTATGTAGTAAACTAAAAAAGTAAGTTATTGAGTTCCACAGTAGGGCAGGTTTTGCATATTTTTTTTCTTTGAACCACTCTGCGGCATTTTCCTGACACCATTCGAGATCGTTTCAAAAACGAGAGATGTAAGTGTAAGATTATGTGTCAAAACTGTATCAGAAATTTAGATGTTTCCAGGAATGCAGATAATGCTGAGTGCTTTGTAGGTGTTAAATGCTAACATAAACAAATGGAGTTCATACTTGCTGATTTCCTGAGCAGCTAACATAATACCACTGCCATATTTCTTGTTCATTCCTCTGTTTTTCTGTCAACCTGTAATCCTAAAGTAGGTTGATCTATGAAACTGGCATTCATAGTCAGAAGTCAGAAACCACATCCTAAGTTTAAAAGCTTGTCATTTTTTTTTCTTCCTAAAAAGTAAAGAGTGAAACAGTCAGCATAGATGGATACTCCTGTTAACTCCTTCCCTGTTCTTCAGTTCTGTGTTGGAGGACTTCTCCAAAAATGATGGTCTTAATATCTGAAGTCAAATCCATTGCTCCCAAATCCCTAACCACAAAGCTATAGGCTATTTATGGGGTTACACTGCCTGTCCCGCTCTGGAGCTGGATTGCTTTCAGGAATGCATGAGTTATAGGGCCAGAAGGTCAGTATGTAAGAGGGAGCCTGACTTGGTAGATATTTTATGTTATACGGTAATTGGATACAAACAAGAAATAAAGCTAAGGGCAGATACAGCAGGCCTAGGTCTTCCCCCTCCTGGCTCAGTGCCCTGACCTCTCTGCATTAAAGAGCTGGATCTTGGCATGCCTGCTTCCTTGACCATGGATTTTACACTCCAGGATACCCAGTAGTCCAACCCGAATGTGACAAGTTTGATGAGTTTATGAAGTCATCCTTGATACTGGTTTCCTTATCTCAGAGATAAAAACTGAGCATGCAGAATGTCAGTGCAGCTAAGCCTTATGTGGTGCTTAGTGTAAGGGTGCTTCCTGCACCAGCCCACACACTGAAAAAAGGGATGCAGGGGAGCTCTCGGCAGCTGGCAGTAGCTCCTGGCGAGGCCGGTCACGGTTGCACAGGAGCGTCCATTGGATCTGCCCAGGGAGCCCCTCATCGAGTGGGAACACTGGGCAGAGGGAGGCTCCCTGGCACTGATGCAAGTTTGAGAGGTTTTTGTTTCTTGGGGCAGTTCTCACTTGTTTGGTCTCAGCCAAATGCTGGCTTATTCTGTGCTATCTAAGTAGGGCAGAACTGGCCTGTTCCTGCCAGAAGCCAGATTCTTCTCAAATACATTTTGAGTTTGTTCCCATGCTCTGTTTGCAGACAGACAGCATTCACCATGCTGCCTTGCAGTCAGGCTGAGTTTACCAAAATGGTCTGTGAGAATAGTAAAGTTCCTTTTCTGTTTGTATCTCATTACCCCAAGTACACGTTGTCCATGGCATGTTGCTGGCACCCAGTGACCTTGTTTGCACCCTTTACTTGCTTGTCTGTATGCCAGGGCTTGGAAGGGGGTGATTTGCAGGCTGCTGAGGGGCAACCCTGTCATTAGAAATTTCCTGATAGGATGCACAACATTTGACCTGCTAGTTTATAATAGAACAATATATTCTCTGTAAACATCTTTTGGTCCGTGTTTGATAGGGATATGTGGGAGAAAGAGGTGGCACATTCCTATCTGACTCCACAAGTACTTGCTAATATGTGCACGCACTGTTTGATTTATAACATTACAATAGTGGCTTTGATTAATAATGCTTTATTAATTATAAGCATAGACTTACTAAATAAATCCTACTTATTCTATCAAATGGCTCTCCATGCCTAGGTAAAACTATTTCAGTAATTATAAAGCTACTATAATATTTTTCTACATTACAGACACTGTGTTGTTAGCTCTGCCAGTTTCCCTCAAGTCCAGCATATGATCTCTACTTGACCCTATCTTCGACATGAAACAAGGCAAAGTTGAACTTCAAGCTATGCATTTTTTGGTGAGAAAGGGTGGTTGTGATAAGTCTCTCCCCCAAAAAAGAGAAAGGGGTAAAGGAAAGGGCATCTCCTCATGTGACTCTGAAGCTATATGCCTCTCTTTTCTGTCAAGATCAGAGAAATGAAAGCAGAGAGATGATGTCTGGGCTGAAAAGGGACAAGAGACAGCAGAGTTGTCACTCTCTTTTACACTGGTGGATTGCTCCAATTAAAGAGGAAAGGAGAAGAGTATGTGTGAGGAGGGCTGGTGCCAGGCATCTAGTGGGGAGCAATCCTCTTGCTGTTTCTAGCTGTAGACTGATAACTCAATTTTTTTTTCCTTCCCTTTTATATATAAAAGCACATGCATTTTGGGATCAGTTATTTTATCTACTACTGAAATGCAGCCATCAGTGCAGAATAATATGAGAACAATTTGAAGGGAAGCATGGAACACTATATTCAACTGAAACTAATTACCTGATTAGATTTTGGCCAGTCTGTGTGGGTTGACATCCAATGGTCTTGGCGATGATACCTGTGAACAAAGCCAAGTCTGGTCTTGCTTCGGTTAAAGACTCTAGACAAAACCTTTGGACTTGAGCACCGAATGCTAAGCACTGAGAAAATAGGCCACTGATTTAAAGTACCCATGGCTACAATGCTTGTCAGTGGGCTCCTGGGTTATCTGTGCTTGTATGGGTTTTAGAAACGCTGTTTATATCTAAAGGTGATTCTTTTTCAAGCCCAGAAGCCGGTGAATTTAAGTCTTCATCAGCCTTCTGCTCACAGCTTTAAGATTAGCATTTCCTTCAGTGCGTCCAACCTCTCCCCTTAGAAATCTAGTCCAAGCCTGACCTTGAGGTCTCATAGACTTACTTAAAGTTAACTTACTTAAAGAGTTGTTATCTCGCCTAGTCGGCTCGAGTACTCCTGTTTAGCTCCAAAGTGTTAAGTTATCTTTGTTAGATGAGAAGTATTTGTTACTGCCATTGCAGTTCTGTCTTGCACTGTCTCCATTTTTGATCTTTGGAAAACATTTGGCATTTTTCTTCAGCGCCAAGCATGCCATGGCATGTTTTCATTGGTATGTTGGGAGTACTTATGTTATAGTTATAGAGGTAGGGTACCAATGTTTATTGGTGTGACAGTGTTTTTTACCTTGGCATCACTCGAATGGAAGAAAGGCTTGAAGGAAACATTTGAAGCTTTCCTGGGAAGAAAGGGGCTCTTCACAGTATTACTAAAAATGCAGTCCTCAAAGTGAGTAGAGCACTTTTAGAAAGACTTGAAGGGTCCTTATCACTGGCCTGGAAGCTCTGGGGTGCATTTTCTTTCAACATCCTCGAGGGAGGCCTCTCTCCCTTCCCAGGAAGAACAAAATAACCTCTCATCTGAGTTATGACAGTTCATGGTGACCATTGTAAAATAAATCTAGTATTTCTGTGATGATCTCCTGGCAGTCTATTTTCATACATTACTAATATAAACTGGGTAAGTGGTTGATGAAAATCCAGGTAAGAGATGTTCCACAGGAGAAGGAATTCCACTAGACATCCACAGAAAAAAAGTATTTTTGCTAAAGGGCCGACTATTTTAGTTTAGGAGCTGAATTATGCTCTAACCGCTTCCTTAGCAAGAAAGCCACATCTAAACTAAATATTGAATTTTGTTCTGTTTAAAAAAATTCTTAAATTATTTGCCTAAGAGGCCATGTAGTAATGAAGTCTTTGAGGTTGTGTTTAAGCATTTCTTACTGCAAGAATAAATCTGTCGAAATTTCAGCCTCCCACAAAGACAACGAATGCAAAACTGCAAGTGTCATAAACCCTAAGAAACTTCAGAAGCAATTTATAATAATAAAAATACAGTTTTGGACACCTTCTGGTACTTACTTATGTGTGGAACTAGACTAGATAGGAGTTCCAAGGCCAAGCAGGGAAGTGAGGATTCACCCTATGTAACCTGCTATTCCCTTCCCTTCTCTCTAGCCATCCACAAATCAGCTGTCGCAGTGTGGGCAGGAGTTTTCTGAGACTTAGTTAGAGTTAGCCAGGAGTTTGCCCATCTGTTTGGCCCAGGATTTCACAAAAATAAAACAAAACCGGAAAACCTTTCTGACTGAAACTTCTGCAAAATAACTGGTTCAATCATGAAAGCAGCAGTTTCCCCATGTTGAGGAAAAGCATAGTTGGAAGGCTTGGATGGGAGGTGATGTGACTCTCAGTGGGGTCTGACTTTCTTTCTGATGAATTATCACTCTAGAAAATAGCTCTTCTCCTAGGAAAAGTGTTGGGATTACAAAGGTGGTGACATCTCCATTCTTCAAAAAGAAGGTGTGAAGTTAAACTTCAGTACAATTTTGTGGTTTAAATGCGTGTGCCTTCTAACAGCTCCTTCTTCTGCCATTGCAGGATGGTTGGGAAATTCGCCTTGTCCGTTTTCCTGATGGCAGCGGTGGTCAGAGTATCAGACAGCAGGAAAAACCGTCCAGCGGGAGCAATCCCATCCCCTTACAAAGAGGGCAACAGCAACAACTCGGAGCGGAGGCAGCACCTCAACAAGGAGGTGCTGGCCTCCAGCCAGGAGGCCCTCGTGGTCACCGAGAGGAAGTACCTGAAGAGTGACTGGTGCAAGACGCAGCCCCTGCGGCAGACTGTTAGCGAGGAGGGCTGCGTAAGCCGCACTATCATCAACCGCTTTTGCTATGGGCAGTGTAACTCCTTCTACATACCGCGGCATGTGAAAAAGGAGGAGGAATCCTTCCAGTCGTGTGCCTTCTGCAAGCCACATAAGGTCACCTCGTCGACCGTGCAGCTGGAGTGCCCGGAGCTGGACCCCCCTTTCCGACTCAAGAAGATCCAGAAGGTGAAGCAGTGCCGCTGCATGTCTGTGAACCTCAACAATTCAGGCAAACTGTGAGAGCAGCGGGTACCCACTGCGTGGTGTGGGCCTCATCACACTCACTGCTGCCTCTCCTTTCCCACTGAGCAGACTTGCTGTCTATCATGTTGGTTTGTTTTTTTCTTCCTTTCTTTCTTTTTTCTTTTTTCCTTTCTTTCTTTCAGGAGGCATCTCTCCACCAAGGAAAGGCTCCTTGTCACTTGCCTACTGGAATAAAGCTTTCTAATGGGCTATGTTAGGCACTTTGCCATAAAGCTTCATTGCATTTTCAGTTTCATCAGATGGTTGAATCTTCCGGAATGGAGCAGGCTCCCAGAAGTTGGGATTGATCATCCAAGTGACCAGTTGGCTGTATCCAGCATTAAATGTTTCCACTGTGTGGAGTAAAGCCCTCTGCCCTACACTCCAGTCCCCTCGACAAGAAGAGAAGGCCTTGCTGGTGATTCGGTCCGGGGCTCTCACGACCAAGTGCTGGGCGGCCTGCCCGGAGCGGGGCGGCGCGGACAGAGGAGGCCGGAGCAACACGCTGAAGGAGCGCGAGGCCCTGCTGAGCAAGAGGAGCCTCAGCAAGCCCCGGTTGTGCAACGACAAACTGTTCTGGGCTGCTGGTCTGAACCGCAGATAAGAACCGACGGGAAGAGGGGGAAGTGTTAGGTCAGCCACCAGGATCGCATCCGCAGACTGACGATGGATTCTTACGCTGTTGTGGTTAGAATATATCAAACACATGGTCTCTGCTGCAGTGTTTATTTTGTAACCTAGCTATAGTAAACAGCTGTTTAAAGTATTATAGGCCTAGCCATGTATATTTTTATTGTGGCGGAATATGCCAGAGATTAAAATGTGTTGAGTAAGAGACTTGCTAGCTAGGTCAGTCGCCTGGCTTAAAATGGATATGTTTTAACTTGGCTTACCAGTAGGTTTTGTGTGTTAGGTATGGTGTGTGTGTTTCTTATCCTAAAAAAAGGACAATGTGCATTTATTGCCTTGTATTTATGCCTGCTCAGACTGGGGTAAGTGAGAGAAGAGCTGAAAACACTTAAGGAAACCATGTTTCACTTAAGGTATTAAAGCACTGTAGCACGAGAAACAAAGTTTGGTCTTTGTGGGACTGAATGCAAAAGCTGCCTTATGCACGGATGTGTTGGGAGCGGCAGCTCTCCCGTGCAGTGGTTGGAAACCAGGTAATGTGTTAGTGGTAAAGGGCAAAACCGCCGGTACGCACTGCTGGAGTGGGTCACAGCTGGAGGTGCAGGGAGAGGCCAAGCTGCAGGTACCGGTGGTCTGCTGAAACTGTCAGTTCTGACTTACCAGTGATGGTGGATACTTGAAGTTCACTGAAACTCGTACTGAGTTTTTGCTCTCTTAGTGGAGTTTAGCACGTCTGCGTATGCCGTTTGTTCCAGCTCTGATCTGTATTAGTACCAGCTGTATTAAAGTCTTAGTTTAAAAACAAACCAGCTCCTTCCCACAGCCCAAAGCCCGCGCGTGCTACATTATCTGAGGCACACAAATGAAAAACGACGAGCTGACTCCCTGGTGCGCGCCTTACTCGGCGCCTGCATCCCGTGGAAGCAGCTGGCCCTGGGAGCCGCTCCGTGGCAGCCTCTGCCCACGGGGTTAATGCCCAACGGGTTAACGCGCTTGCCGGGCAGCCGCGCCGCGCCACACAGGCGCCTCTAAGAGGCTTTGCCCACCGAGCCCCCGTGGAGCCCCCCAAGCGGTTTACGGGGATTGGCATGGGCAGGATGAGGTCGGCCACGTTAGCCCTGGTGCGTGGGCGCCTGTGCCTGCGCTTTCTGCTGTGATCTTCGAGTCGGAAAGGACCGCTCGTCCAAGGCCGCTGCCACTCGATGGGCAATGGTCAGTCCCAGCTTGGGAGCCTGGGAAGGGTGGGAAGGTGGTGGTAGTTACAATCTGTTAAGATGCCAGGGATCTTGGTCTCCCTTTGAAAGAGAACTGAAAGCCGGCCCTACCAGCATTTTGGCCTAGAGAGGGAAAAAACACCTTAGTAAATTCAGTTAGGAATGATGTGCAAGAATCTTTAAGCTATGCCCTGCCTGGGTCTCTCACCAGTTTGCAATATGAATATGCTGCAGCTTAAAGCTCCTTCTAGGAGCTGTGTTTATGTAAAAACCGAGTTGAGCTTGTAATGGTTAAAACTGTATTTAATTCTTGTTTTATAAATGAAAACAAAAAATGAAGAAATGCTTTAAGTATAATGTAATTATTTTATAGGTCTACTATTAAATTATAGAATAAATAATAAAGCTACCCTAGGGTTATATGGTATCCAGGTGTATGGGCTTTGCTTCAACACCCAGTGTCCAACCAGTCTCAAATCAATGGTTTTTTTCAGCTTTCTTCTGGCTCTACAAGTCTCAGGTAAATGATGGCTCACTGCAACAGCTTGGAAAAGCCTAACAACTACCCTCCTCTGCCAAGCCCCAAGGTGGAGAAAAGGAAGAAATAAGCTGTGCTAACCATAGAATTTGGGCTTGACTCTCCACTACACACAAATCCTGGCTTTTTTTGGTTAACTGACAAGACAACAGTTGAAGCTCCAACAGCATCTAAACTGATGGCATCACTTGCAGTAAAAGAAATAGCCGTTATCCAGACTTAGGTGGTTTTCGTTTAAAATATAGCTAGATCGTTATGTGGCAGGGATCGGCCACCTCATGTAACAAATTTTTATATGTAGTTGAATTCCGACACTTCCTATCAGCTCTTGAGTAAGTTCTCTCTATGGCTCTCAAACCTTACAGTGGTTTGTTTTGTTTTGATTTCTTACCAAACCTGAGAAAAGATAGTTAAAAAGAAATTTTGAAGGTAAAGTTCAGTCTGGCATGTGAGTTCCCTCTCTGAGGTGTGACTCTCCATGCGACCAGAACAGATGCTTTTTCTGCAGCTTAAAAAGAGCGGGAGCATCCAGCCCACAGCTAGCGAGGGAGGCTTGTGTCTCCCTTGACACAGTGATCAATGACATTTGCAAGAAGCCCCTTTTTTAGTAGCCGTTTGGAGAATTACTGCTCTCCTGTGCATTATCTAGGTGTGCACCTTGTGAGTACATTTCTCGGTTGGCTCCAGAAGAGACCTGCTGCCCTCTCCAGTGGCCCTCTCTGATGTGCCCCCTCCGTGAGAGACTCTCCCGTGTTGCAGGTAGTGACATTGCCCGGCCTCGGCCTGGCCGTTTGTGCTACACACAGCCAGGACAGCAGCTCTGGCTTTCCCAGCCTCCTGACTGCCATCAGCACCAGAAGCATGTGATGTAATCCCATAAACTCCCCTTCGTGGAATCAATCCAAGAGCAAGGCAAGTCTCTGGGGAGATGAAATAGGCTTTACTCGGATGGATCCAGCATTTATTAGACTAGCTTGCAGCGTACTCTGTGATGCTGTGGGACACGGAAATGGAGGGAACACAGCAAATACTAATTTCTACCATGACAGAATAGCCAGATTGGCAGGCCCCTTCTCTCCCCACACTTTTTAACAGAATAAAATTGAACTCTAGCTGGGAATACGTGAGAAAATATTGCTGAACAATCTAATGCACACAGAAAAATGTTATGCTTTTGAGACAACGGGCTTGACTTTGGATGCTTCTGCAACTAGGCTGAATGAGTCCCTGGTACAGATGAGTCTGAGCAAGGAGCAGACTGGTTTGGAGCACCTATTCTGTAGCTTAAATCTCTTACCATTGAGGGTTAGTGGAAGTGGAGATGAATGTTAATCGAGAGTTTTTTTTTGTCTTCTGCCTTTGCTGATCAGTTCCCCTTATCTTCAGAAAAAATCAACTCTATGTTCTGTTTGCAGCACCTTGAAATTGCTTTAAGTAACTGATATATAGAACTTGGCATAAAAGTAGCTCTGCTTTTTTATTTAGAATAGGCAACAAAATAATTATAACGCTAAGACTTGCTTGCTGTATTTTCTGCTCAGTGAAATTAATAGCTATGTTGATCAGCAACTATAAGTTGATCACCAAAAAATTAGAGACAAAAAATCAGAGCAGACAGGGACAATGATGTTAGTAACTGCATTGCCACTCTTGGTTAATACTACACTGGCTTTTGGGAAGATCTTTGGCATGATGAAAAGTGCCCCAAAAAAAGCCAACATATGCCAAATATCATATAACCTGTGACAATTAAAATACCATGCTTCCCAAAAGCTTTAATTTGCAAAGCTGGACAACACAAATCATCTTTCTCTAGCTCTTTATAAGAGACTGATGCCTCAGAATTCTCAATGAGTCACACCTGCTGATCGGGTATAAAAATCCTCATGTAGCTGCTACAAGAAGTGATGAGCAAAACATGGTATTGATGGTCAACAAGAGCCCAACATTTTTGTCCACTACAGCTCTTGCAGGAGAAAGACCTGCCCTAAAAGCATAGCATGCTTGGTGCTGCAGGAGACTGGAGGAAGAGGGGACTTCAGTGGGTGTTCCATCCCTTAAAAAGCAACAAAACAAAAATAAATCCCCAAAATAAAAAATCGTCAATGAAACTCACACTGTGCTTCCTCTCTGGAAGCGAGGTGGGTTAACATCTGTGCGGCAAATAACCAACTGCGTAACTTTGCATAGAACTGAAAAGGCTGAAGAGCAGCTATTTAATGGAGGCTTTTTAAATGGATTGAGTCTGAGGAAAATGAAACAGGAAAGCGTGGAAGACAGACTGATAAAATCCTAACGGTGCCACCAGCCGCAGCCAACCTTTGACACTGTTCTTGGAGACACATTTGCGAATCACTAGTAGTATCCATTCTGCAGACCCAATAGAAAGTGTAGTGACCAAGTTGCTTGACAACCCAATGATTAAAAATCTCTAATTATATCATTATAATATGCAGATTATAAGTTCCATGCATATTTTTGTCTCAACAGCAATTTAATTAGAATTTATGTAGATAGTGTTAGAGTAGACACAGGTTGTGTAGCAAATCAGCTCCAAAGGTGCAAAGGAAGAGTCCAGCTCAAATTACTTAAGACATTAGCAACTGCCCTACTGGAAGGCTCGTCCAAGCTACAGAAATGAGTAACGTGCAGCCTGCTAGGGTAGAGAAGAACCCTAAAGTCCCCCCCTACCACCATCTGGGAAAGGAATACGTATCCACAGAGCTAGGACTTAAGTCTTCATTCTAAAGGGCAAGGTGAGAGAAGCCTCATTCTGATGGATCCCCTCACAGTGGTTTTACCTTGAGCACTAGAGGCTTAATGGGATGTGGTTTTTAGGCAGCAAATGGTAGCCAAACACAGCATAGCCTGACAGTGAAGAGAGAAAGCAACTATTTCATTTATTCCTTTTATTTTCATATAAATTAACATTCTAAAAAAATTGAAATAGAAACACTAAATACAATATTGCACATAGTGATCTTTGTTAGATGTCCTATTATTTCATTTAGTATGGTAATATACATACAGTAGGTACTGAAGGGAACAGGAAGGCTACAAACCAAAACATGCTACTGTATCCTTTCAATTAAGAGCAAAGTTAAAAGGAAAAGACTATTGTTTACATAAATACAAACATGGATTTGAATCAGTGCCATTAAAATAGCTTTATTTTTTTAAAGTTTTTTTTTTTTTCCATAAGTTAGTCTTAACAGCAAATAATCTCTTCTTTTCACTTCCCCAAACAGCAATGTTATTCCCCATCAACACAAATTTTTAGAACTCCTCTCTTGGTAATTTATATCCCTGTCAGAAATAATTATGAGTACAGAACTTCACAAAGGTCTGTCAAGCAACAGGAGACTTGCTTTTCACATAGTGAAAAACCCCCCATCTTTTCTAGTGCTTGGTATATGTGAATAACAACAGATTCCTGAGGTCATTTGCACTTCCCCTTACGACACCTTGTAGAGCATGTTAGCCTCTCGACATCCAGGAGCATCTTCTGATGTGCTAGATTAGAAAGAGAACTACCTAGCCCAGCAGGTTGATCTCATCTGCTTTATGCCAGTGTCTTCAAGGCTCCACAGGGGTGAGCACGTGCACCCAGTTCAGCTGACGCACTGACTGCTCTGGGGGAAGTGCACTTTGAAAGCAAAACGTTATCAATCGGGCGGGTAGCGCTGGGGCTTCTTAATCGGGACTGGAGGAAGGTGGTGCTACTGGTTGAGCAGATCAAGATTGATACAGTAAACCCTGGTTTGCAAATAGGAATTAAGCGTATGGTCTGAAGTGGAAGCCCTAAGTCCTAGATTTCTATCATTCGTTCTATCGTTAACCTCCTAGAACAGTGAAAGCCTGGAGGAAAAATCTGCAATTCTGTTAAGTGTGAAATAGATGCGGATTTCTTAGTAGTCTATGTTCTGTCACTAGAATTGGCTAGTGTTTTCCAGAAATGTCAACTGCCATGTGCATCTTTTAAATATATCTCTAAAGGAGTTTTAAATTAACAGTACAGCTAGCTCCAAAAGGGAAGTCATGTACATATGGCCAAAAGACTGTCTGATTTAAATAATCAGGAGTTAAAAACTGTACTATACCTTCTAAAGCTCATGTAAAAGTATTAACTGCTTTATATATTAACAAACTATAATAGCCAAACCTCTCTCATACTCTCTAGAATACTTCTGTGCTTTTCTGTATTTTCCTAGAATTTTTTTTTATGTTGGATTTCTGACCCCTATACCAGCTGGCATTCACTATCTGGCAAAAGATGAAGTAAAAGTATGCTGCCTTATCGATTTTAAAGATAGTTACGGTAAACATCTTGTTCCACAAATATTTAGTCATGGAGGGCAACCAAACAAGTTGGGAAAGCATTGATTATACTGTATAAACAGCACTTAACGATTCAAAATACAAACTACAAATGCCAACATGAAACGGATACAAACAATTCACTAGGAGTAACATTTCTTTCCCTAACCTAAGTGCAGTGCCATGAAGTATTTGTGTTAGACAGATGTTGCCAGTAGGAATGGAGATGTTTTACTGCATCAAGTAGCATTCTTATGAAGTTCAACTTAATGCAATTTTCAGCATGTTCAGAACTGATGCAGATGCTGAGTTTTACGCATGCTGATTTGGCCTATTTGTAATATACCATAAACTTTACAAAATGTTATTTTTGACTGGCAAAGGAGATACAGTACAGGGAAGGTGTTTCAAGTCCATACCTAGTCTATTGCTGGGCACTCCATTAAAGTGATTACATTCATTCATGAATGTTCAATAACACATCCATCGGTGGAAAACTCTAGCGAACAAAACAGAAATTCAGAAAGGTCAAGCGAGCAATGATGAGGATGATGCAGTTTCCTTCCCCCTCATCCCCCACCCAGGGACGTGTTGAGTTTTGGTAAGCAGGTTGCAACGGCTTTTGCTTTTCTTCTCTCAGATCTTCATACTTATCTTTGCTTTCTGAAAAAACAGAAGACATGCAGAGGATTGAGTATAGATAGAAGCACATCTGTAAGGCACAAATCCACAAATTTGTACAGCACAGAAATATGTAGGCCAGCATTCAATTATCCAGACTTAGGGCTGACTTCACAAATAAATTCCCTTTGAAACTAGAATTGAAATGGACTGCAGCTAAAAAATGTGCTTGTGAAATATTTTTGTTTACTTTCCCTTTTGTTTTATCAAGTATTTAGTAACACTAGGAATGCCTCCAGTGGTAAACAAACAGAGATCCTGATATTCAGCTCTACCTGGAAGTCCCAGTTTCAGTACAAGTGAAAATGGTAGTAATACACGAGTAATTATGTCTATAGGTATTAAAAAAAAAAAAATCCATCAGTGGCTTTATGTGTAGGGAGATAGAGGCAAGGGGAAAAAAAATCCAAATCAGCATTCTTTTTCTTAACATCATCTTGATCTGGCTACAAATTAAACTGATAAAATAAAATCTATCATTCCTAACCACATGGTTACCCTGTGTACAATTCGCGTGTCACTGACCATAGCCACTTCTCCCTAAACACTCAGAGTGAAGAACAACAAAAAACACTTCTCTCTCCTTGTGTTAGATTATGCGAGTTGAATTACTGACAGTGACAGCCTGCTTCCTTTCAAGGACGTGTCACATTAATTTAGCAAAGAATATAAAGCATAAAAGAAGTGAAGCATGCTTCTGGGGGAAAAAAATATGAAAAAATCTTCCATTTTCAGATGTGACAAAAATAATTGATGGTCAGTTGCTACAGATATAATTGTAATGTGAGGTGCCAGATTCATTTTCCACTAGAGGAAAATTCATCCATTGCAAAATACATCATGACTCTACTAGTGTTTAGGCAATCATACTGGAACATTTTTGTTGAAATGATTGGTATTAATCCTCTACTACCATTACACATATGTATCTGATTTCAGGAGAAAAGTTAGAGGAAAAACACCCAGATTGAGTGTCCTTATCACATAATATCTACTACATTTTGCAGCTTTTAGTAAACAGAACAGTTGCAGACTGAATAACCCTGAAGCCTGGAATAGGCTTTCTTCGGTTTAGGTGCATCCCATGCTAGGACCTGATACAGCAGATGTGCTCGTGGAATACCCTTCTCTTGCTCATGCACTTCTGTTTTGTCAGGTGACATTCACAAGCAGCATTTGAGTTTTAATTTAACTCCTCTCTTGAAAATGTCAAATATTTTTTTTAAGAAGAGTGTATCAGGAATAACCTACCTATAAAATGCAAAGAGAAAAAAGTAGAAAGACTAATGACAATAGGAGCATGATTATATTTTTTACTTACAATTCCAGAGTCATGTTTTGGTCTTATATTGTAAAGTGATTTCCCCTTTTTCTGCCTGCAGACTTCCTCTGCTTCTTTAACTCTGAAAAGAGACATAATTTATAAATATTTCCTTAGACCATTTGCAAAGGCAGCAGAGTACAGAACTTAAAAATTTAGGCTTGAGGATACAAGTGGGTAACCTTACCCCCACCATACGTTCATTAGCCTGCTCCATGAAATAACATCTGTACTAAGGCAGCTATTGCTGCCACACCGCCCAAATGTGGCACTTGCAAAGGCAGACATGATCAATGCTGGAATCAGTTGTAGTTACCAGAAGGAATCAGCAGTTATTTGTGGTTATTTGAAGATTCAAATGTATTTAATTTAAATTCATTTAAGTTAAAAATGTATTTTTTTTTAAATTTAAATTTAATATACACTGGTTGACATGAAGATTAGCCTCTGGAAAATTCAGCCAAACCCTGCTAAGCTCCCTTACTTGTTCCATCTTGTTACAACCTATTATTATTATTATTATTATTCCCTCTCCTCAAACATTCTTCAGCCATTCCTGAGCGGACTTTTAAAAAGGATCTAAGCAACCTATCTTTTCTTTCACTCATATTTGTTTGTATTTAAAACTGCAAAATGGCTTACCCTAAGTTCCGAGTCTTCGCTCTCTAAACTAAAACAAATTAATAGACTAGCTGTGAAAAACTCCAGAATGATTGTAAGGAATGAGGCGTTTGCGACCAGAATGGTGCGTGTTACCCTGCTTGTCCCTTTCTTTTGAAAAGGGAGGGTAAGCAGCAAGGTTTGCAATGTAATCTGGACATAAACACACTGGGGCTGCCTGGGTCTAAAGAGAGGAACAGGTTCCAGAACTAAAGTTCTCTCTTAATAACATTTCCTGACCAGAAAATGGTACCAAGTAAGGGCCTTGGGAAAGGATACCAGATGACACATTTTTTTGGACATCGACATAGGGAACAAACTCCCGGAATAAGAGGACTGTACTGAGACTGGGTTCTGTTGAAATCAGTCTGGTAGGTTTACTCATTTTGTAAATCAGTCTTAAACTCACATGGCTATTGAAACACTGGTATTGCAGATTTAAATCATTAAATCTCTGAGCTTTAGACTTTTATATAAGCTTTCCCTACAAGATGGCATTAAGTGGCATATGTGCTAGTTTTTTGATGAGGGATGACAGAATCATTTACAAATAAGAAAATAAAATAAAAATGTAAATCCTCTATTGGCTGTATTGCACACTCTTGCCAGCAATATAGACTTTGGATGCTGCTTGCTTTGCCCTTTCATCATTATCCAACAGTGAAAAAGACTAGTAAAATGATATTGAAGAAATGATATATCTTTGGCTGGTTCTTTGTGGTTTATCTCCAGACCACTTGCATGTCTGCTATTTCACTGAGGCTACACAGGGCAACATAAGAATCAGACTTTATGTTACTATTATTTTAAAATAATTCTTGTGTGTGTGGTCAGGGCCAGATTTTTGATAGTATGACTCCAGCTGAGTCTGCTAAGCACATTAGAAATTCATCTCTCTGTTATCCAGCTTCGCCAGACACACCTCATTCTTTTCATAAGTTTCAAATTTATACTTCTAAAAATTAATTTAAACTGGGGTTCTTTCCCAGCACTTCTAACAAGCTGCACTCTTAATTTGATAGCCTTGTATTTTATTAATATAGAAACACCTTTACTGGCACATCTGGGTGAATAAAGGCTTTGAAACCTGTTACTTTCAAGCTGTAATGCTTTCTTTTATCTGACTGCAAATCAAACAGATCGCTGCAGCATAACAGAGAACAAAGATGTCAAAGAGCCAAGTAATTCACCTCTAAAAATGTACGTAAATAGATTCAGCAAAAGTGACAGCCAAAATGCTGTGATAGCTTTGAACAGAAGCTTCTGGGAATGGTAGAGAATGCAGTAAAATTCTAAGACATTTTCCTTAAATGTCACCTTTTCCTCTGCTTAGCTTCTACTTATATTCGAAGGAAGAAAATTATCTGTGGCATTGATCTTCCCATGATTTCCTCCAAGCGGTCAGGCACATTCTAAAGCATCAAAAGCCACTCTTACAAAGGCAGTTATAAAATAGCGTATCTATCATATAATTTCCTCTTTAAAATACAACGATAGCTGGTAGACATAATTTAAATCAGAGAATGAAATGTTACTTGGGAGTAGATTAGCATCAGATCTGGGGGACTTTACAATAATCCTGAAGGTAGCAAGATGTCTGCTTTATAGAAGCAATTTAATATATGCAGGTATTCAGACTACTGATCATGCGAATGGCAGCGTATGTAACATTAGAAAATATTTTCTAAACCACTTCACACAGATCCAGATGTTTTTCTCAGGAAATGCCAGGGAATCTGTAGCTCTACTCTTTGTCCCATCTAAACATCCCCTCCAAGGACAGTTTGCCCACCGCTTGACTAACAGATTGGGTCATAAGAGAGCACAGCTTCCTGGTCATTCAAAACACAAACTCTCACACACAATGGAACATCGGATAAGAGTGATTCTCTAAACTACAGCTCCTGTTAAGTTATCATTGTCAGCGTAACATTTTCAACATTCTGCTTCTGTTAGAGAAATCACTGCATGAGGAAAAGCGGCCTTGACCTGATAGAGCACAAAACACGATCCACACCACTTGGTGAGGGAAAGAGTCAGAACTTCTGTGCTGCTTAAACTGCAATTGGAAACGCAATCCTCAGCTTCTGGACTGATGAACTGTCAGCCTTCAGCTTGTGCTATCCATTTCTCTGAGATTATGTAAGAGGTTCTGCTCTCACAAGCACAGCTACAGTCCTTGGGAGCTTTTGTGGAATTCTTTGGAGTTTGGGCCTGTTTATTCACGGCCCTGGGAACGGAGCCGATGAGAAGGGTCATTCTCTGATGCACGGAAGAAAAAGCTGAGAGCGAACAGCTCCTCCACTCTAATTCCAACCGTATCACTGACTCACTGTGTGGGTTTGGGACATTTCACCGTCTCCTGGCCCATATCCTGCTCTCCATGCAGGAAGATTCACGCAGTTATACAGAGTACCACTGAAGTCAATACAACCTATAATCATGCTTCTCCAAGGTTAAATCTCTTTTGTAATGTAAAGATAGCACACTGACTAGGAGACTTAGGTTATGACCCTGTAAAAAGGAGAAACACAGAAAACTATGAAAAACTACAGCTCCATCTGTAAAAAGTCTCTGTACCTGTGCAAATTGATAATAGCAGCCATCAGCCTTCTGCTGTGCTAAATCCCAAACCAGTTGAAATGCAGTTGAAATTCCTGCATGTATTTTCTGATGATTGACCTCTTCAAGTAAATAAGGATTTTAGTAATTTTAAAATTTAAATATCCTAACCTCTTTTTTTTAAAAAAAAAAAAAAAAAAAAAAAAAAAAAAGCTAAACTTCGTGTTTTGATAAGGTTGTCACTACCACTTAAACTGTAAAATCTAGAAGAACAGAAAGAGAGTACCCTTTGAGGTAAGGGCAATAGTCTCAAGTTAGTTGGCAAAAAACTTTTAATTACCACTGGCAACTTCTTCCCAACTTTCCCCCCAACTCGTTCTTGCCCTGGCTGTCTCTCTCAATGATTCCTCATCCTCCCATCCATGAAACCTACTTTTAGTATATCATAATGAGATATGCAAAGACACCTCATTACTGCTAGCGCATGCCTGGTTCAAGTCATATTCTTCACTCTGGCAAATTCCTGTACCACTTTGTCCCACTAACTTCAGTGGGATACAAAAGTTAATAACTTAAGACCAAAAAGATGTAAAAGTTACACGAAAACTGGTGGCTGTATCAGGGAGACTGCATTCAACAGTGGTCAGCTGTTAAAGAGTGCCATGAATATTCATGGATCTTATTCAATACTGGGAGGAGGGAAGGGGATGTCTGGGGAGAACACCACCACAGCACTGAACCCACGAGCCTCCTCGCAGGCCCAAGAGGAGAAGCAGTTGCAGACAATGACACACTTGCAGGCTCCAGGCCAACGTGACACTGCCGTTATGACAGTGCAGAGAACACAGAGCTCCAAAGAACACTAAACTGTTAAAAAGACATTCCTAGGAAAGGAGTGGGGACTCAATTGTCAAGGCCTGTGTGGAAAAACAGGCTGCCACCAAGGGAAGCAGTGGAAAAAGAGTCGGAAGATGATGGGCGTTTCCCAGCTACACAGAATTATGACCCTTAGGCAGAGGCAGGCGTGTGTATAGATTGATTTATTGTTTTTAAGATCTGTTTTTACTTAAGCTACTTACTTCTATGCAACTAATACTTTCTGTTATAAGGGGACCAAACAGCCTCTACTCTGTTACTCTTAAGTGCAGTACTCAGTTAAAGGTGTGACAGCAGCTCAAGGAATGATGTAAGAGCAGCATGAGGTGGGTGACAGGAGGACCTGCTAGGTCCTCTTGAAGAAGCTCTTGAAGAAACCAGTTGGTACAGTTAAGTTGCTAAGCCTGACACGAATTACTCATAAGCTTACAGTGTGCTAAGACACTTTGCTAGACTGATGCTCAAATTATCTCACTACATACACTTCAACTGCTTCTCAAATTCTTTCAGTTAACTTTGATTCACTTGCTTTCTACTCTTGTCCCATCCCATCCCATATAAATTTGGCCTCAAAACAGAGCAAATCAGTTGGTAGGAAAGACAGCATCACCTGCGTTATGTTTAATAACTTTTGCCTGTTACTTTTTAACCCAAGTAATTTTTTCCTTTTGTCTTAGGACATAATCCTACAAAAAATAGTTGTCTTCTGTAATCTGAAGAATAGAGGTATTCAGAGCAGTATATCCAGCAACAGGCCCAGGGTAGATTCTATAAATACTGAATCAGAGAGTTGAATCTGGATAAACACATGTCCTTAAATATTAATTAAACTTAGCTAAAGTAGCTTTTATTACTGTACAGAGAATATCCTTCCAAGCAGTCCTTATGATAGAAAACACTTAAGAAATATGTAACAGTATCCAAAACCTGGATCAGGTTAAAAATAAAATAAAATAAAAAAACCTCACAATCCTACAAGTCCTTAAACAGTTAATCACTCACAGGGCCCAAGAATTAGGGTTTCAAATGCTGGCGCTTCGGAGGGTCTAATAAACATTACCCTAAACTATCCAAAAGTAGTAGTTTCTTATTTCCATCATAATAAAAACACTTTTCTTCAGCACTTTCACCTCCTTTTACCTCCTATGTATTGAGACATGTATACAGTGTTCGTTACGATTAAGTTTAAAGACAGTCCGCAAGATCAATAAAAGAGTTACACTTTGTCACGCATACAGGAAAAAAAACCCGACATCCCTCCTAACCCAAAGACAGAGCAGCCTTATGTACCTTCTAGACCGAAAGCCAGCCTGGCCACAGCCTTATCAAGGCTTAGAGAATTTCTCTCATCATTCAAGCCACTGAGAAGGGCGGCCACTTTCCTGCCGCTGAACATTAATAATGTTGTCTGAAGTATCTGTGGCAGACAGATTCATTTCCTACTGGCTCCATCTAGGCTTGGTAGCCTTACACTTCACTAGAGAGCACTACGACATGACAAATGTAATCACAGTGAGAAGGCTGGAATGTTATATGCCCTAGATAGCTACAGCTGCTCACAGAAACAGCCACGATAAATTCAGACAGACATTACTTTTATACTTTGACATGAAACCCAAATAATTTTTTCTGCATGCATTCTGTATTTTGTAACATAAACCAAAGCTTAGACCAATACTCTTCAGAGGACTAAGCACTTATCATCAGATAAAATATTTTAGCATGCAACACCCTCTCTTCTATTTATATAAGTTAGTCTGGGCTGGAGATAAATTGTTTATAATAATAATAGTACCTTGAAAAATAAAAACAAACAAAAAGTCCTAAGCAAAATATCCAATGCTGAAAAGTTCCTACGACCTCAAGAGCAGAACATATTAAAATAGTTTCTTGAAAAACTGTTCCAGAGTAATGGGTCTAAATTTTATTTTTTGATCCAGTTATGAAAACTTAATTTTTTTTGCTAATAGGTTAAAAAAACAAACAAAAAAACAAAATTACAATTCCCCCACCCCCCACTCTTCCCCAGAAAAAAGTACAGTAAAAAATAGAGAGCTCTTACTTCCATGCCAACAGGCTCAAAGTGATGACACAGATATGATTCAGTATCTGACTGTACAAACTTTATACAGCTAAGCAGCACACTGCAATGTCCCGTCAAACTTACTGAGGAAAGCTAACCTCTGCCTACCAAGAGAAGTTGTGTATTGGAGTACCCTGACATCGCTGCCAGCTCCTTGCACGGCTGCTGTGAAGACCACGAAGCACGCAAGGGCTGGCTGAGACACAGCCACTAGTCATATTTCGGCCCATAGGATCAAGGACAGAAAGATTAAAACGCTTTAATCTGGCCACTTAACATAGGCACTAACCTGTAGCAGGACTCTGAATGCGACCTCTTTGTCAGCAGTGCAAAACAGACTGTGCTGAATATGTTTTAAATTTTCTTCAGAGTATGCACCAAACTGACATAAAAATGAAGCTTCCAGGCCAACTGAAATGAAAGTGAGACCTTCCAATTTTCAGAGCATTTCTGCAATCCACAAGACACCAAAATATTCTGAAATAATTTCTATTCACAATTATCAGTCTGTGCAACTGCAATCTTCATAATTTGGGTTAAGAGGGAGGGAAAAAAAAAGAAATGGAAAGTGTTAAAATATATTTCTCTTAATTTCTCTGTGGAAAAGAAATACCAGTTTTACCCAGTTTAGCGGTTTTTGATGGCCTGGGGATTCTTCTCTTACCTGCGTAAGGATATGCAGGTAAATGCACACACAAAATAATGTATTAAAATACATGTTTTAACATGGCCTTAGCTTATTAAAGAAAATTTTACCTTGTAAGTGTAAGAACATGAAATATTAAGCAGCTAAAGGTGGCTATCATTCTAGTAAAATGTATATGTCCACTTAAACATACTTCCTGACTTCTGCCATCAAATTTATAGATTTTATTGCTGTCAATGTGGCCAATATTTTGGATTATACATCATTACCTTCTGGTAAGATGGCAATCATTTTTCTACAGACTTTGCATATGAAAATTGAGGTGACCCTCGGAAAAGACAGTCATCACCTTCTACTGTTTTTCTTGGGACAGAAGCCAGCTTGCTCTCAAAGCAGTTGGCTGCCTTCTAGCCTTTTTGGCTAGGACATTCAACAGGAAATGATAAGGCAAAAGGAATAAGACTAGAGGTGAGGCAAAGCTGGTTACATAATGACTAAGGAAAAGAAAGAAAACTCAGGAGTGAACAGAATTGTGAAACTACATATGTGCTCTGAAACATTTTGAAGAAGCAAGTGGGATAAAGGAAGGAAAAAGTGCAATGTGTAAAAAAAGAATGAGAAAAGTCTTTAGTTAACAGATGAAGCATAGAAGGAGACTTAAGAGGGTATCTTAGGAAGGTATGAAGACACAGCTTGGGCAGATGGTAGCTAACATTTTGACAGCACAAGAGAACTGAATGAGGAGAGGAGAGCACTGGAAAGTAAAGAAACAAATTTAGAAGTCAGCTGAAGAGTCACAGAAGTAGAGGTAGCCAGTACAGGAAGTAGGAAAATAAGAGGTCCCAAACTTTGCATCATCAGGTGAGAACACACGTATCAGAAGCTGCCCATTTGTAGCCATGTTCTGATGTCAGAACGACCGCGAATACAGCAAGGCTCTCTCAAAACATACAAACCCCTAACATTTGATCTCCTGTACTCATGCCACACGGCATGTAAGGTGCCACACATCTGCATTTAAAGGATGTTGTTTGTCACTGGTAGGCTAACTCTATGCACTGGTATGGCATATTGCCTCAGAGATGAAGGAATACAACATCTTCAGGAACAGGCTGAGTTGCAGTAGGTTTTAAGTCTTTGTGAGAATTTCAAAATGTGAAGGGCTAACATTTTAATGACCAATAGTGTTCATCTGCAAAATATTATATTTTATTGAATCTCAAATGCCTCTCTGCCTGGGAATGAAAACATCTCGCAAGTAAAGAAAATGCAAAACCATAGTATAACAAAGCGTCACAGGCATGAAAACAGAAGGCAAATTTCACTGTGAAATTACGAAATCTGGAATCTGGCCTTGTGTAAGTCATAAAAGTCAGGAGAGGTCAGATTGGAATTTTTGTAACAGATTCTTCACTGTGTTCTTGTTTAGAATTCATACACAGCAGTTGCCTTACATTTGCATGCAGAAATACTTGTTCCTGTCTTATAAAACATAGTATTATTTATATAAAGCTAAACTAGATATTAAAATCTGAGGTCTAGACTGACTTACCTCCAAATATTTTTTATTTTTCACAAACTTTTCCCCAAAGAGTAATGCTACAAATGAAAGTCACTGCTCTCCTCCCTTAACCAAAACCCCTGGTGTTTTCATTGAAAAAAAGGACTAATTACAGAAAGTGCACAAGGAAGGAACAAAAGTACTGAAATATTGAGCAACTTCTCTCTCAGTTGGACAACAAATTGCCTCTTTGTTAGGCCCTGCCTCAAAAGACCATTCCTAGCTTCTGAATCTTTGGTGCAAGTATTCTTTCAATGTTTTTAATTAGCCCAGTATGTTCTGATCAGAAAGTTCTTTTATTTAAGATGAAATCTTGAAAAGCAATAAAAAAAAACCTTTTAATTATTCAATTCAAAGCCGCATCAGCTGCATTCTGATTTGAAATGTCACCATTATACCTGTGCCTTGTACATTTTAAAATGAAACCTATCAGCATCAAACTCAAATTCTTAGAGAGCAGTAAGCTTAACATACATAAGTAAATGCATCTATTGTAATAAATGGGTGACTATTAACATAATATTAGGGGCTTTTGGTCAACATACAATAACACACCAGCAGTTTCATGATCATTTGGGAATGTACCCCACTAAAAATACTCCACATTTTCATCATTTTCCTCACATGCTGCCATTCCCTATACATCCTTCTCTATTCTTCCACCTCAGCATATTCCCATGTCCCCAGATATCTCACTCTCAGGTCTGACTCACTGGTTTCCATTATGAGCGTTAACAAAATATCCCTTAAATTACTCTGAGAGGACATTGCTCGTGCTATGGGATTTAATGCCCTCCTCTGCAAGCAGAAGTGGCAGCTTACCAATATGCTCCTCACTGTGCAACGTACAGATATCCAATGCCAGACTTTAAATTGCTCAACAGCAAGTTTTAAATCATCCTGCCGAGCAGTCTGTAGGGAGACATACCAGTCTTTCTGCAGAGAGAGATCAATGAGCTGTGGAGACATGCTGGCCAGGAATCTCCCTTTCATCTAGATATACACAGTGTGACACACCAGGTGCCAGCTTAACTGCTATTCTTACGGGAATGGGCAACTTGTACATTTGAGAGACGAGTACATTTTTTTGAGTTTATAGATTATTTTTAATGTGTCAAAGATTTATCGTTAGAGTTGAAGGGTGAGTAAAGTCAGCCAAAAGAAATTCTCAAACTTAGTATGATGCAAGATATCAGAGACTTACAGAACTTTACCATAATGTTGATTCTGCTTATGAACTCTCCTCTCCTGGCATCCCTGAACTCAGTTATTTTCTGCTCAGTGACATGCCTTTTCTTAAAGGCAAGGGCCAGACAAATCCCATGAGAAATCTTTCTTATGCACAGAATTAGGGTATCTATTTCCTACTCCCCTTTTTCTTTTCTTTCTTTTTTTTTTTTCTTCCCACCTAGGAATATAACTCTCTCTCCCCTATTTAGTAAAACTTTTGCAAGGTTCGTAGCCTGTCTGGAACAGCAACTGCAACTGAAACACCCAGAAGAGAATTAGACAAAGGAGTGTCAATATCTCACTTGCACCCAGAGAAAGGGAAGGTTGAACTGTGGCCCTGCAAGAATGCTTCCCCCTGCTTATTGGCCTGTTTCTAGAAATATCTGAAGCTGTGCCTCAGGTCTAATGATAATCACCTTTGACATAAATTAAGATTTCCTTATTCCCTCTTCTTTTAAAATTCTGAAAATATTGACTTCTTCCTCGTTACTGTAGTAAGCCAGAGTGTATTTCACACCATTTAAGAAAGGATGAAGTTACAGACCATCTAAGTGCATCCTAAAGATTGATGTGCTTGCCAATATGAGATCTTCTGATAATGATTTGCATTTCTAGCACCAAGGATTTGCAAACCCTGTATTTGTCTTCCATAAACTGTAGCTGCTTAACTCCTTTTATTTTTTTCTCTCTAATTGGCAATAACTTTTCAAGATTTTCTTCTGAAAGGATTTAGTAAGTGTTGCCTCTCTAGCTCCTTTTTCTCTTCAGGTCCTAATACAGGAGATCTTTTCCTGGATCCTAGGAAAGCAGCAGTGCTCTGGGCAACTGTTCTGTAGCTCTCTCTGTAGAGCAGAAGTGAAACCACTCCTTCCTCTCAAAGAAGTGCTAGACCAGAAAAATGAATTTAATATTGAACATATCTACCTCAATGATTCAAAGAAACCAGAAAAGAAAAGATGCAGGGGGAAATATAGCCAGGGGTAAATACATTAACTCTTTTCCCGTAAATATATCGGTTTGCATGAGGCAACTGCTCTGTCTACAGGAGATATAAAAAGATACATTTGAAAATTTCTTGGGTGATCTTTTAGGGTAAAATTTTCCCCATAAGGTAAAACTTTTGTTCTAACAATCTGCAGTTGCAGTTGTGCATAATCTGACAATATATATTCAGAGGACAATTTGCATTTCAGAGCATGCAACTGGAATAAATCATGTAACGAGGCAGCTGAACTTGCTTGAACAGAGCTTGCAAGGTTCAAAACGTTATTCTTCTTGCAAACAATACTGAAATGAAATTGATGAAGATAATGCCAGCTTCGCTGGGCCTTCTTGCTGATCACATGTAAAGGACAACATACACGAGCAGATACCATTCCAGAGCTTTGATGGTATGAACACAATGTCTAACCCACTAATGACACATTAAAATACACAGATGTGAAACAACATGGTCCTGAAAATGCAGATATGCCTTGTTTAGGGTTTTATTATTATTAATTGCTTAATCAATAAGAAGTTATATTATTTTGAAGATTTTCACTTAAAAGTGAAAGCTTTAGGTTAGATCTTTAGGTTAAACATAGCATGAGAAATTTCAACCTAAACAAAACATTTGCGAGAATATTACAAATAACCCAGTTAACAATTTTGCTTGGAATGCTCCACTTAGCCTCAACTGCAGCATAACCACAAAAATAGCACTGTTAAGAAAACTGCAATAGACCTTTTGGCAGAACTACGCTTTCAGTTTAATTTTCAGGTGCCTTTTTCTTTTTATTGCTACTGTATTTAACAGTTTATCATGCATAATTCTCTCTACAGCTGGTATTTTCCACTTCTGCTTTATTTCATTTGACAGAACTGAGCAAAAGCAGTAGAAAAGTTGAGAAAAAATTAATTTGTTCTTAACCTTGTACCATTTTTCTTATTTTTTTTTTCCTCTCATCTTCTTATAAAAAAATACGTAGTGTGACACTTCAGTGTTTATCTTGTGCATATAAATGCCAGACAGACCAATAAACAAGTTGAAATGCTGACTGAGAAGTATTTAAAATAAAAGCTGTCTGACTGCTTTCTGTAAAACACATACATTTTAAATGTATCAGTAACAAAAAGTAATACCACCCTAGGAAATACCATCTATGAAAAGCCTTTGGGTAAATTATTGTAAAACAGTGTGACTCATATCTGCAGAGACTAAATAAGGAACAGCCACTATTAACAAGCAATTCCTTTTTCTACACAGTCCATATGGAACCTGGGATATAAAATAACCCAGAAATGTTGCCCATAGCATAAACATTTATTAAACAAAATACTAGAGTGGAGGGAGAAGAGAAAGGAAAGGGAGGGAAAGAAAGATGATCAAACTAAAGAAAGGAAAAGGGAATAAAGTTGTACGTTTTATAAATAATGATCAAAATTAAAGTGCTTTATGTCAGCTAACACCCTGGCAAATAATCCTCCAACAATGGTGGCATACTATAATATTTAAAGTCTCACCACATCTGTCACTTAAACATTTTACTGCCAATGAAAACCTACAGAAAGTTGTCTTGACCATTAACATGCTAGTCAACTTTAGCAGCAGAGAGTAACACAACTTATGCACCTTATGCACCTAGAAACATTAAAAACTGTTTGTTGACAAAACATACAACAGGAAATTCTAGAATTCCTTTGGGTTTCTGATAATTCTGTGACCAACTCCAATGGATTTGGAATTTTACCCCTCAACTATTACTGCTGAGACCTTCATAGAATCCAGGCGCTACTCACGTGGTAAAAATAACATCACTAGAATTTGGCGGACATAAATCATCACAAAGTAGATAGAAAGCACTCATTCAACAACATCACTAACATCAATGAGGATTATAAGTCAGTCTCTGGAACAAATAATTTTTATTTCAAAGGCGCAAGTGGTTGTCCATCATCTGTGGATCTGCCCATACAAGCTGAGATTTTGAAAAATATCATTGTGTGCATTCTTACACCTTTTTGCAGTACTTATTTTTCTGTCAAGATGCTTTGTCCTCTCTCAGTACTCAGGAGGGCCTCGCATCAAAGCATCCTTTCTTTCACAAAGAACGCTTAAAATGGCAAGTCCAGCGAACAGCCTAAAGAACAAATTTAGGCATCAAGTTGAACTACGATGGCAGTCGAAATATTTTTCATGGAAAGGCTTTGATAAAACAGCCACTTTAGTAATGAAGATTCTTTGCTTCTGGGTAAAAAAAACATAAAAATAATAATAAAAAGCTTTCCTTGAAAAATTTTTATTCTTACTGCTAATTCTGCCAAAATATTTGAATTCCTAAAAGGCAACAAAGAGACCTTGAGTTGGCCAGTCCTGAAATGGCACCATGCCAGACTTTTTTGAGAGGTGAGTACAAGCCAAGACATCAAAGGTTTCCAAACTCTAAACTCAGCCTCATTGGAACAAATGAAATCTATAAAGAGTAAGATTTAAACTGGATAAGACAAGCCAAAATTACAATTCTATGCAAAAAAAAAAAAGGGGGGCAAAACGAAAAAAAAAAAACAAAAAAAACCCACTATCTATAATTTTTAGACTTTCAGTGACTTCTGAGATTTCAGCTAATTCCAGATAGTCCATTTTGGCCCGCTGAGGATTTTTTCTCCTTCCCATCACCTCCAAGCTTCACCTTGGCTCGACTTGCTGCTTCCCAGGAACCTCTCAGCTTTCTTGCCCACTGCAGGCTTCTTGATTTGAATCCCTCTCCCTCCTTCCCTATCTCATCTTGTCTCTGAAGCCAACGTCTAGACAACACGCTAAGTTCCTTGCAGGATAATGACACCTTTGCCCTAAAAGGGCTCACGGGCAGCCACTTTTCGTTCTGCTGCTTCAACACATAGCATAATATACACTATTCATGCAGCGAACTGAAAGAGATGTGAATGAATGTACTACATTCCTATTCTGCTTTCAAGCCTTAGAAAGAGGGTTTTGGGCTTTTGGGCATTAATTTTAAAGAAAAAATATATTGCAGTGAAAATTTTGAGGGGAGAAGGTTTGCTTGTTTCTAGAAAACAAATACTGTATTTCACAATGGAAAATAGTTTTTTAATTAGCATTCTTTAAAAAAAAAAGCACAAAAATACAAATTGAAATTATCTTGCATCTAGTTGGCTGTTAAATCCGTGCATAGGAAACTAGAGATAGTATTTAACTGTCAGCTCAACTTAATTGTGAAGAGAGATACTTAATTACATAAAATTAAGACAGTCAGTAAAGTGAAACACATCCCCAGGGAGCTGCTGCACTGTGTTAATATCTGCACCTCACACTTTCAACAGGAGTGAAACCCACTTTAACTGTGAGATTACTCATTCCTACATGTATCCACATACACTACCCATACTATTTGACTTACTAATCATATAGCTGTTTACATTATTGATGACTTCCAACACCAGTAATTTGATGTACAGGCCAATTAAGTTAGATGAGCACTTTTGAAAATCAGGTGTTTTCTTGTTGTGTTACCTAAAGGGGACCGATATCACTCACTCACAGGACCTGAAGCTTGAGTCCTGTTAATAAGGCATAGGCACAGCATCACGAACCTTCTCCTGAGGTCACCCAAGTTGCTAACATGTGTAGAATTATGTAACCGTGCTTACTATCTTCATGTTTGTATTTTTTTTTTTAAATCTGCCTTTATATGACACTTATTATTTATGAAACTGCTGATTAAATCTTGGCATTGTTTCTATATACACAGAATGACCACAATAGCCACATGCAAATGAAAGCAAGCTTCATAGCTCCTTTGCTATACAACATAGACAGCGCGGCTGATAATTTGTAAGTACCATCTCAGTTCTTTACACCATATACAACACATCTGCATGTGATTTGTGCTATGACTTGGTTTGATTCTTTTCTTAAGATGGGATCAACTGAGTTTTTACTCTCTCTTCCTCTTCCCTGTCCTTTTTTTCTCAGCTTCATAGGACAAGTATTTACATGCCATGTCTTAATGCCTTGTTTTCAGTAAATATGTAAATAGAAAAACTTTTCTTAACTTTCAGACCTGAATCAAGTCTCCCATTGATTGTATTTATAGCAACATAGTAGTTACATGCTTTACCAAAAATATCACTGGGAGTATGGACCTGAAAAAAATCAGCACAAAATGATGTTTGTGTCTCATTCACAGAGCATAACTACTAGTGAAAAAAAAAATCAAAAAAAAAAAAAAATCAAAAGATGTTCTCTTGTAGTTTGTGTGCTAATGAAGTGAGACTGACTGGTTTCTGTGTGATTGCTCCCAGTAACAGTCTCTGACAGAAGCCTTTGAACAAACAAACAAACGTACCTTTCTTGCAGAATAAGTTTGTTTTCCTTCTTCCAGAACTCTTTGAAGTCAGAGCTGAATTCGTGCCAAATACTGAAGAAAGAATGTGGGGACACCTCTTTCTCTCCCATTTTTGGTTTCATGCAGAAATAAGCTGCAGTTTCCAAAAAGCTGTTAAAGAAAAAAAAAAAGTGGCAAATATTTAAGCATCCACAGATTTTTTTTTTCTTCTGACTTTATACTGACATGGTATTATTTTTGATAACAACGCTAAAATATAGGAATATAAAAACATACAGTTGTGATCTCTATGGATACAGATAGATACACAATATGATTCTCCTGTAAAGGTTTGGGTCTGGCATTTATCATTTGTTCTGTTTTTGAAGCAGTATTTTCCATTTTAAAGGCTAAAATGAGCACACTGTAAATCCAAATACACCTGCACATACACTGACTTTCTGTTGTGTTTAAAACAATTTTTAAAACACACAGTCAAAGCCTATAAAGATTGCAAATAAGGTTCTTCAAATTCTGTTAAGTCTGTGCACGCAAGGGGATAAACATCTTAGAAGCCACAGAAAGGTTGTTAAAACTCAAGCCTGCTGTACACTAAACCAAAAATGATGCAATGGAAAAATGGGCCAGGAACAACTGTGTTAGAAAACAGCTATCCCTCATGATTCTTCCATAACTCTGACATTCATTTCTGAGTGGAGGGGTTCAGCATATGTAAAGCAGCACATGGAGCATAAAGCCAGAGCTCGCTGGAATTCCTGCTGAGGGGCCCAGAGCGCCACACTAACAATAAGATTACGTTTGCAATTAAACTTATTTCTAAATTTGAATTGCTTGTATTTTATTTCAAATTTAAGATTAGAGATATTATATTGAATTATGTAGGAAACCATGGAAGAATGAAAGAAAGAACTAATTGCTTGATTATATATTAATCCATTTCATTTTTTGACTTCTTGTTTGTAAGTACTAGAAGCTTAAAGTACAAACCTCTGGAAAAATGGTTATGATATGAGAAATTCTACAAAGGTTGTCTCCTGAAATACAATCCTACACACTTAGCTTATTCTTAGTAACTAATGATCTACGTGATCACTTTCTATGAAACACAGATCACTGCTTACAACAGCGTAATAATTAATTAATTCTCTTCTCAATCCCACAGCAAGTATTGTTTAATTCACAGAGGACTTATCTTTATCCATGGGCTACTATAATTGCAGAGAGAGTGCTTTGACAGTTGTCATAATTTAAAGTACTTAATGGACACAATAATATACAAAGATTCAGTCATGTGAAATGATGGGTGTCTCAATCTCTCAAGAATTGTTTTTCTTGTCTCTCAAAATTCAATACTCTGATCATTTTCCCCAACATGGACAATAAATGTATAGCCAAATTGAATATGATTTTCCGCAGCTTAAAAATAATACAGTTGAATACAGATCAGGTTTTATACATTCATTTTTCTCTTAATTTATAGTTCATTATTTCCATATGCTGAAGCAACATGAGAAAAGATGGACAATGTAAATATAAGAGACAAAGAAACATGCTCACCTTTAAAGTTATTGCACTGATACCTTAAAGCCACCTCTCCTCAGCATACCATTTCCTCAGCTCTCACATTTAGCCTATTACTTCAAATCAAAGTGTCAAAACAAAGAAGATTCAAGAAGTTAAAGGAACTTATGACTTTAGCCATGACAGCCTGTTCTGCAAGTCAGTATTGGGTTAATCTGTAGAACCTTAAATATGCCTACAGCTGTGGTTAATAGCTGTAAGTTACTTTTCTAAGTATATGGACAGCAGAGAAATGCTCAGCCAGGTTGCTTACCTTGCTGGCATGCAGCAGTAAATGCCTGTGAAATGTGAAAGATCAGCAGCTGTAGCAGGTTATCACTGCTAATATGTCACACCTTTGTAGTGTCTCCTAAGAAAACATGGGGTACCAGCCACAACACAGTAAGGCGACAGAGCACAACTCTCCACCAAATACTTTTCCTATTCATGCAGAGGAAACCAAACCAAGACAGTTAACCATATTTTCTTCAGCCCATGAGGTCTCCCTGTTTTTAGCATCTAGCAATCTCTCAGAGCACATTTAGAAGACACATGCAAGCCTGCCTGCTCTACATTTGTTGCCATAATTCTTGTACTACAGGACAAAGTGGCATGATTCACACAATGCAAATAAAGTAACTTCAAATACATCAAATAACAAAACACGGACAGGAATAAATCATCTGTATTACTACGTTCTGTAAATATCCAATTTGGAAATGTTTACATATGTCAGACCAACATATCTCAAAGCTGACTGCAGGAGCGGGAAGAGATTTCAGACACAAAGAGGAATCTGGATGATATTACCATAGCCCTAAGAATAGGTACCATGCTTTCAAATTTCTGCCCGGCAACAAAGACCTTCTCTGGTGCACTTCAGAGGAATAGTCCATACAAATGTCCTTGTGATCCTTCAACAAATTCTCAAACAATACATCTGCAAATGACATCTCTATTGTTCCGGTCTAAATATGCGGGCACACACGTATTTCGAATGAAAATAAAGGGGTGGCATTGAGAACGCTTACATTCGTATATACAAATGAATTTCTGCAACATATAACTTTGGGAAACTCATCTGAGCTCTCTATCTCATTTCACCTATTTGGCAAGTCAAACATTTATTATACAAATATGCATTGCAAAGCTTGTTTAGTGTTCACTAAGCATTGGGAGATACTCAAGGTTCTTATGTTTCCACAGTCTTAGAGAATGACTTAAAAGAAAAGAATGTGCATTAGAGAAGAGGTAGCTGTCATGGAAGAGGGAAGGAATAGCATGTGAGTTATTTCCAGGGATTAAGAGAGGTAAAGGAGGTCAGTAACTTTGCTCCAAACAGCATGACTTTTCAAGCCTGATTAAAAATAAGCCAGTGATGCTCACACCATCTTATCCTGACATGGCAAAAGCAAGACTTTTTAAAAGAGATTTCAAAGTGGTTTTCATATCCCACATACTGTTCTCAAAAGAAAATTAAATAACATTAAGTGTCCTGAAATAGCGAAAAGAAGACTTCATCCATGACAAGTTAGTTGGGAAATAAGATTATAAGATGCTTAGTTCCTTTTTTCATCTCTTTTTCATCTTCTCATTTCCTTTTTTCAGTTGTTGGTGTAATTCAGAAAAATCACTGCAGACTAAGATGACTGAACTCACTGCTTACTCAAATATGGAAATTGGATGAATGAATCACTGGACTTTTCTGTGTGCTCCCTTGTTTGCAACTACATAAACAATTCTTCTGCTTGGAGGGAAGGAAGGAATGGACACATCGACAGCCATCCAAGTTTAATCATATATGAAAAAAAGAAGTCATGCACTTTGCAAATGGCTCATTGACAACATTTCTAGCTAATCAGTCTAATCCATTAGGAATATTTTAAGAGCAGCTATGGATTACTCTATTTTTTTCCATTTCATTCTGAAGCCAGCTAGAAAGTTAGTTGCAGACAATGATTCAGACTCAAGTCTGCTGCTTGTGATGCATTGGCTGACTGGTTTTTCCATTCACCTGGCCAGTTTATAAATATCCACAAGATATGTGTGTGCACATGCGCACACGTATGCGAATGCGTGCACCGGGTCAAGCTAAAGCAGGGGGAGAGGAGACAGCAGTTGGCAACTAGCACAAATACTTTGCTCAAAAAGGCAGTAAGGAGACAAGTCAGCAACACTAAGCAATGGACAGCAGTAGCTTCACCTCAGCATCAGCTGATTAGGCTTCAGTGGCCAAAAAAACAGCGAAATAACTGTAGGTCCAGACATGTCTTGAATTTCCCTGGTAATGACACTATTCCTGGCTGACCTTTCTGAGAAATGGTGAACACACACACGGACAGGTGGGTGTCTGCACACTCACACACATCATCAGCTTTCCAATACAGTATACAAAAATACCTGCGAGAGTTTCAAAGCACATCTAAAAACAGGAAATTTGCTCCACAGGGCCACAACAGATATCCTGTATTGTTTAATGTACCAAGTATTTTGGTTGAAGTTAACATTTGGATATGCTTGACAACTTGGGTGTTGTTGTCTATCAGATGCAGTTTTGATTGAGGTAGTAGCTGCTAAGCTATATCCTAACATTCAGAATTAAGCATAGATTATTAAAGGAAACAAGAAAGGGAAAAAAGATGATGCTGGCCTTTTACTACTTTGAATCTGTCACTAATTATTTTTAAAAGCCAAACTAAGTTTGGCAGAAAGTGCAAAATGTTTTCTTTGAATCTAAGGCTAGGCAGGGTGCAGGGGTACTGTAGCCAGGCTACAGTAGCTGCTTCCTGGAAAAGCTGGTCATGGGAGTTAGCAAATTCATCCTCATTTTGTTTTATAATAACATTTTTTTAACGTATTTTCTTTGTGCTTTAAATAACTGAAAGCATTACTGAAAGTTAATCTTTTAACTTTTGTTCAAAGTAACACAAAATTATCTGATGAAGCAAAACAGAAACCAGCATGCTGGTTACTGACACAGCACAGGGATGTGAAGAAACTTGACATGCACAGCACACGAAGAAGCCTCTCATCATCTATTTGATATATTTTGCTGAGAGTTCTCCCCGTTTCAGATATACCCACTACTTAAATGTTGGTGAGAAACTTTTGGACTTTTTCCCCAACTTTTCTAAAGGAGAAAAGGGGTATCGTTTAATATTAAAAACCAAGTTGAGATAACATGCCAATTTAAGTCAGCTGCCAGAATAATCAATCCCTTCTTTCTTTAGCCAAATTATATTGTGTAACTTAACTATGGATTTTGTAATATTGTTCCTTAGAAAACAAAGGTCTCAAGAGATTTTTTCCTTTCCTCTTAAAAACAAAAAATCCTGCCAAATGTATGCAAACATATCCTAAGGCATCTCCCTCATGCCTAATCCATTGACTCCTATAAATCTATATTAAACAGGGAAGTGTTTTATTAATCCAACAAGATGAAAATTAGCAACTTCAACAACAACAACAAAAGCCCTCTGTCTTTAAGGTACAGCAAAACCCAACATAAAGCACATAATGAGCACAGAAAATTACGTTCTAGCAGGCCAGGTTTCTTTGTAGGTAGTTTGATCTTTTGTCCCCCGATATAGCTATGAATGCTTTACAAGCTCAACACTTATCAATTTTCAAGAACATTATTGACAACTGATTATTAGCAGTTATTTAACATTATCAGTAACACAAATACACAGCTTGAATACTTCATGCCATACAGTGAATGTAGCAGACCATAGCAGAATGTTACTGGAGGACAGTCTATGCTGTAAACAGCACATTATTAAATTCAAAAGATATTGAGAATATCGTCCTTTACTTAGACCAAATACTTTAGAAAAACTAAAATTAAGAGGAGCGATCCCCTAAATTCATTACACATGGAGTGCACAATGAATATTTCAACCATAGCTCAAACTCAAATACCAGGCCCTGGTATACACATCATTCAAATCTGTTCTATTTCTCAGAAAATAAAAAAAAAAGTTCTATAAAATTAGGGCTAAAACTGACTCACATGACGATTTTGTTGGAAAACAGATTTGGACACGAAGATTTTTTTTGGAGAGAAGGCAGAACAGAATTAATTTTACAAAGTCAAGAGTCAAGATTAAGATCTATGATCTCTTCGTTGACCATGATAAAGAAATTTGCAAAGTCAAAAAAAAAAAAAAAAAAGCTTAAAAAGCTATTCTAGATTACTGAAGAGACTGAGTCAGCCTCTAGCCATTTAAAAAGCAAAGGTGAGAAAAAATAGGTTAGAGGCATCTTTATACCTTATTTTTATCCTGTACACAGCATTGATTGATGGCACCTAACCCAAGAATTGGCCCACCCTAATTTTGCAAATCCCAGTAAACTCAAATTATATAATGCTTATTGAAAAGGTAAGTTTCCATTCAAGAATATTAGACAAAAATTAAATTTACATCATACATTAAGAAAAAAAACAGTTGAACTTGGGTACATTTTGTCCCTGATGATCATATTCTGCCAGGCCACTCAGAGAAGACAAAGCAAACATATTCTAACACAATTCTTCTAATGCATTCAAATGGCATGTGCTTCTTTCTCCTGTAAGATGATGCTTTATAACAGGTTTCACACTTTCTCTCTCAAAAGCACAGCTCAAACACTTTCCTAGGGACATTAGTCTAAGTCCACTGTAATCAGTATACTTTGCACAAATGAGTAGATTTTCTTTCACAGAGTTTAAGGGTTTTAACTTTATGTTATCCGGAATACTCTGGCCATGCATGCCACCTGATTTATTATATAGATACAAAGCTCTTTGCTTAATTGGGCACTTACAGCCTGAGCATCTGGAAAGCAAACTCATGTAATTGTGTGCCCTGGAAAGTAAGAATTAGAAAAACATCCAAAAGAAAACTCTTTTCTTCTTTTAAGAAACATATGAGCTTCAAATATATTGAATAAGCTGTGGATGACTGAACTTGACCAAATAATAAGTTGCCAGTAGACACAGAATACAGAGGTAAAATGAATTTCAGCATCAGTGAGCTGACAAAATTTGCTGGCTTCCCTCTGGTAAGAAACAGCTAAATGCTTCATGTTAAAGCCCAACTTGTCTCCAGATTTTTCTATTAACACACCTCATCTTCATTACCTTGTGCAAGGAGGGCTTTCTGAGCAATTGTTATGATTTAAGAAGTTTATAATTATATATGGAGGCAATATAACCATTATGTACTACATATTTTTGTAAGAAAAGTTTTATTATATTAAATACTAAATTATTAATAAATTTATTGATGCCAACCTCAGTCTTATTAGTGTCTGCCTGCTCCATGGTATGGTTTTGCTTTTGTAGTGGTAAACTTCATGTAGCGTCAAGGTCAAAATTATCTGACCAAATAAGGGCCAATTTGCTTTAAATCTAGAGCAGATTATTTAGATAGAAACCACACATATGTTTTAACAGAGTCCAAATACATGTAACATTGTCACACTCAGAATGTATAGTCCAGCATAGATTAAATTTTGCACACATGCATTTAGCAGAATGTATATTAAAAACAACTGAAATGAATTTACAGGTCTGACTGGGAGAATTGGCATATGCTTTTTCTGAAGTAGACATAACTTTATTAAAAAAAAAAAAAAAAAAAAAAAAAAAGTCGAACTAGATTTCCAATACATTGATACATTGTCCCAAACAATACGAGGTCAGGGGAGAGAGGGAGAAAAAAACAAAAGTTATTTTTGCTCAATGTGTAACCTAGAATATCACTTATACAGCCTATTCTAATCAAAATTTTTGCATACTACCTATATCCCACTTAAAATAGCCTGTTTATAGCTAGTAGCATCAGTCTTCACTGACCTATCTTGGTTTGCACTCATAAAGGAAGTCAAATTTGATTAAAATTTCTTGGTGTAGCTAAGGCTGTAAGAGTTACAGTCAGCATTTTTGTGCTCAAAAAAAATAATAGATTAAAGATGCTCCAAAATACTTTGACATTTCAGAACCTTCTAATATTTTAAATGCTTTTTAAGGCTGGTTCAACTTAGCCCTTTTGGATTGTTTAGGTCTATATAAGAGCTCCCTCCTTAAGAAATGAGGATACTAATGCTCCCCTACTATCCTAACAGCATTGCACAAGTCTGAATGGAAGGAATGTAGCTTTTGGAGAAGATGGAAATTTTCAAAGGATTTTTGTATTCTTAGAGTGAGTTACTCCCATTTTATCCTAATCCATTCGCTTCACTGCAGTCAGAGCATCTTCATCTAGATGACGGGAAAGAGAAGTAGCATTTTCTACATGGATCAAGTTTGGAAAAAGAAAAAAAAAAAAAAAAAAAAGTGGAAGCCTTTGCATCGATGGACTGATTAAACAACCATGTAGATCACACAACATATGAACCACTGATATTCACATATGCAAGCAAAGATAGATTATCCATACTCGTTTGGTGTAAGAATGCTCTCTCAGGTTTGGGGTAGCTGATTTCATGCCTTTCAAGGACTACACTAGGGTTTCGTGATGTTTCTGGTCTGCAGTGATCATCACACTAGTTGCTTTCTTTGGGATACAGAAGGTTCTATATCATCAGACCGATTAAGGTGGAAACATCCACCACAGACCAGTTGAGAAAGGAAGTGGGTGAACATTATTCCATGACACATGTCTACTTAAGACACAGTGCAGGAGAGACCTAGCTCACTAAAGCAGTTTCTGAATCTAATTTATCAAGGAAAAGATCTCTTTGAGAGAAAGCAAGACAAAAAAGCACATACGCACACAAATACACAAGACTAGAGAGCAAGGCTGAGGAATAAACTGAGGAACAGTAGAGATAATACTCTTGTTCCTAAATACCTACCCTACACGTACAAGAGAGCTGATGGGGCTGCAGCAGCCAGCTAGGACAAGCTCTACACCACGGAGGGGCTGATGGCTGTCTTCCACCGGCTGGAAATTATTAGGGAAGGAATGACCTATATTCTTCAAGTTATTACTGGATAGTTCCCAGATGAGTTAATAGTTGTGACCACATCCCTTAAATTGTGCTTTTCCATTTGCATGTGCACAACAAGAGCAATATAATAATCTTTAAAGTGAATCTTAAAATACACCAAGGAAGAAAGTAACAATCGCAATGGCAAAGAAACAGAAGAGAGTAAAAACAGAAAAGAGAGCATTTGCAATAACTATTTGACTCAGATGCAGATGACACTAAAATACGAAGGTCTTAGGAAACAGTCTAACTAAACAACTCAGTTGGACAATATAATGAAAGGAAAAAACTGCTGAACATAATCATGGCCTGATGTATAACAGAGAGGCACTGGAGCTAATCTCTCTCTCTCTCTCTCTCTCACACACACACACACACACACACAGTTGCTCTGTGTTAATAAATTGTCACTCATGGTGAGTTTAACTTTTGGAACCATTGGACCCAGTTAACTTATACATTGTTACCAGTGCTACTTAGCTATGTAATTACATTTGCATCTTAATCCAATTTATTAATCTTTTACTGTAATATATAAAAATAGAGCCTCTATGTAAACATCAGGAAGGTGCTTAATATTAGCTCTCTGAATTTGAAATAGCTATTCTAGATTAGCATGATAGTTAAATCATACTAGCATTCAATGGCATTAACAGGAAATTAATTTAAAACCAATAAAATTATTTTTAAGCAAGACACCTGACATAAATAAAAGGAAATACAATGGTGTTCTTGTCAGAATAAACAAAAGCAACTGCAAACATGAATAAAAATTCATTCACTCCTTTGGCAAATCGTTTCAGAAAAGGACAAATATCTCTCAGGAAAAGATAATTACAGCATTTCAGAAGCAACTTTCTGACATAGCTAAACTGCTGGCTAATTTTCCATTACTGCACATTTATGGGCCCTGATATTTTGTCAGAGATGGGATACTAAACAAGAATGATCCAATCTGTTTAACAGTCTGTAAGCTTCTTCTATACATATTTCCTTTGTCCTCTGAGTATTTACTTTTTGCTCATGCAACTAATGCATCCCTACAGTCTGAAATGTATTACTGTGAGCAGTACAGGCCTGCACACCAGGAGCCACACAGCAAGAAAAGAGAACTAACAGGAAAGGAAGTAACAAAGGATAAATGGCAAGCGAGCAGGGAGACACGGGGCCCAACAACACAGCCTTGCCTTTCATTTTTTTTCCAATATTTTTTTTCTACTAAATACCTTTCTATTCTAAGCTTTTCACCACTTTATTTCAATCATGACCTCAATTCTCACTTCAACTTTACAGTCCTGTTTTCAAAAAAAAAAATCCAAACCATTGTGCGGAGGGGAGCGAGGCGGGAGAAACATTCCCTGTTTTAGCGGATTACCAGACCTAGGTGCTACATTTCTAGGTGTTGCTGTCAGCAGTGCCATTGTACCATACTGTCTGCTCTTTCTCTGCGTGTCAGCAGCCTGTCAGCGCGAGCGCAGGTGTAGGGCTTTGCTCCTCTCCAAATGCTCCTCTGAATGTGCACAGGAGGCAATGGGAGTCTGCACAGTGTTGTGGCAGGGGCACTTGTTTCTTTTCTTCTTTTTTTTTTCCTTCCTTCTTTTCCAGGGAACTTAAAAGTAAACATTCCTGTCCAAAAATTAATGTCATTTGTTGCTACAGCAAAGAAAGCTACAAAACATTGCTAAATGGATTATTAGAAGTTTTCAAAACAGAAGAGGTGCCTGAGAGACAGCACTCAGGAAGCACTTAAAAGCCTAAAAATCACTGGAATGTAATGTGAGCAAATTATAAGATAAACCAAATAAAAAACATCCCGACTGAGAAGGTGTTCTATACTCAGCCACACACACCTCAAACGCCAAAGCTGATAGTTATGTCAGAAGGCAGAAAGTTTGACTTTTTATAAAACAAGTATATACTATCAGAGTGCACTAAGATTTTATGAGAGAGTAGATTAAATTATCAGATTCATTAAATTCAATGATAAAGTTAAAGCCAGGCAATATTTCTGCACTCATTATGAATCACATTAGGAAAAAAAAAAAGTGAATAGCTTCATCCAAAAGCAAGCCACCATTAAAAGGAGTGTTGTGCCCTAATGGCCTAGGTTATTGCTTCCTAAAGCAGGAATTCCTAATTGCAGGGTTATGCTACCTAAAAAGAATCTGCCACATTTAAGAGATTTTCAACATCATCTTAAATAATTGCTTTATGAGTAAATGAAAACCAAGAACATTTCAGAGCAATTAATTGTTCTTGACAAATATCAGGTCCTCTGAATGTGGTACAGTTCTGTTTTGATTTGGCTACATCCAAAGCTTATTAGATGAGCCTAGTAGCTACTGTACCCAACTTGGGAACTGATTTTTTTTTTTTTTTTCCTAAGAGAGAGGAAGAAGAATTGAAAATGGTCTGAATGTTTCAAAGAATCAGTGTTACAATTTGGATTTTGTTTTATCCTAAAAAACACACAAAGTCTTAATCTGGAAATTTTCCATGGAAGTCAGAATTAAATATTGTGCACGGTATTATAAGGAAGTAATAAAGTTATGCTATTCCTTCCCAGCTATCCAGCTGAATAAAGGTAGCAAAGCCTACAGTCATGAGCTTCTGCTTCACCAAATGCTGTTTCTGGTAGATCTATGATGCTGATTAGCTCTTGCTTCTTCACCAAGTGCATGAGGAGTGCCAAGCTCATTTCTGATGATATGCTGCCAAGATGACCCGGCTACTGCGACCTGTCTTCTGTCCTAGCATGGTAAGAAGGACATCAGCTGTGGTACAACTTTTGCAGTAGATATTGTGATCAAAATGTATCTCCTCCTAGAAGTGCACTCCTAAGATAGTGCCTGAAAACACTCCTAAAAGTGTGCCTGAAAACAACAGTACTCCTAATATTTTCCCCTGCTTACAGAAAACGCCTCATTGAAAGATCAGAGGTTTTTAAAACTAAGTATCTGAAAATACATAAAAGAGGAATATATATTTGTTGCTTGGCGAAAAGGGCTCTGTGTTTTCCAGTTTTCAAAAAGGGTGAACTTTATCTGTGAAGTTGTTTAGCTGATATTTGCAGCTAAACTTTACGGCATTTTAGCCTTATGTCTTGGGATAAAGGGCAAATCATCTAGTATGATATAAAGTGAAAAAAAAATCCCAAAACACAGACTCCTTAAATATAGATTTTTTTTTTTTTTGCTCCTTCCCTCAAGTCTTTCAATTCCTTCATAGTGGTTTCTACTTTACCTTGTCAAGTATTTGACAGTTTCTCAAGTATTTAGGAAGGAGGATCTAATTGGAAAGTGCCAGGTTCTTTTTATTGCACTTTATCAATATTGTTAAGGGAATGATGTAATTGTTTGGGGTTTGGTGAAGACATTCCATGTCACTTCAGTGTTAATACCAGGCTGGAGCCTTCCTTGTCTGCCTGCGTAAGCTAGATAAACACAGACCTGTGTGCTTTCTTCTCATCTCGGGATACTTACTCAGAGAGATCTTGGAACATATGCCCATTGCAAGCTAAACATTTCACTTTTCATTTTATCCATGCGCCAGAAATCCATTCCTTGGATAAACACTTTACATACTGACACTCTTAAAGTCACTAAACACGATAAATAACGAGAGAATACATCATCTCATAACCGATTAAACATTTTCGCACTTGTGACAAATGAACAGCTATACACTGTATGGAGTCTCTGGAGCAGACATTCCATTTTCTTTGTCTTTATTTTGTGTGGAAGATTAACTTTCCATTTCAGCTCATCTATTGCATAACTGAGCTTTTCTAAAATACACATTGCTGCATTTTCCCCAAATCATTATTCATTTTAGAAACATTTTTGTTGTTATTGCTGCAAGAGCTTTTCTCTTGGACTTCTGCATTTTTATGGAGATAACAGCTTTAATACTCCATGCTCAAGCTAAAAGAAAAGATTTGCAGCTCTTATGGAAAGCTGAAGAAATGCATCCATGGGGTAGCAGTGAACTTGCACATGGGCTGAAGTTATCTACTTCAAAAGGAAAAATCCAAGCACATTAATCACATTAATTTTGCTCCATCTAATCCATCACTTTTCCTTGCACTGCTTGCTTGTCTAGTCATCCTATGCATTGCTATTCTACCTATGATTAGCCAAATGTAACTAATCTTTTATTTAGCTTTTTAAGCTATCTTCCCTTTCACACCCCCCTTCCTCCCCCCCGCTCCAAATAAGAGATCACAACCTTTGGAAATCTTAGTGTAATAAACAGTTTTAACCTAATTTAACACAGACACTAAAGATACATCATGAAGCTTCAAAATGTTAACGAATACCACTGACTGGATTAATAATAATTCAAAAGAGAGAGCAAGAGAGAAAGAAATCTGGCCTGGCTAATAATAAAAATATCTTTGTTCCTAAATAGTATTCTTTAGGTCCCAGCATAATTCCTCACATTTTCCATGAAAGCTTTCATACCTACAGCTATCCTTTTGAGACATTCCCTGTGGATCTTAGCTATGCCACTAGGAAGTTTTTGATATTGTGGTTTCAGTGCTTTCAGGGAAAAAATCAGGATAGAGAATAAACTAGACACCAGAAGACAAGAGCAAGCCACAAGCTTTCTGAACACGTTGTGGATTCATTCCCCTTGCTCTTAGGAATCTCTCAGCTTTGGACATAAAAGCAAATCCTTTTTCCATTAACAAAAACAAATTCCTTCACAGAGCAGTTTGACAGAGATCAACAAAAACATCTTATTAACAGCTTCCTCTCTCTAAATTTTACTGCGAAGGAGATCTTGAAGGATAAGAATTATGTAATTCAGCAGTTAAACAAGTTGAAGGAATTTCAGGAATGCCTTTCATATACTGGAGTAAGAGGTATGATACTAAGCCAAAGCAATATTCCCTCTGTTCCACTTCAATGTGAGGACCCCACATCACGGACATACTACACACGGTAATGCCATCTCCTTGTAAGAAAGGAGAGAGTTTCCTCTAACAGAGGAACCTCCTCTTTCCCTTTTGCTCTGTGGGTGCTGCCTTTGGTGCATGGAACAAGAGAATAAAAGGAAGCTGGGTGGGGAGAATCACCTGTGCTGGGACAGGAGAGCAGGTGACTAACATCAGAGCCTTACACTGGCTAACACAGCCCAGAAATGCAAAACCAGCACCTTTTCTAGCAGCACGCTTTACTTGCATCCTACTGAGAGCTGTAGTCATTAGCATATATTCAGTGGCAGTTGTTATAACAAGAAGTTATTTTTAGTGAAAGGAAAACAAATGCAGACTGCCAGTTTCACTAAATCTGGACTATAAATGGTGTGTGTCCTATTTTGGTCTTTTGCTGGGATAGATAAAAATCTGTCCCACTTAAACACTACTCCTGGAGAACGTTGAAAAAAATCAGAAGAAACCACAAGTTGTGCAACAGAGTGACATTCCCAGTTTTGGAAATGCTCTCAAGTGATCACATCTGTAATGAGATTTAATAAACTATTTTGTTTTCTTCTTCCCCACAAAAATTATTTGAAGATCTATTAACATGTCTACAAATGCAGTCACATTTGATTATACATATCATTGCTATTTTAGAAGCAGATTTCCATTCCTTGTTTTACAGCAGATATTTCATAAGCGCAGGAAGTGGTACTCAGTGAATAATACTGTCTGGTGAGTGCTGTGCATCTGTCAAATGAATAGGAATGAACAGTTTTCTCTCAATCCAACTGTCATACTCGCGATTCATTTTTACATAAGGAATATGCATTTTCAGATAGAGCTGCATACAAGGTTTTTCTAAAGGCAGACTGCTTGCTTATATTCCTTCAGTTTTTCTTTTCTAATGATCAAAATAAAGTTGACAAGAAAGATTTCACTTGGTTTTCTTAATGTAGCCTTTTCACTATTCAAAAAAATGACTCTGCTTCGAAAATAGCAACTTCTAAAAAAACATTTTTCAGAGAAAGGAAGGAAAGATTTTATTCCATTATTTTTTCTTACCTTTTATGTGCTTCTGTCAATGACTTCTCCTCATTTTCTTGGTCTACTTTAGCTGTAAAAATACAGGAAAATAATTTGCTATAACATGGAAGATATAGATCCTGTTTTGTGATAATATTCACTGTAAATATGCCATACATCTTATATCTATTATTACATTAAAAACACCTGAAGACGTATTCATTTACATCAAATCTGAGAAAACTATCTGAATTACATCCCCATGAAAATATCTCAAAGCAAATTTTAAGAAAAATAAAATTAAAAAAAACCCAGTAATATCAACAACAGCAACCAATGCATGAAAATAAGTCTGAAGACTTAATATAGGAATTTATCTACCAAGAGAAGGAAAAAAAATCTGAGTGAAAAGTAGAAAGGTTCAGCCTCCCACCTTGAAGTTAAAGTTGAAAGTTAAAAACAAAACTCAGCCCAGATTCTTTCTTCCCCAGAATAATCTAGTATAGGAATGGGCATTCCTAAACAAGAAAGGTTGTATTAAATACTCAAGTATTAGAACCACTGTGCATATAGATTGATGTTTTTATATGGTCAAAGAAAGTTACCATTGCACTAAGAAAATTCAAAATACTCAACTGTTTATTGTTGCATATTCATTAAAATGACCTATTTTCATATATTTTCTTACATTTTGTTTTGTACACATTTCATTTAATTCATATGGGAATTTTGATATACAAAATCTACAAGAAAGCACAAACTCAGATGTTATCAACGTGCAAAGTGGTAGTGCAAACTGGCTATGCACGTGGGCTTAGATAAGATTTGTATATACACTGTATACGTTCATGTGGCATACCTTATGCAGATCATAAATCGGACTTTTTTTAGTCAAAAACTTTTTAGCTTGGAACTTGATTCCTCTCTTTGTTCCGTTAGAGTAACGCCCTGTTAACTTTCAAGGAAAAGCTTAGGATTCATTTCCAGGGAGTCAGTGAGCTTCAGGGTAAGCGGCTCTGAATTTTCCTGAAGACAATTGTCAGTTCCACAGAATTTATATGAAAAACTGAAAAAACAGGCATAAACTTCTACACTATGTTTTCATCTTTCTACTTTCCCACACAGCTCTACAGCATTAATTATTTCTCCATATTGCAGATGTACCTCCTTTGAAATAAGAAACCCTGGATTCAAATTTGGCACAAGTGAGAACATAATTATTAGGGAACAAAAATAATCACTATTTTTCTGTTATAATGTTTTAATTGAAAGCACTTTACAAACATACCCTAAAACTAAAATAGGCGCAGGAAACCTGTAGCAAAGATTCACAAATGGAGTTTTCTATTTTTTTCCTCACAGTCAGAATAAGGATCAGAACCACAGATCTGACCCTGCAAAATGCTTGCATATAACCCTCCGAGTCAGGTGAGCAGGGCCTGGATTACCACAACAGCCAATACTGTATCTATTAATGATTATTTGAAGACTTAGACTCCATCACTGTTTTGCTTAAAACAAAAAACAAAAACCAAACAAATAAAATCTCAGCAAACCCCAGGACATGTGAGGGAGAGCTGGGTAAGAGCTCTCAAGGCAACTCAAGAGCACATGCAGCCCGCCTGATTACGGGTTTCATTACCCGTTTGAAACTCGGCCCAGATTCTTCAAAAGGTCTGCGAGGACTCACAGCCCTTTTGAGTGAACCTGGGCCCAGTGTTGAGTGAATCTGGGCTGACTTATAGCTTTGCATGAAAGCCTTGCCTTGCTTTGTATATGAAAACTGGTGAAAACTGGCAGCTTTGACAGGTTTTTTTTTTTTTTTTTCCCCCCCCTCCTCCATACATTGATCCTGGAAGGCAAGGTATTATTTGTTGTAAAACTGCACGGTGTGAAAGAGAAGCTGCACGCAAATCCTGGATGCAAGAAGCTCCGATATCTTGTTCTGGGCTAACATTATAAGTATCTTCAGATACAATTCCTAAATGAAATAATTCTACTACTGAACCAATTAACTCGCAGCTAAACAATTTTTGGAAATAGAAGATAGTGTGCTCTAGTTTAGGACATTCCTTTAGTATGTGTACTGTCATTTTTGCAGGACAAAATAATTTCTATCATTTCAAAAACTGATGGGTTATAGCAGCAGTATATGAACTGGCTATTTTTTTTTCCCTCCTTTTCTCCCGCACCATTCTATACATGCTTACAAATATTGTTTACCAGACACCAATGGGGAAAACACTCCATGATCCATTTTTAAAAAGAGGACAAGCACAAAAAATTACACCTGGCTCCCCCAAGCAGGGTCTAAAATGCTCCATTTGGGAGCAACTTTTGTTTCAATTCTAATTCAAAAAGGAAAGTTACTATTGATGGTACAGAGATGAAATAAAAAGATATTTCAAATATTTCTACTTTTAATCATTTCCTAGAGAAGGAAATATTACATGAAGAAAGAATCTTGAGAATCTCTGAAAGATGCAGATGCATCTAATAGCATTTTTTTACAGTAATAAATGCATGTGTGGCTGCTAGTATGTTCACATAGAGAGATTTCATCCTGTATCAAATCATCTCTTGGCGTTAGCAATAGTTTTTTCAGGCAAGAATTTACTCTAAATGAGAATTCCCTTTTAGACTGTTCCAAAAATACGCTGACACTTCTAAACCTTTTGCACATTATCAAAAAGTTATTATTCAGGTGAGAATCTGACTTGCAATCCATTTATTTTCTCATTTTTCTGGACGTGAAAGCATTAAAATGATTCTACTGTAATAAGATGACAGGTGAAAGAGAAGGAAATAGAGTGCTCTTGGGGAGCTGCATCTAAAGCAAGTATTCAGAAGACTACTTTTGCACTAGCACTACAGTAAAAGTCTCAAAATTGTACATAGTGGCTAGTCAAAGACAGACATTAGCAATTATCCAGTAAGGGAAGGAATTATCTTTCTACGAAAAGCACAAAATATCACTGTCATCTGAATACAATGAAATAAACATAGATAAGATTGCTATATTTTCTAGAAAAGAGCACCAATATGATCATAGAAATATCAATACGGAACTATCAATATTCACTCTGTACTAATCTCCCTCTGGTGGCCCTCAACCATATTTCTGTTGGAGTAGGGAAATATAAATCAGAATTAAGAATCCAGTGCAAAGATAGAGCTTCAAAAAAATCCAAATATTTAAGAATATTTGGATTATGAGGATAATTCAATTGAAGAGTCTCACAGTGCACTAGAAATTACAATTTCATGCAATATAATGTATCTTAACTCTCATTTCTGCCTCTAAAGAGTTTCATCACAGTATGTAAGAATGCCTGAAGAGCATTCTTTCTTCTTCTTAAGTCCTGAATATGAAATTTAGAAAGGCGCCCATGAGGAGACAAGAGTGCTGAGAGAAAACTGTATTTCTTTTTAGAGAAGACAACTCCTCCAACAGGTAAAGCAAACTAGAGAAAATTCTTAGCTGAATCTGCAGAATTATGGCAACAGCCAGGGCAGGAAAATTGGTCATTTGCAGGTGTAGTGAGGTACCTGAACACAGTTGGGCCCCTGACTCTACCCCTAAGTTCTCTATCCTCAGGAAGCAAGATTAGTTCAGAAAATCTTAGTACTTTGATCTGAAATGGATTAAAAATGATCTTGTAGTGATCCAGTAGCCGCATCTGCTTGTATAGATGCAGAACCCTTCAGGTGACCGTAACAGTGATTGTCTGTAGGCTCACAGCAGATACAGCAGTTTCTATTCTTGGGTCAACATATATTCCAAATGAAAATATTCCATATTTTCTTGACTGATCAACTTCTCTCCAATCTCCTGCTTGGAAAGTTTTTCTTGATCATTGACACTAATTTACTAAACAGCCTCCAAAGACACTGTTCCAAATGCATTAAAGAATATACAATGCCAGGAAATAGTAGCCCCTATATTTTATGCAATGCAGCAGGGAGTAGAATAGAACGTAGTTTTATATCTCTGCTAGCATACTTTCAATATCTTGTAGGGCTTTATATGCAGCTCTCATAATCCTGAAAGCATATATATCCTGTAAAATATATGAAAAAGGATATATTTGAAAAATGACTCCAGGGCATTTCAGAAAACATCACCATATTACACAAAGAGTATTTTAGAGTAAAAGTGACATGTTGGAGCAAGCTAGAGTTGCTGCTGTAATCTAGTATCTATTATGTACACCAAGTTAGTTATCTAATTTCCTTTTCAATGCTTCTTTTGAAATGTTTTAAGGTCTTAATATCTTGTGCAATGATGCTGCACTGTTTGCCTGCTTTTTCCATTAAGATACCTCCCGATTAACGTTTGTCTCTCTTTAGAGTAAGGCCTATACTTCCTAAATACTTCATATATTTGGTCAAAATTCAAGTACATTCCTTCCTCCCTATGTTATTCTTTCCCAAGAACTAAGATTGCACTGTATCCCAGGCTCCTCAGCCAGTTTTCTAACTACAGGGTAGATGTATTCCATTAAAATTACTCTCAAAACTTTTAAATGTCTATCTCATTGTCTTTTTTAAAAAAAATAAAAAATAAATAAAATCTACTGATTGATGCTTTATAAATGGGGCATAAAACTTGTCTCCAAGAAATTCAAGACGATCTTTCAAATTAGGCCTTACAAACACATTAATTTAAATTAATTAATTTAATTCACAAAAGCTCTGTTGTTATCAATGTATATCTGCATTCCAGAATGACATATGACTTTGTTCTATGTTTGCTTTGCCAATTCCTTTAGATTCCAATCCTGCAAAGATAACCTATAAACTTCTGCAAAGGCACACATACGAATAGCCATACTGAAACCATATCAGCGTTTAAGAAAATCTGCAGCATCTCCAGTAACTGAACGTGAGAAGCATACAAAGCAATCCTAGGAAATTACTGTGCTTAGACAGACAGTATAATTTACTTCTTTGCAAGCAGTTTTATTTTATTATTTTGTTAAAGAAGCCTAAGATGAAATTAAATGTAGAGGGATTCAAAAACAAATACTATGTCACCATGAAGTGTCCCAACTCAACTTCCCAACAGCAGTACTTCAGACATATCATACTAAATTCTTCAGAGGAATCAAGCCACTTTGTGAACTAAGAACATTTTTCAAGTATTTTTCATTTCTGTCCAGCAAAACTTTTATGGTATTTTCCTCCAAATTCGAAATCATTCCTTCAACTTTAAGTTTCATTAAAGGGTGATTTCCATTAATATAAAGAGACTATTTCCTAAATATACAGATGTTGCATATAACTTCTCTTGCCTTCATTTTCTCAATTCTCGATGTTTCTTGTTTGAAAATGCAGCACTTTCAGACAATTTAATCAAAGAAATACTTGACCTAAGACTAACTGGGAGATCAAAAACTTCGGATAGCTTTTTTAATCTGAGACTGTTTTGTCCTTTTGCTATACATATTTTATTGAAAGCAGTGGCATTCTTAGAAATCTTTTTACTGAAAATAGAAATATATTTATAATTCTTTAAAACATCTTTTCCATGATCTTTATAGAGAACCTATCATTTTCCCCACTGGTGTCAAGAGAATATTAGCTGAGGCTAGTGAAAATAAACCAAACATCTCCCTGAGTAGGGTTAGCAACTTAAAACCAAAACCAACCAACAAAAAGGCCATAAAACCCAAAGTTAAAGGACAAATTTTCTTAAGTATGTGAAATGTAGGACAGTCATCCCTCTGCTGACCAAGACCTTGAGATGGCCATCAGAGGCCTTAAGTATACCCTCTGCAAAGTATCTCATGTTTGTAACCAGCTCAGAAAGAAAGCAAAGAGAGAAAACAGAGGACAAACCACCACCGCAAACAATCTAATGTTCACACCTACAAAAACTTTCCCAAAGCTCCCAATCTTAAAATGCTCCATTCATCTCGGTGCTAGATGAGATTTTCAAATGCCCTAAGAAAAAAATAATTAATACTTATAGCTATTTTACTGGGACATCAGCTTTCTATTTAACACCATAATATTGTCAGAAAAATCAAAAATAACTATCAAAGGCATGAGGATCAATAGAAGGGTCTTTAAAATCCTTCTTTCTTCCCCTCTTGGTTCTTGCTGATGTGCTTGTTTTCTTTTCTTTTTTTTTTTTTTTTTTTTTAAATTGGTTGATTTTTCTCTTGCATGTTTTACTTTTAACATTATAAACTCTAACATGGTGGGGAATGTAGTGGCACTGGGAAGAACTAAGCAGTCATTAATGATTGAAAATGCCTAAAAAAGAACTTGGTAAGATTGTAAAGAAGTAGTAGTTGATCATTAATGTCTAAGTGATGACAGTGCTGGTAGTCAGTGGCTTTGTGAAAAAGACATTAAAATTAAATGTTAAAACTAAATACTCACTAACACCAGAAATTTAACAAAAAAAAAAAAAATCAAGATAACAATGAATAAGGAATATCCATGCCTGTGCACGCCATCATATTAGGTGAGTAAAACTTTTAAAAAAGATATACCCTTTGGTTCAAATTCTGAAATGATTCTGAGTAGACCTTGTCATAAGAAGAGAAGGTCTATCCTAGATTCAAACACCAATCTAAGAACTTTTGTTCCGCCACCACATTTTGTTATTGGCCTGTGTTATGATCTCGACCCAGTGGTTACTGTCTGTAGTCACTGTCTGGTCCCAAGCCCTGTTGCAATTTAAGTTATTTCTGCTGAACCATTTCCAAAGGACTATGAGTAAGGAGATGCACGAAACTGCCATCCCTTCTGATCTCTCTCAAGGGAATATCACATCTTTGCAGGTAATTGAATACAGGAATGCATCCGACTAACCTAAGATGGAAGACAAAAAAAAATCCTTTCATCTGCTTCTCTATGTTCTTTTCTATTTTATTTTATTTTTGGTTTGTTTTTTCCCTTTTTATTTAAAGTGTTAACTAGTATTTGTTTATAATTATCTATGAATGTGCTTTCCAGTAACTTTCAAGTGAAGCCAGAATTTTTTTTGACAGATACAATGCCTTTACAATGAGTCATTACAGCTATGTTGCCACAGTTTTGAGAATTTCTATTTATGCTGAAGAAAGATCCAAGAACATTTGGATGTTTTGTTATTATTATCTGGTTTATGCATCCTAAGAAAGTTTTGCAGTGGAAGAAAGGATTTCTTCTGGGAATTCCAGCAGGATTCCCATGTCCTTCCAGATTTTCTACGACAAATCACAGAAAGTTGTGAGCAGAGAGACCTTCCACTCCCTCTCCCCCATTTTCTCATACATACATGAAACAAAATACTAAATACTTCACTTAGGCTTCAAGATAGTTGCTGATGGAGTATCTAATATACTGTGCATTTTTCTAAGTATGTTGTTTCAGTGTATTTTTTCAAAAGCTGTAAGATAAAACACATGCACATCTGTATTTATTCCAGTCAATGGCACTTCACAGTGACTTTACAATGTCACACAACAGGAAAAATTCAAATTATATGGTATCGCCACAGACTACGAGTAAGGAGGCCTGTGGCCAGGGGGATCCCGCAGGGATTAGTACTGGGTCCAGTGCTGTTCAACTTGTACATCAACGACTTGGATGAGTGCAGAGAGCACACCTCACCAAGCCTGCAGATGCTACCAAAGCTGGTGGAGTGGCCAACACTCTACAGGGCTGTGCTGCCATTCACAGGGACCTGGATAGACTGGGGAGTTGGGCAGAGAGGAACCTCATGAGGTTCAGCAAGAACAAGTGCAGGGTCCTGCACTTGGGGAGGAATAAGTCCAGGCATCAGTACAGATTAGGGGCTGATCTGCAGGAAAGCAGCTCTGTGGAGAGGGATTTGGGGAGTTCTGCTTGACAAGTCAGCCATGAGTCAAGGAGCAATGTGCTCTTGTGGCAAGAAGGCCAGTGGGATCCTGGCCTGCATTAGGAGGAGTGTTGCCAGCAGGTCGAGGGAGGTGATCCTACCCCTCTACTCAGCTCGAGCATTTATCTTATGATGGCATGAGGAAAAACTAAGTGAGCTGGGCCTGTTTAGTCTGGAGAAGAGAAGATTGAGAGGGAATCTGATCAATATGTATAAGTAACTTAGGGGAGAATGTAGGGAGGATGGGGCCAAACTCTTCTTGGTGGCAGCCAGTGACAGGACAAGGGGAAATGTGTACAAGTTGAAACACTGGAAGTTCCATCTCCATGTGAGAAAGAACTTCTTTACTGTGGGGGGTGACGGAGTCCTGGAACAGGCTGCCCAAAGAGGTTGTGGAGTCTCCTTCTCTGGATACCTTCCAAACCTGCCTTGATGACACCCTGTGCCATGTGCTTCAGGTGTCCCTGCTGAAGCAAGGAGGTTCGACTAGATGATCTCTAGAGGTCCCTTCCAACCTCAAGCATTCTGCGATTCTGTGAACTGCAGTGTAAGCGGTTAATCACTAGGTAATTACTGAATCTGGAGCCACGCTACCATCTGCATTTGCTGTTCAAAACTCCAGCAAAGTAGTCTCAGGTCAGAACTAGGTAGCAAGCAGACTATTAGTTACCATACCTAGGGCTGAATGTATGTTATTACAAACAGTGAAGGCACCACAAGATTTTTCAGGCCTGATCTAAAAGGAAGACTGTCCAGCTGTAAGCCTGCATCCTGCAGTGCTCGAGAATGTGCTGTGCCATGCTGACTAGCGCCAATGCTGAAGGTCAGTAGTCTTGCTTAAACTCTGCTGTCTCCCTTTTTCCTTCCACATCCCAAGAACTAAATGACAAAATCAAAGTTATCTAAGAAGATCTTAGATGTTGCTGGAGAAAGGCTGAAAAACATACATTAATCTTTTTTTCCTATCCACAAGGCTCTCATTAACTTCTAGTAATGCTTGAATTTTGGAGGGTAGATGATCTGTGTCAGTTTCCTGTTAGTCTGAGGCTCACAGCACTGCCCTTTTCCCAATTAAAGCCAATACACATTTTTTTACTCTACTACATCTGTGCTGTCCACACTGGACAACCTATAAACATGTACGTGGATGCGCATACAAATGCTTAAGTGGGATCAGAGATAGCTGCCATGCCCAGTCTAAAAGTTCAACCTTTCATGTCTTGGCTTTGTCTAAGAGACAGGTGAGACTAATTCATTGAAGCCTGTTTAGGGTTGCAAGTACAAAACAACATGAATTAGGATTATTATGGAATAAAGCACAATAGTGGAGGTGCTAACAATGGAGGTAAGGGCAAGTTTATACAATCGTGACATTAAACTATTTATATGTCACTGTGAGATTAAAAAAAAAAACCAACCCTTTCAGCACTCAAAGAGCAACTTTTAAAAGCTCTTTCAATAATCCAATGAAAAGAATTCTAACACAAAAATGGGAACATTTACAGAATTTATTTGCTTTAGTGTAAATTCCTCTGTTCTTTTTTTGTTCTCGTGTTTCTATGCTGTTCCTTCTTCATATTCCTCCAACAATCTCTTTTAAAATGACAAACCTTGATTTTTTGAAATCTAACAAATATATTTTGTTAATAGAAATATTTAAAATGAATATCTCCACATAATTAACCTCCACCAATACTTAAACATTTTAAACAAAAAAAGTAGCCAGACCATTAAGGAAAGCAAAAATCTCTCTTAGAATATATTCCTAGTAATATATTTAGTAATAGATTTTTTTAAAAAATAGAATGTAATGTTATGTTCTCTATTAATCAAATCATAAAAGCAACATTTAACAAATGTGGAATCTGCAAAATCAATCATTCTGGACTTAGACAACACCAAAATTAAGACTGCCCTAGCAACATTCATTTGGCAATCATCTGCACTACTCCTGGAGCCAGGGACTGAACTCAGCCATCCAAGATTCAGCCTGATGCTTTAGTCTCATTCACAATCCATCATCTGTTGATGCACAACCTTTTGCTGCTTGGCCTAAAAGAGCACGTCATGGCCAACTATCTGGTTGCAACCACAGAGATAAATACAACACACTTTGTGATTTATATGCCCATTTACTGAAGGTTTGGAAACTGGATTCCTGAATGCTGTTCCTGGCAAAGAGAGTGACTGTTACAGACAGCTCGCCTCAGAGGACAAGTTTAGCATCTTTATTTTGCAGGGCTACAAGGATGTGGCTAGAATTTTGGTCTGAAGAGCAGTTTTTATTCCTAGGTACAGCTAACTGAAGCCTGTGGCTGGCATTCCTGACAAGTAGAATTAGGGAATTTTTTAAAAAGAAAACTAGAAGAGAGTTAAGATCAAATGATGACCTTGCTCACTCTAACTTATGAGCATATACGAATTATTATATTTTTTGATGAACTAGCTAAACAACTGAAAATTATTTACTTCATTTATAAGCAGTCCATTCTAGTGCTTTACTAATCCAGAAAGAAATTCTTAAATTAAATAATCCAAATTATAATGGCTTTTTTTTTTTCTTTCCTGAATTCTAAAATAAATATTATTGGGTTGGCTTCTGAATATGATATCAGATGACTTCCTCAGCTTTCAGGTCTGTGACATCAACACAGTTTTTAGGATCTAAGCGAAAAAGTTGCGATTCAAACACACTGCCCATACCCAGGTGCCAAACCAGAGCTACTTTTCTAAGAGGTGACAGCAGCTGCCTCTTATCAGGAGTTCCCTGCCTCATCAGGCAAATAAGTAGCCCGTGTCCCACCAGCCAGCACCCAAAGGCTGCTTTTCACCACCAAGCAGCAATAGGCTCAGCTCTCTGAGCTAGTGGATGTGATTGCACAGTTTTGGCATCCCTATAGCTTCCACTCCTCTAATCTTCAGGGACAGAATTCTCAAATAGGATTTTCCACTGTAATTTATCTTTTTCAGACTATGGGAGCTTGTATGGAGCAACTTACTGACACAAAGCTTCACTGATGGTATACCCTATATTGAGCCTGTGCAAACAGTACTTTTCAGATACTGGTAATTTGGCCAAAAAAGCTTTTCTTTGGAACAGGACCATATATCTACTAAATGTCAGGCTTATGTTTCATATCACTCAAATACTGGAAACCTTCAAGGAGATGGTTAGAAATATGTAGCAAACAAAACAACATGCCTTTAAAAACTCTTATGCACTTTGACAAATTTTCCCACAAGCTCCCTTTGGAAGTAGCTTAATCTAAAAAACAACAACAAAATCCCCTGCAGCTATAGAGAGTTTCAGCACAAATGATTAACTTTTTAGTAAAGGTAACAACACGTGTTACATAATTTTTGACAGATGGTTTGAACATGTGGTCCCCGCAAAAAGAAGGGGAGAAAACAGGGGAGAACAGAGGGTTGCTGTGGAGGTCCCATGGTGCACAGGCCCTCCACAATGCATAGGCTGGAGCATGCTTGCAAACAGCCTCTGATATAAGGAATATACCACAGATAGTTTATCTTCTGTTAAGTAGAGTGATCAAATTTAAAAAGACTCTGAAGTCCATCAGAAAAGGGACCAGGACCCTTTCATTATTTGATGAATCATTTTAATGAATATGCTGATCCGTTTCACTAGGCAAGGTAAGAGCTGGACTGCCGCAAATATACACACACACACACACATCTATCACTAGCACTTTCATTTAAAAACGTTAGGATCCTGAACACATTCCTCACTTCTCCTTATTCATCTTCAGCTAAAAAATCTCTAATGTATGGCCTTTTGCATCTCTGATGAACCTAATAAGTATGTTAACATAAAAAAGAACAAATTTTTATTAGTAACAATCATCTAGACTAGTAACAATAACTTAATCCAAAGTTACATAACAGTGCCAGACAGTAACTATTCTTATAAAGCGGTGTCTTTCTAACTACTTGCCAGTGATATTTAATGTGATGTCCAAATTTTTTGCCTATGGGAAAACCATTTTCCATTTTAGCTGCTAGCAACAAGTACAAGCGAATATGTTGTAAATAACTAGCAACTTTGAACTTTTGGGTCCCATTATGCACACAAGTTATCTACTCTAAAAAAGCATCATATAAACATGCCAAATTATTCAACCCTATGAAAAATGCTTTTTATCTGAATTGTAAGCTAAAACTTTTTCTGACTTTAGAGAAACTGGAACTTGGAAAGATAAAAACTTAAAGCTTGATTTTTCTTTGCCCAGAGCATATGTTATATAAACACCAATCCCCAAAAGGTGCCAAGAATTGTCCTTCTGTTTTTCTAAATGATCATGTGTGCAGTCTAGCTGAAAAGACTCATCGATTATGTCTACATAAACAACAAAAGCCCTTAGAAAAAATATCTAGATCAAAAGCCTGTCAAACACTGAACAGGAAAGAGAAATCCTGCTTTAAACATGGCCTCTTTCAAGTCTGAATTCAATCCCACGAAGTAAAAACAAAGGATTTCATAATGAAAGGTATTTAAAATTACTTTATTTTTGGAACTTTACCAGGGATTCTTTTTTCCTATGTGCTAACCTTTGTGTTTCTTATATTGCAATGAATTCTGAAAAATAGTCCTTGAAGCTTTAAGTAAATATAGAAATTGTTTATTCACAATTGTTGGTCACAATTCTCAATTCCAATAATTTCTATTAAAATATGACAATAACAACTTACATTATGGGTTTCTTTTTTGTCAGTGACCTGACAATATCCACTGCTAAGATGGGAACATAGTCTAGCACTTTGGGTGAGATGAATCTGTTTATCTTTTTTTCATACTTTCCCAAAATACAGACATAGAAGCAAGGGAGGAAATCACACATCCTTGCAAAAATAGAACAGATTACTATTGCTTATCCTCTGTAAATACCCTCTGGAATTCATAGTTAAAACCTGTAAGCAGGCTAAAATACAGAGTCAGAAAGTTTGAAGACTGTTAAAATTTTCTAAAAGAAACCTAACAGATATATGAAAAATGTAAAAGATAATAAAATCCCCCTATTTGATTTGCTACTGTTATTAATTGTTAATGTGCAATGGCATGATTTGTAGTACACCGTTAGCAACTTGCATGAGACTTACAAGTGATTTGCTTGTCTTTTGTTCATATATATCAATAATAATACAAATGTAAAATACTAGCTACATACTTCACCATGCCACTAATTCATCTGCCTCATACAGTGCAGGAAACAGCATCCTGCTTGCTGAACTTTGGGAACTGTCTTTTGTCTTGGGAAACATCAATTAGCATTTTATCATTCCAAGCAGTGGTTTTGCAATAGTCACACATACAAATTGCTAATTGAATTTATTGACTGATATCAGTCCATAGTGTGGATCAGTTTATATTAGAACATGCATATTCTATTTTTAAACTGTTCAGTTAGATGCTCATCTTGAATACCAAGAAAAAACAAACCAAGAAAAGATAAATGTACCTGACCTCTCAAACAACAGGCAGTCAGTCAACAATAATTTCTGTAAACAAAGGTCTAGACTAAAGAATTAATCAGAATCATGTTGAATAAGCAGAGAAAACTGACTTTTCACACAACTTACCTGACAGGAGACAACAAATCTATCTTCCATTATAAAATGCAGTATCAAAGTAGAAAGCGTGGCAATGTGGCCAAGAAAGTTAAAAGTAAATAGTATACTCAGCAGGCCATTGTCACCCTCATATTTTGAACTCCAAATTCTACTAGAAGAAAATCAATTGGTTGATAGAGTATATACTCAGAGCAGTATTTAAAAGATGCTCCAATATACCTCTTATTCTGCTAGTCAGCCATTAAAGCTATGCACTCAAAAAAAGTAAAAGAAAAAAAAATAAAGAAAAAGAGTCTCTCTCAAGCATAATCTCTTCACTGTTAATGTGCTTTTCTTCTAGCACTCAAGATGCCAGTTAATCATGGACACTCCTAATACATTTTCTCTTGTAGTATTTTCCACTAATCACATCCAAGTATTTCATATGGATTTGCCTTATATCTGGAAAACCTGCAACTAGTTTTGTTACACATACACCATGTTTCTGGAACATACAAAAGAATTATCACTTTGGAAAGAAGTTAATGAAACAGATCCAGCTTCAATAATTTTTCAAGGAACAAAGGTTGTAAAATTGTTTTCTACTGGAATGTTGAACTTATCAGAAGATCACACACTCAAGCCAATAGCATTTGTCTTTGCTGTCACACAGAAGAGAATGAGTCACCTACAGTCCAATGGAGTCATCCTGCAAATCTTTTAGAACTGTGTGGCATCTGATTAAACTAATCCACATCTTTCTATGACACCAAAATAAACAATCCCTTTCTCACAAAGTATAAACATTGTTCCTATAGCTTTCCTTTGAAATGTCATGAAGAGGTTAAATGACAATTCATTACTTACCTTGACTAATGAATTGCTCCATGCTGTCTTTGAAAGGCTGGAGGTGCTCTTCTAGTGATAGCTGATAAACTTTTGCTGCTTCTGTCTCGCATGCTGAAATTGAAGTAATAGATTAGTTTAGAATGACACATTATAGTATAGTTATGCATCCTGTATTTGAATGAGTGCTTCTTCAATGACATAGCTAGAATATAGGCTTCAAACGTAAAATTTCAAGGATAAACACTATAATAATATATTCAGAAGCGATTATGTCCAAAGTCAAATGTTTTTGACTACAATATAAAGAGAAGATGGCAATAGTAAATTTTAGGTTAAATGACCATTACTGGAAGTAAACAAAAAAATGACTGTTTTGAAGGAGAAAGACCATTTTAAGAGTATGAAAGTTTTGTGAAGAAAATTATAAACTCAGATCACTGGCCACGGTGATGCACCTGGACTCAGGTGAGGCTACCTGAGTCCAGAAAAAAAGAAATTCAGGTGCAAAATATGCACCAAAGAGCAGGAAGGATCTTAGTTTTGTCAGTAAAACATTTACGAGATGTGCTGAAGCATGTTGCATCATTTAAGGGTAATTGTGCAACATGTTTAAAGTACAATAATATAGTAGTTAGCATAGCCTGAACTCCATGACAGACCTTGGACAGACTGGTTCTTACTGTTCTGGCATCTAGGGCAAAGAAGCTGGAGCCTGAAGTAGTCTTGACACAGACTACTCAAAGACAAGTTGATACGATCATGCCCCCACCAACTACCCAAACTTACTCAGTTTGGGGCAACAGAAGACATGACACTACTCTGGGAGACTGCTAAGCTCTTTACAGTGCAGATCTCTCCAGACTGTCATAAATTCCCATCACCTTTCAATACAAATGAATCCTGCTCGACTCTGCCTCAAAAATTCCAATAAAATCGTACACATACAAAAATGCATTATCCTCATTTACTATCAAGGATTTGTTTCAGGTGAATATTTTTTTTCTCTATGTTTACATGCAGAAGAATAGTTAGGCATACAAAAATAATGTAGATATTTAGCTAGAAGAATGTATTATAATGATCTCCTTTAAATATAAAGGTAAGAGATGTCTACAATGGCATCAACCCAAATATCTACAAATGAGAATTGCAGTCTGTTTTTGATCAGCTCCTGATATCTTAGCTAATTCAAAGGAAGTATAGATCTTACAAGGATATATGCCCAACCAAGGATCTTGGCCTGCCCCCGTGTCAAAAGCTTGCAACTGCCCCTTTTCAGAGTCTGTAAAGAAACGCAGATATGCCAACTTTTATATTCACTTTCCCATGGAAAAGGGGAACACTGGTAATACTGTTGTAATTAAATGACTAATCTTTCCTTCTTCACCCGTTCACATATTGGAAATTCTCCCATGGTTTACGTGTGCATGTGGGTGAAGAGGAAATGGTTATCATGGTTAATGATATCTTTGTTCCTTCTGATCTTCTTTTCCCCCCCACCCAAGGAAAGACTAAAATTGCTGGTGCTCAGAAGAGTTCAGATCCATTCCAAGTACTGATGAGATTCTTTGTTAAAACACTTATATAGAGGATGAAAATAAACTCACACATCCATTTTCAGGATATTCTACAAATTATACAGAACTAAGAAGTACTGAGCAGCAGCAGGAGTGAATGGGATGGTCATGGTATATTTTGTTCCTACGCAGCTACCAATCTACCAAGAAATGGAGCCTAAAAAAAAATAACTTCAATAAGCAATTTATGAGAATTACATTTAAAGCTCATGTCTGCCCTTTTATATATCCCTTATATATATATATATGTCTATACACACACAAATAAATATCAGTACCTTCACTGACATACAGGGTAAAGAACTACAAATGATTATTTTCCTTATAATATGCATCTGTGCAAAATGTTAGATTTCCCAGGGGGCTGGGAGTAGCCTTGTGTTTACAGTGAGTATCAGAATAGCTAATGTTCACCTACTGTATCAGGAATTTACAGAGGGAGCATATGGTTCAATTCAATTGATCTGAACGAAACTTCAGGCAAATGGTCTTACTTCAACAAAACTTAACTCATCCTGTTCCTGGGTTGCACATGACCCATAATTCATTTAAAAACCAAAAGAAAGCACAGAATATTCCTTTTTGCTTTCTGCATAGAAAGTGAGGTATCATATGTAACATCCAACTTTTAAAAGTTGTTGTTACCACACTGCTATTAGTACTATAATCTGCCAGTTTTGATAAAGCTCATGCTTAATACAGACTAGTTCTTGGATGCTTTCTTCGTTAAAGAATTAACAGGCTTATAATCAATTCCTAATTTCCCAGTTCTGCAGAGCAATGAGCTAATCATGGACTCCTTGTCCAACTTGGTAGATATGACACTTATTGGTGATTTTTTTTTTAATTATTATTTTTCACTGTGTCTGAATTCCCTCCATTTGGATGAGATATTGTTATTCCTCCCTGTAACTGAAGAAAGCCAAGTGCTTTTCATATGGAAGGAACACAAAGGAACACTAGATAGTTACTAGTATTTCTATCCAAGTGAAGGAAAAAGAAAAACAAAACAAAACAAAACAAGGAATAAGCATCTATTTCAAATGTATACTTAATAGCTTAATAGCTTGAGTGATGTAGAGGTAAAACACGCTATTAAAGTGTATGAGAATGCCAAACTAATTGTCTATACTTGATTATTTTTTTCCTCAGTTCCATAATCCAATTCATTTATCTACATATAACAGCCCAGCTAAACATCCCAGATATCAAAGGACTAGGTTTGGCAAAGGGGGCCTGATATGAGGAACTTTCAAAAGTTTTGTCTGAAACAAAAACTCAATGTCTTTTCTGATTTCCATCAAGTTACAGACTCAAAACATCCTCTGCTATCACATCTCTGTTCTCAGGATCTGTTATTCTCGCACACTGGGAAATGCACAAGAAAAACTTAGGCAAAGTAACCCACGTAAGGCAGCTCAACTTATTTTAAGCTGGTTTTAAATTCTCATATAATAAAAGAATTGAAAGGTGTTCAAGAATCCACAGGTGAGAGCCATAAAGACACTAACAAAACCCACTGTTTAAAATCTTATTGCACAGCCTGACATTGCCAAAACAGAAATCAAGAAGAGAAGTAACTTCTGCACAAGGCTTTGCAGGGTGAATATCTCAAGTCCCTGTAGCCCCACTACCCAATCCACATGCACTGACCTTATATTTTTCAAAGACATCAAGTCCTAAGCAAGGGGTGGGAGGGACACGTTCTTCTCCCTCTATATCAAAGGCACCAACCCTCTCTATTGTTAACAATATATGGGCACTACCACAACAGTAGAAATGATCAGCAGTCACACACAATCACAGAATGGCTGAGGTTGGAAGATCTGGAGATCATCTAGTCCAAATCCCCTGCTCAAACAGGAACACGTAGAGCACATGGCACAGGGTGGCACACGGGCGGCTTTTGAAGATCTCCAAAGAAGACTCTACAGCCTCCCTGGGCAGCCTGTTCCAAAACAGACACTTTAAGATACATATATTCTCCAAAAAAATAGTCTAGTCTCTAACACCATGTGCTCCAGAGGACTGTACGTGATGCTCCTGAGAAGCAATACCAAGGCATCCTTGTGAGAGAAGCTCCCAATCTTGAACAATCCAAACTTGTAGCTTTTTGACTATACATACACAAACCTTTCTGATGCTCCTTATATGCAAATCAATATAAAAATCTTTATTATTCAAAACCAGTCTAAAAGTTTTAAAAGAAAAGATCCCATTCCAGATGTATCTAATGCCTCAAAAATAGTTTCACATCATTTCATGTGAACAGATGATCAGCTGTGCCTTAGGCTTAAAATCATTGTCTCTGTTCAGAATAATAATGGGCAATATGATTTTTGTTTCAACACCCCAAAAACATACAAGCACCATGTCACACCCAAAAGCAACAATAAGAAAGCAAACAGAACTCTGAGCTATCCTGGGAGGGATAATTAACTGAAGACCATTCGGGTGTTCTGGTTAACCACATATAAAACCACATACTTATCTATAAAAGTCCTATAGAATTTGGGAGGACTTTCAAGACTGTTTTAAGATACTTAGGGGCATGTGTTACATTGACAACTAAAGGACTATGTCTTTAGAGATTTTAAAAGAAGTTTTTAAATTATGTCCCTAATTTTCAGGAGTTCTGAGCATTTAGACTCCTAGAGGGGATGTTCAACTTGCCTGCAAAACAGGCCACTGTTTTCACAACTTCCTCAGTGCTTTCAGTATTCCCTACAGCTACAACCTGTGACTTGAAAAGAAACTTAGGCTTTACCAACAGGGAACAAAACTGGCCTCATCAAAAGGCAAACTCTGATGAACTCAGCCACAAGTACAGAAAGAGCTCTTAATTTTCTTTTATTTATTTTTTTGGAATTGTAAAGACTTGTACTAAGAATTGCTGAGTCTTCAAGGGCGTCCATAGACAGCTCCTTGTTTGGAGTTTTAAGGACAGTAAAATATGACTCACAGATTGACTGAAAGCCTGGCTTTAGTTTACATCTGGTTTAGGTTTAGGAGCCTGCATACAGCATAGCTGCAGCAATTAACCCTTTCGATGACAGCTGAAAAAACAGCTGAAACTTGTAGATGTACAGCTGATGAGTAGCCAAAGACTTAATTTGGTTAGGACAAGAACTGCTCCTATGAAGGTGACTCTGGAGGTAACTATAGAATTGACTAAATCCCAAATTTGTTTCTGTATCATTTTGTTACTGTTTACCTTGAGAAATTTGGCATTTTATCATTAAAAAAAAAATGAAAGCATCAACAGAATATAGATCTCCACATCATACCGCAGATAATATTTTCACATAAAATATTTAACTCTTATTTGTGAAAATCTTCATTCTGATATACATCAAAATTACTGACAGACACTTCAAAGTATCTTAAGATAGTAAGTTACTAAAGAGGATGTGAATCCAAACTCTCAAACTATATTATGATTATTTTCGCCATTTTAGTTCTCTCTCTTCTCTCTCCTGGATTGAGATCCAGCTCCCTGCCCTTTTCTCTTCAAACACATCAGAATATAAATTCAGTCAGACATTCATAGAAATACAAGGTTTGTGGAAAACCTCTTCAGATGGACATCATTTCATCTACCATCCATGGTGAGGAGGCAAGGAGAAGGGAGAAATCTCACCCCCAAAGTACAGCTTCCAGGGTTGGTGCCTCTTCCTAGCTTTTAGTGATAGTATTTACTGAGGCAAGAGGATTTTTCTTTTCTCTTTTGGTCAGAATTTAAACAGTTAATAGTTACCCAGGTGAACAAGAAAAGGACCATCCTGCTATTCCTTCTCTATCCACTATACCTAGTCCCACATGGATGTGAGTCCAAATTCAATTTTCAAAAGGTTTTACTGCACAATACCATGCTTCCAATGCTCGGATTTAAACAGCTTGTATTTAACCTGAGAATGCATACCAGCCCTACAACTAGCATATCCGAGCTGAAGAGATTATTTTAGGTGATAGCAAGAAGCACAGAAAGATTCAGGGAAATAAAGGTCTTTTTCCAAGTCATCGAGAGTTGTTTTCTTTCTTTAAACATATTTTTTAAAATACAAAGTGTTCTCCACATGCCTAACATTTTATGAGCATTTGCAATCAGGGCTATTCCAAACCAGAGATCTCTGCGCCATGCAACACGGCCTATTATCAAGACAGATTTTTCAATGTGTCTTAAGTATTCACAGCTGAAAAAAACATTACACAAATATTTTTTAAGTTATCATAATTATTTCTTGTAATTAGTTGGCAACAAAAGACAATAAAGTATGGCAACATTACGATATACAGACAAGTACTGACATTCTTCATTCTTGATCAGTCTGTACTATATGGCAAAATTCATCTCATACCATTTTCTGTCTACCGTTGTTTCTGATTCATTTTACCTGAGTTTCAGTGAAAGATTTGCAACAAAAGACAACTGGTGAATTAGTCTTTCAACTGATTTGCAAGATTAAGCATACTATTGTAAAGCTAAAATGTTAATGTGTAGGCAAAGAATGGTTCTAAACAGTTGAAATTGCTCTGCTTCATAAATACCATAACTCTCACTGCCATTTTAGTGTCTTACTTCTTTACTAAATCCCTGTACTGAAGAATGTAATGGGCTACAAATCCAGTATTTTCCTAAACCACCACTGTACCTCTAGTAAGAGTTAGAGTATTAAGGGGATTAACACATTAATTGATTCCAAACATGTTTTTATATTACTGTGTAAAGAGTCCATCAGACACTGTTGCACAGGCTTGACAGTTATTTTTAATATTTGTGCAAATCTCTGACCAATGCAGGTGCTTTATAGACCATTGAAAATCCTACCTATTTTAATTACAAAATAATAGAAATGAAGACATCTTTTTAAGTCTGGAATCATCATATACCAATAATAATAAATACACAACATGGGACCTAATCACTATGAGCCATGCATCACTTGTGACCCTGAATGTCCAGTTTTCTTTACATGGTGAGTTGATTTAAGTCATGTGGCAAGTGCTAAAGTTTCTACTGCGGAATGACATAAGGACAGAAGTCATCACTTGGCATGATTGCATCAAGGAAGGTTGCTGACAGCGAGGAGAGATCAAAAGCAGATCAAGTTGCTTAACAAACTATATGTCACTGAAGTCGAAAAGGCTAAACTGAGAATCCTGGAGAGCTGTGAAATCTGAGGGCAACAGACGGAGCCAAACTCACTTGGTTCGGTAATCAAAAGCTTTATCTGTTCTTTGGTCTTCTACTTCTTTAAACGACTTTTATATAAACTTTATCCACAGAGTGTTAAAAAAGCAAAAGCAAAATTGAGAAATCTGGAAATTTTGTATGCAATTTGCAAGTTTGGTTAGTGTATCTTCCATTATAATATTAGGTGAGGTGGGTTTTCTTCTTCAATTAAAATAAATAAATAAATAATATATCTGCCTGATTAGTCTCTGAAAGCCTTTTGGACCTAAGCTTTTAATCTGACATCTTAAGAGACTTTATTTTCTATAATTTACAAATGAAAGGTATGCAGTTCCTAAAACTTAAAAATGGACAAAAGCCTCTACACTCACAAAGGAAAATAGCAAAGAAGTTTTAATTTGAAGCACTTTTTTAAGCAAATCAACACAACTACTCCTCTAACACAAATATGAGTCCAAGCTTAGAGCTGTAAAACACCATCACAATTATTTTACAGAACCTTAAAGGTGATTTACATCTGCAAGTCTGCATGTGCTACTGACTTATTTAAATGGAAAATACAGTGTTGCTACTGTTATGCTTACAAAGCAGCTTTTTATAATAATCTTCCTGCCTTTTTTTTTGTTGTTGTTGTTGTTGTTGATTTTAAGCTTTCTCGTAAATTTATGAAAGCATTCTTTTGGATTGATGTCTATCTTTGAGAAAAGCGATTATGAAAAAGTACTTAAACAGAAATAAAGTATCTTCAGAAGCTTTTGCTCTTGGGTGAACACACAACTTCTTTCTCTCATTTTACTAAATATGATCCCATTCTGCATGGCTTCCAGTACATTTGAAGCCAACCAGGGCAAAATCTTATACTAGTGACTCCAGTTGTAACAAAGTTAAGTGTTATTTTAAGTTTTTCACTAACAATTCAAAGTGAGAACCAACCAACTAAACCAAGAGAGTGAAATCCTCTTATGAAATCCTCCATTGTATTACTGATAAAAATGGAGCCAAGTTTACACTCCAGATCCACAAAAATGCATCTCAGTGTCAAACCACAGTACATTTCACAGACATTTATATCTGGGACTTATGGGAATGACTAGTATTTCCCAGGAATATTCAACTTGTTTACTCTCATTGATTTCAGAAAGAGAGGATCATAATTAAGTTTTTGTCAGAATTCGCTCAGCAACTTACATGACCATTCTTTCTCAGTTATTTAATGAGGGAATTCCTCTAATGAGTCATAAGTTTCAGAAGCAAATTAGCAAATCCAGTGACATTCTTAAATGCAGAGGTAAACAAACTTTGAAGTTACTTCATTCACTCCATTAAAATTGTATTCCAAATTTGCTTAATTAGTCTTAATGAAAGAATTAAATTTAAACTCCTAGGACAATCTGGCCATTCAAATTGCCAGAATTTCTCAACCATAAGTTATTTTTTAATAAAAATATTTTGAATTTTCCTTTGGAATGAAGTATCAACATAAAGCATTTTACATCATCCAAGGCTCATGATAAAGCAGTAGAATCGCAATTATGGAAAGAATCATGTCATATCCAGGCCCGGACACCCAAGGGGACCCATGCCATTTCCAGACAGGTTAGGACTAAAGGGAATGGGGAAGTCATGGCATCTCCAGTTACAGTTCACTTTCGCTAACTAGAGAACAGAGTGACAAGCACCGATAATCCACCCTAAGGGCTGGAATTGGAAGTACAGAAATAATTCAACTGCATTCTCATGTCTGAACAATGCATGTCATTTCTATTTTTGCAGACCCCCTACTTTGATCACTGCAAATTTTAGATTTATTCAATAAAATATTTACATCTGTGCAAAAAACTTCAACTCTAATCTAAAAACATTTCTGGTGAATTTATTGGCAATAATTTTGTAGCAAGTGATCTTGATAAAACTTTAAATATTAACTTTAAATATTTAATATAAATTTCAAAACATCCAAACAAACAAAAAAAATGATAGAGAAGAAGGGATGGTTATGTACTTTTTTTTTTTAAAAAAAAAAAAACATTATATTTTGTTTTGTTTAGAAAGCCTTCCATTGTAGTTTGCTCAGGGACTAACGATTTACCAAACCATTCCTTGTTCCCTAGAAATTTCACTTCCAAAGCCAACTAGAAAACAGAAATATTAAGATCCTATTATTGTTTGTCTTGAATCCTTTTCTATACGATTTAGTATAATGCTACATACCTGGATATTCTGTCAGAGAGCTGCAAAAGTAAATATTAGTAAAGATAGTGAGGAAGATTTTTCAGCTCTTCCACAAACTGTACCTTTACTTAAGCTTAGTGCTTAGTTCCCAATGTTGTGTGCAACAAATTTACTTTAAGAAGTCAGAGAAAGGTATCTTATTTTAAAATACAAAGTTTATTTAAATAAATACCATTTCACAAGCATAAGAAATACAACTTCCTTTGTATATTATATTTTATGAAAGTTAGTTATTTCAATTGTCTTAAACCATATGCCATATACTTTATTTTTTCCTTAACTTTTAAATAGCATTTGGACCTATCTTTTTTGTCCTGAAATGACCTAAGATTTCACCATTTTTCTCTACGGTGAAAGACTTGCTGAATTCAGTTTTTAGTTTCATATATGCATATGAAAACAAAAGGGAGAGGTCGTTTATTTTAATGATACTTTCTTAATTTATTTACACAAAATAGAGGAGTGTTGACACAATGATCACAAATAATCAAATCAAGGAAACAAAATCCTAATAGAGGAGTCAAATGTAGGCAACTTTTTATATCATCATCTAATCTCTAAAACCGAAGAGAGGCATATAGTAATATATAGGTAGTATGTAAACTATATTCAGTACCTCGCAAATCTTTCTTCATTTTGCGAAGTTCCTTTTGAAAATCTTCAAACTTCATTTGAGAAGCCTGGAAGAGATCTTGTGGCTCAGGAAGAGGGAAACTGCATTGCTCTTTTCCAGCATCCTGACAAAAACATAAACATTTAAGTGATGCTCGTTACATTTTTTTATATATTTGTAAATAATTAAAAGCACAAAGAATATTTGTGCACAGCATGTGGGCACATTTCCTCATCTTGACTGCAGATGAAAACATTTCATACATTGAACTTTTTGTCCTTGTGTCCAAAAAGGCAAAATTAATTCTCACTCACCTCATCAAAATTACGCAAATAGTATGAGACCATGTAAGATAGAAGACTTCCACTGTTGTCCTGTATAGGATAAAATAAAGTTTGTTATATCACGGAAATCAGCAGATACATATTTCTGTAAGAAAAAGAAATAAATTCAGAAAGGATAAACCAAGCATAATCCTTGACACATACAATATTTAGGGTAAAATACTAAATAAAAATACTCTTCCTGAGTTGTTTTCTTCAGTAGAAATTCCAAAAAAATCATTTAGCCAAACACAGTAGGAGAAAGTTATGTTATTATAATCATGCAAGTCAATTCTGTTTTTTGAATTTTACCCAGTTCTGAACTGAATTTTTATATTTCAAAATTTCTTCAGGAAATACAGGCAAAAAGAAGTCAATTTTGGGTTGATCTATGCAACTTTTTGGCAAATCTCCAATCTCTTTTACATTCACAGGATGAGTAAGGAACAATAAACAAACACAGAAAATTATTTTACTACATGAAAAAAGTTAATGGGCCTTATTTCATCACTGTTGTTTTTTTTCTCCATTTTTTACTTCTCTAATGAAGCTTCAGCAGAAAATATTTAATTGAAAGAATATTTTAGATGGAATTATGCTTTCAGATGAAAAAGTATTTTATATGAACTTTTCTCACTGATCAGAGACAAATAAACTGGAGCACAATATTGGAATTACTATGTTAGTGGGCACAATATTTCCAGCAAATTACATCTTAAAGTCACTAAACCAAATTTAGTGTGCATAAATGTTCTACTGAGCCCAATTTGAAAACTGGTCATTTATCTAGTCTCAATCTCATGAGAATCTCATGATTCACCTGAAGTAAGGTGGAGTGAAGACACTGTACCATGTCTTCATTCAAAACATCACCTCCTTGGTTTACCAAAGAAACAATCACGCCAGCATGAAGACCCTCCACACCTTTTAAAGGCAAACAGATGACAAGGTCTCTCATCTCAGGGTAAACAACAGTCTCCTCATGTTACCCAACACAGCAGCTAGAGCATGTGCCTTTAGTGAGCGAGCAAGCAGGGACACAAGACTTTTCCTTTTCTGCCACTTTCAGAACAACGGATCTTGACAGTGAGTCAACGCACGTAGGGGCTAACATGCATGTAGGGGCCAATTCAAATTCTTAAGGTTACTGCTATAACCTTTCTCATACCCCTGTCCACATTCAGAAGACTCTTTCCATCATAGCTATAGAAACACAAAAATTATTGTTTTCCTGTAAACAAAAGCAGATTTGAACACAAGCCCAAACTGAAACACAGAAGCCAAAAAAGTGCTGGTAAGAGGCATTTTCAGCTTAGCGCTGTGCAAGAAAAGACTACTTATCATCCCCTTAACCCAGATGAGTCTACCAGAGAAATCCTCCCTCAACAACTACTTGTGCTCATTCTTTACCCAGACTGTTCCATGGTCTGATGCGAAAATGCATACTCTCTAATCATTGCATATGTAAATGATAAATTTTAGTGTATCCAAATGCTATTCAATCATTTGGAGACTGCCTATTTCTCTCTGAAGTATTTTAAGTCCATATTGAATCATACTGTTAACTTTTCTTTTAAAAGAAAGTCTTTCTGAAATAAACCCTTTATATATAAGGATCATAGCACTGCCTTTGAAAGGATTAAAAGTTAGATCTATTCAGTATACCAAATGTCAAATATGTATCAGATTAAGAAGACAGACATAGTTGAGGCCATTTTTGTTTTCACATTTATGAAAGGAGACAGTTCATTTTCATGTTTCTACACAAATACAACTCTAGAGATGTGATCAGTTATATACAGTAAAAAAAATAATAAAAACAAAACCCTTGATTGCACCTTTATAAAACCTGAAGTTTTACACCATATATTCAAAATGGAGACAAATTTTCTGAAAGAATTAAACATTCCAAGCTTTACACCAACTTCAAAATCAACTTACACTGCTCTTGACATCTTTCAGCTTTGGCAGGATATCTAGTCCAAACCCATCTGCCTGTCCTCGTGTCCTGTTTCCACCATTCATATAATTTCCAAACGCAAGAACCAAGCCCAAGACCTGCATAACTCCTGACCCATTTTTCAGTGTCTAAAAAAGAGAAGGGAATTGCTTTGTTCAAGCTCTCAATAACATTTACTATCAACAACATTACTGACAATATTTCAGTCAATTGGGTGATATTGTGTTTAGAAATAATTTTTATATTGAAGTTAAAATATAGGGAAATATCAAATTTGTAATGTAACATATATAGATACATTAATGCCCATATGTGATTTGTTGTGAATGGAAAAATAATAGGAAAGTGTGAATTTCTAATCACACAAGATTACTTGGTATTAAGAGAGGTGAAGAAAAAAATGTAGTTGTTACCGAACTGATACTGATACTTTGAATGATATATTGAATTTAGGAACAGCTTCTACTATATGTTCTTCAGAAACCCACATGAATCAAATAAAAACTTTAATCAATACACTTTAAATGGTAAAACAATAAAGCAAAATACTTCAGTATTTTCACAACAGAGCTGTTTGATGAAATTTTCGTTTAAAAGCCATATACATTTTGCATGGGACTAACTGAACTGGAATCTGTATCAGCTAGAGAGAGCAGTGCTGTCTCTAACTCATTTAATTATTGGAGATTACTAAATTAGACTCTTCAAGAATCCAAGCAAAGACAAAGTGAAGTAAAAGAGCATTAATTTGGAAATAAGTCACATGATGACTATGAAGAAAGAAGATTTTACTTTGCCAAAAAGACAAGATTTTCCAGAGACTGATATACACTGACTACAAAAACATGATGTTATAGTTCAGTACCAAAAGCCAATCTTAAATTTACTTTGATGTTGAAGTACAATCATAAAATGTTCCATTCTGCAGGACTGCTATCCTTCAGATTTAATGAGTACTTAAAATAAATAAGGAGAAACTTTTGAAATATGAGTACAACTTAATAAGATTAAATATCAGAAATTTAGCTCTACCTTTATTCAGAGCACAGCCTACCTCACACAGTTTCTGTAACAATTCAAGTTTGCGACGAATTGAAGAAATGCTTTCTGAAAACGTTGATTGGAACAGGATGCAAAATACACGTTCTGAAAAGTTGGGAATTAGCGAGAGTTCATAGAGGAACCTGCAGAAGTATTTAAAGAAAATGATTTAGTTTGCTCTCAGTAGGCATATACTTTCTTTCCACATACCCTCCATCCTTATAACATTTCTAGTTAGTCTAGTGTAGTGTGGAAAGGTTTCTGAAGGGAGCAAAATTGCTCTTTCATAAATTTGTTCTTACTGTTCAGGCTTATCCAAAGACTTGGCATTTTCTTTTTCCTTCGATGCCTTGCTATGCTTTTCTATTTTTTCTAATTCATCTGATTGTGCTCTCTGGAATAAAGAAAACAAAGTAATTAAAAAGTGTTAAATCAAAACCTAGCGAAACATAAGGGATAAAAATGCCTTTGTAACAAATCTACAGACTTTTATTTTCCTTCAGGCATCTGCTTATGGTAAAACCACTTAGTTCGTGGAGTGATTTTAAGAATAAATACATCTGATGGGAAACAGAATATCTTCCAAATAATATTACTGATAAATAGTAATCTGCAAAAAGTTTATTTATTGAACCATGCATTGAGACAATAATCTTCATCCCCACTTCATTTTCCTTGGCTGTTTATAGCCTAGGATCAAAGAACTGCCTTCTTGCTTACACCACTCTTTCCAAATCTGTTGGGTTGGATTTAAACGCAATCTAATCTTTAAACATACATATTTTATGCCTTTTTAACTAAATCAAAATGGATCTGTACTGAAATTTAAATTTTATTTGGTATTTAGAAAAAGTTGATTTTTAAGGAACTACTGTGCACACTCTAATTCATGAGAAGTATTGCAGACTACTATTTCTCTCGAGTAAAGTGATTTTTTACTTTTATCTTAATAAGCCAAAACAATGATATGTAAATTGCTTAGTATTTTGGAGAACCCTGTGGTACACTGTGCAGTCTTTTCTTCAGTATTCCAATCAGGAGAAACAGTCTTGCTTCTGTGCTCCATGTTACTATTGTTCCATGTTGCATGTTTCAGCTATGATAGTGGAAAATGGATGGCATGGAAAGGAATGAAAATGGAATAGAGATTTCTCATTCTTGCTGTGTTTTTGTTGTTGTTGTTGTTTCTCCCCCTCTCACATCCATGGTAGTTTTCAAAATAGATTGTGGATAGATTCAAAGCAAAAGACAGGCTGCACGTGCATTCTTACTTACAGGCTTTTACAAGTTTAGCAGAAGAGGCACAGAACTGTCTAAAATCCTACTGCCCTGGCTTAATCAGGGATCTGAAACTGGAAAGTCAGATCGGGAGAGTCATTTTGACGTTGTTGAGGATATATTCTAACGTGAAAAGGGGGAACATGATGATGTGGCCAGAAAGGTGAAGAGATTGAAAATTCACTTAGAGCAAAACTGCTTCAGAGCTTCTTTGATCATTTCAAGAAGCGTGGAAGTGACCGTGGGCCATCTGCCTCCTCTATTTTTAGTTGGGGTTGTTGTGGATATACTTTCAGGGTCTCTGCCTCTAAAATAGTCTGATCTTGGCTATAAAATACTCTGACAGATAGAAAATACTGTAAACAATTGCATTCTTCACTTTTCAGCAAAAAAAAACCTTGCTCCTGACAATAAGATGCACCAGTTGTATCTGTATCAGAATCACAGAATGGTCAACCTGGAATCTTCTAGTCAAGCATCCAACTCAAAGCTGGGTCACTCAGAACCATGTGCAATTGGGTTTTTAATATTTCCAATGAGAGAGATCACTCCAAGTGCAGTGAGTTTGGACTCAACTCTGTTTGTAAGATACACTTAAAAGAAAGCCAGGTTCCCTTAACTATGTTAACTCTACTATTCTTTTAACCATGGCAAAGAAAAAGAAAAGTTACTAGATATGTCAAATCACAAAAAACCTTGAAGAATCAAAGAAACAAAAGAAAAACAATCAAAGAAAAGCATGCTTAATGGAAAAAAAATACATTTGATTATGTATTAAAATAGCTTTTGTTTTATGATTTCAACTATGTTACTTTTTATCACTTAAGCTACTTAAATTATTTACTTTGAGTCTTTCTCTAAATTTATATTAAATACTTAGCTGCCAAATTATTTAAATTAAATCATTATTTTCACAGAAACATCCAAAAACATATTGAATATTTTTTGTATTAAAATCCCAACATACTCTTTGATTATGAATACCTTTGATTAAAATCAAATATAAAGAACAGCATTATTAGCTATTATAGTCATAAAATAATTTTTAACAATAATCTAAATTGGTGGATTCTCCTAAAAAGTTATTTCAATTACAAAATGTTGCATTTTAAAAATAGTATTATAAGGATAATATATTTTTAACCCGTGAGGTCAACTCACACATCATAAATTTGTTACAGTATCACCCAGTCTGTCTTCTTGCCCAAGCAAAATCAGAACTCTACTCTGTTCAAAGCTTTTAGTGGAAGAACCCACAAGCTCTCCAGCAGTCTATTGCAGCTCTTCACTATCCTCAGTATTGGATTTCTTTTTTTCCTAATAGCTTATGAAATTTTCACATGCTGCATGCAATTCACTGTCCAACTGCTTTCTCTGATGCAATCTATTTTCTCAGGCAAACATCCCTGCTTCACTATGGACAAATCCACTCCATTCACTTCTCCTTAGTAAATCTGGCTTCCTAGGCCTCTGTCCAAACACAGTGTTGATCTCTCTCCTTTCTTCCAACAGTCCACACCTTTCTCAGAGTACTACTCAAAACAGGGAATTCCTCCCATCCTACTTAATGGTGTCTAGTATGGAAACATTTTTAATATAGTATATATGTATATAGTACATTTTTAAATAAAATACTGCCTGGTTCCAAACTTCTACCAGAAAGCTGAGAAGCCACAGTCACTATAATCTTTCATATAATTGTAGATCCCTATGATTGACAGGGCACTCTTTTCTAAGCAGCTTGCTTTTTATTTTATTTTATTTTTTAATTTATAGATTATTTTTAATGTGTGAAAAATTTATTGTGAGAGTTGAAGGGTGAATAAAGTCAGCCAAAAGAAATTCTCAAACTTATCACATAGCTTTTCATAGAGCTATTTAGCTTATCTTCCCTAGGCTTTTTTTTTTTCTTTTTTATGAGAACATTGTGTGAATCAGCGTCAAAGGCCTTTCTAAAGTCAAGATACATGTCATCTTCAGCCTTTTTTGTTGTTATTACTCCTTTCAAAGCCTCTAATTCTGATATATTATGAAATGAGATTGGTTTGGCACAAGTTGTTCTTGGCAAAGCCATAATGGCTGTTACTCATCCCATCTAATTGACTGAAGATAAGTACTAGGAACTAATTATATGAGCTGCTATTTTTCTAGAAATTAGGTTGACAGAAACAAAATTAAAATACAACATGAATATCTACGTTACCATACAATGAAGAAAATACTAATTTTAAAGGTTTTTTTCAGTGTTTCTAACTTTCCGACTTAGACTGCAGAAGCTTGCAGGTTCTGTTAGGAAGAAAAGCCTAAAACCTTTTAAATTTTGTTAAAAAAAATCTGAAAGGATAGCACTTAGAAATATTTCAAAACAGTAGTTAAAGAGAAACATTGCGGCAAGGAACATACAGCTAAACAGTTATTTGCCAGTTCTTTAGAAATACTAAAATGTTAGACTATCTCCTCTTCTGGCCTTCCACACATAGTGAACTATTAGAGTGCTTATCGAAACAATCTATTACACACATAAATGATACACTGATCAAGTTTAATGTTTCTCTACCAAATCCCAGGGGCAAAGGTTAGGCAGACTCACTGTTCCTTATTCTAACATTGTATATGTGAAGAAATAACAAATAGTAGAAGAACAAAGGCTAAGTATGGGAAACCCAAGTAAAGCTCAAGAGTTATGGCTTACAGTCTTCACCATGCTAAGAGGACAAGTATACGATACATGTTCAATGTTCAGAATCCAAACTGTATTTCAATCCATAAATTTGGCTCTGTTATCAAGAAATGTGATGTGTATTTTCAATTATGATAGAGGAGAAGCAACGACACTTCTGCACAAGTATTACAGGAGATTGTTGCTCAAATGGTTTCCTGCTAGCTTATTTTTGTCTGATTAATGTTTCTATTCCCTGATTTGCAGATGGGTATTATTAAATAAATACAAACTTTTCTAATACCTGCCTATGTTTGTACCAAAAGGGAACACACTCAATAATTATTTCTCATAAAATTCGTTAATCTAGTTACACCTAGCACCTCTCTGAAAGTCAGTGCTATTTATCTTGGATTTCATCTATTATATGATATCATAAATAGAACAAAAGCGTGTAATATGCTTGACTTTTATACTAAGCACATCTAAAGAACAGCCAACATACAGACAGAAGTGCTTCAAAAGTACTTTACATTAGACTAGTAGAGTATACTTATGAGCATAGGTAGGATGAAGTTTAGGGCAGTGTTGAATCTTTCATTTTACAACATAAATCTTACACTTTTTGTTTTTGCCCACATTATAGCCTTAACTCAGAACATGAAGCAGTTAGTGGGTTGCATGTGTGTTGTGTGTACACACATGCATGCAAGTGCGTGAGTGCACATGTATGATTTGGAAGTTAATGTAGCATTTCAAAAGCAAAGTGACTTGGAAGTTCTAAAGAATATTTTCAAAAATAATTGAAAGATCAGGGATATGCAGAGATGTCTAGGTTTATGGTAACTACAAAACTCCTTAAAAGCTGAGTCACATAGAAGAAGTCAGAATGTGCAATCAACTGCCTTTGAGGAAAAACAATAAAAGTCTTTGAGGAAAAACAATAAAAGATGTTTTTTTTTTTTGAAAGCAATGACTAAAACCATTTAAAGATACTGATAGAGCAGAGGCTACTCATTTTCCCCATAAAAATGTTTACTTGCCTGTAACCACACAAGGCCCAATGACATATCCTGAATTTATAAAACTATATTAAATTTTGTTTACCTTCTTCCTCTTTAGTGCTGCTATGTGTGCTATGTGTGCAGATCTTAAGAAATTTGTAGAGACAACTTTTACATTGTAGCAAAATTAACAAAACTCAAAAACTTTTGAGTGCACAGGATAAAATATTTTAAAATATCATATAGCATGACAAATATAAATGGTTCTTTCATCCCCAGAGTCCATAAAGGAAGTTAGAACAAATGAAAATTTAAAAACTACTGTAATGCTAAATTAGCAAAATGAAATAAAGCTACTGAAAGGTAAAATATTGTCAGATTGTCAATGCATATTTAAACCACTTTATGAACAAAACTATATAATAATATGTAAAAACTATGTGAGCGTGGCAGATAATGCCAAGCCTCTCAATAACAGCTAATATTACTAAACTATTGAGAACCTGGGTCTTTGGTGGCGTGTGGGTTTCTTCATTTATAAAAAGTCACTAAGATGTATACATTAACTATGTGGTTTAACAAGACTTTAATTCCACAGCAAACAGGAATTGACCCCTTGGGATTGTGGCTTTTGAAATTAGGGTGTGTTTAGGCTTGGAGACTGCCCAAATTTCATTCACATTTAAGGCGGCAAAGAACCATGCCAGACATAGGCAATCAGGAAAAATGATTACTTTTTGACAGACGACTGTAAAACAAATGCTCCCATATGTTCCATAGAGATCAAATAGAAAGGCTGAGTACTACTGATATTTAAATTTCTAACAACAACAACAACAAAAATGAATAAATGCTAAGAACTAAAAATTGAATTAATGGCTAGAAAGTAGGGGAATGAGGCAGCAGTTATCCACATTAAACAATGCAGAATGAGGTTGAGAAATAAGGGAGGAGTCAAACATGCCAATCCCTCTGGTACCACCCGCTACTTTATTTATTTATTTTTTTAATTGAACAGCATTGTGAAGCTTCCAGGGGATGCCAAAAGCCTGGAGTGCAAGGTCTGAGGCATTCTAACCAAATGCCATCCCACCCAAAAGAAAAGACAACAAGAGAAGAGATTGAAAGGAAAAAAATAAAAAGGGTGGAGTGTAGGGAATTAATGGTTTTACAAAAAATGGCTTTGTAAATAGCTTTACAAAACAGATGAACCAGGATTAAAATAAAACCCAGCTATCCTGAAAAAGTTTTTGTTTGTTTGTTTTTTGTTTTTGCATTCTTGTGCCTAAATTAATGCAGTAATAAAGTTGTGCTGATACGTCTTCCCATCCAAACTAAGAAATATATCAGAGTCATTCAAACATTTCAAGCATTGCCTGAGATTACCATACGTATTTTCTCAATTATCAGGACTATATTTCCTAAACATTTTATGCAATTAGTTAAAATAAGAACACAAGGAACAACAGTATTCTATGACCCTGTGTGTGCAGGGGGATTGGACTAGATGACCTCCAGAGGTCCCTTCCAACCTTAAGCATTCTATGGTTCTATGATTATTTCAGTGAATTGCAAAGTAATGCATTACAGCAGCATTTAGAAGTATATCAGAGGCAAGATGGAGAAACTATCTGGAAAGCTTCCTATTAGGACAAATATAATGTGAAAAAGTAAAAGTCTGCAAAAAATGATCATAACAAGAGTATCTACACTGAACTTTTCAGGACACAACCTCTCACACACATGCATATGCAATATATAAAATGACTTAAGTGTTTTGCATTCCACATTTGCAGAATAGAATATAGGTATGCTATGTAAGGAACAGGGTGAAATTAATGCAAAATGAAAATCACACAGGTCCATACAGCAGTTCTAGGACATAAGGATGTGAAATGTTTAAAGCATAAAGATTTCAGGCAGTTAGGATCAGTTTGCTGGTTGGCCATTATCTTCTTGAGCAGTGTCAAGTGAGTTTTGTCAAGAATAGAATGTGTAATACTGTTTCCTAGTACTTATTAGATAGTTAAAATACCTTTTCAGTATTTTCTGTAAAGACGACTCGGTCTTACAATCTCTCTTCATGCCCCGAAGTGGATTATTTATGAGAAATTTCATAAATTATTAAATCGTTCCAGAATTGGGCATAAAAAGACACAGTCCAAAAACCAAAGATGTGAAAGGTATAAAAGTGATGACTATATTATCAAAATGATAATGTGAGGGAAAATAAGAAAAAGGGGGAAAAAAGGGAACAAAATAAAAAACCCATATACTGGTCTTCAATGCAATTCTGCTCCTCACAGCTTTGTTTAAGACTTTCAGATTCTTTGAAAGTGAAGTCTTTTCACTCTCTTTGGAGATACCTTTTCTCCTGAACAGGGAATGTACTCTGAGGGGGAACGATGCCCAGTGACCTCAGCTGGAGACTGAAACACACACTTTTTGACACATTTGTGACATGTACCTTTTTCAGTTTTGTAAGTGACTAATTTCATGGAGTTTTGGAATATGCCCTAGTATATACCTTAGGATTCTTTATTATGTATACCTACTAATCAGATGTTCTCTGATGTAGCTGAGGTTCATGAGGCCCCTAGAGCTTGCTATACTATTTTTATTAAATCAACCTAGAGTAAGTCTTTAAACAAGTTGAAATTAGTTTGGATGAGGTCATGAAATAACAGCATTTGAAAGCTTCACTTCCCCAAATGGAATGATTACTTTTATTAAAACAAATGCTTTTTACTGTTATATTAATGAGGCTACCATGGGAAGCCAATGGTCTGAAGTGCAAGGTCTGATTTATACTGATCAAGGACTGCCGCATCCAGAAAGAAATGACAAAAAAGGAGACAGAGACTGAGAGTACAACTAACCTCTATTCATTTAGAAGCTGCTTAGGTTACTTATATTAAAATGTATGCACTTTCATAGATTCTGAGTCTTGTAAAAATAAAGCAGGCTATATAAAGTGCACAACTAGTACAATTCAGTTGCTTATCACTATGTTTTTGCCTAAAGCAATGAAAAATTTGCTTCAGAGCAGGACATATTCTTCACCTTTGTTACTATTACTGATGCAATCTCAAATACCTTCACATGGAGCTACAGTATTCCTACACTAGGTAGGAAACTTCCTCTGATTACTCACATTCTCATAGAGGGCTTGAAGGGTCTCTAGGTCAACTACAGAGTTGTCCAAGTTCACAACAGCTATAAAAAAGACAAAAGTAAAAAAAGAATTAGTTGTCAAGATGATAATCCAGCTGTGAAAGAAGCACAATACTCAGCAACAGTTTTTATGACCTACTGGTCATACAGCTTAAGGGTTTTAACTTTATTAATGCCTTGAACAGTGCTGTTCCTAGGACTATGGCTAGAAACCTGGTGGAGCCAGGTGTCAAGTGTTAAAGAATTCACCCTCCTCCCCCAAACACACATACACGATCCCATGAGCACAGCCAAAACCAGAGATCAGAGATAAGCTTTACATCAGACTTTCACGGTCCAACTGAAAGTATTATAAAAATTTGTAAATCTGCACCACAGCCACACACACACATAACAAAGCCCATTCCTGTCACTGGTTGGCTTCAGTCTTAAACTGATTAATCCGCAAGTCAGCCAGTTAACTTCAAGACACCCGACAAGGGTCAAGTCTTCTATGCACTAAGCCGACAGGTTTAGTACAGATACAAAATATACCTTTCCTGTTCCCAACCAATTCTGGTGCCACACACATACTGTACTTTTTCAGTGTCAAAATCTGGTTCTGAAGCATGGAAAGGGTAACTTATATCTTAAAAAAAAAAAAAAAAAAAAAAAAAGCATGGGGAGGAGTGGGGTAAGGGAAGTAACTGGTAGGAACACAACTTACCTCCCCACTCACCTCCCCACTCATATTAGGACTGTTACATGAAACACAGAAAGGTTTATGCAAACTGATGAAAATATTCTCATGTAATAAAAAAATATTTTAATTATTTTTTGAATCATTCTTAACATATTAGTGCAGTTTTCAGTCTTCCATATATATATATATATATATATATATATATATATATATTTACAAGCACATTGATAATTTCCTTTAATGGCTGGATAAATCTAGTTTTGCTTATCCAGATTTTGAGTCTTGAAGAAAATTTAGAATTCTGCTTTAGAAAACACATGCTGGTTCTGACTATTTCCACCACACTCCACCAGTTTTTCCTATCTTATCCTTCATTCAATTGCATCGTGGATGGGGTATGCTTGAGCTTGTACATGTGCAAACCAGAATAACCCCCTAGACAAGATTAATCTAGAAATTGCAATGTTGATAATTCGTGGAAACTCAGTGTTGGGTTTCTTTATCTCCTTATAAATCCATGTCCTTAACTGTCACAGAGAAATTCTGTGTATACACCTAAAGATTACAGACAATATAATTCAAGCTCATTTGTTTCTGATTGCTTTAAAACATTCAGAGATACCACTCTGAGTCTGGGACTCATCACATTTCCTCTTTCCAGGCCTGAGGCATAGTTTTGGTTACTGCATAAGAACATTATAAACAAAGAAGTGTTGATCCTGATTAAACTAAAAAGGATACACTATAAGCAGGACAAGAAACTAATTTTTAGGCCTAAAATCAAAATAATTTGGAAGTAACAGAATTTCCTGAAGTAATAATAAAAATATTTTTCCATTTTTCCTTTACTCCAAAGCAAGGGAATCTGAAAGATAATAGCAGCTAAACAGTTTTAGGAAGCACCACGCTTGATTTTATTTCAGAGAAGAGGGTCTGTGCAAGAATCTGCTACTATTTGCTATATTTTAAATTTTTATTGTTGTTTTTCCAGAGTGACAATTGTAATAACAGAAACAAAGATACTATTCAGTAAGTTATGCTAGTATACGTTCTATTCCCTTATTAAATAGGGCTGTTAGCATGCTTAAAATATGTTAAATTTACACTGTGTAACCGGAAACTAAACAACATGTAAAGAAAAACTGGATCTACATCAGTGCGAGTTCTCTTCTTTAAGAAGACATATACATAGAAGCACATATAAGAACAATGTTATTAAAATCAGGCTATATTATGAAACCCAGTTTGTATTACCTCTCTCTTTCAGCATTTTAATCTGATGCAATAATTTTATATATGAACACAACCACCAAAGTTTCAACCCTCCGGCTCTTTATTTTGACTTCCTGGCTGCGTTCTCCATGCAAGTACCTTCCCCCGCCCCGAGACTGCCTACCGCTGCACTAAGAAATACGGCATAGGCTCCTGGCCTGACTTGTTCCCAATGTTAAGATCACCCATGGATTACTTAGGGAGCAATAGAACACTTTTGTTTGAATGCTTGCACGAGATAAGAGCATGCCTGGCAAACACGATGGTGCCAGGTCTGTGTACTTTCAACAAAACAGGTATGCAGAAGAGTGTGCAGACTTCAGGGAGCTGCTTGAAACAAATCAGCCTGAGACAAGGACTTAAAGAAATTAGATATTAGTATACACATGTTTTGAGATTTAAAAAAAAAAAATTAAAAAGAGAGATAAATGTATTTCTACAGAGAGATGCATATGCTCATAAATAACACTAACATCCCACTAGGATTTTAAAATGTAGGCAATTTTCCTGGGAAAAATCAATAATTGAAAAGAGAAAAAAAAAAAAAAAAATCAAGTCACTTCTGTCCCTTGGCAGTACTGCAGCACTGCAATGCAGAACACAATGTGGGCAAAATAAATCTCCACTATTACATACTTATATTTCATTACCTAGACAATTAGAACTGATAAAAGCCAATAACGCTTTCTTACTAACCGGCTAAGCACATATATGCTTGCGTCCATCAGTGTGACGACACAAAACAGACTTAAATATCTAACCAAAGGATTCCATGTGCACTGGCAAAATAATAATGAAATATATAGACATTAATTTCCCCCATATCCAAACCTACCCAAATCCACACACAAATCTGCACAGATTTAAAACCACAAATGAACAACCTGATTGTTCTTAATCACTGTCTTAATTTTTTTATATATATGTTTATATGATATCTACTTATTACAAAGAGGGCGTGAAGGGAATAGCAACAGGGTGTTTGAGACTCTAAAGGTCAGAGGAAAGACAGGGGCACTTTTCAGCAGACTTGTGGGAAATATAAAACCTTGCTGCCTAGTTACAAGAATTTTTTGACTTGTTTAAGCTTTTCCTGACAGTCTCATTATTTTTGTCACAATCAACATGGAAATGAAACCTACTATCTTTGAAGAAGAACTTACATCTTTCTTATGTAATTACAGAAGAACGTACAAATTTTAGCAAAATGGAAAACTTTCCAGTTCTGTATTTCTAAAATACATGCTGTAAAATAAATTTGGCTAGTCAAAACTTAGGAGTTCCAAGAATAATTATTCCAAACATTTGGATTCAACTTTAATGTCATAGAACTCCCATCAGCTGAAACTCCCTTATGCAAGGATTTCAGAAGGCTGGTACTTTTCTGTACATACCTTTGTCCTCTCATGTCTTATCTTTTTTCTTTTTCCCCAGTGCAGGCTTCAAATTACTATACTATCCATTCCTCTGGCCTTTCCAAGAACACTTCTTATGCTTTTGTCTCTTAGGACTCTATCCAGAAGTGAGTGTCCTCTTCTTGAGGCCTTCCAAAAGCACCACTGTCTTTCCAAACTGACTGAGAACATTTCCAAATCCTACTTGACTGACAAGCATTTGCTGAAGCAAAAACACCTTGATTTTCCAAAAAGGGTTCTGTACTAGTCTGCCGTACTCAGATCCATGCTTTGATAATGGAGAACTGGGGGGAAGGGATGGAGAACTCCTCCCTGCTCCAGGATCTTCACGCTATTTTCCACCACAACTGTCTTCCTCCTCCATGGCTCGCCAGAAACTAACTGGTATCCAAGAGGCCATTGCTTTTTTCCTCCTGCACAATTTTGCCTCTTAGCTTTCACCTCTGCTCCATTTCTCCAGCAGAGCCACCTGCGCATTTTCTTCCCCCAAAGCTTCAACTCTCCTATGTCAAATGGCAGCAAATGTCACAGGGGCAGACTGATTCTTCGGTTCTAAATGAAAAGTTCCCCACTTGTACAGTAGAGACTCTAGTAGAGATGTTTAGTTTATTTAGATGCTTAGATGTCTAGTAGAGAGTCAGTCACATGTGTGGCCCAGATGTGGAGGTTTCCACTGTTCTGCCATCATGTGACTCATATCAAAGAAAACTACAGGATACTAAAAGTTTACGACTTCTAAGTTGAGGAACCTTTCCTCATTCCCATCCACAGATAATCCTGGTCCATATATTACTACCGATCATTTATTAATTAAACCATTTCTCCCCCATGAATATTACACCAAGCTGAAAACTGAAAAAAACAGAAAAGGCATCAGCCAACTTTACAACAAAAATGAGCTTGCTATTAACAATTTGTATCTATATCATATAGAAACCACAAGGTCTAATAAACTGACTCTGCAAATCAGCATATTGTTTTGAGGCAGAACTACAGCACTAAATGTCATTCAACCTCCTAAAGCATTTTACTAACTATACCTAAAGATTTGGTGCACTATTTTCTAAATGTTCTAAAAATGATATCTGAAGTGATGTCCAAAAATGATATCTTGAAGACTAAAGCATTGATAGCCAACTTCAAATGGTCAAAACCAACAGTGATAGAAAACAAATGTACTGGCAAAACTTTAAGCAAGAGAAAATTTGGAGACAACAATTTAGAGAAAAGGGACACAAGGCAACATATAGCCTATGCAACATATAATATGTTTCTGAGCGACATGTTAGAGAAAAAGTTTGAGTAAACGTGTTTCTTTGTTCAATTGAAGAAGGAATGGGGGCCCTCCTTGACAGACATCTTTGGACTACAAGAGCACTGTGTATTATAAATGCAAGCAATACACAGACAAAAGTCTCAGCATGCACAATCTCATCGTGGAGTGACTGACAGATTGTTTAATTCAGAAGTAGCAGAGAGCCATCTTCCTCAAGGCTCTTAACAAAAGAGACAAGACAGCTTTAAGAGAAGGTCAGAGTGCAATGCCTTCCTTTGGTGCTATAAAAATTACAGCATGATGTAGTATCAAGCTATACAAAAAAAAAAAAAAAAAAAAAAAAAACCACACACTAAACCAAACTAAATGTTAAGTTTTAAAATTCTGCAAAATGCCAGAAGCATTTAAGTCTTTTCATTGGTTACACAAAAAGGACACAGCTTCAAAAATTGCTATTTGCTACCATACTTTTCCACGCAAAGTTGCCTGTATCACATATCTAATATGGTCCTACTGCAAAAGATCATGTTTTCCTCTGTGAGGTTTTCAACAACTTAACAACTAGTCTTACTCCGTTGCAATTCTTCAGCATAAATAATGGAAATATGAATCTCCTAATGCTGAAGACTAAATCCCAAATGAATGTTTGTGAAGTGTAACATTTACATAAACATGGAGTAAACAGTAGTTAAGCTAAACAACACTCTGCTAACATGAGAATGTGATAGTAATTAGCATATGATAGTAATTTTTAAAGAATTTGAGAAAATCAGCCACATACAAAAATATTTAGCAGAGACATATGTACCTGCACAAATTGTATAAAAACCCACTAATAACAGGCAGGTAGGTGACGGCTAGCTATACTGGGCAGAGTTAGCCTAAACATAAACACTTTCAAATTATTACCTGTCTACCTGCTCGAAGTACCTTTGTGATATGTTTATCTATTAGCAAATACTCTCACCTTCTCAGGATGAAAACTTCAAATGCACATAGCACAATGGAGATTGGTTCTTCAACACAAGTACATAAGACAAGGAAATCAGAGGCAAGAAACTGCCTAGAATTGTATGTGTACAGTTTTACTGCGGCAGTAATTCACCCTGATCTAAAGCTTGTGTAAGAAACCAGAACAGCACAGAAAATTTCCAAGGAGAAGTCATGGACCAGTCTTAGCTGCTGGCTTCAGATTATTTTAAAAGCAACTAAAAAATTTAAATACATTCCAGAACATACATTCATTAACTTTTTGGGGAAGTAATTAAAAAGGAATCAAACAAGAATTTGTATTTTCAATGTCTGGGATGACAGGAATAGGAGAGCTCATGAAGAAAGTGATGTTTAGTATCAATTTGCATTGTTTCTTCTCCTATGAACAGCATTCTATATTTTTAGACATTTGTCTTTAGCATTTCTATTCACAAATGTTATTACACAGGCATAACATTGTACCAACAGAGCTTTTTTTACGTACATATAAATATATATAGCTATATATAAGCCAGTTATATATTACGGTTACATTGCATACATTTTAAACAGTTACATTGCATACATTTTAAACAACTGCTTATACAATATTAAGGATAGCAGTTACTGATTATGTGAAGTCTAACTTTGTACACCTATATAGTTTGTTTATAAAATATCTGCAAGTTCAGTTTTAAAGAACAAATATATTTTGTTTGACTCAGTACGTCGCCTTCTTGTCTAGGCAGGAAAAAAAAATGGAGACCAATGCTGTAATCCTTTCAGAATAAAATGTTTAAATACAAACATGATTGCCATTGTAGACTGTTTAATTTAGAGAGATTGTATTTCAGTTCTGTTTTTGAGAGGTTTGCTGATTTGACTATAGAGAGTACTTCAGTGCTTATCTTAATTGTTTAGATAAGATTTGTTTGAATTTGGCAGGTGAAAAAAACATGGGTGTGGGATATAGGAAGGTTGAGAAAAGGCTGGCAATTTACCAGATTATGCTTATTTTAAATCATAGTGCATAAAGGAGCAGTCTAAATGAACTTGCCAGAATCTGTTAGCACTAGACTGGAAGGATTCAAGATTTTGAACAAACTGGGAAAGCATTGCCATGATAGCTCCCCAAAAACTACTTAAGGCATCATAGCATGTACAGATGCAAATGATGAAAAACAAATTATTATAAAGTATTTTTAGAAATTACTGCTTTGCTCTTATAATACGATTTCATTGTTTTCTAGATAAACTTCCTACCCCTTAAAATATTTTCTGTTTCATGAACAAATTTTTTCTATAAAATTAATCATTGGCATATGAATATATTTTACATGCAAGAAATCCTGCTGCAGTAAATAAAACTACTGCTATACAGAAACCATATTAATTACTATGTATTTCAGTATCAGCTTGTACCAAATTTCTGTACTTTCTGAAAGTGCCACCAACATTTCTGTTGCACCATTGGTGGCACCATTTCTGTGCCACCAACAATCTGTTCAGAGGATATCTAAGGGAAACTGCTTATTAACTATGCTACTCTTAGTAGTAAGAGTATTAGAACATATCTGAGGAACGTATTTCTGGGACATTTATGTGACAGGATATATTTACAGTGCATGCACTATAAAGTCAAACTACACAGGCAGATCAGCTGCAAAGCACACATGCATGGATATAACTTGTGCATTAGCGTGTCTTCAAGCAGGTACAACTTATAGCTTTGTATTTGTGAACAAAGTGAAATAAAGTCTGGATTCCTCATGTGTTAGTGTTTCACTTTTCAATGCACCTACATTTTAATGCTTTACCATTCCTATTCCTATTGCATCAGTGAGTTTCAGTGAGTTCCATAGACTAACTGCAGCTCTAGCATGCTAGTTCACAAGACGGTGCAACTGTCATGGTCAAAGCATGTAAGCAAATCAAACTTTGCAGATTCAAGTAGCATATCTTAGTGAATATAGCTGGAAAAAGTTAGCAATTTCTGTATCACAAGCAAGTCTTAGGGCCTCAAACTATTTCAGACTTTTAATGACGCATTTTCTTTTAGAATTTGAACATTCTGTCTTTTGGTTTAATTTCATTTAATCTACTTGCATTAGAGTAATTCAAAGTAAAGAAAGCAAGGGCTTATGCTGAGAAGACTCCATTTTAAGCATCTAACAAACAAGCTTAGCTTCTGGGCTCTGAATTTACCCACGTTTAGCCTATTATTTATAGCTGGCACTACAGGTGTTGGGTAGAGCAACTAAGAATAATTGCATAAAATAATTTTAAGTATCAAAATTGAGTGGTAAACTGCTTAACTCATGGAACTGAAAATTAACAGCTCATGAAACCTTACCACAAATAAAAGTATCCTAAATTTCCATACGAATCGGTGCTCAGCTTACTCCAACTAAGTATCTTTACCAACACTGAAAAGATATTAAAAATGATTATTAATTCTCACTGAAGTCCATGTAGTGATGTTAGTAAGAAGGCTGATTTTTTCATAGAAGGCCAACTCACACAAAGAACTGTCTTGATTAGCCTCTTAATAATTGTCAATATGAACAACCACTAATTTAACATGCACTGTCTGTCAAGGAGAGTCTAGAAAACAGGACAATCTTTGAATTAGAAGGTATAGCTAATGGACTATCACAGAGACCATCAAAAGAAAGATCAGAACAACCTGAGTCTCAAGAATTTGCCCTACTGCTAAGTTACTTAATCTACTTAGCTTATACAGAAGAAAGTTAAGAGGCAACCTGATTACAGTTTATGAGTACCTGCATGAGATGATGTTTGGAAGTAGATGGTTCTGTAATTTAGCAGATCAAAACCAGAAAAGAATGTAAGTTAATCTGAAAAATTCCCTATGGAAAAAATACTGTTAGAAGAGAGGGAAATTAACCTTTAGAACAACATTTCAAGGGATACATTGACTTTTCCATCACTTAAAGTATTTGTATGAAATCCTAGACTCACCAAAGTCAACGGCAAAACTATCAGGGACTTCAAAGGAAGCAAAAGGTTGAAGGGTCAGAATTTCAGCTGGAACTCAAACTCATTTATATTGCTAAAATGCTCATATTTATACAGACTAATGGCTTGAGCCAGAAATTAGTGGGCAGAATTACATGACTCAAACATTCCTTTAGTCTGGCTACTGAATACAGCTTTCTAACTTCCAAAATCTAGAGCTGAGCTATGCCTGATATTTTGATTATTTTGCTAATCTCTCAGAACTCTACTGTCTTCTTTAACACCAACAAACCTAAACCATTTACACAAACTGTACAGAACATTGTTACCCTTTAATATTTTTTAGTATAATTTACTGGAAGTTCTTTTTAGCTCTGTGGACATCCAAAGTCATTTCCAGGCAGAAGTAAGCTTTCCTTGCTTAGGGTCCAAGCTAATCAAATGTATGTGATATTAGAATATTATCAGTATCATATTAATAATTACTAACATACTATTAATTGTACTAACAATTAGCAATTATTTTAGATGTACATATGCTTAAATGCTTTTCCTTTTCTATTTCAATAATGTTACTTCGGTGAGTTCCACAAGCTAACTGTGGTATTAGCATACTAGTATACTAGACAGTGTAATTGTGATGGTCAAAGGACAGAATTACTAATATATTAGTAATTATACTAGTATACCTAATTACAGTAGTAATTAATAACATATTAATAGAACTGTATTAGTAGAACTAGTTGGAAAATACTACATGGAAGCTTACAATGATTCAAGGAACAGACAGAGTAAGACCATATTTATCTACATATGTCTATGTGGCAACTCTTTCAATCCACAAGTCCAAATACAAATATGCTTGCTCAAGAACTATAATGCAAAATATTTGGGAGATTTCTTTTTTTCTTTACACACAAAAAAGCTGCCATTTCCTTCTGTCAGATGGGTAATATCTCACTACAATGAAGTTATATTCTCCCAATTCCTTCTCCTAATCTAACCAAAATTTTACTCTTGGCACAGTAGAGAGCAGTTTAGATGTAGCATAGTATTCTACATGTCTGTCCTCTCTGAAGACTGAGTAAACCGTGCATATTTCATCATATTAACACACATTAAGCCTTTCACCAAATATTCTGAAATTACGGCATTAAAGAGATACAGAGGCTTTAAAAAAAAATGAAGTAATGCTCTTGTGATACTTGGTGCATTTTCTAAGTGTCAGGACTATGAAAACAATACAATAAGATTTTTGGCTAGGCAAATGACATGACTCAGCTTTACTAATTCAAATCACAATACCGTGATAACAAAGGGCAGAAGACTGCATATTTGCACTTTAAGGTCTGTTATTTTTTATGCTGTAGAGTGTTTCTCAAAAAGCTAGCATTAGTAGCTCAAGGAAATAGGGCCTGTTACAGAAGCAAAACCAAAAGCGTCATGAACATATTTTGCATGGCAAGATTTCCTATGGAATTGCAGAACAAGCAAAATGTCGCATCTACAGATTCTGTATAAAGTGATAAACCACACAAGTGACAGGTACAGAAACACTGCTACTATGCCACTGGCGTGAGAAAAAGCTTGCTCTCAAACTGAATACTTTAGCATTTTTACAGTAGAAAAGATTTTCTCACATGTAACCATAGTCTCCCTTGCTGCAATGTAAGTGTGTGGCTTCTTACTGTCTACTACGGATGCAGCAGCAAACCACTCCTCAAAGCTTGCCGCATCCCTTCCCTTCCTTATACCTGGAACCTTTAAAGAGCGCATTCCCCAAGTGACCAGCACGTTGAGAAGCAGTACCCCTGCCAAATTTGGAAAGCAACAAGAAGCCACGAGATGGCATAGGCCCTGGGGCACTGGCAAAGAGGCCGGGGCAGCTCTGTGGGAGGTGCCACCGTCACCAGGCCGGAGTACAGGCCGCAGCAGCGGCACGGGGAGCAGCGGCCCAGCCGTGGGCACTCGGCAGCCCGTGGGCAGTGCGGTCCACGGCTGCCCTCTGCTGCGGGGACTGCGGAGCCGGGAGCTCAGGGCTAGGAGCTACAAAGGCCTTAATGTGGAAGGACCCTCCTCAACTAACGCTTGGAGGGACAGGGAACAGTGGGGGACAGCAGGGCATGATGCCCACTAGGGGCATAGATAAAAATTCTGTAGAAAATTCTGCAGAAGGAAAACCAGGGATAAAGTAAAGGCGATGAGTGAGTGGAGAGAAAAAGTCCCAAATAGCTTACTTATTTCTTCAGCTGTGCTCAAGTCAAAGCTGTGTATGTGATATGCTTCTATACTGTTGACAGACTCTTAATTAAAACCCTCTCTGCAGTGCGTAAATGCATAATAATCAATTGATTTAGTGGCCATTTCAAATGTGATGAGAGAAGGTAATGGGTGTCCTGCCCATGAAAACACATGGAGCCTAAGTGGTTACTGCAGAAAAATGGCAATGGGTATGGAAGGAAATATGAGTCAGTTTAGATCAAAACAATACATTGCAACTGTTCTTCCACAATCCCTGCTGAGGGACTTTATCCCAAAACAGGAAAACAGAACAAAAAGAAAACACAACCCCCCATCCCTTAAAATCCCACACAGCTAGTACCCTATTACAGATCATTCAACCAAGATATTGATAATGGCGATGAAGACATAAGATAATAAACAACATCAAAATCACAATAACCCAAGATTTTTAGCTGCTAAATATGTTGTTGAGACAAAAGATTCAGAGACCAAAACTTTGGATATTGTAAGCACTACTTCTCAAAGCATGTAGGCAGAAATATCAAAAGAGAAGAAATCCTTGATCTGCTTCCAAATAGTGTACAAGTCATTCGAAGAGGCCATTGTGGTCGTAAATGAAATCTCTACTGGCAAGAGAAAAAGATTTCGAAAAAACACCACCACAAAATTTAAACATCAGAAGGAGGAATTATATAAAAATGAGAAGCCAGTCAAAAGGATAAAAAGTTTGTGGGTGGCAAGGAAGCTTACAGACACCATATCAGACATTCAGAGGAAAAAAAATCAAGAAAGAATATCAAAAGCACATGGTCTTTTCCTAATCTTTTCACATCCTTTGGAGAGGTATTGGGACATACAGAGTAAGTAAAAAATAATGACAACAAAAACAAAACAACAACAACAAAGTTGTTGCAAGTTAATTGTAGAGCCTTTATAGGGCAAGATAAGTAAGGACTAAAAACAAAAACAAAGTTAATAATAAAATCATTTTCAGGAACATCCAATGTAAGAATCCTGACAGGAGACAGTTGGGCACACAGATAATCTAGGTGTAACTGTAGCATGAAAGAGACTCAGAAAAATTAAACTTGCTTTAGGATTCACTACTACAGAAAACGATCAAAGAGAATCCTATACCAGAACTATACTTTCCAAGTGCTGCACTTTAGGCTCTGTCTCAAACTGAACAGGCTTTAGAACATACAAATGCAACTTTTAAGAGGATTTTAGAGATGATTCTGTAAATTACATACCAGTTAGTCTCACCTCTGTGCCTGGAAAATTTCAATGTATTATGTGGAAGAACAGCTTTAAAAAAAAAAGAAAAATAAATGTGATGCAATTTAAGAGATACACAGAATATCATTTTGTAGTTGATACTCGTGCAATAAATTGACTAAAACTCCTCAACAAAGTCATAAGAGTGATCACAGTGATGTTGGATTTACAAAGGAGTCTTACAATCCTTATCTAAGATTTAAAAAAATATATATATTATCTTGGAATGAGTGCAAAGATCTACCCTGATTAAAAATAACTACTTTAAAAATTAAGAAACAACTATAAAGTAAATAGTTTTCAAGTAGCTGTGGAGTCTTAATTAGTACTTCACCATTTCCTTTACTGCTTGATGAATATAAGGTAATAATGTTGGCAAATGATGAAAGTTGGACAGTCTAAAAGTTGCCTGCAAACATCTTCTCTCTCAAATATTCAGTATTTAATACATGTAAAGTAAAGTTCCTAGCCAAAAACAACCTAACCTATACATACACAGTAATGGATACAAAATGAGCAACTCTGCAATAAATTATGCTTTTTCACAGTTCTTTGCAAATATAAACTCAATAATCGGCCATAGTTAAAAGGAAAACAATGTCAGTAATACTAAGGAAAAAAAAGGAGAATGAAAGCAAAGATAGATACTATGGCATAGGCATATCGTATACAAAGAGCTTGAAAATTCAGCTCTAGTCACCTCATTTGAGCTACCAAGATGATTAAGGGATCTATCTTATAACGAAACACTAAGCGAGCCGGGCCTGTTTAGCCTAGAAAAGGGAAGACTGAGAGGAGATCTGATCAATAAGCATAAGTACCTGAGAGGAGAATGTAGTGAGGATGGGGCCAAACTCATCTCCGTGGTGGCCAGTAACAGGACAAGGGGTAGCGGGTACAAGTTGAAACACAGGAAGTTCCATCTCCATGTGAGGAAGAACTTCTTTACTGTGAGGGCAACAGAGCCCTGGAACAGGCTGCCCAGAGAGGCTGTGGAGTCTCCTTCTCTGGAGATCTTCCAAACCCGCCTGGATGCCACCCTGTGCCACGTGCTCTAGGTGTCCCTGCTGGAGCAGAGGGGTTGGACTCTAGAGGTCCCTTCCAACCTCAACCATTCTGTGATTCTGTGATTTATTTGAAATAAGAAGCAAAACAAATACGGATGGTAGACGAGTGATGAGAACAATCAAAAAATAGAATCTGCATATGAAAGTCATTCCAAAAACGTTTCATTTTGTAAAGACAACTACTGTAAGAAGATGAAACAGAGATCTATAAAATTACATAATGAGTGGTCAATTGCCATCCACACAGGAAATCAGGTGCTAAGTTAGATGGATCATCATTTGATCAAGTATAGCACACACTTTTAATAATATCCTTTAAATGAGGAATGGTAAGGAAAAAAATAATAAAAATAAAGTGATATACTGAATGCGCAAAAACTATGGATTTGCCTTCCGACCTTTCAACTTTTAAACTTCATTACTTTGGATTTACTTTAGATTTGAACTGTTATACATATATATATATATATATATATATATATCTTAGAGTGCATATTAAAGCATTTAATCTTAGCAAATACACGAATAAATCACAAAATGAATTGTGGTGAGCATCTTTTTCTTCAAAATCTTTCAACTTAATAAAAAGGAAGATGTGCAACTGCAGCTATTTGAAAGTCTTAATTAATAAACTGCAATAAGCTGTTCAATTTTTGTAATGTTAAAATCCCTGCAATTTCAGCAACAATGTTAACTGTGGCCACTGAAACATATTCCTGCTGTGAAAAGGAGAGCAGGTGCTCCTAAACTTCTCCCTCCCATTTTCTGCGTGTTACTGTTACTTACAGCAAGCTTTTTGTTACAGCTCTTATACTTCAGATTTCCTAATCATCCATCTTATCAGAAACTGCACAGTATGAAAGAAATGGCACTGAAGTTTTATTTTGCAAGAGCAGAACTTTCGTAAAACTTTTCTCTCAATGTTTTAATCAGACTTCCAAGAAAAAAAAAAAAAGCTGAAACAGCAGACAATGATATTAGAGCTCTTACATTTCTTACAAAACTTCTCTATTAAATTATATTCATATGTTCTTTACAACAAGGAAAATCTTTAATTACCCCGACTATCCAATGTGGCAACAATTAGTCACTGCTGATTCAAATATTGTGAAAAAACTCAATATAATTTTCCCCATTCAAAAATCCCTAATTTCTTAAAAATGTATTTTTCATTATACTAAATTAATATTTGTCTCTATAAAAGTTGTATTTCAGTTATAAATTTTGAATAAGCATCAGATAAAACATACAGTTCCCTTTTTGGTGATAATGAAGGACAGAAATACTGACGTGATGTTTCCCATGAATGCTCAGAGGACACAACACCAGAGATTATATTTTCCCTTAACAATTGCTGCTACTACCTTGCTGGCCTTTGCTCACTGAACTAGAATTCAGGTACAGCAAGTGGACTTGAGGTACACTTTTAGCATTCAGGACTGCTTCATCCCCAGCCCAGGAGCCTATGCCATCCTCACGACCTGTCCCCCATGACAGCAGCCTTAGCTGTCCTTCCTCCCTCCCTGCCCCAAGTACCAGGGACCAGATGAGGACTCGAATTGCTTGGCCTACTGGGCAGCACAAAGTACAGCATGGCCATGGCATCCAGGCAATACAAACATTTATGGCAGCACGCACAACCAGTGTCAGCATGTTACCCACCTACCCACACTTGTTTCGCAAAAGTCATTTTGCATATGCCATTGCTTCCTTTATTGATAATTTAATGGTAGGTGCATGTAAAATAAATCAGAGGCAAATAAAAGGTGAAATCAGCAAACTAATAGTGGCCATTATATCATACAGTAGTAGAAAGCTGGACAGAACTAGAGAAGAAAGAGCAAAGGTTATGATGTAAAGATCAAGGCAAGTGCACAGCATTGAGAAAAATACCACACAACAGATCTTTTCTTGGTCTTCAGATCTCAGAAGAATTTAGATATAGGCTGGGGGGCAGGCATTAGAGTGGGGACCAAAGCCCTAATCTTACAGAATTTTAAGTGTTTGTATAAAACACGATTTGATAAATAAAAAATTCAGACTAGTGATTAACCTGCAATTAATACAATTATAATAATTTTATGGATCAGTGTCTCAGTGTGGGCAGTCAAATAATGAAATGAAACAAGTATTTGCCCCTGTTTCTCTGTCACTAATAGCTACATATTAAAGAATAAAGACTTATTTTTCTCACTAACGACATCAGCATTTTCACTCTCTGCACACCAGTCTTTCCTATTGAAGACACAGCACATTCCTGTTGTGCAAAGTAATATTTCTCTTACATGGTCTGCCACAAATACAGTTTTCAAACATGTAATCTCAAATCCTGATAAAAAAAGTTGTGCTTTATCTACTGTTAGATGAACCTCCTTGCCTCTCCATAACTACTTTTCCTATTATGTTCTTTGCTATAATATTCTTTCTTAGTAGTGTATCAAATTCTGCACACTGTGCTGCCTCACAGAGGAAAAATCACCACTAACTAAAACTTCCCCCTGGTTCTTGCCCCTCACACAAAAGAGGTTCTCTCTCTCTTGCTGTGGTTACTGCACGTGTAATATCCACAATAGCTTAAAAACAAAAGGAAGATCTTTACAACACCAGTTGGCACCTTCCATCCATCTAGTAGCTAGAAACTGAAAGGGGGCACATTTAGAGTAGTAAGAAGGCAGATTCATGTTTTATTTCTCTCTTCATCAGTGAGCAACCAGCTAGTCACTCAAATATTTATCTATGTTAATCACTAGAAAACCTAATTTAAATAAAATCCATTACTATATGCTGGTAACAGAAATCTTGATTTAGCTCCAATTTTGACACAAGCTGTATCTGTGAAGTTTTATAAAATTAATTAAAAAGATGAGCTAAGGTTACAATAAAAGCCTTCTGCCTTGAAAGAAAATCTAAGACAAAAAAAAAAAAAAAAAGCCAGAAGTGTTTGGTCTTTCCCAAGCTTTGGCTGTATCAACAGCCTGTTGCAACTATATTGCAACCAGAAATGGATTACTGGATAGGATGAATGAGGAATATGAGTGGTATAGTGAAAATTAAAAAGCATGCAGAAGTCCTGGATAAACCACTTCACAAAGCTGCTAGATTTAAGAAACAGGCACCAGTAAGAACTTGTGTGAGACCAGGGAAATGCTGAGAAGAGGACTTAGGTTTGTACTGAAGCAACTAATAATGCAGAGTAATTGCACAGGGATTAAAGACACTATTTCTTAAAATTCTAGCCTAGACTGGAAAAAATAGTTGAAATCCTGTTAGGAATTAGAATCTACTAAAGCACCCGATTAACAACAAAAAACAGCCTACCCAACTTTAAAGCACTACTAGAAAGCCGTAACAGGATTCGGTAGAAATATGGTCTGCTCATTAAAGCTGCTCCTTCCACCTTTTAGGATATGGGAGCTGTCTTACCAAATCTATTTCAAAGCAAGGAGTAAATAAATAAATAATAAAAATAAACATAGCTCTACCAGAAGCCACTTAACAATGCTATCATCAACAGGAACAAACAACAGCAATAGTCAATCTGGCATATATTTGTACATTCTGAAACCTTTCACAAAATGCCATCACACTCATAAGATCATAAACATAAAAGAAGATGACAAAGTCAACAATATATCATAAATTATCCAAAGTTTTGAGATTCCAAAACAGCTTTTCAAAGAGTATATTTTGTAGACAATATTTCAGTGGTTTGTATTTTAAAAGAAAAAAAAAATCCAGTAAATTAAATACAGCATTTACCCAGGTTTCAAGTTATTTTAAGTACTTCAGTTAAATATTGATTAAATCTTGCAATCCTAATTTCAGTGAATTCATACCCAACACAGTTGTTCTCCCTTCTGTTCCTGTAACATTTTGAAATTCATCTAATTCATCAGAAAAATAAAACACAATAGCATGCGAATGAAGAAATGGACCCAATACAGCACTCCATTGAAAGCTTCTCTCTCTGGGTTTTTTCCTAAGGCCAGTCAAAAATCCATTTACAATTCTTCTGCAATTTACATTACCACTGCATTCCGCAGATATGCCTTTTATGTAATATGAGGAATATTTACAAGAATGACTATAAAAGAAGTGGCCTATTACCACAAGTTGACAGAAGAGAGGAAAAAAAAAAAAAAAGTTTGAATGCCTTTTAAATTCACAAAAGAAATCTCTTGTATTGTGAGATGAGTAAATATACATTTTATTGTGTATGAAACAGCAAAAACTCATGAAGCACATTGACAGGACAGAGAACATTGATCACATTTTTGTGTCACAACTGTCACACCTCCTAAATCTTTATGTAACGTAGTAAGCATATCCAGCCATTTATTTTAGTATCGTTTCAATTTTCCAATAGTACTTTCTCATTAGAACATTCAATACCGCAGCAGAAAAACTAGTGAACAATCAAACTTAACGAAATAGATAAAATCCTTACTTGTCTAAAAAGCAAGTAAAAATAGTGCATGCATTGAATGTGTGAAGCTAAATTCTTAGGCTTGCTATTTTACGTTTTCTTCCACATGTTCTATGGTCACTCTCAGTGTCCTGCATGGAGTTACGGATGTCAGAAATGTTCTTGTGAGACCTCAAAATCATGCAAATTTATTTGCATTCCACCATTGCTTCCACCATGCAAATTTGTTTGCTACTGCACACCTCTTTTCCTCTATTCCTACTTTATGTTCTAAATAATTTTTAACACTGTGGTCTTCCAACCATTTCCACAAGCTGCCCCATCAGATAAGAGTTTTTTACATGCTCGTTACATCAGTGACTTCTGAACTGTGTGGAACTATGAGCACTAAAAGCTACTAAAGGAATACACAGAATCTGTACATAGCTCTTACACATGATCATGTGTGCTTAATATTGTAACAGGATAAAGGTTAAGCATAATATTGTTTGACCCCTTCAACTACTGACATTCATGCCATGTTATTGTTAGTGTTGCATGTTAAGCAAGCAAATTTTCAATGAACTTGTGTTGGCTTTACCACAGACACAGATGTTAGGCGGACTCCTTTGTTCATAAGGTTCTCATTATTAACTGAAACCAAGTTGAATATTTGACTGAAGGAAAGGACCATATCATTGTTTTCAGATTTTGCTCTATGACTTAACTGAACTACATCTGCCAGCTTTGGAAATACCGAGTACTTCTTGGCGCCAGTACTGGCGCCTTGCTCTATGACTACCATCTTAAGTGCTTCAGATTGAGGAAGTCTACTAACCATCAAAACAATTTAATAAAAAACTTAAAATTATGATTAAGGATTACTCACTAGCTGCTATAGTGCACTAAGGATTTTTTTTTAAATGAATAATTCCACAGAAAAAAGAAAATCATAGTAAACTGAATCCACAGCTGTAAATACGTAGCCTAGAAAGTTCACAAGATGTTTCAGTGATTTATGAAGTCTGTGTTTTACTTAAAACCACATTTCTTTAATAGATAGGCTGGCACTTCACAAGATAATTCAATCTGCTTCAAATCTATCCAAATCCATTGGGAAACATAACGGATGCTCCGAATATAAAGGCAGTTCCACTTTTCACCTTCTTGCACTACTGTCTCTTAGCATAAATGCAAAAACTACTGCACTCCCTCCAAAATATCTCCCCCTAAGAAAAGCTGCTGAAGATGAAAGAACTACACAGTTTGTGCTAAACCACATATAGGAACTACTTTACACAGCAAATCAATTAACTCTTATAATTCACATTTCTGGATATCTCCTGGCAATACTTGAATTACAACACCCAGTGCATCAAACTTTCTTCCTCAGAAAGACCAAAATCAAAGACTCTAAGTCTCACATGATTTATCTAATCGATGCCAAGAACTATAAGTGGCACTTCTGCAAATAAACAGCTAATATTCAACTGATTCATCTTCTATACTCTATAAGGATATACAATATTACAAAGAGCAAGATTAATGTCAGAATAAACTGTTTTCAGAAAAATAAAGCTTAAAAATGCTCTCATATTATTCAAATTTATTTTGCAATCAAATGAAAAGATGGAAATAATTGAAATTTCCAGATTATCAACAATCCAATCTGAACTAAAATCAACAATACTTATTTCACTTACCATGCTGAATGTCCTTCATGTCTAGATGAAGGCTAGACATTAGTATTCCAACAGCTTGAGATCTTTTGTTACTTAACAACTTGACAACCTGCCAAAAGAAACCCATCCATTAGTATTCACCTGCATGAAAACATTATGAGATATTTTGCATTATTAGTAACAAATTCAAGAAACAGTACCTTGTAATATGTATATCTCTATGCCTCAAAATGCTTAATTTTATTATTTGCCAAGGGTGCTTCTGCTGCATGAAACCATCAGAAAGTGTAGATAACCACGTCATCTAGCTGAATCTTAATTCTAACGGAATCACTACAAGACTCCCCCAAGCCTTCATCCTTCATTAGGATGCACACTTTCAACTTCACATGGGTGTTACTGAGCATATGAAACGGGCTGCCACATAAAAAATTTCCAAATGCGTCTATCTGGGAGTTGCTTTAGTTTCCACAAACCACACAATAATTTTCATCTTTGATGTAAGCTAAAACTGTGAGAATTTGTATTTTATTAAATGCTTGAAGTATTAGGCACCAATATCAATTTTATTTAAAAAACAAAATAACCATGTACATATTGGCATTTGCTTTGATCACTTTTAGGCAATACAAAACTACTCTAAGCTTTTTCATTTTAAAATAAGAAAGAAATGCTCTCAAAACATTTTGCTCCAGTGGGTTAAAATTAGCCACTAAAACATAATTTTGTACATATTTATTTTGCAAACACAAAAGCAACAAGTAATTCATAGACTATATTTCATACATCTCTAAGCTATTTAAATCCAGCTTACTGTAAATATTATACCACTGCAAAGAGAAACAAGTAATGATTTTATCTGGAAAACTACAGTAAGTTTACTGTATAGGGCTACAGCTGTTATGTGGATAAGAGGCTATATTTAATCTACTCACATTGCTGTGTTTTACCTTGTACTAAGCACCCTGAAGAAAACCTTTGTTATTTGTGAGCATTTGGAAAAAACAACTCAGACAGTTAGAACAGCAAGTGACAATTCTTTTCAAGTTTCAGCCAGGTAGTGTGCATTTTTTTCACATGGCTTATATCTTATCATCAAGATGCTCTATCACCTACTCTCCGACTGGAAAAAATAGTTTCACAAATCATTAGAAAATGTAGAATAAATTTAGCCAGAATAAATAATCTGAATCTAATTCACATCTTAATTCCATAGAAGTACCCACAAGACATTTTCCATGTGGTATCACCACTTTGGATTCATTAAGTCTTCACATGAGCCCATACCTGTTGGTAGGCTGAAGTTTGAGCGGTAGTTGGAAAGAAGTGAAGGCTTGGCCCAGTACTCTGCCACTAGGACTGCTCAGTAATAGGAACTCGAGAAATTCTAGGTGCTTGCAGTATAGGTTTTGTGAGGTTAGCATAGTGGCTAGGTATGCACTTAGTCATTTCATTTATTAATACTATTTTTTTTTTCCTTAAGCTGTCATAAATATCAGTGTGTCAGGTAATTCATCATGCTTTTCTCATAGTACAGCATTCTGCTCAAGAACTGAACAAGCTGGAACTCAGAAACAAAACAGGCCGTAACTATTGCTCACAAGGGTAAAGTCTTAAATTCAAGCCACAGCTACTGATGCAATCAGTACAAATAAGCAAGAAATCCCTACACGGCTGTCTAACCCATATAATATACTGCTAGAAATTTAAAAATTGAAGTCAAATGAACTGAAAACAAAAACAGTTTACAGATCAAGGATATGATAGTCAGACTTTTTAACTTCAAAGGGAAAACCATCACAATTAAGAAAAAGAAAATTAGGATATCCCACACTTTCCTTCCAATATGCTATCACTCCACATGAATTTTAAATGGAACATCTAAATCTTATGTAAGCCTAAACTCTGAGATGAGGCTGTTGTGGAAACTGTTGATTCCAATCTCCACCATTAATACTTTTGCTCAAGTCCAAAACATCTCAGAAACAATGATAAAACAACTTAAGCTTGCTGTCATCTAGAGAGTCTTTTATAGCATTTATTTTGAACCAGAAAAATATTTCAAAGTGACAAAAAAGAAAGTTAAAAGGAATTCAGAAATATTCCAAAAGACATATAAGAAAATAGCAGTATGTACAAAGCACTGGCAAGAACTCCTCTGGAATTAGTTTGTACCATTCTTGTCATTCAAGAGAACTGAATTAAAAATACAACTTTTTTTTCCCCTGACTACTACTTCGGCCAGGGAAAAGAAAAATTAAAAAGCTCCTAGAGAGTAAAATTTGCCTTTCCCCAAAGAATATTGCACACGTACTCGGATGTGAATGTAACTGGCATCAAGTGAGAGACCACAACCTTGACCTTTCCAAACGCGACAGAACTATTGCCCTTTTGGACACCCAGGGAGCAAGGGTCAGCTGGAGCCTTTCCTGAATCTACTTGGATGATTGAATCTGAATCCAGAGGAACCTATGGAATCTCTTAATCTCTTCTACTTTTACTGATCTCACTGATCCATATACCAGTACCTTACAAAGTTGTGAAAGCACTTTATATGAAACCACTGTTTCTTCCACCCATCACCGGCATACTCAAACCTATAGCTCAGAGGACTAACTGAGATCATGTCAGCAGATATGGGGACCAACAGAGAAGAAAAGATTTAGTGGCTTATTAAATCCCTTTGAATCCTACATTCCAAAGGACTACAGTCTAAAAGTTAAAAGGAAAAAGAAAAAAGTTGCCTTCCCCCTCGCCCCCCCTGCCGAAAGTGAATTGATGGAATAAGAATAATTATTTGCTGAGAGTCATATCTTGCACAGTAATCAGGGAATAAAAGCATTATCCCTGACAAGGAGAGATTGCCTTTGCTGCCACAATTATGAAGAACAGACATAGTAAAAAGCAAGACTGTCAGGTGAATGGGCTGCAGAACAGCAAGAAAGTGTTTTTATATAGCAAATACCATTTTTTTTCTGGCAGTATTTAAAAAGGAGATTTTATGTTAGCTTTTTATCCTCATCTTTATGCATTCATTCTCATCTCAGAAAATTGCATGAATACTATAGTTTCCTCCAATAGAACGGTCGTAATAACACAATACTAATTCAGAAAATATGAATATTACCATAAATGCCTAAAGCAATTCCCACATTTAAAAATAAAACAATAAAATAAATCAGCTGCACAGTCTAGGCCTACAGGCTACAGACTAGTGACGCCATTTAAAGGCGGAACAACAAAAGGTTGATAAATTCAATCTCCACAAGATCTAACAGTCTCAGTCACAATACACAGCTCCTTTTTACTTTGGACTCTGGAACTCTATTTAAAACAAATTTTAAAAAAATAAATAAAAAGGAAGCTAGAGATATTATCTGCAGCCTAAAGTCTAGGACAAACTTTCTAATTGTTGAGTGGTCCTCACTGTTAAGCAGTAAACAAACTACATGCCAAATTTGTTCCTGATTGTTTAACACAAGCAAAACAGTCAAAAAGATATTTAGCAAAAGGTAATGCAAGACACATGTTTGATGAGAACCCTGAAGCAAAAATACAAAGATTCTCTTTCCCCAGAATAATATTTAGTTAATGCATGGAATTTTGCAATGACGCTCTCTTTCTGGTTCTGATTTTCACTGCTAGCATTAAGCAAAATTATCCCATGGTTCTCACTTGTTAGGAAAACTACTGTACATTATAAAAAGGTCATAGCTGGAAACTTCACTGTAAAAATATAACTTTTGCAGAGAGAATGTAGAAACCTCAACTTCCCACCATGACCTTAAGAGCCTAGATCAAGGCAACAATGAAGTAATCTTTTGGCTAGGCCTTGTGACAACAGTTCTTTCCTACTGAATGTGAAAAATGCAAACAAAGTACAGGACCCAGCAAATCATTTACATGTAAATATGTCCATCTCTACAAACGTAACAGAAAAATACTGTGCTCTCAAAGTTATTTTTAAGTATATCCAGAAATAACTTTCAGCTGATAATAGCAACTGTGATAGGGAAAACAGGAACTATTTCAAATAGTAAGGACATTTTGGTACAAGAGGAGATCAAATATTTAGAATTAACACTTAAAAAGGAAGAATGGGTGATAGGTGGGTTTATGACACCCACCTATCAGCATACCCCTGTCAATTGTACACACTGATTTAACTGAACTCAGCTTTTACCACAGAACATCAGCTACAAAGTGCAACTTGCAGCACCACCTCACCTCCTTCCTTAAACCTGCCAAAGCTGAAATCAATGCTGTAAACTAATTGGCTACTTTCACAATTAAGGATTCGCACAGTATAGAGAAAGACACTTAATGTATCAAAGAAAAAAAAAAGCCACTCTTCACCAAACACTTCTAAATGCAACTTGGTGTCATGCAATGCAATTAGTACAGCCACAGACATATCTGCCAGTTTATGGATGCTACATTTTCATGCTTATGCAAGATTAAACTTCTCATTCGTCCTTCATTCTTTCCATCTATCCCCCTACACTAGTCTCATAAAGAATGCTTTCAACTCCGTGGATAATAAATAGTTCATGTCCTTTTATGTTGTTTTATCACTAAAATACCATAAAACTGTTACCATAGAAGGAATCCTTTACTACTAGATTGTTGCCTTAGTTAATATTCCTGTTATGACATTAGATGAAAAATTATTCAGATTGCTTAGATTCAGATATACAGTAATAAGTAAAATAAGCATTGTGTTCCTCAGCAGGAGACTGATCAACAGAGTAGAATGATCCTCTCTTTAAAAATAATCAGAGTCTCCTAATATCAACGACTTGAGTGGGGATGAATAGCAAGTTTAAATTCCTTAATAACTGTAGTTATTCCTCTTTTTCCCTAAACCAGGACCAGGTTACCTTCAGGTTAGTTTCTATATTTAAAGCCCTCATGCTGGCAATTGTCAGAACGTAACGCAAATGTGGGTTCAAGTACTACTATTCTTCAAAAATAAAATCCCGACAAGCCAAAATTTCCATAAAAATGGACATGAATCACAATTTTCATGCACAGCATGCAATGCACTCAGCAGTTAATTTTTACAGGTGGTCAGCCAAGCTGCTTTCAACAATCTTGTCACTGTGCACTCAAATTAGGTAAGCCATTGCACACATTTTTTCAAACTCTTGCCAGATATATTCCATGCCCCAAAATATTTGAAATTAATATTCTTAAATAGTTTTATAAAAGGTAGCACATCAAGATGAGAGTGAAATGGAAGAATGGGCGGGGGGAAACAAACAAAACAAAATCTGATATCTAGTGGGAAACATGCTATGTTCTTGAAAACAACCTCCCCCAAAAAGTTTTTTTAAAAAAAAGACTAAAACAATGAGTAAAAGCTTTAGTGTTCTCACTTTTAAAGGAAGACATACAGTTATAGCCAAAAGTACATCATTGATGGTATACACTCCCAATGAATCTTTTCAGTTATAGCCTTTTTTTTTTTTTTTCATGTTGTTGTTTGTACTGAAGTCAGTACTAAGAGTCCAAACATGACCACCAGGAAAAGTCAGTTCTGTATTCTAACCTATCATCAGCAAAAATGAATATTTCTCTCATTTAAAAGATTTTTATGTCTCACTACAAATAAAATAAGCTGATATGAGCAGCTTGATTTGCACACTCATGCTAAAAATCTATTTTGCTCATAAACCAGCTAGAATATGATAGAAATACAATTACATTAAAAAAAAAAAAAAAACCTACATTGCGTTTTTACTAACCCATCATGATCACTGCATTAAGTTCTAATTTTTAACTGATATCCATTGTACTAAGTTCTACTTTTAAGGTGAAAACCATTCTTCCCATTTAATTCTGAAGTCTGGGCTTGTTTGTTTGAGCAAATGTTAAAGATTATTTTAAATATTTACTTCTCTTCTCCTCAGCAGAATCAGGGCAGAGAAACTGGAGAAGACATATATATTGCTACCTCCACATCTTCTGCCTGCCTTTTTCCCTTGATGGCATCTACTGATACAACGCACTGAGCCACCGCACTGCGAAAGAGGATTAGATAATCAGCTCAGTCCTCCCATCTATCCAGGGCAAGAAGGAGGGGGAGGAAAGTATTTGAAAGATGTAGAACTACAGCCTATGGAAGTGTGATGCTGTGGCTAGGAGGCTCCACTGGAGAGTTTCAGGTACAGTAAGAACAGAAAATCTTACTGCTTACAGCTCAAGATGGCAGCTAGCTTTCCGATGCAATTCAAGATTTGGCTTATGCTTTTTAGATATGCAGCTTTCAAGCTCACAGAGCAGCTGCAGCCCACTCACGTTAATCCCAAGTCCATTTTGAGAAGACTTTCAATAAAGCTGAAATTAGACTGAAAACAAAGTTTTTCAGTGTATATGGAAACATAATGAAGCCATTATCAAACACTTTGCATGGCCCCTGTGTTAAGGAAAGGGCATAATCTTTCCTGTTGTTACAGTATCTGTTAGCTTTTAAACTGCAGCAGCTGATACAGGCCACAAGAGTATGGTTAGCAGAATCTTTCAGTATTAGTAAGGATACGTATGAAATAGAGAAACTCAAACAGCTTCTTAGAGCACAAGATGAATTTGCATGATTGCATGATGCCAAGCACATACTTATGCATTTCCACTTACAAATATATAATCCAAAGAAAAGAGAGCAGTAAGAAAAAACAAGAATGAGAAAGGCATGTGGTTAATTGAAGACATCAACCTTGGAAGCTTGACCACATCAAGATATTTTGTGCATAGATGCAGTCAGGTAAAAGTGTGTTTGTAGCAAAGAGAACTTTACAGATAATACAAAAAATGCAATAATTCATGTAAAGAAGAGAATGAGAGAAAGAGGTTGCATGCATACTGCATCACATAAAATCAATTATCCTTACAAACTGAGCAGGAACTGTTATTTAATTTTATAAATTAAATTAACTTTGTTAATTGCTTGCTGGTATAAATAATAATAGATCATACAAATCTTTCCAAGATTCCTACATTTGGTGGCAGTAGAACCCCAGAGGTATCTCTGGAGAGGGCATAAAATCCCCACAAATGGTGGTGCCATTGACAGAGTTATTAAATCAATAAATGGGGATAGAAAAAGCTGCTTAAGACAGTACCTCAACTATTTGCAGAGGCAACTAATCCTTCTTTTCAGAAAATTGTTTTTCTCTTGATGTCATTCCTTTTTAATATATAGACATGACTAATCTTTTATCTGCTAACTCAATATGGCATTTATCTTATTTACCAATTTATCCTTTTTTTGTGTGGCATTTTATTTCTGGGGGTATTCTATTACTACGGCTTCTTCGTGTTCAACTTAAAAATTCAGAAATGCTGAAATCATTAATGAAATACTCTTATTGATACATCTTGTTTGCATCTAAAGCTTTTGAAACAGAGTGAAACTTAAGTAACTTATTATTTTCTGGGGTGGAAGGGGAAGATTAAAATCTTAATGTCAACAGATTAATAGTGGACTTTCCATATGAGAATACCTGTAACATTTTTCTTGCGTTTACAGGATAGATTATAAACACATGCTCTGCTCTTGAAAAGTTCATTGCAGTTGCATCTATATTCTCTTCCAAAAATAGGTTCAGATGATCATCAGTAATGCATCCAAGATGACTATTGAGAAGAAATCAATCTATGCAACTCATTTCAATCCCTTCTATATACCTGTCCCTATTAGACTGATGACAATATCAAGATTTTCTGATTACATACAATATTTTTCCACTGAACATGTTCACTGTACCTTGGCCAGTAATCGCCATGCTGAGAAAATTTTTAATGTTGCATTTACCATTATTATTTAGTGCATGGCCTTAATTATCTATCATTTTTCTTCCTGCTTCACTATATGTTTTTAACTGCTGCAGCAAATGATAAAATTTTACTCACATTAACAGGTTAATTTAAGTAACCAAAGTTCATCATTCTCAATTAATTTTTTTGCTCATTTCACACAGTCCATGATGGGTAGGAAAGGGACCCTACTGAAAACACTATCCAGCCACGTAAATAAAAATCAGTGTTGTAACTATATGGCATGGTTGAATTGGATGCTTCAAATCAAGGTGTCATCCTTTGCTCGGATTAAACTCTGGAAGTGTGATGAAATACACTATTTGCTCACAAATCCCCAAGTCAGGAGTTCCCCCAGGTTACAACCAGGACCTAAGAGGAATTGCTTCATATGGAGAGGCAAAAAGGAATCAGATCTCTTAGGTTCTATATTCCCACTTCTCAGATCTCCTCAGTTCTTCACTCCCTCCTCAGTCATTCATCTTAGTCTTCCTTTGCCTCTCTCCTCTTGCTCTTTATTTTCCAACCTGCCAGGACAAGCTTAGGAAAAATCTTCAGAATTACATCTGAAGTTCCTCCCAAGCAACATGAACTAAGTTTTAAAATAGAGTGGCCAAATTTAAGGAACTATTTTTTACAACTAATAAAAGACGTATCAGATACTTTTTTCCATATTTCAAATACCTGCAACTATGTGTACATGAGAAACAGACTTTTAGTTTCTTAACATTAGCAAAATGAGGCAGACACCCAACGTGTCTGCCCAATGGGCCGGGGGGGAAAGGCAGGCTAGAGGACCAACCGGCAAAATGATTGGAACAGTGACTTATAATAAAAGCCAGACAACTTTAATAGGTAGCAATGGCTGCACCACCTATAATATAGCCTGTAAAGGTCTTTGAAGATTGAGTGAGCCTGCACACATTTACAGCAGCTGAGAATTTGACATATATATATTACCAGAGTAAAATAAATCACATCTTTTTGTTATAGTACTAAACATGAGAATATATATATTTTATATATATATATATTCTTTAAAAAGTTGCATTCACAAATAAACATTGTTTTCCTCTTCCTTTAAAATTCTGTACTGTGGCCTTCATTCAATGCTAGCTATAACATTCACCTTTTTTGGAAGGATTACTTATTTAATATTGTCAGCCTCCGAATTTGTAGATATACATTCTTAAGTTATTTGCAGATGATCATATCAAGAAAAAAAAAAACCCAGAGGCAATATGTGCATAGGGTGAAATTAACATAATAAAGCAACTTTACAGATAATATTATGACCTGAAAACAGGTACCACTTACAAAAAAGGTCATAAACATATTTATATATACACACATAAAAGAAAATATATTGCATATAGCATAATGTAATGTGTGCAGCACAGCACTTTAGTTAAAAATGAACTTTTACCAACTACAACACCCCCAAGATTATTGAATCTTTGTACAAATTAGCATGAGCATTTGTCTCCTGCTGTGGCCTCCTTTGGAAATATATTTTTTATTTCGGCTTCCAACAACAACAACAAAAAAACATTGTTTTATTAAAGTCAGATGTCTACCATAGTGCACCAAATATTTTATGCATTTGAAAGTTATCGGGGCAATTTTTATTCACAACTATTTCCAGTTTATCTAGTATTTTGCATCCAGCACATTATCAACAGATTCACTTAAAACACACACACCTCAAAGTTAAGAGGAAAAGCAACGGCCAAGCTAGGACTTTTCTGGAAGGGAGTACAGTAAGCTTTGCACATCCTCATTTTTCTCTATGTAATACTCTTCTGAAGCTCAACAGGTGACAGCACATCTGCTTTGCATAACACATCCTCATAAAAATCACAACAGAAACAGCATTTGTAAGATCTTTACAACACCCGTAACTATCGTAGGATCCACGTAAGTCAGTAACCACTTAAACAGCACTTCAGTACTTCCTATAAAAACATACTTGTGGAATTACAGCCATACTTTCTCAAAATAACTGTTTCTTCTTCTAAACATGGATGGACTTCATTAGCAAAGTGTTTACTGCAGTATAAATGAAGAGAATTACAGAAATGAGGGCCTACATTCCAATGCTGCGGACAGTGTGTATGTAGAATGTATTTTTGAAGCTCTTCTGCATCAATTTTCTCACACTAATGCTACAAAGAGTCCATACTCTACTCATACATGTGAGAACTCAACATCTGGAAAAAAAAAAAAAAAAACAAAAAAAAAAACACCACTACCAAACCACCACAACCAGCTAGCTCAACCTGCAAGCCTGTGCCACCTCTCTGTACTATAAACACCACATTTGGTTATCTGTTTGGCTGGTCTTTTTCCCACCACATCCTAACAAGTTTGACTCTCCACTAGACAATTTCTCTCTCTTTTAGAGGGCAGCACACTTACCCAATAAAGCGCACAAGGGAAGCACACACTCATATCAATTTAGGTGACCCGCAGGAATGTTTGTTCTAAAGCACGGCACCTACTGCTTTAAGACTCTGTGTGGCAATTTCTGTGACAAATAACTTGTTCTTTCCAAAATAAAAAAAAAAGTTAGTCAGCCATTTTCATTTACTTTTATCTAGTTTTATTTATTTGTTGACAATAAATCATATTTTGTCATTAAAAAACACTGCTAATATTAAAATCTGCCCCTAATGTTTATTCAGAATTGCTAACTGGTTTTAGTTAGTCACTGTTTATGCCACAAAATTAAACAGCCAATTTCTATCATGTCAGGAAATTTGTATCAACAAACCTCATAAAATGCAAATGGGCTGACAGTTCACAAGCAAAACAGCATACCTGCTTGCCCTCTCTTGTATATTTAAAGACAAGGTACTTGTCCTCTCTTGTTTATTTAAAGAGCTATCATATTATTTTAGTGAAGAATAACCATAAAATCAACTTTTTTTTTTTTTTGTAGGAGTGAAGAGAAGCAAGATCTTATATTTTACAGATCTAGCAGTACACTGCTGCCTTTCCCCCTATCTCTGGTAGTACAGTTTGGTACTGCATATAGGGATCCAGCACACACACCTATAAGCCCAACTTCACTACCAGCTCTGTTGCCTGTACCTGGCTGCCAACACATCCAACCAAAAGATAAGTCAAATGGGACAAAATATTTCTCCACAACTACTGGGTAAAAGCTCATCTCAAACATCAGATCTACTGTGTAGAGATTCTGAAGTGTCTCAGTATATTTGTGAGTCAGGAGTAAATTTGTGTTGTGTTATCTCGTATATTAGAAAATGATAGGAAGAATACCCTGATCCTGAATAGAGTGCAAGAAAATCAAGAAAAAATATTAGACAAAAAGAAGAATTTTAACTACTGGTTAGGATTCTACATATAAACATTCTCCTCTCTAGCCTGGAGGTTAAATAATGAAGACTCTACCATTTATCATAGCACCACAGTTATAATCTGGTTTCCACGTGGATACCAAGAAGATTAGAGTTCTCTACCCAGTCCCATTAGTATTCAGATTCATTTCTTTTCTTCCAAGGGTTTACATTCAACATTAAAAAAAAAGCTTCCTATTTTTATTTTATTATACAGCCTCCCATTTCAAAACACTTGATTGTTTCATCTAAGGTTTTTGCAGCTATGCCTTTCTTTTTTTGTGTACATAATTTATATTCACTATACATAAACATAAAACAAACACAGAACTGTTATGATTGACATAACATTTAGAGATAGATCCTTAACACCTTTTTTCTTCTCTTCTGTGAAATCATAGTAATTTATATCCACCTCTTTCATTCTTTACTTTACAAAATTCCTCACAATAATTTGTATGCCACTTATTGCACACCTGCAATAATTTTGTTTTTCTTTTAGCAAAATTTAAGGTGGACAAAGGAAAAATTTTAGAAGAATTAGTACACAACTTGAAAAACAATTAATAATAATAATAATAAAATCTTTAACACATCTCTCTTTGAAACCCACAATACATTCTGTTTTTCTTGCAGCTCTACATTGTGTGCATAGATATGGTAACAATTTCATACCAGACAAAATTCATCTCAGCTGCATGCAAAAAAAAAGTCTTTATGTAAATGCTAGCCTATAAAAGATCTGAAAGTAAATGAGTACTCACTTGTTTAGTCTTTGTTTTTGTAATGGTGTCCGAAATGGGTTTCTTCCTCTCTTTAACAGCTGTTTTAGAAAACAGTTCTTCAAACTCATGATAATCTATGGAAGGTTCTTCAATTTTTTCCCACACAAGTGAAGCACTAGAATCTCTAAAGTTAAGCAAAAGACCTATGTAGGGCAATGTCAAACTAAATAGTCAAACGGTGGAATAAAGAAAATAAGACAGCAGCAATTTACAAGTGGTTGCCTAACTTCTACTAGCAGTATTCCGATAAAACTACTGATTTTCTCCCATACTTTCTTGCTTGCTTGTTCACGTATACTAATTATCAGAATAATTTATAGTCACCCCCTTTACACAGAGGAATATAAGCAGGTTAGTCTACAAAACATACAACATGCACACAAAAAGGCGTAGAAATGGACAGTTATCTGCAGAGCACTCATGTGACAGTGGCAAGAAGAACTTGAAAGAAATAATCCATCATTAAATAACAAAGCAAAAGGATTGGACAACCAGTGCTCAAAAACATAAGCATACAGAAACATCTTCCTATGAGCAACAGTGATACTTTACAAACAAAAAAACAGCATCAACAACCAAACCCAAGTTATTTCAGAAATAGGTCAACCAGTAAGTGCCAAAGGGACAGCTTGAAGCTATCATGCAGATAAATCCCAGTTTCGGTAGAGAGAGAGACAGAGCGCGAGCCAACCTACCTTGAAAGTGAGGTTGGAAGTACAAGTGTCACATTAAAAACAAAATTGAAAGTACTTTGTGGCAAAAAGTCACACCAGAATTTCTGATTACCACATGATATGTAGCCTCTAAAGGCAGTTACAAACATATCTCCAAAGAGCTTTCATATGTAAATAAGGTTACTCAGTTTGTGTTGTAAATATAGCAGACACCTTATTTAAATACACACCTATAAATAAAATTGTGTGCACTTAATTTCAGAGGTCCGTGTGATAGGAAATAAATCCGTGTTCTAGTAACACACCGAAAGCCACAAAGTGAAAGCAATGCTCACTCTGCAATTATATAATTTACCTTTTACTGTGCAGCTGAATTCTTGTCCAATAAAGAGGCTTCATTGGTCGAGAAGGCTCTATCACTTGTTTCCTGCTCCCTTTCTCCTGACTCACACCCATCCCAAATAAACCAGATGGTAACAGAGGAGGAAGAAACCCAGAGACTTGTGGGACTGCTGGGTAGGCGCTGCTCGGAGCTGGTGGTGGAGGAGGTGGCACAGCTCCAGGCAAAGGTGGTGGGGCCAGGGGTGGCATTCCCAGGCCAGGCAGAGGAGGTGGTGGTGGAGGGACACCTGCACCAGGCAGAGGGGGTGGTGGTGGTGGTGGAGGAGGGACACCTGCACCAGGCAGAGGGGGTGGTGGAGGCGGTGGGACACCTGCACCAGGCAGAGGGGGTGGAGGAGGAATAAGGACAGTTGCACCAGGCAGAGGTGGAGGAGGAGGAATAAGGACAGTTGCACCAGGCAGAGGTGGAGGAGGAGGAATAAGGACAGTTGCACCAGGCAGAGGTGGTGGAGGAGGAATAAGGACAGTTGCACCAGGCAGAGGGTGGTGGAGGAGGAATAAGGACAGTTGCACCAGGCAGAGGTGGTGGAGGAGGTGGTGGTGGGAAACCTGCACCTGGCAGAGGAGGAGGAGGAGGTGGTGGCGGGGGTGGTGGAGGAGGGAACCCTGCACCTGGCAGAGGCGGAGGAGGGGGAGGAGGGAAACTTGCACCAGGCAGGGGAGGCGGTGGGGGAGGGGGTGGGGGAAAGCCCCCTCCTGGTGGAGGTGGGGGAGGTGGTGGCGCTCCTGCCCCAGGCAGAGGTGGTGCTGGGGGTGGTGGCACTCCCAGGCCAGGCAGAGAAGGGGCTGGGGGAGGGATACCGGCCCCAGGTAGAGGCGGTGGCGGGGGAGGAGGGGGGGATACCTCCACTGGGCAGAGGTAGTTGTGGAGGTGGCAGTGGGACTCCAGCATCTGGAAGAGAAGGGGCTGGAGGTGGCATTGGTATCTCCCCACTTGGCAAAGGTGGAGGAGGTGGTGGTGGAGGTGGCATCACGATGCCTGGCAAAGAATGGTCCGGGTGCGGCATTGCTGGGCCAGAGAGATGCAGAGGGAGTCCTGCATCAGGCAGGGATGGTGAGGGTGGTCCTCCTGCCAGAGGTGCAGATGCAGCCAGGGTAGATCCTGGCAGTGATGGGAGAGTGCTACAAGAGGGCTCGGGTGGCACAGAGGGGGCATGTTCACTACAAGTCTCATTTCCAGTACTTAGAGGCTGATGGGGAGCTGGCAATCCAGGCTCTCCTTCAAATGCAAGGGACAAATTAACTTTGGGTTCTGGAAGAGGTGACTGCGGCGTGCTTTGTACTGATTGGCTTGTATCCAGCGGCACCGAGATTAGTTTCGGTGACAGAATTAAGGAGATTTCAGAACAAAATGTGGGCTGTAGTTCCAGAGTTGGCAATTGCTCGGTTGGCCCTTCACTTTTGCCCCCTTTCAAGTGCAGTGGTGAGGGTGGCTGTGGCAGTGCATTGGCTGAAGGCATTTTGTGTGGTAGATAATCTTCTGTTGGTGATGTCTGTACAGATCTTGCTTGTGACACAGTTCTGAATGCAACCTCCTCTCCGTTTGTTTGAAGAGTTATGCTACTGAGTTCCCTGCAGACTGGATGTCTGTGCTCATTTTCCTGCTCCCTTATAGCAGTCTGTACTTCTCTGGCAGGGTATTGTTTCTCTAGTTCTGCAATTTTGGTCCTCAAATCCTCAATAGTTTGTTCAAGTTGTTGGATGACACTGGCACGCTCCTCGGATTTCACTTCAAAAACATCCTTAAAATAATAATAATTAAAAAAATTATAATAAGCACAACAACAGATAACATTTGTCACTATACTAAAAAATGAAACTTAGACCATGAATATTGGTATTCCATAGGTTCAGAAAAAAAAGGCGGTTATGACAAGCGTTTAAAAACAGAGATATCATTTTGTCTAGGTGTATCTTACAATGGAAGATGAGAGTTTAGAAAAGTGACTTGCCCCAGCATTGAACTGCTGTCGCCAGTGTTAGCACTCACTGGATTATGATAATCTTTTCTCAAAACCAAAAATTAGCAACAATTCCTCTCTCCTTCCAAACATACCAATCAAGAAAACAATCAACCACTGAATAAAAGTACCACGCAAGAGTGTGTGCGCACACATGGATATGCTGATACAAAGGCAAGAAGGGCACTTCATTCATTCAGTTTTGTTAACTGATTTTTTTTTTTTTACCCTCCCAGAACAATACATTATGCATGAGAGCTCGACAAAAACTTTTGAAAGATAGATTTCAAAATATAGTTTAGGAATACAATACAGATTACAAAGGCAGGACATGATAAATGTTCACTTTTTGAAATCAGCTAGCCTCAGAGTAAAGCATGCTCTTCTCCAGGAAACACTCCTGAGAATGAAAGAAGACGATGCTAAGAGAACTTTCCTCCCACCTATGACCTTCCTGTCTAGTGATGAAGCATTGGCGAGTGAGTAACATTAGAAAAGCTTTCTTTGTGGGATGGTTATTCTGTATAATAGACAGTTTTCATATTTTTTTTTATATCTTTTTCTGAAACATCTGATCCCGCCTACTGTAGAATGTATAAAGAAACTATTAGTTTTAGCACAGGAATTCCTACATTCTTAAATAAATATTAGTACCAAACTCAATATAATGGCTATGTGGCTTATCAAAAAGTACCAAGGGAAACCACATAGTCCAAAAATAGCCATTTGTACTTATTCAGGAGAGCAGAGCAGGAGGTAGAGCAGACATGACCCTATAGCACCAAGTCTTTCAATAAAGATCTTGCTAACATAGAACTTCTTTGGAAATTCTTCCCTCCCCCTCCCCCTTTTAAACATGCATTTAGCTTTAATTTTTTTTTTTTTTAATTTGGAATTTTGGTCACCAATATCACCACTTCCAGTCATAAGAATTTTTCAGCGTGAAATAGGTTTCCCAAGTGGTTATGACAAATAAGTGCCCTAACCACTGTGCTTTTTTGTCTCCTCTTATAAACTTCATGGATGAGATTGTAGACTTTTTTCATCTGGAATCTTTCAAATATTCAGATTTTACAAGCTTAGTAAAGAAGCCTCCAAAGACATATACAATACCTAACTAATGCTAATTGCCTTGGTTTGTTTCATGAAGGTAGTATTTTTTTGTCTCTTCCTTTGGCACACGAAACACTTAGAACTTTTTTCCTTTTTCCTGGAAAAATGAACATATAACTTCCAGCTGTAGACTATTAATAAATTATATCTTCATTAAAGCTTACTTTATTTATTTTGGCTGCACAGAGCTGGTTTTCAGAAATAAAATTTCAATTTAATCTTTATTTTTTTTTTCAAAATAAAAGATTTTCCAGCTTTCCTAATCAATTCCATAATTAAACTACTTCCATATGCAAAACCAGTTGATTGATTTGAAACACCCTCATCAAAATTTACAGTCCTCTGCATTGTCTGATCCTGTGGAACAGTGATCTGAAACCAAAGCTGTGGATTATAGTCATGTGTATAAACATGTGTATAAACATCTACATCTCTGTACCAAACTTTGAAGAGCACTTAGAAGAAAGAATCTTAAAAAAGGGTTTGAATGAGTGATGAAGGACTGAAAGCACACTTATTAACAACATTACCTTATAAAATTACCTTATAAAAAGTAAATAAAGACTAAAAAAGGTGTTTCAATTAAAGGTTATTCATGCTACTTTAATTCAATGCACTCAGTTTCCTGTAATAATTCAGTACTTTGTAGCAGCAAAGTTTTTCCTGAAGAAGTTGAGTAAAAGGGCAAACATTTAATACTTAGCATAAAGTCTCTTACAAAGAGAAGTGACTATTCTATTACCCTTAGAGTGCAGCTCCTCCACCAGTCTTCTGCAAATACAATAAGGCCTATCAATACTTCAAAAGGCAATGATATCAAAGGAAACGTCCTCCTAAGATTAAGCCCACAAGTCAGTCTTCAGTTACTTGACAACAAACAGTTTTACCTGACTGTAAGTCTCCTATACTTCCATTTTACATTAAGAGAACAATTTACCAAGGGCTTTATGAAAATTACAGCTTCCCAATTCTATCTGAATTGGAAAGTTAATTCCTGCCACAAACAAACTGAAGTCAATGGAATTAGACAGAATATTAAACGGCTCCAAAGAGATTTACCTTCATGATGGCTGATCTCAGAAGAACAGTTCACTGCTTTAAAAATTCGTTTATTCAGGAGATTGGATTCAATTTTACACAAGAACAAAAGGTAATCCTTGAATCTTGAAATTCTACCTGAACTATGGGAAAAACCTAGAATTCAATGTTATACATGAGAATTCACCCTGCAGACCATTAAACTTTTTATAAGAAGTATTTTTAAAATTCAAATAAATGGGCAAACAAGTGACATGGTTAGGAAATTGTAGAGAATAAATAAAAATGTCCTGATGGATGAAAGTGACCTTTTGCTCCATGCCCTAAGAGACTATTTCTGCTGTCCTTGAGACACGGCATTGTATAATTTCAAACAAGGTAGTAAATTTGCTGTTGTGTTGTTACATAAGAATCTCCAATCTATCTTTTTTTTTTCTCCTCTCTCTTCTCCACAGTAAGAACATTATGAACAAATGAGGCTTTGCTATGAATGTTGAGCTATTTATCCAGAGAAATTTATATGCTTTAAATTTATTAGGAGGAAGGAGCATTCATATGTTTCAATAGTTATTTCAGATAAATTGAGATATTTTTAATTTTGCCTTTTAAGGTGCCCTCAGCCTAAAGTCTCATTAGATTTCTACCTTTTCCCCAGACAGAAGTTTGAATTCTTTCCCTAGAAATCAGAAAGGTTTTCATCAAGCAAACATAAGTTTGTTTTCACTACCCTTTAGCAAGGAAGGAAGGATGGATGGAAGGATAGATGGATGGAAGGATGGATGAAGAAAGGAATATGGCTGATCAGACATGAAAAATCAGACTGTTTGCTCTTAAAAGTAAGCAAAGGAAGACAATTTTTTCCATACATGTTAAAAATGGTCAAAAGCTGTTCCCAAGAACCAGAAGACCCTCTTAGATGGGAAAAGAATGTTCATTTTTAAGCTAAAGGACAATTCCACAGCAGAAGCCTGCAAGGTTTAAGAGAGATGTGAGGGAACTCTGTCTTGACTAGAGTTCTTACCCAGGACCCAGGTACTGTGGGACAGTCTTCTTTCTGTAAAGAAAGAAAGAAATGTGGAAGCTTAACCCTTGCTTTGTCTGGGAGACTTGAGTTTCAGAGTTGCTGATAGGAAAAAAAAAAGATCCAAAGGTGTATGTATGATTATAGAAAGGTGATCAGCATTTCCTCAACCCAGTTGCACGTGTTCCATGTGTAGTAAGTTGAATGCATCTGAGACTGCTGGCTGTGTTTGTGTTTCACTGACAGGACTTCGTACCTACAGTATCATACATCCAGGAATACTTGCTTTAGCACATGGAAGCCTGTACAGTACATTCAAACCTTGCCATGTTTACCACATATGCACATCAGATATCCATCATACTGCTGATCTGTATAGGTAGAACATGTCCAGGATCTTCAAATACCTGAAAGTTCAGACCACAGCTACCTCCTCTAATGAGTCTGTCTGAAGATCTGGTTTCTAGACAAGAGACTGAACCCTACAGACCCTACCATGACTAAATTTCTATGTACAAAAACAGCATATATTTGTGAAAGTTAGCACTAGCCAATATACTTAACTTGCATTTACTTATATATTTTACAAACAGCAGTAATATGTTTTTATTTTCCAAAAATAAATAGAATGATAGTTCTTAAAGATAATTTTGGAATAAAGACACACAATAGTTCAGTTTTAAACTGAACTTACTATTATAAGCCAGAAGCATCAGTAATTTGATAATTTCCAGCAGTTTGTCATGAAATTTCCTCCTGGAGTAGAATCCATATTGAGATGACAGAACTATATTTTGTTTTTCCCCTCAAAACAGCAACCTATGGGTTCCGGTACAGTATAACACATAAATGACAGCCTGTGCTGCTACCTGACTGCAAATATGCACATAAAATAGTTTTGTTTAAGGATGTGCTTCTAAGATGGAAAATAAAGACCCCTCAAGTTTTCCAGTGCAGCTGCACCTGCTACCAGCAGTATCCAGTTACTCAGTGGGGTACCCTTTCCAACCAGTCTATTAATAAAGACTTATTTTCCCATAAAAACAAACACCCTTGAGAGTTCTCTCTTCAGATTCCTCTCTCTCAAATTAACCCACTTGCAAAGCTATTTCTTATGACTGAAAATCAAGCTTAAGAAAAGGAAATATTTTAAAAAGCATTTCCAATCTATAGGTACTGTCATATAAGAAGTTGATTTTCATTAAAAACTTAACAAAACCATCTGATTAATTTTCATATTTCACTTAAACTGCAAAACTCATCAGAGCATTTCAGTTTTACAGAAGTAGAGATTGAGTCAGAAGCTGGCCAGCTTGGCTAGAGCTTCAGGGAAAATTCACTGAAGGTGTAGGATTAGTTTTGGAAACTGGCTTCTTCCTCAAACTACTAGGTCAATTCTCTTTTGAGAAGCTTTTGTTATACCAAAGCTATAACAAACAGCTTATGCGCTTTGAATACATCCTTTTCCCTATAAACAGAAAAAAAGAAGTTCCATGTGTTTTCCTACACCCACAAGAAAATACAATGCACATTGCCACAAAGCTAACGCTAAACAAGCAAGCCCTGGAATAGAAGCAGTGTAATACTCTGCTTTGCCTGAATTCATAAACTTGATTTGGTGGTTATGAGCTAATCTCTTGCACAGTGACACTGCCACGTACAGATTACACCAACCAATGCTGTACTAGCACTGGGATCTTTAGCTGCTCATATGCCAAAGCTTTCTTGCAGTGGAGGAGTGTTGTGAGCCTTGTTTATCACCTGCAGTTCAAACCTGAAATCTCTATTTACTTTTCTGCTGCATTCTGTCTGGGGTAGCAATGAAAATGTGAATAAACTGTGGCTAAAACATGCCTTATCAGCTAAAAGGCTTCATCATAGCTACCACACATGACAAAAAGCATTGCATCCAGAAATCAGTCATTATTACAATTCCATTCAACTAAGCAAACATTCAATCAGCAGCGAACATGACCATTTTGAACGAGGATGAATACATCATGAGTACCAACTTCTAAAGCTGGAAGTCAGAAGAAAACATTTTTGTTCAGACTCAACTTCTTAAAGTTTTTGTTTCATAACTGTTGCTTGAATTCCATATTGCTGGGCTAAGGACATTTCAGAAGATAAGATCCCAGTTCATTACAATTCCCATTTTAGTCAGAAAAGTGGGGATGCCCATCAAAGGCTAAAAACTTACATAGAGTATTTTCCTTAAAATTATAAAGGCTCTTAACCAAGGTGAAACATTATCAAATATAATACAACAGGAACCTCAAAGGTTTTTGTATACTAGAGTCAATACAAAAGAAAACTTCATACCATCAAACTACTAGTCCTAGGAGCTACACGGAAGTATAACCACCATCTGCTTACATAGTATTACTTTTAGATTGTACAAATAATATTTTGGCAGTCATATTGGTGAAAAAGTGTGTTTAGACCTGCTTTATATAAAAGAAAATAAAAACTTAAATCTTGAATGCTTCCCTTCTAGCATATTTAAAAAGTCAGTATTTCAGAAACATGTAGTGGTACAGCAGTAATCAATAACAACTTCAAAAAGAGCTTACCTTTCCATAGTCCATAGCCCAGGCATACCCTTTATTGAGCCCAGAAACTGATTTAACTTTTCTGTCAGTCACCACAGCATAAAGCAAGCACATAAAGGAGTGGAGGAAAAAAAAAGTCTCTGCTGTAAATCACAACTGCTACACTCAAGTCTTTCAGCAGATGAAGATTTAATTGAAACTTGACTACCTATGCAAGGAGACAGATAAGCAACAGAGTCCAGGATTTCCTTAAAAGTTGTGATAAAAAAAAGTTCTGAATTTACTTGCTGCTTGATATTTCAATTATTATTGGAATGCCTGTCATGTGACGTTATCACTCCCTATCTTCTATTCCCCAAGTTTGGTCCAAAGCATTTGAACTAAAAGTCTAAAAGGATTGGGTAGGTTTTTCTTTCAGGCCAAGGAGATGACCTTCTTTCATTCTGTTAAAATATGAAAAAAAAAAAAAAAAATCTGCCATACCTTGAGCATTACTGCACTAGCATACTACAGAAAGAAGCTACCTTATTTCAGACCAGGGCTGCTCTTGATTTTTGATTCAGCTTGCAGGGGACCAGCATCCTGAGTAGTTGTTGGTAGGTAAACTCCCTCGTTCTATTGTTATTTCTATATGTTTTGCCCACAGAAGTTTTACTAATGTTTTTTATGTTTGAAATAACAGGATTTTATTGTCCCAATCTAAATTTGAAGCATTCTGAACAGCCTGCGTTTTTCCCCACCTCCTAATACTCCTGGATAGGAGAAAAGACAGTGATTTTCCAGGTGAGCTTCCCTACATCCTGATAAGCAACTAACTTCTACAGAATACTTGCCTTTTTCATCCAAGAGTTCAGCCAGACCACAAAATGGAAGGTTTCACATGTTGCTTTTGTTTCAGGGCTTCCAGCAGGGAACAAGCAGCAAAAAGTACCCACAATAAGATTAAAACTTTGTAAAGAGGGATAAATAGTCTTCACTGCCCTGAAATATGAGCCTTCTACTCACAGCAGAAGTTTGGGAAAATTGATTTTTTTTTTTTTTTTTTTTTGAGAGAGAGAGTCTATTGAATAAAATCAATGACAAATCAATGACAAATCAAATCATTGAAGATAACAGCTGGTATGTTTTGGAATGTTAAGTGAAAATGGGCATTGGATTTTTTTTTCCTAGGGAGAAGATGAATACTGAAAATGTAGAAAGTAATTTGATATGCAGTAATCTGCAAGTTAGTTTTTATCTGTGCCTTAGGGCTTTCAATATAGCCACTGGTTCTGGAAAAAAATAATAAAAAAAAGGAGACCAATATGTATTTAAAATATTTAGAAAAAAAAACAACATGATCTCGTCATAAGCTTTGTCTTGTCACTAGTCTTGTCATAGTTGGTGTTACTTACGACAGTTTAAAAGAAATTAATGAAAAATATTTTCTGATCTGATCTAGTCCATTTTCATATCCTTCATATCCAAAGATTAGGCATGCATCATATTATTCTTACTGACTTTGCTTTTCAATTCTCCTTCCCCTACAGCAACTTACCATGATCATGTTTTATTTCAAAATATTTCAGTTTGGATATTTCTAATTTAAGTAGTTCAGATCAATAAAAATGACTCTTTTTTTCTAATCTCTTTTCTATACACAGGTCCAGGGGAATTCTCACCATCTGCACCGCTGTAAAGTAGCATCTGATTTTTAATAAGGAAAGTTGTAACAGAAGGATTTCATTTTTAGATCATGACCCATTTTTGACAGGGTGAGATCTCTGACTGATTAAGCCAACTTGACAGAACAGATTGTCCTGCAAGAAATATCACAAGAAACTTTCCTTCAATGACCAGAATTGAATCCAAGTTTTACAGAGTTTATATTTTTATATATACATACGTATATGTGTGCACACACACACTTTTTAATGCTGCCCTTTTGTATCTCTTAAGATTTCTCCATTTGTTCAGTTCAAATACTGCTTCATTTTTAAGTAGTTTCGAAGCAGGTATATACTATAGTATTTAGATAGTGCTATAGTATTTTAAATATTTTATTTAGTCTGAATAGTATAACAACATTGAATATTAAAAAGCTTTCTTTTTATTTCCTTCCAACAAAGGAAAGAAACTCCACAGGCAAATAACCAAATTTCTGCTTTAAAGCATTTGGGGCAACAGGGGAGGCAAGGAAGAATAGTTATAGATTTTCATCTGCAACAGAATTTCAGTTTTAGAAACTTTAAGAAAGCAATTCTTATTTTAACAATTAATAAACTACAGCATGTATTTTGCTCTGACCAGAAATGCATAAATGATAGGAACACATGCTCAAATTACTCATTTTGAGGAATTTCTTTTTTTTTTTTAAAAAAAAAAAAAGTAAGGAGGAGTAAAGAAAAAAGTTGTATTCTGAATTCTACTGGCAAAAGCCTATGCATATCCTGCATTTCTATTTGCTCAAAGAAATGACAGTTTGCTGTAAAAGAGCAAGAGTGTGCCCAGAATAACAAGCACAAGATCTAGCCCATGTAATATACAATGGCTTTTGAGAAGTTCTGCTGCACTGTGAGAGACTTTATCCTCAGAGTAATTCCAATTAAAAGAATTAAGATGCTCTCAGTTTTACTCTCTTGTTTCTCCTTATTTTCAAATCAAATGCAAATTGCTTATTATCATTACTATATTAAACTTATAATCTGTTCTGCCATATTAATGTGAAAATCTCACGTAGAGAAGTCTGGAAACTCATTTAATTGCTCAGTTAAACGAGAAGTTTCTTTTCTTCATTTTAATCAATGCCTAAAGGTACTCTCTATTTGAACCAGAATTAATTTACAGGACACACATGCTCTAAGAGTAGGTGTCTGTCCCTCTTAAGCTGCTATGAAACTATCACATCTGAAAAATAAATAAATAAATAAATAATATGACTTTATGGCTATATGCTCTACTGCATATGCATCCTTGGAGATAACCGGACAAGTCCTGTGGAACTTGACCAATTGTCAACTCAGCCCTACAGTATTCTATAATTTTCAGTTATTTCAGAGTTGTAGTTGAGCTAAACATGCTACGTATCAGAGAGGAAAAGAACAAAGATTTTCAAATTCAAAACAACATGCAAGTAAGGCTTCATCTTGAGGGTAACATCAAAAAACATTAAAACATAACAAAAACTGTAGGCATATCATGGCTAAGATGAAGAGTGCAAAAATGTGCTATTGTCATCTTCACTGGAAATTATACTGATATTTTGCTCCTTTTGAAAACAAAACAAAATAACAGCAGCAACAAAACAAAACATTGCCTTGAAACAAAACAATGGAAGTTAATCCAAGTATCATGGAATTTGGAAACAGTACAAAATGCTAATATTTGTCCAGAGGATTAAATGGTTTTTTTTTTTTTTTTTTTTTTTTTTTTTTTAACCACCATGCAAGATTGATATATTAAGCTATTTTATTTACTTATTTGTAATGTATTCCATTGTATGTCTTCTAATTGACTAAAAGTTATGACAAATGCATCTCCCACACCTTAAGAAAAAAGAAAGGGAAAGAATTGTTTTGCTGTTTTATCAGAACTAAATGGAAGACATTTGGGAATTATGATGAAAGAAATGCATTTTATATCCAATGAGTAATCAAGCTCCCTACTAAAAGATGGTAATACAACAGTAAAACTTTTAAATCACCACTATAGAAGTGGTCATCTAGATCTCTCCAATTTATTCCCTTTGATGACTTTACAGACTCAGCAGTGACAGAACAGAACTTTCTAAAAAATTAATATTTTAGGATATTTGTTGTTACTCTCTTTTGAGAGAGGATCCAGTTATTCAACCTTGATCAGATTAACCATAATGAATGCTTTTCACAGATTAATACATTTCACTACACACCGCTTGGACAAAAAAAGAAAAAGTTAGTATTTTCACTGGAAGGCATCTTCAGGAATGAGTTAGAAGTGCCAACCAAAATGCATTCAAAAATACTTAACTGCCATCTAGTGGCTGAGTAGGCATCCTTTATGATGGCATTCAGGCTCTCTAATTAAACACTTCAGCAATCATTTTTTTTTTTATCATTTATGTTTGTGTTCTCATTCTTCTTTCAAGGCCCAGAAATTCTGATATTATCAGAAGTCAGTATACCACTTCAAACTTCTATTTCTGGGGATACTGGAGGAAGAGCAGACAAGATCTCTAAGTTATATTGGGTCTTATCTTGAAGGACAGCCTACTAAATCATTTTCATGCAAAATAAATTTAGTTCACTTACATACTAGAGTTGTGAACATGAAAAATAATATTAGTGGTTATTAGACCTTCTAAATCAAAAATAAATTCCAGAAGACTGTATCATGTTTAGTCTGACAGATATTCATCAATCAAGTTGGAAACTTCTGCATAGAAATTTTGTTTATTCAACATATAAAGATGGAATATATCTGATTTGCATTAGTCATGCCCTGGATTTATGTTTGACAAAACTTACAACTTTGCCTAGCATATGTTCTGTACTTCAGCAGTTCCTATAACCCAAGCAATAGAGACTGTGTTGGGTTGTTATCATCTTTTGCATTACACAACTTTTGTTTCCTTTCTATACATTGTTGGTATATCATATTTTATTTTCAAGGTTAACAAGAAAACACAATTTAACTATACATGATTCCCGATATTCACCTGTTTTAGAGGTAAGATAACACAATCCTAACATTACATACAGGATATTCAATTAGATCCTAAGTTCCTGCCTCATATATTGCAAGCATGCTTTTATTTTGTGCAATATTAGAGGGAAAAAAATGTTTATAGCTCTAGGTTTTTCTAAGTTTTTAATTTCCTGAGATAAGCTACTGCAGAAAGTTTATATTGATGGAGTGTTTCTGCTTGATATATCCAATTCTATTTGCAAGGACAGAGATTGCAGGTAGCTACAGGATCTTTGCAAAAATGTTCTGACTTCACCATCATTTAATCCAAGTGGTAGACTTGCAGAAAGTTCACTTCTTTCGGATACCTTTTTTTTTTTTCCCCCCCCCCCTCAATATGAGACAGTTGTATCTAGCAGATCCTACTGAACATAACATATGCCTTTACTCAAATGTGATTTTTTTAAAATTCAGAAATCTAAGACTTTAGCGATCATACTTCTATGGGAAAATGACTGTCTCGGAAGACATGTTCATTGCCTCTGCAGCCTTCTGTTCCCCTTTACAAAAGAATCCTGGCAAGTAGCGAAGGGACGGAAGAGGAGTGGTTTGTATTCCCAGGATAACTGTGTCCTTCTGAATGACTATTTCAAGAAAGAACATGCGAAGGAATGAAGCAGTTTAAAAAGAGCCATAGCCACAGATTGGGAGCTTTTCCTCTATGAGTTCCAAAACCAATTCTTCTCCGATTTCTGTTGAACACAACTGCTAATCAGTGTCATCTACAGTTTGCTTCTAGCCTGATGAGAGTCACATCACACAAAAATAACATACGTTTAAAAAAATCTCCCTGTTTTTCTTCTTTTCATCTTATCTCTTTTCAAGAGGTAGTGGCATCATTTCACACAAATTTTGACATATACCTACCAGAAGGCATGTCTTATATTTTCAGGCGTATTTTCCTATAGCATGAATCTATACAAAATGAAATTTTAGCTCTTACTGAAAGTTTATTTAAGAGACAGATTTAAGCAGCATGCAGGTTTCCAGGAAAAAGTCACAGAGAAACATTTTATAGAAATGAAAAATAAAGCCTTAATCCCCAGTGCTTTATGACTATTTTCTAAATAGACTTATGATGCATTTACTCTAAGAATATCACAACCTTTCTTGATTGCATTACCAAGTGTCAAAATTGAAATGTTTTGAATATCACCAAGTTATTTCCTTAAATAGTTACCACATTTGTAATTAAAGTCTACACTGAGAAAAAAAATTAAAGTTCCCTCAGAATGATAGTGAGAGGAAACATCAATAAAATATAGTTAGGAATATTCTGAAGAGATAGTCCAAGAAGCAGAGTTATAATGTTTTTAAAGTAAAAACTGTATATTCAACATGGCAAAATATGTTCTATAATTTAAGGTTTTCAAAGCTAGAATTTTTTCCCCATGATATTGTTGGAAAGTGCACCAAAAGATAGATCATGCAGCATAAATCTCCCTTTATTGCCTAAGAACTGCCAAAATTTTATGTCTGATTGTTTTTGAAGTACATGGTGTTCCAAGAGGGCATATAATTTTGGTTGAGGGATTATTTGATGGTTGAAATAGGGTGACCCAAAACAAAGCAAACAACTGACCCTGCGAAGTTAAGGCATAAAAATATTTTCATGGTATTTTTTTGTGGCAAATATAGATTAAATACAAACTATTAAATGCAAATTTATCAAACTATCATATAACCAAAGTGCTAAAACTTAGATCAACCTGGTAAAACCTCATCTCCTGAGACAAGATTACAGAGACGAGTCATCTTTAATGAAATGAAGAATTTGTTCAAACTGGATGCTAACCAGAAAAGTTAGCATCAATTTCAATTTCTATGGTACTCCGGGTTAGCACATATGACCAAAAATTAAAAAGATAATGAGCAGAATAGAGAATATTGAACTTGAGCGCCTGGCAAACAAATAGCAAGTTTTTGGCTCTATGATGACCCCACTACTAACCAAAGCATAGTTTACGCATGCTCATTTTACAATTCAAAAATATTTTTTCCTTTCAGCTAAGAATAGATTTTTGCCGAGCATGCCAGCCAATTAAAACAAAACAAAAGAATGAATTAGATGTAGGAAAAATTTGCAACGATACTGCAAAGATCAGAAGCATGAAGTAGAAAGTAAGGAACTATACTCTTGCACAAGAGTACAGTTGCTAAAAACTGAAAATCAGAGTTGAGTCTGGAGTCTCCAAATCAGACCATTCACTTTTTCTCTTCTTCCTTAATTAAACAAGCTTGGCCAAACTAAGTTTTCTCTGTTCATATTGGGACATACAGAATCTATTGTTGTTCTTGGATGTTTCAGATCTGGGACTTCATGAGGCTGCCAGTTTCTCTTATCTTTTCCCCCATTTACCAGATCCAGTGATAAAAGCACCAAACAAGCACCCTGACTACATCTAGTTTTTAATTCTTATTTTAAAAGGTAGGCTCTTTTGGACTGAACAAGAGCAGTTTTAGAAACTTTTGGTAATTATTCAAGACAACATAAGGTTATATGCAACTGAAGTAGTAAGGAGGGAGAGGATAAATAGAAAAGGTGCCTTCAGTTGCTAGCTAATGCAGTATCTATGCTTTGTGTGTGTCAAGCTTTTAGTCAACTATTTATTAAAAAGGGCATGAATTATCAGCCACATATTACACTTGCATTTGTTTCTATGCCAATATCAACCATTGCCAATTATTTTTATTCCATTGGGAAAATATCTTTTCCCAGGGCAGGGACAGGACAGAGAAGGAAATTGCAAGTTGATTTGCTGAAAGCTTCATATTCATGTTTTCCACTAATACTCCTTTCCTTTAAGCATTAAAACAAACAAACAAACAAACAAACAAACAAACAAAAAAAAAAAAACAAAGTCACCTGCTTGGCACCAATGTTTGCTTTCTTCTCTTCTGAAAGGAAAACTAGCCAGAAATCATTTAAAGAATAAAAGGAGTCCAATTTCTTGAAGAAATATTCCATAGTATTTCATCACATCAGAAAAATATATATATTAAAATGATAAGTAATACTGAAAATCATTCAATTTCAGCAAAGGAGTTACCTGTAAACATGGTGATAGAAAGATAGTTCGACCATTCTACTTTCCGAATCTTAAAATATTTTATACTCAACTGCTTGGGGACTGTAAAAAATGGTTTGGATCCTTAACAGATTTTTTTTTCTATGGACAGTTTCTCATATCAAACAACTTCCACTCTAATTTTTAAAAGAAACTTTAACAACCACATAGAGCAAGAACTCAAGATCATTTTCTGTCAATGAGGTGATCATGTATACAAAGTCCTTATTTCTGCTCTCCATTGATAAGTAATAGTAGCAAATGGAAGAAACTAACATTATTGCCGTAAGAAGCTAACACTGAACAAGAAGAATCAGGATGTCTAACCCTAACAAATGCAATTCAGTAATTAGAAAACACAATATGCTGGTTTTACAAGTCAGTTTAGAGAATTTAATCAAAACTGTGCAATCTGCTTCAGTGGAACTATATAGCTAGACATCTCCAGTTTACTTTATGGCATTCTCAGTAAATTTTATGACCTCAATCCACAACCCTTTTTCATTGCTGAGTCTACCCAATAAAAAGACATTAGATCAAGCCAAATTAAAATAATAATAATAATAATTCATTCACAACGAACCATGGGAACACAAATATTGTGTAAGATACAATGAGAAGCTAAAACAAGGAGAGAGAGATTTAATTATAGAAGAAATACAGATTTATGTATCAGATTTATGTACAGGTTTATCCACTGGTTTCTGTTTATCATTTGTTACAATACCAAATTGTTTATTTGGAATAAAATTGTACTCCAATTTTCTAAAAATAAAATGAAAAGCTCAAGTAAATGCTATTTGTGCAGGCAACCAAACGGCACTCCACTGGTCTTTGTTAAATTTCATTCTAATGGCAAGAGAATCTGTTTTTTTTTAGGCAAAGTATTTAAGCAGTAAAACGCATTCCCATTAAGTATGTTTCCCCCCAAATTTTTTTTTATATAAATCATTTCTTATAATGAATTATAATTTTAGATATAAAGTATGTTTCTAAGTACAATAAATTACTGAGAATACAGTAATAGCTTATTTTTTCCACAAGAAACATTAAAAACTACTGCTACTGAAAAACTGCATGACTAAAACTTTGAAAATATTCTTTATAATTTAAACTTAAAATATTGCAACTTCTGGTGTTTTTTGATATTATTTTACCTAATGAGCCCTGGCTGTTAAATGTTCTTAATTATGGCAATTGAAGAACTTGCAAAATTGTCTAGAAGAATTCCTTGAATGTTGTTTGGTAAGAAAAACACACACAACACCTCTTTGCCCCATCCATATTTGTGGTATTGACTGAAAATAGATCACATAATTTTAATTTTGAGAACGGTGGTGATCAGCAGCATTCATTTCACAGGGCTTTTCTTAATTTCTCTCTCAAAAGAAATTGATAAACATTTTCACAACAGGTAGTGCTGGATGCAGTCATGCTTGAGTCATATCAAAAAGAGGCGGGGGGGCAGGTGGAAGAAAAGAGAGAAATCAAGAGCTACCACCTGTTCCATACCAAGCTTTAACGAAACCAAAAGTTTGGTTGGGAATGCATGAAGAGGATGGGAATTAGTCTTATTTAACAGTAAGTTAAGTCCGGGACCTGTGATCAGACAGCTTCCATAGAAAATAGGCAGTTCTTCTGGGGAACTGGAACTGGAAATTCCTCCTTTCCACCAAATCACACTATATTTAATGAAAAATATCACACAAATGCTGAGATGTTTACATTTAGACTATATTTATGTTGAACATCTCTCTGATTTCCAGCATGTCAGCCTAAATCAGGTCACCTAATACCACTGATACAGACTTGAGTGGAGGGAAAAAAAATCAAATAAAATAAAAGAGTAGGTCAGCTTCAACTCTTTCTGAAAATCTCTGATCCTGTTACTGCTTGAAGTTGGTAAATTAAACTAATATAGTCTAATCTTCTATTGCTATCCTTATGAATACCATCGGATATCTGAAGTAAAGTGTTATTTCTGAGGGAACTGAACAATAATATTTTACTATAATGATCACAGACAGGGAAGAACCTTGAATATCTTTATCTAAAAACAAAGCACTATGAATCTTCTCACTATTTTGAAATTAGAGTTGAACTCAGAATATTGAAAGTGAAAGGCACGTCTGACTGCTTTCTGAACATTCATTACACACAAAAACACTATTGTAAAACTGTCCAAATTATGTTTTTTTTTTCCTCGAGTCTTTTTACAAAATATTAGATAAAACACTTCTGCCAAAGCCTTACCTGTGACCGCTGGACATCCTCTATGCATTGTTTCTCTACTTCTGGGATTGCAGATTTCAACTCTGAATTTGGAAAGAAAATACAGATTTTATGAAGAGATACTTGTACATGTGATAGACTTAAAATGTTAGCTGTTCACTCTCTAAGTTATCCATTTAAAATTAATCAAACAGGCTGTACACATAAATAAAACTTTTTCTCAATTTTCAGTTTGTGTTTAATATGATTCATTTTGCAATGTGTATTTAATACAATCCAGAATTAAATGGTATTATAAAAGAATATAAAACTTGAAAGAAGTCCGTTGCCATTGTCAAAATTTCCAGTTTGTAAGAAGTAGCTCCTCTGTTGTTATTATTCCACAGAAGGTCTAGGGAAAGTGTTCATGCATGTTCTTCCCAAACAGCCCCATCAAAAAGTGTTCTGTCCCTAAACTGTACAGACCATATCTGTTTATGAAAGGCCAAGGAAACCCTTATGGCAACTATTAGTAGCTCTGGTGTTTATTCGTGTCCTCCACCAGCCATTATTTGCTCTAATACAAAACTTTGAATATCCACTATGAAATAGACAGACAAGTAGAGATGGAAACTCACAGTGAGGTTGAAGGAGAATTTGGCTTACTAGTGGAAGCACATCTTATAAAACCTCCATTTCATCCTTGTGCAGCCTGTCTCAAATATCTCAGCTTCACAAAGGGATGATTTGGGAAAGAGAAGGGACCATATTTATAAGCATACAGTCACGGCTTCTCAGAACCTGGGGCATTGAAATTGAAGACATAAAACTAATCCTTCACCTATGGAGTGAATTGCACCACTCATTTTTGGGGGGGGGGGGGAAATCAAACATAGATTTGACTTTAGTTTTGACCACATGATACTCCTTTAGAATGAAAAATAAACAGAAAGTGTCCATTACTAAGAATAGTTTCTTTTTTTTTCTTCTAAAGACAATAAATAAGTAAAAGAATGCTTAAATAATCATTAGGGTTCTCAGTTATTTTTGAAGTAACAATTTGTCCCAGATTAATAGGTGCAAACAGAACCAGAGATCACCAAAGATCACTGTCGCAATAAAAAATAAAATAGCAGTAATTAAGGACTTTAATCTGTACGTTTTCCCTGGCAAATGGCAAGACAAAAAAAAAATCCCTAACTGTATTCCCTTTCTCATTTTAAAAACTGAAAAACTGGAAAACAATCACACTTTCTTCCAATATTTATTTTGGGAACCTGCATTTTTCTAAGGGGAGAAAAAAATAAATCAAATCTAACCACCAGCATTTGAAGTTAAAAAAAGAAATACATAAATATGATCAGAATCAAGGTTTTCATTTGAAGGAGAAATACCTACTGCACATTCCTATTTTGTTTCTGCAGTGGAATATTTTGATTGCCTGCTAGACAAAAAAAATTACAGATTTTATACGGGCTATGACAGAAGCATGCAATAACTCAGCACACATTCAATACTCCTTCAGTAAGTCCTTGCAGAGAATAAGAGACGTCTTGAATTTAAGAGAAAAAAAAATCTTATGGTTAAAACACAGGGCTGTGAATTAAAAGCTCTGTTTTTCATTCTGTTCTTTCCACAAATTTCTCTTTAAAAAGCCTCTCTGTGCTTCAGTTTCCTTGCTTAATAGGATGATACTTGGTAAGAAAAAAATACACACCAGTTACAAAGTGCAAAGTTCTCCAACAGTCTTACTGGCTATTGCTAATGAAGTGGCTATACCTTGTTAACTAGGATAGCCTACCTCTGTACACAGTTCAAGAACAGAAATATTTCCTTAACCTGTTCAGAGAACACAGGTCACCCTCATTCTTATATCTTTTAGGAGCATTGCTACACAGTGGGCAAATCCGTAAGACTGCTTGCAGGATGAGGAGAATTTTATAGTTGATGGTGCATGATCATCAGCTTAAACCACCTGGACCTTACATTTTACTGACAATCTCAGCTGCTGGAGGCAGGACGGGCAAGGGGGAAGTTTCATTGCCAGTGGCAGATATCCTGCAAGGCTCCTGCTTGAATACTGCCATGTGAGGATAGACTGCCATGTGAGAAACAGCTCATTGTCTCTCACAAATACACAGAATAATTACTTTCTAGCAAAAAACCTCCCCTGAAAGAACCAAAGAATATTAGCATTCTTAAAATAGGTAACTGTTCAATATATGGTTTACAAATTATGTGAAAGAAGAGAGCTTCTTTGACTACCCAACCAGACTGTGTATTTCCCTAGGGGCTATGCATGCAGTTTTAGATTTCTGTATGGTAAAGACAAAATTTAGATTAATGTCATTTTTGTTCACACTAAGCTTGTCCTGCGTTCTAGTGCTGGACAAGACATGCACATGTGCATGACTAATTTTATTGCTATCTACAGTCATTTGACACCAGTAACTCTAAGTTTTCTGAACTAATCTCCTCACTATAGCTCTTAGAAGAGCATTTGAGATAGCTGTTCTCAGGCCAGAAAGGTTTTTTTTTTTAAAAAAAAAAAAAAAAGCGAAGGATGAGTGAGGAGCATCAAAAATTCATGAGAGTAGAGTAATCGAGAAGAAAATATGCATCCGGATGCCATATGGTAGCATGGATAAACTAGCTCAAGCACAGGTGCACTCTACTGTGGCTGCACTACTTATACCCAAGCCAGTTAAATTACAGTCAGTATTGCCACATTTTTTTTGTCCCGTTTCAGATGTTAAAAAAAAAAAAAAAAATGGATAAGTATGTAACAATTAAAAGCACTGGGGCCAGACCTGCCCTCTGCTTCTGTGCACTTCCTGAATAGCTGTTATCCCACTGCTGCCCTGACTATGCCCAAGTACTCGCATCTTCCTTCTCTTGCTTTTTAATTCTTGTAGCAACCCTTTAAATTGGCACAATGCAATTGTAATTGCAACAGACTGCTATACAAGTCCCAAGGGAGAGATGATATTTATATATCAGCATTACACAAATACACTACTCTCTTCATTCCTATCAAACGTGTTTGTTTAGATATTAGCCTGCCAAATGCAAAACTTCTCTCTGAGTAGAATTAGCAATTTACTTAAATTCTGAGAGGTCAAGTTCCCCAGTGCTTTCGGTTATTACATATTTATCCAGAGATTTTTTTAATCTGAAACCGTACAAAGAAATGAGCCAGGAGGAGGGAGGAAGGGAGAAGATACTGCATTACACCTCAGAGAACTCAAAGTATTAGCCTGAATTATTTTGAATTAATTTCCTATAGGCTGGCTGACTCTCCGCTTACTGCAATGCCCCAAGATTCTTGGTAGTCAGCTCCAGCCAAACCACAGTTAACCAGTATCTTTCCTGTTTGCTAATGTTTCCTGCTCTGCAAATCAGGCAAATTGTGCCCTTTACTGCAAAACTTCTGTCGAAGTACTGAAAGAAAGGAAATATGAATGATATGGGAAAAGACAGTGTCAATACATTTATCAATATTTAATAGCGATACAAATCTCTAGGTTATTTTTCAGTTTAGGCGAGCTTTGTTATAAATATAAGCTCAATCCAGGGCAATATGAACAGTTAATTTTAAGCTTAGGCTACCAAAACTTGCAAAATTAAACCCATTTATCCTCAAACTACTTTTTTTTTTTTTAATTATTATTCTTTGCTAAGCAAAACCCCCCAAAAAAGAAAGAAAAGTGAAAGTGTTATTCAATAAAAGACATGTTTGCTTTAGCCCAAGACCATATTTGCTTTGTTCATTTTGTATAAAGCAAAGGAAATATGTGTCTGGACAAGGCTAGTTTTGGTAAAGACACTAACTTGTATCTCAGAAATTTAGCATGTTGGGGCTGTTTCAGTTTCGTTAATCACAAGCCCAAGTGGTTAGGACAAACTACAGGGGCAAAGGATGCCTGGGTTCCAGTACCCAGGTGTCGTTGCCTCTTCCTGTACGTTAAGTGGAACGGCATCAACAGCAAAGAATGAAAACAATCAAATATCTAATGCCCTGTTATATCTAGATTTGGACAATGTGCTACAGCATGAAGTTAGCAGGGTTTAGTTCCAAAAGAAGGGAAGAAACAGATTTAGATTCTGCATACATATATATATATACACACACACATCCATGCCATAATCACTGAACTTATTGCCACATTAGTCGCCAAACCTATCTGAATTCAGAATGGAAATGGGAATCTGAGTTGTTGGTAAAAGGATCTAAAGTCTTGAACGGAAATTTATATTAGATATTTCCAAACTTCATTTTTTTTTAAAACAAAATACAAAATAGCCAAGGTAACCTTCCTTAAACAACAACAAATAGTGAAAAATCCAAACCTCTAATTTCTGTAATAATTCTCTTCCTACACTCAACAACATTCCTTCTCTTTGTCCCCACAGAGCACACAGCAAATTTATTTAATATATACCACATTAAACTGATGATTACATGCTTTGCTATTTTAGGGATGGATTACCTAACTCTTGCAGAATTCACTTTTGCCTTACTTAAAGCCTGAAAGTAATGTATAAGAGTACTGTACACAAAAAAAAAATCCTGCCACATTCCCCGCTGAATCAATAGCTCACCTAAAATTCAAGTTTTTGTTTAGAAGTTATTATCTCCAATTTGAATACTGTATCTTTAGCTAATACAACAATAAATGAATTTAATGCAGAAATACAGCTTCTGTATACACAGTAGTTTCAATCTTCAGAAAAATGCTTTGCCCCTCCAGCTCGAAAAGACACGTACACATAAAACAATTTTGTCATGTATCTTGGGTCCTCTACCTTTCAGTGTTCACCTGAAAGGTCACTCACCTCCAGGATCTTCCACACGGCAAGCATGCAAATAATAAAACAAAAAATGACATTCTACATCTGCCTGAATAGTATTCAGGAAAAGTCACTTTTTAGCTCTTCCTTCCATGTCTTATGCTTCAAATTCACACCAACAAGCAAAGAAAAGAAGAACTGAATACACGTGTAAAGTTGACACGTCAGGTGATTTTTGAGAACTCTTTATATTCCATTTAGAACTGGTCACAATACACAATTTTCCATTTTACTTTAATTCTATTTTCTTAATATTTTTGCACATCGACAGGGGTACTCGTAAAATGCTTGTGTCATGCACAAAATGATGATTTTCAGTTGCATTTGTTTGACAAGGCTGCAACTGACAAAAGGAGCAGAGAAAATCTCTAAACATTATGCCTATAGAAGAGGAATATTAGACAGAACATTATATAAAGGAAATAAACCATGCAGAAGATGAACATGTTTAAAAATTATTGATATTATCCTAATGGTAAAAACTCTTCTTAATCAGGAAACACCCAAAATTCACATATTTATAAATAATTTAATCAGCTGTCTTCTATAAATATTAGAGCATACAAACCTGGAGGTAAGCAAACAAAAGAAAAAAAAGAAAGAAAGAAAAGAAACCACACACCACAAACACATTGTTTATTTGCATCAGCCTTTGCTGGGCTAAAGTAGATAAGTAAAATAAAAAGCAGTTTTCAGCCTTATGCCTTTCTAGTCCAGTGTCTGTCCCTAAAAATTCCGAATGCTTGTCCACTAGCTTAATCTCCATGTCAAAAGATGAGTGACTTTTCAAGAACCCAACAGCGAATTCAGCCATCACATGTGGCAGCCCCTCATTGCAGCTAACATAAAACAGTGGCTTGTTAGTCTAAAAGTGGCTAGTCCAATATTCAAGTATTGTCATGTTTCACTTTCTGAGCTACATCAGTGAGACGGGTGCAGCATTCCCTTGATGACTAATAGAGCTGCCTTGCTAAAAGCCACGGCACAAACGGCACTGCAGAATTATAATGCAATGCTGCATTTCAGTCGGCATCGCTTATTTTTCTTGTGAACACTGGAATAAATGATACCAGAAAAAGTAAAGTGTTGCTATGATCTATGATGTTCATTTATATACTTTGCTTGTGTTTCAGAGGAAGCCGTAAAAGAAATCCCAAAGAGAAACAAAACTGGAGTTAACTCCACCCAAAGCCTACAAGCAATACAAACAGCTCTGTTGAAATAATGACTTAATTCTTCAAATTTGAGCAATGAAAAAAAGGAGTGGTAGGAAACGGAAAATTTGAGAATAGCCAGTGGCTCACCATGGAGGTCACGGGGATGCATGCAGCCTGACAGTGTTGAGACTTGTTGAATAGTAATGCAAAACCTGTCCTCCAAGAACCTGTGGTATTTGCCCACATTAATAGAAAACATGTTTTAAATTCTCTTTTGTATTTCTTTCTAAGCTATAAAACTTTTTTTTTTTAAAAAAAATCTAGCTTTATTTAATTGTCAGCTTAAAATAAAGTTTTTAATGAAAGCACAGAAGCTTTAAAAATAAATTGGCAGGCTGGTATAGCAACTGAATGACTTTTAAGATAAACAGACTTCTTAAGAAAGACCTCAATTTATTTTTCAGATAAACTGCTTTTCTGTCAGCAGGAAACTGCTGAATCCACAAAGGAATACCTCACACCACTCTAATAACATTCAGTGTATCACTAGTGGCCTTCTGAAGTTTTCCTTTCCTTAAGGAGAGAAAAGTATTTCTATTTCATGGCTCTGAGGAAACATAAACTGGAGAAGAACAAAGATCACAACACCTGGCAAAATCCATTAGTCAGCCAATGCCAGCTGCACATCTTGACGGTTAAAAAAGTATGGATTTTGCTGACTATTTTTGATCAGATTCATGCTAGCTAGTAGTATTTCTAGTCCTAGATCTTCAAAATCACATATTTGTTAGAAGTTAATATCTTACATTATGCCTCAGGTTCCCAAACACAGCAGCTCTGCCCTCCCTCTCTGTGCCATGTATCACATTTGGATCCAAGAACTCTACCTCCTTCCGTAGTTTTGAGTCTTTTTTCCTCATCTGGAGGTTTGGGTGGGGGCCACGCAGATGGAATTCTCCTTGGAAAGCTTCCTTCAATGTAATCCGATGAATGTGTGGGTTGGCTAACTGCAGCCCAAGTATAAAGCTGGTCTTGCTGTGGTTATTAAAAAAAAAAAAAAAAAAGTTGAGAAGTTCATTGTATAAGAAATACAAGCTCAAAATATCAAACTGTTTGCTTCCAACACAAACAGTTTGTTATCCACTCCTGTATCAATTCAGATTAGGTTTTATGCTCTTCATTCCCTATGAAGATTTAACACAAATCTACCTTAAAAGAAATGAATGTAGTGGTTTTAAAAAGATCTCTACTAACAATTAAAAAAAAATTCAATCTTATATTTATCTGCAGCATCAATCTGCATCATCAGGAACAGTGCTTTGAGATGCGTTCAGCATTTTTTTGAGCATATGAGGAATTTGCTTCCATTTCTCCTGCCCTTAAAGAGATAATATATTCTGTGCATTCTGAAAAAAGCTCTTTACATGGGGACAAGTTCATGGGTCAGAGAAGGAAATATATTTTGGTTCATACTAACACTTTTAAATCAACTGTGCAAATAAGGAAGTCTGAATATTCCCCAGATCAGGTCAAGCTGAACTTTTTTTTTTTTTTTTTTTCTTTGCAATCCTGCTAAACTGTTATCCTCTTTTACATTTCTATATTCATAGAAAGGCAGATAGAAAACTGACTTGGCTTTTAGAATTAAAAATATATTTAATACACACACATACACATATATAACTACACACACCCCCAATCTTCTGACCTCAAGTTAAAATATATATTTATTACTTGATAGCTTTGAGGAAATTCATTCATTAACAGTAGAATAAATCCAAATAATGTGACAAAAGGTACAGTAAACAGGTACTTATGTTTAAAAACAAAACAAAATTTAGCTGACCACAGTTCAATTTGTTATTGACTCTCAGTATGCACTAACACGCACAAGTTGTGATAAAATCTTTATATACTCTACAACACTATAAAGATCAGTGACAGTAAGAGTATTAGCATCCCAGTAATTGACCTGGAAATATGCAAAATTTTATAATACAAAGCTGAGGGAAAAAAATATCAAACCACAGAATCAAAACACAGTCATATCGCACAGCAATATCTTCTCACGGAGATCACATTTATTACCCTTTACATTGCAAAAGATACAGTCACTTGGTAAGATATATTTGTCTTGCTGCATGCTTAATTTTTAGATTAAAGTGTTTAAAGTAAAAATAGGTGGACAAAAATGATACAAAAACAAATCACATTAGGTTCATTAGCTAGCTCTGGACTGCATGGTCTTTGAAAAGCCTTTTTCTCATCTGCTATGCTACTGCATTTAAGCACACAATCAGGCAAGACTAGTGCAATTCTTTTAGTAAATATTCCAGCTTCATCCAATTAATACCAATTATATTTTTTTCCCCCATGCAGATATATATTACGTTGTTTTTTTTCCCTATTTCTAGATTCCTGTGGGAGGGACATAATAATACCCATATACAACGTGGTTAATAAAGAAGAGAAAAAAAAAATGGTGCTGCATACTACTACTAATCTCATTATCTGTATTATCCAAGGTGCAAAACCAGAGGGAAATACAATGAAAAGAAGTCAGAGACAAACCAGAAGAAAATATTGTCATCCAGTCCACTACTTAGAGCTGCAAAATGCTGGCAATACAAGGAACGATGGGGAGAACAACGACTATGGGGGCTGAGCACAGTGGGGTTTCACTGAAAATAGTTAGTAGGATTATATGGCCATAAAACAGAAGGTACGCTGTAGATGATAGTGATAGTGTAGGGGATAATGTACACGAGGAAGACAAACAGTTAAACTTTTTCTAGACATGATATTTCAGCCATGCCAGCTCTTAGAGGATACAGAACAATCATTTAACGAGGAATTTTTGGAACATGAAGAGTCTGCATGCATTAAGATATACTAACAAATCGCAGCGCGTCTCAGACTATGGTACAGATGGGACACATTATCAGAGGATTTGAACACAACATATCGCTGTACTTGCTGATAGAATTTAGAGCATATAAACTATAAATAGTTATAAACTAAGGGATCACATCATTCTGACCCCTAACTCAGCATGGGAGATTTGTTTGTGGGTGTAAAGATCATGTATTTTCTAGACATTTTTTTTTCTATCTTTTCATTCAATATTCAGCGTAGAAGAGGATAAGAGAAGAGGCTTGTCACTCAAGGTGATAAATATAAACTTGCTGCCTCAAATGAACTTGCGTTATAATTATACCACATCAGAGTTCAATGTACATACAAGATACCTAATAATAGCTCAGATAAAATGATTTGGAAAAAAAAAAAAACATGACCAAAGCAAGGTAATTTTGAATGTCTGGATTTTCTTTTGTCAATAGTCCTTAGATGACATGTAAACTGGAAAAAGGATTAACCCCATCTCCACCTCCACGCCCTTCAAAAAGGGATGACTGTCTTCCCAATCACTGTAGACACTGTCAAAAATTTTATCCTCTTGGCCGTTTGTCTTTTTCTCCACAAGTTGGGCTAATATATTAACCCATCTCACCTCCTCTTCTCGCAGGCTGGTAACACCATGAATTTACATTCTTACTCTGAAGAAATCCACATGCATCCAATTCTTACATTGAATTACTTTTCAGGTAAAATAAACTGAATAAAACAAGGCAAATAAATATGCTGTTTTGCATTCACCATTAATAAATTTACTACATTTACATTACATAGCATTCACGAACCTACAGACTTCCATATCCAAATTTCTGTCCTTTAATCTTTTCATTTCTGAGGCAATCTTTATTACATCTTGTAAGTGCAGACAGTAAATTCTCTTACCATGCTCAAACTTTGAATATATCTGGAATTTCCATTTCATCTTGCTCAAACTCCACATTTAGAAGGAGGAAGAAAATAAAAATAAAAATAAACAGACCACTCCTTTAGGGGGGGAAAAAAAACCCCACACAAATTATCCCAGTCTTATTTATTCCAACTTGCTTCTCTGGGGATTTCAAAAGCTTAAAGCAGCGAGATCCCAGCATACTAAATGTAACATCTAGAGAAGTTCTTGCTTCCACGCACCCTTACATAGCACTTTCCACTGGTTCTTAAAACTGCAGAGCACTCACACATGGGCAAGGCAAACTGCATGATGGTACCTAATCAATAAATATTTTACCGCTTATAGATGCTACTGCATCAGAGCGTCAGATCTGTAGTTTAACTCACTCTCTTCCCAGACAGCTCTCACTGGACACAAAATGCAGCTTTTCAGAGATAACTTCAATTCTCAGGTATCGATACACACTGCTCTTTCAGGAGGAGCCTTGCTCTTCAGCTGAACATCACATCGCACAGGGGAAGCACATTAACCGTCACTCCGATCTTTCTTATACAGTGTTGAATTGGTACTACCCTCCATGATACTCCAGGGCTAAGGCACAGTCCTATCATTCAGACCATCTTAGTTCAAATGAGCCCAGAAACTTGGGCTATTTTTCAGTAGAACCTCAAATTCTACTCAACCCAAAGTTATCCTGAAGAGTGGAGGTCAGAAAGGACTAGTATGTCTGCAGAGAGGTCTAGATGGGCTGGGAGTTACCACGGCTGGTAGATACCAAAATGCTCCTGATCACTAAATCAACTTGTATTAGGACAGCCTTTCACTGGATGGAGCTGAGGGAGTAGGGAGAAAGGAAGAGCATAACTGCACTTAAGGACGAACTGGATAAACTCACAGAGGAATTCCATTTTATGGAACTTGGGATAACCAGGGCCATAACCCCATAACTCAGACCTCATTTTACAGGCCTAGGTTTCTAAGTGCTCTTAAGAGCTTGTGCCACATTTGTACACAACTACTTGTAATTTAGTAATTTAGACTTGCTACCTTCTGTTTCATGTGCACAGGATTTCCCCCCCCCCCCCCCCAAAATTTTGTTTTGTTTTTAAACATAAGTACCTGTTTACTGTACCTTTTGTCACTCTTTGATACTCTTGTATCCAGTTTTTTTTCCTAAACTATTCAGGAAGTTTAATCATTCCGATGTATTAGGCATATATGCTCTGAAAGGACAGAAAGCTTTTGCATGTGCCCTGACATATAAATAGTTAACAGGACAAGTAAAGCTTAGTTCCAGAAATTAGAACCAGACTACCTCTGAATGCTCTTATCAGCAGGAGACTGCTTTATTTTAAGCAGCTTTTAAAATAAAGAAATCAATACAATCAAGAATGGGAAAAGCGGTTTACTTTTTGAGGACAGGTTCAGTAACAAGGCTCTGATCATTGACAGAACCAGAGCAGTGACTAAAAATGGTTCTCAGCTTGTACTACCTCTGGCCATACTAGAGAGTAAAGATGCTTTATAAGACTGAAAAACATCAATCTGGTCATAATGCTGTCGGGCTGAAACAGCATTTTATCCTTGGGAACTAAGTTTCATTCACTTGCTCATCCAGTTTTCATAAAATTGAAGTGCCTGAACAAAATCTTCAAAAACACTTTTCATGTGCCAAAAGTTCATGCTGCATGATCACTCAGAAATGGCTTCTTCTTCTTCTACAAAGTAGGACTATGTGCATTTGATCCTCACAAACTTTTCTAAGATTTCAATACCAAGTCCTGAGGATAAGAGAGTGCAATGGAGCCAGTAGCCCAGTGCTTTGAACTATCACAGGGAAAGGAAATCAGGAAACGATCTCAGATTCCCACATCTATATTCACTCAGTTCCAGAATTATCCTCTTGCTCTTCCTGTGCCCCCATAACTTTTCAATTAATATAGCAGAAGAGGTTGAGCTGGAGAGCATAAGACCAATTTGCTTTGAAAGAGGAAACAGCCTCGTAACTGGCATTCTAGTGCACAATGAAACAGGAGAACCTCAAGATCTACATCCTGCCTTTTCACGCATGGGACTTGAAGTTCCATCTGAGAGGCCACATCCTAGGAATGCTGGGTTATCAACTCTTATGTAGACCAACTGACAGTCTTCTCTCTTTTGCTATCTCCATAATTTATAAGCCGAGTCAAGATGCTCGCCCATCAGACATTGTTTCCACCTACACTGACACACTTCTGCCATAAGTTTTGGTCTTGACAAATCTGAACTTTCAAAGGAAACAGTTTCATCAGAAGATTCTTTTCATCTCTGTTTCACCTGAAAAGTAAATTAGTATTACTGTAAAACTTTGCTTTTGAAATCCTAGTGATGTGCTGTATGCAAAAACTCTGCTACCTGTCACTATATTTTCGATTCCAAGCTAGAAAAAAAAGACATTGTATCATTGTCATTCCTAGGTCAATGCACAGAGAACCATTAAATATCACAATCACTTGAGGTGACGAGGTGACCAGCATCTTAATCCTGCATACAACTATTTTGAAATTTCTTTCTTAAAGAGAAAAAAAATAAATAAAAGAGATGCTAGAAAATTGCAGGGTCACATGTAAGCGATAAAATAAATATGCAATTAAATTTAAAAAGAAGCTGGGAAGCAGCATAACAGGAACACTTCAGCCGGTGATCATCCAACTGTTTCCATTTTAGCACTCTAAGGAACATTCAGAATTGCTTACCACAAAAGACAAAGTGTCAGTGATTGGGCAATGGAAAAGGAAGAGCAGAGATGAGGGCTTTAATTTAGCCAAACTCAACTGCCATGGTAACTACATGACAAACAAAGATTAAGGGAGCAGAGGAACAAACCATTTTGTGCGTTCCGTTTAACAATTTTTACTTGTTTACTTTGAAAGTCTTATTCATAAGCGACCCTAACATATTGCCATGCCAAATGTCATAAGATCTGACTATATAAAATCTTATATGTTTTATTCCTTAGGATTGCACGTATGTGTGAAGAAATGCTGTGCTGTTGCCAATGGTGTGATGCAGTTTGTTTGAAAGAAAAGCTCTCATAACTGAAGTCAATTCTTGGGACAGTTGCTCCTTGGAAACCACTCACTAGCTCAGAGAGCTCTGGCTCTGATTCCCGAGAGCAAAGGGGGTGTCTGCAGTCTGTGCAACTACCAATTTTCAGACTGGTCTAAGCAGTGCAAATAGAAGCTAACACTCAATGCTGCTAACTCCTCCTCCAGCTGCTGCTCCTCAGCAGAAAGCAAGCAACATCTTTACTTCCTTGAAAAGCATCTTTGCTACCACAGGTGGCCAAGAGATAATAGGAAAGAAGCCATTTCTACAGCATTCCTCATTTATGCTGTCTGGCCCTTTGCTTCCTTGAGGAAGCATTATTTCAGAAGCAGATGACAGCCTAGACAGGCATCATAATAAATCAACCAAAGTACAGTTCCTATCCTAAATTGTGAACTAAGCCTATGTATAAGCTATAACATAACACAGCATGAGAAAAAGAAGAAAAAAAAAAAACTTCAGAAAATACCTATTTATCTCTTTCATTATAGAATATGACAAAATCATTTATACATTATTAATACCTTTATGCACTTAATATACGTAGCCATTTCTAGCTCACTAACATCTTCATTCAGCATACTAACAGCATAGAACAGAATAATTAAAAACAAGGTGATTGCACAATTAGAACGACACCAGAAATAAGGAGAGATCACAGCTTAGTATGTAAGGCAGAAATATCTTAAAACCACATTTCAGATGCATATGGAAAACCATAGCGCAGGTTTGCATCACCTGACAAAATAGTTGTGAGGAAGTTGTGAAGTTGAACACCTACTGTGCAACAGAGATTAAGTTTTCAAAAAAAGGGATTTAGTAGATTGCTTTACTCTTGTATCCAGAGCACCACTCAGTTTTTTTCCCAAGAGTCTATACAAAATCAGCATAAAAAGCCTCTATCAGAAAATTTAGTCATTCATAGAGAATTAAAGCATTTTAAAATTAATATTCAGGAACAAAACACAAGACTGCTAGAAAGCATATTAGGGGAGAAAAAAAAAAAAAAAAAAAGGAAAAGATCCACAAGGTCTTCCCACAAGGGAAAAATGCCCACAACTTAAGACTGTTGCCATGAACAGACAATGTGAACTGGAAAATCTGAAATGGGAGGACTTAATTAAGAGACTACAAAATTACAATTGTATGAATTTTAACTAGCAGATAAAATGCAGACAAATGCTGGGTCAGTCAATGTTTCTTAATAGCTACATAAATAAGCCAGTAAGTAAAGTTGCTTTGCATTGAAAGCAAAGTGTCAGCTTTTAACTGGTATCTGACCAGTTTCAGCTCTAGCCCAGATGTCCGTATTTTATACACATGACTAATGGCTTTCAAAAGAGGACCAGTTTCCAACTCCTGTGATACATGACTAAGAAAGCGGCTAACCAGGAGATGAGATCTTTATTTTTTGGAGGTTATGATCCTACTAGCAGGTACTTGTAAAACTTGTGGTATACATTCTAGCCAAAGATGAATTGCTTAGCCAGCTCAACTTTGCATTGGTTTTACTCTAATAGGATCACACAATGAGGTAATGTGCTAAAAAGCTTAGGACTACAACGGTGCTATAATAAGATTATTTAGTAACATACCACAGCCACTAGGGATGGACAGAAAATGTTTCTTTCTTTTACATACCCTTCAGCCAGAGGATATTTCATTTGTTTGATGGTGGGGGAGGCAGAGGTCCCACACCAAAGAATTTAATGTCTGAACAGAAAGAAAAGGAGAGGTCTTGTGAAGTGTTACTGAGGGGAGAGAAAAAAAAAAAACACACACACACACACACACACGAAAATTGGATAGATAGTGGTAAGAGAGGGAATTAGATGTGACCATGGAGAATGAGGAGTATGGAAGATGAGAATATAGTCAGATGTGTGACTGCAAACATTTCAAGACAGCAGAAAGGGTTCAGCATTAGCCACGTTAAATTAAATTCACTGGAGGGCATCCAGAAAAGGAGATCAGAGTGAGAGAATACAACTTTTAAATAATCTGTTTATATTCATTTCAGGTCATGAGAAATAGATCATAGGCTGAACAAAACTTACTGAATTACTTTTATAAACATCTAACCTAACATCGTCAAAAAAAAAAAAAACACTCCTAATATATCTGTGGCACCACACTTAAATAAAAGGGGCGAGAGGATCAGATTCAGAAGAATAAAATAATAATGGAAACCTCAGAAATATACGGGGCCATTCACAGAGGAAGAAAAGGAGGGGTCCAAGGAAAGATTTCAGTGGAAAGAAAGTTGGCAATCCTGAAAAAGAAACATGCTGAAGGAGTGACCTAAGAGGCTTGATAAGAACCAGACTAAGACAGAATCAAAGCAGCCAAATGAGTAACTTTAAGGAATAAGTGATCCCCAGAGTGAGAAGCAGCAGGGATCAAGGACAACAAGGTGGGAGACAAACCTGTCTCCGAGCGGGGCAGATTTGCCGGAGCTCTGTTGACAGCAGTTTCAGCTGAGTGAAAAGGACTCCAGCCAAACTGGAGCAGATCCAGGATGAAGCTGGAGGCAGTAACTGTTAAGCATCACATCTGATGAACTCAGAGATGAAGGGGGAATATAGGACTGGCTGCGCTTCAGTTTTTGGATGTTAAGGGCAAAGATTATGTGTCTCCAAATTCCAAATGGGCAAAAGTTTGGATATTGTTTAATACTAGTCTACTTCCTCTATCTTTAAAATCAATGGAAGCATGATTAGATCAACATTAAAATACTGTATTAAGCTAATTAAAAAAGAAAAAGGAAAGAGAAAAGGAAAACCTAACAAAGTAAACAAAGTAAACAAAGTACAGATATCAAGAGAGATACAAGAGGATACACGGGAATCACAGATTGTACATGTCCTGTTGTAAGTAATAAACTGTCAATATTTTTTTTCCTGTTATCTACTTGTGGTCTCATTGCCTTACATAACCATCTGCACTTATTTTTGTGAGATATTTTGACCCTATGAAGCAAAAGCATGTAGGAGTAGCCCAATTTTGAAGAAATTCTCCACTATATGATTTTATACCTCAACTTCTAAACATTGTCTAAACATTACAGGGCTTGTACAATAAGTCTGTGGAAGAACCTGTGCTACGGTCACCACGACTGAAGCACAAACATATTTGCCAACTCAATAACAGCAGCCCCCACCTTTGTATCGTGTGAGACACCCATGCAGGTGTTGGGATTCCTCTGCTCGAGGCAGGAGATGCCCGTTCTTTTGAAGGAGGCTGTGCTGCTTGCACACACAAGTCTTTATGCCACTTCTGACTTTTTTTTTTTTTTTTTTTTTTTTTTTTTTTTACAGAAGCTTGATCTGTTTAGAGGTTTTACTGAGAAAAAATAGCTGGGAATTTGTGGCTTTCTGGTATCTCAGTTCAAACTAAAACTGTTAGTAAGATGGCAACATCTTAAACTGCCAGCTCTGAAACCATGTTCATGCAGCTCTGGGCTAGAACTTGCTTCCTTCTCAGGCAGTCTGTCTTGCTGGTTTTGTTCAATGAAAGATAACTAGAATAAGTCTCTTACGCAGAAAAGCGAGGTACATCAATAAACAACAAAATATTCTCCCCTGCTTCTTTGCAAACTTTGTTTTTTTTACATATATAGACCTTGCCAAATTAAAAGTTTTTTTTTCCTCTCCTAATTTTGTATTCTAAACTAATGAAGGAATAGATTAATTGAATATACAATAAAACCAGAATACAGTCCTAACAAAAATAGTCCTAACCAAATCATACAACAACTCTGTGGATCAGCTTCTTCATGTGTAGAAGAGGGAAAATCTTTACCAGAAAAGCACTAAGAAGATTAGTTGTGTACATTATTCTGAATTACTCAAAAAGAGTAAACACACCAACTATTTTCGGTTATGTCAACCAGTACAAAAAAACAAAGAAGCAAGCAAGCAAACTGGTATTAAAGATAACATTTTGGTGACAAGGACCAGGAAAAACTTCCAGTGTAAAATTTCCATGATCACACAGTATCATGATAGAATCACATAATACTGAATTCGTCATCCGGGGGAAGGAATAGCACGTTAGGCCCTGTCTGCATCACAGTATTTTAAGTATATCAAGTTTTATAACTGCACATAGACATCACTAACATCATGGTGCTCTAGCTGGCCAGAAGACCCTCCAGTCAGATAAGCCTCTAGCTAGAGTGCCAGCAGTCGACTTGCGCTGACCCTGCGCTACTTAATGTCAAATGGCAGAATTTGAGGGAGAAGAGGCAAATCTAGCATACATATCCTACTTAGTTTCTGTACTTTCATGACACCTGGTATTCTGCCATTTTCTTAATTTATATTTTTGTTGAACCAGCTGTTGCAACTGAAATGCTGCTAGACCTGTGCAGCACTTGCATTCAAAGAGAAAAGCTTCAGGAAAGCATCAGCTACAGAACAACAGTGCAACCGAATATGATACAAGTTAAAATGCTGGGAAATAAAGTTATGGGAGAATCTTTTAGAACTAAACTTACCTACAAAAGTGTACATGCCTGAACTCAGAAGATACAGTTGGCCACATTTTTAAGAGCAATTTTGATTAATATAAATAGCAGGACTCTCTTAGGATTGACTTAGGAATTGCAAACATTTGATAATTCATGTCCCTCATGGACAGACGGACGGTAACTTTTTTAGTACTTACATCAAAGGTGGGTGTGCTTTGCTGGGCACTCTGATTACACGGTTCTCTGAAGCAATCGGTGAAAGGAAGCAAAAGACCCATTGCAATAATACGAGAACATAGTTTTTCTGCTTCTTCTTGTGGCGCATTCTCCTGCTGACTGAAAAGCTTTTCCAGCAGAGTTCTCCCTGCCAAGGTGATAACATAGAATAGTAAGAATTTCTATGTCTATAGGATATAAAGCTTAAGACATTGCAACACATATTAAAAAAATCAAGAAGTATTTCAAGTACAATATAGGTTTCCAAAATTCTTGAAAGAAAACATCCAATAAGTCTTTAATATAAAATGTTTCTATAAAATCATTTGAACTGACCTCCAGCATGATTGAGAGAGAGAGAGAGAGAGAGAGATAGACAAAGTGATGCTAGTGCAGCATCAATTGCCTATTTATTTTTTATACAGTTGTCCTGATGAGAAAATTGAGATATTACCAAGATATTAAATAACTTTTTCCAAGGGTGCCACACAGCTGTAGAACTCTCCTAGCTCTTGGAATGAGCCTTTGTTTTCTGAATCACAAAGCAACCAGAGTCTTTAAGAAATTGTGCACAACTTTGGTAGAGAAACTCTCAATAGAATAACGATAATAGACCCCCTCCAATATCTCTTCTGCTTACAAGGATATTTAATGCAATTCCAGAGCAGGACAGTGCTCCAGTCTAAAATGCAGTACTATAAGGACAGAATTCAGGGAAATCTTTTACGGAGTCAGAAAAACAACCTATTTCTATTACAGGGCCAGTTTTTGTGATCCCAATGTGTTATCTCAGCACAGCATTAAAGGAGGGCAAGTCTCAGAGTATATTACAGAATAACAATGCTAGAGGTCTGAAATAACTTTGTGCTGTGTGAAGTTAGCCAGAAAGAGGCTTAAAAAAATTTGATTAGTTTTATACGCGTGCTGCACTAAAATCTACACTCTAAGAATATTAAATTGCTTGATTAAGCTCTAAAATGTAAAAAGATGCCAAAGTTGGGATTTACAAGAAGAGATAAAATAGATCTACTGGAAGAGAAAAAGGCAGAGGGAGTACTAAAGTTAATTGAATGTTTTAGTATGAACTAAGTGAGAATACAATTTGTACCTAAATCAGTTTCTGATTTTTTTCCACAAAGTGCAAGCCAAAGGTATTTTCCAGGAAAAAAAAAAGTACTATATTAAAAGGAAGCATTTCAGTGTCAGTTAAAGTAATAACAAAATACTGCTTTTCACATTCAAATGCAAGCTATATAAAGCATTTCTATTCAAATGCTAATCTTTTTCAAATTGTAAAATTTCATGGCATTTTTTAATGATATTAAGATATTTTCTAAAACATCTGGTTCTGATTTAGATAGAATATTTTAAGTGTCATTTAGTCCAAAGTTTCCATATTATTTTAACTTCATATAGCAATTTAGTTGTGTAAAACTAAGAAAAAAGGCAATAAATCATTAAAGTGTAGAGAATTAGCACTAGGATTTTATCTCCATATCTAAAGACTTGATAGTTTTGAATTATTATTCAGAGTTTCCTAACTTTTTGTTAGAAACAATGGAATATATCCAGGAAACAGGCTTGTCATATGTATGTCAATTTTTGTCATATGTTGATCAATTTGCAGAACAGTTCCTTGGTTTCACAACCCATAAAATAAAGATAACCTTACTGCTTATTCAACACTTTCCCTCTTTTGTCTTATGCAAGTATAGTGTTGTGTGGTAAATAGTCTTCAAATGTATTCATTGATTGTATACAGGCATTCTTGGAGTGTGACTTTACTAAAGCTTCACACACAGTTGCAGCAATATGCAGCAATCTCACAGGAACTCAAAGGCAGGCAAGATTACAAAAATGTACAAGTGAAGCACAAGTAGGGAGCTATCTGCCAATATACGTTTTCGTAATTTATTTTAGGAATCTTTCTTCAGCGCTTAGCTGCTGATGCTAGAGATGCTGTAAAATAAATGCAAAGAGCACTTCTGCAGACTTCAATACTAGCTAGCATCACTCTTACTGAAACAAACACCTAGCTAAAAATACTGGCTTTTAGCCCTAGAACTGTTAGAAAACAAATAAGCAAACAAGTAAAAGCACAGCACTGCCATCAGAACATCAATCACTACCATTTCTGCTAGCACTGTGCTTTGCCCACTGAAGTCATATTATCATAGTATCATCTTATATCACTGAGTAAGGGTGGAACCCATGGAAAAAGCATCTAGTCAAAATACGATAGGTGAAGAGGATGAATAGGGAAGTTAAGGAGTCCAGGCTTTATATTAACTTATCCTACCCATTCTTACATATTTTACATCAACATTAGCCATGAAAGAATAAATAAAAAGATCCCTCTGCACAAAATAGAGTGAAAGAATATTCCACGTTAAATATTCAGTTGTCCACTACTTTTGAAAAATCCAGAAAACAAAAAAGTAATAGCTTTAAAATAATTTGGTCACTTCTAAAGAATCTTCTCATAGACACATAAAAGAACCCATTACTGCTTTAAAGAAATGAAAGTAAATAACATCTGTAAATGACATGAGAGTTTTTTAATCTGTCCATTCATTCCTTATTTTTATAGCGGCACCTTTTTAAACACTCTTAAGATCAAATATTTTATTGTTTGTTCAAAATCTTAGTTGCCATTTACTCAGTTTAATCTTTATAGCAGTTAAATATTACTATTTGTTAAATTCACTTAAGCACATTTTAGGACTCAGACAATGCAAAATAAGCATACACTTCTGCAGTATAATTAAATAGTATCCTTTTTGGCATTGTACTCTTGTACTATTTATGCCATCCATCTGTACTGAAGTGTTCTCGAGTGTATTATCAATCCTTGAATAAACTGAGGAATAAAAGTTATGTAATCATGAGAAGTTAATCAAAAAGAAGTTAACACATCTTAATTTAAAATAATCAAAAATTTAATGTCATTGCTCCAGCTAACTTAAGTAGTGTTAAGCTGTGCTTTGTATCAGATGCAGGCAGATGCAAGAAAATAATCGATCAGTTAATAACATCAACTATCAACACAAAGGTAGTGTTTGGATTAAGCTGTGCTCTCCTACTGTACAATTGTTCTTTACAATTGCTGCAGACACCTGAAACAGACCCCCATGCAGATATACAGACACATACAGAAACTAAAATTTGAGTTGAAGAAATGTATTTTGTAAGTTTTGTTAACACATTTTACCAGAAGCAAGCTGAAACTGGTTCAGTCTGCAGTACCCACAGACTTGACTTCCCAGTGAACAGCTAGAACAAATCTATATATCACTAATAAATGGATTATACGTTCAAAAGCACTTACCAAGCAATATATTTAAAATGGAATGTTATTCCAAAAGCTTTTTTTTTTTTTTTTTTTTTTTTTAATCTAATTGACTAGGGCTTACTAGCAAATCGAATGGATGTCACAAATGGCAAAACAAAAGACAAAAACTACCCAAATTTACAAAAAGGCCTTTCCTTTTCGGAGTAGAGTGGGGGGACAGAGGAAAAGGCAATGTCCTGCGGGATGCTTGCGAAGCAGAGGAAAGCATTACATTTATTATTTTCAACTCAGGGCAAGCTGAAGATTTTTTTTTTCCCCACAGGTATACAAAATATCTTCTAATTCTGGATTCCACAGGTATATAACTACTAATGTTTTGAGTTAAAATGGATTGCCTTTACCCTATCTACATTATACACTTGTCTGAAACTAATTCAAATTGAATTGACATATGTCTATAGACATGAAGTGGAAAACACAGATTTTACAATGTTAATACCTAAATCTATTCCTTAAGTAACAAAAGCAAAAATCACAGACATTTTGGAGGCAAATGCTAAATTCCTATCAACTTCAACACAGCAAGATTTTCAGCTGAAGTTGTTCCTTTTTTGAGTTGCAAATAAAATGATAAAATGCAACTCCAGCCTTTTTTTTTTTTTTTTTTTTACCTCAGACTCATTAATCATCGCAGACTTATTACTTTCATGAGACAATATCTGAATGTGTTGAGCATGGTTGCTCACATACAACGTGAAATTATTAAATGAATAACGATTTCATAATTAAAATGATTAACTGATTTCTGGTGAAGGGATTTAGGGGAAAAAATAAGACAACTTCTCTTGATTGCCATAAACATATTAAAGGATCAGGATCTCTCAGCATTCTTTTTGAAAAGTTTTTTTTTTTTTTTAAATACTTTATAAATTACTCTGCTTCACAGAGATCTCAGATCATGACATGGAGGCTATTCTTTTCTTATCCCAAAAAACAGAAGGTTGGCGTCAGAAGGGGGACAATAATTTTTGTATTGGAAAAGACCTGTGGCTAAGTTTCAGTGGTCTGAGGATGTTACCATGATCCTTCAGCAAATAAAAAATAACTTACAAGATCATATTCTTAGGACAAAAAGACTTTGTATTTTTTGCTTACAAAGAATTGCACAATAACTTAAAAAAATAATTTTGGAAGAATCAGGTACACATAATTGATACTTATGCTGCCACAGCTCGGTCTAACTCGTCTGGCTCAGCTTCCAAATTCTACCTGCTCTCTCCCTCCATGTCTTTTTGCTTCTTCCTCTCCTTTCCGTTAGGATGAAGTACTACTGTCTTGTGATCTCCTTGTGATTACATTATAGGCATCTGTCCTCTTGCGATTACCAAAACTTCAGTAACACTACTCATCAAAACCACCTCCGGCTACAATTCTACAAGCAAGTTTTCATGGGAGAATGAAAATTCACAAGTCCCTGAATAGTTTCCATTTACACTACCTCCCTTGTTGAAAAGTGTGGGCTTATACTGTTTAGCATGGTTGTTGTTAATACTCCATCTTGTGAAAGCAGATTAGTCAGATATAGCATGAAGAGGAAAGGGAAGCTTGCCCCAGGAGTCGTTCTACAAATATAATATTTCATTATGACATGAAATAAGCTATGTATTATATGACATAATATTCATATAATATCAATATTGTATGAAATATACTTATTTCACATAATAATACCCCACAATACTGGCCACAGCTTCTTTCCTGCCATGAAAAAATTGCCTGTGTGTGTGTTTGGCTTCTGCCTATATGGAAGCAATGTCTAGACTTTGACCATTACTTCTGATGATTTGAATCACCTTGTCTGTCATGAGTCAGTTTTATGGGAAAGAGTGTCCATTGCGGAAGGAAAAGCATTTGATCTTTCTATTGCAACAGCTTTACATTTGAGCACAACTTTATCTCCTCAAACTGAGGCTGAAAGTAAGAGTCTGTGCTCTTCTGAGGAAGAAATATGCCTCACACTTAATTTATAAGTATTAAACATTGAAACATGTTGAGTGCTATCCACAGAGAAATGCAGACAAATCCTGAGTCAAAGAGCTCACGTTATAGCTTATTTCCTGTCCAGCTTATTTAGTAGACCCCAACCTTTCGAAGAGCAACAAGGAGAGTAAGCAAATCCCAAGAACTAGCAATACCATAAGCATGCTGTTTGTAGCTTTGGATTTACTTATTTATTGAGGGGATGGAGAGGAATAAATGGAAGAGATAAAGAAGAGAAAGAATTATATTAGTCATAAGCATACCAAAAAACATACATGCATGCATCCTCAAAGTACAGGTACAACATACTTGGCTATAATGTTCATCTAAAGCATATGTTGCTACCAACTCCTGTTAATCCAAAAAAAAAAAAAAAAAAAAAAAAAAAAAAAAAAAGTGTCTCCTGTCCACCTTAAACTGAATTTGGAAAAGACAGAGCCCAGCCGTCAGTAAGCCCAAGTTGACAGTGATGATTAAAATGACTCATATTCCTAAGATGCCCCCCTGGTCTTGTCCCCTGTGAATCTTTTCCAAAATGTCCACATACAGTACACTTGCACCATGGAGAGAGCGGCTGCATTGGCAAGTCTTCACCTATGCAGCATGGAGGTGCACTTTCCCTTTTAATTTTACCCAATGCACAGAGAGAACCACTTCAGCATAACACAAATCCTGAATAATCCATAATTCAAAGTCTCATCAAGGATTAATGATGACTCATGTATTGCTTACATCTTAAAAAAAAATAGAATGAAATCAGTATCACTTTTTTTTTTTCCTCCTTTTTTTTTTTTTGCACTTCAGGGAGCTCAGAAATGCTCACACAGCAAAGTTATTTTATAAGCTCTGAATCCAAAATTACCACAGGCTCTGCTTGATTGTTGGCACTTAGGATGGGGGGAAAAAGGAAAAGAAAGAAAGACACAAAATGGTTGTGTATGTTTTATACCGTTACACTTCTGTTTTCTGTGTTAGAGAATATAATAGTCTCCTTATGCCTTTTTTTTTTTTTTTTGACTCCCATAAAGAAAACCAGGCATAAACACACATACAGAGAGATAGAAATAGAGAAAAAAGCTATTTTCTACCACATTCAAGGGTTAGGAAATACTATAAGTTAGATATCTGCTGCCTTATATATCTCCATATTCTCTATTATCATATTCATCATTTATTTAAGTTTCACTTTTTTTTTCCTGACTCCTTTTCTGTGTAAACTATTGTCCAGCTCATAAGTAAGGCCCAAATCATCTGGCAAGCCACTTGTACTGTGCAATATCAAATGTTTCCCAACATGCTGGAAGAGAAGGCAAAGATGCCTGGCAGACAAAAACACTGCAAAGCTTACATATACATTTACTTGTACGAGAGCTAGTCACTATACTATTTATACTATTTTCTAATGATTCAGATTTTTTAAATTAGAAACTAATACAAGCACAACATATTACTTTAGCTATCTGATGTTCCTTTACAGTACTATTGAATACAACCTCATGTTACTTCAAGTACTTTGTAGCACCAGTTTTACTCATCTATTTTTCCCCAAACTGCACAACAAATCTGACAGAGTAATTTCCTAGAGGCAAAACAATCACACTTTATTTTCATGTTTCTAAATTTCTGCTCTTTAACGTACATCCACAGCTCTCCAATATACAGGACAATGAGTGACTAATATTGACAATTAACTTTTCAAGACCTGAGCACTCTACACCTTTTTAGTTTCATTTCCTTGTCTTTTCAAGCTTCAAAACAGTTTTCAGCTAGTCTGTACCAGTCGATCTAAATACAACATAAAAGCTTGTGACTGCTGAGAAAGGAGAGGCTTTGGAAAGTGCACCCAGAAGTTTGCCAAATAGTCATCTCCTCTTCGTGTGAAGAGTGCAGGCCTTAGGCCTGCACAAATACATAAGTACATCCTCTTGCTTTTAAGAACATAGCAAATTAATTTAGTCTCTTGCTTTCTGGAAACCTGACCTGAAAGACCACGCTTCTGGATTAAAGAACTCATTTATTGTACTTTTTCATTGCAGTTTCTAATCTTCTGATGATTTAGATTAGGATATTGTTCCAAATCGCTCATTCTTCAAGGTTTATCTATTTATTTCTTTTAAGCAAGGGATGGAATTTTCATTGACAGATACCGTCCTAAAACTGCATGACAGTTTTCACACACTCTGGTTGCATAAAACATGGAAAATACACCAAACAACAGGTCTACACAAACCACATGATTACATAACAAATGGAAAAAATTAATCCTCCCACTAGGATAAATATAATACACTACATCATAAATCTAATTTCCAGACAACTTACCTTAAACATGCCAGACCTTGTCAAGGACTAATGTTATGTCATCTATTCATATAATCCTGTTATATGGATTTTTTTTTAATCAACATAATAGCCAATACCTGCATTAATTGCCTGTAAACACACACGTTTCTAAGGGGAAAAACAACCAGAGGGACTATACTGATTTACACTTTATTTTACAGTAGACTGTTTGGAATATTATAGTAAAGTTAGGGATGAGCGGCAATGTCTGAGAAGACTCAGTTCCTTCTCCTCCACTTTGAGCCTTCCTGGTTCTGTTGACATGGGTAGTATGAACTGAACCCACAAAATATCTTAATTTCAAGAGCCAAGAGTTTGTCTAAACAGGAGAATTAAGGAAAGAAATATCTCTGCATTAGTCACCTTTCATGGCTTTCTGTACCTCCCTACATACAGTTCAGTGCACTTTCAAGGTCAGAAATACATATTTATTAAATTCCACTGAGTACTGTATTGATTGGTGGTCCATCATGTTCATGGATACTCGAAAAGTAATTAAACAAGAACTACCAATCATTAATTTCACGTCTCTCACTCCTGCATCCAATTACCACTGAGCCTCTCTGCTTTTATCATGTTTCCTTTCCTTAAGGCCCTCTCAGTTGTTCACAGGCCCTCTCCATGAGGACTCTTGACTAACTCCAGGCTAAAAAGAAAGCACATCAACCCCTGTGCAAAAGCATCAGCTTCTTGGTGTGCTTGTTCCAACCTTCAACACTGTGGTGTTAAAATTATTAGGCAAATTAGGTAGAATTATTACTAATAAACCACCCCCAGAAGATATAGCATAGCGATTCAAGCGAGCAAGGTTGTTCTTTATCCCCAAAATTACTGCTACTCATTTCAACAGGTTGGGGACTATACAAGAGAGCTTGAGTAAGCACAGCTTACTCAACTAAAGCAAGCAGCATTTAGCCCACTGCGCAGTTACAGTAAGAGAAGCATATAATAGCAACCAAAAAACACTCAAAACATCCAAAAAGAGGCAGGGCACACAAGCACATGCTCTTCTTTGGAAGTAAGGGTGGGAGCTACAGTAGCAACATGGGTAACCTGTGGGCAAGGTTGCCAAAAGGCTATCATACCATAGGAGGCACCAAAAGAGGCACGTCGGACAAACCTCCACACAGCCTTCTAGGACTGGAAAAAATCGATGTCTGGCAGCATTTGAAAACAGGATTCCACAAAAAGAGATGGAAAATATATTAAGACCATGGATTCAGTCAAATAAAAGGCCACCAAGATAGGCTGTTACAAGTCAAAAGATGCTTCAAAAAACATCTCTATTCATCCACAGTTCTGCGATAGACAGAACTCAGTACATGTATGTTAAATTACCTTCTTCGCTTGCGCTATGAGACATGGCAACAACAACAATTTCAAATTGTCTGTTAAAGGATGACTAAATCATGTGCCAGGCCTGCACAGATCACACTGCAAAAAGGTGAAAGGACTATTAAGCTGAAAACTAGTTAATGCAGACCTTAGACCTGCCTAACCTGAGCACTGAGCTACTTGAGTTTTTGCCTTGACAGTGTCTGAAATATATTTTGTACCTGCTTCCACCTTGAGTTTTGTAATATGTGATGTACACATAACAGTATAACTAAGGCAAAGTATCAATCCATGGTTTTGTCCTTCATTTCCACTTGGAGATTTATAAACACCTTTCAGAATCTGAAGTTTTTAAGCACCAAATAATTGCCAAACTATGATGCAACCATAATACAGTGAATTTTTTTTAAAGACACTTAATTCCACAACATTTTATCTTTTTAAGATAAGAGTTTAATGCAATTTTACTGAATATGACAGAAGCCTATTACTAAAGCTTTGCCAATTTTAAAGCAATTTATTATAGAGTAGAATCTATATGTCTATCTGTCACATCCTTAGGCACCATATGCATCTTTGGCAACTTCCAGATCATATTTTCCAAGTGCTTAGGTTCCTCTCAGCAAGTATCTAATTCTGTCCCCTTTTTACCTTTTAGTTTCTGTGGTGATTTGTGATGTGGAGGCGTTATTCTGTGCCAGGTACTCACAGGCTGCCAGCAAGCCACAATTCCTTCTGTAAAGCAAGGAGTTCCTCTGATATCTTTTTTTTTTTTTTTAAAAAAAAAAAAAAAAAAAAAAAAAAAAAGGAAGCCATTGCTACTGCCTTCTTTTGTCAGCCCTCACCGATACACACTGTTCTTTACATCCCAGTTTGGTAGAGCATCTTTTCCCAGTTGTTCCACATTTCGTTTGACAAAACAGCCTATCCCTACATTAGAAGTAAATTCAAGTCTTTGCACAGGCAGCCATAAGTCACCAGCTAAAACTGAACAAATTTCACTATGTTTCATTCTAGCAAGAAGTGGGACATGGATGGCATTTCTTTAAATGCTACTCTTTCCTAGTTTGCTTTAGCTTTTCTTCCCTCTGCAGGGCCTAAGCACTCAAGATCTGAACATCTCCTTCCACTTTACTAATTGGTGATTTTTTTATACCCTTTACCATAAAATACAAAAGTTCTTTTTCTTTATATCCATAAACAAAAGCTGATATGAGGTAGAAAGGGGAAAGCAAAAAATGAGAACATTATTCCATCAAAAAAATATTACTATGCATCACTATGAAACAGTAGGCATTTTTTTTTCTTTAAATACATTCAAAGTCTCCTTCCCGACCGAGTATATTTTAAGTTTATATACGCAAACATTACTTATTTGGAAGCTTAGTCAACTTCCCAGCACACCTACACACGAGATAAAAATATCACCTACTTGAATATCTTGATTCCAGACAGCACAATCTTAAACACACGCAGTAAGCTTTCCAGGGAACAGCAGGGAATTTTGACTGTCTGTGTACTAGTCTTCAAACATGGCATTGCTAATACAGGCAACTGTGTTCTTTTGAGTTCAAAAGGTTATTTTCGTTGAAGTTTTGAGCATTCTCTCTGTATTGATGCATTTAAGAGGCCCTTTCCACATGGTAATTTTTCATTCCCAACTGCTCATACATATGGCTTAGCCGCTGGTCTCAACAAATTAGGGAGAGCGCCAAAATATCTGTTTAATTACTCCTACTCAGAGCATCAGTCCAGGATAGGCTACACTAGATCAACAGTAAGTTTCTACTATTCAAACATCCTATATTTTATCTTTCAGTTCTTATGATTTTGTTGCCTAAACATTCCCAGAGGCACTTCAGAGCATTTTCTCCCCTCTTTTATTGGTTTACAGGGGAAAAGAACAAAAAGAATGATGAATAATGACAATATTCATCTTGAAACTGTTTTGGTCCATGACACTCTACCTTTGAAACTCACCAAAATATTTGGAGAAATACCAAGGTAATATAAAATAACAAATAGTAGTTTTTTTAGTGATTTTGCTGTTTTTAAATGAACTCAAGTTACACACCAGAGAAGTTGAAAAAAAATCTCCTTAAGAAAAAAAGTATCGTTTTGATCTCTAATATAAACAGTGATGCTCACAAAACCACTAATATCTGAAACTTAAGTGGACTTTCAGCTACCTTCTTACCATGGGTTGCTAAGTATTTCCATCAAGAATTGTGACATTTGAATCTGAACAAAAATTAATGCTTTCTTTTTATGAGATTATACAGCTAAAGATAACATTTGTGCAGTTATATTCTTCTAGAATTTCTCTAAGTCTTCCTTGCTGTAACTGGATCTTCATGTTCTAACATGGATGTAATTAAGAATTTCTCTCAACTATTTCTCAGTGTACTATATTGTCTTGATTCTTTGCATGACAAAATAGTATTCAGATACACACCCGCTATTATTTGGGCGTATTTTTTTTAAATGAAAACCACTTTTTCTTACATGACTGTTAGCAGATGTTAACATGTCTAATTATAGTGTTACTGCAGCATCGATTTCCCTTGTGCAGCGTTCTTTTCTTAACCGTGCATGGAAGTGGGAAAGATACGCTAGCTATTTCTTCCCCGTACCCTACCATTAAGCATGTTCAGGGGATAAACGAGATCTAATGGAGACCTCAGCATCAAATGAACTCTAGAATCAAAGCTGCTCCTTGTAATCAGATCCGCAATCACATTATCTCTGCCTCTGCCCAGCTCAAATTCACACCAGTCCTGGCGGTCTTGATAAACGTCATATAAATCCCGAGACTGAACAATCTCTATCTTTACTGACAAACAGGAACCTGCCAATGACAAATCTGATTTGTGACTAGGCATTCTTTATGCTATTCCACTATATAGAACAAAATAGCCAAATCATTAATTCTCAAGCATATTTCTTCATTTATGTATATTTCATTGTTCTACCTATATGATGGTTTATTATTATGTCTGGGATGGGACACATGTACTCCCATAACCACTGCTTCCAGCTGACTGGAATCTACGGGCTTTACATCCATGAATAATATAAACCATGTTCTATTTTTACTTAAGGATAATGCAAAGTTTTGCATCAGAAAACATAATCCCATCGCCTATTCATGGTCATAGAGTCTTTCTATTCCATTCAGATGGCTCAGAACATGGAGGTAGCTTATTCTGGGTAGCAGCAATATGGAAATAAAATGAGCAACATTTACTTTGTACTCAATGTACCACAGCCCATTCATTTTCCATAGCGTCCTCTTCGTGAACTGCAAGGTAGGAATGCAGGATGGAGAAAGAAATTCAGTTCCTTTTCTCTAGTGTGACAGAGATCCTGAACCCGCATTGCTGCCTTTTCTAAAGAACTTCAAATTCAAGGGCCCTGGATTATTGCATGCTGAGGCAGGAATGAGGTGATGCAGAGCACCAAGTTCTCACATCCTTCCATCACCTTCCTGCACAGCTTCCCATTGCTTCTACCCTGTGCCCCTTTATATCAGCTCACCTCATCCTCCTTAGAGAGAAGTTGCACGTATAAAGATGATTTTCCAGAAACCTCCAAATTCCACCTCATTGCAAAAGGATAATGTTTTTTAGACGTACTTCAATCAAAGCTACAGACGCAGAAACACCTATGCTTACGTGCCTTATCACCAACACTCCTTATAAATGCAGATTTTGGTAAGGGTGGTCTAGAAGGAATACACTTTACCTTATCCTGAGCATAACTAAACTAGAGTGCAAAAAAGCATAATTCAGATTAGAATTTGACCCTTCATATGGGAATATGTTAGGTTGCCTGCACAATTTTCTATGTCCCCCCCCCCCCCTTTTTTTTTTTTTTTTTTGGAAGATAATGCACTGTGGAGAAAATGGTGAAACTTATTTGGGAATGGGCTTGTTTTCTGGAAGAAAAGTCCAGGCACATGACTACTATTAAACAATTATACTATTAACACTATTAAACAATTTATAAATACTTTAGAAATATTAAAGCACAACCAAGTCCAATAAATATATTCAGATTTAAATTCCTTATAGCTAGTCACACTGGAATAATCAGTTGCTGTCTTAAAAATATATCATGTGCTTCTATGTGCTCTACCTCAAATGGATTGAAATAGAGACTTGTGGACATCCAGCTATAGAATGTTCCCATTCTTTTCACCCTTTTCAGCCCGAGAGCTCGGCAGGCAGTGAGGAAACCACAATTCTAGGTCAGCTGTGAAGCAGGCTGCAAGCCCATTCTGCAAGTGGCTGTGCTGCTCCTAGAGAAGTGGCCACGAGAGGCCATCACTCCCAGAGCCCCGTGACCAGAGCCCGCTGCTCCCAGTGACGCTGCAGGAAGAGATCAAAGTGCGAATCATGGGACCCCGATAAGGGCACGGGGCAGCCCCGCATTCCAGGGACACAGCTTGGGCTGCTCTCATTCCTACCTTGCCGGGCTGCCGCTTTAAAGCCGCTTATCAAAGCGCAGCAGTTTCCTGATAACTTATCACAGCACACTTTCAACATATCCCGCTGCAGTTGCAGTGCCTGAGGTTTGGTATTTTCCACCCTCTGCAGCCAGGTGTAGGTTTACTAGGCAAAGAGATGGGCATCTTCGCCCTCAGGTGCTTGTTGGCTGCAGCCAGTGTTTTGGGTGACACTGAGTCAGGCACGGTTGGCCCAGCCTGTGTGGCCCCATCCCTATGGCAAAAGCACCTTGGAGTTACTGCTAACATACACCAGCAGCTGGGTAGTCCTAAGGGGGAGTAGCATGATAAACATTTCCTCATGGGGCCAAAAGATACAAATCCATATTGCATACAGGACTACACAAATCAAAATTAGGGAAAAAAAAAAAAGAAAAAAAAAAGCAAGCAGATGTGCCCCAAAACACTTACTATACAACTACTGAAGCAAACTGCAAACTTTGACCCTGTTTTTTCCACTTTTCATACACTTCGTGCTAAGCCCTTTCCACAAAGCTGCAGGCAAAGCAGCAGACCTGCACGTGGGCGTCGAGGACATTAGTGACACTGTAGGAGGGAAACAGAGTGCTCTCTGTGGGATGCAGGCCTGCATGCCACAGGGACCAGGGGCAGCCCCGAGGGCACGAGCACGGGATTGGTTCGACGTTCCCTTTTCTGGCAACTTGCACTGTTTGCTTTTGGTTTCCTACTGAAAGCTAGAACAAAACAAAAATAAGTCTCTGAGAAGTTTAAAGAAAACCTTAATTTAAAGACCTGATTGAGATCAATTCACAAACATCTTGCAGTTGAGCAAAAGAGCTTAGAAGGGCATGGGTTTCTTTTGGTAGAGTTTAATTACAATCTGGGATCTGGTGTAACTTGCATTTTCAGCATACATAAGAGAAACCCTCAGCAACTCCTTTGCTATCACTGTGACTCAAATTAATGCAAGGCTAAAGCCCTTTTTATCAACTCCTAGCTCTTCTATGCCAGTTATGTTCACGTCCAGCAACATCAGTTCCACTTTTTCCACCAAAACATCCTCTTAGCATTAGTAAAAGTCATTCATTGATGCAAACTGCAGAGAAAGAGCCAACCCTCTCCATCCAGGTTGAGCTCCTGCCCTCCTGAGAGCACAGCATCAAAGCCCTGGCCCTGCTCCGCATCAGGCTGAGATCTAGAACTTGTAATTACCGCCACTGCAATTTCAAACAGAGCTGTGCTCATCCTACAAGGAATGGATCTTCTGTCTTAATTACAAAGCACCCATAAAATTGTCCCACCACATCCTTAGCCAATGAATCAAATTCTAAATCATATTTTGCTAATTTCTCATATAAATCAGAATACAAATATGCAAAACACGCAAAGTGGAAAGAGCCTTTTTGGCAGGCTCAATTGTTCTTTCTCCTACCAAGAACTCAGATAGCATTTTTAAACCATCCTTTGATATACTTTAAAATGGGTATTTTTTCAATCTATCAACATTTATGGACAAAAATACAAATACAATCAATACAAGTCCAATGCTATTGGACATTATGCATTCAAACAGCCTTAGAAGAGCACATATAGATCACTGTGAAAACAAATGGCACACTGCCAAACTACAGCACAGAGCAGAAGTAGGCCAGTCATCTGCTTAGAAACTGCTGTCATTAAAATCAATGATTAACATGTTGTGGAATATTTTACTTGATTCTAGTTTGAAATATAGAATAACACTGCAGTCCCTGCACAACAAGATGGGATTTAACGCTCCAGGCAAGAAGCTGGTTTGTGCTTTTGTTTTCTTTTGAAAATAGAAATAAGCCACTAAATAACATGCTTTTTAAAAACCTGATAGTAATTCTCACATGGATGCATGTGGTGCATGATTAAAATACAAATTTTAATAACAATAGTTAAGTTTCAAGGAAATTATTTCTGTAATTGTTGCTGTGTGGGCTGGCTTAAGTAGAAAGGTTTTCCTGCTAGTGATGCCATGAAAGACATGGATAAAAATGTAGATTTCATTTCCCCTTTTCATTCAAACTAGTCATTATTTATGCATTCTTAATAACTTTCAGCTTGTCACTACATTTTAAAAAGACACGAGAAAGATCAAAAAGAGAAAATGATGAAGCCTTATGTCACTTCCAGCTCCCTCATTGCCAGCTATTCTGCAAGACCTGAAAGGTGGAATCGTGCTCTGCCTGTAGAGACAGCTGCCATAGAGATGCAAATGAGGGTCACAGGAATTTCCATAAGAGACCAAATTCTTGCTTTGGGCACTGCCCCCCTCACAATAACATCTGAATCGTTGGTGGGAAAACATGATAAAACAAGCAAGTATTTTATACTTACATAAACAAATAAGTATAAAACTCATGAGGAAATGTGAAGAAGTCTGTTCCAGGCAAACTGGACTTCAAAAGGTAACTCCCAGCTCTTCAAGTTTGCCACATAAAATTTATTTTCAGACAGAAAATATAGAAATAGATAAGAAACATAGAAAAGGAAATCTAACCACCAACAATGCATTACATTTTAATATTTTACTTTCGTTTTAGGATGCTGTCAAGCATCCATAGCAAAAGATTATATATACGTTACAAATCTGAAAGTAGTGGCCACCACAAACTGTAAAACTTAGGAGAAAAAACGTTTGGATAATGGGTGAAAGGGATTTAAAAATACAAAAAAAAAAAAATCAGCTCATTGCTGGAAGTGGCTCAACTCTCCTCTTTCATGTAATTTTTAAAACTTGTTGTGCCCTGCATACAACATACTATTTTAGTCTTTATAAAAAGAACATACACATACACAAAAAAAACTCACTGCATTTTTGTAAAGAGTCCTGAAACATATGTTTCTGTACTCTTAGTTGTACAATTTACACGAAGAATTAATGGAATGTCAGTGTGTTTTCTGTATGTATACACCTCCTAAAGTGACATAGGTCTTCTCTCTTTGTACAAACCTTAATTTATTATGGAAACTCGTAGTAAGGGGAAGAGAGAAGAAAACAGAAAACCCAAAGTGCAATAAAGTATAACCTTCCATTCACATATTTTATCTTTAAACACTGTATCTCTATACCTTTGTGACAGGACATAAGCTGCCTACCAACCCAGGCAAAAGAACCTTTGCCCTAAGGAGTTATGTTAGGTAGCCTGAACTGCAGCCTATCAAAACTACCAAATTGTACTACATGAAGTTTCTTCTCTTCCCCATTTTATTGCGCCTTTTGAAGGCCACCCCCCCCCCCTTTTTTTTTTGTTCCTCCTCCTTCCTTGTCCTTCTGAAGGATAAAGCAGTATCTTCTGCAGTGTTGCCCATCTGTGCTTGCCTGCCAGGTGCTGCTCCCAACTCTTTACACTGCATCAGGAGAGTGCCCAGCACAGGAAAACCCCAGACAGGAGTAATGGCAGTTACTTCATCTCTGAAAGACCTACTTATGCAGAGCGCTAGTTTGCTTCCAGGGGAGCAGTGCTGAACATTTGTCATCAGGACATTATATAAAGCATTCCACAGGACTTAGACAAAGGAAGGAAAAAGAAAGAAAAGCTTCAAAGAGCAATGCACTTGCTTTACTAGCACTGTGGCCAGGCTGACACGAATACAGAGGGGCTATTCTCATTAACTAAAAGGTTAATGTGTCTGAAAGAATAGCTTTAAAATTGTCTGCATAAGCAAAGACATCAGTACATGCAACAGCAAAGGACTGAATTAAAGCACCTCAACTGCACTTTCGGAGGGTTTGGAGTGGGGGGAAGCCTTAATACATGTCACTCACCTGAAAAGACATTAGGAAATGTCTCTGTAGAAGCCTGCACCCCTGAGGACTTTCTTGAGTGAGTCAAAGGCACTCTTTCCGGTTGAAACTTCTCTCTGAAGCCCCTGTGCTCCAGGTAGCCGGCAGAGCCCACCTTCTGCGCTAGCTCGCTTTTGTGATCAGATATCTCGTCGGTCCAGTCTGCCGAGCGGCTAAATAAACCCGCCAAACTAGCTGACCTCTGCTTTTTGATTGAGACCTTTTCCTTTTTGTGACAGGACTCCTGCCTCCTTGTGAAAAGCGGGCTCTGGGATGGGGAGGGAGAAGGTGAATGGTTGGGAGAACTCAGTTGCCTAGTTGTGGTTTTGATGTAACAAGGATTAATTAGGTAGGGTTTAAAGCAGCGGGAACCAAGCACCGGGCTGCCTGTTGTCCCCTCCGAGAAGGAAATGCCATTTTTTGTTTCAGTGGATAAGCCATTAAGCAGGTCATCTTGGCTGGCTGATATTGCATGTTTATCTTCCTGAGTCTCAGCAGCATGATTGCGGCCTGCATCCCAAGCACCATCCTCCGTGACCGAACCTTGCAGATCAGTCTGCACATCACTACTTTTAGCCTCAGAAACTGCTCCCGAGGCTGGAAAATGTAGTGCCAAGCCATCTATCTGAGGCCCGTTTTCTACTGCGGCTCCATTTAAATCCTCCTTTAGCTCGCTAGCTACAGCATCCACGCCGTCAGTGAGCTGTTCCTGCTCCTCAATCAATAGCTTGCGCTCCTGGGTTTTAAATAAGCCGTTTCCAGGAGAGGCTGTTCCATTTACCGCCTCTTTCAGTTCACTCTCTTTTGCACAGGAGCCCGGAATGCTTTCCGCAATTTCAGATCCCGCTGGAAGCGCCTCCTCGGTGCCTGGGCTGCTCGCTTTGTCAGCGGGAGCTCCTGAAAGGAACCGTTCAAAATCCAAGGGTGCTGCTTGGGAATTAGCCGTGTGTCGGCCCATTGTTTTGGTGACAAAGTCCTCGGTGCCAATGCTAATTGCCCCCTGCTGCTGCTGCAGCCTAATGGCTTGCTGGATATTGGAAAGCAAATCCTCTTGTTCAGTGGCTGAATGGAAACTGTATATATCTGTGTCGGAGCCAGAGCTGGTCCTTTGTCCATCCTGTGTCTCTGCAGCAACTGGGACGGTTTCATTCCGGATTTCAAAATGTTCAACGTCTGTGTCCGAGAGACCCCCTTCATCTGCAGAGATGCTTATATCGGGAGTTTTGGTCACGATTGAGTGAGTGCTGTCCAGCTCCCCCGGCGGCAAGGCCTGGCTTTCCAAAACATCCTCCCTCGAACTGCTATTCCCATCTTTAGCCTTGGACAGATTTTTTCTGATTCTTAAATTTGAAAATACTGAGGCCCTCGAGTCCGACTTACCTTTCTTCTTACCAGATTCACTTCCTTTTGCATGCTTCCCCAATCCCCTCCTGCTTCCCGTTACCTTCTTTGTGCCATCTGTATCCTTGGGCCCAGAGACATCCTCTCCTCCATCATGCACATCACCTGCGTTCTTCTTTAGCTTCCCATCTTGATTCCCCATGATTTTCCGCAGCACACCACCTTCGGAAATCAAGCCATGCTCCCAGATTTCCTCCTCTCGGCCTGCCGGCGAGATCCCCCCTAGCGATGGTGCGGGTTTGTTTTCAGGCGGTGGTGATGCAGGCGCAGCGAACGCTCGCCGAGCCTCTCTCCCATCTGCTAGAGCCGCCTTTTTGCATAATGTGCAGCTTGCGCCGGGCTCCGCTGGGACATGCTCAGTGCAGCACTGCGAGCTGCAGACAGCTCCTTCCAATGGCTGCTCCGCGCCGAGCCGCCGGCTTGCGGGGCTCCGGCTGCGCTCCTGCTTCTTCAGGAAAGACTCCGTGAAGAGCGTTTCCTTTATAAAAGTGACTTCTTTCTCCACGGTTTTAATTGCCTGCATGGCAAGCTCAGTTTGCTGACCTATTCATTTATAATTTCAGGACTTCAGTGTTTGAGTTCCTGGAAGAGAGAGTGGGTGGGGGGGTGGAAAAAAAGTTAAAGAAAGGTACCATAATTATGCTGCAGTTGTTCGCATACATAAACTAGTAACTTTGGAAAGAAAAATATTATGCTGCTTTAATAGTTTACAAGGTGCTTAAGGACATGTTGCTTTGACAGATTACACTGTACCTCAGGCGTTTCGTGTGTTTGCTTTCTAAAGGCCACCAAGACATGATACATAATTTTAAAAGGCAAATCATTCAGCAAGTAGATAGAAGAGGGATAAAAAACAAAGACCTTTCTCCACAGTTTTAAAGTCATACTCAAAATTCAATGCATTATGGTAATTATACTACAAAAAAAAAAAAAAAAAAACCCTCCCACAATTTGTATTCTGAGAAGGTACCTCTGCTATTATTCCCAGGAGATTCAACTCATCAATATTAAAACACATCGCCATTGTTTTCATTGATAGGAACATCTGGCATGAAACAAGACGAAACAAAAACACACAAAAATAGCACTATTCAAATGCAGCTAAAGAATAGGATGTGAGTAAAGTACTCCTCTGCCTCACTCAAAATATTTAATAATGGATGTAAACTCTGCTGCTTGATAACTGTCTTGGAAACTTATGAAACAGTTTTAATCAGTTACTTATTTTCCTTCATTTTTGATTTATAGGTATGAACACCCGTATTTCATAAAATACTTTTCCTGAACTTCCAAAAAAGTATCCCCTTCTCCCTCTAAAATTCAAATTTAAAATATTTGAAATAACTGGGAACACCTGCATAAGAATATTGATTTGCCAAATGGGATCATTTCACTGGTCCCATATCTTATTTTTGACTCCAACCCGAAAAAGTATCTGAGTAGATTTCTGTTTATGAGTTATAATACTTAAAGATCATCTGGTCTATCTGCTTCAACTCCTGTGAAGGTGTTTAGGTGAGGTTCTTTAGCAGCTTCCCTTTCATCAAAGATCACTTAGAAAAACACACCAATCCAGGAAATACAGCTTGTTCGTCTACCTAGTTATTAATTTTGGTATCTCTTTCTTCCTATCAGCAATTTCATTTTAATTCCCTCTACCTTCATTTACATTAAAATAGGAGGGGAAAAAAAAAATCAACCATTCAAACTTTAAAAAATACCCAGAGACACCACCTCCCCTTTCCACTCCTTACACACACTGTTTAGCATTTTTACAAATCTGGGCTGCAGTCACTATTGAATAGTTGCCATTAAGTGAGAGGGAAAAAAACCCCACCAGCGGTAGCCTTGGTTCAGTGATTGCTCCAAGGTAAGCCATGTCCCGAGCAGGCTGTGGCTCAGCCACCAGAGGCTTCCCACCTGCTAGAGTTCCATGTGTTCAACAGACCAAGTTACTTGATGCAGGTATATATTCAGTGTTTTTTCCAGTTCTAACTAGAATCTTATGAAGGGTTCAACTGCATTTTGTTTTCATTTTATAAATAATTTATAAAAATACTAGCACAAAAACTGCAAGAGCATGTTATACTATTTTGCTTCTCGACTCCTTTCCTACTCTTGCAGATTATTACTGAACTACCTGTAGCTCCCAACAAAGTGTAAAGGTAAAATCTACCAGCAAATTAATATAGTGCTGACGTAATGTAAAGGTTCTGTTGACTGAATATATAAGAAAAATGTGGAAATGGTGTGACTTCCTAAAACATTCTCCCTTCCTTCCTTTTCTGTAAACACTTTCACAGTGCAGCATTTGTACTGCAAAACAAAAACCAAGTCAACTGCAAAGCTGGGGTAATAAGAGAGAAAAATTAAAGAACAATTTGCCTTTTTTTAAAATTACAAATTACAAAATTATAGTGATTTAAATTATTTACCTATAATGTATATTTCCTAGAAGTTTTATACAATATATCCCAATTAATGAATTCTTCAATATGCTATGCAAATGGATAAGCATGGCAATTCACTGAATAAGCTACTCAGATAGCTATTCAGTTTCTCACTCTTCAATACTAAAATAAAAAACCACCACAACAACAAATATATATATATATATATAAAAGAAAAAAAAAAAAACATTTTCTGGGGAATCCCTCTGAATGTGGTATCCTAAGAAAGCAGAGATTCTGGCTACTAATTTTTCATCTTTAGAGGGAAGTAGTGTCATTGTAACAGCACTACTTATATAAGAATAGTTATACATGAGGACAGAAGATCAAATAATTTACTGTTTCTTCCACATAAGGCACAGAAAATGTGTTAAAAGTGGGCATGGGACATCAGTTACTCCCAAGACTCCAAAGCAGGTATTAGAGGACAATACTCTCAAACAACACTTGCTGATAAGTTCATAGCGTAATATTAATCACACAACATTTTTTTAAAAAAATCTTAATTGTACTTGTACTTTTAATTATTTAAAATATATTTTTTAAAATTACTTTTAATTACTTTTAAAGAGTAAATGCTTAAAAATACTTGTACTTTTAATTATTTTTAAAAGTTCATTGTACCTCATTCATTCTTAAGTTCATTCTTAATGGTCTTTTAGATTCTGAAGAAAAACATGATGTTACAAGACAGCAGAACCCAGAAGATTTTTTTCAGCAGTATAAACTGCATTTGAAAAACTCAGGACCACTTTAACATTCTATACCCCAAAAATAATAATAAAAAACTCATAGAAATTATTTATGAAGAAGAAGTACTTTCAGTGCTAAGAAGGATATTTCATTTTAAGCAGAGCCATAACTTGTTATTGCAGACCACCAACAAGCTCAAGTCAGTCACAGATCCTCCCTCCCTCCCTTCCTCCCCTAAGATTTTAAGCAGCTGCTCACAAGTACAGAGAAGAGATTATAAGCTCCATTCTGGGACATGCCTCATTTCCAAGGCTCTTGCAAAGTTTAGGTGACATTAGTAGCAAAATGCAGCTTAAAACTCACTTTTGGAGATGCCCTTTTCCTTGCCCTCTGAGTTTAACTTTCACTCAATGGTCCCTCTTTCAGGAGGGCAAACCATTGCCACATTCAGCCAGCACCCAACCCTGCCTCTCAGGGAGGCCGTGCTCCTGCTGGGAAGAGGAAGGGCTGTGGCAGCCTCATTTCCCCCACCTGAAGGCACCAGCTGAGCCAAGACCAGGTAAACCTTGAGAAGGAGAAGGAAAGGAACAGTGTTTCTCCTGTCCTTCACACTCTGGTCCAAAGGATTGCCCAAATTTTGGCACTTCTGACCTGGGCAAAGCTGGGAGAGCCCATGGTGGGAGTGCTGCATTTCCTTAGGATACAAACCCAGCCACCTTGGCAGCTTTCAGGCTTTACCACAGGTTATTCACTGCCACATTCCATTTGATTAACTTTTACAATGGTTATCCCAGTGAGGCAATGGTAATCATGTATATGGTGGCTCGAGCACTTGCTGCTATTGCAGGCCCAGCATGGTGCACCTGCGTTTGTTGGGCTCTGATCTACAGTAACATTGGGGCAAGGTTAAGGAAAAATTCCCAGAGGAGAGAAACCGTGGAAGGCTGGGGCACCGGGTGGCCATGAGGAGAAGGAGAGCAGGACGCCCCTGCTGCAGGCACCCTGCAACGAGTCCTGTGTGGCTCAGAGGCTCCCCACACATAGGTTTGGGCGGGAGGGTAAAGGCATGTTGATTAACAGCGTATTTGAAGGTATAGTGGTGGTACCTTAGTGACTGGGCACTGTAATCCAGACGGTGTAAGGAGCAGCTGTTCAAGCAGACACTCCCTGCCAGCCACATGTCACCAAGGCTGCACTTTCAACAGCATGTTAAGCTTGCATTTTACTGGGCATGAGAGAGGCCACACTCTCTGTTACTCTAGTTGAATTTCTATCCAGAGGCCCTGGGAAGCTTCACCAGGCCACCAACCTAACTTAAGATAATCTCCAACCCAGCTTTGCATTTCAATCCCCTCAGAAGCAGCAGGAGCTGTGTGGCAGTGATGCTGCTTGTCCCCCCTACTCAGGCCTGGGCAGCCTCTACCACATCTGACTGTGGCAGCAGCAGGAGACAGGTCCACCAGGGAGATCTTGTCCCACCTTGAAGCCTTCTGGAGCAGTCATAGCCCCAGAAGGTCTTAACTTCCTGCTAAAGATGCTCTTACATTTCCAGAGCAGCATTCAGTACTAGGGCAGGTGAAAACCATTGCCTCCTCTCATGTTCTATAGACTTGTCTCTTATGACATGATGAGCTCTAGTGGTCTCCCTTTTCCTATTGTCATAGAGAAAGCTAAAAAGAACCCAATGATTAGGGGGAAAAAAAAACAAACAAAACAAAACAAAAAACACAGCTCCAGCAGTATGCAGTTGGTCCTGTGTTGGCAGGAATGTAACTTAGTTTCTAGTGGATATGAGATTCTGCTATTTTTTTATTGCTTATCTGAGGAGTATGAGATCATGCCTCATTATACTGTGTTTATTTTGCCCAGGGGCCATCCAGCTTCTGAGAAACGTTTTTTTTTTAACCTATTGAAAGACAGTTCCTCCTATAAGACTTTTGAACCTAACCAGCAGTGATCAAATAAGAAGAGTTTGGCTTGCTAAGGTGATTTAATTAAGTATAAGAGAAAATGACAACTAGGTTTTTCAGATGCCTGTGTTCCACAGTTCTTAACTCCTCCTGCATTTCCCCATCTAGTGAGAACTAACATTTGAAGTTAACATATCCGAAGAGGCAGGTTCTCCAGCAATGCAATCTTTGCCAACTAATATGCTGCAGCATCCCCCCATGGTTACAAGCTGTGGTTATAAGCCAAAAATCTTTGTGAAGCATTTAACCTCCTGAATTTCTCACCTAAATGCAGCAATACATTTATTCATTATGAAACAGTGCTTTTTTGTTTAAAAACATGATCATGAACATAACAAAACAACCCCAATTTTTTTTCGTTTCCTCCCGTTTTTTCCCCATATCCCTACTGCGGGTTTATTGCAAAATAGACTTTTCAGTATAAGAGCTGCAAATATACAAGAGCTTCCATAGTTAGCAATACAGAATGGGTTTGCTAAACAGCTGCACACAAAACCCTGCCAGCATTCCAGAGATGTATGCATTGTAGGTCAGGGTCAGGCCACAGAAACGCTCTCTGAAAATACAGGCTTTTTCAGCTACTGCAGCCTGAGACTCCTGTACTTGAAGCACAGGTTGCTATGCTAGTATGGCAACCAGCGTAGTACAATAATGAACTGTGAGAGTCTGCATTGTTCCCTCATGTTGCAGTGTAAAATATAAGTGATCTTATGCCACAGGCCACAGATTTCCTTGCAGAAAGTTAATTTCATACAAATTTTATTTCAAATACAGTTACCAAGCAGTTGTTCGCTAATATCTGTTCTTGTTTGATAACATAATCTGCAGATATGTAACCAATATTTTTTTTCCATGGTGCAGTTTATGCTGGGTTGCATTTAGTTAGCTTTGCGTAGAAGACAGTTTCTGCAATTTAAACCACTGTACAATACAATAAAAAAATGAGGGTAAGAATCCGAGTTACAAATCTGTTCTTCTTTTTTTTTTTTTTTTCCATGGGAGCGAAATCTGTGCCCTAGCAGTGTTTCTTCAGTCCTCTTTGTAACTTTTGAACACAGTAGAAAACTTCAAATTTTTAAGAAGATCATTAAATTACTGCAGAATTCACAAGCATACAGAATCAGTATTAGGTAGAAGAGAAGAAAGATAAGCAGAACTAACTGTCTCAGTTTGTTGATGAAACAGGATTCACGTAGTTTAAGACTACCCACCACCACAAGCATTTCATAGGGAAGAATGAGTAGAGCAGAAGAGAAAGAGATTTGTTGTACTAGAGTGTAGAGAAGGGAACAAAGAATACAAATCTGTAGGAAACCAGGCCTCCTCATTTTCATTCCTTAGAGGAGAACATACATTCTCTGTTACATCAAGCAGAAAATTAAGTATTGTCTTTTTGGTTTTGTTGGACTACTCCCATGGCACTTAAATGGCAGGGTTGAAAAATGTGGACTTTGATCATATCAGTGGACCTTTCTGCCTGCAGAGAATCCAAAATGCTATGAAACAATGGTAAAATCTGAGCCTTGTCCTCTTCTGCAGGATACCAGGGATTGATTTAAGCACTTAGGACTGTTCTATCTTTTCTTTAATAAGTATCTACTAATCTGAAATAAAAGTACACAGTCTTTTTTTTCTTTTTTTCCTCCTGAGATTCTTCTTTGTATTTTTAAATATTTCAATCAATGACATGGTTTATTCTAAAATTATGGGTTTATCATGTATTGTTCTAAAATGATTTATTTCATAAATGTTTTTACCCTCTTCTTTATGCATCAGCCCTTATTCTATGGCACACACATGCGTTTATGCATGCACATGTACTTATGGAATTTGGGTCAAATAAAAAGGGAAATTATTGATCAGCGTTCAGCTATGTTTCAAATACCAAAACTCTGTCTACTGTCACAAAGTCTTTCCTCTAGAAAAAAACAATAATTGGGTAAGAATGCTTTGTAATCCATCTGGGGAAGTTTACAAAATGGGGTGGTTTTGAAGATAAGAGCTTCAGTGAAGATCTTACCTGTTTGAAGATAAGACAGTTTTGTTCAAATTCGTGGCAGTTGCTCACATATATTTAGTAAATAGAATGCTTTTTTTCCATAATAAGAATTTGGAAATCTCTTCCGTAGTTCTTGGTTTCCATCAGTATGTAACATTAGCAAGCTAAATAGCACTTATACCAGTGCATTGAAGTGAACAGGAAAATGCAAATGTCCCCATCTGTTTAAGAGTCTTAGGATAAAGGCCTTTGTAGCTGGAGTGAAAAAAACGGTGCTAAAACTAAAATTGTAAACCAGCTTCCAATGCAGTGAAAGATAAGCTCTAAGAAGGAGAAAAAAGACAGCTGCTCCAAAAAAAAACATAAATAAAGCTTAAGCAGTATATATCACATATAACAATGTCTGTTTTTACTTCCTCTTATTGTGATTCTGTGCTGTTGTAACATGTTGAACAGCATAACTGATCCGTACAAGGATTCATGACTTGCTTTCAGATATCTGCATTTATTTTGCTCGGTAGTACAGCTAAAAGCAAGAGTAACAACAGTTCATCTCTTAAACAGAGATCAGCAGAAGCTGCTTCAGAGAAGAGCATAGATAGTTGCACAGTAAAGAGTATTGTCCACTTCAGGGATTAGTTGGTTGAGTTGTTGCCCCTCCTCGGCAAAATCTTGGCTTGTATATACAAGCCCCAATACTTTTGTTTTAGGACTTCATGTTTTTTTTTTTTTTTTTTTTTTTTTTTTGTAATAGAGGACCAGGGAAGCACAAGGAATTTATGTAAGAATTCTAGGCCTTGAAGTCTATTCTTTCTGGATTTCCTATATACTTTTCAGAGAAAAAAAATGGCTGTAAAGCTATTTAGAGCACCTAAAAATAATTTCCTGTATTGAATCATTTCTACAACGACTAGTTCTTTCCACTGAGTTCCCATACATAGGACCCAGACAACTTTATAAACATCCCTCTAGGTATCCCAGAGCTGTATTTTGTGATTGGTGCAGTTCATTTTATCTGTGTTCAACTAGTCTGATATTTGCCTGCTCTGTTAACTGCAGTGTAGTAAAACAGCTGGATTGAGGGCCAGCAGTATTTAGTCAGCCACAGCATCACAGAGCTTAGGCTGAGCTACAAATCCGTCCAAGAGTTATGGTAAATGCAGTACTTGCTAATGTGCAAAAAGTCCTGGCTGCCTGATTAGATTGAGGCACTTCAGATAGCGCTTGTCTACACTAAGTGTGACTGCTGTGTGCATGTAAACTACAAGGAGTTCAACGCATAACTTATATTTTATGTGCTTGGCTAGTGCTTAGTACTGCAGACCCAAAGCTTTATTAGCACAGTGAGTTTCCACTGGTTTTGCAGTTAACTTGGCTTTCCTGTCGTCAGCCAGATATCTCTCATAATAAGCTGAGTTCTGAAGCTGATTGTCCTCTATAAAGCAAATACACTGCAGAGAACAGCTGGCAGTCAATTTGATCAGAGAATGACAAAACAATAATAGTGCAGTTGATTTATCTGGCTGTCCAGGTAAGATTCAGGAAATACAACTAGGACAGTGATGTTTTAGTATTTAAAATATATATATATATATGCCATACATAAAGGCCACCACTCAAGTATAGCTTTTACACGGTTAAATGTTGCAGCTAGCATCATCCACTTGGGGAATGAAAATCCCTTCTCAAGAATAATAGCAATTTAAATTTTGCCAGATGACTGTTCCTGCTCAATATATCCACTGCCAATCTCTCCTATTCTTAGTGCTCAGCTTCTCAGCTTCTTTCTCAGGTTCGAAATATCAAAAGGTACAGATTGGATGGACATCAACTGTGCTACCACATTTCTTGTTCTGAACAACTCTTATTCAAATATACCTATATATTTATCTCCCTCATTGCATCTAAGAACCTTCGGTATGATATCTCTCATACGTGATTTCTTCAAGGTCATCTGCAGCCCAGAAACGTTCTCAGAATGAGAATTGCTTTTAGCTGCAAAAGGGCACATCTTCTGCTGTGTCTGTTTTTCTTCATTCAGTTGTTTGAGCCTGCTGATGGTTTGTCACCACATCACTCCCAAGACTTTTTGCTTTCCATCCAAGATCATCTTCACTGTAATGAGATTCATATCTGTGACTATGGTGGAAGATGGTTATTTCCAGTGATGAGCAAGAACACACAGGTGTACACATCGCTTTTTCTCACCAAACACTGTTCTCAAGGCATACAGTGACATTACAGGTTTTTAACTTGGAATTTATCATTTCTCTTGCTTCTCACTCTTGTATCCTCGTGAATCTTTAATGACAATGTCTTTCAAACACTGCCAAGATGTCTGTGAGAAAGACACTATATAAATAATTATATAGAATGCATAATTGTATAAAGGACATTTTATCTGTAATTCTCACACAACTTGTTTTAGCAACTGATTGCTTTCACTTTTGCAGGAACCCAGATTTAGGTTCTGTTCTGGGTTACAATCCAAACAGCGCTGATCAAAAACAGAAAGGAAAGAATTAAATATTTGTCTTCCTACCTTTTTCCAGACAGTTTCCACTGAGAAAACATGTAGAAATGAGATTAAAAACAAGTGCATTTAACTACCAGCTTCCATTCTGAGAAAGAATGGCAAACACTTTGGAGAGTTACAATTCAGACAGCGCTTGCCTCATGTCTCAAGGTCTTAATTTCTCCTAAAACATTTTAGTTTAAAATGTCACAGCATACAGCACTTTAGGAAATTAGTTATGGAACCTGAAGCAATACCAAAGCATTGATTTATGCAACAGTTGGCAAGAAAACTTTCCAGCAAATGTTTTATTATGCTCTGTCCCCACCCTTGCCAATGTTATCATATTAAGAGCTTACATAAAGTTATTTAGAAAATAGGGCCCTTTCAAACATCCAAGCTGGTTAGCCTCTCATTTATCAAATGACATGAGATGTGTCATTCTTATTTCCAGTAAACAGGATTGGGATCCTCAGCAGCAGTCTCAGCTTGTCTTGGTCTTCTATGAACTGGCAAGACAGCAACACATCTTTTTTGTATATGTGTACAAAGCCCTGTGAGGAGTTACCTTTCTGTTTTGTCCAATCTGTACTCAGCACGAAGGAAGAAACATCACCAAGGTGGAACAAGGGAAATAAGATTAAATGTTCAATTAAAAAAATTATTAATGTCTTCTCTGAGCCATCTTAGTCTTACATAGGACCTTATGCCTAAGTGTTATGGCAGTCTAAAGTAACAGAAAATGTGCTTTAAACAGGGTATTCACACTATCATCTGGCACTTTGTTATTTGTTTTTGTACCAAGAATCCAGATTAATGCATGTCCTAGTCCTTTAAAAACAAAAACAAAACCCTGCACTTTGACTTATGGTTCCTTAAGCATTCTGGTGCTGAATTTTGGGGTGTTCTAGATATCATGTTAGCAGCATTTTGCATGTTAGCAGCATTTTGCACACTTAATGACATGTCAACGAAACCTCAAACATGTTATACCAAACACTGAGCAAAATGCTACAAGCCTAGTGTCCCTACCCCAGAACAATTACAGTGTGAGTAGACTCACATGAATAACCTCATTAACTCAATTACATCCGTTCACTTATCCCTGCCATTCATTGCTTTTGTTTTTGCACCGCAGTACAGCAAAGGGGCATTTGATGGATGAGTATCAGTAATTATTAGCCTTCCAGAAATGATAAGTTTGAGAAAGACTTTTGACTTGGAAAGGACAGCCTGGTTTTGTAAAATGTGGTGGTCAGTTCATGCATGAAGAAATGCACAAGTACCTATAAAGGAAAGAGTACTAAATCTAGCAGAACTGCTAAAACAAAGGGCAGTAAGGAACAGAAAGGTTCAGGAGGGCGTATGTTTCATTGGCATGGATGGATCAATCATAATGTAGTGTTACAAAGGAGCAAAGGAAAGTATAGGACGAATTAGGGAAGGAAGATGAAAAGCAGCAGTCATTAAGCAGACATTAAGCCTTGATCTATAGCAAGGTGTCAATATGCACTAAACACTCTACAAACACTGCAGAAGAGAAAGTTTTTTTTTTTACCCTGGGAATTGTGTAATAAAGCTTACAGATGAGCAATGATAAGCAATATTAGAAGATGCACTTGTTTTTGTTTTGTCAGAAAAATATCTCATATGAGATCAAGAAACTAGGAGGAAAAGGTCTGATAGAATGGGTACACACAATTCATCCTGCTTTTATCCATTCTAGTTCACAGAATTTGCCATTACTCACTCTATTGCAGACTGTTCGCGATGTTATTTTTTTTTTCTTCCAGCATCATATGCACATTTAAACACAGGCAGACTTCTTTCATCCTCTTCAACTCAAAGCTAAACTGCAATACCACAGGTGCCATAGCAGGGTTCTAGGCAGCCCAGTGTTTCTGTGTGAAGTACTGCATTATTGCCAGCCTGGCATTTCTGCTCTGAGGTGAAAGAACAGCTGTATCCCAGGCAGGAAATCCAAGGGCTTTGCACTAAACCATGATTCTCAAGGTGGTTCCCACAGGCAGGAATAGGTCAATTGGAAATAGCTATGAGTAAACATCTGTTTGGTACTTTGCAGGGTCTAAGATTCTCCTGAAAACCCAAGTGCCAGATGATTCAGCTTTCCATAGCACTTTTTAAATACATATTTTTATTCCAACAGAAATTGAGGGATTCTTGAGCTTTCCAGCTGTTCCAAAAATCCTTCTAGGCACAGTTACTGTTCCTTAAATTGACATCATCTCGAATCATTTTTTTTTTAATAATGCTGTTTTTGTTATTAGCTAAACCCCCAAATTGCCCGGAAGATTTCAGAGAGCCCTTAAGGAAAATCTACACAAATGTTTCCTTTATTACAAATATACTCGCATTTTCACATAGCTGGTTTGTTCCTACCAATAGGGTCTGCTCCAGCTGTGTCCTAGAACTCTTGATACTCCAGTTGGTGCAGCTTGAGATGAATAGCTCATGCCCCCTGATTTCAGAGGAAGATATAAGGAGAAGAGACAGAATACCTTGTTTGTGACCTAAAAAACTGTTCTTTACACAAAAAAAAAAGAAAAAAAAGCTTGTCTTTGAAAGACGATATTACTTTAAAATTCCTTTAGTTATTGTGTATATTGTGTACTATTCATACTCTTAGAGGATTATTCTTCATTCCATATTCTGTTTTGGTCCTAAGATGAAAACAGGTGCAAAGTAAAGAGTTCCTTGAAATATAATGATAAAGGCAATTTTTAGACAACATTGTTTTAAACTCTTCATGAGAAGCCTTGTCTGTGTAAACTATAGTACTACAGAGTATAACATTTAAGAAATAATTACAGTGGCAAAGGCTCTGGTTGTTGCACAAAGCACAGAAGTTTCCAGTTCAGAATTTAATAAAGTACTGGAGACAAACTGCTTCCGCACAATGAAACCCAGGGTTCAGATGTGCAGACATCATTGCGGGGAATTTAGCTTTAGAAAGAATTGAAATTCTGAGCACATACACATTTGTTGATTTCAAGTGGAACAAAGAATTCTCTTATGCTGCAAAATGCAATAAATACTTGACCCAGGTCGGTAGGAGGTATATGTACAAACTTTCTACAAAAATTATAATGGGGGTCCCAGTTCAATATAGCGTCAAAAGCTGCTGATTTTAAGGGAATTTTTAAATTGTTATTTAATGACTAAAACAGAGATAGAGATATAACAGAAGGCACATAGACACCGAAAAATTAAGCAACTAGTCACAAGACTTTCAGAAACATCTACAGTGATTTCTCACTATTCAATTGTATTAGTTATCTATGACATCCTGATTTCTGCTTTAAAGAAGTATTTGTTTAATGACTACGTGGAACTGCATTCAAGCTAACTTTCTTCTGTTATAATGATTTCTTAGTAAAACCTCAAATATAGGATGCTTCTGAGTTCTTTTGCCTTCCTGAGCAACGCTAGTTTCTACGGGCACACAGACATAACTGGACTATCGCATACTAGCTATATCAACAGTTTATGGGTTTTGCACACACTTCAGACTGTTTCTGCTGCAAGAAGATGTATCTACAGAAATTGGGTTCATATTGTTACCTCATTTGTCATCCCAAGCCAGATAAGATGACTTGACATAATAAACCACCTACTTTGCTGGATATTTTTACATGCTAAGGGTTAGTTTCTTGTCTTGAGTAAGATTACCCCCATCGACATCATTAGGCAACTCATAACTCAGGGAGATCAGTTGCAGATCTTGGAAGATTGAGTATGAGCTGCCCTAACACCTCATTACCCACTATTTATTTAAAAAAATCATTAGTGTTCCCTCCCTCCCCACTGAGGATCTGTATTTAAAATCAAAATCCACACTAAACCATGCTAGAACAAACACAAATTGTTTGACACTGTATCAAGTGTATTTTTGGAAACGTAATACAACTCTCCTTTGTTGGATGAACTGAACATGTAATGTGCTTGGTTTGCCCCTACCATCTCTTCTTAAGACATGCAGAGTGCCTTACTTCCTAAAGAAAACAAAACAACAACAAAACACAGAACACCACCAACAAAACAAGAACAAGAACAGGAGTGCCTCCACTCAGGCAGGTAGCCTGTTAGTCAAGGGCTATGTAGGCAGCCTGGTGCCCCTGCCCTGTAGTGGCACAGGAACAACACAAACGCTGCCTTGCAACTACAATGGTGCCACAGCACAGCTAGTTCCCTGTTCTGCCCCTCTCTCCTACAGGAAAAGCCCATATTGTAAGCATAAATGGAAGAAAAAGGAAGGAGAATAAAGTATACAGAACTGCAGTTCTCTCTCTCTCTCTTTTTTTTTTCTTTTTCAACAAAAACAAGTAGGAAAGAGCTTTCTTTTGTGGACTGGGAACTTCACAGGCAGCTAGGGATTTGGTTTTGCATTTCCTGGTATGTTTTAAAACCTTGCAATTTCTCTGAAAGTGTGCGCATGTGTCAACGTGTTATGTCTGAAATATATTTAGCTACACTAACACATTTGGAGGTGAAATACAGGCGTGTGTCTGCCACTGCTACTAGTACAGACATCCCTGACTAGTACAGATCTCTGATGCCATCCCTACGACATGCCAAACAAGGCCTATTCACATATAGGTAAATTTCAATTAATCTCTTTCTTCCTTGCTATAAATACTCCATTGCTGTATCAATACCTTATGCACAGCTGTTTACTGCATGGCATTCATTTTACTTAGAGAGTGGAAAACTCTTGAAAAATATAAAGGCATTCAGAATTGCTCTCTAGGGTGGCTATAAGCTAAAGCCCCAAATTTAACCTTCTTTCCTGTGAGATAATTCCAATATAAACCCAGGAGAATTTCAATACTGCCAGCAATTTGCGAGTTAGCCTTATGTCCAAAATCGTCATTTAGCAGCACATCCTGTTTTTCCTCAGCCATTAGAGCATTTCTAAAACATATACTTTTAATAAAAATAATTATAGTAAAAATCTCTTTTTCCTCAGCTGTTAGAGCATTTCTAAAATGGATACTTTTAATAAAAATAATTATAATAAAAAAGTTATAATAAAATCTTACCTTATTTTCTACCAACTGCTCTGAAGTGTGCTCAGCAACTTTTACTTGTGTTGAATAGTTAATTTTCATACAGACTACAATTATATGAGAGTCAGTGTGTCTGTTTTTTTTTTTTTTTCTTTTTTTTTTTGTGCTCTGGGCATCATTTTCAGTCACATGAACTGGGAACAGCTTGATTCAGATGTTACCAACCACTGACATTTGCAGGAACGTTGTTTAAATAGTATCAAACATGCCTTGAGGAATTTCAGCACAGAAAAGGCTTCTCACAAAAGTTATTGAAAATAAGGTATGCATGTTATTTGGTAGCATGCATGGTAATATGATATGTAGCTTTATGGTACACTACAGAGCAACCCAGATAGATAGAACTAAATTCAATCCTGACTTTCATGTCTTTGCAACTTCACTGCAGTAAGATTTGTGTGCCAGTCAAGGAAGAATCTTACTTTTTATATTTTCAATGAATGCAGGAATTTGTGAAATTAAGTGGAAAGAATTTTGCCTTTTGGATACAAAAATGATAAATTAGAATAAATCTGCAACTGGCACCTAAAGTTACAGTAAATTCCATTCTCTTTTATAATTTATTTATTTATTTTTTCAATATCATATGAGAATTTGTTTTTGCTGTCCTTATTCCAGAATATATATATGTAAGCGGTTTACATTTCACAAGACTGCAGTAATGGAGAAGATACATCCCTAATCTACTACAGGAGAAGAATCCTGCCAGATATTTAACTCTTCTCTGTGTAAAGTGAAATTGCATGAACTATTTTAACCTTTCCACATTCATTTGTGCATTCTGAGACCTTTTAAAACAGGAAAAAAAAAAAAAAAAAAAAAAAAAAAGACAACCTCATGAAACCTATTTAAAAGCATCCAAATTATTTGCCTCCTGAGGCAAGCGAAAGACAAAAATGTGACAATTCAAACCAAATTAACCCAACTAAACCTGGATAGATTGAAGCAATCCATGCACATACCTTTTAAACCTCTGCACTATCCTGGGAGCAGAACACTGTGGGTACAGGGAAGGGGCTTTGCTGAGGTGAGACAGGAAAAAAGGAAGGAGTATGTTTCTTTCTTCTTTCCCCATTAAAGCATGGTTCCCACAGGACTTTCATCTTCAGTTAGGGAGGTGACCAAAGGACAAGCAGGCCAAATTTGTGTGCTGCGCACGAGATACAGAGCTTGGTAGATATGCAGTGGCAATGAGCAGTCATTCTAACACAGTTATTGAGTATTTGCAGTCTAATGAATGCTTTGTAAGCATGCATCCACATTTTGTGAATGTTTTATTCCATGATTATGGAAAGGTCATCTATACACATTAAGTCCATCCAACATTTTTCAGAAAATCCAAAACAAGAGTGTGATTTATCCAAATAAATTAGAACAAGACACAGGCTTCCCATATGCTGCTTATAGGAAACCTGCCAAAGTGTTGAGTGATAGAAGAAACTTCAGTAAACTCAGAAGTTTAGTTAGGTTTACCCTGATAAAGAGGAAAAAAAAAATCCAAAGACCATTCACCCTGAATGGATCATTAAAACTGATCATGAGGACACCACTTGAGATTACTTCCTGAGGTCAACTTGGGACATAATACATGAGACAAAGATGTTTTTCTGAGGAAGAAAGATGGTATAAGATGCCTTTTTTTTTTTTCTTTGAGGTGGGAAGGTGGTAGGGAAGAGACATGCACAGCAGTAACTTAAGCAGAGACTAAATATGCTCTAGGCTCACCAGCCTACAGAGCTCATTCCACTTCAGCTATCAAACTCTGTGGGATCTTCCTGAATTTAGGATCCACACTTCAGTTCTCAGTAGATGGCTACTTGTTATTGACCGAGTCACGTATGTGGGTAGACTTTATTTGCTTGGCGCTACCTGAAATAATTTAACTGCAGCTGCAAGTCAGAGTGATTGCTCCTGAACCTACCCATTTTCTTCTAATCATCAAATTATTTTATCTACTGATTGCTTTATTGTGGCAATGTTGCAACCTTGCAAGATTTCTGATCAAAATAGATGCCCTATTAGGAAAGCCCAACCTCATGCAAATGTTTTGTTGCAAATATATTTCCCCAGTCTTCAGTAAGTCAAGAGAGGAAGGGCATTTCAATTTATGTTTCTATCTGTCAGTAAAAAATAAAAGGCAAAAAATCTTAGGCAATGTTGTTTGAAAAGTTACAGCGATAGAAGAGTCAGAGGGCATCTTTGTGTTTATGTATTTGTTTATTGTGCAGGATACAAATACAATCCCACTGTGATTTTGTGAAATATATATATATATGTAAAGAAGACAGTGTGCGTAAAAATTATTTCCATGAAGAAATTCATGCCTAGGTTGGAAGTATTTTTTTCCCACTTTCTAAAGTAGTATTTATATATAGATTAATTAATATAGCTGCTTCTTTTATGAGTTGTTGAAGACAAGCTAGAAAATATATTTTGTAGAAACTGAGTCACAAGGTAGAAAAGCATTTGTAAAGAATAATCTTTTAAAGTTTTGTGATATTAAGAAGTCAGAACTATGTTTTTTTTATCTAACATAATCTTCTCAGAAAAGAAGCTTGTTGCAGCTAAGTACCTTGTTGTTATTGCTGCAAAAGAAAAGTTACAGTAGGATTTAAAGGAACTCTTAACTGCCTGTGTGATTCTAGTTCTATTTCAATTAATTAAATGGGATTTTAGGATGGAAAGTCACATAGATGTATGGTTTAAGAAATATAACCTGGTGCATGTCGCTGATTCAAGGATTGCCATGTAGCAAAGAGAATAGTTTGATTATAATGAAATCTGGCCAATAAGAACTTTCGTTTTTACTTGAAAGTTCAGCTTATAGAAAGCTGTTTCACTCTTTCCTGATCCTGTGATATAATTGATTTGATTTCCCAGTTCTGCCAGATATGCCGGTATGTGTGATGATGATTCAGACACTGAAATTCTCACGAAACCAAAAATCAATAATTTTAAACAGAGTTGCGGATCAAGATGGAGGAAAATCATACCTCAGCAGAAGGTATGAGAGCAGAAGCTCTCAATGGAGGCAGGCAAAAGCCAAACTGTAGAGTAACAAGAAGGCCTGTTATTACTCAGAAGAGATTCTCTCTGTGTTTACAAAGTAAAGACAATTTATAATCCTTTTGTGGGCCTTCTGTCAGGTGAATCATCCATCTGGCACTGAAATCCATGACAAGTCAAGTGATACATTTCAATATATTTTTTCTTTGATATTTAGCCTTTGTTTTGCTTCTGACCATTATTTCAAGACAACTTACTGAAATCATGCTGAAAGTACTCCTTTGCCAGAGCTCCTGCGTACAGTAAGTTAAGGTAGACATTTTGCATGAGTGGTATTTTATATGATTTAAGAAGTCCTCAGAACCCTGACTGGATGTGATTAAATTTTATGGTATCCTGTACAGAGATAGCACTCATTGTACAGAGAGACAGAGTCATAAAGCAATTAGAACATCAGTTTGGCTTTTACATCATATTCCACATTTTAAACATTGAAGAAGAATTCCCGGAAAAAAAATCTCAAGTTTTGGGGACAGACAGAACTACTGTTGAAAGTATATGTTACCACCTTAAAAGAAATTATGAAATCCCATCAGCCAGCAGAAGTGGACAGAAATAATGACGATTATATGTGCTATAATTCTATACTATTGGGAAAATAGTCTTGCCCTCGGGATTAACTTGAAACAGCAACTTCTCTTTGTTGCCTGGCTAGCTGGTGTCTGCTGCAGCAAGAACATGCTAGAAAGAATATCCTGTGCTTTTGTACACACACCAGCTGAGGAGGTGCATAATCTCAATTTATGACCTCAGAAGTTAAGCATGTCTCAGTAAATCTACTTCCAGTTTTAACACTCTGCTTAGTGAGTCTATCAGGCAGCTTCTAAAAGAGAAGAAAATACTTAAAAATCTACTGGAGAAAAAAGATATCCTGATCATTAAAGAAATAATGTTGCCAACTGTCTTTATAGAAAACTTCAGAGTTGTTTTCTAGCTGTTGTAAGAAATAAGAGATCATTTCGCAGTTCAAATCGAAAATGAATTCTAACATCTGTCATAATTTTCTCGACAGATACTTGGAAATTCACATAGCTGAATTTACAAGCAACACTCTGTACACTCGTTAAACTGATGGTTCAGGAGGAGTCCAGCAATAAGATCAGAAAACTCTCCAATACCCCAGTGTCATCATGTCTATTTTACAAATGTGGAAGTACAGAACAATGAAGAAACTTGCCAGAAGTTTCTCAGTTGTCGAGTGTCAGAACTGCCTGGAGTCCGAGTCCTAGTTCAGGTCACCGAAGACCACTGTCCTTAAAAGAAATTTATCATTTTTACTGAGGTTTTATTCCTGTTTTGAAGTCTCTAGTTAGACATGATACTGCATTTGTCTTCTCAGGAAGGTCTAAAACCATACCTATTTCATGGTGCCAGCTCCACCGAATAAGTCAGACCCTTCCTTTTAAGGATGAAAAGCCATTTTAAGGTTTTGCTGTTGGACATGCTTCTCTGTCTGCACCACTTAGCACTATCTTTAATCTTGCAAAGCTCCACAGACTAGAGGTCTTCCTTTACCTAAGTCTGCCTGCTGGATAAATACAGTGGTTTCATTGCAAAACACCTCACCTAGGGGGGTGTACCAGGTCAGATCTCATAGGAGCTTCCAGGGATGAGGCAGTGGCTGTGGCTAAACTCGACATCCAACCCACCCAAAACAGCCATAGCTACCACCACGGGCTGCTGTTGACAACTGCACTTATAGCATTTCCCTCCCAAAGGGAGGTTGCCTTAGCTCTAGGCCTTCAAATTGAACGCAAGTTGACACAGAAACAACAGGATTTTGGTGTGTCTGAAGCGTGGAAGATCTAACAGTATGTATTATTGTTCCATTTTAACTATTTTACGTAAGATAGATAGAGAATGAAAACTCTGTATACAGAGTACTCTTGTATACACAGAGCATACCTCTGTATACAGAGATATTTTCTAACACTTGGTTACCTTGCCTTTCAGATATCCGGCCTCAGTCTGTAGCTGCAAGTAATTTGACAGACTTCCTCACATTACCTTTCAACTAAACCAACCTGCAGGTTTGCTATCGATAAAACCATGTTGTTTTGAGGCACAATTTGCATGCTTGTTTTGTCTGTTTAATATCATGTTTTGTCTGTTTAATTCCGGCAGTTCTTCATTTAATTAATGTAAGTAATCAGTTTCATATTGAAGAAAAAAAGTTATTTTTATGAACATTTTCCTCAGCAATCTAAATATATTTTAAGATATTTGGATGAATGCAGTGCTTCCACAAATTTGTCCTGAACTCAGTGATCTCTCTGTATTTTAGTTTGAATTAACGCAAATTGCTTTTTGCTTCCAGTTAAAAGCTATAAAATATCAGCTGGAGATGCAGAATAAGCAGCATGGTTCAAGAAAATTTACTTCTGTTTATAGATGGCTTCCTGTAAGAAGTCTCTGCTGAGTGAATAACTATAATTTGTAACAGAGAAAATACCAGCTAAAAATATTCTATTCAAAAAAATCTGATTTAAATGAATATGTAAATACATATTTCTTAAGTATTTATCTTAGCCCCATTAGAATGATTTACCAAAATGATGGAAGACTTACCTTCAGAATAATAACATGGAGCCTGTTGTTTTTCCTTGAACCGGATCAAATGCTTAGAGCAAGACTTAGTTCAGTCCCGAGTCCTTGACTCCTTCCATCTTTGTAGTGGTCAAGAAAAAAAAAAAAAAGAAAGAAAGAAAAAGGAAAAAAAAAAAAGGTCCAAGCTCTCCAATAGGCTGGGCAAACTGAATAGCAATAACATCTGGCATTTTGCCTGAAATTAATTGGAGAAATGTATTACAGGCTGTGCTCTTATCATCAGCTGCCAAGATGCATTTGGATAATAATTCCTTACGAGAGGAAAAAGGAAGATTTTTCTTTTTCCTTCCAGGGCATTGCATGAATTAGGCAATACTGTCGAGCAGATAACAATTAAGAATAGACTGGTGAATATCAATAGAAAAAAAAAGATATAGCATACAGCTCTTCCTTAAAATTGCTGTTGTGGATGTAGGGGGACACAGACATGTTTTTCTACTGAGTTCAGCATGAAGGAATCAAACGAAGAGTTTCAGTCTTGAGATGCTTTGCCTAGATATGTTGTTTGAGCACTAAAAGTCAGATGTACTTCTCTTTTTACCAACCACCAGTACAAATGAAGGTTTCTGTAGGGCTGTGAAGCTGCACCAGCGAGACACGAGCGCCAGGGCCATGTTGTGCGGATGTCACTGTGCAAGTGCCCCGAGCTGCGTCAAGGCTGTCGGGGACAGCGCAGGCTTCACTCCCTCCCTTGGCCCTGGAGGAACTCTGCAATGGGAAAAGATGGAGATTTAAGTAGAGGGAAGAGGGTAGTGGGAAATGCTCTCTGAAACACATCAGTTCAAACCTTATACTCTGCTTATGGCTATCAGCATAACAACTTATAAGGGTGCATAGACCTCAGACTAATACTGTTTATACCTTGATGGGTGCAGTTATGACTGGACATACATGCTGTTACATTTGAATGGAAGGGGATGAGTGCTGAGGAACGGACTATAGCAGGACAACAGAGAAGTGGCGGAGCAGAAGGCTTTTGTGCCTCGTAGTCTTTCATCAGCAGCATAACCTCACCTAACAAGCAATATGAGTTCTTCCCTGTACAGATGAAGGCTTTTAAGCCATCGGTGCAGAGTTCACCTTGGGCTGGCCTGATGTCACTGGCCAGTAAAGATTTCTCTTGCACAGAACAACATCTGCCAATATTTGACAGTACTAGCGCTATACTTGGTCAGGCCGAGTTAAATGGTGTGGGGCTAGAAAGCTGGGATAATGAAGACAGGGACCGTCTCTGACACAGCAGAATAATTAGGGTGTGAATTGAGAGCAACACCCCACTCCCTCCTCAGAAACTCTTTGTTTTCAGTAATTTACAAAAACTTAATTGCAATCAAAAACAATACCTCAAAATGTTCATTTTTGGAACACTTCACTGTACACATCTAATAATTTCAGACTTTTGTCCCATACTGCACTATCAACAAACATGCAAATGGCAGACTTTTCCATGAATTCCATTTTCATATCAGCTGATACTAGATAAATACAAAAGTACTTAAGTCTTCCATAAAAATAAGAGTGCTGCACCAGAATAAGACTCTATATCAGCTCCTAGATTTATGGCTTAATGAAATAAGGTTTAAACATACAGATGAAAGTAAGCATTCAGAAGAGTGACTGAACAGAAAAAAAAATAGGTTGTATACCACCACTTAGGGCTCTATCAACTAATCTTTAATAAGAGAGTGGTTATTATTCAGTTGTAAAAACCTTTGTGAAGATTTGTGCATTTTTGCTTATAAAATAAATAAATACTTTTTTTCCACTCTTTATTTTTCTGGTTTTCTGTATAGTTTGTTTAGCAGCTTAGCATCTTAGAAAAATAAGTAGTTCCCAGTCATGTTTTTTTCATTCATGTTTACTGATTGTGCAGATTAATTAAGTGGACCTAGGCTTGTATACCAAATTACAAATCTAATGTGGAAATTGGGAATCAATTGTCCTATTAGTATTTCCAGTCAGATGTCAGCAGGACTGCACTTAGGAACAATCAATCACATGTGCCCTTATTTGCAGTTCAACGTTATAGACTTTTATTCTGCATCTGAATAAATGTGTCCAGGTTGGTCCTTAGAATAAGTTATAATGAATGGGGACAATAACTGTTTATTATGTAACTACTTTATAGGCTTTGTCTATAGTCTTTCTTCCCAAATCCCCCCACAAGTATGAAATCATCCAGAAAGTAGAGCATTATGAAAAATACCATAATGCAACACTAACCCACAAAAGCTGTCAGTGCTGCACCTTTTTATATCATCTTATTTCTCTTTCTGTTCCTAAGCTTTTCCTTCCTAGCTTGCTTGTCTCATGTATATTTTTCTATATTTTGAAATTGCTCTCTCTCCCCAAACCTGTGTTATTTGTTTTTCCATTTCTCAGCTTTTTATCTTACAATGCATACTTGGAAATGAATTTGACAAATGCAAAATATGATGGTGGGACTGTTCTGAAGTTGTAGGGTTTCCATCTGTCATTTGAGCTTGGGAAAAAAAATAGATCAAAAGAAGACATGATAATCCTTTACTACCAGAAAAGAAAGAAATGTTATATTGGTTAGAGGTTATTAGTTTTCGTATTAGTGGAACTGAAGCACAGTATTAAAATAAATATTATTGAAATTAAAATGGTCTTACTAGAGGAAATGAGTCAGCTTACTTGATATCAGTGGCCATCATTAGTGTTACAAAACATTGGCAACCAGACACGCGCACAGAGACGGTGGAGGGAGGCCGGCTTCTGCAAACGGTGACTTGTATCTCCTTAGTGCTGAACCACAGGCTGCCTGCAGCTCATAGGTAGGAAGCCCAAAGCCTGAGACAGCTTCTGGTGATATAGCGATATAGTAATATATCTAGTATAATTCACTGTAAAAGACTAGAAAGAAGTTAGCACAGGGGAATAAACAGTGTTACAATCTAAATTTTGAATTGGATGCATCAGTATATTGATAAAAATTTAGAATTTCCTATAGGATATCTTTTATAATTCCACCATCAACGTGAGGATTAGAGAGGACTTACTCCACCTGCAGTTGGAAGAACGGTAACATATCTAGTGAGCACAAATTGGCGTTTCCCACTGAAATCCCCCCAAAATGATCATGCAGTGCCACCTACCTGTTGCTATTGAGTTTTACAGATCGATCACCGTAGAACTGAGGCATGCCACTTCTCAAAGAAGTGTTTTCCTGTTTTTTTTTTTTTTCTTTTTCACAAGAAATATTTAAATACTCTTTTTTTTATACAATAACTCAAAATTCTAACTGGCATATTTTAAATATAGATGGCTCACATGTATTCCTATGGCACATGAGACATTGTCTGAATAAAATACAACATTACCCACCTTTTTCTAATAGACTTAGAGAAATCTTTCCCTCTACGCAAGACAAGGCCTTATGGAAATGAAAGCAAGAGGTAGCTTGCATTGCAGCTGCAGATGAATGAGATGTACTTGAAAACTGTGGCAGTAACACTGGGCTCTTCCTTGGGGTTGCTCCTGCAGATAAGTAGAAGCTCACATAAGTCCATAACTGGATTGGGGCACATTACAAATATGTTCAGTGTTCATGTAACTATATAGTTATAATGTGACCATAAAAGTAGCTTGATCAGTTGCTTTTGATTCTTAAAATCATGATGTAGTATCTCATGGCTGTATGAGGAGTCCAATGACATTTTCTGTCTCCCTAGGTCTGTCCCTCAGGTGTTTCAAAACCTCTGCTTTTAGAATAATAAAACTAAAGCAAAAGCAAACTAATACTAAAACTAAACACCCTTCTCATACTTCTAAATACACAACATGATTTGAAAACACAATGCTAAAGGCTTAAACAAGGAAGCGTTATGTAAATAGAAACTTCTCCCACCTTAACTAATTGTTAAAATAAAGAAAAAATCATCTATAAATCTGCATGTCCTTTCCTTTTGCCATGTGGAAGCTGATTTTATATTCTGGATCAAAATCCCTTCCCCTCAGGGTGCAGTGTGTATATTTACAGAATTGGGCAGACAAGTGTCTGTGCGCAGGTTCATACATGCCCCTAGCTTCCCTCTGTGGAATGCGATAGATTGAAGCAGTGATGTCAGCACAATTCAGGTCCTTTGATAAATGAACATGAGTTAATATTTTGTGACTACAATCTTCACTTCCATCCTATACTTAGATTTTTATTTGATATTGGAATTTTTGGCAGGTAGGGAAGAAATGGGGTCTAACTAACACAGATTCCTGAAAAGGTAAAGAAATGTCAGGATCAAATCCATTAAAACCTGCAACAGGCTATAAAATAGTTTTCTCTTATTTGTGGATTTGTTCAAAAAGATTCTGATCATTTACGCATACAGGCATCCTGAAAAATGCTTTTAGAATCACAAATTGTTTTAGAAAATCTTGAAAGTTATCTGTGGACAAATATATAAAAAGTCAGTGGATGGCACTGTTGGCTTGCAGGTGGAGAATCATCTCTTTTATTGTAAAATACATGGCACAGATTTTAGGGATAGTTCTAGACTGATTCATTTTTGCCTATCATTTTGCAGAAATTGTTATATTTAAGCAAATATATTTCTTAAAGTCTACATATTTTTTATGCTGCAAACATCAAAATTGACTTGCAGTAGAAAGTGTTTTGAGACAAATATTAGAGTGAAAAAACATCCCTACAAGGAGCCCAAGGAACTTGTTACCTCTTGAAATAGCAATAAATATTGCATTTTTATCTCATTGGAAGAGTTGGTTTACTGATTTTTTTAAAAAAGTGAACTATTTTTCCATTTCTAGTGTACATTTGAGATTTACTTGCTCTCTAATCCGGCTCTGAGGACTCTGTCATCTCAGTTAATCATGAGTACCTGTGAGAGTCCTTGAGTGCTCAGAGCCTGCTGAGACAGGGAGAACAGCATTGGTAGAAAAATTTCTTGCAGTATGGTATGCAGAGATCATGAAAATGCAATGATTCGTGACTCCTGGAGCACAGGGTGCCTGGCTAGCTTAATGCCTGAATGCATTTATTCTGATCTGCATTTAAAGTACTACACGCATGAGAAATAGGGGATCCCAGCACTAGTTCTTTTTGCAGATTGTATGCATGGACATAGGGAAAAGCAATTGCCAGATGTGTATTTTTATTCCAATAAAAATAAAAAATATCTAGATCATGAATATCTGGCTAGAGGCGACTACAGATCTCCCTTATTTTCTTCAGATCTTCACATGAGCATTTCTGCAAAGACATTTTATTAAACTGTTGTTTTAGAAATAATTTCTATTTTAAAATAGAAGGAAATCACCCTTGTATATTAAAATAATTTGAGTTAAAACACCCTCTAAGGAACTTTGTTACTGTGAATCACACGTCTTGAAGCAATCTTTTATTCTGGCAGACAGTGTATCTCACATCTCATATCTTCACACTCTTCTTCTAGGCACTATACTGTTGTCATGGTGACAATATCCATACTCTGAAAAAATAACAAAAATTTTAAAACCTCTTTTAATATAAAAGAAAATTATTTTTTGTTCTGTGGGTACAAAATGTAATTTTCTGTGCCAGGCTGAAATATTTAATGTTAAAAATATTTTTAAAATTACTAGCTAGTATGTACTGAATATGTCCAGTTGCGGTCAACAACATAGCTCCTAGCTAAATCCTGCAGGCATAAAAGGCAATATTGAAACAAGTTATGAATCAGAGTCTCTCCTCACTATATTGAAAGGAGAAAATCCCCCAGAAAATTAGTACCTTTTTATACAAAAAACACCAAGATTCACTGGCCCATGAAAATCATGTAGTTCAAGATGTAGGTAGCAAATGATTTCTTTAGTGCAAGTAACATTAGAATTTGGGAACCAGTTATGTGGAGATATCCAGCTTCAGGCATATAAACAAGTAACATATTTCTATGTCAAATTTTGGATTAATCCTGCTTTCTAGTGGATATGTCCAGATTTTTTCACTGGATGCTTCTCTATCACATTAGATGCACTATGATGGCAGAAAAATCAAGGTGATGTCAGTTACAATAATGACACTAAAGAAAGGAAAAGAAAAAGAAGGATTTACAAAACAAAATACAAAGGTATTTTGAACCTGGCATTTGTTAACTAATTTGTTGTAAATTTTCACAGGTGATGAAATACCTGATAATATTCCTCACGGAAGCTCATAATTTTTAACTGGATTGACATTTTTATAACATGACAGTTTTTTGTTATAGATAATAACATTATTAAGGGGTAATGACGAAATTTTTCATTTTCTGGAATGATACATAAAACTTTGATCAAACCTCTCTGTGAAATGGTCAAAGAAATGTGTCTTTACCAAAACACACAATTCTTTTGAAAGCTAAACTTTTGTTGAACAAAGACAGAAAAATTTGCAGCAATAGTATTGACAAAAAAAAAAAAAAGGAAATTAATTAGCTTTAGAACTTTGTTTTTCAAGTCTATGGAAAAAAGGATAGAAAATCTGACTCATTTAAAATGAGCTGCTACTTTCATATTCTTACTTCTAAATAAGGAAGATTTATTTGAACATTTTCTTTTCTTTGAACATTTTGAAAGGTTAAGACATAATTAGGGGCCTCATGTTAAGTTTTTCTAAAGAGGACATATATTCAGTTTCATAGACAAAACTTGCTTTCCTAAAGTTGCTACATGCTTTGTGCCGCTTGTTTCTTCTATTATTTTTTACATCACAGTATATAACTCAGGAGACGTGCTATACTTGGAGACAATTCTGTGAAAATACCCAGCACAAATTTTTAATTCTCTCACTACCGAGTTCTATATGGCAAGTGCAGCTACGGATGGACAAAAATTATTACTTTTATTTAAGCATAATTAGATGAGGCGTTCTGACTTTTTACACAAAGTTGACAATTTCTGCAGCTATGGGGAACCTCAGGACACTTCCTCCTGTCATGCCATCATTCTCAATGCCTCTTTCCCTTGGTCTTCACCAAGCTCCCACAGCCCGGTTCTGATCTCAGTCGTGTTGTCACAAATAAAATACCTTTCCTAAGGTGCACAAGCTGTAAGTTCAACCTAAGACAGCTTTTACTTGCTGCTGTTCACCCCTAAACCGCGCAGAGGAGTTCTACTTAAAGTACCTCTTGGTGGAGTACTTCTGTACGGTAAGATATTGTCTTTTACAACACTTGCATAGATTTCTTCTTTTTGCAAGCACAATAGCTTCTCTGCCCAGATCACACATAAACACTGTTGCTCTGGATAGCGTCACAGGACTGACTCTCTGAAAGAGATTTCATCTCTTTTTGGCAGTAGCAAACTTACTTGCTAATACAATTTTGCAGAGTTTTAATCAGTGCCACCAGGCTGCTCACAGAGCAACTCCCGGACATCTGTCATACATTTCCCAAATCTGATGTGACTTTTCCCAAGGCACATGCTATTTATCCAGGAAGACATGTGGTGTTCCCTGGTATCAAAAACCTGTTCTGTTAATGCATGTGTAATGAGGTGGATAATGTTTTGTGGGTAGGAGTTTCTAGCCTTAATAAACTCAGATATGCATTAAATGATACTATTGGCTTCTGAGCTACCCTGATGGAAAAATATGGATATTTTTATTTGCATACAGTAATAACTTTTCAAACTTATTAAATATGATCTGAAAGAAAAAATCTTGTATTCATTCTTTTTCACTTCCTTTGAAGCTCCAGGAAAAAAACACTATTATTATTATTATGGTAAACTTAGCACTAAGAAGTCCAATATCTAGGCCCAAAGAATGCATTATAGATAAACATCATAAAATTCAAAATAAAAGGCACATCTGCAGAGAAAATGGAATTCTTAAAAATGATGTAAAAGTTCATGGGGAAGATCATAATGCTTATTTGCCCAGTAGCCTTTTTGGTCTCACCTCTGGAGACAGCACTTCCAAATCATTGAGGGTGATTTTTGGTTTTCTCTGGGTGAGCTAAAAGTTCTTGTCTTGTTGTACAATCACAGAATCACAGAATGGTTGAGGTTGGAAGGGGCCTCTAGAGATCATCTAGTGGAATTCTCCTGATCAAGCACTTAGAGCACATGGCACAGGGTCACATTCAGGTGGGTTTTGAATATCTCCAAAGGAGACTCCACGACCTCTCTGGGCAGCCTGTTCCAGGCTCTGTCGACCTCACAGTAAAGAAGTTCTTCCTCATACAGAGATGGAACTTCCTGTGTTTTAATTTGTACCCATTTTGTACAAGCAATGGTCCAAGCTCTATGGCCTTTCTTAAAGGCGTTCTTTCACCCTCCTTGCCAACGTCAGTATTGATATTCTCTTGCTATCTTTTTTTTCTTAGAAGGTCGCAGCACTAACAACTTCTTTGCTTTTGCGATGTGGGAATTCTGCTGGCTGTGCTACCTTCTCCATTTGAAGAAAACACCAGCTTCTTATTTGTCCCAAACTATGTCCTTTGATTTCCTATTTCTTTCCTGGACTTTTTTTCCACAGGTATTCAGTTCAGACTGTTTGGCATAGACTGAGACATCACTGCTCAATGATTTTTCTAATGGAAACCCTGAGATAGCCTTGCTCAGTATATTTCCCCCTGGCAGTACCTCACCATCCCTACATTTGTTCCCCCAGCTAGCGGAGCCATTTCCAAATGCAGACCAACAGGTAGAAATTCTTACTGTAGAGTTTAAATAATAAACAGACACTTATTATTTACTTGCATGACAACATAATGTCCACTTACCTCTATTTTTTCAGTAATGCACATTATTTCTCCCTTTCAGATAAGTAGTGTATTGATCACTTCTACCCCATCTGTTGCTCCATAAGGGAAGTTTAGGAAATGAACACTGCTTCATTAGATCTGCCTCTATCTGCACACCAAGTTAGCTAGATGTGAGCGAGCTCTGATTTGAAAGCAAGTATGTCATCAGCAAGGCTTATGGATTTGCTTGAGCACAGTGATACATTAATGAAGATATCCAGATTTCAAAACAGACTTTGCTTGGAAGCAAAAGCAGTTTGACCACTGATAGGCTTACCATCAAGTGCCAGACATATTTGTGTCTACTGAATGCCAGCAGCTGTAGTGTAAGAACACAAACTGAGGGGAAAATACTCATATTTTGTGTATGGAGTGATTTTTTTTTTTCTAGAACAGATGGTCAGATGAATCCTGACTTTTAACTTGATGCATCTGCAATAGATATTAATCTGAGCTAGTTGTGAAAATTCCTTTTATAGTCAATTGAGACAAACAGCCTCTTTCACAGAGGGAATCTATTGGTCTGCATTAGATGTCCAACATAAATGAATCATTCCCTAAGACTCCAGACAAAGCTCACCTAAAGTGTACAAAAAACGAACTTCCACTTTTATCAGCAAATCATGCATAATACATCACTGAAGATTAAAGACAGTGCTTAAAGCACCCTAGTGGATTTTAATTAGTGTTGCAATTGACTCATCTGCACTCAGAAGAATCAAAGTCTACATCATAATCTCAAACAGCATCTTCTGTAGTGTGATCCAAACTGTTTGATTCCGTGATCTGCAAGCTTTGCTTGGTGCTGCAAACATCCATGGCTGCTGTTGCTCTCTTCAAACACCAGCTGGAGTTCTAAAACCCTGTTGAAATTCTCTCAGAATGTGAAAAGATGGCCTTGAATGATTTATTAATTACCTCTGCTTTTTGAGTGCTGCTTAACTTCGGTACTGCACGTCCCCAGAAGTTAGTAAACAGAAGCAACAAGCTCTTTACCAACAACAATCTTTCCAAAACAGGCAAGAGAGAGAGCTCTCTCTCTTGCTTTGTCCTCCCTCTCAGCATAAGGTCTGTCATGATTAATTTTTTAAGAAGCTTTTCTACTCCTTATATATGGCAATAACTTGCACTCATCTGATGTGTCAGCTAATATAGTGATATCTCTGCTATTTTGCTGGTTCATTACAATTGTTTCCCTTTTTACTGGATTGCCTGTGGCATTTCCTGAGACACCAAACTACCTAGCTATCCAGACATGTCATATTTGTGAGAGTAGGCAATTGCATGCAGCTGTGGCATTTCAGTTCCTATCACTATGTTCTTCAGGGGAACTGTGACTTGTTATTGACAAGATGTTTCTTCTCAGAAACCTTGGACCTGCAGCTACCTTCGAATTGTTCTATTCTTGACTTGCTGGAGCTTATTTTAATATGGCTGTCTTCAGGGTTTACGCTAGACTTTTGGCAACACCTCATACTGCAAAACTTCAAGTTCAGGATCTGTATACAACTCGTCCCAGTATTTTTTTTTTTTCTCGATCTACAACATCCACTTTCATTTTGCAGTTTTTTATATCTTTTCTACAAACCCAGTGCCCATCCCTGCCTGCCCAGCCAGAAGAGGTAGAACTTGTGCTATACTGTGAATAGGGAGTGCTAATACAGTGTCCTCTCTCATCGGAGTTTGCACACAGATTTACCAGACATGTGGGGATTATCTTTGCAACCATGGTGCCTTGTGACAGAGTAATAGTCTAAATTTTGCTGACACAAGGATGAGGGTTAGTAGGAGAAGACTTAGGAGCTGCGGAAAAAAGCTTTCAAGAAAGTCCTAGAGAATCTGCTCTTCATTTTCATTAACAATGAAAATCAGAGGCTTAAAATATATGTAGGCAAATGACCTATCTATGCAATCCTCTAAACTTCTTTGTATAAAAGAAGTAAATAAAGCCTGAAAACAGATTATTCTCCCAGTCAGCAGGAATATGCAGATGTAATAAAAAAATCACTAGTATCCAGAAACTTCTGTAGTTTCAATTTACAATTACGTTGAGTAATATTTCATGTTGAGTAAGTGTGAATGTATCTGTGAACACCAACGATAAAATTTGACATCTGCAGACTGAGATGGGCTGTATCTATTTCCCTTTTTCTCTTGAAACTGTCAAAGTCATTATTATCATATGAAGATAGGTGCTCTAAGAGTTAAATTTTGCCTTTCCTGTCCATGGAAAGTCAATTTTAAAATTCCCTAGAGCATTATCTGAATTAAAGATCAAACACTAGATACGAATTGCTATCAGGTCATACAGATATAACTAAATATTGAAAAGCTGTTATCCACAGTTTTGGCATTTACACAGTCTTTTTCTCTTAAACTTGGGTCTGGGCTATTTGAAAAGCTAAAAGCAGCACCTCTACACAGACTGCTAGTTTCTTGTATGTCAGAGCAAACTCTGAAACATTTAATATATCATACATAGTTACAGATAACTCCTTTTCATATCATCTAATCTAACATCACCTAATCAGGTGATGTTAAAGAGCATAATAACTCAGCGGACGGTATGTACTAAAATGGGGAGCTACTACCATCTTTGCAAAGCAGGATTACAACAGGAGAAAGTATCTTCCTCCAGTCATGCCCACCTGTTGGCAATGATGATTGATTCCCACCTAACACAGTCTCCTTGCTATGGAAGGAGATATAGCAGAAGAGCCTGATCTTTCTGCATGCATTGTGTACTGCCTGACCTGGGATGTCTGGATGGGGCAAGATGTCATGTCTTCTGATTCCTGAGCTGTAATTTTACCTTGCAATTTGGAGTCATTGTTCTACCGAGAAAACAGCTTCGTATTCCCTTGAGAGTTTCCCTCAGCTTTTTTTTTTTTTTTTTTTTTTTTAGAAAGTAAAAAGGAAATTAAAACTTTTCAGGATTACTCATTCTCAGTGAAGTTTTATTTTTTCCCCCCTCTTCTGACTGTCTTGCCTTCAGCTCAGTCAGTGCATGACATGCCAGCTTTGTAAAAGATTTTTGTGAAGGAGCAGAAGGAGAGCAAGAATAGTAGGTAAGTTGATAGCAACTTGCTCATTGTTTGTCATCCACTTATCCATTCTATTGTCTGTAGAGTCTTGCTTTGGACTGTTCTTAATGACATGTTTGCTAGAAGCCAGGATCTTTATTTTTTCTTATTTTATTTATCCTCAGAAAGGAAAGTTTTGACGAAAAGCACAGAATATCAAAAAAAAACTCGAACAGCATTACAGTCAGGTATTACATACCCACAATCACAAATCTCCATATTTAACCAGAATTATGCATAAAAATACATATGCCCTTCTGTCTTGTCCACGGTCAGTGGCTCTATCTTGTTCACAGATATTATCTACTTCTCATCTAGCTCATCTTTCTAATGCCAAGTTTCTGAATGGCTGCTCCTGTGGTCAGAGCCATGTACAGAGCTTTGGCCTGTGTAGATCTGTGACCAGGAACTCCTTTTAGTGTCCACTTATGTTAAAAAAAAAAAAAAAATGTATTTGACAAAAAACTTGACAGTATTTGCAAATGGACATCTGCGTGTAGCAAAAACATTGTCTCTGGCCTTTTATTGTTAAAAATGGGAGAGGAAAGAGACAAATTTTTCTTTATTTGCTCTCTAAGATCTGTCATCTGTACTAAGCAGATAAAATAATTCATAAATCCATCGGATGCTTGCAACTGTTCTCATAGTCTGGTATTAAAACAGTTCAAAGCCAAGCAGCTTTCATTTTGTATGGGATCTCCCACAGCCATCTCATGCTTAAAGGTTAATAGATTTCCAGTTGGGTACAAATGGTACAATGATTCCCGAAAAGTCCGCAAAGCAGGAGAAAGTGAAGGTGAATTTTCTGATTGTACCATGCTTTTGGAGATTTGATGTTGCTCTTGCCTGCTATCCTTCATGAGCATTTTTGAGGGGGGGAAAAAAAAAAAAAAAGAACATCTTTTCCTTCTCAGAGATAAATCTATTTTAGTTTAAACCAATTAAAAAGAAATCTATCTACTAACAATACTTTATAGATAAAAATACTGTCTATCATGCCTCAGAACCACAGGACTAAAATTTAAGCAACAGTGCAAATCCTTGCTAAGATAACTGAAGTGGATAGAAAACATGCTTGAGAAATACTTGGTTATAGACCAACAACCTCAGCATTAGAACTCTGCATAATTTTTATTGTGACCCCAACTGGATAGGAAAAGCACAGAAAATTGCTGGGAAACATTTTCTGTAAGCCAGCAATCTCCCATGCTTACTTACTAAGAAGGAATCATCTGTCTGGCAGAAGTGCTGAAGATGCTGCATATGGTAATATTTACAATGAAGCAGAAGCAAATTACCATTCTGAAAGTAGCATCAGAAAATTTTTACTAGCTGAAAAAAAAAAAAAGGATTTGTGCTTGTGCATTTTCTGCTTGTATCATAGAGCTGTATTTACCACAGACATGCTAGCTGAAGCAGTATAAAGTAACAGGTCTTATTCTGGTTAATAGTTATAAAGAAAGCTTATTGCTTTACTTTATAAATCATTAATTATTTTAAAAAAGAGTAACACAAAGCCCTTTTCATTAAGGAGCAGGTAGAAGGTGCTCAGAGAAATGAATTATTTTTGTAATTAATTTTGTTTTTTTATGTGAAAGAATTACTTTTAAGAAGTTAGGTCTTCTGATCTTGATCTAAACTATACAGTCTGGAGATGTCTGTACTTGGAATTTGTTTTAATCCCAACCCAGAGTTACTTAAAATCATCTTTAAAATCCAGGATTTTAATCCATACCTATCACTAGTATAACCTTATCTAAAGCAAATCCTGTTTGAATATGGCACCAATAAATCTTAAGAGTTTTCAGCACACACACTCTTCACTACTAGATCCCCAACATCCTTGGCTAAGATGCCGACATTCATTTGAACCAAGCAAATCTTCTGGCCTACTCAGCCATGCAAGATGATGGGAAGGGATACCAGGCTCCTCCAAGAAACATCAGCCTCTGCAAGTCAGAAGTTACTGCTACTGAAGACTTTTCTCTCCTCTGGTGCAAAGTAAAAACAAGCTGCTACCACCTGAGAACAGCTTTCCCTATTTTAATTAGAAGGTGAGTGGAAAATCACTGCTGCCACCTGGATAAGAACAGCTGTGGAGCTCAGGGCTTGTGCAGCCTGTATTTTGTGTATTGCTTCTAGTACTTGACTGTGGAGGTCACTCAGAAAAAAACATTTGTATAAAGCACAATGTCTTGTTTCTAGCTCTCAATACTATCAAAGTTACATTTACATATGTGTCCATGGGACATCAGCAAATTGGAAAAGAATCACTGTATTAACCTCCTCTAGCTACAGCTACTTTTCTCAGGCTTTCTGGTTTACAGCAGCATTAACTATGGCACCAACAAGTGCTGCTAGACATGTATAAGACAGACGAACAAACTTCTGTTATACATCTAGTCTTTGGAAAGAAGAGGGAGGCTGGCTTGCTGCAATGATTATCATGGGTTGTGAATCAAGGAAAATCAAGGGAAAAGCTGCTCACATGTAGCCCCTCCATAGGATTGGGAATGTGCTGGTGCATCCCACAGTGCACGCGGGGGAACAAAGTACTGCGAGCCCCTTAGTTGCCACTGTTGGCAGTTGGTGCTCATGAAGGTACGTTTTAAAGCATTTCCTCCAAGGGAAACTGTGAACTGAATCAAGTCTAGATATCTGAAGTGATTTTCTAAGGCATTCCATATCACTAACCCACCATTTTCAAAAGAACTGTGGATGACCAGCACTTCACAGAACTTACAAAGACTCCTTCGAATGATGTGGAAGGCTTTCAATTAAAAATGAAAACCAAAATTCATAGGAAGAGAAAGGAATTCAGATTTTTTTTTCTACTTACTTTATGATGTCCTTTTGGGGTGATGCACTAAAGTGCTCCTTAGATCTCTACAGCATTTAATTTTATCAATGGAGCAGAGGAAGACATGCAGTTAAAAACTCAGTGCACTCTGTTTCTTTCTTTTCTTTCTTTCTTTCTTTCTTTTTCTTTTTTTTTTTTTTTTGCTAAAGAAAGTAAAGAAATATCAAAAATATACTCAATATTATAAATGACATTTATGACAGAAAAATGAGAACAACTTTCATGTTTTTATTGCTGCCTTAAAAGCAATTGATAAACAGTACACTTCATATATAAATGAGCATGTGTCAATAAATGACAACAAAAATAAATTACAGTGACATAGTATTTAACTTTACAAGGTTGTACAAAATTTCCAAATATGAATAGATTTCTCAACTTAAAAATTTGAAATAAGTTAAAACTTCAACTATTCTGAAGACTTGAAAAATATACATACAATTTCACTCAATCACATCATTTACAGTATGATTTTTTTTGTAGCTGTTTAGTCTTATACACCCATATATTTTCAACTGTGTTAGTGGAATATATCCTGCCATATGCAGCTTTACTGCACTGGGATAGTGAAAGGGGTTCCCTGAGGGCACAAAACAGGCTTTGAGCGTTATTTTTTAAGTATTTTGATTACATTATTAACTAGAAATACAAAACCAAAGCATATCTATCCTATAAGGAGACTGATTTGTCTGCTCTTGCTAGAACTCCCATTGATGCTAATGAGAATTATGAGGAAAGATTAACAGCAGGATTGAGCTAAATTAAGTCTCTTCAGCCAGGATGAATTAGGTCACATTATTTAATGAAATATTTGAAGAATATCTGTTTTGTATTAGATCTCATTACAGGCTACATAGATAGCCATGGCTACCCATTGTGTATTTTCTCTTATAACTAATAGGGAAATACATTTGACATGGTACTTTAAAACAATAGGATTGATTATAAACTGGTATTTTTAACATCTCAATTATATGCTTGTGATTAATTTATTAAATTCCATGAAGTTTAAAAACACGGGACAAAAACTCTTGTCTGGGACTGCGTGATAATTCAGAAAGTCTAATTAAAGCTGTAAAATAAGGCAAAATAGCTCCAGAGTAGATTCATACTGTAGTTAGACCGCTCCTGATACCTCAGGCAATATGGTTTAAAGTTAATGTAATGCTGGCACAAAAATACTCAGAAAGACTGTGCCCTACAAAAAAGGCAAAACCTTACTAATTCAAAAATAGCTATTGTGGAAACAAATAAAGGAAGGAATTTGAACAAATTGGCACATGTGAGAAAATTGCTCAATTGTCAAAAATACAGGAAGACACTTGCGCAGGCAGAGTCGAGTCTTAAATTGCCTGTCATGAACTGCGTAAAAAAGGAGAAAAAAAAAAAAAAAAAAAAAAAAACAAGATAGCTATTTCTATGTGACTGTTCTCTTCTTTGGAAATGTTAAATATCTGTCAGAGTACTGCATCTGTAACCTGCGATCTTTCCTAGAAATGAATAAATGTTACATGTACCTCATTTAAATGGAAAAAAAAGTCATCACCGGAGCAGAGATGAGCAATTCCTCGCTCCTGTGGTTCTCCAGCGTTATTGGGATTAAAGGACAGTGCAGCTGGCAAGTGGGAAAAGATTTTAGGAGCTGCAGTTTTTGTTGTGTGAATATATCGTCACCCAGCAGCAGTAGGAAGGAAGAGGTCTGGGAGGAGGTATTTCTGTTGATGCTCCTGCAGACGGCTCTTCTCATCCATGTGCCAGGTTTAGCACAGGGTTCAGCACACATTGGGAGACATCCCAGGAGACACCCCACGCAATCCAATGCAAGGCAATTTTTCCAATGCCACGGCCCTATGCTGGTTAAAAATGTGCACTCCGGAAGTCTGGTGGGAGCTGGGAGGAGGCTTGGGTTGTGCCCCAGCCCAGGTTGGCACTTGTGGCCACAACGAGGACACGGATTTCTCCATCCTCAGTTTCTCTGAGCAACCAGCAGTTCCCACAAGAGACTCCCTTGCAGCCAAGGAGCCTTGCAGCCTTTCGGCAGGTTCGAAATTTCCCCATGAATCTACATCTGCAAAGAGATGCCTCCCAACCTGGGCGGATCAGTTTCCCCAGAGGAAAGGATCAGAATGATGAAGAGTTTGAAAACTATCTAGAAAAAACTATCAACTCTTGCATCTTCTAATCTCCAACTACTTTAATACCAAATATTTTTCCTAATTACTTGTTCTGTGTTCTGCCCCTGCATTGGATTCCGTGAGGAAAAAGAACACGGAAATATATTTCAAAAGTTCAAGGAACATCTAGTGGTTATGTAAACCTTACCTCACCAGCTCTTTGGCACACAATGCATTCTACAATCAGATATGACTTTTATATCACATCGTTTATTTTTTATCTTAACTAGCAAGGCATTTTACGAGCAGCAACTAAAGAAATGAGATTATCGTCTTATATTAATGCAATTGTTATCAGGGGCATACAGGGTAAAAGTGGTTTTTAGATTACAATAATATATTTGCAAGGGAAGTTCCACAAGGGAAGGTGCCACCTAATTAGGTTTATATGGAGGATTAAAAAAAATACAGTTTGGCAGGAGAAAGTCTTTTAAGAGCACAATGTTCCCCAGTGACAGTACAGCGGACAACAAGTTTCTACAGCATGCTTGGGGCTGATACCTGTGTATTTAAAGTAGAAATGTGAGGGCTTGCGGGACAACTGATCTGGGCTGTTTCGTGAATTTTTCTACCAGCACACAATTGTCCAGCCTTTGCCCTTGGTACTGCAGGACCACATAAGTATTTAATATGTCTCAATTTGCCTCTCTGGTCTTGCTTTCATCTGAAAATGAAGGCAAAGCTACTTGAAAGACACAGAGGAAAATTGCTTCCATCATTATCCACCTCTCCTCTTTCTATTAGACATGCTACGTTTTTACAAAATGCATTCAACACGAGCTAGGTCTTGCTATTCATTCTGACCATTTGCTGAGACATAGAATTTTAGACACAGAAATTAGTCAGCAGATGAATTGTTAGTCAACAAAGCAACCATAAGCAAGCAAGAAGATTTAATAACTAAGCAAAGGCCAATGTTTCGCTTATCATATGAAAAGACCAGACTTTGAGTGAATGCTCAAACACTGGTAGTTTTATGCAGCAGCAGGAGATGGTCCCTTCTGACTCTTCCTAATTATTTCATCTTGTTCACCAGTTGATATTAAGTTCAGCATCACTGCCTGTGGCTGAAGATCTCCATTCATTAAGTAAAATGACAAACCCTTTTTTTATGAAAGAGGTTTCTGAGGTACTTAATTACTGAAATCAAGCTGCCCAGAAATTTCAATTTCAGAAAGAACCAGCAGCGTGTAAATGTATTTTAAATATTCAAACCTTAAAATATATATTCAGAGGATTGTCTCCAGCACTTACTTTGATCCCTAAACAGAAGAACAGAATAGAAAGCTTTCAACTAACAAGAACAGAAAAAATACATCAGGAAACACACATTATATGCTCATCAAATTTCTGTACTGTTATCTCTATTTCTATTACCAAAATAGTTGTTATCTCCAAATAGAAGCAGGAAGCTTATGACTGTTTTTCATAATAACTTCTCTTGACTTCTGTGGCCCACGCTGTTCCCACAGTAGGAAAATAACAGAAACAAATTAACATTAGACAAAAATCCCATGACAGAAGGGGGTAAAACCACTGCAACTAAGACTGAAACACCAGTATGTGGCTAAGAGTAAAATGGGTGGATGGAAATCTCTACAGACCCCAGGGGAAATGTGTGTGAAAAAATGATCATGTATCCTTCACTGACCTCTCATAACTTCTACAGCCTACACCTGCAATCATCACATTTAGTGTTTTCTCATTAGTTCTTTCAGAAAGCAGCAAGTAATAACTCGTGCTCTTTGAGCTGTGACTCTGACACGTCTGTGCATTGTGTACACTGGTTTCTATACTCTTTCCCTGTGCACTGTGCTTCGGAGAGCAGCTGTGACCACGCTGCCTTACTCTGTGTGTCCCCTCTGTGTCAGGCAGTACGTTCCAAATTCCTCTTGCAGTCAATCATGGGGCAGCTCTCCACATTATTTAATTCCTGCCTTTCAGTGCTGAGCAAAACGCATCAACATCAGTTTTCTCAGATACTACCAGTGGCTGTGGGAAAGCATGCAAGGAACTATGTAACTAGCATTTTGAAAGCACATCTGAATGATAATACTCTCAGTGCAAGGAAATGTCAACAACAAAGCATCTTAAATTCTGTTAACAAAAAATAGAGGAAAACCTCCACTGTAGTAGCTACATTAAAGGATTTCAGATTTCAAGAATTGTTTGGTTTATACCTAGTGGACCCACAAAAAAAATCAGGATATTGAGTCCATAATGAAACAGATTATCTGACCATTCTTCATATTAAATAACATTTTTTGCAGTGATTAAAAAACATGGGTCAATCATACCAAGATGTTTAAATTATTAGCTTATTTAACTTTTATTTTCAGTGAAATTTTTAAAGAAACAAGGTCATTTCGAGGATTTTTAAGTGAAAAAAGAAACATTTTGGTATTTACAAAATAAAACATTTAGTTTGGAAATGCAAAATAAAATACTTTATGTTTTTTGAAAACAGGTTCCCTACTTTTTTTTCTTTTTTTTTTTTTTTTTTTTTTTTTGTCAAAACCATTCCGTGAACTTAACCTAAAACCCTTCCCTGAACTTGATCTAAATTTTGGAGTAGTTTTGTTTTATGCATCCATGCTCTCGCATTTTGGACACAAAGGAGAAGAAAGTAGAGATTTTCTTCTCTAAAAGCCGCTTAGCTCTAGTTACATAGGATTTTATACAATTTTGCAGATTCTAAAAAAATAGAACATTTATATGCTGACAGAAGAGGATGAATAGGAACATGCAGTTGGAGGGGGACCGAATCCTTATGAAAAGTAGAAGTATGGAGTGGAGAACAAAAACATGCTGAGCACCAGGAAATACTATGTAAGTCTTTTGCTTGTGATGTAGCCAAGCAAAGCTGAGTGCAGCACTGTGAAGGGTTCAAAGTAAATTCAGTATCATGATATCTTTTATCCTGACACCGTTAACTGGTCTTTTGCAGTGTAGCTGATGGTGCTGCGTAGCACTTCTGGCTTACACAGCCATTCATTTGCTGCACTTATTTGGGCACTGTTTACATGTATTTATGCACCCTTATGCAGGGAGGATGTGCACATCTATAAAAACTTCACATCTTGTTTTTTTTCCAAGCTTTCTGCCAAGTTTAATAAATTGTATAGCTTCACTGACTTGGAAGCAAGTTAGTTCTCCTTACCACAAAAGAGCTGAATGGTTTTATCACCATTTTTGTAAGACTTTCCCCGAGGCCTGCATCATACATCCCAGCTATACTCAGTCAAGGTTTTACTGTTTACAAAAACAGGAAAGGATGAATGATCTGGATACATTTACACTGCACATTTCTCAGTCCTTTACAGCTTGCACAATTCCACCAGTGGGTCTGGCAAATGAAAAAAAAAAAATACTGCATACAACAGAAATGAGAGAGCAATAGCATGAGGTGGCCTTTTTTTTTTTTACCCTTTTGTTTGTAATGAAGGAGGGCTGCTCTTGTTTTCTTAAATAATCTGTGGCCATGGCTAGCTTTTTTTTCTCTATGCATTTTTGCCACCTCTGCTCCAAACTCTCCTAGCAGCAGGTGCATCTCTGCACCCACTTTGAGAAACTGACATGAATATAGGAATTTGGTACCCCTACTTCTCTTATGTCAGTTGAGATAGAATCTACTCTTAGAAAAACAGTGTGATTCTGGTTAAGCCAATGGTGTTAAACCTAGTGCAGGATTGATGATGAACTAGCTCAATGTGTGATATCTGGTCACGCATTTCTAAATTTTGTGTTATGATCAAAAAGCACTGAAAACAATACATTCAGCAATAAAGACTGTGTATGCTGAAAAATATTCCTGAAGGAAAGATGGCGAACCTTTCCTTGCAGCTAAGCAAAACAGAAGTAAACCTAGTCCCACTGTCCATGCACGAGTTATCGAAAGCAGCATTTACTGTGGCGGGCAATTTCGGCATCATTTTGTACATGAATCCCTATACATTGCTCTACTTCTCTCTTATACACAGTACTATGTCACCCATACATTATCCTTCTAAGATATACACAGTGCATAGAGTTATGTAGGCACAATATGCATACCACATACATGCTCGAATAAGCCATGAAATAAATAGCATTTATCTTAACGCTTTACTCTGTTACCTATAGTCCTTCTATTAAATGACCTCTCTTAGGGTTTATTATACTTCTTCTAAGCCATTTTAGTATTTGATATTATTAAAAAAAACACACCTCAGAGAGTGTCTAAAAATAATAACAATCTGTCTTGAGGGAAAAAGAGTCATGATCTATATAAAAATACAATGTCATATTTTTAATGTACAATACAGATGGCGAAAGGCAGACAAAGTCCTGAACTACTATGAAGACCTGCTAATGACATGAAATACTATGTTACTCTTCCTTAGCCAAACGTGCCACAGTGGGTGAAATGGAATAAACATAACATAAAGTCCCAAGCACCCCTGTTCATCCCCAAATTGTTTCCAGCAAATAGCTTGACTGAGTTAGCTCCACTAGGTCTGCTTACTTCAAAAGCAGAAATACAAAAATGCCTAGGTACCAGACATTACAAATTTGTATTTTCCCATATGTATCCGGCAGATCCTAAGAGTGGAAAAGTGCACAAAAGCCCACAAAAACAAACAAACAAACAAACAAAAAAACAAACAAAAAAAACATGCCCAGTAAAAGAAAGCAAGCCCTAGTCAAATAAGTTTTTTAATTCTACCAAAACCTGAGCATGACCTAAGTCATATTCGACTTTGCCAAGCTTCCAGACAGAAACACTTGGATGTCTTCAGAGTCCAGTCTAACACAGAAGAGACACCCATCACTACAGACAGCTGGAATAGAAGGGACATTTGTACATAACCCTGTGGTTAACAGAAAGCAGGCTGCAAATGCATATCACTTCAACCTTCTGCTTCCAGAAACAAGTATTTAGATATTTAGATGGGCAAATGCATAACTGATAAAAGAAATACGCAGTTAAGCCATATAGTTCATCACCACATAGCAAATCATTGGGCTAGAAGGCAATTTTGAATAGGAACAGTGGATTTATATGCGTCAAAGAATATTCAGTGTTCTCCCACTGAATATGAATGCTTTTGGAAACTTTCAAACACATAAAAATACCTTGTGATTCATGAGCTGGTGAAGCTTGAGCTACTGAGTCTTGGCAGAACCTGCTCTGAGGTGCCCAGGTGGACGGGAGGTTGTGGCCTCTCTCCCCGCCTGGGACACACTGTTGCTGGACATGAGCACCTGCATTAGATGGAAACCTGCTCAAATTCCTTATGGAATTCCCATTTCCTTGGAAAAGAAAGAATTAGACCTCAGCACTACAACTGTTGGGGCTAGCAATGTGATTTCTTGCAGTTTAAGGCAGTTTACTTTGTCCAGGAATTTTATGGAAGGAAAGAGAGAGACTGATACCAGGACAAGCTTGTAAAACACATTTTGCAGAACGAATCTGGGAGCCATTTGAGGTCTCAAATATTATCTTGAAGAGGGATGCATATGTGGTCAGATTTTTAAGGGTGTAAGTGAGATGCAATTTATGAATAGCTCAGCACTATACTCCGTGACTGTCCCTACTGTACATGTGGCAGCATGATGATGTGGATGCATACAAAATTACAGACATTGCAGGTCATGCCAAAAAGATAAAACTAATTTTCCTTTCACCTTGATGTTTGAACTCTCTACAGGCAAAGAGAGCATATTTTGAGACTTGCATTCACTTCTTACATACACAGATTGACAACGAGCCAGTACTTTTTAGGATATTCTTACAAGAATAGGAAGAAAATACAAGAACTGAGACAATAAAACAAGAAAGAAAAGCTATACAGAATCGAGGAAGGCCACCAACCTTCTCAGAATGTGTGTGGGCATCCTCACAAACTGCCAGATGCCTTCAGTTTGTTTATTGTTCAGAATAGTTAAAACCACCAGTCCTTGGGAGCTGCTCAGGCCTTTCATATATTTGTTTAGCTTAGGAATAGTGACAAATAGATGGGCAATTTACATTTGGAAGAAGTGTGTTATGTTGTAGCAGAATAAAATACTTCATGCACTGTGATACTTGTCCCTGCATCACTGGATCGGACTTTTTTTTCGCAGCCTCTACTTGTACAGAAGCAATAAATTTCTATCATACAATATTACAACACTGGGAAAAGCAAGCAACTATAATACAAAATATTTTCCTGTGGTCAGGGGCTGACAATGATTGGGGGCTATTCCACAATGCTTTCTCTGGGCAATCCCACGGCTCCTGTCTGGCTACAGCCTCTCTGATTTCTTGATCCTCTTCAGATGGAGTCTAATCTTGTATTACTGCAATTAATGGGGATAGGACCTGGCCTCTGAAAAGCCAGCTGTCCATTTGAGGAAAGGTTATGGGTCTGAGCTGTTTGTCTGCCCTCAAAATTATGCTTTTTATTATGTTTCTGACTTACTTTTCTTCACATAGGTGAACTGTTGAACTATGCTTGTACTGTTAAAAGTAGTGCTGTGTCAGATTATACCTTCTGGTTTTGCCTTGTTCTCCTTCTGCAACCTGTTATGTGCGCCTATGTTCACAAATAATATATCCACTCGTGCATATAGTTACACTCTTTGTGTGTGCATGGGCTTAATGCAAACACATAGAAATATAAAGTACAAATTAATTTGATCCCCACAGTATTTGTAACAATGCCAAATTCTTAGTATTTTATAGTGCATACTCCATTAAATAAATAATATCTAAATTGATCTATGCTACAATATGTGTATATATAATTTATGAGGCCTGTAAATAACATTTTAAAACCTGTTCACACATCAAAAAACAGATTGTTTATTTTTCTCCTAAAACAATCAAAGGGCTTAATTCTTCCTACTATGTAAACAGTGGTGACTGCCGCTTTCAAAGAAGCTTAACTTCATTAAAAAATAATAGTTTCTTACTGTAAAATCAATACTAATATGCCATAAATCCCCATGATGAACTCTGGCTTTCTTGTTTACTCTCACATTTTTTGTCTTAGGGGCACAGCACTACTCTACATATCAGAAGATAATAATATGGCAATATATATAGATATAGATATATATTTAAATGTTAAAACATGAGTTAGGTCAACTTGAGTAATGAATGTACTTCACATATGTGCTTCATTCTGTAACTAAAGGTCTTAAATTTTCTTTGCAACATAAGAGAAGACTCTGTGGGTACCTTACAAGTCTTTGGTTGTATGTGGCTACCAAACCTGTAAGCCAATTCTGGGTTTCTTTGGCTCAAAATGTACTTCTGGCAAATAGATCAAGCTGTAACTTATTTTCTTGTTTTATACTAAACTCATACTTGCACTACACTTGCAATATCATTTGCAAGCTTACTTTTAGGTAGGCATTTTAAACAACTCATACAAAAGAAAGATTTGTATGTCAAGAGTATTTGTTTTAGTGACACGAAAGCTAGGTATACTATATTCACTTCTCAAGCAGACCTTCATGAATCACTTTAAAAGGACACTACGGCTGAAGACTGAAGAGCAATATTCATCAACATTAAATAAAACATTTGGTGAAGTATGTATAAATATTTCTTCATATGAACATAACACAAAATTAAATAGTTCAGATACACAGACACCATTTAATATATTTCCACTGTTGTCAAAATCATCTGTAAACACCATCTCACACTGAATACAAAAGCAGCTTTTACATCAGTTCTGTGTTCACAACACTGATGCCCCTTTGTAAAAGAAAATTTTTGTTTTGTTTTATTTTCAGCAAAATAAGAGTTTAAGCAGTAATAATAATAAAAAAAGTTTTGGTCAGTTCAAAGGAGAATACAAAATTATCCTTCAACATGTAAGTAAATCAGATTTAGAACAATACTTTAAAGTACAATCTTTTCCCCAGGGGATCTCTGACTTTTATAAAATCACACTATGTTTGGTGCAGACCACATCACAAATACCAGGAAAGGCTGGTCATGTCTAAGCTATAAATAGTAAAGCCCTTTTATATATATATATATATATATATTTTACATTATAAAAAATTGCCAGGTTAGAAATTGGTAATATCCACATTTTTCGAAGTGCTGAATAATTTGGAATTAAACAGATGTGGATGCTTTTTTGCTGGTTATTTTTAGAACAGATTCTGGAAAAAAAAATCTTCAGGACTTCCCAGTGAGCACCCTTCACCTGCAGAGCAGGAATGGGTTTCTCTGCACGGATCTTTTGCATCGGGAGATCACCCAGGCAGACACGCCTGGGGTATCCCCCAAGTCTGCCCATGGAAAACCACAAGATGACCTTCAATCTGCCAGCCCCGTGCGCCACTGCTAAGCACAGGCTTGGGCTCTTGCCAGCCCACGGTGACACCGACACCATGCCCCAAGGGTGGAGTTTGGCTCCTGCAGCTCTTTTGAAGAGGCACCATCAGTTTGGGGACAGATGCTCTGCTCAACGCTAAGGTTTTAGTGGCCGCGTGCCCCATTTTAACGCTCTGCAGACTGTTGGGTTTATGGGCTGTGTTTTGGTTAGCTCCATTTAAAATCTGTGCACACTCTTTTAGTTTCAAAGATAAATTCCAATTTGAGGCAGCAAGGAAGGAGAAATATATTAAGAAAACAATTCTCTGAGTTTTACTCTTTTTTTTTTCATTGCATTCACATGCAACTGTGATAGGTGGCCCTGTAAAAAAAACACCTAGACCAATAGTTCACCTCTTTCCTGGTATGTGTGTATTGCAGAGATGTGAATGTATGTTATGCATACATACACACTCACACATACACTTATATATAACATGAGCTGCACACATAAATACTCTGTAATCAGGAGTCAGGGATACAGTTAACAATACACCGAAAGAGTAGTAGACAGGAAGCTCTACTTGGATAACAACAAGCAATTCTGCAACCTATACAGTGTCTCAAATAATTTCATAATCCTGTTTTGCTAGCTTGCTACATCCATACATGACTTGAATTGAAAGTTGTTGGATTCCTTGGAAACAGAAGAGTTGGGCTAGCTAGATGTGCTTACCTGAGATCCCAGAGTTGATTACAATCAAAGAGCTGGGCAGATCAGTAATGGGTTTATAATTGCTATACAGCTTCTTGCAATTTTGTAGGAAAACTTTATTAAGTCTTTCATTCCTTAGTAAAAACGTTGAAGTTTGCTAGTTTTTGATGAATGCGAATTTGATTTTTATATTAAACTGGATTTATTAAAAGGATACATAAGCCTGACAGCTGCTTTCACGTCTTGATGTTTAAATGTTTGAATCAGCACCCTGGAACCACCCTCCCTCCCTATCCCATCCCATCTCATCCCATCCCATTGCATCCCATTCTGTCCCGTCCCATCCTCCCCCATTATTGTTTTATTTGTTTAAAAAACACTACTCTAGGAAGCCTCCCTCGGGATCCGCTTATGAAAAAGGACAGACTGCCTTTGCTGATACTGCTGTTTGCGTCGTTTCCGTTTGTCACACTGGCACAGCAGTAACATCTTGAAAGTGGTTCTGAAAGTTTTGTTACACAGTGCATAGCAAACGGGGTTCACCGTGCTATTGATGTAGCAAAGCCAGTACCCCAGGTCCCAGACAGGTTTGGGGATACAGCTTTTGCAAAAGGTGTTCACCAGAACCATGATGTTATAGGGGGTCCAGGTAACGATGAAGGCCAACAAAATGGCACTGAGCGTTTGTGCCGCTTTCTTTTCTTTGATAAGTGACATCCGTTTTCGCTTGGTGATCTGACTTCTGGTCTTCACGGCAAACTTTTTTGCCAGGGTTGCTTCCTTGAAGGACAAAGGCAAGGCTGAAGATGTCTTGGCCACTGGTGAAATGCCGTCAGATGCTGTGGCCGATTCTACTGCTGACCCTGGCTGAATAGGAAGCTTTGAAAAGCTCTTTTGGAAACTTCCACCATCCTGAAAACTTTTTGGAGGGTGCATTTTTTTAACTTTCATTTCCTTGGAATCTGTGTCAGATTTCTGCAGTTCATCCCCTGAATCATGCAAATCTTCTGAAGAAGGTAGTTTTGTGGAGTTGAGGATGGCGCTGTGACCAGGTAGCTTCAGCACGATCGAATAGATGGCTCTGGTCTCTGCAGCAATGTCTTCTTCGTCGGAGGAGGCTGAATTTTCCAGAGAGGCGGCAGCATCGTTGTTGTTCCAGCTGTCACTGCTGCTGTGCTCTTGGTCTCCCTGGTCTGTGTTGGGTTCCCAGCTCTTCATGGTGAGCCAGAAGTGGCAGCGTCTGTATTTCCTCCGCGAGGAGCGCTTCATGCTCTGCCGCTGCAGCTCGTAGCTGCTGCAGCTGCGGGAGCTGCCGGTCTGGTGCACGAAGCGCGCCGCCTCCGCCTCGCTGCCTGAAGCCTGGAGCCCTGCTAACTCTTTGGTGCGTTTCTCCGTCTCCTTGTAGATCCTCCAATACAAAATACTCATAATGGTGACTGGCAAATAAAAGGCAGCTATGGCAGTGCCAAAAGTGATGATAGGTTCACTTAGAAACTGGATGAAACATTCGCCAGGAGGGACAGTCCTCTCCCCAACAAAATACTGCCAAAACAGTATGGCAGGGGCCCAAAGAATGAAAGAGATGACCCACGCTAAACCAATCATAATTCCAGCCCTTTTGGTTGTTCGTTTGGCTCTATACGTAAGCGGCCTAGTGATGGAAAAATACCTGTCAAAACTTATAACGAGGAGATTCATGACGGAGGCATTACTGGCGACATAGTCAAGGGCGAGCCAAAGATCACAGGCCAAGCTTCCCAAAGCCCAGTGGCCCATGATGATGTACGAGGTGTAGAGATTCATGGAAATTACTCCAATGATCAAATCTGCACAAGCAAGACTTAGCAAGAAGTAGTTGTTGACTGTTTTCAGTTGTTTGTTAACCTTAAACGCAACAATTACTAGGATGTTTCCTATGATGGTCACCAGTGCAAGGGTCCCAGTGAGAAAAGCAATCAAAACCACTTGCCAGACACTGTGCCCACCCAGAGGGTCTTTGCTTGTGGCATTTAGGGACGTATTTGCTGATCTCACAGTGGAGAAGGGAAAACTCTCTGTTGTCTGAGGGAAATCATAGCTGCCAATGAGCGATGCTGCTTCGTCAAGTAGTCCTGGTCCATGGGAATCTCTCTTCCATAAGGAGCTCACATTTGCAAACAGAGGAGAGTTTGAACTGTTATTGTGCATGATCATTGTGGCTCTCTGACATAGTCTGCAGTGGGCGAAAATAGAACAAAAGAGAAAAACACCCAAGTGAACAAGTGATAGCAGTAAAAGATTTTTTTTTCCAAATTATTATATGCATAAAATCTCCCAAGCACTTTGAAAGTTATCTTTACAAGCAAAGCTGTCTGTGACACTCTAATACATAACATAGGTCTAATATACAATAATAGCTCTAACAAACATGTGGCAGTCTTCAACGTAGAGCTGTGATTACATGTGACTCTTTGTAGTATTTGTATACTGTTTCCTTCAAAACATCCACTTGCAGGATACCAAAATCCCAAGAGAATTTGAATCCTCAATAGCACTAAAATGTCCCCATAACTCTATAAAGGATTGGCCCTGAACCTTACACCTTAACAACCTGCTCTCTGGGAACCTTCAAAAACCAAATGAGATGTGCAGCTCCCAGCCTCCCAGGTCACAGTCAGTTCTGGACACTAGTGCTCCCGTGACACTCGCAAAACACAGCCCCAGCCTCAGCCACCTGCAGCTACCGCTAATGATAAACCCCAATATTGTCCCATCTTTCATTACTTAAAGTGTAGCTATACAAAGTCTGCTTTCAGTGTTTGTCAGAAGCTACCATATCCCCTGTGACTGTTTCACTTTCATTGACATTTTGGCTCTCTGATAAGGATACTGGAAGTTCTCAGTCATACTTTTTACACATGGCACTATTCAGGCTTTTTTTTTTTTTTAATTGGGACTAAAGATTTTGTATGTCTAATGACTTCAAAATATCTTTGGGGCAACACATGTTAAAATTTCCTTTGAAAGTATGGTCTCCAGAGTCAGTAAAAAATGTTTGGCAGATGTCAGAGAAATCATTAAACACTTTAGGAAAAGAGGAAAATAACATGAAAGGGATTCATAATTAAACCTTAAACCTTTTCCCATAAGTACTTACATAAAATCAAGTCATACTCAGAATAAGAATTTGCATTTCCCATTATTTCATTAACTTCTGTGGGCTACTCACTAGATACATTTTTATCAATCACTTTTTTTCATCAAGTAGCAAGAACTCTGATGAAAAAGTTTTCAGCTGATTTTAGATCATAGAATCACAGAATCACAGAATGCTTAAGGTTGGAAGGGACCTCTAGAGATCATCTAGTCCAACCCCCCTGCACACGCAGGGTCACCTAGAGCACATGGCACAGGACTACATCCAAGCGGGTTTTGAAGATCTCCAGAGAAGGAGACTCCACAACCTCTCTGGGCAGCCTGTTCCAGTGCTCTGTCACCCTCACTGTTAAGAAATTTTTCCTTAAGTTCCTAAGATGTTCTACAACCTATGCTGTGAAACTCAAATGTTTCTGTTGTAATTCTGAATCAGCCCAGATTCAATTTATTATGACTTAATGACCTAATATATCAAAATGGACTGATGTTATACCATATTTAAAAAGAAGAGGAGTTTCTGGTTTAAGGTCTTAATTAATTTCTACATTCTGTCTTCCTTTGGACTGTGCTTGTACTTTTGCTAGCAAGCCATAAAGGACCAAGTGATTTTAAATGCTAAAGCTCCTTTCATACATACCATAAAACATATATACCATAAATCATATATACCAATATTTAGTTCATTTACCTCATGCACAATAATTACCATAGAAAGCATCTTTGGGGATTTAAAGAAAATTAAATATTAAGCTGCCTCTTTTATTAAAAGGTTACAGGGAGGTTGCCTTATCCTAATACAATTTAACTCATTTATAATGCATTTATCCTTTTATCACACAAGATGCAAACATAATAATAAGAGTAAACATTGCTCTGTGATATCGTACATTTTAAATTTTACTGTTTTCCTGACGAGAGTGATTGTAAATTTGGAGCAATTTCAGGTATGTTGAATCTAAAATTATATTTTAGATTATACTTTATCGAAGATTTGACATTTCAATTTCTGTTTTCTTTGAAAAGTGGACATGAGGGAAATATTCCTGAATATTCACATTAAAAGACTTTACAGGCATTGGGAACATTTAATTGTCAAGCTGCTCTTCTAAAATATAATGTTCATTATTTTATACCATTTTAACTGTTCCTTTACTATCAGCAGTACTGACACATAAAGCCATACATATGATAACAGAAGATGGCTTTATTTTTTTTTCTAGGAATAGTTTTCCAGATAACACAAAGATTTTGAAAACAGCTGCTGCTTTAATTGATACAATAAATGCTTATCTTATTTTCTAGATCAAACTGCCAGGCTGCTTTAATAGAGAACAAACAGTAGATACTTTGATCTAGGAAAGGAGATGAAATGTTTAAGCTGCACCTAATAGTTTGCAAACAAAAATAATTTAATCTGTTTTCACCATTATGAAATGAGAACTAATATCAGGATATGACTTATCACATGAGATATTATTATGATACACTATTGTTTCATTAATCTTACTAATACTTTGTTGATAAAAAATGAAATGAATATATAAAATAATTTCAGATAATTTCATATTTTTCAAACTTTTTTTACTTTGAAATACTGTGGAGTTATTTTATCAAAATCTGTACACTATCATAAAAATAAACTAAAATTTAAAATTTCATTTTCTCATGGAAAAAAGTCACTAGTATCAGAAAAGTGAAGCAATTCAGAGAGAGCTGTGAGGAATGTAAGTAATATGAAATAATTGTCTTTAAGTAGTTCCATAAAATGGAAACTCTGCAGAGAAGCAGAAAAGCAAATACACAACAGAAATAGCAGAAGGTAACTTATAATTATGTGTTTTAAAGAATTGGTTTTAATCTAGTATTTAAAATAAATGCACAATACTGTAATTAGGCACAAACCATACACTGATACGACATCACACTATAACTATAATATTATTATATTGTAAAAATGACTTAAACCTTCGAAAAAACATAGAAGCTAAAGAGAATTCCCCAATTTTTCCCATGCCTAGATACAGATAAAGCTTCTAAACATTGCATTATATATGACTATCAAGATATGTGTTTCTCTGTTTCTAGGGTATCACGCATTTCTTCTGCCTGATGGATTCAGACTTCATGGGAAATTTCATTAGAGAATATAAAACAGAGTAACTACTCGTACCAGTTTTACGTCATAGATATAAGAAGTAAGAATAAAGACCTTTCAACATACTGAAGACTAGCCCTGAATTTGTACCTAACACATAATAATGCATAATTTGCAGCTAATATATAATTCATGTATTAGCCTTCCAAGGGATTTAGGGCATATGGAGGAAATGGTGGGTAGAAGAAGGGTCCACGGTACTTTCTCATAACAGTGTGAGTGACGAAACATGACAAGGGGAAGGAAAACAAGCAAATCTTTTGCTGAAAAACCTCAAAAGGAAGCCGCCGGTGTGGGGCATTTCTCTGTATAAATTAAAATATAATGCCAGCAAATGCATTCATTTACTGTATACTAAAGAGCCATAGCATTTTACATTTATGTATACACTTGTCCATCAGTACTTTTGAAACCTTTGGCTTAATGTCCGAAGAATTTTTTTTTCTCTATAGAAATCCATGAGAACGATGCTGTTTTACAACTGCAGAAGATTTGGTATCTGCATGTGGAAGCATGTGGAGCTGCCAAAATGCAGTTGCTGCTGGAATGAGTAAAGCATAGCACCATGCAGGGTGATGCTGACCAAATACCAAATATTCCCCTCCTAAGAACTGCCCCTATTGATTTTAAAGATAGGGCAGAGCAAAGCCATCAGTCTTAAAGTCAGCCCATGAAGGTTTCTTTTACACAGTGCACAGAGCAATCTGTTTATTCTTGATGAATAAAGCTTAGTTCATTCTTTTATGAACAAACCTAAATTGGTAAATGCTTCGTTTCATGAAGATGGTTCCATAAAAGGAAACACACTGAGGTCTATTCCACAAAAGGGCTATAAACAAGTAAAGAAGAACCTGCAATTAGACAACAGATTTCTAAAGGAAAGACCAGCATTTTGCCATATTCCAAAGACTATCTGTAGGCAAAGTTTTGAAGAAAAGATGAAGAGAAGAGCATGAATGGATAAAACGTAAGCTACAGTGTTTAACGTGTTCTCTGAGTCTCTTTCATCTAAACTGTTATGTGATATCTACATGGTCACCTTTTTTTCTTTTATTTCAATCAAAAATCTACAGACTTTTCAAAATGCTTCTCTCAAGAAAATCTACATGGATTTTTCTGAAAAAATTTCTCTGTACTTGCCCTCCATTAGAGGAGCTGTGGGACACCACGTATTTTTTCCTTTGTTTCCTCTGGCTATACCACTTCCAATCACAAAGCTCGTTTAGTTCAGGTCACCAAACATGCACAACACATCTCCATGGATCTGACTCACACTGCTTCAAAGAAGCTGCAGAAGTGCAGAAACTTGCACAGTGTTCATCCCACCTACCCTGTTGAGATGAAAGTCTGCAGAAAGGCATTTGCAGAAAGGCAGGCAGAGGGCCTGGATGGGAACCACTCTTGCTTTTCATTCACACCTCTTCACACATACTCATACCAACGCTACTCTTATGCCTTGCCCGAAAAGAACATTTAATTAGACATGGTGCATCTATACAAATGGAGAACCCACATACTCAAAATTCATCACCACAAATGCTCACAGATATTTTCATAAAGGCACATGGGATGTGCCTACTGTACAACAGCATTCTCCTCTAAAGGAAATGGTGAAACACTACCTAGTGTGTGCATGAAACAAGAATACTGTTCAGTTGTGAGCGATTGCTCATGAGCAGTCACTTAACCACCGCAGCAAGTGTTGAAACGGCTCCTGCCAATTGCTTGTGGGTCAGGGTGGCTAGCCACGGCGAAATGGAAATCCTTGCATCAAACAGCATCGATGGAAAACATCCTTTTTGTAGTGTTATATTTAGGAAGCAGAGCCATCTTTTCTAGAGCTCGCAGATGAGGTCAGGATAGTACACGAGAGATCTGAAATGGCCACGTAACTGTATGCTAGACATGATTAGTGTTGTCGGGTGCAGAATTTCCTTCCCTGACATTATGGCAGAAAGCAGAGGATGAAAGCCATGAAGCATCTCCTCCTCACACATACACTTACAAAAACTCTACAGGGCAACATCTAATGTCAAGTGTTGTTTGAGAAGTCTGAAAGATCAGCTCAGACTTCTGATGATACCACTATATCATTTTTTTTCATAAAAAGTACAAGCTGGTATCATCTAAGATCAAAAGAAAGTGCTACTAGTATGGTGAATATAGTCCTTTGCTATTCTGACTCTTACAAGTTCCTGCAATCTAGGTGTAATTTAATTCAGTATGTATTACCACACTTTCATTTTCATGGGACAAACCTACCGCCGCCACCATGACCACCACAACGCTATTTTCAACCCAACGCTATTTTCAACCCATGACCAGATTTTCTGCACTTATCTGGGATTTCAATGCTTTAGAAGACCACAGCAAGCTTAATTATCTTTCTCTTTCTAAAACTGCCATGTATTTTCTAGTTTGTACATAAAAAGCGCTACAGGGAAATGGAGGGCCCTGGGTGCGTGGCTCAGGCAGAAGCGCACACACTGCAGCGCCGCTCGCAGCACCTTCCCGGCAGGCCAGGCCTCAGGAGGCCACAGCCAGCCTGGCCTGAAACCGAGTGGAAAAGGGGTCAGAAACACTCCCACAAAATGCAGCACAGTGCGAGGAAAACAAAATGAAGCTGTGAAATGATCAAAGTTCTTATCAGGATCAGAGCTTACAAATCATAGGTACAATATACTAGATTACGATTTCAAGCCAGTGAGTAACAGAAAGAAACCCTATTTTTTGCCACATACAGATTTACCTTAGAGTACTGCTAGTGGTTTGGGGCTTCTTTTTTTTTCTTTTAATGAGAGCTTATCAAAGGTACTGGAGAGAAAATAGAGAGGGGTCTCACCACGAACCATTGGAGGGGAAGGAGGGAGCAGTTGCAGAAATGCTCATGAATTGCAAAAGACAGGTAAATTTCACACTTCTGGAACAGACTAATTCAGTGAAGACTGCTGAGTTTAGGGAAAATCAAATAGAAGAGACAGTACGAGCAGTTCGGTCACAGTTTTACTTCACTTTACTTCTCTTTGCTTATTTCATATTTCTGTTATTTTGTCAATACTTCACATTTCAGCTTACCATTTCTTTTCCTTCCCTTAGATTCGCATATTCACAAACACACAACCTCACTTTATTCCAGAGAAATATATTATTTTGCTGTCTTTAAGAAGCTCCAAGATGAAATTTCCACACACACCTTATTGTGTGTAATATTGTTTCACTGAAGGTTCTTACATTATGGCAGAAACATGACTTTGAATATTAATGTGTTCTAACAGCTAGCAAATATGGATTTCAGTAGAAACAGCTGCTTATTTACACAGCTATAAAAATAAGAATAAATACTGTGCTACCATTAGGACCAGAAAAGAAAAAAACTCAAGTCACATTACATGTTGGCTGTATTTCAAAAATCCAGATGTGTATTTCTGCTCCTAGGACTTTCATCTAAGTTGAATCTGCTACCTAACTGTCGAATTCTCTTGCATATTTTTCCCTAGTATGTTTCATAAAAAGCAAATCAAAATCCTGGTCTGCATGGTTAAAAGGATGATGATTTTAAACCGATATCGGTACTTACTGAACAAGTGCAGCCAGGTGATTTATTACTTATTTATTCCATAGGCTCAGTGCCTCAGTACACACTCACCTCATGATTTTCAGTTTCAGAGAAACCCTATCCTGAAATCTTTTAAAATATTTCCAAATAGAACCTTCACCAAGTGAGCGACTAAGCTCATCCCAATGAAACCTGAACCTAGGGACTGCTGTATCAGTGGTAAGAGCAACGGAAGGGCTTACGGCTTGCTCCCGCTCCCTCTCAGGCAAGTGTGCTTAGTGGGTATTTTCTGAACGGCTCAGATCAACCAAGTGAAACCTCTGAAAGCTTGACCTAGGAAGCGTCCACAATTTTTGAATTGCCACAAACCAAAACAAATGAGCTGTTGCTCAACTAAGGTTACAGTAAGATTTCACTAACCAGATATAACTGTTAAAGCTCAGAGAGGCGTTCTGGTGGAGACAAGGTTTTGCTTACATCCTCGGACGGTTTCTCCCTCAGAGAGATATGTGAACGTCACTCGCCACTTGTCTGCTTGATACTGGAGGAGATGGACGTGCGGTCCAAAAAGTAGTCTGGTTTACAAGCCAGGGTTAGCAGTTTTGCTCACTTGAGAAAAACCCCCGGTTTCAGGGTTGTGCCTTGTAGGTATCTGTGACACAGAGATGTGGCTGAAGGGCTGGTTAGCAGGCTGCATTTGAACATGAAAGTAGACTGAGATGAAGGAAGAAAACAGCCCTGTATCTCGTTTAGGCATTGTAAGGGCATACTTTACTTTTCCCTCTGAGGAAAAAAAAAACTAACCTTCTGAGAGACTTCTTCATTTTACTGTTTATAAACTTTTTAAACACAGTATTGCTTAATATTTCGTTATTTATTATGATGTTAAATTCCTAAAATAGATGCTAAAACTTCACTGTGCACATTTCCTTATTAAAAACTGTCTCTTTATGAAAGGTCATCCATAGGTAATAGGCCAAAAGATGTATTTAGAGATTACATGTTAAAATATGGTCATGAAAATAAAAAGAATGGGAATTTTTAATCTTAACTATATTTTCCTTCTAGATAGTGATAAATGATTATCATTAGACCACTGAATAAGCATGAAAAATGTGTCTATACATATTAAAAATGCAGGTTTCTAAGTGAATTTTTCTTTTACTAAACATTTCATCTTCTCTAAAAAAATAATGATGTCTGAACAAACTAATCTCAAGAAGAGCGTGTTATCAAGAACATGTCAGATAAGACAGGAAGCCCTTTGTAAATTTTACTGTATTTGTTTTCCAATCCTACTTTAAGTAATCTTTGGATATGTTTAAAATCAATATTCAATGTGAATACGAGCCTTTGAGAATATTTACAGAGCAACAGACCTCATCAGCATACCTTTTTTCCCTGACTATCTTTAATGAATCTGTTTAAAACAAAGTAATCAAATGGTTATGCTATAAAATTAGATACTTCTTTTAATCTGTCTCTCGGGCACAAAATACCATCAGAGAAAAATGGGAAGTGAGAAAATGGACATTTTTAAAATATCAAAGAAGACAGAGAGCCTCAACACTGAACTTGAAAGAGGACACCTGGAAAATTCTCAATTTCATTTGTCTGGAAGAAGCAAATGAAATGACAAAATACTGTCAAGTCTTGAGGCTAGAAAATAGATTTTTTTTTTCTGGAAAACTTTTAAATGAAGAGAAAAAAAAACAAAACAAAACAAAAAGTCAGACCATAATTTGGACTTTTTTTTCTGTTTCAAGTCTATGTTTTTTTCTGGGGAAAGTAATTTAATTTGCTGTCAACTCGGTTTTTGACAAACGCAACTTCACTATTTATTAAGGGAAAATCATAGCAGAATTTGTGCTAACATCTACATCTAGCAAAGAGCTATCAAAGACTATGATCCAGATGTCATTTTTTACTTGGCTTCAGGTTCTGTTATATGAAAGGTCTCTAACATACATTATTTACATTTGTTGAAGTTCTCTTAAATATGGGAGAATCCTAAACCATTTGAAATTGTAGTTTTGCTGAATACCACATTTTATACTGTCTAATGCATTGCACTCAGGTGCTAAAAATACACACCACCTAATATAGCTTATATTAAGGAGGGATATTTTGACAATTTTACAGACGATGGAATAATGTAGCTTGGATAGTGCTAAGACTTAACATTATTGTTGCTTGAAATATTATTGCTATCTACTGTTGCAAAACCAACATTGGCACATTGAACAGATGGTTTACTTAAAACATGGAAAGAAAGAATTATTGAGAGGTTTCAGCTACCAGAAAAAAAAATGTTACTAAGCAATTAAATCTATGCAGGAATTTGGACACTGGGGCTACTCATAATGAAAAGAAAATATCATATAATTTTACCCCATGTGTCAGAATATTATGCTATAAATCACCTTGCTTATTAAATAATAATAAATATTAAATAAGAAATAATAAACCATTCTAAATAATGTTTTAAGTCACACAATTCTGTGAGTTGTTTGAAATTGTTTAGTTTGGTCCCAAGTGAAAAGAGTTCAATAGTGAAATAGGGGAAGAGTTCCCAAGTGAAGTAGAAGGTAGTTGGTCAGATAATGGACCAACACTATTTTCAGTGCATTTACTTGTTTAATTGTAATTTGGAAATTCCTGATTTTTAAGTTTGGAAATATATATATTTTTTTCATTTTGATAACTTGATCAAAGTATAAAAGCATATGAAATGTACTAGTGATTCATTAAGGACTGGATTTATTACTGGGGGATAAGAGAGCTATTTAGAGATCGTTGATGTGTGTGTTCTTTCTATATCTTGTGTTACTTTAATAAAGCCATAAGTAAAATGCAAGGATACAATTGAAATGAAAAATGTTTATGTTAATGGAACACTTTGCTACTAAATCAAACGGGAAAAAGGCCAAGTGCTTTGTTTCCACATTTCACTGTAAGTATTTTTATCAATACTGACACTAAGTTTCATTATTCCTACCTCTCTTATCGTTAAGAAATCTTCTTTCTATCTGTTTAGAAGTGTGGTGTAATATCCGCTAGGTGGCACAACAGCTATTCAGAAGCAAAAGTCTGGAATTTGCAACAAAAATTTTAAGTAGCCTCTCATATAGTCCACATCGTAGGTCAAAATTATAATTAACTGAATTATATCTATTCTGTGATAGGGATAGCTAAAATAAATGCCAACATATAACCCAAATATTTTATAATTATTAAAATAGCGTAAGTCTGAATTAAACCAGCAGCCAAATTACCAACAACTGATTTTCCATTTTTCCTAAAACAGACATAAGAGAAAGTCCTGGTGGAATCTGTAACTTCATCAAAATGGTACATTCAAATTGCAGCTTCCTGCTTGTATGCTGAAAGATACAGACTTTTAAAGTCAATTGGAAACAATGGTAGCAGACACTGAGAGTTGTAATGAATCTAAGTGATTCTGCTTTAATCATATGCCGACAAGCAAATAGTTATCAATGGCATCAACCCTTTTTTGAGGGTTTGTTGGCAATTTATATTTTGTTTGTTTGTTCGCTTGCTTTTTCCAGTTACAAAGCAACATAAATGGAGACGTGGCAATAGTCTCAATGGGGATCAAGGCAGGGGGTGGGTGGTGCTACTGAGAAGTTTATCTTGAATTATTCTACATAATGCCCCTGTGAGACATTCCTTTTCAAGCTAGCATTTCATTTGGTTGCCGCATTTTTGTTTGCTTGAATATCTGCTTTTTCTGCCTACTTGAAATATATCCTGAAAACTTGAAGTTTTAGAGCCACACTCTTATAGGTTCAGTGTAAAATATACAAACTCAGGACAAAGGAAGGCCTCATAGTTAATGAGTTAAATGTGGAACTGAAGTCCATCCCCACTTCTGTCATAGGATTTCCACACAGGAGGAATCACTTATTCAGATCTTGAAAGTAACACCACCTTACTTTGAAAGGATACTGTGAAATTAGTAATGCCTGTGCATTGCTAATGCATTCCTAAATTTCTGCATTTGCAGTTTTGCAAAATAAATAACCCTGTATTCTGCAAAATAAATAACCCTGTAAATAACCCTGTATCTTTGCAGGGTTTGGTTTGCATGCTTCTAAAATTTTCAAATCACTCTATCAACAAAAAGTTTTTTTTATTTTTTATGTAGTCATCTACTACTCTACACATTTTGCACTCACTGCATAGCTAGTATACTCATGGCTTCCTGCATTCTTTCCTGACTGCTCTTTATTAGGTTTCATTCATTTTGACATGAAAAATAGAAAAAAAAAATCATGGAGATCTACCTACTTTAAGCATAAAGGTTGCTATCTAAGTAACAGAGTTTTGCTTCTAAACTAAGAAGGTAATTTGTACAAACAATCATCTGTATTTGCCCCTTCAAGCCTAAAAGGTCTATATTCTGCAAATCTATTAAAGTCTGGGATCATCAACAAAAGACTTAAAACCACCCACCAGGAGTCCCAGCTAAATTAGAAGGAAAAAAATTTTCTTGATTGGGTTGGTGGAACGTGGGAAGTGGAAAGCCAGAAGGAAAATCTCCACCTTGAAAATTCCTCTCCCACTCTAAGAGGTCAGAGGAATTTCAATGCTCAAAGTAGGAACTTTAGGGGACGCAGGCTGCATGCAGTTTCCCTGCTGCCCCTTGGCCCACATCAGAAGTATGAATGCTTCATTACGTATTAAGCATTTCCTTCCATCCCTCTTCCTTTTATCTTCCAGCTGTCTAAAATTGAAGCACTGGGGTACCTGCATATTACAGAGAAGTACCCACTGTATTTCAGGAGGCATTCAGCAGTCAGGGTCTGTAGTTATTTTTGAAAATTCTACACGTAATCTGCAAATGTGGCGCAATTTCAGAGATGCAGATTATCTGTATTTCTACAGAGCTTAGTGATAATTCAGGAATTGGCTTGCAATTCCCAAGTCTGATTTTGAAGAAAATAATATAAACTAGCTTACAAATGGTCCATAGAAGGACAGGGACCAGGGAACTGGCAACACTGTCAAGGGCCCAGACTTACCCATGAGGAACAAATCTGAATCATGGGCACTCTGTTGTAGTAACAGATCCTTAGCTTTTGCCAAAGTAAGAGTGTGCTTAAATCTCATTGTTGCCTGTAGCTTGCTTTTCCAAATATCTGCACTCCTGCATCAACAGCTCTTGCTAATCTTTATTTCTACTTATCTAACTCAGGGCATTTCCATCTGAAAATGTATCTGTACAGTCAGCATCCTCCAACCTCCAGTTTATTAGTGAGTTTAAATAAGCTGAAACTCTTAAGGATTCACAGAAACCTACCAATATTCCCTTGCTGGCTGTGCTTTCGACTGCAACAGAAGCATTACACATCTGTAGCTGCAGAATATTAAAACTCAAAGACGAGTGTTTCAATGGCACTTGTACATTTCTGCCCTTCCATCTGTCCTTTATCACTCATTCACTCACAGGAGGAAGTGACTTTTGCTGCCAAAGCAGAGGCAAATTATATCAGACAAGGGCAAAAATATTCATTAGCTTACCAGAAGAAACAACTTCAGAGATGCAAAGTATCAGCAGAAATAAGAGTTTCTACTGTTCTATTCTGATGACCTTATTCAAAAACGAGTAATGAACAGCATAGCTATTTGCTAATAGAAGAAATTTTCAAATTATACGACCTGGATGAATTAATTTTTCGCTAGACTGTCTCTACCCATCAATACTTGTTTTTCCTTTCATAAGGCAGACGAAGAGCTTTTTTGGAAACCAGAAACAAAAATTTCTGCTCTACTTATAAAAAGTGAGGGTTGGAAAATAATAAATGTTGATGTCATTGGAAATATTGTCATTAATTCCAATGCTGCATGACCTCGCGCTGGATTTATTTCAACGTATTTTCTTTGTAATTCCAACTTCTTTTTTCCATGCAAACAATTTAAGACATTTTCAAAGCCTCTCACCTCTCTTACTTTGTAAGGTAGAACGAAAATGTTTTGATGAAAACAAGCCTTTGTATTATTTAGATTGTAGAATTTGGCTTCTGGAGAAAGAGAAACTGGAAATACTCATAGGCATGTGTGTTCACTCACACCTAGCCTATAGCAGAAGTAGCAAGAAATGGAGTTTGTGCTACCAGAAGATACCAATGGAGGATAGTTAAAGCTCCAATTACCGTGCAAAGTCTAGCGCATTTCAGAGAATGATGGGATGAGGCACCCAGGGAGCTTGCGGTTGGGGATTCAGTCAAATATAGCACAAAATCTCTAGAGGGAATAACCTATTTGGAACCTTTCATCACCCCAAAGCAACTACAGGTTGGAAGTTTGCTCTCTGCATGAGCCAAACAAGAAGATAGGCTGGGGGATCCTGGCCAGCACGTTCCCAGGGATGCCATTTCAGCGCCAAGCACAGACTTTGCTGTTCTTTCAAGTGGCTGGGAAGTATCCAGGTGCACAGCTGAACTGGTATCAAAAGAGCACAAATCAGCTTTCCAGTTACAGCTCTTACAATACTGCAGATTGGAGTTCAGTCATGAATATCAGTGATTTTTGCTGGGCTTTTTCATGCATTCATGGAAACTTCAGGGTAGGAATCAAGCCTGCAGGAACAGTAGGGTTATCAAGCGTTCAGGCTGTGAGCCTGTGTAGCTAAAGCTTAGCTGGTACCAACTTTTTCTAACCATGTGTTGCTCTACTAAAAGGCAAGGAGCACCAGTGATAACCTAAAAGGAAAAGAACATATGTTTTAATATGTCTATTTATATGTCTATTCTATCTTTCATACAAAGAGCCTATACATCAACATTGCTAACAAAAAGTACAAGGATAATTGATACACGCTCAGACAGGCAGCACTCTGGGTGCTCTCATCTTAGCAGTAGATGAAGAACTCATGTGGTTTTACCTTTACTTCACATATACATTATTCATTTTCTAGGCTGAATTAAGTACTTGACCATATCCCATAATCATATTATGGGATTCATATTATAATCTTCACTATTTTAACTATCTTCCAAAAAAATATCCATTGATATTAATTAAGAATGTCTTAGCTTGCAAATCTAGTGAATTTGCAAAACTAATTTCTTCTTTAGAACGTTTTGTCAAGGCAGGTCATTCCATTAAGTAATTTTTGCTATACTGTCCACTTTAATTTATACGAAAGGCAAGTAAACTCAGATTACTTAATTGTTAAATATGTGGATGGGAAACAATTTCTTCCTTCTTTATGAATTAGACATTTCTTTTTTATTTCTTCTTCTAAAATGTAAAGAAATTTCCAAATCAATTAATCAATCGTTTTAGTTCCCCTAAGTATATACAAAGAAAATTCTCAGAAATCAACAATTTCAATATAAAGACCTATTCCATTTATGAATTTCAAATTTATTCCATGGTTTATGCAGAAACACAGAGTCCCTCGTGTGCACACGTACCCCCACACAAGCAATACTGTGTTGTTGTTATAGAAGTCAATAGCCTATCTTGGTTTCTGTTCCTTATGGGTCTCATTTCATTCTTGAAGTCACTTTAATACCCCATTTTTATTAATGTATATAAAATCAATTTATCTAATAGTGATGTCCAAGCCCCAAATGAATTATTGTGTAAGACGTATTCATACCTTCAGCAGAAAATTCCTTAAAGCTAATAGGAATGCTATTCAAATTTGACCTTTTTGTTAAAGCCAGTTAAATATTGAACCTTATTTTGTGTGTCTGGATTACATTTGATTTATTAAATCTAAATGGAGTAGAGACCTTTTCACTGCTTCTCAGCGATGCTTCTGCATTGAAGTAGACCATGAGCTTAGTGAGCTGGGCCCAACTCTGCTCAGCAACCTGGACCTGCAAGGTGCCAGATACCTTACAGGGGATGTGCAGATCACTCAGAACTGTGAAATGCTGCCCATCCACTTGGTTAACAAATTGGTACTCGTCGGCTCAATTTTTTTTACTTTACAAAGTCTCTGTATATGTGACTCTTGTTCTCAAGTCTGAAATCCAATCTGCAAAGGATTTTGTAGGGGGAACTGCCAGTGGCTCAAGTGCTGCACTCCTGTGTGCTCAGAGGCTTCCTGGATTGCCTCTTTTGTCGTTAGTAGAATTCTGTTAGAGGACTGGAGTTCTTCATTTCTGGGTTGTAATGCACTATCATGCTCTTCAATAGATTTGAAATTTTTTGATTTAGTGGCAAATGGCAAGCAACCCGGATCCCTTTAATGGCTTTCTATGATGTAAGTTCTTGTGGGTCACGCAGTACCTTTAACACCACTCTCTGTGACCAGCCAGCTTTGCTTGCCAATACTTCCAGGTGTGGAGCTGTTGTTCTCCACCACCTCCTCTCCTGACTGTTTGACTGCAGTCTGCTTGAAAGGGCAAAGGGAAGCAGATCTAGGATTTGGGAAAACTGCTCAAGAAAGGGGAAATTAGAGAAAAACTAAGTCCTAACAGAAGTTATGGCATTGCAGAGGCTTGCTTAAGGTGAGAGATAGTTACCACTTCCAGGATGGTTGGTATGTACGGGAGCTACTTCACCATGACTCCTTCAGCAACACAATCTGCCCCTCTAGCACACGCTAATAAATGAAGAGTGGAGCAGAATGGAGACACCATGGCCAAACTTTGTTGGCAATGTTTTTGTGGAGGTGGTAATCTGATGGTGCCGTGCAGCCAATGAGTGAATGGAGGGTGGAACGGAGTGAAGACACTGTGGCCAAACTCTGTTGCACTCCCTGCAGAGGTGGCAACCTGGTTGCACCACACAGCTCATAGGCCACGTAGTACGATGTCTGCTGCTGGGCCAACAAATGCTGGCAGATCAGTCCCTTCTGATAGACTTTGCTCAAACTTTTCCTCATTCTAAGCTCATTATAACACCAATACACAACCCCATCCCCAAAGTTACCCACTTCCAAGGAATGACCACTCCTCACTGAGCATGCTCTCTAGATTTTCGATTAGCTCGAGAGACTTTTTAAAGCAATCAGTAACGAAAGTAAGTATGACTAGAGTCACTCAAGCTCCACCTAAATGCAAAAGAAAATATATAAAAGGTGAACTAAGGAGAGAAATGTGGAGAGAGAAGACTCTATGGTAACTTCTGGATCAGTTGATGGGTTGAACCCCCTTCCTCCCCTCGGGTCAGGATGAAGCCTGAGGAGACTCCTCAAGTTTGAGAGCCCTCGCCCATCTTCTGGGGGTGAGTGATGGCTGCACATTTGTACATCAGAACTAGCTAAGAATCCCACACTGTAGTAGAGAATTTCCTGTATGGACATCCGAAACCTGCTTTATAAATGTTGCATTTGAATAAATCATACTATTCGTGAACTCAGTTCACAGTTTTGAAGGCGATCGGACCCACAGTCAACAAACCGTTCGTGGATCCATATAGTGCTGGAGTTGGGCCTACAGTTGATCATACTGTTTGTGAACTTGATTGGCTGTTTTGAAGGTGACCGGACCTACAGTCAACAGTCTGTTCATGAATCCAGTACTGCCAGAGTCAGGCCTATAGCTACCACTGTATTTCTGTCCCTATTAAGAGATGAGTCCAGCTGCCTCCAGTCCCTCTAACCTTTGAGGATCAGCTGGAATGCAGGGGGATTCATCTCTTATCAGATTTGCCCCCTCTTCAAACTGCAACACTAGCTGCATAGCTGGTTCTCGTGCAACTGGTGCATGAATCTATGGAGAGGTTCCTTAGTTGCTTTTATATGAGCACTGATTGCCAAGGCAAGTTCTACTCCCAAACAGATAAATCATCAAATCAATCAAGTCACCTGTAGCGCTCTCAAATACTGCCAAAGCCTCTTCTTCACCATTTCAGTAGTTTATCAGAAAGGTCCCACACCTGCAATATAATTGATGATACCCATGGAATAAATCTCTGAACTTAATGTGGAGACCTGCTGCTTCAAGGTTCCAGTTCCTATGGGTTAACCATTCGGTGGAAGAGGTTTCTCTTTTTTGGTATTAGCTGTTTACATCAAAGCTCCTCAGAAATTAAAATATAGTTCACATATAACAACAATAGATAGCAGAGCACCACGACAGTGTTGTATGAGCTATGGAAAAAATACTGGCTACGTCTAAAGACTGTTTTCTGTAGTTTAATGAAAGTAGATGTGGTTCCCAGTTATTCCTGAGGCAATAATTAAGAAACCTTCTACAGGCAAAGGAAGAATAAAAACACACCTGGACTTCTAAGAGTATAGTCTGGTGAACGCTCCAAAAAGTGCTGCAATATCCTTCATGAAAATGTAAAAAAGTACACAGAGTTACCAGTGTAATGGTAAAAAACACTACTTTGACCAGAGAAAGCTTTGAAAGCTTGCTTGATAGAACGGTTGAAGATTAGGTAGAAGTGGACGTATAAATAGCATTTTTTTGTTCTAAGGAAACATTGATTTTATAAAACTGCCTCTTTAGCACTGGAATAACAAGTCAATAGTTAAAATTCTGGAGATTTTTCTCTTGGAATCTTTTCATTTTGATAATGTAAAAAAATATGGTAAGTGCTGAAATACTTTAATTTTGTCATGCATAGTTTTTAAATATTTAAATTATAAGAAAAGTAGTTAATTAAATAGAACCATACACAATGCATTTTGACATTTTTCACATCTTAAAATTTCATTCGAATTGCCATGTTCTGAAGAAATTCTTCCTTTTCATAAAAAGTGCATTTTGCTTTGGAAAACTTTTGCCTCAAAATCTTTCTAGCCAGCTCCATCTGTATGGTTTACAGATGGGAAGTCATACATTTGTCCACTGAGTTGGAGACACTATCTCATTAAAAAATTTCTCTGAGTTTCTCTGAGTGTTTTTTTATTTTTTTTAATAAGAGTGTGCATCAAGCATCAAGCATTTTTACATCAAGCTCTATTACAGTGCTGACCTAAAGGGCCTTGCAGGAGACTCTGGAGAACAAAAGGAATTACAAGAAGACAGTAGGTTTCTCTTCATCCTCGAAATGGTATGTGTGCCCAAACTGAAGGACTGATTCAATATCACACATTCCTGACTTGTCTCAAGATTCAGAAGAATTGTTGCCAAAAGAATTAAAACATCATGGCTCCAAAGATTGAAACAAATTTGTGGTTTAATGTACATGAGTAAACCATTAAGGAAAATAATTGGATGTTTTTCAATGCCAGAATCAGATATAAGATTATGCTAATTTTATCTCTATGTTGCTAGTAACTACTAGCACAAAGTGTATGGAATTTAAGTATTGCTCTAAAATTGTAACTCATATTCACCACTTATTCTTAGCTTCTAACTAAAACTAAAGCTTCCAAACCTTAGAAAACTACTGAGATTTGAAGTTTTTCTAAGGCCCCAGGGTTTAGGGAAAAGAATTAATCTGCTTTAGGAAGAAATAAGTTAAAGTTATAATTTTGGGGCTAAGCGTCCAATACTTTCAAAGGGATCAAACAGATATCTCACCCTGCTGCCTTTTGAGAAGGGAGAAAGTCAAGTCTGGTGAAGTCAATCTCTGAAGTCAAAAACAGGGAGCTAATATTCTAGTTCTGGCAGTAATTATGTCATTTGGAAAATATAATTCCTCCTAGTAAATTTTTCAAAAGTTTAAAGGCTGGTTTCACATGAGCTAATGATTCTATAGGAAAAGTGCTTGGAAATCCAGAAAATCAAGACCAAAGATGACAAAAGGTGAACACCAAATTACAGGCTTGCATAAAATTAGCCAAGATCTTGCCTTTTGTCTGTTTCATGCCTCAGTTTATCTGTGTTAATTCAATAGAAAAAAATAGCCATTAACTGAAGTGCACTGGATCTACGCAATTCATACATATGTATAAATACATACACACTCTTCTTGTATGTCATAACCATTATGGAATATTTATGAAACAAGAACTGAATGATTATTGATTTCTTATGTCTGGCATCATTTCTTCTATGATTTGCAAACACCAGGTTTGTTTTTACAGAGCCTGTGTTTATAATACCGGAATGAAATGGGAAATAACCATGAAGAGTCATCAAAGACTCCAAAGATTTACTGCAGGTAGTCCTCCAATCAGAACTACTTTGTGAGCCATTCAGTATACATATAAGTAGGTTACTCCTACAACATTTGTTGGTTTTCCCTGTTTTTAAATTAGAAGAATAAATTCTCTGTAACACAAGGACTTGGCTAGCAGCTTGGCCTGCTCGCTACTCTCTCAAGGACACAGGATGCCAAGAGCCAGTAAGGGACTGTCTTTCCAGGAGGTTCTACAGAAAATGAGAAGAGTTTCCATCCTCTGTCCCTGAAAAATAATTCCGGAGTATTTTTCACTCAGACACAAGAGCTACGTTAGCTGTTGAGAAGAAACAGGCTTTTCTCAGCTTATGACTTTTCAAGCAGTTGCTACCACTACGAGCAGTAATAGCGCACAGAGCCACCCTCAGAGCAAAAACTAAGACCACAAATCACTCTGCACAGTCAAGGAGGTGGCAGCTTTTCTGTATTTGCAACCTTGAGCACCTGAGCACAACTAGTAATAATCTAACCTTAAATGTGGTTTCAGAAATTCTAAAGAAGCAGTAAATTACACCATGAAATTCCTGCTTTGCACCTACATCTGCCTTAGGAAAGTAATTTTATTGCCCTAGCTGTACTTATGCTAAGTATAACAGCTTCTACTTTCTTTTATGGGGTGCTGAATGCTAAGGATAAGCGCTGGAAACAAACCAGCAAAGCAAACAACAACGGGCGTGCTTAAGGTGGCTTGCCACCTTTCCTTGGACACTCCTCCACTACCAAGTCCTCTTGCACGTGTTCTCCAACCCTGCCTCTCTATGTCTCCATCTGAGAGCCAAAGGGCCATGCAACAAAGCCCTAAAACTTCACAGCTCTTTTCCAATAATGCAGGTTTAGAGACAGGATTGCTTAGGAAAAAAAAAAAAAAGGGAATTCAGTCATATTTATACTCATATTTAGCAAACTTGTTTTTTCTTTTTTCTTTCCTGCTAACAGTTTGTTTTAATGGGCATAATGCACAGATTGCAATGTACAGATAAGGGGAATGGCTGCTTTGGGAGAAAAAAAAAGTGTCTACTACCATTCCATGAAAATCTAGGAAAAAATATGATCAGGTGGCAATTCCTATCAGAGGAAGATGCATGATTCAACCTTGCCTGGAAATTCTGCTTGCAACAAAACTATGCCGACTAAATAACCGGAAACAAGAAGTAAGTGAAATTTGAACTCTCCCTTCCTGTAGGAACTCCTGGCAGCCTAATATTTATTTTTGGCCCGGCTTTGGAACTGGGCTGCAATGACTTAGAGCATATTTCATCTAAATAAAAGAGTGTCAAGCGAGGTGTTATTTCTGGGAGTTGCAGGTCCCCTTTCCATTTTTAATTTCTGGCCAGGCTATAGCTGGCAAAAAAAAAAAAAAATCCGAGGAAAAATCCTACAGGACATGGACATTCAAGGTAAAAGTAAAATTAACTCACTGTCTACTGAATAAAATCTACAGGAATAAATCAGTGGATTTTCACAAGAGAAAGCTCCTGCAGGAAGTTTCCTACTTTCTACTTCTTGGAAAGTGTACTTTGTGGGAAAAAATAATTACCTGCTTGGAAATTCTCAACAAGCCAAAATATAACCTCAGATGGTAATTATGTTAATTAGAAAACTCTTAATAATAAACACATAAGTGTACATATTTTATTTTTAAAATACATATGTCTAATACATGTTTATAATCTCTTGGGTTTGATGGGCACTTGGAACCACATTTCATAGAAAAACATGGTTCCACAGAAATATTAAGACTTTTTTCACATTTCTTAATGAGTCAGAATCCTCAAGTGTATTTTCAAATGCTATTCATTACAAGCGAATTGTGGCAAGAGCTAAAAAACATAGATATAAACACAGAGAGAAAATGGATATTGACTCATTCTCAAAGGAAACTGCATTAACTCCCTGTCTTTACCATATTCGTGCAGGCATCGTGGCCAATGCTGCACACTAAGAAACAGATTTCCAGCAGCACCTTTTGGAAAGCTTGCTGTTTTCAAGACATCCTCTCATTGGTGTCGATGAGAAAAATTTCTCATGAAAACGTACCTATCCAATTGCCCATGGTAAATAGGTCTAAAAAAAATCTATAAACTAGGTGTAAAAAAGGATCTATAGAATGTGTCTCTTCATTAAAAGAGTCCACTTGCAAATATGAGATTAAAACCATGATTCAGAATATATTTTAGAAGAGAATGGAATAAAATATGAAGAAGCAATTATAAACATCATCCTTCCCTGAAAATTATTTTTATAATATTATTCTACTTCAATGTCACATTCTTTTGAAATGTTAACTAACTGTTCAGATTAATCTGGCAGTGCATAATATTAAATCTGAAGTTTGCAGAAGTTACAATAAATAAACTTCTTTGGAGAGAGATCTTTATCTTTTGATGCCTGTTCTCTGATTCTAAATTAATCCTGTTTTGGTAGTTTTTTTTAACAGGTGAACTGAAAGCTTCACAAGGGAGGATAGATTTCAGGCTTAAGGTTTTAAAATGGATTCTTCAATAGCTGACATCCTTAACACTATAAGCCTTCTTGGGAGCTACATGCCTCTCACTCCTTCAGCAATAACAATATTATCTGTTTACCTCAAGGAAGAAAGTTCTCTCAAGGTTCTGAACTGAAATTTCACCATATAAATGAAGCAACAATAATAATTAGATGATTTAAAGATTTTTTTTCCTTACCAGTATGCTTTTGTGCTTAGTGGTTTAAATTAATTTCACTTAACCTTAGACATTTGTATGATACTCAACTTGATGTGTACTTCTCTGATACCTCATACTGAAAAGACTGAAGGCAAAACAATGCAGTGGTGATACAATTTGATAGGCCGTTTTGTTCCAGCCAACTCAAGTCTGTACAAGACACAAACTACTTGAAGATCAAAGAAAGAGAGAACAGTTAGAGGAATGAGAGCCCTTGAGATATAAAGAGAGAGTAAGGAAACATTCTGTTTATGCTAAGCAGCAAGTGCAGGAGAACTACCTAAAATGCTGAAAGGAATCAAATGGTTTTGGATTTCCAGCCAAAATCTGTGAGATACTATTTCTCCCCTGGGCTGTGTTTAGCTAAATTATTCCAAGGAGCAGAGCACAAGAGTCCCAGGAATAAATCATAGGCTGGGCATACCCATTGTAGGTAAAGAAATCACGGTCTGGCTCCAAGAAGAGAGGATTATTTGCAGTGTTGAAAGGAGGACACACAATTTTATATGAGCAGAAAGGAATATTTCTTGCCTCTATGAACTCTCAGCATTTAAGATATGGCCAAAGCTCTGATGGAAATTCTTAAAATGCTGAAGGACTGGAGAAACTGAGAAAAAAAAAAAAAAAAGTATGGCAAGAAGAAACTTGTGTTAGCAAGCTGAGGAGATAGAGGGTCCCACTGGTTATACCTGTCCATAGATTTTATGAATTGATGAAAAGGTAAGGGTTTTTAAACAAATACAAGAGAAGAGCTTATTTGCTTATTTGGCAGCTAAATGTCTCATGATATAAGGATTCTGTACTAGAGAAATGACAGACTTTTGTTATTATAGATCATGAAAACATATGTACTTTTCTGGATGAAATGTTATGTGCATCAGAGACAACTGTAACAGAAAAAAACTCACTTCACAATGCTCACATCCGAAATGCAGTAAAAATGTGATTACAGGTTTTAAAGTTCCCATCTTCTGAAGTCTCTAACCTTCAATAAAAATAAAAATGGTTTACCACCTTTTTTTTGACACACAAATCATATTTTTGTGTCTTTCTGTGCTTGTAGGCTCTTGCTAGTTCCATTTCCAACAATAATAACAACAAAAACAAAAGTTTTTCTTCCTTTTTTTGGGGAGGTATTTATGGTTTGCTTGCATTCGTATACAAAAGTTCTAGTAACAGTAACTTGAGGAACTGTTCCCAGCAATGAGGAGTTACTGCTCATGGATTATCTTCAGCACAGAAATTCCTGTTGCTTTAGAAAGCTATAAATGCAGCCTGTGTAAGGGGCCAGCTGGCCTGAAAAGAGCAGCTCTGCTGAAATAGCAGCTCAGCAGTGATCCCAGTGACAACCGCAGCACCTCTGCATCACAAGAAGGGACTCTCGGGCTCTATTATTATAGACCATATCTACTGATGAAGACCAGTCCTTAACCAGTCATTAATTCCAAGCGCATACAAAACTGATTTCCACCCTGAGCCTGTTCTTTTCCCTCAATGGGGCAGAGAATAAAGTTACTGGACTGAAGTTCAGGAAAGAAATAATAAATTATATAAAGTTGTTTGATGGGTAGAAGTGGGGAATTACTGAAAACCTGTCTTTTGATTTCCAGGGGAGAGAGGTGGCAAAAGCAAGACCAAATTACTGTTCCTCTTGCTTAGGCGAAGTACAGGAGCATGAAAGAGAGTCTCACCCTGCTCCTGCAGTGGGGCCCTTGTGCCTCTCCGACCACCAGGCAGGAGGGCTGAAATTGCAGTGTTTGCACCAGCTCAGTCAGATGACAGCCCGTGTGTCACCACAGAGCATACACAAAAGCAGTAAGCTTGGGCAATGCAGCTCCCTTGTAATGTCTCCTCTGAGTATGGAGAACCTGGGAAGAAAGTACATTCCTAAATTACTCCCACATGCGTAGAACCCACATGTGACAAAAAGTGATCTCATGTGTGGAAATGCTCTTTCCCTGAGTTATACTCCAATTAGTCTCTCAAGACAAAGATTTACACCATGAAGCAATCTCAGTGATTAGTTCCTGTGTTTTCCTTTGGAGCACATCATTATTCAAAAGACCTTTGTAAATTCCGTGAAGGAAAAAATGCTTTCGTCAAGCAAAAAATAATCAATAAAAGTAGCTAAAAGGAAATACAGAAATTGCAGATGTATTGATCCTGTTTCACATGGCACACAATTTTAAACTAAAGAAAACCAATATCGAAGAAAACTACTAAGAGACACCATTTGAACTACTTCATTAAAATAACTTAATGAATTATGGTATTCTGTTGTAAATGACATTTCAATACAATTATTGCTAACTGCAGTGAGCCGTACAAATGTTTGATGAGTTCATACTGACTTAAATAAAGAAAGCAGTTTGCTTACAGGGATTACCTCTAACCGGTCACAGTATATTTGTTTCAAAGTACTACAAAGCTAAATTTAGAAATTAAAAAGGAAATGTTTGGGGTTTCAAGGTAAGATCTCCATTGTATTTCCTATGTGAGCAATATCTATGCTGGAAATAGATAATTGCAGCAATGACTCATTCTAAGCAAAACATTTTCTTCCTTAAAAAATTGCTGTGAATAAGACACTTCCTATATCGGAGTATCTAGAGACCAAATCCTCAGTCTCAGGTAATTTCTTTACTGCCTCACTACTTGCTGTTTTTTTTTTTTTTCCTTCCTGCATTATTATAAGTGGGAGATTATACTCTGGAATCTTCATAGTAATAAATAACATTAACAAGAACATCTTTCACAGATCATTTCTTCTCAGAGTATACAAAATAAAAATCACAAAAATATCTGCAAGTCCATTTTTACCTTGGAGGCTGCACACCAAGGGCTTATATAAATCCTTACAAGGATTTTCTTCACTGCAGAAAGTCATTTTTTCATTTGTGACAATCTTTGTTGTCAGTTTGGTTAAAGACTTTGATCTAGACACCCTTGACACGTCTTCTTCATAAAGTAAAAATGGATCTGTTCTACTGAAATGCCAGGCTTCTTTTATCCTAGTGTGTAAACAAACCGCTAGCCTAATTGGAAATATCCTTTCAAAAGAACGCTAGACATACAAAACCCCTGCAGGAATCAATTACAAGCGCAAGTTATTTACAAATAGAAGAAAAATAAACAATAAAAGACCCCACAGAAAATATTGATGATTTTAAAATAGAATAGAAAGTTGATGTGGATAATAGTTAGAAGAAAATATTCAAGACTGTTAAATTTCTAATCTTTTCTATTAAAGAAGGTTCTTTTGAGAACTTATATATATTTATATATAAATGTTTCTTTCTGAAAAAAAAAAAGAAAAGAAAAAGGAGTTAATTTGGTTCACAATAAATACAGCAAAAACCAGCACAGGCTGTTAAGCTATGTACAGGCTGTTCTGCTTGATCATGTTTCTTTCTTTCCCTTTTTTTTTTTTTAAAGCTAGCAAGACAGATAAAAAAATGGCAGCAAATTACTTTCAAGAGATCAACCAGTACTGTCACACAGCAGACTAAACTATAATGGAAAAATTCATGATGAGCAGACTGAGTAGATGACATTTTTGTAGAGATTTACCAACCGATGAAACGCCTTGATGTGAGTGAGCACTGGCCTGTATCTAAGGGCAGTTGTTTACTGTTTTCTGAGTTCAAGTGCTATAGGGCAAGATTTTGATCTGCAAACTTTTCCAAAGTACAGCCATCTCACTTTTTTTTTTCAAAAAGGAAAGTTGGAATACACTGACCACACATCAGGCTTGATTCTGTCGCCTGCTACTCTTCTGTAAATTCTGACAAGTTTTGCTGCCTTTAAAGGCTAAAAGATATATTGCAAATGCTACTTTTTGCTAAAAAAGTTATTAGAGATTCCAAATGTGTGACTCCTCTTAGCAGTGTATTAAGGAAGCAAGAAGAGACATTTAAGATAACTGATGTATTAGAAAAGGGCTCACAACCTAAGCAGCAGGATGTATTTTGCAAATTTTACAATCTCACATGAGAATTCAGCATGATTTTTATAGTAATTATTTTGAACATTCACAAATGAGTATTCTCCTTGTTTTGTCTGGCAGACCTCTCTATCCAACAAGCTATGTGATATCTAGGAAAGCTGTGCAGGAACATCAGCTAGAAGCATCCAAAGAAAGCTATCTGCTTTTTTCAGAGGCTTAATGGCCCTCCCTAAGGATAGTCTCTTTTTGTGAGCTATGTCTGTATATTATAATTTAGAAATCTGAAACACCTCAAAATAACACAAATCTATGTGTCCAACAGACACTCAAGCCTTTCAAGAGGATGAGGCATCTGCACAGATTTCACCACAGTGTGTGGAGCAAGTGGTAATTTTCCATCTGCAAACATTGTTGATGCAGCACCACAGCATCCAGGCCAGCTCTCCACTGTGCCCGCCCAATAGCTGGGAAAATTAAAGAAGACAGATGCCACTTACAGAGACTCCAATCAGCCAGAAATACACATGTTTTGAGCTGATTCATATTGGCTAACTACACATAAAAATACATATATATATATATATATATATACATACACATATGTATACGGGTATGTGCTAGAACACAGTATAACAGAGGTGCAACTTTTGAGTGTCACACATATCTACAGAAGCTGGTAAATGTACAAGAAGTACATCTATAGACATGTCTTTTGTCAATCTTTCACAGATTTTTCAGGAAGAGAAGAGGGAACAGAACTGAAGACAGAGCGATTTGTCAGTGAAAGTAAACCAAGTGGAACATTCTAATCCTAATGAAGTAGGATCTGAAGTCTGTTTTCTGGCTATTTCAATACATGACTAATGGTAGCACGTGTTATTTAGTATGGCTTGCTAGGTTTCCTCTTTGAGGGCTGTACTCTGAACTGGGCTAAAGGCTTTTCAGCAGTGTAAACAAAATCCAGTTATGTGGGGAAAATTGCTGAGAAAGAGGGTCAAAAGACAGGAAGACAGGAGGTCAAAAGACTACTTTTGATAAGTAGTGCCAGATTTTGGGGCAGAGTTCTCAATCTTTCCTCCTTAAACTCATCTGATCTCAGTGGGAATCCAGCATCTGTTCCTATGGACTTTACCCCAGTGTTGGCACAGCATGGTCATAAGATATGGGCTGGCTTAAAATCTCCCCCTACTTCACAGATGGGTGACATAAACCCCAACCAAAGTTCTAGTAACTGCACATACTGGGGACGATTCCCACATGCCACATGGACATGAGCACCCCGCTTGTGCAGAAGGTAGATTAAGAAGTTGAATGTGTTTGAGAAGATTTGGAAAATGCTTCTGCATCCTTCTGTTTTTAAATCTGTATTGATATATTGAAGAAGCATCTGAACAGAAACATGGCCAAGGAGATTTGTAGACACTTCTTCTCTACCAGGCAGCAGTGAGATACTTATTCGGGACCTATGGAGAGCAGTGTCGGAGCACGAGTGACACAAGCGGACCCAAGTCAGGTGAGGCCATGGCCTGAGGTGACTTTCTAGCATGCTGCTGCTCTGTAACATCTCTATGGTGCTGGAACAATAACAAGCAGTGGACTCAAGGGGACCTGCAGCGCCTGTTCTGGGAAGAGTGGAAACAGATAGCACCCACGTCTCCTGTCCCCCATGTCTTAAGGCAGGTCCTACTATAGTAAAACTACCTGGAAAATGATACCTATGTAAGGATACTTTATCAGCAACTTGGCTATCAAAAGTGCTATACCTAAGATCCTCCTTGCAAAAATACATATTTGAGAAATCCAGTATAAACAGTGATTTTCTAGACAGCAAGGACTTCTTCATTCTTGAAGATAGAGAACACAACAAAACCATAAATGGATACATATACGTTCAGTTTCAAATTAATGGGTATTCAGTTTCTTTATAGTATGTTTTCAGACTGAAAAACATGCCTCTGCAGAAATGCAACACAATTTTTTGCAATAGTTCAGCCTCAATAAAGTAATCACATGTAGATTTAAAATTCTTACTAAGGCTGTGCTGATTTTCGCAACAAGAGTTTATTTCTCCCTGAAGGAATATTTTTAATAAACCACAACCTAAGCATGCCTTAATGCATATGCAGTTAATCTAAAAAAAATACTAGTTCTTAAAATAGTAGATTCTACTTTTATCAAGTCCCTTCATCTTAGACACCATTAAAGCAGCTTATTGATGTCTGAGAAGTATGTTTAGTTTCCAAGATTAAAAATGTCCAGATAAGCCTGCAATATCTATATTAAGGCTGTTACAGATATAAGGCATTTCCTTTTTTTTTTTTCCAAATAAGATATTCAAACTATGTGTAATTCTCATCTTTTAAAAGATGGAAAAAAAACCAAAACAATACTCTATCTTATTGTAATCAGGAGTGACTGGAAAATAAAAGAATCAAAAAAGAGAACTGTGATATCTATAAACAAGAGCACAATCTTTTATTTAGACAAACCGTGGTTTAGACAAAACGATACACTTTTGTAGTGACTTAAATTAACAATTATTTTTAAATTTTACTTCTTTTTTTCAAATCTCGACTATTAGTTCAGGAACATGTAGTTATGGTTTTTTCTTAATTACAGTGAGTAGTTTGTTTCATGGCCGGTCAGGTTTGCTTAGAATGTCTTAACTTTGTTTCATTTGACTGGTCTTCATTTTTCCATAGTATTTAATTTATTTGCATAAAATTTAGGAAAATAATGTTGCCATGAAGATATGAGAAACACTGAATCACCCGGCTAACAGTTGTGATAGTCCTGTTGTATTAGCTCAGAGATCACATTCCCTCCTCCCGTCTTTCTACAGTACTATCACAACAGGAGGTCACGCAATGACTAATGTCTATGCTAGTCCCAGGCACAGTTGCCTTCAATGCACAATTGACCTAACAATTTTGGCCAAAGCAAAAATTTATTGTATATATATGTGGCGTTTCTCCAAGAGAGAAGGCAGTTGAACCTGTCATCTTTGCTTTTGTCTAAAGTGCAGAAAAGGCATAGTTGCACGCTTCTGACTTGAGGTTTCAAATGTGGAAAGACAACTCCTGAGCTGATTAAAGCTGATTACTCAGGTTAACCTCCTCAGAAGCACGCTTTTCACCTTTCATCACCCACAACCTTCTGCTTCTCAGGGGTCTGAAGCAATAGAACATATAAATGTGACCGAATGCTCATGCACTGGCTTTTTTTTTCCATTGATTATAATTATTAACTAGCACTATGTTTAAGTTCTGTTCCAAATTGGAAACAAGAGGTCCAAACTTCACTGTAAGTGTGGTTCTTTCACTACTCTTGATTGGGATTTTAGCAGGAAGTACTAAATAATATAGCCTTTTAACACCATTGGCTGTCAAACCTTACACCAGATCCTATAAAAATCACCTAACTTTATCTGCCACTAGAAAAACATTCAGCTACCTCCTATCTGTGACACAAAGACTTCCCTAAATACTTCCTTAAGATACTATTTTTCCTGAAAAAATGATGTTCTTGTCTTCTAGATAACTCTAATACAGACACAATAAATGCAAGGAGTCTGAAGTAAATGACATATACATATACTCCACTTACATCTGTGCTTGATGCTCAGGGAACACCAAATATTAGAAACATTTCATGTTTTTTTACTACTACAGGTTGAACCGATTGCATACTTTCAGAGGAATTAAGGAATCAGACTCACACAACTTGTTTAGTTTGCTGTAAAATGGTCCCTGTAGTATAAGAAGCAGTGTACTTCTTACTACTTGATCTCTGAAACTAGAATAATTCAGACTGGAATAGAGTTTCCAAATACAAAATAGCAATACTAAAATGGAAAAACAAACAAATGAACAAACCCATCTCATTTATAAACTTATTGCAACATATAGTCACGTTAATCTTTACAAACTGTCTTTTAAATTTGGGGATTTTTGAGGAAATCTTTGGTTTGTTAAAATAATTTTTAGGAAACGAAAATCTTGTGGATTGATTTATTCTCTAATTTATATTGATGTAAACTTAGAAACGAGAACTGGAAACTCTGAAGTCACTCCAGGTTTATGCTGATGTGAACTAGGGCAAAATAAAGTCCTATTCACTTTTTCCTTTCCTTGATTTATCCTTTAAAGTGCAGCAAGACTAGAGGAAATGAAAGAAATTATCCAGCAGATTGCCTTTCCGTTCAGCTCTGCAAACATGTCTTTTTCAATAGAAAAGGAACTGCCATTAATTCTCTGCTCTGCCTGGAGGCATTCAGAAGGTGAGAACACTGAGAGCTGGAGGATAATCATCCTTCCAAGATGATCAGCGCTTGAACTCTCCAGATGAGCATGAATAATCACAGCTAAGGACATATGAGTATACTTATACCTGTGGATACGTTCGTGGGAGCTTGGGAGCAGAAGCTAAAAGACCATAATCCTGCTTAGCATAATGTGGCTTGATGTTCACACTGGGTCATAAAATGTCAGTTTGCATCTCCCTTAGGAGCAGTGCAGCTTCCACAGGCTCTGATTTGTTTGGAATAGTTCAAAAGATTGCTCCCTCAAGTCTAAACTCATTTATATCAGTGCCAAGCCTTGCCCATATCATCAAGTCAAAATTACATTTTGCAGTCTTTGTGACAAACCAATAATTAGTTTTGTTTCATTATCAGTATTACTCACTCGTAACTCATTAAGGTACAACTCCTGTCTACAGTTCCTCCTCTCTAACCACTTCCTAAACACTCTCCATTAAGTTGAAGTTCACTTTTCAGACTCACAACCACACTCTTAACCTTCTGTATTAGATTCTGCAGTTTTCCTGAAACCGATTTGCAAGGATGACTTGCACACAGACTCTACATCTTTCTGCATAAAAACACTCTTTTCTATCTTGCTGTCACACAGAATTATATTGAAAGTCCTGGTAAGTCAAAATTCAAAAACATTAGGTGGAAGTGCCTATTTTACTTGCATAAAGGTTTTCTGAAACATATAGTTTGAAATAATGCAGTACTTCCTTCTGAATTTTAATGGGTCATCCAATCATGCACGAACAAATGAGATGATAGTACACAAATGCTTTTAAGCAGTCTTCTGAATACAATAACAACTACAAATATGGATCTTGGATTATACTTCCTTTCATTGCTAAAGCCATCTACTCCCAGCATGGATGACAAGGAAGGGCTGATTGGTATTAATATTCTGTTTTGCTTCTGTGTCTGAGAGACAATTGCAGAAAGAAATAAGCAGTACATGCTGATTTGTTATAGGTACCTAGGCTTTCTTTCTCTGTGTGGCATTCATAAAGTGTGACAGCTACTTCTACAGGTCGGCAAAGCAAACAAAAGACAACACAGCAACTGTAATTGCAGCTGGTAAAGAGGCTGTTGAGCGCTGTTAAAATAAAGAAAGAACTTAAGATTATTTGCACTGATTTATTCCAATAAAAATTAGTTTTTTACTTTTAGTTATGAATTCTGCCCAGGAGCACAAAGAGAAAACATGATCTTTTTTCTTTATTTCCATAAAGGTTAGGTACAAAATTGAGAATGACAGCCCAGACTTTTATGCAATGGCCTTTTATTAAACGCCAAAGCTACATACAAAAAGACTACCACACAGAGAATACTAATCTCATTATTCATACTCTAGGCAGTAGTGTCTCTAGTTGAAAAAAAAAAAAAAAAGACATTACAACATACTTAGAAGTCTTACTGATGTATAGGAATGGCTGTTAAAACATGAAACACTCCCTGGCATGATACTTGCAAATCCAGTCCCTGTCTCTTTCCACTTTTGGCATTTATCTGTTCAGTGCAAATGCTGCATATGGAAAGCAAGACTTTAAATGTGTTTCTTGTCCTTAGAAAAAGACTGAAATGACCCTATGGATGACTCTGAAGTACTTAACGATACTGCAAAGATTTCAACCACTTTATCTTTATTTACTAGATTTGCCACATAACATTGAAGAATTCAGACTTCTAGGTTAATTTATCATCAACAGACAGGTTTAAGTATTTTCTTTAGATCAGTGAACAAACCATCCTTACCAACAAGTTGGACATTTCTTCATACAGTGTAGCATCTATACAGTGAAGCTGTGCAGTTCAAATATCCAACACACCCCCCAAAACTTCTCTGGGGAGATGGACTTGCTGCCATGTCAGAGCCCAGGACTCCCTGGACCACATTTCCTTTGAAAAACTATTAATTTTTATGAAAAAAAATTATGAAAAAAAAAAATGTAAATGACACAGCCAGGCAGGGTCCGTAGCCACAGGGCAGCCCTAGGGTACCTTGCAGCCATGCAGGAGATGAGTCAATGTTCTCCTTTCCCGCTCCATACTTTTATTACCCTCGTCTTACCTCAATGTCATAAAGGTAAAAGGGCTTGGGAAATTCAGAAATACCCCAGCAGCACCACAGTTTTTAATGTACATAACAACAGAGGAAACCAATTTTTTTATAAACTATGAAACTTCAAGACAAGTCTTGTGCCTGTATAGCCAAATTAATTTCTGCTGTCTTTGACACACTGCTCTTTACAGTGAGATTTTCAGGGATCAAGGGAATGTATCAGCATGAACAAGTCACTTAAATTTTGACATTTCCCATTTTTTGCCTTGCTTTTGGTCTTGAAAAACTAATAATGGACCTTTAAATGTGGAATTCAGCATTTAATCATTTCTTCCTGATTTGTTCATTTAAACATACAATTAGATTTTCATGATGAATTTCCTGCATATTCCTGATCTAAGCATATTGATCTATTTTCCATTTTAACTGCAAGCAAGGTGCTCAGTCACATATAAGCATGAAAAACTAGCTAGTTTAATTTAGCATAAGCATGCTAACAATCCCTTCAGCCCACCCTGAAAAAAAAAGAAGCTGAGAACACCAGGGATCACAAAAAGCCCTATCTCTCTCCCTTGAAAAGCCTTTAAGAAACCAAGGCTGAGAATATTGATTTCCAATAAATGCCAATAATATTAAAATATCTCTCAGTCTGACATTTGGCTCAAAGTTGCATATTGATTGTACTGAAGTGGTTCTACAAAGCATCACTCAGACAGGCAATCCTAATCAGAAGCAGAATGAAAGTTTTCCACAGGTGTTATATCTTCTTCAGAGAATGAGCAGGAGAGTGACTGCTTCTTGTACAAGTCTTCAATTGTTTCTAATTTATTAAAAGTCTTTTAACAATAGAGCTAGTAGATTATAATGGTTGCTCCGAATGTAAATGAAAAGTATCTCTGCCAAACTAAGGAAATCAGTGCATTACTGCAAGCATATGTTGGCCATCTAGAATGAAGAACATGTCATTAAAAATGACAGACCAAATTAACCAGTTTCATAAAACATACGACAGCTCCCCAGATCCGCCAACTACTTTAAATAATTACAATATCCTTTCTAGGATGTCACTCTCTATAGTTCATTTTAGTCATTTTCTAAACATATTAATTATTGCTGATTTTCCTATTTAATTGATTTACTTCATTCCTATTTATCCAAGTTTGTTCTCTTTTTCTCATTCTTGACCCTCGCCTGTCATTTAACGTAAGCCAGTTGTACAGATTAAAGACAGTCATTTCAGAGAGCCAGAAAAGTGAACTCCGTGCATATCACATGCAAAACACAACTGCTGCCATGCTACTGTTTGCTGAGGAAAGAAAGCTCTGTGCCAAAATTTTCCAAAATAGGTATCTAAAACTATGCACCAAAGCATATGAGAACAGATCATCAGAACTGCTGATTCACAAATGGTTAGTTACTTCCTGGAAATTTCCACGTACAGAGAAAGCAAATTAATTTGAACTCCTCTCCCTGCACAACCACGCCAGCAATGGGGCTTATTGCCAGCCTTCCCTTGGCTGGTCTGGCTTCATCTTCTGCCCGAGGAGAGGCAGAAAGCTGATGGGGTTGGTGTTTTGTACAGCAGTAGAATAAGTCATAATAAAATGCAGCTCTCCTGAATTGCCAGTCACCTCATGGACATACCCTGGGTTCCCCTTGCAATATTTCTGTTGTAGCAGCCTGCTTGCGTCCACCCATGCACATCCCTACGGCACTTCAGGATCCCAGTACAGCATGGTTTCCATCTGTCTTACAATTGCCTTGTTTCTATCTATCTATCTCAAACAGGGAAATATTTAGAAAAAAATACTTGTTATTCACAATAAGTACTATGTGTGTTGAACAGCTTAGGTCCTCCTGCTTGCCTGGCACTGTCTGCAAACAGCAAGAGGAGCTGTGGCAAACCTCTACAATTTGGAAGATATTGCAAAGCTGCTAAAGCAAATACAGAAATCTGTATACACCCCAGTGCTTTATTATCTCTAAAATTACCTCATCTCAATGCCAGTTGCTAAGCCCTACTACCACGCCACCACTTCTTGCTGTTAGATACATTACAAATTCCCTTTTCATTTTTGTGTATCCTTCTCCAAATACACAAATGGTTGCCTAACTCTTCTTCCCTTGTTCACAGAGCTCTGGTGCACATCCATGAGCTGGAACCTTTGTGAAGGAAAGTAATTAAATGGTCTGTTTTGGAATAGATATGTTACCCCCATCATCCATGTATTAAATAATGGAAAATCTACAAATAGAGGATGACAAAGGGAAGACGCCAAATAAAAGCAGATTTCCAGGCATTCTCTAAGTATTCCTACTACCACAACTCTTCCTAGAATATGTTATAGAAACCCTCGTACACTGGATTCTTTGACACTATATATGCTCTTGGCAAGTCTGGTGCTAGAAATCCCCAGAGCTCAAGAAGCCTGCAAGTTATGAACTAGATTTAGGAGTTGTTGATTATCTCTGGTAAAGGAACAATAGCAGATTAGTAAGCTAAAACTGTGTCAAGAATAGTGAAAACCTGACAAGCACTTGTCATTGTACTGACAGGAATTCAGAAACTATAAGTAACGTGCTGCATCTTACATTGATCTCCTGCTACTGCTGCTCTTCATAACAGCCCTGTACAAATATATAGACAAAGCACACTGTAACTACCACACAGTTAATGGCATAACTTAGGACATATTGTGGCACCCAGAGAACGATGTAAAAAAGTTCCAAAATATTTTCCAAATAGAAGAAGAGGTCTTCAGCAGCTTAAAAATCTGTGCAAAAAAATGTGCATTCCGTCCTTCAACGCGACTACTAGACTTATGAGCAGCTCATCTTGCAGGCAATCTTGACAACTTAAATTGCTCATTACAATCTGTTTTGCTTATTCTTTTGTGAAATTATGATGTTCTTTCTTACAGAATAAATGATACTGCCATATTTCACTCCTTCTTGTCGTTTTCTTCTATTGGTAAGTTAAAAAATAAATACAAACATGACATGAATTTTGATCGAATGTTTCAACAAGATTTCCTGGCACTCTTTATTTCTTGCTCAGGGAGCTATTGAGATATACTAATTCTACTATCTTCAACACCGTTTGCTTGTTTTGCAGCAGAAGTCAGAAGAATAATGTCATTGCTCAACAGACACAACACTGACACCTAGTTGGATTCTGCCATCATCCCTAAGAAGTTCTTTTTGTTGAAAAGTCACATATTATCTGTGCTCATCTAAACTACTCATGATATAGTGTACTTCAAAAGAATACAGAAAACAGGTCCATTCAAAACAACAGATTTATATGTTGATATATTGCATTATTCATATTATCATTTTTGTCACCTCAGAAACTAATTCACTAAAAAAATATGCCTTTGAGGCAATGCAAATAGAAGGCTGCACATGACCATACCTAAGAAATAAAGAACCTATATTCAGAGGTTCATATTAAAAAAAAATCAAAAATCCCACAGAACTCTCGGTATATATAGGAAGAATTGTTTTGGAATGGTTTTCATAATGTATTAATGACTTGCTAAAGGGATGTACTGTCACTGCATTCAGTGTTTTCAACTATTCTTACAATAGTTCCTTAACTATCACAATCACTTGTCTTCTTAGACCACAAACTGAAATCTTTAGGTGTAAAAGAAATTAAAAATTGGGAAAATAAACAGGAAATGCTAAAGCATTCCTTTCATCTTCAATGGAAACTGTCTTTCAGTGTGCTCTTCTCAAAATAAATAAAAGCATATTGAATATAATAGTATAACTATTTTTGCAAACTGAGACAAAGAACAAGTGAATTACTTTATATTTAAACTTTTCATTTGAGATTTCACTGATTCTATGAAGAAAAGGACAAACTCCAAAGTCAATCTGATTTTACTCAGACAACAATCCTTATGTTTTGCATGAGTTAAGTTTCAAGAAGTGATGCCCAGAAAGGTGGAGAGTCATGATTTAGCATGACATTAGAAGAAAAGCTCAAACAGTGGAAAGGAGAACAGGCAAACAGAAGAGAAGGACAAATGTCAGAATAATAAAATGCCAGAAAGTTATCTGGAAAGGTATGTCCTAGAGAAAATAAGACCTTAAAGCTGGATGCAAGAAAAATGTCCTGAATGAAGAAATTCATGTAAAAATTGTTAGTATAGCAAGAATGGGGTTATCCAAGGAAAAGAGGAGAGGGTAGAACTAACATTCTTCATTCTTAGACAACCTATATTCACCTCCATTATTTCTGGATTTTGCAATAACCTTTGCATTATATCATATATCATATTTCATATTATAATCAACTCCTTTTAACACTGCAGCTGAGACAATATCTCACAGCATTTCTTAGTGCAGCTGTGTTCCTCGACATGACTTGTTATGGGACCAACCTTCTGTCATTCTCTGCCTCTATGGACAAATTACTCATTAATTAGCAGACTAAAAGTTACAGAAGATCATCTATACCTCAACATGCTTTTGTTTTCTGCATTTATCCTGAGCTTGGCTTCTAATTCTTGGTTTTAAGTTAACAACATTACTTTTTTTAACACCCTCATTTGAAATCCATCTTAATTCTACACGGATATATTTGTGTATATTTGTGTCTCTGTGTGTGTCTTGAAAGCTGAGTTGCTTCTATAATAACTTCAGTGATAAATATTAATAACTTAAATATTACTAACTTTGCTCTTGAAATGGAACCCTGCAGCCTACGTACATTGCACATACAGCACTGAGGCAAGCTTCAACCCCGCAAGGCAGAAACAGTCAAGTGCCAGCGTGTCTCACTGATAATCATGGCAAGCCATGTCTCATTGATGCAGTGTCCGGAGATGGCTGCATAAAGCTCATTTTTTGAACTCTCAAGGGGAAACGTGGGACAGTAGGCACTTGAAATAGCAAGCCTCCACAGTCAGAACTAAAACAAATCAGTAGAAGGCAGGTAGAGAAGGGCTTCTGAAAATCCCATCAAATGCTGATTGGCATCTTATGGTGCTTAAATAGTTTGTAAGTCTCACTCAAACTGGAGAAGCAAATACTTTTTTTCTCTGCTTTGATCTATCATATTTCTGACATAACACAGAAAATCCCTTTTCTCTTTCCTCCCAGAAATACTGGCTGGGTAGAATTTGACAAACAGCCTTGATCATACCTGAAGCTATTTCAGCAAGCAGTGAAGTTGTGAATTACATTAATTTTATTTTTAAAAATATATATATTTGAAGTCTTGCAACAGGTAATTGATGCATGTGGATGCATCCACAGAGGTGATAGGAATTATGACAGTCTCTCTCTTCATGAGCGACTGCTCCCCATGCCATTATTCTGAATACAACCACACTGTGAATCCAGCATTGGGTGTCCAGGGACAGATCCTCAGGACTTACTTTTGTGAAGTGCTGAACATTAAAAGCTCAAAGTCAAAGCAATGACAACAGCAAGACAGAAAATCTACTGCAAGATGAGGTTATTCTATTATACACTATGGTGCAACACTTAATAATAGACCTGACAAGACAATGAGTGTTCTTTGAAAACGTCTCAGCTTTTAAAATTTTATTTCATCCTACATTAATTCAAACACAAAGGGCTCTCAATCTTTTTTTTGTAGGAAAACTTGGAAGTATCACAAAGTACATCCTGTGTGACTCCCGCTTCGAGTAGACTACAGAAACTCTAAACAAACCTCCTTTGTCCATCTCATTTGCAAGCTCGGGACATGACCTCTGACCCATTCAGCCTTCCATGTTTGACACAATTAATGATGATATTTTTGATCTGCTTTGGTTCACTACTCCGCAACCTTTCAGATACAGCCAACTGTCAATTTCACTAACTTTTTTGAGAACTTCACTCCTCTTTTTCAATTCATGTGTTCGCATTACTCCTGCAGAAGACCTGACTTGTCTTAGAAGGAAATATTTTTGATGCATTTCCTAAAGTTTTTCAGTCATTCCCATAGCTTTTAAGATTCTCAGAAAGGGTTATGGCTCACGACCTCTCTGTATGGCAATCAAATATAATCCATCTCCTCCTTGTTGGGTATGCCTCTGATTTTAAAATCTGATAATACAGGAATAAAGTAGAAAATGAACTACAGGACAAGTTAAAAAAAAATCCAAGACAGTGCTTTTCTTGGTATTCAGGTTATTCAGGATTTTACTAATTGCTTATTCACCTACCTAATTACAACATCCAAAATAGCAATGAGCAAGCATTACAGAGATTTTATTTTAGCCTCACATTTTCTTTCCAAAATGGTCAGTCTTTCATCTGATGAAAATTAAATAGGGTAGATTCATAGTGCAGAGTAATATAGAAAACTCTGCTAGGTCTATTTGATTTTTAACAACATGTCCCCCTGTATCCAGTAGGTTAAATAGTCCTCTATTTCAGGTTTCTGATTACTTTGATATGTGCTTCTCTATCTTCTTGGAGTCATCTTCCAGGCAACTTATTGATTTTCTCAGAAATCCATTTTCTGATTTTCCAAAAGGCTATAAAACTGTCATTGTCCATATGATGAAATTCTTAATGGTGCTTTACATATTGGTCTAGTTTCTCCTTCCGCTATTCTCCTCTACATGCCCTGAGAAATTTCCCTGAAGACACATAAATTCTTTTATCTATATCTAGCCCTGAACCTCCTCAGCATCAGTTCTAACACCTATTACAGGCGTTAATTTTAACAAGTGTTTTTTATCATACACACTATAACTTGGGGGGGATCCCTTTTGTTGTTAAGATGGATAGCTAAAGGAAACTCTGCTATTGACACTGTAGAGCACAGAAGAGCATTCCTTAGATTTAAAACCAAACCAAAAAGCAGGTATTGTTTCATTAAAACACCTAATAAAAGCATGCCAAGCCAGACAGATACAAAAATGGGCCTGACTGGACCCAGCGTTCTTGCACAGTGATAAAAGTCCTATTTTCTCAGCATTTTGTATGGCAACCCTAATTCCTGTACGTACAGACTGCAGTAGTCCCAGCTGTTTATCAGGGATCTGAACGGTTTCCAGCTGCTCCAGTCAGCTCAGGTTATTTTTTGGGCTGCACTCCATCTTGGATGATTTATATTAATAAAGTATTATGCCCTATAAGGAGAGGCATCAACAAAGTTCTCCAGGTAGGCATTTCTTACTCTCTAGTGCATACCACCATATCTCTGAGGCATCCCCCAGGCATGATGGTATTAAAGAAAGGAAAAAATACTGAGCCAAGAAGAACACTGAGATTCTGGGCCTGTCGGAATATTTGCAGCTGCATGTTGAGGCTGTCACATTTTTCAATGAAAAGGAAGGCTAAGGAAAATCCAAATTATGTAGGAAAGAATGGTCTGTCCCAGGGAATCTGGGCACCCTACCCATTGCTCATTTGGAGACAATTCGCAGGTTGCCATCTGTGCACCATGCCCAGTGAGGACAGTGACCCGGCCAAGTGGAGTTGGCTTGGAGCAGAACAGATGGAGAAAAAAATAGATCATCTTTCCTGCATCAGCTGTCTCTCCTGTGTGCCCTCACTCGAGACCCTTGAGGGGCATTCAGCTGCAATTGGCCAAAACATCTGCGATGGACTTTGCTGCAATATTTGCAATCCCTAGAATAAAGACCACTGCATTAAGCAATTATCTAATCCTAATTGTGGTTTGGACTAGGGTCTGGAGGAAATTGTTTAAATCTCTAGAGACATAACACTTTAAAATAAACTCTGTAGAAAATCTTACAGAGCTCAGGAGGATTCTTCTTTAAAAAAGACCTTAACGGATACTTCTTGCCATGATTCTAGTTCAGGATTTTGTAAGATCACTGTTGCACTTTTTGTTCTCTTCTATACTGTGTTTCTAGCTGGCGAAACTTGGAAGGCACTCAGCAACTAGATTTCCCACAGTTTCTGACTGCCATCCAACTTCTGCTAGTTAGAAAACTGTCAGCACTGAAAGTACTGCTACCAGAACTGGAGTAAAAAGAAATGTAAGATAGCCAACATTTAATAAGGGTTGCTCTGAATTTGCCAAACATTTCTAGCTAGGAATCCTCAATAAAATGTGAAAAAATATTAAGTTAGAAATTAAAATGACCCCGTTTATATTTTAAAATTAAAATATTACCAGAGGGAATTAAAGTGCCTACGAAAATTGTATTTTACCACAAAACTGTGTCTTCAGAGGGAACTGGCAACCGTGGAATGATGATTTTTTTTCAGTACCTGCTCAGGAATAAGCATTCAATGAAAAATTCCCCTTCTCATTTTGGTAGATGGTATAGACAGACAAGAGTGTTCCCTATGGTGGCTGACAATGCTTCCACTTTTTCTGAAATACAGGAGGTCTGTTATTTTTAAAAGTTATATTTCAAATCAGGTTTCAGAAATATCACTTTGTTTCTTATATTTTCTCTCATATGAGTAAAGCAGTACATGCATTCTGTCTGGGTCTATATAAATCTGATTCATAGAAGTCTGCTTTCCTCATAGTCTACTCATAAAAAAAAATAAGTTTGAATGTTTTTTTCCTCCCAGTGCTATTTATTGCCCTGCTAGTGGTATTCCACAGGCACTGCAAGGGTTCTATGTGCACATATTAACACTAAGTAAAGGTGCTGTTGTATGTACATGTGCGTGTGCAACTTGAAGTATTGAAAGCACTCACGTAGGAAAAAACAAATTTCTGTGTGCAACATCAATCCTAACAATACATGTAAGAAACACAGAATTTCCATTCTGTGTATTTATGGTCCCTCCTTCTTTTTTACATTCTTATTTATTAGCCAATTATATAATCTGGGGTTGACTCTCAGCTACTTCTTTAACCTCCTGCGTGGAACAGCACAAGGAGGAGCTATGCCAAGCATAGGCCAAGAAATGTCTCAGAGCCGTCGCATTGTTCTGGGGTTGCCCAAGGTAGGGGAGCGAGACAATGCTGGACAGCAGGTACGTAGCACAAACTGTATTTCTTCCAGGGTGGAAGCAGGCTGAAAACTTCAGCAGCCCGTGGAGAGATGCTCTGCATCCTTGAGGCTGGTCTTCTGACTGTGCCTTATGCAGAGCAGGCAATAAATGCAAATGATGCACCCTGATTCCTCTGTGTGGAGGCTGGCTGAGTCACAAGCCAATCCCCTGGAGAGAGACAGTCATGATTTTATATTTAGCTTTGCTAGCTGCTCAACTGGACTAACAGAGCAACAGCCACCTGAAAATAAGATTAATTTAAAAAAAGTCTTAGGAGACAGTTGACTTCTCTAGGAGCTATAGATTTTCGATGTCTTCTCTTAACCATGTGGATGACTAGTCTAACTAGGTAATTTAGCTGTCATTTTTAGAGTTTAGGCCAAGTTTTATAAGCAAGAAATATGACAGTGACCTAGCTATAACCATCCTAATGATTTCTAAAGAGAAATAGTAAATACATAGAGAATGTTTTTACCATATGGGCTTTGATTATTGTCACTATGGGCAAAACTCTGCGAGAAACTTGGACCTAATTGAAAAAGCTTGCTGTAAACATGAAGTCTAACAGTTTTCTTTGTTTTTGTATAAATTATTTCTAAGAAATCCACAGAATGAGGCTAACAATCTCATAATATTATACATAATATTTAGCAGAGAATGATGCACCCCTGGAGTCTTTCTAACACATGTAGATAAATGTGGAAGCAATGGATGAGAGAATACTGCTCACTTTGATGTATGACACTGGGCATAGATGGGAATAGCAAAATGTTTCGTTGCTGTTCACTAACAACTTCTTCCCCTACTGAATGGGAGGGGAAAGATCTGTTTTACGAGGTTAGAAGGTACTGTGCAGTGCCATTTGCCACTTGCACAAACTGTGCTGCGAGAAGGGGTGGCACAGTTGCAGAAGCAAGGCATTGCCAAGGAGGAGGGTAAATGAAAGCACACTGCAGCTATGTGGCATCAGACAGCAAGGCAGATAAGAAACTCAGGGAAAGGGGATTTGATCCCGGAGAAAGGCTGCAAATAAATGAAAATTGAAGTAGGGCTGTACTTAACCCCAGCAAAACTATCTGTACTTATGCTGCAGCCAATCGACAGCTCTATAAAACAGAGGCTGAAGAGTATTATTTCTATCCACGCTGAAGCAGCAGACAACCCCCAGTTGTATAATGTATCGTATAACAGTATAAGAACAAGCGTAAAGGAATTTACAGTAGTATTTGAATATAAGAGTGAAAGGTAGCTTAAATCTCCATTATCCACTTCAATATGGATGGAAACTAGGACATGATTTAATATGTTTCTACCTTTTTTGCACAGTACATTTCACTGCATCTCAATACACATTGTACTACATTTATATTCCTAGTTTAAAAAGTTCTAACTTCTTCAGAGTGAAAAAGGACCAACTGCCTACTGTGAGTCTATGCAGTGAGGTGTGCTTTCAGGATTAAAAAATGTATGAAATGCTGCAGAGTAGGAAGGGGAAAATCAGCCATGCTGTTCATTAAAATCACTGTACTGTTTACTAATAATACTTCAGTGTAGGAGAATATAAATAAACTTTTAGCTCCTGAGAAGTCCCATTACTGCGATGGGAAAAAGATTTGATATTCAGTTAAATCTTTATCTCATGATGCTTGTATATGCAGCCACGTGTGCAGCACACGAACATATGGATGTGTGTACATGTTATTACAACCTTGCTCCCTTACACTGAAATGGTTTCTGTTACCTTGATGCATTTTCATTCAATGAAATGAAGGGTTTTTCTGTGGTTAAACACAGCAACTAACAGCATAGGATAAAGAGCAGAAAAGAGGACAATAACCTATTTAACCTTTTGCTAATGAGCTTCCTTGAAGTCATATCTCTTGCAAAGTGTGCAGAGAACAGCCATATTTTTATCCTACTCTGAATGTGCAGTACTGCAGTTCTTAAGACCAAGTGTATGAATTTACACGGAAACATCTGACAGGGTTCAGACGGAAGCACAAGGATACCAGGATATGTCCACTACCTCTGTCAGCTGGATATTTGTTGTTTTCCCTGGAAGACAAAGTCAGAACCTATTGAAAATCATATTCTGAACCTTTGCTTTCTCAGGCCCCTTTTCTTGAACTCTAGGATTTCATCCTTACGAAAAGGCTATAGAGCTGCAATATTAAAATAAAGCAGCTAGTGCATTACCTTCTGCAAGGTAAACAAGATGAATCTGACAATTTATAAACTGTAACTATCTCAGGAAATGAGAAATGTTTTCAGATGGTCCAGGGCTTATCATCTTATACGTGAAATATCTTCGGTAACCTCAGCATTTTGGAACTCAGTTCCCAGTCACAAGGGAAGAGGTTACATTTTCATTTAAAGTTGTAAACTGTTTTAATGGTGTTTCACCATTCGCGGCATTGCACAATTTCCTATCAGTGCTGGCAAAGATTGGCCATAAACAAAGCCCCAAAATGAAATGACAGAAATACCCGAAAAACTGAGAAGGCCTTGCACTCTGAAGGAAGAAGAACTACCCACCCCTCTTAGCATAGCATCTAGCACACAAACCTAAGAGCAGGAGACGAGGCACAGAGCAGATTTTTTTTTATGCGTATTTGCATGCAAAAGTTCACGAAATGGGGAAAGCAATTAACTGGGACCCTTTCAAGATCTTTTGATGAAAGTATTCACAGAAATGTGAAAAATGTTGCAAATACTGACACTAAATTATAAAGTAATGAAGAGAATGAGTTGAAAAAAAGAAATCTTTTAGCTGAACAATTGATAGTTCTTGGGACTGCTTTTTTATAAATGCTAAGTATTAAGTATGAAGTATTTTAGAAATCTTTTGGGGATTTTAGTTTAGTTCCTACCCTTACTTCTTACATAATCATGGCTTACATTCCAGATAGACTCTTACTGTGATATTTTATTGTATAGAGATATTGTGATACGACATCTAAAAGTATCAGTAAGATTGAAGTCTTGAAGAATCAAAAATCTCCATTCAAATGGTGGAAGGAAAATATGAAAAACTGCTTAGCAGTTTCAGGGCAGTTGGCAAATGTGATGGAACAACCATAGAGCTGACAGAAAATTGTTCATATAAAGAACGAAAAAAAAAGAGAGGAGAGGAGAGGAGAGGAGAGGAGAGGAGAGGAGAGGAGAGGAGAGGAGAGGAGAGGAGAGGAGAGGAGAGGAGAGGAGAGGAGAGGAGAGGAGAGGAGAGGAGAGGAGAGGAGAGAAGAGAAGAGAAGAGAAGAGAAGAGAAGAGAAGAGAAGAGAAGAGAAGAGAAGAGAAGAGAAGAGAAGAGAAGAGAAGAGAAGAGAAGAGAAGAGAAGAGAAGAGAAGAGAAGAGAAGAGAAGGGGAAGGGGAAGGGGAAGGGGAAGGGGAAGGGGAAGGGGAAGGGGAAGGGGAAGGGGAAGGGGAAGGGGAAGGGGAAGGGGAAAGGGAAGGGGAAGGGGAAGGGGAAGGGGAAGGGGAAAGGGAAGGGGAAGGAAGGGGAAGGAAAGGGAAGGAAAGACCATTCATAATCAGCTAGGGTGGCAAAGCTTTCTCCCTAATTTAACCAGATGTAGGAAGGCATGCTTTGGTATGTGAAATTCAGTACAAGAAGAGTATTTCTTCAGATGCCATATTAAATATATCACTAAGTGCCTACTTCCAAGGAACAATGTCATTTTTAATTACTATTTTTCTCTTCCCCGCCCCCCACCCCCCCCAAAAAAAAAGAGTCTGACTCTCTAGTAGTTTGTAAGAGTAAATCAAAACAGAATGTAACCATTGCAAGAGAATTAAAACACTGTAAGTCTGGATAATGAACAAGAGGTCATTACAGAGTGATTCGGTGCTCTCAACTTTAATTTTTGCCCAACTTTGAAAGAGCCCTCTGTGAGGTGAGAACTCCTGGATTTAAACTTTAGATAGTTATGTAAACCTATCAATGCATTTACACAGAAAAATGAGTGTATCTCTCCTAAAACACCATGGATAACCAGGTTTTATCAGTTGAGGCAAAATAATAGCAGCAAAGCTTAAGTATGTAAAGTATGCATAGTATATTATGTGCTGAGTCAAGGACAGGAAGAGTTGGGTTCTGGATCATTCTCTGGTTCATCTGATTTGGACCAAAATTCCCTACATACTGACTCCTCATGACCCACAGGGCTATTCTAGGACCTCCAAACGCAAGCGAGAAGCTTTCATAAGGAAAAATATATTCTGATTACTCTTCAGTTAATAAATTAGAGATGTAAAATTATCATTAAATCTTGTTCCTCTTCTGCCTATGTAAAAGTTGTCTTCAAAATGTATTTTTTACTTTGATTTAAAATTTGTATGATAAAGGTTCTATTGTTTGCATATCGGGACTCTTCAAGATATTAAAGCTCTCATAGCTAAGAAGCTTCCTTTCCTAATCAAATTTAAAAACCTTTTCCTATTCAGTTACATCCTTTGCATCCAGTCACATCCATTTGGAGTATTCTAATCAACTTTTTTAGCCTTTCTGGTGCCTATATTCCTCAAACATTTGCAGTTCTTATCTTCCTCTTAGAGATTCTATTCGCGATTTTAATCTTTGTAAGTTAGTCCTTTGGTGCCACACTTGTATTTATATTTTTGTTATCCCTTTCTGAGTACCTTACAATTCATCAGTACTTGCAGCATCCAACCATCCAGAGCCAAAGTTTAGGTGCAGATTTGTCAGCACTTCTTTTGCATTAAAAGTGAGTGTACACACAAGAAATATCATCATATCTTTCCAAACTCACATCAGTTATGACCATCATATTAATTTGCTTCAGTGTTAATGCCCAAATGTGGTACACTGTTCTTTTGCTCTGTATTTTGTTACACAGCTTGTTACAGCTTTGTTACAGTTTTGTTTCAGCTGCATAATTGTGGAGGTGATATAGAAACAGAAAACAAAAAACAATCTGCCATTCATTTGCATTTGTCTGCAATAAACTCAAAATGAAATGTTTGATTTCAGTTTTCCCCACATTAATACATGCAATTATTTAATACATGCAATTATCCTCTTGATACAGATCTTTAATTTAGTGTGAAATGCAAATGTTTTGTATGTCTTCTTGGACATACAAAATTGTTTTGCAAGGAATAAGTAACTGGCATAACAGAAATGGTGTTTGTAAGGTGAACTGATGTGTGGAATACAAATATATGCTTGCCATAAAACCATAATACATTGATTTTCCTGATCTTAAAAACATATGTCCTGTCTGTGAACTCAGAGGATACATAGATTTTACATCTTTATTTTAGAAAGGCTATCCTTTCCCTTAGAAAGGAAAGGCTTTCCTTTAGAAAGATCATCTTTCACGGGGTACTAGACTGTCCAAGTACCCAAGGTACATGTAAAATGGATAGTGCAACTGGTATTGTAAAATAGTTGTCAGACGGTCTTTAGTTAATGCTGATTAATACTCTCCACCTGTCCTGTATGCCTGATATACACTGACAGACCATAGGAACCTATATACCATGGCTGGCTCCGTGGCAGAAAGTATTTCAGTGTTTCTCCTTAAATAAATATCTACTTTGGAGCTAAATCCGACAGGTTGATAATCTCCCTGAACTATATAGATTTTGATTACTCAATCTGTATAGAAAGTTTGAAAAAATGCATTCTGTATCTGATGAAGAGCTGGTATGAAGGAAAAATGAAAATGGATAGCAAATAATGTAAAATTAAAAACAGCCAGAAAATACATATAGTTAGGAAAATAAAGTAATATCTACATTTTTTAAAGAAACATTTATACACAGCTGAAGAAAAGCAACTTAAATACATTCACATAGAAAGTGGGTTTGTCACCATCCCAAAAATACATTCACATAGAAAGTGGGTTTGTCACCATCCCAAAAGCTCTCCAATATTGCAGTATTTTAATTAGACTTCCACATATACTCTGTGATACAGCAATTTCAATTTTAAGAGGAATATTACTTTTTTTCCAAATACCTTTCTCCTATATAAATTTGGCTGGCAGATTTTCAGAGGACTACTCATTTAATACTTTTGCCTTGCTTCACTGTGCGTGACATGCATTCATCTACCACGATGCTTTATTTAATTTTTAGAATTCACAAATGCCATGAAAATAAACTGGAAGACCATGCTTGAGATCAATTTTTTATTCATGCAGTGCAGCATCTATCAGTTTACATCTAGAGTATTCAGGGCTGCTGTTGTTATTCTCTAAACTGGAAAACAAATCTTCTCAGCTCAGAGATGAGGCTTTCAAACTGCACTGCTGGGTAGAAAGGGATACTGTTTCCCACCAAAATGATTTTATCACAGAGAAAACAAAGCATTGATGCTAGGGAAACTATGCACAGCTCCCCTCTCCTCTTTGTGCCAAAGTACAGCCAAGAATAATGTGTGATATTATCAGCAAGTTTTCACTGCAGTTCTCTGTAGGTGGCAAACATAATACAAGCATTGGCAACACAGCAAATAAACTAATGGCAATTTTCAAATGATGTAATGGAAATGTCAGGGCAAGTACAGAAAGGTCAGTAAAACACACACACACCAGCAAGGATCCTAGCGCTCAGAAATGACTTGGGAAAGAAATTTGAGGTGTCCTATTGACTCATTGATGAAGATCATAAAAATGCAAAATATATATACAAGGTGTTCATATACTTAGTCATAGGAACAGTTCCAGGATCTGACTGTTAGTTGTATTTTCAAGTATACTAAACACAAAAATAAGGACTCGTGACGTTAAACCATCTGTGACCTTTTTTTTTTTTGTATTTTTCAGGCCTTATATGGTTCTGGCTGATGTCTGCAGTCTGTTGAAGGGAAAGCTGGACAAACAGGCTAAAGTGAATAGTCCCTTCAGTCTCCTTTAATTGTGGATCTAAGAATGGTATTACAAGATTTTATACTGATTGAAGTGCACTATGCTGTGGCTTTGAATCAAATCCAATCCCTCTGGCTCCTCACAGCTTCTGAAACTCTAGATACATTAGTCCTTTGGCTCATGATAAATTTTAATGGGAGGGATGGAGACATAAAGGATGCCCAAGGAACATCTGACTCCTGACAGCTTTTGCAGTGTTTGAAAAGAGTGTAGAAACATTGTCCTTAGGTCCGTCAGTCCATACATGCTGTATCCTCCCTGCCATGTTTGCCACTATACACACTGTCTTTCCAATGGGAAAAATAGAGAAATTAATCATTGCGTAGATAGACGATAATGCGTCAATAATTGGAGAACTGGATTAGTGACTGCTGATAGAAAAATAATTAATTTCATAATCCTAACCTTATTTTAAGTATTGAATCAATACCAATATGATATAAAATGCACTGGACAAACATGTGGCTAAATTAAATGCTCACAATATGGGTTCATACCTCCAACATATTATTCTGTTTATTTGTGAGGGAAATACCAGCAAGGTTTATGAGTAAGGAAAACATATTTTGAAACAAAAAGCGACAAGAGAGGTTTAGAAACTTTGGATAGAGTTTTGTACTTGCATGTCAGCCCTGGATATTGCGTAGTGCAGTGCTGTGCAAAGTACTACTGAAGGTAAGCACAGTAATTTCCTATCTGTGAATCTTAAGCCACCTGCAAAATCCTATTTTGGGGCTGGAACTAAAACGCAATAATGTCTCTCATTTGGATTTAAATTCAGTATTCTTCAGGGTAGCATGTCTCTTAAAAAAGCTCTTTCTAGCAGTGCTTATCCTTTTATTATGCATAAGTTCTGTTCCAAATTAACCAGAACCCAGTAGCTAAGAACTAAGGGGGACCCTTCAATGTAAGAAAATGATAACGTGCAAAATATCCAGCTTTTTATTCAACAATATAGTTCCTTTGTTATTCATAGTCCTGTTTATTTAATAAATTATTTATTTTGTTCTTTAAAATAGCTTTTCTGCAGTTGCGATAATATCTGAATAAAAGGGAAACAACCCAAGGGCAGAAATAATATCTCCTGTTAGACTAGTTATGATAATTAGGAAAAAATGACAGATTTTGGATTTAGAGTTGCATGATACATTTTCTTTGTCAAGGAAATCAGCATGAAAAATATATTATCCCAGCATTGCAGCTCCTCCTATTACCACTGGTGTCAATGCAAGTGTTAATGGGCTATATAATAAAATCTGCATTGATACAATCCAGGTTAAAAATAATCTATATTTTGCAAAAGGATCTTTTTTACTTGTTTGTTTTGCTTTTGTTAAATCAATTCATCAGGTAAGAGCATGGTGTTCTAAGCACAGGTATCAGAAAATCTATGAGGTTGGCAGAATACGGTGCTTGGGCAAGTGACAACGAACAACTATCTTTCCCACTGGGACTGTTTCCTCGTGGCAATCCAGTTTTACATCCATGCTATTATAATGAAATAAAACAGATGCAAAGAACAGGCCAGGCAAAATTGTGGCTACTTTAAGCTTACAATGTTGTTCAGTTAGATTACTTAGGTAGAACAGACAGGTAGCACAATTCGCAGGTCTTTGCTGAGTCCATTATGAGGGCATGAATTACACTTCCAAGACTCTCTTACTTCGTTTATAAGCAACCAACAGTGACTATCATTGAGGTTAATCTCAATACAAGGAGGTTATTTTACAGGAAATAGCCTCCAAAAGTAGCTTAGTGTTTCTATTCTTTATCAATTTTCTGTGTCAATTCATTCTAGCATGCGGTGTTTTTTTTTGTTTTCTGAAATTTTCATGAAGGCATTGAATACACTGGATACAGTACAGTCATTTTGGGTTGCACGTTTGTAAGATGCATGGAGATGGCATGGTATTTTTAGGGAGCACGTGTTCACAGATTTTACATTGTGGTTCTGGTGGTTCAATTCACTATGTAGACATTTAAGGCAGCTAAACTGAATCTCTCTTTAGACTTCTGCTATTCACAAGATCACCATTACCACAACAGAAGATTTTATGCCTCATTCGTATGAAGACATCCACACATAGACACTTAAATTTAGGTGTCTGAATTTCACACTAAAATTCCAACTTATGAGTTTTTAAAAATCACGTTCTTCATGTACATGCAAGGACACACTTCTGGTACCTTTTATGCTAGTAAATCTTCAGGTTCATTTTCATGACTGCTTTGCATTTGGCTTTGCTATGCCAAATTCACATAATTTGGAGTTGTAATATGGGGAACAGAACCGTCCAGCTGTTCAGAGTGAATACACAAGCTTTATAACTTCAATTTAAAATCTCACACTTGGTTTTGTAGAGGTAGATTTTACAGGAGGAAGTATATCTTTTCACTATAAACTAGCTGCTTTTGTTCTGAAATCCCTGAGAGATAATGATGATCATTATGCAATTCTGAGTCACTTTTCACTATAAAAACTCATTGTCATTGGAAGTGTGTCTTAATTAGCTTGATTTGATATTTGGGATTTCTGTGAATTAAAATAAATTAAGAATTCCTTATGCTTTGAATACAACCTGCACTCTTGGATTTCATTAGTCTCCCCAAAGGACAGAATGTGTTAACAAGAAAGGAGGAATATAAGTGCATTTGCCTGTGGAGAACCTCTGCTAGATTTTATACTACAGTTACTTTCAATGTACAATATATTATGTACTAAAATGACCCCATTAAAGTTGTAATTTCTAGATATGATGGAAATTATATGAGGAACAGAAAACTGGAGTGCACTTTCTGGATTATCAAGGCAATGCGCGTCATGCTAAGAAATAGAACATGCAACTCAAAAATATATAAACCTCCGAAATCATCTAATTTCCCCTACCTCAAAAAGGAAGGAAGGTTGCACTGAAGCCTTTGGGCTTGAAACACTAGGAATATCTGCCACTTCGTAGCTTGGAAGATCTAAGTTGCTCCTTGGAAAGCTGCACATGTAGAGCCCCAGTCTGAAACGTCTCCAGTCAGACTAGCCACCTCCATACAGTCACTACTGCAGCATCACCCATGTGTAAGCTAACAGTCATGCATATGGAAGAACCAGAGAAACAAAGCAGTTGCATGTTTATCTATATTTATTTAAAAAGAAAAAGAAAAGAAAAAGAAAAAGAAAAAGAAAAAGAAAAAGAAAAAGAAAAAGAAAAAGAAAAAGAAAAAGAAAAAGAAAAAGAAAAAGAAAAAGAAAAAGAAAAAGAAAAAGAAAAAGAAAAAGAAAAAGAAAAAGAAAAAGAGAAGGAGGAGGAGGAGGAGGAGGAGGAGGAGGAGGAGGAGAAGGAGGAGGAGGAGGAGGAGGAGGAGGAGGAGGAGAAAAAAAAAAAGACGACTTGCAGTGGCATGAAAATGGCGCTTTCCATTGCATTACTACGGTGTGGTGGGCAGAAGAAATACCTATAGTCACTCAAGAAAGACCAAAGTATTTCCAGTTTACCCAGAACAGCACTGTGCTGTAGGCAGGAAGTTAGTTTGGTAAATAGGTATTAAAAATAATACGAGGTTCAATTTTACTGATTTTAAGGTCAGCTAGACTTCTTTGGAAGTTAAGAGGAGCAGTTCCCTTTTTAAATTCTTGCTTCATACTCATGTGTCACATTCAGAGTACTTCCTGGGCCTCGAGAAAATCACCACACCCTCACAGCTTCCTCCAGAAAATCACTCACAGCATTTCACAGAAAGGCTATTTCTCCTTTTCTTACAAGTAACTTATTTTTGCTGGATTATACGCCCATGTTCTAGGCAATCTGAGACTGCAGATTTTCTTTTTCGCAAAACCAATAAGCAGCATCAACCATTCCGTGATTCTGTGAAGCCCTTCATCACAGAGTACTTTAATATCACAACATTTGTCCATATGAAAGAGCTAAATGCATCTCTAGTCCTTGTCTACTGCAATAGCAAGTTTGGCAACATTCAACTCTTGGATGAGACTCTGAACTACAACGTTGCTGTATCGGGTGTTTTCCACTCAGTCAGGACCGACCAACTTCAGATGCCTGGGGACCTTTAGAATATACAGATACACACACAGATACAGTGTATAGAGATACGCACAGGATAGACACACACTCCTAGCTTCCCCAGTCACACTCAATGGAGGATTAACCATGACTTTGGCTGGGGGAGCTTTTCTGAGCCCTACATTGCAATTGCTCTCTATTGCTAAGCGTATACACCTGTACGGTGATTCCAGTATCTGGCTGCATCACTGTGCCAAATCACAAAGCCAAGCTGCAAGAGGGCATGCTGCAGCTGGGCGGGAAGGCCTGTGCGTTGGGGCTGGTCACCGACACAGAGCTGGCTGCTGAAGCTGGCAGCAAGATGCTCCCCAAGCCCGTGTGCGCCCTTCACCCCAGCACCGTGCACTTCTGCCTGGGAGCCATCACTGGCACCCGCAAAGGCAGCTCCTTGTCTCTGAGCACGTCTTTTAGACCCACTCCATGGCAGGAGCCGGCCTGGCCATGTAGGCCCCGCAGCCATGGGGAGAGCAGAGCGGGCGTGCCGGAGCCATCAGCACTGCCCGCCCCAACAGCACAGGACACTGTGATGGTGCCAGAGTCGCCGGGCAACGGCAGAGTCCCCCTCAGCGCCCAGAGCCCCGCTCCAAGGCCGGCACTGCCCTGTGACCCGGCCGGCGCATCACAATGTGCCCCATTGGCACGCGGGTGATAAGGCCCGTAACGCCCACCCGCGCCCCAGTGCAGCGCTGTGCCAGTGCGGGGCAGCAGGGGAGTCGCAGGCTCCCAGCCCAGCGGTATTTTTGGCAAAGAATCAGCGCTGTAGGCTCGGTGTGACCTGACCAGCGCCTGCTGTTGGTCGGCGTGGGACAGGCTCACACCGGAGCCCTCTGCCTGGCCGTGTCACCATGGGCCAGGCCGTGTGCTGCGGCGCCCGGGGCGCAGATGGCCCCGCTGAGGGCACGCAGCAAGGGTGCGGGAATCCTGGCCGCGCGGATCCTTCCGCTGGCCACGGACTCGTGCCCGGGGGAGCCTCCGGGCTCCCAGCGCCGCTTGGCGCCTTTGTGTCGCGCAGGAGTCCCCGGCTCCTGCTCTGCGACCGCGTGCTGGTGACCCGGCGCCAGCACACCAAGAGCAGGCATCTCCTGCTGCTGCCGGACTCCATCGCCGTCGCCAAGCTCAGGTTAGAAGAGCGGCCAGAGCTGTCCTTCCCCTCGCCACCGCCTCTGCCCCCTGCACCCACGCACTGCTGCTCCCGCAGCGGCTCCCGCCACAGCGGAAGGCGCCTCCTCGATGCTCCCCGCTGACCCAACGGGCATGGGCTCCTCACCGGAGCCCTGTCGGGGCGGCAAAGCGGCACGTGCTTGGGCTGCAGCCTGGAGGCCAACGCAGGTGCCCTCGGCTGGGCAGCAGAAGGGCCTGTAGCTGAGCTCTCGCGGGCTTTTCCAAAGTGCCCTTGCATGTGCTGGCACTGGGGCCCCTCCCAGCACCCAGCCACAAGGTGTTCCCTGCTCTTCCTCCCGGCAGATGTGGATCCACCTTCCTCATCAAGCACCAGGTGCCGCTCCGTGACCTGTGGGTGCTGTGCAGGAAGGAGCAGGCGGCGGCTGGACGGGCAGATGAGGAGGAGGAGGAGGTTGGGGGCCTCAAGTGCCTCAGCAGCCTCATCCTCATCTGGCCCATGGGCCCCTGCGTGCTCACTTTCGGGTGAGTCTTGGGGACACGTTGAGGGCTGTTGAGCAGTGCCAAGTAGGCCAGATGTGTCTGGGGCCCTGGGCCTCTGCCCAGCACGGGGACGAGGAGCAGCGCGCGCTGACGCCGCTTCTCTTTCTCGCTGCAGGACGCAGGAGGCCAAGGAGCTTTGGCTGAGCACCATGTTCAGGTGAGGCGTGCCGGGGAGCTCAGCATGCCGGGGGTGGCATCAAGGGTGCTGGTGGCAGCGCAGGAACTGGGGGAACGGGACACCCCTGTGCAGGGCAATTCCTGGCCCGAGTGGCAGAGGCTGCTTCTCCTGGGGGTGGGCGAGGGCCAGCAGCGCCTGGCGCTGGCACCGCGGCTCCCTGCTTGCGTGGATGGGAGCCCCAGGTGCCGCTGCCCGTTCGCAGACCCAGGAAAAGGCCCCTGCGCAAGCAGCAGGGCAGGGGAGATGCAGAGCGTTGCTGCCAGCCAGCCAGCGCTGCGGGAAGGCTCCGGGGCCAGGGTGGCGGAGTGGGGGTGCACGGCTGGTGGGGGGGAGCGAGCAGAGGGGCTGGCAGTGAGCGAGCTCTGCCTTCGTCCCTGCCCTGTGCCCAGCCAAAGCCCAGGAGCCCAGGAGAGCCGGCTCACCCGCCTCGCCTCCCTTCGGCTCCTCGTGGAGACCGTCGTGGCCTTCAACGGTCCTGTAAGTGTCGCGGGGTCGTGCGCTGCGCTCCCAGCGCTGCGGCGGGGCCTTGGGGAAGGGCCCCGCGAGCAGCTGCTCACGGGACCGCTCTGCTCTCTTGCGTAGCCGGGGTCGCTGACCCCCCGCGCCATGGAGGCCCTCTTGGAGGTGCAGGTGAGCGGGGGCTGCCTCTGGCCCAGGCCTTGCTGGGCCATGGCGGCAGCCACCTGAGTTTTGGGAGGGCTCACGGCAGGGCCCGTTCCCACAGCCAGCCATCTCCTCCGCAGGCATTGTACACTCGGGGCCCTTTCCCGGAGCCGCTGAACCCTTTCAGCGGGCCTGAGGCAGCTCCTGACGCACCTGAGCTCATGGACACCTCTGCAGGTAGGACGATGCCCCGAGGACCGGCACCGAGCAGCGTGCCGGCTCGGTCATCCACCGGGAGACACGTGGGGCACTGCTGAGAGGGGCAGGGGCCCAGGGCCTTAAGGTGGTGCTTTCCTCCTGTAACACTAGTCAGAAGTTCAAAGGGACAAAACTGCTCAGCGAAAGGCTCCCCCGTGTTCAATCTCTGTACCGGCCTGCTCTTCACAGCACTGCTCCCAAGGGGCTGCAGCAGCCCTCTCCTCGTGCACAATACTGTCCCCACAGGCACTTGTGTCCCCTCCCGACCTGCTCCTCACCTCCATAGGTGCTAGGCTTGCACCATGCCATGGGCTGAGCTGTGTGCTCTCCCGTGGGGAGTGCCCCTTTGCGTCCTCAGAGGTCAGCACCAAGGAGCTGACAGCCTCTTTCTCCCTGCAGCGGATGCAGGTGGGGCTGCTGCTCTGGAGCGCGCTCCTGCTCTCGGCAGCCCAGCGGCTGAAGCTGCAGGAGGCTCCCCAGCCGCCGAGGCGCTGCAGCAGGTGAGAGGGTGAAGCCCCAGCGGGAGGCGCAGAAATGGCCGCTGCACCTCAACCCCTCCTGTGCCTGCTCTGTGCACGCTGCGCAGGAGCCTCTCGGAGCCAGCCCTGGCCATGACGGGGGGCTCGCGAGGAAGGAGAAGGGCCAAGGAAGGTCCTAGCCGTGCACCTAACTTTGCGGCTCCTCGCCAACAGCTGCCCATGGAGGAGGAGGAGGCCCTGGAAGAAGCGCCCCCCCATCCCGGCTGCACCGCTGGCAGCCGGCTCTGCACCCGCCAGCTGCTGCGGGTGCTCCCAGGAGAGCCGCGCAGCCGCCGCTTCCCCCGTTCCTGCCTGCTGCTTGCGGGCCGCGAGAGCCGCAAGAGCCAGGAGGCGACTGAGAAGGAGAAGGAGAAGGGGATGGAGGAGGAGCGAGAGAAGGAGGAGAAGGAGAGGGAGAGGGCGCAAGAGCAGGAGAGAGAGAGAAAGAAAGAGAAGGCGGCAAAGGCAAAATCGATGGAGACGGAGAAGACAGCAAGAAAGAGAAGAGGGAGAAAGTGAAAGGGGAAAGGAAAGGGAATAAACGGGGAGAGAAATGGAGAGAAAAGAAAGAGAAATGTGAGAAAAGAAAGGAGCAAGGAAGGGAGGGCCAAGAAAATGCAAAGAAAAGAAGGGAGAAAAAAAGGTGGAGAAAGAAAGGCTGGGAAAAGTGAGGACCAAGAAAGGGGATGACAGGAGGGGCAAAAGAGGCAAGAGAGCAAAGAAGGCTGAGATAAGAACAGAGAGAAGAAAAGGAAGGGGAAGAAGCTAGCGGGAGGACAAAAATATAGAAAACCAAGGGGGGAAAGGTCAAGGGTATTCCAAAGGGGAATAAAGGCAGAGGGAGAAAAAGGGAGAAAAGGGAGGAAGAGGGGGGCAAAAACATCCTGAGGAGAGAAAAAAATCAAGGGAAGAGGAACTAAGGAAGAGAGAAGCGACTATGGTGTGGTGGGCAGAAGAAACATTTACAGTCAAATTATTCAAAACTCAAAAGAGAAATAATATGAGGTTCAATTTTACTGATTTTAAGGTCAGCTAGACTTCTTTGGAAGTTAAGAGGAGCAGTTCCCTTTTTAAATTCTTGCTTCATACTCATGTGTCACATTCAGAGTACTTCCTGGGCCTCGAGAAAATCACCACACCCTCACAGCTTCCTCCAGAAAATCACTCACAGCATTTCACAGAAAGGCTATTTCTCCTTTTCTTACAAGTAACTTATTTTTGCTGGATTATACTGTAGAGGGATGGCTAGAGAGCCGCGTACATGGCTGCCCAGCAGGCCTGCTCAATTCCAGCCTTCAGGTTTCAGTGAAAGAACAAAGGGAGTGCTAACTAGGAGATAAGAAAGTAGACCAAGGTCAGAGGGAATAAAAGAGCTGTTGAACTAAAAGGATGAGCTAAACAAGTAAGGGGGGCTGTAAGGGTCTTAGTTAGATCATTGTCTACCAATTAGGAGCCTGTGTAATTACATCACTAACTGTTAGAATCATATAAATGTACTGCATGTAAGCTAATAGACGAAGTCAGTTCCAGCTTCTATGAAGTTGATGTCTGGCATTCCTGACCCGCTCCAAGCTGCAACAAGTGGCGCCCGAACAGGGACACGATTCCGAACAGGGACCAGATTCCGAACAGGGACAAGATTCCGAACAGGGACAAGATTCCGAACAGGGACCTGGCACAACGGTGCGGGATTCCGGAGGACGACATACGGGTGCAGCCGAGTGATCCGACCAAGACGGGGACCGGAGCGGGTAAGCCGGCCGTGATTGCGCACACGGAAAAGACGGCGTTGGGGGGCAAGAAGCTGGGGCCCGGGACGGAAAGACGTCGTCAGGGAAGGGCTAGAAGCAGAGACCCCGGTGTACGTACAAAATGGAGCGAGAAGCTGCTGTACAATTGCTGCTGGACTTATTAGCAAAGAGGGAGGCAGCAGTGAGCATAAAGAAGCTGTATGAGCTGTATAAATGGGCTAGAGACAAGGGACACTTGCAAAGACCTAAGCTGAAGCGAGGGGGTTCTGAGACCCACCATCGCCCAAAGGACATCACAGGGCCACCGCCGGATCGTGAGCCTCCCGAAGCTGCGAGCAGTGTACCTGTAAGGGCCTTTGCAAGCACTTCAGGACCGGGACCGCCACGCCACCGAAAACCGCTGGTGTCTGGAGATCCATTGCCAACCCCCCCAGCCCGTGCCTGCGTCCTCATCTGTGCCTGTGGCGCCTGCACTGTCTGTGCCCCCACTCCCGGACCGCCCCGTCGTGCCTAAGAACGGCCCGGCTGGGTCCAGGACTTGTTAGATCACCTTGAAAAAAAAAAGGAGAAGGGGGGCCAGGGAAGAAAAGGTGAATGAGATCAAGGAGACTTATGTTGCTGAGGGCTTGACAACAGCCAGGAGGGAGGTGCAGGGGGGTTTAATCCGTCTTTTAAAGTGGGGGTTGAAGAATTGTAATGCTTTAAGTGAGGACAGAAACCGTTATTAGGGCTATTATTTCTGTTTGCTATGTTCATCTTTATTATGTGTTGTATCCTTTGTATATTGATGCCGAAACGAGGTATGGTTGAAAGGTGGAAATTTGTATGATCTGTAGAGTCATAAAATTGTTGTGCGAAATAGAATCCAAGACCTTGAGAAAAAAGATGTTTGCCTACCCGGGCTGAGTGATAAGGAGCATGGAGGCGGCTGCTCAGCCAGGCTCAGAGCCGACCTCCTCCAAAAGCAGCTGAAGGCGGCTGCTCGACCGGGCTTGTAGCCAACTTAACTGCAAACATCCTCTAAATTAATTTGAAGGTAAAACATCCGAGAGGGAGGGAGATGAGAAAGGCAGGACCCTCGGACTGACGGCTGGGACCACTTACTGGTATGCGCACCTGCACGGCCAGGAGGGAAGGTTATGTGACTGAAGGTGGAGTTTGTCCACCCCCCCGGTCTGCCTGCTGGCACGTACTGGCCCTACGTGGCAGGATGCACCGGGCATAAACAGACAGTGCAGAAAGAGGGGGGGTGAGACTCCTAACACTGAGGCCCACGTTGTCTCTGCGGGGACGCCCGCCGCATTAGGAGCCTGTCAGCAACCCTCTAATCTGCCACCTCGAGAGAATGTTCAGTTTCAGTGTCCTGCCGACAAGTATTACCTCAAGAGTAATTAGGCATACTTTGCCTTTTTAACGTGCTTTCACCTGAATAGCCGTAGCCACCTTGTTCTGTGTGATTATTGCCGAATCCCAAACCCATTCGCAACCTAATTGGCAACGAGGATGGGATTAGGCAATTGAGACAGTGGAACTCACTAGTGGAGTGCACAGCTACGTGAGGTCGTGCCACTGGATAGAAACTGTGTTTGTGCTGTTTGTGTGTGTGGTCTTTAGATCTTTATTGTGTAATATATATATCAGCAGAGAGGGCTGAATAAGCACAACCAGAAAGTGCAGAATTTGAAAGAGGGAAAGCCAGGAATAACTCAGACTATGGCATACCCCACCCCCCAACCAGTGGAGGACTGGGAGCCGTACTCTGACTTGTATCCTTGGAAAGAGACTAGGGAAGTACTTCAGCATGGGAAACAAGAATGAAGCGACGGCCAAGCTCCAGTGCAACTGGCACGGAAGGACCTGCAACAGTCCTTACAAATTGTAAAAGCCTCAATGCTACTGGAGCGGGGGCCTCCTTAATATATAGAAATCCCAAGCAATTTCTGGGGAGGAGACCAAATTGAAGCTATGCAAACATAAATAGAAATGGAAATCGAGAACCTTTCAAAATGATTGGGACATCTTAATAATCGATTTGAAAGATTGTTTTTTCACCATACTATTGCATCCTGAGGACCATGACATAGTGGAACATATGAACCAAACGCTGAAATGCCAGCTATAAAAAAAAAAAAAAAAAAAAACAAAGAAAAAAAAGAAAAAAAAAAAGGAAAAAAAAGAAAAAAAGGGAAAAAAGGGGAAAAAAGGAAAAAAAAAAAGAAAAAAGGAAAAAAAAAAGAAAAAAAAAGGGAAAAAAGGGGAAAAAAAAAGAAAAAAAAAGAAAAAAGGAAAAAAAAAAGAAAAAAAAAGGGAAAAAAGGGGAAAAAAAGGAAAAAAAAAAAAGAAAAAAAAAAGAGGAGAATTGGGAATTATGCCTGCAGAAAAATTGGCAAGAGCAGAATATGTTTTAAAATTTTTGAGATTACCCCAGGACAGCCTAGTCCCTCTGATGGTCAAACACAGGGCTCGGCTAAAGGGAGCCCTGACAGAAGTAAAGTCGGGTCCGTGTAAGATGATGCTGAGAGACTGGAACATGGGAAAATGGATGGGACCTTTGGACTTGATAACCTGGGAAAAAGGGTATGCTTGTATCATTACAGATGCTGGAACCAGATGGGTGCCAGCAAAATGGGTGAAACCCTGGCTGGAAGCAAACTTGCATACATCAGATGTAGCAGGCAAGCAGCCGGTACTCTAGCTGTGGAAAGTGTGAGCCTGCAGAAGAACAACATGAGAGGAAGAAGTGTCCTGTACTACTAAGCAGGCCTTGCTGGTACAAAAGAAAAAGGGGGAATTGTAGAGGGATGGCTAGAGAGCCGCGTACATGGCTGCCCAGCAGGCCTGCTCAATTCCAGCCTTCAGGTTTCAGTGAAAGAACAAAGGGAGTGCTAACTAGGAGATAAGAAAGTAGACCAAGGTCAGAGGGAATAAAAGAGCTGTTGAACTAAAAGGATGAGCTAAACAAGTAAGGGGGGCTGTAAGGGTCTTAGTTAGATCATTGTCTACCAATTAGGAGCCTGTGTAATTACATCACTAACTGTTAGAATCATATAAATGTACTGCATGTAAGCTAATAGACGAAGTCAGTTCCAGCTTCTATGAAGTTGATGTCTGGCATTCCTGACCCGCTCCAAGCTGCAACATTATACGCCCATGTTCTAGGCAATCTGAGACTGCAGATTTTCTTTTTCGCAAAACCAATAAGCAGCATCAACCATTCCGTGATTCTGTGAAGCCCTTCATCACAGAGTACTTTAATATCACAACATTTGTCCATATGAAAGAGCTAAATGCATCTCTAGTCCTTGTCTACTGCAATAGCAAGTTTGGCAACATTCAACTCTTGGATGAGACTCTGAACTACAACGTTGCTGTATCGGGTGTTTTCCACTCAGTCAGGACCGACCAACTTCAGATGCCTGGGGACCTTTAGAATATACAGATACACACACAGATACAGTGTATAGAGATACGCACAGGATAGACACACACTCCTAGCTTCCCCAGTCACACTCAATGGAGGATTAACCATGACTTTGGCTGGGGGAGCTTTTCTGAGCCCTACATTGCAATTGCTCTCTATTGCTAAGCGTATACACCTGTACGGTGATTCCAGTATCTGGCTGCATCACTGTGCCAAATCACAAAGCCAAGCTGCAAGAGGGCATGCTGCAGCTGGGCGGGAAGGCCTGTGCGTTGGGGCTGGTCACCGACACAGAGCTGGCTGCTGAAGCTGGCAGCAAGATGCTCCCCAAGCCCGTGTGCGCCCTTCACCCCAGCACCGTGCACTTCTGCCTGGGAGCCATCACTGGCACCCGCAAAGGCAGCTCCTTGTCTCTGAGCACGTCTTTTAGACCCACTCCATGGCAGGAGCCGGCCTGGCCATGTAGGCCCCGCAGCCATGGGGAGAGCAGAGCGGGCGTGCCGGAGCCATCAGCACTGCCCGCCCCAACAGCACAGGACACTGTGATGGTGCCAGAGTCGCCGGGCAACGGCAGAGTCCCCCTCAGCGCCCAGAGCCCCGCTCCAAGGCCGGCACTGCCCTGTGACCCGGCCGGCGCATCACAATGTGCCCCATTGGCACGCGGGTGATAAGGCCCGTAACGCCCACCCGCGCCCCAGTGCAGCGCTGTGCCAGTGCGGGGCAGCAGGGGAGTCGCAGGCTCCCAGCCCAGCGGTATTTTTGGCAAAGAATCAGCGCTGTAGGCTCGGTGTGACCTGACCAGCGCCTGCTGTTGGTCGGCGTGGGACAGGCTCACACCGGAGCCCTCTGCCTGGCCGTGTCACCATGGGCCAGGCCGTGTGCTGCGGCGCCCGGGGCGCAGATGGCCCCGCTGAGGGCACGCAGCAAGGGTGCGGGAATCCTGGCCGCGCGGATCCTTCCGCTGGCCACGGACTCGTGCCCGGGGGAGCCTCCGGGCTCCCAGCGCCGCTTGGCGCCTTTGTGTCGCGCAGGAGTCCCCGGCTCCTGCTCTGCGACCGCGTGCTGGTGACCCGGCGCCAGCACACCAAGAGCAGGCATCTCCTGCTGCTGCCGGACTCCATCGCCGTCGCCAAGCTCAGGTTAGAAGAGCGGCCAGAGCTGTCCTTCCCCTCGCCACCGCCTCTGCCCCCTGCACCCACGCACTGCTGCTCCCGCAGCGGCTCCCGCCGCAGCGGAAGGCGCCTCCTCGATGCTCCCCGCTGACCCAACGGGCATGGGCTCCTCACCGGAGCCCTGTCGGGGCGGCAAAGCGGCACGTGCTTGGGCTGCAGCCTGGAGGCCAACGCAGGTGCCCTCGGCTGGGCAGCAGAAGGGCCTGTAGCTGAGCTCTCGCGGGCTTTTCCAAAGTGCCCTTGCATGTGCTGGCACTGGGGCCCCTCCCAGCACCCAGCCACAAGGTGTTCCCTGCTCTTCCTCCCGGCAGATGTGGATCCACCTTCCTCATCAAGCACCAGGTGCCGCTCCGTGACCTGTGGGTGCTGTGCAGGAAGGAGCAGGCGGCGGCCGGACGGGCAGATGAGGAGGAGGAGGAGGTTGGGGGCCTCAAGTGCCTCAGCAGCCTCATCCTCATCTGGCCCATGGGCCCCTGCGTGCTCACTTTCGGGTGAGTCTTGGGGACACGTTGAGGGCTGTTGAGCAGTGCCAAGTAGGCCAGATGTGTCTGGGGCCCTGGGCCTCTGCCCAGCACGGGGACGAGGAGCAGCGCGCGCTGACGCCGCTTCTCTTTCTCGCTGCAGGACGCAGGAGGCCAAGGAGCTTTGGCTGAGCACCATGTTCAGGTGAGGCGTGCCGGGGAGCTCAGCATGCCGGGGCTGGCATCAAGGGTGCTGGTGGCAGCGCAGGAACTGGGGGAACGGGACACCCCTGTGCAGGGCAATTCCTGGCCCGAGTGGCAGAGGCTGCTTCTCCTGGGGGTGGGCGAGGGCCAGCAGCGCCTGGCGCTGGCACCGCGGCTCCCTGCTTGCGTGGATGGGAGCCCCAGGTGCCGCTGCCCGTTCGCAGACCCAGGAAAAGGCCCCTGCGCAAGCAGCAGGGCAGGGGAGATGCAGAGCGTTGCTGCCAGCCAGCCAGCGCTGCGGGAAGGCTCCGGGGCCAGGGTGGCGGAGTGGGGGTGCACGGCTGGTGGGGGGGAGCGAGCAGAGGGGCTGGCAGTGAGCGAGCTCTGCCTTCGTCCCTGCCCTGTGCCCAGCCAAAGCCCAGGAGCCCAGGAGAGCCGGCTCACCCGCCTCGCCTCCCTTCGGCTCCTCGTGGAGACCGTCGTGGCCTTCAACGGTCCTGTAAGTGTCGCGGGGTCGTGCGCTGCGCTCCCAGCGCTGCGGCGGGGCCTTGGGGAAGGGCCCCGCGAGCAGCTGCTCACGGGACCGCTCTGCTCTCTTGCGTAGCCGGGGTCGCTGACCCCCCGCGCCATGGAGGCCCTCTTGGAGGTGCAGGTGAGCGGGGGCTGCCTCTGGCCCAGGCCTTGCTGGGCCATGGCGGCAGCCACCTGAGTTTTGGGAGGGCTCACGGCAGGGCCCGTTCCCACAGCCAGCCATCTCCTCCGCAGGCATTGTACACTCGGGGCCCTTTCCCGGAGCCGCTGAACCCTTTCAGCGGGCCTGAGGCAGCTCCTGACGCACCTGAGCTCATGGACACCTCTGCAGGTAGGACGATGCCCCGAGGACCGGCACCGAGCAGCGTGCCGGCTCGGTCATCCACCGGGAGACACGTGGGGCACTGCTGAGAGGGGCAGGGGCCCAGGGCCTTAAGGTGGTGCTTTCCTCCTGTAACACTAGTCAGAAGTTCAAAGGGACAAAACTGCTCAGCGAAAGGCTCCCCCGTGTTCAATCTCTGTACCGGCCTGCTCTTCACAGCACTGCTCCCAAGGGGCTGCAGCAGCCCTCTCCTCGTGCACAATACTGTCCCCACAGGCACTTGTGTCCCCTCCCGACCTGCTCCTCACCTCCATAGGTGCTAGGCTTGCACCATGCCATGGGCTGAGCTGTGTGCTCTCCCACGGGGAGTGCCCCTTTGCGTCCTCAGAGGTCAGCACCAAGGAGCTGACAGCCTCTTTCTCCCTGCAGCGGATGCAGGTGGGGCTGCTGCTCTGGAGCGCGCTCCTGCTCTCGGCAGCCCAGCGGCTGAAGCTGCAGGAGGCTCCCCAGCCGCCGAGGCGCTGCAGCAGGTGAGAGGGTGAAGCCCCAGCGGGAGGCGCAGAAATGGCCGCTGCACCTCAACCCCTCCTGTGCCTGCTCTGCGCACGCTGCGCAGGAGCCTCTCGGAGCCAGCCCTGGCCATGACGGGGGGCTCGCGAGGAAGGAGAAGGGCCAAGGAAGGTCCTAGCCGTGCACCTAACTTTGCGGCTCCTCGCCAACAGCTGCCCATGGAGGAGGAGGAGGCCCTGGAAGAAGCGCCCCCCATCCCGGCTGCACCGCTGGCAGCCGGCTCTGCACCCGCCAGCTGCTGCGGGTGCTCCCAGGAGAGCCGCGCAGCCGCCGCTTCCCCCGTTCCTGCCTGCTGCTTGCGGGCCGCGAGAGCCGCAAGAGCCAGGAGGCGACTGAGAAGGAGAAGGAGAAGGGGATGGAGGAGGAGCGAGAGAAGGAGGAGAAGGAGAGGGAGAGGGCGCAAGAGCAGGAGAGAGAGAGAAAGAAAGAGAAGGCGGCAAAGGCAAAATCGATGGAGACGGAGAAGACAGCAAGAAAGAGAAGAGGGAGAAAGTGAAAGGGGAAAGGAAAGGGAATAAACGGGGAGAGAAATGGAGAGAAAAGAAAGAGAAATGTGAGAAAAGAAAGGAGCAAGGAAGGGAGGGCCAAGAAAATGCAAAGAAAAGAAGGGAGAAAAAAAGGTGGAGAAAGAAAGGCTGGGAAAAGTGAGGACCAAGAAAGGGGATGACAGGAGGGGCAAAAGAGGCAAGAGAGCAAAGAAGGCTGAGATAAGAACAGAGAGAAGAAAAGGAAGGGGAAGAAGCTAGCGGGAGGACAAAAATATAGAAAACCAAGGGGGGAAAGGTCAAGGGTATTCCAAAGGGGAATAAAGGCAGAGGGAGAAAAAGGGAGAAAAGGGAGGAAGAGGGGGGCAAAAACATCCTGAGGAGAGAAAAAAATCAAGGGAAGAGGAACTAAGGAAGAGAGAAGCGACTATGGTGTGGTGGGCAGAAGAAACATTTACAGTCAAATTATTCAAAACTCAAAAGAGAAATAATATGAGGTTCAATTTTACTGATTTTAAGGTCAGCTAGACTTCTTTGGAAGTTAAGAGGAGCAGTTCCCTTTTTAAATTCTTGCTTCATACTCATGTGTCACATTCAGAGTACTTCCTGGGCCTCGAGAAAATCACCACACCCTCACAGCTTCCTCCAGAAAATCACTCACAGCATTTCACAGAAAGGCTATTTCTCCTTTTCTTACAAGTAACTTATTTTTGCTGGATTATACGCCCATGTTCTAGGCAATCTGAGACTGCAGATTTTCTTTTTCGCAAAACCAATAAGCAGCATCAACCATTCCGTGATTCTGTGAAGCCCTTCATCACAGAGTACTTTAATATCACAACATTTGTCCATATGAAAGAGCTAAATGCATCTCTAGTCCTTGTCTACTGCAATAGCAAGTTTGGCAACATTCAACTCTTGGATGAGACTCTGAACTACAACGTTGCTGTATCGGGTGTTTTCCACTCAGTCAGGACCGACCAACTTCAGATGCCTGGGGACCTTTAGAATATACAGATACACACACAGATACAGTGTATAGAGATACGCACAGGATAGACACACACTCCTAGCTTCCCCAGTCACACTCAATGGAGGATTAACCATGACTTTGGCTGGGGGAGCTTTTCTGAGCCCTACATTGCAATTGCTCTCTATTGCTAAGCGTATACACCTGTACGGTGATTCCAGTATCTGGCTGCATCACTGTGCCAAATCACAAAGCCAAGCTGCAAGAGGGCATGCTGCAGCTGGGCGGGAAGGCCTGTGCGTTGGGGCTGGTCACCGACACAGAGCTGGCTGCTGAAGCTGGCAGCAAGATGCTCCCCAAGCCCGTGTGCGCCCTTCACCCCAGCACCGTGCACTTCTGCCTGGGAGCCATCACTGGCACCCGCAAAGGCAGCTCCTTGTCTCTGAGCACGTCTTTTAGACCCACTCCATGGCAGGAGCCGGCCTGGCCATGTAGGCCCCGCAGCCATGGGGAGAGCAGAGCGGGCGTGCCGGAGCCATCAGCACTGCCCGCCCCAACAGCACAGGACACTGTGATGGTGCCAGAGTCGCCGGGCAACGGCAGAGTCCCCCTCAGCGCCCAGAGCCCCGCTCCAAGGCCGGCACTGCCCTGTGACCCGGCCGGCGCATCACAATGTGCCCCATTGGCACGCGGGTGATAAGGCCCGTAACGCCCACCCGCGCCCCAGTGCAGCGCTGTGCCAGTGCGGGGCAGCAGGGGAGTCGCAGGCTCCCAGCCCAGCGGTATTTTTGGCAAAGAATCAGCGCTGTAGGCTCGGTGTGACCTGACCAGCGCCTGCTGTTGGTCGGCGTGGGACAGGCTCACACCGGAGCCCTCTGCCTGGCCGTGTCACCATGGGCCAGGCCGTGTGCTGCGGCGCCCGGGGCGCAGATGGCCCCGCTGAGGGCACGCAGCAAGGGTGCGGGAATCCTGGCCGCGCGGATCCTTCCGCTGGCCACGGACTCGTGCCCGGGGGAGCCTCCGGGCTCCCAGCGCCGCTTGGCGCCTTTGTGTCGCGCAGGAGTCCCCGGCTCCTGCTCTGCGACCGCGTGCTGGTGACCCGGCGCCAGCACACCAAGAGCAGGCATCTCCTGCTGCTGCCGGACTCCATCGCCGTCGCCAAGCTCAGGTTAGAAGAGCGGCCAGAGCTGTCCTTCCCCTCGCCACCGCCTCTGCCCCCTGCACCCACGCACTGCTGCTCCCGCAGCGGCTCCCGCCGCAGCGGAAGGCGCCTCCTCGATGCTCCCCGCTGACCCAACGGGCATGGGCTCCTCACCGGAGCCCTGTCGGGGCGGCAAAGCGGCACGTGCTTGGGCTGCAGCCTGGAGGCCAACGCAGGTGCCCTCGGCTGGGCAGCAGAAGGGCCTGTAGCTGAGCTCTCGCGGGCTTTTCCAAAGTGCCCTTGCATGTGCTGGCACTGGGGCCCCTCCCAGCACCCAGCCACAAGGTGTTCCCTGCTCTTCCTCCCGGCAGATGTGGATCCACCTTCCTCATCAAGCACCAGGTGCCGCTCCGTGACCTGTGGGTGCTGTGCAGGAAGGAGCAGGCGGCGGCCGGACGGGCAGATGAGGAGGAGGAGGAGGTTGGGGGCCTCAAGTGCCTCAGCAGCCTCATCCTCATCTGGCCCATGGGCCCCTGCGTGCTCACTTTCGGGTGAGTCTTGGGGACACGTTGAGGGCTGTTGAGCAGTGCCAAGTAGGCCAGATGTGTCTGGGGCCCTGGGCCTCTGCCCAGCACGGGGACGAGGAGCAGCGCGCGCTGACGCCGCTTCTCTTTCTCGCTGCAGGACGCAGGAGGCCAAGGAGCTTTGGCTGAGCACCATGTTCAGGTGAGGCGTGCCGGGGAGCTCAGCATGCCGGGGCTGGCATCAAGGGTGCTGGTGGCAGCGCAGGAACTGGGGGAACGGGACACCCCTGTGCAGGGCAATTCCTGGCCCGAGTGGCAGAGGCTGCTTCTCCTGGGGGTGGGCGAGGGCCAGCAGCGCCTGGCGCTGGCACCGCGGCTCCCTGCTTGCGTGGATGGGAGCCCCAGGTGCCGCTGCCCGTTCGCAGACCCAGGAAAAGGCCCCTGCGCAAGCAGCAGGGCAGGGGAGATGCAGAGCGTTGCTGCCAGCCAGCCAGCGCTGCGGGAAGGCTCCGGGGCCAGGGTGGCGGAGTGGGGGTGCACGGCTGGTGGGGGGGAGCGAGCAGAGGGGCTGGCAGTGAGCGAGCTCTGCCTTCGTCCCTGCCCTGTGCCCAGCCAAAGCCCAGGAGCCCAGGAGAGCCGGCTCACCCGCCTCGCCTCCCTTCGGCTCCTCGTGGAGACCGTCGTGGCCTTCAACGGTCCTGTAAGTGTCGCGGGGTCGTGCGCTGCGCTCCCAGCGCTGCGGCGGGGCCTTGGGGAAGGGCCCCGCGAGCAGCTGCTCACGGGACCGCTCTGCTCTCTTGCGTAGCCGGGGTCGCTGACCCCCCGCGCCATGGAGGCCCTCTTGGAGGTGCAGGTGAGCGGGGGCTGCCTCTGGCCCAGGCCTTGCTGGGCCATGGCGGCAGCCACCTGAGTTTTGGGAGGGCTCACGGCAGGGCCCGTTCCCACAGCCAGCCATCTCCTCCGCAGGCATTGTACACTCGGGGCCCTTTCCCGGAGCCGCTGAACCCTTTCAGCGGGCCTGAGGCAGCTCCTGACGCACCTGAGCTCATGGACACCTCTGCAGGTAGGACGATGCCCCGAGGACCGGCACCGAGCAGCGTGCCGGCTCGGTCATCCACCGGGAGACACGTGGGGCACTGCTGAGAGGGGCAGGGGCCCAGGGCCTTAAGGTGGTGCTTTCCTCCTGTAACACTAGTCAGAAGTTCAAAGGGACAAAACTGCTCAGCGAAAGGCTCCCCGTGTTCAATCTCTGTACCGGCCTGCTCTTCACAGCACTGCTCCCAAGGGGCTGCAGCAGCCCTCTCCTCGTGCACAATACTGTCCCCACAGGCACTTGTGTCCCCTCCCGACCTGCTCCTCACCTCCATAGGTGCTAGGCTTGCACCATGCCATGGGCTGAGCTGTGTGCTCTCCCGCGGGGAGTGCCCCTTTGCGTCCTCAGAGGTCAGCACCAAGGAGCTGACAGCCTCTTTCTCCCTGCAGCGGATGCAGGTGGGGCTGCTGCTCTGGAGCGCGCTCCTGCTCTCGGCAGCCCAGCGGCTGAAGCTGCAGGAGGCTCCCCAGCCGCCGAGGCGCTGCAGCAGGTGAGAGGGTGAAGCCCCAGCGGGAGGCGCAGAAATGGCCGCTGCACCTCAACCCCTCCTGTGCCTGCTCTGCGCACGCTGCGCAGGAGCCTCTCGGAGCCAGCCCTGGCCATGACGGGGGGCTCGCGAGGAAGGAGAAGGGCCAAGGAAGGTCCTAGCCGTGCACCTAACTTTGCGGCTCCTCGCCAACAGCTGCCCATGGAGGAGGAGGAGGCCCTGGAAGAAGCGCCCCCCATCCCGGCTGCACCGCTGGCAGCCGGCTCTGCACCCGCCAGCTGCTGCGGGTGCTCCCAGGAGAGCCGCGCAGCCGCCGCTTCCCCCGTTCCTGCCTGCTGCTTGCGGGCCGCGAGAGCCGCAAGAGCAGGAGGCGACTGAGAAGGAGAAGGAGAAGGGGATGGAGGAGGAGCGAGAGAAGGAGGAGAAGGAGAGGGAGAGGGCGCAAGAGCAGGAGAGAGAGAGAAAGAAAGAGAAGGCGGCAAAGGCAAAATCGATGGAGACGGAGAAGACAGCAAGAAAGAGAAGAGGGAGAAAGTGAAAGGGGAAAGGAAAGGGAATAAACGGGGAGAGAAATGGAGAGAAAAGAAAGAGAAATGTGAGAAAAGAAAGGAGCAAGGAAGGGAGGGCCAAGAAAATGCAAAGAAAAGAAGGGAGAAAAAAAGGTGGAGAAAGAAAGGCTGGGAAAAGTGAGGACCAAGAAAGGGGATGACAGGAGGGGCAAAAGAGGCAAGAGAGCAAAGAAGGCTGAGATAAGAACAGAGAGAAGAAAAGGAAGGGGAAGAAGCTAGCGGGAGGACAAAAATATAGAAAACCAAGGGGGGAAAGGTCAAGGGTATTCCAAAGGGGAATAAAGGCAGAGGGAGAAAAAGGGAGAAAAGGGAGGAAGAGGGGGGCAAAAACATCCTGAGGAGAGAAAAAAATCAAGGGAAGAGGAACTAAGGAAGAGAGAAGCGACTATGGTGTGGTGGGCAGAAGAAACATTTACAGTCAAATTATTCAAAACTCAAAAGAGAAATAATATGAGGTTCAATTTTACTGATTTTAAGGTCAGCTAGACTTCTTTGGAAGTTAAGAGGAGCAGTTCCCTTTTTAAATTCTTGCTTCATACTCATGTGTCACATTCAGAGTACTTCCTGGGCCTCGAGAAAATCACCACACCCTCACAGCTTCCTCCAGAAAATCACTCACAGCATTTCACAGAAAGGCTATTTCTCCTTTTCTTACAAGTAACTTATTTTTGCTGGATTATACGCCCATGTTCTAGGCAATCTGAGACTGCAGATTTTCTTTTCGCAAAACCAATAAGCAGCATCAACCATTCCGTGATTCTGTGAAGCCCTTCATCACAGAGTACTTTAATATCACAACATTTGTCCATATGAAAGAGCTAAATGCATCTCTAGTCCTTGTCTACTGCAATAGCAAGTTTGGCAACATTCAACTCTTGGATGAGACTCTGAACTACAACGTTGCTGTATCGGGTGTTTTCCACTCAGTCAGGACCGACCAACTTCAGATGCCTGGGGACCTTTAGAATATACAGATACACACACAGATACAGTGTATAGAGATACGCACAGGATAGACACACACTCCTAGCTTCCCCAGTCACACTCAATGGAGGATTAACCATGACTTT